>NW_024466004.1:0-10000000 GCF_017591425.1 Ochotona curzoniae | reverse complement strand
CACTAAATGCCTCCTTCCCTTTTGTTAGGTTTATCATTATTCAATATTCATAGGAGTCATCATTATTCACAGGCAGCAATGTGGAGAATTAATCAAGATGGAAAGAGAACATGGATTAAGAATTTTTAGAGGGTACCTGGCACAGTAGCCTAGCAGCTAAAGTTCTCACCTTACTCACTCCAGGATCCCATATGGGCACCGGTTCTAATCCCTGCAGCCCTGGTTCCTATCCAGCTCCCTGCTTGTGGCCTGGGAAATCAGTCGAGGATTGTCCAAAGCCTTGGGACCCTGCACCCACGTGGGAGACCCAGGAGAGGTTCTAGGCTCGTGCCTTTGGATTGGCTCAGCTTTGGCCATTGATGTCACTTGGGGAGTGAATCATCGGATCTTCCTCTGTCTCTCTCTCTGTGTTTCTGACTTTCCAATAACACTAAAATAAATCTTAAAAAAGGAATTTTTAGAGGGCCTTAGAGGTTGAGAAGGAGTAGAAAGATGTAATAACAGAAACTATAATTTGTCTTATTTTAAAACATAGGGCTCAGCAGGAGTAAAACATAAGAGTTTGAGATTTAAGCAAATTTTTTGAACAAAAATGCATTTTATTTGTTTGAAAGGAAAAGAGACAGAAATAAGGAGAGGAAGAGAGATAGGCAGGCAGGCAGACATCTCATCCCTCCCTTGGTTTGTTCCTCATACACCTGAAACAGCCAGGAATGGGCTAGGCCAAAGGCTGGAACTGGAAACTCGGTCCAGGATTGCAGTGTGGGTTGCAGGGAACCAGGCCCAAGAGCCACTCTGCTGCTTGCCAGGGTGCCTGTTATCAGGATGCGGGAAGCAGGAGTGGCACTGGGACATGCACATACGCACTCCAGGATAGCTATACAGGCATCCCAGGTAGTGTCTTAGCCACTGTGCCAAATGCCCACCTCAGGACAGATTTGGAGCTGCAGAAACTAATGGTTGTTTTATTATAAGCTTGTTTTATTAGGAACCCACTTATTATTTGTTAAAATTGATGTCTTTTGGTGAAAATATTTAAGATTTTTGAATTTGTGCGATTGTGAAATAAAGGTAATTAAATTCATAGAATGTTCAAGAAGGGGAAATTCTTGAAGTCTTTCTATTGATTATAATAGCTAACATTTGTTAGGTGCTTTCTTTGTGCTCAGTCAAGTTTTGCATTGTTGTACATGTTGTTAATTTAATTCTCACAACTCCCTTAAGAGCGTGTGTCTGTCGTTCCTGTGTTAAGAGTAAGGAATCAGAATTATGTTGCCTAAAGTTCTAGTAAAGTGGCAGAGCTGAGATTTGAACCTAGGCAGTCTGACTCTAAAACCTACACCCCCCCGAACTGTTTTATTCTATTTTGTGTTTTGAATTTGTTTCTTCTTTAGAAATTTTTATTTTAAGGAAAATTGTAGCATTACAAAATTTATATAAATAAAATAATATTTATTGGGCATTTACTATATAATAATTGACAACTTTTGTTTCATGGATTTATTTTTTTTTCATGGATTTATTTTAATGTTATTTTGTCCATTTTAATGTTATTTTGTCTAATACAGCATTAAATAAAGTGGCATACACCATGATTAGCATCTAACTTTCTCATCATCAGCTTAATTTTATGAGTGAAAATGCCACATTTTAGATTAGATGAGTTAGTTTCTCATAACATTACAACATATCATGTTTACTTTTTTTTTATCTGCTGATTGCTCTTATTCAAGGCCACATAGACCTTGATTCAAATGGAAGTTCAATTATGCTCTTTAAAAATTTTTCACTGGTTTTTGAGATAGGATTTTCTTAGTTTATATTACAGCAGATTTTGCTTAGGTTTTTTCCTTAATTCATTCGAGAAGCATAAAGAGCCAGAGAAAGAGTTGCAAGTGAGTGAGTGAGAGACAGGGCCTGCTCTGGAGGGAGAAAGAGAGAGCTTGCTAGCTTGCTCACTTGCTTACATTCTCAGGTAGCAAAGACTCAACCACTTGAACCATCAGCTGTGCATCCTGGGAAATGGGGCGCTGAGCTTAAAAGCCACTCCACAATGGGATGTGTTCATCCCAAAAGGCCTCTTAAACCCTGGACCGAATCCTTGTCCCTGCTGTGGTTTTCTAATTTTTTCTTTTATAATTATGATTTTTTTTTAAAAAAAATCTTGCCTAGAACTTTGTATATAAAATAGAAAAATTATTATTTTAATGGTCAGATGAAGCATGTAGAATGTATGTATTTGGGGGCCCTATAAACTCTATGAAGAACCATTAATGAGTTTTGGGTCTTCCTGAAATATGTTTCGAATAATTAAGCTCTGCTAAAGTATTTTTTGTTTTATTACTTAATGCAGAGTAGTTACAAAAAATGTTTATCATTCAAATGAGTAGTTGATGTATTAATTGAACAGTCTTTTCTACTTTGCTATTTCATTTTAATAAAGAAGAGTACATATAAAAATTCAAATCCAATAGAAATAATTGGACATGTGAAGTTTTATTTTTTGAATTTATACTTGCTTATATTTTAATGCATTTTCTTACGGTTTTTAAAGAGATTGTAAGCCTGATTTCTCCTTTCTATTTAGATGAATAATACTGCAGCTAGCCCAATGTCTACTGCCACCTCAAGTAGTGGAAGAAGTGCAGGGAAGTCTATAAGCTTTGCAGCTGAATTACAGAGCATGATGTAAGTATGTCTTTGCATACAATTGCTAGTGCGGCTCATGTTGATGAAGGACAATAGAAATCAAATTTATAAAAACAACTTGGAAATATTTTGTACTTAGTCAAATCAAAATGAGATAATCTCTGGTAACATCTAAGATAGACAATGTGGAAGAGGTAAATTTGCTTAAAAACACTACAGTTGTCCTGTACTTAAAAAATGAATATTGTTTCATTTGTACAAAATGGAATGAATGATCATTTAAGTATATTTGATTTAATTATTTTCAAATTTATGTTATGAATTGTTCATTGTTACTTTAGTTTTATATTTAGAAAACTTTGAAACTGATTGTACTGATTTTCTTGAATAATTTAAATGTCTTGGAGAAATTCTGTTTATCTCAAATGCCATAATACTTCTGTGAGCCTAATTTAGTTTTTAGTTTATGTAATACTTGAAACCACTGTATACCAGAATGTTGGGAAAAAACTTAGAACTTTTGAAAAACATGTTTATTTAATCTTTGAGAAATTGTAGCCATTAAGATTGCTTTCCTAAGGCATTTTTCAGCTTGATTTCTGGCTTCTAGTATTGAGAATGCATATTTTAATTTGATGAGGCAGCATATTTATTGGAAATGTCTGTTGGCGCGTATTAGTTTCTCTTTACTATTGGTTCAGGAGACAATTATGTGCATGGGGTGGGGGACACATTATAAGTCTTTTCCTATGGATACATTATTCATGACTTTCCAGACAGTTTAGAAGAATATTCCTATTGACATTTTAAGTGTCTTCTTGTGGGTATATGCTGATACCTTTCATAGTGGATTAAGTCTACTCTATGATGACTATCATGAAAGATAAAATGAGTTTGAACATATATGTCTAAGTTGCTTGGTAAAAGTACTTTTAAAAAGCCTTGAAAATTTTGAGGTTGGAGGCTGATGTGGTGGCATATCAGCTGAAGACTCTGCCTGAAAGTAACAGCATTCCATAGGGCAGTGGTGTGAGTCCCGGCTTCTCCACTTCTCATCCAGCTCCCTGCTTATGGGCTTGTTAAGCAGCAGAGGATGGCTCAAGTCCTGGGGAACCCAGGGGAGGCTCCTGGCTCCTGGCTTCAGATTGGCTCAGCTCTGGCCATTGCATCTGTTTGGGGGGTGAAACAGTGATTGGAAAATCTTTTTTCTCTCCCTGTCTCTCTTTGCCTCTCTTGTACCCTCTGTAACTCTGCCTTTTCTATAAAAATATTAATAAATAAATGTTTAAAAAGTAAAAATGTTAAAGTCATAGATTTTCAAAGTTATGGTTTCAAGATTCCTTTTCAGCTGTAATTATTGAAAATCAGAAATGCTTATTTGTATGGGTTTTATTTTAATATTTATATCCTTTATTTAGAGTTCAGAAATAAAAAACCACATTTTAAAATTGATGGACTTATGTTATAAATAATGTATTTCTCATATTCTGAAGGTAAAAATTATAATACCTTTGATTAGATAAAAATGGGCATAAGTTAAATGTAGTATTTTAGGAGCTGTATGATATGAGCCTGTATTTTGAATTAGGGAAACCTTAAAATTTTTACTTGTATATGCTTTTGTGGTTTAGTTTTCCATTATACTTTAGTGATTCTTTGTTAAGACTTTTATATTGTGCTAGTTTTATTTAAAAATATACAGTGGATTATATAATCTGAAGAAATTTCTTGTAGAGCTTATTATTTAATTTTGATATTTTAGAAACTCAATTTGAAACTTTTAAGCTCTTGAAATTATAGAAATAATATAATAAATTCTACATATTCATCATCTCTAATTGTTTTGCCAGTCTTATTTAGCCTTCCTTTATGCTTTCTATTCTTTAAAAGATTTATTTTATTTGAAAGTCAGAGATAGTAGAGAGAGATCTTCTACCCATTGGTTCACTCCCCAAATGACCACAACGATGAAGGCTGGTCTAGGCCAGAGTCAGGAGCTCCTATGTGGGTGCAGGGCTCCAAGGACTTAAGCCTGCTTCTACTGTGTTGCCAGTTGCATTTAGCAGGTGTCTGGATCAGAAATGGAGTAGCTGGGACTTGAACCTGTGTCCATATGAGATGCTAGTGTATCAGGTGATGGCTTCACCTATGCCACAAAACTTTTCCTCTATTTTTCTTTTAATGAATGTTTTAAAGATTTTTATTTATTTTTATTGGAAAGTCAGATATACAGAGAGGAGGAGAGACAGAGAGGAAGATCTTCTGTCTGATGATTCACTTCCCAAACAGCCACAACAGCCAAAGCTGTGCCAGTCCGAAGCCAGGGACCTGGAGCTTTCTCCAGTCTCTCACACGGGTGCAGGTTCCCAAGGCTTTGGGCCATCCTGATTGCTTTCCCAGGCCACAAGCAGGGAGCTGGATGGGAACCAGGGCTGCAGGGATTAGAACCGGCTCCCATATGGGAACCTGGAATGTGCATGGCGAGGACTTGAGCTGTTACAATACCACGCCAGGCCCTTAATGGATATTTTAAAGAAAATATCAGGTATTTTATAACAGATTTTGTAGTATTTATTAAAACAGTGTATCTTTTATTCAAAAAACACGTAGTCTGTAGGAAAGGTCAGTGAACCAAGGCTATGGCTATGGTTTTGTAAGTATAGTTTGTTTTGCGTCACAGCTGTGCTTACTCATTTAGTCTTGTTGGTGCTTTCATGCTACATGGTGGAGTTGAGTATTTATGACAGTGATTATATGGGCTGTAGAGATTGAAGTATTTTATGGCTCTTTACAGAAAAAAAGGTTTAATGTCCTGTGATTATAAAGCAATTCTGTATAAGAAGTAAGCTGTTGCATGAGATTTTTTCCTTTGCCACTTGTATGGTGGAGAGGCTTTGTTTACTATATTTGAATGACCTCAGACCATTTAAGAAAATTGAGTAAAGATAAAATCTAAACTCAACACTTTCTTATGAAATTCTTTTGCAAACATCTTCTCAACTAATGTACCTAAGCTGGATTCAGAATGCAGAAGTTATTGTTGGCTACAGCTCTGGAAGAAATGTACATTTTTGTTCTATTTTAGATTTCATAGAGAGGCCACTTCTAGTAGTTATAATAATCATTGTAGTCTGGAGTTATTTTCTTCTTATGAATTTCTT
The DNA here is from genome assembly GCF_017591425.1 of Ochotona curzoniae. Taxonomy (NCBI): domain Eukaryota; kingdom Metazoa; phylum Chordata; class Mammalia; order Lagomorpha; family Ochotonidae; genus Ochotona; species Ochotona curzoniae. The sequence continues at coordinate 9,994,190 of NW_024466004.1, read as the reverse complement.
CATGGAAAGGGACATGAATTATTATTGGGGCAGTCTTTTACAATTCACTAATATTTCATATATACATATATATATATATACATAGAAATTTCATCCTTTGCATAAAATTTGAGTCAGACTGTATTTGATCCTTACTGAAGTACTTTTTTTTTCAAATGAGAAGTTACAAACTTATGTTGCTGTACTAATTTTGTATTGCAAGATTTCTGTTTTTCAAATGTCTATTTTACTGTTGCTGTTGTACACACAGTATTTCAGTTATTGCTAAAGAGGCCTAATGTTTATAAAACATACTAGTTTAGGGGGCCAGTGTTGTGCTGTTATGGGTTAAGGTGCTGCCAGTGATGCCTGCAAACCTGGCCGCTCCACTTTTGATCCAACTCCTTGCTGACACAGTTGGGAAAGCATTGGAGAATGACACAAGTGCATCCGTGTAAAAGACCTCGGTGAAACTCTTTGCTCCCAGGTTCAGGCTGGCCCAGCCCTGGCCACTGCAGCTATTTGGGTAGTGAAGCAGCTGATGGAAGATCTCTTTTTGTATTTCCCTTGCTGTTTCATTTTGTATAGGTTGTTTAAAATACATATTTCTATGAAATTTTTAAAGGTTCCTGATAATGCTTTGCCAACATGGACTAATGTATAATTTTTTAGTGTGTAAGAATTTTTTCATGTAGTTTTTAAAGGTAATATGTTTAGACATTAAACGCTAGTTATGGAGTCAACATTACTTCATTACCCCTGTTGCTTTCTTTCCTCCCTTTGAGTAACAACTTTCTTTTTCCTAAATTCTTTCAATTTTTTATCCACATGTAGACCAATGCAAAAAACTTTTCCTTTTTTGTAAAATATATACCTGTATTTATGTAAAATATATACATGTATTATGTAATATATTATGTTTATATGTATGTGTATATATTAGGCATTTTTCAAAAAAGTTTTTAGTAGTTTTTAGTCATTACTAACCATTACTCTGCTTTGTCAATACCTGTCTTCCCCTGATATACTGAAAAATTTTGTTATTAGACTTCATTTTTTCATTATAGCAATGTCTTTTATGTCATTAGTTCTCTGTTAAGTCAGTTATTTGCAGTTTTCTAGTGTTATTAAGAATGATGTAATCAGGGACTAAGGTGGTGACTTAGGAAACTAAGCCTCTGCCTGCTACTTTAACATCCCATATGGGTGCCAGTGGGAGGTCTAGCTGCTCCATTTCTCATCCTGCTCCCTGCTTGTGGTCTGGGAAAGCAGTCAAGGACAGTCCAAATCCTTGGGACTCTGCAGCCACACGAGAGACCCGGAGTCGGCTCCTGGCTCCTGGCTCCTGGCTCCTGGCTCCTGGCTCCGGGCTCCTGGCATCTGACCACCCTTGATGTTGCCATTGCAGCAATTTATTGAGTTTGAACCAGTTGGTGGAAGGTCTCTGTCCTTCTCTGCCTGTGACTCTGCCTTCCCACTGAAAATAAATCTTTTTCAAAAAGCTATAATAAGGTTTTGATAGTTATTACCTTACAATCTTCGCATTTTTTAGCCTAAAATCTCATTACCAATGTTCTAATTTTTTTCCTTCAGGAAATTTGTATTGATTTACTTACATTCCCATCACTATTCCAACTCTGATAGTTGAAAGAGTAGAAGCTTTTTGTTGTTTTGCATTTTATTTTTTTTGAACTACTGATCTTGCAAATGTTTAAGCCATTTGTATTTCTTCTTTTGTGGTAGTTTTCGTATTCTCACTGTAATTGTATCAAGTTTCTTGTTTTTTTTTGTGAATGATATTTAACCGGAGGAGAGTCATTGACCCTTTGTTGTTTGTATTTAGCATTCTACCCCTTCCTGTCAGTCTTTTGATTTTCTTAAGGTTTGTTTATAGTGATTTTTAAAAATGATGTGAGTTTTCATTTGTGTTTGTAGTATGTTCAATCATAAATCTTACTGCTTTTACCTTTGAAAGTCTTAGTGTTAGTTTTGATACATATATGTTTACTTCTTATATTTTAGGTTTTTATTTTGTGAATTTAACATTTACTCTTTTTTTCATAATGTTCAGAAGAGTTCAAAGTTAAATCAGTTTTATTTCAAATTGTTTTGTCAGTGGTCATACCACCAAACCCTTTTTCCTTAGAATTAAAATGCTACCTTTTTGAGATTATAAATTATTACTTTTTACTTTTTGGTTTGATACACTGAATTGTCTGTTCCTCTGCCAGTACTGCTTTATTTTAGTTATTATAGCTTCTTAATATGTTTTAATATTTGGTATTATAGTTCAAGTCCATCTGTATAACTTTTCTTTTGAAAATATTTTGGACTATTTTCCTATTTTTATTTTACCAGATGAATTTTTAGGAATCATTTCATCAAGCTCCAAAGCAAATTCTAAGTACGAATTTAAGCAGTTTCATTTTTTTCTTTCCTTTTTATACTCTTTACTGTATACTCAGATTTCAGACATTGGTTTGTGTGATTCATATTACTTTTTAAAATTGATTAATGAAGTAATTTTACATTTAGAAAGTTTATTTGAAAGAACAGTGGATAGAACAGCAAAAACAACTGACTAATGAGTAGGTTGGTTAGCTAGTGTATGATTAGAGACTCTGAAGAACTTCTCAGTTTTCTTTAATATTTATTTTTCTTGTTTAAATGTAAAATTGTGCTGTGACTGCATTATGTAAAAATCAAGCTGTTCCCTTAATTTTAAGTTGCTCAGTTATTGTCTTATTTTTGAATGGTGAATGTGGTTGGAAATGAAAGGCCAGTTTAATCTTTCATATAGGTATGTAAAACTGCATTTTTTTACTAATGAAATTAAATATAAGGCTATTTCTGTCATAATTCATAGAAAATAAATATATTGATTCATTCTTTTTATAAGCACCTGAAGATAATTTAAGTGAGTTAATGAGACTTATTTTGGCCATTATCATAAAAATATTTTTGCAATAGCTAATGATAATTTATGAAAAATACATACACAGAATGCGAACTACAATTGTGCTGTGGTGCATTTCACTTTTGTAATGGTTATGTCTTCGGGCACTGTAGAGGGAGAAAGTGTGCTTTGCCTAAGTGATAAAGTTTCTTTGCTATATCATTTCATAATTTTAGGTTTTCTCTCTGCTTGGCAGCTGCTGTTTTTCCTGTAATGCCAGACTCTAGGCATTTTTTACTTTCCTCTCCTCTTTGTTTGAGTACTACTACTGGTAATCAAATTTTTTTGGTTTGTTTCTAACATAAGAGCTAACAAACAATGAAAATCTACATACTTTTTCTAAAAAAAGGTTGTTTAATATCTGGTGCATTAATATCGTGTTAGGAATTGAGGGTCATATTTCTCAGTTCAGATTTTTATTGTATTTTCAGTGGCTGAAATTGTTAGGTAGCAAGTCAAAGTTTATTTTCAGCTTTGCCTAATTATCCCTGCTGTATAGAAGGAGTAGGTAAGGCCACTGACTGGAGGGGTGTAGGGAGTGTGAGCATAGGAAGTTTGTGGAGATGATAAAGATCTTTAATGGCATCAGCAGAGCTAGAGAACACTTTATTAGAAATCTGCTTAGTGTGGCTCAGATTGCCCAGGATTCAACTGGTTTAGCAAGACTGTGTAATTTTCTGTAGCAGTACTGAACTGATAAGCACAAGATTAGGAAACAAATATAGTTGGGTTGATTTGCCAGTTAAAGTGCAGATGTCAAAATGAAATTAGAATTGTTGGAGGTTCTGATCATTGAACTAGAGTTGGGTGCAGAAGTATGGAATAGCAAGTAGGAAGGACTTAACTTGAGAAAAATGGGGGAGGAAGAAATGTTTCAAGTTTTCACCAAGTAGAAATTAGGTGGTAATAATTAAGAGAGTGAAAGATAGAAATTATATCAAAAGATAGATGTGCCAGATTGGACATCTCCTTCTTCAGGAAGTCTTCCAGATGCTTTCTCGTTAAACTGCTTGTTTGCTGTGGTGCTTCCTACTACTGTTCTAACAGTCTCCCTTTTATTATTTGACAGTGCTTGTCTTTCCGTTCCCACTGTAACTTTCCTGATTACAGAGGTTGTTTAAATTCTCTTGTTTTGCAGTAGTTGGTACCTAGTATGTGTCTAGCAGGTGTTGAATTCTATAAATATAAAGTTGTAATCATAGTAGGGTATTGTTTAGGAAGCCAACCTCGTGGGGTAGCTGGAATTGAGAAGAGGTTAAAAGTCTGAAAAGCTTGAAAAATGCAAGTAGTAAAAAAGAATTTGGTAATATCTTTCTTCATACTGAGTTTTCATATTAGAAATTCAAATTACTGTCCTATTTTGATCATCCTGATTTTTTTTTTTTTAAGATTCATTTAATGTATTCGTTAGAGTTATAGGGAGTGAGATACAGATCTTCCACCTTCTGGCTCACTTCTGAAGTTGCAATGGCTAGAGCCTGACTGATCTGAAGCCAGCAACCAGGGGTTTCCCCTTGCACTTGGGTGCAGGGGAATCAACGACTTGGCCCATTTTTTTGCTGCTTTCCCAGGCCACAAGCAGGGAGCTAGATCAAAAGTGGAGGAGCCAGGAGTTGAACCAGTACCTGTATGGGATCCTGGTGCTTGCATACAGTGCCAGCCCCCAGGTTATTTTCTTATGTGCTGTTAGGGACTCAGAGTTGCTCTCCCACTAGGATGACCTAGTGGAGTGATACAAATGTGGATGGATCTCATTAGTTCTGTTTTAAAATATTTATTTGAAATTTTTACTATTCATGAAGTCCAAATAACAATTTCATCCATCAGGCTATTATGTGTGTGGATCAAATCAAATTTTATATAGGCAATGGGTAAGTGTTCTTTGCAAATCTATACCTTTCAAATTAGTTAAGCATTATAGAATTCCCAGGTAGAATTAATTTCAGCTTCCCCCCGCCCCCTTTTGGGGCCATCTAAATGTCTTCATTTAGAAATAGTGAAGTGGGGCCAGCCTAACAACATCATGGGTTAAGCTGATGCCTGCAAGTACTGCATCCCACATGGGCACCTGCTCATGTCCTGGCTGCTTCACTTCCCATCCAGCTTCCTGTCTGTGGCCTGGAAAATCAGTGGAAGAAAGTGCAAAGTGCTTGGAACCCTGCACCCATGTGGGAAACCTTGAAGAGGATCCTGGCTCCTGGCATTAGCCTGGCTGGCCAAGACCAGCTATCTGTGGCCATTTGTGGAATTGAGTCGCTGGGGGGAAGACTTCTCTGTTTCTGAATCTCCCTGTCTAACTCCAAATAAGTAAATACATAAAATAAAATAAATCTTTGAAATAGAAATAGGAATATGTATGGGTAATATTAAGTAGTGTAAATGGACAATCTGAGTCATTAGACATTATTTAGTTAGTATTTTTAATTGCTCATGATGAAACAGCATGCTGAAAAGGTGCGGAACTTTGCCGTAGTACGTGCATTTGGTTGGTTGTGGCCTTAGGAATATATTACCCAGTTTTCTGAATGTTGATCAGCTGTACTTTCTCAGTATTGCTTTGCAATAAATTGGTGTAACTTAGGTTCTTCTTATTATTTATTGTTTCTAAACTGTAGTAACTTAGTTGTTTAGATTTGAGATGACACTAGGAAACTCAGCTCATTTTTAATTGATAGGCAAGATACTTACTACCAGAAGTGTTTTCATTAGTAGAAACCAATTTTTTTTTTAATGAATCAGCTGTTGTCAATATGTAAGGACTTCATTATTAGACACTACTGGAGTGTCTTAGATTCATTAATTAGAATTTAAGAACTTATCCTTAAAAATTTTTTTGTTTTCATGTATTAAAAAGCTTTCTTTAAAAGGCATTGTGGGGGCCTGGCGTGGTGGCGCAGTGGTTAAGGTCCTCCTCTTACATGCCCGGGATCCCATATGGGCACCGGTTCTATCCCGGAAGCCCCACTTCCCTTCCAGCTCCCTGCCTGTGACCCGGGAAAGCAGTCCAGGATGGCCCAAAGCTTTGGGACCCTGCACCCGCGTGGAAGACCCGGAAGAGGCTCCTGGCTTCAGATCAGCAAAGCATTAGCCGCTGTGCTCACTTGGGGAGTGAATCATGGGATGGAAGATCTTCCTCTCTGTCTCTCCTCTCTGTATATCTGCCTTTCCAATAAAAAAAAATAATAAAAATAAATCTTTAAAAAAAAAAAAGGCATTGTGATATAGGCCTGGCACGGCAGCCTAGAGGCTGAAGTCCTTGCCTTGTACAATGCCGAGATCCCATATGGGAGCCAGTTTGTGTCCTAGCGGCCCCTCTTCCCATCTAGCTCCCTGCTTGTGACCTGGGAATGCAGTCAAAGATGGCCCAAGACCTTGTGACCCTGAATTGGCGCTGCTCCAGCCATTGCTGCCACTTGGGGACTGAATCAGTGGATGGAAGTGGTTTTTCTCTGTTTCTTTTCTCTGCATATCTGACTTTCCAATAAAAATTAAGTAAATCTTTTAAAAAATAAGATGCTGTGATGTAATTATGAGATTTCAGTAGTCAGACATTACTTTTTACAATAGTTCTTTGGTATGAAGTTTTTTTTACCCCATTTTAATTTTTTTTTTTTTTATTTTGAGAGACACAGAGAAGTAGAGACAAAGATATATCTCCCATCTGCTGGTTCACTTCCCAGATGCCCGTAACAGCTCCAGTAGGGTGAGGTTAACCAGGATCTCACTCCTGAGTTCCACAAGTTTGGCAAGGACCCAACTACCTGAACCATCAATTGCTACTTCTGAAGATCTGCATTGGAGGAAACCTGGAATCCATAATCCGGTCCGTGCACACAGACATGTGAAGTGGCCGAATGACATGCCCTCTTCTTCCCTCTTATTTCAGTTCATTGTGTATTCTGCAGCAGTGCTGCATAGCCAGTTTGGGATCTTTGTCTTCTGCGTTATAAGTGGTTTGAGCCAGAATGTTGATCAATACTCTGCTTTTTTGTCAAGAGTTTTCTTATGGTGAACTAGGACTTAATTGAGTTAGAATCACCTGGTGCTGTTGATTCTGCCATGCATGCTTTATAGATATCTCATTGTGGATTTTAACAGAGCTGTTACTAGCACTTGCTGGCTGACCATATTTGATGTAGAGTATTGTTTAATATGAATGCTTTTTGCTTAGGTATTCTTACTTTATTTATGCCTACTTTGTGCATGAAACTGTTGTAAGCTCTGGAAATACAGGTGTGAATAAAATAACAAAATCCCCAATGTCAAGGAACTTTATTATTGTTATTATCAATATCATTGTTCTTCATTTCACAGAAGTAGTGTTTTTGTAGTAAACTGTATGTGTCCTCCCAACCCCCTCCCATTCTTAAGGGAGCAGGAGGTTAGGAGAGAGCAAGACATGGCTGCAACAGCTCTGGATGGGCCAGCACCAAGCTAAGGTTCTGGAACTCAGTCCAGGTTGGCCATCTGGATGGCATATTGCTAAGCATTTGAACCATCACCTACTGCTTCTCAAGCACATTTTAACAGGAAACTGGAATGTAAGTGGAACAGTCAGGACTTGGAACAGTATTCTGAAATGGGATGTTGACATTTCATTTCAGCTTAACCTGCTGTTGGCCTGGAAATTCTATTCTTTCAGTTCAAAATTTTGTGACTTTTTAAAGGAAGTCTTTGATTTAGTCATATATACATTTATATATGATGGCAATGCTGCAAAAAGATTTTAAGATTTATTTTTATTGCAAAGGTAGATTTGCAGAGAGAAGGGGAAAGAGAAGAGTTCTTCCATCATTTGCTGCCTCCTGCGTCTCAGGGTATGCATAAATCAGAAGCTGCGATTGGAAGCAGGGCACAGACTGTTACTGACACGATCATGAAATGCAGGCATCCCAACCTCTACACAAACATCTGCCCCAGCGATAATTCCCCACAGTTTCTTTTTCCTCAGATAATTTTGTTTTTCTCTTGTGTTTTATAAACTTTTGAAAATAATAATTGTAAGTTAGAGTCACCATGTAATTTAAGTTAAAATTAGATTTCTGAAACAAGGATTTTTTTTTAAAGGAGATGTAGAAGGAATTAATTTCCAGTTAAAGAGAATAATGATAAAAGGAATTGATTATGTAGCAGATGGAGTAGTATGTTAAGCAATCATTGCTTGATTGTCTTCCTTTATCACTGACAGTTGTGCTGTATTTTGGAATTTATACTGAAATGTTAGTATATTAATGTTGAAATATGAAGACTGACAATAAACAAAGCCAATGAAACAAACTATTGATAAGAAGCTTTTAATGCAGTGGTTCCCAGACCTCAGGATGCCTTAGTGTCACCTTAAGAATTATGTTTCACCCCTTAGCTTTGTGGTAGATCTAAGTGAATCCAAGAATTTGCATTTTTAATAAGTTATCAGGTGATATTAATGATCTTGGATCATACTTTGCGAGCTGATTCTGTAATGTTTTGTAGCAGCAGCTTGCTGGCTCATTGATAAATGATCGATTTAATTATAGTTTGAGTAATTGGTAATTTGAAAAAAACAAACATACCAAAAACCAAGAAAGAATTAATTCATACTTTAGTAGATTTACCAGTGGAAGATCAAGGAATAAAAATGTAGAGAATTATTGTGATTAGAGCTTTGACACTTTATGTGGAAAATAACTGAAAATGTTGGTGGTGCTTTTTCAGCTGGATCCAGAATAACAACTGAAACTTAAATTCTCAGTTTTATTAGACAGTAACTTCTATAAACAGCATCCCACTGATTGTGTGCAGAAACAATTTAATAATAAAAGAGGGAAGATTGTAAACCTCTGTTTAATTTCTGGTATTTTATTAAAAAAATGCAATGTGCTATGCTCCATGTCCATGTTTATAAAACAGTGTGAATAGTATAATGGGGAAACTTAATTTGGGAGTAGTCTTTTAAAGGAAGTTTATTGAAATTGAAACCTGGACGAAGAGTAAGTAATGCTGTTTAAATAGGTTTGTACACTAACGTTTTTCTGAATACTCTTTAATAGATATGCTAATTGGATGAAACTCAATTTTTAAAAAAAAATTTATTTCTTTTTATTGGAAAGGCAGATATATGGAGAGGAAGATCTTCTGTCCGATGGTTCAATCCCCAAGTGGCCGCAGTGGCTGGAGCTGAGCGAATCTGAAGCCAGGGGTCAGGAGCTTCTTCCTGGTCTCCCATGCAGTGCAGGGTCCCAAGGTTTTGGGCTGTCCTGGACTGCTTTCCTGGGCCACAAGCAGGGAGCTGGATGGGAAGTAGGGCCGCCGGGATTAGAACTGGCGCCCATATGGGATCCCAGATGCAATAGCAGGGAACTGCATTGGAAGGGGAGCAGCCCATATGTCCATATGGTATGCTGGCATCTTGGGTGGTAGCTTAACTCACTTTGCCACAACACCAGCCTGGCCAGTCCATTTCTAATCCAGCTCCCTGCTGATGTGCCTGGGAAAGCAGCAGCAGAGGATGACCCAAGTGCTTGTGCCTTTTCGTCCGAGTGGGAGACCTGGAAAAAGCTCCTGCCTTTTGACTTCAACCTGGCCTAGTCCAGTTTTTCGCTGTATTTGATGAGAGAACTAGGCAATGGAAGGCTTCTCTTTGTTTCTGTCTCTCCCTCTCTTCTGCAAGTGGGCCTTTCAAATAAATAAAATCTTTTTAAAAAAGTACAGAAGATAAAGCTGTCATTTGATATCAGAATGTGGCAAGCTTTGAATAGCAAAGAGCCCAGTGTTTTTCGTGGCTTCTAAGATCCTAAAAGGTATTTGAAAAGATAATGATAGGGGTCAGCACCATGGAATAGCAGGTTAATCCTCTGGCTGTGACACCAGCATTCCATGTGGGCACCAGTTTGTGTCCTGGCTGCTCTGCTTCCCTTCCAGCTCCCTGCTTGTGGACTGGAAAAGTAGTAGAGGATGGCTCAAATCCTTGAGCCTCTGCATCCCTGTGGGAGACCTGGAAAGAAGCTCCTGACTCCAGCTTCAGATTGGCTCTGCTCTAGCAATTGCAGTCATTTAGGGCATGAACCAGAGGATGGAAGATCTTTCTCTGTGAAAATCTGCCTTTAAAAAAAAAAAAAAGAGAACATATGTACTGATGCACTGATGCTGATTAAGGTGGATTGATAATAGTGTGTAAAATAGTCTATCTGTGAAAAGTTCTGTTATTATAGACGACATAAGAGGAATTGCAGTGAGAGAAACACTATTGAACAGGTGCAAGTGATAAGATTGTTAGATTTTGGGGACTGATGAGGTCACTAAATGATTTCCTGAAGGTGATTTTCAGGGTTTGTGTCATAGAGGAATTGGAAGCTCATGCTGCCAGTTTGAGTACTGAGTGTTAGCGTTTGTATTTAAGTTGATTCTAAAAGGTTTGAGAAATCTTTCATAATTGTTTTGAATACAACAGAATAGAATACAAGGAAAAAGGAGATGAAGATGAACCCTGAAAAGGGTTTAGAGACAAAATTAATCCAATAGATAAAAATGTATGAGATGTATATAATAAAGTCCCTGTAATGTTGTTGAAATTGGACAGAATTTGTATGAAGAAAGCATATGAATCTATACGATACTGTCTCCAGAGAAGCTAGATTTCTAGTTCATGAAGTACCACATAGCAGCTTTATGAACAGAATATTTTTTGGTGATGAAACTGATAGAATTTTCTTTCTCAAAAGCTTTTGTGGGCAATTTATTCTATAATCAACTCATCCAAGATCCTTCAAGAATTTTGTAGGGCAGCAGGTGTTTGGTGTAGCTGTTAAGATGTATGTGTTTGGTATTGGAGAGCCTGACGTCGGTTCTCACTTCTGAATCCAGCTTTTTGCTGCTGCAGACCCTGAGAGGCAGCGATGATGGCTCATGTCTTTGCTTTCCTACCACCCAGGAGATTTTGTTCCTGGCTTTCATGCTAAGACCAGGACAGATGCAGACAGTTGGGGAAGGGGAAGTAAATCAGCAGATGAAAGTTTGTGGTCTCTCTTTCTGCTGCTCAGATGAAATAATAATATAAATTTTGTGGATAAATGAGATTAAAATAAATTTTATTTTGGTACAAAAACATTGAAAGGCATGTTTTTTTTTTCGTAATTTGCATTTCCATGAATATTTTAAAGATTCATTGTACTCTTCAGTATAATTTGCTTGTAAATATGGTGTCATATTCTGTTGAATTTTACATCTTTGATTTGGTGCTAAGGAAATATTGCTACTGAAAGGCAAATACTTTTATTATTTTATTATTTATTTAAAAGAGGATAATGGAAAGTCTGATCTCAACTGATTTTAAATAGTGCTGTCTGGAACTAGAAGAGTTTCACCATGAACTTTCAGTTCTCTATTTAGTTACTCTTTCTTTGGTCAGAGCAGCTCCAGTTTATCTGTTTTGTGAGTTAAGTTTGAATTTTAAAGCTTGGTTCTGTTCAGATAGTTTTATAGACTTTAAATCACTGAAATGCAGTGTGAATTCTGAAGTGTTTTTGGAAATAATATTACTGAAACCTCTATTAGTATATATTTTCTATACTATAATGTTTGTGTTTTCAAAAGTAGGTTATAAGGTAAATAACACTTTAGAACAGTAACACTTAACTATGCATATAGTTTTCAAACAAATAATACAGTGATCACCACATGTATTTTTTTAACTGATGGACAGAGTTTAATAAAAAATATTGATGATACTGAGCTACAGGAATATATAAATTTGTGATAATTTTAAGAGTTTTACTGTTTTATTTTATTTATTTATTTTAAAATATTTATTTATTTTTATTGGAAAGTCAGATATACGGAGAGGAGGAGAGACAGAGAGGAAGATCTTCCATCCAATGGTTCACTCCCAACGTGGCCGCAATGGCTGGAGCTGAGCCAAGCCGAAGCCAGGAGCCTGGAGCTTCTTCCAGGTCTCCTATGTGGGTGCAGGATCCCAAGGCTTTGGGCCGTCCTGGACTGCTTTCCTGGGCCACAAGCAGGGAGCTGGATGGGAAATGGAGCTGCCGGGATTAGAACTGGTGCCCATATGGGATTCCTGGCATGCAAGGTGAGGACCTTAACCATTATGCTATTGCTCTGGGCCCCATTTTACTGTTTTATTTGTATGTTTTTGAGGGGAGAAGCGAGAGGGAGAATTTTTGTCTACTGATTTATTCTCTAAAAGTTCAAGACCTAGGAAATCAGTCTGGTTTCCCAAAAGCTGGCAGGGACCTAACGATTTAAACCATCACCTGCTGCCTCCCAGAATGGATGTTAGCAGGAAGCTAGAATTAGGAGTGAATAAGGGACTCAAACCCTGGTGTTCTGATATGGGATGCAGACATCTTGCCAAGGTGAGCGCTAACTGCTGCAGTGAGCACATGCTTCTATGTGATAAGCATGTCTTTTTGTGGGCTGTTAATAGTTTTCAATGCATGGTAAATTAAGTGCTTAATTAAATTATTATTATAGGTGATATTTAAAGAAATCAACAGATATGGACAATACTAGACATTTAGGATCTAAGGGCTCATGGGACAGAAATGAAAAGAAGGTACAGCTAAAATAAAGCAGTTCATGAATGGGCAACAAAATAAGTTATTTATGCCTCAGGGTAAGGCTGTTTTAAGGGTAGAGCAAGAATAAATATGTTTTTAAGGATAATTTAAGTCAAGTAAATGAGGAATTTCTTAGTTAAAAAAGAAATTATAAAAAGTCAAATGTTGGGGCCCAGCACGGTGGCACAAGTGGTTAAGGTCCTCGCCTTGCACGCCTGGGATCCCACATGGGCACCGGTTCTATCCCGGCAGTCCCGCTTCCCTTCCAGCTCCCTGCCTGTGGCCTGGGAAAGCAGTCGAGGACAGCCCAAAGCTTTGGGACCCTGCACCTGCATGGGAGACCCGGAAGAGGCTCCTGGCTTCGGATTGGCGTAGCATCGGCCGTTGTGCTCACTTGGGGAGTGAATCATGGGATGGAAGATCTTCCTCTCTGTCTCTCCTCTCTGTATATCCGCCTTTCCAATGAAAAAAATAAAAATAAATCTTTTATAAAAAATGTCAAATGCTATTCTTTTCTCTTAAAGGAAATTTGAGTTATTATAATGACCTTAATATACCACTGAATCTTACAAATTTTTTTGTAATCTTACAAAATGAATCTTACAGATATGTTCTACATAGTACCTTTTATGTAAATAAATTTGAATTACTCTTTGATAATTTTTCATTTTAGTTATTTTGTTCATTTGTTTTATTTTAACAGTAGTGATGTGAGGAAATAAAAAAAGAATAGGCATCCATGTCTGTAAAATATTTTTTCAATAGATGGTACATCAAAGAAGAGGAGCTAGTTGCAAAATGGAAGTCTATATACCTTGAGACTTGAGCTATATACCGTGAGCTTGAGACCGCTGCTTGCTGAAATTCTAGACTGGATTGTTAAGGCAGAATTTATGAGCACCTGGAAGATGAGTGTTGGAAGCCAAATGATTTTTCTGAGCAGATGGTCATGTCTTGTGCTGTTGTAGAAGCTACTAATTAATTGTCTCAGGAACATGGACAGATGTAGCATTTTTAATCTTCAACAAGGTATTTCATAAGTTTTGGTGAGACACTGACAGAATAGAGAAATGTAAACTTATGTCTATCAATATGATTTTACAGCTTAATTTATATAATATCAAAGTTTTAAAAATTTTGTTTTGCAAGAGAGTTACACACATCAAACTCTGTCCTTTTCAACCATTGTAGATAAACTGAGGGGTTGAGTGATATTTTGTAAGTCCTCAGTTTTGAAAAGTTACTCTTTCTGAAAGTGGTTTACATTCTTTTTCAATTCTTTAGTTTCTCAGAATTAGGAATTAAAATTAGCTATCAGACATACTTCACTCAGTATTAGAATTCAAGTACAGAGATGGATTAGACAACTTCAGGGAGCTGCTAATGTATAGACTAGCTGTAGATTCCTTTATTTGAACGCAGTTTTGAGCAGGACTTCTCAAACTTTGTTTTTCCTGAAGAGCTTGTTAAAATAAAGAAAGGTCTCGGGCAGGGTTTTAGATTCTGCATTTTTAATGGCCTTTCATGTCTTTTAAATCCCACTGCTCTGTGGTTTGCAGTATGAGTAATTTAGTTTAGACATGACAGGATTTAAAGATTAGAAAGCTGATTTTATTTAGTAACTAATGAGTTTGTCAGATCAGGTGTAGGCAGTTTACATTTTATTTAGTTTTCGTAGAACTTTCAATGTAGGTGGTAATATTTTTACATGAGAAGATTGAGTCCTGGGACATGTGAATAGCTTATTCAAGATTTTATAATAAATGGCGTAACTGGAATTTAGAGCTAATACCTAAGCCCTTGCCATATCTGTTGCTTTCCCAGGAGATTCTGTGATTAATTGTGAGAATAGCTTTTTCCCTTAGAAAGAGTTTTTAATTGGAGTACTCAGCTCTGTTTCTTCTAACTTGAGCATGAGAAATAAAAACATTGCTCCTTGTATCAAATTTGTTGCATGGGTTCAAAGTATACTATTAACTGAATGTTAAAAATTGTAATATGTATTCATGTTTCTTAGTTGAACAATATTGGCAAGTGTAAAGAAGCAAAGTTTTATATTCCTTCTATAATATCACAGAAAATGATTTTGGGTTTCTCTAAAATAGATAGACAAAGCAGTTGAGATGTGTTGTAAAATTTAGTTTCCCATTATTTTGCTCTAAATACAACTTCAGTAATAGCAAAGACCTCTACCTTAAGCTTTTCCCATATTCTTTTGGCACCATCACCATTCTGTCCTCAGCTACAGTTTTATTTTCGATACCCTTTGCTTCTTTGATTAATTGAAAGATCCCTAGTCATAGTTTTCTGGTGGTTTCTTTGTTTCTTTCCTTGATTGGCAACTCTTTTTTTTTTTTTCCGGTAAGATCTTCCACTTGTTCATGTTTTTCACATTTAATTTCAGCCTTTTAGACTAGTCAGTGACTACTGAATCATCCTGCCATTCTTAAATTTGTTTTGTTGCTTTGATTGACTGGATTTCACGAAACCATATGTCTTGACATCTTTTTAAAGACGTGTGATGAAATAAGTGCAAACATATTTGGAGCTTAAAATGAAGTCAATAAACTGTCTTGACCTATCACCATTTATTTCTAACCAGATCTTTCCCTGACTTTGTTCCATTTCCAGAGAGCATACCAGAATCTGGGAATTTATAATAATGCAATTACTGAAGCCTGTAACTATCCCTTATTCAGTTATTATTTCCATGTTTGTACAATATTTTGCCCTTTGTTGGAACTGATTATGAATGGAATTGGAGTATTATGTGTTAAAGATTTTCTTCCTAGAATATTGTGAGTTATACCTTTGGTAGACCAAAAAGGTAAATTTATCAAATATATTGGAATTTAAGAAATTATAATTAGAAATTGAGGTTGTGTAGGTCAGCATATGTATGGGGATAATGGCCTCTTTGGGTGGGACAGTGAGACTGGTCTCATTGTTATAGGAAAAACTACTGATAAATACAGAGCTAGAATTTGAATCTAGATCTGATTGATACCAAAGCCCATGATTGTAATCATTTTTTTTTAATTTTATAAATCAGGAGTTCTTAGTGTTTAAAAATTTATTTTTTAAAATCCCAAATATGATTTTCATGTCAGATGAAGTATATATTGTTTTGTGACAATATTGAACAGGATTTTTTGTTATGGTTAAATGTATACTCATCCTTGTAGCTTTTGTTTTCTCATCAAACCTGGCCTAAATTTTACCTGTTGATATGTGTGTGCATGCGTGTGCGTGTGTGTGTGTGTGTGTATAATATATCTATTGTCTCTCTACTCTCTTTAATCAGTATTACTTAAAAATGAGTAAAATGATCATTTGGAGATAAAAAAGATGATCTCCCTCTGTGTGTGTGTGTGTATTTGTGTGTGTGTCTTCAGTTCAAAAGCTTAGAGTAATTACTTTCTAACACTTTCTTATATGAGGGCAAGAAAGTAATTTCATTAAGTCATGAATAATACTATTACATAGCATCAGTTAAAACACATGGGTTCAATTTTGGCTTTTCATGTGTGCTTGGAGAAGTTTTATTGCCACTCTCATTTTCTTTATCTTTAATTGCTCTGCTTGTCTCACAGAAGAGAGTTAGGAGAATTAAAGGAAATAATGTTTGCAAAGAGTTTTGCATAGTACACTGGTGGAGTAATCACTCAACAAAGAAAAGCTAACATAAACATGAAGGATAATTTTAAGGAGGGTATAGTTATAAAAATCATGACTGTGTTAGTAGCATTGATTTTTCAGTATATGTTAATGTTTAACATATTGGTTTTGGAATAGATTATTTACTAATAACTGTTTGAACCTAGTAGAACAAAGCATTCGCTTTTTGACCTTATTGATATTGTTGAATTCCCTTGCCTCTTTATTTTCCTTATTAGTATTAATTGTTGATCACCTAATCATTAAGTAATAGTTCTGTAAGAAGTATAGGCAGAAAGGAACTATAGTGTCTTGTTCAACGTACTTTGCGAATGTTTTGTGGATAGACATTTTGTAATTAATGCATTTTGCATCTCTAGCTTATTTTTAGCATGTTTTGTTGATTCCAAATTTGCCTAATGTGCCTGGGGAGCTTTGTTTGTTTGTTTTATCTCCTAGCCCCATCCCCTGAAGAGCAGATTAATATACCATTGGACTACAGTGACTCATGTGTAGCCCTCCATGGATAGCTCTTTGAACTTTTTAACAGAACATGCTTGTCCTTTTTCTAAAAAAATCCTAGCCAGGTAATAATTCCTTTTAATTTATTTTGCAAGATGCTTATTGCAAACACAAGTCTCGTTTAGGAAAAATTGAGAGCTATTTACGCCATCTCAGAACTCTAGGTTTGACTAAAATGTGATCATATATTTTAATGATTATATTAGAGTACAGATTATTTTATTCAGTAAGGACTTAACTTCAAATCGATCCTTTTTAAAAAAATATGAATCAGATTAGTAAAAATGTACGTGTTCTCATTCCTCATGATTTTTATTCTTTAAAAATGATTTATTTCAGACGTGAGAGACATCCCCATCTGCTGGTTCACTTCCCCCCATGCCCACAATGGCCAGGAGCAATTAGGGAGCTAAGAAGTTAGTTAAGCCACATCATCCATTTGGGTAGCAGGAATCCAATTGTTTGAGCAATGACATGTCCCAAAATCTGCATTAGCAGGAACCTATTGTCAGGAATGGGAGCTGAACTCAAACCTACTTAAATCCAAGACTAGGCTCAGTTGTCCTAACCAGTGCCCATCTTCCACCTTTATACATAAAAAAAACAAAATTATTTGAAGGACAGAGTGATACAGTGAGTAATTTTTAAATTATATTTCCATATTGCTACCTTTTGTGTTAGCCTGCTTAATTAATACATATCTCATGAAATGGTTTATAATATTTTGTATTCAGAACAGGAATAGAGTGAGGTACACAAAGTACCTAGGATACAAAATATAGGGAGGCTGTGACTTTGAAGGTTGTACGAGAGTGAATACCTCTTTGAATTGTACTTTACACCCTAACTTGTCATAGATCTGGCCTTGAGATGCAGGCTATACATGCATCATTTTGATTATCATTTAGTGTAATCTCATGCATGTTGAGATGTTCTGTTAAAAATGGGAAGATGAAAATAATGTATCCCAAGTTTCTATTAGCAAGGTAAAAGCTGTTAACTACTTGAGTTGAGAGTGTTGTGCTTTTATCTTGCACATTAATTGTTAGAGCTTCCGATGTTTTAATTGAGTGGAATCTTGTCAGAAACAGAAGTTTGTCAGTTATTTTACCTATTGGCAGCTACCTAAAATCAGTGCTCTTGGAAGTATCATAAGCTTCCTAATTTGCAATATAGTGCTGTCATCTCTAAATTTAATTTTAAAAAGGATTTATTTATTTTTATTGGAAAGATAGATTTACAGAGAGACAGAGGAGGAGAGACCAATCTTCCATCTACTGGTTCACTCCCTAAATGGCTGCAATTGGCAGGAGCTGAGCCAATCCAAAGCCAGGAGCTTCTTCCGTGTCTTTCATGTGGGTACAGGATCCTAAGGTTTTGGACAATCCTTTGCTGCTTTCCCAGGCCATAAGCAGGGAGCTGGATGGGAAATGAAGCAACTGGGACAGGAACTGGTACCCGTATGGGATGCCGGCACTTGTAGGTGGGAGCTTCTTCATATGAGCCATCATGCCTGCCCCATTTCTTAATTTAAACATACTTTTATGTGCTTCCTGAAGTAATAAGCAGCGATTCTAGTTTTTCCATGTTTTCTACTTTTTAAAAATTAATTTAGAATTTGGAATTTGGGATTTTGAATGCTACATCTGGAAATGCTTAAAAATTGTTTACCATTTTTTAAGAGAACTGTCTGCAGTGAAAGTACAACTTTAGAGGTGAGAGTACAAGTTAGTGAGTGATGACCCATAATATGTAGGAAGCATAATATTGTGTATTATGAATTATAATTTGGCAAATATACCTAATGAAGGCATTAGTTGCTGAAGTTTTCTCTGAAGTATCACTTGCAGAAAGCTAGAGAGATAGGCTATACAGAATTTTCTCAGTTTCAGAATGTAAACTAGAGTACAGCTTGGTTTTTTCAGTAAGGACTAAATTCTTTAAGTTTGATATGTGTGTGTGTTCCAGGATTAATGTATAATTAGAGGAAGAAAGGAACATTTAGAATCTGTTAAAATCTGTAGGTGTGACATCATTGTCAGGAAAGGAGCTTTATTTCCTTAAGTTAGATTTTATTTAAATGGGTTTTTTTTTTCTCTAAAATACATTTTTATTTCTGCTTAGAGCAGTGCCAAAGCTGTGTGTTCACAAATAAAGTTTTGAATATTTAGTTCTATTGATAGTGTTTAAAATAAACAAAAATAAACCCATAACAACCCTGGGTGGAAGGGTGTCTCGATTTGTTTTTAGCTTTCTTTTTCATGGCTTTTCAGAAGTGTATCGTATTATAAATACATTCAAAATGTTTTGCTCTGAGGATATGTAGCATTCCTATAAAGGTTAAATCAATAAAAATGATTTGGACACATTCCTAAGCATGGCTGGAACAGGTAGCCCGTTGTTTTAGGTACCCTTGAGTTTCTGGAGCAGATCATTACGGCGTAGTAAAGAAACTCACTAAAAGTTGCTTTCTATGCATCAGCTTAAAAAAAAAAAAAAGATTTTCTAGCCTTCTTGAAGTGAAAACTCTTAAAGTATCCCTGAATATACTGATTTGATTATGTTTTTAAAATGTAGTTACAGTTTTGGTGCTGCTTTTTTATTTTTGCTTCGAATGCTGAAGATACTCCGTAATTGATAAGGAAGAGGTATGTACAGGAAAAATGTTACCGGCAAACCTTTTCCACAAATGTAGAATAAATGGCAGGGTTATGATTGAAGAAACTGTCACATGTTATTATAATCATAAAAATAGGAATTAGTTGTAATTATTTTTGGTCATGCCAGTTCAGAATAAAATTTTTTAGTTGCTGGGATGTTGGCCTGTTCTTTTGAGCAGTTCAAAAGCAAAGCTTTAATTTGAGCTTTTATTTTTAAAAGCCACATTGTGATCTCCTGTACTCAGGGTTTGCTTCCTATCATGTTACTGTTGGTAGGTAATTTTGTACATTAGTTTTAATTTTTCTTGTTTATTTCATATGTTGGATATGCACATTTTCAGATCACACTATCCATGGCTGCTTTTTGAAAACTTGTCAGTTTATAATAATGAGTAAGGCATTTTTATTAACTTAATTCTTCAAACAGCATTGAATTCACCAAATGTTTTTGGGTGAAAATGTAGGAAATTAACAATGTATTTCAATAAAGAAGATGTTGAACAAAGGTAGAAAATTTGGTGATATGTACTGATGTCGTTCCATTGCAGAAAATCTGTTCGTATTTTTCAATATATAATATATAATCACTTTGCAAATAAACTGAAAAACACCATATGTTATTTGTTGGAGCACATAATTTGATTTAGTTAGATAAAAAAAATGCTGCAGCTATGTCTCAGTAGAAATTTTGACATATATGCAGAAATTTAGCCATTTAATAAATGAATTATTGATTTAAGCCAAATTATTTTACTTATTTAAAAATAGCAGAATACGTTTGATTTATTTGTGTGTTGGTAAACTCAGAATGTTTGTGTCTTGAGAAATTCAGAAATAAAAAAAAATAAGCCTAATGTAGTACAGCTCTATTTTCTTTCTGAGTTCTTGGGACTATATAATTCTCCATGTCATGTTAATATACTAAAATATTCTGCAGTGTGTTTATGTTTGTTATAACGGGAATATATTTTCCATATTTATGATATGTGATAACACTTAAAGTGTATATCATTGATGAAACATTTTAAGAATGTTAAGTTTTCTTCCTTATTTACAGAGTATATGTGTGTATGTATGTGTCAGTGTGAAAATGTGAATAATTCTGTGAGCACAGTGAAGTCTACAATGTGAAAAACATGTTTCTGTGTAACAAGAAGATTGAATTAATGATCCAGCTTTGAATTACATTGACTTTCATGTTAATATTGCCTTACAGTTGTACCGTATCACAACATCTTTGTGAATAGTATTTACTTTATGGAGTATGTTCTTAGTGACTTGACTTTTTGTGTTGAACCTTGTATTTGTAAGAGCAGGAGCAGTTGTTTTTATATTACATCAAAAGCTGAATTACTTAAAGCTTTTCAAATTTCAAAGATGTAAATTGATTTTACCAGATTATCTTTTAGAGCTGGTTATCACCACCTAATGTTTGGAGGTTACTGTCTTGATGGAATTTTGCTGGTAGACCGCTTGTCAAATCCTCTTAATATTTTTGGTTTGGATGTTTGAATCTTACAGTGTGAAATGTTTATTTACAGTTGTCAGTTTCAGGAAAAACACAGTGATTGCTATAAAGTGAATTAGCAATGTGAAGAAAATTTCCTTAATTGATATTGTGTACTATTTTGCAGGTATCTGTACTCTTAATAGAAATTTATAAAATAGGAATTCAATTTTCGTAGAAAATAAATTTTTAAAATTGATTTGCTTACAAAAGTGTTTGTAATCAATTATTATGAATTTAAAGTGTCTATATCCTGTGTCTTGATAGTCTTGCACATAGTTTTTGATTCAAATATTAAATCAGCAATATGGCATGTTATTGCATAATGAAATAAGACAAATGTGATTCTTTTGTTTTTTGCTTCAAAAGGAATTCACGTTGAACTAATTGTTTAGAATAATTTTTAATTATTTACTAGAATTTCTGATGCCTTTTAACTTAAAGGTTGCCCCAGAAGCTTGAAATCTTCATGGGCAGTAGTTAAATACAGAGATTTTTTAAAAAAATTAATTATAATAATTGAAACCTACAAGATAAAAACCCAGTGTTTTAATTGTTTACTCAAGTTACTTGGGCAATAATTAAGTAATATGTAGAAAACATGCCTGATTTGATATATGTCAGATTTGTTCCTCAGGTAATATCTGTAAGTACTATCTGTTAGATTATGTTCTTATTTATCCTTGTAAATTGTAATGATTTGTATAATGTCAGTTCTTAGTTGGTATCATTCAAGATTATAGCTATGAAGTATCTTTGGGATTTATAAGTATTGTATTAATTCTTTCAGTTTTGACTTTTCCTAGTAAATGTCTAGTCTTTGTTATTGGTTTCATTGGTTGACCTTTCTTTATTAACATACATGCAAATAAATAGTTATAGTTGACTAGTTACAAATGGTGCTTAAGTAATTTACAGTGTTTTCCTGGTTTGCAATCATCATATCAAGGTTTGTAGTCATTGTTGTGTATTTGTACTCATGTAAAGAATTGTATGCTGTATATTAAGATTTTTAGCCAGATTGATAACTGCCAAGAATTAAAGTTAATTAAATGTATGTTATAGATACTTTGTTTTTATATGAAAATATATCCAAATACATGTAAGTTTCCATGGAATATGCACATCATTCCAATTTTTCTAAAAATGGAATATACATATACAAGCATATATGTTGAAAGCGTTATTGATGACTATTATAGTGAGTTAACTAGCATTTTTCTTTTTCTAGTAGATGCTATTAATGCAAAATAAAATTCAGTGTATTTGAGAAACAGTAAAATTAATTGATTTGACTTAGTGATAAGAAGCATTTGTCTTGCATAGAATGTTTAGCTTTTTTAGAAATATCACTCATCAAATGTAACTATATAATTTTTGAAGAGAAATGATAGTAGAAATAGTGAAGATAAAATCTTTAAACTAGCTGCTAAAATGCACATCTTCCTGAGAAAACTGTTTGGCAAATTTTCAAACATTAAGATAATAAATACTAAACATTATTGAAAATTTCACTTACTTACTATGTCTGTGTGGTGAAGGATTCCGTGTTTTGTGGGACACTGGCTTAAAAGATGAAAATCATTTAACCAAGGCAAACTCACGTTTATCCTTTCACTAGAGGCAAAATTCACACCTGGTGTACTTTTTGGCGGTGTGCTTTTTGGCTCTTGGGTATATTTTTAAATATTAACAATATAGAACATTTGTAGGAAGTACAGGAATTACATTTTTTTCAATATATTAAATGATTGTGTAACAACTAGCCTTTCAGTGACTTTAAATTCTGTAACCCTTCTTATTTGGAGGTTTTTCCACATCCTGTTAGATAATACACTTTGTATTTGTTGATAGGAGAAGGTATCTGTGAAAAAGTATGCTTCAGAAATAATAACAAAAAAACCTAAAACATTTGACAAAGTGTTGTGTGTATCCGTTCAGTGCTGTCCAAAGCTTTGAATCTTGCGACCTTAATAAAAAGTGTTAGAAGTAAGAAATGGCTGAGAATCGTACACAAATTGAAGATATTTTATACAATGCAATAAGGCAGTGTTTAGTCTCAGTTGTATGTTACACAGGTCTTAAAGTTATTTGGGAATGTATGGCTTGTTGTGTGTGTACTTGTGTTAAGTTGACAAAAGCTTGTGGTTAATTGTGGTTAAAATAGTAGGGAAACTGCCTTTGAATAGAATGCAGAGTTTTGAATTATAATGCATTCATCAAAATACAAAACCAGTGAATCCTGCAATCTTTTTCAATTGCAAGAAATTGTATTAAGGTATATAATTTTGCTCTATGATATTGCCTTTTCTTAAAATTTGTCTCAAAACATTAAATATTTCAGATTTGATGAATTTATACATACCTTAGAGTATTTTACCTTTGGAAAATATAAGGTTATCCTTAATATGGGAGCTTAATGACAATTCTCTATTTTTGGGTGGGATTTTATTCTCAGAGCAAACTACAGAGTTATTGGCATAGGAGAGAAAAAACTGCATTAAGGTAATTTATTAGAAAGTCTGTGCTTAAATTATCATTTGTTTTAGTACCCATTTAATAATAAGCGTGCCATGATAAATGGTTAAAAAAGTTATGGTTTGTCACAATTATAAATTTAGTTCTAGCAAGGAGGACTTTTTTTTTTTTTTGCTGTTGAATTGGTGCTAGTTTGTCTATTTGGCCACACATATAATATTTTTAGGGAGACATGTAGGAGTTGACTGTTCCAGTGAACGCTTTTTACAAAAATACCTCTAAAGATTTGTGTTAGGTAATGGTATTTGTGGTCTGAATGTTTTTGATGAGCTTTCGTATGATTTCACTATTGACTTGCAGTTTCATATCTTTTTATCCTGTAACACGTGTGAGAACAGCATTGAAGGCTTGTATTTGTAGTTTTTGGAAAGGAATTTAAGATGGTGCCTGTTTTCCCATCAGTTTTCAAGTATGCACGGGTGCATCATTAATCATAGGAAATGCAAAAATAAATGATCCAGTCCCATTGGATTTTTTAATATGAACACTCACCTTTTCGTTTTTTATATATATGTATGTATATATATATATATATACAGTTGAGGTATTTAGGTAACCCCTAACCTTTTGCTTCAACAAAGAAGTACAGTATAAAAATATTACCACACTTTTCATGTGAGCAGTTCTTGAGAGGGGGGAAGAAAAGCCCTCTAGATGAATATTCGTTGAAAAAAAAAGTTGTGATACAGAATGTCTTAACTCAGCCCCAATACAGTACTTGAGGACCACCAGTGTGTAAAATTGAAAGCACATGATTTTTGAAGCACCAGAAAAGGTTTGTAATTGATTAGCGCTGCTGGAAAGTATTGAAGTACAGTGAATTTTGATTTGTGAATGGTTCTATTCAATAAAGATTAATTTTGTGTTTTTGATAAAATCTTAGTGCCTTCGATGAGTTAGCTGCCCCTATCCTACCGCCTGCTGTTTATTTAACCATCAAATATTTCAGTGTTCTTTTAACAAACTGGAACATTTCTATCTTACTGAATTTAACTTTAGCATGACTGATTTAAACAAGTCAGACTATCAATGATTAGCTTTCAGGATGTAATTGAATAAATAGATTAATTTTTTTGTTCTTTAAAAACTAAAATACACATTAATGTAATCATGTATATTTCATGCTTTTCTTATAATTTAGGCACTATTAGGAGGGTCACACAGACTATGATCTTTTCTTGATTTCTTAATTTTTACATTTCAAAACATTTAAAAAACTACAGGAAGTATTTAACAAATCTTCATGTAAAATTAAAATTAGTAATAACTTAAAATAATTTATAAGTGTTTGGGAATCATGTTGATGTTTCTAGCTTTAAGGTGATCTATGTTTTTTAGGGCTTTGGAATTTAGCTCTTGTTTTAAAGGCAAGTTACAAAACTTTGGCACTATTAAATTTTGAAACTGTTATTGACATAGGCTGCATCTATTGCTTTGGATATCATGTTCCGGAATTGTGTTCAGTTAGTTCCTGTGGTCAGTTACAAAGAGTGTGTGAAGAAGTTTAATTTGTTTGCTGATCTATTTTCTTAAGTTCATGAATCACATCTATCATTTCTGGCAGGCTGTATTAGAAATAATGAACAGAATTTGAATAGCACAGATTGAAAATTGTTTAATTAAAAGTAGAGTATAATGAGATCAACATTTAGAATCTCTCTCACACACACACACACACACACACACTCACGCACACAGACATGCTTTCACTCTTCTTTGGGGAGAAGCATTTGGTCAGCATGTGCTTTGTCCCTCATCTTGAAAGGGTTATACTATTTTTTAGCTATTTTATAAAATCAGGGCATATACCCAGGACATATCTTGAAATGGTTAATGATAATCATTAAATAAATAGGAATATGAAGCCCGGAGTGAGGTTTTAGACTTCAAATAGATTATAGAATGTGGAAATGTTTGCAGTGTGATCATATTCTGTAGAGAATGTCCACACTCATCTGTAATTAGGGTTAGTAGGTTCATGCTATGTTTTCTATCTATGGTGTAAGGTACATTTTCTTTCTCTTTCTTTTCTCCCTTCCTTCCTTCCTCCCTGCCTGCCTGCCTGCCTGCCTTCCTTCTTTCTTTCCTTCCTTCCTTCCTTCCTTCCTTCCTTCCTTCCTTCCTTCCTTCCTTCCTTCCTTCCTTTCTTCCTTCCTTCCTTCCTCCCTTTCCTCCCCTGTAAGTGTGGGAAGGCAAGATTGAGATTTAATTTTTGGAATAGGAAGAATTAGTTGTACTCTTACATATGACATGTAATAGAAGATAATATCTTTTTAGTTTGTTATTATAGCTTGCTAAGCAACTTAAGGTTGTAAGTTGCAGTGTAAAATAAGTTAACAGTGTCACAAAAATTTACAATTTCTAGTGTGAAGCAATAGGGAGCATTTTCACATTTTCTTTGTAACAGCCTTACTTCTAAGCTGAAGTATTCTTTGAAATTTGTTCCTGGTCTGCTTAGAAACATTTTTTTTTTAAAAAATGAGATTTTTCTAGAAGTGCAACTTTACTGCCTCATTTGTCCATTTTAAGTAATGCCTCCATATAACAATATTTTTAGACATTTTTTATTTCTCCCGAATAGTAAGAACAAAAATTCACAAGTATTACATATTATTATTAGTGGGCTATAATGAAGTCTAGTTATATTTTTATTCTGCCTCCTTAATACATGATTTTTTGAGTAATGCCTAATACTCACTATTACATTTAAAATATTTTATGATTGTTAAATTACATGTATTATAACTGAGGGGGCCTACTTACAGCATTTTTGGTAAAATACGAAGTACATGTCTTCATCTTGTAAGAGAACCTATTTTCTCCCTGTCAGGTTTAATTATTTCCCTTTAATCTCAGCTGGGACTGATCCTCTAGTAGTGGCCAGTCACAGTGTGTGAAGTAGGAGGAGGAAAGAAAATTCCAATTGTTAGTTGAAAATTACAAAGTCAAATTAGTACAGGTATACGCAGCAAAAGGATTTAATTTAAATGAAAACAGGAACATTTGAAAACATAAACTTTAAGTTTGAACATGTTGGAGATCATAGAGAATCCTGTGAGTGTTTAGATGTTTTGTTGTACTATGCAAACTGATGAATTTGAGGTCATTTATGTATCTGTAGCAACATTTAACTTGGAATTAAATATGAAGGGACTATATTATGCCTGTTTTATTTTGAAGTCCAGCATGAGTTAATAGGTAAAGCTCTTTTAAGTCATGCCGACTATCCTAATGGAGCTTTATCTTTCATAAGGTTTATGTTTTGTGGCAGGTCAAAGAATGATTAAAACAATCAGTTATTTCAGTGCGTGCTGTATATTTATAGCAAGTTCTGTGTATGAATAATACAGTATTAATTCAATTAAGATTATATAATGAACAGCAATTCCAGATAAATTTTACAATTCTGTGAACTTATTATCCTATGTTATTGTAAAGATTCTTTTGAAACTGGCTATGAGATCATATTTATATGACTTTGTTTAGAAACAAACTTATGTAGTTATGCACATTAAAAGTTTACATGAATTTTAAAAAATTGAGCTTGTTAAAATATGAACTGTATTGTAAGTTTATTTCTCTGTTATACATGGTAGACCATAATACTGATATAATTATGTGGTCTGTTATTTTGAAAATTACTTCCTTTTTGAAGTTTGCTCAAATATTGGGAGCTGCCGGAGTCGATAATTTATGATTTTTTGATTAATCTAGGGTCTAATTTTATTCTAGTAAATACTAATGAGACTATTAAACTATTTCTCTTACTGTTCTAGCATCCTGATTTCTGTAACTGTAGAAAACATGTTGATTAATGCAGAATAACTTAAGTTTGTCTATTTGAAGTCATTACTCTGAGAATTAGTTGTTACACATACCAAATGCAAATATGAACAGCAATTTCACTTTTAGTGCAACAAAATATCATTGTTGTTATGATATTCAACATACTGTTATTTGGAAAAGCTAGCAGCTTAAGAAAAAATTTTTATGTTCAATAGGTTTATATCTTAAAGGATTTTAAAATATAACACTTACCCCAAAAGAAGTTTTGCTGACATGGTGTCACTGTGCTGAAGAGGCTGTTTGATGCCATAGTCCCTCCTTTTTTTTTCAGATAGAACTTGTACCCTCTCTTGTAAATACTGCTTGCAGCCTTAAACTGAAAATACAAACCATACCCAAACTTTGTTTTAGTTTTACAGTATGTCTGGAGTACATAGACTTTATATTTATTTTTTTCTGTCAAGAAATTATGTAGCTGGTAACATGTGAAAAGCAAGGAAACAAAACAAAAAGAGAATGAGCAAATATTTGAAGGACCTACTATTACTGCATAGACTGTGGTTAGAGAGCACTCACTGACTCTGTTGGTCTCGGTGGCTGGTAGTGACCTGCGGAGATTAACCATTTAAAAACCAGAGACTTGCTGTCCTCCTGGAGAAAGTTTGCACCGCACTTGTGGTTCTGTGGTTGTTTGTGAGGCGAATGAAGCATTCACACAATCCAAAAAAGCAAAAGCTTTAAAACTCCTTTTTTTGCAAGCACTATTACTGGAGAGAGAGAATCATGTGGTTTGTGACCTCACAGTACTCAAAGTAAAGTGGGACTGCCTACCACTGTGGCTTTTCCCCCTTGCTCTTGCTTGCTCTCTCTCTCTTTCTCTCTCTCTCTGACAAAAGGCTTGTGGTAAGGCCTTTCCTGGCATCCAGAAGGATATAGCTTTTTAATTTTTGTGACTCATGAGGATTTGGATAGAATACAAATGCTGAAGGAGCCCAAACTCCAGGTTAAGCATTTGTAGAACAGAGCTCTGCAGTTAAGGGCTTTCTTTTCTGCCACCCTCCCCACCTCTTTCCCCCCCTCCCCCTTTTAGTTCATTATTGTGTCTGTGGCAAAGTGAACAAAATTGGCTCAAGAGGCTGTGTGAAATTCTGAACAACAGTGATGATTTACAATAATTTACATCTTTGGATTGTATCACATTCTGGGATCTGCTTCGTATTTGCTTGGTGGCTGGATTCCTTCTGTTTTCCTTTTTCTTGTCTTCTTAAACTTGTGAATCTGTAACTCATTTTAAAAAAAGTTTACCTTTCTTAAGGTCTGGTTGCAAACTGCTTGCTGGACTTGACTGTAATTGGTTGTCATAAAAGTGTTAGTCTGGGGATTCCTTTACAGATTTTAAATCATGTTTGTCAAGCTTGTTATCAGTATTAGCTGTGGGCTCTTAGAACACAGTTGAAATGTAATTGCTATCTTTTATATTAGGCATATATCCTTATCTCGGGTTAGTTTGATGATCTTAAATGAGTGATAAGAATTGTAACATAATTTTCCTTATGATTATAGTTTTGTTATTCAAGGAAATGTGCTTTTTAAAAATAATTCCTCATCGAGTAGCCCAGACATTAGCAGGTTATTATTATTGTTACCAAATCTTACTATAACTTAGATGATTTAGTGTAGGTTTTCTAAATTCAGAGTGGAGTGGGTTAACAGAAACCCTGTTTTTGTGTTTATAATGGAAGCTTTGAAATAAATTGCAAAATGCTGTGTGTAGTAAGGAATAATGCACAGACAGAGTATGTTAGTCGTCTCGATTTGCTAATTCTGATTCAGAAGAAAATTGAAAACATCTTTGGGAAACTATCTCCTTTTTTACCCCTTTGGACATGTATGTATAGAACTCATTTTCCTATTAGGATGATTATATATCATAGACAGTGAATTTTGTATTTATGAATAGAGCTTCCTGTTTTCATCAGTTGGGAACGATGGGGTATTTTTCAACAAAAATTATAAAGGCGAACAGGCCAATTTTCTAGGCATTTTTTGCCATTTATCCACGCCACTCTGAATTTGCATGTTAGGCTTCTTTCTGGTGTGGTAGTCACTAGGAGTGGCATGAAGTAAATGACTGTGATGGTGGGTGGAGACAGTGAATCACAAAAGATTATTTGGGGTATACATTGGTGGAAGGGCTGGGGAAACACTTTGGGAGGATGTTACATCTAAAATATCCTTGTGTGTGTTCTTCCTAGTACGGTTCATTATCTGCTTTTGGTTTATATTAAAGATAACTTTACAAACATGTTTATAAATTGCTGTAAAAGGACTGATCTTTCCAGAATGCTTTGGAATGACATGATTATGATTTTAATCTTTTATTATTCAAGTATCCAGAACTTTTTCAGACTTAACTTTTAGTGGTCAAAAAATACACATTGGTGCTTTATTTTAAGTATGGGTTTATCATGACTTATTGTGTATGCAAGCAAGTTTTACAGTGAAAAGTAAAAGTTTTCATGTACCAGGCAGTTCTTCATAAGAGTTTTTTCTCTTTCATAAATAAAAGTATGCTTGTATGATCCATATCTCTCTCATTATTATCCAAAGTAAATACAAGGAGAGTTTTGCTCATCTAATTTGTGGAATTTCCAAACATAGTTCCATATGCATGTGTGATAGCCGAACCAGGCAGCTGAAAAAGTTTAGGTAGCTGCAAATGGTTTTCTTCTTTTAGGACACGTTTATGGTTTCTGCCTCAGAGTTCCCTGACACATCTTAAAATCCAAACTTTTTGCTGAGTATTACTTCCTTCAGGTTTTAACAATTGTATGGATTTCTGCTCTCCAAATTTACTTCATAGAAATTTGAATAATTTTTTTTTTCAACAGATTGTCTTTTAACTGCTTGTTCTCTTTTTGCAGGTAACTTTCCTGCATGTAATCTTTGGGTCAAGATCATTACTCTTTTGTGTTTGAGTTTAGTACATACTGTTGAATATATCTTTTCTGTCTTGTGTGAGACCCGTGAAATTGTGGCAGGAGAAAAATAGTAAAATCATGTGCCTTAATATTTGTATACCCATTATCTACACATTTTTTTCTCTCTAAATTGAAAATAGATCATCTTTGGAACAAGTATAACTTTGTGGTAAATTGCTGAAAACAGCAGTGATAACTGGTATACATTAGATAACTGGCAGAATGTTTCATTAGAAATGACTAACTGCATGTGATGAAGAGACTGATTTCTGAAAAGCCACTGCAAAGAATGCTCTTGATTATAGATTTATACCCTGCTTATATTCAGAAATGGACACCACAGAGTTTTCTGGTTGTTATTTTGCTTTTGGAAGACCCTTAAAACTTTGTACTTTTTAGGGCTATTTTAATATTTGCTGTGTTTTAGAGACAAGTTTAACATCACTGCATCATTTTGTCTTTAAATGCTATGGAAAAAAATGTAGCTTTGAACCAAATCATTTTGAAAAAAATCAAGAAGTGTCTTACTTCCTCATTATTGTATAGTTAATAACATTTGTCAAGTCTTTAAAGATAGCAACACATTCAGAAAATAATAGCTTAACAATGTTTGAAATGCCAGTCTTCACTGTTATATTTTGAATTTTTATTTTCTCAGATTGCATTTTTATTATTTTTCTTTATCAATATTTTATTCTTTGCATTTTTAAAAGATTGTTTCAGACTTCTGTTTGCTGCTATTTCTTTTCCCTTCAGTTGAGGTAAGAATCTTACAAACTGTGAAATTCCTAATTTGTGTTACAGCATTCAGTGAGGTTTTAGTAAGGCATTTTCTTAATTTATTGTTTCAGCATGATATGTGATTGTTTTTCTAAGTTTTTGGCTAATTTTATTATTTTTCCAATTGATATATTACTTTTTGAAAAACTTTTTGATAACATAATACCAATTGGACTGTATATTACCAACTTAAATTTTAAAAATTAGAGAATATATAGTTTCATATATTAAATTATGTCTGAGATACTCTTTTTTCCTTATTTTAGTGGGTGTGTCTTTGTACACAACTGTGTGCATATATGTCAGTTTGTGTGCATGTGCAGGTATTATTTTGTGTTGGTTTCTGTGATGAGAACATTTCTTTCCTGCATAGTTTGTTTTAATCATGTTAAAACCCAAAGTGGCACCATTTCCTTGTTTGAATGCTCCATTTGGATAATTTTAGTAGCTGTCCGATCAGATTCTATGGAAATTGTATGCTAAAGAAGAAAATACTAAATCAATTTCAATCTCTTCCTTTTCTCTTCTCCTTCCCTCTTTCCTGTCTTCCTTGGGCTTCTTTGATTTTTCTTTCCCTGTTTTGATGTTTCTGTGCAGTCTCAAAGTAAATTTTTAAGGTTGTGGTAGTGGATATTGACATTCATCTTCTCCATAAAGACCTAGTAGATTTGAACCTCTTAACTTTCATTGCAGATTGTTAGATCATGATATATTGTATCTCATTTGTTAGTCTTGGCATCTGATTACAGATTTCCCTTCTTGCAATTTCTTTAATTCAGAGTTCCTTGAATTCTTCCTTTGTGTTAATTTACTTTAACACATGTTTCGTATGACAACATTTTATGAACGTGACTTTGTTTATTTTTGATTATTCTTTGAAGTATGAAGTGATCCATACTTGCTTAATGTAACTGTGTAAATCTTTTTTTTCTTATAATTATTAGAATAATTCATCTTGTACTGCTGTCATTTTTGTAGGAATAAGAAAAAGGCGAGAACTTGCAGAAAATATGGGAAAAATGCTCATATGACAGCTGAGGATGTGGCTGGAGTAAAGCAGGAAACTACTGCCCACAATGCAATGTTACATACACTGCCACTTAATACAATTTATATCAAACATGCTACTGACAAAACCAAAGAAAAATAATATCCCAACTATGCTTGTTAATATGTCTAGGGAAAAGTAGAGCTAATTTTTTTAGAATCTTTGTATTTAGTGTATATAGTAAATGAAACTGTGGAGCATCATGGTCCTTTAGAGCTTGCTGTTTTTTTTTTTTTGCCTTTGTGCTTGGAGACTTGGGTGTGGGTGAAACTCTTATATTGTGAACCTTCTAGATATCTAGTATGCTTTTCTTAAAGAAAGTATAAAGTGCACCCTCTCTTTCTCATTTGACTTTTTGCAGTATTAAGTAATGTTAGAGGATATTGTCATCTAAAAGGGAAAAAGTCAGTTTAATTTTGAGATATTATAATTATCCAAACTTTATATATTCAGGTGCATTTCTTTACAGTTTATTTTAAATTGTCTTTTATTTCTGAGCTGGAGTGTGGAACTTTTCCATTGAGACATACTAGTTTCCAAGTAATTGTTTTTCTTGATATTTGTTTACATTAATCCAACCATGGCTCATCTGATCAGTCTGTATGTCTTACTATAATTTACAGCAAAAATGTGAGCACCTTTTATAATGAAAAGGAGTTGAACAAGATAGCAATTCATTTTCTTGAAAGTTACGTTTTAATAAGTTAACGGTCTCTGTACATCTTAATTTATTTGCTTCGCTGTCAGACTTATGCATGTCTGACAGCTTTGGTATCAATATTTCAGATGAATTTTGAGGTTTTATAAAGCAAGTTGTTTAAGGTTTAGATAGATGCAATTTTTGAATTGATAAATAATAAATAAGTAGAAATGTTATTGATAAGAAAATATTGTGAGATACTGTTATTTAAGACGCTCTCCAAGGCTTTGTATATGTTGTCACTGTTTCAGAAATGATGTAACAGTTATTTCATCACTCACATGTGAATGTCGTTGTCTATATCTCTTTTATTTTTTTTTTTTTTATTTATTTTTCAAATTTAATTGGGGTAAAAAAGGGTCAAGGTCTAAAGGGGGATGTAAAGGAAGAAGCCCCACCCAATCTCCCGCCCACCCCAAGTCCCGGTGTGGGGCACGCTCCGAGATACTCGATCAAGTGGTCCCAATAGTTCACCGTTCATGGGTCGTTGCCGGTCTCGCCACCCCAATCATGATGTGGTCACTGAAGAGTCCATTGATTGACACAGTCCCTTCTAGGGTCTCCGTTTGCCCAGACTCTGCTGCCAACAGATGGCTGAGGTTGTTGCTTGATTTGTCCTGTCTTTCCCTGGTTAGGACTCCAAGTCCGGTGTCTCGAATGGGAAGATCCTCGAAGAAATTTTGAGGTATTCCCAGTCCAGATTCCTGCTGTTTTAGTAGCATAGGGCCCGTCACAGTCCACTGCCCCGGTCAGCTGGTGGCTGCAGTTGCTGGGCCGGTTCTGCCTCCACCCGTGTCCTCTTGCAGTCCAGCCTGGTTCCACCCTGGACGCATTTGTCCCTCTCACGTACCAGTAGGAGTTGCAGCCCAGTCAGGGCGGCCCACAGTAGCCTCAACCAGGCCCACCTCCTACCCTGACTTGCCAGTATATATGGCATACTAGCCCAGTCTGTCCCCAGTACCCTTCTATTCATATTCTTGCCAACAGGTGTTGCCATCTACTTCCATCTAACTATCTCCTCCTACCATCCCTAACGGATATTGTTGGGTGTCTGTCTAGCCACCCCAGCCCCTGTCCTAGTTCCCATGCCCTCTCGTGGGAGGTGATGACCCACGAGGGAGGAACCCACTATTTCCCTCCCAGGTCACTCCCATTCCAGTTGTGCCCTCTCCATTTGGCCCTGTGGTTCAACTCAACGTGTCTAACCCTTTGTACCAGCTTCCGCCAACTGGTGCTACAACTAAGCCCCAATAACCCTCACCAACTCTGATTGTAGCTTGCTCCAGTGGGAATAGTCAGCCCAGCCTGGTTTTCACCCAATCTGGTCCCCATGAGGTGCACGGGCGCTGTGACCCTGCCTGGTCTAGTCTTTATTTCATTGTTTGAAGTATTTTCCTAACCTGCTTATCAGTAACAGCTGTAGTCCTGTGGCTTCTCTCCGTGAAGTCTTGGTGGTCTTTGGAGCAGCGACCCCCAACTTTGACAGGTGACACAGAGGCTCTGCAGTGCCACTGCTCTTGGATGGATCTCACTGTGGTTGGAGAAAGTGCATCTTGCCAAAATATATGGGGGAGACCACACACAGCCTTTAAAATAGTTATTGTAGGCTTATTTTTAGGAATACATATTTTGACAGTCTTTTATTTGCTTGCCAGTTTCATTGCTGCGTATAGATTGTTTTCATTTGTTTCACTCAAGGCAGTTGCAGATTTAGGTCTCTATTTATTAAGCCTTTGTTTGTAATTTTTGCTGGAAAATAAAATGACTTCAAGCATGATTAAAAATATTGAATATATATTGAAAATGAAGCACTAGCACCATTTTTTTTGTTTTTGTTTTTATGAATTTGACATTCCCATTACAAATCTCAATTTCCCAATTTAGTAGTGAAAAATGGCTCCAGTTTGAAAGGTTAAAGATATTGAGATGATTTAATTACGTTAACAATAACACAAATTTTGTAGTTTTTATTTTAAGTATATATTTAATGATATTTATTTAATAAAGCATTATTTAAAATATAATTTCATACTTTGTGGAACCTTGAAAGAACTTAAGTAGATGGTTGAAGAAGTTCATTTCTTAATACATAGGCATGATATGCAAGTTATCCAGTGTTTTTGTAGGATGCTTAGAACATTAATTCAACTTAATGAGCTACAAAGTTAACTGTAGGATTTTGTTTTTAGTTTGTAGACTTCTTCAGTTGCTAGTAGAGACACTTGGACTTGTATACAATATTTCCTCTTCATCAATTGATATTTTTGGATAATTTTTCATGATTTTGAAGTAATTATTTTTAGCTGTTAAAAATGAATTTATTGATTTATGGAAGAACATAAAAACTTTAATTTGATGAATGTTCCTATGTATATGTAGATTTTTTTACCAGGTAAGATAAGATTATAGGTTCCTTCTAGTTAGCTTCATTAAACTCTGCAAAGGCAAATGGAAATTTAATTTTCCCATCATTATTTCAGTATCCTTCCACTGCTGAATGATTATGACAGAAAGGTACTGAGGGAATTATGTTCCATGTTTTTAGGAAATAAGTTTATGAAAAGAACTAAGACCATATCATATATGAATAGAATACTTAAGGAAAGTATTTGGGGAAGTACATGAGGAATTGTTATGAAGTTAGTAACATAAGCAACTAGGTACATAAGAAAAGTGTGCCACAGGATTATTAATTGGGGAATCTAAGTAAAAAATATGAATACCAAGTACTGATTTTATTATTTTCAACTTAAGTAGTAAGTTCTGACAGGTGAAACTTTTTGTATTTAATGGATATAGAAATCAAATAGTTGGGAAAATTCTTTTGCATGTTTAGCTAAATGAAAAAAAGTGAGTGAATACCTTATGTTATTCATAGCAATTTCAGATTTTGGTTTATGTTTTTATTTGTTGTATTTAAATTTTTTTCACACATAATATAACTAATTTTTGCAAATTTGTGGTAAGATATTTTCAAAAATTTTAACTTAAAATTTCTAGTTTGTACTTTAGTTACTCATGACTAGCAAGTTTTTTGAGGATAAAACCAAGCTTGTTTTGTTGGTATGTCATTTGTTTATTCTTAACTGGATGTTTGTAAAATATATATGCAATATACATGAATGTACACACACTCACACATATATGTATATGATGTCTTTACATGTTCACTCATGATTGGCATAGGATTTGCATAGTCATTAAGACATTATTTGTTATCCTCATGTTCCATGTTTGAGTGGCTGGATTTAATACCTGACTGCAGTTCCTGATTCCAGTTTAATACGAATGTGCATTCTGGGAGGTAGTAGTAATGACTGAAGTAGTTTGATTCCTCTACCTATGTGTAAGACCTTGATTGAGTTCTACTTGGCCTGCCCCCAGTCCTAGCTCTGATGTACATTTGGGGAGTGAGCTGAGAAATGGGAATTCTACCCTCAAATAAATATTTAAGACTCCCTTCATATTAAATAAATACCATTAAACTAATTGAACTTTCTCAATAACAATTTTAATGTATGCAAAATATTAATTTAGAATTTGCATTATATTAAATATTGCCAGGGTTAAACATACTTTTTTTTGTAAAGGGCCAGATAAGTAAATATTTTTTATTTTGTGAGCCATGAGATTACTGTCAACTGCTCAACTTTGTTATTGAAATCTGAACACAGACAAAAAGTTAATGAGTGGATGTGATTTTTTCTCAGTAATATTTACTTACAAAACTAGACAGCTGTGTGTGGAAGGACATTGTGACTCTTTGCCAGTGTGGAGTCAAAGCTATTTGCAATGCCGCATGGAGGGTCTCAGGAACAGTTAATGTGGAAATGAATAGACAAGAAACTCTCTAGTCTGCAGGTTTGGATAATAGGTCAAAGAGAGGCGCTTCTTCCCCAAGGCAAGGGAACAGGAATTAGCATACTGAGCAACCTGCTAGAGGAACAGAAAGTGTATCAGGGCACTACCTTTTGCTGTTGAAATGTAAATTCCTCAAGCCTCCCTCCCTGATGCGTACATAACACTCTCTCTTTAAAAGTCCGATCTGCTATTGATCATCAGTCAGTAGTCCACATGTATTCTTTGTCAGGCTCCATACACCAAGTCCATCACTGCTGGACAGGGAACAGCTTTGAGTTGGCATTGTGGCACAGCAAGTTAAGCTGCCACCTGCAATATCTACATTTTGTATGAGCTCTGTTAAGTCTTGGGTGCTCTACTTTTTAAAAGATTTATTTTATTTTAATTGGAAAGTCAGATATACAGAGAGGAGAGAGAGAGGAAGATCTTCTGTCCATTGATTCACTGCTCAAGTGGCCGCAAGGGCTGATGCTGCATTGGTCCAAAGCCAGGGGCCAGGAATTTCCTCCAGGTCTCCCATGTGGGTTCAGGGTCCCAAGGCTTTGGGCCGTCCTCGACTGCTTTCCCAGGCCACAGGCAGGGAGCTGGAAGGGAAGCAGGGCTGCTGGAATTTTGCCCATATGGGATCCTGGTGTATATGGTATATGTCGGAGACCTCAGCTGGTAGGCTACTGCTGTGTGCCCAGCTGCTCCAATTTTAATCCAGCTTCCTGCTGATGCACCTGAGAAGGTATTATGCCAGCCCAAGTTCTGGGATCCCTGGGGTTTTGACTGTCTTGGCACAGCCACAAGCAGTGCTACCACTTAGGAAATAAACTAGTGCATAAGAGAAATTTCCCTTTTTGTCTCTCTGTCTCTCTCTGTGCATCTTTCTTAAAAAAAGAAAAGAAACGAAACCAGGGGTGCAATAGTACATCAACCTTCTGCCTACCATGCTTTATCAAAGTCCTTGAAAATGTTTCTGAAGATCAATTTTATGGTAGTACTAAAAAAAAATTCCAGGTCTATTTATTGTTTTCCAAAATGCATTTTCTATGAGCTTTTGACTTTTATATGCAGAACTTTGTGGCTCAGTGGATATCCTCTTATAGGACAAATAAGAATGATGTATAATAATGGTGACATTTTAGTCTACATATTGGAATTTTTCTTAAACTGTTGATATTTTTTAAGTAGTCGTTTCACTGTATTTATTTATTTTCATTTTTTATTTGAAAGATAGTGCAATGTCCACAGTACCTGTGCTGAGTGGAAACCCAGAGACAGATATTCAGCCTGAGCCTCCCACATGGTTGGCATTAACCTGTCTCCTACATTCTGCCTCCCAGTGAGTGCATTATCAGGAAACTAGAATCAGCAATGGAGCCAGGACTTCCACTCAGGCATTCCATTGTGGACTGCAGGCAATCTGAAGTAGTGCCTTATCTAGTATGCCAACAACCTGACTGTAGAAAAACTTTTTTCTTTTTTGTTTTTAAAATTTAGTTCTTTTCATTGGAAACACGGTTTTACAGAGAGAAGGAGAGACAGAAAGATAGATTTTTCATCCACTGGTTCACTCCCCAAATGGTCACAAAGGCTGGAGCTGAACTGTTCTGAAGCCAGGAGCCAGGATCCTCTTCCAAGTCTTCCACAAGTGGGTAGGGTCCCAAAGCTTTGGACCATTCTTATCTCCTTTCCCAGGCCACAGATAGGGACTGGAAGTAAATGGAGCTTTCAAGACATGAACTTGCCCATTATGGGATGCTGGTGCTTGGAGGTAGAAGGTTAGCCAGTTGAGCCAATGTACTGGCTCAATGTTACTATTTTTTTTTTTAAAGATTTATTTTTTTATTATTTTTTTATTGGAAAGGCAGATATACAGAGAGGACAGAGAGGAAGATCCTCCGTCTGATGATTCACTCCCCAAGTGAGCGCAACGGCCGATGCTATGCCGATCCGAAGCCAGGAGCCTCTTCCAGGTCTCCCATGCGGGTGCAGGGTCCCAAAGCCTTGGGCCATCCTCAGCTGCTTTCCTGGGCCACAGGCAGGGAGCTGGATGGGAAGCGGGGCTACCGGGATTAGAACCGGCGCCCATGTGCGATCCCGGGCGTGCAAGGTGAGGACCTTAACCACTGCGCCACCATGCAGGGCCCTCAATGTTACTATTTTTTTAAAAAATATTTAATTTTATTTGAAAGGCAGGCTTATAGAGATGAGAGATAAAGATCTCAGGAAAAACTATTTAAATTGTTTTCTGAAAAATTATCTGTGGTGCTTAAAACAATGCATTGAATTGAATGATGTTAAGTTTCTCATATTTTTAAAAATAAACTATGTTTGGGCCTGGCACTGTGGCCTAGCAGCTAAAGTCATCGCCTTGAATGTGCCAAGATCCCATTGGGGTGCCGGTTCTAATCCCAGCAGCTCCACTTCCCATCCAGCTCCCTGCTTGTGGCCTGGGAAAGCAGTCACAGATGGCCCAAAGCCTTGGGACCCCGATCCCACATGGGGGACCTGGAAGAAATGCCTGGCTCCTGGCTTTGGATCAATGCAGCACCGGCCATTGCAGCCGCTTGGGGATTGAATCATAGGATAGAAGATCTTCCTCTCTGTCTCTTCTCCTCTGTATATCTGAATTTGCAATAAAAAAAAAATCGTCAAATTTATAAAAAAAATTAAGTTTTTTACAAGTTCATCTTGATTGTGTAATTATTAAAAATTTAATTCTGTGACACATTTTCATAGGCTCTGGGATTCCCCCTTCCCCTGATTTTTCTTAAATCCAAAATTCACCTATAGTCTGTGATTGGAATTCAGATAGTCTTGTTTAGAGGCCTTGCCCAAATTGTTTTTGCTATTTAAATCTTTATTTATTTGAAAAGAGTTAAGGAGGGAGACACACACACACACACACACACACACACACACACACACACCTTCCATCCTCTGGTTCACTCTTCAGATAACTATAAAGACCAGGGCTGGGCCACACCAAAGCCACAAGCCAGGATTTTCATCTGGATCTCCTACATGGGTAGCAGTGGTCCAGACACTCAAGCCACCTTCTGCTACTTTTTCAGGAACATTAGCAGGGAACTAAATAGCAAACAGAGCAGCTGAGACTCCAACTGGTGCTCATTTTCAGTGTCAGCTTGTAGATGTCAACTACATCTACTGTGCTGCAGTGCTGGCCCCAGCACCCCAATTATTATCTCAGCTCACTATTAACATGTTATAATTTCTATACTTCTTATCCACAGAAATGTTTCCTCTCTTAGAATTCACTGTTTCATGTCCAAATATATTTATCTAAAATGTTATCAATATTCTGATCAGTGATTTTACCTATTTCCTACCATATTTTAATTCAGTTTTGAATGGAGAATAATTTAGTTCCTTTTTGATATGCTTAGTCTTCAAAGATACTCATGACTCCTACCATTAGACCTGATATCCAGTGTGAATTAGTTTTGTGAAATTTCAGCTACATTCAGTAGACTTCAGTATTATTTATTTGCTGATGATTATTGCTAAACAAGAAAAGTTCTGTTCCTCTTTAAAGAACAAATACGTAATTCAATGTGAATTTCATACCTTCAGTATATTTAAGATTTTAAAGAAGTGGGATATATAAATAAGGTAGCTGTAAGTAGTAGCTTATAATTCATCTTATAATAATATTTTGTTCATGATCATTTCAAGTTGTTAAGGTTATTTGGCACTAACCTAAAAATTACTTGAAAATTCTTAGAATTTTGTGACTAAATCGTCCTACCTTCTTCTCTCTTGAGAAGCTCTGATCATTTGTGATAAAAGTCTAATATTGTTTTTACATGACCCCCCAATGTTTAATTAAAAGACATGTGCATTTTTGAAATATTAAGTATATAATTTCATATTAATCTAGAAAGATCATAAGGTATTTGACAAATTGGTGAGAGGAACATTTCGTTAGTGTTTGAAACAATTAGGAAATATTTAATGTGGCAGAGTTTTAGTTAAATTTAATAATGAAAAATGTTGACATGTAAATATATAATGATCAGTTGGGAAATTACACCTCTGAGGGTTGAAACCTTGCTCAATTGTAAATGGCTCAATATAGATTTGTTATATTTTCTTTGCTGTCTGTTGGTGCCATAAATTTGTAGAACTCCTACCTTGGTTTTTAGTTACATGTAGTTGTTTTGCAGAATTGAAGACTCTTTAAATATATGTCTTGAAAGAATTTATGGCTTGGTAATAAGTTAATTTATACTATAGCATTACTATTTAGGCATTGCTTTTACAAAGTTTAATAGTGACAGTATCAAAAGGAACTGTTTCAAACGTGTAGGTTTTATTGTTTGGGGCAGTGTTAAATTCACAGAAATTAAGGACCAAATACTTTCCATAAGCTCCGTCATCTCCACCCATCTCCCACAGTAGTCCTTCCTATCTCTGCTTAAAATATTTTGTCTTGTTGCTATACATTTGTTATAGTTGACTAAACAAATTGGTCCATTATTGCTAATTAAAATGTATAGTTTAGATTTAGTAATGGCAGTTGCAAACACATTATTATTTGCATTTGGTCTTCTTGGTGTTAGGTGTCTAGTTATTGTAATAAATGTGTAATGATATCATTATAGTTATGTTGCAGGTGCTCCCAGGGACATACCGTGATTAACATCAATTCATATTCTTATTGCCTTCAGTTTATCTTCCTCAGTGAAGGGTCCTTTATATCTTTTGCCCTTTTAATTGGATTTTTGTTATGTTATTGTTGAGTTTTAGGATTTTTTCTTTGTGTATAGCACAGTTTGTTTATGTTTTTATCTCAGATCTTTTTTCACTATTACCATACAGTTAAACATTGTATACAAGTATCTGTTTGAGCTCTGTTTTTTGTTTTTCTTCTTTTAAGGTTTATTTGTTTTTATTGGAAAGTTGGATTTTACAGAGAGAAGGAGATAGAAAGAACCTCCATCTGCTGGCTCACTACCCAAGTGGTCACAGTGGTCGGAGTTGAGCCGATCTGAAGCTGGGAACCAGGCATTTCCTCTGGGTCTCTCCAGTGGGTGCAGGGTCTCATAGCTTTGGACTGTCTTTAGTGCTTTTCCCAGACTGCAAACAGGGACCTGGAAGTGAAGCAATTGCTCCCATTACTG
This sequence comes from Ochotona curzoniae, assembly GCF_017591425.1. NCBI lineage: Eukaryota > Metazoa > Chordata > Mammalia > Lagomorpha > Ochotonidae > Ochotona > Ochotona curzoniae. The sequence continues at coordinate 9,952,529 of NW_024466004.1, read as the reverse complement.
ATTTCTGCTTTTATACCATTGTGGTCTGAAAGATACTTGATACAATTTCAATTATAAAAAATTGTTTAAACGTCTTTTATGGTATAACATATGCTCTGTACTGGAGGATGTTTTCTGTGCACTTGATAGAAATGTGCATGCTTCTGCTGTTGGATGGAAGGTTTCATGTTTTTTGGTAACCTTCATTTGTTCTTTATTTCTCTGGATAATCGGTCTGTTGTTGACCATAACTATATTGATCTTTCTTCATTTTATTGTTCCTGACCTGTGGAATAACTGGCAAAATTAAAGGCAGAATTACAGGAAATCATTTAAAATGTTTGATTTTTAATTGTGATCTAAAATTATGACTGGAGCTGAGCATTTGGAAACTGGCTTTATGTTGGCTGAGGTAAATTGGGCCTCTTATGGTTGATTTTTGTGAATTTTCTGTGTTTGGGGATCCTGTTTGTTTAAAAATTCATTTTGATAATGTGACATTTAGCAGAAATGACTAAATTCTGTTTTGATTAATCTCTTAGGGTTTCTTTTAGGAGGTTGTTTACAAATCTGGTCTCCTATAAACTTTATGAAGTCAAATCCACTTTCATAAAAGGTATTGAAAAATGCCTTTTACTTAAATTAAGCTATAGTTGTATATGAAATTCCTTTTAGTTACATTAAAACAAAGTACAGTTAAAAACTTTTTCAATTTTCTACTGAGAGCTATATACCAATGATATGCTAGATGGTTCTTGCTTTCAGGTTTATTAAAAGTATTGCAAACAGCAAGAAATCATATCTGTAAACAGGGATTTTAGGGACATAAATTATAGTAACATTTTCTGCCAGGTGATGTGACATGAAGGGTTTGCCTTAGAGGAAACCAAAGGATGGCAAAGGTCATCACAGGCTGACCTGAGGGAGTCATCCTAACTAGAATAAAAAACCTGACCTGAAAAAGAAAGAGAAAACAGTGGTGTAGGGGTACAGAACAAAATTCAAAATGATCCCCCTGTATAACCTCAAACAAATCCAAAAGTAAAAGCCAGGGGTCAAACATAAAGGGCTAAAGAACGGATAGGAGTGCACATGAAAATAACTTAATATTACATTTTAATAGGTTAAAACCTAGGTGAACATGGAATAGAAAGTTTCAATTCCAGTTATACATGCTTTGTGATTCCCAGATAAATCACTCAATTTTATTAAGCCACATTTTCCTCCTTAAATCTTTTGACCTGAATGATGTGTCTTTGTATCTCTTACATGTAGTGTGAGTGGATGACTCATAGCCTTCAGTTGTTAGCACCTCCATACAATAGCTGGGAGCTACCTGCTCGGGGATTTCCTGAGACATTATGCCCTCCACTTTCCCAGGGGGTGGATAGGTGACTTCTGACCAATGACTGACTGATACAGAGAATAAGAATTTGGCCACTTCTCAAGATAGAACAACTCCTTGGTACCAGTTAGACTCCAGAGCTCACATTGTGATCAGAGCTCACATTGAGGCTAGATTTTAGCTGAACCCACAGGTTTGTTGTTTTATCCACTTCCTTGAGTTTTTTTAGTTATGAATACTTCATCAGTAAGGCACAAAGGTTTCTTTTTGATTTTCCAGGAACTTGTCATAAGAATTGCCCCCTCATTCTGTTTAAATTGCTTTCTAATAGATGTAAAATTTATCATTTCAAACAATCATTGAATTTATAGCATTACAAACTTGATCATTTTAAAATGTACAGTTGACGTTAAGGAGATATACTGTGTTGTGCAACTATCACTATTGACTAGTTCTTTTTAATAAACTCGTAAGAAAACCCCAAATCCATGTAGCTGTCATTCCTGTTTTCCCACCCTGGTAGCACAAATGGGATTACTGTGTCTTATGTCAGAGTTCTTAAGTGGAATTTTTAAAGATGTAATTTTAAATATGATTATTTTGATGCAAAAACATTTGAAATCCATGAAGTTTTCTCATGTTTTCCATGAATTTTTTGTGAACTTCTCATTAAAATGGATTTCAAATATTTTTCCACCAAAATACCTTTATCCTTTTTTTCTATGAACATTGCAAGTTCCCTAAGTAATTACATGTAACTCATTTTTGGAATCAGCACTTATTTTCCAAAAAGGCTGCTTTGTTTTATTATGTTCTTATTAGCAATGTGCTAGGATTCTACTTTCTTATGTGCTTACCAGGATTTATTATTTTGTTTTCATTTTTCCCTAGTGAATATGAACAGATCCATTTCAAATTGAACTAATATTCATCTTAAATTATTGTGAAAAATCAGACAAAACATAGATATATTACAAACAGTTGTACAGAGGGCTTTACTTTATGATGCATGGTTCTAACTAAAGTTCAGTTTAATCGGTAGTTTTGTTCCATCTTAGTTTTCTATGATTTGTGTAGAAAGAAAACAGAAAAAAACTTTATTGTGATACTGGTAATAGTTGAGATTAAAGTGGTCTGTGATATTAAGCTTTCGCTCATTTCTTTTCACATTTTAAAAGTGTTATTCTTTGTTTACTAGCGAGCAGGAGCAGAAAAAAGATTTTTTTTACTTGCTGGCTCACTCGCCAAATGTTGCAGTGGCCAGTGCTGCACCAGGTGGAAGCCAGGAGCAGAGAAGTCAATCCAGGTAGTCTGTGTGGGTAGAATGGACCCAGATACTGAGAGTGTCACCTCTCAGAGTACTGAGAGCTGCCTCCCAGGGTGTGCATTCCAAGGAAGCTGGAATCAGGAGCAGAGCAGAAACTCCAACTCATATAGTTCCAGGTAGCATGATGGTGTCCCCCGCAGATTCCTGCCCCATTGTATAGTTTGTGGCTCTGCTTCCAGTCCATCTCTCTGCTGAAGTGCCTGACAAAGCAACAGGGAAAAAACCCATGTGCTTGGGCCCCACTCACTTGAGAGACCCAAACAGAATTCCTGGTTCCTGGCTTAGTCCTAGTTTAGCACTAGCTCAGCCTTGGTGGTGTGTTCATTTGGGGAATGGACCAGTGACTTAGACCTTCAGATAAATAAAATGTATGCTTTTTAAACCGGAAGAAACAGTTTTGTATCTGCTTTATTTTTGGAACCTGCTAGTAGTTAAGGGACTTCATTAATAAGAATCTATCATTGTTGTGTTTTGTTATTAATCATGTTACGTACTAATTTAGAAAATAGAAAAATATTGCACATATATAAAGAACATAAAACAGCCACAATTCTTTTGCCTATAGATAAAAATTTTAAATCAGTCTTTTTTCTTTTTGTATGTCTATAAGATGTGGATGTCAGTGTTTTCAGTTATTGTTTTGTAAATATATTAAACATTTCTATAGCATTTTCAATTACTAAATAATATTTTTTCTTATAAAAATTATGCAATTTCCATTGTTGAAATTACATTTCTTGGTATATGTAACACATATTTTATGTATGTGTGAATGTGGAGCTATTAAAAATCATAGGTCATTTTAATAATTTTGTTTACTGTTTACCTATTTTCTATTCTTATTTTTTTTGTGTGGTCGTTAAGATCATTGCTTCATTTTAATATTAAGTTATTAATTTGGTTTATTATTTTTTTATTGGAAAGTCAGATATACAGAGAGGAAGATCTTCTGTCTGCTGATTTACTTCCCAAGTGGCTACAATGACCAGAGCTGAGACACTCTGAAACCAGGATCCAGGAGCCTCCTTTGGGTCTCCCACGTGGTTGTATGCTCCCAAGGCTTTGGGCCATCCTTGACTGCTTTCCCAGGCCACAAGCAGGGAGCTGGATGGGAAGTGGGGGCCTCCAGGATTAGATCTGGCGCCCATATGGGATCCTAATGCATGCAAGACAAAAACTTCAGCTGCTAGGCAACTGCACAGGGCACAGTGTGATTGTTTTTAAAGCTTTGCATTTACAGTTTTATGATTTCTGTCAGAAATAATAAAAAAACAAAGGATTCAAGTTTTTTGTATTTTGGAAGCATTCATTTTACTCTTTGATGTACAATTTAAACATGTTAATACAAAAAATGGATCTTTGTGAGATGAAGGTAAAGTTAACGGGAAATTTTAAACAGCTTGGAGATTTCAGATGTGTTTGATATATTCTATGGATTATGTTGATAGATATAGATTGCCAAAATAGACTATTGAAATTTTCCTGCTTAATTAATAGGAAAGTAAAGAGTAAATTTGTAACCTTCATTCATTTTTCTTTGTCATTTGAGCAGATCTGGTAGTTATGTTTTTTTTTTTCCAGTGTAAAGTTTGGATGTTAGTTATTTGTGATTAAGTTAGAAAACGTTTTAGAGAATATTTTAAAATGTAGTCCTTCTTGAAAGATTCTTCTGATTCTTGCATTTTTTAACAAAAAACATGTTATAGGTAAGCCAAGGCACAGCTGCCCGAGAGTTAATTGTGAAACATCTATAATGCTCTTGATGCTTCCTGTTTTTCTTTTAAGTAATTCTTTTAAAATTGAACTTCAGTTTTATTCTAAAATTTATTCATGTACCTTGTTAAAAATTATTATTTCAGTCAACAAGTCTATAACTAACTGTGAGCCTTTTATTTTAGTCAGTTATATTCCTGTATCTTTGTCTTCCTGTCTCTTTTTTCCATCTTAACTTACACCCTATCCTCATCGCCACTTATGCATTGTAATGAGGCATCTTACCACTGAATTTATCCACTTAGTCCTTTTTTTTTTTAAAACTATAACAGTTAAACACTACAGCATTAATTTTTTCAAAACTTTTATATACCTGTGTCCCTTCTTTTATGTTAAAGGTTTGTTGTAGGTGACTATGCTAGAGTTCATTGCCTAATGTCATTACTTGCTGTATGTCTTTCTGTGTTTGCATTCCATTCCTGTTTTCTGCCTGACCTCCAGATCTCTTTATGTCCTGATCATCCATTTAACTTATCATATGTCTTAACTTTCATGAGGTTTTCAGAATAGTCTAATGCGAAAATAGATGGGCCCAGCATGGTAGCCTAGTGGCAAAATCCTCGCCTTGCATATGCGGACATCCCATATAGGCACCATTTCATGTGTCAGCTGCTCCACTTCCCATCCAGCTCCCTGCTTGTAGAAAGCAGTAGAGGGTTACCCCAGGCCTTGGGACCCTGCTACCCTCCATGGGAAACCCGGAAGAAGTTTCTTGCTCAAGTCTTTGAATCAGCTCAGCTCTGCCCGTTACTCTTGGGAAGTGAACCAGTGAGTGGAAGATCTTTCTCTTTATCTGCCATTCCAGATAAACAAACAAACAAACAAATACATACATACATAAAATAATTCTTTTTTTTTAAAGATTTATTTTTATTATTTATTTATTGGAAAGGCGGATATACAGAGAGGAGAGACAGAGAGGAAGATCTTCCGTCCAATGATTCACTCCCCAAGTGAGCGCAACGGCCGATGCTATACCGATCCGAAGCCAGGAGCCTCTTCTGGGTCTCCCACGCGGGTGCAGGGTCCCAAAGCTTTGGGCCGTCCTCGACTGCTTTCCCGGGCCACAGGCAGGGAGCTGGAAGGGAAGCGGGGCGTGTAAGAGGAGGACCTTAACCACTGCGCCACCGCGCCGGGCCCAAGGTATTTTTATACAGTAAACAAAACTAAATACAGAGAAATACTCAAGCTGGAAGAACCAGAAGAAAGTTATGCTGAAGAAAGAACATGTTTTCTAAGTCACACTGAAAGGATTTGTCAGTTGAGGGTTGTACTGGACATTGAAGTGCCAGTTTGAGATTATCCCATTGTAACAAATTTATTATCTGTGTTTATGTGCAATTTGTTAAATTGTCGATTGGGAGGGACAGAGATTTCTTTTTGTATAACTTCTGAAAAGTCTCTAAATGCTTTGAAAGCTGGATGATAATAGAACAAGCTGAGGTTTAAAGTATTTAAGCATGCTTGAATAACATTTTATGCTTGCATTTCTGCTAACCTGTCTTTGCACTTCCATGATTGAAGAGCTCAGTATGTAAAAATATAGACTATATTTCCATTTGAGAACATTTTTCCTTTTGTTGTACTGCTGTGACTTTCCTTATGGTTTTTGTCAGGTCTGATTGGCCATTTTGGGATCCTACAGAGAAAAACATGATGAAAGTGAATTTGCTTCTTCATGACCTTTCAGGTGCTCTAAATGGTCATGGTATCACGATAGGACAGTCTTTTCTGTAGGGCAACCTTCTTATTTTGTCTATCTAGGGAGGTAATGTTAGCATCCCATTTCAGAGTGCTGGCTGGAGTTCTAGCTGTCTCGCTTGCTAATGTGCCTGGAAAAACAAGGGAAGATGTGCTTGGGTTCCTGCTACTCATGTGGGAGACCAGAACGGAGTTCCAGGCTCCTGACTTCAGCCTGGTCCAGCCCAAATCCTTGTAACCATCTGAGGAGTGAACCAGTAGATGGGAGGTTGCTTTCTTTCTCCTTCTCTTTGTCATCTTGTCTTGCAAATAAATAGAATAAATCTTACCAAAAAATAAAAAAAAGAAAGAAAAAGAAAAAAAGAAAAAAAAAAAAGCAGCAGCAGCAGCAACACCAAAGTTCTTGTCTCTGAACCCTGGTTTTATCAGTTTCTTGCTGTATGATAGGATGAAGTTCATTGTTGTCTCTATGGCAGTAGCTAACTTTTTTTTTTTTTTAAAGATTTATTTTTATTACTATTTTTTTTATTGGAAAGGCGGATATACAGAGAGGAGAGAGAGAGAGGAAGATCTTCCGTCCCATGATTCACTCCCCAAGTGAGCGCAACGGGCCGATACTATGCCGATCTGAAACCAGGAGCCTCTTCTGGGTCTCCCACGCGGGTGCAGGTTCCCAAAGCTTTGGGCTGTCCTCAACTGCCTTCCCGGGCCACAGGAAGGGAGCTGGAAGGGAAGCGGGGCTGCCGGGATTAGAACCGGCACCCATATGGGATCTCGGGGCGTGCAAGGCGAGGACCTTTAACCACTTGCGCCACTGTGCCGGGCCCAGTAGCTAACTTTTGACTTTAAAAAATTTCAAGGTATGCATCAAATAAAGTACCTTGTGTAGTTATTGTTACAAATAATTATTAGGATAAATCAGCTAAAATCGAGATATTCCAGTTTATTTATTTATTTATTGGAAGAAAAAAAAATGGTTCAAGTGTATGAATTGTCTTGACCTTATCTAAAATCTTATGCAGTCTTTCCAGGTATCACTCTTACTGCTGTTTGGAGCTCTTCCATTCTTTTATCTACTTGGCTGTTCTCTAGATCTCTGCTCCTTGACTTTCCCTAGGGAAAGTGATGGCACAATTAAACACTTTTTGAGTTTTAATTATTAATGGCTTTATTTAGAGAATTTTAGTAACCAAGTAAGGACTATAGACTAACCTGTGTGTGCCTGAATTTTACCTGCTCATATAGACCTGTAATTTTTAGTGGGTATCCTTTGAGCTGTATTCTTGAGTTATCTTAAGCCACCCTGCTTGATAGAAGTTTTAAATCAATGTTTTATACTGTCTTCTAGTTCAGGCTTATAACAGGGCTTATATGTGAGATAGTTTATGTCCTCTCTCTCTCTCTCTCTACCTGTCATGCTTTGATTGGATTAGACTATTTTTAAGCCTAGATTACTCCATGTAGCACATTTCTGTGATTGCGGAAATAATACCCATTCTTATAAGTGAACTAGAAGGGCCTGGCATGGCAGCATAGTGGCTAAAATTCTTGCCTTGGACATACTGGGGTCGCATATAGGCACTGGTTCTAATCCCAATAGCTGCACTTCCCATCCAGTTCCCTGCTTGTGGCCTGGGAAAGCAGAAAAGGTTGGCCCCAAAACCTTGGGACCCTGCACCCGTATAGGAGACCTGGAGGAGGCTCGTGGCTTCAGATTGCCTAGGATCCAGCCTTTGTGGCCACGTGGGGAGTGAATCAGTGGATGGAAGATCTCCCTTTCTGTCTCTCCTTCTCTCTATAATATCTGTCTTTCCAATAAAAATAAATAATTTAGAAAATGACTCCTTCTTTGGGCTGTTTCTGTTGTCCATGACTAGGTTGTTTAGCCTTTCCTTGTATTCCCAGTTAAGTGCTTTTATTCAATGTCTAAGTCCTATCACAATAACCAAGTTCATTTATCTATTACTTGTATTGAAGATCACGTGCCTTGGAATTAGCATATACTTTATTACTTCATTGTTTTATTCATTAACCTTACTGAAAAAGTATTTTCTAGTATGCACTATGTATATAATTATGTTTGGTGCTAAAGATAATGTATGGTTATAGACCATTAAAATGTATTGAGTGGTAAACAAATATATAATGCAACACATAATAAATGAGATGCTTAATTTACCTGAGTTGATCTTGGTATGAAATTTGAAGTGACTCTTAAAAATGGTGGTAAGGGGCTCGGCACGATGGCCTAGTGGCTAAAGTCCTCGCCTTAAACGCACCAGGATCCCATATGGGCACTGGTTCTAATCCCAGCAGCCCCGCTTCCCATCCAGTTTCCTGCTTGTGGCCTGGGAAAGCAATTGAGGACATTGTAAAGCCTTGGGAATCTGCACTCGTGTGGGAGGCCCAGAAGAAGCTCCTAGCTCCTGGCTTCAGATTGGCTCAGCTCTGGCCATTGTGGTCACATGGGGAGTGAATCACTGAAAGGAAGATTTTCCTCTCTGTCTCTCCTCTTCTCTGTCTCTCCCCCTTACTGTATATCTGACTTTGTAATAAATAAATAAATTTTAAAAAATTGTGGTAAATATAGATTAAATTGAAATTTACCTCACATGGCACATTCACTTTAAGGCTTTGTATAAATATTAATTCATTCCTGTCTCAACTGTATGAGATAGTTAGCTTACCCTTAATTTATTCATAAGGTTTTTGTCAAGTTGATATAGGATTTAGATCACTTTAGAACAAGGATTTAGAATCATGCAAATCCAGATAGTTGTCCCAAAATTTGTAGTTTTTAAAATAGAGTATTTATTTATTTATTTATATTGGAAAGTTCAATATAAGAGAGAAGGAGAGACAGAGAGGAAGATCTTCTGAATAGCTGATCTGAGGCCACTAGCCAGGAGCCTCCTCCAGGTGTCCCCTCTGGTGCAGGGTTCCAAGGCCTTGGGCAATCCTCAGCTGCTTTTCCCAGGCCACAAGTAGAGAGCTGGATGGCAAGTGTGGCCACAAGGGCATGAACTTGGGCTTATATGGGATCCCAGCATGTGCAACGTGAGGGTTTTAGCTGCTAGGGTACTGTGCTGGGCCCCCAAATTTGGATTTTTATGTTTAAAGATGTATGTATTTATTTGAAAGGCATAGTGACAAACACAAAGGGATGCTTCATTTACTAATTCATTTTCCCAAGCCTTCAACTGTTGGAGTTGCTACAGCCTAATGCCAGAAGCGTGCAACTGTATCTGGTTCTCCGATATGGATGTCAGGGACTCAAGCATTTGTACCAGCATCTGTTACTTCCCAAGCATATCAGCAGGGAGCTGGATTCTAAGTGGAGTAGCTGGGAGTTTAATTGACCCTCCCTTATTGGATGTGAATCTTTTAACTAGCCCCTTAATTGGTTGTGTCACCATGCCTTCATCATCAAAATCTGCATTCTTAACCATGATGCTACACTGTGTGTATGCATGAATTCTCAGGGTTGAAGGTCCTGGAGAAGGTTGTGGGACAAGTGGAAAGAATTATGCTATTAGGGAAGGCAAGTCAGAATGTCAGAGAGAGAAAACTGCATGCAATACTTCAGAGACTTAAGAGATCTTGACTTTCCTTAGGTCATGGGAACTGCAGGTTTTGTACTTTATCCTAAGCTACTATGTTGTAAAGATTTGTGAGCTGTAAGTTTAGCAAGGGAATGGACTTAGATCATCAAAAACTGAGTACCAGGCTTGCAGTATACTGCTTTTGGGGGAAATGTGTGTGAGTTCTGTGGTTTACTTTTAAGCCAAAATTAATCTGCATTGTTAGTTTCATTAACATGGAATGGGGAATAAGGATGGGTTAAGGATTTTAGCAGATAAGAAAGGTGGGGTTTCTGTTACGTAGGGTTTTGACCATTAGTGTAAGGACTTCTCTTGTTCTGCAGAATGTGAACATTATAATGTGTTAGCCAAATGAGTGGTATGATTTTAGTTTTCAAAGTATGATTTTGTGCCCTATTGAAAATAAAGTGTAGGGAGGCATGAGTAGAAGAGAAAGACTTTTTAGGAGGCATTGATATAGTAACAGTGAGAGGTACTTTGGTGCAGTGTGACAGTAGTAGAGGAGATGGCAAGACATCAGATTCTAGATGTATTTGCAAGGTATAGTCAAGAGGCAGGAAATTAGACTTGTTATTTGAAAGGAAAACTGTTAAAAATGACTCCACCATTGTCTTTGACAACAGCCATTATGCATTGTAAATAAGCAAGGAAAGGGAATTGAGTTTAAGTTTTCTTAAGTTTGAAACAATTCCTGGATATTAAGTTGTAATATCCAGTTTGCAATCAGATATGATAAATCCAGAGTGGATTCTGGACTGCAGATACAGGCTCAACACTGAAGATTTTTATAGTCATATTTGCATATGTACATACACACCTGCACATAAAAGTAATGCACACATATCGTGTATACATGCAGAGTATCTAAATGATTTGTCTAATTTTTTTCCTTAAACAGTGTGAACATTTTAGCTTGTCTAATTTGATGCCTAATAATTACATGTTTTTTTTGTTGTGCTATTGTACCATAATTTAATTAATATTTTTGTGAGGAATGTTACATATTTATGCACTATTTTAAAATAAGTAATTGGAGTGGTATTAAACAGTAAGGTATACTAGAATTTTATTGAATGAATTTTCTTCTTTGTACTTGAGTTTTGCATCAAGTGAATTACATAGAATGTTTCCAAAGAAATCAAATATTCAACTTTTTTGGCACTAAGCTATTTAGCATAGATTCTCCATCAGATCTATTTTATGAAATGATTCTTAATGTTGTTTGAAAGTCAGAGTAAGCTCTTTTTGAGTTTATTCATGGATGATTTATAGTCTTCCTAAGTATGTCTGCTTGTTGTCCAAAAATGTAAGTCAAATGTTTTGAACTGATTGTTCTGTCATTCATTATAATCATTATTGAACAATTCACAGACTTCTCATTGTGTTCTCCTCAATATAGTTCTTGCTCATAAATTGTAGTTCTTTGAGGAAATCATTAATTGTTTTGAAATGACGTTTAAAGTGAAATCAACATTTAGTTTTCAGAAAAAGTTAACAGCTGTGACTCTATGAGCCATTGTCAAAATGAGGTCATCTTCCCAAAGAAAATGAAGTGCTTTACGATCTTGTTTTAGTCATACTGGCATTTTTATTTGTCCAAACGTTTTCAAATTATACATTCCTAATGACTTATTATCATAGTTGTTAATATTTTTGTAACTTTTTAATATATCCAGTATGTGCTATAGTTAGAAGAAGACCTCTATATACTAGAATATTAACAGTGTATATTGCCAGTGGGAGAACCAAGTAGTCTTTAGAATTTACTATATAAATCTTTTAAAAACAATATGGAGCTCTACCAAGAACTGTGTTCTCCTGAGTTTGTCTAGGCCAGTGATCTTGTTAGTACAAGACAGTCCTCATTTGCTTGACTGCCTGGAAGGTGTCTGGCCCTCATGATTTATTGCATTGGAAATTCTATGAATAATAGAGATAAGAAGTAACTGTTCTATTCATGGTCATGTGTTTTCATGATGCCTGAATTCTCTCTTTTCCCCTGAGCTACGCAGGTTCATTATTCTATCTTTGAAGATCTCGACACTTTGTATGTTTACTGATGTTTTATAGAATATTTCATGGACAATTTTGAAAGGATCTATTATGTGAACATATTTGGAATTATGTTATAGTTAATTTTTTCCTTTTGCCAAGATTAAAAATGTAAGACATACATTTCAAAAAGAGTACACATCCTAAGTATACAGCTCAATGAATTTTAAGAACCTGAACATAACTCTTAAAACCAGCATTCAGACCAGGAAAGAGAATATTGTCATCATATTAGAATTTTCTTTCCAGTTCCTGATTCATTTATTTCTACATTCTTTTTATTTAGCATTACTGTTATGAAATCAGGAATCACAAGAAAAGTACAGATTAATATCTTGTAACAATTCGTGCACAAGTATCTTCAACAAGTATATTGTCAACATATAATGATTATGTAAAGGACCAAGTGTGATTTATCCTAGGATGTAAAGTTGGTTCAGTATCAAAAATTCCTGTAGCTCATCTTGTCAGTAGAATAAAGGACAAAATATAAATGATCCATTTCAATAGGCACAAAAATCACATTGGATGGAATGCAGCACTTTTTCAAATGGAGAAACTGGACACAACCAGGAATTTTGTCAATCTCTGAAAACAGCTATAGAATCCCCACAGCCTACATCATATGTAATATTATAAGACTGGTGGCTTGCCCCTTAAAATAAAAATATGGAAAGGGTATCTTCTATTACTATGTGTATTCAATGTTCTTCTGGAGGTCTGAGCTAGGATGATAAGGCAACAAAATGAAGCAAAACATATACAAAATGAGGGAAAAAAGTATTTTTTGTCACTTGTATTTTCAGATGACATGATCTTGTAGTTTAAAAATTTCTAAGAAATGTAATCTAAAAAGTCAGATAAAACATCTATGATTGATACACAAGAACCAATTATGTTTCTTTTCTTTCCCATTCTTTTTTGAAAGGCAGATTTGCAGGTGTAAAGAGAAACAGAAAGAAAGATCTTCAACCCACTGGTTCCCTCCCTCAATGGCTGAAGTGGCTGGAGCTGTGCTCCAGTAGGAAGCCAGGAGCCAAAAGCTTCTTCCCAGTCTGGCACACAGATGGAGGATACCAAAGTTTTGAGCCATCTTCCACTGCTTTCCCAGGCCATAAGCAGGGAGCTAGATGGAAAGTGGAGCAGTTGGGACATGAACTGGTGTCCATATGGGGTGGTGGCACACTTGTAGGTGGAAGGTTAATTAGTTGAATCACTGCGCCAACCCCCATCAATTGTATTTCTATGTATTAGGAATGAAAAATCTGAAAATAAAATTAAGAAAGTAATGCTATTTAAGATAACATAAAAGATGAATATAAGTCAGGAACCTATACACCGAAAACTTAAAAAAAAAAAAAGCTAAAGAAGACATATTTGTAGAAAGACAGTATTTTTAAGACAGCAGTGGATCCCAAACAAAATCTTAAGATTCAATACAAGTTGCCTAAATTCTACTTGCATTTATCTTAAAAGATTGATTTTTAAATTTTTTCTCCTTTTTAAAGATTTTTTTTGAACAAACTAATAAAAATACAAAAAACCCATCAAGAAAAAAAAATTCATTTTTTAATGTGAAAGCCAGATACACGGAGACAAGAAGAGAGAGAGAGAAAGATCTTCCCTTGGCTGATCCACTCCCTAAGTGGCTGCAATGGCTGGAGCTGAGCCAGTCCCAAGCCAGGAGCCAAGTACTTCTTCTGGGCCTACCATGTGGGAGCAGGGTCCCAAAACTTTGAATCATTTTCCACTGCTTTCCCAGGACACAGCCAGGGAGCTGGATGGGAAGTGGAGCAGCCAGGACATGAATTGGCACTCATATGGGATCCTGGTGTTTGCAAAGGTAGAACTTTAGCCACTTTGTGCCAGGCCCTTGATTTTAAATTATTATTGAAATATAAAATTCTGGCATGAATGTGGCTTATTGTTTTAGGTTGTATTATGTGTGAAATAGCCAATTCTACATAGAGAAAGAAGGATAAATGTGGCTGGCTCAGCCTTGGTGTTTTGGTCATTTGGGAGGGAAACTAGTAGGTGGAAGATTCTCTCTGTGTCACTTCTGTGTAACTCTTACTTTCAAGCAAGTACATTTTTATAGTCATTGATTTTGATAGGTTTGAAACATCTCAATTGTGAAAAAAAAATAGTTGTGCCAGTAATAGTGCTGAGATGCATGCAGAAGAATGAATTTTGACCTTGTTCAAATAATATATATAAAAACCAATTCATTATGCATCCAAATTTGATAACTAAAACTATAACATTCATGGAAATATAGCAGTAGATATTCACAGAGGCTAAGGGTGGATATGACACCAAAAGTACAAGCTACCAAAAGCTGAAGGCCTTTAAAATTTTCACTAGACTTAAAAGTTCTTCAAGGATTACTACCTAAAAAGTGAACAGTCAGCTCATGAAGGGGAAAGAAGTTTTATAAATCATAGTTTGATAAGTTGTGAATGGAGTATACAGCATAAGCCACTCAATAATAAAAAGACAAAATGATTGAAAAATGCGAAAAGAATTAGATATACAAATGTCCAGTACATACTTGAAAAGATATGACTGTTAATCATTCATGAATTATGAATAAAAATTTGACATGATATAGTATTTTGCATCTACAAGGACAGTTAATGCCCAGAAAGAAGTGGGTGGGTGTAGTTGGGTGCCACATGATTTGCCTGCATGATATGCCATAGTACCTCAGTTCAGTGCTGGGCCCTGGCTGTGGGTGCACATCCTTGGGGGCAGTTATGATGGCTCAAACAGTTGTGTTCCCGCTACCCACAAGGGTTGAACTTCTGGCAGCCAGGATAAGATGGACATCTATAGAGAGTGAACAAGGGGCCAAATTTCTCTTTCTTCCTTCTCTGTCTTCTCCCCTCTCCAAAAAAGAGAAAATGAAAAAGAAAGCCCAATTTAAAAAGCAAGCACATCATTGTGCAGAAACTGGAATCTTTTTATATTGATGATGCAAGTGAATCTTTTTATATTTTCGATGAAATTATGCCTGGCACACTTACTAAGAAGAACATCTTAGAAGTTCTTCCAAAACTTAACCAATTTTGCCATGTTAATCAGCTGTTCCACTGTGAATGCAAAAAAAAAAAAAAAAGAAATGGAAAAGATCCACACAAAACTTTGTGAACACATTGCCATAGCATTTTTTTCCTGATGATAAAATAGTGGAATTTGGGACAGATGTGATATAGCAAATTAAGCCACCACTTGGGATGTCTGTATCCCATGTGAGAGTGCATATTTTGAGTGCTGTTTATTCTGTTTCTGATCCAGTTTCTTGGTCCCTGCTACCCATGTAGGAGAATTCGATGTAGTTCTAGGATCCTGGCTTTGGCCTAGACCAGCCCTGACTGTTACGAGCAGACGGAGAGTGAAGCAGTAGATGGAATTCTGCCTTTCTTTATTGTGGCAAGTTGAAGTAACTATTTAAAAAAAGTCTAAGATGGCCTAGATTTTCATTACTTTATGAATGAATAGTAAATATGCAGTAATCGTGCATGAAATAAAATATGTTATTATTGATATATGTTAAAACTAGGATTAATATTGAAAATATCAAGTAAAAAGGCAGTCAAAAAAGGTACTCTATCATATGATTCTATTTATTTGAGAAGTCTACAAAAGGTATATTAATAAGAACAAAATATCTGAGTATTTAGTCAGGATGGGAGCAGGGAGCCAAAGAAGATCAGGATAGAGGAATGGCTGTAAATGAATAGAGGGTTTATTTTGGGGGCGATTAAAACTTTCTAAAGTTAGATTGTGTTGATGGTTGTACAAGTTTATGAGTTTACTATTTAGTTTGAATGAATTAATTTGTGAGTTATTTAATTAAGCTGTTAGAAATGATGATAGAGAATGAATGTTTAATGATTAACAGTTCTGCATTATACATTAGAATACCTGGATTCAGTTTTGGATCTGGCAGCATGGACCCCAGGGAGTCAATGTTAATGGCTCAAGTAATTCTGTTCCTACTTCCAAGGTCGGAATATAAGTTGTTTTACCAGCCTCAGGTTCCAACCCTGGCTTGGTCCCTGCACAGTTTAACCATTGCTAGCATTTGGGGAGGTAGCCTGTGGATGACAGTTGTCTCACTGCCTGTCTTTGCTTAGTTGTTTTGATATTTTTTACTTGAGAGGCAGTTAGAAAGCCATTTTTAATGTGCTGGTTCACTCCCCAAATGGCCTCAGTGGCTATGGCTGGGCCAAGTCCAAATCAGGTTCCTGGATTTCCATCCCAGCCACCCAGTTAGGTGCAGGGGACCATGTTTTGGACCATGATGCTCCACTGCTCTCCCAGGTACATTAGCAGAGACTGGAGCACAAGCATATACCCAAGACTTGAACTGCTGCTTATTTGGGATCCCAGGGTCACAGGTTTAATTTAGCATGCTGTGCCACAAGGCTGCCCCTACTTTCTCTGCTTTTGAAAAAGAAATCAGTTATCTCTTGGCCTGTATATATATTTCTTGCATCAATATCCAGTTTACTAATTTCCCTTCTTTAAAATTTGTACGTTTTTTCTCTTTCAGTGTTAATACTGATATTGTGTTATACTGTGTTATACTGATATTCTTTGCAGCAAAATAAACTTGTTTATTTTTATTGTGTTCACATTCAAGTTTTATTCAGTTTTATTTATTTGAAAAACTGAGTGATAGATACTGGGGGAAAGCAAGAGAGATCTTTCACCGACAGACTAAATTACACGACTGCCTCAGTAGTTGTGGCTAGGCTAGTCTAAAACCAGTAACTTGGAACTCAAACTATGTCTCCCATAGAGACTCAAGTAGGTGAGCCAGCATTTGCTGTTCCCTATGCTGTATTTCAGCAGGAAACTGGATTAAAAGTGGAGCAGTGGAGCAGGGACAGGTGCCCAAATATAAGATTCAGGCCTCCTTTAGTGCCATCTTAACTGCTCTAGCAAGTGCCTGCCTCTGAATGTATATTTTAGTTGTATATGTCTTTAATCCTATTTCCACATACTTTTAAGGCTGTTTTGATAATTTCAATAAGATGACAATGCTAGTCAATTTCATGATTAAAACCGTGTATTGCTTAAAGAACTACTTGTTCTACATTAGCATGTCCTAACATTTGTGAGATTTTGTTTTACATGTTTCGTGAGGGAAAAAGGTGCTGCTTTTTAAGTGAATCTATCCTATTCTTGGTATTTAATACTTCCATACCATATTAAAAGCTCTGGGTAATCTATAGTAAAGAAACTCATTTTGTGTAGCTCAGGGTTTCCTAAATGTAATTTATCCAGTATTCTGTTTTTCTGAGGCTTATAACGATTTACATAACTATTTACGTAAATGAGTGAGAATGAGTGAGAAGGAAATATCTTTTGCCCACTGGCTTACTGCTCACATGTTTGTAATGGTCAGTGCTGGGCCAGACCAAAGCAAGGAGCTTTAGCCCATTCCCCACGTGGGTGACAGTGGCCCACATACCGGGACCATTCTCTGCTACTTTCCCAAGACATTGATACAGAGCTGGGCCGGAAGTGGAGCAGTTGGGACATCAACGCCTGCACATATGGGATGCAGGCATTGTAGGTGGCAGCTTTTCTCATTGTGTCAAAATATCAGTCCCTTAGACTTCAGATAGTTTTTCTATAATTTCCTTTAGATAGGACCTTTTGATAGTGAAATCTAAGTGGAGTTTTCTGAATTTCCTTTATCTGGATATCTTAGATTAGGAATGTTTTCATATATTACTTTATGAAGCAGCTCCATGCCCATTTTCCCCTTTTCTTCTTCAGAAACACTCACACCATAAATATCTTTAAAAATTTTTTTGTCTCCCATGAAGTTTTGTTATTTATTACATTCATTGAGTTTTTAGTTCCAGGATTTCTCTAGCTCTGCTGCATTTTCTTGTTCATATCTTGAATTGTTTTCATATTTTTATTATTGTCTACATTATTTATTTAATGATATAATTCCATAGGCTCAGGGATTTCCACTCACCCAATCTCCCTGAATCCTAAACCCAATCTCCCTGAGTCCTAAATCTATCATTCTGCAATTTAAGTGTGTCATGACATCATAGGTATAGACAAGAGCAGAAAGCCCAGATTCCTATTGTCAGGATATATTTTAACAGTTTCATTGGGAGTCCCATCTTTGGTTTGGAAGTAGAGATGAATACTGCAATGTGTATTCACGTCTCAATATAATACCTATTTATACAGTTCTTCTCTGACTATGTACACATGCATGTTCATGTATATATCTATTGATCCTATATTTTGTGTGGAGGATGCCTTATCTCAGTGAGAACATGTGGTATTTGCTCTTTTTGGATTGGCTTATGTCACTGAGCATAATGGTCTCTAGTTGGTAACATTTGGTTGCAAATGGTAAAATTTCATTCTTTTAAAATTTTTTTTTTTTATTGGAAAGTCAGGCATATAGAGAGGAGGAGAGACAGAGAGGAAGATCTTCCATCCACTGACTCACTCCTCAAGGAGCCAAAATGGGCAGAGTTGAGCTGATTCTAAGCTAGGAGCTTCTTTTGGGTCTGCCACACAGCTGCAGGGTCCTAAGGCTTTGGGACATCCTTGACTGCTTTCCCAGGTCACAAACAGGGAGCAGGATGGGAAGTGGGGCCCCTGGGATTACAACTGGAGCCCGTATGGGATCTTGAAATTTCATTCTTTTCAGTGCCTGAGTAATATTCCATGGAGTAGATGTACCACAGTTTCTTTAAACACTCCTCTTTCAAAAGGTATCTGGGTTATTTCTGTGTCTTCACTATTGTAGATTGCACTCCTAAATGTAGGAATACAGGTCACTTATCCATAAGCAGATTTCATTTCCTTAGGATATGTTCCCCCAAATGGGATGGTTGAGTCATACTGCAGATCAATTTTCAGTTCTCTTAGCACTCTACACACTGACTTTCATAGTGATTGTACTAGCTTGTACTCCCACCAACAGTAAAGTAGGGTGCTTTTCTTCCCACTTCCATCCCAGCAGGTATTGTTAATAGAGTTTTGATTGTATGACAGCTTCACTGGCATTAGGTGAATTTCAGTGAGGTTTTTATTTATTTTTATTGGAAAGTCAGAATTACAAAGAGAAGGAGAGACAAGGAGAAAGATTTTCCATCTGCTGATTTACTTCCCAATTGGTTGCAACGGCAGGAGTTAAGTCAGTCTGAAGCCAGGAGCCAGGAACCTCCTCTGAATCTCCCATATGGGGGCAGGGTCCCAGGGCATTGGGTCATCCTTGACTGCTTTCCCAGATTACGAGCAAAGAGCTGGATAGGAAGTGGAGTAGCTGGGATATGTGCAGGTCAAGTGCTTTGGCCTCTGGGCTACTGTACTGGGCCCCCTCAATGCGGTTTTTATTTCTATTTCCCTGTTTGTTAGGGAGTCTGACCATTTGTTTCATATGTCTATTAGCCATTTGAATGTGTTTTGAAATATGTTGGTTTTCTTTGCCCAGTTTTTTGTAGAGGTGTTTATTTTGCTGTTGTTGAGTTTCTGAAGCTCTTTATAAATCCTGGATATTAGTCTCCTATTAGTTGTATAGTGTGCAAAGATTTTCTCCCATTCTGTTGGCTGCTGCTTCACTTTGTTGATCATTTCCTTTTCTGTACAGAAGTTTATTAGTTTGATATTCCCATTTGTTTGTTTTGACTATGACTCTTAGAGAATCTCTTATTATTTCAAACTTCTTTTTATATAATTTGTTGTTTTCTTTAGAGTCTGATGCTATTGTGATATCATTATATGGATTCTTTTGTCTTTTTTTTTTTTTTTACATCTGGTAGGCTCACTGCTTCTATAAACTTTGTGTAGTGACTTTCATCGTAAGTTTTGCTGGTAATGTATCCTTGGATATTGGTGAGATGTGCTGTCTTGACTCTGATTCCACGTGGACCCTTATTTATTGTTTATGTTGTATGGATGTTTCCCAGGATTTGTGGGTTTTGAGCTATTTTGAGGGGAGGTCTGGTTCCTTCCTAGCATTTAAGGTGTATATATTTTGTGGTTTGCTATATTTTTGTGGACTATTGTTGTCCTTTGTCTCTATCCCTCAAATAGAATAATTCTCAATATCAATGGATTATCTGAATTATCTGAATTTTTTTACTGAGTGTCTCTGATACAGTTTTCATTTTAGCAATTGTGATTTTAAACCTCAGTGTTTTCACTTCTCTTTTTTATAATTTATGTCCTTGTATTAAGATTCTTTCTTCAGGGCCTGGCACATTGGCTTAATGGCTAAGTCCTCCCTGCCCCATGGTAAGTTTAATTACAGGATGGATTTTGTCTTATTCTGCATATCTTTAACATCTGATGCAGAGTTGTACCGTCTAGAGAATAGGCAATCATAAAATATTTCTTGATTTAATAAATGTGCCTGAGAAACTTTTCAGGTGTACATATAGTTGATAAATAGTATATAAGACATGAATCTGTACAGGCTCAGAGAATTGTAGTGTGTGAGTGTAATATTTAGAAGTACATGCCTGATGTGTTTTCAAGTTAAGAATTTGGCTTCGGGTTAATTTTGCTTGCTGAAGTGTTGAAATGTTTCACTGAAGAAGAGAGCTCTTTGAGCTAGGCAAAGGTGGAATTGAAATCTGCTGAGAAAGGAGACAGAAAAAGAATTATGAAAATATCCTTGTCCAAGAAAAGCAGAGGAAAGAAATAGGCTAACAATATAGTGTTTCTGACCTGATGGGATAAAAATCTTTTCAGGAAAGTTCTTCAACTGTTGGACTAAGAGACACTTTCTGCGTTTGGCAGTCAAACGCCAACCCTTAGAAAACAGAATTTACTGCTATTATTTTTCACTGTTGACTTTGAATGTTTAAGATTGTTATCTGTGTATTTGATATTTATTCTCACTTTTTTTTGAGTTCATCATCATCAATGATGGTGATTTATTTCTCTGAGATGTTGAACAACCATAGGAATTATTTATCTAGCTCAGTTTCCAGTGCAATACTTGGTACATAAAAAGGAGCATGTATGTGCTTTATTTGCTTAGGCGAGGTAAAAATCCCTGATTTGAACTGTTCTGCTTTTTTTGTGTGTGATGAACATGGGTATCTTAAAATATATGGAGACTTCCTTAATGTTGCTGAAGATGATGTTGAACCTTTGTGTACCCAGTGGAACACAAGATTGTCAATTGCTGTCCTCTGTTGCAATCTTTGTCTCACTTGGGACAATAGTAGTGACTGGTACAAAGGATTAAGTTGGTTATCTTCTTTAATCTGTGGGATTGAAGAGAAGGACTTTTAGGGGCTGCTCTTGGGGCTCAGGATTAAGCCCCTGCATCTGCATATCAGCACGTGCTTTGAGAGTTTAGTGCTCCTCTTCCAAACTAGTCTCCTGACATTAAGCTTGGGAAGGCAGTGCAAGATGCCTAGGTTCCTTGCCTCTCAGGTGGGAGACAAGGTTGGAGCTCTAGGCTCTTGACTTCAGTCTGGACTGGCCCTAACCTTTGGGAACATCTGGGGAGTGGTCTTTCCCTCTCCCACCCTTTCACCCCCCCACCCCACTTCTTTTGTTTCTAAAAATGTATTTATTTATTTGAAAGGCAGAGTTACAGCTAGAGAAAGGGAGAGGGGGAATTTTCAATCTGCTGGTTTCTTTCACCAAGTAGTGGCAATGGCTGGGGTTGGGCCAGGCTCAAACCAGGATCCAGAAGCTTCCTCCGGGTCTGCCCATGTGGGAGCAGGGACCCAAGATCTTGGGCTGTCTTTTGCTGTTTGCTTTTGCATTTTGATGGGGAGCTGAATTGGAATTGCAGTATGTGGGACTTGAATGGATGCCCATATGGGATGCCACATCACAGGTGACCGCTGTACCCACTGTGCCACAAAGCTGACCTTCCTTCGAGGAGAAATTTGTAAGAAATTGAAGTGGTATGGTCAAATAGCTAGATTGAACATCTCTGTCACTAATTTTAATCTTTGTGATTTCTAGTTTAGTTCTGTGAGGTTTTCATATATTTCTTTACCTTAAGAATATTTATCTTATTGTGATATTTTATTTGGCCATTGTATCAGCTTAGTAAGAAATTGTTCCATTCAGAAGTGATTTTGTGTAAACTGTAAAAGAATTTTTAGGATATTTTTATTTCTCATATAGTAGTAATGATCATTTTAACAGCTTTGTATACTGGTCCCCAGGAAAATTTTTTTAAGGTACCAAAGATTCTTATGCAATTTATGCAAATGCCTTGTTTTATGTATTGAATTAATAGATAGAGATAGCAAATTATTTGCAAAATATCCAAATATAAATAAAATCATTGTTACTTTTAAGTATAATTTTAAAAATTATGATTGTCTCTACTGAAAAATACTACTAGAAAGCTGTTATTTTATTTGAATTTTTCCAAAGGTGTTAACTTTTTTAAGCTATAGTGATTTTTTGATAGTAATAAATTGAATGTGCAGTGACCTTGGAAGCTTTGACCATGATTATTTATGTAATCCACAGCTAATTCATAAAGTGCTGTGGACCCTTTAATACCTACCAAAAGTGGCAGATTTTCAATTTGCAAGTTTCCATCTGAAACATATTCTTTCATTTGGCCCCTAAAATACTTTCCTGCAGTACATAGAACTTAGTTTATTTACTGAGAAGAAGGAATGATTGAGTCAACTCACAGGAGATAAATCTGTGGTAGGTGTTACAAGGCTGATTTTAAAACCAAACAACATCTCTCTCTTTTAGTTTATTTTACTTGCTAATATGTAAATTTTATGATGAAGCCAGGAGTGCTCATTCAGAGGTATTTTAGACTTCTTTCAATGAAGAAAAACAGTGCTTTTGTTAGAACAAATTAGTTTTGTTTCTGAGTGAGTCCAAAGCTTTTAGGAAAAAGATTAGATTATTGTTTTAATTTATGAAGACATGAGAAAATAACTATCCAATGTTAATTTATATGTTTAAAGATTAATTTACAGTGTTAAATTGTAACATCCAAAGTTACCTTCCTTGAGATTAACTGAAATGAATCTAGCATTTCCAACATGAGTTTTGGATGTCAGCGTTAGGCTGCCTGTGGTGGAGGAGATTCGCAACAGTACCCAGATTCCAGCCAAGGCCTGGGCTGGGCAGCAGAGGTCCTTGCTTTACATGGCTTGATTTCAGAAAGAGGAGGTTCTTAGGCCCTGAAATTTTCTCTTTTAAAGCAGGCACATTTCCCAGTGCAAACATGATACTTCTATACTAATCAGAACACAGTCTTATCCTGCATGGGACTTAACATTTTGGGCTTTTCACCACATCATTGCTGTTTTCTATGTGGTCAAAAATAGATATAGAGTAAACCAACTCCAAAAGTCAATTACAGGGTTTTATAGTGATGTACTGTGAAAAATTTGGTCGTGTTTTTCATTATACAGAATGTTCTTTCCAGAGACATAAACAGAAAAAGCACATATGTTTGATTTTAAAAATAACTGTGCTTAGCTCTTGAAAATGCTGTGGACATTTTAAATGATCACTATCATTATTATCATTACATGATAAGTCCTTTATCTAAAGACAGGTTTCATTTGTAATTATTTATTCAATTGTTTCACCTATCTTTAAATCAGCCTTTTTATTTTAAATTAAATTGGGAATAACATATACTCTGAAAATGTATCTGATGTCCAAATGAATGATCTGATAAACTCAGTCTTTTCTCATCTTTTTTGGAAGCATGAATGCTAAAATGTACTTGTTATGTTTGAAGTGTGCATGCTACTTTACAAGTATTAAATAATTAAGAGTGGAAAATAAAAATCATTTGCCTATTATAAATTAATAGTATATTTAAAATACGATTTATGAGGTTAATTGTACAGTTGCTACAATTATATAGTACTGAAAATTGTTTCAAATTAAGCTCTCTATGATGTTTATTTTAAAGGAAGGCAGAGAGAAATGTATTCCTTCCATTGGTTCATTCTGCAAAATGCTACAACAGCCAGATCTGGGCGCTACTGAAGCCAGTAGCCAAGAACTCCATTCTGATCTGCCATGTGAGTGGTAGAGTCCCAGCCATTTGGCACGTCCTCTGCTACTTTTCTAAGAGAATTGACTCTTAAGCGAGTTGGATCAGAATTGGAGCAGCTGGACCCCCAACCATGGGATGCCAGAGTTAGAAGCAGTGATTTAAACTGCTGCACCACATTGTAGAACTCAAGCTTTATATTCTTAAGTAAATTTTACCTGTGCTTCATAAACCTTTATGTTTAGGCTCTGTGTTTGTCCTAGCACTTGTTCAACTGTTTAGGATGTCCCTGTTTCACAGCAACTCATCTAGGCTTAGTGCTGAACTCTTGCTAATGAGTCCAGGTACCTGTTGGTGGGCATCTGAAGATACAGTGGTGACATCTCTAGCAATTAAGTTGTTACTACTCATGTGGGAAACCTGCATTGAGTTTCCCTCCCCTGGCTCGGCCCTGGCTCTGACTGTTGTGAGTATTCTGCTAATGAAACAGTGAATGGGGAGCTTGCTTGTTTTGTCTGTTTCTGCCCCCTCTCAAGCCTCCCCTCCCCCAAAAGTTTTAAGGACATTTTGTTGAAAGGACATACTTTGAAGACTTGTAATTTAAAATCTTACCTCCTCCCCCTCTGCCCCTAATGATTATTTTTGGGGTTTCAGCTTTAAACTCCAGTCAGTTTATGTTTTGGAGGATTGGAGAGTATGTGATATATGTTTATTTAATGCTTTCTTCCTATAGTCAAAGCCTCATTTTTCTTAGGGACATTTCAATCTAATGCAAGTTTTAGTTTCTTTGCTTTATTGAAAATGGTACTTCCCGTGTTGTGAAGTCTTTTTCTGACTGACATTATAATTACATATCTGCTCATAGTTCTGCAAATAACAGCAGCACAATATAAGTTGAATAATGACATTTTATCTTACGGATATGTTTTCTCATTTCTAAGATAGTCTAAGCAAGAAAAATAAATGGTTTGTTTTTATATTCATTTGATCAAGAGCTGTTCTTAAAGTCTTTCTGAAACAGCCCTCAATTTGCTTGGAAATCCCGAGTAATCTGAGAAAGTTATGGGTGTTACTGGCTTAAATGTTTATCTGCTCCAAACCGGAAGCGGAAAATTAAATCCCAGTATAACAGTAGGAAGAAGTAGGACTGTCAAGAGATGATTAGGCTATAAGAGTTCCACCCTGGTGAGTGGGAATAATGACATTTTAAAAGGATGAATTTAGCCCCTTCTTGCTCCCTTTTGACCTTTCTGTGTTCAGCTGTAGGATGATGATGCAGCAAGCAGGCCCTTGCCAATTGCCAGACCATCAGCCTTGTACTTCTAACCACTAGAACTGTGAGCCAATGAGTTTTGGTTTAGCCCAGTTTGTGATAGTTTGTTCCAACAGTAAGAACAGTCTAAAAGAATTTTATTCCTATTCTTATCAATAATGGATTTTTGAAAGATCATGTGCCCTGTTGTATGAAATTGGACAGGTCTGAATGCCTTCTGTGACTGTCTCACTGAGAAAGCATACTACCTGGAAAAGGCAGCTGCTCTGCCACTGGAACTGCTGCTGGAGAATAAGAAAAGATTCTGGGCCTGCCATTCCACTAACTTTGTGACTTTAGGCAATTTATTGTTGCAGTCTTTGTTACTTCAGTTTTTCTTTTGGTGAAAATGGGATTGATATTCATTTTGAAAATTGGGTATTAGACAAAAGATGTTGTAATTATTGGGGAAATGCAAATGAAAATCAAGATGAGGTAATATCTCACTCTGTAGGGTTGCAGAAGCTGAGAGCCTGAAATTCAGCCTGGATCTCCCACGTGAGTGTCAGGAAGCCAAGCACTTGCACCTAAACTATGTCTTAATTATTGCACCAAATGTCCACCTCTGAATTGTTTACTTTAAATGGGTAAATTACATATGACATGCTAGTTAGTGAAATTGGAGATTTGGAGAAAGCTGTTTTCCCTGCTTTGAGACTGCTTCTGTTATAAAATAAGGTGTATGATTTTAGTGCTTTCTATTTAAAACTTTCTGCTACTAAAAAAAAAGTTTTCTGTTTCTTATAACTGAAAGCCTTTTAACTGGTGTAACTCCTTTCCTCTGTTAATTTATGTTCCTGATCATAGAAGATTGTCACCTTCTATGGACTATAATATCCTTGGCCCTCTTTTTTTTTTTTTTTAATTAAATCCTAATGTCCTCATGACTAATTTATTTCAAAAATTTTTATGTTCTTTATATTACCAAGTCCAGGTCTTAGGTTGCCAACATTAAATAGTTAATCCTTCCTTAATAAGAGAGCAAGCAAATGACTTATATTTTGTAGTATTCACTTAAAATTTTCAGGTTTCTCTTTTCTTAAGCTTGTATGTGCATCTGGCTGAAATCTTCCTCTTCAAGCTTAATACCACATGGCTTCTTGTTTCAGTTTTGATTATGCTAGACATTGAAATTTGAAAACTTAAACTTTCCCTTTGATTTATTTATTTTTAATAATTTATTGATTTTTTGGGGCGGGGAGGTAAGAGAAAGAGAGAGAGAAGGAGCACCAGTGAGAGAACACGCTAATCCCCTGGTTCGCTGTCCGCAAAAGCCCACATCAGCCAGAGATGTGCTAGGGAGAAGCCAGGAAACCAGAACTCAATCTAGGTTTCCCGCATGGGTGACAGAATTGAACTATGTGAGCCTTCACATGCTATCTCCCCAAATTCTTACTACTAGGAAGCTGGAATCAGGAAAGGGGCAGTACTCTAATGTAAGCATGCCAATATAGGATGCAAGTTGCATTCCACTTGGCAATTTAACTGTTAAGCTAAATGGCCACTCCTGAAATTGACATAATGGTTTGATAATGTTCTGATACATGACCTTCATTATCTTACCACCTCTTCTCAATTTGTCATCAGAGAAATAATATTTCACTCAGTTCTCTAGCTTTGATCAATAGCGCAGTGGATCTAGAAGTGGCTTTATTTTTGTTAAATGTGGAGTTATATTTACAATGTTAGGAAGTTTGAGACATATATCAGTCTTATCAGTTGCAGATAATGATACTGTTATTGGAGAAATAGGCAGGAAATGGTTGAGCTGGGAGATTTTTTTTCTCAGAATTTCCATCTAGTTCTGTATTTTAACTTCACCCTTTATATGTCAATCCAGTAGACCCCTTTCTCATCATGCATCTGCTTCTTCTGTACCAGGAGATAATGGTAGTATGAAAGCTAATCTTCACATTGAGAGGTCAAGAAATTCCCAGAAATCCTTATACATACTAAACCTCAGCCAAACTCCATAGTGTTTGAGAATAGATTTTTAGGTTTCAGATAATTTGCCTTTATATTTTGAATCCTTTTCACCACTCTTTTCTAACCTTCATTGTTATCAGAGTTTTCATGCCATTCTGATTGAAGGATTTTTTTTTTAAGATTTATTTATTGGAGAGAAGAATGAATGAGGGAGATTGATTGATCTTGCTTCTGCTAGTTCACTCCCCAAATGGCATAATGGCTGCTGCTGGGGCAGGTTGAAGCTGGAAGCTTGGACCTCCGTCCCTGTCTCCCACGCCGGTGGCAGGGACCCTAGTATTTGGGCCATCCTAAACTGCTTTTCCAGGGTTTTTAGCAATGTTCTGGATTACAAATGGGAAATGTGTGACTTGAACTAGTACTCTAACGGGATGGTGGCTTGTAGTTGACAGTTAAACCGCTGTGTCCCAATACTGACTCCAATTCAAGGGATTTTCTATGATGCTTTCTTCTCCTTTGTGACATTTCATCTGTTGTATTCTGAAGTTTTATGATTGTGCTGTGATAATAGTCCTTTATCTTATTGTTGGGTAATTTTTAGGTTGATTCTTGGAAACTTTCTTTAATGGTTTGTTTGTTGGTTTCTTTATTTTTCTGTTTTTCTTTCAGCTTTCTAGAATTGTTACTTTTCAACTCTCAGATTTCTTAATCTGGTTCTTCATATTACAATTTGTTTTCTCTATCCAATTTTTCACTCTTTGTCTTCTATTTTCTAGGCAATTCTTTTCCAATGTGAAAAATTTTTAAGCCTTTTGGATCGTTTCATGGGTGGAATATTGTATCATCAAAGAATTTATTAGGATTGTATGCAATTTTTTAAACTTTATTTATTCTGCTTTCTGCTTTCCTTTTTATCTTGTTTGCTTTGCCTCTCATTGTGTGTAGTAGCAGCAAGTTGGAATTAAAATTACAGCCAAAATATGAACCCATACACTCCAATAAAGGATATGGCTGTCTCTGATGCTGTCTTTACTGTTGTACCAAATACCTGCTCCTCTTAGAATTTTTGTGCTCCTCATTTAGAAAGTTAGGATGTTATGTAATTTTTTTCTTCTCTTCCTTTTCCTCCTTCT
This sequence comes from Ochotona curzoniae, assembly GCF_017591425.1. Taxonomy (NCBI): domain Eukaryota; kingdom Metazoa; phylum Chordata; class Mammalia; order Lagomorpha; family Ochotonidae; genus Ochotona; species Ochotona curzoniae. The sequence goes on along the minus strand of NW_024466004.1, from coordinate 9,924,372 downwards.
CAAACATTTTTTTTTTAAAGATTTGTTTGAAAGGCAGAATGAGAAAAAGGCAAAATTGTGGGGGAAGGGAAGAGAGGAAGAGAAAGATAGAGTGAGAGACGGAGGCCTATTCTTCAAAGCTGGGTCAGGAGTACAGAGTAGCCAGAACTCAGATTAAGCAGTCCGATATGGATGTAGGTGTGCTGAGCAGAGGTTTAATGCATTGTGCCACAACATCTCTATTTGTATGATTTTTAAGTGATAGATATTCTAGAAGTAGAATTGCTAGATCATATAAGTTTGTGCTGAATTTTATTTAAAAATGTCAGATTGTTTTCAAGAGTAACTGTCATACTTTATATTCTCATCAGCTGTAAGTGCAAAGCTAAATGTTTGAACTATTCTGATACGTGTGAAGGTGTGCTTCACTGTAAATTTATTATTTGCCAAATAACGAAATGCTTTTGAGAGTCTTTTCATGTTCTTATTTACCATCTATGGAGCTGCTTTGGCAAGGTATTTGTTCAACTTTTTTCTTGTTTGTCTACTGTGTTATTTTCTTAAATTTTTTATTGAGGGTTTTTCATGATGAATGCTGAATCTCAGTCTTGTGTAAATCATTTGTCTGATAAATAATTAGGAAATATTTTCTCCCATTCTGTAGCTTTTCCTTTTCTTCTTTTTGCAATTGCAGAGCAAATGTTTTTAATTTTGACAAAGTCCAGCACTTCAATTTCCTTCTTATGTATTATGACTTTAGTATTGTATCTGTGAACTTTCTGATTAGCCAAGGTCACAACTATTTCTTCTTTTTCATCCTAACAGTATAGGTTTTTCTTTTAAAGATTTATTTAATGTTATTGGAAAGTCAGATATAAAGAGAGGAAGAGAGACAGAGAAGATCTTCCATTCTATGATCCACTCCACAAGTGGCCACAATGACTGGATCTGAGTCAAACTGAAGCCAGGAGCTTCTTCTGGGTCTCCCATATGGGTGCAGGGTCCCAAGGCTTTGGGCTATCCTTTACTACTTTCCCAGACCACAAACAGGGAGGTGGATGGGAAGTGGGGCCACTGGGACATGAACTGGTGCCCTTATGGGATCCTAGTGCATTCAAGGAAAGGACTTTAGCCGCCAGGCCCTATAGTTTTTTGTTTGTTTGTTTGACTTTTGTATGTGTTGTTTGCTTCGAATTGATTAACATCTAAGTTGTGAAATGTGAGACAGATTCAGAGAGTTCATGGAAAAAAGTAATTTCTAGGAGACAAATTTTTTCTTGAAACAATATTTCTAAATCTATGTGTGTTTTTTGATAAATTGCATTTTCCATGCAGTGTTTGAAGACCTCTTATGCAGTCAATATTATGTCTTTTTTAAAAGATTGATTTATTTTTATTTAAAAGGCAAATTTTACAGAGAAGGTGCGATAGAGAATGTCTCCCATCCCTGGTTCATTCCCAAAATGTCTGCAATGACCAGAGTTGAGGTAATCCAAAGCCGTGAGCCAGGAGCTTCTTCCCAGTCTCTCATGTGGGTGGAGAATCCCAAGAACTTCAGCTTTCCTCATCAGCTTTCCTAGGCCACAAACAGAGAGCTGGGTGGGAAGTGGACAGCTGGGACATGAAAGTGGCCATATGGGTTTGCAGTGCTATAGGGTGATGGACTACCTGGCTGCACCACTGTGTGGACTGCCAAATTATATCTTTTTTTATGCAAAAGAGTACCCAGTCTTTCTAACATTCTGTAGGTGAGTAAATGAGTTGTTTCTCTATTGAATTGCCTTTGCATCTCAGTAAAAATCAAGTGACTATATTGTTTGGGTTTTCTTTGCAACCTCTATTCCATTGATCTTTGATTCCAGCCTATTTTCAAGTTTCTTCAAGACTGTAGCCTTGTAAGAGAACAAAATAGAATTCTCTGTGCTTTTTTTTTTTAATGTTTTGTATTCTAAAAATGAAGTTCAGAATTGACTGCTTTTTTTTTTTTAAGGATTTATTTAGATTTATTTGAAATGGAGATTTACAGAGGAGAGACCAGGAGAAAGATTTCTCATGTACTGGTTCATTCCCCAGATGTTTAAAATGGCCGAAGCTGGCATAGTCTGATGCTAGGTGCCAGGAGATTTTTCCAGGTCTCCCATGTAGGTGCAGGGTCCCAAGGATTTGCGCCATTCTCTAGTGCTTTCCCTGGCCATTAACAGACAACTGAGTCATTAGTTGAGCTCCAGGACGTGAATTGGTGTTAATATGGGATGCTGGTGCTACAATTTGAGGCTTAGACTGCTACATTATAGTGCTAAAACCCCTAAAATATATTTGTTAAATCTGATAAGACATTCTTTCTAATTCACACATTACTTGCAATCATGTTTTAAAGTTCATGAGCATTTGGAGAATTTTTCAATTTTCTTTTTATTGATTTCTTTTTCATTGATACTCATAGTATGTACTGTGATATCTTATTTCTTTATATCTGTTAAGATTTCATGACATTGAAAATTGAGTATTATGGTTAACTTTCAAAAATATGTATTTCAATGAAAAGAATGTACATTTGTAATGGAGTGGAGGATACTCTGTCTTTTAGAGCAAGTTGCTTGGTAGTATTGTGTGATCTTAGATATTTTTGTTAGTTCGGTAAAGATGTTGAGCTCATCATGTCTTACTAGGTTTTTATTTGCCTCATGTGACTTTATTCTGTTTGCTTTTTGTATTTTAAGGCTCTGCTGTTTAGGTGCATATACATTTGGAATTTTTGTTTCTTCATGGTGAAGGAAGAGTGTTCATTTTTTTGTAATTTTTGTTGCATCTGAGCCAATTTTATAGATTATTAATTTAGTTTCTATTAGTTTTCTGTTGTTTAATGTTGGCTTGTTTTGTTTTTAACCTGCCTATATAATTTTAGTTGAAATATGTTAAACCTTACTTCTTTGATGCCTCTACATGCTTGAATGGATTAAGAAGAAACTCAACGTTTTCTACTCATGAATGAAGTTAAAAAAAAGTTTTGGGATTAATCAGGAATTGAAGTTGTTATTGAATTCTTATTTTAGGATGTGGTTGTAATTGGATTGCACCACTGGACCACAGTACCCGAGAAAGTAATAAAAAGAATCAGAACACTCCTCTTGGGAGCAATTGCCAGCCTGTCTATTTTGAGGCTTGTTTATAGGCCCTGGGTAAAATGCCTTTTGCACTCTCTTTCGGGATCCTTTGTCACAATAGGCAATGTCACTTTTCAGGATCAGGACTGTTTGGATCATTGACAATTTTGTTTCTCAGTAGTGTGGGCTAGTGACATAAGTATTACACATTGCATTGATACTTGGGAGTGATGTTTGTGGTAAATAAAAGTTTTATGAAACTTCAGTACTTGGAATTGCTCTGCAATTTCTTTTACATTATCTATGGAAACCATTGCAAGAAGTCCAACTCAACTTTGGGAAGAATTATGTATTTCTCAGACAGTGAAACCTAGTCTGCTGTAGTATGTTTCCTTCTTTATATTTCTCAATGTTTTCTGTGTACTTTATGAAGTTTTATTTGCTGGGAACATAGATAGCATAACACGTAGTATGAAAATATCAATTTTTTAAAATAGTCTATTCAGTTTTCAAATGCTGGTACAGTATTGCTTAGGAAGATTATATCAGTAGTATTTTCTGCATCTGGAATCTTTGTTAAACTGACTCTAATGTGCATTATCTGTTGTGTTTCTTCTGGTCTTATCCTTTCCAATACCTTTAAATATCATTTATATGTTGATGACAAAGTTGTATCTTCAGTCTATACTTTTTTTCTGATCTCTGCATTTTTCAGTTGCCTATTCTACATCTTCATTTAGTTTTTTAATTGTTTAAAACAACATTCTTGATTCTCTCTTCCAAACTTCTTTGCTTTACCAATTTTAAAATCTCATCTTTATTCTTGTTATTAGCAAATCTTGTCATGCATTTCTTTATGATTTCTTTAAATCAGGCTACTCTTTCCTAACTCTAATATATGTATGTATGTATGTATGTAAGTATGTATGTATGTATTTGTTTATCTATAATGTGTTTTGTGTGTGTGTGCACACACAGACAGGGGAACCAAATTTCAGGTGGAAAAAAATTTTGTTTTTATATATTCTATTTCTGCGACCTTTGGTAGGTTTTAAAATATCATGTGTTTAAGTTTTCTGTCTCTTTTTTCTTTAAGGATGTATTTTATTTTTGTTTGAGAGGCAGATTTTTACAAAGAGGGAGAGGCAGATCCACTGGTTTGAGTAAGAGACATGGATGTGGTTAGCAGGATCAGTTTGGGCTCCAACCCCCTTTGGTTTGTGTAGAAGTCAGGGCTGGAGGCAGAACTGACCCAGCAGTTGCAACTACCAGCATATGCATAGGCTGATTGGAGCGACAGTCTGTGCTGGACCCTGTTCTGGCAAGCACACACAAGAATCTGGTCTGTAATCACCTCAGACAAAGTTTCTTTGTGGATCCCCCAACTCAAACTGCTGGACTCAGAACCCCAGCCGCGAATTGAAGGGTACATGGTCTGACTGTGGAGTGCAAGTGTCAAAGCTGAGCTGCTTCAATGGCTCAGATGGAGCAGTGGATAGCATATTCATGTGCACATGAAGGATATGGTAGTAAGTCGGAGCCTGCATAGAACACCTGGTACCACAACAGAGGACAGAACAAATTGATCAACTACCCCAGCCAAGTAAAAATCTGGGCAAGTGGAGGTGCTAAGGAGGACTGTGTCAGCCAGTGGATTCTGAAGAGATTTCATTGTGCTTGGAATAGTGAGATTGGCAGCAATTCAGAACAGCAGAACTATCAAAACCACTTGAGCAGTGCCCTCGGAGCATGCCCCGTATTGGGTACCCTGGGGCAGTAAGGAGAGTGGTTGTGGCTTCTCCCTTTATTCTTTCCCCTCTTCCCCCAAATACAGGAAGCAAAAAAGAGAATGTGGAAAAAATGGTTTTACCCACTTTCCTGTAGTCATTGACCGTTTGTGCCCTAATGAACTATGTAAAGGTCATCAACATTAAAACAAACAAAAACATTTAAAAAAAAACCCCAAAACAAAGAGGTAGAAACAGAGAGGTTTTCTATCCACTGGTTCACTTCCAAAATGCTCACAAAACTGGGAGGTGAATCAAGGCAAAGTCGGATTCTTTTGTGTGTTCCACGAGATGCATCTTGCCCCAGGACTTAAGACGTCTTCCAGTGCTTTCCCAGGCCATAAGGAGTGAACTAGATGGGAAATAGAATAGCTAGGATGTGAACTGGTAGCAGTATGGGATGTCGGCACTTGCAGGTTGAGGATTAGCCATCTGTGCCAACATGCTGACCCATTTTCTAGTCTAAAAAATAACCTCATAAGGGTTCCAATGAAAAATTTAAAAGTAAGTATTTGAAAGATTCTTTGATGCATGGTAAGCTAGATATATATGTGCTGTTATCTCCTGCAATTAGTTTTCTTTTTTTTAAAACACCATTTAGGGACCAGCGCGGTGGCGCAAGTGGTTAAAGGTCCTTGCCTTGCACGCCCGGGATCCCACATGGGCGCCAGTTCTAATCCCGGCAGCCCCGCTTCCCTTCCAGCTCCCTGCCTGTGGCCTGGGAAAGCAGTCGAGGACGGCCCAAAGCTTTGGGAACCTGCACCTGCGTGGGAGACCCGGAGGAGGCTCCTGGCTTCGGATCAGCATAGCATCGGCCCGTTGCACTCACTTGGGGAGTGAATCATCGGACGGAAGATCTTCCTCTCTGTATATCTGCCTTTCCAATGAAAAAATAATAAAAAAATAAATCTTTAAAAAAAAAAAACACCATTTTATTATTTTTCTATCCCAGAGTAGTAAACCTCAAGCTTGTTAAAATATCCTACATTATCTGGTCCCAGCTGGCTTACATTGCCTTTCTTGGGTATGTTCATAGCATTCTAGCTACATTAGCTTTATATTTCAAAAACATAGCAATCATATTCCTAATAATAGTAAAAATTCATAGTAACAAAACGTAGATTAGGGTTGGCCAGCAGGACTGGAGGAGGTCAAAGTTGGTAGTTGTTGCCTAATGAGTATGGAGTTCAGTTTGGGGTAATGCAAAGTTCTGGCTATGAATAATGATGGTTGTACAATGAAGTGTGTTTATTGAATACTGTTGAAGGTTTTTAACTTTCAGAGTTGGTAAACTATTTTTATGTTTTGGGTATTTTAACACACAAAAATTAATTCAGTTGTATTTTAGTTGTTTGAAATTCAGTATAGTTTACCAGTAGTGGTATTACTTAAGAAATTAAATTCTCAGGTTTCAGCAAAAGGATGCATTTGGAAAAATATGAAATAGTTGAAGTGAAAAAATGATCAAAATGCTAATGATATTGTTAATAATAAAAGTAATACCAATCCCAAAAAACAATTAAAAAATTTTTAGCTTATTTCCACTTTTTACTTAAAAGGCAGAAGAGCATAGATACCCACACACCCAACATATTCACACAATGTGATCCTCTATCTGCAATTAGGGTTCACTTCCTAATTGCCACAAAAGCTAGGACTCGCCATACCAATGATAGTTCCCAAGAACTCAATCTGTGTTTCCCACATGGTAGTAGCAGGGACCCACTTTCCTGCCTGCCAAAGAGCTCTTTAACAGGAAGGTGGTTCAGAAGCAGAGTAATTGAACTAGGCATTCCAGTATTTGATACGGACATTTCAAACCCTGAACTTTAACTGTTGTACTTAAATATCCACCATGAAAGTATTTTTTATAAAATCTTGAATATTTGAGGTAAAACAAATTTTACTGTACAAGACTTATCAAAAAGTGCAATTATTTTATATGCTTTCATAGATATTTAGCAATGTCTTTGTTGATTAAATCAACTTAAATAAAATACTTTTGAGTGCTTTAGATGTGCATTTGATTTATTCCCATTATTTTATAATTGCACTGAAAACTGAGAAACTTTTGGAAGAAAGGAGTCAGCAGGCATGTTTCTTAGAAGATTCGGTTGGACTGTGTTTTATTTGTTGGTTAAAACCAGTGTTCTTGGATCACCTGTGTACCTTGTCAACATGCTGTTTAAAGTGTTTGTGTGGTAACACTGTTATGTGTAGACTGCTTTCCCCCTTGTTTTTTGGGGGGGGAGGGGAATTTCGCTCTGGTTTTTTTCCCCCCAACAAACTAGATGCAACTGGAGACTACTGCTTTTTTTTTTTTCCCATTTATTTGATTTCATTTTATGACACAGTTTCATAGCCTCTGAAATTCCCCCACCCTCTCCCCATGCCGTCCCCCGATGGTCTATTCCTCCACATTGTTGCTGTATTACAGTTCAAATCACTTTCAAATAAAGTTATGTGTTCCCTTCAAAGTGGCAGAAATTCAGCAATCTCACTGATAAAGTGATTTTAAAGAATTTTGTTTGAAGCAGTGTTGTCTAGAAAGCCTGTACTGCATGTGTGTTTCAGTTTTCACCTACTCATATTTTGATATAAAAGATATGAGATATGAAGGTTTTTAAAAAAATACATAGATTGGGCGTATTGTGGTAGCCTGGTGGTAGAGGTCTTTGCTTCCATGTGCTGTAACCCCATGTGGGCATCAGTCCATGTCCTGGCTGCTCCCTTTCCCATTCAGCTCTCTGCATGTGACCTGGGAAGGCAGCGGAGGGCGGTCCAAAGCCTTAGGACAAGGCCACCATTTGGAGACCCAGAAGAAGCTCCTGGTTCCTGGCTTCAGATTTGCTTTGCTCTAGCCATTGTAGTTGTTTAGAGTGAATCATCAGATGGAAGATCTTTCTCTCTGTCTCTCCTTCTCTCTGTAAATCTGACTTTCCAGTAGAAATAAATACATCTTTAAAATATTTATATATACAAAAAATAATTATTCTCCAGAACTTCCTATCTCATTGTAAATATTATATTATCTTGAGGTACTTGGTTTATATTTGTTTTTTTAACAGGGCAAGCAAAACATTTCATTGAGGAATTGTTACTGTTGACTTGCTGGTGAAGTGGCTAATACTAATGTTCTGATCCTTCTCTTGTTCTTCCCTTCCTGTTTCTCATCGGCAACAACTAAACCTGCTATGTATTTTCATACTCCTCAAATCTACGCAGCAGCTCAGTCTGAGCTGGGCAGAAATCAGGAATGTGCAAGTCCAGCAGAGTCTCTCAAGCATGGTAGGGCCCAAGTACTTGAGCATTCATTTACTGGCTTTCCAGGCATATGAGTAGGAGGCTGGTTCAGAAATGGAGTGGTAGGAATGGAAATATGTTTAACTACTGTACCACAAAGCTCACCTCAATTCTTCTCTCACACTATTGTAACGAGTCAGATGGGCTAATAGGTGGTTAGTGTCTCAGGTCCCTTATGAAATTTCTGTTTGAAAATAAATAATCTAGCTTCTCCTCCCTTTTACCCTTCTAAGGGCACATTCTTCCTAGCTCTTTTTTTTTAAAATTTTTAATTTAAAAAAATTCTAAATGATAGCAATTTCAATGGTGCCATGTTGGTTCCACTGGCTAATCGTCCACCTCCAAGTGCAGACATCTTGGCTGCTCCACTTGCTTGAGACCTAGGAAATATTTGGGACCCTGTAACCACATGGGAGTCTGGGAAAAAGCTCCTGGCTCCTGATTTTGGATCAGGTCAGTTTCTGCCATTGTGCTCATTTGTGGAATGCACCTACATTTAGAAGATCTTTCTCATTATTGCTCCTCTCTGTCACTCTGCCTTCTCAATGAAAATAAATAATAAAAAAATATTTAAAAAAAACAGAATAGCAATTTTGGAGCCCCTATAGGAATGTAAATTCTACCTCCATGAGTTTTAGCTATGTCAGGAATTCTTGAGACTTCCCTTCTCTTTGAGTTTGCATCAGGACAAAAGCAAGGAGAAGGTGCCTGACTATTCATTCTGTCATTAAGGGTGGGAGGAGGTTGCTGCCAGTCCCATTCCTCTGAGGAACTGTCATCAAGAGCAAGCTAGACAAGATTACAGTGATGGCCATCTGAGGGACTTTGTTCCTGACATCTTGTTGAATTTTAGCCATTCACCTGAATTGTAATTAAAAGGCAGTCTTTCCACTATTTTCTTGAGTCTTTCCTTTCTTGAAGCCTCCATACTGTCACTGTGACAGAAATTCTGTCTCTGAGATTTATATGGTGAAACTGTGCACATGAAAATTATTCTTGTGAGGTAGGAGTCAAGGTTGCCCTTAGTCATTTACATCAAATTCCTTGCAGCAGTATTGTCTGTCCATCCGAAATTTACCAGTTAAGTTAATCACAGTATGAACCTATTTTTTTTCAGATTTATTTTTATTTTTATTGGAAACAGAGGAGGAGAGACAGAGAGGAAGATCTTCTGTCCAATGGTTCACTCCCCAAGCGGCTGCAACGGCTGGAGCTGAGCCAATCTGAAGCCAGGAGCCAGGAGCAATTCTGTGTCTCCCTTGCAAGTGCAGGGTCCCAAGGCTTTGGGCCACCCTCGACTGCCCTCCCAGGCCATAAGCAGGGAGCTGGATGGGAAGCAAGGCCACCAGGTTAGAACTGGTGATCATATTGGATCCCACCGCGTTCACAGTGAGGCCTTTAACTGCTACCCTATCGCGCCGGGTCCAAACCTATTTTTATAAGGCAGTTCTTGGCCTTTTGGGAATAACTGTGGGTGAAGGATGATGTTGGTCCTCAGATACTGTAGCTTTAATTGAAATATTCTTTCACTATTTTTTTCTCATTAATTAAATAGGCTCGAAAGTTGCGTAGCTGGAAGATTTTTAAAAATGCTCTAAGCTAATAATCAGTAAAGAAATTAAAAAAATTGATAAATTACCCATAAGCTTATTGAATATCACAGTGTGTTCAGTCATCATGCAGACCTAAAAATTTATTCTGTATTTGAGTAATCAAGCTTTATGCATGTATAAACTGTATCCTTAGTCCTGGTGTCTACCCAGTTGTTCAGAAAACAATGTAGAACAATTTCATTTTCTTAAAATAGTAACATTTTTCTGAAATAAAAGTTATAGTTCTAACATAAAAATTTTAAAAATTCACTATTTCCTGGATTTTATTTGTTTTGATATTAAAAGAATAATATGTAGAATTATCAAGGAGATGAAATTATGTAGTTTTTATGTAATTTACATAATTTTTTACATAATTATACTTAAGGGGCATACGACTCGGCACTTTTTAAAAAGATTTATTTATTTTTATTGGGAAGGCAGATTTACAGAGAGGAGGTACATAGAGAAATATCTTCCGTCTACTGGTTCACTCTCCGAGCAGCCACTCTGGTTGGAACCACGCAGATCTGAAGCCAGGAGCCAAGGACTTCTTCAGGGTCTCCTATATGGGTGCAGGGTCCCAAGGCTTTGGCCCATCCTCTGCTGCTTTCCCTGGCCATATACATGGAACAAGAAAGGAAGTAGGGCATCCAGGACAGGAACTGGCACCCCTGTGGGATTCTGGCTTCTGCAAGTGGAGGATTTAGCCACTGGGCCCACCCCTGGGCACTTTGTAAGTGCTCAGTAGGATTCATTCTTATCTGAAGATCACATGGCTGTATTGAGGTCTGCTGATGATGACAGTGTTAGGTTGATTTTTCACCCTAGTATATTTATCTCTCTTCTCTGCCCAATTACACTAAACAATTTCCTTTATGCTCATCATTTATTTGTAGAGACAGAAATGTTTCCGTGATGCATTTTAGTTTTACCTCAAACAATGGGAGAAGTGGAGATGAAGGCTGTGTGTCTTTTTTTGGGCGGGGGGAGTGTGTTTAATGTGAGGATTGGGTGAAGTTTCATACATAGTAGTGTGATGAGAGTGAATTTTGCTACATTGTGTATTTTATTCTAAAGTAGTCTCTGAAAAAGTAGATTTTTATCATAGGCCTTATATATGTTTGTATTTGAGAAAGAGACAGTGATCTCCTTTCCATTGATTTATTCCCCAAGTGCAAAAGCCAAAGTTAGTTTTCAAGCTGAAGCAAGAAGCAAAAAGTTGGAAACTCCTTCCTGTCTTTGTCATGCATGATAGTGATTAAACTGTTTGAACCATTATAGGCTGACTCCTCCTGTGTGTATAGGCAGAAAGCTGCCTTGGAGGGCCAGGGTTGCAAATCAAATAGAGAAATCTTGCCAGTGCGTTCAGAGCTTCTTAACTCCGAGCTAAAGCACCTGCATTTTTAAAGGAAAGGATTGAGTGAAGTCTATAAGATGCTCTCAGGGCTGAGAAAAACCCAACATGCAGCCCTCTGTATCTTTTGGTTCTACATCTCTTTATCTAAACAAACAGATCATCATTATTTGAATAAATAATTAAATCTTAACTGAACTATGTATATTTTTCTTGGGACTATTCTCTAAATAATATAATAAGTACCTGTGTGGCATTTATATTAGGTGTTATAAGTAATCTAATGATGGTTTCAGTATATTGGGATGTAAGAACTGTTGAACTAGTTATTGTATCATTGCTAAGACAGCTGAATCCCACATCTAAGTACCTGGGTTTGCTTCCTGCTTATGTAGATCCTGGGAGGCAGTGGTCTTGGCTCCAACTAGAGTTCCTAATTTTGGCCCCAAGTAAGAGGCTGCAGCAGGCATCTGGGAAGTGAACCAGCCCTTGAGAACTCTGTTTGTGTCTCTCAAAAAAAAAAAAAAATCTGAGGAAAAGTGTACTTTATATGTCAATATTACGTTTTTTATAATAGACTTGAACATTTATGGATATTTTATCAGAAAATAGTCTGGGCTCCTGGAACCAGTCCTCCTTCAGACCTGATGACTGATGAGGAAATGGGAGATAGAGGAGTAAAGAATGTAGAAGTTTCAATCAGTTCATGTTTCTCCACAAGTGAAGCAGACAAATGCATTCATACGTTCTAACTTTAGCAAGTGGTAACGGATTTTGTATAAATGATAGCTTGGGGCAGAATGAGAATATGACAGAATAGCGCTCTAATGTTGAACCTGAGCCTTGAAAGTTAAGAGATTCTTAAAAATATAGAATAAATGACTTTTGTGTGTTTGTCTAAATGTTCTTTTGGCCTTATTGTTGAAGATCATGAAAACTCTTCCTATTGTGTGGATTATATTTATAACATTTTGATCATTAAATGAATGGGGATTTCTGTGTGTTTAAAATTTTAATTTTGCTGTGTGAAATTTTAGTGACCATGATTGGTATTATAGTAGATGAGAAACTCTATTGCCTTTGTTAAGGTTTAATAAAATTTTTGGAGATATAGCTTTAAATGAACTGTTGTTGCATATTCAATTGATGGTAACCTAGATGTGTAGTTTTTTAAGATTAATTTGTACTAAGGTACTATACAATGTAAGGTGTCACTATTGTATTTTTTTTTTTTTATGATGGTGAACTATGAGTGCTGACAGAATCACACAGTGAGAACCATTCTTTCAGTATGTCACAGCTTGTTCTGCTTAAACCATAAAATACTGTACATCTTTGAATAATCCTTTTGAGAGAGTTACATGTTACTTACATATATGAAATGACAGCATTTATAGTAGACTGTGGACTATATGGAAGTAGAACAGCTCAGAAACAGTGACCAGTAAGAGTCTTGTTGATAAATCTTAGTGATATATTTGGATTTCATTGATCTGTACATTTGATTTTCATTCCTGTAAATGCATACTAATAGGAAGGAAATTGTTCTAGTTCCTTTGTGAAGTTGTTTTAAAAGTGTCATTATGTACAGTATATCCTAAACTTAGCGAACATCTGAGAGGACTACAGAGAGTTCATGGAAAACAATATTGAAGGATATATTTGGTATAAACTTTTTTGAAATTTTTATATAGATGAGTATTCTTGGGTTCACTGGAAATATATATTATGAAAAATTGAAGATGGCTCTCAAGGTTTATCTTTTAAATTATATTTTTTATTTTGTTTTAAGTGCTCTCATATAATCAACCCAGATTTTTAACTACACATTATTATGACTTATTGAGGTAATTTTATCTTTGAAAGTATTTCTATTTATATATGGGATTGTGGTTTTTTTGCATAGCGTCACTGGAATAATATTATACATGGTAATTTTTTTGTTTTCGAGAAACTCAAACAATAAATGTTTTGTTGCCACATTTTTGAAATCAGTGCATTGTTTTCCCACAAATTTTCACACATTTTAAAAATCTGTGCATTGTTTTACACAATCCCACAAGTTCTTGAAAGTCTTTGGATAATAAAATAGATTAAGGAATCTATAATAATAAATATTAATGTTTGTCTTAGGGGTTAAAAATACTTGGATTCCACATCTACCTCTGACTCTGTACTCCAACCTCCTGGTAAAGCCCATCCTAGGAGGACAAATAGCTCAACTTATAAAATTCACACCAACTGTGTAGGAGAACAGGAATTAATTCTGAACTGGCTTTCTACTGTGGAGGAAACCAGCGGAAGAGAACCTTCTCTATGTGCTTCTCTCTGCGTCTAATTAAATACAAATTTTACAACATGCAGAGAATTTAAAATAAAGTAGAATTTTAGAGTTTCATAGTAAATTATCAAGTCAGATTCTAGTTTTCATTTAAGTGTTTATTTTATTTTGAAGGCAATTTCACATCTGCTGGTTTACCCATCAGTACTTGCTGTACTCCTGACTGGGCCAGGTTAAAACTGGGAGCTAGGAGCTCAGTGCAGATCTCACGTATGAGTGGCAAGAAACCAGCTACTTGAGCCATTGTCTGCTGTCATCCATGCTGTGCCTTAACAGAAACTAGACTTGCTAGTAGAGATGGGACTTGATTCCAGATACTCTTATATGGGAAGTGGCATCCAAAATTTGATTAAAGCACTAGACCAAATGACAACCATTCCTCCTTATATTTTGTGTTACATTAATATGTTTTTAATATATATCATGGTAGGATAACTATAGTAAATATGTTTTGTGCCTTAAAATTTTAGACACCAGTCATTTCGAATTTGCTGGTGTTTGATGTAGTGTACAAGTTTGATTTACATGTTGTAATAACTTAGAATATGATCTATTAAATTGTGAAATATTTTAATTTACAAGTCACTTAGTAAAATTATAATGGCCTAATATAGCATGATTTAACTAACCAATAAAAATTTAAATGTTACCAATAGTTTATATTTTAATTCTAAGGATCTTAGATTGGAATTTCAAGTTAAATGATTTTGATAATGCACACCTTACTGAGATTTTACATTAGTAAATTGTGCCACTTCTTTATATTTTTGAATTAACCTATTTTTACAATTACAAATTCAAAGACAGTTGTAAGAATTATTACAAAGAGAGTCCAGTGATAACATCTTGCTAAAGTATTTGATTTTTCAGAATTAGCTTATCAGTATTGATGCAATTCATTAATCTTAATTCACAATTCTTCAGTGTGTGTGCTGTGTATGTTTACTTTTATGTGTGTTCACTTTTATTACATGCAGTTTCATTTGGTCAGTAGTTCAGTCAGCATGTAGAGCAGTTCATTGCTGCAGACCTATTTGTGTTACCCTTTAATTGCTTTTCAGTATTAATTATTTCACTCAGCATAATACTGTGGATTTAAATCTGCATTTTGGGAATAAGCACTTCATAGTTGTTTGTTGCTGAGTAGTGTTCTATGATAAGCAGGCACCACAGTTTACTAGTTACCCGTTGCAAGACATCTGAGTTAATTGCAGTTTCTGACTACTGTAGGAAAAACTTCTGATACTCTTAATATCTTATCTTGCTAGTTCCTTTCCACACTTATTTGCCTATTTCTAAATTTTCATCCAGTTTTATGTATTTTAAGGCTTTCTTTGGAAACTTTGCTTTGACCGTGGATTACTTAAAAGTGTGCTGTAAAATTTCTGAGTACTTAACAGATGTTCTCATTTTTGTTCTTTTATGTGCTAATTTGAATTATGGATAATATGATATGTGTGATTTTGTTTTTAAAAAGATCTTTTTTGTTGTTGTTGTTGGAACGGCAGATACACAGAGAGAAGGAGACACAGAGAGAACTATCTTTTGTCACATGGTTCACTCCCAATGTGGCCCCAGTGGCCAGAGCTAAGCCTGTCCAAAACCAGGATCCAGGAGCTTCCTCCGGGTCTCCCATGCAGGTGCAGGGTCCCAAAGCTTTGGGCCATCCTTGACTGGTTTCCCAGGCCACAAGCAGGGAACACCAGGACATGAGACAGTGCCTCTATTGGATCCAGCTTAAGCAAGGAGAGGATTTAGCCACTAGGCTCTTGCGCCAGGCCCATGTTTTATTAAATATGTCGTAATTTACTTTGTTGTCAAATACATAGGCTTACTTGTTGACTATTCTATAACCGCTGTTGTTGGGCAGATTATTCTCTGTTTCAATTTGATTTTGTGATACGATTCCCTAGAATCTGGGATGTTCCCCACCCTTAAATTCTTACCCCCTGACTGATTTTTCCCATATTGTTGCTGAAGAACGTAGGTGTTTTCTGCCTTTTGTGATTTCTGCCTTAATTGCTTGGCTGGGGGCTGTGTGAACTCCAGACCTGACAGTCTATGTGACACCCAGCAGGTCACTTAGGCAGACCTCTCCTCAGGAAGGAAATATCTGGTGTTTGATAAGACCCACTGCCCTATAGCTCACCAATTTGTACTTTTTGAATGTTGCTTGCTTCAAACTCACCAATAGAAGCCTGCTAAATCAGGACTGTATAATTAATAGCCTGAAATGTGTAAGAACACTGTGCTTTTCAATCTGGGGGCTCTCTTGCTCTTTTTTCTGCCCACTGTTCCTGCAGCAGCCTAGGCTGCAGCGGCCCCTCCCCCTCCAGCCCTACTGGGCTGGGGGTGGGGTGGTTGAGAGACCTAGGTTAACCTAAATAAATCCACCTTTATGCCTTAGCACCAACTTAGACTCAATAATTTTCTGGGGATATCAATATCTGGCACAACATTACAATAGCATAATCCTTAACAAGAAGTTATAATTCCATCAGTCCAATATTTAAATGTGCCCCTACAATGCTGGTATAGGCAATGTCAGACAGTCCAGCATCCCATTGTCTAGATATATTCAATAGTTTCATTGGGAGCCCATCTTTGATTTGGAAATAGGGATGTGTATTGCAGTGTATCTTCACATCTGGATATAGTAGTCTTTGTTACTCCATCACTATGTATTTCCTTTAATGAGAAGCCACGAAATAAGGTTAACAACAGGTATGAAGTTAAAACAACAATGAAAATTACAGTACCATGGAGTCAATAAAGCATACCACTGAATAACCAATGCATGGTGAGAAAAAGAAAACACAAAAGCATAATTTGCATGATGGTTTCTTATATTAGAGCATTTGATATTTGTCCTTTTGGGATTGACTTATTTCACTGAACATAATGGCCTCTAGTTGGGAACATCTAGTTGTAAGTAGTATAATTTCATTCTTCTTGATAGCTGATTAATATTCTATGAAGTAGATGTACCACACTTTCTTTAACCACTCCTCTTTGGGCAGGTATTTGGATTGTTTCTATGTCTTTACTATTATAGATTGTAATGCTGCAAATACAAGAGTTCAGATCCCCTTCTCATATGCAGTTTTCTTTGGGAGGGGTATATTCTTAGGAGTGGGATAGCTAGGTTATATGGCAGGTTTATTTGCAATTCTCTAACCATTCTCCACCCTGATTTCCATAGTGGTTGTACTAGCCTGTATTCCCACCTGCAGTGAAGGAGGGTACCTTTCTTCCCATGTCCATGCCAGCAGATGTGTTAGTAGAGTTCTAAATGTAGGCCAGCCTCACTGGAGTTAGGTTGTACCTCAGCATGGTTTTTATTTGTATCTTCCTGATGGCTAGGGAGCCTGAGCATCTTTTCATATGTCTGTTAGCCATTCGAATGTATTGTTTTAAAAAATGTCTGTTCATTTTCTTTGCCCATTTTTTCATGGGCCTTTTTCTTTAATTGTCCCTGGGTTTTTGAAGCTCTTTGTAAATCCCAAATATTTGTCCCCTATCACTTGTGTAGTGTGCAAAAATTTTCTCCCATTCTCTTGGTTGCGTCTTCACTTTGTTAATTGTTTCCCTTGCTCTACAGAAGCTTTTTAGTTTGATATAGTCCAATTTATTTATTTTGTCTTTGACTGGCTGTGCTTTTGGCTTCTTTTCTAAGAAATTTTTCCAATGCTATCCTGAAGAATAAAAATTAAACTGGAAGAATTACAATTCCAGACCTCAAGACATACTATGTAACAGTGGTCATCAAAACAGTCTGGGTTTGGTATAGAAACAGAGAAGTTCAGTGGAACAGAATAGAAACAGCAGAAGGGAGCCTACACAGGTATAGCCAACTAATTTTTGACAATAATACTGAAAACAATGTAGGGAAAAAGCCTGGTCTATTCAACAAATGCTTTTAGGACAACTCGATAAAGGCTTGCAGAATTTAGAAGCAAGAACCTCACCTGTCACATTATTGAAAAATGAGCTTTAAATAGCTCAAGGACATAAGTCTACAACCAGAAGCCATCAAACATTTAAAGGAAAACCTAGGAAGCACTCTCCTTTATGTATTTAATTTGCGTTTTTGTTTTGTGAATAATTATCATATGGCTAGGTTCTCTTAGTTGATCCTTGTTTTAGGTAATGCCTGTTTATCTCTATTTTCTTGTCTCTGAAATCTACTTTATCGAGTATTAATATGGCAGTTGTTTTCAATGCTTAATGCAAATGGTTGTTTTTTCAAGCCTTTATTTCCAAAGAATAATTTTATATGTCTTTATGAACTTTTCCTAATTTAAATGGTGTATTTTAAACATTTCTACTTAATTTAGACATTAATAAGTTACAGCTTGTTCCAATTTTATTGTTTTTGTTTTTTCTTTATATTTCTTAACATTTCTGTTTTTTTAATTGACCTCTTGTGAGAGGTTGAACAGTTACTTTGGGATGCCATCTTGAGTTATTAATAGCTTATTTGGGTATATTTTGTGCAGTTTTAGTAAGTTGCTAACTGTATTCTTAGGCATTATAATATTATGCTACTGATATGAACTTTTCAGCACTTGAAGTGATGTGTACAAGCTTCATTGTTAGCCAGGTCCAGTTAAACCAGTTAAGAAGCTGTTGTGGTCATTCCTGGATGAAAAAAATTTGAATCTGTTTTGGAATTGTAATAATGAGAATGGATAAAGGGGAATAGAAGTGAAAAGGGAAGAACACCAGGATCTTGTGGTTTATTGGATGTGCAGAAATCAGAAGTAAGAATTATGATGTTTTTGGGTTTCAGCTTGTATTATTATGGGTGTATTGGTTTGTATCAAGCAGTGGTTTGGGAGTGATTACAAGAAGAGGACATCGTATATGAATGCTTGAACTGCATCAGGATTTGAATGTTTTTCAACATACATGTTTTCAGACTTTTCTAAAGTAATATTGTATGATGACTCAACAGCAGATAGTAGTCGGAAATTACTGAAGTACTCATTGAATTGCTCCTGCCTAACAATCGGTGATGGCTTGTGCAACTTCTGGGTTGATAGGCTATGTCCTCCTGTGTCTTCTCGCTTTAGTAATTAGCCATTATTTATTGTTTCAGATTTTTTTTCTAGTTTCTGGGAAATAGTTGAGTAAGAGATATGATCTTTCCGCATTTTAATTAGAATTTATTCTAGAGAGGTAGTATTTAAAGATAGCTAAACATTATTACATAATTCTAAGCAAAACTTATAAAATGTTAATAGAGAAGTAGCAGATCTGAGTTAGTAAGAAGACCTAGCACTACAGGGATTGAGGAGACTATTGAAGAGAATTTCCTTTGGATAGGTTTGTTTGAGCTTGCCAATAGATGGAGATAGAAAAGAGGAGGAGGGCAGGCAGAGCAGGTTGTATATGAGAAACAGAAAAGTTGTTCATGACCTCCTAGGCAGATGAGGTTGGAGAAGTATAAGGTGAAACTGGAAAGAGACACAGACCAAATCAACCTATGTCAAATGAAATATTCAGGGCTTTATTCTGAGAGCACAGGTAAGTCTTGAGCAGTTTATTATGAGGGAATAACATGACCTGAATGAAATTTCAAGCCCACCAATGCGGTAGCACAGTGGAGAATGGCTTTTAGATGAGAGTGTGGTTGCAATGGAGTTAGGGACTTAGCGAGATTACCTTGCAGACCAGAGCAGTAGCTTAAATAGGAATTGATAGTATGTATGTGTTATTGGGGAAGTAAAAGAACTGAAGATTAGTTTGGATAATAGAATACATAGGAAATTGGTGATCATTTAGCCTGAAATAGGAAGAAGAGGAAAATATGTTTGCTGACTCTTGAGATTTTGATTTAGTAGTTGGATCATTGTTGGCACCATTTATTAAGATTATATTGTGGCCATTTGCTCCTTTACCTTAGTTGTTTTTGTGTAGTTTTTGTGTTCATCTATTTCATGCCTGCAGGTTCTCATTAAAGCCTTTAAAGTGGCTGCTAACCTGTATTTTATTTCGGTTTGAAGACTTTTTCCCAAGGCATAGTCCATGACTTCCTTCATGGAGCTTTTGTCATTACTCTTATCTTGTGATTATTTATCTTTATTTTATTGTTTATCAGTATTTGTGTATAATATGTAGCTTACTGTGTTGTACTGGAAACATTTCGTAATTGCTTTTTAGGTTTTTATAAATATTTCTAATATTTGCATGATGTGCCAATGTATATTATAACATCTTTATAACTACTCCTGAAAAAAATAATAAAAGGCACAAATACCACTTCATTCACATTTTTTTCAGCATGTTTAACAGAATTTTACATGACATACATTTTACTGAGAAGCATTCATGTAAACACTTTAAATTATAAAGAAACTGTGATTAATAAAGATTTATGGGAGAAGTGATAATAATTCTAAATTTTGAAGTTAGTTATTAAGAAAGATTTTTGCATAAAATAATTTAAGTGGCCAAATTGGAGATTTAACCGGCTTTCATAGAAAGGCCATTAAGTAAAACCTATGAGGTTTTTAACTTTGTAAATGGTTCTGAGTTTACTTTTAGATTACTAGTAATCTTACTTTTTGGTTTTTGAAGATGTTCATTTTTTAAACAATTTATTCACTACGAATCATGTAAGAAATTTTTTCTTTTCCTTTTTTACCTTTCTCTATCAAACATTTTCTTTTAAACATGTCTTTTTTCTTTTTAATTCATTTAATATTTATCTACAATTTTTTAAGTTCAAAGGAGAATATCATCATTAATTTAAATGCTTACATAATATCTTAATAGTGCATGTTTTTAATATTTTTAAATATCAGGTAGATCAAAAGTAAAGTGACATTTAGAAGTAGTTTTATTGAGTTTTGTGGTCTTATTTCAAAATTTGATTCCTTAATTTTGGAATTAAAGGGAAATTAACTCTTTGTCTTAAAATAGCAAAATATATGTTTGTACCGTTTTTGGAATTTACATAAATGTCAGTCAATAACAAGTTCCCAAACTTTGGAAATCGCTGATGAGGCATGCATACTATAATACTTTTAAAAATATTGTTAACATAATTTAAAATTTTGATTTATTTTAAGAACTACACTATTTGTAAATTGAAGTAAGGCGAAATAAAGCCACAGTATGTTTAAGTCTTAGCGTAAGACGGTTTGGTAACGTTTAAGAACATGAATGTTTTAGTTGGAACATATGTGAAAGACGTATTATTTAAAGGAAAATGAGGTCCACAGCTATCTGTTGGAAATGCCTTTCAATTACAGTGGCGTCCGTGAATGTTGGATTTGAATGACGATTTGGCCAGAACTTCTCTCTTATCCTATTCTGTACTTCCTTCTGAATAAGAAATAGCATGTGTGAAATACATTACTATAATCCATTCCATACTGGGTAATAAAATTTCTGTAAAGAATGATTATGCATGGCATGAAATTACCCCGATTATATGTTTTTTTCACTTTTAGCTAGTTAGTATTTTAAAGTCTTTATAAATGTTATAGAGTGTGTTGATACATTAATTTATTTTTTTAAAATGGAAATATGGAATAACTAACTGTTGTTATAGATAATCACATTCCTTTGGTAATGTGACTTCCTGTGTTTAACTGCAAGTGAAACATTATTCATTGAGGAAAAAAAATAGAAATGTTTTCTGAATGAATGACAAACTCAAGTAGTAAATATGAATTACTTGCATTTTAATTGAAGAAGTTGCTGAATGAAATTATTTGCATAAAGCAGTTCTTATACTAACCTGTAAGTTGCCTTCACTCTCTAAAGTGAAAAATTAGATAGTCAAGAGACTAGCTCTTAGTTTACATTAAAAGTAGAATGGCAAGCATATTAGCTATATCATTCATTTAATACTAAATACTGAAATTTCAATATATAGCATTTTATATATATTTTGTTATGTAAGCTACTAGTCATGAGAAATATCTTTATACATGATCTGAAGTAAGTTCAGTTATAGTGAAGGTTTTGTGCTATTCCCATATGGAATTAACATGTATGTGGATGTGTATACTTGTACATTTGGATTTGTTTTACTAAAATTAATGTTTGATTTTTTTTTTTACTCAGTGTAGAGGATAACAAATGAAGTAAAAATAGTCATTTATTCAAAGAATAGTAATTTTGTGTAATGTTTACAGTAATATACTCATACAAGTACCTGCAAGTTTGATCCAGATTTTATATCAGTGAATATTATTTTTAAATTTAATAATGTCATAATTTTACTGAGATCTGTTTGTAGGTAGGCTCTTCTGAAAGCAAACAATCCTTCCTTAACTGTGCTATCATTATAATCATTGATAAAATGGAGAGTGTTTTGAGCATTAAGGAGGTTCACAAATGTAAAGTACTTACTGACATCAATTGCACATAATCAGTGGCATTAGCATATTTTACATGTTAGATAACTGGTGTTGAACATAGGTGATTTGGAGGTATATTGATAAGTGTTCATTTTTAAAAAAATGGGTCAAAAGAGAATATGCTTTGGCTCTTACTGGACATTTTGATTGTGGGTTTGTTTTTCATTAATACATTAATTCATATTTGTTTTCATTTAACATTTGGAGAACTTATGTTTCATTTAATCTTGGTAGCTTTTTTTTCCCTTTAAGAACAAAGAGACAATGAATATATCCCATAAAGAGCAACAGAATTTTATACAACAATATAGAGCACAAATTTGTAGATGTTTTATAAGAAAACCTATGAAATCCCCAGAAATATGGCATTCATTATAATCACCTAATAAGATTTTGATAAATATTTGCTAAGCAGAATAGAAACATTTAAATAGTACATTAAGGATATAGTGCTATTGCATTTTTAAATCAGAGATGTTTTATTTCTATTCATCATTCTGCTTTTCATTTTTCTATCATTGGTTGTAGTGAGTAACACATTGTCTTACTTGGTTGGTGGAAGATAACACATATTTTATGAAGCACTGTTACTGTCGATGTCTATGAGCCTAGAGGCTGGATTATTGTATTTGAGATACAAACTGACCAACTTTCTCTGGACCAGAAGAATTCTTGTCAGTTAAGCCACAGACTCACATGAATAAGGCTCTGGTCTTAAAGAAATACGATGTTTAACTAATCTTTGAAAAAAATATGAGTTCAAAGTCTTGCAATGGGGAAAAAATTTTCTGAATTATGAATATTTTTTGTACTCCTGATAGATAAAAGATATTCTTTTTAAGGTTTAAGAAAGAAAAAATACCGGTAGGGATACATGAAATGTGTTATAAGTTTAACAGTGGTTTTAAGTAATGTAAAAGAATTATCATCTAGCTATTGAATTACCTACTAATGTCAGTCTTCAGTATTTGGTAGGTTTGTTGCCTGACCATAATTTAGGGAAAAGAGCCTATCGGAATACCAGATATTTTTAGTATTTTCTTTGCTCCAAAATAAGTGACTTTTTCTTTGTAAGAATCCCAGGAAGTAATCTTAATATGGTTAAGAAAGAAATGTGCAAAAATTATATTTTTATTGAAAGCTTAAAAGGTGCTGCTGAACTGTGAAAGTTCATGCTTTAATTGGTAATTTCTCATGTAGCTACTGTGAGTCTCAAGTTAAATTATTTGTACATAGTTTAATTTCTTAATGGTGAATATAGTTACAAAGTAAGTCCAATTATTTTTCCTGAATAAGAAAATAAATTTTGCATCTTTATATTAGAAATTCATTAGTCTACAATTTTATTTAATCTAATGTTGCAAAGACATTTTAAAACTAAGTATGGTTTATTATGTTTGGGACGATACTTTTGAAATACTAAATTGAATGCATTTGTAATTCTAGAGGAATTGTATCTCTAATAGTAACAACAGCTTTTATTTAAAAGCACTTGGAGAAGTATACTTATTTCTAGTCTTAAGACACGAAATATTGTGGAATAACACAAGTATCTGTAAGGGAAATAACAGTATTAGTAATAAATTATTTGTAGGCAGCTTCATTTTTATATACCTTGAATCACATTACTTAGATTCATATTTCAGGGCTTAATATAGTAGATATGATTAGAAGTTAATGTTTCTACTAAAGAATAGACAGCTATTTCAGGGCAGTAGTAATTAAGTTGTTAGTGTCCAAATGCCATAATTTCAGGTAGTATGACTTAACTCCAAGTAACTCAAGGACAATGTCAAAAAGCATTCATGTCAAATGTTGTGAGTACCTCAAGAATTTCTAGTTTTCTTCAAAACTAACTTATTTCAGTTAAAATAGAGAGTTCTTCTAAGTGTATAAATGTTATTATAGATGATAACATTGATACTTTTTTGATGGCTGTTTCCAAACTCTGAATATAGATTTGTTCTTTTGAGTGAAATTTTCAGCAAATTATCTTGATATCTTGGAACTGAATCTTTTCTTTGTTTCCAATTTTTTATGATTAATTTCTTAAAAAGTTGTTTAACCATAGTCTTCATTAGGAGGAAAGTTTCTAGTTTTAAATATTGAGGTTTGTATGTTCCATTTAGTGCTTGCACTTAATTCTGTATTTCTTCCCATTTCAGACTTTAATATTATAGCAAATGACATAACATTCTTTTTATTCTTTGCTTTCATGCTGTTGGTAATATAGAATGATACTTGATTTCTGTCGAAGCATAGAGTCTCAGATTAGAAGCCTGCATCATTGGATTTTATATTCCTGTTTGAAAAGTTGTTTTGAAAGTATTATTTTGTTTCTGGCCTTCATATTGATTAGACCAGCTCTTATGTTTGTAAATTTCATCTTAATGTAATAGTAGGCAATTCAAGCATCTAACATTTTAACTAAGTTGTTGAGCAGAGCAGAGGATAAGTTGAGAACTTTGAGAGATTTTGTGGTGATAACTAGAAAAGTAATGATATAATATTACCAGGTTTGTGTTAAACATATTCAGAGTAGGAACAAGCAAATCTGATTTTTTTTTGTAAGTTTATAGTCTGAATAGGTGCAAAGAATACATTTTTATGTTTTCAAAGTCATGGTATAATTTGGATTGGATTTTGAAATTTTTGGCAGTTAAGTCTTTCCAATTTGTAAATCCAATGAAAAGCAGTTAGTTAGCATAATTTAATACATATTAGAATACAGAGGGAGAATAGCAATGTTAATATAGAATATTTGGTGGCCTAAAATACAAATGTAATAGTTTTACAGCTTGGACTTTCTTGTCTTAAATACATTAAAATATGTAGAACTCAATTTTTGTGTAAGTAATGCAGAAATTCTTCTAATTCAGTTAACCTTTAATTTATTACATTGTGCATTTTAATTTGAATTTTGATAATATTTTTTGAACTTTCAAAAGTATTGTGTGATATTTGCATAGTATATTCATCCAATTGAATAATATATTTAATGTATCTTTGAAAATGTTTCTTTCTTAAATATGCATGGGAAAAATTCAAATAAAAAGAAAACACCATGTAAAGCAGGAACCACTTAAAATACTCATTATTGGAATTGTTTTTGTTTTAAATCAGTAGACTAATTCGATCATAGCACTAAATATTGTTTGCTGGATTTTTTATCCTAAGTTTAGATAAGTTCGCGAAAAGCAGAAGTCATCGGAAATGTATAAGTTCCACCCTTTCTGTAATTATTTAATAATATATTCAGTGTTGTTAACAGCTTCCTTATTGAATACATCAATTGATGAAAACATAATTTTTCAAAATTACTACTACTGGTCTTCAAAACCAGTTTAAATATGTAGCACATAGAATTTTAATATTAAAATGAGAAATAAGAGTATTAAAATTATTCACATGACAGAACTTTTCCATTTATTATTGATTTTAATGTTATATTATCTGCTTAAACTTTTTGTGCCAGCAGTGGTTTTTCTTTTTTTTTTTTCTGCTCAGAAGCTAATGTGTGTTATTTTAGATAACAGAGAAGAGACATAAAATTCAAGTTGTGGATTGCAGATGGTGTAATTAGCTTTTTTTCCTTTTTAAAAAATTTAGAAATTCAAATCAGTGTTTTTCTGTCTCTTTGAATCATGTTCATCGCTTTGTCTTTTAGCAGCAGTTTTGTAATAGTTTTTGTGAAATTAAATGGCTAATTGACATACAGAGATAATCTTTGAAAAATCATAAAAGTGTAATTCTTATTTTTAATGATATCCATAAAGCATAATAATCTGAAAAGAGATATTTTATTTAGTCAATTTTAAATCTAAAACTCTAATGCAAAAGGATATCTAAGGTGAAAGATGTTTGTGTAATGCTAAACATAACCAAAGAAGCTGTGGTTTTAGCAAAGGTACTATTGCTCTATTTTATCAAGTGCCAAAAGCTGCATAATGAAAGTCTTTCAGTTAGTGAAAATATAAGTAAAAAAACATAAAAATGCCACCCAGCTGGTAGAGATCTTCCTAATTTTTACCTGATTGTATTTCTGAAGAAATATGGCAAGACTGTCGTAAATTTTCAACATGAACTGCATTTTTGTTGCCAATTTCCATATCCTTTAAAAAGTGCTGAAGCGTGCATTTGCTATTTATGTTTGCAGTAGACTGAGTACACTTTTACTATTTGTGGTTTTAGAAATTGGAAACAACCAAACAGTGGTGCTATGGTCTAAAAAAATAAATTTTAAACAGCTGCCGGGCAGTATTTTTAGAATGGTAAGAATCCTTCTAAAGCAATATAAATGCTCCCACCCCCATTTAAAATGATGAGATATTGTCACAAATACAGTTTAGGGTCAGGCTTCCATCCCCTTTCATCTGTGCTGGCTTAGATCACTTAAAGTACTTTAATGTATGCTTTTGATAGATGTAAGCATACCTCTAGCATCCCAGTTTTGGCTCCCTTTGCTAAACTGAAATTTTTTCAACTATATTCTTGATGATGGGTTTTCACAATTTATCAGCATGTATTCCTCACTGGCGTTCCTCCTTGACAAGCTCTTGCCCTGTCTTGAGAAATGGACAGCAAAGAGAGGAGGCCAATAACTTGTTCAGGATGTTTATATGTGATAGACCTTGGGTTCAAGCTACCAGTCTTTTAAAACTAGTCCAGGTGTTTTTCAATGACAAGCTTTTGTGTGGATACCATTAAGTAGCGGAGGGAGAAGTCCTTTGGAGCTCTAGTTTGAATTCAGAGCATTTTCTGTTAACGTTATGGAAACATCTGCAAGCAAAAAAAACCGAGATAGTGACTGTGTTTTGCACTTAAATATACTACTACTATAAAATCAAAGCAAATTTAGAAATAAAATCTGCAATATCAGTAGCATTTAAGATAATTTCTTAAATTTAACCTTATACACTGTTCACTACTGAATAGAAATCTCATTCCATGTGACCACTTTAGAATTTGTTATGCACTCCATCCTTCTTGCTTACAAAGTTTTTCATGTCATGGCCCAATGAAAAGTGGCAATAATCATAGGGTCCCCCATGCAAAAGCATGAGGTTACTCCTGACAGCAGACTATGTATGACTGGGGGTTTCCTCAACATCTCTGACCCCACACAACACACTCCATGAAATGGGCATTAAAATCTTTATACTGGGGCCAGGTAAATGTATTATTAACAGGCTAATAATCCTCTTCCTGAAGAGCCAGTATCTTGTATGTGTGATGGCTTTAGTCCTTTTTGCTCCATTTCCTATCCATCTCCCTGCTTATGGATTATGGATTGGAAAAGCAGTGAAGGATGGTTCAAATCCTTGGGCCCCTGCACTGGCATGGGAGACCCTGAAGAAGGTCCTGGCTCCTAGCTTCAGATGGCTCAGCTCTGGCCTTTGCGGCCATTTGGCAAGTTAACCAGTGGATGAAAGATCTATTTTTATCTGTTTCTCCTCTCTGTAAATCTTTCAAATAAAAGTAAACAAATCTGTTTTAAAAATATTCATACCTGTATTCAGTTGATAGCTTTTGTTCCAAGGGGCACACGTTTAAAAGTACTGATTATTGACCTTTTTGATTAAGATTGCTTGTTTTCTTGAGACCTGCCTATTCCAGTATGTGAAACCTTTTTTTGTGAAGTATTATGTATGGCTTGGACATTATGTCTATATTAAGGTGATCCATTGCATGTCCTCTATCCTTCCTTCCTGTATTGCTGCCACAATTAAAGAGGCCACAAATTCACTTTCTGTTTTTTAATTAGGCATACAGTTTTGGTTATATAGAAAAAATATCACAGAAGCTATACGTTCTAAGAATTAAGATCCTCATTCAAATGAAAATGCTTTACTATTATTTTCTACAGTGGTTCAACCATCTTTTCATGTCATTATCCTAATATAGGTATGGTGTTTCAGGTTCAGTTTTTAAATATCACTTTGGTGACATCTGATATTGGAATATCTGCAATTTGAGTCCTGGCTCCACTTCCTGCTGATATTAGCCCTCAGAGCAGGTGGTTGGATCCCTGCTACGCATGTAGGAGACCCAATTTGAGTTTTCAGGTACTAGCCTTGGACTGTCCCCGCCTTAGCTTTTATGGGTTTGGAGGAGTGAATCAGCTGGTAGGAGGTATCTCTGTGTGTGTGCCTTTCTGGTGGCGGGGGTGGGGGTGGGGGAGGACCCACTTGTAGCTGATTCAGCTTAATATTCCTTCTATCACAACTGCATTCTTTTTGTTGTACAACAACATAGTGTATATTCTGTAAAACTAAATATGTTTTGCTATAAGCATGGATGCGTGTGTATTTAGCTAAAATATTTTTCTGCGAGTATTTAGGCTGTTATTAGGGACAAAAATTTTCTTTTGCTTCCAATTAGTCATGGAGGCAGTTTAATCATAGAGTTTTCGATTATTGCTGTAGTGTGCTTTTTTGTTGGTAAAAACCAGTTGTCCATCTATAATAGTTGGAACTAGAATAGTGGTCTTCACATTTATGGCTTTTGTATTTTGTTTTAAATAATTTGTTTAAAAATTTTAAATTTATAAGTGTGTAACAGCTATGTTTTTTTTTTTCTCATGTCATTAACAAAGCTTTTAAGTACTGTTTAGCATTTGTTTTTTTTGTTAAGCAAGTTCTATAAAGCATGATTCTCTTGGATGTAATTGATACATATAGTATAGGCTAAATGTTATAAATATGATTTATTTGTATAATGAATTTGTGTATTTTTTTAAATGCAAACTATCAAGTGGCACAGTTATTTGGTTGTGAAAGCATGCTGATGGTTAATCTCCCAGCACAGACCCAAAAATGCATGATTTCCAAAAATAAGCTCATCTTTTATATAATCTCTTCATGGACATTTGTAATTCTCTTATATTCCTAACTGAAATTGTGGTTTACTCTCTATTTGGAAGGATGATTTTTTTTTTTTAAAGATTTATTTGTTTTTTTTTTTTTTTTACAAAGTCAGATATACAGGGAGGAGGAGAGACAAAAAGGAAGATCTTCCATCCGATGATTCACTCCCCAAGTACCCACAACGAAAGGTGCTGTGCCAATCCAAAGCCGGAAACCAGGAACCTCTTCTGGGTCTCCCATGTGGGTGCAGGGTGCCAAAGTCTTGGGCCGTCCTATGCTTTCCCAGGCCACAAGCAGGGAGCTGGATGGGAAGTGAGGTGTCCAGGATTAGAACCAGCGCCCATATGGGATCCCGGCGCATTCAAGGCAAGGACTTTAGCTGCTATGCCATGGCGTCAGGCCCCAGAAGGATGATTTTCTAAAATGATTTATTTGTTATGCAGACTGACATAGAAAGGCGAGCCATAGAGATTGAGTTTAAGATCTTCCATTTGCTGCTTGACTTTCCAGTTGGCCATTACTGCCAGACCTGAGCCAACTGGAATCAAGGAGGCAGTCATGCCATCTGAATGTTCCATATGGGTTGCAGAGTTCAAGTGCTTGGTACCTTTTCTGCTGCCTTCCGTAGCACACTAACAGGAAGCTATATAGGAAGTACGGCAGTAAGATCTTGAACTGGCACACTGGTATGGAACGCTGGCACTGCAGAAAGTGAGTTAAACCACTGAGTCATAATGCCATCCCTCTTAATTTTTTGTGAATGAGCAAACTAAAACAGGAAGACAGTACTTGATTACATAACTTGTGTTTTAAATTTCTAGTGTGGAACAGATGTATAGTCCACTCAATGACTCTTTCAGTCAGTCATTAATAACTGTATTTAAATAATTAAAATGTCAAAGAACATGTTTGCTTACTCTTAGTCACTCTTGTTATGTATCAAGAATTTTAGTCTTACTCTGTACAAGATTTTGTGTAATGTTTGGGATTAAACTCCTACTATAGGTTGCCTCTTAGAGTACTCTTCGTTTAAATTTTTTTAAAGATTTATTTATTTTCGGCATTGCAATTTTAAGTATTTTTGACAATCTTTATTTGGTTAATTAGGGCACAAAGATTCAAGGGTTACAGAAAAGTGGGTAAGCCTATTATTTCCACATTCTCTCTCTCTCTCTCTCTCTCTCTCTCTCTCTTTCTTTTTTTCCTATAAAGGGAGAAGCCCCACTCAGCCTCCTACCCATCCCAGGTCCCCGATGTGGGGCATGCTCTGAGGATCTTGCTCAGCTGGTTTTGAGGTTCAACAGTTATGAATTGCTGCCAGTCTCGCCATTCCAAGCATGATGAAGTCGTTGCAGAATCCACTGATTGACATAGTCCATTTTAGAGTCTCTGTTGGCCCAGTTTTTCACTTGCAATATATGGTAGATGTAGTTGATTGATTTGTTCTGTCCTCCATTGTGGTGCCAGGTATCCTCTGCAGATTCTGATAGACTCTGTATTGCAATTTTTAAAGAAAGTTTTTGCTCACTCGTTCAGTGACAAGTTTTTTTTTTTAAACACTGAGCATATAGAAATGAATTAATACAGTATCTTGGTATTTAATTTGATAGTATGCAACATGTTTTTCATGATACTAATCTAATATTGAAGTGACTGATTTAAAAAAAATTTTAAAGTTAAAATTTCTTTGTAAAATAATCCATTTTAAAATTTGCAACCAAATTTTAAAACATCCTACTTTATTTTGAGCTTAAAATCTTTACTGATGTTGGTCTCTGGATCAATAATGCAATTCATGTTTGGAAGCAGTGTGTAGATGTTTATATACAAATGCATTTTGGGGTGAATGTTAATGTGTATCAAAATTATCAAAAAGGACTGTGTTTCTATCTACATATGCATATTCTGTGTTACTTCAGATTTTTTTTTTTTTAGGAAAGTAAAGGTCACTGGATTTAAAGAATTCCAGCTTATGCATTCGGAATACACTGAGTTTATTTTAAACCTAGTGTTGCTTCTGTTGTTATCTGGGATAGTTAAGTGATTCTCACTGAATCTGGAAATTTTGGACAGCCCATAATCAAATGTTTTTATGTTGTTCACTTATCATATTGTAATGCTTGAAGTCTGAGTTATTGTTTTTTTTTCCTTGAATCTCACAGAATTTTATCTCTGATTTAACCGTACATGTCGTAGCTAAATTCTCAGTACTAGAGATTTACATTGATGTAATATTATGAGTCATAATTGAAAGATTGCTATCTGTTCTCAAATTTGGCCATTTTGCTTCATTTAGAAATCTGGATGTCAGAAAGTGAAAAAGGGAAGAGGTTTCTATCTGCTGCTTCATTCCACAAATACCTGCATAGTTAGATGTGGGCCAAAATGAAGCTAGGAACTCAGAACTTAGCCCAGGGCTTCCACATGGGTGCATAAAACCAATTGAGTCCTCATGATCTGCTTCCCAAGGTATGCATTAGCTGGAAGCTGGATTGGAAATGAAAGTGGGGATCTATCCCACGCACCTTGATATGGGAAATAGGCCTCCCAAGGCAGCAGCTTATTTCACTGTCCCAGCAAACTTGCACCTACAAATTTCAATGAGAAAAATATTATATGAATTTTCTTTTTTGTGTGACTAAACCTTTTTTTTTAAGTTTTATTTATTTTTATTGCAAAGTCAGACATAGAGGAGGAGAGACAGAGAGAAAGATCTTCCGTCCGATGAATCACTCCCCAAGTGAGCACAATGGCCAGTGCTATGCCTATTTGAAGCCAGGAGCCAGGAGCTTCTTGGGTGCAGAGTCCCAAGGCCTTGGGCTGTCCTCAACTGCTTTCCCAAGGCACATGCAGGGAGCTGGATGGGAAGTGGAGCTGCCGGGATTAGAACCGGCAGCCATATGGGTTCCGGGCATGTTCAAGGCGAGGACTTTAGCCGCTAGACCATGCTGCTGGGCCCTATGACTAAGCTTTAAATAATGTACATTTGTCGTGATTCTAAAGAAAAAGCTTTTATTGAAATTGTTTATTAATAAATTTAAATAAAAGTGTAAAAATTACCTGAGGTTTCATTTTTGTTAGGCTGATTTATTTATGCCATGTATAAATAAAGTAGATGTCTAATAAGTACAAAGAAGTCCAAACTCATATGATTCTAATGCATATTCCTAGTTCAAAGCACATAATATATTTAGTAAGATTTTTTGCTTTCCTCAGTTGCCGTTTAATAAATCAAAATGTCAGGTAAATAGGAGGCATTATTTGCCCCATAAAGCCCAGTAAGTTTTTCACAAAGTTTATGTCATGTTCAGGATCCATACTACCAGAGTAAGAACTTTGACCATCCCTTTTATCACATGACTAAGAGAATTTACATGAGTGCCTACAAAAGGTACTAGACATACCCTGGGAATCAATTTCTAACAAATCTAAATTGAAAGATTTAGAAAATAGAAGCATTGAACCCACAGAAAGGAGAACTCATTTCCATGTCAGAGCTTTTAGTGAGCTAATATTTGTTGTCTTGATCATGGTCTCCCTGACATTAGTTTACTCAGCAAAATAAGTGAATATGACGGGACTGCAATAAAAAATATTTAATACATGTAGTGGACATAATATTTAATGGTATCACATTTGAAAAGTATATAATTTAATATTTTTAAGACTCATATTTTATAATACTCTTTATATTTTAATACTCTATATTTTAAATACTCTTTTAACCTGAATTGTCTTAAGCCATGGACAGTAGGCATGTTACAAAAGTTTCTGCTTCTGCAACTAGATGATGTCAATATGTAACACCTGGTCTTACTGTGGGGCTTGGAATTTTATTGAAACAATATTTTTATAAAGCTAAGTATAGTTTTTTTCACTCTTGAAATTATCTAACTTTTTGAGCAGTTTTTTTGTTACCAGAAAATGACTTCAGTTTCCTTAAATTTCTTCTGTCCTTCCACCTGTCTCTTCCTAATTTCAGTTTGAGTTGATGAGCCAGTATTCTGTTATTGTTAACTAAAGTCTGTGGTTTACATTATAATTCATTATTGTTGTTTCCCACTTTGGGGAGGGGGTTGGACAAAAGTATGATGATCGAAATCCATATAGAATTTTAACATAGAATAATTTAATGTAGAATAATTTCAGTGCCCCAAAATATGAGTTGTATACACCTATTCCTAATTCCTCCCCTCTGAACTACTCGTAACCATCATCTTTACTACTTCTATAGTTTTGCATTTTCAAGAATATCCAGTAATCTAAAAGTATGTTTGCAGCCTTTTTGGCTTGACTTCTTCCACTAAACAGTGTATTTAAGGTTATTTGTCTTTTGGTGATTTGATAGCTCATTTCTTTTTCTTTCTGAAAATTGTTCCATTTTAGGACATCTTAGGTTGCTTCCAAGTTTTTTAATTATGAATAAAGCAGCTGTAAACATTTATGTTGGTCTCTCTGTGGAAATAAGTTTTGACTTCTTTGGGTAGATACCAAGGAATTCAATTTCTGTACCATATTGTGAGAGTATGTTTAGTATTATAAAAAACTGTCAGTGATCCTCCAGAGTCGTGTATCATTTTACACTTTGACTAGCAATGAACAAGCATCCCTGTTGTTCTATACTTTGTTATGTTAGCATTTGGTATGGTTAGAGTTTCAGTGTCTGCTGATCTACAGAGATATAGTAGTGGTTCATTATTGTTTTAAATCTTCAATTTCCTAATGAAATACGTTTAGTATTTTTTCATATGCTTATTTATAATTCTGTATATCTTCTTTGATGACATAACTTTAATCTATGCTGTGTTTTTTGATGTAACTTTAATCTATGTCGTGTTTTTAATTGTCGTTGTCTCACTATTGAATTTTTAAAAATTCTTTGTATATTTTGGATCCCAGCATTCTATCACATAATTTTACTGTAAAGAGGATACTAACTAAATATAAAGTATTTTTTTTCTTTCCTCATGGCATAAGATCTGAAATCATTTTTAAAAATCATGTCAGTTTTGAAAGCATTTATTGTGTTTTGAAGTTTTGGTTTGGTCCTACTGGTCTCTTTGGGTCAGTTTAATTCCTCATTCATTTTAGTTTGCATTTAACATACCATTTTCCAGATTATGTTCCATGGAATGTGAATATTTTTCAAGATGTGTATAGACTTTTTAAAAATCCATTATGTTTTAATTCCTTGGACTCTTACTTTGGGAAGTATTTCATAGTGCTTGTTATTGCCTAGAAGTAGGTAATTGCATTATAACTTCTAACGAGTTTTTGTAATATAGAAAGCAATTCTATTTGTTTAATACAAAGGTTCACATTTTTAATGATGGAACCTGTTCTTTGGGGACAAGTATCAAAATGCAATTAAATACATCATTTATAAAGAAAATGGCGTACTAGGGCTGTATGTGTTCAGGAGTGATGGTGGACTATTACCAGAGGGAATAGAAAATCCTACAAAGTTTATGTTTTTGTTGTGAGTTGTTTTTGTGGCAGTTTTTCACAAAATCTTTCTAATCCTGTAATTATTGAAATGACCTGTTGAGATATCAAGGAACATGGGGCTATTCCGTAATGAATTTCCAATCAAAATAAAAGCATTTTGTTCTTCTCTTATAAATGGGGGTATCAAAGGTAAGGTTTTGGGATTGTTTCATGAGTATATTATTCTGGAAACAGTGCTGTTTGCTTTGGTAGTTAGGGTTTCCTCTTTTATTTTCTAAGTTTTAACCAGTGAAAATGTCTTTGGGTGGTCTTTTAGCCTGAGGAATGAATACAGAAAACTTACTTTTCCCTTTCTGATTAATAACCACTGCAGTTTTCCTTATCCAAAGCTGTGTTATGAATTCCTTCATAAACTTGACCATATGAACTTTTAAGAGGCTCACTTTTTTAAAATCAGAAACCATGCTTCTCTGATATCTTGGATTGATGAAGACCTTATTTTTTTATTGGTCAAACTGAAATGGGTGTTAGATATATTTATGTTTAAATTATGTTTCATCTCGAAGACTGATATTTCAAAGTTTTTGCTTATGATTTAGACTCTAAACCTTGAATGCCAAACTATGATTTATGAACACAAGAAATGAGAGAAAAGTATCTTCCTCTTGGGTTTTATTCTTTCTGAGAGTGTTTTGTACTTTCAAAATGTAAAATTGAATTCATAATTAGCTTATTTTGCATTCCCTTGTATGTTTATTGTCCTTCCCTGAATACTTCATTTTGCTGTGTAGATGTTTTTGGTTCCTACATCATGCACTTAATTATTCCCCAGTAATAAGAAACTGTTAAGGGTAGAGCTTTCGACGTTTTATTTCTTAAAATTATATTAAGGGCTAAATGATGAAAACTCTATCTAGTTCCTTCTAACTCTTAGAAAGTGAAAGTTAAAATTAATATGTAATTACATTGATGATACAGTAACTATGTAAAAGTTTATTTTACTTTGTGCGTGTGTTTAATTATTCATTTGAGAGAGTAACTTGGACAGGAAGACAGCAGATTTTCCATCCCCTGGTTTATTCCCTGTAAGAATACAACTGCTAGGGCCCGGCGCGGTGGCGCAAGTGGTTAAAGGTCCTCGCCTTGCACGCCTGGGATCCCATATGGGCGCCGGTTCTAATCCCGGCAGCCCCGCTTCCCTTCCAGCTCCCTGCCTGTGGCCTGGGAAAGCAGTCGAGGACGGCCCAAAGCTTTGGGAACCTGCACCCGCGTGGGAGACCCAGAAGAGGCTCCTGGCTTCGGATCGGCATAGTATCGGCCCGTTGCGCTCACTTGGGGAGTGAATCATTGGACGGAAGATCTTCCTCTCTGTCTCTCCTCTCTGTATATCCACCTTTCCAATGAAAAAAATAATAAAAATAAATCTTTAAAAAAAAAAAAAAGAATACAACTGCTAGATATCATCTGGGAGCTCTTTCTGGATTTTCATCCTCTGTGACCAGGGTCCAAATGTGTTTGACATCATCCCCCATGCATTTCCAGGTGCATGGTCAGGAAGCTGGAGCAAAGGCAGAGCAGCCAGTGCTTGACGTGGGTGTCTGCTGTGGGATAGCAGAATCACAAGCAACAGCTTAACCTATGGTGCCCAAATGACAGCCCTAATGTTTTCAACACTTAAAATTTTCTTTTGACCAATAAAATTTTATTTGAGGGAAAGGAAAAGAGAAATTACCTCTTATTTATTTAATTTAAAATTTTATTTTATTTATTTGAAAAGTGGGGTAGGGTACATTTCCTGAATGTCAGTAATTGCTGGAACTAGGTCAGGGAAAATCAGAATCTGGGAATTCAACCCATATATCACAGGTGAATGGCATGGGCTCACTGCTTGAGCTGTAAACCTGCTGCCTCCCAAGTTGCTGCTTGACGTAAGCTGGTATCGAAAATAGGGAC
Organism: Ochotona curzoniae; assembly: GCF_017591425.1. Classification (NCBI taxonomy): domain Eukaryota; kingdom Metazoa; phylum Chordata; class Mammalia; order Lagomorpha; family Ochotonidae; genus Ochotona; species Ochotona curzoniae. The sequence goes on along the minus strand of NW_024466004.1, from coordinate 9,888,267 downwards.
CAAGTTTATAACTATGTACTCTGATTTGAAATAGGGGTTTCTCAAGTAACTTAGAAGCTGTGCCATATACCTTCTCCATATTTGTTTAAGTTCTTTCCAGTTTAATACCAATGATCTAACCACTTTCAGCAGTGGCTTTTTGAGAGAACCAAAATTCTCTCAAGATCCTTTGTTTCCTTGAGGAAGCATTAAAAAAATCATTTTTGTTATTTTTACACAATATAGACAAACTTTTTTCCTAAAAAGATTTTCATTAATTTCTTTTTTCTTTTTGTTTGTACTTTTAAATTGTTATTATTTCCCATGGCACAGTTTTGTAGGTATAGGGATTCTCCCATTATATTCCTCCTTCCCAATTATTTTTTCCAATATAATTACAATAGTATAGTCCTTCAGCAATAGTCACAAGTTCAACAGTCTCCTATTTAAGTGTATCCTGGCATTGTAGGCATTGTCAGTGGTGGAAAATCTAGTGTTCTATGGAATCCTCCTTTTATTTGGGAGTATAGATGTATACTGCAACATAGGCACATTTCCTGATATGTTAGTCTGTATTACACAGTTCATGTATATACATGCTTACCTATAAATCTATTTATCTTTTGTGTGAATGTTACCTTATATCAGAAGAAACATAGAGCATTTCCTTTTGGTATTGATTTATTTTTAAATGTCAATTTAAATGTGTTTCATTGTGTTCTTGTGCCTGTTATTGTTATATTCAAAGTTAGGATTCCACTTGAAATATGAACATTGCATTAACCCTGTTCTCAGTAGGTGGGAAACTTTATGTGAACCTGTTATTCAGAAAAAAAAGGTGTGGATTTACTTTCAGTCTGCATTGTGCTTTTAGAGTATGACTTGTACTTCTTATCTAAGCATACATTTACTTAGTCACTTTCTGAAAGAGTTATATTAGAAAATGTAGAGTGTTAACCACCATTCTTAAACCTGTGTGAAGCATTAGGTTGAGGCACAAATTATAGATTCAAAATAGAATTAAGTTGTATTATAGATTCCCTTTTGGGAACAAATTTATGACATTTTCTTTCCAAAGTTTATTAAACTCAGTGCTGTCATATATCTAACTGATATCTATTAAGAAGATTTGGTCATAAAATATGTGTCTTAATGTATATTCATTTCTATTATAATTCATAGAAATTCTGAGTATGGTTGAAGAAGGTTGATGTTCCAAAATAAAATTGTCCTAAATCTTCTATTTCCCGTCTTTTGGTTATACGTAAGAGCATAACACTAGCTATTCCTTTTTGATACCTTCAAATATCTGATAAATGCCAGGTAGTAGAGAATAAAAGGCTAATAAGAAACTTCTGTGCTATAGGATCTTAATCTAGCAGTTTTAAAAAGTGCATATAGACATATACACAAATGCAAAACTATATGCAGATATAGCAGAGATTGTGGCAAGTGAACCGAACATTAAGTTGCTGTTGGTGCAGAAGGTTTTGAAGTCCATGTATGCAAGGTGTCTTTAGAGGTTTCATGGAAAGTATGCATTATGAAATGACTATTTAGATTTTTTTTAAAAAGCTAGTACTGAATTGAAGTCATACTAATTTAATACAAGTGAGCAGCATCTTGTTTGTTGTACCTAAGGATAGGACATCAATTTGAAAAGAACCCCTATCAGAGCAAAACTGATTCTGAAACTTGAAGCAAACAAACAATTAAACAAAAAAACCCACTGAATTTTGGTGAGACCCAGGAGAAATTAATATGTGGAAAATTCTGCAAAGAAACCAGCATTTTACACTTGAATAACTTGTTATAAGGAGAGGTGATATGATGTTGAAGATTAAACAGCAGCAGACCAACTACATCAATTCGTGAAGAACAATCTCAGCTTTTCTGTGTCATAAGTGGAGAAGACTACTAGTTAGCAGCAGTAACAGTAGATATTTCACTTGACTGGGCATGTACAATTTTGAATGAAAAAGTGGAGCAAATTTTGTGCTAGCTGGGTGCCAGAATTGTGCTCACATCAGTTATAGGTTAGCAGAACATTCAGTGGAAAATTTAAACAAGTAGAAACATGATCTTGAAGTGTCAGAGAATTGGAACAGGATATGAAACATATGGCTTTCCTGGTATAATCCTGGTGACATAGCATCATCAAAGCAATGGTTTCTGAGAGGTGAAATGGCCCAATCAAATGAAAATAAACCCATGTTGAGTAGAAGTCATAGCAACAGTTTTGGGAGTTGACCAACGCATTTTTCTTGTTGATTTTCTGAAGAGCTAAGTAACTATGATATCTGCTCACTAGGAGGGTATTTTGAATAAGTTGGCCAACTCTGGCAGAGCAATGCCTGAGAAGCCTCATCAGATTCTTCATGGAATACAACAGTGTGTCTTCTCATTCTTTCAACAAGGACAATTTTTTAATGATCTGATGATAGATCATTAGGTATCTACTTTACGTTTTTTATTTGGCTTCTTCTGACTTCTTTTTGTTTCCTAAGCTTAAAACAAATAATTACAGGTCGCCTCTACCCTTTTTTCCATTAGTAAAGTACAAAAGATTTCATTGACATGGTTAAACTCCCAGGTCTCTCAGTTCTGTAGTGTCTGGACCTTAACTGAAGTCATGTTAAGAAATAAGACTTTTTTTCTTTGTTAACTTCATTTTTTACTAAGGTTTTTGAAGTCATTTTTTGTATGTGCACAATAAACAGTTTTGACCAGATGGTAAGTGATAAAGCAGGAAGTTCTATATAAAATGCCTCTGTATGGTGACAACAAAAAAGTAATTTTTTTTACAAAGGTGTCTGATTTTAGTGAGTTATGTGTTGGCATAAGTTAATAGAAGAGATTTCCAATGGGCCTTTTGAGGTATGGCTAATGTTATTTTTATACTGTGCCTGAATGTATCTATTTTTACATTTGTAAATGTGGTTTGTGAGGGTCTCAAGTGTATTAGTTATACAAAAGGGAGACTACAGTAGGACCTAGCACTTGGGGCCCTGTCACCTACTTGGGAGACCCAGATGAAGCTTCTGGCTCCTGGCCTCAGCCTGACACATCACTGGCCCCAAGTGCTGGGGCCATCATTTGTTGCTTTTCCGAGTCTGTGATCAGGGAGAGAATAGGTGAGGCAGCCAAAACCTGAACTATTGTCCAGAAGGGATGTTCATATTGCAGTTGGCACCATCACAAAATGCCAGCCTCTAAGCTTACCTTTTAATTGTTTTTTCTCATGAACATTTTAAAGTCTTCTCATACATTCTGGAATTCCAAGGTTGTTGTTATTGTTGTTTTTACATTACATTTGTTTATATTTATCATCCTCCAATTGGAACAGAAAAAACTTCTTATAAGGCACGGTGCAATGTCCTAGGGCTAAATCCTCAGCTTGTATGCATTGCAGTGTTATATGGGGCCCAGTTCAAGTCCGAGCTGCTCCACTTCCCATCCAATTCCCTGCTTGTGGTCTGGGAAAGCAATAAAGGATGGCCCCAAACCTTGGGACTGTACTGTACCCACATAAGAAACCCTGGCTTCCTGGTTTCAGGTCTGCTCAGTCTGGCCATTGCAGTCACATGGGGAGTGAGGCAACAGTGGATAGATCTTTCTCTTTGTATTTCTTTCTCTCTGTATATTGCCTTTTCAAGGAAAAAAAAAATATGTTAAAACAAAACCAGGTTCTTATTGTAAAACATTGTTATTTTTCTTTGTTTTGCATTTGAATGAATATCACACAGATAGTATTGATTTAAAATGTTTTCTGAAAAAAGTAACACAATGTTCTTTCAATCAGAATTAATCATTTAAGTATCAGAACAGAAAAAGGAATGAAATCTTTGAGCCTGTGTCTTTAAATGTGGCATGAAAGGTTATCCTAAGAAGCTTTTGCATTGGACCTTTTGACCATTCTGGTACTCAGGAAGGATGGAACCGTTTTGTTAGTTAAAAAACACTATACAAATGTTGAGGATGTCTGCATGGCAATAGATGATTGAAGGCATTTTGTCATCCTGTGATAAGAACAAAACCAGGTGGCTCTATTCTGTGGCTTAGGATGTGGGTTTCTTTGGTTCTGCTAGTCTTAGATGCTGAAGGAAACAAGTAATTCATGCAAAATGAGCTGTTATTTTTAGTCTGTGTAGCTTGGTAGCATAATTATTAGCTGTGCACACTCTATTCTGTGGACCTGTTTTTGTATTTGTTCACTACAGTGTATATATATTGGTCAAATTGACAAATTACAAACATGTAATGCACTGAAAGATACAAAGGTGACACTGTCTTTATGTTTGTTGTATTCGCATGTCAGATGAATTATATGATGTGAAGCATATTGCAAGCGTGAAAATTTCCTCATTTGTGGATGGAGTTGTCTAGGCTGCATAAACTTTCATCATGATGGCCCTAGGTTTTTGCATTGCTCAGGTCTCTGGATTTTTCCGCAGCACAGAGACTATGGAATCTTAACCTTGACCTTTAGTCTTTTTTTTCCCTTTATTTTTCTGTGATTCATTAACAAGTAGCATTTTCAAATAGTTGTTTGTGGTATAAAAATCTACTTAATGTTTCATGAGAGCATTTATGGTGGAATTATGAAGTATGCATACACAAACTCTGTGTGTGTGTGTGTGTGTGTGTGTGTGTGTGTGTGTGTGTATGAAAGCCAGAAGGAATTAACTTAAGCATTAGTTTCTCATCAATCTAGTGGGCTTTATTTTTTACTCCCTCTACACTAATTTTAATGAACTGTCTTTTCAGACTTACTTCACTAGTTTTAAGGCAAACAGGGTTTCTTTTTGCAAATTAAAGTAAAATAGTATATTCCCCGAAAAAGTTATATATTGAATATCTGTATTTCAGGCACTTGGACATAAATTATTGTTCATATTTTGAAGGCAGTCATAGAAATTTTTCTCATTCTTTCATTGTAGAGTCATTCCTTTAAAGTGACGGTGAGCATTATGCTCTAGTCATTTTGGTTCTAATACTTCCAAAATTATTGATATGTAAGAGCATATTAGGAAATAGAAATTTAATTAAACAGTAACTTTTTTAAAATTTAGCTACATGATTTTGAAAGCCTTGTTCTTTTTTAATAATACATTTTTCATGAACTCTTTGGAGGCCAATTTCAAAGTTGCTCCATGCAAGAATAAACTTACTTAAAAATTTTTATTTTATACCAAAATTTTGTATACTCTCTTGTAGTCAGTGTGATGTAGGTCTTCTTACCCAACTTGACTGTTTCTTCAAAATTAAATGTTATTCTGAATGATTCTAAATATAGAGATTAATAAAATTTTCTTGTAAGTTTATATTACATACTAAGTAGATTATTCCATATTGTGGCAACAAAGAATAGGTAGGTGAATTATATTTAAAGTGCTTTTATAATTTATATAATACATTTTATGTGATAAAAGCAGCTTCATGGAAAAACAATTGTGTTGGTTATAGACAAATCCCCATCTCATTTTAGTAAGGAAAAACATATATTGGAATAAATGAAATTTTATTAAATTTTTATTTAATTGTGGAACTATGGACTTGAAGCTAAAACAATGTACTTTGTGAATCTTTAGGGTATATGCATATGTTAGCATTGCCTTTGGTGACATAGGTATCCACATTTCTTTTATTTTCATTGTTGAATTTTAATACTAAGATTTGTTTAATGAAAATGAGAAATAGATTCTGCTGTACCTTTAAATGATTAATAAATAGTTACTTAATTAGCAATTAGCAATTAATTCACTCAGCAAATGTCAGAGGCTAGCTTTGTTTTACAGTGGATAAGGGTAAAGCATCCCAAACGACACTGGTTTGTGTTCCAGCTGCTGCGTTTTCAGTCCAGCTCCCTGCTTATGGCTGGGGAAAATGTAAAGGAAGATGACCCAAATACTTGGGCCCTTGCCAAGTGGGAGACCTAGATGAAGCTTCTGGTTCCTGACTTTGACCTGGTCCAACATTAGACATTATTACTGTCTTGGGAATTCTTTCAAACAAAACATCAATTAAAAAAAAAAATAAGTTTTGTTGTGTACATGCCATTCCTTAGGCATAGTGGTAGCCAGTAGGACTGCAGTAATAAACATATTAAATTTCTGTTTTCATGGAGTTTGCTTTGCACTAATGGAAGTAAAAAACAGATACATTATAGCATCTCTGATTGTAGCATGTCCTTGGTAGACTCATAGAGCAGGTAAGATGACAGAAAATGGTAGGAGATATTTTCATTATGAGGATTATATTAAGTCCAGTCTGAAAGGTGATATTTAAACAGATCTGAAAAGAGCTTTCTCTGCCTGAGGAAGTAACAAAAATAAATCCCCTTATATCAGGACATGTTTGGTGTGGTTGAGAAGTGACAGAAGGATATTTGGTAAGGGAAGGAGGACCATGGTACAGCAGCACCAAAAATCCAGACCTTGTATGTCATAGGTAGGAGTTGTGATTTTATTTAAATTTATGTATTTCCTTAGCTAAATGAGCTTGTTTGAGGATGGGTGCATTTAAATTTTAAAAGGCCACTTTACCTGCTGTGACGGGAAAAAAGACATGCAAGACAAATGTGACCACAGAGAACCAGACAGAAAGTTGTTCTGGTAGCCCAAGCTAGTGAGGATAGCTGCTTAGATGAAGGCAATAGCAGTTGGAGATGTGAAAAATGCTTAGATTCTGGGAATGATTTGAAAATAGCTACTGGGATTTTACTTGTAGTAATGGAGCTAATGTAGAATACAGGAAAAAGAAGCTTAAAATTAGCTAAATCCTTTGAATCAAGAATTTAACAAGTAGTAATGGTAATAAACTAAAGTAGTAAATTTAGGAAAGAAAGTCAAGATTTGTGAATTTGTTATGTTCTGTTTGTGATAATAAATTAGTGGATTGAATTTGTGTAGTAAAATTGTGGGGAAACAGAATAAAATATTTAGAGTAAGTTTATGAATGATGTTTGAAACCTTGGAACTAGATGAGATCATTTTAGAAGTGTCTATATATGTAAAGGAGAAGTTGGTTTGAGAACTCAGTCTTGAGTACAAATTAATCTTTCAAGAAGAGGAAGAGAACCAACCATAAAACTAAGATGCTGCAGTGGAGATATAAGAAAATCAGAACAGGGTGCCTTGAAGGTTAACTGAAAAATTTACAGAAGAAAATGATTAACTGTATTAAATGCTAAAAACCTTGGTCAGTGCTATCAGCTAGCCTACTGATAGACAGTATATCCTAGAATAGAGAAAACTGTATGAATTAATATTCATTTTTAAAGGAGAATGAATTAGAAAATAGTTGAAAAGTAACTGATTATTATAGTGTTAAGTTTCATACACTAATACTTAAGCATATTATTTGAGGAAGGCTAAAATTTTTTTATCTATTTTATATATACAGTTATTAGTTAAGTGATTCTTTGCCTGGCTTTAGTCATAATAGTCTAGCTTCTATGCATTAATTTTAGCATATACATATCTAGACTTTCCAAGAATGTGGATTTGGTTTAGCAATCTCAATTTTAGACAGTGGAAGTTGCTTTTGTCAAAGTAATATATACATTGTATGGTCTAGATTTTCAGTCTTGTTTTCTAGGGAAAATTTAATAATTAGCTTGTATAGAAATTTATACAATGAAATCTTTAATCCTATTAACACTCACCACTAATACAAAAACGTTTAAAAATTCTTTAGCCTGTTGTCATAAAGGTTAAGATATTAGAGAAATGTCCTTTTGTTTGGGCTTCAAGAAGTTAATTTCCTCATTTTGTCATAATTTCTTTAACTGTTTCGAAAGCAAATGAAAGGTTACAAGAAATTTTGAACTTAATTTAAAAAAAAAACTCATTTATTTTGGAAGTCAGAATTACACACATAGAGAGAGGGAGAGAGAGATATATTTTACATCTGTTTATTCACTCCCTAGATGGCCACAACTACCAGGGCTGGACCAGGCCAAAGCCAGGAGCGTCATCTGGGTAGTAGGAGCCAAAAGAATTGGGCCATCTCCATTGCTTTTTCTAGGCTGTTAACCGGAACCTGAATTAAATGTGGAGCAGTAGGATGGAAACCAGTGCCCACATGGGATGCCAGCATTGCAGGTTGTGGAGCTGCCTGGTGTACTATGATGTTTGTACCCTGTAGAAGGACATTCAGAATCTTTGCTGTTATGGGAGACAATAACCAGTTGAATCTCCTCCTGAAGGCACCAGAAGTAATTGATAAGGAGATGAATGAGCTGGATACATTCTGGTTCACAGGTTTAGACAAAGAACCTACTAGAAGAACTAGCTATGTTTTGGGGAACTGTTCCATCCTCCCTGGATGCCCATGTGACAATCTTCCTTTAAAAGTCCAGTGCTGTAAACTTCAGCTTTTGACCACCAGTCAGTAGTCCACGTGTATTGTTATTGTCTCTGTACACCAAGTTGTTCACTGCAGGACAGTGACAGTACCCAAAATTGTTTTTAATGCTAGATGTTTAAAGAAAATGTTGTATGCTTTTATCTTTCTGTCCACATTTGTTTGATCAGTAAACTTCTGCTCTTTATATATTTATTTCATTTGGTAGCTCTAGAAATAAACAAGACAGTACTACTTTCTTTTGTTTCATTAGGTGTTACTCTCTGACTGACACAGTCTCTCTCAAGTATTATTTTTAGGGTCCTACACACTGTTCTTAGACTAAAACAAAAACCTTTAACATTTAAAATGCACGATTTTCACATAATCTAATTTATTTTTTTTGATTTTCTAGTACCTCCCAGAATCATGAACTAAAGTCAGTTTACCTGGTGTATAGTTCAGCTTTGCCATCTCCCCTTTTAACTTCTTTTTCCTTTACGTTCTTTAACATTCAGCTAGTTACAGAATCACTGTGTGAGAGCCATAAATCACAATAATCCTGTTGTTTGAATAACAATGGTAAAATTTACCTAGATCTACCTAGATTTATTTATAAAATGCAAGACATAGGTAGTTGAATTTTTTTGCCTGTGTGCAAATTAGTAAATGCTCTAGACAGTACTTAATACAAACCTGAGAGAACCTTTCTTGGTTTTCTCTTGCTTTGAGTGCCGGTTTATACTCGAATCACAGATGTTGTTGTGAGTTTGAGAGTGTCTGTATAAGCACGCATTTTACACTATTCAGTCTTTCCTCCTATTTTAGCATTGGACAGGTAATTTTCAAACTATTTTTGTAAATGAAAGTTTTGTGTTTTTTTTCTCAAATGAATTGGCAGAGACAATACTTCTAAAAGTAGAGCAGCTAATAGAAGAGTTGTAGACATGTCTTAAAAAATTTTTTTTTTATCATAGGAGGTTTATTCCAGCAGGGCAGGAAAAGGGGGAAGGGGAAGAGGAGGGGGAGGGAGGCCAGAAGGAGAAGAGAGAGAGAGCCTGGGGTCCTTTTTGTCTGCAAGGTGTGTGTGTGGGGGGGGGGGAGGATTGGGAGGGATTGAGGGCAGGCCCCAGGGGATTGGCAACTGCAGGTGAATGCCTGGGGATGGGTGATTGGTGAGTGAGTGGAGTTGGGGAAGGGGATGGAGGATTAGGGGTGGGATTCTCAGGTGGAATGCCAAGTTGAGATGTCTTGAAAATTTGAACAAGGGGATTCCCTTTCCATTATTGCAACTGTGGAGTGCATACAGTGGAAATGAAATTTCTTAGTAGTGTCTGAAGTGTCTACTTAAAACTTGTTATTGGCTTTCAGTTTTGATTTTCTTGTAAGTATAATCAGTCCTGAGTAGCAGGAAGTTAGGATTAATGCACAGTAATTAGAGTGAACAAACTGTCAGTAAAGCTTCATCTTTATTTTTTGACAAAGTTTCTAATGTGGTATGATTTGTCTTATATGTAAAAAGTAATGTTTATTAATCCATATTTGTCAGATATGTGCTGATGTTTTTAAGCCACAGCTACTATGTAAAAGTGTGATTTCATAGTCCCAGCATTTCATATCAAACAGAAGTAGAAGCTGAAGTTGTTCAAAAACACTTTGTGCGCTTCAACTTTGTCAAGCATTTCAGCAAAGGTGAGAGACCCCATAGGTTTTAAGCATGGGTTCTGAAGTCAGTAAAGTTATTACTTCACTCTTTAGAGCTGGTTCTGCTTTAACATAACAAATCTGCTCCTGAAAAGTGAGCATGCTATGCAAATTCACAATGAAAACTACTGATGGGTAAATTAGATTATGAGACAGTATGCAAAACTTGTCAGCGGTCAAGTAGAAATTACCATAAATATTAAATAGTTAATAAATACCTCGATGTTTAGGAGACTTGATGTTGAAAAGGACCCAAATTCCCTTGAGAATGCAGACAGGAAAGGGTTATAGCTCATGAGTTGTTACCTGAAATTTGAAGGAGAGATGTAATGTCAAATGTGTCGAGTTTTGGGTCAAAACTTGAAGAACTGAAGCATTAATTGAGGTAGCTTATAATGTCTGAGGTATTTAACTACTATGTATAATTACGTGGCAAGGTTCAGTTGGGTCAGTCCTTTACTTTTGCCTCATATTTCTTTTGAATGTAATCCTTCACTAGCAAATATGAAATTTTAGTTTTGCCCAAATTGTGTTAGAACAGTTTTACATTTTCAAACCAAGTCTTATAGTAGAATTAGTCTGTTGGAGCTTGATTCTTTTTAATATGTAAAATGATATAGCAATATTAGCCTCATATAAATTTGTGAAGGATTAAGCTAGTATATATTTAATGCAAGTTTAAAGTAGAATGTATTTTTTAAATATTGAATAACTTTCCATAATTCCTTTGGGAGATTATAAAATATATTGATTACATTTTGTGAGTTTTTTTTGTATAAAGTTAACATTTTATAGATAATTCAGGTCCACTCTATTATTCACTTGTTTGCTGCCTGCAATAATACCTTGTTTTATTTTTTTTTAAAGATTTATTTTTATTATTTTTTCATTGGAAAGGCGGATATACAGAGAGGAGAGACAGAGAGGAAGATCTTCCGTCCGATGATTCACTCCCCAAGTGAGCGAAACGGGCCGATACTATGCCGATCCAAAGCCAGGAGCCTCTTCCGGGTCTCCCACGTGGGTGCAGGTTCCCAAAGCCTTGGGCCGTCCTCGACTGCTTTCCCAGGCCACAGGCAGGGAGCTGGAAGGGAAGCGGGGCTGCCGGGATTAGAACCGGCGCCCATATGGGATCCTGGGCGTGCAAGGCGAGGACCTTTAACCACTTGCGCCACTGCGCCGGGCCCAATAATACCTTGTTTTACCTGTAGAATATGTAATGGAAAATTAACATGTGATTATTGCTCTTTTTCTGTGATGATAGCTATCTTTAGCTAATTGACATTGCTTCTTTCATCTTCTTTCCTTTCATTTTCATGATCTAGTTCTTTCTACATTATAAGCATCAAAGAATTAAATTCCTCTGTCTTGTACCCCTTTCATGGTCCCTAGCACTAAGAGGTGCCTTCTTCTATGACTGCCCAATTTACCCAACTTTTGTATACTGCCAAAGTGAAAAAGTGCTGAAGCCATTTTCCTGTTGTTATTCCTCTCTAAAGCTCTTTGCTATCTTCTCCTGTAGATACTAAGTACTACACCTATTGTGGAGGAGCTCATTCTTGCTTGAGGTGTCTGCAGTATCCATTTCTTTCTGTATGTGTCATCCTTCCTATGACAGCAGTTGTATTGTACAATAATGTTTTTATACCTTTATGAAATACCTGAATTCTGAGGCATTTGTGTTCAGAGATATATTTTCATGGTATCTCTTGTGTCTAGCAAAGGCCCTGCTTACTAAAAACCATCACATCTGAATTTCAAGAATTGGGCAGATGAATTGGTAGATAGGTAGGGATGCAGATATTCAATCTGTTTCACTGTTTATGTGTTAGCTTCCTGGAAAGGTCTATTATTTCACGGAAGTAGAGGAGCTGACCCTTCTTCATATGCCATAGACATTACCTTCAATCATCTGGGTCTCTGTTTGGCAGTGGCAGCAACTTTTGTGTTTATGACATCCTGCCTTAGCTTAGTAGAACTACCACATACACACAGCCTCGAAAAGCATCCACACACTGGTGCTCTTATTACCCAAAGTGCAGTGATTTTCATAAATAGCTGTTTCTTTGTTCAAAGCTTATGGTTGGCCTTAAGTATTGATACAGTTATTGCTTTGACAAATACCTTTTCACACTTCATAATTTGGAGGATTGTAGATGTGGATTGTTTGTAAGAGTTGATTGGACTTAGCATTGTAACTGAGGATGTAGGATGGTGTATTTTCACTATTTCATTATTTTTACCCAAGAGTTAAAAATAGTAAAATGTTATCTCCTAAGTCATTTATATTAATATACTCCAATATAAGTTAAGTGAGAAATACATTGGTCTCAGGAAATAACCAGTCGGTGGGCAATGAGATATGTAAAACAGCAAAAACACACTTTTGTACTAACATTTATTTTGTTGGATGGGCTTTGTACTATACTATTGTGTAATAGGGAGAATATTGAGAAGAAGAGTTTGATGTAAACTTTTGTAGCAATTTTGAAGGTGAAAACAGCAGAAAAAGGCCATGTTTCACTGTTCTTTGACAGCCTACTTTATTATCAGGATTGTTGAGAGATTTGTATACACTGTTAAAAAGGAAAGCCTCATGTCCTCCAGTTTGGACTGCTTCCAGAGAATGCAGCGTTCCAATTTTAAATAGATTTGGATTTGTTGGTGTCTAGAATAGGAAAATAAACCCAACACTGTTCCAAACTAGCCAGAAATGTGTGTTCACTGTGATTACAATGAAAGAATACTTAACCAAAGCTGTAATTTTCCTGTTCTACTCTGTTCACGTTGCTTCTTGGGAATAATACTTATTCTTGTGCTTACATTGGTTACAGCAGTGTTAACAATATTAAGTTTCAGGGTTTTTTTGCCCTGTACATTTGAACATTTTAACTTTTAGGTTTCCCTCAATCTGAAGATTTGTGCGAGTATGTGTAAGTCCCTCCACCTCTGCCTCTGCCTCAATTACATGTCAATTTTTAGTGCCACTAGCCGAACTTTCAATTCTTTCCTTGTTGATTTTAAAATACCAAGTTTTATTCTTATATGTAAGTAACTATGTTGCTGTATTCTATTTTGTTTCTTTCATTTGTAAATTCCTTAGACTTTTACCAGGTAAGTGTCAGAAATTATGTTATAGAATAGTAATACTGTTGGTGTGGCATGGTAGCCTAGTGGCTGAAGTCCTTGTTTTGCAAACGCAGGATCCCATATGGGTACCACTTCATGTTCCTGCAGTGCTGCTTCCCATCCAGCTCCCAGGTGGTGGCCTGGGAAAGCAGTTGAGGATGGCCCAAAGCCTTGGGAACCTGCACCTGCATGAAAGAACCAGAAGAGGTTCCTAGCTCATGGCTTTGGGTTGGCTCATGGCTTTGGGTTGGCGCAGCTCTGACCGCTGCAGCTGCTTGGGAAGTGTATCAACACAGGGGAGATCTTCCTTTCTGTCTCTCCTCTATGTATAGCTGACTTTCCAATTTAAGAAAAAAAGGTCCCAGCGCGGTGGCGCAGTGGTTAAGGTCCTCGCCTTGCACGCCCCGAGATCCCATATGGGCGCTGGTTCTATCCCAGAAGCCCTGCTTCCCTTCCAGCTCCCTGCCTGTGGCCCGGGAAAGCAGTCGAGGACGGCCCAAACCTTTGGGAGACCCGAAAGAGGCTCCTGGCTTCGGATCGGCATAGCATCGGCCGTTGCGCTCACTTGGGGAGTGAATCATTGGACGGAAGATCTTCCTCTCTGTCTTTCCTCTCTGTATATCCGCCTTTCCAATGAAAAAATAATAAAAATAAATCTTTTAAAAAAAAAGAAAAAAAAAGAAAGGATAGTAATACCGCAGTTGTTGAAGAGAGCCATTACATGTAGGGTTTCTGCATCATTTAACATTGGTCTGTGTTACATCATAGAAGTGCTTTTTAAAAGATTGCTTATTTATTTCTGTTTGAAGTGCGGAATCATACATGCAGAAGCAGAGGGGGAAAAGAGAATGACAGAGGACATCTTCCTTTCATTGGCTTACTCCCCTAATGTCTGCCAGAGCTCAAGCTGGACCATACCAAGCCAGGAGGCCATGTGGACATCCCCTACAGTTAATGGGAACTTAAGTTATTTGAGCTACTGTCTTCTGCCTCCTATGGTGACAGTATAAAGAAGTTGGATTGAAAGTGGAGTAAGGTCTTCCTACTATCCAGTCATCCCAAATAGTTACTTAATCTTCTAAATCACAATGCTTAAGTAGAGACAATTACTTTCATAGTTTACAGGGAAACTTTTGTTAATTCTTGAACGTTGCAATGTTCTAAATAGAATTTACTTTGATCTGTTATAATATTCTACTTATGATTTTATTTCAAAATTTCTTAGCTGCTTTTTTTTGCATTTTGTTTGTTTCAAAATCTGTATTTATTTCTGTTGAGGTTATATCTGGATGCCTGGATTTGGTGTGTCACACATTCAAAACTTCATTAGTCAATAATATCAACACATGGCAAAAAGAATATAATAATAAAACAATAAACCCTACTGTTCCTCAAAGGTTAAACAAATGTATTACATAATAGTCAAACCCCACAATGTTGTTCTATCATGTACGGATTACAGTTTTTATAATCTGTTTGTTAGTTATCACAAATTATGGAAAATATGATATTTGTCTTTTAGAGATTGGCTTATTTTACTAACCATAATGATTTCTAGTTGCATTCTTTATGAATAAATAGTGCTGCACAATTTGTTTATACACACATACACATTGAATTTTCTGTTATTTTCTTTTTAGCTTTCTGAGATTAACTACTTAATATTTTTATAATCTACATCATATAGACTATATAGAAACTTCAGGAAAGGCTCATATTTCCTTTATAAGTATGTTTTTCTTAATTGTAAGTACTAAAATTAATTTCAGAGGAATATTTTAGAAAATCATAGTTTTCTGCTATGCCAGGTGTTTTATTTAGTATTATGACTCATATGCTTAGATTGTTGCTTGCTTTCAAGAACAATCTTTTCAAAAAACAAAACAAAAGTATAAAAAAAAAACCCTCTGAAGCTTTATTAAAAGAATTGTTTGTGGCTTGTGCTTATGACAATTGATTTTAATTACCTATTTTGTAAGAACTGATGTGAAAGGTACCAATATATGCCTTTATTTTGACCATGTTATTAGAAACCCATGCATATTTAGAGTTCCTTGGTTATATACAGACTTGGAAATATATTAACTTGTTATGTATCTTGAATAAAGATAGTACAGTAATAAGAGGTAAATTGCAAGCTTTCAATAATAAAACCTTAGAATATAAAGCCAACTTCGTTAAAATTTATCACTACATTTTTTTGGGAGTTGGCGTGCTAATAGGGGCTGAGCTAATTACGATGGTGATGATGGCAGCAGTAGTACTGAGAAGGTACCTCAGCCTCTTGATCTTCATTCACTGCTCTGTGTGGCTGCTAATGAGAAGTCAAAGCTCCAGTGAGTTTCTTTCAAATTCAAAGTTGAGGGATAGCTTTAATAAGTTCTGATGAAATGGGTTGATAGGAAGAATGCAGTGACCACAGCTGGGTCTATAAAGAACAGGAACAATCATGTGCACAGATAATCATAAAAACATTATTTATAACCACTGAAAAGTGAAAATTAATCCAAAGGTTCACTAACCGGGTTTTAGTATACATAAAATTGTTGTACCTAAGCTTTGGAGTATTACTTTTACTTGGCCAACAAATAGCTGTACTGACATTATAGTACATTGTGCAGAACCTTGAAAGCTTTATGCTTGCTATGTAATACAGACACCAAAGGCCACTTGTTGCATAGCTGTGTTATAGATTATCCAGAATAGGAATATCTGTAGGAATAAAAAGTTGGTTAATGGCTAATTGAGCAGGGAAAGAGTGAGAGAAGTTACAGGGCTGGGGATTGACTGACTGACAGTGGATAGAGAATTTCTTTCTCGGTTGATGAAGGTATTTTAAGATTAGATTGGGGTGGTAGTTTCGTAACACTGTGAATTTACTAAACTCCTTTGAGCCACATGCTTTAAATAGGTGAATTTTATGGTTTGTTAGTTAAATCTGAATGCAATTATTAAATATAATCTTTATTATACTCTGATCACTTGGTTTTCTTGTAACACTTGGCATGCTGCTTTTACCAATCATTAATCTATCCTTTTCTAAATTTTTATTATATCAATTTTATTTACTTGAAAGTGAGAAATGGGTATGGGTAGAAAGGAAGAAGAGAGAGAGAGAGAGAGAGAGAGAGAGAGACAGAGGAAAAAAGAGAAAGAATCTTCCATTTATCCACTAGGTAATTGTCCATATAGCTGCAGCAGTTAGACGTAAACGAGATCAAAGCCTAGGTCTTGAACTCCATCCAGGTCTCCATGTGAGGGGCAAGCACCCAAGTATTTTAGCCTTCATCTGCTGCCTCCCAGGCTGTCCATTAGTAGGATGCTGACATTGAGAGTGAGCAGAAGTGGATCTTAGGCACTGCAATACAGGATGTATCTGAACTGGCATATTTTTGCTTTATATTTAGTATTTTAAGAAATTATATCTTTTAAAAATCGTGGGTGGAGAGAGAGTGGAAGGAGGGAGGTATAAAGATAAAGAAGAGAGATTGTCACTCCCCCAAGAAAAGCATCCCCAACAAGCATTACAACTGAAAAGAAAGAAGCAAAATTGGTTTTACTCACAGATGATATGGTCTTCCATAGAGAAATGCTAAAAAAAAATGATAACTTAAAATTTATCATGCCATCTAGGATTCAGAATCAAAGTGCATTCATGTCTTTGTATAAGCGGTTAAATTTAGAAAACCACATTTAACGGCCCGGCGTGATGGCGCAAGTGGTTAAGGTCCTAGCCTTGCACACCCCGAGATCCCATATGGGCGCCGGTTCTAATCCCGGCAGCCCCGCTTCCCATCCAGCTCCCTGCCTGCGGCCTGGGGAAGCAGTTGAGGATGGCCCAAAGCTTTGGGACCCTGCACCCACGTGGGAGACCTGGAAGAGGTGGCTCCTGGCTTCGGATTGGCATAGCATCGGCCATTGCGCACACTTGGGGAGTGAATCATGGGACGGAAGATCTTCTCTGTCTCTCCTCTCTGAATATCCACCTTTCCAATAAAAATAAAATAGATGTTTAAAAAAAAAGAAAAGAAAAACACATTTAAAACAATACATTAGTAGTAGCATGAAAATATTAAATGGCAATAAATTTAAAATATGACAAGTCTATCAAATGATAATTACGAAACATTTCTGAGGGTAATTAAAGAGGAGCAAAGTAAATGAAGACATATCACAACTTAATTTAGTGCTGCCTTTCCTCAAATTTGCTTATTGGTGTATTCAACCCCAATTATTAAATAGCATTCTTTTCTTAAAATAGAAGTTGATACCCTCAACACAAGATTTGCATGAAAACGGCTAAGAGCCAAAGCAGTTTTTAAAATGAACAATGTATTGGATTTTATCCTAATTTCAAGATTCCTTAAAATATAATATGGTACAATAATCAAGGCAAATGATCCTGCAGGATATATCTATAGCTCAGTGGAACAGAATGGTCTAGAAATAGATCTATATGTATAATCAGTTGATTTCTGCAAAAATACTGACGTTACTCAATGATGAAAAAACAGCTTTTTCACAAATTGTTCTGAGTCAGTTGAACATTTATACTAAAGAAAAATGAATATGCGGTTATAGACCAGGAAAAATGTTCTTAATGCCTATGTTAGACAAAGGGTTTGTAGCCAAAATACATGTATAGTGGTTGTATTTCAATAATAACATTTTAAACAAGCCAATTAAAAATTGACAAGAGACTTGCATTAGCACTTTACAAAGGCAGGCATATTAAATGCCAGTTAGCTCATGGAAAAGTACTGAGCAATGTTCATCTTGAGGAAAATATAGAAGTATAATGAGATATTAGAGTAACACTATCAGTTTATTACATGGCAGTCTCTGCAGCTCTCCCTATGTTTGCTATGGTTTCCTTTTCTCATAGTTTTTGCATGGTCCTTTTTTCTATCTTATGGTTTTTAATTGCTTGGACTTCTGTTGGTGTTCGCTATAAATTATTACTTACTTGGTTTTGATTCCTTCTCCCTAGCCTACTTTGTATTCTTGACCAGTTTTTCCGAGAAAATAATGGTAATCAGCTAGTATGTTTTGCTGAAGAAAGCTTTTATGTTGGTTCACCTCATTTTCCCCCTGGTTGCTAGTAAATACGTATCTTCATACCAGTTGGCTACAGCCAAGTATTGAGACCGTTGGGTTGATGATTTTATTTATTTTTTGTAATTACTTCATGTCTAGTGTGTATAAGCTATGGGAAGATGCTCAAGTAATATTTACTAAATTTGAATGAGCTGCAGTTGCACCTTTGGTATCTGTGTGGGACTGAGGATACCAAAATTCCTGGATACTATAATCCTTTATATAAAGTATGTTTTTTTTTTTTGCATAATGGCTAATCCTTCCATTTACTTCAAATCATCTGTATTTAAAACCTAATGTGCTATAAATATTTTTGCAGTTGGTTGTTATTATCTATTCTTTAAGGAATAATAGCAAGAAAAAATTGTTGACAATTTTAAATTGTTGGCAAATTTTTTTTTTAATTTGTTGGCAGAAATATGTACAGAGGTGGAAGAAGAAAGAAAGTACTGTCATCTGCTGTTTCATTCTCCAAATGTCGCCAACAGCCAGGACTGAGCCAGGCTCAAGTCAAGAGATGGGTTTTGATTTGGGGGATTCGGCTCCTTCTGAGGGGTTTGCAAGCAGGAGCAGAGCCAAGACTCAGTCCCAGAAAGTCTAATGTGAGACGCAGGGATCATCCTAAGGCTAGGCCAGACTCCTGCCCTGTCCCTTCCCTGCTGGATCTGCAGTTAGTTGAGTCCACGAATGAGAGACCTGTGGATATAAGGGGCCAATTGTATATCTGACAAAAGGGTTGAAAGTGACTGCTTAACTTGAAGGGGACAATAATATATGAATACAGTATTTTAAAACTTTACTGGAAAATATGATTAAGATTTATTTTGGTGAAAAAAATTTTTAACTCCAGATATAATTTTTGCATGATACACACTGTTATATTTAGATTTATGATCCATACAGATGGTTTTGTCAGGGAAACATATTCATGATTTCTTGTTCTTTTTGGATTTGGAGAATATTTTAACACTTAAGAGTACAGTACTGGGGCCCGGCAGCGTGGCCTAGCGGCTGAAGTCCTCTCCTTGAACACCCTGGGATCCCATATGGGTGCCGGTTCTAATCCCAGCCGCTCCACCTCCCATCCAGCTCCCTGCTTGAGGCCTGGGAAAGCAGTCGAGGATGGCCCAATGCTTTGGGACCCTGCACCTATGTGGGATACCCGGAAGAGGTTCTTGGTTCCCGGCTTCGGATTGGCACAATACCGGCCATTGCACTCACTTAGGGAGTGAATCATTGGACGGAAGATCTTCCTCTCTGTCTCTCTTCCTCTCTGTATATCTGACTTTGTAATAAAAATGAATAAATCTTTTAAAAAATTAAAAATTAAAAAAAAAGTACAGTACTGACTCCAGAGGCAGAGTCCAAGTTTATGTTTTTGGGACAAATTACTAATTTCTAAAATACTTAATTTTCCTTATTTTTAAAATGGTGATGTATTCCTGCCTCATAGTACTACTGTGAGCATTGAATGATTAAATGTTGTCAAGTGCGTAGAAAAATGCTTAACACACTTTATGATGGCAGTGTTCATAATTGTTATTATTTGCATTATTGGTATTGGTTTTAGAGGGGAAACAGCATTATTCACATCATGTATAATAAAGGAGTCAATTTTCTGAGCCCATAATGTGCTTTATCAGCACAGATTTTTAAAGGCAAGACTTTTCTTCAAAGCCACTTTTCTCTTTTTGAAAGAAGTTAAATTCTAGAGATTTTGAAATGTAGGGATCCAAGAGGAATATTCTAAGAAACTTTCATGTCTGAAAAAAAATACACAATAAAGCCTGGTTCTTTGCCTGTTAAATCCTAGTGTCCCTTTGTGGTCACCACTGTGTTTCTTTTACTCTAAATTCTGGGTCCTTCTTGGTAGGACAGACTTGTTCAGTGTCCTTAACTGTAACATTTCTGACACTATCATTCATATCTTCTGGATGGAACCTTTAATTATCAATCTCAGAGTGTCCTGTAAATCTTCATTTAGAAATTCCTTCTGAACTCTTGCTGAAAAGTAGTTACTGTGCACTGTGTGTGTGCAGCAGCTGTTTGCCAAAGATTAAAAAAAATGACCGTTTTAATTTGCTTTAAAAATACCCACTGGCACTGGTTCTCATTACAGATGTGTGGTTGTGTAGCATTTCATTTTTAAAATGTGTATCCATCTTTTTTCAGTTCCAAAGGAGTCCAAAGAAACCATCTAAAAACCTTAAAAATAACCACTAAACCTTCAGTGCTTTTGGTTTTTAAAAATTCTCAAGGGAGGACATTTTTTATCTTGGACCTAAGTTTCATACAGGGTGGCCCATTTAAAAGAGGCCCTGTATACAGCCACATTATTAAATGGGAGCTGTTCTAAATAGGCCACCCTGTAAATCAGTAGCGATTTTTTTTCCTCGCAATGGATATTTACTTCTTCACACACTTTGGAATTTAGTGCAACTTTTCAGTTGCAGTACTTGATAAGCAGTCTTGAAATTTAGATTTAGGTATCCAGATGAGAATGAAATGCCCAAATTGGAATTCATGGATGTGAAGAAGCTTGTAAGTTCGTATTGTGTGAGCTGGAATGTGGATTTCTTTGAAAATCTGTGTATCTCCTTTTAAAAAAACTTTTTTAGATGGTAAAAAAAAAGTAAAGTGAAATGGAAACTTTTAACATACACAGTAATATAACTTTGGGCTATCTTTTACTGGAAACCTTTCAAAGTAGAGCAGATGTCCTTTAAAAAAAAAATAGGGTCAATCGTTCTCAAAATTTTAATCCACACATTCAGAGCACAAACTCTTTTTTAAAAAATGAAGCTGCACCAGAAATGAGATTCTACTTGAGCCCTCATATGCGTAGCCCTGGTTTTGCTAAAGTCTGCCCCCAAAATTTGCAGGGCTCAGAACATGAAGGAGAATGGAGATTCCCGTGAGTGGAGATAATGTGTCCGCGTTGCTGCCTCTGAGAACACACATCAAAACCAGCAGACAGACAAGGAATGCATGGCAAATGGCTTTATTTAAAAATGACATTTTTTTGGTACCAGCATCTTTTGCATCTAAATTCTCTGAGGAACTTGAGAATCTAAGTGTATCTACTAGTTACACCTCCCTGCTCTAGAACAGTGTGTATTTTTTTTTTTCAACAGCAATATAAAACCCTAAATTTGTGACATTCTGATGCAGTTGCATTTTGTTCTTAGAAATATATAGAAGACTTTTCCCTTGGGCCTGTCTGATGTTACTGACCAGAATAGCTGAATTACAGCTAATGTTGTGCAAGTGATGTGCGTGACATTCACACTCAGAGTAAGATTCTTCTCAACACGTCTCAGGGTGATGTTGTTAACTCAAGTCTCATTCTAACAGACTTCTCAACTTCTCCTTTAAAAATTAATAGGATCCTGATCTCCAGGATTTCCTTCATTTGCCTCTCCTAATTTATTACCAAGGAGATCTCTTACTACATTTCTGCAGTTCTAAATAATTCTTGCCCAAACTAGTTTTCTTACACAATTTGAGGTCATTATACTTGGAGGAACTATGGTTAATGGTTGGGTGAGAACATGCTGCCTTGTTTTATCTGCTACACATTACTGAATAATACTTAAGGGGGAAAAAGAATAGAAAAGATCTCTGAAAAATTGTGTCATTTGGAAACCTGTGAAGGAAAAACAAAAGAAAAAGTTGTAACAGTTAAGTATGGCCTCAGTAAATCCATCAGCTTCTAATGGGCAAATGTAAAGAAATTCGAAGTTCAGTTCTCGTTAACATTCCTAGTAAGTCCATATTTTCAAAGTTTGTTCTCTTAAAATGTAGGGTGAACGTAATTGGGGTCATTCTTAATAGTAATAGTCAACTACATTTAATCAAAGTTAGATAAGTAATTCCTGTGTTCTCTCTGAAAATAGCAACAAAAAGGTAATTAACAGTTTTGTGGTAGCCTGGATGTAATTGACATAGTTTATTAATTATTGAGTGATTTTGATCGAAGACCATATCTCAGTTATCTTTTTTTCTTTTCTTTTTTGTTTTTCTAAACATCAAGTAAGGCTATGGTGCTATATACATCCATTTACAAAGCATTTAACGAAAATGCTGAAGCATAGCTATTATATAAACAGTACCTGGGTTAGATAGAAATGTTCTTGTTTTAAGAAAAAGATTACTTTTATTCTTTCATATAGTAACTTTGCCATGCAGAAGAGGGAATAAAGGAATTCAAGTGAATTTTCTGGGTGCTGATTTTTTTTTTGCTTTTTTTTTTGCCCATTTGGAGAGACAGTAACCTTAATCATCAAAACATACCAGAAATTTTTAGCAGAGGTAGCATGTGATGACAGAGGATGCCAAGGACCCCTCATTGACACAGTTCATCTACTTCATTTAGAATGTTTTCGTCTGACATCAAGAAACAGCAAATAGACAGATAGATTTCTGTCTTTTTTTTTTCTTTTTTGATATCTTTCTACCAAGTTGGAGAACATTTGCTTGAACAAGGTGTATAAAAGATGAGGCATGAACTGTAGCTATACTTCATGATGATAACTTCTGAAGATTTTATTATTATTATTATTTGAAAAGC
Organism: Ochotona curzoniae; assembly: GCF_017591425.1. Lineage (NCBI taxonomy): Eukaryota > Metazoa > Chordata > Mammalia > Lagomorpha > Ochotonidae > Ochotona > Ochotona curzoniae. Next base: position 9,865,442 of record NW_024466004.1, on the reverse strand, counting down.
ACAATTAGAGAGAAAGAGGTGTCTTCCATCTACTGGTCCGCTCCCCAAATGGCCACAGATGCCTAGGCTGCAAGCAAGGATGTTGTTCTTAGTGGATTCAGGGGCCCAGGTACTGGGGCTCCCCTCTGCTTCCTTTCCGACTTGTTACCAAGGGGTTTGATGGGAAGTAGAACTGCCAAGACTCAAGCTTGTGCCCATGTGGAATGCTGCCACCTCAGATGGAGACTTAGCTAGCTACATCACAGCACTGACCCTGGGATGGTTACTTCTAATGTCTGGATCATTTTATTTCTGGCTTATTATTTCTTCATTGGATGATAGCAGATGTTATTTCAAAATAACAGTGATAAGCATTACAAAGTAAAAGCATTCCTAATAACTTTGATCTATGTAATATTAGTTTCATAAAGACTAGCATGATAGAGCATTCTGTCAAACCATTTGCAATGCTGGCATTTCCATGGAAGGACTGATTCGAGTCCTGGGTACTCTGATCCAGCTTGTGATCCAGCTTTCTGTTAATGCACCTGGAAAAGGAGTAAGTGATGGCCAAGTACCAGGGACTCTGCCACGCATATTGAAAAGCAGGATGGTGTTTTTGGCTCCTGACTTCAACCTGGCCCAGCCCTGTCCATTGTGATCAGTCAGGAGGTGAAAAAGCAGATGGTAGGTATTTCTCTGTTTGGATGACCACTGCTCTGTAGTATAAATTGAGGATTGGAATTGTGATTCTGTAGCTTTATTTTTATTCTTCAGGATAGCTTTGGCTATTCCTGGTCTCTTGTATTTCCAGTTGAATTTTTATATCATTTTTTGGGGTTTTATTTTGTGTCATCTTTTTATTTCTGAGAAGAATGTTGTTGGGGTTTTGATTAGGATCACATTGAATCTGTGTATGACTTTCAGTAATATGAGCATTTTGATATGTTGATTATATTGATCCAGAACATGGTAGACTTCTCTTATTTTCAATGGATTCTTTTTCTTTTTTGAATGTTTTATAATTTTCATTACAGAAGTCTTCCACTAATTTGGTTAGACTTATTCTGAAGTGTTTAAGGTTCTTCTCTGCTATTTTAAAAGGACTGTACTTACAAGTTTTTTTCAACCATGGAGTTTTTTTTGTGTATATATTAAGGCTGTCAATTTATGTTTATTGATTTTGTACCCTGCTACCCTGCCAAAGTTTCCAATAATCTCCTGATTGAGTCTTTTGGTTGTCCTATATATATAGAATCATGTCATGTGTGAACAGGGATAATTTTAGATCATGTCTCTAATTTGAACTTTTTAAATTACTTTTTTGTGCCTAATAGCTCCTGTGGGAGCTTTCAATACTATGTTGAATAGTAGTGGTGAAAGTGGACCTCTTTGTGTTTTATTCTTGTAACATGTACTAAAAATGACTATAGACAACCTGTTAGTTTTCTCTTCCCTTTCCCATCTGCCAGCCACAAACCCCACCCAAGTCTGGTATAGACTGTTATAGGCAATTGAGTATATAGTGGTGGTGAACAGATTAATTTCTCATTTTTTAAAAAGTTGCATCTTATGTATACAGGATTTATAATTTTTCATTCTGGCATTCAGTTCATTTTCCTAAACTGGTTTAATAATGCATCTGCGCCTGGTATTCTGGTGCAGCAAGTTAAACTGCTACCTCTGGTACTGATGATTGTTATTGGAGATCCATTTCAGTTCTGATTAGTCTGCTTCTGATTCAGCTTCCTGCTGATGTGCCTGAAAAGTCAGCAGAAGATCCCACACATACTTAGACTTCTGCCTACCCAAGTGGGTGGTCTAGATGGAGTCCCTGGTTCCTGATATCGACCTGTTCCAGTAGTGGCTGTTTGTGGCAATTTGGGGAATGATCTAGTGGATGAAGATCTCTCTCTTTCAGATGGGTGAATGGATAGCTCAATAGATAGACATTTTTAAATGCACAATTAGAAATGGACTAGATGCATTACGAACTATTTAACTTGAAATTTTAAATATTTTGAGTAATCCAGGTGTGAATGATATGAGCTATATTCTAAACATAATTTCATAGGTGTTTTTTTTTTTTTTTTTGGTCTGGAGAAGGACAATTCCCTGTTGTTGAAAAAAAATTAGAAAGATATTTAGTATTCTAGTTCCCAATAAATACTCAAGAAATCAAAGGGTTTACATCTGTTTAAATGCTGAAAAACTTGAGGACCCACGGCGTGAGTCATATTATATCCCTTTTTCACTCAGAGCTGCATAAGCATTCACTGTTAAAAGACTAAAGAGATTATCTAAGGCATTTGAGATACAAAATTTGTTCCAAATAAAAGAAACTCTTTATATTTACTTCTATTGCAACTTGCAGTTATGGCAGTAAGAGACCTGAGATTCCTAGAGTCATTTGGTGCAAGCTCCAGTGCTGAACATTTACTTTAGCTTGTCTGTTTCTCACAATCTCTGTATATGGTTTATGAATGTTGTTGGCTTCTTTAGGCTGCAAGGAAATCTTCACTTTGAATTAATCAGTTTTCAAGTATGATTATTAATAATGGTACAGTCTCTGAATTGGGAGATATATGAAATGGTTAAGATTAATCGTGTGCATGATTATTCTGGTATTTGTGTAGAAAGGCATATATTTTCAGGTTTTAGCTTTAGGGGGATTTTCCCATTTTTTAGTTGATTAAATTTTCGATTTTGACTCAGAACCATAGGAACTTTCGTGTGATTTATGCTAAAAATCATCATGGATTTTCTCAGTTACATGGTTTTTATATTTACAATTAATTCTTGAGATTTAAATGTAAAGTGAACTTCATGGGGTGAACATAGTTCTTTGATTAAAGGGAACTATTTATTTACATTTGATTGAATTTTAAAAAATTCTTCCAGATTTCCATGTTTTGGTGATTGATTTGAAAAAACATATGGTTGTCCAATTATCCATTTTTTTCTCTTAATCTTTTAAATTTAACTATTGTATCCTTTATGCATTAGTCTACATTTCTGCACGTATTACTTTTAGTTGTCAAAAAAGTCATTTCTAATTTTGTTCTAATGTCAATCACTATCCTTCAGTTACCACCCTAAATTACACATATGATTATCACTTTTTATTGCTTTTAAGTTTTAGTGTAGTAGAGATTGAGCAAGTTTCCAGTTTCTATGGAAAAAATAAAATAGTGGAGATCTGTAGTGAGACTAGGAGGAATTGAAATCTGTTTTGCCTATCATTAAATACACATTTAAATATGCAAGTAGTATTTTGTTTTATACTTAAAATACAAATTTAAATGAGACATATTTTCCTTCAATTCAAAGGGTGAAAACCTGGTTAATAGAAAAAGGTGATGTAAAAATAAGGTTGTCAAAAGAATTGTATGGAAGCTTCTACAAGAATGACAATTTCAATACTTGCCAAAATAATGCTGTATAAGAAAAGACCCCAAAATCTTGGTAGGAAAACCTTATCATTTATGCTTGTGTGTTCAGTCACCACAACTCTAGGCAACTCTAGCAACCTTGACTGGGCTTTTGTCAATCCAAGGCTCAATTGAGTATCAGCTGATCTTGCATGACTCAGCTGGGATAACTAGAGTGATTCACCTCTATTCCATTTTTTTCTGTTCTCCCAGCATATTAGTCTGGTCATGTTTTCAATGGTAGAATGCAAGAGAACAAGTTGAAATGCTTTAGTGCTTTTTAGTTCTGTTTGTACACATCTGCTAACATTGCAGTTTCCAAAGAATATATGGTTGAGATCAATTATTCTGCTACTGTATGTGAAATTTCTTAGCAGTAGGATTTGACAGATAGTATGAATAGTGAGTTAATGCCATCAGTGTGATATGTCCTAGAGGAATGCCTAAGTTAAACTGGGGATTAGGAAAATGTTCACAAGGATGGTATCCCTTGAATTAAATTTTGAAGGCATTGAGTGTCTGAGAGAGGAAAAAGAAGACAAAAGGTGGAATGATGTAAAAGTCCATTTTTGTGATCAGCTATCTACAGGTAATACATGTCAGGGAAAAAGGATGCATGGCTGGTAACAAAACAAAACTGTAGACAGAGCCAGGTTTCAAAGGCTTTTAGTTTTGTGCAAAGCAGTCTGAAATTTGTGAGATTCTCTGAAGCAGTGCCCAGAATCTTTAATTCATTTGTATTGAAACTGGCCCCTACGCATATACTGAATTACAATTAGGCTAATAGTAGGTACCTGTACAGTTGTCACTTGTTACCTGCAGATTTAGCATTTACAACTTCAACCAACCTTCATATAGAAGTATTTGGAAAGAAAATGACATCTATTTCAATATGTGCAGATTTTCCTCCCAATTATTGTCCTGTAAACAATTCAGTACAACAACTATTTACACTGTACTTATACTGTGTACTAGATATTATAATAATGTATGACTATATAAATTATATAGGATGATGTGCAAAGGTTATGAGCAAATCTGTCCCATTTTTCATAAAGGACTTTGACATCCTGCAGTTTGATATTCAGGGGTGCCTAGATCCTACTGTTGTTTATAACAAGGAACTTACAGTATTTTGTATTGTAAGTACAGTTTTTATTAACTCCTTTGGTATACTTAGAAAATTTTATATGTTCATTCTAAGCTTCTAAAAGTACAGACTAAACATCGTGCATTGCAACTTAAAGATTAATGTATGAAATTTCAGTAATATATGTGTAGGAATTAATGAAACATTCTTATTTACACATGCCAAAATTTGAAGTTTTAAGCAATAATCTAAGCAAAACCAAAGGATCGTTTAATGTATGTTATATGTTTATTCTTAGTAAAATTATTACATATTATTGTGTCACCAGCTTTCTCATGTCATCACTTTTCTCCCATGTTTTGGAGAACAGAATAAAAATGTATATCTTTTGAGAATACTAAGTTACATTTTCATTTGAGGTAAATAGTTAAGACCAGAGAGAAGTTTTTCCTAATTTTCTCAGAACAAAAGTGATTGTTGTCCATTTTACAATATTCTAGAAAGATAATTGTCCTGGACAGTTCATGATTCAAACTGAAGCCATTCTTGATGGAATGAGAGGAACACATTATGTGATACAAATAAAAATATTATGTGTTTTCCAGTTGGCAGTCACAGATACTGCACAGTTAATTTTCAGGTTGCATAATTTGTAATATAACTGTTTTACAGTGTTTTCTATATTGTTAACTCGCAGCTTTATTTACCTTATGTTATGGTATATGGGAACATAACCATTGCAAATAACTTCTCTTTCAATACAGAAAACTCATACAAGTAGAGTACTTCCTGATTTCAGCAAGAAGTTCAGTATCATCCACTTTAAATACCTGATATATGAGGTTGAGAATTATAGTGTAAATAAACTCATCTTGAAAGCTGTTGTGATTTTTTCTTAGCCCACAAAGTGTTGATTATTGTATCTTTTATTGTGAGAATATCTCTTTATACATTTCTCTTCAGTTTCTATCTCTTCATATTGGCTTGTGACTTTTTCAGGTCTTGCAATTTTTATTCCTTTTGTTTATCAATTTTTTTGGAATTGTTTTCATCAAATGAAAAGTTGTATGGACCTACCTCAGTATGTGAACTACACTGATTTAAGTGAGAATTGAAACTGGCTATAATTAAAAAGTCTTTGAGAGATACACCTTTTACAATGGGTTTTTAATAAGACATAGAAGATCTTCAATCTGAAGACTTTTGGGGATGCATGGTTTCTTCTAGTAGATTAGTGGTTGCCTTGGCTTACAAAGGGAATAGAGATTCGCTATAAATGGGCATGGGATGGTGTTTTGGAAAAATGTAAATGTTCAAAGATCATGTTTTAAGAGACATTATTTAGCCAGTAATTAAAATACTTCTTAAAACAAACTTTCATTTTTAAAGAACTGTTATGCAAAAGAGGTAATTATTTCATGCAGTTCTAGGAAGTAGAAGCAATTCCACTTATGGAAAGTTAAAAAATTCACTTGGTATAAGGACTATTTCTCCCAGAGTCATAGGAATAAGTGAATTTGGCCTTTAAGAGATTAAAATTAGACAATTCATGTAAGTATGCCTGGCAAATGGAATGCATTTAGTGTTTATTGCTTCAGTAAAATAAATGTATAACATGTATGCATTTTTTTCTTTCTAGAAAGAAAGTACTAAAATAATAACCATTGGTGATTTTAGGTGAAGTAAATATAGTTACTTTTACTTTTTTCCTGTTTATTAAAAACTTCCAAACTAAAAAGATAGAAGAAGAAAAATGATGCAAGATTGGGCTATTAGTTTTTTGATATCTGAATTTCTTGAAAACCTTGCAGCAAAGTGATGAAACTGCTATTTTAGTGTCTGAAATACTCAGATGAGATTGTTGTTGATTGATTGACAGAGTATTTTTGTTGAAATGAGTATCTTCCTGACTGAATTTAAGAGACGAGGAGCTCTCATTTTATAGTGATCCGGTGAATAAAGAAAATGAAATCAGTCAATTTCTTAACCTGTGGAAACTGTAAACTTCTCAGATAGTGGAAAATTCAATGACTGACATAACGTAAACTCACTCTACGTTATATCTATATTTCTATCTATATGCACACACACACACCCATAAATACACAAATGCGTACACACTCATTTAAAATGATTTTATGAGAGGTAGAGAGAGAGGGAGAAGAGAAAAAAAATCTCATTACTCCCCAAATGCACAAATGCTTGCAAGAGCTGGTGCCAAGGCTGAATCTGGGAGACAGAAGAACCCAACCATGTCTCACATGGCTGGCAGAGACCCTGCTATTTGAGCCACCGCTGTTGCTCCCCAGTTTATATTAGCAGCAAGCTGTGGCCAGGGGCAGGAGCTGGAAGTCAAAACCAAACACTCTGATGGGGAAATATTTGTGTCTTAACTGGCATCTTAACCTCTAGGCTAAATGTCCTAAAAATAAATATCCTTTCCCAATAAATATTTTCTGAATGAGTAAATTAGTTTTTTTAAAGATTTATTTATTTTTTTAAAGATTTTATTATTTTTTTTATTGGAAAGGCGGATGTACAGAGAGGAGGAGAGACAGAGAGGAAGATCTTCCTTCCGATGATTCACTCCCTAAGTGAGCGCAATGGCCGGTACTGTGCCAATCCAAAGCCAGGATCCAGGAACCTCTTCCGGGTATCTCACACGGGTGCAGGTTCCTAAAGCTTTGGGCCATCCTCGACTGCTTTCCCAGGCCACAAGCAGGGAGCTGGATGGGAAGTGGAGCGGCTGGGATTAGAACCGGTGCCCATATGGGATCCCGGGCGTGCAAGGAGAGGACTTTAGCTGTTGGCCATGCCACCGGGCCCAATCCCATGCACTCTTGTGTAAGATGTGTGTGTATTGACTACTCTGGGAAATGCCTGATCCAGGGGCCATCCTGATGGCTTAGTTGGCTAATTCTCTGACAACAACTGCCAGCATCCCATATGGACACCAGTTCATGTTGTGGCTGCTCCACTTCTCATCCAGCTTCCACCTGTGGCCTGGGAAAGCATGGGAGGATGGCTCAAAGCCTTGGGACCCTATACCCATCCTGTACCCAGGCAGGAGATCTGGAGAAAGCTCATATCTCTTATCTTGGGATCAGCTCTGACCATTGCAGCCATTTGGGGAATAAACCAGTGGAAGGAATATCTTTCTTTCTGTATTTCCTTTCCTCTGTAAATCTACCTTTCCAAGTAAATAAGTATATCAAATTTTAAAAAGAGACAAATGCTTGCTTCTTATACAGTTAAAAATCTAAAGATCTGATACTGTACAGTTCTTCCTTATTACCTATATGAGTATCTCAAAACAGATCGATTCTGTTGTATACTTTTGTGACTGTATACATAAATCTCTTGACTTCTTGAGTCTGATTCATGATTGATAAAAAATGAAGCATATCTTACAGTTTATTTTCAAATCATAGGTGTGAATAATTCTCATTTTAAGTTGTTATTGTGATTCTAGTATATCTATTTCTAATATTACTGATAGTTAATTCTTTTTACATTTCAACAAAAACAAGATAATATAATACTAGTGTTTCACAACTTACATATATACTTTAAATGTTTGGAGGGATTGAAAGTAATTTTCTTGAAGTCATGCCTTTTCCTCCGTAAAAGCCTTAAGAATTTTAATTATACAAAATAATTGAACCAAGTATTTTTTATATTCATTATTCATCTTTCATAAATTACGTTGTTAATTTGTATATTCTGTTGTTGTCTTTACCCATTTGGTATAATATTATACCAAAAAAAGTTTTGGATGAGTTAAATGTCCCAACTTTTGCTTCTGACTGAATTTGTTTCATCAAGGTAGTTATTACTCTGTTTTACCTATGTTTCCCATCTGTTTAAGACAAAAATAAGTGGAATGAATTATTGGTTAAATCATTCCTGATCTAATTTACAGTAACTGCTGTACTTCACTTTCATTGTTTTCCTATTCCACGAATGGAAACTGTTTATGAAAGGTTGTTTTATATTGTTATCCTTTTTAGTTTGAAGATGAGAATATTTGCTTTTTGGAAATAGAGGTTTATATAAATTATATGTCCACATATATGGAAGATACAGTAATGAATGTTGAAAAATTTAGCAAACAAGAAAAATGCCCAACAAACAAGAAAATGATTTATTTATCATTTTGACTTTCTCAAAGTCATTACTAGGTACATTTACTTGTTCCTTTGAAAAGCAGATGAAAAAAGTGACAGCTATGAAGATTTGAGATTTTTTAAATAAAATAAGGATAATTTACATGTTTTTCACAGTTTGACTTCTTAAATCATCTTTATTAAGACAGATGTGACATTATAAGAATAATTATGATGGTTGGAGGTAACATGGATGATGTGAGATAAACCTCTATAGAATATGCTTAAAGTTCTAATTTTCAGCCAAATGGACATTTTTATACTACTGATCTATATATATCTATTCTGATATAACAAAGAAAGGTGCACTGTTTCTGGCCTAACTTAATCTTTCAGTAGCTATTATGATGTTGAATATTTCTAGAGTAAAAGCATGACACACTTTTATTCTTATATGACTGATCATGATCATGTCCCCTGGTGCATTCTGATGGTGGACAAACCAATATCAGTAAATATTAGTGACATAATAAGTCTATTGTTGGTGTTTGCATGCTGTCTCATGCCAGATTAACTGCCTAGAAGACTAGGGCTGCAGGCTTCTGTTCACTGTAATTCATGTTAGGAAAAATTCCTGAATATTACAGTAACACAGGTCTATAAAGCATAATGAAGTAAATGCTCTGAAAGCAAAAAGAACAATTTATTTTTGTAAAACATTCTTAAACTAAGACATGACGACACCGTGTCCATTCCAAACTAATGTCAATTAGCTGAGGTAGGAAAACATCCAAACAACCAGAGCTAATTAAAAAAAAAAAGCTCCTGAGACCTCAGCAATTACTTAACCACAGCATCCAAAATAGTTTAGCCACATTAGAGTTTGTAGCCAGTAGTAAGTATTTTAAGCATCTCAGCATCCAAGAAGATGCATACATGACAGTAACGAAATGCTTCTTTGTTCTTGACCATGTCTGCTGTGCTCCTTGTCATAGTGTCTAACCTAACAGGCTCTGTCTTTCAAATTATTAGCAGTCTGAATCTTGCTTCTGTGGCAGATTCTTTTTTATTTAAACTTAATTGATTCTTCTCGTCTGGGTTCTCTCCCTTCTCCCCCTCCTCCATGATATTTGCATAGTTGATTATGTTGGGAAGGATACATGACTAGGAGAAAGTGAGTGAGACCACTGCTTTCAAATTTTCTTTTACTTCTTTCTGTATCTGGGCAGGGGGAGTGGAGAGAAAAGGGGAGAAGCCACACCTAGAATCCCAACCACCTCAATACTCAGAGAGGGGGAATATCCACTTGATACCATCCCAGAGTCCATGCTGTGGAGCTTGCTCTGAGGGTTCTGCTTAAGTGGTTTCCATTGTTCTGCAATGCTGTTGATTTCATTTCTCTAAGGATGAGGAAATCCTTCCAGTGTCCATTGGCTGACTTAGTCCACCTTAGAGTCCATTTGCCCAGAAACTTGCAATCAAGCTTGGCTGGGGTAATTGATCAATTTATACTGCCCTCCATCCTCTGCTATGGTACCAGATGTCCTCTGCAGGCTCCAACGGACTGCCATCTCCTCCATGTGCATTTGGGTATGCTCTCCACTGCTCCATCTCAGGCACTGAGGAGACCCAGTTCTGACACTTGCACTCCACGGCCTGACCAAAGTTCTCCCCATGGTTAGATTTCTGAGTCCAGCAGTTCAATTGGGGGGCTCCCCAAAGAAACCTCATCTGAAGTGATCTCAGACCTTACTTGTGTGTGCTTGCCAGTATGGGATCAGTCTCAGTCCATCACCCACATCCGCTTACGCACACAGTGGGTTGTTGCAATGGCTCGATCAGTTCTGTCTCCAGCTCTGTCTCTTAAGTAAATTAGTAGATGCCATGGCCAGCCCAGTCTAACCCTTCCCACCACACAGTCAGCTCTAATATACACCAGCAGGAGCTGCAGCCTGGCCAGAGTGACCCCCAAAAACCTTCCCTAGGCTCACCCCAGCACTGGTTTCTGTGCTTGCAAGTATGTCTTTCCCCCTGGTCTTAATCAGGAGTTAAAAATTTGAAAAAGAAGACTCTTAGATTCAAAGGTAGAAGTATAAAATAAAGTGGAAAAGAATCTTACAAAACCTGTGCTAATATCTGCAGCCTTTATTAAAAAAAAAATTCTAAGGGACAATGGAATATTCTTGGAAGTTCTTTGCATATAAAACTGGCAATACATTGTAGCTTTACTTTCTTTGCTCCGATTGTTTTTATTGATTTATTTCATGGCTTTAGTGATTAGAAAGCTATTTTTCTTCTTTTACTGTTAGTACCCCATTTGCAATTAAATGGAAGAGCTAATTTTCTTAGAATAGTGTTACTTCATTCTTGAAGATACGGGTTATAGGATTTAAGGTTTGTAGTTGCTTTTGTAAATCCTATGAACCCTCTGGAACGGCATCTGTAAATCCTATAGTCATTTTCTTTCATTGTTAAGTCACTGAAACACTGACAAGTGGCTTGCCCATGACAACATCTTTTATCAGCAAAGCAGGAACTAGAACCAGGTTATCCAAATCCCAAGTTTTTCTGTTGTTTTGTTTTGTTTCCTGTTTTAGCTGTTTGTAGTTGATGGGCATGATGTAGTACAACTTTCAGCTGCATTAGCACACTCTTTGTTTCTGAAGGTTGTTCAGATGAACTACTTGCAATCAGCTGTTGCCCAGAGTCAGGGGCTGCAACTGCAAAGAGATACCAGTTGTGAGTCAAAACATAGAAAAGTGTTATCTACAGAAGAAGAAAGTCCTCCTGAGCTGTTTGTTTCTCTACTTTTGGACCTAGATCTGAAATAATCAGAGTAACTGAAGGCTAATAATGTTCGTTTTCATTACTAATTATTATTATCATTATTTTTTAACATAAAAGGCTTTATTGGGGGGACGCAGGATCTAGTCAACCAGGCATAACCCCATGTCGTCATTTGACTCCTCCGACTCTTCCTTCTTCTCCTCCATTTCTTCCGCTGCTGCAGGGGCCGCACCGGCAGCTGGGGCCGCCGATTCCGGGGCAGCAGACAAGGCCACAGCCCCTCTAGCGGGCACACTGGCCAGCTTGCCAATGCCCTGAGCGATCACATCCTCAATGTTCTTGCCATTGAGCTCATTGATGACCTTGTTGAGCCTCTTGTCATCTGCCCCATGCCCACACTGTCCAGGATCTTCCTGATGTCCTTGGCACTGGGTGACGCATTGCCCCCAAGGGCGGCCAGCGGGTAGGATGCCACATAGTGCATGTCAGCGGCCTCGCTCCTTGGTCCTCCTGCGTCCTAGGCTTGCTTTGCTTGTGCAGGTTTAACCACAAATGTATCATGATCTTTTAGGATAAACTATACTGGCTGTTTTAATGGAGGCTAATTTGGGAAACCGCTGAGTCTCAGGCAAAGCTCAGATATGCCTATGTAAGAGCAAAAACCATTTTCTCGTGTTAATTAATAAAATACTTATTTTAAAATTTGTGTACTTTCAACCTCCTTCAGTACTTCTTTTGTTTGTTTCATGCTCTTTGTTCTCGTGTATTTGTTTTAACTTGAAACATATACATACTATCTGTGTTAGTAAAAGTATAAAAAGTTATAAAAGTGTATTTCCTTTTTCTCATCTACAATTTCTGCTATTAAAAGAGTTTAGATTTGACTGCCTTTCATAATTGGGGATAAGTAGATGTCAGGAGAGTGAATCTGTCATTACATAACAACCTTTTGTGTAGAGCTTGAAGGTTAGAAGATTTTGGCGAAATGAAATTACACTATAGAATTTACAGGGAGACCAAAGGAGCATTGCTGTAACTTGGAAGTATTGTAGTTTTGTTGTTTGGGGGGGAACACAATGACTTATTGACTTTGTATGTTCTAAAATATTTATTATGTTTATTTTTCAATTATCACTGAGTTTTCTGTTTTTATTTTAGCACTTTAGCACTTTCATACCTTTCTTCCTTCAATACTTATTTATGTATAACTTGTCTTCCAGTGTTAGCCTAATTGAGAAGATATATCGCAAACAGAAATCTTGAAAGTCCTAAATTCTACAAGTTTTTTGTGGGTTTTGTGTTTGTGTGTTAACAGGAGGTCACAACTGTCTTTAACATTCATACTCTTCTATCTCAATGTTAAGTTGTAAAACTTAAACAGTGTTAAGACTACTTGTGAATGTTCTTATTTATTTCATATATTCACAGTGTACTTGACAAAGAAGTTATACAGTTGACTACCCTAGTGTTCATTGCAGCATTCAGTTCAGGAACTGAATGAGATAAATCCTATTTGGGTAAGAAGTTTGGTTGAATTAGTTCTGTGATCATCAGTAAGATGATTCCAGTAAGATTGCTGTGGACCCACTAGCAATTATGGCTTTCAGAGTTATACTTCTTTCTAAAATGGAGGGGTACGAATTATATCAATGAAACAATAAGATTGTTTAGATAGTCTTTTCAGGTTTCCTGGGAAACCTCTATTGGCAGCTCATCTATCAGTAGTGGTGTTATTACCAGCATCTAGGCAGTATTGGAAGGAACTGGATATTAAATTCCATCAATGGGACTAGATCCAGAACAAGTGAGTCAAGTTGTCAGTGGTAAAGGGGGTCTGTAAGGTTAAAAAAAAAGAGTCAGACAAGTATTATGAGTATGAATTACTGTGTTTAATAGGTTTACATGTATTATAAGTACATATTAAATTTAGTTAATTATGACTGTCAAAGTTCATTCTAACATGGGACAAATTTTCTGCTCTACATGTTACAGAAATACTGCGCCCAGGTCATCTGCAGACAACTACAAAGCTTTTAGTGGAAGCTTTAAACATGTGACTTAAAGATATTGAAGTGTTTCTTTGGAGATCTTAAGTAGGGCAGGAAGTATCATTTTATTAGCATAATGGTGAAGATGAAGCACAGTGAAAGACAGGAATATTAGAGGTAGAAGTGCTTCCCTCAAAACATAAGTTGACCAGTAAGGAGCAAAGGTCCTGGCAGCAGTTTTGCAGGGATATGGTTGAGGCATTTTGCTTAAGAACCTACCTTCTTAATAAGAATATACTTTGAGAAAGTTAGCTATATCTTAAGCAAAAATATGCCCGGGAAAGCTTCAGCAGTGTCCCTGTCCACCCAACAATGCATCCATTTATTCTTCTTATCAAACAGGGGCAGTTATATGAGAGTTTAGATTAGAAATCATTATCCATGTACTTAACAGTTCTTGATTTCCTTTTGTTTTCTAACTATAAAAATCTTTTTAACTAAAATACTACTTTCACATGGTTCAATTCCAGAATTCTCAGTTCCTAATGGAGGAGCTAAATGGTGTCACTTCCATGGCATTCATGACTCTGATTGAGTTTAGATTTGATGTTTTTAATTTTTATCTGTTAATTTGCTTTGTCCACAAATCCTGCTTTAGAAGTTAACTTGTATTCATTAATTTTGTGCGCTTAATTTTTAGTTTCTTGATTGTTTTTACTCTCATGATTTTTGTTTCCGAGCTTACACAGTGAATTTTGATTTTGAAGTCATGTCCCCCAATATGGCTGTCATTTATGAGACTTTCAGATTTTTGTTTTAAATATACTCTTCAAAAGATGCTACCAGATATCTCTCATCACTATCAATATAAATCAATTCAAATTATTTTGGACTTTATTTATTTTAAGCTATGTGTATAGCTTGCATTCTAAAGTAGATTTTTGGTTAATAGTTCTTAAGTGAGATTTTTTTCCCTCTTTTTTATCATTTATGCATTTGAAAATTTGACTTAGATCAGCAAAGTTCATTTATGGGTTAAATATTTTCTGCACTGAAAATATCACCATTATGGGTATTAGATCTCTCAGCTTTATACTGAATACTTCAAACTGACTTGCTGGAGGCTCCCATGTTCTTTTCTATATGTTGATTAGATAATCCAGCTCAATGTATTTTCAAGGTTGCCGTGATTAAATTCTAGATTGCTGTAAATAATGTACTTACTCATTCCTTCATTATGAATTTTGGGTGTGATGTTTTATCAGGTGGAACTTATTTTGTCTCTGTGCTTGATTTTCTTTGTGTTTTCTATACTGCTAGTTAAGGCATATTTTTGATACATGTTTTAGAAACATTACTATACATTTTCAGCTGTTCTTACCAGAAAGGATTTGTGGCATAACTTGCCCTCCACATGAAAGTTGGGAAACAGACTTCTGGGATGTATTTTCTAATCAGTTATTAAAAATCTGTTTATACTTAATGAAATACCATAATGGATGACCTTCATATTTTTCTGAGTAAAAATTATGTTACATACTTTTGAAAGTATGCTTATTACTGTGCTTTTTTATTCATTTCTTTGTGGTAGTAAGATTTTCTGGTTGCCAATATTATGAAGTTATGCTGTGGTATTTTGCATTTGCATGCCTTTCAAAATACTGTACATATTAAGAAATAGCATGGATAACATTCCACTTTTCTTTGAAAGTTGCAACTTGAATAGGAAATGTTAATTTCCTTCATCTAGGGAAACTTGTACATCAGTTTATTCATTTGAGAAATCAGTTTATGTTGTCTTTATTGACATGATTCTTGTAATGACTAACTTTGACTTCTTAGCCCTCTTAGAATCCTTAATGTTTGTTTGTTTGTTGATAGGTTTTCTTTGGGTGATGCCAGGAGGCCTCTTCATGAAACAGTGATTTTGGTAGAAGATGTGGTGCATACTCAGTTAACTAATCTGGTAAGAGAATTTTAATTTTATTTGGTATTTCTTTTTCAACAGTCTGCTTTTATTAGTATCACAGTCCAAATCATTTTTTTAAAAGATCTTTATTTATATATGATATTCATTTTGTTAGCCTCATTGAGGCAAATCTATACGTAACAGTATTTACTATTTGTAAAGTATCCATCCATTAATTCATTTATGATTCAATCAATTGATCAATCAGTCAGTACAATCAAAAAGTTATGGTAATACATTTCAGGTGTTATGAAAATGAAATAACAGATTATGGAAGTATCTAAATTGGTTGTTTTGTTTTTATTGTAATCAGAAAATGAAAGTTTCTTGTAAGGTAGAAAGGAAGTTGTTTATCTGTGTCAGCATTAAAAACCAAGCATCCATTTTCCCAAAGATGGAATGGGAATCAATAAACTAGTCTTTTATTTCCACTTGATTTTCAAAACCATTTTTTTATGCTTGAGTTGCATGCTGTTTAGTAATCATTAATAGCTAAACCTGTTTGCATGTTGGAGCAGATTTGAATGATGTTCTCAGGAGTAGAAGGCCTATTTTTTAAACATCGTATCTAAGTTCCTTCATTTGCACTAATGACAAATTTGGCCATTGGCCTATGCGATCATCTCTGTTCAAACCATATTGGTTTCCAGTTCAGTTATGAATGATGTTTTTTAAATGTGTGTTGAGGAAAAGGATGAAGCAAAAGCCTCCGAGTCAGATTTTCCAGGTTTTCACACCTGACTGACTGGGGTAACTGATAATTTTAGAGAGTAGTGTGGTCAGGAAAAGGATACATTAACCTGCATATTATATGTAGAATAGTAAAAGATACAACATTTTTTAAAGCTTTATTTTAGTTTTAGTGGAAAGTCAGATATACAGAGAGGATAAGAGACAGAGAGGAAATTCTTCCATCCGTTGATTCACTCTCCAGTAGCCACAACGGCCAGAGCGATGCTAATCCAAAGCCTGGAGCCTGGGGCCACCTCCAGGTCTCCCACCCGGGTGCAGGGTCCCAAGGCTTTCAGCCTTCCTGCACTGCTTTCCCAGGCCACAAACAGGGAGTTGGACAGGAAGCGGGGTGGCCTGGATTAGAACCGGCGCCCATGGGATCCTGGCGCATGCAAGGTGAGGACTTTAGCCGCAAGGCTATCACGCTGGGCTCTCAACAAGTCACGTCTTGTGAAGCCAGATAGGACGAGAATTATAAGTTTACTCACAAGGTATTACTATGTTGGGTCCCAAAGTGTTCTGAACTGTGTATCTAGGGGGTGAAGACCTTAGATTTAAAAGAAAATATGAAGCTTAGAATATGCAGGATTTCTGACCAAAGGTTTAGAAGTAAGAGAAAAGCAGAGAGGAAAAATTATTCCTAACCAGTTGGGAGAATGTCAGTTTCATGAATTAACATAAAGTAGTCTAGAAGAAGGACAAGTTTATGGAGAAATAATAATTTAATTCAGTGCATTTGATGCTAAGAAGATTGATGGAACAATCCGCATGACAGTCAGATCTACCATGACAGTTGTTAACATCTACCTGAGTGAAAAGCTCATGGATACTAAGTTGTTACTGCATTTTATATGTCCTAACTTGGTATATTTTCCTTTGTTAATCATTCCAAATTTCGCTCCTCTGGTTGTTTTGCAAAATCCCCAAGAGTTTATGAGCCATCATTTGGGAAATGCTAGTAAAGTGGGAAATATTTTGGAGACAAACCACTAGGTTTGAATTCTGGCTCTGTAACTTTCGAGAAATGCGATCTTGACCGTATTCCTTAATCCATCTGATACCCTCCTTACTCATGTGTCAAAACTTACCTGTCTAACAGGAATTACAGATGATTATGTATGTAAACGACTTACCACTGATTCACACTATTCACCACAGAAAATTCTTTTAAATTAATGACTGTTGAAAATTGTAATCCCAAGTCTAAGTCATTAGGAATAGTAAAGCCTCGGAGGCAAAGGCATTGGAGCCAGGAAGAAACCATGAAGATCCAAATGCTATTGTGTTTCTGGTGCCAGTTTGCTTTTTGAAATGTCACACCTTGCACAGTTTTATCTCTGTGTGTGTGTGTGTGTGTGTGTGTGTGTGTCTGTGTGTTTGTCTATTTTTCATTCCCAGTACTTTTATGTGCGTTAGAATTCTTAGATCTCAGTTTAGATCATTGATTGTAAGTGAAGTTTCCAGTTGCTTTCCCTTGATTTCCATCAGCCCTGAAGCTCCTAAATTTGTTAATCAATTTCAATCCTAGGAGCTTGGAACACTTTTGATAAATATTATACCTTCTTGTTGTTTGCCTGTGTTATGATCATTGAAATTAATCTGTGAGGGAAACAAGAACATAGTATTGCCTAAAACATATTTTTATTCAAAAAATCCTTGAATGTTCTCCTTCATGATTTTTGAATCCTCATATTTTGTATTTTAGTGATGACTGCTGTGTTTAGTTTTGTTTCTTTTCTAGTCATGATGGTTTTCAGAATATTTATGAAAACAAATTGGAAAAAGCCAATAGTAATATGGAATTTGAGAGAGAACACAGCAAAAAGAGATTGGTAGACAGCAGAGTTCAAATCCCCAAAAGACTACTGCTCTAAAAGGAATATATATTTATAAAATTATTGTTATTAATCTAGAGTTAGGTAATACTATGATTGCACTTTGTAAAATATATGTAGCTATTTTGATATGAACTTCCTTTTATTATTACTATTGGCAATCACTTTTTAAAATTTGTGTTTTAATATTGTTTACTCTGTAGAAAGTTTATAGTGAGAATTGTTTATCTGAAATATTGATAGTTGTAGGTATTAGTTTTAGTAGATCATATTTAACATTCATATTTTAGATATATTCCCTGGCTAAAAGGATTTGGCGGGAATCAGTTGTATTTATCAGATTCATATAATCGTCTTTGTGTGTGAATTCACGTTCAAAGCGTTTTAATATTAATTCCTTGAAATTAATGTAACCGACTTGTGTTCAGAGAAATGCCTAAGATTCAGTAGCCTTTTTGGATGCTTAATAATCAATAATGGCATTTGTTATATTGGAAAGTACTATTTCTCACCCAATAAATTAATGATGCATAATATTTATATGCTTGTATCTGGATTTAATGCCTCCTTTCAAAATTTGTATTATTAAAAGTAAAATCTTCTTCAAAACACAGATTCTTAAAATTTAAATTTGCATAATATATCTTGTAACTTCTAATAATCAACTTAATCTGATTTTAAACTCTCTTTTAAATATATTTTTATTTTGATTTCTGAATTATGTGGTAAAATTTCATACAGGTAGTTTCAAAACAGAATATTTTATTTGAGAGGAAGTTTGGCTTGTTAACTGAATTGTGCACTTATAGGTAAATGTGGTCATAGCTACTTTTAATATTTTTTGTTACATACCTGGTTGGAAATAACAGGTTTTTAAAAATATTTTTCTATTTCTTACACTGACATCTAGTGTTCACTATTTCTGATATTTCAAATATTAAATTTTATTTATTTATCACTATACAAACAGATTTATAGTCCAAATGTTTTCAGTAATATACTTGTCCACAAATCGGTGATACTTAGAGCTACTTAAGTAAAGTTATAATGCAGTTGTTGAGGCTATTTGAATGCAGAAAAACTCAAGAAGCTTAGAGTTGTAGATGTGGAAGATTGAGTTTAAAATTAAGATTCTTAAAATCACATGCTTTGTTATATACATGGGTCCTTCAGGAGTCCTTCAAGTCACCCTGAATGGATGATTTAGTCTATGTGAACTTTGTCCTTGGTTCATACAGATAACAAAAACACATTTAACCATGCAAACTTTAGAGTTGATATTATTGGTAGAGAAGGAATGAAGCAAGATTCAGTTGTTTTTGAGTTCTTTCAATGGGTAACTTTTTAGTGTTATGTCTTTATAATTTCCTATGAATTTTTAAAAATGGTTTAAGTATCTCAGTTATTTTCGGATTAAATCCTAAAGATCTTGTTTAATAGTAGATTACTTATGAGTAAGTGAGAATATGTATTTAGTAAATTAAACAGAAACAGTTGTCACATCAGAATTACAAATAACCAATAAATGTGATGAAATTTGTTCATTATGATATCCTTCATTAAAATGACATATATTGTTATGATGAAAATTTTTAATTCATTTAAAATTTATGTTTTCAGCTTCTAATCAATAATCAGGACTAAATTTCAAGTCATTTCTAATAAATTGCCCCCAGATTCAGCATGATTGAATATTCAAATATATCTTTTTTTGGGAAATCAGTTTTATATATTTAAAATGCAAAGGTTTTAAGCATAGGAAATTATCATTGATTGAATTGGATTTTTAAAATATATTTATTTGTTTGAGAGGCAGAGAGTGAGAAAGAAAAAGAAATAGGGCACAGACAGAATAACCAATCATCAAATTATAACCCAAATGTGTATACCAGCCTGGGCTGAACCCCGTGAAATCTGGGAGTCAGGAATCCAGTTCAAAACAGTCATGGATGTGGAAGGGACCTAGTTACTTGAACCAATACCTGTAACCTCCCAAGGGGCACGTTTGCAGGGTGCTGGAATCTGGAATGGATATGTAGCTAGTTAACAGAAAAAATAAAGGTATTGAAACATGGGGCCTGGTATGGTGACTTAACAGGGTAACCCTCTGTCCCTTCTGAGTACCAGTGTAGTCCCAGCTGTCCTACTTAATGATACACCTCCCTGCTTAGAGACAAGGAAATTAGCAGAAGAGGAATCAAGTCCTGCACCCACATAGGAGACCTGAAGAAGCTCCTGACTTTGGATCAGCTCACCTCCAGCTATTGCAGCAATTTCAGGAATGAATGATTAATCGAAGACCTCTCTAACTCTGTTTCTCTCTCTCTGTAACATCTGCCTCTCAAATAAAAATGAGTAAATCTTTAAACATATTAGTTGCTATCTTAAAGAATTTCTGGTAGATTCCTTACATATTTTGGGGGAATTTCAATAAAGTAGAAATAACTTTTAAATTTGCATAATAGCCAACCTAGTTCTTGGACGTGCTGGTGCTAAATGTTTCTATATCCCTATCATAAAACCTAAAATGGAGGGAAAGGAACTTAGATAACACACAAAGAAAGAATAATGAAGTAGATAATAATTGTGAAGTATGTTATTTTTCCTTGGCTTAAAGGGATTGAAATTTGTAATCCAAGAATGCTATATGTATTGATGTGAGTAAGCTTTGTGCAGTAGCAAATAATACATGCAAATACCTTGTTTCTTTCTGGGTATAGATGCTTTTTAATCTTTATTTAAAATTACTCTTCCTCCTGAGAGGACAGAATAAAATGTAAGTCACATTTGCCCCTTTGCACTTATTGAAATATGTAGGTATTATGTTTTATTTGTAAGTTGATTAACTTCTATTTTATTCAAATTGTTCATTTTATTTAGAGACCCAAGTAAAATGAAAAAGTAATGCCTCACAGATATGTATAACTGAGTGAAACTTCGGCTGGCTACTTTCCCTTTTTGTTCCAGGTGTAAAAATTGGCTGCAATCACTTAGTTCTGACAGTTATTTACAAATGATGTCTGGTTTAATGTTTTGTCAGACCCACGAATAAAATATTCTGCCATTACTGCAATAGTTAATTGGTACTCTTAAAGTAAACCTCTGTTAAATGGTGTAAAATTATATATACCCAGATATGATAGAAGTGAAACTTCATTTCCTCAACTGTTCTGTGTGAGTAGATGAATTCTGGAGAGGTGGATTGAGTGCCGATTTTCAGCCACATTGGAGCTTCTGCATCCATTTGTTTGTCAAGGTTTTTATTGCTAGCCATGACAACCAAGCAGGTTTCAGGTGTGGCAGACGTAATGGGATGTTAAACAAAGTCACTGTCCTACCGTAGCTCGTATTTCAGTTTGTAAGGAAGGAAATAAGTAAAAATTTATATCATGTGATAGTATTAACTGTTGTGAAGAAAAGAATGCAGCACCAGGAGTGAGAGTTCTAAAGTTAGAGTCCCTCAAGAAACCCATCCTCTTAGTTGAACACTTCTCATCTGCTCACAGCTTGTCTAGACCTTAGGTAGGAGCCTGACACTCAGTCTTGGTCTCTCACATGCCTGCCGGAGAACCAGACACCAAAGTCATTGCCTGCTGCCTCCCGGGGTCTGCATTAGTACGAACCTGAACTTGAACCAAGGCACTCTGCTGTATAAGCACTCTTCCCAAGTGACTGTGTTAAGTTGTTTTGTGACAGATCCCTACAACAATCCCTACCCCCCAGCATCCTGTAACATTTCAGATTTTCAAGGATTACTCTGGCTTCTATGTGGTCATTTGGCTGTTAGACTTTCAGAGTATAAGAAGAGAGTCTGTAAGAATTCTCTATGATTGGTGGTGATGACGAAGAGGTCTAGTCTGATTTTATTTTGAAGATGGCCTCAACACACCCTGCTCAGAGTACATATGAGTATAAGTAGAAATCAAAGGTAATTTTACAATAAATAAATCTTGAAGACAATGTGATATAAATTGCCATACTCAATATCTTAAACAGATTTAAATAGTGGTCATTTAAGTGATCTAATTCAGTTACTTCTGTTTTAAATGAAATGTATGATTGCAAATATAAAACAGTGATCTTGCCTTTTTAAAATCCTATGGCTTTTGGAAATACTCTATCCAAAAACAAAAGCATTGCCATCCTGATTACACTAAGGCTAAATCTCTTCTTTGTTAAGACAATAATTCCATCGAAGTAGAATGTATAATTCATTTAGGTAATTGAACATTTTTTTAAGAAGGCGACATAGAATATCAATTTTAAGAATGAATAGAACAGCTTATGTCTCATGAACCTTAATACTTTTATATATCTAGAGCACTTCATTTTCTTCATAAAGTGAGAGTTAATTCCGTCAGCCTAAAAGTGAAGCATAGTTTTCAGAGATGCAAAGTTGTAAAATAGAAAATACTTTGAAAAGCAGAGTGATAAAAACAAAGTTCTGTTTGCTGGTTCATTCCCCAAATGCCCACAATATGCGGGAGTCAGCAAGGCCAAACGTAAGAGAGAGGAACTCATTCCAGATCTCCACCAAGAGTTGCAGAGACCTATACACTTGTGCCATTGCTGTCTCCCTCCCAGGATGCACTTTCCAAGAGGCTACATTCTAAATGAGGAAGCCAGGACTGACAGAAGTGGCAAGCATTTGAAGTGGCAGCTTAAGCCGCTGTACCACATTGCTTGATCCAATTTGCAGTTCTTGACATCTCTTTTGAACTCCTGTATTAGAGACTTTCTTTCTGTTGCAACCTTGAAACAGCATGGTATAAATTACTTCCAAGTGCCTATAATAAACCGGATCAAGAATCTTCTCTACTGCTATGAGTCTGTTACTCTGTAGTTATTTTTTTCATGAACCAAGTGAATCAACAAACATCCACTTTTCCCTTGGTGATGATAATCTGTTGTTATTATTATTTTAATGACATCTATTTCCACTTAATGTTTATGTCAAAGTAGATTTCCTTTTATAAATGCATCCTTGAAATGTAAAAGGAAGTAGAAAATACCAGGAATTGGCAGAAATTCTTATCTATCTCAACCATGTATATGATTTAATTTTTGCTTTCTCTTTTGTAGTGTCAATACTGTATTATATCTAAGGCTTTTTTTTTTTTATTTTAAAATTAATCACCCTAGAACAAGACAGCAGAATAGGTGAGGACATTTTAAAATGGATAGAAGAGGACTAGCCAAGCAAAAAGGACATGATTGTGGGAAAAAGGAGAGGGCAGTCCCATAGCAGAGGGATATTTGGAGACATGTGGATTCAGGGTAGCAGCAGAGACAGCAAAGAAGTGCTGCAGCAGATACCCCAACAGCTGTTGCTAAGCAAGAAGAAATCATGATAATAAATGTATATACACATCAACAGCCAGGGCATCGAGCAGCATGAAACATTTTAATGAAGTTAAAGGGAGAAACTGATTTTAATACAATAAAATTGTGGTTCTTAACACCCCTCTAAGTTAAGTAAGTTAAGTGAACAGATCTACAAGACAGAAGCTTCACAAAGAAACAACAGCAGTCACGCATATAGTAGAACAAATGAATTTGATTGATATGTATAAAACCTTTTGTCCTACAAATGCTGAATATGCTTTTTTTATTCATGAGTATATGAAACTCTCTCCAGTACTGATCTTAGATGGGCCACAAAAGAAGACTTTGCAAATTTCAAAAAATTGATCATCATGGAATAAAACTAGACACCATCAACTCAAAATACCCAAGAAGATATGCAAATACTTGGGAATTGAACCACATGTTGCTAAATGAACAATAGGTTATAGATAAAATCAAGGAAGAAACTGAAAAAAATTGTTTGAAATGAGTGAATCCATCAGCACAACATATCAACACTGTGGGACAGAGTAACGGCAGTGCTAAGAGGAAGATTCATTGCAGTTACTGTCTATGGCAAGAAGCTAGAAAGGCACCAGAGAAACGGACTAACCATATGTCTGAAGAATATAGGAAAACAATAGTATAATCATCTCAAGATTAACAGATTCAATGCAATCTCAACCAGAATACACCAACATTCTTAGAAAAGGTTTTACAAAAACTTATGTCATACAAAAATCTGCTGTAAATGGCACAAGAATACAAATCTGTACCCAGAAACCATCAAACTATTAGAGGAAAACATAGAAAATTTGAAGCAGTTAAAAGAGATTCATAAAGTCAAGGAGAGCAAAACAGACAGCCCTGTTGGGAAATGGGCGAAGGAAATGAGCAGGCAATTTTCAAAAGACCAAATCAAAATGACTAATAGACATTGCTTTTCAGGGTCTTTAGCTATTTGGGAAATACAAATAAAAACCACATTGAGGTTCTGCCTATCTCCACTGAGGTTGGCCTACATTCAGAAATCTACTAAGAATACACACTGGCATGGATGTGGGGAGAAAAAGTACCATATTCCCACTGTTAATGGGAGTGAGCATAAGCTACTGTAGCCACTGTGGCAGTTAGTATGAAGAGCTGAAAGACAACTTCAAAGTGATCTACTGTAGGACTCTACTTTCCAGGTGCTGGGGATATATACAGAAGAAGTGAAATCTGCATGAGAAAGAGATATATAGCCTTATAATTATAGTGGTGCAAAAAATCACATTATTGTCAACATGGAAAAAACCCAGGTGCCCACCGAAAGAAGAATGTATAAAGAAACTGGTATGTCTGTTCCATAGAACACTACTCAGCGATTAAAAAGGAATGAAATTTTACTATGTGGAACAAAATGGTCCTAAGAGGAGACAGTTATGCGTAGTGAAATAAGCCAATCTCAACATGAAAAATATCATGTTTTCTCTGATATGACAATATTCATGCTAAGTACAACAGAAATAGATACATAGGTAAGCATGTATGTGTGTATATTCTCGTAGATGATATAATTAAGACCAGCATATTAAGAAGTGAAGACTCATTACAGTGTGCATCTCTACTCCCAGATAAAAAGAGGATTCCTAATGAAATTGATAGTTGCATACTAGATTTGCTATCATTACCAATAATAAAATGCCATGATACACTTAAATACTAGAATGTTGGACATGTGAGTGTTGCTATAGGACTATACTTATTGTAATACTATCGGGGAAAATTGTGATGGTGGTAAGAATGGAAAAGGAGGAAGAGAAGCTGACGAGGGGATAATCCTATGGCAAATTATCTGTTATCAAAAGGAAAATGTCAACAAGAAGTGTAGAAAGTGATTCTTTTCTTTCTTTGAAGACTTACTTAGTTTTCTTGGAAAGGCAGATTTACAGAGAAAAGAAGAGACAGAAAGACCATTTGTCTGCTGGTTCATTCCCCAAGTGGCTACAACAGCCAGAGCTGAGCTCTATGTTTGGTTTGAAGCTCTGGCTTCTTAAATTTGAAGTTGGCCTTTTTGCTGGAATTCAGTTTTTGCTGAAATGAAAATTCAGTATTAAAATAGAAGACAATGTTGATATAAGAAAGAGGCTGGCCTGGCACAATATCCTCGTGGCTCAAGTCCTAGCCTTGCACACACTTGGATCCCATATGGGCACCAGTTCATGTCCCAGCAGCTCTGCTTCCTATCCAGCTTCCTGTTTGTGACCCAGGACAACACAAAGCCTTGGGATACTGCACCCACATGGGAGACCCGGAAGAGGCTCTAGGCTTCTGGCTTCGGATCAGCTCAGTTCAGGTCCTTGTGGCCTCTTGGGGAGTGAACCAGGGATGGAAGAACTTTCTCTCTCTCTCTCTCTCTTTTTCTCTCTTTCTCTCCCTCCCTCCCTCCCTCCCTCTCTCCCTCCCTCCCTTCCTCCTTCCTCTCTGTATATCTGACTTTACAATTAAATAATCATTAAAAAAAAATCAAGGTGCTAGGTATACACTCAATTAAGTTTGAGTATAGACCTGAAAAGTAAAATGAGATGAAATGATAGAAACAAGAAGGAATTTACAGTAAAACTGAAAGCAAAATTTATATCATCAGATTTGTCGACCTTTGTACTTTGGCATTTGTATTCCTATTTCATGTCTTGATTAGGAAGGTCATATCCACTCTAATAGTACGTTAATATTCTTGTTATTTTCTTGTGTTGCATTTAAAACTTTCATACATGTTGCATGTAAAACTTTTATACATCTTTAAATGTCTCATGATTTTTTGTAATGTTATTGGGTAATGATGGGATCAGTTCATTCTTTAACACAGGTTAATATCTATAAACATTTTTACATAAGCGCAAGTTTAATTTCACTGCTTTTCTCAATTAGTATTACAGTTAACACCAATAAAACAGTAGATATTAAAAATTATACTATTATTGTCTTTATGTTAGGCAAATAATTCACAGCATTTTTTCAAAAGTTGGTAAAAAGATTTTCTTTTGTACGTTGGCTTATAAGTCAAATCTGCATGTGAGCCTCAGAAATGTGTTTTCTGTTTGTCAGTTTCTAAGCAGCATTGGACAGTGTGCTCTTCATAGTAAGATGATTTGAAATCTTTTCTGGTGACCAGTCTTTCAGTACTTAACGTAGCCCTGTTTCAGGCGTCCCTCCGTTTTTCTGATGCTTGTGCTCCTGGAGAAATGGCGAGCGTTGATGGTGGCGTAATAACACTTGCCAGTCTAACTGTGGTGTTTCGTTCTTGCTCCACATCTGTCTTTAGTGATTTTTTTCATCACTGCTATTTTTTTTACTGATTTCAGTGAACACCAATACTTGAAATTCTGCACTACATACGGAAAGTATTTTTTGTTCCGTTTCTTTTTATACTTCCCCTTTCATACGAGCAAATTGCTTGTCAGTGGCAAAAACTGATTTTATGTTTTTGATTTTGTAAGGGAAGAATCCATATGTATTCTAATTTCCTTCTGAATTTGTAAAGAAACCAAAATGAAAGTAGGAAATATTTTGGCCCATATCCATTGTTAGTATGGCATAATCTGTCTATTTGTGAAAGGCACTCGTAAAGCTTTTCTTATGTGTAGCAGCAATCCTGGAGATGTTTTGAGGCCAGTATGATTTCTCAGTATTGTTAATGTATGAAATATACAAAATTTCATTTTATGTGCTATTCTTTGTTTTGCACCAGGAAAGGTTTACCCATCTTGCAACTTGTGAGTGAAAATACTTAGTTTCTAGCTGATTTTTCTGCTAATTAGTACATAGAAGCTACATAAGTATAATTAACTGCTTTGGCAAAATACTTTCTAAAAAGTGAGTTAATAGCCTATAAAAAGAGAAAATTGTAAAAAAATTATTTATAAAATGAGAGTTCTTGTATTCAAGGGCTTAAGTCAAAGTCAAAACGTTTACATGTCAGCTTTATTAATCAAGTTTTAAGCATTTTTGTTTTTCTCACTGAGATTGTTATACAATGTTCCCTTCATTTTATTCAGTGACTTATTTATTTGAAAACACAGCAGGGAGAGAAGGAGAGACAGAGAGAAAGCTTTCATATTCAGCAGTTTAGTCTCCAAATGGCTGTAACAGCTATGTCTGAGCCAGGCTAAAACCAGGAGCCAGAAACTCCATCCTGGTCTCTCTCATCACTGGCAGGGACTTAGTACTTACGACATCATTCAGTACCTCTCAAGGCACATTAGACGAAGTTTGATTAGAAGCAGAGTGGCCTGAACTTGAAACAGCACTTTCGTATGGGCTGCCAGTGTCTCAGACTAAACCACTCTGCTACAACACTGGTCCCAGTGTTTCAGTCTTAAAAGGACCTCTAGCAGTTATCTTCATTTTTGTTTTATATAGGGTGAAAATTACTTTCATAAGTATATAAAATGTATCTTTCTCATCTCATTGTAATATGAATAAAACTGAGGATGAAATCACCTAAATTCAAATAAATTCTTAATGCAGAAATCATCAACATTTTCATGACCATTCTTCTGAACTTCTCTTTATTCACGTATGTAGTTACAAAAGTTTATAATTATAAAGAAATGCATAATGTGCATACAGGTTTTTGTCACTGTTTTTCCCACTCTGTGTCTCGTTTCTTTCTACCACTATAGCTTTCTATACCCTTCTCCCATGAACATATTGAAAAAATTTGAAATCATGAAATGGTCCTTTGCATTACTTCATAAAATTTGGATCATTGTTATATAGTTTTCTTCTTCTTGCTTTTCCTTGCTAATATTTTTTACATTAATTTTTACACTTTTTCATTGGCTCCTGGGAGGATACTTCTAAAAGCTTATGAAAATGGTATTTAAAGATATTTAAAATGGTATTTAAACACTTCTATTTCACTCTTTTCCTACTGCAGCTCATATTCCTGCAACACTAATTTTTATAATGAATATCCTTTTGTGCCAGATCCCCCAAAGTGGAACCTCTGTACAAAGGAAGATAAATTAACAAATATTTTTGTGTAGAAACAGCTGTTTAGTCTAGTTGTTAAGACACCATGTGAGATACCTGCCTCCCAGTCAGTGTTTGGCACTGCAATTATTATGCCACCAGGCAAACCCACTTCCCATGTTGACTTCCACTTTTACCTGTTCTTCTGTTCCAGCTTCCTAATAAAACATACATATGTAGGCAGCAAGTGATAGCTAAAGTGAATGGGTCTCTGTCACTCATTTCAAAGCCTGATTGAGTTCAGGGCTTCTGGGTTTGGAAGGAAGATGTATTTCTGTATTTTTCCCCCCCTGTGGTGTTTTTTATTTGTTTCTTTGCTTCTTTTGTTTGTTTGTTTTTGCCTTTTCAAATTTCAAACATTTACAAAGATGTTGGTGCCTCGTTTCATTGTTCCTGGTTTGAATTCCTGGTCCAATTCCTGAGTCCAGCTTCAAGCTAATGCAAGTCCTAGAAGGCAGAGGTGATGGCTCAAGTAATTAAGTTCCTGTTACTCACATATGAGATCTGAATTGATTACTGGCTATTAACTTAAGACCTGCCCCAACTTTAGTAATGGAAGGCATTTGGAGATTGAAGGATGCTCATTTTAAAATTAGTGTCAACTCATAAAACAAATGGTAGCTTTCAATTGTTTGTTTGAGTACCAAAGAAATGTTTTGATTAAAATTGTGGTATATTTGTGTTTTTTTTAAGATTAGATTGAAATGCTATATGAAAGCTTTTAAGTACTAGGAATATTTTAAATTGTTTATTTTCATTAAAATTTTTGGGTATTTTTTGGTGACTGATCCAGTCATGATTTTTACTTCCATGACTAAATCTTGTACTTAATATTTTTGCTAGGTTTGATGGTTAACTGTTTTTGTGAACTTGACACTGCTAATCTATATTCAGATAGATGATAAAACATGATTGTTAGAGTTATGTGTGAAGGTGTTTCTGGGAGAGATTAGCATTTGCATCTGTAGGCTTGTTAAGAAGGAAGCACTACCAAAGTAGCCAGGTATCATGTGATCTCTTGAGGGGCTGAATGGAATGAAAAACTGGAGGGAGAAAGGATTTACTTCTAACTTTTCTTTGACATGGCATCCATCTTCTCCTGCCCTCAGATATTAACAATGCTGAATTTTCTAGTTCTGCAGCTTGCAAGAATATGTTTCTGTTGAGAACTGTAATGTATTTGCAGACTTACTTTTCTTTGGGTTTTATTTTAAGTTTTCATATTGGCTATACTGGCAGGGATTGATGGTTGCTTATTCCTGAATCTATTTGCTTTTCTTCCCTGGAAAAATAATTCCTTTATTTTTGGCTCAGCTACCAAAACATGAGGCTTCATTTTCCAGTATTTCTTTGTGACTTATTTCTATATGACAAGTCCTTGGAAATTCAAAATGGCCCCTTGACAGACGCTGGTTTTGTCTTTTTGGGGGTGGCGCTCTGAAGCACAAATTAGTAGCTCTACTTGCAGCTGCTCTGTTTTTAAAAGATGACATGAATGACTATATGTGGCAAGCAACAAGGTTAAAAGATGGACAATTTCATTCCTATATATCAGTGAGTGAATGGTTCATGAATTTCAGTCATTGCCATATATGAGATATGCTTCAATTGAAATTGAATAGGAAGACCCAATTTTATTTTAGATTTATTTTATTTTTATTGCAAAGTCAGAAATACATAGGGGAGGAAAGACAGAGTAGAAGATCTTCCATCTGATGACCCATTCCCCAAGATGCTGAGCCGATTCAAAGCCAGGAGCCCAGAGCCTCTTCTGGGTTTCCCTTGTGGGAGCAGGATCCCAAGGCTTTGGGCAGTCCTTGACTGCTTTCCCCAGCCACAAGCAGGGAGCTGTGTGGGAAATGGGACTGCCGGGATTAGAACCAGCACCCATATGAGATCCCGGTGTGTTCAAGGCAAGGACTTTAGCTGCTAGGCTACCATGCTGGGCCTAGAAAAGGGATTCTAATGTCAGTGTGGGTAAGCACAGATCCTGAAAACAACATAACTGGGCCCAGCATAATGACTCTATGGCCAAGTCCCTACCTTGTATGCACCGGATCCCATATGGGCATCTGTTCATTTCCTAACTGTTCTGTCTTTTGTCCATCTCCCGGCTTATGGCCGGAGAAAGCAATAGAAGATGACTCAAAGCCCTGAAACTCTGTACCCATGTTGGAAACCCACAAGAAGTTAATGGCTTCGGATCAGCTCAACTCTGGCTGTTGTGCCCAGTTGGGGAGTGAACCAGCAGAAGGAATATCTTTCTCTGTATGTCTTCTTCTCTTGGCAAATCTGCCTTTTCAATGAAAATTTTAAAATACAATCTTTTATAAGAAAATCATAGTTCTGAGAATAAAACTGCAGTTTTGACACTACCTCAATAAAAGAGCAGCTTTAAGCAAAACTTAGAAAATAAAAATGAACTAAGAAATTACATGTCAAACACACACGTGCAAAACACCTGTAAGATATCATAAAAGAGGCACTGGTGCTGTGGAATATCCAGTAAAGCTGCTGTCTGCAATGTAGACATCCCATATGGACCCTGGTTGATGTCTTAAATATTCCATTTCAGATCCATCCAGTTCCCTAGTAATAACCTGGGAAAACAGCAAAAGATGTCCCAGGTGTTTAGGCTCCTGCCTGTTATGTGGGGGACAAAGATGAAGCCTTTGACAGAGTGCTTGCAATGGTAGCAACTGGGAAGTGATCCAGTGGATAGAAGATTCCTGTCTCTTGATAAAACTATGACTTTGAAATAAATGATAAATCTTAATATATTTGTATCTATATGTATAGCATCGTAGAAAAATCTAGATGTTCCTCAGTTTGATGATGAGTGTTAGTTAACGATACTAAATGTAGTATTTCTCTCTCTCTTTAACCTTACAGAGTTTTTATAGTTTGGTGTTCCACATGTAGCCTCCTGGTCCTTTTTGAGTTAATTTTTATGAAGAGTATAAGGTCTGAGACTATTACTATAGTTTGTAGTTAGTCAGATATATTAAAGAATTGGTGATCTAAACTTCATTAAAAATATAACTTTTTTCTCTGAGAAAAGCATTGTCAAGCAAGTGCAAGACAAACCACACATTTGAAACTATTCACAGCAGTTATATTTTATAAAGGAATGTTATCCAAAAATGTACAAAGAATTCTTTTTTCAAGATTGATCTACTTTTATTATAAAGGTGTATTTGCAGAGAGAAGGAGAGACAAAGATGTTCCATTCACTGGTTCACTCCTCAAATGGTTGCAATGGCTGGAGCTGAGCTGATCTGAAGCCAGGAGTTAGGAGCCTCCCTGGGGTTTTCCGTGTGCCCAAGTGTATGGATCATCCTCTACTGCTTTCCCAGGTCACAAGTGGGGAGCTGAATGAGAGGTAGAGCAGCTGGAACATGAACTGGTGCCCATATTGGATGCTGGTGATTGCAGGGGAGGATTAGCCAGTTGAACCTATAACACTGTGATACATGATTCTTAAACTCACCAATAAAAATACAATCCAGTTAGAAAATGGGTCAAAAACTTTTAACTGTTGCTGTAGAAAGAACATACACAGGTAACAGGTATGCATGCAAAAAAGAAGCTCCAAGTAGCCTTTGTGTCTGCATTTTTAAATGCCATTTGGAAATCCTGCATCCGGTGTCAAAGTACCTATGTTCCAGCCCCTGTTCCTCTTCCCACCTTTCTGCTAGTGCTCTTCCAGGGACACGGGAGATAATGACTCATACTTGGTTCCTTGCCATCTACTTGGGAGACTGGGTCTGTTTCACTTTCCTGGTTTCTACCTGGCAAGTGGTTGTGAACGTTTGGCACATGTACCAGCAGATGGCAGATACCCATTTGTGTCTGTCTGTCTGTCACACTCTGCCTTACAAGTCTAAAACATTCCATATCATTTGTCATCAGAGAATACAGGTTAAAACACCAAGAGGTACTAGTATTAGTATGATCAAAGTCCAGACATGTCGACTCCAAATACTAGTGAGGATTCAAAGCAACAGGAACTCTCACTCATTTCTGGTGGGAATGTAAAATGATACAACCACTTCTGAAGACACTTTCGTGGTTTCACACAAAACAAAAACACACTCTTACCACTTAATCCCACAATCATACTCCATTATATTTACCCAAAGTAGTTGACAACTTCATACCTACATAAAACCTATACTCAGATGTTTGTCACAGCTTTATTTAACTTTGCCACAGCTTAACCAAGGTATCATTCAGTATGTTACTGGGTGAACTGTGGTGTATTCAAAAAAGTGAATAGGATGTGTTTCCCAGAAGAAATGACCTATCATGTTATGAAAAAAATGTTACATAGGAAACTTAGATGTGTGTTACTAATTCACAGAATCAAACCTGAAAAGGAAATGTACTACATGACTCCAACTAAACTCATATAATAATCTGCAGATAAAAGCATAACTGTGGATGTAGTAATAAGATTGGTGTTTTCCAGGGCTTGGAGGAGGGAGACATGAATAGGTAGAGCACAAAACATTGTGTGACAGTTAAACCTCTCCTGATGATGCTATACTGGCAAATATCTATCATTAGAAATGTGTGCAACCCCATACCTGAAGTACCAGAAAAGACCCCTAATGTGAATGGTAGACTCTTGGTGCCAAGGTAAGTCAGTGCAGGCTCATCATTTGTAACAAAGGTACCTCCCTGTTCAGAATTCTTGATAATGGGAGAACTTACACATATGTGGGGAAGGGGGAAATTTGTACTAAAACTGCCCTAAAGAAGAAAAGTCTATTATAAACTAAACAGTATTAGGACAAAAAGGAGTTGATGAAAGCCTCAAACCTGCCTGTAAGAATGGAGCCTTGGCATTATTGACAACACAGAACTATTACAACTGTTATCAGTTTATCCTAATGGATGTTATTTTGGTAATTGGTTTGTGAAAATATTTTTTGAAAAAAAATTTGCTTTCTTCCAAACCTATTAAGTGGTCATTGCTAGTGTATCTGCTTTTTATTCTTTTATTCTCTTATTTCTCAGTCTTCTAGGAAGTTTGTCACTTGTAGTAGTCTTCTAAATGAAACAACACTTTATTGATTTATTGTTTAAATTTCTGTGTTGTATTCATTAACTTATTGTTTTATCTTTGTCCTTCCTGAATTATCTTTGTGGTGTTATATGTTATTCACAATTTCTTAAGACTAAATTCATTTATATTTCATGTTTTACTAGTGACGTGGTTTCTTACTATAATTTACATACATATGTGTGTGTTTAAATTAAGAAAAAAGATTTACTTGAGAACCAAAGTTATACAGAGAAATCTATCACTCACTGGTTTATTCTGCAAATGCATATATGTAATGGCCGGAGCTGGGCCTGGTCCAAGCCTGGAGGTCTCCCACATGGATAGAAGGGATCCTAGCACTTGGCCATCTTCCACTGCTTCACCAGCTACAATAGCAGGGAGCTAGATCAGGAGTGGAACAGCTAGGACATGAGCTGGTACTTGTATAGGTTCTGGGTATCACAGTTGACAATTTTATTTCTAATATCACAGTGTGAACTCTGTTTAAATTTGACCAATGGTTTTGTTTTTTCAATACTAACAATGCAATTTCAGTAAAAGGTTTTATTTCTTTCTGTTTTGTGAAAAATGTGCCAAGTTTCTGAGTCCTTTTATGATCATGTTTTGTTTCTAATTGTATGGCAGTGTTTAAAAAGGATGCAACCCTTATATTTTGTACATGTAAGAATTGCTTAAAGAGTTTGTGTTGCCAGTTTACTCATGGTATTTGTTCTTTTAGACAAAATGTACCCTTTTTCTTCAAGGGATGTAAGAATGCCACACATTAGTAAAATACCCACACAACATTCAGTTCATATATATCTTTTTGCATATGAGACTACAATAGAGAGGTAGATCAATGATGATCTTCCTCTCCAGTGACTTTTTCTATTTACACATGAAACTCTTCCTAAATTTTTACATTTTTGTATCATATAGTTAGATTCTATATTGTATACATTTATAGGATTATAAATCTTATGTCTTCAGAAAAAGACTTCATCACAACCGCTTATTTGCTGTATTTTGGTTCTTGTATACTGTTTGTTATTTATCTTTACCTGGTATCTCTTTTACTTATTTTAAGAATGCTTACTTAAAATAAAATTTTGTTTACTTTAAGCAAAATCTGTTTTTGATGAAGAGGATTCAATGAAGATGTGAACCACTCTGTTAGCTTATAGCTTACTTTGTGATTATCACCTACACCGTTTCCGTGTTTGACAGCTTCATCAACTTACCATTCTTTCTTTTTTTCCTTATTGTTAGTTTCTAAATTTTCCTAACTTTTAAATCATAGTAATACAATACATAATTTTCCTGCTTTATTATTCACACTAAGCACATTTTTATATTAGTGTACAAAGACAGAATGCTAACTGCTCTCCCATTGTCAGGGCCCTCTGCCCCTCTGCTTCCTGTCTCACAGTCAGGGCAGTGGGATTCGTTCATTTCTGTTATGATTTGACCCATCTAGCTTTTCTATTTCTCTGATTTTCTGCATTTTACTGAGATACTTCATGAAATTTCATTCCATTATGTTATTAGACATATGTTTTCACTTATTTCAAGACACTCTTTGTCAGTATTGGATTCCATCTAGTCATATTTATGCAGTCATAGCACATTTTACTTTTCAACCTAATTTTCTCTTCTGAATCAATTTTGAGGTCTGATTAATTTGTTATTTATCTAGTTTATTTTCAAGAATTTCACAGTTATATAGGAAATATGTTTGATATCAAAAAGATAATCCTCTACTCAGTAAAATAAGATTTGAATTGTGTTTTGAAAATGAATCTGTACCAATCATTGTATGTGTCTAAATATCTATAATGTGCGTATCAAGTTAGCTTATTATCTGTAACAAAGGTTCTGTCACTTGACAGATACTTGAAAGTGCTAAAAATTCATGCAAAATGGAATTTAAAAAGAAAATTGTCTTGGTACAAAAATTTTGAAATCCATGCATATGAGGGATCTTTATAAGGTTCATGAAAATTTTCATGTGTTTCATGAAAAAGCTATGTGTATTTTGTGTATTATGAAAAAGCTGTGCATGAATTTCTTTTTGCACTACAGTAGACTTATGTTTATGGATACTGCATTCTCACCTCAAGATTGCAGACATGGTTTTAGATGCTCCGGGCTGGCTGTTAGAGGTGCTTTTACTCACAGTAGTCTCACTTTAAGAGATATACCAAATGAATCTTCTGTTTTTTGTAAAGATAGGGTTAAAACTGAGCAGAAAATTTTAAGGTTCTGGGAACACAGAATGATTTACTAGCTTTGCTTCTCCTCTGAACCGCATACTATCCATGATGCTCTCTTCTGGGTTTTTCTGCAAGCAGATCCCTGGAACCACTGAGAGGGTGAGGTGACAGTATACTGTAGTCAAAAGAGTCACCAGAGACAGTCTGGTCGAGCATGTCTGTTTATTGTAATGCAGACACAAACTTATATAGACTAGGAAAGGGGAAGGCACAAGGGTGTTTCCTGACAGTCCTACCACCCGGCAGTGACACTATAATTGGCTAGAAGGCATGCCTATATCTCTGGATCCTCCAGTTAGGTCACAGTTCACATACAACACTCATGGGTGTCAGGTATGACCTTAGGTCACAGGCAGGTAGGCAGTGAGTCAAATACAACACATAGACTGGAAGGTATACCACAGATTATGTTCATGATGTGTGGCTGGCTGGTAGCTGTGGGTTGCATTTGACTTCTTGGAGTTGCTTATGAAAAAGTCCTGTCATAGCTTGTCCAAGGACAAAGCAGAAAACCTGGGATGCAGCCTAATACACTTGCCTGTATAGCCAGTGATTAGGTCAGGTTGAGGTCTCCATTGTCAAGGGATTCCACTGGGAACAAGGTGTACCCTGTGCCTATGACCTCCCACACAGGCTAAGCAGGCAGATACCCAGGGTCCATCTCCTACAGCTCTCATCTCCACTCTACAGGAAACAGTCTTAATTCCTTTTGTTTTGCATGGCTCTTCACTTTTCATCCACTAATCACCCAGGTGATTGCCACAGGGATCACTCTGGTGTATCTCCACTTAATTTGGAAAATCCTGAGAATTCATCATAACTATCAGTTGATCATAACTATCAATTGTCTTCTCTTTTTTATGTTTTGGATTGTGGATTTTTCAGACCTTCATTTCATCTGACTTAGTTTAATCCCTATCTTCTAGGAATTCTTCAATGTTTTGCTCAGTAAAACCTGTCTTTTCTTGGGTTATTTTTCAGTTATTTTGTATGTTCCTCCAAACCACATGGTTTTGTTTGTTTGTTTATTTTTAAATTGCTTAAATTTTGTGAAATATCAGGTAAGAAAAACCAAGTTGTGAGCCTTGTCATTTTAATCACACCTTTCTTTAGCTTTTTTGAGTTTTTCTACGGATAATGCAGCTTTTGACTATTATTTTTTTTTAAAAAAAAGATGGATTTATTTATTGGAAAGTCAGAGATACAGAGAGGAGAGACAGAGAGGAAAATCTTCCATCCCATGATTCACTCCCCAAGTGAGCGCAACGGCTGATGCTATGCTGGTCCGAAGCCAGGATCCAGGAACTTCTTTCAGGTCTCCTGTGCTGGTGCAGGGTCCCAAAGCTTTGGGCTGTCCTGGACTGCTTTCCCAGGCCACAGGCAGGGAGCTGGATGGGAAGTGAAGCTGCCAGGATTAGAACTGGCACCCATATGGGATCCTGGGGCGTTCAAGGTGAGGACTTTAGCCGCTAGTCC
The DNA here is from genome assembly GCF_017591425.1 of Ochotona curzoniae. Taxonomy (NCBI): domain Eukaryota; kingdom Metazoa; phylum Chordata; class Mammalia; order Lagomorpha; family Ochotonidae; genus Ochotona; species Ochotona curzoniae. The sequence goes on along the minus strand of NW_024466004.1, from coordinate 9,828,361 downwards.
ATGGCGCCGGGCCCAGCTTTCGATTATTAAGGAATGTCTTTAGTAGTTGCCATAGTGCCATAGTACCTGATCCCAGAAGCTTAAACGTTTTTACTTACCGATCCTATGAGTATATCATAAGGAACATCATAACAAAATTCTGTGCTATATTATACATAATGGCTTCTGTGTCAAGATAAGAGTCTGTAGTGGAAGTTGTATGTCTAGGAATGAACATACTACTAGCAGCAAACTAATGTTTGTTTTACAAGGTATCGAAATGATTTACAAAGGAAGGAATGATTTTTTTTTTCCCCTTCTGAGAATTTGCAAAAGCATTCTGTGGGAAAAAATTTTGGTACTAGTCTCGGTATTGGTGGTAAATGACCAGGAAGAAATTTGAAACAGGATTCTAGCAATGGAAAGTATAAGTAGAACAGTTCTAATAAAGCAAATCATTTTAAAGACAGTATTGCATACACGAAAAGAAACAAAGGGAGATAGCAATTAGAAAGCTGCAAGTCCGTAGTCAGTACGTTTCCATTTCAGTTTTCATCTTTGTTTTTGGATGCTAACTATGTATCGGTATCAGTACTAGGAAACATGAGGAGCACCCTACCAGGAGACTGGACATAGAGAATCCAGGACTTGACAATAGGTTGGATTTTATTCAAAATCAGTAGTGTCGCTCAGCAGAGTGCAGCTTAATCATTAGAACTAGAAAAAAGAGGCATGATTAAAAGGTGTTAATCTAAGTTTTCAAAGATACTTGACGACATATGGTAATTCCAGCCTTGATTGTTTTACTGTAAGACTTCAGAAGCATGTTAGTGCTGAAGAGTCTTTGACTGCTGAGAAGAGCCTATCTGTACCACAGAATTCATCAGAATTTTTGCCCAAGTTGTTTTTCCCTCTCTTCTTACAGCATATACTTTAAGGCATCAGATACAGTAACAGGAAGAACATTTCCATCTGGTAATCATTACCTGTAGGATGTATGGCTTGTATGTGTCTTCTGGAAGTTCACTTTTAATGTTAAACAAAGGAAGCTGATCAAAACCAGCTGTAAAGCCTTCACTTAGTTCATGTTTTATACAGTCAGCGTTAGGTTACTACTCACATGACTGCATGTCTCAAGTTTTAAAAAGTAGAGCATATCTTTTCCTCTTATTAAAATTAGTGTAATTCTGATTTTATATTTAACAGTACTTTAATTGTTACCCTGTTTAGAAGGAAAATTTAATATAGTTGAGATCACTACGCATGTATTTTTATGCACATTGGAGAAATAATGGTCATTTATTCACTGTATGTGCCACTATTACTATATTTTGGTAGCTTTGAAAATAAAAATAATTTGTAGGCTAAAATATAATTTTATAATTTAAAATTATGAGTTTGGTAAGTGTAGAAACTTACCAAATAAACATGTAACAGGCTATTAAATATACTCTGTGAACTAATTATATATTGAAAATTACTCTAGTAATTTACCCTTTGGCACATGATAAGTAGTATTATTCTAGGTATGCAACAGCATAGTAATTTTAAATCATTATTATTTATGATAAAATGTGACTCAGAATTTTAAACCAAGAGATGCTTTTTTAGGTTTTTCTCAATTGAATTTGCAAACACCATGGAACTTGATAATATCAGAAATTTATCTTGGGCCATGATTTTCATACACTGTACATTGTGTGTATTAAATACTAATTAGTTTCTCCTGCTGGATACTTGCAGTTGTAAATACAATGTGAAATTTCAAAATCTCCAAGAAGCACATGAATGTAAGAACACCTATTTGTGAAAGATCTGTAACAACAGTTTTCAGGGTTTGCTATCATGAGGTGGAATTTAATGACGAGAACATGCACTTGATAATGCCATGACTCAAGCATTACAATCTAGGCAGAAAAGAGTAAGCATTTGTCTCATAGAGAAGCATTTTGAAATTCAGCAGTTGTTTCACAAATGAATAATTGTTTTGTTGGAAATGTTCTGTCCTAGAGAAATCCAAGTATTGCTCACAGATACCATGTGAGTCAAGGACAGTTCTGATTGTCCAGTCATACCATGATGTCAGGGATGACCATGTCTGCCGTTGGTATTACTGGTTTAAAGATGCGTTTCTAAGCTTTTGCTTTCCTGTCAAGTCTGAGGAAATTTTTCAAAATTTATGCATATTAAGTAAAAAAAAACCATAGCGTATGTAAATAACTTCTAAACTATTGTAATTGTAGTTGTCTACCTTGTGATGTTTGTTTTAAAAAGATATGAGATACCATAATTGTGCATGGAAAGGCACTGAACCATGTTATCTGAGGATTGATAAACAGTTCATTCAGAATAGAATTTGCAGTGCTTTATTTAGTATTTATATGACAACATTGAAATAAATTTAAGATCTTCATTTTAAAAAAATCTGTTGATGTGTTATTTGAGAAACAGAGACCTCCCATCGTATGGTTCATTTCCTAAATGCCTGAAAGAACTGGAAGAAAAGAACTCAATCCAGGTTTCCTTTATAGGTGGTAGCAACCAAAGTTCTTTAGCCATCACGTGCTGCGTCTCAGGCTGGGCATTAGCAGGAGTCCGTAAGGAATGTAGCCAGACATGCTGTTTGGGATTGGAACATCTTCATTTGCCAGACCACAGCATGCTCATTTTTAATACAAAAATAATCATTTAGACCATGTAGTATATACTGAGAATTAGTGTATATTGCTTGGTATGCTTTCTTTTTATAAAGAAAAAAGATAGTATTTAATTGTTTAAAATGGCTTGTTTATAGTATTCAAAAATCAATGTATTTGTATATATAAAATGAACACAAAAGTACAGATTTTAGTTCATTCTTTCAGAGGATTTTGGCAAATTTGCATTTCTACATAACCACTAATCTGAACAACAAATACTATTTTCATTAACTTTATGAAGTTTTCTTTCCTAGCCATAAACTTCTCACTGCTGCTAGATTATTTCTGTCATATATAACTTGTTTTTGCTTTAATTTTTAATGAATAAAATTTTATGGAGAATTCAACTTATTGGTTTTTTAAGTATTTGTAGAGTAGAATTACAGAGAAGGAGAGAGAGAGGAGGAGAAAGAGGAAGAGGAGACAGATTTGCCATCCACAATTCATTCCCCAAATAGCCACAATGGCCAGGGCTAGGTCCACCCAAAGCAGGAGTCTGGATCTTCTTTCAGGTATCCCAAGTGGGTCCAGGAGACAAAGTGCTTGAGTCATTCTCTCCTCCTTTCCAAAGCATATTATCATCAAGGAGCAGTGTCAAAAGTGGAGCAACCAGAACTTGAACCCTACATGTATAAGATGTCAGCATCACAATGTTGACAGTAGCTTTATCCACTGTGATATAAGCCAGAGTATATTTTTTCGTCTCTAGTTTCCTTGGTTTTTGCATTTATACATTCTAATGGATGTGTAGTGTTAGTATACTATGCTTTTAATTTTTCTATTCCCTATGCTGAATTCTTGAAATTTGCCTATTGCCTTTTCATATATTTCATACATTTTTCACTTTTGAGTGAACCATTAACATTTTATTTCATTTTTTTGAAAGATTTACTTATTTTTATTGGAAAGGCAGATCAGATTTAAGGAGAGAAAGAGAGACAGAAAGATCTTCTGTTTGCTGTTTCAGTCCCCAAATAGCTGCAGTGGCTGGAGCTGAACTGATTCCACACCAGGAGCCTCCTCCAGGTCTTCCACATGGGTGCAGGGTCCCAAAGACCAGTGAACTCAAGTCTAACTTTAGAGAATGCCAATTGCCTATATTTTGGTGGGTGGGGGGGAGAGATGAGGAAAAACAGGTCTGTCTGGGCATTGGTAATCTAGTTCTAGCTGCTCCAAGTCAAGTTCAAAACTCCCCAATAATGTTCTTAGTGGAGGATGGCATTTTGGTATGTGTACCCACACAGAAGACCAGATGAAGCTATTGACTCATTGTGACCATTAGGAGAGGAAACCAGCAAATGGAAAATCTGCCTGTGCTTCTCTCTGTAACTTTGCCATGGTGAGAGATCTGAGAAAAGCTAAGATAGCTGTTTTGGCCTTGATTTTAGAAACTAGTGTTCAAGAAAGGACTCTGTTATCTTTCACCAAAACTGGGGTGCAGCCAGTAACAAAGACAGAAGCTATTCATGGAATGTGTGGATGAAAGGGTTCTGAGAGAGTTGTATCTTGGCTGAGGGAAACATAGGAAGTTTTACCGGTTCCTAATGAATATTGGTTTTAGATAACTAAATTTTCTTTCACTGTTTTCTAGCTGCTGATTCCTTCTGTTTGGCTCTAAGGAAAGTAAAAACTCACTTTACAGGTTAATTATCCTTAACAGATACAGTGTGAGGCAAGACACAAACAGGGAAATAATGAGAAGTATACGAGATTTGTCTGGGTGGATTCATTATCTGTGAAAGCCAGGTTCTGACAAATAGTTTAAAAATATAAATTTAGGGAAATGTGTTTGCCTTAGCAGTTGAAATGCCTACCCACTTTGGCGTGCATGTATTTGATGCTCAGTCCTGCTTCGTGACTCCGAGTTCTTGCCATTGTGTACTCTGGGAGGCATTGATGATGCCTCAGATAGTTGGGTTCTTGCTACCCACATGAGATTCAGTTCCTGGATCTCAGCTTCAACCCCCAACTATTGAAGGCATTCAGAAAGTAAATGAACAGATAGGGACTCTCCTGCTCACTCTCACTCTCTTCATATGAGTTACATTAATTAATTAATTAATTAATTAATAAGACACATGAAGATAGAGAAAGAGTAGATCTTTTTGATGTTTACTTGAGAAATACTTGTTTTGCTCTCCTGTGGAATGATTTAAAACTCAATTCCCAGATATCTTTTATCCATGTTTTCATCACTGATATCTCTAAATTAACTTGAAATTCTTGCTAAATATAAACCTTCCTGCAAAGAAGATGCTTAGATGTATATCTTTCCAATACTGTGTTCATTTTGTTCATATATATGTGTATGCATACATAAGAAAGATTACTTATTTGAAAGAATCACAGAGAGAGGGAGAAGAGAGAGAGAGGCACCTTCCATTTGCTGTTGAACTCGCAGATGGCTGCAGTGTTCATCCAACATCAGGCTGGAGCCAGGAGCCAGGCACTCCTCTGGATCCACATGGGTGGCAGGGACTCAGGCAGTTAGGACCATCTTCCACTGCATTTCCCAGGTCATTAGCATGGAGAAGCATTAAAAGTGAAGCAACAGGGACATAAGCTGCTGTTGGTATCAAATGCTGGCATTGTACATGTGGATTTGTTTACCTGTTGTGCTACAATGTCAACTCCTTCATTTTGTATTTTTCAAAAGAGTAGAGACAAAGCACTGAAACATGACTGTTTAAATTGTAAGCCATTACTCTTTACTGTATTTGCTAGCAGTAATTTTCTAAATTATGTTAAATAAAAGATATGCTGTATCAGTGGATTAAGAGATAATGAAAATAAACATTTTCTTCTATGCTTTGGGTATCTTTCAAGAAGTCTGTTTTAGAAGTTCTTCCTTGCAAATAGTGCAGTGGCCTAATAGCTACATCCTCACCTTTTATAAACCAGAATACTGTGTGGGCGCCAATTTGTGTCCCTGCTGCTCTGCTTCCCATCCAGCTCCCTGCTTGTGGCCTGAAAGGGTAGGGGAGGATTGCCCAGGGCCTTGGGGAGCCTGCAACTATGTGGGGGACCTGGATGAGATTCCTAGCTCCTGGCTTCAGATTGACTCAGCTGTGGCCATTGTGGTTCTATCATGGCCATATTGCCCACTTTTGCCAAGGTGAACGAAGCCTTTCTCTTCCATCAGTTTACAAATGGGGAACCAGGAGCTGTGGATAGTGGTAGAATAGAGTTTCTGTCTTTTTTCTTCATGGCAGAGAAGAAGATAACAATGTTGACACAGAAAGTCTTTCCAAACAACAGAACTATCTCCATGACTTTTTTTTTTAAAGTAAGAATTCTCTACAAAATACAGTTTTGTCAAGAAAAATGCAGTTTATTTTTAAGGGAATTTCTTCCTACTTTGCTTATTTACTTGAGACTTTTTTTTTTGTCATAATGCAGAGACTGTCTCAGGACCTTTCTAGGAAACACAGTCAGCTCTGATTGTGCTGCGTCCTCCCAGTAGCTTCCATGTGCTTTACATGGATCATACTTAGAGTTTTATCCTCCAGACACTTTCTAATCCAAGCCATATATGTCATACCACTTTACAGGAGGCAGTAAAGGTAAGCAGTGTTAGGACTGCAGAGTTATCCTTTTTCTTTTCCTCTTCCTACAAGAGTAAGAAAGGTCCATGTAGTAATATTTGCAATATACATTCCTCTTATTTTCTGGCCCTCTGATACATACCATTATACCTAAAAATGGCTTTTACCATGTCATCCTTCTCTATTCAAATTCTAGGATGTTGTTTTACATCTTCTGCATTAAATATTCATCCTTACATACCTTTTTTTCCCGCTAAAGGTTTTGTCACAATGGTATTCATAATTTGCTGCCTTGTTTTTACTACCATTATTGTTGGGTTTTTTTGTGAGAGGATCCATAACTTGATTTATTCCCATATTCTAATTCAGTGTTGTACACTCAAATATTCTATATGGTATTTATTGGCCTTCAACCATACTCTGAACTCTATAAACATGTATTAGGAATCATGCATTAAATCTGTACATATACTCTTAATAACTTTGATTTATTTTGATGTTGTAAAATATATACTGACTTTAATGTTTGCTATTTTCTCATGCTGATTAGGAATTTAAATTTTTCATGATTTACCATTCTAGGAATTTTAGGTTTTAAATATATATTTTATCATCTTTTGGATTTTTTATTATTTTAATCTTTGGTAGTATTGTTTATTATTTTATAAGATACGTACTTTATCTTGGGCTGGATTGCGGTGAGGCAGGAGCTCACATCCAGTAGGAGGCCTGTCCAATGAGGATTGGAACATGGACAGCAACTGCTACTGCCACCCTGGGCTGAAAAACCTTTAAAGGGACCTGTAGCTATTCTTCCAGGATGGTCAGAGCCAACCTAGAAACAAGGTGCAGTATATCCTGGCTGGACGGTGCCACCTCCAGGCCCTGGACAGCCCTCGTTCAGGCTGTGCTGTGCCAGACTGGAAGTTCTCTCAACACTGGGACTTGGCAAGGATGGGCAGGGTTTGAAACCTGCATGAGGTCCTGCTGCGGGTAGCAGACAAGCAGCAGACAGCTAAATCTTTTTCAACAAATTGTTTCTATTTGAATTTGAATCTGTTTCTATTTGAATTTAGTCCCTTGCCAAAGATTCATCTCATAGATGTTTGATTATGTGCGGTTTTGGAATTAAAGTTCAGAACAGCAATAATATCATGAATAGAATTCTTGTACACATTTCTATCATATAAACATCAGTATCAGTTGATTTATATACTATTTATAATGGGTATTTAGAACTCTGCTATTGGAGAACCAAGATGGCGGAATAGGGTAAGGACACATTTAAACGGACTGAGAAACATTTAATAAGGATGAAGCAGAGAAGACATATTTCAGGAAATAGGAAAGGACCGAACAACAGCAGAGGGGTGCCTGGAGACTGACAGACACAGGAAAGCAGCGGGCACAGCAGTGTGGCGTTGCAGTGACTGATACTCCAGCACAGTGATCTGAACTCCACCAGCAGCCGGAACTCCACCAGCAACCAGGTGGTAAGGGACTTTCACTGGGAGCTTGGGAGGTAAACCCAGACAAAGAACTATCTGTCCTGCTGGTCTGTTTGATTTGACCAGGAGCACAGACAGAGCAGCAAATCTCAGACGGGCCGAGTGACAACAGAGTGGATTTCATAGCCCAGTCAGCCCCCTAGAGCTGAATTGGACGCCATTTTGCGTAAGGAGGAAAGGGCAAGGGAAAGGACTGAGCATGCTCTGAGCGGGGATTGAGCTCATTTCTGACTCGGTGAACTGCAGTGACGTGGAATAGCACCTACCAAAAGCCAAAGGCAAACGGGAAGAACATCCCAGTAAAATGACAACAGAAGATTAAACCAATGAACAACCCATTGCTAAAATGACAGGACCCAAGTTCCACCCATACATATTAAACTCTGAATGTAAATGACTTAAGCTCAATCAAATCGCATAGATTAGTAGGCTGGATTAAAAAACAAAACCCATCTGTTTATTGTCTGGAGGAGACACACTTCAACAAAGATCAGCAGAAACTATATCGCATGGGTTTTGATGTTTTCTGTTGGTTTCATCTCTTCAAAACACTTCTGATTAAATCATTCAGTGACTCGTGATCATGCAGTGGCATCATTTTCTTCAAGAAGGTTCATGATTTTCATTTCTTCAGCTACACGTTAGTCATTTAATAGCATGTTGTTTAACTTCTTAGTGTTGTTAATTTCTTTTTTTTTCCCCGGATGTTGAGTTTGTTTTGTTTGTTTTGTTTTTTTGAGTTTGCTCTTCATTTAAGGGGATGTGTAGTAGCTGTGTAATGGAGACTGTCATATCTGGTAACATGTCATTTAGCTTCATGGCATTATAAATTTCTATTTTTCTTTCAATTGTTGATTTTGTGTCATGACTTTTCATTTAAGGGAATAACAACAGTAGCTGTATAATGGAGACTGTCATATCTAATAACATGTCATTTAACTTCATGGCATTATAAATTTCTATTTTTCTATTGTTGATTTTGTGTCATGACTTTTCATTTAAGGGGATGTACAGTAGCTGTGAAATGGAGACTAACATCCAGATGTGAGGATGCAGTGTAGTATGCATTTCTACTTCCAGACAAAGATGGACTTGCAATGAAACTGTTTACTATATCTTGACAATAGGATTCTGGACTCTCTGCCATGCCCGCAAGATGGACATATGACTGAGTATGAACAACTATATGTTAGTAATGATATAGAGGAACTAGGTGGGGGGGAGGGAATTGGGGAGGGGATAAGGGAATATGGAACTGTATCATAAAATGATAGCAATAATAATAAAATGTAAAAAAAAAAAGAACTCTGCTATAGTGGTCACTACTTACCTGGTGGGATAGATTTCAATTCTCTCAGTAGATGTCTAAAGCTACAGATAGGAAAAAAAATCCCATAAATTCCACATTTTTTTCTTATATGAAGATACTTCCAAAAAGTTCATGGAAAATACACACAGGTGCTGTGCCATTACAGTAATGAAGTTAATATCTGATGTGTCTCATGGATGGGTAAACTATACAGAATACCATGGAAAAAGGGTTAAATCATGTTCTGCCAGAGTGGAATGAAACAGTACCACTCTGAATGATACGTAATTTGAAACTTATGAAGTTTCTTTCTAGAATTTTCCATGTAATATTTTTGGGCCATGGTTGAATGGAGGTAACAAAGTATAGGAAACTAAAGCATGGTTGAGGAGGAAACTATTGAATACACATGCACTACAGAAGCTTAAAATAATAGAAGTGATAGTTCTACATTACAATGAACTGCATTTTAAAAGCATAAACACACTGCCTGGTTTCTGAATAGAATATGGTCCAGTGCCATATACCAAAACTGATTGTGTACTGTGTATAATGTGCTATGTGGGATGACTGAAAGAAGTGAAAACAAAGATGACACAGACACAGATGCTCTTCCCACCTTCTATCTGTGACATGTCCAGGAACCATAAAAAGGAAACAAAGTGCTCAAGTGGTCAAAGGACAGATCATAACTACCTAAAGATCAAAATCACCCTTATGATGCAGTTAGAATGCTTGAGTTTCCTCGAAGATAAACAAGCTTGCAAATGGCAAGATAGCTGAGTGGAAAGGGCAATAATTCAAAGTCAAAAGGCACAGGTAAGCATGAACCTGTACATCTGAACAAGTGCAGACTTGTGAACAGTGAGTAGTAACTTTGTCTAGAACTAAGTGATTTTGTTAGAGAGCTAACAGAAGCACATAAAGATGTGCTCTAGAGTGTTTTTCTCAATGAGTTATATCCTTTTACCAGCAAGGTTTTAGAATCATTGAAGAAAGTTGATGCACTATGCACATATACAATGATACAACCTCTCGAAGGTATGTGCTCCCCAATTGAAAAACACCTTAATAGTACTTTATGCCAAACACTGTATTAAATATTTTTCATCTAGTAATCTAATCCTTACAGTAGGTATATCTGTAGCATTCTTGCTGAATGAATAAAGGGGTTTTAAAAAGTGAGACCAACTTGTAGTTATTACTTTTCCAGTTTTCCAAAAGAAGACAGTTATCTTGCAAAAACTGTGATTCTCATAAGTCAGTTACATCATCTCCAGAAAGGAAGGGGCTGTTGCTTTGGGTCTTCTTACCTTTTCCAATAATGTAGTGTAAGTTCATTTCCTACCCAAATAATCTATTAATTAACATGGGTGTTTTTCTCACAGTAATTTTGGTGTCCAAAAAAGATACTGTTGAGATAACTTTCTTATTGTCCTTTTATGTAAGCAGTTAAAATTAAGATTTTTCAGACAGTATTCAAGTGAAACATTTTCAGGTAATGATCCTCACAACACTGCATTGATTCTCTCTGGAAGTGCCTTTATCATCAATTGACTTAAACATTTTTTAAGCCTCAATTTTCTGCATTCCTTGTTTTTGGTTCTGCTGATTAAAACTGTTACCAATTAACTCCTCACACCAACCCCACTTGGCCAGGCCTCCTAGTAGTTCATCAGCAGGCGTGAGTGAAACTCTTTCACAAGTGTAGTTTTTGTTAAGTATTGACTGTCTCTGTTCACAGACTCAATAACTAAACTTCATATTTTAGGTCTTGCAAAATATTTGGTTATCAGATGTCCAAACATTCTTTCTTTCCCCTAAAAAAAGATGCACATGACTTGAAAAAGCAATGTTAAACTGAGCAATAAAATAAATACTTCCATCCTCTCCCAGCCTGTCCCAAGATAGAAGTTTAAAGCTTAGTTCAATGTTTAGTTAGTCATACCCCACTTTAGAAGGTTGGTTTTTCAGTCATCACAGGAACTTTTATGTTTCAACCTTTTTTTTTCCAGAAAAAAAATCTTAATTTTTCTAAGTAAACATTTCTGAAAACTTACTTATATTTAATCAAGTTTTACATGTGTCTAGAAGGTAGTTGAAAGAATAATATGAATATTGTCTTTGCATTATATCATACTAAAAGCATATGATTGACCTCCATAAGGAAATGAACAAATATTGATTCTAAAATAAGAAAGACTGTAAACAGGAAAAGCCTACAAAGGAAATCAGTTTTACACATAAGTTTTACACTTGTTTTGTTTTAAAATGCCAGTTGCCATTCTTTTGGGCAAGTGAGGAATACCAAGATCCCTGGCTTTTGCCTGGCTTGTACTTGGTTGTTGTAAACATTTGTAACGTGAACCAACAGATGGACAGTTTATCTATCCTTCTTTCTATCTATCTGTGTAATTCTGCCTTTCAGGTAGATGAAAGCATTAATATTTTTAGAAAATAAACAAAAATCAGTGCTGTTAGTAAGGTGGGAAACTCTGTGAGACCTGTTTCTTCAGGTTTTCTCTTTTTTTTCCCGAGTCATTTTTTTACCTCTGGGTATAGAGCACATGAGAGCCTTATTCAGAGTGGTTTTTCTTCTGCTTATAAGGAAGAAAAGATTTCTCAAGCATAACAATGTTCATGACTGAAGCCCCTAATAAAAGCGACTGTTAGGGCCCATGAAGGTGATCTTAGTTCTGGTGTCACCCTGAAAATGAATTTCCATAGGACCGGGACAGTGAGCTAAACAAAATTGATTTAAGTGAATAATCGCTTGCTGCAGCCTCAAAAGTGGATGCTTCAAAGAAGTAAGCTTGCCAGTGCCAATTCTTTTATAGACAAAAGTGGCTACCTAGATTTAACCAAACTAGGGAGAAGCAGAATAGTAGCTAACAAAGAACTAGAGGACTAAACTAACAACCAGAGAGCTGGAATAGCAACCATTCTGAGGCAAGAACAAAATCGTCTGACTGGAATTGTAATCTTGGCTAGCCTTGTCATGATGACACTGAAAATTCATCAGAGGAGGGGGAATTAGTAACCTTGGCTATCCTATTTGGACCAAAAAATTTGAGAAAGTTCTGTGTTGCCACAGTCAGCCTCTGAAGGGAGCTGAGCAGTGTGTTTGCGCTTAAACATAGCACCTGAAAATCAGCTGCTTAGCTTATCCCTCAATATTTCCCTGAAATATTTTATTTCTCATAGATGAATATAACCATCCACTTGTTAACATAACTGAAATCCAGGAATTCATCCTAGACTTACTGGTTTCTCTTTCTTTTTGCACTTCTCATCAATCTTCTCTTGATTATTTTTTGTTTGTGTGTGAGATGCCTTTGTCCTTTCATACTGTTCTTATTCCTTCCCTTCCCAATCTGCTGGGCCCATTAAACCATGATCTACCTAGGATTAAGGACCACATTTTAGTCGTATTTACATTCCCAGCCTCTGGAGTAGTGTCCAGTACATAACTCAAGAGTCTGAGGGAAGGTATAGTCTATGGGTTTATTTCTCATGACTGTAGGACTAAGGTAATGTCTGTTAGTAATAATGGGGCATTTTCTAAGAACTGTATTTATGTGGAGGTTTTGTTTTTGCTATTGCTTTAAATTTGGTTAAATAAGAGTGTCTGAGTCAAAAGTGTTTAATTATATTGACAATTATCCACTGAGAAATGCAGACTGTACAGAATTCTACTGTTTGTATGATTGCATTTTTTTTGCACAGCTATTGAAACATATTCATGTCATAATTTGGAAATTGTGTTCAGCACATTTCTAGAAAACCTTTCAGAGAAAATTGGTATGAGTAATGTATCTGCAGCAATCTTTTTAAACTTTTGTTTCTATCAAACAAAAAAGCAATGATTCCTTTAGTATGAATTTAAATTTTGTAATGAATATAAGTCAACAAAAGTGATGACAGTGTGTTTCAGTATTTTTAAAAAATTGTTTTTGGAAAGATAAACAAAGATATGGTATTTGTCTACCAGTTTGCTTTCAAACTTCTTGCCAAGGCTGGAGCTGGAATATGGTACAAACTAGGGAGAGTTGTGAATACAGTCCAGGTTTCGCATGTGGGTTGCAGGAATCCAGTTAATTGAGCTATTCCTGCTGCATTGGCAGGAAGCTGGGGTCAGGAACAAAAGCTGGAACTTTAACCCTTATCCTATTTTAGAAAACAAATTTTAAATTATTTATTACTGACTTTTTAAAAAGCTTTTTGTTCACTTCCTTGTTGATATTACATGTATCATTCCATCAGACAATGCCACCAAATATCTAGATCGTTCCCATTAATTTTGGAACTGATTTTTTTTTTCTAGCTCATTGTCCTTCTGCCTGTAATATTTCTGTTAGGATTTCTGGTCTTTTCAATAGCCACTTACTGGTCTTTCCAATATGTTGGCCATTTTATTTTATTTCCTCTTCAGTAGTATTGTTTTCAGCCTTATTTCAGCCATTAATTTCATAATTATCTCTTGGACTTTTTTGTGAACAATAACTGTAACCTCTGTGTAACTTCAGTCTTCCACTTAAACCATTCTACTCTCCCATTATCCCTGTCTTAACTTTAAATTTCATGGTGGGTAATTATAATCACTTCCTTGTATATATGCTTAAATTGCTTGGCCCCTTTCCCTTTGTCTTACTGATCTGGCAAAATCTGTATTGTCTAACTTCTGCTCTTCATGGTTAGCAAGATGGGGCATCATTAAAGCCAGGACTGGAAGCAAGCATTCTGATACAGAATGCAAACATCCCAAGCAACATGTCTATTGCTGTACCAAGCATGCATTCCACCATCACACATTTTTAGTTACAGGTGTTAGAGTTTTAATAATTTAGATAAAGATAGTCTTTCACTTTCCTTCTCATTTAAGATTGTTTTTCATTCTTCTATTTTCCTGGCACATAGCTAGTAACTAATACATATTTGGGTTTATATTTTTAAGTGTCAGAACTGCTCAGTTTTGTGGCTCATGAACAGATTGAAAAGGCAGTCACAAAATGTGTATTGTGCTGGTTAGTATACACTGGGAGGATGGAACAAGTTCATTATTTAATAAATCGGAATTTGTTTTCATCACATGACGTTATGCATGGTCATCTACTGAACCAGATTTATTTTTATTTCTTTTTTTTTCAGATTTTTTTTAATAACATTGCATTATGTGACACAGTTTATAGGTACTGAGATTCCCCCCATCCCTTCCATAGCCCTCCCCCCATGGTGGATTCCTCCACCTTGTTGCGTGACCACAGTTCAAGTTCAGTTGAGATTCCTTCATTGTAAGCATATACCAAGCATAGAGTCCAGCATCTTATTGTCCAGATAAGTTCAACGGCTTCTTGGGGAGACCTTCTCTGGTCTGAAGGTAGAGCCAATAGAGTAAAAACCCGATCAATCAGAGCAGATTTATTTTTAACAGCTATTTTAAAACATTATAGTCACAGTAAGTTCTATATAAATTGATAGGCTGTAAGTTAGTTCCTTTGTGTGGACTGATAACCCTAATTTCACTGCAGAGTGAAAAAGTATGCCAAAGAAAGCATAATTGATCACTTTTTTTTAAAGATTTATTTTATTTTTATTGGAAAGGTGGATATTCAGAGAGGAGAGACAGAGAGGAAGATCTTACATCCCATGATTCACTCCCCTAGTGAGCGCAACGGCCGATGCTATGCCGATCCGAAGCCAGGAGCCTCTTCTGGCTCTCCCACATGGGTGCAGGGTCCCAAAGCTTTGGGCCATCCTCAACTGCTTTCCTGGACCACAGGCAGGAAGCTGGATGGGAAGCGGGGCTCCCAGGATTAGAACCGGTGCCCATATGGGATCCCGGGCATGCAAGGGGAGGACCTTAACCACTCCACCACTGCGCCAGGCCCAACTGATCACGGTTTTAAAGGATGTATTCTTATTGAAAGACAGATTTACAGAGCAATGGAGAGACAAACATAAAGATGTTCCATTTCCTGGGTCCCTCCCTCAGTGACCACAACAACTGGAGCTGAACTAAAACAAGACTAGGAGCCAGGAGCTTTTTCCCAAGTGCAGGGACCCCAGGCCTTGGACCATCCTCTACTGCTTTCCCAGGCCACAGCAGGGATCTGGAAAGGAAGTGGAGCAGCCAGGAAACAAACCTGCAACCATATGGGATGCCAGCATGTGCAAAGCAAGGATTTAGCCACTGTGCCATTGGGCTGGGCCCAGTTGATCACTTCTGTAGAATAATATTGTCTCTATAATTTTAAGCTTTCTAAATGAACAGGTTCAGCCCTGACATAACCCTAAGAGGTGTTCCAGCCCTTATAGTATTTAGTTTCTTTTTTATTTGCAGTCTTCCGAAACTGAAAGAAAATTTAGTGTTTTGTCCACGCTCATCATGACACCTGCATTATCAGATTCTCCACAGTAGTTGCATGCAGAAAACAGAATGACCAACTACCTCTTTGCAAAAAAAACTCATATCCATCTTAACCGCCTTGATCTGGTACATCAATTAGTTGCTTAATTTGCACAATCATCTCCATGTATTGAAGATCTGATGATAAGTCTACATGATAGCAGAAGATTTTATCATCCACAGGGGCTGCTTTTAGTAAACAATTAAAGCATCCTAAGAAAGTTGTCCATAGCTTGATGTTTTATCTTTTACTGCATATTTCGAGTGGTGCTTCAAGTTCTCTCCTGTTAGGCTAAGAAAGATATTTCTTGACTTTAAACACATCCTTTGCATTCCTACCAGGCTTGGCCTCTCTGACTTTGAGTAGTTGTTGGATGATGCTGTCGATGTTGAGTTTCATCTACATCCACTATTGTTTTCCCACAACCACCCCTGTCCTCCCCCCGCCCCCTCCCACCTAGTGTTACCATCACCAGATCACTCCTGGGACTCACATATCTTCTTTCCACACCAGGGGCACAGAGCTAACAGTGAGAGTCCTGGCAGAAAAATGCTCTCCATGATGATAATATTATAGACATTTAGACAAACTGCTCTAAATAATAGTGGTTTTGGTTTCTTTCTCTTTAACATACTAGCATTTGATGAGTTTCTCAAGATATATGATGAATTCTATTACAGAACAGCCAGGGAGTCCACTGTTAAAGAACAAGGACATGAGAAAGAATAGCTTTGTTTATGTATATAATACACAACCACACACATACATAATATTAAAAATTCACAACCTTAATAAGCACAACTGCACGATTACATCCATGAGCAAGGTAGTTTGAGATCATGACGGTATTTTAGAAGACTTTAGATGTCTTAATACTTTGATATTTTTGGCTTAAGGAACAGTATAAGCCTTCTCCCCCCTAACAACAAGATCAAATTCCTGAGTTAATGAGGAAGAAGCAATTTCTTTATACATATAAATATATATATATGTATGTTCTCAGTGTGGTCCCCACAGACCAGTCATGATCTCCTAGGTGTCTCTGGGTGGTCTACCAGCTGGGTTTTTTTGCAGTTCTAAGGTTTATAATATGACAGTTTTGGTAGTCTGTTTTATGGCATGGATTAATAATTTACTTATGGCATTTCTAAAGTGTTTCTGCAGATTATATTCTTCCCATGAGTAATGGTGAGGTTTCTTTTTCGTGGCATAGTGGTAATAGGTGGAGATGGTGGAACACTCATTTGTTTTTCTTCTCATGAAGTAATCTGTAATTTGAAATTGATATTCACTACCTTAGAGTTATCAAACTGTTTATGTGATGATTAAAGCTTTTAAGAAGTACTTTAGTTGCGACTTTAGATGAAAATATCTTTTAAAAAGAAAGCCCTGAAATTCTTGTTCATGTGCTTTAAAATTACTCTTGGATTAAGCAAAGCATGATTGCTCTGTCTTCACAGTCGGGGAGACCCCACTTGGGAACCTAAGACCTAAGAATTTAGCCATCTCAAACAATACTTTTGATAGACTAGGTTTACCCCTGGTCTGAATCCCAGCTGACTTGCATTTATTACTGATTGTATCACCTAGTAACAATGAGACCCTAATCACATTATTTTAGATCATTGAAATGATTATCAATAAGGATGTTAAAAGATTTTTTGCCATAAATTTTATTGATTGATTGATACAGTTTCATAGCTCTCAGATTTCCCCTCTACCTCTCCCCAACTTCCCTCCCCCTGCTCATTCTCCCTTTATTATTATAATGATATAGTTCCTCAGAAACAGTCATAAGTTCATCATTCTTCTATTTAAGTGTATCCGTAAATTGTACATATGGATTGGCACTGAGACCAGCATCCTATTGTCAAGATATATTTAATAGCTTCATTCAGAGTCCATCTTTGATTTGGAAGTAGAGATCTACACTGCATAGTATCTTCACATCTTGATATGGTAGTCTCTTTTACAGTTCCTCTAGGTGATTATATGTACATGCATTTTTACCTATGTATCTATTGATCTTATATTTTGTGTGAAGGTTGTCTTATATAAGAGAGAACATGATGCTTATCCTTTTGAGACTGATTTATTTCGCTGAACATAATGATTTCTAGTTGGGAAAATTTTGCTGCAAATGGTAGAATCTCCTTTTTAATGGCTGAATAATATTCATATAATAAGTGTACGGCCGTTTCTGTAATTGTTCGTCTTTTGACGGGTATCTGGGTTGTTGCTGTGTCTTTGCTATTGTAGATTGTGCTGCTGTAAATACAGGAGTGCAGGTCACTTTGTCATATGCAGATTTCACTTTTTCTGGATATATTCCTTGGACTGGGATAGCTGGGTCATATGGCTGGTGTATATTCATTTCTCTTAGCACTCTCCATACTGACTTTCATAGTGGTTTTATTAGCCTACACTGCCACCAACAGTGAAGGAGGGTACCATATTTAAATTCTTAGTGTAGTGGCTGATATGTTTATTCATTCATTCATTCATTCATTCTGTAAACAATATATTGAGTGTGTGTTCCAGTGCCACATACAAGAGAAGTAAAATAAGATTTGATATGATTTCTGATTTTAAAAAATCTACCATAACAGCACATTACCATCATTTATTCAGCATTATTGTAAGCATTCTGAGAAGTATGGAATTAAGGAAGGTTGCCTAGAAGAATATGAGGCTTGAAGTGGGTTGGAAGGTTGTTTAGTTAGACAACACTGGGAAGAGCAATTCATCTTGCTCATTACATTCGCAGGCATACCTGTAGGAATTGTATGTATAGCTTTTGATCCATAGCAGTGATTGATACCTGAGGGGAAGGAATTAATACTGGAGGTTTGCTTAGGGGCTTAAAAGATCAATAAATGGATGCCACATTGACAATAAAATTGTCTCTAATATTGTTGTTTTATTTATAGTTAACTCATATAGACAGATGGGAATTACAATAGCTCAATTTGAAAGAAATAACACAGCTTCTTTCGTTGCAAGTGAAAGCATAAAAAAAGGTATTTTTCCTGACATGTTCCTGAAATGAATAAATATTAGTAATTGACATATTTTTGAGTTTTGTATTCTTTTGGAAAGGCAATGAATAGTCCTTCAATTTCTTCTTTTTTTTTCACTTCACCCTGGAGCAGGCTTTTTTGAAATTATTTCATTTTGATAATATTTACACAGTTGATTAGGGCACAAAGGGTCAAGGGATCTAGGAAAGTGGGTAAAACCATTGTTTCCACATCAGTATCATTTTTTTTTTCTGTATCTGGGGAAAAAGGGGAGATAAAGGGAGAAGCCTGACCCAGCCTCCCACTCATCCCAGGTCCCCCACGTGGGGCATGCTCCGAGGGTCCTGCTAAAGTGGTTTTCATAGTTCAGCAGTTCTGAATTGCTGCCAGTCTCATAATTCCAAGCACAATGAAATCTGTCCAGAATCCACTGGCTGACATAGTTCACCTTAGAGTCTCCATTTGCCCAGGTATTCACTGCCAACATATGGCTGGGCTGTTTGGTTGATTTGTTCTGTCCTCTGTCCTCTGTTGTGGTACCACATGTCCTCTGCAGGTTCTAATGGAGTCCCATATCCTCCATGTATACCTGGATATGCTGTCCACTGCTCTCTCTGATCCTCTGAGGAGGCTCAGCTTTGGCACTTGCACTCCATGGTCAGACCATGGAACCTGCACTTCTATTCATGGTTGGGGTTCTGAGATCAGCAGTTCAGTTGGAGGGATCCCTAAAGAAACTTCATCTGAGGTGTTGTCAGACCTGATTCTTCCATGTGCATGCCAATACAGGGTCCAGCACAGTCTGTCACCCCATTCAGCTTTTGCATATGCTGGTGGTTGCAATTGCTGGGTCAGTTCTGTTTCCAGATCAGTCTTCCACACAAACCAATGGTTGTTGCAGTCCAGCCTGATTCTGCCCACCACACGCTCGACCTTCACACAAACCAGTGGGAGCTAGCTGCAGCCTAGTCCGGGCGACCCACAATAACCCCCACTAGGCTGACCCCTGCCCTGGTTCCCGTGCTTGCCAATATGTACAGCAAACTTGTCCAGTCTGTCCCACTTCCCATTCAGCTCTCATACATGTCAATGAGCATTGGGGTAGGCTTCTTAAAGATAGTGGGACTTTTTAATTTTCTAATTTTCCATTTTCTTTTATTATTATCATTAATGATACCATTTCAGTTTTCATCTAATATAGTTTTCGCTATGTAGAATAAAAACAAATGTTCAAATGAATATCAGAAAGCAGTATTTTATTCAATAAAAGTCTGATTTCTTCCCTTCTGGAATTTTTTCTAAAATGAAAATAGTCTTTGTTAAGAAAAACTGACATTTAGAACACTTAGTTGTTTGCATTGATATTTTCCTCTGATTTTTATGAAGAACAAAAATGGAATTCAGTGAGTTAACAGTTTTAGATGCTTCTTATAATCTTTGATTGTGGGGGTTGTTTCAGAAATGTAAGGCTCCTTAGAAAACTTCTTTCATGTGATAGACCAAATAACCAGTGAGACAGAAAAGTTTCTTTTAAACTAGCATAGGTTTTAAATATTTATAAATACTTATGGACCAGTGCCATCTTGTAAAATCCTTTTAATAAAGGATTATTATTTAATAAAAATAGATAAAAAATAGATATGTAATCTCCTCTCTACTAGTTTCTGCAGTAACCAGAGCAGGTTTTTCTTTAGATTTATTTTACTTGAAAGTTGGAATTATAGAGAAAAGAGGAAAGGACAGACAGAGAAAGAGAAATCTTGCTTCTGCTTATTCACTCCCCTAATGATTTTGTGATAGCCATGGCTTTCTTCCAGGAGCTTCTTCCAAATCTTCAAAGTGGGTGAAATGGCCCACGGCTTTGAACCATCTTCTACTGCTTTCCCAGTCCATAGGCTTAGAGCTAGATTGGAAATAGAGCAGCCAGTACTTAAACCAGTTGGTACCTTAAATGGGATACTGGTACCACAAGCAGAAGATTAGCTTGCTACACCATAGTGTTGATCCCACAAAGTTTCTTTAATAAAACCATATATGAGTGTCTGATCTTTACCAAACTTGTTAGAATTTGACTGAATATTTTTTCAGCGAGTTTCATGTTTATTTTGAAATTTTCTTTTCTAACTACAAAAATTTAGTTCAAATTTTTATTGTATGCCATGATGTCTCTATATTTTAGATTAAAATGTTTTAATTGCTTTTGAATGTAATTGACACTTCTAGAGCTATACATTTTTTTTCTTTTAACTTCATCAGCCCAGTCCATTGGTCTGTGTACCATAGTATCTTTATATCCTGATGGTAGAAAGCCATGATTATCTTTCACCTCCCACAAAGCAGTAGGTTTAAAAAAAAAATGCTTGTTTGTTTGAAAGGCAGGGTTATCGAAGAGAGAATTCTTCCATTTACTACTTCACTTTCCAGGTGGCTACATCAGCAGAGACTGAGCTGGAGGACTGAAGCTAGGTGACAAGATCTTCAGACAGGTTTCTGACATAGGTGTCAAGGACCCAAGGACCTGCACCATCTTTCACTGCTTTGCCTGAGAGCTTAATGAAAATAGGACCAATCAGGACTTGAACCAATTCTCATATGTGATTTTTGGCATTGCAGGTGGTGGCTTAACTCACTGTTCCACAACATTGACCTCCAGGGAGCTAATATTGCATTCCCTATTTCAAATGCAGAAATTGGATCAAAGAAAGCCATACATCTGCTTTCTAGCTAAACATATTTTTGTCATATATTATATCTTGTTTTAAGACTTAAAATTAGTGAGAAGAAAATGTTTAGGTTTTTAAATAACGTAGAAAATAGAATAAAGCATTTTTTTTTCTGTATGAATTGTATACTTCCTAGAAATCGCCATTTCATATGTGATGGTTCTGATTTGATTAGTTTGCCATTTACTATCATTAATTTTGAAGACTTACAAACAGATCACTAGCACTGTCCTGCATGAATTGGCTACTGATATTTTTCTGTCCTCATCTGTTCTTATTTTTATTCAAACATTATTGTCTTTTGATTTCTCAGGCACAAAAAGTTCTTTGTTACGACAGGCTCTTTGCATATGTACTCCTCTCTACCTAGCAAATCTCCATCTTTTTGCTACCAGAGAGTGCTGTTGGAACTGCTGGACAGCTGTAATCTTTAGGTTTCAAGTAGTGGCTGAAACGGCATGCTGTTAGCCATTCCTTGACATTGTATTTCAACAAACTATTTTTTTTTTCTTGTCATGTTTAGTTTGGCTTGAAAACCTTCCATTGATTTTTCTTTTCATAGTGGAAACTCCTGCCAGGTTGGGATTATAGCTGTTTTTCCATTACGGCACCCCCAGAACGTAGTATCGCAATAGGTATACAGTAAGTACTTGTTGAATTAAATGAATGAGAGAAGACAGAAAGCCAAAACTTGTTTCAATTTAATCTCCGTAGGACAAACACAAAGCAAAATTTATTCTTTGCTGAAATTTGTTTGCCAAAATTTTGCAGTGGAGAGCATGAACTGTGTGTTATGCTTATGACCCTCACTTTGTTCATCATACACATGAGAATGCTTAAAATATTTTATAGCAAGTAAAGTTATAAGATGTTTACTTTGGCATCAACAAATAGAAATGTATGCATGATTTTACATGGTACACATCTTCTATTAACTTTCTGAAACAACTTTTCTAGATGGACAGGTCTGTATAAGAAGAAATGGAGAATATTTAATTTAAATATAACAAGTTAGAAGCTCATTCATTCTTTGGTAGTTTGGATTATCTTTTTCAGGATCACTAATTATGAATCTTTGGAGCATTTTGTCATTCAGTAGTTTTGTAAAATACTATCTAACTTATTATTTACAGATATATTTTGTTTGAAAGGCACAGATGGAAGCACACAGAGAGAGTGAGTGATATAGAGTTAGAGAGAATGCTTTCATCCACTGGTTCTCTCCCCAAGTGGTCACAATAGCCAGGGCTGTGCCTTGCCAAGCAAGGAGCCTGGAACTCTATCTGAGTCTCCTTGAGGAATGCAAACAGTGAGACTGTCTTCTGCTGCTTTCCCAGGGGCATTTGAAGGGAGCCTGAAAGTGGAGCAGCCAGGACAGGAACGTGTGCTAATATGGGATACTAGTGAGTTGACCTGCAATGTGACATCACTGTTTCCAGTACCATGTAGTCCATTCTTTGAGAGAAAATGAGAAATACAGCAGTAACAATATTATCAGGATGCTCAAGGGTATGAGGTTTTTTTTTTAAAGTTTATTTTTTTTTAATTGGAAAGTCAGATACACAGAGAAGAGGAGAGACAGAGAGCAGATCTTCCATCCGATGATTCACTCCCCAACTGGCCACAATGGCTGGAGCTATGCTAACGCAAAGCCAGGAGCTTATTCTGAGTCTCCCACACGGGTGCAGGTTCCCAAGGCTTTGGGCTATCATTGACTGCTTTCCCAGGCCACAAGCAGGGAGCTGGATGGGAAGCAGAGTCACCAGGATTCGGGAGACACCAAGTGTCTTCTATACCTAGGTTATTGGTGGTGCTGATCTTGCCAGAACCTGTTGGCTTTTAGGTCTGGGTGACACACGGACCTATTTTGACCCGTATGATGCCACAGTTGGTATTATTTTCCTGGGGTCCCTTGCAAGCCACTGAATTCAGTGAGTTCTCGCGAGCTCAGCACATGTACAGTTCGCTGTTGTCCGCTGCAGTCCTAAAACTTTTGCCACACTGTACAAAATGGTGCCTGACGTGCCACTAATAGAGTTCTTGGTCTACTGGCTGTCAGGTCTGAGGGCTACGCAGACCTGTCTTGGGTGGAACCTGTAGAATGTCACATTATTGCAGTTCACTGAGTCAGAAATGAGTTCACTCCCAGCTTAGCGTATGTATGCTCAGTCCTTTCCCTTGCCTTTGCCTCCTTACGCAAAATGGTGCCCAATTCAGCTCTAGGGGGCTGACTGGGTTGTGAAATCTACCCTGTTCTCACACTGCCCATCTGGGATCTGTCGCTCTGTCTCTGCTCCTGGTCAAATCGAATAGACCAGCAGGACGGACAGTTCTTTGTCTGGATTCATGTCTCAAGTTCCCAGTGAAAGTCCCTTCCCACCTGGTAGCTGGTGGAGTTCCGGCTGCTTGTAGAGTTCAGATCGCCTGTTAGCTGTATACTGCTGGAGTATCAGTCACTGCCACACCACACCATTGTTTTCGCTGCTTTCCTGTGTCTGTCAGTCTCCAGGCAACCCTCTGCTGTTGTTTTGTCCTCTCCTGTTTCCTGGAAAGTATCCTCTCTGCTTCATCCTTATTAAATGTTTCTCGGTCCATTTAAACATGTCCTTATCCTATTCCACCATCTTTGTAATATAGCATTTTATACTGTGTAGTTTTAGTAGTTTTCCTTAATTATCTAAGCAGGGAGTCAGTAAACTATTACTAATGGGCCAAATCTGGCTCTTTCTTACTTCTGTAAAGAGTTTTCCAAAGTAGTTGAAACAATGGTTCTCATTCGTTTATCTGTACTCTGTAGCAGGTTACATTCTGCAGCAGGGAAGCGAACAGTTCTAACTGGAGATGGCTTGCACAGCTAATCACTATTTTGTCTTTTGGCGCTTCGTACAATAAATTGGCCAACTTCTGCTGCAGAATATACATGTAACAGCACTGACTATGTCTTCTCACCGTTTACTCTCTCAGTTCCCTAATAAAATCTAGCCAACAGCAAAATCTTATTGCTGATTAAAAATGCAGAAATACTCTATTCTTATTTTCATAATAGTTGTGCTAATTTGTATGATCTTATACATTTTATTTATGGATGGAAAAGATGAATTCTACTTGTCTAACAGTTTTTGTAAAGGTCTGAGTTTTTAATACTTTTTAAAATAAGCTTCTATTCTAAGTTTTGAATATTATGGAACTGCTCACAAATCAGTCATACCTAGCAAATTGTTTCATTCCTTTCATAACTTTGTATTTTGCCACTTTCTTGATTTTGTTTGAAACTTTTCATACCCTGCTAAAATAGATTGAAATGTTTAGACAATGCCCATCCACCTACTAAAACATTTTTTCTTCCCAGAGAAGGTATAGCAATTTATTCTTCCAGGGGTGTTATAATTTAAATGTCCCTTTTCTTCCTATTTCTAGGTCCAATGTAATTAAATAATAGATTATATTTTCTAACTTTTAAAAAGCAATAAATAGGAAATTACGTTCAGCAGACTTTAAAATTTTTTCCATGTTCTTCTAAACTTTAAATAGGATCCTTTCTGTCTGCACTAAATAGAAATGAAACAGTCCTTTCAAATCAGTGTCCTTGGGAAATGAATGTTTATTAAAAATAAACAACAGAAATATAGTTTTCCCTGGATTTGTCTGATAGTAATTCTAAAAGCTAGATGCTACTTTGAAAATAGTACTATATTTTTAATAACTCATCATTTATTTAAAATCAATACCATCAAATACATACACCCCATGTAATATACCCTAACAAATTGCAATTTAGTCCTTATCAAATATAAACTTATAACACCTTTAAAACCTTTGATAGACAATCAAGATGGCAGAGAGGACATATTTCAGGAAATGGGAAAGAACAGAACAACAGCAGAGGGGTACCTGGAGACTGGCAGACACCAGAAAGCAGCAGACACAAAGGTGTGGTGTTGCAGTGACTGATACTCCAGCACAGCAAGCACAGCATTCAGCTAACAGCGATCTGAGCTCCACCAGCAGTCAGAAAAAAAAAAAAAAAAAAAAAACCTTTGATAATTCCTTACTTCAGATTACCTCTGTGTATTTTATGGGATGTATTTATTAATCATTGAGAAATCATTCCAGTGTTGTGAAAAATAGTTGCAGGTTTATAATTTAGAAGTCCTACATTTATGGAAAAAAGCAAGAGGAGGATTCTTGTATATTTACACTTAGGATGATAGTGATAGGGATAGTGTTAAAGCCAAAAGTGGACTCAGTCACTGTCATCGATTCTTTCAATTTATTATATCATAGAAGTTGTCAGCAACCACGTGGGATACCTTCTACTTGTGATTGAAACTTCCTGCTCAATTACATATCATGTGTAGGTGGGTAGTAGTTCACGTAGTTGAGTAGTAGAGGCATGAGAAAGAGAGGTTGGATAAAAGATACCAAAACATAATTATAAGTAATAGACTCTAGGGTTTCACAGTTCAGTGGGACTACTACAGAATACCATAAAGGATTATATCCCATATAAGAAACTAAATGATTGAAGCTGGTGGACTGCAGATATGGAGAGAGAATAGGGAGATGGTTGATGCTGGCTTCCTGGTTTGCTGAATTTATGTTGGAAGCGTATTTCTGTGTGTCCTTAGAGGTGTACAAGAATTACATGTTGGCAAAAAAAATTTTTAAGGGTAATGAAAAGAGTGGGTTATGGGCGCAGTAGCAAAGAAGTATCACAGTATTTCTGATGCTTTTCCTAAAACCTCACTCCCATCCTTGCAAATGGTTCTTGAATTAAGTCTTTTCCCATATTAATGATGCTCTTTCCCCCAGGCAGTTAACTTGCAAACATATATTTAAATAAATAATTATGAACCCATATGGGATCATTCTGAAAGATGTTCTAGATGCACACACACATTAGCAGAGATTCAGACAGGTAAATTCTGGGAATTAAAGTTTTCTCCCAATCTTGATTTGGGACTTGCAGGCACAGCCTTATTTGCCTTTAAGACCAGAAATTTATCCTGGCTCCTGTCTTAAGTGAATGTTAACTACAGAGAAATGAAGATTTTAAAAAACTTTTTAGGTAATCTAAAGCAATCTAATAAGCTTAATTATCTTAATGTAGCCTGGGTTCTTAGTGCATTTTATGCAGAGTTTAACTTAGTTAGCATCCTCTTCAGCGCAGTTTATGCCTTGTGGTATCTACCTAGTTGCAGCATGAATTTGTGGAGCCTGTTTATTTTAGGTTAGACTTTATAATATCTGCTGGCAGTTGTTCTACATCTTTTAAAGGCTTACTTGTTTTCATTACTTGGGAGGTAGAAAGAGTTGTCATCCACTGGTTCACTCCCCAAATGCCCAGAGCCAAAGCTAAACCTGGACAAAGCCAGATGCCAGGATCTCACTCCAGGTCTCCCATATGGGTGGCCATCACTTCTGTCAAATGCCTGACCTTACTGTACATCTCAACTAAAAAACGAGCAGTCCATTAACCCTATAAAGCTAGGCACTAATTGTTGATTTATTTTCTTTTTGATTTTTCTATTTGTTTTTTGGTGTATACGTTGTTGCTTTGCTTTACTTTGCTTCTGATTAGCACAATTTCTAATCTCGAGCCCTATGGTAAATGTTTATAGCAAATGCTCAATAAATACAATTGAATGAATAAACCAAGAACCAGCATTAAATTAAAAATAATAAATTATTTTAGTGGTCTGTTTTATGGCATACTATGGGTGTGTGCATAAGCCCGCCTCTGATGCCGTCATCCCAAGTGGGCAGCAGTTTGGGTTCCTGCTGCAGCTGTTTTGTTTTCAGAGAAGTTTATTTACAAAGTGTCCAACATAGCAGGGACATAAGAGGGAAGCGAAAAGCACCTCCCAAGGTAAAGCTGTGAGGAGAGATGCCTCTTCAAAGCAAAGAGGGAGAGACACCAAAGATTTGAGAAAGGGCCTTGGGATTTTAAGTGTTCCCTGACTCATTGTTGAGAGGAATCCTGCAGGTAAAACATTTTTCATTGGTGTTCTCTTAACCGATTAGGAAATGGCCAGGCAGTTTTTGTGTTGCCCATTTGAAGGTGTGACCAAGATTTCCGCAGGCTTGAGTGGTCTCAACTTCCTCTTGGAATCCCACATCCTACTTCAGAAGGGGGTAAAAGGCAAAGGCATCTTCTAGCTACTTCCTGCTGAAATGGGGCATCATTCTGGTAAAGACGGCCCTAGAGGTGTGATATTCACAAAACGATGGCAGGGTAATCCAAGTTGTTGTGACAGAAGTTGGTCCTAATACAAGGTTTCATGTTTGGGCCCATCTGGAGTCTGAAGACCGCTAGTTGGGAAACAAAGAACACAAGCGAATTGAGAATACAGGGTCCAAATATAACTGACCTTTGAATACCACTCTCCTAAGCACTTACACAAGACACTTAAGGCATCTGCTTTGGCCAGCAGATATCATTCTCAGATGTGAGTGTTATTTTTAATGGTAACAGTTCTGCCTACGGAGCCAGCATTTTGTTTACTAAATGTATTTGGCAGGTGCCTTTCTGAAAAGCAGCTTCGAATACTGCAGTGGTCCACAGGTTGGTTCTGGAGAATCTAGTTGATCGGGAGTGCTGATATCAGGCAATAAAGTCAGTATCTACCTCAGAGAGAGGAAAACAACCTTGAACATCAAGGAGGGCCTACAAGGACCTTCACTAATATACCTTGCCCAATAAGGGAGCAGGTGTCTCAGGAATAACAAGTGAAGATTGGTGAAGTGGAGATCTCACCAAGTGCAAGCCAGTGTTTGGGTGAAATACCACTTGAGAAGCTAACTGGAGATGTCTTGTACAGTTACCTTTTGCGAGGATCTGGATCCAGGAGAAAAAAAGCAAGATAGAAAATTCAGCACCTGTGTCTAGTAAGAAATTAACCTTTTGAGATCCCACCATCAAGGAAACCTGAGGCTCCTCAGTATAAACTCAGGTGGTGGGACTCTGGAGAGACTCCGGGAATCATCGCTGAGGATCCTGGTCAGCTCCCTCTGGAGCTGGGGACATTATGATTTCCAATGACCCCACCCTTTGCAGTTGGGACATGGTCCCCAAATGGCTCCTGGTCTTTGGCAAAACTGGCCTGGCTTCCCACAGCTGAGGCAGAACAGTGGGGGTTTTTTTGTTTTTGTTTTGCTTTTTTTTTTTTTTTTTTTTCTTGAGGTGAATACACTCATAGCAGTCAGCATTTCACTGTATGACAGCTATCTTTCCACCTTTCCTTCTCTAAGTCTCAATTATAGTAAACGGTATTAGCTGCCCAGATCAGTTGGTCCAAAGAGAACTTACCAGGGACTGCCATAAGCATGGAGCTTTTTCCATATATTCAAGGCTGACTATACAAGGAATGTGTCCTTGAGGATTGCTCCACCTCCACTGTGTGTGTGTCCAAGTTAGTGAATTTTGCAATCGCCCCCTTGAGGTGTTCTAGAAAGCAAATTGGTACTTCAGTCTCCCTGATGAACAGTGGTGAGTTGACTGTCCACCAAATTCTCCTATCCTTACCACTTGAAGGGTAATTTGCAAGTAGATAAGATTTTCCTCCAGTTTTGGAGGAATCCTCTGAAAGCCTTCTTTCTGCTCCCCTTCCTCCACAGGAACCTCACCCCTGCTTATCTCCCTTAGAGGAGCCCTGCCCTCTTTATCCCAATACCTCAGGGAGAAAGCCTTCCAAGTCTTAACCTGGCATGGGGAGAAGCAGTGCTGCTGCATTTCTCATCCAGGTCCCTGCTTATGGCCTGGTAAAAGCAACAGCAGATATTCCAAGTTTTGGGGTCCCTGCCACTCCTGGATGAAACCCCTACGTCTTAACTTCAACCTGGTCCAGCCCTGGTCATTGGAAATGAACCAAGAGGTGGAATCTCTCTCTCTTTCCCTTGTACACACTCTTTATCTGTCAATATTTCTAATTAATTAATTAATTAATTAATTAGATACTTTAGCTTCAGTGTTTGCCCATGTCTTTGTAGCCTCATCCTCGATACTGTAGTACAAAGATTTGCCACTCTTTGGTTTCTCTTCTGGTAGCTTTGATAACATGTTGGCTATTCTTTTGGGCATTTTCTTTTCCTGTTTCTATTTTTCTTTTATTCGTTTGTTCTTTTTAACATTTCTTCACAATAGTTGGCTCCTCGGTTTGTCTGTTTTGGTAAGTTAGTACCACTTACACTATAGCAATTGACCATACATATGTAGTTCACAGAGCCCAGAGTAGGATCCAGCAATCCTCAACCTTCTGACTGTAGTTCCTGTGTCTGTTCTCCCACATCTGTCATAGTAGCAAATCGCTTAAATACATTTTATTTTATTCTAATACACCTTGACAGGGAGTTTACAGCCTGCTTTCTTATTGTAAAGGGGTGGTTACACTACAGAGCAATAGGTGGTAAGCTGGGTGAAGTTGTGTCAGCTAACTCAGGCAGCACAGTAGAGAGTGGTTAATTCTATGCTTGAGTCAAAGACTCAGAAAGCTGCAGACTTCTCTCTTAGGTCTTTGAAAGCTGTACAACTCTACCTTCTTTATGTTAGTAGCTTTCTCAAAATGTCAGTGTGTGTATTGTTGGATGGAAAATGTCATGAATTCGGTTTAGTAACAAGCTAAAACATTTTCTCAGCCCACCAAATTATCATTGGACTCTCTTTTCCTTTCCTATATACATTTCTGTTTTACTTTCCCCTGGCCAAGAACCAATTATTCTTAAGCAGTGTCTTGTGCTTTGTAGTGCTTTAAACATATGTATTTGCCTTGCTACATTATTTCACTTGATCTTTATGATGATCTGTGAATGTAATAAGAACTATACTATATCATCTTCTTGAGCCCTTTTGATAACTTCATAGTAGAATATAAAGCTGACATCTGGGCATATCAAACCCGACTTTTCATTTAGTTTTACATATACTACATCTAATTTGACAAATACTATATACAACCTGTATTACTTTTCCTATGCAAGCAATCTTTGGATACAAGATTTGAATAAGGTCTATGGTCTCTGACAGGCTGAGGGGGAAATATATCCAAATTGTGTCTTGTCATCATATCATAAAAGCATAGGGCAGATGGGAAACGGATGGAAGCCAATCTCTTTTATGCATTTGTAATTGCATTGCTGTAATCCCATTTTGCAACTGTCTTTGGCTTTCAAATATATCTGAAACTGTTGGGTGGGTAGAATACTGAAATAATTAACTGTGTCACCTGCTGATTTGTGTACCTTGGAAAACATTATGGTGAAGTAAGTTGTTAATGCTAAATAAGAGCCCAACATCATGCTTCCTTCCAGACTCAATTAAATGGATTCATTGTTGTTTCCACTGCTATGAACTGAGTGGAATTTCTTTGTAAATTGCCTCCTATTTGTACCTCATGAAGTTATACCATTTCTTCTTTTAAGTCTGCGTTTCTCTCAATAATCTAAAAATTTACTTTGGAACTAAAGCTATACCCAGGGTCAAATATTAGAACCAGAAGGTACAAGGAAGTTGGGAGCTCTTTTGGTTTTCACCTCTCTTTAGTGCCCACTTAAAGAACCTGTGGTCTACAAAAACCAGCTATTGTTACAGTTGTGGGAGTCGATCTAGAGTTTCAACTGCTAGTTTGGATGCCGGTATCTGCTGTCTGAATCCAGTGCCTGCTTCCACTGTTCAGCTTCCTGCAAGTGCATCCCCTGGGAGACACAGCAAGGGATGGTTCATACAGTTGGCTCCCTGCCACCCACTTGGAATACCTGGATCTAGTTTCTGGCTCCTGGCTTTGCTGCTCTCCAGCCTTTTTAGGCATTTGCAGAGTAAACCAACAATAATCATTGCTTCTTTCTCTTCTCTCTATCCCACCCTCTCTGCTTCTCCAATAGAAAGTTATAGCTACAAAAAACAATGATACTAAAATATTTCTTTAATGCTTCATATTGCATGTTGTATTTGCTTTTGTATGAGAAATTATCAGAGAAGATAATTGTCTATCAAGAAAAGCTTACATAGTACTTCCCTTAAGTTTAGATGAAACCTAATATATTGTGAAAAAAGTGTGTCAGGTACTACACACCCATACATTATTCATTTGCACACTCAGCATACATGTATGTACACACTTATAAAGCTAAAGAGAAAAAAGTTTTTCATAAATATATAATAATTATGTAATATATCAATGTTGATTTTTTTATATCTTGTGGTATCTTTTTTTTGTTACCATAACTGAATACCTAAGATAAGCTGCTCATTTTGGCTCCTAGTTCTAGAGGCTTTCAGTCCAATAGTGGGTGAGTCTTGCTGGTTTGGCCCTCGGGAAGGCCAGAGGATGACAGTGTGTGGAGGAATGGAATAAGTTTTGAGAACTGATCATGTTGCAAGCCAGAAAGCAGAAAAAAAATAGCTGAACTCAACTCAATTTGCATAACTAACCTTCTCTCAAGGACTATTTCCCAGATACACCCCAGTGTCCTAAGAACTTCCCCTTTGGCTTAGCTCCTAAGCACCATGATTGAATTATTTTTTTATGTTTTTAGTATTATTTATAACAATGTTCTATTTATGACTTTGGAGTTTAGTTTCCAGCTTAAGTTCAATAGTTGTATTCTGCACAAACCATAGCATTCTGCCCCAAGAGCCAAATTTTTTTTTCTTTAAGTAATTAATTCTAAATGAAAGTTTTTAATCTCTGTGAATATTAAAACTTGATAAATATTTTTATGTATACTACAAGCTTTACTTTCTCTCTTCTAAATGTAGATAATTTATTTAGGGCCTATGGAATCCTAAATGTCATTATCTAAACATCAAATAAGTATTTAATGTGAGAAGCAAAATGGCAATAATTTTTGATGGTTTTTATTGTTTGTGTTATTATTTGTCAGTCTTCTCAGTTGTTAAATGAATGTATATAGAGCAATTGCAATAAAATTATGCACTGAGATTGTAAAATAAAGGTGATAACCAGGAGTTGACACACTTCACTGATGAGGCAGCTAGGTTTTAGTTGAGCCTCAGGGCAGATCTTTGCAAACTATGTGGATGAGGTTCTTAGATCCAGCCTATGAAACTAGTTCTAAAATTCCAAAATTGGTGTTTTGTCCATCAATTTTCTCAACAAAAAGACAAAATTATAAAGTTTCTTTTGCCAAGATTAAAGGTGATAGTAGTAGATATAAAATTAGAAATAAATTTCCTTACTCCCCATAATTATTCTTCCATATTACTTTATTCTTTCCATTTGGTAACTTTTCTAATCATTATAGTGATCTGTGTGTGGTCTAGAATAATTCCGTGCTTTTAGTACCCTAATCTAACCATGGAGATTTTCTGCAAAACCTGTGTTTATTCCTAAGCATTCTAGGGTGTGGTGGAATCCGGCTAGCTTCGAAAAATTAAGAAAAGTTCTGAAAAAAAAGCAACTAACTCAAACTGTTGTTAAATCGTTGTTCTTTGAAGAAACAAGCTATAGCTGCCACTGTCAACAGTGGATAACATTTTAGAAATGTGAACAGAAGGAAATGTGGTGAAAAAAGCAAATTTGCCAAAAAGTAAAGCAAAGAAAAAGGAGACATTATTAATGACAAAAGCAAAGCACACACCTTATAGGCTACCAGAACATTTTGTGTTCAGAAAATTGCATGTATCAGTGAATTTAGAAGTATATTGTTTTTTGCATATTAGGAACCAAAAGATAGCTATATATATTCCATTATACAAATACAAGACAAGCTCCCGTCTTTCTGAAATTTTACTTTACATTTTTAAAATTATATTTAATGTTTAATAGTTGATAGTAAATTTTAAAGAATATTAAATATATGTAGCATCACAGGGGAGTATTGTACAGGTAGCCTAGGAACTACTAAAATTCAATATTAGAAGTATGAAATATACTTATAAAGTATCTATACAATCATAAAGTTTTTTAAAAGCCCTAAGCTGAATCATCATTGATTTGGGGACCATGTTATGAATATTTTATGAGCAGACTTTTTATGCAATAGAAGTTTTGATTAAGTGAACATTTATATCTTCTTCAATTCTGAGTAAGAAATCAATCATGGAGAGAAACAAGTGACTTGATGTTATACATTTATTACTTAGGGCCAGCTTTATATGCTTGGTCATCTCTTAGGTTTGTATTGAGAATTAGGTGAAATAATATATAGAAGACATACAGCATAGTATAATAACTTGATATAATTTAGTATAAATAAAGAAATGCTGGCCTCAAGAAAAATGAGTGGGACGTGTACATTTCTCAAAACCCAACTAAATAACAGGAAAAATAATTTTAAATACATAAGATTGCAAAGACAAAGAAAATGGAGATGAACAAAGAAGACATGAGAGATGTCAAAAATTTAAATTTTGCAGTGAGTCGTAATGGTATAGGCTATACATAATTGATAAAAACAAAACTTTGGAACTTGGAAAAACTCAAAATTGCACTGATTTTAGACAAAAGGCTGAGATACAATAAAACTCAGGATTAAAACCAGAAAGATTTGTAGAAAGTAAAGGAAGAATTTTATCTCAGTATCCGATCCAAATCATAAACGCAGTCGACTCTCCTCTTGTGGTTCTGATGAAACACTGTATACTCTCTAAAGAGTGAAATAAAAATATCTTGAGTACTGGAGATTCTATACACAAGTTCACAAACACAAAGTCATTAGACATTCCAGAACAAACCTGTGGAAAAGAAGGAAGTGAATTTTCAAAGCAATCCATGACAGTTTCCCAGATATGAAAAACAAGAATATATAGGTTCAAGTATTCCTGTGAGTGCTCATGAAAATATGAAACACCTGTATCAGAACACAGCATTGGGGCTGGTACTGTGGCCTGGCTGGTAAAACTACCATGTATGATGCCAGCATCCCGTACAGGAAGTAGTTTCAGTCTCAGTGCTCCACTCCCTTCCAGTGCCCTGCTAGTAGCTTGGGAAAACCACAAAAAATAGTCTAGGTATTTGGGCGCATACCTCTGCAGGTGAAACCCAAATGAGGTTCTCAGAGCCTGGCTTTGGCCTGATCCAGCCCTAGCTGTTAGGCCACCTGGGTAGTGAACCAGCAGGTAGAAGTCCTCTCTCTATGCCTTTCCCTCTGTGTGTGTGTATGTGTAACTCTGACATCCAAATAAATAAATAAATAAATCTTTGAGGGGAAAAAGAAACACATCATGAAGTTTTGGGGATTTAAAGTATAAAGAAGATAGGAGCTTTGTAGAGAAAGGGATAAGTCACCTAACGGCATGGGAGGAAGAAAGTACTGCATCCTAAAGAATCGGGAAATTTTCATAATTCAAATCTAATGCTGTGTTAGAGTTCTCCAAGTAAATGGAAACAACAGGGTATATGTATTTTTTTAAGATTCGTTTAATTTTTTTTGAAAGATACACAGAGAAGAGGAGAGACAGAGGAAGATCTCCCGTCCGCTGGTTCACTCCCCAAGTGGCCAGCTCCAGTGGCTGGAGCTGCACTGACTCACAGCCAGGAGCTAGAAGCCTCTTCCAGGTCACCAACGCATGTGCAGGTTCCCAAGGTTTTGGGCCATCCTGGACTGCTTTCCCAGGCCACAGGCAGGGAGCTGGATGGGAAGCGAGTGTGCTGGGGTTAGAATCAGCACCCATCTGGGATTCCAGCACATGCAAGGTGAGGACTTGAGCTGCTAGACTACCAGGCAGGGCCCAACAGAGTATGTGTATCAATGTATCTATTGTAATGAACTTGGGCTGTCCTGGACTCCAGTAAGTCCCGTGGCCCTCGTGGCCCTCGTGGCCCTCGGTCATCAAGCTGAAAACCCGGGAGAGACAAAACCTAGATGTTTGGCTCCGATCTGCACATAAACAGCCCAGGACACATAAAACATGGGTGAGACCAAATGCCAGAGAAGATCAATACCCTGGCTCATGGACTCAGGTAGAAATGGTTCCCTGTTACTCAGCCTTGTCTTAGATGTGCTTAGGTCTATTCAAATTTTCAAGTGATTATAAGAGACCCGTTTACTTTAGAGAAGGTACTATCCAAAATTCATGAAAAATTCATTTGTCACTACAGTGACATTAAGAGGCAGAACCTCCAAGTGGGCAGTGGGTTATGAATTCTCTCTCTTCATCAGTGGTTTCATGGTAGTCTGCGGACTGGGCTCCTGATAAGAGACTACAGGTTGAACCCCGCCCCCCCCACTCCCTCTGTGTTTGGTGTCTGCTCGCTTGCCTTTCGCCAGGTTTGAACAATCAGAAAGAGCTGCTCCAGATACAGGCATCATGCTCTGGGACTGCTTTTTTTTTAAAGATTTATTTTTATTATTTATTTATTGGAAAGGCAGATATACAGAGAAGAGGAGAGACAGAGAGGAAAATCTTCCACCCGATGATTCACTCCCCAAGTGAGCACAACGGCCGATACTATGCCGATCTGAAGCCAGGAGCCTCTTCCGGGTCTCCCACGCGGGTGCAGGTTCCCAAAGCTTTGGGCCGTCCTCGACTGCTCTCCCAGGCCACAGGCAGGGAGCTGGAAGGGAAGTGGGGCTGCCGGGATAGAACTGGCGCCCATATGGGATCCCGGGCGTGCAAGGGGAGGACCTTAACCACTGCACCACTTGCGCCACTGCGCCGGGCCCCCATGCTCTGGGACTTCTAAGCATCCAGAAACATGGGCCAAATAAATTGACATGTTTATAAATTACCCAGTCTATGGTATTCTGTTATATCAGCAGAAAATGGACTCAGCCATCTGCTTTACTCTGTCCACTGATTGAAATGCTAATTTCATCCAAAAACAGCCTGCCAGACACACTCAGAATAGAAATTTGACCCTCTATCTAAGCACTTCATGGCCCAGTTGATACATAAAATTAACCTTCAAAGTACACAAGTCATAAAGGACCAAAATTATTTAAGATTTCAGTATAGAATTTTATGAACAGAAACAAGAAAGGTAATAAGAATAAAGGCCTAAGCAAAATCTGTGAGGTTGTCAAACTACAGAGACTAATGAGGTTAGATAAGAGTGTATTGTCATAAACCTTTCAATGAAATTTGGACATTGTATTTGAGAAATATATCATTTGGTCAGTTAAATTCAGAAGGTGCAATAATTTGGAGACATTGAAATTTAGAAAATAACCCTCAAAAGAATCCCCAAAGGCATGGAATAGGTTTAGTGGAAACTGAGAACATGTTCACAACGTTAAAAATAAATCAACAGAATTGTTGATAACAATAATGCAAAGAGACTAGGGGAAGCTATAGCTATATCAGAAAAAAATAGACTTTAATGAAAAATTTAAAAAAACAATAATGCAGAAGATTATTGAATCAGAATATTGTGTCACTGATAATGAGAAATTGAGAAGAGATTTATTTAAGGGATCAATGATGAGATATTTGAGATGGCATGTCATTACCTTCTAATATTCAATCTCTAAAGAAAATATTAAAAATGAAAGCAAGGAATCTTCCAAAAGCTCCTGAATAATGCCTGTCATGAAAAAATTATGCTTGAATTCAAGGCTTGGCATCAGAATACATTGATCATTTAATTCCAGTTTTCCATGAACTTGATTATGTAGTATTTTTGCATATGGTTGACTTGAATCATGGAAAAATATTCATCAGATAAAACCAAACTGCTGTAACTGAATCACAGTTATGTTAAAATAATCTCTTGATGTAAATGTTTTACTAAATTGCAAATATACTGCTAAAGGTTTTGATTACTGTGTATTTATTCAAATGGTAAGACCGTTAGATTTGGGCTTATTAGACCAGTGATTAG
Source organism: Ochotona curzoniae (assembly GCF_017591425.1). Classification (NCBI taxonomy): domain Eukaryota; kingdom Metazoa; phylum Chordata; class Mammalia; order Lagomorpha; family Ochotonidae; genus Ochotona; species Ochotona curzoniae. The sequence continues at coordinate 9,791,392 of NW_024466004.1, read as the reverse complement.
GCTTAAAGTATCATTCTGCTTTATTATTTCTTAAATAATTTTATCATAATTGTAAACACTCATTACTTTCTTTGTAATGAAAATATTTTAAAAATTGAATAATGCTTATTTCGCGTCTTAGTTTAAACTCTTCCAGCAATACATGACTTGCTGCAACCAATAATGAATTCTAACTTCCATCTATTTTTCAAAGGACAAGAAATTAAAGTATTTCTTAGATTATAGAATTCTCTCCTATCTTTTATTTTAGGAGCATTTTTGATACTAGTTTTTTGTTTCTCATGTTGTTTCCGTATTAAAAATATCATTAGATTCTTCTTGACACAAGAGAGATCAGAGTTTGAAACTGGGTTTGGAGCACGGGATATGCCAGAGATGGGCAGCCTTTGATGAGGTGACACTGATATTTTCCGTCTCAGAGACAGAATAACCAGGCAGAGCTCAAAACGTACTAGGGCATTGGAGCCATGCTAGTGCTAATAAGGTTACTAGGTGAGTTCGCAGAAATGAGAAAAGCAGATAAAATTTAAAAAATATATTTTAAAAAAAAGTTCTAAGTCGAATTTTATGATTGTAGTGTAATGTTTTGACAAAAGCAATTACAAATGTCAGGTGCTCCAATGCCTTTATTTTATGTGTTCATTCTTCTCCTGGTTAGTATTTTGATAAACATGTTTTGGAATTTATATATAGCATGGGTAAAGTATTAATTGGGGAAACTACTTGAAGGATACATGTATCTGCTGATCCTTTCATAACATGAGTAAAATTACTGTTGTCTTTATAGTGTTTTTCAATATTCAGGTCATTGCCATTTTTCAGTTAGTGTTGTCTCCTGGTATTCAGTGTGGAGTCAGATAAATGGATAAGTATTCCATATTCTTCTCCTCCATGACCACGTGTATTTTAGACTGTTTCAGAAATGTTTTTATTTGAAAAAACATGTGTATACATATTTCCCTGACAGTCTAACAGTTTCTGGGAGAATATTCATGCCTTTTAAAACCTGTTTTTTTTTTTTTTTTGGTTATAGATTTATCATCTTTTTAAAACCTTACCTCCCATGATTTCTTTTTAAATGGTTCACAGTTAAATTTAAATTTCTATGTTTAGATAGGATTATGTTTATATACCAACCACCAGTGTCCAGGAAATTCAGTGGTAAAGCTAACAAAATAAGGAGTTTATAGTCTGTTTTGTCCTATGTATATTTGTAGAAGTTTTGAAGCTTACTTAGCAGAATCACTTAAACATTCAAACAATTTCTTTAGCACAAATTCACTATTTGATTCCAGATAATTGTGAAGATAACAGTGCACCACTCTTTGAAGATTAGTTCCCAAGAATAATTGCTAGATTTATTCATTTCAAAGCAGATTGCATTACGAACAGCTTTTATACATAAATATTTTTACAGTATTTCAGATTGGCTAAAGTTGGTTTGGTGCAATCAGCATGGTTTGATCAAATTTGGAAGAGGTTACGGCCACATTTTTGTAGTGTTTTCTCCAGCATCTTTATTTTTTTCAGATGGACATATTTTATGTTTCTTCCCACTAATCAAAATAAGAAACTGAGTTTGCCTGTGCCAGAAAATAGAACTATCACTTTTCACATTCTTTCATTTTTCAGGTCATTTTCAAATAAGATTGTGTTTCTAGTACTTCTGAATTCCTGAACACTCTTAACTTTGTAGATATAAGTGCCCAGATGAACATTTCAGGGGGAATCTAACTTTTCATGCAGTATGTTTTGTGTTGTGCATTCCAGATACAGTTAACTTTTTGTGTGTGTGTGATTAGTGTGGAAAGAAATTAATGCAGTCCAGTATTATGATTTATGGACTGAATCTTTTAACCACTGAAGACTTGCCAAAACTAAAAGTATTTTTTTCCCTTTGGATATTAGAAACAGCTACTGTTTTTGTTGATCTTTTAAAGTTCTGAATGGGCCTATTTCAAATCATACCAGCATGGGAGCTCAGATTAATAATATACTTATTCAACTAGTGATACTGAGTGAAACCATTGCTCACATGGGTAGGAAGGATAAAATTTCATAAAATTATTTTCAGGTGCATTAATGCATTTCTGGAAGCTGTACATGATATTTCTTTTGCATGAAAAATCAAAGATTTCTATTTATTGTATCAGTTACAGGGGGGCTCATAAGTTAATTTAATTGCAGTTTTAAATATCTCAAAATGAAAGATCTTTTGCTTTTAAAATCAATAATGTGAATGCAGGATTTTTCCCCAAGGTTTTTAATTCTTAGTATATTGATCTGTTTTGAGATATCATGACTGTATTTCATTTATGTTATGAAGACATATTTCTGATTCTCCTTTGTTGTTAGCTACAGCAAGCTGCTGAAGTTTCTCAGCTGCGGGGAGCAAGAGTAATTTCTCCTGAAGATCTTCTCTTTTTGATGCGCAAAGATAAGGTAATCTAAAATAATTTTAGTATGTTAAAATTCTCAGTGTGTGCCTTAGTAATAACTTAAAGGAGGAACCTACGCCATCTTTGTTCTTTAGTTTTCAAGTGCGTATCAGAACTATTGAATTGATGTTTTAGACTTCAGAGTTCATACAGAAAAATAGGTTTCCTACACAGATTTAGAATTTACAAGAATGGATGTGTTTATGTAAAAATTGTGCTACCCTGATCTTCATTTCTTCCATGTCTGTTTAAATGTTTTCATTACTACATAAAATTTACTAAATATTAACTGTGTTTTGTTCTCATGAATGGGATATAGCCGGTAGGCTTAATTGTTTTACTTCTTGTTTTGTGTACTAACATTATCATAATCATATGCTTTTGTACATTAATTTTTTATATTTGAAGCACAAAGTTCTTTTGTGACATTGGGCAAAGGGAAGTAGGTCCATTAAGATGAATTTATTAGTAGCATCAGAATGTGCCCCAATTTCCATTTCTCGAAAAGAAATGCTTGTCTTATGTTTTAACTCTGACATTAAACTAATTAAACCAATGTTTAAGGTTAGTTTTTTCGGGTATAAAGACTTTGTAGTATTTTACATGTTCCACAGACTCATCTCTTAGATAATATGAAATGACTTCACTCTCCAGAATTTTCTAACCTGGCTGAAAAAAGTCTGCATGACTGAGGTGAAAGAACATTTTAAGGTCCACAGAATTTCAGGATTATACAGTGAGATGGCAATATTGTAGGATTGTTGCAGTGGAGATTCTGTCTAGACTGAGGCCCGTGGACTCATGTATAGATTAGACCAAATGCAAGGAAACTTACAGACTGCTGTGTCAGTAATGAGGGTGAAGTTGATTAGTATGGAGTCTCTGGAAACGAAAGAGAAGGAAGAATTCCAAGAAACAGTGTAGAATTAGGAGTGTATCAGATTTGGTGACTTCATTGTTCTTGGAGGATTATGGAGGTGTACCATCCGATACCATATAGAAGTGGTGGTTGGGGAAAGAAAGCAGAAAATGCCGCAGAAATGAAACCAGCAGGGGCATAAAAGAATGGATACTCATATTGCACCGGTTCTGTCAGCATGCCTTTGCACTGATGGAGGTGAAGAAGGAGCACATAAAGTCCACACCGACAACTAACAGTTTTTCTTTCTTCTGGGCAAGCCTGAATTCTAAATTAAATTGAAGCTTCTGGAGTATATACCATTTGACACTGCTCGTGTGCTTTTCACAAGAGCTCTTCACTCAGGAACATTGTACCAAAAAACAACAGCAGCTGTGGTGTAAGAAGAGTTGCCGGATCTTTTTATTTCTATGCTTGCAGGTTCCAAAAAGAATGTAAAGCACCTTACATAGGTAGACTATCAGACAAAGGAAAATTAAAGTACAGTATAGAATTAAGAGAGAGGGGTAGCAGGAAAAAAACGTATAGCAAGTGAATACTTTTTCTCCTAATAATTTCTGTTTTTATGTGAGAATTACTTATTGACTACTGTATTTTATAAAATATACCAGTTCTTCAAACGATAAGCATGTAAGGTAAAGATTGTTTCCTTGCTTTGTAAAAAAAAAAGATTCAAAGGTTGTATTCTTTACCACAGACTCTCTTTGTACAAAAAGATGCTGATTTGTTTACTTTCATGTGAGGACTGTTGGGAATGTTAGGTGAAGAGTATGTGAAAAGCTTAGTAAGCTACACTTCTTAGAAGTCTTAAAGCCAAATGCCAGGAGTCAGAAGTAATGTGTACTATGCATGGAGAGAACAAACTACTAAACACATACTCTGAAAGTTAAGGAGCACAGAGATTAATAAAGCCAGTGAAGGCCATCAGTAAGACCTAACTATCATCATCAGCTTTCAGATTCATAAAATAGATTTCTCAGATTACAGAATGTCTTCCAGGGCTGCAACACATCAACCGGTTTTATTAGAAAATAAAAAGCTTTTTAAAGTAGTTGTTCTAAACTCATTATCTAAATGTTTATGTCAACTTTTAAAAATAAAATTTTCTCCTGAATGTTTACAAAATTCTACAGAGTAACTACATTTTGCTTAGTACGAGGAATGTGATATCGCATTCTAAAAAAAGAATTTCAAATTTTTCAAAGAAACACAAAGTGATTATTCTGGTTATGGAGCATCTGAAATGAAAAATTGCTTTTTTAAAATACCATTTTAGCTTTTGTTTTTAATCTTTTCTCAACATTTTTATTCCATAGTATCATGCTAAGAGTTGTTTTATTTTTCCCAGTTATACTAGGAGTAATCAGTAAGTGAATACAAGTATAGATTATTTTTTCACTTTATATTTTTAATAGAAAAAGCTTAAAAGACTGCTAAAATACATGTTTATCCGAGACTACAAATCAAGGATTATTAAAAGCATAGATGAGGATGATCTTCTGGAAGGTAAGCAAAAACAAACACTAAACTAAAATCACTAGTTTATGATACATGTATGCTGGATAACACCTTAATGGAATGTCAAGATAGATATTGCCATCAGTACAGATGTATTTTTTATATAATTTTTCCTTTTATAGAATTTTAGGAAACTTGTATTTGAAGTATTTCTTTTAATGATATGTATTGCTTTGCATCAAGCTATGATTAAATTTTAAAAGCTGTATTCAGTGCCTGGTCTATAGATTTCAGCTCACATAATATTTCTGTGGTGTATATAGTGAGGTAGGTATGTGTATGGTGACCTATTATGTGTCTTTTGAGAACAATGATTATGGTGTTTTGCTAGCTTATCATGAAAATATTTCATATGTTTTATGATATATGTTTACTTCATTCTGTTGTGTCATTTCCATTCTATTTGAAATGTTAAAAAAAAATTGTTAACACTGGGTAGTTTTCTGTTTCTCTATTTTATGATATTTAGAAAACCATTAATGTTACAAAATAAAATAGTGCTAAACCAAATATAGTAAATACTAAGTTCTACTCACTGATTCCAAATACTTAATTAACATTGAGATATACCTACATTTAATGTATTTACACATGTTCTTGGGAATTCCTTTTTTATTGTTTCTAATAGAATGTCATCTGTTACTGTGACTACATTGTTATATTAGGTTAATCAAGAAGATATTAGATTAAGGGGAATTTCGGGAAAATACAATCAATGATTTTCGAAATACAGTTAGTTTCCATTTATCATTGACAAATAAAGTGAAATCAGTTTATAAAAAGTTATTTCTGATCAAATACATTTCGCAGTTTCACCTGTTTAATATGCCACAATTCTCATATTTCCTGGAAAATAATTCTGCAGATGAATTTAAATGTTTCCTTCTATGGAGCATACAAAGAATACAGACTTGGGCCAAGCAGATCTGGATTCTAGTCAATCCTAGTTCTCTGCTCTGTCTGACCTAATGGGTCAGGTTTCTCATTTTAAAGAAGGAAATAATACCACTTAACATGTGGAATTCTTTGGAGAGTTCGATATAATTCACGAAAAGCACTTGATATTTGCTTTCCACTGAATAAATTACAGCTGCTTATACTATGATATGAACACCAATAAGTTCAGAATGGCAGGACTTAATATTCGCTTTTGCTGACATCTTACTAATTTGATGCACTCTCCTTATTTATTTCAAATCTTTCCTCTTTATTTTAAATTGTGAATTTAATTTTGTGCATAATATAAATCCACACCAAAATTTTATGTAAGTTGATATAAATAACCAAAGTACTCAGATAAAACCATGCGAAGAACATGGCAGTCTCTTCCAAGTGAAACATTTAACTGGTTTAAATAAATTATATATGTGTATATATATATTGTGTGTGTGTGTGTATATATATATGTATATATATATTGTGTGCTTGCATATGTAATCATGTATAGCTCCTGGAAACTTCCTCAAGAACATAACATTCAAACGAGAAACATGTATTCAAGAAAATCTACAAAATCTAGTTAACAGCAGTTTGGGTTTGCTAATAATGATCAACCACGCTCCCCCAGTTTGCTGTGACAAGCTCTATTCTGAGTCAGTGTGACAAGCAACACTTGGCTCCTGCTAACTCATGTCCCAGTTTAGAGGACGCTTCACCATAAGAAAGGTAGAAAATTAGCCCTCTTATTTCCCTGGCTTTGTGCGTCTCTCTTTTAGGCTGCTACAGCTGAGGTGATTAATGTTCTGTTGTTTCACTTATCCTGTGTTCATGGAGTTAATATTCTAGCTCATAGAATATGGGTTGAGAATATGGAGCTCTTGCCACTGGTGTAGCTTGCTCATATTCTACAGAACACCTCTTTTAGCCCAGGATTGTCTTCCCAGGACAAGTCGTTTTCTGCTCCCATGTGCTCTTGTACCATGTCCATATAAGAAAATGGAAATAATAGGGTTCAAAAGCAAATGGCCAAAATGCAAAAATTATCAGAGGCTTCAATCTGGAATAAGAATCAGTGAAACATTAAACAACCTAAAGAACAGAGATAAAACAATGGACAAAAAAATAGCAGAGCTTTTGAAAATATAAGGCATACATATTATAGGAGAATCAGAAGGAAAAGTGAAAATGGAGTAGAAAAAAAATGCTGAAAGCAATAATGACTTAGTATATACGTTTAAGTTTCATATAAGGCTCCTCATAGGACTAACACACACAAAGAAACCTGTCCTGGGCCCACAATGGTTCAGCGGTTACATCCTCTCTTGCCTACTTGGGGATCTTATATGGGCGCTGATTCATACCCCAGCAGCTCTACTTCCATCCAGCTCCCTGTTTGTGGCCTGGGAAAGCAGTCAAGGATGGCCCAAAGCCTTGGGACCCTGCATCTGCATCGGAGATGCAGAAGAAGCTCCTGGATCCTGACTTTGGATTGACTCAGCTCTGACTGTTGCAGGCACTTGGGGAGTGAACCAGCATAGGAAAATCTTTCTCTCTTTTTATCTGCACATCTGCCTTTCCAATGAAAATAAGTAAACTTTTTAAAAAATCTGCAGTAACACAGATTACAGTGAACATGTTGAAAGATAAAGACAAGGAGAAAAATCATAAAAGCTACAAGAGAAAATACCTCATTATGTTAAAGATAGCCCCACAAAACCTATCAGCTAATTAATTTATCATCAGTAATAGAGCTCGGAAGGCATCAGGACAATATTCAAAGTGGTAAAAAATTGTACAGTGAGAAACTTGTACTCAACAAAATTTCCTTTCAGAAGTGAATGTGGCAAATTCTTTTAACCTTTCTTTACTGTGGAGGAATTTTATTTCATTTTCAAAGACGAAAGAAAGCTTTGCTGGATATGTTATCCTAGGCTGGCAATTTTTTTCTTTTAGAATCTGGAATAGGTCACTCCATTCTCTTCTTGCTTGTGGAGTTTCCTGTGAGAGATCTCCTGTGAGTTTAATTGGCATTCCTTTACACGTCAATTGATTTTTTTCATGTGCACATTTAAGGATCTTTTCCTTATGTTCAGTTGAGGAGAGCTTGTTAAAAGAATTTGCCTCTTTCAAACCTGCCCTACAAATGATACTCCAAGATGTTCTCTTGACAGAGAAGAGGAATAGCACCTACCAAAAGCCAAAGGCAAACGGGAAGAACATCCCGACAGGACCCAAGTTCCACCCATACATATTAAACTCTGAATGTAACTGACTTAAGCTCAATCAAATGGCATAGATTAGTAGGCTGGATTAAAAAACAAAACCCATCTGTTTATTGTCTGGAGGAGACACACTTCAACAAAGATCAGCAGAAACTATATCGCATGGGTTTTGATGTTTTCTGTTGGTTTCATCTCTTCAAAACACTTCTGATTAAATCATTCAGTGACTCGTAGATCATGCAGTGGCATCATTTTCTTCAAGAAGGTTCATGATTTTCATTTCTTCAGCTACACGTTAGTCATTTAATAGCATGTTGTTTAACTTCTTAGTGTTGTTAATTTCTTTTTTTTCCCCCGGATGTTGAGTTTGTTTTGTTTGTTTGAGTTTGCTCTTCATTTAAGGGGATGTATAGTAGCTGTGTAATGGAGACTGTCATATCTGGTAACATGTCATTTAACTTCATGGCATTATAAATTTCTATTTTTCTTTCAATTGTTGATTTTGTGTCATGACTTTTCATTTAAGGGAGTAACAACAGTAGCTATGAAATGGAAACTAACATCCAGATGTGAGGATGCAGTGTAGTATGCATTTTTGCTTCCAAAGATAGACTTACAATGAAACTGCTTACTTTATCTTGAGAATAGGATGCTGAACTCTCTGCCCTTGTCCATGCCCACATGATGGACATATGACTGAGTACGAAGAACTATATGTTAGTAATGATATAGAGGAACTGGGGGGGGGGGGATGTGGAGGGGATAAGGGAATATGGAGCAGTATCATAAAATGATAATAATAATAAAAAGTTTTAAAAAGTGAATGTGATATAGACATTCAAAGATAAATAAAATCAAATGGTTCCTGTGATCAAATGGTTCCTGTGAACAGAAGTTCTAAAGGCTGAAATAGATGGTGCCAAATAACAATTTGAATCCACAAGCCTTCATTTGGTGGGCAGATTTGACAGAGGGAGAAGGAGAGAGAGAAGGTCTTCCATTTGCTGGTTCACTCTCCAAATGGTATTGCAGCCAGACCTGCAAATCTGAGCTGGAAGCAAGGAGCTTCTTCCGGGGCTCCCGCATGGGTCTAGATGCCCAAGGACTTGAGCATCCTCTGCTGTTTTCCCAGGCTTCATGCAGGAAGCTGGGTTGGGAGTGGAGCAGCCAGGAGTAGAATAGGCACTCCAATGGGCTGCCAGTGCTGCAGGTAGAAGATTAGCCGTTGAGCCACTGTGCTGGCCCTAATCTATGTATACAAAATTGTTAAGAAGGAACACACTAAAAACATTTATAACTAGTGACAAGTTTAGCAAGTTTGTTGGATGCAAGATAAAAACACGAAAATATCAAGTGCGTTTCTGTACATTGGCAATTAACAATTCAATGATGAAATTATTGAAATAGTGACATCCATAGTAGCATCAAAAAATACCACATTCTGGAATAAATTGAGCAAATTCAAGCACTTGTAACTGAATTCTAGATTCTAGATTGTCCAGAACCTTAAGTAGCCAGTCCAGATATAGAACAAATTTATAGGACTCATGCTTATGGAGAGTTAAAAGGCTATCCACAGAATGGGAGTAATAAAAAGAACTCTTTTTAAAAAGATTTAATTAATTATTTGAAAAGGCAGGGGAGAAACAGAGATTTCCGATCTACTACTGTTCACTATTCAGATACCCACAGTGGTCAGGGCTGGGTCAGCTCAAAACCAAGAGCCAGCAGCTTCACCTGGGTCTGCCTATGGATGTCCGAAACCCAATCTGTAGGGTAATCTTGTGCTAATTTTCCCAAGCCATTGGAAGGACACTGTATCAGAAGTGGATCAGTCATGATACTGATTGGCACCCATACAAGGTCCAGGTAGCAACCTTACACACTATATATACCACAGTAACACCCTCATAAGGCACTCTTACAATTCAACAATAAAAAGATATCTCAATTTTTTTTTGAAAGATTTATTTTTATTATTTCATTGGAAAGGCGGATATACAGAGAGGAGAGACAGAGAGGAAGATCTTCCTTCCAATGATTCACTCCCCAAGTGAGCGCAACGGGCCGATACTATGCCGATCCGAAGCCAGGAGCCTCTTCCGGGTCTCCCACGCGGGTGCAGGTTCCCAAAGCTTTGGGCCGTCCTCGACTGCTTTCCCAGGCCATAGGCTGGGAGCTGGAAGGGAAGTGGGGCTGCCGGGATTAGAACCGGCGCCCATATGGGATCCCGGGCGTGCAAGGGGAGGACCTTTAACCACTTGCGCCACTGCGCCGGGCCCAGATATCTCAATTTTTAAGTAGGTAAAATGAACTAGGTATTTTTATAGTGGTTTAGGATCCATCAGATGCGTGTGTCTCTTATGGGAATGCCTGGGTTCCAGTGATAATTCCAGTCTCGACTCGAGCTTCCCACTGATATGCACCATGGGAGGCGCAGACAGCAAATGGTGGTCAAGTACTTGAATCCTTGCTACCCATCTCTCCCCAATTGAATTCCTGGTTCCTGGCTTCTGCCTAGCCCATGGTTGGCTGTTGTGAACATAAAGGGAATAAATTAGTGAATGGAAAATGTCATACCCTCTTTAAATTTGTTTCCATTTGTCTCTTCCTGCCTGCTTCTCTCTCTCAAATCTCTCATCTCTGCCTTTCAGGTAATTTTTTAAATTTATTTTTTAAATAGGCAAAGAATCTAATTAGGCATTTCTTCAAATATTTCTAATGTCCAAAACACACCCCCAAAAATTATGGTTAGTCTTCTGAGAAATTTAAGTTGGAAACCATAATGATACTATACTCATACCCACTAGGATGGCTGTGATGAAAAAGGCAGAAAATAACAAGCATTGTTGAGGGCGGGGAGTTAGATTGCTCTTATGGTGTTAGTGGGCACATCAAATGGTACAGTCACCCCAGAAAGCATTTTGGTAATTATTCAAAAAATTTAAATAGAAATTGACCAAGTGAAGTAGAAGTTCAAATTCCAGTGGTATGCAAAGAACAAACAAAAATATACGCGTAACAAAATATTGTGCGTGAATGTCAATATCAGCATTACTTGTAACAGCAAAAGATGAAAGTGAAAGCAGCTCAAATATTTCTCAAATGTGAATACATAGTTTGGAAAATTATTGCAAAAGAATATTATTTGGCATTAAAAAAAGATGTTAAATACTAATATATGCTAAAATGTGAATTAACATTGAAAACATTAACCCAAGTGTAAGAAACCAGTCACAAAAGCCATATGTTTTATTCTGTTTAAGTGAAATATCATACAATGCTGGTTGCCATGCCAACATGCTATATGGACACTGATTCGTATGAGCTGCATCATTTCTGAATTAGGTATCTGCTAATGACCAGGAAAAACAGTAAATGATGGCCTAAGTGTTTGGGCCACTGCCACCCACATGGGAGACCACCGTGAAGCTTCTGGCTCTTGCCTTTGGCTTGTCCTAGCCCTGGCTGTTGCAGATGGAAAATCATTCTCCCTCTGCCTATTGCTCTCTCTCTCTCTCTCTCTCCTCCTCCTCCTCCTCCACCTCCTCCTCCCTCTCTCCCTCCCCTCCTCTACTCTTCTCCTTTCCTTCTCTCCCTCTTTCATCCCCCCTCTTTTTCTTTGTGTGCATCTTGTCTGTCTCTCCCTCTCTCTTTGTAACTGACTTTCAAATAAATGAGTTTATCTCTAAAAAGATAGTCTAGAATAGAGAAAGCCATAAAGGCAGACTGTAGAATAGTGGTTTCCTAGAGCTAGAAGTCCATTGAGTTGAGCTGGGGAATCATTTAAAACCCCATCACTCTTTTCAAACCTCTACTGCTTACTGCTTTAGCTCCTGAGTGTTATCCTACACTGAATCTATAGCTGTTATAAGGACAGCTGAATCTGTGCTTAGCTTAGAAAAACAGTATCTTATTAGAATGCTGCTTGAAAAGCTGTCTGATTTAGACAATGAAAGATTTAACATTTTCATATTAATGAAAAAAGGCATCATATGATCAACAAACACATAATTGTAAAGATTTTTAAAACCATTTTTTCCATTAGGAGGACATTTTCTCATCTGTGCACTTATAATATTATTTGTAACAGATACTCTTCCTCATTTAATAAACATGTTAATCAGTACTGCTACTTAACAATATTTGAGAATCTTTATTTGTTCTAAGTGTATTTAATGAGTCAAATTATAAAAACCAAGATTATCTTCACTCATTAAGTCACACTTATTTTTATGCAATAAGCTGTATAAATTACATAGTTGCTATTTCCATTTTAACCTTTATAGTAACTTTCTCAAAATAATGTTTTGCTTTTAGATAAGTAGCATGATAGCACTATCTCCTAAGATCCTTTAAATTTTCAAATAAATTAACCCAGTTCTACTCAGTATTTTCTTTTAAATTCATGTTTCAACTTTAATATGATTTATTTGTGTTTGTTTTTAATTTTCTTATTTAGCCTGGCCATATTATGTTTTTGCTTTTTTCCATGATGCAGTGTTTGCTTAAATTTATCATTTTAATCTTTCTTTCATTTCAAAACTTATTAATTCTTTCTTCCCACATTTGTTCCCTTTGTTTCTTTTATTTTTAAAGATTTATTTTTGTTGGAAAGGCAGTTTAAATTTTAGAGAGCAGATATAAAGAGAAAGATCCTTCATCGGGTGGTTTTTTTCCCCCAAATGGCTGAGGCTGAACTAATCTGAAGCCAAGTGCCATGAGCTTCTTCTGGGTCCTCCTCCTGGGTGCAGGGTCCCAAGACTTGGGCTATTCTTATTGCTTTCCAGGCCATAAGCAAGGATCTGAGTGGTAAGTGGAGCAGCTGTAGCATGAATTGGTACCCATTTGGGATCTTTGCACTTGGAAGGGTAAGCCATTATGCCAGCCACCCCCCACCCTGCCATGTTGGTTTCTTTTCTTTTCTTTTCTTTTCTTTTCTTTTCTTTTCTTTTCTTTTCTTTTCTTTTCTTTTACTTGAAAGATAGGGAAACGGAAATCTTTTACCTGCTGGTTCAGTCCCCAGATTCCTGTAATAGGTAAAACTGAACCAGACTGAGTACCAGAACTCAGAACAGCAGACAAGGTCTCGATCAGCAGCAGACAAATGCCAAAACCATCACCTGCTGCCCTCAGCATATGCAAAAGGAGGAAGCTGGGATCAGATGCACTCTGTTTTGGGATGTAGCATTTCAAACAGTGTCTTAACCAACCACTGTGTCAAATACCTGCCCTTTCCAAATGTCTGGAATCTGATTCTTAGACGACCTGTTTTTCATCATTTTTTTAAAAATACGAAGGCATTTATAACATTTGATTGATAACAGGAACCTTAACAATAGCTATAGTATTTTATAACAAATGCACTTCTTGTTAATTTCTAGATAACTTGCAATTGGAGTTTTTATTCTAGGACTTACTAGAAAAATGTTTTTAAATTCTCAAATAGAAAATGACTCATTTGGGGAATTTTTTACATGATTATTATTTTAAATTGTTATCTTTTAGAAATTATAAAGGTTTTTATCTTGAGTAAATACAAGTGTAACAAGAGATTTTTACAACATGAAAACTAGATATTAGTCCAGCATTGTGGTACAATGTGTTAAGCTGCTGCTTACTTATGCTGGCATCCAGTATCTGAAACCAGCCAGTGTCCCAGTAGCTGTGCTTCTGATCCAGTTCCCAGCAAATGTGCCTGGAAATGCAGCAGCAGATGGCCTGAGTGCCTTGGTCCCTGCCATCCAGCTGCCGGCTGCAGTCCCGAGTGTTATGGTATTCAGAGGATGCAGCAGTGGATAGACCTTTCTCAGTCTCTCTCTCTTCTGTCATTCTGCCTTTCAAATAAAGAAATCTTTAAAAATAAAAACTGAAAACTACTGTGCTTTATATATAAGCAAGGAAAGAGAAAGAAAACTAGATGTGGTTCCCTTTTTCTTTGTTTGCAGATCTGATTTTTGTTAGTAAATTTGAGTACAAGTGGGGCTTTAGGACTTGTAGCAGTCCCTGGGCAGAAACTGGGCTGACACTCCTCCCTGCCAGCACCCCAGTATTGCCTACACCAGCAGGAAGGTGGCCTGAACTAAAGACAATTTAAGAGACAGATATTGAAAAGGGTCTGGCATTCAAGTATCTGTGGGAACCTGAGCTGGCATAGTCCTGCTAATTCCCATGGTTAAGACTGTAAGCAGCAACCATGTGGAAGCATCGACAAGCCCCTTGGAAGTGTAGTAGCCTGTTTTGCTTCCTCTTCCTTGTGAGTTGCCCTTACTTAGTGTACTCCAGTAGCCACACTTGAATCCCAACAAGCAGAAAAGGAGAGAAAAAAAATGTCTGTTGGAGTGAAGGCAGTAATGCACTGGGGAGAGCTGAGCAAAATATCTGCCCAGCAAAATAGAGTGCAGAGCTAGCTGGCAAGGTTAATTTGAAAAAAGAAGGAGGCAGGGGTAACGTGGATGGAGGTAGAAAGAGAATGGTTAGTGAGATTTAAATACAACACAAGAGATTTTCTAAAGATAACACATAGCTTTCCAGTAAAGTAACTTAACACAGTATTTTTTTTCCTTTTAAATTATTCTTCAAGCAAAATTGGGTCGTGGAAGATAAAAGATAGAAGTTATTTCAAAGCACATAGGAAAATACGACAAAGATATAAAAAATTGTGAAAGAAAAGGTTTAAAGATGTAGAGGATGAATCCAGGGATACTAATATGCATATGATAGGCACTTAAGAGAATAAAAAAGAAGAGTTGGAGGTGAAATAATAAGAGTTGTTAAATAATAAATGGGGGTAAGTATGCTTAACTAAGAAAATCTTAGGTTGCAATTTAAAAGTTCATTGAGTTCTAGTCTCTGCTGTTTACTGAAGATATCCATCTGGAGCCAGGATTGTGGTGCAACAGGTTAAGCCGCAACTGTATGCTAGTAACTTGAATCAGGATGCCGGTTTCAGTCCCCTGATCAGGCTCCCTGCCAATAAAACTGCAAGGCAGCAGAAGATGGCCCAAGTGTTTATGTCCTTGCCACCCATGTGGGAAACCAGGATGAAGTTCATGCCTTCTGATTTTAGCTTGGTGGAGCCCCCACATGCTGTGGCCATATGGGCAACGAAACAACAATGGAATAGCTCCCTCTCTCTCTCTCTCTTTCGTGCTTTGTCCTTCAAATAAATAAATAAATCTTTTTAATAAAAAATACACATCTGGAATGTCTTAGTAAAATTCTTGATTTCTAGACATAATGAAAAAAAAAATTTTTATAAGTGTTTAGGTGCCTAAACTCCCTGAAAAAGGAAGACTGAATCAATGAGATTGTCATTGGACTTCTCATTTGTAAACTTGGAACTGAAAGACACTAGATACCCAAGGACTTTACAACTAGCAAAAAAAGAACATATCATTTAGAGCTTTAAAAAATCTGAAAATATGCCAAAAATGCATAAAATGTGTCATGCATGTATGTTATATAGAGATTTAAAAGTCAGGAAAAAAATTGTAAAGAGAATGTATATTGAGTAGTTTGTCTTCTATGGATGGATTTCATATTTTTGACTAATTGACACAGTGTCTGACAATTAGCAGTATCAATGGTAGAATCTTTCTTTTTTCAACATTTAGTTGTTTTATTGGAAAGGCAGATTTACAGAGAGAAGAAGATACAGAGAAAAAGATCTTCTGTTCCTTTGTTTATTTTCCAACTGGTTACAATTGCTGGAGCTGAGCTGATCTGAAGCCAAGAGGTGGGAGCTTCTTCCAGGTCTCCCATATGGGTGCAGGATCCCGAGGGTTTGGACCATCCTTCTCTGCTTTCCCATGCCAAAAGCAGGGAGCTGCATGGGAAGTATAGCAGCCAGGATATGACCTGGCACCCATATAGGATACAGGCACTTGAAGGTGGAGGGTTAACCAGTTGAACTAACACACTGGCCCTGGTACTAGATTCTTGAAATAATGTAAATGAAATTCTGCTGATATTGTATAAATGATACCCCTTTTCATCACAAGTTAAAAGATAGAAGGGGTAAAGAAAATATTTTTGGAAATGTATGAGTGGAGAGAGGAAAAATGAAAATTATCTAGAGGTCTCTTGTTACTGGAGTGGAAGAAAGACTAGAAGTTGTTACAAAAATTCCACCTCTTCATGGAGGTATAATTGATAAGCAAAGCCTTTCTTCTGGAAACTACCTCCATCAGTCATGATCTTAATCACTTTCATTTTCTCATATTGCTCAAAATAATCTCAGAGGTGACAATCTTCAGTGTCTTCCTTAATGACTCCAATGAAGCTTTTTTCCTCAAAGGCACCTGGCCTTTGAGAACCTTGTCTTAACTTAGCCCTCTCTGATTCCATCACTCTTCCATCTGCCATGTGTGACCTTGCATTCATGACTATATCCACCGCCTCCACAGTGGCATAGGTGACAGTCGCTAAACCCTTGGAGCGCTTGGTGATTGGATATCTAGCCATCACACATTCTGAGTGTTCCCCTTGCTTAGAATAATTCTTCAGATTCCCATTCGTCGTTGTTTCGTTGTTTCGAAGCTCAGCCCCCCATGAAGAGTTTCTGCATCTGTTCACCTGTTCGGCCTCAATGGTGTTCAAGAGCAAAAAGCTAACTTTTAACACAAAAACTAAAAGCACAATATAAAAGAGCTTTTAAACAGGCAAGAAAAAAAGCTACTTAATTGAAAATGGACTGAGTATTCACAAAGTCCTATAGCTGGCACAGGAGATTAAATTTGCTCATACCTAACATTTCAGTCACAATGGTACAGCAGGTTATGTTCATCATGCTTTTTCCCATGTGGCAAAAACACTATGGAAATGTGAAGATATTTCAGCTCAGAAACATGAGTAATTACTAGACATTGAGAGAGATAGGACAGGATAAGGGAGGTTGAAAATGAGTGCCACCAAATCAGAGTTAAGAGAAAAAAATTCTAGAATTACATAGCATAGTGTGGTGACTGTAGTTCACAATAACCTATTATATTTTATGAGCAAATAAAATACCTCCCAAACTTAAGTCCTGTCAAAAAGGAACAAATTACCGATTTGATCAGTATACACTATACACCTATATTTAAATGTCTTATGATATCTCATAAATATGTATAATTATGGCCAGTAGATTTTGTTTTTTAAGATTTATTCTTTTTTATTGGAAAGGCAGATTTACAAAGAGAAGGAGAGACAGAGAGAAAGATTTTCTAACCACTCCCCAAGTGGCTGCAAAGGCTGAGCTGGACTTAGGCCATCCTCTTTTGTTTTCCTAGGCTACAAGCAAGGAACTGGATCAGAAGTTGAACAGCTGAATCAGATGTTGTGCCCATTAAGGAATGCTATGCTCACTGGTAGAGGATTGGCCTGTTAAGCCATCATGCTAGCCCCAATGGCCAAGGAATAGTTAAAGTAAAATATTTTTACCCTGTAATTCAGTAATCGCATTTTAGGAATCTATTCCTTAAAAATAAAGCTACCCATACAGAACACCGTATAAATTAGACATTTATTGCAGCATTTCCTCCACTGATCAAAACCAGAAACAGTATGTGTACTCATCAATAGATAGGTTGGAAAATTGTGCTGCAGAAGCACCATAAAATGAAGCAATCAAACATATACTAGTTGATTTCAAGGGATTTATTTTTCTCATTGATAAAAAATTGAAAAATTAAAATTACAAAAGAGAGATAGAGAACATCTTACAATCTCTTTCCTAAAGGCAAAAGCAATACAATTTGCATAATGGAACCTTTATGTGGATATGGAAGTATGAATATAGAGCAATATGAGGGTAGTACATACAAGGTGCTGGCTGTTCCAGGGGATGCTGTTCCAGAATGCTGTTAACATAAGGCATTCTAAAATGAAATTTTAAACATTTTAAAGTGAAATTTTAAGAGAAAATAATTTTTAAAAAGGAAAATTAACAGAATAGTGTAGGTTCTTGGGTCTATATAAGTATTACTGTGCTTATTTATTTAGAAAAAACTGCAAAATAGCTGTCATATTCCAAATGAAATATTTTCATGTGACTCATAGTTTAAAAACCATGGACATATTTTTATTAAATTTTCCTTTGCGTTATTCATTTTGCTATTATCCTTGGTCCATGGAAGTCTATTCCTGTTAACCTTTCTGTTATAATTAGGTAGCCTTCCACCTTGACTCATCTGATGCTTTTCCTCTGGAACCATATTTTCTAATATCTGTAGTATTAGTTCTGCTTTCCTTGCTTATGTTTGCCTACTCTGTCCTTTCTACTAATATTGCCAGTAATCTTTTGTATTGGCATTTAATATAAATGTGTCTATGGTGAATAATGTGTAACAGCGTTTTCTTCTAAATTTGATAGCTTCTGTTTTTTTTTTAAAGAGATTTCAGTGAATCCTTTCACAGTTACTGTAATTGATAGTTTTATTTTATTCTTCCACTCTAATTTGTAACATGATTAAATGATTTATTCTGCATAATTTCCACTTTTATTTTGGATGAACGTGTTCTCTTTTATAATAGTATTTTAAAAGATTCCAATTCTGAATTTTTTTTTCTTATCTTCTTGAAGACAAATTGAGTGGCAGCAGTAACAAAAGACAAAAAATTGCTCAAGACTTCTTCAGCTCTATTGACCAGACAGGAGAACTGATGGCAATGTTTGAAAATGATGAAATTGATGAAGTTAAACAAGAGAGAATGGAGGTATGGTACATTCTTCACTTTTTAGAATAATAGAGCAGCCATTTCAGTGTTTGTGCTGTTTAGTTCAACTGTTACACTCTTAATGTTTACAATCCCCAAACCAGTCATTTTATGTTTAATAGCATATGTGTACAGAGACGTAAGCCCTGGCAAAACTCCACTTTTAAAGCTGACTTTGAGAAATGACTTTAGTTTTCTGTTTCTATTTATTTTTGAAAATAAATGGATTCCCCACATTTGGTCTGACAGTTGTAATTCTGCTTCGTCCCACAAATGCTAATTTATTGATAGAAACTTGTTTTCTTATTCCAGATCATCCAATACTTTTGTAATTCTTACTGTGTTGGTATAGAGAGTGAAATGCAAACTCTCAGGCCTTGTTTTCAACCTGCGATAGATTTCACTAGTTAAAATGGCATTCGGGACAATTATATGCTTTACACTACTGTACGCTTGATCTTAGTGCTATGCTTTTTACTACTGTAACATAGTTAGTGATGTGTACTTTTACTTCCTGGATATGTTTCAGCAATGAATATGAAGATTGTATGTGCTATATTTCCCTTAGATATCTATACATAAAATTATTCTTTAAATACTTTGGGAAAACTGAAAATAACAATTAATTTTATTTGAATGTCTTCCAAAATACAGGGCCACTTTTTTATGCTTCTTAGAACTCTTATTATTCATCTACATTAAAAAAAATCTTCATCTGCCCCTGCTCTTTAAATTGGGCCACAGAGGTAATTCTGAAATTCCAAGACTGTGCTAACTGCATGCTTTATCATGTTCTCTATGCATGCTAAAAATATAATTATTTCATGTTAAATTTTGGAGGAAGTCCAATAGACATACATGCTTTATAAACTTTAACAACCTTCTTTAAAGAATTAGAATTCCTAGATCATAAACTGTGATGTAAAGGCAGTGTTCTTTTAGGTATCAATTACCTTAGAAATGTGTGGTTATCTTGGTTTGGGAGAACTGCAAATGGTTTTAGTTCAACTTTGCCTTGAGCCAAAAACATGCTAACTTGTCCAAAGCAGATGATAAACATATATTTCTGATGTCATAATGGCCTAAACAGGATATGATTGTTTAGTGGCATGGTTTCACTTAAAATATATTGCAAAGAGAGAAAATATTATTGTGTTTTATTTTAAAAAAAGTTTTTTTATATTATACAAATTGAACATTAAGAAAGAATTCTTCATTAAAGAAGAATTCTGAATAAAACATTACTAAAATTGAACAAGTATCCTTTCAGTTTTGGTGGGAAAATGTCTGCTAACCAAGCCTGTTGCCCAGAAGGGCATTCCATAATCAAGACGAGAAGAAATGGAGCATTTTGTAACTCTAAGCTCATGATTGCAGGCTACTGTAGGCCTGGAAAAATGATGAGTCAGTAAGGTACCAGTTAGTCAATAAAATATCTGGAAATGCTGGGTACAAAAGGCTAAGAGGTATGTGTATGCATCATACATGAACCTCTTCTCCACAGTTATGTTGCATACTGCAGAATGGTAATCAGAATAAGAAACTATCAATAGTTGATAAAAAGATAATTACAATGAAAGTGACCCTTATCTATACAGTAAACGTGAGATTGGCAGCTTCTTCAACCTTTATACTGTAGCTAAAGTCTTCTCTAACCAAGATCACACAGGCTAGTTTTGGTATACTGCTCATCCAAATAACAGAGTTTAATGGAATAAAGAATGTTGGACTTCTAGACATAACTGTAGACAGTGGAAAGTGGAACCGTTAAGAGCAGAGGCTTTGCCTGCTTCTAATTTGACAGGTTATAGTTTCAAGCCTAAACCACAACTGTGGCAGTCCATATGAAACCACTTTGGACCCACAGACTACAATCTCTCATTTTTAAAGTGCAGTAGACTAATCAGACCTGGCATCATTCAGTGATTTAATTTTCCTCTAAGCATCACTTATGGTTGCAGAGACTTTGTTTACTACCTTCTCCCCTAAAACGTATGAAAATGGTACAGACCTACCAACGAAGCTTAATCTTGGTTTTCTTTCTTTTTCATTCAAATGTAATTTAGAAGGGAAAAAAAAATTTAGACTTAAAAGCTCACTTGAGACTCCACATTTTTCTCAAAACAGTTAGCCAGCATATTTTAAAAAAATAGACTGAGTTTTGAACTGTTGCTTTCAGCTGATATTTGGGTACCTGTTCTTGCGTTTCACCCATAATTTGCTTCATTACTATGATGTGTGATGTGACTGGAAATAGAAAAGTGTCCTTAAATTTTTCCATCTACTTCTCCTAGCCAGTCTGTCATTATTTTAGCAATTTTTATTTTTTATTTCCTTTTCCTCCTGCACCAAATTACTGACAGTTCGATATATCCATTGTAAAGATATAGGGTTTGGATCTGTAAAAATCCTTCTAAATGATCAAATAAAAATAAAACAATAATCAGAGTTTAGAGTATTTGCATGGCTAGGAAGCAGAAGCTGTATAAGCAGATTAGCATAATACATGTAAATACATCTGCCTTCAGCATCCCTTCATCCCCATCACCCGCAACCCCTAATGGGGCAGTTTTAAACCAACTGAAAGTGCGTGTGTCAACCAAACACCCCAAGAAAGGGTCACTGACAGTGCAAATGGCTTTGAGTTTGAGGAATTTTGGTCACCCGCAGATGAGGCCTCCCTAAAATCCAGCTCTCAGTTTGTGAAACAGTCTGAGAAACTCAAACATAACCTTAATGAAGCAGACCTTCTCTTCTGAGAAATCTGTAAAGCATAGGGTGGGACCTTACCTACACACCAACCCTCAAACAAATGAAAGTTCTTGAGAGTAAGGATTAAAGGTGACTAGAAAGAGCAGACTTCAAACACACTGGGAGACTGAATATCTAAAGTGCCTACATATCTTATGCTTTTAAATCAAACCTATTTTAGAATCTACAGAAAAAACAGTTTGACATACATAAAATATAAAACAATTTAAATGCTTTTAAAATGCATTTTAAATCGAATAATATCACAGGTGACCCTCTAAGTTTGCTTAACTTGGAATGAACTTGGAATGAAATTTTTAAAGTTTGAAACACAAAGGCAGCTTCACAGAAGGAACTAAGTGTATCGTTTACCTGTGCCCCAAGTATTACGAGATTATGACATCTGTGGACTTTGAGTTCCAGGATTACAGATTTTGGAGGTAAATGAACTGGAAAACTCACTAAAGACGAAATAGAGCTGTGGGAATGCTCCATCTTCTCCCAGTTTTGAAGTGTGTTCTTATTTACACTTTTTGGTTTCTATGCATCGTGATTATTTTTCTAGTTATAGAAGAGGGAAAGCAAAATGTGCGTTAGGCCAAGAGTCTAAAAATCTCAGGTAATATTCATCATAAAAGAAAGAAGACAAAAACCAGTAAATAAGTGCCATATGAAATTTGAAGGATAATTTCAAAACTGAAAGTCTGAGGACAAAAATGTCACTGTGCACAGGATTAAGAAATGACGATAGCAATATACTAGAAATATTCATGTAGTTTATATATGTATATACAGATATTTATATGTACTTGCTTATACATTTACAAGCATTTGTATTTTTATATACACAGCGAATGTGTACTTGTGTGTGTATGCATTTAAATGTAAATATTTGGGAATAAAAATATAATTTTGACATGTTTAACGGTTGAAAGTAAGGAAAAAGAATAATTAGACTTATGTTAGACAAAGAAAATGCTGGTGGTAAAAAAATTAGCTTCTGAAACTGAGAATTTGAGAAGGGTTTTATAATAGAATAAAAGAAATTATCCTGTGCCATTAAAATACGCTGTATATGAAGATACAAAATGTTAAACCCCAAATTCCTGTTCATTGAAACATAACAAGCAAAAGCTGCTTACAGTAGCACAGGCAATGCCTTAATTGTGGAACCTGCACCATGCCGTCCTCAATCTTTAACACATTGATTTAGAGACTAAACGATTTTAAGAAATATCGTTATTTATTAGATGCTCATACATTGTAACATTGTGCAACTAAACAGCCTTATCCGAGTAACTCCAAGGATTTCACCAGACTCTTTAGGAAAGTGGAGAAGTTTTGGTGGGGCTTACCCCCCATCCTTTCCTCACACCTTCTTCAACCAGCACCTTTTCAGCTTTATGTGATGGCTATACCGTCAATGAGGAAAGTGTTTCATTGTATTTTTTGTTTCTTTTGTATTTGTATTTGCAAGAAAGAGAGGCACACACAGAGATCTCCATTCACTGATTCCTCCTCAGATGCCTGCTACAACTGAGTATGGGGCACATGAATTCAGTAATTAAGTGCCTGAATCTTAATCTGGATCTCAAGTGCAGGTGTGCAGGCACATGAGCCCATCTGCTATCTTTCAGTATGTACATTATCAGGAAGCTGGAATTGAAATTGGAACCAGAGCACAGACTCATGCACTCCACTATGGAATTCAGGTGGCCCACAGTGCGTGTAAAACAGTGCGCTACACTTGGTGCTCTCGCTGTCTTGGGGGGTTTTTTTGTTTGTTTGTTTGTTTTCTTCAAATTTTAAGTCATTACAGAACAGCAGTTTTCACCATCCATTTAAGACAGTATTTCCCATGTTCCTTGTATAAGCACACAGTTGGTAAATTCTAAAAATTCTAATTTATAAGGCATATTACACTTTCTTTTGGTTTTGATTCTAGTTTTTTTCTCACTAGAAGCATTTAGTTAGTACATAGTATTCAATATGATATGCTTTGCCAGTCAAATGCAGTAGACTCTGTAGGTACTTACAGCTAATACTGAAAAGATGATAAAGGAATTGAAATTATTTAGGTTGTCTCCTCAGAGTAACAAGCCATATCAATATTATATATATGTGTATTAGTAGTTGCATTCTAATCAAAGTAAATGCACATTGTGAAAAACAATACATTGTTGTTTCATGTCTTCTGGGGAGTCTGGGTGGCACCTGCTGTTGTATTGAAGTACTAGTGATTAGAAATGAGTAAAATGTTGGTTAAATTTTAGAAGCAATAGATGATGATGATTTAATTGTGATTGCTAAGTAAGCAATTGCTGCTTGTGTATATTTTGCTGTTTAAATATCCTTGATATCATGATGCAAGGCACCATAAGGAGGTGGGGAATAGAAACTGAGTTTAAAAGAAAATGGGGTATCTATGAATTAATATGTGAAAGTCAATAAAACTTGTATAGCATCTTAGAAGACACATGATTATGGCAAATGCCAACTCACTAGTTTTTTTGTACGAATGGTGTAGCAATTTTGAGATGTTCTCTCTAAAACAAATAAATGTACAAATGATTGTCAATAAAGTAGATATTGGCTTTTAATTCTTTAAATATACAGCTTATTTGGTTCTATATTCTCAACTATTTCAGAAAGTTGTTCCAGTTGGGAGATGTAACGACATTACATTATACAGTTGGAGGACATGTAAATTCTAGCTCTGTGTGGTACCAAACTGACTGTATTTAGAACTGTAATAGTGATAGAAAAGCTGAAAATAGTTAATATTTTTGCATGATAGAAGTTGACAAAGATCCTAGCTCAAATGTAGTTAAGTAATTAGGAAAACTGTTGGATAAGCTAAATGAAGTTCAGAATGTACATTGGATTTCTAGTTTTAATTGTCTCAGTCCTCTTTCTTACCCTTTTTTTCTATTTTGTTTAATATTTTAAATTTGGGGGTTGTATTGTTTTTGTTTTAAGATTCA
Organism: Ochotona curzoniae; assembly: GCF_017591425.1. NCBI lineage: Eukaryota > Metazoa > Chordata > Mammalia > Lagomorpha > Ochotonidae > Ochotona > Ochotona curzoniae. The sequence continues at coordinate 9,766,920 of NW_024466004.1, read as the reverse complement.
TTTGTTTTACTTGGAAGTCAGAGTTTCAGAGAGAAGGGGAAAGATCTGTCATCCGCTGGTTCACTTGTCAAATAGACGCAATAGCCAGGACTGGGCAGTCCTAAGCCAGGAGCCAGGAGCCAGGAGCTTGTCTTCTACAGGGAGCTAAGGGCCTCCCTCGGTTGCCATCCAAGGGCAGGGTGCTGGATCAGAGCTGGAACAGCCAGGACAGGTACGGACACCTGCTTGGGATGCTGACGTCTTGGCCCCTATTACTGTTTTTGTTGCTCTAATATTTAGGCTGGTTTCTTGCTTAAGAGCACAAATGCCTGTAGGAATTATAGTTCAGAGAGAAAGAGAATAACTTTGTCCCAGGATTTACTCTTAAAAAACTTGGGTTCCAAAGTTGGAACTAAGTAAAAACCAGAGAAAGCTCCCCTCCCAAGTCTCAAAGGGAATGCACTGTTCTTCTGTTTCTGTTCCAACTTTGGATCCCCCACCCTCTCTTGCAATGACCAGCAGGGTCGCTCCAGAGCCTCCCCCCCAACACACACAAAAAATTAGATTAGAGCAGGGGGCCCAGCGCGGTGGCGCAGTGGTTAAGGTCCTCGCATTGCACGCCCGGGATCCCATATGGGCGCCGGTTCTAATCCCTGCAGCCCTGCTTCCCTTCCAGCTCCCTGCGTGTGGTTCCAAAAAGCAGTCAAGGACGGCCCAGGGCTTTGGGACCCTGCACCCGCGTGGGAGACCCGGAAGAGGCTCCTGGCTTCAGACCGGCATAGCATCGGCCGTTGTGCTCACTTAGGGAGTGAATCATCGGACGGAAGATCTTCCTCTCTGTCTCTCCTCTCTGTATATCCGCCTTTCCAATAAAAATAAAATAAATCTTAAAAAAAAAAAAAGAACTACTGAGTTAGCTTTAACGTGACTTGTGAAAACGGTATAAAAGAAAATAGAACTATAATGCACTTTGAGACATAAAGCGATGTAGTATGGCATGGTTTGTTTCTGGAAGAGATTGATCAGGAGAAAACGTTACTCTGGGTGCTGATTCTTCTAAAAGGAATTGTTAAATACCTTATGATTAATAATCTTAAAATGCCTTATGAAATCGTAATTCAGGGTATTAGTAGAGAAGCCTTGAAGAAATCGATCCATATAGCAGAATTAGTTTAATTTAGTATATTTCTTCTGGCCTACATACTGCAAACCAGGAATTTTTGTCTTTGTAAGAATGCAAAACAGGTATGGTGTGTACTTTTAATCTGAGTTTGATTTGTGTCATTTAAAAAGATTTTTTGAAAAGTAAAGTTACAGAGAGAGAGAAGGAAAGATAAGTGAAGAAATCTTTCATCTGCTAGCCTACTCCCCAAATGGAGCCATGCCAAGCCAGAGCCAGAGCCAGCAGCCTGAAGCTTCTTTCATGTCTTCCACAAAGGAAGCAGGGGTCCAATCGCTTGGGCCATGTTCTGATGCTTTTTTAGTCACATTAGCAGGGAGTTGGGTCAGAAGTTCAGTAGCTGAGACTCAAACCAGGGCCTGTAGGAGATACTGGCACTGCAGGGAGCAGTTGTACCTGCTCTGCCACAGTACTGGCCCTTGATTTGAGACTTTCCACATCCTTTGAATTATGCTTTATCCCTAGCTGTAGCTAGCTTCTCATTATGTAATGGTAATAAATAAATAAATAAATAAAACCCGTTTAAACTACATTTGTTGCTAGAATGCTTATATAAACTTAGGAAAACTTGTTTGCTGGAATAGTTGTTTGTTTTAATTATTCTCTACTTATATAGATCTTGTGGTAACTGTTTTACTATAGGAAAATTGTATACCAAGATTAAATACATGATTATCATCTCTCTCTCTCTGTCTTTCTCTCTCTCAATCACTTTCTCTCTCTTTTAAAGAGTTGCTCAAGTATTTGAAAGAGAGAGAAAAAGAGAGTGATTTTCCAACTAATGGTTTATTGGCTAATGGCCAAAGCAGCCTGACCTCATCCAGTCCAAAGCCAGGAGCCCAGAACTCCATGTCAGTCTTTCATGTAGGTAACAGGGGCCCAAGCCTTTGGGCCATCCTCTGCTACCTTCGCAGATAACATGAACAAAGAACAGAACAGCCTGATATAAAATTCCAACATTGATGGCAGCAGCTTAGTTCACTGAACTACAGTGGTGATACCATCTTTATAATAGAAATTTAACTACCACTCTCATTTGAGTTCCATCCTCAGCTATTTAAAATTCTTTACTGTGAGTTTTTGGATGAAATTGAGCAGGTATTTTTTTTTTTTCTTCTCTGTCAGATTCCTCAGTTTGCCAGGGAACAAAATATGTAGTGGCCGCAGTGAAAAACATACAGTAATTCTGCTTTCCCTAACCCAAATCAGAATTATGATATAAGTATCTCTTGTTATGAGGACAGCATATTTTAAATCAAAATTTGGTAGTCAGATATAAGAACAGTGATTGCTATTCACTTCCACCTTTGCTACATCAAGGGAGGTAAAATAGTTCTTTCTTAGGAAAAGACATGTATCAGCCCTGCAAACCATCAGCATTCCTTTCACCACTGACACTGCATGGGTTCGGGTCTGCTATACTGCCGTATTTACCTTTGCATAATGGATGTTTGGCGAACACATGCTGATTATATTGCTCAATTTAAGTTTGAGAATCAATCAATATTTTCTGTCTCCAACAATTTCAGTGAAGTCTTTCTCCTCTCAAAGAACCATTCCAAGGATTTTCTTAGAGATCAGCCCACTAGCTTGTTTATAAAACACCTTGGCAGGGCAGAGTTTTGAAATATCTCTGAATTTAAGAACACCACAGGATTTACCACTAATTTAAATTTAATGTTTATAGTTCTCAAATCGTGGTTGTTGTAATAACCAAAATATTTTTGCCTTGAATATTTTGTGGATTATATTTCTCTATTCTTTGTCCTTCACCCTTATTCCCCACAGTAGGTGGGCAGATTGTTGTTACATAGACTGGCTTTTATTTATCTTTATTGGTTAAATCTCAACAAGTTAGTGTTTCTAAATATGAAAATAAGCATAATCTATGGCAAGATTTTTGTTTTTCTGATGCTTTGCTTAGTGGAATTAACAGATCATTGTTTGTTTGGTATATATTATCTCTTTATTTTCATTCAAGAGGAAAAGCTTCCTTTAGTTCTTACTGTTACTTATTCACTTAGTTTGTACTGCTACTACTTTATGATAAATCATGCAAATCATGTTATTTGACTTAATTAGATTTATATCCTTCTCTATGGTAGTATTTCTGTTTCAGAATTAATAATTTAGGATTAATCCATACATACTTATGTTTGGAACTTTTCTTAGCATCTATCCAAAAGGCAGATGAGATAGTGGAAGGTTTTTGCTCTTCGTGACTGTTGTCTGCAGTAGAGTTTTAATAGTGTAGAATGGTGTTGATATGCTTTTTCGTACTGCTGCTAAACAAGCTTTGTAATCTACTTCTACAGAGGAGATTGAGATAGAGTTCAAATCTGCTGGCTTAAACCTGGCCCAGGCTCTGATTGTAGCCATTTACAGAATGAACCAGCAAGTGGAGGATCTCTCTCTATTTCTGTATGTCTCTGGTATGGGCTCTCTGTCTCTGTGTCTTTCAAATAATTAGTTTTTTCAAAATAAGCTGTATTTTAATTCAAGCTATAAAATATATGTTATATATCTATAAATAGATATCTTCATATATCCAGATATGCAATTTGCTACTACCCTAAGGAGATAATTTTATAAAGATCAAAAAAATCATATCCTCATTTAATAGGAAAGTTTTGAAAAATGGCAATATAGTTTTGACATAGCTTAGGGATTCTAACAATATATATATTCTTGTTGCTTAAGCATGGTCTTGCAAATATTCTGCAATTGCATTTTTAATTACCCTTTGGTTTAATTATTTAGAATATTTAAAATCTGTACATATGTATCTTCCAAGTGGCTGCATGTTTTGTTTGTTTCTTCTTTCTGTGTCTGTTTTAGTTGTTATATTACATGGTAATCAGATTGCTAGATATACGTTTTTAAGATTTATTTATTTTTGTTGGAAAATCAGATATACAGAGAGAAGGAGACACAGGGAAAAAGATCCTCCATCCACTGGTTCACTCCCCAGGTAGCTGCAATGGCTGGTTAGAGCTGAGCCAATCTAAAGCCAAGATCCAGAGCCTCCTTTTGATCTCCCATGCAGGTTCAGCGTCCCAAGGCTTTGGGCCAATCTGCATTGCTTTCCCAGGCCACAAGCAGGGAGCTAGATGGAAAGTGGAGCAGCCAGAACATGAACTGGCACCCATATGGGATCCTGCTGGATGCAAGGCATGACTTTAACCACCAGGCTATTGTACAGGACCCAAGATAATACTGTTTTTATTGAAGATTTCATTGAAATTTTATTGCCTGGGCCCAGTGCAACGGTTCATTGTGTAATCCTCACCTTGCAAGTGCCGGGATCTCTCGTATGGGTGCCAGTTGATGTCCTGGCTGCTCCATTTCCCCTCCAGATCTGTGCTTATGGCCTGGGAAAGCAGTAGAGGATGGCACAGATACTTAGAAGTTCTGGGAGACCCAGAAGAAGCTCCTGACTCCTGGCTTTAGATAGTTCAGTTCTAGATGTTGCAGCCACATGGGGAGTAAATCAGCAGAGAGAAGATCTCTGTCTCTTTCTCTCTATAAATTTGTTCTGCCTTTCCAATAAAAATAAATAAATCTTTAAAAATAATAACAATAATAATTTTTTGTTGATTTAATATGTGGGATGGCTTTTGGTAAATGTTCCATGAACAATATAAGGAGCATTTTAATGTATATGTTGTTTGATCATTATTAATACTATCACATTTTATCATTAATCTCCAAACCTTATTTTAATCACATACCCACATCAGTAAAATTTTATCACATTACACTTATGCCTGTGCTAAGAAAACTGCAATTTTTGGTTAAATCCAACAATTAACTATTTCATATATTTGTCTTTCCTATTGCCAGTAGCAGCACATGGCTGGGGAAAATACACAATTATACTGACCAAACTTACTTCACATCTATGACCAAGACTTCAGATAGTCCTAGAAAACATATCCCCATCCTCCTGCTTTATTTAAACTTTTTCCCCCTTCCTGGTGCACTGATTGCCTTCCACTGTCCCACTTAAAACAGAGGAAAGTACTTCCAGAATTTACTTCTACAGCAGAGATACCTCTTTTTGGGTAATTTTTATCTTCATAGAAAAACACGGTAACTTTCCCTATCTGAAATCAAAAGCTGCCAGCTACATTTTTTTAGTGTTCAACTTCTCAAAAACCTTGTATTTCCTCACCTGCAGTTCTTTTTAAAACTTACTTGAATCATCCCTAATACTCTATGAAGCAGTTTAAAGTCATAAATAATCTCAATTCTTACCAAATACCTTGATGAATTCTCCATCTTTATTTTTCCCAGATATCAGCTGAGGTTGCCACTTCTGGACTTTTATACACACTATTTTCTGATCCTCTCACTTCCCTCAGGTTTCTGCTCCCATCTTACAGATGTTTTCAACCCTTCTTAGGATGCCAGAAAAAAAGGGGCTATTTGGAATAAATAAAACAGAAATAAAAAACATCAAAACATCCACTCTTTGGATGCACATCTGGATTGTTTTCATGTCTTTGTGCTGTTGTAGATTGTGCTGCTACACATATAGGATTAGAGATCCCCATCTCATATGCAGATGTGGGGGTAAAATGCAGCATGCATCCCTGCTTCCAGATAAAGGATGGACTCCCAATGAAACTGTTGGAGATGTGTAAACAGTAGGATGTTGGACTGTCTCACATTGTGCCAGCAATGTTGAGGTACGCTTAAATAAGAGACTATGGAATTATCATTCCTTATGAAGGACTATACCATATTAGTAAAATGGTGGAAATCTGTCAGGGGGTAGGAGTTTGCAGGGGAATCCCAGTCTGTATGAAGAAAGGAAAAAAATAATTAAGTTTTTAGAAAGGGGCTATTGACTAGTCAATAATTTGATTCATTGACTCTCTAACTCACATTATGATGGTATTTGGAGATGGAGCAAGGTTCTCCTGATAAGATTGGTTTCTTGATTTCCTTTATTTTTGCTTTCGCTAGTCATATCAGTTAATTTCCAAGCACAATCACATTTTAAAGAGAGCAGGCTTACCATATCTAGTTTACATACTTGATAAGCAGTTACACTATCTTCCAAAATTTTAAGAAGCACAAAAAGGGCCAAGGTCATATCATTATTTACATGTTAGCATAAATCATACTCCTTACATGTCACTCATTAGGGAAGAGGGAGTTTCTTGAAAACTTAGTCAGCAAAGAATAAGTAAGCATTACAGAAATTTGAAAAGTAAGGAACTTTAAATGATGTCCTGTAGTATGTTATTGTGGGAAAGAGAAAATTCTAGATGTTACAAAGTTGAAATTCCAGAAGTAAAAAGAAATGTAAAAAAATTTGTGGAAAGAAGACAGATTTTTCTTAATTATAGCCTTTTAAAATTTTTACTAGAGGGCCTGGACCAATAACAAAGTGGCTAAATCCTTGAAAGATCTGTTTGTCTGCTTCTCTCTGTAAATCTGTCCTTCAATAAAAATAAATAAATCTTTTTTAAAAAGACAAATTTTTTTTATTATGAAGACAGATTTGCAGAGAGGAAAGATCTTCCATCTGCTACTTTACTCGTGAGGTGGCCACAACAGCCAGAGCTGAGCCAATCTGAAGCTAGAAGCCAGGAACCCCAGCCTGGTCTCCCACACAGATGCAGGGTCTTAAACACTTGGACCATCTTCTACTATCTTCCCACCGCAGTAGCAGAGAGCTAGATCAGAATTGGACTAGCCAGGGCACAAACTGTGCCCACATGGGTTTCCGGTGTTGTAGGAGTAAGGTTAACCCATTGAGCCATTGTGCAGGCCCCAGTTAAGTCCTTTTGATCACCATGTGAACTGTACAAGTCCGGAAGCATATAGGTTATTTTTCTAGATTGCTTGGAAACCTAATCAGCTTTTAGGACAGATATTCCTATGGGCAGATATGATCTGCATTAAGAAAAAAAAAAGAACCTTTTATGATACAGCATATTTATGAAGTGGAAGAGTCTTTATTTCAATTTTGAATGTGGATTTTTTTATGATCACAGATTTTCTCTGAGACCGAAGTGCTTGTCATGTTTAAACACTTTCTCATCAAGCATGTTTTTCTGGAAACAGAAAACTACTAGTAGTATTAGAGATGAATATTAAGTAAAACTTGGCATTACTCCCTGATTTCTTTTGAAGTTATTTAGAAATATATCTTTTTTTCAGAATCTGTTTATTTTTATTGCAAAGTCAAATATATATGGAGCAGAAGAGACTGAGAGGAAGCTCTTCTGTTGGATGATTCACTCGCCAAGCAGCCACAACAGCCAGAGCTTAGCAGATTCAGAGCCAGGAGCCTGGAGCTGCTTGTGGGTTTCCACGTAGGTGCAGTGTCCCAAGACTTTGGGCCGTCCTCGACTACTTTCCCAGGCTACAAGGAGGGAGCTGGATGAGAAGCAGGGCCGCCGGGATTAGAACCAACACACATATGGGATCTCAGCACATTGAAGACAAGGACTTTAGCTGCTAGCCTACCTTGCCAGGCCCCAGAAAAATTATACACCTTTTTTTTTTTCAATTTGATTTATTTTGACATGCTTTACATAGTTGATTAGAGCCCAAAAGGTCAAGGGCTACAGCTAAGTGGGTAAGACCATTGTTTCCACATTACTATTATTATTATTTTTTTTTTTCTGTATCTTGGGTAAGGAGGGAGATAAAGGGAGAAGCCCAATCCAGCCTCCCATTCATCCAAGGTCCTCGATGTGGGGTATGCTCTGAGGGTCCTGCGCAAGTGGTTTTCATAATTTAACAGTTTTGAATTGCTGCCAATCTCACCATTCCAAGCACAATATCATACTTTTGCCATGATGTTTAGCCCTTTATGTGATTAATACTCCAGTTTCTGATCTTTTTTGATGGTAAAGGCTATATTGTTATATACTGCTAATAACATAAAATTAAGTTACTAGTGAAATTGAAGTCTGCTTTTTCAGGATGCTGAAGCAGCGTGGCTGGGAATATTTTTCAGGTGGGAAACAACTTGTATTTGTAAATGTAGTAAGTAGTGCGTAGTGTGCAGGGTGTACAAACTGGATTCACGTGGTGGCCAATTACTACAACAAAGCTAAGCATGAATTCAAATATATATACTATATATTATCAAAAAAAGTAGTTAACTATGTACAAATTTCTTATGTTCCAAGGATGTTAATCTTCCAAACAACTTGAAGATGGTACTACATACAGCAGTAAAATCATGTGTTTCCTTTCATAGATCTGATATCTACTTTGCTTTCTGCTGGGGCTTATTTTTTCTTTACTTATTTAGCTGTGTTTTTTACTCTGGGGACGACATGGCACCAGCAGTTCCCAAATTAGCACCTGACTCGTATCACGTGTCCAGGCCTGACCTGGCATGGTCGCTGTCAGCAAGGATGCTGTTAGAGCTCTCTTACATCAAGGCTAGTTGGGGAGCCTTGCAGTGATGGAGGCAGCAGGTACAGGCGGACAGTGCCTTTAACTGTAAACTACATTAGATCAGAAGCCACTCATGTAAACATGCCCACTATATAGTAATTTGATCGTGAGAATCAGTGTTAAATTTCACAGCTTATCTTTATAACCTGAATTTTCTTTTCTTTTCGCAACTACAGTGGATACTATTCAATTATCTTAGGCTTAAAGCAAAGTGGCTAATAGAAGAATAAATGTAAAATCCCATTAAAGTTCATAGAATGACCAGGAGGAAGCAAAATATACTTCAGTCAAGCTCCTTCTCCTAATATTCTCTCTAAAACTGTAAAATATTTCAATAAAATCGTTTCTTTAAATCTGTTATTTTAAATATTATATTACTTAAGCAAATATTTAAATACTATATTAGTTTCTCTGCATACTTGACTTGAATTTAATTCTACCTGTCTGCCAAGTATGTTGAAACCCCAAATCCATTTTCATTTGCCAGGTTAAATGTTTATTTTGCTTTCCCACATAATATTCTCTTTAAAGAGTCACAAGCATACCAAATCTGATTTCTTTTTAATATGGACATGAGAGGATTTTTGTTTTCTTTCTTTAGTTGATGGGATAGTATATGCTTCTCTCAAGGAATACGTAAGGATATGCTCATATTCCTGACCTACCAAAGGGACCTACTACCTCCATTAGCGGTTAGAAAATAAACATTAACCTAAAAGAAGTTTAAAACATATTCACTAAATTTAACACACTTTTTTGAAGCCTCACTATTGTTACTTTAGAATTGAAATAAAAGAGGCCTTTATTCTCCTGGAAGATGTCTGTTTATACCTAGTGTGTTACTCTGGATGGACTAGTACAGTGAACACATGTGAGGCTATAGTGATATACAAATAACAGATGCTTTTGTGAGGTTTTCCTTTTCTTCTCTCCTTCCATGCTTATGTTGGTTAAACATCCATTTAAATATTTTTGTATTTGTTTTCAAAAAATACTGGTAACATGTTAGAATACTGTAATCTCTTGGGTATATTTAAAACATCCAGTTTTGCTGATAAGATCCAGTATGTATTTTCTTTATATTTTAAAGACAAATTTAATATTAAGCCTCTGAGTGCCTTCCTTTTGCAAAATTTTATTCATTTACGTTGCTAGTATTTTTTTTCGCAATGGTTCCATGGGCACCAAGATTTGCCCCTTCCACTCCCTCTCCTGCATTCTATACCCCACTGTTTTCCCCTGTATTATTACAGTAGTCCTTCAACAACAGTCACAAGTCCATCATTCTGCTATTTAAGTATCCTGACGTTGTGGTATAGACAATGGTAGAAAGACCAGCATCCAATTGTCAAGATACATTTAACAGTTTCAATGAGAGTCCTCCTTTTATTCAGGATAAGAGATGCATGCTGCCATATATCTTCTGCCAATATGCTCGTCTTCATTATATAGTTCATGTATGAGAATGTATGTGGAAAGATTTTCTCCCATTCTATTGGTTGCTTCTTTGCTGATTGTTTTCTTTGCTTTACAGATGCTTCTTAGTTTGATGTAGCCCTATTTGTTTATTTTGGCTTTCACTGCCAGTGCTTTTGACTTCTAAAACACTTTTACCAATGCCTTTATCTTATAGAATACTTCTTATGTTTTCCTTTAATACTTTTATGGGTGGATTCTGTGTGCAGATTTATATTCTTGATCTATTTAGAGCTGGTTTCTTTTATAAGGTGACAGGTGGGGTGCTATTCAATTATCTGGACAGCGTTTGTTGAAGAGACCAGTCTTTTTTCCTGGGTTATTTTCAGTTTTCCTATCAGAGATTAGTTGGCTGCACATGTGTGGGCTCACTTTTGGGGCTTCTATTCTGTTCCATTGATCTTCTCTGTTTCTGTACCAACATTAGACTAGACTGTTCTGATTACCACTGCCATGTAGCATGTCTTGAAGTCTGGAATTGTAATTCCTCCGACTTTATTTTTATTCTTTAGGATAGCTTTGGCTATTCGTGCTCTCTCCACCCGTGGGACACCTGCATCAAGTTCTTGGCTTTTGGCTGTGGCCTACCCTAGCTCTAGCTGTTGCAGTCATTTGGGCAGTGAACCAGTAAATGAAAGATCTTTCTCTATCTTGTCTCTCTGGCTTTCAAATAAATAAAAATAAGTAAATATGATAGTTCTTTTAAGTGTCTGAAGTGTAGCTAGTGTTCAGGTAATCTTAGTCTAATACAGAGCTTGTTTTCACTAATGTCTGATACACAGAGAATTTGGGAATTCTATTCTCTCAGGCAAATTTGAATTCTGTTTTGCCTAGCATTAGTAGAAATCCAGGATCTGTTGTATAAGCTAGTTCTAATTGTAACAGTGAAAAGAAGTTATAAATTAAGTCATTCTTGCTGTCATGTGAGCTTTGTTAATGTGTCATTGACACTGAAGAATGGCCTATTGATAGTCCTCAGATGCAAGACATTGGGTGGACCCTTTGATTCCTAAGTTTAAGCCAGGTTTTTTACTTTGAATATTGATTCCCCCGCCCTCTCTCCACCTTGCCCCCTCAGGTAACTGACAGATTAAGTCTTTTTTGTATTGGATATTTTATTATGGGCTGTGATTTTCAAATAATAATCATAACTGTGAGACAAGTGTTCATGTCTTAAGGTTTTTTGACTTAAGACTCATACTAATTTCAAAACTTTTGTTCTTCAAATCTTATCAATATCAAAAGGTTGAAGAAATCAATTCGTTATTAGTATGTTTCCTGTATTTTAAATTCCCGAAGAAAAGAGGGGAAGGGATTTGATTTTAATTTTTTTCTTGTTGTTGTTGTTAATCGAAGTATTCATCTTGCTATTTGTGAAGTTAAAATACTATAGAAAATACATATCATCTGGGCTACGTGGGTTTTTTTTTTTTTTTGTCTCTTCTAAAGAACACTATGCAAAGGAGAATATGCAAAGTAACAGGACATGCTCATTTAGTCATGTTTATCAGATAACCAGTGTAGTTAAATAGGAGTATTATTTCAAAGTTGTACATAAATCAAGTTGTAGTTTATTATAATGTGAATGTCGCAGGAAGCTACCAATACAAAAAAAGTTCAGAGATTACTCTGCACTGTGAAGGATCTTAATTTATTATTTCACAAGTCATGTTTTCATAGTGTCACTCTTCAGCACTGACCATGTTTTGTTTTTAATCCACTGCAACATTTGGTCAATTTGATAATGAAATATGTTGCCTCACTGACCATCAGTATTATTGCCCTGTTCTTGCTGACTGATAAACTTTCTTCTCTCCGCTTAACCCTCACCTTGCTCTTCCTGTGTGGATCCTGTTGCTTTTTACTCGGTGAACTTTTTAACTCATTAGTCTCGGAATGCTTTGTATTACAACATGTTCCCACTTGAAACCTAAAAAACTTAAAAAGACACACATAGATACACATATACACACACATACTACATATTCTCAGAGTGTTTAGCAAATGTGTTTATACCATTTAGTATCATTTTCCTAATCAAAGGTATAAAACATTACAAAAAAAGAAGGTCTTTGTTATAAAATTAAAGCTTTTTTTTTATCTTTTACCAAACTATTTGCAATATGCCTGTCTCCTTCTTGATACTCTCTTCACACTTTGTGATATTATGTCCAAAGCATGGACTTTAGGATCTGACCTAGGTATTCAGATTATAACTCCATCCATTCTGTAAGATATATCACTAAATGGACTGCTTACTTACTGTTTCTAAATCTCAGATTCTTTATCTTGACCTGCATCTTCAACTATTGGGAAGGATTTATGATAGCATAGGTGATATATCTGCCTCAGTACACTGTATGGGTATTTTAGAAATGATAAAAATCATTAGCAAAATCTTCATTATAAAAATATACAATGTGTCAGGATTCCTGTCTATATACATACAAATGGAACAACTGCAAGAATAAGTTTCTCTTCGTAGCAACTAGGAGGAAAAAACAAAAAATTTATAGCATATGTTTTTGGACTATCTAACATTGATTGCTGTTGTTCAGCAAGATTACTTAATATAGTCTGTGTTTTTAGTAGGTACTATGCAAGATAATTCTGTAATGTGTTTCCAGCTATCCATTACTGAATAATTTACTCACTTTAGACTTTATTCCTAGATCTTATGAAAACTTCCCATAAATCAAACTTCAGATTTTCATTGCTATAAAAGCAAATAAGGACTACTGAAGAGCATGTAAGCTAGAGTATTTTGGGGTTGTTGTAAATATTAAATCTCTAGAGCTACAATATGAAGTAGTAACATCCAGTCTGAATACAACTCTGGATGATTGTATTTCATTAGAGAGAAAGTTTTATAAGTGAGTAAGAAGTTTTGTTATAGGACACAGTAACCTAGTAGAACATTGATTTTAGTATAGTTACACAACTTCTCATCCGATTACTAAACAGACTTGACCTCTGTGGCTTAAAAGATCAGATAAGATGAATTTTGGGTCTGCATTTGCACTCTCTCCTGAATAAAAACAAATTTTTTTTAATTTTTAAAAAAATGTATTTGGAGTGGTCAGGCTGGCTAAATAGTTTGTAGGAACTCTGTAAGATTTTCATAATTTCTTCTATAAATCTAAAATTATTTTAAAATAAAAATTTTAAAATAGACAATCAGTGGGCTTCAGTTTCTACATTTATAGAACAAAAATGACATAGTAGCTGATCTTCCTACCTGACATGGTTGTTGAGGGTAAACATGTAAGGCGTTGTGAAGCTCAACAATGCTATCATTCTAGGTTTTGTTTCTTCCTCCTTGATTTCAATAGTTTTGCCACCTTTGTTTTTACCTTGTTCTTGCTGTCACTGTTATCCTTTGCTCTTTTAGAGCTTTTGTGGTTTAAAAAAAACACCACCTCTCATCACCAAATTGCTAAGACAATTGTCCTTTCTTCATTTTTCTTTGTAATCCATTCCACACCTTCTGTGGTATGCCTTCTTTAAGCCTGTTACTTAGAACTGGGCCTAATGGCTACTGACATTTCATCAAATAACTGTTTTAATGCATTGACTTATGAGTAAAGGCTGAATAAAATTTGGGCACTGACATCTAAGTGGATAAGAACATCATCGTCAAATATCTTAAAATAAACCATTTTTTAAATAACTATAATTATGGGTTTCACATTTATGATTCCAGGAGATTTTACTCTTCTGTATTCTTCAAAAACCAAGTTGCAGCCATGTGCTCAGGCTGCTTGAAATACCTACATGTAGTGACTGTAACCAGCTAGGGCTTCTTCTTGAAGAATTCTCTACAGGACTACACTATTAAAAATCTTTATACTCACAGTTATCTTAAAGATGACATTTGGCTTTTAAAACTAGCTATGTAGACTTTTTTATTGTTAATAACATTGTATTATGTGATACAGTTTTATAGGCACTGGGATTTCCCCCACCCCTCCCAGAACCCTTTCCCCATGGTGGATTCCTCCACCTTGCTGCATAACCACAGTTCAAGTTCAGTGGAGATTCCTTCATTGCAAGCATATACCTAGCATAGAGTCCAGCATCTTATTGTCCAGATAAGTTCAGCGGCTTCTTGGGGAGACCTTCTCTGGTCTGAAGGTAGAGCTAACAGAGTAAAGTCCTAGTCAGTTAAAAGTCCCAACAAAACATCAGCAACAATATACAGTGCTATGGAATTAATTGACATAGTATTGAGTAAACAATATGTTAAAAATAATGCAAGTTCAATTTTTCAAAACACATATGTAGACTTTTAATATAAGTATGAAATTAGATGGTAATTTTGTGACAGATACTTCTGCTTTCTGTCGTTAAGTACTTAGTATTCATTTATTACAAGTGGAACAAAACCAATGTTATTGCATGCTCATCATAGTCATATTGATGAAGACCATCATTTTCTCTTTTTGTCTTCAGTGACTAAATCTGGGCATATACAGGAAATAATTTCCTTCTTTTTGTCAAGTGGTGTTTTCTGTTGATGAACCTACTCATTTCTAACTCATGGAAATAGCTCAGCCAATTATGAATAAAGTAACTTTAGCTTTAAATACTTAAGAGCTTCTCTTTAGGGAGAACTTAATTTGGTTGTTTTGTTTCAGTCTTAGCTCAGATGCTATCAAGTTGTGAAAACCGACTTTTTCTTGATGATGTGTTCCCTTCCAAGTATTTCCTAGACTCCTGACTTTGCTTCTTTATAGCAGCCTGCTGTAATAGACTTTGTTATTCATGTTTCCACAGTTTCATCTTTCTTTTTAGATTTTTAAAGCATGTGTTTTTATGTGTACTTTTATATGTAAAGCTTATTTTTGTTCAGTTGAAAATTCCTAAATCAGTAATTGAACCATTTTATTGAGATGCCTTCTGGTTGGAATACTTAGGATTTATTATCTAATTAATCAACTGAGAGAGTGGAAATAGCAATACAAAATGTAGAGAGGAAAGGCTCATCTTAATGCATCCTTGACCCAAGTGTCTCTGCTACTCATTAGGATTTCTAGCAGCAGTCGTGAAAGTTTCAGAGACATAAGATTCTGATCAGACGGGAGGTCTTCTTGTGTGTCTCAGGAGATTGCATTCTTTTAGTAGCTCTGTTCTAGTGTCTCTGTGAGAAACGCCCTTTCCTAAGTGCTCTATAGATAGATAGACCTGTCCTGTTTTTCAGGAGACCATGATATGACAACCAAAGAAGGTTTTGATAAAAGTGACAGCATGAATCATAGTTTGAAAGATCACTCTGCCTGTTGCATGAGAATTAGTTGTTAGTTCAGTGCTTTGGTCATCCTATGAGTCTCACGTGTGAAGTGCCTCATGCTTTGAAACTAAAGACACAGTGCTTGTTTTCTAAAGGGCAAGAGGCATAAGATCATGAAGTAGTTTTCAAAATCTGTCCTGCATTCATTGCTGTTTCATTAAGATGTAGCTTCCAGAAGAGAAGGAAAATTGGAGGGTCCAAAACTCCTTTCTGTATCTCTGTCAGAGCACTCCTGCTTTTAGAAGTTTCACTTATGAGGAGCTCATAAAAATCCCTTAAATCACACATATACACACACAGCAACAACAATTTTGATAAAAATCTCCTAACACATGCACATACCAAAACTCCTGTAGTAAAAACATAGGCTTTGAGAGAAGCAGGTCTTATTTCAGATTGAAGCACATGTTTCTTACTTAGCAATCTTTTTTTTTTTTAAGATTTATTTTTATTGTAATGTCACATTTACAGACACAAGGAGATACAGAAAAACTTCCATGTGCTGGTTTCACTCTGCAGGTGGCCACAACAGCTGGCACTGAGTAGATCTAAAGCAAGGAGCCAGGAGCTTTTTCCAGGTGTCCTACACAGGTTCTTGTAAGGTCCAAGCCTTTAGGCGCTCCTCCACTGCTCTCCCAGGCCACAAGCAAAGAGCTTGATGGGAGATGGAGCAACCGGGACATGGACTGGCACCATCTGGGGTCCCACACTTGCAGGACAGGGATTTAGCCACTGAGCTATTTCATCGGGCTAATTAATAATCTTTGAAAAGTTATCTAACATCTAAATAATAGCTTCTTCATTTAAAAAATACACTGAACATCCCATAGTACACAGGACTGCCCCCATATCAGAGAATTATTCAGTCTAAAATGTCATTATTACCATGATTGAGAAACCCTGCTTTTGAGTGATTACATATAGTATATATACAAATAGAAAACACAGGGACTAGTGCAGTGGTATAGTTGGCTAATCCTTCAACTATGGTGCCGGCACCTCTTATGGCTGGGATGCTATACCCATGTGCACACAAAGGAAGCTCCTTGCTCCTGGCTTTGGTTTGGCACAGCTTCAGCTGTTGAGGCCATTTGGAGAATGAACCAGTGGATGTAAGAATAGAAGATCTCCTTCTGATTGTCCTCTTTTTAAGTTGCCTTTCAAATAAAAATAAACCTTTAAAGAAAATAGAAAACATATACAGAGAACCCACATATGGGTTTTCTCATTCCATTTATATTTATGAAATACCTACTATGTGTCG
This sequence comes from Ochotona curzoniae, assembly GCF_017591425.1. NCBI lineage: Eukaryota > Metazoa > Chordata > Mammalia > Lagomorpha > Ochotonidae > Ochotona > Ochotona curzoniae. Next base: position 9,750,303 of record NW_024466004.1, on the reverse strand, counting down.
TGCTCTGTAGAAGTTTTTGGGATTTAGTAGGCACACATGTAGCCAACTATACACAACATCAACCCCTCAGAATTGTATTTTTTAAAGGCACTGGACTTTCAGATCTTGAAAGTAAAGTAAAAATACATTGTGTGTGCATGTTTGGTTATGAATTTGTTCTTGGCTAAGACAAGACAGCAAAATGTGCATTCTAATTCAAGAGTAAAAGTATGAACTAAATATTATATGATAATGACTTTATATATGAAGGCACTTCAATAGCTCATAGAGGATATTGGACTTAGTCATTAGAATGTGTGCTAAAATATCTCACATTGTGGTAATTGGGTTTAGTTCTCTCTGATTCTGGATTCCAGCTTCCTGCTGATGTAGACTCTTGAGAGGCAAAGGCAATGACTCCAATAATTGGGTTCCTACCACCTGTGGGAGACCTGGGTAGAGCTAAGCTCGTGGCTTTGACTGTGGCTCAATTTCTGGCACTTGTGAGCATTAGGGGGTACAAGCCACCAGCTAGGAGGTCTCTCTCGCTCCTCCCCATCACCTCTGTGTCTGCCTCTCAAATAATTTTTTAAATATTTTGAAATACAATCAGTTTTGTTCATAATATGCTTTTTCTGTGAACCTTTGGAAGACCCCTGTATGAATGGATTTCAAAAATTGTTACCTCAAAATAAAATTATCAAGTAAGTCCATTTTTTTCACAAACTTTTAGAATCCAATCATACATATTTTCTATGCAGGTTCTAAAGTTTCACCTGAAATGACCAACATATTTAACTGGATCCCCACAAGTTTGCTTGCTGTACTTTAAATAAAGCCATGTTGGTCCATCTGGATATTGCCTAAATCCCTGAGAATTTTTAAAATACCTAAGAACTTATACATTTAATCCATTATGTTCTCTTTTTGATTTTTCAGCCAAATAAAAGCCATGCACATACACACATATACACACACACAAAGAAACATCCTCATTTGGGTGAGGAGGCACGGGGAAGTAGTCCGTCTTCTACTGTGACTTTAAAGAAGTAATTGGAGCAAAACTTATATAGATTTTTGTATTCTTTGCCAACTTAGATATTCTAGAGCATGTTTACGACTCTAAGAAACACTAGAAAAAAATGGTAGTAACAATAAGCATGTTGATTTGAACTATACATGGAATTTAGTTATGTAGTACTGGTTCATTAACAAAATGATGCTTAGCACACATTTTATCCCATGAAAGGAAATTTTCCTTTAAAAAAAGATTTATTTGTTTTTATTGGAAATACAGATTTCTGCAAAGAGAAGGAGAGACAGGGAGAAAAAAGATCTTCCATCTGCTGGTTCACTTCCCAAATGACCACAGTAGCCAGAGCTGAGTGGATTCGAAGCCAAGAGCCAGGAGCTTCTTCTAGATCTCCCACATGGGTGTAGGGTTCCAAGGCTTTGGTCCATCTTTGTACTGCTTTCCCAAGCCATGAACAGGGATCTGGATGGGAGATAGAGTAGACAGGACACCAGTAGAACCAGCGCCCATAGGGGTTCCTGACACTTGTTGGGGGAACGGTTAACTAATTGAGCCATCATGCCAGGCCCAGAAATATTTTATTTTATGTGTAATATTTCTTCAGTGCCAAGTCACTAAGTTAACATGAAAAAGACTTAAACCTATTTAGCCATTTTAAGTGTGTTACAACTATTTTTATTGCATATCCAATTCATACCCATCTTTGATAATCTAAAATACACAGAAAATGCAAGATTCCCATGATCATATCAGTTTGCATTTTTAGACTTGAAGGGTGTGGACCCAAAAAAAAGAATGCAGTATTTTGAAGCCACTTCAAGATGAGCTAATATTACAAATATCCTTTTGTGTACTGTTCAATCACTGGTGATTTGTACAAAATGAAAATTACTCACTTATTTTCAACACACAATTCCTTTGAAATCCCCAGATATGCCAGAATCTATGGCTATTTCTTTTTCAGACTTGTTATGATTGCTCTAATACATACTTAATATTTCTGACACATAAAATTGGTATATTATTAAAACCCCTCTAAGGGAGCAAATCAATATTAATGAAAACCTTTTTATTTTTAGGGTATGATACAGAAAATATTCTGTATTTTTATGCAGTTCTATAGTCAGTGAAAACTCAAGGTTAAACAAAAGTGAAACATTGAGTTCTAGACCATCATTCATATCTCTGAGTTCGTGCTCTAAATATTCTAAATATTGTGATAAGACTTTCCCTGTGCTTTCTTTTCTCCTTGATTTTGAAAATATACTCCTGCCTGTGTTGTCATTCTGTGATTTTTTTGTGTGGTAATTGCTTTGATTATTTTTGTGTGTGGACATTTAATGCCTTTCTGTGAGTCAGGTAAAATCAGCTAAAGAGGAAAGTTTTCCTTCCTTTCAAAGATGTTATTTTTTCTGATTGTAATTTACTGTTTTCAAAAAAAGTTGAAACATTTCTGATATGTGTGATTACTGAAGAAAAACTTCTTGATAATCTTGCCCTCAAATATTGTTTAAAATGTATGTTACTTCTTTCCCCTATGATTTAGGTACACATCTGTGTGTAGGTGTGTGCGACGTAGGTTTCATACATTATAGTTTGAAGACTATTTTGGTTCATCATATGTGGCAGTATCTGTAATCTTTAACAAGAGGCAGAACTGGCACACATAGGGAAGTGTGGAGAGAGATTTGATATTACTATCCAGAAGAACACATGTTTTTGAGAAAGCCAGTGCAAATTGGGGACTTCAGGAGAAACTTCCTGGGGGAAGTGGCATTTAATGCTGGGCCTTGAAGAAAGAGAATGATTTATTTATTGCAGGGTGGGAGAAGAAATAGGCAGCACAGTCAAAAGGGAAGGGACAGGGATGACCAGCACGACTAGGGTAACCCAGGTAAAAGAGTAAATAAGGTTTTGTAGAGTTCAAGCCGAACTTAGATGCTTGCACTTGTAAGACAAGCCCTTTGTTTAGGTTTATGAACCAAAGAAAGAAAGCAGTGTGAAGGTGAAGGAAGACCTAGTATGGATAGGTTTTCCTGTGTGCCAGGACCTTTTTTTATTTATTAAATAGCTGTCCCAAGGACAGGTTGACAAAATATATATAGCAAAAAACAACCAAGAACCATTTGCAATTCCCCAGGCTCAAAATGATGAGTTAATGCAATGTAGTTGGAAAGAAGGAGAACTTTACCAAGTGTTTGGAAGGTGGCCCATTTGAGATTTGGAGAGGGGAATCTACTAAATTGAAGACTGATCTGGCATGGACAGTGAGCACTGTCTGAAACTACCCAGGTGAAGGCCAGTCTTTCTGGACCTCAGTTTTCCTGCCTGTTTCCAGCAGCCTATGGAATTTACTCCTCTGTGAGTGGTAACACGTCATACACGCATAACCATATTCTTATGCTGACATGTTGGCAAGGGTGGCTGCCAGCCGCTCGTTTGAAGCTTTCAAGTTCAGCAATCAATTCCTCCCTGACAAGAAGTAATCAGATGGTTACCATTGGCATTTTGCCTTTTCCATGCAAGAGAGGACTTTGCATTTGAATTTTAAGAATAATCAAAATAAGATTTTTAAAAAAATTTTAGGTAAAAGTGAGAGCAGATAAACTTTCATCTTGGTTTGAAAGTTATGTCTGTGATTCTGCATTGCTGCAGAAAGATAAATATCATGTGTCTTGAGAAGCTGCCAAGAGATATGCCATCACATAGCTTCTATGACCTTTAAATACGCTTCAGTGAAAACATGAGTGGAATTTAAATGGCACTGTGTGCTGCATAAGGAATCCAGCCTTAGATCTCCCAGTGGTGTAGGCAGGGCCAAATGGTCAGTGTCCTTTCTGAAAAGATTTTTCAAATAAAAAGACAAAAGCAGCTTCGTGTTCATTCAAACTCAAATTTTTCATTAAAAATTTAAATAAAAAATCCTCACTGAGGATCTGTAGTGATGAGGAAAATAGTAAGCACTGCAAACGCAGGAGTGCTTGCTTTGCTGCTTGGATTAGGTAGGATCCAGAAAAGGAATTCATCTGGCATGGGAGTCTGCCTTCTCACTCCAAGAAGACTGTCAACTGTTTAGTAGTTAGATAACTGGTGGCATAACTGGTCTTTCACCTTTTTAAAAGACTATTCCAGCTAAATTTAAACATTATTTTCTAATAATTTCATGAATAATTATTTCAAAAGTAACTTTCTCAGGTATACTCCTTTATTGTAATTACTGTATTGTACTACCAGTGCGATTTACTTTTAGAAATTTTAAAGAAACCAAGGACTGGGGAGACTTGAGAGATTAATCAGAAGATGAAGCAGACTTGCAAAAATGAGAACATGAGTCATACAAAGGTGACCTTACGTTTATGTGGCAGTCTGTGATCAAGAATCGTGTAAGCTGAGGATGTTCAGTGTGACTGGGAGCAATGATAGACCAGCTCTGATTTTTCAGTCATTTTTATTCCATAGATTTGTGTTTTCTGTATTTGAACTATATAATGTCTTTTTCATTTTAGCTTTGTGACCACAACAAATGGTCAGATGAATTTTCTAACTCTTTTTTAAATTTCCTCTTTTAAAATTAGTTTGTGCTGTGATTTTTGCTTCAAAGGAAGCTAAAACCTAGAGAAGTACAACATTCATTGGAGTTAATGTGATACAGATCAGCAGTTCTGAGAGTAGGTACTTAGGACTCAAGCTTTTCTTCTGCTTTTCCTCTTTACAAACATTTATAAGTCTCTAAATCAGTGTTCTTGACAACAAAATGAAGCTCTTAAAACATTATCTTAGGGACCAGTATTGTGGCATTGTGAGTTAAGCTGCCATCTGAAGCACTGACACCCCAGATGAGCACCAGTTCAAGTGTTGGCTGCTCCAGTTCCAGTCCAGCTCCCTGCTAACACCCCTGAGCAAGCAGAAGATGGCTGAGGTACATGGTCCTGCGCACAAACATTTAAAATTCAAATGAATCTCCTGGCTCAGGACTGGTCATTGTGATCAATCTACCCATCTTCCATTCATCTGGTTAGTCTGCGCATGCACACTGGGGTTCAAATAAATCCAAGCAAAGCATTGGCTTGACACAGATGAACGAAACAAGGCACAATTTCTGTTTTTAAAGAACATGTGGTGCATGGACAATATATAATACTTTCTCAGTGTTGAAGATATTAGTGTAAGGATAGGCGATAATATAATAATCAGATGGTTAATGAAGTACACCATCGTATTTTATGGCCAAAATTTGCACTGTTCTCTCAGTTCTTTGAAAGAATTAATGGGGAATAGAAAGAACTAATATATAATTGATAATAATATATAATATACTAATATATTATACTAATATAATATTATACTAATATAATATACTAATATATAATTGATAATAAGCATATCTGAGTCTTCATCATCATCCTTAAATCCAACTCAGATTTTGTGAACTCCCTTGATCATGATAACGCACTTGGGATAAGTCATATAATATTCAAACACAACAGTAGTAACAACCCAAAGACATAACTGCTCTTCTCATGATGGCATGCATAGAAAATGATCATCTTTTTGTGATACAATAATATGAATACATAAGGCAGCTATCTTGATACCAGATACCAGCCAAGGTATTCTGTTGCCCTTAGCCTTACCTGTCCTGCAGACAGTCAAGGAGATGCAACGTCCCTGAATACCTGTGACATCTTTGCAGCACACTTGTGCACTATGTCTGCCCGGCCATCAATACGCAATGCACTAGGTCACCCTTAGCTGGTACATGTTTTAATGACCCAGTCACTTACCGATTTCTTCTCATAAACAATTTGGACATGTTAATATAATGACTACATGATATGTCTTAATAAAGGATTGTGTGGAATCTAGAAGATCTCAAAGGAAAACGTTGGAGTAAGAATTACTATAGGTTTGAGATAGTTTTTCATAATGAAAATAAGCTTGCTCAGACGTTGGGAACCCTGGGCTTCTTTTCCAATGTAATCACCTTTGCCAAAACACATCACTCTGAAGTTCAATTTCTTTATTTTTAAAATGAAGCAGCTTAACTAAGATAACCTTCAAGTTGCCCTTACCTCAGAATCATGCATTTTGCTTTGCATTGTGCCCCCTATGTGTTGGGCACTGACTCGCTATGGTGTCTGATACATGCTCTGTAGCTAGTTTCATGGAGCTCCTCAGACTAAAGATTTCTGTTTAGATGCTGGAGAAATTGGAAAAGATCTAAGATGCTAAGAAGGAAAGAGAATGGGTACTAGGAAGAGTGCCTAGAAGGAATGAGGCTAACTATATCAATTTAAAATCCTTCTGATGGTTGCAGAAAGACTTGGTTTGCTGCTCCAAATTTTCAAAATGGCTTAACACTTCACTCATTAAAGCTAGGAACCTGATAAACTTAGCCACTTAGACTAAGTACTCCTAACTTGATTTCTAGAAACACTTACTGTATGTACTCAGATACTATCTAAGTGCATTGACAAAAACCAAATCTTTTATATGTGTGTACACACACACACACACAGAGTTTTTTCATGATAGGGTTCCATATGCACAAGAATTCCCCTTCTACACCACATTTTCCTCCTCCCATTGTTTTTCTCCATATTATTACAATAGGATGGTCCTTTAGTAAGGCACAAGTCCAATATTCTGCTATTCTCATAGGTGAACTGTATAATGGAGACTATCATACCAGGAAGTAAAGATATGCATCTCTGCTCCTGAATAAAAAGAGGACTCTCAGTAAAAACCAAATCTTCCTTGTCAAGCATGGTAGAAGAGTTCGCAGTAAAAATCCCTTAGGAGCAAACATTTATTGAGTCATGTGTCAGATAAATTAATAAAGAGGCCAAAACTAGGTCGTACAATGATATATCTGTGCATACTTTCAAGTACATAGAAGGCTATGCAGTACTGTGTCCTTCAGGATGGAGCTGCACTACATCCACAAGAGGACTCATGGACATACACAGACAAGTTAGAATTTTATCATATTATTACTTTATAAAATATGTACTTACGTATTCTCTAAAATGATAGTTGAACCCAGAGAGTTAATAAGCAAGAGAATTCTGTGTTTCTGTCTTCATATATGTATATAAGTATTTATGAAAAGAGGTGGAAAAGAATGGAAAAAGAGACACGTAGGAAAGAGAAAGGGAAGTCCAAAGGTCAGGATGGGAAAATAATCAGTGGTCCTAAAAGGGAAACACAGGACTTGGTAATCTCTCCCTTAACTCCCACCACCCCAGCTATGTTTCTGAGTTGAGTGTACAACTGAATCTACTGGCATAGCTTTGGAATTGATCACTCAAATTAACAAAAAGAAAAAATAATTTTAAGTTTGAAAGTACAAAAGTATCATAAACTTCAGAAGTGGTATTTGTGTGCTGTAACAACTGTAATAAAGATAACTTGTCAAAAATCCTTCCAAAGCAGAAAAAAAAAATTAAAATCCCAGGGAAATTTTTGCTTTAGTATCAAGAAACTCATTCCGAGAAGTACCAGCCTGTCTCATTTCCAAAACCTTCCCTTACCAGGGAAGCGGAAGCGGTCGAATACTTTCCCACCAGACTATGGCTGAATTATAATTATCCCATCTCTTGTGGAACAATGAAGCAGCAAACATCTGCTGTACTGAATTCAAAGCCCAGGGATGAAACTGTACTAGACTGTGAATCATACCTGGATCCTGATGAAAGATCCTTTTATTTTCTTTGCAATTTGAAGTATGGATTTGTTATTTCTGGCTCTATATTCTAAGATGAACTATATTAATTTCATTTGCTGACTACTGTTTTAACATTGAGAAATCACTGTACTAGAGCAGATGGACAATAATAGTTCTTCTGAAGTTAATTCTTTCACAGTTCTATTTTTAGAAGGATGATACAGATAAGAAAAATTTAAAAGTGCTCTATTTAAGAAATGAGATTTTGGGCCCGATGCAGTAGCCTGGCAGCTAAATCCTCATCTTCAGTATGCAAGGATCCCATATTTGTGCCAATTCTAATCCCAGCTGCCCCACTTCCCATCCAGCTCTTTGCTTGTGGCATGAGAAAACAGTTGAGGACAACCCAAAGCCTTGAGACTCTGCACCTGCGTGAGAGTCCTGTCTTCAGATCTGCTCAGCTCCGGCTGTCACTGCCACTTAGGGAGTGAATCATTGGATGGAAGATCTTTGTCTCTCCTCTTCTATACAGATCTGACTTTCCAATGAAAATAAAATAAATCTTTGAAATAAAAGAAATGAGGTCTTTTTGTTTAATAACAAAGGAACAGAAAAAGCATCTTAAGCTTTATTTTTTCAGAGAAACCAGCTGCAGAACTCCTGTTACTATCATATTGAGTGATGTAGAATATTTGGCAGTATGTCATGGAATGCATGGTAGCACTAAACTTTTCCCATCGTAAGAAAAACTATACCTCAATTCTAAGTTTTGGTTTTGAAAATATATTTAATAACCTACCTACTTAAATGTATTTTACTTTAAAATTTTACTTTAAAACGTGTGTGTCTTTGTGTTTTTGTGTATTTAGAGAGCAGAAAGACAAACTCGAGTTATGGACTCAGTTCAATATGCAGAATTCTGTGAAAGTCGACATTTAAGTTTCTGTAAGTACACACTTTGCTTAATTATATGTGTAAGACTTTGTGCGCTACAGATGTTCTGAAGTATGACGCAATCCCTGTTTTTTAGAATTTGGAGGATTTAATCTATGCGTGTATTAGGAACAACCGTAAACGAATTTACTGTACTCTAATATTTTGCAATTAATATTATTAAGAGATTTTAAAGGGTTCTGGAAATACAGAGAAAGCCATGCTAATTATTCGTATCACTGTTTAGTCATAATTTTCCTTAATATTCTGTTTTTTTATTTCTTCCCCACTTGCTTGGGCATGTTGATGCGAGTATTGCTGACTATACAAGACTCATAATGGATTCCAGTAATATAATCATGACATTTAACGGCCCAATATTAATTATAAATGCCAGACCTTCTCTTTAGGCCTAGTCATATTACCACAGAGGGACACATCAATAGTCTCTTGTGCTTTTGTCTTCCACCTCATGCTGTGACTGGCATTGAGTGGTGACCAAACTCATTAGTCCATGCTCTCACAACGCTAGTGAGCTGGTGTAGAATTAGCACTTTCCCATCATTGAAACACCCGTATTAAAAGTACATGAGAGCTCATGATAGTAGGTTGGATTGTGTAGCAAAACATCCTTAGAGCAGTAGTTCAGTGATGATTAATGCTGTGGGGGTAAAGGTCAAAAAAAATAGTGCGATGAGAAGTTCAGTTAAAAATATGACCAAGTAGCACATGACCCTGGTCTAAGGGATTATAGAAACAATGATGGCTTTTAATGAAAGCTATTATGTGGTCACAATAACAATGCAATTGATTTGGAAAAAGAAAATGAAAGCTTCATTTATAGATCATAAAGTGCATATAAATGACACATTGCAAATAGTACCTCATGTGGATGCCAGTGAAATATAGGAAAACAAGTTTGGGAAGATTTTTTTCTAACTAAATATACTTTCCAATCTAACAATTTGGCATCATACATCTGTGAAGCATTAAGTAAATGACACTACAGATCCTGGCAATTTCAGCAAATGAGAGGTTTTTGTATTATAATTCTTAGGTTTAAAAATGGCATTCAACTCTTTTATAAGTATAAATCTCCAGTTTATAAAGTAACATTTAGTGTAATTGAACTATTTTTTAAAATCATATTTAAAATTTATTTCACTTAAAGGAACAGAAGTGCTATTTCACAGCAAAGTTAATAGTCTTAAGATTTTTTAATATGCTCTTGTTTTGAAAACCAGGTTCTTTTTTTAGATATTTTTTTTAGTTGCTTTTTGTGACACAGTTTCATAGGCTCTGGGATTCTCCCAACACCTCCCCACACCTTCCCCCCATGGTGGATTCCTCCACCTTGTTGCAGTAGTACTGTTCATATCCAGTCATGATTCCTTCATTGCAAGCATGTACCAAGCATAGAGTCCAGCATCTTATTGTCCAGATAAGTTCAACAGTTTCTTGGGAGACCATCCCTCATCTGAAAGTAGAGCTGGCAGAATATCATGCCCTCCAATGAAAAGCCACAATATAACATCAGCAACAATTTGCGACATTATGGAGTTAATTGGCATGGTATTGAGTGACCAATATGTTAGAAAATTAAAACCAGGTTCTTGGTGACTTCATTTTTGTTTTTTAATTCAATCATAAAGCATAGTGGATTGAAAATTTTGCTGTGTAAAATAATTACAGGATAAGGAGTATATTATTCTTAACTTTCTTTTCTTGGAAGAGATTTGGTTATTTATAAAAGTATTGTTTATATGGTTCCCATAGGTATTTCATTATGAAACCTTGGAGGGAGAATGTTTTATGTGACCAAACTCTGGGAATGCTAATCCAAGTGTGGGTCAGCAAATTTAGAAAACACTGCTCAGAGTGTTGAGTTCCCTTGATTATTCTCTTTTTGGTAAATTATCAGGACATAGAAATTGTCATCCTGCTACTGTATGTGTCTTCTTAAGCATTTGGTGATAGCAGCCACTGGCATTGCTGGAGCATTTTAGAATAAATGAGTTAATAGGCTAAGTGTGGCCTGTAGCATCAGGACAACGGCCAATCCACTAGTCCTGTAACTGAATAAATCAAATGCCCTTTCCCTTACAATCTGTTATAATCTGATGGTAATGTTGATTCTCAAAGTTATCTTAACTGCAATTTTCCCGATAGCTCATCTTCTAATCCTTTCCTTTCAGCCTTTTATTTTTATACATGGGTTTTGTAAACAACTAATAACTAGGATGATCTTTTTAATAAAGCAGAGAGAGGCTGGCTTTGCAGTCTAACAAGTGAAGCTGCTGCTTTCATCATATTGCTTCCTGTGTGGGAATGCTAGTTTCAGTCTCTGCTGCTTCTCTTCCCTTCCAGCTCCCTGCTAATGGGATTGGGGAGGCAGCAGATGATGGCCCAGTACTTGGATTCCTGTAACCTATGTCAGAAATCCCGTGGTTCTTGGCTTTACCCTGGCCCAGCAATAGCTGCTGTGGGCATTTGGGAAACGAACTGAGATCTTTCTCTGTCATGCTGCCTTTCAAATAAATAAATCTTTATAAATCAGAATCTATCTCAATTGAAAAATTCCAATTATGTGCATTTAAATGTGAATACATTTGAGATAGCATATGCTGTCTCTGTGTTTTACAACTACTGAGTATTTAGAATTCATTTTTTTCTGCCTTTTCTGTGTTCTACTGTATTGATTGAACTTTATTCACCCAATTTTCTTCTTCTGGTTTGTGTATCCTATATTTTATGTTTACTATTTCAGTTGCTATCTTTAATTTTTTAAATATATGCTCTTGACTTAAAATGCTTAAGTCAAATGTTCTTCGCTTGGTGTTTTTTTTCTTCTCTGAGAGTCCTTAAAGTACTTAGTTATTTAATAACTTCATTATACATCTATACTTAAATGGTTATTTTGTTGGATAGGAACTTGTAGAATAATGGTTATTTCTTAAAACATGATTTCATTGAGTTTTAGTTTCTGTCATTGATGTAAGTTTGCTGTTACTCTGTTAGATTTGTATATTTACTGAGGGAAGACTTCGTTCTCCTAAGGGAATAGAAATAATGCCGAGACCCTTTGTTAGGTAAGAAAATGAACAGATTGACAATCAGTAGCTGCCTGATATGTACAGAAGAAGAGTAAAGAACCACTGTGGGAAGTCCAGGGAAAACCATGTCTTCTGAGGAATGCTATTTTCACTTAAAGACTAATGATTATGAAAGGCTGAATAGTTGTGGAATAATTTCTTGGGGCCTGGCTCTAAGATACAGCAGGTAAAGTAGGCATTCCATATGGGCACTGGTTGAATCCAGGCACCTGGACTTCCAGTCCAGCTCCCTGTTAATGTACTGCAGAAAGAAAAGCAAAATGGCCCAGGAACTTGAGCCCCGCACTCATGTGGGAGACCCAGAGGAAGGTCCTGGCTCCTGGCTTCAGATGGCTTCAGCCCTGGCTATTGCAGCCATTTGAGGGGAGTGAATCAACAAATAAAAGACCTGACTCCCTCTCTAACTCTCTTTTAAATAAATAAATTTTAAAAAATGGGTGAGGGAGAGATCTCTTTTTCTTTTTTGAGTGTAATGAGTGGGACAGGCTTCTGGTACAGTTATTAAGACACTAGTGGAGACACCTATAACCTATGTCAGAATGCCTAGATTCAAATCGCAGCATTGCTTCCAACTCCAACTCTTGCTAACTCAAGGAGGCAGCAGATAATGTAACCAACACTTGATTCCCTGCCACCTGCAAGGGGGAACTGGGTTGCATTCCAGATTTCTAGCATAGCCCGAACTATTGTGGGTATTTGTGAAGTGAATCATTGGATAGAAGGTCTTTTTGTCTTAAATTAGAGAGAGAGAGAGAGAGAGAGAGAGAGGGATGGGGTGGAAATCATGAAATAAGAGAATGGAATATTACAGGAAGCCTAAATTTTGTTAGTAATCATTGACAAGAAAGATACGAGGGGTATGAAAACAGCAAGTCTCATATTTAATGATATTAAATCATTATGTGAATTGTTTTAAGTCAAGTACAGAAGGAAAACTAAGATGGTATCAGGATGCTGATCAGGATGGGAACTTCAGGCCATTGTTAAGGATTCTATTTAAATTGTTAGTCAATTTCCATATTGTCCTTTCTCCTGATATGTTGGAGAAGAGCAAAGTTGAAGGAACTCATTCATTCCAAGGTTGTCTTACCTAGTGATGAAAGCAAACCATTCTGCTAGGGGTGGCTGTATCTTTCCTACTGGAACCAATAGGATCTTGAAGAACGAACTTTGAAGCAGTTCTTTTTCAGGGTACAAAAAGGAAATTAGGTCAGAAAATCATGTTAGTAGAAAAGGAAAAGTACAAGACTTATGCACCCTATACACATCTTTTTAATGCATAGAATTTAGGCCTTACCTTTTATTAAAGTGAGTTATTTTTTCACTGATGTATGCATTTCTTCTAGAAATATTTCTTGTGAGTTTGCTAATGTCAGCCTGGTGGTGACGCATTCTTGGGGCTTATGTGCTAGTGAGGAAGCTGCAAATTTTATTGATCATTTGGCTATATCTGACTGTATTCTAACAGCATTTTTCCTCAATTTAAAATATACTGTTTTAAGCACAATCACCAAATCAGTGTTCTTTATTCTGAGTGATCTGTCAGAGGCATTCTATAGATGTTCAGTAAGTTTGTGAGCTATTCCAGCTTCCTGGTTAGATGGAATGTTGCATGCTATAGAGTATTTGGAAGACTGGTTACTTTAGGGTAATAGCTTTAAGGGGAATTATCATAATTCTGCCATATTTGACAGTTTTGAATATGTGCTTTGATAACAAGACTTACATCTTCTCTGATTTATGTAGAAGGAAACTCTTCTGTATCTAGAATGCATGGAAGATTCTATCTATAAGGAACAAAATATCATGCTTTGAATTACTATTAAGTGTTTTACAAGACCTATGGGACCAGATTAATCTAAAGAATAATCAGTGGGTTTTTGAAGGGTTTTTTTTTACTGATTAGATAAAATCTTCATTAGTAATCTTTTCCCTCTAGCTTATTTAAATTAGTAATGTGTAGTGAACTCTGTGCTTAGCACTGTGGGAGTTTAGGATATTTAACTAAAGATTCCATATGTGCATGTTACATAGGAGATGTATGGTACTATTAGGTACACAGAGAAGTGTGAGGTACAGTCTTCCCCTACAAAGAACTTACACTGTGACTTGAGAAATTATAAAAAGACCAGGGCCAGGCACGCTAGCCTAGGGGCTAAAGTCCTTGCCTTGCATGTGCCTGGATTCCATATGGGCACTAGTTCCCATCCAGCTCCCTGCTTGTGGCCTGAGAAAGCAGTCAAGCATAGCCCAAAGCCTTAGGAGACCTGGAAGAGGCTTCTGGCTTCTGGCTTCTGGCTTCAGATCAGTGCATCTCCTGCCATTGCGGCCCCTGGGAGTGAATCAGCAGATGGAAGATCTTCCTCTCTGTCTCTCTCCCTCTCTGTATATCTGATTTTCAAATAACAATAAAATAAATCTTCAAAACGGAAAAGAACTTGTAAGTAGACCTGAAATGATGTGTAATGATACAATAAATGGCTATCTCAGAGAAGTAAACTTTTGACTTGAATGGTCAAGATTCACAGAATGAAGAAGAGTGATCAGAAAACATTCATGGAAAGAAAGGAGCAAGAGTAAAACAGAGAGGATTGCAATCAAGGCTAGGTGGGGACTTAATATAGCAGTAATATGAAGCTGCATTTGAAAGTCAGGCTTAAGAATGAACCTATCTTTTTCTTTCTTTCTCTCTGTCTTCCTTTTTTCTTTTTTAAGGCTCCCTTAGTTTGAAAGGCAAAGCGAAAGGAAGGGAGACACACATGGAGAGCTTCCATCTGCTGAGTCGTTCTCCAAGTGGCTGCTACAGCCAGAGCTGGGCTAGGACAAAGCCGGAAGTAAGGAACCCCAGGTGATTCTCCACATGGGTGGCAGTAGCCCTGGTGTTTACTTGGGCTACCTTCTGCTGTGTTCTCAAGCACATTAGCAGAAAACTGGTTGGGAAACAGCCGGGATTTTAAGCCCCAGTATAGTATGGGATGCCAGTGTTACAAGCAATGGCTTAACCTTATGTGCCACAAGGCTGGCCCCAGAATGTGGACATCTTAGTACTCAGGAACATACAACCACAGATTTAGATCAGACCAGATATTAGTTTATTTAATTCAGAATTCATAACTTTTGAGCCTGAAGTATTAAAAATGCAATTTCTGGGCCCGGCACAGTGGCGCAAGTGGTTAAGGTCCTCACCTTGCACGCCCGGGATCCCATATGGGCACCGGTTCTAATCCCAGCAGCCCCGCTTCCCTTCCAGCTCCCCGCCTCTGGCCCGGGAAAGCAGTCGAGGACGGCCCAAAGCTTTGGGACCCTGCACCCGCGTGGGAGACCCAGAAGAGGCTCCTGGCTTCGGATCAGCATAGCATCGGCCATTGTGCTCACTTGGGGAGTGAATCATTGGACGGAAGATCTTCCTCTCTGTCTCTCCTCTCTGTATATTCACCTTTCCATAAAAAAAATAATGAAAATAAATCTTTAAAAAAAATGCAATTTTTGTGTGTTCTATCACAAATTCTCTGAGGAAGTTTTCTTTCCACAAGAATAAATTAGGTTAAATCAAACAAGCAGAGTCCTGTATGGTAACCTAGTAGCTAAATCTTTGCCTTGTATGCAGCAAGATCCCATATGGACACTGGTTTGTGTCCTGGCTGCTCTACTTCCTTCCAACTCCCTGCTTATGGCCTGGGAAAACAGTCAAGGACAGCCCAAAACCTTGGGACCCTGCACCCATGTGGGAGACCCAAAAGAAGCTCCTGGCTTCAGATAGGCTCAGCTCTAGCTGGCCATTGCAGCCACTTGGGAGTGAACCACTCGATAGAACATCTTTCTCTGTATCTCTCCTTCTCTCTGTATATCTGATTTTCTAAACAAATCTTAAAAAACAAAAAAAATCGAACAAGCAACTCTTCTTCCTGTCCTTGTAACATAAAGTTATAGCCAGGAGGACCTTATTGTGAAACTGTGAGAAGTGTAAACATCAGCGGTTTAGTATACTATGTCATAGAGCGCAGATACAACATAAAAAATCTGAAAGCACAAGATGTTTCTTGAGTGCAGCTATTTTGTCGCTTTGTAACAGAGTTAAAACTTAGGTTTCCTGTGATTACATTATTAAAAATTGAAAAACAATGCCTCTTAATCATTATTCAATGTATTTGAATAATTAATTAATGTATAATTACTTTTATGTATAATTACTTTTAGCTTGGCAGTAGCTATATACAGTATTAAGCATCTTAAAAACTAATTTTATTTATTTATTTATTATTTACTTATTTTTCGGCTAGCCAAAAAAACTTCTAAATTTCGAGACTGGTTGGACTGCAGCAGTATGGAGATCAAACCAACTATTGTCGCTATGGAACTGTTAGCGTATTTAGCATATGAAACTGTGGCACAGGTAAGAACATGAAACTGTCCTGTCAGGCTCCTATGAATAATTTATCCTTATTTTTATCTGTGATCAATTCTTGTACCCAGTGCACTGTACCAGGAATGAAAATGGCCATGAGTTGTCCTCTCTGACAGTTCATGTCATTTTTTATGTTAATTTAGTTCTTTGGATCCTCAGCTCTTGTGGCTGTTAGGGTAAAACAGATGATTTCTTGTAACGTTACGATAAGGAATGCCTGCATACTTTTTCTTGACATTGAACTCTTAGGTCCACTTCTGCCTCATTTAGAGGTTATTTTTAAGATTTGAAAAATAGCTTTTCAGGTATATGAGATCTCCCAAGTGATTAGCAAATCTGAGTCCAGAATCTCTGCCTTCTAACAGTTTCTGTAAGTGTGGTCTTTAGACCACAGCATCAGCATTTCCTTGGTTTTTGTTTAAAATGCAAATTCCTAATGAGTTAGAATCTCTGGGCATACAGCCCAGAAATCTGTATTTTAAAGTACTTCCCTAGTGATTCTGAAATAAATTTAAGAACTATTCCTCTAGCAAATCAGAATATACCATTTGTAATCACAGGTAAGTCACTTCTCCAGCCAATGGCAGTATATTATATAGAAAACATAGTTGTAAGTAGACAGTGTTGTCAGTATTTGGAATGTATTTGAAGTTTACCTTTGCAATGATATTGATGATTATTTCCAGCTGTATGACTTCCCTCTCACTACTTTGGTCTTCTTCTAGTTAGTGGATTTGGCTCTGCTCGTGAGACAGGACATGGTAACCAAGGCAGGGGACCCCTTTAGCCATGCCATTTCTGCAACCTTCATTCAGTATCACAACTCTGCTGAGGTAAGAATCTAGTTGTTTGTCCTGAACACATCCATGGTCTTTTCATGTATGTGGTATTTCATTAGTGGTTCTTGACAAATAGTAGCCTTTAGTGAAAAATTCAAGATTCAAATACTTATTGAACACCTACTATGAGCCAGGCCCTGATAATCAACTGACACAACAAATTGTTCTAACTTTTCTTTGCTTCATTTAGCTTTCTAATCTCTTCAGAAATTAGAGAGGGATAATTCTAGAGGTTGTCCTTAGATAATAATACAAAAAGTTAATTCTTGGTGCCCCAAAAGATGAGATATTTTAAGTTACAGAATAATTGATGACATTTATTCATAACTTTCCATCTCACTTATTAATCCATATCCAAACAAAATTTAAAGTAGCATTTATCTTCATTTATGGATTCACCCTGTCATGTGAAAATCATCTTTCTTATCTGATTGATACTGCTGGCATACCCAGCTGTAAAGTCTTCTTGCCAATTTTAAGACCTTCTATAAAAGCTGTATACCACTTTAAATATACTGAATATGTTCTGTAAGTAGCATGTGTCTAAAAACCAGAAATATAACATAGTATGCTGAATACATTTGCTGCCAAAAAACAACAGCTTCATGCAATTCAATGTAATCACCATGGTGAAGGGAGCAATGTCAGGTTAATATCCACATGGATAACTGTGAAACAAGTCATATTGGGTATAATGTATAAAGTAATAGTGACTGAGCACTATTTTATATCCATGCCTTAATTACAAATATCTACTCCCTGTTAATACCTGCAGGACAAATCTGAATAGACTCTAAGAAGTAGCAGTAATCCTTTTTTAGGTTACATACCCCCTTTGATAATCTGATGAAAACTCCAAAACCTTTCTATGTAAACACATTTGCAAATTTCACGTATCATCTCAGGTTGTGGATCCCAGGTTAAGTATCTCTGCTCTGTGATACATAGAAGCTACACACACACACAGACATGTGTTTGTGTATACACCTGCATATCTTTTGCCTTTTCCAGACAAAAAATCAGCTTAATATCTTTGTATGCCCCCTTAGAAAATCATATTGGCTTGGAGTTGAAGTAGGGATTAAAATGTTTATGCTCATTAAAAATCCATCTTTTCTCCTTGAGAAAGGTCATACATCATTATCAGCCAACATACTTTAAAAGTTCCTAAAGCTTACTTAGTTGATTAAACACTATTTGTTTTCTTTTTGTTACAAACACAAATTGTGATGTCAAAGAACACCATTTAAAATATCTTTGATGCATGTTCACATTATGAATATGTGCGTAAGTATGCTTTCCATTAACATCAGACAGATTTGTTGTAACATTTCTAATTGAGGAAATTTACTGTGAACATAACAAGCCTAGTTTTCCCTTAACATTGAAGTGATTGCTTGCCTGGCTAGGAAAACATTTTATTTCCCTCCACCTCCACCCTTTCTTGGTTCTCCAGGGTGGCCAAGCTGCCCTGGGCGTTTGCTCAGCAACCACAGCTGCTGTTCTCAGCTTACCCAGCAGTTGAGAAAAATGTCCTGTTTGCTGATTTCCTGGGCTCTCTGGGAGGTGGGAGCATGAATGTAGGAGAGCATCCTGACAAAATATGTTAGTACAAGCCTCATGCCTTTTCCTGGCCTGGCAGACAGCTTTACTGCTCTAAGCTAGTCATCAAAGAAGTCGCCTTCTCTGCCCTTTGTTACCTGACAAAATACAAGAGAATGGTAAGGAAGGAATCTTGCATCAGTGTTATAGTCCAGCAACCAACATCAACGGCCTGGACACTGAGGTCTGTACCACAGAGGGATTCTGAAGACTGATGTGATATATGTTCAAAGAGACATAACAAACAAGCCAGCAACTCAAGATGGTGTATATTCATTTTCAAATGAGTAACCCAGACGGTATAGAGGACTGAAAAGCAAAAACCAAAAAAAAACCCTTTAGTTTACAGTCACAGGCTATGGAGGCTGAATGTTGAAGAAAAGGAGGCCCATGTAGAAAATACTTTCAGGCCTCAGACACAGCAGAAATACTGTTGTACAAGAAAAAAACAAACAAACAAAAAAAAAAAACCCTCAACTAAATTCCTCAAGCCAAGCTTTCTTTGAGAATGGACACTAGAGAATTAAGGCCCAACTTGTACAGGGTGTTGGACTACTAGAGTTAAGGGACATGTGAAGGTTTATTGGCTGAAGAGTGACTCATTCAAAAGGATGTTTTAAGGAAATCCCAATAGTGATGCTGTGTACAGTAAATTGGAGTGAAGGAGCCTAAAAGTGTGTCTCGTAATAACTGGCTGCAGGGACTTGGGGTGTTTGACTAGAAGAGAAAAAGTTGTAAAAATAACAGATTTCAAATATTTAAAGTGCTTCCATATGAAATAAAGAACAGACTTACAGTCATGGCCAGAGAAACCAGATAAGAGACATGAGGAAGGAGATAAATGTGGGAGAGGTGGTAGAATCTCCAGTGGAAGGGTTTGAGTGAGCTTCTGAGTAGACACTGGTCACCAAGCACAAAATACCTGAAAGGCATTCAGCTGTGGAGAAAGTTGTTAAGATTCCTTTTGAGACATGTAAACTTGAAATGCTAGCAAAACTCCAGGTAGGAATGTAGATATCTCAGAAATGTTCAAAGCTGTAAGTGAACAGCAATGATTTTGTATAAAAATAGACATACCAAAATTAACATTTAAAACCTTGAAGGACAAGGCAAGGACATCATTTCTCTGGAATAGATAATGGTAATTTTTTTATATTTGTAAGCTAACAATAATACTACCTTCATGAATGGTGAAGAAAATATTATCTTGATGGTAGTTGTGAACACTTTATTTGAAAACTATGTCTCTTTAGGCAAGGGTCTTATTTTAAGTGCTGACTGCTAAACTCGGTTACACCCAAGCAGGGTTGGGCGGGCGGAGATCTGTTATGCTTGATTTTCTGCTACAGAGTGGAGAAGGATCCATTTTGTTTTTTTCAGAGATATAAAGGATGTGCTTTTTTTCGCTGCCCAGTAGCATTCAACAATTCTCAATGACTTCTACTTAAATTCCTTATTACAAGGGTTTTTTTTTTTTAAGATTTTTTTATTTTTATTTGAAAGGTAGGTTTATGGAAAGAGGAGGAGATACAGAGAGAATTTTTCATCCTCTGGTTCATTTCCCAAATGACCACAAAGGCCAGAGTTGGCCCAGTCCAAAGCCAGGAGCCATAACCTTCTTCTGGATTTCCCACATGGGTGCAGGGGCCCAAGGCTTTAGACCATCTTTCGCTGCTTTCCCAGGTACATTGACAGGGAGTTGGATAGAAAGTAGAACAGTCAGAACTTAAACAAGCACCCTTATTGGATACTGGCACTAAAGGCAGAAACTTAATGTATACTGTCTTGTCCTTCTTGCCAGCCCCTCTATTCATACTTTTTAAATGGCTTTCTTCTATATAGAAAGGGTGATGATTTTCTAATGTTTTGTTACGAAATTTTTCATGCACAGAGAAGTTAAAAGGATTACAGAATGAGCATCCTGTAACTGTCATGTAGATTCTACACTTGATGTTTTACTGTGAGTACTGTATAGTTGTGTGTTTATCGTATTAATAGTTATTCCATATATCCATCCCTTCACACATACAGCACCAATGCTTCTTTTGTTTAATGCATTGCTGAACACCCTTTCATTCCTAAACACTTCATTGTGTCTACCTATGGTTTTTAAGGTGAAATTAATTTACCTGAACCACTTGACTTAGGTGGACTATTTCATGTGTTTTAACAAGTCTAAAATTTTTTGAAAACTCTATTAGGATATCAAACATTATCATCATTTAAAAAGTTTATCTATAGTTCCTGTCCATCATTTCCTGCCACCAACTCTGGAAAGACAACCCATGCTGAGCTTTTTTTTTTTTTTTTTTTTTTTATTAGAGGCTAGTTTATTCTGCTGTGTTCTAGAATGTCAGGCAAAAAGAATATGGTAATTATTCATTCTGGGAATTCTCTTTTAGTTGGAAGGTTTTTGTATAGTTTCAATAGAATTTATTCTCTTTATTGCTGAGCAGTATCCCACTGTGTGAATATATTCATTTATTCATTCTCATGTTGGCAGCTTTTGAGATCTTTATAAATAAACGTTCTTGTGAAAATTCTTGTAGAAGTTTTTAAGCACAGATATTTTGGTTTATTTTCAGTTGATACTTAATGATGTTGCTGGCAGTGATAAGCATGTGTTTTATTTTTAGAGAAGCTACCGGACTTTTCCTTACCATTATACTTTTACTGTCCATATCTGAGTTTCAGTTACTTCACATCCTCATCAACATTTTGTTTTGTCATTGTGTTGACTTTTAGCCATTCTCATGCATGTTTAGTGCTGGCTCAATCCAATTTTTGTTTCTCTTATGTTTATTACCTTTACACATTTTAGCTGTAAAGTATTTAGTTATTCCAAAATCATGGTAATATTCTTTTGTGTTTTCTTTTAGAAGCTTTGTAACCTTACTATTTGTTCTGCTAATCTGATCCTATTAACTTTTATTAGGTGAATTGAGGCCATACTCAGCATTTCACATTTGGATATCTGAATATTCCAACTGTTTCTTCAAAGGAATTTTTCTTTGCATTGAAAGTGTATGGGAAATGGAGTTAAGAGATGAAATTCAATTTACTATAAAAAATTGAAAGGGAGGGTTTGATCGTATATAGTTTTCATGCACTTTGTCAAGTACTCTTTTGTCCACATGACTTTATGTCTGGAATTTCAGTTGTATCCCACTGTGTTGTCAATTCTTTTGCTGGTGTCATCCTGTCTCGATTACTATTACGTTGTAATAGACCTAAAAGTTAAGTAATTTGAGTACTCAACCATATTTGTTTTTCGGATTTCATGTGAATATGCTTTGTCTATTTCCATTTCTATGTGTGTTTTGAATCAGATTTTTAGTTTCTGCCAAAAAAAGTGTGGAATTTTTGGAAGGGATTGGATTAAATGTTTATATCAGCTTTGGATACAAACATCTTCATGATACCAATTAATACAATCCATGATCATGGAATATATATATTTTGAGTTAATTAACATTTTAACAGTTTCTATTGGTCTCTTCATGTATTTCTTTGCATCCTTTTTTCCCCCCGGGAATGTGCTAAAGACTACAACATATATCCATACATTTTCAGTGTACTTGAAGTTGCTTCTTTTCCATGAAGTGTATGACTTTTGTGGTTTTATAAATTCATCTGCCTCACTTTTGTCTTTTATGATGTAATTGTCATATTACATCTAACACAGTTTTAGCTCATAAGCAATCAGATATGCTTCAATAGAACTAAAAATGTCCAGTAAGGGCCTATTTCCTGGTTCACATGCAGCCGTCCTTTCACCCTAATCTTACATTGCAAAAAAGGTAAAAGGCCTCTGTCAGAATACTTTTATGAGGCCACTAACACTACCATGAGGGTTTCATTCTCATGCTTTAATCATCTCCTTTAGGTCCCGTGTCCAAATACCATCACTTTGGCAGGTTAAGATTTCAACATAAATGTGTCTTGAGGGGTATATACAAATTCAGGCCATAGCAACTTCCTACTTTACTTTTCTGAAATCTTAATGGATTACTGTACCAAAAATTCTGAAAGATTTTCTGTACCAAAATCCAAACTTATTTGGGAATGTAAAGGGACAATATTATATCTATTCACCATGGAAAAAAAGAAATGGAAAACAAATCCAATTGACAAAACAAAGGAATATATTTAGGAGGTACCAAAAGAACACACAGGAAGGACTTCCCAGCCCACTGACTGCAAAAGAGCTTGCCATTTTTGTGTCTCTTTGAGCTTCCACTGGAATTTTCATATTTCTGCTGAGCTTCCACTGGAATTTTCAGGTTAAGATTTTCATGCATTTCCTCAGAAAATTAGATACATGCACTAGTTCAAAAGTGTAAGAATTAATCACATTCATACTGTGAGGTGCATTGGACTCTCATAAGGCTTTATCCTCATCTGGGGACCTGATGATTATATTTATTCTAATATATTTCAGCTGAAACAAAAAATTTGGAATGAGAATTGAGAACGCATTCAAAGAAGCCCTATGTACTCTAATATCAGTGCCAAAGTTAGGGTTACAATAACTTAATTTCTGTTATTGTGAGCACAGCAAATATGCCTTGTAGGGTATTGTTGGAATAAAATTGAGAAAGATATCTTAGATATCTTTTTTTAAATTTCTTTTCAGTTTATTTCAAATCTTGTCAAAATCATAAAAATAGAATGTTATTTTTTAATTTTAAGTCTGAATGGTTGAGCTTGAGTAATTAGCAGATACAATTTTTGCAGAGATTTTTATACTATTATACTAATTTATAATGGAAAAACATGCAAATGGCATAAAAATGTATTTTAGAAGACAAAAGACTATATGATTAAGAGTTAAGTCTGCTCTGATGGCAGTCCTCTAACTGCTAATTCTCCCTCCTAAGATAAGCATTGTTATTGATGTTCTGTGCTTAGGATGACTAAATACTGTGTTGAAGATCCTTACATATATATGGTTTTACACCTGTGCCATTTATTGGGTTAAGTCTTCAGAGCTAAAATCTCAGGGGAGAAGAGGTTGTGCTTTTTTTATTTTAGTGAGGCTTTGCCACATTTCTACCCATAGAAGATATTACCTAAAGACAGTTGCAAGGAATTAAAGGAATTGTAAGGTTAAAAATTGTAATATTAACAGAAAAATTATAGTGATGGCAGTTTTGTAAAAAAATACAAATAGTATTAACTATGTGACTGCAAATCTGTTTTAAACTATGCTTACAGTTGTCTGCAAGCTGATTATTTCTTTCCCTTGATTCTTTAAGGTTGATGACCTGACATCTGGTACCCACTGTGCTTTACCATAAATTAGCTCAGGATCTAAGATATATGGGCATTTCATTTTTGCCCTTAACTTAAATAATATTGCTAATTACTCATTTATAAATAAGGCACTATTCTTTTTTAAAATTTATTTTTATTTGAAAGGCAGGGTTACCATCAGAAGGAGAAACACAGAGATGTTCCAAAAGCTCATTCACTCCCAGGGCTGCAGTGGCCAGCTGAACCAATCTGAAGCCAGGAACCAGGAACTTCTTCCCAATTTTACATGTGGGTTCAGGGACCTAAGGACTTGAGCCACCCTCCATTGCTTTTCCACGCCATAAGTAGGGAGGTGGATTGGAAATGGAGCAGCCAGGATACAAATCAGCACCCCTATGGGATGCCAGTACGCAGGCAGAGGCTTTGCATAATATGCCACTGTGCCAGCCCCAAGGCATCATATATATTTCAGTTCAACTTTCGGAACAATCATATGAGAAATTTTAATTGTTACTCCCAAATTACAAATTAGAAAGCTGAGGCACCGAGATATTATATAATTTGACAGAGATGCTAACCAATAGAGCTTGGCTGTAAATGCAGTGCATTTGGGAAGAAGCTGAATCATGAAACTGTCATGTCCCTATCTGGCATTTTAATTTTCTTGAAAAATTATATTACACATGTACACATGCGTATACAACTATAACTTTTTGAATTGATGTTCGTACTGTCTTTGTAAATAATCTTTCCTTTTCTAATGTCTTGTGTGTTCACATCTCCCTTTTATAGATATGGCAGATTAAAACAGAAAGTATGTAACTTTTTCGTGTGTGTTGACAACACCTAGAAAATTAGGAGCCAAGCTGAAATGATCTTTAATGACAGATCCCAGTATGATAAATAAGTGTATAGCAACTTTACAGTTTTCATTTTAAATTGATGACCCTCAGGTTATTTCAGAAATATACCCAGGAAGCTCCCAAGACCATTTATAATACTAAATGTTTAAACTTTTTTTAAAAAATAGCTTCCTGTGGTTCTTTCAACACACCCCCGTGACACTTCTCATATGTATGCAAGTGGCTATATTCTCCTGTACCTTGACATGCAGGCTTAGATGAAATATTGTGGGTATAAAAATTGCATTTGGTAGGTCTGCTCGGAAGGGGTCATGTAAAAGTCATCTTTGATTTGTTAATAGAATTTTTTTTAGAGGTAGTATATGGCAACAGTGCTATGCGTACTAAGGGAAAGAATGGTCCATGTTATAAAGGTTTATTTTCATATTTTATACACTGTAGTTCTGTTGTGTGTTTTTGATTTAGTAACAGTTTATGTGTCTCTCTGTTGCAGAGCACTGCGGCCTGTGGTGTTGAGGCTCACGGCGATGCCATCCAGCCCTGCCACATCAGAGAAGCTGTGCGACGCTACGGCCACAAGATTGGCCCCCTCGCCCCGTTCACAGTACGTAATAACAGAGCTATAAAAAGTTATATTTATAATCTAAAAGAATTTTGATTTTCAAGTGGTCAAATGAAGAAGCAATGGAATTGTTGAAAGCAATTTGTGGTGACTGTAATTTTGTTGTATAAAAGTGGCATAATTCTCCTGGGAAATAAAAAGTCATTTTTGTCTCCTTTTAGAAGGACACTTTTTTCTACAAAATATTATTTTCTTTCAATTACAAATTAAACTTTTTTGTTGAGGTTTATATTTTCTGTTTTGCAAATCCTAGGTTTATAAAGCTTTTTTGTCAAATTATATGTATCCACATATTGCTAGAAGCATTTTTTTTTACTTTAAAATTGGTTAGATTGGCATTACCACTTCTATCAGATATCCTCCTAAACATACTTTGAGTTGGAAGAAGAAGAAATGATTTTTTACTGGCTTTGAACTAGGCTGAAATGCAGACTATCTTTCACATCTTCAAATAATTTGAAAGCGTATAATCAAGGCTTTGTTTTTTGAAAATGGAAACTTAAAGACTTGATATGTCAACAGTCTAAAGAAAGGAGTGTGGTGTGAATATGCATATGTGCTTTAATTAAATACTCATCTGTGACCCTTTTAAAAATCTTTATTTATATTAATAAAGGTTACTTCAAGTCCTTCTCTGTATAAGGAAATTAGTTGAGTTTCAAAAAGAAATGTATTATTTACATAACTGTGGAGTGGTAACATTTGCTTTACTTAACATTCATTTCAATTTTAACATGCTGAATGCTGGGATACAAATTTATAATATCATACATAAACAAATAAATATATAAATACATAAAAGTTATAAAATAGTGTGTATTAGGACCTAACAGTAGATTTTGCTGATTTGTTTCCAGAAGTGATTTCTTCTGAATTTTGTCATCTCTATGTTTTCTGAGTTTAAAGAGAATGCTTTCTTTCCATTCTTCATTCTTTTTGGTGTCTTTTAGTTATATGAAATTTCTGGCAGCAAGAATATGTTTTGTCTTAAAAGTTTTTTGTAATGGTAGTGACTGTTTTTACTTGTTTCATTTCTTACACATCATAAAAACATGATTTTAATACTGTTGACTAATGTAATGCATCAATGGCATAAATATTTTTGTATTCTAAAAGAAAGAATGAAATCAAGTATTCTTATTTTTTAAGCTGTAGGCCAAAAGGAAGTTGATATTTAGAAAAATATGACATGATTAGAAGCAAAAAAAAAAAAATTAAAGTTGACTGAAATGGAAACAACTTATAATGAAAGATTAAGTGGAAGACTCAAATAATAACCAGTAGTTTGGGGCAAAAGAGTAGAGAGAAAAGAAAGGGGAAACAGTAGTGATAGCAGTAGGAAATAATATTTTTGAGAAGTAACTAAAAATGGTAACTAAAAATGATGAACAAAGTTACATAAAGGAAAATGTGTCTAATGTAAGGGGAAAACCTCATAATCGTGAATTCTCCAAAGGAAGCGGTGGATACTTTATTCTGCAAGGTTTTTGTTTTTAAATAGACCGAACAGATTACTTAAGAGTCTTCTTGGTTGATGGTGTGCGTGCGTGTGTTTCTTCCCGTATCCAACCTATTACTCATGTGTTCTTTTTATAGTCTAAGACTGTAGCATAAAGTCAAAAAGTACTATAAACTAGGTTCAGTATAACCTGAGCTATTGTTATGTAGCAAACATAACCAATATGCTTTTTAAAACCTATGCTACAAGGTAAGGTCATTTGGTACAGCAGTCAAAATGCAGCCTACAATTCCACATCCCGTACTTGAAGTGTCTGAGTTCCAGTCCCAGCTTCACTTTTGATTCCTGCTTCCCATCTGGAATGCAACAGGTAATGACTCAGGTGCTTGGGTTCCTGCCAGCCATGTGGGAGAAACCCAGATGGAATTCTAGGATCCTGGCTTGGTTTCTCCACCCTAGCCCTGGCTGTTCCTGGCATTTGATGATTGAAAGAGCATCTTTTATATGTGTCCCTGTTGTATTTCAGAAAAAAAAAAGAAAAATAATTTTTAAACTAATGATACAATTTGAAAATGTAAGTAGATTTGGAAAATGGACTAAGTAAACCCACTATCAAAAGAGACAAGCAGACCAATAGCAAATGGTAAACAATCTCACTCCAATAGGGATACCCAAGGTTTTATCTCTCAGAAAAGTTCCACCAAGAAGGATCCACTCCATTACCTACAGATGAAAGACTGTGCCTGTACTACATGGCTAAATATGTTTAATCCATAACTAAGATGATTGGGTGGTAATTTCATGGTATATGTTATAATTCGTGATCCTCCTTTTATTGCTCACTCAGATTTTTAGTTGTACATATCCATGTGGTATTCTCAACACATGTACAAAATGTATAAGAATAAAATATAACTAAATAGCACTTCCATCTCCATATATATATATATATACACACACACACAAAATTTCTTTTTTTATTTATTTTATTAATTGCATTGCATTAATTGTGACACAGTGTTATGGGCACTGGGATTCCCCCCACCCCTCCCCGAACCCTCTCCCCATGGTGGATTTCTCCACCTTGCTGCATTACCATGGTTCAAATTTAGTTGAGGTTCTTTCACTGGAAGTATTTACCAAGCATAAAGTCCAGCGTCTTATTATCCTAGTGGGTTCAACAATTTTTTGGTGAGACCATCTCTGGTCTGAAGGTAAAGCCAGCAAAGCATCATCCCAATCAATTAAAAGCCCTGACATAACATCAACAGCCATTTACAACCTTATGGCATTAACTGACATGGTATTGATTAATAGTATGTTAATAGGAAAATGCGGTTTCTTAACTACATCCTGTGACTTCTTCATAGACATTTCAATTTTGGTTTGTATTCAACCTGATTCCATACAGTTATCAGTTTAGGTACAGTACATTTTTTTAGGATGGGTGTGCAGAGAAATCCCAATACCCCAGTGAGGTGTAACTAATCTTTGTATCTCACCTAGTGAGGCATGTTTGGGTCCATGCTGGCTGATTCTAAGCTTTCCATGTTGTCTGTCCATTCCAGATTTTTTTGTTTGTTTGTATATTTGTTTGTTTGTTTTATGGGGTTACTGGAGCAATCCTAATGGTCACCACGAGGGAGGGTGGGGACCCAGAGCCAGAGCCAGGCTAGGACCAGGGAGAGCTCGCCTCCCTATTCCCGAAGGAAGTTTATTATTCTTCAGTTTCTGCAGATCGCTCAAGGCTCCTGGCCGTCGTTCCAATGGCGCTGGTTTCTGCACTGCAGAGTTTGGACTTCTTCCATCCCCTGTGGAGGTTCCAGATGGGGGTGGGTAACCTCAGAGTTTTCGGTCTCTAAAGGCACTCTTATTCCCCGTGGTCTCCTTAGCGGTTGAGATGTAGTCCTTGGTGTCCGTGTTGACGGTCCTTGGTGAGGATCTGGGAGTCTTCAGGGTTGGTATGCAAGCCTCCTCTTGACCTCCCACTCCACTCTGGGGTCTCCCCGCTGCTCCGTACGCATGACTTCCTGTTAAGAGGCTTTCAGGGTCGCTCTCGATTCCCCCCTTATGCCTGACACACATAATTTCTTTAAAAAAAAAAAAAAACTTTTTGTTTTTTATTTATTTGAAAGGCAGAGTTACAAAGAGAGGGGCAGAGAAAGATCTTCCATCTGTTAGTTTACTCCCCACATAGCTGCAACAGCTGGGGCTGGGTCAGGCTGAAGCCAGAAGCCAAGAGTCTTCCAGATCTCCCACATGAACTATGGGCATAAGCACTTTGCCCATTTTCTACTGCTTTCCCAGGTGCATTAACAGGAAGCTGGATTGGAACTGGAGCAGCCAGTCTCGAATGGTGCCCATATGAGATGCCAACATCACAAGCAGAATCTTGGCCTACTATGTCACTACGTCAGCCCCCTATTTATAATTTCTTTATGTTAGGAATAAATCTGCCTTTTTTTAAGCTGAAAACTCTCTTTGAAGTGGAGTAGTTTTGTAGACTGTGCCAATAATGCAATAATTTTGTACTCTGTGCTGGATTCTACATCGCTGCAGGAGCCAAGAGGAAAAACTCATGGAGAAAACCTCTTGAAGTTGAAGGGCTGCTGAAGGTTCACTTCCTGATGCTTATTCCAAGTACCTAAAATAGTATCAAATGTGCAACATGAACACTTTGCTGTCTAGGCTTTAGGTGAGGCTCCTAACAATAAATGAGCATATGGGCTACCTCTGTAGAAACTAAGACACAAATCTAAGTTTTTATTCTGAACGGCTGAGCTTATTTAGCTACAACATAAACTTTCTCTGTGAGTTAAAATGCCAAAGAACAACTAGTTTATGAAACAGAGACTGTATCTTTGTAACATGTCATTCTAAATCTAATGTTGATGTATATTCAAACATAATATCTAATTTCATATTTCTAATCATTTTAAACTCATTTAGAGAATTAAAATAGGGGTAGATGTATGTCACAATTAAGACATCACTTGGGATGCGTACATCCCCTGCAGAAGTGTCTGGGTTTTTTTTTCCAAGCTCTGCTTCCAATTATAGTTTATTGTTACTGCACACCCTGAGATGCAGCAGTAATGGCCCAAGTACTTGTGTTCTTGCTACCCACATGAGAGACCTAAACTGAGTTCTGGACTCCTCGCTTCAGCCTAGCCCAGCACAACATACAGTACGCATTTGGGGAGTGAGTCAGCAAATAGAAGATCAATTCTCTGTCTCTCTCCTTGTCTGTGTCCAAATGATTTTTTCAAAATTTCAATTTTAAATAGTAGCCAATTATTTACATGAAAAATTAATTCCATCATAAATAAAGCATACTTTAAAATTTGCTTTTAGTGAGCCATCATTTTATCTTGCACTATATGACAAAGTTATTATCTGTAATAATTTTATAAATTACAACATAAATTTCAAGAATATGATACATTATATAAAGAATTTTCATATAAGTTCTTGGTCATGTGAATAACTTGATATAATAAAAGCAAAATGATTAATGCTGTGGTAAGTGGAGGAGAAGAAAATATTAACAATGGTTTGTGCTATAGTGCCTGCTGGACAGTGAAAGGAGAATGGCATGAGTGTTAGGCACCTGCCACTCACCTTTGAACACTTCGTTCATGACTGTCATGTAATCCATCCTCATTCACCCAGTCATGACAGTACTGTCTTTAGCATATTGGTTTCTTTTTAAAATTTGTTTATTTATAAATGTTTGTTACAAAGGTGAGAGGATTGCAAACCCATACTGATCGCTGGATTGAAAGAGAAGGGATGAGGGAGGGAGGTAAATAAAGGAAAAGACCTCACCCTCTCGCCTGTGATTTGTAGGGACAAAGAGGAGGGAGAGCTATTGAGTTGCTTCTTGCTGCCAAATCATATCAGTGCCAGAGAACAGAGATGATTCCCTGGTTTTGTCCCAGAGAATGTGATGGAGAGAATAATGTTCTGAAAGTGTTATTTGAGTAGTCTCGGCTATTCTGAGATAGTGTTGGTTTTGTTGCACCAGGTATGATATACCCCTTCCTATTCTTGCTAGCTGTCTGTGTTTTGGTATGACCATAACCATAGACGCATGGTGGAGAATTTGACCTGTAGCATTGTTCAACCTACTCTTCTTTCCATTTTTTGATAAGGGACTCAAGTTCCTCTGTTGAATCAGAAGTGCATCCCAATATGTTGTCTCTCATTGCACAATCAGTAATGGGTTGTGGCCCAATTCTACAACATGTGCTCTGAAGTCAGATCAGATGTCCATGTGGTGTTCCCTGAAGTTAGAGATCAAGTGGAATCAACCATTGGGCCAACTCCTAAAAGCCTCTGCTGAGTTACTACCCAGATCTGGCTCATACATGTTGGCAAATGTGATCTGGCTCTCACATGTAGGCACTGAAGTCCAGCCCAGCCCAGCCTGGCCTCATGTGCACCAATAGGTGCTGTAATCTAGTCAGGATGATCCCCAACCCCCAACCAGGGCCATGCCCATACCCAATACTTACTTGTACCAGCAGGTGCTACAGCCTAGCCAAAGAGACCCCTAAAGTCTCCACAGGACCAACTCCCAACCTGGCTCTCACACTCACTAACGGGTGCTACAGCCTGACCCAGCCTGCCCCCCTCCCTACGTTCATTCATGCATAGCTGTGGGACTGCAACCTCACCTGGCTTGGGCCACACTGACCTATCTCATGTGCACTGATGTGTGTTGTGGTCTGCCCTGACCTACCCCCAGACCCAGCTTTTTGCACACACCAGGCTAGGCTCTTACTTATATTAGCAGATGCTATAGCACGGTTGGGAGCACCACTGAGGACTCCACCAACCCTGCCTCTTTACCCTGACTCTCAAATTGGCTGGTGCATGTTGCAGCCTAGCCTGACCTAGCCCACCCCAGCACTAGCTTGCATGTGCCAGCAGACGTTTCAACCTAGCTGGACCAATCCTGGACCAAGCTCCCAGACCTTGCTTTCATGTGCACCAAGTCAGTGAGTGCTACAGCCTAGTTGGAGACCCATAAGGACCCCTAGTTGTACTGTTCCCAGACCTGGCTCTCAGATTCACTGGTGGGAGCTGCAGCCTAGCCTGGGCCAGATTCCCCCCAGCCCTGTCCCTTATGTTTGTCAGTTGATGCTGTGGCCTCGCTCAGCCTAATCCATCCCTGTCTGTGGTTCCTGCATGTGCTGGCAAATGCTGCAGCCCAGCTCAACCTGCCCCCAAACCCCAGCTCTTACACACTACAGTGGGTGCTGCAACCTAGCAGCATCCACAAAGATCTCCTACTGGGCCCACTCCCAGCCCTGGTTCCTACAAGCCTATAAGTGCTGCAGCCCAGCCCGAGGTGGCCCAACCACAGCCCCAGTGCTCATCAGTGGGTGCTGTGACCTACTTGGGGTAACCCAGATGAACCTCTACCAGACCTACTACCAAACACAGCAGGAAGCCTGTTGCTTTCTTTATCTTCTGTTTTCATATATTTTCAGTCCCATTTCCTATACAGGACATCAAAGAAGGTATCATATCTGAAATATTTAAGTAATTGATAAAATAAATTAAGTTTATCATTATCAAATTAGATTGGGTAATAAAATCATGGCTAATTTTCAGGCCTCCAACCCCAGAAATGCATGCTTTTGGAACTCTCCCCTCCCCATTGTACATGCTTTTCTATTTACTAATTTTACTTTTTACTTCTTTTTTTATTTTCCTGAGTAACTTTAAAATCACTTCAGAGTATATAATTTCTATTAGCTATTTCAGAGTACTGATGCAGCCTAGAATGTTCCATATCATTTTTATCTTTGCTGTCTTGACTTGCCCTTTTACTCACAGTGGCTGATAACATGTGAGGGTATTGTACATGGAGATTAATAACTTTAAAAAGTTATTTTTGTGGAGTTGGCATGTGGCATAGCTGCCACCTGCAATGTTGGCATCTCATGTGGACTACAGCTTGAGTCCAAATGGCTATTCAGTTTCCAGTCCAGTTCCCTGCTTATGATCTGAGAAAGCAGTGAAGGATGATCCAAGTACTTGGGCCCCTGTCCCCCACATAAGAGAACCAAAAGAAGCTCCTGGCTATGTCTGACCTGGGCCTAACTGTTGCAGCAGTCTTAGAAAGTTAACCAGCAGACAAAAGACTTCCCTCCACCTTCCTCTCTCTCTTTGTAACACTGGCTTTCAAATAAATCAATAAACAAAATTTTTAAAATTCTCTTTGATTTAAGAGACAGGTAGAAAATTTCCATCCCTGATTGAGTTTTGATCCTGCCACCAAATGTCATAGGTTCATATTTCAGTTCTCCCATCAACAGCTCAGTTCCTCATCTATGAAATGAGGATAAGAAATAAAACACATCATGGCAGATCTAAGTACTATGAACCTGACATATAGTCAGCTCTTACTAAGTAATTTCAATGATGGTGGACCTAGAAATAACTTTGGTGCCAGAGTGAATATTTTCTAAAAGCAATCGGATAAAAATACAGAGTAAAGGAGAAAGCGCTCAACCCAACTGTGCTCTCTGCTTCCCAATACACAATCAACAGTTAAGTAACCAGTGTTTGAGAGTATAAGCTCTAATCAACATTATTATTTTTGTTATTGTTATTGGAAAAACAATTATGGCAGTTTATTTATTAAATATGTATATGAGAGGAATTCAAAAAGTTCATGACCATTTCTCATTTTTAATTGTTTTTTCATTAGCTTTTTACGCTCCCTCTTACCATACACTACTCACTTGATTGTAATAGCAACTTTAAGTTACCGCTATCTTATTAAGAAATTGATAGATTTTAATTAGGTTCCTCAAGGTCATATATGGCTAGTGAATAATATTGTAGTTTTTCTTTATTGTCAATAACAGATGATACTGAATATATTCCAGGTATTTCCTGGTTGTTTGTACTTCTTTGGTTTTTAGAAATTTATGCCAGAAAGCAAGAGCCCCTAAATGCATTTTGACTCCCCAAATGCTAAGGAATGTGAGATGAGACCTGAACCCAGGTTTCCCACATTGGTGGCATGACCCAGTTACTTTAGCCATCCCTACTGCCTCACAGGGTCTGCAAACAGTAACCAGAAGCTGGAGTCAGGGATCAAACCAGGTCCTTCAGTGTAGGATACAAACCCTTACTGGGATCATAGCTGCTAAAGGCCCACCCTGCTTCTGATTTTTTTTTTATTGCATATTTGCCAATTTTCTGTGGGGTACTGGTAGATTTATATTTATGTATATACCAATATGTGTGAACAATTTTTTTAGTTTTTCGTAATTTTATTTTTAAAGCTATGTGCAAATTATACAGAATACTTTTGTCAAGTTTGTTAGAAATATTTTCCTTAGTTTTCTGTTTATATTTTAATTTTTTTCTAATTTGGTATCCTTTTCAACAGATAGAATTTTGCATAGTTAGAGCTACCAGTAATTTCCTCTGCCTAAAATTCTTTTAGGTGAGATTAGTTAAATATGCAGCTGTGCTTTTAATTTCAAAAATCTATTTTCCTGCATTTTTTTTGCATTGCAAGTCTCCTTTTTTGCCTTACATATGCTGTGAGAGCTTGTTTACTACAAGAACTCAGCATGAAAAATTATATTAGTAAGCTATCATTTCCTATTTGTTAGGATTGTTTCATTTATTATGTATTACACTATTTTATTATCTATTACATTGTTAATATTATATTTAATGTCTACTAAAAACTATTATATAGTATACTTAATGTCATTCTATTTTCTATTTTGTATCTCTTCTAAAATATTGGTAGTGATTTATATGCATTACCTCCTCATAAAAGAACATTCATTAAGAATGGCACTGGGACCCAAAAAAAGATGTGAAAAATATGGACATAACTTGATAAGAGAATTAATTGGCACTTAAGTATTTAACATTTTCTTTCCACAAAAACTCAAGTGTTATTGGTAAAATATTTCATGAAAATTAATTTTTAAACTTTCTTTTGCAAGTTTGAAGTAAAAGAGATTTTTGATGTTTATGGTTAGAACATTTGGCTTTTTTTGTCTAGAGAAAGTACCCTGAAGGGTAACACACTGGTCTGTCCACTCTGTCGGAAGGTGGTCAGACATATGTTTTATCTAGATCATCACTGTTTACAAGCAGTGGATGGTACCCATGGTTACTCACTGTGAAGTTCAAGGCCTGCTCTCAATGGGAGTGCCATAAATGGCTGATATAAAACCAGGTCTGTAATTTTGAAAGCCAAAGAAAGGAAAATGCTCACTGAGTGTGATGACATAACTCTATGTGTAATGCCTAGATCTATTTTCATTTCTTCTGTTCTCCACAATGGAAAGTGTTAACCCTTGAGTTTGTATGCTTTCAGGTAGCTTCCTATTGAACTAGAGTAGTGCAACAATAAAATTGCTCATTTAAGCATTTATATACACCTAAGTAAGTATGTGCATTTCTATAAGTTAGTCACTTCAGTATAGACTCATCTTTCATAAATACTGCATAAAATCATAACATTTTAAAGCTGCTGGAACTTGAGAGAGCCAGTCAGTCTTGGCCTCAGAGGTTTGTGATGTAGAATTTCACATTCATGAGTAATACATATGTCATAAACATATTGGATTTGTCTGAATTTTATGTGTTCAACATAGAAAATTAAATGTCATAAAGTATTAGAATATTTTTCAAATGTAAATTCCAAGCAGGAATTGGATAGTGTTCTTAAATATTTCCATTTACATTAGAAGTAAAAATTTTTTGGTAAATTTTTGTGAGTGCTAATATGGAAATCATTATACATTGGAGCCAAATTTTTTTGTAACCACACCTAAAAATGTTCACACCCACGAATCTGTAACTTTTAATTAATTTGTTTTTGATTTTAGCATGGGAGAGGCTCTAATTATACACTTATTAAGTCAGATTTATTAAATTATAGTTTCTCTAAATGAAAAACTTGAATATCAAAAACTTTATATGGCTCAACTAATAACATGCAGTTTAGGATTAGTCAGAGATAGTGTTGGAAATGTGGAAATAAAGAAGTAGAAGAGTTGACAGAAATTACTGGTATTAGAGGCAAATACTGATTAATGAAGTGCTAATTTATATAAAAGCATAAAAGAAACTTTATTTGCATTTTCATACTTAATCCTCACAATGCAGTAAGATCAGTGATGTTATTCATCCTGATACATTTAAAAACTGAGACATACAGATAAATTATGCCACCAGATTAAGATCACACAGTAAGTACCAGAGTTCTTTCTGTGAACAGGAGTTCAATAACATGGAGTTCCGTAGTGCAGTGGGCTTCCATGAATCCTCAGTAATCCTGCCAGTTAAACTTTCTCAGTGCAGACTGACTGTGTTAATTCTTTAAGTGGCATTCTCCAAATACGGTAACAGCGTTTCCTAAGCAGCATTATTTCAAAGATGAGTACTCAAGTGTTAAATCTGCATGATATATATAAAACATCCCCTGTTAAAATCTCAGTAAGAACAGTAGGAGTGGTTTGGAATTAACATTGTGGATGGCTGTTGCAATGTGTGTGTCAGAATCCTCCCTTTTGCCAAATTTTGATTTAGTAACAGTATCAAAAGGAGTTTGTACTGCACTGGTTTGTAGTAATCTTGGATCAAACTAGAAACAGTAAGATTTTTTTGTTGTTGTTGTTTAGAAATTTTCTCACCAACAGTATCTCATGAGCACTAGAGGAAATCAATACCTGAGTCGTTTAGGACTCTTTAGAATCTCCTGGGAAAATATTTTTTCTCTTGTATCTTACGGCCCTATAAGCTACTCAAAAGTGTCGCAGGGAAAATCTCAGTCACCTGAGGGTTCTTTTTTTTTTTGATATGTTTTTTTCTTGAAATTACAGAATCATGATTGTTTTTGTTGTGGCGTGGCTTTGCTTTGCTTTGCTTGCCAAACCAAAATATAGTAAACTTCATTATTAATACTTTTCCTGCTGTTTAAGCATAGCATCATGATTCCATATTGCCAGATGAAGTTGGCACAATCATGTCATGTTGTTGTAAAACTATTGAGTTGCTGTTTTCATCAGCAGAGACCAGGAATTGAAGAGAACTGATATCTTATCTCATCTGAACTCTCTAACGCGTTTTTTTTTTTTTTTTTACTTTAGAGCAGCCAGTGAATGTCTGTAGCAGATTATCCCATTTCATCTTTGGAAATCCTGATATTATTAACAACTAGTATTTTTCTCTGCAGTCCATGGTGATCATTCAATGACATTTTCCTTTTCCCTTCCTTCACTTTTGTTTTAGTAGCAAAGACTTACATTTAGTTCAGCATAATCTGAATCTAATAATAATCCTAATCTGAAGCACTCTTGATTTAGACATCAAAAACAAAACAAAATAAATCCAAATTTCAAGCTATAACTTCTTAATTAATTAAACAGTTACATGTTATTCAGATATGAAAGTTGGCAACCTTTATGTTAAGTAACATGAAAATTATAATGCACAGTCAAAGCAAACATCTCTGAGGCCCCTAGAAATACTCCAGAGAATCCCGGAATTTTCAGAAACGCAAGTTGGAAAAATAAAAAATCAGTCTTCACTAATTAGGAATTAGAGATGGGAGGTATGGTTAAGGTACCAACGAAAGAGCATGGTCCCACTCAGCCCTGGGCCTCAGGTGCAAGGAAGGAGGGTGCTGAAGAACTTTTTGAGCATAATATTTTTAAAAGAACTAAATCTTGAAGTTTAAATATTCTATTATAGTTTAAAGCTCTTTGCAATCTTCTAGAGGAATAGAAATGGAGTGGAAAAATCTTTTGAGTGACTCCCAGAAGGAAAATATCTCCCTTTAAATAAAATGAATCACAGTATTCCTTTCACTCATTACTTCATAAAAGCAACAGAGGGATTATTAGAGAGGAACTAAATTAAGTTGAGCTATTTTAAATTTTAAAATTATGCTCTAAAAATGGCCAAAATAGCTTCCTAAGTCTGTGAATAAACAAGAAGATTGTAAATATTCAGTTAGACATAACAACTCATTCAGTGTATTAAATTGCTTATGTTGACTTAGCAAAAAATACCCATCTTTTAAAATTAATATTATACCTCTGTTTAAGTGAATATTAGAAAACAGCACGTTATTTGTATTAAAGTAGATTCTTTATTTATCACTGCCAGAAACATTAAACATTCATAAGTATGCTTTGTTTAAGTGAAATGTTTGCACACTGTTTTATTAATAGTGTGACAAAAAATCTGCCGCACCAATCCCCATGATGAGAGCCTGTTGGACTTGCAGTGATTTACTCTTTGGTGATTTATTAAATAGTGTTACATACTTTAGTCAACAAATATAATCATTGAGTTCTCATTTAATTTACTGATGCAGTTGCAAAGTAATCCCACAACATAATAAGTAGATTGTTTTAAATGGGAATTTACACCTTCCAGAAATGAAAATGATACCTTACACTTATTATGCCAAATATATGTTTAAGACTACATGCAAGGTAGGGAAAACATGCAGGAAAAAAATAATTATGCCTTGTTTTCCTGACTGGTGTTTTAATTATGATTTGACTTAAACCAAATCCCCTAGGCTCCGTTATGTGCAGATCAACTATTCCACCCGCACATACCATTTCTCCATGACCCCAAGCTGTGAGAAGAGAAAATTCATGGCCCATGTGTCAGTCAGATGTTAATTCTTGCCCTGGCACCTGGATAGGCTCTCCCACCTGATTACAGTACACTTGCAGTTCTGGGATTATTCCCAACATGTGGTGTAGGCTCTCCAAATCTGGAAATATTTTGACTGATTAGTTGGCAGGAATCATGAAGAGAGAACCCAGAGTGAGGCTACGAATTTGTGCAGGAGCATTCGAGGTGATAGGCAGCTGTGTCCCTGGCTGAATGCTGGGATGGGAGTGTTTCAGTTGACTCTGATTCCAGAGGTTCATAACCTGGGCTGCAGGTTCCTGTCAATTACAGTGCAAACACTTGTGCAGATTTTATGGTTTCTTGTAAAGAAATTAGAGACTACATTTCTGGCTTGGATTTTCTTCTGCATTCCATATTTGACCCTAAACACCCATTTCCCTTCTCAAGACTAGTTTAGTAGGAGCTTATTAAATAAATAAGTTATAGTTGACAAACATTCTTCATCCAAGCAAGCATTCAGTGTCAGAAAAGAAAGAGAAAGAAAATAACAGAAAGCTAGTCTGGGCACTACAGCATGCTTCTCTTTGAGGGTCCAGCCAAAGAACAGTATTACGGGTTAATCCTCAGGTGCTAGAACTTGAGTTCATTTTAGTTTTTGATGGCAAATAATTCCTATCACCCCCCCAAGCAGTCACAAATGATCAAAATAATGAGGCAGAAAGGCAAGACAAACTGTGAGCCCGTCTGTCACCCATGGCTGCTGGGGAAAAAATTAAAAGTATATGTCCTCCTGAATAATGAAATTATATTTGCATACAAAGGACACTTGATTTCTGAGGAAGAGTTGGACAGTAACAGTCCTTTTGACAAAATCCACATTTACCCAATTGAACCACAAATGGTTTAGAAGTAGAAGGGCTGTGTATCCTGAGAGCCTTACAGCTCTGATAACTATTTATTAAAAAGCACATTTGCTAATCATAGTGTTAGAAGTATGTTGGGATGGAACATAATATATAAAAGTAAGTAACCAGGTGCTTGTGGTGGATGTTGTAATTCAAAGGCAGGCAGAATATCTGGGTACAGAGAAAGGAAGACAACCTACACAGGGAAGTCAAGGAAAAATTTGAGGGTCATTAACATTTGAACTGAGTTTATAGTAGAGGTGAAGAGAATGAGTAACAAGATTGACAAGATAATTAGATAGGAATAGGATGAAAACCTATAAAAGACATTTGCAGAAACAGCCTGGCTGCTCAGGCATTGGTGGCACTGGGTCTAGGTCTGTCAAGCGGAGGTGGAACATCAAAGGCAAGGATGTGTCACACTGAAGGGGTAGTCAACCTAGACATTGTGTTGCAGGAAAGCAGTCTTCAAACTATTCTGCATAAATCCCAAACTGTTTATAGGTATTCCATAAATAAAAAATTTCTCTAAAAATACTCACACATACATATACAATATACATATACATGTATATAAATATACATAATTAAATTTCACACATGAAAAGGTAAGATTTCTTTTGGAAAATTTTAAACATCTCATGTGGTAAGCTACTTCAGATATTTTTGAGCAGGGTATTACTGTGAAAGGCTCTTTTTATAGAAAAACAGCATAGAAGGTAGTGTAATGAAGAGACTGGTGTGAGGAGATAAACAGAAAAAAAGGGCAGACTGATGCTGCAGAATTGTAGGTGTGAGGCCAGAAGAACCTCCTCTGAGATGGTGGCCATAAAAACAGAGAAGGCAAACTTTATTGGAGATAATGTGGCAGGAAAATCAGTGGAATAAGATCCTCAATGAAAAATGAGTGAAAGATTGAAAGTTTAATCTGAGTCAATGCATAGAACAGACAATATGTTTGTTGTTTATTTGAGAAAGAAGGAGATAACTCCCATGAACTGGTTTTCTCCCCAGGTAATCCCATCAGACAG
The DNA here is from genome assembly GCF_017591425.1 of Ochotona curzoniae. Taxonomy (NCBI): domain Eukaryota; kingdom Metazoa; phylum Chordata; class Mammalia; order Lagomorpha; family Ochotonidae; genus Ochotona; species Ochotona curzoniae. The sequence goes on along the minus strand of NW_024466004.1, from coordinate 9,709,950 downwards.
AGATGAGCTGGAGCCAAACCAGGAGCCAAGAATGCAATCTAGGTCTCCCATGGGGTGTCAGCAATATGAGTTATTACCACTGCTACCCTGGGTCAGCTTGAAGGAAGCTGAAATTAGGAAACAAACCCAGGCACCCTATTTTGGGATTCCAGTGTTTTAGCCACTAGTCCAAGACCTGCTCCCATAACAGACTATTTTAAATGCTCTCAAGACTAAATTCATTTTTTTTATGTGTTTATAGAAACTTCACATGAAGTTTAAAAATTAAACAGGAAAACTGATTTCAGGCAGTGGGTTGGTGCTTAATGCATAAATCATCTAAATGTAAAAATAAAAATTAAAAAAAGACCCCCTAGCTTTCTGTTTACACTTCTGGGAGTATATCTACCTCTCCCTATGACCAAAAGATCCCACAGATAATTATGCTGTTTTGGTGATCAAATTGACTCTCTAGGCTATTAATGATTTTGGTCATACATTCCTGAAAGATCACGCTAATCTAGCCAGATTATGAAGTATGTTTTTTTTTTTTGTACTCTTAAAAGCTATGTATCCAATAGCTTTAAGCCAGTGCAAGTTGTAAAGTATCACTTTTCTGTACTTTTGATTAGCAGCTTTTATCTCCATTTGAGTCCAACATCTACTGCTCTTCTACCCACCATCCCTGTCATAGAACTATAAGCAAAATAATGCCTGCAACACTAAGACACCAAATTTTACAAGGCTTTTGCAGTGACATGTCAGCATTTTTTACATAGTTTAAAGGAAATCCAGACTCGCTGATTTAGTGATGCCTCTAACTAGAGACTCGCCATGAAGCTCATTGTGGCCAACACAGTCCTTCAATCTCAGCAAGCCCTGCTAGTCTGTAAAAAACTCAGTCTTGATTTCAGACTTTTTGCCCTTCCCAACGAAGCGTCCCTCCTTCAGATTTATGAAAGAAAACATTTCTTTCTGTGAAAGGTTTCTGTACACCCGCATCTGGAAGTGTTTATTTCAGTGGCATGTAAGCTATCTGTGGATTTAGTTAGCACCAGACCCCCTTTTGTGTACTTCTGCCTTAAAAATTTTATAAATGATCTTATTGAATTTGTGCCAGTGTGCACATGGTTTGGCTGATTGCTGCATATATCCTTTACCTGCCAGTCACCTTTGATTTATGTTCTTTCTGCTAAGCTTTTGCCTTCCAAAAATGGTGCCACTGAACTGTCCTCTAAATCATCTTATTGGTTAAATTACTCCAAGATGAGTTGGCATGTTTTTGGTTGCCTACAGACAGATGAATTTATATTTTTCTGCCCTTACCCACTTCTAGTAAAGCCACTTATAGGGGAGGATTGGACAAGTTATGTCATCGATCTCTTTATTCCAAATGAATACCATCTGAAGCCCTGTGCCAAGTCAAGACTAATGTGATAAAGAAGTATTCTTTGGCATCCACTGCTGCTGTGAGTCCTCCTTTTGCAAATAGCTCTGAGCCTTGAGCTGAATCTGAAGTGGCAACTTTTTTCAGTTTCTCAGAGAGGAAATACTGTCTTGAAAACAAATAAGTAAACTTTGTCAGAAAGATGGAGTTTTTATAGGCCTTACATAGCTTTACTAACTTCTGGATCTTGGGATGTGCAAAGAAAGCAGATGGTTTGGCAGTTATTTGTTAGCTAGTTGTGATAAATTTTCTAGGGGATTTATATTCTTAGAGTAGATTCTTTTTTGGAAGATTTATTTTATTATTTGAAAGTAGAGAGACAGAGATTTTCATCCACTAGTTTATTTGCCTGAATGGCAGCTATGGCACAGGGAGCCTGGAACTCCGTTTGACTCTTCCATGTTGGTCACAGGGCCCCAAGTTCTTGGGCCAATACCCAGGTGTGTTACAGGTTACAGGGAACTGGATCATAAGCACACCAACCTGACCTTGAACTAGTGTTCTGTTCTGCAATACAGTGTAAGCTCCAAGAATAGATGAAAGTGTCTGACGAAATGATGCATTGTTTTGATCTAATTGTCTAGACATTTAATGGTTATTGAGCATGCCAGTTAACTTGACATTGTAGCTAGAAGCTCCACTGCTATGCACATAGAGTAAATTTGCTAGTGAGGGAGCCAAACATGTACTGATGGACCATGACATTACTGATATCATTTGTTTTTTATTTGAGAGACAGAGACAGATGGACAGAGCTCCTGCCCACTGATTCACTCCCCAAACATCCACAATGTCAAGGCTGAGCCAAAGTCGGGAGTAGGGACTCAGGAACTCATCCCAGATCTCTCCTATGGCCAATGGGGACCCAACTCCTTCAGCCATCACTTGCTGCCTTGTAGGGTCCATAGTAGCAGGAAACTAGACTTGGGAATTGAAACTCGAACTCAGATCAAGAAACTCCAATATGGGACTTAGATGGCCAAACTGGTGTTCTAACCCATAGTCCAAATGCTAGTCCCTGCTGATACAATTTTTAAAGTAGGGTTTAGATATTCAAATGTTTCATTTTAATTAGCTTTGCAAAAAACTGCTTTTTTTTTCTGTACTGCATAATGCAAGATTTTTAGATCTTCATGATTTTACTTGAAATGGTGTGCAAGGAAGCGTTTACAGTACTCCAATAACACAGGTCTCAGTGTCATAGTTCACAAACTATTGTAAGCAAAGGATAGAAGTTCTAGGCTCATTGGCTGTGGTCCCACCCAACCTGGAGATATTTATTCCAACAGGCTTACATGACTTCATTTTATACTCTTGAAAATTTATGTGGCGCTCCCTGTACTGCACCAAGGTGAAAACTATCTCAGTGTCAGTCATGTTGGCATGGCTTAGTCAGTCACAGAACTGAAATGCTTGTCAGAGAAGCAGCACATGCAGACCTACTGTTACTAGAAAATCAGGACCAGAGATGTGAGTGCTGTGTTGCCATTATGATGTCAGTCTTATTTTTAGAAAATGACTAAGTCTGTATATAATCTTTTAGGCATAATATGTGTGCATGTATATATCTTATTTTGAAAAATTTCCTACATGAACATAAAATTTCATTGATTTTCACGTAAGTTGCTACTAACCATTCTATTCTCTGATGGTTTTTCAAAACTTTGAGTTGTGAGCCAGATGACTTACCTGAGCCTCAGTGTTATCCCTTGTAAAAATGTTCAATTTTTGATGTAGTAACAATTTAAAGCTTATAGTCGAATGCCTAACATAAAAACCAAACATTAAAAAGTGTTTCTTTTAAAACCCTCATCATCCAAAGAAGAGTCATAAATATAGATTACTTTGCGAAGTTGCCAATAGTGTATTTCTGGGAATCACACAGGGAGGCCCAGACTAACCTCTGACAGTAAGATAGGGACCTAGAACCTAAATGACTGCCTCTTTGGCACCTAGAAAGTTCCCTAATCTGTATCCATTTCCATATATATAAAATAAGTAATAATGTGTTCTTTTTCTCAGCAAGGGAGTGTCTGATGTCCATGCATGTTTGCCTTGATGTGAGCAACCAGGCCCACACTGAGACATTTTATTTCCCATGGCAGTGGCATTGCAGATTGTATATAGGAAGCAGGCTTGGGAGCCGAAAGCGTATGATAAAAAAATGAAAACCTACAGAAATTGTGGGTTCCAAAAAGTGACTGTCAAAGGCTTTTCCAGGAATGAAAGCTCAGAGCAGTTGGAAGATTTAGATCGAAAGGAAAAAATGAAAGATGTAGTACATTGTGAATTGGCTTTAATTATAAGTTTCCAATTTGAGAATCAGGATAGGATCCTTACCCGGAAATAGTTGCTACTACTGCCTTCACCAAGTCCTTAATTTCTACTTGTGTAGAGTCAGAGTCCTCTTTTAAAATGTATCTTGTCCATCTATGAAAATTCAATGTTTCAAGCCCTGTAAATGAATTATTTGGCACTAATTCTTAAGCTGGTGTTTAGCATGATTTGTGATCCATTCTCTCAGTCTACTTTTCTAAGACCTTTCTTAAGTTATTCAAGACAAATACTATTTCCAAATATCCAAGGGTTTTAATTGTGAAATGTCTGTAGCTAGGCCATTCCAGCATCTGATAATTACAAACTTTTTCAAAGAAAAGTACAAAATTTTCCTTTACTTTTCTCTATTTGAAAGGAAACTAAGAATAGGATTATATGCATAGAATCCTTTCTTAATGTTGGTAGCAGTGTTTCCCATAAACCTAGTGGGGAGATTTCACCACTGCTTCAAATTAATTCTTGAGACAATCTTCTAGGCATCCTTGTTTTTAAGCATTCAAGTTTTTGAAAAGAGTATTTCAGCCTTGGATAGACTTGGTTCCAGAGAGTTCATGATGATGCAGGATATAACAGGACAAGTCCAAATCTCACTTCTTGTATTTCCTTGACTTTCTGGAAGCCCTTTTCTCCTGTTCAGTCCAGCCTAAGTCTTAGAAACACTTCCTCCAAGATACATTGTACTTCCCTATCTGATCCAAATTAGGTGAAAACTCAACTTAAGGTAGACTAAGGAGCTTCATCTTGATCCTCTTGGTGCCTCCTTCAGCAAAGGGCCGTGGTTTGGTTTTTTAATGACTCAGTGGATATGTTAAGAGAATGTTAGTCTGAATAAAGAAAACACATGCACCTCTCCCACCACTAATGGATAGAGTCCAGTTATAATCACCCTGATATGTTTTAGATGTAAGAGGACATTCCGGTGGCTATGTTCGTTCTGTTTACAGATAACTTCAGGGCAACCAAGAGGAGTATTTGTTTCATTATTATAACACAACATTGATCATTGACTTCTCAGTCTACAGCAGAACAGTGTTCAAGCTACCTCATGAGTAGTATCTTTGGAAATGAACCTGTTTTAGAGTAAGGTACCTGTTGGGTAGGTGTGTTATGTAGCTCACGTTCTGAAGAAGCCTAAGCATAAGGGACGTAAATGAAGCCTAGTCCCCAATGTTAATGCTTGAACTGTACTTGGAGCTAAAAAAAACGCCTACTTCATTTATTGAGCCTTGCATTCAACACCACCTTCAGCAGTAAGCAATAGAGCATGCATATGCACCCAACCAGTGAAAGCAGATTTTGCTGTTGTTGTAAGGCTCACAGGTTTATCTTATAATAACCCTGAGGAGACTCAACTCATTTTTGCAACGTGCAATTTAGGAAATCAGACTATGTGTCAAAACCCCTAATCTTTACCATTGTTATTTTCATCACAGAAATTGATCTTTTTATGTAGTTGCTCTTGACAGTGAATAGTTACAGACCTACATATTCAAGTGAGCAATATCCAACTATTGAGCTCTAGGAAGTTGCCTAGTTGTAGATTGTTGTTCATTGCAATAGAATTTGATAAAGCAAATCGTACTACTATGGCAGTTTTGCGACTATTACGCTGAAAACATTTAATGAGCACTTAGTTGATAGTTAACAAACCTGATTTAAAATAACAAGTTGTAAAGGTGAAACTCTGCTCTAGTGAGGCAGGGGTGGCATGAGATCTTTACTGTCCCAATTCATCACCTGGAAAACAAGATTGGAAGAGCCCAGAGTAGCAGTGGTATTAAGACACACTATCTGTTGCCAGGTATGATTCTCATAGATACAAACTAACTTCTGTGAAAAAAAGAACCTTTGTTAGAAATATGCTCTTGCACTGTCTGACACATTTTTATAATACATTTTTATGCAGTACTATCAATTAGAAAAAGACTCTAGACATCTTGTTTTCAAATTTGGAAGATCTGTTCTCTTGGATAACAGCTTCACTATCTGCCTTGAGATATGGGAGGCTCTCTTGAATATGGTAGGTGTCTGCCTTCTAAAGAACTTTTTTCTTGTCCCATTGAGAAATGCATTTCCAAAATGTAATATTGTTTGTGGCGTGGCTGAATAAAAGAGTTGGACAGCTACAAGCTAAAGGTGGAGCTTCATGTGTTTCTTCAATGGAGAATTCATCTCTTTTCATGCCAGGCAAAGTCAGACATTCCTGGAGATGCCATAATCCTACTTTGCTTAGGAAAGTACATTCTCTGGATTGTAGCAGAGGGGAAAATAGTGCAGAGCAGTGTGTCTTGGTGTAGATGGTCAGATGGAAGGTTGGGGATTCTGCTGCATAAGCATGAAGTTGAGGCTTGGCAACAAAGGAGAATTAAGTGCCCGCTCCCATCTGGGATCAGGAAGTGCAATTCTCAAAGGCCTCAGTCTTGTTCCTGAAGGCTAGGACTTGGTTTACCTCTTCTACCCAGTCAGGGATCCATTTCTTTGATGAACAAGGAAATGAAGGTCATTTACACCTTAGATTAGGAAAGAGGCATTTTCTGGCTGTTCATTTTGGATATATGTGGTGTGTGACCACTGCTCCCTTAGTGATGAAGAAGAGAGGAGGGAACGTGAACAACAACTGAGCTTCTTTACATGCATCGCCCTCAGAGCCAGTGTCCATTCCCTTGTGGATTAGCTATTAATAGCTGGAAACGATAAGGGAGCCTGAAATATTTGACAACAACAGAGCAACTCATTCTGTAGATCTGTATTACACTTTGCTTCATTGACTGCGGGTACTTTCAGAATGCAGAGGAGGAAAGATGCGTTACGACCTGGAGGCATCCAGAATCTGCGTCAGGGATTCTCTTCCGTATCAGTGCCACTCTGTCAGGTGTGTGGGCAGGGCACATGTCATAGAAGAGGGCACCTGACATCACAACACTGAGCAGCTGTCACTTCTCCACATCCTCTGCACTGTGTCTTGAATCAGAAGGCCATTGCCAATGAATGGGAAAACAAAATGTGGCATATACATGCCATGTAATATTATTTAGCTCTAGCCTAGTAGCTAAATCCCCGCTTTGCATCTCCATGGATCCCATATAATATGTTAAATGGGCACTGGTTCGTATCCTGGCAGTCCTACTTCCCATCCAGCTCCCTGCTTGTGGTCTGGGAAAGCAGTTGAGGATGGCCAAAAGCTTTGGACTCTGCACCTGCGTGAGAAACCAGGAGAAGGCTTCTGACTCCTGGCTTCAGATTGGCACAGCTCCGGTTGTTACACCTGTGGGCTGAATCAATGGACAAGGGATCTTCCCCTCTGTCTCTCCTCCTCTCTGTATATGTGACTTTCCAATGAAAATTAAGTAAGTCCAAAAAAAAAAAAAAAGACAGACAAAATCAATACCATCGTCCTTCCCTCATCCCCTCTGCCAAAAAAAAAAAAAGAAAAAGACAATTGCTGCTGAATGCCATGAAGGCCTGTAGGTTATGCTGCCACCGGTGCCCATCTAACATAAAGCGTGAGCGGAGAATAAGAGCTGTACACACTTTTTGTGTTTAAATTTATTCGACAAAGAAAGAAACAGAGAAATCTTCCATCCACTGGTTCATTCCTCAAATGCCCACAACTGTCATGGTTGCCTCGGGTAGAATCCAGAGTGGGCAGCCAGGACCCTCTTACCTCTTCTGGCACACACTAACAGGAAGCTGGAAATGAAAGCAAAGCAGGGACTCAAATCCTCATCCTTACAGGATGTGGGTATCCCAAGCTCCATAAAGGATTGGCCTGGATTCTTAACTGCTGTGCCAACTGCCAGCCCTGGCATAATTTTTGATTAAGAGAAAAAGCAAATTGACTCATCAAAGTCTTCCTCCTGGCATGCATGCAGAAGAGTTTAGTCTGGGGAAGTATTGTTTCCCAGTGGTGCCTGGCATCCATTTCCTTACTCTTCTTCCTGTTCCAACTTCAGGTTTCAAACATACTTACAAGTTAACACAGTAACCACAACAATTGCATATGAAGGCTGAAAACGGCAACATTATTACTTGCAAATTTGTATATGTGTAGGCACAGTTGTAAAGTGAGTGAAATATAAGACATTCTTTTTATTGGCCAATAAGAGGGACATTAAATATTAGAACTGCCAATACCTTCATTAAAGCAAAATCATAGTTAGATTCTGTTATATTTTCAAAAATATTTAATAGGAATTTAAGCTTTATTCTAGTATTAACAAAGTTGACCAAAAAATAGACACATGCCAACATTTTGGCATAAACTCCAGAAGCATTTTTAATGCCTTAAGCAATGCATAACATAGTGTTTTGAATTTTTTAGTAGGAGTTGTGGCCACAATTTTGCCAATAGTGACATTCTTTGGAAAAATTTGATGATTATTTATGATTTTCCTGGATCTGTTTAAGGAAATACATCTTAATCAAATAAACACCACGTTTGACCTTGTAACCACTATCAAACAAATGGTGAGGATACTTGTTAATTAATTAATTAAATGTGTATTTGAGGAACAGCAAGTTCAAACAACTGAAGATTCAGAAATAAAAAAACTTTGGAGTAAAATGGAATCAATTTAGAATCGTGCTATTAACAATTACTTGGTAGGAATGGTAATATGAGCAAAAGCTTACCAATAATGTTAGCAATAGTTTACAAAACAAACTTACTGCAGACATCAACATCTGTTATATTGGAATTTCACTATCTCATACTTAGAATTTCACGTAAGTGAAATTATTTTCAAATAAATATAGGTTTTTTAAGTAGTTATAAATAGTAAATTTCTAGATAAAAATAGGTTTAAGACAATTTGTGTTATATTAGTATAGCATATTACTAAGATTTAAATATGAGTACTTGTAGCCTAGAATTATGTGAGTTTAAAGGTACGTCATCTCTCAGGACCGACATGTGGTACAGCGGGGAAGATGCCCCATGGGACACCTACCTTCCATATCAGAGTGCCTGGATTTGAGTCCCAGCTTCCTACAGTTGCCAGCCCTGGGAGGCGTCAGGCTGGGGCTCAAATGTGCCTGTGCCCCTGCCATCCATGCACGTGAGCTGGATTGAGTTCTTGGCTCCTGCCTTTGTCCTGGCTCAGCCCCAACTGTTGTATGCCTTTGAAAAATGAGCCGTCATAATCTTTCTTACCATGTTTACCTAAGGAAGTCTGAATAAAGATGTGATCCAACTCATCTCTTTGTCTAACACCACCCTCTCCCTCCCCAGACTGAACTCTGTGTGCTGTCTAACAAACTGGAAAACCTTTAAAAAACTGTAGGTTTGTGGGACTGTGCTAAACTTTAAAAGATTTTCACTAAAGCCTTGCATGCAATAGGAAGAGGAAATGTTGTCTTTCATTGTTAACATTTTGCAAACATGTTTCTCTGTGCTAAAGAAGTCCCGTGTATAGGGAGTGTTCAAGAAGTGAGGATCTCTGGGCGCTTTGGATGTTTTCCTGTTTCCTCAGTGCTGATGAGTTCAGTGTCTATGGAAATAATGCTTCAAAGCCTTCTTGACAAGCTCCATGGTTGCTGGGAAGTATTTGTGCTGAGGCTGGATTGGAGTAGGAGACCTCCCCACTGGTAAAGCAGTGTGATGAGCTGCTTTGCAGTTATGCGACTTCATGACACTGTGACAGTTTTTTTGTGGCCATTAACAACTGAAATGTCAAACAGTGCAAAGTGTTGGTCAGGTGACCAGTGGGAGGATTTTGTTGATTCTGAAATGGAGGAATAATGTCAAGCTGCTTTGGGGGAAAATGGGAAATAGCATTCTCCTGGTGAGTTTCTGTGTGTAATATGTACATTAACTTTTTTTAAAAGTTGCATGTTAATCTGTATCAAATATTGTCTCTTTTATGCTTTGCGTAAAAAGGGGGAAAAATGTTACTCTGTTATGTACTATTCCATATATCTTCTCTTTTAGAAAGGGTTAATTATAATTACTGTCCCCCCCCCCAAAAAAAAAAGAAAAATGAGCCATTAAATGAAAAATTCTCTCTCTTCCTCTCTTACTGTTTCTATTTCTGCTCCACCAATTCTATTGCTCTGCCTGTCAAATAAAATGAAAATAAATAACCATTTAAACGATCCATCACCTTTTATAATTTTTTTAATGCTCATTCTGTATATTTGAAAAACAAGCTGAGAAAGAGAGAGAGGTCTTTCATTTCCTTGGTTGTTCCATGTATGGCAGCAATGATTGGATCTGGGTCAGGTCAGAGCCAGAAGCCTCTTCTAGGTTTCCCTCATACGTGAAGGAGCCGAAGCACTTTAGCCATTCTTCACTGCTATCACAGGTGTATTAGCATGGAACGCGGGTGGAAATGGACCAGCCAGGATTTGAACCAGTACCCAGATGGGAGCGCAGCATCTCAGATGGCACATTTAGTCATTTATACCACAAAGCTGGTCTTACAATGCACCACTTTTGGTCTCAAGTTTTAAAAATCACAATTACAGTTGGGTGGAGAGACAAAGTAGGTGATCCTGAAGTTCATTTGAAAAAAATGAAGCAGATGCAAATAACCAGGGAAATTCTCAAAAAGTGCAATTTCAGAGATCATTCATTAGCCACACCAATTATTAAAACATAGTAACAGTGTAATGGAGACTGTCATATCTAGGAGCATATTATTTAACTTCATGGCATTATAAATTTCTCTTTTCTTCCTGTTGTTGATTTTGTGTTGTGACTTTTCATTTAAGGGAATGTATAGTAATTGTGTAGTGGAGATTATCATATCCAAATGTGAGGATACAAAGCAGTATGCATCTCTACGTCCAGACCAAAGATGGACTCCCAATGAAGCTGTTTACTGTATCTTGACAATAGGATGCTGGACTCTGCCATTGTCCATGCCCACAATGATGGATATATGACTGTTATAGAAAAATTATACTATAGTAATAATATAGGGAAACTCAAAGGGGGGGGGGAGAGGATTAGGGAGGGAGTAAGGGAAATCCCAGGGCCTATGGAACTGTATCATAACATGATAATAATAAGAACAAGTAAACATTTTTAAAAAGTTCTCCCTCTTCCCATTCCATCTTCCTGCCTTTCTTGCTGCCTTTTGCAAATTCTCTTTAGCCGTCAAAGTTTACCTAACCACAGTCATCACAATTTATATTCAGAAAGTAACAAAGTTTTCTTTAACTTAGCATGAAATAATGTAGAAAATATGGATTAACATGCTACCTGCTACCTTTAGCAATTCAAGGATCTTGTAAGTCTATGAAGCTAGCATTTCAGTTGAGGCAGCCATGTTTCTGTATGTGTATGTCTGTGTGTGTATATACAATCATTCTGAAAACTATCATCTCCTAAAGTTATAGGTCCGGCACAGTAGCTTGAGATTCTGCCGAAAGAGGTGGTATTAAATCTAGCTCTTCCAAAAACAGCCAAACCTATGTCCCTTCATTTTGATGTCTAGCCTAAAGCCTACCCTAAATTTTTAGTCCTATATTTAAATATAGATGTAGCAGAGATAATGTGCCTAAGATACTGTGACACAATGCCCTAAGGAGAATCTGGATATGATAGATGAAATGATATTGCTTCTGCCCTCTTAGTTTCACCGTTGTCACTAACAAGCAGTTGATCTTGGCCCTCTGACTGTCTGTACTACACACTGACTCTAAGGTATTGAGGTTTTTAATTCTTTTATCATAGTTGGTTTTATAGCTTTCTTTCTCACTTTTCTACCCTAGAGCAGTAATAACCATGTAAATGAAATGATATATGAAAATAAGAAAAAAGTGAAGTAGAAAAAGAGTGGTTTGTTTTTCTCTTTTAAGATTTATTTGGTTGGGCCCGGCGCCGTGGCCTAGCGGCTAAAAGTCCTCACCTTGAACATGCCGAGATACCATATGGACACCGGTTCTAATCCCAGCAGCTCCACTTCCCATCCAGCTCCCTGCTTGTGGCCTGGGAATGCGGTCGAGGACGGCCCAAAGCTTTGGGACCCTGCACCCGCGTGGGAGACCCAGAAGAGGTTCCTGGATCCTGGCTTCGGATCGGCATAGCATCTGCTGTTGAGCTCACTTAGGGAGTGAATCAACAGATGGAAGATCTTCCCCTCTGTCTCTCCTCCTCTCTGTATAACTGCCTTTCCAATAAATAAAAATTTAAAAATAAATTTTAAAAAAAAGATTTTTTTTTTTTTTTTTATTGCAAAGTCAGATATACAAAGAGGAGGAGAGACAGAGAGGAAGATCTTCCATCCGATGATTCACAGCAATGGCTGGAGCTGAGCCAATCCAAAGCCAGGAGCCAGGAGCTTCTTCTGGGCCTCTCACATGGGTGCAGGGTCCCAAGGCTTTAGACCATGCTCAACTGCTTTCCCAGGCCACAAGCAGGGAGCTGGATGGGAAGCGGGGCCACTGGGATTAGAGCCAGTGCCCATATGGGATCTGGGTGTGTTCAAGGCGAGGACTATAGACAGTAGATCACTGCACTGGGCCCAAAAAGAGTAATTTTTAGAGACCACGGGGGTAATGCTTGGTCTGAATCAGTGTCTACAATTAATCAACTGTTATGAACCTGAGATGCTTACTACTTACAATTAGATCTTAAATCACAAGCTCTTAAAGATCCCTTCTATCACTAATAAAATTATTGGTTTTATGTTTGGTCATACTTCAACCTAATGCAATATATGTTTTAATTGTTGTTATCTGTTTCTGAAATAAAAACTGACCCTCGTGACATCTAAATAGCCAGAGGCCTGATCAAACTCTGCCAGCTAAATATTTATACATTGTGTTACAGGAAAAGGGAAGAAGGAGAAGTTGGGATGTTGTCCATTCCTGGGCTTCCAGAATGCCTGTATATGGGATGGAAGGAAATGCCCCCTTCCGAACTGAGAAGTCCCACCAAGTAGCACCACTTATGTGTGAAGGCAGAGGAGAATCCCAGTTCATATCCAAAGCTATTTGTGCCTGTCTCACTTACTTTACCTTGGTAAAGTGTCCATCTGTTTCCCACTTACTTGAACAGAGAAAACGAATGCCATTTCACACTCTACAGCCTGTTCAAATAGTAAAATAATGGCTTGGTTGTAACCAAATTATTCGTTGTACCATTCACCAATCTGTTGTAGTTCTGCATTTGATGAACTCATATAAAATAAAATCTCATTCCCTTCACTGCAATTATTCAATCACACTGAACCATAGTACCAGACAATATAAATATTGTTTTAGCCATGTTTAAAAAAAAAGCAGGTGAAACTAAAAGGCAATTGTACTAGTTTGTTGTTTGTTCTTTTTTTTTTCAACATTTACTATTTAGAGAATCTCAAAACAAAATACCCCTTAAAATCTTTCTAATTCCAAACAATGCTGCCTTGGGCCAAAGTATTTTTTAAGTGATTCTTGAATAATTCTCTCCAGAGCCTGTTACATTTCAAAACAAAACAAGTGGTGATATATCAGTGATGTTGTTATCACTCTGTAGTTATGGATTCAAATTGTTAGTTACAAAAATATGAAAAAAATTATGAAATGGACTTTCTTATGATTCAATCAGTGAGTATGTGTAGTAAACCTAAATTGGGGGGAAAAAGTTAAGTAAATGGTAACAGAAAAAGTTTCAAGTAATATAGCAATATTACTTAAGTATAAGTAATATGGTAATAATAGGTTATTACTACTTCTGGATATCATTGGCAAATTTCCATCGTAGCAACGTAATTATGAGTATTTATCTTCCTACATTCTTCATTTAGTTAGTGGAAAAATGAAATAAAAGTTCTTTAAGAGCAAAATAATATTCAACTATTGTTTAAATTTATATTATTTTTGAATGTTATTAAAAATGTTTTATTTTATTACCATATAAAATACACATGGTTATTAACAGTGTTTGGGGGCTATTTATAAGGATGTTTTATCAAACTGAAAAATTTTAATGTTGTAAGAGTATAATACTTCACTAAATTAACTATAAATGATTAATTTGGAAAGTAAATGCATTTTTATTATTTTTCTGGAGTGCCTTTATATGTTATAAATAAAGAAATTTTAGGAATTAAGGTGCCTTCTATATGCACATATGCTATCTTTGGGCACACAAGCCTTTCTATAAATGCATAATTGGATTGACATTAATCAAACTTAAGTTTTGTGTGTGTGTGTGTGTGTGTGTGTGTGTGTGTGTGCACTTATCCTTTTGTATATTTATGTACGTACATTTTGTATTTATCCAAAACATTTCTCTTTACTTCTTGTATAGATAAGTTGATTTGAGGTTTTAAAAAAACAAAGTAAGAGAGGAAAGTATATGGTTAGAAAACTGGAGTTGAATTTCTGAAAGAAATTATAATTTTGGCTGCTAACACTTGGCTCAAGAGTTTGATTTAGTGAAGCTGTGTGGTGTGGCAGAAGAGAAGGCAAGAGGACGTAAGTCATTGTCTCTGCCACTAATCTTTCCGAAGGACTTCAGACAAACCACTGTATCCTGTGGGCTTCCCTCACCTCATCTCATCTGTAAAATAAGATGCTTGATGAAATCAGTGCTTCATTACTTCCCAGCTGTAAAATTCCAGCATTCAAATGCTACATGTATAGATTCAGACCTGCCTTTCTTTCTGTTATTAGCATGCAAACTATCAGTAGATCTATAGTTGTTTCAATTCCAGACTTTGAGTTAGTCGGTGTGGCCTGCCATAACAAAATACCGCAGACATGATGGATTAAATAACAGAAATACATTTTGTCCTGGTTCTGAAGGCTTGGGAAGAACAAGCTCAAGCTGCCAACTGAGTCAGTTCCCAGTGAAAACCCTCTTCCTGCCTGATAGACAGTCACCTGCTCTTTGTGTCTTCAAATGGCGTTTCCTGAATGTGTGCTTGCAGGGAGAGAATCTTCATATAATACTACCAATTTTATGAAGTCAGGACCTTCTATTTATAGTCTCATTTAACTTCAGTTTGTCTTCTTCAATCTCTATGCACAAATATAGTCACACTGGGCATTAGGTCTTCAACGTACTAGTGAAGAGAGGGGCTGCAGTTCAGTCCAAAGTTGTTCTCTCAGGTAGCTCACTCTGGACCCTCTCTTCATTGAAAGTAGTTTGTACTTAAAACCCGCATTTTAGGAAGAAGGAGAAAACACTTAATGAGCTTCCCAACACAATTAAATAATACATACAATAATAGGAAAGAAACAGAAGTAGATATGAGATTTTGATGAAACTTTTCTGAATATTTTTATGGGTATTTTGTAACATACAGAAAAAATAATAAACATCAACAGTAAACATCCATATCCCATATACTCACCTCCAGTGTCCACAATTAACATTTTATTTTTCCTGTCCTAAACCTATCCTATCTACCCTCAACTATTTATTCAGTATTGAATCTTTTCTTAAAATACAAATTACAAAATTTATTATTTATGACTATTTTTTTCAGTGTAGCAGAATATGAAAGGTTTATTTATGTGGTTTTAGGCTACACATTGCACATGATATTTAATAATGCCTGACTTGCCAAGCTTGGTAAAGTATTGAAGAATATCTATAGCTATATCCATTGTCTATTGAAAACTTCCCTTCCCAACTATTCATCTTTGTGATAGTGGATTTTCTTTTTTTTTTCTTATTTTTATTAATTACATTTCATTTTGTGACACAGTTTCATAGGCTCTGGGATTCCCCCAACCCCTCCTCAGACCCTCCCCCCATGGTGGATTACTCCACCTTGTTGGTGTATTATACTTCAAATCCAGTCATGATTCTTTCATTGCAAGCATATACCAAGCATAGAGTCCAGCATCTTATTGTCCAGATAAATTCAGCAGTTTATTGGGGAGAACATCTCTAGTCTGAAGGCAAAGCTGGCAGAATATCATCCCGATCAATTAAAAGCCCCAACATAACATCAACATCAACAACAATTTACAACATTATGGAGTTAATTGACATGGTATTGAGTAACCAATATGTTAAAAAAAATGCAGGTTCTTAACCGCATTCTGTGACTACTTCATTGACATTTCAATTTTAATTTATACACAGAACCGGCTGTTATACACCTTAAAATGGCTATAAGGTACTATTCAGCTGTGTTGTGTCTATTTCCATTTTAGTATTTAGCAGTTTATAGTGTTGAAGCATAATTTTTACTGAACTTGGTGAATTTTAAGATAGTTCAAACTGGCTTATAACTCTAACAAGGCATATGTCAACATTTGAGGCGCAAAACAGTTTTAGGAGGGGTGTGCAGAGAAATCTTCAATATCTTAGTGAGGAGCAATTTATCTTTGTGTCCTACCTAGTAAGGTATATGTGAGTCCTTGCTGACCGTTTCCTGTCTGGTTCTAAGCTTTCCTTGTTGTTCTCTATCTATTCTGGTCATTACAGGAGAGGGTGGGGATCCAAAGTTGGAACTAAGTAAGGACCAGAGAAGGCTCCTCTCCCTAGTCCCAAAGGAAGTTTATTGTTCTTCTGTTTCTGTGGACCGCTCAGGGCTCCTGGCTGTTGTTCTAATGACCTTGGATCCTGCGAGGAAGGGTTTGCACTTCTTCCATCCCATGTGGTAGATCCAAATGTGCATATTACCTCCTGTTAAGAGGTTGTCAGGATCGCTCTTGATTCCCCCTGTATATTTTTGTAGTTTTACTATTGTCTAATGCTGATTTGAGTCTGTTGTCTATAAGTTACTTGTTATATTCTTGATAGGTTATACTTCATGTCTTCCTCACACATACTCTTGCCCCGTTATCGAGTAGCATAGGGTCTTAAAAGTATATTCGATTTTACAATTCTTTGATGTAGATCATAAGCAGTCTGACTCACATTGATTGTTGGTTCATTGGTTACATCACAATATCTTATTGCACGAGATACAAGCTGTTTGCGGTTGAAATAATATTACAATTTACAGTTACTATTTTTCAGATTGACATCATTTCATCTTAAATTAAGGCAAACATGTGTTATCTAACCTTTTGGGATTGGCTCATTTCCCTTAGCATAATGGTTTCCAGTTGGGCCCATTTGACCACAAAGAACTGCATTTCGTTTTTTTTAATAGCTGAGTATTATTCCATGGAGTAAATGAACCACAGCTTTCTTATCCAGTCTTCTGTTGATGGGCATTTCGGTTGCTTCCAAGTTTTTGCAATTATTGATTGTGCTGCTATGAACACAGGGGAGCATGTTGGTTTCTCGTGTAACAGGTGTTTTGGATATATTCCAAGAAGTGCTGTTGCTGGGTCATATGGTATGCAGATTTTCAGTTGTTTGGGTGTTCTCCATACTGATTTCCATAGAGGCTGTACCAACCTGCAGTCCCACCAGCAGTGGAGTAGGTTTCCCTTTCCCCCTCATCCTTGCCAGCAAGTGTTGTTGGTGGTTTTTGGTATGTGAGCCGTTCTTACTGGCATTAGGTGGTACCTCATTGATGTCTTCATTTGGATTTCCCTTATTGCCAGGGAACTTGAGCTTTTTTCCATCTGTTTGTCTGCCATTTGGGTTTGTTCCTTTGTGAAATGTCTGCCCATTTCCCGTGCCCATGTCTTGAGTGGTTTGTTTGTTTTGGTGTTTTGGTTGTTCTGGAGTCCTTTGTATATTCTGGAGATTAGCCCCCTATCACCTATGTAGTATGCAAAGATCTCCTATTCTGTGGGTTGCTTTTTAACTTTGTTAATTGTTTCCCTTGCTGTACAGGAGCTTCTTAGTTTGATGTAGTCCCATTTGTTTATTTTGGTCCTGATTGCTATTGCTTTTGGTGTTCTTTTTAGTAAGTCACGGCCTACACCTAAATCTTGCAAGGTGTTTCCAACATTTTTTCCAAAAATTTGAAGGATTCTGAATATAGGTTTAGGTCTTTTATCCATTTAGATTTGATCTTAGTGTATGGTGAAAGATGTGGGTCTATCTTCTTGTTTCTGCAGGCTATTAACCAGTTGTCCCAAGAGCATTTATTGAAGAGACCTTCCCATTGCCTGGATTGTCGTCTGTTTTTTGTCAAAGATTATTTAGCTGTATCTGTGTGGGTTCCCTTCTGTTTTTTCTATTCTGCTACATTGATCCTCCTCTCTGTCTTTGTGCCAGTACCAGGCTGTTTTGATAACCACCGCCCTATAGTATGTCCAGAGGTCTGGAAGTGTGATTCCCCCAGTTAACTTCCTATTCTTATGGATGGTCCTAGCTATTTGTGTTTTGTGTGTGTGTGTGTTTCCAGATGAACCTTTGTATCATTTTTTCCAGTTCAGTGAAGAATGTTTTCGGTAATTTAATTGGGATTGCGTTGAATGTATATTTTGCTTTTGATAGTATGGACATTTTAATTATATTGATTTTACCTATCCAGGTGCATGGTATGTTTCTCCATCTTTTGAGGTCTTCTGCAATTTCTTTTTTAAGTGTTTTGTATTTTTCTTCAAAAAGGTCTCCTATTTTTGGTTAGGTTTATTCCTAGATACTTCATACTTTTTTCTGGCACTGTGAATGGTACCTTGCTGGTTAGATCTTTTTCCATCTTGGGGCTGTTTGCATACACTATGGCTGTTGAGTTTTGTTCATTTATGTTGTACCCTGCCTCTCTACTGAACTCTCATATAAGTTCTAGCAGTCTTTGTATTGAGTCACTTGGTTCTTCTATGTAAAGAATCATGTCATCTGCAAATAGTGAAAGCTTGGCTTCTTCATTTCCCATTTGAATTCCTTTGATTTCTTTTTCTTGTCTTATTGCCTCTGCGAGTACCTCTAGGACTATGTTGAATGCCAGTGGTGATAGCGGACATCCTTGTCTTAGTCCAGATCTCAGTGAAAAGGGTTCCAGTTTTTCTCCATTCAGTATGATGCTGGCGTTGGGTTTTGCATATATTGCTTTGATTATGTTGTGGATTGTTCCTTCTATGCCTACCTTGGTTAGGGTTTTAACATGAAGTGGTGTTGGATTTTGTATTATTTATGACTATTTTTAAGTGTACAACTTAGTGGGATTAAGTCTATTCACTGCTATGAACAAGCATCACCCCTAGTTACTTTCTCATCATCTAAAATCCTTTGGTTGTTGTGAATAATGCTGCTTCAAATCCTGATGCATAAGTATCTATTTTTAGCATATGCCCAGCAATCGAATTGTTGGCTCACATGGTCATTCTGTTTTGAACTTTTGAAGAACCACCACACTGTTCTTCACAATAGCTGTACCATGTTGCCTTCCCACAAGCAACACACAAGGTTCCTACATACGTTTACAATGTCTAAAACATTTTTAACCAAGGGATTCATACATATGCCCTGTATCTATAACATGATAGTCTATTTATCAAACCTCATTAGTTAAAAAGACAAGTCCTCAGTCTTCACAACAAATCTAAATAGGAGTCTCCAAGAAAGGCGTGTCTTAACAATTTATGGTAACAATTAGAAGTATACAACAAATGACACCTTTACTGTATGTCACCATACAACAAATGACGTATCTGCCCATCATGAGCATCACATTGATATGAATTCAGTCCAGTACAAAACGTTTTAAGTCAATTTGGCTTCCAAAAACAGTCCCAAATATCAGCAAAATATTTCTTTTTATTTATTTGTTTATTTGAAAAAAATAAGAGTAACATAGAAGGAGAGACAGAGAAAGAGATCTTCCTTCCATTGGTTCACTACCCAAAATGGCTATTCAACCAGGGCTGAGTCAAGCCAAAGCCCAGAACTAGAAACTTCACTCAGGTCTCCCATGTGGGTAAAAGGGGCCCAAGCCTTTGAGCCATCTTCTGCTGCTTTCCCAAGTACATTAGTAGAGAGTTGGATCAGAAATGAAACAGCCAGGACACAAATTAACACCCATATGGGATGCTAACATTAGCAGGCGATGACTTAACCAGCTGTGCCACAACCAGCTCCAATATACCTTTTTTTAAAAAAAAAATTTTTTTTTATTTTTCCTTAGATTTTTACTTGAAAGTCAGTTGCAAAAAGACACCTTTTATTTGCCAGTTCACTCCCCAAATGGCCACAACAGCCAAAGCTGGGCCAGTCATAAGCTGTGATCCTGGAGCCTGTTCAGATCTCTCCCCGAGTGCAGAGGCCCAAGACCTTCAGCAGTCCTTAGCTGCCTTCCCAGAGACCTGGTTCAAAAGTGGAGCAGTTGGGACTAGAATTGATACCCACTTTGGATTCTGGCAAGGCTGGCTGAGGATTAACTTGCTTTGCCGAGTGCTGTCCCCCACCATACACCTCTTTTTATAAAAATAATTTCAAATAGGGCCCAGCGCCATGGCCTAGTGGCCAAAGTCCTCTCCTTGAACATGCCAGGATCCCATATGGGCTCCAGTTCTAATCCAGGCAGCTCCACTTCCCATCCAACTCCCTGCTTGTGGCCTGAGAAAGCAGTCACGGACAGCCCAAAGCCTTGAGACCCTGCACCCATGTGAGAGACCCAGAAAGAAGTTCCTGGCTCCTGGCTTTGGGTCAGCGCAGCACCAGCTGTTGCGCTCACTTGGGGAGTGAATCATCGGACGAGAGATCTTCCCCTCTGTCTCTCCTCCTCTCTGTCTGCCTTTCCAATAAAAAATAAATAAATCTTTACAAAAATAATTTCCAATAGAATCTTGTCACAGCATTGCTGTTGTATCACTTTATCATGTGGAGTGTCACATCTAAGCATTTACAACAACAATTAGAGTGTTCAGAATGTATCAAAAGTGTAAGTACACTCGAAAGCAATATACCTGTTAAGGAGCAGCCAGGCTTCAGTGCTGAAAGGCCTTCCCTAGCTGGATGTCATAATAATCTTAATGCCTGCCAAAATAAAGAAATGGCATGTTATTGTCATAAATTTTATAGTCCATTCCTTTTAGACAATACAGAAATTTAAGAATTTTAGGTTCAAAGACGAAAGTCTGATTAAGTTTGCTCAAAGAATCATTGGAAATAAATAAAAGGGAAAATTCTAACAACCCCAAACAAAACTAGCAAAGAAAAAAGTTAGAAATTCACATAAAAGTACAAATGGCAGGCTTTACTGATAATGGAGTTGTGTAAAAACAATGATAAACCAATGTCCTGGTTAAACTGACAAAAAAAGTAAACACAGTATTTGCTGCTCTAGGAGTCTGCTCAAGACATACACTGCTGAGGACAGTTAAGAAAAAATACATGCATGTCCAAACTGGTTACCCTCTAAGTATAGCAAAGTAAAGGCAAGTGAACAGTATTTATTTAGGAACATTCACTGCAGTATATTTATGTTAGTGAGAATTTGGAAGCAGTCTACTTACCATAAGGAAACAGAATCTCAGCTCATGCAAGGCAAGATCTTTAGCCACTAGGCTACTGATCCAGCCACCGAAAAGAAAAATATTTTAAAAATTTGTTTTAGGGCCGGCGCAGTGACCTAGCAGCTAAAAATCCTCGCCTTGAATACCCCAGGATCCCATATGGACCCCTGTTCAAATCCCGACAGCCCCACTTCCCATCCAGCTCCCTGCTTGTGGCCTGGGAAAGCAGTCCAGGACAGTCTAAAACCTTGGGACACTGCACCCACGTGGAGCCCCAGAAGAAGCTCCTGGCTCCTGGCTTTGAAATGGCTCAGTTCTGGCTGTCGTGGTCACTTGGGGAGTGAATCATTGGATGCAAGATCTTCCCCTCTTTCTCTCCTCCTCTTTGTATATCTGACTATGCAGTAAAAATAAAATAAATCTTTACAAATTTATTTTAGTTTCATTTTTGTTGGAAATACAAAAAAAAAGACAGATCTTCATCCACTGGCTCATTTCTTATATGCCTGCAACAGCCAAGACTTGGTTTAGGAGTCTGAAATTCTATCTGGGTTTCCCATATGGAGAGCAGCCCCAAGCACTTGTATACTCTAGTGACTCCCACAGTGTACATTCCCAAGAAGCTGGATCAGAAACAGGGATTGGGACTCAAACCAAACACCTTGATATGGAATGAAGATGTCTCCAGCTATATCTTAACTACTAAACAACCACCCCAAAGCTTCTTTTAAATGAAAAAATGTAAAATCAGCAGCTTACTGGGAATAGAATAGTTATAGGTGCTTAAGTAATTTATCCACATTATTTGTATACTCTGATTTTTTCCTTTACTGGGTAATTTTGGGGGTAAAAAAAGTGAGATGTGTCTTATTTCCACTATTCTTCCTTGACATTCTCCTCTTGTCATGGAGAGTGTTGTGTTGTATTGACACGTAGTTGACACTACTGTAGATGAGTGAGTGAATAATTGAAAATCAAGGAATGTATGAACAACTATCTTTAACAGAAAGCACTTTCTAGGGACTTCCTAGCCAGTGGTCATAATTAATATTTCTCCCAATGGACTGTAACACTGTGCTTCCTGAAACTCTTATAACAAGAAATTCAAAGCAAATTAGAAACTGGCTTGCTGTTCATGGATATGCATAACTGGTTTAGATTTCTTTGCAGATAGATATATAACTAGACAGCACACACAAGCATTGAGGTTGTCTAAAACTACCATGAATATTTGCCTACATGCCTTTCTGCTAGTCTCAAATGTATCATACATTTCTCAGGACAGTTGGAAGAAAAAGTCTGTCGGAATTCTCTGGTTTTATAAGTTGTTCTGAGTGGTTTATATCTCAGCTTTTTGTTCACTGCTGGGAATCCTCCACTGCCTCATGGAACACCCAGAATCTAACAGTATCCATGGCCATCATTCTCCAAGATCCCTTGAAATGAACGCCTGGGTACCTGAAGGAATTACTTGTACAGGAGACAATTTTAAAGAAGAGATCTTTTGATATTGCCACAAACCATAGGATGTCATTGGCTAATTGTCTTTCCAAGGAGGCACTACTGAAGGTGGCAGGGGGTCAGGGGCAGGAGAGACAAACCAGTGTGCTCTCAATGTTGAGAATTGCGGTCCTTTAATATATAGGGACAAGCTGGCCCTGTTGGAGATGTTCTGCTCATGCTGTCCATGCAGGCACAGTCTCATCAGCTCTCCCATCTACTGCCACTGTCTCACACTGGGGAAATAGGGAATGGAAACATCGATGGGATTTGTCCCTTCTGTTCACAGTAATAGAAACTGACAAACCTGAGCCAAGATCCACCCTCGGGAGCAATAGAGCTAAGCAGCATTAAGAGACCAAGAGGAGGCAACGAAGAATCTTTCCCATCATGGAGTTGGGACAAACTGCAGGAAACATGGGAAATGGTGGTTGTGATGACACAAGGAGCTCCAGTGCTGGGTAAACAGGCTGGAGCTGATAGCTGTGGAAGTATGCAGAGGCAAAAATGACTCCTCCCAGGATCCCAATGCCAGAGCCCTGGAAATGATGGAGCAGTATGGGTGGCCTATATCTAAGACAGAGTTCATGGCATGACAGGAGAGGCATGGCAGGGTGCACAGAGCAAGTGCCTACTCAGAGCTGGCTGCCTTGCCACCTTGCTTAGACATATGCATCCTGAGGTGCGGTCTCCCCTAGGCAGGCAGTGGTGACATCATCTATAAGAAACTGAAATGGATGGTTCCATCCTCAGAGCTTTTTCTTTAAAGAAGTATAATTACCGGGGCAAGGAATGCTGTTTTGACCTTGGTTTTTAAATCTTACTTTACATTTTCCTGGGGTTTCGTTCTGTTTGCTTCAGCATGGACCAAATACCTACTTCAAAGCAAACATTCTAACAAGAACTTGTTAAAAGGAAGGGAAACCAGCTCCTGTGGCTTCTTGTACACCAGCTATGGAAGCACTCACAGAACCACGTTTGTGAGTTGAGTGTAAATGAATCCGAAACCTACAAATTAGATTTCCCTTGAAATACACATGGGTTTAAAACCTTAACGGGAAAAGAACTTGGCAAACCAAATCTGACCATATTCAGTAAAACCTCACTAATTTGCACTAATGACCAGGATACCCATTGAGAATTACTGATTTTCTGTGAGTGTGTTAGTATGGGGGAAAAAATACCAAAACAGGGACACAGAGGTGGAGATTGGAGGAGGAAAGACAGGGAGAGGAAGAAAATCAAAGTCCCAAGCATCAAACAAACATACTTTATGGTACAATGAGGAATGTATTTGAACGGTTACTGGAATGAAACCCAATAACTTAATGAGTGCCTTGCTTTGTTGCGCCTGCCCGCTGGGGCAGCCGCCATGTCACACAGGCTGCTGAAGCCAGAAGCTAATGTGCACTTAGGTAAGAGGCCCTGGCTTTATTGAAAGTTGCAGGAGAGGAAGGGGGAAATGTGGTTTATGTAAGAGTGTGAACCAATGAGATTCTATCAGGTGTCATGCACGTTTGTTATGGACTTGCACTTGAAACTGCTGATTACCATCTTAAAAAAAGCAAAAGCTTCTTAGTGATGGCAAGGGAGATTGGAATTCTGACTGATTCTTCCTTGGATGTTAATGCATTGGACCTATTGTAGAAGCTACGTAATTTAGGTAATCTTGGATGAAAATTGAATATTTGGGAAGCTTTTTCTGTAACATGACTTTTACTAATTGGGAAAGTTGGAAAATATAATTATTGAAAAGTAAAAGTTGCATCTTTTTAATAAGCAGTTGCCTACAAAGTTCTCTGGAGGTTTGATTATTCATGGCCCAGATTTTAGAAAACATGGTGGCTGTTTTTAATTAATTTCATTTAAGAAAAAGAATACTCTCATTGTTACTATGTTAATTCACATGTGCAACTAAAATATAGTCATGCTTCTTTCATTATACTTTTAATAATACCTGAGAATATCTAGGGTTCACATATTCTTTTTAACAGTTGATTACGTTTTGACTAAATGTGCTGATTTCTGGCTTAGGAATAGTCCTTTGTAATGATTTATAATTATACCGATGTCAGTTGCTCCCTCACACCTGCCTTCTGCAAGCTGAAGGCCGTCAGAACTTCTGTTCAGAACCCATACCCAGAGCGTCTCTTAAGATATAAGTGGATCAGATGGTCTCAGCTCCTGTGGTTACTGCTAAACCAGAAAAGTTACTACACTGGCTATTGCAAAAAAAGAGCAAACCTCATTTTGTATTCCCTAGAACCTTCTATGTTCATCACTTTCAATTTTTCTTTCCTTTTGCCAGTTAAACAGTAAAGATACTTTATGCCATCTTCTCTTCAAGCCAGGGAAAGGGAAAGGAAATTTGAGGGGTTCATTTATTAGTACCCCATAGGAACAAAACAAAGGTTGTTTACTCTTCTCAAACCTCCAGTTTTGCCCCTCTGAATCTCAGTTAGAGAATCTACTTTGCTTGAAAAAAAAAAAAAATCCAGAACCATTATAGCTTTCTAAATTATTTTCTTCTCCATTTCAAAATTTCTCTATTTCAGTTACTTTGTTTTCTTGAATGTGTTTCTGAAGAAGAAGTACTCATTGCTTTGTCAAGGCAGCCTCCTGAACTGCTCGCTGGAAGCTGTCACTTGGCTCCCTTCCTCCTCTCTGTGAAAAGTCCCAAGTCTCCATCATTGAAGTCCTGTCTTTATTGACTGTTACTCTTACTACCCTTTTGCAACAGAGCTCCTTGGAAAGTCAGAGAACCTTCTGTGTAACATGTAGAATGTGCTCCAAGTCTCTACTGCTAAGGCCGTACTTGATCTTGTCCCTGAAAACCTCTCTTAATGTGTTTCTCACTACTTAACCCTCTTGAGCACTCGGCTTCAGCCACACTGGCCTGTATCCTGTGCCCTCTGTGCTTCACTTTGCTGTGGCCTTAGGGTCTTTCCACTTGCTGTTCTCACTACCTTCATTATTCTTCTGTTTCATGTTTGTATGACTTACTCCTCATGCACGGTGGGTCTCTCTGATCATATGTTGTCTTCACACACAGACATTCCTGATCGTTTATATAAAATAACTCTACCAGCAGTCCAAGACTGCCCACACTACCTTTCTCCAGCACATCTTTTCCCATGGCACTTATTGCTATGGTTGGTTGGTATGTATTTCTCCCTCCGCAGTGTTTGGTGTGAGGACATAAACTTTGTCTAGTTCACTCTCCAGTACCTAGAAGGCTGATGGATATGTAAGTAGGGAAGGATTGGGAAAATGGTAAAACATGGGTATATACAAATATTCCGCAAATACATAGTGATTTTTTTCTGGTTAACCTTGTTATTTGGTTTTGTTTTTAAATAATTTTCCAACTTTTTTTGCTGATGGGAATGTTTGTGATTTTTTTAAAAAGAGATTTTTATTTATTATTTTATTTCAGAGAACTGGAAGAGGAGAGAGAGATGTTATTCATTCACCCTCCAAAAGCCCAACACAGCTAAGGCTGAGCTGGGGGCCAGGGGCCAGGAATCTAGTCCCAGTCTCCCATATGGGTGGCAGGACCTCAGCTGCTTGAGCCATCATTTTCTGCCTTCCAAGGCGTGTATTAGCAGGCAGCTGGAATCATGAACAGAGCTCAAACTTGAATACAGACACTCTGAGATATGATTCCAGGATCCCAAGCAACATCATCTGCTGTGCCAAATGCCTTCCCTAATCACGGAGTTTGTTTTTTTGTTTTGTTTTTTTAAAGATTTATTTTTTTATTGCAAAGTCAGATATACAGAGAGGAGTAGAGACAGAGATCTTCCGTCTGATGATTCACTCCCCAGGTGACCACAATGGCCGGTGCTGTGCTGATCTAAAGCCAGGAGCCAGGAACTTCTTCTAGGTCTCCCACGCAGGTGCAGGGTCCCAAGGCTTTGCACTGTCCTCATCTGCTTTCCCAGGCCACAAGCAGGGAGCTGGATGGGAAGTGGAGCTACCAAGACTAAAACCAGCATCCATATTGGATCCCAGCGTGCTCAAGGCAAGGAATTTAGCTGCTAGGCCACCGTGCCGGGCCCATTAGTCATGAAGTTTTTAAGCAGACTATTCATCTCTTTGCCTAAACTTTTGTATTGCTTGATAAGAAATGGCTACCATAATTCCTTAATGTGACCTTGGGTGAAGATGTTCACATAAAAGAAAAAATCTTCTGAGAAATGAGCTGTGTACCAAGTCCTTTTAGAATTTTCAAAACAATTTCTTCCCAAATTCAAGGTATTTCTGGGTTTTTGTTTGTTATATTAAAGATTTACAGTTTTTATTCGAAAGGCAGATATACAAAGAAAAGGAGACACAGAGAGAAAGATCTTCCATCAGCTGGTTCACTCCCCAAGCAGCCACAATGGCCAGAGCTGAGTCTATCCAAAGCCAGGAGTCAGGACCAGGAGCTTTTTCCAAATCTTCCACATGGGTGCGGGGTCCCAAGGCTTTGGGCCATCCTTTACTGCTTTCCCAGGACACAAGCAGGGAGCTGGATAGGAAGTGGAGCAGCCGGGATTAGAACCGGTGTCCATGTGGGATTCCAGTGCATGGAAAGTGAGGACTTTAGCCACTACACTACCGTGCTGGGCCCTGTTTCTGTTTTGTAATGTCCCACTTTACTTAGGCTTACTTGAACTTTTAGTCACTAATATTTTAACAAATATGAAAGAGAAAAGCTTGGCTTATAAGGCAATTATATCCTAGAAAAGGCAGTATAGAATTATGTTGTTTCTTTTTGGTGTGTAATTGCTATGATAATCCTTCAGAGGCTAACATGCAAGCCAGAGGAGGGTACTTCCTCTGCATCTGGGGTTCACAGAAGGCTTTGCAAAGCTTTGAAGGGTGAGAAGAGGTTAGCCAAGTAGACTGAGGAGGCAGACAGAGGGAGTCTGAACAAAAGCAGAGTTCCAGGCAGGTGAACAGCAACGCGCACCAGGAGATTGCCAACATTTTGACATTATTGAAGCATGAAGTACACACTGAAGGATGGCTAGAGATGAGAAAGGGAGAGGGGTGGCTCAAGTATGGAGAATGCTGTATTTAGTAGTTCAGACTTCATCTTTGACTGGGCATCCTTGTTGGGCTTTAAGCTAGGAAACCAGCATCGGAGTTAGAAGCAATATTGTAGTGCTTTAAGCTTTTCAGTGGTTTTCAAAGTCTAGCCACATTACTTGTTTTTCAAGTAAGAGCTTACATATTAGTTTAGAATCAAAATCAGATCGAAGCAGAACTTATGTATTAGTTTAGTATCAAAATCAGATCAAAGCAGAACTTCCTAGTTGTTGTTGGAGTGGAAAGTCAGAACTTCCAAGCTTGGGTTCCCTTCGCTCTTCTCTTAACCCTTTTGTCAACTCCTAAGGCACCTTGTGACAGAACCAGTGTGGCTGTCCACGCACATCGAAGAGCTACACCTTGTACCCATGTTTTTTTGAGAGAAGAAAAATTTTTTTCAAGGCAGCCATGTAAGGAACCAGGAGAAATGCTCAAATCTGACTCAGAGGAGGACTTTTGCTAGGCACTTGTGAAGGGATAGAGAGTGAGCAGGGATCTGATACAGAGGTTGATTGTTCAGGCAAAAAGCAGTTTTTGATCTGTCTGCAGCAGCACAGTCACTTCCATGCATCTTTATAAGGAAGATGTTAAAGGAAAAATGGAGGTCTTAGTGTGTATGAAGGTAGAGATTTGGGCCCAAAACACCTTAAGTATCTTGCTCTCAGTAGCACATGTGCCTCTTGCCGTCCTGTGGTCCTAGCAGGTTTGCACCAGCTTAGGGAGCTTCAGTATGGATTCTTCATGTTGTTCTTCGAAGGCAACTCAGAAAGTTTCAGTCATCTGCAGGATATGGTTTCAGCCACCACTGAACTTAAAGAATTTTTTTTTCAACACGCGTTTATAAAAGAGCTCTTTCTGTTTATAGATTAGAAAACTATGACTTGAAAGTTAGGATGTCTTAGCTAATTATTGGCGGAACCCAGAATAGAGCCAAGCTTCTTGGTACCTAGTTTAGGGTTTTATTTGTAGTACAGTATCCTGTCATTGGCGAAAAAGAATCCTATTTCACACAGGAATTCTTCATTCCTGTTGTGTTAGCACAGTAGATGAAGAAAACAAACAAACAAAAATAACTGCACAAGGTGTCATTATTGACCTTCTTTGTGCAGAGTTTTTTTAAAAAAAATAAAAAGGATTCTTTTAGAATTGGATCCTAATTTATGTAGTGAGTCCCTTTAAGTTATACTAACAGAGGAAGTTCCAAGTTACGATACCTCAATTAATATTTTTATGAATCAGATACAGAGCTTTTTGTTAAGGCCTCTTGTTGCTCATAGAATCTCTTCTCATTCAGTCTTGATAGTGCCTGGATTGCTGACCCTGTTTAAAAGCTTGTCATGGCTGATCCTGTTATAATGGCAAAAGCAGTGGAATAGGAGTCAGGAGACCTGGTTCTACTCCCAGGCCAGCCATTAACTGGCTAGGTAACATTTGGAAAAGTCACTCAAGCTCAACTGTACAGTAAAAAGGTTGAACTAAATTACCTTTACAGCCCATTTCAGCTTCTACAGTCTGTGATTCTAATTATAACATCTGTTGTGTTTTATCTATGAAAGTGGTGACGTTTTATAGACTGCTAGAAGCTCTCGTGTTTGGTGGTCCAAAAGACTCCAGCTAGTTGGGTACATGAAGCAGTTGATTTTGAATATCACTGAGGATAAGTGGAAGTGGGCAGAAGATATAAATGCTAATGTAATACGTTTATTTGCAATTACGTTCCTAATATGGGAATTTGAATGGCTTCACCGGAATTCTGGCAATACAATCCCTGTGACCTTGTCATTGAACAGCTCATCCTTAGACAGCTCACTTTAGCAGACAAGAAGTCATTTTTGAAGCCCTCTGCTGATCTCAGTGGAAGCCATGGTTTATAAACTCTTTCAGGACTCAGGAGTTATACAAGTTCTTCATAGTCCTTTTCTGAACTCTTGATTCTGAATTTGATTCCATAATATCATTTTTCTGCTGAGCCATTTCTCTTCACTGTGCATTTTAAAGTCCTTCAAAGTCTTATTACTTTAAGAATAAGTGTGATATAACAAACAATGACATTATTGTGAGGACGAGAAATAGGGGTTAAGTTAAAAAGCAGAACATTTTTTATTTATACAGCAGTGTTTTAATAACCAGCAAAATTTTGGAAGAGAACTAGAAAAATAGTTAAAAGATAAATGGACTTATGTTTCAATGTTATGATTTTTCACATACAGTAAAGTTCATTTTTACTTTTTTAAATCCTTGAATTTCGGACAGGACCCTAGGAGAGTTGTTGGCATCCTTTGGTCAACACATTTGTCAGGGTATTTTCTTTTTCAATGTCCTTCTATGGTTCTATTAAGCAATAACCTCATTAGCAACACATTCTGAGTGGTATGGTATGATAGCTTTACTACAAAGGGGTTCTGTATTTCAGTTGCCAGGATATAGCACTCCTATGACAGGGGAGAAAAAGAAAACTTGCTCTGAAGGGGAAGCTTAGACATTATTTACTCTAAATATTGGAGCTTTCCATTTGAAAGTTTACAGAGGCTGAAGGAATTGTTGAATTTGGAAATTTCAAAATTAAAACGCCAGCAACTCTAAAAATGTTTCCACCTTAAAAGCAAGTTCTGTTCCCTCTGTGTGCACTTACCTTACATCGCTTTGGATTACTGTATGTTATTTTCATCACAAATACCTTTTACTGAGAGACCCAGTGTCACCCTCTTCTGGAGTGAAACAAATAAAACATTCTGGCTGAGGGCTAGACAGCTTGAAAACAGAGTATCAGTTGTACTGAGTTTGGGGGACTCTTTCTGCCTCTTTATATCAAGTCTACTTCTTAGACTGCATCAAGTCAGAGTAAATGCAGATTCTGCAAAGGCCAAATCTATGTTCACTCTGAAATTGACAAATTTAAATTATTTTTCTCTGCTAATCTCCTCCCCCTTTGGCCCTTGGTTTTAGTTATCCTTTATGAGTTAAGACTATGAAAGAGCATCATTATAGGTTGTAACTATTTAAGATCCTTGACTTGGTTCAACAAAACAGAATCTATTACAACCAAAGTAATTGTTCAGAGAAAATTTGTACAAGGACATATCATAAAGACAGCATTGAGTTTCATACAGCCGTAGAAAAAAAGGCTTTGTTAACATGGTTGGAAAGAATTCTATGCATAAATTCCTTCTCTGGCCCCTTCCCAGGTTTCTGTTGCTCTCTAGCATGACAATGCAAACAAATGAGATTGAATCATATGAACTTATCATATGTGTCAGCCCCAGCCAACTGACTAGCAACATTTTTTATATTATTCAACCTAATAATTATTTTGCTCTGTTATCAGTTTGCAGTAACTCTTCAGTTCACTTTTGTTCCAAATGAAAACTAAATTTACCTGAACTGACAAGGCACTTCTAAAAGAAAACAGCCTACAAAGATCTCTACAAGGTTCTGGGACAGCTTTTATATTAATCTTGTGAGACTGTTGTTAAGATTAAATGTAAAGGATATAGTGGCCAGAGGAAATTTCTTCTGCATTCTAGTTTTGCTGAAATGAACAGAACTGACAATACAAATTACTAGAAGACATGCATAAATTTGTTATGATGCAAAAGCACAGGAACTATACAAAATATGAAACTCAGAAAGGACTAGATGGTTGACGTTAACTCCCTTCCTCCTAGGGGAGGTGGGGTAGAAGTGGGTACCTCAGGAGGGGTGTAAATGACTTAGGAGCAGTAAGTAAACCCAAGTAATAAAGAGCAGCTTAAGACAGAGTTCTTTAAGCTTTGAGGAGATAGCAGCAGGTTGTAAGAAGTATTTTAATAACCAGCAAATTTTTGGAGAAAGAGGCAGAATTTGATGTAAGCAGAGGCTGTCAGTATGCAAATTAAACTTCCCAGATAGTTTGTCTCAATACTAACCTCAAAAAATAGATGAACATGGGGCCACCTGAAGGCTCAGCTTGGCTAATCCTTCACCTGCAAGTCCTGCTTCCCATATGGGCACTGATTCCAGTGGACACTTCCTACCCAGTTCTCTGCTTTTAACCTGAGGAAGCAATAGAGAATGACCCAAAGCCTTGGGACCCTATTTCTGCATGGGATGCCCAGAGGAAGTGCCTGGTTCCTGGCTTCAGACAGGCTCAGCTCACCATTGTGACCATTTGGGGAATGAACCAGCAATGGAAGATCTTTTCCTCTGTCTCTCCTTCCCTCTGTAAATCGACATTCTAATAAAACAAAATAAACCTGAAATTTAGATGGACAACCTATCTGGTTTTAGTTATAACATTTAATAAGTTCTGGAATGTGATAGGAGTAACAGGGAGGGAATTTCATCTTAGGGGGCAATTTCTTCTGTTAGATAAGAGAACTTCAGAAAGATCCCTTCCTTTCACTTTCAGAGCAAAACAAGGGAAAATTAGAGAGATCTTATTTGTAAGACATTCCAGATTCTTTTAATTCAAAGTACTCAGCATTTGAAAGCATCATACTTTGGGTTATTAATGAACCCCAGCAAGGACTTAGAATAGTGCTCAACAAGGAAGAAGTACACTGGTAGGTTTGGTCATTATTAGCTATGCCATCATATCAGCATACTGCTGACTCGGTTCTTCAGGTAGTTATTGGCATATAACCGTGGCAGGTGGACTAGAGCACCAGGAACTGAGAGTGGAGTCCTACTTCCCTCCTGCTCTGCATTGATTCCCCATGCAGCAGCAAGTTTTATTTGTTGCCACCATATGGCACAGTCATGTATGGTTTCTGATAATATAGCCAAGAGCTTAGTGTCAGTTGCCTGTTTGAACAGTTCAAGAATCATTTACCAAGGAATTTTAACTCTCATGTTTTTATCCTGTATAGATTTGACTATTCTCTATAGGTATTTAAATAATTCTGAGTTTAAAAAAAAAACTGTACTAAAAAGTGAAAATTGGTCTCTGAAATTAAGAACTTTTAAATATTTGTTAATACCATCTACTAATAGCAATAATAAAAAGGTTTAGAACAGCTACCTTATCTGTTGAACAGAATAATCAAAGGATGTGTTTTCCTAAAACAAAGCAACTAATATTGAGTTAAACATGGACATTAAAAATAATGAACCTAATTGGTGCAAATATTTGGCTTGCCAGTCAAGAAGCCTTGTGGTGCCCACATCCCATATCAGAGTGCCTAAATTCAAGTCCCAACTCTGCTCCCCATCCTAGTTTCCTTCTAATACACACACCCTGGAAGTCTGCAGTGATGGTTTAGGTGGTTGGATCCTTGCCACTCACTCTTATGGGGGGAGACAATACCTGGCCCTGCCCTGGCTATTGTGGGCATTTGGCAGAAGTGAACCCGTAGAAGGAAGACTCTCTCTCTCTTCCCTCTCCCCCTCCCTCCATACCTCCCTGTCTCTCTTTTTGCACCTTCTCCTGCCTTAAATATAAACAATGTATAAAAATTTAAACAACCCAATTGACTAGATTGTTTTATGTTTTGAGAGCAGATATTGGTCTCCCCAGCAAAGCCAGCCCTCTCCTTCAGCAAGCCCCCATTATGAGAAGTTGTTTTTCTTTCGCTTCTCACCTCTAAGGTAAAAACTTACATATGCCCATTATGACACTTTATTTTGTAAGGGTATTTAAGTAATGACTTAAATAATATTTCTTTTCCACTTGAGAACATCTACATCAAAAAATTAAAATGTAAAAAAAAAGTAGGGAAAGCAAAGACAATAAAAATTAAAGTTATCAATTAATATCCTATTTAATCTGGGTTTTTTAGTAAAGGGACATATTTCTTTGAAAACTGTTCAGCTTATATGTTTTGGTTTATGATATAGAAAATTGATTGAATTGAAATATATACCTTTCTCCCATATAATAACATACCTAACTCTACTCATGCATACCAAGGTTCCCATGATTTCTTTATTACACATTTTATTCTCATTTATGAGTTCTATGTTAAACTGTTAAATCAATGGAATCATCACCTTAGCCTTAAATTAGCATAACACATCATTAGGGAAAGCAATGCCATACATTTAATTGCTGTTTTTAAAAGTTATGTCATGTTGTCATATCCTACATTTGTGTTCATGTGTTACCATGTTTAATTTATAAGGAGTTTGTTTAATTTACAACAAGGTTCTGGGCTGCTTCCTGTTGTTCATTAGCTGCCTTAAAGCCCAACTATTTTTGGTAATAGCTGTGGCTATTGCTCTGTGAATATTTGAAATACAGTGAAGCTGAAATTATATAGGATAAGAGGGCAAATGTTAGAAAATTGGAAAAATAGGAAAACAGTACAGCATGAGATGTCAAGCCACATTTTAGGGTACTTTTACTGTATTTCCATAAATGCATGAGGGAATTATGTTGCAAATACTTGAAACTGTTTATTTTCATTTTTGGCCTGATTTTCTAGCATTGAAGAAACCATGTCTAATGATCTTGAGTATTTTAAAGAAAAAGAAATTATATTTTACATAATGGTTTGCATGTGTGAGTTCCCTGGGGCAGAAGCAGGGTAATTAGCTTGTCTTCTCTCAGAAGGGAGTCTATCTGTCTCAGAGATTCAGTGGACACATTTGACTGCCAGAGCTGAGTGCAGAACATGGTGATTTTGTTCAAAGATAAGTAGCATCCCTTTGTACTTCTTCATTTTCTCGCCCTGTTTCTTTGGCCCTAGAAGAACAGCAAAGGATAACTAAGTACAGCAGTTTTCTTCTTTCCTCATTCAGTGATCCATGGAAAAAGATTTTGGCTTCTTGACATGAATAACTTTGCTTTAGCTCCACTTGGAACTATTTGGGCAGTTTTTCAAAAATGAAAAAGGTACAAAGAAGAGGACCAATCTTCCTGTTTTACTCAGAAAGTAGCAGATTCAGCAGAGGCTCTCCCTCCTCCGAGAACAGCCATATCCCTCCCTGGAGACAAGAGATTATTATGTGGATACTATTTCAGTGTGCAGCGTTCATTGAAGGTTTTGAGAGACAATCAGCTTGATGGACATAGTGGCAGACAGTGTGAAGCTTTTCTGTCTTGTTATTAAATACGAATAATGATAGTATAAATGCTTGGCTGTCTGTAGACCTTCAAAAATGTTCCTAATCAGAGGCTGGAGGAAGGACCCAAAGGCTGTGCTTGAACCAAAAAGGAAAAATTGGAAACTCACATGGAAGTGGTGTTTGAGAACTGTATGGAATATTGGCATCTGTCAGCACTGTAGGTGTGCTCATGAAGTCATGCCCATACCATTTCTGTCACTGTAACCTCTGTTGTATATATATATATATTAACTCTTGATCCCCAGCAGAATTTGGTAAAGTAAAATTGACCAAGCATGAAATACTACACATTTCAGGTCATTACCTTTGGCCACACAGTAGGAATAATGTAAAGAAATGAAGAAACCATTAAACAAATAAAGATGACAGTTTCATTAGAACAAATCTAGAAAGGTTCTGCCTTTGGATTCTGTTTGGTATCAAGGTGTATTCATTCTTGAGTGCACCAGAGACAGTGTCCGCTCTACTGATGTAGTGCAGTATGGATCCTGACACCTAAGGGATGAAAAACTGCTGCTTCAGTAGAAGCATTTTCCAGACAGAACTGGCTAGGCCAAGTGATGGCACTCAAGCCCATCAGTGGCTCCCTGCTCTGTGTCAAAGTGACTCAGGAGGAGGGTAGGGCAGGGTCAAGTACGCAAGGTTATGTGGCTTTCTGTAGAAGGTACAACATGTTAATGGACATTTATGTGTCATGCAGAATGCTTTGAAATTAGGAAACATGAGTCCAACTGAATCTGGCTGTTCTTTGATAACCCAGGAATTACAAATTGCAAAACCTGTAGGGATGACTATGGTTGTTTTCATTCTACCAAGTACCACAGCAAGGACACATATTGTGCTTCCTCCTTGTTTTTATCTTTTAGATAAGAAAATGCTGTTTTATCTCTGGGGTTTTCTTGGAATTTAAAAAATAAAAGTAATTCTGTTTCATGAGATGAATTTTCAAGGATCTTTGAAAATTGCCATGTCTTCAGATTCTGTTGGAAAGAATCTAAATGGAAATAAGTTTCTATTTCTCTTATATATGGATGATACATTTGAAAAAAAATGTTTAGATATACTTGTACCAGCACTTTAGTTGTTTATAGTTGTAAACAGAGATGGGAACATGAAGGAATACTTTCTGAGTAAAAAGCTGGAAAGATCTGGGTCTGAAAGAAATGTAAAAAAGAGAAAAGGGATGATAAAGAGGTGAGTGCAGTAATGTTAGGTGGGGGTTGAATCAAATTAGGGAAAACTAACCTCAGCAAGGGCGGCTATTCAAATTCATTGACTCCACTGAGCAGACCCACTTCTGAACCAAGCTCATTAAAAAGCAGAAGGGCTCAAAGTGTACACTGAAGTATTTGTCTTGGCTGACTGATGGCTTCTTGTTAAAGAAAATGGTACATGGTCACTCTGATTGCCATAAACAGGATATCCTGAAGACCAAAAGAGAAGCAGGAAGACAGGTTATAGCGGCATACAGAGATGACAGTGCCATGTATTTTGCTTTGGGAAAGTTGACTTCCGTTCATTAATTCTTGCCTGTCGCCAAAGCAAATGGAAATAATTTATGCTCTCACTTTTGTTCCTCTCTTTGGAAGAATCAATTTTATTACTTGTTTCCTGTGCATTTCTAAGCTCTAGGCATGGAGTAAACTGTTCATTTGGTAACATGACTAAATGCCGTGCCAGTGGCTGTTGTGTCATGTTCGTTCTTCCATCCTGAGTGCAGAGCCCAAGGTTAGACATCAAGTAAACTCTCACCATGTATCTGTGTATTTGTTACATGTGAAGGGGTTCAAAATAAGCCCCTCAGCCATATTGATTATTTTGTGCTTAAGTTAATTGAGACCCAGTTGATACAGAAGAAATTCTTTGCTTTCCCCTCAATTATTAAAAAAAAAAAGTAAGTTTCTTCTTTTGTTAAAGAAATTTCTAATTATAAAGGAATTTCCATTAGTTAAGATTTCCATTCCTGAAAGGAGACACTCCTAAATAACTTTAATCCCCTAAGAGACTTCTTTCTGCATAATAGGATTCACTACAAGCTTTCTTCTCTCTCATTCTTAGTTTGTTCCACCTCCCCCTACCTACTGGAAGCTCCCAAACCTAAGTTCATTTCTGAAGTGCAGGACACTGTATAAATATCAGACATAAATTCTTAGCACATGTAGGTAGTTATTTTTTTCATGTTCATCTATCTTATGTCAATTTAGTTATTAAACCAACCACTCTCTCTACCCAGAGAAGAAGAAAGCATTTTTCCTTCCATGCACAGGCACGCATTTATTAAATGCATATTTTTATGTTGATTTTAGAGCTTCAAGAGTCTGTGAAGGTTCCAAGGCAAATATAATTTAGATGTTGAAAACATGGATTGTGAGAACTTCCTACATCCTAACTACATGACTTAGTAACTGTGCCCTTGGGCAACTTCTATAACCTATTTGATAGCATTAACCTAGAGCTGTTTTCAGAACTAATTGAGTTAATACAAGTTAATGCTGAGAATAAAAGAGTAAACAGTATGTGAGTCTTCCCTGGTAGAAGCTCTTGGGGCAGGTGGTTGGCACTGCACCACTTGAGATTCCTACATCCCATATCAAAGTACCCAGCTTTGACTCTCAACTCCACTTCCAATTCCAGCTTCCTGTTAATGTGTAGCCTCGGAGGCAGGGGGTGATCACTGCCTTAGGGACTTGGGTATAGTGCTATGCATGTGGGATCCAAATGGAGTTCCTGGCTCTTGGTTTTTGCCAGGCCTAAGCCTGACTGTTGGAGGCATTTGGGAAGTAAACTGGTAGAGAGGAAATATCTCTTTCCCTCTCTGCCTTTCAATAAATAGTTTTTTTTTTTAATAAAAGCTTTTTTTCCTGTTAGTCTCTAGAAAAACAGGAGAGCTCTTAGGCAAATTGCTTTCTATAGTCATTATTTAGGAGAATGGAGCCTCTCAGTGTGAAAGCAAATGGCTACATGGTGAACTAAGAGTATAATATACCTTCCCTTAGTGTTAGCTCTAAGGTCAAGTTACAGAACAAAGACAAATATGTAGGCAGTAGGATTTGTTCTACACATATTACTCATTTTGTGGGAGAGTAAGACTGTATGTTGCTAGTATTTTTTGTTTAAAAAACCATTCAAAGATAAAAACATACTGTATAGTTATCATAGCTGTTCTGTAAAAATAATATGCTCCCCTAATTACAACAGATAAATAAAGCATAGATTTGTAAGATATTTACAAATCTCATATATACTATTTCTTGTAAGGAAAAGCATGAAGGAAGCAGAAGCGTGGGGGCAAAAACCTTCTCCAATTAGTTTTTCTTATTTTTTTAAAGGCTTTTTTTTCCCCAGAGATTTATTGTTTCTGTTTGAAAGTCATATTTACAGAGAGGAGAGACAGAGAAAGATCTTCCATCCTCCGATTCACTACCCAAGTGGCCACAACGGCCAGAGCTAAGCCAGTCAGGAGCCAGGAGCTTCCTTTAGGTCTCCCACGCAGGGTCTCTAGGTCTCAAGGCTTTGGGCTGTGCTCCACTGCTTTCCCAGGCCACAAGTAGGGAACTGGATAGGAAGTGGAATAGCTGGGATACAAACCAACACCCGTATAGGGGTACATGCAAGGTGAGGACTTAAGCCACTAGGTTACCACGCTGGGCCCTCCAATTAGTTTTGCAAGGAATGAGACCTTTTAATCATTTTAGAACTGGGATAAATTGAGTAAAACTAGAAAAGTAAAGCCTTGCTGAAACTCAACTTCTATAGACTGTTTGAGGGGAGTGCCCTGTGATTTCTTGGCAGCTTGTTTGGTGAATAATCCACAGAGTTAAAGGCTGAGCAAGGTTGAACCAAGTTCAGTGCATAAGTAGGGGAAAACAGAAGAGTAAGGTTGCTTGAAAAATGAAAGAAAGCAAAATGAAAATGCGACTGTTAGGCATTTGTCCACTGCCACCAATAATTCTTTTCCTCTGGTGCCTAAATCTGGCTTAAAGATGCTTAAATAATTAATTCTTAGCTTCTCCCTTTCTTACTAGAATAGAGTGAAAATTGGAAACAAGTTTTTGTGTTTCCCTAAGGCTGGAAAATAGAAGATAATGTATTATTACCACAATTTCAGTCCTCTGATGCCTGAGAAGGATAAATTTCCCATTTCATTTTTCACACAAGTATATAGGAAACACCACTGGGGTCCCTGTACTTTAAGCAAAATGTCAACCTTTGTTCCCTTGGCAAGTTAAAATCCTGAGAAAGGTTTGGGAAGTCAAAGTGATGTAAGTCGATTTTGAATTTCCAATAAAGTGGACAGGGGAGTTTGTAATCTTGACCAAGGACTAGGCATCCAGCTTTTTTCTAGAAATAACCACAGTCGTGCCCGGCGTGGTGGCACAGTGGTTAAGGTCCTCGCCTTGCACACCCAGGATCCCATATGGGCGCCAGTTCTTACCCCGGCAGTCCCACTTCTCTTCCAGCTCCCTGCCTGTGGCCCGGGAAAGCAGTTGAGGACAGCCCAAAGCTTTGGGACCCTGCACCCACATGGGAGACCCAGAAGAGGCTCCTAGCTTCGGATTGGCATAGCATAGGCCGTTGCGGCTCACTTGGGGAGTGAATCATCGGACGGAAGATCTTCCTCTCTCTTTGTATATCCGCCTTTCCAATAAAAAAAATAATAAAAAATAAATCTTAAAAAAAAAAAAAGAAGTCAAGCTTCTGTTTGGGAGTCCTTTTGTCTTGCTAACCACAGAAAGCAGATCAAGCAAATGGATCATTTTATTTCCATTACTTCTCTGGCACTGGCTCTAAAAGACGGACTTGATGATCTAATAGGTTTTTTCATCTCTAATATCTATAATTTTGGCTATACTGTGGCAGCTTTTCATTGCTTTAAATAATTTACCTTAATTCAAAAAACATACCTCTGGATTTGACCTGCCTAATAGGGGTCAAGGAGTGTGTGTCCCTTTGAGGCTCCAGCAGAGACACTCTGAGAGACTCCAGAAATGGAAAAAAAGCAGAAAAAATGGAGGAAGGGGGAATAATGTGAGTCAAAAAATTTTATATTTATTTAAGCTTTTATTTTTCAATAGTGAGATTGTCCCTTAGGCCTCTTTAAATCATTTTCTG
The DNA here is from genome assembly GCF_017591425.1 of Ochotona curzoniae. NCBI lineage: Eukaryota > Metazoa > Chordata > Mammalia > Lagomorpha > Ochotonidae > Ochotona > Ochotona curzoniae. The sequence goes on along the minus strand of NW_024466004.1, from coordinate 9,670,205 downwards.
GTTATAACTTAATCTGAATATTAGGACATTCTTATTACTTCAGTAATTTTTTTGAATTTTAGATTCTGTGTCTTGGAAGTTGTCCTACCATTAACTAGCATTCTGTTCCACAGATTTTAGTCATCATCTCGGACCAATTCTTGGCCTCAGTTCCACCCTGTGACTTCTCAGACTTGAATGTCTGAAGAGGAAGTGGTATCTATTGGTGGTCCTCGGTCCAGGTGGAGCATAATAACAAATAATACATAATAACTGTCTTCTCCCTAGCTAAGTACATCACAGACACTATGAATTAGTTCTTAAAATGTATAAATATGTAGCCTCTATGGACATCCCAGGTCATACATCTGGTTGAGCTGCTAGAGCAGCTAACCTTTATTCTTCCTACCCAGTGCTTTTAATTTAACATGTAGGTCTTATGAACTTTTTGGTTAGTATTTTCTCCTGCACATATGTACTTACTTCCTGAGATTATTCTTCCAGACAGGAAGAGTGGAGGTTCATGTCTGTGTGTCTTATGGTCCATCAGTTTGTCTTTTTCTTTTCTCTAAAACTAATTCAACCTGAATCCTGAGTAATCATTTCTGACCCTTTCTCTGCATCCTTATAATTAGATCAAACCATCAAGAAAACTAGTCCATTTTTCAGTGCTTACCTCCATATCAGTGTTCTGTAGCATTTTACATTTGTTGACTGCATACTGTATCCTAGACTCCTCCTTAAATTACATTCAGCTGCTCCTGTGTGTGGTTACCAGAGCTTCAGCTGTAAATTAAAGTCACAAGAGAATGCATGGTACAGTAGTTATTTAGACTAAAATGCCTTTAAAAAGAAACTCATCTCTCATGCGCCTCTCTTCTCCAGTGGAAAGTGCAGTAGAATTAAGCAGTGGAACATGTTCTTGGTTGAGATTTAGATGTCCTGGTTCTATGTCCTAGTTCCTGTCATTGAAATTTGAGATGTGTGGGGAGCGGGATGCTAAAGCCAGTCCTGGGATTGGAAGAGGCTGTTGCCAGATGGCGGCTGGCCCAGGACCAGGAGGCGGAGCTGGTCTTACTAGCAGGTAAACAGGAAGTCACAGGGATAGGCTAATGCCCCCGCTGTGATTGCTGGCCTATCACGTAGTGCCAAGTGGACCCACGGGGAGAAGTGATTGGTGGAGAATGATATAAAAGTCTATAAAAGTAGCCGGTGAAAGCTAGGATGACGGATGGATGGATGACAGGTCGACTGTGACAGACAATGGAGAGACAGATAGACAGACAAAGACAGACAAGAAAGACTGGGGGGCGGGAAGAAGGGTGATGGAAAGGAGACAGGAAAGTACGGGAAGAAGAAATATGGGAAGAAGGGCGGTGGAAATTAGGGCTAGAGAAGCGGCAAAGGAAAGCTTAGACCAATGGGGACTGGAGCAGCGGAAAAACGCAGACACTTTTGGTAGTGAGGGGTCCGGTTCCGGCTTTTCCCAGACCCTCAAGAGCGTGCCTTATTGTTTCTAGTGTCACCACTGCTGGGCAGCGGCGGCAGAGATGTAGACAGTCATTTATCCTCCCTGATCCATGGTTTCTTTTTAAAATGGGTAAAGTGATCCCAGCTACTTTTTACCATCATGGTGAGGCTCACAGCAGTTAATGCTTGTAGAAGTATCTTGTCATCTGTAAACCACTGTGCAAATATATACACAGAAGGTATTGTTAGAGTCTTATTGTTAATGTCAACTGGAACAAAATGAAGATCAATGAAGCAAAATGTCTTTAGAGCTAGCAATTTGGACATATTTAATATCTACTAATTTCTAATAGAAAAAAAAATCAACTATCTCAGAAAAAAACCTAATTAGAAAAGGTCAATTACAGAGATCCCCGTGACAAATGTGCATAGGATATAACTTCAGTGTTTCTCTTGACATAAGGGATGAAGACAACTCAGAATTAAACAGGAAGTGAACTTGAAAGACAAAAGAGTTTCAGCCTATCCCACTACATTAATGATTCTCCATTCTGGCTGAGCATTAGAATTGATACCTGGGTCCCACCTCCCCAGATGACCAGTACTGGAGAATGATCTGGGCTTCAGGGCATTTAAAAATTCCCCCAGGCAGTTCTAATGTACATCTCGCCAATTCTGAGAGTCCTTGTGCTGCGGAGATTTTAGAAATCCTCCGAAATTATCAATAGGGAGGTAAAACTTACAGTCAGCACTAGGAGAATCTCTACCGAACAAACAGTAGGAAGTTGATGAAACAGTGTAAGTTTAGGTTGATATCTCACAGCTAGAAAATAAGGACAAAAGGAAAAGCAGGAGTTAAAACAAAAACAAAAGCAACCTTTCCATAATTGCTAAATTTTTCACTTAAAATGTAGTTCCCAACCAGTGGTATGATAACTCTAGGGTGTGTCAAGTGGCATTAGGTATACATAAGCATAACCATACGTGTGAGTTTTGCAGTCGTTGTTCCCTGTAGTAAATATTTATGTAATGGCTAAGCTGAGTCGTTGTAACCAATCATGGCTGATTCCCTTTAATGTGCACACACTGTTTGTGACCAGACTAGCAGTCTCAGGTCATTTACAGAACTCTTCCACCACCACCACCACCACCACCACCCCACCACATAGAACTTTCCACAACAAAGGCAGAGAGGTATGTTGTCCCTAGCAAAAATAAATATATCAGCAATCTCCTGATTTATGCCTGAGGGCTTAATCTGATCCTTAAAGTCAGTTACCAAGAAAAAGTCACATTTATGTGCTTTCAAGTTCTGCTTTTAAAATATAGAAAAAGCCAAGAAATTGGATGAAACTATATTCTGAAAGTTACACTTCTGATATGGAAAGGTTTTTTTCTTCTCTCATTTTTAGAAAATTTTCTCAGAAAAAGACATAAATGTTCAAAAAGGTCAGGGCCTCCCAAGTTCTCTTCAAGGACCTTCTCAGTTTCCCTACAATATACATGAGTATCAAGTCTTCCCTGCTTTCTCCATTCTTTCATTTTCAGGAGCTTCCTTTATTTCATGTGTAATCTCCTTCCCCGTGCTTTATTGAAGCGCTCTGGAGTTCCTCTTAAAGATTTTGTGATGTCTGTACTACATCTTGCAACTTAGACCTCTTGAAACTCTCCCTATGGCAATTAGGAGGTCTTGAAGTCTACCTCTTTTTTCAGATTTATTTGATTTATTTGGAAGGCAGAGTGATGGGGTAGGGAGGAGGTACACACACACACACATCTTCTATGTACTGATTCACTCCCCAAGTGGTCATGACAGTCCAAACTGGGCCAAACCAAAGAAACCCTACCTGGTTCTCCAGTGTGGCTGGCAGGGGCTCAAGTATTTGGGCCATCATCCACTTCTTTCTCAGGCTCATTAGTAGGGACCTAGATCAGAAGTAGAACTGCTAGGTCTTGAAGGAATGTTCCAATATGGGATGCCAGTGTCACATGCAATGGCTTAATTTGCTGTGCCACAATATTGACAGCAGAACTCTCTTTTTTTTTCTTAAGATAGATTTATTTGTTCAGTTATGTGAAAGGCAGAGTTAACATGAGGAAAGGTGAAATACAGAAAGAGCTCTTCCATCTGCTGGTTCACTCTGTAAATGTTTCTATCCACCAGGGCTAGGCCAGGGCAGAGCCAACAGCTTTATTTAGGTTTCCCACATTGGTGCAGGGGCTCAAATGCTTTGGCCATCCCCAGCTATTTTTCTCAGGTGCACGAGCAAGGAACTGGATCAGGAATTTAGACGGTGCCCATGTGGGATGCTGTCATTGCAGATGGCAGCTTAATTGACATGCCACAAAGTTGACTCCCCATATCCTAACCCCTAAAGAGATCATTGAAATCAATATTTATCCTTAACTAGCCTTCTGCATTAAGATGAAGAGAAGTTCATTTTTGTTTAAAGTATGGTGCAAAGTGAGAGGGCAAAATTGAAAAGCAAATTGACAAAAGAGCAAGGTCAGGAATGGTTTTAAAAAATTATATATATAGAGAGAGAGAGAGCGCACCCCATTTTGGGCAGCTCTCCAGAATGGGATTTCAAGCACTCTATAGAGAAATATCATTTCAAAGCTTTGCGGTGCCTGCTGATTGTGACTAATGGTAGGATGTGAATGGATGGCTTAGATCTACCACATTGAATCTCCCGAGACTCGGTTTCATGCCTCAGCTGTCTGTTTTCTTCCCAAGCAAGGCCTAGTGCATAGTAGGCATTCAGTAAGTGTTTGCCAAAATGAATTGATTTTATACTTATATACACTGTTTGGCTTACTGGTAATGCAGTACTACTCTAACATAATTTTTATAATCAACTTAGCCCTTTCTAATGAAAATATAGCATGCTATGTAGAAATCCAACAACTTGGAAATTTATCAAACAACAGTTTTTTCATTTCCTAATCCTAAAACTGTGATGGGCAAATCCTGACTATTTCCCCAAAAAGCTTTAGTATTTTTCATCTACTGTACTAATAGTTTATATACAAAAAAATTCTCCCTTTAAAGTAGATGACAATGGCGTGTCATATGTGTATAGGCCCAACCCCCATCAATTAGAGTATACAGCATTTCCATTGCTGCAAATGTTCCTGTACAACTTTGTAGTCAATCTCCTCTCCATCTCCAGCCCTGCCAACCATTAATCTCTCTTTTGACCCTGCGACTTCTTCATTTCTGGAATGTCATATCAGTGAAATCATGTATATGTAGCCTTTAGCGTCTGACTTCTTTCATTTGGTATGATGCATCTAAAATCCATCCACATTGTTGCTTGTAGCAATAATTTATCCCTTTTTTAAAAAGTCTGCTGACACATGATTTATTTTTAATTTCCTTTCTTCCTTGCTTCCTTTCTTTCTTTGATCAGAGAGGGAGAGAGACAGAGATCTTTGATCTGATGGTTCACACACCAAATGCATGTAACAGCTAGGCTAGCCAGTCTGACGTCAGGAGCCTGGAATCCAGTGGGATCCTTCAGATGGATGACAGGTTCCCAAGCCCTGGGATCATTATCTGCTGAATTCCACCATCTGCTTTACCTGGGAGCTGAAATCAGAAGTGAGACACTCAGACGCTCAGATGTGGATAGTATGCAGGCATTCCAAAGATCATGTTAACTAAGGTCATGCTATGCTAAAGGCCTACTCCAACTCCTTTATGTTGGTGAAGAGTATTCCGTTCTGTTGTATCTGGGTATTGGACATTTGGGTGATTTCTAGGTTGTGACGATTCTGAATGCACTTTTATATTAAAAATATATAAATATTTAGATATAAACCTTTATATGGGCATATTTTATTTCCTTTGAAGTTATAATTTTGAAATGGTCTATAACTTTTCTCTGTATGTGTAAATTGTTAGCCAATAAGCTTTTCTTATCATAAGGACACAAAGATGTTCTCCTATATCATCTTTTTTTTTAAGATCTATTTATTTATTGAAAAGTCAGATATACAGAGAGAAGGAGAGAGAGGAAGATCTTCCGTCCGATGATTCACTCCAATGCTATGCCGATCCGAAGCCAGGAGCCAGGAACTTCTTCCGGGTCTCCCACACGGGTACAGGGTCCCAAAGCTTTGGGCCGTCCTCGACTGCTTTCCCAGGCCACAGGCAGGGAGCTGGATGGGAAGTGGAGCGGCCAGGATTAGAACCAGCGCCCATATGGGATCCTGGCGCGTTCAAGGCGAGGACTTTAGCCACTAGGCCACACTGCCGGGCCCTCTCCTATATCATCTTATACAGGATTCTATGCTTGGGTCTGTTTCATTTCTACTTAACATTTAGATATGGTGTGAGGTGAGGAGCAACATTCATTTTTTTATATATGTGTGAATTTCCAGTTGTTCCAACATTGTTTCTTCAAATGACTATCCTTTCCTTATTGAATAATCTTGGTACCTTTGCCAAAATAAATGCATCCAAAAATCATACTACTAATTTTCTCTCTCTCGTGTTTTGCATGGATCTATATCTCTGTGTACCTGTAACACCATCTTGATTATTTTATACTAAATGTTGAGATCAAATCATGTGCACCATCCTAATGTGCATTGTTGTTGTGGTTGTGGTGGTTGTTTTCCAACATTTTTTGCCTGGTTAGAATCTTTTGAATTTTAATGGAGAGTCAGCTTACCACTTTATTCAGGAAAGTATCATTGAATTTGGAAAAGAATTACATCTGAAACTGTAGATAAATTTGTGGTACTGTCTTAGCAATATTATTTTCTTATCCACTAACATGGTATTATTTCTCCCATTAAATCTTGAATTTTACTCAGAAGTGTTTTTTCATTATATATCTATCGCACATATTTTGGTAAAATTTCCTCTAAAAGTGTATTTTAATGCATTTGGAATTTCAGTTTCTTCTTCATTGCTAGTATGTAGAAATCCTGTTTCTTGTGTTGACCTTGTATTTTTCAACCTTGCAGAACTCATTAGCTCTAGAAAGTTCTTGTACTAGGTTTTTTGTGCTTTCTATATACACTTAAGTGTTTCTGTCTTCTTGCCATGCTTCACTGGTATTAATGGTGAAATGGACAAGTGAGAATGGGTATCCTTGCTTATCCCTGATGTTATGTGGGGGACGGTATTTATATTTTCATCATTAAGACTGATGTGTGTTTCTCATGGAGGTGATGTGTCTTATCAGAATGAAGAATATCATTATTTGTTGTCTATTTTCATATATGTATACATGCCATACTTTGAGAATTCTAGCACCTCCTTATATCACTTAAAGTGTTGGAACAACTAATTTTTGTTGCCACAAAGAAAATATCTTTTGTTAGCACACCAAACTGTATCTGTCACAAAATGTAGGGTTTAACTTTTAATAGTTCCCAATTTTTAACAATATCGGATACTTTTGATCTAGTTCACAATGTCCTTTGGGAAATTCACATTGTGCGCAGGTTACATCCCTTCCCTGTAACAAAACAAATGGCAGTAGACATGGGTCATTTTCCTTGAGCGGTGTCTCTTTGTTCCCACCAAAAACAGTTGACATCATTGAACACTGAATGTGATTCATCTGGTTTAAGTAGTCACAACCATAACCTTGTGCTAGTGCCTAGTGATATGATAAATGCTCCTTTCCTGTCTCACAGGAGACTAGATAAACAGGCCTATCTGTCACCACACTGTAATCACGTCCCCTGTGTCAAAGCACAAAACCAGACTGCTGTTACATCACTGGAATTTTAAAGAACAATTTTTCTTACCCTTTTATGTAATCTGGTTGTAGTTCTAGTATTTATAGCATTTTTTTAAACAGGGATGTGACAGTATAAGCTTTTGCATGATTTGTGATTGGTAATATCTGTCTCACTCTTTCCATTAATTTTCTTATATTGAAATCATCCCCAGGCCATGACTAGCCTCATGATCTCAAACCTGACAGGTTTATTATTAAGCTGATTTCAGTAAATAATACATTTTTTTAGAGGAAGCACACCTTTCACATTTATCTCCAAATACAAGCTACTTTTGATGAAACTTAACCGATGACCTAGCATTCTCAGCAGTTTCTTCTTGAAGGAATTCATAGTACTTTCCATTGCTAAATGAGCTTTCTGTAAGACTTCAACCCTAAAGAAGTCATGGATCACATATAATATATGACATACTTTGAGATGCTCCTAAATTAGTCTTTGTATGTTGTTAAATGTAAGTCAGGATTGCTGCTAAGTGCTCCAGATACACATCTAGTGCATCTTTCTCCCAAGTAACATCGTAGTATTGATGAGATTTTCCACTTCCCCATATAGATCTTCACAAATTATATGACACCTATATATTTAAGAATCTTGTCAGGGAATTGCTTCACTGCAATCTAACCTCCTCTGAAAAAGAAGATAATTTAATTCATAATATTTGGATATTTAAAAAAAATAGAAAAATTGATTGGGAGGTGGTTTGCTATTCACATGAAGCTACTTCAAAAACATGAAAATCGGAATTAAAGAATAAAACTTTTGTATCAGAGAAATTTTTAACTCATGATTAGGTTTTATTAGTACATATTTTTGAGATGTCACATACAAAAATTTTAATATTTTTACTCCAAAATGAACTTACCTTTCAATTCCAATTTCTATAGAACTTTTGAGATACCAGTCTGTGTTTTTGGAGCTCACACTCAGTCCTTGCCAATAAGAATATTAGCAGCAGACAGCTGAATATCACTTCACCTTTTTGGGGATGGAAGCCCTGGTTCTTTCATTCGGTAGGATTGTGACCGCATCCTTGAAAAGGCTATGTTTGAAGGCTTTCTGTGTGCATAGGTGCAGGTGAACACACATGCACTTCTAAGTAACGTTATCCCTCTCCCTCAACCCTGGTCCAAATTGATACTTTTGTGTAAATACAAATGGTGACTGTTTCACTGGTTCCTCAGGCATACCTTCTGCGGGTCACAGAGAATACACACAGGGAGGTATTAGAAGAAAGTTCAGCCATTCTTAGTGTTTGCATCATCCCGTCAAGATTTTCCTTTAGGATATGATTCTAGTTATACAAGCACATTCTGAACTTATATCTACAAGGCATCTGCGCTTTAGTCTCCATGTGACTCACTTCCTTACTTCTTTTAGTCCTCTTAGGGGTTCTTTTTGAAAGCAACAATACCTGCTACCTCCTTGAATCCCCTCACCCTGCCATAGTTGTCGTTCCAGCACTTCTTGTATTAGCATGGTGTATATATACTTACTTATTTCTAAGTTGTTTAATTCTACCATAATGAAAGAGTTGATATATTCATCATATATCCCCAGCACTGAAAGAGTCCATAGCAGGTTGTAGGCATTCAATAATGAATGAACATTAATGAATGAACAAATGATAAATATACGTAGGCCAGGACGATGTTTCAGAACTTGTGACCCTTAGTTCCCCAAGAGTCTTCCCAAGATACATTAGACTAGACTAGAGAGGGAACGTCTAATAACTCTTGATGTTTTCAACAGTATAAATACTGCTGTGATTAGTAAATTCATGTAAACACATCAGTTAAAGCCTTTCATTATTACAGATTTTCCCAATCAATGGCTACCAGGAGTATAAGTATTCCCAAGTGGATGTCCTTAATTTTTTTTTAATTTCTTGATGCACAATTTTTTCATCACAATATATTTCTAAATATTCCCTTGTACATAGTTAAGATAGTTCCTAGGCCAAAAATAAAGCTCCTTGGTCGCTATTTACCTTTAAAACGTTGCAGGTATTTTCTAAAGTCCAATACTTGATACTTTCTTTTCTTATATTTTCTTTTAGTGCTTGAGATGAAAATAGCACAGACTTAATGATATCACACTAGCATTTTCCTCTCTAAATGTATCATTTAAAGAAGCCTTTCTAAAAGTACCTTTTAGGACAATTCTTTGTTTTAAGTGACTGTAGCACCCCTGTCTGTTCTGCAAAAGTCAGAGGAACTTCCTCACTGAGTCAGTAGAAGCAGACTTGATCTCACTTTGAAGGTCTCATCCCAGAAAACTGGGGATTTCAGCATTATAGACACAGTCATTTCTGCTTCCTAAGCTGATGTAGGTTTTCTGGGAACTTTCACAGTGGTCCTAGTTTCCAGACTGAGTTAAAACTGGAGAGGTGGAAGAGGCCAGATTTCTTCCAATACCATTAAGTGGGTTACCATCTGTATTAATTGCCTAGGGACTGTTTTTGAAATGTATCACAAATCAAGTGGCTTTAAACAACAGAAATATACTGTCTCACAGTTCTGTAGAGCCAGAACCTGAAATCAAGGTGTCAGCAGGTTTAGTACCTGCTCTGGGCCTCTGCCAGCTTTCAGTGATGGAGAGCAGTTCTTGGTGTTGCTTGGCTGAAAGTGACTCACTCCAGTCTCTCTTCCATCTTCACATGGTGTCTTCCCTGTGCCTATCTTCTTGAAAGTACAGCAGTTCATTGATTATGGCCAACCCTTATGGCCTCATCTTAATCCAGTTATGTCTACTGCAAAGACTGTTCTCAAGATCAAATTCTTTGATACTGGGGAATAGGACTCTAGCATTTCTCTTCAGGGGACATGACTAAACCTGTAACAACATTTAGTTGCCATTATATCAGAATCTATAACTAATTATATATATCAAAATATTATAGATTAATAATATCAAATAATAGTTTCTACTAATATGTCATAATATCATAAATAAAATAACCCTAGTGTAAGACCCATAGAAATAGCCTTATTAATGTCAATTTTATGTTTATTTTATTTTATTTTTATAATCTTATTTAGTTAATGTCATTTTATGAAACAAAATACTCAGTAAGCTTAATTCAGCATGCCATATTAAAGTGGTAGATACAGAAGCTTGGCATTACTTATTAATGATTAAGAATTTTTGACATATTAATTTCTTAAAAATGAATTTGAAAGGCACAGAAATAAAGACTAAGACAGACAGATATACAGAGATCTTCTGTCTGTTGATTTATTCCCCAAATGCCCATCACAGCCAGGGCTGCCGGCTCCCATGTGGGTTGAACCACCACTATTGCCGTTTCAGGCATACACTAGCAGAAGCTGGAACTGGAGCAAGGCCAGACTCAAACATACATTCTAATATGGGATATGGGATATGGCCATCTCAAACACCACTAACTGCTACACTCAACACCTGCCTGGTTTTCAACATTTTAGAAAACGTTCTTTATAACCTAAATTTAGAACAGCAAAATAATGTAATAGCGTCTCTTCAACTCTTCTTGTAAACAAGAGGTTTAACTTGTCTTCATAAACAATACTGATCATGGGCAAATCTGAGGATCCCTTTTCACCTAAATATATTTTATGAATGCCTGCCCTCTCTTTCATGATAGCAGTTGTGCCATTGTTTAAGAATTCTTAAAGAAGTTTATGATAGCAGTTATACAGTTCTGTAAGAAAAACCTAAACTTGAATATTTTTTACTTACTCAAATTATTTACTGAGCATCTAAATATATGACATTATGAGAGCTTTTAGTCTGGGTAAAACAGCATTTAGATGGTGGGAGTTATTAATTAACAATATTAACATTTCCAAATAGAAATATATATTACAGAGTTATTTAATGGATATACATTTGTTAAAGTGAAACTCCCCAAGCATATGATTTGTTATATGTTGCCATAATTAAACTAAAAATACATACTGAATACAAATATACTTTTCACTTCAGTTTTGCATTTTACCAGATACTTCAATGTACATTATCATGATCAAATGCCCAATATCTCCTCTACAAAGTTAGATTACAGCATCATGTTTTCAAGATATAACAACCTTATTTGGTTTTCTTATATTAAAAATTGGACTTTTGAATATCATCATATAATTCTGTTTATATGAAGAATTCGAAAGAAAGCATAGCATCTCCATGTGTTCATTTCATCCTGGGTGGCTAAATGGCTTATAACAGCCAATGCATGAAAATGGCCTAGATTGAATGAATTAACAAAATCACAAAAGGAAACCACTGTAGGAAATAGTTTTACACATGTAATTGCTGAAACCCTCTGGTGAATGTGTCAATCTGTACTAACTAAATAAATTTGTTTATAGACATGTTCTGTATTAGCTTCCACTCTTTCACAGTCCTTTGCCAAACAAAATCCCACTAGAAGTAGGATGTTCACACCCGAGTAGGAGTTTCTTGGATAAATATTTTTACTATATGGAGACCAAAACCACTTTTACAAATTTCAGGCTTTGATTGAAATACTATATTTCTTTAGGTTTTTTTCTTCCATCTTTTCTCCCAGCAGCTACTTGTGTGTTAGTTTGCCTCCTCTCCCCTCCCTGGATTCTAATGCACAAGAGCCTGGCTGCATGAATTGCAAGCCAAGATGTCTCGAGCATGCAAAGGAAGACCAGCCCATTAGTAGATGGACTTAAGAAGTAGAGAAAAGTCCATTTGCATAATAATTCTTCTCTACTCCTTAGTTATTAAACATCATCGGACTACATTTTGTAGAATTCCTGCTTACCTTTCACCTGGGTGAATAAAACACATAAAAATAAAATTCATTCAGCTCATCCTCAAAAATATCATAGTAAGGTTTACCAAAAAATTGCAGACACTGTCTTTTATAAGGATGACTCCCATCTCAACTCTTTTTCAGTAAAGGCTTCTAAGCAAATCTTCAGCTTTATTTTCATTTCTTTGAAAGGCAGAGAAACATGAAATAGGAAGGAAAAAAGAGAGAGAGAGATCTTCCATCCATTGAATCACTGTTTGCTCATGACAGCCAGAGATGGGCCAGACTTGGAACTTAGAGTCTCCCGCTTGGGTGATAGGGATACTTGAGCCATCACCCGCTGCCTCCCAAGATGTCAGCAGGAAGCTGGATTTGGAAATGTTGCTAAAAGTTGAACCCAAGGGCCTCTAGCATGGAACACATCTCAGTTGCTGTGCTAGCCACTATGCCAAACAGTTTGGAACAAGAATCTCAAATTGACATCTTAATTCTTTAGGCATGGACCTAAAGATCTATTTTGTTGATTTGGCTGTTGACTAATAAGGCAACAGTTTTTTAACTGTTCAGCTTCTGTATTTTATGCTGATCCTGAGCCTTTCCACTGTGTTTGAGAGATAGTATGATAAGTCAGCAATTGACGTGGCCAGTAATAGTAGTTGTAACCAGGAAGGGATCTAGGTCTCTGTACCATCCCAGTTACTAGTATCTCAGAAATCTGCCTTTTAGAATAATTAGACCAACGACAAATAAAATGAATATTGTCATTGTTACATACATAATCTATCTGACTTAATAATTGATGCCTTAGCTGAGTTCATCATTTTCTATGATAGTTGTGTTCATGTTCATCTTTCATACCAGAGGTTATATTTCACTTATGATATCTCAAGGTAAATATCTCAAAATAGCCAAGGCAGATCGTAAATGTCCGTGGAAAATCCCATGACCATAAAGGTGTTATAACCCTTACGTGTATAATGTGCTCACAGTAAAAGAATATGCTAGGGAAGGAGAAGGAGGTTTGGAGGAAGTGTAACTTCCCATTGCCCGAATGCCACGTTTAATTTGGAAATAAAAGAATGTTCCAAGTTTAATATAAAATGTAATATATATATATAGCAGTACTGAATAAAATATATTGAATATTGAATTATATACTGAATACTAAATAAAATACAGTAACCTGAGGAATTTTTTTGCATTTTTTGAATGCTTATGTAACATCTATGTAATTTCCTACCTGGATTTTGATGAACACTTGATAGTGTGGGCTGGTGTCTTGTATTGAATCATTATTGACTAGCCTATAGATTGTCATTTGAGAAGAAGACAAGTCCTGCTTTTTCTCCTCTCAGTTTTATCTGGAGCACTCCCTGCCTGTTCCCTTTACATTTCCAACTCTGGTCTCACCAGTCTCCACCTCTACTGTTTCTTACATGGGTCCCATTATACTTTATTTTGTAACTTCCATCACTTTTTCATTTATCATTTAATGTATGTCTTGACCATCAGACTGTCCACCTTAGAGGGCAGGAACCACATCAGTGAACCTACTGTGTGCTCTGCACCTTACAATCTGTGTTTTTGTTGAATGAGTGAGTGAATGACAGGAAATTCACACAGGAATATACTTTCGCAGGTGGCTACCAAATGTGGTTGATTTCATTCATGACGGTGTCCTAATTCTGCATCACAAATTTTTGTATTCATTATCTTCAAAGATTCTCAGAAGCTGTTATTATTTATTTATTATCTAATCAAATTGATGTTGATCTTTGACCAAGTACCTATTGATGCCCATCTTCTTCTTGGATAGTGTTATTTTGTTTTATTTTGTTTTGTTTTGTTTTGTTTTTATGCCACAAAGACCACTGAGGCAGTTTTATTTTTCATTTTACCTGGTATTGTAATTATCTGGGACCCTGAGCATTCAACTGAACGACATGTCTACAAAACAAAGATTGTAAATAATAATAATACTAATACATGTTTTATATTATTTACTATAAGCTTACGTTTCATAACTTACTATAACTTACAAGTTAACTGTTATTTTTGTTTTTTTAATACAGAGCATTTGAACCTTAAATGATTACACATAGCAAAATAATTTGTCAATGTTATTTTTGATGACTTGAACAATTCTGGCAGAACAAGGTGGTTGACTTGATTGATGGATGAGTTTTCATTTTGGGAAGTTAATCAATAAGGAAAAGCTCAGAAATGCTCCCAGTGGGAACTGAAGTCTAATACCAGGGCAGCTGTTTCCTTTGTAGAGCTGTCAGTGATTGGTTTCTAAAGGTGGCTTGGCAAGTGTTGCTGCTGGTTATCTTGTAACATGTTAAGTGTGAGAACTAAACCCAGCTTTTAGTATCTGAGACTGAGCTCAGCCCCTGTTGTCATGGGAAACACATGTTAGCATAGCTCCTTATTGTCCAGAGGAAGTCAAGTTCTCTACAATCAAATGCATTTATTCATTAGGTGGTCATTTATTCAATGCCCTAACTAACTTACCAAGCATTGAGGTAAATCTTGGACATCCAAAGAGAAATTCTCTGCCTGTTGGAGGGAATAGGTCAGTCAAGAGAAATGTGAACTAACTCGTTAGAGCTGAACCCCCCCACCCCCGCAAATTGGTATTTTCATTAATCATTGCAGACTTCTGTGTTTTCATCTAAATTCATATAACATCATGGAATAATTTATTCATGTAAATGATACCCTTTTAGTCTCATAAAATTGCTAAAGATAATCTTTACCAAAAAAAAAAAAGCTTTTTTCTAGATGAACTGTATCAACTATTTAATTATTTTGCTCAACAACAACATCAAAAACATAGCTTTCACATAATATGACATGACTTGGACAGTTAGAGATGGTCATTTTTAGTAAGTGAATTTCATTTAGGCAATTTTGTATTCAGAAATGTCTTGATAATAGCCCAGAAATATAAAAGCCCAATGTTAGCATTCTTTAACAAAGTAAGAATAATCTGATATAAAGTTAGAGAAAAGTATGCATAAAATGACAAGTTCCTTAAGATTTATAGGCCTAGGGTTACTAGGAATAGAATGAGAGTTAATGCTATGTCTTTTTTTCCTGGTTCTGCCAGCTAGAGAAGACCTCTTATTTAAAGGGCAGGGCTCCCTGAACTGTTCTTAAATCAAGACTCTGCTGTTGGAAAAATCGCCCGCCCATCATGGGGTATTTGTAACACGGGGAAGTATACGGAAAGGAGAATGCCTAATGAAGAGTTTTGTTATAACATCATATGATTCTCTGTAATATCAGACTTAGAGGGAAATTATCAAGAGGAAAGTAACATGGCAATAGTACAAACAAGATGTGCCTATTTGTATTTATGTTTGCTAATGAAATTCAGCCATGATTCCCACTTTGATTTTAAGAGTCTTAGACCACTGTTCAGGTTTTTGTTTTGTTTTGTTTTGTTTTCTTGTTATAATTAAATCTGTTGCCCACACGCAGATACAAGGGCAGGAAAGAAATAGAGAATATTTTATCTTTTAAGAAGCTATTGCATTGCTTTGATATGATGCTCCAGAGCTTCAAAGATTTCTAGTATTAAAGCAGAACAATATGTCTCTCAGAGTGCCGTCATATCCTTAGGCAAAGCAAGAAGCCAAGCAAAGGCACGGATTTCAAATCCACTGTGACCCACAGTCAGCAGAGTTGAGCTGGGGCAGATACAGGCCATGAACAACCTGAGTTTGATATGGTCTTACTCAGTGTGGTCTGCAGATTGCAGTCGTAGAGAGAAAAGGCCAATTAAAAGCACACCTGATTGTTACTATAAAGCTTCAGATTGGGGAGGACAGAGAAGGAGACTTGTGATACAGTTTATACATGAGGTTCAGGAAATGCCTATCTCCAACCCAACTCAACTGGGGATTCCAACAAGTAAGACATGTGATAAGGGCTGTGAAACTCCTACTTCTGGTTTACTCTGCTCCCTCCCTTCCTTTTCCTCCCAGTAGAGATCAGCCAGTAAGTATATTACCTTGGCCCTGTTTACTTTTTTCATCCCTGGGAGAGTAGAGAAGAGCTTCTGGCAGAGCCCAGGTTCTTGGGAGCCTGTAGCCCACAAAACATCCAAGATGCATAGTGCCTAGTTATATAGCTATACCTAGTTACTCAGAAGTTAATGGTAGTTTGAGAGGCAATGAATGTATATTGCAAGTGGCATATCAGCCCCTTAAAGATCCTAAAAGATGCATATATTTGACTCAGAACCTTTTAGCCAGGGCTATCTTAATTATTTTGATTTTTTGTCCATTTATCAAAGTTACTATTTGGGGCACTTAGCAAAATTCACTGATTCTCCAAGGGAGATATATTGTATAGCAGAAGAACCAGAAGTAGAAATAAAAGCTCCCAGTGGCCTGGCCTTTTCTCACTACTCAGCTGTCCTACTTGGGACAGCATTAAGTCATTCCCAGCCCACAGTCCCTTCACTTTTGTTCCATTCCCAGGGCTCTTAATATGGAAAAACAGTTTCTCTTGCTACATCTGTTTTCCCCATTATGAACCGAGAAGCTAAGCTCAGAGCTTTGGGAAGAATTAGAACCACCCAATAAGAGCCCCAAACCGGATGCAGAGTCCTTGGTTCTCCTCCTGTGACCATCACTGAGTCTGGATCGCCATTTCTTTATCTGTTCAATGAAGAATTGGAGTAGAAGAGTTCATAAATTCTGATTTCAGAGTTCCAGTGTTCCTTGATTCTGCATTCTAGCAGAAGGTTCATTCAGTTTGAATGAGCAGACTCAATTTCCAGGTTTCTTTCTGCTTATGATGGTCACTTGTGGCTCTGTGCCTCAGCAGCGACATCCCAGCAGCTAAAAAGGAAGCCTGCAGGGAGGAGCCTGAGACTGACCCATCTGCTGCTTGTGTAAAAACTGCAATCTCAAAACCATAATTTCTGTGTCTTCTACATTGCTTTCATTAATGCCAACATTAGACTTTCCATTAGGAATTACTGTTTACTACATAGACAGGACACACTCTGAAACCATTCCATTTATTGACAAATCGATTGTGAGATCCCATTAATGAAATACTCGTCCATTCTTTATAGGTGCTTCTAAAACCTGCCAAAACCTGAGTCCACAAAGACCAATTGACTTTCAAGGACTGAAGCTGGAGTTTCTTTTGCTTTTAAAGCTCTCCAGGTGATTTTGACGCACAGTGTTCCACACTGTGATACTCTGCTTAAGGCCAGTTTTGAATACCTGTAAATGGAAAATGATTTTGACTTAAGGTTCATCTCAGGCCTCTGAAGTATTGTGTCAGGCTGATCTAGTTAAATTCAAAGTAAAAATTTAATTTGCTCTTTATATGATGTTTAGCAAAAAAAGGAACTTGTTAAGACTAGGAAAACATGCTTCCTGAGTGGAGTAAATTATGCCATATTTTAAGGGGGGTTGTTTTGTTTAAGACAATGTGGTAGAAAGAAAAGAACACAGGCCCTGCGTTTTAAATCCTGAATCTACCACTGACTAGTCATGTCACTTTAAAAAACGAGAACATGAGACTTTTCTTACTAGTTGTGGTAGGGCTCAAATTAGATATGGACTCGAAGGCACTTCGTAAACCATAAAACCACACATCTCAGCATTTTTTTAATCTTTGCCCCTCCCTATTTTGAGAAATACATAAATCTCATGCCTCTTAAAAATGTTATTTGAAATTAAATATTGTGACTAAAAGTAAAAAAGCAGACCAAAGGCCGCTTTGTTTTCTGCCTCCTTGGGAACGACCTCTCAATCCATTTTCCTTGTGGTAATTCAAAATGTCAACATTAGACTGGAAATTCAGGAACATCAAGGACCGTGTGACCTGTCTTGCTATCCCATGTGCCACCAAGCGTTGAAGGAAGGACTCAGTAAAAATTGACTAAAATCAGCAAGTTTGTAGGAATTCAGACAGTAGAATCGAAATCCTCCTTATAAAGTCTTTGAGAAATGAAGTATTTACCAGAGAATTTTCTGGAACCTGCTACAGTGAAATTCTTACTATGTTTTATCTAAATTTGAGAAAGCAGAAAATAATAAGGAAAGTGATTAATGAGAATTAAAAACTATGTCTGAACCAGGGGGGAGAAATTACCAATAGTTTATGCTTTATTAGTTCAAAAGGCACAAAAGTTATAACTACAGGATAAGTTTTCTGACATATTTATCTTCCTTTACACGAGATAAATGTTCATCTTTGGCTTCTTAATATTAGTTTGTATTCTTCAAAATGTACCAATTGATATTGACCTAGTAAAAAAAAAAAAGAGAAGTAAGCCACTTGGGGATTCTGGTCATTTCTTATCCATATACAGATAACCAAAAGAGAAAAATAATTTTAGAAGCAGGCTTGTGGCACAGTGGATTAAACCACTGTTTAATCTGCCGTTGGTTGAAATTGCCTACATCCCATATCAGGGTGTCTGAGATCAACTCCCACCTCTGTTTCCAATCCAGCTCCTACCAACACATCTAAGAAGCAGCAGATAATTGCCCAAACGTGGATCCCTACTGTCCACACGGGAGACCCTGATGGAGTTCCTGGCCCTCAGCCTGGCTCATCCCAAGCTCTTGTGGTTATCTGGGGAGTAAACCAGCAAATAGAAGACCTTGTTCTCTTCCCCCATCCCCATCACTCTACCTTTTCAATAGATAACTATTTTCTAAATCACAATTTTAAAAACTCAAGAGCTGATGTGACTTACAATTGAAAACAAAAACCAAAAAGCTAGAAACTACAGTTGTCCCTTAAAAGAATATTAAATGTCATTTTTGGTGCCAACTTTGAGAGGTGTTAAAATATGTAAACTTTTCATCAGATTCACAAAAGCACTAATGGTTGAGAAGAGACCTTCATCAGATCGTCGGAATAAAGTTTCAGTAGTACCTGGTCCAGCTGGTTAGTGGGCAGGTCTGATTGAGATATTGATTAAATCAGAACTCTTCCTGGCGAGTAGAAGTCCAGGTAGTTTCTAGTCGGAGACTCGCTCTTACTAACCAGGAGTGTCTGTAAAGATGCAGAAACTGAGACCCATTCATGGGACCTGACATAAGAAAGCCAGTGGGATACACAGTATTTCCTGAGAATGTGGCCTCTGGAAGGCCTTCATGCCAATCCATGTTTAAATATAACTTGAGCGTTCTCAACACAAATAGAGGAATTCACAGTTGACACAAAGATGAGTTGTCTTCATCCATCTTCTGGGAATGTTGCTTACTCAGGAACAGATGCCAAATGTGGGAGGTTCCCATCATGGCCCTACACAGGCAGTTTACATCCTTTGTACATCAAAAGGAAAGCAGTGAGTCATGGTGGAGGACCCTAGGGGATTGCTTTGCTGTAATTACACTTTACTAATTACACATGATTATTCCTTCTTTATTTTAGAATTAGAATAGAAATAACTCATTGCAAAAAATCTAGGTCAGCTCTCAACTTTGGTTTTCTCATTAGATTTGACTACGTGAAAATCTATGTTATTAAGTAAGCCAGTCAGATTTCAGTTGTTTGCAAAACACAATGGTAAGTCAACTATGAAAGTGAGCTGATGTTTCCAACATGACCTTTTCAGTACCCGAGGGAACCATATTGTCCACCCCAGAAAGGTTAAGCCTGGTTACTTTGCAGGTAAGCGCAGCCAAGACTCAAACCCCTAAGCCAGAACCTGCTTGCTGAAGCACTTCCACCACTCGCTTTTTAGAGAAACCCAGCTGTACTCCCAGAGCTGATTTATCTACATGTAAAAACCATTGGTGTGCTTTAAATATGGTGTTACATTAAAGGTTGACACTGTTGCTGTCAAACTGAAAATATTAGGGTCAAAAAAGCTGAAAGTGTTACTTTGGCTTAATCCTCTGCAAGGCAGTCAAGGTGGTAAGGGCTCTTCACAGTCTGAGGCGGCTCTGCCTGCAGATAGGGGAAGACACCCCATCCATTCTGACGAGTTATTTGTGGCTGTCTGAGGATGTTGTGTAGTGATGCTCCCCAAGGCAGCATCTGAGGAAGGAGAATTGGAATTGTCTAGTCCCCAGTAGGAGGACTTTTTGCTGTACTCCAGAAATGTACTGCAGCATAGATAGCCCGATGATTAGGAACAAACTCATGGAGAGCTGGCCAAGGAATGAAACTCGGAATGTGCCCCTGTTTCCCCATCCTAGCTATGCTGATCCAGAGTGGGCTTGTGTAACAGCATGACCACGTAGATGAAATCCTAGCCAGGCTTGCAAGGCCTGACAGCCACAGTAAATCCTCTGTAGGTAGGCGCTTTCAAAGAAGGGTCTCAAGATAACTGAGTTTTATGACTAACAAAAGGTTATCCATTCTAGAGTTCAATATTTAAAAAAAGGTTATCCAGAAAAGTGTGTGTTCCACCTTGTGTTAAAGGAAGTCTTTCTCAAAAGGTTAGGTTCACTTTCTGTTTTTTGTGTAATTGCAAATGTAGTGTAATCATTTTTAAAAATTAAGACTCTTCTGTCCCCCCATAGCGGTATCTTGATTTTAAGAGGTCATTCTGTATTTCCTGTGATCTGGCTATTGACGGTAAATTTGTTGGGCTAAAAGTGGAAACTGAGGAACAGCCCCAAAGTTACTAGTTTCAGGAGAGAAAAATTTCCTAATACAAGATATTATAACTTTCTCCTTTTTTTCCTGAAAATGTTATTGAAAAATTCCATCTAATTGAGGGTCATTTGTTCTCATAATGTGACTGTTACTAATTTAAATAATAAAAAATATGTCAGTAAAGGGAGAATTTTACAACTGAAAACTGAATTTTAGTTCCACTCCACTCTGTCCTCAAAATAATATCCAGGACAAGGCACAAAGGTCCTGTGTGGTCCAGGTCTTCCAATGCTGAAATGCAAAATACATCTCTTGGGATGAAGAACAAGCAATTTTGCTTTCTCTATTGGAATATGTTATAATATTGCAATTAGTATCTGCTTTCCCATTTTCTTTTATAGGAACATTTCCCCACCATACATATCCACACACACACACATATGTAAGATCATGTAAGCTGTGAGTCCTCTATCATGTGTGGAAATCCTCTGAGACCACATTTTAGGGGAAGGAAAGGCCTCAGTTGGTGTCTGTTCTCATACCTTTTCACTCAGACTATAAATTAAGCCTTGGACGGCTGTAATGAGTCAGTAATTTATAGACTATTAGGCTACTTAGTTAGAAATGATTCTTGAGCATGTCGAATGGAGAACATATGTTTGTAAAAGACAAGCAGATTCAACACAACATCTCTTTGGCCTGACCAAGCCCAATCAATTAACAAAATAAATGTCTTATTTTGTGTATCTCCCACTTCCCAAAAATAGGATCACTAACCACTTGTTAACCACATTAACTTTTTAGTACACTGAATGGTTGCCACAGCTTTGCCACCAGAACTGTTCAGATTAAGCACTCTGTTCGATGTAGCCACCAGACTATACAAAACAGGAAGAAAGCTCTGCTTGCTCTTTGCCTCTTTTCCCTTTGACTGGATGTGATAATTCACTGCAGATTTCTTTTTCTTTGTCAGAGTGCCTACCGCAGGAGTGGGATGCCGTTTCTAGCCTGCTGATGGAACTGTGACTGTGCCTGCAACAACAGGAAAAGCAGTGTTGTACTAAGGTTATTTCTTTCCCCTTCCTTGGACAAAATAAAACACAAGTTTGCCTTCTTGGTATCCTAGGGAGTGGGCTGGTTTGTTGTGACTATCAACTGACTGACTCCTCTTTTCCAGCCCCCTCAACCTTTTGTCTTGTTTACTAGATGGGCTGGTTAGCTAATTAATGGCAGGATGTTTGGGATAGTGTGTAGGTAGACAAAAATGCAGATCATACAATTTTGAAATTTTAAGTTGGAATGGGTTTGCTGCCCTAGGCTCACGTATCTTGAAAGCAGTGTCCTCCCCAACCCCCCTATTGTTTAGTCTGTGTTTTATTTTATGCAATTTAGGACCCAGGTTTGGAACAAAGGAAACTAAGCCTAAAAGACAGTCTACCCTCCCACCACCCTACCAACTCTACTTTCCGACAGTCATTGGGGAAAAAATGTACATGAACTTCTTAGAGATCACTCCTTTTAGAAACTTAGACTGATGGAAAGTCTGATGGGCTGAATGAACTTCTATTCCCATCTCCTTCCTTCTCCACCTCCTGGCCCACCATATGTGTAGCCTTTGCACGCCGCAGTCTCCCAACTTCCGGTCATCCAACTATTGTATGTGTTTCTCCTACCTAGAATCTGCTCCTCCTCAGGATCTGTTCTCTGTTATCCCAGTTCCTCCAGCCCCATGCCCACCAGTCCTGCTTACCCAGCCCATTCACAAGCAGAGTCCTCAGAATGGGATCTAGACTCAGGAAGGGGCAGAGTGAGAGCTTCCTTCCAAACTCCCATAGCTGCACTAGAAACCAGCTGGAACAGGGGAGTGGGGGAGTGGGGGCAGCATTGTGTCTTGTCTAGCACCTCAGCATTTTCTACAGTAAATAAGGAGCTGTAAGCCTTGAGAATAAATCAAAATGCAAAAAAAAAAAAAAAGTTTCTTGCATTCTATGGTTTTGTGTAGTTTTACTCTTTTTTTCTGGTTTTTACACATCATGAAACAACCTTTATAAAGAATTAATAAAAATAAATGAGACACATGAAAAATGTTTTTCTTGTGACCAAGTCATTGTCTCTGTTAATATGATTATGCCATGCTATTCACACATGTGTTAACTGTCATTTACCTGTTCTGTGCTGGGATTTTTAGGAAAAAAAAAAAATTTTGTCTTTGACCAAAAAACTGCAGCTATAGAATATCAAAAAAAATTTCCAGAAGGTTTTGATGTTCCATCTGTGCTTGTTGAAATGTATGATTAAACTTTTCTTTTTATCATCATTCTTATTTTCCTTGGCGTCCCTAATCATGGAAAATTATAAGCTTTCAGTAAACAACCTAACTTTTAAAATGACAGCATTTATTGTATTTGGTTTCGATCTGCCAGGCTTATAGATGGTATAAAATTTTCAGGGACTAATTTTTCAAATCAAAATTCCTCCTCTCCCACATTATACATTTTAAAGTATGTATAAGGCAGAAAATGTAGGGTTTAGTTTTCCCCCTTCATTTTATTATACCTGATCTTATAGTCCCAGAGAAGGAAGACTCAATGTACATTTCTCTCAGAAATATGACAAGTCTGTGTTGTTTTTGGTCTGCTCTATGTTTGTCTATCTTGAACAGCCTGACAGGTAATTATTTATAAAATCTGGTTTTACCCAGTAAGTTCATATAATAACCTTTCACTTTTCATCATAAGCCAATGAGCTGAATTTAGAATAAAACAAGGTCATTTATGTCTGTCCTGAACCAGCCTAGATATCCCTTTAATTGCTCAGTGTTAATATTTTTAATTCTTTTTTTCCCCCACATTTCTACACTTAGGTTCTTTCTCTGACTCTTTTTTTTTTTCCTCTCTCTCTCTGACTAAATTTAAGGTGAAATAGAATTTCCTCAAACAGTGAGTACACAGGGGGAAAAAATGCTAGGAAAGTTTCAGAAAATGTGACTCAGTAAGTTATAGTCTCAAATTAAAATGTTGTAGAATCCTATGTGAGAGCACACGGTGTTGGAGATCAGCAAGGACTGGCATTGGTTTTACAGATGGAAAAATCGTGGCTCAGTGGTGGACATGGACTTTCCCAAGATCCAGTAATGGGGGTGACAGACCAGAGATGAGAAATCATGGTCCTTAGTTCTGGTCAGTGTTGTGCTCAGCACTAGACTGAGTCTGCATAAGAATATTGCCAAGATGGGTAGGGAGTTCAAGGCATGTTTCTCCTGGACCACAATGTAAATTTATCTCTCAGTAACATTAACCATGGATACATCCTAAAGCATGCGTTGCTATTTATTGAAATCTCATATGGGTTTGTTATGTGATTTAAGTAGTCCATATTTCCTTAACACACCAGACTCAAATGTAAATCGAATGTGAATACACAAAAATGCCTTCTATTTTTTTTCTCCACTGTGTTTTAGTATTGAATTTGGAAATAAATAGGTCAACAAATAGAAAAATGATCTCTTTCTTTCTCTCTCTCTTTTGTTTTTTGGAGAAATTGAGGTTGCCACCTAGATTTCAGGCAAAGAAATATAAATATTTCTCCCTTCAACTAAATTTGGAATAGAACATTTTGAACATATTTATTTAATGTTATGTCGTTAACCTTCTTGCCTCCATATATTGTAATAGTGCGATTCAAAAATAACATGCCAATTTTAGAGCCAGGAGTTTGAAATCCATCAGAAACACAAGTATTCCTTTAACTGATGTATAAAATTACTGTGTGAGGACAGCTTTTCATTTATTACTGTTTGGTGTTTGTTTTTACAAAATAATAAACAACCCATGTTTAGTGCTTTTCCCATGTAGAAGACAAATACACATAACTAGTGATCCTGATCTGAAAGAAAACTCGTTTACTTGTCTGGAAGTTACAAAGTTTAATTTTATAAAATTTTTTACAGTTCCCAAATCAGGCCTTGCTTTCCAGTTCATGTAACCCCCTCACGTAAAACTGAGTCATTACAGTGAGTATATTCTCTCATCTCACCTCCTAGAATTTAGATAAAACCTTCCCAGGTTGCATTTAAATTCTACCATCAACTGTATATACATCTCATAAAATATTTTACAGTTTCCTGTATGCTCTGGCTGAACATTTCATAGTACATAAACACTTCTGCAAATGATTGAAGGGCATCAAGTTGAATATGCCATAGCCCTGGCCCCCGCAGAAAGCTAATTTTCTAGCAATGTATTATTTTTATCTTGCTATTTGAAATCCAAGGTGAAACTTTCTCTGTGTTGTCATCTGGTGGAGGGCAGGAGGGAGCAGTTTGAGTGAAGTTAACATTCATTAAAGCCAAGACTTTCTGCAGAGGGCATCAAGCCAAGCTCAAGCAACAAAACCATGCCTGCAGGAATTGGATGTGAATGTGATGGTTAAATAAGGGCCAGATGCCTTTTAAAACTCAAATATTAAAAAGTCATATCTCTTAAAGTAAATCCCAAGTGTTATGAGTAGGATAGCGATACCATGGCACTTTAAAAAAGGAAAGAGACTTGCATTTGTTTCCTGGAACAAAATATCAAGTATTCAGGCTGTCGTAAGTCATGGAAATGTTGGCAATTGAGCATATTTTAAAACAATCAGTTCCTACAAAGGCACCAGAAACCCAGCTACAGTATTTCATTTTTGGAAACCACTGTAACTCTGAATAGAGCACTGTATTCGTGATCCGTTTGCCGCTCATCACCACTCACTCTTCACTAAGATCATTTTTTTTTTCAAAGAAAAGTAAAGATATGAAAAGATAGGAGAAACCAAGAATCAAGATGATCAAATAGTCCACTTGCTATCCAAGATGAGGATCTGTTATATCATCATTCTAATGGTCGACGTAATAATTGTGGCACTCTTGTTCTCCTTGGTGTTCATAGGTAGAGGAGTGTCCTGCACAGTTACCCTAGATGGAGCTGGCATTTGTCCCCAGGACTTCCATCTCATAACGCAAGCCATTGGTTGCTGTTCTACAACACGAATTATACTAAAGATTTGTGGCTAATATAGTAAAGACAGTTTCTGCCTGACCTTGAGCCTAGAAGCATGTCTCAGCACCAAAAAGTGATTACAGCAAATTTTCACTTCAACCTACTTCATTCTCTAACACCAAGAATAATGTGCATAATATGATATGTAATATATGGTAGAATAGGGTTATTTGGAATCATGATGTTTCCTCTCTACTAACTTAAACTTTAGGATTAATCCACGTGACCAATAAAGTTCCCACACAAATTATGAGAAACGGTCCCTCAATGATCCATGTTCGTAAACCTCTTCTTTCTAACGTCTGGATCTCTCCAAATGACTAATTAGAAATTACTCTTCTGTGCTTTCATACAAGGGGTTTGTCCGTGTTCTAAGATAATTCCCATCTTGTTTATGTGTGTATGTCTGCCAGATACAAAAGCACATATGTCAATGCTCTCAAACTTTATACAAATGACCTTTTAAGTGTCCTCTCCTTAGTTTTGACAGTCATCGTAGTTTTTCCCAACCAGCCTTCTTGAGTACATTTGGGGAAAGTGGCACACAGAGATAAACAGAAAGGTGGAAAGAAAGTTGTTGATCAGAATTTAAATTGCAAGTGATTTTTCCATACTGGGTAGGTGTTAGCTGCTCCTCAATTCAAGCCTAAGTCTGTTCTGCTTCAGGACAAGTTACCTGATTTATGTTTTTTTAAAATCGCAAGTAGCAGGGCACCAGCCTGTGGTGCTATAGCTGTCTTTGCTGAATGACTTTGATTTGCTTCTTCCAAACTCTTCCCTAGGGAGCAGTTAGTTCACTTGACAGGGCATGGGCCACCTTCTCACCACTGACCCCTGACCTGTAAGTGCCAGTCATCCAAGCAATCCCTAAGCAGCAAGCACTGATGCAGCTGCTGGATTGCTCTCTGTGCTCTCATGGATTTGGTCTATAAGGAGACAACAAGCCCGAGTTCCTTGACATGGTTGATAACTCACACAGCCCCCATGAACAAAATCTGCATGACATCAACCCTTTATGTTCCCAACCCCACAGCATACGACCAATTCACAGGGACCAGATGACATCAGAGTCACATGAATGGACGGGTTGCTCTGTCACGGGGGAGCCAACCTTAAACTATAGCAGAGTGGTTTTTATGGCTCACCTCCATCCAGAATGAGGGATAAGTAGAAAATCCCATTCCTCCCTAAAACCCAGAGTCCCTTGAGAAGCAGCCTTGGGACAGCTGCTCATCAGCCTGGCTGTCTAGCCATGTTCCAGTGACAGTCACAGGCTGGGTGCCCTTCCACCACAATACTTGAGATGTCACCACCTGTGAAAATTCATCCTGCCTTTTCTTTCTTGTGTTTTCTTGTGAAGTGCTTCTCATGACATTCCCTGTGCGACCCAGCACTTAATACCTTCTGCTCCCTTTGCACTTCTTCAACCCCTGCTCTCTCTTCTTCCTTCATCTCTCCAAGAGCTGTCAGCCTGCACCAGTGCTTTGAGAGCAACTATTGAATCAACACCTCTTTGGAATCCCCACATGCATATATTAGGTGCTCAATAAATATTTGTTGTTAGCCAGAAAAGAAATTCTTCATTTAAATATAAACTCAGAATCTTCTTAAAACCTGGTTAATATCGTACTAATGTCTATTTTGCTTATTTGCCCGCAAATCTCATGAACTAAAGACGATGTCAACTTTTGTCTTAAATACAGTGTCTCAAGGAAACTGTCAAGTGCATCCCATGGGCCAGGTTCCTTATGTCTTCCTGTGACTTGTTTTGTTTGAGGGATCCAGGCCCCCATCACCATGGCTCTTCTGAAGCCCTGAAACCCTTTGTGTCCCATCAGAATCTGCACAGACTTGAGAAAGGATTAGAAATTAGTACCATTCTCTCTTTTTATCCAGTCCCTCTTTGAAAACCTACTGGTTTTCCCACCAGCTTACTAAAAATATCATGAGCCTTTGAGGTTGAAATTCCCCTAAAGATAATGAAGTGGTGGTATGTTCACTGAATTTAAAGCAAATATAAAAATCTGTTTTCTCTGAAATGAAGATTTTTGTGAACTGTAAGCAATAGCTTGTCACCAAAAAGTAGCTGGAAATTAAAATGTTTTTGTCTTTTCGTTTATCTAAAAAAAAAAAGTTTTTTAATGTGTTTTTACTACCCGTAAAAGCCAAGCACTCAAAATACAACTTTTAATTCCCAAGCAGTAAGTTAAGGATGTAAGAACAAGTGTAGAATTCTAGAATAGGGCTCATGAGACTACCTAGATCAAATTACCTATCAAATAAATATAGCTTATGTTTCGCACAGAGGTGTAGCTCTATTTTAAATACATATGTGTGTACCATCACAATTTGTAAACTATGAATTCAGTGATATTTAAATGCTAATGATTTTGACATCATTTTTTATTAATGTGAGAGAGATCAGTGAATTTGTTCATGTTAAAAAGTGATTCTCAAACTCGCCCAAAACCAAAAGATAACCATTGTTACCTCATTTCTGCACTGGTGAATACATTGTATCTTGATAAGTTTGCAGGCTGCTTTAACTTAACACTTACGAATTTTTTTTTCCCTTGGACATAAAGTATCACCTGAACTTTTTTCATATGTCTTATTTTAGGAAAAATTCATGATATTTTTAACCATAGGAAGTTTTGCTTTTCCTGGCATTTTATTACCTTTCCTATTTGAAACATTTCAATCCCAGACAATAAATATTATGTGATTATTGTTTTCATATGGATAAGCTATTTCCTTCTGTTTCTCCTAACCCCTTTCCCAGCTAATGATACTAAAAAAATTCATTAATACAAAAACTATGCCATTCACCTCTCCCACAATCACATGTAATGAAACTGGAAGAGGGGCAAGTTTGAGAGAGAAAGGGTAGCAGTTGTTAAAAATAAATTGAGGTGTGTGGTTTTCATTCTGTTGAATCTCAATTTTTTTGTTCAGTTGAAATGAATATTACACTTAGTTTGTAAATCATTTTTATAAACTCTTATAACCAGTTATCCCACTGTATGGCATCTTTATATTATTATAATTGGAAGCAAAATGGTCTCAACAAGGTGGATGGGTATAGGAAGGAGTGGCAGTGTTTAAAATTATACACCTTTAAAAGCCATTCCGCCTTCTTCCAGTCTTACATCAAACAACATTTTCTCAATAAGTCCTTCTCTGACTCTCTAAGTATTGAAACCCGATGGGGCCAACATTGTAGTGTAGCCACCTGAGCCACTTCCTGGGATACCATTTTGAGTGCTCACTGCTCCATTTCTAATCCTACTACTAATGCACCTGGAAGGCAGCAAAAGCTGACCCGATGCACCTACCACCCATATGGGAAGACAGGATAAAGTACCTGGCACCTGGATTAGGCTTGGTCCAGCTTTGCTGTTTGTGGCCATTTGGGCAGTTAATCCAAGATATTCTCATTCATATTCTCTCTCTCTGTCTGTCTGTGTCTCTTTTTGTCTTTCTCTCTCTCCATCTCTCTTTTTCTTTCTCTCTCTCCATCTCTCTCTCTCTCTCAAATATGCACATCTTGGGGTTTTTTTTTGGGGGGGGGGTTATACTTTTAATATACTCCTTCCTGTCTTCTAGGACTTCAATTCCATGATGTCACCAGTACCAGCTCCTATGAGTATATATGTGTGTGCGCGCGTGGTGTTGTGTGTGTGTGTGTGTGTGTGTGTGTGTGTTGGTGAAGAACAAAGTGGTAATCTTATAGTTGAAGAACTGAAAACTTAAAATTTACAATAGATGAGCTTCATAGATTTTTAGAAACAGAAAAAGAGAAGCTCAAAAATAAGAGGGCCCAATATAAAATCCTGAGTAGAATGGAGAAAAGACATGCAGAAAAGAACACAGGCAACATATTGCACATAGAATGAATCTGATGACATCATGGAATTGAAATCCTAGAAGACAGGAAGAAGTATATTAAAAGAGTGGCTTAGATTTTTAAAAAGTTGGCAAGAGAGGGCCAGCTGTTGCTGCACAGTGAGTTATGCCGCAGTTGCAACTAAGTTTTTTTTTATTTATTTATTTTTATTGCAAACTCAGATATACAGAGAGGAGAGTGAGAGGAAGATCTTCTGTCTGATGATTCACTCTGCAAGTGACCGCAACAAATGGTGCTGTGCCAATCCAAAGCCAGGAGCCAGGAACCTCGCCAGGTCTCCTACACAGGTGCAGGGTCCCAGTTGTGTGCAAGGCGAGGACTTTAGCCAATAGGCCAAGGCGCCGGGCCCCCATCTTTCTTTTACTTGGTGTTTATATTGAATATTTTTTATCCTCTTTTACCTATATATTTAAATATGTTTCTCATTGGAACACAATAATTTTCACCAAACTTACAATCTCTGGCTTTTAATTAAGATATTAAGAGTGGATATCTATCTCTCTCTCTTTCTTTCTCTCTCTGGCACTCTGCCTTTCACAGATAAATACAAATTATTAAACATACACTTTCCATCCCTTTCTGGTTTCCTGTATAGTCTGGGTTGTATCTAGATCTGTTTTTATTGTTCAGGTTTTCTTCCTTTTAGTTTTCAGTCACTTGGTTCTGTTTCCTGCCTTACCTGGAATTTGTTATTGAGAGCCCAACATTGTGTAAGAAAGAGATGGAGAATCTATGGATAATGACCTTCTCTGGTTTTCTAGCAGTCAGGTGGAGCTCAGTCACATCAAAATGATCTCTTTTTGTCTTCCCTGTATTGATGGACAGAATCCCTGAGATCCAGCGTCTAGCTCCCCAGCCCCACAGGGTTGACAGTGTTTCTGTTCACCTTTTAGCTTTTAAACCCTCCCAGCTGCTGCCTGCCACACACGCGCACAAATCTCAAGCTGACATACTTCAAAGAAAAGTCTGCATGGATTTACAGGCTCATGTCTCCAAAGTTTCTTCTTTCTGATCTGGGATCCTTAGCTGCCTGGTCAGCTCCAAACTCTGGCCTCTGCCACCCTCCAGGGCGTCGACATTGCCACAGCCCACACTGTTGCTCCATGCTTGGCTTCTGTCCACTCACAGTTAGGGACAAACTCCCCCGAACAGAAAGCAGGTTCTCCATTTCCCCTGAGTCTTGCTCTCTCAGTCCTGGCAACCTTGGCTTTTTTTTTTTAAGATTATTTATTTTTATTGGAAAGGCAGTTATACAGAGAGGAGGAGACACAGAGAGGAAGATCTTCCATCTGTTGATTCACTCCCAAGCGGCCACAACAGCCGGAGCTGCGCCAATCCAAAGCCAGGAGTTCAGAACCTCTTCCTGGTCTCCCGTGTGGGTGCAGGGTCCCAAGACTTTGGACCATCCTCGACTGCTTGTCCAGGCCGCAAGCAGGGAGCTGGATGAGAAACAGGGCCATCAGGGTTAGAACTGACACCATATGGGATGTCGGTGCATGCAAGGTGAGGACTTGAGCTGCTAGGCTATCACGCCAGGCCCTCAGCTGTGGCTTTTTAATGATATCTCAAACAATTGGTTTCTCCATAGCCTCTCACCTCCCCACAAGACTGTTCATATCCAAATTCACAGAACCTGTGGATATGGTAGAGTAAATAGCAAAAGGGAATTCAGATTGCAGATAGAATTAAAGTTGCTGATTGATTTTAAAATAGGGAGATTACACCGGATTATCCAGGTATGCCCAGTTTAATCACAAGAGCTCTTAAAAGCAAAAAAGGAAGTAGAATGAGTAAGAGAGATGCAATATGAAAAGACTGACATTGCTGGTTTTAAAGTTACAGAGGGCCACAAGCCAAGGAATGTAGTGACCACTAAATTGCCCTTAGTTTATTGCCAACAATTAAGTACAACGTGGTCCTTTAGGAACTGACTTCTCCCAGCAACCTGGATGAACAGGAATATGTTGATTCTTCCCCGTAGCCTCCAGAAAGAAACATTGCCTGCCCTCGCTTTAGTTCAGTGAGAGTCATATGGAACTTCTCACCTATAGACTTTTTATTATTTTTTACTTGAAAATCAGAATCACAGAGTGAAGGAGGAGATCTCCATCTGCTGATATGTTCCCCAGATGCCCAGAGGTCAGAACTGGGCTAGTCTGAAGCTGGGAGCCAGGAGTTTCCTTCTGGTTACCCACATGGCTGCAGGGACCCAAGACCCAGGACCATCCTCCAGTCTTTCCCAGGCAATCAGCAGTTAGCTGGACTGGAAGTGGAGCAACTGGGACGTGAACCAGTACCATATGGGTGCTGGCACCAGAAGCAGAGGATTAACCTGTGTATTGACCCCTTCACCTATATATAGATCATTAAGTGTGTATTATCCAAGCTGCCACATTTGTAATGTTTTATGGTAGCATAGAAGATATGACACAATTGTTTTTGTGTTTTGCCCAGTTTTCGTACTTGTTTTCAATTTGACAATTTGTCTCTCATAGCTTTGTATATGGGTTCAATCACAGAATCAGAACTTCTGTACAAATGGGATACATAATAGAAATCAAACTTAATACAATTGTGGGGGCAGGGGAAAACTGGGAAACTGACAACACAGAAAGGAAGTTGGAGGATCTGAGAAAAAGCAATTGATTCTTCAGTCTAAAAAGCAAAAATCAAAATGGCCACACTGGCTGCTGACCAATGCCTCACAGGAGGGAAGGAAGCCATGTGCCTGTATTATTCTCACTTCTTTATTTTTTTTAAGATGTTATTTATCTATTTTTATTGGAAAGGCAGAATTATAGAGAAAAGGAGAGACAGAAAGAAAGATCTTCCATCTGCTGGTTCACTCCCCAAGTGGCTGCAGCGGCCAGAACTGAGCAGATCTGAAGCCAGGATCCAGGAGCTTCTTCCAGATCTCCCATGCAGGTGCAAGGTCCCAAGGCTTTGGACCATCAGGGAGCTGGAAAGGAGGTGGAGCAGCTGGTACATGAACTGGTGCCCATATGGGATCCTGGTGCATGCAGGGTGAGGACTGGAGCCATTAAGCTACTGTGCCAGGCCCATCACTCCACTTCTGTGAAACCATCACCCCATGTCTGATACAGAAGTTGGAGCCACTGGTAGCCACCCGAGTCCTCACTCACCACTGAAGTTAGAGTGGAAGAAAATGAGGACAAGCTAGAACCTGCTGGCATGCCTATGCCTTGCCTGTAACTGCCTCTAACCACAAATGAACATCAAAGATGTTTTAACTACTCCACTTTCACCTTCCAGATGTGTACAGAATTCTCTTCTGGCCCATTCCAAATCAGAACCGTACAGAGAAGAAGATTCGGGGGAAGTGGTTTCAGCTCCACCACATAGGCACACTGCCAGTAACCACAGTCTGCCCTTTGTCAACTTGGCACCCTTATGTGTTCCTTTTAGCCATTTTAACCCCTAACAAAGAAAGTAGCAAAATGTTCCCAACCGACACATTCATATTAACCCTATACTCTGAAAAGGATATAAATACTTGTACTCCTCTTTTCAAACTTACAACCCTAGTGGAACTTTGAGAAAGGCATCTGACAACTCTCAGTTGATAGTCCATGAAATACCTGACCCTAATCCCCCAAACTGTCAGGGAAAGTCTGACTGCCATAGCCACGAGGAACCGAAGCACGAGAGACATCAACATAACCTCATGTTCTGAATGCAGCTTTGAACAGAGAGAACATTAGGTAGAAGTTAAAGGAAATCTGCGTGTCAGCTTCAGTTAATAACATGTCATTGTTAGTTGATGAGCTATAATAAATGTGTCATAATATGCAATATCTGGTGATTGGAGAAACAATATGAGGTATGTGGGAACTTTACGTTGCTACTGGTACAGGGGATTTTGTTTTTGTTTATTTTTGTGAATATAAAATTATCCTAAAATAAAAGCATTACTTTTAAAAATAGAATACTAACATTTACATGACACCGTCTGGGGAGGATGTTTGTTCTTGTTTTCTCTTAATTATGCTTCCTCTTGAATATACTGAAACCTAATATGGAGACACGTGGCTAGCCACCATTAATGCTTATTATTTTGGATAGAATGGGAATGGAAGAGAGAGGGAAATAAATCTGAAGTTCCAAAGTTATAATAATTTTTCAAATTCCTGTGTCCCTAGCTAACTGCATGAGATTTGATAGATTATTATAACTTTGGGGCCTTAGATTCCCATCTATTAAATGAGAACACTGAACTGCTAGATGACTCTGAGAAACATTTTTACTCTTGAGATTTCTTATTTAAGAGGGGCTTTTATAGTGTATGTTAGGAGCAAACCAGCATAATTAGAAGTCAGGATTTTAAGAAATTTATTTCAGCCTAAAGTGTCTATTTTTCAACGAAACTTAATCAAAACTTTTAAAAATACTTCTTAATTATGGGTTGAAACTTGCTGTTATTTGTAATACCTTTTTAGAAGCATGAAAATAGCATTTCTCTCTGAACCAACTTTGTGCTTTTTCACTTGGTAAACACTGATTTTGTTTCTCTCTGTGCCTGTAGGAATAATCCAAGCCAATTTAGTACTTCCTGTTGACTTCCTTGTCATATGTATCATAGATGGTGACAGACCTGCTCTCAAAATAAGCTTTTGTGGTTTAATTCTGCATTTTCTGGTGAGGACACCAACCCATCAGTAGTTGAACAGTAAAACAATTTAACTACACAGAAGACTGGTCTCTAATATCCCCGTTTCAACTTGCCACTGAGGGGAAGTCCCAGGTTGAAATGGTAGGGGTAGCTTTTAAATAAGATATATCAAAGTAACTTTCAGTTGAGAGTATCAAAGCATTGTCAATTATTTTTTATTTTAATATTTTAATATTTATTTTTATTTGAAAGGGCAGAGTCACAGAAGAGGAAGGAGAGAGAGAGAGAGCTTCCACCTACTGATTTACTCCCCAAATGGCCACAACGGCCAGGACCACTGCAAAGCCAGGAGCTGATCTTTCTGGTCTTCACACACGTGTGTAGGGGCCCAAGGACTTGGGCCTTCTTATGCTGCCTTCCTAGGCCATTAGCAGGGAGCTGGGTCACAAATGGAACAGCTGGAACTTAAACCAGCTGCAATATGGGATGCCAACTCCACAGGTGAAGAGTTAAGCCTGCAATACAACAGTACCAGCCTCCGCATTGTCAACTCTTAAACTTTGCTTGTGTAACACTGGCAAACATTGATTTCCTCTAGAGTTTCTTGGTGTTCTGAATATCTATTTTTTTAAAGTAAGAACATTGAATTTCATATGTATTGAGTGACTAAAGTGTAAGCTTAGAAATATTTTATGTTTCCTTCCTAGTTTATTCTGCTTAGCATTAATCATCAGAGCCAACCATAACTTACAATTTACTAGAGCTTTTTCAAAGTCAGTTGTATTACACTCATGTCAGACACACCTTCGGACAAGTCCCTCAAGGTCAATAGTTTAGAAATCCTGCTTCTTCCTTTCCCTTCCCCACTCAGCACTTATAGAAATATATGCTAATTGGAACAGAAGCAGCCTACCCAGCTAACGGGTTA
Organism: Ochotona curzoniae; assembly: GCF_017591425.1. Taxonomy (NCBI): domain Eukaryota; kingdom Metazoa; phylum Chordata; class Mammalia; order Lagomorpha; family Ochotonidae; genus Ochotona; species Ochotona curzoniae. The sequence goes on along the minus strand of NW_024466004.1, from coordinate 9,635,141 downwards.
GACCACTCTTAACACAAGATTAATGAAAAAGAAGTTAAGGAAAAAATAACATTTCTCAAAGAGAGAGTAGGTGCCAAGTAAAAGCCAGCAGTCTGGATCAGTCAGATCCCAAGCTCTGCTCTGCGTGACTTCACTCGAAGGACTGAAGAAAGGAAGTTCTGTAGATCAAGCCTTGCTCCGCATGATTGCCCTGCATCTCGTGCACTGGGTGTGTGGTTTCCTTCTTTCCCCAGGGCCTCACCTCAGCAGTCTCCATTGCAGAAAGGAAGACGACAGACTTGAGAGTTGGAAAAGGACCCTACCCACTGTTGAGGAGGTATAGCACAGGAAGGAACGAGGAGGCACAAGCACAACACACCTGCCTCTGTTCGCGACCAGCCTTCATAGGTGTGTGACTGAGACCCACAGCACTTAGAGATGCAGGATCTTGGAAGGCAGGAAGTCAAGTTTGTGAGATAGTCTATAGCATGGATGGGTGATTTGACCGTGAGTCAGCTGGCACGGATAGCTCTCACCAGTAACGATAACACACTTGAGGAAGAGATGCAAAGCAGTATTTGCTGAAGAGGGAGAAAAGTCTCAAGATCTTACCCATTTGCTGAGACTGTAATTGGAACATGTCTGCATCATTGGTCAGGCTGTGGGGAACTATTTCCTCTTCGATTTTCAGTTCTTTCAGGCTCCAGCGGCAGCAAGCTTGGTACATGCTCATTCCTTTACAGCACCTGAAATTCCTCCAAAACTGGCCGGTTGTTCTGGCAATGATTTTTTACACATTTCAGGAAATGATATTCACATCTACTACCCAGGTCTTAGTTTCTAAACATCTTCTCCACTGGTACTCAGAGCTCCTTGGAGAAAAGGCTCATTCCAGTACCAGGGCAGGGAAAGATGCTTGGAAAATTGGGCCATGAGCATTTCCTTATATAAGAAATCATGGGACTGGTGCAGTGGCATAGCAAGTTAATCCTCTGCCTGTAGCTCCAGCATCCCATGTGGTCACTAGTTCCAGCGTGACTGCTCCGCTTCTAATTCAGCTCCCTGCTTATGCTCTGGGAAAGCAGAGAAGGATGGCTCAAGTCCTTGGGGCCCTACCCCTTTATGGGATACCCAAAGAAGCCCCTGGCTCCCAGCTACAGACCAGCCCAGCTCTGACCATTAGAAATATTTTGGGGAGTAAACCAACAGATGAAAGAGCGCACTCTCTTTCTCTCTCTCTCTCTCTCTCTCTCTCTCTCTCTCTCTCTAATTCTGATTTTCAAGTGAGACAAATCTTTTTTTAAAAAAATCGTTCTGGGATCCATGGATCTGTTAAAATAAAGATTTACTTATTTTTATTGGAAAGGCAGATCAGATTTCTTTGCGGAGAGAAGGAAATACAGAGAAAGATCTTTCATCCACTGGTTCATTCCACAACGACTAGAGTTGAGCCGATCTGAAGCCAGGAGTCACAGATCTCTCAGGTGGGTGCAGAGCGCACAAGTTTGGGGCCATCCTGTACAGCTTTTCCAGCCCACAAATAGGGAGCTGGATAGAAAGTGGAGCAGCCAGAACAGTACCAGTGCACACAGGGGATCCTGGTGCTTGCATGGTGAGGACTGAGCCATTGTGCCAGGCCTTAGGTTCTGTTCTTTTCCCACTGACCAAGAATTCAGTTTCATTTGTCAGTTAGGCCTAGCAAGAGCTGTTGCTGCTGAATTTTATCCTACTAACCAAAAAGCATGTGATTAAAGCTCTATAGATTGTTGGTTTCTGGGATTTTCCAGTTGAGTTGGTTGGGGTGCTGGTACTGAAACTGCAGAAAATGACAATGCAGGTGAGGGAGAACGGCTGGATGTATGTGTTGTTGGCACTCACCAGTGGTGAAGTGTTTCTTTTGCTTCAGTTTCTCTTTCTGCAAGCCATGCCGTCAAGTAAGAAATGCAGATAGAAAGTTATTTAGAACAGTTCAAAGACGGTCTCCAGCAATGGGCCATCCTTTGGTCAAGTGCCTAAGACAGCTCCTTTCATTCAAAGTCAACCTAGAAATTGTTCGTGTCTCCATAAACCGGAACAGCCAAAGGCTTTGGCACATGGGGGATAAGAAGGTGCAGGGCTCCAAGTTCTTCAGCCAGAGAAAGACTGAGGGCTGCCTACAACACCCTGAGAGCCAGGAGATGGCCCATACAGGTTGGCACCTGCACCCTCACCGGCCCTTTCCCTCCTGAGGACTCTACTGTTTTCTCTAAGTACAGAAACAGTTGTCTGTGGCTGTGATGGTTAAGGATCTGAGACAGGCAGGACAGGGTGTCCAGGGGAGGGCAGATGGGGTCAACAAGATGCCTGCCTGATGCTGGCTCAGCTGGGCTGTGGGCCACCTGGTTCCGTGTGGTACTGTGCTGGCACTCGGGGGAGAATGGACAGGGCCCTCAAAGCCTACATCCAGACGTTAAAATGCGCACCCACAAAACAGCCATCCCAGACCTCTAATCTTACTTTATGACCAAACTGTAATTACATTATAGCAATTACTCGAATATTACATTTTTATTACTGTTATGTCATTATGTCTACTAGGAAAAATATATGCCTACTTTAACCAATAAAATTCTTAATGACTCACTTAAGTTGTGTCTACAATGAAAACCCCTGACTTAAACAGTTTGGTCAAAATAATTTCGAGGGCCCGGGGGAAGAAGAGGGTTAATCCCCACCTATGTGCATACTCCAGAAAGCGAGAAGGCTTGAATTGGTTGCTGTGCTTCCAGAGGTGAAAATGTTCCAGTAAGGCTAATCAGAAAATGAGAGCGGGAAAGTTGAGGAGCTGTCTTTAGAAAACCATCGGTCATGATCTTCTGCTTATCTGTTCCAGCTATTAACAAAATTACAGAGCTGGGGACTCCAGAATCTTCCAGAGGCATAGGCTGTGCATGTCCACAGTGTCACACGGGTGCAACTGTGGAGTGCTCAGAGTCAGGTCTTAGAAGCCAGTGTGTAAAAGCCTTTCTAACAAAAATAAATGAATCTTTCAAAAAGCAAGCAAGCAAGCAAGCCAGTGACTTCTTTGGAACCCATGAGAACATTCACCAGTTTCTACTGGGCAGTGCTGCTATGTTTGAGTCATTATAATGCTGGTTTACATCCTTAGCTCTCTCCAGTGTCCCAGTCTCTCAGACCCCCTCACCTTAGAGCCATCTGCTGAAGATTTCCAAGCTGGCATGTTTGGTGTGTGTCCTTGGCCAAGGGACCTTGGACCTGCACCTTCTCCCAGCCTCACCCACGCCCTGCCCGTCCCTTTCCCAGGCCGTGCAGGCCCCAACAAGCACAGGATGACGCCTGTCTCAAAAGTAATTCTATACTTGGGGAGGTCGACTTCAGGCCCTTGAGTTTTGAGAATTTACTCCAGGAGCAGGAGTAAGTCAAAATAGCCAGAGTTAGTCATGTTGGACAGTTGATTCTCACACATATAATTTACATATGCATCAAACATACACTTTTCCTACAGGGACTAACAGGTGTTTTGTTCCCCAGAGCTTGGCCTCCTTGTAGCAGACACGTGTATTCTGTGTGACTGTGTAGGATTCAATGCTTAATTCTCAAGTTATGTACATCTGCTGGGCATATACACTGGGAAGCACTCATGGCTTCCCCAAATGTGGAAAATATTACCAGGTCTATTTTTAATGGTTTGGCAAGGCTGCTGCTGCTGTGTAGGAAAAAAATATCCTGTAGGATCTTACTGAGAAGACTGAAGGGATCTGACACATGACTGTGACTCCCGACTTAGCGCTGAAGTCACTGCACAGCGGCACACGAGCAGCCATGGAGTCATCGGTGCCATACGTCATCAGGGGCCTGAAGCCACTGAGCTTTGCCTTCCCCCGTGACCTGGGGATCACCTATGTCCTGGCGTTGGCCATGGCTCAGACCCTGGGTGTTTGCACCTTCATCACAGAAGAGTACACTGTTGGCATGAATTTCTTAGAGAACTCCACCTGCCTGTTGGCTCGTAATTTTTGTTTGTTTTTGGTTTTGGTTTTTATTACTCTCATTTTTTTTTCAGCTGGTGGAGAAAGGGAAGAAAAGGAGGAGGGATATGGCAGGGGAGGGAGGAGTTCCCCAACTCACCTGAGTCCCGTTAGTCATTTAGATTAACAAGTGGCCATAAGTTCAAAGACTTCTGGAGGGACAAGAGAATGTATGGAGAGGCTGGCAAAGAAGGCCTTGGCTTGTTCCCGCCCTGATGTGCTCTCTCTCTCTCTCCCCACTCTGTTTAGCCCTCCTCAATACCCAAAGTGCATCCTCCCTATCCTGGGTAAGCAGGTGCAGGGAGGAAGATGGGAGGCTGTTGGGTTCTATGCAGCAGATGGGGCTGGGCAGGATTAGGATGCTTGTGACCTCAGCTCCACAGGAGCCGGGGCCAAAGCTCTGTGAGAAAGCCTTATGTTTTTCATTTATCTACTTAGAGAAGACACTCTTTTTGAGATTGTGCTCTGTAGAAACACTGTGGTGGTTTGCGCAATCACCATGTATGATTGCTGGAACCCAAAGCCAGGCCATGCTGGAATTGGGATGCGCCTCCCCTTAGGGACAGAGGTAAATGCTGGTCAGCAAGTCCAGACTCCTTCATAGCCGCAGGATCAGCAACGGCTGCAGCAGGACAGCGTCCATTCAGCCAGCGGCCTACAAATGCATCCCCTGCAGACCTGTTTTCCCCCACGTGGTGATTGGAAGCAGCAGTCATTGTTCATGAACCCAGGCTCTGCTCCCTGCAGTTGGCCTAAATGCCAGCAGTGTGTAGCCTCTGATTACCATCAGCCCCCTCGGAGGTCCCAGCATGACTCACAGCCAAGGCCACTCTGGAAATGATGTGTGTGCTTGAGTCCACTTTCGGGCATGTGTATGTCTTTACAAAGAAGGATGTCTTTTTGGCAGGTTAGTTTAGTGAATCTAGAAATTGAGACTGGGCAACTCAGTTCAAACTGTCACATTTAAGAGGATGTCTGCCAGGCCCTGGTACGATGGCTCAGGCTTGAGTCCTCACCCTGCATGCGGCAGGATCCCATATGGCCACTGGTTCATGTAAAGCTGCCCCGCTTCCCATCCAGCTTTCTGCTTGTGGCCTGGGAAAGCAGTCAAGGATGGCCCAAAACCTTGGGACCCTGCACATACAAGGGAGACCTGGGAGAAGTTCCTGGCCAGTTCCTACCATTGCAGCTACTTGGTGAGTGAACCAGCAGATTAAATATACTAATCTTTGTAAGTCTACCTTTCCAATAAAAATAAATAAATCTTAAAAGAAAAAGTGATAAGGGTACATGTCATTGTGATGGGTCACAGGAGATAGCACTCATTGTTACAGTAAACTTACTGTATAGCCCTCACATAAATACTGACTTTCAGAGACTGCTTCTCACACATGAACATTCATTCCATTATTCTGAATCCCAAGTTGGCCTAAGACACAGCCAGGACACTGTCTACTGTCCCACCCTCTTGTCCTAGATGCCTTTGCTGAGGATTGGGATCCCTGATGTTCCTCTCTCTGACTGGTTGCAGGTGCCATTATCATTTCCATCATCACTGCCTAAGATGAGAACTTTTCCTTAGTTGTGAGTTGAGTTTGATCCAATGTTGGCAAAATCCTCCATGAGGTTATTGTATCAAGAAGCTACTGCCCCCAAACAAGCATCCCCAAGCTCAACAGCTTAACCAGTGAACATTTGTCCTTGGGAGTCAATCCAGACATCTAAGTTTGGCCAGAGACTATCATCTGTTTGGTGGTCAGGTGCCTGGATCCGAGTTAGTCTCGTGCAGCCGCAGTCTCCTGCCTAGGCTTGTTCGTGTGGAAGTGGCAGGACTCTACGAGAGCCAGGTGTCTGGAGTCCCAGGCTCTGAACTGGTCCGTGGTCACTTTAGCCACATCCTGTGGGCCCAAACAAACCACAAAGCCTGCCCAGATTCATGCAGCAGGAGAGTTGACTTGTGCACTTGACCAATGCTCTACCAATAACTTTTATTTTTCTACTCCCTCACTAAATATCTTCCCAGTGCCAAGGCTCTTGGCATAATATGCCCAACCCACATGCCTTCTGCAAGAGGAAATGAGACTGAATGGCTTGCCAAGACCTACTAAGTGGCAATCCAGACCTCTGACACCAAGTTCAGGGTTCTTTCCAATATTCTACACCCAGATGATCCCCTTTGGGCTGATGATTTGCCTTTAAAATAAAGTTTGCTTCAGAAGAGGGATGAACTTGTGGCCTTGCAGTCCAACAGCCTGCCCTGTTCTCTTGCACCCTTCTGCCCTCAGACCAGTGTTGAAACCCCTGGCCCACATAATTCCAGGAAAGGGATGCATCCAACACAACTCCATGCTCAGTTCCCGACTGGGTTTCATGCTCACTTGAGATACCTTACATCATGTTAAATGCAGGCCACCCAGCCAGCCCTGCCTCAGAATCTTGGTCTGCTTGCACTGCCACATTTTGGTCTCTAGCTTCACAGGCCAACCCCAAACCTGCCCATGCCTTTCTCCCAGGGACCGGATTTCTCCTATGGCCCACAGCCCTTAGGCAGTTTTTACTGCAAGGATCAGCTGGTGACCTCACAAGCTCCTTGCTGGCAATGCAACCAACAGCCTTGGGGGTTTTAATAAGAAACCTGACCCGGGAGCTCCTGGTTCTTCACAGCAGTTTGGTGGCAGCTCAGGACCTGCTAAAGTGTTGCTTCCCCTCTGGCCTCACAGAAGGATTGTAAAAGGCTAGAGCTGGGAGAGGCTGCAGTGGGAGGTGGGGGTGGGGGCAGGTTGGGTGCCCTACTCCAGCCAGCCTCCCTTCCTTCCCTCCTGACATGGGTTTGCCTTCTCTCCCCTGGAAGACAAGAGGAGCTTGCTCACCCAGAATTGCTCTTGACACATGACATGGCTCTTCTGAACCAGGCATCCTCCTAAATGCCTCCTTTTTGGCAGAGTATCCCCTCTGCCTTAAGCTCCTGCTGGGTAGCTGACCTTGACCTGTCAGGGTCTCTTTGGAAGCAGCTGTGTCTGCCAAGCTTACCACAGCAGGGCGAAGGGTGTGCTCCTAAAAATAATGAGATACATCTTCAAGATTCATTTAAGATTGTGCTCAAGAGGTGCCCATAGAGGGAAGGGTGACCCTCTGCACATGGGAGAATTCTTCTCCAGGGCTGCTCTGCGAGCTAAGCCATGGGGAAGGGGCCGCATGGGGGTGGGGGGGTGTTTGGATAGGGGGAGGAAGGTGAGAACTGCAGGCTGATTGGGCGTTTCTTTGGGTATTATAAAAAGCAAACAAACAAAAACAGCTTGACACTCAATAAATGGCCCATTTACAGCAAGCAGGGATGGGAAGGGTGCCTGTGCTTGCTGGGCCCCTACAGTGTGTGCTGCTGGCACGCCAATTAGCAAGAAGGCTGCGGATAGTGCTAACGCAGCAGCGGAGCCCTGTGCCAAGCACCTTCTCAGGTTTTCCCCCCACCTCTGCATTTTGCTAATCCCTGGATGAAACATAATCGCAGCAAAACGGGCAAGGTTGGACACTACCAGGAGGAACTCGGCGCTGGCACCCACCCAGTGGAAATAACAGGCCGGCACACTGCACAGGGGCAGGAACAAAGATGTTACACACACACACACACACACACACACACACACACGCCTTAGCCCTGCCTAGCAACTGCCAGCGCACTCTGCTCCACGCCTGGAGCCCCAGGGTTCCCAGAATTCAGCACCTGAGATGTGTTTTGCAAGAAAGAAACGCAGAGCATGAATTCTAATCAAGAAAAGAAAGGAGAGAGGACTCAGCCATTTGTCCCCCTCCAGGGCAAAATAAGAATAACAAAGGTATTCCCATGGAATAAATATGTAAGGAGAGGTGGTAATGAAATGCCAGCTACTGGCAGTCACCACTCTTATTCCCTTTGACCCAAGCCTGGAAGACAACAGGAAGCTGGTGCGGTTTCAGGTGCCTGCATGAAAGAAGTCAGCGGATCCTGTCAGCTACTTTCTGATGGGGCAGTGGGGAGCAGAAGCAGAGAACGGCAGAATGTTTTCTGGGGTGGCGAGAGAAAAAGTGCCCATGAATACTTCAAATATCACATCTGCGGGAGCAGTGTATGCACGAGGATGTGGAGTGTTTATGCGGTTGAGCCTTTGTAGGACTCACTGCCATGCGGTGGATCCTGCTGTCAGACACACGAGGTGGGCGGGAGGGGGAGGAGGCCACAGGGACAGACGGAGTCATGGAGTGCTGTGGGGCTGGGGTGGCTTCTGGGATTTCCCGGACTGCAAAACAGGCAATGTGTGTTGGTCTGTGGGCATCCTAAGAATCTGTGCCAAAGCCCATGAGGCTATAGATCTCCCCCTCCTGTTGAAACAGCCACCCCTAAAGTCAAGAGGTGTGGGAGGCACCTGCAGGGCCTGAGGTGTTCCAGCTGCACCTGGAGTGGTCTCTGTCCTTGCAGCTTCCCAAGTGTGTGGGGGCGGGAGGCCGGGGAGTCCTGTGGCTGCAAGCCACTCGCTCAGGCTCTGTCATGTTCTTCGGAGGCCAGGCTTGCCTTGAATCCCATGGCTGGGCCAAGTGTTGGGGAGCACCATCACTACTGGCTTCCAGCAAGATGCCCCGTGGCCCACGCTTCCTCCTTTGGTCGCTGCTTCCTCCTGGAACAGGTGCACAGGGAGAAGACGGGACAGCCTGCTTCCTCCACCATGTAAAATCAGGCTTCCCTTTGTGCCCCTTTGTGTTCAAAATACGATCCTCTCACCCCCACCCCTACAAGAGCTTAGGACTTGGCAGCAACCTGAAGGAGCACAACCTCTGGCTTCTGAGTTCGCACCCCCATCCTGGTGGGCCACCTACTCCCAGGCGCTGCCTTGATCTCTGTGTGCTCACCCACCCCTGCACCAACAGCTTCTGCCCAGCAGGAGCTGAGGCCATACCCTGTGGTGCAGCCGGCCCTGGACGCGGCCAAGTCATTCTTCGTCCATGCTTCTCTCTCTCTCTCTCAATCAATCAATTATTTTTCATGACGCAGTTTTTTAGGAAGTTGTGACAAAGGGCAGCAGAGCTGAAGCATAAGGCCACCAGGAAAGGGAGTAGAATGAGTGATGATAATCCATTTATGTCTGCAGAGCCTTCTATGAGGAGGGAGCGAGGTGCGTATGTAAGAAATATGGTACTTTCGCATCTTCTGTTTCTATTCTTCAACCACCCTGATAAGTCATTGGCAGCAGATGCTGTCAGCTCTACTTACACAGAAATTGCTCTCTCTTGCTTGGAGATACACAGCCAATCAGCCATATAGGCAGGCCTCTGAAACGAGTCTGGCTTCCCACCAATGCTCCTGCTACGGGCACATGGAACCTCTACTGGGACAAGTCCTCTTAGGACCTCAAACACAGGATGGGTTGGGAACCCTGGCTGAAGGGTAGTGGAGAGAGTGGGTGACCCAGACCCACCACACCTTCTGCCTTTGCCAAAAGCTCTCAAAATAGCTTCCTTTCCCAGGAAACTGGGGAGTGAGGGCCAGCCTCAAAAGTGGAGGGAATCCAAGCATTGCATCACTGGAAGTCCAGGCTGTCATCCGCCAGCCTGGCCTCACTCAAGTTTGCACTTGAGCTGCCTGAGAAGCCTTCAGGGGCAATTATCCCGGATGAGCCTGACTGCCTTGTCTGATAATGGGGGATAATGATGCCTGCTCTTTGCTGCTGGGATGACGTGGGAGCAAGCTGCTGCTGCCCTGTGAGCCTCCTATGCAGGCAGGTGTTATTTCAGGTCCTGCAGTGGGATGAGCGGGGACCAAGCCCAAGAAGGGTCCTAGACGACCAGGAGGAGATAACAGGTCACCGGCAGTGACCATTTATGGGATCTACACTTCAGTAGAGAAATAGACATGAACAAAGGATGCACACAAACTGAAAGAAACTCATGTCAAACTGGGAATGCAGTCATGGAAAAACAGTGACTTCAAGGCAAAACAGGGTATTTTGGCATCTATGCTAAGACGCATTACCAGGTCAAAACAAACACAAGGCAAACCTGCATTCAAGAGTCTCATTGACAATCAGAAGAAATTAATCATTTGTTATTCTGGAAAATAATAACATATTTTCAGGCCCTGCACATTAGAAAGGTTTTAGAGGTAATGACCCAGCAGGAAAATGCTACAAGATGGTAATTTCTCTATGTTCTTCTGGTTATTTTTAAAGATTTTTTTTTATTGGAAAGGCGGATATACAGAGAGGAGAGACAGAGAGGAAGATCTTCCGTCCGATGATTCATTCCCCAAGTGAGCGCAACGGCCGATGCTATGCCGATCCGAAGCCAGGAGCCTCTTCCGGGTCTCCCACGCGGGTGCGGGGTCCCAAAGCTTTGGGCTGTCCTCGACTGCTTTCCGGGGCCACAGGCAGGGAGCTGGAAGGGAAGCGGGGCGCCTGGATAGAACTGGCGGCCATATGGGATCCCAGGCGTGCAAGGCGAGGACCTTAACCACTGCGCCACCGCGCCGGGCCCTATTTTCTTCTGTTTTTAAGATTTATTTTTAAATTTTTATTTGCAAGGCAGAGTTAGAGAGATCTTCCCTTAACTGATTCCCACCCCAAATAGCCACAATGACAGTGGCTGGAGCTGAGCCCATCTGAAGCCAGATACCAGGAGCATGGAGCCTCTGGGTCTCCCAGATGGGTACAGGGACCCAAGGACTCAGGCAATCCTCCACTGCTTTCCTAGACAATAAGCAGGGAGCTGCATTGGAAATAGAGCAGCCAGGACTTGACCAGGTAACCCTGAGAGGTGTCTGCACCACAGTTGGAAGCCTAGCTTGTATGCCATTGCACTAGTCCCCATAGATGGTGGTCTCTAAGTTACATTTACCATCCAGAGGAACAGAGAATTCTTGGAGAAAATGGTTGACTCTTGAATCATTGTATCCAGTTCCGTGAAGAATGTTTTGGGCAATTTGATTGGAATTGCATTGAAAATGTATATTGCTTGTGGTAGTATAGACATTTTAATGATATTGATTTTGCCTATCCAGGAGCACGGGATGTTATTCCATCTTTTGAGGTTTTGTTCAATTTCCTTTTTAAATAGTTTGTAGTTTTCTTCGAATAGGTCTCCTACGCTTTTGGTTAAATTTATTCCCAAATACTTCATACTTCTCTCTGCTATTTTGAATGGTATCCTGTTGGTTAGATCTTCTTCCATCTTGGTGTTATTTGTGTACACTATGGCTGTTGATTTTCGTTCATTAATTTTGTACCCCGCCACTCTGCCAAACTCTCGTATAAGTTCTAGCAGTTTCTGTATTGAGTCTCCTGGTTTTTCTATGTATAGGATTATGTCATCTACATATAGTGAAAGCTTGACTTCTTCGTTTCCTATACGTATGCCTTTGATTTCTTTTTCTTGTCTTATGGCCTCTGCAAGTACCTCTAGGACTATGTTGAATAGCAGTGGTGATAGCGGGCACCCTTGTCTTGTTCCAGATCGCAGTGGGAAGGGTTCTAGCTTTTCTCCATTCAGTATGATACTGGCATTGGGTTTTTCATAAATTGCTTTGATTATGTTGTGGATTTTACACAAAAAACCACGAATAGCTAGAACCATCCTGAAAAATAAGAAGTTAGCAGGGGGAATCACAATCCCGGACCTCTGGACATACTATAGAGCAGTGGTTATCAAAACAGCCTGGTACTGGCACAAAGACAGAAGGGAAGATCAATGGAATAGAATAGAAGCACCAAAAGGGAACCCACACAAATACAGCCAATTAATCTTTGACAAAAAGACCAATGACAACTCAAGCAAGTGGGAAGGCCTCTTTAATAAATGTTGTTGGGACAACTGGCTGATAGCCTGTAGAAACAAAAAGATAGACCCACATCTATCACCATACACCAAGATCCAATCTACATGGATAAAAGACCTAAACCTACATCCAGAAACCTTCAAACTCTTGCAGGAAAATGTAGGAAATACCCTGCAAGACCTAGGAGTAGGTTCCGACTTTCTAAGAAGGACACCAAAAGCAATAGCAGTTGAGAACAGAATAAACAAATGGGACCTCATCAAACTAAGAAGCTTCTGTACAGCAAGGGAAACAATCAACAAAGTAAAAAAGCAACCCACAGAGTGGGAGAAGATCTTTGCACATGATATAGGCGATAGGGGGCTAATTTCCAGGATATACAAAGAACTTCAAAACAACCAAAAAACCAAAACGAACAAGCCACTCAAGAAATGGGCACGGGAAATGGGCAAACATTTCACAAAGGAACAAGTCCAAATGGCAAACAAACATATGAAAAAATGTTCTAGCTCCCTAGCAATAAGGGAAATCCAAATTAAAACATCGATGAGGTACCACCTAACACCAGCAAGATTGGCCCACATAAACAAGAACACCAACGACGCTTGCTGGCGAGGATGCGGGGAAAAGGGAACCCTACTCCACTGCTGGTGGAGCTGCAAATTGGTACAGCCTCTATGGAAATCAGTCTGGAGAACACTCAAACAACTCAAAATCTGCATACCATATGACCCAGCAATAGCACTCCTAGGAATATATCCAAAACACCTGTTTTACGACAAACCAACATGCATCCCTATGTTCATTGCAGCACAATCAGTAATTGCAAAAACATGGAAGCAACCGAAATGCCCATCAGCAGAAGATTGGATAAGAAAGCTTTGGTTCATCTACTCCATGGAATACTACTCAGCTATTAAAAAAAACAAAATGCAGTTCTTTGTGGCTAAATGGGCCCAACTGGAAGCTATAATGCTAAGGGAAATGAGTGAATCCCAAAAGATTAGATACCACATGTTTGCCTTGATTTAACCTGTAATTTTTGTATGGTTGTTTGTTATTTTTTGAACCTGTCATTGATACTGTCTCAACCCAGAGGTTTCGAAGAATGGAACTTGCATTATTTTTAACATATTGTTTACCCAATACTATGTCAATTAATTCCATAATGTTGTATATTGATATTGAGGCCTTGTTGGGGCTTTTAACTGACCGGATCTTTACTCTGTTAGACCTATCTTCAGACCATAGAAGGTCTCCCCAAGAGGCCACTGAACTTATCTGGACAATAAGACGCTGAACTTCATGCTAGGCATGTGTTTGCAAGCAATGAATCTCAACTGAACTTGAACTATGGTTATGCAACAAGGTGGAGGAATCCACCATGGGGGGAGGGGTATGGGAGGGGTGGGGGGAATCCCCAGCGCCTATAAAACTGTACTACATAATACAATGTAAGCAACAAAAAAAAAAAAAAAAAAAAAAATGGTTGACTCCAGGTCTAGGGTCAGAGACACACAAGGTGCAGCTTGTGGCCTGGGAAAACAGTGGAAGACTTTGGGTGGAGGATTAGCTTGATATGCCATGTTGCTGGCCACTGTATTTTTTATTTGCTTGTTTGTTTATTTTAATACTTTTAAGATCTGAAAATGGCCTGCAAATGCACCTTAGTGAATAAAGTGCCTTGAATTTTGGGATGCAATTAACAATGTCTACTGTGGTCAGTGGCATCAGGGCAGGGTGAGAGGGGGCAAACACACCTCCCTCCTGGTCCCTGGAAGCTGTGGGGATGCCACTTGCTAGGGCACAGGGTTTGGCCAGGTGTGATGCAACAAAGGCTCTACAGATGGAGGGCTTGTCCTGGACCAAGCAGGAGCCAAATCAGACACGTCCTTGCCATAGCAAGGAGCTGTTGGCCTGAAGACATGGGCAGCCCCTTGACATTGGGAAGTCAGAGAAACACATCCCCCCAGCAGCTTCCAGCAAGGACCCCAGCCCAGTTAACACCTATAAAAGAATAAATGTGTGAAGCCTCTGAGGCTCTGGTGATTTGTTATATCAGCTGTAGGAATCAAAAGCCACTCTGTGGGGTATCTGTGAGAAGATTCTGCTGGGAACAGTGGCAGAGGATTGGAAATAATCCACAGTTACCAAGATGGAAGAGAACTATTCAGATTCATCATGTGCCTCTGTCCGGCTTTACGTTTGCACATTGTCATAATTGAAGGGATTCTTTAAGACCACTTGGGGTGAGTAGAGAGTTGATGGAGAAGGGAAGAGTTTGGTCGGGGGGAGTGATATTTAATGGGACAGCACGAGGCCATTGGGCTGGAACCAGAAGCCACAAAGGGAGACACATGGTGTGAGGGAGGTGCTGGCCCTACTCTCCCCTGCAGGGTGTTGGTGCTGCTGTATAGACTGAATTAGAAACTCAGGGTGCTGTCTAGGAAGACATGGTCATTCCCTCCATGCAGGCTTCTGCAGCGTCTGACATGGCATTGATCCCTCAGCTCTACACACCAAGAGCTCGGCTTCTGCATAACTAGCAGGAAGCACTTAGGGTTCCAGTCCCGTGCATTGAGATCACCCTCTCTCTCAGCACTGCACCTGGCTGTGAAACAGGGCTGGTCTCATATTTCCACACCTCGCCCCTGGTGAGCAGCAGTCCAGCCAAGAGAGCTACCCGGACCATTTATTACACTTGCTCAAGGAGGAGGGGAATAAAGATCCTTTCAATGGGGTTGGTGAACAAGAGGCCCGGGATGCATGGGGAACTGTTCTGAGAGGCTCCCTAGCTGCAGGGAGTGCAGCAGGTCTCCCTACCCACTCCCATGCTCCAACCAGGCCCGGGGGTGCTCTTCCCATGTGCCCAGCATCTCTGTATCCCTCTCTTTGCCAGTTCTGCCCACCAGCCTTATTCTTCTCCTGTGGTTAGATACAATCTGGAATGATTTGTTCTCCTTAGCCCTGGTCCTGTATCCATCAGTGGTTTCCACTGTCTATGGGACACTAGAACTGTTCAAAGGGACGCAGAGGGGCATAATAGGCTGAGCCTATGCCTGCAGCACCAGCATCCCGTACGGACATCGATTCTTGTCCCTGCTGCTCCACTTCTGATTCACCTCTCTGTATATATGCTGGGAAAGCAGCTGAAGATGGCCCAAGTCCTTGGGACCCTACACTCACTTGGGAGAACTGAAGGAAGCTTCTGTCTCCTGGTTTTGGATTGGCTCAGCTCCAGCCATTGAGGCCATCTGGGGAGTGAACCAGGAGATGGATCTCTCTCTGTCTCTCTGTCTGTCTGTCTCTCTCTGCTTCTCCTTTTCTTTGTGTAGCTCTGCCTTTTAGATAGATAGATAGATAGATAGATAGATAGATAGATAGATAGATAAAGCAAAGCTTTAAGAAAAAAAAGAGATGCACAGAAAGAAGCTGTTCGTGCCTCCTCCTGGAGCAGGGACTGCCAATGCCACCAGTGAAAATGTTAGCCTGAGGCTTTCAAGCCAGCACTACTGAGGTCCGGCATGATGGCCTGGTAGCTGGATCCTTATCTTACACATGCCGGGATCCCATATAGGTGCCAGTTCATTACCTGGATGCTACACTTTCCCTCCAGCTTCCTGCCTGTGGCCTGGGAATGCAGTGGAGGTTGACCAAAAGCCTTGGGACCCTGCTACACCAACATGGGAGACCAGAGGAAGTTCCTGGCTCCTGGCTTTGGACCAACTCAACTTCGGCTGTTGTAGTCACTTGGGGAGTGAGCCAGTGAGTGGAAGATCTTTCTCTCTGCATCTCCCATCTGTGGATCTGCCTCTCCAAAATAAATCAATCTTAAAAAAGAAAGAAAGAAAGAAAGAAAATCAATGCAAAACAAGCTGTTGGTTTCTATACCCTAGATTATGGAAACACAAGAGGCAAAGTCCCCAAAGGTTCCTGTGCTGTAACCAAGAGATGATCAGGAGAGGAGACAGATGGACCCCAGAGACCAGTGGCTCAACAGACCAGGAATGGATGGCACAGAGGGACAAGATGGAGACTTGTTCTTCACAGGTAATCAGTCAGCAGCCCCTAGCATCCAGGTCACTCTTGTTCACCTTACCCAGAAGTCTAGTTGGAATGCACATAGTCTGTCAACGTGATCTCTTGAGGAAGCAGCCATGACTGTTCCTGCAGGAGCAATGCCCCAAGCCACTGTTCCAGCCCAGGCTGGTGGTGTCTCCTGGAAGGGCACGGACACTCACGAACTCCCCAGGCAGGAGGGATGGAAGAGTTACAGCATGCGGATGAAGGCCTCCAATACTTTCCTTTCCATTCACTGGCTGGCCTGGCGTCTTTCCCTAGCTCGGGTAGTGGCGAGTCCTGTCCTGTTGCATTAGAACAAGTCTCCCCAACAGGTCAAAGTCCTGTGGCTTTGAATACTCTCTCTTTGTGATTCTCACACTGGCTTATCCCTTGAACATCCAACTAACATAACCACCTGTTTGCCTGGTGTCTTCATCTATTCACCTCAATCAGATTCTCTCTCTTGTCAGACATGTTCTTCCAATCTCTAGTAGACAGCCCCAGCATCCACATGTGACTACCCCCTACACTGTAAGAAATCACCTCACACATCCTCCTCCCTCAAAACCTAAGAGCCAACACATCAAGCCAAAGCTCCATATTCCTTCTCTTCTCCCCAAATCCAATGCAGCACCCTAATGCCAGACCTCACTGTTCCTGTCTTAAACCTATGGAATTATTGTCTCTTTTCTCATAGCCATGCTTATGCCCCTATAACACAAACCCTAAATTTAATCCTTAATCCTCAACCCTAACACCTAACCTGAACCCTAACCCCTAATCATATATATATATGTATATATATATATATATATATATATACACATATTATCTTAGGAGGTTTATTCCAATGTGGCAGGAGCAGGGTGAAGGTGCTGAAGATCAACAGGAAAAGGGGAAGGAAAAGGGAGAAAGGAAGGCCAGAAGGAGAAGAGAGAGAGAGAGAGACAGAGCCCACCTGGGGGCCTTTTTGCCACTCAGTTAGCCTACAAGGTGTGGGGGCAGGGATTGGGAGGGATTGAGGGCAGACCCCAGAGGATTGGTGCCTGAGTCTGTCACAGGTGATTGCCTAAGATTGATTAGTAAATGGGCAGAGCTGGGGAAGGGACTGGGAGATTGGGGGTGGGATTGTCAGGTGAAATGCAGGGTTACATCTGATTGGTAGATGACTGGACTGGTGCAAGTTTCGTGAGCTGTGAGGAAGAGGAAATGGCGCCGGGTCCAGGGTGGGATATTCGAATAACTCCTTACATTCCTCCTTTTTGTTATATATAAAGGAAGAGGGGCATTGTTCTCTATGGCTTTTTCAAGCTGAGTTTTCTCTTGGTAGTGGTTGCAGCCTGATGGGAAGAATGCGAGATGGAGAGGTGTTCCTAGTCCTGCAAAAGAAACTGGTTAATGGTTTGATTAAAAAAAAATTACATTTCAGTGGCAGACACAAGAACGGAGGGAGGGGTTATTAAGAGTTCTTTTGAAAAGGTGGCTTGAGTTCTTTCTCTCTTAGCCAGGCCTTCTTGTACTTTGGTCACTGAATCTTCATTACTCCTGAATGGTCAACGTAGACAACATAGCTTAACCAGGAACCAGAGACCCTGACTTCCTACCATCCTGTCTAACTCCTCACATTTCCAAACAAAGGAATGAACCCCAACTGTTCTTAGGGATAAAGGGACGGCGGCTGCTTTAATTGCTTCAAGCTGAAAGGGGGTGTTGTTGAGCATCAGCAGCAATAAGGGATTCTAGAGGTTCCCGGTGGAAGGTAGAAGTCATCAGATGTCTGAAGTACTCCCTGGCACTTGAAGGCTTCTTTTTGTTGAAGTTTAGATAACAAAACATGACATAGTTATAATCTTTCCCAACCTAGCAGGTTGGGAGTTCAATTAGAAACCCACCTAACCCCTAATCCTAACCTTTAATCTTAATCCCTACCCCTTATCCTAACCCCTAACCCAACCCTTAACTTTAACCCCTAACCCTAACCCAAACTCTCAGGGTTTAAACCTGCCAGCAGGCCAGGAGGTCACTAAGGGTGGGGTGATGGTGTTCTGTGGCTGTAAGAACCACTGGAAACAAGCTGGTGAGAAATGTCCACATTATTATGCATAAATTACAAGTTTTAAAGGTTAAGGAAGAGGAGGGCAGGAGGGCATCTTCCAGCAGTCCATCCACCCAACAAAGACGCTGTAGTTGACGGTAAGGCACATCTATTCCTCTTGATCTTCTAGTCACCTCAGAAATCACGCTCCTGTGTATTCTCCTTGACCTTCTAATCGTATCAGAGGTCATGTTTCATGCATAGGCCTGAAGGTTGGGCCTTAGGTCATGGACAGTTAAGCTCTAAGCCACACCTTCCAGGTAGCAGGCAGAGACCTGGGAGTCATCAACTCCTAACCCTAACCTAGGGCTAATGTGTTCACTTCTCAGACAGAAGACCTCCTCTTGCTGGTTCACTCCCTAGATGCCTGCAATGGCTGGGGCTGTACCAGGCCGAAGCCAGGAGACAGAAGCAGGCACACTCAATCCAGGTCTTCCACTAGGTGACAGGGACTCAAGCACTTGAACCAGCATCTGCAGTGGCAGCAAAGTGCACTCGGAAGCCCGGCTGAGACTTGATCCCGGGCATTCCACGATGGGGTGGGCTGCGTTAGCTGCTATGCCCAATGTTCACCTGGGCACTGGAGCATCCATGCCTCCAGGGATGCAAGAAGTGCCCCTCTGGTCTCCTCACTGTCAACACAGCAGAGAGGTGGAGGGTGACCCATGCTCATGTGGCCGGTTAGCAGGATTGGGTGTGACGTGCTAACTGCCAGATGTGCAGGTGAGGAAATTCTTGCTTGGCCACGCCTCGCCACCCGCTGCGCTGCCTCTGGCCACAGAGCATGCACTGCGTGGCTGGCTGCCTTCTGCCTGGGTTCCCTGGGCACCTACCAGGGTGAGGATAGATGCAGGCTTAGCAAGAGGAAGGGTTCTCCTCCATCTCCTGGGATACTTACCCTTGTGCCCTCGGAGTGTCATCTCTGCCCTGATCTCTTTGCCCAAACTGCCTTTCTGGTTTTTGAATCACCAAAGCGACATGGAATGGCCCAGTCCAGGTCTCTCATGGTGCAGTTGAGGAAACTGAGATCCGATCAGGAGGAGAATGATGGGAACAGCCCAGGGTCACACCCACTCCCCTCTGTGGCAAATCTGACCATTGCTTAGAAACCAGCTACAGCTTCTGTTGTAAGATGTGTCTGAACCAGGCCCAGTGCAATGGCTAAATTAGCTAAATCCTCACCTTGCAAGCACCAGGATCCCATATGAGTGCCAGTTCCTGGCCTGGCTCCTCCACTTCCCATCCACTTCCCTGCTTGTGGCTTGGGAAAGCAGTAGAGGATGGCTCAAAGTCTTGAGACTCTGCATCCATGTGGGAGACCTGCAGGAGGCTTCTGGATTCCAGTTTCAGATCAGCTCATCTCTAGCTGTTGTGATCACTTGGGGAGTGAACCAGTGAATAGATTTCTCTCTCTCTCTCTCTCCCTCTCCTTCTCTCTATAAATCTGCCTTTCCAATAAAAATAAATAAATCTAAAGAGAGAGAGAGAATGCGTCATATCCTGGGGGCCAGCACCATGGAATAGCACGCTAATCCTCTGCCTGCTTCTGGTCCAGCTCTCTGGTTGCGGCCTGGGAAAGCAATAGAGGCTGATCCAAGTCTTTGGGCTCCCACACCCACATGGGAGACCTGGAAGAGACTCTCAGCTCCTAGCTTTGATCAGCTCAGCTTTAGCTGTTGCAGCTACTTGGGGGGTGACCCAGTGAATGGAAGATCTTTGTCCTGTGTAACTCTGCCTTTCAAATATTAATGAATAAATCTTTTTTTATTACAAAAGGAAAAGGGAAAAGAATGTATAACACATTATTTCTCTCTATTTCATGTATTTGTTTTTTCAGAGTTACCAATACTATAGCCTGCAGCTTGCTGAGACACAGTTTCTTACTGCGGAGGAATAACTTGTGGCAGCCTTCTCAGCTGCAGGTTGCTCACTGTCTCAGACAATGCTGCAATGTGTCTTCCAGACCCTGGGGCCCAGCATATCCCTGGGGAGAGGCCTGGCAGCTCTACAGGTGGTAGGCACTTGCTCTCCTAAGGAGGCAGCCCCCATCTCCCCTGCATTGGCCATCTTCCCTGATTCCAAGCTGCTGCCTCATTTGGCTTTCAATCCCTGATGATTTATGAAAGGCAAATATCGAGGAGGTGCCATTACCTTAGCATCAGGCACACATACATCTCCTTTGTAAGGGAGGGTTTGGAACACAGGTCTCCTGAGGGCCAGACCAGGGCACAGGGAAATGAGAGACGTGTGGCGTGTGCAGCTGCTCCCGAACAGCAGATAGAATTCACTTGGAGGCACAAAACCATTTGTGCTTTCAGCCTCCCTGATTCCCATCAGGATGTGAAGGGACTGTGCCAAGACACCAAAGACCATGCTGGTGCCCAAAGATTTGCCAAGCACGGCAGACTCTGCAAGGTAGAATCACAGCTGGTAATGAGCGTGGATCTGGGACACGTGTCTGCACCAGGTCAGTACCTTCCCCCCTAGGGTTTTATTTAAGGGAAGGAGCTCTTCTCCTGGGTCCAGAGCCCTCTGTCCCTCTCCTGAGCCTTCCCACGATGCTCAGGAGATGCTCCCCACAGCATCTTAACAAGTCATCCTGCGCCCACCCACTCTCCTGTGGGCCAGTGGACCTGCTTGCCAGCTGGGGCCACATCTTCCCCACTGGGGTTCCCTACCTGGTGTACCCTCACTCTTAGAGGCAGAAGGAGGACAGTGCCTCATCCTCTGCTGGGACAGCTGGTGGCCCTGACACCCCTGCCTGCTGGGCTGTGTGACACCAGAGCAGGGCCGAGCCATGGGCAGGCAGCTCGTGTTACCGGGCGGCACATGGCAGGTGGGCCAGTGCCATGCACAGCCCGGAAACTTCATGATTCGCTTCAGCTTGGAGCTTGTTCCTGACCCTGCCTAGCTGCAGGTCTCCTTTTACTGGCGAAAAAGCGAGTGGCAGAAGGAGCCATTCTCAATGAGTTTATGGTGCTGCCTATTCCCTGGGCGAAAATGCCCCCAAGAAAGCCTGACGGGAGGAAGAATGAGCCCCGTGTTCACTGGGGAGCGTCCCCCCTCACTTCCTCCTCCTCCTTGTTTTGAGCTGCAGTCTCAGATCCTGCAAATTACAGGCTCCTTCAGCATCGCCTCTGTGGTTGGAAAAATGCTCATTGCACTTTTAAAACAAACAACGGAAAGTTCCTTTTCAAGAAAAATTCTTATTAGCACAAGTCCCAGAAAGCCGGCCAGGACTTTTCCTCACATCTGGGGGGAGTGTCCAACAGGCAGGGCCGACCCCCCCCCTACACGGGGTAACTCCATTTGAGGTGCGTCTGGGTCCCCCTCCCCCAGCTAATGGCCTCTCCTCCCTGACAAACCTAGGGGACCTCACAGTGAAAGTTCTTCCCCCCCCACCCCCCGCCCAGGGAACAGCTCAGACATGAAAGGGAGAACATGGTTTGCCCAAACAAACAGCCTCGGGAAGACAAGGAGGCGTGCGCAGGGCCCCCCAGACAAAGCCACAAATCAAGATCACAGAGACTGAGCCTGGGATCGCCTCTGTCTGTGAAAGGTCTTCCAGGAAGCTGGCCCCGGGCTGGCAGCAGACCAAGGCGCCTGCCATGGGCGCCGAGCTGGGCACTCAACGGCAGAGCCGGGGCCACACAGCTAAGAGGCTGCGTGAGTGCTGTGACGGCTTGCTATGTTCACATCAGAAAAATAGGCCAAGCTGTGCTGAAGGAGAGAAGCCACCAGTTTAAGAAGTCAAAGAACATAATGCAACCAGAGAAAGTACAAGGAAGCAAAGAATGAAACTGAAGGCGGAAGTTAGTGAACCCAAAACAGGTGACTGAATGCGACCGCATGAATTTTTTTAAGATTTATTAATTTTACTGGAAAGGCAGATTTACAGAAAGATCTTCCATAAAGGCTGAAGCTGAGCAGATCCAAAGCCAGGAGCCAGGAGAGCTTCTTCTGGGTCTCTCATGCGGTTGTGGGTGACAAGGCTTTGGGCCATCCTCAAGTGCTCTCCCAGGCCACCAACAGGGAGCTGGATGGGAAATGGAGCATCCAGGACACGAACCAGTGCCCATGTGGGATCCTGGCACTTGCAAGGTGAGGATTTAGCCACTGAACCATCACACTGGGCCCCAAAGTTGGTTCTTTGAAAAGACAAAACTGCTGGCAAGATTCACCAAGAAAAAAGGAGGGGTGGCCTGCCGTTCACTATCCCTGCATCAGTAAGTTAGTGTAGTAAAAACACTCTTCATGAAATAAATAATACCTATAAGATATTCTAAAATAAATTCAGCAAAATGTGCAAGTCCTTTGTAGCTAGTTATAAGCAAGTGCTAAGAGATACAAAGAAAACCTAATTAAGATGATTTGTACTGGGCTAGCAAGATTTCATGCCTGAAGATGCAGTTGCATGCAAAATCTCATTAAGTTGTGTGCATAACAAGGTGTTGGTGGGTGGTCGGGACAAGATGACTCTAAAATTTATATGGAAAAAGAAAGGGTCAAACGTAACTTGAAAGAAAAGCAAGGTGGAGAGACTATTTTTATTACTAATTATTGAAACTCCTAATAAAGCTATAGATGTAAGATCCTATAGTGTTGGCACAGAAGAGACCAGTAGAAAAGAATCGCAAACCCAGGCTCAAGGCCAGAGCGAAGCCGGCAGCGTGGGCCAACCTTCACACCCCACACGGCAAACAGAGCAGCAGCTTCAGGCAGGGTAGAGGCCTGAGGAAGGCAAAAGTTTCAGGAAGACACGAGGGGGAGGGAGCAGTAGGGGATAGCTTCTTGATTGCAAAGCAGGCTAGGAATTCCAGAAATGTAAGCACAGACTCTAAAGGACAATATTGACAACTTGGACCACACTGAAATTAAGTTACCATAAAGAACTGATATTACGCAACAGTGAGGAGCAATGAACTCGCTACACATATAATCACATGGGTATTTCTCAAAACAGTGCTGAGTGGAAAATAGGAAACAGAACAAATATTATAACATATTTCCACTTAGGCAAATAGAAGCATGCAGACACAAAACATTGCCTATTTGACAAGGATACAAACAAATTTAAGAATATTCATCTGACACGTCACAGTGAATACCAATTCAGAATGCTTGAAAATGTGAGTCAGAGGGGAGGGGGGCAATGGAATCAGCTAGAACAGGAAAGGGCTCCCTCAGGTGGGTGCCAATGGTGCACAGTGACCCAGAAGACCAAGCCATCTCCTCTCTGCTGCCTGAGTCCTGCTGGAAAAACAACAAACAAGTGCTTCCAATGTCACTTTCATCATGAGCCCTTGAACTTGAGCCTGAAATCCGTCTTGTTCTTCCAGAGGCCAGTATCCAAGATGATTTTATGAAATCGCCCCAAATTTTATTATGAAGTGAAAATACGTTGCGTGAGCACTGCTTTAGTTGTTAGGAGTCATTTAGGATGAATTTCCAAGAAGCCCCTGGGATGAGGGATGCTTGCATACAAGTGTATCGCTGAAGGTATAAAGAAAGCAACAATGGGACAGGGGAGGAAGCCAGGCAAAGAGACAGGTGCTGATGGAAGCCAGTCTCAGTCCCCCGGGGGAGCCTTGGAGTAAGAGTGACAGCAGAAGTGTGTACCACAAACAAATCTGGAGAGGAACTCGTGTATGCCCCAGAGAATGCCGGGCACTGCAGCTCCCCCTGCCAAGCAGGAATGTGTTACCGGAGGTGACATGAATATGGAGACATCTGAGAAGCTGGCTGTTGCACTCTGTTCTCTGGACCTCAAAATCACATCCTCAGGGCCAGGTGAAACTGCCTTCTGCAAGCCTGCATGCCAAGCTGAAGTGTTGGGTCACGACCTGGCTGCTCAACTTCTGTTCCTGCTTCCTGCTAACACAGCTGGGAAGGCAGCAGAAGATGACCCAAGCACGCAGGCTCTTGCCACTCACATAGGAAACCGAGATGGAGTGCCTGGCTCCTGGCTTCAGCCTGACTCAGCCTTGCCCTTTGCAGCCATTTGGGGAGTGAACCATTGGATAGAAGATCTCTGTCTCCTTCCTCTCTCTGACAGTCTGCTTTTCAAATACAGATTTTTTTAAAAGTCACATCCCTCCCACTCTCTCTTTCCCAAGGTTTTTCCAAGCTGCATCCATTGCCAGCATCTATTGGAATCTTACCATCTAAGCCTCATCATCCACAGCTGTAAATGGGTGTCTTGGCTCCAGGCAACTCCTTAAGGCTAGTTCCTTTAAACTTTTAAAACTCTCAAACTAGACAGACAAATGAGTACCTTCCACCATGTACAGTGTTGGAACACAGTTGGGATAACAGCAATAGCACCCTGTTCAAAGGGAGGAAGAAGATGAGTTGCTGGTCTGTAGTGATTCTGAAATCCAGTGGACACAGCTGGAAGATCCTTGTTTGGAAACCAGGCCTGCTCTGCCAGGAAGAATGACTTGTGCCTCCCAGACTCATACCTCTATCCTGTGGGCTCCTGGTTCTCATCTGGGGCTTTTGGTTTCATTCACTGAATCCCCCTTTCTTCTTCCCACCTTGCTTCTTGCCGGTAGCTTTTTGGAGTTCCACAGGCTTCTACTGATTTTGGATCAATTGCTTTCTCTCCAAGCTGTTTTGTCATTGTAATTATCTTACAATTTTTATGGATTTTCTAGGAATGTTGATGGTGGCTTAACAAGCTAATCCTCCTCCTGTGGTGCCAGCACCCCAAATGGGTGCCAGTTTGTGTCCCGATGCTTCACTTTGAGTCTCAGGAAAGTGTTGGAGATTTTCTCCATCAGGCAAAAATCTCACTCACCTCTGTGTGAGCTGAGCACGCCTCTCTGTTGTGGGCTTCCAGTGGACTCATCTTTCAGTTGAGGCAATCTGTGACATGCGTCCTTTGCATAGTTCTCGTTCATTTAGCTGAACAGTACTCCAAGACACCCCCAAGTGTTTCTGAAGTCTTTTTTTAAGACTTTTTTTTTAATGGGAAAGTCAGATTTACAGAGAGAAGAAGAACAGAAGTATCTTCTGTCCACTGGTTCATTCCCCAAGTGGCTACAGCAGCTGGAACTGAGTTGATCCAAACACAGAGCCAGGAGCTTCTTCTGGGTCTCCCATAGGGGTGCAGGGCCCTGAGGCTTTGGGCCGTCCTTGACTGCTTTCCCAGGCCACAAGCAGGGAGCTGGATGGGAAGTGGAATAGTTGGGATACAAATCGGTGCTCATATAAGATCCTGGCGCATGCTAGGCAAGGACTTTAGCCATTAGTCTACTGCACCAGTCCCAAGTTGTTTCTGAAGTCTTAACAAAGGATTTTATACTTGATTTTCAGACTTGACAATTTCCTGGCAATGCCTTTGTAAGCCCAAAGTTGAGGTGGTGAGAGATGGCGGGCTACTGGACACAGGCTGTTATTTTGAAGGCAGAGCTGCCACGATTTGCTGATAGATTGGCCAAGTAATCTGAGGGAAGGACCAAGAAGAGCAAGGTGGTACTGGCCTGAGCCAGCACCATTCAGCGAGCCAGCCACTGCCGTACGCCTGAGGAACATTATCATTCACATCTCTCAAGTGGGGAATGTGAGATGATGCTGAGACTTGAACAAGTGGCTGAAAGTCTCCTGAGAAGTATATGGCATAGTCAGTTTTTAGTCATTCTCCACTACCCTCTGTCAAATCAGGGACCTTGTTACATGGAGTTCCTTGTCCTCACACTTTATTGGAAGCCACTGGCCAATGCCTGTGTGGATTGCAAGTGGCTGGCCCAGCCTCAGGGGTAAGTATCCCATACCCCAACATGTGTGGGCTACAATGCTCACTTCCCATGCCACCAACATCCTGAGACCCCAGCCCAGTTCTGGTGCTGGATGTGACCCAATCTGATGTGGAGGCATCCAGACATGAACTTATCACTCCTGGAGAAAGGCCAATGTAGAGCGAAACCTGTTCCTCAGGTGCCACCAGGCTACCTGCTTCTCATTTGTGGAGTGTTTCCATCACTGGAGGAGTTCAGAGCCAAGGCCGGCTTGGCAATGCAAAGCAGCTGGCTTTGCATGAGGGGCGACCAAGGGCAGGAGCCCAAAACACTAAGGCAGGGTCCTAGGGACAGTCATTTCTGCAGCTGTCCATATCTGGGCTGCGAGGGAGTGGGGGGAGGCCAAGTTTCTGGAGCCCTTACTAAGCAACTAAATTTTTCTCTTTTCCTCTCTGAGTTTCTCCTGAGCTATCCCCCAGTCATTGGTAATGGGAGGAAATTTCCAGGAGGTTTCTCTAAGGAGGCTGGGATCCTGCTCCGCTTGCTTGACAGTCCTTCGCAGCTTGGAGAGGCAGGTGGACTGGTCCCTCCTCCCTTTCTTGTCTTTCTTCCCCTCTGGAGAAGACTATGTCACAGATGATTTATATACCTATGAAAATTTGTGGATAACCACCCCTGCCAGAAAAAAAAAAACAGTGAACTTATTTCATTTTTTACTAAAGCAAAAAAAAAAAATCTTTGGGAGGAGGGGAGGAAAGAATGTTCCAGTTCTTTCATGCGGGGCCTCCTACGAGAGTTTCCTTGAGCTAAACCTGGAGTAGGGCACTACAGACCTCAAGCCTGCTGATCCTAGAAGGGCCCTGGGGTGCCCACACTTTGTCACGTCAAGTGGAAAACACAGATGGACCCAGAGAAGATTCTACAAGAAGACCACAGATGGGTGGGAAACTGAGGCATGGAGAAGTGCAGCTTCTCGCTCGTAAAGGGAGAGCCCAGATGAAAATGAGGCATGCTTTGGTCCCTGTGGAATCTGTGAGGCTGATGAAGTGGCTAGGCTGGCACCAGGAAGGAGGTGAGACAGCCGCTGCTATAGCGGGTGGGATGGAATCTGTGTGAGTTCCTGACAGGCAGTTGGACAATTCTCAACCAAAAGCCTGAGAAATGGGTCTAGTTCATCCCAGATGCCAGCTTTACTGTAAACAAAGGGTGGGGGGGAGGGGGGGTCTGACGTTCTCCCACGAGTGCCTCACTCTGCTGGGTTCTGTTCCTGTCCAAATAGAAACCTGTGTGGGTAGCCTACAAGGCTGCTTACTCCGCTACCCTGGGCTTGCTCACGGTAAGATGTGGGCAAAAAAAAGACCATCAGTGCCAAATGAAAAACGGCCAAAGGATATGAGCAGCAAATTCACAGAAAATGAATATAAATGTTCCTTTTAAATGTAAAGAAATGGCATAATAAGAGAAATGCATAATAAAATCCCGTCGAGAGATCATTTTTCACCTATCAGATTGGCCAAATGTTTGACAACAGATTTTTATAAAAAGTATTGATTGATCTGCACTGTGGAGAGAGAGAAAAAAAATATCTTCCATTCACTGTTTACTCCCCAAAAAGCCTGCACACAGCCAGAGTTGGGCCATGCTAAAGCCAGAAGCCCAGAACTCATTGCGAGATTTCCCAAGCGAGTGGCAGGGACTCTGCTAGTTGAGTCACCACCTGCGTTCCCCCAAAGTATCAATCAGCAGGAAGCTGGTTAGAAACAGAGTAGCAGGAACTTGAATCAGGCTTTCGGATGTGAATTTAATCACCCAAAGCAGTGGCTTAAGTGCTGTACCAGATTGCTGCCTCTGATTACACATCATGACACTTGTCAGTTCTTAAGTCCCGGACTCAGCCACAAACTCTTCCTTCTCTCTTCTGCTTTGCCACGTTGAAGCTGGAGACTCTTCTGCAATCCATCTCATTTCCACTTTGCCAGCTGCTTGCTTCTCAGGCTGTGCCAACAGGGGGCGCTGGAAGGAGCCAGTGGGGCTGGAGGAGCTGATACTAACGACCTCCTTCCCACTTCCTGCCTTTCTGCTGGCTTACTATTCTTGCAAGAGTCACTCTGGCCCTGGATTGATAAAGTTGGTTAAGCTGGCAAGAGCACAAAACAGCATAACCCCTAGGGCGATTAGCACTATCTAATTACAATTTCAATTACTGTTTGGCCCAGTAACTAACTCCTCTTCCTTGTTACTTACTCAGCTCTTATAAAGTTTACAGGGACTGGTTACATAAATCACACTATATCCATACAATGGCTACTCTGTAAGAGTAGAAAGAAGAACAGCTTACATTGTTCAGTTAAAGAAATGCAAAGTGCAAGAACTAGTATTCTACATTTGTGTAGCAAAGTACATATCAAGATATATTTATATTTGCTTAGCAGAACCCTGGAAGAATTCACAGGAAGCTAGTAAGTACCTTGATACCTAAGCATCAGGTGCTGGAGGCAATTTTCCAGGCGTTTTTTGAGCACAGGTTCTGGTAAGGTTAACTGTTATCTCTTCAAGGATGCCGTGTAGAAGCAGCTTCACAAGCTAAAGGCAACATCCCCTTCAAGGCCAGCAGACAGGTGTGTTGGCTGTCCAGAAAGGAAAAAAATAACTTCTTCCCCCAGAGCAAAGAGTCGGCCAGTTTGTTCTCAGTCCGGTAGAAGCAATGATGGTTCCCTAAGCTTGGAATTCCTACGTCAGGGTAGAAGTTTACCCACTAGCCTCTCTGCATGGTCCCATGGAACTTGGGCAGTGCAGGGAACTGACATGAACATTAAACGCATGCTGCCCTCCCTGTGCCTTGAGTAACCGAGTTGTTTGTCTTGGACCTGACTGCCACACGTCTTTGCCGGGGCATCCATGACACAGCGGTAGGCTTACCTGCTAAGGTACAAGCTGGGTGTCACCTTAGGACCCCAAGAGTTCTTACAAGGGAAGAGGGAAGATTAGCTGGGTGGGGATGGAGAGGGCAAAACTTCTTACTGTGTATCTTTTCATGTTACTATGAGGTTAGAATTGCAGGCGTCTATTACCTTTTCAAGCTTAAATAGCTTTTAATTTGAAATAAGAGGGTTCTTCATGTGTATTAGTCGTGACACCTCAGAATGCACTTGGGAGGGGCATGGGAAGGCATCGGGCATCACCTTGGACTCTTACAGAAGTGCCAAGCTGAGGGCCATGAAATGGCATAATCTAGTTGGTTTCTGGATGAATTCTTACCTCCTTCTTGCCAGTACACAGGCTGGATCAAGAGAGAACATGAGATGTTCATAACAAGGGGGTAGAAGACCTTGACTTTGACCTCACAGGTTAACCCAGATCTGGTCCTGCTTAGAATCACATCACCAGGCTGTCTTGAGGGAGCCCTCTTATTGTAATGTCTACTGCAGAACATGCTCTTACAGCACACTGCTTCAAGCAAACAGTGGGGCCAGCACAATGGCATAGCAAGCTAGCCCTCTGTTTGCAGCACCCGTATTTTATAGGAGCACCGATTCTTTTCCAGCTGCTCTACTTCTTATCCAGCTCCATACTTAATGGCCTGGGAAAGCAGCAGAGGATGGTCCAAGTCCTTGGGATCCTGCACCCTTGTGGGAGACCCAGAAGAAGCTCCTGGATCTTGGCTTCAGATTTGGGTCAGCTCCAGCCACTGTGGCCATTTGGGGAGAGAACCAGTGGATGAAAGTTCTCTCCCTCTCACTTCCAACTAAATCATTACAGCATGCAATGGAGAAGAGAAGTGAGCAGTAAAGTTTGGGGTAAGCTCTTTAGAAAGATGTTCAGAGGCCAAAACTGAGGTTCATCGATTTAGCAATCACATCTGCTCCATCAGGTCCAGATGCCTATGGAAGACGCTAAATGAAAGTTTTTTCAAATGAAAAGTGAGAAGATCATGTGTTTGTTTCACTTGGGAAAATTCCTAGAATCAGTAACGGCAGATTCACCTGCTCTGGAAGAAGCCCCCAACAGCCTGTTGAGCTCTGTGCCTTCTAGATCAGCCTTCTGGAATATTCTTTCTCTTTCATGATCCTCTTAAACCAAGTCCTGCTTGAGCCTGGGTGCTGAGCAGGTTTTCCATAGTGGTCATGCCTCGCAGCAGTAAAGGGGAACCTCGGGTGTGGAAAAGCTCACACTGAGACTCAAGTCGTTCCCCTTTGAAGTGACGCGTGCCCCCTGACTCGGGCACCTGCTTCGTCTGGAGAGGGGCACACTTGGCCTAGAAGAAGCAGGGACAGGACTGGGCCTGAGCAGCCACCATTGCGAGGCTCACCCTTCTGGATGAACCTGCTGAGCTAGCAGACTGGTCCCCCAGTGGGGAGGTGTAATGGGGAGCTCCCAGGGCCCCGCCTACCTTACTTCTTCAGCGACTGGAAGGAGGCCCCTGCGATGCTCA
The DNA here is from genome assembly GCF_017591425.1 of Ochotona curzoniae. Lineage (NCBI taxonomy): Eukaryota > Metazoa > Chordata > Mammalia > Lagomorpha > Ochotonidae > Ochotona > Ochotona curzoniae. Next base: position 9,605,008 of record NW_024466004.1, on the reverse strand, counting down.
GAAATGTCCCTTGTAGGATGTGTCGCTGCAACTCCCCACCATGTCCTTGCTTATGTGTTGCCCCTGACCCCTGACTGGGACAGAGGGTGACACAGGACTTAGAGGGGAACCCGGGGCCAACCTGGGTAGCTGAGACCTGGGCAGCTACAAGTCTCACCAACTTGGAGGAAAAAGGAAGGAAAGTCAGGATTGAGGCAGGAAGGGAGGGAAGTATGTTACCTTCTTTGAACGTCATTTATGAAGCAGATGCAATCTGTTTTTTTCCCTGTTAGTAAAAATGAGGACCCAGCATGATGGCTCAGTGGTTAAATCCTCTCCTTGCAAACATCAAGATCCTATATGGGCACTAGTTGGTGTCTGGCTGCTCTGCTTCCTATCCAGCTCCCTGCTTGTGACCTAGGAAAGCAGTGGAGGACGGCCCAAAGCCTTCGGATGCTGCACCCATATGGGAGACCTGGAAGAAGCTCCTGACTTCGGGCTTCAAATCAGCTCAGCTCTGGCCACTGTGACCACTTTGGGAGTGAACCAACAGACAGAAGATCATTCTCTTTGTATCTTCTCTCTGTAAATCTGCTTTTCCAATAATAAATAAGTAAATCTTTAACATAATTTAAACTGGGAAAAATTGCTTGGATATTGGCTGTCCTTAAAGGAATCCACTGCTCTATTTAGTTGTGACCATTTTGTTGTGAATGATAGAAAGTTATTTTCTAAAATGGCTGCATAGTGTTCTATAGAGTAGATGCACCACAGTTTCTTTTATCCATTCCTCTTTCGATGGGCGTCTGGGTTGCTTCCATTTCCTCACTAATGCAGATTGTACTGCTGTAAATATAGGATTACAGGTCACTTTCTCATATGCAGACTATTTCTGTAATTGGCAGCAAATGCAGATATTTGCGGCTCCTACCCTGGGGTCTTCAGCAAGCCCCGAAGCACCATGTCAGTGTCTGCATGGAGCTGATCCTTCCCACCAGAAATCCTGCAGGAAGCAGAGGCCTCTGCGGAAGGAGGAGGATGCCTCTTTTCCTCCTCCTCCCTATAGCATCGGCTCACCTTTCTGTCTCTGTGATGAACCCTCCTCTCTCCTCCCCTGCCCCAGGTAGACTCAGTGACACCCCTGACCTGGCGTATGCTGTGCCAAGAAACTTGGTCTTTGTTCCAAGGAGGTCCTGCTCCCCTGCCTGCATCCTGGACGGTGATGAGGGAGCTCCACCCAACAGGGGGCTCAGCTGGCTGCATCCCCCCAGTGTGCTCCACAGACCCTGGGACAGGAAGGAATCCCCAGGCAGTGCTCACAGCTCTGACAGAGAGCTCCCACGCAGGAAGAGCAGTGCTTCTGTGTGTGCTGCTTGTTCTCCCAGGCTGCACCAGGGCCCTGCACTGCAGCAGGTGGGCCTGAGGGGGCATCTGCATGATCCAGGCAGACATGAGTGCGGTTGCTACAGCTCTCCTGGAGTCCTGAGGCCCAGGGAGCATTCCCAAGGAGCCCACAGCCAGGTGGCTGCGGTCAGAGGTGAGGCTGGCACCCATGTGATGGTGACTTAAAATGACAGGGCAGGCATGAGAGGGCAGGAGGAATCCTGAGCCAGAAAACCAGGTGACCAACCCCAGATGCCAGAGCAATGCTGATGCCCCTGCCCCACCATCTGTAACTCACACAGCCAGCCCAAGAGGGAGCCTCCTCCCACTTCACAGGTAGGGAAACTGAGGCACTTGACACCCCTACAGCTGGAACACACTCGTGTCTCTGTACCCAGGGTCTCCTCTTCACCCACCTGGAGCCAAATAGAGAGGAAGGGCCTGGGGCTGGGTCCTGGGGCAGTAGCCTTTCAGCATGCCCAGCCATGGTGAGATGCTTGTTTGCTACCAGCTGGCAGGCAGGGTTAGCCATGCTGGTTCTAGAGGTATACTTAGTTGCTGGTGGCTGGGACACTGGGTACACTCCAAGGCCCTTGTCCTGCACTGGAATACTCTCCCTACCGATGTCTCAGCCTGGCCGGATCCAGTCCACGTGGGTCAGGTGACTGCTTATGGCAGAGGCCTCATTGGCCTCTGATCCAAAGAGGCCCCCAGGCCCTCTCCACTAGCTCTCCTTTCTCTGTGCTCTTTGTGGCCCTTACCTGGGATTCTCTTACTCATTTGCTCATGTAGTGTTTGCTGCCTGCCCTGCCCTGACCATGGAGCACAGGCCACGTGTGTCCTAGATCAGCCTGAGCCAGGTACACAACAGGCCCTCACCATGTCCTTCATGCCAGGGAGGGAGAGTGAGTGGCACAGCACAGGCTCCTCCTGATGTCCCCTGCCATTCTAGGGCTCCTCTTCCAGCAACCACAGCCAACACAATCCATATGTTTTTGCTCAATCCTCTATGACAAACACCATGGTCAATATGTCATCTCTGCCACGTGCCACAGACAAACATCTAGGTCAGGTCACATGGTCCTTCTTCCCCATTCTCTCCACGGATTTCCAGCCCTGCCATGTCCCTTGTCCTACTCTCACCCCAGCTCTGCCTAGGAATTCAGTCTCATCCTACAACTACCTTGGGACTGTGGTCCCTGGAGGCCAGGTCCTCACCATTGAATAGCAGGGATACAGAGCCCTATTGGGACCCAGCTCTGGGAGGCCCCAGTCTCAAATCAGGGTTCCAGGGCTCATGTGCCTTGGTAAGGTACCCAGGGCTGTGGCCACCTGCTAGACTCAGCTTGCTGCAGCAGCTGAGTAGCTGACAGCCTCAGGGACCAGGAGGCTGTCAGACCCACTCCTGAGTCTCAGAGAAGTGCCTGTGCCATGGGGAGCACCACTGGCTCTGTCTGAGGGTCTGCACAGAGCCAGCGGGTTTGAGCCTAGACAAGCACCCACTCTTCCCCATCCTGGGAGGCTGCTGAGGTTAGCCCGTGACATCCATGTCCCCCAAAAGTCATCAGAAGCTCCACCTGTCTCCCCCCGACCCAGCTCCTCAGCTTGCCCAGCCGCCTCTCTACCATAGGGACCAGCCGTGCACACATGGCCCCTTAGCATCACCACAGTCGGCTCGTCCAAGGCGGGAAAATGGGATGATGAATTCATTCCCATCACCGCACTGCCCATAAGTCATGGCTGGAAGGGCCTCTTTCCCGCCCCTCCCTTTTGGAGTTTCCAATGACAAAGATTTCATTATTCAAAGCAATAATTTTTAACCAGAGCGATGCAAGAATTGCCTCTACCTGAATTAGGCCCATATGTGAGAGGGCAGAGTCTGGGGGCAGTGGAGATGGGGGAGGTTTGTGGAGGGCTGGGTCCCCCTCTGTGCTCCTGCCCCTCTCTTGCCTCCCCTCCTCACTCTGTACATGCTCAACTTTCTTGTTCTCAGTTACCCTTCTCCTGGGTGAGCCTTACTTCTGGACTCTGCACCCCCACACTGTTGCCGAACAACATCCCACACTGGTGAGAGACATTCTGACCTCTTAGAAGCCACATTCAAACTATACGGGAGCCATAGCACATAGCAAGTACAAAATATCAGGGGTTATAAATAATCTGGAAGCAGTTCAAACTGCTGAGCATCACAGGTCATACAGGTACCATACGGCTTTATCCAAGGGGCTTGAACACCCCCAGATTTGGGATTCATGGGGGGCCCAGCAACCGGTTTCCCATGAATATATAAGTACAATAGTTGTGCCTAGATTATTATGACATAGCAAGTCCTCTCCTAGGTAGGTAACTGAAAGAATTGAAAGCAGAGACCCTGCTTGCGCAGGAGGGTCGTTCACAGTAGCCATGGGTAGAAGCATATGTCCATCAAAAACGAAGCAGGCAGCGGATACCCCCAAAACACACTGCACAAGAGGAGCCAGACACTGGGTATCGCAGAGGAAACCACCGGTGACTGAGTGGCTAGTGGACCCAGGGCTTTCCTGGGGGTAGGAGCAGTGCTCCGGACCTAGTACAGCTGGTGGACACATGGCACTGTGGATGCACCGCACACTGCAGGGTTGTGCACTTGACAATAGCTAACCATGCTATGCAAATTTCTCCTCTTTTTTTTTTTTTTTACATTAAGGAGGGAAAAAAAAAAACGAAAAAACAAAAAGCAAACATCAACAACAAAAAAAAAACCACAAAAAAATCCCTTGTCCCTGCCAGTCGACCTCACGGCCCCTTGGCAGGCCCATCTATCATCCATGTTGCCCGCTGCTCAGCAGTGCTCTGCTCTGACAGGAGGTAGCTGCCGAGGCTGGTGCAGCTGGGATCTGGGGGTAGGGATGCAGCAAGACCAGGGATGAAGGGGTTGCTCTCGGCCCATGGGTGCACCTGGAGGTGCCCAGTGCAGGCACCACAGCTCTGAACGTCATCTTTCATGACAGTGCTTGTCTCCACCCACAGTGCACGGCGTCTGAGTGCTGTACTATAGTTTGTCGCAGGGCTGACCATCTCGAGAAGCCCTGTGGATATACGATGCCTGCTCTGTGGCTGACTGGAAGTGATTGTGAGGTCGGAACCTTAGCCCAGCTTCCAGACACTGGTGGTGGAGCCCATAAACACCAACGTGATGGTTCCAACTCCGACCCCATCCCCACTCCCTGCTCCTGGTCATTCTCTTAGAGCCCCTGCAGTCATTCCTCCCTTCATCACGCTCCTTCATACCTCCCTGGCTAAGACTCTGGAAAGGCCTGCTTAGATCTCCTCCCAGAATTCAGTCTGAATTCAGAATTCAGCAAGAAGGGGATGAGCAAAAAGGAGCTGACATCCCACGCCACTCCCGGCAGCTCCACCTGCACTGTCTGCTCTTCCTCTGTACAACCGCCTCTCAGGACTATCGCGGCTACTAGCTGTGCACCTGTGATTACCACTAGCTAACTGTAACATCACTGTAACAAAATTATCATGGCAAATACTCCTCCTCCCATCACATGCTTGACACGGTGTCTTTTCTGAGATGACACCTGGGATGCTGGCGTCACAGGTGGCTGCTTTCCACACTGTGCTACAGTGCCAGCACCTGTCTTGGTCAACCAAGATGTGAGTTGGGGCTGGGATTGCCATGCTGGGGCCCAGAACCATCATACTTTTATTCTGTTTAAAGCAGTTCCTGGAAAATGAGGTGCGGGGTGGGTGTCTGGCTGCCAGAAGGTAGTCCCAGGTATGGTCCTGGGTCATGGCTCCTTGAGACAGCATCAAGCATCCCGGAGAGTCGAGCCACTGAACACCGTCACTGCCTAGTTTCTGCCTCTGCTTGTGGACAGCAGCCTGGGAGCCGGGTAGCTCTGCAGAACCCATTCCTGAGGCTGGGCTGCAACACGAAAGGCTGCACATGTCAAACAGGAACCAGTATGCTATCAATCACTACTGACAGCCACTACCTGCTTCCCAGCCACTCCCGAGCTGAGCGACCTGTGGCAGCCACCCCAGGTTTCTACTCTGGCCTGCCCCAGACTTTCTCCTTGGACATGAAGACCCTGAACTGAGAGCTGAAAACACACTGTGGGAGAAAGGTGGCGGGGCCTGGTCTCTCCCCACCACTCAAGCTCAGGCCACCACCCCAGTGTCCCCCCGCCCCCCCCAACCCCGGCATGGAGCTCACCAGCCCCCAGGCCCTGGGTGCTCCTTTGGAAATGATGCTGCCTTAACTTGAACAGGCTTTCATTCACAGGATTTCTGTCCTCCCACTGCCCCCCCCGCCACACCCCCACCCTAGCATCCCAGCTCACCTCACCTGTCAGAAAATTAAGAAACAAAGTAAAGGAGCAACCAGGTCCATAAAGCTGAATGGGCCAAGGCACAGGGCTGGGGGCACCAGCCAAGCTCCTGAGGCTGACTGGGCTGAGCCACGTGGGGAGCAGGGGGCGTGGTTGCTGGGGATGGTGTAGGATTCTCTTCAGATGGGCGTTTGGGGTGCATACAGGCTCCTGGGAACACTCCCCAGACTCAAAACCAAACTCAGTTTGGAGAGCAGAATGTCCCCTCAGGCTGCCTTTCTGCCTCCGGGGCAGTGTGTCTCTAACCCCCTTGGGCCATGCCAGCAAGGTGACTATCTACTCTGATGCAGAACTTACAGAGGGGAAGCGGTGGTTACAGTGGCTGCAAGGAGTGGGACGTGTGGGGTGAAAGCAGAAAGCTCCCTCAGAGCTCCCAGGAGGGTTCCAGCCCTTTGTCCAGGCCAAACACCCCAAAGAGGGCCTGGCAGGAAATAAGCACCAGGCAGTCTTTTGACAAATCTTGACACAAAGAACTTCACTGACAAATTAAAAACATAGACTCGATATGAAAATAGGATCTTGCTGTATCGCACGTAGAAAAAGTAAAAGGTAAGTTCACTCTGGCAATCCCACCGCCCACAGAGAGTCTACCCAGTGCACACCTGTGTGCAAAGATTTGCCTGTAAAATAGGGCTGCAATTTTAGTACTCCTTAGGCCTAATAGGATGGCTTAGTTAGCTAATCCTCCACCTGCAAGGGCGAGCATCCCATATGGATAATGGTTCATGTCCCAGTTGTTCCACTTTCTATCTAGCTCCTGCTGATGGCCTAGGAAAACAACAGAGAAGGACCAAGTCCTTGGGGCCTTGCACCCATGTGGGGAGACCCAGTAAAAGCTCCTGGATCCTGCCCTCAGATTGACTCAGCTCTGGCTGTTGCAACCATTCAGGGGGTGAACCAGTGGATGGAAGATTTTTCTGTCTCTCCTTCTCTCTGTAAATTTGCCTTTCAATAATAATAATAGTAATAGTAGTAAGCCCTAAAAAAAGGTTGTCTCTGGCCATTCCTGCTGTTTGTGACCATGCACATTACCACGTGGTATTACTGGTCACGTCTGTCCTGTTGCATGACCCATCCTATGGTGAGGGACGCTGATGCCAAGCTACTCTCTTTTGCAAACCCAGAAAGTGAATCTCAAAACTGGCCCCAAGCTGCGGGGAGGCTTCCCTGCTGGGTCACTGCTCTGGTGAATGCGAGAACTGGGAGTTGGGGGGCACACCAGGCTGAGAAAGGCTACAACACCTGTCGGGCTGCATGTGAACTGGGTTAGAGGGAGAGCCAGGCTGGGCTAACTGTGTCCACTGGTGTAAGCAGAGGCTAGTAAGTGCAGGCTGGCTGGGCTTTGCTGCAGCATCACCCGGCAAAAGCTGGCACTAAGGGAAAATCCTGTCAAGCTAGACAGCAGAACCATCTGGAGAATGCAAGGTCTGACACTGGCAGCGGAGCCAGTAGGGGAACCCTGGGCATCGGTCTGATGGGCTGCAACTCCCACTGGTGAGCATGAAAACCAGGGCTTGGGGCGCTACTGTCTAGACAGGTGGTGGCACCTATTGGCATGAGTGTGGGCTGGGTAGTAGGGTCGGTTGGGTTGAACTAGGCCTCAATGCCCATTGATGTATACAAAAGCTGGCCGGGATGTGGGGCAGATTGGACCAGTCTGCAGTACATACTGGCAAGTACAGGAACCAGGGCTGGGAGTAGACCTGGTAGAGGTAATTGGAAGTTTCTCTGATTAGGCTGCAGCCCCCACTGTTGTATGGGAGGGCCACATGTTTAGTGGGCTGAGTTAGGCTGGGCCGCAGCAACCACTGGTTTAAGTGATAGGGCTAGAAACAGAAATGACCCAGCAATTGTCAACTACCAGTGTTTACATAGGCAGATGTGAGTGACAGACTGAGCCAGACTCCATACTGGCAGACATACACAGAAGTCAGGTCTGGGAACACCTCAGATGATGTTTCTTTGGGTATACCCCCGACTGGATTCAGAATTCCAGCCATTGAGAGAATTGCAGAATCTGTGTTCTGACCATGGAGTGCAAGTGTCAAAACTGGGGCTCTTCAGTAGCTAAGAAGGAGCAGTGGACCGCATGCCCAGGTGCATATATAGCAGTCCACTGGAGCCTGCAGAGGGCATCTGGTATCAGAGCAGAGGAAGAACTAATTCAGTCAATGGACTCCGGAAGGATTTCCTCATACTTGGTTCATCAAGCTCGAGAGCATTTCAGAACTATTGAAACCACTTAAGCAGAATCTTTGGAGCATGCTCTGTATCAGGGACCCTGGGATGACATCAGGAGGCTGTTTCCCATCCCAGGGGTACAAAGGCGACGGGAAGCTGTGTGCCCCTTCTCCGCTTATCTCTCCCTTCCCCCAGATGCAGGAGGAAGAAAAATAAAATTTGGAAACAATGGTCTCATCCATTTTCACCTAATCCTGGACCCTTCACACCGTGATCAATCATAAAAAATATGATAAAATAAAATATGATTTGTTATATATATATACTTTATATATTATAAAGTGGCCACAGAAACTTGGAACCTCCTGGGCTGCACTGATACCATCAGATAGTCTCTATGCTCCTTCCCCACCCTCAGGGCATCCCTCATTAGATGCCTGGAATGTTCCCTGAGGGCAGAGTACCCTGGGTCTGGCTCTGAGGAGTTGCAGGACCCAGTGGATCACTTCCTCACCCAGAAGCCATTTCCAGGGGCCACTGTGACTCTCTCTCCCAATGCTGCTTCCAGCTCCAGAAGGGAACAGGGACCTGGAGCACTCCCTCATTCAAGCCCAGTCGAAGCAGACAGGAGCCTTATCTTGGCCCAGTCGAGATGTCTGCAACATCCCTTGACTGGCTCCAACATCTATGAACTCTTCCAGTGTTTTCTTTTGTCGCTCTGTAAAGCAAGCTCAGACTCGGCCAGCACTGCCTTTGCAAAGACCTAAAACCACATGTTTATTTTCCTGAACTATAAAAAGTTTATAGGGGTCTGGCCTGCTGGCCCAGCACATGCTCACAGCCGCTACTGCACCCACACAGAGACACACAGGGCTCTGTGTCAGCCACAGCTAGGAGGAAGTGGGTGGGTTGCAGCGGTCTGGCCCTCAGCAGAAGGGCACAGGGTACAGGATGGGATAACACGGGGTGGCCATGGGGAGGAGGTGTGACAGAGATTGGAACATGGCTGTAACTTGCAGCAAAGCTGTGAACACGGTTGGAGGCTAAGAGGCCAGCTTTCTCCGGGCGTTCCGCTCTGCAGGGGCCCTGTCCAGGCTGCTTAGAGGATGCTAAGTGGGTAGTAGCACTGGGATTGGCCCTCGGCTGGAGGCCCTGACCCTGGCCCTCTATCCTGGATTAGAAAGGCATGGAAAGGGGTGCCTTACACCAACCCTACACCAACCACACCCTCATTCTCAACCAGAGAAGCAAATGCCATGGTACCATCCAGAACTCAGGCTCCAGAACATTTGCTCAGACGTGTGCTGTTTTTCTGCTGGCTTGGCCATCCTGACACACACTGGCCTTGGCACATAGGTCTGTGTTTGCCCCCAAGTTGGTGCTAATCCCTTTAAGTGGACAGCACCCTGAACAGGTTACGAACTCTGGCACCTTAACAGCTCCTCTGCTCCCCCCAGGCCCATTTCTCCTTGTCCCCTTTCCTGGGACCTCAAGAGGGACACAGGAGGAAGGAAGCAGGGAGCGGAGGGAAGGTGTAAGGCCATTGTACCTGCACAAGGTCAGACTGCACAAGGTTCAAGCACAGGGTCGGGGCAAGGGACATGGGGACCCATGAGATCTCTTCAAAACTTGAACTGCTGAAATTTTTTAGGAAAAAAGAAAAAGGCCATCTGTTCAGAGTCGCGATTCTCACCCCTCTCAGTCATGATGCCTCCTGTCTAATGCAACAGCTCACAATTTTCCTTCCCATGCTGTGCAGACATGCAAGTACAGGTGGTAGAATGCATCTACATGCTCATCGTTAAAATCAGCATGGTAAGCAGAAGAAGAAGGGGAGAAATGAGTGGTGAATAGATACAGCACAAGTGTCACTTCTTTGCAGACCCTGATGAGGGCCAAGAGTGTACAGAGCCTCATGTGTGCTCAGTGGAGCAGGATTGCCAGCATGGCACAAAGTTCCTTTGGACTCAACATTGAATCCTCAGTTGATGGATTTGTAGCACAGGTCTCCTAAGTGACCAAGACCATGAAAGTAACCAGGGACTGCTGAAGCCTTCCCAGGGCACCAACAGTCCAGGAAGGTCTCATCTCTGAGAATTTTCCACCTGTTCCCATTTTGCTACCAAATTAAGACTTGAGTTGGGATGCTCACCTCCCATATCATGGGTTCCAGTCTGACTCCAGACTCTAGCTTCCTGCTACAGCAGGTCCTACTATCATCATGTGGGAGAGCTGGATTGGATTTCTAGGTATTGGCTCATTTGGCCCAATCCCAGCTATTATGGAGTAGACCAGTGGATGGAAGATCTCTATCTGCCTCTCTCTGACATCAAATAATAACTTTTAAAAAAAAATAGCTAAATTCACAGGCCAGAGGGGAAGCAGCAGGAAAAGACTTAAGCTCCCTGCTGAAGACTGAAGAAGCTGGTGAGGGTAAACCCAGCCCTCCCAGGGAGGCTCTCTCCTGAGCTGCACTGAGGTGCAGGAGCTTGGGACCCTGCACCCAGATGAGAGACTCAGATGGGGTTTGGGGCTTCTAGTTTTTATCTGGCATAACACCACTGATGAACAAGTGAAAGCTTTCTCTAACTCTGCTTTTCAAAAAGAAGCAGCAGCAGCTCTTGGGAAAATAAACTTCTAGAAATCATGTGTCTTATAACCTTGATGTTGTAGGCTCTGCTATTCCTGTTTCACAGATGGGGAAAGGCCCTGGCAGGTAGTCACATGGCTGAGCTCAGATTTGAATCAGTTTTTCTCTTGCAACAGACTTGCCTCTTCTAACCTCTCCTTCTGCCCTCCCCAAGACAAAGGAGCTGAGGCTGAGGAGGGAGAATGCCTTCCTCCCGCAGCATGTCAGGACTCGGGGGCTTAACCAGGGCACATTTACAAGGGATGGCCTGTCTGTAACACTGAGTTTTGGATAAAGAATCTGAACAAGCAGCCACACATGCACAATTCATTTACGTTAGCCCCCAAATCCTGGAGAAGTTTGCTTTCTGCTTCATACATCTTTGTTTCCTTTCCCAAGACAGAGTTGGAGAGGTGGAGCACCTGAGTGAAATGGATTTTCCAGCGGCCGTCCGTTCTTCAGCCAGGCCTTGGCTCTGTGTCTCCAGGCAGTTTGGGGAGCAGAGCCTTGGGGCAGGGCATCTTCAGCTTCGTGTGTCCCTTCTGGCTGCTTGGAGAAACCGAGAACCCCTCCTTTTGCATGTAACAAACCATACAAGGTTACAAAGGCAACTGGGCATATCAGCTACTACTGTTGCTTAAAGGATGAGTGTTTCCCAAGTAAATTCCTGGAAATCATATTTTTAAAAATCGGTTACTTATTATTTTATTGTTTATTTGAAAGGGGTAAGGACAGAGGTATAAAGAGAGAGAGAAAGAGACACACACAGTTTCCCATTCATTGGTTTACTCTTCAAATGCCTACAACAGCTGGGGCTGGGCCAGGCCAAAGCCGGGAGCCAAGAACACCATCTGGGTCTCCCACGTGGGCGGCAAGGGCCTAAGTACTGGAGCCATTACCATCTGCCTTGCAGTGTTTTCATTGGCTGGAAACTGACTCAAACTCAGACACTCTGATACAGGATGCAGGCATCCCCCGTGACATCTCACCTGCTGTGCCCAATGTTCACCCCGATGTCTTTTCTTGGAAAATTGACATTTGTGGTGTAGTTTTTCTGAGAAATTCTTTCTGGTCTCTCTTCAGGAGCTGCTGTCAAGCACACAGCTCAGCAGTGTTTCACACTTCCCACCATTGTGCACCCACCGCTAGATGAGGCCCTGATTTTGATTCTTTCAGGTACTGATCCAGAAGTGGAACTGCTGGCACCAAGGGTGAGTCTGATTTGTTTGCTTGTTGTTTTTTAATGAGACACTGCCAGGCTGCCTTCCACAGAGACCACCCCATTGCACATTCCTACCAATAACACACGGGGGCTGATTTCACCACCTCCACCCCAAGATTTCCTTTTTTATTTTCTGTTTGCTGATAACGGCTACCCTAATGGGGGTGAGGTATGTGATCCGTGGTATATCCACTTTTTATTAGGATCTTCAATAACAAGCCTGAAGGATGGGTCTACTGATTGCCCTAACACTGAAGTAACAATGGACTAAGTAGATGCCCAACTATAACATGAACGTGTGATTCTGCCAGTGACAAGGCAAAGCCAAAGCCATACACTTGAAAGGAGCGTTCTTTTCTTTGTTTTGTTTAAGATTATGTATATAGAAAGGCAGATTTATAGGCAGGAGAAGCAGAGAGAGCAATCTTCTATCTGCTGATTCACTCCCTGATTGGCAGTAATGACTGGTCCAATGTCCAGAGCCAGGAGCCAGAAGCTCTCTTTGGGTCTCCCAGGTGGGTGCAGTGGTCCAACAGGTTGAGTCATCTTCTGCCACTTTCCCAGGCACATCAGCTGGCAGTTAGATCAAAAGTGGAACAGCTGATAATAGAATCGGCTCTCATATGGGATTCTGGTGCTGCAGGTAGAGGATTAGCCTGTTGAGCCACCATGCCATCTTGGGAGGGTTCATTTCAACTGGGAGTGAGTGAAAATAAAGAGGTATTTTATATCTCATCCAAATTCTGGGAATCCCTGAAGGCCTAAACTGCAGAAAGAAAACCGAAGTTAGAAAGATCACTCCAGGAGAAGCTCATGGACAAGTCTGGTCAGCTGTATGGGCAGCGACAAGGGGGAGAGTACGGCTGCGTTCCCTTCTAATCTCCCCCCACCCCATCTTCTTACATTGTGACTGAGACTTGCAGAGGGACCTGATGGTCCCTCTGTCCTCCTAAGTCCCAGCGTGAATTCCACAGGAGTCCCTAGCCAGGATTTGCAAGCACAGAGCATCAATGCATCCTGCCCTCTGCAGCTTTAGCCATCCATCTCCACCCATCTGAGACTCCAAGGGCTCTGGAGAAAGTCCCCCTCCAGGGCATTGAGCTCCCTTGTGGCAGAGGAGGTGAGCACTTGTTGTCAGCTGCAAGTCCAGCTGTGCTGGAGAAACATGGCTGAGATCTGGAGGGGCCTTTCAAAGTCCAGGAGTCAGCCCTCAGTCTGCCCCAGCCACATCTTGAAGCGTTTTTACTATCAAGAAGCATCTGCATGCAGATTTCAGAATCTGTCTCTTGGTTCTTGCTACGCAGAGTGTTGCAACGCTGGCATGCGGGGAAATCCAGAGAGACAGCATAATGGGTGTGGACGATGCTAATGGGACCTTCGGGTCCCTGGGCTGTCAGCCCTGTCTCCCCTCAGCATGCATTTGGAGTTCAAGTTCAATGAGGTGCCATTGGGTTCTGATTTGTTGATTTAAACATATGGACGGACAGACAGAAGACACATACACTCACACATACATACACACTCACACACACACACACACACACACACACTGCCAAATCTTTTTGGTTTTTTTATGTTTGTTTTGTTTTGTTTTTGAAGCTTTGTTTTCTAAGGAAAGTCAACATTGCAATAGTTCATGTATTCAGGAAGAGCAAGTATTCTTTTCCAGCACTAGCTTGTGGGGCTAAGATAAGTTTTTTTCATCCCATGTTAAAAATCCTTCCTTTGTGTCCCACTGCAGCAGCCCAAGATGCGTTTGGAAAGAAACAGGGATAAGGAAGGTTATTTCTTTACAACGTCCACTGCTGTGTGTTAAACTTTTCAATTATTTTGTTCTTCCCCTCATTTCTTTACTCCCTTCCCTCTCTTATGTGTTCAGAAAACCCCAATATGTCAGTCTCACTGCTCAACAGACTTCAGCTCTGTAGGGAGCTAGAGGCTCCATTTGCAGTGGTGGGAAGGGCTGGGGCCCAGTGGGGTCCTGCCCTCGGGTCCCTGCTGCCCTACCGGCTGTGTCTCAGGAGACTGCACTCTCATGTCCAGGGCTGCAGTCTGGGATTTGGATTTGTCTCTAGGAAAAGAGGTTGGGCTCCCTTGTAGCTTCTCATAGGAGGTTCCCGAGTTCCTTCTGCAAACACGCTCATGTCTTTCATTGCAGGTAAGTCAGGTGCAATTCACTCAGAGGAGCCAGTCTGTGACCTGAGTTGGGGCAAACCACACTGCAACTTAGTGTTTTCAAATAAGAACCATGGACTAGCGCCCACTGCTAAGGTTTCTGGAGGCTGTCCTGAGGCTGAGCAACTCAGGAGGTGAGGGCAGAGGACTGGGGCTGTCTGTCCCTGTAGTAGGGTCCTGGGACTCACGTGGAATAGCTCAAAGCCCTGAGGAGTTGGAGCCTTTATGCCTCTCTAAGCCATGGCTCAGGAATTCCAGAATGTTCCTTTCTACAAGGCTAACCCATGCTCAGGGAGATGAGACTAGACCTCTCAGTGGCTGGCCACGAAGATGGGAGCAATAGTCATGGCTGGGGGTAGCAGATAGTCCCGTCATCCAGTGATGATTTGTCAGAAATGACACACTGGCAGTTCTCAGGACAGCGAGAGAGACAGCATCAAAGGCTCATTCCTGGGCTGGCAGGATCCGGGGTGACTCTGGGGCTAGCAGGCAGGGGAGTGACATTGCAACTGGAGCCCCTCACTTGCACGCCAGCTCAGGCAGTGGCGTCACAGAGCCTCAACACTATCTGGCCTGAAACAAGGAGCACCTTCAAAGGCAGTGCGAACTATCATCCTTTCACTGGAGCTCCCAGAAAGGGAAACAAGAGGAGGGCCTATGCCCTTGAGTCACAACACACTCACCATGGAGTTCAGGGACGTCACTAAATTATATGTCCTCTCTCTGGAAAATGAGGCCACTGTGGTGGTTGGAGCAAGACTCCAGGTGTCACGGGATCCCAGGGTTACTAGGTCTGGTTTCCTCAAGTGACTCGGAAAAGCACTGAACTCTGCAGTTCCAAGCAGCTGAAATTTCTATTGGCCAGATGACATTGACACCAATTCAGTGGCCCTGGAACAGTGGAAGGTTGGAGGTCTAAAGTTGCTAAGGGCATGTCTCTGGGACGAATACCCACAGAGTTTTCAGCCTGAGGCCTGGGTCTGCCGGATTGCATTGAGCACTTTTGGGGTTTTTGGATTAATAAAGGAAAGAAAGAAAGAAAGAAAGAAAGAAAGAAAGAAAGAAAGAAAGAAAGAAAGAAAGAAAGAAAGAAAGGAAGGAAGGAAGGAAGGAAGGAAGGAAGGAAGGAAGGAAGGAAGGAAGGAAGGAAGGAAGGAAGGAAGAAAGAAAGAAAGAAAGAAAGAAAGAAAGAAAGAAAGAAAGAAAGAAAGAAAGAAAAGAAAGAAAGAAAAGAAAGAAAGAAAGAAAGAAAGAAAGAAAGAAAGAAAGAAAGAAAGAAAGAAAGAAAGAAAGAAAGAAAGAAAGAAAGAAAGAAAAATGGCCACAGCAACCAAAATACAATGATAGTCGCTATGTCTGCCGTGGTGCTACAAGGGGAGGTGTGTGATTCCTGTGGGCCAGACCCAGAGGCGCAGCAACTTGCACTGCGGCAGGTGTGGCGTCTGTGAGACTGCTGTGCTCCCCACCCCTGCACATCCCAGTGAGCAACACAGAAAGAGAAGTTGAAATCTGGTTGGTGTTGCCTATGCCAAGGATGGAACCCCCAAGCCAGCCTCTGAGCTGTTCTCTTTAATGGAAAGCCAAACTCAACTCCAGAGCTATTTTTCAGATTTTGCCACACTCCAAAGTGAAGTTTCCAAAAGCCCAGCATATCTGGTTGGCGGGGGGGGGGGGGGGGGGGGATGAACCTGTAACATTTGTGTGTGTGCATTTGTTTTTTAATGAAAAGAAAGACCTGAGCTGGAACAAAAATGTGGCCAAAAAGTACTCTCCGAATTGGACAGCTCTTTGCTATTTGACTGGGGTTAAGTGTCTGGGAACTCTGAGGTCACACGGTCTGTGAATGGGCTGTGGAACTGGGCCAGGCAAAGCTCGTTTCTCCTAATAATTGTTGTCTCCCCAGCTGGTGAGGCGACTTTTCACACTCTGCTAACACCTCTGACGCTGCTCTGCCTTTGGCCCTTATTGCACCAAGGAGGCACCACTGGGTGAAGGGTGGGTGCTGCTCAGGCTGAGCCTGCTTGCTGGGGTGTCTGCCAAGCTCCTCCCCAGCCTACCTGAGCACCTGTGGGACTAGCATGGGGCTGGGGACTCCTGGGTGGCAATGCTGGCCTCATGAAGCCTGCATCCTGGCACTTCTATGACTGAATCATGGATGTGGGCTTGTAAATTAGGCCACTCAGGAAGCAGCATGGCCCTCTGATGGTACAGCCCATGTTGAAAGGGATTTGGCCCCTCCACTCCGCTCTCTGCCCGGCCCTGCTCCCCCTGGCTGCCAGCTACGGCAGCATCTGGGGAAGGAGGCCTCAGAGGGCTGTGGTTTGGCTCTGCTTTCCCTTGCCCTTGGGGATACCCTTGCAAGCAGTCTGGGTAGGGGTGAGAGCTGTTCATCTGGGCCTGAAGACCCCTCAGGAGGACAACTCCAAAGCGGGTGGTAGGCACTCAGCCCAGGGGCCAACAGCACCTACCAGAGTCTCCTCTTGTATCTAGACCAAAGCCATACCTGGGGTGATGGATTACAGCAGCATGTCATGCACCTGGGGCAGGAACCAGGATTCCTTGGAGAAGTGGATGAATGGGAGGGTGAACAGGACCAGGTCCAGGGCCCAGGTGCTCCAGCAGGTCCTCAGTGAGCAACATCAGGTCCTGTGTTGATTCTAGGAGATGCTCAGAGACATCAGAAGTGGGTGACAGAAGTAGAGTTGTTAAGGTGGCTCTATCTACATTCTGTGTAGGTCTACATGCTGGTTCACTCCCCAGATGGCTGCAACAGCCAGAGCTAAGCTAAACTCAAGTCAGGAGCAAGGAGCCAGGAGATTTTACTGGGTCTCCCACGTGAGTGCAGGGTCCCTTGGACTTGAGCCATCCCCCACTGCTTTCCTAGGCCACAAACAGGAAGCTGGATCAGAAGTGGAGCAGCTGGGACATGAACTGGTGCCCATATGGGATGCTGATGCCCTAGGCAGAGGCTTAGCCTACTATATCACAGTGCTGGCCTCTAAGTCACTGTCTTGGGTGCTGTTTAGGGATTCAGAGTTGCTCTTCCTTGTGCTTGTCCCTCTGGGGTACTTTGTGCATCAGATGATGGAAAGAGAAAGCTCTAGCTCCTAGGTGTTTATGGCCAGATGTGGGAGTGGACGCCTCTCTTCCTCTCACATGCCATCAGCTGCAGCTCAAGCACATGACCCAGCTCATTGTAATGAGGCTTAGAAATGGATTAGCAGATGTACAAGAGGAAGGGGAGAAGGGCTTTGCTAAGCAACTCTCAGTCTCCACCACCCAAATGCACATTGGTGAGACCTGCAACCATTCAGAAGTTGCTTCTCAGGTGACAGCAAAAGGAAATGAAGACAGTAATTTTTTTTTTTAAAACCAGGGTGAACTGAGTCAATTTAATCTAAAGTCACAGATTATAAAGATAAGCCTGTTTGAAGAATCTATCCACTCTGCTGTAAGAAGCTTGTTCTCTCATGCAGCAGTACCCATCACCACCTTACGTATACTGTTATGCATTCGAGAGAAAGACAGCTCTCACCTATCGAATCTTGAACCCATGACTTTCATAATGACATTCTCAGTGCCACCCTAAACAAGCTTAGATTCTAAGTGTGAGATGCAAGAGCAGGAGAGAGGGTTGGGTGGACAGTAGAAGGGCCTCTTGGTTAACACCCAGAATATCAAAGGGGAAGTATGGAGAGAAGGCAGGGCTGAAGGCATCAAGAGACTAGCCATAACAGCCGTGGGGTGAGGGAGCTCTTGGAGATGCTGTTCCCCGATGTTCATTTACCATAATGCTGAAGGATTTCCAAGAGAGTATGTACTGGTTTTTAGAGGGCATAGATTACAGGAGGAAGGCTTAAATGCCCGAAGAGGCTTTCCTCTTGCTCTCTTTCTCCTCCTTCATACTCCAGGGGGTTGAGTAGTCATTGCTCTGCTCCCAACTGCCATGTCCTGGCCAGTGTCCACCTAGTCAGGGACGGTGAATGTGTGTTCACCTCTATGCTATCTACATACACATACATGTAAGTGTCAAAGACTGAACAGAAATCAAAATCAACAGACAGAAGATGTCCTGATTAACATGAAAGGCTCAAGGCACTGAGGTGGTTAACAGCTAAGAGGAGACACTCCAGCTGAGAGTGAATCATGACAAGGAACAAATGATACAAAGAGAGAGATACCAGTGGTGTGCCTGTGTGAAGTGGATCCCAGAGAAGACTGCTGTAGTGCAGAGCAAAAATGCAGAAGGAGTTGAAAGAAGAAGGGGTTGGGTCATACAAGGGCTGGAAGGCCACAGGGAAAGCTCTGGACTCAGTTCTAACTACAATGGGGAGCCATAACTACAATGATTATGCTGAGAAATGATGCGATCTGAGTGATGTTTTGAGAAATGACACAATCCGTGGGGCAGCTGTGTGGAGGATGGATTGGCTGCAAAGCAGGAAGGATGGGGAGCAGAGATGACAGTGCCAACCTAGCAGGTGACCAAGGTTGTCCAGATGGAAGCTGCTGGATCCAGAAGTGGCAGCGGGTGCATCAGGACCCAGGTCATAGCTAGGGCCTAGGAGTCACACTCCCCAGACTTCCTGATGGATCAGATCTAAGGAATGAGCACAGGGAGCTGTAGAGAAGGAAGTGGAAAGTCGCAGCTTGAATAGATGCTGTTGATCCTGGTTGAGAGGGGAGCAAGGCAACAGAAGCAGAGTCTCATTCTAGATATAGGTACACATTTGTACGTCAATTATTGCACCTGCTTTTCTAGGAAAGGCTGCCATGAACTGCAATAGAGTCTTTTAAAATCTGGCTGCCCCTAGGAGCAGCAAGCACAGTTGCACATACGTGGGTGCCAGGGGCTCGGACACCTTGGCAGGAGGGGCCCACCGCTGGGGACCTTTGGAAGGCCCAGGGAAGCCAAGCTCCTCTGGGGAGGCCATGGGGTGTAGGGCAGTGAGACTCACCAAGGCACCAACTCCATTCCCTTGATCAAAGCTTGGCAAAGCCCCAAGTGCCTTTGGGCCTCCAAACTCCCTTTGCTCTACATAGAAGTCCCTACAAATTTCAGGAAAATCTGTAACCGATTTATGAGCAATCCACGTACCCTGGAGCAACTTTGTCACAACATAGTCTTTTTTGCATTCTTATCCAAGCCACTGATGTGTCTGCCCCCGCTGCCCAGCCTGTTCCCACCCCACTCCACCCTGACCAACCAGAAACTCCGCACATCTCCCCGGGCCAAGTGGTTGCCAAAGCCCACAGTGGATTATCTCCACAACCCTTTCTGTCTTCTGCAGGGCCAGTGCTCTGGGCAGTGGTTAGGGGAAGGTGATCTGTGTGTGAGGACAGCCTGTTCTGGAAGCCATGCTTTAGAAACTCGATGGCAGCTCAACACTCTTGCTAACCAGCCCCATGGAAGTGG
Source organism: Ochotona curzoniae (assembly GCF_017591425.1). NCBI lineage: Eukaryota > Metazoa > Chordata > Mammalia > Lagomorpha > Ochotonidae > Ochotona > Ochotona curzoniae. The sequence goes on along the minus strand of NW_024466004.1, from coordinate 9,585,641 downwards.
CATGGGTATCTCCCTTAGTGCTGAATGGTCAAATTAGCTCACCCTATTCTTGTATGTTGGGCTCATGGAAACCCCAAAGGCTTTTTTGCCCCTACCTTTCCCCTCTTGGTTAACATTCTGTGTATTTCAGAGAAATTATATCCATCTGCTTCTGATTCATTGACCCCAGCTCTTCCTGATCTCTGTTTTGCAACAGCTTTTCAGCAGCTGAGAAGGGATTTCCAAGCCCAGTGTGTGGAGAAAGGCCGTGAACATCTCGTCATGTACACAGAGAATATCTAACATGGTCGGAGTACCTGAACCCCTAATGGCAGCCAACATGGCAGCTGGATTGGGAGGATTAGAATCCAGCTGTGAGTCTGTCCTCAAGACCAAAAATCCCAGGCGCTATGCACTTAGGAGGCGATCCACCTCATTCCAGAAATACAGGAGAAGAAAGGACAGCTGAGCTCCAGTGTTCATCTGATACCCCAAGTTCCACCCACACAGCCTTTTAAGATTTGTGGACACACAGGAGCAGTGGCCCTAGGGGTGACAACGAGGGACAAGGAGATGTGCCACAGATGGGCTCAAACACTGCCCTCCCAGGAGTCAAGCTGGTGTGAGACAACGACCTTAAATATGACCAACTCCGGCCTCATTTCAGAAAGAGCTCGTGGCTGCTGCTAGGAGCCACTGGCTCCCCAGAGCCTGGCTCAGGGCACAGCTGCTGAAGGTGATCCCTACGGGAGGCAGGCACAGGCTCCTTGGTGGTCCAGGGACAGGAGTCCAGGCCAGGCCACCAGGAGCCCAGCCACATTCATGAAAGCAGAAGGTGCTTGTCCAGGCGGCTCATTTCCACAGTGGTCGCAGGGAGGGTGGGACCGTCTATCCGACCTTCAGCTACCCTCCCTGCATCTGGCTGTGGCCACAGCCGAGTAGCTAGGGTCCGGCTCCTGTCGCCATGGGCACATCTGGCGGGCTGGGCAGAGGCGCATGGGGGAGTACAGAGGCAGGGCAGAGCAGGCACCATCTGGGAGCCATTAGAGGCTGGCTTGTACCCCGGGGCCTCTATAAACCATCCATCAGGGAGGCAAGGAGAAAAAAAAAACACACACACAAGCTTCTTTCCCTTTTTATTTATTTATTCTCTGCTTTGTTTATAGTGACAGTGGTCACAGTTTCCCTGAAAGGAAATCACTGAAAATTACAGGGTGTTTGCCTGGGCTTTTTAAAAATTAATTTCCTCTATTTTTGCCTGAATTCGATTTGCCCTCATTCCCATTCCCCTCACTCACGCTTAGTGAAAAATCTCTTTTGATTTGTTCTTAATGTGGAAAATGTTGGCAGTTCCATGAGGCTGTTGGAAAATCTCCGAGGAGCACAGACCAGGTAGAGCTTTCGGAGGCTTTCCAGGGCTCCAGAGACAGTGGCCGTAGACCCAGGCTGCAGCCCAGCCTCTCCGAGTTCATGCTGCATTCCCCAGTCTCATCTCCCAGCTCCCGCGAGCAGCCAGCCCATTACCCACAGGCGAGCTTTCCTTCTTCCCCACCTTCACAGCTTCTCGCTTCTGCAAGGTGTCTCCGATTTTCAGAGTTCATCACAAACACAGACCTCCCTGGCACTAGGAACCAAGGGACCCAGTGGCTCCCTGGCAAATGCTGGGCGTTGCCCGGAGTCAGCCCTCATCTTGGTTAGCAGCTAGAGTGAGACTCAGAAGCCTGGTCCCAGATCCAGTTCCACAATCTCCCAGATTTTTACAAAACATCATCATCATCACTGTCCCTTCAGCGTGTGGAGCTTTGCCTCATGCTACCCTCTTTACCAGCATCACCTTCCTTCATCCTCGTAATGGTCCCAAGAGGTAGGCATTTTTATCCATTTCGTGGATGAGACGAGGCTCTCAGAATTTATGCACTTGTTGAGGATGACAATCAAGTCAGGGGCACACTTGGAATTGGAACCCTGATCGTCAGATCCTTGTTAAAAAGTTGCCTGGGACTTTTTAAAAATTTATTTGTTGTTGTTGTTGTTGTTTTTAAGTGTAAGTAGCAAAGCGAGGGAGACATAGAGAGAAAGGGATCTTACATGTGACAATTCACTTCCCCGAAAGTGCCAACATCCCAGGGCTGGGCCAGGCCAAAACCAGGAATAGAGACCTCCATCCAAGTCTTTCATGTGGATGGCAGGGTTAGACCATCACCGGCTGCTTTCCCAGGCACATCAGCAAGGAGCTGGGTCAGAAGCGGAGCAGCTGGGACTCACCTGGCTGGAGGCAGATTACGGTTTAACTCATTGTGCCACAATGCCAGCCCCAAGCCTGATTCTTTATTTTTATCATAAAGTCAGAAATACAGAGAGGAAGATCTTCTATCCGATGATTCACTCCCCCAAGTGACCGCAATGGCCGGTGCTGCGCCGATCTGAAGCTGGGTACCAGGAGCTTCTTTCCAGGTCTCCTATGTGGATGCAGAGTCCCAAAGCTTTGGGCCATCCTCGACTGCTTTCCCAGGCCACAAGCAGGGAGCTGGATGGGAAGTGGGGCTGCTGGGATTAGAACCGGAGCCCATATGGGATCCCAGTGAGTTCAAGGCGAGGACTTTAGCTGCTAGGTTACTGTGCCAGGCCCACCTAAGCCTGATTCTTAAGCAGGTGCTCATAACCACCACTGTTTTGTTCTGCCCACTTACCAATAACAACAGCAAACAGCATCAAGGTTTCCTCATCTGCGATGAGGTACTAAGGAGAACTACTTTTTGTCACTCCAGTCCTTACCCATATTCAATGTGTCTTTAGGCCGGTGACTCCCAAGCTTCTTATCAACCCCAAGAGGCGGGGTTATTATAAGCCATGCCACAGCTGAGCACATAGCAGTCTGACAGGGTAAGTAACCTACCTGCCTGAGGTCCCCAGCATCTGGATTGACTGGACCTGTGTGCAGAAAATTGACTCAAAGAGGAAAGAATGAGACACAAGATAGAATGGTGAATGAAGAGCTTGGAAATATGGAAGCATTCTTATTGATTTCTAAATAATGCATTATTCATTTCTAAATAGCAACCACAAGTAATTTAAAGCCAAGTGAGAAAACAAACAAACATACACTAGAAAAATGGCAGGGGAGCTGAAGGGGCATACTGAGGAAGTGATTTTAAGATCTTTCTTTGTTTTGTCAAAAAAAAGGGAAAACACTTGGCTTAACTTTAGACTTTGTTGGGTCAAAATATGTTGCCTGTGTGTCAAGGACAGCTTGATGTGAGATCAAAAACAGGTCTCTCCACACAGTTTCAATGACTTTTCCTGTAGAGCAAACAGACTGAACAGGTGCTTCGGTGTTAGCCAGTACATCTGTATTGAGCCCTTCCCTCCCACATCCTCGCTATGTGACTGTGGGAAAGCCACCCAAATTCATTCATTTGAGAATGAAGTGAATTATTGTCCAAATTATGCTTTGCACAGAAAGCAAACTCAGCGAGTTATGGTAAGAAAGCTAGAAATCAGATTTCTGGAGGACAAGATTTCAAAAAAACGTTTAAAGATTTATTTATTTTTTATTTGAAAACAGATTTGCAGAGAGAGAGGAGAGACAGATAGAGATCTTTTATCCACCTTTTCACTCCCTAAATGAGCACTACAACTGGAGCTGGGCCAGTTCAAACTCAGGAGCCGGCAGATTTCTTTGGATCTCCTATGTGTCTGCAGGGGCCCGGGGACGTGAGCCTTATTTCACTGCTTTCCCAGGCACATCAATAGGGAGCTAAATAAGAAGTGAAGTGACTAGGACTTGAACCAGAGCTTGTATCAGATGCCCACAATGTAGGAAGAGGCTCTGCCTCAGTGTGGGTAAGATAAAATTTTAAGATGAATAAACTTTTCAAAGCACAAATTTGCACTAAGACTAATCCAATGTTTCAAGGTTTTGTCCCCGACCCACCCACCTGCCCTTTACTTTTCTAGAAATCTTGAGTTGTTTTGCCAGTGTACCTGTTTGGCATTAAAGCCTCCCCAAACGATCCCCTCTTATGATTAAGAATCGTGCTCAGCAGAGCATTGTTTTCTGACAGCTCATCCTCACTTGAGTTCTCTGAAAGAGCGAGGCAGCAGGCACAGTGCTGGAGACAGTTGGTACAGCCAGAGGGTCTCAGTTCTAACCTGCTGAATCCCACTGGGCTTGAAAAAACATGCCTGGGAGAGTAAATCAACTCAGTTTCTGCATCTCCAGACACCGTGCACATAACCTGGCTTTGTACATGACGCCTGCTCTTCCCTTCCTGTCATGCTGGGGTCCAAAGGGGCGGAGCATGTGTCTATCTGCTATTGTTGGTCCATCCACGCAAGGTCCAGCTCTTGTTTCCTGCTTCCAGTCCTCTCCGCATGCGCAGACATCCTGAGGAGCTTCATGTGTGCGTCTGCTTTGGAATATCTAATTGCTCATACACAATATGCTACTTAAGCCTGTCAGTACTCATATCTACTTTACACAAGGGTGAGATGGTCCTGTGGACCTCATTTTGCTTCTTAGATTGTGCCCCAATGAGCACTGAAGGTCTAACCATGTGTGCCTTCCTCTTCCTTATTATTTTTTAAGATTTGTTTTATTTTAATTGGAAAGGCAGATTTATACAAAGAAAAGGAGAGACAGAAAGATCTATCCATGATAGTCATCTACAATGACCAGAGCTGAGCCAATCTGAAGCCAGGAACCTCCTCTGGGTCTCCTGTGAGTGTAGGGTCCCAAGGCTTTGGGCCATCAGCATCCTCCACTGCTTTCCCAGGCCACAAGCAGGGAGCTGGCTGGAAGGGAAGTAGAGTAGCTGGGACCAAACCAGAGCCCATACGGGATGCCGGTACTTGAGAGGGAACGGCCAGCCAATTAAGCTGTTATGCCATGCAAACCTTCCACTTTTTAAAACATTCTTTGCAAATAATAATAATAATAACCAAACATCCTTTGCCCATTTGTTTCTACTTGATCAGCTCTATAAGATGTAGAAATGTTTGGCAAGGCAGAAGATCGCCTTTTGGCTCATCTTTGCTTGACATAATTATTTATGATTCAAATTTTTTGGAGTAAATGCACTGAATTTCTCAAAAATGCAATGGATTGTAAATATTTGAGCTGTTTGGAATTTGTGGAACATTTAAACATTTAGCCTCATTTTTTCATATTTTCATCAAAACTTCACACTAGAAATAGAATTTACAGTCACAATACTGTCATGGTTCTTGTATATCTTTAAGAAGTCACAGATGTGGATCTGGCAGACATTCAACAACAGTAGGTGACACTAGCAGTACAAAAAGGAAGGATTGACACTGTACTAATTAGACTTAGTATTCTCCTTGGCAGAGAAAAGCTGATGAGCAGAAAAAATCTCTGAACTCAGTAAGTTGTCTTTTTCAGCCAGAAGTTGAAATAGCCTCATGCTTTGCTATCACATCTCCATTTCTTATTTGGTGTTTGCTTCTCCTTTTTTAATGATTTGCACATTTCAACTGCAGAGCAAAAGAGAGAAACAGATTAAGAGACAGAGAAAAAGAAAGAATGTATCCTTTGGATCTATCTTTCAGCCAGGTCCGGGTCAGGCTGAAGCCAGGAGCTCCATCTTGGTCTCACACATGAGTGGCAGGGGCTCCAATAGTCAGTCATTTTCCATTGCTGCCTGTGCTCATTAGCAGGGAGCTGGATTGGAAACATCTAGGACTGATCGGGAATGCCAGTGCCAAAAGCAGCTGCTTCAACTGCTGCATCCCAATACTGGTCCCCCCTTTTATCCTCCTTGAAGATGCACAGGATTGCCAGAAATTCTTAGCTTGTTCTGCTGTTCTAGAAGACAAGTTTCTGGCCAAAGAGATAAACCTCTTGACCCAGCATCACCAGAGCCTAGGATGTCCCCACCGATCCCGGCCACCTGGCCTGGCCACCAGGCTCCTTTACCCTACTGAAATCTATGTGGTTCAAGGCAAAGAGGGCAGGAAACTACCTGGGAACCTTCTGTTCCTTCCTCTCTTGTTGCAGCAAGAACTGGCTGTGTCTCCTTGGTGAGTGTTAGCAATGTACCAAAGTCCTCCCCAAGAGGCAAGGCCTGGAACATGAAACATGGAACATGGAACAGACAGCCCTGTGCGCTGCATCCCACTCTACTCCAGTGAGAAAGAAGCAATGTCCTCCAGAGTCCCCACTGCAGGAGATGTGTACTCTCCTGAGAGATGGAGAGGAGACATATCCTTTTCCTGAATGTCTCTCATTCCTTAATTTCCCATTTTCCAGGGCCTGGGTCTCCATGACCCCATGGATACTGGAGTCCATGTGGTGGGTGTGGAGGATACGAAGGTGTGAAGAGAACTGCTCCATTTCAGGCAAGGCCACAAGGAATTTCCCTGCTGCATGGTAGGGGCTGGTGGATGTCTCTACAACCACCTGAAAGCAGAGCCATCTCCCTTTGCATGGACACCGGACAGCCCCACTGAGAATTCTGTAATCTATTCAGGCATTGTCTGCCACTGCGGAGTTGGTCTTTACTATCAATGTGAGCTTGGAAGTTGATGCTGGTAAAAGTTGGAAGTTGATGTTGTTGGCAAAAAGGTCTTTTACTGTTCATGCTGTCTCAGCTGCCCTCATTGACCATATGCTAATTAAAGGTATTCAATCGCAAAGTGTAGTAGGAACCTGTTTAAGATTTTCCTATCCCTCACTGACCATATGCTAATCAAGGGCATTAAGTCCTTGGATGTAGCGGGATTCTATGCTTAGGGTTTTTTCCTTCTTTCCTTGATCTTTAGATCCCTCCTTATGTGATGCATTTTCTCCCTTAACTGATTCAAGATTAAGTTGTAGAATGAGGGTTGTAATAGGAATGTGTTACTGATCGATATGTCGATTGAGAACTTCCTGACCACAGGATTAGGAGAGCTGATATCCTGCCTCAGGTGAAACAATTGGCAGAACTATCCTTAGGAATGCCCGCTTGACCAGGTGTGAAAAGTCGGTGCCAGAGTTTGTGAAGGCTTCTGTACAAATAAAGAGCTTTCTTGCAGTGTCCATTATGATCTTGAAATTGTAGTGGTCCATTTCTTTTCTCTACGCCTACTCCATGCACCCTTCTGAACTTCTGAGTTCTGAACTCAGCTGGAGCTTGACTCCGGCAAATGGAAATCCCCTTTTAGGCAGTGTGAAAACCAACTCCCAGTTCATGGCCTCCTAGGTGGGAGCTACAGCCGCTATGCCACAGAGCTGCTGCACAGATCAATGTCCTTGTCTTTCCTCTTTCCAAGTCCATGTATTTCAGCTCCAGCCCCCAAACGACAGTATAAGGAACTGAGGTGTTTAGAAGGCAATTCGGCCATGAGCAGAGTCCCCACGCATGGGATCAGTGATCACATCAAAGAGGCCCTGGAAAGCACGACCTGCCCACTGCCACATAAGGACACAGAGAGAACCTGTGCACTGTGGAGCAGGGAGGGGCCCTCGCCAGAAACCTTGATCTCAGCGTTGTGAGCCATGTGCGTCTGCCATGTGTAAGCCACTCGGTGGAGGGCTCATAACACAGCATCCTGAACAGATGGAGAGATACACGCAGCAAGTCTCAAGGGGCCACTTGATAAATGCTGGGTGTCATGTTGGGGGCTGGATGTCAGGAGCTCATTTCATGAACTGGTCATCAATGAGCAAGTCTCTTTCCCGTTTTACAGAAGCTATAGCCTCAGCCAGGTTAAACGACCTACTCAGGTCACATGACTCTGCATGCCTGGACTCACACGTAGATTAGGCCTGTCATACTATTTCCCTTACTTATTTTTAATGTTTATTTATATGAAAGGCAGAGTGACAAAAGAGAGGGATCTTCCACTTGCTGGTTCATTCTCTCAAATGGATACAACAGCTATAACTGTACTAGACTGAAACCAGGAGTCAGATCCGCATCCTGTCCCCTGGTCCTTTACAGAGGAATTGGGGTCCAAACTTTTGGGACATCTTCTGCTAGTTTCTCAGGTGCATTAGCAGGGAGCTAGTTTGGAAGTGAGGCAGTAAGGACTTGAATCAGTGCTCTGATATGAGCTGCTGCTGATGCAAAGGACAGCGTGACCCCCTACTCTGCAACACCAGCCCTTCTTTCAGGCTTTTGATCAGCTTAACCAAGCTGGGAGAGGTCTCAAGTGAGATAGTACCTGAAATCAGGAAACTCAGTGCCTTGCCCCAACCTCTGCCATGACCCTCTCTGGGCCACCCAACCACGATGTCTTTGCCTTACCAGGCAGAGCAGGTGCTTTTAAAAGCGGTTCTAGGGTCCAGAAAACCTCCCCTGCTATTTCACACTGAATTCCACCACATTTCTTGTTCCCAGAACTGAGGAGCCCACTGGAAGCCCTCCTTCTTACCCCCAATAAATAGCTCTGTGCAGAGCCAGGGGTATAGACGAGCAACTTTACGAGGTCCCTGACCAAAGCTGTCCCCACAGCCCAGACCACCAGCACACTCCCAGAGCCTGTGCTGAGCATCTGGCCACGAGGCAAATCTGCAATTGGCTGTTTTAATTCTGAAAACAGCTTTGCTACTGTCGTCTGGTCACGAAGGGAAAGAGCAAGCCAGGGGCCACCGCAGCACGGTCCAGGGCAGTTGGAGATTCCGTCCGGCGCACAGTCACCTTCCATTATAGTTTGTGTGTGGTTGCAGATAATGGCCTGATTTCCAGGGAGCTGACAGCTGGGATGAACAGCCGCTTAACCCGATTAGATATGCCTGAGCCACGGCCGCTAGGCCCAGACGAGCACTCATTTGTGATGCATGCCACTGGCACCCGTCTGGGAGAAGAAAGGCCAGCCTCAAACAGACAACACATTCTTGGATGCAAACCTTATGGTTTCTCTACTTTATAACCGCCTGGGGTTCCTTTCCACTGATGATTCTTTGTTACAGAGTGTTTAGAACAGCTTGTAACTTTAGCACTTGCCTGTAATTGCAGCTTGTCATTTAGGACTTGGCGGTATATGGGGGAACCCTAAAAAGTAGGAAGAGGGTGTTCCTGACTTCCGGGCACTGATTCTTCTCTGCCTTGCCCTCCTTGCCTCCAAGCCACCCCCCAGCCCTCCCACCCCCGCAACCTAAGGATAGCTGCTCCTGACTTTTCCTGTTAGCCCCTATCTCACTCCCAGCCCGAATCCCAGCCCCAAGAGGTCTCCTGGTGCATACACAGAGCTCCCAGCCCTGCCGTGGTTCTCTGCTGTGGCTCATAGGACATGTGACCCCTGTGGTGGATGCCTCGAGGAGCCTTATGGGTGTGCCATGGGAGGATGATGGGCAGGCCAGAGGGTCTTCTCCCAGACACTGCCTCCCTGAAATGGGGTGGGGCTGGCCATTCTCAGCCCCAGAGAGCCCCATTTCCATCGCTGACCTGTGGGACTCTGAGGTGTGGAGCACAAAACCCAGCAGCCTCAGCACCTGCTGGTGAGAACACGGCCTCCTTAGAGCTGTCCCCTGTGAGGACAGGGTGCACACTGCACCCAGAGAGCAGCAGGAAGCCTTCAAGTTGGCCTTGAGTTGCAATGGCTTCATGTTGCATGCTCATGTTGCTCATTAGGCTTGGAATCTTGTTTCCATGCCTGCTCTCCAATTCTCACTCAACCTGCAAAGCCTCATTTAAATTATATCTCCTTAGGTGATCCGCTCCTCTCTATGCTCCATCCCCCTAGTCCCTACCCCACCCGCCCGCCTCCGGTCATCTCCCAACTCAGGAGTAAGATTGACTTTTTCCTGCCTCTCATCTTCTACACAAATGTCACTTTATTGCAAAGTCAACAACCTTTCTGTTAAGGGTCACACAGTAAGCATCTTGGGCTTTGCAGGTCAAATTGTCTTGGTCCTAGTTATAGGATTACAGCAACAGCTTTAAATAAGACATACACAAATGTGGCTGTGTGTTCCAATACAACTTGATTCATCAAAGCAAGCAGCTTGTTTTTCCAGCATGCTCTGTGCCCTGAAAAGGGTGTCCCCAGACCTGGAAGTGTTATGTGTTGGGTGGTAGAGGCATAGGGATCCCTGTGCCCAAGGGTGGTAAGGGTAACAGCTGTACACCTCTGCTCTAGCTCATTGAACCCCCTTTCCAGGACATTATGTTCCCCTAAAAATTGAACCAGAGGCAGTGGCCCAGAAATAAGTGTCCAGCAAGAACCTGAAAATCCCTCCCAAATGACAACCTGGCCAAAGGACACCTGCTCTAGCCCGGAAATCCAGTCCCCACCTCTGCTGATTTTGTGCTTGTTGCATCTAGAGATGCCCACATTGTCTGTTTCTGGTTGCCTCATCTGTAGTTTTACTTCAGAGGCCTCTATTATCCCTTCAGATACTGGGACCTGGCACCGGAAGTCGGGGGTCAGGCTAGAATTCAAATTGCTGAATGAGAACAGAGTCTATGAGATCCTTGAGGGCAGGGCTGGCATGGCACATGGTGCCTGTGATGGTGTAGGACAGAGAAAGACACTAGTGCATTGACCTTGGGTCTCTGGGACTGCACTTACACTGGTTGACCAGATGACTCATAGAGCAGAACTGTGTAAACACAAGGGACTTGATATGGAGAGAAATTGAGTTGGATAACTTCCTTGGCGATATTGGGCACCACTGTAATTAAGTTATTCCTTACTGATTTTGGTTTGGCTGAAAGGTACAGAGACAACAGCACCAGGCAACACAAATGAAAGTGTCACTGATGGGAGCAGCATTTGTTTCCTCCTAAATCTAGAAATTTTAGCTAACACGTAACATGAACCACTGGCTGTGGCCAGGCATTTGCATTGGGTGAGGAACTTTGCAGACCAGCTCTTCTGGGCAGCTGTGCAGAATCCCGGAACTGTGGTGGTTGATATGGAATCAGACAGATGGTGTCTAGATTTCTATTGCGTTTGCTCAAGTGAAAATGCTTGCTAAATGGTTGGCACCCACAAAAACTAGTAGAGAAATTGTGCCAATGTTTTGTTAAAACCTGTGTAGACATTTGGACTGTTGATTAGGATGCCAGCTGGGACGACTGTGTACCAGAGTGCCTGGGTGAGGGGTGGGTTGCATCCCAGCCCTGCTCCCAGTTCCAGCTTCCTGTCAATGCACACTCTGGGAGCCATCAGGGGACAGCTCAAGAGTTTGGGTCCCTGCCACCCACGTGGGAAACCTGGATTGGGTTCTAGGCTATGGGTTCAGCCTGGTCCAGAACTGGCTCTTGCAGGCATCTGGGGAGTGAGCCAGCAGAGGGGAGCTCTCTCTCTCTGTCTGTCTCTTTTTCTCTTTTTCTTCTCTCACAGTGTCTGTCTTTTTGTCCCTCTGCCTCTCATCTAAATACAATTTTGCAACTTTTATTTTTAACTATGGTGTCTTCAGAAGAATGGATATTCTTTAGCCACAATTGTGATGACTTCAATTGCTCACAACTGCGCATTCTTTATGGCTTTTCCATCACTGGGGTTTGCAAGCTGTTCATTTAAAGCATTCTTGAAATGGTTGGCTTTTTGAGTGCATGCCAGCTGATGTGGTACCAACAGAGGAATCCAGTGTCTGTGGCACATGAGAGACTGCTGACTTGTGACAGAAGAAAACCCTGTGACCCCAGGTTATCCCAAGCACCTTGCATTCACTGTCCGATGTTTTTGGTATTCAGCAGAAACGTGTGTGTGTGTGTGTGTGTGTGTGTGTGTGTGTGTGTGTGTGTGTGTGTGACATAAATGGAATTACTATAATCATATGTGCTGGGATTTCATTTTTATTTTCAAATGGGAAGAGTTGTTTGAGTTTGTTTATAAGTCCACTAAAAACTAGAAACTATTGGAAAAAAGCAAATGCAAAAATGCCTGGCTGACTCACTTTGAAATAAAAATCTCCACCATTTTTGGATAGCTGAACAGACAACGAGCAAGTGGGCCTCTGGCTTTGCCAGCCTCCACTTGGTTCCTAGGCGCTTGCTCATCAGCTGCCCTGTGTAATTGTTTGATGTCTGAGCTCCTCTCAGCTTATCGAATGTCAGCTTTTTAGGGGTAGAGACTGCATTTTTCAGGCAGCATAGAGAATTACTGACTCTTTGAAGGCAGGCTGGAATCAGGCAGGCCAGAGAGCTAGGGGTGGAGGTTGAAAAGACAGGCACAGGGAAGAACACCCAGAGATTTTCAGAGGCAGACATAGAAAACAGGACACATTAGACCAGAAAAGAGGGGCTAGCGCCTCGGCAGGCTCTCCAGGCACAGGTGCCCAGGGGTGACAACTGTGCTGAGGGTCGCTGAGACCCCCAGCACAACCCAGTTCCTCTGTTGAAGTCCAAATGCCCGCTGCCTCTGTCTGTAGAACTGGGGATGGAGGATGGTGTCTTCAAAAACGTGACTGAATCTGATTGAGATTGGGGGGAAGACCTGAGCCTCCAGGACTGTGAGAAAATGGGTTTCCACTATTTAAGCTCCCCCTAGTCTATGGCATTTGGTTCTAGAAGACTGTATTGATGCACAGAAAAAAGATCCAGTAAAAGAACAGAGAGGAAGATCCCACTAACTACTGACTATTTCAAGTTTTCAGAAATCATGCCTGTCTGAAGACATTCAGGTTTTATTTTTTGAGAGGCGAGCAGCTGGGTGAGACACGAATGGATTCCGTTTCCATGTCTCGTTGTCCAGTTTGTTACTGAGACTCCTGTTTGTGAGATCTTCTGTCCTGAAAACTCTGCTGCATGCTGCGCTCAGCCAGTTGCTCCAACTTTTCCCTAAAGCATTTCTTGCATGTCTGCTCAAACTTCATCTCCTTGGTACCTGCTATTTCTCAGGGACTCCTGAAGGGTTTTACTTTTATGGTAGAGCTGAAAGGAAAAACATTTGCTTCTTCACCCTTGTCAAAACTCCAGTTTGGAGAAATAAATTTATTTTCCCCTCTAGGTTTATTTTGTTTAGCTATAGCCATTAGAAATAGCTTCAGTTGTGTGTGTGTGTGTGTGTGTTTTTATTTCAATCTGCTTAAAAAGTGTGTTACCACGGTGGTTGAATTTCAATGGTTTGGATTGTTTTGGGTGACTTCTATGTTTTCATTCCAATTCCTCAAATTCTGGTTGCTATCTGGGTGACCAGAGGGAAGAATTAATTATTGAGTAGGTATTTTCATTGCGTAGTGTCTTACATGTGTATATTGGGATTGAAAATCTGACATTCCTGCAGTTGGAAGTTTATAGTGTGCTCCCAGGGATTCAGCAGCTAGTAGTGTCTCTTGGCCACAAATGACTTAAAGACCTCCCAAGGTCAAGTCCTTGGGAATTTGCTGTGGCCTCTGCTGCCTAGCAAGCACACCTTCCCTACTGCCAATAACTGACACCCATCTGTAAGAGCTGCACCTGCCTGCATCCTATCCCCTGGCAAGTAAGAACAGTGGCAAGTTTCCTCTTGTGTACTTTTCAGATATCCATACCAGACCTCCTTAAAGTTTCCTAACCATCTTGTAAAAATAGGTAATGTTTTCGTATCATCATTCCCTTCATACTGATAAAGAAACCAAGAGAGATAGTGGAGAATTGCCTCACAGGTCGGCTCTCTTGTGACTGCCTTGCCCAGTAGGAGTTTGCTGCTGGAGAACTCTCTGGAAGCAGGATCTGCATTTTCTCACCTGTTTAGGTCCTCTTAGTGCCTCATAATATCATATATAATGATTCACAGTGTGCTAGAATTGAACAAAAGATTAATCTCAATGACCGAAATCCAAATCCTTAGCCAAGAGACTTCAACTAGGCAGGACAGGAGACATTGTTTGGCCTTGAACTTCCCAGAAGATGCACTTCGTTGGTGACTGCCAGTTCTCCCCCTGCACGTGAACCTGCTCCTATGGCGGACAAATCCCCAAGGTGCACACACTGCCCTAACACAAGCCCACACAGATCCTGTGTGATGGTGAGGTGAGTGGGGAGAAGGAGGCTGCAGGAGCTCCCCCTGCTGCAGACGCTCCCTCTCTGGGTACCCCAGGCACTCCCTGCACGGTGCCATTGTTGTGCTCCAGCCAATGGGGACAGCCTTCCCTGAGGTTAGGACTGCTCCTTAAGCAGAAAGTAAACCTTGAGATACAACAATCAAAACCCAAGAGGGTCTCGATTTGGGCCCAGTTTTATTGAAGAGAAAAGAAGAGAAAAGCTTCCAGCTTTTTTTTTTTTTCTTTGCCATCCAAAGACGCTTCTGCTGCAGGCATTCCTTCCCTGGCCTGGCTGCTGGCTCCCTAATCAGCTTGGGCCCCACCCCTGCCTTGCAGAAAAGCCAGGGATAGAGCTCCGGGGAGCAGCCCCACGCCCAGCAGCCTTCACACCTGCAGTGCCATGATTTAATGAGGGCTGTCAGGGATTATCGAGTTGGGAATTTGCTTGCTGCCGCCAGGCTAACCTGAATAAGGCGTTTTGTTCAGCTGCCTCTCTCTCGCTTAGTATGTCTTGGAGCCTGCGCCAAGAGGAAAGGCAGTTGAGCAGGCTGCTATTTGGGGTCAGGCTCAAGTATTTGAGTATGATGAAATAGGGGGCCTATCAGATCTGTTATTTCTGTAGCTTTCTTTCCTCTCGCTCATCCTCCCACCTATCTCACCCCACTGCTGCCTGCACACTGGTCTTCTGAGAGCCCTCGGGTGCCCTTGCTGCTGGGCCAATCCTGGGAACTCAGAGATGGCAGTATGGGGAATCACAGCTGGGTATCTGAAGCAGAAATCAGCTGGTGCAACCCCACTCCAATCCCTCACCCTTGACGAGGTCACCGGCAGCTAGACCACTGATGGATGAACTGCAGGCCGTCCCTGGCACTCCCATAGCTGGGCACAATGGGCACCTGATTCACACAGAGTCTTTCTGGATCCAGATTAATTTTTGGAGGGAAAGGTCTAATGCTTGAGTGACATTTACAAGCTTAAAACACTTGTTGATTAAAAAAAAAAAAAATGGTGACTTGGAGACTCCATTGCTCTCAGCAGCTGCTGTTTTGATCAAGAGGAGGTGGAACCTTGCATGTAAAAAACAGGAAATGGAGGGAGCGTGGGGTGGCCAGGATTCGGTCCAGAGGCAGGAATCCCTGTGTTCAGCCATCGTAATTGCTCTAAACATGTATATCAGCAAAGAGTTAAAAGAAACATCGTGCTTTCAAACAACTGGATGAAACTAAATGTTAATCGTTGTGTTATGGACAATCATTATACAAGAGAGTTCTATTTTTTGGCTGTCACTCCAGAGAAGCCCCAAGCCCTCTGACGCTATTAGAAGGAGGACACGGTGATCATGCTGATGGTTTCCTAACGCCTTCCTGAAAGTAAAGGTGACGGGAAGATTGCACGATCCAGGTCCTTGAGACCTGTGGTTTTGCTAGAAGAGCCAGGGTTGACCTTCAGGCCACACTTCTTCTAGACAGAAGATAAATGCTGCTGAGCATGCAAATGCTCCTTGGCAGTGCCGTTAATTCACCCAGCCACACCGTGAGCACACATTTCCTTCTCAAAAACAGACACCCTCCCCACCTTCTGTGGCCACTGAAAGAAGCCTGTTGACCGAAAGGAAGTGGAGGATGGAAAGCAAAAGCATCCTTGGCCTGGAGCTTCCCAGGTGAGAAGTTCAGAAGCCAAGTGCAGAGGCTATTGTGTTGGAAACCATCAAAGCAGGGTAGGGCAGCACAGCCATTCAACACAGGAGCTCTTTGTGGCTGTAAAGCTTCTATTCTGGACCCAGTCCGCCACAAACCACAGGAACATTCAGCTTAGAGGCCCTGGGAAGGACTGAAACACAAACCCTGAAACTTCGCGTCGTTTTGTGGCCATCCCTCCTGTCCCCGCGGGAAGCCTGGGGGAGGGGCTTCTCGCACTCCAGCCTGGGGTCCAAGTGTCTCAGCAGAGTGCAAGCGTGGCCTCTGCAGGGCGCATTGTGGCTTAGATTTCTTGTGACTGCCGCGGATGGAGTTGACCATGGGTGTCATGTAACCAGGATCAGTTGACAGTTCCGGAAATCGAAGGGTAAAAATAGCTGTAGGCCCGCCGACCTCTGGTCAGTGGCACCACCGGGGACGAGAACGATGGACTGCAAAGTGCTGAGTTTCAGGATCTTGTCTTCCGTCCGGTGGTGGGAAGTTCTCAGATCTGGCCTTTGAATTTCTCCCTTGAAGGCGCTTCCGGGCCCTGCTGAGTCGGTATAGTTGGATTTGGGCTAGCTCTCCGAGAAAGGCTGCTGGGTTTTGGGATGGGGGGGTCTGTGGGGGGTTGAACAGCCTTGGGCTCAGTGGCCAGAGGAGGTCCCCACCAACAGCCTTCCCTGAGCCCTCACCTCCAGCAGCCCCTTGCCAAGAGTAACGAGCCTCCCCACCTCCTCCTGCAGCACACAGCATCTATCTTCCTCTGTCAATTCCACCTCTCACCAGATCTGCCTCTGTAGCTGGTCATTTCCTCCCTGCTATCCTCACTAGCAAAGCTGGTACATTGTCAAGTCCATGGGCAGTCCCCTAACTTGGGCAACAGTCCACATGCTCTCTCTCCTTTCTTAACCCTACTGAACTGCTGCTGTGTACCATGTTTGCCACATTCTTTTTTTCTGGCAAATGCTCATTGCAACAATGTTCTGGGAACCACCCCCTCTGGGAGAAGCAACATAGCCTTTCCACAGATGGCTACAGAAAAGCTAGACGAACCTGGACTTGGAAGGAAGTACACTTGAGCCAAGTGCACAGCTGAATTCTGGAATGTCTCTAGAAGAAGGACAATCTCGCTACCTGAGTACTCACAGAACAAATAGAGCAGGGCTGACCAGAGTTGGGCTGGTATCAACTCTGGGTCTTCCTGCTTCCATAACTGAAGGGGTATGATTTTAGTGTCTGTGTTATTCTTTCAAATAAAAAGTGTTCCTGGGAGGAACGGGCCTGTGGAAGCTTGATTGGATCTTGCCAAACTCGATCTATCCCTTTCCATTATATGTATTCAGCATGCAGGTTTTAAAACATGGACTTTTTTTTTTACTTCTTTTTATTATCATTTTATGATATTGTTCCATAGGCCCAAGAATTTCCCTTATCCCCTTCCCATTTCTCTCCCCCTTCTCTGAGTTCCCCTATATCATCACTATTGTATAGTTCTTCATACACAATCGTATGTGCATCATTGCAGGCATGGACAATGGCAAAGTCCAGCACCCTATTGTCAAGATATAGTTAACAGTTTCATTGGGAGTCCATCTTTGTCTGGAAGTAGAGATGCATCCTGCATTGTATCCTTACATCTGGATATGATACCCTCCATTACACAGTTACTGTACATCCCCTTAAATGAAAAGCCCCAATGCAAAATCAACAACAGGAAGAAAAATAGAAAGTTACAATGCCATGAAGTTAAATAACATGCTATGTTATGATAGTCTCCATTACACAGTTACTATACATCCCCTTAAATGAAAAGCCACAAAACAAACAATAGAAAGAAAAAAGAAATGAACAACACCATGAAGTTGAATAACGTGCTACTGAATGACTACTGTGTTGCTGAGGAAATGAAAATTAAGAACCTTCTTGAAGAAAATGATGCTTCTGTATGATCTATGAGTCATTGAAGAATTTAATCAGAAGAAAGTGTTTTGAAGAGATGAAACAACAAAATAAATCAAAATCCATGAGATATAGTTTCTGCTGATCTTTGATGGTGAAATGTATCTCCTATAGGCAACAAATAGATGGGTTTTGTGTTTTTAATCCAGTGTACTACTCTATGACATTTGATTGATGAGTTTAAGCTGTATACATTAAGGGTTAATACAAATAGGAGCTAATTTGGTTCTGTCATTTTAGCAATAGGTTGTTCATTGGTTTAGTCTTCTGTTGTCATTTTACTGGGATGTCCTTCACATTTGCCTTTGGTTTTGTTTGGTACTATTCCTCTTCTCTGTCAAGAGAACATCTTGAAGTATCATTTGTAGGGCAGGTTTGGAAGAGGCAAATTCTTTTAACTTTTCTTGAGTATGAAAGAATTTTATTTCATTTTCACAAACAAAGGAAAGTTTTGCTGGATATGTTATCCTGGGCCAACAATTTTTGCTTTTAGAATCTGGAATATGTCACACCATTCTCTTTGGGCCTTTAGAGTTTCCTGTAAGAGATCTCCTGTAAGTTTAATTGGCATTCCTTTATATGTCAGTTGATTTCTTTTCACGTGCACATTTAAGGATCTTTTCCTTATGTTCAATTGAAGAGAGCTTGATGATCATGTGTCGTGGTGAAGATTGCTTTTGGTCAACCCTGTTGAGAGTTCTGTGACCCTCCTGGCTATTGTTTCCCGATTATTTAGATTAGGGAAATTTTCCTTTATTATTTCATTGAATACACCTTTAATCCCAGTCTCTCTTTCTGCACCTTCTGGGAGTCTCATAACTCTTATATTTGGCATTTTTAATAGTGTCTTTCAATTCTCGAATACTTTTTTTGGCCTGATCCAGCTCTGCTTCCAGCTTTTTGCTTGTTTCCCCCTGGTGACAGGAAATCTCTTCTGATTTTGAGATTCTTTCTTCTGCCTCCTTCATTCTATTTTGGAGACTCTCCACTTTACTTTTCATTTGCTCCACTGTATTCTTCATTGCTGATGTATCAGCTTTCATTTGATTCATTTCCGGGGTGACATAATCCTTGAATTTCTTGAATGTCTGCTTTATGTGCTTCTCGTTATTGATAAGAAGCTTTATAACAAGTGTTTTGATTTCTGTATCCCCCATTTTCTCGATGTCCTCCTCAGTTAACTCTGAAGTTGGCAAAGGCTTTTGCTCCTTTGCAGGGGAGTCTTCAGTAATATTCATTGGGCCTCTGTCCCTTCTTTTGCTCTTGGTCATTGTACTTCTGGTTATCAGATTCTTCTCATTGGGGCAGGTTTCTAAGCTCTGTCACCCACAGGCCTACAGTTTGATTTTACTTATTGCAGTTGGTACATGGCTCTTTGTTTACAGTCACTTTGCCACTTGCTCCAGCGAGTGCCAGGTCTGGATTCTCATGTTAGATTTCCACCATGATTTCAGTAGCCCCAGCTCCTGTCTCACCAGTCTCCACCTCCTGTGATACCATGCTGAGGCTGCACCGTTGTCTGTACAACCTTTCTCCCACTTCAGGTTGGAGTAGGTCCCAGGATTAGGGTGACACCAAGTGTCTTATATAGCTAGGCAGTTGGTGGTGCTGATCTTGTCGGAACCTGTTGACTGTTAAGTCTGGGGGCCACATGGACCTATTTTGACCCATACAATGCCATAGTTGGTATTATTTTCCTGTGGAACCAGTGCGGTGAAAAGAGCTCAGTGAATTCTCACTGAGCTCAGCACATGTGCAACTCACTGTTGTCCCCTGCAGGCTTAAATTCTTAAATTCTTTGCCACATTGTAAGAAATGTCATCTGATGTGCCACTACTAGCGTTCTTGATCTGCCGTTTGTCAGGTCTGAGGGCTACTGGGACCTGCCTTGGGTGAAACCTGTAGGATGCCATGTTGTTGCAGTTTACTGAGTCAGAAATGAGTTCACTCCCAGCTCCATGCATGTGCAGTCCTGCCCCATAGCTCTTGCCTTCTTAAACAAAACAGTGCCTAATTCAGCTCTAGGAGGCTGACTGGGTTGTGAAATCCACCCTGTTTCCACACCACCCATTTGGGACATGCTGCTTTGTCTCTGCTCCTGGTCAAATCAAACAGACCAGCAGGACGAGCAGTTCACATCCCTTCCCACGTTGTTGCTGGTGGAATTCTGGCTGTTGGTGGAGTTCCAATTGCCATTTGCTGAATGTCGCTGGAGTATCAGTCCTTACAATACCAAACCATTGTGTTTGCTGCTTTTCTGGGTCTGTCAGTCTCCAGGTACTCCTCTGCTGTTGTGCTGACCTCTCCTATTTCCTGGAATGTGCCCTCTCTGCTTCACACTGGCTAATATTTCTCCACCTGTTTAAATGTGTCCTTACCCTTGATTCTCCCCCAGATACACAGTTAGATTGTTCCCTGTTGGGCTGCCCATTAGAGACAGGGTCTTAACAATTCTCCATTGCCAGCACCAATATGTTTTATGAAATGTTTATCAAATTGTACAGGATCACATGGAAAGATTCACTCCTCTTCCAGATTCAAAACTGCACCTTAGTGAGGCTCCATCAGGCCCTCTGGGAGCCTGGGGCTGGACAGCTCCCAGCAGGTCTTGTGTCTTCATGCAGTATTCAAGGAGGACCCAGCCTAGCTGGCCCCATTGCCAAGACTGATGTTGATGTGTTCATAACCGGATGTTTGACCTGCTGGAGTCCACCAAGGCTCTGTGGCCACCCAGTCAGGCACTGCACATGCATTTGGCCTTGGGGTGAAGTTGGGAGGACATAACTGGTATCCATGGAGAAGGGCAGTATATTATATGTTGTGGGTTTTGAAGCAAACCTACCCTGATTTGGATCCTGGCTCCAGGACTTTGTTCTGAGTATATGGGCTTGTGTCGTCAATACAACTTCATATCTAGCACAAGCTACTGATGGACAAAAAAAAAAAAAAGAGAGAGAGAGAGTTTATTTTGGCTCACAGTTTCAGAAGCTCAAGTCAAATTTGGACAGCCCAGTTATTGGATTTGGAATGAAAGTGCTCACTCCCTCTCCTTCCTTCCTTTCCTCTCTCTCTTTGTTGTTTTTTTTTAAGATTTATTTTTATTATTTTTTTATTGGAAAGGTGGATATGCAGAGAGGAGAGACAGAGAGGAAGATCTTCCGTCCGATGATTCACTCCCCAAGTGAGCACAACGGCCAGTGCTGTGCCGGTCCGAAGCCAGGAGCCTCTTCTGGGTCTCCCGCGTGGGTGCAGGGTCCCAAAGCTTTGGGCCGTCCTCCACTGCCTTCCCAGGCCACAGGCAGGGAGCTGGAAGGGAAGCAGGGCTGCCGGGATAGAACCGGCGCCCATATGGGATCCTGGGCATGCAAGGCGAGGACCTTAACCACTGTGCCACCACGCCGGGCCTCCCCTCTCTCTTTGTTTTAAAGATTTATTTTTATTGGAAAGGCAGAGTTACAGACAGAAAAGGATACACAGAGAGGGAGAGAGAGAAGAAAGAGAGAGAGAGAGACTTCCATCCACTGGTTCACCCCCGCTAAATGTATACAATATCCAGAGTTGGGCTGATGCAAAGCTGGGAGCCAGAAACTTCTTGCCAGCTTCCCATATGGTTTAGGGGTCCAAAGACTTGAGCCATCCTCCACTGTTTTCCCAGACCATAAGCAAGATGTTGAATCAGGAGTGTAACAGCTGGGATTCAAACCAGTACCCATATGAGATGGAGGATTAATTTGCTATGCCACTGCTCTGGCACCAGATGAATCTCAAGCTGGTACAGAGTATCACATGGCAGGAAGCAGTCTGTGTCTCTCCTGATAAAGCCACTGGAAGTCTACCCTGGGTCCCAGTCCAACTACCAGATCCCATTCAATCACTTCCCAGAGGTCCCCACCTCTACCCACCGTAAATGGATTACATTCCACTCTCCTGGTGACCTTCACACGAGATTTTGGGCATACTCCAATTAAAATCCAAACCATGATGATCTTCGTGTGTGTGTGTGTGTGTGTGTGTGTGTGTGTGTGTGTGCACATGTGCCAAAGAAAACAACAGCTGCTCTGTAAGAATATGGAAGGAATTGGAAATAGAACATGAGAAATGGTTATTCAGGAACTGAAGCTATATAAGTAGTAGAAAGACACAGGAAGATGTGCTCTTTTTCCATGGATGAGAAACACTGCGGTAACAAGGGTGGATATTTTCAGTTCCGGAGCCTGGGTCAAGGAGTGGCTTCAAAGCATAGAGGCCAGCTCTAGGCTGTAGTAGGTAGTGCTGGCCAGAAAAAGAGTAGTGACTGGGAACCAAGCACTCAGTAGTATCACGCATGAAGCTAAGGACTCCGAATGGAATGCTCCATTTCATCCCCCATCGTCACCATTTACAGGTAAAACAGGAAAGCTCGGCAAAGCTAAGTTCTCACAGCTGATTGAAGTCAGCCCAGAAAGAACCAGGCATCGCACAGAAGACAGTCTCCTGTAATGCATGGTTTGATCATATCCAAGAGACTCCCAGAGGGTCCTCCTGTTGCTTGAGCTCCAGAGTCAGGGTCCAGCATGGAACAGCAGACACACAAAGTGAGGAACAGCATGACTCCAGGTGTACCACCAGGCAGAGATGGCACCTGGGGGATGAGGCATACACCAGATGGAAACACTGGGAGCTACAGAGGTGAAAGGAAAGAGTTGAAACCCACTAGGCTCGCCCCATGGGGACTAACAAAGGAACCAGCCCACATCACCAAGCCCTTGGCAACTTCTGCCTGACTCAGTCTAAGCCAATCTGGGCTGGGATGGTAGGAGGAAGAAGACAGAAGAAGCCAGTGACAGAGAAAACCCAGATTAGAACAGTGCACTTCATTTGGTGCAAATCACACCTCAGCCTGCCAAGCCCTGACTGCCAGGTCCCGGCCAAGTCTTTTGTTAGTCACCGCCTGCCCCTCTGAGAAGTTTCCGGGACAGTTCCAAGAATCCAGCGATAATCTCCTTACATCTTTCAGCTTGTTTTCCCAAGGTTTTCCAGAATTTGCTCTCATGAAACAGTCAAGCATATGCTACCCTAAGCCTTGCACACATCTGTTAATGTCTCCCTCTGCCTAACAGGCAAGTGAGCACGCCCCAGCACGATGCTGGGGTTCTGTGTTAGTGCCAGTGCCACGAAAAGGGAAAGAGACCAGACCTGTCAAACCGAGCAGCTCCAAGGGACTGCAAGCCATGGTAGCTGATGTGCCCAGGGTGCTGCCATTTGGAAACAGATGGAAAGGCTAGGAAAGGGCTGGTTGCCTGGATAGAGGGTACCATGTCTTGAGGCAGCATAACTCAGGGTTGGCTGCCCGATGATGCCTGGGGATGTCAGGGAAGGAATGAGGCTGGTGTGAAGGTCACAGTGTATCACAACTGGACAACCAGCACCACACCCAGTGGGAAAGCCTGCCTGCGGCTATTGTTTGAATCTGCAACCTCAGCCCTCTCCATGCACACATGCACGCACACAACTGACATGCTCTGGGTAAAAACGTAAGATGTGCTAGCTCTTAGTCAGAAGGGCATCCTTGGATATGTAGACTAGGATGCTGTGTTTTTAAGACACAGCTTCTAGCTTGGGTCTGGGTTTGGGGAGTCAGAGCACAGGTGTGGGAAGCCTGGTGACATCCTCAGTGTCCATCCTATGCAGGTGCATCACCACATCTTGAACCTTGGCCCTGGACTTCTTAGCAGTCAGATGCTAGGAGAGAGGGCTCTAATTTTCCCTCTTGTATTCCACATACTGCACCTTGACCTTGACCTTTCAAAGTTACAGAGACCCTCTGCAAAAAATGGTGGTAGTTGAGGCAAATCCCAGAGTGGGCTGGCAGGACAGGTGTGTGCTGCATGGAAGATCCTAAACTATTGTCCCAGGGACCACAGTCAAGGGCTGGCTTGGTAGCCTGCAGGAGAGTGACCCAGGCTTCCAGAGAATTCTGAGCTGCTGTATATGGTCACTCAGCACCCAGGCTCCTCCCCCTGCATGGCTCTGCCAGAAAGCCAGGTGGCCACCGTACCAGCACCTCACAGGCAGAAAGCTCAGCATGCAGGGCAGTTGACTTGCTTCTAAGCAAGTAAGGCACTTGCACACCTTGGGTTCATGTGTTTTCCACCAATGAGAACTTAGTTGCAAGGCCCTCCTTAACTGCTCTTCTGTCTCCCTGCCTACCTGTAGATCTTCAGTATAGATATATTTTCACTGAAAACATGGTGGGACATTTGGCAGGACGAGAGACTGAAGGTCACAAATATAAAGGAAACTATTTGTTTACTCATTCAACAAACTTTTATCAGGTTCCTATAATGAGCAGGGGCTACAGTGGACCCTAGGGCTATGCAAACGGGAGAGTGTGTATCATGATCTGGGTGGTGATTTCTAAATTTACAACATCGTTCTGAGAGAGAGAGAAGAGAGAGAGATGGAAGAAGAGAAGAGAAGGGGCGGCAGGTGAGAGAAAGCGAGACTTTTCTTTTTAAGATTTATTTTTCTTGGAAAGGCAGATTTATACAGAGAAAAAGAGACAGAGAGAAAGGCTTTTTTTACTCCCCACTGTGACTGCAAGGACTGGGGCTTGCAATGACTAAAGCCAAGAGCCAGAAGTTTCTCCCTTGTCTCTCATGTGGGTGCAGAGTCCCTAGACCATGTTATTAGCAGAGAGCTGGATCAGAAATGGAGCAGCTAGGACTTGAACCATTGTCCATAAGGCATGCCAGTGCTGCAGGCTGAAGCTTAGTATACTATGCCGTGGTGCTGGCCTTGAGATTTTTTTTTTGAAAGATTTATTTATTTTTATTGGAAAGTCAGATACACTAAGAGAAGGAGAGACAGAGAAAAATGATTCACCTGCTGATTCACCCCTCAAGTGACCACAGCAGCTGGAGCTGAGCCAATCCAAAGCCAAGAGCCAGGAGCTTCCTCCGGGTCTTGCACTCAGGTGCAAGGTCCCAAGGCTTTGGGCCATCTTCCACTGCTTTCTCAGGCCATAAGCAAGCAGGGAGCTGTATGGGAACTGGGTTAGCCAGGACACGAACCAGTGCTCATACAGGATCCTGGTGCATGCAAGGTGAGGACTTTAGCCACTGGGACCCTGAGACAACGACTTCTTCTTCTCCTCCTCCTCTTCCTCCTCCTTCTTCTTCTTCTTTTAAAACAGACACTGAATGCTGCTTCCTAGCCACCTTTGTTGAATCGAAGAGCATCCTGGGCTGGCAAGTTAATTGAAAACTGTTACCATTTGTAGTTGCTGCTTTTCCTGAAGACTTGAAGTAATTGTAACAGCAACAAGAACAGAAGCAGGAGTCGATTGAATGTTGATATGAATGTGGTCAGAACTGATGCTCCTAATCCCAAGTTTGCAGTTCTGGGGTCCATCAACGTGGCACCATGTGCACGTCTGTTGATTTTGCAATAATCCTTTGCCAAAGTGATCACTTTGCGAGTTTTCATTTCCTTGTAAGAAAAATTACTGCAGAGATGAGATCCACGGAGCTGCCTTGAGTCCTTCCACCTCAGAAACTCTGTGGTCCCCTGACCCTTTGGTGATGCCTTGTGGGCTTGGGTTGTGGTGTGGGGCTGCTGAGCGGGGTCCCGTTGAGACACAGGAGCACAGGCTTGGCTGGGTGCTGGGCTGAAGGCAGTCACAGCCAAGAGCTGACAGGCCTGGCAGGGGCTGAATCAAGGACCTCTCGGGTGGGGCACGAGTCAGAAACCCAGCGGAGGCCACACTCCACGTCTCCTGCAGCTGCCAGATTCTTGCTGCAGGAAAACGACTTCCCCTCAAGCACGTGCTTGAAAGCCCACATGCTGCCAGGCACGTGGGCTGCAGTGCCGGCTCAAGCAGCCTCTGGCTCAGCTCCAGCACCCTCACTGCGAATGCCAAGAGTCAGGCCGAAAGGAGGAAGCTAGTTCATTGTCAACAGTTTGTCATTCTTCAAAGGATCGACAGCTGGAGCACATTTGCTGAATTTCCAAGGCCTTAGCATGTGCCACTCCAGAGTTGCCAACCTTCCCGTGCAGAGGACTGTGACATGCTGCCAATGCTACCTCTGGGTGATACACGAGTGAGTGGCTGCTGAGTCCAAGTTCAGATCCAAGATTCTGGCACTCTGTGCTGTTATCTTTCCAGCACAATAGTGAGCTTGGCTAATGTGGACATGTTTGTGGTTAGAGAAACGACACAAGGGGCCCAATGCAATGACTCAGGGGCTAAATCCTAACCTTGCAGGCACCAGGATTCTGTATGGGCACTGGTTGCTCTACTTTCCATCCAGCTCCCTGCTTGTGGCCTGGGAAAGCACTTGAGGATGGCCCAAAGCCTTGGGACCCTGCACCCATGTGGGAGACCTGGAAGAAGCTCCTTGCTTCAGATCAGCTCAGCTCTGGCCATTACAGCAGCTTGAGGAATGAACCAGTGGACAAAAGATATTTCTGTCTCATTTTCTCAATAAATATCCCTCTCAATATAAGAAAACAAATCAAGAAAGAAAGAAAGAAAGAGGGAGGGAGGGAGGGAGGGAGGAAGGAAGGAAGGAAGGAAGGAAGGAAGGAAGGAAGGAAGGAAGGAAGGAAGGAAGGAAGGAAGGAAGGAAGGGAAAGGGAAATAAGAAAATGAGAAAAAAGACAGACATGGGCAGCACACCTGTCCAAGCACCATGAGTGTAACCTCATTTTCGTCCCACCTGTACCACGTTTGCCCCAGTCTTCACCAACAACCTCACAGAGAAGACAGGAGGGGACTTTGGAGATGCCCCAGCACCCCTGCTGTCTGTGGCCCATGTGTCAAAGCAGGTCTCCCGGCTCTGATCAGCGAGCTCCCCACCCTACTGCTGAGCATTCCCGTGGGCAAGTTGTCCATCCCTCATGGCATAGTTTAATCTTTTGCTAACAAGAGACACGGAAGAGAACATGAAACCACAAAGGAGTCTCCAAAGACATCTGCAGTCACAGGACTCCTAACCAGGACGTCCCAGGGAGGTCTCAGTTCACTAAATCAGAGATCTGGAAAAGTTCAATACCTGAAGACATGCATCCATCCAGGGGCCAGGCTGAAAGTGGAGCCTAGATCTCTGGGCATGGCTGGATTTTCTGGGTTCAACAGGAGATGGGGCATTAGCTAGACACTCAGTAACTGTGATGAGTACACCCAGTGGAATAGAGCTAGAGCAGGCTGGGAGAGAAGCATCAGGTAGCGGTTCATGATGCAAAGGACAGAAACCTGGCAGTCTCTCCTGTCCACGCTTTAGGCAGGGTGACGGCTCATACCATAATAGATGTTGAGGCCCAGGATAATGTATCACAGTCCCTAAGTGGAAAGCCGCCATTCTAGTCCAGGTGGAGGAAAGCAGCTGGTTTCCTCATCTGCAGGCAGGACACCCACATTCACGTTCATGGGCTCTGGCAGAGGTAGAGGCAGCCTGTTGCCTTGGCACCCCAGCCCTGCCTCACCTTGGAAGAGGGAAGCCACCTGACGGACATGCTTCTTTCAGCTCCGACGACAGCCCAGATGTCCCCGTCCACGCGTGGTGTTGGAGTTAGCATCTCAAGGGGCCCCATGGCCCAGATGCCAGCTTCCAGGGGCCTTGCCTCTCTGGCTGCGATGCCGACAGCCGGCTGAGCAGAGCCCCATCTCGCAATCACAGGCTTCCGCGGGCGCCGTGAACTGTCTCCGAGCCTCCTCCAGGGCCAGCCGCGGCCGCCACTGCGGTTCCTAAATGGCTGACAGATGATCCCAGGTTCTGAGGGAGTCAGGGGGAGGATTAGCACTGTCTGCCTCCATCCCATCACCTCCCCCGCCAGAGGACCCCTCCCCGACATGTGAGCATGTCGACAACCCAGCCATGCCGAATATCTGTCAGTGACGTTTCCCAAACTGAGGCATGTGTGCTCGTGTGCATGTGTTTGAGGCAACAGCAAGAGCATGGCAGATGGATACCTTCTGCCTCGTACGGTGGAATTTCGGGGGGTTAGGAGGAAGATAAGCCTGAATGTAAGTCCACGGGATCCCCCTCCTGGCGCTGGTGAACTTTTTTCTCGCTCAGAATCTACCAGTCCCTGATCCCCCAGCATGAAGGGCAGGGCAGTTCAGGAGCTAACCTCCATAAACACACATGCAGGCCGCACAGCGGGGCCTGGCTGAGAACTGCACACCTGCCGGCCAGCTGCTGCCTAGCGCCCCCTCGCCCTCTCTCCCAGCCAGCCTGTCCCTCGCTGGCTCCGGGAGGCACATGAGCTCCACCAGTTGCAGCTGTGCTAGGAGAGCAGAGGTACAGCTGTGCAGCTGGACGGCCCCCGGGGTTCCGTGCTCGTCTCACTTCAGGGCTGTGAGGCATCCCCTACGTCAGGCTGTGCTGAGCTCTGAAGGATGGAAGGAGACCGCTTGCTGAAGGGGGTAGTCCCCATGGTGGCATAACACCTTCCGTCCTTCTCTGCACGTGCCTGAATCATCAGAGATCTCACTCATCGACAGCAGCCTGTATCCTCCCCGCCCCCGCCCCACCCTGAAGCGGGGTCTTGGTCTGGAGAGGAGATGGAGAAGTGGGTTGTCACTGGTTTAGAGTGCTTTTCTCCTGTCTCCTCGCCGTCCCAGGCCTCTTGCCACCCAGCGGTAGCACAGAGCACTCTGGGTGTGAGGTCAGGCCTCTGCCCCCGCTTGTAGAATGTGACATCCATTTCCACGACTCTGAACTTTGCAAGGGCAAAGCCTAGGGAAGAAATCTACAACCCTGTTCCCTTGACCATTTGCTAAATTATGTGAAAAAATGGTTATGATTCAACACTAGACAAGAACAAGCACATTGGAATCCTTTATTAAAGAAAAACTGTGTCGTGTCACTTTAACTTTCAATGGACACTGGTTCCTACCCTCTTTTGCTCATAATTCGTATTAGAGGAACTCAGTGTCAGGGTCTCTGGCATGGCTGTTATTAAGACATACAATCACTTATGCAGTAACAGATTAAAAGATAAATCAATGTTCAGACCACAAATAGAAAGACATATCGTCTTCTATTTCCAAATAAACTATACTACAAGTAATATAGAACTATTTTCTAAGGTACAGAAATCCATGCTGTGAATCAGTCATCAGGCCAATTAATAATTTCCAAATCATTTGTGGTATTTTAGAAATTCTTGGTATGAACCTAAAAAGACATGATACACCTGTGATTAGTCAGATGACAAATGCACCTAGCCATTATTTGACAGATTGCACTGTGAGAGACCCTCCCCGAATTCCCTGGGCAGTTAACAGCAGGTGGCTGTTCGGGTGTGTCTCTTGGTGGCACTGATACGGTTTCTGGTGTGAAATCACTCAGTGCCTGCCCAGCCAGAACAATACGCTACATTTTTTTCTAACTCTCACAATTCCATTTGTGTCTTTTTAAAAAAATACGCTGTATCTCTCTATTAATAGAGATTTAAAGGGTTCACAAAGAATTATTTATTGGAATGTCACACTTACCTGGACTAAATTCATTGTGCATTCAACATCTGATCTAAGCCCCATTTGTCCATGATCCTGCAGTCAGGAACTAGAAAGCATGCCAATGTTCATCATATATTAAAATCTGGACTGATTCACATTATTCATATTATTTGTTATTTGCATTTTTACTGACTTTCAAAGGTTTCAATTGAAAGAAAGAAATTGAACTCAGTGATTCAGCCTTTATTAAATTCAGCCACTTGGAAGTTTCCCTAAAATTCTGAGTTGAGGGATAGGCAGTTGGCCCAGTAGTTACTACGCTGCTCCAGGTCCCACACTGGCACGCTTGGGTTCAGCCCCGCTCTATTCTTTATTCCAGTTTCCTGATAACTGGCACCCTGGGGGGCAGTGGTGGCAGCCCAGGTAATTGGGTTCTCAAGGGAGACCCTGACTGAGTGCCAGACTCCCAACTTCAGCACAGCTCAGCGCTGGCGATTTGTGCTCTTGAGAAGCAGAAAGCTCTCCTTTCTCCCTCTCTCCTAGTACTCCATAATACTTTCATTTCTTTATTGGCAGACATTGACAAACTTTTTCTCAGAAATGTTGATGTTCTCCAGCAGTGTTTTAAGTCACACTGATACATGACTGTTTTTCAATATTTATTCACTGATGATTACAAACTTTCATTGTATTTGTTCTATGGACTTTACCAGAACAGAACTGTCATTCTGATGAACTAAATGTTTAGTATGGTCAACTTTCAGTAATATATTTTGAGCATGATCTACATTCCATATTCACAATGCTAGCAAAGTACGCCAGCCATGGCCACCATTGTGGCACAGTGTATTCAACTGTCATCTTCAACATTAGCATCCCACAAGGATACGGGTTTGAGTCCCAGTGGCTCCACTTCCAATATAGCTGCTTGCCAAATGCATAGAAAAACAGCAGAAGATGGCCCAAGTTCTTGGGCCCCTGCACCCACGTGGGAGGCCCAGAAGAAGCCCCTGGCTCCTAGCTTTAACCTGGCTCATCCCTGGACAGTTGAGGAATAAACTAGCTAATAGAAAGCTCTCTCTCCTCATCTCCCATCCTTCTCTCATCCTTTCTGTAACTCTGCCTTTCAAATAAATAAAAATAAATCTTTAGAGAAAAAACAAACCAGCCATATTTTGGTTGAAAAAATCAAAATGGTAAATTGTTCTTCCTCCCAGTACTAAAAATTACTTGTCTTATTTTGTATAAATGTGTCTATACATCTGATCAATTCTGTTAGAATTTGTAATGATTTATATCATACCTTCTTTGTTTTCTGCAGGAGTTAGCCTTGGCACGTAGCAGGTTAAACAGCCACCTTCATTGCCCATAACCCATATCAGAGTATCAGTTGGTTGCTCTCCTTCCTATCCAATGTTCCCACTAATGGGTCCTTTTCCTTCATGGTCACATACAATTGCTGAACTTCCAGTTGTGCAGCCCAAATCTCATGCAGGAGTAGGAATCAAAGGGAGGGGAGGAGAGTCAGGGGCAATGCCAACAGCAGAAAGCCAAGTGTTCCCCAGCACCCAGGAGGCTTCTCCTTGTGGCTTATCAGTCAGGATGGTAACATACGGGGTCTTTTAGTTGAGTGATAGCCCTGTGAAAATTAAGAAAGAGGCATGAATGGATTCTTTTTAAAATATTTATTTATTTTTATTGGAAGGCAGAAAAGATTTACACAGCAAGAGAGGATCTTCCATCCTCTGATTTAATCCCTGAATGGCTGCAAAGGCTACAGATGAGCTGATCCCAGCCAGGAGCCCAGAGGCTTCTTCTGAGTGTCCATGAGGGTGCAGGGTCCCAAGACTTTGGGCCATCCTCAACTGCTTTCCCAGGCCACAAGCAGGAAGCTAGATGGGAAGTGGAGCAGCTGGGACATGAATCGAAGCCCATATGGGATCCTGGTGCTTGCAAGGTAACGATTTAGCCAGCAAGCCATTGCACTGGGCCTAAGAATGGATTTTAGATAAGAAGTTATAAATGAATTTTAGATATGTCTATCAATCAGAAAAAGACCCATATTTATAGAAAGTTCTGAAAAAAAGGAGAGAGAGGGCAGGTGCTATCTTTGAGGATCTGCAGATGCCTGGCCCAAGTAGCCCCCACCAGGAGCAGAGCCACCACGGCAGGTGGTTCATGGGGGAATGGCCAGGAGTGGGTGTAAACCCAGTGTCTGCCCAAACCCATGTGTCTACGTGCCGCTGTGCCTCGCCTCAGAGGAGCCAAACTGGCCATGAAGCCAGCCAAAAGTAGACTTCCATCCCCTGAAAATGGAGGGATGGCATAGCAGGGAGCTAGCTGGCTGCAGGGGTGCACAGTGGCACCATCAGAATCTTCTCATGGAAGGATTGGCAATGTCCCCAGGTGCTCTATTGGGGTACCACCTGGGCAGTCACTTCTGTAGGGAGAGATACCAGTGCTTAAGGCTCCCTGTGAGGACAAAAGTTCACCCCAGATAAATACCAAGAGTCTCAAAGCCATTTGCACGTGGGCCACCAAATCCCACTCAGCTTTGGCATGCTGTTACCCCGTGCCATCAAATGTGAGTGACTTGACTGACCTGTGCTGGGATCCCCGAGAATGCCATCTGGGTCAGAGAAAGGATCCTGTGGCTAGGGTGGAAGCTGATCCTCTGCTAGGCTGAGGGTGGGGTTGGGGGAGGGCCTGCTCAGCACTCAGAACAGAAGAAGCAACAACCATGCCCTGGGAGCTGCCAATGTGAGGAGCGGATGAAGGCGTCAGCGGAGGACCCGCTATCCCACCAGCTGCTCTAGGGTGGTAACATTGAAGCCCAAGTCCCACAGGGTGAGAATGCCAGAGGACGCCATGGCGAGTAGCCAGAAGGACTGTGACTGCAAAGCATGGAAGGGGTTGGGTGTTGTTGTCACAACCTGGAGCCTCTGTCTCCTCTAATTATTATGTACCCTTCGTACAACCCCACCCACGATAAGAGTTAGGAACCTGGCTCTGTGACCCCGGCAACACAAAAGGCAAAGAGCAGAGAGGGTGAGCTGGGAGAAGAGAGGGGAGGAAGCCAGTGTCACTGTTGCTTTCTGTGCTTTGAAAACCCAAACACATTAAAGGGGATTTGAAAACTACTTGGTTGGTGGTTGCAGGAATTTCCACAGAAGGGCTCCAAGGAGCCAAAAACACATCCCAGGGCTTCAGCATGCTGGACTGATCGCTGCCTGAGCTGCGCTTGACCTCAGAGGCTGGGAAGGTCCACAAAGCATAGAAGCTCTTTATAGAGACTATGGAGTGAGTGAGACCAACAGCTTTGGAGCCAAACCTTAAAGTGGATGTGAGCTTGTTGGTACAGCCAACAGTGGAGGTTTCTTCGAAGGAGGGTGATGTCATGACTGAGTGGAGTTCAAGTCCATTCCATGGTCATCTGGTCACTGTTCTGAGCTGGGGCTGGAGGTCAGCCTGAACTTCCTGAGACAGAGAGCTGGGGGGAGCAGGGAAGGAAGGAAAGCCAGGATGAGAAGTGACACACAGGACCTGGACGCAGCCTGGGGCTGATGCCCAGCCGCTTTGCTAGAAACGGCAGTCCCTAGAGGAGGGGAGCCCAGCCTGCTGTGAGGGAGTCCTGAGACTGGAGTCAGGGTTGCAAGCTGGTGGCCAGGAAGTTGGGCTTGAGATCATCATCTCCCAGTGTGGACACTGCTGGAAGCGGCTGCCAAACATGGGGCTCTGCAGATGGCACCTATTCCCTTAAGGGGTGCAGGATGGAGTCTTCTTGTTGCTTCCAAGATAGGCAGGACATCTAGAGAGGATCTGATTGGCTGATGAACAGCTGAGCTGAAGCACCAACAGGGCAAAGAGGGGCTGCTGTAATGCTGGCTGCCTCTGGGTATGTATGTGGGGTAGGGGTGGCCCCAGTGGGAGGCAGGAGCCAGGTCTCCGGGTGGGACTTGCCACCCAGCACTCCACCCTGAGGCACCCCACCAGCTGGCTTCAGATTCCACTTGAGAGACTGTAGAGACGTCCAGGTTGACCTTTAGCAAACCACAGGGTGACCCAGCAACCGCAGGACTGGGATTGGGGAACTGGGACAAGTTGGGTCAGAGACTCTGTGTAGACTTAAAACAGCAGCATGCATGTCACACTGGGGACCTCACGCAAGAGGCCAGGCCAGGGGGTCAGGCAGCGTGGGAGAATACAGCTTGCAGCTGGGGCTGCTGAGGAGCTGCCTGGGCAATGGGAGAACAAGAGTAATGGGACCCAGATGCACAGGCTCCTGAGGATCAGGGAATGCGGGGTGGGGAGAGGAGCTGCAGGGAATCCAGCATTCCACAGCTGGATATTCTCCACCCAACTAGCACTAGGACCCCTACTGTGTGTGGATCCCACTTCAACTGCTGAGAGCAGAGGAGCAGGTGCAGTGTCGCATCCCGATCTGACCAGACATCAAGCAAAGGCAAGGTCACAGCTACACATCTGCATCGCCCTTTGACCTCTGCACCCCACCCCCGAGAGGAGTTTTGTTGTCCTCATCTGGAGGATAAGAAAAAGAAAGAAATGGCATACACAGAGAGAGATTGATTAGAAGGATATGTCCACGGTCTCAAAGCCGGTATAGGAGGGCCGGAGACCCCGGTTTAATACTTCCATCCTTAGGGTCCTGTCTCACTTTGGACAGCAGGAGAAAAAAGCTTACCCTACTCATTTCTCCTTTTCCAGAACTCACTGTTACATCCTTGCAGTAACTGACCATGAGTTCAGTCAGGCCTCCAAGCATCCCGCTTCATTGATAACCTTTTATTTGTTGAAAAAGAAATTTCAAATGATAATAATATCAAATGATAACAGTAAAAGTAATATTGGCAAACATCCTCCTGTCTTTGGGAGCTTATGTTGGATTGGAAAATCTGACTATACCCTTGTAAATTAGCCTGAGAACGGTGACAAAGGAACCAGCTCTGCAGGTGAAGAACAAGCTGTGCTTCTGGCACACCAAGCAAGGAGGCACCCCAGGGGGAGCGGAGGTCAAAGGGAAGGCTCTCTGGAGGAAGAGAATGTTAAGAGCAGGCAATATGGACACACGTGGAGTCTACATCCTGAGGTGGGGTCTAGTCGTAGGAGAAGACGGGAAACAGGGCTGTGGAAGGCAGTGGGTACATAGGGAAGGACTTTGCTTTGCTTTGCTTAAAGCCTAAGTCCTAGAGGAGAGTAACGAGGGTGGGCCTGGGAGGCTGCGACTGCCCCTGCTGAGAGCTGTGAGAGCTGGGGGGAGTAGGGTGGCTTTGTGCATACAACGTCCTTCTGGTGGACTATTACTGTCTGTCTTTATACCAACCAGGATTAAAGCCTTTCTCAATTGACTCCCCCAGCCCGGAGTGTGGAGCCATCCAGGACTACGGTTCTGTGAGGTGCTGCCCCTTGGCCGCACAGCCTGCAAAGCCTGCTGGGAAAAGGTCTGACTGTGGGCTCTGGTTCATATCCATGGTCAGGAGTCACCTCATGGCCCATCACCATCTCAG
Organism: Ochotona curzoniae; assembly: GCF_017591425.1. NCBI lineage: Eukaryota > Metazoa > Chordata > Mammalia > Lagomorpha > Ochotonidae > Ochotona > Ochotona curzoniae. The sequence continues at coordinate 9,551,135 of NW_024466004.1, read as the reverse complement.
TGCTCCACTCCAGGCTCTCCAGGGCAAGTAGTTGCCCATTCCTAACGTGCCACTTGGGCTTATGCACCAATGTGAAGCTGCTCACAGGGTTGGAATACAATGTGCACACTTGGCTCTGGTGAGCTGATCTCAGCCAGCCATACCCCCACCCTGCAAGCCTGTGCCACCTCCACTGTCCTGGCTCTCTTCTACCCTCTCTCAACTCTGGTCTTCCCTGCCCTCCCCCACCCTCCCCCACCCTGCAAATCTGACTCTCAGAGTCTCAGCATCTCCATCACTGCCCTCCTGAGACTCTGTCACTGTGTTCTGACTTTCCTCCGGTGACCCCTCAGGAGCACGGGGCTGTGTCCTTTCATTCCCCAGCGCAGCACCTGGCCTTTGTAAAGATGAATGGGAGTCTGTTCATAGAGGAACGAAGAGCACCTGATCTCATCTATGCAGTGACACTCCTTGACTCTCCAAGATGCCACATAGAGATGTAGACAGAGAAACATGCTGGGAGTAGGAGTACGGGAGGCAAAGGACCGTGGCTGCTGGGCACGGGCAGGAAGGAGAACCCAGGGCTCCTGGGCAAGCAAGTTCCATCCAGCAAATCTTGGCCTTGAGCTTCTTTGAGCAGCAACAGAGGTAGTCGTGGAAGTTCCTAATGGACACAGCCCACCAGGCAGACTCAAATGTCTGTATCACCATGCCTGGCTGGCAGGCAGTGCCCCCTGGACGGGCAGGCCCTGAGGTGGGATGGGCCTTCCTCCTGGAGTGTGACTAGCACCTGATGCTGAGCCTGATGTGCCTTCAGCCCGCGTTACACTCAAGTGGCTGAGCACTCTGGAGCAGATGTGTGAGAGCAGCTGTGCGTGTTTTCACGTGTATGTGTGCATATATGCAAATACTTGTGCACACATGAGCATGGAGCACAGAGAGTGATGCCATGGTACCTTACCAACACTGCTTTCTAAAATCATAGAATTCTAGCAATAGTCAACAAGTACTATAGGACTGTGCATCATGAATCTCATTTTATTTCTATTACAAAAAATACATGCAAATGTTTCTGGGCTAGAATATAGTTTTGGAGTAAATTGCATGATGTTGGAATCAGGGCAAATGTATCTACCTCCTCAAACATTCATCATTTCTTTTATGATGAAGGCATTCAAAATCCCTTCTTCTGACTTTTTTTTTTAAGGAAAAATACCCCTTTTAGACCATTATGTAAACTTACCCATCTGTACAATAGCACTCCAAAGCTTCTCTTTAAGCCAATGGAAGCTTGTGGACCTGCTCTGTGGCATGCTAGGCTAAGCCTCTGCCTTCAGTGCTTGCATCCCATAAAGATGTTCCACTTTCTGTCCAGCTCCTTGCATGGCCTGGGAAAGGAGCAGAGGATAGCTCAAGGGCTTGAGACCCTGAACTGTGTAGAAGACCCAGAAGAGGTTCCTGGCTCCCAGGTTTGGACCACCTTAGTTTTGGCCATTACGACCATTTGGGGAGCGAACCAGAGAACAGAAGATCTTTCTCTGTGTCTCTCCTTCTCTCTGCAAGATTTTTTAAATAAAAATAAAATAAATATTTTACAAAATAGAAGCTTGCCACTGGCTACATGAAAATGCATTAAGCATGGAGAGCTGGCTGAGTTGTTACACGTGTGTGTGAGTGGGAGGGTGGGTGAGCAGCAATCAGGTCGTATCTGCTGCATATCTTACTCAAGGAGGGATACCACGTCTTCACAGTCATGACCCCTGTGGAGAGGGAATGGCACACACATGACCCCTGACCTCATCAGTCCCAGGTCATCAGTGAGGGTTGGCACTGAGCAAGGCAGGCCTCTCCCCTGGGGACTCAGATCTTGGAGCTGGGCAGCACAGGCACCCCTTTGATCTTTGTCATGTCGTTTCATGTGTGTGAATATGTTATGCTGCATAGCAGGAGACACTGCAGTGTGATGATAGGGACCTTAAAATGGTTGGTTCTGGGTTGTCTTCATGGAGTGGTCCTGATCAGGAACCCTTAAAGCCAATAACTTTCTCTGGCACAGCGGAGATGTCAGAGGGATGGGACGCGTGGGAAGCATTCAGCCACTGCTGCTGAAGGTGAAGGAAGTGACAGTGGAGATGGCCTCGGGCTCCTGGGAGAGGCTCAGGGCTCCCCACTACCTAAGTGGTCTTGCAAAGAGCCGAGATCAGCTGGATAACTACCCTGAGATTCCAAGTGGCGCCTTCCTGGTGGGGTTGAGCAGAACAAAGTGCTTGTTGCTCTCGGTTCGATGCTGCTTGGCCCAGCGTGGGAACCCAGAGAGGAATTCTCACCGTGGTGGAGGTTCCATCTGGATTTCACAGGAGCAGCTCGGGGTTTCAGCGGCAAGTCAAGCCCAGGACAGAGCTGACTCCCGCCCTGGCTCAGCAGGCGGCTTATGAAGCTCACCCTCCTGACGCAGATTCAGGCAGTCATGGGCCAGGGCCCGCAGGCACAGCCACTTTGGGGCTGACTCAGCCTGGGGTCTTATGGGATTTGAAGCGCTGGCTCCAGCGTGTCTAGGCCTAAGGACGAGAGACCACAAGCTAGCATCCTCTGATGGATCCAGGCGGGTCCCACCTGTCCCCAAGCCCCTCCCTCTGTGGAGGCATTGGTAGCTGCCGTTTCTGGGAAAAATCATACCCTAGGCTCTATTCCTCAGCCAGGGTGCCCTCCTTTCACAGCTGAGATGTTGGGCCACACTGGCACTGGCTCTGGCAGCAGCCCCCACAGACACCCTAGGCAAGGCCTTTACATTCTACAGCCCAGCCCTGGTCAGTTGGCTATACTCAGCCAGGTTGCAAAGTTGGGCTCCAATCCTTCAGGGGACCCATGCACACCCACTGCTCTCCTCTGGGGTATGCCCTGAGGTTCGCTCATCACTACTCCCTGGCATCCACGTGGGCATGCATCTCAACCTTGCAGAAGTATCAGTTCATGGCACCCTGAGAGGCAGGTTGCAAAAGGGACAGGCACACTTACTGCTTGGGATTCTTGTCTCTCTCCAGGAGAGGATGTGTCATCTGGAGCTGGGACACTAACATGTGGGTCCCGGCCTTGCTGCTTGCTCCCCGTGTGACCCTGGGCAAACCACGCAACCTTGCTGTCTCTGCATCTTCACTTGCCCAGAAATCAACCTCACACCCTTTTCCTAAGGCACTTAGAAGGACCAGAGGAGCAACAGTGCACACAGCTCCAATCGTAGCAGTTTCCTCACCACCTGATTCTCAGGATGCCAACAAACCTTTGTCTTCATGATCCATTCTACACCTTTCCACAAGAGTCAAGCTCACAGCCATTATCTGCTTTGAGTCAATATTCTAGGAGTACCCGTATTCCTGTTGGGCAGCTAGTGTCACACTTCTTGGAGGAGTATAGACTGGTTTTTTTAAAAAAGATTTATTTATTTTTATTGGAAAGGCAGATTTATACAGGAGAGACAGAAAGTCTCCCATCCACTGGCTCACTCCCCATTAGCCACAATGGCCGGAGCTGCACCAATCTGAAGCCAGCAGCCTCTTCCGGATCTCCCACACAAGGTGCAGGGCCCCAGGGCTTTGTACCATCATCCACTGCTTTCTCAGGTCAAAAGCAGGGAGGTGGATCAGAAGTAAAACAGCCAGGACACAAACCAGCACCCATATGGGATGCTAACACTTGCAGGTAGGGGGATTAGCCTATTGAACCACCACACCCAAACCGTGTTTTGTTTTGTTAAAAAGCAGAAGAAAGGCACTACTCTCAAAGCTGTGGACAGTGATAGAGACAAGTACCCACCCCTGCCCCCAGATAATAAGCAGAATTTTTAAAATCTTGGGCAAAGGGAGTCAGTTAGGCTTCAACATGTAAGTGAACACTCACAGAAAAGTAGAGTTAAAAATATGTTTATTTTGGTCCAAAAATGATCTGGGGTTCAGTGTTGTGGTACAGGGGATTAAGCCATCATTTATAATGCTAACATCTCATGTAAGAACCTTGCTTTCAATCCTGCTCCCTGATAATGTGCCTGGAAAGGTAGGGGATGATGGTCCAAGTACATGGGCCTCTGCAGCCACGTCAGAAACCCAGATGGAGTTCAGGGCTCCTGATTTCAGCCTGGTCCAGCCCTTGCTGTTACAGAGAGTGAAGAGGCGGATGGAAGCTGTGTGTGTGTGTGTGTGTGTGTGTGTGTGTGTGTGTGTGTGTGTGTAACTCATCCTATCAGACTAAAAAAACAGGCCTTTAAAGGAACTCTCCATGGACTCCTCGTCCCAGAATAATGCGAACCCATGCAAGGGAACTGCTTCCTCACTGGGTGTCAGCACAGGGCACAACACATCATTCTTGATGCTCCAGTCTCGTTTAATGAATGAACAAGTGAGCCAAGTAATAATAGCATGTAACAACCCAGTGCAGTAGCCTAGCAGCCAAAGTCCTCCCCTTGAAAGTGTCAGGATACTATATGGGCGCCGGTTCCACTTCCCATCCATCTCCTTGCTTGTGGCCTGGGAAAGCAGTCAAGGATGGCCCAAAGCCTTGGGACCCTGCACCCGTGGGGGAGAACTGAAAGAAGTTCCTGACTCCTGGCTTCGGATTGGCATAGCTCTAACTGTTGCAGTTACTTGGGGAGCGAATCAGCAGAGGGAAGATCTTTCTGTCTCTCCTCTTCTGTATATCTGACTTTCCAATAAAAATAAATAAATCTTTAAAAATAATAATGATCACATGTAATAGAAACCCCTGTGCTTTGGGCTTCTGGTGGGTGACCCATTATTCCCTCTGAGAAACTGAATTGGTTGTCAAAGCCTGGTGCTGGCCCCTGGGAGCCTCCATTTTCTGGAGGAGTCAGAGCACAGGCATTGGATGCCTGGATCCCTGTGGCTACCTCACCCCTGTGCCTTCCTCCAAGGCTCTCAGCTCTGGGCTTGCAGAGAAAGGTACAGCTGTTTTCCAGGAGACAGTGGCCTGTGAGTATCCATTGTGAGGCCTTGGTGGGGACCAGTAGCCCTGGTGATCTACATGTGACCTTTGCCCTCCTAGGAGATGCCACATCCACCTGTGCAATTTTTCCAGTCTGGAAGGAGATTAGGAACCCAGGGAGAGGTGGGTGACTAACGGCTGCCCCGCCCCAGGGATGGACAGGAGCTGTGTGCCCAGGCAGGGTGTGCCTCTGCGGCTGGCTCCAGCCGGTGGCCGGTTCAGCGCCTAATGACAGGCTTTCCAGCAGGTAGACTCCTGTGGCTGGGGCCAGCCGCAGACTTCTGGTGCCTGGGGTTGACTCATCTATCTTCCTGTGCCCCAGGCGAGGCTCCATGTAGGCGCCTTCTCTCCAAGGGCTGTGCTGTCACCTGTGGCCATGGGGCGCAGCTTTGGCCCCAGGCTTCCAGTTTGGCTGGTGAGGAAGGCACAGCCACCCGCACTGCCAGCTGAGATCATGGTGCCTCTAACAGCCAGGGGCTGGGCCTGGATCTCCTCTGAGCCTCTCCCTCCATCTCCTTCTCTGCTCACCCTCCTCAATGCTCTGGTAGTTGCATGGGACCCCTGTAAAGAAGTACCAGGCCCACACTGGAGACCTTCATCAGAGCTTTCAGCAGGCACTCTGCACCAAGAATGATCTTCCAGCAGGATTCTCAGAAAAAAAAAAGAGCCCCAGCTTCTGTCTAGCACATCCCCTTCCAATGCAGCCACCACTCATTCCCCATCTCTGGCTTTCCTGCCACCTTAGAGCCACACTCAGCTATCACCACAAAAAACCTTTTAGAGGACTCACATTGCCCCTAAATTCCATTCCCTATCATGTCTTTGAAATCCTTTGTCCCAACCTCCCTCTACTCTTTCTTCACAAAACAGGTCCTAAGTGTTCAGTCATGCCATGCGGGGATGATTTGAGTGGAGAGCAGGTAGAGAATATTATACAGAAACACAGACTGTGCACATGGCACCAAGAGCATCTACACAGGGCCCAGCACCTTGCATTTGCCGGAATCCTATATGAGCACTGGCTCGTGTTCCGGCTGTTCCACTTCCCATCTAGCTCGCTGCCTGTGATCTGGGAAAGCAGTCAAGGATTACCCAAAGCTTTGGGACCCTGCACCCATGTGGAAGACCCAAAAGCTCCTGGCTTCTAGCTCCGAATTGGCTCAGCCCGGGACATTGCAGCCACCTGGGGAGTGAACCAGTGGATGGAAGATCTTCCTCTCTGTCTCTCCTTTTTTAGGTATATCTGCCTTTCCAATAAAAACACTCACACTGTTCACTGGCACCCACCATGCCCATCTGGGGAGACACTTGTTAACACAGGACATCAACAGAAGTCAACTCTGAGCCATCAGGCCTGGGAGATCAGGCATGCAAGAGGAAGCTGCTTGGGGCAGGTGTTTCCTGGGGCAGCCAGCAGTGTCCACCATGCTGGGGCCTCATAAAGCCTCTTAGGAACTGGGCTAGGTTCAGAAAGAGCCTGCCATACTGCCTGCCCTGTGCTGTTCCCTTGCCTAGTCTGGAGCCAGGAGCTTCAGCAACTCAGTCTCCTCACACACCTTCATGGGACATGAAGGCCCCCAGGACCCAACCCCCCTACTTTCTGACCTGGCTATTACCGCCTATCTACAGAACTCCCTGCCTCCAGGTAACACAGCCTCCTGAGACCTCTGGGGGTCTAGGAGAATGGACTCAGGCACACAAAGCTATGATTTTAAGTTCAAGCGCTGAGGGAGAGGGCCCTGTGATTGACCTTTAGCCTGAAGTCCCTCACCTAGGCACCTGGTATTGTAGCACCTGGGGCATAGCTGCACTTGCCAATTTCACTGGTCAGAATGCCTGCTTGCCTCCCAGCTGCGGCACTTCCCACCTGGATCCTTGCTAAGGTGCCTAGGAAGATAGCAGAGAAGGGCCTAAGTGCTTGGATCCCTGCTACACATGTGGGAGTCCTGGACAGAATTCATAGTTCCTGGCTTAAGCCTGGCCCAGCCCCAGCTGTTGTGGCCATTTGGGGAGTGAGTCAGTGGATAGAAGACCTCTCTGGCTCTTTCTGTCAGTCTCTGTCTTTCAGAGAAATCAGATAAATCTTAAATAAGTAAACCTGTTTCCTGTGATCATCACAACACCTGCCATTGTGCAACTCCAAGAAGCGGCCGGAAGGGAGATGCAGGAACAAGCAGCACATGGATCATCATGCAGAGCTTCACCGTCCCTCCAGGCTCAGCCCCGACGCTGCCCACCAAGCCTGCCTTGCTCTCCACTCACTGGGACTAGTTCCCAGGACCTGTCAGCGTTCCTGAAAACGTCCTCCACAGCCAACCTCCATCAGCTAGGCCCGACTCAATACTCAGAAGCCACTGCAAGTTCACAGAAGCCCTTTCCAGTGACTTCAGCGAGTAATCGAACAGAGAGTTGAGGTCAGTCATGAGGCGGGATGGAGTGGCTTATTTTCTTTTCCACAGGGCTCACACAATGGGGCTCTGAAGGCGATTCCAAGAGAGAAGCCACGGGGAGCAGAGCAGCGTTGGCTTCTGCAGGGCCTCCGGGTGGAATGTCTTTGGAGCCCCAGGCTGTTTGCTCAGAAAACACAGCCGTTATTTTATAATCACCTCTTGCGTAAACATCAGCTTTCCTCTCCTGGCTCTGAAACGGGCGTAGTACAGGCGTAGACAAATGGCACACGTGGCACTCCAGTGTATTTTCCTGAAGTCAGAGCCCAGTTCACAGGATGCATTTTTAACTGTTGGCGTAGCTGTGGCTAGGTGGCTTGGACAAAAGGTATTGATGCTCTTTGTCTCACTCTGGTACAACTAATTCAAGTGGACAATGGCTGGGTGAGGAGAGAACCACATGATGTGCAGGGCAGGGTAAGGGGAGGGCACCATGGACCCCCATGAGGAGAGTCATTGGGATGTGGAAGAAGAGAGGGAAGTGGAGGTCCAATGTAATTTCCAGAACCTTCCAGCAGCTGAGTTGTTTCCACTCGCCTGGTGTGGGGAACTGACCGAAGGCAGGTGCTGGGGGATGAATCACAGGAGTGCAGGGAGGGGCAGGGGTGCCAAACAGCCGAGTCCCAGCCAGGTCCTGGGTGGGGCACCGTCTGGAGGTCCAGGGGAGCTCGGCCTGCACACCCCAGAACTTGGCTGGATTACTTCAAGGTGGGGGAGCAGAGGAGAAGGGCAGGAGGCATTCAAGTTGAGGAGCTTAGGAATGAGCCAGAATCTGCCCCTGGAGCCAGATAGAAGGGGATGGATAGAAGGGGTCTGAAGATCCCAGAAAATGGGAAGGGTTGTGGGGGTGGAGGATGGTCAGCACCTGGACCAGGCACCTCCCTGGCACAGCACAGGCGTTGCCCAGGCCTAAAGGCCTGCAAGAATGTGACTCATTCATTAATTTAGCAAGAAAGCAGGTGAGGGGGATGAAAACAAGAGAACAATAATACAGACAGAGGCATTCTTCTAAAGACTTCTTAAACCAGATTCCTTGGGATTCCCAGAATATCTTCATTTCTACTTTCATGAGTCATTAGCAAGATGGCTCCTAAACACCACAGGGCGGCAGCCGTCTGCGCAGTCCTTGGAGGCTCAGGAGCAAAATGTGCCCCCCACCCCCGGCAGTCCAGCAGTTCCTGAGGCGGGGTGCCAGCCCCGAGGCCCAGGGTCTCCTCCTCCATCACCCCTGCTCCCCTTCCTCCCTCCCTCCCAGCACATCCCTACTACCCTTGCTACCACATCCTTCTCTTTCTCAGGGTGTCCCCCATGAAGCAGGTCATCTTAGGCCACTGGGACCCCTCCCCTTCCCTCATCTTACCAAGCTGTAGTTCACAAGCCCTCACCTTGTGCCCGTGCCAGTCTCAGCCCAGGCTCCTTTGCAATGCAGAACAAACTGGCTTTGAGCACACCTCGGTCAGTTGTTTTTTAAAAAAGAAATAGCTGAGTGGGAGTGCTCATTGAGGCATCTTCTCCCACTGTCTGCGGCCCTCTCTTAGCTTCCCCCAGATGCTTGCTTTGGCTTTGGGAAGAGACTCTTGATATCTGACACCTCCTGAAAGTGTAGCTTGGCAATCAAGGGTTGTGAAGTCTACTCCAGGCGGTCAGACCTGCCGGGAGCTGCACAGAAACACCCGCATTTCACCTCGTGCCCAGGAAGACCACCAAGTGCTTTTCAGGTTCCCTGCCCTTTGAACTTGGAGATGTATCAAAAACCTGGGTACCCCAAGCAGATGGAAAAGGCCTGGCTTCCTGGGAGGTGGGATGGGACCATGACACAGTGGGGGGTCCAGACACAGGATTTGGAGGGGGACCTTACCCTACTACCTCCCATAACTTTTATCTGCCACACCCTTCCATGGCTATCCTCCAAGCCTAGCAGGTGTTTGGGCTGGTTTTGGATGTCCTAGAACTGAAGGTAGATGTGGTTGAGATATCCCTAACAGGCTCCCTTGGAGCAAGCCCCCTGGCCAGCCATGGTGTACCTCCTTGCAATGCCCTCCAACAGGACATAGCCCCATGCACCATTAACACAGGCATTTGCTGCTCTAGATGGGTCCATTAAAACCAGCCCACAGCACAGCCTTGGGAAATTTCTTTGCTTCCAGGATAGAAGAAGCTGCAGTCAAGTAGGCCATGGAGGGCCAGACAAACAAATGTACAGGCTGCTGAACCACAAAGTGGCTATCAGGCCACAGAGCAGGCCAAGGCCAGTCAGCTGTTCACCAAGATACAGATATCTGCATATGGCGTTGCCTCTGGTCATACTCCCGCGTGCACTAGCACACACACACACACACACACACACACACACACACATACCCCTTCACAGGCCACAATGGGATTTTGTGTCTTTGCACCCATTCTTCCATCATGTATATTGTTGGAGAAAAAAAAACAAAAAAAAATTTCTGTTTCTTTGTCAGTTATGTTCTCAGAGAAGACCTATGCTGCTCAGACCTATGTGCAGACTTACGCACCTGTACTCCCCAGCCATGGGCTCCCACGCAGGGCAGAGGAGACTCCCGTGCAGTGTGGGGGTACAAGGATCTTCCTGTTCTGGCCCCCATTCAGACCCATTTCCTGCCTTGGCATCTTCGCACAGTGCAAGTGTGAGACCTGGACTGGCATTGTGGTAGCATAGGAGAAACCGCCAATTGGAATGTCAGTGCCCTTGGAAAAGCTGGCTGCTCCCTGCTTCTGATCCAGCTTCCTGCTAACGCACACAGAGACAGCAGCTGGCAGCTCAAGTGTCTGGGTTCCTGCATGTAGAAGACCCAGAAGGAGCTCCTGGCTCCTGGCTTTGGTCTTGGCTACTGCAGGCAGATACAACAGCAGATGGAAGATCAACCTCTCTCTGTTCCCCCATCCAACCTCACCTTTGCATCACTCTGCCTTTCAAATACAAAAATCTTTAAACAAATGTGTGGCCAGAATCTACTTGAGGATCCTTGGTCTAGAGTCCTGCAAGAGATGGGTATAAATTGCCCTTTGGTCCCCAAACTTGCAGTTGGAGCAGATCTGGCCTTGCTCTCCAGGAAGGAATGAGAGCAGGAAGATGCTGCGGTATCCCCAAGCCATGGTGTGAGCCAGTTGGACAAAGTGCTTCCATGTGCTCCACCTTCCTGGGCAGGCACAGGCCCCAGCTGGGGGCAGTGTGGGGAAGCCACATTCTTCCCCCATCTTGTGCCAAGCTGTTCTCCTGGGTGACCTCAGAGTATGACCCTCTGGCCTGTACTAGGGATGTCTTCGTCGAATTCAGGAATACACATACACACACACGGGCATACAGGGCTGGGGACAGGAGCTGCAGGTTCAGTCCCTTGCTGGCTAAGTGCTTAACTTTTCTTTGGCTCCAGATGCATGTTCCAAATATGAGGGTTTACATATAGACAGATCTATTTGCAGATAATTTGTCTGAGCCCTTATTATCCTGTAATTGGGTTAAATACTGCTGTGTAGGCAGTCGCATACCAAAGCCATTGCCGAATGTTTGCAAGGCCTCAGCAGCACATGCTCTTACACTGTCTTGTGTGTGCACGTGGGGACACACACACACACACACACACACACACACACCCGCATGTGCCTTGGGCCAGTGTTCTCTCTGCAGCAGGCCTATGGGAAGAAAGAGGTAGAAACATGAGTTAAGGCGAGGAGAACATATTTCCTTCTCAGAAGGAGCTATTTAAAGAACAAGCCAGATGTGCAAATAGACTTTTCCACTTCTTCTTGACATTGAACAGGGCTGTGTGTGTGCACATGAGAGAGAGAGAGACCTGAATGCACCTTCCCTCCATCCTGGAACCTGCTCACTCTTCACCTCCGCTTGGTGGATCTGGGGCTGCTGACCTTTCCTGGTGAGTCACTTTATTCTGCAACAATTTGCGCAAAGGTCACCCGCCCTGTCCTGCCCTCCTGAAGCCTCTTCACAAAAAAAAAAGTAAAATAAATGCTTAAAATTTATTTGAAAATCAAAATTACAGAGACGGGGAAAGAGAGACAGAGAGACAGAGAGAGGAGAGATCATCTGCTCATTCTCATTTGGGCCAGGGCTGAGCCAGGAGTCAGGAGCTTTATCTGGGTCTTCCATGTGGATGGCAGGGACACAAGCACCTGGACCATCTTCTGTTGGATCAGAAGTGGAGCAGCAGGGACACAAACAAGAACCCTATAGGATGCCAGTATCACAGATGGCGGCTTAACTCACTATGCCACAAATGCCACCTATTTCCAAAGCCTTTGCCCCTTTGTGTGGGTCTTTGGGTCAGGGACCACCTCCTGCCCAGGCCTCTGGACCCTCCCATCTCAGCAGCTGGAGTGCCAATTTACAGCCTCTATGTATTGGGGCGGGGCAGGGGGCGATGGGCAAGGAGTGGGAATGCACTGGCTTCATAAGTGGCCCGGTTGTCACCAGACAATGTGACTCTTTGATACCTTTGTTTCGCAGAACTCTTTCCTGCCCTAAAAAGGCACTTGCTACCATTTCAGCTACAACTGAATTGAAGATGCATGACAGAGAGGTGGGCCTGGCTTGGGGAATGAGATCTGGGTTCCAATCCCAGGACCTCACCTAGCCTCTGAGACCTTGACCACGCTGGGAAACTGCCTCCTCACAGCAAATGGCTCTGATCTTCAAGGGTGTGGGAGGATGGAATGAGACCAACACCGGGATCCCCTCTGCCCTCCTTCTTGCTTCACGCATCCTGGGGCTGGCTTGTCCACGATGCTGCCACCCTCCAGGCAGGCCTTGCTCATGCCTTCTTCTGTCTTGGCACGTTAGCCAGATGATTTTTGCGCTTCCCCATCCTCTCCCTGCCTACACCCCAGGCCTGGGCACTGTGCCCCTGCATGGAGCGGTCAGGGCCTTCTATCCACCCTTAAGCTCAGCCCGGCTGCTGCCTCCTCTGGATGCCTCCCCTGGCTGCATTAGACCCACTTGTGTACGGGCCCTTCTTCATGAAATTTTTCTCACCCCACCAAAGCCCTCCATGCACTTTAAGGCCCTAGCCTGGGTTTCTCCCCTACACAGCCTGGTGCCCACAGCAGTGAGGGGTAAAGTCAGCCCTCTCAGCTTATGGCTCCATGGTCTCTTCTTCTTGCTCTTGATGACTTACACCCAGTTGTCCTTGACCTTGGCACTAGTGACTGTAATTCCAGCCTGGGGTGGAGTGAGGTTGCTGTCTTCCACCCTGAATAGGCCCAAACTGCCTGGGCTTTATAAAAAAAAAAAAACCCTAGTGCTTGTTCTGTTGTCAGCTCTCACCTCTCCATACTGACGGTGTGTATCACTTTTTAGGACAATTGGTAGACGAGACCCTCAATGGCCTTCAACAGAACTTGGTAGTTCTGTTTTTTTTTCTGACCAGGCAGGAGTCTGCTCTGACTGTTGGGTGGCAGATATTTAGCTATGGGACAAGCAGCACAGATGCTGTGTGGGCAGTAAGAAAAGTCTCATACAGATTCAGGGAGTTTAGATGGATACTACTCTGGCTGCACAGATGACAACTTCTTGACTGCTTGATCTGATGAATAACTTCAGGAGCCAGCATAGTGGTACATCTGGCTAATCCCCTGCCTGCAGTGGAGTATCCCATACGGGTGCTGGTTCAAGTCCCAGCTTATCTACTTCTGATCCAATGTCCTGCTAATGGCCTGAGAAAACACTGGAGGGTGGCTCATGTGCTTGGGCCCCCTGCACCCATGTAGGAGACCTAGAAAAAGCTCCTGACTGCCAGCTTTGAACCAGCCCAGCTCTGGTTGCAGTCACTGGGGGAGTGAACCAGAATATGGATGATCTCTTTCTGTCTTGCCCTCTGTTTCTTCCTAACTCTGACTTTCAAGTAAAATAAATAAACCCTAAAAAAGAAGAGTAGCTTCAGTTCCTGGGAGCTGGAACCTGCTTTGAAAATTGGCATTTGTGTCATCTTCAAAATTGTCTTCGTGTCAAATCTGAAACTGCACAAGGATAGACGGTGTATGTAAGCTGGAGAGCGGCGGCTCACACGGAAGAGGCCACCCAGGTGGAGTTCATGACACCTGTCCCCCAGCCCTCGGGTTCACATGGTGCATCCCACAGGCCTACCCTGGCTGCCTGGCCAGTGGATACCAGGAGCAGGAGTGAGTGCACCTGCCAAGTGCACTGTGCACTCAAGGTGCAGGAGCCACCTTGAGGAACATGGTTTTCTGTTTTTATTATTTATTTTTATTAGAAAGGCAGATTAACAGAGAGAAGGAGAGACAGAGAGAAAGATCTTCCATCTGCTCATGTGACCTCATTGACCAGAGATGAGCTGGGCTGAAGCTAGGAGCTTCCTCCAGGTCTCCCATGCAGGTGCAGGGTCCCAAGGCTTTGGGCAGTCCTCTACTGCTTTTTCCAGGTAACAATCAGGGAGCTGGATGGGAAACGGAGCAGCCAGAATTCAAATCACTGCCTATAAAGGATCCCAGCACATGCAAGGTAAGGATTTAGCCACTGAGCTACCACGTCAGGCCCAAGGAACATGTTTTAAAGATCCAGCCCCAGGGTCCAGGAGGGTAAGATGCCCAGGAGCACATCAGATTACATCACAGGCATGCAAGGAGTGAAATCCTTGTGAGGAATGGGCACCTGACCTGAGTGTTGCAGTGTTTACCAGCAGCACTGCCTCTGCCCCAGCCAGGTGCCCACATGTCCCCTCACCCAGTGCGGCAACCAAAAATCTCTCCAGGGAGTGACTGTTCTGCCCACTGATTGGTACACCATGTTCTGTTTCCAATTACAGAAATTTGACACCTCGTTCTGGCTCCAGATCCCGGTGTCCCACTAAGACAGACACCGTGAGAAGCAGTGATGATGGCTCAGTCACTTGGTCCTGCCTCCCACATGGGAGTCCTCGATCAAGTCCCTGTCTCCTGGCATCAGCCCTGGCCAATGGGAGGGTGAGGGACAATTCTGTGAATGAGAGATCTCTCTTTGTCTCTCTGTATCTTTCTCAAATATAAGTTAGGGTGAAAAAGTGCCCCCTGGACAAGAACTCCTACCCTACATTAAAAGGGGCTTGGGAAACCTGTTGTCTTTTCCCACTGCAAAGAACTCATTAGATCCCAAACCCAATCAATGCATTGCTTAAAAATAACAAAAGAAACACTCAGGGGAAAATCACAGAATGGTATGTTTGATGCTGTGAGGGAACTGCAAGGGTTTGTTCATTTTAAATGCATTTAGGAGTATCTTCTCACAGTTCCTCATCTTGAGAGAAACATCTGGAAAGGTGGGGAGGGCAGTGGTGGGGTGGTAGGGGAAACAGAGCAGACACAAAGGTGGCTGTGAATTGCAGACACAGATGGGCACCAGGGTCAAGGGGCCTGTGAAGCCATCTCAATGTACATATTTTGAAATGGTTCCTAGGAAACACGAACAAGGAGAGAACAGAAGGAGAGAAGCAGCAAAGAGGACCTGGCAGTCGGACTCATTGTTGCATCTGCTCTGAGGACCACCAGCTTTCCCAGGTCTGGCCTCTTCTCAGTCCCCTGGGGAAGCCCATGTTGGTGGTACTAGCTGCCCCCTAAAACCTCAAGCTGTGCACAGAAGTTCTGTTTGGTTCCGCCAAGAGTCAGTGTTACCTGCATGACCCATCTAACCCAAGCCTTTTCTATACAGTGAGTTCAGGCAGGACCAGGTGGGCACCGGTGAGGGGATGAGTGGACAGGTGGGCAGAGTTGGGGGCAGTCTTTGGGGGTCTGTGGAGACTCAGGGTCATGGGTTAGCCTCAGCTCCCACTCGGCAGGCCTCAGTGTCCACTAGGGGCCAGAGACGTTGAAACAGTTGCTGTGCGAATCGTTCAGACCAAAGTCACTGCCAAGTAGATTCGAAGCAATGTGACAGAGCATGGCTAATTGCAAGGCCCAGAAAGAGCACGGTCCCAGCTAAGACCTTAGGGACCCATGTCAGAGAGAGCAGCACGAATTCTTGTGACAGGCAGTGGCTTTCTTCAAGTCACTCAGTTGTGAAGTCATAAAAGCCGCCTGCTCTAACAGATTCACCCAGAGATTTTGGCCGGTGACAAAAGGGGCAAGTCTGTTTACATTAAAAAGAAAAAAAAAAAACTGAACTACTGCAAGAAACCCCCAAATCAGAAAAAGCTGTTGATGGTTTAATAAGCTCTTTAGTGGCTGCACAGGCCTGACTCATGCCTTTTCCTAATATGTCTTCCGTGTCAAACCCCACCACCTCAAAGGAGAGCGGAAGGCAGCCTGATGGAGACCATGCTCAAGACAGCCGCATGTGAATGGTGCCAATGTGTTAGCTCATCGCCCCCAGCACAAAGTCCTTTTCGGAAATTGATTTTCCTTGGATAAAGTCACTTCCCCTCTCTGCACCTCCGTCGCGTCCACCATAAGACAAAGCAGTTGGGTGAACTCAAGCATGGCCAATCTGTGGCGCACTTGCCACTCCTTGCTGCTCCTGGCCCAGGGCAGACATCATTAGTTGATCTGAGGACCACACCCCTCTGAACCAGACAACCTAGGAGTCCTCAGCACCAAGGAGCTGAAGCTTGCCTTGAACCCACTTATCCTCTCTGGGCTGGTTTCAACGTGCCAGAATTTTAAACAAGGAGACAAGCCAAGCACACTAGTAGTTCTCACCATGGGGATCTGTTCAGCCAGAGGGTGAGAAACAGCCTGCCACTTGCTGAGCGTCCTGACGGAGTCAAGACTCAGGCAGAAGCCATGACCCCCTCTCATCCCTCCTCTTCACAGCTGATGTGGTCTATGATTTGGATAAGGGGGACAGAAAATAGAAGGGAAGGAGACCAGGTGCGTGACCCTGGAGAGTTGAGCTGCGGGATTGAAGGAGGGTGTGGAGCAGAGGAAGTGGTGGTGGAGACAAGTTTCCCAAGAATCAGACTTCATCTGAACCTGCAAGGAGAACAGCCAGAAGAACCAAGGAAACCCAGAAATCGGGCCCCTGCTCCACGGGCCATCAGCAAGTCCCTTCTTTGCAACTCTGCTCCACATCTAACCCATTTTCTCAATGATGGAATGGCAGCAGGCCTGGCAGCATCCGATACTGAAACCTGAATCCAAGTTTCCTTGCTATGCCCACCAAGGAAGCACCTGGACACTTACTAGTGTGTGGGCATCTTATCCCTCTTCCCCAACACGGCTGGGCCTGGCATGCAGGATGGAGACCAGGAACTTGGGGAGCCCTTGTTTTTCACTGGGGAAATCACAGGAGGCAAGACTGTGTCAGCACACTGGGATTCTTCTGCCGGATTTTCCAAGCAGCTTCTCGAAGCCCTCTTGATGGGAGCATCGCCAGCCAAGGCAGAGTCCACAGAGGAAGAGGTGTGTGCTGGCCACGTGGGACCAGGTTGGTGCAAGGGAGTGTGAAGCAAGGGGGCCCATTCACTTCTGCCACAGGATCAGCACTTGACTCAGTTGCCGGTTTCTAAGAAGTGAGTGATTTGAGGCCTCACCTGCTGTGTCTCTCCCAGCTCTGACCCCAGGGCCGTCGGACAACGTACTGAAACACATCCTCTCTCCACAGGGGCCAGGCTGTGGTTCAAACCCTGGCCAAGTCTACCTCAAGCAACCCCAACACCACCCATAATCCATCCAGCCACGTCTTGCCCCTGCCACTTGCCTGGTTCTTGGAGACCCGGCAGAAGAAGGGGAGGAGGCAGGTGGCCTGGACAGTGACTTTGTGGGCAGAGGAAGCAGCTGTCCATCAGGTGGGCTCCGAAACGGAGCAGTGGGGGTGGGATGGATGATCCCAAAGCTGGGAAGCTGATCTAACTGGGCGTTTCTGATTGCACAACCCTCATCCATTTGAGTCCCCTGAGAGAACACCCAACCACAGTGAGTCTGAACTAGTGCAGGGACTGGCTCACCCCACCTCCACCGCATCCCCCCATTCCTTGTATGGTAGTACTTTCAATGTGTCATTTCCTAAGAACTCTGCTCTGTAGGGGTCATATAGTAATTAAAAATAAGTAACTTGAAAGCTGGAAAATAGTCAGCATGTATCAACTACTAATGAAGTATGAACTGTGTTGGGTGGACTAGTATGCAGCCATGAACACGGGCTGCCTGCAGCCACGGTAGACTGCATGAAGCAGTTTTGACGTGCAGAGCAGAAACAGATGAAAGACCTCACACAGAAGCCAGCAGAGGGGTTCTGGGCCGGGGCGAAGTGGGGAGGCTGGATGGGAGGCAGTTTCTGTTTCATGATTTGGGTGGTAGTGACCTGGGATATGGGATGCTTACGAAAAGCTGTCCAGCTGTACAGTTGTGAGCTTTATGCATATGAGACATCAATCAAATGCCTTACAAATCTCTTGCATGAACCTTGTATGATTCTGTTTGAATGAGCCACTCATGGGAGGTAAGGGCAGAGGGGCAGGCGGCAGACTGGTGGCAGCTAGGGCTGGGTAGAAAGTGGGTAGGAAGGGCTTGTGTCCTGAGTGGGAGACTTCCTTTCAGAGTGGTGGAAATGTCTTGGAATCAGACAGAGGTGGCAGTCACGCAACACTGCGAGTACTAGATGCTTAAGAGTTAATTTCCTAGGCCTGGCACAGTAGCTAACGTCCTCACCTTGCATGCACCAAGATCCCATACGGGCACTGGTTCTAATCCTGGCAACCCTGTTTCCCATCTAGCTCCCTGCTTATGGCCTAGGAAAGCAGTCGAGGATGCCCCCAAAGCTTTGGGACCCTGCACCCGTGTGGGAGACCTGGAGGAAGTTCCTGGAAGATCTTTCCTTCTGTCCCTCCTTCTCTCTGTAAATCCGACTTTCCAATAAAAAAAAATAATAATAAACATCTCTTTTAAAAAGAGAGAGATAATTTCCTGCTATGTGAATTTAATCCTTAAAAAAATGTCGGTCCTGGTGCCTGGTGTGGTAGCCTAGCAGCTAAAGCCCTCACCTTGAAAGCACTGGAATCCCATATGGATACTGGTTTTAATCCCAGCAGCTCCATTTCCCATCCAGCTCCCTGCCGGTGGCCTGGGAAAGCAGTAGAGAATGGCCCAAAGCCTTGGGACCCACGTGGGAGATCTGGAAAAAGCTCTAGCCGATGAAAGTCGCTTGGGGAGTGAACCAGCAGATGGAAGATCTTCCTTTGTCTCTCCTCCTCTGTATATCTGACTTTCCAATAAAAATGAAACAAACAAATAAACAAATAAAAGTCTGTGTGAGGGTTCCCCCTGCAGGGGCCATTTTCGCTACTGATATTGTGCAGATCTCCAGCCCTGCCTGGCACAGCGCATTAAGCAGCCACCTAGGATTCTGGTGGAAACACAATCCTATAATGGAAACACAGGTTCAAATCCCGATCCCTGCTCCACTTTCAATCCAGCTCTCTACTAATGTGCTTAGGAAAGCAGCAGAAGGTAGCCCAAGTTGTCGGGCCCCTGCACCCACCTGGGAGACCTGGGTGGAGCTCCACGGAGCCCCAGCTTGCATAGCCAGCGATGCCTGGGCCTTGGGCTCCACCCTCCCTCCCTCTCCTAGGGCAGAGCTGGCTCTCGGCAGCCAAGGCGGGAAGCGAGCTGGTGGGCAATGGTGCTCCGCCTGCTCTGTTTTTCTTCGCTGTTTAGGTTAGGGAATGAGTTCCAAGATACATACCCTCCCTCCTGCTGAGTAAGGGCTGCTGCTGCCCGGCTACTGCTCTCTCCAGGAATGTCATGACAGCGGCGCTGGCCCGCCTGGGCCACGCGGACTCTCAATGTCCTCATTATGTGCTCCGGGTTTTTCAGGCCATGTAACTGAGCTGTAAAAGGGTGCCCCAACTGCACCTGGCATGGAAGTGGCACACAGGGGTGGGGATTTGGGAGAGTGTTAAAGGTACTGTTAAAAATAAATTTAGGAGAGAAAGGGAGAAGAAAAAGGGAAAGCAAGACACTGAGTTTGGGTTTAACCGGAGCGATGGAGGAAGAGGTGTGAACAGAAGGTGTGCAACCCTGGAGGCAAAGTCCCCTGCACGTGTGTGTGCGTGTGTCGGAGTGCACTGGCCTAGGCATGTTTTTTTTTTTTTTTTTTACCCCTGAACAATTTCAAGCCAGCCTTGTTTACTAAACAGAGATTTTCTAGATTGGACCGTTGGTTTGTGATGCGGTTTGGTTGACACCGTGCAACATTCCATGTTAAACACACAGGTACATCAGTGCGAACCGACTGAGCAACCTCCATTAGGCAGAGCAGGGCAGCAGCTAACTTTAAATGAGCATTTTCATGGTTTCTTTCTTTTTTCCCCTCTATTGCCCTTCCTTCCCTGCGCAGTGTAATTCATAAGCCTCTGTATGAACCTGGCCTCCTCCTCCTTCGGTGCAGGAAAGCTTTGGCTCTGCGATCCAGGCCAGAGGCTCAGGCAGCAGGTGGCCAGCCAGCAGCCTGGTCCTCGGGAGGGTACCCTGGCCATGGCGACCTCTCCATCTACATTGTCACTCGGGCCATACAGTCCGCCAAGGTGGTCCCACCTCTACCGCAGGACGGAGGCTCGGCCGACACTGAAGGGGGGACGGGGGCAGGACGTGTCCAGGGGAGTCCTTCGCGGGTGGGCGGCACCTCAGCTCCCCTGCGCTCCCCTGTGCACCCCTGCTCTCCCCTCCGCTCCCCTGTGCACCCCTGCTCTCCCCTCCGCACCCCTGTGCACCGAGCCACAGTGCTTGGCCCGACTCGGGCGCCCCCTGGTGGCCCCGCGGGTCGCCGTCGCTCGGTGCGTCCCGGGCTGCGCGGCTCCGCCTGTTCTCTAGAACCCGGCAGGTCCAGTGGTGACGGTGGGGTCAGTCGAAGAGGTGTGAGGACCAGTGGGGTCAGTTTGTCTTGTTTCCGAAAAGAGAGAGAAAGGACTTGGCGGTGGTTAGAATCACGGGTTACCGATTGCCTTAGGGGATGGGCTGGGTCTCTCCCTTGACTCAGCCACCAGTTGCCCCTGTTACATACACCCCGACCACCCGGCACTCCGCCCCTGCTTTGCAGAGGGTGCTTGACTTAGCAGGTGGAGGGAGGAATAGATCACAACATGAGGATACTTCAGGAAGCATGTGGAAAGCGGAATTTAAAAAAACCTAAGTGTACTTAAAGAAAAATGCATGCTTTAGGTTTCTCAGGCTGGGTCTCTGCAGAGGTGATGCTAGTGGCTTCCTTGGTGTGGGGGTACCTCTTCCTTCGCACTTCGCACCACACTGTTCCTCGAGGCTTGCCAGGAAAGGGGACCCTGACTGCATACCCCTTTACAGCAGAGGCCAAGCGTGCATTTCCATCCCAAACTTTATGCAAACCCGGCTAGTCAGTCAGAAGATAAATGGCATTGACTCCAGTTGCGGAGCTGCATGCCAAGATGGGCTGGCACCTGCCGCTCCAGAAAGCACATGTAGGGGGGTGTTTAACTACAAATGCCTCATGATCAACTGGGAACAGCCCCTTCCTGGAGACCAGAATTGCTATTCCCAGCACGTGGGCAAAGAAGTTGGGACTCTCCTGATTCAGGCCACACACTTGGGAAACTGAGTTCCCCACCCAGTTGAAAACCCAGCTACTGGTCCTGGAGACCTCCCACCCTCAGGCCTAAAGGGGCCCCTGCTTGTGGGGTGAGGGTGCAGTTCTTCCATAGCCATGGCCTGTTTGTGCCAACCCTGAACGGCACTCTCCTCCTGTCCCCAGCCTTTCCTGCATAAATCAAGTCTAGGTTCCTGCCCGTGGGTCACTGGTCGGACTCCTAGCTGTCTTCCGGGTAGTTCCTAGCGTGTGACTATATTAAGAATGTGAACCGTAACATTAACACTTCAAAAACAATCCCCCTAAAATTTTTTTTTAAAAAAAGGAAGAAAGAAAGAACTACCTCTAAAAAGACTAATGTCAAATCCAGCCAAGGGTCATAAATCAATGTCAGTAAATTTATAAACAGTTCATAAATGTAAGTGCTTTTCACAGGGCTGTTTGTTACTGTGTCGGCTGGGGAGGGGATGGGGGAGCCTGGGGTGCAGAAGCGTCCTGTATCCCGGCATCTGCACTGGGCAGCAGCAGGGCCTGGCCCAGCCCTGGAGGGTGCTCAGAACATCGTCACAGACGGCAGCTGAGCTTGAGCTGGAACTGAGGATTTGAAGACATGACTGAAAACCCAGTGATAATAACTTAGATTTTCACCCCACCTCCAGGTTCCCATATTCACTTTTCTCAGTACCCTGTTCTCTGTGCTGGAGGTTGCTGGGCAGGGGAGAGTAGCAGAAAGAGAACACCAGGGAACCAATGGCATGGTGTAGTGGGTAAAGCCACCACCTGCAGTGACCGCATCCTAGGTGGATGCTGGTTCAAGTCCTGGCTGCTCCACTTCCAGTCCAGTTCCCTGGCCATGTGCATGGGAAAGCAGCAGAGGCTGACCCATGTGTTTGTGCTCCTGCACACAAGTGGGAGACCTAGAGGGAGCTCCTGATTCCGGGCTTTAGCCTGGACCAGCCTTGGCTGCAGCTGCCAACTGAGGCACAAACCAGTTGGTTAAAGTTCTCTCTTTCTGTCACCCCCTTTTCTCTCTGTAACTCTGACTTTTAAAAAAGAAAGGAAGGGATGGGGCGGGGAAGATAGAAAGGGGACACAAAAAAGCAGAAGACTGAGGTCTTCTAGCGTCCTCTACGTGCTTGGCACCCAGATCCCATGGCCAACGCCAGGACACAGGGCCCAGGGATGCCAGCTCCTGGTGACACATATGATGCAGCTGAGGACAGCAACCAACCAACTCAAGGCTCACAGGTCATTCTGGAACGGTACATATGCCGTCAGAAGCTTCTCCCACGACAATTCTAAGACACATCCATTTCTGAGCGATTGGTTAGAGTTCTGTTGTTTAGAGAGCCTTTTAAAAATGCCCTTTCCCATCTATTTAAAGAGTTGTTAGCCTGTCCCCTCATCTCAGGGCACCCCCAGTTCACCGTGTCCTCTTTGAAAAGCTGCTGGATTGCACCGAGCCACTTGGTGCAAATAGAGCTACCCGTGAAAAATCCTTTAACCAATTGCACCTTTCCAGGCCAGCCCTAAACAGGGATTTCATTTATTTGAAAACTAGGTATTAAATATGTCAGATCTAGGAAGTCAAATGTAATGGGCCCAATTCCACACTCGGTTCCATATGTGTAAATCCCGCTGATGGGGAACAGAATGCGGCTGGAGCAGCAGGGATGGGGGCCGGGACTGCAGGAGGAAATTGCGCCCGTGATGGATCTCAGCTGACATTCTAACGGACGCCGAAGCTGAGTCCTGCAAACCAGAGGGGCCCTCGGAGTCCCCAGGGTTTCACTTGGCATTTTGAAACTTGCCAGGTTCTCTCACTCCTGTGTTTTAGTCCTTGTAGCTGTCGGTTGCTTGGTTGGTTCGTGACTCTCAGGAAACATGTGCCTTTTCGCTCCTGAGCTTTTGTTGTTCATATCGGAGCCACGATTTCCAAGAGCATGTTTGGGAGCCTGGGTAGCCATTCGGCAAATGCCTCCGAGGCTGAGTCTGAGAAGCAGACCCCTCGCCACTGAGACAGTCCTTCCCAGCTTGTTCCTCAAGGTCAGCTGCCTGGTCCGGGAGCATCAGCATCTCCTGTAATCTTATTGTACAAAGCAAGGTCTCTGGCCCCACTCAATCCCACTCAATCCAACCTGCATGCCAGCACAGTTACAAGTGCCTTCCCCCCGCACACCCTCCCTGCACTTTACAGGGAGAAAGGCCCTGGATGAGAGAATAGACATTGGCCATAACCTGTTCTCTGCTGTGAATTTATTCCTAGGTGCTAGCTTAGGAAATGCCAGCATTCAAGTCAGGTATCAGTGTTCCCCCTTCGGTGGCACCTGGCAGGGGCAGGTATTCTCATCCCTACCTGGGCGGTTACGGTCACCAAGGGAACTTGATAAAAAGGGAGGTGAGCAGGACTTGACACAAATGACTGTGACTCAGTTGAAGTCTGCAAAGGGGTGGGGGTAGTCAGCTTTACTTAGAATCCCCAGGGTGGCCAGGAGGCCCTTGGATAGATTATCACCCGGACCACTGAGGCCCCAACTGTCCCAAGAGCAGAGCAGGGAGCAGAGGAACGAGGAAGTATCAGCCCTGACCCTGACCTTGGGAGCAGTCTCCTTTGGGGGGAGGGGAAGGGCAAGTCAGGGATTCCCATGCCAGACTGGCTGTTCCCAGTGCAGTTCTTGGGGCATGGGTCCCAAGCCCTTCTCTGCTTTGGCTCTCTCGTCCAACGTACCTTCCATTCCTCTGGCTTCCTGGCTTCTCCCAGAAGGGGAGATGAGGGTGGGGAAGAAGGCCCCATCCCGCCACACATTCTCATCAAACACCATGATAGGATGTGCCAGGGGAAGAATAAAAGGCTCCCTACGGCTTCCAGAAATTAAAAGACAGAAAACATGTTTGGCTAGATCGTGCCTGAGTGCAGGGTTTCATAAAAAAAATCCATAGGTATAACACAGTTGTAATTTTTTGGTGACAGTTTTCAGGGTTGCCTTGGGAGGTAGGGGAAGTCACAGATGTCTGTATTCCTTGGGCTGAGGTGAGTTCCAATCCAGCTGAGGCCCCTCTTCAACCCTCGGTTTTGAGCAGCAAAGGAGACAGGCATGGGAGTAGTGGGGGGATGGTGTTGGCCAAAGTCACCCCTGAGTCCTGTGGTCTCTTCCCAGGAACTAGAAGCCCTGGGCTCCCCCACGGCTCCTCCCCATGTGGAACAACGCCCACTGGAAGAAGAGGTGAGTCAACAGCAGACAGCCCCCAGGAGCAGCAAGGACAGACAGCCTGACCACAGGCAGGCCCCCTGCATGGCCTCCAACTCCCACGCACTGCTGGGCAAGCCTTCCTGGAAGCCGGCCTCCTCTGGCCAGGAAATTGAAAAAAAAAAAAAAACACAGAAATGAACCACACGTGGATCCTGGGATTCAGATCATCAAAGAGGAAGAGAAGGAGGAGGGGTGAGAAAAGGCCAGAAGAAGCTGGGGTGCTAATGTTCTGGCCTCAGTCCAGCTCCCAGAAACAACCATGGTGGCATGCTCCTGGGTGCAACAGTGAACCGCTCCCCCAACCTGGTGGCTCTGGTCCAACATGGAGAGTCAGGAGATTCAGGGCCAGGTGATGGAGGAGGGTTGGTGAATAGGCAATGGGGAGTCCTCACCCAGCTTCATGGGCCGGACTCTCAGTGCAGCCAGCTGTAGGAGCATCTTAGCAGGTGCACAGGACTGACAAGAGAGTTGCAAGGGATGTTTCAAACAAGTGCCTAATTGGGCTAGCACAATGGCTTAACTGGCTAATCCTTCACCTTCAAGTGCTGACATCCCATATGGGTACTGGTTCATATCTCGACTGCTCTACTTTCCATCTAACTTCCTGCTTATGGCCTGGGAAAGCAGCAGAATATGATCCAAAAGCCTTGGGATCCTGCACCCACGTGGGAAACCCAGAGGAAGCTCCTGGTTCCTGGCTCCTGGCTTTGGGTCAGCTCAGCTCTGACTGTTGGAGCCACTTGGGGAATGAAATAATGAAGATCTTTGTCTCTCCTTCTCTCTGTAAACCCGCCTTTCCAATAAAAATAAGTAAACGAATAAATAAATAAAAGGCTTGTACCCAAGGGTCTTGGAGATGGTCACAGGGAAGTAAAGAGCATCCCATAATTAACTCTGAGTGGACTGTGGGATGGGCTGCTCAGCACTGGCACAGAGCTGACTGGAACACACAGTCCCTCCTGCCTGGCTCTGGAGGAACCTCCATCGGAGGTCCTGGCATCACGTGAGCCTTTACTTTGCAGGACATCAGAACCCCAAGGATGCCTCCTGTCCTGGTTGGCTGGTTGCTTGGCTTCCTGGGAAGGCCACTTCTGGGTTCTGCCCCGGGGCGGCTTCCTTGAGAACTCTAGCTGTCACAGACCCTGCATCTAAAGCAGCCGGCCCTGAACAGGGGCACAGCTCGGTCTGCTTCTTCCATTCCTGTCCCAGGGTCTGCACACCCTGCCCAGGAAGCCTGGCTTAGAAGATACCAGGCTGCTCCAGGATGAAGCCTTAGCATCTTCAGGCTCTTCCCAGAGAAGAAAAGAACCTCCCACAAGGCTCTTGGAGCAGGAACACACAGAATGCCTGGATGCTCCAGTGGCTGCAGCCATGACACAAATCACAGATGCCTTCCGTTGGGTTTGCTTTGCTGATGCCACACCCACCCTGCACCCAACAGACAGGTGCACGAGCAGTGCCTCTCATGGTATGTCCTGTGGCCACAAAACCCCGGGGAGATCTTTTCCGGTGTTTCTCTTCATCTCCATCCTACTCTCTCTCCATCTCAAATCCTTGGACTCTGGCCAGGAGGACGTTAGCAGTAGAATTCACCAACCAGCCACTGCTGATTAAACAGCTCTCATGCACACCCACTCTGTGTCGAGTGCCTCACAGAAATTAATTCCTCCTGGTGTGGAAACCTCAGGAAAGCACACCCTGCTCCTGGACAAAGCATTAGCAAGAACAGCAGGTGGCTCCGCTGTGGCATCCTCCTGAGAAAGGGAGAGCTGGGACTTTAACGTACTCATTGTGTAGGTGCGGAGACCCAAAGCGTGTATAGTTTGGGGTCAAGGTCATCCCTGTGGGTGCCTGGGGCAGGCACCTTGGGGTGATTAATGCATATATGTGGTGTTGGCAACAACTGCAGCTTCTGGCATCCTCTTCAGGCTTTGTGGGGCTTCCAAAAGTGGAAGCAGACCACAAAGAACATTGTTGTGCAACAGGCTCTCAGTGCCTGGCTGGCCTGCCTGCCTTTCCCCTAAACAAAGTCCCAGTGGCTTGGGACTAGGTCTACACCTGATGACATAGACCCCAGCTGGGTAGTGTGGTACACCTCAAGTGACATGCACACGAGGACATGCCAGGAAGCAGCTGTCTCTGAGAGCCAAAGGGAGAGCTGACACATCTGTGTCACACGTGGTGAAGCAGGAGACAGAATCCAGTAGGGTCAAGGTCTTTGTGCATGTCTGGAGCCTACCCTGCCTCCTCTCTGTCTGCCCTTGGTCACCCTGTGATGATTTCTTTGGGGGAGCAGAGGACAGCGTTGGTGAGGTGCTCCAGTTTCCTTGAACTTGAAATCCAGGCCTCTGACTCTCACAAGATTGCTAATGTCTTTGAGCACCAGTTTTCTCTCTGTACAATGGAGCCTTACCAGAATTAAATAAGAGGACATTTGAGGACATTTATCAACAAGTGCAAAATATGTGTATCAGGTTTGTTTGTAGGATTCCCGTATTAGGACTGAGGTAACCGACCATAGGATTAGGCTAGCCTATGATTAGACACGGTTTCTGTTGTCTTAAGGTTTTGAAGGAGGCCTAGGAAAACTGTGACGGAATTTCAAAATGAAATAGCAAGATTGTCAAAGAAAGAGTAAAAATGTCTAAGGGGAAAACATAGGTGATTTAAGGCTTTCTCTTTCTTTCCACTTTCATTTGTCAGTAATTCTCAAAGGGAGCAGGCTAACCTTCTTGGGAGTTACAGAGATACTTTTCCCACTTTGTCTCATTTTGGAATTCTTTGATCCACTGGGCTAAATTTGGATCCAGGTTCAATGGAGGGATGGCAGGACCCTGACACGGAAATATATAGTAGAAGTGAAGGGGGAGAAGGTGAAGGTGGAAGAAAAGGAGGCGGTGGAGAACGTAGAGGAGGTGGAGGGGCTGGAGTTAGAGGAGATAGAGATGGAGGAGGGGGAAGAAGAGGAGGTGGGTGTTGGGGTTAGAGAAGCAAAGCAGTGGTTAGACTCTAAGGCCCAGAGTGGGTCTGAATGTAGAGCATGGAATCCCCAAGCCCTAGGGTGCCACCTCTGTACCACCTGAGCCATGACTGGTGACGATTTTGGACATGTGTCGCAGACACAACTCTGTTGGAAAATTCTAGCCTCTGTGTGACAAGCAGACTCTCAGTGGGTGGTCCACAGGGCTGCAGCAAGAACATGACAGTTGGGAAAGAAGGAAAGCAAAAAATTAGGCTCAATAAAAGGAAAAAGCTCTATTTGGCTGCTGTTTACGCCCTCCAGGGAACACGGAAGGACTTGAGTCATTGAAATGCTGCCTGGGAAAAGTCGTGGAGGATGTACAAGAGACAGGCCTGGGGTTTGGATTAGTCTGGGGGTGGGGCCAGAAGACCCAGTAGATGATTTTCATCTACTTTGTTCTGACTCACCAGACAGGGCCACTGTTGTCAGGCTCTGCCGAGCAAGGCCAAGGTGATGACTGTGGCCTTGACGTGTATGAGTATGTGAGGCAAGGATGTGTGTGTACAGAGGTGCTTTCCAAGTCATCATTGCTGCATGTCGTTGGACTGACAGGGATGTCTGAGAAGTTAGCAGGTTCATTCCCATCCTATGTATCACATTTCTTCCAGGGATTTTGTTTTATAGGGAGGTAGGAAATAGAAATACATGAAGTGTATTCCAGCTGAGCTTATAGGAAACCATCTCTAATCACACATTTTAGGTTTTACAATTGTGCTTAAGTTCAATGCTGTCATATGTGCTAGTTTTATTATTGTATTTTTTAATTCTTAACAAAAGTACACTACTCTTAGTTATTGGTTTTTCCTAGAAGTACGGGTACAGATGTGAGTTCTGTGAAATTAGGCCATTTTGAGTCATCCACATGATCACTGTTTGGTTGAGTGGCATGTTGTATGCTGGCTTCATAACGCTTTGTTAAGCCAAGAGCCATCACCATAGAAACGTGGTGCAAACAAACTTCTTAATGCTCAATGTCATCTATAGCCAGTGCAGTTCTGGGTCAACAGTGCTTGGTAATTGTACCTTGGCTGGCTGATTTAGGGAGTTGCCTAAAGTGATATCCTTTCCAGGGTCTACACAGGAAGCAAGCCATTCAAGGATTAAATGCAAGTCACTCTTTGAAAATCATTTCAGAAACGCTCAAGAAACCAAGGTTATGGGGAAAGTAAACTAGATCTTGTGTTAAGGGAACTGGCTTTATGGGTTTGGGCTACTCCCATGCTGGACAGACCACAGAGGGACAGGAGAGAGATTCAATAGGTGCCAGTCATGACAGGTACCTAGCTTGACCACTAGACACATCAGTGCAGACTTTGAGTTGACCCTGGAAATGAGGATTATCTGACTGTAAGCTCCTGGAAAGTGCTGCACTCAACCACTCAGCTGAACCCCAACACAACAGAAACTGTGGGGTTGATAAGTAATCTGGGTTGTTGGAAGCTATGAAGTCCAGGCAGATGCCTACAAGTATTTCCCATGATCTGCTCTTGCAGACACACTGAAGACTCCGTGCTGGTTCAGGAGGGTCCCCGGAAACAACCCCCAAATGCATCCTAAGAAGGGTTTCCATGACAGCAACACCAGTTTCCATTGTGTCATCATGTATCTTCCATGCTAGCTTTCCCCTTGGATCCAGAATTGGCCTGGGAGACAGCAGTCAGAGAAGGCCTAGTTCTTGTCCGTTGCAACCCTTGCCCTTGACCAGTGGCCTCCCTGGTCACTGCTCTGGGCCATGTAAAATGAAGGGTTTGGGCAGAATGTTCAATTCCTTCCTTATAATGCGATATTGCAAACCTAGGCAGCTAGGGCATAAGCAAGGCAGAAAGAAGAAAAGACAGATTTCCTGCCTACGGCATGTAAGGAGACAAACTGTAAATGCTAGAGCTGCATGTGAGGTCAGGAAGTCATGTCTTCAGTGATCTTGAACGGACGGTGCTATTCATGATTGGACACAGAAAGTGTCTGTATTGCAACTATTGCCCAATGGGACGGAACTGGGAGGGGAATAGATTACAGTGGTGCAGGTCTCTTGAATGGGAGAGTTCTACTCTCCCTCTACTATGTGAGCACAG
The DNA here is from genome assembly GCF_017591425.1 of Ochotona curzoniae. Taxonomy (NCBI): domain Eukaryota; kingdom Metazoa; phylum Chordata; class Mammalia; order Lagomorpha; family Ochotonidae; genus Ochotona; species Ochotona curzoniae. Next base: position 9,521,850 of record NW_024466004.1, on the reverse strand, counting down.
AATGATGCCAGTCATCTGCAAAGTAGCCAGAGGGCCCTCACCAGCCATAGGATCTGCCAGCACCCTGACCTGCAGTACCATGGGAAATATATTTCTGTTGTTCAAGCCACCCAGCTCATTATAATAGCTGAAATAAAGGCAGCTAACATAGCAGTTACATTTCTTAGTTGCAAACAACAAAATCCATTCTGGTTCATCTACAAGAAAATGAGAAGTTTAATCTAAATTATCAGAGAGCCTACAGAATCCCAAAAGGCCTGCCTTAAAACCATGACCCACCAACCTTGCCCCACTGCATCAAGGAGTGTCTTAGTGAGCACCAAGCCACCACATAGTCCCTAGGCACTACATACTGCAAACCAGTTCAATCCTTCCTCTGTTCTCAGGAATCTTTCTATGATTGGTTCTCAACCCACCTCACAACCAGTTCTCCTGTGAACATGTCATGTAGAATCAAGGGATTCATTGTCTGTCCCCACTTTATGAGGTGAGATTTGTATTCTGGGGGAAGTGTCTGAAAGGCAAGGTATGCAGAGCTGGTCCCTTAGCAGGGCCAACACCCCCACAAAATGCAGAGACTGCAGAAGCAGATGATGAAGAATGATGGGGAATGGGGGTTGGGGAGGAATAATCACAAGAGGATCTGGGCCAAGAAAGATGCTGGGGACTGAGAGACCAACTGCCCCAACCAACATGTAATGCAGGCACAGTGGAGGAGAGGAAGATGGACAAGCCATGAGCCCTGTAAGGCAAGATGCTTGTCACCTGGCTGTCTGCACCCCCTGCCCAATCTCCAGCTGATCCCGCTTGGTGGCTGGTGGTTGGCAGTTGGCAGGCAGCACTCTACCTCCTCCCTATGGCTGCCTGTCTTCTCACCTTCCCCTTCCAGACAGGATGAACCCATTTTTCATCTGCCATGTGAACAATATACCTCGAACTTGCTGGCAGCAGACACTCCTGGTGTTGCTTTTGGAAACCTGTAAGAGTTTGTTCTAGTTCTTTTCCATTTAGGCTAGAATCATGCCAACCAGGATTTCCCTAAATTTTTTTCTTTCTTCTTATCCTTGGACTGCAACCCAGAGACTGTATCTCTAAGCCCTTGGATCTCCAATTCTGCCACCACCATCAGTTCTTCACTCCTTGTGCCTCCCCACGTACACTTTTTACCCAGGCAGCTGAGTGGTCAGTCATTCTAGGTGGAGTCCTAACCAGTGACTCCCTTGAACTTGGTGCTCAGAGGCCATCATTAGAAATGGACATTTGAGCTTCCATTGGAAATTGATATGATATATTCTTGACAGCAGTTGGGACAGACAGTGTTAGTGGAGTGTTGCTTTCTTTCCACTCATAGGTTGCAGAAGTGGGTGGGAGCTGTATAATGGGAAAACCAGGCTGATGCTGGGTGACAGGTGGAGCTGTCAGCCATGAGCCTAAGAACACCAGTGCCTGGCACTGGTAGGCACTGGAAACTATCCACCATATGGAAGGCTGGAGAACACAAAGGGAGAGCTATGCATGGGAACACCTTGCCTTAATCAGACCTGCTCAGTGGTAAATGCCAGTCCCACCACATCTGTCTCCTTAGGCTTCCTGGCCTGAGGTTATTCCCGTTCCTTGTGGCATCAGCAGTTCTTCCTGCCCTCCACATCACCCCACGCTGCTATCCCCAGCTTCTTCAAAGGCCTGCTGGTGTCCAGTTCATTCAACACACCACAGTAGCCATTGAGCTTTTTAAAAACAGCCCTGCTACACATGTGGCCCTGGATTCAACACAGGAAGGGATCACTGCTAGAAAAATGGAGAAATGTAGAAAACTCACAGGCTGGTTAACACGAAGGTAATGATGTTAACAGAGCAAGCTGGTGCTCTTTGGCAATCTAAAATTATTTTACCACACATTTTCTAAAGGTAAACTTGATAATACCATTCTGCAGGTTAGTACTAGGAATGACAACCCCTGAGATACCCTGAGATGTGAGATTTGGGCTGCAAACTTCAAGAAGGACTCTGGGCAAACTGGGAGAATCAGTCAACCTCCACCTCCAATGGTTTTCATTAGATAAAGAGAAATCTAGATTCCTCAGATGGGATGTGCCAGGCCTCCCAAGGTCTGCATCCCCATCTGTGCTCCTGCCACCCTGGGCTCCACTGGGTACTCCTCTGCCTCAAGCCTTCATTCATGCTACATTTTTGCCTACAAGGTCTTTCCCCTCTTCCCAGGGTCCTCTGGACACACACACACACACCCCACTCCTGTTTCAGGAGCAGCTCAGGACCACGACGACTTGAAAATATGTGTCACTCAGACCTGCATGCGGAGGTGGATAGCAGCGTAATGCATCTTGGTCAAGACAGCAGTCCTTCAGTAGATAAGCAGATCCACAAACTGCATATCCGGACTGTGGGCCACCACCTGCGGGTTGGGAGCCGTTGGGAGACACAGCAGAGACTCAGTTGTACACTAGTGTGTATGTCCTTTTGCTAGGCATCATCTGCAAGAAGCAAAACTATGCAGCTCCGTGGTTATCAAGGGCTGGGGGTGTCGGGAGCAGGAGGCACAGCTCAACAGGGCAGGGAGGAGCTTTAGAGCAAGGAAACACCTCCTCTGTGCAGGACTCTGCAGTTAAGCGGTGACCATGACACACATATTAAGGCCTGAGAAGTGAAACCAAGGCAAATGCAGAAGCTAGCTGGCCATGACACATCCAGGCACATCCATGCACTGGAGTTAATGTGTCACTCTTGTCAGACACACAGACAGCAAACACGGCTGTGCTTGTTGTCAGTAGCTACGGGGGGATTCAAGGGTCTATGGGAACTCTGTACCTCCCACTGAGTTTCCACATGACCCTAAGACTGCTCTAGAAAATAAAGTCTGTTTAAGACAAACACACAAACCAAACCACAACAGCCAGCCCATCCCTGGGGAGCCATTCCATGGTTGTTGCAGGAGCTGACCCAGCTCCTCTTCAGTTCCTCCACATGTCCTGCCTCTGTGCTGTATCTGCAAGAGCTTCTGTAACAGAGGATACAGTCACCTTCACAGCGTGTACTCTTGTTCACTTCTCTGCTAAGGGTCCCGGGAAGAGGGCACATGACGTGCCTGTTTCTGCATTCCCCAGGGACCAGCATCTGTGGGGATGCCCTGGATGCTGATCAGACAGCTGTGTATTATCTGCCATGTGCCACACTCACAGTAGCACCCTTTGAATGCTCCCATTCTCCTCCTCTGCCTATGTACTCCCTTTTGGCTCTGCCATCTCTGCCTGAGTATCACCATGCTCGCTGGTTGTACACAGGTGCATTTCCTGCAAGGCAGCTCCTAGTGTTGCCATCTGCATTCCCTACCAGCTCACTCCTGAGTCCCTGCCTCTTGTTCACCTACAGCTGTTCCTAGCACAGTGTGTGTCCCAGCCTTGGGCCTGGATGGCCTGTTTTGACTGCCCCGTTTACTCTTTATCAGGCCTCACTCACTGAGCATCTTCTGTTTACAGCCTCACCTAGCCCACAGTTCTTCAAAGCTGAGCAAGAATGCATGGTCTTGCCCTTTGCTCCTTGACCAGGATCCTCTCCCTTCAGCCTGCCCTGGGGTGAATGTCCACTATTTGCAAGGCCACCTCACTACGTGGTCCAAGAGCAGGCTGTTCTGTCCGGGGTGCCCAGCCGGGAAAACAGGAGCCAGGGGCTTCATCTAGGGTTGTGTTCACCAAAGGCTGCACTGGCTTCTGCCCTCACAAGCTGCTGGGCTTGTTGTCAGGGTGCCCCCTATTCTTGGCAAGATAGGACACCGATGTCCCCCACCCTGGAAAAGCGAACCTATGGAGCTGTGTGGGAGAGATATTTACGCGTGTTTTGCTTCAGGTGATCTTGCTGGCTGGTGCAGGAGCTGATTAGACAGACATAGATCCCATACTTCTCATGAAATGCCCCCAGCTCTGTAAACAAAAAGTTAACTAAAGGGGAGGGGTGGGGAAGAAGGGCTGGCCTGTTGCAGATCTCCTGCCACACTGCTTATGCATCTTCTTGGGATGTGTCACCATTCAAGTCCTACATTCTCTTTTATGCAAAGCTAGGCTTCTACCCCAGAGACAAGAAATGTGCAGACAGAGGATTCCTGCCCTGGTAAAGCACTGAGCATGATCCACCAGTGCACCAATAAGGAAGTGGGTGCACAGGCTGAACGAAAACCCCTGCAATGGAATGATATAAAGTGGCCACAATCCCATTCGCTGAGCCCAGTTCGTTCCTGTTTTTTTGTACAGTCTATAAGCTAAGGAGGCTTTCCATACTTTTAAAGAGTTGAAATAAAATTGGAAGAACGGGATTCTATGACATGGACATGACATGAACTAGAGATCAGTCAACATCCATAAGGGAGCATGGCCACATTCACCCACTGATGAAGGATCTACAGCTGCTTTCATGCTGCACAGCAGGACTGAGTCCATGGGACACAGACAGCTTGCTGTCTGGTCATTTACAGGAAAAGTCCGCCAGTCTCTCTCTCTGCTCCTATCAGCCATCTGCAGCCCAGATCAAGGGCCCTCGCCTGAACACAAGCATGTTGGCGTCTCTTTTTTACACTCCCAGAGCTGTGAGAAATAATCTTCCGTTGTGTGTGTGAGCTGAAAATACAGAAGAAAAGAAGTTTGCCAGCCCCTCATCTAAATGGTAAAATACAGCTCATAAAAAGTCTTCAAAAAATTCATGGACATGTGTGATAAACAGGCACAGATTAAAAAAAAAAATGCTTTCACCAAAATGCACCTGTCTTTTTATCCTGTTTAGCCTTGAACTTTTGGAAATATATATGATCAGACTACACATGGATATGTGTCAATATTTATATTTATATTATGCCTTTCCTAGATTAGTGCCACTGGAGCAGCATGTGGCCTAGCAATTAAGATGTCTTCAACCAACATGTGAGTACCAGGGTTTGATTCCCTACACCCATGCCTGACTTCAGCTTTCTTTCAGTGCAGACCTGGGAAGGCCGAAGTAAAGGCTCAAGGAATTGTGTTTCATCCCCCTGCACCTTGGAAGACCTGGATTGAGTCCTGGGCTGTTGTGGAGTAAACCAGCAGATGACAGTACACACACACTCTCTCTCTCCATCTCTAAATAAAGAATTCAAGGAAGAGATACTCCCACAAAAATATGTACGTTATGTTAGTCATATATTAATACTTAAGTATATAAATTAATAGAAAAGTGTGTGGAAGGATACACCCCAAGTGGTTAAGGGTGGTTCCTTATGAGAGAGGAACAGGATTGGAGAGAGGGGTATAGTAAGAGCTAATACGTTCCGTCACTTGCATCTGTATTCCTTTCACTTTATCCTGCATATGTGGGTACACCAGCACACACATTCGATTCTGGCTGCCGGCAGTAGGTACGTTTCTTGAAGTTGCTGCCACCCTGGGATAGCAAACAATGAATGAGCCACTGGGCAAACACCAGGCTAGATTGCTGTGGAGCTTCTGCACCTCAGTTTGATCAATGGCTCTGCAGGTCACCTTATGTGAGCATGTTTCTGTTCAAAGACACCTACCTTTCTCTGTTAGGTACAGCCTTCACTGGCCAAGGAGCACCTGCAGCGCTGGGCTTGGAGACCAACACACGCAGCAATGTGAACAAAGTAGCCCTGAGGCCACCACCCTGGCATAGCAAGGAGAACCTACCATGCTGGCATACCATATGGGTGTTGATTCAGTTCATGCTGCTTCACTTCCTATACAGCTTCCTGCTATGTCCTGGAAAAGCAGTCGGAGGATGGCCCAAGTACATGGGCCCTTACACCCAGGTGGGAGGCCCGAGGGAAGCTCCTGGCTCCTAGCTCCAGACCCACCAGCTTTAGCCATTGCAGCCATTTGGGGAGTGAGTCAGTGGATGGAAGATCTTTTTCTCTGTAATTCTGTCTTTCAAATAGCATAAAACAAATCTTGTAAAAATTAGCGCACTTTTATATTCAACCCATAGAGCTATGTAATGTTGACCTTTGGTCAGAATGTTGTTCCTTGGCATGTCTGTGTAGCAGCAGGAAGAGGATCTGGAACCAAGGCCTCTGATGGGTAGGGGTGACAGAAAGTTTTGCTTCCATGAAAGTGAGGTGCCCCTTCCCTAGGTCCTCCAACAGGCAGAAGACAAGGCCACACCTTCCTTCTGGCCAGGTCCTACTGCGAAATTGGAGCCTATTTCTGTGTCTATGAACAAGGCTTCCTGGGGCCTGGCAAAACCATGTGGACCCAATGGGGCACAACACTCACAGGCACCAGAGACATAAAGTGGAGTTTGCCTCTCCTCACTCTGGCTTCCATCTCTCCATTCTTCCATCCATCCATCCACTCATTCACATCATTCATTCCCCTGCTTCAAAACCCTTTATCCAGCATATCTGTCTTGTTCTCTTGTCTTCTTCCCTCCCTGGCACCACAACCTTCCAAGGTTGGGTCAAAGGAATGACTACCGCTTGGGTTTCTTAATAGGAATGAATTCTGAAATGAGACACGCTCCTCCCTGCCCTTGATGGGCAGTTTGTTGGGGTCCTCTGGCAGTGGAGCAGTTGGAATGATATTCTGGGCAGTGTGAGGCCCTCACTCTTCCACTCATTCTTCCATCCTTGTCCCTGAGCTGCCCACCCAGTGTACCCACTGGGCAGCCAGATGTGGCCAAGAGCCAGGGCAAGAGGGTGCTTACCCAGGAGGCAATTGGAAGAGGTTTATGGGTTCAGCCAGTGTTGTATCCTGGGAAAGGCACTTTCTACTTTTGTTTTTAAATAAAAACTACAGAGGCTGGAGATGTGGTGCAATTAGCTAAGCTGTGGCTTATAGCCCCTGCGTCCTGTATCAGAGCTTTGGTTCCCACACCAGCTGCTTCCTCTTCCAATCTATCTTCCTGCTAAAGCTCCTGGGAAAAGCAGCAACAGATGACCCTAGAACTTGGATCACGGTCACCTTTGTGGGATACCTGGATGGGGTTCCTGGCTTCTGGCAGCCCCAGTTGTTGCAGCTAGTAGAGAGCTTGTTGCTTGAGTAGATGGAACAGTGCCCCTCTTTTTCTCTGTCTTTTCCTCTCTCGCTATTACTTTGTCTTTCATATAAAAAGATAGAGGGCCTGGTGCAATGGCTCAATTTACTAATCTTCCTCCTTGCAAGTGCTTTGAGCCCATATATGTGCTGGCTCATGTCCTGGCTGCTCTACTTCCCATCCAACTCCCTCCTTGCGACAGTGACCTAGGAAAGCAGTAGAGGATGGAACTCTTGGGGTCTGACACCCACATGGGAGACTCAGAAGAAGCTCCTGGCTCCTGGCTTCAGATCAGCTCAGCCCTGGCCATTAGGACCATCTGGGGAGTGAGCCAGTGGGTGGAGGATCTTTCTGTCTCTCTTTCTGTCTGTAAATCTGCCTTCCCAATAAAAATAAATAAATCTTTAAAAGAGAAAACGCAAAATTTAAATTCAGCTCCACATACAGGACTCAATTGTAACAAGGAGCTACAAAATGTTCAAGAAAATAAATGAAAAGATCAGTTTATTCTAACACAAAAAGTATCTTCAAAAAGTTCATAGGAAAATGTGGATGATGAAAATACTGTGCACGAATTTCATTTGTTTTGCATCCAAGTAAGCTGGTGCTTTTATTCCATCTCCTGCTGAGTGAAGGACTCTCATGTGCATCTGCCCTATCAAGGGGTGGGAAGCAGCTCTGGCTGGTCTCCCACTGGCTCTGGGGTCCTGTGAGTGTCACCCTGTTCTCCTGTAAAACAACAGACAGGGGGCAGAACAGGCTTAGCTGCATCTGGTGGGTGCAGATCTGAGTTGAGTGCCAGGCAACTTAATCATCAGGACATGGTCAGGCCCTCATCCACTCACCTCTCAGGTTCGATCTGGAGATGCAGGCAGTAGGCTCAGCCCAGGAGGGTCAGGCATGTGTGGCCCATGCCCCAGCAGGAGCCACATCCACTCCTGCCCCAAAGATGGGACTCCTACAAAGCTCTGTTGCCATCTTGTGGTAGGTTGAGGTGCACCCCAGGGCTCTTGGGCCATTCCTCCAGGCTGCCCAGTCCAGTCCTGAGAAAAGGAGGAGGCCTGGGCAAGCATTGTAACTGCAGAAGCATTCTCTGCAGGCCCCACACTGTATGCTGGTACTTCAGGCTTTTTTAGGCCTCGCTTCCCCTACCCATCCCTTCCAGCTCCTTCTGTGCTGCCTACAGAGTGGATGTTCTGTGCCAGGTACCCAGGTAGGGAGAACCTAGTAGCTGCTGGAGGGGCTGCCCCTGAAGTGGGGAAGAACTGGGCATGTCCAGGTGGCAAAAGGTAGCCTGGAAAGGACAGTGCTTCCTCGACCTGCCCTCCATACACAGAGAAGAAGGATGGACAGTGTCTCCCACGGCAGTGGTCAGGGGGCCTGGCAGATCAGACCTAGGAAGGAGGGAAGGGAGAAGGTATGAATGAGGGAGTGTGCAAAAGAATGGGCTTCTATGGGTGTGTGGGTGTGAGTGGGCATGTGTAGGCATATGGAGTGTGTATGTGTTGCATGTGCTATGTGGGTATGTGAGAGTGGTCACACATAGACATGTGGACCTAGTATGTGTGTTGTATGTACTGTGTAACTCTGCAAGTTTTATGTGAGTGATGGACAAACACAGGCATGTGGGATAGATCTGTGTCTCCATGTGCTGTGTATGAGTGTGGATGTGAGTAAATGAGCACACATAGGTATGTGGGCCGAGTGTGTGTATTGTATGTGCAGTGTGTGTTTCTGAGCCCACAGGTTGCCCTGTGTTTTTCTGTCCAAGAAGAAATGGGCTTAAGCCAAGACCCGAAGGAAAAGAGGGGGACCAGAGCTTCTCCTTTTGGAGCTTGGGGAACAGAAGCACAGTTTTCTTCTAGAAGTGAGGGTAGGTCTCAGGAACGAGTGGGTCCACTCCCTGAAGTTGTCAGCCTGGAGTTTTGAGTGCAACCGACACAGCCTGAGGTGGTAGCGGTGTCCCACTGCAGTACACAGGAACCCACAGCATTGTCCCGGGCACTCGAGCAGCTCCTACCACCTCAGGCACACCCCCTCAGCCCTTCTCCTACCAGCATCACCATGTAGGACTCAGTCCACAGGCCCTGTGCCCACTGCAGCCCCTCATGTGTCAGGGTGCAGCCGGGTCTCCACACCTGTGACTGTCACCCATAAGGTGCCCAGAGCTCCTGACAGAACCTGGGGCCCAAGTTGTAGCCAGGCTCCCACTTGTAAGCCTCTAATGCTTCTCTTTGTTTTTTGTTTGTTTGTTTATCCAGGGAACCAAGCCCACAATCTGGTAAGTAGAGCAGTGACTGAAAAAGTGGGAGTCAATTTTCCATACTTTCCAGAAGGGGTGTGGGCTAGGCAGCCGGGGACAGCATACCAAGGAGCTGCCATTGTCCCCATTCCACTGGGGAGGAGTCTGCAGGCATCTGAGAGCACCAGAATGAATGCATGAAACCCCTTTGGCTTGTGCAAAGAACACTTGGTCACGTGCACTTACAGAAGCAGAAAGGGGGCCATGCGGCTGTTCATCCGTGAAGCTGATGCATGCACCCACATTTTAGATTTTCACATATATCCATCAATATAGATGCCTAGACACATAAGTTATTTGCATCTATTTTGTATTTTCACCTTCCCAGAATCCTCCTTGATCCCCAATAGCTTTGTAAGATGACAAGGCCAGAGTGATAGACCCTCAGAGTATGATAGAGCTTGGCTAGGTAAGGGTTCCCACATTTCCAGCAGGGATGCTATGATGGTTTCAGTACTTTCCAGCCCCCTTCACCACTGGCCATCCTTACAGTCCAGTCTGGGCTTGACTCCACAATGTGACACCTGTCAGGGACATAAAATCCCAACAGTTAGACAGTGACCCCAGCGTCTGTGCTGGTGTGCAGTTGAGAATCCAAGGCAGGCCCCAAACAGGGCAGCCTCATGGTTGCTCTCCATCAGGTAGGAGGGTGGCTTACATTGCCTTATTCAGACAGAAGGGGAAAATGTTGCTCAGTTCTCCCTTGGTTGTGCCTTGAATCAAGCCCAAGGACAAAGAACAAGAAGAGGGCAAAACAAGTAAGCTCAGAGAAAAATAAAACCAGTGCCCTTATCTTACCTTACCTGAAGCCCACCCTGGCCACCTGTGAGACAATACTGTAAACTGCTTTTCATAGAAGTCAGTGTGTATTGAAGAGTTCCATAACAGGCAGCTGTGGCTGAGCCCACTTTTCGGCCTTCTTGCCTCTCTCCTCCAGCCCCCGGCCAGAGCCAAGCTGACCCACATGCCAAGGGTCAGGGCAGACCAGACATGTCTCTGGCCACCACAGATGTCTCTTGTGGTATCTGAAGACTTTAGGGACTGTGCAGGGAGCCGCGGCACAGCTCAGCGCTGCTTCCCATTAGGATAAACACATCCCTGAGAAAGGACCCCATGTTTGGCTCCCAAAATACCACAGAAAACGCACTTCATTTGACAGGCTTTCCACAGCCATATCATTATCACATAATCTCTTTTATCCACCCTTTTCTCCCACTTGAAATTCAAATTGCATCTTTAACATGTCTAAGTGGCAGTTTAGGGATCCTCCGTGAGCCTAGACTGGATTCGGAGTTGGGAAACACAACATCCCAAGTCCAACCCAGAGACACTTGGATGAGAGGGGTGGAGTAGGATGTTGACACCCCACTATTTCTCTGTGCAGAATATAGGCTGCAAATACTTTACCATGGGTCTTCTTTCTTGTCTCCAAAATGTATTTAGTTGAGAGAAGGGGCCAGAGACAAAGAGAGCTCCTATCCATAGGTTCACCTCCTACAAATCCTGCCATTGCTGGAATTGGGCTGGGTCAAAGCTGGAGTCAGAAATCTAATACTCAATCCAGGTCCCCTAGGGGAGGGCAGGAACTCAATGATTATGAGTTGTCACCACTGTCTGCCAAGGTGTGCCCTTAGCAGGAAGCTGAATTCGGTAACCAGGGTTCTAGGCATCAAACACGGGCATCCTACCTACCCTGCATCTTTACACTAGGGCCAAACCCTTGCCATGGGCTAACTTTCCAAATCAAAAGGTCTAGCTTCCCACTTCCAAATTAGCAACAGCAATGCCATAGTCTTTACGCAGCATCCATGCTGTGTGTGTGTGTGTGTGTGTGTGTGTGTGTGTGTGTGTGATGCTCTGCCCTGGGCCCTGGCTGCTGACTCATACACTGGCTGCCTCCTCGCAAGGCAAGCATAACCAGGCACAGGTGTAGATGGCCTGGGGCTCCAGGGGAAGGCAAGAGCTGGCAATGCAGCAGCTGCAGGAGATGGGGAATGCCAGTGTCTGAGAACAACCACCAAGCGCTAAGGGACAGCACTGGATCTGTGCCCTGAGCTGCAGGGTGGTACGGAGGGGTTGGGGTGGCAAGAGTTAGTTAAAGAACAGTTAAAAGACAGTGTGAGGTGGAGGGAGGCAAACTCAGCTCTTCCAGCAGAGTCTGCACACAGGGTCAGTGAGGCTGCGGGCTCCCTCTCTGCGCAATGGATGGCTCTCTGCCACCTCTTCCTGGCTTCTATCAGAGGCTTCTGCTTCCGCTCAGCCACTCACGGCCCACCTGTCCCTTCGTTCCCTCCAGAGATGCACCTGGCACAGTCAGGCCCTTCTGAAAACAAAACTGATTTTCTTCTAGATGTTTCCAAAGTGTTTTAAAAGGGGGAGGGGTTCTTATCCTTATACTTGCAGGTGAGGAAGATTTCATCACCAAAACGAAGCACCGGAGAAGCAGAGTCGACCTGCTTCAAATGGTGAAGTTTCCAGGAAAGACAGTGTCTAGTGGGGATGTGCATGCCCTAGGTGGCTGCCATTGCATGTGTGTGGCATGGGGGGCACAAACCCAGTGAGCACTGAGCATGCAGCATGGTGCACTGAGGTATCTGCAAGTTCCATGGTGTCCTGATCTGTCAGAAGCAGCCAGGAGGACACCTGCAATGAATTGCAGATGTCTTAAAAACAGACAGCAAAAGCAGCCAGCACGGAATACTATGCCACCTTGACTGGCAGCCCCGAGCAGGGCCCATCCCTGAAGTGCAGGGCGTGGGGGGCGCTGTGAGCCCCAAATTTTCCACAGTTAGTCATTTTCCTCCCAAGAGTACACTCAGCCTTTTCCTGGAAAAAGGGGTGGGGTGAGCATGACAAGGAGCGGGTTGTGAACAGGGAAGGAGAGCCCCCATCCCTGGCCGCCTTAGATCTGCCTTAAAGATGTCTTTGTTTTTAATTATCCATATCTTAGGCTACAGTGAATTAGCCTCTCTACGGAGTTCCAAACTCAGATACAACAGCCAGCCTAACAGGCTTCTTTTCTCTCTCCCTCCCAGGAGACGGCCTGTCCCCACTTAGGCTATTTATTGCTTCTTCGCTACTTTCATGCACTAAATGATTCTCCATGTTCAGGGGAGAAACCAGCCCAGCAAGGTCTGGTTTCATGACCCTGCAGTGCTATAGGCCCAGTCCATTCAGGGAGCACTTGGAGTGTATATGAAGGCAGGGCAGGGGAGGCCCGGAACCAGCTACGCCTCTGCCACTCCATGTCCTTGGCTTTGGGGGAACAGCCCAAATAGAATCCTTGTCCCTGAAGGTGCCTCCAGGCTGGTGGGACTATGTGTGCAAAATAGGGAAAATTGCGTTGGGCTTGGCAGCTGCCTCACCCTCCAATATCTCCTGTAGGTGGTCATCCATGTGGCCTTGAGGATGTAGAGTTGCCCTAAATGAGTTGTGCCAGCCCCTCCTGGCTCCCCACCCAGGTTCAAAATAAATTCACACCTCCTCATTTCTGTCCTATTAATCAGCCAGGTCAGGGTGGGGAGGAGGGAGGGAATATGCTAGCCAACTCCAGGGGCCAACTGGATGGAACCATGGAATACATGTTTTCAGATATTTTTAAATTAATTTTAGTTCCTGCTTCTATTTTTAATGTTGCTTCCACAATCCCAATGCCACTGGGCTATACCTCTTGTTAGGAAATTGTGAATTCTATAGTAAGTCCCCTGCCCCCCACCATCACCACCTTCTAAAACTACTGCCTCCCTCTTAGGCCCGACCCTGGGGAGGGGACCATGCCCCCACCTCTTCCTCTTGCTGGTTCTAATCTGAAGTTCTAATTCTCACTTCTTCACCCACTCCTGGTGCGTCCTGGGCAGCACCCAGAGGTGGGCCTGACACGCAGCACTTCCCGGGTCTTGGTTGCTTTGCTGTGACCCTAGAGGTCAAGGCTAGTCCCTGGGACGACCTAGCTCCTTATCAGTCCAGCACCTCCTGTCTGCCTCTTGGTCTTCCTCCTGACCTTACGTGCCTCATCCTCTGATTGGCTCCTCCCTTCTGTTCTTGAGCCTCTTTCAAAAACAAAATGAACAGACAAGCATTTCAGCTGCCAATCAGCTAGCTGCCCAACCTATAGGGGAGTCCAGCACCTTATTTTGCATGGAACTGGGGCATAGAGAGGCTGGAATTTGCTTGATTTCACCCACCAAGGAAGCAAGAGAGGTGAGATTCGAATACTAGTGGCTCCTAACGATTACACTGTTGATCTAAGCAGACATTTCTCTGGTGGGCCCAAAATAGACTTTATCATTTAGACCAGTATGGTAGAATTTCACTGTTCAAGAAGTTTTTAACTATTTGATCATCTCAGCTCTTTGTATCTCAGGAAGGAACTGAAAATATTAATTGGAGGGACTCTGAGAGGCTGAAGTCAATGTCACAAAACAAAAACCAAAGGCTCCCTGGGGGTCCTCTGTGTGCTTCCCATGAGACCTCCAGGAGGACGAACTTTCGCTTGACACAGAAGGGCATTCCCAGAAGCTCCTGGAAAACAGAATTCAAGGTTAAAGCCATTTGGGTACAATTTCTGAAACCCATGCATGGATTTTTTTTTCATAATATGCTTTTGTGTGAGATTTTTTGAGATTCACTCATAGGCAAGGAATTCAAATTTTTTTGCACCAAAATAAGCTGATCTTTTCATTTTATTTTCCATGCATTGTTTGACATATCCACTAATGGTGGGGCATGTGGGAAAGGAGGTGATTTCCCAGCTGTTTCCCACCAGAAACAGGAATGAGTGAGGTTCATGGTAGCCTTTAGGGGATATGCGGGTTATATCTTCACTCCATGTCCAGACGTATTTGTAGCCCAGAGAGATAACAGTGGTGAACTGTACATTAACATATGGAATGTTTATGGTATAGCTTAGAAAGTAGGAGACAGAATGGAAGCTAACGGCTTAACTTCAGCATGAAAAACAAACACACAAAACTCAACACTACGTGGGAAAAGAGATAATGTGGGGAAAATGCCAGTATATAATTTTTTCAAGTATCATGAGTGATGTTATTTCTTTCAACCACTAAATTTCTTCCTTTTTTCACCCCTTACCCATCAAGCCTTGTTACCAAATGCTTTATAATGAAAGACTCCTAAGGGGTTGTGGCGGGGGGGGGGGGGAAGGCGGGAAGGGAGACTTTAAAAAGAGCTACAGGGAAGAGGAAGAAAGAGATACCACACAGGGAAGGAGAAATAGAGGGAGCAAGGGTGGGCCCCAAGTCAGGTGCATGCTGGCTGTGTAACTAACTGATAATGAGGGAGAGGAAGAGAAACTGTAGTTCACGCCCAAGAATACAGATTGCTTGCTAGTGCAGGGGCCATCCCGTAGAAGGGCTAGTGGTTCCACTTAAGTCTTCTCCTTTGCGGATATACTGTCTACTAACGAAACTCTGACTACTAGTGCTGAAGAACCTGCCTCTTCCCGGCCATCCTCCCCTCCCACTACGGGGGCTGCGGGGTGCCAGACTCAATTTCCCTGCTCAGAATGGATGCCCTGCAGCTGGGAACTGTCTCAGATGAAGTTTGATTCTGGGCATGACACCTTGCTAAGGAGACTATGAAGTGATAAAAGGTAGACGGGCCCCCATGTAAAAAAGATAAAGTGAATGGAAACATTTCATTATTTAAAGAAGTTCAGGCATGAGAGAGTTACCTGCACACCATATAGCTCCAGGAGGTACATAAACAAGGGAACTCTAAGTACCTCATTACCTGCACCCCTCAGAGACCCCAAAAGAACTGGAACAGACACTGCTTTTCACTAGTGACTGCCATCTTGCAAAGCCCTAAAACCCCAAGGAGATGGACTATGTGGTTCCCTTTTTCCAAGAGGTCTTAGGAAAGGGAATGGCAGGGAAGAGAAGAGTTTCTGTGACCAGCACCCACACAAACACATACACACACACAAAGGGCTCCATGACCTCAGCTGCTGAGCCAGCCTTCGGCAGTGGCAGCCAGGCCTCTGACACAATGTGAGTGGTAGGGCTAGCATTGTGATACAGCAGGTTTAGCTGCAGCCTGCAAAACGGATATCCCATACTGGAGTGACAGCTTGGGTCCCGGCTGCTCTTCTTCCCAACAAGCCCCCTGGTAATGTGCTTGGGTAAGATAATAGATGATGTGCCTGGTACTAAAGCCCCTGCCATCCATATGGAAGACTCGGATGGAATTCCAGGTTCTCAATCTAATGTGGTCATTTGAGGAGTGATCCAACAGGTGAAAGACATCTGTCTCTCCCCAATGGTTTGTCAATCTCACTTTGCCTTTCAAATAAGTATATATACAAGCGGTACTCAGGAAAGCTGTTTAAGCCATGACTTCAGCTTCGGAGTGAGCATGAAGTTAAGTCAGCAGTACATTTGGAGATAAAAGAATTGGGTGTGAAAGCCAGTGTTGTCTGCAATGGGTTAGCTGCCACCATTGACATAATATCCTATATGGGCATGGGTTCAAGTCCTGGCTGCTCAGCTTCTGACCCAGTTCCCTGCTAATGCACCTAGGAAAGCAGCAGAGGATGGCCCAAGTGCTTGGGCCCCTCCACTCACGTAGGAGATGCAGAAGAGGTCAAACTAACACAGTCCTGGCCTGTAATCATTTGAGACATTAACCAACAGATGAAAGACCTGTGTGTGTGTGTGTGTGTGTGTGTGTGTGTGTGTGTGTGTGTGTGTGTGTCTGCAATTCTGGCTTTCAAACAAATAAAATAAGTCTTTTCAAAAAAATAAGCATGAGGGGGGTGGCACAGTGGGCTAGCAGCTAAAGTCCTCACCTTGAATGTGCCAGGATCCCATATGGGCACCAGTTCTAATCCCAGCAGCCCCACTTCCCATCCAGCTTCCTGCTTGTGGCCTGGGAAAGCAGTCAAGGACAGTCCAAAATCCTTGGGTTCTGCACCCACGTGGGAGACCTGAAGGAAGTTCCTGGCTCCTGGCTTTGAATCGACGTGGCACTGGCCGTTATGGTCACTTGGGGAGTGAATCATCGGATGGCAGATCTTCCTCTCTGTATATCTGACTTTGCAATAAAAATAAATAAATTAAAAAAAAAAAACAAATAAGCATGGAAAGAGAGCCTTTGCCTTTTCCTTAGAGGCAGAGTTAACATGAAGTGAAATTGTCTTTGAGGCAGATCCATGGGCTAATGGGGAAACCACCAGGTGGGATGACCTCATCCTGTAGAGGAATGCCTGGGCTGAAATGCCAGCTCCACTCTGTACTGCATCTGCCAGCTTCCTGGGAAGCAGAAGTGATGGTCTCTGCCATCTGCAAGACAGGTCTGGGTTGGGTTCCTCCCTCCCAGCTTCAGGCTGGTTCAACCCTGGTTATTGTATGCATTTGGGGAGTGAAACAGTAGATGAGGCCTCTGACTCTCCCTAGCTCTCAAAAAAAATTTTAAATAATCAATATATCAAAAATGAAGCTGTCTTCATAGCACCATATCATTTAGCTCTGAAAGCTACCTTCACTCAGCATCAAGCTTCTTGTCAGTTTCTTATTTTATACATAAGGAAACCGAGTCCCAAAGAAGGGCAGTCAACTTCCCAAAGGTTATATTGTGTCAATCTGGACCAGAACTTCCTTCCTAAATTCCTGCTCTATCAAACTTCTGACAGTGAACTTCAAACCAGACTGCAGAGACCCCCATATACCTTCCCGGCTGTGGGATGCTGCTGCTTAGGAGAGAACAGGCTGAGCGTGTTTTTCTCGGGCCAGTTCTTCAAAGTTCTCCAAGACTTGGCTTTCCAGGCTACCATCCCTGCCCTTTCTCTCTGTGATGCATTAAGATAAGGATCTTGAAAACATCCAACCTGTAAAACCCAAACCAGAGGGAACCCTGCACTAACCCTAATCTGCATCTAACCCAAATACCCATCTTTTCACTGAACCTCAGCAGGAACTAAGGTCTCTCGGAGAAATTCCTAGTGACGTGTTACGAACCCAAACCAGATGGGCACGCATTCAATACCCTGACAGGGATCAGAAGCCCCTTTAGCTCAGCGCTCTCCAACCCTGAGGAGTTTCAGCTGCTGATCTTCAGCATGATGTGGGTTAAGAGAGGAGGGAGATGGTTGGGGAGAGATCTCTCCTGGTAGACAGTTCATTGGCTGGCAGTAAATTACTGCCATCAGTGGGTACCTCCCATTGAAAGCCTGGTGAGGCTGTCTGAGCGTCCTAGGTTGAGTGGGACAGGATGTGGAGCTATGTTCCCTTTAGCTGCCATTAATCTCCAGAGGGTCAAAGAAGCCCAATGAAGGCAAAGACTGAAGACAGGCCAATGGTCCATGTTCCCTAGGCTTTGTGTTAGAAAGTGGTGCTAAGTGAGGAAGACCCTGTTTTGAGAAGACAACACAGATTGTACACATAAGCTCATGGCAGCCCTAGCCAAAGAATGCATTCTTCTTTCCCAAAAGGAAGTGTGAGGGCATGAAGAGGTATATGCAACCAGGTCCATGTACCACCTTTTACAAGCGGAGATCAAGAAGGTAGGTAGTCCTGGCATAGTGGCAATGAGTGACAACTGTAGAGAATTAATTGGCTGCTGCCCAGCACATGGCTGGGCCCTCAGCAAACTTTTCTGAACATTTTGTCATCTGCTTTTTGGCTCAAACAGCTTATCTCCAGAGGTTTGCATTGCTGGTTTACCTTTTTGCTTCTTAGGGACTAATTAAGCCAATCTGAAGCCAAAGGTCCGGTAAGCTGCCTGGGGCACCTTACCTTCTCCGTGTTCCTACTGGACACAGGATGGCCCAGCACGGCCGACAAAAAGGCTCTGCTGAGCGGAAGGAAAGAGGCCTGAGGTCAAGCCTACCTTGCTGGGGTCTACATTACAACCCAGGAGGCCAGACTGGAGGGGGACACACACAGTGGGTGTCTTAGTCATCACACTGGAAGAAGGGTTAAGTCCCCAGCAGCAAATAGGAGACTGATGGCACCCCTGGGATAGAGCATTGAGAAAAGGAGAATGCGGAAGTCAAGAAGACAGAAATGGAGAAATTAAAACGTGCAGCAATGTAAGATTGAGGCTTTGCTCAAGTCAAGGGGAACATGAAACTCAAACCCCTGGCTCACTTCTAAATTTAGGGTTGGAGCTGTCAGTGGGTTTAAAGCCTGGCCAAATCACCCATCCTTGGGTTCAGATCTCTTGATAGATTCAAAACCACAAGCACAACTTTTCTAACAGAGGAACCACAAGCCAGAGACATCAGCTGGGTGGATCTGGTATCCTTAATGATGGTAAACATCCCCAAGTTCAGAAGGAAGAGCCCACCACCCCCTGTCAAAGGGGCTGGAGAGGTTGCTGTCCTATAGGTGTTTTTCCTGGGGTTTCGCTGGCACTCAGGAGCCAGTGTCCAGCCTGAGGTGCCTGACCCCTTCCTGTGTGCCAGGCATGCAGCTGCTCCATAGAAGGGCTCTCCAACACCTGCCCTGGCCCAGCCTAGGCACTGAGTCACACAGAGGTGCCCAGGACAAAACTGCACCTGCAGGACAGAGCAGAAGGTAGCAGAGGCCAAGACTCATAGGCAGTGGCTCTGGAAACAACATCCCCAAGACCCCGAGTGATCTGACAGTCAAGGAAGCTGGGTGCCTCTGCTGTCTGGTTCCCCATTTCCTCACCTATAAGAGTTTGGATCCTATGGCCTCTAGTGTCTTTTTCAACCCCAAGTTTCCAGTCTTTGGCTGGTTTGCTTTTTTTTTTTTTTATCAGAAAGTCAGACAGAGAAGAGAAGAAAAGAGACAGAGAGGAAGATCTTCTATCCATTAATTTACTTCCTAAGTGACTGCAATGGTTGAAGCTGAGCCAATCCAAAGCCAGGAGCTTCTTCTGGGTGTCTCACGTGGGTGCAGGATCCCAAGGCTTTGAGACATCCTCCACTGCTTTCCCAGGCCACAGGCAGGGAGCTGAATGGGAAGTGGGGCCACTGGGATTAGAACCGGCACCCATACGGGATCCCAGTGCAGGTGAGGACTTTAGCCTCTAGGCTATCATACTGGACGCCTCCCACCCTTTTTTTTTAAGCTTACATATAACCACTGTCTCTCACAGTTCTTGAATCTGAAATGTTCTGGTGCTGGTAGATCCGGAGCCTGCTGAGGGTACACTTTGTTGTAGGTGTCTCTTTTTCACTGCCTCTTCACAGAGAGGAAGGGCTTGAATTTCTTTTTTTGCATAATTAATTATGGGATTTTTTTTAAGATTTGTTTATTTTACTTGAAAGGCAGAGTTACAGAGAAGAGACAGAGAGATCCTTCCATCCACTGGTTCATTTCCCAAAAGGCTGCAATGGCCAGTCCAAAGCCAGATGCTGAGAGCTTTTTCCAGCTCTCCCATGTGCGTGCAGAAGCAGAAGCACTTGACCATCTCTGCTGCTTTCCCAGGCCATTAGCAGAGAGCTGGATCAGAAGCAAAGCAGCTGGGACTTGAACCAGTGCCGGTATGGGATCCCGGCTCCACAGGTGAAGGCTTAGTCTGATATGCCATGGTGCAACCAACCAGTAATTACTTTTTAAAAGATGTGTTTACTTACTTATTTGAAAGACAGAGTAACAGAAGGGGAGACAGATCTTCCATCCTCTGATTCACTCCCCAGATAGCCACGGCAGCTGCAGGTAGGCTATGCTGAAGCCAGGAGCCTGGAGCTTCTTCAGAGTCTCCCATGTGAGTGGCAGGTACCCAAGCACTTGGGCTATCTTCTGCTTCTTTCTCAGGTGCATTAGCAGGGAGCACAATCAAAAGCAGGGAGCCACCAGGACTGAACCTGAGCTCTGATATGGCATGTGAATGACACAAGAGCAGCTTAACCCTCTATACCACAGTGCCTGACTCTGGACCCAAATTTTTATTCTAGGAATTCTACTTCCTTGGAACAGGTGTTTTGTTTTGCTTTTTTCCTAAGAGCTACACAGAGAGCCTGTAAGCTCCCCCTCTGCAGGGGTGAGGCACACACAGACATGATACAGGAGGTTTAGGAAATGGTCCCACTTTGACACCTACAAGAAGCAGTTCCATTTCCCTTGCTGCTACTGCCTTCCATCAATCTCCCATATCTGCCTCTTCCAACTTGGAGGAGAGTTCTTCTTGTCCTCTTTTGAAAGGCAAGACAGTCTCACCTCCAATTGTTAGAAGGCCTTAGTACAATTTAAAACAGAGAGATAAAGAGAAAAATAAAAAGGGTTTTTGGCTTAAAACTTGTGCCCTGCCCTCCTGGGGCCCTGCAGGCTGCAGTTGGTAGTGCAACCAAACAGCAGCACACATGCTTGCCACCATGGGTCCTGCAGCACGGGCTACCACCTTCCCCTGAGTGCCCAGCCAACAACCCCACACTGCGTGGCTCAGAGCTTCCTTGTTGATTCCTCCCTCACTCTTCTGAGCCTGGAGGTATGACTCACCCATGCACTGTTTGTCCAGGGCCCAAGCCCAAAGAACCCCCGGCTCTGGAGTGTCCTCAGGTCTCTTGTACCCACATGAGAGACCCAGATGGATTCTGAGCTTCAGCTTGGCACAGCTCCTGGTATGGCAGGCATATGGGAAATAAACAAGAGGATGGAAGCTCTCTCTTCCTCTCTGTTACTGCATCTTGCAAGCAATTAAACTAAGTGTTTTTGAAAAACAGGCTAATCCACAGTGGATCTCACAGTAGTTGTGCTTCGGATCTTGTCTTCCTTCAGCATCCTAACATGGTCCCAATTTTCAATTTCCATTTTAGGGCTGTCCTTGAGAAAGTTTTCAAGCTGAACAGTCACCCAGGTTTTACTCCAGTGGTCACTCCTAAAATATACACAAAGGGTCTTCTGAAAGTTCATGGAAAATACATGTGATAGAAGAATGCACAGATTTCAATTTTTGGCATCAAAATATCTACCTTGTAATTTCAATTTTCCATGCACTTCCTTGTACTCCTCACTTTGATACAAGTTTTTCAACCTGTGTCCTTCTACTCTGACATTTAGTTTATGAATGAAGAAGTGAAGAAAAAGTGTTTAAGTTCAGTGCCTTACTTAAAGCCTGGCTCCTAGTAGGTGTTCAACTGATTGCAAAGTGAGTCAGTGGGCCAGTGGTGACCATGGCCATGAAGCCTGATAACAAGAAGGCTCAGGTTTGATTTCAGCAGGTAGAAATGGTGTTCAGTGTTAGAAGAAATTTTCTGACTTGAAGGAGATTGAAGCTGGGTAGACTGCCAAGGTAACCTACATGATGGCCACTTGTTGGTAGTTGTGTCCTTGTGTGACCTCCAGCCCTGGAGTGGCCCTTGACTTGCTCTTGCGGACTGCGACAAACATGACAGGTCACCGAGATTTCACGATGGCATTACAGGAAACTCTAATATCTGCCTTACTGGAGTCTCTTGCTCCCTTGCTGGCTTTGTCTCCTGTGGCAAGGAACTGAGGTGACCTCGCATGGCAAGGAACTGAAGTGCAGAAGTTGTCGGTAGCAGTTATGGTTTTACATCTGTGCCAAAGTAAAGTCCCAAAGGTGAAAAACTGCTAAGATGTCAGTGACTTTTCTCAGTTGATGAGTTTTCGGTTCCTTACCACAGGACCCACGATCTCTCTTACTTAAGCTCAGTGTCTATGTTTCCGTGGTTGCAATCAAGACATTGGCTTGCTTACATGGGAGTCGCTTGTTGCTGCTGCTTTGTACATTTCATGCACTGGAAGTTTGATTGAAGCTTAAATTAGACACACATGTCCAGCATGTGCTTCATAATTTAAATGTTGGTGCTTTGGGATCCAAAGACAGGGTGTAACTGTGAGACCAGCAGATGTCAAGGAATGCCCAGGATTGACATTCCAAGAGAATAGAACTCATCCCAGATCCTAAGGGCAGTCCTATGTTCATTTTCAGATACCAGGGGGGAAGAGAGAAGTTTCCAAAATAAAGGGGAAAAATACCCTCAAGGCCATTGCTCCTGATTGTCAGAGGGGAAGCAACAAAGTGGAATGGGTAGGAACTCAGATGGCAGGATAGACCTTGGACCTTATTTGAACACTTTGACTGGTTCCTGCTTGGTGCCATTGGTGTGTCCTGTACCAGTTCTGTGTTGCTCATCCTTTAGGGATGGTGGTGTGAACCCCATTTTTGTCTCCAGCCCTCCAGAGCAGCCCTAAAATATATACTGCCTCCGGTAGGATTGCTGCTTGTGCTGTTGTTGCAGGAGTTGGTGGAGAAGGTGCAAGGGGCTTCAAAAAGGGCATGGAAAATGCAATGAAAAGATAAGCTTATTTCTAGTGCAAAAAATGAAATCTTTGACTCATTTTTCTCATCATTTGCACTTTCCATGGACTATTTTAAGGGTTTATGTTGCTGAGAGGATGTAAACTGTAGGCATCAGAGCACTCCTCAAACTGATCTTTTTGGGAAACCATTATACTTCCTGTCCCATGCATTGAGGGTGTGAATTTCAACCACCATGCACAGGGTTTTCCGGGAACCAGGTACTGAGATACTGCTTGTGGGGCTTGAAGAAGGAAGCTGCCTTGCTGTGAACTGGTTATAGAGGCACCCAAGTGACAAGGAGCTAAGAACAGCATCTAAGAGTTAGAAGTCACCTAGTTCAGCAGCCAGCAAGAAAGCAGGAACCTCAGTCGCACAGCTGCTGGGAAGCACACTCCACCAGAGCCTGAGTAGAACTTCATTCTGCCTCAGAGAATCAGATTCCACCAATGCCTGAACAAAGACCAGCAAAAAATGTTGATCGGTGGTATCTCCCCTTCTTGGTCCCTGATGAGACACAGGGCATCCTGGGAAGGCAGGTGTTTTGAAAGGTCAAGAGATGGCATTGAATTGTAAGGATTGTGAAGACCCCAGCCTGCATAGACTGAAATAACTGTCCACTTATTTATACCACAGATCCATGTTAAGAAATGGCCATGACTGCATTCCAACAAGGCTTTGCTGATAAAAACAGATGGCAGGCCGGACTTGACCTCTGGGTCCTATTTTGCTGGCTCCTACCATTAAGAACCTCTTTTCTCTCTCTCTCTTCCTGCCATGCCTTCGCATCCCACTGTTGTTGTTTGTCCTGCTCTTGTTTCAGATGGCTACTTCCTCCTCTAGCATTAAGTCCTTTGGTCCTGCCAGTCCCAAACCCATGATTTGAACCTACACCTCATGGCCCAACCCATATTGCATAAGCACCTTATATCAACCAAAATCAATCAGAATGTGTGATTTTTCTAAAGATATAGAATGAACCCACAATTCATTGTGGAAGGAAGGTAGAGAAGGAGGAGATGGTCTAGGTAAAAAGCAGGCAATAAGCAGTGTGTGTTGCAAGCTGGGGCTATTGTGCTCACTGTGGCAGCCCCATACCTAAGAAAGCACTGGGGTCCCAGTAGCAAAGAGGAGGAGGAGGAGGAGGACAGAGGGGCTGGTCTCATGCTGAGCTAATCAGTTCTCAGTCATTTGCCTATTTAAGCCATCCCTTTTACCAGCTTTTTGCCCATCATTTTCCCAGCTTTATAGATGACGGAGATTAAAAATGAAGCAATTTTCCCAAGGTCCTTATTAGGAAGTGAGCAGCTAGGATTCAAACCTGTGTCGGTCTGATTGTGAGCCAGTGCCTAAAGCCGCTGCATAACCAGGATGTGTTTGTGGAAAGCATTGGGGCTGAACCAGCCGACCTTGGCAGCCCTCCCATTCCATGGGTTGTGATAGCTACTGTTGCCCACGCACACGGAAACAGAGCCTGCCTGGGGTTTCTTTCTCATAGCCAAACCTGGGCTCAAATTACTGTCCATTCCAATTTCTCTCTCCTCACTTATGCTGACCATATTTTCTGAAACAGCAATCAAGACCTGTTTGGCACGAGCCTAACAAAGAGTCCCCCAGCAGGACTGGGGAGGGGGCAAAGTGGCCACTCCACAACACCTCTGATCCAGGACTTGGGCCACACCCATCTCAGATACTGATTCTTGGGCTGGTCAAGCCTGAGAAGCTTCAGGGTGACTGTGGGTGTTTGGAATTAAAGGAATTGGAAGCCCATAGGACTAGCAATGAGAGATCTGCTGGCACATTAAGATCTCAGCACAGAGGTTCCTGGGATGCAACCAGAGACCCAGATGGTGGGAGCACCAGAATCACCATCAGGTTCAAGTTCATCCTCCAGACCAGAGCTTGTCTGGGGATCTGAGAAGGAAATTCACAGAGATGAGTTCAGATCAGAGTTAGCAGAAATGGACTGGCTAGGTGGGACACCCTTCCCATACTGACCCCAGGGGTGCAATGACAAGGGAGCCAGGGTATCCTCCAGGGCTTTGCCAGGGACTACCTCCTTGTTGGACTCAAGCCCTCTTCCACCTGAGCAGGTGTCTAGCTGCTTCTACCTCCCTTCACTCCACAGTAGCCCCAGCTTCCTTCTGGAAACTTCCTGAACACAACACCTCTCTTCCAAGAGCCCCTGCCCGTGATGCCAGCTGCACTCCTCCTCAGGCACTGACCCATGTGTTAGAGACAGAGAAAGATCCAGATTCTCCCACACTGTCGCTTACAGCAGGAGCTGGAAAAGAGAAAAATCTGGGCTCTCCCCACCTCACAGTGCTCCTCCCATCCTGCTACAGCCCTATGGACACCTGCAGACACCCGAAGGGCCACAGCGCTCAGACCCTCTGGGAGACTCCTCCGCTTGAGGAAGAGAGGCCATGGTCAGTCAAATAACACTGTTTCATCAGCAGACTGGAGATGAGCAGTATTCCCATGAGGTGTTGGAGGACCCACTACAAGGCGCAACTGGAGTGCCTTGAACCCCGCCAGGCTCAGAGCAACTGAGCAGAAATATGGGGAAGATGAAGGTTCTAGAGGCCTGCACCATCCATCACACATACCCATAAAGGGACAGCCCAGAGAGAGAGGACTGTGTCTCCATGGCAGCCCTGTCATGTTGGAGGGCACTATCATCAGCCTTGATATAAATTTTATCTGTGGAGAAAAGCTATAGAGAAGCCAAGTCCAGACCAGAGTCTGCTGGTCCATCTGCATTCAGATTTTAGTTCTGCCATCTGCAAGCAAAACAGAGACCTCTTTTCTCCTCTGAGCCACTCTGCATGTCAGTTTCTTCATTTGTGAATGGGAGATATCAGTGGGCTATGGGATATACATCACTTTGAAGGATCCTGACGCCTAGAGAGCAAGAAAAGCTGTTTCTTCATGCAATTCAGACCAATATCACCCCCCACCATTTCCTGAGCATAGAACAGGATCCTGCCTCATCTTCAGTCTTTGCACAGCCCAGGCCAACGATATCTAGGTGTGAAGGGTGGGGGTGCAATGAACCGTCCAACACCTCCCACGAGGCAAGTGTCAGACCTGGGACTTGACCTCTGATTGCCTGGCTTCAGGGCAGAAGCCAGGACACAAGATTTTAAACTCTTGGGAAGTCGATTAGAGGAAAATCCAATCCCTCAGGTCAAGTTTATCTATTTTCTCATTGTGCTTTCCCCTTCCAACTCCAGCAAAATGATACACAATTAAGCAATCTTTTTTTAAAAAGTTTGTTTATTTGAAAGGCAGAGAGAACAAGCAATAGAGAAAGGTCTTTCACAAGCTGATTCACTCCCCAAATGACCACAACAAACAGGACTGGTCCAGGCCAAAGCCAGGAGTTTGGAACTCCATCCAAGTCTCTCTCATGGCTGACAGGGGCCCAGGGACTTGCACCATCCTCTGATGCTTTATCTGGCATGTTAGCATGAGGCTGAGTCAGAAGGGGAGCAGCCAGGACTTCAATCTAGGCTGTGATACAAGATTGCAGGTGGTGGTTTAATCCAATGTGCCACAGTATTTCCCCAACCACTCATTTTTTTCAAAGCTGATCAAGACAGATTCTAAAACTTTCCCTCCTGCCCTACCATATTATTGAGGCTTCTGGAAAGCTTCATTCTCATGGCTGGGGAAAGGAGCCATGGTCCTGGGACCCCTCCCCAGCTGTGGTCTGGATGGCCACCGGGTGACTCTGAGCTAAGGAACTGCCCCACGGCTCCACCCCCACCCTCTGGGACTCTCTTGGGTAAAAGGCCACCTTGTCAAGTCCCACTTGTCGTTCTGTAAGGCACCTCTGTGTCCCCATAACTCATCCAGCTCTCTTCCCCTTTCCTCCACCAGCTTGCCCCTGGCTGTTCACTTCTTGCCAGTCCCAAGGTCAGCCACTCGGAGCTGGTCTTCCCAGGATCCAGTGCAAGGCTGAGTCTGGGGACCTGTACTTCCCCTCATCTCCCCAGGCAGAGGAAATGCCATGGAGGCAGCTGCCTTGGGTCCTTCCGGCAAGGCCCACAGGGAGACATTTTAATCAGGGACAGTGGCTCTCAGGGCGTCCGAACCCATTCCCTCCCTGTTCCCAACAGCAGAGGTCCCATAGCCAGGATTTATCCTCTGTACCCAGAGCCAGTGTCAGTAATGGGAACCAAGCCAACACAAGTCATCAGACTACAGGTTGCAAGAGCTACCCAGTGTAGAACTGGCCCTACCCACCAAGTCCACAGGTCCAGGACAGGGGAGAAAAGAGGCTCCGATACCATCCCACTATCACCCACCATCAGGCCACTCACATGCCCCCAACGCACACATACACACACACACACACACACACACACACACACACACACACACACACCAGATGCTGTTGCCAAAACCTATGCAGGCTTAGGAGCGTGAATCTACCTCCTGTCTCCCCAGTCGTGACTGAGGAACACTAGGTCAGGCCATCTACACGACAGGTCTTTTTTATTTTTAATATTTATTTACTTATTTTTAATTGGAAAGTCAGAAATACAGAGAGGAAAAGAGAGGAGGAGGAGGAGGAAGATGTTCTGTCCACTGGTTCACTCTCCAAGTGGCTGCCACAGTCAGAGCTGAGCTGATCCGAAGCCAGGAGCCAGGAGTTTCTTCCAGGTTTCCCACATGGGTGCAGGGTCCCCAGACTTGGGCCAGCCTTAACTGCTTTCTCAGGCCACAGGCAGGGAGCTGGATGGGAAGCAGGGGGCTGGGACACAAACTGGCTCCCATATGGGATGCCGGCACGTACAAGGTGAGGACTTTAGCCACTAGGCTACTGTGCCAGGCCCTACATGACAGGTCTTTGAGGGACTCACAGCAGGAGCTGAATGTTGCTTGCAGGTCACTTCAGCCCACCGATATTGGTGAGCTGTACTGGGTGGAGGCATATGAAGGGAAACTTACACAGCCTGGCCTGCTCTCTGAGCATGGCAATGGCTTCTCATCCTCTTCCAAACCAAGACCCAGGGAACTTTGTGGCCTACCTCCAGGGAACACTCTTCACCCTGTAGGGGCATCTCCATGGGGTGCCACCAGCAAGAACAGATGCAGCAGTGGCACCTGGGCCTATGCCAAGAATGGCCAATCTATTCTCCAGGGACTCACACCACAAGGGAAGACAAAAGGTTGGGAATCGATGGATCGCAATAACCTACACCCTAATTGCTCTCCAGTGTATCTCAATTCACTTGTTCCAAAATTGTGAGCTCACCAACATTTCTCCAGCTAAGTTGCAACCTCTCCAATAGCATTTTCATGCTGAAGATGAGCACCTTGCCCTATGGTCAAGGCAGGGTATTTCTGACATTCAAAGGAGAAGGCATCAGGAATGACAACAGCACAAAAATGTGAACCAGGGCTGCCCCAGACATGGAAATCATACAGTTCCTCGACCCAAGCTCCTGTTCCCTCCAGACCCAGCACAGAGCTTTGTATACCAGGAATATTAAGAGATATTGAGACAATTAAATATCTGTATGATTTTTGAAAGGCCAACTTGTACAGAGAGGGAAAGACAAAGAGAGATCTTTCATCAGCTGGATCATGTCCCCCAAAATGGCCACTATGGCCAGTGCTGACCAGGCTGAAACAGGAGCCAGGAAGTCCAGCCAGGTCTTCTAAGTGGGTGGCAGAGGCCCAAGCACCTGAGCCATTTTCTGCATCAACAGGAAGCTAAATCAGAAATGGAGCAACCAGGATCTCAACCAACGCTCACATGGGATGCTGACTTCAGAGGCTGTGGTTCACACTGGCTCCAAAGATTAGGTGCTTTCGTTGCTTGGTAGATCAATGTCCCTCTTATCAATTGAACCAAGGACAGAAACAATCACTGTTTTGATAAGATCTCATTTTATAGCGCCAAAGAAGTAAGCAGCCCCATTTCCCAGGGAGACACAGAAAAACCCATTCTTGTAGCAGTGGAAAAACATTTAAAAAGGGCACATGTTGAACTCACCTCCAAGACCCCATAGATGCCTGCATGAGCCAGGAGCCACCCCACACTCCACTGTGGCCATTTCCAGAAGATTGTCAGACCCTGCCTTTGATGCTTGGGTTGCGCTGGGGGAGATGGGGACCGGATTGCCATCTCTCTTGCAGAACACAGTGGAAAATAAATGACTGATTCATTCCATGCCTTCTGGGTCTACATTCAGTTGGTTGGACAGTGACATAGGGACTCTGTCATTTCATGCTACAGTTTCCCCAGGCTGCACCTTCCATTGGAAACCCCCTCACTTGGGCCTCTTCCCTGAGGAGGAAGTGTGTGTGCAGGTGCCTGCTAATGGGAAGCTGGTTATCCCTGTCCGGGCTACCGCTGCTTTTGTGTTTAACAAGAACCATTGGTTTCCTGAGACCTATATTCTCTGAGCAGAATTTCTATTTCAAGTTCAAGGGCAAGTTGGACATTTTGGAATTCTTCAAATTACATCCTCCATAAGTGGACACTTCTCTGTGGCCCCACAAAAACAAGGAGGACAGAAGCCAAAGCCATAGGGAGCTGAAAAGTGGCATTCTGGGGCCGTGGGTCATGTTCTTTGGTTTTGTTTGCAGCTCACACACAGCCCAGCCTCTAAAATTTAAAAAAAAAATTGTTTTTAAATAAAAGAAAGAAACAGGTCTCGGTCCACCCTGTGGCCAGTAACCATGACACAGCCCCCTCTCAGAGCCTCAGCCAAAGGGGCAGGGCACCACTCCGGGCTCCTGACAAGGTTCTCCAGGAGCCACAAGGATTGAAGCCCATGCCGCTTGGCAGGGATCGGGTTCCACAGCACATCTAAGAAAGAAGGAGGGGAGGAGGAGCCATGGAAATGGGAGGGAGGTCTCCAGAAGCTGGAGGGAGGTCAGGGAGGGATGGGGATTCTTATCCACTGGCTCTCATCACAGCTGTTTTTGTTTTGCCAAATGTACTGGAATTAGAACTCTGATTAGAGTTAGAATCTCAATCTGAAGCTTCAAACGGGACTCCTCTCTCTAATTAGTAGGCTGTGTCTCATCAGCTGTTCAGCAAGGGACATACGGTTCCCGCTTGCCAGGACTGACTACAAGGCCCCTGGCCCATTCCAAATGTCCCTGGGGAGCTGCAGCTGACACTGCCAGCAGCTAAGCCATGCCTCTGCCTTGGCCTCCCAAGATCCTGACTCTCTGCACCCCCTGTGAATGGCTCTGGCACCCCTGACGAGGCACCCTCAGGCTGTCTTGCAGTGCCTCCCCATTCCTGTGTTAGTGTCCTCACACCAGATGCCGGGGCCTTCCTGGACGTGTGCCAGACCTTTCTAGGGAGAAGGAGCATTTGTTAGCATCTCAGTCCTGGGTACTGTGCTATGCACCATGCACTCACCTTCACATGTAGCCTTCTCCACCCAGGACCCAGTGCACCTTGCACCCCTGCCACCCATGTGGGAGATGTGGAAGGAACTCCTGACTTTGACCTGGGCCAGCAGCAGCCATTGCAGCCATCTGGAGAGTGAAGCAGTGGATGGAAAATCTATCTCTCCCTCTTCCTCCGGCTTCTGCCTTTTAAGTAAAAAAGATTTTTTAAAAAGTCACTATATGCATTATGAAATGTTGTAAAAGAAGCTTTTCTTGAGAAAAGATTGAGAATCATGCATCAAAACACCACCCAGCCAATCTCAGCATCCACCAGTTACAGACACTGGGTACACGCAACAGGTGTTTGCTGGATGCCCACCTGATGCTGGATGCTTTCCTCGGCACTAAGGTGGTGGCAATGAGATAGCAGGCCAGGTCCCTAGAGTGTGCCTTCTGACAAGAAGGACCAGAATATACCAAACAGCCAAAACACACCATCCATCAGGTACAACGTGCAATGGAGGAGCACTGGAAGCTTCAGGTGGGAGGCCTACAACTTCAAACCCAGTAGTGAGGATGGAGCACACTGAGATGTGGTTTGAGTTTGGAAACCATCAGTTACCAGCAAGTGACTCAGTCAGACCAGTCGCCCCTTTTGGTGGTGTCACGGTTAAGAGAGGGTTCAAGTGAAACTGCCAAAGTCTGGTGTGGGAGAAGCTGGGTCCACAACGTGGCAGTGTGATGTTGGGGGGTGGGCTTTAGGCCTGGTGGGAGGTCACCGGGAGCCTGACCTTTGGAGGATTTCAGATCACTCTGTGGTATCCTGTGTTGGTTTTTCCAAGAGGCTGGTTATAAAGGATGCAAGCCTGGCCTTCCCCGAGCTCTCTGCTTTCTATCTGGCCATGTAACATCTCTCTCTCTCTCTCTCTCTCTCTCTCTCTCTCTCTCTCTCCTGCCTTATATGTTCTTGCCTTATAATGCCATCTGCCATGGTGCAGGTTCTCATCAAAACCAACCTGACATTCTTGATCTTTCAGACTCTGAACAAAATAAACTTATTTTCTTTTCCAGATGTATTTATTTATTTATTTATTTATTTATTTATTTATTTATTTTGAAAGACAGAGTTACAGAAGGAGAGGGAGAGACCAAGACAGGGAGAGATCCTCCATCCACTGGGTCACTCCCCAGATGGCTACAAGAGCTTGGTCTGGGCCAGGTCTCCCACATGGGTGTCAGGGGCTCAAGTACCTGGGCCACTCTCCTCTGCTTTTCCAAGACCATCAGCAGGGAGCTGAGTCTGAAGTGGAGCAGCAGGACACAAGCCAGCACCCATGTGGGATACCAGCATCACAGGCTGCAGCTTTATCCAGCATGCCAAAATGCTGGCCACTAAACATCTTTTCTTATTAAGCTCACTCAGCTTCAGCATCCTATGATGGTAATGAAGTGAGCAGATGATGACAGGCATGGCCAAGAATTCAGGAGACTAATGAGGGAGAAGCTAAGGGGCACCGAGCACCCTATATAGATGGCCCTCATGCAGGGGCACTGGCCTCACAAAGACACAGTTCATTTCCATTGACCATGTGGCCCTTTGTGGGAGAGCACAGGGCCCCTGCTTCATCACTTGTGCTTCCTCTAGGCCAGGAAGCTAGAGTCCCTACCACAGATTGGCCACACGCCAGCAGGGGCTGTAGCCTCGGTGCCCTAGCCCTTTAGCCACTGGACCTGCCCACCACACTCAGATCCTGTCACAGTCATCACCATTGATTGTGTGCGCTGCCTGGACCCCAGCCCTGCCTGGCACACTCCCCGGCTTCATGCCTCCTTCTGCCCGAACCTGAATGTGGACCATACCCTTTTTGGTGCTGACTGGTTAACTCCAAATGCTCTTGACATTCACAAAGATTCAAACTCCAAAATAAGTCAAAGTGTCTTCACTCCCCAAGCACTGGCAAGTTGGAGCCCACCCTCTGCGTTGCAGCTCAAACACCTTGAAAACCATCAGCAAAGCTTTCTCTCCTATAGGTCTTTTGTCATGCAGTGACCCTGGGCTGAGGTGCACCCAGAAGGGGAGAGTGAGGAACAGCAGCTGTGCCCGGGGCCTCCTTCCTCCACACTGCCCCCATGGCAGATGTGATTGAAACCCACACACAGGGCTCAGTAAGTAGTCTGCACACTTCATGATGCTGAGCAAGCTAAGGCAATCAAGGTGCTGCAGACACCTATGGCCAGGCAGATGGAGACCCCCACCCACTCTATCCACACCCACCCTTGCCTAGTGCCTTTTGTGTTTGATGATTTGCCAAAGCTAGACTCCTGTCTACTTCCCAGGAGTCAAGTGGGCCATCTAGGTCCAGGGGTGCCACTTGAAGCCCTGGAAGGACCCAGGGTAGGGGAGTAGCCAGGCCCCTGTGGGTAAAGGGGACCAAGTCGCAAAGAGACCAAGAGCAGCAAACAGAAAATCCTGGGGTAGCAAGGAAGATCTAGGGTAAGGGAAGAAGAATCTTGCTGAGAAAGCAAGAGAAGAGCTCAGCAGAGGCAGCTCAGCAATCCACAGAGAAGCCCTGGGAGCGATTGCCCTGAGGTTGCCCCAAAACCAGCTGGGCTTCCCTGCCTGGTGTCCTTGCTGAGGTGCCCAGCTCCCAGCTCCTTACTCAGGCTGTGTCAGTGGGGTTCAGTTCCCTTAAACCAAAACAACCCACAGGAAAACCCTAATCCAGGCCCCAAGGCATGCTAGCCAAGTTCCTGCCCCCAGCTGTTGGAGATGAGCCCTGGCATCTTGCTGGGGGTACCCTCAGGATTGAAGGTGGCCTTATCCCCCAAATCCCTGCTCCTGGAGTCCTGTCTGCAGGGCTGCTATTTGCCTCCATCTCCCCAATGGCACTCTGGGTCTCCCTTCTCGGCCTAGGTTCTCATCCTCTTGTTAGCACGCTTTGATCCTGATCTTGAACAATATAAGGATTGTTCCTTTACTACAGCAGCCATCACCTTCTGATGATGAAAAAGCAGGACAGCAGCTACTACAATGATACACAAAGGGAAACGAGTAGGCATTGGTAGCATTGTTGTTTTGGCCCAGCAGTAGTTGAGAGGGAGTCTCCTTCCTCATCAGGCAATAGGCCACATGCCCCAGCATGGCTGTGCGTGTCTGTGTGTGTGCATGCGTGCGTGTGTGTGTGTGTTTATGTGCATGCTGCCTATCAATACGAAAATATAATTTTGGAGCTGAGGACTTTGCTCTAGCCCTGCAAAAGAGGAGTGGGAAGCAAGAGGGTGATGGAGAAACCTGGCCAACTCCGCTGGCTTCTGTCCCCGCTGCACCTGCTGCCTGGTCCCCACTGGAACCTGCTCCTGCTCAGACACTCTCCTCCCCCACCCCATGCCCTTGCCCAGCCCTTCTGGTTTCCCTTCCTCCCCCCCTTCCTGCAGGCCCCCCAGTCACCCACAGCCTCTGTGCCAGCCTCTTTCTTTCTATATTGGTTGAGATTGTTGACTTTCAGTTCTGGCTACCCAGATGTCCTTCACTCTGCCACCTTCAGGGCTCCTTCCCATGTGTCCTTTGCTCATTATTGGTGACAGACACTCCCTTGTCACCTCAAATTCCAACCCAAGGACCACAGGAGGTTGGAGGCAGGGCGCAAGCTTTGGCTCTGAGTGGGGATGCAGGAGGATTCCAGTCGTGGCTGTCAATGTGAACAGCTAATACCGGTTATGGATTTGAAAGTGTTTCCATCTCCCTAGAACTGATGAAGAGGCACCCAGGAAATCTTAACCAAATGCAAACATAAGCTACATTGAGTCTTACACAGGAAGACCCATATTTTAACTGAGTGAAATGCCAATGAAATGTTAATATGTGTTTTTTTGAGCCAGATTATCTGAGATTAAATCTCATAGGGAAATATAAACAAGAATAACCCAGAGGGCCCGACGCCATGGCCTAGCAACTAAAGTCCTCACCGGTGCCAGGATCTCATATGGGCGCCTGTTCTAATCACGCAGCTCTACTTCCCATTCAGCTCCCTGCTTGTAGCCTGGGAAAGCAGTCGAGGATGGCCCAAAGTCTTGAGACCCTGCACCCACGTGAGAGACTTAGAGGAAGTTCCTGGCTCCTGGCTTTGCATCAGTGCAGCTCCAGCCATTGCACTCACTTGGGGAGTGAATCATCAGATGGAAGATCTTCCTCTCTATCTCTCCTCCTCTCTGTATATCTGACTTTGCAATAAAAATCAAATCTTTAAAAGAAAAAAGAATAACCCAGAGTACACATTAAACACAGCAGTTACGGTGTTGCTTAGGATGTGTGTAGCCCCATGTAGAGTTTCTTGTTCTAGTTCACCCTTGCTTCCCACACACTAAGAAGCAGGTTATGGCTTAAGCAATTGGATCCCTGCTTTGTGGCTTTAGCTTAACCCTAGTTTCAGTTATTGCAGTAAAAAAGAAACAGCAAAAACCACCCCAAGGAAAATGTTTTCAGGCACTGCATAAATTGATCAAAATAGTGTAAGATAATAGCAACTTACCTCATTGACAAGCAGTTTATCTATACAATAAATGAAATTCCCATAAGTTAGTAGGAAAAAGACTAACAGCACACTACAAAAAGAGGTAAAAGATAGGAACAGATAGTTTATACATATTTTTACACTTGATCTTAGCCAAAAGGCCAAGAAGCAAT
Organism: Ochotona curzoniae; assembly: GCF_017591425.1. NCBI lineage: Eukaryota > Metazoa > Chordata > Mammalia > Lagomorpha > Ochotonidae > Ochotona > Ochotona curzoniae. Next base: position 9,487,219 of record NW_024466004.1, on the reverse strand, counting down.
AGTTTACACATATTTTTTAAGGACTAAAATCTCTTTTAAGCTTTTGAAACCTGAGTTATGACCTGAAAAATGTACATTGAAGGAGTCTGCTTCTCTTCATCATAATGACAGAAGTGCAGCGCTGAGCACCAAGCCACTCTGTTGATGAAGCTGCGGCCAGAAAAGGGCTCAGCACGTCCCTCGGGGGGGGGGGGGACTAGAAGGTGGCAGCAAGGGGCTGGCACTGTGGAGTATCTAGTGGGTTAATCCACTGACTGCAGTGCCCACATCTTATATAGGATGCCACTTCCACTTCTGATCCAGCTCCCTGCTGATGCATCTGGGAAAGCAATGGAGGATAGACCAAGTGCCTGGGCCCCTAAACCACTAAATCTGCATGAGAGACCTGGAAAAAGCTCCTGGCTTCAGCCTGGCCCAGTACCAGCTTTTGTAGTCATTTGAGAAATGAACTAGCAGATGGAAGATCTCTATCTCCTTCCCTCTCTAACATAGCTTTTCAAACAAAGAAGTTGAAATCTTAAAATAATAATAATAATAAGGAACTTGGCATTTTGCTATCTGTCTAAATGTAGAAGACACAGACTCTGGGACCCAGCAATTATACTGTTAGACTCACTTCTCAAGTACATTTGAATATATGCAAATTGCTGCATCTGCAGACTGAGAATTACGTCACTATTTTTAATAGCCAACTTACACAGCTATTAATGGGAAATTGGCTGAATAAACCACGGCACAGCCTTACAATAGATTATTACCCATCCCTTGGGAAAGGAGGAGGAACAGAAGGAGAATATGGTCTTCATGCCCTTTATTATTGCATGGAAATACCTGCAAGATTTATTAAGTGGCAACACAATGACTCAATGGCTAAATCCTCACCTTGCAAGCGCTGGGATTGCATGTCCCAGCTGTTCCACTTCCCTTCCAGCTTCCTGTTGTGGCCTGGAAAAGCAGTCAAGGATGACCCAAAGCCTTGGGACCCTGCACCTGCACCTGCATCAGAAACCAGGAAGAAGCTCCATTCTCCTGGCTCTGGATCAGCTCACTTGGGAAGTGAACTAGCAGATGGAAGAGCTTTCTCTCTGTCTCTCTTTCTCCCTGTAAATCTGATCTGCTTTTCAAAAAAAAAAAAAAACCACATAAATCTTAAAAATATATATTAAATTAAAAAAGAACACACAACATGGTATATCAACCTTCATGAAAAGGGCAAGAATAAACTAACTCATATCTCCATTATTTTGAAAATCTGTGAAACACAATCTAAGTGGAATAATTAACAACAGTAATTACCTGTGAGCAAATAGGACACAAGGGTGAGAGAGAGCTTTGGCACTGCACATGTCTTTCACTATTTAATATTTCAACTATATATACATGATCTATTTTAAAATAAAACAATGTGAAAAGACAAAAAAAAAAACAGAACCAATCCTTGGGTGGCCTAACCATAAAGGATGTGGCTGATAGTCACGTCCCCACGAGAAGCCCCACACCAGCCAGAGTAACGGCAGCCTGGTGAGAGCAGGGGGGTGGGGTCCCACTCTGGCTGTCTCCTCCCCTGCTCCTCTCCCAGGCATGTAGTTTTCTGCAGAGTCCCTGTGGTTAAGCCTTTCTCACTCTCCTGGTCAGAGCACACCTGTCACACATTTCCTGTGATAGCTTTGAAGATCCTTCCTATGTGTTCATTTCAGCATTGAAATGTTGGAACCCAATTGAATTGTTGGAACCCAAATAAACATCTTTTAATTCTATTTTCCATGAACTTTTTCAAGTACCCTTGAATGGAGAGAAGGGGGAGTCAAGACTCCTTGAAGCAGCCCCTTTTTTTCCTCCCTTCTCCCCATGTCTTGATGCAGCTCCCTACCTAAGTCCATATCCTGTTTAATCCCTGCCTCTGGATTCCTGCTTGCTTTCAGCTATGCCACCTGCAAGGCCTTGGGCAAGTCATTGCCACGATCAGCTCATCTGTCACAGGAGAAGAATGGAAGCGACTTTCCAGGGTTGTTATAAAAAGCTAGTGAGATCATATAACTGCAGGGCAACAATATGATGTGAGGGGTTCTAGTAGCCAGAACTTGCCATGCCAGCAGTCAGAGGGTTGAATCTGGTTCTCAGAGGCTTAGCTGAGTATCAAACAGGGGCTAATGTTTCTTACTCGGAAACTCCAGTGCAGTGCTTGGCAATCTTTCCCTACCTAGCAGGGAAGTCATTTGGACCTGTGATTTTCAGAGCTGTTATAGGAAGGCTTGGGAAAGATACCACAAACTCAGAAGCAATACATCATTCAGCTCATGATCTGTAGCCCACAAGAGGCCAGGGAGAGTGAGGAGCACTGGGGATACTGAGAGCTCTGTGCTCACCCTAAGCGTCCACCAGCACAGTACTCCCACCAGACTGCACACTCGGGCACCCAGGAAATCCCTACCTCCCTTCTGGTCTGCATACCAGTCAAGGGACAAAGAAATGCCAACCATGTGGAATTCCATCCAAGTCTCACTTTTGCTTCATTTGGTACATGTGCCAGCCCTTGAGACATCAGCTCCTGTCCAGCCTCCCCTCCTACCCTATCTGGCTCTACCTGGTGTAAGGTCCCACCGGGAGGAGCACTACTACAGGTAGGCACCTGGATCATATCAGTGGGCCCTCCTGCTTCTTACGGGCAGAGGCTGTGGCCACTTGGCCTTGGTGACCCACAAGGAGGCTTGCCGTACAGATATTTCACTTTCTCTTTTCCCTACAACTCCAAGAAATTCCAGTGGGAAATGGGCTTCCACAGTCATCAATAAGAATTCAGTTGGAAGAGTGAGAGTGGCTGGGGGAGGGGTGGTCTTTCCTGAGGTTGTCCCTGCCTTCCTCTGTCAAGGTTGCATCTCTACTTGGAGGTCAACAGGTGAAAACCAGGAAGCTAGGAGGGAGGAAGAACCAGGGGTATTCCATTCCCTCCACTTGACCCAGCCCAAGCCCCACAGCTCCTGGTTCCCAGAATAGCCTGGGCAAGGAGGGGAGAAGTGGGTGGGAGCCGCCACCTTGCTCTCCACCCTGGGCGTTGCAGCTGTTGGCCAGCTGCAAGGGACCACTTCCTCCTCATGGACCATCCTAACAGTGTGGTGGTTTTTGTTGCTGTGTGTGGGAGCAGCACCCTCCCTTCACAACCCAGGTGACCTTCTCTGACCCTTGTTAGCCTAGTCTGTGAGGGTTCTGCTGTCCTCTGAGGACCCCTGTACTTCTCAAGCCAAATGAAGGGACTCCAGCCTCATCCCTGTGGGAATGTGGGTTGGCAATGTGAGAAATGCAGCTGAGTCCCCAAGACCCAGGGGACTTCCAGCAAGCATCTGTCCTCAGGGCTGCCTTTCCACAGGCACTGTCATTTTTCAGCACACCCAGGGGACCTCCAGGCTCTCTGGCCCTTTCTCAACACAGCCATGAACACATGCAGCAAGACTGAGAAAGGGACAAGGACACGTGTCCCACAGAGCCTTCCAATAGAGAGTAGCCCTGCTGACACCTTGGGTTTAGACTTTTCTAGAACATTGAAGAAAAAAATACTGTGAGTTCTAGGCCACTGGCTTTGCAGCCATGTTCAAGGGTGACCTTAGGAAGTGAACACAACCTCCCCATCAGGGCCTGACACAGAGCTCACATTCAGCTCCTCTTGTTGAACCTGTTATTGGATCTGATCATTCTCCAGACCCAATGTTTCATTCAGAGATCACGAAAGAAAATAAATAAATAACAATGCTGTTTACTAAAACCAAGAAACCCTTTCCCCAAGTCTCCTCCTGAGTGGTAAGTAGCCACCCGAAATCACATTCTTCTCAGAGCAAATCCTTGACTTGGCTCTCACAGCACTCAGAGCTGCGTGGCATATTTTTCGCTGGCCCATGTGTTGGGGCCCTCAGGCACGTAGTGCTGGTAGCTTGGAAACTGGGCTTGCTGTCTAGAATGCACTCTGATCTATCTTGTCCCTGTTGCTCTACTGCAGCCAAGGAGAGCACTTGCTATAGCACTGCAAGTCTCTGGTTCAGTATTGTCCTGTCCTCCTCTCCTGACCCTACCTGCAGCCCAGCCGTCTGTGAAGCCCCTGGGTAGGCAATAACATGAATTCTTGCCTCCACATGCCTCTTCTGGGGAACTTTCACCAACCTGGCTACTGCATTTGCAGGTTGCAAAGAGGCTGATACTGGGTGGCTTAAAGGAGGGAAACCAGAGGACCTTTGGAGACCAAACCAATAAGCCTCCCATGTGGGAGAGTTGAGCTGAGCCGATTGTTATAGACCACCGCCTACCAGTGTACACAAAAGCCATGGTTGGAGGCTGGCATGGCTCGACCATAGAACCCGTTAGTGAATGTCAGAGCAGAGTGTGGACCATCTTAGGCTGGGCCATGACACTAACAGCTCATGAAAGAACTGGGTAATGGGAGAAGATTTTGTGGGGAATCATGGGTTCACCCCTGCAAGACTGCCATCCAGCTGGTTTGCTCGAGGGCTGGAGGTGGTGATAGGCTGAGCTAGGCACAGGCTTCAGCACCTGCAGGTGTTCCCAAGAATTGGGAGTGGGATGGGCTGGACTGCAATATCCACCAGTACATAAAAGGTCAAGACTGGGGGGAGGACAAGTGGGGGTGGGCAGACTGTGCCAGTTAAAGGGCACCTGCTGGCACACATGAGATCTGGGTCTGGGAGTGAGCCTGGTCGGGAAACATGGGGAATTCTCCTGTAGGCCATCACTCCCACTGGTGAACACATGAGTCAGGGCTGGATATTGGTCAGAATGGGCAAAGGTGTATGGGTTGGCTTGGGCAGGGGGAGGTTGACAGGGCAAGACCAGGCCAAACCATGGCTCACTGGCATGCATAGGATCCAGGATGGGGTGAGGGCCATGCTGGGCTAGGCTATCACACCTACAGATTTGCATGAAAATCTGGGATGGAGGTATACTGGGCAGGGCTAGGCTGTGGCACCCACCAGCAAGAGTTGGGATGGGAGCAAGCCAGGTCAGGTTAGATCACAGCATCTGATGGCAAAGGTCAAGACAGGTGATGGGTAATGCTAGGCTGTTTCAGAGCAACTACCAGTACATAGCCAGATACATGGCTCTGAGCGAGCCTGGTTGAGGAGCTAAAGGGACACCCGAGCTGGGCTACCAAGAGCCAGAATGGGGGTGGTGAACTGGGCTAGACATGACTACAGTATCCTTCTGCATGGGTGTGAACCAGATCTGGGGTGTGCCAGATTGGGCTAGGTTACATCACCCACTGGTGTTCGCAAGAGCTAGGGTGAGTGTAGGATAAGCTGGGCTAGGTATCAGCACCTACTGAACCATGTGAGAACTGGGTCTGGAGGTGGACTAGGCAGGGCTGGGCTGTAGCACTCAATAATAAGAGCAAGAATAGGAGTGGGTTAGTTGGGCAAGGCCATTATACCTTCCAGGACAGGAGGTGGGCCAAGTCAGGCTGGACCAAAGACCCACCAATGCACACAAGATCTGCCACTTGGAGGTAATCTGATATAGGAGCTTGGAATCCCTGCAGGTGAACACAAAAACCAAGGTTGGGAGCAGCCCAAACCAAGCCAGGTTACAGTACCCACTGGCAAATGTGTGGGTCAGGTCAGAGAGGCAGAGAAGACTAGGTCAGTTCATAGGACCCACTGGCAGATGTGAGACCCAAGATAGGCTGCAAGACAGGTCCAGTTGGGCCACAACACCTGCCAGTTCACATTATGGATGGGACTGAGGAATGGCTTGCCTGGACTAGGTTGCAGCACCCATCAGCATGAGCTGGAAGTGAAGGCAGGCCTGGCTGAGCCAGGCTTCAGCATCCACTGGTAAATGCCGAAGTGAGGCAGGCCATGCCAGTATGGGCCACAGCTCCCACCAGCACACTTAAAACCCAGGATGGGGGACAAGCCTAGTAGAGGAACTGTGGGGGTTCCCCTGTTAGACCACTATTCCCATTGGAGAGGGTGAAAGCTGAGACAGAATCAGAGCAGGCTAGACAGGACTACAAAACCTATCAGCTTGCATGCTAGCTGGGTAAAGGGGAAAGCCAGGCTGGGCTAACCAACTGCACCCAATGCTGCATGCATGAACCAGAGTAATTGTAGGTTGGTGGGGCTTTGTCGCAGCATCAGCTAGCGGGTGCTGGAACTGGGGACAAATCCTGTCAAGCTAGACAGCACAACTACCTGGAAAGTGTGAGGCCTAGAAGGGAAATTGTGGGCACCTCATGAGCTGCAGCTTCCACTGGTGAGCATGGGAACCAGGACCGGGGGCAGGCCTGGCTGGACAGTGAGTAGCACCTGCCAGCCTGAGTGTGTACTGAATAGTGGGGTTGGTCAAGCTGAGGTAGGCTTCAATGCCCACTGATGATGTATACAAGAGTCTAATGGAATGTGGGTCAGACTGGACCAATCTGCTACACATAATGACAAACACAGGAATCAGGGATAGGGAGGACCTGGTTGGGGTTATTGGGGGTTACTCCAACTAGGCCGACGCTCCCACTGGTGTATGTGAAGCCCGAGTAAATGGTGGACAGGGCCGGGCTGGGTCGCAGCATCCATTGGTTCGTGTATTAGATGGGACTGGGAACAGAACTGATCAGATGATGATCAGATGACTACACCCACCACAGTGTTTTGGCTGATGTGGGGGATGGACTGAGCTTGACCTCACACTGGCTGACACACACAAGAGTTAAGTTGGGGTCACCTCTGGTGAGGTTTCTTTGGGGACCCTCCCAGTTGGATCACTGGACACTGGACTCAGAATGCCAACAACAGTGAAAATCATAGGTCATGGAGAACATGTGTCAGAACTGGGTCTCCATGGTTGCTGAGGCCTGAGCAGTGAGTAGCATGCCCAGATGCTCATAGAGGACATGACAGCCAGTTCATTGAGACCTGCAGAGGATGGCTACTACCATGGAGGGCAGAACAGATTGGACAGCTCTCCTGGTCAAGAGTCATCAGCTAGTATCTGGGTGAATTGAGACTCTAAGACGCACTATGTCGGCAAATAGGCCTTGGAAGGATTTCCTCAACCTTGAAGCAACAAAAGCAATAGCATTTCAGAACTATTGAAACCACTTAACCAGTACCCTCAGAACATGTTCCACATTGGGGACCCTGGGATGACGTCAGGAAAACATCTCTCATTCCCAGGTACTGATGTGGTCAGGCTGCTGGAAATAGCCCTCCATCTTCCCTCACTTTCCCCAGATACATGAAGGAAAAAGGAGATTGGAAGCAGTTGTCTCATCCACTTTCTCCCATTCCTCAACTCTCCCCACCCTAATCAATGGTCTACATGGGTACATATACCTCTTAACTACTTAAACATCATCGAAAATAGAATTACTAATTTTAAAAGTAATTTCTAAGATATGGGAAATTTATCATTTTATATTTATATCAATAAATCTATAAATCAATGTATTTTCTATATAAAATTACAATATCAATTTTGTAGGTTTTTCTAAAGGCAAGACTAAATACTGTACATAAAAGCATGTATATCTGAAATGTGTACACAAAAAATTAACAGTTTCAAGTTTCCTATATTGTCGAGGAAAGCAATCCTATTTTCAAGTTTCCTATGTTGTCAGGGAAAGTAGTGATCAATTAGTTTATTATATGTCACGAAGTACAAATGAAGGAATAGAAAGCATGTATGACACCCAAATCAATGGGAGAGCAAGAGGAATGAAACAAGGAAACACACATCCCAAAAGGGAAAGCTAGGGTTATCAGGTATGGCACAGCAAGCTAGGCCGCCACTTGAAGTGTCTTTGGTCCATATTGGAGAACTAGTTGAGCCCTGACTGTTCTGCTTACAATCCTACTCCTTGATAATGTGCCTGGGAAGTAAGCAGCAGATAGCCCAACTGTGTGGATGCCCATCACCCACACAGAAGACCCAGATGCAGTTCCTGACTCCTGGCTTCAGCTTTGGCCCAGCTCTGACTGTTGTGGACATTTAGGGAGTGAACCAGCAGATCTTACTTTCTCTGTTAACATGTATGGTTCTCCCTCCCTGATATTCTGCCTTTTAATAAATAAATAAGTCTTAAAAATAATCATAGAAATATTAGGAAAACTTTTTTTTCTTTTTTTTTTTTATTGTTGCTTACATTGTATTATGTAGTGCAGTTTTATAGGCGCTGGGGATTCCCTTGAAAATCATTATAAAATGATAGAGATGAGCCAAAATGTTATTACAATAAATATAAAATGACTAGAGTCATCACTTAAAAGATAGGGATTAGAATTTTAAAAATCAACTATACACAGCACATAAGAGATACATCTGAAGACATCAGAACACAGAAATGAACCGAACCGGGAGAGCGCGGGACTCGAGTGCGGGAGCGGGACTTGGACCCGGTGCGATGGGCAGGGAGCAGGAAGAGGAGCGGTGTGATGGCATGTTGCTGGCCATGGCACAGCAGCACGAAGGTGGTGTGCAGGAGCTTGTGAATACTTTCTTCAGCTTCCTTCGATGCAAAACAGACTTCTTTGTTGGTGGAGAGGATGGGGATGGCAGAGAAGCTGATCACACAGACCTTCAACAACCAGCTGGCACAGAAGGCGTGGTGGGAGAAGAGGGCCAGGCAGGAGACTGAGCAGTGGGAGAAGGCTGAACGGGCTGCCAGGCTCGCCAAGGAAGCCAAGGAGGAGAACCCTGGGCCTCAGATCAAAGAGCTGACTGATGAGGAAGCTGAGCGGCTGCAGCTGGAGATTGACCAGAACAAAGATGCAGAGAACCATAAGGCCCAGCTCAAGAACGGCAGCCTTGACCCTCTGGGGAAGCAGGAGGCTGAGGAAGATGAAGAGGAAGATGAAAAGGACAAAGGAAAACTGAAACCCAACCTTGGCAAAGGAGCTGACCTGCCCAATTATCGCTGGACCCAGACGTTATCAGAGCTGGACCTGGCTGTGCCTTTCCGTGTGAACCTCTGGCTGAAGGGGAAGGACATGGTGGTGGACATCCAGCGGTGCCATCTCCGCATGGGGTTCAAGGGGCAGCCAGCCATCATCAACGGGGAACTCTACAATGAAGTGAAGGTGGAGGAGAGCTCGTGGCTCATAGAGGACGGCAGGGTGCTGACTGTGCATCTGGAGAACATCATTAAGATGGAGTAGTAGAGCCACTTGGTATCCAGTGACCCTGAGACCAACACCAAGAAGATCAACCCCAAGAACTGCAAGTTGTCGGTCCTGGACAGTGAAACTCGAAGCATGGTGGAAAAGATGATGTGCCAGAAGTTCATGGGGCTGCCCACCTCAGATGAGCAGAAGAAGCAGAAAATTCTGAAAAAATTCATGGATCAGCATCTGGAGATGGATTTTTCCAAGGCCAAATTCAACTAGGTTCCTGCATTTGCCTCCCTGAACTTGGGGGCTGATCCTGCAGCCATCTGACTTCCTTGCTGTCCCTCCCCTAGGACTTGGGAGCCTCAGGGCGGAGGCGGGCATAGGGCTGGCCCAGATCCAGAGGTTCCCAGTCACCATGGGAGAAGGGGCCAGAGCGGGGGTCTTGTCCTCCCCTCATGGCCACTGTTACATTAAAGCTATTTACCTAGCTCCAAAAAAAAAAAAAAAAAAAAAAAAAGAACACAGAAATGCTGAGAGAAAAATAATGGGAAAATATACATCAGACAGATGCTAACTAAAAGGAAGGCAGACCTACTAGACAAAATAGGCTCAGGGACTTAGGGAGTCCAGGAAGTCTTTGCCCAGGAAAGTGGAACCTGACAAATACTTGGATAAGCCAAGAAAGGACCAATCTGGAGATAAGAAGTGAACAATTCCATGCCAACAAGAAAAGTCTGGGCAGTGGAAAGACATATGTTGGCCCTTCCAGCCACACATGACCATCTAATTCCACCCTCTCCTAGCCACACAGCCCAGCAGATCAAAGCCACATACCACAGGACCTGAAACACGGAGAGCTCAAGCTCCCTATTTGAGGCCACCTCCCTCTTCCAGATGTAGAAATGAAAGCCTAGCTTTGTGCAATGCACAGCCCTTGGGCAAGCACCTCTTGATTTGAGCTTCCTGCAACTGGAGCCGAAACAGCTTTCAATGGGATGTGAGGGCCCCTGCCTATCTGGTTTCTCTGAAAGAAATTCTTTTCAGTGAATATTCAAGATTCAGAAGGCTGGTGCAGTAATTTTCCCCAAAATACAGTATCCTCCTAACGCACCCACAAGTAAGGTGTGTCAGTCTGAGAGTTTTGCCAGAAAAGGTCTTCCAAAAGCTTTATGCTGAGTTTGCCAGCACACATTGAAGGTTCATCTCAGTCACATCTGTACCTGGCTTTTGTCTCTGCTTCTTGTTTTACAACAAGCAAGTTCTCTCCACTCTCCTCCATTCTGACCACTACAGGATATGAAATCTTGGGTATCCAAAGCCTGAGATCATAAAACATCTCTGCTCTCAGAGAGAAGTCGGGTGCATTTCCTTCAAAAGCCCAGCTTCCAGAATAAATGCATCACATCAGTTCACAGTCAGCTCAAATTTATCATTCCTGTTAGTGATTATGTCCAGAATTCCATCTCCAAGTGACTCTGTTGAAAAAAAAAAATCATCTGTGCCCACTCCCAGAGCCATACTCTGTGAAATGATCAACATTGTAAACAGAGGCTTTGGTAGACGTGTAACCAACTGCCCCAGCACAGAACTGGGACATTCACGTGCTGTGTATAGCATTCTGCAAGCCATCCAGAGGGTGTTTGTATGAACCTCAGGACCTACCTGATATTCTTATGTATTTGTCTTTTTTCAAGGAGATGATGTGACATGCTTCCAAGTGCAGAATCTACTGAACCTGACACTTGGTTATTTGATTGGAGCAATTGAACAACCCCCTATGAACTCAATTGTAATTCCCTCCTGCAACTGTTGCCCCACCAGACACCACTTTGGATGTGTGAAGATGACAAGCAACTGTCAGATTCCAGCAAACCAGGACTGAGCAGAGATCTACTGCTCGTGGTCCCACCCACAGTCACTGGTTTCCATCAGGCACGACAAGGAATCCAGAACAAAACTGGGACCTCTGTGGTGGATTATAGCAGTTTTGAAGCCACATAGTAAATCACAAGTGAATTCTTGTGGCTAGAGACTGACGGTAAATTAAGCAAGTTTTATTTTTCACAAAATGTCAAGTGGTGAAGGAGAAGATGAAAGGATGGGCATGGCTAGTCTAGGCTGCAGAGAATATAGGGCCGGAAGGGGAGGTTCATACAGACCAAGGCTTTGCTGCCTGGACAGTGCTTTGTCTCACTCTCACCGAGACAGGTAGAAAGTACTCTCCAGATTTTCATTGCAGGTTTCCATTCAGCAGAAAGAGATTTCCTGTGAGTTGACCAAATGCCCTCAAACCTGAAAGGTAATCAGTGACCATAATGTGGGCAGTGGGGTCCCCAGCTGGGCTGACTCCGAGGCTCCTCCCACCACACAAGCAGACATCTGGGGCTTCAATACAAAGATGTGCAGGGAAATGGAATTCATTTAAAACAAAGCTGAAGTACACACTGAGGAACTAAGCGCAGGCAAGAGACAGCAAATAGAAGAACATGTTCCCTCCACAAGGCTTAACCATCCTTTTATGCTATCTCTGCTAACTTGTTGGAGACATAAGAGGTGTTATCTGGGGGTGGTGATTAACTGAATATTCAAAAAGGGTGGTAGTTAGGGGTGGAGCTTGAATGTTACCTATTTTCTATGCTTTTCTTTTTCTTTATCTTTTTTTTTTTTTAATTTGAAACCCAGATTTACAGAGAGAAGGAGAGACAAAGAGAGAGATCTTTCATCTGCCGATTCACTTACCAAGTAGCCACAATGGCCAGAGCTGAGCTGATACAAAGTTGGAAGCCAGGAGCTTCTTCCAAGTCTCCCACATGGATTCAGGGACCCTAGGACTTGGGCCATCTGCCACTGCTCATGAAACAGAGAGCAGATTTGGGTTTGGGGGCTCTCTGTTGGAAGAAAACAGTGCTTCCTGCCCCTTTAGTTCCAAGATGCGCATTTTGAATCTTGGTCCCATGGCAAAAATGGACAGACCTGGGTCTAACACTGTGGCACATTAAGCTGCCACTTTCAATGCTGGCATCCCATATGGGCACCAGTTTGAATCCCAGCTGCTCTACTCCCAATCCACCTCTGTGCCAGTGTGCCTGGGAAAGCAGTAGAGGATGACTCAAGTGCTTAAGTCCTTGCCACCTGTGGAAGACACCTGGGTGAAATTCTTGGCTCCTGGCTGCAACCTGGCCTAGCACTGGCCACTGCAGCCATTTGGGGTATGAACCAGAGGATGAAAGCATGCTCTTCTCTCACTATCTCCTTCTCTTTCCCTCCCCGTTGCCTTGCTTTATAACTCCGCCTTTAAAATAAATAACCTTTAAACAAAAAAAAAAAAAGCAACCAGTCCTGTGTGTCATTCTTTGGGGTTCTATTCTCCCAATGTTAAGATGATATGAACTATCCCCATGGGACAGGAGGTAGAACCATGACCTTCCTTCCCAGAAAAGAGGGTAGGGGATGTCTCTCCAAGCAAATGTTGTTAGCTACACTTCAGGTCTACGTCTCTCAACACAAACCCCATACCCCATAGGTGGGAGTAAGCCTAGCAAGCCAGGAAAGAAGTTACGGTTCTGGCTGTTCTTGGGATCCTGCCAGTGTTCCTACCCACCTTCTTTGGGTGGCTTGCCCCCTTTCTCTCCCTTCAGGCCCACAAGACCCCAGGTACCTGGTCATGGTAGTCTGGTAAATGCTCCAATTCCAGTTGACCTGACCATGTTGCCTGGATTTCGAAAGGCGCTAAAGACAGATGTTGTTTGCTTCTTCTGCTGCTAAATTGTGAATCAAGAACAGGTAGCAGGTATGGCCACATTGCCTAGGAAAATTCTATCTGAGTTTGGGGACAATGAAGCTAAACACTGAGAAATTTCCGGTAACTTCAAGTCTCCAGCTGCTGCCTGTACCAACCTCACCCCCTGCCTGGCCGAGTGCAGGGGCTTGCCAAGGCTGATTCCAGCTGGATTTCTGTCACTCACAGCCTGTAGTCCTGACTAGAAGAGGAAATGCCCTGATAAGGACCCCTGCCCTGGTCATGGCTGGGCTGCAACAAGAGTCCAGAGCCCCTGATTTCACCTGTTCAGACCACAAGGTGCTTTAGCCAGCTGTGTGATCTCAGGAAAGCCACAACCCTGGTTTGAACTGTATGGGGGATCGGATCCAGGGCTGCAGAAGTTTCCCAAGAAGTGAAAGTCTGTGATTTGACTTGGTTTCAGATCAGTGACGATGAGAAAGAAATAGAGAGAGAGATAGAAGACCTGGAGGCGGAGAAAGAAGGAGGGGTTGCAGAGAGAGAAAAAAGCACAGCTACTTGAATAAAAGCCCAATTGACACAATTAATCTCCATTCAGTGCTTGAGGTTGGAAAGAGGAGATGACTAGGAGCTCTGAGACAGCCTGACGTCACCCAGCCGTCCTGGCCCGGTGTTTGGTTACAGAATCCCAACACCCCACTGAGCTGGTAGAGCACCAGAGGGCCCTGCACAGGAAGAGCCAACAGCACTGGTTCAAGTTGGCGTGGCAGGGAACTGCTGCAGCTCTGGACTTGTATTGTGTAGGGATTTGGTCAACAGCATAGCCCAGAAGTGGGTCACCAACTGAGTTCTGGAAACTTCTGTGGCTCAGAATTTCCATTCTTACTGGTATGGGTGATCACAGAGGCCAAGAGGTCCCAGGTCGTCTACAGAGGAGCTGGCTTCCAGATCACAGCATCTCTGCAGCCAGCTTCTAATCGCTTTTCTGGAAGCTTAGACCTAGTGTTTGCCCAGAAAGTCTGATCATTAGTTAGCCTTGTCTCCTGCTACAGCTCTTTTCTGTATAAATTAGCCAGAGAGGATTCTGTTGCTTGCAACTAACTAGAATCATAATACATTAGTGTTCACAGGACAGCATGGAACTTGATAGGGAACTGCATTGCCCAGCACATGCCAGGAACTGCAGGGTGCAAACATGACTTCTGAATCATCTACAAAGCCCAGGACAGGGATAATGCAACCTTCCCTGTGCAGAGGAGAAAGGCACCTGTCAAAGATGCTGCTGCCTGCCCAAAGTGATCCAACCATTGCAAAGCTCTGATCCACATTCAAGGCTGCAACCATAGTCTGTACTCTTCGCTCTGCTACAGATATAATTCACGTGCATTTCAGAGTTCACATCATTATTAAACCAGTTTCTTTGTGTTTACATGCACCTTAAGAAATCATCCTGATTGGGCCTGTCACAGTAGGCAAGTGGCTAAATCCTTGCCCTGCATGTGCTGGGATCCCACATAGGTGCCAGCTCATGTTCTGGCTGCTCCATTTCCCATCCAGCTCCCTGTTAGTGACCTGGGAAAGCAGTAGATGATGGTAAAAACCTTGGAACCCTGCACCTATGTCAGAGACCAAGAAAAAGCTCCTTTCTCCTGGCTTCAGATCAGCTCAGCTCCAGCCATTGCAGCCACTTAGGGAGTAAACCAGCAGATGGAAGATCTTTCTTCCTGTCTCTCCTTCTCTTTGTACAATCTGCCTTTCCAGTAAAAATAAATAAGTCCTTAAAACTTATCCTGATTGCTTTGAGACATGTCCAGTAAGACATTCCAGCTCCACATGACCTTCCTCATCAGCTATGTCTCTTCCTCATCAGCACATCTCTATGTGCTCCAGTTCCCTTAAGACAGAGACCTGAGCTCTTGGGTCACCTTGACCTTGCATAATCTGACACCTGTCTACCTTTCCAGTCTTGTCCTGTCGCATGCTTATCTTCACACGTGCAGCTCCTCACACCAACTGAAACCTTCCAAGTTCTTTCCTGTGTACTAGTTCAGCATGAAACTCATACCTCTAAAACTGTCCAGTGTACCTGACACTCAGTCAATGCCCAGTGAGTGTTTATTGAATGACTAAACAAGTAACTACTTTGAAAGGGTTCCTGTGTTTAATCTCATAACACAGTTAGAGTAGAGGTTGTTGGCAGAACTTTAAGTTCTACTCCCCAGAGTCCTATGACTGAAGAGCAGTGAAAGGCAAGATCTAGGTTATTTTCCTTTAATGTGAGAGGAAGAGATAGGAGAATACAACCAACACAAAAATCCCCTGAGATATATTTTCCACAGCATATCACTGATATGACTATTGAATTAATTCTTTCCAGAGACCTAAACCTGGGATTATGGTTGGAAAGGGAGAAATTGATGGAGACAGAGTCTCAAAACAACCTTCAATGAGAAGTCCATTAGTGTTCCTTCAACTCAAGCCAACATTGTATGCATGCACATGGTCATGTGAATGTGTGTAGATACACACGTGGAGCAAGTCACCCGCAAATTTCCTGGGTAAATGACAGACATGCAGAAAAGGCAGGAGACATGGACAGGTAGAGTTAACTGGTGCAAAGATGGGATTAAAAAGCCATGTAGCATTACTCAAGGGCAAGGTCTTCAACCAGTGACATTGCTGTCTGGTTCCAATGGTCTGATTTGATCATCGCAGAGGTGGCATCTCAAGGTCCATTCCCATACCATTTCACTCCCGTACTTCTGGATAGGGGGTGATGCGACATGAACATCATTATGACTGTAGAGCACCTTGGGCCTCCCATTGTGGCTTCACCTCAAGTTCACAGATTCTTTGGAGGTGAGGAGATGACTTATGTATCCTTCTTAAGTCATAGAATAAATCAGACTGAGGCTCATAAAATACCTTCGAGACCACCTAATGTGGCCTATCCATATTTCAAAAGACAAAGAAATTGAATCCCAGAGAAGGAAAATCAGTCTACCCTGTGTCACACTACTGGCAGAAGCAAACATTGCACCCTGGTGTCCCAACACCCCGTCTGAGTCTCTGGTGGTGGGATCACAAGCTTGATTTACATCACAATTTATGGGGTTTGACTGTCTCCAACCAGGGCTCCCCAGCACGCCATGGAGTCTTGATGCACCTCTGACCCCACACATTGACTTCAACAACGCCTGTCCATTGGTCGCTCAGCCACGGAGCCCTAGTCTCCCATTGTTCATCATCTTTTAAAAGAGTTTAACATCTGCTGCTGGAAAATTTACTGGCCTCAAGTTACCAGCTATAATTCTGGCCATTTGGGGAAAATTATGATGCCATAGTCATCACTTACCAAATGTTGCAGGAACCTGACCCAAATCAAGAAACCTCTCAATAAATCAGTTCACAAACAGCATCCGTCTCGAGCCTTGCTGTTTAGAAGGTTGCAGCTCTGAAACCGTGTCTGGGCTGGGGAAAGCATCCAGTCCAAGCCTCTAGATTTTAATAACAGCTGCCGTTGTTCAGAGAGGGATCGGTAACTCTCGGTGGACTCCAGTCAGAGGACTTGAGCCAGACTCAGTATTTATGTATGTTTGGATGTACTAAGTGCTCTACAGCCTTCAGAAGTTCTTCTTTCAACATGGGAGCTCCCCTAGCTTTCCAAACCAAGGCCCTGCTTATGGCCATCATCTCACACCCAGCCCTCCCTGCTGACAAGCTTCCATAAGTTTTCTTGGGCCCTTGATTTGTGGACACAAGGCTGATTAGGTCATTGTACATCATGACATGGGTCATTAACAGAAAAAGCAACAGCTAACTCTTAGGCAGGGCTTGCTCCTGACCTGAAACCTTCCCATCAATTTGTGGGATTCTCACGACAACCCCACAAGGCAGGTGCAATTGTTAACCTCGTTTGATTGAGGAAACTGAGGCACAAAGGAACAAAGTGATGCCCAAGATCACACATAGAGTAGTAAGAATTAGAGGGTTTTTTTTATTATTTTAAAAAATGTTTATTTCAGAAACAGAGAGAGAAAGAAAATGTGTACAATGGCTAGGGCTAGGATGGGCCAGAGTCAAGAACTGGAAACTAATCTAGACCTTCCAAATGGGAGTCAGCAACCCAACAGCTTGAGACATCACCACTGCCTCCCAGGATCTGCACGACCAGGAAGCTGGAGTCAGGAGCCAGAGCCAGGTATTGAACCCACACATTTGGAGGAGAGACACAGGTACTATCACTGGCATTTTTTAAGATTTATTTTTATTGGAAATGCAGATTTACAGAAAGAAGTAGATACACAGAGAAAGATCTTTTTTTCCTCTGTTTCACTCCCCAAGTAGCCACAATGTTCAGAGCTGACCCAATCCAAAGCTGGGAACCAGAAGCATCTTCTGGGTCTCCCACATGGATGCAGGGTCCCAAGGTTCTCAGCCATCCTCTACTGTTTTCCCAGGCCACAAGCAAAGAACTGGATGGGATGTGGAGCAGCTGGGACGTGAGCTGCTACCTACATGGGATCCCAAAGCATAAAAGGCAAGGATTTAGCCACCGACTCACCACGCAGGGTCCTTTGACATTTTAACCAAAACCTGCACCCAAAGAACTAGGGTTTAACTCTAAGATTCTGGTTCTAGAACACCACATCCTCCTATTAAAAAGAAATAGAGTGAGAGACTTGTTGATATATGATTAACATATTAAACTTACCTTAAAGTTTGCAATTCAGTGATTTTTTTAATTGTAGCTTCTTTCTTTTTAATACCTTGCTTTATTTATTTAAAAAGACAGATAGAGCAGGAGGAAACACTTCCAGCGATTGGTTGACTCTTTAACTGGGCACAATGGCTTGGGCAAAGCCAGGCCAAAGCCAGGAGTATGGAACTCCATCCAGCTCTCCCATGTGTGGGCCATTTTTCTGCTGCTTTCTCAGGCACATTAGCCACGAGTTGTGTGGAAAGCAAAACGGCCAGGATTCCAGCCAGAGCTCAAATATGGGATGCCAGGGACGCAGGCAGCAGTTTAACTCAGTACATCACAATGCTGGCCTTTGCATGTGTATTTTCTTTACGGGAATGTTTATTCAAAACCTTTACCCATTTTTTCTTTTAAAAATTGGTTATTTGCCTTGTTATTGTTTAATAGTAAAGGTTTTCCCGTACATTCTGGATATAGGTCCCTTCTCAGACAAATGATTTGCAAATATATTCTCCCGTTCTGGGGACTGTTGGTTCAGATTCTTGGCAGCACTAGTGAGTTAATGGGGATCCTTAAGCCAAAGGCAAACATGTATCCAACTCTAACTTGGTGATGGTCTGGGCTCATCCATGCTGAGTGAGTGTAAGGTGGAAACCCTGTCAGGTGGGAAAACAGAAATTAGCCAGTGTGTAAGGGGCACTCCAAAAAGAAAACGGCAGCCTCAAAAGCAGCCCAGCGTTTTACACTACAAAATCCTGTCCATATCCCCAAAACCTTACAGGTGATCCCAGCTTTCCCCTGACAGAAAGCTCCCAGGAGAATCTTCCCTGCCCAGTGCCTTTAATCCAAATTTGGAGGGGTCGATTGCTGGTGACTGCATAGCTACATCTTACAGGAGCTACCTGAGTCATCCCTTGGGGACGTGTGTCCATTCCCCTTCACTTCCCAGATCAACCCCTTGTGGGGAAGACTTTGACCAGAGCATCCTCTGTGTCCTGAGTGCTGCCTTCATTTCTCCCACCCCCAGATAACTCTGGAAGCCTCTTTCTGCTAAGCAGGAGAAAGGTTGTTGCACAATAGCTCAGCGATCCTGCAGATAACCTTGTGATACAGCTGGCCTGTTCACTGCAGGGCTAGAAGGTTAAGCATGGCTCACACTAGGGCTAGGGTAAAGCCCATTCTTCCCACCTATGTGGACTTCATAGTCCAGGGGTAGGGAGGACACTCCAGAGTCCCTTAGCACCCCAGGGGTACCTCGTACCTCATTCAGAGGTTTAGGGGTTCACATAAAGAAGCAGCAACATTTCCAGTGTTTCCACAAGCAGCCACACCCCTTGCCCACATCAGATCTACATGCTGATATCGGAAGTTCCTAACTGAGAATTCACTGCTGGGTCCCTAAGACATCAGAATAACAGCCCAGCCCTCTCTCTGTGACAAGCTTTGGAAAAACTGAGCTGAGGTTGGGCTGGAGGCAGCTCCCTGAACCACAGTCAAGGCCAGGTCTGAGAGGAAGTGAGGAAGGGAACAGCCAGTACCAGCTCCCCATTGCTCACTGCTCTGGCTGCATTCCCACCTTCCTAGCCGCTTCCAGAAGTTCTTCACAGTGGCAGAATGGGTGAGAATGAGGGAAATGGCATTTCTGTCCCAGCCTAGTGTCCAGAGCTTACTGGCCACCACCCTGGCAGCTACAAACCAGACAGCAGCCAACTGCAATGACAATAAAATAAACTTCTTGGCAGCAGAAGGCTTCTGTCTGTATGCCGGGGCTGACAAGCAGGATGTGGAGCCAGCTCTGCCTCCGGCTCCTTGGGAAGTCTTGGAGCTGGGCCACAGCCTTCCTGGCATCTGATCCCAAGGGCGTTTTTCAGCTCAGCTGTGAAAGTTGCGATGCTCACTAGCAGGCCCGCTCTATTAACCTGTAGAAACTAGTCTCACAGTTCAGACCTCCTGTCCTATGTCCCTTCTACAAGGAGGGAATATGTGTTTGCTGCGATTTGGCCAGCTGTCAATCAACCAGCCAACCAAAGAGCACTTAGAGGGCATCCTTGTGTGCAAGAACATTACTCAGGACTTGGGTGTTCGATTTGTGCTCTGAAGCACCTGCTGGATGAGAGGCTCCATGCTGGATGTTGGGGATACATACAAGCGCCAAGGAGAAGAAAGCCCTGCCCCAGCCGATTGTGAAGACAAAGGGGAGAACTAGATAAGGGAGTACTGACATTTACCCCAGAGGTGGGCATTTAAGGTGCCCGTACCTAGGCTCAACACCCACCTCTGACCCCAGCTTCCTGCTAATGCGGACCTGGGAGGCAGCAGTCATGACTCAGACAATCAGGTTCCTGTCACCCAAATGGACTCAGTTCCCAGCGCCCAGCTTCAGCAAGGCCTAGTCACAGCCATTGCAGGTATATAAGGAGTGAAACATGAAATAGGAGTGCTCTTTCACTCTCTCTGTGCCTTTCAAATACATTCTTTATATATAAAGAATATGTAAGGGTATATGTAAATATAAACCCCCAGGTGACCTCTTTCTGGACACGGGTGACAGCAGGTGCTTAATGAACATGCAGAGGAAGAAACAGCCACACACCCTAGCATGACCTGGGAAGCACAGGCACTGCTTCTTGGAAGTCCTTTTGCTGCTGGAACCTCAGGTGGATGCCTAAAACAGGTGGAATTCAAGCTGGGATACAGAAATATGCAGAAAGGGGATGACTGGGCACATGTGAGCAGAGCAATGGGCACGGCAGGGTCACAGGGTCATTCTAAGGAAAGGAAATTCCTCCAGCAACTAGGCAGGTGGAGTCCTGGGGAACCCTCATTTCTTGTCCCCGAGAAACTTGATGATCTGTTGGTCATTTTCCTCAACCAGTCCTCCCAGCTAGAGGATCTCACACCAGCCTGCCCATCACTGTTATCCGGTTCTCAGTGACAGAGTCTCCTCTATCTCATTCTGGGCCCATACATTAGAATCTGTATGTCTGCAAGATATCCTAACAATAATGCAGACAGACCACTTTGGGATCCATGGTACTGGCCCTATGCTGCCACACTCTGCCTGCCTGAGTCACTTCAGCAACAATTGGAGGGCAAGAGGAGCCCAGCAGGGACTCTCCCCCGCTGAGCAGGACTGGTCGGAGCACATGTCAATCTCCATCGCACACCAGCAAGGAATAAGACTACATCCCACCCTGCTGTCTGAAGAAGCAAGCCCTTAAACAAAAGAACATTGAGAAGCAAGTCCTAGACACAGCTGAGCTAAACCTGGTTCTACCAGATACCAGCCTCTGGCTGTGGTCATGACACTTAACCACTCTGAGCCTCAATCTACATCTATTCAATGGGTAGAATGATTCCTGTCCCTCCTGGTTTACAGGATTTCCAAAAGGCTCAAAATGGGCAACTGGTATCCCTGCCAGCATAGGTCAAATGTCCTTGGGAACTTCTATTGGTGGTGAAGCTTGGCATACACAATGCAGAACAGATCACCTTGAACTCTTATTTGACTACAAGACCAATCTTATCCATAGTTTTATCTTCTTGAATATTTTCTTTTGCTCTAATAAAACTCATTTACTCATATGGGACAAAGAATTAAATCATACCCTCTTATGTGCTAGACACAACATTTGATGATGGGAACCCACAAAGAAATAAGACGAAGTCCTGACCGTTACCAAGCTCAAGTTCAAAGTGGGAGGAGCAAGCATGTGGGCAGAGGAGCCCGTGCAAGCAGGTGGGGCAAGGGTGATGGTCTCATGCTTCACTTCCAGCAGAAGAAAATCTTTGAGAGTTCAAGGCAAAAAAAAATGCACAGGGACCAAAGACAATGACCAGCAAGTCATGTTACCTAACATGGCCAGGTAAGAACTGAAAAGGTGCAGGAAAGAGGCCAGCAGTGGATGTAAACCTTCAAGAGGGTACCCAATGCCCTTGAATCACCCCCTGCCCTTGGATGTGGAATGGATCTAGTGACCCACTTCTAACAAACAGAAAATGGCAAAAACACAGAGATGCCTCTTTCAAGGTTGGGTTGCATCAGATGCAATGCCTCCTTCAGGAATGTTCTCTCGCTCACTGATGGAAGCCAGTGCCACGTAGTGAGCCACCCCCTGAAGAGACACACATAGTGAGGACCTGGTGTTTCTGACCAACAGACAACAAGGATCAAAGACCTGGGAAGAACTGAATTCTGCCAAGAGCTGCTTGAATGCACTCAGAATTGAGTCCTTCCCCAGTGGCGCCTTCAGATGAGCCCGCTAGACTACAGCCTTATAGGACCCCAAGATGGAAAATCCAGCTGGGCTGTCCCTGGATGCATGACCCACAATAACTACAATAAATGTCTATTGTTTTAGTCTCATCAGTCTATTAGTAAGACAATAAGACAAGTGGCCATTGTCGGGGTTTTCAAGCATGAGACTGAAATCCTGGAACCTATTCCTTAACAGCCAGGCTGGCAATGAGGGTCTGTGCAGAATTGCAGGAAGGAGTGATGGGAGCATGAGCAAGACAAAGGTAGAGGGAAAAGAGAGAAATAAAGGAGAGATTTAGTGAGGCACTGTGAGCAGGACTTGGGTTCCAGCAGGCCAAGGTGCCCACTCATCTGATTATTCAACCAAAAAACCCTGAGGCTGCCACTCACTGCTGCCACTGCTGCCACTGACCACCTCATTCAGTCAATAGATATGCCCACCCCATCTTTACCTTCTCCTCCTCCCCCCAGGACCAACCCTCTGACAGCCAGATCTTGCCACCTCTCCACTGAAAACCAATTCCATGCTAAAACCAGCATTGTGGCACAGGACATTAAGCCTCTACTGGGGACACCAGCATCTGATATTGAAGTGCCAGTTCAAGTCCCGCTGCTCTGCTTCCCAACCAGCTCCCCGCTAATGTACCTGAAAAAAGCAGTAGAAGATGGCTCAAATGGGCCCCTGCCACCCACTTAGAATACCTTAATGGAGTTCCAGGCTCCCTGAGTTTGACCTGGTCAAGCCCCGGATATTGTAGCCATTTGGGAATTTAAGACCACCATACACTCTTTTTTTTTTAAAGATTTATTTTATTTTTATTGGAAAGGCAGAGCTACAGAGAGAAGAAGAAACAGAGAGAAAGATCTTCCATCCGTTGATTCACTCCCCAAGTAGTCACAACAGCCAGAGCTGAGCCAAACCAAAGCAAGAGCCAGGAGCTTCCTCTGGGTCTCCAACAGATGCACAGAGTCCCAAAGTCTTGGGACATCCTCGACTGATTTCTCAGGCCACAAGCAGGGAGCTGGATGGGAAGTGAGGCTGTCAGAACACAAACCAATGCCCATATGGGATCCCGGCGCATGCGAGGTAAGGATTTAGCCACTGAGCCGGGCCCACCATGCACTCTTTCAGTCCCTCTAGAAAAGGCTTCCTAAAAGGGAAGTATTTGAGCGAGATAATAAAGGAAAAATCACCGAGTTTGCCATGTGGGATAGCTTAGGGGAACTGGCCGTATCCCTTCAGCATCACAGCACCTGCCACAGAACTAACAGTGTCAGCTGTCCTGAAAGCATTCTTGGCTGGTGCCAGGGCTGCAGGGGGCACATTCTTGCAGCATCTTGGCACATGCAGTAGCAGCTCCTCACACCTATCACTGTCCCTCTAACCGCCCCCAGTGCTCCCATCACCTAAAAGCTTGATCTTCCCAACTGCAGAGAAACACATTCAGCCTGGGCAGTTGAGACCACAGCAGTACTTGGGGTGGGGTGGAGAGCCCCATCTCAGAGTTTTTTAATTGTTGGTTCAAGGATACTTCATCACCCTTGGTTTTCAAAACAATGAAAGCTAGACAGATTTTTTTTAATCCACCTCCTTAGAAACGTAAAAGTGACTTCCAGAAATATTTTGTCAACTGTGATTCGTTCCATAACTATCTGAGCTTAGTGTGTTGTGGATTTGAAGTACACCTTCATTAAGCTGATGCATGGCTATATGGTCAGGTACCATGCTGGGTAACGGCTATGGGTGCTGAGGACTCAGGATGTGACAGGGTAGGGTCCGTGTGGTTCAAGGTGGGGCTGCCCAGTCTGCACAGGAGATCTGGAGACGGAAGGACCTTCTAGGGCCGCTGCCTGGGGCTGGCAAGAAGAACCACAGCACCCAGTGAGTTCCGTGTCATCCCAAGGGTCTTCAATGTCCTTGTGAAGCCACGCACCTCCTTCTACTCAGACTCCCAGGGAGACATTGCTGGGCACTGCCAGCTAGCAGCAAGTCCACAGCCAGAGGAGTGGTAGTCTCCTTGTATGACCTGGCAAATCAACTGTGTGCCCCTCTCCCCAGGTTTCCAACTCGTCATCCCCCTCTCAGGCCACCCACGAGCTCCTAGAAATGCCAGGTCTTCTCTCTCTCTTTTTTTTCCAGAAGCACAGGAGCCAGATAGTGCAACAGAGGAGCCAGGTGGGTCCATGGGATTAGCCCAGGAGCAGGGGGAAGGGGGACTCTGGGAGCAAGGATCAGCGGGACCTCACGGGTAGAGGGCCCCTCTCCCACACTAACATGGGTGTATGCAGCACTGTGGGCCAGAACTTAAAAGGAGATTTAAACACTGTCTCACCCAACCTTGGCTTTCAGTCTCCTGATGTTCAAAGAGGGTAGGTGACAGCCCGTGTTCCTCATTACAGCAGATTTGTCCTGGCCTTACAGCCTGGAAGAGAAAGTTGAAAAAATAATTACCTTGGACAGAAAGCCTGCGTTTTAACACACTCGGTCATCTCCCAACACTTCATCACCTACCTGTGCCCAGACTCCTGTCCCCAGCCAACGTTCCTTCAGCATTCAGCTTTTTCCAACACTCCCTCCGTGTCATGGACACCCAGGAAGCGTTGGCTCCGATCAGGTAAGCAAAGGGGAAAAACAACAGTGGAGGAAGCTCAAACAGCAGGCAGAATAAATGATGCACCCCGAGACGCCTCCTTCATCCTCCATGGCTCCTGGTTCCCACTGAGGGGCCAAAGCAAAGCGAAAACAGTGAATCGGATCATGCCTAGTGCGCACAGCCCAGCATATCAGCACCATCACCAGTAATAGTCGACAACCATCCCGATAACTATGCCGGCCAGAACAAGCTGACGTCCCCACTCCCAAATGGAGTAGCCCTAGGGCACCCACTCACCCAGGCCTGGCACATCCTGGATAATGAGCCAGTCTGTGGGACTCAGAAGCAAGATTGCGACCATGGCACCAACGTGACCGGAGAACATCCCGGCCTATGGCTCTCCAGCATTCTTCACCATCACACTTGCCCTTAGCCACCCAACAGCCCTCAAAAATTCCCAATTTTCCCACCCCCTCCTCTTCCCCTGACCTCCCTCAACCATACACACACATCAGCGGACATGGCAATACCAAGCAACACCCCGCGTCCCACTGTACAATGCCCACTGCCTCCAGAGCCAATTACCCACATCCAATCCTGAGGCAGCACATCCGGTGGCAGATGACACGGCCAACAACTTCCTACCTATTTCCTACGCCTGGCCCCCAAACAGCGCCCACTGCTCGCACACCATCGCATGACAGATCTTGAATACCCATGGGGCGATTGTAGGGTCAGGTCGCTGCAACAATCAAACCCCATCCGCTGCCCACTCCCCCCCGCCCTAGCACCTCGGAACAAACTTCCAATTTTCACATCCTGCCCACTGCAATGAAAACATCAGCAAAATCAAAAGCCACGCCTTATGCTTCCCTATTCCCAGACGGCACTCTGCGTATCCAATTGCACGAGACCAAGGCATGATACAAAAAATATACACTGCTTGTATTTTTTTTATAAGTAACCCATCTTGATATATTTAATAAATTGCAAAACAAGCAACAATGTGAGGGCCCATCAGACATTGATTAATACGCCAATACATCGCTCACCGACTACCCCCCCCCCTTCCACGCTGCGCGCATCTTTTAGACAGCCTGCCCGTCAGGGGTACGGTTTGAGCAACTGTGCCGACACCACACCACTCGGTGCGCCGCCATGCTACGAGACCCGGCTCAGCTCCCAGCAACCATAGTCTTCAGACACCTCCCACCCAGAGTGTCCCCTCCATTTCCCTCCATCCTCCCAAGTACTGGAGGCCTACTGACTTTCTCCAGCATGCTCTGCATGCTGCCATGGGCCCTGGGCACCTGGTCAGGGGTTTCTAATTCTGGGTGTGCACCAGGAGTCGGTCTCCTGAGAGGTTCTCCTCTCCAAGAAGGATTTAGGAGGATCAGAGAGAAGGGGCTGTCCTCCCACCCACACCCCTGTGAATAGACTCCTGATTCCACACTAGAAGCCCAGAAATGTAACATGCCACTGTTTGTGGGGGACATGGAGGATCCCTGCTCCTATATGACAAGTCTTGCCAAATCCTGCTGGGGTCCCACCTGCTGTGAGCCCGGCTTGCCCTCCAGGACAGAGCAGGGGAACCTGAATGGAAAAGAGTCCCCCACAAGGCAACATGGAAAACAACCAGGGTGGAGTCAGGCCAGGCATTCTCTTTGCAAGTCCCAGATGGTTGCAAGGTTTACTCCCCTACCAAGAGAACTGCTTTTAGAGTTTGGGAATGCCCACATTTACAATTGCTCTTAGAATTTTGGGAATGCCCACTGAGGAGTAACTCCATGCTCAAGCCAGGAGGTGCACAGTGGCTCGGGCTCTGCTGCCCACCCTGGCTGTGCTGCTGCAGTTCACATGCACATCCATATTTCTCCACATTTGTGTCAGAAGGTCTGTACCACGCTGCCATGCCACCTGCTGCAAGCCTCAATGGAGTCTGACTCCCATGTTCACCTGTGGTTCCACATTAGCTGGTGCACATGGCAATGACCCACAGACCACAAGCCCCAATACCAAGTGTATATGTGTACTTCAAAAAGTTTGCAGGCAAATAGAATTAAAAGATAAGTTTGTTTGGGTACTGTAAAAAATGGAATCCGCAGCAGGCATTCAGCATAGCGGTCCCAGCTCTGTTTCCAATCCACCTTCCTGCTAAGGTGCACGCACTCCAGGAGGCTTTAATGACTTAAGTACTCTGCTCCCTGCCACCCATGCAGGAGACACAGGTTGAGTTCTGGGCTTCCACTTTTCCCTAACCCAGGAACATGTGGAAGCTAACTCTCCTCTCCCTTTATGTCTGATTCTGTATGTGGGTGTGTGTATGCTGGCTTGCAAATAAGCTTCTTTTTAAAATTTGAAATTCGTGCAAAGAGGGTTCTTTAGAAAGTTGACTGAAGATGCATATTAATTTCAAAATTGTTGCATCAAACTAAGTTTGTCTTTTAAAAAAATGTTATTTTTGCTTATGTTAACACCAGAGTAAAGAGAGAGGGAGGGAAGGTAAGAGAGAGAGAGAGAGAGAGAAAGGGAGAGATCTCTCAAATGCTGATTCATTCCCCAGGGTGCCCAAATACAGCCAAAGTGGGCCAGGACAAAGCCATGACCCAGGAACTCCTTTGGGGGTCTCTCAGTGGGGGACAGGTACTAGCTGTGAGAGCTCTCACCTGCTAACTCCCAGAGTGCACACGGGCAGACAGGAAGGATCCAGAATGGGACTGGAATTAGGCACTCTGAGGGGAAATGCAAGCACTATCCCCAAGCCGCATCTCACCACTGTGTACCGAGCCCCAGCCCTCAGACTTAACATATTTTTCCATCAACTTTTGGAAATTAGCTTCATACTGATCACTGCCATTTTCAGGTTCTTTGAAGACTGCTTAACTCCCCATGACATTTTCAGGAAAGTTCTGATGACTCATTCTGGTTACAAGGTTTTATTCCTTACCCCACTGATGCCAAAATTCCTTCCATCTTGGCATGGAAGACATCTTCCCAGGTCCCCACAACACGGAGTACCCAGAAACCAGGAGGAGGTGTCTCACTTCACAACCATCACATAACACATTTGAGGATGGCCCATTCAGCTGCAGAGGGTAGCTGGGTACTTCCGTGGGTGACTGGCTCGTGCCTCAGCCTTGTCATTTTGCTGTGTGGCTTTCCATGGGTAACTGACTTCTCTGTTCTGAGCTGCAATTTCCTAGTTTGCAGGAATCACCTGCTCATGGCAGATAAAGTCTGGGTGGCCAGCCCACTTTGAAGCTTAGGGCTGGATCTGGGGAGAGAAAAGCTCTTGGGATAGGAAGTTTTTCCTTTCAGGGTGAGATGGGAAATGAGAAATGGACCTGCAAGTCAAAGAGGGGCCTAAGCACCCTGGGGAAGGAGTGCAGGAGCCCGGGACACAGCCCAGGATTTTACCAAAGTCCTGCCCATACTCCCATCACATAACCAGGGGAGAATCCTCTGCCCACTGCCAAGTGGGCTGCCCAATCTGATAACACTGGGTATCAAAACCTCCAAAGGAATTCCACCAGTTTTGCAAACCCTTTGTCCAGGAGTAGCTGTTCTGTGAGTCACACTTTGTCCCCAGCCCCTTAAGTGCCTTTGCATGGGTGTGCAAGGATGCAGACACCCCTAGGGCCCTCCCACCCCATCCCACCCCATCCCACCCCATCCCATCCTATCCCATCCCATCTCATCCCATCCCATCCCATCCCATCCCATCCCCTAGCCAGCCCCTCCACTCAGCCCAGTTAGCTTCCCACAGCCTTCTTTTTTCATTCCATGCTTCATCTTCAGGCTCACGGGAAACAGTAGTCAAAAAAAAAAAAAAAAAAAAAAGAGCCAGTCCCCATGTTCCCCCAGCCCTGCTAGAAACCTGAGCCGCGGGAGGAAAGGCATAATTATGGTCAGACCCTCGGGCCCCTCCTTTCTCAGCTTCTCGCCTTGCTTTTCATCTTTCTCCTGCCTTTGGAGGATTCAGCAGAAGCTCGGAGACCCCGGGTCTCCACAGCCAAGCTGCCCTGGGCCCTCCCCCTCAGCCCAGCTCCAAGCACCCCCTCTCCCAGGGTGCTCCCGCCCCCGGGCGGATGCACAGCCCTTGGCTCCCGCCCCTCCCGCGGGAGAAAATTTATTAGCAAAGGCTGCCGGCCGGCCGCAGTCCCAGGGACTGCATTAGTGTTCGAAAACACACTCTGAGACGTTTACTAGGGTCCCGCCAAGTGCAGCCATAAATCAGGGACTGCAGCCACTCTTGTCAAAAGCAAAGGGGAAAGTTCAGCTGCGCGTGCCTGCCCTGGTCCTTCCTCCTAGGGAACCAACCTGGCACCTGTCCCTGGTGGGACAAGGCCACAGGCTCCCCCTTCCCCCGCCGCGGTGCACCACTTGCCCCTCAAGGCTGGCCCAGATTGCACACTTTGAATGATAATGGCACTCACTGCCAAAGACACATATTTCACACCTTCAAGCAATGGTTCCTCTGCAACTGTTCTGTCCCCAGAGAGCTACAAACCTGCTGTGCAGCCTAATCCTGCTTCTGGTATACTTCTCTGTGTGTGGATAACGGAAATGCAGCCAGGGCATTTTTCTCAAACCACATATTACAGGCGACTTTGTTAGCTTATTTAATTCTCCCAGATTCTCCATGCTTCCTGAAGAATAGAAATGTGTTACCGTTTGCATCAGAAAAAAAAAAAAAGCAATACCCATTTTCAAGGAAATGTGTTTGCTTGTGTTATTTATTAAAATCTGAAACCTTAGGGGCCGGTGTTGTGATGTAGTGAATTGGGATGCTGGTGTTATCAATGCAAGTTCCAGCTGCTCTGCTTCCTATCCAGCTCCCTGCTAATGCACGTAGGAAGGCAGCAGAAGGTGACTAAAATCCTGGGGAGACCAGGAGGAAGCTCCTGGCACCTGGCTTCGGGCTAGCCCAGCCCTAGTCATTGTGATCATTTGGGGAATAAACCAACAGATAGAATATCTGTGTGTGTGTGTGTGTGTTTCTCCCTTTCTGTCTGTCCATCTGCCTTTCAAATAAATAACTATTTTTTTAAAATTAGAACTTTAAGTGTTTAACATTTAGTCTATATTTCCAGATACCACTCAGCCTCTGAAATACTGCTCATGAAGAAGTGGGGGGAATCCTTATAACTGCATGCTTAGCAAGAAAATAAAATACAAAAAGACAAAAAGCAGGCTCTTGTCATATGCAAATATTACTAGTAGGTTATAAAAATTACACATAAGAAAATGCCTGGAAAGATACACTGGGTATATTATTAAGATACGAACTTCCGAAATATTTTTTTTTCTCTTTGCTTTCCAATTTGCATGGTGTGCCTTTTAAATTCCTGGGTCATTTTTAGGTATGTGAGAAAAGAAAGGAAGATGCAAGCCGAGTCTTATGCCCCTGCCCTGCAGCCCAGTACCACACATCTGTGCTCCCCCCACATGGTAAATGGACGCCTGGGATCCCCAGATGTGTTCAGTTCCTCAGGGACAGTCTGGAACAATCTGTTCCTCCAATGAACTTTTGATGGAGTTTCCGACTTTGAAGCAACGTAATGAGACCTGACCACTAATCAGGCCCTGAGCTCCCACTGCCTCCCCCATCCATGAGTGAATCTGAGGCGTCCGGGGAAGTGGCAGGCAGGAGGCAGCCAGAGGGAGATGGGCGCTGGGAGCCTGTTAGCCCATGACCAGAGCCCAGGACCAGGGGAGGAGAGGAGGACCAGGTACCCCCAGTTCCAGACCCTGCGTGAACTGAGAGAGGCAGCCAAGGAGCAATGAAAGTCCTGAGCTCTGAGTTCTTGAGTGTGTTTGTGGAGCGGGCCACAGGCTGAACCTGCAGCACCCTCCTCCCCAGGAGGAGACGCCACTCCTCACCTGTGTCCCACACCCTGACTGGCCTCTCCTCAAAGGAAGCCCCTGGATACAAAGGAACTGTTCCTTCAACCCCACCCTGGGACTTCTCTGAGCCAGGGGACCCAGCCCAGAATAAGCTGCCTTCTATGGGGTTGCTGGGAGCCCTCACACATGTTTCTGATAAGAAGTAGCTTCGTCCCGCACCCGTAGGGAGGAGGTGACCCACTGGCGATCACTCCTCCCATCTGAATGGGTCTCACAGCATTTGGAATGGCATGGCATTTGGTTTTGATTTTTCAAAGGGTTTTTTTTTTTAAAAAAAAAAAGCACATTTTCCTTGAAGCAATGAGTTAGTTCTCTTGGCACCTGACAGCGTGGAGATCTTTGCTGGCAGGGCTGGGAGGATGCACCAGTCACAGCAGCCACAGTGTGTTTGGAAGTTTTAAATAAAACAGCAGCAAGACAGCAGAGGAGATCTGGGGGAGGCGTGGCTGGACTCAGATCTGCTCTCCTCCCCAGTGCAAATTACAAGCCCGCTTTCTGAAATTTCCTTTCCCAGAACAATGTTATTCATTCACTTCCAAAGTAAACACTGGGCTTAGATACTCAGCAGTTAGGGAGAAAAAACTGTCCCAGTTCTTAGGCTCTACCTGTCAGGGGCCTGATTAAAGCTATCTATCTTCATGGCAGCCCCCAGGGAGCTACAAAGAAGGACTAGGCACTAGCCCCACCCCATGTCCCCATCTGAGCAAAGCAAGACACACACACACACACACACACACACACACACACACACACACACACACACACACAGAGCCACCGCTGGCCAGGCTGGGCTGCCACTGTCCCGCTCCTAGGCTGAGCTGCAAAGGGCATGCACCCAGGACTGGGGACAAACCTGGACTTGAACCTCTAGGGAAAGAAAGTGAATGGAAGAAAATGCTGGGGAGTGGGAGTGGGGTGTGACTAAAGGACACCAGGTAAGGGGATGGAGGGAGAAGTGGTCTTCAAAGTGACAGATGAATGGATGGGAGGGGAGTTGATCTGGGGAGAGAGGCAGGCCTTGGGTGGTAAATCATGCAGCCCAATGTCAGTGCTAAGAATATGGAGGCCCATTTCCTCTCTCCTGGGGGAAAGCTGCTTAATTAAGAGATCTCTAGGTTCTCGGTTTTCCTTATAAATTTTAGACAGCGGTGAAACTCAGTGCGGGAAAGTGCATAGCTGTATGTATATGTTTGCATGTGTGTGCACATATGCGTGTGTGTGCGGAGAAGACCACGTTGGGAACTCTGTTCTAGAGTGGAGGTCACAGGCCCAGCATGGTAGTCTAGTGGCTGAAGTCCTCACTTTGCATGCACCGGGATCCCTTATGGATGCCAGTTCTAATCTCAGCAGCCCCACTTCCCATCCAGCTCCCTTCTTGTGGCCTGGAAAAGCAGTCAAGGACGGCCCAAGGCCTTGGGACCCAGAACTCGCATGGGAGACTCGAAAGAGGTTCCGTGCTCCTGGCTTTCGGATCATTACAGCTCCGACCATTGCAGCCACTTGGGGAGTTGAATCAATGGACAGAAGATCTTCCTCTCTGTCTCTCCTCCTCTCTGTATATCTGGCTGTCTAATAAAAAAATAAAATAATAAATATTTTAAAAAGAAAGAAAGTAAAGGTCACACAGCTGGCCCTCTCCACCACTTCCCCAGCCTGAGACTCAGGGATTCGTGCAAGCAGAGCTGCGGGCATGAGCCCCTGCAGAATGCTGAGGCTGGAAGCTAAACTTTCCTGCCATCCTGCAAGGAGGGTTTAATTTCCATAGTGCAGTCTGTGTCTCTTCTGATCATGGATGTTTCAGGGAGCAACTTGTCACCTATCCTTCACCACACAACAGAACATTAGCAGCTGGGGAGCTGCATGGAGGCGGGGAACTGGTGATGCCCAGCCTGGGGCAGGGAGCGCTTCAGGGGCGATGATAGCACAAGCCAGGGGCGGGGAACACAGTCGCCCCCGCAAGGATGCCAGTCAGAATGAGCTTTTGGTGAGGTTGGAGTCCTGCAGTTTCCCCTGGCAGTGTTGGGGGAGGTGGTGGTCAGGTAGGGCCAGGATTATTACTTTATGCTTACAACGTTCGGCTGACCACAGGCAGGGTGATCTGGGGGAGGTCACAAAGCCAGAGGTCAGTAAGCCCCAACTGCTGGTTCCTCAATCTCTCTCTGAGACAACCAGCAAAGACGCAGCATGGGGAGTAAATAATAGCCAAGAAGGGTCGGACTCACAAAGGCACTGTGACGTGGTACGTGGTATGTTTCAGGATATAGAAGCCGATCTGACTTCTGGGGCCTGGATGACCTGGACCTAGAGGATATCGATATCTGGGATGGCTAAGGCATGCCACTAACCTGCTTGCTCTCGGGAGCCCCGTATCCCACTTGGCAGTGAGCACTAGCGGTAAGCTGAGAAGCCAGTCTCTGAGCTTCCATGCCTGGAGAGCTCCCCCCACCAGGTATTACCTCTGTTCTTCCAGGCAATGGACACCACACACCTGGCCCATCGCACTCCTCCTGAGACGTTCTTTTCTTCTCATCTTTCTTTCCTACACTAAATATTAATTATCTGCCGAATGCATGAGATAATGAAATTTTTTAGAAGCAGATTCACATTAATGGCATGTAAGACTTTCTCATTTCTTTGAGAAAGTCAAAAGTCTGCATTAGACAGTAGAATAGGGCCTGGCACAATGGTTCAGTGGGTAAATCCTCGCCTTGAGTGCACGCAAATTCCAAATTGGCGTTGGTTCATGTCCTGGCTGCTCCACTTCCCATCCAGCTCCCTGCTTCTGGCATGGCAAAGCAGTCAAGGACAGCCCAAAGCTTTGGAATTTTGTACCCATGTGGGAGACCCAGAAGAAGCTCCTGGCTCCTGGCTTCAAATCAGTTCAGCTCCAGCCATTACAGTCAGTTGGGGAGTTGAACCAATGGATGAAAATTTTCTCTCTGCCTCTCCTTCTCTTCGTAAACCTGCTTTTCCAATAAAAATAAATAAATTCCCCTATCCAAGAAAAGGTAGAATAAATTTATAAAAACTTCGTTCAGACAAACCCTTCTAAGAGTCGACCCTACACGCTTGGATGAAAAGTTTGTGTGGATTGTGTGGTTTGTGTCAGACTCAGAGCCAAGCACTGGTGGGTGACTCAGAGAGGAGACCCCACGGGTCCCTGATCAGCTCCACTCAGCTTCCCACCTCAGAGGCAATGATAGGCAGGGACCAAGTTGCCACCTGGCCAATGAAACATGGTAGGGGAAGGACCAGCAGGCCTGTTTCTGTGTGACTCTGGGTAAGGGCCTTCCCTGTCAGGGGCTCAGTTTCCCCAGCCTCACAACAAGGGTTGGCACCAAGGATTCCCCAGATTCCTCCAGGCCTGCAGGTGAGGAACTTCTGGCTGAAGCCATACTTGCACAGCGAGTCCTCTGATCTTGACCTATACTGGCTAGGTCTAGGGCTCACCAGAGAGGCCACCCAGCCTTTCTATACATGGGCTGAGTACTGTGTCTGCCTTGCAGACATGAACTTGGCAGGGTCCAGAAGCACATGGCCTTTCCAGAAGGGAGAATTGTTTGGGCAGGAAGCCTATAGTTACCCACTCCCTGGTTCTCCCTATTCTCCTCCCAAACTACCCCCATCTCCCACTTTGCTGAATAAAGGATGGAGAGGAGAGGCCAGGTGAGGAACACCATCAAGAGGACAGAAAACTCTGTCCCTGAAAAGACAAAATGAACCCAAGACGGAGGGAGCAGGACAACCCCAGTATGGCACCCTGTCTCTGTGGGATGGTGGGGCGGGGGACTTTGGAGTCTGAGCTGACCTCAGGCTCCAGCTTTCTGTATCTGGAGCAGAAATGAGAACTGCATGCTCTGGGCTGACATCTGACCGCCCAAAACCTAGCCCAGAGTGCCTCACACTGAAAGCCTGAACAAATTCCACGAAAATACGTGGAAATACATACTACACATGAAGAAAGTACACAGACTTCCAGAGCTGTTGGGCTGAAGTGAACTTGCATTGTTCCCATCAACTTCCCAACGCACCCTTGTGTGTAGCTGCCCAGCAGGGTGGACAGGAAACCCTGGTCCAGGGCCCGTTCATGGTCACCCATGTCTGCACCACCCTTGATGGCTGCCATTCGCTTCTGCCCCCACAGCTACCCAGCCATGGGCCCTCCAAGGATCTGCCAGGCCTGACTGCTGAGACATGCAGGACAGGACTCTATGGACAAGGCTGATCTGGGTGGCACGGATACCTCCAGGTGAGGAAAGAAGCCCTGCTGTCCTCCAAGACGCTAACCCACCTGCCCTGGGCCACATGCTGCTGGCCGCACAGCAGTCCATGTTCCCTCTCCATCCCATCCATTCCACTGACCATACCAAAAAGCTTGCACAGGACAGGCTCTGTGTGGGTCTGACTGGTTCCTGAAGGCCCAGCCTTCTGGTCAACCTCCATGGCTCAGTTTGCCAAGAACAGGTCTGGTATGTCCTTTGGTTTTCATATAATTATTAGCAACTTGGGCTGGTTCCAATCTGTGATCAAGCTTGGGGTCTTCTTCCCCTTCCCCCCCCCATTTGCAGTGTGCCACCGTGCCCATATGAGGCAATTTTTCTTCTCCTTCCCCACAATAACCAGCACTCACATTTGCTGTCTCACTCCCTGCCCCAGTGGCTCTCTGATTGTGCCTTGCAGCATCAGCATCACTCTGGAGCAACCAGCAAAGGTACAGCATGAGGAATTCACAGCCAAGAATGGTCGGGCCACATCCTGGCTTCTCATAAAGGCGGTGTGAGATGCTATGCAATGATGTGCGGAAGCTGCTCTGAATTTCAGAGCATGGATTTCCTGACCTAAGGGGTATTTGCGTGTCTTGGGATCAAATTCAGTGCAGAGAGAGGGATCTTCAAAAAGTATGTGACTTGCATGCGAAGGCATCGTGCAGTGGGTGGACACTCAATGGTGGTCAACACTAGGATGGGAAAACAGAATCAATGCCACCAGGTATGTGTGTTCCCTTTCTCCTGCATCCCAATGCCAATGTCACCTTCAATCTGAGAAGGTAGATCTGCCCTCAGGAGAGGCTTTGCTACAGTGGGACTTCTCTCCCAAAGCACAGGTGCCTGGCTGCCTTTAGTACAGGTCAAAGCCAAGCTCCTTCACAGCAACCTCCCAGAGAATATTCTGGATCTCTGCCCCATTCCAGGCTGAGGACATGGGGAAGTCCAGATCACACACACTGGGTCCCTCCACACCAGGCAGGATGAGAAGAAGGTCCAGAGCGCCATGTGAGATGGAAGGATCAGGGCAGGCACAAGGTCCTTCTTCTGAAATCCAGCTGCTTCCCTCTACCCTCTGCTCCAGGGAACAAGGTTGCCTGGGAAGGAAGGGGGAGCATTGATGCAGCTGCCAGTCACTTTTGAGAAGCTGAAAATCTGGGTCATTATAAGATGAAGTTTCCAAAGAAATAACTCAATGATTTTAAGTGGTTCCCCAAAGTAATCCCAGCAAGCAGGTGCTATGACCATCCCCCCTCCCAGCCCTCTATCAAGGAAACTAAGGCCTCATCAGATAAGCAGAATGGGGTAAGGGGGAGAGTCCCAGTACATGAGGGGTTAATGGAGGGCCTGGAGGCCCTTGCGCTGAATAAAAGGAGACAGAGCCAATTTTTTTCTACCCTAATGGTAAATTGGCCCCAAATTAAGCCAATACCCAGTTCTTATTGCTTCTGCAAAGAATTAATAAACCATGACATCTTCTAAAGCGGGGGCAGGCCAACTGCTCAGAACGATGTCAGAAAGCTTTTTCACGGACTTAGAGACGCCATGCCTTACCAAGCAGAGCTGCCGCAGCACCTGACCCACTCCTGACCAGCCCAGGCGCCTGTTTAGCACTGGGGGACCATGTCTTGCGGTGTTCATGGCTGTAGCCTTCCAGAGAATGCTCCAGAATATTTCAGGTTTCTACTTTGCAGATGGTGTACCCAATCCTTCCCTCATTCTGCCTGTTAGAAGGTTAGTTTCCTTTTTTCTGGTTAAAGGATTAAGTCAAATGATCAGTAATGCTGAGTTTCCCCCACAAGACAGGTCCGAGGAAATGAATGGAAACTGCAGCAGCCACAGCAGGGACAGGGGTAGCACCACAGGAGCAACTCCTGGCTGGGGCAATTACCCCTGCCAAGGGATTGAACCCACCTTAGGATCCAAGCCAGACTGGAAATTCCTAGAGGCCCTGGCTCAAAGGGAAGGTTACAGATGAATCACCAGAGGGAGGAAGGAGGTGGGATCAACACTTTACTGTGAAAAGTTCCAAAACTCCATGCTTTGAGAGGGGCTCTTTAGAAATATTCCATCCTGACCTCTTCATTTCCTGATGAGAAACCTGTGATTCAGGGGGCAGCACCATGGCATAGTGGGTAAAACCTCAGCCTGTAGTTCCAGCAATTGACATGGCTGTTGGTTTGAGTCCAGAATGCTCCACTTCAGATCCAGGTCCCTGCTATTGCACCTGGGAAAGCAGCAGAGGCTGGCCTAAGTACTTAAGTCTCTACACAACATGGGAGAAGCTACTGTCTTCAGCCTGGCCAGTCCCTGGCTGCTGTGAGCACTTGGAGAGTAAACCAGTGCCCAGAAGATCTCTCTCTCTGTAGCTCTGCCACTCAGATAAATAAATCTTTTATAAATCCAAAAGATACGGTCCAGAGCTAAGCTCTGACTTACAAAGGGTCACACAGCAAGCTGAAAGTCAGGTTCCTAGCCCCAGACGTGGTTTCCCCAACTTTGAGCCATTAAAACTCATTCTAAATGAGATGACAAACTTCCCAAGTTCTCAGATTGTAAAATAAACCAGCGGACCTGATGCAATGCAAGTATCTGTTTACATATCTGTCCCCAGTGTAATGGTGTTGGCAGTGAATGACTTCGGGGCAGGGAGAGAGCACTCCCTGGTCATTGGTATTGGGTGTTCTCCACATAGCCAGACATGTGGACATGTGTAAAGGGGCATCAGTATTGATGGACCAAGTGAAGACTCCACTTGGGCGATGGTGAGACATCACTCCTGGGCATGCCATCTTCGTTAATCTCTGTGATACATGTACCTGGACCCACAAGATGGTATCATTTTTGCCATCAAAGAAGATAAGAAACCTGGGTTCTAGGAGTGACGTCAACTATGGCTGATGTCATTTGTTAACTCGGGGGGCGTTTGTCACACTATCCATTTATTATGGGCAAAACTACCATATACTTTTCAGTTTGCTCAGACATGTTCAAAACAAATCATAAAAATGGAATTAATAGGGCCTGACCCAGTAGCCTAGTGGCTAAAGTCCTTGCCTTGCATGCTCTGTGATTCCATGTGGACACCAGCTCATGTCCCAGCTGCACCAGTTCGTGTCCCAGCTGCTCCACTTCCCTTCCAGCTCTCTGCTTGTGGCCTGGGCATTGGGGGGCAGGTGAGGAGTTGTTACCATGGAAGATGCCCCGGGGCCTTGGGGCCCTGCACCAGCATGGGAGACCTAGAAGAGGCTCCTGGCTTCTGGCTCCTGGCTTTAGATCAGTTCAGCTCTGGCCTTTGTGATCTCTCGAGGAGTGAACCAATGGACGGAAGATCTTTCTCCCTGTCTCTCCTCTCTGTGAATCTCACTTTAAAATGAAAATGAGTGAATCTTATAAAAAGAAATAGAATTAATAGTCATGCAAAGCTTACTCCTAAAAATGTACAAGCTCGGGGCCAGCACTGTGCCTCAATAAGCTAATCCTCCACTTGCAAGTTCCAGCATCCCATATGCATGCCACTTCATGTCCCAGCTACTCCAGTTCCCACCTAGCTCCTTGCTTATGGCCCAGTCCTTGGGCTCCTGCACCCACACTGGAGACCTGGATGAGGCTGCTAACTCTGGATTGGCTCAGCTCTGACCGTTATAGCCATTTGGCTAGTGAGCCATCAGAGGGAAGATCTCTCTCTTTCTCTGTCTCTTCTTCTCTTTGTAATGATCTAGATTCTTTGGTGATGTAAAAGTGAAGAAGACATATAGACCTTACTCTCATGGAACTTGAGGGGAGACGAGACTCAAGCCAACGCTGCCACAAAACAAGTAGGAAGCGACTTCAGGGAAGGTATGTAGAGTGTTGGACTCAGTCCACAGACACCACCTCTAACCAGCTCAGGAGATATCAACCCTGCAAGGCAAGTGTGGGCCCTTCATGCCTCATTTCCATAGAGCTGCATACAGAACACATGAGGTTAAAGTGAAACAAAAGCCACCAAGTCATCCAACAGCAGGGCAGCGTGAGTTACATATACATGGGAGTACAGAGTCATGGAGAGGAGGGCAGGAGGGCTGGGATTTATTTTGGTAAAGAGAGGAAGTGAGTTCATGAACTGATGATGCAGTTATGAACGTCTGTGCCAGTCTCGTTCTATTCTTCCAGGGGTGAAGCAAGAGAACCAGCTTTCCTCCCAGAGAGGTGGCAAGGGCTGGTGGAAGGTTGGCAGGCAAGATGGCAGCCAGCACAGGAATTGTATAGAAGAGCACTGCAGTCTGGGAAATGATGCTGCGGACCAAATGGCCTAGTCACAGAGTTCATGCTTCTGCCTTTTAGTAAGTGCCCTTCAGATAAGCACACAGGCTACAAAGACTTACAAAGAATTAGAAAGTCCCCCAGAAACTGCCAACCTAGCTGTCCCAAAAAGTCAGGGAAAGAGAGAGAATAGGGAAGAAAGCAATTGTTCTGTTTCAAGCCAATAAATCACTTTCTCAGCCAAATGATTCAGGAGACCCCCCAGGAGCCACACAGGACCAGAAGTCATCCCTGGGCCCAGGGGCTTGGTTCCTTCCTCCAACTGCAGGCCCCATGGAGATGATGAACAGCTGCTTGCCATTCTGAGTGGGAATATATACTTGATGACATGTTAAATCATCTCTTAATGATGGCTGAAAAGACTGGGTACAGGCACCACATGGATTAAGCACCCGGGAGTACATGTGGGTGTTAAATTTGTCTGAACAACAGAGAATCAAAATGGTGGAATAGGGTAAGAACATGTTTAAACAGATGGAGAAACATTAGCCAGTGTGAAACAGAGAGGGCACATTCCAGGAAATAGGAGAAGACAGAATGACAGCAGAGGGGCTCCTGGAGACTGACAGACACAGGAAAGCAGCAGACACAACGGTGTGGTGTTGCAGTGACTGATAACCCAGCGGCATTCAGTAAACAGTGCTCTAAACTCCAGTGTCAGCCAGAACTCCACCATCAACAAGGTGGGAAGGAACGTACACCAGGAGCTCAGGAGGTGAACCCAAAGAACTGCCCATCCTGCTGGTCTGTTTGATTTGACCAAAAATAAAGACAGAGTGACAGATTCCAGACTGGTGATCCAGAAACCGGGTAGATTTCACAGCTCAGTCCACTTCCTAGAGCCAAATCAGATGCCACTTTGTGTAGGAAGACAAAGACTATGGGACAGGACTGCACATGCAGTGAGCTGGGACTGAGTTCATTTTTGGATCAGTGAATTGCAACAACGTGGCATCCTATAGGTTCCCCTAAGATAGCTCCCCTTGGCCATCAGACCTGATGACCAGCAGATCAAGAATTCTAATAATAGCATATCAGGCACCATTTTGTACAGTATGGCAAAAGCTTTAAGACTGTAGGGATAAGAGTGAGCTACACATGTGCTGAGTTTGGTGAGAACTCACTGAGCTCAGTGCATTGTACTGGTCCCGCACGGAAAATAACACAGACTATGGCATCATACAGGTCAAAGTACGTCCACATGGCCCTCAGGCCTAATGGCCAACTGGTTCCGGCAAAATCACCACCACCAACTACCTAGTTATATAGGACACCTGGTGTCTCCCTAATCCTGGGATTTACTTCAACTGGAAGTGGGAGAAAGGTTATACAGACAAAGGTGCAGCCTCAGCACAGTATCACAGGAGGTAGAGACTAGTGAGGCAGGAGATGGGGCTATGGAGACCATAGTGGAAGTCTGACATAAGAACCCAACCTGGCACTCGCTGGAGGGAGTGGCACAGTAACTGCAAACAAAGAGCCATGTGCAACCACAGTAAGTAAAATCAAATTGTAGACCTGTCCCAAGGAGAAGAACCTGCTAACCAGAAGTACAATGACCAAAAGCAAAGCAAAGACAGGGGCACAATGAATATTACTGGAGACTCCCAAGCAAAAGAGCAAAAGCCTTTGCCAACCTCAGAGTTAACTGAAGAAGACATCAAGAAAATGTAGGATACAGAATTCAAAGTAAAAGCAGACATTCAAGGAGTTTAAGGAATATGTCACATAGGAAATGAATCAAATGAAAGCTGGCATATCAGAAATTAGGAATACAGTAGAGCAAATTAAAAGTACAATGGAGAGTCTCCAAAATACAATGGAGGAAGCAGAAGAAAAAATTTCAGAATTGGAAGCAAACAAAACGTTGGAAGTAGAGCTGGGTCAAGCTAAAAAAAAAAATTCAAAAATGAAAGACACTATCAAAAGGCCAAATATAAGAGTTATGGGACTCCCAGAAGGTGCAGAAAGAGATACTGGGATTAAAGGTGTATTCAATGAAATAATAAGAGAAATTTCCCTAATCTGGAGAAAGAATCAGGAAACAACATCCAGGAGGGGCACAGAACTTCCAACAGTGTTGACCAAAAGCAATCTTCACCAAGACACGTGATAATCAAGCTCCCTTCAGTTGAACATAAGAAAAAGATCATTAAATGTGCACTGGAAAATACCAATTGACATATAAAAGAATGCCAGTTAAATTCACAGGAAACTCTACAGGCCAGAAGTGAATGGAGTGACATATTTCAGATTCTAAAACAACAACAACAAAAAAAAATTGTCGGCCCAGGATAAAATACCCAGCAAAGCTTTTCTTTGTCTGTGAAAATGAAATAAAATTTTTCCAAGTCAAGAAAAGTTAAAAGAGTATGCCTCTTCCAAACCTGTTCTACAAATGATACTTCAAGATGTTCTCTTGACAGAGAAAAGGAATAACACTCAACAAAACCAAAGGCAAATGTGAAGAACATCCCAGTAAAATAACAACAGAAGACTAAACCAATGAACAACCCATTGCTAAAATGACAGAACCAGATTACCACCCATTCACATTAACACTGAATCTAAAATGCTTAAACTATAAATCAAATGTCATAGATAAGTAGACTGGATTAAAAAAATAAACCCATCTATTTGTTGCCTACAGGAGACACATCTCACCAACAAAGATTGATATTTGATTTTTTTTTTCATTTCACCTCTTCAAAATATTTTCTTCTCATTAAATTCTTCAGTGACTCATAGATCATACAGCAACATCATTTTTTCTTCAAGAAGATTCTTGATTTTCTTTTTCATTTCTTCAGCAACACATTAGACATTCAGTAGCATGTTATTTAACTTCATGGCATTTTTAATTTCTTCTTTTCTTCCTGTTGTTGATATTGTTTTGTGGCTTTTCATTTAAGGGGATGTACAGTAACTGTGTAATGGAGACCATCATATCTATATGTGAGGATACAATGCAGTATGCATCTCTACTTCCAGATCAAAGATGGACTCCCAATGAAACCATTAACTATATCTTTACAATAGGGTGCTGGACTCTCTGCCATTGTCCATGCCCGCAATGATGGACGTATGACTGTGAAGTGACAGTATAGTGTATTATAGTATATAATACAGGGGAACTCAGTGGGGGAGGAGGGCACTTGGGGAGTGGGTAGAGAAATTGCAGGGCATATGGAGCTCTATCATAAAATGATAATAATAAAAAAAAAGAAGTAAAAAAATTTTTGAAGTAAATTTGTCTGGGCTGCGGATGTGTAGCCCTAGGACACACTTTGACAGGTAACATAGGATGGTTTTGAAAACTTAGGCTTCAGGCAAAGACATGGCTAAATAGCAGCACAGCTGCTACTTGTGGCCAGCATAGTCTTGTATCAGGCTAATCCTCCACCTGCAATGCTGGCATCCCATATAATTGCCAGCTTGTGTCCCGACTGCTCCACTTCCTATCCAGCTCTCTGCTTATGGCCTGGGAAAAGAGCAGAAAAAGGCCCAAAGCTTTGGGATCCTGCACCTGCATCGGAGACCAGGAAGAAGCTCCTGGCTTTAGATCAGCTCAGTTCTGGCTGTTGTAGTCATTTGGGAAGTGAACCAGTGAATGGAAGATCATTGTCTCTCCTTCTCTATAAATCTGCCTTCCCAATAAAAATAAATAAACCTAAAAAAAAAATTCAAAGACCTAAGTATGAGAAGCAGCCTAGTTCTGAGTATTGGAAGCATAGGTGACTGTAATCTCTACCTATTTTCCATGTAATATACCAGCTACATGTACCTTTATAATCAGGGAAAAAATATTAGGAAGTGTTTAAAGGTTCATGGGAAAATAGAATTGTAAGATAAACTTACTTTGGTGTGAAAATGTTTGAACTTCATGGCTGTGCATGGGTCTCAGTAAGTTCATTTTATGAACATAAAAATGAATTTTATGGAAAATAAACACACACGGGTTTTAAACATGTTTGTACCAAAATGCACTTCTTAATTGCATTTTCCTATTTACTTTATGAAGTGCTCTTGTAAGTGGTGCAGTGGTGTACACTTCCAGGTCCTCGTGCATTTTGTTAGCAGATTGTGTCTTTCTCTGTCCGGGACCTTCATACAGCACTGCCTTTTGAATGGTAGTAAGGCAGATGCAGAAGACCTAAGGGGCTAAGGCAGAGGTGTTGGGGGTGGGGAGGAAAGCAAGGCATTACTCTCCCCATCCTCCACTCCTCCATCCCTACTTACCAGGTGTCTGCTGTACAGCAGGTGTGTAATCAGGACCATGGGAAAAGCTCTTCTTTGCCCCAGATGTCTTAAACCTGAACATCTTCCTGTCTAAAGAAAACAGTTTTGGCACTTAGACCCAGATTCTCCCAAGGCGACTCAGAAGGGCCATGTGTGT
The DNA here is from genome assembly GCF_017591425.1 of Ochotona curzoniae. Taxonomy (NCBI): domain Eukaryota; kingdom Metazoa; phylum Chordata; class Mammalia; order Lagomorpha; family Ochotonidae; genus Ochotona; species Ochotona curzoniae. The sequence goes on along the minus strand of NW_024466004.1, from coordinate 9,443,949 downwards.
TAGAGCTCTGACTCTTCTGGCCACTGAGGGAAAAGGTTGTTGGCCTTTGGGGTATGGCTGAGGTTGAAAGGCAGGGATGCCCACACTTGCCTGGGGTGAAAGAATCACTCCCACCCACCCTAAAAATGAGCACACTCACCAAAATAAAATGAACTGAATACTGGGGAATGCTGACAATAAAAGGCAAACTGAAAAAAGCAGTTCCTATAATACTGTGTGCATTGTGACCAGATTTATAATGACCCTGAAGGTATAGCGACAAGGGCTTAAAAAAGCAATCCACTGCACTGGGGCAGCTGAATTGTAGGGTAAGCAGTTTCGGGAAGTTCTTAACTGTTAGCTGTTCGGGGATTTGTGCCCAGTGTTTTATTACGAGCATTCTAAACACACAGCAAAGCTGAAGGAATTTTACCATAACCACCCGGTTATTTAGCGGCCACAGAAGCTGCTATTCCGTTTTTAAGACATCTTAAGCTTTTTAAAATTATATCCTAGTTGACACTTGCATTAGCATGTGCAAATTATAAAGACGAATTCTATAGGAATGCCTCAGGAATCAGAAGAGTTCCGTGGTCCTGGCAGCCGCCCACACACTCACTCCCATGCCTGGCCAGGAGTGGCCAGACACCGAACTTGGGCTGACCATTGCTCTCCTTGACTGCAATGGTCAGAGTTGACAGGCTGGACCACAAATACAACACACTCTAACATCCCAACAGCCTAACTCATCAGCAAAGATTTGCTTCTTGCTAGAGCAAACACTACTGCAGGTCCCAGCAGCTGTCCCATACGCAGTAATGCCACAAACTAGGTGATTTTGATCTGAAGGTTTCCCCAAGATGACCCACTCTCAGCCCAGGAGTGACGGGTACTCCATGCACTCCTAGCCCCTCACCCATAAGTAACCACTGCTGCACTCGGCAAAGAGGGGAAACACCACCCCTCCAGGCACCCAGGACAGAACATCAGGGAACCCTGGGGAGCACCTCTGGGTCGCTCCTGCCCTCCTCTGCTCCTCCCAGCAACATCTTATCTTCCATTTGCTTAAATTCTTTTGGTTTGTTTAGCTTTACCAGGAAAATAGCTAATACCATCAGTTTTACATGTCTGAGACTCCAGTATCCACAGGTTCTGCCAAATGCAAATCAAAATTACCCTGAGAGGGTGACAGGCCCTGCACCGGGCATGTACAGACTTCTTTCCCCTTGTCATTATCCCTTAAACAGCACAGTATAAAAACCACTGACATAGCATTCACGTTGTGCTAGGTATTAGAAGCAAATCTAGATGTTATTTAACATATGGGCAGGTGTGTGATGTGCAAATACCATGTGGCTTCTACAAGGGACGGGAGCAGCGGCACCATGGATGGCCGCTAGGAACCTGGAAACGCGCCAGCAGAGGGGGATAGCTGTAATTACGCTGCCTAGAGTTCTCCGTATGCTGCTTTCTCTTATTCCCGGTCACATTTCCAAGATTTATCTATGGCACGGAGCCAGTAGTATTGACCTTCATTTTCACTATTGTGTAATACTCCAATGTGTGAATAATGCGTCTCCATTTTCCTTTGGATCAACATTGGAGCTTCCTGTCTTTGGCAATGCAGATAATGCTATCAGAGACAAGTTCCCTGGCGCAAACATTTTCTCTAGCGAACAGGTTGTTCAATGTTTTACCGAAAGGACAAAGGTGGAAGGTGCTGATGCTTCAGGACACAGGGTTACAAAGAAACACCAAGGAAGAAAAGGCCAAGGGCCGAGGCAGAGGGTAGAACTAGCAAAACTCTTGATGCTCCTATGCAGCCAGACTCCAGTGGAGTGAAGGAGAAGTCAGTCAGAGATGAAGTGCCTTTGCACGACACTCAAGGTCCCACAAGAGGAAACCAGTGGGGAACGCAGACAGCTGCTCCTTCCACATAATTTGGAGTTTCAAGGGCAGTGCTTCTCAATATCAAGGTGTCACCATTTCAAAAGTCAACCCGGATTCTCAGAAGATTTCAATGCAAGGTTAGCTTTCATTTCCTTGCATTTTGAAAATAAATACATGCCACGCTGTGATCTTTTTCCTTTCTATGCTGGAGGGAAGCATGTCTTGAAATCAAAGAAATAATGACAAGGTGCTTCAACTCCCTGAAGATTGCTAATCACCAGCAGATGACCCTGGAAGGAAAGAAATGAAACCAGAGAAATAAAGGCTATTGGTGACAGATTCTGGCATCAGCGAAGGAATAACGTTAATCATGTAATTTATCCTAGTAGTTTCCTGGTAGGCTCCTTCATCTTAGCTTTGACCGCAAGCAAGAAACTATGGGCTTGCTGAAATCTTGCTTGCTTGATTTCCAGTTGCTTGGGGAGCAACTCACCTCTTGACAAGTCCATGTGAGGTGGTCTCCCATGGTTTTGGAGTGTCGTTCATGGATGAATCGGACAAAATGTTGGGTGGCATCTGGGAACCTCTGTCCTGCTGACAAGAAAGAAGAAGGGATGGACCTTGGGGTTGTCTCCCCAGGACCAGGATGCCCAGGCTTCTTCATAGTGAGTGACAGAGCACAAATCTTGGTGGAGTCCGGCAGAGGAGAACTTGATCAAGAGGATACCAGGCATCCCAGAAGAGTCCAGAGAGTATAATGAAAATGACCAAAAGCCAGGAAAAGCCACAACCTGATTCCAAAACACAGACAGCTAATGTCATTGCAGGGCACTGCACATGTCTGGTTCTGTAATCCCTGCCAGAACCACCACTGCCACCACGGCCACTAGATAAACTCCACTGCCACACCTCTCTGCACTATGGTCCCAGACTCAAAGTGCTGAGTGGAAAGGTGGGCTTAGCTGAGGCTGGCCTATGTGCTAACCGCTAGGGGCCAGCAAGGGGTGGGCAGGGCAGCCCAGCAGGGAAGAGTGAAGTATGCCTTTTTCTCTTCATATAGTAAAGCAGATTTTCTGTATGACAAGTTATCATACACAAAATCCCCAGTTGGGACGGCACAATGACTCGATTGGCTAATCCTTCTATAAGCAGTCAAGACCCCATATGGGTGCCGACTGCTCCACTTCCCAAATCCAGCTCCCTGTTTATGGCCTGGAAAAGCAATCAAGGGTGGCCCAAAGCCCTGGGATCCTGCACCTGCATGGAAGATTTGGAAGAAGCTCCTGGCTTTGGATCATCTCAGCTTCAGCCATTGTGGCCACTTGAGGACTATACATCTGCCTTTCCAAAACAAATAGGTCATGCTTAAAAAGAAAGGAAAATCCCCAGTTGTAGGAACAACCTTACCTAGTGGACAAAGGAAGGAGATTGGTAAAGGTTTCCTGAAGAGGGGGTTGAAACCCAGATAGTGTGACCACACTTTTCATGTGGGACCATGTGGCTATTTAACAACTTGCCTGATACCCACATAACCTAATGTTTCAGTTGATGTTTTCAAAAGTTTCTCAACCTTTGTTATGCACATGAATCACCTGGGGAATTGTAAAATTCAAACTCAGTGGGTCTAGAACCAGGCCTCCATGTGCATTCTCAGTCAGTTCCAGGGATGTCGATATCGCTGTCCGGGGACCACACTTCGAATAGCAAAGATTCAGCAGGTAGTAAGACATGACACGATCAAGGTGCTTCCCGTGTACCAGGCAGTATTTGCAATCTCCTCATGTATTTGCAATCTTTAACTAACTTGGTAAAGAACTGGGACATAAAGAGATTTATTTTCTCCATATTTTGAATCTTTGTTTTCTGTCTGTTTTTAAGATTGATTGATTGGTTGTTTTGAAGGGCAGACTAACAGAAAGAGATCTTTCATCTGCTGGTTCACTCTCTAAATGACCACAATGAGCAGGACTGGGCCAGGCTGAAAACAGAAGCCAGAAACTCCATCCAGATCTCCACATGAGGTGGCAGGGGCCCAAGCATTTGGCTCATCCTCCATTGCTTTCCCAGGCCGTAAGCAGGGAGCTGGATTGCAGATGGAACACCCAAGACAGAAGCCAGGGTGCCCGCTCTACCGCAACACTGTGCTGTGCCATTTGCTTATGAGGTTTCGGGGATGGGTAGGGGGTAATGGGAGGAAGGGTGGCATTGAACCAGTAAAGTAGTTCTTCTTGTTGAATTTTATGCTGCCCCAGGCACAGGCAGAAAGTAACATGACAGGTTTAGAAACATAGCACCATGGCTTCCAAAAATCTTCCAGTTAGCAAGATGGGAGTTTCACAGACACAGAGTCTCAGCACACAAGTCAAGACAGTTAGAAGCAATTCAAAAGTAAGTGCTCCTGAAGTTTATAAATACCCAGTATCCCTGCACGGAGCAAGCACAAATAGAACAGAGTGGGAGACAAAGAAAACCTGACAGTGAGCAAGAGACACCGCATGACTTTCAGACCCAGGCAGCTAAGACAAGGCCACATGGCCATCAGGCAGGCAAGCCCCTTAAGGCAGGCACAGGGGCCTGGAGGCTGATGAATGGGCTGGGGCAATTGAAGAGAAGATTCTAGTAACAGACAAACCCAAGGCTTTGATGAAGCCAAGCAGGGGGATCTCATGACACAGCTACCTGTCTCCCTGGGAAAAGAAGCAAAACGAAAGCAGGTGAAGAGCCTGCCCTAGCCCCATCCAGCAGACAGAGCGGCAGCTCTGCATGAGAGCACCCAGATGGAGCTGAGGGTACTGAATGAGCGGGCCATGAGTTTCCATCTAACCAAAGGGAGCTGGTACCACATGGCCCTGGACAGATGTATTTGTGGATGATTATTTGGAAACTGTCTTTGTGGTCTAAAGTGTATCTGGGAGTCACAAGCCTGCCTGTAATCTGTGTTGGAGCCAAGGAGACTCCAGAATCCCAGAGCTTTTACAGGCCCCTACAGACAGCAGCCCTCCAAGCACCCCCACCACATGCTAGCTCAATCCTTTCGGGCAGTACTTAGCTAGGGTTGCTCTACTTCCAGGAAGAATGCCTTATGTGCACACTTGGAAGTGAGGAAATGTGGGTGGGGATGGTTTTTTTGATTTGGGGTATTGTTTTTCTGGGTTTTTTTAAAGATGATATATTTAGAAGGCAGAAAGAGAGAGAGAGAAAGAGAGAGAGAACATCCATCCACTAGTTCATTCAATGGTTGAATACCCAGGGTTGGGCCAGGCCAAAGCCTGGAACTTCATCAGGATTTCCCATGTGAGTGTAGGGGCCCAAGCACTTAGGCTATCTGCTGCTTTTACAGGTGTATTAGCAAGGAACTGGAGCATCCAGGACTTGAACTGACATCCACATAGGATGCTAGCACTGCAGGCAGTGGCTTTATATGCTACACCACAGTGCCGACCACATGGAAATCCTTTTAGTCTGAATATTACAGCCCTGGCCCAGAGACAGGCATGAGAGCTGGCTAGTTTTCATCATTGGACGCCATGTCCCTATCAGAAAGGATGTCTCTAACCCTGAAAACCCAACCCCATCTGCCCAACTCACTGAAGTGATGTGAGTTTTCATCTAGTGAAGAGCTGGCACCACATGGCCCTGGACAGATGCTTTTGGGGACAAGGTTTGACAGAGTGAGTCTAACTCCCTGGAGGCCCTGCTTTTAGCCCACTAGGCCCAGCACTAGTTTTCTCTCTCTCTCACTGTCTCTCACTCTATATCTCTCTCTGTCTTCTCTCTCTTTATCTGACTTTCCTCTCTTCTCTTCTCTCTCTCTCTCGCTCTCTCTCTCTTTCCCTGGCTTCCCATTCATGGCCCCTCCTGTGGTTACCGCCAGCTAGAGCTCCCTTTTCACTTCCTGTTCCATCCATATTTAGAAAAGGTCAATTTTTGCTTCTACCTACCTCTCGTAAGCCTAGTACTCTCCATCAGTGATATTTGGCTTTGTTTTAGAGTTCTAAGTCCTGTGTGTAGAAGTCAATACTGATGGGTGCTATCACCCTAGATTCTCACATTGAACTTCAGGCTCCCACCTGAAGGTGTCCAGCAGGACGAACTCCCAGCATAGCCTGGGAAGAGCCCTCCTTCAGGCTTATCCTCATAAATTCTAGTAGGTCTCCTCCAAGCTCTGCTTGTAGCATTTGCGGTGGTCTAAGTACATCCACCCCAAAATCCCTATGTTGCAAACAGGGCCAAGGAGGCATAGGTTAAGCCGCTGCCTACTGTAACAGCAAGCCCTATGAGTGCCAGTTCAAATCCTGGCTGCTCTGCTTCTGATTTGACCCCCTGCTAATGCTCCTAGGAGAGCAGCAGAAGATGGCCCAAGTCTGTGGGCTCCTGCCACCCGTGTTGGAGACCTGGGTGAAGCTGCAGGCTTCTAGCTCCACCCTGGTCCAGCTTTGGCTGCCGTAGCCATTTAAGGAATAAACCAACAGATGAAAGATCCCCCTTCTCTGTCTCTCTCTCTCTCTCTGCAACTCTACCTTTCAAACATAAATAAATCCTTTTTAAAATCTGCAGGAAACTTAATTCACAATGCAATCGTGTGGGAAAGTGTCTGTGTCAGGAGAGCTCACTCCCCTACCTCTGACCCTTGTGAGTTAGCACCATTAGGACAGGGTTTGACAGAGGGAGTCTGGCCCCTCCGGCCCTGCTACCTTCTGTCATGTAAGGATACAGTAATCCTTTGCGCTGGAGACACAGCAGCCGATGCACCACCTAGGAAGCACAGACATTGATCTTGCTGGTGAACTTCTCAGAGTCCAGACTGAAATATAAACCAGTGTCCATTTGTTTACCACGTTCCTCATCTGCAGTAGTGTGGCTTAGCAGCACAGATGGACTAAGCACTGTTCCCACCTGCCCATGCTCACCTGCCTTGCAGCCAGGCCATGTTCAAGGTCACCCTTAGGAAGCAACTAGCAGCCACAGTGTACCCGGCTCCCCAGGAGACTTCCAACTTTGGGGAACCTCACAGCTCACCTCACAGGAGACTCCCCAGGTGCCCTTGGACCGTGTAGTGTCAACAGTCATGTTGGATGTCTCTGGAATACATGCCCAGGGCTGCCAGTGTGTGTGTCTCCATGGCCAGACTCCCCTCTGACTCCTCACAGCTGGCAGTCCCTCTGCACGTGGCCTCCTGACATTGATCCTCATGTGACTGATCCTGGAAAATGGGGAGGAGGGTCTGCAGAATTGGTGTGATCTCCAGAGGTCCTTACAGGCGTACCCTCCAGTTTCTTTCTCCTCCATGTTCACATCAGACAGGAGTCTGGCCTGGTCTCCTAAGGCACAGGTACAGAAGCTTAGTGGACTCAATGTTTAGGCTGTCTGGCCAGCACACACTTCCTCCAGCAGTCCTGCCATGAGCTCAATCCCTAGGCATGTCTTTTGTTTTGTTTTGTTTTGTTTTGTTTTGTTTTGTTTTGTTTGCTTAAAATTTATTTGGGGCTGGTAGCGTGGCATAACAAGTAAGGTCACCACCTGAAGTGCTGCCATTCCTTGTGGGCACCAGTTGGTGTCTTGACTGTTCCACCTCTAATCCAACTCCCTGGTAATAGCCTGGGAAAGCAATGATGGCTAGCCTCAGGCCTTCAGCCCCTGCATCCACATTGAAGATCTGGAAGAAGCTCCTAATTCCTGGCTCCCATCTCACTCAGCTAGCCATTGCCAACATCTGGGGGAGTGAATCAACAGACAGAAAACCTCACTCTGTGTGTGTGTGTGTGTGTGTGTGTGTGACCTTCTCTCAGTAACTCAAATAAATACATTTTTAAAGAGTCATTCTGTTTATCTAGAAAGCATTGTGACATAGCAAAAGAGGGAGAGACAGAGATTTTTCCATCCATTGATTCATTTCCCAAATGGCTGCAACAGTCAAGATATGGCCTCCTAGAAACCAGGGGCCTGGAATCCCATCTAAGTCTCCCACATGGGTGCAGGGACCCAATCGCTTGGGTCATCCTCTATTGCTTTCCCTGGCCATTAGCAGGGATCTGGATCACAAGTGGAGTAGCCAGGACTTCAACTGGAGCTCTGTGTGTGACTCCATCATCTCAACTATTAACACAATGCACTTCACTACAATGCTGAGATGTCCACTTCCTAGAAACTTCTAGAGTAGTAGCCAGTAAAGTTCAAAGGCCAAACTATCCCCCAATCTGGTTTTTTAAACAAAGCTTTATTAAAACAGAATAAGCAATTATTAAAACATAATAAGTCTGGGCCCGGTGCAGTGTCGCAGTGGTTAAGGGCCTCGCATTGCACACCCAGGATCACATATGGGCGCCGGTTCTAATCCCAGCAGCCCCGCTTCCCTTCCAGATCCCTGCCTGTGGCCCAGGAAGGCAATCGAGGACGGCCCAAAGCTTTGGGACCCTGCACCCACGTGGGAGACCCGGAAGAGGCTCCTGGCTTCGGATTGGCATAGCATCGGCCGTTGTGCTCACTTAGGGAGTGAATCATCGGACGGAAGATCTTCCTCTCTGTCTCTCCTCTCTGTATATCCACCTTTCCAATAAAAAAAATAATAAAAATAAATCTTTAAAAAAAACACAATAAGTCATGCTTATTCATTTATGCATTACTCATGGCCAAGATTTCTGACCACCAAGCCTGGGACATGTGAGTGGCCACCCTTGCAGGAATGTGTCAGGTGAGGTTCCAGCAGCCTACCAGGGACAGTGCTGCCAGCCTTGCCACCTTCAGGGAGCCCAGGTCAGCCAGGCTCCGACCCCAACTAGGTGCTGCTGAAGACAACAGCTGGTCTCTCCCCCAAGTGCAGGAGGAGGAAGCAGGGCTGTGTTGCTATAAGGGAGGAGCCTTGGAGGGGTCATGGGAAACAGAATTGGAAAACAAGTGGCATTTGATTCAAAGAATAGTTTGAGACCCAGCAAAGCTTTTTTCACAACATATATTTTGAAAGAGCTTGCTGAAATCCTGTCCTCTGGTACCAGCTTGTCAGGGGCTGGGCCAGGATGAGTTATAGCACTCCCACCCCAGCACCAATCCCCTTCTCCCAGGGAAGCCATTCGTCTACCGCCCCTAGTGAGGCCCTGCTCCAGTGAGGGAGGACGCGCTATTAAATTTGCATCACTTTGATATAAGGGCCTCCGTCAAAAGAATTCAAAGCTGAATGGGGACATACTTGACTGAAATAACACTGAGGTAGGTGGCCGGTATCCCCCAGAGCAGGTCAGTGACGGCCCAGCCTGGAGCCCTGCGCCTTGATGATGCGGCTGCCAGCAGATATAAGAAGACTGATTCATCAGTGCAGGGCCGGCATCCCAGGCAGGGGCAGCATACAAAGGCTGCTACCTGCAAGATGGATCACCCCACGGGACGTTCACACAGCTGATGCATAGGGAAAGCAGAAGGCTTCCTGAGGCAGGACCTCATCCTCGTCACAACCAGCCTGGAAGAGAAAGCAGAGAGGCCAGGCCTGCAGAACCCCATGGATGCACAGGTGCTTGCCAGAGCACCCCCGTCCACACTGCTGCTGTCAATCTGAGGCACCCATTTCACAGCCACATCACCTCTGCCAGCATTGCATCCCAGTACCACCCTGAGCCTCACCACTGTGTCATCATCTGCGCATCTCACCTCTGCCCTCACCACCCTTGCACAACCCCACCCCTACTCCCACTCAGGACCATCCACAGTCACCACCACTGCCACCACCTCTCAAGGTCTCCACCACTGCTCCACAGCTCCCTGCACAGATCAGCAGAAGAAAGGGCTCACTCTCTTGTTCTCTCTCTCTCTCTATCTCTCTCTCTATCTCTATCTCTGCCTTTCTAGTAAAATAAAATTAAATTAATGTTTAAAAATGTTCATAAAACAAAGTGGATTCGGGCCCAGCACGGTGGCGCAAGTGGTTAAAGGTCCTCGCCTTGCATGCCCGGGATCCCATATGGGCGCCGGTTCTAATCCAGGCAGCCCCGCTTCCCTTCCAGCTCCCTGCCTGTGGCCTGGGAAAGCAGTCGAGGACGGCCCAAAGCTTTGGGAACCTGCACCCACGTGGGAGACCCGGAAGAGGCTCCTGGCTTCGGATCGGCATAGTATCGGCCCATTGCACTCACTTGGGGAGTGAATCATCGGACGGAAGATCTTCCTCTCTCTGTCTCTCCTCTCTGTATATCCACCTTTCCAATAAAAAAAATAATAAAAAATAAATCTTTAAAACAAACAAAGTAGATTCAGTTTTTCTGGCACTGCCACAGCCCAGGATGGCTTCAAACAACAGGAACTGATTGTCCTTCAGCTCTGGCCTCCAGATGTCCAGGGTCAAGGTTTCAAGAGGTTCCAGACTCCCTCTGAACCCTTCCTTGCCTCTTCCTGGCTTCTGGTGGAGCTGGAGAACCTCAGTCTTCCACCTGCACTGCCACACTCGGCCTCTGGGCTGTATCCTCACCCTGAAGGCTCCTCCTCAGGGACACGGCCAGCCTCAGGTGGCTGCCAGCATGTAGAGAGGACTGGTGCCCAAGGAGAGCTTCTTGCTGCCCCATACCAGCTTTGTGCCAGGCATTGCCGAATTCCCGTCATCTCATGCTGCCTGTGACGTGCTGATCAAAACACTTGTTCTCTCTCCAGCTGATCATAGCCCTAGAGCAGAAAGTATAAAGTGTAGACTGTGGGTGGCTGAGTTCAAGGACAGGCTCAGCTGCTTATTAGCTGTGTGGCGCCAGGGCAGTGGCAACGCCTCTCTGAGTCTCATTGCAGCCTAATGAGAGAAGAGCACCTTGGAGAGGATGCAGTCACAAAGATGCACTCTCACGTGCCCTCTCAAAGATGCCTCACTGCCCCAGTTCCAGGAGTGTGCTCAGCTTAAGGCTCCTCCAGGAACCCGGGTAACTGCAGAGTGTGCCTCCCCCAAAGCCACACCCTTTCCAGGACGGTCTGTGATTAGGAAGCCAGGTGGGGGTACATAGGCCTGGTTGTTTCAACCTCACCGAGTAATGCTTGCTCTGCACTCCTGTGAACTTGACTGACGCTGCACAGGGACCGTTCCTGTGGGCTCTGCATCCTCTCTGCATGGCCTGTTTCCTCCCCACCCCTTCCTAATAAGCTCCACCTCTGCATCTGCTCCTGAGGCAGCAGAGAATAGCAGCATGGCCAGCACCTGGGGAGGCGTTTGGTGAAGCGCTGCTCTAGAGCACTGTACCAGATCCGGTTTCCTGCTAAAGCACCTCCTGGAAAGCAGCGCAGAAAGGTTCAAGTGCTTAGGTCCCTGCCGCTTGTGTGGTAGACCTGCTGTAGTTCAGGGTCAGGAGCTCGAAAGCCACACTCTCTCTATGTGGTCCTTTCTGCTCACCTGTGACGCTCACCTATCATCACCTGGAACCCGAGAGGGGGTTGTATTGTGTTAATGCGTAACCATGCCCCTCCCAAGCCCCCTAAAAGGCCCGTGATAGGAAGGGGCTCTCTCTCCTGGTCATGTGCTTCCATGACGCTGACACTCTGACTCTTGGCCTCCCCAGTACCCACCTGCTCTCTGGCTTCCCATGCACAGACTTGAAGACAGGTAGCCTGTGAACATGGACCTGTACATCTGTATTTCTCGCCCTCCACTCACTGCTTGGGCGAGTCAATGAAGATGTGAATGCTAAGATGCTTTGTATTTCTAATTGTGTACCTTTTTTTTTATTCTACTATTTTTATTGGAAAGTCAGATATACAGAGAGGAGAAGAGACAGAGAGGAAGATCTTCTCTTCATTGATTGACCACCCAAGTAGCCACAACAGCCAGAGCTGTGTCGATCCGAAGCCAGGAGCCAGAAACTTCTTCTGAGTCTCCCATGTGGGTGCAGGGCCCCAAGGCTTTGGGCTATCCTCCACTGCTTTCCCAGGCCACAAGCAGGGAGCTGGACAGGAAGAGGGACTGCTGGGATTAGGACCGGTGCCCATAGGAGACCCCTGTGCATGCAAGGCAAGGACTTTAGCTGCTATGCTACCATGCTGGGCCCTAATTTGTATACTTTCAAGAATTCCAGAAGTGAGATTAGCAGTAATAGAGAAGCCAGGAAAAGGTGAGCATTTGCAGCTTTGTGTTTCCAGGTTATTTGCTGCATGTTTGTTAGGATAATTTGTAGTGCTGGGGAAGCTGCGACATAGGTCTTCAGTTCGACAGGTTTCTCAGTAATGACCATTTGTTCCTCTCAGGGTTTTGATTCAGACTGGATTGGCATGATGACTTCATTTGCTAATTTCTAATGGACACTGCCATTACCAAACTTGGTTAATAAAGACTCCTTAATACATCCTAGATTTGTCTAGCATGATCTCTCACAACCCACAACAAACCTCGATGGAGTTCCTGGCTTTGACCTGGCCCAGTCCTGACTGTTGGAAGCATTCAGGGAGTAAATCAAGGGATAGAAGATCTCTCTCTCTCTCTCTTTCTCTTTCTGCCTGCCTCTCCTTCAAATGAGATGACGATAAACAAATTTTCAAAGCAAAATAGAAAGATGTTTTTGAAGAGGCAGTGGTTTGGCCTAACAGCTAAGGTATCCCACATCGCAGCGCCTGGGTTTGATTCCCCACTCCAGCACCTGTCTCCAGCTTCCTGCTAACACGTTCCTGAGTGTCAGCAGTGATGGCCCAGCTAACCCGGCTCTGTCACCACCCAAGCAGTTGGGCCATAAACCAGCAGAGAGAAGCATCTCTCTCTTTCTCTCTCTCTCTCTCTCCCTCCCTCCCTCCCTCCTGCTCTGTGCATGTGGTGTGGATTTTCCCTTCAGATACATGCACAAATTTCAGAAGACATTTCCTTTGGGTGCAAAATTATTTGAAATACACATGTAGTTATTTCACAATACACATTTCCATGAGTTTTTTGACACTGTTACCTGCATGTATTTCAAAAAGTTTGTGCAAAAAAAAAAAAAAAACTTATCTTTTCATTTCAGGCCCATGATCTTTTTTGGCGTTCCTTTGGGCACTTATGCACCTTGCATCCTTAGCCATCCCCGGTGAGGACCAAATGAAAGGTTCTACAGAGGGAGGCAGTAAAGTGGAATCTCTCCAGAGGGCTAGGAGAGTCCGCAGGATTCCAGCCCGCCATGTTCTGGGAGAGGCCACGCAAGAGCAGCCCGAGACACCCAGGGCCGCGTGATGAAAGAGACAGAAGTGAAGTCAGATGGCCAGGAAATGTTGAAACCCGGCCTGTGAGGAGAGAGCTGGGATGATTGGAAATCTAGACGCGGAGTTAATTTCTTCCAGCTCTTCCAGGCTTGGCTGCCCTGCATCTCCTGCTGGCTGCCCAGGAGCGCAGAGACGCTCAACTTTTGAGGAGTTTTTCCTATAAAAATAACCCCCTGGCTATTTATTCTTTGCAGTGTGAAGTGGAAAATTACCTGGATGAGGTTTCAGGGAGGCAGCAAGTTTGGCAGACTGCTGGGGTTTGGGGGGTGGGCGGGGGAGAGGCTTCTGAACAGAGACTAAGAAATGAACCCAGCCCCTGGGGTCCAAAATCAAAGGAACAATGCAAAAAAATAAATTTAAAAAGTGTGGTCTGACCCCAGGGGGCCTGGTACCCACATCTTGACAAGAAAAGCTGAACTTGGAGAGGCAACAGGTCCCTGTGTCTGCCTCCTCACATCTCTTGATCTGCCTTCACCAACCTGAGCAGTCAGTAGAATGGCAGCCAGCCAAGGCATAGCTGAGTCCAGCCAAGCCAGGAGGAAAGCTGGCACAGGCAGGGGTGCAGCTCCAGGCCAGACCAGCTCTGCCACTTTGGAACTGTAGCCTCAGGCAAGCTGGTTACCCATCACAAGGGCTGAGTCAGCCGTGAAGGCTTTGGACCTTTGGGTTAAAGGATGAACGTTCCTTGAAACAAAGCTGGGGGTATATGTTCTGTCCCCATTCCTGTAGTTCAAACATCTAGAACAGCTAGCTGGAGCAGTCCAAGTGAACTTTCTGCAGGAGGTGGCATTTGAGCCAGAACCTTGGGTATGGTATGGGAGAGGATGTGGGAAGCATGAAATATATAGATGAAACCCCAGGGGCAGAAGTGGACATGGGATGTTTGTGTGGTGATTTGCCTGGGAGAATAACCAGGATGATACCTGGAACCAGAGGATGAAAGATCTGTGTGTGTGTGTGTGTGTGTGTGTGTGTGTGTGTGTATGTGTGTATCCTCTCTCAGTGTCACAATATCATTCTGCCTTGCAAATAAATCCATCTGCAAAAAATAGTTAAAGGTGATAGATGAACCAAGATAGGGGTACATGGCACCCGCCCAACTGTGGATGTCACACTGAGGGAATCAGAAAACAGCAGAAGCCAGGAGCCCTGACCCACCTGCCACCCCTGAGCAGGCCATGCAAGCATCCAAGCATCCTCTGAGCTCACTCATCTCATGCTTTCGAAGGGGACTTTCTCAGACCCAGGGCCTCCCATCCTTCTGCTTACTTGCAGCCCTTGGAGCTCTACCTTGCTAAAGACCAACTCAGTAATGCAAGGGACCGGCACAAGAAAGGGTCAGACTGCCTGCAGGGGTGTCCAGCCACAGAGACGAGAGTGGTCTCAATGCTGAGAGCCACACATTAAACAAAGGCCATGCCCAATGTGCCCATGGGCTCCAGACTTGACTGCTACAAGGCACTGAGCCATGTGGACCAGCCCGGCCCACAGCACTGGAGCTCAGCTTCAATCCTGGTGGGATTCACCACCTCTAGCCCCTGGGGGAGTCCAGAAGTTGAGTGACACCAGCCTGACTTCTTGATTCGAGCGTTGACTACAGCGAACTCATCATCCTCCACTTTCCTCTTCCCAGCCTCCAGGGTGTCAATAACTGATTTGCTGTGCCTCCAGCGAGGCACCCCAGGTTTTTTGTCCAGGGAGGGGAGACTGTAATAATAAGACCCCCATTCCAGAAAAGTCCTCCCTATACCCAGAGAAAAAGAATAAAGACATCGACATATGAAAGAGCCTGTATAGATGGCCAAGTCCCTCCACTGCTGTTGCAGCGTCACAGCCTTTGTTCTGCATCCTTGCTTTCACCCAGTCATCCATAGGAAGGAACTGTCCTTGTCTCTTTGGGTCTTCCTCTCCAAAGCCGCCGGCGTCATCCCGGAACTCTTGGGAAATAAGCCTGAAGGCTCTTCTTGTATTCACCTGTGTTTGGTTGCAGACAGCTCTATCGTGCACATTGCAAAGAGGGGAAAGCAGAACATTTTTCTCCCCTCCGTCAGTAGAGGGGTGGGCTGGGGGCCACATCAGGGTGACCCTCGACTGGCCAATCTTAGAATCAGGAAGCCTTGGTGGCCAGTGCAACAGCTCAACAGGCTACTCTATTTCCAAGTGCCAGAATCCCATATGTGCAGGTACTAGCTGCTCCACCTCCCATCCAGCTCCCTGCTTGCGACCTGGAAAATCAATCAAGAACAGCCAAAGCCTTGAGGTCCTATACCCAAATGGGAGATCTGGAAAAACCTCCTGGCCCTGGCTTCATATTGGCTCAGCTCTGGCTATTGTGATCATTTGGGAAGTTAACTAATTAATAGAAGATATTTCTGTCTCTCCTTTTCTCTGTAAATCTGCCTTTCCGACAAAAATGAACAAATCTGTAAAAAATGAATCAGGAAGCCTGGGCAGGAGCCCAGTTTCGCTGCCTTTCACAGTCCTACAAACATGAACATCTCTCAAGCTCCTGGCTAAAGTATCCCTCTTTCCCTGCCTCACAGGCACCAAGGTGAGAACATGTGGAAGTTGCCAGGCACTCAGGACCTGCTCCAAGGCCTTCAGTATCTTACACCCAGCATGCCTGGCTCCAGGTGGGCAGCTGGGCCCGCCCTCTGTACCTGGAGACAGAGGTCAGGGGCTGGACGTCTGTCTGGTAGGAGAACAACTGTGCTCCTGCCTTACTCCTGGTGTTTTGTAGCCAAAACAGGACTCCAAGACAGCAAGAACCGCAGGTACAGCAGAGTACTGGAGACTGAGACGCTGAGACAGGCCTGATGGGAAGGGGGACAGTTTGCAGGACAGAGCAGGGCCAGAGGAAGGGTGGCTCCTGGCCACTGTCTATCACCCCGTCTGGAAGGCCAAGAATGCTAGGACTCCCAGATGGGAAAGAACAAGGAGGGAAATTAGAGGCAGAATGTGAAGTTAATAATACATACTTGATTCAATCAGACTCCGACCATAGCTGCCAGCCCACGATAGCAGCCCCCGTCAGGCAGCCACTGATCTGTCCCTTGGGCTCCTTACCTAATGGCTTGCAGGGCTCCCTGCTGCTTTATAGCTTGCACATTTTTTTTTTCTTCTCTGCTCTGCTCTTCGCCCTCTGGAGCTTGCCTGCCCCAAAGTCCATCTTGCCTGGCTCCTCTTTTTCCAGGGGATGCTGAGTCAACCCCTGGAGTTTCCTAGAATCTCCATCCTTTCTGGTGAGCACGCACCTACAGTCAGGTCAAGGAACTTGGGATCTGAGCTCTGTCTCTGGGAAACCATGGGTCAAGGTGGGACACAGATGATAGTGGAGAAGACTAGGACCAGATTGCAAGTGTCTCCAACTGCACTCTGTAATGTGTGTGTGTTTAATTCCCTTGAAAATGCAAAGGCATTGAAGGGACTATTGGCTGGCCAGTTGCTGGTTGGCTGACTGGTTGGTTGATTATGATACAAGTTGGACAGGCAGTTATTCTAGGATCTGCTGAATTAAAAGTACCTGCAAGTCACAAACTCCACCCTATGAGTAACCCTATCCTCCTGCTTGTCAATCAAAACAATCTCTTTCCCGGAATTCATCTGTTTCATCGAGGACTTGGGGGAAGACCATGAAAACACGCATATTAGTTCCACATGGAATTTCATGGAAGCCTCTTTACGCCAACTGGGGAGAGAATTCTCTCCCACCTCCCGCCACAACCAGAAGAGGTGCTGGGGTGCCCACTCTGTTTCCCCTCCTCCTTTCTCCTTCTGGGCCCACTGTCCACTCATGATAGGCATCTTTCTGAGTGAGGCAACATGTGAAGTGTGTGTGTATGCTCACTTTCTCACCTTCTGAGTAAAATTCACCTTACATATGTCAGCACTTAGGATTCTTTGTGCATGACAAGGACCCAGAATAAAACTAAATACATCCCATACCCCACTCCCCCACTTCACATGGTTTGGTTTTCTTTTTTGTTTCAGGGCTTTGTTTAAACCAAGAGGAACCAGGCTCCCCGCTGTGGATTTGGGGAATGCTAGACAGACACCCTGGGGAGTCCTCAGCTGCCTTCTTCTCCATCTCACTTGGTCAGTGCTAGGAAGGTGGGGCGGGGTAGCCTCTGTAGGTCCCTATGGTCCCATACAAGCCAGATGAGAGCAGGTCAAGGGCCAGGTATGGAGACAGGTAAGGGTGAGGCAAGCAGAGCCGGAGGCAGCCACAGAGGCTACGTTCCAGGCAGGGGCTGGGAGGGTGGGGGCATGATCTTTGCCTTCCTGACAGTCCAAGGCCCAAGGCTGAGAGCACACACCAAGAAGAGAAGAGGAGGTAGGGGCAGAATCAGGGGAGAGTTCATGGCACCCACTGAGAGAGGAGGCCAAAGTAAACAAAATATTAGAAGCAAGGTCTCCAGGAGACAAAGGTGGGCTGAGCCAGTGTGTGACAGGCCAATGGGGAACACCTCCGTAGCAACTATTTCTGTAAGCTAGCTGTGCTCCTCATCTTCTGCCTTCCACACCACGCATCTTTGGGGCACAGTCTGTCTCCCAGAGATCCAGCTGGGCCAACAGTTAGCCTCCAACCAACACATCAAACACCATCAAAGACAATTCAACTCTGTTTCAGGGGCCATTGCTTTCCTCCACTCTTCCAGAAGGGACGATGCAGTAACAGGAGCCCTAAACTTGTGACATCCAAAATCATGAACTGAGCCTGAAACCCTGAGCCTGATTCTTTTCCAGCAGCCAGAGGAAGCTTCCCATAAGCTGGGGACCCTGGAGCAAGGAAGACAATTCCCAGGTGCACTCCTCTGCCCGCTTTAGCCACTGCACCCAGATGTCTACCTGACCTTACACAGGCAAGTGGTAGAACTGGGGTATGAGAAGCACTCCCATTTGGCATGGGGGGCAGTCATGTGTAGTAACTCAGTCATCATAATCCTTTAACATCCCCATGCAGCCAGAAGCTCCATGAAGGTGAAAGTGCCTAATCCCAACTACCAGACCACCAGGGGGAGTCTGTGAAGATGAATTATGGTAAAGCTTAAGGTACCAGAGCATTTCCAAAAGTTTTCAGAAGAATGGAATTAAAAGACAAGTGAATTTGGGTGCAAAGGATTTTTGTAATCTATGCATAATTTTTGTATAATACGTATTTTTCATGAACTTTTTGAAGACCCACTATATATATTATCATGCATGAGTTTAAAACGAAGGAGTCCCTATAAAAATCATGATTGACATCCTTCACAAAATTTTTTTCTTAAAAAGCCTAAAATGTCTAGGCACAAATGACTTGGGATAGCCAAAAATATCTTAAGAAAGAAAACCAAAGCGTAAGCTATTGTACTTTACTGGTCCTAGGAAAACCTAGACTATATACAAAAATCAAAGTAAAATGGGTGGAACATCTTACTGCCCACGCCACATCATAAAGTTCCTAGAAGTGAATTCAGAGAGCAAAGTACATACTGTCACAGCGATTCCTCGTATCTCTCACCAAAAGCTTATGCCAAAAAAAGCAAGAATAAATAAATGGGACTAAATGAAACTAAAAAGTTTTTATGCAGCAAAGGAAACAATCAACAAAATGAAATGGCAGTCTATGTGGACTGGAAGAAAATATTTGCAAACCATATACCTCATAAGGAGTTAACATCTAAGATTTGCAAGAACTTATACAACTCAATGATAGAAAAGTAAATGATCCAACTTTAAAAAAATAATAATAATAAACAAAAGGCCTGAGGGGACATTTCTCCAAAATAGACATGATGATAATCAACAGACATATGAAAAGGTGCTCAACCACATTAATCATCAAGGCCATTCAAATCAGAGTCACAGATACCACCTTGCACCTCTTAAGGACAACTTCTGTCAGAAGTAAACAGTCAGAAGGTAAACAGTACTGGGGAGAGCTTGGAGATAAGGATTCCTTTGTCGCCGTTGGACATGGTGACAGGTGCACCTACAGAGCGGAAAACATCAAATGTCATTGTTTGAGATGTTGATGATGATCCCAGTCTCCTGAACTGACCGGGGCACAGTGCATAAGTACACCCAGTTGAGAATTCAGGGAAGCCAAAATTAGCTCTCCTCGCGATCCTTGGAGGCCATGATGTGGTCAGACAATCCACCATGCATGTGGGCTCTGGTGAACACTTGGAGACAAAAATACTTCAAAAAGCTGTGGAAGAGTGGCTTTCAAAGCTGAGTTTATTTGGGTACAAAAACATACTTTGATATCCATGCATAAGGATGTATAGTGATAATCTGTCAATAAAATAAAAAGGAAAGTAAAAATAGAGAACCCTATGATCCAGCAATCCCTCTGCCAGACAAATACCCAAAGGAAATGAAACCAGCACCTCCTCTGGGCAGCTGCACTTCCGGGTCCACCCCAACATTATTCACAGCACCCAAGATGCAGAAACAGCCGTAGTGAACGGAGAAAGAAACTGACCTGAACACAGAGAATTGGAGATAGATGGAAGGAGAAAAAGTAGAGTAAAACAGGACCTTGCCACTTGCCACAGTACGGATGAGTGAAACAAGCCAAACACAGAAAGAACAGTATTCCTGACTACACGGATCTGTGAGGTCGGTTTTTAGAAAGGAATCCAAGTATAAAGCGATAGAGAATAAAACAGAGGCTCCCCAAGGAGACGCAAAGGTGAAAGAACATGCCGGGTAGGGACATGTGGGGACACAGCTGGACTGTCTAGCAGGCTCATGCTAAGCTGCTTTTGCCACAGGAGAAAAAAATGATTAACTATGTAAAATAATGGATATTTTCATTGACTTAACTTCAGTAACCTTTTCCCTATCCACCCGCATCCCCTAACATCATGTTGTGTACTAGAAATATAAACAATAAAATTTACTTTAAAAAAAAAAGTAAAATGAAAAGACTTGTCTCAAAAAGATAGAAATGTTATTTCCAGGCCCCAGGTCATTAAAGAGACAGAAGGGGGAGGCCCGATTCAGGGAGGGGCCGGCGTTGGATCACAGGCCTATCCTGCAGGACGGAGGTGGCAGCCCAGGAGCTGAGAACTGCTGCCTGCCCTGCTCCAGCAGACACGCCCGGCTGGTGGGGGCAGGCTCTGGGACACACACTGGGGACTCCCCTCTCTGAGGGACAAATATCACTGCTTCTACTTCCAAATACCCAGTCCGGGCTGCTGAAAAGTTCACGCCATTACTCCTTGTTCCTGAAGGCCACCACTGGTACTGAACATCCATCCAGCGGGAAGCTGCGGGAAATGCAAATGAGGGAACACATGAGCGCTGCATGGCAATACCTGTACCCTGGTCCGATGCAGAACGCTGCCTAAGCAGTGTCAGCTGTTAGTTCTTTACTTTCTCATTTCTTTTCTTCTTTCCTTCCTCCTCTCTCTCCCTCCTCTCCACTCTTCCTTTCTTCCCTCCTTTCTTTTTTCCTCCATCCCTCCCTTCCTCCTGCCCTTTTATTCTTCCTTCTTTCTTTCACTCTAAAATTTGTTCACCTCCTTCTTCTGTCTCAAAGCTGATGGAACTTCAGAGTCCTACGTTCTCACCTCCATGTCCCTAATGAGGTGACCTAATCCAGACAGATCTTTAGAAAACGTAAGGATCCTTACACACATTCCCCTGAGGTACTTCTGTGCTTCTGTGGCAGAACACCTCAGGCTGGATCATTTTTCAAGGAATGTTTCCACAGTTGTGCAAGTGGGCAGCCCCAAATTGATGGCTAGCAGACTCACAGTCCGGCCAGGACTTGGAGCTGTGCGTCTAATATGGTACCGTTTCTACATCCTGTTGAAAAGAGGGGATGGCCAAGGGTTTAGAGTGCTGCCCCCAAGCTCTCATAAAATACAACCTCACTGGTGGCCTAGCATGGTGGACTAGCATGCTAATCGTCTACTTCCAAGAACTGGCATCCCACATGGGCATCAGTTTATATAGCAGCTACTCCACTTTATTTTTTGTTAAGACTTTTTTTTTTTTTGGAAGATCTATATATAAAGAGGAGAGACAGAGAAAAAGATCTTCTGCCCACTGATTCGCTCCCCAAGTGTCTACAACGACCAGAGCTACACTGATCCACAGTCAGGAGCCAGGAACCTCCTCCAGATCTCCCAAGTGGGTGCAGGGTCCCAACACTTTGGGCTGTCCTTGACTGCTTTCTCAGGTCATAAGCAGGGAACTGGAAGGGAATCAGGGCTGCCAACATTAAAACCAGCGCCCATATGGGACCCCAATGCATGCAAGGTGAGATCTCTAGCCACTAGGCTACCGCGCCAGGCCTGAAGCTACTCCATTTTCAATCCAACTTCCTGCTTGTGATCTGGGAAAAGAGTGGAGAAAGGCTCAATTCCTTGGGACCTTGAACCCAAATGGGAAGAAACTCCTGGCTCCCAGCTTTGGATCGGTTCAGCTCTGGCTGTTATAGCCATTTTGGGAGTGAGCTAGTGGATGAAAGATCCCTTTCTCTCCTCTTCTCTCTGCAAATCTTCCTTTCAAATAAAGAGAAATAAATATTTAAAAATAAAATAGGTAAAGTATCAACCTCATTCATAAAGGTTTCCCAGAAGGCTCCAACTCGTAAAACTACTCCATGGGCGTTAGATTTCAACTTGTGCTTTGGAAGGACACATAACATCCACGCCATGGCCCTCTGCCTGCCACCCACCAGGGGCTGTTCTCAGTCATCCTGGGACAGGGCACCATCCTGCATCAGGGAGCTGGATTCAAATAGGCAAGATGAGATCAAATTCAAAAAGCGTTTGCTTCCTTGTCGCATCTCAGCCTCCTTCACTGGGAACTATTCCTATTTTCAGCCTGAGCCTCCAGGTGTACCCAAAGCTGGTGGAGCTGGATGGGCTCAGAGGCTTCTAACTCAGTGAACAGGTCCATCATGGCCTTGCCTGTCCCCCTTCCCCTCAAAGGGAGATGACAGCAGCTCCTGTTGAGGGAGCCCAGGGGACTCAGGAGGCTGTGCATTCTGAGCACCAAGCCCCATGCCTGGCTCCAAGTGAGATCTTCATAAATGTTAGCTTTAAAAAACATAGCCTCATGGATGCCATGAAAGCCAAAAAGGAAAGAAAAGAATATTTCTTAAAACCCCCTCTTGGCAAGACCTAATGCTAGTGTTCTCACATATCACGGCACTTACACTGCTCTGCTGTCCTACAGCTAGTCCCTGTATCTTACCCCAATTTTCCCGTTTTATAAATCAGGAAACTGAGCAACCATGAGGGCGACTTGCCCAGAATTTCTGAACAAGTCAGATGTCTTTGGGTTGCAAAGAATCCAATCCAATTTATGCCAAAAAAGGGAGGGGTTGTGGAGGGTGGGAACACTTGCTGGTTCAGAAAGTACAATACCGTGTCTCAGAATCAAACTGTGCACATGGAAGGAAAGAGGCAGCAAAGCCTCGGAACAAGTGAGGCAGCAACTCACACCCTGCCAGCTCCCTCCCTCTCCTCCACCTCTGCTCTAGCTCTGCACGCTGGCTTTCTGTTAGCAGCATTAATCATATCTGCCCACTTCCCTCGCAGCTGCTATCCCTGCCTTCACCAACAGAGAGCTGACTTCCACTTATCAGTTCCAGTTTCAGAAATCTCAAGGAAAAGCTCTGATTGGCTCAGCTTGGGCCAATCATCCACTAGTTAGCTGATCAACTGTCACCAGGGGCTGTGTTGTTGTGACAAAGGTAGCTCCCTGTGGAACCACGTGGATAGAGTGAATATTGGAGTGATCTGCAGATTGCAAGAGTCCAGCTGCTAAGAGAGGAGTGTAGGATGGATTGTAGAATACTAACATAGTCCAGTTTTCTGGCCAGAATTTGGGAAAGACTACAATGGATGTCCAGGTCTGCTGGGCTTCAAAACCCACCTTCATTCCCTAGTGGATGTCCCATCTCTGAAAGTCAACTCAATCACCAGGAAACCAAAGTTGGTCTGTCAGCTTCCCAGGGAAAGATGAGGCCGATTTGATACCTAGCTGTCGTAACCATGAAGACTTGCAACAAGGGCAATCCTAGAGCATTCCCATTTTTTTCTGTCATGGTCATTGTTATCACTGCCTCCATCACTCCTTCTTTTTCATCAATGTTTCACTAAACTGTCCTTGTAAGTCAGATCTTCTGGTTATTAGAATTCTTTCGGTATTATATTTAGACGGCAAATTTCCTAAGCATGTAATTCTAGACTGTTGGTGCCAAAAGGGAATCACACACTACTAAATACCTCCTTCCTTCAATTCACAGCTGAGGAACGAAAAAGCAGGAAGGAAATAGCTGGTGACAGAGAGCAAGACCCCAATCCAAGCTTCCTTATCCCCGGCCCATTACGCAGCTCCCTCCAGCCCACTCCACCTTCTCTAGGCTGGGCTACAAAACAATGCTGAATCATATTATGTTGTCCCAAGAATCATTTTGGCACAATATTTTTTCATAATCCAATAAGCACTGGTTTTTAGTGACAGGAAGCATTCCTTAAATTCATAATCTTCCTTGCAGAACACTTCTTTCAGTTAACGGCTCTGTTAGAATCCTGCTGGCCTCTGAAGACATAGCTTCCTTAAAACACTGGCCAGTAAGAACCACTTCTTTTCACAAATAAGGGTCTAGGCTTGAAAACATTAAGGAATGTCCCTGGGTTCTCCATGTTCTGCACACCCTGCCAGCAGAGAGACATGATACCTTCGTGCTGGTGTCTGGACAGTGAGCAGTCATTGGAAGACAGAGCCAGGACTACCTGGGGAACTCAGGGCACATCCCGGCATGTGTGTCTTACCAAGCTGTGTGGCCATTGTGAGGTTTCATTTTTGTTTTTGTTTTTAGAGTTGTTCTGTTTTGGTTTTTACAAATCGCAGGTCTGTGGCAATCCTGACCTGTCAGCACCATGTTCACTCCACATCTCTGTGTCACACATGGACAAGTCCCACAGGATGCCCAACTTCTTCAATAGTAGATCTGTGGGCAAGCATCTGTGGGTTCAACACATTGCATCCACAAGAGCAAATTTCATGGACAAATACTGCATTCTGTCTGCTCCACCACCAACTATCCCCACCCCCACCACCAATTCTGGGCATTCCCTGAGGCACAGCTGTGTTACAGGTAGGCCACTTAATAACCCCACAATGATCTCTAAGTGTCCAAGTGAAAGGAAGGCTCCTAGGTCTCTCAGTATAGATGATTAAGTGTAGCAAGGCAAACACATTGAAAGCTGAAATGGAATAAAATATAGTCTTCTACCTAAAGTCAGCCAAATTGCAAATAAAAGGGAGGCATTCTCAGAGGAACTTGCAAGGGCTTCCCCAGTGAACACACAAATAATAACAATAATTTAAAAAAAAAAAACAGGCCCAGCACAATGGCCTACTGGGTAAATCCTCACCTTACAACTGCCAGGATCCTACGTGGGGACTGGTTCATGTCCTGACTGCTGCTCCACTTCCCATCCAGCTCCCTGCATGTGGCCTGGGAAAGCAATAGAGGATGACCCAAAGCCTTGGGACCCTGCACCCATGTAGGAGACCCAGAAGAAACTCCTGGCTCTTGGTTTCAGATTGGTTTAGCTCCAGCGGTTGCGGCCACTTAGAGAGTGAACCAGAAGATGGAAGATCTTTCTGTCTCTCCTTCTCTCTTTAAATCTGCCCTTTCAATAAAAATAATAAAATAAATCTTGAAAAAAAAAAGCACAATGGAGCAGTGGATCAAGTCTTTGCTTGCAATGCCAGCATGTCATATGAATGCCAGTTCGAGTTCCATATGTTCACCTGCTAATCTAGCTCCCTGCTAACGTTCCTGGGAAAGCAGCAAAGAATGGCCAAAGTATTTAGGCTTTTACACCCACATAGGAGACCAAGATGGAATTTCTGGCTACTGGGTTCTGCCTGAGCCAACTTTGGTTATTACAGCCATTTAGGGAGTGAACCAGTAGCTGGAAGACGTGTCTCTTTGTCTCCATTCCCTTTTGCCTTCAGACAAAGATAGATAGACAGATGATAGATAGATAGATAGATAGATAGATAGATAGATAGATAGATAGATATAGATATAGATAAAATCTTTAAAAAGAAAATAAGAAAAAACAACACAGCCTTTATGCTGTCAGGTAGAAAGTTTGAGCACTCTGGATAGAAAATCCAACTAGCCACAATATATTCTTGAGTCAAAGCCTAATCAAAAGCATTTTGATATGAAAGTAAGACATAAAGGGACCATTTTTAAAGATTTACATATTTTTACTGGAAAGGCATATTTTACAGAGAGAAAGAGAGAGAGAGAGAAAGATCTGCTATCCACCAATTCACTCCCCAAGTGGCCACAACAGCTGGAGCTGAGCCAGTTCGAAGCCGGAGCCAGAAGCTTCTTCCAAGTCTCCCATTTGGATGCAGACAGCATCCTAAGGTTTTGGACCATCCTCTGTTGTTTTCCCAGGACTCAAACAGGAAGCTAGATGGGAAG
The DNA here is from genome assembly GCF_017591425.1 of Ochotona curzoniae. NCBI lineage: Eukaryota > Metazoa > Chordata > Mammalia > Lagomorpha > Ochotonidae > Ochotona > Ochotona curzoniae. Next base: position 9,418,439 of record NW_024466004.1, on the reverse strand, counting down.
TGAGCAGCCAGAACATGGACCAGTGTTCACATAGGATGCTGGCATGTGCAAGGTAAGGATTTAGCCATTGAGCCATCATACCAAGCCCAATCCTGTAGAAATTGTGGCTTGAAAAAATAAACACAAATATACATGGTCTGGTTAACGATACTTTCTCTCTGACTCAGGAGCCTCTGGTCTTCTGACAGCATCCATGAGACTGTGGTAGGCTCAGCTGTTAGCCTGTAAATGAGGGAACAACCTAGACCCTCCACAGCTCCTGACAGAGAGATGGGACATCTCTTTGCCTGTCCTCAATGCCATTTCCAGGTCATATAATCCCTCCTGTTAGAATTTCCTATCCCTCATGTTTCAACCTGCACTGACAAAATCATTCTCTGAATCTTTTCATCTCTATCCTCTAATAACCTTCCCTATGCCCTGAGAAATCACTTACCTTTGTTTTCCCACCCCAAATACAGTCATGATTCTGGACAACTTCACAGGTCACCTCTAAATAGGACACCGCCCATCCAACCCCCTGCCTCCCAGCTTCTTCATCACTTTAACTCCTCCAGATGATTCATGGACCCTAGCCACATGCTCCCACTGGCCATGCTCCGAACAGTATCAACACCACTGTCCATATCATGCCTCAGAAACCTTAAAAACTGATCAGCATTTCCTACCTTGATTGTTGTATTTTTCAATTCTTATGATTCTACATGATTTTCAAATCAGCTATGGCAAATTTTGCAATTTATGTTTCCTGTCAATGTTTTTTATTTCTTTCTCAGATATACTAAGTATGATTGTTTTGTTTTGTTCTTACCATGGTCTGTATCTGTTAACATCAATATCTGAAATCTGTAGGTCTGTTACATTTACATGTCCTCGTGGTATCTTATCCCCATGTGTATTTAGTTATTTTTGACTGTGTGCTGGCCATTATGTTTGAACAATTATGTAGAGGATGTGTCCTTGGAAACTTCAGTTCAAAGCACATCCCCCACCACAATTCAAAATTAAGGCTTGAGTTTGCCTTGACCACCCAAGAAGTACAAATCTGAGCTGCAAAACCAAAATTGGATTGAGTTCATCTCCAGCTTCAAGGAAGTAGTCTTAGGAAGCCGAGTTTATGCTGGTGGGAGTGTGAGCTGGTCTTTGACTTTGGTTCTGGTAGACCAAAGGAAAGTTCAGATTCCCTCAGTGCAAAAGCAGACTCTGTGCACAGTTACCTCCCTGGGCTCTTCTCCCTTCTGTGTTGGCCTGGAACCTCCTTATCATCTTGTCAGCTCCTGCTTGTCTCAAGATATTTTTATCTTCTGTGACTGTTTTTAGCAGCCACAATAATCCAAGGAGCTTAGCTCCCCACCATTACCCAGAACCAATATTCTAATAGTCCATTCTCTATCAAGGACCACTGCCCTTCCAGCACCTTCCCTCCCCCAACCTTGCATCTGTTTGTGTTCTTACTGAGTTCCCCATTCCCTTTCCTCCAGTTGGTCCTCCCTTTCTGTCCCTACTGCCTTCTTTGTACTCCATAATCCATCTTGTTAGCCTCATGATCTCTCAGGGTAACACTTCATTCTTTTGACTCATTTTTTTCCTTAGCATCTACCTGGAAAAACAAATCCAGCCTCCATTGTTCCCACACTCATTCATTGCTGCTGAGGACTTACAGGAAGCTCACTAAACCACTTTTATGCTGGTCGCTGATGAGATCTAGGCTCCCATCAGCACCCAGGAGATGCTTCTTCTTCACAATCAACCCCATGCCAATCCCTCTGGCATTTTGTTTAATGTCCCCTCTTGGGAAGTCCTCCGTCTCCTTCATACCCCAACCACTGTGGTGATGCTCACACCTGCTAGTTCACCACCACAGCAACTGCACATTCCTGGCTGGCCACCAGCACATCCACATCCTTTCCATCTTGCCTTTTCCTCATCTGTTTCATAGGCTGGTTCTTTCTCCTCCTGAGGCTCATCCTCCCCCTCCCTGTTCAGAGCTTCAGCCCCCATCACTCACCTCCTATCTCTTTCTGGCGGCCTTTCCCATCATCAGGCAAACACACTCAAGCTTCCCTCTCTTCAAGATAAACTTTGTCTTTAAACTCTGCAGTCTTTACCAAGTATAGTCACTCCTATAAGCCCCCATTGCACTCCAAAATTACCTATCTGATGCCCTAGAAGGCAATTTGTACCCCAAAGACGATGAATTCTTTGGGAACTAGAACTTTGCCTTAACCTTTACTGAATCCCCAACAACTAGCATGAAATGAAAGAACAAGGCCTGGGGTCATGGTTAGGCCTAGTGGCTCCCTGCATCTCTGTGTCCTGGTTACCAGGGAGTTCTGCTTTGATGGCAGGCCAGCTGGCAGAGTTCTACTTTACAGTAGGACTAATGCAATGTGATTCCTTCAGTCTATGGCAATTCTGGCTTTATTTAGTTAGTATCTAATTTGCAGGTTAATAAGTCATTGTCTGAAGGTTTTGTGTGACACACTGGGCGAAGATCACCTTTCCCAGACTTCCTTGGGACTTGGGGTGGCGGTGGGGAAAGGATCAAGTGTATTTGGAGGCACTAACTCTTTGGATGGCTTACAGCATCTCAGTCTGGGCCTATTACTCATTAGGATTTATTTATCTTTTGTGGTGGCCTAGAAAGAGCCAAGCTTAATGAAGTGGTTACCAAAAGCCTTTAACATCATATTTTCCACAGAGTTCATAAAAATATTGACAATGGACTTAGATACCACATTGCATCTTTCAAACAGATGAGCCCAAATCGCATGAAGCATATTGATTTGATTTTTTTAACAAAGCCCTTCTAGCAAGAAGCCTGCAGTGCTGTCACCGGCAGCAGCAAGGAGGCCCTTCCAGTGAGGGACACACAAGTCCGTTTCACGGATTTGGACATGCCACTGTCCTTCCAGAGGTCTAAGTTTCCTCACCGTACTTGAGAAATTTGGGTGACATGAACTCTCTGAGCTGTCCCATTGTGAGGAGAAAGAACCAAAAAGTTAAGGTGCAATTCACCCCATTCGTGTGTGTGTGTGTGTGTGTGTGTGTGTGTGTGTGTGTGCGTGTATGTGTGTGAGTGTGAGGCGGCCATTGTAGCAGCCTTTTGGTTTATAGACTGGCTTGTCCCAGGACTTGCCCTGGTGTGATTCTCTGCAGACTTCCATCCCTGAAGCCCCCGGAGGAGGAAGCACAGAGGATGATCAGGGATCCCTGAGATTCTGGTGCTGGGTGAGCACCTGGACAAAGAGGTCTCCCAGCCACTGACCTAAAACATGCTGACACCCAAGCTCCACCCCAAACCAGCTGGCCTCTAGGGTTGGGGCCCAAGCTTGAGTATGTGTTTAAAACTCCATCGGTTATTCTGACACATGGCAATGTTGGAAATGACTTGTGCTCCCGGTCCAGACTCTTTCCCAAAAACAGTGATATCTGTTAAGTCAGGCAGGCCTGATCCTGAGTCCTGATGCCACCTAAACCTGTGTGGTCCTAGCTGTGTTCTTATCCCCTTTGCACTCTTTGCACACCAGGATCCTCAGTCAGTGGGTAAGTATGGAAAGGACACATTGGGAATAGGCAAAGCAGGCCCCAAGAGGGGGTCACATTTAAACCCAGACCTGGGACAGAAGTAAGCAATGGACAATAGGGAGCATGCTCCAAGCACACAGACAGAATGTAGAGGACCTAAAGTAGGGAAAGGACTCCACACCACCCAAACACAACGCAGTGGGACTCTGATAGTGGGCTTACCAAGCCAGACAACAGCTAGCCCTTGGGCAGAAAGAAGAGCCAGGGTAATTGATTTGTGCAGTGATCAAGATGCCACTCCAGGGCCTGGCACGATAGCGTAGGAGTTAAGGTGCTAGCCTTGAATGCAGCAGGATCCCACATGGGCGCCGGTTCTAATCCCAGCCGCTCCACCTCTATCCAGCTCTCTGCTTGTGGCCTGGGAAAGCAGTCAAGGACGGCCCAAGGCCTTGGGACCCTGCACCCATGTAGGAGACGCTGAAAGAAGTTCCTGGCTCCTGGCTTCAGATCGGCGCAGCACCAGCCATTGCGGTCACTTGGGGAGTGAATCATCAGACAGAAGATCTTCCTCTCTGTCTCTCCTCCTCTCTGTACATCTGCCTTTCCAATAAAAAATAAATAAATCTTAAAAAAAAAAAAAAGGATGCCACTCCAACAACTGCCTCCCATTTTTTAAATACTTCGACGTGAATCCCAACTCCACTTGTGATTCCAGCTTCCTAATAATGTGGATTCTGGGATGCAGCAGGGGAAGGCTTACGTGTCTGGGCCCCAGCTGCCCATGTGGGATGAAGTTCCTGGCTCTTGGCTTTGGCCTGACCCAGCCTGGTTGTTGCAGGCCTTTCATAAGCAAAGCAACAAAAATGATTTCTCTCTCTCCCACCCCCTCCCCTTTCTCCTCTCTCTCTCTTTCTGCCTCTCTCTTCTTTCAAATTAATTAAAAAATAATAATTTTTTTAAAAAATAGAGAGAAAGTAAAGAAGTACTCTTCAGTAGAAAGGAGGCAAAGACAGACCAAACAAATGGACTTGGATGAAAAAAATGGGGTGGGGCATTTCTATGTGCTAGCCAAGTGATTGTCCACAATGCCATGGCAGACTCCCCCAGCAGCACGGAAAGTGCAAAGGGTGGGTTATTTTAAATTTCTCCTTCTGTTCTGCACAACTCTTGGAAACTTTAAGTGCTAATAAAAAGAAAGGATGCTGAAAAAATTTTGAAGGCTTTAAACAGTTTGCAGGATTAAAAACCAACCTCAAATCCAACACCCACACATCTCCTTAAAAGCATCAGCTGAAAGCAGTTCATACTAAAGCCGCACGGAGGAGGAGGGGAAGGTGCTGCTTGAGCTGAGGGTGGCTGCCCACAGACATCCCACAGCCTGGCACACGGCAGGGGCTGGCTGCCCAGAGACTGCAATGGCAGGACAAACGGCTCTCCCCATCTCCCTCAAGCCCCGAATCCTCCACTCAACTCCCATGAAAGGTTCAGGAAGAGTTTGAAAATATTAAGCCAGGTTTTCTGGAAGCCAAGTAAAAATGACCTTGAAAATAAACCACATGCTGCCGCTAATTAATCTTAGTTCCTGGCTCTTTCCAATCAGACCCTGAACTATAATCCATCTTCATTACACTTCTTTTAAAGTAAAAATGGTGCATTTCCGCAAGTCTAATTAAGGAAGGAACATTATAAGGCCTTGGGTCATAATTCTCTCCATGTCATAACTTTTTTGTTGTGTCTCTTACACACACACACACACACACACACACACACCCCTTCAAAAACTCTACATAACCTGTGTAGTGGAAACCAAGGGCAGGCTACTCAAGAGGCAATAGAGCATGGCCAAATAAGTGCCATGGGCAGCCAATGTCCCTCCCCACTCAAATATCCGCACCTTATACACATCCACCCTCCTTTTTGCTATACACATACTTGCTGGGCCCTTGGGAACGTACCAAGGCAGATCTACACTGAGTATGTGGCCATTGGTTGCTCTGTGACACTGATTGGGTGTAGGGCAGCATTTGAACCACTTCTTCTGACCATTGAGACCAAAGGGAAGGTCTGTTGTGGGTTTCTGGACAAGCTTATCTTCCATTATAGCAATAATGAACCCTGGATAATGCTGAGTTGTGTGAGGCTGAGATGCTTGTCTCTCAACAGTCAATGCCGTGAAATGTGAGTGACTCAGAGTGAGAAAACACACCTGACTTCGGGTCAGGAGACCTTGGGGAGGAAAGTGTTGGGGGAAGCTGTGCTGTCTCTGTAGACTTGTCTGGTGGACATATCTGGCTCCCCAAGTTATGACATAGGATCCTGAGAGAAGATTGGAACAGTCTGGGATCCGTTGTAGCTGGACTAGGCATTGAGAGTTAGGACCAAGTTGGGGTCATGTTTGAGGGCTGGTAATAGGTTCTCCCAGTTGGCTGGGTCCTTTCTATTGACACAGTCATCAACACTACAACTCTAGATGAATCATGAACGCTTCGGGGTTTCCCCAATTATTGATTATTGGAGGATTCTTTCAAAGGTTCTTGTGGATTAAACCCAGTCTACATAAACCCAGTGACCAGCTAGAGGCCCCTGAGAATTATTCAGGTTTCATTCTCATTTTCCCCTACCCTCTCTAATCCCCATCCATCTGCCTCATCCCAGTCCCCCACTTACTGCTTCAACTTCTGTCAATTAAGCCCTGAAAGGGCCCCAGTTCTACTTCTAGGCTGACATATACCATCAGGTACACACCATAGAGAGGTACACTGGCTTACTTAACAATTTGTAATATGATTCATATCATTGTCACATGACCAGCTCAGCCCAGGGCCACTGGTCTCCAACAACCCTTCTCATTAAGAGAACACCACAGGCTAGTGTTTGGGGTGGCTATGAAGATGTCTTTTGGAATGCATTCATGACATATTACAGTTCCTAGGTTCAAGTCCTGGCTCTGCTCCTGGTTTCAGCTTTTTGCTTATGCAGAGCCTGGGAGACAGCAAGGAATGGTTCAAGTAACTAAATTTCTGCCACCCATATAAGAGACCTGGGTTGAGTTCCCAGCTCCTGAATTTTTACACAGAGAAACATTGGAGTTTAGAAGGCACCTAAACACATGGGTGTAAGTAGATTTTCTTATAGACAACACACACACACACAGTGTGGAGCCTAGCCCAGGACTCTTTAACACTTGGCCAGAGGAGGGGCTGCCAATAAGTCATGTTGGACCTTGAAGGAACCATAACCCCCTCTCTCTATAGATGAGAAACTAAAGCCAAGAAGAAAAAAGTCTTGGCCAGAGTCCCAAAGCTCCAGGCAGAAAATAAGTGAAAACAAGTGAGTTCACAGTGGTGTTAAGGATGCTGGTTTCCTATGTAGTAAAGCAGTGGAAGTAACTTTGTATACTATCCCAGGTGAAGACTCATGTTGGGCCAGAAGTTCACAGGGCACTTAGGTGGCTCACGGAAATTCCCAGTGGAGTGGTGGACATGGCCTGACATTGCAAATGGGCCCATGAACCACTGGCTACAGTCACCTGACCCCAGGAGAATGCCAGGCCCAGGCGGCTCAGACACCTTCTGCTGCCACATTCTGCTTCCCGGGAAGTCAGCATGCACATGAACAGCCATGAGCTAGACCGCTATCCTATCAGCAGAGGATGCAGGGACTCCTGCTGCTGAACTGTTGGGCTAAACCGCATCACATTGTAAACAATTGTCCAAATCTCCTTTTAATTTAGGAAGCACCCCATGTCCCTCCCAACAAACCACTGTTTCCTCAGCCTATACTATTGGAGGGGTTTCAGTCACATGCAGCCAAAATCAAAACAAAATAGGGTCACCAAATCCTGGAATCCCCTGAATGCCCCAGTTTGCTGCCTCTGGAACATCCTGAGAAGTCCATACGCCTGAAGGAGGGTCACTGGGCTCTGTACTTCCCAATCCTGATTATCAAGGCAGAACACACTTTTTTGTTTTAAGATTTATTTATATTTATTGGAAAGTCAGATTTATAGTGGGAAGGAGACAGAAAGAATAATCTTCCATCTACTGGTTCACTCTCCAAACGGCCACAATAGCCACAGCCTAGCCAATCCGAAGCCAGAAGTCAGGAGCTTCTTCCAGGTCTCCCAAATGGGTGCAGGGTTCCAAGACTTTGGGCTGTCCTTGAATGCTTTCCCAGGCCACAAGCAGGGAGCTGGATGGGAAGTGGAGCAGCCAGAACATGAACCAGCACCCATATGGAATCCCAGCACATGCAAGGTAAGGATTTAGCCACTGACCCAGGCCCCAAAATTTATCTTTATCTTTAATTTGTTAGTGATATTCATTAGATTTGATTGTCTTGAGGAGCAAAACTACCCACCCGTTGCCGTGCCACGCCTACATCTGGAATATGAAAGAGGGCAGTTAGCAGAGCGATTCAGCACTAAGACTTAGAGAAGCGCTGTGGGGGACAGTCCCTACCTGTCCCCCAGGGCTCGGTTGCTGCTTGGAGGTTGATTTCCTTACTGTCTCAGACTACGTTATGCACTTTAATCAGGCCGGAGTTTTGTTGTGTTTTCTAATTTGTTTTCATTTTATTTTATTTGACAGGTACAGAGAGCAAGAGATCTTCTATCTGCTGGTTCACTCTTCAAATGCGCACAACAGCCAGGTCGAAATCCGGACCCTGAAACTCAATCCCAGGTCTCCCACACTGGAGCCGTCATCCACTGTCTTCCACATTGCACATTGGCAGGAAGCTGGAAGAGAAGCAGAGGAGCCAGAATTGAAGCAAAGTATCTGATATGAGATGGGCGTGTTGCCAGAAGCAGCTTAACTGCTGCATAAACGCCTTCCCACTTTGTACTGGCTTAATGAAAAAGAACACCTCATCCCAGCCCAAGGTGGCCCTGAAGCCCAGCAAAAGGAACTCATCTATTCTCTTCAATGCACAGGATATAGGTCCAGAAGGCTGGTGACATGACCACCCACTGAGTCTCTGCTCAAGCTTCAGCTGGGTGACCTTTCTTCCAGAGACTTGAACGTGGTTCTGCAGGGTAGGTGTGGAAGAGGGTGATGTTCTGTTTAATGCCACAGTGAAAGTACCTGGCATGAGTAGGCAAGCTTCACCCCCCATATCAGTAACTACTGACTGAGCTTGTGCCATTCACCAGGCACTGAATTTAAGGGGCTCATGGGTTCTCATTCGAAACAGAAGGAAATGGTGTGGCTGGCAGGCAGTCCGTGGATATGATTATCCATCTATTCAGAGATAAAGTGCTATCCCTTGGCACTCATTTCTTTCTTGCATGGGCCACCAAAATGGCCATAGGACAGAGGGAGGAACTAGAGCCAAGGGGACTCTACATGGAGACACTGACCAGCCTACCACGTACAGATCCCAGCCCACTGCCACTATGTGCTGGCTGCTGTGTACAAGTCCTGTCCAGTGGCCCAGGGCAAAGAGGCCACAGCCCCCTGAGAAACTCTCACTACCCCATCCCACTCCAGTGCCAAGTGCACGGCCTTCTACATGGTAGTTCTCCCTGAGTCATGGAAAACATCCCTACACAGGCACGCGCATGCTGGGTGTTGAAAGTTTGTCCTCCTAGACACTGAAACGCCCGCCTGGTCCCAGGAGTTAGGTGAGAGGCTCCAACATCAGCAGCTGTCAGGCTGTCCCAGGCAGCCAGGGCAAGAAAGTCCAGAGGAAAGAAAGGACAAATGCTCTATCAGCCTAGCCTGTGGGGCGTGGAAGTGAAGGAAGGGTAGAGCCCCTGGGCTCCCAGTCCCCTGAGCGTCACTTCCCAAGACAGTTCTGCTCTGCGCCCCTCTGCAGGGCTGTGTTCTCCCAAAGGGGGAGGGGCCCAGACCAACCACACCAGCATCACCTGAGAACTGGTTGGAAATGCACAACCTGATCCCATTTCCCACCCCCTACCTACCAGGCAGAGGAACCTGAGTTTCTTGGATGTGACTTCCCTGCTCTAGCTCAGCCTGAATTCAACAAGGGGATGGATAGCAAGGAAGAGCTGAGGTTCGCAGCTCCTCCCTACGACCTGCCCCCTCCACACAACCATACCCTGTATGGTCCTGCAGAAAACAGCCATCTCAGCAACACCACCACTCAGAATCAACAATGGCCAAAGCAGCCAGCATGGCTGCTGACTGCATCCCCATGATGCCCTATTGCTGGTTCTAAAGTCATAATAAATTATCATGACAGGCACTCCTACTCCCATGATACACCTGGCGTCACTTTTGAGACTTCCATGATAAAAGCAGAGGAAAGGGCAGGACTCCACCCTGCTGCCTCCAGGTTTCATCAAGCAGTGCTCTCACTCTGAAGCCCAAAGCAGCCGAGTGTATGAGCTTGGACTTTGTGTTGGGAGAAGGAGAGAGAGAGAGCTGCAGTAGAGGGCAGCAGGGCAAGCATCTTTCCAATGGCCCAGGCACTCTACAACCCTCCTGTCCAGGAGCAGGAAGTCCACCAGGGACCCACTTTGTCCTCTGGTTTCCAGTTAGGTTCAGCCACAGAGAGGCCCTGGCAAGAGTTCAGAGGACAGCAGAGTGAGAGTCACTGACTGGTTGCTCCCTGTGCGTTCACCTGGAGCTGGCTGTGTCCCTCAGCTGCACCATATGACTTTCCTTCCAGGAGATGAAGACCAGCTCCAAGGCATGACGATGCTCCTCGTGGGAGAGCAGCCTTCTGCTTGGGTCACAGGCTTGCACCTGATGGACAGACAGTGGCATGTGTGTGTGCAGTAGATGCACACTACTCTCAAGGCAGAAGTGTAAATCGAAAGGGCATGATGCCCTAGCTCCTCCCATCTTGCTGTTCTGCCATCTGTAGTGTGTAGTCACCACTCCCATGGTCAAGAACACACTGCATCATGGAAGATCCAAGCAGTAGGAACACAGAGGGACACAACTTCCTCTCCCTGTAAGGGACATGTCCTCCTCTCCCACAAATGGCACATGTCACTTCCTCCATATTCCAATGGCCTGGGTTAGGGCACCTCCCTTCATTCCCCCACCTCCACAAGGTTTCTGACAGCATGGGTGGCAGTCTCACCCACAGGGCAGACAGCTCTGAGACAGGAGGGCAAGTTACCTAAGGGTATGGGCCACATTGCCACAGCTTCAGATCCACCATATCCTTAGACTCAAAGCAGGCACAGGGCCTGCCCTATTTCAAGGTGAGAAAATTAGTTGAGAGGGGAGTGGCAAGGTCCCATAGGCAAAGGAGCATGGAGGATGAAGGCTGTGATTGGGATCATCTCTGAAAAACGCCAGTGTTGTGACACAGTGAGTGACACCCCAGCCTGCAACACAGGCATCCTATACTCAGCTGCTCCACTTTCAGTTCAACTCCCTACTAATGCACCTAGGGAGCTGCAGAAGATGGCCCAAGTGCTCCTATCTCAAAGACCGGATGGAGTTGTAGGCTCTTGGCTTTGTCTTGGTTCAGCTCCAGCTGTTGCAACCATTTGGGGAATAAGCCAACAAATGGAAGAGCTCTCTAAGCAGAGGTAGAGGATAAGGCCCACCTGCCTTATGTGACCTGTGGGAATCTCCGCAGTGGCGCTCTGAACAACTACACAGTCCCCAAAGGACTTGGCAGCCCTCTGCGAGGGAAGACCAGAGAGAGGGGGTGAGAGGAGGGTCAGCCGGCTTCCTCCCTGCTGGCAGGGCCGTGTGGAGTCCCAGTGAAGCCTCTGCTGGCTCCATGCAAGGCCCCAGCACCAAGGTGTTATAAAGCAGGCTCAAGTCAACGAGAGGCAGCTGCTTGAAGCCTTGCCCAGTTTTTCGTATGACTCATAAATTTGTTCCATGGTGAGGAAATTCCCTGAAAGCTTGTTGGCAGTCTCACGCAGTCTGACCAGTAGCTAAGAAACACATCACCTCCGCGGTACGAGAAGCAAGAAAACACACAGGCTTGGACTCGGGGCTTCCACACAGGAGGGTCACCAGAGAAGCCTTCCTTCCTCCCGGGGCACAACAGCTTTCGGCATTTGTTAGGAAGGCGGGCTGTTGCAGCCAGCCTTCACGCTCACCAGATGAGGGGGGTCGGGCAGTATTTGGGTGTAGCTTTGTATGTCTGTGTGCACTTCTGTGTGTATCTGCGTGCATCTGTTTCTGTGTGAAGCTCTGTATGTGTGTGCACCTCTGTGTGTGTGCAGCTTTGTATATGTCTGTGTGAAGCTCTATGTGCGTGCGCAGCACTGTGTGTCCCTGGGCAGCTCTGTGTGTATCCATGGGCAGCTGTGTGTGTGTGCACCTCTGTGTGTATCCATGGGCACCTGTATGTGTGTCTATGTGTTTGTGTGCAGCTCTGTACGTGTCTGTGTACAGCTGTGTGTGTGTCTATGTGGGAAGCTGCATGTGTAGATCCAGGAGGACTGTATGTATGGCTATGTGTGTGTGTATACAGCTATATGTGTTGTATGTCTATGTGAGTGTCTGCAGCTATGTGCATGTGTGGGGGGTTGTATGTGTGTAGTTGTGTGTGTGCAGCTGTGTGTGAAAATGGCTATGTGTGTATGTGTATGAATGGCTGTGGGTATGTGTGCAGCTGTGTGTGCGTGGTTGTGTTGTGACTGTCTGTGTGAGGCAGTGTGGTGTGATCTGGGCTCCTGCACCTTGCGAAGTTGGTAATGGGAGGTCAGCCCTGCCCTTCTGCTTGCCCCCCACCCTCACGGGAACACTGTCCACCCATTGGCCTCACATGATTGGACAGGGCGCTACCCAAAGGTACCAGCCCCTTTCTTCACAGAGGAACTCCATGCAAGTGCTCCCTCCAAATTGCTGGAAGCCAAGATAATGGCTACCACCTTTGGGGAGGAAAGCAGGAAATGGTGGCGAGCCCACACGGGGCGTCTGTGGCGACGCTCTGTTCCTTGTTCCAGGAGGCGATCAACAAACTGCCTTTTTGTGTTCATCCCATCGGGGTCTCGGTATCCAAACCTGCCTTTCTTAAGAAAAAAAAAAAAAACTCTATTTATTAGAGAGTCAGAGAGACAGACACACAATGAGTGCTCCAGTTCACTGATTCACTCCCCAAATGCCCACCATGGCTGAGGAAGAGCCAAGAAGAAGCCAGAGATGGGAACTGAATTCAGGTCACCCACGGAGATGGCAGGGACCCAAAGCACTTGAGACATCATCTGCTTCCGCAGGGAGTACACACCAGTAACATCAGTAGGAAGCCAGAAGTGGGAGCCAAGGCAGGGACTTGAACCCAGGAACTCCAGTATAGGAGCCAGAAGCTTCTTCCAGATCTCCCTTGCAGGTGCCTGGTCCCAAGGCCTTGGGTTAGCCTCTGCTGGTTTCCCAGGCTGCAAGCAGGGAACTAGATGGGAAGTGGAGCAGCCAGAATACAAACCAGTGCCCGTAAGGAATGTCCACATGTGTAAGGTGAAGATTTAGCCATTAATCATCATACTGGGCCCCCTCTCTCTTCTATTTTGTAAAGGCAGGGGGCATACTACTTGATACATGTCAGCAGTATCTGATTCTGTCAGTCTCTTCTCACCTCTACTGGTACATGCCTCTTTCCACAGTGTGTATACACTTCTCAACATGTACCTTATCCTTCAATTAAAAGCTTGCTTTCCGAGACCACCATGTTTAGCTGAGCCTCTATACATTCTTATTTGTAAAACAGGAATAGTAATAAACACCACCACTTGGAGTGTGGTAAGAGTTGGGGAGCTTGACAGAAAGCACCCAGCTCAATGACGTCACAGCGTGACAGCCAACCTCTGATGCAGCCACCCAGCCCTGAGGAATACATTTCCCTACTGACCTGCCGAATGACATGGAATCCTCCTTTCCTCTGGTCCGCTCCCAACCTTCAACCTGTTCCATGTATGAGTTGCCTTGCATTTCAATTCCTTCAGAGTTTCAGAGTTACGAGCTCAGCTGTACAACAGGCATCCTCGGAAACACAAGAGCCCAAGATGGGTATTGCGTTAGAAGCAGCAAGGACAATTCTAGTAGAAAAAGCTTCCTGTGCGGAGCTAGAAGGTGTGGAGGCATGAAATGGCACGGAGAGTGGGGGGAATACGGTGAGTTGGGGGAATACTGTGAGTGGGGTAACACCGTGAGTGGGGGGAAAACGCCATGAGTGGGGAGGATCACTGAGTGGGAGGCAGGACATACCAGCTCTGAGAGAACAGAAGTGGTGGCACACACGAGAGATCAAGCAGCCTGACACTTCCTGGTTCTGGATTTGAATTTTATCCTGAGGGCAGAGAGGAAGACCCGGGGTATTAAAATAAGCATCAAGCTGGAGAGAGAGTTCAGAAAGAGAGCCAGGTGGAGGGGACGGGGTTGAAGGAGGGAACAGGCCAGGAGACAGTCAGATCTTTTTTTTTTTTTTCAATTGTAGCAAAATATGCATAAATAAAACTGACCATTCTAAACTTGTTCAAAATACTGTTTAGCAGCTGTGAAGTACTCAGCCTGGTGTGCGACCAGGTTCCAGAAACTGAAGCTCTCTACCCACTCATATCACCCCATTAGATAGATCATGCCAACTTACAAGATAGGGACCTGAGGCTGAGGCAGAGGAAAGAGAGAAGGGTATTTCTTTCTCTTACAAACTTTTTTAAAAAGGGATTTATTTATTTTTATTGGAAAGACAGATTTACAAAAAAGGAGAGACAGAAAGATCTTCCACCTGCTGGTTCACTCCCCAAATGGCTGCCACAGCTGGAGCTGAGCCAATCCGAAGCCAGGAGCTTCTTCTGGGTCTCTTATGCAGGTGCAGGGTCCCAAGGCTTTGAGCCATCCTCCACTGCTTTCCCAGGCCACGAGCAGGGAGCTGGATGCGAAGTGAAACATCCAGGACATGAACTGATGCCATGCAAAGGAAGGGCTAGCTAATTGAGCCATCATCAAGCAGGACCCTGAGAAACGGTTTAACTCCCAGCTTCAGGGATGAAAACTGGCTAGAAGGCCCACATCAGTCTCCCATGTGAGCCTGAGCCAATGGCTTGGGTTATACATCCCAGTTCCCCATTTCTCATCCTGCAACACTAAGCCAGCTTCCTCCCACGGCGACTGGCTTCCCTTAGAGTTTCATATCCCAAGAAGGCCAGTATTGTGGCAGTGTGTGTAAAACTGTAATGCGTGCATCCATAAGAGCACCAGTTCAAGTACCAGCTGCTCCACTTCTGATCAAGTTCCCTGCTTGATGTGTCTGGGAAAGCAGCAGAATATGGTCCAGCGTTTGCACTCCTACACCCACATGGGAAGTCTAGAAGAAGCTCCTGGCTTTGGACCAGCCCAGCTCTAGCTGCTGTGGCCATTGGAGGGGTATATCAGCCGATATCTCTCTGTCTCTCTGTCTCTCTGTCTCTCTCTCTCTGTAACTTTGACTTCCAAATAAATAAATCTTTAAAAAAAAAAGGAACCATTCACACATCCGCCGTATTTGAGGAAGTGAGAAAGATGAGGGGCAGAGATGGGAGAAAAGTACACTGAGTAGGGTGGCCAGCAGGGTAGAAAGGGCCAGAAGTGAGGCATGTCCTAGGAACTGAGAGGAGAGCGTGGGCAGCAGAATCACATGGGGCCAAGATGCCACGGAGCTGACGTGCCAGGGATGTTTGTTAACAGAGCCTGGAGCAGTGCTGACAGGTGAGATACTAAATAAGGCACCTGTTAGATTTTATCGATGAGAGAGGTGACAGGAGCCCAGGATGGGGAGGGCTCAAGCAGGACACAGAGGAACCCCAGAGAGGGGACCATTTGGACCAGATCTTGAGAAGTGTCTGTGACTTTAGGAAGGAGGCCACCGGCAAGGAGGTCTGTAAAGTCCTAGTAACCAAAATCAACCACTCTTGTGGCTTTTTTTCCCATACTATAAATTTTTCAAAAAAAGCTTTCTATCCCTGTGGGTACTTGTGTCATCATAGGATTTGGTCCTTCCTACAAAAGAGGCTTCCAAAGGCTGCACTGGCACGCTGGGCTGCCTACCAATGACTCAGCCCAGCTGGTGAAATAGAAGGTCCAAAGGAAACACAGATCTTTGAAAAGAGCTCTAGACGTGCCTGAAAAATGGCACACTTAGAGAGCCTAGGCAAGGACGTTCATGTATGGGAACTAAGACCCCTTCATGCCGTGGGCCAGGTGGGCCTTGCAGCTGAGGGGGCTGGCTGAGGGGGCATTGTAAGGCCCCACGAGCAGCTCCCTCACCTCCACCTTCTCAGGGCCCTGGCTTTGAACTGAAGCAGTACACAGTGTACAGGTGAACACATTGGGTGCTAAACCTGCTGAAAAGCAGGAGCTGGGCCAAGGTCTGCAGAGGAGGATGTGGCAAGGCCTTGGGTGGGGAAATGGAGTCAGGATGACTCTGTGTGTGTATGTGAGAGTGTGCACACACACACACACGCATGTGCCCATGCACCAGCACACACATTCAATTTAGCAGAGGAAGTCAAGGCAAATAGCTTAATCACAACCATCCCTCGGGGCAATTTGGAATCATTTTCTCATTAGAGAATCAAGCGGGCGGCATGACTAATGTGCAATCAGACGGTAGCTCCCGCGCCCTCATGCTCTGCCAGCATGCAGCCTCTGCTCCGCCCTGCCTGCCTCCCTACATGAGGCAGGGATACGGGCTACTGGCTAGTGATGAGGATGGGTGGGGACAGGGGAGGGAAGGTCACCGCCAGTAGAATCCTGGAGGTGCTCAGGGCTGAGGTCAGAGGCTGGAGGTAGTGGGGAGGGGAGAAGCCAGGGTGCTCCACAAGGTCTGCCACATGGGCTACAAATCTTGACTCATGCCCCGTGGTGTCATGTGGGTGGGCGAGGCCTTGGGACTCCAGATGGTTTTTCTGAAACCCTTGAACTTTAGGAGCCTTGTTGCCAGTTGTCCATTCAAAACCAAAGCCCAAGCATATTCACCCCACCAGAGATCTAGACGTTTCTAGAGTTTCCTTTCTCTACAGGTGCTCCCTGACATCACAGACCCCCCCCAAACCACTGAATCACAGTGTGTGTTTTTCTGAGGTGATTCACGGACACAGGAAAATCTTGGGAGCAACTGCCTGAGGCCCAACATGAAACAATGCACCCTGAAGGAAAATTGCCATAGCACCTAACCCAAGACCCCTGATTCAGGTAGCCCCACTCCTCCCACCCGCAATGATAAGAAGCCCTGTGGTCATGCAAGCCGCTCCTTCAGATATAGCTTTAGGAAAGACTGGGGCCAATAGTGGGTACAACAGGTCAAGCCACCATCTGCAACTCAAACATTCCATATGACTGCAGGTTCAAGTTCCAGGTGTTCCCAGCTCCCTTCCCATGCTCCTACAAAAACAGCAGAAGATAACCCAAATGCTTGGGCCCCTGTACCCACATAGGAGACCCAAATGGAATTCCAGGCTCTTTCCTTTGGCCTGGCCAAGCCCCTGTCATTGTGGCCACTGAGGGAGTGGCCCAGCAAATGGAAGATCTGTCTCTCATACATACACACGCATATACACACACCTCTTTCAAAAAAAAAAAAAAAAAGTTGGAAGAGGTTCAGCTTTTCCTCCTTGAAGAAGCCCTCCCACCATCCCTACCTAGGAACATTCAGTCCAGGGAGCCCTATGCACCTGTCCAGAAGCACCTGTTGGGCACATGTCATCAGAGATCTCCATCCACAAAACAGGCCAGTGACTTACACAGGCAGAAACAAGTTTCTCACAGGGCTGGAAGCTGGCAGTTCTCCATCAGGTGCCAACACAGTTGGACTCTGGCAAGGGCCCAGACAGCAAACAGGCAGCCTTACTGTGTGTCCTGCCAAGAAGGAAAGCAAGTGACAGAGCTCTGGGGCTCCTGCATCCAGGGCCTCATCGCTTCCATGAGGACTCCACCTTCAGTTCCTGACCATTTTGCAAAGGCCCTACCACCAGGTACCTCCAGCAGGGATGAGGGTTTCAACTTAGAAATATGCAAGGGAACGAGACAGTCGGTTCTTGCAAAGGGAACCTCAGAGGACATTCAGAGCTGGGTCTTAATTACCACCCCCCTCCAACCACCAAAAAGCATTTACTCCCAAAACACCAGGACTATGGCCTGCTCCCAAATACACAGATACTGCATCATGGTAGAGGGGTCCCCAAATGGTAAACATATGTTTACATGCATGGTTTCCATACATATTCACACATGGCCATACACACAGTAAGTCAGACTTCCCTGGGACTGGAATTTCTCAAAACTCTCCTGGAAGTTTCTCTGGGGACAAATCACCTCCTTCCATGACCCCCTGGTTCCCTGGTGACATAACGCAGCAGTAGGCACTCCCTGGGGCAGCCTCTTATACCCTCGCAGGTCCCGAGGGGGCCTGGTGACAACGTGAGAAATAGTCAGAGGAGGGAACCTCCCTCTTAGGTTCCAAAGCTATCAAGTTTTTTTATGAGCTCCGATGAAAAAGATGGAGGTAAGGCCCCCAGTGGCAGGGTCTCCAAACACTATGTCTGCTGAGAGTCCAGTCAACAGCAAGCATGATTGCGAAACTGGGGGTTTTGAGAAGTGTCCTTAGAGTGACTTCCCTCATTCTCTTGAGAGCTAACATGCTGATCTACCTTCGAATTTCCCACACCATCCCACTGGCAAGCAGTAAGAAATCAAAAGAAATTTGCTGAGCGGATGAAGGAATGGATGAATGGTTCCATGGCTAGAAGAATATAGCAGGCATGCTAGTAGGCAAGGGATAAAGGGGTATTGGCTGCTGGGCCTAAAGAGTGGCCGGCATGGCAGGCAGCAAAGGCCAAGGGTAGGCTGGCTGGGTCAGTGCCCATGAGAAGGTTAGGCTCTTCAGAAGGACCCATCCCTTGCGCAGGACCCCTGTGTCAGGTATCTGGGAACACGTATGGGAAGCCACAGGCCCAAGTGCAGGAAGCATTTTTAAATGCTGGGAATGAGTTTCAGACAGAGCAGTGGGAGGGCTGGAAAGCAAGGGACAAGGTCGGCACCGACAAGTGGGAGACTGGGTGTTTCCCAGCAGCCTAGCACACAGTGGCTGGCCCTCCCGACTCCTGCGGCTCCCACCACCTGCCAGCGTTTGGAGACCACCTCAATCCTGGGACTGGGGAGCCCAGGAGACAGCCTTAGGAGACAGACTCAGGAGAGGAAGGGCTATATATGGAGTAGAACCCAGCACGAGGACATGAGCTAAGCATTTAAAAGTGGATTCTATAACTTTCTCACACACCCAGGAATGCAACTTGAGGAAACAGACACCTAAGATTCCCTTCTGTGCATCCTGCACAAACCCCACTCGCCAAAGCTGCTGAGTGTCATGGGAAGATGCTCATGATGGACAAAATGAAATCACTCAAATGAACCCACAAAACTGGTCTAAATATATAAATATAACACACACGTTGTCATAGAGATGGATGGGGCATTGTAGACTGTGAAACTGGTCTCAATGGAGGGACCAGTGTGGTTGGTATTTTTCCTAACATTGTAGGTGAACATGCACACTAAATTAGTTTTCTTAAACAAAAATAAAGATACTTGGGGTTGGCCCTATGGCACAGCACATTAAACAGCTACCTACAGTGCTGGCATCCCATATGGGCACCAATTTGAGTCCTAGCTGGTCCAGTTCCCATCCAGCTCCCTGCTAATTTGCCTGAGAAAGCAGCAGAGGATGGTCTAAGTCTTCGGGTCCCTGCACCAAGGTGGGATACTGGATGAAGCTCCCTGGCTTCAGCCTGGCCCAGACCTTGCTGACAAAGCCGTTTGGAGAGTGAACCAGTGGATGGAAGATCTCTCTTTCTCTCTCTCTCTCTAACTCTGGTTTTCAAATAAATAAGCAAATCTTTGGGGAAAAAAATAAAAAGAGATGTTTGAGTTCCATGTCACACAGGCTGTGACCCTGCTATTTAAAAGCTATTTGTACTTTTCAAGCATTTGATGCTCTTGTGTATCTCCACCGTACCTTGCGCTCTAAGGTGCTAAGAGGTCTCGCTTCTGCCTGTGTGAGACCCTGCCAGTTTGATGCATCAGCCCCTCTAGTGGGTTGCAATGGCGGGAGTAGCGGGAGCTGCAGGGGACCCCACCAGCTAGGTAGAGCAGCTCACAGGCAAATGTTCCCTGCCCTCTGGGAAATAATCCATCTCCAAGGTACTATGGTTATCACTTTGCAAATGAAATGGAAGCCAGGGCCTTGGAGAGAGCCAACCCCTCAGCATAGCCCTGCAGTCCCACACTTGGGAACACAGTTACAGCCAAACGGGCGGCAGCATCACCAGCATCACCAGGCGCAATCCGGAGTTGTACCTCTGAGCTGACAGAGTCATGGAAATATCCCACACATCACTCCCATGGGCAGCCACTTTGGATTTTGTAAATGTTGGTTGATTTTTATCTTACTTGAAAGTCAAGAAAAAGAGGAAGAGAAATCGTCTATCTATTGATTCACTCTCCAAATGCCTACAATAAGCCAATGCCAGGCACTCGGAGGCCCGCCCTGATCTCCCACGTGGGTGACAGGGACCCAAGTCCTTGAGCCATCACCTCCCAGGCTGCGCATCAAGAGGAAGGGAGATCAGAAGCAGAGATGGAACTATAATCCAGCCACTCTGATACGGGACATGGATATGCAGTCCAACCACTGCACCTGCCCCCAGTTGGAATTTAAAGTGCAGGAAGGCCTTGTGACATCCAAGAAGAAAAGCGTTTGGGCATGATGGAGCCTCAACGATGGGCATACAGTCCTCACCCACTCTGGTAAGGCTCCATGGGGCCTCAACAGGGACAGCTTTGAGAGACATGAAAGGTGACCGTGAGTGGCCTTCAAAAAATTCTCCCACTCCTGTCATCCCAAAGTGCCCAAGACCCACGTCTGATTGGGCCCTAAGGCAGATCTGTGTCCTTGAGAGTCTCTCTCCCTAAATCAATCCTTTGATGCCAAGGGCCTGCTCCTCAGTGCACGGAGCCCAGCAACATCTTAAACAGAAAGAATGAGCAGACTAATTCATACTACAGTGTAGTTGACTAATGAATGACACTTGTAAGCATAGGAAGTTGCCCAGCCATGGAAAATGTCTCCGAGTGGCTGAGGACCTCCTGCCCCCTCCTCCTTCCCCTCCAGTTCCCCCTCTCTCCCCTCTGTTCCTCCTCCTGCAGATACCTGCAGCCTGGAACTTGCAGGCCTCTCTTCTTGGACTCCAGGGTGAGCATCTGCAGGCCCAGGGCCCCTTGCATCAGCACAGGACGCCTTTGTCTCGAGCTGAGGCTGTAGTTCCCACAAGCGACTGAAATAAATTAGAGCGTTTTCAACAAGGGCAGTTGAAAGCGGGGCTCTTGGAAAAAAAAAAATCACAGCAGCTGCTCTTTATTGGATTATAACTAGGAGCAAAACACCCCAAACCACACAATCGCCTGCCGAGGGGGAGAAGCAAATCAAATATAGCATTGTTGTAAAGCTCACAAGAAACGAGGACCAGGTTCTCCTGCGCTCACTGGGTGGCTCCCCCTACACACAGGCAGCCAGCCACCCACAGGTGGGCCAGAGCTGGGGCCCCAGGGTGACCGCCAGTGCGGGGATGCACCCCACCCAGGCACAGAGGTGACTTGGTCAAGAGCAACACTCACCCGTCCTGTGGGGGTGGCAGCCTCCCCTGAAGTCCTAGCCCCAGGAAACCCTTGGGGACAGTAATCCCATCATGGTACCCAAGTCAGTGCCACCTCCAGTTAGAAGTCAGGAACTGGGGTGACTCTAACTGCCTATCCTGGTTCTGTGGTCTTCAAGCAAGACACGTGTGTGTTCCTCTGTGCCTCATGCCTCTCCTCCTTGAAATGGATATACTCTGATTTGTCTTTCTTCCCAGGGTGGAAGCAGGGGAGGTTTCTAAGCCTCGAATGAGAAGTACAATGGGAAGGGAAGTGAGAGCAGGAGTTGTCTGGCTGAGGGCAGGGCTGGGCCTGGAAGGGGCAGACTGGCAGAGTCTCCAGGCTCACATCATTCACCCCAACAGACCCAGCGGGAGAGCAGTGCCCATGGTTAAGCACCAATTCATGTGCAACGCGGGACTAAGTGGCAGCTCCTCCTGCTGCTGCCATCAGAGAGGGAGGCTGGGCTGGCCCAAGGCGATCACCAACAGGACACTCTCAAGGAAATGCAGCCTCACTCAGCCTTGGGTGGGAGAGGGTTTTGAAGTTCAGGTTCAATGGCTTCAGAAAACGCATATGTTTGTGTCTAGTTCAAACTGGTTTGGTAGGCATTTAAGGGGGAAAAAAAAACATTAGTTCAATTCAGAGTGCAGGAGAAAAAAACAATAATATTTGGATTCGGTTTCAGGTTCAGTGAATCAGGGCAGTGTTTTCCAATTTGGGGGATCACGGTTCGGTTCAGTTCACGTCCTTGCTAGAACAGTCCAACCCCAGGGGTCGACCCCTGAGTCCCAGCTAGCTTGGGACCCCAGGGAACCCCATAAGCACACTTCCATCCCTGCTCTGTCGGCAGCAGCCACAGCCGACCTCCCAGCCTCTCCACCACCAAGAGGAGACAACAGAACTTCAAAGGGAAATGGTTACATTCCTCAATCCTGGCAAATCCAATCCACATCCACACTCTCAGCCACGCGGGCAAGAGGCAGCAGTCAGCCCCCTAGCTACCACCCACCCAGAGGAAACAGCCGAGCCCCAGGCACAGTAGATGCCCAGCCTGGGCGGCTGGGGTGGGGACTGCTGTGCCCTTCTGCAGGTGGTAGCCCCATGGAGATGGGGTGTGACTTGCCCAGGGGTGGCGCCTGCAGCCACACCACCAAACTGCACAAGGCAAGGGCAGCTAGGGGTAAGTCTGCCACCCCAAACCATCCAAGCACCTTGCATGCCATGAGCCCAGAAGCTATCCATGTGGAGCTGTAACCCTCTTCTCTAGCCTTGGCATCTCTGCTTCAAAGGAAGGCTCCCACTTCTTAGTAAATTTTTTTAAAGGGTCCTGCAAGGTACAGTAGTAAGCTAACCCTTTATCTGCAGCACCAGCATCCCTCATCAGCACCGGTTCATGTCCCAGCTGCTCCACTTTCCATCCATCTCCCTGCTTGTGGCCTGGGAAAGCAGTAGAGGACATCCCAAAGCTTTGGGACTCTGCACCTGCGTGGGAGACCCAGAGAAAGTACCTGGTGGCCACTTGGAGAATGAACCAGAAAAATGGAAGATCTCTCTCTCCCCCACCTCTCTCTCTGTAACTATGACTTTCAAGCACAATAAATAATTTTTTTTTAATTTTCATTTGATTGTTTCTTGGCCTTTTGGCTAAGATCAAGTGTAAAATTTTTATTTGAGGGCCTGGTAGGATGGCTGAATGGCTAAATTCTCACCTTGCAAGTTCTGGGGTCCCATATAGATTCCAATTCATGTCCCAGCTACTCTACTTCTGATCCAGCTCCCTGCTTGTGGCCTGGGAAAGCATAGAGGACAGCTCTCAAAGTCTTGGGACTCTGTACCCACGTGGGAGACCCAGAAAAAGCTCCTGGTTCCTGGATTCAGATTGGCTCAGCTCTGGCCATTGCGGCCACTTGGGGAGTGAATCAGCGAATGGAAGATCTTCTCTGTCTCTCCTCCTCTGTAAATCTGATCTGCCTCTCCAATGAAAGTAAATAAATCTTAAATTGTTTTTATTTGAGAGGTAGATTGATGGGAGAAATTGTTGATTGATTGATTCCCATCCACTGGTTCACTCCCCAGTGGCCACACTGGGCAAGGTTGGTCCAAGCCAAACATGGGAACCTGGAACTCCATCCAGGTCTCTAACCTGGTTACAGTAGCCTAAGCACTTGGATCATCCTTTGCTGCTTTCTCGGGTGCATTAGCAGGAAGCAGGTTCAGAGGCAGAGCAACAGAGACTTGAACCCCTGCGGAATGCCAGAGTCACAGACAGTGGCTTAGCTTACTGCCCTACAACTCAGGCCCCAGAAACTTACCACTTTCGTTTCTAAATTTGTAACAGAAGTTGGCACCACGGGCAGAAGACAGAGTGAGAGCTGGTTGCTGGGGCATTATAGCCAAGTGGGGGGGACGGGGCATGACTCTGGGGGAGCCTGCAGATGAGAAGGCTGCTTCCAGCCTCCTGGCCCTCCTCCTTCCACTGTCTCCCTCCACTGGACTCCTGAGTCCCCACCTTGCATCCCGCTCCCCAATCTGCCTGGGGTTTTATGCCTCGGGGCATTTGCACTTGCTGTTTGTCTGCCCTTCCTCCTCCTCAATAACTTTTCCTAGGTATTCCCCAAGCCGAGTTAGCCACTCTATGCAGAAAAAGGTCGCCTGGGAAGATGAGCACCACCTGTGTCCCAGACCCCTCCAGCTGTGCTCCTGGGCTCACTCTGACGAATTCTTTCCCAAAGGACTAGTCGCTGTTGAACACAAGCAGCCTCTGTCAACAAGACTGCCACATGCCATTGTGTAGTTTACACACTGCACAAATACGTCCAGCTAAAGGAGGTCGATGAAGACTGAGTTCCCTTGCACAGCTGTGCTGCGGCGGGAGGTGCCCTTCGCCCTCCCTCTCACCTGTGGAGGAGGCAGTGGCCCTGTGACAGCAGGCACCTTGCCAAGCCTTATTGATTAGCTTGTCACTCACCCAGGTTGCAGTGACTTACCGGTGGTGCGGGGGCGGGAGTGAGGGTGGACCAGAGAGCTTCCTTTTTCCTCAGTCCCCGCCCAGCCCCAGCCACCCTGGCCTGTGAGCCCCAGGCTGCGTGGTTTGGTTACTGCCCTAGGCACTATTTCAGATGCTTGCCGGGCTGTGGAGGAGATACGCCTACCTCCGGGTAGCCACTGGGTGGCGCTCTCACCAGCACAGCCATGCCTCTGAGACTTACAGACCACCTGTACTCTGCCACCGACTCCCTCACCAGCTTCCACCACTAACCATCTCCCTCACTTCTAGCCATGCATCTTCCCCGGGGACTCGCCAAGCCCTCTCAGGCTCCTGGGCCGTTGCCCAAGCTCAGGCAGGCAGCACACCATGCAGCATAATCATCCCAGCCCCTGACCCATAGCTGCCTGCTAATGGACATCTCTGATCTGCCTACAAAAGCGACTGCTCGGCTCCCAGCCACAGAGGCGTTCAGGAGACTGAGCCACAAAGAAAACACTCAGGTCAACAGTGGGCACCATGGCCGAGGCCAGGAAGCTGCGCCTGCTTGGGACACCCACATCCTGTCTGCTCCCTGTTTCTGATCCCACTTCCTGCTAATGAGCACCCTGGGAGGCCCCAGAGGATGATGGCTCAATACTGTCACCAAGTGGGAGCAACCTAAGTGGGAGCAACCTAGGTTGCGCTATTCGGCCTGGACCAACCTTGGATTTTGCAGGCCTTTGGGGCCATGCACAGGCGAGGAAATTAAATAAGGAAAGAAACAAACTAGGTGGTCTTGGACTGGAACCGGTCCTATTGCCAGTAATGGGAGTAACAAGAAAGTGACTGCAGCCCAGTGAGGATGGCTAGCTTGTCCCAGCTCACCTGGCACTAAACATGTTGCTGGGCCAAGCAGAACCTGTCTGATGGCCCCACATAGGTGAGCCGCTGCTTTTCTGCCCGTCATGCAGAAAGGTCAGTGGGGTGGGACCGACTTGCTGCTGCAGCCAAGAGACGCAGATCCGGGTGCAGGCATGAAGTCGCTGCTTTTACTGCCTCCCACTTCGGAGAGCTTGGTTGAGAGCTTGGAGCTCAGGCTCCTCTGCTTCCCATCCAGCTTCCTCCACACCCTGGAAGGCAGCAGGGGATGGCTCTGGACTCCGGCCCCTACCACTCACAATGGAGCCCAGCATTGGAGTTCAGGGCTCCTGGCCTCGGCCTGGCACAGCCCTTTGTTGTTCAACTGGGGAGTGAACCAGCAGACAGAAGCCTTCTCCCCGACCTAGCACGCGGGAGTAGGCAGAGCCGGGGACAACTGCCCTTGGGGTGAGCCAGTCGGATCCACGGTGCTGCGTACTCCCGGGTAGGCCCCCATGGGGGCTTTTGGGAGAAGAAGAAAAAGGGGGTCTCACTCTTTTTCTAGGGGCAGAAATGCGGCGAGGGCAGGTTTCTGACGCTGCCATCGAGGCACTGTCACAGAGTTAAGCAGCGGAACAAAGCGCCAGAGCCGACGCCCCAAGTCTCCGCAGCCAGCGGCTGGGGCAGCAGCGACACCTGCTGACCGAGCCGACATCGCGCCGCCAGCTTCCCTGCCTCCGGAAAAGCTGGCCTTGCAACTAACTGCCCAGCTCGGACTCAACCGTTTTTCAGAATCTTCCTTTTTGAATTTCACTTCAATCCCCAATGCTAACAGCTAATTTTCTCTTCAGGGCGTCCTTCAGAAGTCAGCATTTGGCGGTGTAGGGAGAAGGAGGTTGACCACCAGCGGCCTCACCTGGGGGCCAACTGCCCACTGTCCACTCCCTCCCTGCCTCACCACAGCAGGGCCCCAGACACGTCCCAGCTGTCACCTGCCCTCCCGGGCCAGGGGTGTTCATGGCATGCCGGTTCTGACTGCCTTCTGGCAAAGCCTGGAGGCGTGCAAAACTAGCTCCCAGCTGATGCTGAGGAATCCTCAGCCTGCTTCTGTCTCAGGAAGTTGCCATGGTGTTTGGGGATAACAAGAATATCCAACAGTGGCTAAACTGTCATCGATAACCAGCCGCTGATCTGACTATAGGAATAATTCATACCCACCCAGTGCAATGATATGCTGATTCAAAAACAGGAAATCCGGGGCCAGTGTTGTGGCACAGCGGGCTTAGCAGCTGCCCACAACTCAGACATGCCATACTGCTGTTCCTGCTGGAGTCCCTGCTGCACCACACCGGATCCAGGCTCCCTGCTGATGGGCGCACCACTTGGGCCCCGCCACCCACGTGGGAGATCCGGATGGAGTTCCAAGTTCCTCCTTCAGAGTGACCTGGTCCCAAACTATTGAGACCATTTGGGGAGTGAACCAGTGGATGGAAGATCTCTTTCTCTCTTTGCCTCTCTCTTTCTCTGTCTTTAAATGACACATTAAAAAAAATAATAAAATAATAAATGAAACTTGCCAGAGACTTCCGGAAAATCACCTCCTTAGAAAAGTTAAAAAAAAAAAAAAAGGGAAACTCCAAAATAGTAGGAAATTCAGATGGCGATCTAGACTTACAAGGGGGCCTTGTTTTAAGATGGGTTCCACCCTGATTAGCTCCTAAGAAGTTGCAAAGCCGGTTGGAGGAATGGGCACTGAACACACATCACAGCTCAGCAAAACACAGCACAGGGCACGTGTCAGCTGCTCCCCTGTGACTGCAGGGCTGACCAGGAGCTGCCACGACCCTACAGCCATAGCCTGGCAAAGCTATCGGATTTCAAACCCAAAGCCTGGCCCATACTGAATGCTTAGCACTTTTGCACCATGGTAGTTAAGTCATGCCATTGTAAGTTGAGACCTATCTATATAACACTACCGTTACACACACAGCCGGTTCTCTCCCTGCCTTTCACAGAGATCAATAACTAAAATGAAAGAAATAAACCAGAGTGTGTGTATCCACAGCCAGACAGCTCCTTGCACAACAGGTGGGCGCCCGGCAGAGAGCAAGCACCCAGAACCCCCAGGCCCCGTCCCTGGTGGTTCCGAGGGACTGACCAGCAGGCGCGAGTGGGCGTCCCACCAGCCCCGCGAGCCATCTCCCTCCAGCGTCCTCATCTCTCAGACGCCGGGATGGATGGCGGCCTCTCCCCTTCCCAGCCCGGGACTGCAGGAATTGGAAACATGCTGAACGTCAAGCAACCGCACATAAAATACCCACGGCTCGCGAGTCCACGCTCGCTCGTGGGGACCCGCGCGCCGCTGCGGAGCTGGGGCTGGCTGTTTCTAGGAAGAGCCGCGGCTTCTCTTCATTTCCTGCCCGCTCCCCGGGGTGGTGAGGATTCTGTTTCCTTACGGAGGGGGAGTGGGGGAGGTGGCCCCCTGGAGGAATCTCCTCCGGCTGGGAAATTCTATCCAGTGTTTTGCAGCCATCACTCAGCTTCGAGTTGTCGTCGGGGCACCCACCACTCCCCCCTACCCCCACCCAAGGACCTACTTTGTGACTCGCCCCTTAGGTACCAACAAGCCAATCTGCGAAAACCTCGGAGGCCTCGGCTGAACCGAATCTTTTTTTTTTTTTCAAAGAAACACTTTCCAGCCCCAGAAAGGTAATATCCTGGAGGGCCGCCGCCTTCCTGCAATTAACTAGAGGCGCTTGTGTTGGCTACCGTTTCCCATGGAAATACCTCAAATGCTTTTCCTGCTGGCGGGAGACAGACAGCAGCTCTAAAATAGGACCTTTGTCTCTTTCCTGTTCCAGCCGCAGAAGGGGCAGCGCGGCCCAGCAAGCCCCTATTCCTGCCGCCCACCGCAGCCCAGGCGCCTCTGGCAAAGGCGCAAGAGGTACCAGCCCGGCTCCCTCCTTGGGTGGGCTCTTGACTCCAGGGACCCTGGAAGGCAACGCTGGGAGAAGCAAGGGGCTGTGTGTCTGGAGGAGGGACCTGAGGGATGAGACTGGACCAAAAGTTCCTTCAAGTCCAGCCCCACTGGAGAGCTTCCAGTTCCATGACCTTGACCAAGTGCTGGCACCTTCCCTGACCCCACGTAGCCCACCAGGTCCCAATCTGTGGGTCCAATGGGGACCACATCAAACGCGGGGTTGCTCTGAGGAGTCCACGCAATAGCCCATGACACCAGGGTAGAGCTTCACTCCACCAGCTCCTTCTCAGATGCAAATGTGGGGATGGACGCAACAGGCTGCGTGTGGCCTGGCAGTTAGGCTGCCAGCTGGAATACCTGCATCCCACCACATTGCGGTTCACCCTGCAGCTCTGCCCTGGAGTCCAGCTGCCTGCTAACGCTGTCCTGGGAGGCAGCAGATAGTGGCTCGTGTAGTGGGGGCCCTCTCACCCACAGGGAGACCTGGATTGAGTTCCTGGCACTCATCTTTAGCCTGGCCCAGCCCCAGTTATCATAGCTCATAAAAGGAAAAAAAAAATAGCAAACACATACACACACAGTATTTGGCGTAGCAGTTAAGGTACCTATAGTCAGGGCAGCCTAACAGGTTTATCTTCCACCTGCAGCATCAACTTCCCATATAGGCGCCAAATGGAGTCCTGGCTGTTCCACTTCCAATCCTGTTTACGGCCAGAGAAAGCAGAGGAGGATGACCGAAGCGTTTGGTCCCCTGCATCCACATGTGAGAACTGGAAAAAAGCTCCTGGCTCCCAGCTTCAGACCAGCCCAGCTCTGGCCATTGCTGCCATTTGGGGATTGAACCAGCAAATGGAAGATCTCTGTAACTTTCTCTCTATATAACTGCCTTTCCAATAAAAATAAGTAAATCTTAAAAAAAACATCCACTTATGTCTCCCCACCAGAATGTATAGGCTCAATACTCGTCTCCAGCTCCTGGTTGAGTTGAAGGCAGTAAGAATGACGATGGCTTAAGTAATTAGATTCTTGCTGCAATTCTCGAAGCTCCTAACCATGTAGGCTTGCCTGGCCCCACGGCCAGACTCCTGGCGAGTGCTTGGAAGTGCACACCTTCCAGTCCTCAGGCCCTGAGGTTATAACCGCCCCACCCTCGGCCCTTCCCTCTAGCATCGCCCTCACATGACCACGTGTGGAACTGCACCCTCTGCGAACAGGGATGCAGGCAGGCTTGGGGACCAGGGAACAGCCACATGACAGCAAAAGGGACGAGACTGTTGGGGGCCAACAGCTTCCTAGGAGAACATACATTTCAACTTGAATCAGCTGTCTGTCCCTCACATTAATCCAACCATCAACAGAAGTGAAAGCCAACACCTTGCACCTGTTGTTAGCTGCAGTACCCATTTGAAATGGATTCCACCCATTAGGTGCCATCCATGCCACTGCAGTCAGCACCATTCCCACCCCCACAAGCCAGGTGTCTGAGAACATAACCCACCTTAGGCTTCTTCTCTCCTCCACCTCAAAGATCAGGCTTGGGCCCTGCGCGGTGGCACAAGTGGTTAAGGTCCTCGCCTTGCACGCCCGGGATCCCATATGGGCACCGGTTCTAATCCCAGCAGCCCCACTTCCCATCCAGCTCCCTGCCTGTGGCCTGGGAAAGCAGTCGAGGACAGCCCAAAGCCTTGGGACCCTGCACCCACGTGGGAGACCCGGAAGAGGCTCCTGGCTTCGGATCGGCATAGTATCGGCCGTTGCGCTCACTTGGGGAGTGAATCATCGGACGGAAGATCTTCCTCTCTGTCTCTCCTCTCTGTATATCCGCCTTTCCAATAAAAAATAAATCTTAAAAAAAAAATCAAGCTTGACATCATTGAACATGACAGTTCAAGGGGCAAATTCAATGATTTCATCCATTAGAGAAGGGCAAAATTTGTGGAGCCCCTGAACATCTGTGTAAGCCCCCAAACATCTGTGTAAGGCCTGGACAATGTTTCCCTTGCTTGCCATTATGTTAGGTAGCCAGATGGTAAAAGGAAATCAACACCATTGCTAATGTCACTGATTTTAGCACACTCTTCCTGACTACCGTTCAACCAGGAATTGGTGACAAGAGTTTGCCCCCAAACAGAGATTCTAAGGTGGACTATGTCAACCAGTAGATTCTTCAGCGATTTCATCGTACTTGGAATGGCAAGATTGGCAGCAATTCATAACTGTTGAACTATCAAAACCACTTGAGCAGGACCCTCAGAGCATACCCCACATCGAGGACCTGGGATGGGTGGGAGGCTGGGTGGAGCTTCTCTGTTTATCTCCCCCTATGTAAAGATTGTCAAAAATAAAGGAAAAAAAAAAGAGTATGCTCCCAGTTCCCAGATCCAAGACCAGCCTGAACCCATCAGCTCATTCATCAGTCTCATCAAACACAATCTCAGGCCAGCTGTTCCTAAAAGCTTACACATCATCTAGAAATTGGAAGACTGAGTTGATAAACCATTTGAACTACAACCTGGAGACTCAGATTCTTCAGTATTTATTGATTCATGTGCCCTACACTACCAGTCCAGCAAGATGCCACAGCATCTGCCCTAGTCCCCGATAGGTTAACAAGAGTCTTCTGGGAATGAGCGTTCAGAAACGCCGTCCAAGCACGCGGTCAGGCATTTTTATCTCAGTGTTCCGTTCAAATCACTCCATAGCAACTCCTCATAGGACCTCCGCCCCACCCCCACCTCAGTCAGTTTCTCTCCTCTGCTGGTGTAGCCCAGGCTGTGACACCCTCAGTATCTGAGACCACCATTTCTCTTTTGATCCTCATCAGTACTTAATACTGACTTAATTTTTTTCCCATCAGATAAGTGAAAACAGCATCTCAAGTGCTGTTCTGTTGCCTTTTTCACACGCACAAAAAATTGAACATCAGAGTTACAAAAGGCGAGACAAAAAGTGGAAGAGAATCTTCCATCTGCTAGGTCACTCCCCAGATGGCCACAACGGCCAGACAAAAGCCTGGAACTTCCATATAGGTCTCCCACATGGTTCAAGAGCACAAGCATCTGGGCCATCCTCTGCTACTTTCCCAGGCACATTAGTAGGGAGCTAGATTGGAAATGGCACAACCAGAGCTCGAACTGGCATCCATACAGGATGTCAGTGCTTCAGGCAGAGACTTAGCTGGATACACCACTAAGCAGGACCCAGAAATTCTTAAAAGCCAATAGTAAGTGCCAGCACTGTGGCACAGAAAACTAGGCTTCCACCTGTAACGCCAGCATATATGGTCACAGATTTGAGTCTTGGCTGCTCCATTCAGCATCCAGCACCCTGCTAATAATGCACCTCAGAAAGCAACAGAACACGACCCACGCCCTTGGGCCCCTGCACATATGTGGGAGACACAGAAGAAGCTCCTGACTTTAGCCCGGCCCAGCTTCTGGCCACTGCAGCCATCTGGAGAGTAAACCAGCAAATGGAATTCTGTATCTTTCTTCAATCTCTCTTCTCTCTCTCTCTCTGTCTCTCTATTCTCTCTCTCTCTCCTCTCTGTAAATCTACCTTTCAGACAAAAACATATCTTAAAAAAAAAAATCAATATTGGGCCTGACACTAAAGTGGCTAAAGTCCTAGACTTGTATGCACCAGGATCCCATATAGGCACCAGTTCGTATCCTGGCAGCCCCACTTCCCATCCAGCTCCCTGCTTGTGACCTGGGAAAGCAGTCGAGGACGGCTCAAAGCCTTGGGACCCTGCACCTGCATAAGAGACTCGGAAGAGGCTCTGGACTCCTGGCTTTGGAGCTCAGTTCAGGCCGCTGTGGCCACTTGGGGAGTGAATCAGTGATCTTCACCATGACATATGATAATCAATAAGGAAAAGATCCTTAAATGTGTACGTGAAAAAAAACCAATTGACATATAAAGGAAAGTCAATTAAATTCACAGGATACCTCTCACAGGAAACTCTACAGGCAAGAAGAGAATGAAGCAATATATTTCAGATTCTAAAAGCAAGAAATTGTCAGCCCAGAATAGTGTACGCAGCAAAGCTTCCATTTGTCTTTGAATATGAAATAAAATTTCAGAATGTGCCTCTTCCAAACCTGCCCTACAAATGATACTTAAAGATGTTCTCTTAACAGAGAAGAGGAATAACACCAAACAAAACGAATGTGAAGGACATCCCGGTAAAATAACAACAGAAGACTAAACCAATGAACAACCCATTCCTAAAATGACAGAACCAGATTACCACCCATTCACATTAACCCTGAATCTAAAACGCTTAAACTCATCAATCAAATATCATACATAAGTAGGCTGGATTAAAAATAAATAAAACCCATCTATTTGTTGCCTACAGGAGACATATCTCACCAACAAAGATTAGTGGGAACTGTATCTCATGGATTTTGATTTTTTTTGTTAGTTTCATCTCTTCAAATCACTTTCTCATTAAATTCTTCAGTGACTCATAGATCATACAGCAACATCATTTTTTCTTCAAGAAGATTCTTGATTTTCTATTTTCATTTCTTCAGCAACACATTAGACATTCAGTAGCATGTTATTGAACTTCATGGCATTTTTAATTTCTTCTTTTCTTCCTGTTGTTGATATTGTTTTGTGGCTTTTAATCTAAGGGATATATAGTAACTGTGTAATGGAGACTATCACATCCAGATGTGAGGATACAATGCAGTATGCATCTCTACTTCCAGATAAAAGATGAACTCCCAATGAAACTGTTAACTATATCTTTACAATAGGATGCTGGACTCTCTGCCATTGTCCATGTCCACAATGATAGACATATGACTGTCTGTGAAGAACTATACTATAGTGATGATACAGGGTAACTCAGTGGGAGTTAGGGAGTAGTCTTGGACAGGGGGTAAGGGAAATTCTAGGGCTTATAGAAATGTATCATAAAATGATAATAATAAAAAAACACTAAATAATTTTTTTAAAGATTCATTTATTTATTTGGAAAGCAGAGTTACAAAGAGAGAGAAATCTTCCATCTGCTGGTTCACTCCCCAAATGGCTGCAATGACCAGAACTGGGCACGTCTGAAGGCAGGAGCTTCTTCCAGGTCTCCCACGTGGATACAGGAGCCCAAGCACTTCCTCTCTGTGTTCCCAGGCACATTACATTAACAGGGAGCTGGATAATAAGTGGAGTAACCAGGATTTGAACTGGCATCCATGTGGAATGCCAGTACCACACAGACGACAGCTTTATACACTATGCCATAGCACCGGTCCCTACATTATGAATACAAATAAAAAGGTTAGCCAGAATAATCAGGCAAGAGAATGAAATAAAGGATGTCCAAGTTGTAAAGGGCAAAGTTAAACTGTCACTGCAAACACTCCAACCAAAAACCATCAGAATAGATGAATTCAGCAGTTACAGAACACAAAGTCAACGTACACGATCGGCAACATCTCTGCACATCAACAGCCAATTATCAGGAAAGGACACCAAGAAAGCAATTGCATTTACAAAAGCCAGAGAGAGTGAGAGGAGAGAGAGAGAGAGAGAAACAGGAGTACATGTAATCAAATAAGTGAAAGCACTCTAAAACTAAAACTATACAACACTGAAGAAAGCAACTGAAGAGGACAGAAAAGCCTAGAAAGACTTCCCACGTTCTTGTACAGGAAGCATCGATAACTGTTCAAATGTACGTCCTTTGTAAGCAATCTGCAGATCCAGCATAATTCCTATCAAAATCCCAATAGCATTCTTCACAGGACTGGAAAACGCAATGCTAAAATTCCTATGAAACCACAAAAAAATAAAAATAAAAAATCCACCAAAGAGTTAAAGCAACCTTGAGCAAAAAAGAATATAGAGGCATTACAATTCCTGACTTCAAACTATACCATGAATCTACAGTAAACAAAACAGCACAGTATTGTCATAAAAATGGAAAATGGAGACTAGAAAGTCTGGAAGTAAACGCATATATCTGCAACCATCTTCAGCCACGGTGCCAAGAATGTGTCCTGGAGCAAGGCCAGCAACTGGACCTGGGGAACTGCTTCCCGTGGAGAAGCGTCTGGTTCCTTGATCCTTCTCCACATAGAAAATCAACTCAGAATGAGCTGAAGACTTAATGTAAGATATGAATAACCAGAAGAAAATGCAGAGGACACGCTTCCGGACATTTTCATGGGCAAGGATGTTTTTGGGTAAGACTCCGAACACACAGAAAACAGAAAGACACAAATGGGATGACAGCAAACTAAAGGCTTTTATACAGCACAGTAACCACTCAACAGAGTGAAAAAGACTACCTACAGAGTGGGAAAACTAAATTTTCAAACTAAATTTTTCAATAAGAGGTTAACATTCAGATTATATAAGTTTAACAGCAAAAGAAAAAATTCAATTTTTTAATGATCAATAGAAATAGACATTTTTCAAAAAGCCCAGCCAAGAGGCTTATGAAAATATGTTCAACATCACTCATTATTGAAATGTAAAGCAAACCACCATGACATACCGCCTCACTGCAACTGGACTAGCCATTGTCGAAAAGGCCAATGATAACAAATACTGGTGAGGATGCACAGCTACCAGCACTGCTGTACTGCTGGTAGTGGGAACATATTTCCACAGTCCTTATGGGAAGCAGAATGGAGATTCCTAAAAAACTAAACAGGGAGCTAGCTGGCATTATGGTACAAAGCATAAAACTACTACTTATGGTGCCAACAAATCATACAGTATCCAGTTCATGACCTGACTGTACTCCTTTCAATGCCCAGGTTAAAGCAGTGGATGATGGCCCAACGTTTTGGCCCCTGCCACTCACATGTGAGACCCAGATGAAGCTCCTGGCTTCTGCCTAGAGCAACACTAGTTATTGCAACCATCTGGGGAGTGAACCAGCACATGGAAGATATCTGTCTCTTTTCATTACACTTTCAAAATAAATAAAATGAAATCAGCTGTCAAAGAGACATCTGTACAGTAAATTTACTGTAACACTCCTCCCCACAACCTACAAATTGGAAAATCTACATGTCCAATAGATACAGAAAATGTGGGGGGACAGGCCTTTGGCTCAGGGGAGGCAGCCACAAGTGACCTCTGTAATCCTATCAGAGTGCCTGGTGTGAGTCTAGGCAGGTGCCTCTGCTTCTGATACAACCTCTTGCTGACACGCTCCCAACCCCAGCCCCGGGAGGCAGTGGGTGATGGGGCTCAAGGGCTTGGGTCCCTGCCACACATGCGGGAAGCTTGGATTGATGTGGAGTTCTGGGATTCTGGCTTCAGCCTGGCCCAGCCCCAGCTGTTGTGGACCTCTGGAAGGATGAATCAGTGGATCACAGCTGTATGATCTGTCTCTCTTACTGCCTTGCAAACAGAATGGTATTAAGTTTTAAATCTTGAAATAAAACGTGCTATAGATACACAATTCAGCCAAAACAAACAAACAAACAAAAAAGGCTGGAATTTTGTCATTTGCAACATGGATGGAATTGCAGCTCATGATGTTAAAATAAGTCAAATATAGAACAAAGATCGCATGTTCTCACTCAAGTGTAGAATAGAAAAGATCTCACAGAAGAAAGTAAAGTAGTGGAGGAAGAAAAAATTTGACCAATGAGTTCTAAGTTATAGTCAGACAGGAGAAAGAAGTTCTGATGTGTTCTCTACAATGCCCAGTATCTTTCAAAAAAAAGTAGAAAAACAGATTTGAATATTTTTATAGCAAAAACATAACATGTGTCAAAGACAACAGATTGGTGCAAATTTGGACACTACACAATATCGACATGTCCCAAAACAGCACACAATCCAATGTGACTATACAAATAGTGTGTGTCAGGGCCCAGCACAGTGGCTCAACTGGCTAATCCTCCATGTCCAAGCTCTGGGATACCATACGGATGTCAGTTCATATTCTAGCTGCTCCATTTCCCATCCAGCTCCCTGCTTGTGACCTGGAGAAACAGTAGAGGATGACCCAAAGCCTTGGGACCCTGCACCCATGCAGGAGACCTGAAAGAAGCCACTGGCTCCTGGCTTTGGATCAGCTCAGCTCCGGCCACTGCAAGCCATTTAGGAATATCCACTTAGTGGATAGAAGATCTTTCTGTCTCTCCTTCTCTCTGTACATCTGCCTCTCCAATAAAAATAAATAACAACAACAAACAGCATGTATCAACCAAAGAACCAAACAAACAATGCCAGGTGGCCACCAAGAATTCCAGAACTGAAGTGGCTCAAGCTCTACCTCCTGATCTGGCCATCACCGCACCACCACTGTGTATTTTGAAGATGTATGTCCTCTGGTTTCTCTAGGGATCATATACATCTTTCACCTTTTTTTAGTAGAAACTCAAGAACACTCTTTGGGTTCAAAGATTTTAGTGGAAACTACACAAAGGCTGGAAATATGAATTATTCACCAGGTCTGAATGATTCTAATAGTTATAAACTTGCTTTCCAAAGGACCACGTGCATAGCAAGTGGCAGGGTCGCCAGGCAGCCCTCAGAAGAGCAAAGGGACAACAAGGGCACATGGCCTGCCTCTGACAGCACCTCTCAGTCTTACAACCATCCCTGCCTCTGTTCCCCAAGCTCACACACAGCCTTCTCCCCAGGACTGCGGTGAAGGGTGCTGAGAGAACCGTGGCTCTTTTGGAAAAATACAGATCAGGCGTAGAGGCTGGGCCCTGCAAGGAAGTTGGGGGCTTATGAGGTCGGATTCCTTTCCTAGAAGTGGGGAGGGAGCGTGTCAACTGTCTTAGTCGGGATTAAGTCCAGCTGTAAGAGAAAAACCCCAAAGTCACAGTGGCTTGGTGCCGTTTCCCACAATGGAATGGATTAAGTGACAGCAATGCCTGCCACTGACCGGATGCCTGCTGTGTGCCAGGCGCCACCCCTGATGCCTAACATTTCATCTTCACCAGAACCTAACAGGGAGGGTAACCTTTTTACCAACTAGGGGAAACTCCAAGAAGAAAGGCAACTTGCCTGAGGTCACAGAGCCTGCCTGACCCCAGAGTTCTTCAGGCTCCTCCAACAGCCCCTCAGGGGTCAACGTGTGTCCCCTCCTACCCCTCCCTGGTGGGCACCCATCCCCAGCTGGGGATGCAGGGCTCACTGCATGTCTTCCCAGACTCGTTTCCAGAACACATTGCGCTCAACTGGTGAAAATTCAAACCCCAACGTGTTTCCCACTCATCACCCCACACCACTCTGCCTGTTGACAATTTTTTTAAAGACCACAGAACAGCATGTTTGGGTTGTGCTTCTGGTTCACCAAGGACAACTCATCAACACATCCATGTGCTCGGCTATGGGACCTACACCAAGAACATCCACGGCCAGAACCCTAGCTCAGCAGGACACAGCTCCAGGCGGCCCCTGCCTCTCCCGCTAGGACCACTAGCTCCAGCAGCACCTGCAGCTGGTGTGAGCTCTCGGTGAGCTGCAGCCCCAGTGTCCCAGAGGAGCGTGGTGGCAAAAGAAAAAAAAAAGCTTTCCAGATGTGAGCACTTGCAAGCTCCCCTGCCACATCATGCTACCTCTCACTGCACCCTTTCATGTGGTTCAGAACTGCCACATTTCACACTGGAAGTCAAGTCAGAGACAGCAAGTAATTTGTCTCATGTCACACAGCATAAAATGAATGATAAGACTCCAACACAGGGCTTCTGTGAATCTAGCTTGCCCTTGTTCCCAGGCAGTCCTGTCTCCACAGTGTGCCCTCGTCCCAGTCCCTGCTGTCTGCAGTCAACTTAAGCCAGGGCTCACCTTCAGGCGCAGGTGCCAGAGATGGTGACCAAGGTGGGGAACTAGGGTCTGTGGAACAGAGGTGCCCAGAGAGATGGAGGCAGGAAAGAGTCCTCCTTGTGGACAGATACATAGAAGGCTTGGAAGAGCTTAGTCATCTCACTAGACTGTGGACACAATGCAGGAAGAAAACCTACTGAACAGGCCAGGAATAAGGGAACTGGGTCAGCAGCATGGTTCCTGCCATGCCAGAAACAAGGCAGGGTTGAGCTAGATTTGAACAGGGCAGAGAGAGTAGCAGGCAGCCAGGGGCGTGGACTGTAGCACTCCGTGGCCTGTGTGGACTGGAGCACTCCGTGGACTGCAGCACTACGTAGCATGTCTTCATAAACAGGTCAGCTGTCCCAGTCTTCCACATGCTCCACACTGTCATGCAGCCCTCCCCTGCCACCGCCACAGCTCAGTCCGTGGAAGTGCACACTGCAAGAGCGCTCCCCAGGCTGCTCTCCCGCTTCCGTGCAGCTCAGCACGACGGTAACTGGTGCCCTGTCGGCAGATTTGAGGACACGCACAGGCTGCCAAGTTCCCTCCAATCTCCCTAGATGTGCCAGGGAAACCCACACTGACTCCTGAATCCAGTGATGATGAGTTTTTTTCTCTCCATGTGCTGTGGCAAACTGTCCAGTTTCTCAGTATCATCAGCCCCGGGACTTGTCTAAAATGGTGTGGCGACAACTTATAACAGGAACCTTCTATCCCTAAGCACAGACGGTGAATGTCAGCAGATACAAGAGCAACAATTGGGAAGTTACCCAGCCCCTGGGCTGCATGAAGCGTACTGCCATCCTAACTGTGCACCTGCTGACCCTGACTCTGGCATCATGTATCCCTTCAGCATCTTTTAGAAGTTGGTTCCATGAAAGAGGCATAGTGGTGCAGCACGTTAAGCCACACATAGGCTGCATTTTCCACCAGAAAATCAGTTATTTGCACTCTGATCCAGCTTCCTGATCATGTGCCTGGGACACAGCAGGCAATGGCTCGAGCACTAGGTTCCCTGCCGCCCATGTGGGAGACCCAGATGGAGTTCATGGTTCCTGGCTTCAACCTAGCCTACTCCTGGCTGTATATGAGCATCTGGGGAATAAGCAGCAAATGGGAGATATTCTCTCCTCCTCCCCTTACCACCTGGCTTTCAAGTTTAAAAATTAATAATTAAATATTTTTAAAACAGTTTATAGTCATATTCACTTAAGATATGATTTGGGCCCAGTGCAGTAGCCTAGCAACTAAAGTCCTCATCTTGTATGTGCTAGGATCCTATATGGGTGCCGGTTCTAATCCTGGCAGCTCTATGTCCCATCCAGCTCCCTGCTTGTGCCCTGGGAAAGCAGTCAAGGATGGCCCAAAGCCCTGGGACCCGAAGCTGTGTGGAGACCTGGAAGAAGCTCCAGGCTCCTGGCTTCAGATAGGCTCAACTCCAGTCATTGTGGTCACTTGGGGAGTACATCATGGGACGGAAGATCTTCCTTTCTGCCTCTCCTCCTCTCTGTATATCTGACTTTGCAAGGAAAATAAGTACATCTTAGCTTGGTCTCACATATACCTTACTAGGTAGGACACAAAGTTTAGTTGCTCCTCACTAAGGTATTGAAGATTTCTCTGCACACTCCTCCTAAAACTGTTCAGTGCCTTAAGTTTGACATATGCCTTGTTAGAGTTATAAGCCAGTTTGGACTATCCTAAAATCTGCCAAAATCTTGTTATGTGAAACAGTCTGCATCCAGGTTAGTTCCAAACTAGTCAAGCATCAAAGGCGGTATTCAACTTGTATCACCTCATATCCTAACCCTGTCAAAGAAAACTACTTTGCCCCATTTGCCCTTCCTCCTCGATTCTAACACATGCACATCAGAAGCGTGGGGAGACAGCAGGGTCCCTTTTGCTGTTGTTGCTTTGGTTGCTGTTTTATGGACCTGAGTACAATTCGATTTCCATCTTCTAAGTCCCATGGGCAAGGCATAATTGCAACTTCTCACCTGCCCACCAGCTCCCTGTTAGGCACTTTCTTAGTACAAGCCAAGAGGACTACCCCATGACACCAACAAACCATGAGGCTGGGTTTTCTGCCTTTGCACTTGGTGTGTGGCTCACTGCTTCCGGTCAGTTCTGCAGAAGTTGACTGGCTTATCAGCTGCTTTCAAAGCATTGCAGAGCAGAAAGATGCACTGATTCATCTACCTAGGGAAGCTCCCTGTAGCAGGTTCAGCTGCTCAGCATATGCAGCACAATTCTGAACTAGAAACATATCACTAGAGTTTAGTAACCAATGTCTTACAGCCTACATGACTTTAAAACAGCACAACCCAATAGAATGCTTCATGATGATGGATGGGCAGTTAGCGTGACAAGAGAACCTGAATATTTAATCTTACTTAAACTTAACCTCAACTTTAATGGTTGCCCATCCCCAGCTGCTCTCAGACCAGACCAGTGCAGCTCTAGAAAAACCTGTGGCTCTCTGACCTTGGCTTTCTTTTGGGTTTGTCTGCTTCTTTGGCAAAGCTCAGAAACGAGAACTGGGGCCACAGCAAGAGCCCCTGTTCCCCTCTCTCTCACTCTAAGCCCCACACCCTTTCTGCATTTCCCCTTGCACCCAGCTTCTCCAGAGTTTTCTGGGACCAAATATTATTTCTAATAACACAGCTTTCTCATTCCAGTTACGGTTGCAAACCCCGCTGGGGAGAAGGTCTTGGACTACAACAAATGGCCTAGCCAAAGGTGTCAGAAAATTACTTCTCCAAAACCCTTTGGAGTGGACCTTGCAGGAAAATTAAATCAGTATCAGGTTGGCTTGAGTAAGTTATCACACAGGCCCCATGAGCTTCAGGCCATGTTTTGAGAAGGCTTTTTTCCCTGCTCCCAAAGAACGGACAAATTGTTAATCTAACGAGCAAAAAAAGAAAGGGCAGGAAGGCCTCTGCAGGGAGAATATTAATCAAGCCTTCTCAAGAGCAGGAGCAACCACGAGAAACACAAGCTGCTTCTTCATGGGCCAGGCAGCTCCTGAGTGAGGTTCCAGCAGGGTTGTTTTCCCAAGCATGCACATCGCCAGTGGAATCATGCTACATGCACATTCCCACCCAGCAGGGCCTCGGGAATGTTGCAACCACAGGTGCACTGAAGTTCCAGGCCCTGGTGCCCCGAGGTTCACAGAGCCCACTCAGCTCAGCCACATTTAGTGACTAGCTGACTGCCATACTCGCATCTCCCAGCAACGCCCTGTTGGTCAAAGGCTGGGCTTCTCTTAAAGTGAGTGTCTTAGAGCCTACCTCAGCAACTACAACCAGATTAACAGACCTTCCTGAAGTTGCCACAACCATCCAGGTTATAGAACTGACGACCAAAGACACTAACAAAGGAGATGATGTTAAAAATATAACCTTCCTGTGTTCCCCATGAGGCCAGGAACTGTGGATGGCATCTGCAATGCTTCCTATTCCCAACTACTCACAAGGTGGTGTCATGCCTTAACACCTCTCATTCCTGTCACTGTTCAGTGCCACAGCTGCGCAGCCTCGATTTCCTTGCCACTCTGCTCACTCCCAACCTGGCCTCCAGAAGTCTGTCACCCCTTTCTGCTGCAAATCATCCTTCGTACCCTCTGAAGTTTCCCACCTTGACCTTGTTTGGTTCCAAGTAAACAAAAGCCACATGAGCTCACTCTTGTAAGCCAAAGGTCTCCCAACTGCTGGTTCACTTCCCAAATAGCTGCAATGACCAGAGCTGAGCAGACCCAAAGCCAGGAGCTTCTGGTTCTCTGATGTGGGTTCAGTTCCCAGGCTTGGACAGTCCTCTACTGCTTTCACAGGCCACAACCAGGGAGCTGGATAGGAAATGGGGCAGCCGGAACATGAACTGGCACTCACTCATATGGGATGCTAGGGCTTGGATGTGGGGAATTGGCCAATTGAGCATGACGTCAGTCCCTCAGGTTGTTTTCTTTTTTTTTTTTTTAAGGTTTTATTTTTATTATTTTTTTATTGAAAAGGCGGATATACAAAGAGGAGAGACAGAGAGGAAGATCTTCCATCCGATGATTCACTCCCCAAGTGAGCACAACGACCAATGCTATGCCAATCCGAAGCCAGGAGCCTCTTCCGGGTCTCCCACGTGGGTGCAGGGTCCCAAAGCTTTGGGCCGTCCTTAACTGCTTTCCCAGGCCACAGGCAGGGAGCTGGAAGGGAAGTGGGGCTGCTGGGATAGAACCGGCGCCCATATGGGATCCTGGGTGTGCAAGGCGAGGACCTTAACCACTGCGCCACCGCGCAGGGCCCCTCAGGTTGTTTTCAAATTCTAAAGGCAGGACTCCGACAGTCTCCCCAGGCCCCACTCGGGTACTTTCTGCAGATGGCTTTCTGGGTGCTTCCTCTCCATGATGCAACAGTGCAGCGAGATGCGGCCCCTGGATTTACATCCATCTGGCCACCAACTGAGATTCAACTCTGTTCATTCTCCAGCTCCCCCATATACAAGATTTTATTAGCCCCGTTCGGGTCAAGAATGTCAAATCAACTACAGTACAAATAAGGAGATGGGGGCCAGGCATCCACAAGTCTCAATATTCAAATATCTTCAAAAAAAATCACAGAAAGGGCCTGGCGCAGTGCCCTAGTAGCTAAAGTCCTCACCTTGCACACGCTGGAATCCCTTATGGGCGCCGGTTCATATCCTAGCGACCCCGCTTCCCATCCAACTCCCTGCCTGTGGCCTGGGAAAGCAGTTGAGGATGACCCAAAGCCTTGGAACCCTACACCTGCATGGGAGACACAGAGCAAGCTTCTGGCTTCCACGTGGAAGTGATCCAGACTGTGTCCCACCAAGCAGTCTCTCTCTCTCCACGCTGCTTCTCTCTCTGCTCCCTTTTCTCTCCATGGGCACCTCCCTTGCTGAAATAAAAACCTCCTTGTGACCTGCTGCATCTGACTTTTGGGTTTGTGGCAATAAAAGCTAACACCTGCCACCATGTGGGAAACCCAGATGGAATTCCATGCTTCTGGCTTGCCTGGAATATTTGCAGAGTGAACCAACAGTTGGAAGAGTTCTGTCTCTCTGCCAGACAAAATCATAGCAAGAATGCTCTCCACAGTGCTGGGAAAATTGCAAATAAACCTGCCATATGACCCAGCTATCCCGCTCCTAGGAATATACCCAAAAGGTGTGAAATCTGCCTGTGAGAAGGGGATCTGTAATTCTATATTTATAGCAGCACAATCTACAATAGCAAAGACGTGGAAGCAAACCAGATGTGCGTCCAAGGAAGAGTGGTTAAAGAAACTGTGGTATATCTACTCCATGGAATATTATGCAGCTATTAAGAAAAACAAAATTATTCTATTTACAACCAGGTGGTCCCAACTAGAAACCATTATGCTGAGTGAAATGAGTCAATCACAAAAGAACAAATACCATATATTCTCTCTCATATAAGGAAGCCAACATGGAAAGGGTAACTCCAACAGTCCAATCTATGCTGGTTTTTTGATGTTTTTACTTCAGTTTGGTTGCTTCCAAATAATCTTTATTCTCTAGTAGAATTCATCATGTGCTTATGAAGTATATGATGGTACCATTTTTCCCCAGAGACTTCTGTGTTTTCTTTTTGTCATGCATGTGTTGGCTATTCAGTGGTGTTACTTTTTTTCAGGGTGATATACTTTGTTGTCGATGTTGTTAGTGTTGTTGTTGATGTGGTTGTTATAAATTGATGTCAATCTGAAACAGTAATATTATTTCAACCCCAAACAGCCTGTATCTCATGCAATAAGATATTGTGAAGTAATCAAGGAATCAATAATCGATATGAGTAGACTGCTTCTGATCTACATCAAAGATTGTAAAATTGTAAGGCTCTAAACAAGATGGAAGAATCCACCATAGAGGGGGGGAGCGGGTTTTGGGGAGGGGAGGGGGGAATCCCAGTGCCTGTAAAACTGTGTCTCATGATGCAATGTAATAATAAAAAAAAAAAAAAATTAAAAAAAAAAAAAAAAAAAAAAAGAATGCTCTCCACAGTCCAAGGTGGGCAGTTGACCCAGGGAGTGCTTAGTGGGAGAGAACAA
This sequence comes from Ochotona curzoniae, assembly GCF_017591425.1. Classification (NCBI taxonomy): domain Eukaryota; kingdom Metazoa; phylum Chordata; class Mammalia; order Lagomorpha; family Ochotonidae; genus Ochotona; species Ochotona curzoniae. Next base: position 9,374,621 of record NW_024466004.1, on the reverse strand, counting down.
CAAGTGCTAACTGCTCTTTCATGAAGTGAGCTGCAAAGGTGCTAGTGTAAGGTACACTATAAGGCAGGAAGACGCTTTGCAATTTATTTATGAACCAAAGGGTAGATTCCTCTACGCTTTCAATTTGAGCCAGTTTTCAGGGTTTATTTCAGGGTCCCATAGGTTTATTAGATGAAGTAGACAGGGAATCATTAAGCATTCTGGTATGGTCTGGACTCAGTTGAGCACCACTCAAACTTGGGCTGCCTGTGATGTTAGTACAGTAACTGCTTAGGGTTTGCACATGTCTCGTACACACCTCCAGGATTAAGACAGAAAAGACACCAATAAAAACCCAAATAGCATCAAACTGGTCACTCTTGCAGCTTATTCAAATTGAAAAGGTTTGGGGTCTAAGAGTAAAGAGAAGGATAGACTCAACACACACACACAGCATCACCATCCCTTCTCGGGCAAAGTGGGTGGGCCCAAAGGCAAGGAAGCCACAGGGCTGATGGGAGACAATAGATATCCACAAGATGTTCCTTTCACCCCGTGACATGTCCTAACACCTGAGCACTCCAAACAAACTACTGTTTGGAGTGAAAGGTCACGCCTACTGATATGGTACTGTATTAGAAATGAAGACAGGGAACATACTTGCTTGTCACTTCATTTTAAAATAACAAGCAACATTTCCTAGAACAAGGACAGGCAATTTTTCTCTTGCTGCAATTTCTCAGTTCTGCAGCTGTGTGTGAGGGCGGCCGCAGATGACACACTAGCCCAGGCTTAGCAGCAGTGTGCTTCCAAACACACCTCCAATGGACTTAGCTACCAAGTCAACTGTGAACAAAACACAACCTATTCCAAGGAAAGCAAACAGAGACCAGCAAATTACCATCCACAGTGTGTACCATCCTTGGTAAGTTCTAGAAAGGAGAGAGTTGGGAAAGAATCAGGTGAAAGACTGATCCACAGAAACCAAGCCAGAAATAGCAGACGGCAGCATTAGCACTGAAGGACATTCCAACACCTACACACGCTGCACAGGCTCAGGGAATAAAGGGAAATGAGCACATGTCAGGGAGGAAGTATGTTTAAAAAATAGGTGGAATCACTAAATAGCAGTATTTTAAATTAAAACATGCACTGGAGAAGATTAACAAAAGAAAAGTAGTAAACTGCAATAGAGTTTATACAAAATGAAGAGGACAGAAGGAATGGTCAGTTTAAATGAGAACATATCCTGAGTGACCTATGGAGTAACAAGGAGCATGAGGTATAACAAGGCAAAAACCACGCAGGGGCCAGCACTCGGCCCAGCAGTGAAGTCACGTGTTGAGATGTCTGCACACCTTGCTGCTCAGCCTGGGTTCATCGCCTGCTCTGGCTCCCGGGAGACAGCGAATGACAGCTCATGTGATGGGTGACCTGAACTGAGATCCAGACCCTGGTTTGGGCCTGAGCCAACCCAACTGTTGAGCCATTTGGGGAGTGAACCAGTGGACAGAAAACAGAGCTCCCTCTGCCTTTCACATAAATTTTAAAAAATTTTTTGAAAGACATAGAGGTGAAAAGTAGAGAGGAAAGAGGACTGGTGATTTCAAAACACCTCTCTTAGTGCCTTACAGAATAAGCAGAGAAAAAGCAACTGAGAATTTGGGAGATTTGAATTTGATCAACAACCTGGCCTAACTGGTATTTTTGCTGAAGAGTACAGCCTGCAGAATATGCATGATTTTCAAATGAAGAAGGAATATTCACCACGAAATACCATATGCTGACCCAAGTTTCAATAAATTCAAGAGGACTAAACTCATCAGGGTGGGGAATTAGGAATCAGTAACACTGGGCCTGGTGCAAAAGCCTAGTGGCTAAATCCTTACCTTGCGACCACCAGGATCCCATATGCACATCAATTCATGTCCCAGGTTCTCCACCTCCCATCCAGCTCCCTGCTTGTAGCCTGGGAAAGCAACAGAGGATGGTCCAAATCATTGAGGCTCCACACTTGCATGGGAGACCTGGAAGAAGCTCCTGGCTCCTTGATTCGAATCACCTCAGCTCTGGTCATTGCAGCCACGTGGGGAGTGAACCAGCAGACAGAAGATCTTTCTATCCCTCCTCTCTGCAAATCTGACTTTCCAATAAAAATAAATAAATCTTAAAAAAAAAAATAGAATCATGCTGTGCAGAAACAGAGCACAAGCCACATATGTAATTTTAAATTTTCTACTAGCCACAAAAGTAAAAAGCAGGTGAATTTAACTTCAAGAAACATTTAACTTAACCCAATCTATCCAAAGTGCTTTCATTTCAACATGTAAGCAATATAAACACCACTTATCTACTTCTTTTTTCACACTAAGGGCTCCAAGATTCAGTATTTCATATCTAATAGCTCATTTCTGTTTGACCCAGCCATGTTACAAGCACTCAACCACCACATGTGGTGAGCAGCTACCACACTCAACAGAACAGGTCTACATGACATGCTAACAAATGTGTTCTGGCTGGTAATTCTAATACCTAAGTCATTATACCTTTTTCAAAGACAAAAAAACCTTGCTTTTAGACCAAACAAGACTTTTGAAATACTCCAGCCCTTCCAAAAGAAAGTGTTAACCCATTAATCAGAGGTGGCTAACCGTTAAACTTTCAACCCTTCCACTCCCACGCCCCTGGGAGTGGGCAAACCCTCTTCTGGCTTCAGCCCCTGTTCAGGTGGACAATCCCACAGCCAGAGAAGGCCTGCTGGCCACTTCCGAGTCCTCCTCTGTCTCCCAGACGCCTCACTGCCACAGCCCAACACCAACAGTCCATGGGAGTGCTTTCCCTACTCCACCTGGTTCCCTCGTGGGGATTTCTGACCATCTAGCTGTGTTCTCAGTGCTATTCAGGGGTCTTTAGATGATGTTTTTATATAGAGAATAAGAAAATCCCCAAACTCAAATGCATTCTAGCTGTCACTATCAGAATATAAATTTTTAAAGAAATCACACACACACACACACACACACACACACACACACTCTCTCTCTCTCTCTCTCTCTCTCTCTCTCTCTCTCTCTCTCCTCAAGAAAGAATTTTTAAAGAGATAATATTGTCTGAATTACATTTGTTGGCCTTATCGCTTGGGGCAAATGTGGAATTAAAAAAAAAAAATTCAAAGGAAAAACAAAGGGACCACAGACAGAAAAATGAGGAAGGAAACACTTTCCACAAATAAGGTCCAAGAGACCAGACAGAAATAAAAAAATTGGATGCAAATTTAAAGATAAGTCCTCAGGGACAACCATCGGATGAAAGAGACGGCCTTCACAGGTGCAGCAGGATGCACACCCTGGAGACGGCCCCAAGACATGTACCAACAGTCCCCATGATCACACATGGTGTAAAGGAACTGCTCCTGCAGTTTAAACCACTCGGACAACTGTTCCATTCTTTGCTTGAGACTCCAGAAAACTCTGGACTGACATATGAGCTTAAAAACAACGGTTCCTGTGCCAAACTCACCTTCTGTCCTGCTTTGTGACACCGAGGTCGGAATCTAGAAACATTGCTACTTTGCTACCTCGGACCATCATTTAGCACCACTCTCATAAAAGACTGGGCAATTTACAAAGAGAAGGGATTTATTTCTTACAGTCCTTTACACAAGAGGGTCCAAGGGCAAGGGCATCCTGCTGGTCACCTGAGGCAGAAAACAGAATGGAGGGCCCGGTGGCGTGGCCTAGTGGCTAAAGTCCTCACCTTGAACGCCCCAAGATCCCATATGGGCGCCGGTTCTACTCCAGGCAGCTCCTCTTTCCATTCAGCTCCCTGCTTGTGGCCTGGGAAAGCAGTCGAGGACGGCCCAAAGCTTTGGGACCCTGCACCCACGTGGGAGACCCGGAAGAAGTTCCTGGATCCTGGCTTCGGATCAGCATAGCATTGGCTGTTGCGCTCACTTGGGGAGTGAATCATCGGATGGAAGATCTTCCTCTCTGTCTCTCCTCCTCTCTGTATATCTGACTTTGCAATAAATAAATAAATTTTAAAAAAAGAAAACAGAATGGCAAGACAGCACACACAGGAGTGGGAAGGACTGAACTTGCCCTTTCATCAGGAATCTACCCCCTGGGTAATTAGCATTAACTCACTGATGGGGGCAAAGACTTCAGGATCTGAAGTCAGCTTCTCAACATGGCTGCATTGGAAATTAAGGTTCCAACATAGGAATTCTGGGGGATACACTACAAGGCCCTGAGGGGGTCCTGCAAGGGGAAGGGGTTTCACTTCTGCATGTTAGGGGTTTCCTTCCTTCTCCTACTGTGGCCCTGTGGGCACATGGTTGCCTTGGTAGCAGAAGGCTTCTGTGGTCAGAGAGGAGCAACAGACCCAATGGCCCGAACCCTCCAGAGCTGCACAGGTGCCCAGCAAAGCATCCCCCAAGCTCCACCAGCACCCGGCAACCTAGCAGGTTTCCTGGCACTCTGCTCAACACTCCAGGCTGTGGGACCTCAGGAAGCTTCTCTCTGCACAAGCCCTTCAAGGACGGCAGACTCAGCGCTGGGGGAAGAGGCAGGGGCTCTTCCAAAGCCATTCCTTCCTCAGGCCTGCCCCCACCCCAACACTCTCCATTTACCCCCTCAGGCAGCAGTATTTCCCTACACCTGCTTTTTTTTAAAATACTAAATGTGTCTTGTATTCTTTAGACATGCTGCTGCTCTATTAGTACTTAATCCCTCATTATTAGTCAATAATTATCCATTTAAGTCGTGCTTGTTCAAATTACTGATGTGGTTTCTTTCTCCTGAATGGATCCTAAACTCTGAATAATACCATAATTATTCATAAAATTTAAAAGAGGATGTATACTTTCTAAATCACTAAGAAAATTAAAGTCAGGAAATTACAGTCCATTTAGGAAATAGAGAAATCTGTGAGAAAGCATAAATCAATCACAAAAGACTGAAGTCAGTAATTAACATAAAAGCAAATAGACTAGCCCCTATTAAAATGCAAGGACTCTTCAGATGGATTGAAATGTCAAATCAAACAAAATATGCTGTTTAAGAGGCAACTAAAAACTACATGAAAGTAAAAGGACATTTTAAAAAGAAAAATTTATCAAGCAAATACAAACAAAAAAAGAATAACATTCAAATATCAAAGAAAGTAAAATTTAAGGCAAAAAGCATCAAAAGAACAAAAACAGTAGCTCTAGACCACTAAGTATTCTTTATGAATTGTACATTATGGACACAAACATTTCTATACTAAGCAGAAGTCCCAAAAGTTCCACACAAAGAAAATTGCAGTAACTATATAGGAGACTTTAAGACATCCACATTTTCCTATGATATTTATAAGCAAAACTAAGAAATTCTGATTTGAATAATATAACAGGTTAAAAAGATCTACATTTAATCTATCTCATTCAAACTGAATAAACCTTCACACCCACAACAGTAACAGATGCGAGGTTCCCAAACTTCAATAAATTCTAAAAACATGAACTACACAAACTACATTCTCTTTTCATGAGCTAAAAAGCCCCATAAGCAAAAACAACAAAAACACTTAGAAAATAAGCCAACCAACCAAATTTTAAGATATTAATAATTATTGAACCAAAAGATTAAAACACACTGATAAACTCTTATAAAACTCTTATAAAACATTAAAATGTATGAGATGGTAACATACATAACTCAAAAGCTTTTGACATGTTAATTTGTATACAACCAAAAGACATCAGACTCAAAACAAGAAAAATAAATCTAGAGAAAATAAAGAATAAATGCAAAAAAAGATACCAATACATTTTAACACAAACCACAAGTGATAAACCACTTTTTGAAAGATGTTCCTAAAATCTAATCAAATAAAAAAAGGACTGAAAATGTTTCCTAGACCTCAGAAATGGCAACAAGTTCTCTAGCATGTTGAATTTCACCAAATTAAAAATATTCTGGAAAATATAAATTTAATAAACAAACATGAAAGGAAAAACATGTTGAGAAAACAAAATTCACGTTTAAATTTAGTTAAGTTTAAAAATCATACACCATAACAAGCACAGACGAAACTGACAATTACCTAATTATTTCCCAAAAGGACTCTGAATTCGAACGTTTTACAAGCAGTCTTTTAACACGTCATGCAACAAATCATTCCTATGCCGTAACTGCTTCATGCACAGAAAAATATAGTTCTCATTTACTTTAGTTAGTAAAACTAACTAAAGTCAAAATTTGTGCAACAGCCCAGACGTCCTATCTCAAACAAACAAAAAACAAATGGGTACTTCCTAAATAAAAGTTCAGCAAATCAAATTCCAAAATATCAGCCGGGAATTTGCATTTCAGATGTAGGTTCCCAGGGGGAAACATAGCTGGGCCGCATGTTAGTCTGACAGTGGCTTCTGTCCTACCCCAGCAGGACGCTCCCTCAGGATGCTGCTGGTTTTGTCTTGGACACGGTGTGCAGCGCTCGTTTTAATCCGCCCACTCAGTGGCTGCCTGTGAGAGGCCACAAGCAACACAGACCCTGGTTCACACGGCTGCTGAACACATGCAGAGCGGTGGGTGCTGAGGAAGCCTGAGCTCCACGGGATCCTGACAAGGGTGACGCATGTCTGCCACCCGCTTATGTGGCAAAGGGGTGAGTTTATAAGGCACTGAGACTGCCAATTGTAAAAGTTTCCAATTCTTGGTACTATTTTTTTAGGCTACACATCTGTGTATTACTTCAAATTGAGGACAAAGTGAGTCTTTATTAATATTATTAGACCACTTATTTTAATTTCACATAATTCAAGACTACATAAAATGCAAATGTCAATCTACCTGATTCCCAGAGTCCAAAGATGACTTAAGATACTGAGTCACTAACATAACAAGGAAAACCACATGACCATCTTAACAAAGGCTCAGAAAGTATATGTGATAGGATATCAGAGCCATTTATAATTGAAAATTCTAAAAAACTAAAAATAGGCATCACCTTTCTAAGTCAATACAGCCAGCTTAAAACACTATGCAGAGTTCCTTTAAGATCCAAAAAACAAACATGTCTGCCATCATCACTTATAATTAACACTGTTCTAAACTTATCGTTTCAATTTTAGTATGTGCTCCCGAAGCGAACACCGTTCTAAACTTATCAACCAACAAAGCATGCAATAAAAACATTAAGGGAAAAAAAAGCTGTCAATATTCATAGATACATCAAAGTATTTCCTAGAAAAGCCAGACGAAATTACTGGAAAAAATACTAGAATTAAGTGACCAAATAGGAAATTTTCACTTTTTGGATTCATAAGACTAGGAAACTATCAACTTCACCAGCACTGCTTGGACGTGAGTTTGAGTTAATAGGCCATCTGGATTACTGTACCTACCAGGCTCTCAGATTCACCGCCTGCCCTAGCTGCAGCCTGGTAATCAACACATACTATGGTCACGGTAATGTTTCCAAGTCAAAGCTAACCTGTCACCCTTTTGCTTAGAATGTTGTAGCTTCCTATCATAAAGTAAAATTAAAATTTCTTACCATGCACAATCTTCTATTTGAGACCCTACTACAACAAGCCATTCTTCACTCTGGCCTAACTATCCTTTATTGCTCCTTAAACACAGCAAAAAGGCTCTGGGCTAGGTATTTTTTTCTCTACCTGCTTGTTCTTTCCTTGCCTCTCCCAAGAATGGCTCCTTCTAAAACATCAATCATTTTACTTTGTTACCCCTTCAAGAGATTTTTTTGTCACCCAATCCACCCAGAAATGGGCTCCTAACATCCTACTGAAAGTTTCTAAGTAGAATCTGAAAGTCATGACGACACATTTCCCTGTCTATAGCAACCACCCCTACTAGTGGCCATCTCAAAAGCACGAACTTTAAGGATACCTGTTCATCTCTAGTACCTGAAGTGTAAAATATGTAAATCACTCCACTAACATCTAGATTTAACTATCTGTCATTCTCTCAGCAAAGCTTAGGTTCCACGAGCAGGAACCATAAGTTCCTATTAACAGCTTTGTCACCAAGACCTTGGCACAGAGTACGTATTCACTAAGTAGCTGCTGAATGAAATGAATGAACCTCCCCTTCCCTCCCTTCAGTCACTAATATTCTAAACAGGATAGGCTTTTCTGGCAAGCCCAACACATCTACAGCCTAGAATGAGTCTGTAGCCAACAGATATTGTACTTAAATCATTTTATATGAAATGTTAAAAAATTAGATCTCCCCATTTCTGCCTATTCCCCTAATTCTACACTTATATGAATGATGTGCTGAGCTAAAATGCAAATTTTTAATAAGCTCTGATAGTCTCATTGAAACTGTATAAACGCCTTTGTCAAAAAAAAAGGTCAACAAAAGTTAAATCTTAAATCCTAATTGTTCAAGTGTGTAAGTAGTGACAGACAAGTGATCTTCCCTAAGTTAAAGTTTTAAAAAAAACAAAACACTGAGGTATTAGCAAGTGAACCCTGTCAGTATAGAGAGAAATGACCTCTTAGAGGACTCGTGACACTAGATCATCACTCTGAGTTGCCAAGAGGTGCTGACTACCATGACAGAGTATCCAGCTTGTTTGCACTCTAAAGACCTAACTATGTCAATCAAAGTGCTACATTCTTAATTTTTTATATTTTGTTTTTATTTAAGAGTTTGCTCACAGGCAGCACTTTAGAGTCAGGCTTTTTAAGTTAAAGGCCAAAACTAAAAAATTTTTGCAAATGTGACAGTGGTCAACAATGATCATCTTAATAATTTAAACCCTCACCCCTCCTGTGGAGTTAGTCTTTAACACAGAATGCAGAAGAGCATCATTTAAAATAAACAGCCCTAGGACCACAGATGGTGGGTATATTTGTCAGTGAAGATAAACATCAGTTTCAGCCTTGCAGAGTATGAAAACCAGCAACAAATCCTTTTTGTGATAGAGATGACACTTCAGAATTTTGACTTTAAAGTCTCTTTCTCCAGCAGCAGATCAGCGTATCTATGCTGAAGTTCCTTTTCTCTTTCCTGTTGTCGCTGAACATCTTCTTTTAGACACTGGAAGAGATCAGAACATTGAGTAATGATTTCATATGTAAGTACGCTGAAAATCAAAACCATCTTGCGGTATTTTGTCACCTTCTTAGGAGGTCACATACCCGAAGAGCAAGAAACACAGAAGACACTGTCATTACAAAACCAGTACTGCAGCCACTCCCTAACTTGGTTATTTGATTTCAATCTTGTAAAATCTGTTCCACCCCAAATAAAAAAAGTTCTTTTTATCAGTTCCCCACAGAGACACTCCCACAGACCCTGTTCACTCTCTAACAAGCATGGGATGTCCAGCACCCTAAACCCGGCCAAAGCAATTCATGTTGTAGAATGACTAACTTCATTCCCAGTTTCCTAACGCTACAAGAAGTCAGTTTATCTTCCACTGACAGAGCTATACAAATGGAATGCAATTAAGCTTCAAAGGCACAAATTGCAAGGGTTAGTTACTCCATTCCAAAGTCGATCTAGACACCAAACAGAAAATTTGCACAGGAAATAAACTCAGTGTGTGTCAACCACTTGCTGGTCTACCCATCTACGCACAGGCCATTCTAGATAGTCAAGATGCTATGGTCTTTCACTGGATAAAATCTGACACGATCAACTTCAGAACTGGCCTGTACATCAGCAGGGGAAAAGGAAAGCTCTGGTAAGACTTGGCAAACAATGCTCTGATGAGGGAATATACAGGTACCTCTAATCTCCGGGGAATGGCAGAATCTTCATGTTTCTTCAGTTCTTCAAAAGTGCGTAACTCCAAGTGTGCCTGCTCAATTTGGTCCCATAAATCATTCAATTGTTTCATAAGCCCCATAGCACGCGACTGGTAACCCCCAAGCAAAATTTTCATCTTCTTTTCCATCTTTGCAGCTCTCTTGGCTTCTGTGGTCATGTGACCCCTGTTTATCTGAGAAGACAGGGAAGGTCCTAATTAATACATTTGAAAAACATCAATTTAATGAAAATATAATGAAGACATTAAAATTTACAAATTCATCAACTATTTGAACACACCAAAATATATGAAATATTAAAATCCACAATGATGTAAAAATCATTTAAAACAACCAAAATCTGAGCTTCAAGCCTTACTCAGAATAACAATCTTTCTCTTAAAACCTACCCATGTCTCAAATTTCTCATGTTCATCAAAACTCAAAGAATATAAAAGCAGCTACCCTGTTTTTCAAGATGAAGTTCTATCTTCAAACACAGTATTAAAGCAAGCTTCATCCAATTTAGCTAACTCTTTAAAGATTTATTTTTTTTTTATTGGAAAGTCAGATATGCAGAAAAGAGGAGAGACAGAGGAGACAAAGATATTCTGTCTGCTGATTCACTCCCCAAGTGGCCACAATGGCCTGAGCTGAGCTGATCTGAAGCCAGAAGCCAGGAGTCTCTTCTTGCTCTCCCACACAGGTGCAGGGCCCCAGGGCTTTGGGCCGTCCTCGACTGCTTTCCCAGGCTACAAGCAGGGAGCTGGATGGGAAGTGGAGCTGCCCGGAATAAAACCAGTGCCAATATGAGATCCTGGCACCTGTGTAAGGTGAGGATTTTAGCCACTAGGCCACCGTGCCAGGTCCCAGTTTGGCTAACTCCCAACAGTGATATAGACTTGACTTCTAAGAGACAATTCCCACTTACTAAAACCTGCTGTCCTCTTGACAAACAGTATCATATTTAATCTTACATTCTCAAGTTCATATTTCCATTCAACAAAAATTACTATTCACCTACATTTTATAGGTAAGGAAATTTAAGCTGCAACGAAGTAACTGGACGCTAGGCCACACAACCACTAAGTGATGAAGTTATTCCAGTGTGTCTCACCTCAAAGTCCACACATTAGGACACATCACCACCAACACACTGAGTGTCTTCTGTCTAAAATTATAAATCTGCCTGGAGAAATTCAAGCTGTAGGAATGAATGGCTTATTGCCACCAAACAGCTCCCAGACACACACAAACAAGATGGAACAAATGGATCTGCTCATCACTCTTTCCAACACAGACAATAACCTCTATGTGGCCACAATACAAAAACCTTACCTGACACCTGAGAAAACCTTGTACTTTCCCCAGTTTATGTATTAAAATCCCTAATTCTTTTATTCTTAATAAGCAGTAAAGCCAAAGGAAAACAAGCATTTCCCAAAAAATTTTCAGTAGATAACAACATTGAACACAAAGTGAGTAAAACGTAACAGGCATTTCATTTGGAGACTATGAAGCTAGTTGTAGCCACAGACTTTAAATGGAAGCCAATAATCAGTTTTCTCTTGTATTCAGTCCTATTTATAATACTCTTCTGTTAATTATACACAGATCCCAATTGTAAGCACCTTCCTCCTTTCACTCACAAATACAAAAAAGGACAAGAGCCATGAGTGTGTGTGAGCGGGTGTCAGCCTGTCAAGCCACATGTGCGTGCCCATGGTTAGGGTAATGGTGTCTGGAGAGCAGGTTTCTTTTCGTCTTTATTTTTTCTATTTCTTTTAAATTCTCTACAAAGTACAGGTATTATTTTTAGAGAAACTCTTACAAATGTTATTTTTTTGTAACGCATAGAAGAGAAACTGTCTCAAAAAGATTGGCCAGAGACCAGTGGAAAACTGATGGTCCCCAGGAGATGAATCAGTGGAACCGTAAGTGTTTCCCTGGGTCATTACAATAGGGAGCTGTATGGGACTTATAAAAGTGTGATTGTTACTTTCAAGCTCAGTGAGCTTGTGAAGGTTACCAAGCTTAAGTAATTCCAAAATAAACACATTATCCTATGGTCTCTAATACCGTCTTCAGTTGAAGTCTGTTACTGCGGAGTTGGCAAACATTAAGAGCATCCCTTACTTACTCTTGCTTGAAGGCCCAGGATATTATCTTATGCCACTGGAAAAACAGGCTTAATACGCAAAGTAAAGAAAGTCAATGGCAGTTTTGCCTCCTAGTCAATCATTCGGCAATGCAACCCTCTACAAGTAAAGATGCAGTGCGTGGTGCCATGGCCTAGCGGCTAAAGTCCTCGACTTGAACACGCCAGGATCCCATATGGACGCAGTTCTAATCTCGGAGGCCCCACTTCCCATCCAGCTCCCTGCTTGTGCCCTGGGAATGCAGTTGAGGACGGCCCAAAGCTTTGGGACTTTGCACCCGTGTGGGAGACCTGGAAGAAGTTTCAAGCTCCTGGCTTCAGATTGGTGCAGCTCCAGCTGTTGCAGTCACTTGGGGAGTGAATCATTGGATGGAAGATCTATCTCTCCTCCTCTCTGTATATCTGACTTTCCAATAAAAATAAATCTTTAAATAATAATAATAAATAAATAAATAGGGTTAGTCATCATCAGATAGCACCCATGCAAAGCAAGCTAACCAGTGAGCAACAGTTTACCAAAAACCCTTCTAAGGAAAGTAACACAATACCAAAGCAACTGACAATCCCTGACATCAACACATATTAAGGGATAAAACAGACTACAAGAGAAAGTCTATGCTGAGGCATAACCATGAAAACAAAAAGTTCTATAATGAGACATAATTATGAAAACATGATTGGACTAAGCAGATTCCTACAGTTGTTAGAGACAACTAAGAAACCTGTCACATTTTTTAAGGATCACAACGGAATACAGAATTTGGGAACAGGATTACTCCCCAAGCCTGCCAAAACCTCTCCCCCACAGCGTCATTCTGAGAGGACTGATAGTACAATGCACCGCATTCTGCCTAGAACCATTCTCACTAAATTCCCACTCTTTCCAAGTACTAAGGACCTCTTCTTATGTAAAAATATCTGACTTTATAATGAAAACCACTGAGAAGCTAGAATCTATTACACAGTCATTGGGATAGAACCTCAGGAAAACCAGAGGTGCTAAGAAGAGACTCCAAACACACGGAGAAAGACTTTGGTGTTATCTGTGTTCTTAAATTACTTTTATTTCCAAGAAAGTCAATATTACACATTTCTTGACTCCACACACTGTGCCAGTAAAATAGAGAGAAAAGTATTACTTCTGGACCCAGTTTCTACCTCTAAGGAAAGCCTTTCCGTTTTATAGTGAACATGACAAAATCTACTTTCCAGCCAAACTTCCTCAGCATAGCAGCTTAGATACTATTTCAAATACTATTAAATTTAATGGCAGGCCTAAATTCAGACTTCTCATTTTGCTTTTGTACCTACTGGAAATTATTTCACTCAAAATAATTATGTCTTCAGATGATTTCCTATTTCCACTTAAAGTGGAAACAAATTAGAGCACTTCAAATTCTATTTGCACCTCCCAATTACAGTAATGACTCATTTATCTGGCAATGTCTGAAAACAACACAGTCAGCATTCTGCAGATAACCAAAGCCCACAGAGCAGAGAGCTCATCTAACCCAGTCCCAGCTGTGCGTTCAAGGCCAAGAACAGTGTCCTGTCCCCAGGAGATGACCAGTGATACACACTGAATGTGACAAGTAAACATGAAGCTCTTTTATTTCTAACCATTCAATGAAAAATTCCCTAGTCTTACAATCATACTTCCTTTTTAAAGGAAAACATGAAAATGAACAGGAAATAAGCTTTTCTCACTAATCGGGGTCTCACTACTAAACAGCAATCACTCTGCTCTCCCACCGAATGTCTGAAATGCTATTAGGAGCTACTAAACCACAAGCTTTCCTGCCACCTTGTTAGGACATCCACAACATGTGTGCTTGCAGAACTATCCTCTTCTCATATTAGCAGCCACTTCTATGTGCCATCACTGCCTATTGGAACACACAAAGGTTTGAAAGTTAATTCTGCTCCCAAAGCAGAACAGAACACATAGACTTGGTTACAATTCAAAAATCTTTTCCACTTACTTCTGATCTACAACTACATTCTGATTTTATTTACTTAACAGACTGCTAGCACACACATACTCCCTACCACATTCTACCCGAAATTGGAGATGGTTCTGCTAGTCTTAAATTAGCATCTTAAGGATTTTCAGTTAAGTGCTAAAGTTTCAAATATTAATCATGAATAATAGCTCCAAGACTACCTCTAATATAAACCTCAGGGCATATTTTTTTAATCCATTGAGAAGACACCAGCCACGACAAAGCTGGATCTCATCTTGCTTGATAGGCTGTGATGGGGCCATAATTTAGACTCACTGTTCTAAAGTTCATGGCAGCAAAAGCCAAACACACTAGCAGTCACAGTGTACTGTGCTTGCACAGAACAGCATATCTCCCTGAGCCTACGAGTGGAAAGGATAATTTCAGTATAGTGTTTAGTTTATACAATATAACTGGAGTTCCTTCCCCACAACAAACTTTGAATAATGTTTATAATTTAGCAATCAACTGAAATGATGAAAGAATTACCACAATTGAAATAAAATATTTATGTCTTTCAAACCAGTAAAACTGTGTCTTCTAAAGCGATGAGAAATCTAGTTCTGAATTAGGGATGGATACAAATAAAATAGGGGATTTGTTTGTTTGGGTCTTTGGGCTGCTTTTCTTTTTTTTAAAGATTTAATGAACTTTCATTTGAAATAAGGATACTTTACTAAATTAAAGGATTTGATTAAGTATTCTTTAAAACTAACCAGCCGAGTAAACAATAAAGTTAAGTTATCCAGGAGTCAAAAAAAAAATTACTTCAGACTGTTTCATGAATATTTTTCCAAAATCACCAATCCTTCAACAAAAATAGTTCAACGGAAGATTTCAGTTCCTGGTACTGAACTGAACAAAGAGAACCACATGTTTTTAATGGTTGCTCATAAACGACCCAAATAAATCTCCAAAAGAACAGCAGTGGTCCTTTCTGTATTTTTCCCTTCAAAACTCACAAGACCAATTCAATACAGAAATAAAAATTACTGTACTTTATAGCACCACTCACTTCGTGACACATTTATTTGCTGTCATGAAAGTTAGTACCCCAACAAAGTAAATGAGATTTAGAGAAAAAAGTTTCTTTAAATTTTAAGCAGCACAAAATGTTCTTACCATTTGGGGCAGAAAAAGTTTACCTACATCAAATGAGAAGATTTTCAAACTTAAGTGAGACCTAAGTATTTATATATAAATGTTACAAGAGAGCTTTCCAAACAGCTTTCCAATCAATTATGCTGCTGATCTTAGATCAGAATTACAGTGCTAACTACCACTTATAAGAAATGGAGCCTACACAACAGAAAATACAACTTAAAATTTAACCACTGAAGTTCTATTTTCGCCAACTTTAACTCAGAAAGAACCAAAACACAGAGCAATAGCACACCCTGCTGGAAGTTGATTATACAACTAAAGTAACCAGCAGCATTGAAATGCAAAAATTTTCCAACAGTATTACTTCAGAAACATTCTATTTCCCACTAACTGCAAAGATGGAAAAAAAAAAAAAGACAAAAGAAGTTCATGCAATTAACCATTAGGTGCCTACACTTGCAACCATAAAGATCAAACAGATTCAAAGTAACTTTCCTTTTTAAAAAAAAAAAAAATCTTTTTTTTCTTTAAATTGGAAAGGCAGATATAAACAGAAAGGAGGAAAGACAGAAAAGTATCTTCCGTCCACTGAATTACTCAAGTGGCCACAACGGCTGGAGCTGCACCACTCTGAAGCCAGGTCCCAGGAGCTTCTTCTGAGTCTACCACGTGAGAGCAGGGTCCCAAGGCTTTGGGTCACAAGCACGGAGCTGGATGGGAAATGGAATTGCGAGGACATGAACCAGCACCCATATGGGATCCTGGCACAAGCAAGGCAAAAACTTTAGCCACTAGGCTACTGGGCCCCAGAGTAACTGCTAAGGCAGATACTGTGGTGCAGCAGGTTAAACTGGGGTTTGGAATACCTGCATCCCATAATCAGATTGCCTGGGATTGTGTCTCACCTCCACTCCCCAATCCATTTTCCTGCTAATGAGTGTAGGAGGTAGCAAACAATAACCCAAGTAACCCATTCACATAGGAGACCCAGGTAGAATTCCTGGCTCTTTGACTTCAGCCTTGCCCAGCCCCAGCAACTATGGACATTTGGGGAATGAACCAACAAATGGAAGCTCTCTGTCACTGTGTCTTTCAAATAAATTAAGAAGAAAAAAAATATTGATTTTTCATGCTCATTTCCATAACCACCTCAAGTGGTTTTACTATTTCTATTTTAACTCTTAACAAACCTTCAATCCTGTTCTCTGTAAACTCGTAACAACATAAAACAGAAAACTGAGACCACTTTCTGAACACGGCTGCCTGAAGTTCGTACTTCTCCTTCCCATCCTAATTCAGTCTCAGAAACTTCCCAGAAAACCATTATTAAGAATCCACAGGCCTGGCATGATATCGTAGCAGTTAAAGTTCTCACCTTGAACGCGCCAGGATTCCATGTGGGCACCTGTTCTAATCTCAGCAGCCCCGCTTCCCATTCATCTCCCTGCTTGTGGCCTGGGAATGCAGTCAAGGACGGCTCAAAGCTTTGGGGCCCTGCACCATGTGGGAGACCCCGAGAAGGCTCCTGGCTCCTGGCTTTGGATTGGCTCAGCTCCAGCTGCTGTAGCCACTTGGGGAGTGAACCATTAGACGGAAGATCTTCCTCTCTGTGTTTCTTCCTATCTGTATATCCATCTTTCCAATACAAATATGTAAATCTTTAAAAAATAAATACAAAAAAATAAACAAAATAAAGAATCCACAAGGTAGTCTGGTGGGCTGTGAACCACGATTTACACACCACTGACAAAATGCCTATCCATATTCTGGAATTCAAGAAATGCATACTAAATAAATGAAATAAATAAAACTGCCTCTTGTACGTGTCAACGTTTTCAGACACAGGAAATCATGGAAGCTACTGTTAAGGTAATGCAGCTGAGTTCTCTCTCCAACGCAAACTTAAAAACCAGATGAACGATCAGGTGTCCAATGTTGTACAAGCGCCTTCTTGAGCTTAACAAGAAAATTTCTTGGTACTATCTCCTCATTCAAGAAAAACCCTTTCATTTTTTATCTACATTGTTCAGAGTGACTGGTGTTAATGTCGCAGCTGCTTGTGACTTGCAGCTGAAAGGTTCTGACTGCCTGTGGACCAACTTGCAGGACATTCTTCAGTCATGAAAACCAACAAGCTGAAAAACCAGTGAACAAAGATCAAACACCTCAGGGCAGTGTTCCCCAAGAACTAAAAGGCAGCACTTACCTTAGGTCTATTTCTGTGCAGTTCTCGTAAGAGGCACTATTTGGTGCATAATTTCAACCAGGGTACATTCAAATTGAAATTTTAAGAGTACTAACCTCAAGCCTCTTTTCAAGTGATTCGATTCTGTCCTTTTTGCTAGCTAGATTGGCCCGGGTGTAGCGGCTCTGCCCAGGAAGATATAAAACTTGGCTGTAGCATTCTTCCCACACCTGGTTGTAAGCTTCACTTGAGAGTTCTCCATGGCTCATCCCTTGTTTCACCACTTCCATCTCCTGCACCAGAACATCCTGGGCCTGTTTATAATAATGATTCCAGTCACTGAGTAGCAATACAAATACCTGCCATCACCAGAGAGCCTAAAATTGCTAGTTTTTGTTTCTCCTCCATACTTGAGTCAAAGACAAAAAGAGTTGGTTGGCTGGTTGCTTTCTGGAAGGCAGGGACCATATAAAAGGAAAATGAATCATGAATCCTGTAAATTCATGCAGATTAATTTTAAAAGGTCAAGCATCCATGTTTTCCCTAACAGTCAAAACATTCTTTGCTTTCAATTATTGTTTATTGTAATAGCAGCTACCATTTCTAAGGTAACTACTATGTGCCAGGAACGCACATAATCCCAAAATAGCCAACATCAATCTCACTGTAAAGCTGCTGAAGTTGAGGCTCAGATTAAACGGCTTGTTCGAGGCCACATGGTGAGCGAGCAGGAGAGGCAGGACCCCCACTGGACGGCAGCAAGGCTTGGCTCTGCTCCTTCCACTTAAGCCATCCCTCCTTACACTCAGGGTGTGAAGGGAAACCAGGCAACTTTCAGACAAACACCTTTTTCCTCATCCTGAAGAAATGCTTCTGACACAGTCAGAGAAAGAAATTGAAATCACAAATTACATAATGGATCACAAATCACCTTTAGTTCACTACCAAATAAAAAATTCAGGGTGGGCCCAGCGGCGTGGTCTAGTGGCTAAGGTCCTCGCCTTGAATGTGCTGGGATCCCATATGGTCGCCAGTTCTAATCCCGGCAGCTCCACTTCCTCTCTATCTCTCCTCCTCTCTGTATATCTGACTTTGTAATAAAAATAAAATAAATCTTTAAAAAAAAAAAAGAATTCAGGATGGCAGAACAACAGGCATGGAGTTGCACAGACCTGACTTCCAATTGCAACTTTATCATTTAGATGAATGTCTGAACGTGCTTAATTTCTGTTAGCCTGTTTCATCTGTAAAATGGATGTGGATAATACCTACAGTTATGAATAAACTGTAGACAGCCTAGGTCAACCTGAGCAGCGTGAACCTCTGTGAGCAGGCAGTATGAACCCTTCCCAGCCCTTCACGTCATGGATCACAAAAAACTGGCAACCACCTTTTGTACATTATGGAAGGCTTTTAATTTTTTACTAAAACTGGAAGAGGAAAATACTACCAAAATGCAGAAAATTAAAACAAATGACCAGCAAACCAAAAAACACTTTTTTAACTTGATAATCACGTATAGAAGAGAATGAATGCATAAAGCAATCTTTTCTTACAGGAAATAGTAGAAACCAGCTCATTTTAATGTACTTACTAAAAATTTAACACTTTATTAAAAGAAATGAATTTCACTTAAACAATTCACAGCTCATGCAGTCTAGGAGATCAGAGCTTATCTTTCAAATGTTCATAATGAATCTGCAGAGTAAACAGCTACCCTAATTTTCTTTAACAGCAAGAACATCTATTGTAAGCAGACAAGATAAAAGAGAATATCTAAACTACTTAGTTTCAAATAATTCAAAAAAAATTTAGAATATTTCCCAAACTGCGTTAGAGTGTCCTCCCAACAAAGCCTCCAAAGCAGCAATGAGTGTGACCCTCATTTCAAATCTCATTTGTATAATCAATTGAGGAAAACTTGTTTCCTAAATTCTTTTTCTCATATTTTCACTCTAAATAAGAGAAAACTACAGGCAATAATTTTGTAGCCCAATTATTAACTGCAAGCGATTAAAGGTACTTTCCACAGAACAGGCACTTTATAGATGTCAGATTCTCTACTGCAAAAACTAGTTAACTCAGTTCCTCACAATTCAGTGGCAAACTGTTCAAATGTGAACTGAAACCCTCCTTGCCCTCTGCACTGTCTAAGGATCCTGTGAGGTAGTGCTGCTCAGGCAATGAGGAAAACAAACGATGAGAAACTGAAAGGGGGCAGAGAGGAAAACTGTTCAGGAGAAGAAAGAGAAGAAGTCTCGTTTTCTCCCAAGTTTGAAACAGCCCATTCCAAATCAATGGGCCCAACACTGCCCCTCAGGGATAAAGGCTGAAGAAAAGGACTTTAATGTAATTGCTTCTTTCTGGAAGCAGTTTGGAGGTCGGGAAGTTCAAGATCAAAGGTGTCTGTCTAGAAGGGGCCTACTTGTTGTTCCCTAACATGGGGAAGGGCGTCAGTGAGGGGGTGGGCATAAGAAGGAATCACTCTCAAGTCACTTACTCCCAAGATGAGGCATTAACCTGCACCTGAGGGCAAAGCCCCTGAATGAATCATTTCCTAAATGCCTGCAACGTAACCCTGCCACAATGGTTGGAGGGGACACTCCACTACAGTGGACAACTATGGAACTGACCATATTTCTTTCAACCAGTGAAAAGATTTCCAGCACACAATCATAGCTTTTTGCTCTGTCCCAGCAGAAAAAGGAAAACACATACAGAAGACATAAACCTTAACAAATCGTTCATTTCTTTATGCAAAACAAGTTGTGGGATAGATATATTTAGCACAAATTATTTCCCTTTCCTAAATAAGTGAAAACTTCAATTTACAAATCAACTGACATATAAAGGAACGCCAGTTAAACTCATAGGAGACCTCTCACAGGAAACTACAGGCCCAAAGAGAATGGAGCAATATATTCCAGATTCTAAAAGCAAAAAACTGTCAGCCCAGGATAACATACCCAGCAAAACTTTCCTTTGTCTGTGAAAATGAAATAAAATTCTTCCATAGTCAAGAAAAGTTAAAAGAATTTGCCTCTTCCAAACCTGCCCTACAAATGATACTTTAAGATGTTCTCTTGACAGAGAAGAGGAATAACACTCAACAAAACCAAAGGCAAATGTGAAGAACATCCCAGTAAAATGACAACAGAAGACTAAACCAATGAACAACCCATTCCTAAAATGACAGAACCAAATTAGCTCCTATTTGTATTAACCCTTAATGTATACAGCTTAAACTCATCAATCAATGTCATAGAGTAGTACACTGGATTAAAAAAACAAAACCCATCTATTGTTGCCTATAGGAGACACATTTCACCAAAGATCACCGGAAACTGTATCTCATGGATTTTGATTTTTTTTTTGTTAGTTTCATCTCTTCAAATCACTTTCTTCTGATTAAATTCTTCAATGACTCATAGATCATAAGGTAGCATCATTTTCATCAAGAAGGTTCTTGATTTTCATTTTTTCAGCGACACATTAGTCATTCAGTAGCATGCTATTTAACTTCATGGTGTTGTTAATTTCTTTTTTCTTCCTTCCTGTTGTTGATTTTGTATTGTGGCTTTTTATTTAAGGGGATGTACAGTAACTGTGTAATGAAGACTATCACATCCAGATGTGAAGATACAATGCAGTATGCATCTCTACTTCCAAAGATGGACTCCTAATGAAACTGTTAACTATATCTTGACAACAGGATGCTGGGCTCTCTGCCATTGTCCATGCCCACGATGATGGACATATGACTGTGCATGAAGAACTATACTATAGCAATAATACAGGGAAAATCAGTGAGGGAGAGGGAACTGATAAGGGGATAAGGGAAATTCCAGGGCCTATGGAAATGTATCATAAAATAATAATAAAAAAAAGAAACAAAATTAAAAAAAAAAAACCCTTAAGTTTACAAATACCTTTAATTCAGACAGTCCTCACTTGGCGATAGTTCAACTCTTTAGCTTTACAATGGTACAAAAGCCAACAGGAACCCAGTGGATATTCCAGTTCACATTTTTCTTCTTTTAATCTTTTCCTGGGCTAACGACACGCATTATAACCTCACAATGCTAAACAGCAGCAAAAGCTGGAGTACTCAGTTAGCCATGTGGTCAGTACTTAACTACCCAGTAATCCACAGCGAACTGCACTGCTAAGTTGTCACATTCAGCATTTCTGACTTAACATTACTTCCAACTTACAGTGAGCTGAGCAGGACATAACCCCAGCATAACTTGAGGAGCACCTATGTATTAATAACCTTTAATATTAGTCTAAATAACTGAGAAAGTGAGCTCTATGTATTAAAGTCATTCTATTTTATTCAGAGACAGCAGAGATGAACAGAGAATGGCAATTGTAGCAAACGTCAATCAAGCCAAACACTCAGGAAACACCACCACCCTGCCACCATTGTACTTGTTTACCTGATCAATGTTCATTGCTGAGCATGAGCGAAGGGGCACTCAAAGCACGTTCTCCTAACACTTAATATGAGCACATAGCTCCAAAAACCGTATGTTTCAACTGTACATAATTTATATCAGTGTGGCAAATTACGTATGTATCTCTCCATGATACATAGCATCTAAACAAACATTTAAATTTCCTGGAAGAAATATTCCTGCTCCACATACCTTTTTCAGCTCTTCTTTGGAGAACTTTTCATAAGGATTATGTTCCAGATAGGTAATGTGCTCTGAATTATTAGTACCAAATCCTACAGTTTTGCCTTTTTTATTCCCAGATGGTTCATAAGGGTGATGGAGAAGATCATAATGGAGCATTGTAATCATTTCTTTTTTGATTAGTTCTTCGCTTTTCTGTAAGTCTGTCAGCGGTGGTTCTACATTTAAGGGTCTTAAAATAGTTTCATTTACCTAAAATTGTAAAACAAGTACAATTACCAAACACATTACTCCAAACTAATGTTCTTGCCAGCTGCAACATGAATAAATCAGCAAGACTCAGAGTTTCAAAAACAACCTATTTTTCCTTTGCAATTCTTACTGGTAACAGTGCAATATTTAAATATCTTTACTTTCCTAGGACCAGTATAAAAGCCTAGTGGCTAAATCCTTACCTTGCAACTGCCAGGATCCCATATGGGGGCTGAATCGAGTCCCCACTGCTCCACTTTCCATCTAGCTCCCTGCTTATAGCCTGGGAAAGCAGCAGATAGCCCAAAGCCTTGGTACCCTACACCAACGTAGGAGACCCAGAAGAAGCTCCTGGCTTCACATCAGTTTAGCTCTGCCACTGTGGCCACCTGGGGAATGAACCAGCAGACAGAAGAGCTTTCTGTCTCTCCTTCTGCTTGCATATCTGACTTTCCAATAAAAATAAATAACCCTTTACAAAAATTTACTTTTCGAGGGAAGGGAAGATGGCCGACGTAGGAGAAAGGCTATGAGGGAGAGTTCAGTGAGAGAAGGTTAGAGTGCTGCAGAGGCAGCGAAGAGGAGCGGCAGGAAACCGTAGGGAGAGGTCCGTGAAACTCCCTGGGACAGTGTGGAGCCAAAAAGTTCCACACAACTCGGAAGAACAACGAGAACGGAGCAGGGCAAAGGTAGAGAAGCCGACAT
Source organism: Ochotona curzoniae (assembly GCF_017591425.1). Taxonomy (NCBI): domain Eukaryota; kingdom Metazoa; phylum Chordata; class Mammalia; order Lagomorpha; family Ochotonidae; genus Ochotona; species Ochotona curzoniae. Next base: position 9,351,829 of record NW_024466004.1, on the reverse strand, counting down.
CCCACTCCAGACCTGCTGAGTCACCTTTGAGAGCGGCCTGACGGGAGACGCGGCCAGCTTGGAGACAGGGAAATCGGAGGGATTGTCGCCGGCGGAATTCTTCAACAACAGCAGAAGCAGACTGCAGCAGCCGGACTTTGGTGAGCTGGGGATTAACGTGGCAGCCTCCGCATTCCCCACCCCCTGCTGAGGCTCCAGCCTCTGAGAACACAAGGGGCGCAACCTGAAACTGTCAGGTCTGTGCCTTGGGAACAGCGGTGCGTGTTGGTGGCTGAAAAGGTCCCGGGAAAGCGCCTCAGATCTTCCTGCGCTAAGTGGGCCAGTGCATCTCAGCGCGCGGAGGCTGCTGGTGGGAGTCTGGAATCCCCGACACCCTGAAACCCTGTGGGTGGGCGACAGCACCAGGAGGACTCTGAGCGCCGCGCCGGGCTGGGCTAGGCGGTCCCGCCTGCAGCAGCCGCCTCCGTAGCGCAGGAGTCAGGAGGGTGCTGAACTGGGAAGTGTAGCGCTGTGTGTCCCTGACACGCAGATGCCACTCCCATAGTGTGAACTGTCCATTCCTCGCCTCCCACCCCGCAGTCCTGAGTGTAGGCGACACACCGGGAGAGCTCTGAAATCTCCTGTGCCACACTGGCACTGTGCGATCCCGCTGAGAAGTTATTTTAACAGGGCGCCTGGGTCACACCTCCTCTACGGTCCTGTGAGGAGGAGCCACACACACACCACGAGTGGTGGAATCACTGCACAAGAGCCACGCCCAGAAAGTGCCTCAACCACAGTCTTGTGTGTGGGAGACACACCAGGCGGGCTCTGAAAAACCCTGCAGTCCCTGACAAGGAGAACGCAGGGAGAAAGCACATAAAACCTTCTACGTCCTGTGGATTCCCGTGCAGGGGGCGCGCCCAGAGAGCGCCTCCATCCCTCCACGCCCTGCGGTGGCACACCTGTAGAAGAGGTGCCCAGAGTGTGCCTGGAATCCACTGGGCCCCCAAGGTGGTGCTCTACAGCCCCGGGCCCTGAGAACGCACCAACGGTGCCTTGAAAATTACCACGCCCGGCAACACCACGCTTGCAGGCTCCAATCTCTACAGGAAAGCACCTGACAGCCCCTCAACACACGGGTCCATTTGCCTTACCAGAATACACCAACGCAATGGGAAAAACCACTAGAAAGAGCTGTGCTCCAGATGAAAGAGCCAGCACCCCACCAAACATGGGCCAAAAGCCATTATCAATATCGGCGATGCGAGATGAAGACATGGACGTGTTACCAGCAAAGGAATTGATGAAAATAATGCTAAAATTTCTCAGAGACGTGGACACAAAGCTGGAAGACTACCAGAACCGCATAATCACCGAAATACAACAAATCAAAACCAAACTGGATGCCCAAGAGAATAAAATTGAAAGCCTCATCAACAGAATAAATGCGGCAGAGGAAAGGATCTCTGAAACAGAAGACACACAAAATGAAAGTGCCCAGCGAATTAAACAGCTAGAGACAAACCTCAGCAAAACTAATAAAATGATGCAAGAGATGAAGGATTACCTTAGAAAATTGAATATTCGGATCATCGGCCTCCCCGAGGGAGTAGAAAGAGAATCTGGGATGCAAGCAGTGCTTGATGAAATTATACAGGAAAACTTCCAAAACACTTGGAACACGAATCCACCCCGCATACAGGATGGACAGAGAACTCCCAACAGACATGATCCAAAGAGATCTTCACCCAGACACACGGTGCTCAAGTTCTACTCCAATGAAGACAAAGAAGGAATCCTGAGACAAGTACGAAGTAGAGAAAAGATCACATACAGGGGAAAACCCATCAGAATTACTGCTGACTTCTCCGAAGAGACCCTACAAGCAAGGAGAGAATGGACAAAGATCTTCCAAGTCCTGAAACAAAACAACTGTCAACCAAAAATAATCTACCCAGCAAAGATCTCATTTGTATTTGAGAACGAAATCAGATACTTCAATAGCAAAGAAAAACTAGAAGAATATGTCTACACAAAACCAGCCCTGCAAAGTCTCCTTAGAAATGCGCTAGTCCCGGACAAAAAGGAGGCAAATCACAAACAAAGTTGGCAAATAAGAAGGTCTCCAAACTAAAGGCCGCACAAACAAGACAACTACATAGGCAACAACACATACACAACACAAACACATGGCAGGGCAAAATTGCAACCTCTCAATTTTAACTCTCAACACAAATGGTCTAAATTCACCAATCAAAAGACAGAGATTAATAGAATGGATCATCAAACAAGACCCAACCATCTGTTGCCTACAAGAAACGCATCTAACCAGAAAGGATGCAAAGAAACTGAAAGTGAAGGGATGGAAAAAGATATTTCACGCTAATGGACGAGAAAAAAAAGCTGGGGTAGCTATCCTAATTTCAGACGAGATAGATTTCATTCTAACTAACATCAAAAGAGACAGGGAAGGCCATTTTATACTGGTGAAAGGAATGATCCATCAAGAAGCAATCACCATCATTAATGTTTATGCACCGAATCTTAATGCACCTAGTTACGTAAAGCAATTACTTACAGACTTAAGGGAAGACATAGACACCCGCACAATTCTTGTAGGCGATCTCAACACACCTCTAACAACAATGGACCGGTCTACGAAACAAAAACTCAACAAAGAAACAACAGAGCTCACACAAACAATAGAACAACTGGACTTAGTAGACATATATAGAACTTTTTATCCTAAGGCCACAGACTATACATTCTTCTCAGCGGTGCATGGCACCTTCTCCAGAATCGACCACATGATAGGACATAAAGCGAATCTAAACAACTTCCAAAACATTAGTATCATACCATGTACCCTCTCAGACCACCATGGGATGAAACTGGAAATCAACAACTCAAAACTCCCCAAGAAGTATACGCACTCTTGGAAATTGAACAATATGCTATTAAACGAACATTGGGTCAGAGAAGAAATCAAAGATGAGATCAAAAAATTTATGGAAACCAATGAAAACTCTGATACAACATTCCAAAACTTGTGGGACACCGCCAAAGCAGTGCTACGAGGTAGATTCATCGCAATCGGAGCGCATGTCAAGGCCCAAGAAAGACGCCAAATACAGGAACTAACCTCACACCTCCAGGATCTGGAAAAACAGCAGCAGAAGAGTCCCACGCACAATAGGAAACAAGAAATCATCAAAACAAGGGAGGAGATAAACCAAATAGAAATCAAAAAAACTATACATAAAATCAACAAATCAAAAAGTTGGTTTTTTTGAGAAAATAAACAAAATAGACACTCCACTGGCCCGATTGACCAAAAAAAAACAAGAGAAAGTGAGAATTAATAGCATTAAAGATGAAAAAGGCAACATAACAACAGACACTGCAATCATTAAGAAAATAATTAGAAATTACTACAAAGAACTGTACTCCCACAAATTTGAGGACCACCAAGAAATAGAAAAGTTCTTGGACTCCCACCACTTACCAAAACTCAGTCCGGAGGCAACTGCAGAATTAAATAAACCCATAACCGAGGTAGAGATTGAAACAGTCATCAAGGATCTCCCAACGAAAAAAAGCCCAGGCCCAGACGGCTTCACTACAGAATTCTACAAAACATTCCGAACAGAACTAACCCCAATCCTCTACAAGCTCTTCAAAACAATAGAGGAGGAAGCAACCCTCCCAAACTCATTCTATGAAGCCAACATCACCTTAATCCCAAAACCGGACAGAGAACCATCAGAGAAGGAAAACTACAGACCTATTTCTCTGATGAACATTGATGCTAAAATTCTCAACAAAATCCTAGCCAATAGAATTCAAAAAATCATCAGACAGATCATTCATCCGGATCAAGTAGGATTCATCCCTGGGATGCAGGGATGGTTCAACATTCGGAAATCCATAAATGTTATAAACCATATCCAAAAACAGCAAAACAAGAACCACATAATAGTTTCAATAGATGCAGAAAAAGCTTTCGACAAAATCCAACACCTCTTCATGCTAAAAACTCTAGCCAAAGTAGGCATAGATGGGAAAATCCACAACATAATCAAAGCAATTTATGAAAAACCCAACGCCAGTATCATACTGAATGGAGAAAAGCTAGAACCCTTCCCACTGAGATCTGGAACAAGACAAGGGTGCCCGCTATCACCACTGCTATTCAACATAGTCCTAGAGGTACTTGCAGAGGCCATAAGACAAGAAAAAGAAATCAAAGGCATACGTATAGGAAACGAAGAAGTCAAGCTTTCACTATATGCAGATGACATAATCCTATACATAGAAAAACCAGGAGACTCAATACAGAAACTGCTAGAACTTATACGAGAGTTTGGCAGAGTGGCGGGGTACAAAATTAACGAACGAAAATCAACAGCCATAGTGTACGCAAATAACACCAAGATGGAAGAAGATCTAACCAACAGGATACCATTCAAAATAGCAGAGAGAAGTATGAAGTATTTGGGAATAAATCTAACCAAAAGCGTAGGAGACCTATTCGAAGAAAACTACAAACTATTTAAAAAGGAAATTGAACAAAACCTCAAAAGATGGAATAACATCCCGTGCTCCTGGATAGGCAAAATCAATATCATTAAAATGTCTATACTACCACAAGCAATATACATTTTCAATGCAATTCCAATCAAATTGCCCAAAACATTCTTCACGGAACTGGATACAATGATTCAAAAGTTCATCTGGAAGCACAAAAAACCACGAATAGCTAGAACCATCCTGAAAAATAAGAAGTCAGCAGGGGGAATCACAATCCCGGACCTCTGGACATACTATAGAGCAGTGGTTATCAAAACAGCCTGGTACTGGCACAAAGACAGAAAGGAAGATCAATGGAATAGAATAGAAGCACCAAAAGGGAACCCACACAAATACAGCCAATTAATCTTTGACAAAAAGACCAATGACAGCTCAAGCAAGTGGGAAGGCCTCTTTGGTAAATGTTGTTGGGACAACTGGCTGATAGCCTGTAGAAACAAAAAAATAGACCCACATCTATCACCATACACTAAGATCCAATCTACATGGATAAAAGACCTAAACCTACATCCAGAAACCTTCAAACTCTTGCAAGAAAATGTAGGAAATACCCTGCAAGACCTAGGAGTAGGTCCCGACTTTCTAAGAAGGACACCAAAAGCAATAGCAGTTGAGAACAGAATAAACAAATGGGACCTCATCAAACTAAGAAGCTTCTGTACAGCAAGGGAAACAATCAACAAAGTAAAAAAGCAACCCACAGAGTGGGAGAAGATCTTTGCACACGATATAGGCGATAGGGGGCTAATTTCCAGGATATATAAAGAACTTCAAAACAACCAAAAAACCAAAACAAACAAGCCACTCAAGAAATGGGCACGGGAAATGGGCAAACATTTCACAAAGGAACAAGTCCAAATGGCAAACAAACATATGAAAAAATGTTCCAGCTCCCTAGCAATAAGGGAAATCCAAATTAAAACATCGATGAGGTACCACCTAACACCAGTAAGATTGGCCCACATAAACAAGAACACCAACGACGCTTGCTGGCGAGGATGCGGGGAAAAGGGAACCCTACTCCACTGCTGGTGGAGCTGCAAATTGGTACAGCCTTTATGGAAATCAGTCTGGAGAACACTCAAACAACTCAAAATCTGCATACCATATGACCCAGCAATAGCACTCCTAGGAATATATCCAAAACACCTGTTTTACGACAAACCAACATGCATCCCTATGTTCATTGCAGCACAATCAGTAATTGCAAAAACATGGAAGCAACCGAAATGCCCATCAGCAGAAGATTGGATAAGAAAGCTTTGGTTCATCTACTCCATGGAATACTACTCAGCTATTAAAAAAAACAAAATGCAGTTCTTTGTGGCTAAATGGGTACAACTGGAAACTATAATGCTAAGGGAAATGAGCGAATCCCAAAAGATTAGATACCACATGTTTGCCTTGATTTAACCTGTAATTTTTTGTTTGGTTGTTTGTTATTTTTTTTTTTTTTTTGAACCTGTCATTGATACTGTCTCAACCCAGATGTTTCGAAGAAGGGAACTTGCATTATTTTTAACATATTGTTTACCCAATACTATGTCAATTAATTCCATAATGTTGTATATTGACACTGTGGCCTCGTTGGGGCTTTTAACTGACTGGATCTTTACTCTGTTAGACCTATTTTCAGACCATAGAAGGTCTCCCCAAGAGGCCACTGAACTTATCTGGACAATAAGACGCTGAACTTTATGCTAGGCATGTGTCTGCAAGCAATGAATCTCAACCGAACTTGAACTATGGTTATGCAACAAGGTGGAGGAATCCACCATGGGGGGAGGGGTATGGGAGGGGTGGGGGGAATCCCTAGCGCCTATGAAACTGTACTACACAATACAATGTAAGCAACAATAATAAAAAAAAAAAAAAAAAAAAAAAAAAAAATTTACTTTTCCAAAATGTATTTGAGATCAAGACAAAGGGGAGGGGCTGGGAGAAGGAAGAATGCTAGAAAAAGAGACAGTTCCACCTCTGTCTTATAATTCACTCTTCAAATGCCCATGATAGCAGGGAGTGGGCTGGCACAAAGCCGAACTGAATTCAGGAACTCAATTCAGGTCTTCCACGTTAGCGGGTCTCATGAGTGGCAGAAACCCAACTGCTTAAGCTATCATCACTGCCTCCCAGAATCTGTATCAGGTATCAACCCCATGTTCCCCAAAATAAAACACAGACATCTTAACCACTAAGCTAAATGCTCCCTACTCCCACTCCCAGTGATGTATTTTATAGACTGGAAGATGAAATTCTGTTTGATAGTCTTTATAGATAGTATAAAAATATCAATCCTATAAAGGGAAATTTAAAACTCCCTAAGCAAGAAATGCTAGCACTTACTTCTGATGGTCTTGGCAGATCTTTTTGGACAGCTTTGTGCATTCGCTTCATTTCTTTTGCACGCTCTGCATCTCGTATGGCCTAAAAAGTGATATTTATAACCATTACTGCAGCTATACAACAGTTAACACTTCTCAATAAAGCTGAAGATGCTCCAGTCTATAGGATCAGATACGTTCAAGAGCAAATACTGTAGAAATCTGTTTAATTTTATAGGAAGATAAAGTTAAGCAACGCAAACTACCCATTCTCATAAAAACTAGGAACCTTCAATGTCTACTAAAGCATTCTCCAAATGTACATGGCTATATCCACCAAATAAACACTCTTATCTACATATGAATCCTAAATTTAAGATCCCCTCAATACAACTTTTCTTTCACCAAAAGCTATGGACTTTCAATTCAAAGCTAGACATTGTTTCCTGATCTTCCAATTACAAACGTGGTAACATAATAAAATTTCGTGCCATTTCTAGGAGAATAAATGTAATTCTCACTGACAGTTCTCACTCCAATCCCCTAAACTGGACTATAACAGGATTTACTGAAAGAAATCACAGAATCCCAGCTGTACTTCAGCAGCCACCTCGCACACCAGGCGTATCAGCTCAGAGAGCTAACTCCTCTGATGGTTTCCTAAGTGCTAAAGTGGGGTTACTATCTCCCCAGTTTACACTACTTAGGCTATTACAAGCAAATGAAGACGTAACTAACTGTAAGATATATTAAATTATTCTGATACACTTTGTAACTTCCAAATCCGTCCTTTATTATCTTACACAGGTTTAAAGTCATTTACTCAACCAACCCAAGATGTGAGTCACTCACTGACTTTTAGGATACTTTAAGATATAAAAAAAAAAACCAAACTTTTAAGTAGAAGACCCTGTTCTTCATTGGTGAAGCCAGCAGAGCCTTCAGCCCAACTCACCCCTCCTCCCAGGAGTTACCCACCTGCTTTCGGGCATCCACATCAGCAGCATCTTCAATATAAGCATCGTCTACTTCCCGTTCCTCCAGCTCCTTCTCAGCATTTTCTGGTAGAACAATTTCAAAATCATTCTTAGGGGCAGGAAGGCCCAACAACCCTAAACGGAGATGCTCACGAGATTCTCTTTCCTGTAGAAAAAAAATTGGTTCTCCTCAATTCATGTGTTACATATTTAACAATATTTTATAAGATTTGCTTAAAAAAAAAAAAAAAAGCCTAACATTAATTCCAGAAAATGATCCTTACTGTCAGAACTGAGACAAGCATTTTGTTTCTTTTCTACCGTCCTTTCCTTTCTACCTTAACCACAAGTTTGACCTGCGGGGCAGCAATACGGCCTGGTAGTTAAGAACCCAGTTAGGATGCCCTACATCGGATCATGAGGGCCTCACTCCCAAATCCCACTCCTAATTCCAGCTTCCTGTCAACATGGACCCTGGGAGGCAACAAAAGCTCAAGTGATCAGGTTCCTGATATCTACATGGAGACTTAGCCTGAATTCCTGCCTGTTATCATAAAGAATGTGGGCAATAAACTAGCAAATGGGAGTATGCACTCTCTCTCTCTGCCTCTAAAATGTCAAACCAAAACAATAAATGTTGATTTGTGAACAATGCAGATACTTCTGAATATTCTAACAGAAGGTATGAAAACAATCTCAGTAGGGAGAGGGGAAAAAAATTAGAATTATCATTTGAAGAAATGTATTTCTTTGTTCTAACATTTATTTATTGTTTGAAATTCAGAGTCACAGAGACAGAAGGAGACCAAGAGAAAGATCTTCCATCTACTGGTTCACTCCTCAGATGACTATAACGGCCAGAGCTGGGCCAAGCAAAGCAGAAGCTTCATCTAGGTCTCCCCTGTGACAGGCAGGGACCCAAGCACTTGGCCCACCTTCCACTGCTTTTCCTAGGCCATTAGATGGGAACTGGATTAGAGGTGGAACAACCAAGACACAAACCAGTATATCTGGGATGCCAGGAACACAGATGGTGGTTTTATTCACTATACCATGATGTAGGCATGTACAATGAAATTTAACAACAAATTAAAAAAACAAGTTGAAAAGCGCATCTGTCATTGGAATAATAAAACCTAGGCTGAAAGATGCCTGAATCTGTGTGTCTGTTTTTAACAGAAATTTAATTCATAGCTAGCTCCAGGCTTCAGATCAGTTCAACTCTGGCTCCTGTAGCTACCTTACTAGTAAACCAAGGATGGAGACCTGTCTTTCCTTCTTTCTGTAAATCTGCCTTTCAGAGAAAAATAAATAAATATTAAAAAGAACGAAAGGAAGAAGGCAAGGAAGGAAGAAGGGGATGGAGGGAAGGAAAGGAGGAAGATAAGGAGGGCGCAAGGAAGAAGTAGTTCACAGATTCCAGAGAACTATCTGGTTCCCCAGTATTCTCCAGTACACTGTAGCTCACCTTTCTAGCCCCATCGCTTGTTACTCCTCACCTGTGTGCTAGATGTGAGGTTCAGAGGTGTTGCTGTGCACAAACATAATTTGTGATTCAAGGCTGTAGCCTCCATCTGGCACTACTCTCATCATCCTTCTGAACATACCTTCTCAATGAAGGCTTTCCTGACACCTAAGAAATGTGACCACTACTTTCTTTGACTAGCTCCAGGCATGTTGGTCCTATAAAAAGGCTTATGTTCCTCTAGTATCACAATTCCTTTTCATTTAGTTTCACATTATTCACTTCTCATGATATAAGCTACTTCAGACAAAGTACAGGGGACAGAACTGAGGCAAAATGGGTTAAGCCTCTACCTGTGATGTTGGCATTACATATGATGTCAGTTTGAGTCCCCACTGCTCCACTTCTGATCCAGCACCCTGCTAATGCACTGGGAAAGAGGAAGATGGCCAGTTGAAGTTCCTGGCAACAGCCTGGCCCAGCCAAAGCTATTATGGGCATTCCCTGTGTCAGTGGATACAAGTGCTCTCCCTTTCTCAGTTGCTCTTTCAAGCAGGGGAAAGAAAAAAATTTTTATAAACTATAAATTAACCAAATCTGTACATGAAGCTAGATCTCTCATGGTATCAGATAATGAGCAATTATGAAGAAAGGCAGTAACATGAGCATAAGCAAAATCTGTAATTTTTTAAATGTACTCTCTATATCACCTTGCAAAACATACACAAGAAAAATTATGCTGAAATCAGGCCTGGCGCCGTGGCTTAATGGCTAAAGTCCTCGCCTTGAAAGCGCCAGGATCCATATAGGTGCCGGTTCTAATCCCAGCAGCTCCACGTCCCATCCAGCTCCCTGCTTGTGGTTGGGAAAAGCAGTCGAGCATGGCCCAAAGCCTTGGGACCCTGCACCCATGTGGGAGACCTGGAGGAAAGTTCCTGGATCCTGACTTCGGATCGGCATAGCACAGGCCATTACTCTCACTTGGGGAGTGAATCATCGGACGGAAGATCTTCCTCTCTGTCTCTCCTCCTCTCTGCATATCTGACTTTGTAATGAAAATAAAAATAAAACTTAAAAAAAAGAAAAAGAAAAATTATACTGAAATCAACAAACCAATTTAACTTAAAATCTAAATTGCCTTTTTTTTTAAAGGGCTTATTTATTTGTATCAGAAAGGCAGATTTATTAAGACAACAGGAATATCTTTCATCCACTGGTTCATTCCCCAAAGGGCCACAATAGTTGGAGCTAAGCCAATACAAACCCAGGAGCCAGGAGCCTCTTCTGGGTCTCCCAGCAGGTACAGGGTCCCAAGGCCTGGGGCCATCCTGCACTGCTTTCCCAGGCCATAAACAGTAAGCTGGATGGAAAGAACGAACAGTGGGACACGAACTGGCACCCATATGGGATGCTAGTGCTTGCAGGGGACGAACTAGTGACTTGAGCCATTGTGTTGGCTTCAGATCTGGGCTGTCTCAACAGAGGAACTGAAAGCTCAAAATCTATGAATCACTTTTAGTAAAAACTTGTGTGTAGTCATAAAAAAAAAAAATTAGAATAAATGTATCATTCAACAAAGAGAACTATTAATTAATAAATGATTAAAAAGTAAAATCTTGGGCCCAGCGCGTGGTGGCGCAGTGGTTAAGGTCCTCGCCTTGCACGCCCAAGATCCCATATGGGCGCCGGTTCTATCCCGGCAGCTCCACTTCCCATCCAGCTCCCTGCTTGTGGCCCGGGAAAGCAGTCGAGGACGGCCCAAGGCTTTGGGACCCTGCACCCACGTGGGAGACCCGGAAGAGGCTCCTGGCTTCGGATCGGCATAGCATGGGCCGTTGCGCTCACTTGGGGAGTGAATCATCGGACAGAAGATCTTCCTCTCTGTCTCTCCTCTCTGTATATCCATCTTTCCAATGAAAAAATAATAAAAAAAATCTTTTTTAAAAAAGTAAAATCTTAAAGATTCCAAGAGCATTATTTTTACTACCAATGTTCCCAAATAAGAGAAAGCTGGCTGATGAGCCCAAAGGTTTCACTCTCTCACCAAGTCTTGCAATCACTCTTCTTACAGTACCCATAGCTATACAGCTTCTTAAGGTATATGCCATACACAGTGATGCATGAAATTTTTAATTTGACACACAAGAGATATTTTTTCAGTGAATTAAGAGGGAATTGGTATTTACCATCTGCTTCACATAAGAAGGGTCGCTGTAGTCAGCCATTCCATCCTCTGGGTTAATGTTTAACTTGTCTCGAAGAGGTGTTCTCCCCGGGGTGGAATTAACAACAGGTTTGGGAGTTGTTCCACTCCGGGGAGTCAGTCCTTCAGCTCCGTTAGAAGGAGTCCTAGAAAAGCAAAGCTCCAATTAATAAAAAGATCATTTATATTTACATTGTGCTTTCCAACATTTTTCATAAAAGTTACTTCAGAGGGAATGCAGAAAAAAATAGACTGCTGAAATTCTACCTTGCTTTTAAGTCTACTGCAGCTGGTATAAAATTTACAAGCAGTATTTTACAGTACGGCCCTGTTTTTTTTTCTGACCTCTAGTTATCACATCTGATATTGGCTCACCATCCTAATCTAGATCCACATTACTTCTTGTCACATTAGTAAGGCTAAAAGCATGCACAAGGTAAGGAGGCCAGCAGCACATTCAGTAGCCCCAGATGACTTGTTCTGGATTCTCCATCTTTATTTTAACATGTCTCCACCCTCCCTTGTACAATGCTTTCACACCACTATCATCGGTGCACACATTAAACAGTTCATCCATTTACATTTTGTTTGGATAGCAAATATCACAGTTTATAAGCACATCTAAATATATGCAAGCTTTGAGTGAAGGTTAAGAGATTCTCCTAGTAATAAAGCCCATAGACTTGCAGCAACTGCTCAAAGCCCTTGTTTTTGGTCATTGTTTACTTCCTGCCTCTTGGCTACGTTCCAGACTGGTGGTGCTGCCAGGTGGCTGATCTGGAATAGGTGAGGTGTTGCCATACAGGATATGGTCCCTACCCCAAGGAGCTTACACTCTAGTTGAGAGACAAGACACACACAGGAAAAGAGGGATTAGGTGCTCTTCCAAGCCTCCAAGAACTGTTAAAATGTTGGTAAGGATTGGCTGCCTATTCCTTTCATTCTGCTGTCATGCACAGCTTTTACAGTCTGAACAGCTTGGGAGACTCAACAACCAGTAGGAGGATAAATCCTAACACTTAAACATCAAATATTTCCAGCCTTTAAAAACACAAATTCCATTTTAATACAACTTGCTTCTACTATACTTGTTAGAAGTTTTTGAAAAACAATAGCTTAAAACAAAAGGACTGCAAATAAACACTGAAATTTGAATTGTTGATGTGCATGTGGAAGTGTTCATGAAATGATACCTGCAAATTACTTTAAAATTCCTTAGAAAATAAGATGGACTGATGGATAAATAAGTGATAAAGCAAACACAATAAAATGTTAATAATCACAAAAGCTAGATAGGGAGTCTATGGATGTTTACTTTACCATTCTCTCAGTTTCTCTTTCAACTTTTCCATAAAAAATGTTGCGGGATGCAAGAGTAACACATAAGTAAAATTAATTCAACAAGTTGATACTAAACATGAACCCATTTTCTCTTTAAAAATCAAATATGAAGGCCTGGCACAATAGCCTAGTAACTGAAGTCCTCATCCATGTACTGGGACCCAATAGGTGCCCATTTGTATCCTGACTGCTCCACTTCCATTCCAGCTCCTTGTTTGTGTCCTCGAAAAGCAGTTGAGGATAAGCCTTGGGACCCTGGGAGACCTAGAAGAAACTCTTAACTCCTGGTATCAGAACGGTTCATCTCCGGCCTTTGCAGCTACTTGAGTAAACCAACAGATGGAAGATCTTTCTCTCTGCATCTCCTTCTGTCTGTAAACCTGACTTTCCAATAATAAACAATTTTTTTAAAAATCGATTATGAAGGGACCAGGACGATGGCTCAACTGGCTAATCCTCCCCCTTCAAGTGCCAGCATGCCATAGGTGGCTAGTTTGTTTCAGCTGCTCCACTTCCCATCCAGCTCCCTGCCTGTGGCCTGGGAAAGCAGCAAAGATGGCCCAAAACCTTGGCACCCTATAGAGAAGAACAGGAAGAAGCTTCTGGCTTCGGATCAACTCAGCTCCATCCATTGAGGCCATTTGGGGAGTGAACTGGCAAAGAGAAAATCATTCCTTGCATCTCCTTCTTGTCTCTCCTTCCTGCCCTTTCAATAAAAATAAATCTTGAAAAAAAGAAAATATGAAATATTCAGAAATAAAGTGACAGTATCTAACTTTGAAAAAAGAAGGAAGCTCCACAGTAGTTAATTATTTCCTGGTTACTACTGTGTTATTTATTAACATAAGTTAAAAAAGAAATTAAAAACATTAGCTGAACATTAGCAGACACGTGTTGTCCAAGGATTGGTACTCTTTCTGAAATATTAAACGTGTGAACTCCCAATACCTGAACGGAGTTGACAGAACTGTGTTTGGAGTCTGAACCACCTGTCGCTGAGGCGTCACACCAGAGAAGTCACTCTCATGCAGTGGAGTGTTAAGTCCACCTTTTAATGGGGTGTCCACATTGGTCAAGGCCATGAGGTTCTGGGCTTCCTGAAGAGCAAGAAGGCAAAACAGTATGTTTCACATTTAGGCAGGCTAGCAGAATCCTCCCTTCTGTTGCTACAACACAAACTTTTAAAAAGAATTCTTACACATTTTCTCAATGAAATCAAGACAAAAATGAACACTGGACCTTGGCAGATTTCAGCACTTTCATCCTTCTGTCTACCTCACACATCACATCAGAAGATCTGGAGAAAAGTTTTATATGTCAGTGCATGCTATCGTCACCTCATATATGAAGTTGCCATTATCTAAAAGCTTCTGCTATCTGTGCCTAATCCCTTTACAATTATAAAATAGCTAAGAACCCAAATTTCCCAATCTGAATTAGGCCAAATGTCTATTCAGATTTTAGACAGGCTTCATCACTGATTATCCCGATTCCCAAGTGCCTGTCCACTTCACCAGACACATGGGTATAGGTGACTTCCAAAGGCTTGCCTCAGCTCTCAAGCAGGCTTTACCACACTCATTTCAGTCCTCCACCATAACCCTGTCCTCACCGCTACCCTTGCAATTACAAACTCAATTCCCAGCTTGGACTCCACAGGAGACTATTTCCTAAAGATGGTCCCAGTTGTTATCTGTTGTGCTCTATGTTTTTCTCACAACCAAAGTTTGATACTCCTTCCCTCAAAAGGCAGAAAATTTGTGTCTCCTCTCCCTTGAATCTGCATTGACTTGTGATTCAACTACAGCCAACAGAGCACAGCAAAAGTTACTGCTTGACTTCCAAGGTTCATTTAGAAAAACAATGCAGCTTCCCAAATCACACAGTACAATATTCAAACTGCCACCTGAGCTATTTTATAAGAATTTAGCTTCTCTCAAGGCAATATGTTGTGAGAAAACCCAAGCCATATGGACAGACTGAGGACTCAACCACCAGCCAGCACCAATTTCATGACAAGATGAAGCACCCAAAAATAAAGCCACTGACAACCGCCAAGCATTTTTGAGGCCCTGAACATCACAGAGCAGACAAGCCACTCATTCCATGACCTATATGAGTTTCAGACCCACGGAAATCATGAGCACATTAAAATGTATTAAGCTACCAAGTTCTGAGATAAAATGAAAAGAAATACAAGATTTATTCTATTATTCTATAGATCTTTATGAAGATCTTTTTCATGTTCTTTTTTGCTATTCCAAGTACAAAATACTTCCTGAAAAGCAGCTCATGCAAGCCTAGAACTTTGCCTAAGAGAGGTAAGGATCAAAGGGCAGAATACCTGAAATTATAGCCAATCATAAGTGCCAATATTACAAACATGCTAACTATAAACTGCCATACTTAACACTTCCCAAAAAATAACTCCCCCAAAAAGGGAGCATCCCATATAGGAACTTGCTTCAGTCCCAGCTGCTCTACTTCTGATCCAGTTCCCTGCTAATGACCTGGGAAAGCAGAGGAGGATGATCCAAGTACTTGGGCTCCTGAACTACATCACACTCAGACTCCGAAGAAGCTCCTGGCTCTCAGCTTCACACTGGGCCAGCTTTGCATCTTGCAGCCAGTTGGGGGTAAACCACCAAATGGAAGACTTCTCTCTCTCTCTTACTCTCACTCTCACTCTTTCAAGTAAGTGAATCTTTTAAAAAATGTGTAGAACAGAACTAGAAGTAAAAGTGGCAGAGGTAAAGCAGCAAGTGCTGCACTCTGAAGGTGTATGATTTGTTAAAGGCAGTCAGACACGCAGGAACTGCTAAATTTCAGCGACTCCTTCTATTTCCCTGCTCCGTGTCCAGTTCTCCTGCTTTAAAGCCAACTGTGGGACTATCACTAGACAACCAATTATCAACTCACAGGAGCAGCACCCATCCACCACCACACTAAGCAGGCAGTTCAGCACAGAGGGTTACACTGCCACTTACAAAGCCAATATCCCACATCTGAGTATCAGTTCCAGTCCTGGTAGCTCTGTTCCTGATTGACCTCCTTGTTCATGTACCCAAGAAGGCAACAAAGTGCTTGGGTCCCTGCCGAGATGGATTTACTGACTCCTGCCCATTTTGGGAGTGAACCAGCAAATACAAGATCTCCTCCACCATCCCTCCCTGTCTCTGTATTCTTCTGCCTTTCAAGTAAATAAAATAAACTTTAAAAACTCTTTTTAAAAGAGGGGCATGTACAGTTTTATAGTCGGTAAAACACAGCCTGTGACTTTGGCATCCCCAAAAGGTACAGGTTCAACTTCTGGCTACTTCACTTTCCCTGATAATGTCCTGGGAAAACAGCCAAAGATGGTTCAAGTGTCTGGGCCGCACATACAGGAGACCCAGATGGAGTGCCTGATCAGTTCTGGCCTTTGACTCCATCTAGTCAAAGATGAAAGATTTTTGCCTCTTTCTGTGTAACTCTTTCAAATACATAAATCTTTTTTAAACAAGACTTTGAAAACCCTCCACAAACTTCTATACCAGCCTGCTTTGCTCTAAACTTCCAGATTTCCATGCAAACTCCAAGTCACTTCCCCACAGTAGGGGGGAATTGATGGCTTTCTCCAATCCTGACTCTCCTTTTCAGACATTCACTCCATAGCTTTCACACAACTGTGTGTAACCACTGTGACAAACTCTTCTGTGACCGTCATAGTGGTTTGTTCCTCTAGTTGACCCATGACTGATGCACCCTGCAACTCTTATCAGGAGGTGAGAGATAACAGTAAAACTCTTCACGTGAGAAAATGGGGAAAGGATAGATATTTCTACCTCTCAGAAAAGAGGAGACGGTGAGGCTTAGATGCAGACAAGGGACAGAACCAGGAAGGCACATCCTGTGGGGTTCTGCACGTGCAAGTACCATACCACACCAACATCACCAGGGAAGGGGGGAATACAGCATTCTTACAAAACTACAATTATTATTGTCCCCGTTAGTAATAAGCGTCATATATTAAGTGGATCTTGTCCTTATTCTGGGCTGACTGGTCCCTCTAGATTCTCTCTGAAGGTAGTTAGCTTTTCTCTTTCCCTACATGCTAAACAGGCTTACCTGACACTTTACCTTGCCTTCAACACCATGAAATACATTCCTGACTCATACGCCAAGGTCCAAGAGCATAAACAGAAAGCCACAAGACTGTTTTTAAAAACTTGTGAAATGCTAGACATTTTACTTTTTACCTGTTAAACCCTGTGTCCAAACCTCCTCAAAGTCTCAAGAGTTGGGGTTGGACATTTGGAATAGCAGTGACTGGGTTCAGTTCTCCACCTGGGCTTCTGCTTCTGGCTTCCTGGCAATGCAAACAGGCAGGGAGTGACAGCTGAAATGGATGGAATCCCTCCACTCAACTGAGAGACCCGGGTTGAAGTCTCACCTCCCAGGTTCAGCCTGGTGCACTCAGGGCCATTGGAGACATGTGCACAGAAAGCCCACACATAAAATTCTCCTTAACTCAAACAAACTTTTTTGTATTAAAAGCCCTGAATCAGCTGATAAATAACTAGTGCATAAAAATTTAGTGAGATTTCAACAAACCACAGAAAGTAAGGAAAGAAAAAAAGTGAATCATAATATAAAACAAAATCTGTGCATACACAAAGAGGAGTTACAAAAGACAAGAATCTTTACTGCCTGGAACTCTGGAGCCTTTCTGCCTAACCAGGCTAGCAGAAGGCTGACCAGGTTTATGCTCTGTAGGCAGGACACTGAAATGACTACTCAGAGGAATCTGATTAACCTTACACAAAAAATCTGGAAATACCGACACCAAGAATTCCACAGGGGCCGGTGCCATGGCATAGGGGATTAAGGCTCCACTGTAGCACCAGCATCATACGGGACCTGGTGCATGTCCACTGCTCCACTGGAAAGCAGCAGAGGATGGCCCAAGTCCTTGGGCTCTGGCACCTACATGGGACACCTGGAAGAAGCTCCTAACATCTGGCTTCAGATCAGTTCAGCTTCAGCCATGGCTCAGCTTAGGCTGTTGTAGCAATTTGGGGAGTGGGTCAGTAAGTAGAAGATATCTCTCTGTCTCTCTTCTCTGTAACTATGCCTTTTAAATAAAAATAAATCTTTAAAATAAATAGGTCAAAAAAAATCACCAAAGGAAACATCCTAGCCAGATCAGTCTCTGGGGAGGCCAGGCAGTCAAGGAGTCCAGCCCACATCCAAGGATTATGCTGTCAGTTCCAAATGCCCCCAAATGTTCTAAATAAAGCCGAAGATCACCAGACACCTGAGAAAACATTCAATATAAAAAACAGAACACAACCCACAACCAGGTGCAGGTACGTACAACTGAGCACACTGGCTCCCTGGGGAAGAAGCTTAGAGGACCTCTAGGACCACCCCATCCTGGAAGTTAGCTTCTTTGACCAACACAGGTTCTACAGCCAGGCCGCGTGGCTCTCTCCAGAATGGTCTGGGTGTGAAATATGCTGGGTGAAGGCCCTCGGGCTGCCTAGGGCGCACCCTGATGATTAGAGGGTCTTGATTTACAGGGGGATGATGGGATTGCATAGGTGGCAGTGGGAGATGACCTATGGGTTTTAAGCCCAGGTTAGGAATTACAGCTAGCCTTTTCTCTCTCTTCCCCCCCTTCCAGCCTCCCTTCCCCTTCCCCTTTTCCCGCTGATCTCCACCACCTTCCCCGCCCACCCCCCCACCCTCAATCCTGCCCCCGCTGGAATAAACCTCCGAAGATACGTCATTGCGTCTGGTGTTTTCAGCTCATGGTAAAGAACCAGGTTGCGGGAATTAGCTGCGCGTAATAATATCGTAGTATCGTATGTACTAGAACTAGAACTCTAACCTGTTTTAAATAACTAACATTAGGAATTACAGCTAAAGGATTTCCATAGATAAGTCCTTGACATATGTATGTACCGACACCAAAGTGGTTTGGAGGGGAGAACAATAGTGAGAGAACTGGGTCTGATATCAGAATCTGTGGAGGCAATGTGGGCTCACCCCTGTGGAACTGCAATCTCTGCTGGCTCGCCCAAGAACTACAGATGGGGTCAGGGCAGGCTCGGGAGCTAAGGGGGCGCTCCAGCTGAGTTGGGGTTCCCACTGGTGAGAACGAGAGGATTGAGGACAGCAGGTGTAGCTGTATATGCCTACAGCCTGCACTGGCGCGGGTGTGCACTGGGACAGTGCAGTGACAGATTGGGCTTGACTATAGTCCCCACTGGTGTTCGTGAGAGCCAGTTTGGGTGTAGAACAGGCCAGAATAGGTGATGACTCCTGCTTAACCACCTGAAAGCTTTGTCTGGGCATGGACAAAGTCTGGAAACTCTGGGCTGCAACAACCAACAAGAACCAGAATAGGTGTGGCTGGCTAAGCAAGGCCACTGTTCGTGTCAGGAAAGGAGGTGGACAAAGTAAACCTGGGCCAACGACCCACTGGTGTGCGCAAGAACTGTCACTGGGAGGAGACTCAATGGAAGAGCTTGGGAAACTCCTTCACTGAGATGCAGTCCCTGCAGGTGCTGTGCAAGGAGCAAGGTAAGGAGCAGCCCAGACCATGCTAGGTTACAGTACCCATTGGCATACATGTGGGTCAGGTCTGGGGACAGACAGTCTGGGCCCGCACATAACACCCACTGGCAGATCTGAGAACCAGGGAAGAGGGCAGGAGGAGCCAGATCAGGCTGCACCACCAGCCAGTTCACATTAGTACTGGGACAGCAATCAGGCTGGGCTGGGATATGCTGCAGCACCCACTAATAGAAGCTGGAACAGGGAGCAGACTAGATTAGGCCAGGTTGCACATTAAGACTGCCAACAGTGAGGTGAGGTGAATCATGCCAGCCTGGGCCCAGTGGGAGCTGGGTGTGTGAGTCCCAGGAATAGGGGATCTGACAGGGCTCGGGTAGCTTGGCTCAGGTCATGGGGCCCACCTATGTGGTGGGGGATGAGTTCCTGAGCCTTGGGGATGGGGAAACTGGTGGGGTTTGGGTCACTTGACCCAGATCCTGGGGCCTGCCTTTAGGTGGATGTTGGTTTTGTGATCCCTGGGGGTGAGGGATCGGGCGGGGCTTGGGTCTCCTGGCCAGGGTCCCAGAGTACACCTACCAGGTGGGTGTTGGGTTCAGGAGCCCCAGGGTAGGGGACTCAGCAGGGCTTGGGTCACCTGACCTGGGACCTGGGGCCGACCTACAACGTGGGTGCCAGGTTTATGAGCCCCAGGGGTGGGAGATCTGGCATGGCTTGGGTCACCTGGCCCAGGTCTTGGGGCCCACCTACTATGTCGGTGCCAGGTTTGTGAGCCCTAGGGGTGGTGGATCCAGCAATGCTTGGGATGCCTGGCGCAGGTACTTGGGACTCGCCTGCAAGAACATGTCCTACTTAATGAAAAAAGAAAAGTGGTGGACACAGGCCCTGTTGTAAAAGGAGAATATGGCAGCACATTTGGTGCTGTAGCAGAAGGAGAAAAGAACAAACTAGACGACTTTCCCAAACAAATGACGACAGCAAAAAATTTCGGTGAATGGAGCCAATGGACATTGGCAGGGTGACATCATCCTCAGATCGGTGAAATCGGCAGCATTTCAGAACTATCCAAACCACACAGACTCCTTGGAATATGTACACATTGAGACTCTGGGTTGATGAGGTGGCGGTTCCTCATCGCTGGGTACTGGGACACATGGAAAGCCGCGAATGGTTTCCCCTTTTGTTTCTTCCCTCCTCCAGGAACAAGAAGAAATAGCAAATTTGGAAGCAATGAATTTGCCCAATTTTCCCTAAAACTCAATCTTTCCAACACTGATCAACCACGTATCATTATTTAAAAAATAAAATTTATTTAAAAAAAACAGAAAACAAACAAAAAACACAGAGAGAGCAAATAATAATTTCAAAGTAAAAGATATACAGGACTTAAGAATGAGGCAACAAAGAAAATATTGCACATATTTTTTTAAAAAGCGCCTAGAACTAATGCATATACAATGATACAAAAAAATTTTAAAAACTGAACAAAGAAAAAAGTGACAGACTCTCCTAGCAATAAACAACAACAACAACAAAAAATCAGTAACAAAAAAACTAGAGAGCAAAAGAAAACACATGAGATCAATGAAAAGGGAGAATCCCTTTTTTTTAATTTAAAACAATTTTCTACACAGGGCTGGCATTGTGGCATGGTGAATGAAGCTGCTGCCTTCTATGCCAGCATCCATACATATACTGCTTCATATTCTAGCTGCACCACATCCAATCCAGTTCCCTGCAAACAGCCAAAAAAAAAGTGCCAGAATACATTCAATTGCTTAGGTCCCTGAAGACCAGATGAATTTCCAGCGCTTGGCACAGACCTGGCCCAATCTTGGCCAACTCTGACTTTAAAACAAATAAATCTTTAGAAAAAAAAAATCCACCAAGTACCTTGCACAACACATTTAAAAAAAAAAAAAAGAGCCTACACCAAAAAAACATGCATGGAACACAAGAGATCATACCAACATCCACAGGAAGGAAAAACTTTGGTTTCCTATAAACTACCTGAACAGCACAGGTCGCAATAGCAATAGTGGAAGCCAAAAGATCTTGGAGTGTTACCTTCAAAACTGAACACCATTTTAATCTGGGATTCTATAACCTATCACACTATCAATCAAATGAAGAGGTTTACAAACATGCAAAGTATTAAAAATAAGTCTACAAAAAGTATCTATCAATAATGAAATGTTGAAGATGTCAATTACAAAATTAAACAAAAGAAAACACTACCTCCATGAATGCTTTCTCCAAAAGCTACTGAGGATACGTTCATCAACAAGGGAGTGAACCAAGGAAGCTAACATGAGAACACAAAAATACATCCACGGGAATGTCCAGAGTGCAGTGAAAGGAAATCAACAAGCCTTCAGGCAGTAGTTCTGGGAAAGAGTTCTTCAAATGGGTTAAGCCACTGTTTGAGATGTTGGCATTCCCTTATCACTTATCAGAGCTTCACTTCTGATCCAGTAGAACAGGACAGGTCCTTTGAGCCCCTGCCACCCACTGGGAGATCTAGATGGGGGTCTCTGGCTCCTGGGGAGCTCCTGGCCTTGGCCTGTCCAGGATTTAACCACTGTAGCCAAGCGAACCACTGGCTGAGAGACCTCCACCTTCCTCTCTCTCTGTTGCTCTGCCTTTCAAGTTAATATTAAAAAAAAAAAACAAAAAAACAAAAACAAACTGTAAGAATATGTAAGCCTGATCAAATGAATACTAACAGAGTCCATAAAATCTGATGTTGACTGATGCCGAGTAATCAAAAAAATTAGCAGCAAAATAAAACATCTACTTACAAAGCACAGAGTGATGCTATACAGAGCACACACACAAACAACAACACGCACTTGTGTAGCTTACCCAAACTGCAAGCCACATCATGGTTCAGCAATTAATTGGGTATAGAGTCCTAAGGCTAACCACAAAGGTAAAACTAACCAAAATTAAAGCTAATCAAGAATACATTCTAACTGTAGTAGAAGATGGTATAACACAAAACGTGTGTACTCATGACACAGCAGATGCGACAATGTCCAAATTTTACATGGAAAAACCAACAATGTCTAAAAGTGACAAAAAACACCCAGTTACATGCACAAATGAAGCAATGACAGATATAACTATTTTTGTCACTAAACCTTAGGCAATTATAGCTCCTGAATCAAAAATTTTACTGTGAATCAAAGCCTTAAAGTTGTATTTCTGATCATCAGAGAAGAGGAAATGAGATGCAAGGCTGCTAAGCTTCTCAGCAGGGTTTTGTAGGCGTGCACATTTTGGCATGCACATTTTGGCATGCATACACCCGGCACACAGAGCTGTGTCTATCCGATGTGTTAAGGAGACAGGGAAGCCGTACTGTTGACACTATGCCAGGCTAAGTATAGAAATGCAAGAAAGTTCTAAATCTCACTGACTACACATCTGATTTCTTTCCAGGTCTGTAGGTGACATGAAATTTTAAAACATACATGCTAAACTTTACTGACAATACCAAAGAGCTGGCCTCCAACAGCTGTGAATTCATGAATGCAGGAATTAAACCATCTGAACAGTCTGCAAGTCATTTGACTTCTCTACCAAAGACACTCCAGGGTCTATGGCTTCAGGACCCAATCTCAAACTAATCAGGTCACTGAGTGATCTTCATGAGCCTTTTAAGGACCACAGACAAAATGGAAGACCCACTCTAGTAACTGGACGCCTTACCTGCAGAATTCTGTCCTGGGACGCTGGAGTCCGTGGTGTTCTCAGAGCGATGCTGTTGTTGGTGACATTATATTCAGACAGCAGAGTACTGGAAGCCGAGTTGGTTATGCCAGATTCCTCAGCAGTCTGACGGGCAATTTCACTTGCCTGGCCTACTTTTACAACTTCTTGGAGTTCTGCATCTGAAATCTAACAAGACACAGTGGTCACAATAAGCAATATTTTAATCAATAATCAATTAGTTTAATGTTTATATTCTAGGAAGAGTTATTATTGAAGCTGTATGATGAATACACAGGGGTTCCTTGCACTATTCACCTTTGTGTGGCTCTAAAAATTTCCATAATGAAATTTCAAAAAGTGTGATGAAGGAGCTAGCATTGTGTTACATTAGATTAAACCACTGCCTGTAGCGCCAGCATCTCATAGGGGTGCAGGTTTCGAGTTCCAACTGCTTCACTTCCAATCCAGCACCCTACTAACATGTCTGGGAAAGCAACAGAGGATGGCTCAAGTCCTAGGGCCCCTGTATGCACATGAAGACCTGGGTAAAGCTCCTGGCTTCACCGTGGTCCAGGCCCAGCTGATGCTGTCATCTGGGTAGTGAATCTTCAGATGAAGGTATCTATCTCCCTCTAACTCTTTCAAATAACAAACATAGTGAAAAAACTCCTGATACTTCCATGCCAAAGTTTTTTCAAATTAATGTGCCAAGAACATAAACGAGGGCCTGAGTTGTGGCACAAAACATGAAAGCCTCCAACACCAGCTTTCCCCAATGGAGCAGCTTGAGTTCTGGCTGCTCTGCTTCCTATCCAGCTCCCTGATAATGCACCTAGGAAAGCAGCAGGTGGCTGCCCAAGTGCTGGTTCGCTGCCACCTACAGAAAACAAATAAATGAAGCTGCTGACTCCAACCTGGCCTACCATTGGCCACTGCGGCAATCTGAGGCAAAAACCAGCAAATGGAAAAGTTTCCTCTCTCTTTCTCTAACTATGACTTTCAAATAAATAATCTATTCCCCCACACACAAGGAAATCTTTTTTAAAATTACATTAAATAATAGTGGTTAAGCAAAACTATTTATCAGGGCTCAACAAGATAATCTTCCACCTGTTGGCATCCCATACAGGCCCCAGTTCTAGTCCTGACTGCTCCACTTCTGATCCAGCTTTCTGCTATGGCCTAAGAAAGCAGGAAAGGATGGCTCAACTCCTTGTGCCCCTGCTCCCAAATGGGAGCTCCAGAAGAAGCTCCAAGCTCCTGGATCAGATCACCTCAGCTCTAGCCATCGCATCCATTTGGGGAGTAAACCAGTGGATGAAAGATCTTTCCCTCTCCATCTCTCCCTCTCTGTAAAATCTATCTTTAAAATATCTATAAATAATTTTTATAGATTTATCACATCAGTATTAGTGCAAAAAAGACTGAAAGTCAATTAAAATAACACAGTGAGTACATTAAATCACAAATCCTAGGAAAATCTAAAGGTGTTATTTTAGTAATTTTGCCAAAATAAGTATCTTAAGGAATCCTAAAAGAGATATGCAAAATTTTAACTTAAGAAATATCACTACTGAAAAAGCAGCATATGATAAAACCAGTTTATGTCCAAGACTCCTGTGTTGGCAACAAACATACTTATTTGAGAAAGAAACCCTTCTTGTTTCTCAATCCTTGCCTGTGTCCCACTAAACCTGTTTGACTCTACAGAGCTGTAGCGCTCAAAACAAAACAAGCATTTATTCCAAGTTTCCATGTCTCTAACCAACTATAATTAACACAAACGACTAAAGACTAAATTATACTGAATAAGGGAATGTTTGTATCTCTGTCTTCTCCACAACTCCCACACTGATTTCACAGCCATTGTTTCAAAAAGAGAAGCAAGGTACACAAAACAGTCCCGGAGAGAAAGGCTTCACGTCCACAAAGCCAAAGCATACTGTCAGCTGCAGAAGAGGCCAGGCGCCCCGCCTGCTGACGGCCGTGGCTAGGAGCTGCCAGTGACTGGTTAACACCTAATGAAAACCTGCTGCTTATTCATCACCCTGGATCTGTGGTTCATCCCTAAGACTACAAATTTCCAAAGGACATCTAACACAAGAGTGGTACATTGACCCTCAAAAGCTTGCTGACCAAATGATGCATGCATATACATTCACACAATGAAAAACTTATCAGATTACCTGAGGTGCAGGAAGTACTAATTTGCTTCTCTTCTTAGTAAATTCAGAAACACCACTAGTTTGAAGAATAGCTGATGGCAAATCAGATTCTTTTTTCCTTTTCAAATGCTGTTTGTCTTTTTTTCTATCTCTTCCCTCTTTTTCACTGTCACAGGTCAAGGTAGAAGAAGGAATTGTAAGTTATACATAAGCAAAAACAAACTAAAGTCATAAATATTCACACACTTCAAAAAAACAGTCCCATTTCCAACAACTAAATGAATATTAAATTGTTTCCTAAGATTACTTAAGTAGATGACACTCAAGGGCTTTAAAAAAGCCCAGAGCTAGGGCACCTTCCTCGCCTTCTTTTCAGTGTCTTTCTTCCCCTCTACCCAGTCTATTACTTCCAAATAACTCACTTTCCTCTCCAACATATCTAAAGCAAGATCGTGATTTGACAAATAAATACAAGGGAGCAGATTCCAGAAAATCCTAATTTACAGTGACTAACACATGTTTGGCTAGCAACACTTCATGTCAATAGACATGCAAAGGCATCAAGCAAATAGAAAGCTAAAAAACTCCTTGATGATCATAAAATGCTTACCCCATAATATTCACATACAAGTTTTAAAGAAACCCTAAAAGCCTCTGACAATACGAAAAATCCTCAGGGCCAGCACTGGGGCATACCTAGTTAAGCTGCTGCCTGCAGTGCCAACATCATATATGAGTGCCAGCTTGAGTCCCAGCTGCTCTACTTTTAGATCCAGCTCCTGCTAATGACCTAAGAAAGCAGTGAAGGATGGCCCCTGCAGCCACGTGAGACCTAGAAGAAGCTCCTGGCTCCTGGCTTCAGCCTGACACACGGGCTGGTGCGGCCATGTAATGAATGAACTAGTGGATAAAGACCGCTCTCTTTTTTTCCTCTCTTCCTTCCTCTTCGCTCCCCCTCCCTTTCTAGGGCTCTTATTTTCAAACAAATAAAACATTAAAAAAAACTTCTAAGATAAAAAAATTTATAAACATGCTTATCTATCCCAATCAAATGAAAATATTCAAGAACGCACTGGTAATTTTTTTCCATTTAACTTTGATTAAAAACAGGATAAAATTTTTCACCAGAAATGATCCTCTCCCCACCGCACGAAAGAAATCACTTGATTCTGACAACAGATTCCTTCAGGTTCTTAGTAAAACAGCTATCTGTTCAAAACATACATATGTGATAAAATGTGACTCAGTAAGGGAATAGTCCACTCAGAACCAAACACTACAATTCAAGAGCCAGAAACAGCATATAGGGCTAAAAACATGACAGCCAAGGTCACTAGTTTTCTCAGAAAGGTGAACCCACAGTAAAAGTACACGAAGGCCACCCTCTGCTAAAGAACAAACTTCTGGCTCCAATAAAGATATCAGGTGGTCCTTCACAGAATCTCTATCTTTCCACCTCCCATGTCAGAACAGCAGCTTACGATCTCAGCTCTCCGTCCAGATCCTGTTGCCTCAGCTTCCTGAAATCTGCATCAAGAGCCTGGTAGTTCTCCTCAGAAGTGTCATAAAAACCAAGTGCAGGCTTTTTTTCAAATGGGATTTCAGCGTTATAATCAACTCCTCTCTTCTTCTTTCTTTTCTTCTGAATTTCTATGCCAGCTGCTCGCAGTTCTCTCCTTTTTTGGAGGGCAGCAAGACGCCTGAACAAGAACACAAGGTCACACGGGTCAGGGAGGATTCACTAACATTCAGAAACCATCTGGTCACTTCAGACAGAAGGATTTCTTTAACTCCTCAGCTCACACCATTCCAGAATAAATTCTAGTTTTAAAGGTATACAACGTAGGCATATACAAAATACAAAAAGAAAAATCAAAAGGAACGATGATAAAACTTATCTCTAGATAAGAATATGCTTACTAAGTGTAATTTAAATAAATGTCAAGGATTAGACTAGCAGCTGTGAAATTTAAATTCTATAACTCTAAAAAAAAATAAAAAATAAAAATAAATAAATAACTCTATAGCACTACAAAAAAGTCCTAAATGAAAATTAAAAGACAATATTAGGAATGCTAAAAGTCCATGAAAAGTTGCTTGTTTTTCATGCGCTGTAGTGCAGGTGTTTGGAAAGGTACAATGCTGGCTGGCGGGTTACAGCACTGTGGTACAGCAGTTATGCCAACATTTGCTTGCAAGCACCCCACATTTGAGTGCTGGTTTGAGTTCCAATTCCTTGCTTCCAAACCAGCTTCCCACTAATGTGCCTGGGAACACAGCAGGGGATGGTGCACGCACTTAGACCCCAGCACCAACACGGGTGAAAAAGTTCTGGGTTCTTCAGCCACCAGATTCAGCTGATGCAGTCACTTTGGCAGTGAATCAAAGGATGGAAGATCTCTGCCTCTCTCTTCCCATCATTCTGCCTTTCAAATAAATGAAAAATATATCTTACCCACACCCCAAAAAAAAACACTGGCTTGGGATACTTACATCTAATCCATATTAGGATAGCTGGGTTCAAGACCCAGTTTTGTTCCTAATTCTGGCTGTCTGCTAATTTTCACCCTAGGAGGCAGCAGATGATGACCCAAGTAATTGGGACCATGCCACCGAACTGGAGGCCTGGATTAGATTCCTGCCTCCCAGTAGCAGCCTGGCCCAGCCTCGGTCACGGCAGGAGGCTGGGGAAAGAACCAGCCAATGAGAGCTCTGTCAGTCTCTGCCCTCCAAACGGGCCTGATGATGTAGCCCGGTGGCTGGAGTCCTCGACTTGCAGGAGCTGGGATCCCATATCGGTGCCAGTTTATATCCTAGCAGCCCTGCTTCCCATCCTTGCCTATGGGCTGGAAAAGCAGTCAAGGACAGCCCAAAGCCTTGGGACCGTGCACCTGTGTGGGAGACCTGGAAGATTGGCTTCAGATTGGCTCAGCTCCGACCACTGCGGCCATTCGGGGAGTGACCACATCTCACACCACAGATAGAGGACCTTCCTCTCTGTATATCTGACTTTCCAATAAAAATAAATAAATCTTTTTTAAAAAATGCCCTCCAATGGGCCCAGCGCAATGGCGCAGTGGTTAAGGTCCTCCTCACCTTGCACGCTCGGGATCCCATACGGGCGCCGGTTCTAATCCCGGCGGCCCCACTTCCCATCCAGCTCCCTGCCTATGGCCTGGGAAAGCAGTCGAGGACGGCCCAAAGCTTTGGGACCCTGCACCCGCGTGGGAGACCCGGAAGAGGCTCCTGGCTTCGGATCGGCATAGCATTGGCCGTTGCGCTCACTTAGGGAGTGAATCATTGGACGGAAGATCTTCCTCTCTGTCTCTCCTCTCTGTATATCAGCCTTTCCAATAAAAATAAATCAAAAAAAAAAAAATGCCCTCCAAGCAAAGAGCAAAGGGAAATAAATAGCTCCCAAAAAATGCAAACTAAATGACAAAAGCTTTATTTAAATAAAGATTAAAGAACCACAAATTTAATTAACAAAAACCATTTATGCATTTCTAATTAACACTATATACTTTTTGGCTTTTTTAATGGCAAAGGCACAGAAGGACACAGTCTTCTGCACTGATGACAGGAACATAAATTGGTATAGTTTCCCAAAGAGAATTTGGAACTACATCTTAGAAACCTAAAGTTTTTCATGGATTATCTTTTTTAAGCTAGTAATACCATTCATCAAGGTTTAACCTAAAGAAAGAAACAGGAACACAAGAAAATGACCTAACTACAAGACATCTAGCACCCTTCCTTTCACAGATAAATCAACACAATCTAAACATACATCAGTAGGAATTCTAAATTTCTTATTTATTTTTATTTGGAAGGAAAAAAGAAAGAAACGGACACAAGTCTGCTTACTGGTTCACTCCACCAAATGCCTGCCACAGCTGTGGATGAAGCCAGTAGTCTACGCAGGTGCCAGACACCCAAGTGCATGAGGCATCACCCGCCAATCAAGGCACTTCAATATGAGATGCAGGTGTACCAAGAGTCAATCACTGTGCTAAACACTTGCTCCATCAGTAATAAATAGGTTCACTCAAGAGGTATAAGATTAGATACTATGCAGCAGCCACTAATACATCCTTAAGAAAGGCATTAAATCTGTTCTAACTGGCACGTAAAGAGGCCCAAGACGTGCTGTGCAGAGTTTACAGAGCAACATACAAAAATTCCACACAGGAGTGGGTGTTGAGATGTAGTGGGTTAACTGTAGATTAGGATGATCACATCCCACCCCACAGTGCCTGGCTTTAAGTCTCAATTCTGCTTCCATTCTAATGAGTCTAGAAAGTAGGAGACGTACCCTGCCACCCATGTGGGAGACCTGGGTGGAACTCCTTGCTCCTGGATCCAACCTGGCCTGACAATAGCTGCTGTGGGCATTCGAAGAATCAGTAGGTAGTAGACCTTGTTCTATCCCCAAACTCCTGTCACTCTTTCAAATAATCAAACACATACCTAACAATCAACAGGAAGTACTTCAAGAAGAGTCAAAGGCAAAATGGAACTCAAAACATGTTTGCTGGGGCCAATGTTGTGGTGCAGCAAACTAAGCTACCTCGTGCAATGCCAGCATCCCATATCAGAGTGCTGGTTTGCATTTTCACTGCTCCACATCTGATACGCCTCACTGCTACTGTGCCTGGGGAGCAGCAGAAGACAGCCCAATTTCTGGGATCCCTGACGCCCATCTGAAGACCTGAATAAAATGTCTGGCACCTAGCTTTGGTTCAGTTCAGCCCTGATCATTGCAGCCATTTGGTGCGTGAACCAGAAAATGAAGCTCTCTCACTCTCCTCTTTTTCCCCACTGCACCCCACATTCCTTTCAAATAAACAAATAAACAAGTAAGTCTGTTTTGGGGGCTGGCACCGTGGCATGCCAGCAAAGCCAGCAACCCATAATTTTTTAACCTTAAAAAAAATCATCAACAAAAATGCTTTGAGTTACAAAACATATCTATAATTAAACAATCCCTTTAAGTAAATAACCCTGCACTGTACATCACATCTACCCAAGATGAATATACAACACAACTTAACAGGCTAATCCTCACAACTTCACATGCTGGCATCCCATATGAGCACCAGTTCATATCCTGACTGCTCCACTTCCAATCCAGCTCCCTGCTTATGGCCTGAGAAGGCAGTAAAAGATGGCCCAAAGCCTAGAGACCATGCATCTGTGTGGGAGACCCAGAAGACACTCCTGGCTCCAGATTAGCTCAGCTCCAGCCATTGCAGCCATTTGGGGGAGTGAACCAACGAATGGAGGATCTTTCCCGTTCTGCCTCCACTTCTTTCTGTAAAACTGCCTTTCAAATAAAAATAAATAAATGCTTAAAAAATAGTTTAGGGCCCAGCGCAGTAGCCTAGAGGCTAGAGTCATCACCTTGCACACGCTGGGATCCCATATGGTTGCTGGTTCTACTCCTGGCAGCCCCACTTCCCATCCAGCTCCCTGCTTGTGGCCTGGGAAAGCAGTTGAGGACGGCCCAAAGCTTTGGGACCCTGCACCCATGAGGGAGACCCAGAAGAAGCTCCTGGCTCCTGGCTTCAGATTGGTGCAGTACCGGCTATTATGGCCAATTGGGGAGCAAACCATCGGACAGAAGATCTTCCTCTCTGTCTGTCTCTCTCTCTCTTTATATCTGCCTTTCCAATAAAAATAAATAAATCTCAAAAAAAAAAGAAAAAGTTGTTCTATCACTTCTTGGCCTTTTGGCCAGGATCAAGTGAAGAAGTGTTTGTTCTAAGCAGCATTTTCAGAGTAACGAGGAAGCTAAGAAATATTACCAAACAGAAATTGAATCCTTCCAGTTATTATTCACCAAGAGGTTTGGCTCATAAAGCACAGTTTTCTTGGCCCTTAGACACATAAACTAATGTTGAAACATGGATGGAGACAATCATACCTTGCTTCTTCCAACTGTTTCTCTCTGGCTTTCCTCTTGGCCTTCTTTCCCTGAGTATTAGCTAGACGAGCTCTGGCTTCAGAAAGCATCTCAAGTTCATCTGCAAAAATAAAGAGAAGAAAACCTGAGTTCTCCAACACCATGCATGTAACAGATGTACCCTATTTCTTAAATATACTCATTACATAGAATAGCGTAATACAAATAGCCTAAGGTTTGAACCCAGAGAACAGGCTAAAAATCAGGCCCACCATCTGCTAGCTATGTGATCTTACTTCCTGAGCATGCTCCCCTCCAAGACTGGAATAACAATTACTACTTCTCAAAGATGTTGAGAAGCACTCAGTACAATGAAATACATAAACCACATAGCAAGTATTTAGTACATGGCAGCCCTAATCACTGTAACCTCCACCATTACCAACTAAGTGGTACAGTACAAATTATGACACATAGAAACTATGCAGAACTGCTCATTTTCATTAGAAAATCTTTTCGCATGAATATTTCCTCCAGCATATTTTCCACATCTCTCCAGGATAATAAATGCTATTCCTAATGCCTAAGACCAATTCCTATACAAGGCTGTCCAATGAAATCACATAAATCTTAAAATGACCCAGATTCTAAAACACCGGCCTTCCTTACATCTCATCTCTACCACAACCCCCTTCTCACCTCCAGACAGAATGAGTCACTATCTGTAGTGTGGGCCTAGGTATTGGCATTTTGGAAAGTTCCACAAGAGGTCTGTGTTGTAGCAAAGTAGGGAGTCATGGCCTGAAATGCCAGCATCCTGCTGCTCCACTTTTAATCCAACTCCCTGTTAATTGCTTGAGAAAAGCAGCTGAAGATGGCCCAAGTGTCTGGGTCCCTACATCCAGAAGGGAAACCTGGACGAAACTCCTGGCTTTGGCCAGGCTCAGCTCTAACCACTACAGCCATCTGGAAAGAGCCAAAAGACACAAGATCTCTGTGCGTGGCCCCCCTCTCTCTAATTCTGCCTTTCAAATAAAAAAATCTTAAAAAAAAGTTTTTTTTTTAAAGATTTATTTTTATTGCAAATCAGATACACAGAGAGAAGAGACAGAGAGGAAGATCTTCCGTCCATTGATTCACTCCCTCAGCAGGCGCAACGGCCGGAGCTTCAAAGTTTTTTTAAAAACTCAATATCGGGCCCAGCGCGGTGGCGCAGTGGTTAAAGGTCCTCGCCTTGCACGCCCAGGATCCCATATGGGCACCGGTTCTAATCCCGGCAGCCCCGCTTCCCTTCCAGCTCCCTGCCTGTGGCCTGGGAAAGCAGTCGAGGACGGCCCAAAGCTTTGGGAACCTGCACCCGCGTGGGAGACCTGGAGGAGGCTCCTGGCTTCGGATCGGCATAGTATCGGCCCGTTGCACTCACTTGGGGAGTGAATCATCGGACGGAAGATCTTCCTCTCTGTCTCTCCTCTCTGTATATCCGCCTTTCCAATGAAAAAATAATAAAAATAAATCTTAAAAAAAAAAAAAAACTCAATATCCAAACGATACACACACAAAAATTAAAAAAAAAAAAAAATAGCCAGTGTCAACACATTGCTTCAATTGGATAATCCTCTACCCACAAGTATCAGCATCCCATATGGGTGCCCACTCATGTCGCAGTTGCTCCACTTCACATCCAGCTCCCTGATTATGGACTGGGAAAGTAGTAGAAGATGATCCAGGTCCTTGTGATCCTGTACCCACGTGAGAGACCCAGAAGAACCTCTTGTCCGCTGGCTTCAGATCAGCCCAGCTCCAACCACTGCATTCATCTGGGAAGTGAATAGCAGACGGAAGATCTTTCTGTCTCTCCTTCTCTCTGTTTATCTGGCTTTCCAACAAAAACAAACAAAATAACCTCTCAATATCCATTTAGTGTTCTCTTCAACCACACAAGGAAAAGCAGGTATCATTGTCCAGTTGACAGGAAAAGGTATCAAAGCTCAGAAATATTGTGACTTGCCTAAGGTCAAATAGCTAATAAGTGGCAGGCATGGGTCTAAAATCCAATTTCTCTGATTCTTGATTGAATGCCTCATCGAATCATCATTAAGTCTCCATCACAATCCTGCAGGGTTGCCATCTCAGAGGTTAAATGACCTGCCTAAAGTCAAACAAGTAGTTAATAGGAGGACTGAGGGCCAAACTCCTGAATTGTTGCCTCTCTGTGGAAGGGGAATGATGATCAGGAAACTCAAGGGCTAACTCTAGCTTCTGGGAAACACGCCCAGTGGCATTACATTGCTTAATTTATTAAGCATTTAAAGAAGCAAAAGATAAAGGAGCAGTGTTCAAAACAGCTGGTCATCTACAATAGGAAAATTGGACCCACACCGAAAGATACTTAAAGTAAGAACTGCTGATAGAATCTGGACTATAAATAAAAAGTCAGGATTCAAAAGTGAGCTGAAAAATTAAAAATAGGCCTGCTAAGTTTATAGGTACCAATAAAACAAACTCCTCCCAAGCACATCCTTACCCTCATCCATATCAATTGGATCAGGTCGTGCTGGTTTTGTTTCTGGATTTGGGTCTATTTCTCCGGGTTTAAGTTTCCGTGGGTCATCTGTTGTTTCTTCTTCATTGTCTCTTTGAGCAGTTTTATCCCTAGAAGAAAGCTCAGATTGAATCAGCTACAAAATTGTATTATTTCATATTATATTACTGGCCTTCCTTGCTCTGTTTTTTTTTTTTCCCCAAAAATATCCCCACTGGATATTTACAAAATAAAGCATTTATAGTCTTGCCTCATCTGAAATTAACATTCTCTACTGAAGTGTTTCAATTCTCTGTAAGTCTCTTAAACACAAATACAGCACATCATGCCAATAAAAAACGTCCTAAGAATCAAAATGCTTCACCCAGTACTCAGCTTTCCCAGATTTTCTATGAACACATAGTATCTATATATTTTTTTAATTCTTTCAAAATGTATGTAACAGAAGACATAATTCTGACCTACCATATGAGATTTGGAATACACTTTGGATCTTTGGTCTTTATTTATACCCACAATTAAAAACTTAAAGACAGGAAATGCTAAAGGCTTGTTGAATCTCACTCAGAACACACACATATTTCTCATCACTTCTGAAGGTTCACTTACAGGAGAAATTCGTAATGTTCTAAGCACTGGGCCGCGGTTCTTCCGATGATTGGAGCAATGGTCCTCCACTGAGTTGGCATCAACTTAGCCAAGTGTAGGAGTTTTTCCTCTTCTTCTCTGGACCATTCCGTTTTCTTAATGCTTGGATCTAGCCACTCATACCTATTAAAAAGATATCATTTCATACTCTAACCACTCACTAGCACAAATATGTCTGAAAAAAAGTCTGAAAAATACATACTCTCATCCTTCAATTACTGCAGCTATTCTCTGTGACAACAGAATATTCACTGCTTGGTTAACCTTACATTACCCAAGAGGGCCATCTCTCTAGTCTACTATATTTTAATTATGTAAAACTAGCAATGCTTTAAGAACTTAACTGAAACAATCACGTCTTCTTTCTAAACTAACATTTATTTTTACTTTTAACTTAAGTAAACATCCATTATCTTTCTTAAAGCCCCATTCAAACCATCTTTTCTAGTCAGTCTACTCAGCTGGATGAGAAGTTGGCAAGCATATTGTGAATACTATCAAACACTGGCCTGGTGTTAAGTGCCAGTAAAAGAAGCAAGTTAGAAGCCCTTCTTCAGCATGGGAACCATCTTCCTTTTGAAGTCCAAACCCTGCATTCTGCTCTTTAGCCCTATACTGAGGTCTGAAAAATCAGGTCACTCTTTACAACCGAGTATGCCCAGAGCACCGATGGGTTGGGGCTGAGACCAAATCACTCATGCCAAGAATACATGTAAATACTTTAATGTGTCCTCTGACTTAAAATGTGACACCATAGGTATACTGTCGGCTTATGTCATGGTTTAGAGTAGCAAATACATTTTTTCAACCCTGCTATAAAAAAACAACTACTATATGCTTGCCTAGAAAATTAACCATTCTTTATCATTTAAAAACATATTTTTATAAACTTTTGAAACACTACTTATTTATAAGTGAGGCCCATCTGTCCCTAACAGATTTTATACTTACAAAACACTCTCAAATACATCAACTCATTTAGATGGGGCCTCATATCTTCGCCAGTCAGAGCCAAGTGTTATCATCTCCAACTGGGAGCAAACATGGGCCTGCTAGGGAGAACAGACCATCACACCAGAAGCAGTGACATCAAAAATTCAGATTTCCACACTCTGCTCCAGCACAATGTCTGTTTCCTTTGGTATATTTCGAAGAATGAACACATCCTCGCATCATAAAGGTAATTATCCCCCACTTTTTCTCTGGCACATACCATCTGGCTTTGCACTGCTTTGCTGATTTTCTATGCAGCAGTGAGGCAATCCTAGACCATTGGTTTTTCCCATATTTCATTACCGCTGCTTTCAGTATTTCATCCTAAAAGAAAAAAAAAAAAAAAAAAAAAAGCACATTCCATCAAAATATTTCAAGTGAGCAAAAACAAAATTTAAATGAACTCTCAAAGGGTTGCTGGAGGAATAGACATACACACTCGGTTTTTTCAAAAGCACAGGTGTTTAGCCTAGCAGTTAAGATGCATTCCCCATCTGAGTATCTGGGTTCAAGTCCCACTCTGGCCCCTGGCTCTGTTTTCCCACCAATGCAGACCCAGGAGGCAGTAGCGATAGTTCAAGTTAACTCAGTTCCAGTCAAACACATGGGAAACCTGCACAGCATGCCATCTCCTGATCCTGGCCCTTGCCCAGCCCAAGACCCTGTGGGCATCTGGGGAAGTGATCAGCAAATGAGAGCTCATGATTTGTCTTTCAAGTGAAAGAATAATGAACCGGGCCTGACACTGTGGCACACCAGGTTAAAGACCCATTTGTCTCCCCTCCATCCCACATTGTCTTGCACTGGAATGCTGATTTAAATCCTGGCTGCTCCACTTCCACTCCAGCTTCTTGCTAAAGAGCCTGGGAAAACAATGGACAAAGGCTTAAGTACTGAGTGCCTATCACTCACATGGGAGACCTGGATGGAGTTCCTGGCTCCTGGTTTCAGGCTGGCCCAATCTTGGTTAACAGCCATTTGAAGGGAACCAGAGAATGGAAGACCATTCTATGTCATTCCACTTTTCAAAGACATAAATAAGTACTGTGACACAACAGATTAAGCTGCTATTTGAGAGCCTGGCATCCTGTATTTCCGAGTGCCTGTCCTACTGCCAAGTGCTCTGTTTCTAATCCAGCTGACAAATGCACCAGGAGCACAGTGGAGGCAGCTCTGGAGTGTGGGCACCTGCCGCCACCTAGGAAGGAGACTCAAATGGAGTTCCTAGCACAAGTAAAGCCATGTGAGGAACAAGTCAGCAAACAGAAGCTAACTTCTGCCGCCCCCATCACTCTGCAGCCCAAGCACAAAAATCTTTAACCTTTAAATCTAAAAATCTTTAAAATATTTCAAATAATGTCAAAGAAATGAAAAATTTTTTAAACTAAAAAAAAAAAAACCTCATTGACCATAATGATAATCAGCAAGCAACAAGTTAAATGCAATAAATTAGGAAATCCCTTAACACATTTTTTTTGAAGATTTACTTATTTTTATTGGAAAGGCAGATATACAGAGAGGAGGAGAGACAGAGGAAGATCCTTCGTCTAATGATTCACTCCCCAAACAGCCGCAACAGCCGGTATGTACCAATCCAAAGCCAGGAGCCAGGAGCCAGGAGCCTCTTCTGGGTCTCCCACGCGGGTGCAGGGTCCCAAGGCTTTGGGCCGTCCTCAACCGCTTTCCCAGGCCACAAGCAGGGAGCTGGATGGGAAGCAGGGCTGCCACGATTAGAGCTGGCAAGCATATGGGATCCTGGCGCATTCAAGGCAAGGACTTTAACCACTACACTAGAGCACCAGGCCCCCCTTAACACATTTTACCTTTCCCTTAAACATATACCGAACAAAATGGAAGTGGGAACAGCCTCAGCTGAAAAACCCTACTCGGGACAGATCATCAAAAAATATTCTCCAAAATATGGCTGTCACTTTTCTTCAAGCAGCTGCAGCTCAATCATTTACACATTAATTCAAAACACACTTTCTGAACACCTACCTTGCACCAGGTCTTGTGTACTTGGAGCAAGAGAATTAAATTGGACATATTGAGAATTCCAGAAGCAAGCTGGGATTAGATGAAACCATTCTCCAGTCCACACGTCCTACTTCCAATTTAAGCACAGCTTTTCCTTCCACCCCACTATGACCCAAGAATCCACAACTCAGGTCTAACCTGAAAATCAAATATTTCTCCCCCACTGGCCAGCCAACTATCTCCAGACTCCCAATACCATTTCCTCAGCGCTGCCATCCCAACATGAAATGTATCAATCCCAGCACAGCCTGGTAAGCCAGGGGATGCTAGAGGCACACATAAAGGCACCTACACTTTTACACTCTTCCACACTGAACTTGAGCTAACCCCACTCCACTCTCCAGCTAGCAGATCTGACCACTGCACAGGAATCCCCTTGATGCTGTAGTCTTTCACTTAGAAGTCAATTGGCCCGATTCAAGCAGCCTAGTTCCCTCTGAAACATCACGCAGTGACCACATTTCCAACCAAGGATAGATACACTGCAGCTATCCACTCTCCTACATTCAACCCGCAAACACATAGCAGACAACCTATTTCAGGTACCAGCCCGGGTCCCACGGACAGCAAGACCTGGTCCACCTGCAGAGCTGTCTGCAGAGGTAAACAGCAGCTAGCACTTGCTCAAAGTGCCACCATGCTCTTGTTCTAAAGGTCCCAAGTGGATTAATTCACTTAACCCTCACAGGAGCCTCAGGCTGTGAGAAAAGAAAAAACTTGCTAGCTTCATCCCCAAGGAAGTGACACTTGCAAAACGTCAGGGCCAGCAACAAGTTATGAGATGGCCACCCTTGGCCACATCTCATGGGATGATCCAGCAACGACCCCCTTCACACCACCCAGGGTTTCTGAACCAGGCACGGAGGAACAACTGCAGAAAGTCATGGAGCGTGCAAACCTAAGATGAGCTCTGACTTCCTCGCGAGGTGCACGCAGTCTGAACACACCAGGCAAGGAAATCTCCTTCCTACCCCGCTCCCCTTCTGGCTCACCAACGGCACCATCCACCACATTGCTGCGGCAGTCTGCCCCATCTGGCTTCTATCCCAGCAAGCGCGGGAGAGACGGGAAAAACTAAGTGCCAGACGTTGGGATCTGTCAGGAGGGCGCACAGGCCATGCCTCCCTGCCCCGACTCCTAGAACCGGCCGCTTCCCTCTGCAGGGAAGTCAAAACCAAACTTGCGGCCGCACCAACTTTAGTTTCGAGCATCAGAGAGGGAGCAGGAGCTGAGGGAGGAAGGGTCCCAGAAGATCACGTCTTCTGGATGTCCCAGTTCTCCTGCCACACAGTGGGGACCTCGGGGACAGGGGGCTGGGGGGCGCGTCCTCGAAGCAGCCAACGCTCGCCGGGGCCTGACGAGTGCCCGTCGGCGAGCTCGGGGCGCAGCTGCCAGGTACCGGGGGCCGCTCGTGCCGCACTCGGCGGGGCTCCGGGCAGCGGCCCGAAGGGCGCACGGCCCGCAGGGCGCACACCCCGCAGGATACCCCGCTCGGCCGCCCGGCCTCGGAGCGCGCGCCTGCGCACCAGCCGCCGGAGGGGGCGGAGGGCACCGGACGGCGGGAAAAAGAGGCTCACCTCGGTGTTTCTCCACACGCCTCCCTTGATCATAATTCGAGGCATCTTGGCGACGGACTGTCTCGGCAAACGGCCGAGGGGAGATTCAGAAAAGTAGTAACGGCGCTCCGGTCACGGGACCCAAAGCAAGCCACTTCCTCCAAGCGCGACCTTCTGCTTTGAAGAGATCTGCGCAGGCGCGAGGAGGCGGAGGAGGGAGGCGGTGGCGAGGCGGCGAGTCTCGCGAGATCTCGGTATCTGCGCGGAAAGCAAGGCTTCCTCCAGGCGCCGGCGCTCCGAGACTGACAGAAAACCATCCAGCGGCGGCGGCCCGAGCGCGGTGCGCATGTCCGAGTCGGGCTGCAGGACGCCGCGGCTCTCGCGAGATGCCAGCGGCCGAGAGTGGCCGCGGC
Organism: Ochotona curzoniae; assembly: GCF_017591425.1. Classification (NCBI taxonomy): domain Eukaryota; kingdom Metazoa; phylum Chordata; class Mammalia; order Lagomorpha; family Ochotonidae; genus Ochotona; species Ochotona curzoniae. The sequence goes on along the minus strand of NW_024466004.1, from coordinate 9,312,416 downwards.
CTTGGCGTCCGGTCGTACCCACCTGGCGGTGGGGAAGGCTTGATGAAGCGTGTCACTAGTAGGAACTGATCAGGAAGGGGGGAAAAAACAAAAAAACAAACACTTATTTACGGCTCTAAGTCCCAACCTGTGAAATAGAACAATAACAAGAGTCCCGCCTGCTAGAAGTCTCCCGTTAAGAACTAACCGAGACCCCAAGCCGAGCACAGGGTCTGGACCCCAAAAGCGGAGGCCGCGCCAGCTCCGCCACCCCCGGGGAGCCCGCCCAGACCCACGGGGACCTTTCCATTCTTCACACTCCCGTCTGTGAGGTTACAATAACGAGCGTCCATGCTAGGCACTGGCCGGTGTGACGTCAGGCAAACTGGAACCCTGAACAGTGGAGCTAACTACTGCAGCAATTCTGAGAGGCAGATTTAGTTGCGACAAAACAAACCTAACCTTAAGTAGGCGTTGTCAGCCAAGCCCTCTGCCATCCCACTTCTGAGTTACTCAGACTTTGTTGTTTGTTTTTGCATCATTTCAGAACATTTCTCTGACGTCAGTTCTGGTAAGTATTAAAATATTGAGTTAATGCATGAAGATATACTCTGGGAATTTATATCGTGTCTTTCAAGGCTTCTTAATTTCTTCGTTTTCATCTTCTGCAAGAGTTAAAGTATTTTTCTGATTATTTTTCATCTTGAAATATTTTTTACGTGTTTTAAAAATCCTGATATCTTTTTTTTTTTTTTTAGATTTTTTCTATTGGAAAGGCAGATTTGTAGAGAGTAAAGACAGAGAGAAAGCTCTTCCATCTGCTGGTTCACTTTCCAAATGCCCACAAGGGCAAGAACTGAGACAAAACCGGGAACCAAGAGTTTCTTCCCTGTTTCCCAGGCAGATGTAAGGTCCCAAGGCTTTGGGCTGTCCTCTACTGCTTGCCCAGGCCAAAAACAGGGAACAGGATGGGAAGTACAGCAGCCAGGTCACAAACTCATGCCCACTGAGGATCCCAGCACTCACAAGGTGGAGTATTAACCAATTGAGTCATTGCTCCAGTCTCTTCACTTATGTCACTATTGGCAGAAAGAAATTATTCAGGTGTAATATTTTTCTTAAAATGACTACACTCTTTTTTTTTTTTAACTTTTCCCCCTTTATATTTGACGATCTTTACATAGTTGATTAGGGCAGAAAGGGTCAAGGGCTACAGGAAAATGGGTAAAACCATTGTTTCCGCATTATTGCTTTTTTTTTTTTTAATTTTCTGTATCTGAGGTAAAGGGAGAGATAAAGAGAGAAGCCTCCCACCCATCCCAGGTCCCCGATGTGGGGTATGCTCTGGTGATCCTGCTCAAGTGGTTTTGATAATTCAACAGTTATGAATTGCTCCCAATCTTGCCATTCCAAGCACGATGAAATCACTGCAGAATCCACTGGTTGACATAGTCCACCTTAGTCTTCGTTTGCCCAGATTTTCATAGCCAACATATGGCTGGGGTAGTTGATTGTTATCTCTTTTGTCCTCTGTTGTATCACCAGGTGTCCTCTGCAGGTTCCGAAGGACTGCCATATCCTCCATGTGTACCTAGGTATGCTGTCCACTGTTCTGTCTGAGCCTCTGAGGAGACTCAGCTTTGACATTTGTACTTGTAGACCATGGAACCTGCACTTCTCATGGTTGGGGTTCTGAGTCTGGCAGTCCAATTAGGGAGATCCCCAAAGGAACTTTGTCTGAGGTGATACCAGACCCAGATTCTTGCATGTACTTGCCAGTACAGGGCCCGGCACAGTCCATCGCCCCCAACAGCTGGTGGTTGCAATTGCTGGGTCAGTTCTGTTTCCAGCCGTCTTCCACTGGAACCAATGGGTGTTGCAGTCCAGCCCAGCACACACTCGGCCCTCACATAAACCAGTGGGAGTTGTACTTAGTAGAAGCGACCCGCAATAGCCCCCACCAGGCCCACCCCCTGCCCTGGTTCCTATGCTTGCCAGTTTGTACAGCAGACTAGTCCAGTCTGTCCCATATCCCATTCAGCTCTTCTACATGTCAATGGGTGTTGAAGCCTAGTTCAATCCAACCGGGCCCACTATCCAGCCCACGCACATGCTGATAGGTATCTTTCTGTCCAACCAGGTCTGCCCCAGTTTTCATGCTCTCCAGTGTCAATGATAACCCAAGAGGGAGGTGCCCACCATTTCCCTCCTGGGCCCACTCCCAGATCATGCACTTTCCGGGTGGTTCTACAGTTTTATTTGACAGAATTAGCCCCCAGTGCCATCATCTGCCATCTGATGCTGTGGCAAAGCCCAACCAACCCTCACCCATTCTGATTTATGCTTATACCAGTAGGAACAGTCAACCAAGTCTGGATCTATGAGGCCCACAGGTGATTACACTCTACACTATGTGCCTTTAGTCAAATATTTAATTTCTCTCATAATTCCTAGCATGCAGTTGGCCTGTATATTCAGCTTCTGACAGTCTTGCTGTTTCCCAAGCCCTTTCTTGGAAACAGTTTTCAGATCTTCCTAAGATCTTGAACCATGTTTGGAAGGACCGTGTGGGCCACACTGGCATACTATGATCTTTTTTAGTGCATTTCAACCTGCACTTCCAATGACCTGAACAAATTCCCCTCCTGGCAATTCAGCTCTTGAATTGCAATGTGTGAGCTGCATCATCACTGGACTAGGCAGAAGCCAGATCTGCAGACAACTGTTTGGCCCATCTTGCAAATGTTGCTGCTGCCAGCCCCAGATCAGTGAGAGAGGATGAAAGGGAAGACCTCTGTTTCCAGAACTCTGAGCCATGTGCTCCCTGACTGAGGCTTAATGACCGCACTGAGTTCTTTATGCCCATGTTGAGAGCAGGACAAGGCCGTGCTGTCAGTATATGTGCATGATGAATCTTGGTTTGAGTTCAGGAGAACCCATATCTCTGTTAGGACCCTCTGTTCCCCCCAAATCAACAGCTTGCTTCACTTGGTATTCCTATTTCACTGGCCTAAGGACCAAATCCAGCTTATTTTTCTGACAATATATTCAACAATAGTTAGAAAAGAAGTGCCAACCACAGCAGTTCTTTCCATTTACACTTTGTAATAGTTAATGAAGTCAAGCTTTCTGATGTGTGTCGTTTTAGAGGGCTTATCCACCAAAGTACAAAAGCCTCAGAGGAGGTGTGTTGTACACCTGAGTGTCTGCTTGCCAGAAATTATACCACCTATGTGACACTGGGAGGGGTTTCCAGGGACTGTGGCTTGTTTGATGAGGTGACCAACTTGTGTTGGGACAGACACACAAAGTGTCATCACGCAGAAATCCTGACTCCTCTCTTCCCATTTCCTGTTCTCTTCAGTCAACTCAGACAGACTGCCAGCTCATCAGAGCTCACATGTCCCCAGTGACTTAAAGCCATCCTCAACCCTTCCTCATCCTTCTTGTCCCATTCTGTATCTTTTTTTTTCAATTTTACCTCTAAAAGATGGCTCAACTCCATCCCCACCCCCATCAACAAAATCACTCCTTTCTGTGTAGCAGGAACTATTTCATTTTAGACTCTTTACACACTAAACTTGAGCTAACCCCACTCCACTCTCTAGCTAGGATTATGGAGAGCACACAGAGTTGGCCTTCCAAGGTCTAGACTCCTTTCTCTATTGTCAGCTGGAGGCGTGACTGAAGATAGCCATTTTCTAGGAGGACCTTTTTGCAGTGCTCCCCTGTATGATGTGTGGCTATTATCTCATGCCCCCTCCACCACCAATATCCATTCTGTTGCCATGGCTATGATCTCATATGCATAAACACATGCATACATGTAGACATACTCCAGCCATCTGATTGATTCGATCAGGGCTGAACCCATTAAGTCTTGTCTCCGGGAATGTTGACCCTGCAAACTGAAAGAGACCAGTTTCTGCTGACCGCTGAACCTCTGCCAGATGACCCATATGTGGCACCCAGGTGTTATCTACTGCCATGTGTTGGATCAGGTACATAAGAGAAAAAACTCAGTCTCAGGTACATTGGGAAAGCGGATTGGAACATGTAGAGAAACAGAGGTAGGTCTCTACCATGTATGTCCTGGATCCCAGTACATTCCTGAGTCCCACCCTTCTTGTGTTCTAGTGGTTGATTCCCTTTCAGGCTCCATACATTTGGAACTGAGTTTCTATTACTTGTAAGCAAGAGCTCTATCAAATCCAGTCCTTTCTCAATGTCGTTTCAGAGCTAATATCTCAATTGTCCATGATAATGGTTTCTCCTTCCCAATGCAGGGTTACCTCTATGCCACATGCCAATTTTATGTCAACTAGACAAAGATGCCCCTTCAGCTATTTTACTGCCACCTCTGGGGAGATTGTCGCAGAATACTAATGTTTTCTAAACAGAACATTATACTAGAAGAAGATTGAATCTACCACCTCCAGGATGTGAATTGTACCCCCTTAAAGACATGCATTGCATAACCAGTTGATACATACTGTGAAGTTACGCTTGAACAGGCAGATTGTGTGTTCGCCTTCAGGATTCAGGATTTATTCTGAACTCATCTGTGTCTTCAGACTAACAAGCAGAGAACACAGTGTCCACCACTGGCAGCTGTGCGTGACCACTCCCAGGGTTAGCATCATCATACATGTGTGCTAATTCTGCCCCTACGGCACAAGGCCCAAACCTACTCCCAATAAAATCCAGACAAGGAAGTAAAGCAAAATTCATTCAGAGAAAAAAAAAAAACGGAGAAGGCTACCGACAAATCTTCCAAACCATTAACTTTTAACAGGCGTGTACGTACTATAGGATCTTCTCCCAACTTTCCTGTAAGCGTAAATCTTTTCAAAATATAACTCTACTTAAATATATAAAATGTCAACTGTAGCCACCTTCATGGATGGATCATGAAGAATCCCACATAGCACAAACTAACAAAAATATTCCAGGGGCACGTGTTTGGTGTAGCAGTTAAGATGCTTCTTGGGATGTTTGCATGACAGACTGCCTGGGCTTGAGGCTTAACTTTGCTTAATGTGCACCCTGGGAGATGCACACACGTGGGGGACCCAGAAAGCTCCAGGCTCCTTGCTTCACTGTAGCCCAACACTGATTGCAATGGGTATTTGGGAAATGAAGAGCCCCTCCCAGGAGTGAGATCAGTGCCCAAAAAACTTGTTTCCCCTTCCACTGTGTGAAACACAGCAAGAATTTGACACCCTCTACGGATGTCAGAATAAGACACCAAATTTGATACACAATGAGCTTGAGCTTTTACACCTCCAGGACTATGAAAAATTAATTCCTGTTGTTAATAAGACAACGCATTGGGGTGGGCACTGGGGCACAATGGGTTATCTTGCCATTTGAAATGCCCAGAGCTCATATCAGAGTACCTGGGATCAACTCTTGCCTCTGCTTCAGAGCCAGCATGCAGTTAAGGCACACCCTGGGGAGCAACAGCTGATGGTTCAAGCACTTGGATCCCTACAACCCAGGCAGCTCCTGGCTTCAGCCTGGGCCAGCCCCAGTTGTTCTGGGTGTTTGGAGAGTGAACTAGCTAATGGAAGATCTCTTTCCCTGTGTCACTCTGCTTTTCAAGCAGATCAAAAGTTACATAAATAAACTTCTTTTAAAGCACACTCAGTTGATGATAGTTTGTTACAGCAGCCTAAACAGACCCAAATATCTGTGGGGCATCTGCATTTGACTACGAATTTGACGGCAACCTTAGAAACAAAATATAGCTGGACAATACTGAACATGGGCTGACTACACATTATTAGTATTGCGTCAATGTTAAGTTCCATGAATTTGACAGTTACATTGCGGTTGCTAGAGGATACCCTTGATCTTGGGGGACCCACCCTGATGTAGGCAGGTTGTAAAGGGTTACAGCAGCCAACACTTCCTCCCAAACAGTTCCATGAAATAACAGGATGTGAGATAAAGAAGAGCTCTGAACCAATGTTGACACCTACACCTAAGTGAGGGACAGGCGTGTACGTACTATAGGATCTTCTCCCAACTTTCCTGTAAGCGTAAATCTTTTCAAAATATAATGCTAAAAAAAAGAAAGCACAGCATTCCTCGTGAGAATCAAACTTTTGATTACTAATAATCAAACTGTCAAAAACCATTGATTGCAGGAGGCCGGCCAAGTGTGGTCAATACATCCCTATAGTTCCTGCTGAACTCAGAATTATCTTGGAAAGTCTGAAGCACCTATGGGTAGAGGTACAGAGTTAAGGTGTGTTTCATTGGGCCCAGCGTGGTAGCCTAGTAGCTAAAGTCCTTGCCTTGCATGCACTGGGATCCCATATCAATTCTAGTTCTAATCCTGGCAGCCCCACTTCCCATCTAGCTACCTGCTTGTGGCCTGGGAAAGCAGTCGAGGATAGCCAAAAGTCTTGGGACCTTGCACCTATGTGGGAGACCCAGAAGAGGCTCTGGGCTCCTGGCTTCAGATTGGTGCAGCTCTGGCCATTGCAGCCACTTGGAGAGTGAATCAGCAGACGGAAGATCTTCCTCTCTGTCTCTCCTCCTTTCTATATATCTGACTTTACAATAAAACTAAATATATATTTTTTAAAAAAAAAAATAAAAGGAAAAAAGAAAGGAAGGAAGGTACATTTCATAACAAGACCAAGAGTTCTCTCTCAACATATTTTGAGCTTGGGTGCACAACCTCTACCCAGGGCACCATCTCAAAACAGATGACACCTCCACACCCAGAGAGGCCTCCCATCTTCTCCTCAGCAATGCAAAGCCTTTAAAGTCCTGTCTTCCTGTACTTGTCCAGGCTTTCTGCTCTTTCTGGAAGATTCCTTAACTCACCAGAAGGAAACACACTGTGGACTAAGGACACCGCCGGCTGCCAGTTATCAAGCTCTTCAACTTCTGTTATCTCATTCTTCAGATTGTTGGCCTTCTCCTTCACACAAAAAGGCAAGCTGTGGGGAGAAGGCACTGAGTGTTAACCTGACCGAGGCTAAGTTTACAAGCACTGTCAGTGGATGAAGCTCTGCAGGCTCCAAAAGTAACAAGTCCCCCAGTTCGGGAGACCTGTTTCCAAATAAAAGACCCCATTCCCATTAGATCCCGATCCCCGTTATCCCGTACCCCCATGTCCCGTCAGCTGAGCATTTGCCCTGCCCAGACTGCTTTTCCGCCCTTCTCTGCCAGGAAGATGACCCTGCAGCGGACATAGCCTTGGCAGCTGCCTGCCTCTTGGTTTGAATTGGGCTTGGCTAAGGGAAGGCACCAGCAGAAGATTAAAAGGTGGAAAAGAGAGTCTGGAATGTTTCTTACCCTGCCTCCCATCCTATCTTCTGAGACACCTCACCCTGGTGGGGGCTCATTCTGCAACATCACAGCTGCTAGGGGGAGGGGCAGTCTGTCTTCCAGGGCTCCTGCTCTCAGGGTTCTATGAACCTTGCATGATCTAGTACTCTGGATCTCTCTCCCTCTCCAGCGGTTACTGTGATTTCCAAAAGAAATAAAGATGTGAATGATTTTAATGAGAGTAATGCACATGAACAAAATGGATTCAGCAAATAATTCAGGAAAAGGAAATCCTACAATTGTTATTCATAGGCAGCCAGGAATCTGGCTTCCAGCCTCAAGGAGCAGTATGGATGAGATTTACTGTCATGACTAAATCAGTCAGAAAGCTGATCAGAACATCTGGCACAACCATCTTCAGACAGAAGGCTACAGACAGCACAGGATGTTTCTGGAGAAAAGGCAGGCAGAGAGCCCTGTGGTCACCCAGCCTCAGCACATTCAAGGCCACACAGTGGGGATGGGCAGTCCCTGGCAGGACACAGTGTACTTTACAAATTTAAAGAGTAGAATCCAGAGTCCAGGTGGTCTTGGTGGGCTAAAGCTACAGGGTAGAGTTCTGGAGAAAGAACCACAGAGAAAACACGCTTCACAAATCAGCATAACACTCTTGCTGAGTCCTAACTGAATGCTGAGACACATTTATAGGATACAACTGTATCAGATATAGATATAAAACAATAGCAGGCAAAAGGGTGACTGGAAAGTAGAACTGGATGATTTCCAGGGCTTTCAAAGGGCTAAAAGCCATTTGAGTTCCCATAAATTAGAGAACTCCTTATTGGTCACTCAAGATACTTGGTGGAGACCTCGAAAGGGTCACACTTTTAGTAGCAGGATTAAACTTTTCTGGAGTAAAGGCTACTTTGAAAATGCCTCAACACAGCTTAAAAACAAACCTCAAAAAGTTCAAACCAAACTGCAAATAACTTGATCACTGCTACAACAAAACCTGACACTCATTTTTTAAAAGAGGACAATAAAATGTAGACCCTCAGTGGCATAAAATTATGATGTCCAGTATCCAAATAAAAATTTCTAGACATGTTCAAAAGCAGGAAAATGTGACCCACAATCAGGAGAAAATTCAGTCAATTGAAACAAACCCCAAAATGAGAGATCATCATATATTTAGCAAACAAAAAAATGTTAAAACAGTTATCATCACTGAGTTCAAGTATTTAAGGGAAACACTAAAACAGTGAAGAAAGAAGTAAAAGATTAGAAAAAATGGGGCCTGGCACAATAGCCTAGTGGCTAAATCCTCATCTTGCATGCTCCAGGATGCCATATGGGCACTGGTTCCTATCCTGCCTGCTTCACTTCCCATGCAGCTCCCTGCTGTTGCAGCCACTTGGGGAGTAAACCAACAGAAGGAAGATCTTTCTCTCTGTCTCCCCTTCTCTCTGTAAAACTCACTGATTAAAAAAAAAAAAGTTTCTAGTTTAAATCAAATGAAATTTCTAGAGCTTAAAAATGGGAGCACAAAAGTCATCAGATGAGATGAACAAATTAGACGCTGCAGAACAAAACAATGACTCTAGAACAGTTAAGTGGTAAATGCAGCAACAGAAACGGAAACCAGAACCTGTGTGTCTCCTGGAGTATTTGAGTAGACAAGATCTGATCAGGGTGACTTCCCTAAGGGAAGGTCTTGAGTTTCTACCAGTGGCTCAGAACAGAACATGCTGGTCTGTAAGGGAGAAAGGAAAGAACGGAGGGAGGGAAGGAGGAAGGAACAGCCAGTAATTGCTTCGGTAAATAAGTTCAGAACACAGCTGAGCAAAAGTATGAAGTCAGATGGCCCAGGGTGGTAGCCTAGCAACTAAAGTCCTCGCCTTCCAGCACCAGGATCCCATATGGGCACCAGTTCATGTTCTGAGCTTCCCTTCCAGATCCCTGTCTGTGGCCAGGGAAAGCAGTCAAAGACGGCCCAAAATCTTGGGACCCTGCACCCTCACGGGAGATCCAGAAAAAGCTCCTGGCTCCTGGTTTCAGATCCGCTCAGCTCCAGCTGTTTCAGTCATTTGGGGAGTGAATCATCAGATGAAAGATCTTCCTCTCTGTCTCTCCTCTCCTCTGTATATCTGACTTTCCAACAAAAAATTTAAAAATAAATCTTAAAAAAATTTTTAAAAATTTAAATATGAAGTTAGAAGAAAGATGCCCTCCCTCAGTAACAGCCATGTTCTGCTGGCCTTCTGCCGCTCCAAACTACTATTCATGGATACAATTATATAAGTATGTGTCCATTTCAGGGCCAGAGCTACTCTCCCATAGGCTGTTTCACTCCCCAGGTGTCTACTTGCTGCCACATGGGTGGCAGAAGGACAATATTTGAATCATTTGCATCATCACTGCTGCCTCCCAAGATGTGCATTGGCAGGAAGCTGGAGTCCAGGCCAAGAGCCAGGAATCCATATATCTGCATGTGGGAGGCGTACAACCAAACAATAGTCTACATGCTCACTTCTAACCATGTGCCTTACTTTTCCAACAAACTCTTAGCTTCTCTTTCTGCCCCATGTAAACTCTCTTTTCATGTACAACCTAGCCTAGCACAGGGCAGTTGATAGTTCCCAGTCTCATCTGTTCCATTCCAAATGCCGGAATCCACAGTCACGTGACCTCCACAGGTCTCCCAAATGCCCCCCTGCAGGAATTCAAAGGAACCCTAAGTGTTGGTTGTCTGTCCATAGGCTTCAGGACAAGAGAAAATATTAAATACTTGATAAAACATACTGAGAGGACTCACTTGGGAAATTGTGGAAGAGGCTCAAGTGGAATAAAGGTATCGAATTTCTTTACATAAGGGACTCTGAAAAACAGAAAAGGCAATCATGAAATTGGTGTGGCTTCTACAGTATGAAGATCAATATCTTATTTGAGCAATAAAGTGTCCTGTTTTCTGGTTTTGATTTCCAAGCACAGACTTCAAAATTCGAATAGCCAATATTCTTATTACTTTCATCATTTTTAATCAAATCATTAAATGTCATTTGGCTACTTCCTTAAAAGCATATATTTTTTTTTTTTTTTTTTAGTTTATCAACCCCTTCCTTAGAGGAGATGATGTTTTATTTAATTAAGGGGTAATTTGCTATAGATAATGTCTGAATCTTGGGGTTTGGAAGAAAATACCATTACTAAGTTTTTCTTTCCAAGGAGAAATATGTTATTCAATTAAGACTGAACACCTGCACTGTTAGACAATCAACGTGAATTTTTTTTTTGTATTTTTTTTTTTATTAATAAATTTTATTTTGACATTCTTTACATAGTTAATTAGGGTAAGAAGGTTCAAGGGCTACAGGAAAGTGGATAATACTAATATGTTTTCCATATTGTTACCTTCATGTTTAAAAGGGGGGTATTAAGGGAGAAGGCCCACCCAATTTCCCACCCTCCCCAAGACCCGGGTGTAGGGCATGCTCTGAGGTTCTTGCTCAAGTGGTTTTGATATTGCAACAGTTATGAATCGCTGTCAGTGTGAGTAAAAGCATATTTTAAATATAAAAACCATCTATTTTTCTTGTAACAATACTCATATTCTCCTCTCCAAGTTTACGTCAACCCACATAACAGTCACCACCCGACAATCTGCTTTGGTATGAAAATTCAAGCCTTCAAATTTGTGGTGAGATAAACAGGTACAAAATTAACAATGGCTTTTTTTTTTTTTTGTAATTAAGATCCTGTGTATAATTTCAGCCACACACATGCATCTGTGCATACTCACTAAAGACAAACTTTATAAGGAATTTTCTCCAGTCATGCTTTGTTGAGACCTATTGCTTCTTCAATTTTGTACCTAGTAGAGAGAGACATAATTCCTTTAAGGCTAATTGTATAACTTCAGGATACTACCAAAGACATTTACATTGAAAAGTTGACTGGTGGAAGAGTTGATCCTGCTTTGTGGAAGTCTTTACTCTGTTCTGGGTACATGTATGGATTATCCCCCGGAGTCAACTTGGGAATTCCATTTCTGGAATCAATATCTGCGGGAAACATTTAAAAACAAAATCACTCGAAACCCTTTGCATGGGACATTGGTGTAGGTTCAAATGGGGTGCTATGTTTAAAATACACATAAGGTGAACTTAGCAATGGTTTGAAAGATCTCTGACTTCAAAAGCATTTCCATCCTGAGTTTTAGCACACGTTGGCTGTAAGCTGTACCTGGGGCTTTGACCAGGTCAGGTCCAGGAGGAAATCAGGCGACCAGCATCCTGCTCCTGTTTTGAGAGTGGGGGCTGTGCAGCAGCAAGAGCAGGTCCCTCCCAGGTGAAGAGTGGTCAGGAGAAAGTCTATTGCCAAGCCTGGCCTGGCTTCTTCATTCCAGGTCCTAACACCCAGCTCCACCCCACCAATGTCCTGCCAACAAGAGACTAATCACAGGAGTGCAAGAGGAGGCAGCCTGGCAGGGGATGGTCATTTCAACCCACACATCTGATGCATCTCCCAGAGAACAAGCCTGGATTAGGAGAGTGACCATCCTTGAGCTCAGAAGTCAGGACACACAGCTGGAGGCACAACCCCCTTCTTGACCCCAAATCTAATCAACAGTGCACTCTCCCTCCTGGCTCCTGGCTTTGGATCAGCTCAACTGTGGTCACTGCAGCCACTTGGGAAGTGAACCAGCAGACAAAAGACCTTTTCTCTCTGTCTCTCTTTCTCTCTGTAAATCTGCCTTTCCAATTAAATAATAATAATAATAATAAATATTTTTAAATGTTTTGTTTTCTTTGAAAAGAAGGGAGACAGAGATCTCTCATCTACTGGTTCACTCCCCCAAATGTCCACAACAGCCAGGTCTGGACGAAGCCCAAGCCAGGAGCCAAGAACTCAATCTGTGTCTCCCATGTCAGTAGCAAGGACTCAACAATTTGAGCCGTCACCTACTGCCTCTCAGGGTGCATATTAGCAATCAGCTGGAAATAGAAATGAATCCCGCACTCGAACCCAGGCCTATCAAATGAAATTCAGTAGTCCCCAAGAAGTGTCTTAATCAGTATATCAAATGTCCATTCCTCAAGGCTTATTTGGATATAACTTAATTCAACTGTACCCACAATGCCAAACAGATCAGGGTGCCTCAATTCCCAAAACTGTGAGCTACATCAATTTCTTTAAGAATTCCTCAGTTTGGGGGCTGGTGCTGTGACTCAACAGACTAACCTTCCACCTTCAAGCACCAACATAAGATATGTATTCCAGCTGCTCCATGTTCCACCCAGCTCCCTGATTATTGCCTGGGAAAGCAGAGGAGGATGGCCCAAGTGCTTGGGACTCTGCACCTGTAGGAGGCTCCTGCTTCTTGACTTTGGATCAGTTCAGCTCCAGCTGTTGCAGTCACATGGGGAAGTAGGGTTCCGGTGTGGGGGGACAGCAAGAAGTGGAAAGAAGGGTTTGGCCTCTGGCGCTAATCACACCTGAGTGCAAATGCAATCCAGCAATTTCTGGCTCTGTGCTTTTGAACTATTTATTTCACCTCCTAAGAGTTAGTAGCCTCATTTCTAAACTGCTTCTTCCAAAGGACTGCTTTGCAGAGGCGTCATGAGGATGGACTGAGCACATTAACTGGCACTCAAGACATGCCAGCAGTGAGAGTGCTACCTGAAATCAGGACTGAACCAACGCCCCTCAGCTCTTTTTTTTTTTTTTTTTTTACTTGAGAGGCAGAGACACACCGTAAGCAACAATGAGAAACAGAGAGTTAGCGACAGTGAGTGCCCATCCACTACTTCACTCCCCACATGCCCACAAACGGCCTTACTGGGCTGAGCCAAACCCAGAACCTGGGAACTCAAGCCAAATGTCTCAACTGGGTGGCAGGGAGCCAACCAGCAGAGCCTTGGCTGCGACCTCCCAGGGTGCCTATTAGCAGGAAGCTGACATCAGGAGCCTTTCTGGGAATCAAACGCAGCCACTCCAGTGTGGAATGTGGGACTCTTCCCTCATACCCTTTTCCATTTATTTTCATTAACTCTTCTGTGATAAACCTGTTGCATTCCAATTCAAAATGCCAGCTGGCTGGCAAGTCCTGATCCTGCCTTTCCATCTTTTCCAATAGATAATAGAAGCAGAGTGTGAGGATGTGATAAAGCAGGAGGGATTCAGTATCAAGCTTAACAGTTTCAGGTGCTCCAGTGAGACCCAGAACAGGAGGAATGGTGAAGAGACTGCATTTGATGTCGATGTAGAAGCTGGTGCTAATGGCATAGCAGGCAAAGTTGCCACCTGCAGCACCAACATCCCATATGGACACCAGATCAAGTCCCAGGGGGCTCTATTTCCTATATACCTCCCTGCTAAAGTGCCTAGGAAGGCAGTGGAGGATGGCCCCTGCACCCACTTGGGAGAACCAGAAGAGGCTTCTGGCTCCTGACTTTGGGCAGTTCAACTCTGGCTGTTGTGGTCTTTTGGAGCATGAACCAGCAAACTGAAGATCTCTCTCTGTCTCTTTCTCTGTGTTGTGTATGTGTTTCCTTCTCTAACTCTGCCTTTCAAATGCATAAATAAACCTTAAAAGAAAAAAAAAAAGTCTGTATACATCACCTACAACCAATCAGTCCTATGCATCTAACTGCAGTTCATAGGTGAGTCCTAGGAAGAGGAACCTGACCAATGGCATCAAGGAATACAATCAACAAAGTCCCAGCCATGCTAGACCCTACAGGACAATAATCAGGCTGCTTCTCCAAACAAAAAAACTAGGGAGGGGAACCTGTACGTGAAAAACATGTATGTTTAGACACAGTAACTAATTTCAGTGAGAAGAATCTACTTGGAGCCTAATTTATTAAATTATGGCATTTACGAGATGATAGGACATTTAAACTCCCACTGGAATCATTGATGCTCTAAAACAATTGTGAATTTTTTCATTTTAAAAAATATGTTTGGGGCCCAGCGCAGTGGCGCAAGTGGTTAAGGTCCTCGCCTAGCACGCCCCCGGGATCCCATGTGGGCGCCAGTTCTAATCCCGGCAGCCCCGCTTCCCTTCCAGCTCCCTGCCTGTGGCCTGGGAAAGCAGTCGAGGACGGCCCAAAGCTTTGGGAACCTGCACCCGCGTGGGAGACCCGGAAGAGGCTCCTGGCTTCGGATCGGCATAGCATTGGCCATTGCGCTCACTTGGGGAGTGAATCATCGGACGGAAGATCTTCCTCTCTGTCTCTCCTCTCTGTATATCCGCCTTTCCAATAAAAACATAATAAAAATAAATCTTGAAAAAAAAAATATGTTTGAGAGACAGAGAGCTCCATCCTTTGCTTCACTTCCTGAAAACTCATAACAGTTCATCTGGCCTAAAACCAGATGCAGGGAAGTCAACCAGGTTTCCTACACGGATGCCAGGCACCTGCCTGCCTCCCAGAGTCTGCCAGCAGCAGCAGTCAGAAGCAGGGATGGAACCCAGGCCCTTGACAGAGTACCTAGATGTCTTGACTGCTACTAACTCAAACAATACCCTGCTTGTTAATGTTTTAAAGCTATGGCATCGTGATGTGCTCTTATGCTTATATAAATAAAAGTAATGTTACATTAGAAGTGTATCATGATATATTTGAAGATAAAATGATAACAGTGCTTGGAATCTACTTTAAAATAGTTCCTAAGGGGAGGGGTAACAATGAACCATGAGTAGCTCCCTGCTGATGGTTACTGAAACAAAGTATAGGATCCCATCAGGTTTCATCACATGCTAATCACCCGAACTTGGCATGATTAGAAATTTATCGACCACATTTTTCTTTTTTTTTAAAAAAAAGATTTGTTTTATTTTTATTGGACAGTCAAACACATAGAGAGGAGGAGAGACAGAGGGGAAGATCTTCCATCTATTGACTCACTCCCCAAGTGGCCATAACGGCCAGAGCTGAGCCAATCCGAAGCCAGGAGCCAGAAACTTCTTCTGAGTCTCCCATGTGGGTGCAGGGGCCCAAACACTTCAGCTATCCCCTTCTGCTTTCCTAGGAACAGTAGCAGGGAGCTGGGAAAGAAACTGAAATGGCCAGGACTCAAACTGGCAAATATATGGGATGCCAGCGATACAGGTGGAAGTTTAGCGTGCTACACCACAGCACAGGATTCCCCAAAATTTAATTTTTATTGAAGAGATGTCATGTATTTCACTGGTACAATTCTAACACAACCATACATTCCTTCCTTCTCTTCCCTCCCTCAATCTCTCTCCTTCCTTTCTTTTCTTTAATTTTTACAAAAACATAATTTCAATTCACTCTTATAGTCTCAGGCTTACTGTACCCCTAGCCATACTACTCAACAAGGAAAAAGCAGAAAGACCACAGCAGCAACCAAATCACGAGGCACTGACTTCAAATGAAAAAATGAAAAATGAAAATAAACAAATAAAAAGATGGCAAAAATAAAAACGTTCAGGTTATTTTGATACTAAAACTGCCAAACCCAGGCATAGTGCTTTTTTTTTTTCAAGATATGCTGTCTGAAGACCTCTCAAATCAACTATTCATCTCAGTTGTCTTTCTTTTTTTAATCAACTGGCCGGAGTCCTGCCTGCATGGTGGGTACCAGGTCCATGAGATCTGGGGCGGGGGACCAGTGGGGCCTGGGTCATCTGATTGGGGTCCTTGGCCTACCTGCAAGAACTGGTCCTCCTCAGTGGAAAAGACAAAGAAGTAGATAGCTGGCCCAGATCCACATGGAGGATATGGCAGCCCACTGAGGCCTGCAGAGGACACCTGTACCATGCCAGAGGAAGGAGGGCAGAACAAATTGGTTAACTACCCCAGCCAAATGATGACAGCAAATATCTGAGCAAATATCTGGTCGAATAAGGTCGACCATGTCAGCTAACGGACACTGAAAGTATTCCCTCATCCTTGGATTGGTGAGATGAACATTTCAGAACTATCAAAACCACCTTGGCAGAACCCTCAGAGCTTATGCCACTTTGGGACCCTGAGTCGATATCGGGTGGCCATTCCCCATTCCTGGGTACTGGGGCATTGGGAGGCTGTGTGCAGCTTTGCCCCTTATCCCCTCCCCTACCCCCAGAAACAGGAAGAGGAGGTAGAGAATTTAGAGAGGGTAATCACACCAGCTTTTCCCTAATCCTGGATCCTTCCCATCCTGATCAACTATGTCAACTATGTTAACATCATCTAAAATTAAGAAGGCAGATTTACAGAAAGAAGGAGAGACAGAAAGATCTCCATCCACTGGTTCACTCCCCAAGTGGCCGCAACCACCAGAGCTGAGTTGATCTGAAGCCAGGAGCCAGGAGATTGTTTGGTCATGCTACACAGATAAAGGGGTCTCATTTTCTACAGCTTTCCCAGGCCATAAGCAGGAGCTGGAGCAGCCAGGATAGGAACTGATGCTCATCTGGGATCCCAGGATTTACAAGGTGAGGATTTAGGAACGAGCCATTGCACTTGGGCCTCAATTGTTTTTAGTAAAATAAAACATAAAATAGCCACAGGCATTTCAGGGTGAGGTTGAAGGAATGTTTTCCTAGTGAGGAATATAAAATACACTTCAAGGCAGATGCCAGATGGCATCCAATAGAAACATTAAGTGATTTTCCTCGGACTTGAATGAGGACTTCTATTAATAAATATCTGAGAGAATTTATCTGATGACATAAATGTCACATTAGCATTTTATGAAATTGAGAGAAAAGCGGCAATGTGGATCAGCATATGCCATGAGTTCTCTGCCAAATGTACAGGCTGCCAAGCAAGCCCCTTTTTTCTCTTGCCTTCTTGGTCACATGAGGGAGACAGGAGGACCCCACAGGGCTGCAGAAACTGGCACCACACAGTTGGAGCCCGGGAGTGAGGAGTGGGTTGGCTATACCATATTTTTTTCTCCCCAGGCACTTGTCCACCGTCCTCTCTGAGCATGACCTCCTGTTGCCGAGGAAGACACCGTTGAACCGGCACTGCTTTCCCACGTGGTAGGTGTGGATGTTGCTGCTAAGCCTGGGGTAGAATGTCCACTCAGGACGCTGCCCATCCTCTGGAAGACAGCAGAAATGCTTCTGTGAGCACCTCTTCCAGCCTCTGACACAATGCGGACAGGAACCGCCTCCTTCCCCATCCCAGGCAGGATCTGGCAGCAGGAATCTATCCATGTGCATGACAACGCCACCTTCCACAAAAGGAAAGACGTGGGAGGGCAGTTGTCCAAGCAGCCTGGGTAACCCTTTTACCCACCGCCTTCAAAAACAAAAGCAAAGTTATGCGTGGAAGTGAAGTATGTGTTGGAAAGCTCACACACTCTCACAAGCACTGTGATTTAACCTTCCCTCTGAGAACTTGACCAGATGGAGCGTGGTGTCGGCAGTGACAGCAGCACATGCACGCCTGACGGTCACCCGGGGAAACATGCACAGGGATAAGGACCAAAGCACACCAGACAGAGCTCGGGCTAGCTTCTGCACCTCGCTCGACCTCCACACTTGCCCTGTAAAATTGCTAGTGAGGATTTTATTTATTTATATTTAATTATTGAAGAGGCAAAAAAAGGCGGGGGGGTGCACTCCTAGCCACTGGTCCATTTCCCAAAGATCTAAAACGGCAGGGGCTGGGTCAGGATTGAAAGCAGGAGCTGGTGGCCCCCATGGCAAACAGGAACCTAACCACTTGAGCCATCACCTGCTGCTTTGTAGTATCTATAGTAACAGCAAGCTGGATTAAGAGCTGGAGACTGGAATTGAACCCTGGCACTTAGGTGCAGGCTGTGGGCATGGACACCCCTACACTAAATACCCACCCTGACAGAGGTGATTTGAAACAAGAAAAAATTCTCTTGCAGCTCTAAGCTTGCTCGAGGAACACCCAGGATCTGGGGTGGCTAAGAAGAAACTGATTTTACAGGTAGGCAAGTTTGTGTTCTAACCCCACCTCTTAACTTTCTGGCTATGCTTACATGTGTAAGTGACTAAATCTCTCCAGACCTCAGTTTTCTTCTCTATGGAATGAGTAGGTCTATATTGGGCTAGTAGATCAAAGTAAGTAGATCTACTTACTGTTAAATAAGAACAATAAGAACAATTTGTATACTACAGTGCATTTGTTACATATATGTAATGCACATTGTTAAGCATACAAATACATGTAATGTATATGCATGTATAAACACAGCCACATACCACTTTACAACATGGATATTCTGAGTAATCCTTTCATAGGTCATTCCATCACTAAGTGAATATCACAGGTGACTTTCACAAACCTAGTAGTGCAGGATCATTGTGGGTTTCCTTTTGTTTTGAAGGATTTATTTGAAACACAGAATGCTTAACAGAGAGAGAGAGAAGATTCCATCTATTGATTCACTCCCCAAATGCCTGCAACAGCCAGGGATGGACCAGGTCAAAGTCAGGAGCCTAGGGCTCATTCCAGATCTCTCACTCCCCCACATGGGTCCCAAGCACCCAGGCCATCTTCATCTGCTGTCTTCCCAGGTGCTGTAGTAGGAAGCTAGATTGGAAGTGGAGCAGTCAGAACACAAACTAGTACTCCAATATGAGATTCTGGCTTCACAACTGGCAGTTTAACTCACTACACAAAACACCTACTTCATCCACCATGGGGGGAGGAGGGTATGGGGAAGGGCTGGGGGAATCCCAGAGCCTATGAAACTGTGTCACATAATGCAATGTAATTAATAAAACATTAACTACATTAATTAATATTAATTAATTACTTCATGATGTGGCCTCTCGATGTACACATGAGATAGATGAACTTGCTGCCACTGTAACATGGCTGACTATTTTACAGAAAACGGCCTTTTCATTCAAGTAGAAGTACACTCTAAAATAATGATGAAAAGCACCATCATGGTGGGATAGTGAGTTGGACTGCAACTTGTGATGTCAGCATTGCATATGGGTGCTGCTCCTATAGGTGCTGCTCCAAGTGCCTGCTGCTCTGCTTCCGATCCAGCTCCCTGTTAATGCACTGTGGAAAGCAGTGAAAGATGGCCCAAGTGCTTGGCCCCTGCACCCAGGTCATAGACCTGGATAGAGTTCCTGTTTACTGGTTTAAGCCTGGCCCAACCCTGGACATTACAGACGTTTGGGAAGTGAATCAATGGATGTAAGAGTTCGCTCTCTCCCTTTATCTCCCTCTGTAACTTTGCTTTCAAATAAATAATAAACATATATATATTTTTCAAGTTTAGGGGCAGAGGTGGCACTGTGGCTCAATAAACTAATCCTCCACTTTCAAGTGTTAGCATCTCATATGGGCACTAGTTCAAGTCCCAGTTGCTCTACCTCATATCCACACCCAGCTTGTGGCCCGGGAAAGCAGCAGAGGATAGGTTAAGTCCTTGGGTCCCTACACATTCATGTGGGAGACCCAGAAGAGGCTCCTGGCCCCTGGTGCCTGTTATTGGCTCCTGGCTTCAGATTGGCTCAGCTTAGGCCATTGCAGCCATTTGGGGTGTGAAACAGCACATGGAAGATCTTTCTCTCTGCCTCTCATCTCTATGAATCTTTCTAATAAAAATAAATAAATATTGAAAAAAAAGCTTAGGGACCAGCATGGTGGCATAACAGGCTAATTCTCTACCTGTGGCACCAGCAGCCCATATGTACACCAGTTCTAGTTGCAGTGGCTCCACTTTCAATCCAGCTTCATGCCTGTGCCTGGGAAAACAGTGGGAGATTGCTCAAGTGCTTGGGAACCTGTACCCATGGGGGACACCCAGAAGAACTTCCTGGCTCCCAGTTTCAAACCAGTCTAGCTTCGGCCGTTGCAGCCACTTGGAGAATGAACCAGTGGATAGAAATCTCTGTGTAGTTCTTTCAAGTAAAAATAAATAAATATGCTTAAAAAAAAACTAAAAAGTAGAGAAAAGTACAGATGGTATGATAAATACATAAACTAGCGACATGGTCGTTATTACCATGGTTGAGTCCCCATTACAGCACACAGTTGTGTCGGCCATACTCTGATATGACCAGCAGTGCAGCATCATACAAGCTGCTGAGAAGCGTGAGCTGCACTGCATTGCAACAGCTGCCAGCTCACTAGGCAACAGGCATTTCCCAGGTCCTTACAGGGATGGGGAACATCAGATGACTAGCCATATAGGGCCTGTAGAATCATCTGGTCTGGCCCTGCAAAGGCAAATGCATGTGGGACTTGCAATTCAGTAAATATCTAGCAGGCTGATTTCTAAGTTGACAATTCTGTACAGCCCATGAATGATGTTACAAACATCCAAATGGCCCTCGATAGGAAAAATACTCCAAACCCCTGCATGATAATCCCCTGTGTGGCTTATCACTGACCAAATGAATGACTAGTTAAATATCTGAATATACACATGTGCATTTCAAAATTCTCAGAAAAGATGTTATTCATGGAGGGTATTAAGGAATATTGGAGAGCAGGTTGTGACACTAGACCTCCATGTGATTTTCACACTTGTTTAGCCATGTACCTTATTACAATAGTCCACTCAACGAGGGATCATGTACGCAATGGTCCCATAAGATTAATGATGCTGCAGCCACCTTAGCTGGTGTAAGTGCACTCCATGATGTTCACACAACACTGAGACGGATTGAGGACACGTGTCTTAGAATACACTCACAACTTTGAGATGTGCTCCTGTGTTTTATTCAGTGTTCCTCAGGTTTTTACATAAAGGCACCTTCCCAGCAAAGGAATTAAAGAGGAAGCATGTCCAGGGACTGGTACTGGACTCAGTGATGGTGGCCAACAGGATGGTAGATTTCCATAAAGACTTCGGGGCACAGGAGCCTGTGAGGAGGGCCCAGTGTTACTCACTTGTCTGCAACTTGAGCAGGCTCAATTCCTCAGGAGGGTTATCCTGCTGGCCCTCAGACAATGAGACTTCAGAGGAGTGGTCAGAATGCGAGGAGGAGGATTTCCCATCCAAAGCTGCAGCCATACTGGAAAGAAAGCACAGGGCTTGGAGTCTTCCATGGACACAGACTGACAGAACCTGGTCTGATGTGTCTCATCCCCAAATCACCCTTACCTCTGGGCGTGCCTGCTCCCCTATAAAAATTCCTAAAGAGGGCTGGTGTTGCAGTATAGTGGGTAAAGCTGCCACTAGCAATGCCAGCATCCCATATGAGCAGCAAATTCAAGTCCTAGCTACTCTGCTTCCAATACAGCTTCCCGCTAATGTGCCTAGGAAAACAGCAGAAGATGCCCCAAGAATCTGGGCTCCTGTCACCCTATGGAAGACCTGGAAGAAACTCCTGGGTTCTGTCTCCTAGCTTCAACTTGGCCTAGCTCTGGCCATTGCAGCCAATTTGCTGTTTGGCGAGTGAATCAGTGGATGGAAGCTTACACATGCTCTCTCTCTCATTCACCTTCTCTCTTCTTAAATACCTTCCAAATAAATAAATATTTTCTTTTACAAAAATTTCTCTGGGGAACTAGCATAGTGTGGCATAGCAAGCTAATCCTCCACCTGTAGTGCTGGCATCCCATATGGGAACCAATATGAGTCCTGGCTACTCTACTTTCCATCTACCCCTGCTAATGGCCTGGGAGAACAGCAGAGGATGGTCCAAGTGCTGGGCCTCAGCGCTTATGTGGGAGACCTGGAGGAAGCTCCTGGCTCCTGGCTTCGAACTTGCCCAGATTCAGCCATTGTGGTCATCTGAGGAGTGAACCTGTGGATGAATGATCTTTATCTGTCCCTCCTTTTCTCTGTGATTCAACCTTGCAAATAAAAATAAAATATATCCAAAAAATGTCCAAGTGTACTGTTTCTTTATTCACAATGTGGGGGAACTGAAATACATTCAAAAGATGCATGTTTTAAAAACTGAAATGAAAAATGAAAGAAAGAAAAAGAAGAGCTGAGATGAGCCAACAGCTTAATCCTCCATCTTCAAGTGCTCTCATTCCCTATGGAAGCCACTTCCCATCCAGTTCCCTGCTTGTGGCCTGGGAAAGCAGTGGAGGATGACCCAGATGAGAGACCTGGAAGAAACTCTTGGCTCCTGACTTCAGATCAGCTCAGTTCTGACCACTATTTGGAGAATGAACCAGCAGATAGAACATCTTTCTCTCTCAGTCCTTCCTTCTCTCTATAAATCTGCTTTTCTAACTAAAAATAAATATTTACAAAGAAAAAAAAAATCATGGGGATGATTCCTCAAAAAGTTTAACACAGCTCATGACCTAGCACTTCAACGCCTCAGAATACCCCTCAAAAACCTGAAAACACAGACTGATCTGAATGGTCGTTGCAGCAATATTCACAACAGCCCAAAGTGGAAACAACCCATCTGTTGGCAGATGAATGAATGAATAAAATGTGGTCTACACAAACAATGGGGAAGCATTCAGCCATCAAAAGAAATGAAGTTCTGAAAATGCTATAGCATAAATGAAATAAGCCAGCTACCAAAGGACCAATGCTGGAAGATTCCACTTACGTGACGTAGGTAGAATGGGTCAGTTCATACACACAGGTTACCAAGAATCAGGGAGAGCAAAGGATGAGTTATTGCTTAATGGGTGCAGTTTTTTTTTAAAAGATTTATTTTTATTATTATTATTTTTTTATTGGAAAGGCGGATATACAGAGAGGAAAGACAGAGAGGAAGATCTTCCGTCCGATGATTCACTCCCCAAGTGAGCACAACGGCCGATACTATGCCGATCCAGAGCCAGGAGCCTCTTCCGGGTCTCCCATGCAGGTACAGGGTCCCAAAGCTTTGGGCCGTCCTCGACTGCTTTCCCAGGCCACAGGCAGGGAGCTGGAAGGGAAGCGGGGCTGCCAGGATAGAACCGGCGCCCATATGGGATCCCGGGCGTGCAAGGTGAGGACCTTAACCACTGCGCCACCGCGCAGGGCCCAATGGGTGCAGTTTTTGTGAGGATGTGAAAATGTTGTCAAAACAGATCATGGTGACTGTTGCACAAGATTGTAGGATTAATGGCTCTGAATCACACACCAGATAATGGACAGAATGACAAGCACTAGCTTACATGTGTTTCACAATTTTTAGGACAGGAAGGAGATACTGATATGTGTCACCACATGGATGAACCTTGAAGGCACTGTGCTAAGTGAAAGAAGTCAGGCACCAGAGACCACGGATTAATATTCCATGTTTGTGAAATGTAGGTCTATTGAAACAGAAACGGAATAACTGCTGTTGAGGGCTGGGGGCAATGAGGCAGATGGAGGAGGTAAGTGCTGACAGGTACAGCATCCTTTTTAGGATGGGGAGAATATTCTGAAATTGGTTGTGCCAACAGCTGCACAACTTTGCAAATCTACTAAAGCATTTGAGCTGTTCTCTTTCAGTGGGGAATGACATGGTGTGACAGTTGATTTCAAGCATCAATTTAAGGGGCACCTTGAGAACTGGGAAAGCATTGCTTTTCTCTGTGTCAGGGAGCTCGTCCCCAGAGATTGGTGTGAGAGTCGGTGAAAGAAGTAGGCAGGATCAGCCCTCAGTGTGGGCAGACACGAATGCACAGGCCAGGCTTGAATAGAACAAAAAAGGCTGAGAGAATAGGCATGTCCTTTCCCTACTCCCCTGGCACTGGACACCCTTCCCTTCTGGCCCTTGGACTTCAGGTCCAGTTCTCTCCCACCCTATACCAGGTTCTCAGAACTTCGCCTGGAACCAAGAGTACCCCTATGGCTCAGAGGCCTCAGGACTTGAGATGAACCACATCTGCAGCATCCCAGGGACCCTTACAGACAAGAAAGCCTGCCAGGGGCTTCTCAACCTCAGGAGCCATGGGAACCAAGTCCCCTAGTATGTACACCCTTTCTCACACATATCCTGTTAAATGCATTTCTCTCTGGAGAACTCCAATGCATGAGTGACATTTCAGCAAGTATGCTATCAGAACTAGTGCATATTTAATAAAACCATCACAAGTAAATTTTTAAAAGCATGACATATATGGAGAAGAAGAAACAATCAAAAACAAACTGAGAGCCCAGCTCAGTAGACTAGCGGCTGAAGTTCTCCCCTTGCGTGCACTGGGATCCCATATGGGTGCTAGTTCATATCCCAAATACTCCACTTCCCATCCAGCTCCCTGCTTGTGGCCTGGGAGAACAGTCAAGGACGGCCCAAAGCCTAAGAACCCTGCATCCACGTGGGAAACCCAGAGGAAGCTAATCGCTCCTGGCTTCAGATTGGCTCAACTATGGTTGTTGCGGCCACGTGGGGAGTGACCTAGCAGATGGACCTTTCTCTCTGTCCCACATGGGCGCAAACTGGAGGACATATCTGTATGTGTCTGATACGCTCTGCTAGTGAAACAGGTGAGGCACAAAGGCACACAAGACCCTGGCTGCAAGCACAGCATCCTTCAGCTCGGCTGATTCAAGCACGTTCAACAACTCCAACAAAAATGGGACCACAGGGACCAGTGCAATGGCCTAGCGGCTAAAGTCCTTGTCTTGAAGGTGCCAGGATCTCATATGGGTGCTGGTTCTAACCCCAGCGGTCCCGCTTCCCTTCCAGCTCCCTGCTTGTGGCCTGGGAAAGCAGTCAAGAATGGCCCAAAGCCTTGCACCCTGTGCCCGCTCAGGAGACCAGGAAAAACCTCCTGGTTCCTAGCTTTGGCTCGGCTCAGCTCTGGCCATTGCGATCACTTGGGGAGTGAATCTTCGGATGGAAGATCTTCCTCTCTATCTCTCCTCCTCTCTATCTCTCCTCCTTTCTATATATCTGACTTTGCAATAAAAATAAATCTTTTTAAAAATTGTATAAAAAAAAGAAATCTTTTTAAAAATCTAAACTAAAGTGATGACAGTAATGAAGCATTATATTTAGCACTGAACTTGAACTTGCTGGCAGTTGAAAATGTCCCCCCACAAACTGCTGTGGTGTCAATAGAAAAAGTGATCACTTCTGGTTTAAGTTGTTTAGCCCTAACAGATGGGCTCGGACAAAGTCTTCAGGTAGAGTCCTGTGGTCAAATCTTCGGCTCTTTGTTTGTTTTTTTCATACTACCGTACCACTATTATCCTTGAATACTTTTTTTAAAAATTATTTTTATTGGGCCCGGCACGGTGGCGCAAGTGGTTAAGGTCCTCACCTTGCACGCCCGGGATCCCATAGGGGCGCCGGTTCTAATCCCAGCAGCCCCGCTTCCCTTCCAGCTCCCTGCCTGTGGCCCGGGAAAGCAGTCGAGGACGGCCCAAAGCTTTGGGAACCTGCACCCGTGTGGGAGACCCGGAAGAGGCTCCTGGCTCTGGACCGGCATAGCATCGACCGTTGTGCTCACTTGGGGAGTGAATCATCGGACAGAAGATCTTCCTCTCTGTCTCTCTTCTCTGTATATCTGCCTTTCCAATAAAAAAAAATAATAAAAATTTTTAAAAAATATATTTTTATCGGAAAGTCAGATATACAGAGAGGAGGACAGACAGAGAGGAAGATCTTCCATCCATTGATTTACTCCCCAAGTGGCTACAATGGCCAGAACTGAGCCGATCCAAAGCCAGAAGCCAGGAGCCTCTTCTGGATCTCCCACATGGGTGCAGGGTCCTAAGGCTTTGTGCAATTTTTGGCTGCTTTCCCAGGCCACAAGCAAGGAGCTGGAATGGAAGTGGAGCAGCCGGGATAGGAACCAGCGTCCATATGGGATCCCAGATCCTCAAGGACTTGGGCTGTTGATCCATCCCCAAAGTGAGGACTTCAGCCATCAGGTTCCTTTGCCAGGCCCTATCCTTGAATATTGTTAAAGTAACTGCATATTGCTTGTCTAGGCTGTTCCGTGCTAAAAACACTACAATGTAAGTAGGACTGATAAAATCATGTACTTTCAAGGAGGAAGGGGACAGGGACAGCAATGAAGACGTCACTTGGGACACCCATATCCCACGTCAAGTTCTTATTCTTCTTCTGGTTCCAGCTCCCTGCTAATGCACACCCTGGGAGGCAGCAGGTAAAGGCTTGGGTACTTGGAAGAACCCTGACTGAATCCCAGGCTACTCACCATTGGGCTGCCCAAGCCCAGGCTGTTGTAGGTATCTGAAAAATTAACCAGCAAACAGTGCGACTGGTTTCTAACACTGTATTTCTAACTTTTCTATAATAAACTGAAATGGCTTTCATTATAGCAAACATTTTGAGAAATTTTTGTTGTGGAAGAAACATAAACAGAAAGATGTAGAAATAAAGTTTCACAAATAACAATAAAGCCAACATGCAGGTCAATGAACAAAGCACTGACCACCCTGGCCAACCCCCAGGAACCAGGGCTATCCCTTCCGTGAGAGGTGACTGCCGCCCTACTGTGACTCAGCATAATCATTCTTTCCTTTGCGTTTCTCACATGGTTTGGCACTTCTGTATGTGCCTATGTATTCAAAAGACGCAAAGTTTAGCTTCACTCAAGCCTTTGCACAGCACTTCTTATATGCCAGGGAGTCCTTCAGTCACCTTATACATGCTAACCTGTGGAATCCTTACAGCAGTCCTATGCAACAGCATCCCTTCTTTCTAGTTAAGAACGTGTCCATGCACCAGGTGGCAGGGCAGGCACTTGAACCTGATAGTCTAGTTCCATAGCCCGTGTTCTTGCCCAGCAGCTCGTGCCACCTCTCAGACTCTTGGCATCTTGGACAGAGCTTCCCCAGACAGCAACAGCCCACTCCCAGATTCTGACTTACTTTAGGTGAGCAACCACTCTGCAGAGACTTGGAGGCTCACTGCCACTCTCTGCTTCAACAGAGGATGAGGGGCCAGCCTTCCTGCCAGATGAAGGGGTGCTGCAATGGCTCCTCTTCAATTCCAGGAAATCACTATGGTTGGCACCTGCAACATACAGATATCATCACTTAACTGCAGGATTGGAAATAGCCAGGCAGGCATTGTGGCACAGTAGGTGAAGCCATTGAAAGCTCCACTTTCAATCCAGCTTCCAGGACGGTCCAAGAACTTGGGTCTGTGCATCCAGTTTGGAGACCTGGATGAAACTCCTGACTCATGGCTTTGGCCTGACTCAGCACCGGTCTTTGCAACTATCTGGGGAGTGAATCAGAGCAGAAAGAATAATTCTCTCTTTCTCACTCTCTAACTCTGCCTTTCAAATAAATTAATAAATTGTTAATGTCAAGTATACATGGGATATTAATGTTAATGCCCTACACCATCAGAGAAATGTAGCCAATACCCCACCCACCATGAATACTCCCCTCACTCCATCTGTTCTCCCTTAATTTTCCATAGATGGGTGCCTTTTCCACTCACAAATATTACATTACTTTGGGTATAATTTTGTAGAACACAGCAGCTCAGTACACACAATGTTAACTTCTGGGCATAAAAAAATTGCAAGAGGGGCCTGCACTGTGGTATGATAGGCTAAGCCATCGTTTGTGACACCAGCATCCCATATGGGTATCAGTTGGTGTCCTGACTATTCCACTTCTAATCCAGCTCCCTGTTTACAGCCTGGGAAAGCAGCAGAGGAAGTACCTACATGGTACTTGGGCCCCTGTACCTACATGGGAGGAAGAGCCTGGTTCCTGGCTTCAAATCAGTTTAGCTCTGACCAATGCAGCCATTTGCAGAGTAAACCAACAAATGGAAGATCTCTCTCTCTCTCTGCTTCTCCTTCTTTCTGTATTTCTGTCTTTCAAATTAAAAAATAAAATAAATATAAATATATATATTTTTGAAGATTTATCTTTATTTTTATTACAAAGCCAGATATACAGAGAGGAGGAGAGACATAGAGGAAGATCTTCCGTCCAATGATTCACTCCCCAAGTGATCGCAACGGCCGGTGCTGTGCCGATCTGAAGCCGGGAACCAGGAACCTCTTTCAGGTCTCCCACACGGGTGCAGGGTCCCAAAATAAGTCTTTAAAAAAAAATTCTATTGATAAAGCACTGTGTCATATTCTAGTTGGCAGCCTCTGTCCTTTGTGGTACAAAAAAATGCTGCTACTGGCACTGATGGGGGTCCTAGATTCCGTGAAATGCAGTGTATGTACTTAAATTGCACGTCTCCATGGCTGTGCTCAAGTCCCAGAAATTTTGATGTACAGTACTGAGTTCACTGATTATTAAGTACCTCAAGTTTTCCATTATGCTTTCTTCTTTTATCTAAATTATTTAGTGGCTTGAATTCCCAAACCTATGGGTGTGTTTTGGCTGATATTGTATTACAGATTTTTGATTGTCCTGCATTGTGGTTAGGGGGTGTTATGTGAATTATATCTGTTGACATATGTTTTGTGGTTGAGCATTGGGGTGGTCCCTCAACTGTTGGGGACCCATCCTCTGCTCTCACAGAGCTGTTCCGTTCCTGCTGCTCCCTGGATTTGGGTTCATCCCAGCCTCTCACACCTCCCACAGTCAGTTGGCGCTCTCTGCGCCTGAGCCTACTGCACATCCCAGGGAATGTTCCAAATGGCATTTCTCACATGTTCCTCGCATTCTTGGTCACCTGAGGCTCTTCCTAAATACACTGATTTCCAGACTGTAGGTCTGCTCAGCATCCCAGAAGGTGCAAGTTGAATGAATGCCCCCAAGAGAAGCACAGAACCGCCTGCGGAGTGAACCCCCGGATGGAAGATCTTTCTCTCTCTCTCTCCTCCTCTCTGTATGATTTATTTTATTTTTATAGGAAAGGCAGATATACAACCACTACACTATCGCACCAGGCCCCAAAATAAATCTTCAAAAAGAGAGAGAGGGCCAGCGTCGTGACCTAGAGGCTAAAGTTCTCGCCTTGAAAGTGCCCGGATCCCATATGGGCGCCGGTTCTAATCCCAGCGGCCCCACTTCCCATCCAGTTCCCTGCTTGTGGCCTGGGAAAGCAGTCGAGGACGGCCCAGGGCCTTGGGACCCTGCACCTGTGTGGGAGACCTGGAAGAAGCTCCTGGCTTCTGGTTCGGCCAGCTAAGCTCTGGTCGTTGCGGTCACTTGGGGAGTGAATCATCGGATGGAAAATCTTCCTCTCTGTCTCTCCTCGTTTCTGTATATCTGACTTTGCAATAAAAAATAAATAAATCTTTTTAAAAAGCTTTTTTAAAAAAACGGAAAGAAAACAAAAGAGAGAGAACAAGAGGGGGAAGGAGGGAGAAAAAAAAGAAAGAAAGGAAGGAAGGAAAGAAGGAAGGAAAGAACGGGTATCACTAGGGACACCCACATCCCCACATCCCTGTCCTAGTTTTTGGGTTCTGCCTCCCATTCCAGCTTCTCCCTAATGCCCTCTCAAGGTCAACAGGTGATGGCTCCAACAGCAGGGTCCCTGACACTGGTGTGGAAGACCCAGACTGCGTTCCTAGCTCCTGGCTTTAGCTTGGCTGTTGCAACATTTGACGATTTAAACACTGGGTTGAAGACCTCTCTTTCTATCTCAGTCTCTCTGTTATCAATAAATAAATAAACCTTCAGCATAACTACTACATTTCCTTTAAAATACATGTATATACATATTTATTTACGAGGCCGGTTGGTAGGCAGCCGGAGCGTGAGCTCTCGGGCACTGACTCACTCTCTAAATGCCCGTAAGAGCCTGAGGCAGGAGGTTGGAAGCCTGGAACACAACGCAGGTCTTTCCTTTTCTCTCTGTAAGTCGGCCTTTCCAATAAAAATAAATAAACCTTAAAAAAAGAAAAGAAAAGAAATTTCATCCTTTACTGAAGATCAGAGTGGAAACTGTAGAAAGATCTTGGGGCTTCAAGTTAGAAGCACAGAACCTCTTGCTCCCTGCTGACCCACAAAGAGGCTTAAAAGACTCCAACTCCGCCAGCTTCTCTGGCCCCAGCTGACAGCCCAGCGTGGAGAATTATCCCCATCTCCTCTCTCTGCCCTGCGAAGAAGATCGTATACACACGCATTACAGGAGACCAGGAGCAAAGCTAAGAACTTCCAGTACAAAAATGGGACATTCCACAATCCCTTGCGGCGGCCCACAGACCACCCACCTGCAACAGGAAAACATCAAGCACTCTGAGGCGTCATGGGAGGCTGTAGCGGTTCTGCTCTGTGACACTACCCCATGGGCAGATGGGCACTAAGCCGCCTCCTCAACCAGAAGTGCCAGTTATGACTGGGCAATGCTTGGCCTGGAGGCTAAAATACCTGTGTCCCATATCAGTGTGCTTAGGTGTAATCCTGGCTCTGGCCCCCGACTCCAGAGTCCTGCTTACACAGGCAGGTAGTGAAGAGAGCTCTAGAGATTGGTCCCTGCCACCCACGTGGAAGCCATGGGTGGAGTTCCCAGCCCCCAGCTTCAGCTCCATTCAGTCCCAGCCAATGCAGGCACTGCATGAAGCCACTGCTTCTCTCTGTATGTGTGTGTGTGTCTCTCTCTCTCTCAGGTAAATTATTTTTTTAAATTTTAAACTCCAGCTTTTGCGCTATCAGCCTTTTTCCAGTTGCCTTAGGGATCCTGTGCAATGCCTCAGTGGCTAAGCCTCCTGCTTCAAGCACAGGCACCCCTTTTGGCCACTGGTTCGTGTCCCAGCTGCCCCACTTTCCATCCAGCTCCCTGCTTGTGGCCTGGGAAAAGCAGTCAAGGATGGCCCAAAGTCTTGAGACCCTGCACCTGTGTGGGAGACCCAGAAAAAGTTCCTGCTTCCTGGCTTCAGATTGACTCAGCTTCGGCCACTGCAATCACTTAGGGAATGAACTAGCAGATGGGAGATGCTTCTCTGTTTCTCCTTCTTCCTGTAAATCTGCCTTTCCAATAAAAATAAAGAAATATTTTAAAAAAATTTTTTTCCTTAGGGCCCAGCATGGTAGCCTAGCAGCTAAAATCATCACCTTGAATGTGCCGGGATCCCATGTGGGCGCTGGCTCTAATTCCGGCAGCCCTGCTTCCCATCCCGCTCCCTGCTAGTAGCCTGGGAAAGCAGTCGAGAATGGTCCAAAGCCTTGGGACCCTGCACCTCTGTGGGAGATCCAGGAGAGGCTCTGGGCTCCTGACTTCGGCTTGGCTCAGCTCTGCCTTGTGGCCGCTTGGGGAGTGAATCAATAGACGAAGATCTTTGTCTCTCCTCCTCTCTGTATATCTGATTTTCTAATAAAAATAAATAAATCTTTGGGCCTGGTGCCGTGACCTAGTGGCTAAAGTGCTCGCCTTGAACACGCCAGGGTCCCATATGGGTTTCGGTTCTAATCCCAGCAGCTCCACTTCGCATCCAGCTCCCTGCTTGTGGCCTGGGAAAGCAGTTGAGGACGGCCCAAAGCCTTGGGACCCTGCACCTGTGTGGGAGACCCAGAAGAGGATTTGGGATCCTGACTTCGGATCGGCGCAACACCAGCTGTTGTGGTCGCTTAGGGAGTCATCGGACAGAATATATTCCTATCTGTCTCTCCTTCTCTTTGTATATCTGACTTTGCAGTGGAAATAAATAAATAAATCTTTAAATTTTTTTTCTCCTTAGAGTGTTCATAATTTCTACCCAGGCTGCCACAAATCTACTCACAGCTGAGCCAATGAGAAAAGGATAAAAAGGGAAGGGATGGGAGAGGAAGCGGCTCTGCAAATGCAGATCCTGTCAATCTCAGCCTCCCAGGTTGTTGACCAAGCACTGGACAGGGAAGGACACTGCCTCCGCCTGCTCTGGGACAGACATCCCACGCGGTCCTGAGTGTGGTCGCAGATGGGCTAACAGTCACAAACTGTCCTTCAAGCCCTTCTTGCTGTGTACCCGAAACCGAGGCTCCCCCAGCCACATCCACACCCAGGCCACCTCATTTTCTTGGAACTCAACTGTATCTCCTCCTTTCCTTGGTGTTGTCGGCGTTCCTGTACTCTGGAATCTTCTCCGGCTCTCTGCTGCAGGAGGAGCTGGCAGCTCCTTGGGAGGTCTCCAGGGACCGTGGCGTCATCTCCGCACGTGTTGCTGTGAAACGTTGGAAGCAATGCAGACACAAAGAAAAAGACCCCTGTGGGCAAAGGCGCCGGTCAGAACCAGCTCTGACACTCCACACGCCCAGCCAAGGCCAAGGCTGGACTGGCCTCCCGCTCGGGTCTGCGGCCCCGCGCTCTCCACCTCGGCTCGGCCTGCTTGGGTTCCCAGGTGACACCCAGGAGCCGCGCCCGGGTGAACGCACCACTGCCAGGTGCCCTGGTGCCAAGTGCCGAGAGCCACGGCCAGACCGCCGCCCCCGCCGAGAGCCACGGCCAGACCGCCGCCCCCGCCGGCCTCCTCTGTTGCCAAGACGCGTTCTGCGGTTGCCCGGACACCAGCTCCGGGCTGGAGGCGGGGGGAGTCCGGGGCGCCCGCCTCCTGCCCGACCTGGCTGGACTCCACCGTCCTCGGGCGCCTCCTGGGCAGTCAGTGCGGGATGGAGTCTCCGTAAAGGCGTTCCTGCCGTGTTCGTGCAAATACCGCTTGAAAAGCAGCTTAAATGTTCTTTTTTGTTGTTTGTTTGTTTTAAGAATTAGGATGCTTTTGCAGGCAATTTTCATTACTAGACCCAGAGCCTCCAGTAGCTAAGAATGCGTTTCACGAAGTTTGCAGGTGCCGCTTTGTAACCTGCCTTGATGGGACAGGATTCAGCTGCTACTTCCAGTGTGGCATTTCTGGGCCAGGCGCCCTGGTGATGTTATCTTCCTCGCGCAGCCTGCTGCATTTTTCAAAATAGAAAGCTGACTTTGAGCAAGGGCCTACCCAAGGTCACCCGGAGAGCTGGGATGCATCTTTCAAATCCTCTACATCTTCAGTGACTTCCTGAGCCTTGCTATAAGATCCTTATACCTGTAACAAAGTCCCTAAATTCATAATTAGACTGAGTTTCACCCTTGGTGAAGTGACCAAAAAAAAAAAAAAAAAAACCTGTCTTACTTTTTAATTTAAAAAATTTGTACAGCCTTTCCAATGAAAATAAATAAAACTCTTTTAAAAATTACAGATAGCAAATGAGCATTGTGGAAATCCTGGGGAATACTGAAAATGTTGTTCCTATACATAATCCCACAATAATCCAGAGATCAAGCACTTGTTTTAGGTGTCTGGGTGTTGCTGTGTAACAAGTCCACCCCAGACCCCGTAGCTCCAACAGCAACGCCTCGGATTCTCTGCATTCTGAGTGTTGTCTGGGCTAGACTGTTCCTATGTGAGATTCATCCTAAAGCAGCAGGCGGGGGCTGCAGCTTCCCCAGATCTCGGATGATTGGGGTTCACTGTGCAAACACAAGTGTCCCAGAAACAGCCGTGAAAACAGCACTGCCTCTGAAGTCTCCACTTGAGGGAGCTGGCGCCTAGGCCCCACCTCCCAACCGGAAGGGTCGGATTTGTAGGAAGGGCCTGGGAGATGGAGCATCTTGCAGAATACAACTTGCCTCTTTCCTTAAGGCTGTTTCCATCCTGTTCTGTTTCAACTCACTTGCATGTTAGTGCAATCAAGATCTAACTACACACCCAATTTTGCATTGGGCTTTTAAATATTTTATCCAGAGCATTTCCTCTGATTACAGTTATCTTTTCAAACATGCACATTTTATCTATAATCCTCCTGTGATGGAAGCGATAATAGCTTTAATCACAGAACTGTTGGCTGGGCAACAGCACAGCTATCAGTGGCTTGACACAGGGTGCTGGCAATGACAGGAAGACATGTGGTGTTTGCCTTTGTTCACCGTTCTGCGGCAAGCGCCTAGCACAGTGCCTGGCACACAGAGGCACTCAATATACACTTGTTTCAATGAGAGGATAATTGAGTGGATGGGCAGGTGAACAAACGGATGGACGGATGGATGGATGAAAGGATGAATGATTAAAAACCAGGTCCTCTTCACTCCCCAGGCTCCACAGTGTTAAGACCCTAACTGTTGGTCCAGTGACTGCAAGGCAAGGGGGCAAATCCTGAAATAGCCACTATCATTTCCAGTGAGTTCTTTGACCTCCGGCTCATAAACCTCTGGTCCTCTGCAGCTTTAAATCTCCGAGGCCAATTTGTTCTCCACCCTTGGGCAAATTTTATTTCCTTCCATTTAGTTAGTTAGTTATATTTGAACAGTAGAGACAGACAGACAGTAAGTGAGCTCCCACCTGCTGGCTCACTATCCAAATGGCCAGTCATGGCTGGGCCAGTCTGAAGCCAAGGATCTTGGAGCTCGATCTGAGCCTCCCAGGTGAATGTGGAGCCATCACCTGCTGTCTCTCAGGGTGCATATTCATGATCAGAAAGCTCAGGAGGCAGGGCTTGGACCAGGCACTCTGACACAGGAGGTCAGCATCCCAGGCTGCAGGGCTGTAAATGCTCATCTCTTGGACAAGTCTCAGAGGCCTGCACTCCTGAGGCTGGACGGGCATGGAGCCCTCTAAAGGGTCTTTAGGACCACAGAGCTTCTCCTGTGCAGCCTGCAGTACCTGGGGCTTTCCACGCTCAGCAGCCTACCACCTGTGTCTGACCACAGAGACAAGAGTGGGGGACGATGGCATGCAACCCCCACAAAGCCTGTGAAATGGCCAGAAAACCCGTCACAGCATCAGAAAGGTGAACTCCAGAGAAAAGAAGCTTCTCCAGGTCTCCCTCACCAGAGACCCTGGCTGTGGACCTCAACCCAAACCCAATTTGGAGGTCACTGTCACACCTACATAGGAAAGCTGGGGGAGTGGTCCCAGGCCTCTCCAGCTGCAGGGTCCTACTTCCTCATCAGTCCCAGATCCTGACATGCCCAGAGCCTGGCTCTCCTGGATCTGAGGAGCCCAGGAAACTTGGGACTCCAGATCACCTTAACACATGCAGGGTTTCGGCAGGAAGAATTACATGCTAATTAAATACTAATTAAACAGTGACTGCTAAGCACATGA
The DNA here is from genome assembly GCF_017591425.1 of Ochotona curzoniae. Classification (NCBI taxonomy): domain Eukaryota; kingdom Metazoa; phylum Chordata; class Mammalia; order Lagomorpha; family Ochotonidae; genus Ochotona; species Ochotona curzoniae. Next base: position 9,277,338 of record NW_024466004.1, on the reverse strand, counting down.
AATGGCTGTTTTGGAAGTCCAACAAGATTGCACATCAGCAGCTTCATGTGATTCAGCTTAACTGTGAAAAGGTAGGCCTTTCTAACAGGTTCCAGGGCAAAGTTCAAGGAAGGTGACCTGGACTTCAGCCCCCCAGGACTCCTGCTTTTCCCTGGAGGACCACACTTGGCACTAAAGCTTGGAGATTTGGCTCTGGGAAAGAGTGACTGACAGGGAGGCAGGCTGAGGCAAGCAGGTGGACCTGCAGGGTTGCTGGGGCAATGGCCAGGAACAGCTGGTTCTGGTTCATTGGTGCCTGGAATGCCTCCAGTGACCCTTGACTATGGAGAGCAGCTGGAGAAGCCATAAAAATGAAGTGCCCACACAGCAGAGGTGGGGTAATGTAGCAAACAAACTCTAGCCTATTCCTCAAAAAGTGCCTGCCACAGAGGGAAATGAGCTTGCAAGGATGGCATCATTAGATAGCTGAGGGACCCAAGATGTTGATAGAAAATCTCTGTGTTTGCTAAGCCTCAAGCGCTGCAAGCTACACTAGGATGAGGACAGAGAATGGAATCTTAAACACACAAGGTCCCCTCACAGCCCTGCAAACAAGGCCAATGTCAAGGAAAGGTCGCCTAGCAGATAACATTTAACAGTTCATCCCATAAAACCACGCCAGGGGGCAGTGTAGGCCCAGACATAGAAACTTCAGCGCGATCCCTGGTTTTCTGCTGCTTCCTCCAGGCTGACATCACTGGACCTCGATGAGGCCGCTGGGAGGCGGTGTTGAGTGAATGACTGACCACAACTGCCGGGCAGGTGGAGGGACTGGGCAGATGGGAGCCTCACAGCGGGGTGGCCTCAGAATTAACCACCAGCAGCAGCCCCAGCTCTGCAAAGGGCCTTACCCTCAGTTCAAGTCAGGAGACACCAAGCACCTTCTATGTTCCTGGAGCTGTGCTGCGTGCAGGGGTTCCTGGGGAAGCAGAACACGATCCCTGCCCATCCATTACCTGTCTTAGCTACTGCACAGGAAAGTGCTGTTAGAATCATCCCCTTGGTTTCCAGCATTTTAAAATTTGTATTTGGAAGGCAGAGAGAGAGAAATCTGGCATGCACCAGTTCTCTCCCCAAAAGTCCTCAACAGCCAGGGCTTGTCCAGGCTAGAGCCAGAAGCCAGGAACTCCATTCAGGTCTCCCACATGGGAAGCTGTAGCCCAAGGACAGAGACCGTTTTCCACTGATTTCCCAAGGTGTATTAGCAGGGAACTAGGTTGGAAGTGAAGCAGCAGGGATGCCAACCAGCCCTCAGGTACGAGATGCCAGCATCACAGGTAGCACCTTCACCTGATGTACCACAATACCAGCCCCCTAGAGTCATCCCCCTATACTACAAATAAGGAAAATACACTTCTAGAGGAGGGTCTAGGCTCAATAAGTAGCTGGCAAAGCTGGAGCCCATTCCCAGTCTCTGTGGGCTCCAGGCGTGGACCCTGCAAAATGCCGCAGAGCCTTGCTCATATGAGCCCTGAGCCTCAGGAGAGCTGTGTCCTCTCAGTAACTGCCAGGCTACTTCCAAGTCCCATCCAAGGTGTCTGGACTGCCAAGCAGGGGCCTGGGAGGATGCCCTTCCCTGGGAGCCCAAAAGTCCCTTTGAACTTGAATTTCAGAGTCACAGAACTACAGGGTGAAGGTTTAAAAGTAGCCTGCCACACAGTCTGTGGAACACGCGCAGACACACACACACACACACACACACACGGTGGGGTGCCACCTGTGGATATGAGTGAATGGCCCATTCTCTACAGTGGGAAGGAAGCAGATTGCATCAGGTGGGGTGGCTGGGTATTTCTTGAATACCATCTCTGGCATCAGAGATTGGCAAGGTGAAAGTGGTAGGAACTCCTGAACCTTCCAGGCCCACCTCCCACCATCCTGTTCTAGGTGTAGGAGGCTGCCTCACAGGGGCTGCAAACCCCTCCAGCTCTCAGATGGGAAGCAGAGGGGAAAGGCATGTGAAGACAGGCACTTCCTCCAGGGTTTCTGTTGTCTTGCCTCTGTCCTTAAGGTCACAGCACCTGCAGGGAGCTCTCTGCACACCCGGACCCTGTAACTGCTTCCTCCCTGATGCTGCCCAGAGTAACGCCCCACCCCTTGTGGCTCTTCCGAAACCCCACCTTGCACCTGCGTGATGGCTCCCTTTCATCTTCCCCATCCGTCACCTCCAGGTGGAGCGTGAAGCCCAGAGCTGCCATGGAGCAGATTTTCTAAGGGAGAAAGACCAGCAGGGAAGGCTGCTGTCTGCAGAGGAAGGGCTCGTCCGGGCCCACGGGCATCTGCTGCCTGTGAGAAGCTGAGAAAACAAAGCAGGCCAAGGCAACTTGAAGACTTGCAGCCTGAGGACACCAGATCTTGGAAAACAGATGTAATTGCCCATGAGATTGCCTGGGAGCTGGAGAGGAAAGAGCTGGTGGGGAGGCAGGAAATGGGTAAGATGGCTTCAGGCAGGCTGAGAGTGGCAAATGCTGGCCCACGATTACAAGTGGAAAGGCCTCTTCCTGTGGCCTGTCCTGGCTATCTGGACTCCCAGGTGGATCCAAATGGGTGCTAAGAAAGCATATTTTGAGAACAATCGCCAGCAGAGGCCAGGCTCTTCCTGCGATCTCAGGAGAGGCTGCCAGATCTCTGGAGGTTATTGAGTGCATGTTATGTTCCCAGAAAAAAAAAAAGGTCAGGAAGTGTGGCTGTGGCCTTCAAACCAGCTAATACTGTGAAGATAAACATCATGACATAGCAGGTGCAAGTGCAGGTTTCAGAGCCTGCTCACCCTGAGTGCGTAACTTACCACTCCTGCTTACTGGCTATACATCCCAGGCAAGTGCTTCAGCCTCTAGGAGCCTCAGTTTCCCCATCTGTAAATGGGGGGGGGGTGAAGAGAAGAAGGGGTAATAGTAATAGACACTGCACAAAGTTGTGATTCATGAGTAACTTCTCGTCAATCACTTAGAATGACAATAACCAGAAATGGACATTTGGCCTAACAGTTCACCGCCTATGAGGATGCCCATGTTGGGGTGCCACGTCCACTCTCAATTCTAGTTTCCTACTTACATAGACCCTGGGTGGCAGCAAGTGACAGCACACAAGTAGTTGGGTTCCTGCGGCCCATGTGGAAAATTTAGGTTGAATTCCTAGCTCCCGGCTCTCAGCTGACCCAGCCTCCAGCCACTGCAAGCATTCAGGGAGGGAACCAGCAGGTGGAAACTGTTTCTCTCTGTCACTTTGGTTGTCAAAATAAATAATAAATTGTATGTAGAAGTCGGTTGCTCTGTGGTTTTGTCATGAAGACCATTTCCTATAAGACTGCTATCTAATGAAGTGCGAGGTCAAGCATGAAACGAGAGGCACTAAACAGCACGGGACCTGTTCACCTGAGGCGGGAGTGAGGAGGGGAAGCCATAGAAGTGATTTTCATTTCTGCACAATGCTGAAGAGCTGAAAGTCTTTCAGGAAGAATCTGGGTTATGGGGCTCAAAGGCTGAGGTCACTAAGTTAACAAGATGGCAACTAACAGTCAAGGTCACTGGGTTACACGTGGCAAGCAAGATGGCAGCCAAGGACAGAGCCCTGGGCGTGAATCAGGGTGGGGGTCAAGTTGTTTCAAGGAAAGATTGATTGTCCAGGGCCATTTCGCTCACCTACCCCGGCCTATGGGAGGTGGCTTCCGCAATCATGCAGGGGACCATTGGTTCCTACTTCCTCCCCTCCTGGAATTCCTGGCCTGAGGCTGTTCGTTACTCTATATAAGAATTTGTACTTCCCAAATAAATCAGAACTGCTTAGAGGAACCCCTGTTGCGCCTGTGTGTCTCGTGCTCCGAGAGGCTGGATGGCGGGCAGCAGGCTCGCCCCCTCTGGCAACGGGTACTAGAGGAATCTGTGGGGTAGACCCTGCACCGGGTCACCCCTTACCCCTGCTCACCCTACACTGCACCAAAAGGTTACTGAATCCCATCTCTCCACTTGGGACTTGAACCAGAACCAGGGACACTCAAACAGCCTCCAGAAGGGCTGGCTTTAGTGAGAATATGGGGAAGCGTGCCTCCTGGGACAGATGGACTTCCCCACACCGACTCAAGGGAAAAGGCAGAAATGGCTGGGCAGGGAGCCCATGGCTCTCAGAAATTTTCCTTTGGAGCAGAAGAGGGCAAAGCAGAACTGGAGCAAACCTCTACAGAAGACTAGGAAGAGAAAGGCAAGCTCCGTCTGGCTGAAAGCACCTTGACTGATGGGAATGAAAGTCACCCGCTCCATCTCACAACCCCGGGCACAGCAAGGGGGCCTCCCAACCCGTGGGGTGGGGTGAGAGTCAACTAAAAGCAATACAAAGACTTTAGCAAGTTCATGGAACATGAAACCAAAAGCTTATTTTGGTGCAAAAAAATATTTTGAAATGTGCGTATGCATGAGGTCTTCCAAAGTTCATGGCAAACGCATATAGTAGAAAAGCTATGTGCAGATTGCAGAGTTTGGGGCACCACAGTGAAACTTTTAAGTGAAAAGTGACAGAGGGAGAGAATATCTTCCATCCATTGTTTCACTCCCCAAGTGCCTCACAACACCCAGAACTGCAGTCAACAACCAGCAACTCCACATGGGTCTCCTACGTGGATGCCAAGAATCTAAGCACTTGGGTTATCACCTGCTGCCTCCTAGGCATGTTAGCAAGAAGTTGGATTGAAAGCAGAGGCAGGACTCACCTCCAGCACCCTGATATAAAATACAGGCTTCCCACATGGTGGCTGTATGTGTTGTGCCTTAACACTCCCTCCTGAACTTACTTTTTAATTCTGTTTCTCATGAACGTTCGTGTGTGTGCACAGCCCGGGCTGCTGGTGAGACACAGCTCCTTGCTGGGCTCTGCTGGCTGCTCCTTCAAGTCAGCCTGCACCTTTCTCTACAAGGAGACAGACTTCCCTAAGAAAAAGGAAAAATGAAGGCCAGCAGGTTGATTCACATGGGCTGAAGTCCCAAAGATGAGGAAACTAATTTCTTCTGCTCGGTGTGTTGTCAAGGAGTGTCCAGGCTTGGTGGTACCACCCACATGGAAAGCCTCCTACATTTCAGTGAATTTCTAGACTTGGAAAAGCATGGCATATCCGTTTCCTGCTGAACAGCATCAAGGGCAGCACAGCTGTTGACTTAATTCACAGAGGGCTTCCCTTTGGGCCAGCTCTTGTGCCAGATGCCCCGTTTCCCTTACTCCTCCTAACCGCCCTGGATCTCCAGTGTTTCCAAACCTTAGGCTGAGCAACAACCCCACGGTCACAGGGGCCTGGCAAAGCCCACCACAGTCTAGCACAGCCCCCCAGTCTCTATTTTGGAGCACTGACTCCCTGCAGAATGACTGTAAGAAGTGCTGCAGGGAGCATCCCAGCTCATGGTGCCAACATCACTCCGTGGAGTTCAGTTCTTAGATCTCCTTGGCGACAGCTTTCTGTCATTACAGCATTGATAGAATGTGACCATGAGCCCAGGTCACCCAGAAATGAGAAGTCTGGACTCTGCTGACAATTAAAGGTCTCTTTTCCCTGGGAGCAGAGACATCAGAGAGGCCCAGGGCTCTCCAGTGTGCATGTGTGCGTGTCTCCTCCTCCCAGCCCCCTCCAGCAAATGGGGGAGATGCTGCACTATTCCTTCCCCTCCCCCATTATCTCTATCTTGTTCTTCTTGGAGACCCCTCTCTACCTGCCCTGTGCTCAGATCCCACCACTTCCTTTCGACTCACACATCAGCCACTGGCTTTACTTAACCCTCTGCATTTTTGTCTTTATGAGTAGAGGATGAATGCCACAATCATTTTGCCAGACAAGCTACCTACAACAGTGGCCTGCAACACGGGGCTTTCTCACAGATGGCTCTGAAAGTCAGCAGGACCTGGCTCCTGGCTACAATCCCAGCTCAGATCTCCTCTCTGGAATTGGATTCCTCACCTCCCCAAAAACACATTAGAATCAGCAGCTCCCAGAGAGAGGCCTGTTCTTCCTGTATCAGGTGTCACCAGACAAAAGAAGCAGGTGAGTGAGACCACGCAAAGCGACATAGGACATTGTCACACTGCCACTTCACTAAGCTGACCGACATGGGGCAGGACACACTCCCTCCACACAGGTGGCAGATAACAGAGTTGCAGGTGCAGGGTGTGGATGTGTAGCTCTAGCCTGGGGAGGCTATGAGGTGTCAAGGGCAAGGATTCAATCCGCTGACTTCTGGGAACCCTCAACAGCTCCTTTCTCCCAGCACTCATGGGGAGGTGAATGGTGCATGTAGCTGTCTGAGCTGAGAGATGACATCCACATAAGTCTTCTCCCCCTCCTGAGACCCTTGTGGTGCCCATGTGCAATGACAGAGCTGTCTGGGGCTCAGTGCCAGGCTTTGGGGAGGGCCAGGCACCTGCTGCCCGCCCTGCCCACTTCCTCAACACTCTTGTGTTCTGGGCACTTGGTCCCAGATACGTTCCCCCAGCACACTTCCACCTTAACTAATTCCTGTTCTGCTTTTTCACCCTCCAAAGAGACCCTTACCTAAGCCACATGTTGTTGTTGCCTTTCTCCGGAGGCCTTCAAAATTCCAGATGGGAGTTCCCTCGCTCAGCTAAATAAGACCCAAACGCAGGGGCAGATTGGAGAGAAGGAGGCGGCACTGAACACAGGAACACATTTGTTAAGACAGACACCCTTCTGGATATAAAGCCAGCTTAGTAAGGGAGAACTCGTGCTGAGCAAGCGAAGGTGTGAACTCTTACGCACCCGCCCAGTAGTAGCTTCCGCAGCTTCCGTTGATGGTTCCGGAAGCGGAAGGAAGCCCTGCTGGCTGAGGTGGTAACTGGGCAGATTCACACTTGAAGACCAAGGTCCCACACCCAAGCATGGATTACACCACAGAGTATCGCACAGATGTCAGAAAACCAGGGAACACGCGTGCCAACACGCTTCAAGCTGCCAGAATGGGCTGGGGCTGTGTTCACGAGCAGCACGCTCACGGCAAATGCATGGAAACAGGAGGCGCAGGGCGTGTGATGCTCAGAGTCACAGCCAGGCTGTTTTCACAGCCCAAGCTCCAGGCCTGTGTGTGAGGAAGCCGGAATGGTCAAATTCACAGCCAGAGGAGGTGGAATGCTGAGAGGTGCAGGTGGCAGGGAGCAGGGTGGGGCTGCTGAGGGGGTACCGAGCTTCATTCAGTTTGGGTTAATGAACGATTTCTGGAGAGAAATGGTGGAGATGGCGGCACAACACTATCAACGCAGATTTTAAGGTCGTTAAGATAGCAGGTGTTGGCTGTCTCGTTTTTATATTAAAATAAATAAATTCTAAAGTCCATATTGCTGGGAAAATCTACCTGGCACATTCACCTGTGTGCACCTGTCACCACCAGTTACTCCCATGATGAATGTTTAAATGGCAGAAACCTAAGTAATGAGGTGTGAGAGAAATGAACGTGGGAAGAAAGTGACACAGGGGGAGGGCATGCAAAATGAAGGAGGGACAGACAGGGCTCAGGATACAGAACTCTCCAGACTGGGTTATTGGTTTAGTTCTCCCAAAAACATCAGGAAGAAATTCCACACTTTATTTTTTAATTTGGCCAGGGAGAGATTAAAAATTCAGGTGCTCAGTTCAGGATATAAAATATGTATGCCTCAACTTATTTATCTGTTGGGATAGATGGGACAGTGCTACCTCACTTGGTAGAGGTCTCCTCATTTGCAATTCAAATTTTGCTTCTGCAAACCTCCAAACTTTTCATTTTAGCATTTTGTTATTCTATTTTATCATCTTTTAAAAAATTTTTTACTTATTTATTTGAAAGGTAAAATTATAGAGGAGAGGCAGAAAGTTTTTCATCTACTGTTTCACTCCCCAAATGGCCACAATGGCCAGGGCTCAGCAAGGCTGAATCCAGAAGCCAGAAGCTTCTTCCAGGTCTCCCATGTGGTTGGAAGGGGCCCAAGCAGCTGGGCCTGTTCTTTCTAGATGCATTAACAGGGAGCTGGATGAGAAGTAGAGCAGCCAGGATTTGAACTAGCACTCACAAGGGATGCCAATGCTGCAGGCAATGTCTTAAGCTGTTACAATACAACACAAGCCCCTTCCATAAACCTTTTAAGTGCCCTCTTCCATGTATATAGATGGGCATGCATGTGTGTATCTATGTGCGTGTATGTATGCAATCTGAAAGAAATTTTCCTTAAGCTGCAATTGCAGACAATATATATTTTTTAAGCCCATAACCACACACTGCTGGATTTTGTCTTTGATGTAGGGCTCAGCCAAAAGCAGTCCCACATCTTCATTGTGAAGACTACAGGAATAAGGTGTAAAGTTGGTGGCGGGACCCCAGGAAGCCAGCATCAACCACTTTTCAGGAACGGAAAGCTCTCCTGACTCACTCTCTTCTGCCCGGTCTTCCCTCTCCTCTGTGTTCCGCCCCTTTTACGCCAGTTCCCCAAACCTGAACTCATCCTGAGTCACCACTGTATGAGGGGGGGAAAACCTGCCAAGTGTCCTTTAGGCATCGATTTTCTGTGAGATGGGGCCCAAGGAATTCATTCCTGGCTTCTTTCCCTCAGTCTGCCACGTGCCCTCTAATGCCTCCCATTCATCACTGCACACGGCCAGCTTGGGTGAGGATAACAGCATCTCTACCCTGACACCTGCATGGGGTAACGTGCCCGTTACAAGCCCACCTGTCTGCCACTGGCCAGGGGTGGAGCCCAGGGCTTTTGCTTGCTTCATTTTACTTCAGGCCCCACTGTTGCTCCACCTTCACCTCTACGGTTTCGGAAGGTAGCAGAGGAGACACTGTCAGCTGATGGTTCTACTGATTCCTGGATAACAGATCCAACCCATGTGCCATAGAGCACACGACTACTCTGGAGTTCACCAGAACCTGGAGCAAGAAGGAAATGGGCAAGCTCGGCAAGTGTATTTCATGGGTCTCTAGTTCTCAAGAAGGAAGATCCTGCGGCTGTGCCTTCCAGCTCCAGCTGCCCTAAAATACCGATGCTCCTCCCTTAAGCAACACAACCACGACACTAACATCCCATATCACAACAGTGTGAAGTTCAAGTTCCTGCTGCTACGATTCCCATCCAGCTCCCTGCCAGTGTGCCAGGGAAGGCAGAAGTAGGGGACCCCAACTATTTGGGCTTTTGCCACCCATGTGGGAGACCCAGATGGAGTTCTAGCTCCCTGGCTTCAGCTGGCCCAGCCCAAGTTGTTGCAGCCATTTGAGGAGTGTATCAGTAGATGGAAGATCTGTGTGTGTGTGTGTGTGTGTGTGTGTGTGTGTGTGTGTGTGTGTGTGTGAAAAAGAGAGAGAGAGAGAGAGAGAGACTCCCTCTCTAACTTCCACTTTCCTGAGCCATGTTGTGGAATCCTAGTCCCCACCAGTGGGGACTGCTCCCCATAGCCCATGACTGGGAGCTCCGGAGGGCATGCTCCTCAGCCTTGCCTGGTGCACAGTGGCCTTTCCGTAGACACTCGTGCAACTGAGTTGAATTCCTGTGCTTCCCCATCTCAAGTACCCCTCCTCCTACCTCTGCCATCACTAAGGAATGTCCCATGGACACCTCCAAATAAAGGTGCCCCTGTGAAGGCTCAAGATCTATTTGTCACTGAAATCTGTCCGATTTTTTGTTTTTTAATATTTCATTGTTAACAAAACAACCATTCTTTTGTGTCCTGGGATGCATTCACTAGCTTGTGCATTTGGTTGCTCTGGTAACAGGGGGCTTCAAAAAGCTCAGGGATATGTGCATATTCCTTTTTATATATATTTATTTCCTTGAAAGTCAAAGTTACAGAGAGACAAAAAGAGAGAAAGATCTTCCATCCACTTGTTCATCCCCAGGTGGCCACAACAACCAAGACTGCAAAGGGCCAAAGCCAGAAACCAGGAGGTTTTTTTGTTTTTTTGTTTTGTTTTGTTTTGTTTTGTTTTGTTTTTTCCCCCAGTCTCCCACATGGATGCAGGAGCCCAAATACTTGGCCCATCCTCCCCTGCCTTCCTGGGCGCATTAGCCGGGAGTTGCAATAGAAATGAAACAGCTGGGAAATGAAGCAAACCAGCACCAAATGGGATGCCCAATGTTGCAGATGCAACTTGACTTGATACATTACAACACTGGCCCCTGATGTGCCTAGCCACTGATTCCATGTACGTGTGAACTTCTTCAAGTCCCCACACAGAGATTTAAAATGGCTTAAGCATGAAAGTATATTTCTTTCACATGTAGCATCACAAGAATAAATAGCTCAAGGTTCCCACAGGACCAGAGTCCTAAGTCCTCCCCATCCCGCAGCTCTGCCATCCTAGGTGGTACCCCTCTCTGATTCCTAGGACCACACTGCAACTGGCAAAGAGAGCCAGAAGGACAGAGAGCACGCAAGCCAATGCCTCTCACTTCAGTTCTCGCTCACAAAGTCACACGGCCACACCCACGAGTCAGACAGACACAGCAGCTATGGCTCATGTTGTCTTACGACCTAAAGAGAAAAGGAAATTGAGTACTGAGGACAGTTGATGTGCCTCCCACAGTCGTCTTCCTAAGTCCTGATCCTTCCTGATGCCCGTGTTGCAGTGCGGCAGCTCCTACATCTGAAATGTGCAGGGTTGATGCCCTACAAGGCCCCAGCTTACCTGTGTTGACAGATTTCACAACTCCATTCACTGCTGGCTGCCAAGCCCCTGCCTCCTCAATATTTATTTATCTTGATTTCAAAGGCAGATTTTACAGAGATGAAAAAAACAGGGAGAGGTCCTCCATCTGCTGATTCACTCCCCAAACAGCCTCAATAGCCAGAGCTGAGCTGATCCAAAGCTGGAAGCCAGGAATTTCTTCCATCTTTTTCACACGGGTGCAGAGTCCCAAGGTCCTGGGTCATCCTCTGCTGCTTTCCTAGGCCATAAGCTGGATGGGGAGTGGAGCAGCCTGGACATGAACCAAGGTCCATATGGAATGCTGGCCCTGCAGGCGGAGGGTCAGCCTATACACCACTGTGCCAGGCCCTAGGTCTTCTAGATGTGAGGACAGACTTGCTTCTTGTAATCCCACTTCATAATCTGTTAACAGGTGGGAAACCAAATAGCCAAGATTTTTAGAATTCCATGTTTGAAACACACACACACACACACACACACACACACACACCCCAGAAGGGCTGTGAGTGGAACCTGGTATTGAACAGCATAGATTGTGGAACCAGACTGCCTGGGTTCAAATCCTTGCTAGACCACGTACTGTCTGCATGGTGTTAAGCATGTCCTTTCACTTCTCTCAGTTTGTTAATCTGTAAGTGGGACTGATACTAGCAAGTTCCTTCACTTGGTTGTTGTGAGGTGAAAACATCGTGTCTTTTTATGTAAGGCATGGTGTCTAGCACATGGCAGGTGCCCCTTAAGTAGCAGCAATCGTCATCACCATAGGGGCAGTCTCTGATACCACAGGCTCTGAGTGCTAGAGGCAGAAGGGTCAGAGAAGCTGAGTGCCACTGTCACTTGGGGCCAACTTGAATTTTGATAGGGCTTATCTGCCTCACATCCTGCATGCATTTTTAATAGTGTCTCAAAGACAATGGAGTCCACTGATAAGAGCTGAAAATCACATTACTGCTCAGCTGCCTGATTCTGTGTTTACATTTCCATTCTCCAGACATCCTTACAGACAGAAGCCCCATTTCAAGAAGGGCTAATGGAACTCTGTTCTAAGCTATTAAATGCTTTTGGCAGAAGTACTTCCCATTTTGTCTCTAGACCAAAACCAGAGCCACCCTTCCTCCATCCCTGATGGCTCCAATGACAAGAGGGAAACTTCAGAAAAGTCACACGTTCTGATAAAAGCGAGCCAGCTCCACTCCTGGGGCCACAGCCAGCACAGCCACCTGCCTCTGTGCTCTGCAACATCACACTCTTTGCAGCTCCCACTCGCGCCTTGAGGAAGGGGTTTGCACTAAAACCTTTGTGGCAACAGAAAAGATTTGATAACAAGCTTTCAGTAGGATAGACGAATAAAATAAGAAGCCAGGCATGGAAGAATAAAACCAATCTCAAATTAATGCACCATGACAACAGGTTCACATGCACAATGTTTATCCAGCATCTACGAGCAGGTGTTTAGTGGTTGAGACACCTGCCTCCCACATCAGAGCACCTGAGTTCAGGTCCTGGCTCTGGCTCCTGACTCCAGCTTCCTGCTAATGCAGGCCCTGGGAGGCAGCAAGGGAAGGCTCAGGTTGCTGGATTCCTGCCACCGTCCAGGAGAAACCTGGATTGTGTTCCCAGCTCCCAGCTCTGGCCCTGACCCAGCCTTGGCTGTTTGGGGCATTTGCTGAGTGAGCCAACAAATGGAAGAGATCTCTCTATCCCCTCCTTTTGAATAAATACAAAATACGACTAATAAAACTTTAAACACAGAATGTTTGTCTCTAAACACGTGTACTTCTTCTGAAAGAGGAAAATATTTGATAAATATTGCTTTCTAAAAATCAGGTAAAGGTTTTAGGACACCTACATCCCTGGTTCAAGTCTTGGCCCCTCCATTTCTCAGTCACTTTCCTGCTAGGAGACAGCAGGTGATAACTTGATGACATGGATCCCAGCCACCCACAAGGTAGAACTATATGGAGTTCTGGGTTCCTGGTTTCAACCTGGTCCAGCCCTGGCAGTTCCAGACATTTGGAGAATGAACCAGCATGTGAAAGAGTACTCTACTGCCGTCTCTCCATCTTTAAAATGGCATGAAAATAAATAAATAAATAAATAAATAAATAAATAAATAAATAAATAAATAAATGTTTTAATAAGAGATAAAACAAGTCAGCCAATAAGTGAAGTCAATCTGCTAACATGTGCTCCAGAGATTTATTTGCTTATTAACTGGCAAATAACAATTGTATGTATTTATAGATACAATGTAGTGCTTTGATGAATGTATATATTATGGAATGATTAAATCAAACTGATTAACATTGCCTCACATACTTATGAGTTTTTCATGGTGCAAACATTTGAAATCTATCACCTTTACAATTTTTGAAATACATGTTAAATTGTTATAAACAAAAACAAAAAAGAAATAAACTTACAAACAATTGTCACCATGTTATGCAATCGATCTTAAAAGTTCAGATATCAAAAATAGAACTGGAGTCAGTATTGTGATACAGTGGTTTAAGCTCCATTTCTTTTTTTTAAGATTGATTTATTTTTATTGAAAAGAAAGATTTACAGAGAGAAGGACAGACAGAGAGAAAGATCTTCCATCTGCTTGTTCAATTCCTAAGTGGCCACAACAGCTGGAGCTTCTCTGATCTGAAGCCAGGAGCCACAATTTCTTCTGGGTCTCCAACACAGGTGCAGGATCCCAAGGCTTTGGGTCATCTTCCTCTGCTTCCCCAGGGCACAAGCAGAGAGCTGGAAGGGAAGTGGAGCAGGCAGGACATGAACTGGTGCCCATATGCGATCTCGGGCATGCGGGATGAGGATTTAGCCACTGAGCTATCGTGCCGAGTCCAAGCCACCACTTCTGATGCCAGCATCCCTTATCACAGTACAAGTTTGAGTCCCAACTACTTCACTTCTGATGCAGCTCCCTGTTAATACGCCTGGAAAAGCAGCAAGAGGATGGCCTGAGTGCTTGGGAGATCTGGATGGAGTTTCAGACTCCTAGTTTCATCCTGGCCCAGCCCTAGCCATTGTAGTCACTTGGGAAGTAAACCAGCAAATGGAAAAAATCTCCCTCTGTCTCTTCCTCTTTCTCTGTGACTGCCTTTCAAATAAATGTACATCCTTTGATTGACAGCTTCTGTCCCTTCCCACTCACCCCACACACAGAGCCTAGAATGTTCGAATTCTTTTCTTCACAGTCAAAAATGAATAGCTATAAATTCATTCTATTTTTGATGCATTTCAAAGCAAGTGGCAAGCACTAGAACACCCCATCACGAAACACTTTGGCAGGCACATCATCCACTAGGCTCTGTACTTGTTTAGGAGCTTGAGCTTTTTAATGAAATTTACAACCGCGCGATGCTTTGAAATAAGTTTCAACCAACGCACACAGCACTTCTATCAGCCACAGTGGTGAAGCTTTAAGAATTTCCTGTCAGCCAGTCAGGTTAAGAAGGCTCAGGGGCCACCGCTGAGATAAGGGGAGAAATTCCCAACTGTGGCAGCATCAGTGATAAGGGCAGAAACTTATTTTAACTCAAACTACAGATGCACTGTAGGGAAAAAAGCGTATGGAAAAACACCACTCTCCAAGATCCCAAGAATGGCTCTGTGCACCAGCTGGAAGGGATGAATAGGAGGGGTGAAAATTCAGAGACCCCAAGAACTCCTAAAGATCATAAACTCTTGGAGGCTGACCAGTGATTTGAGGAGTGAACCAGAGAACGGAAGACATCACTCCATCTCTCTTACACACACTCTGCCTTTCAAATAACTAAATAAGTCTTTAAAAAAAGAAAAAGAAATGTGAGAGTGTGTCTTCAGCACTTTTCAGGAAGAATGTGCCAACACTCTGGCCTGTGGGAATATTCCAGTTGGATCTGCGGTGTGCCTCTGTTCTAGTGACTAAGATATCATCCCAATCACTCTCCCCGAGACCAGCACCCCAGGAACCATGCTTGCCTGGGAGGCTTCTGTGGATGTTCTGCTTCTCGTGACCACAGAATAGAGAAGATGATGACCACGGGTCCCAAGAAGATGATCCATCTGGAAGTCCCATGTCTCATCACTCCTGTGTGATGTCATTAGTTGAGGAGTGAGCTGGCATGAGCTAGGCACACACAGGGTACTCAAGCCTTTCATTCCTGGTGCCCAAACTGAGCTTCCAGTGCAGTCACGCTGTTCAGCTCCTCTCAAGAGCCCTCCTCTGGCTCACATTGCTAGACTGACTCTAGGGCCATCAATGCCTAGAACCACAGCAAAACCTAATGAATGTAGCTTTTTTATTTTATTTTATTTTTATTGGAAAGTCAGACATACACAGAAGAGAGAGAGAGGAAGATCTTCTGTCCAATGATTCATTCCCCAAGCAACCACAATGACTGGTGCTGTGCCAATCTAAAGCTAGGAGCCAGAAACCTCCTCCAGGTCTCCCATGCGGGTGCAGGGTCTCAGGGCACTAGGCCGTCCTTGACTACGCTTCCACACCACAAGCAGGGAGCTGGAAGGGAAGTGGAGCAGCCAGGATTAGAACCGGCACCCATATGGAATCCTAGTGCATGCAAAGCAAGGACTTTAGCCACTAGGCTAGTGCACTGGGCTTAGCACCTGATGGATCCTGATGAATGTAACATATGGTATCCCCTTGCCCAGGCAGGACAGCCTCATTCCACTACACGTCTTTCCATGGTTCTAGCTCTGGGTCATTTGGCCCCACACCACTTTTCCCTCAGATCCCTACCTCGCAGTAGAGGTCCTGCAGATCCCATATTCACTTGAAAAAAAAAAGTCTCTTCTTCACAGCAAAGCTTTTCCAAGACAGTTTCCCTGGGCCTGGCGCCATGGCCTAGAGGCTAAAGTCCTTGCCTTGAATGCGCCAGGATCCCATATGGACACCAGTTCTAATCCCAGCAGCTCCACTTCCCATCCAGCTCCCTGCTTGTGGCCTGGGAAAGCAGTCAGGGACGGCCCAAAGCCTTGGGACCCTGGACCCAAGTGGGAGACCTGGAGAAGGTTTCTGGCTCCTAGCTTCAGACTGGCACAGCACCAGACATTGCAGTCGCTTGGGAAGTGAATCATTGGATGGAAGATCTTCCTCTCTGTCTCTCCTCATCTCTATATCTGACTTTCTAATAAAAATAAATAAATAAAAAGACTTCTGGGGGGTGAGTGCCGGGGTCTAGCTGTAAAAACCATTGCCTACAACACCAGCACCTTATACAGGCACAAGTGCATGTCTCAGCTGCTCCCGTTCCGATCCAGCTCCCTGCTGTGCCTGAACCCACATGGGAAACCCAGAAGAAGCTCCTGGCTATTGGCTTCGGCTATTGTGGCCATGTGGGGAGTAAACCAGCAGATAGAAGATCTCTGTCTCTCCCTCTCCCTCTCTCTTCCTAGGTAACTCTGCCCTCCAAATAAACAATCCTTTTGAAAAGGCCCATTATGGAAACTTCCAAACATACCTAACTCTACAATGTTAACTTTTTCCTGTTTTTGCCTTATCACCGTGACTTGCATGTATCTGCTCATCAATCCATCCCATCCTGACACACTTCCAAGAACACTGCAAGGACACTTGACTGGTAAACGCTTCAGCACGTGTATCATCAACTAGAGTCAGTATTTATTTAGGCTTTCTGGGGTGTGGAGGAACTGCAATCTGTGACTGAAAGCCCCATTAGGATGGCTACTATAAAAATACAACAAGTGCTGGCAAGGATATGGAGAAATCGAAATTGTGCTGTCAGTAGGAATGTAAAATGGTGCAGCTGCTGTGGAAAACTCCCCAAGAACTTAAAAATAGAAGTGCCATGTGATCCACCAAATCTATTTTTTGGTAGAAAACCAGAAGAATTTTTAGATGAGTCTGGAAGGGACATTTGTATTGCCATGTTCCCAGCAGCACTGTTTGCAGTCACTAAAACATGGAAGCAGGGATAGGCACTTGGCTCAGTAGTTAAGTTGCCGCTTATCAGAGTGCCTGGTTCAAGTTCCGACTACGCCACCTCCAATCTAATTTCCTGCTAATGTGCATCCTGGGGGGCAGCCTGTGATGGCTTAGGTACTTGGGTGCCTGTCACCCATGTGACAGATTCATATGGAATTCTGGGCTCCTCTCTTGAGTTGGGTCCAGCCTTGTTGTGGGTATTTTCAGCAGATGAAAGATACCTCTCTATGTCTCTCTACTGATCTGCCTCTCAGTAAAATGAAAATAATTTTTTTTTTACTGTAGAAGCAACTTTCAAGTGTTCACTAATGAATGGATGGGTAAGTAAAATGCAGTGCAATGCATTATCATTCATCCTTAAAGAGAAAGGAAGAGCAGGTACATGCAACAACATGGGTGAATCCTGCAGACACTACGCAAAGTGAAATAAACCAATTAGAAAAAGACAAATGTGGTAGGATTCCACTGAAACTGGGAACTTAGTCAAAACCAAAGAGACAGGAAATAAGCGGTGGTTGCAAAGAGCTAGAGGCAGGGTGAGAGAGCAGTGTCGGAGAGAGGCATGACGGATTGGATCCCAGGGCTTCAGTTAGGATGGAGGAAAAGTTCTGGAGCTGGATAGTGGTAATGGTTGCACAACCATGTGCATGTGTTCAATACCACTGAACTTTGCACTTTAACTAGATAAAATAGTGATTTTGTTACATGATTTTTAGCACAATAAGAAAAAAAAAGCTTAAAAAAGAATAAGACCTGCATTGTGGTACAGCACATTAAGCCACCACCTATGATGCTAACATCCCACATGAGCACAAATTAAGACCCAGCTGCTCCACATCTCAGCCAGCTCTCTGCTCTTGTACCCAGGAAAGCAGAGGAATACAGTTACATGATTGGGCCCCCACCACTCAAGTAAGAAACCTGGACAAAGGTCCAGGCTCCTGGCTTTAGCCTGGCTCAGCACTGGACACTGTGGCCCTCTGGACAGTGAACTAGTGGGTGGAAGATACTATCTTTAACTCTGCTTTTCAAATAAATAAGTCCTTTTTAAAAAGAAAAAAGTACATATCATGGGATGTGTGACATGAGCTTGACAAATGCATACAATGCTGTCATCTAAACACCTGGGAAGCAACAGTGCATTTCCTTTGCCCTAAGAATCCCCTCAAGTTCTTCCTTGGTCTATCCCTGCCCCCACTCTCAAGGCACAGTCACTTTTTAAAAACTCATATTTTAAAATATCAGGTTGATGGATGTATCTGGCTATTATAGAGCACCCTACAGGTGGACCCATGTGCTCTGCCACAGGCCTTTTGCACTTGGCATCTTCTTGTGATTCCTCCCTCTGGGTCCAGCAGTGGTTCTTTCAGATCACTGAGCTGCTGTTCAATACGTACCACAGTCTGCTGATACATATCTGTACTGCTTCCAGTTCTAGACTTGTACAAGGGGAGCTTCTATGAATATCCATGCGCAAGTCTTTTTGAAGAGAAATGTTTTCATTTTTTTCAGTTCAGAGAAATTGCTGCTTTGTAGGTTAATATAATTACAGATGTGCTTGGAGTTGGTTCTATCATTTTGATGTTGCATTGTTTCTTATTTAATTTGAAAATCAGAATTAGAATTTTCCATTTACTGGGCCCAGCGCAATGGCACAGTGGTTAAGGTCAGCACAGTGGTTAAGGTCCTCGCCTTGCACGCCCGGGATCCCATATGGGCGCCGGTTCTAATCCTGACAGCCCCGCTTCCCTTCCAGCTCCCTGCCTGTGGCCTGGGAAAGCCGTCAAGGATGGCCCAAAGCTTTGGGACCCTGCACCTGCGTGGGAGACCCGGAAGTTCCTGGATCCTGGCTTCAGATCGGCATAGTATCGGCCGTTGCGGCCACCTGGGGAGTGAATCATCGGATGGAAGACCTTCCTTTCTGTCTCTCCTCCTCTCTGTACATCCGCCTTTCCAATAAAAACAATAAAAATATATATCTTTTAAAGATTTATTATTTTTATTGGAAAGGCCACAAGTAGGGAGCTGGATGGGAAGTGGAGCTGCCGGGATTAGAACCAGCACCCATATGGGATCCTGGCGCGTTCAAGGTGAGGACTTTAGCCACTAGGCCAGGCCAAAAAATATATCTTTAAAAAAAAAAAAAAAAAGAATTCTCCATCTACTGAATCACTCCCCAAATGGCAACAACAGCTAGAGCTGAGCCAATCTGAAGCCAAGGGCCAGGAGCCTCATCCAGGGCTCTCATGTGAGGGCAGGACCTCAAGAACCTGAGCCATCCTCCACTGCTCTCCCAAGCCACAAGGAAGGGGAACAGCTGGGACTTGAAACAGCGCCCATATGAGGCGCCAGCACTACAGGCAGGGGATTAGCCTCCTAAACAACCACACTGGCCCCACTGTTGCATTGTCTCATTCTTTTTTATTCCTCCTTTCCCATTCCTTTTTGAATTAACGAAATACATCTAATAACTAAATTTTATATTTTTAATGGATTTTTAGAAAAATTTGTATTTGTTCTTACTTGAGAGGCTGATTCAGAGAGACAGACAGACATGGAGAAAAGAGAGAGAGCTAACTCTCATCCATTGGTTCACTTCCTAATTGTTCGGAAGAGCCAGGGCTAAGCCAGGAGGAAGCCAAGAGCCGGAGACTCAGTCCAGGCCTTCCACAAGGGTGGCAGAGACCCAACCACTTGAGGCATCGCCCGCTGCCTCCCAAGGTCTGTATCAGGAGGAAGCTGTGCTTAGGATCTAGGGATTGGACCCAGGTGTTCCAATATACAATATAAGCATCTTATCCTCTATGCCAAATGCCCACCCCTGCGCTACTGGTGTTTTAACAGTATTTCATCCCATTTTTTGAGGTACATTTATATGGTACAAAATTAACCATTTTTGTGTAGTCACAATGTTTTGCAGTCACCACCTCTATCTAGTGCTAGAAGAGTTTCATTATCCCAAAACAAACCTCCGGGTGGGTCTCAGGACGGGGTGTCTCATGCCTGGATCCCGGACGGCCGCCATGTGCACAGGGTGAGCCATTTCCTGGGCCTGCTGGGTTCCGGGGGCTGCTTCCTTCGGGGTGAGTAGACCGAGCGGGGAGGCCTCCGGGACTGGGCAGGTCCGGGACCCACCCGCCGCCTTCATGGGGTGGTGAATGGGGTTTGGGAGGGGCGCGACTTTGGGCCTGGGCTGGTGGGTCTCAGGACGGGGCGTCTCATGCCTGGATCCCGTACAGCCGCCATGTGCACATCGTGAGCTGTTTTCCCTGGCCAGGGAGCTCTGGGTCTTTGGTTCTTTGATTCGCTGCTTAACTAGCTCTAGGTTGAACCCATTGTGCTTCTTGGACCTGAAACAGGCAGTAACTCTTCCTTTGTAAAACATGTAATCACTAATAACGCTGAGCACCAAATACCAGTCCATGCAGAACCTATGGCTTGGGGCTTGTACTGCAAAGCTAGCTCCAACAGCTGGCTAATGTATCAACTGGTAAGGGAACAGAGTAGATCAGGCCCGACTGAGCAAACCTTAGCCCACAAGTAAAACTAGAAACCAGGAGGGAGCAAAGGTTTTGCCGAGCTAGGCTCTTGTACCTACTGGTCTGTGGGAGCCAGGGACACTAAGCCACAGTGTCTAAGGCAGAGTTCGGGACAGGGCAGGAGCTGTGCCAAGCTGAGTCAGAGCATCCACTGACAGGCAAGTGATCTATGGCTGGGAACAGACCCGGTTGGGGAGCAAAGGGGACAACCCTAGCTGGGCTGAGGTTCCCACCAAGAGGCATGTGGCCTGGAAGGGGGGCTGCGTTCTGATCTGGAAACAGTTGTAGTCTCCCTTGGCACAAGTGTGGACCGGGATTGAATGCACCGAACTGGGCCAGACCCCAACACCCCCTGGTGTCCTGGAGGACCAGGGCAGATGTGGGATGGACTAGGCAAGGTCTCAAACCCCTACTGAGCCATGTGTTAGCCATACGTGGGTATGGACAAACCATGGCTGGGCTGGAACATCCAACAGCAAGAACCAGATTGGGTTGAAGGCCAGTCAGGAAAAGCCACAGTTCCTGCTATGACAGGAGGTGGACTGAGTAGGGTTGGCTCATGGACCCACTGGTAAGCGTGAAACCTGGCATTGGGAGAGGTTCTGATGGAGGAGCCTGGGCAACTCCTCTGGCAGGACACAGACCCGGCAGGTAAACGCAAGAAACATGATAGGAAACAGCCCAGAAAAGGCCATGGAAAGCTACCCACTGGCATACAATTAGCAGACGTGGGGGGCAAGACCAGGCTGAAGCTGTCCACGTCATCCACTGGCAAATCCAGGCACCAGTGTGGGTCGACCCAGGTTCGGTCGCAACAAAGACTAGTGCACATTATGGAATGCCGAGGTGAGGTTGCCTGTACCAGAAGGGACCGCAGTGCCCAATCAGCCTGAGAACAAGAAAGGAAGTGGGCAGAGCCGGCAGGGGAATAAGGGAGGGTTCCTTTGCTGGACAGCTACTTCCGCAGGAGAGCATAGGCTGGGATGGGGGCAGACCAGACTAGGCAGAGCTACCACACCTGTGCGCCCCATGTGGACTAGATCAGGGAAAAGCCGGGCTGGGCGGATTATTCCTACTGGTGCAAACAAAATTAAAGTGGGCGAGGGTTGTTTGGGCTTAGACGCAGCATCATCTTGAATCTGGGAGTGGGAGAGGCCTGGGAGGGAAACAGTGGGCTCATCCCTCTTGGGCTGCCACTTCCACAGGAGGACATAAAACTAAGATGGCGGCTGGGGTTGAATGGGGTATGGGACAAACTGGATTACTGCTACGCTTACTGGAAAACCAGGGTTGGGGGTGAGCCTGGTGGGGGTTATTGTGGGTCGCTCCAACTAGGCTGCAGCTCCCACTGGTTTATGTGAGGGCCAAGTATGTGCTGGGCAGTACCAGGCTGGACTGCAACTCCCATTGGTTCCAGTGGAAGTCGGGAGTGAAAACAGAACCAACCCAGCAATTGCAACCACCAGCTGATTGGAGCGATGGATGGTGCCAGGCCTTGTACTTGTTAGCACATACAAGAAGTTTCTTTAGGAGATCTTCCTAATCTAAATGCTGGACTCAGAACCCTAACGAAGAAAAGAGAGAAGACAGAACAGGGCAACCAACCATCTCAGCTGTGATGGACTATGTCAATCAGTGGATTTTTCAAAGACCTCATAGTGCTTGGAGTGGTAAGACTGACAGCGATTCATAACTATGGCAATATCAAAACCACTTGAGCAAGAACCTCAGAGCATGCCCTACATCCGGGACCTGGGGAGGGTGGGAAATTGGGTGGGCCTTCTCCCTTAATACCCCCCTTTAAACATGAAGGTAACAATATGGAAAACATAAGTAGTATTATTCACTTTCCTGTAGTCCTTGAACCTTCTTACCCTAATTAACTATGTAAAAAATGTCAAAATAAATTTTATTAAAAGAAAGAAAGAAAAAAAACTTCCACATCCACTAGCAGCACTCCTCCATCTCCCTGCCCACAGCACCTGGCAACCATCCCCCTGCTGTCCTCAACCTGCTCTGGGCATTTCCTATGAAGACAATGCAATATGCATCCTTTTGTGTCCAGCCTATTTTCACTTCACATGATGGCTGTTGGGGCTCAACAGAGTATCAGTACTTCCTTCCTATATGACTGAGAATTTTTTTTTTTATTTACCTTATTTTTTATTGGAAAGTCTGATATACAGAGAGAAGGAGAGACAGAAAGGAAGATCTTCTGTCCAATAGTTCACTCCCCAAGTGACTGCAATGGCCAAAGCTAAGCCGATCTGAAGCCAGAGCCTCTTCCAGGTCTCCCACATGGGTACAGGGTCCCAAGGCTTTGAGCTGTCCTCAACTGCTTTCCCAGGCAACCAGCAGGGAGGTGGATGGGAAGCAGGGCTGCCAGGATTAAAACTGGCACCCATATGGGATCCTGGTACATGCAAGGTGAGGTCTTTAGTCAGTAGGCTAAAGCACCAGGCCCACAGTATTTATTTCTTATAATAGAAGCAGAGAGAGAACCCATTCTCTAGTTCACTCCAAATAAATTGTAATGGCTGCACTAAGACAGGCAGAAGCCAGGCTCATAAAACTCAGTCAGGTCTAGTGAGTAGATGGCAGGAACCCAAGTACTTGGGTGGCCTGCTGCTACCTCCCACAGTGCACATTAGCAGGAGGCTGGAATTGGAGGAAAACTCTTAAACCAGGCACTCTGACAAGGGAAGTGCCCTTTCTAAGGGATGTCTTAACTACCCTAAACTCCTGCCCCTGACTGAGCAAGAATCCATTTTAAGTACATGCCACATTTTGCTTTTCCATTCATCTGTTGATGGGCACTTGGGTTTATTTCTAATTTGTCAATAGTGCCATTCATTGCATGGAGTATTTGCCCTAAATTTGTGATTTCCATGTCTGGTTTCATGGTATACTGATTTTAAAAAAAAAAAAGCCCCAAAGACCCCCTCCCCAAAGAACTTCCATGTGATGACCATGAGAAATTAAACCTGAGTTTTAAAATTTTTATCTTTAAATGAAACTAAAATTTAAAACAAGTTACATGTTAATATAAATGACATTTTTATAAAAATAACTTGATTTCTAAAAATAGGGAGAAGAGTGGCATCGTCTGACACTTTTGCGAAGCTCTGATGCCTGGCTTAACTGAAGGCAGATGGATTGTCTATCCACTTGTACAATCTGTTACAATGTGTTGTTGTAGTTAACATATATGAAGACAATCCAACCTCAGACAGAAGTGGAGAAACTTGCAGCCTTCCTGCGTGCCCACTCTGAGAACCTCCGCTCTGTGGATTAGAGTGTGCACACTTGGCGCCCCACCTGGCCTGGAATCCATACACTACTTGGTGTCAGATGTAAGAACTTCACCACTGTGTGGCTCCCCTTACGGCTCCCACTCCTCACGTTCATTGTTTGCTTGCAGTTGACAGACAGAGCTCCCATCCACTGGCCTACCTTTCAACACTGTGTGTTGTCACTCCACAAGGACAGGAACTACTAGGCCAGGGCCAGACCCAGGAACTCAATCCAGGTCTCCTGGGTGAGTAAGGAAACCAGTTACTGGAGCTACTGTCACTGACTCCCAGATGAGCAGGAAGCCAGGCGCAGGGACCTGAGACAGGAATCCATCCAAGCACTGTGATGTGGAACTCGGGTGTCCTAACTGAATCAGCCTGTCACCAAACAGCTGCTCTCAGCCTTCCATCCTCCATGTCACAGTCACACACAGTCATACAGAGCAGATCTGCAACAGATCATGAATATGAATATTACTTAGAAATTACACGTAGATTTCCATTTTTTATATCAAAATCAGCTTATTTTTAATTCCACTCTTCTATAATCTTTTTGGTGTGGCTGTGAATATTGCATAACATGAAGGAGAGAAGCAATAAAAAGGACTGAAAGTTGTAAAATTCCATTGCTCTGAACGATTGTTATTTTAAGTAACTTATGAAACCTTTTCTATGTAGCTGCACATGTGCCACTGCAGTGTTCTTCATTGCTTAAACTCACTCCCTGCTAGCTGGTCCCTCCGTTCAGCAGTACGATGCATTCTGATGTTGACAACCTTTTGTTGGCATGCTTTGTCTTGCCTTCATTTTCAAGAGTGTTTTTGCTGGAAACAGAACATGCTGACAGCCTTTTGTCTTTCCTGTGTCTCCTAGCCACTATTGTGTCTGATGCCAAAGTCACCTTAAACACAAATGCATCATTTACAAGACTACTGACTACTTCTGTGATGTCATTTTGAAGTGTAATAGGCTAAGTTACTTGCCTCTTTTTCTACACTTAAAAAAAAAAAAGCCACCCCATTCCCCCCACCAGGTCCCTCACCTTGCACACCCAGAGATCCCATACTGATGTTGGTTCACTGCTCCACTTCCCTTCCAGCTCCCTGCTCGTGGCCTGGAAAAGCAGTCGAGGATGGCTCAAAGCCTTGGGACCCTGAATTCACATGAGAAACCTGGAAGAAACTCCTGGCTCCTAGCTTCAGATGCTCAACTCTGGCCATTACAGACTTTCTTTCTCTCCTCTGTAAATCTACCTTTCCAGTGAAAATAAATAAAAAACAAAACAAAACAAAAATCTTCCATAGGTGAGAAAGGGTATATGAGATTTACATTTTAAGGTGTGAGACAAAATTCTAAGCCTGTTTGATGAGAGGAGGCACCTTCCCCTGCCCTTCCTGGTAACATTTAGAACTCAAATAAAAACAAGATGCAGAATTTTAACCATTTCTTGCAAATGTTGCAACTTGCCCCGCAACCCCATTCATACCCAGATGGCAGATCCCCAGGCCTGGTAAGACCCAATTCTCCATCTGTTCTGGGCCTGCTGAGCCCAGCTGGAAGAAATCCCACAGTGTTAACCCAGCTCAGTTAAGTCGATGCCCTTGCAGCCAACACCATCAGCCAGCCCTGCTACACTTCCTTGGTAAATCCCCCCGCCCCGCCCCCAGCCCTCTTCCACAAATACATTTGCATCCCTTCCCCTTACTGTGTATCCCAGACAGAAACAGACAGAGATGGAAAGAGGTCTTCTCGCTTTTCCAGCCCGAGAGCCAGTGCTTGTTCCCACAATCTCCTCTAAATGGTTGCAAAGTCCTGACACGGCTCAAAGTCCTGACACAGCTGTGGCTATCCCTCGGCTTTGTACTGAATTCCTAACTTCAGTCCTTCAAACTCTGCCCTGAGGCAATAATCTCATTCTTCTGTGTTCGCATTGTCTTCACTCTATCGGATCACTCCCAGCTGCACACAAATTAAGCAAGGCTTTATGTGACTGTTCTAAAAAATAAATATGCACATACTTACCTGGCAGGGGGAGTACCATGATCACAAGGGTGGTTTTCCCAGGGCGAGGCTTATCCATTGCACTCCGGATGTGCTGACCCCTGTGATTTCCCCAAATGTGGGGAATGTGCATTATTTGTGGTAGTGAAGGACTGCATTCGCGCTCTCCCCTGCAGAAAATAATAATAATAAAATGAATTAAAATGTACAGCTTTGGGTCCAATCATGAAGATACTGCTGGAGATACCTACAACCCATGTTGGAGTAACCAGTCTCAAGTCCCAGTTCTACTTCCTACTCCATCTTCCTGCAAATGCACGTCTTGGGAGGCAGCAGGTGATGGCTCAGGTAGTTGGGTCCCTGCCCCCCACGTGGGAGGCCAGCCTTGTGTTCCTGGCTCCCATCTTCAGCCTGGCTCAGCCTCACTGCTGTAGGAGAATAAACCAGGGGAAGGAGGATCTCTCTCTTGTTTACTTGCTGGCTCACACCCACTGTTTGTCTTTCAAACAAAATAAATAAATACTCTTGGAGTTCAGATTCCATTCCAGACTATTTTTCTCCTCGTGCAAAATCCCTCAGGAGTTGTCTATACTTTCTATGTAGATACTTTTCTATGTAGTCTAATTTGAAATGTTGTAGGTCCAAGCAACCTCTTTTCTTAACAATGGTCATTTTTTTAAAAGTTTTTTTTTTGTTTGTTTTTAATAGAAAGTCAGATTTGCAGAGAGGAGGAGAGACAGATAAAGATCTTCCATCCAATGATTCATTCCCCAAACAGCGGCAATGGTTGGAGCTGTGCTGATCCAAAGCTAGGAGCCCAGGGCCTACTCTGGTTCTCCCAGGCAGGTGCAGTCCGAAAGCTTTGGGCAGTCCTCAACTGCTTTCCCAGGCCACAAGCTGGATGGGAAACGGGGCCTCTGGGATTAGAACCAGTACCCATATCGGATCCTGACACTTTCAGGACAAGGACTTTAGCCACTAGGCTATTGTGCTGGACCCAGAACTGGTCATTTTTTAAAACGATTCGTTTTACTGGGCTGACATGGTGGCATATCAGTCTTATTCTCTGCCTGTAGCACCAGCATCCCATATGACTACTGGGTCGTGTCCTGGCTGTTCCACTTCTGATCCAGCTATGGGGCCATGCTAACTAAAGTTGGAATTAATAATATGCAAGCACTGTGACTAGTGGTACTACAGCTGGTTTCATGACTGGCAATGGCTACTAAGGGACTAACAGCAGGCATGGATACCGTATGGATACATCTCACAGAGAGATGCTTCCCGCGCCCACAGGATGACACAAGACTCTTTCATGCTATGCAGAACAGCATGTAGTCGAAAAGTTGAAAATGTGTGTTTTATTTCTGGAATATTTTCATTTAATATTTTTGGACTACAGCTGACTGTTGGAAACTGAATCTACAGAAAGCAAAAGTGTAGCTAAAGGGGGGTGACTCTGTCCATTCCTCCTGCCTCTGTTCTCTATAAAAATCTAGAAACAATGACCGGCTCAAGAACAGCAAGCGTTCTTGTGTGTGTGTGTGTGTGTTTCTTTTTAACATTTATTTTTATTGGAAAGAAGATTAATAGAAGGAGAGACAGAGAGAAACATCTCCATCTGCTAGTTCAAATGGCTACAACAGCCAGAGCTGAGCCAATCTGAAGCCAGGAACCAGGAGCCTCTTCTGGGTCTCCCATGCAGGTGCAGGGCCCCAAGGCTTTGGGCCATCCTCTGCTGCTTTCCCAGATCACAAGCAGGAAGCTAGATCAGAAGTGGAGCAGCTAGGACATGAACTGGTGACGGAAGATCTTTCTCTCTGTCTCTCCTTCTCTCTGTACATCTGTCTTTCCAATAAAAATAAATCAAGGTAAAAAAAAGAGCTGGACGGGAAGTGAAGCAGTCAGGACTTGAATCAGCACCCACATGGGGTACAAACACAGATGGGGGTGTAACCTGATACGCCATAGCGCCAGCTCCTAGACCACAGTCCTGAACACTACTTCCCACTACAAGAAACTAAATCTAGAAATAGACAATTCCAGACTTGGGGCAACAAAAGTACAAACTAAAACAAAAATATGTTGTCAGAAAGGGAAGCAAGAAAACAAGTAGAAAGACCACTAGAATGTCAAAAGAACACAGAAACCAGATAAAAGAATTTCCCGGGCCCGGTACAATAGCATAGTGGTTAAAGTCATCACCTTGAATGTGCCGGGATCCCATATGGCTGCGGTTTTAATCCCGGCAGCCCTGCTTCCCATCCAGCTCCCTGCTTGTGGCCTGAGACAGCAGTTGAGGATGGCCTAACTCCTTGGGACCCTGCACCCGTGTGGGAGACCCAGAAGAGAAAGTTCCTGGCTCCTAGGTTTGGATGGGCTCAGCTCTGGCCGTTGCGGTCACTTGGGAAATGAATCACTGGACGGAAGATCTTCCTCTCGGTCTCTCCTCCTCTCTGTATATCCGCCTTTCCAATCAAAATAAATAAATCTTTAAAAAACAAATCAAAACAAAAAAAAAGAACTTCCCACTGCTCAAAGACAGGACAATTTGGGCTTTAACAGAAGTTAGGTGATTGCAATAGATGGGAATCACCCAGCATTCTGTAAATCCATAAGCTTATAATGATACTGAAAATGCAATGATAACTCACCTTGTCAGGATGATGGAAAACAAATCTATTATCTTGCACACTGATGATGCTGGGGGCAGGGGGAGGGGCGAGCCGTGAGCCTGTTCTTCACTAATTGAATCGCTGGTTAACAGACCATACATTAGGGGAAGCATCTCTTTGTGAATGAGTCCAACTAGCACATGATCAAGATAGGATTAGAATATCAGCCTGCTGCAATCTGGTGAACTAACATATGTAGGCAATCATGTTGTCACCAGCTGCCAGGACCACAGAAAGACAGCCACCCAGGCATTAACACGCCCTCTGGTTAATAAGCATCTGTGTCCTTGCCAAAGGGAACCAAGCCTGTGTCTCATCAAGTGTGCACCCCCAGGTGCCAATTTGCATGAGATGGCGAGGACAGAGGAACACGTTGGATGTGAGTTGCATGTGGAATGTTGAATATGCAGTTAGCCCAAAAGACTAGACTGGGAAGCTCTCCAGGTCAAACCTCCCAAGCTCTAGCAATAGACACCATGTAAGCAAGGGGATGAGGAGGAATACATAAATGGAAAGACTGAAACATGCTAGCAAGACTGTTTAAGAAAAGTCAGCATAACTATGACTTCTAAGGATGTCCATCTGGATTGTAGTGCTACCAAGAAATACAAAGCAGGAATTACTACTGCAATCAAAAATTCCATCCCTGTGCCCAGCACTAAAGAAAACAATGAGAACAAGGTTTGCGGGGGGTAAAGGAGAAGGTCGAATGCATCCACAGATGAGAGCGAAGCCAACTTCTGGGTCTCAGGGACTACTGTTCTGTTGGGCAGATGCGGATGCTTACGGAGGAGTGACAGAGGAGCTGCAGGTTGCTGGTGTCAGGTGCCACGGCTGTCACAAGATGGTTGACAATATAGTCCTCTTCTGCTTTATCCCAGAGGGCACTGAGGCCCACAGGGACTGAGATTAGATTATACCTGGTCAAGTTCCCTCACTCTGCAAAACAAGTGGAGATAAGCAGCAAGGCAAAGTGTGCTAGTTGGAAGCCAGCAGTACAGCCCTCAAGCACCAACTTCATTTCTTTTAAAGACTTAAGTTTATTAGAAAGGTATATCTATAGGGAGAGATCTTTCATCTACTAGTTTACTCCCCAAATGACAGCAACAGCTGGAGGCAAGCCAGTCCAAAGCCAGGAGCTTCTTCAGGGAGTTCAGGGACCCAAGATTTTGAGCCATCTTCTGCTGCCTTCCCAGCGCATTAGCAAGGAGTTGGGTGGGAAGTGGAGTAGCTAGGACTGGAACCAGTGCTCACATGGGCTGTCAGTGCTGCAGACAGAAACTCAGCCTACTATGCCATAGTGTTGGTCCCCTACATCTGCATTTTATTATGTAATGTTTAAAAATTTATTTATTTTTATTGGAAAGAGAGAGAGAAAAGATCTTCCATACACTGCTTAACTCACTAAGTGGCCACAATGGCTGCAACTGAGCTTATCTGAAGCCAGGAGCTTCCAGGTCCCCCATCCGGATGCAGGATCCCAAGGCTTTGGGGTCATCCTCCACCACATTCCCAGGCCACAAGCAGGGAGCTGTATGGGAAGTGGAGCAGCTGGTACGTGAACTAGTGCCCATATGGGATCCCAGCATGTGCACGATCAAGATTTAGCCACTGAGTCATTGTGCTGGGCCCTTTATTATGTAATTTTTAGAGAGGTTTTTTTTTAAAAAAATAAACTTTCATTGCATAGAAGCAAACTTTTTTTTAAAAAAAGATTTATTTTTATTTTTTTTTATTGGAAAGGCGGATATACAGAGAGGAGAGACAGAGAGGAAGATCTTCCGTCCGATGATTCACTCCCCCAAGTGAGCACAACGGCCGATGCTATGCCGATCCGAAGCCAGGAGCCTCTTCCAGGTCTCCCATGCGGGTGCAGGTTCCCAAAGCTTTGGGCCGTCCTCGACTGCTTTCCCAGGCCACAGGCAGGGAGCTGGAAGGGAAGCGGGGCTGCCGGGATTAGAACCGGCGCCCATATGGGATCCCGGGCGTGCAAGGCGAGGACCTTTAACCACTTGCGCCACCACGCCGGGCCCGAAGCAAACTTTTTTTAAAAAGATTTATTTTACTTTATTTTATTTTTTATTGCAAAGTCAGATACACAGAGAGGAGGAGAATCAGGAAGATCTTCCATCCAATGATTCACTCCCCAAGTGACTGCAACATCTGGTGCTGTGCCAATCGGAAGCCAGGAGCCAGGAACTTTCTCCAGGTCTCCCGCACAGGTCCAGGGTCCCAAGGCTTTGGGCCATGCTCGACTGCTTTCCCAACCACAAGCAGGGAGCTGGATGGGAAGTGGAGCTGCTGGGATTAGAACTGGCGCCCATATGGAATCCTGGCGCGTTTGAGGCAAGGACTTTAGCCCTAGGCCATGGCACTGGGCTCAGAGGCAAATTTTTTTTAAAAGGGTGAGATAGCAAATATTTTTGGTTTTATAGCATAAGAGGATCTTGCAAGTGTGTAGATACTCAAATAATTATTTAAATATTTCTCATGTAATTATTTAAATATTTCTAATGGACAGACATTGAGACCAGCAATAGTAAGACAGTGATGGGCCGCCCACATCCCATATCTGAGTGTCTGGGTTCAATTCCCATCTCGGCTTCTGACTCCACTAATGCACACACCATATCTGGTGCCTTTCACCCACTCTAGTCGTAGACCCAGACTGAGTTCCAGGGTAATGACTTGGCCTGGCCCAGTCCGGGCTGCTGTTGGCATTTGGGGAAAACGAACCAGCAAATATAAAATCTGTCTCTCTCTCCTCTGCAAAAATAATATCATATAGGGCCCGGCACTGCAGCCTAGTAGCTAAAGTCCTTGCCTTGCATTGTGCCAGGATCCCATATGGGCACTGGTTCGTATCCAGCTGCTCCACTTTCCTTCCAGCTAGAGGATGGCCCAAAGCCTTGGATCCTGCACCTGTCTAGGAGGCTTGGAAGAAACTATTGGCTCCTGGCTTTAGATTGGCTTAGCCTCCACCATTGCAGTCACTTGGGGAATGAATCAGCAGATGGGAGATCTTTGTTTCTCTTTCTCTCTGTAAATCTGACCTTCCAATAAGATAAGAAAATACATGTTTAAAAATAATAATGATAACATATAAAGAGAAAACTCAAAGATGTACTAATTCTCGAAATTCCTGTGAAGACGGCACTCAACCAGTCACCAACTGCCCCTCTGTCTCTAAGCAACACACAAGTGACGCAATCGCCATCCTCACTTCCCCAGAAAAGAGAGAAGGAGGGAGGGGAAAGGAGGGGAGTAAGCACGCATGCACGCTACAAGCTCCCAGCTCCACCCTGCCATTCTGGAGACTGGGACAGAAGTCTTGGCGCCCTAGCAGCAGCAACAGCCTCGCCCATGAGCCTACTTAGAAACGTAGAACTTCAGTCCCATCCCAGACCTACTACTGGCTGTCTGTGTGTTTAACGTGCACATTTTGCATTGCTTTTACAATCCAGATAAGGCAAGGTCATGAACAAATACCTCAAACCATGGACACCTCCAGTAGGTCGAACTTTCAACCTAAAACCTAAAAAACTTGTCTTGATGACTTATAAGAGGAAGTCCCCACAGCTGAATTCCCACTGTTCAAATCTGTGAGAAAATTCCCTCGTGTCTCTGACCGTCAGTCCTGGTCAGAATGCATCAGCTACCTTGGTTCCCGCTTGCAAGTCAGCAGGGAAATCGGAAAGGACCACTTCCCACCCCAGGGTCATCGCTGTTGCTTTTAAGCAAGGTGGGAAAACGTGTCTGCGACCTGACACCTTAGACCTGTCAAGATAAGCAGGGAGGACCCTGGGCAGCAAAATGCAATCCACCACTCACAGGAAATAGGCTCCACCCCTTCCCATAGACATATTTATTTAATTGACAGGCAGAGTGATGAGAGAGAGAGCATTTGCATCCATGGCAGTACTTCCCAAATTGCAGGCAACAGCCAGGGTGTGTCAGGCCAACACCTAGAGGGAGGAATTGCGCCTGGGTCTCCCTCATGGGTGGCAGGATCCAAGCACAGGAGCCTTCATCCACTGCTTCCTGGGTGTATCAGTGAGGAGTAAGATCGGGAGCTGGGAGTAGCCAGGACCCCAACTGGCATTCCCATACGGGCTACCCACGTGTCCGGCACCACCACTCTCACCGCACAGCTATATTTTAAGGCCCCCAGTGGAATTTCTACAAACGCTGAGGCAGTGAGTCCCTGATCCCGGGTGTGGTTCTCATCTCGGTCACTTCCCCGTCTGGTGAGTACCCTCGGTCTCTGTCCATCTCGGGAAGCTGCAGACCTGAAGTTCCACTTCCTCATCAGACAGCAGCGGTGACAAATCAGAGCAGACACATCCCACTCCCAGAAGAACCGTCCTCCTTTGCTGGGAACCACCACCCAGAAGTGACTCACCAGACACCACCGTGCAGGAAGAATAGAAAATGATTTTTTTTTTAAGGCAAGGGGTGGGTAGCACCTACTTCATGTAGAAAACAACTTTAAATTTTTTTTAAAATTCCATGATCCATACTACAACATGGGTGTATCTTGAAAGCATTACACCAAGAGAAAGAAACCAGTGACCAAGAGCCACCTGTCCGACAATGCCCCTGACCCACAATGTTCAGAATACGCAGATCACAGGCTAATCTTCCCACTGGGCACCAGCACCCAAAGGGGCACTGGTTTGTGTCCCAGCTACTTCACTTCTAATCCTGCTTATGTCCTGGGAAGACAGTAGAGGATGGGACAAGACCATGGGACCCTGCACCCATGTGGGAAACCCAAAAGAAACTCCTGGCTCCTAGCTTCAGATCAGCTTAGCTCCAGGCATTGCAGCCAATTGGGGAGTGAAGCAGTAGATGGAAGATCTTTCCCTGTCTCTCCTTCTCTTTTTAAATATGCCTTTCAAAAGAAGATTAATAGGGCCCAGCACGGTATCCTCGCGGCTAAAGTCCTAACCTTACAACATGCCTGGATCTCATATGGGCAACTGGTTCTAATCCCAGCAACCCCACTTCCCTTCCAGCTCCCTGCTTGTGGCCTGGGAAAGCAGTAGAGGACGTCCCAAAGTCTGGACCCTGCACCTGCATGGGAGACCAGGAAGAAGCTCCTGGCTCCTGGATTCAAATCAGCTCAGTTCCAGCTTGCGGTCACTTGGGGAGTGAACCAGTGGATAGAAGATCTTCTCTGTAAGTCTGCCTTTCCAATAAAAAATAATAATAATGATCTTTTTTAAAAACTAAAAATAAAAAATCTTTAAAAAATAATAAAAACACAGGTATATCAGGGGTTGCTTAGGACTGGGAGGGCTGGGGGGATGCAGAGGATCATGTCCACAGAACACAGACAGAAGGAACAAAAGTGTTTTAAAAGGCCTGTGGTGAAGAACACACCTGTGAGAATATACCAAGGCCACCGCATCGTCCACTTTACAGGGGAGTTACGCGGGATGTGAGAGTGCTTCACGGAGCTTTTCATGGCTTCACACCAGATCCCTGCTAGTCCACACTGCAGAGTTCCTACTGTCAAAAACTGTAAGCAAAATCTGAAAATAATAACAATAACTGTGACCTGAGCACTGAGGAAAGGCCCTGCTTGAACTCACCTGACGAAATGACTCCCATCGTAGTCTGGGGAAAGCCTCAGAGCCTTGTCTCAGGACCAGCCGACACCCAGAAATCCCTGGCTGCCTTTGGCCTCTTATTCCGGAATCGCTGGAAACAACCAAATCCAGCCAAGCACGCTCCCCCAAGTGACACCTTTCATCTCCACAGGCAAGGATTACAGCGTAGGCGAACGAACGCCCAGCCTCTGTCAGACCACAACGTCGAGAATTCACCATAGCCGTAGAAACTCGGAAACTGGCTTTCCGAAGACTCTGAAGAACAAGTTCCACAAAGCACCGTGGCTGGCCCAGGCCTTCTCTGTGAACACCCTGACCTAAATCCTGCTGTTCTGATTGGGCCTTCACTCCACCCAGACTCTTCTCTCCTCACGCAAGGGCAGAAGCCAGCCAGGACCCACCATGGCAGTGTTAGCATTGTGGCCCTTACTGTGCTGGTGAGAGGAAGACAAAAGGGGAGGCAGGGCAACGGGCCAAGCCCAGGACACTGCGAGTCTCAGAGAAATCTCAGCCGCCATAGCTTCGTCCATCTTGTCCTGAGACCCGGATTCTCCAAGCCCCAGGCACAAACACCGCATGGTATGGATGCCCCAATTACTGATGGAGCAGATGGTTCGTCTCCAACAAACTGCTGCCACCTTCAATGCCAAGAGCAAAGCGGACTAGCAGGTGTCTAGAACAGTGCCTGGTACACCATGGCAGCCGGTGGCTATGGACTGAATGCCCTTGAATGGATGCAGATCTTCCCTTGGCCTGCAAAGCGCTTATGGACACAGAGTTCAAGCTACACCTGTTCCTGGTAGCTCCATCTGCACCTTACAAAATCACTAAGTACAACAATTACGGCAAGAGTACAGCTTTCGAAGGGCAAGGTAATTTGTTCATTTTGCTACTAATGCGCCCGTTCCCTGGCACCTCCACATGAGCGACAGAGGACGCCCCTGAGGCCTCCTCTCGCCAGGGGCCGCTGTAGGACAAGTCCGGCGCCCTTTCCCACGGTACTCTTTGACCCTGTGAAGCCGCTTCCCGGAGCTAAGATGGCGGCGTCGGTGGCGGCCGCGGCCGTGCGGCTGCGGCCGGCCCTTGGAAGGTCGCTGTCAACCGCGCCCCCTCCAGCCCCGGCGTCGGCCGTGCGGGACGCCTTCCTGAGCTTCTTTCGGGACCGCCATGGCCACCGTCTGGTGCCCTCCGCTTCCGTGCGGCCCCGAGGCGACCCCAGCTTGCTTTTCGTGAACGCGGGCATGAACCAGGTGAGGGCGGAGCCGTACTGACGGGGAGCGTGGATTGGCGAGTCCCCCCCCCCCAGAGAAAGACCGTTGCGGGATTGGGCGGAAGAAGCAGGGGGCGGGGCTTATGGCGTGTGGGGAAACAGAACTGTGTGTGATTGGTAGAGCGATTGGGGGCGGAGTTCACAGTCCAGTTAGCCCTTAGGAAGGGCTGGACCTGGGTTGAACCAAACTTGGGGTGAATTCTAGGTCCCATGGGGCAGACCGGTGGGGAGGTCTTCATTAAGATAATCATCCATTGGATGAATGTTGGTTGTGCACCTGTTCAACCTTGAGCCCCTCCAGACTTAGTTGCTCCGTCTGTGAAGAGGGCAGACATGCAGAAAAGTGATTTTAGAGAGTGTCCCTACTAATGCTGACATTCTGGACCAGGCCGGTACTCTGTGGTCCCATCTTTTTTGAAGATTTATTTATTTTTATTGCAAAGTCAGATATATAGAAAGGAGGAGAGACAGAGAGGAAGATCTTCCATCCATCCAATGATTCACTTCCCCGGGCGGCCACAATGCCTGGAGCTGAGCCTATCCAAAGTCAAGAGCCTGGAGCTTCTTCCTGGTCTTCCACACTGGCACAGGGTCCCAAGGCTTTGGGCAAGTCTCGACTGCTTTCCCAGGCCACAAGCAGGGAGCTGGATGGGAAAACGGGGTCGCCGGGATTAGAACCAGCACCCATATGGGATCCTGGCGCCTTCAAGGCGAGGACTTTAGCTACTAGGCCATTGCACCAGACCCTGTGGTCCCATTTTTGTACCCTGGAGTTGCTGGACGTGCTTGAAGCAGCCGACCTAAAGGATCTCCTGCTTGCAACCAGGTCATGTGTGCCCTTGTGCCTCACCTGTTTCACTAGCAGTGCGTCTCAGACACACATGGACATGTGCCCCAGTTTGCCCCTGTGGTCACCACACTGTGAGACACAGGCCGCCTCACATCTAAACAGCCATCCCAGTCCCAACATCCTCTCTCCATGCCCCCTCCATCCATTCTTGGAGACCCTGAAGTACTCCCCAACCTTTTCTCGTACTCCCAGTTCAAGCCAATCTTCCTGGGCACCATGGATCCCCGAAGCGAGATGGCAAGCTTCCGACGTGTGGCCAACAGTCAGAAGTGTGTGAGGGCCGGAGGCCGCCACAGCGACCTGGAGGATGTGGGCCGAGACCTGTCCCATCATACCTTCTTTGAGATGCTCGGCAATTGGGCCTTTGGCGGGGAATATTTTAAGGTGAGTCTCTGGGGTCAGCCCAAATTGGGCAGGAGCGTCGCTGTGGGTCCTGTCCATGTTCTCCCTGGCTGCTCAGTCAGGATCTCATAGCAGATACGCAGGTGAGGTGCTTGGTGAGCATGTATAATAGGAATGAGTTTGTCCTCGCTAATTGGATTGTATGTCCCTGGAGGACAGTGATGGTGTGTGCTGCCTACTGGCTGGTTCCTGAGGAATGCTAAAATGCAATGGCACCCCCAAGCTAGGGGACTGCAAGAGGATCTCATGGGGAGAAGTGGGTATTTATTTCAGAACTGGAGAGAAACTCAGAGTTAGAAGAGGGGGAGAAGCTTTCTGAACAGGAAAAAACCCAGTAATGACAACGGTCAGGCTTGTGCTGGGGAGTAGGTGAGCCATGAGGACGCTGTTTGTCTTCAGCTGAAGCCTGTACTCAGATGGTTGGGGTGACCTTTCCCCATTCCCCCACTCCACTGCCACAGGAGGAGGCATGCAGCATGGCCTGGGAACTGCTGACTCAGATCTATGGGATCCCAGAAAACAGGCTCTGGGTCTCCTACTTTGGTGGTGACCCCGAGGCAGGGCTGGAGCCGGACCTGGAGAGCAGAGACATATGGCTCAGCTTAGGGTAAGTCAGTCCCCTTCCAATGGCCACTCCTAGCTGGGGGCAAGAGGATGCAGAGTTGGAGGGGAGGGGCTCTCTGCTTCTCCCACTACACACCTGCCTGCCTCCCCAGGGTGCCCGCCAGCCGCGTGCTCTCCTTCGGGCCACAGGAGAACTTCTGGGAGATGGGGGACACTGGCCCCTGTGGACCCTGCACAGAGATCCACTATGACCTGGCAGCTGGGGTGGGAGCCCCCCAGTTGGTGGAGCTTTGGAACCTCGTCTTCATGCAGCATAACAGGTGACGGGCCGCCCTTATGGGAGGAAGAGGGTGGGAGAGAGGAAGATTTGGACCCGTGGCTCGATTCAGTTCAGTCATGCTAGTTGTGCACCAGGCACCCAGTCAGTGTCCGAGCACTTCTCAGACAGTAACTGGTATAGGCCTAGGCTTTGCCCAGGATGGTCTTCCACTAGCCATCGTGGCCCTCCGGCCTCTGGCCATTCTGATGCTATGCGGCTTCATGATCTCACAGGTTTCCTCCATAGCCTTCACATGTTTCTTCTTGAGGGCAAAGACTTCTGTCCCAAGAGGGGATGTTTGTAGCCAGAAGCTGGCAGGTGTTGGTTGAAGAAGCTGAGATGGAAGATGAGGTCCAAATGTGGACATAGCAAAGTTGGGAGGGCCCTGGGTGCCTGTCTCCTCTGTCCCCCATCTGTTCTCCACTTGGGCACCTGCGGAGGTGGGAAGGGCCTTACCTTGTTTCCCCTCCCTGGCAGAGAGGCTAACGGCAGCCTGCAGCCCCTGCCCCAGCGGCACGTGGACACAGGAATGGGCCTGGAGAGGCTGGTGGCTGTGCTACAGGGCCGGCACTCCACCTACGACACCGACCTCTTTTCTCCACTGCTCAGTGCCATTCACCAGGTGAGCTGGCCTCTTCCCTCCCCGGAGCTCACCTCCAGCGCCCAGCCCTCCCTGCTTCCCATCTCAGTTGCATTCCTGGAATATGGGAGTGGTGACCAACCACAGAGCCCAAGGCATGCAACACAAGGCCAGCCTCTGTCACTCTGCTTCCTGAACCCCCTCCCTCGTTCGCAGAATAGAGGTTGGGTGCCTGCTTTATGTTAAAGCCTTTGTAGCTGGAATGGAAAGCACAGCATTAGAGAGGAAAAAGATTGAGCGCTCAGTGTGTGAGAGAAGCTGAATGAGGCACACCATAGCTTACAGACTGGGAGCAGGAAGTAAATGTGAGTAATGGTAACTGGGAGGCAGAGGATACAGAGAGATCTTAGGGTTTTGGGGATTCCCTACGGAGGAATCCACCCTGAGAAACTCACTCCAGGCAGAGGGGACAGCAGCTGCCAAAAAACCCTGAGGCAGGAAAGGGTTTGATGTGCCAGGCAGCTAAAGTAGAATATAGTTGGAACGGGTATCAGTTGGCTTGTGCTGACTAATAACCTGTGGTTTTAGCTTATGGGTCTGTGGTCTGACAGTGTGGGCTTGGCTTAGCCAGGTTATTCTTCCAGTCATCTGTGACTCATGCATGAACCTGTGGTTGTGCAGGTTGGCTGGCTGTCAGTTTGGGGCAGTAGATGGTGATGATATTTGCCGTTGTCCAGCCACCTGACCAGCTCTGGCTTGTTCATGTCACGGCTGGCTGGGTTCCAAGAGCCAGAGCTGCAGAAGCGTGGGCTCCAAGCAGAGCCTTCTCCACCAGTTTTTCCGTTCAGGTAGGAGCATCACACATCCCAGAAGTACTGTCAGGAATCGGAAGTGGCACTATTCAAGTACCCACGTGTTGCTGTAGGAATTCAGTGACTGCAGCAATGATGGTGGCAGACAGTGTGGGACAGAAGCCCCACCAGGACAGGGGACTGCCTCCACTCTCCTGAGCGGCTTCCCCAGCCTGGCAGAGACATTGTGGAGGAGGTCAGCTTTGGAACAGAGGCAGAGACGAGCATACCCCAGGCCTGGTCAGGTAGGGCTGGCAGCCACTCCTCCTCTTACTCTTCCTCTCCTGCTTTCCAGGGCTGCGGGGCACCCCCTTACCTAGGCCGGGTAGGGGAGGCAGATGAGGGCCACACCGACACAGCCTACCGCGTGGTGGCTGACCACATCCGCACGCTCAGCGTCTGCATTGCTGATGGCATCTTTCCTGGGATGTCAGGTGCCCCGTGAGTCTGGAGGGCATGTGGGGATGGCAGGAGGGGGCCTGCAGATGGGAGCATCCGCTGTGGACCGTGTGTCCATCTCCCCCGTGCCCATCCCCCAGCTTCATATCTGGGCTCTGAATCTCCCCAGGCTGATTCTTCGCCGGATCCTCCGCCGAGCTGTGCGGTTTTCCACGGAGATCTTAAGGGCACCCCCCGGCTTCCTAGGCAGTTTGGTGCCCGTAGTGGTGGAAACACTGGTAAGGGTGCCTGCAGGGCTTGCTGCAAGTACATTCAGTGCCACAGCTCAGATTTTGAGAGCTCCTCTTCCTCTCCCGACCCCCAACCCTGCCCTGAGCAGCTGTACCTGCTGCTAGGAAGTGGGGGCATCTTTGGGAGCCCCTGGACTCAGGCTGCCGATCACTGACCTTAGGACCCTCTTCCTACCAAAACTGTGCCTAAGTAAGGCCTCAGCATGTTGGCATCCTCTGCAGAAGCCCTGGGGGAGTGGTGGGGTGGGAGAGAGGGAGGACAGGCTGGCTACCTTGGGGCCTCTCAGCTCTCTCCCCTCTCCAGGGAGACGCTTACCCTGAACTCCGGAAGAACTCAGCCCAGGTACTGGATTGGAAGTAATGGGGGAGCTGGGGAAAAAGGCTCAGCCCCTCCCTCCCCCATCGTGAGAACATCCCTTCTCCCGCCTGCCCTGTGCAGATAGCTGAGCTGGTGTCGGAGGGAGAGGCGGCCTTCCTGGCCTCCCTGCAGCGGGGCCGCCGGGTCATCGAGCAGACCCTGAGACGCCTGGGGCCTTCAGACACCTTCCCTGGTGAGTTGGTGCAGAAGGGGGCTGGAAGCCAACCTCTGTGCACCCCCCATCCCTGCTCTCCTACCCCTCTCCCCCTGCACTCACCCCAACACCCAGAACAGCCACCTTCCACGCTGCCCACCTCACCTCTGCATTCCAAGGTGTTTTCCTTGCTTAGCCCAAGCTTCCCCGCTATGAAGTACTCTGTGCCCAGGGATACCCTGAGCTACCCCTGATGCTGGCCCTTGAGCAAGGAGCCAAAAAGTGACCTTTCACCTGGGACAGCCCACTATGGGGAGCAAACTTGTATCCATGGCCCCTGGTGGGGCCCTTATGTGGTTAGGAAACCCTGGGCCCTCCCTTCTCTAGAACCCTGTCTCTGCCTTCCTTCTCCCTTCCCCATTACCCTTTGTCCTCCTTGCTTGCAGCTGAAGTGGCCTGGTCCTTGTCACTGGCTGGAAACCTGGGGCTCCCCTTGGATCTGCTGGAGCTGATGCTGCAAGAGAAGGGGGTGCAGCTGGACACTGCTGGGCTACAGCGGCTGGCAGAGGAAGAGGCCCG
Source organism: Ochotona curzoniae (assembly GCF_017591425.1). Lineage (NCBI taxonomy): Eukaryota > Metazoa > Chordata > Mammalia > Lagomorpha > Ochotonidae > Ochotona > Ochotona curzoniae. The sequence continues at coordinate 9,236,943 of NW_024466004.1, read as the reverse complement.
GGTACAGGCTAGGCCCATGTTCGGGGTTCTCTCTCGGGACTCCCAGCCCTGAGCTCTCTGGGAGGGTCTTGGGAGGGGGGCACCATGACTGCTGGCAGGAATCCCAAAGCTGATCCACAGTCTGTCCTCTTATATCCGGAGGGGGTGATAAGACAAGCTTTCCAAAACCCTAAGCCCTGCCTGTAGACTGTAGGGAGGAACATTCCTCAGCAGCTGGCTCACCGGAAGCAGAAGGGGAGAAGCCTGCCATGTCCAGGGGAGGGCCCTACCGATGGGTGGTTCACCCACCATGTCCCGAGGTCTTGCTCCACCCAGGACTCCAGAGTCCCTATAAGCAGGGCTCCGCAAGGCTCATGGCCCGTGTCGCCTTTGCCTTGCATGCCTGTCCTGCAGCACCGGGCACAGCAGGCTGAACCAGTTCCAGACCAGGGCCTGCGGCTTGACATCCATGCCCTGGGGGAGCTACAGCGCCGAGGACTGCCTCCCACTGATGACAGCCCCAAATACAACTACTCCCTCCAACCCAGCGGTGACTATGGTAAGAGCCCAGAGCGAGGTGGGCAACCACTGGCTCACTTGGCCATGAACAGCAAAGATATCAGAGGAAGGGCACCCCCTCCACATTCCCCCAGGGTTGCTACAGCCCCCAGCCAGGTGCCTGCCGGCCTCTGCCGAGGCTCAGACCTGTGTGCCTGACCCCACCTAGCCCTGATCAGCATCCCATACACCGGCAGAGTTTGGCACCTGCGAGGCGCAGGTTCTTCAGCTCTATGCAGAAGATGGGACAGCAGTGGCCTCCGTTGGGGAAGGCCAGCGCTGCGGCCTCCTGTTGGACAGAACCAACTTCTATGCTGAACAGGGCGGGCAGGCCTCAGACCGTGGCTTCCTGGTACAGGTGGGGCGACAGGTATGTGCTTCCCACCCCCCTCTGCCCCTCCATAGGAAGCCGACCTGGACCTGGATGGGCCACCCCAGCTATTGGTCCTTATGTTCCCAGGATGTGCTGTTCCCAGTGGCCCGGGCTCAGGTCTGCGGCGGCTTCATCCTGCATGAGGTGATGGCTCCCCAGTGCCTGAAGGTTGGGGACCAGGTGCAGCTACACGTGGATAAGGTAAGCAAGCCTCACCCCACTCTTGTTGCTACCCTGCAGCTCTTGCCCTCCCCCTAATCCCCACCCCAGCCCTTGCCCCGGGTCCTTGGTGACCAGAACATTTCAGGCCTGGCGTCTGGGCTGCATGGAGAAGCACACGGCCACCCACCTGCTGAGCTGGGCACTGCGGCAGACCCTGGGCCCCGGCACAGAGCAGCGGGGCTCCCATCTCAACCCCGAGCGACTGCGCTTTGACGTGGCCACCCAGGTGAGCCAAGCCCAGAAGGAGACTGGAACCTTGGGCAGGGCCCTTTCCCGTCAGTCCGCTCCGACATCTACAAGGGGTTAGGCAAGGAAGCCAACTCCCAGGGGCCCTCCTGTCCCTTCCAGCCGCCACCTTCCTTCCCTGTCTCTGCTGCTCCATGCTCCATTCTTGGCTCTAACCAGGCTGCCATCTCCCTCTGCTGCAAAAAGAACTGCCTATTTCCCCAGTGCTCACAGAGCACCTGTTAGGTACCAGACGCTGAACTGGAGCCCCAGGGGAGTCCAACAGACAGCGACAGCTCTGAGGCTCATGTCAGGCAATCCAAAGCTGACAACCGACCAGTTGGTCTGATGGTTTTCCCTGACCTGCCCCCACCACCACCACCACCAGGCCCCACTGACTACAGAGCAGCTCCGGGCGGTGGAGGCCACTGTACAGGAGGCCGTGGAGCGGAATGAGTCCGTGCACATGGAACAGGTGGCCTTGGCACGCACTGCCTGTGTCCCTGGCCTGCGCTCCCTGGATGAGGTAAGCTGGGGGCCATTTGGCTGCAGGTGGTCTACTTGCTTCAGACACACCCAGGAGACCTCCTTTTGCTCCTCCTCCTCTCCCTTCCTCTACCCTCTTCCCCTGGCTCTCAGGTCTGTCTCCTGTTCCCCACAGGTATACCCAGATCCTGTGCGGGTTGTGTCCGTGGGGGTACCCGTGGCGCAGGCACTGGCACCGGCCTCCCAGGTGGCCCTGCAAACCTCCGTGGAGCTGTGCTGTGGCACGTGAGTCCCCATGTGCATGCTCTGGCCCCAGGGGCCTTGCAGCCTCACTCCACCTCCATCACACCCTACCCTGACCCTGGGTGGGGCACAGCCTTTTCCCTTCTCCCATGTTATCATCCTTGACTCTCTCCTCCCGCCCATAGACACCTGCTGCGTACAGGGGCCGTGGGGGATCTGGTCATTGTCGGAGAGCGCCAGCTCACCAAGGGCACCACCCGCCTGCTGGCTGTCACCGGGGAGCAGGCCCAGCAGGTCAGCATGGCATGGCAGCAGGCCCAGGCAGGGTTGGGAGAGGTGCTACCAGGGTTCACGTATGCTCACTGTTGTGACCCTAGCACTGCGGCAGCCAGCACCCGTCCTGGTCCCTTGGTACTGAGGCCTCAGCTGGTGTTAAGGATTTCTGATTTTGCCCCTCCCCACTGTATGTGGACAGGCCCCATCCTGGGGAGGTGAGCAGCGAGCATAATCCCGACCATGCTCTTCCCCTTCCCCACGGCAGGCCCGAGAAGTAGGCCAGAGCCTGGCCCAGGAGGTGGAAGCAGCCACGGAACGGTTGAGTCGGGGCAGCCGGGGCATTGCAGAGGCACAGCGGCTATCCAAGGACATAGGACGGCTCACTGACGTGAGGGCCACCCCCACCATCCCCTGTCTCCATTCCCTCCCTGAGCCCATGTCTCCCTGGACCTTTTTGGTTATCTCTGTGGCACTTGTGTGCTGGGTTGGACTCTGGTGGGCTGTCCGGGTGGGTGATGGCTCCCCGGCCCCCAATCCCGCCCTGCCTTAAAGGCTATGGCCCCCTCTGGGAGCAGGCGTGGTCAACCTCCCATTTCTGGCCATAGGCTGTGGACACCGCCATGATGCCTCAGTGGCAGAGGCGACAGCTCCAGGCCACACTGAAGGGGCTGCAGCGGCGCGCCAATACCGCCATCCGTAAGCTAGAGAAGGGCCAGGTAAGTAAGCTGTGGCCACAGCAGCATCTGAGATGCCTAACAAGCTTCAAGGGCTGGCTGCCAGTCAGGGCAAGCTGCTGCCACCACCAGGTTCTTCCCTACCTCCTCCTCCACCTCTGCCCCAGGCAGACATCTCCTCCAGGCTCTTTCCCCACTTCCCCTCCTGCCCAACTACTTCTCTCCCCCAGCTCCCAAGTCTGGCCCAGACTAAACCTCTAGGAAGCCACCTAGCTTGACAGCCTTAATTGTTCCTTGTCTGTCCGCTTCTCCTCTTCTCCTCCCCTACTCCTTTCCTCCCCTCCACTCCTCCCCTCCTCCCCTGCATCCATCTCTGCTCTGGCCTTTCTGCTGTCATCTTCAGCAACCCGTTTGAGGCTGAAGCTGTGATGACAGGGCAGAGGCAGGACCCTGCAGAGGCTGGCCAGCCTGGGCCAAGGGTCTGCACCTCTCCTTGGAGCCCTCCACCTTCACGACTGGGCTGGAGCCAATGGTAAGTGTGCCTCTCCAGAGGCCTGACCCCACTTCTGTCCATCCCGCCCTCCATAGGCTGCAAAGAAAACCCAGGAGCTGCTCGAACGGCACCCAGGGGCACCCCTGATTGTGGACACGGTCTCTGCTGAGTCCCTCTCTGTAAGTGCAACCAGAGGGACCACCTGAGCCATGGGGGTATGGGTGGGCAGTGGCTAGTAGCCTGGGGAGCTGTGGGGTCACCAGCCGTCCTCCCTCACACAGATGCTGGTGAAGGTGGTACGGCAGCTGTGTGAGCAGGCCCCCAGTACATCCGTGCTCCTGCTCAGCCCCCAGCCCGTGGGCAATGTGCTTTGCGCCTGTCAGGTGGCCCAGGTGAGAGCAGCTGTCACCCCCACCTGGAGTCCAGGCTAGTTCCGACCCTATGAGCAAAGTCCAGGTGAAGGTGACATGCAAGAAACCCCTGGATGAGAGCAGGGCACTTCCTTTTCTCCCTAGATAGACTGGGACATAGCAGTTCCACATGCTCCCAGGCCTCACATCCCTGCACCTGCACCTGTGCACCCAGCCCAACTCTCCGCTCACCTCCTCAGCAGCTCCTCCACGCCACTCCCTCTGGCTGGGGAGACTGTTCTACAGCACTTCCCCTTCTGTTCTGCTCACAGGGTGCCACGCCTGCCTTCACAGCAGAGGCCTGGGCGCTGGCCGTGTGCAGCCACATGGGTGGCAAGGCCTGGGGCTCACGAGTGGTGGCCCAGGGCACAGGAAGCACAGCTAACCTGGAAGCTGCTCTCAACACAGCCCGAGCCTACGCTCTCAACCAGCTCTGAGGCCTGGGAGGCCCTCCCAGTGACCCACATGGATTTTAGGCAAGAGCCAGCGGAACCTCCCCCAGAGGCAATGCACTGCCGTGATGCCTCAGTGGCAGAGGCGACAGCTCCAGGCCACACTGAAGGGGCTGCAGCAGCGCACCAATATCGCCATCCGTAAGCTGGACACCACAGGTCAAGTGGCTGAGCCAAAGTCTTCCAGCACCGGGCCCTACAGCACATAGAGACAGAGGTATCGGGGGATACAAGTAACACATCTGGGAACATGAAGATATGAGCCATGTCAGCTGCAAGTCTGTTTGTGGGGCATCGCAAGTAAAATGTGGTGCTGGCATCCCACATGGGCACCAGTTCAAGTCCCAGCTGCTCCACATCTGATCCTGCTTCTTGCTAATGTGCTTGGGAAGGTAACTAAGTATGGTCCCTGTACCCACGTGGGAGACCCAGAAGACGCTCCTGGCTTCGGTTCGGCCCAGCTCCAGCCATTGCAGTCATTTAGAAAATGAGCCAGGAGATCACTGTATCTCCCTCTTTCTTTGTCTGACTTTGAAATAAATAAATATCTTTAGAAAAAGAAAAATCTTTGACATTGGGGCTGCTGTTGTGGCACAGCAAATTAAGCTGTCACCTGCAACACTGGAACATCCCATATCAGAACACTGGTTTGAGTCCCAGCTATTCCACTCGTCGTCCAGCTCCCTGCTCAGATGCCTGGGAAGGCAGCAGGAGATGACCCCAGCACTTGGGCCTCTGCCACACATGTGGCAGACCCGGATGGAATTCCTGGTTCCTGGCCTTGACCCGGACCAGCGCCAGCTGTTATAAGCCATGTGGGAAGTGAACAAGCAGATGGAAGACTCTCTCTCTGTAACTCTACCTTTCAAATAAATCTTTAAAAACAAAAGTTATATTTACCCTCATTGGACATTGCACAATATATACAATTTCAACACATTACCTGGTACTCCATAAATTTCTGCAGTTTTTATGTACCTATTAAAAACAGTGCAAGAAGTGCCTCAGAAGACAGGTGATCCCTTTTACTCGGAAGAGAGCAGACTTCCTGCTCCCAGGAACCTGGAATAGATGCCCCATCACTCATCATTTTACATGTCAGCGGTATCTGTGGGCATGCTCAGTACAGGATGCAGCCTGGGCACACCTGGCACCAGCAGAGGGCTCCCTGTGCACCAAGACCCAGAGCTGTCACCCGGTGGTCAGGATGGCCGGGCAAGCCTCTGTGGTCACTCCACAGCAGTAACTTATTGTCTTCGAGAACACCTGTTGATTTTGTGGATCATTAGGGTCACAGGTGTTGGACAGCTGCTGCAGGTGTGGCAGACGCCGAGCAAACCACAGTTCCTGCCTGCGTGGCATTCCATCCCAGTGGGGAGCAGGCCAAGAGAAGGTGTGTCCAACAGCAGGGAGGAGTTCCATGGAGGAAAAGCAAGAACAGGGAGCCCAAGGGGGCAGGTGGTGCCTCCCCGAGGTGTGGCATCTGAGCACAGAGTTGGGAGGTGAGGAGGTGAGCCAGTGCAAAGGCCTGGAGGTGTGGCAAGGAAGCCTGTGGCTCTGAGCTAGGAGCTGGTTTAGCAGCAGGTGGTAGGGTTAGAGAGCAGGATTGGACCAACCAAGATTTATTTGAGGTAATAGAAAGGCACAGAGAGATCTTCCATCGGCTGGTTCACTCCCCAAATGGCTGCAACGATCAGTGTTCACTGTCCAGCAATGAGGGACTTGGTGCACAGAGCCAACGATCGTACACACAGACTGCTCGCTGATAGTCAATAGCTAAAGTTTAATAACAGCAAAAGACTTTTAAAAACTGAAGATCAGTAGGCATAAGGAAGGAAGGTCCAGAACAGGGTGTGGCTTCCATGCTAGCAAGCGGGGGGGGGGGGGGGGGGGTCAATCAGTTCTAATAATTAAACAATGAGTTCTAATAATTAAACAGCGTGCACTAGAAGAGGCACTGCTGTTTGGTCTGTTATCAACACTTGAGGATCAGGGAGTTCCTGCATCCATGCTTTTCTGTTCCAATTGCTTCAGGACCTTTGCCCCGAGTCCTCTTGGCTTTCTCAGGATTACAGTTGGTTATGGTTTCACACCAGCAAGGTTTCCCATTGTCCTCCTACGAATTCCCGTCTTCCTATAACCAGGGCTGGGCCAGGCCAGCGCCAGAAGCATCTTCTAGGTGTCCCATGAGGGTTCAAGAGATCTAAACACTTGGGTCATCTTCCACTGCTTTTCTCAGGCACATTGTCCCACTGCCTTCCCAGGCACATTAGCAGGGACCTGGGTGGAAGCTGAACCTCTGGGACAGGAACCAATGGCCAAATGAGGAGCTGACAATGCAGGCGGTGGCTCTACTTGCTATGCCACAATACCAGTCCGCAGCCATAAGCTTTTTAAACAAGTTGCACAGGGGCCAGCATTGTGGTGCCACGAGGTAAGCTACTGGCTGCAATGCCATACTGGAGCAATGGTTCAAGTCTGGGCTGCTTGACTTAGATCCAGCTCCCTACTAATCCACCTGGCAAGGCAGTGAACAATGATTCAAGGGTTCAAGCCTCTACCTTTCACAGGGGAGACCTCAGGTGGAACTGCTGTTTCCTGGCTTCAGCCTGACCCAGCCCTAGCCGTTGCAGCCACTGAACCAGCAAATGGAGGATCTCTCTTCTTCCCTCTCTAGTTCTCTGTCTTTCAAATAAATAAATCTTAATAATAATAATTTTTTAAAAAGTCCCCAGGTTCCATGAGCTTGGTAAATGAGATGGTAAATGAGAGCGGAGTGGGCCCCCGTCATCCTTTCCTGTACCTGTTTTTGTCCTGATGGCTTGTGAGCAAATCACTGATTCTAGCACTGTTGGCAAAGCTTTGCTGCAGGATCATGAAACCAAGCAGTGACCACACTGCATAGTGCCCAACACAGGCCCAGCTCCTGCATGCTCCCTCTCCACCCCAGCCAGGCATTGTGGTCTCTGTGTTGCATGGTAAACTGGGGTAGTGGGCAGGCCCAGCTCAAAACTACACTGCCTTCCTGCTGCCTCTTCTTCCTATAGAAGTTGCTGTTTCACCAGCCAACATCCCCCCACAAAAAAGTCACTCCTGCCCCCAGAGGCGGCAGGGGAACAGGGCACCAGCCATATCCTGTCATACCAGGGCTGGGGGCATGGCCTCCTCCTAGGAAGCGGAGGGCGATTCCTGGCATTTAAAGAGAGGTGGGCCTGCAAGTTGGGCCTGCAGGTCTCCCATGAGTGCCCTAGACGAGTCCTTCCACTGTCACCTCCACCCCGCACAGCTAATTCCACCCAAGGAGACCTCGGCTGACCCTGCCTCGGCCTTCCACCTCTTCTCATCAAACCCCTAAAGCCCACCCATTCCTAAGTACACCCACCACAAGCCCTGAGCAAACCCAAGGACGCACCGTTTCCTCCCTACTCTGAGGCCCCTCGCTGCCCTTCGCACGCGAACCTCCAGAGGTCGGCAAGTCCCTCGCGGGACGGCCCCGCCCCCTGGCGACACAGGCGTCCCTAACGACGGCTCCCGGAGCTGCAGAAGCCGGCTGCCCACAACCCACCCGGAGTTTCCCCCTCGACCCTCGCCCACATTGGCCATCGCTGCTGTGGCTCCGCGTGGCTGAAGGGCCGGTCTGTATCCACCAGAGCTATCCCCCCATCTTGTCTCGTACCTCCCGCGCGCCCCTCTCCTCAACACACAGCTCCTCATCCCACCCACTGCCTGGGTCCTGGGAAGGAGGAGAGGGGTTGGCGACGAGCAGTCCTGACGTCCAGTCTCCCATCCAGGGCTGCCATTCCTGGCTGCCTTGTTCCCTTGGCTACCAAGGAGCTGACGGGACCTCTTCACCCTGGGGTAGGATGGGAGAAGGGCCCCCGCTGACCTTTGGAGATGAGCGCCTCCTGCTGAGGCTTCAGAGCTGAAGGTAGGGGGTGGGAAGGGGAAGAGCGAACCCGAGTGTTATTTTGAAACAACAGACCTGAGTGGAAAATTGAGGCACAGGTGCAACCTCACTGGGCCATAGACCAACGTGCTGGACAGGTAGGTGCCTGAGGTGGACTGTCTGCCAAGGATACCAGGGGATGGATGGGAGAGCTGGCTAAAAAAGCAGGGAAAGCAAGGTGCCAGATGGGTGTATGGGTCGTCAAAGCTGGTACCGTTCAGAGGGAAGGGACCATAGGCACAGAGGCACTTTCCCGCCGAGACAGAAGGCCGGGCCCCTCTTCAGCTGCCCAGTCAACAGGCGGGAGGGTGGGAGAGCCGCTTGGCAAAAGCTGGGACTAGCAGCAAGGGGGAGAGGCTACCCCAACATCTGGCCAGGAGGGAAGAGCCTCAGCCCACAGGATTAGGCTCAGCTGGGGACTTGAGGATGACTGGAGCAGGTGTGAGAGCTCGTGTGTGAGGAGGGGATGTGATTCCAGTGACTGTGGAGAGCATGGAGGGCCCAGGGCTGCCGCCTCGGGCACATGGGTCAGGGCCTGCTGTGCCCAGCAGCAAGAAACATAAGGGACAGACGCTGTTTAAGTCAGCACTGCAGGAAATAGCCCAGGGTGGCTCCACACTGGGAGCAAATGCTCAGGAGCCCCGAACTCCACTGTGCATGTCCTCACTCCACTGCGCATGTCCTCACTCCACTGCGCATGTCCTCACTCCACTGCGCATGTCCTCACTCCACTGCGCATGTCCTCACTCCTGCTTCCCGCCTGCAGGGCTAAGGTGCCCTTAGCTGGGGACACTAGAGCAGGGCACGACAGGCACTCACTCCCCGTGTCCCCCACCCACCTCTCTGGTGGCAGGAAGGAATCCTGCCCCAGGTCCCTCTGGGACCACCCTCCGTGGGGGCCTTGAGGAGCTGTCTGGGTGCCCTGCTGCTCCCAGCTCATCCCTGCAGGCTCTCAGGGAACATAATGCCACCTTTCACCATTATCAACATTGTCAGCTATAGCCAATGAAGGCACAGGCAGTTTAAGGCCTACCTGGAGGGGGGAAGGAGTCATCCATGTGCTGTGTGCAGCCTTCACTGTGATCAGGCCATCACTTCCTGTTCCTGGTCTCCAGTTTCCACACCGAATTGGATAAGGAGGTGGGTGAATAAGGTGGGGAGCCTGCCCTGCCTCCCTGTGGGGTGCTGAGGGAGGAAATGGTTCTGTACATACCACCCACCCTTGGCCCTTCCCAGCTGTGCCCTTGAACTCTTTCATCTGCTCATTTCCAATATCTCCCATTATTTCATCCATTGAGCTGTGTGTGAGCTGTCCAAAAGGCTGCCTGCCCCATGAGATCTGGGAGCTGAAGTCACTGCCGAGGAGCAGGGCAGTTCTGCGGGGTTTCAGGGCCTGGGATGAGAGCCTGGAGATCCCCGGCTGCTGTCTCTGAGTGACTGTCACAGCTTCCTGCTCATAGCCAGGCTTTCTTCCCTTCTGCTGATGGGGCTCCAGCAGCAGACCACACACCTCCTTCAAGGAGACGGTCTCTGCCTGCCAGCATGGGAACAAACCCCAAGGAGGAACCTGATTGGCTCAGGAGCCCACTGCCACACCCCTCACTCTGACCACAGAGCACTCCTATTGGCCCGGATCTACAAATGCTCTTATCAGATGCAGGGTTACCCCAAAGGAACAAGTGCCAACTGCCTGATCCAAGCCCAGCCTCCAGAGTTGGACTAGGAACCAGAGAGGCAAATGGGATGGACTCGGGGCAGAAGCACATGATGGGGTCGGGGAAGATGGGAAATCACATCACTCAGGTGATATAACTACCAGAGAGCTGGGGCCCAAACAAGACAGGCCTGGTGTAAGGGTGGGGGACAAGAAAGGCTGAAGAAGTGGGGCTTGAGAACATCACCCTCCCAGGCAGAGGTGGAACAGCCGGGACACAGGCCCATGTCATGTACCTGCTGCAGCCTGCCCTGTGCGAGGCTAGCAACAGCATCTGTTCCCAGAAGGCCTGGGGAGGCTGGCTTGGCCCGGTAGGTGAGGGTGAGCCAGGGACAGGTTGACATAGATACCCCGTTGTGGCTGCAAGAGACCTGCACGCCCAACAGCTGAGGTGAAGACATGGGCAAAGGAGAGGCCCTGAGTGGGGCTGCAGCAAACAGAGGAGAGAGAGGCCACCAGGGTGAGAAGCTTGGACAGAAGGGTTCAGTGAGTGTGGGACCCTGCAGGTTTCAAGTGACTCCCTGGCTGCTGTAAGTCCCCAGCTGAGCCTGATCCTGTGGGCCTTGATTGCGTTTGAGGGGCCAAGCCTGGGTGGAGTTCAGCGAGGCCCATCAGTTCAGACTCAGCAGTGAGGTGGGGCAATCCCAGGAGACCCCCCAAGGGACCCCAGGATCCCTTTGATAAAGAACACATCAGGAGTGAGGAGAAGGACTGAGTGGTGGTCCCCAAGGACAGTGATCAGGCCCCACCTGTCCAGATGAAAGTCATAGTCATTGCCATCTTTAAAACATGCATTACTGGGAGGCAGTTGTTGTGCTCCTGACCCTTTTAAAGATTTGTTTATTTTTATTGGAAAGGCAGATATACAGAGAGGAGAGAGAGCAAGATCTTCCATCCAATGATTCACTCCCTAAGTTACTACAACGACCAGAGCTGAACTGATCCAAAGCCAGGAGCCAGGAGTTTCTTCTGGATCTTTCACGTGGGTGCAGGGTCCCAAAGCTTTGGACCATCCTCAACTGCTTTCCCAGGCCACAAGTAGGGAGCTGGATGGGAAGCAGGGCTGCTGGGATTAGAACCAGCACCCATATGGGATCCTGGTGTGTGCAAGGTGAGGGCTTTAGCCGCTAAGCTATCGCACTGGGCCCCTCCTGACCCTTTTAAATAGACTTGGTTTCAGTATTTTTTTTCCTTTCTCTTCTTTTCTTTTTTTTTTAAGGGCTATTTATTTGAAAAACAGAGCTACAGAGAAAGAGACCATTCATCCTCTGGCTCACTCCCCAGATGGCTGAAACAACCATAGATAGGCTGCTCCATAGTCAGGGACCTAGTGCTTCCATGTGGTTGAAGGGGCCCAAGCACTTGGACTATCCTACACTACTTTCCCAGGCTCGTTAGCAGAGAGCTGAATCAGAAGTGAAGCAGCGGGCCCGGCGCGGTGGCGCAAGTGGTTAAGTCCTCGCCTTGCACGCCCGGGATCCCACATGGGCGCCGGTTCTATCCCGGCGGCCCCGCTTCCCATCCAGCTCCCTGCCTGTGGCCTGGGAAAGCAGTCGAGGACGGCCCAAAGCTTTGGGACCCTGCACCCGCGTGGGAGACCCGGAAGAGGCTCCTGGCTTCGGATCGGCATAGTATCGGCCCGTTGCGGCTCACTTGGGGAGTGAATCATCGAACGGAAGATCTTCCTCTCTGTCTCTCCTCTCTGTATATCCGCCTTTCCAATAAAAAAATAATAAAAATAAATCTTTAAAAAAAAAAAAAAAAAGAAGTGAAGCAGCCAAGACTTCAACTGATGCCTCTATGGGATACTCACATCGTAAGCAGTGGCTTTAACCGCTATGCCACACTAACAGCCCAATTTTGTGTGTGTATCTATGTGTGTATGTATAGATAAATAGATAGATAGGTAGAGATATATAAACTACATATAGATATATACAACTATATATATAAATACATATGAAACTAAAATCCATGGAAGAAAGTATCCCCTGTGTTTAGTGAAAGTCTGCCTGCCGGAAGTGTGCTTTGTGATAGCTATTTCTCTCTCTCTTTTTTTCAGATTTATTTTATTTTTTCACTAGGAAGTCAGATATACAGAGAGGAGGAGAGACAGAGAAAGATCTTCTGTCCAATGATTCACTCCCCAATTGGCTACAACAGCCAGAGCTGAACCAATCCAAAGCCAAAAGCCAGGAGCTTCTTCCGGGTCTCCCATGCGGGTGCAGCGTTTCAAGACTTTGAGCCATACTCGGCTGCTTTCCCAGGCCACAAGCAGGGAGCTGGGCGGGAAGCAGAGCTGCTGGGATTAGAACCAGCACCCATATGGGATAGAGGCACATGCAAGATGCGGACTTTAGCCACTAGGCTACCATGCTGGGCCCTGTGATAGCTATTCTTAAGGAGTACAACAGTTAGGCCATACCTTGGGATGCCAGGATCCCTTGTCAGCATGTCTGGGATTGAGTCCCAGCTTCACTCCTGATTCCAGCTTCCTGCTAATGTGCACCGTGGGAGGTAGCAGGTGGTAACTCCCAGGTGGAAGAGCCAGATTGAGTTCCTGGCTTCCGGCTTTGGCCTGGCCTAGCCCCAGCCGTTCACATTTAGAGTGCACCAACTTATGGGAGATCACTCTCTCTTTAACTGTCAAATTCAAGAATATGTTTCAAAAATCAAGAGTCATGAACTCTGACCTTATTGTATGGTTAGTGTTTTCAACATTTGCCTTGAAAATGTCACAGACCTCAGCCAAAGCATCCCAGGGCCTTTGGCAGCTGTCTCCTGCATCAGCCTGGCTCAGGGCAACCAGGCAGAACAAGGCCCTGCCCTTAGCTGGGTCCTGCTGTACAGGCTGCAGGCACAAAAGCAGCAGCAAGAGCAACTCAGGCCAGACTTTGTGAAGAACTGCCAGTTCCCTCTGAGAGTGGCATCCTAGGTCATGAGCCTAGGGCCATCCCATGTCATGGGGCATTTCTGACTCCAGGTCCAGGCTTCCAGGAGGAAGTAAAAAGAACCACCTAGCAGGACAGTGAGGTGGGGGGTGGTGTGAGCGATGCCTGCAGCTCCCATTCCAGACCATTGCCCAGCGCCCCTCCCCCTGTCCTTCTGCTCTCCCCTGGACACAGAAAGAGGCCTGGAGAGCCCTGTACCTACTCAGAGATGCCACCTCTGGTTGGCCCTCAGGGAGCAGGACTCTGAAGAAAGAATACTACCCCTGCACCCTGCACCCTGCACCCTGCACCCATCCCACCAGGGCTCTCTGCAGAGTCAGTGCATGGCCTTCTATCAGAGAAATTGCTGCAGCAGCCCAGATAGGTGCCCCCTTTTAACAAGGAAACCAGCTCAGCGAGGTTAGGGAACTTGGCCAAGGTCACACAGCTAGTTACAGGCAGTCAGAAATGCAATGTCAGCTGATGTGCTTCTCAGCAGCACCACCTCCTCTCAAGCCCACTTCCCTGAGGGGCCTTCAGAGAGCAATGATCCCACTATTCTGGACACAGCCTGTGTGTACATTTGTATCTCATTTACGTAAGAGGGGCCACAATACATAGATGTCCTTCCCTCTCGCCGTTCCTCCCCCTTCTGTCAGGCTTTTCCTCCTTGGCATCTTGGCAGGTTGGGGAGCACCATCTGGTCCCTTCTGCTGCCAAGGATGCCCCTGCTGCTTCCCAGTATTCCTGCCTGCCAACTACTACCTGGAGCCTGAGGCCCTGTGCTGCTGCCCCTCGCCTGGTTTCATGGGGGAGGCGCCATGGAGCAAGAACAAGCAAATTGGGGTGGGGAAAGACATCTTCAGACATTGACAAGTCCTCGGTCTCCTGGCTTCTGTCTCTAGTCCCAAATTTAGCTGGCTTCTCGCCTCCCACGCCTGCCCGCTGCTGTCTGGAGCGCCAGGAAGCTGCGAGGAAGATTGGGACGGGGAGAGGGAAGGTGGAAGCCCAGAGCCAGAGCCTTCAGTATTGAGGAGGAAAGGAAGATATGGGCACTGGGGTGGGTGCTGGTGGTCTGGTCTCCCTTCATTGCTCTCTGCACCGAGTCCTGCCCACATCAAAAACCAGTGTGACTGCTGAGCCCTCAAAATCGAACACTTAGTATGAAAACATTCATGTAAAAGATTGTGGGCTAAATCACCTTGCAAGCACCAGCATCCCATATGACTGCTGGGTTCGTATCCCAGATGCTCCACTCCCTGTTTATGGCCTTAGAAAGCAGTAGAGGATAGCCCAAAGTCTTGGGACCCTGCACCTGCATGAAAGACCTGGAGGAGGTTCCTGGCTTCTTGCTCCTGCCTCCAGATTGACTCGGCTCTGGCCATTGTGATCATTTAGGGAATGAACCAGCAAATGGAAGATCTTTCTCTCTGTCTTTCCTTCTCTCTATAAATCTGATTTGCCTTCCCAATAAAAATAGTAGATCTTAAAAAAGAAAATCGCAATTTTTTTAATTCATTACATACATAGTGACAATGTTTGGGATTACTGAATTAAATATAAGGAGAATTGCACCCATTTAATATGGGTACTAGCTTACTTAAAATAACATTCATGGCTTGCACTATATTTCTTTTGGCTGACTCTGTTAACCCGGTCCCCTAGTTGAAGCAGTTGCTGTTCCATGAAATGTTTCACATGGAAATCTCTTTGGAGCTGAATGTTCTTTGTTACTCCTCTGCCTTTGGGGTACCCCTCACACTTAAGACACTACCATGTAGGGTTCTGTTTTTAACCTTGGTAGACTGAATTTATTTTTTTATTTTTTAAATTTTTTACTTTTTGGTAGATTGAGTTTAAATTAACTCTTGTTCTTTATAAGCTGTGCAATACTGGGCAGATTAATTAATTTATCTGTGCTTGTCTTTCACAATAACAAAGAGGGAATATTATGAGTGCCTCTAGCAGGAAAACTTCTGTGAGGATAAATGAGTTAATATGCAAAAAGAACTGGGAAATTTCTAGGCAGGGTAAGGACAGGCGCTCAGCGGTTAGGACATTGCTTGGGCAGCCCACATTACAGGCTGGAGTGGCTAGATCAAGTGTGGGCTGCTCTGCTTCTGATCCGGCTTCCTGCCCATGCACACGCTGGGAGGCAGCAGGCAATGGCCAAAGGACTTGTGTCTCTACCAACTCACAACGCAGACTCAGACTGAGTTCTGGGTTCTAGCCCAGGCTTGGCTGATACAGGCATTTGGGAAAGTGAATTCAGCGGATGAAAAACCTCTATCTGTCTTTCAAATAAAATGAAAAATAAGTATTTCTGAATTGGAAAGCAGGGCATCTGGCATGTGGCAAGGACCGTGATCACTGTGTAGCTGTGATTATCTGAAACTCTGACAGCTCCTTGCTAGTTTCTTGGGGCTACATGGATCATCTACTGTGACTCCTGGGATGTGCTTGCTTTCTTTAAGTAACTTTTTAAAAATATTTGCTTATTTTTATTTGAAAGGTGGATTTACACAGAGAGAAGGAAAGACAGAAGAAAGAGAGAGAGATCTTCTATCTGCTGTTTTACTCTATTTTACTCCCCAAATGGCCACAAGGGCCAGAGCTGGGCTGGTCCAAAACCAGGCGCCAGGAGCATTCTGCAAGTCTCCCATGTGAGTGTAGGGACCCAAGCATCCTCCACTGATTTCCCAACCTGAATCAGAAGTGGAGCAACTGGGACTTGAACCGGTGCTCATGTGAGATGTCAGCACCACAGGAGGCTTAATCCACTACACAACCGTGCCAAGCCCTGGATGTTTCCTTTTATCCATTCCTCCACTGCTGGTCACCATCACCCTTCTGAAATTCAGAGAGGCTCAGTAACCTATCCAGGGCCATACAGTGAGACAGTGGGATGTGCACTTCACTGCTCCATGGTGGGCCCAGAGCCCTGAGTGGCACCACTCCATGCCACCTGTCTACGCAAATATCCCCTGAGGCCCTCCAAAATCACACGCACACACCTCTGCCTCCTCCTCCTTGCTCTAGGTCCCCATCGACATCCAGGATCCAGAGATCTGAGTGGCCACCCAGGAGCTAACCGCCACCATGTTGCAAGTCCCCAGCATGCAGGACTCTGGCTCCAACCGGTCCTCAACCTCTGCCCAAGAGCGGCCTTCCTCTGCGAGCCAAGCTCCACCCCCGACTTCTCAGGCCACAAAGCCCTCATCCATGACCCTGCCTGCCAAGTCTAAAACCTCCAGTTTCCGTCGCATGCGCCGGATCATTGCTGAGGACCCTGAGTGGTCACTGGCTATCGTGCCCCTCCTCACAGAGCTCTGCATTCAGCACATCGTCCAGAACTTTCACAGTGAGTCTGGCCCTGCGGGACGCCCAGGGGCTCACCGGCATGGGGACGGGTGGTGGGAACAGCCTGGAGCCGATATCCCAGCACCAAGACCCCCAAGTCCCCTGACCTCCAGGTTGTCCCCGGTTTCCCACACAGCACCCTCATACCAAGCCTAAGCTTCCCTTCCTCTCAGGGTGAAGATGGCATCTCCTGCCGTGCCTTTAGCCAGGGCTCACCGAACCCCCTCTCACACTGTGCCCTCCTCCATGCTGATGCCACCTTCTTGCTTTTCCTTTTTTTATTTTTTTAAGATTAATTTGAAAGAGAAAATCAGAGAACTCTTACATCTGCTGCTTCATTCTCCAAATGGCCACAATAACCAATTCTAAGCCAGACCTAAGCCAGAAGCTAGCAAATGCACCTGGGTCTCCCATGTGGGTGTAGGGACCCAAGCAACTGGGCCATCTCCCACTGCTTTCTCAGTCCTATTAGCAAGGAACTGGATCCAAAGTGAAGCAGCCAGGACTTGAACCAGCACCCCTAGGGGATGCCGGTGCTGCAGCCCAGTAGCTCTCCCTGCTGTTTCCATCACTTACTCATGCAAAATCCAGCCTGCTTGTACAAAATACCAGCTCCTTACACTTGCTGGTCCACTTCCCTGGCAAGCTGTACTCCACTCAGACCAGTAATGTCTATAGACACTGCCCCTTCCTGAGAGGAGCAGGCTACTTCTCCCACTGGCTGGGGAGCCCCCTGAGGCCAGGGCCTCCTTTGTCCACGGCTGCACTCCTTTTGTTTTTTGTGGTTTGCCTCTCCCTCACTAGAATAAAAAAGCGGAGAGGAAGAAACTCTCTTTGTTCTCATTCCTAAATCTCCACACACAGAATAGCATGTGGGTTATATTAGGTGCTCACAAAAGTTTATATTTTTGATATTTGTTAGATTGGGACTTCCAGTCTGAGATTGCCTCCTCCATCAGACTAGATGATAATGATGGTTGGTCCCGGATCTCAGACTCGAGCTCCCTGAGACCAGATCCTGATGGCCCACCCATCAGGCAGGGAGCACCCCAATGCCAGGCCTATGTCTCCTCTCAGCTTGAGCCTTCCTCAGACTGAAGTTCCCCTGGGGCGTTTCCTCATTGTCCCAGACAGGTGCAACTGGGGACTCCTAGGTGACCCCCATTGTCCTCTCTCTGTTCCCAAAGACAACCCCATCCTGAAGCAACTGCTCCCAGAGCACCAGCAAAAGGTCCTGAACCACCTGGCACCCGACCTGCCACTGACCGTGACCGCTAACCTCATCGACCACGAGAGCTACTGGCAGCGCTGTTGCATGCAACGATGGCCAGTGTGCCATGTGGCCGAGCACGGTGGTAGCTGGAAGCGCATGTTCTTTGAACGGCACCTGGAGAACCTGCTCAGGCACTTCATCCCGGGCACCACGGACCCGGCTGTGATCCTCGACCTGCTGCCGCTCTGCAGGAACTACGTGCGCAGGATCCGAGTGGACCAGTTCCTCCCCCCAGTGCGGCTCCCACCCCCGCCCCACGCCGGGGACCATTCGGACTCGGGCAGTGAGGGAGAGCTGGAAGAGCCCATCATGGATCACTACCAGCTGGGAAACCTGGTGGCTGGCCTGAGCCACTTGGAGGAGTTGGACCTGGTGTATGGAGTCAAAGACTGTGGCATGAACTTCGAGTGGAACCTCTTCCTCTTCACCTACCATGACTGCCACTCCTTGGCAGCCACCATTAAGGCATGCCACACCCTCAAGGTACCATTGGCCCCCAGCTGCCGTGCTTCGCCCCACTCCCTCAGATCTCTGAGAGTCCCTCTGTGTCATCTTCTTCTCCTTTGCTGACTCAGGCTTGTTTGTATTTATGCATCTTGCACCAAGCCAGCAGGTTCCTGGGGCTGCTGATCTAATCTAGACACTGTGCAGCCCCCATACTTGGCCCCAGTTTATCACTCAGTCAGGGAACCAACATCTGCATTCCAGGCCCTGTCCTAGGTGCTGAAGACACAACGCACAGCAAAATTAGGTCATTTGTGCTTCTGGAGCTGACAAGCTGGTGGGATGAAAGACACTCATCAGCAGTGATATAAATGTGAAACTGTGACTAGAATACAGTTGCCAGATTTAGCAAATAAAAGTGCAAGACACCCAGTATTTGAATTTCAAGAGTGGGCATGTGACCGTACAATAAGGACACTATTTGGGGATGTCAGTACACTATACTGGAGTGCCTGGGTTCACTTCCTGGCTCCTGATTCCTGATAATGTGCACCTTTAGAGACAGAAAAAGGTGGCTCCTCCTTGATTTAGCAAGATGGAGGTCCCTGCCTGGGGACTGTGGCAGTGAAGTGCCAAGAGCAGAGATCAGGTAGCTATGGTTTATGGGGGAGAGTAGAAGTGAGGAATGGGTGACTGTGTTCAGTTTTTGCTCTGTTTTGTTTTGTCAAAAACTTTGCTGTTGGACCAGCATTGTGTCACGGTGGGTTAATATACCACCCCATGAGTGTTGGTTCGAGTCCTGGTTCTCCACTTCCCATCTAACTCCCAGGGAAAACAGCAGAGAATGTCCCAAGTACTTGGATCTCTGCTATCCATGTGGGAGACCTAGATGAAGATCCTGGCTCCTGGCTTTGCCCAGCCTCTGACCGTTGTGGCCATTTGGGAAGTGAACCAGCAGATGGGACATGTCTCCTTCGTCCTCTGTAACTCTGCCTTTTAAACAAAACGAAATTTAAAAACTTGGCTGTGGGGCAGGCAGATAGAGCAGTACTAGGTGAGAGCTTTCACCTTGCTTAAGAAGAAACTTGACTGTGTTTGCAAACAAGGTTAAGATCCTATCCAGCTGCAAGAAAGGGATTGACTATGGCAGGGAGACCAGGGAAAGTTCCTGAAGGGAGCAGGAGGATAGGATCTAGGGCAGAAGTGGCCCTGGAGAAGGGGAGAGGGGAAGTAAGAGGCAGTAAGTCTGTGTTTGCTGTCAGTAAAGTGAAGGATTCTGTTGGGAGCACCTGGTCCCTCCAAGTCAGAGGAGGTTGGAAAAGGTTGAAATTGTTGTCTAAGATGGTGAGTGTATTATCAGAGAACTGAAGGGCACACAGCACTGAGCGCCCATAGGTGGTTTCAATCATGCCCACCAGTCCATCTGGGGACATCTTCTGTGATGTCAGATTCTTGGGCAAAACACACAGAAAATAGAGATGGGCGTTGACCCAGCCTTGCAGCTTTGCAGGTAGATTGAGGAAGAAGCCAGAGGCTAAGAGACCTTAACCCCAACTAGAAGGGAGGTTAAAGGAGAGAGGAGACTGAAGGCTGCATGAGAGCATAGCCCCCCGAGGGCAGAGAGGTGGAACAAGGCAATAGGAGGTGGGGTGGGGGGAGTGCCCATCAATAATGCTCAAAATGCTCATCCCCCTCCCTGCTTCTTCCCCTCCCTACCTTTCTCCCAATTCTGACCCTAATAAAAATCCTCTGCTCTAAGCCTCCATTATCTACATACAAAATGGAGAGAACTTGCTCTACTTTATCAGGACACTATGCATTAGAGATGATGCTTATGAAATCTTCCAGAAGCATGCCAACACATAATAATGGCTCAGTAAGGGTTGTGGTACAGCAAATGAAGCTGGTGCCTGGGATGTTGGCATCCCATATGGGTTCTGATTCAGTCCTGGCTGTTTCACTTCCAATCCAGCTTCCCACTAATATGCCTAAAGAAACAGTGAAGTTCACCCCAAGTATTTGGGCCCCTGCAACCCTGAGGCAGACCTGGAAGAAGCTCCTGGCTCCTGTCTTTGGACCAGTCCAGCTCCAGCCATTGTGGCATTTAGGAGCATGAACCAACAGATGGAAGATCTCTCTCTTTTTATGTCTCTCTCTCTCTGTAATTCTGCCTTTCAAATAAATAAATAAATAAATATTTCCAAAAAAGTAATGATTTCTTAGTAAATAGCAACCTCTTTCCCAACTACCCACCACCACTTGTGCACCACTCCACTAGGTCAGGTAGGCCTGCCTCATCCAAGAGCCAGCCAGCTGAGCACAACCTCAAGCCTCCCTGTGGCTTCCCTTTCTACCTGTAAGAAGCAGATAGGGGGCAGGCCTAGTGGAAAGGCAGAGTTACAGAAAGAGTGGGAGAAACAGAGAAAGACCTCTGGTCCATTGGTTCACTCCTCAAATACCTGCAATAGACAAAGCCAGGAGCCAGGAACTCCATCTGGGTCTCCCATGTGGATGGCAGGAATCCAAGTCCTTGAGCCATCATCCACTGCCAGCAAGAGTGCACATCAGTAGGAAGCTGGATTAGAAGTAGAGCAGTTGGGACTCAAGACAGTACTCCAGCGTGGGATGCAGAAATCCCAGGGGTACCACAACACCTGCTCAAAATGAATGCTTCTTGGGGCTACTGCAATGGTGTAGCATGCTTCAACATCCCATATGGGCACTGGTTCAAGTGCCGGCCACTCCAACTCCCTGCTAAGGGCCTGGGAAAGCAGTGGAACATGACCCAAGTGCTTGGGCACCTGGATCACTCCTGGTCCCTGCCTTTACCCTGGCTCCGCTCTGATCATTGAGGCCACTTGGGGAGGAAACCCGCAGACAGAAAATCTGTGTTTTTTCTCTCTTGTGTTTCTTTCTCTAACTCTGCCTTTCAAATAAATAAAATAAGTCTTTTTTTTTTAAGATTTGTTTTATTTGAAAGTCAGATGTACAGAGAGGAGGAGAGACAGAGAAGAAGATCTTCCATCTGTTGATTCACTCCCGAAGTGGCTGCAATGGCCGGAGCTGCACCAATCTGAAGCCAGGAACCCAGAGCCTCTTCCAGGTCTCCCACATAGATGCAGGGTCCCAAGGCTTTGCACTGTCCTCAGCTGTTTTCCCAGGCCACAGGCAGGGAGCTGGATGGAAAGGGGGGACTGCCAGGATTAGAACCGGTGCCCATATGAAATCCTGGTGCATGCAAGGTGAGGACTTTAGCAACTAGGCTACCACGCTGGGCCCTAAAATAAGGGTTTTTTTTTTAATTAAAAAATAAATGCCTTTAAATATGAGTAAGCAGATATTTTCTCCCCAGCTGGCCACTGTCATAGACCCCTTCTGTACCTGCCTGCAGGTCTTCAGGCTAACCCGCAGCAAAGTGGACGATGACAAGGCACGCATCCTGATTCGAAGCTTGCTGGATCACCCAGCCCTTGAGGAGCTAGACCTGTCCCACAACCTCATTGGGGACCGTGGTGCCCGTGGGGCCGCCAAGCTACTGTTGCACAGCCGCCTGCGTGTGCTCAACCTGGCCAATAATCAGATCCGTGGGCCTGGTGCGCAGTCACTGGCTCACGCCCTGGCATACAACACTAACCTCATCTCCCTCAACCTGCGCCTCAACTGCATCGAGGACGAGGGTGGCCAGGCAATTGCCCATGCCCTGCAGACCAACAAGTGCCTCACCACACTACACCTCGGGGGCAATGAGCTGTCTGAGCCCACAGCCACAATCCTGTCCCAAGTGTTCACTGTCAATACCACGCTCACCAGCATCAATCTGTCCTGCAACCACATTGGACAGGTAGGGGTGTGTGTGTGTGTGTGTGTGAGACTAGTTCAACTGCCCTGAGAAACTTGCAGGACAAGTGTTAAGATCACAGACGTGAGGCTGGCATCGTGGTATAGCAAGCTAAGACTCAGTGGCACCAGTTCGAGTCCCAGATTCCCTAGTTCCGATCCAGCTCCCTGCTAATGCACATGGAAAAGCAGCAGAAGATGGCCCAAGTGCTTGGGCTCTGGCACCCCAAGTGGGAGACCTGGAGGAAGCAACTGGCTTCTGGCTTCAAATTGGCTCAGCTGCAGCAATTCTAGCCTTTTGGGGAGTGAACCAGTGGATGATCGTTCTCTCTGTCTCTGTAAATCTGCTTTTCCAATAAAACAAATAAATCTTTTAAAAAAAAAAAAGTATACATACAGGGTCTGGCATGGTAGCCTAGTGGCTAAAGTCCTCACCTTGGAGGCTCTTGGATCCCACATGGGTGCCCGTTTGTATCACGGCTGCTCCACTTGCCATCCAGCTCCCTGCCAGCTATGGCCTGAGAAAGCAGTCGAGAATGGCTCAAAGCTTTGAGACTCTGCACTCACATGGGAGACCTGGAAAAAGCTCCAGGTTCCTGGCTTCAGATCAGCTCAGCTTCGGCCATTGCAGCCACTTGGGGAGTGAATCATCAGACAGAAGATCTTCCTCTCTGTTTCTCCTCCTCTCTGTGTATCTGACTTTGTAATAAAAATAAATAAATCTTTTTTAAAAAAAGAAAAGACTTTATTTATTTGAAATGCTGACCTATAGAGAGACAGAGATCTTCCATCTGCTAGTTCACTCCCCATGTGACTACAACTGCTGGGTCTGGGCCAAAGCAAAGCCAGGAGGCAGGAGCTGCTTCCAGGTCTCCCTAGGGGTGCAGGGGCCCAGGCACTTAGGCCACATCCCACTGCTTTCCCAGAAACAAGTAGGGAGCTGGAATAGAGTGGAGCAGTCGGAACTTGAACCCATGCCCCTATAAGATGCTGGCATTGCAAGCAGTGGCTTAAATTGCTGTGTCACAAACCAGCCCCATTATGTAATATTTGTACACCTGTGAGAAAATGCAGTGCAGTACTTCAATTGGTGCCTACAGTGTGAGCTGGCCAAATCAACCAATTGGCATTTCCACCTTTGTACCCTCTTCCATGCTGTTGATATTACAAATTTTTATTTTTTGATGATCTACAGTGTTGTGCAAAGAGAATCTGTTGCTTCGATATGATTGTGTTTTGTGCCAAAAAACATACTCTATACAAACTTTTTAAGAGTATTTTTTTAAGATTTACTTATTTTTATTAGAAAGGCATACTCAGGGAGAAGAGGGACAGCGAGAAACATCCTCCGTTTGATGGCTCACTCCCCAGGTGGCCGCAACGGTCATAGCTGAGCCAATCTGAAGCCAGGAGCTTCTTCAGAGTCTCCCATGTGGGTGCAGGTTCCCAAGCCTTTGGACCATCCTCAATTACTTCCCCAGGCCACAAGCAGGGAGCTGGAAGGGAAGGGGAGCAGCCAGGATACAAGCTGCTACGGGATCCTGTCCTTTGCAAGGGGAGGATTCAGTCCATTGAACCATCATGCCAGGTCCTAAACATTTTATTTTACTTGAAAGCCAGAGTTAAAGAGAGAGAAGGAGAGAGAGAGAGAATCTTCCATCTTCTGGTTCACTCCCCAAATGGCTGCAACAGCCATAGTTCAACAGCCAAACTGGGCTGATCCTAAGTTGTGAGCCAGGAGCTTTTTCTGGGTCTCCCACATGGGTGCAAGGGGTCATCCTCCACTGCTTTCCCAGGCCATAAGCAGGGAGCTGGAATGGAAGTGGAGCAACTGGGATTTAAACTTATGCCTAAAAAAATAAAAACAAACAAGCAAATAAACTGATGCCTATAGGGAATGCTGGTGCCACAGGTGGAGGATTAGGGTGCTCTACCACCAAGCCAACCCCTAACATCTTTTGTTTTAAAATTTATTTAATTTTTAAATTAAGATTTCCTTCTGCCCCTCTCCCAGGATGGCGGCAAGCAGCTCCTGGAAGGCATCCTGGACAACAAGACCCTCCTGGAGTTCGACCTGCGCCTGTCAGATATAGCCCAGGAGAGCGAGTACCTCATTGGCCAGGCCCTCTGTGCCAACCGAGAAGCTGCCCGCCAGCGCACCTTGAATTCCAACCACCTCATGTCTTCCATCACTGCCAAGAACCTGTACAACTCCGTAGGATAAGACCCCAGACATGACTCACTGCCCTCCACTTCCATGTCTGCTGTACTGTCACACTGCTCAGGGAGTTGGGGCAGAAAGTTCCTGGGAAGGGGAGTGCTCAATTATGTGTGGATGCAGGGAAGAGGGGGCCCAGGATGAGATCTAAAGCCAGAAACAGTCAGTCTCTGTCCCTGGAGAGAATGTGCAGCTGGGCCTCCTCCCTCAGGTGGCCAATCACTTCCGGGAATGGGAAAGGCTGCATGACAAGATACACCTGCTCAGACTCCCAAAGGGACCATCCACACCTGGATCTAAGACAGACCTGGACCTTGCCCTCGCCCACCAACACACACCCTGTCCCTTGCCACACACACACCCCTCTGAGTACAATAGCGCCCCCTGCCAGTTCCACCTCCCTGTCCCCTGATCCTGTGCTAAGTGATCCAGTTCCACAGGTCACACTATTACCACAGTCCCCAGTCTGGCAAGGGGACAACAGAGGGATCGGGGGAGGGCTCAGACCAGTAGATTCCCTTGGAAGGGTGTTGTCGGGCAGCATGGCCCTCTCCCTTGCATCCAGAGGTAGCCCACCAGTGGCAGGAGGTAGGGAATAAGTGCCACACTGAAAAGGAAGTCAGTGAATCATCCCCAACTTTATTATCCACCCGTTTGATTTCTACAATCTTTGCGCCTAGAAATCCACAACAGAAAGGCCACAGTGTGATGCACCCAACTGACTGAGAGACTGGCCTTCTCTGCAGCCAGGCCCAGCCCAGCCCGTTCACCCCAGGACCCCTGGAGCCTTCCGGGAGCCCTGCAGGAGTCCTCCCACCCTGAAGCCATCCCGAACAGAGTCACCTCAGCCCAGGGGGGGCCACGAGAGAAACCACAGGTGCATTCAGGCTGAGCCCCACCCCCACCCAGAACCTTCAGAGACATTCCCACAGTCCAGGGGCACCTGCTCTTCAGGGCCTCCTTCCAACAAGCGGGCATTAAGCAGAGCACCAAACGGGGCTCGGGAAGTGACCGCACATGTGTGCCTGTCCGGGCCACCGAGATTCTGTCTGCACCTGATTCCTTCTGACAGTTCCCAAGTGCAAACATGTAAGGTGTGTGTGTGTGTGTAGCCACAGCTGCTAACAGAGGTTCTAATTAGAGAAACAAGAACATTCAGTGTAAAGTTTAATTTTAGAGATTAATTAATTTTCTGGTTTTCCCTGGCAATCAATAAAGCTACCAAGAAAAAAAAAGAACAGACCAAGACTTGGTTTCTCTCTAAATCTGTGCGTGTGTGGGAGGTGAGGCTGTCCATGTGAGAAGACCGAGGCAGAGATGGTCGATACAGGCAAAAATAACAACAATAATAATAACAGGGCTCCCGCCCCCTTCCCTCTTCCAAGGCCAGGCTCTGCCTTGGGATGGGGCCCAAGACAGCAGGAGCCCAAGCGCCTCCCTTCTTGGAGCCGGAAGGAACCTGGGCTACCTTCACATAAGGGCAGGACACCCAGGTGCCAGCTGGCCCAGAGATGGGGCCTGAGGTCACAGCTCACCACCTGCACTGCACAGGTGTCCAAGCAGAGGAAAAACAGAGGGGGCTCTCCAACCACCAGGCCCCACGAGGAGCACAGACTCGGGGTTCAGGTGGTTGGTTCGGTGCTGGCTGGCTGGCAGGCAGGCAGGCTGGTGGGTCACCTCCCCCTGGCCAGCCCCCTCCATTCTCTCTTCATAAACACAAAGTTCAACCTGCCAGGGTTCCAGGAACCTTGGCATCTCCATAGTAGATTGGACTGGGGACCCACACATTCCCCACCCACCACTCCCCAGGAAGAAGGGGTTTCCCAAAGGTGATGTTGCATAGGTGGAGGTCATGTGTATCCTTTGGAGGATGCACACCAGGCAGGCTAGAGACGGGAAGGAGTGGAGCAGGGGAGAGGGGTTCTGATGGCTGATGGCGCAGGTGAAGTGAGACGCCTCAGAGGTCAGCAGTGCCTGGGGTGGGGGTGGCCCAAGGGTTAGTCCCTGCAGCCAGAAATTCGAGCTCAGTCCCTGGGCACTAAATCTGCAGGGGGTGGGGGGGAGAGGGGATTGTACCAACGTTAGCCAGCGTGGTGGAGGGGCAGGGGTTGTACACAGACATGCACACTTAAACGCAGCAGCTGGAGGTCAGCACGGGGACACAGGGCGAGCCAGAGCCCTGGAGGTGGGGAGAAGGGAGCAGGACCAAGTCCATCAACTCCCCACCCCAGGTGCGGGGCATGACAGGATGCCACCTGTGAAGACCCTGGGACACACAGCAGGGACTTCAGCACGTGAGGCAGGGGAGACTGGAGGGGCCAAGCGAGAGACACAATTCCTACTTCTGGCCTTGAGCGATCCTTCAGCTAGAACTTGGACCCTTGGGGACAGACGCCAGGGACAAGCGCCCATCACTCCATTCCACAGACATCCTCACCGCACCCTGCTGCCCTGTTTCCAGAGCTCCTCCTTCAATCTCAGCTGTGTCCCATGCTCAGTCTTCTTACTCCCTCACCCTGGCCAGCTTGAGTGAGTGTCCCCTGGGCTCTGTCCCCCCACCCCCAGAGGCAGGGCTGAGCCCCGCCCTCTCCCCCACCCCGTGCAGATGTGCAGCGTCTGCACCGAGAGCATAGTTCCTCCAAGGACCCACACTCCTGGGACCCCAGTGAGATAAACAAGGGCAGAGGGAGCGGCCGCCAGGGTAGGCCAAGCTTTAGGGCCAGCGCCAAGAGAGGCCAACATTTCCAGGGCGCTCAGATGGCGCACTGGGGCTGCCATCTGGCACCAGCTTGCCAGCCCACTGAGTTCCGTAGGTGTGTAGGGGGGGTGGGGGGTGGGAGTAGGGGAATCCAGCCCTGCTGTTCACCAAACCACGCCCCCTGCCGTTGTAGCCAAGGCAACTCCACAAGGGAAGCCCAGGTTCCCTTCCCTACTCCCTCCCAGGGAGTGTCAGCCAGTATCAACACAGACCCTCTCCCTCTCCAGTACAGTCGCCAAGTAACAGTCAGAAGACCTGGGGTGGAAGTGAGGGTGGGGGGTGGAAAGGGAGGTCGAGTGTGCACGTCGGAAAGGTGGTGCCCCGTTAGGGATGAGGGGCTGTTAGAGGCAGGCGCTGTCCACCTCTCTCCCCAGCCACCCGTGTTTTTATGTACAGGGGCTCCGCGGGGTTCTTGGCCCATCGGGCCTTCCCCGAACCCAGCGCCCTCTCCTCGTCCCTATCCCTTGCAGTCGTTCCCTCCACGTGCAGCCTCAAGTCACCTTGCACCTCCCGCGCTGCTCGCGGGGGTGGGGGTAGTGCTGTGCACACAGGCCACGAGGGGCAGGAGGGCGGAGGGCGCGGGCCACTCCAGCGACCACAGGTCACAGTGAGGTCTCCACGCAGGAGCCGTGGCGGTGCAGCGGCCGGTGGCTGTGGCCCAGACACCCCTCCTGCCGGTGGACAATGAGGACGGGGAAATACAGGGCGTCGTGATAGGGCGGCGGAGGCCCGGCCTCCTCTTCCTCGTCGTCGTCGTCGTCTTCGTCGTCGCCCATGCTGGCCTGGCTGGACAGGCGCGTCTGCTCCGTGGGGCAGCTCGCCTCGTTGACGCTCCCGCTGCGGCTGCGCCAGAGGCAGCTCCGCCGCGAGCCATAGAGGCGGCCGAGCGAGAAGCGGCTGCCCCCGCAGCCCCCGGCACCACCGCTGCCGCCCGGCACCGGGCCGGCTCGCGGGCTGGCGCAGATGCTCAGGGCGCTGCGCGAGAAGATGGACGAGCTGCTGACGGCGCGCTGGCAGTGCTCACAGCTGCGCCGGAAAGGTGCCACGCCCGCTGCACCTGGGCCGCCCACTCCGCCGTAGCGACAGGTGGGCGCGTAACCCCCGGCCGTCGCCCCCGCGCCGCAGCGTGCCCCCAGTCCTGCCAAGTCCATGAGCACCGCCTCCGAGTAGCTGGGCACCAGCTGCTGGTTGGAGCGGATGTGCCACTCGAGCTCCGTGCTGTCCACCGTGTTGACCCGTGGTAGGCGGTGCGTGAGAGGGGGCAGCAGCTCGTCGCTGGGGCTCAGGCCGTCGCCCATGCTGCTCGCTGAGCCCGGGCCCTCCAGGCCGAAGAGCTTCTCCACGTGGTAGTGCGCATAGGCCGTGCGGTACTCCGCCAGCACCCGAAGCGGCCAGGACAGAGTGAGTAGGGCAGCGGCCCAGAAGGCCGAGGAGCAGGCGTACCAGGGAGGCCGGGTCGGGTCGGGAAAGGCCACCATGAACTCGCGAAAATCTACATTCTTGAGGTGCATGCCCTCACGCGCCTCCATGTAGTCGTCCAGACCCTCGTTCTCGGCGAAAAAGCGTGCGCGCTGGCACAGGTACGCGTTCTCAGCCTCCACGCTGGCGAAGCTGAAGCACTTGGTGAAGCGCAGCCGCGTGGCAGGCGCGCCCTCCAGCCCCACCAGCGCCTTGGACACGTCTCGGACGCCACAGCGAGCATAGTCGAACTCGGCCTCTGCCACGTGGGTGTTGACGCGTTCGTGATAGACCTGTGTGTTGCAGGGGAGGCAGCTGGAGTCGCGGGCAACGGACACCTGGCTCGGCTCATCTTCGCTGTCGGTGCCTGTTTCTGACTTGGGCACCTGCCGGAGCCAGCTGTCTGGCTTGGAGAGCACCTGAGGCCTTTAGCCTAACCAGCAAGTTAGACTTGAAGCTGGTTCTCACTCCCTTAGCAATTAAGTTTTGCCTCCCCTGGGTTGAAGCTGCCCGCCACCCTAAACTGCTTCTCCTCCACCCTGCCGGCACCTTGCCCCATCCGTTGGCCCCGCTGTCTGTTGTCGCATGTTTCACCCTGATCCCCACATGGACTCTCCGAAGGAGTGCCCCCCAAGACCACACTTCTGTGTGGAGTGTCCTTGTCCGGCCTTTGGCTGTCACTGAGCCCCCTTCCTGCACATCCACCATCTAACCTTGGAGTGCCAGCTGCCCTCCTTTATTCTCCACATGATCTGCCAGGCTGCCTTCTGCTGGGAACTTTGACCTTGGGATGCAGCAACTTTGGAGCTGCAGACCCTGGGCCAGTCACTGCATGTAGATGTTCTCCCCTGGGAAAGGGGACCCGGTGGGTCGCTGCTCTGAACAGGTGGGGCACTGAGCATGTTCACATTGAGCAGGCCACTTTCTGGAGTCCCTCTCTCCAGCACACACAAGCTATCTGACCTTGGGTAAATCCCTCAGCCACTTCAGTCTTCTCATCTGTAAAGTGGGTCTGATACTTACCCATCCCATAGGGTTGTGATGTAGTTTAATAACTGCAACTGGAGCCACACCTGGCTCTGACAGTGTCTGCTGCTGTGAACAAGGTTATGCCTGCCGTGCTGCCATGGCCATGGGGGTACCCACTGTGCCTCCCCACCTCCCCCCCGACACCCTCTACAGCTCCTCACCTGGGTGGTGGTGTAGGCATCTCCATTGCGGTAACGGGTGACCTGGCGGGTGCGGCGGACATAGTGGTAGCTGATGGCCTTCCACCAAATGCAAGGTGTGGCCTGCTGCATGCGGCCCACACGTTCCCGCACGCTGCTCACGTCCACGCGATGCTGCAGCTCATGGCGAGCCTGGCAGTGCCAGCACTCCACCAAGTAGACGGCATACAGCATGAGCAGGAAGGCCAGGGGGATGTAGACGTAGCCGTTGGAGCAGGGGCTGTCATGGTACATGAGGCTATTGCCCTGGTAGGCGCTGCTGAAGGTGAGGCGGGTCACCGTGGTGACGTGACACCAGGCCACGGCCCCTAGGCAGCCGTACATGAGCAGCGAGAGCAGGAGGCACTTCCAGTGGGACTCACGGCAGAGGGACTTGGTGAAAGAGGGCTGGATGGGACGCTGCTGCTCAGATGGGTGGGGAGAGGCGTGGGAAGGGAGACGGCAAGAAAGTGGGGAACCCGGCACAGAGATGGAAGCATGGAGGAGGGGCAGGGACCGGGGGCCAGAGAGGACAGGAAGAATCACACACAACAGGGGATGCCGAGTGACAACACGATCATGAGGGAAGCCAGGGACCAAAGATTGACACAGATGGGACCCAGTGTGAGCCATGAGGACAGAATAAGGGGTCAGGATGCCAGTCAGAGAGAGTACAGAGAGAGAGGGAACACCCCGCACAAGAGGCAGGGGCAGAGTGGAGCCAGAAATGGAGGCCCAGGGGGCAAAGACACGGATGGAGAGGGTGGCACCCAGAGGGACGGGTGCAAAGCCAGATGATGCCAGTGAGACAGGAGCAAGTGTGGTTGGAGAAGAGGGAGGACAGACAGACAGGCGTCAGCGAAGGCAGGTACCCTGACAGTCCCCTTCCGGGGGATGCAGGAGGCTGGGGAGGGACCCACTGACAAGGCGCCTCTCTACCTCCCAGTATGTCACATCGCTTCTACCCTACGTTCCAGAGGAGGTCAGCTCACCTGCCCATCCCTCACCAACAGCTTCCTAATAACTCCTCCAGCAGCCCAGGCTCTGTTTTGCTTCCCACAGTTCTGGACGCCTGCTCCCCTGTGAGTCAGTTTGTCTGACTGTTTCTCTCTCTGCCGTACCCCAGTAGCCTTCCCAGGGGTTCCAGGAGAGGGGACCCAGGGTCCCTGAAGGGAAAGCTGCCAAGGAGGAGGTATCCCAAAGGGTGGGGGCAGGTGGCTGGGGTGTGGATGGAGTGGGAACTGGAGATGGGAGTAGGGAAGAAGACTTGTGAAGTCCAGTCATTGGTCAAAAAGAAAACAGTGTTTGGTGCTCTCCCGGGGCCATCCATCAAAGTCCTTGGCACGCTCTGTCCCTCAGTTGGCCTGGTAAGTTGTTTACGAATCTGCTACCCACTTAGAATGAGTGAACCTGCGGGCAGGGCCCAGACCTGCTTTGTGCACCAGGATGCCTGCTCTGGGGTGCACGCCCAGCAGCTTCCTAATCAAGAACCACTGAGTTCTCACCATAGCCCATGCTTTCCCACCCCTTCTCGCTGCTGTCTGGCTTTGGGAACACCCCATGTCCCACCACACACACACACACCTCCAGTACATCGGTTCCTAGGGCCTAACCCCAGGGAAAGCAGTAGAAGGGAACCGGGGCCCCAGGGCTGGAAGGACAGCACAGCTGGGTGATAAGGGATGAGAGCTGTCAAGCCTTTGTGGGGGAATAGGAGCGGTCCTTGCAAAGAGTGTATGTGTGGACACTGTGTGCCCATCTGGGCATGTGCTTGTCCCAATGTGGGCACAGCTGAAAGCAGCTGTGTGTGTGCCCTGTGCTGCTCTGCTAGTGCAGTGTGGATGTGTGTGCACAAGTGTGCATGGGAGATGGGGCAGGAGGGGTCCTTTCTAGTACTTTCCTCAGTCCCTTTTTTGGCAGGTTGAGAACACCAGCAGGAGGGACCACAAAGCGGGGTAAGACTGCCAGAGCCCAGGCTCAGGACCCCATGGTGAGAGCAGCAGGGGCACACACCCCAGGAATTCTGGCCTCCACATAGCTGACCTTCTTAGGGCAGGTGGTAACCCCAGCACTTGCCAGGCTCCAGCCCTGTCTCTGTCGCCCTTCCAGAGAGCATGCCCCTGGGGTCAGGCAGGAATC
Source organism: Ochotona curzoniae (assembly GCF_017591425.1). NCBI lineage: Eukaryota > Metazoa > Chordata > Mammalia > Lagomorpha > Ochotonidae > Ochotona > Ochotona curzoniae. Next base: position 9,205,267 of record NW_024466004.1, on the reverse strand, counting down.
CGCCCACCTCCCACTGGTTGCAGCTGAGCCCCCTCTCTCACCCCCGGGGTCCGCGAGGCTCCGCCCCTAAGCCCCTCCCCCTCCCCAGGACCCCCCGACCCCGCCCCCGGCGCGGCCCCTTCCCCGACACCGCGGACAGCTCCGGCCGCCAGGTGGGGGCGGAGGCGCCGGACTGCGGCTGCGGCGGCGGCCGGCTCGGGGTGCGGGGCGCCGGCCGCGCTGCGGCGGAACCGGCGGGGGCCCCGCGCGCGCGCGGCTGGGGGATGGGGTGCGGGGGGCCGATCCGGCTGCGGCCGCGCCCGGGGAAGGGGCGCCGCCAGCTCTCACCTCCTCTCGGGCGGGACCCTCGTCCGCCGCCGCCGCCGTGGGCTCCTCCGGGACCCCGGGGCCGCCGCCACCGCCGCCGCCGCCGCCGGCGCTCTCTCCCGCGGCCGAGCCAGGGGGGGACATGGCGTAGAGGGGGTGCGTCGAGCTCAGGACCTCCCGGGGGGCTGCCAGGGGCCGGGGGCATCCTGCGCGGGACCCAGCGGAGGGGGCGCAGGGGGCGGGGCCCTCACTGCTCCCCACCCCCCGGCCGGGGGGGAGGGGGCCTGGGAAGGGCACCGGGGGAGGGGGTGGCGGGAGGCGGGGAGGGGCTGGGGAGGGGGTCGGGGCGGGGAGGCGGGCTGGGGGCCGGGCTGGGGGGGCCGGGGCCGGGGGCGGGTGTCACCTTGAGGCCCTCGCGGCGCCGCTCCGCCTCCCGCCCGCTCCCGCCGCCGCCTTTTGTCTGAGCCGAGCCGGAGCCAGCGCTCCCCCCGCCCCGCTTCCTCCGAGCGCAGTCGTCGAGCCCCGCCCCCGGCCCCCCAAACTCCGCCTTCCCCGAGCCTCCCAAAGAGCCACCCCGCCAAGAGGAGAGGCGCCAGGGGCTCCCCGCACGCCTCGCGCCGAGCCCGCTCCCCCGCGCGCCCCTCCGGAGAAGCCTCTGCCCAGCCAGCGGCCCTCCCCATCCCTGGCGCCCGCGCCAAGTTCCTGGGGCTGACGGGTGGGGAGAGGAAATTCTTATTGCCAGGGTGCGTGGGCAAAGGGTTAAAGCTGGACTCAGACCTCAGAGGGACTGGGGAAAGGACCGGCAGAGGGCAGGGGGAGGACAGCTGGCCGTGTGGAACACCCGCCTCTCCTTGAACAAACCCCTAGGGAGGCGGTCAAGTGTGGACAGCCCCTGGGGCTGGCCGTAAGGAAGCCCACACTCCCTTCTGAGTCCTGGCTCTGCCGTGGACAGGCTGTGCGACCTTGGGCAAATGCCTTCTCCTCTCTGAACCTCCTTCTCCAGGGAGGGAATGGCCACCCTAAGGCGTGTAGGGCGAGGGGCGGATTGGAGTGTCACAGGCGGCACAAGCTGCCCTTCCAGCTGTCCACACCACACGGCTGCTGCTCCCTGTCCCCCTAAGAAAGACAGGCAGGAAACTGGCACAGGTGCGGGTCTTCAACCTTGCGTGCATCCATTCGGGGGAAAGGGCTGAGGCACCTGCTGTTTGGGCTGCACACCACAGAAGGGCACTCGCACAACAGCGCTTCCAAGTGACTGTGGTCCGGGCTGTGCAGGGTGGCACTGTGGTGGTCTCCTGCTCTGTGTCCGTGGTTGTCTCCCCCTTGCACCCAAGGATCTAGGCGGGGGGGGGGGGTGAGGGGCAGCTTTTGCCCGTCGGAGGTTAGCTGGAGGTGGAGCCTGCCTGCCCAGATGACCTCAGGAGATGGGGGCCAAGTCCCGAGGGTTGTGTGCTGTGTTCTCGGCCCTTGTCTAGGGCAGAAGGGCTCCACCTCCACCCTTCTCCCACTTCTGGTCCTGCCTTCATTTCCCAGCAGTAACCTCTCCAGGGGAGAAGATGGCCCTAACGTGGGCCCTTCCTGACTACCATGTAGTGGTTCTCATCTTTCTCCTGACTCTCCACTTGTCACTACTTCAAGGGCCTTGGAGAACGGGCAGCCAAACTTGGAGCTCCCCAGAGACAAAAGACCACCCCTGCTCATCGCTCTCCCACCCTCCACCACCATTTATACACGTTACCCTTCTGTGGAAGCTCCACCAAAAGGGGGTTGAAGGGAGGGGGAGGTGCAAGGAGCCAGCTGACCAGCTGGTCACCATGGAAACAGGGCTTGTTTCCCTGAAGATGAGCCTGGCTGGGGTGGGCGGGGGTAGGCAGTGGGGGCAATGACAAAGGGATCTGGGAAGCATTGGTGGAAAGAGAGGGGTGGAGGGACCCAGCCTTGCAGAAGACGCCTGCTGAGGAGGGGACCCAGGGACCTGGTCACGCTGCCCCTTGAGTCAAAGTCTCCAGGTCATCCTTCCAGATGACATGGCCATGGTGCATTCCCCAATCCTGGAGTGCCAGGAGGGCTCCCTGGCAGAGGGGAGGCCATGGTGCTAGGAGACATGGATGACTCACTGCTGACCTCATGTGGTGTGAAAAGGGACTGACACACCTGCTCGGACTGGCTTGGGGTACATTATTCCTTAAGTTCAGCTTCTGCTTGAATTAGGTGGGCAGTCATTTCACGCTCCTGGGTTCTGCATACCCGCAGGGTACTCAAATGCCTGCCTCGTGTGGTTTAGATTTTGATAAGGAAGGATTTCATTGAAGAAGCTGAAAGTGGGGCCAACGTTGTGGTATAGTGAGTAAAATCAACACCTGCCACAGCAACATCCTACGGGAGCTCCGTTTGGAGACCTGGCTGCTCCACTTCCCATCCAGCTCCCAGCTTGTGGCCTGGGAAAGCAGAATGGGGTGGCCCAAGGCCTTGAGGTCCTTCACCTATGTGGGAGACATGGGTAAAGCTCCTGGCTCCTGGCTTCAGATTGGCTCAGCTCCAGATGTTGCAGCCATTTGGGGAGTGAACCAGCAGATGAAAGAGCTTTCTCTCTCTTTCCCTTTCTCTGTAATTCTGCTTTTCAAATAAAAATGTATTTGAGGGAGACCGGCACTATGGCCTAGTGGCTAAAGTCCTCACCTAGAACACGCCGGGATCCCATATGGGTGCTGACTCTAATCCTGGCTGCCTTGCTTCCCATCCAGCTCCCTGCTTGTTGCCTTGGAAAGCAGTAGAGGATGGTCCAAAGCCTTGGGACCCTCACCCACGTGGGAGACCCAGAAGAGCTCCTGGCTTGTGGCTTCAGATCAGTGCAGCACCGGCCATTGTGGTCATTTGGAGAGTGAATCATTGGACAGAACGTATTTCTCTCTGTCTCTCCTCTGTGTGTGTGTGTGTGTGTCTCTCTCTCTTTATATATGCATATATATCTGACTTTGCAATTAAAAAATAAAATCTTTTAAAATGTATTTGAGGACCCAGAGTGATGGCTCAGTGGTTAAATCCTTGCCTTGCACACACTAGAATCCCGTATGGGCGCTGGTTTGTGTCCTGGCTGCTCTACTTCCCATCTAGCTCCCTGCTTGTGGCCTGGGTAAGCAGTGGAGGATGGCCCAAAGCCTTGAGTCCCTATGTCTACGCAGGCGACCCAGAATAAGCTCCTGGCTTCAGCTTGGACCAGCTCAGCTCCAGTCGTTGCAGCCACTTAGGGAGTGAACCAGAGGAAGAGGATCTTTATCTCTCCTTCTCTCTAAATCTGTCTTTCCAATAAAAATTTTAAAATCTTTTTTGAAACGGAGGGGAATGTGTTTTGCCACAGAGAATTAAGCCATTGCTTGTGCAATACCTATATCCCACATCACAGTTGTCAGTTTGAGTTCCAGCTACTCCACTTCTGATCCAGTTTTTTGCTAAATGCATGTTGGGAGGCAGCAATTGATGACTCCAGTCCTTGGGCCCCTGCCACCCATGTAGGAGGTCAAGCTGGAGTTCAAGGGCTCCTGCTGTGTGCATTTGGGAAATGAGTCAGCAGATGAAAGATAGCTCATCTTTTTTCTGCTCCTCTCTGTCGCTCTACCTTTCAAGGAGATAATGACAATTTTTTTAAGATTTATTTTTATTATTTTCTTATTGGAAAGGCGGATATACAGAGAGGAGAGACAGAGAGGAAGAGCTTCCGTCCGATGATTCACTCCCCAAGTGAGCGCAACGGCCGATGCTATGCCGATCCGAAGCCAGGAGCCTCTTCCGGGTCTCCCACGCAGGTGCAGGGTCCTAAAGCTTTGGGCCGTCCTCGACTGCTTTCCCGGGCCACAGGCAGGGAGCTGGAAGGGAAGCGGGGCCGCCGGGATAGAACCGGCGCCCATGTGGGATCCCGGGCGTGCAAGGCGAGGACCTTAACCACTTGCGCCACCGCGTCGGGCCCGATAATGACAAATTTTTAAATTGTCACTTATGTAAAGCAGACAGAGGGCCTGAGATTGCCCTACTGGCTGGTTCTTTCCCTAAATGCTGGCAGCAGCCAGTGCTGAGTCCAGCCAAAGCCAGGAGCCAGGAGTTCAGTCCAGGTCTGCCCTGTGGCTGACATGCCCTTCGCTGCTGCCTCCCAGGGTGCAGGCCAGTAAGAAGCTAGAGCTGGAAATGCAACTGGAATTTGAACCCTGGCACGCTAATATGGGATGTGGGCACCTGGCATGTTACCCAAAACCAAGTGCTGCAGCTTCTGGGTCTGAGGGAGAAACAAGTCAGGCAAGGAGGCTGGGGACACAGTCACTGTGACCCCCCCCCACACACACACACACAGGAATGCACAGCTCTGATTTCCTGGGACTTTCTCCCCAACACTCCTCCATCTCCAGGGCATGCCAAACAGCAGGTCACCGTTCCCGTGTGCCACACCACTTCCTTTTCCCACGTCTTGCTCAGAAGGTGGTTTCCCTGCCTCTCACCCCACTGCGGGCTCCTGCGTGTGACAGCTGTTGTCACCGTGTCACTGCTGGAATTGTCAGGGCATTTTGTGATGTTCAGGACCGGGATTGCTCTGTGGGGGTGGGGCTGGGTGCCGCAGTCCTGGGCTCTGCTTCCAGGTGGTGGGGTAGCAGAGACTCCCCCGTGTTTGGGGGCCGGTCTGAGTTAGTGGACAGCTGCCTGGACAGGCTGCTGAGATGCTGCCCACACTCACCCCAGCGTTCACCCCCAAGACATGAGAGGCAGACGGGGCAGGCCGCTTGGGCCAGGAATCCTGAGGTACTGCTGGGCAGAGGTGGGCGGGGCGCTGGGAGTAGGAAAAAGGAACAAAGCAGCCCGCCGTGGATGGGGCCCCGGTTGGGGACTCCTCTGTGGGTGGCGTCCCGGCCAGGGAAAGCAAACACACAGAAGGAGCCAGGGCGTTTTAGAGGGGTTGGGGGTAGGGCGTGGGTGGAGCCCTCCATATCGGGCAACCCAGCATGTCCGGGGGCTCCCCACTTCGGCCCCACCACGAGGAACTAAAGTTCCCTAACCACAGTAGGGCCCGAGGGAGCGGTAACCAGATATTGTAACCACGGGAACCCCATGACCCGCTCTGTGCTCCTGCGAAAGCTCACTTTCCAAAAAACACAGCATCCTGCCCAGGACACGTGACCACCTGGGGAGCGGATGCAGGGACCCCAGGGGAAAGCCGCCCCCGTTCAGATCATGGGTGTCCCCCTCCCTGTCGCGTCCCCTACTCCGGGCGCACTGCTAAGAAGAAGTGAGAAAGCAAGGGAAGCGGAGAGAAATGGGCGCGCACTCTCAGAAGCGAGGCTGCCTCGCCTCATCCACCAGCCACGTGCCCTCCTCCAAGACGCCCAGGGGTGGAGACCGGGAGGGGGCTGGACCCATAGAAGTAAAGGACAGGATGAGTGGATGTGATGGACGGACTGGCAGAGGGACGCAGGGCTGCACTAGCCCACGAAGGACTGGGCAGGGCAGAGGAAACCGCAGGCGGCTCCGAGCCTCCGCGCACGCCCGCCTCCGGGGGATTCCGGAGAGGCGGGGCGCGGGCCCGGAAGCGCCCGGCGGGGGCGGGCCGGGGGCGGGGCGCGAGGGGAGACCCGAGGAGCGGTCGGGCAGTCGGGGGGCTCGCGCTGAGCTGGACCCCGCAGGCGCTGCCCGAGCCTCCGAGCCGAGCCGCCCCGGCGTCCCGCAGCTCGGCCCGGGCGCGCGCTCCGCCCGGCGCAGCACCCGGCCAGGCAGCGCGCGCGGGAGCCGGCGGCCACCAGCTCCCCGCTCGCAGCGGGCCCCGACCGCGGGATGTCGGAGACGCGCAAGGGGCCGGCGGACGAGGCGGACGAGGGCCAGTGTGACTCGGGCATCGAGTCTCTGCGCTCGCTGCGCTCCCTGCCCGAGCCCACGCCCACCTCGGCCGCTGCGCCCTCGGACGGCGGCGGTCCCCAAGGCTGGACCCTTCTAACGGGGAGCACCAAGGAGCCTCCGGAGAAGGAAGACGCGGAGGGGGAGCGGGCCGACTCTACCTACGACTCTTCCTCGCTCATCGAGCCCCTGTCGCTCTTGGAGGGCCCAGAGGCTGAAGGCGAGGACGAGGCGGAGGCCCCAGGCTCGCCGCTCTCCCGTGCAGGGACACTGAGCCCACAACAGCTAGAAGCCCTCACTTACATCTCAGAAGATGGAGACACGTGAGTGTGGGGGCTTGGCCGACAACGGGTTCTTTGGTCCGGGCCTCCAAGCGCACGAGCTGGGAGGGAAAGCTTGCACACTCTCGCTGCCCCTGCCCGCCCACTTTTGAGCTGTAGCCAGGCTGGAACCAGGAGACCTAGTATCAGCTGTATGCCCTCCTTAGTTAGGGGGTGAGGGTGGCAGTGGGGGGCCTTCATCTAGAACCCCTGGAATGCTACCCAGCATCTTGGAAATCACCGCGAACCCACCCGTAGAAAATTCCCCTGACTAGTCCAGTTTTGTTTTCTGGCTGGGGGAGGGGGCCTCCTTGTTTGCTCAATCTCTGGGAGTCCCAGCTGCTCACCTCGAAAGGCTGGTGTCTCGGGGAACTAGAGGGATCAAGGTAGGTGGTGCCGTCAGGGCCCTGAAAGGAGGTGCAGGCTTGGGGCTGGCCCCAAGGAGGAGGGGACAAGCCAGCTGGGGACACCAACTCCAGCAGACAGCCACAGCTGGATGCCTCAGCCTACTTCCTCCACCAGTGAAGGGGAAGTGATGGTTGGAGTCAGGCTCCCTGAGCACCCCCCCAAATCCCCTCACTGTCCTGCCCTTCCCCAGGCCCAAGTGGAAGTTGGTGGGGACAAGGCCAGGAGGCAGTTGCCAAGGGGCACTTGTTGGGTGGGATGCACAGGTGCCAGCTGAGGCTCTTGGTCCCAGCAAGAGGAAATGTCTGCCAGTGTGAACTCGGGAACTGGGGACTGGGGCTGAAGTCCCAGATCCAAAATGTCAGAAAGAGCCAGGGAGGGAAGCCAGGGCCTTCCTAGGCTGGCCTGCTCTGGGGGATGCATTGACCAAGGTCACTTCAGACCACAGGCCTCCTGGAACCCTGAACTTGGATCAGCAACCCCCCAGGCCTAGCACCCCAAGGTGCTGGAGGTGCCATTCCAAACACCTGTCACTGTCCTTTGGTGCGGGAACCTGGGCCTCTGCAGGTGGCATGTCCAGCTGGGGGAGGAGCGTCAGGAGTCCCCAGAGGGTCTCGAGAGAAGAGAAGTTGAAGGGTGAGGGCAGGGGGCTCTGTCCTGCCTCGGAGGTGTCTGTGCTGTGGGAGGTGTGGAAGTGGGAAAAGGAAGTGGGAGGAGGGGAGACGGAGGGAAAGAGGGAGGTGGCTGCAGGAATGTGACCCAGAGAGCAGGCCTGGCCGCGGGGATTTCCAAAGCCGTTGGTCCCTTCCGCAGCACTCTCTCCTGGGCCTTGCCTTGGCTCCGGGAGCTTGGCCTCTCTTACCACAGCAGCCCCCTCCCCAGGCCCCCCGCCAGGCCCCTCAGTCACCTGCTCCCCAGAGGCAGCTGTCAGGGGCCTGGACCCTCCAGCTCTGCTTTCATTTTCCCCACCTGGTACAGGGGAAACCCCAAGAGAATGGAACTTCCCCTCCAGCTGCCCCCCTCTTTGTCCTGAGGTCAAAGGTCTTGCTCTCACCCATCAAACCCCCACGGCTGGCACTGCCCACATCTCTCTGCAGGTAGTGCCTGCAGGAAGGGGAGGAGGGGTCTCTGGTCACTCCTTTCCCCCTCCCCAACTCCCCTGGGCTGGGCAGCAGGACAAGATGGGTGGCACACTGACCACGCCCCCGTCCGGGCTGGGCCTGTGGAAGGCCGCTGAGTGGGAGCCCGCAGCAGCCTCCATGCAGGGAGGGGTGGTGGGGTACTCGGCAGTGGAAAACCCCTCTGCCCAAGGCCCACAGCTTTCGTTTTGCCTCTACACAGCAGTTGGCCTGGCAGGGCCTAGGGCACAGAGGGGAAGAGTGGGGCATGGGCAGGCTGGACAGGAAAGCTCCAATGCTGTCAGCACCCTGCCCCACTTGCCCACGCGTCCAGTCTTCCCGAAAGCCAGTGATGGGAACTTGGACCTCCCACACCCACAGGATTTTGGCTTTCCATACCAACCCCTCACTTCCTGACTCTAACTCTCACTTCCTGTACCTACCCCAGGGAGAGCTAGTTGGAGGTTGATGTGTGCCTGCCTGCCAAGGCCCAGACCCCAGCCCACCCTGTCCAGCCTGGGCCCAGACCCCAGCCCAAGCCCTGCTTCCTTAGCCCTCATCCGCTCTCGCAGGCTGGTGCACCTGGCGGTGATTCACGAAGCCCCCGCAGTGCTGCTGTGTTGCCTGGCTCTGCTGCCCCAGGAGGTCTTGGACATTCAGAACAACCTTTACCAGGTGGGTAGGGATGAGAGGCTGTGCTTAGATGCCCGTGTATGCCCAGAAATGGAATGGGAGCTGAGGAGGGAGATAAATAATGCCTTTAGCCCAGGCCGAGGTACTTGTGGCAGTGCCCAGTCACACAGCCTTTCTGATTGGGATATCACTTGCTGGCTGCTGTGGGTTCCCATGTCACAGTGGAGCAGCCTGGAGGTGCTGCCTAGCCACAGCAGGTGGAATCCAAGTGGAATCTTCTAGGAGGGACTAGTCATGCAGAAACTGCCTGGTGCCTCCATCTTTCCATCTCCAGGCTAAGCCCCGTCTCTTGTCCCTGGATAGTTCCCTGCAGTGGGGTACAGCTTGCGTCTATCCCCATGTGTCCTTCCTAAAGGGACCTATAAGAAGAGCAGAAAACCACTTGACACATCCCTGCTTCCAAAACTGGGGTCCCAGGAGTTAGGTGCTGGGAAGGTGATGGCGGGAAGGGCTTAGAGATACCTGGCTGTGGAATTGATAAGCTGCTCTCCAAGCAGATGCCCATCTTGCCATGTACCCAGAGGTGGGAGCCTGCCAGCCCTGGTGACCCCCACCCAATTGTGCCTACAGACAGCGCTCCATCTGGCTGTGCATCTGGACCAGCCCGGTGCAGTGCAAGCACTGGTGCTAAAAGGGGCCAGTAGGACGTTACAGGACCGGCACGGCGACACGGCCCTGCATGTGGCCTGCCAGCGCCAGCATCTGGCCTGTGCCCGCTGCCTGCTGGAGGGGCAGCCAGAACCAGGCAGAGGACCACCTCACTCCCTGGATCTCCAGCTACAGAATTGGCAAGGTGTGGGCAGCCCAGAGGCTGTGGTTGGGGTGTGGGGAGGTGGGAGGAGGGCTCCCTAGGACTGTCCCATCCCTATCTGCCTGGCAACTGTATGCAAGGAAGCACTCAGTATGCATTTGATGAGTGAAAGAATGAATGAATGGTTGATTCAGAATTCATTCTGCACCTGTTGTGTACCCAGCTTGCAAAGGACATCTTGGGCCTTCAACTTTCAGCTTCCTAGAGGTTAAGTGGACTTAGTTCATCCTGGCAAGCCATCTAGGTGCCAGGCACTCTCCTAGGAGTAGGTTTGCACCTGTGAGTAGGTTTACACCTACAGCTGAGGCATGCAGAAAATACACCAGAATGCTACAGGTATGGTCCCAAGGCAGCACACACCAGGCAGAACGGGGGACATGCTTTATAAACAGCATAGTGGCAGGGCACTGTGGAGCAGAGACGTGGAGGGGACAAAGGACAGCTACAGAACCATAATCTCTATTGCCAAGCAGTGGGGGGTCCAATGCAGCACATTAGGAGCCAAACAAAACAAAACAAAACAAAAAAAAACTCAGGAAGCCCACACTAGAGAGGTGGCAGAGGTGTCTGGGGAAGGGCTGGAGGGCACGGTGGGGACAGGAATAAGTGGTTTGGGAACTGCCACTGCCTTGAGAACAGGTGCAGTGTGTGTGTATGTGTGTATGTATAGAGGGGGTGTGCACTGGGGGCGTCACTCAGCAGCCTGACTCCTGAAGCATGAAGGTTTCAATAACATGACCGAAAACGTGGAAACTTTGAGTCCCTCCCGCCATTACACACGCCTCAGACTTTTGAGGGAGTTTTTGGTGTGTGTGCATTTTAACGGTCCTGTGATGAGAGAGGCACTGAGTGGGCAGTGGGTCCCCTGGGGCTTGGTGGGGGAGGGAATGTGACTTCAAATCAGCAGCCCGGCCCTGCTCGGCCCCACTTCCCCAGGGCTGGCCTGTCTCCACGTCGCCACCTTGCAGAGGAACCAACCACTCATGGAGCTACTGCTGCAGAACGGAGCTGACGTGGATGCACAGGTGAGGTGCAGTCAGGGCACCCCCACCTCTTCCCCATCCTCATCCTGAGCCCAGTTCCTGCACACTGCCTTCCTCCTTGAGACGCCCCTGCCTGGACTGAAGTTCTGCCTCCTCCCCTCCAGGAGGGCACCAGTGGGAAGACGGCGCTGCACTTGGCGGTGGAGACCCAAGAGCGGGGCCTGGTGCAGTTCCTGCTGCAGGCTGGGGCCCGCGTGGATGCCCGCATGCTCAACGGCTGCACGCCCCTGCACCTGGCCGCCGGCCGGGGCCTCAGCACCATCTCGTCCACCCTGTGCGAGGCAGGCGCTGACTCCCTGCTAAGGAACGTGGAGGACGAGACTCCCCAGGACCTGGCAGAGGATGTAAGAGGCACAGGCTCAGCTCTCCTCTCCCTGGGGCAGGGGACTGCCATCACACATAGCAGGGGATAGTGCACCAGGGCAGTGAAAAAGGGTCAGGACTCCACCCCTTGCCTGCGGTGCCCACTTGGGCCAGCCTATGTCCCTAGCATCCCCTGAGACTAAAGGGAGCCAGCTTGGAGCCCTGCAGGGGGCAGTGGGTGAAGTGGCCCCCACCCAAGCCTGTGTAGGATAAGAGGGCTGGGTGGGGAACCCCGAGAGCATTGCACGGGGCTTCTTCATGGAGCTTCCGGCAGATGTTGGTAGCATAGGAGGGGATGCGACCCTTCAGAAGGCTGTATAGGACACAGAGATGAAGAAACTAGGCAAGGTGGCCGCAACGCTGGCTCCACATTTAGCTACCTTCCAGCTGCGTTTGCCAAGAAGCTTGCGAGCAACCCTTGAGAGCTCTGTTCCCAGGGCTTAGGTTTTTCTTTTTAAAGAGACAAACCCAGATTTCCTGTGTAACCTCCTACAGAAAGATACTCGGGTTTTTTGAGTAGTCTTCCCCACCCCACCCCCCAAAAGCAGCCAATAGGAAGGTCAGTGGGCTGGGTGACCTCTGCTGTCACTTGCAGCTGGAGCCATGCTGGTATTCTCTTAGAAAAGCCAGCAGCTTCCCTAAGGCTCCTCAGATCTTCGCCCTGCCCAGCGGGGACAGGAGGGCTGGCCATGACGTGGGAAGTTCTGTGAAGAGGTGTTCCTTGTCCATTAGCTGCCATCTGGTGGGAGGGAGCAGTCCCACAGGCTCCCCTGGGCTGCCTGAGGTTGACCTCTGATCTCTCTCGCTTCTCTGCATTTTCTTGCCCAGCCCCTGACTCTTCTGCCCTTTGATGACCTGAAGATCTCGGGAAAGCCGCTGCTGTGTGCTGACTGAAGCCAGGGCTGGGTCTGAAGCCCTCTGGCCCCTGCACCCCCCGGGACGGGGCTCCCCATCTTCCCCCTCTGGAAACCTGGGGCCGCCACACTGCTACAGCTTGAGCTCAGCTCCGATGTGCTGTTCCGGGGGGCGAGAGGGGGCGTACTAGGACTGCTGAGACCAGAGATGGGGATCCAGCGCGGGGGGGTCCAGAGCCAGAGAGGAAGGAGTGCAAGAAAAGAGAGAGCCAGTGTGGGAAGCAAGCACTTCTAAGGTGGATGGAGATTTCCGGAAAAGCCTCACCCCTCCCAGAGCCCGTAGGGTCCCAGGTGAAGCCGGTGGCCAGCCTCGCTGCAGGCTCTGGAGGCTCTTGTGGGTCAGCAGGTGGGAGAAGGATGTGGAGTGTCTGCCGAGAGACTGGGTACAAGCAGCAGCAAGCAGGCCCCAAGGGCTCCAGTGCCTGCTTGAGGACTTGCCACGGAAGACCCTGCTCTGAGCAGCTGGGGAAGAGAAGTTTCAGTAACATGACACTAAAATACAGACTGTTTTCTTTGCAAAACGTTGGCCCCTCCAGAATGGTTATGTGCACGCGCATGGCTGCACACCTGTGTTGTGCGTTGGGGACTTCTAGAAGGACCAGGAGCTGAGTGAGGCCTTGCTGGGCCAGGTCTGCCATCTCACAGCCCTCCCATTTTGCTCTGCCCCAGACACGATGTGATTCTGCCCATGGAAGAGCTGAGAGCAATGGCAGGAGGAAGAGAAAGGAGAGAGATCCAGGCCCGGCAGTGGAGTCAGACTTTGCATGTTCTTTTCTGTTGTGCCATGTGCATGTGGAAAGAGGGGAAATAAAGCAACATGGGCTCTGGTCACGTGGAGCTTACGGTCCCATTGCACGGGGCAAGGGGCCATGGGAAGGTGTGGGAGAAGAGTGGGGTGGGTGGAGGTGCACACTCAGTGTCCTTTGTCACTGTGATTCGTGCAGAGCGTGCGGGAAACCTGTGATGCATTAGAGGAACCGAGAATAAGCTGGAGAGCATGCACGAGGGTGCAGGGAGTGAGTGGGCGAGGACTACAGGGCCAGGCCTTGCGGGGCCTCGGAGGTCACCGGGAGTGGGGCCGCGACAAAAAGGTCACATCTTACTGCCCTGCGAAGGTGGGATGCCCCTGTTCATGGCACGCGGAACATCGGGATGTGAGCATCGCATGTCAAGACGCTGCAGAGCGGGCAGGCACCCCCTCCAGGGTTGGGGCTCCCGGCCGCCGTGCCGGGACCCGAGCTGAGGTTGCCTCCGGGCCGCGCGGGGGCGCTGTGGGCCGGCGGCGGGCGCTACGTGGTCGGGGCAGGGGACGGAGGGCGGCCGCGGGGAGGGAGGCGGGAAGAGCGCGGCACTTCCGCTAGCCGCCCGCTGACTGGCTGCTCTCGGCGGCGGCGGGAGCGGAGGGCTCGCGCCGCCCGGGGACTCCATTCCCCCGTCCCCGTCCGCCCCACGCGGCGCGGACCATGGACGCCAGGTTGGGGGACTAGGGCAGGGGCCGGCCCACGTGACAGGGCCCCCGGCCCACGTGACCGCCGGGCCTCGGCTCGGGGGTCGGGTGGGGTCCCCGCTGCCGCGCTGTCGGCCGGCAGAGCGCTTGCCGGGGCTGGTGCGGGTGGTGCGGTGCGGGGACGGGGCCTGGTGCTCGAGGGCTTCCGGAGCGTTCAGCTTTGGGACTGTGGACCCTGGCGCCCCGGGAAGGTGGGGGTGGCGTAGTGGGTAAGGGGTGGCCGCCGCGAAGCCCTGGTGGGAACAGAGGAAGACCTGTGTGGCCGGAGAGGCGGGTCCGCCCCCCGGCGGAGGAGGAGGCCCGAGCTGGCCGGCGCCGAACCCCCCGAGAGAGAGAGAGGCTCTTTGTCCGGGCTGGACTGCGGTGGAAGGGGGCGGGGAGGCGTCGAGGCCTTTGCTCCAGCGTGGTCCCCTCTGGAGAGGGCTGAGGGATGACGGAGAGCACCCTAATCCTTGTGTCCGCCCTCCCAGCAGGTGGTGGACAGTGCTGGTGCTGGCCTTCCTCCCCTCCTTGGGGGCAGGTGGGGAGACTCCCGAAGCCCCTCCGGAGTCGTGGACCCAGCTATGGTTCTTCCGTTTTTTCGTGAATGCTGCTGGCTATGCCAGCTTCATGGTTCCTGGCTACCTTCTGGTGCAGTACTTCAAACGGAAGAACTACCTAGAAACAGGTGTGTGTGTGGAGAAAGGGTGGGGAACTGGGTTAGGTCCAGGTTATAGGTTGTTTGCGTGCGTTGTCCGAGGGAGGGGCAGGTGGAGGAGGCCAGGTGGTCAGCTGGCCACACAGGGACAGTGGGGCTGGGGGAAGGAAACCTGGTGGTCAGCTGTCTGCACAGAGTGGGGCTGGGGGAAGGGAGCCGGCCACACAGGGACAGTGGCGCTGGGGGAGGGAAGCCCACTAGTCAGTAGACCAACAGGGGCAGCAGGGTTGGAGGAGTGCTCAGCTGCCCGCATAGGGGTGGTGGCGCTGGGGGAGGGAAGCCCAGTGGTCAGCCGGCCAGTAGGGGCGGTGGGGTTGGAGGAGGGGGCCGGGTAGTCAGCTGCCCACATAGGGGCAGTGGGGCTGGGGGAGGGGCCTGACTGTGTGCCTCCCTCAGGCAGGGGGCTGTGCTTCCCCCTGGTGAAGGCCTGCGTGTTTGGCAATGAGCCCAAGGCCTCTGATGAGGTGCCCCTGGCTCCCCGGCCAGAGAGCACAGAGACCACCCCCACTTGGCAGGCCCTGAAGCTGCTCTTCTGTGCATCGGGACTTCAGGTAGGTCAGCAGGACCTGCTTCTCTGACGTGTGAGTCCCCACGGGCAGGGGGTGTGAGACCGCATCTGTCACCATCCTGGTCCCGAAGGCCTGCTGGTGGGTTTGTCACATGCCTGCCCACTGTTCCCCCCCTTCCCAGGGGCACCCAGCCCTGCCTTGTTGGTGGGGTGTTTGCTTTCTTGCCTGTCCAACACTGGTTCACTGCACAGTTGTTTCATGACATCTGGCAGTTAGCTCCTTTTGTTTCCCTGGGTTTCACCGGTCCCGTTAGTACCCTGCCCCTGTGCACACGCGTCTTAGCTCCTATAAACTGCACCCGTGAAGTCTGGGGAAACCATCGGCCTTCCCCAGCACTGCATCCAAGAGGGGCACATTTTTTACCTGGGCTCTAGTTCTACCTTGTATGTGGGTGGGACTGCAGGGACCCCATCCTCTCTTCCCTCCTCCCCCCCAAATTGGTTCCAAGTGTTGGATTAGGAAAGCACTTTGGACACGGTGGGGACACGGTGCCTGGGCAGCCCTAACTTGGTGATTGTCCCCGCAGGTTTTCCCCTCCACACTTCAGTGGCTGAAAGGTGAGCCCAGGCTGGGCAGAGATGCCTTAGAGAGGAACGGTGTCCTCTCTTGAGTGTCCTTCAGGTCATGCCACGCAGCCATGCTCAGGAGGCGGGCAGCTGAGAGCCGGTTTGGTTACTGTCTCCTTCCTGTCCCCACCCTCCCTCACCCAGGTGTCCTATCTGACTTGGGGCGTGCTGCAGGAAAGAGTGATGACCCGGAGCTATGGGGCCACCGCCACATCACCAGGCGAGCGCTTCACAGACTCGCAGTTCCTGGTGCTGATGAACCGTGTGCTGGCACTGGTCGTGGCTGGCCTCTACTGTGCGCTCTGCAAGCAGCCCCGGCATGGGGCACCCATGTATCGGTACGCATTTGCCAGCCTCTCCAACGTGCTCAGCAGCTGGTGCCAGTACGAGGCCCTCAAGTTTGTCAGCTTCCCCACGCAGGTGCTGGCCAAGGCCTCCAAGGTGATCCCCGTCATGCTGATGGGCAAGCTGGTGTCCCGGCGCAGCTACGAGCACTGGGAGTACTTCACAGCCGGCCTCATCTCAGCCGGGGTCAGCATGTTCCTGCTGTCCAGCGGGCCTGAGCCCCGCAGCTCCCCAGCCACCACACTGTCTGGCCTCATCCTGCTAGCAGGTTACATTGCTTTCGACAGCTTCACCTCAAACTGGCAGGATGCCTTGTTTGCCTACAAGATGTCATCGGTGCAGATGATGTTTGGCGTCAACCTCTTCTCCTGCCTCTTCACCATGGGCTCGCTGCTACAGCAGGGGGCCCTCCTGGAGGGGACCCGCTTCATGGGGCGGCACAGCGAGTTCGCCGCACACGCCTTGCTGCTTTCTATATGCTCAGCCTGTGGCCAGCTTTTCATCTTCTACACCATTGGCCAATTCGGAGCTGCTGTCTTCACCATCATCATGACCCTGCGCCAGGCCTTTGCCATCCTGCTCTCCTGCCTCCTCTATGGGCACACGGTGACTGTGCTGGGAGGACTGGGGGTGGCCCTGGTGTTTGTTGCACTTCTGCTCAGAGTCTATGCTCGAGGCCGACTAAAGCAAAGAGGAAAGAAGGCTGTACCTAACGATGCCCAAGTGCAGCAGGTCTGAGGGGAACAGGGGGACCACAGGACCCTCCTATCACCTGGGGGCAGGATGCCAACTTCCTGTGGGTCTCAACCCTCTGCTGTGGACACCTTCCTTACACACCTGCATTTTTTAATGTGGGACAAGCACAAGCCACCTGGGCTCCTCGTGTTGACCAGGGTGGGGCCCAGGTGCTGCTCTGCAAGCTGGTTCCAAGTTTTGGTACTCTTGGAAACATGACATTTTCTTTCTGTGATTTTATTAAACTGATGCAATGGATGATGTGTATTAATGCTTTCCTTTCCATGTACTAACTCATGAAGGGAGAGGGCAGTCAGTGTATCTACTGTACAAGGGAGAGCAGAACTGTATAAAACAGCATCATCTTTATTTTGCATACTTTAATTTCAGAACAAAATAAAACAAAAAAACAATACACAACATCCAACCCCATTGTCAAGGAGGGAGTGGGGCTTCAGGCCCTTGTTTCCTGCCTTAAGACACCAGACAGGAGAGAATCAGACCACTAGACATGAGCAGGGGAACCAGGCGGGACAGGGCCACTCAGGGCTGTGGGGGCGCCAGGGAGACACTATACAGAGGGCATGAGGGTTCCAAGGAGAAGCTAATCCACTTCTTCCATACGGGAGGCATCCTCATCTCCCTCAAGAGGGGGAATCTCATCAGGAACTGCTGCACTGGGTTCTTCTGCTGTCACTTCATCCTCATCAATGCCTACAAGAAATGGAAACAAATCACATGAAGGCAAGCTCCAGACTCCTACACCACACTCCACACCCCTTGCTGCTGCCCGCCATCCCATACCTAAGCCTAGCTTGATCATGCGGTAGATGCGGTTGGAGTGGGTCTGGGGGTCCTCAAGGGAGAAGCCTGAAGAGAGCAGTGCAGTTTCAAACAGCAGCACCACCAGATCCTTGACTGCTTTGTCGTTCTTGTCTGCCTCAGCCTTCTGGCGCAGTGTTTCCACAATGGGGTGGTCAGGGTTGATCTCCAGGTGCTTCTTGGCCATCATGTAGCCCATGGTAGAGTTGTCTCGAAGCGCCTGGGCCTTCATGATACGCTCCATATTGGCTGTCCAGCCATAGGTGCTGGTCACAATGCAGCAAGGTGAGGACACCAGCCTATTGGAGATGGTCACCTAAGGACAGCCAAAACAATGCAGAGTATACAGTCAGACTTCCATAGTCAAACATCCTGGAATCCATGTTTTGGCTAATGTGCCCGAGAAGACAGTGAAAATGACTCAAGTCCTTGGACCCCTGCCACCATAACCTGTGTTCTTTCTGCCTTTTAAAAGTATTTCCAAAATACTTTGGGAGCAAATCAGATTTACAAGTTGACAGACTTTCTATCTACTTCCTCCCCAGATGGCCACAGCAGCCTGAGTCAAGGGATTTCAAAGTCAGAAGCTGCCTCTGGATATGGGCTTTTTACCATCTTCCACTACTTTACTAGATCAAAAGCAAGGAGCTAGCTAGGTAGTGGAGCAGTTGGGATTTAAACCACCTCCCTTACAGGATTACAGCACTTGAAGGGGGAGGATTAACCAACTGAGCCATCCTGAGTGACAGGATGGCTGGTTTGCTTGGGATCCTACACAAATGAGGGTGACCATAGAAAAACTTCAGTTACACTAGGACTCAAGAACTGCACACCTAGTGTTACACCATACACCCTAGCCCAGGCTGCATACCTTCTCAACCTTCTTATCCAGGATCTCTTTCATGAGCTTACAGAGGTTCTCAAACTTGGCCTTGCTCTCCTCCATTTTCTTCTTTTCCTCCTCATCCTCAGGCAGCTCCAGGCCCTCTTTGGTAACCGACACCAGGCTCTTCCCATCAAACTCCTTGAGCTGTTGCACGCAGTACTCATCGATTGGCTCCGTCATGTATACCACCTCAAAGCCCCGCTTCCGCACACGCTCCACAAAAGCAGAGTTGGCCACCTGCTCTTTGCTCTCACCTGGAAGGTCATTAAAGCAACTCAGGTCTGCCAACTCTCCGCCAGACATCAACATCTCCGTCCCCACCCCCACAGCTCTGCACAGACCCAGGCAAGCACGCACCAGTGATGTAGTAAATGGACTTCTGGGTCTCCTTCATGCGAGAGACATACTCTGACAGCGAAGTCATCTCGTCTCCAGACTGGGAAGTGTGGTAGCGCAGCAGCTCAGACAGGCGGCGCCGGTTGGTGGAGTCTTCATGGATGCCAAGCTGTAAGGTTCAGGAGGAGACCATCAGCTTGGCAGGAAACACCCTTTCTCATAACAAAGCTGCCAGAAAGTGCTTCAAGGGAGGACCGCGCTTGCTGCCTTACCTTCAGGTTCTTCGAGAAAGCCTCATAGAATTTCTTGTAGTTCTCCTTGTCTTCCGCCAGCTCCGAGAAGAGCTCAAGGCACTTCTTCACAATGTTTTTGCGGATGACTTTCAAGATCTTGCTCTGCTGCAGCATTTCACGGGAGATGTTCAGAGGCAGGTCCTCAGAGTCGACCACACCGCGGATGAAGTCTGCAACCAGGCAGTGACAGTCAGACCTCACCCAGTCACCTGGATTCTCTCCCCGGAGTACCCGGCCCTGTCAGGGTACTCACTGAGATATTCTGGGATCAGCTCATCACAGCTGTCCATGATGAACACACGCCGGACATACAGCTTGATGTTGTTCTTCTTCTTCTTGTTCTCAAAAAGGTCAAAGGGTGCGCGGCGAGGGATGAAGAGCAATGCCCTGAATTCCAGCTGCCCTTCCACAGAGAAGTGCTGCAGACAAGAAGCCCACAGTGAGCCAAGCATGAACCTCAGGACCAGAGAGCACTCCTCACCCCAGAACCAACCAGCAAAACCTGGATTTCTCCCCCAGCACTGAGCCAACCCACAGCAGTACATGCTGCACTGAACTTGGCTCAGTGAGACCCAAGCGCAAGGTCCCTGGAGAGGGCAGTCCTCATTTACAGCCATGCCATCAGTCAAGTTCAATGGCTACTACCTGCAACAGCCACCAAGCAAGCTCTCACCTTGACTGCCAAGTGATCTTCCCAGTCATTGGTCAGACTCTTGTAGAACTCCCCATATTCCTCCTGGGTGATGTCATCAGGGTTTCGGGTCCAAATGGGTTTGGTCTTGTTCAATTCCTCCTGATCAATGTACTTCTCCTTGATCTTCTTGGTTTTCTTTTTCTTATCCTTGCTACTATCATCTTCTTCGTCAGAGCCAACATCCTCAATCTTGGGCTTCTCCTCATCGTCCTTATCTTCCTCTTCTTTCTCCCCTTTTTCTTCCTCTGCTTCATCATCACTGATTTCCTTTTCTCGTTCCTTCTCCAACTAAAGCACCAGACAGGAGTCAGCTTTTGAAGCGCAGGCTAACCTAACAGCACACCCAGCCCCAGAGTGGAAGGGACACTCACGTAGAGGGTGATGGGATAGCCGATGAACTGCGAGTGCTTCTTGACCACCTCTTTGACCCGCCTCTCCTCCAGGTACTCGGTCTGGTCCTCTTTAAGATGCAGGATCACTTTGGTGCCGCGGCCAATGGGCTCACCTGCAGTCCATCACAAGAGCCCATGAGTGCTGCTGAAAAGCCAAACTGGGGTAACCAGAGAACAGCTTTCCATACAAGACACTCCCAACTCACCATGGTCAGCGCGCACAGTGAAGGAGCCCCCAGCGGAAGATTCCCAGGCATACTGCTCATCATCATTGTGTTTTGTGATCACAACCACCTTCTCAGCTACCAGGTAGGCAGAGTAAAAACCAACTCCAAACTGCCCAATCATGGAGATGTCTGCACCAGCCTGCCAGAAGAAACAAACCAGCAAATTCTGAGGAAAACTCAAGAGAGAACACGGCCTAATAAACTGCAGAACCGGCAGAACTTCTCACCTGAAGAGCTTCCATGAAAGCTTTGGTGCCAGACTTGGCAATGGTTCCCAGGTTGTTAATGAGATCGGCCTTGGTCATGCCAATGCCCGTGTCCACCAGGGTCAGCGTGCGTTCCTGGGGGTTGGGGATGATGTCGATCTTCAGCTCCTTCCCGCTGTCCAGCTTGGACGGGTCTGTCAGGCTCTCATAGCGGATCTTGTCCAAAGCCTGTAAACAAACAGAGAACAACCAAGTAGGACTGGACTTTTTTTGAACTCATTTCTTCAAAAATATTATTTCTACCCCAGTGTCCTTAATCCTGACTGCTCCAGGACTTTCCTACCATCCTATACATGCAACTAGAAACATCTAATCTGAGTACACGTATCACTAAGCAAAAACTAGGAAAACAGATGTCCTGGAAATATCCTTAGAACTGGACTTCACTGGATTGCCCACTTTCCCAGGCAGTACCTGAACAACTGTGCCAGTTTATCCCTTCTGACAGCACAGCATACTCTTCCGGAGGAAAATCTAGCATGAAACACTACACTCAACCCGCAAAACTCACGTCGGACGCGTTGGAGATTAACTCCCGCAGGAAGATCTCCTTGTTGGAATAGAATGTGTTGATGATGAGAGACATGAGCTGGGCAATTTCTGCCTGGAAGGCGAAGGTCTCCACCTCCTCCTCGCCATGGTGCACTTCCTCAGGCATCTGCAACAGGCCGGTCACCAGTCAGAACACGGCGGGGCCTCACAGCCAGCCAGACCACACGCCGCGTCTCCACCTCCAGCAGACCCCGGAGCCGGCGTCCAAACCGCTGGGGACCGGGGGTCGCCACTCCAACCCCCGCACGTGCAGTCACGAGCGCAGGGTCCTCGCCATGTGGGCGACAAGGTGGTGTGTCACAAAAACGGCGCTGACCTCATTTCCCAATCGCTCCCCATAGGGTAACTCCAACCCCCCCGCTCGGTCACCACCGCATTCGGCAGAGGAATGAGGGGTAACCAGGTGGGGGCAGGGGGTCCGGTCACGCGGGACAAAGGACACCGCACAAAGCTCCACCGGGACTCCCCAGCTCCGCCCCAAACCCAAATAAAATGGTGGCCGGGGCCGCCGAGCGACCCTGGTCACTGTCGGACACGCGTTGGCCGAGACCACGCGAAAGGGGGGCGCCGCCGTGAGCCCTCCCATCGCCCCAGCATCCGGGCACTGGGGCGGGGCATCAGGCTCCAGAAGCTTCTAGAACGATCTGCGCTCCCAGGGAGGGGCGGGAGACGGAGTCCACGAATCTTCCAGAACGTGCCCCTTCCCTCCCCCACCCCACCACGAGGACTGCAGGAAAGACCTGGAAGACGCCGAACGCGCTTCTCCTCCCGGCTGACCCCGCCGGAGCCGCCCCCGCCCGCCCCGGCCCTCGCGGAGCCGCGGCCAGTGCTGAGTCACCGGCCGCCCCGCTGCCCCCGGGAGCCGCGTCCGGAAGTGCAGGGGCCAACATGGCAGCGCCCCGGGCCGGCGCGGCCACCACGTGCAGCTGCCCCGGCCGCCGCCCCGGGCCGCCGGACCCCGCCGGACCCCGCCGAGCCAGGCTGCGGCAGCCGCGCCCCGCCGCCCCCGAGCCCCTCACCGGCACCGCAGCGCCGGACCCCGCGGCGGCACGAGGACGAGAGGCCGCACGACGGCGCTCCCAGGCCGACGGCCCGGAAGGACACCGCGGCCTTACCTTGACGGAAAGGGCTGCAAGCGCTCGGAGGACGGCGGGGTGGACAGCCGGACGGCGACTCGAGAGAGCTCGGCGGAGCGCCCGGCCGGCCTATATAGGGCGGAGCACAGCCCCACCGCCCGGCCCCGATCCCTCCGCCTTAAAGCGGGATGCCCGCCCTCCGCGCACCTGCCGCCGCCCGCCCACCTTGACGTCATGGCCGGGAGCGGGGGGCGGGGGCAGGGAGCGGGGGGCGGGCCGGGGGGAGCCCGAGCTGCGCCTCGGCGGCCCGAGCTGCGCCTCGGCGGCCCGAGCTGCGACCCTCCCCCGGCCCGGGGTCGGGAATGACGAGTGCTCCTATGTGCACACGATGGTTCTGCGAGCGAGGCCCTCACTGGCCCCCGCCGAGGCCGACTAGGCTCGGGGCGGGGGGCGTGGGCGAGCAGGGCGGGGGGCGCTCTGGGCCGGGGGCGAGCGGGGCGGGGGGCGAGGGGGGCGAGCAGGGCGGGGGGCGCTCGGGGCGGGGGGCGCTCGGGGCGGGGGGGCGGGGGCGAGCGGGGCGGGGGGCGAGGGGGGCGAGCAGGGCGGGGGGCGCTCGGGGCGGGGGGCGCTCGGGGCGGGGGGGCGGGGGCGAGGGGGGCGCTCGGGGCGGGGGGCGCTCGGGGCGGGGGGCGGCGGCGAGCAGGGCGGGGGGCGCTCTGGGCCGGGGGCGCTCGGGGCGGGGGGCGAGCGGGGCGGGGGGCGGCGGCGAGCAGGGCGCCCTCTGCAGCCCCTTCCGTCCGCCCCCCGCCCGGACTCCGAGCTCGGGGCGGGGGCTGGGGGACTCTTTGCCGGCCTGTGGCGGAAGGAGCGACGGCGGCGGTGCTGCGGTTACTTCCAGCAGTTTCCAGGCGAGTCTCGGCGGTGCCGCCCCCGCCCGCCGCCTCCCCGCGAGGCTCCTCCTCCGCCGCTGCGGCCTTGGGCTGCGGCCTTGGACCGAACCTGTGCCGCAGCTCGGGCCGCTCGAGGTCCCCGCCCCGCTCCCCACGCCCGCCGTGCCAGCCGCACTGGGGGTCGCCATGCTGTGCCACTGGCCCACAGTCCCTAAACCTGGCCCGGGCACCCCGATTTCATGTCTTTTCCAGTCTGGAATTGGGGAGGGGGCTCCAGAGACCCCTGCTGCGTAGCGAGGGCGCTTGGAGCCCAAATGGGAACGCTGAACGGGAGCTCTCTGAATAGGGAGTACCTTCGCGGCCCCAAGGCAGTGTGGCTGCGCGGTGAGCTTACAGCTCGCATGGCTTAGCGTGGATCCTCTCTGCAGCCTGGCCAGCCACTGCCTGTCCAGAACCTCAGCCTGGAGGGTGCAGGAGAGGAGGCGGCACCTGGCCCCACTCCGGCGCCTCTGGAATGCCTGAGGAAGGGCCTCCCCGCCCCCAGCCCATCGTCCTTGGCACCAGCCCGCTGGGTGGGTCCCTGTCCACCTTGCTGGACCAGCCTGAGCCACGTGTTGAGTTCTGAAGAACAAAGGAGGACGTATTTGCCCTGCCCTACTGTGCCGGCCCAGTGTTATCTCTTGCGTGTCCTCCTCCCTTTCTCTGTGAGAAGCTGGGAGTGGGGGCATCCTTGGGCCCTGCTGCCAGGAAGGTCTTGGTGCTGTGTTCCAATCGCAGTGCGTTTCTCATCCAGCCTTCCTGTGAGCCAAGGTGGTCTGGCTAGGAAGAACGCTGCTCCCAGGGTCAGAGGAGTGACCCACACAGCTCCCCACCCTGGGAGCCTGGGAAAGCCAGTCTGCAGGGAAGTGAAGGCCTCAGAGACGGTGAGTGCCAGCACAGCTCAGACCCCTGCAATGGGGGCTGGTTTCCGTCAGGGTGGGCTGCCCTGAGCTGGGCCCAGGACCACACACACCTCCAAGGCTTCCTGACGGTTTTTTGGGTTTTTTTTGTTTGTTTTTTTTGTATCTCAGTCTTGCAGCAGCATCCAAGTCCACCTGCTCTCCCAGGAAGCCATGCAGGAGACAGCCTGAGTCCAGAAGCTTCATCCTTGCCCTACTCACTGAGGCTCACCTTGCCCCCCTACCCCCCGCCATGGCACAGCCAGCCAGCCCAGGGAGCCCCCTCAGCCTGCCAAGTCACAAAGCACTGCAAATGCCACGCTAAGAAGCTCTGTCCTTAAGGGTGAGCGACTCACTCAAGGCTGTTAAACAGATGCCAAACCCTCCATCTCCAGCAATGGTTGCAGCCGCTGATGCTCCCAGGCCTTGTTGCAGTGGTTAGGATGCTACTTAGGATTCCTGGCTTCCAAAACAGCTTCCACCCGATGCACACCCTGGCAGGCTGCAGGTGGGTCTCCGCTGCACCCCCAGGAGACCCAGGATGAGACTTCCCGCTCAATTCCAGCTGCTATAGGCGTTTGGAAAGTGAGCCAGCAGAGGAAGCAAAATGTCTGTCTTGCTCTCTCTACCTTTTTAAACTTTGTTATTATTTTTTAATTTAAGTTGAAAGAGCTAGGCTGAATGAGAGGTCCATGTGCTGCTTCACCCCCCAATTGGCTAAAAAAAAAGTGGTGGGGACTAGAACGTGGCAGTCCAAAACCAGAACTTTCTTCCAGGTTTCCCACATGCATACAGAAGCCCCAGCCCCCAGACCGCTGTCCACTGCTTTGCCAGGCCATAAGCAGGGAGCTGGATCGGAAGTGGAGCAGCTGTGACTAGAATCTGCAACCAGCAACAACGCAGTGTACAGGCCCCTTTCTACTTTCAAAGAAAGTACTAGAGTGAAATAAGTCGCTTAAGAAATCAAAGGACAGCAGGTTAAACTGCTGTCTGCAACACAGGTGTCGTGTATCAGTGTGATGGTGTGAGGCCCAGCTGCTGCACTTGTGGTCCGAGCCCCTGCTAGGAAATGTGCCTGGAAAAGCGGACGCAGGTTGTCTAAGTCCTTGGGCTCCCGAATCCATGTGGAAGAACTGGGTGAAGTTCCTGTCCCTAGCCTGGTCCAACCTTGGCTGCTGTGGCCATTTGGGGAATGAGCCAATAGAAGTAAGATAACTCTACCCATTGCTTTCTGTAACTCTGCCTTTTAAGCAAACAAGTCTTTAAAAAGAGATCTTGCACCTGGTTGTTTATTTCCCAAATGCTCACAGTGGCTGGGGTTGGGCTGGACTGAAGAAGTGTCTGGAAATCCATCTGGTCTCCCACACGGGTGCAGGGTCCCAAGGCTTTGGGCCATCCTTGACTGCTTTCCTAGGCCACAAGCAGGGAGCTGGATGGGAAGTGGAGCAGCTGGGATTAGAACCAGCGCCCATATGGGATCCCTGTGCGTTCGAGGCGAGGACTTTAGCCTCTAGGCTACCACGCTGGGCCCAAGCAGGCACTTCTAATAAGAGCTGTAGGAATCCAAGCAATGGCTTAACACACTGTGCCCCAACCTACACCCCTGTAATTTTTAAAGGCTTATTTATTTATTTGTTTGTTTTAAGATTTATTTATTTTTATTGGAAAGGCAGATTTACAGAGAGAAGAAGAAACAGAGAGATCTTTTGTCCATCTGCTGGTTCACTCCCCAAACAGCTGCAACAGCTGGAGCTGAGCCAATCCAAAGCAGGAGCTTCTTCGTGGTCTGCCACACAGGTGCAGGTCCCAAGGCTTTGGGCCATCCTTGACTGCTTCCCCAGACCACAAGCAGGGAACAAGAAGGGAAGTGGAGCAGCCAGAATATAAACCAGTGCTCAGATGGGATTCCGGCACATGCAAGGCAAGGATTTAGCCACTAGGCTACTGCACCAGGCCCTATTTATTACACACACAGACACAGACGCACACACAGACACACACACACACACACACATACACACACAAAGAGAGGAAAAATATTCCATCTGCTGGTTCACTTACCAAGTGGCTGTAATAGCTCAGGACTGGACAGGCCAAAGGCAGGAGTCCAGAGCTACTTGTGGGTCTCCCATGTGGGTGCAGGGGCTGACGCACTTGGACCATTTTCTGCTGCTCTCCTAGGCATATCAGCAGGGGGCTGGATCAGAAGTGGAGCAGCTGCAACTCAAACCTATGCCCATGTGAGGTGCCAACCCTGCAAGTTGTTGCTTTACCCACTATACCATAGTGTCAGTCCCTGTGTATTTTTTAAATGACTAATATATTTGAGGGGGCAAAGAGACAAATAAGTAGAGAATATTTGCTCTTACAGGCTCACACAGACCAAGCTGAAGCTAGAAGTTGAGAACTGATCCAGTTCTCCCATCCAGGTGGCAGGACCTCAGCCACTTGGGCCGTCACCTGCTGCCTCCCGTGGTGTACGTCAGCAGGCACCTGGGAGGGGTAACAGCAGGGACTGGCACTCGGGCAGTCGGGGAAGCCGGCTGCTGATGTCAAATGCCCAGCTCTGAGAGTACATTTCAATCTCTAGAACCTGTGTCGTCTTTTTCATTCCTAAAATGATCTTATATATCATTCATTTAATGGGGGGCCAGCACAATGGCTCAACTTGGTGATCGTCTGCCTGCAAGTACCAGATCCCATGTGGGCACTGGTTCATATCCCAGCTGCACCACTGACCAGCCAGTTACCTGCTTGTGGCCTGGGAGAGCAGCCCAAAACCTTGGGACCCTGCACCCAAGTGGGAGACCCAGAGGAAGCTCCTGGCTTCCGATTGGCCCAGCTCTGGCCTTTGTGGCCATTTAGGGAGTGAACCAGGGTGGAAGATTTCTCTCTCTCCTTGTCTGAGTCTGCCTTTCTAAAATATTAATCAATTAATTAATGTTTGAAACAATGTTTATCTGAAAGCAGATTTATAGAAAGAGTATCCATTGAATCACTTCCCAAATGGCTGCAATGGCCAGGGCTAAACCAGGAACCTGCACCTCCATCCAGGCATCTATGTGGATGGCAGGTCGCCAAGCACTTAGCCCATTTTCTGCTGCTTCCCCAGGCAAATCAGCAGGGAGCTGGATGGTAAATGGAGCTACCGGGGATTTAACCGGAGCTCATTTGAAATAGTGGCACTACAGTGAGTGGCGTAACCCTCAGTGTCACCACACTGGCCCCATCATTCTTTCTCTTTTGTTTTTTTCTTACCCAATTTCTTTTTTCTTTTTATAAAGGTTTATTAATTTTTTTTTTGGAAAGATAGATATACAGAGAGGAGAAGACACAAAGAGGAAGGTCTTCCATCTGATGGTTCACTCCCTCAAATGGCTGCAACAGATAGAGCTGAGCCAATCTGAAGCCAGGAGCCAGGAGCCTCCTCCAGGTCTCTCACGCAGGTGCAGGGTCCCAAAGCTCTGGACCGTCCTCAGCTGCTTTCCCAGGCCACAAGCAGGGAGCTGGGTGGCAAGTGGAGCTGCTGGGATTAGAACCTGCGACCATATGGGATCCTGGCCTGTACAAGGCGAGGACTTTAACCACTACACTATCACACCAGGTCTTCTTACTCAATTTCACCAAACATCTTTTTTATTTATATGAGTCTTCATATGTTAAGTTTTCAGCTTAATTCAATTTTGTAATTTTCTGTTAAACGTCTGTAGTTTACTTCAATTCCCCTACTTTTAACATTGTTTATGTTCTTTATCACTTTGCTTTTGTTTTCCTTAACAGGCTTAATTTACTTCTTTTTCTTTTCTTTTTTTTTTTTTAAGATTTATTTATTTTTATTGGAAAGGCAGATATACAGAGGAGGAGAAACAGAGAGGAAGATCTTCCATTCGCTGGTTTACTCCCCAAATGGCTGCAACAGCTAGAGCTGAACCAATCCGAAGCCAGCAGCTCTTCCTGGTCTCCCACACGGGTGCAGGGTCCCAAGGCTTTGGGCCATCCTCCACTGCTTTCTCAGGCCACAAGCAGGAAGCTGGGTGGGAAGCAGGGCCACCGGCACTAGAACCGGCACCCATATGGGATCCTGGCATGTGCAAGGCAAGGACTTTAGGCACTACGCTATTGTGCCGGGCCCTACTTCTTTTTCTTGTGTAAGACCCTATGTTGTCGGCATAGCAGGAGACTGCCTTCTGCACTCAACTCACCCTCTGGTTTGTGCCTTTCCCAGATGGTCCTGGAGTGGCCGAGAGGGAGGCTTGCTAAACATAGTCTCTTTCCAGAGGTTGGGGGTCAGCCAGCTGCCAGACCTGGAGTTGGCATCTAAGGCAGCCTTGGCAGAGTTGCCCAGGGTGGCAGTGCAGCCCCCAGCTAAGGTGTGGTAGCCATCAATGCCAGCACCTTTTAGGCACAGCAGCCGAGACAATGGCCATGCCTCAGGAGCAGGGAGGACACGAGCATGGAGCCATAGCATCTGGCCATTTTGCAAGGCCCAGTGTGACGTTTACAGATCTTGTACCCCCATTGCTCTCTGCTCAGGCCCAATGGAAAGTTTGGCCAGGATCTTGGCCCCTCCTGTCACATGGCAATGGTGATCTCCTTGGAGTAACCCACACCCAGGCCAATAAGGCCACCGTCAATCTCTGAATGCGACAAATGCCTTGAGCCTGGTCCGCTAGTCAGCCTGCAGCTGCTTCTGCCCGGACAGGATCTTCAAAACCTCATCCATGGGCCCGGCATAGCTAAAGTCCTCACCTTGCACGTACCAGGATTACATATGGGCACCAGTTTGTGTCCTGGCCGCCCCACTTCCCATTTAGTCGAGGACGGCCCAAAACCTTGGGACTCTGCACCCACATGGGAGACCTATGAGAGCTGCTGGCTCCTGGCTTCAGATTGGCTCAGCTCTGGCTGTTGTGGTCACTTGGGGAGTGAACCAGCAGATGGAAGATTTTCCTATCTGTCTCTCCTCCTCTCTCTATAACTGACTTTCCAATGAAAATAAACAAATCTTAAAACAAAACAAAAAAACTCATCCTTGGGGAATCCCTCAGGGGAGGGTCAGTGGCCTCAGAGTCCTTGACGGGCAAGGATGCAAGATTTCCTGCAGGGACTTGATCTCCATGTCCTCTACCAGGCGGCCCAGCGTGGGGACAGGGAGCCACTCCTTGTCTTTGGCCTGGCCTGCAAGAGCTCCACAGCCTTTGCCCTGGCTGCCATGGTGGCCCGGATGCCACTGCAGAAGCCTCTGTGGAAGCTGCCTTGGAAGTCACGTGGCCTCCTATAACAGGGTCCTTCTGTTGCACCTGCTACATTTGCCATTTTGTGTTCTCAGAGAGAAGCAGCTGATCAACTACTTTAACTTCAACACTTGCCATATTACATTTCAGCCTTTGCCCCTTGCCAATATAAGGATTTCAGGCTACAAATTTCTCCTCAAGAACAGCCAATCACGGTCCCTGACTGTGATGGCTTAGTGTCACCTTTATTATTATTATTTATTAAAACTACAGTGAGGTAAAAAAAAAAATTATGTTTTCAGCAGAAATGGTACTTTAAAAATGCATTTTAAAAGATTTATTTGGGGCCCAACGCAATGACCTAGCGGTTAAAGTCCTTGCTTGATTGTGCCAGGATCCCATATGGCCGCCAGTTTTAATTCCGGCAGCCCCTCTTCCCATGCAGCTCCCTGCTTGTGGCCTGGGAAAGCAGTGGAGGACAGCCCAAAGCTTTGGGACCCTGCACCCGTGTGGGAGACCAGGAAGAAGCTCCTGGCTTTGGATTGGCATAGTATCGGCCCGTTGCGCTCACTTGGGGAGTGAATCATCTGACGGAAGATCTTCCTCTCTGTCTCTTCTCCTCTCTGTATATCTCACTTTCCAATAAAAAATATTGGGTGAACACTGCGCTGGTGGCAGATTGGGTTAGAGGACTAGTACATGTGCTTGGATCCTAGGTGGGTGAGCAGTGCTCCAGGCCAGCAAAGCACCCTTCCGGAAGACCAGGCTCAGGAACCTGCGTGCTCACAGGCATGGGGGCTGCGGATGTGGGAGGGAGGACTGCTGAGGAAGATCACTATGGTGAGGAATGCTTTCTGGGGGACTTTCACCAAGCAGACCACTGCACTTGCAGGTAAATGAGAAAACTGAGACCTGGTGGTTTGGAGGAGGGAAACCAGAGGAACTGTCTGGGTCAGACCAATGTCCCCACCCATGTGGAAGACCTGAGCTGGGCCTGTTGGTATCGACCATCACCTGCTGGCGCACACAAAAGCTAAGGCTGGGGGGCCTGCCTGGCAGGGCTTGACCCCAGTACCCACCAGTGAGTGTCAGGGTAGGAGCTAGGCCACATTAAGCTGGGCCAGGACACTAACCTGCACGGGAGAGTACCAGGTCTGAAGGCAGATTCTGTGGGGGATTTGTGGGCTTGCTCTGTGAGACTGCAAACATTGTGGTCTGCTCGGGTTTGATGACAGGCCAAGCCAGGCATGACCACAGGACTCAATGATACTATGGGAACTGGGGTTGGGAACAAACTGGGCTGGTCTGGGTTACATCCCACTCACTGGCAAGATTTGAGGCTTGGGGTGGGTCGGGCCAGACCAGTCTGCCATATCCAATGTCAAGGACCAAGATGGGGTATAGGCCATACTAGGCTAGGTCAGATCAAGCCACCACCATGTTCAAGATCTGTGGCTGGGAGTGGGCATCGTAGAGGAGCTAAGGGAATGTTCCTGCTGGGCCATAGTTCTCACTGGCGAGGACAAAGGCTAGGAATGGGGGCAAACCAGGCTGAATAAGGCTGCAATACCACTCAGCATGTATGTGGGTTGGGTCTGGGGGTGGGCCAGGCAGGATTGGGCTGTAGCACTCACTAGGGACCAGAATGAACTAGTCTTACAAGACCACAGGACCTGCCAGTGTGTGAAAGATCCGTGATTGGGAGCTGTTCTGATAGAGGAGCTTGGGGAACTCCCCCATTAAGATGCAAACCCACTGCTAAGTGCAAGAACTGAGGCTAGGGAGAGTCTGGCCCAGGCGAGATGCAATATCCATCAGGTCTTGCATTAGAGTTGGGACTGGGGGCTGACTGGACTGGGCTAGGCTTCAGCACTCTCCAGTATGAACTGTGGGGATGGGCTGGGCAGAACCAGGCTGCAACACCTGCTGGCAAATGCCAAAGTAAAACAGACCATGCCAGACTGTGCCACAGCACCCTCCGGCACATGTAGGACACCTGGTGGGAGGACTGCAGGAACACCTCTGCTGGGTCACTGCTCCCACTGGTCAATGCGAGAGCTGGGACTGGGGGCAGACTAGGCTGGGCAGGGTTGTAAAACTGCCTGCCTGCATGTGACTGGGTTTGGGGAGGGCTGGCTAGGCCATGCCACTGCATCCACTGGCACATGCAAGAGCCAGGATAAGTGTCAACTGATTGGGATTTGCAGCAGTATCCACTAACACGTGCTGGGACAGGGTGCAGGTTCTGTCAGACTGGACCACAGTTGTCCCTGGAAAGTGTAAGATCAGAGACAGGGACCAGGCCTATTAGGAAAACTGTGGGCACTTCTCTGCTGGGCTTTACCTCCTGATGGTGCGCATGAGAGCCAGAGCTGGGAGTGGGCCTGGATAAAGCAGCAGCACCCGCATGCATACATGTGGACTGGTTCGTGAACTAAGCTGCAATACCCATAGGTGTATACAAGAACCTGATCGAGATTTGGCACGGACTAGATTAGTCTGCTGTACATATTGGCAGACAAAGGAATCAGGGCTGGGGGTAGGTCTGGTGGAGGTTATTAGGGGCTGCCCCAACTAGGCTACAGTTCTTGCCTGGTGTTAAGCAAGGGTCAGCTGTGGCACACTGGGCTGGGCTTCAGCATTCATCAATTTGCATGGATCGTGGGGCTGGAGACAGAACTGGTCACACAACTCCGGTCACCAGTGTGTGCATACGCTGATGTGGGTGACAGACTGAACTGGACCCTGTACTGACTGGCACATACAAGAGTTAGGTTTGGGGTCTTTCCAGGTGAGGTTTCTTGGGGCACTCCCTAACCAGACCACTAAAGTTGAAACTGCAGCCACAAGGAGAATCATAGGCTTTGTGGTTTGACCTTGGAATGTATGTGTCAAGACTGGGTGTCCTGGTTTACTGATACCTGTGCAGTGGATGGCAGACTCTGATGCAAAAGGGGAACGTGATGGCCAGCTCATTTGGGCTGCAGAGGACATCGAGTGCCATGTAAGAAGATGGAGAGCAGAACGAGTTGGACCACTCTCCTGGTCAAGCTTTGACAGCAAGTGTCTGGGTGAGTGGATACCTTGGGGGGACTTAATCATCCAAAGGACCTTGGAAGGATTTTCTCAACCTTGGAGCAGTTAAGCCAACAGTATCTCAGAACTATCAAAACCATTCAAAAAATACCCTCAAAACATTCTTCTCCACATCGGGGTTTCTAAGATGACAAGTGGACCGCCCCATCCCTGGGTAATGGTGTAGTTTGGCAGTTGGGAGCAGCGTCCTCTCCCTCTCTCACTTCCCCATTCTCCCAGATACAGGAGAAGAGGGAAGAAAAGAAAAACTGGAAGCATTTATCCCACTCACCTTTCCCTATATCTCAACCCTCCCCACCCTATTTAGTAGTTCTCATGGGTCTGCATCCTTGTCAACTATGTAACAACATCAAAAATAAAATAAAAATTTAAAAATTGTTTATTTGTTTGAAAGACCAAGTGATAGGGAGAGACAGAAAAAGAGATCTTCCACCTCCTGATTCATTCTAAATGGCTTCAGAACCTGGTGCAATAGCTCAGTGGCTAAATCTTTGCCTTGCATATGCCGGGATCCCATATGGATGCCAGTTGGCATCCCAGCTGCTCCACTTCCCATTCAGCTCCTTCCTTGTGGCCTGGGAAAACAGTTGAGGAGGGCCCAAAGCCTTGGCACCCTTTACCTGCATGGGAGACCTGGAACAAGCTCCTGGCTTAGGATCAGCTCAGCTCTGGCCATTGTGGCCACTTAGGGAGTAAACTAGCAGATGGGAGGTGTTTCTTCTATCTTTCCTTCCCTGTAAATCAGCCTTTCTAATAAATAAATTAAAAAAAAAGAAGAAGAAGAAAAAGTAAATGATTTCAAAAGCCAAGGTTAGGCCAGATTGAAAGCAAGATCTTGGCACTCCATGTGGATCTCCTATGTGGGGGCAGGGGCCCAAGTACTTGGCCACTTGTGCTGCGTTCCCAGGCACATTAGAAAGGAGCTGGATCGGAGGAAGCAGTCTGATATGGGATGCCAGCATGGCAGACTCAGGCTGTTCTGTGATAACAGCAACCCCTACTTGTTCTTTTTTGTTCATATTATCTGTTCAGGAGGTGGTAGACATATGATGGGTGTATGTGTGCCTGGCCCTTTTGCACTCGAAAATCAATTTGTAATTGAGGTTGTGGTTAAGAATCACAGAATACTTCATGAGTGCCTGAGCAAAAGCATGTGGTATCTAGCTGTGAAATCACATCAAGCCCCATTAACTGTGCTGTTCAGAGCAAACACACCCAGGTGCCAGCTACACCGGCCGTAGCTGGGAGAAGGGAGAGGCCAAAGGCAGGGAGGTCTGGGAGGAGCAGACGGGAAGGAGGAGCCTTTTTCAGAGGATGATTCATAGAATGGGGCTGGGGGAGGAGTGGGACAGAGGCCTGCCTGGGGCTGGGGGGCTGAGGATGTTCTGTTCTAGACATGAGTGGGGGCACCAAGAAGGAGCAGTGTGTCCAGCAGGCAGAGGGGTTTGTGGGAGGCCAGGCTGGAGTTGTGTAGATCCAACTACCATTAGACTAGTGGCTGAAGCCATGGGCTAGGCCAGGATCACCATGGCTCCAGGGAGACACAGGGCTAGAGTTGGTCCCCAAGTGTGGACTGGTGTTGTCAGTAACTTGCTCTATTAATACACAGATGACCGTGTCTTGCTGGCCAAGGCATGGCATCACAGACCAAGGACGTGACTCAGTCTTTCTTTGTCACTGCTGGTCCAGCCCCAAATGTCTGTCCTTCTGTTTCAAGCATCCCTTTGTGTCTGGGGCAGAGTTCTTTGGGATTCCAGGCCCTTTTTTGCCTAAAAAGGCAAACCTGAACCCTACACAGGTTCAGCCCAGGGGAAGGTGTGGGAGCAGGTGGCACCACAAACAATCCTGCCCTACCTACCTGTTTTTTTTTTTTTTAGATTTATATACAGATATACAGGAAGGAGGAGAGATAGAGAGGAAGATCTTCTGTCCGATGATCTACTCCCTAAGTGACCGCAACAGCTGGTGCTGCACCGATCCAAAGCCGGGAACCTGGAACCTCCTCCAGGTCTCCCACACAGGTGCAGGGTCCCAAAGCTCTGGACCGTCCTTGACTGCTTTCCCAGGCCACAAGCAGGGAGCTGGATGAGAAGTGGGGCTGCTGGGATTAGAACCGGTGCCCATATGGGATCCCAGCGCTTTCAAGGTGAGGATGTTAGCCACTAGGCCACCATGCCGGGCCCTTACCAACCTGTTTGACTTGCCACCTGTCCCAGCCCAGGTACAAGTCACTCATCTTCAGGGTGCAGGTCTCTGCCAGGTAGATGTTGAAGCCTTAGGCTGGCTCACCTCCAATCAGATCAGGTGCAGCTGGGCAAAGAGGAAATGGCACACGGCAAGGGCTGAGGTTAGACACCAAGGAGGCCTGGGCAGGATAACACGAAGATCTGGAATCTGACAGAATATGGAAAGAGGGGACTCAGTGTCCAGAAGAGGAGGGGTGAGGGGAGGGCATGTAGAGAGGGAGATGGATTTATCTGGAGCTTTGTAATTTGCATAATCTTTGCATCCCTTTCTAAGTGTTCAATGGCTGTCACTTCACAAGCTGACTGAAGAGCCCATCATCTATAAAAGACCGTGTTGCCACTTAGTGTTCCAGTGCAGTGTCACAACCGGCAGGTGGGCAGGAAAGCGTTTAGTGCATGGTTCAGGGTCACCTGGACACCAGGGCAGCCCTTGGTCACCACGTGCCAGGGACGTGGGGAGGCGCTGCCGCCAGGGGGCGCCCTGGGCGGATGATGTCCACCTCCTCCCAGCTGGACCGGGCGCCTGAGGGGGTCCCTGCGCCTCCCCCACATCCAGCCAGAGCCGGATCGCCCACCCCGGCCTCAGGTTCACGGCCGTTCAAGGGTGTGGACTCCAGTGGCAGTTCTCTCTGGAAAAGGCCGGGGTGGAGTTGACCAGGCTTGCTTCTGGAGGCAGGAGGGGGTGCGGGGAGACGCCGTTCGCGGGGTGGGGGTGGGAGACACACCTAGTGACCGCTGCGCCCCCCGCCCCGCGTGCTGGGGACCTCGGCATCTGGGCTCTCCCGAATGGCGGCGGCCACAGGTCTTTGTCCCAAAGTCGCCTTCCCTGGGGGCGGTCCTTTTTGCTTCTTCAGTGAACAGCCATTCTGTTTCAAAGGTGCTTAGGGAGGTGGAGCCAGGGCCATCACACGACAGGCTTGGGATGGGATCCTCGACTCCGAATCCCAACAGGTGCCCGCCTTCAGCCCTGGGCGTGGGTTCCACTAACTCGCCTTTGTCCCTCACCCAGCAATCTGGCGACGGGGGCCGCGTCCCACCCAGGCCGAAGGAGCCGGGAGTGCACAGGGGCCATTGCTGACCGTGTGCTGGCTGACCTCCCTCGGGGACGGCCACTCGGCCCTAGGCGGGGGGAGGGGTGCCATGGACTTGGGTTTCAAGCCGGCCCTTCATAGTGACTCCGCATTTCTCTCCTCACATCCATTTTGAGCCCTCGCAGCTGTAACTCTGAGAACAGGTCACCTTCTCCTCCAGCCCCACACCCGGCTCCTTAAGCTCTGTCCATATTCACAACCAAAGATTACACAGAGCCCACTTCTGGCTTCTGTTCGTCCGCCATTTCCCAGCGTAGCGGGCTTGCCTTGGGCACTCACCCCACCCCCCAACATTGCACCAGAGGGACGGTTCTGCAAGGCCAAAGCCCCGGGGAGGGCGGAGCTGAACACAGCCCGCTTTGTGCGC
Source organism: Ochotona curzoniae (assembly GCF_017591425.1). Lineage (NCBI taxonomy): Eukaryota > Metazoa > Chordata > Mammalia > Lagomorpha > Ochotonidae > Ochotona > Ochotona curzoniae. Next base: position 9,169,598 of record NW_024466004.1, on the reverse strand, counting down.
CAGGGGAAGGTGAGGACCTGCCCCAAGCAGGGGCAGCCCGGGTCTCCGGCAGTTGCCCGAAGCCGCACAGGCGTAGAGCGCTAGGCGGAGTGTTGGGGACCAGGAGAGAACTTCCCTGCCCCCCCAAAATGGGACTTTGCCCGCAGAGCGCCCCCTCGTGGCCGGCAGCCATCACTGTAGTCTGACAGCAGCAGACTTCAGAACCGCTTTTTTTGTTTTCAAGATTTATTTTTATCACAAATTCAGAGAACTGCTATTTTATCTCGTTTCCCCCCACCCAATTTATAGGTGAAACCCCCGAGAGGTCAACAGACTGGAAAGCAGTGAAGGGACCACCCCGCTGTGGGACAGCTCTTACAGCTGGCAGAGCTGCCATTAGTGCAATATAGATCCTAATCTCACAGTGCCGGGGGTGGGGGGCAGCTAGAGCAAAGATCAAGAGTGTGAAGCAACTTTCTACATTACAGAAGTAGGAGGGGCAGAAGAGGAAGATCCTGCACCTGTGCTCGCTAATGGAGACATGCTCCAGGGGGTTTTGGGTGCCACAGGGTAAGCAGCAAGGGCTGAGGGTGGAGAGAAAATTCCAGCGAAGAGCCCATAGGGCAAAGTGGACAAACCTGTGAGGAGAGTAACCTGCCACCTGGCTTCTCGCCATCACACGGGATTGGAAAAGCTGGCCTTTCCTTTTTCATACAATACATGCTGAGTTGCTCCAGCTGAGCCTCTAGGCCCATCAGAAGACCTTACAAAGGTGCCCTCAGAGAAGCCTGCAGCCCACAAGTCCACCTCTGGGAGAACAGAGATCTTGCCAGCTGCTGCCAAGGGACCCATGGCTCTGGGCTGACTCATTCTATTCTGGGGGATTCCAAGACCTGTGCTGAAGGACTGGGGGTGGGGGAAGGGGACCATGACCACAGCTCTGCTCCTACTTCCAACCAGGAAGTCATTTTGGGGAAGGGGTGGAGTGGGGAGGGGACCTCTTCCCTGAGGGGCTCATACTGTCCCAACGCAGCCCTCCCCAGGGCCAACTCTCACACGTGCAGCCACGTAGGCCCCTTGTTCCCCAGGAAGTATGGCAGGCCAAGCTTTGGCACTGCGGCAAGGTGCCAGCCTCATCCTGCCTGCCAGTGGTGTCGGCATGCAGCCAGTAGCTGGCTAGGGTTGCCTGGTTCATTCCTGGGGCCCAGGACAGGGCAAACGGGGAGGGGGGGTGACGGTGAGACAAAGAAGAGGCATGGAGCTGTCTGTCCCCAATCCCATTAGAGATGGAAGCCGCCGAGAACTTGGCCTTTCTCAGTCTGGGCAGACTAACCAGGGTGTTCTGGCCTCGGCCCGTCCCTCCCTGTTGGCCCAGAAGGGGGCACTGCAGTCCCTAAAGGCCGTGAGGGCTTCCTCCTCACAGGGCCGGCCCTCCTGGCTGCAGCGGGCTCATCCTCCCCCTCCCTCCCAGCTCCAGGCTGGAGGACACAGGGAACCATAGAGAAAAACCAAACCAAACAAAAACAGTTTATTTAATCAGAGGGCCTCTGAAGGCACCTGGCTTCTGTTGAGTATAAAAAAGGCAGTAAAATAGCAACTGTACAGGGGGTGTGGTGGGTAGGAAAGGAGTGTGGGAGGCTGGGCAGGGGATGCCCGGGGAGAAGGGAAGAAGAGGAAATAGCAGACCAGACCATACAACGGTCAGTCCTGTGCCCCCAGGGGCTCCCCGCCTTCATACAGGCAGACAACACACGTATACACGTCCGCTTGGAGCCCAGGAGGCCCTACTGCAGGGATGGCTCATGGCTAAGTGTAGGGGTGCTCATCCAGGTGCAGAGACTGTGCCCATCCCTGCCCATGACCCCCCAAAGCCCACAGCATTTCCTAGTGTGCATCTCATGGAAGCTGCCCCGCTTCAAGGCTGCCAGGCAGCCGGGTCCAGCACAGCAAGCAGGAGAATGAGCTCAAAAAGAAAACCTCCAGGTCACTGGCGCCCAGCCCTGGCTGGGTCAAGAGAAGGGGCGGGAGGCGGGCAGGCTGTGCAGTTCCGTTTCTGTCCATCTGGGGTCACACAATCGCCCGGAACAGGAAGGAGAAGACAGCTCCCAGCGCCAGTCCCAGACTCAGGAAGAAGGCCATGATGGCGCCTGCCGTCTCTGCCTCTGCAGGCTTGACTTTCCTGGAGGACAAGGATGAGGCCAGCTTAGCACACAACACCCGCCCTCCACCTCATGCTCCACCCATCTGCACCGGGTTCCCTGGCAGGTAGCCACTCACTTGGGCCCAAAGCACATGCAGAGGCTGGCGAGGTAGCCGTTGGAGAAGGCGAAAGCGGCCATGAAGAGGATGTACCAGGCATCATGTTCAAACACCACGGCCAGGTAGCGGCGGGGCTGCACGTTGCACAAGAGCAGCAGCGGCACGAATACCAGCCGGGCCAGTACCAGGCTTGGAAGCCAGCGGCTGTCCTTCCCGGGCTGCGGGACAGGGAGGGAGAGTGGGGGTGGTGGAGAGCAGCCTCAGCACCCCTATCCCATCCCCCAGCCTGGCTATCCTGGGAGACACCCAATGGAGCTTTGTGGAGCCCTGCAGGTGGGGTCACATCCTGATCCAGGTGTGTCACACACACACACACAGTACTGAAAGCTGCACACTTACAATCCCACGCTCAGCTGTCCACACAGCCTTGACTCACAATGAAAAAAGCCCCCCTTGCCAACATTACCACCACACTTTCTTGGGACTCCCCTTTCGAGTTTCCAGTTGATCCTCCCACTCCCTCCCCAACTTACCCACATGAAGACAGCCGTAAGGCTTCGGCCTAGCCAGTCAAAGATGTTGAAAATCAAGAAGCAGGACACAGGAATGAAATACTTCCCTGCCAGAGGCGACGACAGGGGATAACCGTGTGTCATGAGTCAGTTACAGCAACGCCAACCCTCCTGGACCCCCAGCTTCCCTGACTGTCCAATGCAGAAGATGCTTCCGGACCAGCACAGGGGCAAAATGGACAGAACAGAGTATACCCGGTGTATGGTGTGAGGGGGAAGGTGGCCAGGGTCCCTTCTGTCCCACTCCCAACCCTGCTTGAGGCCCTCTCTGCTCCTTACCCCAGGCGCTGGTGCCTGCGATGCTGGACTTGACCTCGGCGGTCACAGCAGGAAACATCCCAATGGTAACAGTGAAGATGAAGCAGATGGACAGAGCCAGGACCGAGATCTGCAGAGAGGGCCAAGGGGTTCACCAGGTACCCCCACCTTCATGATGGCTATGCAGTAAAGAACCAAAGACTTGCCCCATCCCACTGCTCGGGAGACAAGCTGGGAAAGAGGGACCCGTCTCAGGGCAGCAAGGGAGGAAGGGGTGGCAGAGGGCAGGGCACCCGCCCCAACATACGTTCTTGAGGATGGCTCGGATGGAGGGGCTTTTGTTTGTGGCCTCAGAGTTAGGGGCTGCAGTTCCAGCCTCCTCCTTCCCTGCTTTTGACTCCTCTCCTGCGGGGCAACAATGGTGGAAGGAGCTTCAGTTTGTGGGGAAGACAGAGCTACAGGTTTGACGTGGCTGCTTCCCGACGGGCTTGGTCAAAGGTAGATACACCCCTTTCCTCAGTCCCTGACTCCAGCCTGACACCCCAGCTCCCAGTCCCTGATGCTTAGCTCAGCCCCACCTCCCAACCCCTGTTGCTGCCAGATACTTTCACTTAAAAACTTCCTTCACTGCCTCTAGTCCACATGCCTCGGGCATTCAAGCTTGTCCAGCACCCTGTCTTCTCTATCCCAACCCTGGTTTGCTCCCCGTCTGCCCTGGCTCCTGGCTGCAAGCTAACGCAGCAAATTTTCTCCAGCTACACAGACCTTTACTAATGAGGTCCAGTTTGGTCTCTTGCTCCCCAGGCCCTTCGAGCTTGAGCTGCTGGTAGTAGCGGTAGAACTCCTATCCGACAACAGAGATGGAAGTGGTGTGGTCAGATCCCCCAAGGTTTGGCCTCAGACCTCCCTTGGTCTGGAGCCTGGACACCAGCACCTCCACACCCCCATAGGCTCACCACCTCCCCCCGTCATGCTCACCAGCCGGGGCAGGCCCAGGTAACAGATGATGGTCAGAACGACAACCACACAGGCCGTGATAAAGTAGCCGAAGGCACTTTCTGACAACTCCGAGCCGGCTGGGGTGGATGGTGCCAGGGGTCAGAGACTGAACCATCATTCCCTCTGCCCCCACACCCCCAGGGGGCAACGGCAGGTAGACAGGACTCACTGGCAATGGCACAGATCATGGCCACCGAGGCGAAGAAGCCTGCCAGGCCCTGGCCACTCATGATGGGGGCTGTATAGCTGGCAGGCAGGAGGCCAGCCACACCAAAGATGCTGCCCTGCAGGATGGCGCCAAACGCTGCAGACAAGGTAGACGTCAGCAGGGGGCGCTGGGGCCAGGAGGTTTCAGGTCCCCCATTCTCCACCCCAGGCCTGGTCCCCAGTGCCCACATCAGGTGGCAGAAGGGGCCTCTGCTCTGACTCCAGTGGGTCTGGTTCAGCATAAGGGCCCCTCTACCCCAGCCCTGGCTTACAGTTGATGAGCATGATCTTGATCATGGTGAGGACAAAGAAGGGCAGAGCATCCATGTGCACTTTCACCAGGATAGCCGTGACCAGGAACACCATCAGGATGGCCACCAGGCTACCCAGGATCCGTACTGATTGTGGGATCCTGCCAGGGTGGTAGGGGAAGCCGAGAATGGTGGGGCTGGCCTGGAACCATGGGTGTAGGAGGGAGTCGGGGGGCGGGGTGGGTACCCACCTCTGATGCAGGAAGGAGTTGAGGCAGGTGAAGAGCAGCAGAGGCAGCATGGCGCACAAGGTCATGACGTTGTTGAAGATGGCGCTGAGGGGCCTGTGCTCCAGCGACGGCACTGTGGGGGCAGCTGAGGGCTGGATGTCCTCGCTCAGCTCGGCAGTGCCCAAGGACATGTTCTGGGCCATGTCCAGGCGGTTTGTGAAATACTGCAGGAGTTGTACAGACGGGTGCTGAAAACGCCTTTCTCTGGCCGTGTGTGCCCAGAGGAAGTGCTCCCTGGAGCCCAGCGCTCCTCCCCTACCTCCCAGCCTCACCTGAGTGGCCGTCATGAAGAAATTCCAGGGGAGCAGTGTCCCCAGCCCCAGCATGAAGAAGATAAGCCAGACAGCCTTGTATCTGCAATGGGAAGGGAAGGGAGGTCTGGGGGAGATCTACCCAGGGAAGTGGGGAGGCAGAGACCATCCCCCTCCCTCCCTCACTGCCCTTCAGTCCCTCTGGCTGTCCCCAGAGCACAGGGCATCAGGGTTTGTATCCAAGGGCACGTGTCCTTCCAGGATGGTGTGTGTACTGGGGTAGGGGAAAGGGCACTGGATGTGGGGAGCAAGAGGGGGCCAGGGACACAGAGGAACATGGTTTACAGTCCCGGAGGACTCAGGGGACCCTGCAGGCTGGGAACCAGCGTGACACACACATCCGGAGAGGGCTGCATGCAGAAGGCCTGGGGTGGGGGAGAGCGAGAGGGAGCAGGAAGGAACAGCAAGTGTCCTCCATCCCCAGCAGGCAGGCTGAGCAGGGACCGTGTGGTTCCCTGGAGAGCACTCTGAGGTCAAGAAACTCCCAGACCATTCTGGACCGGGTGGAACAGGCGGGCAGTCTGGAGTGCCTGGGTGTGGAGGAGCTAGAGCTGTTTTTTCCAGCCAGACAGAACCAGCTTTGTTAGTCACACCACCTAAGGCAGGGCAGGAGGTATGGGGCCACCAGACGTCATCTGGGCCTGAAGAAAGGCTGCCGCTATGGCTTGCACAGTTTGGTCCTCAGAGTCACGGGCTAATGGTACGCGGAAAGTGCAAGGGCTCGCCTTGTGGCAGGGCTTCTGGGGGGTGATCAGACTGGATTAGGACATGATGATCCAACCTCTTTCCTCAAATCTTGGTAGTTTTGTAAAGACAGACACTGCCTGTCTTCTGTTGTGTCACATAGGGACTCTGACCAGCAAGAGCCATCATTACCAGACAGAAAGAACCCATGCCATCTTGTACTGTGAGCCTTCAGGACTGTGACAAGAATAAACCTCTTTCCTTAGACCATCAGCCGGCCTCAGGGATTTCATTATAGTCATGCAAAGCTTACCCATGTAGCCATCTGCTCCAGGGAAGGCTTGCCTGCCAGCTCAGTGATCCTGTCCCCACCCCCCACCGGCCCCGTGAGGTCCAGATGTCTTCCACACCCTCCTGAAGGCTGAAGGCTGCTCTCTGCATGCAGGGGACAGGGACAAGGCTTGGCCAAGTCATTGGGGAGACAGGTGTGTGGCCTGGGCTACAAGGGGAGGCCTGGAGGAGTACCCACCAAGGGAACAAGCAGCCCCCATTTCCCTCCTCTGCACCCTGGGAAGAAGCTAAAGGCTGGGTTCAGAGGCCCAGAATGAAAGGGAGAATGCCCAGCCAAGAACACACAGGATGGAAGCTCGGGAGATGAGGGCCTAGGGCATCTGGGTACATGGAGACGGGGAGGGCTCAGAGTCAGGCTGCAGGAGAGGGGAGGCTAGGCTGAGGAACCAGAAAGTGTGGGAGCCACTAGGGCCTACACTTCCTACACATCTCCTTAAACCCCTCTCCTCCCAGAGACCCCTGTGAAGTGACCTTCATTCTCCAGGGTGTGGGAGAATGGGCTGTGAGATCCAGCTAAGTGCTGCAGGATCCACCCACCCCCTGCCAGTCCCAATCCACCAGGCGGCAGTGGCCTAGCTTGGCAGCCTTAGGCAGGAGAGACAGGCAGGATTCAGGAGCCCAAGGTGGAAAAGGGAAGAGAGCTCAGGATCTCGGGCCCGGTTCCACGGCTCCGTTCACTTTCTCAGGCCTGGTCCCCGAGGAGAACCAGATTTAATCACAGCCTCGTTTTCCTCCACGCATGTCCTCCATCAGAGGCAGGCTCCAAAGGCACAGAGGAGAGCAAGGTCAGATGGAGGAGTGGAGGTGGGCCAGAGCCCTTGGAGCAAGGGGGCAGGTCTACCAGATGTGCCCTGTGATGAGGGGAGTTGTCTGTTCTCTCCCCACAGAGGTGGCAGCAGAAGCCACGCGCTGCTGGCTGGCTGTACAGCAGCCGTGGAAACATTGACGATGACCCGGGGAAGGACTACTGTCCCATTCACTCGCCCACTCCAGCCTCACACACAGCCCAGCTAGCAGCCAGCACCCAGCAGAGGCATGCATGGACCCCACCCCCCATGCAGACTTGACTCATAGCCACCTGGCTGCTAGGCCAGTCGGCACTGGCCTTGGGATTCCAAAGGACATACCACCCAGCCCCTGGACCTCCCAGGCCTGCAGGTCTCCTCCCTTGTACCTGTCCTGAGGCTGGTGACTGGTTGTCATGGTGACGGTGGTGGTGTTCTTGGTGGTGCCTGGCTCGCAGCTCCCTGCCTCCGGCGCTTGCTGGGGGTTACACGCAGCAGCTTGTGAGGCCCTGGTTTTGGCCCTGTTTCCCCACAGCCTTCCTTCACACTCTTGTGGGGAGGAGGAAAAGGAGGAGGCAGAGCAGACGGAGCCCACAAGCCTAAAAGTCCCCAGGGTCCCTGGCCCTCAGGACTTCTCCCCTCCCCCCGACCAGGCCCCCTGACCCAGCAGCCCAGTCCTGTCCTGGGTGGGGGCCCCCTGCCAGCTCAGGCTCTACCTGGCTCCCCGCCTGGCCGCTGCCACCGCTATTTTTATCCAGCAGCCGAAGCAGTTTAGAAGCTGGGGAACAGGAGGGTGGAGAGTGGAGGGAAGGAGGAGGAAGCTCGGTGGAAAGGGAGGGAGAGACAGCCAGAGAAGGCAAGGGAAGACGGGAGAGGGTCAGGGAGCATGGGGACAATGGAAGGAAGGACAGGAGGAGGGGCGGGGGGCAGGGGGAGTCAAAGGCACCTCCCTCTGCCAGCCGGAGCCCCCCACCCCCTGCCTTCCTGGCAAGGGTAAGTGCCAAGAAGCCTGTCTCCTCATGGTGGCTCCCCAGACCCTCCCAGCCTCTGTTGGTGACACCTCAACCTTTTCTTTCCAGCTACTGTCCAGGGACTTTCTAGATCTTGGACAGTTTCCCAAGAAAAGATTTCACAATGGGAACTGGGACACAATACAGTCCTTCCCACAACATGGCTTGGTCCCCCACCCCCACCTTCACCCTCGACCCCCAGTCCTGACCCTAGGGTCACCCCATCCCCCCTCAGTTCCTCTCTAACTTAGACTCAGGTCCCTATCCTCTTCCCCTTTCTGAGAGTAGCCTGGAAGGGAAGATGGGGGCCGGGGAAAGCAGGGACAGTGCACAGAGGCCTGGGAAGGCGCAGTTCCCAAGATGCCAGGTCATCTGTGAAGTGCTGCCCTTATTGGCCCCTTGTGGAGGAGGATGCTTGTAGCATCAGCTGGCCTGGGCAGCAGGCAATCACCCACAGGCACAGCCGCCCTCTCCACCCCGCCTCCCTCCCCACACCGAGGCCTAAAGGGACTAGGCCCACCAGCCAGAATATTTTCCACCTGGTACTCACCAGGTGCTCAGACTGGTCAGCAAAAGGGCGGAGGCAGATGGGGCCTGGGCAGTTCCTAGGAGGCAGTCCCAGCCCTGGCACAGGTGACAGAACTTGTCCACAGGTTCCTGGGTGAGGGTCTAGAATGAGAATGGTGGCACTGAGCTTATCGGGAGAGCAGCCGGTGGTTTGCCAGGCCCCATTCTCAGAAGCCTCCAGGGAGATATCCAGCCACCCTGCTGCTAAGGAGATAAGAGAGCAGGGGGCAGGGGCAGGCCGCCTAGCAGGTGTAATGCTCCCAGCTGAGTCAAACCAAATGCGCACATCCGCTGGTCTGGAGGAACTCTCAGGGGGCTTCCCCACCCTCCCGAGGGGCAAAGTCCAGCCTCATCAAAGGGCTTCTCAGAACCTTAGTCCACATCTGAATTGCAGGGGAATGATTCAGATGGAGTTCCTGGCTCCAGGTCTAACCTGGCCCAGCCACAATGGTTGTAGCCAACTGTGGAGTGGACCAGCTGATGGGAATTTGGCGCAGTGGTTAAGCCCACACGGTTCATTATGCTGACATCCCATATCAGAGTGCTGGGTTTAAGCCCCAGAGCCTTCCCTTTCATCCAGCTTCCTGCCAAGGTGCACCCAGGAAGGTAACCGGTCCAAGGACCCTGCTACCCATGTGGGAGACCTGAACCGAGTTCCAGGCTCCTGATTGGAACCACTTATGGGCATTTGGGGAGTGAATCAGCAGATGGAAAATCTCTTTCAGCTCTTCCAGTAAAATGCAAACATAAAATTATTTTATTGGAAAGGCAGACGTACAGAGAGGAGCAGAGACAGAGAAAGATCTTCCGTCCGATGAGTCACTCCCCAAGTGACTGCAACGGCCAGTGCTGTGCCGATCCGGAGCCAGGAGCCAGGAACTTCCGTCCGGGTTTCCCACACGGATTCAGGGATCCAAGACTTTGGGCTGTCCTTGATTGCTTTCCCAGTCTACAAGCAGGGAGCTGGATGGGAAGTGGAGCTGCCGGGATTAGAACGTGCGCCCATATGGCATCCCGGATGTTCAAGGCGAGAACCTTAACCATTGCACTATCATGCTGGGCCCTCTGCTACACATTTTAAAATCCTTGTGCACAAAGTGTCATTAAAAATGCCAGGGAGGGGGCCCGGTGCGGTAGCGCAAGTAGTTAAGGTCCATGCCTTGCACGCCCGGGATCCCATATGGGCGCCGGTTCTAATCCCGGCAGCCCCGCTTCCCTTCCAGCTCCCTGCCGGTGGCCCGGGAAAGCAGTCGAGGACGGCCCAAAGCTTTGGGACCCTGCACCTGCGTGGGAGACCCGGAAGAGGCTCCTGGCTTCGTATCGGCATAGTATCGGTTGTTGCGCTCACTTGGGGAGTGAATCATCGGACGGAAGATCTTCCTCTCTGTCTCTCCATCTCTCTGTACATCTGCCTTTCCAATAAAATAAATAAATCTTTAAAAAGAGCCAGACTCATGAACAAGAGCACTGCCGTTTCCTAGAGGAATGAGAACATAGGTTGGCACCCTCACCCCTGCCAAGCTCTCCTCTCAGGACACGCTCTGCTCCACCCTGCACCTCTCACATGCAAAGTTTCAGGCAGTCCCAAGCAGGTGCAGCCTCAAACCAGACAATGGGGTAGGGACCACAGCATCCCATTCCCTTGGGAACACAGAGATGGTATATTCCTGCCTCCACTTAGCTCCATCCCCACTCCAGCCATCCTTAGCAGCCCCCACTCCTGCATCCACCGACAACACCTTACCACCACCACCTGCTGCCTCATCCCGACATTCAGCAAGCCAAACTTGACGTTCTTGTTTCTGTTCTGCCTCTGGCCAGCAGCCACCAGGGATCTGACAGCCTGGGGCATCTGGTGTCTCTCCAGCCATGCCTTGGCCTGCACAGTGCAGCCCTTGAAGCAGCCAGCCACAGGAGCACTTTCCTGACCCTAGGCTCTGGAGCCCTACTCTCGCTTTCTTCTCTCTAAACACACACTGGGGTGAGTATCACACGGGGGACTCACCCCCCATCCCACACGGGGTCATTCACTGTCTGTAGGCTCCCCCTCTTGCTTACAACCACAAGGACTAGATCCTTCCCACTCTGCACATGGGGCCAGCTGAGGTTCTATCAAGAAATTGAGAGTGCAGGTGCCGAGTTTCAATCTCAAAGAGACAGCTTAATCTAGGTTCTTGGTCAGGGTAGGGAGGGTTGTTGAAGGCTGCTTCCCAGCCCTTCCGAAGGAGGCACTCGGCCTCAGCTCAAGGGAAAAAAAATAAGGTTGAGGCCAAGTTCAGTGTTAGCTCAGATGGAAGGCATCCTAGAACCAACCACATTCTCTCTCTCTCTCTCCACACACACACACACGCAAACACACACACACACGCAAACACACACACACGCAAACACACACACACACACACCCTGGCAGGGGCTGGGGGTTATTACTGGGCAAAGAGAGTGGTCAGGACGGTTGGGAGAGGCCCCAAATTAAGTTATGGACAGGGGAAAGGACTGCCTTCATTCCCATCATTGTTCTCCCTAGGGAAGAAATCCTCTTGGTGGTGGGAGGGGGTGTCCTTGTCCTTTCACACATTTACTCGGTAAGAGTAAATAAGGACGCGCCCAGGAAGAAAGGACCACAGACAAGAGTTGGCCTGGTAAAAAGGACGGGGTAAAGGGACGGCTCCCATAGCCCCAAGTCTCTCTCCGGCATCCCCACCCCCTCCATCGCAGTTGGCGGCGTGGCCCCTCCCCTGGACCAACAACAAAATCGATCGGGATTAACCGTCCACTCGCCGGCCCCTGGCGGAGGTCAGCGTAGCAACAGACGGCTTGGGGCCCCGGGAGCCAGGCCACCCATGGGTGGTGAGCCCGGGTCCCCCTAGGGTTCTCCCTTCCCCGGCCCGCGGGCGCCACGTGCTGCGCGCGACTCTGCACCGGGAAGAGGGGAGCCCCCGCCCGGCGTCCCCGTCCTCGGGCGGCGCGGAGCTGTCAGGCCCGGCCTCCCTGTCCTCGTGGCAGGCGGGAAGCGGCGCCGTGCGCCCCTGGGCAGTCCCCAGCACCCTACACCCTGGGGCCCTCGGGAGTACCTGGCGGAGAAGCAGCCCTCCGGCGTTGGGGTCCGCGTGCTCTCTGAGCGGCTTCCCGCGCCCGCCCAAGCACTTTGAAACCCGCCTGCGCTGGGCCCGCCCCGGCCTCCCGGCCCCCGCCTCCTGCCGCCCGCCCCGCCCCGGGCCGCCCGCCGCCCCCACCCGGGACCAGCGCCGTGCCGCCGGCTCTTTTTCTGTGGATGGGACCTCTTTGGGTCCTGCCCTGGCCAACACAGGGGCACAGGGGGGTCGGAGGGTGCAGCCCCGCACTAGGTTCCCCTGGGCGGGAGGTGGGGTGGGGTGGGGTCTAGCCCCCTCCCCACAGATTCCACCTCGGGTCTCTTCCACCTCACAGACCGTGAGCTCAAAGGGGCCCAGTCGCTCACGTCATTCACGACAGCTCTTCACCTCAAATGTGGCCTCCAGTGGCCCCCTTCACTTCTCACGGCAGCCTCCTCTAGGCCACCATTGGTGTTCCAGACTCCTCCATCCCCCCAAGAGGAGGGAGGGACTTGCTCTAAGTTTTCCCACTCCCGTGGTTGCTGGGGCAGACCTGAGCCGGAACCACCAACACAACAAAGCCCACTGCGTTGTCTCTGATGCAGGAGATGCTGAGACATGCTGAAGAAAGGGGAGGAAGGAGGGTGGAGTAGCAGAGGTAATCCCGTCAGGATTTGCCCTTTCTAAATGCACCACTTGGGGAAACTGAGACACGGTTGGGGAAGGAGAAGAGAGAAAGCCAGGCACAGCCTTCTGTCCTGAGCGAATCCCACTGTCCCATTAGTTAGGGTCTAACTGGAAGCCACCCTGGGAGATACATATTCCCTGGCTCCCATCTGGACAGGGAGGGATGGTCAGTGGTCGCTGGTGGTCCCTGGGCACCCCCTCAAGAAGGCATGAAGACCCCCTCCTCTTTCACTGGGCAGTGATTGCCTCTGTGTAACTGGGGTTGGGATGGGGGGGTGTCATTTGCAGCCCCCACACTTGCACTCAGTCCAGCAGCTGGAGAGGGGATGAGGGCAGCAGATCCAATGCAGGCCACCCCTAGCCACCCTAGGGGCCTGTCCCTGGGAGAAGCCACAGACGCTAATTAACAATTAGCCGTCTGTAATAACATCATAGGGCTGATGCACAGACAGATACCCGCCCCAGCCCACTGGGGCAAGAATGGGCCCAGAGAGAAACAGAGCAGAGCATAAATGGGTACCCCTTCCAGGCCGCACCAGAGGAAACAGGTCACCCCCAACCCTAAGGCTGGTTGTCCCACGGAAATGACACACATCTCCATCCATACTCCAGCTCCCAGTCCCGGCCCTAAGCAAACAGAGGTCAGGAAGGAGGGCTAGCATGCTGTTTTTCCAAGCACTGCCCCGTGGCTCACGGTGGCTTCATGTCTGTACAGCCCACCCCCGTATTTGTCCAGTCTCTCTCTCTTCCTCTCTCAGCCGGGTCTCCTGCTCCCCTGGGCACCACACCTCCCCCGACATGTCTCCCTCCCACCTTCCTCTCCCTGCCCTGGCATGAGGGGGTGGCAGGCTTGGTGGTCAGAGAGCCCTTGGCTAAGCATGCCCAGCACCTCCGGCACTGGCTGCAGTTATGTGCAGAGGGGGCCAGAAGTAGAAGGAAATTGGAGGGAAGTGGTCAGCACTGCTGGCCAGTGGGGGGTGTGGCATCCGTTTGCTACCCCCTTGGGGCCTGGCCTGCCAGGCAGATGGTAATAGCTAGGGCTGTTGTTGTTGGCAAAGAGCCCATCTGGCACACACACCACACCTGGGCCCCCAGCCAGCACCCACACCGCTGTGGATACACCTCCCCAGGCAGCGTCGGCTGCTGGGTGTCTGGGCCCTCTGCTGGACAGTACAGGAAGTCCCAGCACAAACAGGCCTGCCTTATGTCCAGCTGGGCAGCCCTCTTCACTGAGGGTGAAGAGTTCTCTCCACCTCCTCAGCTTCAGCTCCTGAGCACAGGATGGAGGGGAGTGTTAGGAACCAGCTGGTTCACCTGCAAACTGGTCCCCCTTGCAAGCCCCAAACACGGCCTTTCCACCCTTAGCACACAGTCTCCTTATCTTTCCCGGGTCCTGCAGGTATGTTTTGCTCCAGTTGGTACAGAGTCAGTAGCGCCAGCGCAAGTGCACACACACACACACACACAAACACGTTCTCAGCTGAGTATGTGATGTTATCTCCATGGCCTTGGGTCGTAAGGCTGGGGGCAAGGTGAGGCCAGTGAACCGTTGACCTGGAAGTGCCAAAGTTAAAAAGGGGGTCCCCAAACACAGAGGAAATCAAGATCCTGTTAAATGCAATGTTTAGAAAACAAAGCTGGATAAGGCAGCAAAGCTATAAATAGAGGCAGGTGTGCACACAGGGTGGCTAACTCATCAGGGTTCATCATGTCAGGCCCTGTGCTCCGGCCTCCGGGCATCTAAGCGCTGGGAGGAGAAGGAGCCGACTGGGGTCTTCGCTGTCCCCCAAATGTATCCCTTTCTCCAGAAATCGCAGACCGCTACTTCTCAGACCCACAGGAAGTCCTCCTATCAAGCCCGTGCAACCCCGCCCGGCCGGGCCCTCCTCCGCGCACCTGCTGAGACTCAAGAGGGGGCGTCCGGACTTGAGGACGTGTTGGGAGGGGGTGGGGGAGAGGGCGGAAATTTCCAGGCAGACTCCCGGTGCTGCCCCTCTTTCGGCCGCCTCATCTCGGGGCTCTGCCCGTGGCCATGGCGGGAAAGCGCTGTCGCCAGCACCAGGTCTGATGCGTCTTTGCCGCCGGCCGGGAGACTGCAACCCGCGGTCGTGGCGCGCGCGCCCCGGGCCCGCCGCTCGCCGCTCGGGGGCGTGTAGCGTTCCGTGGAGCCGGAGAGAACTGAGGTCCGCCTGGGTCTGCGCGGGCACGCGGGGTGAGGGAGAGGAGGCTCGGACCCCTTTACTGCAGGTGGCCTTTGAGAGAGGGATGCACGTGCTCCGGCTTTGCGGACCCGGCAGGAAGCAGATGGTGTGGGCGGGGCTGGGGTGCGGGGAGGAGTCGCCGCTGAAGTCTCACTTCTCCCAGGTCCAGGCTTGTGACCCACTGCGAACCGCGACAGGGGCCTGACTTCCTAACCCTAGGATCCTGAACCCCGGGACTTGCTCAGCACTGGGAGCAAGCAAACGTCCTGGGCACGTGGATCAATTATAACGACTCTTGCGTGAGCTTCAAGGACCGCCCCGCCAGAAAGGGGAAAGTGCAGAGGTCAGTCCCCATCCCATCTCTCCCACGAGTGGGGCGACCCTAGAGGGCGTCTGCCTTGACCGCGGGCCCACTGGGCCCCTGAACAAGTAAATTTCCCTAACCCCACCACTCCTGGTTGCCAAGGCTGCCCAGGACTTTCCTGGCAACTATGAATGACAATCAGTCTTATGCCTTGGTCACCAGTGCACCTGCCAAGTGAGGTTGGTTCCAGGCTGCGAGCACCCACCGAGATGGACCCAGCCACAGACGGTAACGGGAAGCCTTACCCAAGTCTTCCCCCATCTGCTACCTCTAACCCCATCTACCTGGCCCCAGATTAAAGTGTTGCCCGACAGCAACCGCGATTTCTTGAGGACCTGCTGTACACTGGGCAGCCAAGTTCTTGCTGTTGTCAGGTCAGTCTGGGTTCAGATCTCGTTTCTTAGCTGAATGTCACCTTGATGCTTCCCCTCCCCCACCATTTGCCTGGAAACCACTGCTCCTCCCGGACATTTTATTTTTACATAAAGAGTTTTATTTATTTGAGTTACACAAAGAGGGCAACAGCCAGGCTGAAGCCAGTAACTTCTGGGTTCTCTCATGGATGCAGGAGCCCAAGGTTGGGCTGTCCACCACTGCTTTCCTGGGTCATTTGCAGGGAGCTGGATCAGAACTGGAGCAGCACCGATATGAGAAGCTGTGAGGTGTTGCAGCTAGCAGCTTCTCTGCCAGGCCTCAATGCTGGTCCCCAGAGATACTTATGGAAGCTAGGGGCATGTCTAAGGCAGATCCCTTCTTCATGTAATTCTGTCTCTTCTGCCCTCTAGACAGGCTACAATCAGTGCTGGTGCCACGACTCTCTTAATCTAAAAGAAAACTTTTTGAGGAATACACCTGCTGCCACAAGACTCACAGCCCCTCACTTTTGGTGGCCTAATTCATTCCTCCTCTCTGATCGGTCAGCCACTCGGGAGGCCTCCCCGCTGGCTTCTGGCGGCTGTCGCTGGCTGAGGACAAACAGCAGGCAGCCCAGCAAAGCCTCGCGTGTGCCCTGGGAGCCCAGGCGTTGAGCCAGTCGGCGCAGCAGGGGCAGGAGGTACTGGCGGGCCAGACGGGCAGCAGGCAGCAGCAGGCGGGACAGCAGTGTTCGCAGCAGTAGCGGAAGCAGAGGAGCTGGCATGGCAGATTCAGTGGACTTGGACTTCTGGCTCTTGCCTTGATCTGTGAAGACATGGGGTGACCACAAGTTCCCCTGCCCTTTGCCTCACATTCTCTGGAGCTCCCCAGACCTTGCTTCTGGGATTGTTTTTCTGCTTTGCAGGAGCTCTTTCTCTTGGGGAGATACTTTGGCCGGGAGAATTCTCATCATAGCTCAGGTAGAGGTGATGGTGCCAAGGCAGTAACCCCGCTGGAGCTGGGACCCATAGCGCACATCCTGCCATGCCGGACTTGGCCTCCCAGGGCTCCTTCTAGCCCCTCCCCCACACCTTTGCTTTTCTCTAATCACCCCCTGCTTTTGCATGTCCTCATCCCCCTCATTTTCCCCTTCTTGCCCAATCCTATGGTCCTTCCCCCCTCCCCCCGCACCTCTAGTTTTTCTTTTGGGGATTCCTGACCCACCCCGAACCGATGGCCCCCTCCCTCCTAGTCCCCTGTGCTCACTGATCAGTGGCAGCTCTCACCAGTCAGAACGACTTGCTGCTCAGACACTCCTGGGCTGAATTTGCCTGCAGTGGAGGCAGCCTCACTGGAAGCAGCACTGTTGCCCCACCCAGCTCAGCTTGCCCCAAGGGGGAGGTGCAGGGAAGAGACAGCTGTCCCCTGGCACCTGGTATGAAGGGAGGGGCTGACTGGACCACCTGTCGTGGGGGAGGAGGGAGCCCATGCAGGAATTCCCCTGGCTGGGTCTGGACCTCAGAGCTGGATTCCAGGCTGCGCTTTCTCACTGTACGGCTTGGAGCCTGTGGACTCTTATGGGCTCCAGGTCCCTGTCAAGAACTGAAATGGGAATTGGAGAAGACCCTGTTTACCCAGACCTCAGAACAGCCAGGCCACAGTCCAGGTGTGCTCCGAGTGACATCAGCAAGGAGCTGGGAATCCTAGGTGGGTACACGTGGCAGAGGAGAACAGGCACAAACTAGCTCATAGCCGGCCACAGTTGGACAGAACTGAGTGACTTCCATCCCCACTCTCCAGTGCACTTTAAAATTAAATGAGTTTCTATGAGACATACTGTTGTGCCCAGATTTTGTGATCCCCAGAAATCACCAGGAGTCTGAAGTCAATCCAAGTGCACAAGGATGGTTTATTCAAGCTCAGCACATCCAAACCTGGGCTCTTGGTTGAGAGCAGACAGCTGATTGACCGGCCAGGCGGCAGCCAGGACCAACACCCCATACCAGAGTGTGGCCCCGAACTGCACATTCATGGGGTTTTTGTAGGGACAGTCTACAATAGCTTGAGAGGGAAATTCACAATAGCCTGCAAGGTGTGTGGGGGAGGGGGAAGCACACATTCCCTACCTATCTTGGCTGCACAGCTCATGCCTCCAGCAACTAAGGTTAAGTACCTACTTAATTACTTGGAGCCACCTGTGAGATAACCAGACTTAGATGGGTCTTGATTCATAAGAATTGGGATCCATCAGTGTTAAAGGTCACATAGGTGACTAGAGGTCACATAGGCCATTTGGCCTGCAAGCTCATAGTTTCTTAGTAGCAATGAGCCATGAACAAATGGTTGGGATTTTGATACTGAGGTTCTTCAATATCCACAAGATGGCTACATATATCTTGGGCAGGAGAGTTATAAGCCTGACTTTTATTTATTTAGTAAAGATATTGGAAAGACATATTTACAGAGACAGAAGGAAAGATCTTCCATCCAATGGTTCATTCCCTAAATAGCTGCAACAGTCAGAGCTGAGTCATCCCAAAACAGGAGCCAGAAGCCTCCTCTGGGTCTTGCCTACAGGTACAGGGTTCCAAGGCTTTGGGCCATCCTCCACTGCTTTCCCAGGCCACAAACAGGGAACTGCATAGGAAGTGGAGCAGTTGGGCCATGGCATCCCAACCCATGTGGGATGCTGGTGCTGGCAGACAGAGGATTCAACCAATTGAGCCAATGTGCCAGGCCCTTATTTATTTATTTTAAAGATTTACTTTATTTGAAAGGCAAAGTTGGGGATAGTTATTTCCCACCTACTGATTCATTCCCTAAATGGCTGCAACAGCATGCATGCAGGGACCCAAGACCACGGCCCAGTCTCTGATCTTTCCCCACCATGTTAGCTGAGAGCTGGTATTAGAAACAGAACAGCTGGGATTTGAACTGGCACCGGTATGAAGTGTCGCACTGCAGCTGGCAGCTTCACCTAGTACACCACAATACCTGCCCAAGCTTAAGTTTTATTTTTATTTTTTTGAACATCTCATTCTTCTGGTTAAAAAAAAATGTGTCCTGGGGCAGGTGTTTGGTGTAATGGGTAAGATGCCATGCATCCCACATTCAAGCTCCAGGATTCAAGTCACAATCCCCCTCGTGATTCCAGCCTCTTGCTAATGCACACCCTGGAGGGCAAAAAATGTTGATGGCCAAGTCCTTGTGTTCCTGCCACCCTCATCATCATATATGAGCATTGGGCTGCTGGATCCCAGCTGGGCCTAGCCTCTGCTGCTGTGAGCATTTGGGAAAGAAGCGTCTCTATGTGTCTAGCGCTCTGTTCCTCCAAGTAATTGTTGAAAAACAAATTATTGAAGGGTCTGGTGCGATGGCTTAGTGGATAAATAAATCCTCATCTTGCACACTTGGGATCCCATATAGATGCCAGTTTGTGTCATGGCTGCTCCACTTCTCTTTCAGCTCCCTGCTTGTGGCCTGGGAGAGCAATAGAGGATGTCTCAAAGCCTTAGGATCCTGCAGTCATGTGGGAGACTTGGAAGCAGCTCCTGGCTTCTGGCTTTAGATCAGTTCAGCTCAGGCTTTTGCAGCCATTTGGGGAGTGAACCAGTGGATAGAAATCTCTCTGCCTTTGGGGGATTATGCCACGTGTGATGAGTAAATGTGTCTGGAATGATGGATGGAGACTGGGGGACCTAGAACAGCTTTCTTCCAATGCAGATACATTCATTCAGGAGAATGTCCTTTGGGCCAATCTCTACAGCCTCTCAGACTAACTAGCTGGAAGTAATCAACATGCCAAAGAGGGATATCTTGGGGTGTCCTGAGCCCTAGCACTCCTGCTCCGTAACTTCTCCTGGAAGTTTTATGCTCCAGAAGCTGGCTTGGGAGCTTGTCCCATAACCCATTCAGGAGTGGAGACAGAAGAAAAACAAATGTTAATGGTTGGAGCAGACCATTAAGCAGAGTCTGGAGGGCAGCCAGTTGATTTTTGGATGTTGGATTCAAAGCACCTTTTATAATCTGATGTCTCAGAGGAGGTTGGATGGACCACATGGCAACAGGCAGAGTGCTCATATATGAGCTGTGATGTCGGACTGTGCCGCGGGCCTTTGGGGCCTTCAGGAAAGGCCCGTTTTAAGATTTATTCTTATGTTTTTAATTGTTGAAAGGCAGATTTACAGAGAGAGGGAGAGACATATAGAGAGAAATATACCATTTGTTGGTTTACTTCCAAATGGCCACAATTGCCAGAGCTGAGCTGATCTGAAGCCAGGAACTACTTCTGGGTCTCCCATGTGGGTGCAGGTCCCAAGGCTTTGGGCCGTCCTCTACTGTTTTCCCAGGCCACAAGCAGGAAGCTGGATGGAAAGTGGAGCAGTTGGGACACAAACTGGCAGTGCGAAGGGCCATTTTTGTTATTAGTGATTCCAAGTTGAAAGGTAGGAGAAATCAGAGATATTAGTTTGGACAGGCCTGGCCAAACATAATCAGAAACTGGAACTCAAGACCGAGTCCAGGACCAGCACCGTAGTAAAGCAAATTAAGCTGTAGCTTATAGTGCCAGATTCCCATCTGGGTAATGGTTAGAGTCCTGGCTGTTCTACTTCCAGTCCAGCTGCCTGCTAATGCACCTGGGAAAGCGATGATAAGTGATTCAAGCTGTTGGGCCACGGCACCCATGGGAGAGATCATGAAGAAGCTCCAAGAACCTGGCTTTGGATCAGCTCAGCTTTCTGTTGCTGCTATCTGGGGAGTGAACAAGCAGTTGGAAGACCTCTCTTTGTCTCTCTCTTTCTGTAACTGCCCAGCAAATAAGTAAATCTGAAAAATAGAGTAAATCAACAGGGGCTCTGTGGTACACTCTGATCTGAAGAACCTCAGCATCAAAATCCCAACCATTTGTTCATGGCTCATTGCTACTAAGAAACTGCGTGAGCGGGCCTGGTGCTGTGGCCTAGCGGCTACAGCTCTCTGCTTGAATGCACCGGGATCCCATATGGGAGCAAGTTCTAATCCCAGTGGCCCTGTTTCCCATCCAGCTCCCTGCTTGTGGCCTGGGAAAGCAGTCGAGAACAGGCCAAAGCCTCAGGTTCCTGCACCCTCGTGGAAGACCTGGAGGAGGTTCCTGACTCCTGGCTTGGGATCAGTGCAGCACCAGCTGTTGCGGTCACTTGGGGAGTGACTCATTGGACGGAAGATCTTCCTCTCTGTCTCTCCTCCTCTCTGTATATCTGACTTTGCAATAAAAATAAAATAAATCTTAAGAAAGAAAGAAACTGTGTGAGCTTGCAGACTAAATGGCTTATGTGACCTTTAACACTGATGGATCCCAGTTCTTATGAATCAAGGCCTACCTAAGTCTGGTTATCTCACAGGTGGCTCCAGGTAATTAGGTGGGTGCTTACCTTAGTTGCTGGAGGCATGAGCTGTGCAGCCAAGATAGGTAGGGAATATGTGCTTTCCACCCCCTCCCCCACACCTTGCAGGCTGTTGTGAATTTCCCTTCTCAAGCTATTGTAGACTGCCCCTACAAAAACCCCATGAATGTGCAGTTCGGGGCCACACTCTGGTATGGGGTGTTGGTCCTGGTTGCCGCCTGGCCGGTCAATCAGCTGTCTGCTCTCAACCAAGAGCCCAGGTTTGGATGTGCTGAGCTTGAATAAACCATCCTTGTGCACTTGGATTGACTTCAGACTCCTGGTGATTTCTGGGGATCACAAAATCTGGGCACAACAGATCCTCCCTGACTGCCTCTGGAGACCTCCAAAGTGTGTGATCAGGATCCAACTCGGGGGGCCTCACTTAGCACTGGCCCAGGCCTGTTTGCCGTGACCTTGGGCAAGTCCATCCACCTCTCCCAGCCTCAGTTGTCGCGGCTGTGATATCCTGGGACCCTGGGCCTGGGGCCAGATATCCTGCTTCCTTCCCCCAGCCTCCAGTCCAGGGTCCTGGGCTGAGGCTGCCAGTCGAGGAAGCAGTTATTGTCTCAGACAACAATGGGTCTCCTGAGGGTCAGGGTGAGGACGGGACTGCAGAGAAGAGGGGGCCTGCCCAGTGACTGGGGGATGGGACTGGTCTTCCCTGACCCAGGATCCCCACCCCATGCTGGTTTGGCCTCTCCAGCCACCTCCCCATTGTCACCTAGGATTAACCCCACTCTGCTCATGCTGACCCACACACCACATTTCCTCCAAGGCAGGAAACCTCAGGGCCCTGCTGAGAATTTCCTGTTTTTCCTGGAGACAAAACTGTCTTGGCTGGCAACATCAGCTGCCAGGGACAGCTGCTTCTATTTCTTAGTACAGTCCATGAAATGGGCTTACCAGTATTCCGACCACCTCCTCCCCCTGACCTGCTGCCTCCCACCCCACCCGCTTCCATCTCCCATAGTCGGCTGGGAAAACTGACTAATTTCCAGTGGTTCCCTGAAGGTCACTTAGTAGGAAAGAGTTGGGACCAACGCCATGGATCAGTAGACTATTCATCAACATTCAAAGACCAGCATCCCAAATGGGCGCTGGTTCATGTCCCAGCTGCTCCACTTCCTATTCAGCACTCTGCTTAAGGCCTGGGAGAGCTGCAGAGGATGGGCCAAAGCCTTGGGACTCTACACCCATATGAAAGACCGAGAAGAAGCTCCTGGTTTCCGGCTTCGAATGGGCTGGGTTCCATCCATTGCAACCATGTTGGGAGTGAACCAGGGGATGGAAAAGCTTTCTCTCTGTCTCTCCTCCTGTCTGTAAATATGCCTTGAAAAAAATAAGTAAATACATCTTAAAAAAAAAATTAAGGGCTCAGTGCAGTGTCCTATTGGCTAAAGTCCTTGCTTTGAATGTTCCAGGATACCATATGGGCGCAGGTTTCTAATTCCGGCAGCCCCACTTCCCATCCAGTTCCCTGCTTGTGGCCTGGGAAAGCAATAGAGGATGACCTAAAACCTTGGGACTCTGCACCTGCATGAGAGACCTGGAAGAAGAAACTCCTGGCTCCTGGCTTTGGATTGGTGCAGCTCTGGCCATTGCAGTGACTAGGGGTGTGAGTCATCGGATGGAAGATCTTTCTCTCTGTCCATCCTCCTCTCTGTATATCTGCCTTTGCAATAAAAACAAATAAATTTTTTTTAAATTAAAAAAAATTAACAAAAAAGAAAGAAGGGCCCGGCGCCGTGGCCTAGCAGCTCAAGTCCTTGCCCTGCACGCTCAGGATACCATATGGACGCAGGTTCTAATCCTGGCAGCCCCACTTCCCATCCAGTTCCCTGCTTGTGGACTGGGAAAGCAGTCTAGGATGGCCCAAAGCCTTGGGTTCCTGCACCCTCGTGGGAGACCTGGAGAAAGTTCCTGGCTCCTGGCTTCGGATTGGCGTAGCACCAGCCATTGTGATCACTTGGGGAGTGAGTCATTGGACAGAAGATCTTCCTCTCTGTCTCTCCTCCTCTCTGTATATCTGACTATGCAATAAAAATAAATAAATCTTAAAAAAAGAAAAAAGAAAAAAAAAACTCTTAGAGCACAAACTATTGAGCACTTTAGACTGGGCACTGAGGATCCTTGGAACCTGTAATCTTGGTCCATGCCCAGGCCCTTGGGATCACCCAGGAGCAGTCCTAGAGCCCCAGCCAGCTCCATGTGCCCAGCCATTCTTGTGAACAATAAGCACTGCATATTGTCATGTGCCAAGTCTGTGCAAAGTGCTGGGACAGCGGTAGAGAGACACGCCACAGGGAGACAGGCAGTAGGAATAGAAGCAGTGACAGAGACAGGGAATTCTCACCAGACCTCTGAGCGCTGGCCCTCCAGCTCGTCTTAACCCTTTCTGCATGTCTGCACCCTGGGGCTCTGGAAACTTCTACAATATGGCCCCAGCTTCTATAACCTGCATTTAAAAAAATAAATAAAGATTTCTTTTTATTTTTATTTGAAAGGCAAAGTTAGAAAGAAGGAGTACCACATACAGAGAGATCTTCCATCCATTGGTTTACTCTGTAAGTGGCTATAACAACTAGAACTGGATCAGTCAGAAGCCAGGAGCCAGGAGCTTCTTTTGGGTGTCCCAGGGCTCCCATGTAGGTACAGGAGCCCAAGCACATGAGCTGTCCTCCATTGTTTTCCCAAGTGCATCAGCAGGGAGCTGGACTGGAAGTGCAGCAGTTGGGATATGAACCAGCAGCCACATGGGATGCTGGTATTGCAGGTGGAAGATTAGTGTACTGTGACTCCCACACTCACTTATGAAGCTGATTAAAGTGCTTCTGCCTTAGTCTCTCAGCCCTAGGTTCACCTTTAGGCTGAGGGACCCTGTGTCAAGGCCACGCAGGATGCCCAACAGCTGTATCCAATGCAGCTGGGGGCAGAATGGAGGCCCTCCTGTGTGGTGGCCCTCCTCCCGAAAGTGGGATTATACGGGCTGGCACAGTGTAATAGTAAGTTAATCTGCTGTCTGTGGTGCTAGCACCCTCTATGGGTACTGGTACATGTCCTGGCTGCTTCATTTCTGATCCAGCTCCCTGCTGACGGTACTCATATGGGAGACCCCAAGGAAACCCCTGGCTCCTGGCTCTAGACTGGCCCAGCTCTGGCCATTGCAGCCATTTAGGAAGTGAACCAGTGAATGGAAGATCTGTCTGTCTCTCTCAGCAATTCTGACTTCTAAAAAGCAAAAAAAAGGGGGGGGCGATCCTTTTTTTTTTTTTTTTTTAGATTTATTTATTTTTATTGCATAGTCAGATATACAGAGAGGAGGAGAGACAGAGAGGAAGATCTTCTGTCCAATGACTCACTCCCCAAGTGATCACAATGGCTGGTCCTGTGCTGATCCAAAGTCAGGAGCCAGGAACTTCCTCCAGGTCTCCCATGAGGGTGCAGGAACCCAAGGCTTTGGGCCGTCCTAGACTGTTTTCCAAATCCACAAGCAGGGAGCTGGATGGGAAGAGGGACTGGGGACTGGATGGGATTAGAACCTGCGTCCATATGGTATCCTGAGCGTGCAGGGCAAGGACTTGAGCTGCTAGGCCACAGCACCAGGACCTGAGGTAGGGGATTCTAACCCAATCTGCCTCTGATGTGACTAAGGGTGTGGTGAGCACCAGGCTCAGAGCTTGCTTCCTGTGTGGCCGACAAACATGAATCTCCTTCCTTCCATTTTTTCCGGTTTTGCCTCCCAGTACATCCATATTCCCACGTTCAAGGCCAGCACAGCTGATGGCTGCCTGCAGGTCTGATGCCTGGCATCCTGCAGCTTGTGGCTGGGCCACTGAGAGCCCAAGGACCTTGGCCCTGGCCCTGTACTATTTGCTGTGCTGTTGTCCTTCTTGCTTGTGGGAGATTGAGGACAGTACTAACCTCAGACCAGGAGCCAGGCAAAGGAGCTTGGGGGGGCTCGTCAAGGGCAGGGGCACTTGCAGAGGAGTTGGCCTGGAGCCCCAGGGAACCTGAGCCACAGGGAAAGGCAGAGTTGTAGCGGTGGCAGGGGAAAGTGGGGGAAGGAGCTGGGTCCCAGCCAGGAAGTGGGATCATAGCACACTTAACCTTTGTCCCTGGGACAATAGATCCAAGACAGTGAATGAAGCTACTGTAAGGAGCAGAGGCTTGAATGTGACAACCCAGGGGACCCTTTGGAAGCTCTTCCATTGGCCTCAGAAGGGAGATCCTGGCCCCACAGTCTCTGTGCTCCTTACTGGCAATGAAACTCAGGCAGTGGCCAGTGTGTAAACAAGCAGGCTGTGGGGCCCTGGCACACACTCTAGCCGTGCCAGGCAAGACTTGAATAAAATAGGGCTGGCACTTGCAAATTTCCTAAAAAAAAAAAAAAAAGAAAGAAAGAAAAGAAAAAAAAGGTAACCAGAGCTGACAGGTGGGGCCCAGGCTTAGCCCTAAGAACAGTTGTTCTGGTGGGGGCAGGGGGAGGAGAAGGCTCAGGAACGGAGCCTGCCCAGAATGCAGCCTTTTGTCCCTACTCAGACAGCTGTCACTCTCCCCAGATTCAGCTGGTGGATCCCTGGAGGGGTGAGCATGAACCCCACCACAAAGGCTATGCAAACCAGGGGACAATCAGCTGTTGGGGCCGCAGACAACTGCCCACATGACAGTGACAGGAGGCTGCCACAGATACGGAAGGAAGGACCAGCACCTGACATTCCCTATGGGGAGAGGAAGCAGCAAAAACCCACAAGGTCCCAGGGAGCAAAAAATCCCACCAAGACTGCACAAGACCTGAGTGGAGAAAACAAATACATTTGTTACAGAGGGCTCAGTGGAAGTGCCAAGGTCATGGCCAGGAGAGCAGCGCATCAAGTTTTACCATAGTCCATGCAGCTAGATCTTCAATGCAGTATCTGTTTAAGACTTAGGCTTTGTTGGTTTTCTGGGACTAAGTAAGTTAATTATAAAATGTATAAGGAGAAGGGACTGGCGCTGTGGTGTAATGGATATTGCTGCTGCCTGTGGTGCTGGCATCCCATAGGGGCACCAGTTCATGTTCTGGCTGCTCCTGCTCCACTTCTGATCCAGCTCTGTGCCAATGACCTGGGAAAGCAATAAAAGATGGCTCAAGTGTTTGGGGTCCCTGCCACAGTCCCGGCTCAGCTCTGACTGCTGCTGCCATTGATTGGCACTTTCCCCTTCTTTGTTACTCTGCCTTTAAAAAAAAATTGCAAACAATATCACATGCAAAAAAAGTCTATCAAGAATAGACATGGTGACTAAAGAAAGAAGTAGAGAGATAAAGAACTGAGCTAAGAACATCCTTGTTGTGTGGGGGTGAAGCAGGAAGGAACCTATAGGTGGGATGTGGGACTGGGAACCCCCTCCCCAACTGTGTGCAGAGGAATATGCCATTTGGGTCTTTGGCACTGGAGCCCTGAATGTGACAGAGTGGGAACTACAAAACGCTGTGGTTGCTCTTCAGGAATCTGGGATAGTAAAGGATTCTTTGGCTGTTCTGACCAACATTGTGCTGTGGGACCCTTCACACCACTGTGAAACTAGTTCAGTGGACCCCCACGGAAGAGTCGGCCAGGTGTCAACAGGAGGGACAAAATGTCACATTCAAGAGAAACCCTATGGTTAAGGTCCTTGCCTTGCATGCCCGGGATCCCATATGGGTGCCAGTTCTAATCCCGGCAGCCCCGCTTCCCATCTAGCTCCCTGCTTGTGGCCTAGGAAAGCAGTCGAGGATGGCCCAAAGCGTTGGAACCCTGCACCCGTGTGGGAGACCCAGAAGAAGTTCCTGGATCCTGGCTTCGGATCGGCACAGCACCGGCCGTTGCGCTCACTTGGGGAGTGAATCATCGGACGAAAGATCTTCTTCTCTGTCTATCCGCCTTTCTAATAAAAATAAAATAAATCTTAAAAAAAAAAAAAAGAGAGAAACCCTAGAAAGAAAAGATACCCTGTACCCTGGCTGGAGGAGAATGGATTTGCAATCCATGTAACTGAAGGAGCTTTAGTGTTAGTCATAAGTGAACTGCTTTCAAAATCAATGGAAAAACAACAGAAAATTAGGCAAAAGAACAAAGGCTCCAGAAGGCCATTTCCCACAGGGGATGCACGCCTGATCTGCAAATGGGGAAAGCTACCTTTCCATTCCCGGAGAGCAGGGAGCCATAGACTCCACCCAGAGAGAGGTGGGGACCTAGGAGGGGTGGCCCCAAGGGAGAGCTAGGACAGTTTGTCCATTGCTGATCAGCCTGGACAATTTCTGGTCATTTCCCCAGGGGTCAGAGACACTAGTCCTAGATGTGACCCTGGAGAGACTCAGAGCAGCCAAACCACAAGGGATGCCCAGTCGCCTGTTTTGTGACAACAACAAAACCTGGAAACAATTTAAAAGTCCATGAACAAGGTTCCTGTGCAGTGGAGTATAGACTAATTCTCCATCTGCAAGTGCCAGCATCCCATATGGGGTGCCATTCTTGACCCAGCTTCTCCATTTCTGATCTAGCTCTTTGCTGATGGCTTGGCGAAGCAGTGAAGAATGGCATGGGAGACCTGGAAGAAGATCCCAGCTCCCAGCTTTGGGTCAGCTATAGCCATTTAGGGGGCAAACAAATGGTTGAAAGAATTCTCTCCTTTTCTCTCTGTAAATATCTGCCTTTCAGCTAAAAATAGATAAATCTTTTAAAAAGAAAATGTCCTGTGATTGGAAAAGAAAGTGTGCTGAACTGATCAGGGAATGGGGAGTGAAGCTCATACAAGTATCAAATAAGAAGGCCACGCCTATCAACCTACACAATGAAAACAGGAGTGTGGGCAGGACTTTGAGCCCAGCGGCTCTTCTAAGGCAGGGACAACATCTGGTTGTAAAGGCAAGGATGGATTCTGATGTGTTGTTGGCTGTCTCCCTCCGTATTTCTCTGCTCTTCTGCGTATTCTATCTTCAACAGTGAGCCATGGATTGTTCTTCCTAACCTTGGCCTCCTGGATTGCCCATACTCTCTCCCTTTCCTTTCCTGCTCCCTCCAAGTGTGTTGGCCCAGCTGGAGACAGCTGTGTGGGCTGGCATTGGGGGATGTGTGCGGGGAGCAGGCCTCTTGCTTGCTCCCTGCTGTCCTCGACCCCTCTTCCTCTGCTTCTCTTCTCTACCCGTCGCTAGCCAGGATCCTGCTCTTTGTGCCAGGGAGCGGTGGCCTGCCTCTGGGAAGCAGGGACAGGACAGACAGAGGGGAAGCCGGGGGACCGGCCTCTGCGGTGACCTCACTGTGCCACCCCTTGGCAGTCCGAGGGAGTACAGCCTGCTCCTCAAGTCAGGACCCTGAAGCACTAGGGCCATCTGACTTCCTGCTGTAACCTTCTGCCCTGAGGGTCCAGTGGAAACCGTCAGGCTGCATCATCCCTCCTTTCACTCTCATTTCTCGTGGTGGGAGAATGCTGATAATGTGACCTTCTGGAAACTTCCATCCTCAGAGAGACAAGGACTTGGGATACTTGGTGGGATTGTAGGTATTCTTGGCGATAGATCCATAGATCCATAGAAGCAACCTTAAGCGTCTCTGTGCTGATTCCTCTGGTTAAGTATCTACTGTCTGAATCTGGTCTTGTGAGTGTTCACAAACAGAAAATGTATACATACTCCTTCCATTTAAAAAAATATTTATTCATTTTATTTCAAAGACAGAGTTACAGAAAGAACACACACACACACACACACACAGATCTTCCATCTACTGATTAACTCCCCAAATGACTACAGTTGCCAGAATTCGGCCAGTCCAGAGCCAGGAGCTGGGAGCCTCTTCCAGATCTCCCACATGGGTGCAGGATCCTACACACTTAGTGGAGATGGCTCAAGTCCTTGAGATCCTGCACCCACATGGAAAACCCAGAAGAGGCTCTCGACTCCTGGTGTCAGAGAAGCTCAGCTCTGGCTGTTGCTGCCATTTGGAGAGTGAAGCAGTGGATTAAAGAACTCTATCTTTTCTCTCTGTGTCTTCCTTTCAAATAATAAAAAAAAAATTTTAAAGGACACGTTTATTGGGGCTGACATTATTGTGGCACAGCAAGTTAAATCTCTGTCTGCAATGGCTGCATCCTATATGAGAGCCGGTTCAAATCCCGACTGCCACAATGCCTATCCAGCTCCCTGTTAACGCACCTGGGCAAGCAATGGAGAACAGCCAAGTGGCAGTTACTGAAGCTGGGGGACCGGGATGCTTTGAGGATATGGGCTGATGAGCGCCAATGTCCAGCCAGGTCATGCTGCGAAGGCCAAGCACAGCACCTTGCACTCACCTGCTCTGGGAGGTAAAGCAAGTACAAGGGCCACTCAAGAGAGAGGCCAGAGCAGGCAGCCCTGAGGGCCCTGTGGCTGGACAGCTGGTGAGTCAGCACACACAGAGGCATTGGCAAAGAACAGGGAGCAGTGATCTTGGGAGGTGGAAATAGAGGCCAGTTCTGGGTACTTTCGGTGTGTTTGTCAGTGCAAGAGGACTTCAGAAAATTCATGGAAAGGAGGCAAAGGATCATGCACTGTGGGTTAAGCCTCTGCTTACCACACCAGCATCGCACATCAGAGTTCTGTGTTGACTCCCAGCTGCTCTAACTCCAGTCCAGCTTCCTGCTAATGCACCTGGGAAAGTAGCAAAAGTTGGCCTGGGGACTTGGGTCCTGGTCACCCACATGAGAGACCAAGAAAAGTTCCTAATTACTGTCTTTGTCTCTTTCCATCCCAACCCTGACCTTTGTAACCATTTGGAGAATAGGACAGTAGATAGAGGATCTGTGTGTGTGTCTCTCGCTCCCCTCTCCATAAAATAGATAAATAAATATCCCTATTTTAAAAGATTTACTTATTTTTTATTGGAAAGTCAGATATACAGAGAGGAAGATCTTCCATCCGATGATTCACTCCCAAAGTGACCACAATGGCCGGTGCTATGCCAATCTGAAGCCAGGAGCCAGGAACCTCCTCCAGGTCTCCCATGCAGGCGCAGGGTCCCATGGCTTTGGGCCGTCCTCACTGCTTTCACAGTCCACAAGCAGGGAACTGGATGGGAAGTGGAGCAGTTGGGATTAGAACTGGCGCCCATATGGAATCCTGGCACATTCAAGGCGAGGACTTTAGCCACTAGGCCACCATGC
The DNA here is from genome assembly GCF_017591425.1 of Ochotona curzoniae. Lineage (NCBI taxonomy): Eukaryota > Metazoa > Chordata > Mammalia > Lagomorpha > Ochotonidae > Ochotona > Ochotona curzoniae. Next base: position 9,139,813 of record NW_024466004.1, on the reverse strand, counting down.
TGGGTCCTAAATATTTCTATTTTAAAATATGTCTTTTTGGTGAAAAAAAATTGGAAATCCATGTGCAAGTGTTTCATTATATGCATATTTTATGGACATTTTCTCCTTTTTTAATATTTAACCCCTGAAATTACAAGGATGCAATCAGTGATGTTTACACACTGGGGAAGTCTTTTCTAGAGTCAGTAATAAGAATAAGGAGCTCGGGGGGTTTTCTTTTTCTTTCCTTCTGCCACTACGAGAGGAGGTCTGGGGTTTTTCCTCCCTTGGAGCCCTCTTCTGTCATTAAAGCAGGAAAAGAAAGAAAGAAAAAGGAAGGAAGGAAGGAAGGAAGGAAGAAAGAAAAGAAAGAAAGAAAGAAAGAAAGAAAGAAAGAAAGAAAGAAAGGAAGGAAGAAGGAAGAAAGAGGAAGGAAGGAAGAAAGAAAGAGAGAAAGAAAGAAAGAAAGGAAAAGAAAGGAAGGAAGGAAGAAAGAAAGAAAGGAAAGAAAGAAAGAAAGGAAGGAAGAAAGAAAGGAAGAAAGAAAGAAAAAGAGAATAAGGAACTCCAAGGACTTTGGGATATAGCTGTGGGAGGGGACAGACATCCTGGACGAGCAGTTCCTGGAATCCTGGAGAGTCCATGTGGCAGGTTAGCAGACAGGGACTGGCCTTCACTTTGGAGCCTGGGATACCCACATACCATGTCTGAGAGCCTGGGTTCATTCCCAGCTTTGTCCCCAACCCAGCTTCATGTTAGTGGGAACCCTAGGAGGCAGAAGTGACAGCCCAACTGGTTGGGTTCCCGTCACCCACTTGGCAGTGGATACCTGAGTTAGCCTTGGTCATCCCAGGCATTTGGGGACTGAGAGAGGTGTGTGTCTCAAATAAATTAATAAGAAAATGATTAAGGAGTAGGCATTTGGCACAGCAGTTAAGAAGCTGCTTAGGATGCCTGGTTTTAGTCATAGCTCCACTTCTGATTCCAGCTTCCTGCTAATGCACACCCTGAGGGGCAGCAGGAGTTGGCTCCAGCACTTGGATCCCAGCCATGCATATGAGAGACCCAGACTGAGTCCCAGGATCCTGGCTTTGGCCTGGCTCAGCCTCAGCTATTGCAGGTGAGTGAACCAGCAGGTGAAGCGCTTTCTTTCCACCTGTCTCTCTGCCTTTCAAATAAATATCAATGAATTAAGTATGGTTAAGATGGCCAGTTTCATAATCAAGATGGTTTTATTAAAAATCAATGCTTTCAAAAAGCCAGTGGGCCCATTCTGTGTTGATTTTTCACTTAGTATGTTTGGAGCTGCCAGCTGCTATGTGGGGTCTGGCCTGTTGCTCCAAATCATTGGCTGGTCCATGGTTTGCCAGCACACCTGAGACCCCACCTTTGCAGGGTCAAGAGGAGGAGGCTGTGGAGATTTTCTGAAGGAGTGACGGGGCATGGTTGGGGCTGCTGTGGTCTTAGACCATCCAGGTGGAATCTGAGAGAGGATTCTGAGTGAGCTAGGAGTATGGCAGCAGCAGAGAGGAACCCAGCAGGGATGAAACTCAGATTTTCAAGTGGCTTCCATCAAGGTCAACCAGCAGGAACCCTTATCTATAGGCAACTGCTGAGGCGGCCATGTCTTTAAGCAAGTGTCACACTGCTGGGAGAAAAGCAGGCAATAACTTTCTGGTATGCTAGACCTGGTCATGCCAACTCTGGGTTGGCAAAAACAGTGTTGCTAAACCAATTCTTCAACATCAAATCAGCAAGAGAGATGGAGTAAGTGGACTGCTGCCCCTCCTTGCTGGGGTTCATGGGCTGTGCTAGGGCTCTGACGTGGGCAGAGCTGAAGTCACAGGTCTCCCCAGGATTTTTGGCTTTGGCAAGAAACCTGTCCTTTCGGGCCCAGCGCGACAGCGTAGCGGTTAAAGTCCTCGCCTTGAACGTGCTAGAATCTCATGGGCGCCAGTTCGAATCCTGGCAGGCCCGCTTCCCATCCAGCTCCCTGCCTGTGGCCTGGGAATGCAGTCGAGGATGGCCCAAGGCTTTGGGACCCTGCACCAATGTGAGAGACCGGGAAGAGGCTCCTGGCTTCGGATTGGCTCAGCTCCAGCCATTGTGGCCGCTTGGGGAGTGAACCATCGGATGGAAGATCTTTGTCTCTGTCCTTCCTCCTCTCTGTATATCCACCTTTCTAGTGAAAATAAATAAATCCTTAAAATTTTTTTTAAAAAAAAAGAGAGAGAAAGAAACCTGTCCTTTCATCTCATTTTGGCCTCAGCCATGTCAGGATCTCCTGGCTTGGAGATCAGAATCCATGGATGTGTGGTCTGGCCTTGGAGCACACATTACACCATGAGACCTCCCACGTTCCTGTACAAAGAAGCCAATGACCTCTCAGAGTACTGATGAATCAGTGGGGGACATAACCACTGGCACCGAGTTCTCTGGCTCGTGAGAAGAATCCGTTAGAGGAGAATTATGAACCCTACACCCCCAATCATCAGGAAGTAACTATAGAAGATGTTATGGATCTGAATACTTCAGCAACTCTTAGAGACTCAAACATCTCAGAGGGGGTTCGATTGAAGTGGGACAGGTAGGTAGCTACATTAGGGACACAATCTGGAAGCCATACTGCCCCGCTTTTTGTAAATCCCACCCACTTATAAATCAATCAATGATTCAACCCCCCAGGACCTACTCCCCTCTCTGGAGACCTGGAATGATATAATGAAATCACTTCCCTTCCCAAGATTATCGCAAAACTGACCATGTGAAGGGAACATTTCCCTTCCCACTGCCACGGAATGGAAGGAAGGAACATTCCCCTTGCCACACACACCTTTCCCCTCCCAAACCGGTCCATTCCCCCACGTGCACCTGTGAGCTCCTCACTTTTTTTTTTTTTAAGATTTATTTTATTTTTTATTGCAAAGTCAGATATACAGTGAGGAGGAGAGACAGAGAGGAAAATCTGCCATCGGTTTATTCACTCCCCAAGTGACCACATAATGGTCAGAGCTGTGCTGATCTGAAGCCAAGAGTCAGGAGCCTCTTCTGGGCCTCCCATGTGGATGCAGGTTACAAAAGCTTTGGGCCATCTTTGATTGCTTTTCCAGGCCACAAGCAGGGAGCTAGATGGGAAGCAGGGATGCCAGATTAGAACTAGAACCCATATGCCTTGAACCCTGGTGCGTTCCAGGCAAGGACCTTAACTGCTAGGCTACTGTGCCAGGTCCCTAGAAGTTTTTTTTTTTTTTAAAGATTTATTTATTTATTTATTGCAAAGGCAGATCAGATTTACAGAGTGAAGGAGAAACTTCTCTCACTTACTACCTTCCCAGGCCACCAGCAGGGAGCTAGATGGGAGCCACTGGGTCATGAATTGGCATCCATATGGGAATCTGGCACATATAAGGTAAGGATTTAGCCATTGAGCCATAATACAGGACCTGCACTATTTTTTTTAATATAAAAGATTTGTTGTATTTTATTTGCAAGGCAGATTTACCAAGAGAGAATAAGAAGCAGGGATAGATTTTCCATTCATTGGTTCACTCCCCAGATGGCCGCAATAGCTAGAGCTGAGCCCATCTGAAGCCAGGAGTTTCTTCCAGGTCTCTCACATGGGTGCAAGGTCCCAAGGCTTTAAGCCATCCTCCATCCTCCATTGCTCTTCCAGGCCATTAGCAGGAAAATGGATGGGAAGAGGAGCAGCTGGGATTCAAACTGGTGCCCATATGGGGTGCTGGTGTCACAGGTTGAGGCTTAGCATACTACATGGCCCCCAGGAGGCACTTGTCAAACACCACCAATGATTTGATTTTGTGCATCTTTGAGGCGGGACTAGGCTCATCTGCTGCCGTGGGGCCTCCCCAGCTGCAGCCTGCTGGTGGTTGCAACTGTGGGAAACACAACCTTTGACACCTGTACTTTCAACCTCTGGAGGGAGAGGGGATGTCTGAGGGAGCAGATGAAAGAGGAAGAAGCTTAGGACTCTCCCGCAGGCTCCTAACTGTGCCAGCCCTGACCACAGTATTCACATGCAGCTGCAACCCTATCCAGGGCACACACTAGTTCCTCGCGACCTACTGTGTCCACACCTCCTGCTGTGCCCATGGCACCCTGCCACAGCCAGTGAGTGCCAGCAGCATGCCTGAGTTATAGTGACAGCCACACATCTGTAAATGCTGTCCAGAAGTGGGGCTCTAAACCTAGGCCCACAGCGGTGGGATCCCCTCCTTGATGGTGGCCAGGGATGGCAGCGGGGGGCAGGGACCTTCTACCCCTGGCCCACGTCTTCCTGTCCTAGATACACAGAAACACGGAAGCCAGCACACGTGTTTATTTTGACAGTGTCCGTGGGGTAGGGGATGGCAGGTGTGGGAGGATCAGAAAGTGTTTGAGGAACAGGAAGTGGGTGGCGAGCTCCCTTCCCCCATTCTTAGCATCCCTGGCCATGGAGACACCAGGAAAGCATCAGTTTATTTTTAGTTTGCACATTTTATTATTTTACATTATATGTATCTAGAGAGGAATGGAGACTGTGAAGTTGGTCTAGCCACTCAAAAGCTTGGCTGGGCAAACTGGGAGGATGAGAGAGGTAGACGTGGGTGGGGTGGGCGGTGTTCTAGGCCTTTTTCATTGGCAGAGAATGTAGAGCTGAGAGTGGGAGAGCAGCAGTGCCCCCCTGCTCAGCCAGCCCCTTTTGTTGGGGGAGGCAGTGGCGGGCATGCAGGGAGTTAGGTTCTGGCTGTGTCACTATCCCCACATGATGGTCTGCAGCCACTGCATAGAGAGAAGCAGATTGCAGGAAGTGAAGAGGTGGCAGGGACAGAGGAAGAGGAATGTCAGCGGAGGAGTGCGGCTGGGAGAAGCCAGGAGTGCCCAACCAGCTGCTCCCCAGCCCAACGCACCTGCTGCAGGTTCACGCGAATGTGGCCAGTGTTCTGGGGATCCATAGTGAGGAAGAACGCTGCAGGAGCAAGGGGCTGGGTGCTGAGAGCTGAGTCAGTGAGCCAAGAGACCTTCCCTCCCCACCCGCCCCACAACTAGGGAGAATGTCACAGAGGGTAGAAGCAGCATCTTGCTGCTCCCCGAGGCAGCTCAAGCACCCCTGGTTTCCAGGAAATGACAACCACAACTCTCAACAGCTCTGTGGTATGTCAGGCCCCAGCTCTGAGCAAACACTGGCTGGGAGAGGAGTCCTGCACCTCTGTACCCTCTTAGGGGTGTGATACTGGAGCAGCACCGGTCCACGGCAGAAAGAGGGGAGGGATGGGAGAGGGCCGGAATCCTGGCCTGGCCAGGGCAGCTGGCAGATGACTGACTCACTGAACATGGCCTTCAGCTTCAGGAAACAGCTGATGAAACTGTTAAAATCCACAATCATGTTGTCATCCGCATACCTCGCCACCAGCACCTGCATCACCTTGTTGTTCAGCTTGATGCCTGACACACACAGGACCAAGGATAGGGAGAGGCTAGGCTTCTAGCCGCTGGCCCCACCACCCTCCCCAGCCCCAAAGCCCCACTCTTGACCCTTGGCCACCTGCTTTCTCAATTGCCAAGCGCATCTCATAGGAGTTCAAGGTCCCTGAGTGGTCCTGGTCACACTCTTGGAAGATGTCCTGAAGGGGCAGACAGGTTGGATAGGATAGCCACGTATAGGGCCGTGTGGTACAAATCATAAATTCTTCAGTACAGCTGGCTTATGACAGCTACTTGGACCCTGGACACCCACCCCAGCTGCCTGTGCCCTTCCTACCCTGTGACTAAGTGAGTGCTAACTGAAAGCACAGCTGGGGGGTTCTGGACATTTTCTGCCAAATCCCTGGGCTATAGTGGCTAGTTAGCATTTTGGCCAACTGGTATACTTGTACTTCAGCCATCCTTGTGTGTATTGGGTACTGGTGGCAGGAGATTGGTCGGGAGCTGCAGTTCTGGTTCTATCCTTACTGGTTCCCACCCTCCCCAAGATCTTGGCCCTCCCTGCAGACTTCCCCACCAGTGCCCTTTACCGTCCATTTCTTGATCTTTTTCCACAGAATCTGGAACTCCAGAATCCCCAGCTTGCCTGAGTAGTCTTTCTGGGGGAGCAGGATGGTCAAGGATAGCCAAGAAGGGAACAAAGCATGTCTGGTGGGAAGTAAGGGAGCAGAGGCATACAGCAGGGTGGGGGACACAAATGCAGCTTCCTGTTTGACAGAAGCTGGAAGGACTGCATCTTGTAAATTTTTTTTTAGAACAATATTTACTCTCTGGGGCCAGCATGATGGCACAGTTAAGCCAGGGCCTGTGATGCAAGCATCCCAGTTCAAGCCCCAGCGTCTCTGCCCCTCATCCAACTCCTTGCTGTTGTACCCAGGGAAGGCAGCAGAGGACAGCTCAAGTGCCTGGACCCCTGCATCTACATGGGAGATCTGCATGGATTTCTAGGCTCCTGGCTCCAGTCTGACCCATCCCTGGTTATTGCAGCCTTCTGAGGAATAAAGCAATGGGGGGAAGCTCCTGCTCTCTTTCTCTGTCACTTTGTCTTTCAAATCAAACTTTTAAAAATATTTATTTATTTTTATTGCAAAGTCAGCTATACAGAGTAGGAGAGACAAAGAGGAAGATCTTCTGTTCGATGATTCACACCCCAGATGTGAATCACCCCAGGTGACTGCAATGGACAGTGCTATGCCAATCAGAAGCCAAGAGCCAGGAACTTCCTCCAGGTCTCCCACGAGGGTGCAGGAACCCAAGGCTTTGGGCCATCCTAGGCTGTTTTCCCAGGCCACAAGCAGGGAACTGGATGGGAAGTGGAGCTGCTAGAATTAGAAACCAGTGCTCATATGGGATCCCAGCATATTCAAGGTGAGGACTTAAGCCGTTAGCCCATGGCACTGGGCCCTCAAATCAAATTTTTAAAGATTTTCAAGATGAAGCCAGGATCCTGGAATTCCATGCTGGTATCCCATATGGATGGCAGGGGCCTAAGCATTTGGATCACCCTCTGCTACTATCCTCCCAGGCAAGCTTGACATCTATTTGCTATCCCAAAGCCCAGTCCCCATCAGGAAACTGGGGGGGTGGCTGGCCGGACAGGGGCCAGGCTCAGGGTTGGAGGGGCCAGGAAACTGGGGGGCAGGATGATCCACTGAGCAGGAAGATACATCCATGAGGTTGATCATACAGCGGCAAGCATCCAGGCCAAACTCCTTGCTCTTGAAGTTTTTGACTGTGTGGAAAGGCAGAGGTGGGGTGAGTGACCATAGAAGAGACGGAATGGATGGAGCCCCATGACAGGAGCCAGGAGTGGTTGCACTGGGGCACATGGCTGGGGTGGCAGGGCAGAGGGCACTCACATTTCGTGGACATCTTGTTGAGTAACCTCTGTAGTTCATACACATCGATCTCACGGTCCTAGGAAGTGAGACTGTGAGCTCCTCGCCCCACAATCACCTCCCTCTGCCCTGAGCCAATGCCCACCCTGACCCTCCCCACCCTCACCTCTCCTGCTACGACCTCAAACAAATGGATGAAGTTTGGGTCCATGTCATCCCCAGAGACGTTCTCCTGGGGAGGATAGGAGCAGCACAGGGACCTAGTCCAAACACTTGCTCTATGCCTTCTGGGTGCTCTGCCCCGCCCCCAGGCTCCGAGCCGCCACATCACCTCCTGAAGCTGCTCTGCGTAGTTGACTTCATCCAGCTCCCTGGAAAAGGAATCCAAAGTCCCAGAGGTTATTGGGGCTGGGGGGAAGGGTGTATCCCTGGAACGACTCCTGAAGCAGCTAGGAACTACCTGTGGAATCTGGGATCTACCTAAGCATGGTTGTGCTTCTCCCACCTCCTCCTGCCTCAGTTTCCCCCAGGGCACTAAAGTAGGGGGAGGAGCAAGTGAAGGCACCCTGAACTTGACATCCTATAGCTCCTGGAGACACAGCTTGGAGACACAGCTCCTCCCACCGCCTCTCACTCCCATCCTTCCACCCCCACACCAGCTCTCACCAGGACTCGCTGTGCTTCTCTGTGAAGACCCGCAGCAGGAAGTCAGCATCTCTGTGCGGCTCAAAGGTGGAGGGGACGATGATGTACTCCCCGGGGGCCAGCCGGAGCTGGCTGCTCACCTCCCGGGTGTTGATGAAGATTTCAGAAAAACCGTGGTCCTGGTACTTGGTGAAAAAGTCCTTCTTCAAGTGCACATCGTGGATATTCTGAAACTACACGTGCCCTGCAGGTGGGCTATTGGACCAGCACAGGGGGGATGGGAGACAGGCTGAGCAGCATTTAGGGTAAGGGGTCACTCCCAATGGAGTCCTGGACAGCAGTCGAGTGGCAGGAATGCCTGGAGGCTCTCTGTCCTCCCCAGCTGCCACTGGGGTCAGAGGGGGCTTGGAATCCTAATCCAGTCCCCCCTCCCTCTGGGCCTTCCCCCTCTAAATCCCACCCCTTGTTCATCCACATGCAGCTGGGATTAGGGTGAGAGCCTGCCCAGGATCTGACCCCCAGTCTTCATTTTCTGTACCTCCTTTGGGACCTGGAAAACGAGGAGAGAGAAATATCAGGTCTCAGTCCTGGCACCATGACCTAGTGGCTAAAAGTCCTTGCTTTGAACGCACCAGGATCCCATATGGGCACCAGTTCTAATCCTGTAGCCCCGCTTCCCATCCAGCTCCCTGCTTGTGGCCTGGGAAAGCAGTCGATGATGGCCCAAAGCTTTGGGACCCTGCACCCGTGTGGGAGATCCAGAAGAGCTCCTGGCTCCTGGCTTCGGATTGGCTCAGCTGCATCCGTTGTGGTCACTTGTGGAGTGAATCATTGGATGGAAGATATTTCTTCCTCTCTCTATATATCTGACTTTGCAATTAAAAAAAATCTTAAAAAAAAAAAAGAAATATCAGGTCTCCAGGGTGGGCAAAGGGCTCAGTCCTGTGGAAGCGTGTGTATGTTGGTGTCTGTGTGTTGGGGGTATGTTAAGAGTGTGGGGGGCCCTGGTGGTGGCATGGAGTCTCTTGACAGCTAACAGGTCCTGGTATGAAGAATGCTTCAGCCTGCAATGTGCAGTTCACACTTTGGGCTGCCAAAGCCTAAGCTAAGGGCAGGAAACAGAGTCCCAAAAGGTGGGGTGACTTGCCTAGATTCATCCTGTTAAAAGCGGCAGACCTGTAGGGAAACCTGAGGATATGTGACCCAAATGTCATTCCCAGGAACACCTGTATCCTGGAGGAAGCTGACTGGTGAAGCGTGAACTTGAGGACTGAGGACAAGCTGAGTGAAGAAGTTAAGGTGAGCAGGGTAGCTGGGACGGTGTTCCCTCCAGAACCCCTATTGGTCTCCGAGGCTGTTTGCTAATGGCATCTGGAGGTGGAGCCTTTGGTGGGTCTTAGGATTAGATGAGGTCACAAAGGCAGGGTCCTTCGTGCTGGCATTTGCAGCTTCAGAAAAGTGGAAAGAGAGGCCTGAGTTGGCATGGGGAGGATGCCTTCCCCCAGGTCACGACCCAGCAGGAAGACCCTCACTAGGAGGTGTATTCCTGAACTTCCAGCAGCATGAGCTAAATAAATATCTTTTCTTTAGACATTGCACTGTTCCAGCGACAGAAAACAGATGGGTGCTGGTGCCCCGGGGCCAGGACCGCCAGTGCCCTTTATTATGCTCCTCTGATGGGGCTACCACAGAATCTAACCTGGTCTTATTTATGAACCTTGCATGATGTGCTATTTACAGACATGGCCGATGACCTGATACAGGGTGAGGTTGTGTCTGATATTGCTTCCTGTCGAACCCCTGAAGGCTGGACAGGGCGATGGGGGTCCTGGTGTAAAGTAGGTACTCCCTAAATCTTTACTGACTCCATGAATGGACAAATAAAGGGATTTTGCAAAGTGTGACTTGTCCTGGGATGTACCTACCAGGTGTGTGTGTCATGGGTGGGGTGACTGATGGGACACCTGGGGCAGGAGATGGTAGTCAAGTCTCTGCTTAGAAATCACCCCAGGATTGGTAAGCCTGGACAGGTGACCTCACCTCTCTGGAGACACCCAGTGTCCCTCAGGCCTTAGGAGCAATGTCCATCCGACACAAATAAGGTGCCAGGTCACCATTGTCAAGGTTAAGTCAGTTTCAGTGAGAAGAAGCTTGGCCAGTTTGGGCCTCCCAGGCTTTGTCTCAAGGACCAATGGTGTGAAGCCAGCTGGAGTGCGTCAGACTACTGTGGTGGGGGCAGTGGCCCAGGGGAGGAGAGGTCTCCAAAGGGGCAGAGGCCAGGCTAGGGGCAGGCTTGGGAGAGAGCTGGGGTACCCACCGAGAAGATGACAAAGCCAATGGTATGTAGCTGGGAGCCCTGCGGCCGCCCGTGCCGCCAATTCTTCTGCATCAGGGCCACCAGGCAGGTGCACACGACCAAGTTGTCCACTGAGTCTGCGTCAGGGTCATCCTCCTCTGGGAGAGAAATCCTGAACTGGGGGTTGGTCCAGAATGTGTCTGTGGAGAAAGCGTATCGGATCCTTGACTACACCCTTCCTAGGGTAGATCCGGAGCTGCCGCCAGCTACGCTCCCACCTCTCCCACAAGAGGGTCCATAGAACAGGCTTGAACCTTGACCTCAGCCACCCTGACCCCTATGGACTTTGTGACCCCCACTGTGTGTGTGGGTCGGGGGAGTGCTTTGGCAGTGAGCTTGTAGCCCACCTCTCCCTTCGTGCCCTGGTTGACTGTCCTCACCCACCGGGGTTATTCCTACAGCCCCCTGCGGTGCTGCCCCTGCGCCAGCTGCCCTCGTATAGAGTGGTGTGCCAGTAGCTCTTGTATTCTCCAGACAGCGCATCGGGTGTCAGACTACAAATCTCCAGGAGGGTGAAGTTCTTTAGGAAATCTTGGTAGGACATCCTGGCAGGGGTGGGGGAGGAAGCCGTCAGCTATGTGCACACACACATGCAAACATACAACATGCACACACAGCACACACTGCAAACACACACAACACATAACATACATGGACATGCAATAAAGCACACAGCGCATACATATGCACGTATAATACGACACACATACACGTACATGTACACACAGCAAAAACAGTGCCACACGACACATGTGCACACACACATGCAATATAAGCATACATACACAGTACACACTTGCACACATAGACCCTGTCCCCTAGGGCGCCCTGCAGCCTCCCAGTCCCAGCCACACTGACCAGAACTCCCCGTCCTCCTTCTTGTGCAGCAGTTCAACCTGGAGGTCAGGCGAGACTTCTTCCCACTCCCTGGCACTGGTGTGGACACAGCCAAGTGGAAGGAGAGAGATGGGGGACGGGTAGTGTTTGCTTGCTCCTGCTAGGGGCAATCCCATCCCAGAATGCAGCTCTTCCGGGGCTCCCAAGTTCGAAACAGAAGCTTGAAGGGACGACTGACCCTGGTGCTTGGCTTGTGATCCCAGATGAGACCCCAGGTGCTCCCCTGCTGACTCTGCCTTGGCCCTGGGATGTGCCACAGCGCTGGCACCCATTCCTGGCCCAGCTCAGGAGGGGGCACTTACTTGTCACTCCAGGCTCCATTCCACTCAATCCGGCCCCAGGGATTCTGCACCCGAATCAGAGTTTCTATCCTGCCTCTGTAGAGAACCTGTGGGCAGAGGGTTGGATGTCAGGGACATGGGGACTGTAGGATGTTGCAGTCCTTCTCAAGGCAGGCCACGGTGGTGGGGACTCACATCCTGGAGGCCAGTCACTGAGTAGGCGTGGCCTCTCACTAGCATCCTGTGGGTCACAGATTCCAGGTCTCTGTCACTGGTGACCTACAGAGCAGAGACAGACAGAAGGCAGGAAGGGTCTGGTCAAACGGACGGGGCACCTGAAGAATGACGAGCACTCTGTGTGGTTTAATTTTCATGAAGCTTTCTATTTCTGTAGGTTCACAAGTAGTTGTAACAAATAAGACCAGGGGCAGGGAGGATGGGCACTGTGGTGTAGTAGATTAGACCTCTCCTGTAGTGAAGGCATTCCATAGGGGTACTAGTTCATGTCCTATGGGCTCCACTTCTGATCCACTTCCCTGTAAACTGCCTGGAAAAGCAGAAGAGAATTGCCTGCAAGTTCTCAGGCCACTGCACCCATGTGGGAGACCCAGAAGAAGCTCCTGGCCCTCAGTTTTGGATTGGCTCAGTTCTAGCCTTTGTGGCCATTTAGGGAGCGAACAACAAGTGGATGGAAGGGTTTTCTTTCTGCCCTTCTCTTGCTGTAACTTTGCCTTTCAAATACAATTTTTAATTAAGTAATTGATTTTATTATTCCATGATACAGTTCAATAGGCTCTGGGGTTTTCTTTCTCCCTTTCTCAAATCCCCTCCCTCTCCCCACTGATTTCTCCTATATTATTATGATAGTATAGTCCTTCACAATTAGTCCCAAGTCCACCATTCTGCTATTTAAGTGTATCCTAACATTGTCCGCATGGACAATGGCAGAGTCCAGCATCCTATTGTCAAGATACATTCAACAGGTTCATCGCGATTCCATCTTTGATTTGTAAGTAGAGATGCAAACTGCACGTATCTTCACATTTGTATGTGATCATCTCTGCTACAGTTACTACACATCCCCTTAAACGAAAAGCCATAAAACAAAATCAACAGCAGAGAGAAAAATAGAAAATTTATAATAGCATGAAGTAGCATGCTACTGAGTGACCGATGTGTCGCTGAAGAAATGAAAAAGAGAATCAAAGATCTTCCTGAGACAAACAATGCTATCGTGTGACCTATAAGTCAGTGAGGAAATTAGTAAGAAAAACAAAAACTTGGCTTTTTGAATGAATTAAAATAAAAATAAAAAAAATCAAACCTCCTGAGATGTATCAAAAACAGTATTAAAAGGGCTATTGGCAGGCCCGGCGCGGTGGCGCAAGTGGTTAAAGGTCCTCGCCTTGCACGCCTGGGATCCCATATGGGTGCCGGTTCTAATCCCGGCAGCCCCGCTTCCCTTCCAGCTCCCTGCCTGTGGCCTGGGAAAGCAGTTGAGGACGGCCCAAAGCTTTGGGACCCTGCACCTGCGTGGGAGACCCGGAAGAGGCTCCTGGCTTCGGATCAGCATAGTATCGGCCTGTTGCGCTCACTTGGGGAGTGAATCATCGGACGGAAGCTCTTCCTCTCTGTCTCTTCTCTCTGTATATCCGCCTTTCCAATGAAAAAATAATAAAAATAAATCTTTAAAAGGGCTATTGGGGCCCGGCACAATAGCGTAGTGGTTAAGTCCTTGCCTTGCACGCGCCGGGATCCCACATGGGCGCTGGTTCTAATCCCGGCAGCCCCGCTTCCCATCCAGCTCCCTGCCTGTGGCCTGGGAAAGCAGTCGAGGATGGCCCAAAGCTTTGGGACCCAACACCCGCATGGGAGACCTGGAAGAGGCTCCTGGCTTCTGGCTTCAGATTAGCTCAGCTCCAGCCATTGTGGCCACTTGGGGAGTGAACCATCGGATGGAAAACCTTCCTCTCTATCTCTGCTCCTCTCCAATAAAAATACATAAATTTTTTTTAAAGGACTATTGGTCTTGTATTTAGCATGAAAGTTGCCTTATATCAAAGAGAACATACGATATTTGTCCTTTTGGGGTTGACTAGTTTTACTGAGCATATGGTCTCTAGTTGGGGCCATTTGGTTACAAACGGCAGAATTTTATCCTTTTTAATGACTGAGTAGTATTCCACAGGTAGCAGGCTGGTGATGTTGACATGGCCTCTCAACCTGACACAGATCTCCCCACCCCCCCAGTTTGACTGGTGTGATTTGAACACATGTTTAACCAAGACATGGGTCAGCTCTGACACTACCAACACCATCCCTACATTGTGCTGCGCTTTCCTAGCCACACCAGCCTTTTGTCACTACTCCCTTCCCCAGCCTGCCACTAACCATGAATCTGTTCTTTTGGATGATTCTGGCTCTTCCGGAATGTCCTCAGAGCAGAATTGTGCAGTTGTGAACCCTTGGAGACAGGTGTTTTAAATGTGGCTGACCCCCCTGAGCTACGTCCTGCAGGGCGCATGTCCCAACAGATGGTTCCTTCACGCTGCTGCCCTGGTACTCCTGTGGTGCATGATCACCCTGGGTTAGTTAGGCCGTTCACCTGTTGAAGACTGTCTGAGATTCTGAAGATGCCCACATCCCCCTCCAGGGTGGCCGAGTTTGATACCAGGCTCTGGCTCCTGACTCCAGCTCCTGGCCAACGCAGATCCTGGGAGACGGTGACGATGCCTCAAGGAACTGGGTTCCTGCTGCCACCCATGTGGGAGACTTGGATGTGTTGTTCTTCAGGCTGGAGTCCCAGCCCTAGTCCTACTCTTGGCTGTGCTGGATATCTGGGGAGTGAACTAGAGGATAGAGGCTCTCTCTGGCTATCTGCCTCTCAGATAACTAACTAACTAAACAAATAAATACATAAATAAACATTTTAAAGAGTAAAATTGCTGCAGGCTTTTGGAAACAGGTTTTGTGTGAACCTAAATCTTCACTGCTTTGTGATAAATGCCAAGGAATATAACTGCAGGGTTCCAGGGAAGTATCCTGGGTTTGTTTATTCAAACAATTGTTGGGCACCTCTAAGCTGCAAGAGTCTGTCTGATGTCCCCGGGACTGGCCTTGAAGGAGACAGATTCCCTGCCTCCAGGAGAAGCACACAGCCCAGCAGGCTACTTTAGGTCACAGCAACGTTAGGGAGAAAAATTGATGGCCCCCTCTGGCAAGTTAGGAGGAGTGGAGACACATCCTGAAGGCTGGGCTGAAGTCCCGCAGCTCCCTGGGGGAGCGGAGAAGCAAAGGTCCTTCCCGCTTACCTCGATGGAGCAGCCCACGAGGGAGGACCGCTCCACTGCTTTCCGCATCTGCCTCAGCAGGTCTGGAGGGGGGTTCTGCAGCTGGATGCTCTGGGCCACGCCCCCCGTGAAGTCCTCAAAGCCCTCCATGGTGCTGCCCCCGGCCAGCGCCTCATAGGAGCCATTCAGCCTGGGTGGTGGGCGCAGAGAGGCCACTGTGAGGGAAGGAGCGGATGCCCTGCCCCACCACTGCCTGAGACCTGGCAAACCCTGATCCATCCCATGCTGGGGCAGAGGGTTGGCGTAGGCTCACTTGGCGTAGGCTTTCTCCAGCAGGGCGCTCCAGAACTCCGTGTTCTGGGCCGAGTGCACGAACACCAGCTTGTCGTGTTTGGTGGGCAGCCGGTCATCTACCACCACGTCTATCCACTGCCCGAACTGCCAGAACTGCGGGCGGCAGGCAGGGAGGGTCTCAGCCTGGCACATAGGTGTGTATCCCTCTATCCTGGCAACCCAGCGCCTCATGGTGGCCGGGTCTATGCAGGCCCAGCTGCTGTCTCACTCCCCAGAAAGGCAAAGGAAAGCCTAGAACAGATCCCAGCAATATTTTGTGGCCTGGGGAGTGGCCCACATTGTTGCCAAGTTAAAGGGGCAGGTTACAAGAGGAATGGAGCAAATAACAATGTCACAATGCAACACACATACACAGATGCACACACAGGGACCTATACAGGCAGACAGGCAGACACACACATGCACATGCTCACACAAGCATAAACACAGACACATGTGTACAGACACAGCTACATACATACACACAGATGCACACATAGGTAGACACAGACACACACAAGCAGATGCACATATGGGCATACACAGATGTGCAGACACACAAAACTCACAAATACACAGACACATGCACACACAGAGATGTGAATAAAGAGAAGGGAAGATGAGAACCACAAAGTGGCAACAATAATGGGGGCTGGGAGGACAGGGTATTTACACACCAGCTTCCAAGGGTTTTTTTCCCTTGAGCAAATTTCTGTCATCCTGAGGCCCAAATCCACCCCCAGTAGATTTGAACTGAAAAGAAGGGTAAACGCCACTGCTGGCAGCTTCTCAAACACCCTGCCCTGGCTCACACGGCCCTCCTGCACCTCACCCTTTACCTGGAAGTGGAAGATGCCGGCATAGTTTTTCCGGAAGCTCTGCCCCCGGGGCACCACGCGGTATATCAGTTTGGGGCACGTGGTGAGGGCCGCAATGGCAGCCAGCAGCCAGCAGTCCCCTGAAAGCAGGAGGGAGAGGGTAGCCCCTTCCAGCAGCCTCTGTGGGGCAGTGGGTACTGGAGGAGGCAGAGCCCCTAGGAGCAGCACCTGCCCAGGGCACCTCCCCCAATCCTCCCCCTTGTAGATTGTGTTCAGGAAGGAAGCAACCCAAGAGACTGAGGCAGGGCAGGGTCTGGGGACACTATGTTAGGTGAGAGGCTCATAGATGGGAACCACATGCTTCTGGTTTTTGGAGTTTGGGAATGCGGGTTTTAAATGGTTTTCAACGTCATTTATTTTTATTTATGGGAAAGGCAGACGGAGAGTGAGAGAGATTGGAAGCATCTAGATCTTCCATCTTCTGATTTATTCTCCAAGTATCTATTGCACCTGAAGCTGGATCTGAAAGTCCACTGGGTCTCCCACATGGGGGGGCAAGGACTCAGGGACTTGACTCAGCATCAGCTGCTCCCCAGGATGCACATTGGCAGGAAGCTGATGTAGGATTCAATCCCAGGCATGCTAATAGAAAACATGGCTTGGGCCTGGCGCGGTGGACTAGTGGCTAAATTCTTCGCCTTGAACATGCCAGGATCCCACATGGGTGCCGGTTCTAATCTCGGCAGCTCCACTTCCCATCCAGCTCCCTGCTTGTGGCCTGGGAAAGCAGCAGAGGATGGCCCAAAGCTTTGGGACCCTGCATCCACACGGGAGACCAAGAAGAAGTTCCTAGCTCCGGATCGGCTCAGCTCCATCTGTTGCGGTCACTTAGGGAGTGAATCATCGGATGGAAGATCTTTCTCTCTGTCTCTTCTCCTCTCTGTATATATATCTGACTTTGCAATAAAAATAAATAAATCTTAAAAAAAAGTGGCTCGCACTGCTATATTTCACAATGCTTGTCTTCTTTTACATTTTTAATTAATGAATTAAACTCCATTGAAAGGCAAGCAGAGAGAGCCCATCTGCTGATTGACTTCGTCAAATGCCCACAGCTACCAGGTCCAGGCCAGGCTGAGGCCAGGAGGCTGGGCCTCTACACGGGTTTCCCCTGTGGTTTGCAGGAGCCAGCACCTACTGCATTAGCAGGAGATTGCAAGGAGGAGCAGTGCCAGGGATTCCTGTGTGGGATTCTGAGTGGTTTCTTAATGACTGTGCCAAATGCCTGCCCTGGGATGAGGTGTCCTGGGCTTCAGGGTATTGCTCCAACAAATCCCCTCACCTCCCACTGTGTAGCACGGCTGTGAGAACCCTAAGACATCTCTCTCTCAAGTTTCTGGTGTGTTAAGGGGGAGGACCTGGGGAGGCACTGGGTTGCTGCTTCTTGGGGCTTGGGGAAATGGGGCAGTGTACCTGGGCTGAGGTTTAGTTACAGGGACCACCTGAGCCAGAGGAGGACACGAGTCGCTTACTGCCACCTCTGCCCCTGGGGTCAGCCTTCACTGGGGGGCTGGGCAGCAGGATGGTGGCTGTGTGGACACAATGATGGATGGGGAGATGGGAGGCAGATGGGGGTGGGGAAAGGAGGACTGGGTGCCAAGGTGCTTCCAGAGTGGGAGTGGGGGTAAGGGTGGGAGCCATTCTCCCCTCCGGCAATCTAAGCCCTCTCCCCACAGAGGTTTCCTAGGCCTCGCTCTGCCCACACTTGGTCCTTCTTTCTGACCTAAGCCTGGGATCTGGAGAGGAGGCCCTGTCCAGGGGTTGTCCACACAGCCAAAGGAGGCAGGCATGAATACTCTGCAAATGCCCCCCCTTATTGGCTGCCAGGGACTGGAGTGGCTCCTGCCCCTTCACTGGTTTAATATGTCTATAGAAGGGTCAGTGGTGTGGCATAGTGAATAAAGCTTCCGCCTGCGGAGCTAGCATGCAAAATGGGCACTGGCTTGAGTCTCAGCTGCTCCACTTCTGATCCATTTCCTTGTTAATGTGCTAAAGAAAGCAGTGAAGGAAGGCACCAGTTCTTGGTCTCCTGTCACCCATACATTAGACTTGGAACAAGCCCCCTGGCTCCTGGCTGTGGTCTGGTTCTGCCTGGGATTGTTGTGGCCACTTAGGGAGTGAACAAGTGGGTGAGAGATCATTCTCTGTCTCTCTCAGTCAGGGTGCTGCCCACAGGTGGCACTAGGTGGGGGTGCCCCTGCGTGGCTCCTTTAAGACTCCTGGTCTCCTCCTGGGCCTCTCTCTTCAGGGCCCCTGGCTTTGTGGCACACAGTGTGGACACCCGAGCAGCTGCCTCTGGGCTCGGGGCTGAGGCCTCCTGCGTGTGAGGGCACCACTGGGGAAGCAGGACGGCCAGCTCCAGGCCAGGCCTCAGCAGCTGTGTTCTTCCCAAGACACCAGGCCAGACCAACCCATGCCTCAGTGCCTGACTCATGGAAAAACCCAGCAAGAAATGTTTGCTTGTGGTTTTTTGTTTTTAGGTCACTAAAGTCTTAGGTTCAGGGGTGGGAGAAGAGAGACCTGGCACAATGGCTCAATTGGCTCATCCCCCCTTGCAAGTGCCAGGATCCCATATGGGCACTGGTTTGTGTCCTGGCTGTTCCACTTCCCTTCCAGCTTCCTGCTTGTGGCCTGGGAAAGCAATTGAGGATGGCCCAAAGCCTTGGGACCCTGCACCCATGTGGGAGATCCAGAGGAGGCTCCTGGCTTCAGATTGACTCTGCTTCAGCCACTCTGGCTGTTTGAGTTGTGAGCCAGAGAGTGAAAGATCTCTGTCTCCTCTTCTCTCTGTAAATCTATATTTCCAATAAAAATAAATAGATCTTAAAAAAAAAAAAGTCCTGGGTAACTCATGTGGCAATTGATGATCAGTACTGCTCCTCAAAATAGTTTCCAGGTTCTGAGTGCAGCAGGTGGAGGAACTGGGCACTGTGCACCAGGCTTGCCGTTTCAGAAGCTGAAGCGTATGGAAGCAGAGCAGGTGGTCTGAACCTAGGATGCTCCTGTTTTCCACCCCCAGCAGTGCCCAGCTTCCCCCAGTCCCCACTCACCAAGGATGCCCTGGCAGATGTCTGTTGGCGAGATGCCGTTCATGATGAACTGAGGGTTGCTTGAGATGTCCTGCAGTAAAGGAAGCAGGGTTTCAGGGAGCACAGGACCTCCCCCCTCTTCCTCGCTAATTCAGAACAGATGTCCCTCTCAGTGTTCTAGGGCAGCGGCTGGGGACGACCAGCTTGACACTGTCACAGTTGCAGTCACGGCAAAGGTTTATGGGGGACCCCCAACCCCTTCCCCGATTTCCATCCCTAGGGTTGCCTGGGAACTTAGGCGTAAACATGTTCAGAACTGTCCCAGCTCTGATGGAAATGGAGAAGAGTGAGGGTCTGGTGGGGCAATGGAGGGCGACTGAGGAGTTGCTGCAAGTTCCCAGCCCCATAGGTCGGTGCCGCCCCTCCCAGTGCCCACCTTGGGCCGCTGCCAGACGATGCTTTGCACATATTTGGAGTTGGGGCCCAGCTCCTTGAAGCCGAGGGAGCAGGGTTCCGCAGGGAATAAGGGGTCTTCAAACAGCTCCCCTCTTCTCAGGCAGGTAGCCCGCAGCTCCTCAAAGTTCTGGTTCCCATAGCTGTGGGCGTTGTTGTGCTGGCCCACACCCTTGGCCTTGAGTCGGCTGTGGTTTATGTAAGCCACCATTCCCTTGTCGGGAAAAATGTCCTCTGCTCAAAAATAAGAAAAACAAGCCAGTTAAAAACCAGAGTCAGATGTTTTACCAAAGAGAATATCCAAATGACCAGTAATCACATGGGTAGATGCTCAACATGGTTAGTCACCAGGGAAATGCACGTTAATAACCTATTAAATGCCCGGGGGCTAAAGTCCTTGCCTTGAATATGCTGGGATCCCATATGGGCACTGGTTTCTAATCCCAGCAGCTCCACTTCCCATCCAGCTCCCTGCTTGTGGCCTGGGAAAGCAGCAGAGGATGGCCCAAAGCCTTGGGTTCCTGCATTTGCATGGGAGACCTAGAAGTCCCTGGCTCTGGATCGGCTCAGCTCCATCTGTTGCGGTCACTTGAGGAGTGAATTGTTGGATGGAAGGTCTTCCTCTCTGTCTCTCCTCCTCTCTGTAGGTCTGATTTTGCAATAAAAATGAATAAATCTTAAAAAAGTAACCTGTTAAGATTCTGTTTCACACCCATTAGGACAGCAATAATAAAAAAAGATCCTGGGGCAGTAGGCTAAACCATCCACTGCTTACCATGGAGGGTGCAGACTCGAGTTATAGCAACTCTGCTTCTGATCCAGCTCCCTGCTAATGCACTTGGGAGAGCAGTAGAAGATGGCCCAAATGTTGGCCCACCATACAGGCTACCAGGATGGAGCTTCTGGCTTCTGGCTTCTACCTGGTCCAGCCCTAACTGTTGCAGGTGCAGTGAACGAACAGAACTCTTTTCTCTGTAACTCTGCCTTTCAAATAAATACATCTTTAAAACACAAGCACATTAAAAACACAAGATAGGGCCTGGCACGATAGCATAGTGGTTAAAGTCCTCGCCTTGCATGCCTGGGATCCCATATGGACACCGGTTCTAATCCCGGCAGCTCTGTTTCCCATCCATTTCCCTGCTTATGGCCTGGGAAAGCAGTTGGGGATGACCCAAAAACCTTGGGACCCTGCACCCGCATGAGAGACCTGGAAGAAGCTCCTGGCTCCTGGCTTTGGATTGGCTCAGCTCCAGCCATTGTGGCCGCATTGGGAGTAAATCATCGGACTAAAGATCGTCCTCTCTGTCTCTCCTCCTCTCTGTGTATCTGACTTTGCAATAAATAAATAGATCTTAAAAAAAAAAACTGCATACACACACAAGACAGATCCTAAGTGTGGGTGAGGATGTGGAGGACCCAGAAGCTTCAAATGCTACTGATGGAACAGCCACTTTGGAAAGCAACCAGGCAGCTCCCCCAGTAGTTGCACACGGGGTTGCTGAGAGGGATGCCTGGAGTAGGGGTCAAGATGGCATGAGCCTGCTCCCCACGTTGGAGGGTCCAGATTCAAGTTCTGGCTCTGCCTCCTGCCAACACAGACCCTGGGAAGCAGTGGTGATGAACTCAAGTACTTGGGCCTCTGCCACCCAAGGGGGAGACGTGGGTTGAGTTTCTCGGCTCCTGGCTTCAGCCTGACCCAGGCACTTCCTGGCTGTTGTGGGTATTTGGGAAGTAAGCCAGCAGATGGATGTGCCTGTTCACTCTGTTTCCCCTCACTCTGCTGTGTCTCTCAAATAAGTAATTTTTAAAATCTGCTAGCTTAGAGTTAACCATACCGTGCAGCAATTCCTTCTCTAGGTACGTATGTCCAAGGGAAGAGGAAATCTGTCCCCACCAGGTGTGTGTGTCAGCCTCACTCAGATGCACCAACCAGGAGGAACAATCCCTTCCCAGCGGTTCAGATGGCACCTGCACTGAGATGGGACTGCCTGTTCCCTCTTTTCTCTAGGTGGGACACTGGTGTCTCTTTTGGACCTACCCAATGCACTCCCCATATTATTTTCATGGTCAGTTGCACTCTTCAGTATTTTGCTGTCCTCATCCTCTTCCATGTTGCCTGCCATGATGCTGCCTCTGGACAGGAAGTGGAACAGCTGGGACATGAACTGGTGCCCATATGGGATGCCAGCACTTGAGAGTGGAGGATTAGGGCCTAGTGCTGTAGCCTCAAAGCTAAAATCCTTGTTTTGCATGTGCCAGGATCCCATATTGGCACTGGTTCGTGTCCAGGCTGCTTCACTTCCCATCCAGCTCCCTGCTTGTGGCCCGGGAAAGCAGTGGTGGATGGCCCAATGCCTTGGGACTCTGCACCCATGTGGGAGACCTGGAGGAAGCTCCTGGCTTCAGATCAATTCAGCTCTGGTCATTGTGGCCAAGTGGGGAGTGAACGAGTAGGCAGAAAACCTTTCTTTCTGGCTCTCCTTCTCTCTGTAAATTTGCCTGTCCAAGAAAAATAAAGAATAAATCTTTAAAAAATGTACCCCCCCCAAAAAAAACCCAAAAAGAAAGTGGGGGATTAGGCTGTTGAGCCACAGCGCCAGCTCCAAGAGGTTAACTTTTGAGATGAACCTTTGGGCAGAGTGGGTGAGTGACCTCTTGCGGGGGCCTGGTGTTGAGCCCCAGCTCTGCTCCTGCTCCCAGTCTCTGCTGATACACTTTCTGGAAGGCAGCTTGTGATGGCTTTGGTCATGGGTTACTGCTACCCACATGCGAGACCCAGACTGAGTTTCTAGTTCTTGGTGTCAGCTTGACCTACCCCTGGATGTGGCAAGTGTTTGGAGAGTAAGCCAACAGACAGGAAATCTCTGTCTGCCTGGGTGTCTCTGATTCTAAAATCAATGAAAAGTTTTTGAAATTAAGAAAAAGTTGAATTTACATATCAAAAGTCATTTGATATCTCTTAGGCTGAAAGAACAGTTTCTCCATCTTTTTCGCTCCCTCTCTCCTTTCAGATTAAATAGACAAACCTCTAAAAACAGAAAGAAAAAAAAAATGCTGGGCACTAGGGCACCCCATCTTCCACCTGAGTTGGCAGGAGAGGAAAGAACCTTGTAAGGTGTTGAAGGGATGGGTGTGTTTTGACCTCAGTCAACACTGAAGAACTGGAGGTGGGGGGGAGCGAGTGGATAAAGAGATGGACCTTTCATCTCCTGGTTCATTCCTCAGATGATTGCAACAGCTCAGGCTAGACCAGGCCAAAGTTGGGAGCCCAGAGCTTCATCTGGAGGGTCCATGTGGGTGGAAAAGTGCCCCCTGCCTTCCGAAGTGCATTAGCTAGGAGTGGATTGAAGCAGAGCATCTGGGCTTGAACCAGTGCTCTGATATGGGAAGCCAGGCAGTGTTGAAAGAGGCAGCTTTTGTTGCTTATGGCCACAATGCCGGCCTTTAGCACCTTCCTTTGTAATGGCAATGGCCCTGCTGCCCCTTACGGTCACTTTTCTGCTGACCTGGGAGGCTGTGGACTCTCAAGGGTGGAGGTCAGGGCCTCCTTGTCTACTCATCACTCTCCTCGGCCTCATAAGGTGCTAGGGACCCCACCAGAGCTTCAGAAATGCTTTTAGCGAATGAATGAGCATCTGGCTCTGCATTTTGGTCAATTCCAAGCTGTGTTCTCCATGTTTTCCGGCTGTGTTCTCTTCTGCTGCCGTGCCCTTTTGTGGTGACCTTCACATCCTGCTGTGCTATCCATTTTGTTTATTCTTTTCCTCCCTAACTAGGACAGGAATTTGTGTTTCATCTGCTGCTGTATTTGGCACATAGTGGAAGCTCAGTAAGTGTTGTTTACTTACTTATTTTTTTGACAGCTGGGAGAAAGAGAGAGAGGCATACACACAGATAGAGCTTCCATCCTGTGATTCTCTCCCCAGCTACTTGCAATGGCCAAAGCTTGGAGCCTGGAATTCCAGCCAACTCTGCCATGTGAGTGACAGGAGCCCAGCTATTTGAGCCATCACCTGTTGCCTCTCTTAGAGTGTGCCTTAACAGGCAGCTGGAATGGAGAGTGAAATTGGGATTCAGATCCAGGCACTCGCACATAAGATATGGGTGTCCCACATGGAGGCCTTCTCTACTGGACTGAGCTCCAACCTGCTTACAAAGTTTTAAGTTATTTCCTGGCAGCTGTGGAAGCACAGAAGTTAGAGCTTCTAAGCTTCTCCTACAGGAAGGGGGCCCATTCACAGCCCCGTGAAGGGGCAGGTGCCACATGGCTGGCCTCTGCACTGCTCCTTTTGTTGGGAAGAACCTGGTAAATGTGTCGGGGGGTAACCACAGTAACTCGTGGGGCATTTCTGCCCAGGCTGGGCACCTAAGGGAACTGGGTCCTGGAAAGCCAGGAGTTGGGGTGTGCTTGAATAAAGGCCTGGGTCATAGCACAATGACCTTTCCAAGGTTCATTCGGAAATTACAGGGTTGTTGCGGGGATGGATCTAGGTTCTCTTGCTACCCACTCAGACAGTCCCATTGGCTTTAAGGAACAGATGGAGGAAAGACTTGGAAACTGCCCTCTGCTTCTTCCATTGAGCCTGTGGCTGACCTTGGGTCTCCTCCAGCCTCCTGCAGCAGTCACAAACGTGACAACTATCCCCAACACTTCCCCTGCACCTCACAATTACCTTTTTGGCTGTGTCTACTGCCACCATGTCCCTGCAGCAGGTGGGAAAACTGAGGCACAGGGAGGTTGGACTGCCTTGCATCATAACCCATGGTGGGCAGCAGAGGGAGGGCTCACCCCTAAGTGGGTAGATCTGTGTCCTTACCCCCCTGCTGGGTGGAGGAGGCTGGTCTTAAGGTTGAGTATAGGTCAACAGACCCTCACCCAGTCTGCTGCAGCCTGCTGCTGGCCTTCATGATGTCCCATCCCAACTATGGGGTGAAGAGAGAGGGGGTGAGGAGGGACGGAAGGATGGAGAGATAGAGAAGAGAAGGGGGAGGTAGCTGGTGCCTTGGGCTGCACTGGGGCCTGGGGCCTCAGGTGCATTTCTTTGTTGCCCTTGCCTGGGTTCCTGGCTTATAGAAAGGCGCTGCTGTATTGTAGTCTACATGCTGTATGCTATATGCCATAAGCTTTATGTGTGTAGTTTGGGATTAGTTAGCACATCATCTGGGAGAAAGGCTGGCTTTTAGATAAAGCTCAGAGGAGGTCAGCTGCTTGTCCTGAGCACCCCTGGGCTCCTAGCTCCCTCCCAAGTGCTCCATGTGTGCCCTTCTTGCTAGTGATGGTGATTTGACTCAGTCCATTGGGATCATCCCAAGGCGATCTTGGTTTTTGCTGTTGTTTAAGATTTATTTATTTTATTGGAATGGTAGATTTACACAGACAGGAGGAGATGCAGAGAGATTTTCCATCCACTGGTTCACTCCCCAAATGGCTGAAATGACTAGGGACAAGCCAATTTGAATCCAGGAGCCAGGATCCTCTGTATCTCCCACATAGGTGCAGGATCCCAAGGCCAGCAGGTGGGTGCTCCCAGCACTCAGCAGGGAATGAAGCCAGTGATGGGCTGAAGCCCATGTGGGAGACCACGATGGAGTTCCTGATTCCTTGCTTCACTCTGATTATCTGGGGAGTGAACCAGTGACTAGATGTCTCTCTCCCTAACCCCCACCCCTCTTTCTAACTCTGCTTTTCACACAGATAAAAAGCTTAAAATAACACATGGGACTTGTGCTGTGGCTCAACAGCCTAATCCTCCACCCTGTGTGCCAGCATCCCACATAGGTGCTGGTTCGTATCCTGGCTGGTTTACTTCCCATCCAGCTTTCTGTTTATGGTCTGGGAAAGCAGAAGAGGATGGCTTAAGTCCTTGAAACCTTGCATGTATGTGGAAGAAAGCTCATCTCAGGCCATCTGGGGAGTGAACTAGAGGATGGAAGATCTTTCTCTTGTTTCTCCTTCTCTCTTTAAGGTCTACCTTTCCAACAAAAATAATGTCTTCAAAACAACAGCAACACATACACAAAGCCTGTACATTCCATCACTAGGATCTATCTGAGCTTGTGGCTCAGTCCCAAGGACCTCCAGGGCCATGCAGGCCACTGCAGGCACCACAGAGCACAACCTTGCACTGGGCAGTAGTCCTAAGCCCAGCAATGTGGGCCTGGCCCTGGGGCTGCCTGAGGCAGGATCAGAAAGACAGGCAAGGAGCCTGTTAAAGTAAGATGGCTGAACAGGAAGTTTTCTGTTCTGGGGGCATATCCTATGTCCCCCATCAGACTGGGAGTCGCCCTGAGGGTGGGGGCTACAGCGTTCTCTCAGGTTAGGGATCTGCAAGGATCTTGTTTGCCCCACTAGACCTATGGTGTGTGTGTGTATGTGTGGGTGTTTTATTGAATTGTATTTTTTGAAAATTCAGATCAGATTTAGAGAGGAGAGTAGAGAAAAGTTCCATCCATTGTTTCATTCTCCAAATGGTTGGAGATGAATTGACCTGAAGCCAGGAGCCAGGAGCTTCTTCTAGATCTCCCACTTGGGTTCTCTGCTGCTTTCCCTAGGTCATAAGCAGGGAGCTGGATGTGAAGTAGAGCAACTGGGACATGAACCAGTACCCACATGGGGTCCTGGTGTGTGCAAAGTGAGAATTTAGCCATTGAGCTATTGTGCCAGGCCCTATTTTCTGCTTTGTATTGACAAAAACTGTAGATATGTGTCACGTGCTTCATGGTGCTTTGAAACTTGTACCCGCTGGCTCCTGACTCACACATGCCTTACCTCACATACTTACCTTTTGTTTATTTTTGTGGCAAGAGCACTTATGGGTCTACAGTCAGTGATTTTCCAAATTCAATACATGGCTCTCAGGAGCCCCATGTCTGTGTGGACAGTCTGATTTCCAGAGCCAGGAGGGAACTGGGATTGTCTCAGGAAATGGATAAAGAACCAGGAGTGGGCATGGGGCCTCCCTGCCAGGCATAAGCTTTGGGGGATCAGGTGCACAGTGAGGGCCTGGGGCTGGGAGGCAGGGACTGCAGGTTGACGGCCCCGGCGGCCCTTTTTAGGGAGCCAGCTCCAACCACCCCGACTGACAGTGAAGGGCAGGGCTGAGCCCTTTTGCTGGTCAAGGTTGCTTCCCTCCAACCTGGCCCACCCCCTGCCAACTCTCCTCATTGGAGCTAACTCCACTTGACCAGCCTAGACACCAGCTCTCTCCCCTAGCATCCTTTTGAGTCCAGCGTCAGGCCTGCCCTGGACTGAGGGCCTTGTGGGAGGTTTTCTCTGTTCCCCGAGGTTGACTCCCTTCTGTGGTAGTTGGCCCATCCCCTGTCCAGATCCTCCCAGGCTCAGGGTTTCCTGCCCTGTGTCCTGCCAGCAGGTCAAACCGGTGGCCACCTGTTTCTTCCCAAGCAGCCCGAGAACGAGGCCTCTGCTGTCTGTCAGGAGTGTCCATCCTGATAGAGGAAGCACAGCCCCCATACTCAAAGGACATGCCATCAGATGGGAGAATACAGTGCCTTCCCCATGGGAACAGGACAAGCTCTATTAGCACCTACCTAGGGATGAGAGCATGGTGGCGGCCAGTGCAGTGCTTGGCAGTTGAAGGATCTGGGGGCGGGGCAGGGAAGCCCTCCCCCGCCAGAACTCTGCAGTTGCAGTGGGATTCCGAGGTCAGGCCCACATTTTGATCCCTTCCTCCCTTCGCACCCACACTGGCTGTCAGCAACCCATCCCTTTCCAACCTGCCAGGCCTGACCCTCCCCCTGCCCAGCTGAGGTGCCCCCATTGTGGGGACTCAGGAGGGCTGGTTGCAGTCAGGCTCATTTACCCATCAGGGCAAGTGCAGTGCATGCCTTCCAGGAAGGGGTGATCCCTGCTAGCTGACCTTTATCTCCTGATGCCATCATTTCCAGAAGCTGCTTTTCCACCCCACACAGCATGCACTATCCTTCTAATCCTTGTGCTTGTGTCCTCCACTTTTTTTTTTTTTAAGATTTGTTTTTACTTATTTGAAAGGCAGAATTACAGAGAGGTAGGAGGAGATCTTCCAAAATGGTCTCAACATCTGGACCTGGGCTGGTCCAAAGCCAGGAGTCGGAAACACAAGTCACGTCTCTCTGGTGGGTGCAGGGCCACAAGCATTTGGGCCATTTTCTGCTCTTTTCCCTGGTGCGTTAACAGGGGACGTGGTTGGAAGGGGAGCAGTTGGGATATTGGATGCTGGTGCTGTAATGCTGGCCTCTGTCTGCCCTCCTTGTAAAGACCGTGGTCCCTAGGGGTTTGGTGCTGTGGCCTAGCGCACTACTCTTCCACACGCAGTCCTGGCATTCCTTATGGGTGAAGGTTCATGTCCTGGCTGCTCTGTTTGCAATTCAGCTTCTCTTTAACACTTGGAAAAGCAGCAGAGGATGGCTTAAGTCCTTAGGCCCCAGCATCCATGTGGGAGAACCTAAGAAGGCTTCTGGCTTCAGTTCAGCTCAGCTCCAGCTGTTGTGGCCATCTGGCAAGTGAACCAGTGAATAGCTGTCTGTGTCTCTCCTTCTCTCTGTAAATCTGCTTTTACAATGAAAGAAAAAAAGACCTTGGTCCTTGATCCCATTTGGGTGACTTCCTCTTAGTGAATTACACCTGTAATGGTGACCCCATTTCCAAACAAGGCCACATTGGTATGCACTGGGGGCTTGGCTGACTTCACCCTATCTCTTGGGGAATGGAAATCAGTGCCAAGGCTCCCACAGTCTGGCACAAACTGTCCTTAGGAGAGGCTGCAGCCAACAGCTGGGACTCCACAGCTGCTGTGGACAGGCGCTGCTGAGGTCACTCCAGTGCCCCTCATCCCCGTCTGGTGTCCAGCAGTGCCACAGCAGATGCAGGGCAGGACATTCCCACCATGTTGAGTCGGTCCCACCCCCTTCCACTCCTGATCTCAACCTTCTCCTGGAAGAGAATGTGAGTTCCTTTCTGAAGTTCTCACAGGGAGCTAACAACTTTCTATTGACATAATTCTCAATGTAGCCAAGGTCCTGCTGCCATTAGTCCCAGTTAATAGATAAGCAAAGTGAGGTCCAAAGGTAGGGATTGGGTAGCTTTCCTCAGGTCACAGAGCTGGGGATGAACCTTGATCTCTTTTGCTTCTGCTGCCCCTAGCTGTAAGAAGAGGAAGTGCAGTGGACTTAGGGCTCCATCGCCTCTGGCATCCCTCAGTGTCTTCTCAGCAAATATTTGTGAAGTGATGTGGCTGTAAACTCCTGACCTGACCAGGGGCAGGGTGCCAGGGCAGAAGGCAGGCAGAGTCCAGCTCCTCCATCACAGCCTCCCTCCCTGGCCAGGGCTCTCTGCTCTCTGGCCAGTGCCTGCAGTTTCACAGTTGTCAACACTAGAACTTGGTGGTTAAAAGAGAAAAAAAAAAAAATGAAACAAAACAGCTAGGTTTGATTTTAAATATTTTTTCAAAGTTTTTTATTTTTTATTTATCTGAAAGAGAGAGTAAGAGGCAAAGAGAAAGAGAGTCAATCTTCCATCTGCTGGTTCATTCCTTCAATGCCTGCAACAGGCCCAGTCTGAAGCCAGGAGCTGTCTGGTCTCCCACAAAGGGAGCAGGACTGAAGTACCTGAGCCATCCCGTGCTGCCTCCCAGGCTGTGCATTACTAGGGAGCTGAACCAGATGCGGAGGCAGACTCCAATAGGAGATGTGCATGTTCCGGGTGGCAGTCTAATCCTCTACACCCCAACACCTGCCCCCTTGAACTTGCTGTTGAACTTTAGGTAGGGTTAGGAGAGACAGCCTTCCTGACGGTCATGTGAGGGATCCAGAGGTTTAGTGTGATCACAGTCTGGAACTCAAGTTCATCTAGGCCACTGTGTAGACCCTGGGGGCTTGCCAGGTAAATGGCTGTGACGTGTCTACTCACACTTAGAGCAAATAGATTTTAAGATTTCTACCTGCCCATCAGCTGACACTGTGCTTTCCCACTCTGGTGGATCCCCTAACCCAGCACTTTGGGATCCCACCTGGGTGGTCCTGTCCCTCCAGACTCCAAATGTGGATATATGAACATGACTGACAGCTGGGGCCAGCAGCACTAAGGCAGAGACCTCCACTTCCGGTACCCCTGTGCCCACACGCAGTGCATAAACCTGGCCCTGTTGGCTACACCTATCATCCAAGTGGCATCTTCTATAGCCTGGGGGTGCACCTAGACATGGCTTGTGCCTGGCCGCTGCTGGCATCTGGAAACCTTTATGAGGCTCCTGTGTTTGCTCTGTCTTGTTGCCCATCTGCAGCCTTTGTGGGGAGCTGCCTCCTTGTTCCCCTACCCCTTCCTCCTCTTCAGTCTCCCCTCTGGGAGCTCCTGGACTCACTTCCCCATTTTCTGGGTGCTTGTGGTGAGCAAGGTCAGACAGGAGGATGCTCCAAGGGGCCAGAAGGGACACCTGTCATCCTCCCAGTTCCGGAGGGAGGGGTGGCTTTCTCAAGGCTGCACTGGGAGGGCCTTGTAGTGCACACCGCCTGGGGGTGAACCCAGCGGCTGGGGGTGAGGGGTTGGCTGGAGCAGTCACAGGAAATGCCTCAGGGAAGGGAAGCCTTGCAAGGCAGGGACTGGAGGTTAGTGTCCTTGCCACTCAGGCATGGGGCCCATCCTACCTGAGTGGCCAACCCCCAAGTTCTCTGGCTCATATAGACCCAGGGCAAGAGGTCCTTGTCCAGCCCCCACTGCCCATTGCCCACTGTGGGAACTGTAACTGGGCCCTCTGGACCCACAGAAGGGAGCCCAGCCAGCTCTGTGTCCTGGCCAGAGGTGCAAATCACACACTTGCCTCTTTTTGTTTTTATTTTAAAGGAAAAAAAAAAAACAAACAAAAAACAACAACAACAAAAAAAACAGTGCAAAAACCCATTTTCCAGTGTCAGCCATGCCCACCCCCCACCCCAGTCCCCCCTAGCTCGGGCGACCCCACTTCTTGCGCAGCACCCCACCCCCTCATGCATCCCCCGGGGAGGCTGGAGAGCCAGATCCCAGGGGGATTTAGGGGGAAAGGAAAGAACTGGGGGAGGACCTCCTCCCACCCAGGTCTCTAGCTGTGGCATTAGGCACCCCACTATAGGCTCTCATTAACTCTTTCCTGGCCTCGCTCCTAGCAGGGGTGATGGGGTACCAGTCTGGGGGAACTCCCTGTGCACCCCTCCTTGCCCCGGGGCCAGCTCGGGGCTGCTCCTCACTGAGGTTTGAGGGGGGCTCCCTCCCTCCTTCCCTCCCTCAATGGTGGGGTTGGGGGGGGGGAGAGTGGCAAAGTCCCCAGGTTTAAATACCGTCATGAAAGCAGGGGCTGGGGAAGCCTTTTGATCTAATAAATTATTAGCGTTTTAGTGTCCATGGGGTGTGGGTGTGGGGCGGGGCAGGGCGCAGCCTCCAGGGCCCCGCCTCCCCTTACTGGTGAATCTCATTGTCCAGGAGGCTGTCCTCGCAGGACTGGAAGTCTGTGTCCGTCAGGCCCTCGGGCGGCATCAGCTCCTCGTCTTGGGACGAGGACGAGGGGGGCTCATCCCCTGAGCTGCCAGGAGCCCCCTCCCCTTCCCCATCCACCTCCGAGTCCTGCAGCACCTGAGCGATGTATTTCTGAAGGCCGAGAGGAAGGGGAGGAGGGTGATGGGCTGGGGTATCTCCCTGCTCTTTCCGCCCCCCACCCCTGGGGCTGCCCTTGGCCTGGGCATGGAACACTCACCGCAGATTTGGGAACGGCAGCAGTAGTGGGGGGCCTTCCGTTGCTCCTGGTGCCCACAGTATCTGTCTCCGTGTGTTCAATCTTAGAAAGGTCCAGAGGCAGTCAGGGAGTATGCGTGTGTAGGGGGGATGGCGCATCCTTGCCTTCAGCCCTCAGCCACCCCCTTGAGGGTCGCCCTACGGCCACCCTCACCTCCCGCCCCTCGCACCTTGTAGTTGTGGGCACTGAGGTATTTGAAGTGTCCAAAGCAGACGTGGCAGAGACAGATGACGATGGTGATGACCAGGACGACAAAGGTGAACATGGATGTGGGGGCCAGGAACCCTGGTGTTGGGGGCACATTTGAAAGCGGGGCTGGAACCTGTCCCTGGAGCCCTACCCCAAGGGGCAATGGCCTAGCCAGGAGTAGGGGGGCAGGTGTCGGCTGCCTTCTGGATGTAGTTCCCACACCCCCACCTGCTATGGTGTCATCCTGGCCTCTCCTTTACTGTAGCCTTGGATGTACGCCCTTGGCTTCCCGCCCACCTCGGGGCCAGCCGGCTCCTCACCAGTGCGCATGGTGGAGAAGAAGAGCAGCCAGAAGAGGCAGAGGATGGGCGCGGCCACCACCTGGTTCACGGCCCCTGAGTGGATCTTCTTGTCCAGCTTGGCCGGCAGGTAGGCGTAGTAGAGATTGTACCTGTCTACCAGGTGCTTCAGCAGCATGTACATGAGTCCTGGGGGAAGCCACATGGGCCCTGACCTCGGCACCAGTGCCAGTGGGGACGTCTGTGTGTCTTCTGGTCCTTGGGGAGATGGCTGGAGCGGCGTACCCCCCCTGCCGTGCCCCTCTCCCTCTATCCCTACCACGCTTCTAGTAAGAGCACAGAACTTGTGCACCCCACAACCCTCGTTTGGTTCAACAAGCATTGGTGCAGATTCTGTTGCTGTTCTCCCATCCCCTACACGCGTGGGTGTCAAAGAGCTAATTCTGTTCCCTCACAGGTTGAGGGGACAGAGGTTCAGGTTCAGGAGAGTGTTAAGCCTGGGACTCTGTTTTCAGCTGGCCAGGGAGGCTGGTGAAAGGGTGAGGATGTTATTGGAAGGGGAGGTAAAGGTTTGGGAAGGGAGCAGTGATGGTGAAGGAGAGAGTTTGCTAAACTCGATCAGAAGGGGAGAGACTCGGCTAGGTCACGGACCTCAGCTATAGCCCTTTGCTGCATGTCTGTGTACAGGTGTGCCCAGGGGAGGAGTGTGCCGTGTGTCTGCCCGCATCGGCAGGGGTGGGAGGTACACTCAAGCACATCTAGTGGGGGGCAGGCATTAGGGTGGGTGGGGATGGCCATGTCGGGGTGACTGTACCAAAAGACAGCATATCAGTGGGGTTCAGCTGGAGCTGGGGTGGTTCTCTCCCTCTCCCTGCCATCCCCCCAATCCCAGGCTGGGCCCCAGAGTGAGCCGGGGACCAGGTGGGAGAACCGAGGGGCCGGTCTCCCAGCCAGGGCCCCGTGCACTCAGGGTGGCCTGCTTCCCTAGAGTGGAGCGGGTGAGGTCCTGGGTCCCCCCGAGCAGGGCCCAGGTCCCGGCGCGGCGGTGCCTACCGAAGGGCACGATGATGGGGCAGGTGATACTGTAGGTCATGACCACCGTGAAGACGCACATCATCCACGCGTAGGCTGCGCCAAACTGGAACTCGTAGGCCTGATGCTGGGGGGGAGATGGGCAGGAGGGTGGCTCAGGGAGAGGGGGTCAGAAGCTCTGGGGAAGGGATGGGGGTGGGAGGACAGAGGAAGGCAGGGGATGCAGTGGAAAAGATGTTCAGGAGAGGGCAGGGTGTGTTGGGGGCCTTGGAGGAGCCAGGAGCTCACAGGTGCAGGGACAGGAGCTGGGAGGCCTGGGGAATGGGGTGCCCAGGTTTGTGGGGAGTTAGGATGGATCTTCCCCAATAGGATTTAACACTGGGCTGTCAGAACTGGCAGGGAACCTCAGAGTTATCTGTGTTGACACCTGCTTGTCCATCTAGGAAAATGGAGGGCACGTTCCTGAATGAGAAGGGAACGAAGCCCAGCAGCCTCAGCGGTCCCCCACCCCCAATCCTAGTCTAAGTGCTGCGTTGTCTGGCCTGGCCACCAGGGGGCGCTGTGTGCGGGCCGCTGCTGCCCCCGGGCGGCCGTACCCGCTTCACGTTGCGCCTCTCGGCGGCCGAGCGCGCCAGGCAGAGTCGGATCATGTACATGAGCAGGCCTGGGATGCGCAGCAGATCCATGGCGTTGCCGATAAAGGCGGAGGCAATGACGTAGTTCACGAAGAAGGCGCCGTTGTCGGGAAGGAACACGCACCTGCGGGCACCGTGCGCTCCAGCACTGCAGCCTGTGGTGCCGCCGGCCAGCGCCCTGGACCCAGGCTGCCTCCTCCGTGTGCAAGACGCCTAATTTAGCTCCTAAGCGCTTGTGTGCCAGCCCCCTCCCAAGCGTCAGCCGCCACCTCCAAAGGAAGCCCCCTGCGAGACCCAAGGTGGGTACAGATGTGGCTGAGAGCGTGTGCCCAGAAGACCCGCAGACACAGTACCCTAGAATATCCAGAGAATCTGAGGACCCTCGGGTGCGGGAGGCCCTTTCCCAGACCTAAACTCAGAGCGACCCCCAGAGGATGCGCCTTAGTCACCTGCACAACCCAGCTTCAGCCGCGCCCAGACATCTTTGCCGGAGAACCCCAGAGCCCCTGCCAATGCCATAATAACCCAAGTGCAACTCAAGGTGCCAGTGGATGGCCTGGAGCAAGATCTCTTATACAGCCCTGGTAGGTGCCCCAGCACAGGGGTCCCCTTGGGGGAAGACAGCCAGGAAGAACTCTACAGCTACACCCATGAATATGAATCCAGTGCTTCAGAGATGCCCCCAGAACTGGTACCTACTGACTCCCGACAGTGCCAGCCCTGAGCCCCCACTAATAAAGCCCTTCGGGGTACTCCTAGGAACCCCCACTGCACATCCTCTCCAACCCCCACTCTCTCCAGGGAGACTCCAGAAACCCCTCCCACCCTCCTGTCCCGTCCCCCAGGTCTGTCCCCCCATGATTAGTCTCAGGATGTAAGCACAGGAGATGCCCACACAAGCCTGGGTGCAGGGCCGAGGCCCCCAGTCCACCCTGTGAGGAGGGCCTCAGCATGCACTCAGACCCCAAGGACTGTGCCCACATGCACGCCCAAGCCACCCATGGATGCCTTCCTGGGGCTGATGCCACCAGTGCCCCCCCAAACCCCACTTGGTTGGGGGGAGGGAGCTTTGTTCTGCTCTCCAGTGGGGGGCTGGCAGTGTCTTGTTCCCCAGGTCACTCACTCAAACCGAATCGCTGCCTCAGCCAAGAACTTCTTGTCAAAGAGCCAGCGGAAAAAGAGGTCCAGGCTGTAGGGGGAGGGGAGAGGAAGACAAGGAGGGGGTCGGCACAGCACCCTGTCCAGGGCAGGGGTGCTCCCCTGGACAGGCTTCCCATCCTGGCAGGAGGTGGTCAGCCTGGCCTGTTTCCCACTCCCAGGTAGGCAACCCCTCCTTCCTGCTCTACCCCTGAGCCAAGCTCAGCAACTCACCTGCTCAGTCCCAGTGAGGGCAGGAGCAGCACCATGAAGATGAGGAAGGTGTAGCACTTATGCATGGTGGTCCTGTTCTCCCCGGAGCTGGGCGTGCAGAGTGGGAGTGGGGGGCGGTCTGGTGAGCCCAGCCCCCAAGCCCCCGATCAAGGCAGGGATGTGCCCCGGGAGAGGGTGGGCTCCTCCCTGGCTGTGGAGGAATCTCACCGTGTCCAGTGGGCTTCGAAGAAGGCAGAGTAGTAGACGATGGTGGGCAGCAGGGCCGAGAAGCACCAGAGCAGCAGGGTGGGGAAGAACTGGGTGATGATCGGGTTCTGCAGGGGCATGGGGGGTGCCCAGAGGCACAGGTCAGCAGGGGCGAGTCTCCTGGGCCCCGGCTTGCTTTGCTAATCTGGACTCTCAAACTGAGCCCTGGACCCCACGCCAGAAATCCAGGTCAGGGGCCAGCCTGGGTGGTGCAGTGGGTTAAGCCAGTGTTGGACTGCCTAGTGGAGTCTGACTCTTGGCTGCTCCGTTTTTGATCCAGCTCTCTGTGAATGTGCCTCAAAAGGCAGAAGAAGAAGGCCCAAGGGCTTGGGCACCTATCACCTGTGTGAGAGACACAGCTAGAGCCCCTGGCTCCTGACTTCAGACTGGCCCAGGCCTGACTATTTTGGCCTTTTGAGGAGTGAAGCAGATGATGGAGGATCTTTCCATCTCTGCTTCTCTCTGTTGCTGCTTTTCTTTACTCTTCTTTCTCCTTCCTTCCTTCCTTAAGATTTATTCATTTTCTTAAAGATTTTTATTTTTATTGGACAGTCAGATATACAGAGAGGAGGAGAGACAGAGAGGAAGATCTTCTGATTATTCACTTCCCAAGTGACCACAATGGCTGGAGCTAAACCAATCCAAAGCCAGGAGCCAGGAACCTCCTCCAGGTCTCCCATGTGGATGCAGGGTCCCAAGGCTTTGGGCCGTCCTCGACTGCTTTCCCAGGCCACAAGCAGGGAGCTGGATGGGAAGTGGAGCTGCCGGGATTAGAACCGGCGTCCATAATGGGATCCTGGTGTGTTCAAGGCGAGGACTTTAGCCACTAGGCCACCAAGCCAGGCCCAAGATTTATTCATTTTATTTGAAAGTCATAATTACAAAGAGAGAGAGAGAATCTTCCATCCACTGGTTCACTCCCCAAATGGTCACAATGGCTAGAGCTAGGAGCTTCTTCTTGGTCTCCCACATGAGTGCTGGGGCCCAAGCACTTGAGCCATCCTCCATTATTTTCCCAGGCACATCAGTAGGAAGCTGGACTGGAAATGGAGCAGCCAGGACTCAAACTCTTCCAGGGAATCAAACAGTGAAGCAGTTGGGACTCAAACCAGCACCCATATGGGATGCCAGCATGACAGGTAGAGGATTAGCCTGTTCTGACACAGCGCAGTCCCCACTGCCTTTCTGATAAATACATTTTTAGTATATGTGCTGCCGAAGTGAGCACGATAAATACATTTTTAAAGAAGAAGAAAAAAAAACAGTCCAGATTATCTGAAGGGTTAGGGTGAGGCTGGATGCTTGGGTCATGAGCACAGCCCAGCACTAGCAGGCACTGGTACATTTCCTATGTGCCAGGAAGTGATGACATACTTCCTTCCCCATTGGGCACATGAGAAGAGCGATGTGAAGAGGACATACTCAGCTGGCATGCCGGGGGAACTGACCCCAAGCAGGCCAGCCAGGTCTTATCTATGATGCTGCTGCACTTAGTGACTGCCAAGCTGCCCCGGGTGTCAGGGTTTCCAGCCTCTTTTGGCCAAGTGGTCCTGCTTTCCTACTTAGGCTTCTGTATTAATGTAAGGATGAACATTCTGTACATCCAAAAGCCAAGGAACTGGTCAACCCCTGCATTTTCTGGCTGGGGAGCCACAGGGATGAGGAAAAAGCAGTTACTCTAGCTCCCTCAATCAGTTAGGACTGGACCCAGGCCCTCTTCTTCTCTGGGTATTTCTCCAGGAATGGTTAACCCTGGTGAGGGGTGGGGGGCAGTCTCCAGCACAGGTGCACAGGGGGACTATGGGAGCTGCTGCTCATATGGGCCTCTATGTCTGTGTGTTATGACATGGGGGCACGGGGGTACAGGGAGCCAGGGTGGCTATGGGCCTCACGTTGAGGTACTCCACAGGCTTGGTGACATTGAACTTGTCCATGGTGGTGATGATGATGGCTGGGGTGGTGAGGAAGAAGAGGAGGATGAAGAGGACGACATTGATGACGAGGCAGCGCAGCCACCAGATGAAGCCACGAATAGAGAGGTGCTCCCTGGGAAGGCAGGGGAAGGGGTCACCGGAGGTAGGGTAGGGGATCCAGAACTTGGGGGTTCCTCCCCATGCCCCACCCCCAGGGCACCCACCAGTAGATGTTCTGGGGGTCAGGGGCATAGGACACGGTCCAGTTGGAGATGTGCAGGGACTCGCTGCAGGACGAGGCACGCGGCTCCCCGCGACATGCGCAGCCCTGGCACTTGCACACGTTGAAGTCCTTGAGAATGCTGGCAGGTGGAGGTACAGTTACCACAGCACAGCCAGGGACTCCCCCTCACTGCTGATCGTGAGTGGTATACATGGCGACACAGCCAGGGAACCCCCCCATCCCCATAGCCAACCACGGGCTATGAGCACAGGCCCCTGGGACATCCCACCACCACTGCCAAACACAGGCCACGAGCATAGACCCCGGGATGGGTGGGGGCTCACATGGCGGTGATGGTCTCATTGTGGAAGGTGACAAAGGCCATGCCCAGAGGCTTCTCGTTCACCTTCTCCTTCTCCCGCTTGTAGTCCTCCTTTAGCCTCTGCTCCAGCTTTGTGTAGTACTCAATGGCCTCCACCTGCCAGGGGTGGGGGTCCAGGGCACAGGTGCTGGCACCACAGTCCCCAGGCAGGCCCAACCAGCCCCTGTTCCTGAGGTTGTCCACCTGTGTCCTAGCTCACGGAAGGCTCACACCCGCACGAGGCAGGTACCCATCTCACAGACCAGTCAACTGAGGCTTGCAACAGTGGGGAAACCTGCTGTGCCCAGAGCTGACCTTTTCCAATTCAGGGTTTGAAAGCCTGGTCACCATGGGGACCAGGACAAACTCAACAGTGCAAGGTGGAGCCTTGGGGACCAGGGAGCCCAGCCTTACCTCCCCTGAGAGTTGGCGTGCCTTTGGCCTGGACCTTGCACTACGCCTCTGTGTCTGTGTGTGCCTGTGTGCCTGTGTACCTGTTCCTAGCATTGCAGGGCAACTGTCCCATGGGGCCATCCAATCCCTGCCCAGGTCCTGGCTGACGCCCCCTCATCCTGGTTAGGGCCGCAGGAGCCCAGCAGCTGGTTCTCATCCTACCTGTTCGCAGCCCCGCACCACACAGCAGCAGAGGTGGCCGCAAGGTTTGGGGTTGATCATGGTGGGTACGTTCTCCTTGCTCTGCAAGTTGGTGAAGTAGAGTTTCCCCCGCTCTGCCTTCTTCCTGTGAGAGCCGGAAGCCGTGTTACCCGCCAACCCTGGCCAGGAGGAACACAGGGAGCCCAGCCTGGTGGTCATCTAGCCTATTCCCCAAAGCACAGGGACTGTCTTGTCCCAGTTCAGGTAAGCCCCCATCCCAGGGCCACCTCCCCCATGGCTTGGAAGTCCTACTAAAGTCTGCCCTGAGTTTCTCATACTGCAGCCAAGGCAGAGTATGTCTTCAGATGAGGTAGGGACTGTGGCAACCAATGCTAATGTCCAGGCTTTGCTTTGTCCAAGGCTGAATGGACAACAGGTTCTGTAGAGTGAAACTGAAAACCAAATGCCCTGGGAACACTCTAGAAGGGACGACCTTCGGGGTCAGGGGGCCTTCAGGATCAGCAATGGCTGCCCCCCAACCCTGTTACCTCTCCGCATCGAGGAACATAAGGCGAGCCACGTTGTAACATGGGCGGGCTTCCAGCACTGTGCAGTTGGGGTAGGCCTCCCTGAAACACAGCCCAGTTGTCAGCTCCCAGGGGGACCCACCCCCTGCCCTGGGTGCCGCTCCCTCCAAGAACCCTCCTCCCCCTGGCCCACATCACACTTCCTCTTAGTTTGCCAAAAAACGAGAGTGTCCTGAAGACTCTGTAATCCTGCCTTCTGCTCCTCCAAGCAGGGGAGTGGGTGCATGGGTATCAGGGGACCGTAAGGGTGATGTGTGAGTTGATAAACTTGGCTGCATAGGACACTTTTGTCTGGTGCAGGCAGGCCATGCAGAGCTGTGGGCTGATGCTTGTCGGGACTGTGAACCGCAGACAGAACACTGCTCCCAGAAGACCTGGTCCTGGTCCAGTATTTCACCTGGACCACTGAGTAACTCCAAGCAACCCGCAGCTCTGCCTGTAGGATGAGCTCTGTCTAACCCTAGCCCAAGGCAGATCAGATACAGATGCTAATCCCTGACCTGGGACTGGCCTCCAGCCCTGGCCAGACTGGCACTTAGACCTCAGACACAAGGCTGTCTCCTACCCCTTACCCCTGAGCTAAGATTGACCCCAGCCTTGACCTGAGACTGACCAGGGGTGATCCAGCACCTGGCAGGGACTTGTTCCATTTGACCACATATTATTGATCTTAATCCGAAATCTAGACCGAGTCCCCACCTTCTCATGTTTGGTTAAAAATTTTAAATAAAGGACTACCGAGCCTAAAATATGTCTGGGATGTGTTCTGAAGCAGAAGATGGACTCACGGACCTAAAACTTAAAAATCACAAGGATGGGAGCCTTGAAAACCTCTTCCCTTGGAGCCTCCAGAACTTTCTCCATCACCACTGCTGCTCAACCCACTTGAGGGTTCCTCTTCAGGAGGAGGAGCCTGTCCTGGCAGCCGACTAGCCTCTAATCTGCTACACTGCACCACACAGCCCCCTGAGCACGCATGTGGGGTGCTCCATGAGTTCAGATGGATCCCAAGCCCAGACCATGGTAGTGGCAGGCCCGGGAACGCATGGAGGACAAGCTGCCTCCTGCTGGTCACTGCACCCCCGGGCCTGGCCCAGCAGCCTGCCATGATGTGCTCCAGAAACAATGCGGGGCTGGCCCTGGAGCTCAGCACCTGAAGCCGTGGCCTGGGATGCAGGCACCTTGAATGAGCATAGGTTTGAGTCCTGGCTGCACCCCTTCTCAGCCAGCTCCTGGCTAAACTTCCTGGAAAAGCAGCAGAAATGGTCCAGGTGTGGGGGCCCCTATTGCCCACGGGGCAGACCCCAATGAGGTCCCAGGATCCTTGCTTTGGCCTAGACCAGTCCTGACGATCGTAGCCATCTGGGGAGCGAACCAGAATGTGGAATTTCTCTCCTTCTGTTTTTCTGTCTCTCTCTCTCTCTCCATGTAACTCTGCCTTTCAAATGCACCCAGTCAATCTCTAAAAAAGAAGCATTTGCTCAATGAATGAAGCAACCAAATGGGGCTTCCATAATGCTTACCCCACCCCACTGGCCCCCAAGCTGCAACTAGGATCAGAGCCCCCTCACACCTGTTTGGAAGCTCACTGTTGATGGTAACCATTAACTCTTTCCTGAACAAGACTGGAGACCAAGCCCTGATGGACAAAGCTAAAACGAGGAGTTCCACATGGATCTGGCTCAGGCTCAGGTCCTCAGTCACCCTGGTACACAGTAGGCATACAAGAGATGTATGCTGAACAAATGGAAGGTGGCTCAGCCAGCCTGCCTGCACTCAGTTCTCTCGGTCCCAGAACTGTTTTCTTCCTAGCACCCCCCTCCCAGCCCCCCATGACATGGTGTCTCTCAGGTCTACCAGCAGCTTCTTTGTTAGCCATGACAGCTGCTCAGGAGGTATTTGTGTTCAAAAGAACAGAGCTTGGTGCAAGCTGGCAGCTGATTCCAATTGGATCATAATTTTGTTTTTTAACCTATCTGAGAGAGATATCAAGGTTCCATTTGTTGGTACCCTCTTCAAGCGCACAGCAGCGAGGACCACTGCAGGGAGCCGGCAAGGGGAGCTTCCAGGACAGGAACCCAGACACTGATATGGGATGCAGAGATCCCAATGGTGCCTTACCTGCTGTGCCAAATACCTGCCCCAGACAGTAATATTAATACTGAGCACAGGATGCAAATCTTGACCCAGGGCAAGGCATAGCCTTAACCTCAAACAGGACCAAAAAGTTCTCTAATACTGACCACAAGGGTAACTTAATTTTTTACAAAAAGTTTTATTTATTTGCTAGAAAAGCAGAGTGGGACCTGGCATGGTAGCTTAATGGCTGAATTCCTTGCCTTGCAAGCACCAGGATATCACATGGGAGCAGGTTCTAATTCCAGCAGCCCTGCTTCCCATCCAGCTCCCTGCCTGTGGCCTGGGAAAGCAGTTGAGGACAGCCTGGAAGAAGCTCTTGGCTCCTGGCTTCAGATCAGCTCAGCTCTGGCTATTGCGGCTGCTTGGGGAGTGAATCATTGGATGGAAGATCTTCCTCTCTGTCTCTCCTCCTATCTGTACATCTGACTTTCCAATAAAAAAAAAAAAAAAAGGAAGAGTGATGGAGAGAGGAAAAGACACAAAGAGACAGAAAGATCTTTCATCCTCAAAAGGTTACAACAGCGTGGGTTAGGCCAGGCTGAAGACAGGAGCCAGGAGTTTCATCTTGGTCTCCTACACAGGTGGCAGGGACTCAAACATTTGGGTCATCTTGTGCTGCTTTCCCAGGTTCATTAGTAGGAAATGAGATGAGAAGTGCAGCATTGGGGGCTCACACTAATACCCCGATGCAGCAGCTTAACCTGCTCTCTCAGTGCTGGAACCGGATCATCAAAACTTTGCTTATTTTATTTTCAAAATTTGTTGGGGGTCCAGCGTGATAGGCTATGGCTAAAGTCCTCGCCTCACATGCACCAGGATCCCATATGGGCACCATTTCCTGTCCTGGTTGCTCTACTTCCCATCCAGCTCCCTGCTTGTGACCTGGAAAAATAGTAGAGGACAGCCTAAGGCCTTGGGACCCTGCATCCACATGGGAAACCTGGAAGAAGCTCCTGGCTTTGGATCGGCTCAGCTCCAGCTATGGCGACCTCTTAGGGAGTGAATCAGAGGACGGAAGATCTTCCTCTCTGTCTCTCCTCCTCTCTGTAATCCAACTTTGTAATAAAAATAATATATATTTATTTTATGGGAAATAATAAATACATATTTTTTAAAAAAGATGTATTTATTTTTATTACAAAGTCGGATGTACAGAGAGGAGGAGAGACAGAGGAAGATCTTCCATCTGATGATTCACTCCCCAAGTGACTACAACGGCCAGAGCTGCAATGATGAAGCCAGGAGTCCGGAGCCTCCTTCAGGTCTCCCACACGGGTGCAGGATCCCAATGCTTTGGGCTGTGACTGCTTTCCCAGGCCACAGGCAGGGAGCTGGATGGGAAGTGCGGCTGCCGAGATTAGAACCAGCACCCATATGGGATTCCAGCGTATTCAAGGCAAGGTCTTTAGCTGCTACACTATTGTGCCGGGTCCTCGTTTTTCTTTTTTAAGATTTATTTTATTTTTATCACAAAGTCAGATATATAGAGCGAGGAGGAGAGACAGAGAGGAAGGTCTTCTGTCCAATGATTCATTCCCCAAGTGACTGCAATGGCCAGTGCGGCGTCAATCTGAAGCCAGGAGCCAGGAACTTCCTCCAGGTCTCCCACATGGGTGCAGGATCCCAAGGCTTTGGGCCGTCCTTGACTGCTTCCCCAGGCCACAAGCAGGGAGCTGGATGGGAAGTAAAGCTGCTGGGATTAGAACCGGCGCCCATAACGGGATCCTGGTGTGTGCAAGGTGAGGACTTTAGCCACTAGGCCACCACGCCAGGCACTGCTCTATTTCTGATCCCTGCTAATGTGCCTGGGAAAGCAGCAGCAGATGGGTCAGTTCCTCAGGCTCCTGTACCTCAGGGAGAGACCTGGATGAAGCTCTGGGCTCCTGGTTTCGGTCTGGCCCAGTCCTGGCTTTTGTTGGTCATTTTGGGAAGGAAACAGCTGATAGATTTCTCTCTGTCTCTTCCTTTCCTCTCTCTGTAACTCTACTTTTCAGATAGTCTTTAAAATATTTCTATTTAAGGTCCTAGTGCAATAGCTCAAATGTCTAATCCTCCCCCTTATAGCACTGGGATTCCTGATGGGCACTGATTTGTGTCTTGGGTACTCCACTTCCCATCCAGCTCCCTGCTTATGGCCTGGGAAAGCAGTCAAGGATGGCTCAAAGCCTTGGGACCCTGCACCCACATGGAAGACCCAGAGGGGCTTCTGGCTCCTGGCTTCGGATCAGCTCAGCTCCAGCCATAGTGACCATTTGGCAAATGATTCTGTGGATCTTTCTCTGTCTTTCAGTCTCTGTAAATTTGCCTTTCATATATATATATATATATATATATATATATCAGCACCGGCCGTTGCAGTCAATTGGGGAATGAATCATCAGACAGAAGATCTTCCTCTCTGTCTCTCCTCCTCTCTCTATATATCTGACTTTGCAATAAAAATATAAATCTTTTTATTTATTTTTTTTTTAAAGATTTATTTTTATTATTTTTTATTGGAAAGGCGGATATACAGAGAGGAGATACAGAGAGGAAGATCTTCCGTCCGATGATTCACTCCCCAAGTGAGCCGCAACGGGCCGATACTATGCCGATCCGAAGCCAGGAGCCTCTTCCGGGTCTCCCACGCGGGTGCAGGGTCCCAAAGCCTTGGGCCGTCCTCGACTGCTTTTCCGGGCCACAGGCAGGGAGCTGGAAGGGAAGCGGGGCTGCTGGGATTAGAACCGGCGCCCATATGGGATCCCGGGCGTGCAAGGCGAGGACTTAACCACTTGCGCCACCGCGCCGGGCCCTATAAATCTTTTTAAAAAATTTTGCTTTAAATGGGAATTTTAAGAATGTTTACAACTTAAAATTACTTATTTATTTAAATATTTATTGATTTATTTTTATTGGAAAGGCAGATATACACAGAGGAGAGAAAGAGAGAAAGATCTACTGTCCACTGATTGAGTCCCCAAGTGGCCACAACAGCCGGTGCTGAGCCAATCAGAAGCCAGGAGCCAGGAGCCTCCTCCAGTCTCCCATGTGGGAGCAGAGTTCCAAGGCCGTGGATTGTCCTCAACTGCTTTCCAAGGCCACAAACAGGGAGCTGGATGGGAAGCAGAGCCACTGAGATTAGAACTGGTGGCCATGCGAGATCCTGCCATGTGCAAGGCGAGGACTACAGCCACTAAGCTACCGCACTGGGCCCTGTTTATCTATTTCTTAAAAGTGATTTATTATTTATTTGAAAGTCACAGCAACTGAGGGGCAGATCCTTTACCTGATGAATCACTCCCAAATGGCTGCATCAACCTGTGCTGGGCCAGGCTAAAGCCAGGAGCCAGGAACTCTATTCTGGTCTCCCACATGGGTGCCAGCGCCCAGGTACTTGAGCCATCTTCTGCTGCTTTCCCAGGCACACTAACAGGAAGCTGGACTGAAAGTGGAGGAGCTGGACACCAGTATAAAATGCAGGTGTTACAAACAGCAGCTTAATCTGACATGCTACAATGTCAGCTTTTTTTTTTTTTTTTTTTTTAAATTAAAAGGCAGAGGGAAGCCTGGTGTTGTGGCATAGCACATAAAGCTACCCCCTCAACATCAGTATCCCACATGGGTGCTGAC
Source organism: Ochotona curzoniae (assembly GCF_017591425.1). Classification (NCBI taxonomy): domain Eukaryota; kingdom Metazoa; phylum Chordata; class Mammalia; order Lagomorpha; family Ochotonidae; genus Ochotona; species Ochotona curzoniae. The sequence goes on along the minus strand of NW_024466004.1, from coordinate 9,095,396 downwards.
TCAAGTCCTGGCTGCCCACCTCTGATCCGGTTCTCTGCTATTGTGTCTGGGAGAGCAGCAGAGGATGGCCCTTTTGCTTCGGCCTCTGCATCCACATGGGAGACCTGGATGAGACTCCTAGCTCTGGTCTGGGTTAGTCCTGGCCATTGCAGCCACCTGGGGAGTAAGCCAGTGGATAGAGGATCTCACTCGTTCTGTGTGTCTGTCTTCCCTCTCTCTGTGTAACTCTTTAAAAACAAACAAACAAACAAACAAACAAAGGACAGGGAGGTACAGGGAAAAGTCTTACATTTATTGCTTCACTTCTCAGATGCTCAAACAGGCAGAATGATGCCAAGCCAAAGCCGGGAGTTCTGATTGTGTTTCCTTGGTGGACCCAAGTACTTGAGCCATCACCTGCTGTTCTCAGAGTGGGACTAGGCAAGAAGTTGGCTGGAGAGGGAGCTGAGGTTTGCACCCAAGCATTCTGATAGCGGATGTAGCCATCCTAAGTGGTTTTTACCTTAGTGTCAAATGTCTAGTACTAATCATTTTAAAGCTGTAACTATTCATCTGAAAGGCAGACTTAGAAAGACACAGATAGAAAGTTCTTCTGCCCACTGGTTCCATCCCCATTTGGCTGCAAAGGTCAGGGCTGGGCCAGGCTGAAGCCAGGAGTCTGGAATTTCATCCAGGTCTCCCAGGTAGGTGGCAGAGGCCCAGTGACTTGTGCTATCTTTCTGCCACTTTCCTAGGCCATTAGCAGGGAGCTGGATTGGAAATTAGGCAGCTGGACTTGTACCAATGCTCCTATCAGAAGCCAATGTCACAGGTGGTGGCTTAACCCACTATACCACAGTGCAAGCCCTATTATCACTAATGTTTTTTCTTTTTAATCTGAGGAGGCAGAGAGATGGCAGCAAGACAGAGAGGGACAGAGAAAGGGGAGGGAGAAGAGAGAAAGCTATGTATCTCTTATGCAACTAGTGTATACCTCAAGGATTTACAACAACCAGGACAGAGCCAGGGCCAGAGCCAGGAGCTGCAAACTCAACCCAGGTCTCCCACATGGGTGGCAGGGACCCAGCGACTTGAGCCTTCACTTGCTGCCTCCAGTGGGAGCTGGAATCAGAGGCAGAACAGGCATTTGCAATGGGACACGAGCATCTCAACTGGCGGCTTAACTGCTAGGCCAAACACCTGTCTTGGGCAATCTAATTCTGATGGCTGCTGTGGTTCACGGAGTTGTTTTTATTGTACCTTAATTTTCTCCTTCCATTTGTGCTGGTCATAAACCAGCTCTAAAGCCTGCACCATGGGGCTCTGGAATCGGAGACTGACCAGATCTTACTGCCAGTCCTACTCAAGCATTCTTCTTCCCGACCAGGCCTCAGCTGGCCTGATGGTGGAACTGACACAGCCCACCCTGCACATGGGGCTCTTCTGGCCACCCTGAGCCCTGGTGCCCAATCATGACTGCTGACCACCTCCCCAAATGGATCTGCACACTGTGAACCCCGAGAGTGCCCTGAACATACTCACATTTTAGGCCCAGAATGCACTATGCAATTAATGGCTGACTGCACTGAGTGATACAGCACGGCTTAATCCTACACACAGAGCTCCCTACGCTTCCCCACTAGAGGGTGGCATTTGCTCCGACTGTCCACCATGGGCTCTGCCCCAGCTGGCCACTGACCAGGGGAGTTCACCTCTCTGCTTCCTGCCCTGCCTCCGCCTTCTGCCCACCTCACAGTCCTGGAGGTCTCTCCTGCCATCACAAGACAGAATTCCAGAGCTGAGAAGTCCTCTAAGAGAGGGGCACAGCAGCCTGGGCCCTCCTGGATGCCAACTGACTCCTCCTGGCCACATCCATACACTGTCTCCAGAAGGCACTGAAATATTAGGGAAGCGACGCACCTGCTATGGACCCTGAGTCAACGACATGTGACCCAAGCCACCAATGTGAGAGGAGGGAGTAAATGACTTGACATTCCTGCTCTCAGAGGGGCTCTCTCCTGACCCAAGGGTGAGAGCACTGCCAAGTTGGGGATTCCTTCCCTGATCTAACCTCCCTGCCTGCCTGCTGCAGACCTGTGAGCTTGAGGACGGGGGCATTCAAGGACCAAGGCAAACAGGCAGGGCAGGGCCTGGGCCTGTGGGGGGCAGGGCAGCTCACTCACTCAAAGTGCTTCTTGATCTTCTCCGATTCTGCATACTTGGAGATGCCATTGATGAAGAGGGTCCGTTTGACCTGGGGGTGGGGGTCAGGGAAGGAGGGGTGGTGGGTTTTCCTTCTGGGAGCTCAAGCCCAAAGGTGCCAGAAGTTGCAGGGAGGGGTTGGAGCAGGGTGCTTGTTTTGAGGAGGGACAGTGGCAGTGGGAAGAGGCCTTGGGGCAACGCCAGGTCCCGGAGGAAGTATGAGGCAACTAGGCTGTGAGCCCAGTGAAAGAGCCCCATGGTCCTGGGCTCTGAGAGTATTACAGAGAGGAGTGACGGGGTGCTGGACCCTGAACCTCAGTGCAGTGGCTGGCACAGACAAGGTGCTTGGTGTGGGCTCAGTGAATGAGCAAGCACGGGGAGGGGAGCTACTGCTGTGACAGCAACTGCCCAAGTGCCAGGCACAGCCCAGGAACTTCTCCTGGGCACAGGCGCCATTGTCACCCCATCATAAAGGTGTGGAAACAGAGGCTGGGTGGGCGGTGGCGGGCAGTTATGCAGATGGCAGGATGGGAGCTTCAGAGCTGGGGTGCACAGCCCTGGGCCCAGCCACACTCACCAGGTCGTCCTCCTTGTAGCGCATCTTGGAGGTGTGTCGGCGCATGCTGTAGACAGTGAGCAGCAGGTACAGGAAGGCGAAAGAGGTGTGCAGCCACAGCAGGTTGTTCCTGGGGGCCGAGAGAAGCCTCAGACGCTGCAGATGTGCATGGACGGGGGCCCCTCATCACCATCCCTTCCCTGCCCCAAAGCCCTGAGATTGTTCCCTGCCAGTGGCAATGTCTCCACAATATCACCTCTCCGTCCTGCACCCACTGGCTGCAGTGCCCTGCCCTAGTCCAAGACTGTACCCTCTGCTTCTCCATCTGGTTGTGTTGGGGCTCCTCAGATGGGACCCACTCTGCTCCATGATCCTAGCTGCCTGTCCCCCTGCACCCCATATGAAATTATTGCCGAGATGCTGGCCACACTGGGATCCCACCGCCTGGCTTCCCAGCCTTACCCAGACTTCAAATTGGCGATGGTGGTTCTCCCAAAGCTGTAGGCATTGTTCTCTGGAAGGAGGGGGAGGGAGGATGGTAAAGTCAGGGTGCGGCCCCCTCTAGAGCCCTCCTCTCAGTGTCCCAGCTGCTCTGGCCCTCACTCACCCAGCAGGTCCCCTGAGAAGTTGACAGGCAGCACGATGCCCACGGAGAGCACACCCACGACGACCAGCAGCCCGATGATGTGCCGCTGGAAGGACAGGTAGTGCACGGCATCGCCCCCACACTTGTCCCGGATCTCGTCGTCCCTGTGGGTCCATGCGATGGGCAGAGGAGCTGGGTCAGGGCCAGGGTTAGGGGGTGGGGGCTGCCCTACCACGCCTGCCTCCCTGGCCCCTGCTGAGCTGGCACCAGTTAAGGGGTGGAGACATTGGAACTCTGGAAAGGAGGAAGGTTTTGGGGAAGAAAAAGGAGAAGGGGGACTTGGGAGAGGTACAGGAGGAGAGGGGGCTAGAGGGAGGAGGGAGACTATATAGGGAGAGGGATGGTGAGAAAGCTGGAAGGGCAAGGCAGAGGGGGATGGGAGGAAGAACAGTGGCTCTTCTGGTACTGGATGAGTTTGGGCGGTGGGGGAAGGAGGCATGGGTGGTGACTTCTCTGACCCAGTGAGCTTCTGCCTCTCCCAGTGCTCACTACCTGCCTGCTTGCCTCTTGGCTTAGTCTGCTGGCTCCCTCCAGCCTGACTGTGCCCCCTACCCACTGGCTGCTGCACAGGAGGCTGAGGCGGGTTCCAGTCCCTGCTCTCGAGTGGTGGGGGCAGGGCGGGGAGATGCCAGCAGCAGCCTTGGAGTGGCAAGCAGGGTACAGGTCCTGCTGGGAGTTCTAAGGCCTCTGAATGTGGGAGGGAGCTGGCAAGGCATACCAGATCTCTTGCTCTAAGGTTCTAAGAAGCTTCACTTACTTTATCCTGAAGATGGCTGTGAGCCAGGAGCAGAAACCCTGGGGGGACAAAGGATGGTCAGCTGCAGTGCCTCCCCCTACCCATGCTCCCTCCCAGTCCCTTCAAGTTCCACCCACCCATTCTTTGGATGACTTGTTGGCTCATCTACACACACACACACACACACACACACACACACACACACACACACACACACACACACACACACACACACACACGCACACACACACACACACACACACACACACACACCTGCTAAAGCAAATCCCTGCACCCCTGTAGCTAAGTTCACACACACACACACACACACACACACACCTGCTAAAGCAAATCCCTGCACCCCTGTAGCTAAGTTCACACACACACACACACACACACACACACACACACACACACACACACACACCTGCTAAAGCAAATCCCTGCACCCCTGTGGCTAAGTTCAGCCCCAGAGAGGCCAAACAATGGTCCCAGACTGCATAACTGGGGAGCCCAGGGTGGACACAGGTGTAGCTGGGAGGTCTTGGAGAGGGAGTAGGGGGTCCCCAGGACCCCTAGATAATAAACAAAAGCCTGCCACATGGCTGCCAACAGCTCAGGGGGGTAGATTCCACTGCTTAAGTGTCAGGGGTGTCTTATTCACCCTGGAGTGGCAAAAGCCACGGTCACCTGGCCATGGAGAAGTTTCCGTTCCCTTCAACTCCCTGCAGAAGGTGAGGTTGGCAGGAGGAGGGCCAGGGAGAGAGAACCAGCCCTGTATCTTACCGGGAAAAGCCCCAGGATGGGGGAGAAAGATGACCTGCACCTGCTGCTAGGGTCATCTGTGCCGGGGACCACCTGCAGGCCTCTCGCTAGCAAGGTGCAGTGGGGGAGGAGAGGAGTTCTCTCGGCTTCACCGCTTACCTGTGAGTCCAACTCAGCAAGCTGATGGTCTCTTCTGCTGGGGCTGCTGTGGGACCCTGGGTCTGAGCGGCACCAACCAGACCCCTCCCCACCCACTGCTATTGAAGACTTAGCCACTCGGCTCATGCCCCCTACCCTCAGAAAGACACAGCAGTGGGTAGCAGCCCCGGTGTATCAGACCTGACATGGAAGGCAGCTGAGGTCTGTGTGAACCGTCACACGTGTGCCTAATTTAAGAGGATCCACTGTCGCCCAGCTCTACCTCCCAAGCAGGTCACCATATGGCCCCACAAAGGGCCAGGACTGCCAGGCTGCCACCTCTGGATGGGATCATGGCCAGGCAGGCCTGGAAGGCTCACAACTCTTTCTAAGCAGATGGTGGCCTGAGGACTAGCAGGCAGAGGTGAACACAGAGTCCCACTGCGGTGCCACAGCTTGGGATCTGCAGGTGCTAGGGCTGTGCCGATGACAGGGAGAACGGCAGAGAGGGTAGGAGGTACCTGTGCATCCTAGACAAATCACCTCGACTGCACAGCCCTGGAGGAGCAGCCCCAACACTCCAGGGGGAGGGGCAGGACATTTGTAGGAAGAGTACTTACATTGTCCCTCTGGTCAAAGTCAACAGAGCTGGAGACAGAAGTGAGACGCTCGTACCGGTCATGACTGTCCCCGTGCATAGCTGAGGCCACGCTGGGGGAAGGGGGAGATGAGACACAGAGAGCCCGGTGAGCTTGGGTCCCCTGGGGTGCAGCTGACAAGATAGGGCTCCAGAAGGCACAGAAAGCGCAGAGGCTGAAGCGAGAGAATGACTGCCCCTGATATACCTTTTCCCTGCCACCGGGTAGCATGGGCCCTGAGGACCAGGCAACTGTCATCCTTGGGCCCAGGAGGTGGAAGACAGTACCATGCAGTTCCACTGACCACCAGCAGGGTATATGTGTGTGAGGGGGGACATGAAAAGTGATGCAAAGAGCCACAAGAAAGTGAAGGACCCAGGGACCTAGAGAGGTTTCCCAGGAAGGGCTGAGGGTGGAGGATGTGGAGGGGGCTGGCTGGGCCATGTCTCCTGGGCGGGGCCCTACTCTCCCTGTTCCCTGATCCCAGCAGCTGCCGCAACTCCAGTCCTATAGACAGAGACCACATTGTATGTTAACATACAGGAGGGCCAGACTTGGAGGGCTCCTTGGGCAGCGCCCCTGTCCCAGACCTCCTCCAGAAGGAGTTAGCAGCAGGGACCCCTGGAATGTGAAGAACTGGCTGTTAAGAGATGGGAAGCAGCGGGGCGGGGGGGGTATCCAATCTTGTCTCTGCTGAGAGTTGTGCCCTGGGGTTCCTGGGGGCCCAAGAAAGCAAGGGGCCTGTGGTGAGGAGTGAGGATTGAGGGGGAAGCACCTCTCCCAGGCAGAGAGCCAGGGGGAGGGATTGGGAAGTTGGGAGGCAGAGACAAGCTGGGGAGCCCCCCGGGCTCTGCAAAGCACACCGCCTGCATTAATCTGAAACATGAGCCTTCAGAGGAGAAAACTGCAAAGAGAAACCAGCAACTGAGCAGAAAGAGAAGGAGAGGCGTGAGAGAAGAAAAGGGAGAGCTAGTTTAGTGGGGGCGAGGGGACCAGTGCCCCACATACTATTCCTGTTCCACTCGGTCTCTCTCCTGCCGCCGGTGCCTGGGGACAGAGAATGGCAGCATTAGCAGGGGACTGGGGTTGGGAGGGAAGGCCGGCTTTGGGCACCGGCTAGGAGCAGAGGCCCAGTGAAGGGTCCTCATGTACTCCATGCCCACTCTGGAACCAGACCCTCTCTCTGCCCGCCTGCCCCCCAGAGGGGACGAGCAAGGGTGGGTGGGTGCCTTCTTGTTCCTGGCAGTGTGGAACAAGCTGTCTGCTTGTAGAGCTGGAGAGAGGGTTTACCTGTCAGCATCTGTCACCAAGGCCAGCCGCCCATAGTCCCAGGCCACCTTCCGGAGGATGGAGAATAAGAACAACAGTGCCTGGGGGAAGAGCAGGTGGTTGGCAGATGCAGTGGCTGTCACAATCTGGCATAGGAGGACAGAGGGGCTAGACTGATATCTTAGAGGAGGGCCCTGGGTTTGGAGGTAAGGCTTGGGTTGCAGGCTAGGGGTTGCACCTGCAGCCAAGCTCGGGGCAGTGGGGCGGGGGGAAGAGAGTGGCCAGAGCTTGGAGGCGTCTGCCAGGTGGGTACAGGGCACGGGTTGGATACCAGAGGTAGGGAGCCGTGTTGAGGGCACTCACAAGAAAGCACATGAAGTCGAGGGCCAGCACGGTGGGGACACCCCCAAAGGGCAGGCCCTGTAGGACCGTGCTGCGGATGCGGGCACTGTAGCAGTAGTCCTTGGGATTGCTGTTGTTGAGGGCCGTGGTGCCCAGTGTGGCCAGCAGGAAGGGCAACATGGCTGCTATTGCCGCATGGTCCTCCTGGGTAGAAGGCAGAGCAGTTAGCTGGGCTCGCCCCCACATTACCCTCACAGACTCACAGCCTGGTGGGCATGGGGAGGGGGCCGCCTGGGTGGGTGGAAAGCTCTGGCCTCAGGAGATAAGGGCCTGGGAGTGGGGGAGGGGTGAGCCATGTGGATTTTACTTTCATTGGCTCTGGAGCTGTGACCCCCCACCCTGGGCCCCTGGGGAACTCAGCCTTAGATAGACACCAGCCTGGACTGGGGAGACTGGTTCCCAGGAACTGGAAGGTGTCTCTGATTCAGTAACACCTACCTCTGCCCCCAGGGCACACACCACAGCCACCTCCCTTTTTCTGCCCCCCTTCTCATGCAGGGTTCAGAGCTCAGCATGAGCCAAGACAGGGAGGTGGGTCTTGGTCCTAAGGGTCCCAACCTAAGAAGTGGGCTCCAGGCCAGAAACCAGCTGCCTTGGAAGGATCTTCTCCTTCTGCCCCATTAGTAGGTGGTATGACTTCATGTGTTTAGAAATCGCAACCTGGTTAATCACTGCAGTGTAACTGGCTTCAAAACAAGATGTTCAACTTCCGAGCTACCCCTTTGTCCTCCGGGGAAGGGTCCGAGGGGAAAAAGTCAAGTAAGAAGTTGGACACCTGGGTTTGTTACCTGCCTGGCTCCAGCCATTTTTGCTCTTCCCACACACCTGTTCTTTCCTCCTGCTTTTTCACCTCTCAACCATCTGCACAGGGTTACTTGTGTGGTGTAAGGACTACAACTCCCAGAATGTCACGCTCCTGCCTCCAGAGCAGGGCACTCTGGGAATGCTATTGGGGGTGGGGTGGAGCTTTCCTATTCAGAGTGGGTGGGGACCTCTTAGCATGCCTAAGCTCCTGCAGCCTGGATCCTGCCCTCCTGCCCCAATCCCAGCAAGGCTGTTCAGCACAGGACACTGGGTGGTTGGGTTGGGCAGGATGAGGAAGAGAGGACTGGCCAGGTTGCATGCATGTCTGGGTTCTGGAAGTGCTTGGGAAGTGAGCGAAGCTGGGTGAAGTGTGGCTGCTGCTGCAGAGGCAACGGCTGCCCCACCCCATCGCACCAGAGAGCCCCTGGAGACTCCTGCTGACATCACTGGAGCTCTGTCAGGGGAGGGGGCTCCCCAGGGAAGAAAAGAAACCAGACAAAGAGACAGAACAACAAAACCAGCATCATGGACTGCAACTTTAGGAATAACTGTCCCTGAAACCTGGAGGTACCAGGAGGATCCCCAGTGCCTCAAGGCAAGGGGCTATTAGATGGAGGGGAAGCTGGGGTTGCTTATGGGGTTCACCTGATCCTGGGTAAACCACAAAGCCTGGGTGCGGAAGGCCTAGGGAGCAACAGCCCTGTGCCTGTGTTACATTGCCCTCTTTTCCAGCCCAAGCCACAACACCCATTTAGTTATTGTGGCAGGTGTCACTTCCCTAGTGCCTAGTTCGAAGAATAATATGCCCGATGATTTTATTTCCTCCTAGACAATCCTGAGTATCACTGCCTGCAGCACAAGGATGCTCAGAGAGGTTCAGGAACATTCCCAAGGTCACCGTGCTAATCAAATGATGGACGAGGGATTCAAACCCAAGTCAACCTTGTAAAGCTAGAACACTCTCTAGGGCTCCATGATGTTTTTCTGACAGGCTCTGAGTGGGACTCCACAGACAGTGGAAGCTTCATCTATGCCCATGAAATGATGTGCGGGCACAATGGAGAGGTGTGTCGATGTGTGCGGCTATGGTGCAGGTGACGGGCAGTTGGCAGAGGTGAAAATGAGTTGCCCGCCTCTAAGTGGGAATGTCTACATGGGTGTGTCTGGGAGCCTGGTATGTAGGCACAGAGTATATTGAACCTGGGGCACCAAGGAAGGCTAAAGGTGAATATAGAGATCTTGAATTGGCAGTGGGGTGGGAAGACTCTAACACACACCCCTTTCTCAACTCCCAACTCCAGTGTACCCTCAAAATCTCCCCAGCCCACTCCAACCCTTTGCCCTTTACAACAGGGCCCAAAAAGTGCGATCCTCCCCTCTCCCCATGTGCTTAGCTCTTCTCCAAAATAAGAGTGGTGGGATTGATTCTCCCACCAGTACAGCAAGAAGGCAGACACACTCAGATCAGTATTTCCCACTTCAGGAAGGAAGGAGGAAGCAGGGACCCAGGGAGGGGAAATGGTCACAGGGCAGGTGAGGGGTGGGGCAGGGCTTGTGTCTCTGCCAGTCCACAGGGTTAGGCCAAGCTCTTAATGGTCAGGGGTGGGGTTTCATCCAAGGAAGCCACTCCAGGAGGCAGAGAGCAGGGAACAGCCCCAGACAGAATATTGGGAGGGAAGGGCCTGGAGCACTTTTTGCAGGGTGCAGAGGAGCCTAAGCTAGCCTGATTCTGGGGTTTAAAACCAAAGCTTTAGCTGGGAATGTGTGAAGAAGGGTGACAGAGGATTTGATTTTGAGCTAACATCATTTCATCATTTCGGAATGTGCATGGTAGGCGCTTGGGCAACATGAAAGTTTTATTTTTTTTTAATGAAGTTACTAGGGAAAAGGCTTAATTTTGGGCTTGGGATCATAAGGAAGGCAGTGTAATCTGATGGGAAGAGGTAAAGATGGAGGTCAGCACCATGGCCTAGAGGCTAAAGTCCTTGCCTTGAACGCACCGGGACACCATATGGGACCAGCAGCCCCACTTCTCATCCAGCTCCCTGCTTGTGGCCTGGGAAAGCAGTTGAGGATGGCCCAAAGCCTTGGGACCCTGAACCCACGTCGGAGATCTGGAGGAGCTTCCTGGTTCCTGCCTTCAGATCGGCATAGCACTGGCCGTTTGCTCTCTTGGGGAGTGAATCATCAGATGGAAGATCTTCCTCTCTGTCTTTCCTCCTCTCTGTATATCTGACTTTGTAATAAAAATAAATAAATCTTTTTTTTTTTAAAAAAAGGTGGCGGCTAGCTTTGTTACTATGTGATCGGGCCCCAGTCTTCCAATCTGTAACAAAGAGATATTAACATCCTTGTCTTATAAGTAAGGACTTAGAGGGACAAGTTAAAATGTATCTACAAGTAAGGCTAGAAGCAGTAGTGGAGGAACAGATTTACAAATGCTTATCAAACTCTTGGGAGAGGGGAAAGGGGACTCAAAAAGTCCAATGAACATGTGTATTTATGGGAAAAATGTGTAGATTTAAAAAATTATTTTACAGCCAAGTAAACTTATCTTTTTATTCCATTTTCCATGATCTTTTTGAAGTGCTCCCTATTTGTCCGAGGCACTGAGGACAACTTAACTCTGTTCCTCATCATGACTCCAGGGGAATACTGAGGCACAGAGAGGATACCAAACTTTACTGGCTCCCCAGCCAGTCTGTGGGGGATCCTGCTATGGATCCAGCAGTTGGGCTGGAGTCTGTCCATAACTACTGCACTTGGCTGCCTCTACAAACACAAGGCCACTTCCAACAGGAAGCTGGGGCTGGGGTTCAGCCACCGGAGAGCAGGGGCTGGGGCGGGGGGTCAGCTGCCAGGGAGCTGTGGGTCAGGGGCGAGAGCAGGGAGAGTACTTCCAGCTACCACTCTGGAGACACGCCATGCCCAGGTTCTACTCGCATACTTCTCTCCCCTTGCTCCAGACCCTCCACTGGGGCCGTGGGTTGGTGACTTCAAGTCCGGAGACAGGTGCAAAGGACAGGCAACATAGTTGGGGTGGAGAGGGGTTAAAAGAGCAGTCCCCAGGACACAGAAGATCTGACTGCCAAGCTGGGCAATGGCTTTATCACTCTCAGCCTCAGTTCTACTGCCTGTGACAAGGGGTCAACAATCCAGTTGTCTGGTTGTTTTCAGGATTAAACAAGATTGTGCATATCAAGTTCTTTTGTGGTTTAAGGCATATAATAACCCCTCCCCTACTCCTATAGAGGTGGATACACAAGCATTTGGTTTAGTGGAAGAAAACTGGTAAAAAGAGAAGAAAACTTGCAATATAATAGAACAGAAATATCACAGAGCTTGCCTCAGTGAGGTCTGGGACTTACGCTGCTGTGGGGACGTCTGCTGAAATGGCAGGAGATATCCCTAGACTCTCTGGCATATTCCATCCCATCCATCTGTATCCTCAGCTAGGGGCGTGGGAGCTGGTGGGTGATGCTAGGCTGGGTCAGAAGCTCAGAGCAGAAAAGCTGCTATTGGATGCTACCAAGCAAGGGGAAAATCTTTCCACCTGTACTACCCTGCTTCATTCCAGGATAAACTGTGTAGTAACCACACTTTGGCAAGGAAACCAAGGGTTCAGACAGGTTAGGGAACTTGTCAAGGTCACACAGCTGAAAGCACAGCAGAGGCAGGATTTAAACTCAGGCCTCTATGAGGCCAATAAACCCGGAGAGAACTTGTAGGCTAGCCAAACAGGGGTTCTTAGTTCCCCGATCCACCACCCACCCACAGGTTAAGACTACACTGGGTCAGCCAACAGCAGGTTCCAGCATGTGCCTCATGGGGCATGCCAGGGCCAGGCCTTCTGGTGCCCTGGAGGGTCACCACGGTGCCAGCACACTCCCACCTAGAGCCTGGCAGAGACTGCTGTTCCCCTGGTGAGGCAGGACCTGGGGCCACCCTCCCACTCCCCAAGCCTCCCCCAGGAGAGCTGTGCACAGCCTCACTGGATAGGGGCTTGCAGCAAACCCAGAGAGAGTGCCACATTGGTGAGGAAGATCCAGCTCCTGAGGGTGGCAGAGGACGCAAGCTAACTCCCAGTGGCCAGAACCTCTCTGCTCAGGGACCCAAGCAGGTGGCAGCCCAGAGCCCCAAGGACAGTCAGCCCCTCTGACCTCTCCTGCCCCCTTCCCAAGCGTCCCTCCCCTTGCTGGGGAGTAAGATGACCAGCTTTAGGACTGTCTGTCCTAGGTGGTCAACACGGGCAGAAGGGACAAAGCGCGACCCCTCCTCCCAGCAAGGCCTTTGCACCCTCCTGGGCCGGTAGTTCCGCTCCCCAATGCGTTCCCCACCGCACCCTCCGACGCAGGCCCGGGCGGCTCATGAATGAACTGCACTGTGTGGGGCGCAAGGAGAGAACACACTCCCTGTCGCTCAAGCCAGCAGCCTCTCTAGCCCGCCAGGCCCGCCGGCTGACCGGTCTCCACCCCGGCCAGCCCGGGGGCATCAGCGGCCGGCCTCCAGCCAGCAACACCAGCGACCAGAGAACCCTGCCCTTGTCCGAGCCTAAGCAATACCCCCTCCCGCTCCCGGCCAGCTTAGGGTGCGCCAGGCCCCTGCACTAGAGACGCGAAAAAGAAAAATGAGATCCAGGGCATCAGACTTGGCGACCCCAAGCTCCAAAACTCGGGGGCGGGGGCGGCTGCTTTCCACCTCCGCGGGAAGACGGGGCGCAGCGATGGGGTCACCAGAGGGGCGCGGGGCGGGCGCGCACCTGAGCCCGGCCAGGTGGGACAGAAGAGTGGCAGGTGCCAGGAGGACTGAGGCGAGGTGGGGGGGTCTCCGCCCCTTTGGGATCTCCCGAAGGGTGGGGGGAGCTGGAGACCCAGGACGGTGCACATCTGGTCCCGCGACAGGGGTCGGGGGGGTGGTGGTGTGGATGGAGAACTCACATTTGGCTAGGGATGGTGCGGGGTTGGGGGCAGCAGGGTCCCCGCGGGCCCGAGCACCTCTGGGTCCCGCAGGAGCTGCTAGAAGGGAGGGGACGCGCAGCAGAGCCCGGGTTTTTCCTTTGGGTGGTGCTGGTGCTGGTTGCTGGTGCTGGCGGTGGAATCCTCTACAAAGCCAAGGGACAGGGGGGTTGGGGAGGGGGTCGCGTACTCACCCCCAGGCGCAGACGCGGCTCCGGCTCCGAGCCCCGGGTTGGGGCGGGGCGGGGCGGGGGAGGGGGAGGGGGATCGCGGGGCGGCTCGAGCTCCGGGCTCCTGCGGCGGCCGCGGCAGCCGGTGGGGGAGGGGGAGCGGAGGAGGGAGGGCCGGGGCGGGGCCGCGCAGGGCCCACCCCTCACGCCGCACACACGCAAGGCGCGCGCGCGCGCGCACTGGCTCCCCGCAGCCCGGCTGGCCCAGGACCTGGCCGCGCAGGCGCCCGGAGAAGGCCGCGTGCTTGGGGTTGTAGTGGGGAGGCGGCGCTCGGCCGGCGGGGCCTGCGGCGGGAGATTCCGGGGCTGCAAGAGCGGTACGGTGCGGGGAGCGCGCCGGGCTATTTGCTGTCTTCTCGCACTACCCACCTCCTCTGCGCCCGGTCCCTTTCTTCCCGGCAGAAGGGGACGCACCTTCCTCCCCGCTCCCCCGCATTCCCCGCCGCTCGGTGGGTGAGAGAGGTGGGAGTGGGAGCACCGTGGGCCCTTTGCGGGCTGAGGGACCGGCGGGAGGGTCCCGACCTCCTCTCCCGGAGTCCCCACGGCTCTGCGTCTCCCTCCCTGGGTCGGTGTCCCGGCGTGCGCTTTCTTGCCTTGGGGAAGTTGGGGGTGCGGTCGGTCCCCCGGCGCGTGTCCTCTGCTGCTGGGTCTTGCGTCCTGCTCCTGCTCCTGCCCTGCCGGGACGAGAGGGGAGTTTGCCCTGCCGCTCCGCGGTGTCTGTCAGGCGTGTGTGTGTTTGTGTGTGTGGCGCTCGAGAGCGCGCAGCTCCCAGTCTAGGGGCTTCCCTGGTTTCTCATTTCACAGGAGACTGCGACCTGCAGTGATTAAGATTGGAGGGGGGGCGGGAATCGCCGTCCGGGTTCCTGGAAACGGGGATGGTGCGGTGCACAGGCAAGTTGCCTCCCACGGTGGGCGGCCAGTGCACCTAGCCACCGCTGGAGACAGAATGGGCAAAATTTCTAACGAGGGTTTTCAGGGAAGAAATATATTCACCGAGGCTTACTTAATAGTTTGGGGCAGGCTTAAAGCTGGGCCTCAAAGCTCCTGCTGGACAAAAAGGCTTTCCTACCAGGAGTATGCGGTTCTTGTAGAGGCAGTGATCTTTAGTTCTGTGGCCTGCTGGCTTTCCAGGGTTCATTAGTTATCTGTGGAATGCACCTGCAAGGTTTTGAGTTGCCCTAGGTTGAATGTGCTCCAAGCTGAGTCCCGTTGGAGAATTGGAAATTAGTATACTCGATGAGAGTTGTCATGTAAAGAATGGGGCAGGTGTTTTGCCTAGTGGTGGAAACACGTTACTACCTGGGTTCAATTCCCAGCTCCTGTTCTTGGATTCCAGCTTCCTGCCCTGGGAGGTGACAGTGATGGCTCAAGTGTTTGGGTCCCTGTAACCCATTAAAGGCCCTGTATTCATTTGCTGCGTTTTGGCCTGGCCGTTGGGTTAGTTCAAGAATAGGCCAGCAGGTGGTTCATTCATTTTCTCTACAAATTTTGAAAATGGAGTTAGCATCAGAGGATGCTGACTGAGTAGAGATATGTTTTAGTCTTTTTACTGTGTTTTATTTGTTTTTAAAGATTTGTTTATTGTTTTTAAAGATTTATTAATTTTTTTGGAAAGTCAGAAGACAGAGAGGAAGATCTTCTGTTCAATGATTCATTCCCCAAGCAGAACTGCACCGATCTGAAGCCAGGAGACAGGTCTTCCACCTGGTTGCAGGGTCCCAAGGCTTCGGACTGTCCTCAATTGCTTTCTCAGGCCATAAACAGGGAGCTGGATGGGAAGCGGGGCTGCTAGGATTAGAACCGGTACTGATATGGGATCCTGGTGTGTGCAAGGTGAGGACTTTGGCTGCTAGGCCACTGTGCTGGGCCCAAAATTTATTTATTTGTCTTTAATTGGAAAATGAGATAGGCAGAGAGGAGGAGAGGCAGAGAGGAAGATCTTCCTTCCATTGATTCACTCCCCAAGTGGCCGCAATGGCCGTTGCTTACCCGATCTGAAGCCAGGAACCTGGAGCTTCTTCCTGATTTCCCACATGGTTTCAGGGTCCCAAGGCTTTGAGCCGTCCTCGACTGCTTTCCCAGGCACACAAACAGGGAGCTGGATGGGAAGTGGAGTAGCTGGGACAGGAATTGGTGCCCATAATGGGATCCTGGCACGTTCAAGGCAAGGACTAGCCACTAGGCTATCGTGCCAAGCCCATATAATATATTATTGAAAAAGAGTGACAGAGAAAGGTTTTCCATCTTCTGGTTCACTTCCCAAATGGCGGTCATGGCCAGGAGCCTGGAACTGCATCCATGCCTGGCACATGATGGGTGGCAGGGACCCAAGCACTTGGGCTGTCTTTTGCTGCTTTCCCAGGAGCATTAATGGGGAGTTGGATATGGCTTAATGTGCTAAGTCAACGTACCAGCCCGTGGATATTGGTTCTTGACACCTGCTTGAGGTACAAGGTCTTCGAAGGCATTTCTGTGTGCCAGGTTGGCCTTGTTTGAGAAGCATTGGTGTCCTGTATGCTCCTCCTTGCCTCTTGTTCTCAACCTGTGTTACTGTTCAACTTGTCCAGGAGCACACCATTGCACACCAGGACTGTGCGGTACAGGACAGACAGAGCGGTCTCTCCAGCAAAGGAGCTGCCCAGAAAGAAGAAAGTTCATTCTTCATTCCCTGGACATGGGTGCAGTTGACCGATGAGAACTTTGCTGGGGGTAGGAAATGAGTTGGCTTTTTTTTGTTGTTAGGGCAGTTTTTCAGCTGTAACAGGAAGATGGGGGCCAAGCTGTCTGGTGAATTGCCTGGTGGGCAGAGTTTTGTAGGTTTGGATTCCCATGGTTGGTTTGGTAAGCAGTTTAGATGAGAAGGAATCGCTGTCGTGTTTTATTTTATTTGTTTGAAAGAGTCTAACACACGCACAGAGATCTTGCCTCTGCTGGCATAGTTTCTAAATGCCTGCAACATGGAGCATGGTCAGACCAGGACCAGCAGTCAAGAACCCCAGCTGGGTCTCCTATGAGGATGGTAGGATCCCAAGGATGGTAGGATTGCTGCCTCACAGGCTCATTAACAGGAAGCTAGATTGGAAGCCTGGAATAGGCAGGATCGGGTATTCTCCTATGGGATGCAGGTGTCATAAGAGGCTTGCAATGTTTGTCCCTGCTACAGTTTATAAAGAACTTTTTTCTTTTATTTGAGCGGGGGGGGGGGGGCTTGGAAGAAATTCTCCATTTTATCCTTCGTTTCTTGAGTGTATAGTTTCTGTGGAGTTTTAAAGATTTATTTTTTTTGTTTTGAGAGGCAGAGCAATAGAGAGACAGACAGGGGTCAGATTTTCTGTCTGCTGTTTCACTCCTCAGGTGCCCTTCAGTGTGGGATGCTGGCATCCCAGAAGGCACCTTAACCTCTGTGCCACAAGACTGGTCCTTCCCGTGGCGCTTTCTGCATGTTGTGTTCTGCGTGGTTATGAAACTCGTGTGATACATTGTTTTCTGAAACAATAGGATTCACTCTGAGGCAGAATAGCACTTGTAATGAATAGCTGAATGACAGACCAGAGTTACCTAGTTTTTGGGCTGCTGGAGATGACTAGACATTATTTTTAAGAGATTTATTTATTTTTATTTGAAAGGCAGAGTTGCTGAGAGAGGAGGAGAGATCTAGAGATCTTGCATCTGCTGCTTCACTCCCCAAATGGCTGCAACAGCTACAGCTGGGCTGATCTGAAGCTGGGTGACAGGAGTTTCTCTCCCAAGACCTGGGTCATCCTCTGCCATCTTACCTGGCCATTAACTGGGACCTGAGTCAGAAGTGTGGAACAGCCGGGACTTGACCGAGTGCGCACATGGAATACCACCACTGCAGGGGAGGAATTAACTGCTCTGTCACAGTACTGGTCCCAGAAGTCATTTCTTCCATATTGTTACTCTGAAAATGTTTTATTTTTTTTGTATTTAAAAGGCAGAGATAGACACACAAACTTGAGAGCTCCCATGCATAGTGGCTGCTGAGGTTGCTGGGCTGGGAGCTGGGGACTCACTGCAGTTCTCCCACATGGGCAGCAGGGACCCACCTACCTGAGCTAGTAACCTGCTGACTCCCAGGTAGGGGAGCCGGAACTCAAACCCAGGCACCTGATGCAGCAGGCAGGCATCCAAGGAGCCTTTTAAATCGCTACACCAAAAGCCTGTTCTATAGCTGGTTTTTTTTTTTTTTTTAATTTTAGATGTATTTTTATTGGAAAGTCAGATATACAGAGAGGAGGAGAGACAGTGAGAAAGATCTTCCGTCTGCTGATTCACTCCCCAAGTGAGTGCAACGGCTGATGCTGTGCTGATCCAAAGCCAGGAGCCAGGAACTTCTTCCAGGTCTCCCACGCAGGTGCAGCGTCCCAAGGCTTTGGGCCATCCTCGACTGCTTTCCCAGGCCACAAGCAGGGAGTTGGATGGGAAGTGGAGCTGCTGGGATTAGAACCGGCAGCCATATGGGATCCTGGCACATTCAAGGCGAGGACTTTAGCTACTAGGCCACGCCGCTGGGCCCTATATCTGTTTTTAAAATAATATGGTTATGAATCTGAACATGTCATTGATTTTTTTTTCAACTCAGTTGTTTTGTTGTTGTTTTAAAAAGCTAGGCAAGTAACAGTTTAACCTGTTGTGCCTTAACCTCCTGCACCACAATGCCAGCCCTCTGCCTGTACTTAGGACAGCCATGCTGTAATCACTGTATGTCTTCAGGGAGTGTGTATGAACTTGGTTAAAATCCTTCCCTGAAATCCATTTAAAGCAAAAACAAACAAAAAATAAACCAGGCAGAAAGAGAACACGCTTCCATCTGCTGGCTGATTCCTAGAATGCCCACACAATAGCCACACAATAGTTGGGAACTAAATCCAGATCCCCCTGGGTGGAAGGAGGGACCTCACGACTTGAATGATCACCTGTGGGATCCCATCCTGTGCCTGAGAAGACAGTTGGAAGGAATTGGGAGTAGAGGTGGGAAGCCCACGCAGGCACTTTGATATGAGAAGTGGGTGGCCCTGTGGGTGTCTCATCATGTCCCCGAGGCTTTCCTCTGTAGAGTTTAGGCTGTGGCTTGCCTTGGCGTGAACCAGTATGATTTTTACATGTGTGGTAGCAGCGAGGCCTTGTGGCTGCTGTTTAGATCTCATTGGAAACAATGTATACGTGTTTCTAGACCTTTGATAGTAAGTATCACATTTGCTGGCTCTCAAAGCTCAGTCTACCTCCCTGTGGAAAGCAAAAATGAGGCCCAGTGCCCAAGTCCCCGAAGTCCTCCTCGGGAGCCTGGGTAAAGGGCACCAGATAAACCCCCAGCCCCAGCCTGGAGCTTTTCTGGAGCTGGGCTAGTCACAAAGCCAGTCTGTGTGTTTATTCATAAGCTAGTCCCTCCGCTGCAGCTGTGTGCCAGGCGCTGTCTTGCACCCTGAGGGTATGGCCCCTGCCCTCCTGAAGATTTATCCCAGTGCGACCTGCAGTGTGATGCCGAGTCAGCCATTTGCCCCTGTGTTCCCAGAGCCCGCCATCCTCCCCACCTCTGCAGCCGGGGGAAAGGCTGGAAAGTTAAATAAATCAGGACGGCAAAATGAGCAGGCTCGTAGATTGCAGGAATTAATTCTCTTCCCTTTCCTCTCTCCTACTCTTCCTCTCACCTGTCATTGTGATTCAGTCTCTGATTTAGGAAGCAGAGAGCACAGGCTTCGTGGCATTCCAGGTGAGGACTGCATGCAGTGTTGTCATCCCATATGGGTGCAGGTTTGAGTCCCAGTTGCTCGCTCTTTTCTTTTCTTTTCTTTTCTTTTCTTTTCTTTTCTTTTCTTTTCTTTTCTTTTCTTTTCTTTTCTTTTCTTTTCTTTTCTTCTCTTTTCTCTTTCTCCCAAGATTTATTTATTAAATATTTATTTTATTTTTATTGGAAACTCAGATATACAGAGAGGAGGAGAGACAGAGAGAAAGATCTTCTGTCTGCTGATTCACTCCCCAAGTGAGTACAACAGCTGGTGCTGTGCCAATCCAAAGCCAGGATCCAGGAACTTCTTCCAGGTCTCCCACACAGGTGCAGAGTTCCAAGCCTTTGGGTTGTCCTCGACTGCTTTCCCAGGTCACAAGCAGGGAGCTGGATGGGAAATGGATTAGAACCGGCGCCCATATGGGATCCTGGCACGTTCAAAGTGAGGACGTTAGCTGCTAGGTGATGGCGCCGGGCCCAGATTTATTTATTTTTATTACAAAGTCAGATGCACAGAAAGGAGAGACAGAGAGGAAGTTCTTCCATCTGATGATTCACTTCCCAAGTGTCCCCAACAGCCAAAGCTGAGCTGATCAGGAGACATGAGCCTCTTGTGGGTCTCCCACATGGGTGCAGGGTCCCAAGGCTTTGAGCCATCCTTGACTGCTTTCCCAGGCCACAAGCAGGGAGCTGGATGGGAAGTGGGGCCTCTAGTATTAGAATTGGTGGCCATATGGGATCCTGGGTGTATGCAAGGCGAGGACTTTAGCTGCAAGGCTACTGCACCAGGCCCAGCTGCTCTATTTTCAATCCAGTTCCCTGCTAATGTGCTTGGGAAAGCAGCAAAAGATGTCCCAAGTCCTTGGACCCCTGCACCCACATTGGAGACCCAGAAAAAGCTTCAGACTCTTGACTGTATTTGTTTATTTATTTATTTAGGATTTATTTATTTATTATTACAAAGTCAGATATGCAACGAAGAGGAGAGACAGAGAGGAAGAGCTTCCGTCCGATGATTCACTCCCCAAGTGAGCGTAACGGTCGATGCTATGCCGATCTGAAGCCAGGAGCCTCTTCTGGGTTTCCCAAGCGGGTGCAGGGTCCCAAAGCTTTGGGCTGTCCTCGACTGCTTTCCCAGGCCACAGGCAGGGAGCTGGAAGGGAAGTGGAGCTGCTGGGATTAGGACCAGCACCCATATGGGATCCCTGGGCATTCAACGCGAGAACTTTAGCCACTAGGCCACGCTGCCGGGCCCAGACTCTTGACTTTAGACTGGCCCAACTTTGGCTATGTCGCCTTTGAGTAGTGAATAAGCAGATGGTAGCTCTGTCTTGTTTTTGCTCTCCTTGTAACTCTTAATTCTGCTTTTTCATTTTTTATTTTTTAAAAAAGGTGTATTTTATTTTTATTGGAAAGTCAGATATACAGAGAGGAGGAGAGACAGAGAGAAAGATCTTCTGTCTGCTGATTCACTCCCCAAGTGACCGCAACAGCCGGTGCTGTGCTAGTCCAAAGCCAGGATCCAGGAACTTCCTTCCAGGTCTCCCACACAGGTGCAGGGTCCCAAAGCTTTGGGCCGTCCTTGACTGCTTTCCCAGGCCACAAGCAGGGAGCTGGATGGGAAGTGGAGTTGCCGGGATTAGAACTGGCGCCCATATGGGATCCCGAGGCGTGTTCAAGGTGAGAACTTTAGCCACTAGGCCACAATTCTGCTTTTTTCAAATAAATAAATCTTTAAAAATAAGTAAAATAAAATTGGAGGTTGGTACTCGGTAACAATTGGGAACAAACTGAAAGCCACCGTGGGCCTGTAGCGCTTCCTGGCCATGTCTGAAGGCTGGGGTTGTAGAGGAGACTGTGTCCAAGGCAAAGCATCGTAGGTCTGGGGGGCATGGCCTGGGTCTGCGGGGCTGTGTTACTCAGACCGACCGTGGGGTCCATCACGATTGCTGTGAAGGAAATCGCTGGCTCTTTTGCTGACTCAAAGCAGTTACCTGGTGTTGGGATGGCTGTTTTCTCAGGGTGAGCTGAGATTCCAGGGGCCTGTTAGGGAGGCCTGGGCTCTTCTGTGACCTTGGGCCTAACTGGGCTGTGTCCCACATCCTGCGCTGTGCTGACAACCCTGCAGGCTGCAGCCCTTGTGTGGAACCATGGGTAAGGGTCAGGATTTTGTATTTCCCTCATTTATTTCATCTGACAGATGTTGATTTGCACTCCTCTTTACCAGGACCTGCTGGGATGGAAATGGAGGGAGCATTTCCCCTCAGCTCCCAAGTATTTATCTGAGGAGCAGAGTTAGAGAGGGAAATGCTGGGCCAGGCTGAAGCCAGGAACCAGGGACCACATCTGGGTCTCCCACTTGGCTGTCAGCGGCCCAAAGACTTGGCCTGTTTTCTGCCTGTGAGGTGCATTAGCAGGGGACTGGATCTGAAGCAGAGCAACCAGGATTCCAACTGGTGATCTTAATGGGATGCTGGTGTCGCAGGCAGTAACTTAACTTGCTGTACCACAGTGCTGGCCCCTCTTCTCAAATAGTTTCAGTCCACCGTTGCTTGAACCCACAGGTCTGAAACCCATGGAAAGTTTGAACTTTTTATTGTATTTATTTATTTAAAGATTTATTTTTATTATTTTTTTCATTGGAAAGGCGGATATACAGAGAGGAGAGACAGAGAGGAAGAGCTTCCGTCCGATGATTCACTCCCCAAGTGAGCGCAATGGTCGATGCTATGCCGATCCGAAGCCAGGAGACTCTTCAGGGTCTCCCACGCGGGTGCAGGGTCCAAAGCTTTGGGCTGTCCTCGACTGCTTTCCCAGGCCACAGGCAGGGAGCTGGAAGGGAAGCGGGGCTGCCGGGATTAGAATCGGTGCCCATATGGGATCCCGGGTGTGCAAGGCGAGGACCTTAACCACTGCGCCACCGCGCCGGGCCCTGTATTTATTTTTTATTGTAAAGTTAGATATACAGAGAGGAGGAGAGACAGAAAGTTCTTCCACTTGCTGATTCACTCCCCAAGTGGCTGCAGTAGCCTGAGCTGAGCTGATTCAAATCCAGGAGCTTCTTTGGGGTCTTCCACATGAGTGCAGTGTCTCAAGGCCTTGGGCTGTCCTCGTCTGCTTTCCCAGGCCACAGGCAGGGAGCTGAGTGGGAAGTGGAGCTGGTGGGATTAGAACTGGTGCCCATATGGGATCCTGGTGTGTGCAAGGCTAGGACTTTAGCTGCTAGGCTACCATGCCAGGCCCTGAAAATATTTTTTAAAGATCTGTGCTGAACAGCCTTTTCCCTCTTGTCATCATTCCTTAAAGAATTCTGTGTAATAACCATTCCACAGAGCATTTACGCTGCATTAGGTGTTCAAAGCGATCTCGATGTGGTTTGAATCTAGGTAAGGTGCAGATCATGTGCTGTTTTTTATGGGGGATGTGTACATCTGAGGTGTAGCTATCTGAGAGGTCACCTGGACCTTGTGTGGAAACTCGGGGACAGCTGTACCTGAGAAGTGACTGTTCTGTGCTTC
Source organism: Ochotona curzoniae (assembly GCF_017591425.1). Lineage (NCBI taxonomy): Eukaryota > Metazoa > Chordata > Mammalia > Lagomorpha > Ochotonidae > Ochotona > Ochotona curzoniae. The sequence continues at coordinate 9,072,812 of NW_024466004.1, read as the reverse complement.
TGAGTTCATGGAACGACTCACTATTACCCATTTGATGTCTGAGTCCTTTGGATTTGGGGCTGGCGGGCAGAGTCAGAGCTGTGAAGGAGCTACATGGAAGTGATCCTTGGCACTTGTTCAGAGCTACAGTGCTGTTTTGTCCTGTTTTGTCTTGGAAAATGCACGTGAGGTATCCCTATTCTCAACAGAGCAAGAGTAATATGACAGTTGGAATATGCTAACAGTGAAAGGCAGGTGGCTGTGTGTACTCAGTTGCATAAGAGTATGGGTTCCGGAAGCTAACTGTTGAGGTTCAGAGTTCAGCGTGGCTGTGTGAACTTAGCCAAGGCAGTTACCTCTCTGGGTTTTGTTGCCCTGTGTATAGCAGGGACACTAGCAACAGTATCCACCTCAGGGTTTTTGTGAGCTTTTAATGCAATGGTTGTGGAAAATACTGTAGTTATTCATTTGACAAATGATCCAGAAAAATTAGGAGCCCAGATAATTCTGAAAGCTGGCTGCCCCCTCTCCACCCCGCCCCAGGGAGTCCTTTGTGTGCAGTGAGCCTGACGGAGCGGAGTGAGGCTGCAGCATGAAGTGACGGCTGCTCGGACTGAGGCTGGGTCCTCTTCTAGCTCTGATTGTGTCCCTGACTGCCTGCTGGGCGCTGCATGAGTTACCTGGTCAGTCTGTCTCTCGGTGTCCTGCTCTGTGAAAGGAGACGTGGCATGAAGACGAGGAAGGATCACAGCTAGGTGTGGAGAGCCAGGCACTGTGCTCATTGCTTTGTGTAGCTGGCCTCGGCCCCAGCCAGCAGGCGCCCTCAGTATCCCCGGGTTGTAGAGACACTATTGCAAATTCAGCAGCTTTGTCCTTGGTCCAGGGTCACTTAGCCAAAGAAAGTGAAGCTGGCTTCCTCACCTGAGGAGTTGAGAAGTGGCCGTCTTGTTTTATGTTTAATATTTCAGATCATAGCTATATTTTAGCCAGTGCTTCATGGAAAACACTTGCGAGTAAGTTTGGGATTTGAAGCTAACTTGTAGTTAATTAAGCATTTATGGAGTGGTGTGTTAGGTCTTTCTGTACAAGTAAATAGTGGACTTTCTCCTCACCCCTGTTAAATTGTACCTGCGGTGCTTTGAACTTGCATGAAGCAAAGTCATGTGTCAATACTACAGTGTAGAGGCCTCTCTTGACAGGGCTCTTGGAGTCTGCCTTCCTGGTGGCGGGACAGGGTGCTTGGTGGCTGGAACCATGGCTGTGGGCAGTTCCTAGCCATGCCTTGCAGTGGGGCTCAAGTGGCAGGGCCCTGGCACCTTCTGTATTTGTCGGTGCCCAGGAGGACAGGGTTGAGCTGCTGCCAGCTGGAGCAGCCAGTGTTGGGCTGTCGGCCCTGCCAACTCCATCTCGCTTCCCAAAGCCCACCTGCAGCTGGAATGTGAAGGAGGAAGTTTTCTATGGTGCAGTGCTGTTTGGGAGACTGGCCTGGGACAACTTATGGCACTGACCAGGCAGGGGCAGCCTTCAGCTCTGTTTTGCTAGCCTTCACTCCTAGGGGTGAGGGGATGTAGTAAGATAGCCTGGGTGGCTGCTTTAGTAACCAGCTGTCTTTTAGGGGTTGCAGGAGGCACACTGGTGGGACCTCCAGGAGGACTTGGGAAGGAGTTGCTGGCTGGGTGTGTGCCTGCTGAGGGGTCACACTCTGTGGAAGACATTCTGTGTGCTGTTGTGTCACCAACAGCAAGAACTGTCATGGGCCAACTCTGGCTGCCTGACCCCAGCCTCAGAACATGAATCAGCAGAATCGGAACTGAATTCCGTCTCATCCTCTGTGTCACTTAACTGCTGAGATTTGTATTGAGTGACTAATGATCTTGTGCTGGAAGTGCCACCTCCCACACAAGTCCCTGGGGAAAGCCAGCTCTGAGTAAGGGCTCTGGCTTGGGAGTCAATTCCGTCCCTCCCTTTTTCCTGCAGGATTTGCCACCTTGGGATCCATGGCTTTCTCCCTTGGGCTGTGGCCCTTTGGCTGTGTCAACCGAGCCCTGAGCCAGCGCTGTTTCAGGTAACTTGTCCCACTGACTCCCCAGAACTGGGTCTTTGAGTCAGCCTCAACCAGGGCTGGGAGTGGCATCCCACAGAGATGAGCACAGGGGCGGGGATGCTGAAGGAGGAGGGCAGGGGGGGAGAGGTGAGGAGGTGGTGTTGCTGTTGGGGCGGGCCAGGGAAATGGCCTAGGGTGGAAGCTACTGCTCTGCATTCCTTGTAAGATGCAGTCTGATCTCTCAACCTAGTCATCCCCTCCATGTGCTGAACATACACTTAAGAACAGGAAAAAAAAAAAGTTTTTAGTTGCAAAACAAAATTCATATACCTGCATATTACCAGAAATTTAAGCTTGGTAGACATATATGAACCCCCATTGTGGGGGGCATACTCCTTGGCAGACATGGCTTCCACCTTCCCCCTGCCACATATCTGTGCCCCTATCCCTCCTGTCTCCAGAGCCCCATCCATACCTGGGCTGATTGCACAGAGAGGAGCATTGCTTCCAGCACTGAAAGGTTCTAACATTTGGCCAGAGGTACTAACCTGGAAACAAATAATTCTAGCTGGAGGCCTACAGGTGCTGGTGAGGCTGGGGCCAGAGCTGCTTGCTGCAGGAGAGAAAGCATGCCTCTCCAGGCAGACAGGGAAGTAGCTCCTGCCCAGCCCCCAAAGGGAGCCAAGAAGTACTTGGAGAACTCCAGTGGTACCTGCTAGCTACTGGGGCACACAGGGGGTGCCTGTGTGAGTGCTGAGGTGGGGGACTTCCAAAGGTAGGTAAATCGGTTAGCAGTGTAGATGGTGGGGAAATATGGAACAAGTGTGAGCACGGTAGTAGTGTCAATTGTAGTGTGTGCTTTGTCAGCAGAGGGAGGTGTGATGAGACCCAGTTCGGACGCTGAAACCATGGTGTGGATGTAGAAGAGGGAGACGGAATGGAGGAGGGTGTTTGGGGGTGCCGAGGGAAAGGGCCAGAGCATAGGCAGCTCCATGGATAGGATGCAGTGGCTGCAGGGAGCTGAGGGGCCAGAGGTCATGGATAAGATGCTGGAGGTTCCAGAGAAGCTGGCAGACGAGGCAGCAAGGTCACCTGGGACCTCCTCAGCTTGCAGTTGTCTGTGTTGTAAGGAGCTTGGAGAGTAGAAAAGCAGGGCTAGAATTGAGCTGGAATTTATTAGTTGGTAGCAACACGAGTAAGTGAAATTGCCCAGAGAGAGTGAGAATAGGTTCCTAGGATCGCTGGAGTGTTGGTTACTGGTTTGCTTATTCATACCTCGTCTGTTCTCCATGGATGCCCTTCCAGATAATAGGGAGAACTACCTAAAAGGAAGATCAGGACCATGCTGTGTTTCTAGTTTCTGCCACATTGTATCGAGAGACTTCTAGCAAATTCATGTCTCTGTGTCTCACCAGCACATGTGTAAATGAGGATGTGTGGGGAAGTAGCTTTTGCAGGCCAGGTTGGGACTAGGTGTGACCCTAGGGGATTCATTTGGGAAGTAGCAGCTTTCAGACCAAGCTTCTGAGGGGTCTGTCACAATGTAAAGGCTGTGTCCTCATTAAAACGCTTTCCAATGGAGACCTTGACACACTGGTAGGAGCTGTTGGTACACGCGGACTGCTGGGTATGGCTGTGGCATTTGCGGCTCTGCCTTCTATCTGGGCTCCTGCTTGTGCAATAGCCTTGCCCTCTGGGAAGTCCTGCACCCATCACAGGCTCTTCTCTCCCTCCCAGCACCACAGGCAGCCTCAGTGCAATCCAGAAGATGACGCGGGTCCGTGTGGTGGACAACAGTGCCCTGGGGAACACACCGTACCATCGCCCTCCTCGCTGCATCCATATCTACAACAAGAGTGGGGTGGGCAAGGTGGGTGACCAGATACTGTTAGCCATCAAGGGACAGAAGAAGAAGGCGCTCATTGTGGGCCATCGCATGCCTGGCCCTCAGATGACCCCCAGGTTTGACTCCAACAACGTGGTCCTCATTGAAGACAACGGGAACCCTGTGGGGACCCGGATCAAAGTACCCATTCCCTCCAGCCTGCGTCAGCGGGAGGGCGAGTACTCCAAGGTCCTGGCCATTGCCCAGAGCTTCGTGTGACTGGAGCCTGGGTCTGTGGCTGCAGGGGGACTTACCAGTGGGTGTTACTGGAGCCTGGGCCATGCCAAGAGGGTGTCTGGGGCTACATGGCTGTTCCCCTTGGGCCAGGTAGCAGCCGTGTGACAAAATAAACATTTCTGTGTTTGTTTTCAGAGCCTTTTTTACTTTGTCCACTAGTTCATCCCTCAGAGGGCCCCAGCAGTTAAGGCTGGCGTGGTTCAGGACAAAGCCAGGAGCCTGGAACTCTAGCCAGGTCTCCCACATGAGTGGTAAGGGTCCAAGTGCTTAAGCCATCCCTTGCTGACTCCCAGGCTGTGCATTAGCAGGAAGTGGATAGGAAATGGGTAAGTCCAGACCCAACCACCTGCTTTCAAAGGGGCTGCAGGTGCTTTAGGCAGTGTCTTGACTGCTGCATCATCTAGTGACTGCCCCACAAGGGCCAATTTATGAGTACCATGGGGTCTAGCACATTCTGACCAAAAGGATTTTTTAAAAGTCTTAATTGTATTTATTTGAAAGGAAGAGAAATTTTCTCATCTGCTGATTCGTTTCCCAAACAGCCTCAGCAGCTGTGACTGAGTCAGGCTGAGGTCAGAAGCTGGGAGCTCTGTCTGCGCTTCCCAAGTATGTGACAGGGACTCCAGGACTTGGGCCATCACCTGCTGCCTCCTGTAGTGTCATCGGAGGCAGGTGACCTTCGGAGTGGAGGTGAGTCTTCAACCCAGGCTCTCTGCAATCCCTGTAGGTGGCAGGTACACCAAGTGGCAACTTAATCGTTGCCAAAAATCCTGCCTCTGTTAAAGGTCATGGGTTCCCCTCATCCCCTGCCCCAAATCTGGGATATTCTTTGTGTATTAGGGGCTGAAACCATGATTATGAAGATCAGTGGTCCAGCACAGGATAAGAGCAGTGAATCATTCCCTTTTGTCTGTGGTGGCCTGCGACAGTGCCTTCCTAACTAAACACTGCAGGGTCAGTGCCAGAGTGTACCTCTGTGCCAGGAGCAGGGAGCTCCCTCCTGGGCAGCCATGGAAGTGGGCACATCCTTACATGTTGCAGATGACATAATTTGGACCCGTAGAGGTAACTCACAGTTTATACATGGACCACTAGCAGGGGTGCTGTCGGGAGAGGCTGGGGACAGGCAGTGGGTAGATCACATGGGGGGACGCAGAGGTGTTCCGTAGTAGCTGGGTCTAAGTAATATTTTAGACTGAAGTAACAGTTTTGGGTTTTTTTTTTTTTAAACAGCATTTTAAAAAAACATTTATTTAGTTATTTATTTTATTGGAAAGGTAGATATCCAGAGAGAAGGAAAGAAAGATTTTCTATCCACTGGTTCATTCCCCAAGTGGCTGTAATGGCCAGAGCTGAGCCAATCCAAAACCAGGAGCTAGGACTTTCTTCCCAGTCTCCCATGCGGGTACAGGGTCCCAAGGTCTTGGGCCATCCTCCACTGCTTTCCCAGGCCACAAGCAGGGAGCTGAATGGGAAGTGGGGCAGCTGGGATAGGAACCGGTGCCAACATGGGATCCTAGCACCTGCAAGGCAAGGACTTTAGCCGCTAGGCTACCATATTGGACCCCCCTAAGTAACTTTTTAAAATATATGCATGTACAAGGAAACCTCAGTACAGTACTGTAGCCTGGACCTCTCCCTTCCCACCATGTCAGGGTCTTCCCATAGCTCCTGGGGTGAGCTCCTCCTGGTGGGTGATGAGTCCTCCCAGTCCTGACATAATTCCTGCTGACTATAACCCTGAGGACTGGTGTTCTCATTCCCCCTCACCCCCGCCCACTGCCATGGACACCCCTCAGAGCTGAGGCTGGCTCAGCCTACACTGCAAGAAGGCAGGGGCTCTGTGTGTTACCTCTGGCTCTCCTAAGCTGGAATCAAGTGCTATGGTAGCTGGGGAGCCAGCATCCTGCTGTGTGGCAGATGAAGCAGCATCTGTGCTTGACATGGTTGGGTGAGGCAAGTGGGCATGGCCAAGGAGGAGGAACCTCAGATCTGCGAGGATTTCTCTACATCTCTGAATGTGGCCGCTCTGCCCGATGCGTCCAGGGGCTTTCAGAGGAGGAGCTGCTGCACCTCAGGGACAAGAACCGGTGGTGCCTGCCTGGCATTGCTTGGCCCTAGCTCACTTGCTCCTGGGCTCACCTCGCTCATGGCTCTGCCTTTTGTCGTGCAGGAAGTGCTGTATTGCTCACCTCTCTGTCCCCAGTGTCCCCTCTGCTCTTGCGTGGGCCCAGATATTCCTCCCAAGGTGTTTTGTGCTGACCGCTAGAAAGCTGTGGTTTCGACACAGCCGGGTGGCAAGGCCTGTGACGCAGACAGGCCCCCGCAGCATGCAGCCCAAAATAGCCTCGGCTTGGCCACTCTCGCAGCTGCCCTATCACTCTGCCGCCTGGAATCCAATTTGCTGGCCACCCTCCCTGCCCCATGCTCTCAGCCAGGGGCAGCTTGCTTTGCCCATGAAATATTTAGACTCACGGATTTAGTTTCCCCAAGAGGATACACTTGCTTTTGTTTTGTTTTCCCGCTTCTGTATCCTTAAGAAGCTGCCTTTGGCAGGTCAAGGGGCCCCATCTCTCTGGGTTTGTGGCCTTTGCCTGCAGTGTCTTTGCTCACGTGTTCAGCTCCATCTCTTGCTAAGCCACTACCAGAAATGCAGGATGGAAAGAGCTCTCAGTGCAGTGGCTATGGCTAGGAGACCTAGGTGCCAACTGGGCCCTACAGCTATCCAGCTCTGGGGACAGCAGGCTGCAAGCTTAGATGTGAGGCTGCTGTGGGAAGCCGGGCTCTGGTGGGACTCCTGAGCCAGATATGCCCTCAGGCAGCCTCTGTGAAGGGCATGTCCCATGCTGCAGGTGGAGGGCACCCTGCCACCGTAAATGCTTCTGAAGCCACTGCCTCCAGCAGGACCCAGCCACTCCCTGGGTGGTGGCATCACTCACCTGGAGTCCCCAAGCATCCCTGCAGGGAGGAGAGAGGGCACCATGGAGGACATTGGCTGGTGGCCTGCTTCTTTCTGAGAGTGAAGAGGACAGCCTGGACCAGGTCCCACAGGGGCCAGCAGACCCATATGGTGGTTCCTCTCTCCCACCTCACCCCTGTGTGACCTTGCCTGCCATCCTGCCCAGTCCTCTTGTGGCTGTTAATCAGCCTCTTCCCATCTTCACCAGAAGCCGAGAGCACTTGTTTTCCATGAAAATTGACTGCTCTTGGAACCAAGGGCTTGGCTGAAATCTGTGTTTTGTCCTGTATCTGCGTTCCTGAGCTCACTCTGATGCTGTCATTCTCTCTCTCTGGGTTGTGGGCTTGGCTTCGTTCTCGCCTTCCTGGAGGAAGCTTGTGAATCCTGGTCTGGCATTCTGGGCGCTTTTCTTGTTGAATGGCTTTCGCCAATTACTAGTCATTTTCCACATCTTTGGGTTCCCTGGGCTGCAAATGGCGGTGAATTTTGTTTGCTACTTCCTTCCTGAAGCTAGTGGTTCCCAGATTGGCGAACAGCGATAACCTGTACTGTCTGCTTTATAATGGGACTGGCTGCAGCATCGCATCAAATGCACCTTGGGGAATTACAGAAGCTTGAGAGGCAAAGAGACGTGCAGAAAGCAAGAGACACACACATTCACACACTCTCCAAATGTCTAAAATGTCCGGGACAAGGCTAGAGGCCAAAGCCAGGAGGTAGGAACTCAATCCAGATCTCCCAAGTGGGTGGCAGGAACCTAGTTACTGCTGCCTCCCAGTGTCTGCATGAGCAATGGACTGGAGCCAGATATCAAACTCAAAAGCTAAGGTAGGGGGCCATTCTCAGACATGTTAAAAAGATGATCTATTTTTTATTAAGGTTAACAAGATTTCTTTCATTTACTGACTCCTTGAATGGCTGGGGCCCAAGCACCTGACCATCCTCTGCTGCTCTCCTGGGCACATTAGCAAGGAGCTGAATCAGAAGTGGAGCAGCTGGTGCTCACGTGGGATGTTGGAATCATTGCAGCGGTTTGATCCACAGCAGCATGGCTCCTCCTGGGCATTTTCAAAATGAAAGTTGAACATTTCCTTTTGAGAGGCTCACAGGAGTTCCTGAATAAGCAGAATGCCCTTTGATGTTGTGCAATTGAGATTCATGACAATTAGAGGCAGTTCTAAGTGAGTTGAGGCACAGAACTTGGAATGTGGTCACAGCCCCCTGCCCTGTCCTCCACTCTGGGGTCCTTGTTTGTACCAACTTCCAAAGGGCTGCCTGACACAGGAATGAGAGCAGGGTCTTGCCTCCCAGGTGCTGGCCTTTTCCCAGGATGCCATAGCCAACCCTTGTTTCTTGGCTGGGAGGAGGCTGTGCTGTCCCTGGTTGCCCTGTGGTTCCTGGTTGGCCATGGCTGATGCCCACCAGGAGTGGGCACACATGGGCCAAGGATCCAAGTTCTCACTTGACCTTAATGCCAACTGCACTGTGTGCTTAACTAACTTGAAATTCTCAGTTTGCTGCCAGCTGTGATCAAAGGTCAGTTGGTGAAGAATGGACTGTTCCTTCAAGTAAGGGTTTTGGGGTCTCTGGGTCTTTTCTGTGGCCTGCCCCCTCATTAAGAATGATTGTGTTGTTTTCTGCTTATGGGAGCGATGTTCATTGCTGTCCCCCTAAGAGTGCCTTCATACTTAGTTTTGGTAAGGAACCGCATGCTGAACTAATCTGTATGTGCGTGTATGTATGTGTGTGTGGATTTTGTGACATATGTAGTCCTATTCATTCCTTGTATAAGACTGTGCATTTGTCATTTTTAAAAACTTTTGTGAAAAAATATTTGAAAAGCAGATCAGAGGGAGAGAGCGTCCATTTATTACTTCACTCCGCAAATGGCTGCAAAGACTGGGGCAGTGCCAGTCCAACTAGGAGCCAGGAACTTTTCCCAGATCTCCTATGTGTGTTCAGGGGTCCAAGTGCTTGGGCCATCCTCCATTGCCTTCCCAGGCCATAAGCAGGGAGTTGGATCAGAAATGTACAGCCAGGACTTGAACTGGCACCCCTATGGGATACTGCACTACAGGTGGAGGTTTAATCTGCTATGCCGTGCTGCCGGCTCCTGTATTTGGGTGTTTAGTGAATATGGTGCCAGGGCAGGTGTTTGGCATAGTGGTTAAGACACCACTCCTGGTTTCTGCTCAGGTTCAAGTGTAGGCTCTACTGACTCTAGTTTCCCACTAATGCTAGCTGCTTCCACACCCAGCAAGTGATTGCTTAGGTACTTGAGTCCCTATTACCAATGTGAGAGACTTGGGTTGAATTCCCAGTTCCCAGCTTCAGGGGGCCTGGCCTCATCCTGGCATTTAGGGGGGCAATGAGTGGGTGAGAAATCTGTCAATCTTTGGCTCTGTCTTCTTCCAGCCTTTCCTATGCCCACTCACCTTGTTGCCTTTCAAATAAATAAGGATAAATAAACACAAAGTTGTACCTGGTGAGGTGGCCTAGCTGCTAAAGTTCTCACCTTGAAAGTGCTGGGATCCCATATGGGCGCTGGTTCTAATCCCAGCAGCTCTGCTTCCCATCCAACTTCCTGCTTGTCACCTGGGAAAGCAGTCGAGCACGGCTCAAAACCTTGTAATCCTGCACCCATGTGGGAGACCTGGAGGAAGTTCCTGGCTCCTGGCTTTGGATTGGCTTGGCTCCAGCTGTTGTGGTCACTTGGGGAGTGAATCATTGGACAGCAGATCTTCTTCTCTGTATATCTGACTTTGAAATAACAAAGTAAATCTTTAAAAAAAAAAAAGCCACACACACAAAGTTTAGTGCTGAAGTATTTATGGGTGTACTGTCATGGTGTCTAAAATGCCAAGTTATGTCTCTAAAGGAGGGGGATGATTTTATTCTTACAACTTTCAAAATAATTTAAAAATAATCTTTAAGGGCTGATGCTGTGGTGTAGTGCGTAAAGTATTCCTGAAACACTGGTATCATGTGTAAGCACTGGTTCATATCCCCGTAGCTTCACTTCCCATCCAGCTCCCTGCACCAATAGGGGAAACTGGAAAGAATCCTGGCCTAGACCCAGCTCTTGTAGCCATTTGGGGAGTGAATTGGTGGTTCGAAGATTTTCTATCTTTCAAGTAAGTACATCTTTATTTTTTTTTAAGATTTATTTATTTTTATTACAAAGTCAGATATATAGAGAGAGGAGGAGAGATAGAGAGGAAGATCCTCCATCCGATGATTCACTCCCCAAGTGAGGGCAATGGCCAGCACTGTGCTGATCCGGAGCCAGGAGCCAGGAACCTCCTCCACGTCTCCCACGCGGGTGCAGGGTCCCAAAGTATTGGGCCATCCTCAACTGCTTACCCAGGCCACAAGAAGGGAGCTGGATGGGAGGTGGAGCTGCCAGGATTAGAACCCGTGACCATATGGGATCCCGGGGCATTCAAGGCAAGGACTTTAACCGCTAGGCCACGCTGCTGGGCCCATAAGTACATCTTTAAACAAAACAATTTAAAAAATAATTTTCGGGCTTGGCACAGTAACTAGTGGCTAAAGTCCTTGCCTCTCATGCACTGGGATCCCAGATGGCCGTCGGTTCATGTCCCAGCTGCTCTACCTTCCATCCAGCTCCCTGCCTGTGGCCTGGGAAAGCACTGGAGGATGGCTGAAAGGCTTGGGATCCTGCACTTGTATTGGAGACCCAGAAGAAGCTCCTGGCTTCAGATTGGCTGAACTCTGGCCATTGGGGCTACTTGAGGAGTGAATCAGCACACAGAAGATCTTTCCTTCTCTCTGTAAATCTGCTTTTGCAATTAAAAAAAAAATCAAAATAATGCTAGGAATGAAAAGAAATAAAGAATTGCTGCCTTTAAAAAGCTATTTTTTAAAAATTCTGATGTTAGGGCCTGGCACGGTAGCCTAGTGACTGAAGTCCTTGCCTGCACATCCCAGGATTCCATATGGATGCCAGTTCATGTCCTGGCAGCCCCACTTCCCATCCAGCTCCCTGTTGTGGCCTGGGAAAGCAGTTGAGGATGGTCCAAAGTATTGGGACTCTGTACCCGCATGGGAGACCTGGAGGAGGCTCCTGGCTCCTGGCTTTGGATCGGCTCAGCTCCAGCCATTACAGCCAGTTGGAGAGTGAATCAATGGATGGAAGATCTTCATTTCTGTCTCTCCTCTCTATATCTAAATTTCCAATAAAAATAGATAAATCTTAAGAGAAATCCTGATGTTAAAAACCAAATTGATTTTGAAGTGTGGGCTGGTGTAATGGCTCAATTGGCTAATCCTCTGCCTTCAAGCACCAGGATCCCGTAAGAGCACTGGTTTGTGTCCTAGCTGCTCCACTTCCCATCTGGCTCCCTGTTTATGGCCTAGGGAAGCAGTAGAGGATGGCCCAAAACCTTGGAACCCTGCACCCACATGGGAGACCAGGCAGACGTTCCTGGCGTCGGATCAATTCAACCCTAGCCACTGCAGCCATTTGGGGAGTGAACCAGTGGATGGGAAGTCTGTCTGTTCTTCCCTCTGTATCTCTGTCATTCCAATAAAGCTTTAACAAGAACAACAAAATCAGTGTTAGGGGCCTGATGCCAGGGCCTAGCAGCTAAAGTCCTCGCCTTGAACGCGCCAGGATCCCATATGGGCGCCAGTTCCAATCCCAGCAGCCCTGCTTTCCATCCAGCTTGTGACCTGGAAGGCAGTCAAGGACGGCCCAAAACCTTGGGACCCTGCACCCGCTTGGGAGTCCCGGAAGAGGATCTGGGTTCCTGGCTTTGGATTGGCGCAGCACCGGCCATTGTAGTCATTTGGGGATTGAATCATTGGATGGAAGATGTTTCTCTCTGTCTCTCTTCCTTTCTATATATATCTGAATTTGCAATTAAATAAATATATTTTTTAAAAAATCAGTGTTAGAAGTGTGTCCCAGCCAGCTGTCCATTCCCTGATGGATTGCACTGTTCAAAGTGTAGGAGCCAGAGCCACCTGCTTCCCCTCACACTGACTGCATACCCGCTCCAACACCACCTTGCCCGTCTTCCCATTGGCTGTGTGTCTGCTACAGTGCTGCCTTGCCTGTATCCCCATCCTCGGGGTCTGGGCTCAAGTGTAAGCTAGTGACTGTCACACAGTATGTGTGCAGTAAATATCAGACTAGCAAATTCTGCTCTGGTCTGCCGTGGTTCTGAAGAAAGGATGTTGGTTCTTCCTTAGTAGCTCCTGGCAGGCTACTGCAGCCCTTGAGTCTTCCCCTGGAGATTAGTGTGGGGAAAGCCTGGGGTGCCTACCACAAAGGGTGGGGTTCTGTCTGAGTTAATCATGGAACTTCTGGAGCAGTGTTTGCTCACCACAACCGTTTGCACCGTGCACACAATCACGCAGTTCCCCACATCTCCTGTATACAGATACAGGTGCAGGCAAGATCTCATGTTTGTTGGGTCCCACACTGGCTCTTACCACTGTGTCTCTCAGCATCGCTCTGCTTAACAATGTGATGAACTGGGCTGGTACAGTGGTGCAGCAGGCTAATTCCTTCAACCCTGTGTTGTTGGCATCCCATATGGTTACTGGTTTGTGTCCTGGCTTCTCCACTTAGTATTAAGCTCCCTGCTAATGGCCTGGAAAAGCAGTCAAGGATGGCCCAAAGCCTAGGGACCCTGCACCTGTGTTGGACACCCAACACCTGTGAAGAAGCCCCTCGCTCCTGGCTTCAGATCATCTCAACTCTGGCGGTTGTGATCATTTGGGGAGTGAACCAGCAAGTGGAAGATCTGTCTCTCCTCTCTGTAAATCTTTTAAATAAAAGTAAATATTTTAAAAAGATCTGGTGAGCTTCCTGAAACATGCTTTTGAAGGGGACCGTACTTCCCTCGTGGGCAGGAACCAGCACAGCTCATGAGGACCTGGCAGGGTCTCAGCTACCTAGCCATCCTGGCTTCCAAGGCAGGGTACCTGCTCAGGTGTGCAGTGAGGGTGGGATGGGTGTGAGTTGATAGTTATGTTGCTGTCTGAATTCTCTGTCCCAGCCCTTTCTTCCCTGCTGCATCCACCTGATGGCTCCAGAGCCTGCCTTGCTGTGTAACAGCCTTCCCTGATGCACAGGTGCTGCTCACTGGAAGCATCTTCAACTTTACTGCCCGTCTTCACTCCTGGATGTTCGTGACTCCAGGCCCCTGTGACAACTCTGGGCACAGAGGTGACACCTCTCCAGCTTGAATCCCGAAGACCCTGACCTGGGAACTGAGCTCTGGTTGGTTCTCAGCTCTACCAATAGATGCACAGGAAGTATTCAAAACCGAGGATGTAAATTCAGGTCTATGTACCAAGTGCATACAGGGCCCTGACTCCACCAGGCTTCATCCACACAAGCCCAGGCCTCATATCACCTACTCATCAGTCATCTTCCCCTACTCAATCTTGGCTGGAGTTCATGTTCACGTTTAAAGAGCCACTGTGTGCATTGTTGGTACAGTGTAACCGTTTGGCCTCACCTTTGCTGTCATCCCAGGACCGGTTGGACAGGAAGAAAGAGCCCTTGATTGCAGCCTTGGCAAATCTCTGCCAAATTCAAGAATATGGGCTCTGCTAAGCTTGCCTTCAGTCACACAGCACTCAACTGTTCAGATATTTCGCCAACTGGACAAGACACCAGTCCAGGACAAGGCCTGGGCATGCACTCACGGATTCCCCTAGGAGCCATCCCTGCAGACAGGGCCCACGCTGTTGGATGGATGGAAGGAAGGAAGCAGTAAGAGGCAACAGTTCCATGCTCGCCTCTCCTAGGTTGGAGATGGGATCTCTGAAAGCAAATGGCAGTCCTCAGGCCTAGGCAGGGGGCAGGACTGAAGGGAGTGTGCGGAACACGACAAAGGACTGAGAGGCGTATGTGGGTGAGTGGCAACGACACCACAAGTTGGCTCCTGTGTACATCAGTACCTTAGCTGTTGGCTACTGCTGCTTTATTTTTTTAGCTATTTTTTTTTTTTTTAGTTAGAATTACAGAGAGAAAGAGACAAATCTTTCATCCACTGGTTCACTCCCCAAATATCTGCAATAGCCAGGGTTGAGCTAGGCTGAAGCTAGGAACTAGAATCTCATTGCAGGTCTGCTTCATGGGCAAAGAATCCTGGGGATTTGAGCCATCTTCTGTTGCTCTCTTAGGCACATTAGCAGGGAGCTGGCTGGAAAGTGGAACAGCCAGGACTCGAACTTATACCCATAAGGGATATGCAACACTGACCCTTATTGGTGTCTTCTTACTTGGTACAGCTTCTCCACCTGGAACGGTGTGGAATAAGCCCATTTACTGGTGGACCGAAGTTGAGTTTTCTACTTTTTATGTCCAGGAGGAGCACTTTCTTGAACTCCACTACCTCCTCATGTGTCAGTCTGTGTTGCATCTTCTCAAAACTTTCTTTGTGTCCTGAGCTCAGCCTTCCTCTATGATTGTTTTAGCAGCATCAGCAGCAAGTATCCTATCTTACAGTTCTCCTTTTTAAAAAATACTTATTTGAAAGGCAGAGTTACATATACAAAAAAAAGAGACAGATAGATTGAGATCTTCCAGCCACTGGTTCACTCCCCAAGTGGCCACAGTGGTCGGAGCTGAGCCACGCTGAAGCCAGGACCTAGGGACTCTGAGGTTCCCATGTGGGTGGCAGGGGCCCAAGTCCACTGCCTTTCCAGATGCATTAGCAGGGAGCAGGATCAGAAGCAAGAGCAGGGCCTGGAATGATATAGCTCAATGACTAAATCCTCACCTTGCAAACCCTGGGATCCCAAATGGGCGCCAATTCATGTCTCGGCTGTTTCACTTTCCATCCACTCGGCTTGTGGCCTGGGAAAGCAGTAGGGGATGGGCCAAAGCCTTGGGACCCTGTACCCATGTGGGAGGCCTGAAAGAAGCTCCTGGTTCCTGGCTTTGGATTGGCTTAGCTGTAGTGTTGCTGCTATTTGTGAAGTGAACCATTGGGCAGAAGATTTTTCTCTCTGTTTCTCCTCTCTGTAAATCTGCCTGTCAATAAAAATAAATAAGTAAATCTTAAAAAAAAAAAAAAGCAAGAGCAGCTGGGATTCTAATTAGTGTTCCTATGGGATGTATTGTTGTAGGTGGTGGCTTAACTTGCTGTGCCACAGTGCTAACCCCACAATTATTTTTTTTAAATAAAAATATGTGTTGTATTTATGGGAAAGGCAGAGTGACAGAGAAGAAAGAAGAGAGAGAAAGAGAGAGTTTCCATCTTCTCTGCTGGTTCATGTCCCATAAGGCTGCAGGGGCTGGGCTGAGTCAGGCTGAAGCCAGGAGTCTGGGTAGCCAAAAGCCCAGGGTTCCCTGTTGAAGTCACTAGTGGGTTTGTCTTGCTCTTCTCCTCCCAGTTTGGGTTTTCTGAATTACTGCCTGTTCCCCTACATAGAAAAGGGCTCTTTTTTCCATTTAAACTTCACAGACACCCCATTTCCACCAGCACCTCAGGACCCCACATGGTCCCTGCAACAATCTGCTCCCCTTGGGGAGGAGGGGACAGTATGTGGGTCTGGAGCACGTGGTAGGAGCAGCTGGGAGAGAGACCACTGTCCTGTGAGGGCTTGATGTGCACCTGCTGGACACTTCCTGTTCTTTTCTACTGGTCCTCATGGTGGTGCCACACAGTCCTCTGTGTGTCTGAACTCCTGAGCAAGGGTAACCCAGGCCACGGAGCCTTGGGATCATCCAACCTCGGAGCTCCCAGGCACTCTGCTGCACTCACTGGTGGCAGAAATATTTCTTGGTAGCCTGCCCTCTCCCAGCTATTAAAGCTGTTTTCCGGAAGCACACGTCGGGTGGCCACTGCGGATGCTTTGCACTTGCTTCCAGTCGACCCTCAGGTCAGCTCCTCCCAGCCCAACCAAGCCAAGGGCACCGCTTCCTGCCAAGGCCAGCTCACTGGCTTATGTAACAGCACTGTTGCCTGTCACTCAATAGCTTGGCCACCGCCTCAGGTCAAGGACCTGGGACCTTGGCCTCTGCCTGCTCCCCCCTGCGCCATCCCACTCACAAGGAGTGGCTTTGCGGTATCTGTGGAAGCAGTGGCCACAAGAAGAGGTTGGGGCTTTCCCTATCACTCACCCCACCCCACATCCTCACCCTCCTGGTAAATCCCTCAGAGGGCTATCTATTTGGCCTTTTTTCCCAGACGGGGCTTTGTCCCTCTGATGCTACTCATTTAGGCCTCATCCTGGCCTGTCCATGCACCTGCTGCCTCCAGGCCCCGCAGCTGCATCTAGGCCTGGGGGCATTTTTCTGAATCTTAGACCAGAAACATCCTCATCCCCCCCATTCCTCTCCCCAACCCCAGAGGTGGTCAGCTGTCCCTTGGCCCTGCTGGGACATCTCAGCCAAGTCTTTCTCACCTGATGTCCAGGGGCCCTTGAATCTGAGCTGTGGGGTCTGCCTCGGGGGCTTCTGTGGCTGCTCTTCACTTCTCATGGGTTTGACCAGTGGGAAGCACCTGAGGGACCTTACAGACACCCGAGGAGGAGAGAGGGATTTGGGGTATTCGTTGCCTCTCTGCAGGACCAGCCATGCCCCTCAGCTGCCTGTCCCTCAACAGCTCTCCACACTCCTGGCCTGGACTCACACCTTTGGGGTTCCTCTGTGTGCATCTGGGGGATCACCATGGGTTTTTGCAGCCCTGGAGAAGCTCCTGGTAGGGCTGCGGAGCCAGGCATAGGTGAGTTCTCCTGTGGGGGTGTGGATGATGCAGCTGTGGCTTGCTGAGACAGCCAGCACCTGGGGGCTGGAGGGGAGTGGGGCTCAGTCAGGTGACTGCTCACGTGGGTGTGCGCTTTCACCCCAGCCAAAGGCAAAGGGGTAATGTTGTACAAGGACATGCTGCAGTTTGAGTTCTCTGGGCATTGGCAGTGAGGCTGGGGCGGCGAGGAGTTGTCAGGCCAGGCCAGGGTGTGGGTAGCACCAGGGCTAGGAGCCCCATTTTAGGGGTGCACTGGTCAAGTCTACCAGCCACTGTGGACAGTGCTCCTCTGAGGGGCCCAGAAGGAGGCAGGGATTCAACTCGAGCTTACAGGAAGCTGACCGGCCTGTGGAGGGTGGGGCAGGGGTGGAGGTGCTGACAGGGTTGTGGGAAAGCAGCTGGAAGGAGCTTAGCCTGGAGGAGTCCTGCTGGGAAACAGGACATACGTCTAGAAGATCAGGTGAGCAAGCCAGGTGATTGTTTTTTTTTTAAAGATTTATTTTTATTATTTTTTTATTGGAAAGGCGGATATACAGAGAGGAGAGACAGAGGAAGATCTTCCGTCTGATGATTCACTCCCCAAGTGAGCGCAATGGCCGATGCTATGCCGATCCGAAGCCAGGAGCCTCTTCCGGGTCTCCCACGTGGGTGCAGGGTCCCAAAGCTTTGGGCTGTCCTCGACTGCTTCCCCGGGCCACAGGCAGGGAGCTGGAAGGGAAGCGGGGCTGCTGGGATTAGAACCGGCGCCCATATGGGATCCCGGGAGTGCAAGGCGAGGACCTTAACCACTGCGCCACCGCGCCGGGCCCCAGGTGATTGTTCTTAAGGTTTAGTTCTAGACCCTGAGCCTGTGGAGCTACATCATGGGAAAAAAAAAAGTTCTAGGGACCAGCATCATGGCATAGCAAGTTAAACCTCTGCTTTCAACATCCCATATGGGTGCTGGTTTGAGTTCTGGCTATTCCATTTCCAATCTAAGTCCATGCTAATGTATCTGGGAAAGCAGCTGAAGATAGTTCAAGTCCTTGGGCTCCTGTCCCTGTGAGGGAGATCCAAAATCAGCTCCTGGCTTGAGACAAGCCCAGCTCCAGCTGTCGCAGCCATCCGGGGAGTGAACAGGTAGATGGAAGACATCTCTTCTCTCTCTGGAACTCTCTGCCTTCCTAATAAAAAGAAGTCTTTAAAAAGAATCTTTTATTAAAAAGATTTAGTTCTGTGTTTTGAAGAGTTGCACAGAGAGAGGGAGTCACACACACACAGACAGACAGAGGTCTTCCATCCGCTGGTTCACTCCCCAGATGGCTGCAATAGCCCAGCTCTGGGCTGAGCTGGAGCCAGGGCTCAGGAGCTTCTTGCACTTGGGCTGTCTTCTGCTTTCTCGAGCCCGTCAGTAGGGAGCTGGATCCAAACTGAAGTAGAACAGACAAGAATTGAACCAGTGCCCATATGAGACGCTAGCGTTGCAGGTGCAGGGTTTACCCACCACCATGTGATGTCATCCCCCAACCAAATGACTTTTTTTAAAAAGTATTTTATTTATTTAAAGGCAGAGAGACAGAGTAGAAGGAGCTCTGCAATTTACTGATTTCATTTCTTCAAATACCCGTGATTTCCTGGCCAGCTGAAGGCAGGAGGCAGGTGTTCAATCTGCGTCTTCTTTCTCCTCCTCCTCCTCTTCTTCTTTTCCTCCTCCTCCTTTTTGGTGAAGATTTCTTTATTTTTATTAGAAAATGAGATTTACAGAGAAAAGGAGAGACAGGGAGAAGGATCTTCTACCCATTGATTCACTCCCCAAGTGGTCACAGCGGCTGGACCTGAGCTGATCTGAAGCCAGGAGCTTCCTTTGGGTTTCCCAAGGCTTTGAGCCATCCTCTACTGCTTTCCCAGGCCACAAGCAGGGAGCTGGATGGAAAGTGGAGCAGCTATGACATGAGCCAGCACCCATCTGGAATCCTGGCGCGTGCAAGGTAAGGACTTCAGCCACTAGGCTACCATGCCAGGCCCCTCAATCTGGATCTTCTATGTGGGGTGATAAGGAGCCAGGTACCTGGTACCTGCCACCTCTGAGGGTCCATGTAAGCAGGAAAGCTGGAATCAGGGCAGGGTGGGGCCTTGAGCCAGGCATTTGATGTGGGATGTGGGCATCCAAAGCAGTGTCTTCACTGCTGTGCCCAGTGCTCAGCCCAGAAAAGCCAAATGATTCAGGCAGCTTGTTGGAAGAGTGAGCTTTGTCTTTAGAATAACTTCATAGTCAAGGAGACCCGATGGAGAGAGGAGATGCTAGGTGTAAGGCGAGCTGCGGGCTGTGGCTGAGGAGGAGCCTGGCCAGTTCAAGCCTGGAGGGGCAGGGGTAGGATGAACTTCTGGCATCTCCAGGGCATCAAGAGCAGACTGCCCTTGGCCTGGGACAGTCTGCCCACACTGTGTGTGGGGCCTTGCTCACCTGCTGCTCCTCTGTCTGCCCTCACACCCAGGCTGCCCTCCTCTGGGCCGTAACCATGATGTGAAGCTCATTCCTTCAATCTTGCCTGTGGAATCTTAGTCCCACAGTACACCCAGTTGTTAGACACCCCCACAGGTGGAGCAAACAGGATCTGGTCCGTGGGAGAAGGAACATGGACACCTGGGTCTCTGGTGTATGGAGGAGGCCAGCTGGGATTCCTTGTGGCTTCTGGCAGAAGGTGGCAGAAGGGTGGCAGAAGGTTCCTTTCCCCCTGTTGACTTGCAGGTGTTTTGGGACTAGTGGGATGCGATTTATGTAAGCTCAGGGGAGGCAACTGAGAGAGAGACTTCGGGGCCTCTGCACGTGCATGGTGCTTCATATTGTCAGTCACCCAAGGAGAGGGAGGGGAGAGAGGTGGGAGCAATGGGCCCAGTTGGAATCTCGGAGAGCCTAAGAGGCAGGTGGGGGCCAACATGGTGGCATAGCATGGTAATCTTTCTGCTGTTAGCATTGGCATACCATATAGGCACTGCTTCATGTCCCGGCTGCTCCATTTCCCATCCAGTTCCTTTCTTAGAGCCTGGGAAAACAGCAGAGAACGGCTCAAGTGCTTGTGACCATGCACCCACGTGGGAGACCCCGAAGAAGCTCCTGGTTCCTGGATTCAAATCAGTTCAGCTCTGCCCATTTGGGGAGTGAACCAGCAAGAGGAAGACCTTTGTCTCTGTAACTCTGCCTTTAAAAATAAACAAATCTTGGGAGTCTCTAGGACCCAGATGAGACAAGATGGCATGCTCGCGGGACAAAAATTGATAGGCCTGGAAGGAGATGTTGAGAGTGGCTTTCTTCCAACCATCTTTCATCCCAGTTGATATGTAGCATCTTGATATGCCATGGCAACAGTGAAAAGGGTGATATCAAAAACAGCTGTTTGGGAGCACATATCTCCAACCCAAAATGGAGCTTGGTATTGTGTTTGCCATAAATCTACATATTCTCCTCTTCCGGGGGACTATAATTGCAAAGTAGAACTTGCTTTGACATCGGATGGCAGGACAATAGCATGTTAAGCACCCTTCCGTGGATATTCCATGTGAACATACAAAACCTATCTCTCAACCAGATCCTGTGCTTAATAATGAAGAAACACTTGATCAAGTGCTGAAAACCAGACTGGAAGAAGGAACACCTTGAGCGGGAACCCATTACGGAGCAACCTAGCAAAACGTTCTTTAGTACTAAGCACCATTGCTATCCTCATGGACATTATCACAGACGTAAGAAACTAGATCCTCCCGGGCCCGGCGGCGTGGCCTAGCAGCTTAAGTCCTCGCCTTAAGTGCCAGGATCCCATATGGGTGCCGGTTCTAATTCTGGCAGCTCCACTTCCCATCCAGATCCCTGCTTGTGGCCTGGGAAGGCAGTCGAGGACGGCCCAAAGCCATGGGACCCTGCACCCATGTGGGATACCCGGAGGAGGTTCCTGGATCCTGGCTTCGGATCGGCATAGCATCGGCCACATCGGACGGAGGATCTTCCTTTCTATCTCTCCTCCTCTCTGTACATCTGACTTTCCAATAAATAAATAAATCTTAAAAAAAAAGAAAAGAAAGAAACTAGATCCTCCCAAGGATAGGTGGTGCTGAGGTTCTTAGAATCAAAGAAGAGGGCCTGGCACCATTGCCTAGCAGCTAAAGTCCTCACATTGAACACACCGGTATCCCATATGGGCACCCGTTCTAATCCTGGTGGCCCCGCTTCCCATCCAGCTCCCTGCTTGTGGCCTGGGAAAGAGGTCAAGCACAGCCCAAAGCCTTGGGACCCTGCACTCATGTGGGAAACCCAGGGGAGGGTGCAGGCTCCTGGCTTTGGATTGGCTCAGCTCCAGCCATTGTGGCCACTTGTGGCTGTGGTCAGTGAGCCCTCCCTCCCTGCCCACATGTTTGATGTACATATTCCCATCCTGCTTGCCCAGGGGCCCTGGGAGGTGGGGCCTGTCAGCATCACTGGGCTGTTCCCCGTGTATCCAAGGTGGGAGCTGACTCAGAGATGGAGGGCTGACTTGGCAAAGGGCTCAGGGCCAGGACATGTGGAACCTGGTTCCTTCATGGTCACTGTTCGCGTGTGAAGGTGGAAGGATGCAGAGGCAGGACTAAGCGGGAGGGGACAGTGGCTGAGAGAGGAGGGGGAGGATAGGATGGTCTTCCCGCAACATACTGCCTCCTCATTTGCCTGCAGCAGATTTAGGCAAGCCCGGGTGCCTGTCCTTGAGACAGGCCCAGCTGCTGATGGTGCCTGCAGAGCGGAGGAGGCTGGGGCAGGGGTGTGCCTGTGCAGGAAGCTTGGCACAGCACTGCCCTGGCTCGCCTCCACAAAGCAGATGCCACCACGTTGAGCAGTGTGGGGACCAACAAGGCTCAGGTGCTAAGGAGTATTTGCAGCTGCAATGGGACCAGGCAAATGCCTGGTACTCTGGAGCAGGTGTAGGGCACAGCGGGTAGCACACTGCTTGGGGCACCTGCATCTTGTATCTGAGTCCCTTGGTGCCAGTCCCGACTCCACATCTGATCCTGGCTTCCTGCTCCTGCACGCAGGCCCTGGTGACCCGCATACTTGGGGCCTTGCCCTTCGTGTAGGAGACCTGAATGGAGTTCCAGGCTCCTGGCTTGGAGCTGTCCTGTCTGGTGCAGACATCTGGAAAAAAATCTCTGTTTCTACCTCTCTGACTTTCAGATGAATGGTTTTAAACAAAGCTAACCTGAAACCAGGAAATGGTTCATGCACACAAAGTCACGCATGGGTAAGCTTGGGCACAGCCTCAGGGCTTTCAGGTAGCCTGCAGTCTCTAGTGGGTCATTCACTGACAGTCCCTCACGTGACAGGTGGTAACTGTTCATGCTTTGCACAGAGCACTTTGCCCAGGGTGAGTGTACTGTGGGTTTCAGAAGCACAGACCATGAGAAAACAGAGTGGGTCTCCCTGCTTTTTTGCACCCACATAACTTGAATTATGTTGTTTCATCAATGTCATTTTTGAAGTTCTTGCATATGCGGTTTCAGCCTTGGTAATAACGCTGACAACTGCAAGCAATCTGAGTGGTCACCTGTTTGGGACTGTGCACGCCAACAGGGTTCGTCTGTGCCCCAGGGATGCCAGCAGCAGCTCCAGGAGAGGGTGGTGGAGGGACTAGCAGATGTCGCCTCGCAGGACATGTGCATGATGTTAGAGTGACACACACATCATTTCATTCAAACTGGGACAAAATTAAAGCGCTCCAGTGGGCCAGTGCTGGGGCATAAGGGTAAGCCTCTGCCTGCAGCACCAGCATCCCATATGGGCACCAGTTAGAGTTCCAGCTGCTCCACTTCTGATCCAACTTCCTGCTGATGCACCTGGGAAAGCAGTGCTTGGCCCCCTATACCCAGGTGGGAGAGCTGGAAGAAGCTCATGGCTCTGTTTTACACTGGCCTAGCTCTGGGCATTGTGGCCATTTGGGGAGTGTACCAGCAGATGGAAGATTTTTCTCCTCTCTCTGTAACTCTGCCTTTCAATACAAATAAATCAAATCTTTAAAAAAAAACACTCAACAGTATTGCTTATTTCTTATGGGCAAAGGAAAATGTACATCAGTGCACATGAAAAACACCACGATGCTACCCCACATGTTGTTAACAGCTGGGACTGCTTTAGAAGTGGTAGAAGTTTCAAGATTCTAGCCCTTTAATTTTCCAGTAAGTAGAATCTTCCTCTGTGTGTGAGAGAGAGACAGAGAGACAGAGAGAGAGAGAAAGAGAGAGCGAGAAAGAGAGACCAACTTAAGAGGCATTGTGCAGCCTGGATGATGGAGTGGAGGAAAGCCTGCCTGTAGGACAAGCCCTTGGCCCAGTTGTGCCCTTGACGGTGTCCTGATCTAGATCCTGGGCAGGTCACTTAGCTGTCTAAGCCTCCACCTACTCATCCGTATTTGGCAATGACCTTGTCTGCTGTCCAGGGCACACAGTAGGTACTCGGATGTATCATAGCCACTATTGTTTTTACAAATTTTCACCAAAAAAAGGGAAGGCTTGCAGTCTTACTAGATGATGGTCAGTTGGGGTCTGTATCTGGTTCAATCAGAGATGGCTTCCTGCAGGAGGAGGAGATGGAGCCACTTGAATGTGTGTGGGAAGCAGGGCAGCTGGGAGTTGAAGCGAGGGCTGAGCAGAGGTCTCTGTGCTGGTGGTCACGATGTGACTTATTTCCACACTATAGACCGACAGACTGGGCAGAGTCTGAAGCAACTGGCCGCAGAATAGGAGCTGGGAAGCCCTTGGGAAGGAGAGAAGGCGCAGAGATCTGGGCCGGTTTGTGGGAAAAGGAGGGCACTGTCAGCAGAGACTTGGGTGGGAGTCTTGCGGGCTGGCTTCTGGCCTCGGTTGGCAGAGTGGGTCCGCGGTGCCAGCAGGACCATAAGCCTTTGCATGATGCTCTTGCCAGAGGCCCCAGGCCCAGCAGCATGGGGAAGTGGGGGAGGAGGCAGGCAGCAGCACTGCTTTTGTTGTGGCTCCAGGCGGGGCCCTTTCGGGGTCACAAAGCAGGGGCACCCACGGTGGGGCTGTGGGAGGGAAAGCCCCTGGGGAGTGCCTGTGCCTACAGCTCACCAAGGAGCTGCAGAGACCTGGGAGGCTGGGGCCCCTGCGGTGAAGATGGCAGTGTGTGCACCTGCATCTCGCAAGCCTGGGGTAGTGTCCTGGCTAATGCCTTGGCCCCCAGGGCATGGTGATGGCTCAAGCCGTCAGGGACCTGTCACCTGTGTCAGAGAATTCAGGGGGCTGTGGTGGACGTCTGAGGAGTGAACCAGAAGGCAGAAGATCTGTTTGCAACCCTGTCTTTTTGCCTGTCAAATAAGACATACTTTTTAAAGAAAGTTTTAAAATATTTATTTATTTTTATTGGAAAGGCAGATATACAGAAAGAAGGAGAGACAGAGAAAAAGACCTTTCATCCACTGGTTCACTCCCCAAGTGGCCGCTAATGGCCAGAGCTGAGCCAATCTGAAGCCAGGAGCCAGGAGCTTCTTTCGAGTCTCCCCCATGAGTGCAGGGTCCCAAGGCTTTGGGCCTTGACTGCTTTCCCAGAACACAAACAGGGAGCTGAATGGGAAGCCGGGCCACTGGGATTGGAACTGGTGTTCATATGGGATCTCAGTGTGTACAAGGCAAGACTTTAGCTGCTAAGCTACCATGCCAGGCCCAACACATTTTTGTTTTTGAATACACATTTTTCTATTATCTTTTACAGGTCCTAGCTGTGAAACTGAAAGACACACACACCTGTTGGCAAACAAGCATACAAGTGGTTGTCCCTGGGTGAGGGTGAGGATCTGGGGGAGAAGCAGAATGGAATTGGTGGGTGGTAGCCCCAAGAGGCCAGGAGTTCAGCCCACACATCTATGCACATGGCGCCATCTAGTGTGCGTGAGGGGTGCCAGCTGCCCTGCTTCCTGGAGAAGGGACTCCTTAGAGCTATCCTTTGGGGGCAGAGAGAGGCTTGAGAACTTCCTGGGGCTGGGTGGGCACCAGGCAACAGCTGCTGTGGGCCTGGCCGTGGAGACCAGCGGCCATCTCCGGTGCAGGCCTGCCCTCACCCCAGAGTGGCCTGCTTCTTCAGCTAGCAGATCCCCAGTGCGCACGTGCAGCCCCTGTCCTGATGGGCCATGGGAGTGACTGGCAGGATGGGTACAGAAGCCAGAGGACGGGGAATAGAGCGGCTGGTTGAGCTTCCTGGGGTCCAGAGAGAGCAGGGGCTGGCTCCAGGCGCGGCACAGAGGACAGTGATGGCATGGGACCTGCGACCCCCCTTGGGCAAGCCCCTCAGGCCTCAGTTTCCCTTTCTTGCAGTGATGCTTTCTTGTAGTCCTGGGGTGAACCAAAGCAAAGCTTTTGGAGCAAGGACTCTGGAAGTAGAGGCTGTTCTCCACTGTTGAGGCTGTGCCAGGCCCTGCCCAGGATGGCACCAGCCTTGGGGCTTCCCCAGAAAGCGGTGGCTGCGGGCTCTGTGGAAGGCGATGAGCCTAGGGCTGCTGGCTGGGCCCAGGCCAGGCTGTCTGGGGAGAGCCCAGACTTGGGGTCTACACACTGTTCTCCTATCTACCACCCAAGGGCTCCTTGGACCCAGGTCCTCGAGGCTGGTTGGTGAGGGACACGGTAGGGGACAGTGGGCCCTGGGGAAGGCCTGCAGTGCTGGTACAGAGGCTGTCTCCCCCATTCCCCCTCCCCTCTTCTCTTCTGAGGCCCCTCATTTATATAGACTTCAAAATGCTTGTGGCAGGGGGAATTCATATGAAATTCATATGTTGTTCTCTTACGATAGGCATTTTCCAGGAACTTTTACAAATTTTTCTTTTTACATATTCATAAGGCAGAGAGAGATGATGATTAATTCTAGCTGTTGGTTCATTCTCCGTACAGCTGTTGCAGCCAGCACTGGGCCTGGCTGAAGCCAAAAGCCAGGAGCTTCCTCCAGGCCTCCAGCAGGGACCCAAGCACTTGGGCCATCCTCTGCTGCTTTCCCAGGCACCTTAGCAGGGAGCTGGACTGGAAGTGGAGCAGCCGGGACTTGAACAGGCACTCTGATGTGAAATGCTGGTGTTATAGGTGATGACTTAACATGCCAGTGCAACAATGCCAGTTCCCAGATGCACGTTTTAATATTGAAAAGTGGAGGGGGGAAAAAAATAAGTTTGTGCCTCCCTAGAAAGACCACGAGCATTCTCACTCTGGCATTTGGAGCGGTGGGAGTGCAGGCTAGTACAACCACTATGGGAATCAGTGTGGAGAGTGCTTAGAGAATTGCAAATAAACTTGCTATATGACCCAGCTAAACTGCTTCTAGGAATATATCCAAAGTAAATGAAAACTGCATATAAGGGGATATGAAATCCTATATTTACAGCACCACAATTTACAATAGCAAAGACATGGAAACAATCCGGATGCCCATCCAAAGAGGAGTGATTAAAGAAACTGTGGTACATCTCCTCCATGGAATATTACTCAGCTATTAAAAAGAATGAAATTATACTATTTACAACTAGATGGTCCCAACTAGAGACCATTATGCTCAGTGAAATAAATCAATCTCAAAAAGAGAAATACCGTATGTTCTCTCTGATAAAAAGCACTCATCATTAAATTGTAACATCAGTAACTCTTTTCATTCTGTTTTTGCTGCATCCCATGTGTTTTGATGTTTTTGTTTTCAATTTCTCTTGTCGAATTCATCACTGGCTCATGGATCACTGGGTGACATCATCTTGCCCAAGAGGTTTTTGTATTTTTTTGCTTCACCCATGTGTTGGTTATTCAGTGACACGTTTTTCAACTCCATGGGGCTGTAAATTTTTTTGTTTTAACTTCACAGCTGTTGTTGACTTTGTTTTGTGGTTTCTCATTTAAGGGAATGTATAGTGATGGCGTAATAGAGACTATAATATTCAAATGTGAAGATAGAATGCAATATGCATCCCTACTTACAAATAAAAGATGGACTCCCAGTAAAGTTGTTGGACATATCTAGACATATCTGACATTGTCTGTACCAGCAACGCTGGGGCACATTTAAATAACAGACTGATGGACTTATGACTGCTTATGAAGGACAACACTAGTGTAATAATATGAGGGAAAATCAGTTAGGAGGTAAAACTTGGCGGGTAGGGGAATCTCAGGCCCTATGGAATTGTACCATAAAAATAAACAAAACATCAATTAGGAAAAAAAATTTAAACTGTGGAAAAGTATGAATATCAAAATTGCCATTTTACTCACTTAAAAAAAAAAGTTGTTTTATTTTTGTTTGAAAGATTTGTGGGAGAATGGGAGACAGAGAAGGAAGATCTTTCACCTGTTGGTTCACTCCCCAAATGGGCACAATGGCCAGAGCTGAGCCAATCTGAAACCAGGAGCCAGGAGCTTCTTCTGGGTCTCCCAGGTGGATTCCTGATCTCAAGGCTTTGGGCCATCCTCCACTGTGTTCAGGGTGGACTCCTGGGATCCTGTGGGAATTCCACCACACTGGTCCATAGCAGTTGTATCGTTCACTGGCAGTTTATGAGAGCAGCCAGCTCTCACACTAGTCATTTTTTCATTTTTAATTTTTTTAAAGATTTATTTATTTGTATTGGAAAGGCAGATATACAGAGAGCAGGAGAGACAGAGAAGATCTTCCATCCAATGGTTCACTCCCCAAGTGACTGCAATGCCTGGAACTGAGCCGATCTGAAGCCAGGAACCTCTTCCAGGTCTCCCACACAGGTGCAGGGTCCCAAAGCTTTGGGCCGTCCTTGACTGCTTTCCCAGGCCACAAGCAGGGAGCTGGAAGGGAAGCGGGGCTGCCAGGATTAGAACTGGCGCCCATATGGGATCCCAGCGCATTCAAGGCAAGGACTTTAACCGCTACACTATTGGGCTGGGTCCCTCCATTTTAAAATTTATATTTAATTTAAATTTATATTTGGGGGCTGGTGTTGTGGTGTGGTGGGTTTAGCTGTGACCCCAACATCTTACAGAGGCTTGGTTCAAGTCTTGGCTGCTCTGTTTTCAGTCCAGGTCCCTGCTAATGTGCCCAAGTAGACTGAGGAAGTTGGCCCAAGTGCTCAAACCACAGCCACTTAGGGGAGAATCCTGGATGGAGTCTCAGGTTCTTGGCTTTGTCTTGGCCCAGTCTTGGCCATCATTTGGGAAGTGAACCAGTACAAGGAAAACCTCTCAATACAATTTTAAAAAGACTTATTTATTTTAATTTGAAAGGCAGATTTTACAAACAGAAAGAGAGATCTTCCATTCTCTGGTTTACTCCTCAAATGGCTGCCATGGCTGGAGCTGAGCTGATCTGAGACCAGGAGCCAGACATTTCTTCTGCATCTCCCACGTGGCTGCAGGGGCCCGAAGACTCGGGCCATGCCTGACCGCTTTTCCAGGCCACAGACAGGGAGCTGGATGGGAAGTGGAACAGTCAGGACAGGAAGCAGCACCCATATGTAAAATGACATCTGAGGGAGGTTTTGATTTGCACTTAGTCATTCTCCTCACTCTTCAAGTGGCCTCCAGCAGAGTCTTCACCCACTTCTTGCCACCATTTCCTCATTTCCACACTCAGGTGCCATGTGTGAGAGTCATGGGAGACAAATAAGTGAACAACTTGGCATCCATGCAAGATACACAGAAGGGACGGTCTAGGCCAATGTCAAGGTCAGTGCTGGCAGCCCGGACCAACCATGATGACTGGCAGAGAGGCCGGTCACATGAGGATCCCCTGGCTCTGACAGTGTGAGTGAGAGCTGCTCCCCTCAGCCTGGCAGTGACACCTACCTTTGCTGCTATAACCTGGGTGCCACAGGGGAAATTTATAGGAGCAGGTGGCAGATCCCTTCCCAGCCCTTTCCATTTCCATGCA
This sequence comes from Ochotona curzoniae, assembly GCF_017591425.1. NCBI lineage: Eukaryota > Metazoa > Chordata > Mammalia > Lagomorpha > Ochotonidae > Ochotona > Ochotona curzoniae. The sequence goes on along the minus strand of NW_024466004.1, from coordinate 9,044,096 downwards.
GGCTTCCTAGCTCTGGGTGCCTTCCCTTCTGGGCTCTCTCTCGCTTGCTCCTTTCCTCCCTCTCTGTTTCTTTGCTCAGTCCCTGGAGCAGAGCAGGAAGTGCCCCAGCCTTTCCCACCCATGGCCTGGAATGAAGCCAACCCCAGGCTCAGCCCACAGCCCAGGGTTCCATTGTAGGACTGGGCAGAGCCCTACCTGAAGCCAACTCCCTGTGCACCCCTCTCTTCCCTGTCCACCTTCTCTGGGAGCACAAGAACCTCATCTCCAGTTCTGCCACTGGGCACTTGGCCCAAGGCAAGGAGTACCCTCTGTGTGCCCAACCCTGCAGCAGGACCCCCAAGGCTCTCTTCCTCCCAGCAAGGAGCTCCCCGGCTGCTTGGGGCCCGACCTGGGTGCAGTGGGAATGCTAATAGTCCGTGCCGTGTGCCTGTCATGCACTGGCGACTGCCATATGGACCTGGCTTCACTGAAGCCTTGTCACAGCTTGGAGAGGGGATGCTTCTGCCACCTCCTCTTCACCAGCGATGACGTCAGGCCATGAGAGGGTTATCTGAGGCCCAGACCTCCATGGCTTGAAGCAACAGCAGCAACTGATGGAGACCCGTGCTTCTAACCCCCTGTGTCTGTGTGCAGGGATGAGGTGTTTGAGCGGAGAGGGCAAGTTGCTCCCATCCAGCAAAGGATGGGGTGCCCCAGGCTTTACTGTGATGGGTCGTGAGGCTTACTGATCTTAGCCAACTTGCTGAGTAACTTCAGTTAAGAAGAAGAGGGAATGGGGAAGCAATGGTGGGGTATGATACATTAAGCTGTTGCCTGCTGTACCAGCATCTCATGTGGGTGCCAGTACAAGTCCTGGCTGCTCCACTTCCAATCTAGCTCTCTGCTAATATGCCTAGGGAAGCAATGAAAGATGGTCCAAGTCCTTGGGCCTCTGCCACCTGTGTGAGAGACCTGCAAGAAGCGACCGGATCCTGGCACCTTGAGGCCATTGGGGAGTGAACCAGCAGATAGAAGAGCTCTTTTCTCTCCGTCTTTCCCTCTCTTGACCTAATTCTGCATTTCAAATAAAAATGAGTAAATCTTTTTTTAAAAAAGAAAAAGGGTGGAAACCCAACTCCTGCTTTGGAGACCCTCCCCTCCATTCCCCTGGTGAGCGGTGGAGACACTGCCCATCCTAGGTGAGAATAGTATGTCAGCTTGGCCTGGTCTGCCTTCCCTGCGACCTGCATCCCTGGGAAGGGATGAGGGAGGCAGATGGGGAGACCAGAGGCTGCAGCAACAGGTTTGGCCTTCTGTGTAATCGTGTAATCTCCCACCACTGTATTGGGGACCACTAGGTCCCTGGGGAAATCAGAAATGTGAGCCTCAGGAAAGGCCAGGCAAAATGTTAGCCTGAGAGTGAGGGGGAGACGAGGGAAGGATTAAGGACACCAACCTCAGGGAGCTTGCCCGGGGACCAGGAGAGGGTTAAGGATATAGGCCACAGGACCCTAGTGGCTCAAGTCCTCACCTTGCACACACCTTGCCAAGATCCCATATGGGTGCTGGTTCTAATCCCGGCAGCCCTGCTTCCCATCCAGCTCCCTGCTTGTGGTCTGGGAAAGCAGTCAGGACAGCCCAAAGCCTTGGGACTCTGCACCCATGTGGGAAACCTGGAAGAAGTTCCTGGGTCCTGGCTTCGGCTCAGTGCAGCTCCAGCTGTTGTGGTCACTTGGGGAGTGAATCAATGCACGAAAGATGTACCCCTCTGTCTCTCCTCCTCTCTGTATATCTGACTTTGCAATAAAAATAAATAAATCTTTAAAATGTATAGACAAAAAAAAAAAAAAAAGGATACAGGAGGCCACAGGGAGTTTTCCCGGGGACTACATGAAGCCCTAGTCTCACTGTTTGAAAATTGATGGAGCTTAACAAAGTCACGGCTCATCCATATGGAAAATGAGGACGGTGACAGTGCTGGTCTTGGGACTGCTAAGATGTGAATGATACGCTGCACACAGGCCATGCTGCCTGCACCTGATGGGGAGGCCAGCCCAGGCAGCAGTGTACCCAAGTGACCCTGCAGTTCTAGGTCAGCTCCTGGGGCAGGGGGCACTTTTGCTTGGATGTATGCACCCCTCCCTCTTGCTCCAGGGTCCCAGGACCAAAGTCTGTCTCCGTCTCTCTCCAGTTGCCCTTCCCGGCATGCTTCTCAGCAACATGGGACTCCACCGATTCCTTTAGGTTCAACGTGTGAGGAGTAGAACCGGAGGCTGGAAGCAGGGATCTGGGGGACCCCCACCCTGAACCCTGGTTGAGAACACACCCCATCCACTTCAGCCCCACAAGCTTCAAGGCAAGGGTAGCGGCTGGCACTGCTGCCACCTGTCTGGGTGACCTTGGCCAGCTTCCCCTTGCCGCCCTACCCCGCCCGGTTGCTGGTGACTTTTATGGGCACTTATGAAACTGTGTCCAGATTAGAATCGGACTTGCCCCATGATTCCAGGGCTGGTTGAATAGACGCGGAGGCAGATGGAGCAGGAGTGAGTGACACAGGAGCAGAGAGACCATGTCAGGAGAGGGGCTGGGCCAGCAGGTACCACTGTCCCCCTACCTCTTCCCTTTGTCACAGCCTGCGATCCACAGGGCAGCTCTCAATGCACGCAATTGCTGCTGACGTGAGGAGCTGTGAACCGTGTGCAAGGTGGTGCTGAGTCGCCGTGCCAACACCTGACCCTGCCTTTGATGCCAGGACCTGGCCTGTGTCCTGCCAAGTGGCCCAGGGCGGCTGACAGTGGCAGGCAGAGAAGCCTGGGCTCCATAGAGGTGGGGGCTTGTGTCTTCCCCCGTTAGACCGAGGAAGGTCAGAGCTGGTGTCCTCACTTAGAAGACGTGCCAAGAATGGTCTCCGACCCACACAGAGGGAGACAGTCTTTCCTGGCTGTAGGGCAGCTGCTTTCTACCCCCAGCTCCGACCTCACCTCTGTGGCAGCCATCACGGCTCTGCTCTCTCATCTGGGCTTCCTGCAGATGGCACAACCAAGAGCTACCTGGATAGAAGAACTTCCAGCAGGGCCAGGGCCTGCCTCCCACCCTCCCCAACACCTCCTGCCCCAAACTCACTGGTCTTCCCCTTTCTGAAGCCATCAATGGAGCCAGGGGCGGGACTCTGGGTCTGAAGAGGCTAACACTGGCCGAGACCCTTCTCCATTTCTGAGGGGCAATGGGAGAGGTGCCCTTGGTGGTGTTGGTGGTGGGTCCATCTGGGTCTCCAGTGCAGGTGGTGGGAGTCAAATGCTTGCACCTTCATTTGCTGCCTCCTGGGTGCTTTAGTAGGAAGCTGGACAGGAAGTAGAAGGGGATTTGCTCCCAGCACTGGCAGATGGGGTGCAACTGTACCAGGTGGCCACCTGCCCCTTCCTGTGTGCCCCAGCGCCTCCCCTAGCTGGTCTTCCTCATTTCACTTGTGTGCCTTCCTCTGCAACTTCCCCTCCCAGCTCACAGCAGCCGACAGCTTTGCTTACATGACTCCCGCCCCGTGAGCCCGCTCTTGTGTGTTGCTTTGGGAGATATGCCGTGGGACAGTCAGTGGCATGTATGAAACGCTGGTTTGCTGCTTCACACTGCAGCAGCTGGCCCTGGGTTGGGCAGGCGCACACTCTCTTGCCTGCACACTGGCCCTTGGGGTCCCTTTCCTGTGTCCCCTTCCCCCAGGAGATAAGGCTGGAGATTTAGGGACACATCCCAGGAGCAAGGTTGCTGGGCTACAGAGCACAAGCCCCCCAGTTTAGAGCAGTTGCCTGGCTGACCCTGCTACCCACAGTGAGGACTCTGCGTCCTCACCTCCCCACCTGCGTCAGAATGCGCTCAGCCCTTGCATGCGTGCAGCTGAAGGGATCGCCATGGCCGCTTGTTAGCTTTGGGGGCGTTGTCTCTTTGGCTGGCTTTCCCGTCCATTTTTGGGGTGTGGCATGTCCTCTTGTCACCCTGTGGAGGCTGCTTGTATTGTTTGGCATTGCTAGGACTCCTGGGGTTGGCCGTGACAGGATGATATCCGTCATCGGCCGTCACTGGGTCGTCCTCAGGTACTTTGAAACCTGACTCCTGCTCAGTGGGTGCCCTTCTCGCTGCTGTCAGCTGCTCTTGCCTTAAATGCCAGGGCAGCTGGCACAAGGCACAGCCTGAACCAGGAACTTGCTGGGAGCATGTGGCCTGGGGGTTGTGGGGTGATGAAGGGTGGGGAAGAGGCCAGGACACGGTGGCCATGCCTTAGAGTTCTAGCCCTGCTTCTTCCCTCTCAGGGTCCATGCTTAGGGCTTCCTACGGCAAGGCTGGTGTCTGATCGGCAGATTCTGGCTGGTCTGCCTTTGGACCTCAACATCTCAAAGCTCTGAGAAAGAGAAACACATCCACAGAGAGGGTGCTGGCTGGGCCGGAGCACCAATGTGCATGTTGGCAGGTCAGGATGGGCTTCCTGGAGGAGGCGCCATCTCTCTGAGCTCCACAGGGAGCACCAGAGTTCTCCAGGCCTCAGCAAGGTCTGTGTCTGAGCTTCCCAGAGTGGGAATAGGAATGGGGGTTCCCGTCCCTATTCTACACTCCAGGGACTGTGGGATCTAGGTCTTTACCTGTTGGTGTTGGAGCGGGAGGGGCGAAGGCCTCACTCTCTGGGTAACCTTGGGCCAAGTCCCTGCTCCTCACTGAGTGGTAAGGGTGCTGGGAGGGGGTTCAGAGGAGCTCCCCCAGGCCCCACCCCAAGCCCTCTGCAAATGCTGGCATGGCAGCAGGAAGCCACTGCCCCTTCTTTACTTACCACACCAGCAAGGTTCAAAGGGCCCCAGGACAGGCATATTTGTTGCCCTGCCCACCCCCACTAGGTCATGTCACCTCCTTTCTGACAGCCCCTAGTGCTGGCTGTGTTCGATCACAGGTTTGCCCTTACAGCCTCCGTGCTGGGCCAAAGACAGCTGTGAAGGGTTGAGCTATGGCTGCGTGCCGCATAGGGACCCCAGGGCTGCCATTTTCTGCATCTGTGAGTGGAGCCAGCTGTTATGTCCTATGAGCTCCATCTCATATGACAGAGGCCCAAGGCACCCCAGCTTGTCAGTGCAGAGGCAGGTCCCAATGGCAGCTATGGGCTCATGACTCCGTTTCTCCCATTATTTCCTCTCCCCATCCCACCAGGCCCTTCTCCGTCTTCATCTTCCTTGGGCCAAGCCCCCATGCCAAAGGCCTCCCCTCCCCAGGCTCCTCCCACTTCCTCCTGGGCCAGTCCACCCCCTCACACACCCTCCTGAGCCACCTGTCTCCTGGAGACACCAGCAGGGGGCAGGCGTCCTCATGGAGCTCCAAGGGTTCCCCTCAGTGATACCCCACCCTGAATTCTGGCCTTGGGGAGGGACTCCGCAGGGGTGGAGGGGGCTGTCGGGGGAGGCTCTGACATGCCAGGGAGTCCCCTTCCTGCCCCCGGTGCTCCCCTCCCAGCTGAAGCTGAGCAGGGTCAGCCATGGGCCAGGCCAGGCAGGTCAGCCCCCAGGGCCCAGCAGGCCTGGGGCACCGGGGCCCTGGCAGCTTGCCTGGAACCTGCGGACGTGGCTGGCCCCACAGCTCCGTGCCTGTCCTATTGGGAGGTGCTGGGTTATCAGAGGGAGTGGAGGAGCCGGGCCACCCCGTCTCCTGGGACGTGCAGGACCTCATGTCGCCCTGTGTGTCCGTGCAGGGTGCACAGCCCGAGGATCTGTGAGCAGGAGGAATTTCGGGTGGGAGTCAGGGGACGGGGCGCTTTAGTCCACATGTGACTCCTGAGCCGTTGGCAGAGAGCAGGTCCTGGGCAGAGATGCCAAGACGCCCACCCGTCCTCACTGTCAGTGTTGTAACTGGGCATTGAAGTCACGTTTTCTTTTCCTGTGGGATGAGGAATCCTGTCTCCACATGAAGCCACTGCTGGTGGACTGGGAGAGGGTGTGTATGGCAGCCATCGCCATCCTGAGGTGCCTGTGGAAGATCCCCCCCCGACCAGAGGGTGCAAACTGTGTGTGAACACCACCGGGCAACGTAAACGTGTGTGTTTATGAGCATGTAGGTTATGTGTGTATGTGCATATGGATGTGTGGTGTGTGTTTAGCTTTTTTTTTTTTCCCACCTGAAGCCACCGCAGGCCTGGGAGTGGGTGGAGGACATGACCCTGTCTCTCCCGTAAGGATTTAGGCTGCACCCCATAGATGTGGAAGCCTTTGGCCCAGGGTCATCAGATGAGCAGGCGAACAATTAAATTCATGCAGATGCGTCCATAGATGCGCACTGGAGATAGAAGTTTACCGCCCACCAACTAGAAGGCCATGGGGGCCGAGCCAGATGACCTTGGCTGGAGGGGTGGGGAAGGAGGATTTATTTTGACTCCCAAGACACCCAACAGCGCTGCGTCTGTGCATTCCACAGGGCCTCCTAGGCCAGGCCACAGGGACAATGGAGGCCCAGGCAGGACCTAAGGGGTGAGGCTGTATATGCCAAGGGCACAGCCATGAAGGCTTCCGGGTGGGACTGCTGCTGTTTCCCAGTGCGGCAAGTTCCTGAAGCTTCCACCTGCCATTGTCCTGCCTCAAGGCCCTGGAGGGTGGGGAGAATGGGGTCCCGGCTGTGGGGGGACCGAGGACTCCTGCATAGGCGTGAGTGACAGGACCTGGGCTGTGGCTCCTGCTGGCCCTCTTAGCTTAGCCCTCTCTGGGGAAGCTGTGGCCTTTGAGAATGGTTCTGACTCAGTACAACCTGGCTTAGATCTGGTTCCTCAGAATCCATATACACCCCAACTCCAGAGGATCTGCTGCGGATACCTGGTCGACCCATCTGAGCCTTCACGCCCTGGGCTGAACCCCCATCTGCAGGTGCAGGCCGGGGCTGTTCCCTCAGCAGCTGCCCTCTCCTGGAGGGCCTTTGGGGGTGGGGGCTGTGATGTGCCCCCAGCAAGGTTGCCTGGCTCACACCTGCCCTCTCCCCCGCCCCATTTTGTCCCCTGGTTGCTACATTCCACAGAGGAAAATGATCCTTCTTCAAGGCCCCAGGATTACAAGGCGGGTGGGGGGCCTGGGTCACCCTGGGAACACGCACGGTGCTCTTTCCCACCAGAGCCCTTCTGTGTCAACAAGGGCAGGAGTAGGGGCATCTGAGCGTGGGGACCCTGCCCAGTTGTTCCTGCCCCTGGTGAGCCACAGCAGGGAGGCAGTGAGCTGTGTGATGGGACCCTCGTAGCAGATGGCTGGGGCCTAGGTCCTGGGGTCTCCTCTGCCCCCTCCCTTCTGCTCTGACCCCCTCTCCCAGGCTGTAGCACACCCCTACCTACCCTCCCCACCCCCCCGGACATCGCTACTAAGCTGGAGATTTCCGCAGGCTGAGCCAACCGCCTGACCCTAATTATGGCGCCTTCATCCTGTTGGGGTTAAGCTCCCCGTGGCCTCCCCTGGCCCCCTCCAGCCCAGAGGCCAGGCCTGGGGTCAGGGGACTCAGGCGACTTAGGCTGCCAAGGGGGACAGCTTGTCCTGGGATCTGGGGGCGGGGATGGGGTAAGGAGGGATTCACTGGGAAGCTAGCAGGATGGCGGGGGTGGGGGCTGGGAGGCCCAAAGGAGGGCTGGCCCCGCAGGCGGGCACCACAGTCTGCAGATGAGACCCCCCCACACTGCTTTCAGCCTCGCCAGACATAGAATCACCCAGAAAATTTCTTTGAAATACCTGTATATGCCTCAGCCATACCTCATCGAGTCTGGCGTTTTCAGGCAGAGCTGGGCAAGCATGGGTATTTTGCAAAAAACACTTCCCAGATGGTTCCCAGGATGGGGCAGCTTGAGAGTTACTGTTCTAGGCAGGACCCCTTCCCAGGCAGGGGTTCTCCCCTTGACTGCCGCCAGCTGGAGCAGGAACATCTCCTTCCTCTGGGCCTCCTCTGTCCCTCTTGGTTCCCAATTAAATGTGGCTGCAGCTGTTTCATCATAAGGCTCTGAGGGGGCTGTGTGACCCTCAGCAAGTGGTTTAACTTTGCTGTGCCTTTCTCTTTGGGAAGATCACTGACCTTGCAAATAACTTGGAGCAGGCAAAAAGAACAAACAGCTGAAGAAGGGGAAGCCGGGCTGGGCAGAGGCCTCTTTGATCACTCCTGCACTTGTCATGGGCAGCCCTTGGGAGTGGAGTTTTCAAGCGCCAGGTGGGTGTCTAAGGGCACTACCTTCACGCTCCCCTGGTGCCCCCTCCAAGAACTGGAGCGTGCTGAACAAGAGCCTGCAGTTACTCACGCGGCCACCAAGTGTCACTCTCTGCCCACACTTGAAGTGAGGCAGTACAGCCAGAAGGGAAGAGGAGCTGGGAACACAAACCGGGAGAACAACCCCCCTCCCCACACCCGGGAGCCGAGCTTGGAGGGGGCCCAAGGCTGCAAAGATGGCACCTCATTTCAGCTGAAGAAAAGGCTCCGTTTGTCTGCCTTCAGACTCCTCCCTCCCATGCCAGATCACAATTCAACAGGTTCTCGAGGGGGCACCTGCTGCAGACAGAAGCGAGACTCTCCTTTTGTGCAACACAGCTAGGCGATATCCAACAGGGTCTGCACAGGACAGACAACGAGCTAGCCAGTGGTACACACCAGACACAAGGGCTCGTGGTGGTCACAGGTAGTGCCCAGCACCAGCTATCTCTCACTCTAGAGGGCTTTCCAAAGAGTGCTGGGATCTGAAGCCCACCACAGGCTTCGTGCCAGGCCGGTGGCAACCCTCCCTGGCCCTGCTCCTTAGATGGCAGGAAGGAGCCTAGCTGTGCCCGCTGGGCTGGGTGGGGGTGGCCATGTTCCTCTCTGATTCATCTCACCAATCCGTCAATTCTAGGGGTGGACTTTGTTCTTCCAACAGTCTGTCCCTGACCCCTGCTCCTGCCAGGATCCGAGCAAATCACAGTTCAAGCCAGAGGCCTGGATGGACAAGACTGGCCACCCCCTGCCCACAGCTGCCCCACCTGCAGTCTAGACCAATGGCTTCCGACGTTTTGTTGATCATGTGCCTTCAGTAATTAAAAATAAATGTTTGCACACACCTGTAATAGGAATATACTTTTATGTGGTTTATCTTGTAAAATGCATTCGTGCTAAGTAGGAAAAAGTACAAGACGAAGTGTTCAACAGTTTTTTTTTTTTAAAGATTTTATTTATTTTAGAGATAGAGCTTGAGAAGGAGAGAGGAAGACAGAGAGATCTTCCATCGTCTGGCTTATTCACCAAGTGGCTGAAATGAAAGGGGCCGAGGCCAGGAGCTTCTTCAGGTCTCCCATGTGGGGCTGCGGAAGCACTTGGGTCAGCTTCCATAGCTTTCCCAGCCATAAGCAGGGAGCAGCCAGGACTCAAACCGGCACCCATAAGGATGCCTGCACCACAGGCGGCAGCTTTACCCACTATTTCCAAGTGCCAGGCCCAGTTTTTTTTTCCAGCACCTCTGCACCACACCCTTGAAGCTGCGGGTTCACTCCCACCCAGGCTGCACTGACGGGCAGTGGTCCTTGGAGTCCCTGCTCATCCCTTTATGTGCCACTGAGGGGAGAGTGCCAGTTCAGAGAAGCAGCAGGAGTGGACTGCAGCAGCAGGATCAGGTCTGCCGAGAGGTGGAGCCCAGGCCCAGGGCTTTGTTTCAGACCCTGATGCTGCTCGCCCCAGCATGTGGCAGCCCCCCTCTCCTAGGCCAGGGGACCAAGCCCTGCTGGGGAATGCACGCAGGGGTGTCTTCCCTGGGGCAGGGTCGCAGGGGGCACATGACACTCCTGTGCCCCAGCCCTCTCTCTCACGGGGTCCCCATCATTGTGGGTGGCCAGAGGCCAACATGGGGTGCACAAGGAAGCCCTATATGGATCCGTTCTCAACCCGGTGACTCCAAAGGCTGCACCAGGCCAGGCAGGCAGGCAGGCTGGCGGAGGCGGCTGTCTACCCCGAGGGTGGCAACCAGGCTGGCCAGCCCCCCTTCCGCGTGTGGGCCGTACAGAGCGTCTGTGTGTGCAGTCACCAGGCGCTTGTTCTGGGGAGGGTGAGGGGTGCGGGGGTGGCAGGGAAGGTACGTGAGGCCGGGCACGAACAGCCTCACCCACCAGCCCCACTCTTGCCAGGTACAAACCAGCTGCTGAGGGACTGCCCACTGCCTCCTCCCTTCCCTGGGCATGGCCAGGAGGTCGGGGGGGTGGGGGAGAAGCACCTCTCCACCCTTGAACCCACGGGGGCAGGCCAGCTCACCTGGGTCACAGGCAGATCTGTCTGCTCGGCCAATTTCCCTAGCCCCTTCTCAGGCAGGGGAAGGGGCCGGGACACGCGAGGCCCGTCGGAATCGCACACTATAAAAACTTGGGTGCCGGGCCAGGGTGGGAGGAGGTGGTTTCCTTGGGTGGGGGGCGGAAATGATTTCCATGCAAATGAGATGCAAACTCTTTAATGAGTTTGCAATTAGGAGCGCGCGGCTGCCAGGCCCTGCGGGTTTTATGAATGGGCCGGCGTGGGGGAGGAGCGCGCCGGCCCCACACGTCCCCGCCGCGGCGCCCGCGACATGCCGCGCCGCACGTTGCCGCCGCCCGGCCCGCCGCGTCCTGGCCGGCGGCCAGCGGGTCAGCTGCTCGCGCGGCGGCGCGCGGGAGGCTGCTGGCCAGAGTCCCCCGCCACGCCGCCGGCCGGCGACACGCCTCCTGGGGCCCGCGCGGGGAGGGGGCACCCCTTTCCCGGAGGGATGGGAACGGCTCCCCCAGCTTTGCAGCGGGACCCAGTCAAGTCAGCTTCCAGGCCCGCAGTGGCCCTTTGTAATGGGCCACCCCTGTGTGTGGGGGGATGGGAATGGGGCCCTGACTTGAGTGTGGGGGCGGGGCCGGGGGGCAAGCAATGACCTTGGGGGAAATGGAAGGACAGGTGCCGGCGAAGGGCCCGGTTTTCATCCCAGAGTGCCCCCCCTCCAGCCCCTACCCAGTGCACAGCACCTCGGGGACACCTGCTGTTCATGATACTGCTCCCTGAGCCCCAAGACAGGGGGCCCCCCTCCCCAGGCGGGGGGAGGGGGTCGGAGGAGCTGGCCAGAAAGGGACTCACCAGGGCTGAGCCCAGTCGGGCTCGCCGAGTCCCCTCCTCCCTCGCCTCCCCTCCCCCATGGCTTTCAGGATAAATTAACTAATTACCTCCAATTAAAGCGCCTGCTTCTCCCTTTCCTCCCCAGGGCCCCAGTCCGGCCCCTGGGAGTCGTGAGCGCCCAGGCCGGGTCTGAAAGGGGGGCTAGCCGGTCAGGTGCTAGGCAGTGAATCGGTGGAGGAGGGCAGGGCAGGGATGGGAGTGGTCCCTGGAGGTGGGACTCCTGGGAACAGGGTCTGGGTTCTCCCAAGGCTGGGGGCAGGGGAGGGGGCTCCCTTCAGCTTGTGAGGTGCTGGGGAGCCTGAGGGCCACTGCGGGAGGCCCTCGAGGGCTGCACCAGATGTCCCCTCCCCTAGCACACAGGAAGAGACACCGCCTGGTACCATCGCTCTGTCCTTCTCCACCGCCTGCCCCGCCCCTTAGTGGCCCCAGGCACAGGCCCAGCACCTGCCCGGCCCAGCGCTGCTCCGGCCGCACCCTGGCCCCACGTGTGGGACGTGATGAGGAGGATACCTGGCGTCCACAGGCAGGGTGATGGCTTGCTGATCTAGGTTCCACCTCCGGGGGCCAGCTGGCCTCCCCTAGGACCAGGCGGGCCGTCACTTAGCAACACCTCCCCCAGCAAAAAAGGCTCCCCCCTCTGATTCTTCCATGCCAAGAACCAGGGCTCCGGCTGCATTGTGTGCGAGGGGATGAGAGCAGGCCACTGTCTCCCCAAAGCCTGGTCGGGGCTTGAGGGGTCAGGGTCCCCACCTTGGCAGCCCCACCAGCCCGCAGCCACAGGCAGAGGCAGGTAGCAGGCCCCCCCTGGAAGGGCCCTGCACCCACCAGAGTGGGCAGATGGGTGAGCCGGGCTGCGCACAGGGAGGACCACGCCTGCGGTGCCCCATGGGACAGTTTGGCCTGTGCCCTCCCCCCAGGTCCATGTGAAGCTGGCTCAAAGCGCGCCCCTGCCCCTTCCCCCGGCTCCCACCCTAGCAGACTTCCTCACGCCTCGCTCGCGCGTGGCCAGCAGCTTTTCGCTCTGCAGCCCCGGGCCCAGCCTCCCGGTGCGCGCTCGGGCGCGGCGCTCGGTTCCCCGCAGTGCCCACGGCCCGCAGTGCCTACGGCCGGCAGAGGGCGACGGCGGCCCTGGGAGGGAGCCGACGGATCCGCTTCCTCGCCTTCCTGGGCCGCGGTGCCCAGCCCGGGCTCCGGGTCGCTGCGCGTGTGCGTGTGCGTAATGGGGCTGACCCGGGACGCCTTCCGTCCGGGTGACCTAGACCTAACCTGTGAGCAGAGGACGAGAGGTTAGACCACAGGTTGAACTTCAGAGGCAGCCCCAGAGGTGAACCCGGAGCAGGAAGAGGAGGATGGGGTGGGGGAGTGGGAAGGGGCGCTGGAGGTCACGGGCTTTCCTCCCTTGACCCTAGAAAGAGTATTGCACAGAGGAGCTGAGGGTCCACCCTTTCGGGAGAGAACGAGTGTGAACATCTGGGCCACATCTGGACTCCTGGCAGGACAGGAAGCTGGTCTGTTTGGGACCCTCAAGGTTATACCTAGTCCTGCTGGGGGGGGGGGGGCCGTCGCCGCTGTCACATCACTGGACACCCCTTTCCAAACAGGTGTGCACAGGACAGTCTGGTAGTGCCCCACGCCCACCCTTAATGAGGTTCCTGGACAGCCGCCTGTTCTGAGCCACTCAACCCTGGTGTAGCCAGCAGTGCGCACCGTGAGACGCTGGCCTTTTGCCGCAGACACGCTGGGAAATGGGGTCCGGGGGTCCCCCCAGTCCAGGCCTCTCCCTCCCCAGTGAGGGGGGACAGGAGAGAAGGGCAGGGGAGGGAGGCTGCGGTCCCCAGCCCATGGAAAGGGAGTGGGGACCGGCTGGCTGTCGGGCCATCACACACAAAAGCTTGGGAATGTGAGAAAAGGGGTGGGGGCGAGGGGACAACAGAAGTGATTCTTTCTTAGGCCTGGGTTCTGGGATGTGTGTGTGTGTGGGGGGGAGCACACGGGGGAAAATCCCTCTGGGTTCGGCTGGGTTCCAGGACGCCCTGGCGGGCAGGGGAGTGACCGCAATGGCCTTGCAGAACGGGGCGCTGGTGAGGAGGACGGGGCCGCTGTGTGGGTGGGTGGAGCGCAGAGCCCACCCAGCTTCTCCCCCTGCCTTTCCGGGGGCCCGGCCCCCACCCCTCGCCTCTCGCCCGCCCAGCCCGCCGCGGCCCCTCCCCTCCCCTCCCCCCGGCGCTGCAGCTGCTGCCGACGGACCATTCTGCACGTAGCGAATGGAGGAGCCGCACAAGGGAGGCCGCCAGTGCGCGCGCGCGGGAGCCGCGCGGGCGGGCGGGGGAGCGGCTGCGGACGCGCGTGCGCGTGAGGCGCCCGTCCGGGGCGTGCGCGCGCGCCGAGCGCCGGAGCGCGCGGGGACTCGGTGCGCCCTGGGCTTCGGGGATGCGCTGGCCGGCTCCCGGGCGCCGCCGTCAGTCTCCGCTCGTTGTCGCGTGGTCCGCTTCCGGCCGGCCGCACCTCCGCCCGGGGGGTCGCCTTTCATCTCCCGCGCCGATCCCCCACCCCCAGTCTTTGGCGCGCGATAGGCGCGTCCTGCCCGGGGTGCTGGCCTGTGAGCTGACCGGCTCGCCCTCCTCCTTCTTGGTGTCCCTGCCCTGCAGCTAGCCCGGTGCGGGGCTGAAATGGCTGGTCCCTGGTGGATTGGTTTGATGGCCATACAGGCCTACCTTTGCCCGAGGAGCTCAGCTTGAGGGCTTGCGCCCTCTCACCTCGCTGGACTTCAATCGCGGGCAGGCCCCATAAAGCCCCTTAATAAAAGGGCCTGGGAAGGAAGAACTCGCTGGGATAGGAAACTCCCAAGGGAGTGCCATTCCCTGACACCTCCTCTCTCCGGGGACCACCTTCCTTGGTTGTGCAGAACTGCTATACCCACACCACTGGTCACAGAGTGGTGTGGTGCCCGCGGGGTCCATGGCCTGGCATTACCCGACAGGGCGGGGAGGCAGTGTTGTCACCTTGCAGGGGTTTCCTGGGTTTCGGGGCATGCACCCCCGCTGCCTGAGCCCTTGATCTCCGCGGAGGAGGTGTGGGGCGCGGCCAGCAGGTATGTGGCCCCAGGCGTTGGTGCCTCCTCCCCTGGATGGTCCAGGCTGGCCCATCGCTCAGCTCACCATACTGTGCACATGCTACTGAAAGACGTGGGTGAAGGCTTGGCCTGCAGGGTGGGCACTGGGCAAGGCAGATGGCAGGACCTTGGAAGTCTGAATAGGGTCTGCTGTCTTTGGGGCTCTCTGTCGGTGGTGACAGTGAGTTGGCAAGGACTGGTGGGGGCATGTTGGGGTGAGGGTGGCCCAGGAGTGTTCTTTTGTCACATGCTAATTTGAACTTAGCTGGTGGTTAGAGCTCTGTCACCTGTCTCTGGAGTAATGGCGTGCCAGATTTGCCTAGTGGGACTGTTGACGACGAAGCAGAGACAGAGAGAGATTCTTCAGCCACGGTCACTTTCCAAATGGCCACAATCTCTGGAGCTGGGCCTGTCTGAAACCAGGAGCCAGGAGCTTCCTCTGGGTCTTCTTCCTGGGTAAGCGTTCTCAAGGCGCTGGACCATCCTCTGCTGTGCTCCCAGGCCATAAGCAGGGAGTGTGATGGGGAGCAGAGCAGCCGGGGCACGAATCAGAATCCAAATAGGGTGCTGTTGCTGCAGGTGGAGCTTATTAGCTTGCTACGTCACTGTAGTGACCTCATGGTCTTTTTTTTTTTTTTAATATTGTGTTTGGCTTGATTGAGTTGCTGGGGGGCTTACTCTCAGCTCCCCTTCCACAAGATGGAGTGAATAAAGTTGTCCATGCTGGCAGTTCCTTGGAATTTGGAGGTGGATTTTGAGAAAGTTAGAGACCAGCAATATGTCATATTTATGTCATCATCCAAGAATGAGTCGTTTCCCAGGAGTTTTCCAGACGTTAATATCCAAAGCCTTAAAAAGAACATTTTGGATGGGCATCACTGGTGGGTATTACAGACTTCCCGGCCTTCTTAATCACACGGTGTAGGGCATGCGAGTCGCGCTGACTCACAGTGTGGTTGTGAGTGTCCATCACTCTGCCGCCCTTACTCCAGCCTCACTGGCCCTTCTGCTAACGGCTCGCTCCAGAGGGCCACGGTTTCAAGGTGTTCCGGTGTCCTTGTTGGGGCTTGTCACCTCAGCAGCTCCCTCCCGTCAGCTGTCACCTCGAGCTGTGAGATCACCAAGCCAGCCATGCCCTGCCTCTCGCCTCTTTGTGGGCTGGGAAATCAGGAAATCACATCTGTCAGGGGCTGTGGAAAACAACCAGATCTTTTGCATTTCACAAATTAAAGTTCGTCTGGAGAAAGAAACATGCCGAAAAGAGCTTGGAACGTTCTGGGAGCATTGTAAAAAGGCGACGGAGGACTTGTCCAATACTGTATGAAATTGCAGTAATAGAATAGCTGGGGCAGGCACACCACCAGGCAGACACTTCAAAGCAGCCAAGTCGAGGCCAGACCCACACCCATGAACAAATGGAAATTAAATAGATCATAAAGTGACATTCTAGATCAGAGGATGAAAGATGATTTACTCCATCAAATTGGATAACTGGCCAGCTGTTAAGGGGGAAAAAAAATAAACCAGGTCCCTAATTCATGTCTTGGTCTGAAATAAATACCAGATGGGGCAGAGATGTAAATGTAAAAAGGAAACTATAAAATTACTAGAAGAAAACACGATCAGAAAAAAAAAAAATACCCTGAAGTGTGTATTCTTGGATCGGGGAAAGTATGACGCAAAATACGGGACTCACAAAATTTGGCTTCATTAAAATGTAATATATCCTAGAGCTGGCGTGGTGGCTTGACAGACTGATCCTGTGCCTGTGGCGCTGGCATCCCATATGGGCGCCAGTTCTAGACTTGGCTTCTCCACTCCTGATTCAGCTCCCTGCTTATAGTCTGGGAAAGTAAAGGTCCTTGCTCCTGCACCGATGTGGCAGACCTGGAGGAAGCTCCTGGCTCCTGGCTTTGGGTCTGCTCACTGCAGCTGTTGTGGCCATTGGGGAAGTGAATCCGCAGATGATAAGTCTCTGTGTCTCTGCCTTCTCTCTGTAAATCTGCCTTTCCAATAAATAAATACATCTTTTTAAAAAATGTAATATCCTAAAGTGTAAAGACAAGCAATGAACTGGAAAGCTATTTTCTCAATATAGGCCACAGATGAGCTTTTACATGTTCATAAGGAAGGCACAGTAGTGAGTGAAGCATGTGAATTGAGACAGGGATGCTGGTGATGAGGATGTTAAAATGCTTCCCTGCAGCAAATATTACACCAGATCATGGATTCGATGGACCGCAACCAGAACAAATGCTATCTGCTTGTGTGAACACAAGTAGGTGACTGCCTGTGCAGGGCCTTGGACACTCACGTGACAAGAATTAATTCACAAAGCATCGGCCTGAGGATTCCACATCTACGCGTTTCTCAGATGCTGTCGGCAGTGCCATAGGTCTTAAAAGTAGAAGTGCATGTGTGTTGATTGCCACTACAGTTTCAGACCTAAAAAACTAAAACCAGCACCAGGTTCCCCCATTGGGTGAGGATTAGAGACAGAACCAGGCATCCCAACACCAGTGCGTATACAGTGCTCAAAAAATGAGGTTGAGCTTTGTGTGCCAAGATTCCCGAAGCAGAGGAGCAAGTGGCAGGGCATGGCTGGGATGCTGCTGCCCAGGCTTGGTTAGAAGTAAGCTACTGGCTCAGGAGCCGGGGCTATGGTTGAGGCCCAGCAGTCTGTGTAGTAATGCATTCTCTGTGGTATTTACAAAAATTTTACTTATTTATTTTCATCAGCTTGAAAGGCAGACAGAGACAGGTAGATCCCCCATCCATTGGTTCATTTCCCTGGAATACTCAACAATAGCAAGGTGGGGCCTCATCAAGGCCAGGAGCCCATAATTCCACTGGGGTCCCCCATGAGGGTGGCAGGGACCCGAGTATGGAGCCATCACCTGCTGCCTCAGGGAGTATGTGAGCAGGAAGCTGGGTCAGAAGTGGAGGTGCGACTGGATCCAGGTACGCCAATACAGGATATGGGCACTGCTGGTGGTAGTTTAACATGCTGTGCCACATGCTCAGCCCTCTTCTCTCTGATTCTGATGCACACTTACATGCATGAAGGACTGATGAGGAATATGCGACTTCAACAAGTTCCCATAACAATGGAATTCGAAGATCCTCTGGGGCAAGTGTTGACAGCGCAGTGGCTTGAAATGCTATTTGGAGTGCCCATGTCTCATGACAAAGGGGCAGATTCAAGTCTTCCCTGCTCCACTTTAGTTCCAGCTTCCTGCTACTGTCTGTACCTGTAGAAAGACCCTGAGTCCCTGCCACACACAGGGCAATCCGGCTCTGGCAGCTTGTGTAAGCATTAGGGGAGTGAAGCAACAGGTGGAAGAGCTAGCTCTCTGTCATTCTTTCAAACAAATGAAAATAAATATGTAGGTGTTTAACAATTTTCATTGTGGCCCTGCAGCCAACACTGGTATCCTGTAAGGGAATGCCTGTACAAGTCCTGACCATTCGGCTTGTGATCCAGCTCCCCACCAATCTGCCCAAGGACTGAGGCTCCCACCCCACGTGCGAGAGGCTAGGATGAAGTTTCTGGGTCCTGGCTTTGGCCTGGCCTAGCCCTGGCTATTGCAGACATTTGTGGAGTGAACCAGTAGATGGAGGATTTCTCTCTCCCCCTCTGGTTTTCAAATAAAAAAAAGCAAAGCTTTAATATATATATATATACACACACACATATATATATACATATTTATTTATTTATTTAAGATTTATTTATTTTTATTGGAAAGGCAGATATACAGGGAGGAGGAGAGACAGAGAAGACAGAGAAGATCTTCCATCTGATGGTTCACCCCCTAAGCGGCTGCAATGGCTGGAGCTGAGCCAATCCGAAACCAGGAGCCAGGAACTTCTTCTGGGTCTCCACACAGGTGCAGGGTCCCAAGGCTTTGGGCTGTCCTCGACTGCTTTCCCAGGCCACAAGCAGGGAGCTAGATGGGAAGTAGAGCAGCCAGGATACAAACCAGCGCCCATCTGGAATCCTGATGCATGTATGATGAGAACTTTAGCCACTAGACTACGTGCCGGGCCCCAAAACTAAATCTTTAAATTAAAAAAATAAGCTCTTTTGAGGCTAAAAAAAAGGGGGGGGGGAAATGCATGCAGTTTTTCGTAATATACATTTCCATGAATTTTTTTTTGAAGAGCCCTTGTGTGCCTGGATTTCAGAATTCTTTGCACAGAAATAGACTTATCTTTTCATTCCATTCCACACGCTGTTTGAAGTATTTTTGTCTGTGGTAAGCATTGCTATGAAGTGGCTGGGCCTTTCTGTCTTGACAGCTTGAGGAATGTTCCAGAATGCTTTCCTACAGGCATGGTGAAGAGGGGTGACAAAGGCCAGTTTTTGCTTCATCTGCTTCTTAGCTGCTCTTACTTTTTCACTGTGAGAGTACGATGTTTTGATTTTCAAAACGTGGGTTATATAGAAGCTACCTGAACTAAGACAAGGCTCCGTCTGTCATAGGCGGGATTTCTGACAAGGGGGAGGTGTCATTATGCTAATGAAGTCAGGAGGGAGGGCCACTGCCCCAGTGTACTTGTGCAAGGCACCCTAGGAGTCTAGGCAGGGCATGGACACAGCAAGCAGGACAGGTGTGGCCCGTAACATTCTGCTGGATGAAGGGCACCGCAGCCAGTGGGGGGTGTCATTGGCACAACCTTTGAGTGTGTGCTTAATGCCACTGACTTGGACCCTGAAGAATGGCCAGGGTAGTGTGTTTTATGTTCTGTGTCTTTTTACTTAATGTTTTTTTCACTATTCATTTTTTTTTTTACATGGTTAATTAGGGCACAAAGGTTCAAGGGCTACAGGAAAGTGCGTAAGACTATTATTTCCACATCCTCTTCTTTTTCTGTATCTGGGGTAAATGGGGAGATAAAGGGAGAAGCCCCACCCAGTCTCCCACCCATCCCAGGTCCCCGATGCGGGGTATGCTCCGAGGGTCTTGCTCAAGTGGTTTTGATAGTTCAACAGTTATGAATTGCTGCCAATCTCGCCATTCCAAGCACGATGAAGTCACTGCAGAATCCACTGATTGACATAGTCCATCTTAGAGTCTCTCTCTGCCCAGATTTTCACTGATTGTGCTGTCCACTGCTCTGTCTGAACCTCTGAGGAGGCTCAGCTCTGGCACTTGCACTCCATGGCAGACCATGGAGCTTGCATTTCTCTGCATGGTTGGGGTTCTGAGTCCGGCAGCTCGATTGGGGAGAGGTGATCCCAGACCAGATTCTTTTTTTACTTTTTTAAAAGTAAAAAAGAAATGAAAAATAAAAATCTACCTGGCCAAAAAGTAGAGTAAAGGTGCATACGGTGGGGTGAGAGGCTGGGGTGCGCAGGTCCTGGGTTCCAGCCTCTGTCCGGATCACAGATGATGAACTCGAGGGCTGAGCCTGCCGACCGGCCTCTGCTGCAGAGCTGCTGTCCATCAGGTCCTGGTGTCCTTGCCCACACTTAGGGAAGCAAATCTTGTGGCCTTGAGGGATGGCACAGGCCAAGGGCCAGGGGCCAATAGGAGAGTGCCTGAGGGGCTTCCTGTAAGAGCTATGCCAGGGAGAGGTTGGAGGTCCTCAGAGGGTCAGAGCCCTCTAGAGGGTGTGGTGAGCCCCTTGGTCCCATGGAGATGTTCCCAGGCGGAGAGGGGTGAGTTGGAGGGTGAGTCCTTGTCTGTGCTCAGACATGTGGCTGGAGTAAAGATGGAACTTAAAGAATTGATGATTCCAGGGTGGCGGGATAGGGTTAGGAGAAGGACACTGGATGTAGGGAAACCTGGCCAGGTGGGGCTAGCTGCAGCCATCTGACTGGGGCCCTAGGGCCGGGAACAGCACGTAGGCCTCTTATCCCAGGCTCTCTCTGCTTCTCCAGGTGACATGGGGACACAACTGCCTGATTTCACCTCCCAGGTGCCAGGAGCCAAGCAGGGGCCCAGAAGGTAGGAGGTCCTGGAATCATCCTGGTCAGGTACATGGGGCAGCAAGTTTCCATTGCAGGCTCCATGTAGGGGCATGCTCTCAGTCCTGTCTCCAGCAAACCCTCTCGAGGACACTGCCGACTAGTCATGCCCTAGCTACCAAGTCCTTTGCTGGCAAAGTGGGTGTATGCCTCATTCTGCCTGGGTCACTCCAGCCACGGGCCTCAGTGTCCCCATCTCTACAGTGGGATTGCTAGCTCAGGGCACCCTGTGCCGAGGCGATATCCTGTTCCTGCTGCTAGCCTGGGAGACGTGGAGTCTGACCCTGCTCGTCAGAATTGTCTGCATGGTTCTATGGCTCCTTTCCTGGAAAGAGGTGCAGGAGGAGGAGGGGCAGGGACCGGAGCAGAAGGTAGGTGGGTGGGGTTGGGAGCTGGGAGACCTGGAGAGAGCCGGGTCTGCAGTGAAAGGCATGAGGTGGTGTCTCCAGACCGTATTGTTTCCTACTTCCTTCATGGCCAAGGGAGGCACCTGCACAGAGACCCCCAGGTCCAGGGAGCCTCTCTCCCCATTAGAGCAGGGACTGCAGCATGGGGTCAGGGCTTGCTGCAAGTGGGGGACTGGGACCCCACATCCTTAGCTGACTGGGACTTAGGGAAGCAGGCAGCTGCCTAGCCTGGCTTCCCCAGGAGACAGGCATAGGTGCCCAGCCTCCCCCTGGTCACACAGGGCCTTTACCAGCCCTCCATGGGATTTCCCTGCACCAGGCCTAGGTGGTGCGACACACCCTGGCTTCCCCCAAGGGTGAGTTAGTGTGAGAGACTGGGGCTAAACCTCAGGGGGGACTACTGGAGGCCATTAGAAGGCTGGCTGGTTTGTCAGGAAGGTAGGCTCCCCTCCCCTATCGCCACCACCATTTCCAAGCAGTCTGAAAACCCCCAAATGATGCTGTGGATGGCAGATGAGTCACCTGTTGGAGAAGGCCAGGGCGATTCAGCTCTGATTCACTTAGATGGGATAGACGCAGCCCCTACCTCTGTGGGACTCCTAGTCTGAAGGGGGAGGCTGGGCCTGACTCTCACTTGCTGGGGAAATTCCGTGTTCCCACGGTTTTTCCTTCCCTAGCTTGATGTTCCCCTCTGCCTCATCCTTTGCCCTCCTGGTGGTTTCTTTCCCTCGTGGCCTTGGTGCGGGCTCCTGGCTCCCCAAGTGACCTCCTAGGCCTGCTCACCGTCCAGTGTTGCCATGAGCCGTGTGACAGTTCCAGACAGGGAGACTGAATCATGGTGACTCAGGCCACACTGGACCTCCTTTCCACTCCTTCCTCTTCCCTGACCAGACCAGCCAGGACAACAGTGCTGTGATGGCCTTGGAGAGGAAAGGAAGAGGCTCCTGCTAATCCATTCACCCTGCTTCACACAGGCAGGAGTTGTGCGCATGTGTGTGATGGAATGGGACACCAAGCCAGAAGTCTTCCCAGGTCTTACGTCTTAGCCGACATATGAGGCTGTGGTGAATCATGGACAGGAGGTTGGTTGTCTGGGAGCCAGATGGGGGCCAGCTGTGCAGGACAGCAGGTCCAGCCAGCCCCAGACCAGATGGGCTGGCCCTGCTGGCTCACCTACCTTTCATCTTACAGGACTCCTAGGCACAAAGACTCCTTGCCAACCCACCTCCCCTCCTGCCCACCCGTGGCTGTTGTCTCCTCCCATCACATGGGACTGGGGCATGGTCTTTGATGGGGGCTGAGCAGGCCTCCACATCTACACATCCATCCATACATGTGCAAACTCCCCACAAGGGACTCCCGAGGTCAGGTGTCATGCAGCCCAGGTGGGAAGCTGCTCTCCCCTGTCCTGTGGGGGCTGCCTCAGAGAGAAGCTGGGCTCCGTCTCCCCATCTGACTGGAGGGCTGTTGGAAGTGAGGCAGGGCAGGGACACAGCTACGCCCACTCTCATTGGCACACCTGCTCCCTCAGCATCATGTTCAGAGCCTGGGGCTCTTGGAGGCCGGGGACAGACTACGGTCAGCCCACGGTCCTGTGCCTTGAAGCAGACCTTTCCCTTGCCTGAGAGAAGGGAATGCTTCCTCTGTTAAACTTGGAGTTTGCTGCAGCTGCCTGACAGTTCATGCTGTGTGGCCACCTCCTGATTCCTGGAGCCTTGACCAGGCCTCGGGGACCCCTGCCAGGACCATACCTCTCTCAGTAGTTGGAAAGACAGCAGGATCCTTGCACATCCCATGTGGGGGCAACTTGCCCACGGCCTCTCTACCCTGCATCCCCTCCTTCTTGTAGACTGGGGTTTCCCCACCCCCCTCCCAGCAGATTGGGCCTGGAGCTGAGGCCTAGAGCACCTTGCCTGGGGCCTGACTGTGTGTGAGACAGAGGAGGAATGAGAGACAGCACATGGGCTGTGTGAGCAGGGCTGTGGGGCTGGAGCTGTGGCATAGTGGGCGACACTTCAGCCTGTGTTGCAAGCATCCCATGTAGGTACCGGTTTGAGTCCCAGCTACTCCACTTCTGGTCTAATGACATGGGAAAGCAGTGGAAGATGGCCCTAATGCTTGGGGTTCTGGACCCACATGGGAGACCCAGAAGAAGCTTTTGGCCTTGGACCAGCCCAGCCTTGATTGTTGAGACTGGGAGGATGAGCCAGCAGATGGAAGATGTCTCTCTGTCTCCCCTTTCAAATAAAAATACATAAATAAATAAGTCTCAAAAGAAGAAGAGTAAGCCAGCACCTTGGTGCAGGGCCCCAGTGCCAGGGAAGGCCCAGGGAGGCTGGGTGCTAGGCTCCAGCCGGCCAGCCGACCAGCCAAGAGACAGTGGTACCATTCCAGTGCCAGTGGGTAAAGGATGGCTGATTTCAGGGAGCTCCTTCCCCGCAGGGGATTCACATCACCACCCTTCTTTACTGCATCCCTGTGCCCATTTCACAGATGAGGCCACACCAGCCCTCATGGAAATCTCACTGGCTGTGGAACACCCCAGAGGCAGCCTGAAGCCCCCATCCATCATCCCCCAAGGCCTGCTGCGTGCATTTTTGCTGGGAGAGGCCGGCAGCTTGTCTCGGTCCCTGCTCGCTGTGTGCTGTGGGTTGCTCCCTGAGCTTGTCTGGGCATCTCCTACCCCAGGGAGCCACGAAGAGGATCCCATTCTGGTATTCAGCATATGATCCTGTTAAAGAAGAATGCTTGGAACCCCAGCATGGAGACCCAGGGTGTTCCTACCAACACTTGGGCTTCTTTTTTCTCTCTATACCCCCACCCCAGGCCCCAAGCGCCTCCCTCTGCATTGCAAAAGGGCACTGGGGAGTTGGGAGCTCAAGATCTATTGAGGGTCGGGGATCTTCTGGTACCCTCCCTGCAGCAGGGGAGGGGCAGGACGCCTTACTGCCTGCAAATCTCTTTCTTCCTGAGCCACCAGCCTCCTCCCACCCCTACAGTGTGGGCATGTAGGCTCCTGGCACGTCCCCGGCGATAAGGGCCACCCAGCAGACAGGACGTGGGCTACGTGAGGGCCTGGTGGAGGTAGCTGCTTGAGCCAGTGGCTGCCTGTCTGGCTCCAGGGGCCAAGGCCAGGAGGCTGGGCTGTGGGGTCCATTGTCTGCCTGCCACCCCCCCTCTTGGCGAGCACAGGCTCAGCAGCAGCCCTTGGCAGCAGCCTGGTCCTATTCCCCCTTCCATCCCCCCCACGCAGGCACGCCCTGGCCCGCACGTCCTCACTTGGGCCTCCAGCCACGATTGTGCTGCTGGCCCCCAGTGGCTCTGCTCAGGCACCTGGAAAGTCCTTGAAGGATGAACCAGGATCTGGAGCCTTGCTTTGGAGCTGTCGGGGGAAGGAGAACCTGGGGCGGGGGGGTCAGGGAAGGTGGCGTCATGGTGCAAGGGATGGGGCGAGACGACCTCTTGGATGCAGCCTGGAAAATTACTGAAATATCTGTGCAAGCGTCTGGTCGACAGGTGCATGGTGGAGGGGTGGGAGCAGCCTGTGGGTGCTGACCAGCCGTGCTGGCCTTGGGCCTCCTCTGCCAGGTCTGCGTCCTTCCCTTCACAGGGTGGTGATTGCGGGGGATGGACTTGGGTTCAGGTTTAGTGCCCTAAGACTTGAGGTTGTGCTGTACTTCCCACTTCCCGGCTGGGCTGAGCCCCAGCTGTGGCCAGGGGCAAGAAGGGGCATGCTCTGGCCTGGGCTTCCCGTGCTCTCTCTTCTTTCTACCTAGTGGCTGGGACCCAATGCCCTTGGGCATCCTTGAGGTAGACCTGGCAGCTCACTTCCCTCCCCCCCCCCCCAAGAACCCCCTCACCTCAGGGCCTCCCAGGCCAGGGTTGTGGCCTCTGATCAACAAGTTAAAAATAACTCCCATGGGCTCTTCTGCCTCCACAGGAATGGTGTTTGGGTTGGCATCTGTGGTCACTGCGACCCTGCCAATTGCCACAGCATGTGACATTGTCAGGGCACTGGAGGTGTGAGGAAGGAGTCAGCTGCAGGGGCGCTTGCTGGTTGCAGGTGAGGGTGTTAGGTAGCGCTCAGCGCTGCCTGTGGCCACGAGGCCACTCACGGGGCTGGCGGCATGGCAGGCTGGGCCGGACCCAGGGGCTGGGCCAGGCTTCTGCAAGGGTGTGATCTGGATTAACCCCAGGTTTTGGGTCCCAAAATCCAGGTGGACGAAGCCTGAGGCTGAGGAACACAGACCCAGTTCCAACCCACCTCCTACCCAAGCCTGGCGAAGAGTCACAGCCTATCCTGTCCCAGGTGCCTGGCTCTCAGCTGGCACCCACTGACTCAGTCTCCCTGGCAGGCCTCTGAGCTCAGTGCTGCTGTGTGTTTGGTTTTAAATGGACTAAGAAACAAGACACAGAGGAGGAGCTGGCACCATGGTGTGGTGGCTAAAGCTGCAGCCTGTGGTGTTGGTGTCCCATGTGGGCGCTGGAGTGAGTCCCAGCTGCTCCTTTTGACCTAACTCTCCGCTAAGGCACCTTGGAAAGCAACAGAGGATGGCTCAAGTCTTTGGGTTCCTGCACCCATGTGGGAGACCCGGAAGAAGCTCTGACCTCCTGGCTTCAACCTGCCCCAGCTCTGGCATTTGCAATCATTGAGGGAGTGAACCAGTGAATGGAACATCTCTCTGTCGCTCTTGCTCTCTTACACACACACACACACACACACACACACACACACACACACACACACACACACACTGCTGTGCTAGGGCTTCCGGACCCAGACCCTGTACTCCTGACTCCTTTCCCAAGGTGCTCCCTTGGGTCACCTGCAGTCATGATGGCTTCATTGCTTTTTATTTAAAAAATACATCAATCAGTTCACTTAAAAACTTTATTTGCATCTTTTATTTGAAAGGCAAAGAGGAGAGAGTGAGAGAGAGCTATATGGAGAGAGATCTTCCACCTGCTGTGTCATTCCCCAAATGCCCACAGTGGTTAGAGGAGGACTAGGCTGAAGCTGGGAGCCCAGAATTCAGTAGGCCTCCCATGTGAGTGGCAGGGACTAAGTCCTTGCGCATCACCTGCTGCGTCCCTCCCAAAGCGTGAATTAAGAGGAAGTTAGATGTAATTCGAACCTGATCACGTACTCCACTCTGAGAAGCAGGTGTCCCAAGCAGGTAGTTATCCGTTACACTAAATGCTGGTCCTCTATTTCTTTAAAAAAAAAAAAAAAAGAAAAGAAAAAAGAAAAAAAGAAAAGAAGTATTTAGGAGGTAAGGAACAGAGAGAAACAGAGAAC
Organism: Ochotona curzoniae; assembly: GCF_017591425.1. Taxonomy (NCBI): domain Eukaryota; kingdom Metazoa; phylum Chordata; class Mammalia; order Lagomorpha; family Ochotonidae; genus Ochotona; species Ochotona curzoniae. Next base: position 9,018,198 of record NW_024466004.1, on the reverse strand, counting down.
TTTCTCGGGCCAGTTCACTTCCAGAACACTGACAATGGTTGGAGGTGGGCAGAGCTGAGGCAGGGACCTGGAAACAACGCAAGTCTCCTACCTGGGCATCAAGGACACAACTACTTGAGCCGTCACTGCTGCCGCCCAAGGTCTGTATTTTACGGCAAGGAGCTGGAGTCAGAGCTGGGAAGCCAACCCGGAAGCCACTCCCATGTGGGCTGCAGCATCCTCGGGGACAGTGTAACTGCTCAGCCAGACGCCTGTTCCTTGCCTTCAATGTGATGTCAGATGGTGAGGCGTGGCAGCCCCGGGGCATCCCCCCACAGCCCGGCTCTGTGCTGGTAGCTGTGGTAGCAGTCACACCAAGGATCCCACGGGAGCCTCTTGGAGGGGCCTTTGAGGAAGAGTGGCTCTGCACAGGAGGTCGTGGAACTGCCCACCACACCATCGAGGCCACCAGGGCTTGCTTTTCCCTGGCAGAACAAGCCTGCTGATTCCCTCTCCCATTCCCTCTTCCCATACCTTCTTCCTTCCTCCCTCCCTCCCTCCCTCCATCTATCCATCCTTCCCTTCTTTCTTTCCTCTCTCCCTCCCTCCTTTCTTTTTTCCTTTCTTCCCTCTTTATCTTTGTTCCTTTCTAGGTCTCTATCCATCCATACATCCCTTCATTCTTTGCATCCATCCATCTGTTCATCCTTTTCTTCCTCCTCCCCCGTCTCCCTATCTTCCCCTGCTCTCACAGGGTATGTCAAAGGAAGCCCTCCTCCCAGGTCTGCCACATCCTTGCTGATTCTTCTTTTCCAGGTACCCTCCTCCACACCATCCCACTCAGCCATTTGCGTGTCTTGTGGTGATTCCACCAGACAAGCATCCTGCATCGGCTAATGTTCAGTTTACATAAGACAGATGTGTCTTTGCTGCTCACGTACTTGAACTCTGAAGATGAACATTCCTGGCATGGTTTGGTTTGGTTGCTAAAGAGCCACTAGAGACCATGCCATGTCTGCATTTATTGATCTCCTGGGTGTGGTTTCCATCTCCAAGCTCACCTCATGGCCCAGGATGGCTGTTGGAGCCCTGGCCAGCAGGAAGGAGGAGGAAAGTCTGTAGAAGGGCATGATACTCCCCGCTAGAGAAATGTCCCAGGAGTTACACACCCATGGGTTGGGAGCCCACCCTCTGGCTACACCTGGCTGCAAAGGGAGCCAGGTAATATAGCCTGTGTTGAACGGGGTCCCCACAGAATACTGGGAAAACGGCAAGAGAGGCTGTTGGGAGACAGTCCTTTGTTCTCTTTCATTTGCAATTGGCAGAGGGTGGGTAGGGTCTGCTTCAAACAATCCTCCTTCCCTCCCTTCTCTGGTCTAAACTTAAACTGCTTATTCTTCGCTGCCGGGAGCTGTTAATGGCAGCAATGTGAGGCCAAGTGTGACTGCCATTGGCTAGTGTCCACCTTCTGCAGATCCAGAACAGCTGATCAGGTGCTAGGTTGAGGCCCAGAGACGTTGGATAATCTGTCTAAAAGCACCAGCTAGGCACTCGGCTGTGAACCCAGTGCTTGCATGTGTTTTTTTGGTTTTTTGTTTGTTTTTTTTGCCATGGAGCCTTCCCCACTGGGATGGATGCTTGGAGGGAGAAAGTGGTCCAGGAGTGGCCTGTCTGGGAGGTTGGGGCAGCCAGGGGCGTAGCCTCTGCCCACAGGTGCCTCCTCAGTGCTTACTCAGTGCCATGGTCAGTGTGCACGTCTGAACAGGGTTGACTGATGGCGTGGGGATTTCTGCTGGCGCCAGGAGCTGGCCACTGCGGCCGTCACATCCTCAGCTGCTGCTTTCCCCAGCCAGATCCTCCTGGACCAGCAGTGAGTGAGCACTGGGATGGGCAAGTGGACTCTTTCACTTCTCCTTTCTCTTGCTGCCTTCGACTGGGAGAGGGGCAGCAGGAGAACCGCTCTCTCAGCCCACGTGCTGTGTGGGCAAAGGGAGAGAAAGCAGGTGCAGCTGGCTTTCAGGGGCAGGGAAGACACTGTGTCTTAAAGAAAGGCCAGGGCCCTCTGCCTGCTTCTGGACAGGACTGTCCTTGTTTGCCACTGACCCCAGAGGGTGAGGTCATGGCTCTGGCCTCAGGGTGGGGGGCTCGGAGCGTAAGCGCGGTCACCGCTGTGCACATCGTTGTGGTTAGCAGTGTTGCTGTAATATCTGCTCACAGTTTGTGGCCATGAGGAAGTACTCATGTGGAGTGAGTCACAGCTGCCGGCCTACAGCGGGGTCTGCTGGGGATGGCCCAGGACTCTGCGATGGAGCCCATGCTCTCAGGAGTCCCAGCCGGAAACCAACGATAAGCAGGAACAACTGTATGAGGCTGGAATCCCCTACCAGTCCCCCACAGCAGGAAGGCACCCCTTGATTACTCGCCTTGAGGCTGCTCTGCAGTTGACCTTCAGTTCTTGGCTCTGGCAAGATGGGTTCCTTTTTTTAAACTTTGCTATCCTGCCAAAACTGGGCACAGAGCACCTACAGGTTCTGTGCTAGGGGCAAAGGTGCAGCAAGAATGTGGCACTTATTTTTCAAGTCATTCATGTATTCAACAAATGAGCCAGCTGGTCAGGACTCCGTCCTGTTCTTACAGAAGAGAAGGAGGCACTTGAAGCAAAGAGTCGCACAAACAAGACAGACTTGGAGGGGCAGTGTTTGGCCTAGGGCCAAGAATGTAAGCAGAGACAACCGCGTCCCACAGGGAAGGCAGGGGCCTGCTTCTTGGCCCTGGCTCCTGATTCCAGTGGTGAGGGCCTAAGCAGTTGAGTTCCTGTCAGCTATGGGGGAGATCTAGGTTGAATTCCCAGCTTTGACCCTTGCCCAGCCCTGGCCATAGAGGGTGCTTGGATATGAACCAGTAGACAGAAGTATTCTCTCTCTGACTTACCATTTTAGAAAAATAAATAAATAAACTGTGATATATTCTTGGAAGAAAAATTATGGGGGAGTTGTGGAGGAATATTCCAGAAACTAAGTTGAGAGGAGGCTGTGTCCTGATGTTTAATGGGTGCAGGAGCCCAAACGCTTGGGCCATCTTCAGCTGCTTTCCCAGGTGCATTAGCAGGGAGCTGGATGGGAAGTCAAGTAGCCAGGACTTGAACTAGCACTCTGACAGGACATACTGGCATCACAAGCAGGCAATTGACGTGCTACACCACAATGCTGCCCTCTCCCTGCCAACACTATTGAGTCAGAAGCTCCCTGCGTGACTGGACTTTAGCTCTTGTTTGCAAGGTTGGGTCCCATCACTAGGTGTCCAGTGTTGCCTGGATGATGCCCAGCATGCCATGCCACCATGGGGGTACCTAGGAGCTGGGGTGGGGGCTCAGTATTGTGTAGTGGTTTAGGAAGGCTCTGAGGGTGAGCAAGGCAGTGACTTGGCCTAGAAGGACTGTGGTTAGGATGGAAGTCACAGTAGGAGGGCCAGGCCTGCCTGAACACAGGGGAGACAGGGAAGTTAGGGCTCCGTCGGGCAAGGGCCAGGCAGGGTTGGAGGTAGGGAGAGTGTCTACCCTGCAAGGTCTGGTGTCTCCTCTGGCTAGGCAGACCGACTCTGGGTCACTCCCTGCTCCACACCAAGAGCCCCAGCACCCCCTCCCACCTGGCTTCATCTCCATTTCTCTCTTCCTCCCAACTTCAGCCAGGGCCAGGCAAGGCACCTTGGAAGCCCCTCCTCCTTTGGTGAAGGCTCTGCAGGGAGATAACACACCAACGTGTGGCACACCATTACCCATGGGGCCGTGCCAGGCATGATGTGAGGTGTGCTGATCCTGCGCCCTTCCCCTCTGGGGACTGGCAGCTGCTGTTCCTAAAGCCTAGGGAGCTGGGACGCATTTCCTTCCTGTCCAGAGGTTGGAGGGGGAAGTGGACGGAGATGCCAGTTGAAAACTTTCTCCTTTATCCCCTTCCATGCTCCAGTGATGGAGCACCAACCATGGTACAGGGTCCCCTGCACCTCACTTGCATTCCTTCCCCAAAGAGAAAGAGGAGGGACCCTACTGGCACTGGGCTGCTTGTACCCATCCCCAAGGTCAAGACATCACCTTGGCCTGCTTTGCCCTATGTGGCCCTAAAGGCTTGCAGTCACATGAGGCTGATTTCTCAGGTTGCAGGGGGCTCTGAGCCCCTCATTAGTAAGTGTCCATGGCGTTCATGGTCAAGGTCGCCCTGGATGCAGAGGAAAGAGCTCAGGTGCAGGAGACAGGGAGTCAGGCGCTTCTCTGCTTCACTGAGCATGGGGCCTCAACCTCCTCATCTGTGCAATGGGACAGTGGTACCCACTCGGGAGACTCAGTGAGACAAGTGTGGCTAAAGCAGCAGCATCTGGCACCGCACACAGGACGTGCCTGATAATGATTGTCCTTGATGTGTAGCTGGCCCATTGGCTTGCTGAGCAGTCTTGGAACTTCTGATTCTGCCCACCACGTGGGGGATCCTGGTTGGGTGAGGGAGGTCATATGTTAAGGAGAGGCACCCCAGATGTTGTTACTGCTCACATGACAATTTCTTCTTCACCCCAGCCCCTCAACTTCAACTGGTAGGCAGGGAACTTCCGTCTTCAAACTAAACCAGGGGAGCTGGTTCTGGCGTAGTATGGAAACTACCTGTTGCAGTACTGGCATCTTGCATGGGCACCAGTTAGGCCTCGGGCTGTTCCACTTCCCACCCAGCTCCCTGCTAGTGCACTTGGGAAAATAGTGAAAAATGACGTAATCCTGGGTTCTTACACTGACATGGGAGAACTGGAAGAGGCTTCTGGCTCCCAACTTTGGATGAATCTAGCTCCTGCCATTGTGGCCATTTGGGGAGTAAACCAGCAGATGGAAGATCTCTCTCTCTCTTTGTTTTTCCCTGCTCTGTAACTCTGCCTTTCAGATAAATAACATAAAATCTAAAAAACCCCCAAAACAAACAGGGGTGGGCCTTATAGTACAATGGGTTGAGCTGGCACTTGTAACACCACATTCCCATATTGGAGGTCCAGTTTGAGTCTCAGCTGCCACACTTCTGATCCAGCTCCCTGCTAATGCACCTGGGAGGCAGCAGGTGATGGCTCAAGGGCTTGAATCTCCGCCACCCAAGTAAGAGACTCATGGAGTTCCTGGTTCCTCGTTTTGGCCTGGCCCAGTCCTTGGCTACTGCAAGATTCTGTGTGGTGAGTCATATCTTTGTCTCCCTCTCTCTGTTACTCTATCTCTCAAAAAAGTTAAAACTCACAGGGACTGGCAAGTTGGCTCAATTGTCTAATCCTCCACCTGCTAGCACTGCATCACATATGGGTGCCAGTTCGTTTCCTGCTGCTCCACTTCCCATGCAGCTCCCTGCTTGTGACATGGGAAAGCAGAGGAGGACGGCCCAAAGCCTTGGGACCCTGCGCCTGTGTGGGAGATCCAGAAGAAGTTCCTGACTTCTGGCTTCGAATTGGCTCACCTTCTGCCACTGTGACCACTTGGGGAGTGAACCAGTGGGTGGAAGATCTTTCTGTCTTTCCTTCCCTCTTTCTATAAATCTGCCTTTCCAATAAAAACAAAATTAATCTTAAAAAAAAAAAAAACTAACCCACATCAGACACATGGCTATAAGGGTTTGGCACTATTTGAGTCCAGCAGCGAATGTGGTTCTCCAGAATTGTCCCACTTTACAGATAGGGAATCTGAGGTACAGACAGGTCCCACAGGGGAGCCTGAACACAGGTGACCTGACTCTTCATTGTTGTCTGTCTCTGGCTGTGCGTTCCCTGTGCATCTGTCTGACCGTGCAGGCTGGGGGCTGGGAGTCCAGGCAGGCTCCCAGGGGCCCCTGGTGGCCTCCAGCAGCGCCTGCCTCCCTGCCCTCCCCTGGGCTTCTCCTTTGGGCATTGATATCTGCCTTCACTTTCTCCAGCTGGGAGCATCTGGACCCCCCAGGGAGCTGCAGCTGGGCTTGCTGCCAGGGGCAGGCTCAAAGGCTCCTGCTGGGCCTCATCCCAGCCACAGTGGCCTCTCCACTCCCTCAGCCTCAGCATGGGGGGCCGTGAGCCCCAGAGCACCTGCCCCCCTGCGCGGTGCAGTGGCTGCTTAGGAAACAGTAAATCACTTGCTGTCCCCGCCCTTGGCCATGGTACCCCAGCAGACCACACCATCTGTTTCCCCTTAGTGGAAACCCTGTGGCGGTGGCGGTGGGGGGAGCCAGGGCCTAGTCTGGCAGGACTGAGGTGGGCACAGGGGAACAGGATTTCCCTCTCCACCTCAGCCAGCAGCTCCCTGCCTTCCAAGAGGAGCCTGGGAATCCCCGAGGGGTGCCCTGTCCTGTCCGACCGGGCAGCCAGCTCTAGTTGCTGCAGCAGCGGACTGGGTTTGGGCTCTGTGTGACTCACTTGGGCTGCAGGGAGTCCCATTGTGTGCGGGCTTTCTGGGGATTTGGGAGCTCACAAGGGAACTGGGTACGGGAACAGGTAAGGTGGTAAGGATGGGAAGAGGGAGACCATTGGTGGCTGAAGTCACAGCATGCAATCCAGGGAATCTTGCGCTGATCCATGGGTTTAGTCAGCACAGACTGCTGCCCAGCATTAATTGGCATCACTAAGGCTGCCAGAGGGCGGGTTCTGGGGAACTTGGGGTGGGTGTTGGTGTGTATGTGTGTATTTCCTGGAGAAGGTGGGCATCGTCTTCAGTTGCAGAAGTCAGCCTTTGTTAACTTCAGTGGTCTCTGAGGTCAACTCATGAGGTCAGAAAACTGCTGAGGGTGAATGGGTGTGCATGCTGGGTTGCTGGGTCGAGGCTCAAGCTGGGAAAAAGAAATCAGGACACGATGGGGAACAGACGCTGAGTCAGGAAAATCTGTGAGTGGGGTCAGGAATTGGCAGGGCGGCCTGAGAACTGTCTGAGGGAGGATACAGCTGGATGAACTCCAGCTGCCCAAAGCAGGAAACATCTTCCGTTCACCTCTCCCCTTTATGTGAGCAATCACGCAACACACATGGCAGATATACACTACTGCATCCGAGGCAGGCATCACTAGCTGGTCCCAGCACTCTGAGTCTGATGATCCCCTCCTGCTGTCTCTTTGAGTTGGCTGTCTGCTAGACTTGGATAGTGGAGCACAGAGCACTGGGTGTCACTCAGGCATCCCTGAGAAGGGCAGAGGGCTGTTCTTTGTAGAGGAGGGCAACACTTGCTATAGAGTCAGAAGCCAGCAGGGAGGGCCTGGCACATAGACTCGGGGCCAAATGTTCTGGAGACCCTCCAGGTCCCTGTCACAACTGGGTTATGGGGGAAGGGTGTGTGTGTGCTTGTGTGTGTGAGTCTCCAGGATGGCACCTGCTGAGAACTTCCAAGTCTCATCCAGGAACAGTTGGTAGGGCTGGGAATAGCAAACATCAGATATTGAGGTTGGAAAGATTGCACTTGACCCCAGGGTCTGGATTCATCTGAACACTTGGCCTCCAGTGTTTCCTTTGTGCCAGCCCTGTGTAGGAAACCCTGTGGCTGTACTTTGGGCCTTGTCACCTGCAAAGGAAGAGATGTGGAACACAGATGACAGACGCCTGCCTGAGTCCCCTAACTGCTCCACTTCCCATCTAGCTTCCTGTTTATGACCTGGGAAAACAGCAGACAATGGTTCAAGTCCTTGGGCCTCTGCACTGGAGTGGGAGACTCAGAAGAAGCTCGCGTTCCTGACTTCAGGTCAACTTAACTCCAGCCGTTGCAGCCACTTGGGAAGTAAACCAGCAAATGGAAAAACTTTTTCTCTGTCTCTCTTTCTCTAAATCTGCCTTTCCAATAAAAATAAATAAATCTTAAAAAAAAAAAAAGGAGGAACAAAGGTTCTACCCAGGGTGGGTGACCCGGGCAGGGTCCTGCAGGGCCTGGAGATGCTGTGGGTCAGTGTGAAGGCAGGTGGCCAGAAGCTCAAGAGAGCTGCCTGGAGAGCCCTTGGTGGGGAGCAGCCTGATGGAGACATCACACTAGGGGTCTGTCCCTCCTGCAGCTGGACCAGGCACCTGCATCTGGCTGGACCTGCAGCCTGCTCCTGCCCTTCACGGGCTGTTGGTTGTGTCTTGCTGCCAGCGGTGACTCATGGCCGAGGAGGCAGTTGGAGAAACCACGAGCTGTTGCCCAGCCGGGAGAGTGCGTGGAGGCCTCCTCCCTTCTCCCCTACCTCCTCCAACCTCTCCACCCCCAGGCAGTGGGCAGCAGCAGCAACCAGCCCATGTGGCCCAAGTTGGTCCCGGTCCTCCAGCCTGTGCCTCTAGGCAACAGGGGCAAGCGGCCAGAAAGAGTCACTGGCACCCCAAGCCCCCTCCCCAGCTCCTTCTCTGTTCTCTTCCCAAGGCGAGACTGCCCAGCCCTCCCTGTGTCCCACCCTAGGACCAGCCCTCCCCAGCTGGGGTCACTACAGGACACTGATGCCCGAGGGTCAGGTTGGAGGCGGCCCAACCACCAGCTGGAAGCCATTGGAGGCCAAAGCCTGGCCTGGCAGTGGGCAGAGGTTGGGGTGTGGGGAGCCCTTCTCAGAGTTGCCTTTAACCCTTTCCAGTCTGTCACCATGTATGGTCTAGGCACCCATTCTGCCCTGGGCAGCACTGCTTCTTCAATGCAGGTTGGTGTGTGTGTGTGCAAGCGTGCGTGTTGGGGAATGACATTGATTTCACCAGGAACCCACACACCTGCCTGCAGCAGTTACCGCCCCCGCACCATGGCCCCCGTTTAGGTAGAGGAAGCTTGAATTTTATCGAGGGAGGACACAGCCCCGTCCTCAGGAGCTCCAATCAGAGAGGAGAGACACAACCCCAGCCCTTAGCAGCTCTGAGTCAGAGATGTGGATTTCATCTCACTATTAAGCTGAGAAATGTGCATCAAGACACCCCTCTTGAATTTCCATTTGGTTTTGTCAGGACTCAGCAACTCAAATGCACAGCCCTTGCTCTACATGCCCCACAAGTCACATGTCTACAGATCTGGGAGCTGCCCCACGCCAATTTGGTCCTCGCTGCCTCCTGGGGTCAGCACCCTCACCTTATTGTCTGCTTTGCTGAGACCCCTCCCTAGCCACCCCCAGGGTCACTCAGCCCCCTGGGGTAATTTTCAAATCTTTCTTTGGTAACCAAAGGAAGTGTGTCTTTGCTGTGTGGTTTAGATGTCCCTGCTTGATTTTCCACAATTAGCAGCTGGCCTCCCAGCTTCTTTCCCTGTTCTCTTTGGTCAGGCACAGAGGCCTGGTGTAGCTGTCTGGGGTTGCCCAGTTTTCTAGAGGAGCCTGGACTTTTGGAGAATAGTAGGCTGGATGGGGAAAGGCAAGGTGGCCCAGGCCTTCACCCGGGGTGAGGAGGAAAGGCCCAGAAAAGCCAGAGCCTTCTGCAAGCTTTGATGATGCACCTCAGCTTCTAGCACCTGGGCCTCAATTTCTTCTTTTTCTTCTTCTTCTTATTGTTATTATTATTTCATTTTATGACACAGTTTCATAGGTTCTGGGATTCCCCTGATCCCTCCCCAAGCCCTCCCCCTATATTGAATTTCTCCATATTTTTACATTAGTACAGATCATAACCAGTCATGATTCCTTCAGTGCGGGCATGGATGATGCAATAGAGTCCAGCATCTCATGTCCAGACAAATTCAGCAGTTTCACTGGGAGACCATCCCCGGTCCGAAAGCAGAACTGGCAGAATATCATCCCTTCCAATGAAAAGCCACTACACAACTTCAACAACAATTTACAACATCATGAAGTTAATTGTCATGGTATTGAGTGACCAATATGTTAGAATATGCAAGTTCTTAACTACATCCTGTAATTACTTCATTGACATCTTGATTAGTTTATACAAAACCGGCTGGTATATACCTTAAAATAGTTATAGGGTACTATTTAGCTGTCTTGTGTCTATTTTCCTTTTTATATTTAGGAGCTTATAGTATTCAAGTGTGATTTTTTCAGAACTACACGAAATTTAGGATAATCCAAGCAGGCTTATAACTCTGACAAGTCATGTGTTAACAATTGGGGAGCAGAACAGTTTTAGGAGTGGTGTGCAGAGAAATCTTCAATTCCTTAGTGAGGAGTAAGTTTGTGTCCTACCTAGTAAAGTATAAGGGAGTCCAAGCTGACTGTTTCCTGTTTGTTATAAGCTTTCCTTATCGGTCTCTGTCTCTCTGATTTTTTTTTTTTTTTTTGGTGGCTCCGGAACGACCCTGATGGTCATTGTGAGAGAGGGTGGGGAGCCAAAGTTGGAAGTAAGTTAGGACCAGAGAAAGCTCCTCTCCTGAGTCCCAAAGGAAGTTTACTGTTCTTCTGCTTCTGCAGACTGTTCAGGGCTCCTGGCTGTTGTTCCAATGTCATTAGATCTTATGAGGAAAGATCTGGGCTTCTTTCATCCCGTGTTGGAGATCTGATAGGGAATGGTTGACCTAGGAGTTCTCGGCCTACGAAGGTACTCCAAATCCCTGTGATCTCCTTGACAGTTGGGAGATGGTCCTTGGTGGCCTGGGCCTCAATTTCTCCATCTGTTCAATGGGGACAGCAGTTGTGTATACCCTCACTCCAACACAGATTGTTCTGCTGATTTTAGTCCCCACCCGCCCTGCCTCTTGCATCTGTGGTGGGAGGAGTGGTCATCACTAACATGGTTCTTCAGTAGGTGGGCATGCTGCCCAATCTTCTCCTGTGTCAGACTTGGCAGCATGTGGTCATTTATGGGCCTCCGAGTGAGCAGAAGGAGACGTTTGGGCACAGGTCCTGGGCCCTGCAGAGCCGCCACTGAAGGCCTTGCTTGGGGTAGGCTCCTGACACAGCCAGGTGGGTGCCTCAGAAGCTAAGGCCTCCTTGCAGGTGCTACAACCTGAGGACATTTGGTGAGTACCTGCTGGGAGTCAGGGCCTGGGCTGTGCAGAACTCAGCAATGGCAGTTCAGTTTCTTAGGGCACTCAGAGGCACATGTGCAGGCGACAAAGTCAGGTTGGCAGGTTCAAACCTAGGCTGAAGTTTGCTTGGGTGAAGTGCTTTGTGGGGTGCCTTGATGTTTCCATCTGCAAAATGAAGCTGCTGAGCAGCCCCCAACCGTGGGTTGCAGTGAGGAGTACGGGGCAGTGGTTGTAGACAGGTCAGGGCGTAGCCCTCACAACTGTCATTTCCTGAGCACGACCAGGGCACAGGGACCAGACAGATCACTCACTCTGGCCCAGCTGTGGCCCTGGGCCCTGGGGAAGGGTGGTGGTGGTGAGAGGTGGGGTTAGGAGGAGGGTTGGTGCCGGCCATAGTGTGGCTTGAAGGATGGAGGCAAATCTGAGAAGAGGCAAGGGGTCCGGTGGTCCAGGAGGAGGGACTGAAGTAGACAAAAGCCTGGAGATAGGAAATGGACTCTGTGTGTGTGTGTGTGTGAGTATGCTGGTTGTTGAGCAAGGAGTGTCCTGCAGGGAGCTGTCACTGCTGTATTGTAGATGATGTGGGAGCATCAGTCTCCCTAGGTAGACTGACAGCAGCTGCAGAGAACTTACTCAGAAAGCTTTCGTTCTGTAGACAAGAGTCTGGTGGTTATCATCACAGCCACCAGCAAGGTAAGCTGAGGAGGACAACTGTTCACACCTTCCAGGCAGGAGGATGAGGCTGCCCCAAGGCCACCAGGCAGGTGGAGAGCAGGGCAGGGGCTGACCTGGCAGCCCTAGTGATGTCATTGCAGATGGCCTGGCTCAGTGTGAATGGCAGCCACAGATCCCATGAGGTGGCTGCCTAGAGCTGGGGCCTTTTAGCACAGACTCACTGTAAATGTTCTCACCTACCACGTGACATATGCTCCACTAAGGACTTGGTGACCTGGAGAGAGAGAAAGTATGTAGGGTGTGGGTGGGATTGAGTACAGGGAGTCCTTAGGTCAGGTCAGCCACTGGGTCAGGGTCTGGCTGCTGCTGACAGGAACTGAGGACCTTGGGGACTGGGATGGGAGTGGATGATGGAGTCACACAGTGAGGAAGCTGACGGGCTGCTGCTGAGGTCTGAGCGTCCCAAGACGTTGAGCAAAGCTGAGGTGGGTAGGGAGGTGTCTCCATCCGCTGGCTCATCCCTCCTCCCCTCCCTCCCTACACCAGCTCAGGGAGTCTGGCCTCCTAGGCATGCCTCTCTCTGCTCCTGGGCTCCGCTCCTTCTCGCTCCTGACAGAGGTGCCTTCCTCCTCTGTTGCGGGTGTCCCAGGACCTGGAATTCTGCAGCAGATCTGGTGGCGGAGAAAGCAGATGACAAAGTCCCTAGTTTCCCTCTGGCACATGCAGCCTAATTTCCCTCATCCTGGGCAGAGGGGTCCTGGCCTGGGTCTCCTCACAGCCCTTAGTTCTGCATGGTGTGGCCATTGACTACTGACTAATTGGCGTTTATCTGGAAGCTCATGGCACCTGCTCTGTGTCTGGAACTGGAGACTCATGCGTGGCTAACAGCCTTTTCTCCTGGAGATCCTGGTTGAGAAGAAAAGGGCAATGAGTGATCAGGCTTTTGGGATTAGCGCCAGAAGAGCAGAAATGTTGGGGCTGGGAGGGGATTGGGGACATTGGCTAAAGTGGGGATTAGATCTGGGGAGCCATCCTGGGGAGGGTGGGCTCAGACTTTCAGGGTGCTGGGCAAATGGGAGGAGAGCAGAGAGCCCCAGTATTGGGGTTAGCAGGTTCATTACAAGGGATAAAGACTGGATTGGGGGTGTGGAGCTGGGTGCTATGGCTGACTGTTCTTCACTGCTACATCAGAGAGCCAGCTAGGGGCCACTGGGAGCTTTGGGAGGACTTTCTTTTCCATTTAAAAGATTTATTGGGCCCGGCGCAGTGGTGCAAGTGGTTAAAGGTCCTCGCCTTGCACGCCCGGGATCCCATATGGGCACCAGTTCTAATCCCAGCAGCCCCACTTCCCTTCCAGCTCCCTGCCTGTGGCCCAGGAAAGCAGTCGAGGACGGCCCAAAGCTTTGGGACCCTGCACCCATGTGGGAGACCCTGAAGAGGCTCCTGGCTTCGGATCGGCATAGTATCGGCCCGTCGCGCTCACTTGGGGAGTGAATCATTGGATGGAAGATCTTCCTCTCTGTCTCTCCTCTCTGTATATCCGCCTTTCCAATGAAAAAATAATAAAAATAAATCTTTAAAAAAAATGTATTTATTTACTTGAAAAGTAGAGTTAGGGAGTGAAAAAAAAGAGAGAAATCTTAAATGACCACAACAACCAGGGATGGATCAGGCTGAGTATAGGAGCCAGGAGCTCCATCTGGGTCTCCCACATTGGTGTAGGAACCCATGCTCTTGGGCCATCTTTCCACTGCTTGTTCAGACACATTAGCAGGGAGCTGGATCAGAAATGGAGCAGCTGGAACTGGCACTGCTGCCCACGTGGGATGCCAGCACCTCAGGCAGTTGCTCATCCCGTTGCCTTTAGGTCTAGAACGCCTGTGGTTCCCATTGCTTAGGTGGAGAGGGTAGTGTGTACATGAAGTTGAAGAAGGAGAAACCTACCCCAGGCCGCAACAGTCTGGGACGAGGGCAGATGAGACCCCAGCAGTAGAAGTGGGTGAAAGTCATGGCCAAGGACAGGTGCAGGTGAGCTGGATGCTTGAGCCAGCCTGCCCGGGGAAGGGTGGGAGCAGGTGGTGCTGCTTGGGGCCTTGAGGGCAACGCCTGGCTCCTGAGCTCCTCTGAAAACCACCTGTATCTGACTAGCAAGGGGACACTGGCGACTCGGGGATATTTCCTTTTCTTTACCCTCCCCACAGCCCGCCCTCCTGGGGATGAGGGTACTGGGAGGGCAGCGGAGAGCCAGGCCCCTGGTTCCGCCAGCTCTGGGAACTGTGCCTGCAGTGCCTGAGACAATGGCGGGGGAGGCTGGAGACCCAGAAGCAGCCTGGGAGGGGGCAGGAGCAGTGCCCACTTCATTCACAGTCCTGGCCTCTGCCTTGGGCTCCCTGCCCAGTCCCAGACTTCTGCCCACCCCTTGGCAGCTGCCCAGTGTGCCATGCTCCCAGAAGGCCCCTGTCCTTCCCAGTCCACTGCTAACACGTGAGTGTGTGTGTGTATGCGCACACGTGCAGGAAATAGGCATGTGGGCGATTACATCCGTAAGTGTGAGCCTGGGAGTGTGTCTCCATAGGTAGCTGTGGAATGAATGTGTGTTGACATGCAGTGTGTCTGAGAGTGCAAGATGTGTGTGAGGTTGTACAAACATAGGTGAGTGTCAGTCATGTATGAATGAACATGAGTGTGTACGTGGGCAAGTGATGGGAGAGGTGCTGAAGGGTCAAAGGCCATACCTGCTTTGCTGCCCACACCCCTGTCATTCTGCCCTCCAACACATGGCCAGCCCCTGTCCTGCACTGCGCCTGTTTATTTTTCCCACCCATCCAGCTTTGCTTTCTGGGAAGAAAATGCAGCCCTCACCCCCACTCCACCCTAACTCAGGAGCCTCATTCTTGTCTGGAAGTTCATGTGACCAGCGAGGCCCCGGGAAGGAGCTGGCATCTCACCCCAGGGAGGCCACAGGAGGCTGGGCACTGTGGGCCAGGGCTCTGCTGTTCCCAGCCTCAGTCTGGCCTGGATTTCCCAAGGGTACTGGCGGTGGGGGAGGCCTGGCCTTCAGGGAGTGCTGGGCTTCGGTTATTAAACCAATCTGCAAATGCGAGGTGCTTTCTAGCCAACTTTTCTCCCCGCCACAGCTTTCACTGGACTTTCTCCTGTAGATAATAGAAATACCCGGAGGCCTTGCTTTTCTCTCTGGGGCGCTGCCATTGGCTGAGTTTCCTGTCATCACAGACACACCCCCTTGCTCCCTGGCCAATCGTCCATTTCCCCCTCCCCACGGCGGGAGCAATTACAGCAACTGAGCCCTGTGCAAGCTCCAGCTCTGGCTGGGAGACACCAAGCTTAACCGGAAAAAAGGATGCCATCTCTGACCATGGCCCCTAGACCTCTGACCTTCTTTGTGCCCTGTGGTGGAGGCAACAACTGGACTTCTTTGGGGCACCATGAAAGCCTGGGTCTAAATCATAATTCAACCACTTCTCAGCTGTGGGCCCCCAGTTTCTTTGTCTGCCTCTGGGGGTGACGTCAGGACTGCCTTTGTAGGTTTGCATTTGTGACACCTTGTGCTGGACCTAACGATGCCTATGCTGACTGGGTGACAGGATCACTGTCCCATCCTGAGGGCTAAGGGACAACTGGACCACCTGAGTCCTCTAGCTCCAGCTCTGCCTGAGTCACCTCCTGCTCAGTATAGGCCCAAGAAGTCTCTGACTTTTTGTTTCCCCCCACCCCCACATTCAGTCCCTCACTTCCGGGGCTGGGGACATGCCATTAGATCCTGGGACCCAGGTTTGTGTGTGTGTGGCGAGGGGGGGCAGATCTGGAGAGCATCTGGCATGCAGATCTGTCTTCTTTGACCTGAAGGGGAACAGGGTGCTCCATGCAGTGTCTGCATTAGCTCTCTCCCTGTTCCCTCCTGGGAGGAAGGGGCAACCCTGCCCTGGGGACTGGTGTGGTGACTGAGGACTTGGGTTCTGGATTGAGAATGGAGAATATTCTGTTGGCAGGGAGGGGGAACTTCACCAGCTTTCCTGAGATAATGGCCTTGACCCCTTGCTGGATGCCAGAGCTGGGCTGTTGCAGTGTGCCTTACCCTGGGTGGGGCTGGGACTCTGCATTCCCTCCCCAGGGTCTCCTGTCCCCCAGGCTCAGACCCCCTGGGACTCCCCCCTCTAGTCCTGCTCAGGCTCCCACTGCAATTCAGCAGGGCCACCTGAAGGCTATGTTCTTCCTGACCCTCAGGTATGTTCCTGACTGCACTGGCTGCCCCTGCCCAGTCCCTGCTTTCCACTCGGCTCCTCTGGTTGAGTCCAGAGGCCACAGGGCAGCCTTGTTCTGAGGGGTGGGGGTCCTGGGAGCTCCTTAGCTTGACTCTTTCCACACCTGTCACACATACTTCACATTCGCCAGTCCCCAACACCCCAAAATGTTTCTTGGAATCCTTCCTTGGAGTAGGTGTGAACTTGGTGCCCAGCCAAAAGCGTCAGAGAGAGCCCACAGTTAGCTCCAGCCATGACTCTCTTTCTTTCTTTCTTTCTTTCATTCTTTCTTTCTTTCTTTCTTTCTTTCTTTCTTTCTTTCTTTCTTTCTTTCTTTCTTTCTTTCTTTCTTTCTTTCTTTCTTTCTTTCTCTCTCTCTCTCTCTTTCTTTCTTCTTTCCTTCCTTCCTCCCTCCCTCCCTCCCTCCCTCTCTTTCTTTCTTTCTTTCTTCCTTCCTTCCTCCCTCCCTCCCTCTCTCTCTCTCTTTCTTTCTTTCTTTCTTTCTTTCTTTCTTTCTTTCTTTCTTTCTTTCTTTCTTTCTTCCTTCCTTCCTTCCTTCCTTCCTTCCTTCCTTCCTTCCTCCCTCCCTCCCTCCCTCCCTCCCTCCCTCCCTCCCTCCCTCCCTCCCTCCCTCCCTCTCTCTCTCTCTCTCTCTTTCTTTCTTTCTTTCTTTCTTTCTTTCTTTCTTTCTTTCTTTCTTTCTTTCTTTCTTTCTTTCTTTCTTTCTTTCTTTCTTTCTTTCTTTCTTTCTTTCTTTCTTTCTTTCTTTCTTTCTTTCTTTCTTTCTTTCTTTCATCTGCAGTCACCCAGAGGGGGCTTAGCCCATGTCAGTCACTGGGCCAGGCTCTGGTGCACTGGGCAAGCATTGACAGGCACTTCCTGTGGAGGAAGGAACATGAGGCTGGAGAAGGGAGTTGGAGGTAGGGGGGACAGACAGCACATGTAGAGGCAGGAGCTGGGAGCTGATGCAGGCCAGTCCAGTACCCAGGCAGGAAGGGGCTTGCAGCTGGCAGTGTGACTCACAGGAAAGCAGGGGCCTGCTCTGGGAGGAAGCTGTGGAGAAGGGCTGCTTTGAGGACGGGCCGAAGGTTTCACTTTTGTGGCTCTGTGGCTGCCAGCGGTGGCAGCACAAACCCAGCACAGTGTCAAGTATCATTGCCTAAAGCTAGACAGGAACTCCAAATTCCATGGAATCCCTGACTCACCGTTGGGGGTGGAGCATGATGGGAGAGGTGGCCGATGGAGCCTCATTTCCAGGCTTTCGGGGGTGGGTGGTCTGCTCTCCAACACAGATTTCTTCCATCCCTGACAGCAAACTCCCCACCCCCTGCCAAGAAGAAGGAGTCCTAGGCCTTACTGAGTTGTCTACTCTGATCCTCTCTTGCTGCAGTTTTGCACATCCTTTACTGGGGCAGATATACCAGAGTTGGTGTGGGACCAGGCCAGTCTCTCTTTCCTATACCCTTGAGATCCTGGTCAACTTTTCCAGCTGGCCCCTGCCCCAGCTGCTGGGTTGGACCACTGAAGTCCACTGAAGCGGCTTCCTTCTCTAACCCCAGGTTGAGCCTTTACATTCATCTCCAGTTACATCAGCAAATCCTGAGGGGCAAGGACAGATGCCCAGGCTCTCTCTCTCTCTTTAAAATTTAATTTTATTTATTTTACTTGAAAGAGTTACAGAGAAAGAGAAGAAGGAGAGATGGATCTTCCTTCTACTTCACTCCCCAAATGGCCACAACTACCAGAGTTAGGCCAGTCTGAAGCCAGGAGCTGGGAGCTTCTTCCAGGTCTCCCACATGGGCTCAAGGGCCCAAGGCTTTGGGCCATTCTCTGTCGCTTTCCCAGACCATAAACTAAGAGTTGCATTGGAATTGGAGCAGCTGGAACTCGAACCAGTGCCCAGATGGGATGCTGGGACTGCAGGTGGAAACTTGGCCTGTTAAACCACCTTGCCAGCCCTTGTGTTTCTGTCTTGACTCATACTTCTCTTTCTCCCATCTTTCTCCTGATCTCTTTCCCTATTCCTCTCCTTTCTCTCTCTGTCTTCCTTCTTTTTTGTTCTCCTTTTGTCTCTGTTCCACTCTCTCCTTCCCTCAAGGTCTCGGTCTCCACCCCTGTCATTGGCTGGCTCTGACAGCCCTGGGTGTGGCAGTGTTGGGAGAGGAGAGGAAGCTAGCTGTAGGGCTGCAGGTGGCCTGGCCAGGGACACCTTGTCTGTTAATCTCTTCCTTGCCCAGGGCTGGGGACAGACTTGGGGCCTGTCCCCTCTGGGCAGCCTGGCTTGCACACCTGACCTGTTGATAAGTTTCTAACAAAGGGTCATGCCGTTGCTACAACTTTCTTGGAGACAAAGGCAGAAGTCTACAGTCTGGGCATCCATCCCTGCCCCTTAGGCCTCACTGATATACTTGAAGGTCGTGGTGAAGGCCCAACCTGGGGCTGGGAGGGGAAGCTGCCTCCTGGAGCTCACTCCATACCCCAGCCTGGCCCAGGTAAGAACAGGTGCTGGCTGGAGGAGCAGGCCAGGATCTCCAGGGGATGGAGAGAAGAGACTGTCCCTCCCCACTCTGGTGGATCTTCCCCCGAAAAGACATGAGAGAATGCAGCTAGAGAGACACAGATGAGACAACAAGAAGTAACGGCGAACAATGAAGGCTGCTGAAGGGGCTCCACCACAGCCTGTGGCTGGCACTGGGGACCTGATGTGTCCTCCCTGGTTGGGAGTCAGAAGGCAGCAGCAGAGGGAGGCACCTGGCCAGCCTCTATCCCTGCCAGCTTGTAGCTTCTCCTGGCACTTGGTTGGCCGGCCCCTTTGTGGGCACCTGGAGGAGGCTGGGAGGGAAAGCACTGGGCATACAGAGAAAGCCAAACTCCTTGAGGAGTGGCCTGAGGCAGCAGTGATTGGCCCAGAGAACAGAGCATGCCATTCCAGTTGGAGGGACATGGGGACCTGGTGGCCGAGTGCTGGGGAGAGGGGGCTCCTGTGAGAAAGTGGCCCCTTGGGATCTGACGGACTTGGACTTCCAGGGAAGAGTGGGGCCCTTGGGGTGTGGGCTGGGGGCAGGAGCTTGTTCCCCAGCCCAGAAAAGCCAAGCCAAGAAGCTAAAGTCTTTAGTGGGAAGGGCTTTCCTTCAAGTGGCAGGCAAGCCCTGAGGGTTGTGCCTGTGAGCTACCAGGGGCAGGTGAATGACTGACGTTGCTGGAGTTCTGCAGTGCTGTGGGAAAAGACCACCTCCACCCACCCCTCTTGCCCCCCCTCAATCCCACAGGATGGCGTCCTGTTCCAGGTCCAGGTACCTTCTTCCTCCCACCTCAGGATCTGTCCCTTTCTTCTCCCTTGGGCTCTCCTGGTCCTCCACGGCCCTCCCATGACAGCTGCTTTATGTGACCTGGCCTATAGAGATACCCTTCCACAAATTCACTGGGCATTGGCTCATTCCTATCCCTGTGTACCTGAGTGCGTGCACACACACATGCAAGGCACAGGTGAGAGTGCAAGGCTATGATGTGATGACAAACAGCTATTGGCTGATAGGCCACAGTAGAGCTGGCTATGGAGGCCTCAGCTGCAGTGGAGGGTGAGTTTTGCGGGAGGGGGCTCTGTCACTCTGGGTGGAGAATGGGTCAGCCCTGCCCCCCCCCCCCACTCATTCTAGGAAAACCAAGTGCCAGCACACACAAAGCACATTGTTCCTCTCCCCAGGCCTTTGCCTTGGCCTTGCCAGCTGGCAGCCGGTTCCTGGTGGCGAGCTGGCAGCTCTGCTCGCAGAGTCAGGGCTGCACACCTGGCCCAGCAGGGTCCTTCTCTGCTTACCTCTTGTCCTTGGCTGGGAGACTTGGGGGAGGGGACAGGGGGGAAGAGAGCAGAGGGCAGGGGGCAGGGAGCAAGAGTAGGGCTTGAGCTGTGTGGGGCTATGCAGCCTGCTCACCCATGGGAGTGGCCCTGATGCCCCTTCCTGCCAGCTGACCTGTCTGTATTCTGGGGCAAGGAGGAGGTGTACACATTCACTGCCACCCACTTGTTTGACAGCTTCGTAAACTGAGGCTTGAGAGATTAGCCAACTTGCAGCCGCACAGGAGCACCCCAAAGCTAAGACACTTCTAGAATGACATATGAGTGTTGGCAGGGGCTGCCAGGGCATTCCCAAAGGAGTTGGTGTCTCAGCCTCTGGGAGTGTTGGGATCTCACTTCCAGAGGTGGCCTGGGTTTAGTTGACTCTCCTTCCACTCCCTGTGACAGCCTCTGTGCCCCTGCAGTGCTCACCTCCACCTCCACCATAGGGTCTGGTCCCAAGCATCCTGCTCCCTACAGCCACTGAGGTTAGAACACTACCTTCTTCCCTCTGGATTCATTCTCTTCCTCCCCTTCCTTTCTCCACCCTATCATTATGCTCCTTTTCTCTTCCATTGCTCTTGCCTGTGGTTCACCTGCTCAGTGCAAGTGTAGAACCTGAACTCATGGTAAGTGGGCCCAGGCACAGCCATCAGGTGAGATGAGATAAGGGAGAGGGGACTCAGACACTCTGTGGGAGGCTAGAGAGAAACAGGGGTGCAGGTGGATGCCTCTTGGGAGACTGTAGAGAGAGGATGTGCAGCTGTGCTTTGAGGGGCGCTGGCAGGCAGAGAAGGAGATATTAGCGCCCAGATGCTGTGGTGGGTGGCTGCCTTGGACAGCTCCGCAGGGTGGAAAGCTCAGAGGCTGTGAGCTTCTGCGAGGAGCCTATACCCTCTACAGCTGGCCTTTCCCCAGCCACCTGCAGGAAGTACCAGTTGTTTTTTTTTTTTTTAATTCCAATCTGTTTTGGCCAATAACGTTACAAAATATAATGCAAGGAAATTGTTAGGGGAAAAAATATATGCAAAGTATAAACTTGTATTTATAAAAAATGTTTGTTTGTGAGATGGTAGGAAGAGAGCAGAGAGAAAGACACAGAGATCTCCCCTCTACTAGTTTACTCTTCTGATGCTCACAGTGGCTGAGCCTGGGCAGGGACCAAAGTTGGGAGCCAGGAACTCAATCCAGGCCTCGCACATGGTTCACAGGAACACCATTAATTGAGCCATTGTTGCTGAATACCAGGATCTAAGCTAGTAGGAAAACAGGGCAAGAGTCAGCACTGGGAATTGCACCCAGATACCCAATTGTGGTATGTGGATGTCTTTTTTTTTTTTTTGAAAGTCAGTTATACAGAGAGGAGGAGAGACAGAGAGGAAGATCTCCCATCCATTGATTTACTCCCCAAGCAGCCATAATGGCTGGAGCTGAGCTGATCTGAAGCCAGGAACCCAGGGCCTCTTCTGAGTCTCTTGTACTGGTGCAGGTCCCCAAGGTATTGGGTCATCCTCAACTGTTTTTTTTTTCTTTTTGAAAGATTTATTTTTATTATTTTTTTATTGGAAAGGCGGATATACAGAGAGGAGAGACAGAGAGGAAGATCTTCGGTCCGATGATTCACTCCCCAAGTGAGCGCGACGGGCCGATACTATGCCGATCCGAAGCCAGGAACCTCTTCCGGGTCTCCCACATGGGTGCAGGGTCCAAAGCTTTGGGCCGTCCTCGACTGCTTTCCTGGGCCACAGGCAGGGAGCTGGAAGGGAAGTGGGGCTGCCGGGATTAGAACCGGCACCCATATGGGATCCCGGGCGTGCAAGGCGAGGACCTTAACCACTTGCGCCACCGCGCCGGGCCCCATCCTCAACTGTTTTCCCAGGCCACAAGCAGGGAGCTGGATGGGGCTGCCGGAATACCAACCGGTACCCATATGGGATCCTGGTGCATGCAAACCGAGGATTTTAGCCACTTGGCTATAAAGCAGGGCCATGTATATGAATGTCTTAACCTCTAGATTAAATGCCTGTCCCAAACTCTACATTTTATTGTTGGATTCAGCAAGTGGAAAGGTACTGTGTCAGAGGCTGATGTGGTATAGCACGTGAAGCTGTCACCTGCAATGCCAGCATCCAATGTGGGTCTGCTCTGCTTTCCAGCTCCTTGCTAATGTGTTAGGAAAGCAGTAGAAGATAGCCCAAGTACTTAGGCCCTGCCACCCCATGTGCGAGACCTGGAAGGAGCTCCAGACTCCTTGGTCCAGCCATTGTGGCCATCTTGGAGAATGAACTAATAGGTGAAAGATGTCCCTCTGTCTCTCCCTCACTCTCTCTGTAACTCTGCCTTTCCAAAAATAAATAAATCTTATAAAAAATCAGATGACTGAATTAAGTTGCTGTTAAGACATCTCAGTGTCTGCCCTTAGTCTGTCTGTGGTCCTTGCCCTGGGTCATGAGTAGACCATAAATGGGAAGGGTCAGAGCATCCCTTCAGGGTCCCTGCCAAGCAGTAAAATTCTTAGTTACAGGTTGGGCAAGAAATCAGTCCAGTAGCTTGTGACCAGAGTTTAAAAACATGCAGTGTGGAGCCAGCCTTGTGGCATTGTGAGTGAAGTGGCCACCTGCTGGTCCTGCATCCTATACGGGTACTAGTTCCGCTTCTGATCCAGCTCTCTGCGAATGACTTGGGAAAAGCAATTGAATATGGCCCAAGTCCTTGGTTCCCTACCAGCCACACTGGAGACCTGAAGGAAGCTCCTGGATCCTGGCTTCAGCCTGGCTCAGTCCTCGCTGTTGGGGTTACCTGGGAAGTGAAGCAGCAGATGGAAGATTCTGTAACGTTGACTTTCAAATAAATAGATAAAATTGAAGTACAATAAAACAAAGCAGGCAGTGGAATAAGGGTGACCATTGCATGATTTACATGTCTCAGTTTCTGCATTCAGCTGTGTGGGGGTCCTGGCTGGGTGGGGAAGTGTGTGGGAATAGGTGGCCACTGCCTACTCTCCCAGGGCCCTGGAGCTATCATCTCCTCTGGGGTACAGCCCCTGCAGCTGTCTCTCCCTCCCTCCAGTGTCACTCCTTTCACTTCCTCAGAGCCTTTCCTATTTTTATGGCCATGAACCTGCTCTGGAAACTGTGGCCCTTCCCTTCCTCCTGCTGCCCTTTCTGGCCAGTCCTCCTCTCTCACCTTTGGCAGCTGCCCTGGGCACCCTTGTGATCAGGCCTGACTGCTTTGCTGGGCCTGGGGTAGCAACCACCTGAGCTCTGTGCCCCTACTGGAGGACAGAAGTCGGGAATGGGAGTGAGTGATGCAAGGAAAGACAAAATAGGAATCCATCAGGGATCCAGCCAGAAGTACTACCCTGGCCCCTTGAGGTGTGGCCTCTGGCCCTGCCCCCTCTCTTGGGACATGCCGGGGTGCATCCTGCTGGGTTGTCTGGGGGTCTTAAGCAGCTTTGCACATCCTTGGGGATGCTCAGAGCCCTCCTCTCACCTCTTACATCTTCCCTCAACCTCACTCCACATTCCTCCAGTGTCCCTCAGCTGTGGCGTCATGAGGCTAAGCAGGAGCCAGAGGTTTGGCAATGTGATCTCCTTTCTCCTTGTTGATTTCTTCAGCCAGATGGCCTGAATATCCTGGCTCTGTCATCAGGGCCTGCCAAGTAACAGAATGCCCAATCTGATGCAGATTAGGCAATATAGGAAGTTTTTTTTTTTATAAGGAAAAATCACTGTGAGGTGGGAGGCTCAGGGATCTAGCTGCTGTCCATCTGTCTGCTCCTCAGGGTGCTGGGTGGCTCCTCACGTTTGTTACGACTGCTACCTTCATGGTTGCAAGGTGGCTGCTGAAGTTCCACATACTACATCCAGATGTGACATACCCGGAGGGGGAAGAGATGCCATCCCCTCATGAGGGTCTGTTTTTGAGATCAGAATGACCCTAAAGTGCGGACTTTTCAACCAGCTAGGCCCTTGACTTGACCCTGGAGGCTTAGCTTGCCTCTCACTTAATTAGAAACCATTTGTAGAGACAGGTTTGTCTCCCTCCTTCCAGTGTCACTCCTTTCGCTTCCTTTCCACCTTTCCTACTTTTATGGTCATGAACTTGCTCTGGAAACTGTGGCCCATCCCTCCCTCCTGCTGCTCTTTCTGGCCAGTCCTCCTCCCTCACCGTTGGCAGCTGCCCTCCACTCTCAGTTGCTCTGCTTCTGATCCAACTCCCTGCTAATGTGCTCGGGAAAGTAGCAGAGGATGGGTCAAGTGCTTGGGCCCCTGCCACCCATGTCAGAGACCCTGATGGAGTTCCTGGATCTTGACTTTGGCTTGGCCCAACCCCTAGCTGTTGCAAGCATTTGGGGAGTTAACCAGCGGTTGGGAAATGTCTCTTTGTCTGTCTTCCAAACATAGTTAAATAAATACAAATGTAAAAATACAGCATTTGTTGCGGGAATATGTTATGATATAACCTATGAGGGCAATTGCCACAATGTGGGACTGCAGGAGCCATGTTAGGGAGCAAGACTGGGGTGAGAAGGCAGTCAGGGGTAAGGAGGACTCATGGTGTTCCTCTCCTGGCAGGGCTGGATATAGAGGACTGTGCTTCCCCTATCGCTGGTGGTAGGCTGCCCAGGGACCACAGTCACGTAGGTTAGGGGCCCTAATCCCAGGCCAGGCTCCTGGCACCTCTGCCCATGGCCTTGAGTCATGGAGGGACAGGAAGGAAAGCAGGACAGCTGTGAGTCAGGAGACTACCTGGAGAGAAAGGAAAACACAGGAAGTGACTCAAGGTCAACAGGGGCAGACAGGTGGCTGGCAGTGCCCAAGAGGGACCTGGCGGGTGTTGGTTGGGGGCAGCTCCCCTCCCCAGGGGCCACATTGCACACCATCCTGGCTATTCCTGCTGACCACACTGTCCACAAACCTTCTCTTCCTCACCGCAATGGGCCGGATGCCTGCACACCCACAGGGTCCCTCGCCAGCTGTCGCAATCCCTGGCTCTGGGCCATTCCCTGCATCCGAGAGGCCTTGTCACCTCTGACCCCAGAGTTTGGGTCAACTTCTACCCTCTAAAGGGAAAGATGCTGGGTCTGGAGTCTCCTGAGCAAGCTCTTCCCAACTCAGGGTCAGAGGTCATGGCTCCCTGGGGCAGGGTGGGACCCAGCACCCCAGGAACCACTGGGTGCCCTGCTCTTCACATACAGACCTGCCTGGAGTGGAGTGTTTGAGGCCAGGGCCCTAGCTAGTAGCCAAGTGATATTACCATGGTTATTTCATATTAAGTTTTAAAATATTTATTTATTTTAATTTTATTTGAGAGATGGAGAGAGAGAGGTCCTTCATCTACTAGTTTACTCTCTGTGTCTGCAATAGCCAGGGCTAGGCCTGGCAAAGTCAGCAGACTGGAACTCCATCCATGTCTTCCCAGTGGCTGGCTGGGACCTTAGTCCTTGAGCTGTTATCTGCTGCCTCCCAGGGACATTAGGCAGGATGCCGGATGGGAAGCAGAGGAGCTGGCATGCGAGTCAGGCATTTGCTCTGTGGAATCCA
Source organism: Ochotona curzoniae (assembly GCF_017591425.1). NCBI lineage: Eukaryota > Metazoa > Chordata > Mammalia > Lagomorpha > Ochotonidae > Ochotona > Ochotona curzoniae. The sequence continues at coordinate 8,993,019 of NW_024466004.1, read as the reverse complement.
ACTGTCCTGGGTGGTGACTTAACTGCTGTACCATTGATGGACTGGAAGCCTCCTTAGCATCCTCCCTTAGCATCCTTTGCAGAGGAGTGGCTAGGCCAAGGCATGATGAAAACACATTATTTAAAATGCCATCTTAACTGCCTAGGCTGCCTTGTACCTAGGCAAGTGTTACACTGCTGGGAGAAAAGCAGCCAGTTGCTGGCCAGCATTCTGGGTCTGGTTAATGCCAAATTTGTGTTAACTATACCAGTGTGCCAGCATAGTTGTTTATTCTTTCTTTTCTTTTCTTTTTTAAAGATATGTGGGGAAGGCGGGGAACCTCGGCAGGGACCACCACCCTTATCCCTGAGGCCAGGGGGCTGCAGATTGCCTAGAGAAGGAGGTCTGGGGACATTTTGGAGTGGGAATGAGTGAGGGCTTGTTTGATAGGAGAGGAATAACTTCTAGGGCCTTCTGTAGACTGAGTCACTGCACTTGCAGGTAGACAAGAAAGCTGAGATAGAGTGGTTTAGACAGGGGTAACCTGGGGGCATGTCTGGGTCAGCCCAACACACCTGCCCACATGGGAGACCTGGGCTGGGCTAAATAGCATTGCCTGGCACATGCAAAAGCTGAGAATGAGGGGCATGCTTGGCTGTTCTAGGCCACAGAGGGTGGGCTATGTCAGACTGAGCTACAGCACCCACCAGAATGTGAGAACTGGATCCAGGGGCAGATTCTGTAGGGGTCTTGTGGGCTCACCTCTGTGGGACTGCAACACCCACTGGTTTATGTGGAGAGCTGGGGGTGGTGACAAGCCAAGCCAGGTTGGATCACAGAAATCACTTGACAGGAACCGCCTGACACTTGTGGAGATATGGTCAGGGGGAGACCAGATGGGACTAGGTTACAACACCTATTGATACATGCAAAGGCCAGGACTGAGGTCAGAATGTGCCAAGTAAGGCTGCTGCCCCTGCTGGCATGCATGAATCCAGGACTAGGAACATAACTGGTAAGAGAACTTGGGGAAGTCCCCTACTAGGCTGTGGCTCTTGTTGGGGAGCATAAGAAGCAGGGCTGGGAGTGGGCCAAGTCAGGCAAGGTCCCATTTGTGTAGGTCAGGTCTGGAGGCAGGCCAGGTTGGGTCAACTACAGCATCTACTGGCATGCGTGAGAGCCAGGACAGAGTGTAGGCCATGTCTGGCTGGGCTAGGTTGCCAGTGAGAGCTGAGACTATGGGTGGGCCATGCCAGGCTGGGTTGAAGCACCCGTCAGCATGTATAAGACCTAGAACTAGGAATGGCCTAGTAGGGGAACTCTGGGGACTCCCCTGCTGGGCTGTAGCTTCCACTGGTGAATGTGAGGACTGGAGCTGTGAGCAGAACAGGCTAGACAAGGCTGTAGCACATATTGGCATGTGTGTAGACTAGATCTGGGAATAGGTCCAGTTATGCTAGGCTGCCCCACCTGCTTGTGATTGTAAAAGCCAGTACGCATGTGGGACAGGCTAGGCTAGGCTCTGCCACCTGCCAGGTTACCTGAGAGTCAGGATTGGGGGTGGGCCAGGGCGGGCTAGGCTATAGCACCCATCAGTGAAAGCCAGAATGGGTGTGGGTCATTCAGGCTAGGCTGCAGTAACCAATGGTGAGTGCCAGAACTGGGGACCAGCCATGTCAGTCTGGGCAGCAGCATATGTGAGATCTGTCTCTGGGAATAGGTATGATAGGGGAACTTGGGGGATTCCCCTGCTAGGCACAGCTCCTGCTGGTGAGTACAAAAGCTTGGGCTGGGGGCAGGCCAGATCAGGCTGGGCATTTGTTGGCATGTGTGAGCCAGGTCTGGGGGCAGGCTGGGCAGGGTTAGTCCACAGTATACACTGGCATGAGTGAGAGCTAGAACAGGGTGTAGGCCAGGCCAGATTGTACTGCAACACTCACCAATTCATAGGAGGGTTGGAGCTGGGAGTAGGTCAGGCTGGTCTAGGCTGTAGCACCTGATGGCAAATACCAAGATAGGCTAGGCCATCTCGGACTGGGCCACAGCACCTGCTGGCATGTGCAAGACCCAGGGATGGGGACAAAGCTGGTAGGAGAACTTCTGGGACTCCTGCTGAGCTGTTGATTCCAAGGGGTGAGCATGAGAGCAGGAACTGGGAGTGGGGGCCAGGCTGGTCTGGGCTGCTGTACCTGCTGGCACACCCACGAACCAAAATGTGTAAGGACCAGCCAGGCTAAACTGAAGTACCCTCTGGGAAGTTCAGTGCCAAGACTGGGTGTGAGTCATGTCAGGTTGGACCGCAGTACTCCCTGGCAGGTACAAAATCTGTGGCTGGAAACATACCTGGTAGGGTAACCATAGGAACTCATCTACTGGACTGTATCTACTGCTGGTGAGAATAAGAACCAGTGCTGGAGCCAGGACAGGCTGGACTAGGTGGCAGTACCTATTGGCATATGTGAGGGCCAGGATTGGGGCAGCGCTGCACACATAGATGTTCATGGGAGCTGGATGGGGTGTAGGACAGACCAGACTAGTTGCAGCAGAGACTAGCATGTACAAAAATCAGGGTGGGAGTATGAATATTGGAGATTGCCCCCACTAGACTGCAGCACCTGCTGGTATACGTGGAGATTGGGTCTGTGGCAGGCTGGCTGGGGCGGGGGTGGTGGTGGTGGTGGTGTTGCAGTACCTGTTGGTTTGGTTTGCATGAGATATAGGGCTGACTAAGCAGCTGCATCCACTAGTAGGTGCGTTGGCTGGTGCAGGTGACAGAGCGAACCTGACCTTGCACTAGCTAGCACACACAACAGTCAAGTCTGAGGTCTCCCCAGGTGAGGTTTCTTGGGGGTCTCCTCAACTGGATCACTGGACTCAAACACTGAAACCCTGGCCACAGGAAAAGTCACAGTATATATGGTGCATGTATGAGGATTGAGCCTCCTCAGTTGCTGATGTCTGTGCAGTGGACAACATGCCAGATACACACAGGAGACATGACAGTTTATCTAAGCCAGAAGGGGGCATCAAAAGCAGAAGAGGTTGGTCAATCTCGTGGCCAAGCTTTGTAGCATGTTCCTTGGTCTGTGGATGTACTAAGGTGAATTTCTGTCAATCATTCGACCTTGCAACCATGGATCAATAAAACCAACTACTTCTCAGAACTATCAAACAACCACTCAAGGAACACCCTCAGAACACTCTTCCTCACACCAGGGTCTCTAGGGCATCATCAAAGGACTGTGCTCCAGCTCCAGCTCCAGGTGCTGATGTAGTTTGACAGCAAGGAGTGGCTCTATCCCCTACTTCCCTGTGGACGCAGGAGAAAAACTGAAAGCTGAGTCCCACCCACCTTCCTCCATACCTGACCCTCCCCTTCCTAGTCAGAGGCTTATATGGGCACGCATCCCTCTCAACTATGTAAACAGTATTAAAAAGAAAATTTTTAAAAATCTAAAAAAATGGTTTATTCCCCAGATGGCAGCAATAGCCAAAGCCTGGTGCCAAGAGCCTCCCCCAGCTCTCCTGTGTGGGTGCAGGGTCCCAAGATTTTGGGCCATTCTCTGCTGCTTTCCTAGGTCACAAGTAATGAGCTGGATGGAGAAGAGGAGCAGCCAGGACACGAACTGGGGCCCATATGGGATCTCGGCAATTGGAGGCTGAGGATTAGGCAATTGAGCCATCATGCCAGGCCCAGTAGCTTCTTATTTTTTTTTCCACTTAGTATCTGAATTGTCATCTTTCCATAATGTTCTTTTTTTTTTTGCCCCCATAATGTTCTATAACGACACTTCATCAAGTTGACAGCAAAACAAAATCCAAAAATCTATGCAAACAAACAAACAAACAAAATCTATGCAAGCAAACAAAAAGAAATCAACGCAACAGGCATTGTGGTACAATGGGGTAAGCCACCAGTTGGGAAGCCTCCATCCCCTATTACAGCACCAGTTTGAGTCCTTCCTGGTTACATGGTTTCTAAATCAACTCCCTGCCACTGTGTCTGGCAAGGCAGTGGACAATAGCCCAAATACCTAGGCCCCTGCTTGCCACGTGGGAGTCCCTGGGAGCAGTTCCTGGCTCCTGACTTTGGTTTCACCCAGTCCCACCTGTTGAGAGGTGAACTGGAGAACGAACAGTCTCTCTTACTCTGTCCCTGTGTCTTTCAAATAAATAAGTAAATCTTTCATAAAAACCTTCAGCAGGACCCAGTGCAGTAGCCTAGTGGCTAAAGTCCTTACCTTACACATGCCGGGATCCCATATTGGCACTGATTTGTGTCCTGGTTGCTCCACTTCCCATCCAGCTCCCTGCCTGTGGCCTGGGAAAGCAGCAGAGGACGGCCCAAAGCCTTGGGGCCCTGCACCCATGTAGGAGATCCAGAAGTAGTTCCTGGCTCCTGGCTTTGGATTGGCTCAGCTTTGGCTGTTGTGGTCGCTTGGGAGCGAACCAGCAGATGGAAGATCTTTCTCTTTGTCTCTCCTTCTCTTTATAATTCTGACTTTCCAATAAAAAATAAAAATAAAATCCTAAAAAAATAAAACAGAAATCCTGTAGTAGTGTCCTCATCATGTATACCTGTGGTCGCACCTTCCAAGCCCCTCGTATACATGGATTCATCTTTCATGAAGTTTTTAGCCTCCTTGCAAATAGAAAATTTTATTATCCTTCTCAACAGCTGCATAGCATTTCACTCTATTTTATCCAACTATTTCCTATAAATAAAGCTCTAGATAGTTTTTTTTTATAAAGCAATGATGGAAATGACAACTATTAGTCATATTCTTGCATGCATTATGGATGCTTGCATGGATAAATCCTGTGACTTAAGTCACCAGGTCAAAGAGTCCGAACATGTAAAGTGGAGCAGTAATCCCCAACTGCCCGCCCGAATGTATCATTGCATGAGACCGGCTTCGTGATCATACTTTCCACTCCACTGTATGATTAATTGTCTATATCTTTGCCAATCTGATAAGTGAAAAATCATATCCTGTTTTGTGTATTTCAAAGTATTAATGAGTTTCAACAAGTGAAAAATCATATCCTGCTTTGCATGTTTAAAATTATTAATATGATTCAACATTACTTTTACTAGCTAGTTGTGATTTTTCAGTGAATGCTTTGTTTACATTCTTTGCCTATATCTTCCCATTGAATTTTATTTTTCCTTATTTTTAAGAATATTTATTTATTTTTACTGGAAAGGAAGATCAGGTTTATGGAGAGAAGGAGAGACAGAGAGAAGATCTTCCATCTGTTGATTTACTGCCAAAGTGCCTGCAACAGCCAGAGGCTAGCCGACCCAAAGATAGGAACCAGGAGCTTCTTCCGGGTCTCCCACACAGGAGTAGGGTCCGAAGGCTTTGGACCATGCTCGACTGCTTTCCCAGGCCACAAACAGGGAGTTGGATGGGAAGCAGGGCTGCAGGGGATTAGAACCGGTGCCCATATGGGATCCTGGTACATTCAAGGCGAGGACTTCACACACAGTGAGAGAGAGAAGGGAAGAGAAAGGAGGGAGATACACAGAGACAGAGGAGGGGGACAGAGAGAGAGAGAGAGTGCTCCCACCCACTGTTCCATTTCCAAAGGTCCTCAGTGACTGGGACTGGGCTGAGGCTGAAGCCAGGAACCAGGAATTCGGTCCAGCTCCCCACTGGGAGGCAGTAACCCAATTACTTGAACTGCCACTGCTCGGGCTGTTTCTGCAGTAGCAGGAAGCTGGAGTGAGGGGCTGGAGCCGGGAATTGAACCCCTGGGTCTGTGAAGTGGGACACAGTGCTGTTGATGCCTGCCCTCTACATCTTGCACAAAATTAAGAGATAATCCTTCCTCATACATCTTACAGATTTTTTTTTGTTATTCTTTTCTTGTTTTCCCCTTATAATTTCTATATCTGCACAACATTTATTAGTTTTCTGTATTCTGGCTTCTGTTTTGTTCTTGACTTGGAAAATTGCTACCCTAGCAATCGTAAAAACATCTTCACATTTTTCCCTGTCGTTTTTTTTTTTCTTGCTTTGTTTTAAAAATGTCTTTCTTTAAACCTCTGATCCTGTTGGAACTTATTTCAGTGTTAGGAGTGGGGTAGGAAATCCAGATTTATTTATTTTTGATCCAAATATCTGGCTAATATCTTCATTAATTAAATTTTCGTGTTTACTTACGTCTACTTTAAAAATCTCTTTATCCTTTGTAATTGATCTGTCAGGAACCAGTCCAGTGCTATTTTAATTAGTGCAGCTGTGTAATATTCTAAAAATTTGTTGGTGAGGCTACTCCCTTATGGGCTTCCTTTTTCCTTTCCAAGAATTTTCTGGTTTTTTTTTTTTTAATAGTTATTTTTCCAGATGACTTTGTAACTATTTTGAATTGTCACAGACAGGCTCACAACATGATTGACTTTGTCAACTTTTGCTCTGTATAATCTTTTAAAGATTGACTTTATTTGAAAGACAGAATTACAGAAGCAGAGGGAGGGACACAGTCCCCAAAATGGCCACAACAGTTGGGCCAGGCCAAGGCCCGGAGCCTGGAATTCCATCTGGATCTCCTCTGTGAGTGGTAAGGACCCAAGCACTTGGACCATCTTCCACTGTCCCAGGAGCATTAGTAGGGAGCTGGATTGGAAGTAGAGCAGACAGGGCTCATGAGCTCTCAACTGGGTTGTGAGTATCCTAGGCAGTGGCTTGACCTTCTGTGCCACAATGCCAGTATCATCTTTTGTAGTGTTGTCATTGCAATTATGAATGGGGCCTTGTCTCTGTATTCTTTAATTCTTTCTTGAGTTCAGTAAATTTTATTTTTTCTGTTTCTTTAAAGATTTATTTTCAATGGAAAGGCAGATTTAGAGAGAGAAGGAGAGACAGAGAGAAAGATCCTCTGTCTGCTGCTTCACATCCCAAGTAGCCACAATGGCCAGAACTGAGTTGATCCAAAAGGCCAGGAGCCAGGAGCTTTTTCTGGGTGAATCTCCCATGTGAGTGCAGGATCTGAAAGCTTCGGGTTGTCCTTGACTGCTTTCCTAGGCCACAAGTAGAGAGCTGGACGTGAAGTGGAACAACCGGGACCCAAACTGGCACCGACCTGGGATTCCGGTGTGTGCAAGGCAAGGATTAACCATCATGGACCCTTAAGAAATTTGAGTTTGACACTTGTCATTTTGCTAAGTTCTTTGATGCGCACGGAAAGTCCTTGAGCTGACTCTTGGAATACCCTAGTTCAGAAGAACATTGTTCAAGGATAACAATGACGTTCTCTTCCTTCAATGTGCACACCTCGTATTTTATCCTGCTGTCTAGCTGCAGTCAGGTAACCACAGAGTGGCTGTAAGCACTGGTGGTGATGGCTGAAGTTCATGTTAAACCACCTCTAACAGCCCATTAAGACACATGTTGGGGAAAGTCATCTCTCTCAACAGCTAATGGAGTGGGTTATGTTGAGTTCCCTAAGGTTTGGGTTCCTTGTTTCTCTAGAAAGAGTCATTCTCAAGAAATCTTGATTTTTTAAAAAAGATTATTTATTTTTATTGAAAAGGCAGATTTACAGAGAGAGGAAGAAAGTTCTTTTATCCGCTGGTTCACTCCTCAAATGACTATAATGGTTGGAGCTGAGCTGATCTGAAGCCAGGAGCCAGGAGCTTCTTCCAGGTCTCCCGCATGGGTGCAGGGGCCCAAGTCCCTGGGCCAACTTCTGCAGTCAGGTCATTAGTATGGAGCTGAATCAGAAGTGGAGCAGCCAGGACTTGAACCTGTGCTTATATGGGATGTGGCTCTATAGTCAGTGGGTTAATATGCTATGTCAGAGTGCTGGCTCTTATTATTATTATTATTATTTGAGGGGGAAGGGAGGCATGATCTGGAGCCCTGGGCCTTTCCAGGCTGATGGAATTGATGCAGATACAGGTGCATGGAACTTGCCATGCCCAGGAAAGGCTACAAAAAGGTACTGAAACTGGGAGAGCTGGGGAAGGTGTCCAGCCCTGCCGGGCTTCCTCCCCAAGGCAGCACACAGCTGCCAAGTTGCAGGCAACAGTTTCTGCCAGCAGGCCTACTCAGTTCCCAGCCACATGGTCCCACAGCGTTCCTTAGGCTGTCCTTCTGTTTCATTGTCTAACCTCATCTTCCTGACCTCCAGTTCCTAAAACGGTTGTGGGGTGGGGGCCTCTGGTTATGACCTGAGGATTCTGGTGGGCTTTATCACACTTGGGTGGGTGCTGCTGTGCTCAGGGCTTGCTGGAGAGGGGAGCAGGTGGGAGGAGCAGAGAGACTGCCAGCACAGATGTGACAGGTATAGGGGATCATGGTGGCAAAGGGGACCCAGAGAGTGGATGTGCAGGGGTTGGGAGGCCAGGAGACTTGAGGGCCTATGTATGTCTTCATAGAGATGGCCTGCTTCTCCTTCCGGCCACCATCAGCCCTAAGGTCCAAGGGGAGCCAGCCCTCTGCCAGTGATCAATGGTAGCGTTCCAAGTCCATAAGGTCCATTTGGTCCCCGAGTGACGACATCACTGAAAAGGAAAGGAGGTGACTTTGGGAATATGTCTACAGTGCATGTCTACCCCACTCCCTCTCCTCCAGGGGGAGAAGACCAAGGGCACATGGACAGGTGCAGGGCAGACCAGCTTCAGACAGAGCTGCTAACTGCCCAGTCAGTGCAATTGAGCAGATGGAGCTCTGCTCAGACACCCAGGGGTCCAAGGGCAGTGGCCTTGGTTGCTGATGCTGCAGTGAGCTTCCAAGGGTTCTGAGGACTTTCCTGCTACTTTGGGTCCAACTGGAGCTGACCCCATTTCCCAGCCACAGAAGCCTGGGAGGTCCGTCAGCCAGAAGGGCTCCTGACTTCATCCTGGGGCTCAGTGCCAGCATCTCACTCCCTCTGCTGCAGGGAAGCCAGCAGCACCTGGATGGCCATGCCAAGCGGGGACTTAAAAGAGGCAGAGCCTGGGTGCTGAGTGTGGGAGGGGCCTTTGGAGCCAGGCTTGATGCCAGGTTGAAACTGGGAATGGGGGATCTGGGGCGGCCCTCACCCGTCAGCACCAAAGAAGATTTCCCTACAACCCAAGGGGCTCGCGGACTCACAGTGAGTTCCCAACTGATGTAGCTTCCTGTGGAAAAGTAGGTGCCACTGGTGGGTCCTGTTTAAGTGCCTTGGTATGAGTCTTACTCACTTCCAGTCTTCTCAATTTCTGCAGCAGACCCAGGCCTAGGGTAGGGAAGGGGGGAGGGGGTGGGGAATTTTCTGGTAAATGCAATCCAGATGTTCAGGGTGAGGCTGAGCCAGGAAGGGGAGATGACTGCTCTTTGGAAAAATAATGCAATTTCTCCAGAAAAGCCTCCTCCTCTGGATAGATGTTTCCTAGTATTGGGGAGATTCCTATGGAGACCAGGACCACTCCATTAGCACCCCCACTTTCTCCTAGTTAGGACCAAAGACCCTCAAGCCCAGAGGGATCCTGTCCAAATTGTGCTGGAATTGGAGAAAAGGCATTTGAAAGAGGAAGGCAGCGGGGACAGGTAGGAGGGTCAGAGAATGTTCTCTGCTGCAGTTAGATGGCACTCACCTAGATAACCCAGGACCCTCTCCTGATCCCGCTGCCCTTTTTGTTAAGATTTATTTTATTTATTTGAAAGGCAGAGTTGTAGAGAGAGAGAAAGGGGAAGAGAAAGAGAAGGCGAGAGGTTGGTTCACTCTACAAATTGCTGTAATAGCCAAGACTCAGCTAATCCAAAGCCATATGTCAGGAGCTTCTTATGGGTCTCCCACATAGGTATAGGTGCCCAAGGACTTGGCTGCTTTCCCAGGCCAATAGCTGAGCAGTTGGGACATGAACTGGCATCCATATGGGAGGCCAACACCACTGGTAGCGGCTTTACCTGCTGTGCCGTGATGCCCGCCCCAGTTTTCTGTTAAAATTACCACTGTGAAGACTCTTTGGCAAGGAGCCTGGCATATTCCCAGGTTCTGGGTGTTAGGATGTGGACATCTTTAGGGAGGGGGTTTGGTTTACTGCAAAGGGTATGTCTTCCATCTTATCTCCAACCATACTGTCTTTTCTTTTATTAAGACTTTTAAATTTGGAAACTGAAATTAGAGAGAGAGAGGATCTTTTATCTACAATTTACTCCCCAAATGGCTGCAATGGCAGGAGCTAGGCCAGCTGGAAGTCAGGAGCCAGGAGCTTGCTTCTTCTGGGTCTGTCACGTGGGTGCAGGGTCCCAAGAACTTGGGCCATCTTCTTTCCCAGGTGCATTAGCAGGGAGCTGGACAGGAAGAGCAGTCAGGACCCGAACATCTTGAAGAAACTCGAGATGCTGGTGCTGCAGATGGTAGCTTGATCTGATACACCCAGCACTGGTTCCCAATTGGCCAAATGGCCAAGCATTTAGTGAAGACAGTCCGTAGGATGCCCACATCCAGTATCTGAGTGCTTGGGTCAAGTCCTAGCTCTGTTCCTGATTCTATCTTTCTACAAGTACACACTTTGGGAGGTAGCAGGTGAGGGCTCAATACTTGGGTTCCTACCATGCCCATGGGAGAACCACATTGACTTCCTGGGCTCCCAGCTTCTGCCTGGTGCAGCTGTGGCCATTGCTGGCATTAGGTGAGGGAGCCAAATGATGAGAGTCTATCTCTCTGGATCTCGGGTACCTCAAATGCACAAAGAGAATATATGCCATATGGCTGGCAACTCTGTACCACTCCCTTCCCCCAGGCAAGGTCCCCTTGGCCCACAGGCATGGGAGACCAGGCAGCCACAATTCTCAGCATTCATGAGAGGCATGGCCATTGGATATGGCAGGTGCCAGAGAAGCTTAATTCATGGGTGCTGTGCCTGTGGGTGCTGTGGGCAGGTGTGTGGGTTTCAGCTGGCTGTGGGGAGACCTTGAGGCAAGCTCTCTGCTCTGAGGGCTGGAGGTATGGCTGTCTCATGATGTCTGCCAAGTCTGACAGCATTTGTGGGTGCTTGCAGGTAAATCATTTGCATTTGCTTCTTTATATTGGCATCCACTACCCTCCCCTTTCCCAGCACCCTTCCCCTTGCCACTTGTCTGGAAGGGCCTCCTCTACCTCCTGGGCCTCTGTCCATGCATGTATCACTTAGCCTTGCGAGAGAGGTAGAGACAGAGTTCCTACCTGCTGCTCCTGTGGTTGGACTTGGCCAAAGCTGGGAGCCAGGAACTCAGTCCAAACCTTTCCCTTTCCATGGCAACAGCCCAAGTATGTGAGCCATCCTGCTGCCTCCCAGGGTCTCCATTTGCAGGAAGCTGGAGATGGGCACTAAACCTGGGTACCCTGATGTGAACATAGGTATCTTCACCCCTAGATAGAATTGCCCACCACATTTCCATTAGGTAATAGAAAAAACTAACACTTGGAATATTTAGGGATTTGCCCCATGTAGTTGTACAGAAAGAGGAATAGTGGGGGCTGGAAGTTAGGAATTCTAACTTAGCAAGGTTTTCTCCAGGAAGTCAAAACTCACACAAAATTGCCTTAAGGGGGTGGGACTCTCCCCAAAGCCCTAAGGCCAGAGCAAATCAGCCTTTTAATATCTCTTTTATTTGACTCTTTCCTCAAGTCCTCCACTAGCCTCTGGTTAGCTGCAGGCCTGGAAGGTACTCCTGGCTGGGTATCCAGAGTGAGGCATTGGGGCATGGCTGCTACAGGGTGCCTAACACACCTCTCCTCCATATGCTCCTGATTGACTCTGTGCTAGTTGTTCATGCAATTGCGACCCTTTCAAGGCTGGCTCTTTGGGGTTTTCTGCAGCTAGGGACCATCTTGTGAGATGGAACAGGCCAGGAGATGCAGTAGAGTTAACTGGACAGTGTGCTCTGAGCTTCCCTCCTGCTGCTTTAGCTGCCAGGAACATGGCTAGGAGGCCTGGAGGCCCAGCAGCCATCTTTGGAACACAAGGGCAAAAGTTCAGGCTGGAGGGATGGAAAGCAGTAGGGACATGGCTCCTGGGTCTTGGGCCACTGCTACCTCTGCACTTCCAATCATGAGAGGAAAAAGAACCCTCCTAGTTTCAGCCTGGGAAGCCAAGAAAAAAATCCCAAAGCAGAGGGATGACAGGATAAATTGTCACACGTTCACATTACGCAATATAAAACAGCCTTGAAAAGTCACATTGTTGACGGCTGTTTATTGAGACGGGAAGCTATTGCTACAGAATCCAAATCATAAGTGAATACTTGGGAGAATTCTAGTGTTATCAAAAAATACTGACAACTGAATGGCTCCTGCCTGAAGCCAGCTCTCATGTAGGCTGTGCCCAGTGGCAGCTGCCTACAGCCCCAGCACCCCCTGCTTCCTGCTGCTGCCCTCCAGTTCCAGGAACACATGGCCTAAGGGGTGCAGCCGACCTCCACTCCTGTATGGGGGCTGCTCACCCAGGCCTCGGCACAGAGAAGGCAGCTGGCAACCATTAGTGGAATAAACGAATGGGGCCCTGGCAACCCAGCAGTTCTGTGCCATCCTTTGCTCCCGATGAGAGGCCCTGGGGTGCTCAGTGTCCTCTCTCGTCGGCTCCCTGCACTCACGCTGGCCTCCCTGACCCACCTCTGCTGCCTGTCCCCTTTACCTGGGAGTAATACTGGGACCTCATGACACACCTGCAGGCTGAAGAACTATTGGTGCGGGTAGAAGGGTTGGAGCTAAGGGTGGCCCTGACACTGCCCTCGCCCACCCACCCTGGGAGGCATGATGAGGGGCTGGCCTTGGTGGCATCCATGCATTGCAGACTCCCTGGATCAGGGTTAGAAGCTGACCTCCAAGAGCAGCCAGCACACCCAGCATGGCAGCTGCAAGAGTTAACCTGGTGCGGGGAGCCTTGGACGCCAGGCTGAGCCCTAAAGCTTTCCCTGAATTAATTGCAGCCCAAGCAGCCCAAGACCTAGGCAGTACTCCGCTCTGCATTCTGCACCCTGAACCCTGCATGCTAGGGACCGTCCTGCTTGGAGACTTGCAAGGAAGGAGTGAGTAGTAGAGGTCCACAGGGAACAGGGACAGCAAGGGCAGCAGGTCCCCTCCACACTGCTGTCCAAATAAACCTTAGGGCCCCCTGGCCGCTTCCCATCTGCTTCTAGCCTCACCCGCTCCTTCTCATCCTCCTGAGAACGTGTCCTCCCCCCCACACCCTGTCCCCGGAGGAACCAAGCTCCCTTTAATGGAATGGTGCTGTAATCGCATTACTGCTCAGGCCGCCGGATGCAGGTGGGCATCTAGTGCACAAGGCAGGGGCCATGGAGACAGATGGTACCCGGAGGGAGACTCGGTGAGCCGCCTTTTGCCCAAAGCCGATCTGCTGCTAACTGTGTTAGGCTGTTATTGATCGACCTCCTCTCCTCAGCCACTGCTTGAAATTTGGTTTGTTTGGGATGTGCATCCGTAGGAGCTTAGAGATGGATGTGCCAGAGTGGTTGGGGAGAAGGCAGGAAGGAACAGCAAGAGATGAGAGATGTGGGGACCGGGTGGGGAGCAGGGCTCAGTCAGAGCCAAGGCAGACCTAGGTGAGACAGGGAGAGAAAACAGGGCTTAAAGCTGGGGTGACCTCAAAGGCCAGGTGAGAAGGCTGGTTTGTGGTCAGTAACAGGGAATATGGCAACCTAGTGAGCAAGGGAAGTAGCAGGTGAAAACAGTTTTGGGGGAGAAGGGTGGGGAGGGGGCGGTGACAAGCATTGGGTGAGATGGAAATCTCCAGATTGCACTTCTGGCTAGGGAATGGATGGATGAATTGGGGGTCCCAGGGGTCAGACAGAGGCGAGGGGAAGCAGGGCAGACACCAACAGTCTATGCTAATCCCAGCCCATGCTGTTTCTCATCCCTGCCCTGGGTAGGCCTGGGGCATCAGCAGGATCCATCAGCCAGGGTAAGGTACATGCAGATGTGGGCCAGCCCAGTCGAGGCTGACAATGTGCTCTTCACCCTGAGCCACTTGACCTCCCAGGGCTCAGGAACACACAGGTGCTGTCAAGGGCAGCCCCATCCCAGCACTTGGGAGCACCTAACCGCAGCAACAGCCAGCAGGCTGCCGTTGAGTGGTCCTGCCAAGCTGGGAAGCTGAGCTCAGAGAGGTCAAGGGCCTGAGCAGATCACACAGCAGCCAAATGTGAGTGAGGCCTGAGCCGGGTGCAACAGCAAGCCTTGCCTGCTTGGCTTTCCCACACTGAATCCTTTTCCCAGCCATCCATGGCTCCATCTTCCTGGACTCCACTTCCTCTAATCCTGGGATTAGCCATGAGGGCAACTGGCTGTCCCACTCAGAGCAAGCAGCTCAACATGGAAACTTCCTCTGTGTGTTTGCAGCCTGGAATCTTGGTTCCCCTTATGTCCCACAATACAAGGCCTGTGGCAGGGCCAGGCTGCAGCCCTGGGCCCCCAGTCCCTGGTTATACTGGGAAGGCATGGTGGTTGTGGTGGCATGGGTCAGCTGGTCCCCCGGGGAGCCTACTGAGGGTCAGGGGATGGAGAATGGCCCCAGGTCAACCCTGGTTTCTCTGCCCCTCCTCCCTTCCCAAAGGACTTTTTTTTTCCCCTGAAAAATCTGATTTTCCTGGCTCAGAGACAGCGATTGGAGAATTTGGAGCCAGGGGAAGAATGGATGAGGTGGGAGACCTTTGTGTCATGGGAAAATATAGGTAAATGAATAAGACAAGTTTCAGGAAGGACCCCTCCCCACAGCCCTGGGGCCAGCCCCCCGCCAGGCAGCTGTGTGGTGGGTAGACTGGGCACAGCCCTGCCCACTGACGTGGTTGTTGGCGCTTTCTCAGAATAGGAGACCCCCGCAGACAAAACTGCATGTATCTGGCCTGGGAAATCTCATGTTGGTGAGGGTAATTGCTGTGCTGGGATGGCCAGTGACGGAGGTGGTCACAGTGGTGGAGGCCACGGTGGGCGTGATGATGGGTACCGTGTGTGGTGGTGACAGGGAGGGAGGTAGTGGTCAGCTCATGGAAAACCCAGAAACCAAGATGGGCATGGAGGTGGTGGGGCAGGGGACATCTGAATAACTGATGCACCTGGCTTCCCACCCTAGCCCCTTCTCTGGCCCAGTCAGCCTCTCTGGGTCTCACTGCTTACATCTGGAAAGTGGGGCTCCTCAGGGCCCTTGGTGGGGTTTGAAGCTCTGAGCCCTGCTCCCTGGGGTTGTCAGTTCTTCTGTTCACCCAGGATCCAGCCCTCTGCCCACTCACTTCCTGCAGCAGCTCCCAGCAGCTCTTCCTGGAATCACAGGTTCAATTCCACCCCCTGATCCCCCACACTCTAAAATTACCTTCAACTCTTGGCCTCCTTGGAACCCCTATCTGCTCCCCTGTCCCTCATAGTAGCCTCTGGCTTCCTAACACTGTGGAAACATCCACTTCTCTAAGCCACTGAGGCCTCCCCGACGTCAGTTACAACCTCTGCTTTGGCAGGGGAGGGTGGTGGTCCCCTAGACTTTGAAAGAGCCTCTTCCTGGGGCCTTTAGGCCCCCGGCACCCAGAATTCTGTCTGCACAGGAACCCAGCCTCAAGCCCTGCCCCTGTTTGCCCGGTGGAGCCCAGTGCACTACTGCAGCCTCCCCTCTCCTTTGCTTCTACCTCCAGGCTGGCCCAGGTCAATGGCTTGCCCAGGTAGGAAGCTCCTCCCTCCACATACACCCCTATCCTGGTGGGTGCCTAGCCGTCCACATGGCAGGGTCCTCTCCAATGTTACATGAAGGCCGTAGGGACTGAATGCACTGTGATCTCCTCAGATCCACCTGCCCTGTTCCCTCCCAGCATCCTGAGCAAGTCCTTGCTTCCTCTCTTCTTTCTGGAAATCTCTAACTCCCCGCCCCCCAGCAATGAATCTTTCTATCTTCCTAGGTCATGGCCACTGAAGCTGAACAGGATATCTAATTTTATTTCCCAAACAAGAAATCAACTCATCGTTGAGCTTTGTTCTTTTCAAGTCTATGATCATGATTAATCCTTTTTGGTATTAAAGCCAGTAAATTATATTCGTCTTGGATCTTACTGTTTTTCTTTCCCCCACTCAGAAAAATAAACTCTGATGGGAACGCGTAACAGGCTCATCTGCGTTGTACACAGTGCTTATTTTAAAAACAAACCCCAAATCTGCTTTTTTTTTTTAATATGGTTGTGTCTCAGACACTACTAACACACGTTGTTGTGCTTTTTCAACATACGAGATCAGGGGAAATCCATCTTTCTGCCCAGAGCACAGAAAGAAGCTGCACATCAAAAACAAAACTAGGACAACAGCCAAGCATGGTAGCATCTGAGTGAGTAAGGCGCTCCACACGGGGCAGCAGGGAATCCCTGGGACAAGAGGGACTCCGGCTTTGGAGAGGCTTCTCCTTCAGGAGAGAGGGTTGGGGAGAGCAGTCCAGAAGTAGAAGGGTAGATTGGAGCTTTGGGAAGTCCCCTAGGGTGGCGGAGACTGGGCTCACCCGGAGGAGAGGTTGGACACGGCCCTGGCAGCAGCCCTTGGCCTGATCCCTGCGGAGGGACTGGAAAGACACAGGTTGCCATGAGGCCGCTGCTCCACTTTGAGTCATCTCCATCTGCAATTGGATTAAGACAATCCAGGGTTCCTTGTGCCCCAAGGCTCCTGCGAATCCTCTCTAGAAGGAGATATCATCTGGATGTCACATCCCTTGTACAATTTTACAGCTACAATGTCCAGGGCACAAGAAAGCAAAGCCAAACAAAAACAAAAACAAGCCACAAGCCAGCAAAACATGCACAGCAGATGCAAAACAGAAGACATGGGGTGAGACCAGACAGCGGGAATAAGTTCAAAAGGAAAGCATATAAAACAGGCTCTGGATGTTGGACAGAATAGGCAAGTTTCCAATATTTTTGATTAAAATTTAAATGTCATCCTAATTAAATTTTAAATGTTAGACTCCAATGCTTATTATACTCAAGGAGAGAAAGCATAGGCTGGAGACAAAAGATATGCTTGAGAATTTTGGCAGAAAATGGAAACTTAGAAAAAAAATCTGGAATTGGAAATTACAATATCTATAATAATTCAAAGCATGAACAGCACACTAGACACAGCTGAAGGAAGAATTAGTGAATTAGAAGCTATATCAGGGTCCGGTACGGTAGCCACACAGTTGAAGTCCTCACCTTGAACACACCAGGATCCCATATGGGCACCAGTTTGTATTCTGGCAGCCCCGCTTCCCATCCAGCTCTCTGCTTGTGGCCTGGGAAAGCAGTCGAGAATGGCCCAAAGCCTTGGGACCCTGCACCCGCATGGGAGACCCGGAGGAGGTTCCTGGCTCCTGGTTTTGGATAGGCACAACACAGGCCATTGCGCTCACTTGGGGAGTGGATCATAGGACAGAAGATCTTCCTTTCTGTCTCTCCTCTTCTTTGTGTGTCTGACTTTTCAACATAAACAAATAAACTTTCTTAAGAAAAATAAGTTATATCAGAAAGAATACCCAGAACTCAGCACAAAAAGGGAAAATAATGGAAAACTACCACAGAGAACCTAAAGAACATAGAGGCAGCAATGAGAGGGTTTGAAAGAATGGGCTAACACTAATATACAAAAGGATAATGGCTAACATCTTTCCAACACAGATAAAAGCTATCAATCTGTGTGTTCAGGAAGCCCCAGTAACATGAAACAGGATAAACTGACAAATAATAAGGAATCTACACCTAGACCTCTCAGAATAAAACAAAGGCTATGTCTTTATTATCAAAATAAAAGCTAAAAATGAAAGGCCTTTATTTATTTTTATTTTATTTTATTTATTATTTTTTAAAGATTTATTATTATTATTTTTTATTGGAAAGGCGGATATACAGAGAGGAGAGACAGAGAGGAAGATCTTCCGTCCGATGATTCACTCCCCAAGTGAGCGCAACGGTCGATGCTATGCCGATCCAAAGCCAGGAGCCTCTTCCGGGTCTCCCACGTGGGTGCAGGGTCCAAAGCTTTGGGCCGTCCTCGACTGCTTTCCCGGGCCACAGGCAGGGAACTGGAAGGGAAGCGGGGCTGCCGGGATAGAACCGGCGCCCATATGGGATCCCGGGTGTGCAAGGCGAGGACCTTAACCACTGCGCCACCGCGCCGGGCCCTATTTTTTTTTTTTTAAAGATTTGTTTATTTATTAAAAAGTTAGAATTACACAGGAAGTGAAAAAGAGATCTTTCATCCTCTGATTCACTACTCAGATGGCTGAAATGGCCAGGGCTGGGCCAGGTTGAACCCAGGAGCCAAGAGCTTCTTCCAAGTCTCTGACATGGGTGCAGGGGCCAAGTACTGGGGCATTTTTCGTTGCTTTTCCCAGGTCATTAGCAGGGAGCTGGACTGGAAGTGGGGCTACCAGGACATGCATCAGTACTCACATGGGATGTCAGTGTTGCAGGCAGCAGCCTAACTCCTTGTGGCACAGTGCCAGCTCCCAAAGATCTTTTTCTTTTTCTTTAAAGATTTTAATTTTATTAGAAAGTCAGATATACAGAGAGGAGGAGAGACAGGAAGATCTTCCATCCGTTGACTCACTTTCCAAGTGGCCGCAATAGCCAGAGCTGAGCCAATCCGAAGCCAGGCGCCTTCTCCAGGTCTCCCACGTGGGTGCAGGGTCCCAAAGCTTTGGGCTGTTCTCAACTGCTTTCTCAAGCCACAAGCAGGGAGCTGGATGGATAGCGGGGCTACTGGGATACAAACCGATGTCCATATGGGATCGTGGCGCATTCAAGGAAAGGACTTCAGCCGCTGGGTTACCATACTGGGACCCCCAAATATCTTAAAATAAAAAAAAACAGATCACCTTCAAAGGGGGAAATAATTGGTCACACAGTCAACTTCTTGGTGGAAACAGTGCAGGTGATGGAATTTTTAGAGGCCTGTGTGAGCCAGGGAAGACCAAGGTGTTTCTTTTAACCTCGAGGACTTCTAATAGTTGGGGGCAGTTAGGGGGAAGGGAGCCAGGAGGATTTGCTCCTTCCAATTGTCAGTTCTTTAGTGTGCACCAACTGGGTTTCCTGCAGTGTAACTCAATTCTGACACCCCCTGAAGTTAATGCAGACCTCCCACAAGTCAAGGGTTCAACCCCACAGGACTGCTCTCTACTTCAGAGGCCAACTTCAAGTCCCAGGCGGCAGCCTATGCTTCTGATTAGCCAGCTGTTGGTTGGAGATTCCCAGCAGCCACTCCCTGGGAGCTGTTAACTTGATAGAGAAGTTTGTGGGACTCAGGGCAACACCTGATTTCCACGATCTTTGTGAAGCCACTGCCTCAGATGCCTTCACAGACACAAAAACCCCAGGGAAACCCTGGGACCTAAGCTATCGGGATGCCTAAAGAGGTTTCCTATGTAGGCAGGATTCATGATCTCATTGGTCACTGGTATCAGCTTCAGCCTCTCTTCCCTCCCAGGAGGTGGAGAGCGGGGCTGGAAGCTCCACTCTTATCCTTGTGGTTGGTTTTCTTGCAAGCAGCCCCCAGGAACCACTGGTGCCAAATCGTGTCATTAATATACAAAAAGGGCACTTATTAGTCGACTATTATTCCAAGGGTTTTAGGAGTTGCGTGCCAGGAAACTGGGATGAGGACCAAATGTATGTTTCTTGTTAAAAAATCAAAACGTTACAAGGGCTGAAAGAAAATAATAAGTGGTCTTTAATCCGATACTCAGAAAAAAATGATTCAAGAGTGAAAGTGAAATAAATACACTTTTGGGCAAATAAAAGCAGAGGGAATTAACTACTAATGGATTCACACTGGTAGGAAGTTTTTTAGGCATAAGGAGCTAACCTTTAATTATCAGAGATGCAGCAAAGAATGAAGAGTCACGAGGCTGGTAAACATGGGACAAACAGCCCATAGTCCTGGCTGCAGGTAGCATCGATGAAGATGGTGTTGGGAGGGGTCCAGGTTTTGAGATCTTTACATGAATTTTGTAGAAAGAATAAAAAAAAAATCAATTGGTATTAGATTGTGTTAAAAGGGCTTGCTGTTTTCTCTGGAAAGGTACAGTAAAAATACTAAGAATTATAAAAATAATATATAGCTTCCAATAAAATAGAAGGTTATAGTTGAATAATTTCAGCAAAAGGTGAAGCTAGGAGGGAAACAAAGGTAGCAACAGACATAAAAAACAGTAAGAACATGGGTTTAAATTAAACTGTGAAAGAAGGACCAGCGTTGTGGTGTAGCCGGTAAAATTGTTGTCTGCAATGCCAACATCCCATGTGGGTGCCAGCTCAAATCCCAGTTTATCCATCTCCAGTCCAGCTCCCTGATAATGACCTGGGAAAAGCAATGGAAGATAGCCTATGAGCTTGGGCTCTGCCACTCACGTGGAAGACCCGTTAAAGCCTTTGGTTCCTGTTTTTAGCCTGTTGTAGCCATCTGGGGAGTAAGTCAATGGGTGTAAGATCTCTCTGTGTTTCTTTCATGTTCTTTCAAATAAATCCTTTTTAAAAGCAAAATTGCATTATGTATACACAAACTAAATTTCCCCATTAAAAAATAAAGCTTATTTTTTTAATTGTCATATTTATTTTGGATAAGAACCAGGGCCAATTATACATTATTTAGTTAGATATACTCAAAATAGAGATAAATAAAGATGTAGGATTAGGAAAAGAAATTACATGTGTCACTAACAAAAGCAGATAGTTAGTATGGCTATATTAAAAATTAGACAAAATTGTCATTTAAAATATGTATTTATTTGTTTAAAAGAGTTACAGGGATAAAGGAGGAGGAGAGAGAAAGAGAGATCTTCACCCACTAGTTCACTCTGCAAATGGCCACAATGGCTGGAGCTGGCCAAGCACAAGCCAGGAGCCAGGAGTTTCTGCCAAGTCTCCCACAAGGGGGCACGAGTCAGGCACTTGGACCATCTTCCACTGCTTTCCCAGGCACATCGACAGGGAGTTGGATCAGAAGTGGAACAGCCAGCATTTGAACCGGAACCCCTAAGGGATGTCAGCCTTTCAAGCGGTGAGTCACAACTTGCTAAGTCACCAAACAATGCCAGCTCCAGACAAAATCAATTTTAAAGCAAAGGGCATTACTAGATGTAAACAGATATGCTTCATAAACATTCAAAATGCAATTCACCATGAAGATGCAATGATTAAGCATTTGTATGCCCTTGATAACTTAGCCTCAAGATACACAAAGCAAAAATGGACAGAGCCCTAGTGTGTTTCAGAGTCCTCTGACTTCCTGGGGTCACAGGAACTTTGTCAGCAGTCCAGCTCCTCTCTTAGAAACAGCCTGTGTGATTCTCCTGAGGTGTCACAGAGGCAGGAACCGACTCCACTGTGTTTGAAGTATGCCTGTTACGGCCATTATCAGTGCCTTGCCCTAGCCCTTAGCACTCTCTCTTGGCACAGCTCCCTAGTAGCTTCTGGTTGCTGAGTCCCTGAGGGTGTTTTCCTTTTTTTTCTTTTCTTCTTCTTCTTTTTTTTTTTTTTCCTGGATACAGAAGTTGCTCCTACATACAGGCATTGTAGAACTGCCCAGCAATTAATCTTCTAAGAGCAAGCCTCAAACCATGACTAATACATTCCAATGCACAAACACCCCTAAATCCTTGGCCCTTCAAGGTCTTGGAGACATGTGTTCCATAGTGTTTTTTAGAGGTCTCCAGCAGCATGGAGCTCCAGGTTCCCATAGTGGTAGCTGGATGGAGCGAGCTTGCTTTGTTGGCCAGCACCTCTGTCCTGGCTGATTTGTTCTCCCTCTCTTGAGAATGCCTCCTGAGCCGACTACAGCACATCCTTACTGGAGGGGCTGCTTCCAGGACAATTCAAGCCAAGACAAAACCTCCTGGGTTTCGCTTTAAGTTAACAGTGGTTTTTGTTGTTGTTGTTGTTTTGAGGCAACATTTGGAATTTACACTATAGCCAAAGGCTTAACACTCCACTCAAGAGTTCAACAAATAACCTAAAAAGACCAGAAGTCAGCAGACAAGAACAGGTAAGGGCTGCAAACACGAAGTACACAAAAAATGGTTCAGTGTCAGTCATGCAAAGTAAATTCAAAAATAGTCACAAAATTATTAAAACTATAGTGGTATATAATTCTTAACAATTTGGGCAAGGTTTAAAACAATGTATGACAAAAACACTGCATTTGCAGCAAAGCTGAAAGACATTTATTTATTTACTTTTGTTTGAGTTTTCTGATTTTTAGAAATGGTTTATTTTATTTGAAAGAAAGGTGTGTGTGTGAGAGAGAGAGAGAGGTCTTCTGCTGATTCACTACACAGGTGACTGCAACAACCAGGGCTGGGTCAGGGCAAAGGTAAGAGCTGGCCATTTCTTCTTCCAGGTCTCCCATGTAGGTGCAAGGTCCCAAGCACTTGGCCCATTCTTTGCTGCTTTCCCTCACATATTAACAGGGAGCTGGAATGCAAATAGAGCAGCCTGGTCAAACTTGTGCCCATATGGATGCTGGCCCTGCAAATGGTGGCTTCATTCTCTATATCACTGCATAGACCCTGGAGTTTTGGTTTTGTGATTTTAGCTCCCATCTGTAAGAGAGACCATGCAGCCTTCATCTTCCTCATCTTCTGCTTTTTAAAGGTATCATCATTTCCCGTGATGTCCCTCATCTTGGAGATGGAACTTCTCTCACCCCACGCTCCTGACCTTGTGCTTTGGCATGAATTCATGTGCATCCACCATGTTCTCTCCAATGGCTGCCCTGTGGCCTGCAGAACATCCCAGTCCTCAGCCCAAGTCTCCAGTGGTCTGACTTCAGTTTATCTTTTAGACACTCCTTCTCTTCCCTCCATCTTCTCCCTGAACCCTGGGCTCCCTTCTTAGCCACTTGTCTCCTGGGCATGCAGCTTTCTGTGCCACCATTGCCCATGCTTCCCTCATCCACTTGTAGCAAGTGCAAGTGGACAAATTACCCCTGAAGATGGCTGGAATGACCTCAGCACGAAGCCTTGCATTAATCCCTCTCATTTCCAATATCGCCACATCTGGGGCTACAGCTGAATTTTGAGAATAGACACCCAGGAAATCCTCAAGCATCAGACCCTCATGTCCCCTATCAAGCCAGCCTATGAGGCAGATTTGCTGTGAAACTGTGGGCTGGTCCACGTGGGGATGCCACTCTTTGTGTACTGTTGGCCTTGTATATCATGGGACATTTCACCACCCAAGGCCAGAGCATCTCTCATCACTTTGCTGTTAGCAAAGACTCCAACACAGCTTCAAAACACCCTAGAGACCCTTTCCACCAGGCTGGAGAATCCAGCTCTTCCCTGCTTAGATGCTGTTGGCATTCTCTGGTTGGGGGTTAAGGACCACCCACTGATGGTCCAGAAACACGCACAGGCCTGAATGATGAAGAAAAAGCTGGAAATCAACTGGACACAGCTGGTCCTGGCAGCTGAGGACACAGCTGGTCTCCAGCTTTCCAGCCTGCAAAAGACACTCCCCTGCCCGCCCCAGCCCTTCCCGTTCTGGAATCTCCAGACTGCCCTGATGGACAGAACCTGCACCCTTAGGTGATAGGCTGGTAGGAATGAGGCCCTTACAGTGGGATTAGACAATATGGGACTCGGAGAGCAAGCCAGGACAAGCGGTTATTCCTCCAAGGGCTTCGTACGAGGTTGGGTGGGGTGACAAAGAACAAGACCTTCCTCCCCCATACTCCACTGTGAGCCAGCAGTGGTGCGATTAGAAGCTCCTGCTTGTGGGCCTGGCAGGTGGAGGTGTGAAAGGGGCACAGTGAGAATGCACAAGGTACCGGGGAAGATCATGGTGGAGCAGCATCTCTTTAGAGGTAGGTGGCTTGCGGCCAGGGCCTAGGGACATCAGACTCTTGCCCAATGACCAGCTCCCTGGGAGGTTCTGGGAATGGTCGAATAGATAAAAAGCTTCTCTGGAATTGGAAGGAGCCCACCAGAATCTTATCTGGGTTCTGGAACTGTAACTCCTTTAGTGGGAAGTGTCAGAGCCTCAGTGACTGATGAAGGAGGAATTTGGAGGGCAGCTGTGGGGCCATGTCTATTCAGCTGCGGCCAGGGGTGGCTGCTCGGCATTGAGATAGCTGCCCTCGAGCAGCCAATGGTGACAGGTCAGAGGGAGGAGGCAGCTGGGAAGGAGTGTGTCAGGCAGGGGTAGATGCTTCCCAAATCATGGGCCTCCATGCCCCCTGCTCCCATTGTACAGATGAATAGACCAAGGCCCAGCTCCTAAGTTCAGAAGAGCTTCTCCTTAGTTCACCCAGTTTCCATTAGTCCTGAGTCTCCACCTGCCCTGACTATGCTGACTGTGATCTTTGGCTCTTGGATGGCAGCTACCACAGGGCAGCATAGGAGCGTCTGTGCCCACTGCAGTCCTTCTGCCACCAGCGAACTGTGTGCCCAGGGGGGCGCCAGGGCTGTTCTCCAGATGTCTGGATCTCTGGCTGATTTCCTGCAGTTCACTTACTCACAAGTAAAGGGATAAAACTGGGTTTTTGAACTTGACCAAGGCCCAAGTTGGGGTGATTTCTTCAAGCATCTGCAGGTATTGGCTGACATGTTCGGAGCACTGGCCATGTGCCTGTGATGCTCAGAAAAACAGAAGCATTAAGTCCTCCAGCAGGAGGAGGCACCACTCTTAGTCTCATTAAAAAACTAACTTTTTTTTAAAATTTGAAAGTAGAGTTACAGTTAAGAGCAGGATCTTCCATCTGCTGGTTCACTCTTGAATAACTGTTATGGCTGGGCAAATCTGAAGTCAGGAGCTTCCTGGTTTCCCATGTGGATACAGGAGCTCAAGGACTTGAGTGATCTGTTGCTTTCCCAGGTGCATCAGCAGGGAGCTGAATCAGAAGTGGAGCAGCTGAGACCCGAATGGACCCCTAGCATCATCCTGTAGTTGGAGACCCAGAGGCCCGGAGAGGCTGATCACTTGCCTGCAGACTGTCAGCTGAAGACCATCACCCTAGGATTTGCAGCCATACCCACAAACTCACCAGGCTGCAGCAGTCCAGTGAGTGCTTGCCCAGAGCTCACTGCCTGTGGAGGTCAGAACAGCAGCCTTGGGTCCCCCGGAGCCCGTGGTCACTGCCTGACTGCACCACCAATTTGTTGTGTGATCTGAAACACCGCCCACCTCTCTCGGAGCCTCTATTCTTGGAGCCAGCTTGAATGAAAGGGCTGAACTGGGTGATCCCTTGCTGATGGGCTAAAATAAACAGCCGGAGTCCTGCTGCGGCCGGGAAAGGGCAGCCTGGGACATGCGTGCGTGGAGGCCAGAGACTCTCCATGGTGAGGGGGCGAATAGGGCTAATTGGGAGCGCATGAGCTCAGCTGGGGGCCACTTTCTCCTTCCCATGCCCACAGCTGCCTGTGAGTCAGAGCCGGCTCACTGGCCACAGCGGGGCTACTGGAAACTAGGCGGGCAACAGGCCCTGAGCATGCCCCAGAGGCATGCTCACCCATGTCAGCCCCAGGGAGCTTCAGGGGGAGGCTTCTTCAATGCCACCACATGCCACCCCATTCCCATAAGCAGCTCAGTTGGTCTGGTACCCTGTGTTTGTTCCCTTCTGTCCTCTGAACACCCAGAAGTGGGAGACAAGGGCAGCTCAGGTGTGGTCCTTGTCCTCAGGAAGGTTCCAGGCTTAGATTCTGGTTTCTAAACCAACCTGTGGGACCCAGAGCTAAGATACCTGCCACATGCCCAGAGCTTGGATTGTGGCGACACCCTATAGTCCAAGGCCACTGCCAAGTGACCACCCAACTTCAACCCTGAGGAGGAGGCCACCAGGGGCCAGGGTTGGAGGAGTGGGCATCCACTCCAGGATAGATTCATGCCAAAGGAACACTCTGGGAAAAGCAGCTGCCTGGAGGATCCAAATTGTGGCCTCTTTGGTAAAGCTTGGAGGGGGACAGCCAGGGCTGAGCTGCCTCAGGCCCCTGTGCCCACTCTGCTGTGGTGTCGCCCAGCAGGACAAGCCTGGTGCTTGCCAGCACGCGTGCATGTGCTGCGTGTGCCTCTGAGCTCTCTGAGGACAGCACTGCAGGGCTGGTCCTCTACGTGGGAGCTGGCATCCTGCCATGCTCACTGCTGCTTTGCTGAGGCAAAGGTCAGACGTCTCCAGCTGGTGACCTGCAAGTGAAATTCCCTGTAGGAGTCACGGGTCTGTTTTCATGTGCCTCCTCACTCCCTCACTTATCGCTGATGGGTTTCCTTCTCCCTCTGAAGAGTGCTGCACTAGGTTCTGCTTACATGCATGCTTTTTTTTTTTATTTTAAAGATTGATGTATTTTTGCTGGAAAGGCAAATTTACAGAGAGAAGGAGAGACAGAGAGAAAGATCTTCCATCTGCTGGTTCACTCCCCAAGTGGCTGCAACGGCCAGAGCTGAGTCAATCCAAAGCCAGGAGCTTCTTCCAGGTCTCCCATGATGGTGCAGGGTCCTAAGGCTTTGAGTCATCCTCAACTGCTTTCCCAGGCCACAAGCAGGGAGCTGGATGGGAAGTGGAACAGCTGGGACATGAACCAGTGTCCATACGAGATACAATGCATGCAAGGCAAGGACTTTAGCCACTAGGCTACAATGCCACACTCTCACGTGCATTCTTGAGGTGCTTGGTCTTCTAGATTCTGGTCTCACACTCTGTGCTGTGAGTTTTTCTTCAGTCTATTTATTGGGACTAGCACAATGGCATATCAGGTTAAGCCTCCACCTGTGGTGTCAACATCCCACATGGATGCTGGTTCCAGTCCTGGATGCGCCACTTCTGATCCAGTTTCCTGCCTATGTTCTGGGAAAGCAGTAGAACATGTCAAGTGATTGGGCTTCTGCAACTAGGTGGGAGACCCAGAAGAAACTACTGGATCCTGACTTTAAATTGGTCCAGCTTCAGCTATTGTTGTCATTTCGGGAATGAACCAGCAGATGGAGAATCTTTGTCTTTGTCTCTCTCTCTCCCCACCTACTGGTTCACTCCCCAGGTGGCTGTAACAGCCAGTACTGGGCCAGACAGAGACAGGAGCCAGAAGCTTCATTTGGGTTTCACATGGTGCAGGGATGGCACTACACTTGGTCTATCCACCATTGCCTTTCCAGGTGCAGTGGAGCTGGATCAGAAGCCAGGACTTGAACTGGTTCCCATGTAGGCTGCTGCCTGCGGTGGTGGCAGCCCAGCCTGCTATGCTGTGATGCCAGCGCTAACTCCCTGAGTGCACCTCCCACAGGTGTTTTTTTCTGCCCTGGGAGAATCAGGTGCCTTCCAACCCTCCCCTGCATGGCAGCCCCCAGAGTTTAAGGTGTGCACTCCCTCTCCCTCCCGAGTCTCCCTCCTGCCTTTCCCTCTGGAGACATTCACTGCTCTTCCAGTCCTCACCAGGCACTAGGAACACAAGTGCATGTGGTGTCCAGTCTCATGGGGTTCGTAGTCTCACCTGGAAGGATCACAGAGCAAACTGACATGGCAGTAACTAAGGACCGGGACCCCCCTCAACCCAGGTGTCACGCCACGCTGATGGGGATGGGACATAACCACCAAGCATTCTTTCTTCCCACTGGCTAGACAGCATCCTGTGGTTGTTCCCCTCCCCCATCCTGCCATCCCTTTATCATCGTCCTCTTGACAGGGAGATTCCTGGTTCTGCAGCAACTGCTCCAGGAAGGTCTGGCTAGCTTGCAGCAGAAGGGCCATCCCCTCTTTCTGGTTAGACACTGTCCCCCTACCTGCTCTTGTCACCTCTGAGGTGACAAGCCCTTCCCAGGAGAGCTGGCAGCAATTGTCCCTTTCCCTAGGCTGTGTCTGAGCTCCCGAGTGACCTTGAGTTCAAGTGCCTGTGTTGGCCCTGCGACTGCTCTCACTGGGCTATGGCCCCATTGGCCTTGCCTCAGCAGGGCTGTCCTGAGTCTGCAGTTTGCTGTGGCCCATGATACCTGGCCTGCATTCCATGGTCATGCGGCCAGCATGGTGTCAAGCATCCGGTTCCACTTCCAGGCTATGGTGCTGGCAGGAAAGGTCTCAGGCTCATGTACCAAGAAGGGGGCCTGGGACTGGCACCTGCCATCAGGCTCCAAAAGGAGTTGCTCCAGGCCCATGCCGTGCTCTGTGACACTTGACCCCTCTCACCTGGGGCTGGCCCACCAGAGTCCTCAGCACAGCCTCCATGAGGCTGCACCTGCCCTTCTTCCTGCATTGTTCTCACCCCAACCCACTCAGACCATCAGGCAGGACCTGCCCCCACTTGTGTCCATCAGTGTTCCTTGCTGTCATCACCATCTTTCCAACCCCCCTGTGCCTGTTTCTGCTGTGTGTCAGCTCATCATCCCATCATGACACACGTATGCTGGGAATGCAAACATTTCACTACCCCAGCAAGCCCCTAGCCCCTGCAATGAGGCTGGGACATCTTGCTCACTTGTAGGGCCCAGGTGCAGGTTGCTTTCTCTGCCTGGAACAAACCCTTGCCATCCCTGCCTCAGTCAGTTTTTGCTTCACTGCCAGGGGTCCCTCCCACTTCCCACGTGGTGACTGATCTAGAATGTTTGAAAGCTGCCAGGGAGGAGACCTTGGCCACTTTGCCCTTTGTCTGTCGGTTCCAGCGGCCATCAAGGCACTTCCAATGCCAGGGCTGGGAAAGGGGTACCCTGGGAACAATGCCAGTAGGTGGGCATGCCTGTGGGACAGAGGGTGATGAGAGACACCCTGGCCAGTCAGCCAGCCTGAGCTCCCTAAACAGGGGATGAAGGGAGCAAGGTCCTCTGTAAGGACATCCGCCCTGGATGCAGGGCTCAGGGGCTACAGGGAAGGGGCAGACTCAGCACCCCTGGGCCAGCCCATATGCCAACTCCCCACCTTGGAGAGGTCCTGCCTCAGTGCCCTGGGCGGGAACTCCAGACCCAGGCCAGCCTCTGATTGGTACCACTCTCCTTGTGCTGCACCTGCTCCTTTCCTTGTGCCTGCCTCCCTGTCACCAGGCTCCCCCACACCCGTGTTCCCTGTAGCGGCCTGGTGGGTGAGGGTGCCTATGCCTTTATTTCCTCCATAACCACTACTGGGGTGGGATGGCAGGGTGGAATCTGTGCCCCAGCTCACTGCCCTTGCAGTTCTCTGTCCTTGTCCTAGGCATATGAGGAGGACCCCAGAATGAAGCTCCCTTCCCCTGCTGCCTATTCCCCAATGAGGATGGACCCTGCTGAGGGGACTCACTCTCGGTCCTGCCTACTTCACTTTCAGCTTGGCAGGAGTCAACACTCAGTATCTTATCCTGGAGCTCCCAGCCCTGCAGGGGTGGCAGCAAGTGCAAACGGGGCATCAGGAGTAGGTCTGTGGAACAGGCTTGGAAGTGCCGTGGTGCCCAGACGTGTGCACACGTGTGCACCCCCTGCATGGGTAATGTGGATGAAACCCAAGCCCTGGGCTTTCATCCCTATTTTCATCGTGCATCCCAATCCTATTCTCTGTATCCCGGAAAACACAGGTGCCACCTAAGTTAATGGTTAGACAAAGGGATTTGTTGTTTTTTACATGTAAGAAAATGGGAACCTGAGACTTGATGGGTAAACTGAGGTCCAGAGAAACAGATGACTCCTCAAGGTTGCACTGGTGTCCCTGGCAGGGCAGCTAGCCAGGAGCAGTGATGGCTGCCAGGCTCCTGGGGCTGCGCTGTTGGTGCCAAGGCCCAGCTGAAATGTCACCTCTCAGGAGGGAGCAGGTGGGGCAGGGCCAGGAGGGCCCTGTCCAGAGACCTTAAGGTCACAGCCTCCCTGCTCTCCAGGGCCCCTGTGACAGTCCTGGGAGATGAGTGGCCCAGGTCAGAGGCTGGAGACTTTGTAGGGAGGAAGGGGAGGGGATCAGGGCAGATTCCCCCTGCCCCCACCGGGTAGCCCTAAGCATCTGACTGCACAGTCTCTCCTCATTTGGGGGAGAGGGTACAGGAGTGCAGGTCTGGGCGGGAGGGGTCCAGGGGAAGGGGTCCAAATAGCTACTGAATGAATGTACCACCCTAGGTTGGCACCAGCCTCTTCCGCCCCAGCTATCCTGTGGCCACTACAGGGCTGAGTTATTCTTAGCAGGTTTCATTAATCAAAATGTGACAAACGTGGTGCCCTGGGAGGAATGCCTGAGTGCTCTAAAAGGCAGAGGGGGTACATCTTGTCTGAAGAGAGAAGACAGCACCCACAGGCAGCCCCGGCTGAGTGGGGACCTGGCCCTGATCTCAGGGAGCCACAGTCTGAGGGGGGAGACACAGCCCTGCCAACAGAATCCTGTCTGATGGAGAAGGCCTGGCTCCCACACCAGGTTCCCAGGATGTAGTCTGAAGGGGCTGTCCTCAGGGGGCCTCCTCTCTGAAGGCAGAGAACCAGGCTATGCTGTAGGCCTGAGACACAGACTAGACTTCAGGAAGAGAAAAGGGAATGCCAGAAGGGTTTCTGGAGGCCTGGAGGTACTCCAGGACGCTTGCAGACCACAAAGGGGTTGATGCTGGTGCAGACTGAGCCCCGAGTCCCTCAGTAGGGCAGCAGCATGGATGGCTGGGCTGCTCTGGGTCAGGGCCCGCCTTATCCAGGGGAAGGGAGCAGGAGAGACGCACAGCCCATGGATGCACAAGGGCCACACAGCACCCAACTGAACATGCAGTGTGGCCAGACAGGGAATGGCAGAGAAGCAAGTGACACTTGTGCTTGGTTAGGTGGAAGGTGCTGACACTAGCACTTCTGCCATCTGTTTCCCTACTCCTCCCAGATCCCAGCAGGCAGGGGCCTGGGTCAGCGACAGAACCAGCACCCTTCTTGGGGCAGGAAAGTCACAACCCTGCCAGGGGAAGGAGCCCTGCTTAAATGAGCTGGCCGGAAGCCCTGGCTGGGCAGCATCCTTGGGCACCTGCAACCCACTTACAAACTTGGGAACCAGTCTCTACCGCTGAGCCCCACCTTCACCACGGATAGCTCTCCAGTAGACCCCAGTGCTTGGTCCACGGAGTATGAAGATTCCAGGCCCTCCCCACTCCGCCAGGATCTCCCAGCACGATAGTTACCATTGTAGTTTTAGGGCGCTCAGGGAACAACCCTTCCCTAATCCTCCTCTCTTTTGGGACAGATGGAGCAATCCCGAATGGCTGCAGGAGGAAGGCAGCGGCCCGATGGAGCAGGACTCCTGGGAATCGAGGGTGTCTTGGGGGGCAGGCAGCATCCGGAAGGGGCGGCCTAATTGGGGTGCACTGGCAGAACGCTCGCGGATGACAGCGGCGGTGGGTAATTAGAACGCATTGGTGGTGCCCTGGCAATCCTGTAATTTCTCCGCGCGCTGCGGGTGCGTCGGAGGAGGTGAAGCGATGCCGGCTCAGCTGTGAGTCAGACTCGCACAAGTCCTGGTGGGGATGGAGGAGCCTGCAGTGGCAGTGAAGCCGCCCGCCACCGATGGAGGCGCCCCAGCCACCTGTCGCGGCTGCTGGCGGGCCTCCTCCCGCCTCCAGGGGGCGCCCCTCTGGCCACCCCGACCCGCAGGGCCTTAGGAGTCCAGGACCCGCCAGGTAGTGAACCAGGCCAGTGCGGTGGGCCAGGCGGACACTTCCTAAATCCCTGAAGTCCCAGGCAACCAAAAACCACAGAATCTGGGGCAGTGACAGAAAAAGTCCGAGGACCCCAAAAGGAATGGGGAGTGAGGGAGACGAGGTGGTTGGTTCTAGTCTAGCATTGCAATCAGTTCTGGGGAGTGGGGGGGCGGTGGGGGGCAGGAACCAGCCTGGGGTTGGGGAGTTTATTTATTAGCCAGATTAGGCAGCATTAATGGGGAGCGGTGGTGGCCGGCGGCCGCGGGGACATAGCTGGCATAGCTGGCATAGCGGCGGGGCCTCCCGCGGCGCGGGACTCTGCGGCTTCAAAGGGGCTTAAAGGGGCCCGTGGTGGCACTGCCACGGCCCTAGGGGGAGGGCGTGGGCACTGGCGGCGGCGGGGAGAAGGCAGCCATTGTGCACGCAGGGATTAGGTATCTGGCCTGAAAGGAATTTTAAACTGCAGCTCACCGCTGCCTCCAGAGCCCAGCTCACCTGCCTGTCCAGGTCTGGGAAGTGGTCTGGGGTGTCCTCAATGTCCCCTTCCACTGCAGGTGCCTCGGTTGCTTGTTAGAAAGACCTTTTTGTTTTTTTTCTTTAATGTGTTTCAGTGTTAGGGATATATGTACTTGCACTAAAATATTGCTGCTAATAGACTAGTCCAGGCAACTTGGCATTCTTTTCCTGCACTCTTTGTGCCAGCACCCAAGTGGATGGCAAGCCCACCCTGTCAACCCCACATGTCCTCTCCTTTTTTTGTTGTTTTCAAAAGATTTATTTATTTTTATTGGAACAGCAGAGCTACAGAGAGAAGGAGAGACAGAGAGAAAGATCTTCCATCTGCTGGTTCACTCCCCAAGTGGCTGCAATGGCCATAGCTGAGCTGATTTGAAGCCAGGATCCAGGAGCTTCTTCTGGTCTCCCATGCAGGTGCTGGGTCCCAAGGCTTTGAGCCATCTTCTGCTGCTTTCCCAGGCCACAGGCAGGGAGCTGGATGGGAAGTGGAGCATCTGGGACATGGACCAGTCCCCATATGGGATCCCGGCAGATGCAAGGTGAGGGTTTAGCCTCTAGGCTACCATGCTGGGCCCTGTCCTCTCCTTTTAACAGATCCCCCAAGACAGGAGTTGCAGCTCTTTCCAAAGACTTGGAGCTTCCTGCAACCAGGGGTCTCCTCCATCACACTACAACTTCCGGTGGACATGAGTGAATTTTATCCCTTATGCTAGAGGCCCCACTCGGTGTGTGTGCTGTATGTATCCATCACACTGAGGCCGGGGGCCACCTGTGTCTCCTCTCTGCCCCTCCCCAAGTGTCACTTCAGGCCCACAGGGGGCGCTGGGGACCCAGTGGACTGCTCTACAGCCAGCTGGGTCCTGCTACTCTGGGACTTCGGGGGTGGGGGGTGGGGGGGGTGGGGTGTCTTCTATTCCCTGGGGTAGTTGGGTGGGGAATTCTTTCTTAAGTGGTGGAGGGTCAGCGCCGCCTGGACCAGACTCTGGCTGGCACATGAGAGAAGCTCCAGATGCTGGGTACCCACGGTTTCTGCCAGGATGGGACAGCCTGGCCCTGGATGCAGAATGCCCTGCTCACCTCCTCTGCTAACTGCAGCCCATGTTCCCCTCCCCCCAACCTCTCTATCCTGGGCACAAAGGGCTCATTGCTTTTGTTGGATGCTCCGTGCTTCAGGAGTGCCCAGGCAGAGTGGGGCCAGAGGGGAAGTCAGGGAGGGACCCTTTGCATTCCCTCCCCCCCCCGCCCCCCTTGCAGCCCCTCTCCCCTAGTCCCCTTCAGCCCCTCGGGGCCTCTGAACTCCCTCCCCCTGACGCCAGGGAAGCCCCGGAAAAGCGCTTTCCCACGGCCGTGCGCTCGCGTGCGCGCAGCCTCCACACCACCCTACCCCCTCTCCCTGGGCTGCGGCCACTTCGGCCTCACCCTCCCGCGTGCAGGCCCACCCCGTGGCGGCGGGGGGCCCCCTCTTGGGCCCCCGAGCGCCTGCTTCCGCAAGTGGCATCATCACCCCACTCCTCAGGCCGCCCAGTCATCAGGTCAGCAATTAGCCACTTCCTCCCGGCCGCATGAGGCCACCGAGCGTCACGGCCCCTCCCCCGTGGCTGGCTGCGGGGCGCGCAGTGGGGGAGTGCCCCCTACCCTTTGTAGTCAGAGCCAAATCTTGGCTTGCACCCCTGCGACATCCCCCTCGCACCGCCCCCCTCCCAACACAAACACAAACTACCGAGATCTGGTGAAATGAGCCTCCCATTGAGAGCACTGCAAGCCGCGCTGCCGCCTCCTCCCGGTCACCCCACCCCAGGGCCTGGGTGATGGGGCGGGGCCGCCTCCAGGCTGGGCTAGGCGGGGCTTAAGGCTCAGGTGTCTGTCTCCAGTCGCAGGTGTTTTTTAATTAAAAAAATTTTTTTTTGGCCAAGCCCTTACCTGGAGCCCAGGAGGCCGTGAAGTGGCACTGGTGACAAGTTACTTGGGAAGGAGACACGTGCGGAATGGTTCTGCCCTTTTCCAGACACCGAGGGGGCGGAGTCTTCCTGAACCTCGCACACCTGTGCCAGGGCGCCGCTACGTGAGTCTTGTGCCCGCTGAGCGGCCGCTGTAGCGTGTGTCTCTGGTGTGTGAGTAGGCCTACGTGGAGGCACACACTTCTGCGCCCAGACCTTGTCTCCTTCTGACAGGTGCAGTATGCTCACTGCCACGCCCACGCTAAGCGTCAGGGCAGGGAACCCAGGAGGCAGGAGGGAGGGCAGCACACTCTCTCTCCCACCCCAAAGACCCCATCCCTATGAACTGGGGGGGAGGAGGGAGTGGTTCTTCCTGGAAAAAGGGTAGGGGAGGTGCATGGGGGTGGGCCGGTGGGCCAGGGAGAAGGAAGCTGTGGTTTGTCTGGGGTGGAGGTGGAGGATGTGGCTTCCCAGAAAGCATTTTTCAAATTTCCACAAATATGAGCACATGTGTGAAATCTTAGGTCACTCCCTGGACCCCTGAGGGCCTCAGTGATTGCATCTGTAAGGTGGGGATGGAGGCAGCACCATCTAAACATGAAGTGGAAGGGGATAAGCAGACTCAGCAGGCAGTTCTTGCTGGGGACCCTCCCGGTGGATATGCTTGGGGCTGGGTGGACCTGAGAGGGAGCTCTGGGGAAGGAAGAAGCAGCCTTCTAACTCTAACCACGCACGCCGCTGGCCAGGTGTGCACTGCTGTCTTTCTTTGATCCTGGAGTCCATTCCCAGGACACAGTGGTTGGAGGGTGGAGGGCACAGGTTGAGTGGGGTGGGATGGCATCAGATACTACTTACTATTGGTCCTGGAAGAGGCTGGCTACCTGTCCCCTGCTCTCTTTCGTTCCCTGCCCCTGACTGGCACAACAGGTAGCTGAGGGTCAGCTTCCCACTGTGAGAGCAGATGAGTTAGCCAGAGCCTCCTTGTTTAGGGAAACGGGGTGCACGGGACAGGAGGTGGAGTGAAGAAGGCCTTCTAGGAATGTTCCTGGAAGGTGACTTGGGAGCAGGCAGTACCCTAGGAAGCCCCCAGCTCCACCATCACCATGCTTCTTGTTTGTTTCCATCATCTCTGCCAGCTAGCCCTCCAGATGGGTGAAGCATGGCCCCATCTGCCTCTCTGGTTGGCTCCAAACAACGCCATCAAATTAGTGACACCAGGATGCCCAGCTACTACCTGACAGGTCTCCAAGCCCTGGACACTGGGGCATGCATACAGAGGCAGGCTTGAGTCTACACGCCCACAGTCAGAGGGACGCCATAAGGGTCATGGTGGCTGGCTTGTGTCCTAGTCCTACCCCTGGAATGTGACCTTCACTGGAAGTTTCTTTGTGACTTACATGTAGTTGGGCTCCTGCTGCTCCAAGTGAGCCTTCAATCCAGCGACTGGCAAACTTGGAGTTACATAACAAAGGCTGCATGAAGAAAGAGGCAGAGATGGCGGTGGTGTGGCTACAAGCTCAGGGTTGCCAGCAGCCCCTGGAAACCAGGAAGCATTCACAGGACAGACCCTCCCTCGGAGCCATCAAAAGGCACAGACCCAGGCCACATCTTGGTTTTAGATTCCCACTTCCTGAACTGCTAAGGAATGCATTGTTGTAAGCCGCAGATTGCGTGTTATTTTTTGCACATATGTATGCATGCGTATACACACACACACTCAGCTGGCCTCAGGCTGGAGGTAGGTAAAGTTCCTTCTTGGGCTCCTCTGACTCTGTCTTCCTCCTTCCTTTGTGAGTGATCCAGTGGTTCCAAAACAACTCCTAGCCCCAAGTGGGAATTCAGCGATATTTTTAAAATCCATTCTTTCATCCCTGGTGCTATTAACTAGATGTGCCCTTCAAAGCCTGCTCTCAGAGAGTGGCGCTATAGCATAGTAAATTAAGCCTCTCGCTGCAGTACCAGAATCCCATAGGGGTATTGGTTTGTATGTGGTTGCTCCACTTCTGATCCAGCTCCCTGCTAATGCTCCAAAGGAAGCAGCAAAAAATTGGCCCAAGTCCTTGGGTTGCTGCCCTCACATTGAGACCTGGAAGAAGCTCCTGGCTCTTTGCTTTGGACTGGCCCAGTTCTGGCTGTTATAGCCATTTGAAGAGTAAACCAGTGGATGAAGATCTCTGTTTCTTTGTCTCTCCTTCTTTCTTTGTAAATTTTGCCTTTCAAATAAAAATAAATAGATCTTAAAAAAAAAAAACCTGCTCTCAGGAAGGGGTTGTCACGTCCAAGGAATTCTGTGGCCATTTTCATCCTATTCATTAAAAATTGGAGATGATTCAATTGTCCAGCAGCAGCTGAATAAATCCGTAAGTGGTGGCATTTCCTCTGGGATGCAAGCAGCATGTGAGCCTCATGGACACAATACCAAACACCAGGAGGCAGATGCCAAAGGATGCAGACACGGACTCTGTTTTTATAAAATTCAAGAATAGGCCAAGTAGGTCTGCAATGACAAAAGTCAGAATATGGAGCCAGGCACAGTAGCCTAGCAGCTAAAGTCCTTGCCTTGCATGCACCAGGATCCTATATGGGTACCAGTCCATGTCCCGGCAGCCCTACTTCCCATCCAACTCCCTGCTTGTGGCCTTGGAAGGCAGTCGAGGATGGCCCTGAGCCTTGGAACACTGCACCCATGTGGGAGATCTGGAAGAGGCTCCTGGCTCCTGGTTTCTGGTTTCGGATCGGTGCAACTTGGTCCATTGCAGCCACTGGGGAGTGAATCATCAGACAGAAGATCTTCCTCTCTGTTTCTCCTCTATATATCTGACTTTCCAATAAAGAAAAAAAAATACATCTTAAATAAAAACCCAGAATATGGTTGCCTCTGGGTATGGAATTCAGGGGGAGGAGCCTGAGGGCAGCTACTGGGTGCTAAAACTAGGCAGTGCCTGCTCTCGATGGTGGCCATATAGGCACAGATGCGGAAAAACCCTCCAAGCCTGAACATTAAGAGCCAAGCAGCTGGATGCACATAGTTGACACTTCAATATCAGTACCTTTTCCAGAGTGTTGGCTTCTGGAAGGCCAGGGTCCAGAAGTCACTGGACGGGTTTTCTGAAGGTAATCTAGACTCCCAGGACAGACATAGTGTCACTCAGCAGCTAAGGGGAGAATTACACTTTTCAGCTGGGCCTGAACTGGTTCCCACTGTTGCTCCCAGGTTGGGGCAGATCAGACCCCCCAGTGCTAAGATGCCAAGCCTGAGGCTGTGGAAGGCACCCAGATGGACAGTCAGGAATGACAGGTGGCTGTAAAGAAGCACCTCCCTTCTTCCTCCAGCCTCTGTCCAAAGCCTTGCTGCAGTAAAATGGCCTGGCTGAGGGGCCTGCTTTGTCCCTTCTGTGCTGTCCTCATGTCTCAGTCCTGAGTGTCCAGCCTGGAGCTGGGGGAGATGAGCGTGCCAGGGCAGCCCCAGCTTTCCAGGTGGGCCAGGAGCCCACTGCCCTCCGCTTCCCCAGTAAACGACAGGTCGACCAGATGTGATGATGTGTTCCTCAAGAGAACCCCAACTGAGAGAGGACAGCTACCGTTTCTCCTGCTCTATGATCTCACAGGCATGGACTAAAGCACCCCCCGGGGGTGTGGAGCAATGTCTTACCATGCATGGAAAGAAAACCAAGGCCCAGGAACTTGGAGGTCAACCCCTAGGGAGGTTGCATCAGGATGCTCAGCAGAGGGGAAGTGGCAGGGGCAGAGTGGGGCTTCCTGACAACACAGCTGTGTCTGCCCCTCTGCGTGGGCTTGAGGAGTTTCCCCGGAGTACCTTTTCACCTGGGCTGTCACTTTGACGCTGAGCCTAGGGCTATACCAATGTGCTATGGTTTGGGATAGGGAGGGGGTGGTGCAGGGACCCGTGGTGAGGGGGTCTGCGCCCCTCACCCATCTTCCTATCTCTGCCACCAACATCTAGATTGCCAAGCTGGGCCATACCATGGTCATACCAAGGTCAGGGGGTTGGCTGGATCCTCCCCTTCCTGGGAGGGTCAATTGGGAGAAGGGCTCTACGTGAGGCTGTGAGCAAGGGCAGAGTGCAGGTGGCAGGTGCTTCTTGCCCTGCCCATGCCTTGCCAGCAGGAGCTGGGTCATATGATGGGCTGAGGTGGCAGGTGTAATGGGAGCTGACATGCTTCCAGTGTGCCTGTGACTATAATAAGTTCTGTACCCCATGTGCCTCCTCCCCCACCCCCACAACTCTCCCTCCTCCCCTTGTCCCAGGAAGGGGTAGGAGACCTCAGGCGGCAGGTGGGGGAGGCAGAGGCAGTATATTTAGACTTCAGGTGCTAATGAGTTGCAGAGGGAAGTGTTGGGGCAGGCTACAGCCTTGGCACCCCTCTCTCACTCATTGATCTCTGACAGCTGCCCACACATCACCCAGGTGTTCATGAGGGTGCCAGGCCAGCACTTGCACCTGCAATTGAGACAGATTTGCTATTCTGGTAAACCCTCATGGACCCATGCATCCTCTTGAATTCATAGTTACTCTCCCACCTTGTGGGAGGTCCCATCCATCTGGGCACCTGGCCAGGCACGCAGACACCCGCTGTGTACTCCCAGGCATGCTGCCACCCCCGCTGTCATTTCCTGGGAGCCCCCAGGGTCTGTAGATAAAGCAGGGGTCTTGGGAAGATGGTATGGAGGCTGCTGACAGCTGCACCTGCTACCTAGACCTAAGGCCTTGTTTCCATGAGACAATCCACCACAAGGCACAGGGCCAGAAGCCCCAGGAAGTCCTGCTTTTCCCTAGGCTGAGGGCAGAGGGCAGGCTCAGGGATTATTAATACACTGGCTCTACACTGGAAGGGCCGACAGAGAAACCTCAGCCCGAAGCCAATCACAGCAGGACTTTCCAGGAATGTTACCCCAAAGCAAGCTTCCCTCCGACTTCAGGATTATTTCCCACCCCTGACCTCATCCTGTTGGTGTGCCTGGCTCCTGCCAGGTCCCACTGGCTGGGCCTGGCAGGACCGCTGTCACCTGGCAGCTGACATCAACCTGGGTTGCTGCCCAGAGGAGGGCACGGAACATGTTGTCAGCGTCCAGGCCCAGGTCAGAGCAGCTTCTTCTGCCCTCTGGCCCTCTCCTCCCCCTCCCCTAAGCGGGTCAGCCATCCTGTCACATCACGCTCACTGAATGGCCTCTGCCTTGTCCCTTGCCCACGGCATCACCCGCAAGGCCTTGGCACCTCACCACACTTCCCTCCCACCTGTTAGGTGTCGGGGGGGTTGGGGAAAAAGGGGTTTTGGAGCCACTGCCCTAGAAGGCACGTGCCCGGGCCTAGGTTTCTGTTACTTTCTGGCCTTGTGACCTTGGGTGAGTAGGACTTAACTTGTCTGTGGCTCTTCAAAAACACCGGTGCCCTCTCCGAGGTGGCTGTGGCCCCAGGACTGGGTGAGGGCTACTGCACACAGTGAATTTGTGGGTTTGAGTTCTGGCTTCTGTCATTTGCTGCATCCCCATCCTTGTCACCTCTGCTGCTGTTGTCCATCCCTGCCCCATCACACCATGCTCACTACCCCTCCGTCGATGCCTTTACCACCAGCACTGTCACCTGGTACTTACCATGCAATCATTTCAGCAACACTATTTAACACTGACAAGTTCAAGGACTCGTGAGTGGAGGTTAGTCCAGGGCCCTACACTCTTGGGGATGGACTATATGTCTCCATCCTTTAAGCTTTGACACAGATTCTGCCTCTGCTAAAAACCCTCCTTAACCCCCCTTGAGCTACCTCTGTTAGTCCTGGGATGTGGCAGGTCAGCTGCTCCTGTACCTCACTGCCTGCTGTGACTGTGAGTGTGTATGTGTGTGTGTACACTCACATGTGCACATGGTATACACACGTGTCCAAAGTCAGCTACCATTCTTTTCTCATGCCCACAGCTAAGTGGCTCTGGGTTCCAATCTTGATGCAAAATACTTGCTATGTGATGCTGGACAAATCATCTTGCTTCTTTGTGCCTCCGTCTTCCTCATTGTTAATTGGGTTTTATCAGAATGCAGAAAGGATTCCCTTTTCCAAAAAGTCAGTGGAAAATGTGTATTATCAAGCAGTCGTGTGGATTTCAACACTTTCCACAGCTGCACATATGCAGGCTCTAATTCTATTTTCCATACACATTTTTTTTTCAGTCCTCAGGTGGCCATGGAGCACCTAGCAAAGAGCAGGCATGCCACAGGTGCCCATTGCTCTCAGGCCTTCCTCCAGGCAAGGTTGGAGAGGATTTTTTGCTACAAGTGCCACTGAGCGCCCCTCAGGAGACATTCAGACTTTTCCAGGATGGCAGGGGCGGGGCAAGGAAGGGCTGAATTAGAGAATTCCTTGCCTGCTGCTGGGAACAGCTCTCTGCCCCCTGGAGAAAAGCCGTACAGGGATGCCAGCACCAGC
The DNA here is from genome assembly GCF_017591425.1 of Ochotona curzoniae. NCBI lineage: Eukaryota > Metazoa > Chordata > Mammalia > Lagomorpha > Ochotonidae > Ochotona > Ochotona curzoniae. Next base: position 8,952,646 of record NW_024466004.1, on the reverse strand, counting down.
CAGAGCCGAGCACTTACCTATGAGCGAGACACTTTATCACCTTGAGCCTCACCTCTCCCTGCCTGTCAGATGGGTCACACTATGACCTCTGGCTTTTAGTCTCCCAGTACAGTTCATGGGCAATCCTGGCAGGGACTGCTGCCTGGAGGTGGAGGGGTGTTGAGAGATGAGAAGTGCCCTGGGACAACACAGGGGATAGCGTTAATAATGATTAACCCCAGCCAGGTCCTGCGGCGGCTGGCGTGTGGCTGTGACCTAGGAAATGCACTGCAGTCTGAACTGGACTCCTGGGGCAGGGCCGAAGCCAAGATGAAGGAACATGGCAAGGGCAGTGCCGGAGGAGAGGGGTTCCCCTTTCACAGGCTTCTGCAGATCGTGCTGGTGTGGGATGGGGCAGCAGGGACATGGGACCCACAAGCTCCTCAATGTCCAAAGATTCCTTCTGCAGTCCCTCCCCCTCCTCCCCACTCCCATCCTGTTGTGGCCGGGCCATGGCCATGACCCCCAGGGGATCAACAAGGGTAGCAGCCGGTTGCCTGGTGTGTACTCCCTGGCCTCGACAACGTAAACATTGGGGGATCTGCCTCTGTGGTCTGGGCCTAGCCCACGTCCTCTGGCCAGCTCCGAGGGGTCATAACATGCCAGATGTCACACATGAAAGGCATTTGGACTGCTCCACATGGCTAGGGGATTCGGGGGGCGGGGGGCAGGGGGTAGGGGACAAGGACCAGAGTGGAGCTGGTGGCCAGAGAGAGAAGATGTAGTTTGCAGAAAAGACAGGGAGTGTGGGGGGCACACATTTGGCCCCTGAGTGCACACTGAGTGGTCACTCGATGGCCTTCCAGGGATTCCAGGATCATGGGGCCCAGAGCTCTCTGTCCAACCTGGAATAGTCTGAGAGCTGGCTCCCCAGGTCTTTACCTTTTTACTGCCCTGGGACGGGCACCAGGCCAAGCTTCGTACAAATATCATCTCATTCCAGCTCTAGCTTCCTGGGAGGGAGGAGGGGAGATGCAGGGTGGTAGAGTGAGGTGGGCTGTCTGAGTGACGGAGTTCCAGACTGGGGTCGGAACTGGAATCTGTGGGCAAAGCCATTCAGCTGCATAGACCCTATAGGGGTTATGGAAGGTGGGGGAGGGCTTGGGGTATAAATGATGCCACGAGCAATAGTGGAACGTAGGGGCCTGAGATCCATCCCGCCGCATGAGAGTCAGAGAGCCCCAGTCTGAGGGGGGAGACACAGTCCACAGGAAACTGCTGCCTGTCCCCACCTCTGGGGAGACAGGTGGAGCCCAAGGCCCTCAGAGAGCTGAGGGAAGGGGCTGGCAGCCCTTTGAGGAAGGCGGGACTGGGCGCTGGGAGCAGGCGTGGCATTCTTGCCCTGGCCCGATTAGGAAAGCCAGGCTCAACTCGGTGCCCTCCCCTGTCCAGAGCCAAGAACTCCTCCTGGGCGGGGCAGGAGGCCTAGGGCCGTGTGACCTGCATGCTGTGGGGATCCAGCAGCGCGCCTCAGGAGTGACACCCAGGGAAAGCTATTTTAGTCTGGGAAGTCGCCTGCTCCTGCCGCCCACCCAAAATAACCTGGCCTTCCCAGGGCCTGGGGCCCCCTGTGTCCCTGCCTCCCCACTCAGAAGGGGAGCTACTCCAGACTGAAGCTGCGTTTCCCTCTGTCCTTGGGTGCTCTGGGAAGGTCAAGGTCAAGGCTCCCCAAGCCACCGGGGCCCTGGTGGTACCTGTTTCTTTAGGGGCACTGTCAGGTGACTTTGCCTTCCTGGCAAAGGTGTCCCAGGTGTCCTTGTGAGACAGAAACCAGATCTTCCCATTCCCCTACCCCCCAAGGCCCCTAGTGCATGAGGCTAGTGGGCTCATGCAGGACCTGGCAGTGCCAGGCTGCCCTGCTGCTGGCCACATGGTCCCTGACAGGAGGGTTCACATGTCCCAGCACCAGCCAGCCACCTGCTGCATGTCTTCTGCCTCTCAAAATAGGAAAGCCTGGCCTTCTCCCGTTACTGCCGCCCGCGCGTCCCACTGCCCTTGTCCTTGGGCCCCCAGCCCTCCCTACTCTCCCTCTCCAGTGCCCTGCTCCTCTGCAGGAGGTGCTGAAGGCTCAGCCCCCAGGCACCTTGTGTCCCCAGGGCTAGTGACCAATGGGAACTGCTTCTGTTCCCAGGGCCTGGAGATAATCAAGGAGGCACCTGCCAGCCACTGGCTTCCTTGTAAGGAAAAGGTGTCTCTGTGGCTTGGTAAGAGAGCTCTGTTCCCTGAACCCTTCCACCTGCTTCCCTCTACTTCTCACAGCCCATGCAAACCCTGGCAGGGAGAGGGTTTGGGGCCACAGCTCTTGACTCCAGGACTAGCTCTTGGCTGATGACTGAGCATCAGAGTCCTGGGAAATGTGGTCCTCTCACTCACACAGCTTCCTTGCGTTAATTTCACAAGTATCACACAACTGTGGGTTGGCTTTATCAAATCTTTAAAAAAGATATATAGATTTATGTAAAAGGCAGAGTCATAGAGAAAGAGAGATATTGAGATTCCACTTACTGGTTCACTCCCCAAATGGTTGCAATAGCAGGAGCCGGGCCAGGACTAAACTAGAAGCCTGGAACTCCATCATAAGTTTCTTATGGTGTTGCAGGGCCCAAGCTCTAGGATCTTCCTCTGCTGCTATCCTAGGTGCACTAGCAGGGGACTGGATGGGGGTTGGAGCAGCCAGCACTGACACTGGTACCCATAGGGGAGGCTGACTATAGGTGGTGCCTTTACCAGATACACAATGCCAGCCCTGCAACAGGCATTTGTAACTGAGCACTTCATGTGTCCATCACATATACTGGTGCTGCTACTTATTCTTATGTTGGGGCCTGGTGTGACCCAGGCCTGGACCCTTACAGTCTGGTTTCTGGCACCTATATCAGCTCTTGGAGATTTATTGGGGAAGAAGCAAGCCCAGCCCCTGGCACCTGTAGAAGTAGCTTGGCCTTGGTGATTCTTACGGTACAGATGAGGGGATCCCCAAGACCCTGTCACCAGGAAGTGACAAAGTCCAGTCTGTTTACCCTTGGCTCGACTGTGGCTAGTCTCCAGGACTGGAGCAGAGAATGAAACCATTGCTCCCTGCCCCTGCTGTGCGTTGGAGAGTAGAAGGATCAGTTAGGGGCTTCCGGGCTTTCGGAGACTGGCTGGAGGATACTTGGGGAAACCTCAGGGTGGAGGAGAGAGAAGGCAGGAGTGGTAGAGAAAAATTAAACTGGCCCTCCCTGGGTGTGTGGGTGTCTCCTGGAGGAACAGAAACGAAGCAAGTGGAGCCAGGCTCTGTCACAAGACAGACTCAGTGGACCCTGCGTAGTGGGCTCTGCTAAGCTGAGCAGGTGCACGGGCAATGATGGGCCTCTTGGTGGCAGTGGAGGTGAGCAACACCATATAGGGGAGGCTCTAAGGGAATTTACTCCCACCCCTGGCAGGGTGAAGGCAGGTGAATGGCTTTGCCTCTGTGGACATGGAGGAGGAAGCCCCAGCCTTTCTCATGCTCCCCACCCTCAGCTCTCTCTGCAGCACACTTTCTGCACTCTCCCTCTCAGCAAGCCACAGAGGACCATGCTTTGGGGAGTCTCAGGGAAGGAGGGGACACTATGGGTAGCAGGCAGGAGCACATCTTTAGAGTGGGGGAAAGGCCTGGCTAGCTGGGGTCAGGGGCGAAACATTCTGGTTGCAGGTAGCCCATGGTGGGAACTCCTTCCAAGCCCTCAGGGCTTCACACTCAGCCTTGGGAGCCAAGGAGGAAGTGGGTAGTGGGGCAGGGTTAGGGGAGCAACCCCAAGTTGGAAAGTGATGAAATCTTTCGGGAAAGCGGATTTCTCCAACTCTGATGAGTTCCACAGAGAAGGGAAACCTACATTGTGTGGGCGGGAGGGGCGGCCCTGGTGCAGGAGATGAGAGGGGCCTGCCCAGCACCGAGCCCTGGAGGCCCTGCCACCCGCTGTGACTAAGTCAGCTTCAGTCCATCCAGCCCAGTAGGCAGAGGGATGTTGTGACAACAAAGGCAGTTTCCATTCTGCTTCAGCTCCTGAATCCCTTCTAGTCAAGGCCAAAGTGTTTACTGTGACCTGCAAGGTTCCCCTGTGACTCCTCTGCTCTGGCTCATGCTGTCCCAGCCCCAGGAGCTTTGCATGGCCCATTCCCTCTGCCTGGATGCCCCTGCCCCAGACACCCAGCTGTTCTCTCATCCACACTGTTGAGGTCTTGGTTGAGATACCACCTTCTCAGTGTAGCCTTCCTGCCCATCTCACCTAAGGCTCCAACCCACTCTCCTCTTCTGTGATGCCCTGTGACATTTCCCTCTCCATCTCTGACTCTTGAAGCGTATCTGCAGTGGCCTCCCTGAATATGCATCTTGCGTTAATCCCTGGAGCTTTAACAGGGTCTTCCCCACCCCAGCCCAGTCTCCCTAAAGGCATGTGCACCTAGGACTGCACAATGGCTCTTGGCAACGTGAGGCTTCTGAGCTGTGGTCATCCTGGATTTAGAGTGGACCCCACATCCAAGGATGCATGTCTTTGTAAGAAGAGAAGGCCCAGGGAGCTCCCAGGGAAGCAGGACTAGCAGGAGGTATAGCTGGAATCCCAGAAGTTCCAAGCATTGCAGGGAGCCACGCTGCGGGGAGAGGCAGGGAGGGAGGCCCTGGAGCCCCCTGCTGATGCCCCTGGGTCCAACTCCGGTGTCCAGCTCAGCGAGGGAGTGTAAGTCGGTGTCTGAACTGCCACATGGCAGGAAACAGCTGCGGTATAATTCACCACCATCCCCCTACTCTTACCACGGGGCTCCCAGCAGACAGCTATTCATCCTGGCATTCGGCAGGTGCTGATGATTCATTTGCCAAGTGGCAGAGGGAGCCCATTGGATGGAAGAAGAGGTATAGTCTTGGGGGTCTGGCCTGGCTGCCCATCCCGGGGTCTGAAGGATGACTGTAGAGTTGTGCCTGATATGGGTGAAGGGAACTCACTACTGGGTGAGAGATCACCTGGAAGAAAAGGAGAGGAGGGCCTGGGATCCTCTGGCACCGCCTCCCAACACCACAGAACAGATGAACTTGGCTGTGTGGAAGCTGGTCTCTGTGTGAAGCCATCACAGCTTAAAACCTGGCCCTAGTCCCACTTCGGAAGCCTCAACAGTTGGTACAAAGAAGGGCTTGACTTCTTCCTATCTCCCTGGGCAGCTCTGACCACAACCCTTCCCACCACAGGCCAGACCCTCAGGGTGCTGGAAGGAGGGGCCTCTGGCAGGAGTCACTGCCTGGGGTGTGGTGGTAGAGAACTCTGGAACACGGATAAGACCCTATGCACCCACCGCTAGGCCTCCTGGTCTCTGTCTTGTGTCTTCCACCCTCAAACACCAACCCTCCCCGCTCCACCCCGCTGGGGGTCCCTCTGCGGTGACTGATGGAGGCCTTAGGATCCTTGCCCCTCCCCACAGCCAGAGCTGGGGTCTCTTGCCTGCTCCCACAAAACTGGTCCTGCCTCGTGTCTTGCAGCCATTGAAGCAATGCAGGGATGCACTGCCCCATTCCAGGCTCAGCTCTTAGAAGGCCTGGTTGCTCCCTGTTCCTGCTTAGCCTGGCCCGATCAGCCATCATGCTGTAAGTTATTCCAGGCTACTCCGCTGGCATGAGAGGCCCTGAGGGCAGGCCACCAAGTGGAGGAGGACAGTGGCATAGCTGACACACGGCGGACTCAGCATGCTGAGTCGGGGTGGGGGGACCTGCCTAGGACCTCCTTGTGTAAGGAGCCCAGTCGCAGAATACACGTGAAGGACTCAGAGCTAAAGAGCTTGTGTTGGGAAATGACTTGTTAGGCAGCCACCAGAAGCCTGGTAGGGAGTGTGGGAGTAGTCTGTAGTCACAGGGGTCTTTTTTTTTTTTTTTAATAAAGACTTATTTATTTTTATTGCAAAGTCAGATATACAGAGAGGAGGAGAGACAGAGAGGAAAATCTTCCGTCTAATGATTCACTCCCCAAGTGACTACAACAGCCGGTGCTGAGCAGATCCGGAACAAGGAGCCAGAAACTTTCTCCAGGTCTCCCACAGGGGTGCAGGGTCCCAAGACTCTGTGCCATCGTTGACTGCTTTCCCAGGTCACAAGCAGCGAGCTGGATGGGAAGCGGGGCCGCCAGGATTAGAACTGGCGCCCATATGGGATCCCAGCGTGTTCAAGGCAAGGACTTTAGCTGCTAGGCCACCACGCCGGGTTCATCTCAGAGGTCTTTAGACATCAACCCTGCAGGGTCTCTGGGAGTGTTGCTGGAAATCGGTTTCCCAGGGCACATGAAGGGATGCTGTGTTCTCTGGAAGGATTTCACACATTCTAGAAGCTGAACTCCTGGGGAGACCCTGGCAGGTCTCCTCTCAGCTCCTTCCGGCCTTTTCTTATCCCAGGTTCACCTGTAGACTTTGCAGGCTCCCACTGGCTTTAGCCCCAGTGCAGGCTCCTGGAGCCTCGCTGTAGTAGGCAGAGCTGCAAAGGTGTGTGGGACAGCTGGCAGCCCCTTGCCAGCCCAAGGCCAGCTGCTAGGGAAACAGCCAGTTCCTGATGCCACCTGGCCTATGCCCGGCCTCTTGCATGGGGTGGAGAAGGCTGTGAAGCTTGGACATCGGACAGGACAATGCCAATCTGACCACCAGCAGCCCTTTGTCCCCTCGGAAGTCTGGGGGAGACTGGCCGTGGACCCTGAGCCTGAGCCTTGGTGCCATGGCCACCCCTAAATTTTGGCAATTGGCCTGGGAAGAAGTGCATCCAAAAGTTGTTTTATGAGATCACGTTGTGCCCTGCCATACTCACACCCTTGCAGCTACTGCTCTGGGCCAGCCCTGTCCTGCTTGGGGTCTGAGCGAAGGCTCTGGGGGAAATCATCCACGTGATCCAAAGCAAGCACAACCCCCTCTGGGCTGCCACCTCTGCCAGCCCTGGATGCATCCTCCCTATAGTGGCGACAATGACCACTTTCGGTGAGCATGAAGGGAAAGTGTGTCTGCGATTGCTGATTTGGGCTGGGTCCCAAGCAAACTGGGAGACCACCAGGCAACAGGGGGCCTGTGAAGCTGATATCTGGGATGTGTCAGAGGCTGAAAAGGGTGCAGGGAGAAAAATGGGGTGAGAAGGGGGTAAGCTAAAGCAGCTGCTTGAGAAATGGAATGGGGCTGATGGGGAGCGTGTTGGGTTCTGTGGTGGGGGTTGGAGGGCTTCCGGCTGCAGCTCCCAGCAGCTGGGGTTGGCTTCTTTTTGGCCAGGCCTCCTGGCCAAGGGGAAGCCAGGCTGATGTTCCTGCAGCACAAAACGGGCAGGGCTCTGAGGCCTTGTCAGGTGCCTTGAGACTCTTTCCATGCTGACGCCCAAGCCCCACAGCCTTCCCTGATACTGGGAAAGGCATTTTCCTCACCTGCAAAACTGAGCCTGCCAGGGGCTGCTGCTGCTGCTGGCTTGGAAAGGCACACGGATGGGTGCCTGTATTAAACAGTCAATTCCAAGCTCCTCCTGTTTGCTGCAGCTCCAAGACCGGGGCCAGATTCAGCTTCAGGAGAGTTTCCTGGGCTCTGCTGCGTGCAGCAGGAGGGGGCCTCGCCTGGGTCTGGGTGTTCTATCTACAACTCCTCTGGAGTTCTGGGGGTGGCTGCCCAGGAAACGGCTTAGCCCTCAAGTGTGTATACACAGGAAGGGAGACCATGGGAGCACCAGTCTTGGTGGGCACTGGTGCCAAAGACATATTTTTGTTCTTCTGAGCAGTGTTTTGAGACACATTTCACAAGGCTGGTTTTGTTGTTTTAAGATTTATTTATTTGCAGGCAGTATGACAGAAAAAAAGGAAGATCTACCTGTTGATTCACTCTCTGTCTCCCAAGATGACTGCATGTGGCTGAAGCTTGTCCAAGTCAAAATCAGAGGCTGAGAACAACATTGAGGTCTCCTACATGGCTGTCAGTCACTCAGGCACTGGAGCCATTCACCACTGCCTTCATGGGCACGTTAGCAAGGAACTGGATCAGAAGCAGAGCAGCCAGGACTTGAGCTGGCCCCTGATATAAGATGGCAGCATCTCAAGTGCTGGTTTAACTTGCTGCACCATGATGCCACAGGTCCACGAGGTTCTTCTATAGGACCTGTGAGGTTAGCACTGTCACCTACAGGAACAGCCGACCCTGGAAGGCTGGCTCCCCTTTCTGATCCCTCTGGCCCCATCCTCAGCTTTCACACTGGCTCCCTTCCCAAGTCAGCTCCCCTCCGCACCTATGCACAAAGCCCAGTCAGGCTCAACTTGCAAGGAAACCAGGCAAAGTGGAGGCACTGCCTGGGACCGCAGGTGACAGGTGAGTGAGTGGCTGGACTGCAGATGGAAACCCCTGGAGAATACTGGAACACACAGCTCCAGGCTGGACCTGTGACTAACCGGAAATCCACAATGGCATGACCTAAACCAGATGCTGGGTCCTGGATGCCTCAGGAGATCCCCTCCAGGTGGTACATTTTACGGTACACCCATAAGAGTCACAGGTATTATAAAATCAAAATTCACAGCCTGGGGACCTGCCTTGGGGAGGGGTCGCTGGCAAGCAGCCTGTCTCAGGTCTCCTATGGCCTCTGCTGCATCATATGGGGAGGCCAGGGCCTGGGCTCTGGCACCAAGGAGGTCCTGCTTGCAGCCCACCTAGGCAACTGCACTTCTATAGGTCCCATGCCAGAGGAAAACACCCCAGCAGACCCTGCCGATAGTCTGGTACAATAGCAGGGCTGGCCTGTGGGGACACAGGGCCCAGTGACCCTGTGCTCTAGATGGGCAGACAGAGACTGTTGGGCGAATGCAGAACTGAACTGATCCCAGCCTTGGTCCTGACCGCACTGCCTGGACCCACATCTGCTCTGATCACTGTGGGTGTGAGGCAATCCTGATTTGCTCTACCCACCAGCACAGCCTCCTTCTTCAAGGGCCCCCATCTCCTATGTGTCCAGCTTCTGGCTGGAGCTGGAGTGGATTGGCCTTCAACCTCTCTATGTACACCATGGGTTCCCATTCCCTTTCCTGCCTGTGCCCCTGCCCCCCCGCCAGGGGTAGGGCACCCAGCTTCTCACCCCACTGCCTACTTGGTGTGTGCCTCAGGAACAGCATCTCAGGCAAGATACCTTCACTTCCTGGCCTCACATGGCTTAGCAAGCCCATCACCTGTCTTGTAGCTGCAGAGGCACTGTGATGCTGTGGCTGGGCTGCTTCACTGTCTGCTGTAGCAGCAGCCTCATCACGTCTGACTTTCTTTTCTGCCCGTTATCACCTGACTGGATGCCTCTTTTGGGGTGAGGGGGTGGGGCAGGTCCAGATGTGTACACTCTGGTCCATGCCAGAAGCCCTGGTAGTTCCGGGGTCAGATGCATCATCTCTAGTTCCCAGCCCAGTCCCTCTGCTTGTCCAGCTGGGGTGGGGTGGGACAGCCCTGGTGTTTATGTCCTCTGTTAACCTTTTCTTCTGTCCATCCTGTCTGGGTCACCCTGTCTCAGGCTTGTCCTCCCTTCTGTGTGTGTCTGGGGGTTCCTGGAGGTCTTGTCATTGCTATGGCCTTAGTCCAGTTTCTGCAGTCCCAGTGAAGGGTAACAGCAGGGCCTGGAGCAAGGGGTGGGGACCCTGCAGGGCACGTGGGGGCCACACTGTGATGTGAAAGTGGCTGCAACAAAAATCTCCCATCCTACACACTCTGCTGGAACCTTGCCTTGGCGAGTCTAACCACCAGCCCCTTGAATGTGGGTGGGTTTGCGATTCACTTGTAACCCACAGAACACAGCAGAGGACTGTGCGTGACTCACCTCTGCCCCAAAAAGATGACACAGCATCCCTTGCCAGCTGGAACACGCCTTCCAGAGTTCCAAGACCACCAGGGAAGCCCAATGAACTCTCATGTTGGGCCCTGGTAACCCAGGATAAGGGAGGGATACGCAGCTGACTCCAGCCAGACTCCCATGCCCATCCCCCCATCCCGTGTATATGAGAGGTCAGAACATGGCTCATTTTGGGGTGATCCTTACTCAGCAGGCAACACCCAGGCTAGGCGATGGAAACCTGTTGGTGGGGGGAGGGATGTGGATGGAAAGGCCACCAGACTGGAATCCGGACATCTTTCCAACTGTAGGCATCTAGCTTTCCCTCTGGACAATCAAAGGACCAGACCAGTTGCACCCTCTGTGAGGCAGAAATCTGCACAGCGTGCCCACTGCCCATCACAGCCTCCTGGAAGTGTGGTCCTCCAAACGCCACCTCCCCCAAGAAGCCTCTCTGATTTCTCCCTGGCAGAACACCCAGCACCCAGCATGCTGACAACTCCAGCCCTTCAGCCCCACCCCAGAGTGCTCGGGGCCTGGGCTTGCCTTTCCCTCCTGTCAGATGGTGATTTCTGCAACATCAAGGGCTGTCTTTCTCCTGTGCTTCCCCCAAAGCTGCAGACACAGGACCTGGTACAGCATCGACACCTGCCTTCCTCCTTAAAGCCATTACAGTGGCTGGAAACCCTGATCCTCCTGGGGTCACGATTATTGAGCATTTACTGCATGCCAGGCACCGTGCGGCTGGACTCTCCACAAAAGCTGACTCACTTAGCCTTTGTTCTTAACAGCATTTCAACTCCAAGTCACAGCTGGGAGGGAGCTGAAGCACAGGAGGTTAAATAACTTGGCCAAGGCCACACAGTCAGTTAAGTGGCAGAGCTGACATTATTATTATTATTATTATTGTTATTGTTATTATTATTTTCTTTCCACTTTGAGAGGCAGTGAGAAAGGGAGGGAAAGAGAGAGTTCCCATCCACTGGTTTACTCTGCAAACGCCCACAGTGGCCCTGAGCTGGGCCCACGCCAGGAGACTTGGAACTCAATGCAAGGTTCCCACGTGGGTGGCAGGGACCCACCTCCTTGAACTGCCTATGGCTTTTTCCCAGTCAGCATGAGTAGGAAGCTGGAGTCTGGGACGGGAACTGAACTCAGGCACTCCCGTGTGGGACAAGGCATCTGAACCACTGGGCTAAACACCCACGTGAGTCGCTTGGTGCAGTGCACTCTAGCAATCTGGCTTTTCAGAGAAGGAACTGGTGAGGGCTGGACTGGAGTGTGCAAGGGCTGTGCTCCCCAGCCCTGCAGCCCAGGACTCCCCTGCCCACCCTCCTTGTGTGGGTGTGGGCAGCTCCTGCTGACTGGATGGCCCTGGCTGGGAGCAGCCCTCCCCGCCCACCCTGGGCAGGGTTCTCTTGGCGGTGCTCTGGGTTGTCTCCCTCCCCTTCACACTTGACCTCTCACCAGGCAGCTGAGCCTCTTATCTCACTGGGTGTGCATCTCCTCTGGGCTCTGCGAGGACACTTTGGCCTGAGTGACTCAGCCAGGGTCTCCAGTAAGGCCAGGAGAACAGGGGCCAGCTAACAGGAGCTGCCTTTCAGTTCCCACTAGGGTGACTTGTGGCCGCCACGTTCACGATCATCACATACTCTGTTGTCGTCTGTACTGAGTGGGGGTGACGGGGAGAGGGTGTCCTAGATAACACATCCCCAGTTCAGAGAGACATATCTTCAGGGCCCCAGCCCTGCCCGCAGCACTGGGTGAGCCGGCCCTGTGGTCTGCAGGCTTCCTCTGAGGCCAGTTTTGATGTTGAAACCTGGCCTGGGCTGGGCTGGAAACGCTTGTGTGCTGGTGATGCGCCTCCTGTGCCCCCCACCCTGGGTGGGAGGCGGCCTCTGTGTGTGTGTGTGTGTGTGTGTGTGTGTGTGTGTGTGTGTCTGGGGCTCAGAGCTCCAGTGTCTTGGATTGCCAGATTTGGGTGGATCTGTTGGGGGCAGCGGTTCAGGGACAGTGCAGACGAGGGCAGGCCCCCTAGCAAAATGTTGGGTTAGGTTCCTGCCTGTCTTGTGTCAAGGAAACAGAAGCCTTCCCCTCTGGTTTATTTAGAGTTTGAGATGTAAACGACTGGAGCAGGAGGCTTGCGCGAGAATGTGGAGAACAGCAAAGCCCTGGAAAGCATCCAAACAGCCCAGCGGCGGCGGCGGCGGCAGCAAGAGCAGAATGGATGAATGAGATGTGACCGTGTGGTCACATGGTGAAGTGGTACACACCCACCAAAATGAATGGCCCACTCCACTCAACATGAAACCCTACAGGGGTGTCTGGGTCACATAAAATGGAGACCAAGGAAGTTCCAAGAGATGAGGTCCTGCGTGATGCCCTTTGAAATAAAGTTAACACCATTCACACGAAGAAAAATGGTTTTATGGGCTCCAGGTGGGGGGCCACGAAGTTACATAGAGTGTTAAGCTAGCGAGTGATGAACTCCACGATGCTCAGATGTCAGTTACTTCTGGCTCGCCGAGGGTGAGGGGGCAGCGGTTAGGCTTGGGTGATTGTCAAGCACAAGCTATTGTTTTGGGTGGTGGGTCTACAGATGCTTATTGCATTAGCAAAACTAACCAGCAAGTAAAAATAAAGACAGAGTGGTGCACAGGCCATTACTAAGACGGTCATGGATCGAGGCTTCTGTAAGGCTGAGAGCCAAACAGAAAAACTGAACAAAACAAAAGGCCTGACCTACGATGACCTCATGCTCCAGCCCAGCCCCCAGCCCCACCCTGCGGTGAGGTAAAGGCATCAGCAAACACACACGCTGCGGAGAGCAGGGGCTTGGCAGCTGGGGGCCAGAGGGGTCTGGGGTCTCTGCTCTCAGGCCCTGGGAAAATGGTTCCCGACCCCATGTTTCCTTTTTTCACTGTTGTATAACAGATCGCCCCATGTTTGTCTTTTAGCTCACATTTCCTGCAACCTTTCAGATCAGTTGGATCTCTGTGAGGGTCTTTTTTTTTTTTTCCCAAGATTTGTTTATTTTATTAAAAAAGGAAGAACTACAGAGAAAAGGAGAGACAGAAAGATCTTCCATCTACTGGTTTACTCCGTAAATGACTGTAATAGCTGGAGATGAGCCAATCTGAAGCCAGGAACCAGAATCTCAGGGTCCCCCACACACAGGAATGGTCCAAGCCTTTGGACCATCCTCTACTACATACTCAGGCCACAGGCAGGGAGCTTGATGGGAAGTGGAACAGACGGACACGAACTGGTGTCTTTATGGGATGTTGTGCTTGAAGGTGGAGGATTAGGCAGTTGAGCCATGGCCCTGGTCCTTCTGTCAGAGTCTTACCAGGCTTAGATTACAAGTGTTGGCTGGGCTGTGACCTCACGGGAGTCTTTGGGTTCTTTTTCCAGGTCCTTGCAGCAATAGGACTCAGGTTTTGTCTCCTAGAAGACTCTAATGTTGCCTGCCACGTGACCCTCTCTACAACACAGCACCTGGATTTGTCAAGGCCAAGAACACCCTGAATGTTGGACATGTTACACCAATGGCCTAATCTATACATGTAATACAGTCAGGCTCCACCCTGGGGATGAAGTCAGAATCCACTGATTAGGGACCAGAATGACACCTGCAAAATCTCATCACCTGGACTGTATCATATGCCCTGCTGCAGTCATGACACCTCTTCCTGCCATTCTCAAAGGGAGGGGTTGGCGTGAGTTGGGTACACCAGGGCCCGGGGACTCTCAGAGGTGCCTGTAGAACCATGCCGGTCACACCTCCTTCCAGCTTGGATTTTCTCCTCCAGTGAGAAAGGAGAATGAACTGTACATGAGGGGCACATGGGTCGATGAACGCAGACGAGAGTACAGCACGCTGTCACTCATTCAGGCACTCAGGGAGGGCCGTGGGCTGCCAGGCAGCCCTTTGGCAGCTGGATGAGGCAGTGGGGTACAACCCAGACCCACTTCCTACATTCCTGAAGCTGACACTCTGATGCAGGAGCAAGGGGCCAGGTGCAAGGAATACACGTTACAACTCTAAAATACTCTTTCAAGAAATCACACATTGAGACAGAACTAAGCAAATGGAAGGGTAGTCCATATTCGTCTTTGCAAGACTCAATGTGATTTAAGATGTCAACTCTCTCAAAGTGAGCCACAGATTTCACACAATATCAATTAAAACCCCAGTCAGTAGGCCCCTTGGGTAAATAGCTAGTGAATTCTGAAATTATGGAAAGACAAAGAAACTAGAACACTGGAAGCGGCTTAAGAAAAAACAAAACAAAATAACCAAGTGGAAGGGATCACACCACCCAATTTTGGAGCTTGTGTATCTCTGTGTTTTGGCAGAGGGATAGACACACAGATCAATTAAACACACCAAAATGTTCAGAAACAGAGCCTTGCGAAGTGATGATTATGCATTAATGTGCAAAAGCAATTAAATGGAAAAGGGGATAGTCTTTTCAACAAATGTTGTTAGAATAATTGGTCATCCACTAGAAAAACATGAATATTAATAAAATTTGTACACATTTATTTGAAAAAGAAATCTTCTTCCCACTGGTTCACTCCACAAATGCCTCCCTAGTAGCCAGGGCTGCTCCATGCTGAAGCCAGGGGAGCTGACTTCAATCTGGGCCACAGGTGACAGGGATCAAACACTTGAGTCATCAGTTGCTACCTCCCAGGGTGTGCATTAGGAGGGAACTCGAGTCAGCAATGGAACAGAGACGCAAGCCGAGGCACACAGATATGGGAGGTTGGCTGCTTAAAGCAGCATCTTAGCCACTGCACCTAACACCTGCCTCTGCCCCATCTTCCCAGTGAATCTGGACCTGAATACACGAATCAGCTCCAGAAGTATCGTAGGTCACAATGGAGAAGTGGAAGACTGCTAGAAAGCAGCATTTGAAAAAAATGCTGAGGAGGGTGGTGGCGCAATGGCTCAGTCGACTAATCCTCATCTGCCATATCACAGGCACCAGTTTGTGTTCCAGCTGCTCCACTTCCCCTGCTTATGGCCTGGGAAAGCAGTCAAGGATGGCCCAAAGCCTTGGGATCCTGCACTCACATGGGAGACCTGGCAGAAGCTCCTGGCTCCTGGCTTTCAGAATCTGTTCAGCTCCGGCAGTTGCAGCCATTTGAGGATGGAAGATCTTTCTGTCTCTCCTTTTCTCTGTAATTCTACCTTCACAATAAAAATAAGTAAATCTTTAAAAATATTACTAGCTTTAACATTAGAGAAGAAGCAGGAGGAGGAGGAGAAGACGATGATGACAGCATTTGTGGAAATCCTCATGACCTGAGCAGGATTCAGAGCCTTGTCAATGACAGCAAAAGTATGATGACCGAAAGGAAAAACTGGTAAGTTGAATATCATCAAACTCTTAAAAAACTGAGTGGAAAGACAAAGGTACAGGCTGGGGGAAATATCTGTAAAGTATGTATCTGAGAAAGAACTTTCCAAGTTTGAGGACAAGAACAGCAGCTGCTATTTGTGTTCAAGTAAGTTTCTTTGATTTAGTTGAGTTCACTTGATGTTTTTGTACTCGTTAGAAGACCAGTGAAGGACTGGATTAAACTTTCCCAAAAAGGACAGCAAGGATGACACCCACGCTTTCACCTGCTGTGCTTGGTCCCTGCCCAAGTCCAGGGAGGCTTCGTCCTGGGTGTGGCAGCGTAGGGAGGTGGGGCCCAGTGGGCCAGGCTTGGGTCACAGGAGGTGGAGACCTTGCCAGTGCATCAGGGTTTTCCTTGAAGTGATGCTTGGTTTTTTCATCACGTACCTTTTCCATGAACTTTTCGAAGGCCTTTTTATTATGTACAGATTAAAAAAATATTTATTTTTTTGCCTCCAAAACAAACTTGCCTTCTACTTCCATTTTTCCATGAACTTTTGGATTAAATTTTTTTTCCCTTTTGCACCAAAAAATAAACTTTCCATGAACTCTTGGACATGGATTTGGGGAGAGAAGTTTCTGGCTCCCCTCTGCCAACCCCTTCTTGCCTTTCTGCTTTCTTCAGCCTGTTAGAACTCCTCCCGCGTGCCTGTTTGATCTTGAACTTGTCAGCTTCCAGAACGAGGAGCCAAATAAACCTCTTTTCACTAGGAACAACTCAGTCCCTGAGTTCTAGCATCAGAAAGCATACAACTGGAACTAATGTTCTGCAGGAAGATGCAAATGGAAGCCACCACACATCTTTGAGAAAAGGTGTCATTAGGAAGTCCTGCAGAGGCAAGTGCTGACGGGGACATGGAAAACTCCAACCCTCACTCCCTGTAGGTGGGATACAGACACCCTAGCACAGTGCGGCATGCCAGTGTCCTGTACATAAAGCATATACCAACTCTACGACCCAGAAATCCCACGCCAATGGCTTTACCCTGGGGCAATGAGGACCTGTGGTCATCTCAGAGAAAACTGAGCCAAACACCCCGAGCTTTGCTAGAGCCAGCCATCCTTCCATGAATGAATGGGTAGACAAAGTGTGCTATCCTTCAATAATGGAATACTACTGAAGGGTAAGAAAAAAAGAGAGAACAGTATTGGTGCAGGCATCCGCCTGGATGCATTTCAAAGACTTTCATCCTACATGAGAGAGGCCGTTGGAGAGGCGAGCTGCTGCAGAACTTCATTGACTCCCCAGTCTGAAAAAGACAAAACTGTCGTGGAGTAAAAGCATCTCAGTGGTTGCCAGGGTTACGGGTGGGATGAGGGCGTTGCTGGAAGACAGTTTTCGGAGATGACGGGATGAATTGCTGTACATTCTGATGGTGGCAGGGGTTACACACACGCATTGCGATTCAAAAAGCTTGTGTGCCATGAGGAATAAAAAGGAAATTTTTGCTGTGTGATCATTTCAAAAATTAAGCAGTGTTGACAAGGGATTTAAGAGAGAGATACTTGGCTGTCGGAGTACAGACTCATATTTCAGAAAGGCTATTGCTACACAGTACTGAACCTAATAAATGCTCAATAAATAAACAGTAGCAATAAGGAACCTCATGAATTATGAACCCAGTGACTCCAGGAAGCCACGGAGCCAAGAAGCCCAGCACCGGATTCTCCTGAAGAAGTAGACTGCTATGGTCAAGGCTGTGAGCACAAAGATGCCCGCCCTGCAGCCCCACGGGTGCAGGGCGGCCTGTGGGTGTGAGGCCAGGAGGCTTCAGACCCTTCTGCTCAGCAGCCCTTGCTGAGAGCTGCCCTGTGTCTCCGAAGGAGGAAGTGGCAGGCCCAGGGGCAGCTCCAGCTCCCGCCCACTCACCTTCCAGGTGGCCCAGAGTCTGTGACCTACTTTTCCTACCTGTGTACTGGTAAGTTCCCTACCGGTTGCTAATTTTATCCTACTGGAATTAATCCCTCTCTTTTTAAAATTTTCTTCAACTGGATTGGCTTGTGAGAGAGCTGGATTGCAGAGCTGGGGTTCATGGAAACCCTCACTGGTTTCCCCTTGCCCCACCCCTTACCCCCTCAAGCTGTCCCAGCTGGGAGGAAACACCCTCTGAGGCTCTCTTTGCTGCAAAACCTGTGAGGGCTGGTGTTACCTGCCTACAGGATAAGGTTCAAACTCTCCTCCCCGGATACTGAAGTCCCTCCCTGACCTGAATCCCAGCCTCCTCTTAGCCTTGGCTCTGACCAGACCTCACGGCCTGCCAGCCCAGGCGCTTTGCCAGATGCTGACATGCCCTCCATTTCCTGCTGGTGTGCTTGCTTTCTGGAGTGTCTTTCCCCTTCTGTCTCCACCACGGCCACCTCCTCCAAGGAGCCCTCCCTGCTTCCCCAGCTGGCAGGGACGGTGTCCTTTCCTGGGAAACATGCCCACAGTCCAAGCTGCTCCCTCTGCCTCAGGACGTGTCCCATGGAGAAGTCTCTCTCTGTGGCTCTTGGGGCCGGTCCTTGCCCACCTCTAGCCCCACATGGGACATGCGTGAGCAGAATGGTGTCTGTGCCATGCCTCTACTCCCAGCTGTTCGTCCTCCCCGGGACAGGGCGGGGGCTCTGGCTTCCTGCCTCGTGAATCAGCTAGCTGTTCCTGGGGCCTGCAGTAGACACAGCACTTTTCTGAATGGTTTGGGGAAGGTCAAAGAGGCTACCCTGGGTATGAGGGTGCCCACACAAGCAGATCTAAAGTTCTGGGGGCTTACCTACGGACCCTACAGGTGCTGTCCCACTCCTGGAGCCACTGGCCATCATCCTCTTCTAGGGAATTGCCCCTCTGCCTGGCCTCCCTTCCATGCCCTGCTCCTCCCACAGCCTGACCTTGGTCCCTCCCTCTGTAACCCCCACTCCTCCCCCCACTGGCACTCCCTGGGCACTGAACCTCAAAGACCCATTGAGCTCCCACCTCCCACCCCAAGCCAACCAATCCCATTCCCAGGACACCCCTTCTCCCAGGTTTCCCAATGCTCTGCTGAAGTCCTCCTCTCCCTGACCTACTCAAGATCCCCTGTGGCTGCATCCAAATCCACCCCCTCTAGCTTACACTTGCTTTCCTGGGCTGTGAATGGGACAGAACATTCTGTGATATTCTCGTGGCCTACCCACTCTCAAAACACCATAATGGCAGCTCAACTCATCACTATCTCTGACTTGTTCTTCTGCAGGCTGACCCAGCCAGCAGTAACCTCCCCAGCCAACAGTACCCCACCCCCAGCGGTATCACCTTCTGGAACCTTCCATCTCTCCTCACTGCCTTCACTTCCTCTGCATAATTACTGCCATGGCTCTTATCCCCCCTCTCCGTGTCTCCTGCCTTTGCTGTTTCTGTTCATGGTCCTCGCAGCAGTCCCTCAAGGGAGCTTTGGAGGGCAATGAGCTGCTCAGATTATCCTGCACATATCTGTTTGCAGGATCAAGTCCAGGCGTGGAGGTGAAGCCAGCCTGCTGGGTATATACCTGCTGGCTTTCCCCAAGTGGAGTCCCCATAGCTTCAGCTTCCACTCAGGGCAGTTTCGAGGACCACAGATGATAACAGAAGGGAACATTTCACATACACGGGCACTAGTATGATGCAGCCAAATCTCAATGCTTCTAAGCCCCTGCCATTGCTCTGCTCTCTGTATGATGTGTTCTCCTCCTACCTGCCCACCTGGTCAATGGCTTTACCTGCTTCAAGGCCTGCTGGGAGCTCCCCCTCTCCTGGCAGGCTCCAAAGCCTCACAGAGCTGGTGTCTTTCCCAGGACTTGTTCCAGCACCTAGGGTTGCAACGGTAGCAGCATCCAAAGGCTTCCGGGGCTTCAGGCCTGGGGGAAGTGGGTGTGCCCGGAGGAGGGAGGGACCTCCCAGCCAGAGGCTCTGAGGGTGTTCAGGCATCTACCTCTGGTAGAGAAGAGGCACCCTCTTCTTGATGTTGCTGAGGCTGGCAGTATGGCTGACACCTCCAGGGGGCTGACTCAGACCCTACAAGGAGCAGACCCAAGCCCTGGACCGAGGCTGTCCTTGTGCTCCACCTCCAGGTGAGTTAGTTATCACCAAGGGGCAGAATGTCCAGGAGTGTAGGAAAGCACAGGCGAGCTTTCCCGGAAAGCCAGGAGGCAGGTTAGATGGAGGATGAGGACAAAACTAGCTGATCTTCAGCAATGACCTTGTCCTGCCTAAAGGTTCTGCAGGACAGAGGCCACTGTTTACATGACAATGATGTCAGAGTGAAACCCAGGCCTTGGGTTGTATGAGTCACGTGTTAAGTGCCGCAAAGCCCCACAGGCCTGTGGCTGCTGCCTGGACAGGACAGTTACACAGCACTTGAATGGACGTCATAGGGTGTCCTGGCACTGATGTCGCCATCGCTGCACGGCCTGGCTGCTGGCCTCACGTTGCTGCTCTGCCACCACTAAGCACAGGCTACACTGGACCTCTCCAGGGATCACAATCGTGATTGAGAAGTACTTACAACAGCACTTGGTACATGCAAAAGCTTCCTCTTTTTCTCCCCAAATGGCTGCAACAGCCAGCCGTCTGAAGCCAGAAATTCCTTCTTGGTATCCCACAATGGGTGGCAGGAGCCAGTCTTCCCAGGAGCATCAGCAGGGAGCTGGAATGGAAGTAGAGCATCTGGGACTTGAAACAGCCTCTGACACTGGCATACTAGTATCACAAGTGTTGCTTGATTTGCTGTGCCACAAAGTCAGTCCTGAGGCAAACTGCTTGTCAGTCTGCTGATGAAGAAAGGCATGGCCCATACCAAGGTATTAAACGTGAGACAATACTGTAGGGGCTTAGCTTGGTGTTACATGCCTGCAGAGTGTACTGGCATGCCTGGGTTTGGTTTCCGCCTCCTGACCTAACTTCCTGCTGTTGCAGACCCTGGCAGGCAGAGGGGATGGTGGATTCCTGGTACTGACATGGGACGCCTGGATTGATTTCCCAGTTCCTGGCTTTGGTTCTAGCCCATTCTATGTGGCTGTTATGGGTATTTGGGGAGCGAATCAGGAAATAGAAGTGTTCTCTCAATTTCTCAAATACATTTTTAAAGTTTTTTCTTTGGAAGAAAATACAACATCCCAAGGTGTGGTCCCTCAGGGTCTCGAGGGCATTCACTCCAGGACCCCTGAGGATACCTAGATCCTCTGATGCTCCAGTCTCATCGGAAATGGCGTAATGTTGGCACATAATTCATCACTGTTCACCATCACCTTCCCCCATAACCGTCCTCCCGCTCACCTCTAGGTCCCTACAAAGCTTCAATTAGAGCCAATGCTATGTAAATGAAGTTCTACAATACCGTTTATCAGACAAAAGGTCCATGCACACGGAATCTGCAGGTGCAGAGGGCTGACTGTGTGCAGGGTGAAGCCACCTTGCCACCTGTCCCCCATGTTACCCTGCCATGGCCTTGTCTGCTGAGATGGCGTTCTCACCTGCCTCTGACGCAGAGGGGAAGGACTTGACAAGCCCAGCCGGGTTAGAGAGCCCAGGTCTCTGGATGCAGGCCCGGAGCCTGCATTCATGACTCTCAGGGGCAGTGCTCACGGCGCCCCATCTCCTTCAACATGCACCACGGCCACCCCCTCCCTGATGTCATCACCTTATCTCTTCCACTGTTAGAAAGTCCTTTCTCATGTCTGCTCTCAGTGCCTCCAGCTGCTGGGTGACCCTGATATCTGAGGCTGCCCTGATGGAGGCCTCACAGGTGCTGTGGGAGCGATGGGGTGTGGAAAGAGGGGAGATGGCTTGTGTGGGAACTGTTTTCAGAAGCCACACTTGCTCAAGAGGTCAATTCATCCTGATACATAACCTTGGACCCCTGTGCATAAACCGTGTTTCTCCTTAGAAGATGAAGCATTTTCTAAGGGCTCCAGACCCACCCTGCAGAGGAGGCTCTGGAGTCCTTGCTGTTTGTGGCCTGCCTCCTGGCACAGGGCCCCAAAGTTACACAACCTGGGCTTGGTGCCATACTGGCTATCCATAGAAGGTCAAGCCTCCGGGGAGTGTGCAGGGGGTGTGCTGCCCATTGCACAGATGGAGAAAGCAAGGCAAAGGGCAGGAAGGATGCTTTCCCCCAAGCACATAGCCCAGAGATCTGAAATCATGTGGTGTTCATTGCCACGCTGTCTTCTAGGCAGTCCCCGGGAAGGTCCCTGGGGAATCAGGCTGTCCAACTGTCCTGAATGACGTGGGCAGCTGCCTCCTTGTCCCCTGAAGGTCCAACCTTGTCCCCTGGAGGGAGAAGTCGGAAAGAACCAGGTGTTGGAAGAAGGAAAAGCAATGTGGAGTTCACTCTCCTGGGGGTGTTTGGACTAACAGCTGCCTAGTCCAGTGGTGCTGGCTTTCTACTCTACACTGGGCAAAGATAAGGCTGAAGTTCCTCTTATGTAAGCACGCATTCTCCAAAGGTGTGTCTTTGTGTGTGGGAGCACTGTAGACTAGGCAGGTGGGAGTTAACACTGGGACCAGGACTAACCTGAGCAACAAGCAATGGTATCCTGGTCCCCACATTTGCCTCCAGATGTCTGCCCTCTGTCTCGCCATACTCTAACTCCCCCATCCCCTACCTCCTCCGCGCCCCCTGCCCCAACCCACCCTGGCTGTGTCCTGTGATTGAAATCTTCCTGCTGGTCTCAGTGCTGCCCTGCCTGCCTTTAATTCAATCAGGAATCACAAGCCCTTTTAATTTAGGGAAATAAAAGGCCGGCCGCTGAGTTGGCTGTCTCTTGATTGACGGCCATGCTGCCAGCACCGCCTGGCTGGCCTGGGGCAGAGGCGCGGATCCATGACCTCAGGCGGCCTCTCTGGGGGAAAGGAGGCTCCCCCAGGCCTGGGGAACAAAGCAGGGACCCTCCACCTTGAGACCCCCGTGGAGGAGGGGCCAAGGCCACAGGGTGGAGGTGGCTGCCGTCTGGCCCAGGGAAGCTGTGGAATGTGGAGCTCTGGCTGCAGCCTGGTGGAGTCAGGATAGACACAAAGGGGGACTTCCCAACAGACACATATCTTTTCTGATTCTGAGCTGATACTCTCAAATACCCTAATGATACATTTTTCCCCCTCATGCAAGAAAATGCAAGAAATGGCACAGGACTCCATGCTAGATCAGCTGCGGCTGGCTACATGAGGCTAATGATTGAGCTAACCTTCCAGACTATGACTAGAAGGAGATAAATTCACGAAAGTTCGCCAGCACGTAATAATCTCTCACTAAATCTCAGCCAATAGGTGTCGATCCTGTGGTGTAGTATGTAAAGCCACCAGCTGGAGCGCCAGCATGGCACTGGTTCAAATCCTGGTTGTTCCACTTTTGATCCAGCTCTCTACCAATGTACCTGAGAAACAGCAAAAGATGGCTCTGTACCTACATGGGAGATCCATGGGAAGCTCTTGGCTCCTGACTTTGGATCAGCTCAGCTCTGGTCACTGTGGTCATTTGGGGAGTAAATTAGCAGATGGAAGACCTCTCTCTGTCTCTCCTTCTTCCTCACCTTATTCTGCTAGAGGCACACAGAGGTATCCAGCAACCCTGAGAAGCAGTAGACATGACACATGGGGGCCTTGAGGCTTCCTTTTCCTCCACAGTGGCCCAGGCTCCTGTTGGTGAGACTGAGACTACGTACCCTGGGTGAGGACTCCAGCTATGTGCCCTGGGTAACTTGCCTCACATCTCCGAGCCTCAGTGTGCGCCGTTGCAAAGTGGTTTAGTAGTATCTATTTGGTAGGACTGTTCTGATGCCATCCACAGTGGTGTCTAGAAGGGGCTCAGAAAGGAGTACCTCTCTCCCCTGAGCCTTCAACCAGGTGTTGGGCACGGCCTCTTTGAGTGGTTTTGCCCCGCCTCACACCCCAGTCTGTACCAGCCCTGGGCGAGGTCCTGGTTCCCCGCCACCAGTTCAGCTGAGCAGCGGCAGCCTGCTCCTGCTCAGCCACTTTGTGTCACCATCCTTCAGGCTGCTTCGCCAGTCCCACAGGGGCCTGCCCCCCCTGCTCCTCCCCCCTGCAATGCTGCAGGCCAAGCTGACCTCACCCTGCTTCTAGAGCGGACCCTGCGGGCAGCAGCTACTTTAGCAGGCAGACTTGGATGGGTGCACCCTGCTTGCGGCCAGCACAATGTCTAGGCCCAGCAAAGCCGCTCAGGGAGGCCTCGCCCTACACCCTTGACCCACCCTCCCAGCCTCGACTTCCTGTCAAAACACACGCTATGAGATCAGGCTTCGGATTCTCAAGGAGCTCCCTTGAAAAATACAGTCACAACCCAAGCCAAGAGTCCCAGTGGTGGCCACCCACTGAGCTTCGGGCAGACTCCTCGGGGTGCTGCTCCCTGGGCCCTCCCACAACCCTGCACTCACTCACGGCCATTGAGTAACCAACTTGGCCCAGCAGACCCAGCCCATAGGCGGCAGCTGGGCTGGGATCTGAACCCAAGCTAATTGTCAGCCATGTACAGATTCGGCGGACAGTTCGTGGAAGTTTCCCAAGTCCATTGTTGCATCTAATTGCATAGCAACCTTGGGGCTAGGCCAAGCACGCGGTTGTCATTACGGGTCTTATTTTCCCATCCTACAGAAGAGGAAATGGAGGCTCCTGGATGACGTCGCGCATAAAGACAGGGACAGGGGACTTGGATTCCTGCCTTTAGCCCAGGCGCCGTCCCCCAACGTAACCCTTCCCACTGGGCTTAAAAGCATCTCCTTTACTTCCAATTGGGTAGTTCATTCTCTCCTTTCAGCAAATATTTCTCAGGCACCTCCTGTGGTCTAAGGTCTAAGCTATGTGGAACAGCTAGCGCTCGGTCTCTTCCTGGAGCCTCACCACCTTTGTGGATGAGAGATTGCAAAGCATTGTTCCTGCAGTGGAGCAGGTAGGGAGTCAGGGAGGAATGTTGAGATGGGACAGAAGACTAGCCCTGGAAAGTGGTCAAGATTGGGAATGAGGGGAGCTGGGAAGAACAGCACAGGCAGAAGGAGCAGCCTGTGCAAGGGCCCTGAGGCCAGGGAGAACAACAAAAACAAGGCTATAGGTGCTCAGGACTCCCTGCCCTGCTCTGGCCTGGCCCACCCAGGAAGGTAGGGCCTACTGGGCCAGGGATAGGGGAAGGGAGAAGCCTAAAGTCTGGTGAGAACCCTAACAGTTGGGGGAGTTAGTGGCTGGGGTTCCCCCCTTTCCCCGCCCCTCCGCGAACCCCAGAAGTCAGTTTGGAGAGACAGTGATGGTGCAAAGGCAAATTTCCCTGGAGAGGGCGTTGCAGCTGGGATGGACAGATGGCCCTCTTGGTACCGCCCCAAGGTGAGGCTCCAGACCAGGCGGCACGCGGTGCGCGGAGCCGCGCTCCACGTTCAGGAGTCGGCAGGAACAGGCCCGGGCAAACGCCGGTCCGCTCCCTCACTGCCCGATCCCCGCGGCTGCCCAGCCCTCAGCCGGGGTCAATGACCTCGTGTTTGGCAACATTTTCTCAGGTCCAGCGGATTGGATGGGCCGGGGACCAGGGGGTGGGGGTGGCGGGACACCCCTGCCGGGTGCCCGCGACGACGTGATCCGCTGGACGCTGGCGCCGGGCTCCGGCTCGCACGCCCTCCCCGCCCTGCGCCCCGCCGCTGGCCAGCGTAGTGCAGCCGTCGTGGCTCCTCGCTCACCAGCCGCCCCCGGCTCCTCCTCGCTACCCGGTTCCTTCCCTCGCTGCCCAGCACTGCGAAGTGCTCGGATCCTTTCTGTACTGCTCACTTTCCCATCCCGCACCAGGGCGCCAAATCCCTGCGAGGCTGAGACTGCGACTCCATCGTGCCTTGTGTGAGAGCCCAGCGCCCAGGCTCTGGGCACACAGTAGGCATTTTCTGGTATGGATTGGTGAGCCTGGCAGTCTATTGCTTCCCTGCAACTGGCTCGGGGACCCATAAGTCCTAACTCCAAAAGTTTCAGAAAGAAACTAGCAGAAATTCAGTTATATTTGCTTTATTGCAGTCTTTCAATTATCTGTTTGGGGGCAAACATACCAAAGTACCTTTGCATAGTACTCATAGGACACTTTTAAAATGAAAACTTTAATTGGCATATACTGATTGTAGGTATGGATGGAGTGCAGTGTGGCATTTCAATACATGGATATACAATGAGTAAGGTTAAGATCGATGTAATTGGTACATGCATCTCCTCAGACATGTGTCAGTTCTCTGTGTTGAGAATACTCAAAATCCCTTCTCCTAACCGTTTGGAAACGTACAATTCAACGTTGTCAATCAGGGAGAGGGTGGTGGCACAGCACATTAACATCCAGCATCCCAATCCCATATGGGAGCACCTGTTCAAGTTCCACAGCTTCTCTTTGGTCAAACCCCCTGCTAATACTCTTGGAAGACATCAGGAGATGACCAAAGTGCCTGGACCCCTGCCACCTACATGGAATCCCAGGCCCCTGGCTTCAGCCTGGTCCAGACCTGCTTGTTGCAGCCATTTTACAGTAAATCAGAGAATGAAATTATCTTTCAGATAAATACCGTCTTCAATTCAAGCAATGCTGCAGAACCTGAGTTCTTTTTTGCCATGTGTCCCGGGAGCATCCTCTCTTTGTCCCATCCAACGCATCTTCATGAGATCACTTGCTCCCACTTCCACCTGGGAGTGAGCGCATGAGGGGCTGGACCCTCTGTACCTGACTTACCTCACTTACTGTCGCCTATGTGGCCACACAGGACAGGACTCCAGTCTTGCTTGTGGCTGGAGAGTGTTCCCCTGGTGGGAATACCTCCCGTGTTACCTTCCTCCTTCATCTGTCCATGGACCCTCGGATTGATCACCCTAACTTGGAATCTACTGGGAAACATGAGAAAAGAAACGTCCCATGGCTGTGCTGATTTCTTTCCCTTTGGCTATTTATCAGTTAGTGGAATTGCTAGGTCACTTGGTAGTTGTAGTGTCTTGAGGAGCCTGCACTTAGTTATCCAGAATAGTTGTACTCATTTACACTCCCCAGTCAGTGTATAAGAGTCCCCCTTCTCCCCACATCCTCACCAGCATGCGTGATTCTTTCTTGGTAAGAGCCATTTTTACAGAGAGAAGGAGAGACACACAGAGGATCTGCTAGCTGCTGATCCAAATGGAGCTGAGCTGATCCTGAAGCGAGGAGCCAGGAGCTTCTTCCAACCTCCCATATGGGTGCAGAATCCCAAGACTTTGGGTCATTGTACACTTTCTCAGATCATAAACAGGGAGCTGGATGGGAAGTGAAGCAGCTGGGACATGAACCGGTGCCCCTATAGGATGCTATACTGCAAGGTGGAAAATTAGCATATTGAACCACCTCACCCACAGATCCCAATAAGAGCTGATACTTCATTGTGTTTTTTATTTGCTTTTCCCTAATGATTCGTAATGTTGAGCATTTTTATATGCCCATTTGCCATTTTAATGTCTTCCTTTGAGAAATGTCTATTCAGATTGTTCGACCAGCGTCAAGTCAGATGGTTTGTATTTTTTCTGTTGAGTCATCGAGTCCTTCCTGGAGTCTGGGTATTAATCTCTGTTGGATAAATAGTTTATTAATTCTCCCCCTTGCAGTAGGTGGCCTCACTCTGTGGAGTGTTTTCCTTTGATGGACAGAAACCTTTTATTTAGTTGGGTATAATCCCCATTTTCAGTGTTCACTGCTGTTGCCCATCTTTTTGGGTTCCCATCTGAAAAACCTTTGCCCAGACCCTTGTTATTAAACATTTCCCAAAATCCTTGTGTGGTCGCCCCCTCTCTCTGAGCCCTAAGCTGCCCCACCGCGGGGGAGAGGCAGGTGCCTCCATGTCCTCTCTGCCCCATTCTGGAGATCCATCTCCTGCCGCTCTTGACCTCAGCCTGTTCCGACAGATGACATTCTTTTATTCCTTTTTGTGGTCCATTTGCTGGAGAAGGACAAGCCGATGGTAACTCAGTTCTGCTGTCCTGTTGACCTCAGTATGTCATTTTTGGAAGGAATTGACTGAGTGTTACTTTGATACCATATAATTCACCCATTAAAGTGTGCAATTCGGTGAATTTTAGTAAGCATATGGAGTAGTGCCGTCATAACCACAATTTAATTTGGGAATATTTATATCAAAGCGATCTTCTCTGCCCACTTACCAGTCAAGCCTCCTCCCTGCCCCGATCTCTAGGCGACTGACCAACTGCTCTGTCTCTAGGGATTTACCTCTCCTGGATGTTTCCCAGCAATGGAATGACACAATCTGGGATTTTGCTTCTGGCTTCTTTAATGTAGCATAATGTTCCTAACTTCATTTCTGTTATCAGATGTGTGAGCATTTGATTCCTGGTTATGGTTGTATAGTGTTCCTGTGTGTGGATTTACCACATTTGATGGCTGTTTTGGTGGTGTCCACTCTGAAGTTGTGAGCAATGATGGACCTTCATTAATTCTTATGAGAATGTATGATTTAATTCCTCTTGGGCATATACTTAGGAATGGAATTATTGCACCATAGGGTACATTGTGTTTAATTTTTTGAGAAATGGACAAAGTATCTCCAAAGGCGGTGTGCCTTATCAGCTCCCAGCAGTGATACGTGAGTCACTCTGCTGCTGGGTGTCCTCAGCAACACTTGTCATTGCTTTTCTTTTTGATTATCATCATCCTATGGGGACAAAGTGGTTCATTCCACTGTGGTTTCGATTTGCATCGCTCTGATAAAGCATGAGGTTAAGCACCCAATTATTTCATTTGTAGGCATAAAGTTGTTCATATTTTATCATCTGTTTAATTTCTGTGAGGTTAGCAATGATGTTACCTCCTGTGGTTTTTAAAAATTATTACTTACTGATTTGGAAGAAAGAGAGAGAGAGGACCTTTCACTTGCTGATTCACATCCCCAGATAACAATGACCAG
Organism: Ochotona curzoniae; assembly: GCF_017591425.1. Lineage (NCBI taxonomy): Eukaryota > Metazoa > Chordata > Mammalia > Lagomorpha > Ochotonidae > Ochotona > Ochotona curzoniae. The sequence continues at coordinate 8,924,488 of NW_024466004.1, read as the reverse complement.
AACTGCACCAGGCTGAAGCCAGGAGCCTGGACCACCGTCTGTCTAGGTCTCCCATGTGCATTCTGATATACTATGGTTTCTGTTCTTTCAGTTCAAAATGCTTTTAGATTTGGTTTGTGGTTTCTCTTTTGACCCTAAAATTGTTTAAAACGTGCTGCTTAATGTTCACACTTTTTGGAATTTCCAAAGTTTTCTTCTTTTGTTGAAGAAACAGAAGGACTTAAAAAAATTTAAAAAGCAAAATAAAAATAAATTAATTAAAATAATCTAAAATTTAAAAAAATTTAATTTCTAAATATTGTTTATTTGAGAAACAGAAAGAGAGAGAGAGAGAGAGGGCAGAGCATGCTCCTACTGGTTCACTCTCCACATGTCCACAATGGCCAGCATCTGGCTGGGTTGAAGCCAGGAGCTGGCAGCAGCATCCAGGTCGCCCACACAGGTAGGAAGCACTAGTTCCTGGAGGTGTCTGTGCTGCAGAAGCTGACACCAGGGACTGAGCCTGAGCCCTAAATCCAGGCCCTTCCGTAGGGTTGACAGTGTTGGTTAAACCTTGAGTATCTTTGCCGTGTTCTGCCTCGTGCTATAGATGCTATAGATGACTGAGAACGAGGCATCGGAATCACTAGCCTTGTGGAATTCTGTATTTCTTCCTTTCACTCAGCCAAGTGGGCCTAATGCTAGGTGCTTGTGTATTTATGTGTATGATGTCTTTCTGATGAACTGATACTTTTACAAAATGCTTAGTTTTGTTACCTGGATTATATTTCTGCCTTGAAGTCTGTTTTGTCTACCATTAGTATAGCTACTCTGTCTTTCTTATACTATATGTTTGTGCATTGTATAAGTGTTTATACTCTTTTACTTTTAAGCTGTGTCTTTGGATATAAAGATACCATAAATGAGATTTGATTTGATTTATTTATTTGAAAAGCAGAGTTACAGAAAGAGAAGAAAAGACAAAGAGAGATAGAAAGATCTTCCATTCACTGGTTCACTCTCCAAATGGCTACAACAGCTGGAGCTGGGCCAGTCCAAAGCAAGGAGCCAGAATCTTCTAGGTCTCTGCCTGGGTACAGGGGTCCAAGGACGGGGACCATTCTCTGCTGCTTTCTTAGGCACATTAGTAGGGAGCTGGAATGAAAGTGGAACAGCTGGGACTCGAATTGGTGTCCATATGAGATTCCAGCAGCTCAGATGGTGGTTTCACGTACTACACCATAACACCAGCCCTGGTAGTCCATTTTGATCATCTAACTTTTGCTTGGAGTGTTTAGGTCATTCAAATTTAGTGTCATGTTGATATTGCTGTGATCTTGGTGTTCTTTTGTTCTGTGTGTTTATTGTCTTTCCCCCCCTCAGTGCTTCCTTTATGGTCTTCCTATGTATTAAATAAATATTTGTCTAACGTACTTTTTTGTTATTTCTCTATTGTGTATTTCAGTCATCTTTGTTCTTGTCCTATGGATTATACTATGTATTGTCATTTTTAACAATCCGCTTCATGTTAGACTTAATTAGATTTTAGTCAATTACAGGAACTTGTGTGCCACTACCACTTTATTCCCTGGCCCATCCTTTGTGTTATTATCATTATTGAGCCCAACTATACGGGGTTGACTTTATAGCATCTTTTGTGATAAAGAATTTTTTAAATGAAATGAGAAGATGTATTTCTATGTAATATTTTATACTAAACCACATACTTCCCATTTTTGGAGCTCTTCATTGGCTCCTGTGAATCAGAGTTACCCTGAGGTGTCGGTTCTTTGCTTCAAGATAGCCCTATGCCCTCCCTTCTGTAATGCTATTATCATGTGTAGCAGTCCGCGTAAGTCCATTTACACAGTCTTTTAATTATTGTTTTATGCAATTGTCTTTAAAATTAGTTAGAAGAAGAATGTATCTGGATAGTGTCTTTTTAAATATACCTATGTAATTATCTTTTTGGGTGTTCTTTGTTTCTTTCTGTGGATTTGAGGTGCTGTCTGGCATCATTTCCATTTTGCCTGAATGATTTCCTGTAGTAATCCTGCAAAAGCATCACTATTAGAAACAAATTCTCACTTCACTGCCCTCTTTTGTCCTAAGTCAATATTGATCGAGTGTACTTTTTTTGGTGTTTCACGAATGGATATTTGAGTTGTGTCTTTGTTCTTGCCCTATAGACCATAATACGCACCGTCATTGATCACAACACACTCCGGAGTAAAATCCATGCCGGTGAACTAACCTGGGAATGTCTGTTATATCAGTTTCCCAGCTTCAGCTGCTTTTACAGGCTCTGGAGTGGCTAGCTGATATTTTTGCCTGAGCACTGACTGGGACGTCTCACATTCTTGTGGCTATCACTGTTCGTGATGGGGCATCAGCTGTCCCGCGTAGTTTCCTTGCGTGGAGCCTGTCGTGGTTCTCTGGCTGCTTGCAGGGTTTGCTGTGTCTCTGGTTGGTCCCTGCCATAACTCCTGTTGAGGCTTGGTCCTCAATGTGCCAGTGTTGAAAGGTGTTAGGGTCCCAGGGGAGGGTAGCGCCCCCGTGACTGGAAGGCTCCTTTCCTCATGGGAATAATGTACTTATCGTGGGTGGGCAGCCCCAAAACTGTGAGCCAAAAGGAACCTCTTTATAAGCCATTCAGTCTCAAGTTTCTGCTTTCAACAGTTTTATTATCATGTTTATGGAGTTTTTGTATTTATCCAGCATAGACTTGGGATGTATAAGTTTATGTTTTTCACCATATCTGTGGACTTCGTGCTATTATTTCTTCTAATATTTTTCCTCCTTCTTTCTGCTTTTCCTGTTATTCTGAAATGCTGGTGAAGTATGCAGTTCAATACAATCGATCAAATTCCAGCTCTTTGGGCCTCTGTTAATTTTGCTTTTATTCCCCTTCTATTCTTCAGATGAGATAGTAAATATACATTAATAATTAGGTTGACTGATTCTCTGTGCGTCCAGCTCAAAGCTGCTGTCAAATCCCTCTAGCAAGTTTTTCATTGAGTTACTGGACTTTCCAACTCCAGAATTTCTCATTCTTTTTAAAAGTATCTACCTGCTGTCTCTTTATTGATAGCCTCCTAATTATTTGTGCACAAACTCTGTTAGTTCCTCCAACCCATTTATAGAAGCTGCTCTGGGCATTTTTGCCACATGCAACATCTAGGCACTCAGAAACTATTTCTCTCAGCTGTTTTTCCCTTTCTGAATAGATGAAGCTCTTCTGTTTATAGGCCTGTTTTGAATTTTGTTGAAAACTGGGCATTTTAGATTATACATTGTAGCAATTCTGCATTCTGACTCACCAACCCCAGGAGGGTTGTCCTGGCCTAGGGTTTTTGTTTGTTGCTTAGCTGGTTGTCTAAGTGACCTACCAGAGATGAGTTCTATGGGGTCTGTCTGCTCCCAGCATGAAGCCACTGGTGTCTGCTTGGTTTGCTCATTTAATCTTTTTCTTTTAATTTCATTTAACTTTAATATTGTTTAAATAGTTGAGAGGGAGGCATGCCCATGTGGGTCTCTCACGAGGGTGGGAAGGATGAGGTATGGAGGAAGATGGGAGGGACACGTTTCAGTCTTTTTTTTCCCCCCTCCTGTTCTATGGGGGAGGAAGTTGTGAGGGCTGCTGCTTGCTGGCCAAGTACATCACCACCCCTGGATGAAGAATGGTCCTTCGATGACATCTTAGAGACCCTCCTGTGGGGAAGAGGGTTACTTGAGTGGTTTTGGTTGCCCTGAGATTTTGTCAGTTTCATTGCTCCAAGGTTGAGAAAATCTTTCCAGGGTCAGCAACATGCTGCAAAGCTTGGTCAGAATTGTCCAACCTGTTCCGTTTTCCATCCTCTGATGAGGCAGTTGACATCCGCCACTGGCTATAATGTCCCCTGTGTGCATCTGGGCATGTTTTCCGCTGCACAAGTATCAGCACATAAGGAGGCCTAGTTCCATTACTTGCACTCCAAGGTCAGACCACACATTCTATGTGGTCTGTGATCTTCCCTGTGGCCAGAGTCCGAGTCCAGTAGTCCAGATAGGGAGTACCTCCGAGAAGCCTCATTTGGGGTGACCTCAGATTTGACTTTGGTATGCACCAGCCAGTGCAGGGTCAGGTTCACTCTGTCACCTGCACCAGCCAAGGCACATAATGGTATATGCAACTGCCCGGTCAGTTCTGCTCCCAGTCCTATATCTTTTACAAACAGAACTAGCAGGTACTGCAGCCTACCCAGCCAGCTTGCCACAGACCTGGTCCTCACATATACCAGTGGGTGCCAGAGCCTAGTAGGGGTGACCCTCAATAACCCCCACTAGACCCACCCCCAGCTCAGGTTTTTGCACATACAAGCCTCTGCTGCAGCCTAGCCTGGCCTGGCCCATATTCCTTCCGGCTCTCGTGCATACCTACAGAAACTGTGGCTTAGCACAACCCAACCTGTCCCTAGACTCAGCCCTTAAGTATGCCAAAAGGTGCCACTGCCTTATCCAGCCTGGCCCTCCCCCAGCCCTGGTTCTGGTGCTCACCAGTGATAGGTACAGCCTAGCAAGGAAACACCCACAGTGCCCCTGTCAGGCATGTTTCCAACCCCAGAGCTTATGCCTGCCAGAGGTACTACAGGGCATTCTGATATGACTCTCATCCAGTCCTGGCATTTACCAGATGGTGCTATGGCTTAGCTTGGCTGGCCCTCACCCATTCTGGCTCTCATGCACGCCAGCAAGTGCTGGGGCCTAGCCCAGACTGGCTTGCCCCTAGACCAGCCCACTCCCAGTCCCGGCTGCCACTACTCCCAAGCAGTAGCCCAGCAAGGGAGTTCCCAAAGTGCCCCCACCAGCTCTGTTCCAAGCTCCAGATCTTGCATTTGCCTGCAAGTGCTGCAGCCCAATCTTACATGGCCTAGCCCCAGTCTTGGAATTCACGAACAGGTGCTGTAGCCTGGCTCACCCCAGCCAACTTTCAGTCCCAGCTCTCATTGGAGCGTAACAGCCTAGCTTAGCCTGACCTACAATCAATCTCAGCTCTTAGGTGATATGGCAGGTGCTTCAGCCTAGCTTGACCTGTCCTACACCCATTCTGGTTCTTGTGAGTACCAGCATACTGGAGTCTAGCCCAGTTTGGTCCTCCCACAGACCCAGTCCATATGCATATTGCTGTAGCCTTGATTTGCCTGGTTTGCACTTAGCCCCAGCTCTCACACTCATCAGTGGGAGCTGAAGCCAGCAGGGTAATCCCAAGGGTTTCCCTATCAGACCCGTTCCCAACCCTGACACTTGCTTGTGATGGCAGATGCTTCAATTTAGACTGGAATGTACCACCCAGTCTCAGCTCTCGCTGGCAGGTATTGCAGCCCAGCCCAGCCAGGCATGGCTCATAACCTCCATGTCCTGGATCTTGTACGTGCTAATGGGTGCTAAGGTTTGACCCAACCCAACCTTTCTCCAGACTCAGCCCACATAAATGCTGACCTGTGCTGCAGATTTGTCTGGTTTGGCCTGCCCCCAGCTACAGCTTGTACTCCCAAGAGGGAGCTGTGGTCTAGTAGGGGACTTCCCCAAGTCCCCCTACTACTCCAAGTCCCAGATCTCATATGTGCCAGTGGGAGCAGTGACCCTGCTTGTCACAGTCTGCTCTCGGTCGCAGTCCTTGTAAGCGTCAGCCAGTGCTGCAGCCGGACACCATCTGGCCTCCCAGTCTCAGCCCCCATACTTATCAAGTGGGTTCCTGTCAGGTGAGTTTCATGATCCATCCTGGCTTGGCCTGTCACCACCCTCAGCTCTCCATGGTGCTACAGTCCCCCAGAGGCAAGCCTACAATTCCCCTACAGAATCTGCTCCCCTATCTGGTTCATTTGCATTCTGGAGAGGGCTATGACTGGCTGACTTGGCCCACACCCTGCTCCTATGATTGTGGGCAGTTACTACAGCATAGCCCACCTAGAGTGTCCCCAGCCCCAGTTTTTGCATGCACCAGTGAGCCATGCCATGCTATCTCCCTCGTGGGCAGGTGCCTTGGCCTGACCCAGACACTTGCCTAGGTACAAAACAACCTAGGTAGTTGTCTACAACTGGGGTTACTCATTTAACTTCTTCCTTTTCTGTTTCATCCTGATACCTGGAAATCATGTCCTGGGTCAGCACAGCCTAGGGATCAGCCAGTGATGGACAGGAGTTTGCACTTAAAGCCCTGGAGCCCACAAGGCTGTTCCTCTTGGCCAAATGAACCTGCATGTAGGTTGGGGGACACATCCAGATTTCGGACGCTCTACAAGTCAGGTCCAACTTTGGGTCTATGTGTTGAGCCAGGCTCAAGCGAGTGCCACTTAAGTTTCTCTGGAGTGTGTGCCCACAGCCATCCACAGCCACCCACAGCCCCAGGAATATGTGAGAGTTTAGCATGGCTCACTGTGATTTCCTTCTTCCTTGATATCCCTATTAACATCTTGCTGTCAGATGCTTTTTGTTGGTCCCGAGGAGTATCACGCCTCAGGCTAGCTGCAGTACTGGGCTTAACACATAATTTTGAAGGAACATCCATATCCCAAGTTACACACTCCTCTTCTATGTAGTGATACGAATGTGCAATGGAGCACATTTGGTGTAGGCAAATGGTGTAGGCTTTGATGTCTCTGATGGGCTGGGCTGGGTACTCAGTTTGACAGCTGAGCTCTAGACCTGGCAACCTTGAGTAGGATCATGGTGTCGGGGAAGGGGTCCTTAAGAAGAGCTGTTGTAGCAACAAGATTCTGTAGAAGGTACCCCAGGGGGCAAATGTGGTCATCTGAGGTGACTGAACTTGCCTTGCTGGGACAAGCATCCCTGCCTAGGCTGGCTGAGCTTCTGTCCCCCAGGAATACAGGCCTGGCAGCTCTATCAGCTGGACCTGGGGTTGGGGGGTGGAGAGGCAGGTGCCCTCTACAACAGTTTCCCAGTCACCAGGAAGCCTGCCAGGCACTCAGCAGGAAGGTCTGGCAGAGCCAAGAGAACGATCAATTCCCTCGAGCCAGGACTGCCAGTGGGGGCAGCACAGGGGCACCTGGTAAGCATCTGGCTCCTGACCTGGAGGCCCAAGCTGCAGACAGCTGGGGTGTGTGGCTCCCTGTGACCCCTGGGGGAACTCACGCAGAAGACTAAGGGTCCAATAGCAGCCCCTCACCTGGGGTGCCACCTCTGTCCTTGGAGTGGGCGCCTGGAGAGGCCTGTGTCCGGGAGCCCAAGGTCATCACGCTCTGCAGGCTGAGGCAGAGCTGGGCTGACGGTCACGTACACTGATGTCACCAGGTTCTCCGCCTCCCTGAGGTATCATTTTCCTCATGGTCAGGCCCACAGCTGAGCTCAGGGTGGCGGAGGCGGGGGGCGGGGGCGGGCACAGTCACGTCCCATCTCTGGCATGACTCCTTGTGCCACTCACTCATTGCCCCACCTCTGGGGCTGCTGAGGTCAGGGTGGCCCACACCAGCCCCTGCCCAGCATCAGTGCTGCTCCAACTGTGGCCGAGGGGAGTTCAGGGACTGGGCAGAGTGGCAGGGACAGGTGTTTGGGGCTGGGAGTGGCTGGGTTCCTGAGAAAGTGTCGCAGAGTGCCTGGGGTCTGGCCCAGGCTGGTGGAGGGGGCGGGGGAGGTTAGCACTGGGTTTATCTCACAGGTGAGCAGGGCCACAACCCAAGGGTGCCCAGGCTGAAGAAGGAAGACAGACCCCCTCTGATTGCAACAAATGTCCAGTCTGCTGGCAGAGGCAGTTCCCACTGTTTAGGAGGTCCCTGCCTAATGGAGGAGAGCTGTCCCCCTTCTCATCCCCTGGAGAGCATGCCGTGCTCAGAGAAGCCATGGTGGGGGGAGGAGTTGCCCCTCCCTACACCTGTTCCTGTGTAAGGCTCACCTGGGCCAAACAGGATATGTTTCACGGAGGGACCCTTCCCCCAACACTTGGGGCCTGGGCAGGTGTCCTGCACGTGGCTGCCCACACACAATGCAGAAGGACTGCTAGAGCCTAAGTGTGGACAGACAGAGGCGTCCCCGTGTCTGCGCTAACCCTCCTCGGGGCCGGGTCCAGCAGAGGGAGCTGGCAGGCAGCGGGAGCAGAGGCAACCAGCTCTGACCTCTGAGAAGGCCCCAGAGGAGCTCCTGCCTGCCATAGGTGGGGATGCACCTCTCACCACAGCAGGAATGGTCCGCAGTCTCTGTGGGAGGTCTGGGTGGCTACAGGTCATGCTGACATCTATGGCTCTCCTCCCAGGGACCCCACCCCCGAGCCCCCAAGCCTGTGGCCTCCCAGAAGGGCTTGCCACCATCATGCAAAGGCTCAGAGACCTAGAGGGGATCCCTGAGCCCTTGCTCCCCAGGCCTGGGCCTCTGGGCAAGCTGTGTAATCTGCAGAATTGGAGCACTCAGTGATATCATCTGTAAAATGGGCTGCTGTGAAAAGGAAGGGCAGAGGATGTCCCTGGCACACAGCAGGTGCCAGATCTTCTTGCCTTTTTGCATGACTCGGGGGCGTCTCCTGAGCCAGGAGACAGCTGAGGCCGAAAGGCTGGGTCATAGCAGGTAGAGGGAGAGACTGGAAGCCAGGCAGTGGTCACCAAGGAGGGCTTTCCATGTAGATAATATTTTATTTGGTCATTCATGTGGACACATCAAGGTCCAGCCAGAGTGGGGATACAGTGAGGGACCCTCCGGCCCTTCTTGTAGCGCCCTGCTTCTGAAACCTTCCACTGATCTGCACCTAGCTGCAGGCCACCTTCAGTAGCAGCAATCCTCCTTGGGATTTATAGTTTTCTGAGGGTCCCCTTTCCTGTCTGGCTCAATATCTTTCTGAGAATGTAATGTGTGCCACGCTGTGTTCCAGGCACCAGGGAAAAACAGCAGTGAGCAAAGCTGAGCTGACCTCCTGGAGCTGGCAGGCTCATGTGAGAGTGACAAATGTCACACAACGTACGTGAGGGTGATACACACCCTGGGGAACACCAAAGAAGGGCCTGTTAGAAATGTGGGAGGGATGTTAATTGTAAATAAGGCAGTGAGAAAGGCCACGCTGATGAGGCCAGCACCGTGGCTCTATAGGCTAAGCTGTGCCTGTGGTGCCGGCATCCCATGCATGCACCAGTTCTGGTCTTGGCAGCTCCACTTATGATCCATATTTCTGCTAATATGCATGGAAAAGCAGCAGAGGATGGCCCAGGTGCTTGGACTTAGGTAACCATGTGGAAGACCCAGTAGCTCCTGGCTTTAAATTGACTCAGCTCTGGCTGTTGTGGCCATTTGGGCAATGAACCAGTGGATGGAAGAGCTCTCTCTCTCTTCTCTCCTCTTTTTTGTAACTCTGCCTCCCGCCCGCCCCTCCCCCCGCCCCCCAAATAAAAGCCATATCCAAGAGCTGATTTTGAGATGTGAATGGTGCACTGTGGCCACTGTGTGCATAACTTGAGAAAAGGAAGCTGAGCTGCAGCAGAAATGGCATGTGCCAAGGTCCTTGGGTGGCTGTAGAGCTGGGGTGTTTAAGGAACAGTAAGGAGATCAGTTTGGAATGAGTGAATGATAGAATGTGGGATCAGACAAGAAAGAAAAACTGACTAGTTCCTGTGCAGGCTGGGCATGGGAAGGGCCAGGGCCAGCAGAGAAGGGAGAAGTTTTCATTAGCCTGGAAGAGCCATAGGGCAACAGAAGCTTGGAAGACTGGAGTTCCCAAGAGTGGCCCTGGAAGCCCCCTCCTGATGGGAGGGGCGGCTTGGTCCATGAGGCTGTGCCTCTTAGGGGTGTCTCGCCAGAGTGTGGTGTCTTTAAGGGGTATCGAGGCAGGGAGGGGATCTGGTGCAGGGTGTGTTGTCTTGTTGACTGTGCACCCTCAGCGCCTTGTCTTACAGGAAGTAAATGAATGAATGATGGACATGAGCTGTGTCTCTTAATGCCCAGGGACCAGGCTGAGATCACCAAGGATGATCAACTCAGAGAGAAGTAAGCCTCTGAGGTGGTGCATCCCTTGGCACCTCTTGGGGTGGAGGAAAGGGAGGTCGGAGAGGTGCCTTGTAAGGACCCAGGCTGGCTGCATTTCTGTGTGTGAAACCTCCAGATCCCTGCCCTCTCCCCCATCCCCAACATAGCTGTCAGGGGCTGTGGCGGGAGGCGGGGTTTCCAGCTGCATTGCAGCATCTGAGCTGGGACCCCTCCTTGTCCTCATCTAAAGGGACTACCTTTCTGTGAGGAGTTCTACCTGCCCCTGTCCTATCATCCCACATACAGAACCTTGGAGGTATGAGAGGAGCTACCCCAACTTTTGGCAACACTGGACAGGGCTGCCCCAGGCAGCTGGGGGCGCTGGGAATGTAAGGACACAGATTCCCTTATCCCTCCCACCACCACAAAAGGCCTCCCGGAGCCACTTGAAAGCATTAGGACTCTGAGAGATCAAGAGACTTATTTAGGGGTGGGGGGAGGGTCACCAACAGATATCCTGTCCTGGGTCCCAGAGAACTGCAGGGAGATGGTTTTGTAGGAAAAGGAAGGTTCTCTTGGTTTTATACCAGGAGACCTCAGGAGCCTGGAGCAATGGGGGCTGCAAAACAGAGCCCATCCTGAACCTTCATGGGGGAGGGAGGAGGATGCACTATCTTGCAAGCAGATGCTCAGAAAATAGTGAACTACCCTCTTGACCAAATGCTAGTACGCATTCTTTCCCCTTTTTATTCCGCGGGCCGAAGGCCATTGGGGAGGGGAACCACAGACGTCAGTGTCCCATTGTGGTGATCTTGGAGTGGGGGAATCTAACTCCCCTGGGGACACAGACCCAAAGTAGAGGGCACATGCAATGGCTCAGTCCTAGTTCAGTGGACAGGAGATGGTAGGCCCCACAGAGAGTTTGCCTCTGCCACTGAAAGAGCTAGGGCAAGGGCAGGTGCCAGACCTGGGCCACCCGTGTTCTGTTTCTGAGAAGGGGCAACAGTTGGGTCTGGCTGTTAAGACAGCCTGTGCCCGTCTTGGAGTGCTCCAGCCCCTGACTCCAGCTTCCAGCCAGTGCAGACTCTGGGAGGTAGCAGTGATGGCTTGAGTCCTTGGGTTCCTGCCATCCCCATGGGGGACCTGGATAGAGTCCCTGGTTCCCAGCTTTGTTCTCTTTGTCTTGTTCTGGTCTGTTGTGGACATTTGGGGAGTGCCACAGTGGATGCACACTCTCTTTTTTCTCTCTCCTTCTCAAATAAATAAATAGGCATTTGGAAGAGTCTAATTGGGAAATGACAGACTTCTGAGCTTGAGGTCAACTCTCAGGGAGTCTTGGGGAGTAGATCCTTTAGCATGGGAATTTATAGATGCAGAAGATGGGCAGATGGACAGACGGATGGACGGATGCCCCTATGGCAGTCTTATGGTTTCATAGCCATTGATGGCATGGTAGGTGGGTTGCTACCACCCGTTGACAGATGGGGAAACTGAGCCTTCTAGAATGCAGGTAATGTATCTTAGACTACTCAGCTATCAGTGGGCAGCTCGGGCCTCACCTCAGCTAAGCACAGACACTGGGAACCCTCTCCAAAGTGTGGTATTCAGGAGCCCTGGCCTCTGTTCTCACTTCCCATGCCATGCTGAATGGCTAACATGGGGATGTGGCAAAGGGTCTGTGGTGGGTGTTTCAGGGTGGCTGCTTCCACCACAACAGTGGGGCCAGGCCATGGTGACAGCTGATAGATGGACACCTGAAATGTTTACCCCTGATAGTCTTACTGCTGGCTTGAATGGAGACTGGGGCAACCCCCTCTTGCTGCTGGCTGTGCCTACAGCTGAGGGGAACAGGCTCAGTGCCCACACTGAGGGTCCACACTTCCCTGACAGTGCGTGGGACCAACAGCACCAGCCCATGAGCTCAGGAGGCAGTTCTCAGGCAAAAATCAAACAAATCCAAGTCAGAAGGCATGGGAGTTCTGATCCTGTGGCAAGTCTCATGAACAAATGCCAGCTGGGGTGGGGGTCAGTGCTGTGGGAGGACCCCTCCTGGGAAAGGCTGCGTGCTGAGGCAAAGCATGGGGCAACAAGTGGAATGCTGATAAGGAAAGTTCTCCAAGGTAGCAACTGACTCCTAAAACAGTAGGGTGCATGTCAGTGTCCTCCGACAGTGATCATTCATTTCTCTGAGAACGCTGGCACCTGAGTGTTGGCATGTGTAGGCATTAGCCTGCGGGCCCAAACATGGGAAGTCAACTGAGTGGCAGGGTCTTGCTCTCCATTGCCTGTGCTGTGTGCTGCCTATGCTGGTGTGCATCTGCAAATGCATGGAGCAGGCCCCATAGTAACACTGGTAAGAAAGACCGGAAACTTTGGTCAACTACACATTCACTGGCAGTTTAATATTTTTCTAACTGGCTTGTTAGAGTAATGGGCCCTGCCCAAAGGAGGTGTGTGTCTTGCTGTACTCTAAGCTGCCCAGGCTATTCCTGGAGGGGAGGGGGTCTTATTTGAGGAGGAACTGGTAGCTAGCTGGATTTGACCCCAGGGGTCAACCTGTTGAGAGTGGAGGTGGGGTCAGAGAGAGAGAGATCCCAGCACAGGCAGCTAGACGCCATAGAGGGATGGAGGGCCGCTGAGCTTGGGCAAAGCAAGACACCTGTTTCCGGTGTGGCGAAAGAGGAAAGTGCAGGCCACCTGGTCTACTGAAGGGCTGGGTCATGAGAGCAGCAAGGACCAGGACACTGTATGGCTCTGAAGGCTGGGACTAGAATCAGTGAGTGAACAAGGCACAGGGAGATGAATTTTGGCTTCAGGAAGTCATTGCTGGTCATCTATGGACAGGAGTGAGCTCTCTGTCATCGGATGTATCCAAGCATGTGCAGACAAGCAGCTGTTTAAGCTGAGGGAGAGGACAGCCACAGGGTCTCCAGGACCTTCTCTTTTAGGCAGCTCCAGGCCCCCAGAAGCCCATCTTGGGTTGAAGCCCAGGAAGCCACCTTATGTTCTTACCTTTTCCTTGGATGTAGATAACTCATACTGCTTGGATCACAGCAGATCAGGGCACTTTAAGAAGTCCTTGGATAAATGGCAGCCGGATGTGGGCTGCAGTGTGGACACACACGTGGCAGCCTTGCTGTGCACAACCCCGTGGTTCTCAACATGGCCATGCTCCTTTCCCCTGAGAGCAGCCAAGCCCACGAGCATGATCTGCTCACTCGGAGCATGCTCCGTCTTTCCAACAGGTGCCCCTTCTTTGCAGGTGAGACACGTGTCACAGTGTGAGTCCTGTCTGATCCCCGGGAAATCTGTGCATCTCTCCAGATCACCTCGGTTATTGTACTTCCTGTCTGGCAACGTGCCTGTTGGGATTTCCTGATTTTTTTCCCTTTCCCTGTTGAGTGTTCTGTCTTTTTCTTGTTGGAGAATGAGGTTTCCTTCTGGAATCTCCCTATCAGCAGTTGGACCCAGAGACACTCAGGCCCGGAAAAGCCAAGGGCAGCAGGACCCCCCTGAGACCATCTCGGGTTCTGTCCCTTTGTGTTTTGTAGACTCAAGGGAGAATGGAGAGGGGAATGAAGGTGGGAGGGGTGGTGTAGTGGGGGCGGCCAGGGACCTTCGTTAGCAGAGTACTGTGCTGTGAAGCTGTGCAGAGATTGGCCCACCAAGCTTGTGGAAGGTGGAGTATTTGGGAAAAGCAGGGAACATGCTGTTGTTTGGTAGAGCTCATCAGTCGCCTGGGATTTTCTTGGTTTTTGAAAAGATTGATTCATTTGAAAGGCAGAGGGATAGCAACACATACACACACACAATTTTCTGTCTGTTGGTTTTCTCCCCAATATGGCTACAATGGCCATGGCTAGGCCAGGCTGAAGCCAGGATCCAGGAATCCCGTCTAGGTCTCCTACAAGGGTGCAGGGATCTCAAGACCTCAGGCCATCTTCCTCTTCCTTCCCAGGAGCATTAGCAGGGAGCTGGATCTGAAGCAGAGTAGCCAGGAATCAAACTGGTGTGCCCATGCGAGATGCTGGTGTCACACATAGGTTATGTCTTAATCCTTTGAAACTTGACTCTGGCTCCAGGAGTTTTCTTAACGAAGGAAGCTTGGCTCTTATGTTATTATTTCTGAGGAAGCTTCGAAAATCTGGCTCAGGTTCTCCAGCACTCTCCCAGGGAGAGGTGGAAAGCGTGCTGATGACACCTCTTGAGCCTGGACTGGCTTTAGCCACTTCCTCTGCCCAATAGCACTCTGGAGAAATAAGGCTCTTGGCTCTAGAGGCTGGGTGAGAAAAGGCCTGGGTCTGGAGGGAGGCAGGATGTCTATCTACCTGAGGACATGGACGTGTATTCCCAGCCGACAGCTGGCACCACCTGTACGTATGTGCCAGAGCTGTCCTAAGTCACCAGCCCTGGCTGACATTGGGACATTGAGCGAGGACTGCCCTGTCACCCATTCCTGACCTGAATTATTTTCTTTCTTTCTTCTCCTTTTTTTCTTTTGGAAGGCAGAGGTACAGGGAGAGGAGAGAGAGAAAGAGAACTGCTGGTTTCACTCCTGAAATGGGTGCAACGACCAGAGCTACACCAGTCCAAAGCCAGGAGCCAAGAACGTCTTCTGGGTCTCCCACGTGAGTGCTTGGGCCATCCTCTGTTACTTTCCCAGGTGCATTAGCAGGAAGCTGGATCAGAAGTGGAGCAGCTGGGACTTGAGCTGGTGTCCATATGGAATACTGATACCACAGGCAGAGGTTTTAACCTGCTGCACCCCTTTGCCGGATCTTAGATCTACTTTTGTATCATTTGTATTTTACCAGCTGGTATCTTTTGTTGTCAGCAAGACTGTACCTAACAGCCTTGCTCCCATTCTGATTTTATCCTTTTAGCACTTATGCAAATGATATGACCACACCTGCTAGAATAGTGGGGAAAGTGAGCATGGTAAGCTGTGATTCATAGATGGGAGAAATCGGCGTGTGGTCAGCCACATGTCAGAGCGTCTGCTCAGAAATCTTCCGGTCCCAGGTCCCTGCGGGGGGTGGCTGAGCTTGTCAAGGACTCCTGAGAAGTGAGATGAGTTGCCGCCCTTGCCCTGCCGTGGGCACCCTTGCAAATTGGGAAGGCGGAGGCTGCGGGCAGTGCCCTAAGATAGCCCCAGGGGCTTTGGCCGGTCCCAGGCTGCTCTGTCTTTGTTTCCTGGGCCCCACCCACCCTGTTCCTTGGCCGAGGAGACCAGAGAGTTCTGGCAGAGCCTGAGGTTCCTGCTGCCTGTGGAGATGACCGCTCTGTGGAGAGCTGAGAGGGGAAGGAGGAGAAGAGAAGAAAGGCCCTCTTTCAGGCTGAAGATGATGTGGAGTGGCTGCTCCACAGCCTGCCAAGAGCTGGCTCACCGGGCTGGGACAAGGCACGGCAGGTGCACCCAGACTGGTGGACAATAGGCGCCTGTTGCAAACATTGCCCACACCCAACACAGACCACTAGGGTCAGAGACAGACAGCCTCAGGGGATTATGGGTGTTGGCAGGGTGGGCAGGAGACGGCCTGATGTTCTGCAGCTTCCCAAGGACCCAGGACTTGTAAGCCTGGAAACCCTGCGATCTTGGGACTCAGGGACAGGAGCCATGGCCCAGATGCCTGGGCCTCATTGTTCATGCCCAGCCATGCAGTACTGCTGCTACCTGCCCCCCCTGTGCTGGGACATGGGGAAGGCGGAGTGAGGCAGGGAGGCACACACCTTCTCTGAGCCTCATTTTGCTCTTCTCCGAGTGAACTCTTTGCCTCAAGGGTCTCTTTAAAATTTGATCCTTCAAATAAGCACCATTATTTATCCCATTTCACAGATGAGCAAACCGAGGTACAGATGCTCCAACAATGCTCAGCTGAGAGTGAGGTCTGAACATCTGAGCTGCGTGAGTCTGGAGTCCAGGTGCCCCCTTCTCTGTTTAATCACTCAAGTAGACCACCCCCCCCAAGCTCCTGGGTATTGGCAGACACGAGGCCTGGGCTGGGGGCTTGGCAGAGAGGGTAGGGCTGAGTGGGCAGGGTTGTGAAGGGGAGGCAAACAGCTCCTGGCATGGGGAATGGACAGCTGGGAGGCGAGGGCTGTAGTAGGGATTTCTCAGTAGATGGGAATGGGGTTCGGGGTTCTTGGTCCTTGCCCTGCCTGTTGCCAGCTCCTGGATGTGGCCAGGATCTTCCTTGGCCTCTTGCTGGGTCCCTGTTTCTTCTCCCTGGTGGAAGTGAGGTTGGGGCAGGGAGGCTGGGGCTATCACAACCTGTGCTATTGGCCTTCTCTGCCTTGGGGGTCCCAGCCTGGGGCCGCAGGGAACTCTTTCACTGTGTCCCATTGGCAGGCAAGGGGGTGCAAGTGCCCCAGAGCTGGGCATCTGGACCCCTCTCCCACCCTGTCTGTGGTCCTACTTGTTCCCCCTCATCTAACAGCTGGGTTAGCCTTTTCTTGTCTGGCTGGGCCCCCAGCTCACAGGGTCCCCCTTTGGTGAGCTGGCATGCTTTGAATCCAGGGCCACACTTGGGGTTGGGGTGGAGGAAGGGGCATGTGGTGCATAGGCAGGCAAGGAGGGAGGGAGAGACCCCCCCCCAACAGGCACCCCATTCCCTCCTTCCACCTCTCCTCCCTCTTCCTGCCCAGAACCTGCCAGAGTTCTTTACCTGCGCACAGAAAAGCTGTGTCTTCCCCATCTGAGGACAGGGCCTCGATAAGGAATAAAGGGAGTGAGACCAGCCTGCCTGCTAATCCATCCCTGCTGTGAAGCTGGGGAGCCAGGCTGGGCAAGGGCTGGCCCCCAGTAACACGCACACACGTCTGGACCTCCAGCTATCAAGGCTGCAGACGATTAGCCAATTAGCCTGCAGGAAGCCGGTCTGGCTCCCAGGAGGAGGGAGGGAAAGAGGAGGGGTGACTCTGGGCTGTCTCCCAGCAGAGCAGAGGTTTCTGGGGTTGCTGCTCTGGGCGAATGGGGGGCAGCTGTGGGCCCGGCTCAGCACCGCAGTGTGTGTGTGTGTGTGTGTGTGTGTGTGTGTGTGTGTGTGTGTGTGTGTGTGTGTGTGTGTGTGTGTGTGTGTGTGTGTGTGTGTGTCAGGGCTGGGGCTGAGCACTGGGCCATGTAGTCTGGCTCCTTGGATGTGAGTCCTATGGTGACAAAGAAAGCCCAGCACAAAGCCAGCACTGGGTCACCGTCAGCTGTGATTGTTCCTGTGGTTGGTGTCACTTCCAGCATACACTAGGTGTCTATGATGTGAAGTCCCATTATTTCCTCATCTTAGGGATGGAGAAAGATTCAATGGAGGCTTGAGCCCAGCTCTCTAGACCCTGCTGTCATTCTGAGATGATGTCTTGCTGTGGTCATGTGGCGTGCCTTGTTAAAAAGACAGGTTTCCCAATGTACCCCATGCCTACTGAGTCAGGAGGCGGGGCTCCCACACATCTGTATTCTTCATGCCCCCCACAACCCCTTTCCATCACAGCTCTTGGTTGCAGTAGGCCCATGGGTCTAATCCAGACAGTGGTGGTGGCAAGGAAAGCCTCGCCACCTTGGCCTCCCTTCCTACTCCAGGATGTCCACAGCCACCTGCGTGGAGGTGAGTGGGGGCAGTTTCTCTCAGCCACAGCCCCATTTAACATTGAGATGGCAGCAGGAGTCAGGGGTGGAGGAGCATGCCCAGGCTGGGCTTGCCAGCTTCAGCTGGGTCCTGCCTGGCAGTCCCTGTATGCCTCCTCTGCATCCATGACGTGAGAGGCCACCCAGATCCCAGCAGCAGGGCGGGCCCCCAGGCCAGCAGGTTCCCGCACTTAGGCTGCCCATGCCGCAGGCAGCTTGCTGGGGTCTGTTTCTCATCAGTGTCTCTGGGTCTTGAGGAAACCGGGGCTTGAGGCCAGCCAGCAGCCTTGTGGTTTTGGAAGGAAGTGGAGGCCAAGTCCTCCAGTTCCTGGGGCCTCTGCTTTCCTAAGCCCACATAAGCATGTATATACACACACGCACAAACACACACACCCCCAGACATGCCACATGCACACACACCACACATGCATGTGCAATGTGTATAAATCCAGCATGTGCAGACTTATGCAACCCGTATGGACCACACATGCATATGCACACACAGCACACGTGCACATGCATATGAACAGGTACCACATGTGCACACACGCACATATGCAACACAGTGCAACAGATGCAACATACTTGCATATGCATCATGTGTGAGCATATATACGTGCACATACATGCATGTGCATATGCACAACCACATCCATGCATGCACACACCCACTCTACACACACATCCACATGTGCATACACACATGGGAATTAGTAGACACATCTCCGTGCAGTTCTTCAGGGGCATGCACACTGGGCTCAGAGATACAGCAGTGGGAGGGAGCCCTGATACGCTCAGGCAGGAGACCTCCATCTGCAACATGGGATATAGAAAACCCTATCCCTCCAGAGAAAGGAGGTAGGGGCAAAGGTGGCATGAGCTTAAATACTCAGTGGGCACCAGAGCAGGCCCATTCAGGTCTGAAGTCAGCAGGTCAGTCCTGTGCCCACCTGAGCTCCCACCCAGCTAGCACCAGCACTGGGCTCCCCAGGCCCCAGTCCTTGTCTTCAGTGTGTGGAGACTGTGACTCAGGATCAGGTGAGGCCAGAGCAAGTGACACCAGAGAGAAGAGAGAAGGCCCCTCATGCCTTAGGGGCCTGGGAGGTCCCTGGGGAGGGCAGGCAAGGGGGAGTATTTAGAGATGATGCCACAGATCCTAACTTCCCCATCCCAGCACCAAAATGCCTGAAGAGGAAGGACCAGAGCTGGGAGAAACTGGGGCCCCTCAGGTGAAATCTTCCCAAACCCTTGCCCTTCAGTTCCATGCCGCTGGCCCTCTGCCCATCTTTGGTGCCCTCCCTCCTGGCTCAGAGCACACCAGCTCTAGGAGTCCTGTACAGTTTCAGGGCATGTCTGCTAGAGACCGACAGTCTGCCCTGGGGCATGCCCACTGCCCATGGGGAAGGCCGTGGCTCAAGAGAACAGGCAGAACTGGCAGGAAGCCACTTCTCTCAGACAGGCAGTTCTGGGCAGGGGCTGATGTACAACAAGACCAGGTTGGAGGTCTCTCCAGAGGGGTGAGGGATCAGAAGTTACACAGAACAATAGGACTGTGAGGAGGCAGTATTGGATTGGAAAGTTTGGTTTCTTGAGACTGGCACTTCAGCTTAAGTTGTCACTAGATGCTGGCATCCCATGTGGGCACTGGTTCTAGTACCGAGTGCTTCACTTCTGATCCAGCTCCCTGCTGTTGTGCCTGGGAAAGCAGCAGAGGATGACTCAAGTTCTTGGGCACCTGTACCCACATGAGAGATCCAGATGGGGTTCCAGGATCCTGACTGTGGCCAGCCCTGGATGTTGTGAGGAGTGACCCAGCAGATGAAAGCGCTCTCTTTTTCTCTCTGTAACTCTGTCTTTCAAATAGACAAAGAAAAAAGGAAGGAAGCAAGCAAAGAAAGGAGGAAAGAAAGAAAATAAAAAAGAAAGAGGGGAAAATAGGAAGGAAGGAGAGAAAGGGGCCTAGTAAATGATTCAATTGGTTAATCCTCACCTCCAAGCACCATCGTTCCATATGGGCACAAGTTTGCGTCCTGGTTGCTCCACTTCCCATCCAGCTCCCTGCTTGTGGCCTGGGAAAGCAGCAGAGTATGGCCCAAAGGCTTGGGACCCTGCACCCGTTGTGTGAGGTCTTGGAGAAGGCTCCTGACTCCTGACTTTGGATTAGCTCAGCTCCAGTTGTTATGATCATTTGGGGAGTCAATCAGCAGATGAAACATTTTCCTGTCTCTCTTTCTCTCCATAAATTTGCAATAAAAATAAATAAATCTTGAGAGAGAGAAGAAAAGAAAAGAAAAAAGAAAGGGGGAGGGAAGGGAGGTACAGGAAGGACAAAAGGAAAAAAGAAAAAGCATAATGTGATAGTGTGGCCACTGGGTCAGACTGTATAGGTACGTGGTCAGGCCTGAGTCTGCTAAGCTGTGACCTTGGGCAGGTCAGCTAACATCTCCATTCCTGGGGTTCCGCTGTAAAGGCCCTGCCTGGCAGAGCCATCTTGAGATTTGAGTTACCTTGCATGAAACACTTGGATGAGAGCCTGACACATGGTGGCTCTCGGTGGCCACTGGATAGGGCTGTCCTACGCCCAGCTAAGCCAAAGCCATTGCAGGGCTCTAATTGACTGCTGACATCTGGTTTCCTGAGATGCGTTAGGAGCTCCCCGGGCGTCTATCTGTCATGCCTGGCACAGCTCAGGGACTCGGAAACACACGTGTTGAAAGGATGACCATTCAGATGGGTGTAGGATGAGGAGTGGAGCCCTGGGGAGGGGGGCAGGAGGAGGAGGGCTGGTGGTCACGCAGCTCTGGAGCTCAGGAGTCCACCAGCCGAGTCCTAAGCAGGATCAGGTGCAGCCCACCACGAAGCTGGATCATGAATGCTACCAGCCGGGTGGAAATGGATGAGGAAGGTGAAGATGGACACACCCTCTTCTAGTTTCCCCAGGCAGAGAAGAAAAGTTAGCCCTGCTCCGCAGACCCCAGAAACAAGTGTTGGGGATAAGAGGATATCACAGGACAAGCACCTGCAGGAGGCCTGAGTAATTTCTCTCTCTCTCTCTCTCTCCTTTCCAGGGCTGGGCCAGGCCAAATGCAGGAGTCTGGAACTCTATCCAGAGCTCTTTCATGTGCATGCAGGGGCTCAAGCACTTAGGAACAACAACCAGAAGCTGGATTGGAAGTGGAGCAGCTGAGACTCAAACCACAGCTCTGATGTGGGATGTGGGCATTGTCACAAAGGCAGCTTAATCCACCATGCCACAATGCCACTGGTCCCACCCCTCTCTCTCCTTCCTCCTTCCCTCCCTCCCTCCTCTCTCTCTCTCTCCCCTCCTTTCTGTTATCTTCCCTTCCTCTTTTCAATCTCTCCTTAGGAACAATTCACCCTCACCACTTGAAAAGAAAGAAATAGAACCACACCTCCAGCAGGTGTCATGGGAACTGACCACCGAGGATCGCTGAAGGTTTTACTGACCTAACATTCTTCAGGGACACTGGTCCACTTCTTTTCCTCAAAGTGCAACTCACTCATCTGAGGGAGCCCCATCCATCTCCAGAGAGCCCCTGTTTGTTGGACCCCGCAGTTAGGAGCCCATCTCTGTACTTTTTGGGGCAGAGCTGGTAAATGTAGGAGGGTGGGCCCCAGCCTCTACGTCACATAGAAGCTAAGAACCTGTGGGAATCTGGAAATCAAAGAACATAGGTAGAGGTTGACATCTCAGCATCCAGGAGCATTTCCTGGCCCTGTGCCCTGTGGTCTGTCTGTACAAGCAGGCAGGGTCCCCTGGGGGCAGGAGGAGTGGGGCTAGAGAAGCCAGAGGTGGTGGCAGAGGCCCACCGAGTGGCCCTCTGGAGTCTGGCAGTGAGTGACCACACGAGATAAGCCTGAACCGATAAGGGGCCATCTCAGCCCCTGCCTGGCGGTAACAAGCTGAGCCTTGCACGGCCTGGTCCAGGGCAGCCAGGAGCAGCTTTCCTGCAACTTTTTGGCTGCCCCATCCCTGTTCCCCAAGGGTGTTTGAAAGTGCCCACTGCAAGTACTGTGAGCTGCTAGTGGGGAGCGGGAGCTTCCAGGGAAGAAGGATGGTGATGGCCAGCGATGGTTCAGCCTTTCCCAGACAGGAGGCTGCCCTTCCAAGCAGCACATGTGCTAGAATGATTCTCGTGGGACCGATGGGAAAGCAAGGTACAGGAAGGGACAGGTGTAGAATTCCCAGCTCGCTATCTTTCTCTCCTCCAGGCTGCATGAGGTTTGCATAAGAGCAACGGCGCACATGTGCACATGGGTACATGCTGCAGACCCAGTTGCAGACCAGGCCAGGCCAGGCCAGGCCAAGCCGGGGAGGAGCCCCAAGCCCTGCCCAGCCCCACCCCCGGCCCACAGGGGATGGCCCACAGACTTCCAGGCGACGCTCACTCGTCACTCCATTAGCCTCCATCCTCCCAACAGTGCACAGGCGGTTTTCATTCGAGCCTGGCGTGCCCCGAGACCATGAGCACTTCCAGGACGTGGCTCGGTTTACGAGCCTTCAGGGACTGCTGAGTCCACAGCAGCTCTAAGCAGAGCACAGTCTTGTTGGACAGGCAGATTAGTGAGCAGGAAAGTCGCCCTGAGCCTTCCCCAGGCACTGCCGTGAAGAAACGGGGCTTTCCTGCAACTGAGCAGGGTCCTGGTCCCAGCTCTGGTCTCCCTTCCAGGAGGGAAAGCAAAATGCAAGAAGACAGCCCTGGAGGATTATCAGAAGGCCCCAAATCAAAATAGATTAGGGCATGCTTCTTGCCAACATACGCAAATAGGCATGCAATGCCTCACCCAAGCCCCCATGCCATTGCTGGGCTAGAGGACAGGGACATGATGATGTTTTCTATACAGGGTTCCCACATATGTTTTTGGGCAAGTTTGAGTTTTTCTGCACCAACAGAGCCCTGGGCCTTCCATCCAACCTCCTCCCTGGTCCTGTGGGCCTCCTTCCTCTGGTCCTCATGGAGTCTGGTGCTGAAGATGGGACAAGAGCACCCCTGGTGTAGCTTCCATGGGACCTGCTCTCCTTTCACCCCAGGTGCACCTCAAAATGCTCTCCAGCTGTCAACTCCTTCAGATGTCTGGCAAGGGCCCATAGCCACCCAGTGCCCTTGACTCCATATGGCTTTGCCCAAGCTTGGTGTTCTTCTGATGTTTCCAGAACAACAGGCGTCCAGGTGGAATGAATGAATGCATGAATGGGTGGATGCAATCTCAAGGGCATAGCCATCTTGCTCTGGAGACCATCAGTGTTCCTTGTCAGCACCTTGCGCACCTGCAGCCGTCCACACCTCGGAGTCCTGGGGCCCTTCTTTCATGGCCTGAAGCAGCCCATGCTCGCTCCTGGGCTGCAGTGTGTCCTGATCACCTCCCTGGGCCTGGTGTTTCAGTGAAGCACTCCCCCAGCATTGGTGACTCACACAGGTGGTTGCCAGGTGTATCCTTTGTCTCAGTGGACCATGTGAGTGCCCAGGACCTGGAACTAGGCTGGGCCCTCTCCCGTGCTAGGGGCTGGGCACACAGCAGGTGCTCAGTATGCAGGGACAGGCAGGTGGATGGGGTGAGTAGGGGGAACCCTGGCTTGCTGGCACATCTCTTTCTTATGAGACTGGGGGACGTGTAAGGGATAGGATGGATGGATAAGGAAGTGAGTATATCAGTGAGGGACCAAGTAGCTGCATTGTGTTGGGGTCCTGTGGCCTGTTATAAGACTTCTACCCTGGGGCTCCTCCAGCTCCCTAGCCTCTGCTCTCCCAGCCTTTCCTCCCTCTCTCCCTCCCTCCCAATTCCCACAGCTTGATTCCCCTGGATTCTTCCTGGCCCCTAGACTCCCCCAGCCAGCTTTGGGCAGGTTTTTTTCCCTGCCTGTATTTGAAGGTGAGTATCAGGTACAGCTCCAAGGCTAACCAGACCTTCTGGGCTTAACGCTGGTTCCTGCCAGCAGACTAGACACTCTCCTCCCACCTCAGTTTGTGAAATCTGGGTCTGGCACCACAGCCTAGCAGCTAAAGTCCTCGCCTTGAGCATGCTGAGATCCTATATGGGCACCAGTTCTAAACCCAGCAGCCTCAGTTCCCACCCGGCTCTCTGCTTATGGCCTGGGAAGGCAGTTGAGGACAGCCCAAGGACCTTGCACCCGCATGGGAGACCCAGAGGAGACTCTTGGCTCCTGGCTTCGGCCATTGCAGCCACTTGGGGAATGAATCAACAGATGGAGGAGCTTTTTGTTTCTCCTCCTCTTTGTATATCTGACTTTCCAATAAAAATAAATAAATCTTAAAAAAAAAAAAAAGAGAGAGAAGGCCCGGCGCGGTGGCGCAAGTGGTTAAGGTCCTCGCCCTGCATGCCCGGGATCCCATATGGGCACCAGTTCTAATCCCGGCAGCCCTGCTTCCCTTCCAGCTCCCTGCCTGTGGCCCGGGAAAGCAGTCGAGGACGGCCCGAGGCCTTGGAACCCTGCACCCATGTGGGAGACCAGGAAGAAGCTCCTGGCTTTGGATCGGCATAGCATCAGCCCTTTGCACTCACTTGGGGAGTGAATCATCGGATGGAAGATCTTCCTCTCTGTCTCTCCTCTCTGTATATCCGCCTTTCCAATAAAAAAAAAAAAAAAGAGAGAGAGAGAGAGAGAAATCTGTAAAATGGGGACAATGGTGACGGACTGAAGGATGGGATGGGGCTCAGTCATCTGGGCTGGAGCTAGACGCTTGGTCGGTACTCGGCACATGTCCGTTTCCATGCCTATCCCTGCTGCAGCTGGGACTGAGGTCTGTGGGCCCCAGGAAGCCGCCCTGTTTTTTGAAGCAGAACCAGAGAGCTGGCTTCTACAGGAAGCCGAAACCCCGTCCTGGGAGCAGAAAGAACTTGGGGACTTCAAGCTAGGAAAGAGAAAGTACATGGAGAAAATTAGAAGTGAGCTTGGGAGCCGGTGTTACAGTAGTACATCCAGTTAAGCCTCTGCCTGCAGTACCAGCATCCCACAGGGACACTAATTCAAGTTCTAGCAGCTCCATTTCCAATCCAGCTCCCTGCTAATGTGCCCAGGAAAGCAGTGGAAAATGGTCCACACGCTTGGGTCCCTGAACCTGTGAGGAAGACCTGAATGGAGTGCCTGGCTGCATCTGGCTTCAGCCCAGCCCAGCCCCAAGCTGTTGTGGCCATTTGAAGAGTGAACTCGTGGATGAAAGATTTATTTCTCTGTATTCTTCTCTCTGCCTTCCAAATAAATAAGTAAATCTTTAAAAATCGGAATTTACGCTTGAAGTATTCACTCCAAACAGCTGAAACTGAAGCCAAAGAGCCTGATCAGGCAAGAGAAAGGATTTCCCAGGGGTGGGAGCGAGGGAGAAGTGGAAGGGGAGGCAGTAAGCAAGGCTGTCCTGCCTGAAATTTAGGCGACTTTGTCTCTTGCCGCAAAATGGATGCAACTGGAAACCATTATGCTTAGTGAAATAAACCAGTCTCAGAAAGACAAGGATCACGTGTTTTCTCTGATACATAGCAGCTAATATAGGAGACCGAAAAAAAAAAAAAAAAGGTCGCTTCAGGACAGGATTGTCATTTTTAGCCCATATTTATATGCCATTGGAACTGTGGCCTTCCTACTTTTCACTTGTTGAATATTATCCATGGCCGATTAAACTTGGGAATATAGAGTGGATTAGCATTATGCCTTTGCAAAAACTAATGAAGAGGGGAAGGGACAAAAGTGTGGTTGCCCTTCTGGAACAGGACCTACGATATGCACAAAGTCTGTGCTCTTTATATAAATACAAAACATTTTTTAAAGTTTAGGGGACTTGGGAAGAAACCATGTGTGTATGTGTGTGTTTGTGGGGTGGGGGTAGAATTTATAATCCACTGCAAAGGGTCTGAAGTGTTCTAACTCTCATATGATTGTATCCCATAGCAAGTCTGAGATGTGTGGTCACAGCTTATAAGCCAGGCATGCAAATGTTGGGGGTCTCCCAGATGGGGCAGAAAAGGAGGCTCAGAGATCCCCAGTAGGGGTGCCTGGTGGGTGGGGTGCTGCAGCTCTCCCAGGGCTTGAAGCCAGGTTGCCAGGTGTTTGGGCAAGCTAAGAGTTGCTTCTATTTGCTTGCTTGATCGAGTGGCAGACAACAGTGGTGGCATCCTCAGGCCCTGCTGTGCCCCAAGGGCCAAAGGTGTTCATTGCCTTTGAAGTTATGATGGCACCAGCATGGGGGTCTCTGGAGTGCGTACAGTCCCCGCGGAAGGGAACAACGGGGCCATCAGACCGGCTGGTGGGCAGGGGGCTGGGTTTGGCAAATGTCTCTGACTCCATCTGGGCGGCCGTCCTAGCACCCGTGTGGCCAGACCCCCTTTCCAGCCCTCCCCCTCGTCCCTTGTCCCTCATCCAGGCTTTCCCTTCAACCTGCCCCCACCCCCACCCCTGGCCCATCTCTGCCTTGCTCCAAGCCTGCAAACAATGCGTTGTTGACGATTCGCTGGGGCCCACACTCGATAACACGGTCCCCTCCAGGCCAGATATCAGCGGGCAGGGCTGCATGCTGGAACAGCGGGAAGATGCTTTGAATGCATCATCCTGTCAACTGAGTTTATTATTCTTTCGCTCGAGATAAACTGCAGCCGCCAACAAGGGCTGTATAAATTCCAGGCTCAGAAATCGAGCAGGCCCCATGGCTTGTTAAACACTCACACACACACAAGCGCACACACATATAAATCCCACTGAAAGAATACCAGCTCGCTCCCCGCCCCCGCCCACTGCGACAGCCACCCCCCACCCAGACCTTACAGGTCTCATAGGGTGGTCCTAGGAGCAGCTGCAGACACCAGGGGACCCAGGGCATCGGCCTCCTCTTGGTCGCTGGCCTGAGTCGACTCTGGCTGGGGGTCAGCGAAGGGCTCCTAGCAGGAGCCAGCTGTGCCCGGGGTCAGGCCCAGCCTCTTGACTCCTGGATGTCTGGCTAGCCAAGGCTACAGCTCTGCTGTGGGTGGCCAGAGCACCCACTGCCTGTGCAGGGAACAGCCGCAAGAGTGTGGAGCCAGGCCCCTGGGGAAAGCGAGCCCTAAGGAGGCCTGCAGGAACAATTCATCCTGGAAGGACATTTGGCACAGGCTGTTAAGGCAGCCGCCTAGAATGCCCAGTGTCCAGTACTGGAGTGCCTGGTTTAAATCCCACCTCCTTTGCTTCCAACCGATCTGTCTGCCTGCTGATGTACATTCTAGGAAGAAACAGGTGATGTATGGTTCAAGTCCTTGGGTCTCTATCACTCATGTGGGAGACCTGGATTCAGTTTTTTGCTGTTGTTTTTGCCTGGGCTATTGGGAGCATTTAGGGAGTAAAACAGCAGACAGAGGTCTTTGCCTCTCAGAATTAATGAGCTCTCTGTATTTTGAATAAAAGCGAAGATAAGTCAACTTTTTTTTTTTTATTGGAAAGGCAGATTTACAGAGAGAAGGAGAAACAAAAAGCTCTTCCATCCGCTGGTTCACTCCTCAAGCGGCCACAATAGTTGGAACTGAGCCAATCTGAAGCCAGGTGTAAGGAGCTTCTTCTGGATCTCCCACATGGGTGCAAAGTTCCAAAAGGCTTTGGTTAGGCCATTCTCCGCTGCTTTCCCAGCCATAAGCAGTAAGCTGGATGGGAAGTGGAACAGCTAGGACATGGACCGATACCGTATGGGATGCTGGTGCTTGCTGGTAGACAATTAGCTAATTGAGCCATCGTGACTGCCCCCTCAATAAATAAACATATTAAAAGTAATCAACATCCATGGGTCACTCCTGCTTCTCACCCTCATTCAGAGGACACAGGGAAGGACCCATGCCATGCCCACATGTTGGCCATGGGAGCGGGGAGGGTTCCTGTGTCCAAGGCACAAACCCAGGCTTTTGTCCCTCAGAGGCTCTGGCCATCTACAGCTGGAGGAGATGGGTCCCAGGGGTTTAATTTCTATCTTGCCCTGTCTCACCTGGGGTGGGCGGGGCGGGCGGTGGGCTTCCAGTGGAAAACCAAAACAGGAAAATACCTTGCTGGGTGTGGGGACCAGCACAGGAGGCCAGCAGCAGGCACATGGGCTTTGGTGAGACCTGGGTTTTACCCTGCAGCCTTCAGCTTCCCTCCTCTTAACTCAGGCAGGAGGATCCTTCCAACCTTCTCCTCCCCATCCCCTGTCCCCCCAACCCCACTCCCAGTCCTGCTGCCTGCAGCCTGTTCCTGTGGCCTAGGAGGCAAAGGCTTGCCCTAGTGGGGTGGGCCCCAGCACAAGTAGGCAGGCCAGTGGGCACCACACCACTTTGTTAGCCACCATACCAGCCCAGAAAAACACACCTGCTATCCCTATGTGGCCCAGGACACTTAGACTCCAGGTAGAGCCCAGTGTGTCTCCAAGAGGAAACTCAGGTGACTTGCAATTCCAAAGCCTGCATTCTACAATGGATATAGCACCTGCTACATGCAAGCAATTGGGCTGGATGTTATGGGAAACATACAAAAGAAGCTCTACTTTGCCCAGAGACTGCTAGCCATGTTCACCCCGCCCCCACCATGCACACACACATATACATGTACACACACAGGAGTATGAACAGTGTACAGGCAGGGCTGTGGCAGAACCAAGCTGGCTGACTCACCTGGGCAACTGGTACACACAAGGAACCTGGGAACCCTCATTCTTTACCAGCTCCACGGCATGGGACAGTTTGTGTGTATGGGGGGTGCTTCTGTTCCATCCCTGGGAATGGGAACTGATGTCCTAGGCATGGAGGTGCTGGCCCAGTGTGTGTGTGAGTGTGTGTGTGTGCATGTGTGCGTGCGCGTGCATGCGTGAGTGTGTGTGTGTATGTATGTGTGTGTATCAGAGAGAGAGAGAGAGAGAAAAACCTTGGACAGATTACTATCACACCCTGGAGCTCCATTTCCTCATTGGCCGCCAAAGAGCAACTGAGACGTGATGTGCAGTGACACTGCTGGGCTGGTGGATGAGATGGCACACAGCTAACCCGTGCTTCACCTTCCAGCATGCTCCTGCCCCAGGGCTTGCACCCTTCCATGCCCTCTGCCTCACGCGTTCATGCCCCAGGCATTCCCTACACTCCCTCACCCCTTCCCCTAGAGATTGGTTCTGGGGTCACTTTGCCAGCCACACTCCTTCTGGTTGACTTTTGCCATTTGGCTCCTGGTCTCTTTTTGGCTTATTTTTCACAGATTTAGCTCTGGGATTATTGTCCTCTGCCTCCTTGTAGCATGTGAGCTCCCTGAGGACAAGGACTCTGCCGTGTGCCCAGGGACTAGAACAGTGCCCACCACGTGATCAACATCCTTGATGGGATGAGTGAAAATGGACTTAACACTATGCCAGGAACATGGTAGGTATCTTTCACATGAGGTGACTTCAAAGAGTTAAGGAAAAATGGAATTTAAAAAATAAGCTTAGGGCCCGGCACGGTGGCGCAAGTGGTTAAGGTCCTCGCCTTGCACGCCCAGGATCCCATATGGGCGCCAGTTCTAATCCCGGCAGCCCCGCTTCCCTTCCAGCTCCCTGCCTGTGGCCTAGGAAAGCAGTCGAGGACGGCCCAAAGCTTTGGGACCCTGCACCCGCGTGGGAGACCCGGAAGAGGCTCCTGGCTTTGGATCGGCATAGCATCGGCCCTTTGCACTCACTTGGGGAGTGAATCATCGGACGGAAGATCTTCCTCTCTGTCTCTCCTCTCTGTATATCCGCCTTTCCAATAAAAAAATAATAAAAATAAATCTTTAAAAAGATAAGCTTATTTTGGTGCCATTTTTAATGGGGGGGGATAATCTATGCAGCTCCTTCTGGGTCTCTCACATTGAGTGCAGGGGCACAAGCATTTGGGTCATCTCCTGTTGCTTTCCCAGGCATATTTGCAGGGAGCTAGACTGGAAGTGGAGCATCAGGAACTCGCAACTGTGCCCATGAAGGATGCTGGCATCTCAGGCAGCAGCTTAGCCCCTACAACACCAAAGCCCTGGCTCCTCAATTTTTTCTTTTTTGAAAGACAGAGAAACAGAAACAGAGATCTTCCCTGCCCGCAACAGCCAGGGCTGGACCAAGCTGAAGCCCTGAACCCTCATCTCAAGCTAGGTCTCTCCCAGGGAGCAACAGGAACCCAAACACCTCCCAGGGTGCACATGTGGTAGAAGGTTGGATGAAGGCAGAGTGGCCTGGACTTGAACCACATACATGACACGGGACATGTCTTCTTAAATGGCAGCTGAACCACTCATTGGCTCCAACACTTCTTCTGGGCTCTCAACATTTGGTTTTTTTTGAACACAGAAAATAAATATATCTTTAAGTTCTACTTTTCCTTGAACATTTTGAGATTCCTTCATAGGAAGTTACTATTTTTCATTCATTTTTCTTTTCTTCTTTAAAAAAATGTAGTCATTTTTATTGGAAAGGCATATTTACAGAGGAAAGACAAAGGGAAAGATCTTCCATTTACTGGTTCACTCCTCAAGTGGCTGCAAGGGCTGGAGCTGAGCGACTCTGAAGCCAGGAGCAAGGAGCTTCTTCCGGGTCTCCCATGTGGGTTCAGGGTCCCAAGACTTTGAGTCATCCTCCTCTGCTTTCTCAGGCCACAAGCAGGGAGCTGGATGGGAAGTGGAGCATCCGGGTCATGAAACAGCACCCACATGGGATGCCAGTGCTTGCAGGCAGAGGATTAACCAACTGACCCATTGCACCAACACCTTTCATTCACTTTTCTTCTACACTTGACACAGCAAAGACTCAGCATGGGGCATGGCTCACTCCCTAGAATGTGTGGATGAGGAGACACCAGGGGGAGTCAGAAAGAAGCCTCCTAGGGGCCCAAGTCAGTGCCTGAGCCCTGTGACCCCGGCAAGAATGTTCAGGTCCTTAAGTCCAAGTCCCTGCCCTGTCCCCACCCCATTCCATATACCCCTGTTCCATGTTTTGCCGCAGCCAGAGGACAGACAAGCAGCAGTCTCCACTGTTATTTTTGTTCTCAGCTCAGAAACAGACGGGGCCCAAGGACAGAAGCCAGAGTGAGGTCACGACTTAGGGATGGAATGTCATCCTGACACAGGAGCAGAGTGGTCACCTGTTTGGGGATGGGAACACAAGGACAGCGGCCTCACCGTCAGGTGGATGCGATGAGTGTTTCTGATGGGGGAGAAGAGGCCCCCAAAGGCCCCTGCTCAGCCTCTTCTCTTCCTCCTCACATCTCCCTATAGGCCAAAGGAGCTGGAGGTCGCAGCTGACGAGGCCCAGGCCTTCCTGGGATAAGCAGGCAGGGCACCCCCTGACCACTGTCAACCCTGGGCATCTGCAGTATGGCTTCTAGAACATTCTCTCAACCCCAAAAAAGGGCACGTAAGTGCCCAATGCTGATGGGCCTGCTCTATCTCCAAGCATCTCACCCCTGACTTTTGATCCCCTCCTTCCCCTCTCTGGCCTCTTCACTGTATATATTCAAACTACAGGAGCAACTAAGTGCACACACGCATGAATGAATGAGCATGCCCAGCCTCAGGCCTCAGGCTCCACCCACCTGTCCCTCACTGTGGGAACAGTGACAGACACTCTGCTGGCTGTACGCAGGTTCTGTCCTGCGCCTGGGGGCATCCCGTTCCACCCCCTGTCCCGGGGAGCTCATGGACTCCTTTGGGGGAAAAGAGACCTAACACACAGGGGAATGCCAAGATAGGGCTGGCTCAGGTGCAGACCCCAGAAGGGGATCCTGGAGGAGGACTACTGGGAGCAGGTGACCCTGGTGTGACTGGCCAGCTGAGCAGAATGGGGGAAGGGCCTGGCAGGCAATGGGCACAGGTCACATAGAGGCCTGGAGGCATGAAATCTGATGTAGGCTCACAGAGGGACGTCAGGTGACACACAAGAGAGGCGGCTAAAGAGGGCATCTCCCTGGCTTTAGTCAGCGGAGCCCCCAGGATGGGTTTGAGGCAGGTGCAGGGTGTGATCCGGCATGGCTTTTAGCAAGGTGCTGTAGCTGTAGAGTAGCAAAAATTCTGGAAGCCTCTGCCACAGTGTGGGGGCGGGGGGCAGGGGCAGTGCCAGAGACGGGGATCTGAGTCAAAGCAGTGCCATGGGATCCACCTCAAGCCTCCGCTCACCTCCTGCTGCTCACACTGCTGATTCCTTTCTGTGCATTGAGTTTCCCTAACCAGAATGTAAGGCCACGCCACACATTCTGACCACTGCTGACCACTGCTATCCCCAACTCAGGGTGAAGCTGTTCAAAAGGAGTTTCCTACAGGGTAGTGGCCTCACCTCTGTGATTCTTCTTCTGCGAGCCAAATACATTGACCTCAAAGGACTCCCTTGTCCCTTCCCGCGGAAATAATGAAGTTAATGGGATTATTTCCTGTGCACCAGCATAGGCAGGCTAAGAAAACATTGTGGAGTAAAAGGCAATTTGTGAAGGCCAGTCTGAAAGGCAAAGCTTGCACCAGGAGGAAGTGAAGGGTGTGGCTGTGTGGCATTCCAGGGACAGGGGGATACCGGGGCAAAGGGGGGTGCAGTGTCACCAGCACCAGTTTAGCCTCTGTCACACTGCGCTCTGATTATACTGAGGGCCACCTCCCTGTTCTCCAAGGTACCAGGGGAGCTGGCAGGGTTGATTAGGAATTTAGAAACATACACACATACACGCACTCACAGTGGGTATCACTTCCCAAAGCCCAGGGAAGAGAAAAGGCTTGTTCTGTCCCACATCCTACTAGGTCCTGGACTTCCAAATCTCTGCCCTCCCAGCCAAGGAGGGAGCTCACACATTCTGCCATCTAACCACCACCCCTCCCTCCCCTGCTCCTGCCCTGTTTGCTGAGTTTCAATCATCCCTGGGCCCTGGCTTCTGTTGCACCTTGCTCAGCCCCTTTAGATCTTATCAGTGCAGCCGCCCCCTGTCCCAGCTCCAGGGAGGGCTCCTCACCTGGGCCATCCTCAAGTGGCATCCGTGTGCACAGGTGCACCAGGTGGGCAGGACAAGGGCATTCCAGCAGAGAGCAGACAATGGCTGGGTTAAGAGGGCCATCTTCCTTTCACACCTCCCGATTCCTTAAGTTAGTAAATCATTATCCCTCGCGACCTGTTACACAAAGACGGCATTGAGCAGGTGTTGTCACTGCAGCCCTGGGACAAGGGTGGCAGAAGCTACTGGAGTCTCTGAGTGACCAAGTGACCAGGTGGTAGCAGCTCCAAGGGCCCCTGTGTGGCCCTCGCTGGTCCTAGGACTACATTATTCCATCCAACCCTGCCTGGCTTCTCCATCCAACCTCTTTGTACTCCTTGTAATTTATAATCGAGGGCATGATGCAACCTGCTAATTACATTGCTTGATTTCGAACACATCCTGGCTTCTCTGACTCAGGCGTCGGAGGGAGGAGGGAGCAGCGGCGGCTCTGCTTTGTGGCTTATCAGGGCTGAGTTACTCAGCTCACACGGCTCCCGCCTCTCTCAGCCCTGGGCCTTTGTTAGCTGGGGCTTGCATCACCTCCTGCTTTCCATTTC
Organism: Ochotona curzoniae; assembly: GCF_017591425.1. NCBI lineage: Eukaryota > Metazoa > Chordata > Mammalia > Lagomorpha > Ochotonidae > Ochotona > Ochotona curzoniae. The sequence continues at coordinate 8,891,434 of NW_024466004.1, read as the reverse complement.
CGTGGAAAAAATTTTTTTTAACGGCTGTTTTTTATGAACCGCTCCATCTTGTTAGCTAATGAATGATGGTGGGGCAGAGATGGGGATTGCTTTGTGCCTCTATTAAATGTTACATGATTACAATTATGAGTTAACAAGGGACAGCTAATAAAAAAAATAATAACCTCTTTCACAGCCTGGGGCAGACACGAGACTTGCTGCCTGGTTCCCAGGCTGAATAAATCAGATCCCCTAGGGAACACAGGCAGGACCTGGCATCGACCTGGGGAAGGACTGAGGTCCCTGGGCCTGTGGGAGGGGGCAGAGCAGGTGGGAGGGCGAGGAACCTCCTTCCAAATTTCTTTGGAGGCCACCCCACGTACCTGAACTGTGCAGGGCATCCAGAATCAGGTGGCCAGGCTGTTCCTGTTGTTTCTGGCTAGCTTTTCCAGTGCCCACCGCAGCCCTGGCAGGCCCTGTCTACACCACAGGTGGTAAACTTTTAAAGACAGAGAGGATACTCATGTGTTAAGTTACCTTCTGCGAGGTTCCCACCCACTTCCCATCCAGTTTCCTGCCTAGAAAAAACAGCAGAAGTTGGCCCAAGTGCCACAGGCATGTGGCGCTCCAGGCTGCTGGCTTCAGCTGACCCAGCCCCAGCCATTGTGGCCATGTGGGGAGTAAACCAGTAGATGGAAGATCTAACATCTCTCTGTCTGTCTTCTCTCTCTGTAACTCTACCTTGCAAATAAGGAGATGAATCTTAAAACACGACAGAGTAGAAATGCCATTACACTGCTCCAGTTCCGTTTAGTGGCCACCCCACCCCTGTTTCAACTTTATGCTTCCACAGCACATTCCCATGTGAGTGTACTCTCCCCAGGCTTCGAGGGAAGTGGGCAGGGAAGAGGTTCCCCCCTGGCAGATGGTGGCTGAAGCTGGCCCTCAATGACCTCAGACTGATTTGGTAAGTGCTGGATCACTTTGTCTCACAATTTCCCCCCTGCCCTACCCTGTGCTGCTGTAGAATGTCTCAGGGATGACAACTGCACCTGTGCAGGTAGTATAGAGCCAGGGTTTACAAAGAGACGGGAAGAGGCAAAGATGAAGTCCACACAGTGGATGCAACAAGCCATCAAGACTGCAACGTATTCCTCCAACAGCCCCCACCTGGACCTGTTAACATGGCCCACAGCTACAAGAAGACCCAGAGCATGTCAATATGCTCCACCAGGCCCTGTCTCCTCCTCAGGGTTCCTCAGAGGGCACACTGGGGACCAAGCTGCCAGCACACGAACATGTCTGGGAGGAGCTGTAGCAGAGGTTCAGGGATCCTCCCACCCACGCTGCTGGGAAGACGAGCAAGGGTCAGAGAGGCCCGGGGCCTGGTGTCCCCTAGGGCGGGGCACAGCTGAGCAGTCTCCCCACAGGCACAGAACCACACACTGAATACGGGCTTCTCATGCCTTGTGCCTTGGTGGCAGCAGCAGACAAAAAGACAGGCAACCGCAGGCTGGGCGACAGCAAGAACGCAGTCTGAAGTGCATCTTCAAACACTGTGGCCACGCTGTGGGCGCCGGGCAACCACAACTGCCCACATCGCAGCGGTCTGGGCCAGCCCCGGGGCAGGAGGCTGAGCTGGCAGTAGAGGAGTAGCCCAGGGGTGTGCAGGAGCAATTGGATGCTGTGGTTGGGGGTGTGGGGAGGTTGTGTCCATCTCAGATGCCAAAGCCTCAGCTGCCAGCCAGACCAGATTCAGAATCTGCAGGGTCCTGATTCAAAAAACTATGAAGAGTTTTAAGCCAAGTGTAGGGCCCTTCCATGCAGGGGGGCCCCCTCAGTGACGTCTATTGAAATGGTCCAAGCCTGTGAGTCATTTGCCAGGTGCCCAGCTCAGCAGTTCTTGTTATAGCAGTTAGCTGAGGAAGAGATGGACACCACAGAAAAGATGAAACCCCTCTGTGGTTGATGTTGTGTTATAGTGGGTGCCATCCTAGCTGTCCCAGTTCCATCCAGCTTCTTACTAATACATCTGGGAAAGCAGCAGAGGATGGCCCCTATGAGAAACTAGAAGAAGCCTGCCCCAGCCCAACTTGGGCTGTTACGGCCATTTGGAGAATGGACTAGCACATGGAAGGCTGAAGTTCACCATTTGTCCAATAAATAAAGCAAATCTTTAAAAAGAAAAAAGAAGGCCCAGCACAGTGGCCTAGCGGCTAAAGTCCTCACTTTGCATGTGCCAGCATCCCATATGGGCACTGGTTCTAATCCCAGCTTTTCCGCTTCCCTTCCAGCTCCCTGCTTGTAGACTGGGAAAGCAGTCGAGGACAGGCCAAAGCTTTGGGACCTGCACCCACGTGGGAGACCTGGAAGAAGCTCCTGGCTTTGGATCAGCTCAGTTTCTGCTATTGCGATCACTTGGGGGTGTGAATCATCGGACGGAAGATCTCCCTCTCTGTCTCTCCTCCTCTCTGTATATCTGACTCTCCAATAAAAATAAATAAATCTTTTTTTAAATGAAAAGAAAAAAACCCAGTCTTCTGCTGCCCCAGGAGAGGTCCATGCAACAAAATGGGAAGGGGTTTGGGGGCTACACCCAGACCTCAAGCCTGCAGAAAAGCTCGGGGTCCGTCAGCAGGTGCCCAGGACTGGACAGGCAGACTGGCTTCCAGAGGCTGATACCCAGACAAGACGTAGGACCTCTCAGCAGTGTCCATGACTGTGTTCAGTTCCTCGCCCAGTGTGCCCCTCGGCATGGATGTTGCTCCCATGTATGGGAGAAGCACGTGGGTGGAGTGTGCACATACATGTGTGCACTTCCAAAAGTTTGCAGAAACAAAATTAAGTTTGGTGCCAAACATTTTTTTGAAGTTCGTGCCTTATTTTTTCTACATGATTTTCCAGAGACTTTTTGAAGCCCCTCCCATACAGGTGTCTGTACTCACAGACAGGAGTAAATGGATGGGGACACAGATAAGCCACATGTATCCACATGGGAGGCATCTCCCATGGGAGGTTCTTGCCTGGTGTGCCCTGGGGTAGCCGCTCACATGGCACCACAGGCATGTGTTGCAGACACTCAGTAATGCTGTGCTGACTGGGTTCCATCTCCTAGCCAGCCCCTGGCCGTGCAGGGAGCCAGACCTGTGCAGGCAGTGCTGCTAGTACCCAGCAAGTAGAAATGTAGAGGGCTGAGCATGCAGGTCCATGCTTTGGCCTGGACTATATCCTGCACTCACTGTGTATCTTTGGGCAATGTTGTACATGAATTCTGAGTGCCTCAGTGTTATTGTCTACAAAAGGGACTTACGATAGTACTTCCTTCCAGGACATAGCCACTCCCTAAATGGTGGTTAGCACCTTATGAGAGCTTAGCAAAGGGCAGTTCTGGCTTGATCCCAGGTGATCCATCAACAGAATCATAAGGGCAAGTCCTCAACACCCTCCCCTCAAAGGACTGCCTCCCTTCCCCCTTCCGCCCCCACGGCTCCCCTTCCGCTCCTGGGGACACATTCCGAGCAGCCCCCTGATCCAGATCGCACCCATGGTACAGGGCATGGCCAGGTGGGCACACACAGTCTCCAAGGCTAACAGCCCTTTCGTGACAGGGCCTGGGCCACCCACCTACCTCTGGGGCGGGGACTGGCAGCCGGGCATGCACAGCTAGGTAAATCACCGGAGTCTGCCGTCTGGAATGCAGTCGCTGTGAAAGGTAACACGCATGTTATTGCTACATAAACACAGCTAGACTGTTTACGACAGCCGCGGCCTGGTGGCCCCGAGAAGACCCTGCCATGGGAGGTGGGGGGGGTGAGAGTAGAGGGGCAGTGGCCTTGCCGCCTCCGCTCTGCGGGCTGCACCAGCTAGGAGGTAATTTACTCTGGCAACAGCTGGGTCCTTTACACCTTCCCCCATGCCACCCCACCCAAGGACCCAGCCATAGTCCCAGGGAGGGGAAGGGGGTAAGCATCTTCTTGCAGGCCAGCAAAATGCAAAATACGTAACAAAATCCCTTGCTGGCTTGATTTTGGCCCCTGTTCTTTGGCATGGCTTAGAGAAACCTGTTTTTTCTTTTTTTTTTAAGTTAAGAAGGAGTTTTGCTCCCACTTCCCAAGGGTGCACCGGGGTGCATCTCCAGGTGGGAACATGAGGCAGAAGGCTCAACCCTGCTCTAGGGTCCCCTGTCTGTCATGGAAGAACTAGCTGCTGCCTATAAGAACCCCAGGTCTGAAGGTGGAGACAGCACCTGACCTCAGCCCCACTTTAGTCTGGGAGTGGAGGGACAGGTGTGGAGCCCTTCATCTGTTTCTGAGGGATCTCCCCTCCTCTGGGGAGGCCCTTGGCTCAAGCAGATCCTGGGCCAGTCTTCCCAGATGACAGTCACCCTTAGGGTTGCCGTGGCTCTTTAGAGCTCCCCAAAGGACTGGTATTAAGTGACCACCTGGGTCGTTTTAGGTACAGGTGCTTACTTTCTGCACAAAGGCATGCACCTGCCACTTATTGTTCATCAGTCCTAGGGTCACTGAAAAAGTCACCGAAGCTGATGAAAGGCAAGAGGGACTTCCTCTTAGGGGTGTGGAGACATTGCTTCCACTCAGCTCAACCTCCCAGGATTGCTACTGCAATTCCTGGTCCTGGCGTGACCCTTTCTTGCCAGGCCTGCGAGCCAAGCTTGGCCGGGACATAGTCACAGCCCAGGCCCACCTGCATGGTGTCCTGCCCTGCCTCCCCCCAGCTCCTCAACTGAGAGTCACCCACATTCATCATAGAACTTTGTGTTTCCTGACCGTGGGTATGAACTGGTACATACACTCTCTCCAATCCACACCACAGCCCCCTAAGCGGGGGGGTCTCGGTGGGAAGCTCGTGTCAAGGGATCCTGATTCATCTCCTAGGACTATGTTGTGGCTGGGGAGAGGGACAGGACCCTGACTTCCTATGTCCCTCCCCTGCACTGCTTTGCCCATGTGACCACATACCCGGAGGAGCAAAGGGTTCTGTATTAGATGGGATCAGATGTGGGGGCAGAACAACACTCCAGAACATGCACATGTGCGGCTGTTCTTTAGCGAGAACTCTCACCCTGCTCCTTTGTGTCGGGAACGTTGGCATGTGTCACAGTTTATGCTTTTACAGTAATGGATGCAAAAATACAGAAAGGCAAAAAGCAAGTGTCTGGCCAGGTCTATCCCGGACCCTGGTTTCCTTTTTCCCAGAAGTTTCTGTCCTGGCAAGTGCACCCTGAGCTTACTCTTCCTGCCCCACCCCGACCCTGCCTCCATAGGCGTTTATCTCCTGGAGACATCTGACTTAGTTCGTCTGGACTTATCTTCACCAAGTCCTTTTAAATGCAACTCAACTCATCACCTATCAGATGAAAGCTTTGGTAACAAACCAATGGAACTCATCATTCATCCTGATGGCAAACAATGCTTTCCAAGCATTGAGTCCCGCTTTGGCATAAGGCTGGTGTTTAATTCAGCAAAGATCCCCTGAACTGGGTGGGGCTCTGGCTCAGAAGAAAGTTGCATACAGGAGAGAGGTAATTTCAGTGAATGAAAGCTGACTGAACCTTGCCATGTGCCTGGGCACTATGCCAGGCACTGGTCCTGTGTTACCTCAAGTGCTGTCCACAGGTCTGTCCTGGAGGAAGTCCTGCTCCCTGCCAATGTGTCTGCACCAGGCATGGCTACCCAGATGTCACCTGGGGGCTGATACACAATTCCAGCTAACTTCCTCAACAAGAGAATAATTATGGGGCTGGCATTGTAGTGCAGTGTGTTAAGACACCACCTGTGAAGTGGACATCCCATATGAGCACCTCTTTGAGTCCTGGCTGCTCCGCTTCTGATCCAGCTTCCTGCTAAAGCACCTGGGAAAACAGCAGAAGACGGTTCAAGCGCCTGAGCCCCTGCCGCGCATGTGGGAGACGGATGGAGGCTCATATTCCTAACTTTGGCATGGCCCAGCCCTGATTGGTATAGTCATTTCGGGAATGAACCAGCCGGTCTCTCTTTCTCTTCATTTCTCACTACCTTTCAAGAAAAATAAAGTAAATTAATTTTTTTTTGAAAAAAAAATTATCTATTTTTATTGAAAAAGAAGATATACAGAAAGAAAGAGAGACAGAGCGAAAGATCTTCTGCCCACTGGTTCACTCCCAAAGTGGCCACAACAGCTGGAGCTAAACTAATTCAAAGCCAGGAGCCAGGAGCTTCTTCCTGGTCTCCTATGCAGGTACAAGGTCCCAAAGCTTTGGACCATCCTCGACTGCTTTCCCAGGTCACAAGCAGGGAGCTGGAAGGGAAGTAGAGCAGCCAGGACACAAACTGGTGTCCGTATGGGATCCTAGTGTATGCAAGGTGAGGGCTTTAGTCGCTAGGGTATCACACCGGACCCTATTTTTTTAATCCTTACATGATACTAAAGGCAACTCTTCCCACCCAAGCCCTCAAAAATCTCTACATTCCCCATCTCTATATCCCCCAAGTAAGAGAAAGCAATCCTCAGGAACTCGTTGTAACCCCTGTTGCACCAATTCTGCAAGCTCAGACCTTGTCTTTGCTAACAGCATCCTGTCTAGAACCCTAACTGTCGGAGGTCACACCTGCAGCTAGCATGCCATAGACCTTTCCTGGTGGTGGCTGAGTGGCCCTGCCCAGCACTGGGCCCCTGTCACCACACGCCCAAACACATACAGTCACCCAGTGCCTCACACAGTATCAGAGGGCTGCCTCAGAGCGGGGCCCAGCTTTTCTCCCATGAAGTGGAGTGACTGCGATGCTCCCAGGGCTCAGAACCAAGACCTTGACCTCATTAGCACAGTGTTCTGCTCAGCGGGCTTAGGGAAATGTGACGATGTTCATTATGTGCTGATTTATTTAATCCCTGGTCTTGTTACATGTCATGCAGTGACTTCGCCTCTGCCCTTCCGCTTCTCACTCCACCCCACCCCTGCCCCAGGGGCACTATAAACCCCTGGGGGCCTCCCATGGGGGCGGGACAGGACAGGGAAGGTCGCAGGACTGGACTCTGGCTGGGATCATGGAGACCTAGTTTTTGTTTTGGGCCACTGTGACCCCGAGTAACCTCCTGGAGCCCATGATTGGGTAAGAATTATGGGTTTGACACTGTGCCCAGCATGGGAAAGGATCTCAGCAAATCATGGCCATTGTCACCATGATTGTTAATTATTATTTGAGTTCATCCAACTGCAGGATGAACTGCTTCTGCTCCATCTCCATACCTGGGAGACAGTAAGGCTGACAGCAATGCCACTAAGTAGAAAGGGTTTTTTGTTTGTTTGTTTGTTTTTTACAGCAATGAAGAAGTCATTCCTCCTCACTGTCCAACATGGCAGCTACTGACCACCCACGGAATGGCAACAGCACTTCATTTTGATAAGTTCAAAGTTAAATAGCATGTTGGGGTGACCCTCTGCACAGCCCAGATATGGGAGATAAGCAGTCAGGTACTGAGAAAGGACCCCAGGGCTCTGCCTCTGCCACCTCCTAGCAATAACACCTTGGGCCAGGTCACCCCACTTTGGGCCTTGGGTGTTGCGAGTATGAACTTGCTGCTAGGACAGGATCGATTGCCATGACCTTCATGACAATGAAGGTTGCTCCTGTCTGGGAGGGACCTGATCGGGGAAGTGAGTAAGAAACTTTTACCACCCTCTGATGCCCATCCTGGGGAGTTCTTGGTACCACTAGGGCTGCCCCTGGGAGGTAGCATCTTGAGGAGGCAGGGCCTCTGTCTGCTCCTGTTCTCCATCCCCCCTGGAGTGGAGAACACCAGAGACCACTGAACAGGGAAGGAAGGAGACTTGGGGCCTGGCACAATCGCCTAGTGGCCACTGGTTCGTGTCCCAGCTGCTTTGCTTCCCATCCAGTTCCCTGCTTGTGGCCTAGAAAAGTGTTCCTATTTGGGCACTGGTTCTAATCCCGGCTGTTCTACTTCCCTTCCAGCTCCCTTCTTGTGGCCTGGGAAAACAGTTGAGGATAGCCCAAAGCTTTGGGACCCTACACTCACATGGGAGACCAGGAAGAAGCTCCTGGCTCCTGGCTTTGAATTAGTTCAGCTCCAGCTGTTGTGGCCACTTTGGGAGTGAACCAGTGGACAGAAGATCTTTCTCTCTGTCTCTCCTTTCTGTATATCTGCCTTCCCAATAAAAATTAAAATATATCTTTACAAAAATAAAAAGGAGACTCAAAACACCCAGATGCCCCTCCTCCTGGCCTGAGGAGGTGAATAGGGCACCGGGGGGTTGGAGGGGAGGGCAGGGAGACAGGCCAAGGCCGTGTGAAGGAAGAGTCTCGAGAGCTTTCTCTGTCCCACACACTCAGGCTGGGCAATGGCTGAGGTGGACTGTGATCCCTCAGTCCCCTCTCCAAACACTGGGGTTCGATAGATGCACCTGCCAGGCTCGGCCCTAAAGTCAGAGGTCAGGATGCGTCTCCGGGAAAGCCGTGGGCTTCTCAGAATTGGGCCTCTACGTTCCAAGCCAGGCCCTGGGAGCCAGGTCTCTGGAAGTCCCCCTCCGCTCACCCAGATAAGGCCCGACTTCCTCAATTCCAGGGCGGGCACACCAGCCTGGCCCTTCCCTTACTTTCTTCCACCAACAAGGTCCCGGGGGCTGCAGAGACCTGGGGCCACAGAGGGACTTCTAGAATCTAGAACTTTTTGGTATACCCAGAGATAGTCTCAAATTCCCTCCCAAAATATTAAGACCCTTTCTGAGGCTCTCCAGGGATCCCACCAATGTCCTGGTTTGCTCCTCTGCTGTCTCAGACTCAGTGAGAAATGATAGGTTCTGAAGTCACAGCCCAAGTTCCTTCTGCAAGGTGACTGCTGCTTTCCCAGGTGCTTTAGTAGAGATCTGGATCAGAAGTGGAGCAATTGGAACTCAAGCTGGTGCCCATACAGGCTGCAGCATTACCCACTATGCCACATCCCTGGCCCCTGGAATCTGGGATTTACAATGCACAGAAAGCAGAGCCAGGGCCATCTCAATTGGATTTGAAGTCACATCGACCTGGATTTAACCCTGGCCTAGCTACTAAATGACTGTGTGGCCCTGGGCTCACTGTTTCAAATAGGGGTGAAGAGGTTCACCATCCAGTTGTTCTGAGGAGTTGGGGGAAGGTGGAGGAAAGGGTCCTGTGGGCCAACAGCCCTCACCCAGGGTCCGGCTGGTCCTGAAGCAGTGGAGGGTCAGAGAGCCATGGAAAGATGACCTGCAGGAGGGCAGGTGGGTCAGAGAACCCAGTCTCCAGTGGGAATGAACAAGCAGGGTGTGTCCTCAGGCCCTGCTCCAGACCAACAAACGAGGCCCTGCCCTGTGCCAATACACCTGATTTCCAGACAAATGATGGTAGGGCCAGGGGAAGAGTCACAGAGGTAAATGGGCACCCTTCCTGTAGGTGTACCCCTTTCAGTTAGAGACCTCCTCTTCCTCAACCTGGAGCCAATCTCAGGAAGCCTCCCTCAGCTGTTAGTGAAATCAGCCTCCCCCACCCCAACGCACTAAACCTTGGCCCCTTTCCACTGCTTGGTGGCTCTCTGGCCTGCTCTCAGGAGGACTGGCTGGCCTGGGAATTCAGCTGCTGGGTAGGTCTGCCCTGCTGCCCACCAGACTCCAGTGTAAGCAGTCAAGATCTGACTGCACCTGTGGAAGGGCCTGGTGGGAAGCTGGGCTGTGCATGGCTGGCAGTGTAACACCCACCAGCCAGCCCTGGCCCAGAGGGCCCACAGTGAGTGAGGACTGGCCTAACTCAGCATGGGTCAGACTCCACACTGCCAACTTGGGGTTCCCAGAGGAGTCTGTGATTGCAGTGTCAGGCATCAGGAATGCAGAGGGACAGAGCTGCCACCTGAGTTAAGACACAGCCCCAGTCCTATCCCCGCCAGAGAGGGCCCAGTGGCAATGGCTGCCTCGGGGTGACTGACGTGGCTGTGGATGGAAGGAATCTCATAGCTGAGCTGGCCAGATTCTGAGAGAGACTCCTGACCCATAAGGGTAACACAAGGGGCCGAGGGTGACCCAGGGGTTGCTCTAAACTTTTCTGGAAAACTGTGCACCCCTGGAGGGAGCTCTCAGTTCTCCTCCCTGCCTGCTTCCTTCTCTTCCCTCTGCTCCACCCACCCTCACAGAGGAACAGAGGACAGCTAGGGGCTGGGTGGCCCCAGGCCAGGGCCAGACAGGACTGAGGCGAGGTGGCTGAGGCTGTGGGTAGATGACCTGCTCCAGGGGTCCCTCTAGTTCTTTGCCTCCCAACCTGCCTCTCCGAGCCTGCCTCTCTGGCCCTGCCCTGCCCTGCCCTGCCCAGTACCGCCTGCCCCAGCGGCACCTCCTTCCCCACTCCCTCCTGCACCCACAGAACAGGGCGCAAGCCGCCCACTGCCAGGTACAGAGGATAAAAATACCCAGTGGAAAAACACGTGGCTCCAGGCAAACATTAACCTGTTGAACCTGATGTTCTGGCCACGGACTTCCTTCCCAGCCTACCTGGCCACCAGTGGGCAGTGGTGGCCGTGGCCTCTGCACAGAACGTAACTAAAATTCTCAGTCACCTATGCACATCTCACAGGAAATCCTGGGAAAGCAAACAAGATCACCCCCGCTCCCAGGACACTACCATGCTGGCCAGCCCAAATCGAATGACCCATGCCTGCGTCTGCTCCAGGGAGAAGCCTGGCTCAGAGATTGTCCGGGTCCTTTGGTTTTCCATCTCCTACAAACCTGAGCTCACATGAAATCGGAAGGAAGGAAGCCAACTCAGGGCAATAGGAGATGGGCAGTGGGGAAAGGACAGTGCCTGGCCTTGCTGGCACACAGCTCTCAGCGTGAGTGGCCACCCTGAAGGAGGGCCTAGGGGTAGGCAGGCTGGTAGGAAGTTGCAGACCATCCCTAACTTGCCCTGGGTCCAATTCTGCTGCTTTCTGAGACTGTGGAGGACAGTGGGCGTGGGAGTTACTACCTGGCAGGGGTGGAGGGCCCAGATGGTTCCTTTGTGAGCCACCCATGTCAGCCCACCAGGCAGATCGCACTGCTAGGCAGCCACACATACCTGCGGTCAAGAGCACCTGCCCTTGGCTCTTGTTCCTTATACACCATTGGGGTCCAATAACCAGTGGTTTTAGGAAATGCCTGTCCAGCCACCTGGAGCCTGGTCCTCGGGCCCGTCCTCTGTCCAGGAAGTTTGATTATGTACGTGTGTCCGGGGACAGCACAGCTGTCCCTACTGGCAGCTGGCCCAGCTGGTACCCCAGCTGGGGCTCAAGGGTGTTTTAGGGAAGCTCTAAGGGTGTCTCAGATGCCTGGGAACACCTCCTGGCCACTTGGATGCTCGTGGCAGCTTCCCGGGCATGGCAGAGGGTGTGTAAATATTAACTTTAGAAAGGGAATAGAGGGTTTGAGCAGAGGTCAGCAAGACCCTGGCCTGCCTCTCTTGGGCAGCCAAGAGCCAGTCCTGCTACTGGGTCAAGAGTCCAACCTGGGCAGAGTTAGAGGCCTGAGACTGGCCTCTGAGAAGCAGTGAGGTCCTCCAGAGGGCCCAGGAATTCCTACCCAAGACTGTCCCCCAGTTCCTCGAGGTGCTTCTTACTGGCGTGGTGCCCTGAGCCTGCTGCTCACCCAGACTGACCATACGGCAATCCCTGTGGGCCTCAGAAACCTTTGATTAACAGCCAAGATGTTCCGCTGCCATGGCCACATGGCCTTGCTTGGGGTTTCTAAGCCTCTCCAAGCCTCAGTGAGTTCATCTATTAGATGGAGACAATTACGTCCAGTTGCCCAAGAGATTTCCAAGCATTAAGTTAGCTGATCATGTACGGCAACCACGCCCGGACTTCCTCCTTCCCTGGCTTGGAAGGCCTCTGAGGTCGAGACTTTCAGCACCTGTTCCCTCAAAACAATCATGTTTGCACACACACATACCCACACACATACACACACAGGTGCTTCCCTGCCTTCCAGGGCCAGAGCTACCTCCTATCACCCTCATTATCTCCCTGACATTTGCTTTGGCTCTTGGAGCAATTACCTGTTGAATTGAACAAAGGCTGAGGAGGAGGAGAAAGACGAAGGGGTGTGGGGGGTGGGGGCTGGAGGCAGATAATAGGATGGCCCGCAGCCCAGCTTTGGAGAGCCGCTGGCCTTACAGCAGAGGTGTTGGTCCGTGCCCTGACCTCGAGCCTGCGCGGGAAGCAAAGCTGACGAGGCAGGGAGGCTGGGAGTTAAGGGGGAGTGTTAGGATTAAATTCCCCTGGCTGCACCGAGCCAGGCCTGGGGGGGGAGGGGAACGCTTGCATCTGCATGCCATCTGGACTAGGGCAAACACCGAGGGGCCACTCCAGGAAATGCCTGAGCAGCAAATCAAATGCCGCCCAGAGTCCCCAAGCCCAGGAAAGAGGAATGTTGTCTGGGAGGCCGGGAGACCCAGCCCGGGCTGGAAGGCCAGTGTGGAGGAGAAGGAATCAGCAGGGGCAGTGGGGGGCTTTCGTCCGGATCCTCCTCCTAGCACTTCATGAAGCTGGGAACCCCTGGGCCCAGTACTTAATGAAGCTTGGAATCCCTGGGCGGAGGGGGGCTGGGGGAGGGGGGCTGGGGGAGGGGGGCTGGGGGAGGGGGTGTCCCAGACACTACTCCAGTCTGCTAACTCTGTGAGCCCCTGCTGCCACGTGTTAGACTGCAATCTCACCTTTGAGGTCAATGACTTTGTACCCACTGTGTGCACAACCCCAGGCTAAGAACCCTAACGTTTGTCTGGCATGTGGAGTCGGACAGACCCAGTTCAAATCTCGTCTTTTTAAACTGCCGTTCCCAGAAATGAACTGGCTTGGGCTGCTCTCCCATTTGTTGCACACATAGCCTTGCAGCTCCCACAGCCTCCCCAGGAGCATCAAGGTCAGTGTTAATGCTGGGGAGGGCTATGGAACAAGGCAGGTATCTGATGGACCCACTGTGCTGATGGAATAAGGCCAGCTGTGACCCAGTCCTGGCCAAGGCAGGCACTTTAGGATGCAACCCAAAGTCAGGAAACATTGGCTCCCAGTCACCATAAACCAGAGGGACCCGCACACACTGGCCTTCCCTCTGCCCCCCACCATACGCCCAGCTCCTCCTGTAAGCCAGGCCAGATGAAGGCATACACAGGTGCACTTGTATGGCTGGGTCTTTAACATGGGTGTATTTGTGGATCTACACACGTGCTCACAGATATTTGCGCATGTGTGTTTTGGTAGAGGCTGAATGTTATTTATGCAGATATGTTCACACATGCATGAAGACATTGAAGACTGCTCATGTGACTATGTGAATGGATCATGCCATTAGAACTTGTGTCATTGTGTGCAGAAAGCCGCTGATGATTTATATGTGTGTACCAAAGCTCTGCCTGCCTGTGTCTAGGTGAACATGCCATGTAAATGGGTTTCAGAATGTGTATCAGGTCTGTATCTATGAAATGTGCTCAGGTATTGTGACATTTGGTATGAGGTATGTGTGTAAGAGCAGTATATGTGTGTACGTGTGCATATAGGAAGGCAATTGTGTCTGTAAGGGGCACTTCAAAGTATTCCTGAAAAAGGGAATCAAAGAATCTCATGCACTTTCCACTCAGTTCTGCAGTCACCCATGTAGAAACAAAGTGCAAAATTGACATTGTAAAGAATGTGTCCTCGCATGTTGGCATGCATAACGCATATACTGTGTATGCTTCATCTCTACACACATAAAGCTGTAGAAAGGCGGCCCAGCCTCGGCTGGCACTGTAGGAGGGAGTTCAAATCCCAGGTCCCTGGCCATGAGGACTTGTGGCCTTTCAGAGCCTCTGCAGGTCTAGCTGTAACTGCACCTGCCACACCCCTGCCCCACCCTCGGTGAGGCCTCTGCTGGAGGAGCATGGGGGTAAGAGGGCAGCCCGGGCAGGGCTCAGGAGTAGGGTGCCCTCACTGAGCAACAACATGGAACCTGAAAGGGGGTCGTGGGAGGAGAACGGCAATGAAAATGTCCTTGCTGGGGTCAGGAGCTGTTCAATTTCCAGCTCTGCTATGTGCATGGCTTGGGATGGTGGGTGAGTCGGGAGCTGGGAAACACTGAGTAGGGGTTGATATCTGCTGCAGCAGGGGCGGGGCACACCAGCATGGGATTTGCTGGGTGACAGGTGCTGGGGTGAGGAAGGGGGAGTGAAGGAGGGGGTTCTCACTGGCCCCACCCCAATCCAGGGAGGACTTGAAGCCAGAACAAGGGCTGTTGCTACAAGCAAGCTGATTTTTTCAAAGAAGCCAGCCTGGGGTCCGTGATTACTTTAACTTCCCCTGACATCCCTCCCCTTGAACTGGCTACACAGTCATCAGTTTAAATGAGTGGGTAGGAAGCGATGTCACAGTATTAGCAAAAACGTGTGTGTGTGGTTTGAGCTGCATGGCTGGTCCACGTCTTTGACATGCTTGGACTCATCCGAGTCTTACATCAGTCCTTGTAATGATCTGTTTTGGTTTCTGTACTGAAGATGAGGAAGTAAAGCTCAGAGAGGTTAACTCACACATCCAGGGCCACACAGCAGATTAAGGACTGCAACCCAGGCTTTTAGGCACTGATTACTCTCCAGAGGGCTTGAAGCAGCAGGGTGGCGAAGAAACAGCATTGCAGAGGGGTGGGAAGGGAGGACAAGAGGAAAGCAGCTAGTGGCCAGGCCAGCGGATGTCATTGACACATGTGGCCCGTGAGAGGGTCTTAGCAGGTGTGCCTTGTTCGGAATGCCTGCGTGAGGCCAGGTGGTTGATAGGCAAGGCAGAGGTGGAATCAGAGCCTAGGGGCTGTTAGACCAGAAGCTGATTGCTCCAGCCGCAGTCCAGTGCAGAAACCAGGGCTACCGCTCCCAGCAGTCATACCATGCCTGGCTCTGCTTGCCACTGTTGCTTAGTCACTCAGGGAACCTTCTCTGAGAGCTAGGTTGCAATGGGTTTGGTCACCCCTTAGCTGTGTGACCTTGTTCACACAACTCAAGCACTCTGGGCCCATTTCCCCTCTCTCTGCGGAGGTGCCAAGAGCACTGGTCTCTGGTGAGGGTCCCACCACCTGGCCCACAGTGCACTGCATGGCAGGGTCTCTGTGTCTCTGAGGATCCTGATCACCACAGGGTTGTACTTGAACTTCACCTGCCTAACCTCCAGCATGGATAAGCAAAGGAGTAAGAGCTCTCCTCTGAGCACCCCCACCCCCCGCCCTGCCGGAGTTTTGCAGGCTGAGAAGAGAAGACTGGACAAGTAGGTACAAAGACACAGAAGAGCCGGCCCGTAGTGTCCCCACACTGGTGAATTCTAGTCAGCAGAAGATGGGCTGGGGAGAGCCACCTCCCTACTCCTCCTCCTCTTTCTCCTGCATGGGCCAGGGAGAGCCAAGCGGGACCAGCTGTTGACCCCTAGGGGAGGTTGAGTCTGTTAGAAGGTGCTGGGAGAAGAAGCAGCGGGGGAGGGATGGGCAGTGCCTCCACGGTGGGAGCACAGTACTCACTAGGACTGGGCTGCGGATACAGCTCATGTGTTCTTCCTCTGTCTGCCCTGTTCTCCTAAGCAACCTCAAACCTAACCACAGGGGTGCCCAGGGAACCAGCTAGCCCCACCAGGTGCTGCCTTCTCCTGGGAAATGAAGCACGTTCACCCCTTCCAACAGGAGCAGGCATTGCTCTAAGAACTTGACGCATCTAGGCTCTTCCAGCCCTCCTGTGCCTTGCAGCAGCTCACATGGCTAAGTGCAGCAGAGCTGGTCTCCCCACCCCTCACCCCAGGGTCTGATTGGCTGCAGAAGCCTCCATGCTCCCCACCACCAACTGCCACCAGCTCTGCTTCCTCCAGACCAGACCCAGGACCCTTACACAGCGATGTGTCCTGCTGCTGTGCATGCAACAGACTTAGGGGATGCTTGGCCAAGTGGCAGACGTGTGGATCTAGATGATGGCAGCAGCCCCACCTCTAGGGGGAGGCTCATGCAAAGCTGGGGAAGCTGTGACTGACTTTTTGAGCTGGGGTGGGTTCATAGGACACGAGTTGAATCTTAGCATAGTACCGACTTGTTGGTAGGTCTAGGGCGCCAGACATCTGACTGGGATAAGTCACTGGGAAGATATTGGAGAGAAGAGCCCCAATGACTGTGTGACATAGGGAGCCGGTGGAATGGAACCCAGGAGCAGCTTCTAGAAATGCCAGCCCAGGCAGGCTAGATCTGCCCTCTGGAAGGTGAATATCCAGGAGGTTTTTTTTAAAGATTTATTTATTTTTATTGAAAAGTCAGATGTGCAGAGAGGAGGATCTTCCATCTGATGATTCACTCCCCAAGTGAGCACAACAGCTGGAGCTGAGCTGATCAGAAGCCTGGAGCCAGGAACCAGGAGCTCTTCCGGGTCTCCCACATGGGTGCAGAGTCCCAAAGCTGTGGGCCGTCCTGGACTGCTTTCCCAGGCCACAAGCAGGGAGCTGGATGGGAAGTGGAGCCACTGGGATTAGAACCAGCACCCATATGGCACCCAGGAGCATTCAAGGCTAGGACTTTAGCCTCTAGGCCACCGTGCCAGGCCCAAGATTCAGGAATTTTTTTTTTTTTTTTAATAATGGCCCGTGCCTGGGACTCTTGTGTGTGTGTGTGTTTTTTTTTTTTTTAGGATTTGCTTTAATTTTATTGGAAAGGCGGATATACAGAGAGGAGAGACAGGGAGGAAGATCTTCCGTCCGATGATTCACTCCCCAAGTGAGCACGATGGCCAATGCTATGCCGATCTGAAGCCAGGAGCTCTTCCAGGTCTCCCACATGGGTGCAAGGTCCCAAAGCTTTGGGCTGTCCTCGACTGCTTTCCCAGGCCACAGGCAGGGAGCTGGAAGGGAAGTGGGGTCACTGGGATTAGAACCAGCGCCCATGTGGAATCCTAGTGCATTCAAGGCGAGGACCTTAACCACTGCGCCATCACGCTGGGCCTGATCCAGGACTTTTAAAATAAAACTTCCTAGGTCTGGCACCATGGTATAACAGGCTAAGCCTTTGTCTGTGGTGTCAAGCATCACAAGAAAACAGTGAGCAGTGAGTCAGTTTGAATCCTGGCTGCTCCACTTCCAATCCAGCTCCCTGCTAATGTGCTTTGGAAAGCAGCAGAAGGTGGCTCAAGTGCTCAAGCCCCTGTACCCATGTGGGAAAAAGCTCCGGACTCCTGGCTTCATCTTGGCCCACTCCTAGCCCTTGTAACCGACAGGGGAATGAACCAGCTGATGGATGATCTGTCACTTTCTCTCTCCCTTTATCTTTTTGTAACTCTATATTTCCAATAAAAATAAAATAAATAAAAATAAAATTTTAAATAGAGCTTCCTAGAACCCACCCCAGGAAACATTGATTTAAAGGCCTGGCAATAGGTTCTGGGATCTTTATTCCTGTTTGATTTTAAAATTGCTTACATATATATTTGGGGAAGGTAGAAAAAACTGAGAATGAAAAAAAAAAAAAGGAAGGAAAGCAGGCACAGGCAAGAGCCCAACACAGAAAAGCGAGTCACCCTCCCACCGCTGTGTTCCTGCCCTGAGCGTGTGTGCTCACAGGCTGGGGGGTGGCCTTGGCCGGGGAAGAGGTGGGGGAGGGCAGGTGCCTGGCTGCTTCCTGGAGGACTTGGAGGCGTATGCCAGGGCCCCAACGACACATATGGAGAGGCTGCCTTCTCTCTCACGGCTTTGCTGTCAGCTAGAAATGGTTATTAAAAGCTTTCTCAGTAGATTTGCATAAGCAACTAGTATGGGGACCGACTGGAGCTGACAGCTCCGGATTCAAATCTTCACTCTGACATTCTGAGTTCCAGTGACCTCAAGTGAGATTCATGACCTCTCGCGCGAATCCAAGCCCTAGCTCTCCTATGCTCAGAGGCAGGTAGCTTCATGGAGATCAGACCCATGGCTAGTGCCTGGCACACAGTAGGGAGGCTGAGACATTGGCACACACACAGTAGCAAGTGCACACCACACAAAGTGCGGTTGATGCAAGGATTCTAAGCTGGATAACACTTCAGGCTGCACCTGAGGAAGTATCTGGGCAAGGCCAAGGTGTGGCAGCTGCTCCATGGGCAGTGAGATATCCATGCCACCACTGCAAGCAACACGGCAGGACTGGGAGAGCTGAGAGGCCAGAATAGCTGCGATTTCTAGGCAAATTGCAGCTCTGGGAAACCGCGTGGGGCACAGGGTGCTGACAGGTGACTTCCAAGTAGCACTGACGAGTCTGGCATGCACCTGCTTTGGAGGCGTGGCCAGGGCTGATCTGGATAGCATGGGATCACCAAGTAGAGAGCCACCTTTAGGCCCAGCACTCAGCTATCTCTAATTGCTCATGATGAGGACTGGTGCTTCTTGGCCAGCTCAAGAATTAAACAAATGTTTGTTCAATCCCAAAATGAGTCCGAAAAGTAAAAGTCCCTGGAACTCAGAATGAAGTTGGAGAGGGGCAGAGTCAGGAACAGGTTCAAATGCCAAGTGCATTTTCCTAGAGGTGCTGCTTCAGGTGTACTAGGTCATTTTCTCACGCCTCTGTTTCCTTGTTTGTGAAACAGAGCCTTCCTTCAATGACCAAGTCTCACAATGTTAAGAGATTGGCATAGGGATGACTGTTGCGATACAGTGGATTAAACCACTGCCTGGGATGCCAGCATCCGCAACGGATGCCAATTCAAGTACCGGCTAATCCACTTCCAATCCAGCTCTGCATTATCCCTCCAGTTGTTGTTCAGGAACCTCTGTCCTTCCCTGGGTAAGTACGGGGTATAGCCAGCACCTCACAGCCTTGTCTCTTAAATCACTATGCCTACTCCTCTCAGCCATGGGTTCCCTGAGGATGGAGCCATATCTCCCCTCTCTCCTGTCCCTTCCTCTTCCTGGCCCACAGCCTCTGCGCAGAAGGGACACTTCTCCCAATGCCCGAGGTGATGCTCTACCGACTAAGGCCTGAACTGACTGACCCTGCTCACCTGCGTGGCTGGGACTCTGTCCCCTTGTGGGCCATCCTCACCCATGCCACCCTCAGGTTCCTGGTAGCTGTGCCTGCCGCTATAGGAGCAAGGGCAGGTTTGGAGTTGGTGTTTTCCTGGGCAGCCGTGAGGCCAGCGAGGCTGTAACTTTCTGCAGCCCTCAACTAGCTCTCGATTCTGCAGCCCAGGATTAGTTCTAGTCCATTTACTGCCAAGTTTGCCGGCCAGACGCGGCCACCAGAACAGCTCATCTGGCCGTGTAATGAATGTTTAATAATCATGCTCGGCCTTGACTGACGAACACCTGCTGGCAGGCCTGCAGCCACCCCGCTCAGCACAGCTCCCCACCTCCATGGCACCCCCTTCCCGGGATCTGCACACACGTGCCACCCACCCCTAGTCACACAGCCAGGAGGAAGCCAGCATGCTCCTTCTCCCCCGGAGCCTCGGCTGGGTTATTAGGCCCTGCTATCCCTATTGCGTTCAGGTTTACGTCAGGATAAGGCTCCGTCTCCCCGTTCAGACTAGGGCTCTCTGAGGATAGGGCTGTGTCTTCTCCCTCACACTAGGGGTCCCTGAGGAGGGGCACCATCTCCCCGCTCCACCAGAAGGGCTCTCCCACTTCATTTCCCAGGCCAACCAGAACTGAGCTGGTGCCCTGAGGTTGCCATGCGCCTGGCCTCCAGGCT
Source organism: Ochotona curzoniae (assembly GCF_017591425.1). Taxonomy (NCBI): domain Eukaryota; kingdom Metazoa; phylum Chordata; class Mammalia; order Lagomorpha; family Ochotonidae; genus Ochotona; species Ochotona curzoniae. The sequence goes on along the minus strand of NW_024466004.1, from coordinate 8,871,765 downwards.
CATTTGCAAACAAAGCAGACCTGTTTCAGGCCCGGCAGATGTTAAAGAGAACCCGGCTAGGCCCTTTAGGAATTAGTCTAAAATACACGATTGTATTTCAGGAGCCGTAAGGGTGTTTCTGAAACCTTGGGGCCCAAGGCAGTTATAACATATGTCCATTTTAGACTTTGGAAAATAGGGCGCTATAATTGGAAAAGTTCGCACAGCACTAAGTACAGGGAGCCGGGCTTTTTACATCTCAAATACCAGGTATTTAGGTGGCTTTCTTGGAACCTGGCATTAGGGACACGTGTGAATAGGTCGGCCTCATTTCTGAACAGCAGCCGGGTGGGGGGGGGGGTTGGCCAGAGAGAACTCTCAGGCACGCCCACCAGCGCCATCTCTGAGCCTCAATGTCTCTCCACCCCCTACCCCACTGCCAGGCACCTGGACCCCAGATTCAGCTCCCTGCCACCTTGTCTCCTTTGACCTGCTGGCCACCGCACCGCAGCTTTCGGGACCACATGGTAAGGTAGGAAGGGCAGTGTAGTGCCCCCAAGCCTGCTGGGCCTGGCTCTTTTCTCTCATGGTGGAATATGGCACTCTGGGTATGTGTGCACCAGGGCATGGCAGCTTTGCCCATTGGGCCTGGCACCAGGCTGTCTGGGTTTAATCTTATCAGCCCCACTAGGGCAAGTTCCCTAACCTCTCTGGGCCTCCATTGCCTCATCTATAAAATGGGATGAAAGTGATCATGCTCCCCTACTGGGATTGTGAGGGTGATTACCCAATAACTTAGAGCCTTTTGCATGGTGGCTGGGACACAGTAAGAATGCAGTAAGGGTTTGTTACTGTAATTATGCTTTCAACTGACTGTGGACACCCCCAAAACAGAAAGGAAAAATTAAAATTTCTCCACTGCACCTGCCCTCTCTAGATACTCCTGGGCACTCCCTGACCGTGTCTTTGGCTCCTCCTCACTCACAGGCCCTGCCATCCCCACCCTATACTGCACCAGATGGAGCCAGAGACCCAGGCAGCTCCTGTCCTAGCACAGACCTCAGACTCAGTCTCAGGAAGGCACAGAGCACCCCGGCAGCTCTAGGGGGTTGTGGGTGTGGTCTGGGGAGCCAGTGGGCCTTTCTGGAGCTGCCAGGCAGAGCAAGAGCCACAGCCCATGGCAGGGGCTTAGCACTGTGGTGAGCTGGTGGCCAGGGTGGCCGCCTTAGAGGGCTTCTGGAAGTTCATGGAAAATGAAATTTCAGGATCAGTTCTAAGGGGGAGGGCATACGGCATAACAGGTGAGATGTTACTTGGACCAGCTGCATCCCATAGCATAGGGCCTGGCCTTGAGTCCCAGCTCTGCTTCCAATTCCAGTTCCCTGCTCAAGTGCACCCTGGAGGCAGCAGGTGAGGGCTCCAGTATTTGGGTCCCTGCCACCCATGTGGCAGGATAGAGTCCCTAGCTCTTGGCTTGTGCTGGGCCAGTCTTGGATTTTGCAGGCATTTGCACCAGCAGATAGATGGGTACTCTGCATTTGTCCATCCCTTCTCTCTCCTTCTCTCTGCCCCTGCCATGCCAAAGAAAGGAAAAATTAAAATTTCTTTTTAAAAAGGTGAAAAAAACACATTTCAGCACAAATATATTTTGATAGCTGGGCATCCAAGAAGTCTTCAGAAAGTTCAGGACAAATGTGTATTATGCAAAAACTGTGTTGCATCACTCACTTTCACGGAGTGCTTTCATGAGAAGGCATGAGTGAGACATGTGTGCCATTCTGGTGCAGAGCCTGGGGGGGCGCCGAGCTTCACAGGTAGGTGCACAGGGTGCTATGCCATTCCCAGGCATCCGTGTGAGCCTGTGCTTTCCAACAAGCCTCCCCAAAGACTGCCACTCACAGCACTGGGGCTTCCTGACTGAATCCCCTCTGCCATCCCCGCACGGTATGGCAGGGATTGGTTGGCTCCCCAATACAGCTCCATTTCCTATAGGGCTTCCCTACTCCCACACACTCAGCATCTGCTTAGACCAGGCTGGCTGATGTTAGCCAGGGACACAAGGCCAAGAACAGAGTCACCAAACTGTGAGCTCTGGGAGGGATAAACGGTGGGAAGCACCAATATCTAGGAAAACACGAGGTCCCCAGCTCCTGCGGGTGATGGTGGGTCCTTCGAGACATGCATAGCAAAGGCTGTGGTTTTGTCCCCCGACCCCAGACTCCTGCTGGAATTTGGGTCCCCACATGGTGGAGCTGAGAGAGGTGGGACCCTTAGAAGTGCTTGGGCCCCCCAGGAAGGAGATGGTCTTCGTTCTGCTAGAAGAATTTATTTACACTTTTCTTGGAGGGGAAGACAGGAAGCAATTCTCAACAGATAAGGTCAGCTACCGGGAGAGCAGGACTTCACAAGTGTGAGTTCAGCTTCGCTGATTTCTCCTGCATCTTCTCCCACCCTGCGACCACCTGGACCACGGCACAATGATGTCCAAGACCCTCCCAAGAGCCGGACAGCTGCGGCCCCGAGCTCGTGCACTTCCGGGCCTCCGGAACGCACGCGCAGGAATAAGCGTCCTTTTTCTGTGAATGGCCCATCTGGGGCGTTTTGCTATAGCAACCGAAGACGGCCTGAGATCCCGGAGCGGAGATTCAAGAGAACAGCTGGTAGTGGCAGCCACCAGCCCCACGTGGCCAGCCCCGAGACGTGCTGCAGGCAGCCTGTCTGGAGAGTCAGAGAGGACTCGCAGAGCCAGCCAACCCTGAGCCGAGACTCAGCCTCCAAGGAGACAGAGTCAGCAGGCGTCAGCTCTCAGGACAGTTCTTGCATGGCTCCTGTGATGATGGAAGACAAGTTCCCTCTCTCCCCCTCAACTGCCCCTCTTCTCGCCCCGCCAGCTCCACAAACAGGAGCCCGCCCATCAGACACCAGGGCCCAAAGCACCTGGCCGGTGCTGCAATGGCCAAGATTGTAAGTGGGAATTCTCAGCTTCAGTGGCCATTGCTGGAAATGGCTGGCCAGGGGAGGAGTGTCTCAGGGCCAAGCTCACCCGATACCTGCCTGCAGGACCTCACCCCACCTCCATGCTGGCCACCCTAGACCCACATCTCTGCCTCCCACCTTCATCAGCTGCCCAGCTTGTACTTCATAGCAAGTCACCTCCCAGGTTTCACCCTCTCGAGCGGTCACTACTAAAGTCCTTTGTCACCCACAGGGCCTGGGGACAGAGGGTGAGGGTGAGAGGATTCTTAGAGGAAAGGGGAGTGGGAGGGGAGGAAAAGCACAGTAGTCTGTTCCAGGAAACTTGGAAGCAAAGGGGTCCACAATCGGCCCAGAATCAAGGCAAGTCCAAAGCCTCAGGCCAGCACAGATCACTCCCAGAGACGAATCCATACAGGAGACAGGAGAGAGGGATCCTGGTTAGAGGCGGCTTCCTCCAGGGAACAGCAGGTAAGTGGGGGCAAATGGTTTTATTGATTGGACAACCAGTCAGCCCCACGCCCCCAGGGCTTTAGGACAAAGGAAAAGCCATGTAGGGAGACCCCATGCTCTGTCCACCTGTAACCCCTGTCCACGAGCTGTTAGGGGGCGTTCAGGAGAGCAGGATTCAAAGCACAACTGCGGAGGGCAGAGGAAGTGGACAGTGTGCACACACAAAGAAAGGAGCATTGGGAAGCCGGCTCAGAGGGAAGGAAGTGGCCGCACAGCCGCGACACCAAGTTACAGTGACTTTGTAAAGGATTTATCTTATTTTTACTTGAAAAGCGGATTTACAGAGAGAAGAAACACAAAAATCTTTCATCTGCTAATTCGCTCCACAATGGCCGGTGCTGAACTGCCTGGAGCTTCCTCTGGGTCTTCCCACGTGAATACGGGGTCCCAAGGACTTGAACCATCCCCTGCTGCTTTCCCAGGCTGTAAATGGGGAGCTGGATCAGAAGTGGAGCAGTCAGGACAGGAAACGGCACCCGCAGGGGATGCTGATGCTACAGCTAGAGGATTAACTTGCTAAGCCATGGCATCAGCCCCAGAAATACATACATTTAAATATAAATTATATACATGGGGGACATTGGAATGGTGGGTTCACCTGCCCTGGAAGCTTCTCCTAGCCTCCCTGCCAGGCCCCGCTCCTGTCGCAGTTGATTGAGTCTTGCCTCGTGGGCCCAGTTTGGTAATCAGATTTTTCTTCAGAATGTGAAAAAGAGTCGCTGGCTGAGGGGCTGAGCTGTACATAGGGAAGTGGGGCTCTGTGCTCCTGAGGGGATTGAAATAGGTCCCAAGGATGGGTTTGAAGCCAAATAGGCCAGTCAGAAAGGGCCTGTTTCCACCTACTGACTTTGCCTCTTTGAATGAGTTTTCTTTGTCTTTCTGCTTGTTTCTCCAGCTGGAAAAAAATTTTTTAAAGATTTATTTATTTATATTGGAAAGCCAGTTTTACAGAGAAAAGGAGACACAGAGAAGATCTTCCATCTATTGATTCGCTCCCCTAGTGGCTGCAATGGCCAGAGCTGATCTGATCTGAAGCTAGAAGCCAGGAGCTTCTTCTTGGTCTCCCACACAGGTACAGGGTCCTAAGGCTTTGGACTGTCCTCAACTGCTTTGCCATGCCACAAGCAGGGAGCAGGAAGGGAAGCAGAGCCGCTGGGACATGAACCTGCATCCATATGGGATCCCAGTGAGTTCAAGGTGAGGACTTTAGCCACTAGGCTACTGCATTGGGCTCTCTCTGTCTATAAAATGGAAACTGATAAGTCCCAGCATAGACGGTGCTTGTGAAAGTGTAGCTAATCTATGCAGACCATGGGCTCAATGCCTGAGACTTAGAAAATGTGAGCAAGTATAGTTATAAAGTAAGGGGGTTCGTGCTGGGTCAGACAGAAGGGGAGAGAGAGAGAAAGCGCAAGCTGGAGCCAGAACAGAGAGGCCCTGAGCAGGCAGGTCGCTGGGAGCCGGAGGCAGCTGTCGGAGCTCCTGTTGGCTGCCGCCACTGACTTCCCCGAAGCCGGACTGTACTTGGCTCCCAGCATGGGACGGAGCCTTGCATTAAACTCTCCTCCATTCACTTTTGGAAAGCAGTTTGGCAAGCCACATCAAACGGTACCAAAACAGTTTCCCTGGCAACCTGGGCATTTATCTTCCAGAAATAATTAATGAGAAGGAAAAAACCACATGTGCAGAGATGTCCACCGTGGGCTTATGGATAATAATGGCAAGTGGAAAGCCTGCAGATGCCCCATGGTCAGGGCATCCCAAAGGGGTCCTGGTGGAATATTACACAGCCATTAAGAAGGGTGGCCAGGAGCATCAAGGAGTCACATTAAAATGAAACACTGTACAAAGCAGAGTAGTACACAAAAATCACAGCACACTCTCGACTGCAGTGGGTAAAATGTGTGTGTATACACACACATATGTATATGTACATATATATAATTTATGTGTAGACCAAGCTGAAAATGACAAAACCAAATTCATGCTTGGACTGTCTTCTCTCCCAGGTTATCTGTAGAAAGGCTCTCCTTTCCCAGATACTCCAACAAGGAGAGAGCCCCGAGCTCTCAGACTCAGCCAGTACCAGACCCACCATGCCTCTCGGGGGGAGAAGATGCTCGGGCCTCGAGCCTCTGGTATTTTTAGCCAGGCCTCTTGCAACCCAGTGTCCTGGGGTAAAAATAGATGAGGTGGCGGGGGCAGTACTAACTTCTGCTGCTCTCTGCCTCCACCCCCCGCCCTCCTCAGCCCAGGACCCAGGCGCCTTCTGGTCTTGCAGCCACAGCCTTCCACCACTCGCCTCTGGCTCCAGCCCATCACTGAGGTCTCTGTGGCTGAGAAGAATGTCTGGGTCTTGGTAGATGTCTCGGAGCCCTGGAGCTCCAGGAGACCAAGGGCTCCATTTCATGGACAAGGAAACTGACACCCAAAGGAAAGGAACAGCCCGGGAAATGGATGGTCAAAGCAGTCCCACCCTTACTGATGCTCCTCCTGTCCGGTCCCCAATGCCCACCCCCATCCCCTGCCCCATGCCTGCCTCTGGCACCACTGTCACTTGCACAAGACAAGAAGATCTAAGCAGGAGGGCACAGGACATCGGTGTGTGAGTGCACTTGATGCCCTGTTAGCTGTGGGGTGGGGACAGGACACCCTTCCCCTGAACGCCCCTCCACATCAGGGTGATGACGGACCAATGAATATGTGAGTGCATGAACTCCACCCCACACCCTGGGTGGAAGATGGATCTGCCTGGGCTTTCCACCTGCACTCACCACTCTGTCCTTCTGCCAGGAACCTGCCAGATGCTGCAGATTCTGTTACCCAGGAGGACATGGCCCATCTCAAGGGTTCCCCCGGCACCAGGCACACTGAGCCCCCTCCATCTGTTGGGGTACCTTCTTGAAGAAAGGCACGCTAATTTTAACACTAGCTGCAGCCAGATCTAATTATGGTAGTAAAGCTGCTGGCAAAAAATAAATGCTGCAAGTTTAAAGTAAAATACATGAGTCTCAGAGAGAGGCGGCCGCCAGATAGACACCCAGTCCTCAGTGCCATGGCCATGGAATTCGCAGACTGATCCTGGCAGCAAAGCACTGAATGTGCCCTTCCCCCATGCCAGACACTGCACCACCCATTTATTTAAAAGGCAGAGAGGAAGAAACAGACACACAGAGACACTGGTCTTCCACCTGCTGGTTCACTCCCCAAATGGCTGCAATGACCAGGGCTGGGCCAAATGGAAGCCAGGAGCCTCCTCTGGGTCTCCCACACTGGTGCAGGGTCCCAAGGCTTTGGGCCATTCTCTACTGCTTTCCCAGGTCACAGGTAGGGAGCTTGTTGGGAAGTGGAGTATCTGGGACTTGAACTGACACTCATAATGGATGTGGGTAGTACAGGTGGTGGCTTAAACTGCTGCACAACAAAGCCGGCCCCGTGGCCCTGTCTTAATCCATTTCTGCTGCTACACATGAGTTTTCAAAGCTGAGTGACTTACAAGGGAAAGGCATTCACTTCTTTTCATTCTGGGAGCTAAGGAAAACCCTGGTCAAAGGGCTGCCTCTGGCGAGAATCTTCTCTCTGGTCGGGCCTCCAGGCAGAGACCTGAGGCCGTGCAGGACAGCCAATGGTGAGGGGCACAGCCAAGAGTCCCTTCACTGACTTACTCTTGAGACCACCGCTGGCCTGGGAATTCATCCATCCACAAGCAGGCTCATTTGTTTGTAAGTGCACCACCCTCATGATACCCCTTAAAGGTCCCACCTGTTTTTTTTAAAAAAAAACCTTTTGCATTTATAGGAAAGAGAGAAACAGAGATCTTCCATCTACTCTCCAAATGATTTCATCAGCCAGGACTAGGTCAGGTTGAAGCCAGAAGCCAGAAACTTCATCCAAGTCTCTCATGTAGATGCAGGAACCTAAAGACTTGAGGCCATCCTCCACTGCCTCTCAGGTATGTTAGCAGGGAGCTGGGTCAGAAATGTGGAGTAGCCGGGACTTAAATCAGGCACTCCAACAAAGCATGCAGGCATCTCCAATGGTGGCTTAACTTGCTAACAGCACCTTAACACCCACTCCTGGTCTCACCTCTAAGCACCTCACAGTGGGGATTGAACTTCCATCTGAGTTTCAGTGGGGATGTTCCAAACCACAGCAGCTCCTACATTCTTCCCTTCGTGGACCCGAGACACGTACCTGCCCATGGCCTCTGCCGTGCGTGGCCGTGGACTTGGGATGTCAATGCATCCATCTTACTTCCTGACCTCAGTGGACAGCCCTGCAGTCCCGCACAGCTTGTGGTTTGGGAAGGGCCAAAAGCAAGCAGCCTCTGGTGAGAACGCAGCATCCTGGAATCAGGAGGTACTGAGTAGCGAGGCTGGCTTGGCCAGCAGGTGCCTCCTGCCCTGGAGCATGTTAGAGCACCTGTGCATGTGTGTGCACAAGTGGGCCATGGAGGAGTCCCACAATTACCTGAAGTAGTCCCAGCCTGGGGTTCCCCAAGCCTCAGAGCCCTGTGATGATGGTAGGGCGGCCCTTGAGCCCTTTCCCATGTTTCCCAACTCCTTCCTCTGCAGCCGCAGCCTCTGACCCCAACATCAGCCCCTCTGCTCTTAGCCAGTGTTCTGATGCAGTAGCCCAGGAAACATGGATCAGTCCAGGAGTGGGCATTCCTCATTATGAAAATGGGAACATGCACAAGTGCTTACTAAGCCAGGTGTGTTTGGTAGACAAAACTCAGAACCCAGGCACAGCCGCTATGCCCGGGCAGGAGCATCTTCAGGCAGCCCGCGGCTCTGCCTCCTGTAGCTGTAGACCTTATGCACAGAGCTACAGGGGCCCACCCTAGGCCTGCCCACCAAGCTCACCTACAGTGAGGTGCCTGATGAGGTGAGGGGGCACCCTTGGAGACCTCTCCGGAAGCCTGGTGTCCCCTCAAACGTGGAGGATGGGAGGGTGATGCCGGCATTAGGACTCGGCAGACAGAGCCTGAAACTTAAAATGGTACTCTGACCCTGCCTCCAGCAAGCCCTGGCTCTCTGCCTTAGTAGCCTCCATGTGGAAAATGGAATAGCACAGAGGTTCCTGGGCTTCTTGTTTAGTCCCACTTCCTCACTGCAAGTTTTGTCACTTCAGTTTCTTTGCCTGTGCTGTTCCAGGTTCTGCTTTTCTGCCCAGGCTAGGTGAGGCTCAAATGCAGTGGGAGATGTGCTGAGGGGCTTTGAAGTGTAGGGAGCAGTGTTACAACCAAGAATGCGTGGTGCACACTGCCTGCACCAGGGGTCTGAGGCCACAGGAGAACATGAAGGCGTGGCCCTGCTCTGGTCCCCCTTGAGTCTGTCAGAGACACTCTAGATTGCAGGGAGAACTAGGAACCTAAGAGCCATCAGAGACCCCCGAAGCCCAGGGCTGCTCTGGGAAGATCTCCTAGAGGAGGCAAAGTACCCCAAGGAAATGAATGAAAGCATTTACAGTTAGCACTGGGAGCCACTCAGAGAGGGCGTGGCTCTCCTGCTGGCCGTCACAAGACTGTTTTGTTACAGCACATCCTCTTAGTGGATCTTGAAAACAGCCCTCTTAATTATTGTAGGCATGCCCATTGGCAGAGAAATCCCTGCCCAAGAAGGCACAGGGCTGGATCTCCAACACGCAGCCGGAGCAGTCCCTCCCGGCATCCTGCAGACATCTACTGCCCTTCCCCTCCCCCCACAGTCCTGTACCTGCAGGAAACACAAATGCAGATGGTTCCTTTCATGTCTCTCCAGGATCAAACGGTTGGCTTTGGAAGAAAGCTGACCCGCTTAAAAGCTGCCCAGAGCCCTGGCTGTACAAAACCCTTTTCTGCTCTCCTTGCACGGCTCATACCTGGCCAGGCAACACGCTCCCTCCTCTCTTTCCCCCTCTTTCCACTACACACACACCCGTTGTCTGTCCACTCCCTTGCTAGTGCACATCACAAGCAGGACTGGCCCGCGCAGCCGCCAGGAGCTCGCTCTCCTCTCGCTTTTGCCGAGTAGTTCGTCTGTGACATGTGTTGTCCCTGCTGTGTCAGGCACCGTCATGTCTCGGAATAACGAGAGAGCAAGAAAGACAAAGAGAGATGGTGAGAACAGCACGTGCGGTGGCAGGGAGAAAAGCAGGTGCGTGGAGAGCACATGGGGGAGATGGGGCAGGGCAGCGAACGGAGGCACGAGGCGCTGCATGGAGGGGAAAGAAGACAGTGCTGCAGGAAATAGAGGAAGCAGCTGCAGAACCTCAGAGATGGTGGGTGGGGGCTGAGGGGTGGCAGGAAAGGGGCTGTACAAGGGCCTCTTGGCCCACCCCACCTAGGATCTACACCTACCCCCAGCATCTCTCCCACCAGGCTGGGCCATCCCTTGCCAGTTCCCAGTCCAGCTGAGATACCAAGACTTAGGTGGCCCAAGTTAACAGCCCTGGGGGGAGCGGGGAAGAGAACAGCACACCTTAGTCAGGAAACCCTGTCCCCTGTGCCCAACATGAGGGAAAGCCACAGGGGAGGCCACGCCACGGTCAGTTACTTCCAGGTCCCTGTCAGTGATGTCCAGACTCATCCCAACCGTTTCTGTAGCTGATCCCCTCCATTGCCCTCCACCTCCCCCACCTATCTGGTTGTCCCCAAAGTAGAAGGATCAAGACTTTGGGGAGCCAGAGTACCCTATTCTCCCTTCCCATCCTATATGACTGTGTGATCAGAGGGTCATTGCTTTTGTCCTCAGAGCCTCACTTGTCTGTGAAACAGGAAGCCAGCACAACACCTGCCCCAGAGGCCAGCTGTGAGGGTAGGATGGAGGGGGCCATGTGCACAGCGCAGCCCCAGCAATGCAGCGGGTGAACACTGTAGTGGCTGCCATGCTGGTGCCCACAGTGGGGGGAGGACAAGAAATCTGACCCCCACGTGACACTACTGGTGCTCACCACTCAAGGGGAAGGCAGTCCCTCCAGCCATGCCCGCCATGCTTTTACAGGGCCTGTGAGCTATGTGGCTGTATTCTTCTTCTTTTTATTTATTTTTTATTGGGAAGGCAGATTTACAGGGAGAAGAACACACAGAGAGGAAAATCCACCCACTGGTTCACTCCCCAAGTGACTGCAACAGCTGGAGCTGAGCCGATCTGAAGTCAGGAGCTTCTTCACACGGGTGCAGGATCATGAGGCTTTGGGCTGTTCTAGACTGCTTTCCCAGGCCACAAGCAAGGAGCTGGATGGGAAGCAGAGCAGCCGGGATTAGAAGCAGTGCCCATATGAGATACTGGCTCATGCAAGGTGAGGACTTTAGCTGCTAGGCTACTGCTCTGGGCCGAAAACAGCAGCCTTAAGGTGGATGTAACTGTCTGGGAAATGTACATGATGAAGACATCTCATGGAGCTCAACAATTCCTGTGCTTCCGTGCAGGTGCCTTTTTCGTTCATTGTCCATGAGCCTTCCCAAGTGCACTCCCAGGGTGTGCGTGTGCCTCCCTGTGTCCTCACCTCAGCATTGCAAAATGGAGCTCTGGGGATTGTTTTTATGGAGGAAGGGCCCCAAGACAACAAAAACACATCAGGTCCCCAATGGATGTGATAGAGCTCTGGTCACCACGTTGGCTGGCCGCACGGTTGCTGGGACAGACACAGCTGTACCCCCATGAAGACAAGGCCTCCTAGAGATGCCACCCTGGGGCAGAGTAGCCCAGAGAGGCGAAGTGGGCACTGAGAAGTGAGATCTGGGTCCAGCTCTGCCCTTGAGAGGCAGGGCCAGGAAGTCTCAAACCTAGAAAGTATAGACTGAGGGAAGCAGACACAATTGCACTCAGAGAACTCCAGTCAGAGGGGGGTAACATAATCCCATTCTCAGGGAGCCCCCGTCTTACAGATGAGACAGGGATCCCCGAACTTACAGAGAATTTGAAGTACCTAGTGGAGCAGAGAAGTCGTGTTGGGAGAGGAGTAGGCTCTGCCACCAGCGCCATGTAGCCAAAGCAGCCACAAGAAAAGAGCACCCAGAGTTCCCGAGGAGGCGGGGTCTCTGGGCAGAAATCGGGCCCCTGGCAGCAGCGGGGCGAGTCACAGGTTCTGGCGGCAGAAAAGGAATGTTGGCTCCACTTTCCACTAGCAGGAAGAGCCAAGGGAGGTGGTCGTGTGGGTCTGGATGTGTGTTGGGGGGACTCTCCAGTCCAGCCCAGCCCCGCTAGCGATCCACCTATATGCTCGTCAGACCCTGGCTGTCCCGGCTCTGAGTCACTGGGACACGGCCGTCACTCCCGGTGCGGTCAGGTAACCGCACGCGACAGGTGCCCTCCCCCCACCCCCCAGCCAGGCTCCCTTGCAGCACAAATGACCATATTGGAAATAGCAAAGTAAACAGCAATAGGTAAGGTGCAAATTAAAGCTGTTTCTCCCAGATACCTTATTTATAGATCTGAGCTCAGGAGCCGCACCCTCCTGGGCAGGAGCCACAGCCATGAGGAAGGCACCTGCCCCGTGCCCTCCTGCCCCAAGGACACAGGATGGGGGTGGTTCATCCTGCCTGGGCAGGAGGTAGGGGCCTGCCTGAAGCTAGCCATTCTAGCCCCTGTCTTTCCAGGGAGGTAATTGGTCTTGGTGTCAATTGTTCAAAGGCCCAAGGCCAGTGAAGGTTTGGCTTAGTATGAAGGAAAGTGCCCTTTGGAGAAGGGAAAGCATTTGCAGGCCAGAAATCTGCATTACAGGGCACTGGGCACCTGACGGCAGGGGACCGAGGTCCTCCATGGGGACTGGAAGCTGGCTGTTTGCACAGTACCTGCTGTCCTGAATGCCCCAGCCTCAGCTCACTGCACTGCACAGAGCCCTGTGGACAGATAGGGACACTGAGGCACCCCGTGGTGACTGCACCAATACAAAAGAAGGATCCTGGGGCCTGGCGCGGTGGCGAAAGTGGATAAGGTCCTCCCCTTGCATGCCCGGGATCCCATATGGGCGCTGGTTCTATCCCGGCAGCCCCGCTTCCCTTCCAGCTCCCTGCCTGTGGCCCGGGAAAGCAGTCGAGGACGGCCCAAAGCTTTGGGACCCTCACCCGCGTGGGAGACCCGGAAGAGGCTCCTGGCTTCAGATCAGCATAGCATCGGCTGTTGCGGTCACTTAGGGGAGTGAATCATCGGACGGAAGATCTTCCTCTCTGTCTCTCCTCTCTGTATATCCGCCTTTCCAATAAAAAATTAATAAAAATAAATCTTAAAAAAAAAAGAAGGATCCTGTATGGGGGTTGAACCTCTGCACGCGTTCTCTTACCTGGCACACTCTGCTGCCTCTCCAGGGGCTCCTACAAGCAGGTGGCTGTGCAGTTTGGGGCTTGCTTAACTGGCACTTGGCTGGTCTCTCGTGGTTTCCAGATTATGTGCTTCCCCCTTCATGTGGCAGGGTTCCTGACCCCACATCCAACCCACCATCAGGCAGGTGGAACAGCTAAGTGAGAGTCCCTCTTGAGGACTGGGGTATAGAGAGGGTTCCTTGGCTGTTAGCACACCCCAGGTCTGTGTAATTGCACCGCTCTCCACTGCCCATACCCCTGCCTCAGCCAGGCAGCCTAAGTAGCCCGGACAAGGACTGCAGGCTGAGGCCATGGGACACAGCAGACCTCCAGTGAAACCGGCTGCCAGGGGCGGGGTCTGACCTTGGCCTTGTTGGTGTGGTGCTGTAACCACGAAGTATGAGGCCACGGCTGGTTAGCCACAGGTTTATTAGCAGAGGGAAACCAGGACCAGGAAACCGCACTTTGCCCAATTTGCTCATCCCACCGGACCTGGGAGGCCTGTCACCATGTTGGTGGCCGGAAGCCAGTAACAGAAGCTGTGGGCTTGGCAGGAGGGTGGCCCGGGCGGGAGAAACGGCCGCATGTTGCAACGGAGGGAGCAGGCTCGCCAAAGCCTCTCACATTTGGCCAGTCGGTTCTTCCACACAGCAGATTCCAGCTGGAGGAGGTGAAGGGACGCCACCAGCCAGACCCTACACAAACATCCCCCACCACCAGGCAAACACCACAGACTGGAAATAGCCCCACACCTCAGCGACTTGACTGGCAGGGCAGCTAAAGGCTGGCCCACGGTGCAGCTTCAGTCTGACTCCAATTGGACAAACCCGGCGAGGGTGCTTGCCTGCATTGCTGCTTGCCTGCAGAGTCCCTGACCTGTTTGATGAGGGCTGGACAGAAGATCCTGGCAGTTAAAAGATCAAGAGGCAGGGCAGGCATTGTGGCACAGCAAGTAAAACCTCCGTCTGCATCACTGGCATTCTGTATGGGCACCAGTTCAAGTCCCAGCTGTTCCATTTTTGATGTAGCTCCTTGCTAATGTGCTTAGGAAAACGTAAGATGACCCAAGTGCCAACCACATGGGAGATGGAGTTCCAAGTCCCTGGCTTTGCCCTAACTCAACCTTAGGCCATTGTGGTCTTTTGGGGAGCAAACCTGCAGATGGAAGATTCTGCCTTTCAAGTAAACCAATATACCTTAGGGTGCGGGCAGGTGGGGGGGGGGACGGAGCATGAGGCAGTGATGAGGAGGATTAGTTCCAAGTGGCAATCCAAGGGCTTGGGTTCTGCCACCCACAGCTGTGCAGTCTTGGAGATGTCACTTCCCCCTTCTGGGGCTCAATTTCTGCACAGTACAGTGAAACAGCAGGCCTGCTCCTCAGAGAACAGGAAGCCTGTGCAGAAGGCTGGGATGTTCATCCAGTGTCGGAAACTGCAGGGGCACATGAGTCCTGCCATCACATGGCACGTGTAACCAGTTCTTGTAACACTCCCTGGAACCCCGTGGAGCAGGGACTGGTCCTTGTTCCATCTTGCAGTGGATGAAAATAAGACACCAAGTGGTCCATGCACCTGCCAAGGCTATACCTGGTGAGTGATGAAAGTGGAACTTGAACCCAGAGGCAAACCATGTGAGACAGCCCACGATGTATGCATGTATCAGTCTCAGGGTGGGCATAGCAGGGACCTGCTATGGGCCCACCCCCTTGCAAAGGTGCTGTGCAACATGAAGACAAGCTCCCCGCCTCAGGTTCCTCTTTGGCTCTGCTTCTTCCTAGGGTGGCCAAGCTGAGCCAGGAAAGCCACAACCCCGCCAATGGGCTGACCAATGTGTGAAACGTGCCCGGGTCACAGTGCCCGGGCAGGAGGGAAGGAGAGGTGGCAGCAGGCTGCCAGCCATGTGGTCCCCAGCCCACGCACTGTCTGGCAGCCCTGGGGGGTGGGATACAGGGCCCATAAATAGCAGGCCTCTCCCCAGAGTTGGGAATAGAAACCCAATCCAAACAGGGCAGGGAGTTGAAGCTTGCCAGCCACAACCTCCTTCCCTTCAAACTGGAGGCAGCTTGGAGGGCCCCATCTCCGAAAGACTCAGATCACCCTGCAGAGAAAGCTTAGCTGGCCCCAATCCAGGAACTTTTCATCATGGTTCAGGCATGTTGCAACAAGACTGCAATGGGGCCTGGTACGATAGCGTAGCGGTTAAGGCCCTCACCTTGAACGCGCCAGGATCCCACATGGGCACCGGTTCTAATCCCAGAAGCCCTGCTTCCCATCCAGCTCCCTGCCTGTGGCCTGGGAATGCAGTCGAGGACGGCCCAAGATTTTGGGACCCTGCACCTGCGTGGGAGACCCAGAGGAGGTTCCTGGCTTCGGATTGGCTCAGCTCTGGCCGTCATGGCTGCTTGGGGAGCAAACCGTCGGACAAGATCTTTTTCCCTGTCTTTCCTCTCTGTATATCTGCCTTTCAACAAAAAATAAATTAATCTTAAAAAACAAACAGGGCCCGGCGCGGTGGTGCAAGTGGTTAAAGGTCCTCGCCTTGCACGCCTGGGATCCCATATGGGCGCCGGTTCTAATCCCGGCAGCCCCGCTTCCCTTCCAGCTCCCTGCCTGTGCCCTGGGAAAGCAGCAGAGGACGGCCCAAAGCTTTGGGAAACTGCACCCGCGTGGGAGACCCTGAAGAGGCTCCTGGCTTCGGATCGGCATAGTATCGGCCCGTTGCGCTCACTTGGGGAGTGAATCATCGGACGGAAGATCTTCCTCTCTGTTTCTCCTCTCTGTATATCCACCTTTCCAATGAAAAAATAATAAAAATAAATCTTTAAAAAAAAAACAAACAAACAAACAAAAAAAACACAAGACTGCAATGAATGGTGTCTTCCGAGCACCTAGTAGGTTTTGCCCTCGGCTGTAGGCGCTGCCTGTGGACTGTCTCAGCTGACATCCCCACAGTCCTATGAATCAGTTCTGCCATTTTTGCCCATTTCACAGATAACAAAACCAAGGCCCAGGAGATCTAGGGCACAGTTGGAGAGTGCGGGTGGGGAAGCCAGAACCCAGGCTCCCTTTGCTAAATGTGCCACCTTCACCTGGGCGACACAGCCCAGTCCAGCCACTCAGAGTCCTGGCCTTCAGTGGCCTCCATGCAGGGGATGGAGGGACAGTCCAATCCCCGTGGTGGAAATGATAACATGTGCTGGGGCTGTGAGGTTCCTGGCCGCGTTTGTCAGATGGACCTTGGCACCCATCTTCCTGCGGGGCAGAACCCTGGGAAGCAAGGGGACCCAGAAGTCCCCAGTTGGGGCTGCCTCAGGGTATACCACCCACAAAAAGGAGACCTCAGGGAGACTGGATATGGATCCTGGCTCTGAATCCTCACTCCAGCTTCCTGCTAAGGCAAGCCATGGGAAGAAGCAGGTGCTGCCTTGAGCAGTTGGATCCTAGGCACTCCTCGGGAGAGCAGGACCAAGTTCCCAGCTTCTGGCTGGCTTCAGCCTGGTCTCGTCCCGGCCCATGGCAGCTATCTGAGGCAATAAATGATGGACAGAAGTTCTTTCTGTCTCTCTGCCTTTTAAATAAATAAATAAAATTTCACCTCTTCCCCGGGGCCCCTTGGTTTGGTAGGGGCACTGGGAAAATGAACACGGGGCTATAAGGACGTGGAGGGGAATGCACAGGACCCTAGGGAGCGAGGGCCTCAGGGTCCCATGCTGTTGCCACCCCTTCAGGATTCTTAGGCCCAAAGAGGAAGTTCCAGGTCAACTGCCAATGCCATTCTGAATTATCTCCAGGCCAGAATACCGTCTCTTGCCATGAAGACCCCTGCCGACATGGAACTTTATCTGGCTTTACCTGGTCCCCGTGACTGTACCTGTCCCCTCCACCGCCATCTGCTGCACTCTCCCGAAGACGCTCCTGAACACTGATTGGCTGGCCTGGTGACAACATTCAAGTCTTTCCTTCTAGGATGCGTTGCCAGTGGTCAATGATGTGGGAAAACTTGCAAAGCTGTCTGACATGTCCGAGTTCTTGGAATGAGGAGGCCTGCATAGACGTGGGGCAGGGCGGGTGGCAGCCTGGGGCCTGCGTTCTGAGGACACAGGTGAAGGCCACTAGTCACTCCACTGGTGGGGGAGGAGACATGAGTGGGCTGCGGAGATGCCCACCTTGACCTCTGGGAGTTCCTGGCATCGGGGCCCAGGGAAGGTATTCGGCCTGGCATGGGAAGAGAGGAGAGCTCGAGAGCTGGGACAGGGTGAGGCTTTCTGAGAACTCACTTCAAGGAAGAGGACACAGCCTGGCCAGCCTCCCTTGGACAAAATGCCCAGTTTTCTCCACTCCTGAGGGGTTGCTCTCTAACCTGGTGCCCTAAAAAGCAGCTTCTCTCCCTCATGGGAGTAATGGGAAGGATTGATTTAGGGACTCTCTTTCCACATCAGGAATGGGAGATCTGCTCTGCTCCAGCATCCAAGACCCTCTGGCTGATGCCTGGGGCTAGGTTGCGTTGGGAACTGGCAGCCCAGCAGAGAGCTCCTGGGAGTCCACTCCTCTCTGACCTGGTGCAGCCCAGGCGCTCTTGTAAGTAGCATTTGGAGGGCACGGCAGTCCAAGGTTCTGGAGGCCTTCCTGGAGGAAACGCTGCAGGCATACAAGGCACAGCCTGGCAGCTGCCTCTGAATTGAAACTCTGGCCAAAAGAGGAGCTCAGCCTAAAGGATCAGGAGGAGGGACGCGAAGCCAGCCGGCCAAGCATGCAGCCGTGCAAAGCACCAGGTAGGGCCGCTCCGTGCAGGGCACAGTTTGATCTTTCAGTACAGATTTCTTAAGCAGGAGGCCCTGCCAAACAGACCAAGGACCTGGTCAAGCAGTGAACAAGAGGCAAAGTCATTGCCTTTTGGGGGCTTGTGTTTAGTGAAGAGAGATGGGCAGCACACACATGCACATGCATGTACTCACGCACAAATACATGTACACACAATAAACAGGGTGGCGAGAGTGGAGGATGTTGTCGGGTGGGGCAGAAGGTGACACTGGGACAGAGATGGGAGTGGAGGATGCTGCCAGGTGGAGCAGGAGGTGGCACCAGGACAGAGGCCTACAGACAAGGGGAGCACCCAAGCAGTGGGGGAAGAGGGATCAGTCAGCTCAAGACCCCTGAGACAGGGGCCTGCTTGGGGTATCCTGAGGAACAGCAAAAAGGCAGCTGGAAGGGGCTTGAGGGCAGCGAGTAAGGCAGAGGGGAGTAGGAGGATAGTCAGGGCACGAGCTAGTTCTTGAAGACATAGCAACCATTGCAGAGTCAGGAGGGAGGGCAGCCCATGCATGGCTGTGCCCCACACCCCAGCCCAGGCTCTCCATGCTGCTGCGCCAGGAGTAGGCAGAGGAGGCGGCACAGGAGGGGCAGTAACGAGGGACTGGGACATGAGCACACAGACCCCCAGTCTTGGTCTGAGTTGACATGGAGGGTGCAGCGTTCCTGGTGAGGGGCCAGGCTGAAACACAGCAACGGCTCAGGACACTGTGGGTGACAACAGGTTATTTTAGTCATGTTTAGTGTGGCATCCCTTTCTAGTGTCACAGCCTATAGGTGACCTTCCTGTCCTTGCTTGAGTTCCCCCTGGCCATGAGGATCTCACCAGAGATGCCTGAGTTTGGCACAGAAGCCAGCTGTGTAGGTCTTTAAGTTTTTTGTGATAGTCTTCCTGATATCCAAGTGAGAGGTGTCCCAGGACACATTCATTACCATGATCTGGGGTCACCAGAGCCCTTGGGCACCTGCAGGAAGGCTTAGTGCCTTAACTGAGGGCATTGAGCACAGCAAGCAAAATGTGGAGGGTGTTGGGGCACTCAGGGCAGTTCCATTCTTACTGAATGGGGAAGGGTAGCCAAGCCGCCCGAGGTAGAAGGCAGGAGGTGAGCTGGCATTCATCACAGCTGTCACCTTGTCTCAGTTTCTCTCTTTTCCTGGGACCAGGGTCCATGGTCAGGTGCAGCGAAGCCTGTACAGGTGGAAGCTACCAGCTTCATCCACTTGGGTGTTGGGTAACCGGACACAAAGCTCTTTCTGCTGCTTCCTGGGACTACGGATGAAATCACTGGCCCATGCTAACAGGGTGCAGGGTAGGAGTTCCAGTTCCCAAGCCTTCAGTGGGCACTGTCTTGGGCTTTTGCTGGCACTCCAAAGGGCCAGGCTGATGCCACCAATGCTACCTGGAATCCCATCCAGGGCCTTGTCCCTTCCCATCTTGTAGTCCCTGGTCCCTTTCTAGTTTGCCAAGGAGTCATGTGGCAGTGAGATCTGCTCTGGGAAACTCACAGATACATCCTGAGGCCATAATATCAGTGACAGTGGTCAATGTTGGGTTTTTTTTTTTTTTTTACTTATTTATATTTATTTGAAAAGTAAAGTGACAGAGATCTTCCCTCCACTGGTTCAGTCCCCAAATGACCACAATGGCAGAACTGATCTGATCCAAAGCCAGAAGTCTGGAGCTACCTCCAGGTCTTCCACATGGGTATGGGGCCCCAAGGCTTTGGGTCATACCCTTCTGCTTTCCAAGGCACATTAGCAGGGAGATAGATTGGAAAACAAACTGGTGCCCATATGAGATGCTGGTGCTGCAGGTGGAGGCTTAGCATAGCACACCTCAGCACACCAAAACTATAATGTTATTGAGTAACATTATGGGCTAAGAACTTAGTCAATTCTCACATGTGTAGAAGAAGCTGTGCCCATTCTACATATAGAAAACTGAGCCACAGATATGCTATCATTATGCTGTTTTGGGTGAGTGGCAAAGTCAGGATTCCTACTTGGTGCCCCTTCCAGAAAGCTAGGAGTCCACACATGCATACCCGTGTATGTACACACATGTGGGCACAGGTGATCACACACATGCACCTTTGGATGCCACTGCCTGCAGGGTTGGTGCATGACATCAGGCAGGCTTTTGGAGCGTGTCCTGTGACATGACATAGCTGCAGGCCAGGGACAGCCACTCCTGCTGCCCCAAGACTTGACCTTGTGAGTTCATCAACTCCAAGTCCACCAGACGTAAGGGGGCCTGGGCACTGGGGAGCCCAAGAAGCAAAGCGATTCCACATGTCCAGCTGTGACTTGGCACACTGTGTGCTGGCCAAAAAAAAAAAAAAGTGTACTGAACAAACACATGAGTTGCTTCAGACCTGCAGATGGGCTCCAGGCCAGGCGGGCACCATACCACTGGACACTCCAGCGTGCACAAACTATGTACACAAGCTTGAATCAACAACCAAAAAACCACATTGTTCCCAACAAATAGTGACTGAATCCACAACTGGGGTGGTGAGTAAAAGGACCTGCACCCCAGCCTGTCACCGTAACTGATGCCTCAGGGACCCCTCAGATAGATGAGACAGAGACCCTGAAGTTAGCAATGCACGGTTGGCCGGAAGCAGCAGAACACAAGAAGGGCAAGTGTAGCCAAAGGCAGCTTGCTCCCAAGTTCACTGAGCAACCAAGTGCCCTGCAGAAATCAGCTGTGCTACGCCCATCCTCCCTCCCTTCCTCTGCACACACACACATACCCGCCCCTTGGGCACTAGGAGGTCTCTGTCGCCTGTGACCCGCCCTCTAGACAAAAGCCCCTCCAGCCCCAGAACCTGGAAGGCAGTGGCAGAGCTGGACAAGCCCACCAGGCAGAGAGGGTAAAAGGCCGCCAGGACCCCCGGCTTTGCCATTCTCTGGGCACACAGGCGGCCCCTCTCCGCCTGATGGAATATGTCAATGTGTCCTTTGTCATTGTCCCTTTCAGAAGCAAAGCTATTCAGACAGAGCTCAAACTTCAGGACAGTTCATCACCAGGACAGGCAGCAGCCAGCCAGCCAGCCCCTGGGGCAGGGCTGCATATGGGGAGCCAGCCTGAGTGGAAGCCAGAAGCTGTAGCCTTCACTCCCCAAAATGGGTAAGAGTAGCCTTCATTCCTCTTAGAGCTTCCTGCCAGGGTGGGGCTCAAGTGTGGGTTGGGGGGTGCTCTCCATTCTGCTGCTGCCTGGGGCCTCTAAGAGCAGCACAGGCCACAGCAGTGGGCACACAGCCTGGGAAGATATCTACTGTCCAGAGAAGAGCAACACCATGTGTGAGAGCTACAGGCGTGGGGAGGAGTCTGCTCCTCCCATCTCCCAGCCCACTGCTGGAGCAGCTGAGGACAAGCACTCTGTGAGGTGCAGGGGCCACCTGCAGGTGATTGACAGGGCACCTGCAGCCCCCACCTGGACATGGTCCTCGGTTCGTCCCTGGCCCCAGCCCCAATCTGGTTCTTCCCTTTTCTTCTTCCCTCTCCACTCATTTCTCCTTGCTTTTCCTTCTCCCTCTATTTCACCTTTCTCCCATCCAATTGCAATGTTTTTCATACTTCCTGCCCTGGACCCTTGGGGACAGAACCAACTTGGGCCATGGTCTCTGCCCCAGGCAAGCACATGGCAATCACCATGTCACCATACACTGAAACTCCAAGTGAGATCCAGTACCTGTCCAGTCTGGGCTCTCCAGAGGAGCTCTTGAACCGTGTGTGTGTGTGTGTGTGTGTGTGTGTGTGTGTGTGCACGCGCATGTGTTGGAGGAGGTACGCGTTGCTATGGAGGAAACAGCATTTGTAAAGGCCTAGAAATGAGATAGGGACTTGTGTGGGCCAGGACACAAATGGGAGGAGGCCCAGACTGGGGCTCCAGTGTGGTCAGAGTGGCTACACTAGGGTTCTCACCTCCTCTATCTGTTGCCCGGCTTGTAGCAGCATATCTGATGGATAAAAGTCGGTGACTGCAGCAGGTGCCACACACAGGTGTGTCTGCAGTTTGGCCCCACCACCTCTTGGGGGCACTGCCAGTTCCTCTGCCCAGTGTCTTCCCTCCCCACCCCACCCAAGAAGCCTCTGGTGGGAAAGCCAGTCTTCCACATTTGTGATTCAAGCAGGACTGCCAGCAGCTGTGTCCTATGTTTTAGGCCCCTGACTGGCCTGGGCTCAGTGATGACCAAGCACGAATTCCCATCCTCCTGACAAAGACAATGGGTCTTGGAATGAGCACGTGGACCCTGAACTGCCTATGGCTGTCCTTTCTGGAGGGTCTTTAAGATTGCTAAGGAGGAGAGCCAACCTCAGCAAAGGAGGGAGGTGCTAACTCAGCACCAGACATGGAGTGAGGTAGGGATTGGTGTCATAGCATAGGGGGTTGAGCCCGTTAGAGTACCAGCTGCCCTGCTTCTGATCCAGCTTCCTGCTAACACTCCTGGAAAGGCAGCAGGAGATGACCTAAATACTTAGGCCCATACCACCCACATGGGGAACTCAGATGGAGACCCTGGCTAATGACGTCAGCCCGATCCAGCCCCAACTGTTGTGGTCATTTGGGGAGAGAACTGACAATTCAACGATCTCTCCCTCTCTCTCCCTTTCAAATAAATAAATCTTTAACAACAGAATAAGATAAACCCATGTCATTTAAATGGTTGGACCCACTCCTCAGCTGTCAATTAAAATTACTATCTGTTCCTATTTTCTTTACTTTCCTGGCCTCCAAGGAAATCGTTGCCAACGTGGTATTACCCTCATACTCTCCTGCCCAAACACACACACTCCAGGGAGCCCAGGCTCACTAAAACTTGCAAAGGGCCAGTGACTCACTCTTGGGCTGCCCTGCCCCACAGAGACAGGTGGGGTCCCACACCCTTGGATCCTTTCCTACGTCAAATTATGACCCTAAGGACTCTTGAGCTGTCAGCAGACTGAATCTTAGTGATGGCCAAGCTCCTGGCCATGCAGAACTGCCGCTGTGACGCCTCAGCTCAGCTGCGTGGAACCCATGGGTGCCTCCACCTAACAGCCTTCCCCCTGAGCCCCTCTCCCACCACTCCTGCGGCTGCTGTGCCCCCCAGCTCTAATGCCCTGGCTCCTCCCTGCCTTCGCCTCGCACGGGAGCCACCATGAGCCATCGCCACCACAGGTCATGTTGTCCAAACCACGGCATGTTTCAGAGTAACCCCTACTGTTCTCGTGGGAAGGGGACAACCAGAAGAAGGCCCCGGAAACCAGCGGGGAAGGTTCTTCAAACACAAGGAATGTGATTTCCTTCAGGGGAGGGGAAGAGGGAAAAAAGAAAAAAAAATCCCCACCACAGCCCTCCTTGGCTCCAGCTGCTGCGATCACCGCCTTGGGTGCGTTTAGTGGTTTGGTCTCTGTGGGCGTGATTTAAAATCTGCTGTCCAGGCAGAGCGACAAAGGAGGCTGGGACAGGGCCAGGGAAGACCTCAGAGGACAGGGGTGTTCATCTTGTTAAAAATAGCCCTCCCCGTGGCTATTTCCATGGCGCTTGGCAACCAGAGATCTATGATTTTCCCTTTTTTCGGCCATGCTCCGTTTGGACCAACTGATAAAAATAGTCGATAACAAGCTCAAAAAAGCCAGGCTATTTTTACACGCAAGCCCCACTTGGATTGGGCCTGGAGTGGGGTGGTCAAGGGGTGGACTGGGACTGGGGCAGGCACAGGGACTACAGAGGGTCCAGCAAGCGAGGTGCCACTGCTGCTGCGTGCACAGCCTGGAGTCAGCAAACAGAAGCTGGGCTCTCTGACCCCCGTGGTCCTGGCAGTCTCCCAGGTCCTGCTGGCCCTAGCCCTGACCTCCCTAAGGGCCCACTCCTTTGCAGATACCTGCGAAAGGAGGGGCTGAGAGGTAGCCTACTAGCAGTACACCTCAGGCCCCAGACTGTGGTCCCAGAGACTGGGCCAGGGAGAAAGGCCTTTGTGGCAGGGGTCAGAGGACAGAGGAAGACATCTGAGACCAGCAGCACACCTGGCACACTCACCCACGTGGCATCACCCAGCAAGTGGCTGCTTCATGTACCCGGGCCACACCTCCCAGGGTGGCAGCGCCTACTGTGCATGCATGTACTTCCTTGGCAGACCTAGCTACAGTGAGAAGTACAAACACAGCCCAAGACTCCCCCATCCCGGGAGAAATGGGGTACACATCTCACCACCGCCCCCCCCCCCCCCAGTTCCTCGTGTTGCACCATGCACAGGTCCTCTCCGGCCCCTGTGTTCCAGAGACCCAGACAACACAGTGTTATTCAAGGGACAGGCACAGGCTGTGCTACCCAAGAGGGTGCGGGAGCACTCACTGATCAGAGCACTGGACAAGGGGATCACGGTAGGCCAGGTAACAGCACCTTTTGTATGCAAACTTGGGAATGCCGCTTCTCTCAGCATGCACTTGCTCCACCAGATGCACCTGGTGGGACAAAATTTTCAGCTTAGGCCTAACTATAGAGCAAGTCTCAAGCAAGTGGACAAAAGAGAGGGTGGCTGCATAGGCTCACCAAGACACCTCAGGACCTGGTTCTTCCAGTTCCCAGGCTGGTGCCCCCGCAGAGGGTAGGGATGTGGAGGGAAATCCTCCAGCTGCCTCCAGAACCAGCCCTTTGCTCAGGGATTGGGGGCCTGGACACAGCCTGGATGGCTCCATCCTGTAGATGTGCGTCCTCAGCACATGCCGAGGCGGGAATTTCCTCCTGTGTCCTCAGCTCCCTGGGTTTGTTCCCCATCGCTACCTCCCAAGGGCAACGTGCTTGTTGGGACAGGTGGGGGTGGGAGGGAAGGCTGTGCTCAACACCTCCCCCCCTCTTCCTGCATTGTTCCTCAACCCACCCTGGTACTGGGCCCAGTGACTGGCGGGGCCGGTTTCTCTGCCAGGCCAAAGGCAAATAAATAAACAGGAGGCCAAAGGGCACCTCTGCCCAGAGGCATGCATGCAGGAGGCAAGGCCACAGGCAGAAAGTTCCTGGCTGGGCCCTAAGATGCCAAGAGATTTCAGTTGTGCCAGCTTCTTGGCTGGGCCCAGCCTGTGGTTACGTAGATTTTCCTGGGTTCTGTTTATTCAGCCTTGAATATGTGGCCCCGGGACAGTGTTTATTAAGTGAGCACCAAAAGTGTGCCGACCACTGTGTTGCAGTCTTACAGAAGCATCCCAGGATGCTGCCAGCTGAGCAGTGACCAATAGCAATCTCATGAGAAAACAGGTGCAGAGAGGCTAGGTACCTTGCCAAGAGACACACAGCCAGAGAGCCCCAAGGCCTCTCTCATGGTCTCTGCTACAACACGGCCCCAACTGCCATCATCCTTCACCTGGGCTGCGATGGGCCCCCTCACAAATCTCCTGCTGCTGCCTTCAACTTGTCCCCTGCAGCGAGCTGTCACAGCCCAGTACAGGATCATGTCCTCTGCTTCTGTCACTACTGGTCACACCATGACCCATGAAATATCTTCCCCTGCTATCTCTGCCTTCAGTCCCTCCACCTGCCCCCTCCTCCTCCCCTAGACCTATGGGCCTTCAAGCAAAGCCTGCACTAGCCCCAGGGCTTTGCATTCATGGCTCCTTCTGTCTATTGGATCAAGCCGTTCTCCACATTTATCCACCCACATGGCTCCCTCAGGTCTCTGTTCCAGCGTGCTGAGAGTAGGGAAGTGGCTGGCAACAGGGAGCTGAAGATCACCAGCCCCTGGGATGCACTGCCCCTTCCAGGTAGGCCTCCGAGACCAGGGTTCACAGCTGGGAGCCAGCATCAGCTACAAACATCCAATATGGCTGCAGGCTGTGTCCCCATGATAACCTTAAAGTCATGATAATGTCATTCTCCTGTAGTTACCCCTCCTGGCAGGCACAGACCCCACGACACCTCTGAGTTTCCTTAAAAAGAATGTGGAACCAGCTGTCACTTAAGTCCCACTCCCAATTCTGCCCTCTGCATATTCAGTTAAGCACCACCCCCAGACCTCCCAAGAGTATAAAAAGACAGCTCCTCACCCAGGCTTGCCAGCTGTGGCTCGCTCTCTCAAGTTGGCCAACACTTATTCCTCTGGTGCTTTTGTTTTACATCCTTCTTTCTGTCTTGCTCACTTTTACCCATGGAGACAAGAACTTGGAGCAAGCCTAGCTAGAGCTTACCTCCCTCAACCCCACAACCGTATCACCTGCTCAGAAAGGCATCCTCTGATTCCCCGCCCCCCCCCACACACACACACCTGTTTCCCCTGATTTTTTCTTTCCAGAACAAGGACAGGCTTGTTTGGCTCATGATCAGCTCCACCCACTAGAATGTAAGCTCCCTGCAAGCAGTGGTTTTCATTCACTTTGTCGGTTTTCTAGGTCTCCAGAGCCTAGAATGTACCTGGTAGTTAAGAGTTGGTGAACATAAGGGAATTAGAGAATGAAGGATCTAGACATGCAGATCTTAGCCTTCTGCTGTCCTCGGCCCCTGGGCTCTGTGTCTTCTACTTCTCCTTGTGACACAGGTGATGGCCAACTGCTCCTACAGCTGGGCACCCTTGAGGCTAAGGCCTGACTTCCCTTTTTGATTGCTCCATTGCCTCCCACTGTGCCTACCCTCTCCTTAGCAGCATCAACCTGGTGCTACCACGTGCCTGCTGGTCACCCAGGCAGGGTGACTGGGACAGGCAGCAGTGCAAGGGAGCCCAACACAGCAGAAGCCACACTGCGCATGCCATGCTGTCAGATACCCCAGACACCCAGCTGAGCCTCTGCTGCAGCCCTGGATCCCCTGTGGGCAGCACAGGCCTCAATTCCTAATTCCTACCCCTGCCTGCAGAGGGCCCTCCTCCACTCCTCTCTGGGGCTCAAGCCTTTTCTCTCTGCAGGTTCCGCCCCAGTCAGGACCTGGTGGCTCTGCACCTTAATTGCAAGGTCTGTGAAATGGGAGCCCAGGGTGCCAACTCTTGTTTGCTTTTAAACAAACCTAACTTTTCAAAAATTCTCCCTCAGGGAAGCTGCTCTTTCCTTTACAATGGGATGTGCCACAGAATGCCACTGGCAAATTACAATCCAACCCTTCTCCCACTTCTGGGGACATGCCACATGCACAGCTGGACAGTGAAAAGGGTGCTAATGTCCTCATGAAGAGCCTCACTAAATTCCTTGCATGAAATTGAAATCAGCCATTAGAGCTGGCAGAATGGCTCAACTGGCTAATCTTCCACATGCAAGTGCCAGCTTTCCATAGGGATGTCAATTCGTGCCCCGGCTGCTTCACTTACCATCCCATTTCCCACTTATGGCCTTGGGAAAACAATGGAGGATGGGCCAAAGCCTTGGGACCCTGCACCCATATGGGAGACCCAAAGGAAGCACCTGGCTCCTGGCCTCAGATCAGCTCAGCTCTGACTGCTGCAGTCATTTGAGGAGTGAACCAGCAGATGGAAGATCTTCCTCTCTCTAACTCTCCTCTCTATACATCTACCTTTCCAATAAATATCAATAAATGAATCTTTGAAAACAACAACAACAACAACAAAAAACCTGGGACCTTTCAAGCCACCTATTTGTCCTGGCTGGGGGAGGGGACAGCAGAAGAGATCCTTGCTAAGGCTAAGGAAGGAGCATGGGGACTTTTATAATCTTACTCCAAAGTTGGGACACTAGAATTAATGTCTCATTTTTCATGCAAGGACATTAAGGCCCTGAGAGATTGAATTATAAGGAACAGAACAGAACCTTGACCTTAGCTTTCCTGGCTCCAGGCTGATGTTCCCTCCACTACTCAAAGTTGGGGTTTTGGAGGTCTGTGCATTGGCATAGAAAGCTAAGCCTCTGCCTACAGTGCTATCATCATTTTTGGGCACCAGTTCATCTCCTGGCTCATGTCCCACTTCTCATCCAGCTCCCTTCCTGTGGCCTGGGAAAGTAGTAGAGGATGGCCCAAAGCCTTGGTACCCTGCACCCGCATGGGAGATCTGGAAGAAGTTCCTGACTCCTGGCTTCGGATCTGGCTCAACTTTGGCCATTATAACCATTTGGGGAATAGACCAGCAGATGGAAGAGCTTCTCTCTGTCTCTCCTCTCTGCAAATCTGCCTTTCCAATGAAAATAATTTTTTTAAAGTGAAAAAGGAGAGATGTTGTCCAGAATTCCCACTCATCCTTCAGAACCCCTTCAGGCGAGGCCTCCTCCAGGTCCCTGCTTAGTCCTCCCCCACCCACTCACACATATGACCACCCAATTCCCCCCTGTCCCGCCCGACACTCCCACGGGCTTTCTGGAGCTTATCCCCTGTGCTGTCCACAGCATGCTAGGAGGTGATGCCGCTAACCCCCAGCTACAGAGATGAAGGGCCAGGGCTCTGAGAGGTGAGAGATTCAGTGAAGGCCAAGCCAGAAAGAAAACCCACTTCACATTCCCCTCACCGCTTTTGATTCTAGGTCTGTTGGCCTTCCCGGCTGGGCTGCCAGTACCTTGGAATTTTTAACTAGGGCTGGTGACACAAGCAGCTTTCCAGGAGAGTGGGCAGATGTTCCTCATCATTCTGCAACTGTTTTCTTGTTTTGTTTTGTTTTTTCCCTATGGCTCCCAGAAAAGTGAAGAACTCCGCCAGTGCTTCTTGGACTTCTTAGTTCCCCGAAGCCCAGAAAAAGGTGGAACAAACCTGACAAAGTCCTTAGGTAGGCTGAGTGAATGACTCAGTGAGCGATGGCTCTGAGAAATGAATCCATGAAGTCAAGAACAAACAAGGTGGCTGCTGAAAAAGAGAGGATTGAATCAAAGTGGATCTAAAGGAATCACAAACCTCGTCAGGATCCTTGACATTATTCTGGAGGTAAAAAACCAAGGCCCGGGAAGCCGCCCCACCCAGCTGCAGGGGACCTGCTGGGAGCAGCGGGGGAATGGGGTGGGATGGCCAGGTGAGAGTGAGCCCTGTATGGGTTTGTCTCTCACTGCTGCCCACCCCCTGGAGCCCACTCCTCCACGCCTGGCCCCTCTCCGCATCATTGGAGCAGGACTGAGTGAGCATCCTGCTCTGTGAGAGACTTGCCCTTCAGGCCTGGGTGGCCACAGGAGGGCTGGAAACATCTGGCCATGGCAATGAGGCTTTCTGGTCTCTTCCTCCTTCTGGAAGGATCCTTGGAAGTCTGGGACACAGTATGTGCCTGGGGGATGGCTGTGCACAGTGGGTGCTTATAGAAAGCTCAGGAACAGCAGGGTGCAGCCCTGTTTTCAGTCTCAGAGGGGCCTGGGAGAGCCGAAGCACCAGGAAGGACAGCCAGAGCTGCTTGCCCACACCCTGGCCCAGCAGACCAGCTGGGGAAGGGACCTGAATCCTCTAGGGCCAGATGCTGTGTCCCCAAGTCCCTGATCCTGGAGCCCAGGCCATATGGGCTTTTCCCAGGCCTTGAACCCATGTCCAGAAGCCTTCTCCTAGGGGTCACCCCCCTTCCCAGCCAGGAATGGAAGTTCTGACTTCCTCACCCAAGGCCCCAAGGGGACAGTGCCCTCTGGGTGGGAGCAGAGTTTGGCTACCCTACCTGCAGCTACAATTTCACAAGGTACTCACTGCTGGCGGCACCTCCCTCTTCCCGGCACAGAGCTGGCAGGACAGTGGGTTCCATCTTTCTTCCACCACAGCCTGCAAAGAGCACAGTGCCCTCAGAGCCCCGGGCCACAAACCATGCCCTGGGGACATCCCCAGATGGGCAGATGGGCTGAGGAGTCACTGCCCAAAGGCCTGCCATAGCCAGGGATAGGCCGGGTCAAAGCCAGGAGCGAGCAACTCAATCCAGGTTTTCTATATTAGTGGTAGGTACTCCATCATTGGAGCCCTCACCTGCTGCTTCCTCCAAGTGGGCTTAACAAGCTGCAATCAACAGCCAGAGCAGCCTGAGCATGAGCCCAGGTACCTGCTGTGGGACAGCAGGCATCTTAACTGAATACCTAGGTTCTTTCATGTGATGTCAACCTCCCACATTCAGCAATTGGAAGCTCTGTGCCTTCAAAGCCTGGGACTCAGAGGCCTTGTGTTGCTGAAGTGAAACCCCTCCCACCCCCATCCCCTGCCCATACACCTGCTCCATGGCCTTCCTAGAATTCAAATCCTCCCATGGCTGTGCCCACCCCCTCTGGTGCTCCCCCTGAGCCAGCGTCCCAGGAGAGTAAGCTGCTCCATCTCCCAGCTTCTCAATCCCTAGGTTCTAGAAAACACAGCCCATAGGAGGCCTCATGAAAATTCAGAAGCAGACCCTGCTTCTGATGAATTCAATATGTGAGACCCGAGAATCAGCTAACGGCTTCCTGTCCTCACCCCCTTTCCCCGACAGCCCACTGCCATTGCCAGGGCCTCACAAAGGCTGAGGGGTAGGGCCTGACCAGTGCCCAACCTTGCCATTCTGCACATCCGTCCCTGGCAAGGCCCTGCTCCCTCCACAAAGAGAGAGACCCACGGGCCCCACCTGACACTCTCCAGCCACTCAGCAGGGGCTGCAGACATGGCTCACAGCACAGCATCCACTCCACAGCTGCAACACAAAGCCTACACTCATTTCAACACTGAATTCTGAACCTGCAGAGCTAAGCTGAGAAACTGAGGCGCAGAAGAGGATTCGGTGACCGTGACCAGTTGTGTGCTTCAAGCAATGTGAGCTCCTGGCACTAGGCCCAGGGTATGGGGTTGCACAGGAGCCCCACGGTCCCCTCCCCCACCGAGACCACCCCCTACAACACTGTCAGCATCTTCTAGAGGCCAGCACCATTCCCCGAGCCCACGGCCTCTTTGGCCCATGGTGGGCCAGGGGCATTGTGGTCTAATAGAGGCTTTTGTTTTCCATCACCCAGCCAGGAGCGGAATGGCACACCCAAGGGTCGCTGCAGGCTGCTTCTCCTTGGCTTTGGGGACAGGGTATACTCCTCAAGCCTTGGAGGCCTGATTTAGGGGTACAAGGAGAAATCTCAGCTGCTCCCCATCCCAGATGCCCTCTTAACCTCACTTTACTCTGCAGGCTGGAAACACAGGGATATAGCGTAGCCTCAGTACTGGGAACCACGTTGTTCACAGCCCAGTGTGACGGGCTCACCCAAGCACTCAGCCCCAGCCCCTGCCCTCGTTCATCCACGGCTGCCAACCAGTGTTCACCCTTGTCCCAGCCACAGCCTCAAACCACTCTTTGTTCCTATATGTGGCTCTCCCTTTTCGCAGAGGTCTATCCCATCCCAGTCCAGACTCCTAGGCATCCCCCAGAGCAATCCCTGAGCCCAGATCCCTACATGAGTGTCCCCTAGCCTACCTTCCCCAGGTGGTTCAGCTTGCCCAGGAACCCTGCAGCCAGGGGATGCTCTGCCCTCAGTGCTGGCATCAGCAGGACCTGTTACCCGCATGGAGTCAGCCTAAAGACCAGAGGAGGGGCAGGGGCAGTGAAGCGTGGGCCCTCAGCACCCGCAGCCACTGGTACCCACCAGGCCCCATGCCATGGTCTAGACTGACCTCTACAACCCTCCCCAAATCCCCACGAAGGAGCCGGCAACATGGGCATAAAACAGACAGGTGCTTACATGGCTTTCCAAGTCTCATGAGACACCTCCCCTCCCCCTGCCGCCATGCCATCAGGGCCAGAATAAGTGAGGGTGAAAAGGGCTGAGGATCATTCAACCCACTTCCCAGGAAGAAGTCAGTAGCTGGCAGAGCAGACTCAGGTCATGATTGGAGGCACAGGTACCCAGGAGTGGGTGCTCGCCCCCCACTGTATGGGCATTGATCTCTCCCTTGTCCCCATCAAGGTCACAATCTGTCAGTCAGAGCCTCCTCAGAGTTTCAGCTGCTCCTCCCATTCTCATGCAACAGAGAAGCACTGTGGAGCCTAGAGGGGTGCTAATGTGCCCCAGGCAAGGGAAATGGTTTGGGGGATGCCTCATCAGGTAGGGCTGTCAGTCTGTCTGTGCATTTAAGAACAAACTTGGCAGGGAGTTGTTTGCCAGCATGGTGAGGGCTTGAGTTCCCTCCAGCCTCAAGAGCTGCTGCTGCTGCTTCTTTTTCTTCTTTTAAAAAAGAAATTTATTCTCTTTTTATGGGAAAAGCAGATTCACAGAGAGTAAGATCTTCCATCTGGTGGTTCACTCCCCAAGTGGCTGTGATGGCTGGAGCTGAGCTGATCCAAAGCCAGGAGCCAGGAGCTCCTCCAGGTCTCCCACGTGGGTGCAGGGTCCCAAGACTTTGGGCTGCCCTTGACTGCTTTCCCAGCTACAAGCAGGGAGCTGGATGGGAAGAAGTACACAAACTGGGGCCCATATGGGATCCTGGTGCATACAAGGCAAGGATTTAACCACTGAGCCATTGTGCCAGGCCCAAGAACTTTTGATGGAGATTAAGAGAGTGTCTCCTTGGAAATCAGGGAAGGCCAGGTTTGCAGGTAATGGTAGAGGAGAAGGACGGGGAAGAGGCAATGACTGGTCTCCAAGTCCCTCTGGGATGGAGTCGGGGTGGGAGTACAGAAAGAGGCTGTCAGGGAACATTTGGGACCTGAAGCCTCCAGGGTTACCACACACCTGAGGCTGAGATCCAAAAGAGGCAGAGTTGGTAAAGAGGAGGTAGCCAGGGGGAGGGGAGAAGTGGGGAGCAGAGCAGGTGAAGTCAGAGTGTTCCAGTTCTGCAGATGGGAAGACCAAGGACTTGAGAGCTTCAAGAGACTTGTCCTCCAGGCCAGCGAAGCTTCACAAACCCAGATGTAGGCTCTGTGGCCCCAAGCCCTGACTCTCTCTGCCACCAGACACCAAGCCCCATGAGAGCTGTGTCTGCTCAGCACTGCTCTTGCCACCCTCTACCCCACCCCTGTCAACTCTGCAGAGCTTGGGTCTAGTAAGGCAGAGACCGGGCTTCTCTAATGGCTTTCAGGGCTCCAGGGCTCTTTGCTTAGAAAACAGAGCAATTCTCCCTGAGGCATGTCTGCCTGGAGGTGGCGAGTATACCTGGGGGCCAGCTGGGTCCTATCAAGTCCCATCATTGAGCTGAGCCTCCCATCTACAAAATGGCAGGACCCCCCCCCTCCTTTCCAGACCCCCTGAGCCAGCACATTGAAGCTCCTGAGCTGTGAATGTGCAGAGAAGCAGACGCAGAGAGCAGGTTCTTGCCTTGACTATGAGTAAGATGGGTCCCAATAAATACACAACCCTTTAGCAACTGTGGTCACTCCACGGAACCATTCAGACAGCTCTGGGCAAGGTTGAGGTGGGGAGCAGTGACAGTCCAGGCCACTCAGGGCAGTCTCCCCACCCTACCACAGGCTTCTCCTGCCCCCTACGTCAGTCTGGTGGGACCAGAAACTGGCCCTGGGTTGGGACAGTGGGAACAACCGTGGGAAAAGCAATCAAGCTTTGGTCAAAGGGATAATGAGCTGTTTTCTCTGTGACCATGGCCTCCTGTCCTCTCTGCCTGGCCACCCTCCTCCTCCCCCTTCCCCTGCAGGACAAGAGTTTCTAAATACCAAGGCAGTGTCACCTCATTAATGTTAGTGGGAGGCCCGGACATGAGCCCGGATGGCCATAAATTGCCCAGGGTGAGAAAGGGTAAGAACATTTGCATTTGTGTGAATTGCACACATGGGCACGTGTGTATGCCAACTACCCACTGTGTGTATACAACACAGATGAGAAAGCATGCATGACTTGTGAGCTGGATGTGCTTGTTATTAAAGTGTGAGTGCGCTAGTGTGTGTGTCCCCTACACTGAGCACCTATAGCGTGTGCCTCTGTATTCACACTGCACATGTGCATCTGTGTGTGTGGAAAACATCTCTGCAGCAGTTGGTACTGCTATCATTTAACTTGGGTACACTGATAGCAAAATGTGTAGGTGTCTGGGAACATGCTTTGTGCGCACACATGAGGAACACATAAACCCACTATCTTAGTGCATCTCCATAGGACTGTATAGCAGGTGGCAGCTGGACAGATGGCCAACAGCCCTCACTGGTGTGGGGACAAGGAGCCAGACCACCTGGGTTTAAACCCACTTCTGCCTCCTAACTGACTTGCTTAGGCCTTGGCGCCCTGATCCTTGCCACCTCTGCACAGCTGTGGTGGGGACTCAGTAATGCTTACATGAAGGGTCTAATAGCACCTGGCATGCATCGGGCACCGGCAGATGCCAGTTATCTTCCTGATGAACAGCTCTGGATTTGTAGACAGTCACGTGCACAGAGGGGCTCGCTTGTTTGGGTGGCTGGGTGCACCTGTCAAAGCAGGTGCATGAACACACCTGCTGGCCAAGGGTGTGCACACCTACCTGATGTGCTTATCTTGGTGGGAAAGACAATAAAAAGCTGGGTTTTTCAGGTGCCAAACAACTTTGAAGTCTATGTATAGTGTTTCCACACTATGCATGTCTTGTGAACTTTTTCTTTTAAAATGATTTATTTTATTTGAGTGGCAGATTTCCAAAGAAGAGAAGGAAAGACAGAGAAAATCTCCATATTCTGGTTCACTCCTCACACAGCCATAACAGCTACAGGGGGCCGGTCCAAAGCCAGGAGCCAGGAGCTTGGAGCTTCTTTTGGGTCTCCCACATAGGTACATAGGTACATAGGTACATAGGTACAGAGATCCAAGAACTTGCATCATCTTCCATTGCTTTCCCAAGTACATTACTAGGGAGCTGGGCTGGAAGTAGAACAGCCAGGATTAGACCCAGCATCCATGAGATGCCTTGTACATAGGCAGAGACTTAACTTCCTATACTGCAGTCTCAGTTCTATCTCATGAACTTTTCTATGCAGGGAAATCAACGTTTTGGGCACAAAAATAAACTTAGCTTTCCATCCCACTCCCATGAAGGTTTAAGCATCATACCATGAAAAGGGGTGTGTCCTTCCCTTTTGCACAAGGTTTTGGGTGCAGGAACATGAAACTGCGAACTTGTCCTTGATTTCTGTCCCCTGGGGCTCTGAAGATGAGGAGGCCCTGTCCAGTTGTGGCTCCCATGAGAGAGCGGGCCCCTACATACAGCGCGCTCTCTTTTGCTGGAAGCCTCTGGGAAGCCTGTCTTTCCCCTCCTTCTTGTTGCATGTCACCCAATCTGGCCCCAAGTTCTGTCAACTCCTGCCCCCAAACCTCTTCATTTGTGCTTCTCCTCCCTGTCTCTTCTCAGCACACCAATAGCCTCTTGTCCCGCAGCCTAATCCACTCTGAGATGCAGCAGTGAAAGTGATCTTTTAGAAATGCAAATCTCATCACCTGGTTTAAACCCCTTTAATAGCACTGCTTGGCTCCCTGGGGATAAAACCTAAGATCCCGCCACCCCAGCGCTTTCTCCCACCCGTCCTGGCTCCTGCTCCAGCTCCAGCTCAGCGACACAGTCATCCTGCTCTCCCCTGAGTGGCATCCAGGTCTTAACTGAGCTTGAGCTGTGCACCCCATGCTGGGTGCCAGGATTCAAGACAGTGAGAGAAAGAGAATGCTGTGAAGTCAGCCTGGGCACTGAGCCACCAGCAGGAGGGGCAGGAAGGGGTGTCCTGGGGTGTTGCCCGCTTGGGGGAGGGTGTCTTAAGAAGTGGAGGGAAAGGCAGTGGGCAAAGTCAGCACAGGGAGGCAGTGCCTGCCCATTTGCTGCTGTTATAGCATGGCCCACAGGGAGGACATGGTGAGATGTGGCCCCAGAGGGTCCCCAGTTTTTCTTTTCCCACAGATGAGACACCACCAGTACTGTTGAAGATGCTCCTGATCTACCAGGTGTCACGGGGCTGCCAGGAGACCTCCAGCACACAGACAGCTTTGGTTCTCCCCTAGATCCCACCCCATTAGCAGAAATGAGGGGCCCAGAAACTGCAGCGCTCTCTGCATCCCCCAAACTTGTTTTGACCAAGCATCAGCTCAAGGGGCCAGACCCAGTTCGGAGTCCAAATTGGGCCACCCAGTCTGCTCAGAGCTTGCGTCTCCAGAGGCCAGAGGTAACAGGTCAGGGGTCAAGCGACTCCTTCCCCAGGAAGGCTCTGGGTTGCCTGTGGGCAGAGGGGACAGCCCCTCACCCAGACCCCAGGCAGGAAACCTGGGCGAGGCAGCAGTGACTTAAACTCAGTGAGGAGGCCCAGGCAGGGACAGGAGGCTGTGCGGACCGCTGAGAGGGGGGCTGGGAGCTTTCACATCTCCCCTTTCAGCGGCTGTTGCTAATCAGATCCCAAGAGGCTAGCTGAGTTTGTGCAAAGTGGGGGAGGGGGAGAGGCCCACAGCCACCTAATCTCCTAATCCCCCCAGCAAAGCCCCGTTGCTCTCCTTCCCGCACAAACCATCACCCCACACCATCTCACTTCTGCATCCTGTCCTCAGTAACTGTACTGTGGGGACAGCTAAGAGACACATTTCAGCGCCTGACCTTCTGAGCAGGAGGGGACCTCCAACCATGTGCTTTGTTGGTCTTAAGGTTGGAGGGCCCGGCTGCCCGGAGCCCTCCCCACATCCTCAGACCACCCAGTAGCCAACCGACTGGGGAATCTTCCTCTCCAGCCTTTCCCCCATCTCCTGGCTAAGGGTCGGCTACTGCCTCATCAGAATTCTTTATTTTCTCAAGATGTATTTTTCTCTTCTTTTCTTCCCTTTTCTTTTTTTTTTTTCTTGTAATTTCTAAAGATTTATTTATTTATGTATATCAGAAAGGCAGATTTGCAGAAAGAAGGAAAGACAAAGATCTTTGATCTGCTGGTTCACTCCCCAAAATGGCCACAACAGCCAGAGCTGAGCTGATCCGAAGCCAAGAGCCAGGAGCCAGAAGCCTCCTCCAGGTCTCCCACTTGGGTACAGGGTCCCAAGGCTTTGAGCCATCCTCGCCTGCTTTCCCAGACCACAAGCAGGGAGCTGGATGGGTAGTAGAACAGCTGAGACACAAATCAGTGCCCATATGAGATCCCGGCGCAAGCAAGGCAAGGGTTTAGCCACTGAACCATCACACCAGAGTCAAGGTTTATTTATTTTCAAGGCAGAGAGAGAGAGAAGACATCTTCCAGGAGCCCGCACTGTGTCATACTGGATAAAGTTACCAGAGCCAGCATCCCACAAGAGCCCTGGGTTTGTGTCCCAGCTGCTCCAGTTCCCATCTAGCTCCCTGCTAATGTGTCCGAGAAAGCAACAGAAGATGGCCCAATTTTTTGGGCCCCTGCACCCACATGGGAGACCTGAAGAAGCTCCTGGCTCCTGGCTTCAGCCTGGTCCAGCCCTGGCTGCTGCCATCTAGGAAATGAACCATCAGCATAAGATTCCCTTTCTCTCTCACTCCCCACCTCTCCCTGTCTCCCTTATTCTCACTCTCTCTGTAGCTTCGGCTTTCAAATAAATAAATAAAACTTTTGAAAAATAAGAAGGAAGAGATTTTCCATCTGCAAGCTCACTTTCCAAATCACCACCACAGCTGAGGTTGGTCCAGGCCTCATCGAGTTCTCTTACATTCGTGGAGGGGCCCAAATACTTAGGCCAACTTCTGCTGCCTTCCCAGGCACATTAGCAGGGAGGGAACTGGATCAGACGTGGAGCTCCAAAATGGGATGGCTGTATCACAGGTGGTGGCTTAACCCACTATAGCACAAGCCCAGCCCTGAAATTCCTAACACTTTTTGAAGAAGTGGCCCAACATCTTTGTTCACAAATCCTGCAACTGGCCTTGCCTAGAGCTTTGGAACAAGAAGGACCTGGCTTGGAATCTGAAGAGAGCTGAAATCCTATCCCAGCTTAGCCCTGGTGGATGAGTAAGCCTTAGCACATCCTCTTCCTCTCTCCGGAGCCCAGCTTATCTAAGCCATAGCCATTCAGTGCATGCTAGCAGCGTATTAAACATGCCA
Source organism: Ochotona curzoniae (assembly GCF_017591425.1). Classification (NCBI taxonomy): domain Eukaryota; kingdom Metazoa; phylum Chordata; class Mammalia; order Lagomorpha; family Ochotonidae; genus Ochotona; species Ochotona curzoniae. The sequence goes on along the minus strand of NW_024466004.1, from coordinate 8,834,394 downwards.
TGGGAAACTACCCCACTGGACTTGGACTGAATCAAATAGAGACACAGTTAAGAGATGTACAGCTGGAGACAGAGAAGAAAGGAGGTCTGTTCTTGGCCTCTGTATCCCTTCTCGAGAGGCCTGGAAGGCCAGGCAGGGGAGGGCATAGTGAAGCTAGTCATGGGACTAGAGGAAAGAGCTTCTATCTGGATCTCTATGGTCCCCTGCTGAACACAGGACCTACTCCTAGGCAATGACAAGGCTTGGCCACCATGCTTGCCTTTGCTGGGAGCGGTGGGAAGGGATATCAAGGAGACCACTGCTCATGTGGCACTGACCAGGATGCTCCACCTTCTCAGGTTCTCAAAGCATCCAGAATCATCCCAGGGCATGGCCACTTCCACAGCCTGCCTTCCCAGAGCCCAAGGGCTATGTATGGCCCCACACCCAGCCTCCGTTTGTTCTCACTCCTGCTCCCATACCTCCTTCTCAGTTGGAGCCTGCTCCTGCCCTAAAACCAGGGCAGAAAGCCAGGAGGAAAAAGGGGAAAGAGATATCCACTCCTTGGGAGTCACTGGCTGCCCTCACCCAAAACCCACCCAGGAGAGGGGACAGTGTGGGCTCCCACAAGCTTTGCAGAGTCCCCACAGGCTTGGCTGGCTTGTACAACAGTTCCAGGAGTGAAGACTGGGTACCTATCCTGAGTGGGAGCTTCTGGGGGCCAGGGTGCACTGCTTTGTCTGCTACTCCCTCTCCAGTCTTTACAACAGGGCTCTACATGGTTAGGGTGCATAGTGGTGCTGCTGGGTCTATGGACTCTGGCAGCTTTCATGTAGATATCCCTCACGGGACAGCTGCCAATCTAGCTTCTTAGGAAAAATCATGGCAGATCAGCCTGTGGGTTTCAATAAGGAAGAGGACCCCTGTCCATCCTGTCCTTGTGGTGTCTGGCTTAAAGTAGGTGCCCCCTCATGCTTGTTGAATACATGAATTCAGTCTTCAGTTTCATTGGATGAGCAAATGCACAAATGAATGAAAATATGAAGAGGGACATGTGTACCCCACATCAGAAGCAGGGGTGATGCAAAGGCTTCTCCAGGGCTTCTAGATAGCTGGGATTCTGGCTCCAAGAACCCCGAGATAGAAGGTTTCAGAGTCTATACAGTGTTTAGCCAAGGTGAACTGGGGCCTAGAGAGAGGAAGGCACCTGCTGGGGTGCCCCCTGAGTGAGCTGCTGAGTGGGCTGGGGCTAGCACCCACAAGTCCAGATTCTGCTCAGAGCTCTCTCCATCATGGATGTTACAGCTCTGTTCCCCCCACCAGTCAGGCCAGCCATGCCTAAGAAACCAGGCAGCCCCTGGCTGTCCCAGAAGGCAGCAGCCTAGCCACCTGCTGGCCAGAATGCTTGGAATTGCCCAGGAGGAGTGGGGTGGGATGGTAGGTTTACGGTTTGTTTGGAATCAGTCTCGCTTCTCTGCTCGACTCCTTGTCAGGCCACATGAGGAGCCGAGGGGAAACCCAGGGCCTAACTGTTTATGGTGGGGATGGCTCCCCAGGCTCTGTTATCAGACCTCACGCAAGGCAGGACGTCACAGACAGCTGCTTAGGCGGCCAGCCCCTGGGGAGGGGGCAGGGAGACCTGGCTCTGGTCCCCAGCTGCAGCTTAGGAATGCATTGCAGCCCCTGCTCTTTGCTGGGCTGCCCCCAACCCCCAGCAGTTTACACTCTAGGCTGCTCCCTCTCTCCACCCCTCTGCCATCCTGAAGTTTGCAGGTGAGGCACCCGGAGGTTTATGCCTCGCCAATGCTCTGACAGGAGGGATGCAAATCCAAATCTCTGTGTGTGTCTTGGACAATTTTACTGTTGGTGGAGGGCAATACGGTCCAGTTCCTATGGCAGTGTGCCTTCCCAGCGCATTCTGTTAAGAAAGAAGTCCCCAGCCCACAGCCCCACAAGAGCTATAGCAGGTACTGATGGCACTGGATGGCATCACATCGGCAGATCTGAAAGGGTCACTCCTTCCCGCTCATGCCCCCTATGGCTCTCCATGACCCACAGGGGACATGACTTCAGCATTGCAGGTCTCTCCAGCCTCAGCTTAACCCCTCGTGCCTCACTCCCAAGACCCAGCCCCTAGAGGGTGGTTTGTAAGCCAGCCAGCCCCTGGCTGTGTATTCCCACCCCACTCTTTGCTCCCTTCGCCCGCTTACCACCTCCTGTGTGAACTCTCCCTTGCTTTCTACTCCCCACCCCAAGGCTGAGCAAGGTGCCTCTTCCACCCCTCCTGTTTCCTGTGGCATTCTTAGGCCATTCTAGAAAAACATGGCCTACATGGCCTGTACCCATCCATCTATATCACAAACTGCATCTTCTACATGTGGATCCCACAGCCTAGCCCTGTCTGGCTTACCTGGTGGGTGTCCGGCAAAGGCCTGTTGAATGAATCAGTGAATCAGTGAATGAATGAACAAATGAATGAATGAATGAATGAATGAATAAGAGCCTGGGGAGAATCCTCTGCAGGTGTGGGACTATCTATCCAGGATTGCTGGGAAAGTCCCTGCTAGCTGCCAGACAAGCCCGGGGAATCCCTCATCTCTGGCTCAAGACCAACTTGGTGACGCTGTATGGGCATTGGGAGGATTCCTCCTCACGGCTCAGGGGAATGAACGGGTCCCCTTCAGCCACCCCCACGTGAGGGCCTGGAGTCAGGGTAGGTCCTGTGACACAGGCCAGCCCTGGGTCCCCCTTTCAGCTCCTGCCCCCTGGGGGGCAGGCCCAGAAGCTCATTCATTATGAGAGGGAAAATAGAAAGGTTAAACAAAGAAAGGTTTCTGGAACCTTCCAGAAGTATGACATGTGGCACTGAGCCCTAGTCATGGCAGGCAGTGGGGAATAGCACCCTTTCCAGTTCTCTGTGTGTGTATCTTAAAGTGCTCAAGATCATTCAACACTTTAGTGCCACTGGTAGGTAGGGAGAGCCTGGAGGAGGGGAGGGTTACAACCCAGGGGCAGGCATGGGAGGGAAGAATATGGATAATGGGTCTTGTCCTGCTCAGGAAATGAGGCACACACAGCTGGCTTCTCTACCAGCCACAGTGGCGGGCTGGGAGACCCAGGCAAGGGAGCATGGCGCTTGGACCAGAGCCTCTGCAAGGCTGGCTAGGGAAGGGACAAGTGCTTAGTAACCACACAGCTGCCCTCCCCCCACCACTCCTGGACAAACGCAGCGTTTCTTCTGGCATTCTTTCCCTTTGCCTCGTTGAATGCATTAATTGCACTTTGTTCTACACCATAACTCTCTGGGCTAATCTTTCGTGCAGGTTTCTCCCTGAGTTCTCCTTCGCAGAGCACACGGGGTGGTTAGATGGATAAGTTCTGGACAATTCTTGCCACAAGACAGGTGAAATTTAGAGGGGGGAAAAAAAGAAAGAAAGAAAAAAGAAGAATCCTAAACAAAGCCTACCCTAGAAATGTTCGTACACACCCTTTCGTTCTGTGAGCCTGAGGAGCCTGCCCTGCCCAGAGAATGCACCAGGCTGCTCTTATCACTGTTCTTTTGCACCTTAAAAAAATCCTGATGGGCCCTTTGAGGTTTCAAAAGTATGGCCTTAAAGCCACCAGCCAGGGACGGTGATGCAAGTGCAGATTCCTCGGCAGCCCCTATGCCTTTCTGCTGCAGGCTTCTGGGGGGTGGGGGGCAGAAGGCAGTCCTTCCTGGAGCATCCCCAGAGGGAGAGCAGGCTGGCTGGTGATTCTCCAGCCTCAAGCACGGCAGGTATTCAGGAAATGTTTGCAGAATGCGCTGACGGTGAATGAGTTTCGAGAGGCATGATGTAAACAGAGGCGCTGTTCATGGGGTGGCCCTGAGTCTCTCCATGTACAGCAGTACAGTCAGAGCCCCTTACTGGACCCTGCCTGGGCACGAGGCTCCATCCCCTGTGGTGGTGAGGCTGGTCTCCCAGAGACACAAATTGCAGTCTGTGACTGGTGAGGTGTCTCACCCTGCACCAGGGAATTCCTGCAGGTGGCTGGCTCAGGGAGCGGAACAGCAAGCTTACTCTCCTCTGCCTTTTGGCCAGCTGGCCTGGGGTCATGTCCTGTGGCCAAGTCACAGATACACCTCTAATTCTGGTGTAGACTACTCTGTTCCTGGGCACAGCCTGACCCTTGATCCTGGATATAGACTAACTCCCTTTCTGAAGTATAGACTGATCCAGTGTCTTAGACACAGCTTGGGTTTTAAATCTAGATGTAGACTGATTCCCAATCATAGGTATAAACTGATACCCAATCCTAAGTATAAACTGACCCCATATACTGGGCATAGCCCGACCCCCTGGTTAAGGATACAGATTAATTCCTAAGCCTGATGCAAACTGACCCCCCATCTGTGGGTATAGACTTAACCCTGGTCCGGGCATACACTGATCCTAAACCCTGTTTCATCAAAGTCTAATAATGTTCCTAACCGGGAAAACAGCCCCCTCTCCCCTCAGTCTTAGCTGCAGACTGACCCAACTCTGCATGTATCGCCCAAACCTTTAATGACCATAAACCTTCCCATGGGGCTGGTCTAGGAGTCAGCAGGGGCACTTGGAGCAGGCATCCTACGAGCAGAAAGAGAGAAGCGGGGAACTGTAAGCAACTCTCATTGCAGAGCAAGAGTTTTGGTGGGAATGAAGAGGCAGAGCCACACAGAGATGACCCGGGCACCAGGTGTCACTCTGCACTCATCTAGCGGCCCCTGCCGTAGGGCCCCCACTCCCCACTGCACCTGCTGGCTGCCTCCCACAAAGCCAAACATGAATGGGAGGATGACCGGCCCTGCTGTGGGGCCCAGGAATGTGCAGGTATCATTAACGAGCCTGCTACTTTGTGGCCTAACTTTTGACCTCTTGTCACTCCCCCTCCCAGGCCACAAGCTGGTGTGGGTGGGAGGGGCGACGGTGGGGTGGGTGTGGAGAGCAAATCTTAAACCAGCAGGGCCTGCCTGGTGTGCTGTCCAAATGGGTAACGGGGAAGCTGGATTGCTGGAAACAGGGACCGGCAGGCAAGGCTGCAAGCTTCAGGCTGCTGATTGGTCCATGAGGCGCCACCAGCCTCCACAGGCCACCGGCTCTTCATCCAGGTTCACGAGGAATTGGGGGTAGAAACTGCATCTTTTGGTTTGTGGGATGTAGGACGGGGGGCGTACCTGAGGTGGGAAGGTTCTGTTGCCTGGGGATAGTCCTCAATGGCAATAATTCCCAGTCAGAGGGAAAAACAAACCCCTAAGCTCCAAGAACTTGGCTGTGATGACACAGAAGCCTGCCCTCCCAGATGTGCACACACACACATACACGCACTTGCATACACATACACACAGAGGGAGGAGGGCCAAGATCTGAGCCAACAGCACTATTGACAAGTCAGCAGGAGAGACTGAATGAGTGGACAGCCAGGTGATGTCCCCGGGAACTCCATGGAGGAAGTGACTCCCATGTTTGGAGGAAGACTAAGCCCCCATGTACCCCTATTCACTTGCCCTGTCCCAGGAACGTCCTAACCATCTCCCCATTGCCTGTGCCCAGAAGGCCTGAGGTCTTTGCTCCTTTCCCTTAGGGAGCTGTGCAGGGTTGGGGGGGCGGGGGGCGGAGTGCAGGTCAGCCTTGCAGGCATTCCTCCTGCATTCCTGGGGCCATGCCCTCCTTCCTCCCCTGCCTCAGCTTGGCCATAAACTATTTCAGGCTTGCAAAATCTGGTGTGCTGCTCTCCTGCTCACAGCCCTCAGCCAGGAGAGGCCTGGGCCCAGGCCAGGAAGCCCGCAGCACCCAGACAGCAACAGGTTTCTGGTCAACCGGGACGAAATAAACTGAGAGACCTCTCCGGTCATTGACCCTACAACAGCTAGAGGACAGAGAGGGTAAGGACTGGTGCCCATTCCATGGGGCACCAGCTCCAGATACCACTGTGCAGGGTAGGCAAAAGGGAGGCTGGGAGATGGGAGTGGAGGCAGGCAGGTGACTACATGGGGGCACCAGGCAGGGCACTGCATGCGGAGATTGCCTCCATGAAGCTTGCCTACCTCACATCTGGCCCATGTCCTCAGCCCCATCTGTCAGGCAAGAAAAAAAAAAAAGCTTCCAACCAAAACTCCTCTTGGGGTACATATGACATTTCCCCACTCTAACCACATGTGCTATAAGAGCTGGAGCCCAGCTCCACTTGACAGCCACCCTGGATGCCCAGGCCCGGCCCTTCCACAGTAGCCATTCATCCCACAGTGCTCCACATGCTGCCCCCTCCTGAAACGGGTCTCCACCTGCCTCACCTTCACCCCAGTCTTGTCACCCCTCCAGCCCGTTTCTCTGGCTGTTTTCAGGAATGTTCCCTGGTCACCCAGGGAGGCTTTTGCCTGGAACCCTGATTCCTCTCCTGCACCCCTACCACATGACTTTCCAGGGTCAGGGGTCCCTTGCAATCCTTTGCACCTTCAGCTGCAGGGGCCTAGGATACCCACATCTGACACCTGTCGGTGTCATCAGGGTCAGGAATGACACAGGCACATTAAGAAGTAAGCCACGAATGAATGAACACATGAAACAAGGGATAAAACACATGGTTCTGTGGTCTAGAAATGAATAGGAGATGGGAGCATTTTGTCTCCATGGGGTTTCCTTTGAGTTAGGAGAGGAGGTGGCAGGCAAAACCAATGTAAGCTTACAATGGACCCAGCACGATGGCCTAGTGGCTAAGTCCTCATCTTGCAACTGATGGGATCCCATATGGGCACTGGTATGTATCCTGGCTGCTCTTCTTCCCATTCAGCTCCTTTATGCGGCCCAGAAAAGCAGTAGTGGATGGCCCAAAGCCTTGGGACCCTGCACCCACATGGGAGAACCAGAAGAATTTCTTGGGTCCTGGCTTCAGATCGGATCAGCCCCAGTTGTTGTGGATATGTGGGCAGTGACCCAACAGACAGGAGATTTTTCTGTCTCCCCTCTTCTCTTTGTAAGTCTGCCTTTCCAAAAAAAAACAAACAAAAACAAAAAAATCTTAAAAAAAAAAAGTTTACAACAGCAGGTGCTGTGAGCAGGAATGGCTGAAGGTGAATGTGGACGGAGGGGGTAGGCCCTAGGTATGTGAACATGATGCCTTGTGTGTACATACCTGTCTGTGTGTGAGTGTGCATGTACAGGATGCTCACCCAAAGGGCTCCGCTGCACCTAGGAAGTCAAAGAATGAGTGGGGAAGTAGCTGGCCTGGCCTCTGACCCAAGCACAGTTGCTGGCTGCCTAATCTTGAGCAAGTCACACCTCCTCCTGGGGCCTCCTTCTTGCCATGTCAAGTGTGACAGTGTGTCAAGTGTGACAGTACCGGAAAGCCAGGACTGCAACACAACCATTATGCCTCAGTAAACGTAATATGGAAATGAACAGGCAGGTCAGAAGCAGCTCCGAGGCAGGAGGCCCTGGCTAGCAGTTCCCTTGAGGGTCCAGTTTTGCAGCTGATGTCACATGCCCTGGAGGTCACCGAGTGGATTTGTGTCCTATGCCCCCAATCTCCCAGGCATTGTATGTCACATACACACACACAGCCTCTATTAGCACAAATGTATGATTTTGCATTCAGTTTTCATCAAAGAGGATGCTAGGTCACCTCCTACTACAAAGAAAGCAAGATGCCCCAGAGGCTTGCTGGCCCAACCCTGCCTGCCCTCCTCTTCCCTGGTAGCCTCAAGTCCATTGCCTACCTCCTGGCCTTACCCATGCCCACAGGGCCACCCCATATGCCAGAGCCCACTTGCTGAGTTCCTAGGAGGAGCTGCCTGACACTGCTCTGCCCTGCCCTGCCAGCTCCCAGGGCTGCAGCCTAGGGCATCTAGAGTTGCTCCACTCTGCATCCTCCTATCACAGCCTGAGCCAGAGCCTTCCTGGAGGCTCCAACATGACCGTGGCTTCCTCTCATCATGGCTGTCTGAGCAGGAATGAGGAGGGTGACACCCTTACACACCCATCCAGACGCCTGTGCATATGCTCACATACCTGACACTTGTTGCACATGGAAGTACTTAGAAGACTATGATCAGGGAGGATGGGGGGAACAGGCCAGTGTCCCCAGGGTGCCTGACTTACACCAATTCCATGCCTAATCCTTCCCACATCCTAGGAGGCTTATACAAGTGCTCCCATTTTACAGAAAGGGAAGTAGATGCTACAAGTCATATTCACCCCCAAGCGGATGGCAGACACAGGAGCCCTGCCCAAATCCATCTGGGTGCAGTCCCTGGGAGCTCACTGTCCCACACTCTTACATGCAGGCACAGACACAGGTGAAAATGCCAGAAGAGTTCGCAACCAGGTTCTGCTGCTGCCTCTCCGGGTAATCCTGGGTATATGCCTCTCCTTGGTTTTGCTTGTTTGTTTGCTTGTTTAAGATTTATTTATTTTTATTGGAAAGGCAGATTTACAGAGAGAAGGAGAGACACAGGGAGTAAGATTTTCCATCTGCCAAACAGTGACAATAGCCAGAGCTGAGCTGGTCTGAAGCCAGGAGCCAAGAACTTCTTCTGGGGGTCCCACATGAGTGCAGGGACCCAAAAACTTGAGCATTCTCTTCTGCTTTCCCAAGCTACAATCAGGGAGCTGGATGGGAAATGGATCAGCTAAGACACAACCTGGTACCCATATGGGACGCCAGTGCTGGCAGGATTAGCCAGTTGAACCAATGCACCAGCCCTAAAGCCTCCATTTCCCTCTCTTAGAAACTGGAACCATGAGACCTCTCTTTTCTCTAGATCAGATTAAAGTCAATGGCTCATGAATGGCCCCTCCCATTCCCATATCCCCGGGGACACCAAGTGAGAACTGTCACCTCCTCAGCAGTTTTGGCCATGCCCCCAGGGTGGCCCCCTTGCTTTGCCTCCCCATCTGGGCTGGGTACAGAGGAGACTGTACCACAAAGAGCTGACTCGAGCTCTGCAGGCCGCTGACATCAGCACCCTGTTGTCTGTGGTGGGGCTGAGGGCCTCCGATGGGAACAGGTTTGCTAAATCTCAACCGGGAAGGACTTCCGACTGGACTGTTAGGACAGATTTGGCAAACACCTTCATTGGGCGCCTTTGGAAATAAGAGTGACAGATCAGAAAGCAACGCCTCCTTTAGCAGCCCTCCTTGGCCCCTCCCCAGCCACCAAGACCCACACTCAGACCCCTGAGGCCTGGCTTTCAATTTTCCAGCTGCTTCCCTGAGCTACCCAGCTCATCAGCCCAGTAACTATCTTTCCCAAGCTCCTAACTTGTACACTGCCATCTCCCATTGCGGTTCCCTCTCCCTTGGCATCTCCAGTCATTACCTCCAACTTCCTCTCTTCATGTCCATTTGCACCTCGGAGACCACAAGCACTCACCAGCCCAGCCTGGAAAGCCACTGACTAATAACTAGTCCAGCTCCCTCCTTACTGAAATTCTGTATGGAGCAGTAAACTTGGGACGTGGTGCCACCCAGACCCAGAGTCTGGGAGCCGGGGACCATTCCAGGAGGTAGTGGCATTCTGCCTGCTGCTCAGCTGCTGCACCTTGCAACAGGGTCCATTCCTAACAGTCACCTGCCTGCATCTTTATCTGACTTACTAACCCTACAACTCAAGTGGGGAGGATGGCCCAGCCGGAGGCAGCACCCCTCTAATCTGTGCAAGCACGAAGCAATACACCTGGCTTGTTCAAACACACGCTTTTCCAGGTGCTCAAGAACAATTACGAGTGATCCCAGCGGATGTGCCTGCCCGATCAATCTCACCACTCTTAAGCTCAGATAAGTCTGAGGAGGGGCAGGGATGGGGGAATCCGTTTCCAAATCTGTCTGACACTGGAGTCCTGGGATTTCCCCTCCACCGTGCCAGCCAGGTGCCTGACTGAGAGAACAAACTAGTCTGATGTCCCTGTAATCTGGCCAAAAAAAAAAATTTTTTTTTTAATTTTGAGTTTGAATTTACGAGAGAGAGAAGTGAGGGGAAAAGAGAGAGCTCACATCCCCGTTTCACTCCCCAAACACCCCCAGTAGTCAGGATCAGGTCAAGTCAAAGCCGGGAGCCCAAAATTCAGCCTGAGTCTCCCAGGCGGTGGCCCAGAACCCAAGTACTTGAGCCATCACCTGCTGCCTCCGTGGCTGTGTATTTAGCAAGAAAGTAGAATTGAGAGCAGAGCCAGGACTTGAACCCACACACTCAAACATGAGAGCCAGGTGTCTTAAGCAGCATTTCCACGTCTAGCCAATGCAAAGTGCTCTGAATGGCCACTTAGTCATACACTGTAAAACCAACAGCAGATTCTTCACTTTGGGGATTCAAGGCTGAGTGGGGACCCTGATGGAATCCTACAAATCACATCCCCGTCAAGCTACCATGCCTCAGTTTCCTCCTTTGTAACATGGCTAGGAACACATCTGCCTCACAGGACTGGGTTAAAGTCTCAAAGACCTTTTGGTAAGCCTAGGGTGACCACAAAATTGAGTGCAATCCCAACCATCATTCCAGAACACTGCCAGAAAAGTTACACTCAGTCTCTTGTCTGACCCATGTCATCTCAGAGATCTTCCTACATGGGTTGCCTCCAAAATACAAACTAGGTTTATGACTGTACTTAAAACAGCCTGATGACTTCCTGATGGGGTCTGTGGCGTGACGACTCTCTCCTGTTTGCTCTCAGACACCCTCTCTGGCTTGGGCCTGCCTTCATCTTCATGATACACAAGAATCAGAACATGGCGCCTGCTCTTCCCCCAGGCTAAGCCACACCCAGGTCCCTTGGGCCCCTGGCAACTCAACCATGAACTTCTCACGGGCACCATCAAGGCCTCGGTGACCCAAAGGTTTCTCGGGGCTGTGCACAGAGAAGGAGGCAGACACTGCCACCCTCCTTACCCATCCCTCCCACCCGCATCAGGCTGAGCCCTGGGAGCAACCAAAGGCCATTAGAAAATGGCCGTTCTCAGAACATGGTCCCCAATGTTACCACTCAGCTGTCTTGCACATGTGGGAAACATGCAAACTCTCAGCGCCCCCTCACCTGTAGAATCAAAGCCTCTGGTTTCTTTTTTATTTATTATTTTTTAAGAATTTATTTATTCATCATTTGAGAAATGAATCTACTAGAGAGAGATCTTGCATCCATTGGTTCACCAACCACGATCACCACTACCAATGATTGCAATGGGTTAAAGCTGGATCTCTCTCTATCTTTCAGATAAACCTGAAAATAAATAAATGAAAGCACTAAAAACTGGGTCAATAGAATAATAAACAGATAAATTGGGAGGACTGTGTGGGAATCCTAATCATCACTAGCAAGGGGCAACCTATTAAAACCTGCGACAACAAGAGTGAATCTCAAAAGCATCAAGTTCACGAAAGAAGCCACAAAAAGAGACTCCAAGTTGTAAAGCTCTATTCATATTGGACTTCTAGCAGGACAAAGCTTCACGGAGAAAAGGGAAAGAGATCAGTACTTACCTGAGGCTAGAGGCCAGAACAGGCACTGGCTACAGGTGCTCAGGGCAACATTTGTGAGGTGGGGGAGATGGGATGGTTAACAGAATATTTATAAAACCGAACTGTGCTGGTGGTTGCACAAGCACATGATTTTACTTCGGTTTTTGGATAAGAGCTTGAAATGAGTGATGTCACCGCACGTCAGTTTTACCCCCACCAAGAGGCATGACCATGAGAAAAGCAGGCAGTTGATGTGTGGACAGATAGTCAGGTGGGAAGGAATGGTTGCAATAAAATGTTATGTGGAGACAAGCATTTAACCCAGTGGTTATGATACCCATTAAAATGCTCAAGTCTTACATTGAGGTTCCTGGGTCCAGTTCCTAGATCTGGTTGCTCAGACCAGCTTCCTGCTGAGGCAAAACGTGAGGAGGCAGCGCTAATGCCTCCAGCAGTTGGGTTCTGCCACTCAAATGGAAGAAGTGGTTTGAGTTTCAAGTTCTCAGCTTCAACTCTAGCCTAGCCTCATCACTGTGGGCATTTGGGGAGTGAACAGTGAATGGGAGATCTCTCTCCCCTATCTGTCTCTTTCTTGCTCATATAATTTATTTATCCGAAAGGCAGAGTTACAGAGACCTAAAAACACAGAGGGTGATGGGGTTGGGGGAAGAGCATAGACAGAGAGCTGGAGCTTCTATCAACTGGTATACTCTCCAAATGGTTGCAATGGCCAGGACTGGACAAGGCAGAAACCATGAATCAGGAGCTTTATCTGGGTCTCCCACATGGTGACAGGAGCTCAGGCACTTGGGCTAACTTTTGTAGCTTTCCTAGGTGGATTAGCAGGGAGCTGGATGAGACATAGAGCAGTTGGGACTTGAACCGGTACCCATATGATTAGATTGTATAATTAGTGTTGGTGTGAGTAGCCACTGTGAGTACAGTTTTGTTCAGCTTTTCTGTAGCTTTGAAAGTTTGTATGACACAATGTTGGAGAACTTAAAAAAAAAAAACTGGAAGTGGTAAAGGGATTGAAGGACTAGAAAGGTAATTTTGGCTTCCAAAGTGGTTCAGATGAAAGACACTGATATTGGCGACCCGATATGCAGAAGCTGGTACTCTCACACACCCTGTGCAGAAAGTAGAAATGGATGCAATGGTGCTGAAACACGAGCAGTGTCTACCCTATGACATAGTAACTCCACTCCCTGGTGTGTAATAGAAATGGGTACACTCGCACACCACAAGGTATAGATAAGAAAGTTAGACGCATTATTCACCATAGCCAGAAACTGGGAACAACCCAATAATTATCAGCACAATGGATTAAAACGTGTCTGTTCATAACATGGAACAATAGACAGCGCCAGGAGTAAATTCAGCATGCACACGCTATGGGGGGATTTCACAATGTTAGGCCAAAGGAACCAGACACGACCAGTCCCATGTGCTGTATTCCATTACGTCCGGTCCCAAAGGCAGGCCAGTTGGGAACGGGAGACAGAAGAGCACTTGTCCTCAGTGTGAGTGACACCTGGGAGAAGGCACCAGCAGCGGCATGTAGGAAGCTGGCAGGTGCTATTTCTTAATCTAGATAATAAACTGCACGTGAGAAATCAGCTTACGATTTGTGTACTTTCCTGCATGTATGCTGTAATTATAGAGAGCAAAGGTTTATCAAACAATTGGGGGAGAAAGAAAGAAGCCTATTTGACCTTCCACCAAGGACAAGCTTAGCTTAAGGGGACTTGTTGGGGGGCTTCTGGGGAAGCCAAGTGCCTCGACTTTTGTTACTTTCAGCCAGCTGGGCATGCTGTCACGTCAGCAAAGTCCTTGACATTTGTCAGGACCTCAAGGTCAGAGGAGAGAGAAAGAGACCATGGTAGCCTGGTTGGCTAGCTAGCCCTGGGACAACCCAGCAAAGTCCTAGAAAGTCTGACATACCAGCTAACAGGAGAGTGAATCAAGGAACATTCCAGCCTGGGCCTGTAGGAGAGCAGGACCTGAGCAAGCTGTGGAGAAGCAGGATGTGAAGACATGGGGACATACACATGAGGCCACTCAAAGCCACTGTCTCCCACCAGTCCCCTGACTTCCTGCATGCAGATGGCATGCTACATCCCAGAAAATGAATGCAACAGGAATGTTCACCCCTTGGATATGTTTGGGGTTGGTGAGGTTTCCGGTTTGGGACAAAAGGGTCTGTCAGTGCCAAGTGTGGCTGTCTTCCCCTTTATCATCAAGTTCAATTCCCACACACGGCAGGGGGTGGGGTGGTGGGAGAGAAGTCAGTTTCTAGAGCAGCCAGGCCAAGAAGTCTCATTCCAAGTGGAACCTCAGACTTTGCTTGATCCCAAATTCATTGAGGCCTGGCATTTGCCCCGTGCCTTCAATATTAAGAGAAAAATGTTAACAAAGGGAATTGGAATATGGCAAGCCTCCCAAGCTCGAGAATGACATGGTGACTACCAGCACCTTTGAGAATATTCTTGAGCCTGGCTCAGTAGCCTAGTGGCTAAAGTCCTTGCCTTTAACGCACTGTGATCCCATATGGGCACTGGTTCTAATCCCGGCTGTTCTGCTTCCCATCCAGCTCCCTGCTTGTGGCCTGGGAAAACAATTGAGGACAGCCCAAAGCCTTGGGACCCTGCATGGGAGACTCGGAAGAAGCTCCTGGCTCCTGGCTTCAGATCAGTTCAGCTCCAACTGCTGCAATCACTTGGGGAGTGAACCATCTGACAAAAGATCTCCCTCTCTGTCTCTCCTCATCTTTGTGCATCTAACTTTCCAATAAAAAAAAATTGTCTGATTGACTTGCCAGTTTCACTGTGCCAGTAGACCTCTACCCTACCCACCCCCAGGAAAAGACAGCCACCAGCAAGGCAGACACCTTCTGTGAGCACCCAGGTGGGAAGAATGAGGGTCTGCAAAGTGGGGCCTGATACAGTCAACTTTCAGGAGTCTCTGGAGATCACAGACCACTCTGGACCTCACGACAGGTAGACTGAGCCCCTCCCAGAATACCCCGCTTCAAAATAGATGCTGTGGGTTGGGAGAGAGAGGGAGAATTGCCAGCCCCAAGAAGCTCCACAGCAAGTTTCTGTGCCCAAATATCTCTGACAAATGCCATGTCTGAGTGTGACTGGCACCACCCCTGTGGGGGATGGGGAGGCAACCTGCAGTGTCTTTCAAAATTAAAACTGCACTTGGCCTTTGACCCAACAATTCTCCTCCCTGGGATTTTTCCTCCAGACACACTCCCCCAAGTGCCAAATGACGTGCAGACAAAGCGATTTGTTTACAGCTCTGTTTATAATAATAAGGGCCTGGAAACAGCCCAGCTCTCTCAACATGGGTCTGGCGGACTCAGCTTGGGAGCCGCAGCTAGCATTAATTGGGTGCTTGGTGCATACCAGGCACAGTCCTACCTGGACATGGAATCTTCCTGAGAGTTCACAGAAAATGCATGGATTTCCTACCAAAATAAATACTTCTTTCCATTTCATTTTCTATGAAGTTTTTGAATTGAAGTGAACTGGCTCAATATGAAACCACTGGTTTGTGCTAAGCGCAAGTATCCACACTCTAGCTCCAAAGTCTTATCCACCCCATGCACAATGTCTTCCAAATAAACACTGGAGCCATCTGTTCGAAGCAACACACAGGAGTCACGAAGAGGAGTGGGGCCATTTGGCGGGCATGGGCTCCGAAGGCGGGGAGCAGATTAAGTGAAAGGAAGAGGTGCAGAACTACATGGAGGAATGTCACTATTTGCACGGGAGAACCAAGTTTACAAATATATACATACATATAGTAGAGTGTCTTTCCAAGAATACACAGGAAACTGGTCACTTGTGGCCTCCAGCCACAATCTGCCCAGCCGAGGATAAGAGAGAGCCTACCACTTCTGCTTGAATTTGCTGCTGTCTTGCGATTTTATTTTGAGTTATTTTCCAGCAGAAAAGTTCTAAGACAGAAGTGCTGATACCCTAGACTCATGCATTTTTGTTGCGCTTGCATTTTTTTTAACCATATCCACAAAGAGCCTCTTCAAAATACAAGTTAACAACAAAATGAAATCAGGATATTTAACTGCAGAAATTCTGGAGATTTGAACAGCTGACTGTTTAAATCTCTCAGCAGTGGAGCCATTGTTGTGACTCAGTGAGTTAAGCTGACTCCTGTGATGAAGATATTTCATTTAAGCACCGGTTCCATCCTGGATGCTCCACTTTCAATCCAACTACTTTCTAACACACCTGGGAAAGCAACAGAAATGGCCCAAGCACTTGGGCCCCTGCTACCCACATGAGAGATTCAGATGAAGCTTCCACTTCCTGGCTTCTGCCTGGCCCAGCCCAGGCCTTTATAGCCATTTCGGGAGGGAACCAGCAGATGGAAGACCTCCCCGTCTCTCTATAACTCTGCCTTTTAAATACACCTTTAAAATGGGAAAGAAAAGGAAGAAAAAGAAAAAAAAAAAGGAAAGAAGAAAAGAAAGAAAGAAATCTCAGAAAGAAAGGACAGAAATCTGAGAAGTAAGCTGATTATAAAGCTTTTCTTAAAGTCTGACTTGAAACAGCTTCCCCCCTAAACCTCATCCTTTTTAATTTGAGACACAGAGAGCAAAACAGGCCAACAGACTCCCATGTGTTCACAAGAGCCAGCACTGGGCCAGAACTGAAGTCAGGAGCCAGGAGCACAACCCAAGTCTCCCACAAGAGGGACAGGAATCCAAGTTCCTGAGCCATCTTGCTGTCTCCAGGACTGTGCACTGGCAGGTGGCTGGAGCCGCAGCCAGAGCTGGGACACCAACACAGGCCCTCTGACACAGGTGGGATGCAGGAGTGCTTCCGATCAGGCCAGATGCACCTGATCCTCTGGAGCAGATGTTTCCTCATCCAGAGAGTCACACCTGAGCCAAAGGTCTTGGAGAGGGGGACCTGTGGAAGCTTCCAGGACCAAAGAGTATCGCCAGAAGCAACTGTGTCTTGCTCAGGGCACGTTGGATCTGGCCTTAGACTGCTTCCACCCAAGTGGGATCTGTCCAGGCTGGGAGGAGGAGAACTGGTCTGTGCCAGGACTCAGGGTTGCCACGATACCAACAGCCCTTTTGCTCTCTTCCATTAGCTGCTCAGGCCCTGGTGTTGCTGGGCTTGGTCTCTGAGGTTCCTCATGTGCTAAACCAGATGCTGGGAGAATCCTGGGTCTAAACACATGGAGGACAGGAAGGGTTGTCCACTGCCATCACAGGCTGAGCTCCCTAACGCCAGCTACCCCATCCCCAGACCTGTCACTTGTCATGTTCCCACTCAGGTCTTGAGACCCTGCTACCTTCCAATCATCCACATTGGATGCTCTTGTGCTTGGCAAGGGACAAGAGTCACAGGTGCCCTCCACACTCCTCCCCGCACCCACTGCACTGTGGGTGCCACTGACTGTGACTGCCCCCTCAGACTGGAGTTTCCTGAGGTCAGAGCTGTCTGTGTGCCCACTCAAAACAAGGCCGTGGAGAGCAACAGGTTGGGCACTATAGGACAAGCCCTTGTCCTACCTTCCCTTTTAAGTCCAGAGGTTCTATGCAGACCCCCGTGCCTAGAACTTCCATGTCGAGGTGCAAGTCCACCTGAAGGCCCTGTGCCCACTGAAAGGGAGGCTCAAGGCCCGCAACAGCTGGCACCACCAGGCCTGCTGCTGTGGGAGCGTTGCGTAACAGTCACAGCCACAGGTTTCCGATGATTCAGCACTGTGGCCGATTCAGCGCTGTGGACTGCACAGCTCTGGGGAAGAAGCTCCTCCGAGTCAATGGACAGGGGGACCCCAGGAGCCCACCTCAGCAGAGCAGACCTACCTCACTTGCTGGGCAGGCGCTGCAAGGCTAGCGTCTCTCAAGCTGCCGTGGCTTAGCCTCTTGAGCTCTTTGGGAATTAGGGTGGGGGCAGGGCCAGGGGTTCCACTTAGTGTTGGGCCAGCAGAAGACCCCTGGCCCAGGAAGCCTGAGGCTAAGGCTTCCACCCCATCACCACAAGGTGCCAGCCCAGGAGAAGTCTGGCCTCCTGGGAGGGACCCCAGGAGCCTGTCTTAGGGGCTGGGGGGCCAGCTTGGCAGTTCTCCCTCAGACCACTAGATGTCACTTCCATTTCAAAGGAACCCACGGGTCAGAATTCCCCCCCACACACACCTCCGCAGGTGCTCCCCTCCCCCCACATGCTTCTTAAAGACACAAAGGCTGCAAGAAAAGACTCCACTTTACCTGTAGGACCTAATCAGGGAAACCTGGCTAGGGGCTGCACATATCCACCACTACTACCAAGCAGAAGCTTCCAGAAGCTCTGTTACATTCCACCCACACCTCTGCAAAGAGTGAGATGGGACAGAACCCCAGCTTCAATCCCCCCACTCATAAGGTAGTGATGGTGGTGGTGCGGGGTGTTCAGAAACCAAAACCGAAACACATGTTGATCAAATGTGAGTACATGGAGTGTGTGTGTGTAGTGTTGAGGGTGCTGAGGGAGATGTTTAAAACAGGGGACAGGGGTACCCACCAGGGACAAGAAATCCCAGTTCCCTAGGGGCCGTGCTGCTCATGACCTAACTCCAGACCCCCAGCAGGAATCCGGGCAGAGGGGAAGGACAGCAGCCCTAGCATTGTCTGTTGGCTGGCATCAATTCTTACCAGGCACAGTATGCTTGGTTCCATTGGAGCCCCGGCATCCTCTGAGAGGTAAGTGGAACTTGGGCTCTTGTGGCCAATGCAGACAGAGGCATGGCAGCTTTGCTGGGGGAAGTTCTCCTTCCAGGCTCTCGCTGTTATACCATGGCACCTCCGTTATACAGACCCGACCCGATGGGGATCAGGGGGCCCCAGCTTGTCTCATCTACAACTCACATGGTGTAACTGGTCAAAACACTTCATTGTTCATTTATTCTATCCACTACCCACTGGGGATCCAAACTTGAGAGTGATCCAGAGGCGCTTTTAAAAATGGGAACCAGCATTTGACTTAGCAATGATTAAGACATGGCATTGGAGCACATGGTTTGGTTCTGGGTTCTGGTGCCTGATGTCAGCTTCCTGTAGGTACAGATCCTGGGAGACAGCTAAGTGATGGCTCAAGGAATTGGGTTTCCAGTTGGAATCCTGGATTGAGTTCCCGGCTTCAGCCTGGCCCAGCCCTAGCTACTGTTGTGGGCATTTCGGGGGTGAGCCAAAGACTGGACTTTCTCACTCTCTCTCTCACTCTAGCTGACACACTTTACCTAGCAGGTTGACCTGCAAGTAGTGCTTCCCCACGAGCCAGATGGGGAGGTAGCTAGCTTAGGGTCACTGGGTACCTACAAGTTGACAGAACCCCAGCTAACCCCCAAGTCTCCCACCTCTTCTCCAGCTCTGAAGTGAGGTCAGCTTCTTCAGGGCAGGCACACAAAGAAAACAGTTCCTGGGCAGCAGCTGACCCCTAGCCCCTGCCCTGGCCGGTGACCAGCCATAACCATGACTGACCCTTAATCTTGACCACAAGCTTGCTCCATCCTGGCCACTGCTTGACCCCTCACCCTGGTCACCGCTGACCCCTGACAGAGACCACAGGCCATGCCTGAGGTCAGCTACTATCCTATTCTCGCTCACTCATATTCAACTCCAGAGGGCTCAGACAACCCAGTCCTGGCCCCTGGCAAAACTCTTGCTTCATATCATCACCATTAATGATAATGGAAAGACACACATGTGGCCTTGTGCCAGTTGCTTGTCTATTATCAGGTCCAGTCTAAGGACTCCCATTGAACCAGAAGGCTGCCAGACAGTCCCAACCCCAAGTCAGAGAGAGAGAGAGAGAGAGAGAGAGATCTTCCAAATGGTCATAAGAGCAGGGCTGGACCAGACCAAAGTTAGGAGCCAGGGTCCCCATCTAGGTCTCTCACACAGGTGGCAGTCACCCTAGTACTTGAACCAACACCCGCTGCCTCTCGGGTACATTAGCAGGGAGCTGGACACAAAGTAGAGGAGCTGGGACCCAAACCAGCATTCTGGTGCTATGAAATGCCAGGTATGGCGCGTGGAGGTTCGGTGTGCTAGGCCACGATGTCCACGCCCACTTGCCCCGCTGGGCTTCGGTCCCCTCTGCTCACCCTCGTTTCCTGCTGTGTGACTGCCAATCACGCTCTCGTGTGCACACTCCCTTGCACGCACCCTCCTTGCTCCTGCTGCTCCTAGACCCAGAAGGTCCTCTCTCCTGCCCATACCCATTCTACAGGCTCCCCAAGGCCTTCCTCTACAGGAAGTAGACAGGTCCTCCAAGGCCTCATGCCATCCACACCTACCAGTGTCACCAGGCCTGAGAGAGTCAGCAGCCTCTTTCCTGTCTTAAGGATAAGAGAGGTCAGGATCAGCATGTCCTGTGGCGAAAAGGTTGGACATGGGGGACATTCATCCATCCACCCACCCACCGCCACCCACCCACACACACACACGTATAAACACACACTCACCAAGTGTGTTTATGGAATTCTGGGCC
This sequence comes from Ochotona curzoniae, assembly GCF_017591425.1. Taxonomy (NCBI): domain Eukaryota; kingdom Metazoa; phylum Chordata; class Mammalia; order Lagomorpha; family Ochotonidae; genus Ochotona; species Ochotona curzoniae. The sequence continues at coordinate 8,814,433 of NW_024466004.1, read as the reverse complement.
GCTATAAACTTGTCATGCTCTGACTGCCCCCAGGAGAGGGACAGCCATAATAAACACCTCATGCTCCAGCCAGTTTCCCCTAACAAGGCTAGTCATCCCCATCACCTGGACATCCCAGCCTTCTAGGGCAATGGCCAGCCTGTCCTCCATGGTGAGTGATGTTCAGAATGCCTGACCACAATTCCAGGGGGTTGGGGGGGAGCAGGGCCCCCACTGATCTGCTTCCAAGCCTTTGCCCCGGCTGTTCCTGCCTCTGAGAGTGTCTCAATCAGCTCCTCTGCTAGCACCCACAGCTCCCCACCCTGAGAGACCCACTGACCCCCTTCGTGCAAATGGGTGCTTTCTGGAAGATACTAGTTAAGACTAGATAAAGAACCCAGCTGTGGGGTGAGAGTTGAGGTTTTACTCAGTCCTCAAGAAGGATTTTCTCGGGGAGACCCAGGTGTTGGCAGCTGGTCTGCTGGGGGAGGGAGTACATTTTGCAGCAAAAGTTCCAGCTCTGACTATGGGCCCTGCTTGGCATGTCATGGCCAGGGGAAGGCAGCTTCTCCTTCCCATTCAAGTTGTCTGACTGGGGAAATCCCACACTTGACCTTGAATAAGTGGGCCTAAAGGAGTGAGCAAGTTAAGCTAGTTCCAAGGGGGAAGGTTCCAACCAGGTCATCCCAAGGCATTGGGGAATCGCCCAGCAAAGCCATACATTGTGATATCTTCTGGAAATCTTGCAAAGCAAGGAGACTATTCCCCTCTCACCCCTTCCCCAGAAGCAGCAGAGGCAGACTTGACTGTGCGGTGGGGACCTTTTGGTATTACTAGAGAAAGTGACCTGTCGCAAAGCCATCCAGTCAGGGACCGAGGTGTGATGTTGATGGAGACTTCAGGTTGACTGATTGAGAACTGGATGTGCCAGGGCGTCCCTTCTGTCCTCCCCTTAATGAACCCTTAGACCAGAAGAGCCAATGAGGCTTGGAAAATCCACCTGTTGTGTAAGGGGCCTTTCTAGAAATCTACTTTATTTAGGCAGCATACAGCCCATGTGTTGTGGAAAGCGAGCTTGCAAGGTCCCGGGTACCCTCATTAGGAGCAGGTGCTTTTGAGCCAGCTCCCTGTTCCTCTGGACCCCTCAGCTGGGCTTTAGGGGAGGAAGGGTCCCTGTGAGTATCCAGTACTGGGACTCACCGCTGTACACACCCACAGAGGCTCAGAAGTGGCATCCATCTCCTTACCCAAGGCCCCCCATGTGCACATTCACAGACTTGTGCTAAAATAGCCACATGGGGCTATTTCAATGTCAATGACTAAAAATCAGACTTTTTAAATTATTATTATTATTAAAAAGAAAAAAAAACAATCCAATGCCTCCAAAGTAGAGCTGCAATGAGGAGTTGGTGGCTGCAGCTGCAGTTGATGTGATACGGTGCAGAACCATGGCCGCCATCCCAAAATGTTCCACAGCACAGGTGACCACCTGTCCCCGGTGAAGATGGACCCACCTACAAGAGGAGCAAATGCCTCATACCAACCACAGAGAAAGGCACCAGGTACTTCAGGAAACCCCAGTCGGAAGCAAAGAAGACACGGCCCTGGCTTCAGGGAACTCCCTGCTTCAGCCCCAAAGGGTTCTGTTGTTCCCTGGCCAGGACTTGTTTTCCTGAGCAGGTGAGGGGGAAAGGATCCAGCTGTCATTTAACAGGCTCATTAGTGCTGTCTGCCGGGGCCTTGCCCTCCCCAGGGAGAATCATTAACAGGCCTCAGGTGTGAGAGAGCTGCTGCCCACACCCCATCCTCCCTCCTATTCAGTTGACAGAGCTGGCTGGCCATCCTGGGGGACTCAGAGCTGAGAGTGCCCCCTGGGAGACAGACCTAGGCCGTAGTCGCGACACCTCTGGGCTCCAGCTGCGCTGGCTGAGCTCCAGCCGCCATCACCCACACCAATCTGTCCTGAGCCAAGCCCTGCTCCGTGGCTGATAAGCCGGACCTTGAACCAAGGAGGCAGGCCACCGTCCTCCACAGAAGCTACCCACCACCTCCTGATGGATCGAAAACAGCTCACAAGCAGGGGCACCCTCTCTGGAATCCCACTGGGGAAGGTCAAACCCCTGTGTCCTCTACCCCTACCCCCCAGGACCAACACCACCACCTTCTACCGCATCAGCAGGAATTTTCCACATTTGCTCGAAGTTCTGTTTGCCTTTCCCCTTAGCTCAAGGATGGATGGAAAGATGACTAAGGTCATTAGTGACGATGGTAGCGCAGACCAGAGGGGCCAGGTTGAGGGGCGGGGAGGCAGAGGAGGGGTTGTGTTGAGTCAGCCCCAGAGAGCATGAGTACCTGGCAGCTAGCAGGCCTGGGGTCCTCAAAGCAGGGACACAGCACCTGGAGCAGACCCACTGGAGCTGGCAGAGGTGAAAAAAGCACAGGCTGGCTTCAGCTTCTTGGTTGTGGGCTGTGGATGAGGGCTCCAAATGGAGGCTGTCTCTACGGCCAAGAGTGTGAGCCCCAAGCAGGGTGAGCATGTCTGAGTAGGGGAGACCTGTTCCACAGTCTAGGGTGGGGCTGTGGGGACATCCCCTGGAGAAAAAGCCCTAGTCAATTTCTTGCTGGGAAGTCAGGTCTTAGCTCCCTTATGCTCAGCACACCCCAAGCCGGCCCCCATCCATTACTCACTTTGGTTAGACAAGCAGGTCTCTTGATCATAAACTTTTATTAATAGCAAGCAGCCACTGTGTGGTGTGTGGCTAAGAGACCTCTGGGGATACCCATGGCCCACACTGGAGGGCATGGGCATCCCAACTCTGTCTATGATTCCAGCTTCCTGCTAATGCACACTCTGGGAGGTGGCAGGTGATGCCCCAGGTAGCTGAGTCCCTGCTGCCCTTATGGGGAGATCTGGGTTGAATTCCAAGTACCCAGCTTCAGCCTGGCCCAACTCTGGCTGCTGTGGGCATTTGGGGAGTGAACCAGCAGACAAGAGACTTCTCTCCGTTTCTCCTTCCCACAGTCTTTCAAGTACTTACAAAAACAGTTTAAAAGTCTATGATATGGACCAAGCACAATAGCCTAGTGGCTAAATCCTCACCTTGTATCTGCCGGGATCCCATATGAGCGCTGGTTCATGCCCCTGCCCCACTTCCCATCCAGCTCCCTGCTTGTGGCCTGGGAAAGCAGCAGAGAATGGCCCAAACCTTGGGATCCTGCACCCATGTGGGAGACGTAGAGGGAGCTCCGGGCTCCTGGCTTTGTATTGGCTCAGCTCTGGCCATCACAGCCATTTGGGGAGTGAACCAATGGACAGAAGATCTGTCTCTGTCTCTTCTCTCTGTGGATCTGCCTTTTCAACAAAAATAAATAATTCTTTTTTAAAAAGCCTATGATATACCGTCTCACTCCATCCACACTCCATGCATAATCATTGACAATGATCTACATGCACAAGTGTACTAATTATATATAGGGTACTCCAACAATTTTTGGAAAAGTTGAATTAAAATATAAGTTGATTTGGATGCATAGTATTTCACAATATGCATTTCACATGGATTTTTTTAAAAAGAATTCTCATATGCATGGGTTTTTAAATGTTTTGTACCAAAATAAACTTATAATTCCTTTCCCCATGAACATGCTGAAGGCCACTCATGATTGGCCAAGAATTAGACGGTTTTCAAAAGACGCAAAACATCTGCAGGAGATTCCAATGCCTTCCGGGAAATGGAGGACCCAGGCCCAAGAGCCCTGTGTCTCAGGCCTCTGACTCAACTCACAAAGTGTGAGTGACACATTTCTCACCAAGCTCCTTCCACCAGCAAATCTTCCTGTGTTTGCAAATTCAACATCAGCCAGTCCTCCCTGGTTCAAATTCAGATTAATTGCTATCTTGAAATGAGTTTGAACTTGAACTGACCCTTAAGCTGGGGTAGAGATGGTGGCAGAGCTGGTCAGCTGACAGCCTACTCAGAGCGTGCCACCCCCACCCCTACCTCACACCATGCACCTTCACCCATGCTGTTCCTTCTGCCCACCTTATACCCAGAGCAATGACTGATCCTGGCCAGCCCTGTTCCTCGGCAGGCTTTCCTCCCCTGAGCCCCAGCCTCTAAGTTTGCTCACCATCCAACAAGGATGCCACCTACATCGTGACACAAACTGTACCTGTGTGCTGGAAGATGGATGCAACCCATGCAACCCATGCACATGTGACCTCCCCTCCAGGTGATGAATTCCTGCAGGCCAGAGGACTGCACGGTGCATCCGGTGACACCAGTGAGCAGCACCAACCTGCTGATCTGATGTGTTTGCTGTACTTGCCCCTGGATCTGTGGGGGGCAGGTGACCAGCCAGGAGTGTCAGCGTTTTGTCAGCCCTTCCCCTAGGACCACAGGATTTGATGCCAGCTCCCTTGCTCCCTGGAAGGGGGACCTTGAGATGAGCATGCCACACTGCCTCCCATAACAGCCTCCTACCCAGACACACATGCTTCCGCTGATGTTCCCAGCCCTGCCACAGGAAGAAGTGACCCTGCCCCTGATCTATGCTAGCACTCACTAAATTTAGGACAAGCCAGGATTCCAGGAGGTGAAAGCTCATCAGGTGGAGAAGCTATGGAAGATCCTCCACCCCCACCCACCCCTGCCCCCAACTCAGAAGTGAACTGAGCCGACCAGTACGGGGCAGGTTGGCCCAGAAGAGGACTTTCGCAAAACAAGTTCCCAACAGGAAAGAAAAGGGGGGCGGGGAGCAGGGATAGGGGTGGCAAGGCTGCAGCCAAGAGGCAACTGACCCTGAATCCATGTTTTTCTTTGCATGCACCTGCCAGGAACAGGCAGTCAGAGAGGGTGGGACACGCTGGGAGGGGAAGGGGCTTCTCAGAAATCCTGTGCACTTGCACAGGGGCTCGTGTGATCGACCTCCCACCCCTCTTTTGAAGCAGAACTCATTAAGTTCCTGAGACAAGCAAAAGGATTAGGCTGACTTCTGGGAAGGCAGATGCCCCCCACCTGCTCCCTTGCCTATATCTAGAGAAGGGAGGGAGGCAGGAGGAAAGAGCCAGGAACTGTGTGGGTTTTTCTGTCATCATTAGGGTGGGAGACATTCTCTCATCAACCCCTCGCTTCTAAGGGGGAACCTCACCAGGCAAGCAGTGTCTACAACTGTGGTGACAGCAGCAATTGTCATGCTGCATTTGGCCAGAGAAAAGGCATAGGGCTTGCTCTGGGGCTCATAGCAAGCCCCCAATTCTTTAAAAAAAAACATTTATTTTTATTGGAAAAGCAGATCTACAGCCAAAAGGAGAGAAGAGACGGAGAGAAAGCTCTTCCATTTGCTGGTTCACTCTCCAAATGGCCATAGTGGCCAAAGTTGAGCCTATCCAAAACCAGGAGCCTCCTCCAGGTCTCCCTCACAGATGTAGGGTACCAAGGCTTTGAGCCATCCTCCACTGCTTTCCCAGGCCACAAGCAGGGAGCTGGATGGGAAGTGGAACAACCAGGACATGAATCAGCATCCCTATTGGATGCTGGCACTTGCATGTAGCTGATTAGCCCATTGAGCCATCATGCATGCACCCTCCTCCTCCGGCCGCTCCTCCCCAAGCCCTCACCTCTTACTGTTTAGCTGGTAGAAGGCCTTAAAGGCAGAGTGTTCAACAAGGGTTGGCTTAGAAGTCCAGATCCCATATGTTCAGCCTGGCTCTGCTTTGCTGGTTAGGGATCGTGTTGTGGCGTGGGAGATCCATTCATTCGCTTAGCCAAGACTCAGGGACCACAGCTGTCCAAGAAGCACTGGGTCTCATGTAAGGTCTCTTTGGCTCCCAGATTTTATGTCCTAGGTCTAAGAAAACTGCTTTCTGCTCCCGGGTCGTTGGTCCAGACAGGCTAGGAAGCTGACTCACATGCCTCATCCCGGATCAAGTTGCCCTGGGGTCCCAGGCAGGGCCAGGTGCCATTGACCTGGGGCTGGAGCCTGCCAGCAAATGCCAGAGTCCTCCTACATGGTGACGATGACTATGGGTGCCAAAGATTGCAGTGATTCCCAAGGAAGCAGACCGAGCTCTGAACACAGCGGCAGCTGCACTTAGAAAATCCTTCACTCCCCACACCCCAGCCACACACCCTGTAAATCAAAGCACAAAGGAGAACCGTAATAAAATAACAAGTTTTCATCTATCAGATTGGCACAAATCCAAAAAAAAAAAAATGACAGTCTACTTTGTTGGCCAGGCCTTGGGGACATAAACATCTTCACAGGTTCCTGGGGGGAGTCTAATTGTTAAAAGGGAGGTGGAGAACAATTTGTTAATAAGTATCAAGATTATAAAAATACATCCCCTTTGGCCATTGATGTTACAGATACACTGTATACAGGTAACAGGATGACACAGGTAGGAAATTACTGCAGCACTCATTGTTGACGCTAAAGATGTCAATGACCTGACTTAGGAGACCAGCTGAATGCATGATGCTTGAATCAGCCCTTCCATAGCATATTACACAGCCATAAAAATGGATCTGTAGCTTCTCTCTCAACGGTTAGCAAAGTCTATCCAGACAGAGCAAGCTCAACAGGTGAGGCACAGAATCCTGTGTAAAGGTGGAGAAAAGGAAGGAAACAGAAACATGTATTCTTTTTCTCTGCTACAAAATGAAAGTGTAAAAAGGCATGTCTTCTTCCGGCTGGCGGCATGCCTTGCACGCGCCAGGATCCCATATCGGCACCTGTTCTAATCCTGGCAGCTCCACTTCCCATCCAGCTCCCTGCTTGTGGCCTGGGAAAGCAGTCGAGGACGGCCCATAGCCTTGGAACCCTGCACCCGTGTGGGAGACCCGGAAGAGGTTCCTGGCTCCTAGCTTCGGATCGGCATAGCATCGGCTGCTGCGCTCACTTGGGGGAGTGAATCATCGGACAGAAGATCTTCCTCTCTGTCTCTCCTCCTCTCTGTATATCTGACTTTCCAATAAATAAATAAATCTTTTTTTAAAAAAAGAGACATGTCTTCTCCCAAGGAGACAAAATAGAAAAATCAAAGCTCAGATCAGTGGGGGCAACCTTGCCCTGTTCACTTCCCCAGCTTTGAGCCAAGAGCCAATGAGTAGGGGATGAAGTTGAGAGTTCTGGGACTGTCAGGACCGAGAGGGGATTCTCACTAGATAATTCTGTCCCCGAGGCTGCCAACCCTAAGCCTGCAAAGCCTTCCGTTTCAGCACAAACCTCAGGAAATCCGTGGAAATGCATTATTATAATATCAGGATCAACTGTCCTAGTAAAATGAAGCAGGACTAGGGATGGAACCAAACGTGTAAATGAAGTCCTGGGCCAAGAAAGAGCAAAGAACTTCCAGGTTCAAGGGGCTGGGTTCCAGGGGTGCGTATGTGGTACACCCTGCCAGGCAATGGCTTGGTCTCCTATATGCCCTACATGTGAGTGAACTGGTGGCATTATTTCTTGTCATTCTTGGCTTGTGTCTAAGCTGAAAGTGGAAGGTGTTTTGTACCTGAATTGAATATTTGTTCATGTGTAAGTAAATGTAATTTTTTTTTATCAACACTGGGATCCCCTGAGGATAATTTTCCCTTAATAAATGTGAAGACCTTTATATATATTGTGTGTGTTTGTGTGTGTGTGTGTGTGTGTGTGTGTGTGAGTGTGTGTGTATCTTATTTGAGAAGTGGAGAGAGAGAGAGAGAGAGAGAGACATCTAATATCCATTGGTCCATTCCACAAATGTCAGCAACAGCCAGGGCTGGGCCAGGTCTAAGCTAGGCAACTAGCACTTAATCCAGGTCTCCCATGTGAATGGCAGGGATCCAACTACTTGAACCATCATCCACTGCTTTCCAGAACATGCATTTGCTGGAAGCTAGAAATGAGAGGAGAGCCATGTCTCGATCCCCAGGTACACTGATGTCTCTAGTGCTCCTCTCAGCTGCTAGGTTAGAGTGCTGGGTATTGAGGAAAGCCCAAGTAACTGACCATGATTTTCTAGAAAGCCCAGGAAGTCTTTTCTTTCTTTTTACATCCTCTTGGGAACACAGGAGGTGCTTAGAGGACATTTATTCAACATTGTCTACTTCAAGTAGGAATCTAGGTAGAAAGCTGTTGAGGCCCCACCAAACCCACCCCCATCTCTGGGGCTTTAACTTGGGGTGAGGGAAGGGAGTCAGGGGAGGGTCCACCACCCACCTGCACTCCAGGTCCCTGCCTGTGTGCTCACCATTTTCGCTCCCAGGGTCCCCTTGATTTCCTGCCTGAAAATGGTCCTGGTGGTGGTGGTAGATCACTGCTGATGCTGGGCGGGGTCCCCACAAGTTGATGGAAGCACGTTCCTGAGATAGGGGTGCGATGGCTGGAATGTGAGGACCAGAGGCAGCGCCGGCCACACCAGGGAGAGAGCTGAGCAAATATTGACCTTCTGGGGGAATGCCTCTCCTGGGCCCTCCATGGACGCCTCTCGCAGGTCCCCTCTGAGGTCAGCCACGAAGCTGTTCTCTCTCTCAGATCAAGCTCAGAGACCCTGGGTGGAGAGCTCACCACCCTGGGTGGCATCATATGTCTGAAGTTGGGGTTCCAGGGGCCACTAGGAGCAATTTGGCTGGAGTGGGATTCAGGAAAGGCATTGTTTTTGTTCCTGTTTTATGGATGTGGAAAGTGAGGCACAGGGAGAGGCAGAAATACCAAATGGAGAAAACTATCTCCCACTTCTTGCATCATTTGTTCGTGAGGAGATGGGTCCTCCTGAGCAGGCTGGGTGTTGACCTCCATGCCACACAGGACCATCAGGGTGCCCAAGGGCAGTGCCTTGCATAAGGCGGCTAAGGCAGAGCTGAGGTATACCTGCCATTTGGTGTTCCCAGGCACTGACCCCAACCTTGACATGGACTCTGTGGGGTTGTCTTCCAAGCCTTCCACACACTGGGAGGACTCCCTTGGCACCTTCCTGTGTCACTTCATTCCCCTAACCCTGGATCTTTCCAGGGTCCCCATCCCTGTGCTGCTGTGTCCAGCATGGCTTGGAGAAAGCTCTGGAACCCTCCATTATCCCAGCTGCCCTAAGTTTCTGAACAAGCTGCTGACCCTTCCCCTCATCTTGGGTTCCCTTTTGCCCACCTAGTCCCCTGGTGGCTGGCGTCTCCCTGTTGCCTCATGGGTGGGTTGGGAGGAGACTAGAAATGGAGATGACTGAAGGGGGGTTGCAGTTTGAGAGGTATCCAAGAGGAGTTTCATGCCATGCCACCACTTTCCCCTTTCCAGCTAGATGGCATCAATGGCACAAAACTCCAAGGCCTGCTTCAAGTCACTCTAGGGTCTCTGCTGCTAGGAACAGCAAAGAAAGGGACTGCAGGGAATTGTGGAAGGAACAGGCACAGCCAAGCCATGTCCCTGCTTGGGGGAACTCCCCCCCCCACCCCCTGGCATTCCCCCAAGCTGGGGTGCTGAGGAGCCCTGGCTGGTCCTGCCAGCTGTACTGAGGCTGGCAGGTATGCCTCAGCCCGCCCTGCTGGCACGCCCTTTCCTTCCCGGGTCAGTGACCTCAGGTACTTCAGGAACCACAGTGAGGCCTCCCTCTCCACACCCCAGCTTGGCTCCACCGAGACCCCAGGCAGGCGGGGAGACAGCACCCTGGCTCCCCGCCTGCCTGCTGCCTGCCAGAAGCCAAGGCAGCACCCAGCGCTGTCCTCCTCTAGCCCCAGCCAAGCAGGTGGAGCAGGGTGGGAAGAGGGAGTTGGGGGGGCTGTGGTGGGGGTGATGAGGAGCAGGTGCGAAGCCTGGGCCTGGAATTAGCAAAGCCACCTCTGGGGGACCTCCAGGCCTCAGGCACATGCCCCATGGCTCCAGGAGATTGGAGGCAGGAAAAGACACCCAGAACTCTTCCACAGGACCTGACAAACTCTCAGGGGAAACAGGCAAGTGTTGACACAGAGACTAGGCTGAGAGCCAGGAGGGCTCCTGGGCTGTGAGAGGAGCCAGGCCCAGGGCTGAAGTGGGCTCTTCAGACCACAGGGGAATCCTCTACTTCACCTTGTCCAGAGAACTTTGAACATGGGAACTCCCCAACTCATACCGGGGCTCCTTGAGGATGGGGCTGTGTCTCCCCGGCGGACTGGGTTCCCTGAGGGCGGAGCTGTGTCTCCCCTTAGCTGACTCTGGGTGGTGCAAGGTGCTTGTTAAGAGAAGCACAGAAGTTAAAGATCAATTCCAAGCAGTGAGCCTGAAGAACTCACTTTTTTTCCTATATTAAATTAGCTTTATGGAAAATATACCCCCACACACATGTTCACCTATGAGGAACATTTCAATTAGGGACTCAAGTTCTTCTACTCTGAGAAACACACTTTTATCTACCTGGATAGAGAAACAGCTGACATTCCCTCTTTTTTTTTTTTTAATTAAGCTATATATCTATATGGGTCAAATATCAAGACAATTAACCCTGAGAATTCTTGCACCCAATAGTTCTCCAGCACCCTGATTCCCTTCACCAAAAACAGCACCTCACAATTTTCATGGGAAACAGAGTTGTAAGAGAAGTTCAGGGGCCAGCACTACAGTGTAGCTGGTAAGGCCTCTGCCTGCAGCACCCAGCATCCCATATGGGTACCAATTCATACCCTAGCTACTCTACTTCCAGTCCAGCTCCCTGCTAATGTACTTTGGGAAAGAAGTAGAAGAGGACCTGGGTGCTTGGGCTCCTGCCACACATATGAGAGACTCAGAGGAAGCTCCTAGCTCTCGGCTTCAGCCTGACCCTCCAGTGGCAGATGCAGCCATCTGGGGAATGAACCAGTGGATGGAAGATCTCCCTCTCACTCAACACCTCCTGTAACTCTGCCTTTCAAATAAGTAAATAATAAGTGCTTTAGGTGTAAAACATTTGACCCATCATGCATAGCTCTCCAGAGAATGCACTTTGCATGACCCTCTGGAAGACCCCTCTTATGCACCCAGTCACAGCTGCTCCTTCTGCAGCTTTGCTGGGTTAATCTGTGCAAACCCTAGATAGCGCTTCCTGAGGATGGCTACATGCCACCCAAAGGCCCAGATCTGTGCCAGGTTTTGGGATGAGAGCCTTTTGCCTCTTGCACCCTTCTCCTGGGCTGAGAGGGTCAGAAGGGGGACCCATTACAGCTCAACAGGCTACGGCAAAGGCACCAGCCACACATGCCCCGCCAATGTCAGCAAGTGCTCAGTCAGCACTTAAGGGTTTGAGTTTTTGTTCCTTTAAAGAAATCTTCGGGACTCTGCGTGCTTCCTGGCAGAGAGGCTGTGAGGAGGAGGAGTGGGCAGAGGCCACAGGGACGTGGGGAGGCAAGTGCCACTTTGGAATCTAGGGAGAGGCACCCTGACAGAGGGAGCGAAAGTCCTGCTACCTACATTCCCTTGGCCCTGCAGCCTCAGAGGCCAGGCAGACCAGCTGCAAAGTCCTATCTAAGGTACACAGCTTTATCTCTATTCCTCCGGCCCTGGCCCTGGCCCTGGGGGGAACCCAAGCCTCCTGCAGGGCTTGGCTGGCTCCCACTGCCTCGTTAATGTTTACCATCGCTGGAAACCACACACAGATACCTGGGCTTACTTCCCACCCATGGCCTATAACCCTCCACGCACCCCCCCTCCTTCCGTGGGGACTCGGGAGCCTCTTCTGCACTCAGAAGCAGGTGCCCAGGGCCGCAGATGGATGGTACAAGGCCCCCGCATTCCCACAAGGCAGAGTGGTGACCACCAGCCACCAGCTGCTGTTTCCAACAAGAGCAGGCTGGGAAGACAAAAAAGGGAAATGATGAGAATTACTTCAATCAGGGTTCATATGTGAATCATTAGTTGAAATGATCTTTTGGGTATATATTTGGTTTGATAAATATATACAAATGAGTGGACTTCAAAAATTCCACGGGAAAATCTCATTTTAAAAGGTACAGGAATCAGGGCTGCAGCATAGCAAGTTAAACTCTGGCCTGCATTGCCAGCATTCCATACAGGTGCCACTTCGAGTCCCAACTGCTCCACTTCCAACTCAGCTTTCTGCTAATACACCTGGAAAAGCGGTAAAAGATGGTTCAAGGCCTTGGGCTCCTGCACTCACAGGGCAGTTCTGGGTAGTTCAGGGCAGTTCCTGGCTTCAGCCTGACCTAGCCTTGTTGTTGAGGCCATTTGGGGAGTGAACCAAAGGATAGAAGATTCTCTCTCTCTCTCTTTCTAATCCTGCCTTTCAAATAAATAAACAAATCTTAAAAATAGATAAGTTCATTTGAGTTCAAACTCTTTTGAAATCCATGTATAGGCTCTTCATCACAAACACGTTCCATGAACTTTTCGAAAATCCCTTGTATGCCTGGATTTCAAAATTTCGTAATTTCAAAATTTCATGGAGAATCCACAAATCAGTGTAGAAAAGGTCATGGCACAAAGTCTGTCTCACTCGCTCACTCCATCATCTCTTGCCCCACAGAGCACATCAGCTCTGGCTCCCCAGAACGGCCCTTCCTTCGAGGGTCTGCATTTGTCCAAGTTCAACATTCTAGGTCTTCACACACTTTGCGCAAAGCCTCCTGACCTGTCCCAGCCCTCAGCTCCCTGCCCCTCCTGACTCCGTGGTGCTCTCACTCCCATCCCCCAGTATGGATGTGCCAACTTGGCATAACACTCAAAATCTGCTTGGGCTGCCTGCATCCTGTTTCAGAATGTCCAGGTTCAAGTCCCAGCTCCACTGCCAATCCCAGCTTCTTGATACAGTGTACCCTTGGGAGGTCACAGGTGACGTCTCCAGTGGCTTGCGTGCCTGCTACTCAGTGGGAGACCTGGGTTGAGTTCCTGGTGCCTGGCTTTGGCCTGACCAAGTCCTTGGCCAAGCTTGCTGTGGCAAGCATTTGAAGTGTGCACCAACCAGCAGACACAAGCTCATTTTCTCTTTCTCTCTTTCTCATACTTCTTCTTCACCTCAAATAAATCAATAAATATGCTTTCTAAATGTCCAGATGGATAATAAAGAGAGAAAAGGGAAGAAAGGGGGAAAAAAAACCAAAAATAAAACGGAGTTAAAAGATAAGTTCATTTTGCTGCAAAGCTATTTGAAATCCATGCATCTAAGGAATCTTCAAAAACTTCATTTAAAATGCATGTTATGAAAAAATATAGTCTGGTCTCAAAAATTTTTTTGCTCCAAAATAAACTTTTGCTAAAAATTCCATTTTTCATAAACTTTAAAAAAAAGTTTCATTGTTTGAGAAACAGAAGAACAAATAGAAACCTCCCACCTGCTGATTCATTCCCCCCAATACACACAAGGGCCATCAGGGCTGCGGCCAGGAGCCAGAAACAATCCAAGTCTCTGCCATGGTGGTGGAGGCGGCAGGCACATGAACCCAGTGATCGCATCCTCACTGCTGCCTTCCGCGCTGTGCACTGACAGAAAGCTGGAGTCCAAGAATCAAGCCCAGACACCCCGAGGTGGAATGTGAATGCCCAGGCACCTAAGCTCAACACCCGCTCCTGCAGACTCTGTGAAGGCCCTCATAGACAGTCAGACCAAATGTCTAAGAGGTGGGGCATTGGCTGTCTTTGCAGAGAGGAATAGATTGGCTGAGAGTCTGGAATCAGGTGGAGACCTCTCACCGTGCAGCCCGATGGGCCCTTCCAATCCCATGGGCATTGCTTGTCTGTGTCCCAATACTCTTGTTCTCTGATTGGCTGGACACCACCAGGCAGGGCACGCTCCCCCTGGCTGCTGGCGAGCCCTTCCTCTGCTAGGCGCTCACTCACTGTGCCTTTCCCAATACACCAGGATGCTGCCCCAGCCAGCCTTCAGCTGCGTGGCTACATGCCAGTCTCATGCTCTTCCTGCAACTCAGAATCAACTCCTCCCTTCTCCAGGCCCTCCGTGCTGCAGTTTCTTCTGAGCAGTCTCCTGCCTAAGCCTCCTCTGGCCCCACATTGTTACTTTAGGAGAAGGCAGCAGCTGTTGGGAAGGGGCTCATCCCCCACAGAAGTCCCCCAGGCTCTCTCCCCCCTCCCCTGGTGTTGGCAAAGGGACAACCAGGAGCCCTGGCTTTCTCCAGCCCACCACCGCCTTATGCCCATCAGACCTGACCATTACCTCCTCCTCCCTTTGTCCCAATGCAGGTTCCTCTCATAGCTGAGCAAGCTAGATTCCAAGCATCTATCCCAAACCTCTGCCCATTTTTGTCTCCCTGATGCCATCTTCCAGGGTTCATATGCCCACCTGGTGTCTGTTCTTCCAATCCTACTCAGCACATCCACTTTGCACCAAGCTCACTGCCTCACACACACAGACCCCTTGATTACCTTTCCTCTTTCTTCCTCACTGGGGCACAGAGGACCCTGTGTGTGATTGCATAGACCATAGTGCATTTTCAAGAGTTTCCCAGTTTCTGTCCCTCCCAGAAGAATTGGGCTGTGGAATCCTGCCTAGCCTGTCACAGAAACACTGGCAGCCTGAGTCAGGGAAGCGCATCCCAGCCACTCCGTGGCCGTGATCCCAGTGGTCGGTTCAGTACCTCCTGGTCTTCCCCATCCACCTACCATATACATCAGTAGGAAAGCATCTTTCAGAAACGGACAGCTGGCCATGCTGCTTCATTGCTGGTCACCCAACTTGTGGAGCCCACCATGAGCTAGTTTCCTCCAGTTCCCCACTGGCAGGCTTCACTGGACACACTCCACTGCCATGCATCTGCTCTTATTGACCATGCACCAAGGATGACATTCCTCCTGTCTTCACAAGACTAGTCAAGGCCTCACCCAGGAGCCACGTCCTCCAAGTAGCCCTCCCTGACACCCCTCCCAGCCCCCAAGTCAGGCTAATCCTGCTGGTCTGGTTTCTGTGTGCATCCTGGACCTAGCTTAGCTTTCCCCAGGGAGGCAAACGCTGCATGTTCTACCTTACAGCCTTTCTGTCCCACACCTTCAGGTGACTAAGTGCCCAGGCAATAGGCCTTGCAAGCCATCGTAACCATAGGTTTTCCTCCAAGGCCTGGCCCTTGAGACATAAGAGGACATTTTTCAAGGGAGCTTCTGGGAAACACTTTTCTTCTCTGATATAAATAGAAAGCCTTGAGGCCAGCAGTCTGGTGCAGCAGGTTAAGCCACCACCTGTGATACTAGCATTCCATAGAAGCACTAGTTCAAGTCCCAGGTGCTTTACTTTCAATCCAGCTCTCTATTAATGTGCCTGGGACAGCCATGGAAGATGACCAAGTGCTAATAAGATGGGGACCCAGATGGAGTCGCAGGCTCCTGGCTCTGACCTGGCCCGGTCCTGGCGACTGAGGCCATTTGGGAAGTGAATTGACAGATGAAATTCATCTTTCTCTCTCTCTCTGAAAACCTACTCGCTTTCTCGTGAAATTTCTCAGGCAGTGTTACCTGGGGCAGCTCCCACACTGACAACAGTGTCTGCTAGCAACTGGCCTAGCCCAGACCATTACCTATAACCCTCCAAGTTCCCTGGCAGTCCACAGATGGAGCCCCTCCTGGCATAGGGCATGAGTCGTAGTCATCCTGGGGCTCCCCCCACCACACCCAGTGTGTCCCAAGAGCCACTGTGTCTGTCTTCAAGTTTGTGTGCCACTTGTGTTTGTTATTGCAATGATGTGGTTCAATCCAACACAACAGAGTGGTGTGGGTGGTGAGGCAGGGGTCTCATCGGGAAGGGTCCTGCCCTTGAGCATGTCTCCAAAACTGTGGGTGCCCCACTGTCAGCAACCCAGACTTAGAAGCCAAGATGTCTGAACCTAGGAGTTGGCTTAGTCAAGGGTCTGTGCCCAGGGAAGGCTTCAGTTGGCAGCAGAAGGCAGCAGTGCCAGCCCCCTGCAGATCTCTGGTGCGGACAGCCTGTAGACACTGTGCAGGTCCTGTCTGCTCACCACCTCTGCTCATGACCAGAAGCCTGGCTAGTCCTGGTGGGGCGGACGTCCCTGGGCCCATAACAAGCCCCACAGAGGAGGTTTGGTCACTCTGACCTCCATCTCCTTGGGGATTACCACCTGCCCAGCCTCGGAGGGTCACCAAGGACAGCTGGGACAGTGCAGTAGGGAGCCATGCGCCCAACACTAGGAACTGTTCAGCCCTTCATGCCCATGACTGTCCCCACCAGCAGGGAACCCTCTACTCCCAGTCCTCACCCCAGCACCTCTTTTTCTTCCTCCCTCTTCTCGCAGCATGTCTCTAGAGCTCTGCAGAGGCTAAGACCAAATCATCTCCCGGCTCTCCCGAGTGCTGCTACCCTCTCCTGGAGTGACTGGACCAAGCCACCCAGCCCCTCTCACCTGGGGTCTCTGCCTGAGGTTGTGGCTCTCACTCCCACCCTCTTCCTGCAGCCAAAGCTTCTTCAGTAACAAGGGAAGTAAAAGGAGCTTTGCTTCTTTAGTAACATGACTTTGATCTTTACATTCCCTCCTCAAGTCCTTCAGAAGTCCCTTTCCTTGCTGGGGAAACCCTAATCACACACCTCGCACAGCACTGCACCTACACCAACCACCTGTCGGTTCCGCCCCTCCTGCCTCAGGACCTTTGCACGAGCTGTACCCACAGTCTTCACCCTTTGTTGACCTAGTTAACATGCACTCACCCTTCAGGGCTCCACCTCAACTCTATATTCTCTTGGACACCTCCCCTTTCACTTATCCAAAAACCACATTCAGCCCCGTTGAGCTGGTCTGCACCATTCCAGGTCCCAGGAACACAGAAGCCACCAAGAGACACAGAACTCCTTACCCTCAGGGAGATTACATTCCAGTGAGGGAAGAAAGACAATGAGCAAGTAAGAGCTACTTTTAGCTGATGGGAATGAAAGCAAGTGATCAAAACACCATTCGCTTTTTGTTAGAAGGACTAAAGCAGCACCTGTGCTTTCCACTGTTTAAGAAGGTTGAGTTTTCACAGTCTGCCAAAGGCATGTGTTGTTAGACTTGAGTTCTCCAGTGTTCTTTCCATTGGCATAATCTTAAAAACGTGGATCTAGTATTTGTCTCCCCCCACCTATCAAGAAAATAAGATTGGCTCTGAAGGCACTGCCCAGGGCGAGACACACACAGACGTATACACCTCAGCACCAACAAAGCCGGCCACAGGCTCCTCCACAGATGCACACAGACAGAGTTGGGCTGACATGGCACACGTACGTGCATACCCCATGCCCTCACCTGCCTGGCACGGTGGCCCAGGATGGCCACATGATGGTCGCCAACTGGGGTGACTGACACCAGGAGGCCCTAGATTCCATGTCCACTCCTAAGAGTTACCCAACAACATGAGCACTAGCAGAAGCTGAGGTTAAATTAAAATAAAGAGAGATCAAGGTACACTATCATTTTGTGGTCATTCTCTACTCTGACCTCTTCTCCCTGCCACCTACCCCCCTGCTGCCATCCAAGCTTGGTGTCACACTCCAGACCAGTCCCTTCAGCACACCTGCCCTGACAACCCAGCCCAACCCCCTGCCCTATAGACAGCTCCCCCCGCAACCCCAGCCAAGGAGGGAACACAGTCACGGGACTGAGAAGTCACAGGTACACAGGAGCACACACGGCATCCTCACCATATATAATCCACACCGTAACTCTGCACTCACACCCCAAACCACACACACATACACACAGAGTAGCCACTGGCTTCTCAGAAGATGGGAGCCTCTGCAGAGTGAACCCCAGTTCCCCAACCCCTCCACACCCACACATACCCTGGACCCATGCCCTGCCCTCTCTCCTCTTTTTCCCCCTCCCCCACTACCAGGCAGGCATGACTCACCTACAGTCAGCCACACAGGGCTAACTGGTACCCCCAGCCCTGCCCCCGCCCCTAAGCCAACCTCCAAGGCTCTCTACCGTCCACTGCCACCTGACGCCACCTGCCACACTGAAGCCAAGGCAGGCCAAAGTCTTCAAGGACAAGGGCCCTCAGAGCGGGGCGGGCCGAGTCACAGGATCCGAAGCGACTGACGTCAGGGGAGTCAGGACATTGGGAACCCAGCGAGGGCTAAGCCCTGGACAGAGGGCACAGCTGACTGCCTGGGGCCCCTGGGATCCAGCTGGCCCTGGCGGCAGGGACCAGGGAATGGAGGGCAGTGGGGTAGCCTAGGGGATGAACAGGACCATTCCTCCACCCTGGTCACTGGGACCTGGCTCCTGGGTACTTATGGGAATAGCAGGAGGGTCCAGGGACCAACTAGGGGAGCCCCTCTTTGCTGGAGGATGGGGCCGCTTTCTCTTCCTATCCCAGACCAAGAGAGAAGGGAGCCATATGCCACCCCTGTCAAGAAAACAGACAAGGTATGCATGTTCCAAGCCCCTAGGACCACCCTTTAGCCCCCTGATTCTAGGACTCAGGACACAGGAAGAAAGAGGGAAGCAAAGCAAAGAGTGTCAACCACCTTCGGCCCCCACCCTCCTGACCTGCCACCTGCTCTGGTGAGGTGACGGTTCACATGGCCGAGGTGTGGCTAGGCCTGAGGTTACTGACCTGCCACCACAGACGCCCAGCCTCCGAATCCCTTCGTGAAAAGCTGAGAGCCCGGAATTCACCTCCCAGAGGGGTCTGTGCAGGTCAGTGGGAGACAGAGAGCAGCCCACCTGCAAAGAGCTGAGACCACGCTGAAAGTCACAGTGACATCAGCAGGCCCAGATCCGTGTTTACCATGGGCTGCGTCCTGTTGCGGGTTTTACGAGTCGTTTGATTCTCACACCCAACCTTCTGAGTGGGAGCTCATTCTTTTTTCCATGGCACAATTGGCCAAGACGCCAAGGCCCTCACAGAAGGGTTGAGTACACTGTCCAAGCCTGAATAGCCAGCGAGGCAGGTTTGGAATCTGGCACTCCAGCCTCAGAGTCTGTGCCCTGGCCGTGTCGCTGTCCACTGCCTGTGTGTCCCTCTCCCACAGTGCTGGGAGCCCATGCCTCTCCCACCTACCATCTATGCCCAGCCTAAAGCACCTGGCATCAGACACAGGTCCAATCCACCTCTTCACCCTGTACACCTGCTGTGTGCTAGGCCCTGTGCTCCTGCTGTGTGCTAGGCCCTGTGCTCCTGCTGTTGCCATCTTCTATACCAAGGAAACAGAGTCCTGGCCCCTAAGGAGTGCTTTACCTGGTGGAGAATGTCAGCCATGTAAACAGGACATCACAGTGCAGGGACATGTAGGCTACCATGAGACTCTCTGGGACCCAGCTGAAGGAGCTCATAGTGCTGGCACCAAGAGCAAAGGCCAGTCATGAAAATGAGTATGGCTTCTGCACCATCCACAAGGTACAAGGGCAGTCCATACAATGGGAGACAACATTTGCAAATCATATAACTGAAAAGGGCTTGAAGCTCAGAATAAAAAGAAAGCTCAACAACCAAACAGCCCAATTGTCTGATTGGTATACAACCACATATTTTCTTTTATTTCATACATTTCCATGAATTTTAAAAATCTGTGTATTTATTTGAAAGGCAGAGAGAGAAAGAGAGAGCCTTTGATCCACTGGTTTACTCCCTAGATGTCCATAACAGCTGGCCTGCAACTCATTCTAGGTCCTGCTTAAGCCATCACTTGCCACTTCCCAGGGTGCACATTAGCAGGACATCGGAAGAAGGAATGGTATCAGAGCTAATCGAAGCACCCAGAGTGCATGGGTTGAATCTTTTTTTTCTTTAATATTTATTTGTTTTTATTGGAAAGTCAGATATACAGAGAGGAGGAGAGACAGAGAGGAAGATCTTCTGTCAGATAATTCATTCCCCAAGTGGCCACAACGGCCAGAGCTGAGTTGATCCGAAGCCAGGAGCTTCTTCTGGGTCTCCCACGTGGGTGCAGCATCCCAAGGCCTTGGGCTGTCCTCAGCTGCTTTCCCAGGCCACAAGCAGGGAGCTGGATGGGAAGTAGGGCCACTAGGATTAGAACCGGCACCCATACGGAATCCTGGCACGTTCAAGGCAAGGACTTTGACTGCTAGGCTACCATGCTGCGCCCTGGGCAGCATCTTAAAAGCTACATTCCCCACAAACTTTTTGATAATTTTATCTACACAAAAGAATAGAAAGCAGTGTCCCAAAGAAATGTTTATGCACCCATGTTCACAGCAACATGATTTTTTTAAAGGTTTATTTACTGATTTGAAAGTCAGTTACAGAGAGAACAAACACAGTGAGAAATATTCCATCTACTGGTTCACTCCTCAGATGGTCACAAAAGTCAGGACTGAGTCAGGTCGAAGCCAGGAACTGGCACATTCCGCTGGGTCTCCCATGTGGGTAGCAGGTGCCCGAGGATTTGGGGCATCTTCTGCTGCTTTTCCCAAATCATTATCAGGGAGCTGAACCACAAGTGGAGCAACCAAGATATGAACCAGTGCCCATTCAGGATGCAGACAAAGCAGGTGGCAGCTTTACCAGCTACACCACAGTGCCAACCCTACCACCATCACCAGCAGCATTATGAGTTGAAGAAAGGTAGACATAACTCACGTGTCCATTGACAGTGAAATAGATACCTATGGAACATTCACACAACAAAATAGTACTTGACCTTAAAAAGGAAGAGAATTGTGACACAGACTACAATGCAGGCCACCCTGGACAGGAAGGAGGGACACTGTGCCAAGCACAGTGGGTCAGTCACAAAGCAGCAGCAAGCACTGATGATACCACATTCACATGTCCAGCATCAGTAGATTCAACAGATCACAGATTGAAAAACTGGGACATTCTAGACAGAGAGGCACTCAACAACATCCGTGAGGGCTGGACAGTTGAGCTGGTTGGATGGAACTAAGCTCCAATACCACTCGACATTTATGAGAGCCCAATGGGATATGGGGCAGGCTGAACTAGGCTGCTACACATGCTGGCAAATCAGGGCAGGGGCGGTCCAGGTGGGGGTTAGTGTGGATCGCTCCCACAAGGCTACAGCTCCCAGTGGTTGATGTGATGGCCGAGTACGTGATGAGCAAAACCAGGACAGACTACAACACCCATTGATTCCAGTGGAAGTCGAGGCTCAAGATGGAACCAACCCAGCAATTGCAACCACCAGCTGAATGGGGACCAGAGAAGGTCTCCCCAAGAAGCCGTTAAATTTATCTGGACTATAAGATGCTGGACTCTATGCTTGGTATATGCTTGCAGTGAAAAATCTCAACTGAACTTGAACTGTGGTTATGCAACAAGGTGGAGGAATCCACCATGAGGGGAGGGTTAGGGGAGGGGTAGGGGGAATCCCAGTACCTATAAAACTGTGTCACATAATACAATGTAATTAATAATCATTTTTAAAATAAATTTTTTTTAATTTAAAAAAAAAGAAAAACTGGGACAATACTGGTCACCTCTATACTGAGTGTGTGTTCCCCCTACCCGCATGGCAGCTGGTTGTACGGCCCTAGCATCATATCGGGGATTTAAGTCATCTAGGGTAATCTAAGGATGATTTAGAATCGTGTGGAGGTTATACACAAACTGCAGGTATTCAAATGGACAAATGGTTCTGGGACGCACACATACACCTCTATAGATACCAAAATCTGAACATGTTCAAATTTTCTCTATAAAATGGACCTGGGCACAAAATCTATCTTGGGATCCCACTTGACATGATGTACAGAGAGTAGTCAAATTAGAAAGCAGAATGCAAGCAGACGCATGGCACTGTGGCTACGACACCAATTGGGACACATATATCCTGTCCCTGAGGATTTGTGTTCATGTTCCAGCTTCCATTCTCCATGCCAGCTCCCTGCTAATGCATCCCTGGGAGGCAGCAGGTGATGGCTCAAGGACTTGAGGACCTATCACTTAAGTGGAAACCTGGACTGTTTCTAGCCACTGGGCACATGGGGAGTGGGAGTGGACAAGCTGACAGAAGCTCTCTCTGACTCTCAAATAAAGTAACTGAATGATTGTTTTAACTTTTTTTTTTTTTTTAGATTTATTATTTTTATTATTTGAAAGGCGGATATACAGAGAGGAGAGACAGAGAGGAAGATCTTCCGTCCGATGATTCACTCCCCAAGTGAGCGCAACGGGCCGATACTATGCCGATCCGAAGCCAGGAGCCTCTTCCGGGTCTCCCACGCGGGTGCAGGTTCCCAAAGCTTTGGGCCGTCCTCGACTGCTTTCCCAGGCCACAGGCAGGGAGCTGGAAGGGAAGCGGGGCTGCCGGGATTAGAACCGGCGCCCATATGGGATCCCGGGCGTGCTAGGCGAGGACCTTTAACCACTTGCGCCACCGCGCCGGGCCCGATTGTTTTAACTTTTACAAAAGGAAAGTAGAAGGATAGTTGCTGGTGGCAGGGAGAGTGGGGGTGGGGACTCAGGGTTTAATGGTAAAGTTTCTGTTTTGCAAGATGAAAAGAGAGCTGGGGCTGGCTGGCGGTGAGATTGCACAACACTGAATGTGCAGAATGCCACTGGAACTAGAGCGCTTAAAAAACAGCAAGGACGATAAATATGTGTATCTTACCACCACCACAAGAAAAACATCAAAATTTTAAAAATAATAATGGTAAAACTGTAAGCACAAAGTGTAGTTACAGTGCCAGGCAGCTTCAGAGGAGCGAGCTTCCTGGGGCAGGGGCAGAACAGAGGCCGTGCAGAGAGCAACAAGGAAAGTCACGCGTGAGGGAGGAGCTGGCTCTGGTCACTACACCTGCATCCTGAACATGTCACTCGCTCAAGGGTCCGCTTTCCTCATCTGTCTTGTGGGATCAGTCAAGTCCACAGAACCCCTAAAAAATGATCCAGGCAAAGCTGGGACTGCACCAAGCATGAAATTACAGAGCTAGGAGGCAGGCAAGGACAGCGCCACAGCCCCTGTGGGGAACCTGGTGGAAACCTTGAAGTTGAAGCCCGCCCCCTCCCTTGAGCAGCTCTGGGAGCTGGAAGCAGCAAGAGCCTGGGCTGGGGCTGACATCTTCCCAGTGGGAAGAACAGGCCCTTTCCGCTGCCACAGCCTGGGGTTTCTTGCGAAGATCATCTTACTCATCTTTCTACCTCCCTCCTCCAGCTTGGGCAGAGCTCCTGCTCGGCTCCTGGCTGCAGTCACCAAGCAGGGCCCAAGCCAGTGATGGATGAGTGCAGCCAGGCTGAGCCCAGGGCTGGCAGATTCACCTCCCACCTAGCCAGTCACCCGTGTTCACGCACACGGTCATCTGGGTATATTGGTGAACAGGTAGGGTAAACATTAACCCTGGGAGGAGGCTCTGGCCCTTTAAGGCCACCCTGGGAAGAAATGACAAAATCACCCCACTGGACTTTGCGCCCTGAGGCTGGTGGGGCAAAGCAGGCCCAGGAGCTGAGTAGGAGAGCCTGCCCAGGCAGGCCCACAGCGGCCAGCACAGCCCCAACCCCCAGAGCAGCCACTGCTGGCTCTCTTCCCCTTTTCTCTCCTCTGGCTTTCCTGGCTGCACACAATCCTCTAGGACTCATCGATGCCCTTGCTGCCTGGACTACTAGGCCTTAGCCAGACTCCACCTCCTGTCCACACCGGGCTCAGGCTGGACCCTCTTTTCCATGCTCACCTGTCCCCACGTGGGATGGCAAAACCACCTTAGCTGTGCCTGGAACCCAAGGCGTGGACTCAGCCAGGGCACTGGCCTAACAAAGCTTAAGGGCGGTGGTAGGTCTATGGGAAATGGCACGGTGTCTGTCTGCAGGCTGTGGCTCCTCACAGCTTTCAGATACCAGACACAGTGCCGGGCATGCTGGTGCAGGGAGGGCCACCATTCTCCCTGTGAGCCAGGATGGCAGGCAAGCCACAGGCACACACCAAAATAGCATGCACCAAATGGCCCGGCATGGTAGTCTAGTGGCTTGAGTGCTGGGATCCCATATGGGCACCAGTTCATACCCCTTTTGCTTTCACTTCCCATCAGCTCCCTGCCTATGGCCTGGGAAAGCAGTGGAGGATGGCCCAAGGCCTTGGGATCCTGCACCTACGTGGAAGACCTGGAAGAAACTCCTAGCTCCTGGCTTCAGATTGGCTCAACTCCACTGTGGCCACTTGAGGAATGAATTAACAGGTAGATCTTTCTCTCCGCCTCTCTTTTTCTCTGTAAGTCTAACTTTCCAATGAAAACAAATAAATCTTATTTAAAAAGAAAAGAACTGTTTTAGGGAGAACTGGCACTGTGGCATAGCAAGTTAAGCCACCACCTGTAGCATCGGCCTCTAATATAGGCACCAGTATGAGTCCTGGCTGCTCCACTTCCAAGCCAGCTCCCTACTAATGCACCTGGGAAAGCACTAGGAAATGCGCCAAGTGCTTGGGTCCCTGCACCCATGTGGGAGACCTAGAAGAAGCTCCTGGCTCCTGGCTTTGGAGTGGCCTACTTCTAGCCATTGCAGCATTTCATGAAATGAACCAGTGAATGAAGATCTCCCTCTTACTCTCTCACTCAAATAAATAAAACAATTCTTTTTGGTAAAAAAAAAAAAAAAAAATAGGTATTTAAAGTTGATTCACATTTTAAAAAAAAAAATGCTCTAGGGGCTGACGTACTGTCTCCTCTGGGAAGCTTTGGGTGACTACCCCAACCTTCAGCTCCAGCAGAAAGGAGCCTCCTGGTAAATGTCCCACCTCCCTGTGAGAACAGGAGCTCCAATCCTGAGAGCCTGTACCGTACGGCGCCTGCTGAGCCAAGGCATTCAGCCAATGGCTTCCAAGTGAATAAATGAGTGAACACAGGATTTTCAGCAGCCTGCGCTGCACACAGGATGTCTCAGGTCTGAGTCACAATGTGCAGCGCTGGCCAAGATGGGCCCAAGCCGCCATCTGAAAGAGAGCTACCAGGAGAAATGATCTCCACTCCCTACTCATATGGTCAATGCCACACAAGCAGGTGAGCTGGTGAGCAAGTGGCACCTGCTATATGCAAGGCTCTGGGAAAGCATCAGAGACCCATGTGGGGAAGACAGAAGGCACTTGTCTGCTATGGGTTGTGGTTGAATGCAGTTGCCTAGACTCATCTGACAGCTGCAAAGAGGACAGGATCAGAGCCACCTAGATGTACCCAAGGTAGCAGTGGGAGGGTGGCAAGCAGAGGGTGGAAGTAATCTCAAGAGGGCTTCTCGGAGGAGGTAAGTTCTGAACTCTAGACCTGGTCATTGAGTCCATTCATGTCTTCATCCACTGGAACACACATTAATAAAAGGCAAATCCTAAACATGCAAAAGTAAATGAATACAAGATTGAGAGATGCTGATAGCCTTACTGGGCAGCGAGCATCAGAACGCAAGGTCCCACATAGACTGAGAGGGGTCTTGGAAGCTGGCGAACAGAGAGTACCCCCCCACCGAGGGTCCGCTTTGAAGGACTCCCTTACACACACGCACGCACACACATGCACATCCTCTCCAAATCTGTCCCTGATCTGGATGCGCGCTGTCGAGGGAGTAGGAGACACAGGAGCGAGGCAGCCAAGGGAACCTCTGTAAAGCGCCAGGCAGCACCTGGCTGACTGATAAACAAAGTTAATGGAGACCTGTTGTTTTTCCAGGTTCTTGGTGACCTCACCTTTGACCAACAATTTCCTGGCACTGGCTCAGGCTGCCAAGGGGGACAGAGGGGGGAGGAAGAGGAGGGCAAACAGCAGGTGAGGCCAAAGGTGGCCCTACAAGGCAAAGGGGCACATTCCAAAACGTCTCTCCAGCCTGAGGCCTGCAGCAGGGCGCAAAGTCCAACAGAGGACCCACACCTGCGTTCCAGTCATCAAACATGCCGCAAGGCGCTGATGACCTACCAGTAGGGATGCTTTCAGCTACCTGGGAACGCATCCCTCTCCCTGCTCCACCGCCAGCTCCCCAGCAAGTGCCTCCTCCTACAGGAGAGGCTGAAGAATCCCCTCCTGGCCATGACCTTCTCTGCTTCCCCAACTTCCCTGTCTGCACTCTCCTAGGCCCAGACTTGGGGGATGGGCAGCAGTGACTCAGCATGGCATTGAAAGCCCTAGAGGTCCAGGTTGTATTGGGGTCCTGCTAGGCATCACAAGGCGAGGTTCAGAAATTTCTCAGCCAGGTCCCTGACTCTCACTCTGCACACACAACGTGTATGATGGAGGGATAAGTCTTCATACCTGTTTTGCCACCTGTATAATGGGGATGCAGAGCATTTTCACGGGACTCTTGGGAGGAGCCAGTGAGATGGTGTGTATGAGGAATACACAGGTGTCATTCAAAGGGCCCCATGTTCCTCTTGCAGAGCCCTCCCCAAACTTCTACCTCTACCAAGGTCTAGAAAAGACACTTAAAAATCCAGAGACAGGTGTCGCCTCCTCTTCCTCTTACTCAGCCCATATTCTAAATAAGGGTTCCTAAAACTTGGTGGTGGTCAGGGAGTGAACACTTTCTTTGCAAAGACGTGTAGCTGTGGGAAATCTCAGGAGCTTCACAAGTCCTAGGCTGGGGACCTTTGCTCTGTGTAGGGCAGAAAGAGAAGCGGTCATCAGCTTCCGGTCATGTTTCCTGCAGCCAGAGGCCCAGGAAGCGGGAAATGACAAGGTTAAATCCTGAGCTTCAAAGAGCAAACTTCACCCAAGGTCCCAGGCCCAGGAAACAAAGTGCCATGGGAGCCCTCCAAGTCTTCTGCGTCTTCTGTCCCCAGGCCCTTGCCCCTGGCTTCTCAGTTCAGTAGATACTCCACCCTCTCTCCCTCTCCCCCCTCCAGCCTATGACTCTTCTCAACTGGCCTCCTGGCATTCCAGGGTTTGGAATCTTATAGAGTATCTTGACAAAGTTCTGCATCTTGGAAGATGAGAACTGTGAGTGCTAAAAGGCACCTGAACTGGCACATAGAGACCAGGTCATCACTCGCCTGGCTTCCTAAACAAACTTGGCCCATGGGCAGGTCCCAAGCACCTACTGTGCACCTGCATGGTATGGGGAGAGCTGGGACCACCAAGAACCGACAAGCTGTGACTTGATCAGCTAAGCCAAGTCCAAACTCCTTGGAATGAAAATGCAGAGTTACCAAGCTCCTAATTGTATAAGGGAGTTTGCAAAACCTCCAGAAACTCGGTAAAGGCTGACCTGATACATATATTCATTCATTCATTCATTCATCTAATGAGTATCTACTGAATCCCACAGTGCCAGACATGGGGGATATAGTCAAGGCAGCCAGACAGACAAGATTCCTGCTCTCCCAAAATCCGAGCGAGGGTAAAGATGGTCTCTAAACAGATGATACTACTATTTAGCTGAACACCACAAAGGAAACAGAAAGGGTAATAGCTAGTCACCTTGGTGATGTCATTTACATTAGGTAGGAGAGAGGTGCTCAATGAAGGCCTCGTGGAGGAAGTGACATTTGAACTGAGTCCCAAGAGGTTAAGGAGGAGATGTCCTGGCAGAGGTGTGGAGGCAGCATGTTCCGGAAGAAGGCATGAACAGCAAGTTCAAAGTCCCTGAAGGCAACTGAAACCAACACGTTCAAGGAGAGAGATCGTTGTGTGCAGGTACTGAGGGGATCTTGGAGAGGCAGAAAAGATGGGTGGGCAACAGAGCGGGACCAGCCCTACAGGCAGGTGAAGGGGACTAGTTCAATGTTGTAGGCAGTGTCACAGTTCTTCTGGCTACAGCAAGAATTGGAGGAGCCAGTGAGGAGGAAGGAAGCCATGGAACCCCATGGGAGTTCCATGGGGAGATGGATGGATGGGAGATGCAAGAGCGATAGAATGCTTCTGAAACACAGCAGTCCCTGGGCTGACTAATGGCTTCCAATGGAGAAAACAGAGCCAAAGAGGTGGCCCAAGGAGACCGGCAGGGTTTCGGGCCCTGCAGAGAGTGGAGCAGGCCCAGAAAAGCCTCAGGCTTGAGGGGTGGACACCGAAGCTGGCCATGTGTGCATCAGAGAACTCCATATTTTGCTCAGGAAACTGGTCCTTGTCTGAACTCTAAAACCAGACAGCCACTCAAGGATGTCAAAGAACATCATGGCAGGCTCTAAAAACGGCCTGAATGCCCACAAGTGTGTCAGGCACAGGAAAATTTTGAAAGTGTTTCCTTCTAGGTTTTTCCACACCATGTGGTAGATGACCAGGCTTTTCCCTTGGGTCAAAGGAGGGGCGGTGTGGTCAGGCAGCCAGGCCTCATGTTACCAACCCCTTAGTCCTCTGCAGCGGTTATCATCTCATTATCATGTTGTACACATGGGCGCCAGGGGGGCTGGCACCGTCTTCTTTGCAAATCAAGAGTTTCCTCTTAGTGGGAAAAAATAATGTGGCCACTAAGAGCACATGGAAAACCACACTGTTGGTGGCACATGCTACCAGAATGCAAGCTTGAGACCCTGCCTGGAGGAAAGGGTGCGGGGAGGGCGGCACCCACCGGGCACCTCCAATGGCAGGACAACAGTGATATACTGCCCCATCACAATCTGTGTTGGCAAAGCGCAGAGGAAGATGTGGCAAAGACCTGCCTGGAGGCAGCCTGCTTGGGGAAACCAAGCCTCTGACTTCCACTCACTACCCTGTGAGCCATCACTGGTCTTCCAGCCTGAGGAGCGACTCCTACCAACATCAGCAGTTGGGAGGGGGAGAAGCATGCAAAGGCCCTGGGGCTAAAGCAGCTGTGCTTTGAAGAATGTGAGGTGGGACAGTTGCTCCTATAGGTAAATGAGATCAGCATCTGAACCTGGAGCTGGGGTGGGGGAGGACATACTCACTCTTCCTCCTCCTCTTCCTCAGGATGTCTTCTTTTGCTGTCTCCCTCCCTCTCCCCCCACCCCAGCAACTTCCTCCCTTCTTTCTGTCTATAGCCTCCCCCTTCCCACAGAGACCAGGGCCTGAGCAGTGGCCATTCCAGGTTGGGAGAAGCAGAAGGGAGCAACCACAATGGCTCCTCCCAGGCAAGAGGGAGGGCAGCAGATTATGGTGTCTGCTACAGCTGCCCAGACTATAATCAGCACCCGGGCCAAGGGGACGGCCCTGGGGCATACCCGCCAGGTCCTGCTTCACAGCCTCATCTGATTCCCTCTCCAGACCCTGGTGGGGGGGGGTGGCAAGGAGGGAAAGTGCACCTGCCAGACCATCAAAGGGACCCAGCTCTCAAGGTGCAGAGGATAGACCAGCAGTTGCGTATGCACTCAAGTAACACAGGCTGCCCCAGGCTACATAGGTAGCAAGACTTGAAGCCAAGACCCTGTCCAGTTCCCCTCCGGCCTCACCTCTGGCCAAGCCAAGTGTAAGGGCTTCGACCTTTGTGCCTTTTGGTGGAGGAGAAAAAATAGCTCGTGGTCAGACACTGTGTGGCCCCAGCTGAGCTGAGCCTTTAACCTGGGGAAGATAGCTTTAAGCAGCTCTGGCCCCTGAATCTCCATTCCAGTGGACAAATAGCCAGGGAATCGCAGGTTCTGTAGCCAGGCAGATCCCCCTGTGAGCCCCTCCTGGGCCCAGGCTCCAAGCCTGTGACCAAGACTCCCATCCTTCTAGGACAGGAGACTTCAGTGTCAGCCTCCTCGGTCACCTGTCTGTCCAGGAATAGACCTGGCTCTGCTCAGTGGTCACGTGCCCCACGCGACTTGCAGCCTCCAGCACCTGAGTCATCTGTGACTCACCGCCCTCTGCCCTTGGTCCCAAGAGGGCTGTGCCTGGTGGACTCAGCCCTGGGATGGAATAAAGCTTCAGATGTCCCCTTGTCAGCCTGGCCCGCCCCCTTCACCCCAGGTTAAGACACAGAGGATGGCCCGAGAACATACAGCTGCTGACAGGGGACACAGAGGGGCATGTCCAGATCTGCCACATCCCTCCTACCCCCCCAGCCCCAGCCACCTGCTCCCCGGAGGCACTTCCCATTCACACCTGGGCTGCAGGTCCACACCCCCCACCCATGAGATCCTGGCTCTGCTAAAGCCCTCTGGGTGGCCTCCTCCAGCTTCCTCCCTGGCCCTCCTGCACCAGTGTCTCCCTTTGGTCTGAGACTCACAGATCTGCACTCTTTCTGGCTCTTACTCAAGATAAACCTGACTGGGTGGTTTTAACCTGTGCCCTGCCCCTTGTGTGGGAGAAGCAAGGGTACCTACCTGACGCCCTTCACCCCGTACTATGAACCCCAGGGGGATATTCCAGGAGAGGAAGGCCAACTTGGGAAAGCATCCCCAAACCCAAACCTTCCTCCCAAGGAGGAGAGCCTCTTAGAAACCATCAACAGGAAGAGGACTAAGGAGATGCACCTCACAGAGCTCCCCCTCAGACTGGGGATCCCTGAGGATGGGGCTGTGTCTCCCTGTCAGATTGGGGCGCCCCAAGGAAGGGGCTGTGTTCTCCACCCTCACCTCAGACCCTCCCAGATGTGGAGACCTTTGGTCTCAGTTGCTTCACAAGGTTGCATTGCAAGGTCTGTCTTCCCCAGCCACTACCTCCCCCAGCCTGTATCACTGTCAGAGAGTTGGTCTGGATGACAACCCCCACAGAGGGGTTAGCAGGGACGGCGCCACATCAGTAGCCTTCACTGGCAAGTCTTTCCTACCTTGTAGCTGCTTCCCTGTCAGATGTCACTGGGGAATGTGGGCCCACCTGCTTATGATGCACCTAAGATGAAAGCCAGGACACAGCCAGAATCACAAAGGCAAGGATCATTAGACCCTCACCCTCCACCTGTGGCCCAGCTCACCTGGCCCCAGACCTCTGGGAAGAGCTGCCTCAAGGCTCCCTAGGAAGGGGTTAATGATCCCCAGGCCTCCTGGGATTAGGGGTGGGGAGTGGTTGGGAAAGCCAGGGTGGAGGTGGTGTCTCCACTTGGCCCTTGCTTTGGTTTCCCAATCCAGCATTACTGCAGAAGGAGCCTGGCCGAGGGGCCAGGCAGACAGCACCACTGTGGCTCCCAGAACCTTCTGTTCAAGTAGCCTAGGACACCAGACTCACCTGCCAAGGGGGACCCAACCCCTGGGGTGCCAGGGCCCAGGTGCTGCTGAGGCCAGAGGGAGAGGACTGCCCCCATTTCGCCCGAGCTCATTGTGAGCTGGCCTTGCAATGACATCATAGCAGCCCACATCTTCTATCATCTCCCGTCACCTACTGTCACAGCTTTCAACACATTCTGTCCTGCCTGTTGAATTTGAGGCTAACTCACTTGGCTCACAAAGACACATATGACCCGCTAGGGGTTCTTATAGATGCATTTGCCCTGTTCTGGGAAGCAAAGGCTTTTGGGATATCTCCTACCTGTTCTCTTCCGTGTTGTAGAAGAAACATCGTGCTGGCTGCAGACTGCTCGCCCAGTGTTAGACCCAGCTGACAGGTTATCAATGGGCTAACAGCACTGTTCCCCAGTCAGCAGGTGAATTGCCATTGTACAGATGGAAGCATTGAGGCCCAAAGAGGGGTGCCCAGAGCACTGGGGTCCTAGCTGCCTGGGACAACACTAACACTCCAGATCTCAGGGCACAAGGGCCAGAAGAGAGTCATCTGACCCTCAGCAAGGTAGATATTGGGCAAGGCTAGATGGGCAACAGACTCTCCCAGGGCCTTCCCCAGAGCTTGGCACCAAAAGCCATGATGAGCTGATAGCTAGCATCAGTCTTACGGGAACACGTCCAGGACCACCAGAATATGATAGATGGCGGTGGGGAGAGGCAGTGGCTGCTGGTCTTGAGGAGCAGCCATACACTCTGTGCTATGGAGGCTCATTGTCTGAGGGCAAAGAACCTGCCTCGTCTGCCACAGAGGGCCTCAAGCTGACACTGAGGACCTGTCCAGGACAGGGGCCCTTGTGTAGTGTGGGCACGGCAACAGAAGGTGGCCAAAGCAGGAATGGGCATCAAAGCCCATTAAGATTCACCTGTGGGGGAGGGAGCACCAGACAGCAGGAGGTTGGATGTTCTTAGAAACAGCTTCCCATCCAGGTCCCTGAAACTGATCCAGCAATGGAGTGGGGACAGAAATGAGGGTCCCCGGGACATACCCCAAGAATCCATCCTCCAACTCCAGCTCAGGCAGCTGCCCTCCCACCACCCTGTATCTCGTCTCCCCAGAGAAGGGCGATATAGGCCCCCTGGAAGAGCAGCCACTCCAGGCCATTCAAACAAAGCCACAAACACAGACAGCTCACGACCAGGACAGGGCTAGGAGAAGGGCTCCAGCACAGAGCTGAACTTCCCCCACCTCGCTTTCTACCCTGCCCCCAAAAAAGTTCTACCCCCCCAAAAATAGTTCCACCTCACAGATTTCTAACACAACAAACAGCTGAAGTCAGATGGTGCCCACAGGATGGCTGGGGTGGCCATTGCGGGAAGGAGAAAAAGATGTTCCCTGCTGGCCCCACCAAGAAGGTAGTGGTCCCTGAGCTCCGACAACCCTGGTGGGTGAAACATCCCTATTTCCAGTCCTAGGAAGGAGGCTATGGGCAAGGTGAGGCCCCCACACCCACCACTCACACCACTGAGGAAAGGAGTAGAGCTGCCACTGGTGCTTCCCCATGCTGGCTACTGTCACAGCAAAGGAGTGAGCCATCTGACACGCTGAGCCACATTTTCGTTCAGTCCCATACCCTCATCTTCAGGGCATCATGCAGGCTGACGAGAAAGAACCCTTCCCTAGTGCCCTCAATCTCATCGAGCCACTGGGTGGCTCCCATCTTGATCCTTTGTCCATCCATCGAGCATTTGATTGATTTCTCCCAGGAGGCAACCATTTTACACATATTATCAAAATGCATAACCACATCCATTTTGTAGCTCAAGCCAGTGAGACCTGCAGAAGTCATGCCTAAGGTCCCAGAGCCAGAACACTGGACTCTACATGGGGTTCCCAGTCCTCCCTCCCCCCACTTCATGCCCACTCAGAACGACCAATCTTGGTTGTGCCTTCACTGTTCAATGGCCATGCCCAAGTTGTGTTCACTCCAGTATGAGCAGGGTCATTCTGCCTCTGTCTAGAGGGTAGGAGAGTGATGACATGACCTTGTGTCCCCAAAGCACCGTGAGTCTGATCTCATGCATGACAGCTGGGAATTTGCCCAGAGACACAAGTTTAATGCTGTATTTTACATTTGGATTCTAGATTAACAGCCAGGATTTGAACCCATGAAGTTAGACCTAGCCATGCCAGATTAAGCCAGTGCTATTACTCCTGTGGCTGCCAGATCCAGGGCTATTAATAGCCACAAACAACAGCTTCCAGAGGCCAGCTCAGGGCCATAGGCCCAAAGCCAGGTCAACCCTGCACCCCCTGCTCCTTGGGGGTTTGTCCCAAGAAGCTGGCTCCCCAGCTGGGCTTCACCCTGCCCTCTGGGAACCCTTCAGCCAACCAGGCAGCCGCCCCGTGACTGGGAACGCTGACCCCTGTCACACTTGTGTGTGTGCAAGTCCATTGGGCTGTGTTCGCATGAAGGGAGATCTGGGCTTTGGGAGAGAGGATGCTTGGGAGGGGGAGTCTGCTGTGGTCAGGCATTCTCTGCAGTCTTGGAGGGGTATGGGACAGGGATGGCAGCACAGAGAGAGGGTAGGGTCCCTGGGAGGGGAGCCCTGGGGAGGGGGCTGGAGGGAAGAGCTGGACTGGGGAATGGCAAGTCCTTTGGGAGGAAAAAAACAAATCAAAACAGATATGCAAACTCCAGGCTTGAGGGATTGTTTCCCCAGGGGCTACCCTCCACTGCCTGCCAAGGAGGCTGCCGCCTGAAGTTCTCCAAGTCCCGGTGGGGGAGTGAGGGAGCTTTCTCCACTGCCTCCCAACAATCCCCCGGCACCACCCCCCCACACAAGTCGCAGGGGCTCCTCCCTACTGGACCCCAAATCTCTTTCCCACAGAGGTCCTGAAACAGCCAGGCTTCCATCACAGAAAGTCACCATTGCAGTCGCTGGAATGTCAGCTGATGTCTGTGTCCAGGGCCCAGCTGTGTGTTCAAGGGTCACAAAGACCTCCGCCGACAGACTGGAGAACTCCTGGTGTGATGAGGACAACAGTGAGAAACGACTGGCTTCATGTTCTCTGGCCTTGCTTGTTAGCTCCCAAGTCCCATGAGACCTCAGGCAAGCCCACCTTGCCAGGCTGTGGTCTGGGCACAGAGCCACATTAGCAGCTCTGCCTACCCCAGGAGGGGCTCTCCGCCCACCTCTGCCTCCTTCTTCCTCACTGCTGGGCTCCCAGACCGGATCGGCCCAAGCCTGCCTCCCTCAACAGGGGAGCAAGGATGCAACTCAACAAAGATGAGCAGTAGACCAGCCAGAGTATTTCCATTTTTCAAGAAGTGAAACAAAGAAAAAACGCAGCCAAGTGGTAGGAAAGTGGAGCTCAGAGATGGAGAAGGCATTGTCATGGGCACACCATGAGCAACCTGACATCTCCAACAC
The DNA here is from genome assembly GCF_017591425.1 of Ochotona curzoniae. Classification (NCBI taxonomy): domain Eukaryota; kingdom Metazoa; phylum Chordata; class Mammalia; order Lagomorpha; family Ochotonidae; genus Ochotona; species Ochotona curzoniae. The sequence continues at coordinate 8,780,169 of NW_024466004.1, read as the reverse complement.
CACCAGGCAGGCTCTCTTGTACCCATTTTAGGAATGAGAAAGTTGAGGCCCAGGAAGACTCCTGTCCGGTGGCAGGCATGGGACTCTCACCTACATTTCCAGAAGATTCAGATTGGGCATTGTGGCAGTGCCAGGCAGGGCTATCACTCTACCGCCTGGGGACCCTCCAGAATGACTGGAGGTGCTGCCTGTGGGCTGGGGAGTAGGGACATTATCTTCCCTCAGGAAGGTGATGAATGAAAGGGGCATGTGCTGCCATCTGCCCCACTTGGAGCACATGTGTGGGGAAATGCCAGGGCAGGCTGCTGAGCCATGCCCGGCTCCTGACCAGTAGAGAGAAGCCCTGTGGGGCCTCTGAGTGTGTGCTGCAGGCAGCGTGGGGGAAGACAGGGTCAAGACCCACCCAGTGCACCTGTCCTGTGACTTGGAACACCCAAGCAGCCTCATGAAAGCAATGGTGCCTCCTACCCACCAAGAAATGTCAGCCAGTTTGGGTCTCAGGCTAGAAACCCGGGAGAAAGACAATGTCCTGAGGGGGCAGGATCATGGCATTCTCACTTCCCTCCAATAAATAAATAAATACTCCCTACCCCAGGCTTCTGGAAAGCTCTCCCAGATTCCCAGCTGTCCCTTGCCCTGATCAGTGGGAAGGAGGGGCAGGCCCAGTTTTAGCCCCCCTCGGCTCCTGTGCCTGGTAGACCCCTTTGCTTGTGACCCCCTGCCCCGGGTTCTTCCTTTGTTGTTGTTAAATATTTATTTATTTTTATTGGACAGGCAGATTATTTACAGAGAGAAGCAAATACAGAGAGAAAGATCTTCATCCATCCACTGGCTCACTCCCCAAATGGCCACAATGGCTGGAGCTGAAAAGATTTGATGCTGGGAGCCAGGAGCTTCTTCAGGCTCTTCCACGCGGGTGCAGGGTCCCAAAGCCCTGGGCTAACCTCTACTGCTTTCTCAGGCCACAAGCAGGGAGCTAGATGAGAAGTGGAGCAAGCAAAAACACAAACCAGTGCCCATATGGCACTTTCACCATATGGCTTTTAGCCACTAGGCTACCACACACTGGGCCCCATCCCCTGAGTTCTAACCCTGTCCTTGTGCTGCATCCCACAGCCAGGCAGATGATATTCGCTGATTCCTTCCCCTGTTCCCCACACTGCATGCAGATCATGTGGGGGCAGCTAAAGCACCCCGTCCCACCAAGGCTGAGCCCAGCCTTGAAGAGGAGTGGCTTCCAAGGGTCAAGGAGCTGTTGTGTGCCAACACAGCACATTTACAACTCATAAGTGGTAGACCGGAGGGACAGGGGAGGAAGAGGACCCCAACAACCTTCCCCTGACTCCTCCATCTGCCTCCTCTGCCCCACACTGTAGGTGATGCCCTCTTTCATCCCTTGAGACTTTGAAAGAATCAAATCTCTCTCCTCATTTTGGAAATCCAGACAACACACAGCCCTTGGGTCTCCCTCCTCATCCCTAGGTCAGACCTCTGACCCTGATTTACTTACAAGCATGTACCGCCTTCTCTTTTTAAAACTGTTTCAGATACGTTTGTTTACTTATTCAAAAAGTAGAGTGGCAGAGAGAGAGCGAGAGAACACACTTGGATCAACTGGTTCACTCCCTAAATGCCTACAAGTCACTTCCATAAGCCAGTAGCCCAGAATTCGGTCCTGGTCTCCCATGCAGGTGGCAGGAATCTAAATACTTGAATCATCATGTGCTGTTGCCTCCCAGACTGTGTATGAGTAGGAAGCAGGATCAGAACCAGAAGGAACACTCCCATTTGGAATGAGGCTATCCCGGGGAGGCATCAGTTTATCCCACTGTAGTAACACTGGCTCATCCTTCCTTCCTTAAGCCTCCTTGTACCCACTGCAAACTTCACATATACCAGTGGGGAGGCAGGGACCCAGTTCTGGTACCAAGGGCTAACAGTCCTGTTCTTACTGCTGAGTCACAACCATATACCGCCCCCCCAACACACACACTCACACACACACTCCTTCATTTTAAACAACATTCCATGCATTTGTTTGCACATGTGGGCAGAAGCCAGCTTCTCCCGGCTCCCTGCATCACTAGCTGGAGTGGCTCACCTGGAACTCAAGAATTCCAAGGGCCTCCCTCCAGATCCCCTAGTGGCTTACCTTGGCTGGATGCTGCACCTGTCTCCCCCCCTCTCTCTCCCTGGTCTCACCCTACAATGAACTGCCTTCAGGAGACCCAAAGGGAAACTTGCCATGCCCCCTAGGCCTGGAAGCTTCCAGAATATCCTTGTGTCCCATACTCCATCAAAGCAAGTGTCCAGGTCAGCCGGATTTGGGAGGAGAAAGCAAGAAGGAGAAAAGCTGAGAGGAACAGGAGACAGGAAGAATTACAGGCAGTCAGATTTGCACCTGGGTCCCCTCCATACCACCAGCTTGGGAAAAGAGACTGAGTCACCAATCCCTGAGTGGGTCCCACCACTGTCCTTGCAGGAGGAGGGCAGCTGGGGCCTGGAGAGGCCTCTGAGGGTCTGGAGCTAGGCTGGGCAGAGGTGGGAAGGAGGGGCAGTGCCATGGGCACCCAGAGCAGAAGCGCTGAGGAGGCCCTGGGCTAAGAAGGCAGGGGACACCTAGCAACCTGATCAGGCCTTGAAAACCCCTGAGGAAAGACACCCGGGGTGTCTGAGCAGATCTGATGTAGCTGGGGGTATGGCATTTTGACTTTCTCTCCACAATTGTTTTCAAGACTGTTTCTCTTGGCCAAGGCCACATGTCACAATTTCTTGTGCGCTGAGGTCTCCCATCTCCTGTGGCCCAGAGTCACAGACCCTGGGAGACAAAACATCCCTATCCTGCCTTGCCTTCTTGTGCTAGGGGGATACCTGGCTTCCAGCCCTGGGCTTGGCCACCGCCACACCTTGTCCCACTTCTCCTGTTTGTAGTCAGTCTAGACTGTGCATTTGCTGTGCCTCGGGCAGCTATGGCATGGTAGAAAAGAGCCCTAGAGTGGGAGTAGGGAAAGCTGCGTTAGCTCCTGTCCTGGACACTTCTCCGGTTGTGCGGAGATTCAAGTATGTTCTTTACCCTCTGAGCCTGTTTGCTGCTCACCTGCCAGGTGATAGGAAACGAACCCCAGGTGCAGGTGCCTCCAAGACAAGACCACCAAGCAAGGGGCCATGGCCCACAATCGCCACCTACTGACTCTTGAGTTCACGTCTCCAGGTCAAGGCTCCCAACCCCTGACTCAACTGCCCACCTGTCCAGGCAGACCCTCCACCGACTGTTCCTGACCTCTCTTGCAAGAAATACTGTGCCTATCTCCATAGCCTTGGGATGAAACTCCTGGCCTCCAAGCCTGCCTCAACAACATCTGTCATCTTAAAAATGATTATTGAGCGGGTACTACATTCCAGACATTGTTCCCAGAGTTAGAATACAAGGAACAACAGCAAAAACAACAAACTTTCTGCCACTTTGGAGACCATATTCTCACGAGGGAGAGGATGAAAAGAGAGCATGGGGTGGGAGTCCGGCACAGGGATTGTCACTGGGTGGGATACCCACATTCCACATCAGATTCAGCTTGAGATCTGGTTTCCTGCTGATGCAGACCTAAGGAGGCAGCAGATGATGGCTCAAGGACTTGGGACCCTACTACTCACAACGGAGACATGGGAGGAGTTCTGAGCTCCTGGCTTCAGCCTGATGCAGCTGTTGAGGGCTTTGGGCAAGTGAATCAAAGGATGGGAGACATTTCTTGTTTTCTCTTTCTCCCTTTCAAGTAAAGTGAGAATTTTTTTTTTCTAAAATTATGAGGGTAAATTTAGGGCCCGGCACAGTAGCCTAGCAGCTAAAGTCCTCTCCTTGAATGCGCCGGGATCCCATATAGGTGCTGGTTCTAATCCAAGTGGCCCCACTTCCCATCCATCTCCCTGTTTGTGGCCTGGGAAAGTAGTCGAGGATGTCCCAAAGCCTTGGAACCCTGCACACGCGTGGGAGACCCAGAAGAAGCTCCTGGCTCCGGGCTTCGGATTGGCTGAGCTCTGGCTGTTGTGGTCACTTGGGGAGTAAATCATCAGACAAAAGATCTTCCTCTTTGTTTCTGCTCTTCTCTGTATGTCTGACTTTCCAATCAAAATAAATAAGTCTTTTTTTAAAAAATGAGGGTAAATTTTTGGAGCTACACTGTTCCAAGTGGTAACCACTAGCTACATATTTTGTATCAGGCACTTGAAATAGGACTACAACTGATCAAGATATGTGATAAATTACACACTAAATTTGAAGAGTTACTACCAATAAATAAATGAAATCTCTCAAAAACTTTTATATTGATGTTGAAATATTTTAGGGGCCAGCATGTGGTATAGCAGGTCAAGTCCCTGCCAGCAGGGATGGCATTCCATATGAACACCAGTTGGAATCCTATTTACTCCAGTCCCCATCCAGCTCCCTGCTAACGGCCTGGGAAAGTAGCAGAGGATGACTCAAGTCCTTGGAACCCTGAATCCACATGGGAGTCCCAGAGAAGCTTGTGGCTCTTGGCTCAGACTGGCCCACCTCTGGTGATTGTAGCCATTTCGTGGTGAACCAGCAGATAAAAGAACTGTCTTTCCCCCTGTCTCTCTGTAACTCTTTCAAGTAAAATAAATAAACCTTAAAAAAAAAAAGAGCAATATTCAATATCCACGGATGCCTACAAGAACACCTGCCTTACAGGGCTGTGATGTGCTGGAACTGGGACACAGAGAGTGATCTGGAAGCAATTATCCCAAGACCAAAAGCCCTATGAAGGCAGACACTGTGTGAGCCTTCTGCTCTGCGTGGACTACAGTCTGATCACACGACCAGTTATCCAAGCCACCTCACTACCTCTGTCCCACCAGTGCCTTCACTCTCACGGTCCCTTCTGCTTAACATCCCCTCAACCCCTGCTCTCCTCCTCTCCGCTGTGCTGATCTGTCCAGCCCTAGGAGGAGAGGGGAGACGGCCCAGAGCGGTGGCCTAGCGGCTAAAGTCCTCACCTTGAACGTGCCAGGATCCCATATGGGTGGCAGTTCTAACCCCTGTGGCCCTGCTTGCCATCCATCTCCCTGCTTGTGTCCTGGGAAAGCAATCGAGGATGGCCCAAAGCCTTGGGACCCTGCAGCAAAGTTCCTGGCTCCTGGCTTCGGATCGGCACAGTACTGGCCATTGCGATCGCTTGGGGAGTAAATCATCAGACAGAAGACCTTCCTCTCTGTCTCTCCTCCTCTCTGTATATCTGACTTTGCAATAAAAATAAATAAATCTTTAAAAGAGAGAGAGAGAAAGAAGAGGGGGCAACCTGAGAAGTTCTACCACCATGTTAAGCATTTTTCCATCGGCTGACTTCTAGGTCAGTCTCCAGGTCCTGGCCTTGCGCCTGCACAGAGCTGACTGGAGGACATGGGTCTGAAGCACCATTGGTCAATGCCGAACACCCGGGCAGGTGGCTTCAGGCTGCAGCAGCCAGGGCCGAGGACGAATTCTTGTGGGCAGTGCTTGTTCCTTACAGAGGAAGCGAGATCTCATCCCCAGACCCATCTTGCATGGCAGGAACCTGCAGCTCTCTCCCCACCCCCGGCAGCCCACATGGCCCCACAGCCAAACACAGCCCCTTCCATCTCCTGGGCAGCTGTCCACAGAGGGACAGCTGGCCAGGGTCTTCAGTCCCTGGATCAGGACCAGGCAGAAGCTGTTCCCAGGACCAGCCCAGCCAGAATGCAAGGCCTCTGGCTCCTGACACAGGTCACCCTACACTCTGGGCATCATTTTCAAAAGCCCTATTTCCCCAGGGAGGAGGGGAAGGGGATGGAGCAGGTCTGAAGCAAGGATTCAATGGAGAAGGAGAAAACCAAGAGGAGCTTTGAAATCAGAATTAAATTCTTTAATACAAAATGCTTTTTTTTTTTTAAGATATATCTGTATTTCTTTGTTGTTGTTTAAAAATAAATATGTACTACGGAATATCTCGAAAAACTGCACTAGAGACAAAGACGTGATGTTAATATCTTTTTTTTCCCCCACAATTATTACGGATAAACAGTAGCACCAATAAATAAATGATAACAAATATTAAAATTAAAAAAGGAGCGAGATTTAGTATGTAGAATTCTCTATTTTTCTTGTTTCGGTTTCACATATAAAAAACAGAATAGCAATGTCTATTTTATCAGAATCACATATATACATAAACATATATATATATATACATACAAACACAAGTTGCCAAATATATATATAGTATGTAGATGTATATTGAAACCTAATTTCCAAGGAATGTGTGGTGGGGAGCCGGGGCTGGGGGCAAGAGGGGAGGAAGGGCAGAGCTGAGTGTTAGCAAAAAATTAAATATCTGTTCAGGACAAGCAAGTGACTGTCACCAATCAGGGAGAAAGAGCGAGAAAGATTGGACACATGGATTGGATACACAAAAACCAGTACAAATAAGAGAGCAAGAGAGAGCAAGAGATACATCTCATAAATAGTTGAAATTAAATATTAACCAAGAATACTGAAAAAAAAAAAACCCTACTCTTTTAATTAAATTAACTGTTTTAATTTCTAATTAAAAAGGGATATTAAATAAGTACCGTATATAAAACACTTTCTCTTTCTCTGCCTCCATGGAGGGCTCATGGATCCAGCCCTGTCTCTCTGTGCCTCTGGAAGGGAAGGAACTGGGGGACAGTGTGGGGTGAAGTAGGGGCGACAGAGGAGGGTTAACCACTCACACACACACAGCCAGGTCTCCAGGGAAGGGGACAGAACTAGTGGTTTCCATGGGCCAAGGGGGCATCAGGACCTCCTGGGCTGCACCCCAGGAAGGGGGGCTGGGAGGGGATGGCAGGAGGGCCAGGGAGAGAACGAGGGTCGGTCCCAGAAGGAGGAGCTGTCACCGGGCTATTTCTTCACTCTTCTTTCGTCGGGACACCCATCAGTGGCCTCCTGGGCAACTCAGAAGCAGGTGACAGTAGGGTGAAGGCGGCCCAGGGTTCCTGAATCTTCCAGGCAGTGCCCCTGGGGGGCAAGATGCCCATGCAACACATGTCGACAGGGAACCCCAAAGCATAACCATGTCCTGGGGCTCCCCCACAAGCTCCTGCTTGGAGCCAGTGTCTTTGTCCCTGCACCTCTCATCTGTCTTTATCTGTCCACCTGGCTCAGGAATCGAAGGTCTGGAGCCAGGGTAGGCTTGTCAACGCTCCCAGCTGAGGGCCAACCTTGCCCTTGTGGCCTGGCCCTGCATGTTCCCGGACAGGGGAGAGGACCCTGGCCTTCCTCAAGTGACACAAGGACCAAGCCAGAACTTGTCATCCCGTCCCTCTTCCCTACTGGGATTCAGGTGGGACATTATCCTCCCAAGTCTCGTCCACAGCAGTCAAATACATCCAGTGAAGACACCAATAACATTAGCGACGTTAATTTAAAAAAAAAAAAAGGATATATATATTTTATATATATATAAAATATATATATTTATTTTTATATATATATAACATATATATATTTATATATATATATAAACGTATGTATGTGGGTAGGCGTGTCTACGGGGAAATCCCAGAAATAAAACTCTAGTCTTCGGAGCTTGGTGATTTTAGCAGCAAGAAACACAAAAATGGCGAATCCAATTCCAAGAGGGACCATGCTGGGTCACCTGTCCGGGAATGCTTGTGCCGGGGTCTGGCACTCCGGCCCCCAAAGTGCTCGGACAGACTCCTCTTTCCTTCATTTCAGGTTCCTGGATCAAGGATTATTCTGTCGATGGTGATGGTGTGGTGGAGGTGGTGGAGGTGGTGGCAGCGGCGGCGGCGGCAGCGGCATGGTTTGTCTCGCAAGTGAGCGATCAGTTTTGTCCTAGTGCGAGGTCTGGTTCCCGAAACCCTGAGGGAGGCCCCCTTCCTCCAGCCCGACTCACCGCCTTGGCTTGTCACATCTGTGGGAAATGGAGACACAGGGAAGGGTGAGGGTGAGGGCCACGAGGCAGGCAGCTGCCCTGATCCTGGAAGCAGCCCCCTCGCTCGCCCAGGTCCCTGTAAGAGCAAGACAGCAGGGAAGGCACAGTCCTCAGGCAGAAATAGGGAGCCCCGTCCAAGCAGGAGCCACCTACGGGGGTTTCCACGCATCCCTGTTACAGCCTGTGGTGTGCGGGATGCAAGACATGGAAGGCTTCACAAAGCAACAAATTAACAAGGATCCAAGGATGGTCCTCACTCACAAGCGAAGACCCAACAGCTATTGGGCAGGGTGAGGTCCTAGCAGAAGGTGGCTTCTTCAGCCCTATTTGTAAAAGCGGCTGGTTGGGAGACAAGGGTGGGCTGCAGAACCATCACCCTGGGCCCCAGGGGGACCTGGCAAGGAGGCCAGCAGGGACCCCAAGAGAGGGGAAGGCAAGGAGCCATCTGCGCTCCACCCCCAGCCTTGGAGGCACCCAGTCATGGTAACTGAAGCTCTCAAGAGATGTAGCCTCAACATGTGGGGGCGGGAGAAGGCCTTGGGGGCAAGGTCACTTCAATTAGCTCCTGCATCACCCTCCACACCGACCCAGTTCCCAGATGGGCAGCTTCTGTGGGAAAACCACTGCAGAGACCCTCAAGCGTCAAGTCCTGCATCTGCCTCCCTCCCTCTACGCCCTCTCATCCAGCTCCCACCTCCAGCACAGAGACACATACTGTCTGCACACAGCACCAAGACAGACGGAAGCCCAGCCTACTGCCCTCATCCCACCCCTGGGAGCACCCACAGCCACAAAAGCATTGACAGGGCCAGGGAGGGGGAAGACGAGGTGTAGGGGGACACACATTTTCTAAGAGTAGCTAAGGACCCTCTGGACTAGCTAGGGGTGTCCCCATGAAGCCTCCAGTCCGCTGAATGCTGTTGGCCCAGCCTCCCTCCCAGCAGCTGAGTCCAGGCTGGAAGGAGCACCAGTGTAGATCAATGCACTGCCAGCCTCCTCCCATCCACCAAGACCCTGTGCACTGGACAGGCCCCTGGGGCTTAGTCAAGAATTATCTCAGGTCCCCTGACACTGCCATGCTCCCCATCACAGACAAGGGGTACAGGTGCAGATTTCCAGGTTGGGGGACCCAAAAGTACAAGACCCAGGGCCCAGTAGAAGACAGTGGTCAATATCTGCCATGTGGAGTGAGGGGCACAGCTTCCCACTTCCACTTGTCCTGCAGCTGTTAACCACACCTGGCTGGAACACTGAAGGAACGTCAGGGCATTCCCAATGGGTGGGAAGACATGACCCACCTTACCCCAAAACCCAGGGCCCTGATCTTCGGAGAGCCCTAGACCAAGGGCAGCACAGCCCCATCTGCAGAAGCTCCAGTCTAGAGAGGATGGAGGGGGAGCGAAGACGCAGTCACTATCACCAAGGGCAGCCCAAGGGGCTAAGAAACCCAGCTGTACAAGGTGGAGGCCAGGCCCTGGGGAGACCATGTACACGTTTAACAGCCTGTCCTATACATGGAAGGTTTGGTGCTCCTCAAGCCAGGCACCGCAAGCGGGGGTGACAACACCAGGACTGACAGCTACCACAGGACACAACACATCACTACATGAAGCCACACCAGGCTGGACAACGCCCCAGGCAGCCAGCACAGGGACGTCGCAAGCAGAGAAGGCAGCAGTCACCAGGCAGGCAGCTAGAAGCTGAGCAAGCAGCTGGCCCTTCTCAAGCTTGCTCTCGCTCGTGCTCTCTCTCTCTTTCTCTCTCTCTGTCTCTCCCTCTCTCCCCATCTCTGGGTGATGCCCCTCTCTCTCACTGTTCTTGCCCTCTGAGAACCAACCTGCAAGTACGTTCGTTTAACTCAAGCTGCCTCGCCTTGCAACGCGAGTCTGTGTTTTTGCAGGAACATTTACACGTCTGTGGATCTTGTACAAACAAATGCTTTCTCCGCTCTGAGCAAGGCCCACAGGGACTGCAAAAAGGCAAAAGGAAAGACATCTAAGCTAGAGCATCAGCAGAGAGAGAGAAAAATACACCATGCAACACCCCTGACATGGCCACGGCGACGTCCCCACCCAGCTCTCCGACCCCTGACCCCTCACGCACCCACCAGGAAGGACCCCAGCACTACAGCAGAAGACAGAGAGCGACGCAGAGAGGCAGCACCGGCTTAGAGGCCTGCCCACAAGCAGAGAAGGGCACAGGTGGGCAGAGAGTGCAGGAGAAGGGCGGTCGTAATGGAGACCCAGCCCCCAACAGAGCACACTTGGACTCTACACCTGCTTGGGATGACAATAGTGGGGGAGAAGAAGAAACAAGAACCCAAGGCCCCGCTGCCAGGCCCCTCCATCAATGATGAACAAATATAGTGTCTGAGATGAGGCCAAGGCCCAGGGCAGTATCCACGGAGCCCAGGACAACCCCAACCCACAGGATGCAGCTGCCCCACTGGAAGGCTTCTATGTGTAACATGGGTTGGACTGGAATGGGGGTTTCCCCTACAGAGGTCCCAAGTTCACAGGGAGTCAAGGAGCTTCCCCCAAAAGAGGGGGTCTGCACATAGTACCTGCCCCAACAACAAGCTTCCTTCTATATTCTGCCCCTTCCCCAGGCCACACCTGCCCTCCCACCACCCCCAGGTTCCATACAAGGGCAAAAGCCCAGAGGAACAGGAACCATTTGGGCGAGTGGGCCCCAGTGCCCGGCACCAGTGCCAACAAGGGCCCGTCACCAACACCTAGTGAGTGAGAAAACAGTTGGTGCCCAGCCAAGCCAGAGCCTCCTCCCTGGACCCTCCAGGCCCCCCCAGGCCACCCACCACACCCTAATCCCCGCCAGCAATACCACCACCAAGTCTGCCCGTTGGTGCCAATTAGTGGAGTGAGTGAGAGAGAGACACAGGCCGGAGAAGAAGATGGAGGGCAAGGGGCAAGAAGCAGGGGAGAGGTGAGAGCCAGGAGATGCACGGGGTAGGAGGAGGCAAGGTTATGGGGCACCGCAGATGGAAGCCTGATGGAGGGGAGGGAGGGGATGGTCCGGGGAATGAGACAGCAGCGGGCACCAACGTACGCGCTCCAGGATTTATACCGGGATTTCTTGCGCTTTCGTTTTTGCCCCTTTCCCTTTCCTCGAACTGATTTTCTGGAAAATAAAAAAACAGAGACAGACAGAGAGCGAGCAAAGGGGAAGGGGAGAGCAAGGAGGCAGTGGGGGCAGGTGTTCTCTGTACTCTTCAGCTCCTCCTCCTCCTCGCTCTCGCCACCCTGTGGTGGCAAACCCATCCCCTGGCAAGGCTTTGGTTGGAAACAGAGCCTGTGTAGAGGGTTCGGGACCCCTGGGCCTCCATGGAGGCTGCTGGTCCTAAAAGGGGGCCAAAGCTGAGGCAGGTTCTTTCTTTGCCTGGAAACCTTGTGTAGGTCTGACCCTCAAGACAAGGGACCTGTAATAGACAGGCCAGACTTGGGGAGAAAGTTAGAGACCTGAAATGATGATGGGGAAGGAGCAAGCTGAATGTCCTGGAAACCCCAGGGTAGAAGGAAGTGCCTGGGTAGCACCCTGGCAGGTCACACTCCCCGCAGCCTGTCAGAGCCTGCCAGCCCCCTATCTCAGCCTATTCCAAGCCCAGGTAAATCCCCGACTCTCCCCGTGGGCAAGGCGGGCGCTTGGGGAATGGGCACAGAGGACAGGCTGACCCTTCTTGAGGGAAACAGCATTTTCCTTGCCTGCCAGACTCCAGAGAACACATCTTGAAATGCCTGTCTGGGGTACAGAGGAGGGGTGGAGGAGTGGAGGGGCATGGCGCAGGGGCAGAGAGGTGGGGAGAAGGGATCCAGGAGAGAGCAAGTCTACAGTTGGCTCTCCCTGGGGAGAAGGTCCTGCAAGGTCAGCATGTGCTCTGTGTATGCATGTGTGTCTGCACAGAAGTGTGCCCCCTTGTTTGCTCTTCTCTATCCCTGCTGCTCCAAGTTTACGCCCCGTACCATTATTCGGCTAGTCACAGCAATCCTGGAAGCTGGGTGCTTAGGGAGGAAGAGGTAAGGCATGCCACCTAGGGGAATTCAGTGGGCACCGAACACCGAGGGGCAGACAGGAAAGGGAGAGTTGGGGAGGAACAAGGCATAGGCGCTCTCTCTCTCTCAGTCTCTCCTTGTTGCAGGCTTGCCCCATCTTGACCTGTCAGCTGCCTGCCCCACCTGGAAGGCTCACCCACTATCCCCCATCCCAAGCCTTCACATTGGGAGCCTCAGAAAAGGCCCAATGTCCACTCCTTTTCCCCAGTCAAGGCAGCTGGCTAGCTGCATGTGTACCCCCAGCCCCTCTCTTGCCAGAGGGCAAGCACCAAGAAACCCCTCCAGCTGGCCAAGGATCCAAGTGCAATGCCACAGGGGGCTGTTTCCCTTGACCACACAAAGAGGTTGGGCCGCTCTGCTTCCCCACTCCCTCTCCTCGTGCTAAGGGGGCCCACAGCAAACCAGAGGGGGTCCTAGGGCCCCCACCCCAGCAGTACATCCTAGCCGGGAAATAATCCAGCAATCCAAATGGCATCTTCTCCTCCAGGGGCCATGCCAGCTCCAGGAGGGGGTCTTCTCACCAACCCTGAAGCCACTATCCAGGTCTGGCTCCATCCCACCACTGCTACCTCACGCCCCTCACAAGACCCCAGGGAGGCCACCAGAGCCCCGGACAGAGGCAGCCGAGTGCCCTAAACCAAGAATCCGGCCAAGGACAGGGAGAAGTGCTGAAGTCATGGTCACTTACTTTTCTTGTCTTGCTCTATCTTTCTTTGGTCTACAATGGGAAGAGAGAGAGAAAAGAACAAAATACAAGAGTGAGACATCACAACATTTGATTTCATCCTATCACAGTATGATAACCCCCTTAATCCTTACAACAATACTGCAAGGTAAATACTATCGGTGAACCCATGACACAGATGTGGAAACTGAGGCACACTAAAGGAAAATGCTCAGGGTCACACAGCTGGAAAACACACATGGGACTAACAACACTCTCAAGCCCAGCGTGGGCAGACCAGGAGCCCTGTAGACATTTGCTAGGCCCAAGGTGTCCACAAATCCGTGCTCACCTGCATTCACATTTGTTGTGCTGTAGGAAGCTCATCTCTCCTATGTGCTGGCCCTGGTGAGGTTTGATCCGCATGATCTGGGGAAAGGAAGTACACACAACAATCAGTGACCCAGCCAGCCAGACCCAAATGGGACACCCCACCCAGGGGCTCCTGCCACTCGGCACCCAGGGGTTCAACACAGCAGGGGTGGGTGGTGGAGACAGAGGGGGACCAAGGGCTCTAAGAGGAAAAAGCATCCTCAGGCCCGCCCCCAACTCTCCCCAACCCCGCTGGCTCCAGGTGTGGCTGCAAGGGCTGGCCAGGCTGGGAATTCAGGTCCTGGATTCTTACCACTTCCCTCACCCTCCCCTCCTTTTGTCCCTATAAGCCTCCCCAAGACCCCAGAAGCCACTCCCTCCCTGGGTCTCAGAGTGCCCCTGCCCACGTCACCCCACCACTGTCTGGGAGGAGAAATGCCCCTTCACCAGCAGGCAGCACTATGGTGCAGAGACTGGATTTATCAACTTGTCCTATGAAGTGCAGGCCCACCCACTTCCCACACAGGGTCCTCAAGACAAGTGGTTCCACGGGCTGCTCTCCCCAGGAGAAAGAAAAGAGGCATCAGCCACTTCCTGAAGCCTGGGATGGCGGTGGGGCGGACAAAGATCAAGGTGGTGGGGGACTTTCTGGAAACCTAGGCTGAAAAATGCAGGCATCTTCCATTCCTAAGGGAAGCAAGTCCCCCAGCCAGTACATGCTTCCTCTCCCTGCCTCCTCTTCTGAGCTCCCAGGATGGGGCCAGGACCACTCTGGCCCTGCCCCCATCCCCCACAGGTACCCACCTGCATGGTGATGTTGAACTCTTCAGTGGGCACACACTCCAGGCTCTCATCGTTGCAGCAGCCTGCACACCGCATCAGGGGCACACAGGATGGCTTGAAGATGTACTCGATCTCGTCAGGGTACTCCTGGAAGATGTCCACCAAGGTCTCGATTGGACGGCAGTAGCTGCGCCGGTAGACATCCATGAACTTCACCACTGCATCGGAGGAGGGAGACAGATGAACACGGCCGATGACACACAGGGTGGCCACATCTTCACCTGGCTCCAGAAGGCCACTCCTCAGAGCTTCCCTAACCGTGACGCTGGAGGACACCTGTCTCTACCTCCTTACAAAGTTGTCATGCCAATACAACTGCTCCAATCACAGTAGCAGCAGAGCTTAATACAACCAGGGCTATCATCTCCCACAATGCTCCCCATGCTGCCCTCTGACGTCCCACCAGGAGCCCGGCTTACATATGGGGAGTGTGAGGCTCAGAGACACACCCCAAGGCCACACTGCTCCTGACTGCACAGCCAGAACCAACTGCAAGCCTTGCCAAGCCTACGTCACGCAGAAACACAGGACAAGCTTCCAGAGGCACCATACCACCTGCCGGTCTCCCACCCCTCTCCCCAAAGTCACAGCCTGAGGCAACGGTGGTGGGCACCAGCACACAGGGTTGCACCCGCCTGGAATCAGCAGGTGGCAGTGGGCGGGCAAGCCGCACCAGCCCTGCCTCAGCCCTGCCTGCCGCTGATAACCCCACCCAAGAGGGCAAACTGCTTGCATCATGGAAAAAAGCAGCACTGCTACGGGCAGCCACAGAGCCCTTCTAGAAGTTGAGCTGGAGAGAGACCAGGGCAGAGACAGTTTCTCACCCACAGGAGCCAGGGGAGCACTGGAGCATGAAGTGGATAGTTTTGGGCCAGAGGGGTGGAGCATACACAAATGCAGCACTGACATCTAGCCTGCCACTCCTCGTCACACACTCCCCGCTGTCCTGCACTGTCACTGCACGACAGCCCTGTCCCTGAAGTCAGCGTCCCTGTGCAAGCGGGAAGAAAGGCAACCAACTATGACGTAGTGTGACCTTGGGCCAGCTCTGCCCCTCTCCAGGCCCCGACTCAGCAGACTGGGTTGATCTCTACGTCACGTCAAACCCAAGCTGGAAAAGCAGAGCTCCATGTCCCGTTTCCGGCATCGGGAACAAGTGGCCCTTTTCTTGGTTCTGGGGAACATGAAAGTCTAGAACCTCACCCAGGCACCGCCCACAGATATCCTATAGACAAATCCCCCAATCGGAGAGGGCCACTGAGCCTCCCTCTTCTCCCCTCTCTCCAAGATCTGTGCTCCAAAGGGAGGGAGGGATGAATGGAACAGGCTGGCTAGGGAGACCACGGGGAGGGAGGGGTAGAAAGGAGGTCAAAGCCACAGGTGTGATTACACATGGAGCAGTACAGAAAGCCAGGCAGGGCAGGAATTTGCTACTTCCCATGGCCCAACCACAGGCAGAGTCTGTCCCCACCTGCAAACAGTTAAGGCAAAAGATCATCCAAAAGAAAAATGTAAATGACACTAGAGGTCTGGAAAAGTCACTTTTTAAGGCAAAGATAATGAATAGAGACTTTTAGAACTGATCCTTCACCATGATTAAGACAGAGATGACCCAAGCAATCGGACTGGAGGCCAGGCCGAAGGCAGGAAGTGCTGGGCTGGTAAGTCTTGAGTTCAGAAAGCTTCTGACCCCTCTTCCCTCGATGGACAGGAGCAGCTTCCTCAGGACCCCTGGTGCCCCAGCCACTGCCTCTGAAGAAGGCTGCCTTCCAATGCGCAGGTGTACACACACACACACGCGCGTGCCAAATCCTGGTTTTCCTTATTTATCACAGACAACCTTTCTCCAGCAAACAAAGACCATTTGTCCTGCCTCTCCCAGATCACAGAGACCACTGGGAAGCTGAGAGGCTGGGTGGCAGGCATACTGGGAAAGGCGGGGTGCAGGGGGAGGTCTGTCTGTGGCAGAGACCGAGGAGTGGCCAGGAAACCAGGCCATGGGCCAAAGGAAGGGCTCCTGGAGAAGGCAAGGGGGAGGTAAACCAGCCAGCCAGGCATCACCACCCCTGGTCACTACCCTAGCCCCAGCTGGATTTGGATCAGGGAAACGTGCTTGGAGGAAGATCCCCCAACGCCTTGTCTTCTCAGGGACAGAAAGCTGGGAGGGTAGCGTGGGGCTGGAGCAGAGGCTGCCCTCAGTGGTCGGGAGAGCCAGGGCGTCCCTAGAGAAATGGGAGTTTCCCGTACTCCAAACCACAGCGGAACAAAAGGCAAGCAGGCTTGGGTTGGGCAGGGGGGGCGGGGCGCCCAGGAGCCGCCGCCAGCCCTCTGCTGGCCCAGGAGGGAAGTTCAGGGCACCCAAACCCACCGGGCTTTCTCCAATCCGAAGGAATGCATCCCGGGGTTGGGGCACGATGGCACAGTGGGGGAACTAGAGGGGTGATCCCATCACCCTTTGCATCTACAGTTCAACACCTCCCACGAGAGGGGTGACAATCCCCAGGTGGGACATCAAACACCCATCCTTCCCAGGGGCGGGGGAAACAACGAGGTGGCAAGGGACGCCTCCTACAACATCTGGGAACGCTGGACCATCTCCCTGGCTTGCACTCAGGTCTCCTCCGGAAAAAAATTCAACCAGAAAGAGCAGAAGTAGGAGACAAGTCCTGGCCTGACAAGACGCCTCAAGAAACCAAAGGGTTAACCATGATGCCCACTCCCCTCTCCCTCTCTCTTTCTTCATCCCCTTATATCCCGTGCCCTTTTCCCTCCCCGTTCAGGTCTACAGAGAAAGAACTGGGCCTGCCCAGCCATGCCCTGGGGGGGGAGGGGGCAGGGACTCATGCCAGAGCCAGGGAAACTCACCTTCATGGGGCTTGTGGTCTCCTTCTTCTGCCATGGGTGCAGCCTGGGACCACTGAGGACAGAACAAAGAACGACGCATTGGCAGGGACTGGGGAGCAAACCGTCCCCCCCAAAAAATCACCCGGCCCCTCCTCCCTCCTGGTCCACAGCCTCTGGCTTCTGAGTGCCAGGGCACCCCACCAGGGGTCCTTCAAGGCACAGTGCATGCTCACCCCCATAGCCGATTTCAAATTACACTCCAAGAAAGACCCAAGAGGACCAGATGTTGGGGTTGGGGTGGGGGTGAGGATAGGGAACTCAAAGCACAGGAGCACACCAGGCTGGGTCCGGTCCAGGGCCCAGCCCCCTCCCACATTTACCCTGTCCTTGCTCCTACTGCCCCTTCCCACCCTCCTCCTTGTCCTAAGGGATTCCCCAGTCTGAAGCCACGGGTGAGTGTTAAGGTCAAACAGGAGGACAAATTTGGACTGGGCAGGAAGGAAGGACTGGGGGCGAGAAAAACAACGTGGTGACCTTCTCCTGCTGACATGACAAATACCAGGGTAAGCTGGGGTTGGAGCAGGAGGGAGGGGGGTGCAGAGGACCGAAGGGCACCAACCTCCCTCCCCCAAGCCAACTCCTGCAGCCCTTGGGACTCCTCAGCACGCCTACAGGTTGTACAGAAGGTGAAAACCTATGAGGGGGAGGGTCCTGCCGACCTCCCTGCACCAGGAACCCCAGAGCCTGAACATTCTTCCGGAGCCTCTCCAGTCCCTACTCCCACCTTGTGCCCTTGTTTCTTCATCCCACCCGGGGAGGGGGTGGTAAAAGAGGGGGGCATCCCAAGGTGCCCAGACACCTACCTGGGAACCTTCCTCAACTACAACCAGCGGGAAGTTTTTAGATGGATGCCTTGGCACTGCCCAGCCCCTAGGGGGCCCCCCTGAGTGACTCCCCCAGCCCTTCCTACCCCCACCCCACCCCAGGTTATTCTTCCCCTCCCCAGAACCTGTGAAGGTCAACAAGCACAGCCATGTGGACCCAGTGGGCAGAGGCTGCCCCCACCCACCCCAGTCCTTCCTTACAGCCTCTAGTTCACACCAGCTCCCCATCCCACCTGCTCCTGGGGCTGAGGAGTCCTCAGCTGCAAACTGGGGTCTCCTCTGGATGCCTCCCCCTCCTAAAGAGGTGGGGGAAGTCCTATTTTGGTGCCCACACCTCCAACGCACCTCACTGGGGTCCCCCCCAGCTAGAGAGTCTCCCATGGTGGCGGCCTCCTCAGGCAACCCTAAGCTTTGCTCCTCAGCACCTCAACAGGTCCTCACAACCCCTTCTTCCCCCACAGGGCTTCCCCTGCCAACCTTCTCCCTCTGCCCTCAGCTACTTTCAAGCCCCACCAGGAACGGGAACAGAAACTTCCTGCTCCCTCTAAGGCCAGGGGGCACCAGAGGGGCAGTTCTAGGCAGGGAGGGGCCAGGTGCCCTTCTCTGGGGGCCGCTGAAGGTCACACAGTGGCTGGGCAGCCACTCCTCCCTTCCTCCATACTTGGAGGCTGGGAGCCAAGGTCTTTGTGCCAGGCTCTGAGGAACTCTGGGTGGCGGAGGGGACCCCTGCCCATTTCCTTCCTTCTGCCTCCTCCCTTTCAGGGGGCCTCTGTGACTGATGAGAGGTTTAAGCAGGATAAGAAAAGGACCCCCTAGGGCAGCCTTGGGAGACAAGTTGGGTGGGTGAGTCTGGAGTTCCAAAAAACCACCTGCTCCAACACCCTGTTTGGCCAGGACGCTGGGTGTGAGTGTGTGTGTGTGTGTGCAAGGGCTGGCTGGCTGGCAGGAGAGCTGCCTCCCAGGGTTCTGGAAGGGCTGTTCCTATGCCGCCCATGGCACAGCCGATTCCAGACCGTTTTCCAAAAAGGGTAAAGTGGGGTGAACACATTCTCTAAGACCTCCCTGCCCCCCCCCCAAAAAAGCTAAAATCATGGCTCCCTGGGAACCTCCCGGGAAGGGCTTAAGAGGCACACTGTCACCGGCTGGGGACTTTCTTAGTGTGGACAAAGCACCCCAGTGGCTCCCGCAACCCCGACTTCTGGACATCCGCCTATCCCTGCCCCGAATGGGGCAGCCCACAGAGGTCGGATGGGTGTTCACTGCAGAGAGGAATACAATCTAAACGGATGGCAGAGACTTCTCCACCCGGGAGAGGAAATGGGGAGAGGGGGAAGGGGCGTCCGAGAACACACGGCAGGGACAGGGGGCTGGGGGCGGCGGGCAAGGGTGTGGATGGTCCCAGGACTGTGGCTACCTTGAGAGGTCACCTTCCCCTCCCGGAGGGCCGGCAGGGGGGAGGGGCGCCGCTCGCTGCCCCGGGCTCCCGGCTCGGGCAGCCGCGGCTCCGGGAACACGAGGCCGGCCAGGCCCGGGCTGATGTAATCGGCTCCGCGCCGCGCGCGCCCGGCCGGGCGGGGGAGGGCGGGCATGGAGCGGGACGCGAGCGGGGACGGGCGGGGGATGGCGCGGCGCAGGTGGCCGGCAGGGAGGTGGGGTGCCGGGGAGGGTCCCTACAGCAAATCCACCCGAAAACTTTTCCCCAACTCGAGATGAGGGCCGAAGACACCGAGTAGTGCTGACAGCAAAGCCCCTTCTCTCGCCTGCGCCCTGCTCCCTCCACGCTCCCTGCCCTCCCCGGTCCAAGGTCCGAACAACCCCCTGCCCGCTGCAGAGCGCCGGCTCCCGCCCCCGCCTCCCGGACTTCCAGTTCGTCGGAGACCAGCAGCCGGGAGCAAACTTCAGCCGCCGCCAGCGGCAGGGCAAGCCCAGCCCCCTCGGCCTCCTCCTCCGACTCCCGCCCTCGGCTTGCTCGGCCCAGATCGTACGTGCGGCGGCGACTCTGGTGGGTGGGCAGGGCCCGCGTGGGCGGCGAGGCTACCCCGGTGCCCTCCCACCTAGCGCGCGCCCCCTCCCCCCTCCACGTACGCCGGCCGAGGGGGGATGCCGCGCGCCGGTGCCCACGGACCCGCGTGGGGGGCACCAAGGCCCCCCACGAGCGCGCTCGCTCGCTCGCTCGCACGCACGCACGTCCCCAGCCGGGAGAGGCGCTCGCAGCGGCCCCGCGGCGCCCAGGCAGGCACGGCAGCTTACCTTGGCATGGTGGAGGTAGAGCAGCAAGGCAAGGCTCCAATGCACCCAAGAGAGCAGAAAGTTCATGGTTTCGGAGGCCCGGCCGGGGCTGGCGCGGCTGGCGCTCCCTCTCCGGCTCGGGCTGCGGGACGGCCCGCTCTCCTCCGCGCCTCGGCGGGCTCCTCTTGCTGCCGGAGCCGAGGCCCGGGCCAGGGCCTGGGGCGCGCGCGCGGCTGGAGCACTGTCTGCGCACACGGCCGCCTCACCCGTCCATGAGCCCGGCTCCTGAGTGCCGAGTCGCCACCGCGGCCCCCTCTCCTCTTCCTTCTCTCCTTCCTCCTCCCCCTCCTCCTCCGGTGGCGGCGGCTCCTCCCGGCCCGCGCTAGCACTTCTCCCGGTTCCGCTCGGCTCGGCTCCCCCGGTGCGGACCACGGCTCCTCCGGAGCGAGAACAGCCCAGAAGTTGGACGAAAAGTTTCAGAGCAATGCCGCGAGCCCCGATCCCCTCCACCCCGCCTCCTCCGGGCGCGGGCTCCGGCTGCTGCCCGCCGCGTCCGCCGTCGGCCGCTGGTCCGGGAGGAGGTGGGCGCTGGAGCTGGGGGTGGTGTCTGTCTGTCCGTCAGCTCGACTGGTCCGGCTCGGGGTCCCGAGGTGGGGGAAGGCCCGGCGCCGCGCTCCGGCGGTCACCCCCCAAAAACAGGTCACTCACTTTGCCCCAGTCCCTCTTCGCCGCTCGCCCGCCTGGCGCGCGCGCTCCGACCCCGTCTCTCCCTTCCTCGACTTCTATGCCGAGAGCTCTCGCCACCTCGTTCCTTCTCTGAGGGTTTCCAAAAAAAAAAAAAAAAAATCCGAAGTGATTCGGGGCCAGTCCCAAAGCAAGCTTCCCACACCGTCGGCCCCAGTTGCAAGCGGGCAATGGGGAGGAAAAAAAAAATGTTAATTGAAAAGCGGGGAAAGCAATTCAGTTCTTTTTTTTTTTTCAAATGTTTAAGAAAAAACGAGGGAACTAAGGCCCGGATCGATGAGTAGCGAAATCCAGCGCGGGGGCGGGGGCCCTTGCCGCCGAGTCCGCGGGACCGTGTGCCTTGCCGCTGCGCCTCCCGACCGAGCGCCGTCGCCGCTGCCGCCGGCTCCGCTGCCCTGCGCCGCGGCCTCCACGCAGTCCGGCTGCCCCAAGCCTGTGCGCTCCTCACCTCCCAGGCGACTAGAAAATAGGCCTTGCTCCGCCCTCCGCGGGGCGGGACATGCCGGGGAGGCGGGCCCTCGGCCAGCCGGTGCGTCTCCGGTCTTCCCGCGGGGACACCCAGCTTCAGCCTGGACCCCAAACCCGGCACGGCGAGGGGAACGCTGGACCCCACCCACACCCACACCCTCCCCTAGTCCCGGCAACCATCCCCCCAAACCGCCACCACCGCCAAGGCGCACAGCCCCCAGCGACGCCCCCTCCAGCGCCCCGAAACTCTGCCCAGAGACACGCACGCCCGTGGGTGCCGAGGGGCGGGAACGGGAAAGTGAGGTTATGTGCGGACAGAGCCGCGGGCTCGTCCCGGTTTGCTGGGAATACCGGCGAGGGCAGGGCGGCGGGGAGCCCGGCAGGGACCTGTGGGGGAAAGGGGCCTGGAGCTGCTAGGATCCTGGGGTGACCCCTGGCCTTCTCCTTCGCCCTCCTCCCCCGGAACACCCTCAGTCCCTATATGGACACACACACATACACACACGTTGACACACGCGTCCTCACTCACGCAGACTCGGCTTGCCCAAGTTCACGAGCTCCCTGTGGTGGCCGAGCGCCCCCTAGTGACTACCGTCTGTACACCCCCCCAGTTCTGGCTAGGGAGCGAATGGGGGGGCTTGGGGAAGAAGGGTGGGTGGAAGATTCCCGAGTGCCCTCACCCCGTCACCCACACCGGCCCATGTCTGACGACCCAAACGGTTGCATACTTGGAACTGAACCCGTCTCGTGGGTAGAGCAGTTGCAGGCCGCTGCGCCGAGGGGCCAGAGTACCCATCTGGAGTCCTTATCTGGCAGCTGTCAGGCCTGGGGTAATTGGGGTCCTTTGGGAAGCATCCAGGCAGGCTTCTCACCCTCCCTCTTCCAAGGCGAGAAGAATTTGGCACCGAGTTTCTGGAGCTGAGGACGGGAAGTGTAGGGCTCCGGGGTTAGTCATTGACCCAGAGGGAAGAGGACCTGTCAGAGCCCACGTATGCACCATGGAGTCTGGCAGAAACCGCGGGAGAGGCAGCTGGGCAGACAGAGGCCCTTTTTCCTGCTGCACCCCCCCACCCAGATGTTGCCAGGGAACCGAGGCCAGGGGGCTGATGGGGGCGGATGGAGGCAAAGACTTGAGCGATGACTCAAATCCCTCCAGCACCAAGGGACGGCTGTAGGCCAGTTGCCCCAAGCTCCCATCAGGCTGGGGGCCAAAGTTTCTATCAGCCCAGCTCATGCTCCTCTTCTGAGCAGAGACCCCCAGCCCCTGCCCCACTAAGGGAGGGAACTCCCCAGTCAGCCACCAGCACCCTCCTGATGCCTTGACTAGTGGGGTGGGCTAAAAGCCTCTCCCGGCTCTTTTTTCCTATTCCCTCCTTTCATGCAGAGCCCCTTTCTCTTCTAGCTTCCCCACTCCCTCGTGCCTTCTGGGGTGTCCCCCAAGCCCCCCCACCCCACTCTTGCATATAGCACCAGCCTGGGAAAAGTCCTGGTTGGGCTTTGGCCCAGCAGCTCCTGGGATCCCCCAGGGAACAGAGGGCTGGGGGTTGTGTTACCTGTAGCCCTGTAGCAAAAGAGGGTCCGGGTCATCTTGTTACCCACTTCCTACCCAGCTCCCCCTGCCAGGGCCTGGTCTGGGACTGCTGGAGCCTCTTCGGAGGCCGGAAGGACTGGGAATGGGAGCAGAGCTTCCGGTGCAGCCACTTCACCCCTTCCGCTACACACGGTACTGTGGTTTGATGAAGGAGGGGACTAGTTTACTTTGCTACCCTAATTCTACTGGAGGGGCATCCCCAGGCTCCAATAAGAAGAGGGGCCAGTTCATAGTCATTCCAGCTCACCTTAATGTCACTCATGCTGCTCTGGCCCTGGCTTGTCTTGGGCCACTTGGCAGGGGGCGAGGGGAGGGGAGAGGCACCAGCAACCAGGACAAGGCCTTGTACATTTAGTCACTGTTTATTTGCTGGCTTCCGCCCCATGCCAGGCAAGATGCCTCACCTGGGCGCAGCACTCAAACTGCTGAGTGGGACATGGAAGGGATACCCCTCTACTTCTTCTGATCTGCCATGGAGACCAAAGACCAAAGAAGGAGCATTCTCTGGGAATACCTCCTTCATCAGGCTCTAGGACATGACCCAGGACTCATCTTGGCCTATTCTGACTTCAGGAGAAAGAGAGAGAAGTAGATCTAAAGAGTTCTTAGCAAAGGCCATGAAGTCAGTAAGGGGTGGCCAGGACAGGGGCCCCTCACCTGCTGCTCCATAGTTCCAGGGCTCCCCACATAGCCAGGTGAGCCACCAGAGCTCCTCTGTGCTTCCCCAATGGGCTGTGCCCCAGGAGGCTGGGGACAGAGTCCCTTTCTGCAAGGACTGGAATTGCAGCCTTGCCTGAGGGGTTCTGAGCAAGGTCACATCCACTCTCAGGTTGGTGACTCAGAGAACGGATCAGCTCTGCATCCTAGCCCCCAGTGTGGTACCACCAACTCACAATGGCCCTGGTCTCCAAAAGAGGCAGAAAGAAGCAGTCATCCACCATAGTGAAACCACACTGTCTCCTGAGCACCTTCTCCTGAGCTCAGTGTCCCATGGCTGCAGGGCAAAGAAAAGGGAGGGAGGTGGTCAGGGCTCAAGGGCACCCAATAGATAGGGGAGGAGAGCTGGATGCAGCCCAGACACAGGTCAGGCTGCATCCCAATGCGAGGGCCCTCTCAAGGCCCAGCCTCAGTAGCAGAGGGAGAGGTGTATCCAGAGGTGTATCCTTCTGCAGGCATCCAGCAGAAGGCCAAGGAGGAAGGTGATCCAGGGGAGGAGGAGGGAGAGACAGGGACAGGGTGCGGGTGGAGAAGAGAATGAAAAGCAGCCAGAAGCCAGCAGTGGCCCCAGACAAAGAAAGTAGTGATCAGGCCCAAGGCACAATCATTGTACTTTGTCCTAGTGTCCCATCAATCTCTTCTCTGTGTGGGAGCCGCCAGTTCACCTGGAAGCCTCTGGATAAAGGGGCAGAGTGAGAGTCAGGGGAGGCACAAGGGGTCTGGACACTCAGTGGTGGAGGGGGACTTCCCCTCGGTGGTGCGCCCTACCCCAGTGCCTGCCTGGATACTGGCAGGGGGAAGGAGAAGGAGTGGGATTGGTTCCCCCCACAGGCACACACAATGCCCTGTGTCTCGCTGCGGATCTGACACACTCTCCTTCTCTCTCCATTCCGTTATTGGCTGTCCTGGCATCACCAACAGTTTGGCAATAAACATTAAAGAGATATGCCTTATGGCATGTTCCCTGGTGCCTGGTTCAAGTCCTGGCTGCTCCAAACTTATAAGCCAGCTTCTGGCTAATGTGCCTGGAAGGTAGCAGATGATGGCCCAGGGACTTGGGTCTGTGCAAGAGCTGGATGTAACCCCTGGCTTCTGTCTTGCCCAGAACTGGCTGTTGCGAGCATTTAGGGAATGAGCCAGTATCTAGAGGGAGGATCTCTCTCTCTCTCTCTCTCTCTCCCTTTCAAATAAAATAAATCAACATCTAGGAGAGAAAAAAATCAAGGGACAAGGAGAATCTCTCTCTCTTTCTCTCTCTCTCTCTAGCCTCATAGCCTGGAGGTGATTAGGAAACCCAGTGAGGGAGATGGAGATAGGGAGAGGGTCAGTGTGCAGGGTCAGTGTCTAGGAGAAGACGCATGCTCGCACCACCGCCAGGCACGCTCCGCCAAGTCTCTGCCTCTCCTTCCTGGGCCCGGTTTAGTTCCCTAATCCCAAACTGCTCTTGGGTTTCTCTTCCCCAGCATCCCAGGGAACACTCATATTCCTGGCTCCCCAGCCTTGGCCACTGCACACTCCCTGTGTCTCCCATCCTCATGCAGTCTTGGAGGAAGCTCTCCTATGGGGGAGAGAGGTGTGCGTTGGCAGCTACAGTCCAAAGCTGCTCCTGCCCCCCACCTCGAGGAGCTGAGCCTCACTCCAAGTTGGGAGTGACCTCCTGGGTCTACCAGGTACTGACTGCTCAGGTGGGATGAGGCCCCAGAATGCAGAAGGAAGATTGGGGGAGAACCACACCATAGAGCCCAGCAACACTCCTCCCACTCTGCCCTTTTAGCTAAGTGGTCCTTAGCAGTTACTTTACCCATTACCCACCTACCCCCACTCTCAGAGCAGGCGGACATGGCTTCCCTTGGAGGTAGGAGTAATCTCAGGGGAAAGGGGAGACTTGTGCAGGTGACACTTGAGTTTTGGTGGAGGAGCAGGAGATGCAGAGGAGGACTAGCCGGGGACCCCAAATGAGGCTTCCAAGGGCTCCTCTTAAAGATGGAGGTAGGGGATTAGGGCTCCCGCAGGAGCACTCCCTGCCAGAGCCCATACCACACCATCCTGCCTTCCCCGCCCTCTGGGACAGCCTGTCTCTGCCAGAGAATTTAAACAAACAAGCAGACACTAGAGGCAGGTCCAGCTCGTGCATGGAGCGCCTCTGTTGTTTGCCCCCAGGGAGAAACGAGGGCGGAGGACACTGGCCCATGACAAGTGCAGGGCCACTCAGCCAGGGCATAGCACAAAGCAGAAAGATATTTTTCCTGGTTTAACTCCCTACATCCCTGCTTCTAGCAGGTGCCTGGAGCCCTTCTGTCTGCCTGTTGCAGGCATGTGGAGGCTTGAAAGCAGCAGTGAGTGGAGAAGTTTAGGAATTGCTGCCGTGTGCTATGTGACCTTAGGCGGATGGGTGGATCTCCTGGTCGGGATGTCAGGCTTCTGCTAAGCAAAGTGTGAGGCTCTGGGGGCCATGACCTCCAACTGATACCACAAATCACATTTGCCCAGGAGATGCATTTTACTTTTCTTTCTTTTTTCCAGTTTAAAAATTGAGGGTTCAGAACTGTGCCTCAACAGGTTAATCCTGAACCTTTAGGTGCTGGCATCCCATATGGGTACTGGTTTGTGTCCCAGTTGGTCCACTGCCTGGGAAAACAGTACAGGATGGCCCTTGGGACCCTGCACGTGAGTGCGAGAGACTCCTGGCTCCTGGCTCTGGATTGGCTCACCTATGGCCATTGCAGTCACTTAGGGAGTAAACCAATAGATGGAAGATCTTTCTATCTCTCTTTCTCTCTGTAAATATGTCTTTCAAATAGGAAATTGATAACCCTTTATTTTTTAAAGATTTATTGACTTTTTTTGAAAAGGCAGATATAGAGCGAAGGAGAGACAGAAAGATCTGTCTGCTGGTTCACTCCCCAAATGATCTCAATGACTGGAGCTAAGCAATTCCCAAGCCAGGAGCTTCTTCCAGGTCTCCCAAGCAGGTGCAGGGTCCCATAACTTTGAGCCATCCTCTACCGCTTTCCCAGACCACAAACAGGGAGCTGGATGGGAAGTAGAACACCCAGGACATGAACCAGTGCCCATATTGGATCCCAGCACTTGTGAGGGGAGGAATAGCCAATTCAGCCATTGTGCTAGGCCCTAAATAAATCTTTGAGAGAGAGAGAGAGAGAGAGAGAGAGAGGGAGAGAGAGAGAGAGAGGAGGAAGCAGCAACCTAGGACCCCCATAGCTCCCTCCACCGTACCCCTCGACCCTCATAAAACTCAGCTGCAAGGCTTCGGACAGTGGTGCCGTTGGCCTGAGGTGGTGGTGCTTGGTTCCCAGGGTAGCAGTGGGAACAGGCATGGAAAGAACGAACCAGGAGAAGCTGCTGAGTAGAAGAGGTGCCTTGTAAACCCTCCCTTCTGTCCCCACCCCCATTAGAGAGCAAACTGAGGGAATGCCAAGAGGCTATCTACTGGCTAAATTCAAACAGAAAGCAATAGGGAAGTGGGTGTGCCCCCCGGGGCTTCAGTTAAAAAAAAAAAAAGAAGAAGAAGAAAGAAATGAAAGAAAGAAAGAAATCACACAGTGCTTGCCAAAGTTGACTCGGGCTGTGGGGATAGGCGGGCGGGGCTCCTGCGTCAGCCTCTCTCTGCAGCACTCTATCTCCAGATTGTCACTGGGCTGGCTGCACACAGTTCCTTCGGGGAAGTTGCAGGGTTGGGGTGGAGGAGGTGGGGGTGGGCAGAGAACAAAAGGTGCCTCCCCAAACCCCACCTCCCAGCAAGAAAGACTTCTTTCCCCCCAGGTGTCTCCTGAGTCTGGCTGGGAACCCCCAACCTGGGCTCCCCAGGGCAGTTCACAGAGATAACCCAGTTAATGACTGACCCCTTCTGCTCACTTTCTCAGACCTCAGAGTGCAGGTCAGGGCCTGCGCTGCCCCCGCCCTTTAGTCAGAGACCATCCGTGACCTTGGCTCTGCGCAGCTACGGGATGGGCACGCTGGTGTGCTGCAGTTCTGCGGGGGGGAAGAAGCTGCAGAGGTTTCTTTTCCTGGCCCAAGGAACAGAAGGAGGCTCCACATGACCGCAGCGAGGCCAAACCCAAGCCCCAGTCTCACCACTTGTAGCCTGCTCTTTCTGCTGCTGGGAGGGACACCCAACACACAGCCTGGCACCAGGGGAGACCCAGGACATCTGTCACCTTAGAGCTGATTGGCTGGTTGGGGAATGAGGTGGGGCCAGGTGGTGGGATCCTGGAGCTAAGCATTACACCCGGGTGGGGACTGGCAGTGGCTCCTCCTTCATTCCATGAAGGGTTCAGTGCCCCCTCACTCAAAGCAGTGCCCTGGAGACAGGCTCTGGCCCCTATCTCCCTGCCAGCGCCTCCCCGCCTCCAGCCTGCTCAGATCCAGCTCCTTCTAGAGCACAGCTGGGAACATTCGGAGAGGCAGGGTGGCAGGGCCAGAGCTACTGTGCCTGTTGCCCTTGCCCCAAGTCTCGGCAGGCCATCAGCTCAGGATGATGGCCAAGACGATAAACACGTGCTGTGGCTCAGACACAGTCCACATGGAGCTAAGACATAGACCCAGACACTTCTCTGCTCCCCACCCTACCGCCTCAATTCCTGGATTATAGAAGTCTAGAGGCCTCATGAGGGGGCTAGGGTGGCCAGAGAGGTACATGAGACCTTAGGGTCTAGCACTGAAGCGCTACTGAGATGGCTGTGCCAGGGCATACCAGCCAAATGCATGCCATGCCCCAGGCCATTCTCCACTCGAGGATGGAATGTACAGCTCCCAGCCGAGAACCAGGTTGTCTGGGGCCCCCGTCTGCACACCCCATCCCTCCTCTGCCTTGGGAGGAGCTGGCTGCACCCCCTCCCTCCTCTGTACACACACAGATGCAGCCCCATCGCCAACCTCAGTAGGCCCTCCATTCTAGAGTGCAAGCCAGTGGGACAGCAGCCTTTGCTGGTTCCAGCCACTGTGGACAGGCAGAGCCAGGGGCCAGCGCCGAGGTCATGCATGGGCAGTTGTGACCAAAGCACTTCTCTCTCCCTTCCTTGCCTCTCTTGTCTTGGATGTCTCCTTCCCTGCTCACGTCTTTCTCTCGGCCTCCCTTCTACCTGCCTCCCACCCACCCAGGGGACTCGTGGCTAGGCCAGTCCTGTTGCCTTCATCCCCTCCGTGTGTCTGTTGGGGAACTCTCCCCCTTCACTATGGGGAGCAGGCTTGAGCCCTGGGAGATTGACAGGCCTGGAGAAGGGACATTCTTCTTTTATCCCAAGTGGCCCCTGGCAAGAGGGGAATCTTCAAGAACATGGACACATTCCTGCCCACGTGATTGCCCAGACCACTGGCATGATGCAAAGGCCTAACGAGGACAGAGGTAGACCCGGTGTGTCTGCCTTTCTCCCATGTCTGCGGGGGTTGCCTGACTGCATCCTCTGTCCACATCATCTCCTGCCTCTCTGTTTCCTCACCCCTCCGGGCTGAAGGTCACAGGGACCCATTAACCAAATCCCCAAACACACACTCTGTCTCTCACTCACATACCATCTCTAACCCCCTCAGTAGGGCCCCTCGGAGCATTCCCAGAAATCCCACCACTTCAGGCGAGCTGACCTAGGTCACGGTGCCCTCCCCTCCCAGGCTGCCAGCATCCCCTAGATGCCCCCTCTCAGTCCTGATCCAGAATTACCTGGAAAGTCCGTCAAACAGTGTGTCTAGTGCCCTGTTGCTGGGCGTGGCTGCTCCCTGAGCCCCCTCCAGGAGCCACATGCAGGCCCCATCCCAACACGAGCTAAACGGCAGGATACCCAGGGCTTTAACACCAGCAGCCACAGACATGACCTTGTGGTGGGGCCTAGGGCAAGGCACTACCTGGCCAGCAGCTGGCCACTGGGTTGTGCCCTGAAGGATGTGGCTGGAAGGCTCAGGCAGGAGGTGGACACTCTGACCTGCAGAGGGAGGACTGGGGTGAGGGCACCCATCTGGGATCACCTTCAGAGGCGCTGGGAGGAGGGTAAATATGGAGGCAGAAGAAGTTCCAGGGCATTGTCTGGCCCTAAGCCTGGACTTGCTGTAACCACCAGCCAGACCAGCCAGACTGCAGCAAGAAGGCTTAGAGGTAGATAAGCGGAAGCCTGGCTGGCTCATCTCCTCATCCAGGGGACAACAGCAGGATGTTTACCCAAAGGCTGTGGGTCCATTCCTGGCCTGGATGAAATACCAGGGAGTGAGGGGGAAGGAAGGGCAGACAAAAAGGGGAGGAGGTGAGACAGGCGGCAGCTCTGGAGGTGGTGGGGCGGGGGATGAGGGGGTGACACCCTTGGCTGGGGAGTCAGAGGGAAGTGGAAGGTGGGGTGGCCCTGCCTCCATGCTGATGGAAGCTGAAGTGGGGGCAAGGAATGCGCCTCGGGTGTGGTGGGAGAATGGAATGAGAAGGCTGTGGAGTGGCACAGCAAGTGTTTGTGGGCATCACAGGCAAAGCCCCTTCCATGAAGGGAGGGGAAGGAAAGAAGCCTCCCGCAGTCCCTGTTCTATAGCGGGCAGCACCTGCTAGAAAACTGGCCCACCCCAGGCCTCAGCCCAAGTGCAGAGGAGCCCAGAACCCTCCATTGGAGAAGGAGGGGGACCACCACACACCTGCCCCAGGCCCCCAGGCACTGCGGAGGCTGAGTATAAGGGGAGCCTGTGGAGGAGAAAGGTGTGGGCCCCCAACACACACTCTCTGCAGGGTAGGTCCACTTCTCCAAGGACCTGGGACCTTCTGCTGCAGCCTTCTCCCCTCTTCCCTCCCACCCTCCTTCTAGCCACAGGGAGGACCAGCAAAAGAGCAGAGTGAAGCAGACTTTGGGGCCACACCCCCTGCTCTGCCACCCACCTCTCCCTGCTTCCCACCACCCCACAGCTGGAGCTGAGATCTTACCTGGGGTGTGGGGCATGCAGGCAGATGTACTATGCAAATGAGCTCGTTCATCTCCCAGCCTCTGCACTTTAGGGACACTGGGTCTTCCCGGCCCACTCCTTTCTGGGGATCGAGGTCCCAGCACCTGACCTTCCATCCCTAAAAGGAAGCAGTTCCTTCCAGAGCCTCTGCCCACTTCCTGCCTCCACCTCCCTGGCAATCTGTGTGTCACCATCCCCCTTTTCTGTCTGACATAGCCTGCTTCAGCAGGAGGTAAAGTTTTCTAACACCTGCTACCACTACGACCTGCTGCCAGCTTCCATCCACATAGGCCTGAGTGAGGCACAGCACCTGGAGGCACATTCTTTTTTTTTGTTAATCGAAAAGGCAGATTTATAGAGAGAAGTAGAGATAGAGAGAAAAGTCTTCCATCTGCTGGTTCACTCCCCAATGGCTGGAGCTCAGCCGATCTGAAGCCAGAAGACAGGAGCCAGAAGCTTCTTCCAGGTCTCCCATACAGGTGCAGGGTCACAACTCTTTGGGCCATCCTCCACTGCTTTTCCAAGTCACAAGCAGGGAGCTGGATGGGAAGTGGAGCAGCCAGGACACGAACTGAACCAGCGCCCATATGGGATCCCTGTGAATGCAAGGGAGGATCTAGCCAATGA
Source organism: Ochotona curzoniae (assembly GCF_017591425.1). NCBI lineage: Eukaryota > Metazoa > Chordata > Mammalia > Lagomorpha > Ochotonidae > Ochotona > Ochotona curzoniae. The sequence goes on along the minus strand of NW_024466004.1, from coordinate 8,749,222 downwards.
GCCAATGCCCTGGGTTCTGGAGACACACTCTTCCTGGCAGTTCCCTGTCCCCAGGGAAAGGGAGAAGTGCAGAGTGACTGTCCTGACAGGTGTAGGCTAGGGAGCTCCCAGTGTCAAGCTGCCTAGCTGTGGTCATCTCCCAGAGGACATTCGCAGAATCCCATCAAGGTGCCACCCCATGCCTCTAGAGGGCGCGAGAGAGCAGCATTGGACATCCTGGGCCCCAGGTGCTTCTCTGGCCCCTAGGGAGGGGGGCCATGCTGGAGGCCAGCCAGACACACTGGCTCTCTAGGGGCCTAGAACGTGCATGGGGTATGTGCCCAGGGGTCAGGCTAGGACTAACTGGAGGATGCAGGACCAAAGAGTCAGGAGCCCTGCGGGGGACCAAGAAGGGTGAGTATGAGCAGATAAAAGATGGTGAGATGTTAACCCCTGCTCCCACTAAAAAAGGGCAGAGGCCTGGGCCCTGGGAACTCCTGTCTAAACTAGATAAGGAACAGTGGGGGCAGGCAGCTTCATAGTCCCCCACAGCAAAGCTGCGAAGCACACGGCCCAGGCAGATCAGAACTCAGGTGAGACAGGAGAGGCAGCTGGTGGCGGTGGGAGAGATACAGAACAATTAAGAAGGTGCTCATTTTCCTGAGGACAATACAGGTTCAAGGTCGGTGCTATGAATGGGCACCTCCTGAAATCACACCAGGTCTGTCCTCTAGGCCCACTCCCTTACCACTCGGGAGCAGAGCCACAGGCATCAGAGCTGCTGTGAGGGGCAAGGGTCACTCGGACTGTGAGCCCCTCCAAGGGGAACAACTAGCACTTTCCTGAGCTGGGGTTCAGGGAGCAGGGAGGATATGTAACAGAACAAGCAACCCCCTGTGCCTGAGCCAACCAACCCTCTGTGTGTCTGCCTGTCTGTATCCGTACATCCAAACATGCACCTTTGCACTGCTACCTTTGTGTCCTTGGGAAAGTTACCTGGCTGCTCCAAGCCCCACTTCCTTGAAACATTGTAGCAATGCAACCTGCACCTAGAGGCTTTTGCTAGGATTGTATGAGATAAATGGCATGGAAAAGGAGCAGCATTGGCACCCAGCTTGCACACAGCAGGGACCCTATAAATGCTGGTTACTATTCCCTTTTCTCAGGTAAGGAACAGAAAGAAAAAAAAAGGTAGAGTGGGTGATGGTTGGGGGAAAAAAGAGATTTTCTGTCCTCTGGTTCGCTCCACAAATGTCCACAATAGCTGGGGTTATGCTTAGACCAAAGCTGCGGAGGCTAAAACTCAAAATAGGTCTCCCACATGAGTGATAGGGACTCAAGCACTTGAGCCATCACCTGCCCACAGGTGCATTGCTGGAATCTGGCTTGGAAGCTGTGAGGCCAGGAAATAAACAGAACTCCAACCCAATATGCGGGAGTCCTAAGCAGCGGCTTAACCTAATGCATGCACCCCAGCACCCAGATCCTAGGCAGTGTCTTCCTGGCTCCGCCAAATGCCCACTCTATCCTTGGCATTGTTATTAATCACATTATTATCATGTGTCACCCTGTGACCTTGAGACTTTGTTTCTCACTGCCTTCAGCCCACTCCTACCAGAAAGGTCCCGCAACAGGCCCCAGACACAGTGTTCAGTTCTTGATTCTGGTTTAGCAGCACCAACCCCAAAGACTCTCCCAAAAAACAAGAAGCGTTCTTGGCCCTCTTCTGCTTCAGCATTGCCCCCCCAAATAAAATTCCTGCAGCTTAAGTTGTCAGCAGCCTCAAATTGCTGCGCAACATATTGAATTCCCATGGAGGAATGTGTGTGTGTGTGTGTGTGTGTGTGTGTGTGTGTGCGCGTGTACCACCCCAAGCACACTCACCAAGGAGAAATGGTCTTTTCTACAGATCTCCTCTCCCCACACCCAGTCCAAGGACTGATACAGGCCCGCGGGTGTAGACAACCACACTGGGTAAATACTGCCTTTAACAGCATCCCTCCCTCGTGCCTTGCATTATCTCTGTAATCCCTACAATAACCCAGCCAGGGAGCTTACAGCTGTAAAAAGAAGGTGGGGTTGGGGAAGGGGGAAGAGACTGAAGCAACTTATTCAAGATCATGCCACATATAAGCCACACAGCTGGGCTTTATTCTCACGTCCATCCGGCTTCCAACACACACTCGTGACCACCGAGGTTGGGATAAAAGGGTGGACCGGAATCCAGGCTCTCCTTTCTGTGTCCAGAGAAGAAAACTTCACAGAAGTGAGCAGACAGTACAACTCCAGAGACATGGTGCCAAGCTGTCAATCATATGCCCTGGGGCCAGCATCCCAGTTCACGTCACACATGGTGAGGCCAGAACCTTGTCCTTGTGGAACGAGCTGAACTCATCTTTCTCACCAGGGTTTTGGAGCAGTTTTTAGCCAATGGGGTTGAAAGAAATACGCATCCTTAGCAGGGGTGTAGAACATTGGGCCCACGGGTCATATAAACCCACAGAATTATTTAGTCTGACCCTGCCAAGACAACCACAGGTTGGACTCAAAATTCCAAAAATCTATAGCAGACTTTTTTTAAGATTTACTTTTTATTTGTTTGAAAGGCAGAGTTACAGAGAAAAGAGGAAGACAGAGAAAGAGAGAATTTTTCCATCTGCTGGTTCACTCCCCAAATGGCCACAACAGCCAGGACTGGACCATGCTGAAGTCAGGTGCCTGGAGCTTCTTCCTGCTCTATGTCAGTGCAGGGGTGCAAGCCTTTGAGCCATTCTCCATTGCTTTCCCAGGCACATTATCAGGTAGCAGGGAGCAGGATGGAAAGCAGAGCAGTCAAGGCTCAAACCAGTGCCTGTGTGGATATCAGCATCACAGGCAAAGCTTAACCTGCTACGCCACCATGCCATCCTCAAGCAGATGAATTGTTTGTTTGTTTTCTTTTTTTTTCATTTTATTTGTTAAGCAGATGAATTTTTAAGTTGCTATCTTTACATGGTCCAGGCATACTGATAGAACTATTCAAATGGCCCTTACCAGAGAGATATTTCCCCACTCATTCCATCACAGAGTATTTACCTTAATCACTCGGTTCTCACCATGTCCCTGTGGCTCCTAACTGTAATATCTATGGAACCGAATAATTTCTCACCCTCTGCCGATCAACAGTTTAGTGCTTTTCGGTCACTAGGCAGACAACACTGGTCACAGTCATTACGCTATTGACAGCAACATTCCCTTAGCTGCGAGGGTTGCATTCCAAGATCCCCCATGGTTGCTCAAAGCCCCAGGCATGTACAGTATTTTCCTGTATACGCCTTCCTATGATGAGGTTTAGCTTCAAAATTACAATTCAGTGCTGGGTTATAACCCCCCTGCACTCTCCTTCAATGATGTGCAATGCCATAGTGCCCACGTGATGAGCCAGAGGGAGAGAATGGTGTGAGCGTGGTGATGCAGTGGTAAGCCACCATCGACTTTTCAACAAGTCAGAAAAGCGGTCACAGAGCTGCCACCAAGGCTGCTGGCTGCAGGAAACTGAAACCATAAATGAGGGGCATGACTGTACTGGGAGTAACTGCTCACGGAGATTCATATGCACCCCATCCATCCTTCCTCGTGATCATAATAAAACGCTGCCACAGAGAACGTGTCGCCTAGAGGCCTCTGTGCCCCTCTGCTGCTTCCTCCTGTGGCTCGGCGCTAACCAGCTTGGGATCTACATTACTGCTTTCTTTCTGTGACTTGGGGTCCTTGCCTGACTCTGCAGGGGCACTGTGTGGCACAGGCGGTGATTGACACAGATTGAGGGCTTCTAGGCACCCAGTGGATGTGCCTAGATGCCCTCCCTCCTATCCCTGAGGAGCCATGTGGCCAAGCTTCTACACTCTTGATTTCTTACCCCCGCAGTCACTTCCAGTATGCCAGTGACGTGAAGCCATTGCACTCCATGACCATCACAAGAGACAAAGCCCTGTGCTCTGCCAGCAGCTTGCCCCCAAGTGCCAACTGTTGGCCTACAAACTGCCTGTAAAATCTTTTACATCTGAAGAAGTGCCTACCGGGCCCAGCGCGATGGCACAGTGGTTAAGGTCCTCTCATTGCATGCCCAGGATCCCATATGGGCACCGATTCTAATCCCCGCAGCCCCACTTCCCATCCAGCTCCCTGCCTGTGGCCTGGGAAGTCAGTTGAGGACAGCCCAAAGCCTTGGGACCCTGAAACCACATGGCAGACCCGGAAGAGGCGCCTGGCTTCAGATTGGCTCAGCTCCAGCCGTTGCGGCCACCTGGGGAGTGAATCATCGGACAGATCTTCCTCTCTGTCTCTCCTCTCTGTATATCCGCCTTTCCAATAAAAATAAAATAAATCTTAAAAAAAAAAAAAAGAAAAGAAAAGAAGTGGCTTCCATATGGGCTGACCCACTTGAGAAGCCTGAATCCTGTGTTAGAGTTCCTATTCAACTTGCAGTTCAGTTTCCTGCTAATGTGTACCTGGGAGGCGGAGGTGATGACCCAAGGACTTGGATCTCTGCCTGCTGTGTGGGCAACCCAGGTTGGGCTCTAGGATCCTGGCTTCAGCCTGGCCCAATTCCAATTGTTGCAGGCATTTGGGCAATGAACCAGTGGATGGGTGATCTCTCCCCCTCTCTGATTCTGCCTTTCAAGTAAAATGGGAAAAAAAAGAAATGGATCCTCCAGACTTAGGCCAATGAAACCAAGTCTGTTCAAAATACTTCTGAACCTGACTTCTTTTTGTGACTCGACCTCATAATCCATTGTACTCCAAACAAGGAAATTAATCTCATAATTTGGTGCCACACCTTGCTTAGGACAAAAAGAGGGGGTAAAAAAAAAAAATGAAATGGTGCCTTGTTACCACCCCAGTCGGCTGACTCCAGGGTCACCCATCTTGGCACTGAACAACTTTTGGTTATTTCCACATACTATTTGATTCCCAAGGATGCAGGCTTGATCCACTGAGGAATATTTTCTAAGGTGATAAAGGCTGTGAAGGCATTTGCTTTGTTCCTTTGTTGATTCATACATTTAGTAAATATTTACTGATATTTCCTGCTCTATCAAGCCCTGTGCAGGGGGAGAGGAACCAGCTCAACACTGACCCAGACATACCTGGTCTAGCCGTTAGTATGGTTACACAGAGTTCACAGCAATGGGAATTGGTAATAATGGAAACCTCTCCCTATTGGATAAAGAATTCCCAGGAAAACTGGTAATCTGAACAGCTGCATCTACTTTTGTTTGTTCCTAAAATTCCACTAAAGCAAAGTTAGTGTCTTCTTTTAAAATTTATGTATTTGAATCCCAGATGTAGGCAACTGCCTAGGTTGCCTCAAACCTAAGCAAATGTTACACTGCTGGGAGAAAAATAGCCAATAACTGGTGTTCTGGGCCTGGTTAATGCTAAATTTGTGTTAACTATACCAGTATGCCAGCATAGTTACTTATTCTTTTTTAAAAAAGTATGTGGGAGGACCCGGCGCGATGGCGCAAGTGGTTAAGATCCTCGCTTTGCACGCCTGGGATCCCATATGGGCACCGGTTCTAATCCCAGCAGCCCCACTTCCCTTCCAGCTCCCTGCCTGTGGCCCGGGAAAGCAGTCGAGCACGGCCCAAAGCTTTGGGACCCTGTACCCGCGTGGGAGACCCGGAAGAGGCTCCTGGCTTCAGATTGGCATAGCATCGGCCATTGCGCTCACTTGGGGAGTGAACCATCAGACGGAAGATCTTCCTCTCTGTCTCTCCTCTCTGAATATCCGCCTTTCCAATAAAAAAATAATAAAAATAAATCTTAAAAAAAAAGTATGTGGGAGAGGACCAGTGGGTCTGTTGTAAGATGACCCTAGTGGCCATGCCAGCATGGGGCTGTTGATTGCCCTGGAAAAGGGGGGTTGAGGGATGTATGGGAGTGGGGGCCTCAGAGGGAGTACTCTATAGGTATGGAATGACTTCTGGGGGCTTTCACAGACCAGGCCACTGCACTCACAGATAAATAAAGAAATTGATACCGGATGGTTTAGAGGGTATGTCTGGATCAGACCATTGCACCCGCCTATGTGGGAGACCTAGGCTAGACTTGGTCACATTGCCTGCTGCCTGCCAATGCACATGACAGCTAGGGGCTTGCAGGGGGGTGGGGAGGAGCTGCCTGGCAGGGCTGGACCACAGTGCCCACCAGTAAATGTCAGGACAGGGGAGGGACCATGAAAGTGTAAGCCATGACACCAACTGGCAAACAATTGAACCAAGTCTAGGGGCAGGTTCTGTAGGGGACATGTGGGCTAATGCCTGTGGGTCTGCAGTACCTAATGGTTTGCATGAGATCTGGGAGTGGTAATGGAGCAATCTGGGCATGACCACAGAACTCACCAACACTCAGGGGAACTAGAGTTGGGAGCAGGCAAGAGAAGAACAGGTGGGAATGGACTGTAGCACCTACAGGTGAGAGCCAGAATGGCAAGGCAGCCATAGTACCCACCAGTGGATGCCGAGATTAGAGGTGAGCTATTTCAGGCTGTGTCAAGTACCCATAAGTACAGGCAAGATCCCAGAGCTAGTCTAGTAGGGGAACTTGGGAAACTCCCCTACTAGGCTACAGCTGCTGCTGGTGAATGGAAGGGCCAAAGCTGGGGACAGCCCAGGCCAGGCCAGGCTATAGGACCCATCAGGATACTTGTGGCTGGATCTGAGGGCAGTCTAGGCTAGGCCAGTCCATAGCACCTACTGGAAGGTGCAAGAGCAAGGACAAAGAGTAAGTTAAGCCAGGTTGGGCCGCAATATCCCCCAGTTCACTTAAGGGCTGGGACTTTGAACAGGCCAGGTAGAGCCAGGTTCCAGTAAATGCTGAGGCAAGGCAGGCTATGCCAGCCTGGGACATAGCACCTACTGGACCATGCAAGACCTGGGGCTAGAGAAGGGCCTTGTAGGGGAACTTCAGGAACTCTCCTACAAAGCCACTGCTCTCCTGTTGAGTATGAGAGCTGGGATTTGGAGTAAACAGGGCAGGGCAGGGCTGCAACACCCCTTGGCCTCCATGTGAGTTGAGTTTGGGAGATGGCCAGGCTAGGTTAGAGTCACCACTTCTGCTGGCACATTCAAGAGCCAGAATAAGTGTGGACCAGCCAGACTTTGCAACAGCATCCACTGACAAGTGCCAGGACTGCATGCAAGTCGTGGGCTGGACCACAGTATCCCCTTGGCAAGCACAAGATCCATGGCTAGGAGTGGGCCTTATAGGAGAACCATGGGCATGCCTCTACTGACCTGCAGCTCCCTCTAGTGAGCATGATAGCCAGGGCTGGGGGCAGGCTATGCTGGACAAGGTGACAAAACCAGTTGACATATGTTTGTGCTAGGTCAAGGAGGGTAGCTGGACTGAGCTAAGTTGCAGCACCTATGGGTGTGCATGAGAGCCAGATGGGAGACAAGATGGGCCAGACTAGTCTGATGCACATACTGGCACGCATAGGAACTGGGGCTGGGAGTGAGCCTGGTGGGGGTCAGTGGGAGTCACACCAACTAAGTTGCAGTTCCTGCTGGAGCACATAAAGGCTGGGTTGGGCTAAGCCACAACACCTGTCAGTTTGCGTGAAAGATGTGGCTGGGGTGGAACTGAACGGGCACCTGCATTCACCGATATGTATATAGACTGATGCAGGTGATGGACTGAACTGGACCCCACAGTAGCAGGTGCACATAAGAGTCAGGTTCGGGATCACCCTAGGTGAGGTTTCTTAGGAGACTCCCCAACTAGACTGCTGGGCTCAAACTTCAGCCACAAGGAAAATCACAGGACATGTGGTCCGACCTTGAAGTGCATATATCAGGATTGGGTCTCCGCAGTTACTAATGCTTGTGGGGTGGACATCATGCCTAGATGTACATGGGAGATATGACAGCCAGCTCATCTAGGCCAGTAGGGAGCATCAAGTGTCTCATCAGAAGATGGAAAGCAGAACAGGTTAGGCAACTTTCCTGGTCAAACTTTGGAAGCAAGTGTTTGGGCCTGTGGATGCACTAAGGTGAACTTTGTCAACCAATGGTCCTTGGAAAGATTTTCTCAACCCTGGAGCAACGAAACCAACAACATCTCAGAACTATCAAAACCACTCAAGTAACACCCTCAGAACATTCTTCCCACATCGGGGTCTCTGAAATAACATCAAATCACTGCCTCCATCCCTGGGTGCAGATATAGTTCAGCAGTAAGGAGCAGCCCCTCCCTTTTCCCTCTCCACATGCAGATACAGAAGAAAAAGAAAAAAAATTGGAAACATGTGCCCCACCCTCCTTCCTCCATACCTCGCACATCCTTCTCAACTAAGTAAACAACATTAAAAATTATATATATATGAACAAAGGCAGAGAGACAGAGAAGAAGAGAAATAAATCTTTTACCCACTGGTTCACTCCCCAAATGGCTATAATGATTGAGCCTGGTCCGGGAGAGACTTCCATGTGGGTCTCCCTATGACCCCTGAAGCTAGGGACCCAAGCTCCATCCAGGTGTCCCATTTGGATGCAGGAGCCCAAGCACTCAGGCCATCCTCTACTGCTTTCCCAGGTGCATTAGCAGAAAAGTGAATCAGAAGCAGAGGAATGCGGTCTCTAACTGGCACTCTGATGTGGAACGTAGCCACCTCAGGCGGTGACTTGCTCTGCCATACCACAACACCACCAGCCTCCAAGTTTTATAAATGTTTTCTTCATTTCAAGTATTGTTTTTAAGATAGAAACCTGCAAGGACAGGGAACGTTACAGAGAAAGTAGCAGCAATGAGACTGAAGCTGGATAGCAGGTGGAAGAGTGGTGAAGAACACACAGCTGTAGCAGAGAAAGACATGGACATGTGGTTCACAACACAAAATCCAGAAGCTTAGGAATGAGAGACATGGTCACTTCTGGAATTAAGGGCAGAGGGTGGAGCAGGGACCTGGCAGCATATTTTCAAAAGGTAGTCAGAAGTGGAAGGGGGGCAGGCAAGGCCAGTATTGTTTCTCAGTGGATTAAGCCTCTGCCTTTAACACCAGCATCCCATATGGGTGATGGTTCCAGGCCTTGCTGCTCCACTTCTGATCCTCACTCTCGGCTAATGCACCAGAGTAAACAGAGGAATATGGTTCAAGTCCTTGCATCTCTGCCACACGTGTGGATGGAGCTCAGGCCCCTAGCTTCAGGTGAAACAGTAGATGGAATATCTCTTTCTTTATCTCTCTCTGTAACTGTCCACCACTCAAATAAATAAAGTCAATTCCCAGCTCTAGCTCTTGAGGTCAGTTTCCTGTGATTACAGACCCTGGAACTGGAAGCATTTGTAGGTGATGGTTCAAGTAACTGGGTCCCTGCTACCTGTATGGGAGGACTGGATTGAATTTGCAGCTCTGGGTCCTGTCCTGTTTACGCCCTGGCAATTGTGGGCATTTGGAGAGGAAACCAAATATCTAACTCACTCTCTCTCTCTCTCTCTCTCTCTCTCTCTCTCTCTCCACCATAAATAAATAGATGCATACATAGATAGATAACATCAGTCAGAGGCTCACATTCCTCTCTGATACCACTCAGCCAGTCTTAGGACTGTAGCTTTAGGATCAGGGCAACTGGATCAGGGAACCACCTCTGTATACCCAGAACACTGGACAGGGAGCCCTCCTGGAAATGTTCACCTAATGTGTGCTGAGAAGCCCAGAACTGCCCTTTGACCTCCAGGCAAGACACTGGATGGCACATCTTTGCAGAATCTCATCAACCTGAGATGCAAAAAAATATTCAGAGACACTGGAGTCTTCACATTAAAATGTCCCGGGCATTCACCATAGTGCAAGGCTCACAGATTACAAATCACACACACACACACAGCTTCCTCCTGGCTTTTACATCCTCACACCTGCAAGTGAGCAAACAGCCATGGATCATGAGACATTCAAGGAGAGGCTCTAACACAAGAGACCGAGACCAAACAAACCAAAAGGAAAAACACAGGGACTCAGAGGAAGCCAGCTACATAGCAAGAACGTTTGAACATAACAGCACATTATCATCACATCCTGAGAATGATAAGGAAAATATTGCAAACATGAACAAAAACACAAGGGTATTTAAAAAAAAAAAAGAAAAGAAAAACAGAGAACAAGAGAGAGGTCTTTTAAAAAAAAGAAATATGATATCAGAAATTTTAAAATTCAGGGCAAATTTGGAAGAGAAAGGCTGAGAAAATGTCCATAAAATAGAGAGAAAATGACAAACGGATGGAAAACATGAATGACTAAATAATAAGAAGGCCAGTCCAGGCAAGACAAAATGCAAGTAATAGGAGGAACAGAAAAACTGAGGGAAAGATGTCATCGGTGACATAATCTAAGAAAACTTCACAGATTAAAGAACATCTGAGATTTCAGTACAATGAGTAATATCCTTTAAGCATAGTTTTATTTGTAAGTTTCCATTTCCAATTATACTTTACCATGCATATGTATAGGCATATAACTGAATTTTGTCTATTGTTCTTGTCTCACGCAAACTGAGTCGATCCACTAGTAAGTTCTAGGATTTCTGCCAGTTCCATCAGGCCTTCCGAGTGGATGATCCTGCAATCTGCAAATAATGACAGTTTGCCTCTTCCTGTGCCCACCAATACCGAGTGTTGGTTTTTCCTGCATGATGGCTCTGGTTACCTCTAGCACAATGGTGATTACAAACAGTAAGACTGGCCATCCCCATTCCTGACCTGATTGGAAAATCATTGCAGGCTTCACCGTGCTGGGTTTTACATAAAGGTGCTCATTTGGGTTTTACAAGTGTTTTTCTAGTTCTGGTTTGCTGGAGGTGTTTGAAATCAAACAAGAATTGCTCAGTTTTGTGAAAATGCTTCTTTGTACATTAATAGAGGTGGTCATTTTTAATTTGTTTCTATGATAAATAACATTGATTTTTTTTAAAAGATTAATTCTCCTGGGCCTGGCGTGGTGGCATGGCAGTTAAAGTCCTCGCGTTGAACACGCCGTGATCCCATATGGACATCACCAATTCTAATCAATTCTACGGCAGCCCTGTTTCCCATCCAGCTCCCTGCTTATGGCCTAAGAAGGCAGTTGAGGACAGCCCAAAGCCTTGGGACCCTGCACCCACTTTCCTATCTGATACTGGTCATTTATGTTCTTGCTTCTCCCCACCCTTCCTTTTTCCTATTCCATCTGGCTAGACTTATCAATTTCATCAATTTGCTTTAAAGAAGTCTTTTTTTATTTCACTTGATTTTTCTCTAACATTTTTCTTCTGGAATTTTCATTATTGCCTACTTTATGTTTGACTTCCTCTGGCTGAAGCTTTTTACATTCACTGACATTTTAAATGACAGTTGTCCTTATCCATGTTTTCTCTTTCCAAAATTTCAGCTACCATGGGTAACTGCTAACTGAAAACACTGATGGAAAATTCCCCACACAAATACTTCTGAAGTTTTAAATAACTATTATAAGGATGTGTTGCTATTATTATTCCATTCTATTTTCAATTTTTGCTGTTAATATCTTACTGTGTCTCATGTACAAATTAAATTCTCTTATAGAAATCTATGTATAATAAAAGGCATAGTACGTGTAGGGTTTGGTATTTTCCTTGATTTCAGAAATTTCCCTGGGTTTCAGGAATATTCTTTACTGACTGATCAGTAGGGGCCACTTAAAAATAGTGCAGAAATGATTTTTCTGCTGGTGTGTGCTCCAACTTAAACTTTTCCATTTTGAAATTTCTCAATAGGGTTGAGACACCTGCACTCATGTGTTTGTGCATGATGTGCTCATTGAGCACATGCTACCTGCTGGGCCCCAAATCCAGGCACTTGGGTTAGAACAACGAATGAGATGGAATTCATGCTCTCATTGGGTTTGTGTTCAATTGGAGTACACGGCCATTGAGCGGCTGGATAAATATGATGATACACAGTCATATAACAGAATTATAAGATAGTAAACAAGTAGACAGATAAACAGAGCATGTGACAGTGATAAATGCTATGTGAGACGAAAACAACAAGGAAAGGGCTGTTTCCACTTCTCCAGGTCAAGCAAGGGCTGTGTCTGGACAGAGCATGAAAGGAAATGAGGGAGGACCCAATGGAGTTATCTAGGAGGGGAGCATGCCTGGCTGAAACAGCAACAAGGACAAAGTCCCTGTGAAACTAGTCTATTTCACAAAAAGAACACACAAAGGTAGCCAGGGGTCAGAGTAGTGTCAAGACTTTAAGGTCAGGGTTGTTGTTGTGGCATATTCAGTAAAGCCACTGCCTGTGGCACTGGCATCCTATAGGGGCACTGGTTCAAGTCCCAGCTGCTCCACTTCCAATCCAGCTCCCTTCTAATTTGCCTGGGAAGGCAGTGGAGGATAGTTCAAGTCCTTGGGTCCCTGAGCCCATGTGGGAGACCTGGAAGAAGCTCCTGGCTTCAGAATGGTCTAGCCTCTGCCATTGCAGCCATTTGAGGAATGGATCAACAGATCTCTCTCTCTCTCCCTCCCTCTTTCTAACCCTGCCTCTCAAATAAATAATTCTTTAAAGAGTAAAAAAGAGGGGATGGTTGTGGTACCATGGCTCAACAAGCTAATCCACCTTCAAGCATCGGCATCCTATATGGATTGGCTCGTGTCCTAGCTGCTCTACTTCCCATCCAGCTTCCTGCCTGTGGCCTGTGAAGGCGGCAGGCAAGGATGGCCCAAAACCCTGGACCCTGCACCAACATGGGAGGCCCCTGGGGAAGGTTCTTGGCTTCTAGTTTCAGATCGGCTCAGCTCCAGGGATTGTGGCCATTTGAGAAGTGAACCAGCAGATAAAAGATCCCTCTGTCTCTCCTCTCTGTAAATCTACCTTTCCAATAAAAATGGATAAATCTGTTAAAAAGAAAAAGGTTTATAGGCCACTGTAAAACTTTCGTATATCATTCTGAGTGTGTGGGGCAGGGGAATTCTCAGATATGCCCAAGGGCATCCCCGTATGTGATCCCAGGACTTGTACCTAGCAGCCCTTACTTCTTTGATTGGGTTGTACTTACAGTTGACTGTGAAAATAAACCATTGCCTCAGTAAACCCGACCTAATCCCATAAAGCCCTTCCAAAGTATAGTTTTCTTTGGCTGGTCCAAAGCATGAGGAAGCTGTGACATGCCGTTGCTGGCTTCAAGGTGGAAGAGGCCAAGTGGCAAGGTCATGGACATGCAAAATTGCTGATATTAAAAAAAAAAAAAAAAAAAAAAAAAAAAAACCTGTATCCTGCATATGCACAGCTTGCCGTCAACCTGGCCCTCTTCTCCAAGCAGTGACTTCCCTTCCCTTCCAATGCAGGCTCTCATATCAGAACCCTCCTTCCATCCACACACAATCAGGGTTCTGCGGCCACAGTCTCCAAGGGACGCAAGCTCCAAACTTCAGGCTGTCCCTGCGCCAATTTCCAACAGGCCTATCCCTGAATTTGGCCCCTGAATCCCCATCACTGTCCACCTGGCCAAGGCCAAGGGCCTCACCAACCCCATCTCCACTGTCCCAAGTCCAACCCGGGTCATGACCACCACCTGGCTACTTTCCCTAAAGGAACTCAGTACATGCAAGCCCCTTCTCTTAAACTTGCAGGGGCTCCACACTGCTCACTCAGGTCACCAGAGTGCCCCATCGTGAGATGACAGCATCTTCCATACGAGAGCCACATGCTGAGCATCTTTGTGACATCACTGGTGCTCGGTCCCGGGACACTGTTGGTGACAATAGTGGTGACTGTGAAAACGAGAAGGCCAGCCTGGAGGTCAGCTCTCCAAGCTTTGAGCCATTGTCGGAAGCAGAGAGCAAAGTTGTGCAGTGTGTCTGTCCGGACTCAACTCCTGCCAACCCCCAGGGAGCTGGGCCAGAGGCCTCCCCACTCCGGCCACTCCTTTATCAATGTCAGCTGTGGGATCTTTTGTTCCTCTCGGAGGGGTGCCTTCCCAGGGGTGTTTGCAATTTAACAAGAAGACAGCCTCAAAGGCAGCAGTGGGAGGGTTTCAAGTAACAGCCAGCTGGTGGGGAGGCCCTCCAATGTTGGGATAGAAACCTAGAGCTTTACTCCCGTGTTCAAAAACACTCCCAGGGCCCTTGTGGTGGGACTGACAGTTGGGTAAGGAGCATGCCAAACACCTGGCTGGCGCTGGCACAAACAGTCCCTGCCGTGAGGCTGGAGAAGAACCTGGGATCTTCTCCCCAGAAGATCTGGGGATGTTAACAGAACCTGAGACCCCTCTTCCTCACCCTCTCCACTGAGCCCTCTCTTACCCCCTCAGGAATCCAGCTGGGTCAAGAAGTCATTCCATGTAGAAGCCCAATGTCAGCTATGTCCAGGCTCTCGTTTATGTCCTTGTCCTCAACACCAAGGTCAAAACCCATCCCAGGAGCCATGACAGGGAAGGGAAGCTTCCCTCAGCCCTGCTCTACATGCTTCTGCTGCTCCCCGTCTCCATCCCAAGCCCAGGGAAGGGGAACCCTTTGCATGTATGCCCTGCCTGTGACTGTAGCCCACAGTCCCCTGGGCTGGGCCAGCGGAGAAGGGGGCCAGGGTGGAGGGAGAAGAAGCCTGTGGTGGGGGTGGGACAAAAAAGGAAAGAGGCAGGAAGCCCTATGCAGCTCAGGGGCTGGACCCTGGCATCCTGGGGGAGTCTTCCTCCCTAATTGCTTGAGTTCTACAGCTGTTATCATTAACAAGAAATTAAAAAGCATCCTAACCCCTGACCCCTGGCCCAGTTCCTGCTCCCCCCACTCCTACCCCGGAGTACTCCCAAGTGCTCTCTCAGCACGTTGCTCTGGGAGGATGAGCCCCCACCTCCACCAGCCCACCCTGCTAGGATGCTGTGGGAGACATAGGGGCGCCCTGGACTGACCGCCCCTAGCACTGCCCACCAAGAGTGAGGCCAGTCAGAGTCGGTGCCAAGCCCCAGCTTGTGCACTGCTGTAGCTGCTGGGCTCTGGGGTTCTGGACAGCCCTCGTGGTGTACACCCTGCCTCTAATCCTCACTTATCTCCCTGGTCCAAGTTTGGGTTTGCCAATGCGGGTCCCTGGAACTACAGGCTTACACCTGCCACCCAACGCCCAGGGAGCAGTTCCAACAGAGTCGTGACCTGGAGAGGGCTAAGAAAGTACAGCAAGAAGGACCTCAGACAGCCCAGGGAAGAACTTCCAGGCTGCCTCATTGCACACCTGGAGAGGAAGCTCCTCTAGGAGGTCTTCTAGTCTGACTGCTGCCTGCCACCTCAAACCTTCTCGCCCCACCACCCTGGAATACAAGGCAGGCACTAACTCTGCTCTCAGAAGGGACCTCCCAGCACCTACACAGTTGAGAGCATCAGCGTAGGCTCCTGCCGTCTCCACCTGCCCCCTGCCTCCCCCAAGGACCACCAAACTGTGTTCCGGTGTGTTCCCTTCTCATTTACCACATGCACTTCTCCTCACATACACACACTCACACATCCCTAAGGTTCCAGCCAAGGCCATGATTCGTGTTAAATAACAACATCTTGAGGAGCTGGCATGGTGACACAGCACGCTAATCCTCTGCCTAAAAGCTCCAGCATCCCATATGGACACTCGTTCCAGTCCCAGATGGTCCACTTCTCATTCAGCCTGTGGCCTGGGAAAGCAGCAGAGGATGATCCAAGGCCTTGAGACCCTGCACCCATGTGGGAGGCCAGGAAGAAGCTTCTGGCTCCCAGCTTCAGATCAGCTCAAGTTTGGCCTTTGCAGTCATTTGGGGAATGAACCAGCAGATGGAAGACACCTCTAAAAAAAACAAGCAAACAAACTTTTCAAAAAAAAGCATCTTGAACCCAATGGGGCCAATAACTTTCACTTTTTTTTAAGATTTATTAATTTTTATTTGAAAGGCAGAATTACAGAAAGAGGAGAAAAAGAGAACGAAATCTTTCATCAGCTGGTTCACTCTCCTAATAACCACAATGGCCGTATCTGAACTGATTCAAAGCTGGAAACCAGCAGCTTCTTCTAGGTCTCCCACACCGGTGCAGGGTCCCAAGAACTTAAGTCATCCTCTCCTGCTTTGCTAGGACACCAACAGGGAGCTGGATGGAAAATGGAACAACCAGGACCTGAACCAGTGTTCATATTGGATGCTGGTGCAGCAGGCAGTGGCTTAAGTCACTGAGCCCCCACACCAGGTCCAATTTCTCTCCTTTAAAATGATAAGAACCTCTTGGGTCACACAGTCAGCAAAGGACATTCCTGGATGCACTTTCTTTTTTTTTTTTAAGATTTATTTTATTTTTATTGGAAAGCGGATATACAGAGAGGAGAGACAGAGAGGAAGATCTTCTGTCCACTGGTTCACTCCCCAGGCGGCCGCAACGGCTGGAGCTGTGCCAATCCGAAGCCAGGAGCCTCTTCCGGGTCTCCCACACAGGTGCAGGGTCCCAGGGTTTTAGTCAGTCCTCAACTGCTTTCCCAGGTCACACGGAGGGAGCTGGATGGGAAGTGGGGCTGCCGGGATTAGAATCGGTGCCCATATGGGATCCCAGACGTGCAATGCAAGGACCTTAACCACTGCGCCATTGCGCCGGGTCCCCTGGATGCATTTTCAAACATATGAAGAAGACCACACTAATTAGCAGATGTGATTCCATTCAATGAATTCCTAACCTCACCACAGTCTTGCTGCCTTCACAGATCTTCCCAAATAATGGATACCTGCCTTTTAGTATCCCTCTACCCAAGATTCTTTCATTAAAATGTGTGCACATGACACAGAGGGGAAGTACTAGGAAGACTATACATTGTTTTGCACATACACACAGTTCAGTCCCCAAGTCACAGTGTTTTCTGTTCTGGTGAATCCGGTGCAAATCCATTTTTTTTCCCCATAAGCCGGTACCTCGAGTGAGATAGCAATGTCAACAGTGGGGAACACACGGAGACTTTGCTGGGGCGAGTGCTGCCAGCTGTCCCTGCCAGGGACAAGGGTTTCTTCAGCAAGGAGTATGGGCCAGCAGCTGTGTTCACACCCCGTCAGCCGGCGCTCCCCAAGCTGCCGGAAAAAGCCTGAGTTTACCTAAGCTGGCCTTACGTAAGTGTGGCCCTATAAAGACTGCAAAGTATGAGGAGAAATGTAAACAGCAGGTATTATGGGTGTGAGTTTAATCTGGGGGACCTGAGATTGCAAGGCAGTTCTCTGGAATCATGTAAGCAGAGTCAGGCCGGGGGCCCAGGCAGAAGAATGCTGGTCAGCTATGCAATGGTGCAGGCCCTGCCTTAACTGAGCCTTGAACCAGGATCTCTGCTGCAGCAGGCTCTGCCTGGGTCCCTAGGGTTCTGACCACTATTCCCACTATGTTCCACATACAAGTCCCACTGCCTCCCTCCCCTTGTCCTGTCCCCAGCTTGTCCCCGTGTACCAGGCCTCCCTGAGTTTGTCACTGAGACATCTATTTCCCTCCTTTAAGTCCCCTCCTCATCCCCTTTTGCTTGCCTCCCGGCTACCTGTGGGGTGGAGTGAAGGGGACCCACTTCGTGGCTATCAGCCTCTTGTTTTCCTCCTCCTCCGGAAACACAGTAAGGGAAATGCAGAGGGGCGGGGTGAGGCAGTGGGGAGTGGGTCCCCAACATCTGTAAGTTCTCAGCCATCAGTCCTCCCCTGACACCCATCCGGAGCTGGGAGGGAGGGGGGAAGGGCAGAGGAGAGAGATTCTGCTGAGTCAGCATATTCCTCAGATTCCCTCCCTTCTCCACTGCCTGCCCAGATGCCACAAGCCTGCCTCCGGGTGACTAGCCTTGGCTAAAGACCCCCAGCCCTCCTCTTCCCCCTCCCAGGGGAATCTTACTCTCTTTTGGGGCCCTGCTGGTCAGGGAAAGGGAGGGGTGGGAGCTACACTCCATCTCCTGCTACCAGCCTAAGGACAGGGAAAGTTGTGGGGAATCAGGAGTGGGCCTGTGCCCAACATTACACACACACACACACACACACACACACAGGCATGCACAGTCACTCAGCCGCATACAGGGGCACAGTCACCCCTTTAGCATAAGGTCTGGGGAAACCATACCTATAAGGAGGCCCCAAGAAAGACTGACCTCCCAGGCCCCAAGGGAGGACCCCCCCAGAAGGAAGGGCAAGTTCAAGGGCAAAGCTCTGTGGGTGTAGTCTGGGATGGGTGCAGTGGGGAACGGGAGAAAGACCTAGAAGTGGGAAGAAGCAAAGGAAGTGTCTGCAAGCAGGTGCAGCTGGTCTACACGGGAAAGGAGGGCTTCCGGGAGGACAGTCTGGGGGATGCTCAGGAGTGAGCGGGGAGATCCAGGACACAGCAAGACCTTCATGGTACAGCAACCAAGCCAGGATGAACTCCCGGCAGGGGTGCTCCCAGTTCCCAAGGCCCTGCCCAGATGCTTCTCAAACAGCACCAGGTTGGAGACTCAGTCTTAGGACTCCTGGAAAGCCTCCCCAAGGGCCTCCACACCCTGCTGCCCAGCAGGAGACTGACATTTTCCTCTGGCTCTGGGCTATTCTCCTTCCTGTTCTGCTCTGCAGAAGAGGCACAGTGGGAAGGAAAGCAGAGAGGGGGAAGATACCTACACCATCACCACCTCCACACCACCACCCACCCCACTCCCCAATCCAGGGCCTGCACTCCCCCACCATCCCCCACCCAGGCACTCCCTGCCCCTGGACTGTGCATGCAGGGGAGGAAGCCCTCCCTGAGCCTACAGCCTGCCCGGAGCCCTAACTCAGCACATGCGGGTCCCCAGCCTGACCTTTGGCAGCTCACTCAGCCCACACATGGCTGTGCGCTTTGGAAAGGCCAGCAGAGGCATTGCACAACCGCCTGTGCTCCATGGAGCCTGTTCTTGGAAAGCTGCAGACAGGACAGCTTGGTCTTGGGTGTTGGAGAGCCCTTGGCCCCTGGGGTCTGCATTTGACCAATAAACAACCACAGGCCTGCTTGGCTAGGAGGGGGCATGCTTAGGTCAGGGGTCACCAGCTCCCCATCATGGAAGCAGGCAAGGAGCTCCAAGGCACTTCATGTTCACTGACTCCCCACCCCTCCTTCAGGCTCAACAGGAGGCTGGGATTCAAAGGAGCAGGGGAGGTTGTTATAGCCCAGCAGACTGGGTGGGCACTGAGGGGTGGCTCCCCATTGCCTCACCATGTGTGTTTGGAAGATGAGATTGGAGATGGCATTATCCTAGGCCCAGGTGGCCTGTCTTCTTTTGGCTTCTCTTGGCTGGTGGCTGGCCACATGAATTGGGACAGAGAGGCCCCACAGAGAAGCCTAACTCTAGGGGATCTGATAGAAGTGTGGTGCAAACTGATATTCTCGGAGTTGGAAATGAATGGGGGCTGGGGGTGGGACAGGTGTTTTCAGAGAAGGTTTTGTACAAAACAGGCTTGAAGCCCAAGGTGGCTTCTTAGAAGGTTTTCTTAAAAGGTTCTTGAGGGGGCCCAACACGATGGCCTAGTAGCTAAAGTCCTCTCCTTGAACATGCCTGGATCCCATACAGGCGTCGGTTCTAATCCCGGAAGCCTTGTTTCCCATCCAGCTCCCTGCTTGTGGCCTGAGAAAGCAGTTGAGGATGGCCCAATGCCTTAGGATCCTGCACCCATGTGGAAGACCTAGAGGAATTTCCTGGCTCCTGGCTTCGGAGCTCCTGGCTGAGCTCCAGCCATTGCAGTCACTTGGAGAATGAATCATCAGACAGAAGATCTTCCTCTCTATCTCTCCTTCTCTCTGTATATCTGACTTTGCAATAAAAATAAATAAATCTTAAAAAAAAAAAAGGTTGTTGAGGTTGGCTCAGTGGCATCGCAAGCTAATCCTCTGCCTGCTGGCACTGACATCCCCTATAGGTACCAGTTTATATCCCACTGCTCCACTTCCAATCCAACTCCTTGCTTGTAGCCTAGGAAAACAGTGAAGGAGAATGGCCCAAATCCTTAGGCCCCTGTATCCAAATAGGAAACTTGGAAGAAGCTCCTGGCTGCTAGCTTTGGCTCAACTCTGATTGTTGCAGTGTTTTGGGAAGTGAACCAGCAAATGAAAGACCTCTTTCTCTGTCTCTCCTTCTCTCTGAAAAAAATCTGCCTTTCAAATAAGCCTTTTTAAAAAAAATAAATAAAATATTCTTGAGTCAAGGGGGGCTTTGTACAGAACTGAGAGTGTCCTGGTAGAGGAAGCCGCAGCTTCCTGCAGAGCTAGATGTGCCTGCCAAGCCAAAGACCCCTCCCCTATTGTGGGGGAAATGGGAGAGGGGAAGATGGAGAGAGGGGGAGGGTCTGCAGTCCTTTCAGGCTGACAGGGCCAGGAAAGGGGACTGTGGAAGAAGCCCCTGATGCAGGGGTCAGGGCCAATCCCCCTTTGATGTGCCAGTTCCAATGGCTGAGCTCACACTGCCAGCAGGCAGGTGGCGGCGGGGAGGACACTGGCAGGAGGGGAGGCAGCATGAGGCCTTGCTGGACGGCAGGTGCTCAGTAGATGCCTGGGTGAATGAGTTGATTGACTGATGGATTGACTAATATGGATAATGACTCAGGGGTCTGGTTTTTCTGGGGGTCTGGCAGAAGCAATCTTTGGACTTAGCTCCTGTGATGCCTCCATAGGCAGCCAGGACATTGTAGATGTCCTGATCTACACCAAAACCTGGGACCTCTAGAACGACACAAGAGTAGGGAGCACAGGAAATCCATGAACACCTAACAGCAAAAGCTAATCACTTTGAGACTATCACCCAGGGACCAGGCAGGCACCATGCCAGTGGCCTTGCCCATTTTGTCTCCTGACCAGCTAACACTATGAAATGCCGTGGGGGGTCCAAGAGAAGTGTTCACAGAATTGTTTTCCACTTGAGTTCTCTGACACACATGTTTTGCATTTTTGCATCTCTGAAATCGGGTTGTCCCTCGCGATCCATAACAAGAAGGCACCAGGTCACAGGGTAAGGAGCAGCGAGCTCTGCCTGCTCCGAGTGAGACGTCAGCTAATTACCAGATTGTGTTGATGAAATGCAGTCGCGTGTGCACATGGTCCCTGCAACTGGCCTTTCAATCAGCAGTGACAAACCACAGCACACGCTTCTCTGATGCCAAGGGTGATTTCTGAGGACAGAGGTTACATCTCAACCCATGACCTGGCTACTGTCAGTCTCCCCTCCACTCCCACACCCGGCTCCAGGGCCACCACGGAGGCAGGCACAGAACGTCAGTTGGGGAGGAACAGAGGGAAAAGACTCTGGAAAAGAAGTGGAAAGATGGCATGCTCAGCAGTCCCAGGCAGGACATGGAGGTAAAAGGGTAGCAGGGGAATTGCTCCATGTTCCTCCAGGAACCGCTGGGGGCCATGGAAGCTAGGCAGGCCAGCACTGAGCCACAGGACCAAGAGCCAAGTGTAAACATGCAGTGAGGATTGGCCATGGGCTCCTCCAGCACTTGCTCTGCTTACCTGCCAAGATGCACTCCCCTTAGCTTCCCCACCACCCCATTCTCATGCTGGGTCCTGGAATGGGAGCAAGCAAACCCATCTAAGCAGATAACGCTGAGACCCCCCAGGATTCCCAGTTTGGGCCCTCCCAGCTCCATTCAACAGAGGTGCTTGGGCCAGGGGTACTCATGGAGCCACGGGGATCTCCGGGTGGCAAGGGGCAAGAGAAATAGAGAAGCATGTCTTGCCAGGGACTCTCCCACTTGGACAGAGCAGCCACTACCTCCTCCTCCTTCCCCCTCCCTCAAGCTTCCTCCCCAAGGAGGCCTCTGTCTTCTCCCTCTCTCACTTCCTAGAAGCTCCATCCTGGGGGTCCCAGTAGCTCCCCCTCCCTACCCCCACAGATGCCCACTGACTGCCCCATCAAATGTCTGAGCCCAGCCTAGGAGATGTGAACAAGAGCGAGGCACGGCGGCAGGAGAACTGAGAAATCACCACCTGTCTCCTCCCCACCCAACCTGGGGTTGGAACCTCTGCGTCTGCAGTTGGGGCTAGAGGATTAGGGTCTTTAATGGGGACCAGGACCCAGGACTTAACAGGTTAGGGAAGGAGCTTTTATCCTGGCTGGATGAGGGAGGGGAAGCTTCACAAACCCACTCCTGGTCCCCCTCCCACTCCTCACCTCCTGAAACTACTGATGGATCCTACAGGGGTTCAAGTGGACAATAAAAAGCCATGTCTGGCTGACCCTCGCACCTGTAGCCCACCAGAACCACCCACATGCAAAACCCCCATTCACAGCTTGGGCCTTGATGACAAGCCTTGTGCCCCTGCCCATCTTCTACCACACATCCCGCTGGTGGATTTCAGGCTGGCCCTCCTTTATCACCCTGTCCCAGGTAATCAAGGAGAAGTGGACAATGCATCGACTTGGGACTCCTCATCCCCGGATTGGTGCAACTAGCCTTCCAGATCACTATAAGCACTATAGGAATTAACTCCCATCATCCTTATAAGGTCGCTGGAGCCCAGAGACGCCCAGGAGAGGTACTAGAAGTCATCTCTCTTGGTGAATGTTCCTGAGTGAATCACAGTGCAGGAGCTGGGGGCTGACCCCCAAGGAGGGATCTCCACCTAATGTGGACACAAAGTTGGTCTCCACCCCACCAGACCCTTCTAGATCCCCCACCTGGAGGGGCCAGAGTGAGCAGGAAGATGCAATAACATCTGTTCACTGCCCATCACAAAGCAGGACCACAGTGTGGATGGAGCTGCCCTCAGGGTAGTCAGCTGAGCCAAGGCTCAGGGGAGGCACCCTCCTCTGCCCCACTTCAGCTCACTGCCAGGTGATGCAAGGAGACATCAGGTGGTAGTAGGAAGTGACTCTACCAGCCGGGAGCCACACTGTGGACACTCACCATGCCCAGGTGTAAGGGCACTATCTTTCTTTCTTTTTTTTTTTTGTCATCCTGTCTCACAGTACCTGCCAAAATCACTCTGCAACTGCTGAATGAATGAATAAGAAATGCATGGGTCACTAAAGCATGGGCCTGGCCTCCAAGAGCTGACAGTGTAGTGGAAGCACTGGTTCTGGAAATACTCAGAATCCAGCGAACAGGGCACAGTTGCCACTTGGTGCAGGGAGAGGTTCTGACTGTGGTCCAGAAGAGGCAGCACTGAGCTAGGGAACAGTGGCAATGATGATGATGGTGGAGCTTTCTGCTTGCGAGATGCTATGAGTCTCAGTGCCTTTAAAAACAAAGACAAATGTATGTATTAAGTTAAAAAGCAGAATATCAGAAAATGAAGGTCAGAGAAAGAAATACAGAGACAGGGGAGGTATAATAGCTCAACTGGCTAATTCTCCACTTCCCAAATGCACTATCCCATAAGGGCACTGATTTGTGTCCCAGTTGCTCCACTTCTAATCTGGCTCCCTGCTTGTGGCCTGGAAAATCAGTAGAGGATGGCCCAAGTCCTTGGGACCTTGCACCTGTGTGGGACACCTGGAAGAAGCTCCTGGCTTTAGATTGGGTCAGCTCCACTATTGTGGCCATCTGGGGGAGTGAACCAGTAGATGGAAGATCTTTCTGTCTCCCCTCTGTAAAACCTGCCTTTCCAATGAAAACAACTAAGTCTTTTAAAAAGAAAGAAATACAGAGAGATCATCTGCTAACTCATTCCCCAAATGACTACAATGGCCAGGGCTAAGCCAGACTGAAGCCAGGAGGCAGAAGCTCCATCCAGGTTTCTCACATGGATGGCAAGGGCCTAAGTACTTGGTCCATCTTCTGCTGTTTTCCCAGGAACATTAACAGGGATCTGGATTGGAAGCAGAGCAATCGGAACTCACCGTGGCATTCAGAGGCAGTTAATTCAATGTGCAGCCCCTTAACTCATTGTGCCATGATGTCAGACCTTTCCAGTACTTTCAATGCACTAACACATCTGTTCTTCACATGCCCACCAGATGTGGATATTCACAATGCAATCTCTGCAGATAAGAAATGTACTCATTTTGTCATAAGGAAGGAAACAAAGCTATCATTGGAGCCCGATTTTGGCACAAGGGTAGACCTGGGAGGGACCTGTGCAAGAAGCAGCAGAAAAAGCAAGTTGGCTGATTGAGCAGTTACAAATCGGCACCCCATGGACCACATCCGGTGCTGGGACGTGTTCTGTCTGGCCTACTCCCAGTGGCCTGCTTGAAAAAGACATAGTCCATGGCCACAGCCAAAAGGTAAATATTGGGGCTGGGGAGAAAAAGGGGGGGAGTTTGGAAGTCTTAAATTCCAGAAATGCAGCCAACACTGAGAAGCCACCCCCAGTCCACTTCCCCTGTCCCCAGGTATCTGTCCAGCCCTGGTATGAGGACCTGGAGTAAAGCCCAGAGCAAGGTAGGAAGCAACAGCTGACCACCATACAGAGATAACAGGGAGGCTGATGTGATGGACCTTGGGCTTGAGCCTGGCCACTGCACCGAATCTGCACCCCCTCCACCACCCACAGGCAGGTGAGGAGGGCCGGCATGCCTCCCATGCATGCACTCACATGCACATGCATATACATGCACACCGCACACCAGGGCTGGGCACAGTCTACAGGGGTGTCAGCAAAACCCTAAGGGCTTTAAGGAAATCACAGCTTCTAATCAATCCATCGACAGGGCCTGCCAGCCTCTATGCCCCACAAACACCCTGCAGGGGTCCCAGCTGCGGCCACACCCACGTTCCCACACCAGGAGCCCGGAAGTTCCCCAGCCCCAGCACCCAAACAAACACTGGACAGAATTTAGGGCAGGAATTTCCCTCTGCGGTGGACGGGCGGGGTGCATCAGGTGAGCCAGGTGACAGGGCTAGGGGCTGAGTGGAAAAATCTGGACAGCCCCTTCCCCTAGTGACTCAGGCTCAAAGTGGCGAGCAGTCTGGGGAGTAGACCAAACAGGAATCCGCAGGAAAATTTTCTCTTGTCTCTTAGGCCACTGTCCCACTCCCTCTTCCTCCCTTGAACACACACCCTGCCTTACTGCTCAGCAGTCACTGCCCAGATCTGCACAGTAGCCAAGGAACTGGCACAGCCCAAGACCTTCATGGCTTGGCAGCTGACCCACCTGGGCTCATGCTTTCCCCACATCCATGGCCAAGGCCACAGCAGAAAAAAATACACGATACCCAGGGCTCTATGTACTGTTTGAGTCCTGTTTATGCTAATTGACAAGAGGTAATGTTTATTCTTTCTGTGCAGAACAGAGTCCCAGAGTCAAGGGCTCTGACACGCAAGAGGAACTAGGAATCAGGTGTTTTTATCTGGGCACCTTCTGTGAGGGGGCAGGAGTACAGATAGGGGTTCCCAAGGCATTCTCTACCACCACCACCCCTTTCCCCACACACCCATCGCCCCGTCCCTTGGCCCCTTTCCAAGCCTCACTGTACACTCTTCTGTCTTGGGGATCTCTCTCAGACCTCCAAGTCCCTCCCTCGCTCCCTGAGCCCTGTGCCAGGCAGGGAGCCAGCAAGGGTGGTGAGGCACACCCCACTGTCACAGCATCCAGCATCAGGCCAGCCACTATGAGCAGGAAGGGACCCCCTGCAATTTCCAGCTGGATACTACCTGCCTCATTGGAAATGTAACTCCTCTTCTCTCCTTGTTTGGATCCCACATACCTCTGCAAACACACCTACTCGTGATCTTGTGATGTGCCCCATAGCTGAAGTAGTCAAGCCTAGAGGAGCAGCTTCTTCCAGGGAATAAGAAGTGGGCAAGGATGGTTCCTCTCAGCTAACCCTCCTTCACCCAGGGAGCACCTGTCATACACGGACACTGTGTGAAGGCCCAGGACAGTTCTCAACCTGGTGCAAGACAAAGGATGGTCACCTGACAGTGACAGAAGGTCAAGGACAGGAGCCAGCAAGGATCTTCTGTGGCTTGACAAGATAGATGCCCCAGCTAACCACAGCATCGCAAGTGTGGCTGGGGTACGGGTAGCAGGGAGAGCGAGAAGCCTTTTTATCTACCATCCATGGTTTAGGTTGGACCTCTGGAGGTTGGCACTGTGCCCTAGTAGGTGAAGCTCTGTCTCCCATGTCACCCTCCCATATGGGAGCAGGTTCATGTCCCAGCTTCTCTATTTCTAATCCAGCTTCCTGTTAATACACCTGCAAATGCAGCTGAGGTTGGCCCAAATGCTTAGACCCCAGTGCCCACAGGGGAGACCTGGATGAATCGTTCCTGGCTTCAGCCTGGCTCAGTCCTTACCATTGCAGCCATTTGGGGAGTAAACCAGTGCATGGAACACACACACACACACACACACACTCCTTCTCTCTCTCCCTCTCTCTCTATCTCTATCCTCTTTCTATAACTCTGTTTTTCCAATAAATTAAATAAAGATTTTAAAAACATATAAAGACATCGAGCCTGTGTCTTGCCTAACTGGGAGCCAACCAACCCTAACCATCTGCTCCCCCAAGCACCTGCCACTGCTGGATCAGAGACTCTCTGGAGTTGGAGGTAGGTGTTTTGGCTCAAGATTGTTTGGCAATCGTCTCAAAAGGTAGGGAGTGACTGTCTATGCTTTGGGGCAAGGGATGAGGCAGATGCTAAAG
Organism: Ochotona curzoniae; assembly: GCF_017591425.1. Taxonomy (NCBI): domain Eukaryota; kingdom Metazoa; phylum Chordata; class Mammalia; order Lagomorpha; family Ochotonidae; genus Ochotona; species Ochotona curzoniae. The sequence continues at coordinate 8,722,698 of NW_024466004.1, read as the reverse complement.
GACCCTCCTCTCCCAGAGCCACAGCACTCTCCTGCCTGGAGATTCGCATGCCCACCTGCAGTAGAGACTGGCCGGGACAGCAGCCAAGAGACCAGAGGCACAGACCCAGTCCTGCCAACTCAACTAAAGTCTCAAAGCTCCTAGTGGGGAGGAAGGAGCCAGGAGAAGAACCCATGGCTCTCCCAGCCTCATGTCCTTCTTCCCTCCCTCTAGAAATGCTAGCCATCTTAATTCAGGCTACTAGAACAAAGCACCATGGGTGATTGAAACAACAGGCATATAGTTCTCAGGGTTCAGGAGGCTGGGAAGGCCAAAGTCAAAGGAGTGAGCACTTTGATTGCTGGTGAGGGCTCTCCTACACTGAGACAAGCTGCCATGCCATGTGCTCCCACTGCCTTTCCTGAGACCTAGAGAGACAGACATAGCAGCCTCTCTGGCATCGCCTGTTAGCACGGCCTCCCCAAAATCTAACAGCCTCTCCAACACCAGCTCACAGAGAGGAGTCCCCAAGCCCCAGCACTGCTGCACTGGTGCAATCCTTTAACTGTCAAGTACAGTGGTCCAAAGAGAGAGAAGAGAGGAAAGGGGCTTCTCCAACCAATATGGCCCAGGTCCTGACCCTTGCAGGGGGCTAGTACAGGACCAACCCCTCCAGAGCCTGCACCCTGAGGCCACGGTGCTCTTAGTCCACTCAACAGGCTCTCACCCACCCATCCACCCTGTTTGGAATCCTGACTTCTGAGTCCTGAACAGATTGCCACTTCTATATATTCCCACTTCCCACATCATGGGCTTGCAACAATCAGATGCTAGCAAAAGTCGAATGCCAAGCAGCTGGCCATCTGGCTCAGGCCTGGATAGTCCAGCGGGTTGTGTCATGAGCCATGAATTGAGCAGAACCAGTACGATCACTGCCCAAACCAAGCCCTCTTCACACAACAGCCACTAAGGCTGATGTTGTAGAGTAGCAGGTTAAGTCCTATGTCATTGCTGACATCTCATATGGACACCAGTTTGAGTTCCAGCTGCTCCAATTCCAAACTAGCTCCCTGTTAATACTTAAGGGAAAGCAAAGGGGTGATTGCCCAAGTGATGGGGCCCTTCACTCATGTGGGACACGTGCAAGAAGCTCCTGGCTCCTGGCTTCAGCCTGCCCCAGCTCTGATCACTGCAGCCATTTGAGGAGTAAACCAGCAAATGGAAGATTTTTCTCTGTGTTTCTCTTCCTCTTTCTGTAACTCTGCCTTTCAAATAAATTTTTAAAATATTTCTTTACAAAGCACCTTGCTTAAGAGCTCAGGCACAGGGGCAGCCAACTTCCTGCAAGTCCTCATGTGACTTCCCCTCCAGGTTTCCACCTTAGCCAGGCCCCAGGGCCTGATGGCAGACGGGGCGGGAGTCAGTGTTGGGTAGAGGGAGGGAAGAGGAGGGGAGGAGTGGCTGTCACCCAAGGGAGGGGCAGCAAGGAAGGGAAACTGAGTGTGTCCCCAGCTTGCCCCAGCCTGTCCCCTGCATCCGGGGAAGGGTAAGAGTGACTGTGGGCTGGGGAGTGGGGGGGTGCTGGGGAGGGGCAGGGAACCCCCGTCTGGGCTTGTTGGGGCAGCTGGGTGCAGTTGCTTCCGGCTGATGATTGATAGGATGGCAGTGACTGACGCTAACCCCCAAATCCGAGCCCTTCTCACCTCCCTAACCCAGGCACACCCAGGGGCCCACTTCAGGGAAAGGGTAGCAATAGAGCAGTGCCCTGAGGATGAAATCGGGACGGGGGTGGGAGTGGGTGGAGGACTTTGTCTAATCTTTCTTACTAGCAGAGAGAAGGGAGATGGACTAAGTCAGGACTGGAGGAGGAGACGAGGGAAGAACTGCAAGAAACTGCATCCTCCTCTCCCACAGAGGTGCATGTGCTGCATTTAGTCACATACACAGGCAGATGTGCAGCCCTGGGAAGGGAGGGGGAGCTGAGGAGTGGGCTTTAAAAAAAAATCTATTTTCTTTATCTGGAAGGCAGTTACAGAGACAGAGGGAAAGACACAGAGATTCCACAAGCAGCCACAACAGCCGGGGCTGGGCCATGCTGCAGCCAGGAGCCAGGAGCTTCATCTGGATTGCCCATGTGGGTACAGGGGCCCAAGCACTTGGGCCATCTTCCACGGCCTTCCCAGGTACATTAGAAGCCAGAAGCCAGTAACTCTTCCAGGTCTCCCATGTGGGTGCAGGGTCCCAAGGTTTGGGGCCATCCTTGACTGCTTTCCCAAGCCACAAGCAGGGAGCTAGACGGGAAGCGGGACCACTGGGATTAGAACCAGTGACCATATGGTATCCCAGCACGTGCAAGGCCTTAACCACTACGCTATCGTGTCGGGCCCTGCTGCATTTTCAATTCAGCTCCTTTGCTATGGCCTGGGAAAGCAGCAGAGGATGGCCCAAGGCCCTGGGCCGTGCATTCACATGGGACAACTGGAATAAGCACCTGGTTCCTAGCTTCAAACTGGCTCAGCTCTGGTTATTATAGTCATTTGAGATCATTTTTATACAGTAAAGTAAGGTAATATGTCTCCTGCTGTGAACATTTTCCTACTGATTCATTCCCAAATGGCTATGATGGCCAGAGCTGAGCCAGGCCAAAGCCAAGAGCCTGGAACTCCATCTGAGTCTCCCACATGGGTGGTAGGAGCCCACGCACTGGGGTCTTCTTCTGTGGCTTTCCCAGGCATAGTAGCAGGGAGTGGAATGGAAAGCGGAGTAGCCAGAATTCTAACCAGCCCTCACATGGGATGCCAGCATCACAGGCAGAAGGCCAACTTGTTGTGCCACAAGACCAGCTTCCTCCGGTTCAGTCTTTTGATTTGTTAACATGCTATACAGATTTTCTATTTTTTTTTTCATGTTGGTTTTACCAGTTTGTATGTTTCTCAAAATTTGTCTGTTTCATCTAAGTTACTATATGAGGTTACTTCAAAAAGTTTGGAAAATGGAATTTGAGGACACAAATTTTTTTAATTCATGCATAGCTTTTTTAGAATACACACTTTCCATGAACTTCCTGAAGACTCCTCACTTTCTCTTATCCTTTTTTATATCTAAAAAATCAGTTCTAGATCAGAACCTTACGTCTGGTTCTGGTAACTTGATTCTTCCACTTTTGTATCCAATCCAGGGGAAAACGTGTTCGTTGTGTTGATCTTCTCAAAGAACTCACCTTTGGTTTCATTTTCTCTATTATTCATTTGTTCTGGATTTCATGCATGTTTATTCAAATCCTCACTGTCTCCTTCCTTTTGCTGGCTTTGGGGTTGGTTTTCTTTTCTAATAAATAGGGTTAGTAATTTTAGATCTTTCCTTTTCACTAATATAGATATTTACAGCTGTAATTTTTTAAAAATTTATTTATTTATTTTTATTGAAAAGGCAGATATACAGAGAAGAGGAGACAAAGAGAGAAAGACCTACTGTCCGTTGACTCACTCCCCAAGTGGCTGCAACGGTTAGAGCTGCGCCAATTCAATGCCAGGAGCCAGGAGCTTCTTCCAGGTCTGCCACGTGGATACAGGATCCCAAGGCATTGGGCCGTCCTCAACTGCTTTCTCAGGCCACAAGCAGGGAGCTGGATGGGAAGACGGGCCACCAGGATTAGAACCAGTGCCCATGTGGGATCCCAGCGCATTTCAAGGCGAGGAGTTTAGCTAGTAGGCTACCGCGCCGGGCCTACAGCTGTAATTTCTATCTGAACATGTTGTGCTTTTATTTTGATTTATATCAAATAATTTTCTAATTTATTTACGATTTATTCTTCAATCCATTGATTAATAAGATACTTTTTGAAGGCTAGCATGGTGGCATAGTAAGCTGGTCCATCTTTCTGGATCATGCCCCAGCTGCCTCATTTTCAATCCAGCTTCCTGTTTATGACCTGGGAAAGCAGCAGAGAAGGGCTCAAATCTTTGGGCCCTTGCACCAACATGGGAGACCTGGCAAAAGCTCCTGGTTTATGGCTTCAGATTGGCTCAGCTCCAACCATTATAGCCATTTGGGGAGTAAATCAGTTGATGGAAGATCTCTCTTCTCTCTCTCCCTTTTTTCTCTCCCCATCCTCTTCTCTCTGTAAAGTCTGCCTTTCAAATAAAATATAAATAAATAAATATTAAAAACAGAGAGAAAGAGAGAGAATGTGTGGACCTGACACCATAGCCTAGCAGCTAAAGTCCTCACCTCACATGTGCTGGGATCACATATGGGTGCCAATTCATGTCCTGGCTGCCCCACTGCCCATCCAGCTCCCTGCGTGTGACCTGGGAAAGCAGTCGAGGACGGACTAAAACCTTGGGACCCTGCACCGGCGTGGGAGACCCAGAAGAGGCTCCTGGCTTCGGATCAGCTCTGTTCCAGCTGTTGCAGCCACTTGGGGAGTAAACCATTATATAGAAGATCTTTCCTTTTGTCTCTCCTTCTCTCTGTAAATCTTTCCAATAAAAAATATTTTTAAAAAGAATGTACATATGTATATGCATTCTACATATGTATAAAATTTTCAAAGATTTATTTTTATTATTTTTTGATTGGAAAGGCAGATATACAGAGAGGAGAGACAGAGAGGAAGATCTTCCGTCCGATGATTCACTCCCCAAGTGAGCGCAACGGTCAATGCTATGCCGATCCAAAGCCAGGAGCCTCTTGCGGGTCTCCCACGCGGGTGCAGGGTCCCAAAGCTTTGGGCCGTCCTCGACTGCTTTCCCGGGCCACAGGCAGGGAGCTGGATGGGAAGCGGGGCTGCCAGTATAGAACCGGCGCCCATATGGGATCCCGGGCGTGCAAGGCGAGGACTTAACCACTTGCGCCACCGCGCCGGGCCCAAATGTGCCCTATTTATTTACTAATTTTCTGTCTGGTTGTTCTGTCCATTATTTAAAAGGAGATATTGAAGTCTCCAAATATGCAGTAAAACTGCATTTTTCCTTTCAATCATGTCTATTTTTGCTTCATATACTTTGGAGCTTTCCTTTTAGATGCATTCATGTTTATAACATCTCCTTGTTAAAGCAAGCTTATAATCAATTTATGTCCTTCTTCACTTATTAAAAGCCTTTTAGACTTGAAGTCCATTTTGTCTGACAATATAGCCACCCAGCTCTCTTTTGAAAGTTATTTGAGTTGGACATCCTTTTCCATCCTTTTATTTTCAGATTTTTATGCTCTTCACTATAAAGTAAGTCTCTTATAGACAGCACATCACTTTAAAATCCAATCTAGGGCCCGGTGCAGTGGCCTAGCGGCTAAAGTTCTCACCTTGAACATGCCTGGGATCCCATATCGGCACCTATTCTAATCCCAGAAGCTCCACTTCCCATCCAGCTCCCTGCTTGTGGCCTGGGAAAGCAGCCAAGGACGGCCCAATGCTTTGGGACCCTGCACCCATGTGGGAGACCCGGAAGTTCCTGGTTCCCAGCTTCGGATTGGCGCAGCACCGGCCATTGTGGTCACTTGGGGAGTGAACCATCGGACGGAAGCTCTTCCTCTCTGTCTCTCCTCCTCTCTGTATATCTGACTTTGTAGTAAAAAATAAATAAATATTTTTTAAAAATCCAATCTAACAGCCTCTGCCTTTTAAAAGGAGAGTGTAATTCATTTACATTTAATGTAGTTACGAGAAAAATCATTTATTTTTCCCACTTACTTGTTTTTCTGTATTTTATGTTTTGGCTCTCCAATTTCTCCATTGCTGCTTTTTAAAAAGATTTATTTATCTATCTGGAAGTCAAAGTAACAGAGAGAGGAGGGGAAGAGACAAAAAGATCTTTCATTTACTGGTTCATTCCCCAGATGGGCAAAATAGCCAGGGCTGGGCCGGGCCAAAGACAAGAGCCAAGAACTTCTTCCAGGTGTCCTGTGTAGCCAGCAGGGCCCCAAGCTCTTGAGCCATCTTCTGATACTTTTTTCAGGCCATTAGTTGGGAGCTGGATCTAAATCAGAGCAGCCAGGATACCAAGGTCCAAATGGAACACTGCCATTAGAGTGGTGGCTTACCCCACTAGGGCCAAATGCTGTGTCCTTTTGCTGACTTTTTTTTTTTAGCTTTTTTTTTCCCTTTTTTAAATTTATTATTATTATCATTTTATGATACAGTTCCATAGGCCCTGGGATTTCCTTTATTCCCTCCCCAATTTCAACCCCCCCCCCAGTTCCTCTATATCATTACTAAAGTATAGTTCTTCATACACAATCATATGTCCATCATTGCGGGCATGGACAATGGCAGAGAGTCCACTATCCTATTGTCAAGATATAGTAAACAGTTTCATTGTAAGTCCGTCTTTATCTGGAAGTAGAGAAGCATCCTACATTGTATCCTCACCATTGGATATGTTAGTCTCCATTTCACAGTTACTGTACATCCCCTTAAATGAAAGTCACAATACAAAAATCAACAATAGGAAGAAAAATAGAAATTTACAATGCCATGAAGTTAAATAACATGCTATGTTATGATAGTCTCCATTACACAGTTACAATATATCTCCTTAAATGAAAAGTCACAATACAAAATCAACATGAATAAAAAAGAAATTAACAACACCATGAAGTTAAATAACATGCTACTGAATAATTAATGTGTTGCTGAAGAAATGAAAAAGAAAATCAAGAACCTTCTTGAAGAAAATGATGCTACTGTATAATCTATGAGTAACTGAATAGTTTAATCACAAGCAACTGTTTTGAATAGATGAAGCTAACAAAAACATTAAAATCCATGAGATTAGTTTCCACTGAACTTTGTTGGTGAAATGTGTCTCCTGTAGCCAACAAATAGATGTGTTTTGTTTCTTCAATCCAGTCTACTAATCTATGACATTTGATTGACCTTAAGCCAATTACTTTCAGGGTTAATATGTATGAGTGGTAATTTGGTCCTGTCATTTTGGAATGGGTTGTTCATTGGTTTAGTCTTCTGTTGTCATTTTGCTGGGATGTTCTTCACATTTGCCTTTGGTTTTGGTGGGTGCTATTCCTCTCCTCTGTCAAGAGAACATCTTGAAGTATCCTCTGTAGGGCAGGCTTGGAAGAGGCAAATTCTTTTAACTTCTCTTGACTGTGAAAGTATTTTATTTCATTTTCAAAGACAAAATAAAGCTTTGCTGGATATGTTATCCTAGGCTGACAATTTTTTTCTTTTAGAATCTGGAATATGTCACTCCATTCTCTTCTTGCCTGTAGAGTTTCCTGTGAGAGATCTCCTGTGAGTTTAATTGGCATTTCTTTATATGTCAGTTGATTTTTTTCACATGCACATTTAAGGATCTTTTCCTTATGTTTGATTGAAGAGAGCTTGATGATCATGTGCTGTGGTGAAGATCGCTTTTGATGAAGCCTGTTGGGAGTTCTGTGTCCCTCCTGGATGTAGTTTCTCAATTCTTTCTCTAGTTAGGGAAATTTTCCCTTATTATTTCATTAAATATATCTGTAAAACCAGTTTCTCTTTCTGCACCTTCTGGGACAACCATAACTCTTACATTTGGCCTCTTAATAGTGTCTTTCAATTCTTGAGTACTTTTTTTAGCTTGACCCAGCTCTGCTTCCAGCTTTTTGTTTGCTTCCCACTGGTGACAAGAAATATCTTCCAAATTTGAGATTCTTTTTTCTGCTTGTTTCATTGTATTTTGGAGACTCTCCATTATACTTTTAATTTGTTCTACAGTGTTCTTAATTTCTGATATATCAGCCTTGATTTGCTTTATTGCTGCTGCTGCTTGTGTAAAATATTCCTTAAATTCTTTGAACTCATTGTTGATCAGAATTTTCTCATTGTTGATCAGAATCTTTAAAATGAGTTTTCTGAATTCTGTGTCCCCCATTTTCTCCATGTCTTCTTCAGTTAACTGTGAGGTTGGCATAGGGTTTTGTTCTTTGCAGGGGAGTCTTCACTAATATTCATTTTGCCTTTGTCTCATCTTTTGCTCTTAATCATTGTACTTCTAGTTATCAGATTCTTCCCCTTGGGACAGGTTTCTAAGCTGTGTCACCCACAGGTCTACAGTTCGATTTTACTTATTGCCATTGGTACACAGCTCTTTGCTTGCAGCCACTTGTGCCACTCAATCCAGCAAGTTCCAAGTCTGGGTTCTTATGTTAGATGTCCACCATGATCTCCAAAGCCCTAATCCTGGCTCACCACTCTCCAACTCCTGTGCTATCATGCTGAGGTTGCACTGTTGTCTGTACAAACTTCCTCCCATTTCCAGTTGGAGCAGGTCCCAGGATTACGGAGACACCAGGTGTCCTATATAGCTAGGTTATTGGTGGTGCTGATCTTGCCAGAACCTGTTAAACGTTAGGTCTAGGTGCCACACAGACCTATTTTGACCCGTACGATGCCACAGTTTGTATTGTTTTCCTGTGGAACCAGTGCAATCCACTGAACTCAGTGAGTTCTTGTGAGCTCAGCACATGCGCAGCTCACTGTTGTCCCCTGCAGTCCTAAATTTTTACCACACTGTACAAAATGGCACCTGACATGCCACTACTAGAGTTCTTGATCTTCTGGTAATCAGGTCTGAGGGCTACCCAGACCTGTTGTGGGTGGAACCTGTAGAATGCCACATTATTGCAGTTCACTGAGTCAAAATGAGTTCACTCCCAGCTCAGCGCATGCTCAGTCCTTTCCCCTGCCTTTGCCTCCTTATGCAAAATGGTGCCCAATTCAGCTCTTGGGGGCTGACTGGGCTGTGAAATCCACCCTGTTCTCACATTGCCCATCTGGGATATGCTGCTCTGTCTCTGCTCCTTATCAAATCGAACAGACCAGCAGGATGGACAGTTCTTTGGGTTCACCTCCCAAGCTCCCAGTGAAAGTCCCTTCCCACCTGGTTGCTGGTGGAGTTCTGGCTGCTGGTGGAGTTCAGGTCACCATTAGCTGAATGCTGCTGGATTATCAGTCACTGTAACATCACACGATTGTTTTCACTGCTTTCCTGTGTCTGTCAGTCTTCAGGTACCCTTCTGCTGTTATTCTGTCCTCTCCTATTTCCTGAAATGTATCATCTCTGCTTCATCCTGATAAAATGTTTTTCCATCCATTTAAATGTGTCCTTACGCTATTCTGCCATCTTTATTCTCTTGCTGCCTGTTTTTAAAGTTGGATTTTTTTAGGACAATATTTTGATTCTCTGTTTTCTTTTCTTTTTCTTTTTTTTTCTAATGTTGTAACCTGTTTTCTTAGTGACTGCCTTGTGACTACCATTAAGGCCTTAATTTTACAAAAACTTATTTTTAATAATATCAGCTTAGTTTCCATACAAACACTCAGATATGTTACCTATAATCCATCCCTTCCCTTTTTTTTTAAGATTTTATTATTTTTATTGTAAAGGCAGATATATAAAAAAGAGAGGAGACAGAGAGGAAGATCTTTCGTCTGACGATTCATTCTCCAAGTGGCCACAACAGCTGGAACTAAGCCAATCTGAAGACAGGAGCCTGGAGCCTCTTTCGGGTCTCTCACATGGGTGCAGGGTCCCAAGGCTTTGGGTCGTCCTCCACTGCTTTCCCAGGCCACAAGCAGAGAGCTGGATGGGAAGAGGGGCCGCTGGGATTAGAACCAGTGCCCATATGGGATCCTGACACATTCAAGGCAAGGATTTTAGTTGTTAGGCTGTTACCATTACAGATAGCATCTTTGTTGTGTGCCCATTAACAAAGATTAATAATAATGATTGTTTGGTACTCCTGCTTTTTTTTAAGATTTATTTTTTATTTTTATTGAAAAGGCACTTCCCTAGTGGCTGCAACTGCCACAGCTGAGCTGCTTCTTCTGGGTCTCCCACAGAGGTACAGGGTGGCAAGTCTTTGGGTCATCCTCAACTGCTTTCCCAGGCCACAAGCAGAGCTAGATGGGAAGTAGAGCACCCGAGATACAAACCAGTGCCCATATGGGATCCGAGCACAAGCAAGACAAGGACTTCAGCCACTGAAGTCTTTAGCTAAAGTGCGGGGCCCAATATTCCTGCCTTTTAAACAAATAATGACCTTGGAGGTGGAAAATTTTCAAAAAGGTGCAAGGTGTAACAAGTGATGAAGACTAGAAGGAAGAGAGAACCAGAGAGCTTTCCAGACAGCAAATATTGGAAAGAGCATCAAGTTTCAAAGAGCAAAAATGTCACCATATAAAACTGCTTACTCACAGGAAACGACGGCCAAAATGCTTAATTTAAGGCAGGCAAAGAGCAGTTTATCCAATGTATGAATCATTTTATTTTCGTACATACTCTTCTATTTATACATATTTAACTATAAATATGCAAAATGCATAGAAAAAAGCATCCACAAGTAGAAACACAGTACTTTGACAACGGTTGTCTCCAGATGCTAACATCATGAGGAACACTTTCCTTTTGTTTTTCCTCCTACCAAGCCTCACTTTTGTAAGTGGGGAAAGTGATGAGTAGGCACTTGCTGTTGGGAAGAACTTGCTAGATGGACGGACCAGCACTGGCCAGGGCAAAGAGGCATGAAAACCGTGCCCCATTACCTGTACACCACGCGGCAGCATTGCTGGATGTCTGAGCGGTACCTGGAGAGAGGTGTTCCCAGAGACTACCTTTCCCAGGCTTTTCATGTCATGAAAAGAGTGTCAAGCACTTGTTTGGCATGGGGGCAGAATGATCACAAGTTTTGATTCATGCACAGAGAAAATTAGTTGCTGGGAATGGAAAGAGGCCCAGAGGGCAGGGAGGTCAATGGGGAGGCTGTTGGCATTCATAGAAGAAGGAAAGGGGGCTGGAGCTGAGTCAAGGCTTAAAGAGCAACAGAGGAAAAATGGAAATAAGCAGTAAGTCAAATCAGCCAACACTTATCCCTGGGCAGGAAGCAGGTCTGTTTTAGCAGAGCCTCCAGGGTTGTAGCTCAGCCTGACCTAGCACCAGCAGGAGACTGGACTCAGAGCTGATCACAACCACAATGAAGATGATAGTGATTCATGATGATGACAAGGAAAACCCCTGGAAAAGTAGCCTGTGGCCATTTCCAGCTTCAAAGGCTGTGCCATCCAGCACATCGTAGTGTGTGTCCTGTGAAGCTGTCTCCTGGAGAGCCCCACACAGGACATACACAGGTGGGCAGTGCTGCCATGCCAGACAGAACCTGTACATGTGAGTTCTTCCTCTGTTGCTAGGAACACGGCAACTGTGCCTCTCAAGTTTTCCATTCCAGTCCAAGGTCAAAGAACCACATCTAGTGATGACAGTCATGATAGCAGAGTCCCAAGGCGGAACAGAACATCACATGGTGAGAGACAAGGAGCAGGTGTTTGTAAGAGCATCCTCTGGTCTCTCCATAAATAATCACACAGAGCCACCAGGATTTCGTTACTGGGGCTCCCCTGATGAACTGCTCAGCTCCCAGAGATTCCATCTCCAAATACCACAGTGAGGTGAAGTTCCACCGAATTAGGTTCTTCTTTGAATTAAGTTTCCTTAATTAAGTTTATGTGTTTAAACATAAAATAAATAAATATGTCTATATACGAGCTCTTATTAGCTCCTAGACTTTCAGATCACCTGAAAGAATGAATGGAAAACCAGCATCTGGACATTTATTTCTTGGACTCTGACTCATGGAGACAAAATAGAGATGAGAACCTGTATTCCTAACCTGGTTCTCTGAAACTCTGGAACTCTTTGTCAGTCCTTCCCACCCATTTCTATCCCCTGGGTCCTAACTTGTTCATTCAGTTGTTCAACAACCAGATGTCAAACCCTGGTCTGAGTCCATACTAAGAGCTTGAACTGCGGAAAAAATTATGTCCTGGGCCCTCCTCCAGTGTAATTGACTCAGTTCACTCACTCACTGGCTCACTCCTTCACTCAATACTTAGTAAGAGCCACCCCTGGGCTACACACCTACGCCATTTCTGTCTCCTTCAGTCTTTGGACCAGACACATTTGTTCAAGGAGTCATTTCCCATGGGTTGCTCAGTTTCCGGTCTTTTTCTCATCCTTTCCCCCATACATTCTTTGCCCACACACAAAGTCACACAGACAGAAAACAAAACAAAGATCTGGAGGGGGGAACAGTCTTCCCCATATCTCCTGGGATTGAAGACCTCTTACTGGTTCTCAAAGTCTGGAAGGAAGAGTTTCTGTAGTTGAGTCTTCATGGCTCTCCACCTATCCATCCATCTGTCTGCTCATCCATTCATTGATCCACCCATCCATCATCCATCCATAAATCCATCTAACCATCCACTAATTGATCCACCTACCCATCCATCATCCATCTATCATCCATCCTTCCACCTATCCATTCCTTGAACAGTCCACCCAACATCCATCCATCTGTCTATCAATTTGTTCATCCATCATCCAACCATCCACCCACTCATCTATGCAACAAACCACTCACTGAGCCTTGTGTCTGGCCAGGCCCTGCACTAGGTAGTGGAGGGTAACACATTCGCAGAGCTCACCATCTGAGAGTCTCCATTCAGGGAGTCCCTAGCTTGTTCTTCCCACAAATACCCACCCAGCACCTGTAAGCACTCTTGAGGGCTTCATACGCATGAGCAAAAGCAAGGATGTCTTTCTTTCTGGAGTTTTCTACCTTCAACGCTGTGCCTCATGTCAAACGTGAGACAGACAACAGGCAGATGGAAAGCTAAGTTTTAATAATCAAGACTGAAAAGAATAAAACCAGCACTGGGCTAGTCGCTGGAGTAGACAACCAGAGCTATCTGAATGGGAGAGGAGCCTTCCCTCCTCCGGGCTTCAGCTTGATCACAGAAAACTATCTCATCATTGCGAGAAGGAAAGGAGCTACTATTCACAAAACCTGCATGCAGCAGGCACTGTCTGTGGAATCATTGGCTGCCATTGTTTTTATTTTTTTTTATTTTTTTTTAAAGATTTATTTTTATTATTTTTTGATTGGAAAGGCAGATATACAGAGAGGAGAGACAGAGAGGAAGATCTTCCGTCCGATGATTCACTCCCCAAGTGAGCGCAACGGTCGAAGCTATGCCAATCCGAAGCCAGGAGCCTCTTCCGGGTCTCCCACGCGGGTGCAGGGTCCCAAAGCTTTGGGCTGTCCTCCACTGCTTTCCCAGGCCACAGGCAGGGAGCTGGAAAGGAAGCGGGGCTGCCAGTATAGAACCGGCGCCCATATGGGATCCCGGGCGTGCCAGGCGAGGACCTTAACCACTTGCGCCACCGCGCCGGGCCTGCTGCCATTGTTTTTAAATGGATGTCATTCACTTTCACTCAACCTAGAGATGACAGAGGTAGGCTACAGTCCGGACTGGATGCCATCTTTTCTTCTCCCCTCTCTACTCCTCCACCACGGCTGTGCAGGGAAGCCCAGCAGGCAGGAGGGTAGCCTGCAGGACCCACAAGGACAGATATAACTGTACAGAATGACCCGGACTAGAGGCAAGAGCTCTGGGGTGGTTGGTAAGAGGTTGGTGCAGCATGAGGGACTTCTAGTCAGGAAGGTTAAGCCCTTTCTGCCTCCCCACCCCCATCCCTGCCCCATCACAACAAGCACCCTGGCCAAAAGGACAGAAGGAGCAAAGACCCCACTCCCAGAGCATCACCCAGCAAGACAGCCCCATTCCCAGCCACATGCCCACAGGAACCAGGATGTGGGTAACTGGGACAGCTGAGCCCTGACGTAGACAACTCTGCGACCCCCATGCCCAGCCTCTGTGGCCGCAAGCCAAATCTGCCTTGTGGTTTGGGCTCCTGCCAAGCACCCACACCCCAGCTCACGGGACCGCAACTTCCCTGTTGCATCAGATTACCTACAGAGCGCGTGCACATGCCCGGACCCTGTTACACAACCCTGGTGCATGCACACGGCACTCACACACCCAGGGTGGCCTGACAGAGGAAAAGCACAGCCTTGCTCTGAGGACGTAGACCCCTCTCTGGCTTCCTGGCATTGAGAGCTGAAGAGGAGGGTTGGTGTGGGGGAGGGGGTTTTGACGAGTGAGGAGAGCTCCTGGCCAGGGGCCAGAACCTCCAGGCTGGTGTGCTCTGAAACTTTTGTAAGTCACATGTCCACTAGGGGCCTCTTTCCCCACATAGGGTGGAAGATCGGGGGTGGGTGTTTGGCCTTGCAGTTCAAACATCCTTTTGGGATGCCTGCACCTCCTTTCAGAGTGTCTGAGTCCCAGTCCTGACTCTGTTCCTGCTTCATGTCTGTCTCCTGCTTAATGCACACCTCGGAAGGCAGCAGGTGATGGCTCAAGTGTACTTGGGTCTCTACTGGCCACGTGGGGGAACCAGATGGTGTTCCAGATTCCTGGCTTTAGCCTGGCCCAGCCCTGGCTGCTGGAGGCATTTGGGCAGTGAACCCACCAATGGGCAGCCTCTCCAACAGTCTCTCTGCTTTTAAATAAATAATCAATCACTTTTTTAAAAAATAAGCTCATGTTCTGCCCTGGTGTTGCCTCTGTCCCATTCAATATCTGCCAAGCCTTCATCAACATTCCTCCTGGCCCTGGGAGGGTCCACAAGAGAGGCAGCAGCAGTCAGTATCAGAGTAACAGCGGGGGGTGGGAGTGCATCTACCAGTCAGGGGCTGGGGGTGTGCCCACCATCATGGCATCCCCCTATCTAGGCAAAGGAAGGAAGGCAGTGGCCACAGCTCTTTGGAGGTAGGACTGACTCTCTGAAGGAGCAGGAAATGGGGGAGGGAGGCAATTTGCTTCTTCGCACTTTTACCCCCACTTTTCTGCAACACACAGGTTCTGGAGGTACACTGGCCCTCTCATCAGGACAATGCCTCAAACCAATGCTTCCCCTGTGATGATGCGATTAAAAGAGCTCAAATAGGCCAAGGAGACGTAGGAAGGGCCGAGTCTGGCAGGTTCCCTTGACTGCAGGCTTTCTCCTGGGCCAGAGAAGGCGAGCCCAACACAGGCGCTTAGGAAGTACCTCTTAAGCCACCTTCCAGGCACTGCTGGAATGTAGGGTACAGTGTGGCAGAAACCCAGGCACACACCCAACCAACAAGAGCCTCCTCAGAGGCCAGAGAGCACAGGCTCGCAGGACTCTGTGGACTGATGCCCCAGACAGACACTACCGCCTCCAAGCTGCATGAGTCAAAACCAAATCTCTCTGGTCCAAGACCAACAAGGCCTACATCCTAGTTAGGAAGCAGGTAATGACCTGGGAGGGTTCTAGGTGGCCCTGCCTCCTGTAGTTACTCAGTTCTGCAGTGACCCCTGCTGGCTCTGGCCAAAATCACCCCTCCCCTTAGGTCTCTCCCTCCTCTGTAATGCTCTCCATGAGCCTTAACTAAGTCCTAACAGGAGCCACCCTAACCACCTGCCACCTCCAGGTCCTTTCCTCTCACCAGCTGCCCTGGTTAGAATCTGGTGGGGCTCTGATTGAGCAGCATGTTCATGTGTTCTGGGCCTTTGTTTGGGACTGCTAAAGGAAAGGGCCTCCTTACCCAAGACATGGCCACTGCCAAGAAGTTTAAGATCTCTTTACAGCAGCAAATAGACATGGACTTTGTCCAGGGGCAGGACTAAGCCCCTCATGTCGATTATGCCATTGTCTTCCATAAGAACTGCAGGAGATAGGCACTTTCCCTATACCTGTCTTCAGATGAGGAAATGAGCATGAGAAGGAAAGACATTGGCCAACTGCAAAGTCCAGATTCAAACTCAGGATTCTGGCTTCAGAGCCCACCCACCTGTGCACTATGCTATGTTGCTATGCTTGCTTGCTTCTTCCCACCGCCAAGTCCTCCTCTGATGTTTAAGTGTAGTTCTGTCTACCCCATTTCCATTTCTGTAGGGGAGGTATGACTTAACAGGCCCCGTCTCCCTGCGAGCCAGTCCTGGTCTGTCATAGGACCCTCCACCCCGCTCAGCTAGGACACAGATTGTTTTCTTATTCAGGATCCATCCCTTCTCTGTTATCTTCCTTTGGGTAAACTGCACACAATCAGTAAAAGTAATTTAAGTGGTGCTCACACCACCTGCCCCTATGCCCAGCAGGGAAGCATGTGGTAAAGGCCTGGCTGCTCAAGCCTCAACACCTCCCAAGCTGGTCAGCCACCAGGATTGATTCAAGAAGAATACCTAACCCAACCAGGTCAATCAGAGGCAATCCCAAGATTTTCCAGCAGTGCCAGGAAGGAGAATGGTTTTCTTCTCTGGAGTTGCTAAGCAGGTACAACACATGCCAGCAGCTGCCAGGAGCACTGCCTAAGAAGGAAGCCCACACAGGCCAAAGCAGAAAAGGTGCCGGAGTGTGCTGGAGACAGGATCACCCCTGGCCTGCCTCGGGCCACAAGCCAATCAATGGCATGCTGCCTTTCTCATCTGAAGCAAGTTCAAGTTGAGTTCCCATCCTTTGAAACAAGGATCTACTGAAGCCTTCCTGAGTTGTTAATCATTGTTAGAAACTGGGCCTCCTCATGGCCTTTTCCTCCTGCACTGAGATAGACATACTGGACATTGTTAAAATAAAAGTTGGCGCCATGGGCCACTCCTTCCTTTGGACACGCTCTCTAGCTTCCGTCGGTGAAAGCTCACACTCCCAGTTTCCTCCCCACCCCACCCCTACTTCTCTGAGGTCCTGACCAGTTCATCTTCCTCCAATGGTTCCTTTTTGCTCGCAAGTAACAGAACCCAGTTTTCTGACCCTTAAAAGCAAAAGGGGGAAGAAAGGAATTTAATGGATAAATAGGGAGAAGTGAGTGCAGAGAGCCACCTGGGAGGCTGGAGCCACTCGAGTGCCTCTCTTGCAAATACAACAGAAAGGATTTGGCCACAGCGCCAGGGCTCCCAGGGTCAGGTTGTTCAAGGTGCCCGGTTCCTGTGGAGTCTGACCAGCTAAGCCTAGGTCTCACATGGCAGCCTCCTGGCTGTCCTACGGCAGTGGAAGGGAGGGCCTGCTAGAATGAGTCTCTTACTCTATGAAGGATTATGTCAATCAGTAGATTCTTCAAAGATCTCATTGTGCTTGGAGTGGAGAGATTGGCGGCAATTCATGACTGTTGAACTATCAAAACCACTTGAGCAAGACCCTCGGAGCATGCCCCACATCGGGGACCTGGGCTGGGTGGGGCTTCTCCCTTAAAATCTCCCTTTACCTCAGATACATGAAGGAAACAATATGGAAGTAATAGTCTTACCCATTTTCCTGTAGCCCTTGAACCTTTTTACCCTAATTAACTGTGTAAAGATTGTCAGAGATATAATAAAAAAAATGGAAAAAGTTTTTTAAAAAAAGGAATGAGTCTCTTGAGATGTCTCCAATGTAGATCTTCTGATTGTCCATCTCATGAGATGGAGGACAGGCAACTTTTCAAAAGGGAAAGAGAGGCAGGGAAGCCCCACAATGCAGGTGGATGTCTTCCCAGGATTCTCATAGTTGTATCCTAGTTTTCCTCCCTTCCCCCACTGCACAGCTTCCTGGAACCTTCCTGTCCCCTCCCATTGTGGCTGCAGCTTCTGCCACACCTCTGGTTCCCAGTGTAGGCCTCCAAGCCGGACCAGTCTCCTGGGTCTGGTCCTGTAAACCCATGAGCCTCTCTACATGGCTAGCTCACAGGTGCAGAGGATCTAAATTGAACTTGTGCTGACCACCAGACCTGACCTTTCCACAGGAACTCAGAAAGTGCAGCCACAACTCAGCTAGGGATTGGCAGCCACTCAGATCCTGTCAGTGCCCTGATACCCCCAGGCCTCTCCCCAACACTCCCATTTTCACCCAGCTAATTCCCAGAGGCATGGGCTCACATCCGTCTCCCTTTCTTCTTTCACAAGGAGCTGCTCCTCTGTAGTCATACCCATGGGTGTCCGGAATAAAGAAAAATTCTGCAGCAGCACCTGTAGCTAGGTGATGTCGTGTGACCTAGCTCTGGCCAATGGCTTGTCAATAGAAAACTACATACTACCTACAAAGATGTGTTCTCTTTTTCTAAGATTTTTTTTCTATTTGAAAGGCAAAGAAAGAAGTAAAGACAGAGTGATTTTTTAAAAGATTAATTTATTTTTATTGAAAAGGCAGATTTACAGAGAGGAGGAGAGACAGAGAGAAAGATCTTCCATCTGTAGATCTACTCCCCTAGTGGCCACAATAGCCAGAGCTGAGTCAATCCAAAGCTAGGAGCCAGGAGCTTCTTCTATGACTCCCACAGGGTCCCAAGGCTTTGGGCTTTCCCAGGCCACAAACAGGGAGCTGGATGGGGAGTGGAACAGCCAGGACATGAACCAGCACTCTTATGGGACCCCAGCACTTGAAAGGGGAGGATTAGCCAACTGAGCCATTGCATTGGGCCCAAGAGAGGAATCTTGCATTCACTCTCCAAATGACCACAACAACTGGAGAGGGACTGATCTAAAGCTGAGAGCCAAAAGATTATTCTGGATCTCCCATATGGGTACAAGAGCCTAGGCCATAGCAGAGAACTGTATCCAGAAGTGGAACAGCCAGTGCTCAAACTGTTGCCCAAATGGGATGCTGACACTGCAGGAAGAGGATTAACTTGCTACACCATGCCAACCCCCCCCCCCCACCAAAAGATGTGATCTGATCTTAGGGGAAGGAGCATGCCCTTTGCTCTCTCCTTTTCTCCTTCTTGCTGACTGAATGGGATACATAATTTCTGGGGTTGGAAATACTACTTTGGCATGTGCTGGGGGCTGCAAGTTTGACAATGATGCAGCAACACAGCTACACAGAAAGGTCCTGTATCCCTGGTGATGATGGAGATGTCGGCCCTGGACATCATGCATGGGAGAGAAGGAAGTGTCTGTGTTGTGTAAACCACCTCAGTTCTGGGTCTAGGGTTTAACCTAATCCTGACATACAGTTCTCATAGAAATGCCCCCACCACTAATGCTACCTTGTGGATTGCCCAGACTGGGGCAGGTCCAACTGGGATCAACTTCATAGGATAGCATCCATGCTTCTCACGCGTGCTTTTCAGATGTGTGTCAGACTCATATTTTCATAGATTACTTGGTTTATCATTTTTTTTTCTATATCTGAACACAGTGCCCAAGAGAGCCAGAATTGAATCTGTCTTTAAATTGTTGAGTGCTCACAGCCTGGAATATAGTAGCCACTCAATAAAACTTGCTGCAGAATGAAGGCATGAACTTTATATTTTCCATTTATGTAACATATTTGTGATTTTCATTTACTTGAAAGGCAGAGGGAAAAAAAAGACATGGGAGAGCTTCCATTGTCTGACTTACTCCCCCCAGATATCCATAATAGCTATAGCTGGGCCAGGCCAAATCCAGGAACACAGAACACACTCCAGGTCTCCCAGATAACGTTGGAAGGTGCATGCAGCAGGCTTGGGAAGAGCCTGGTGCCCAGGGAGCATCACCCAGGGTTCTGATTTCTGGCCCGGGTCGGTCTTTCCTAGGCCAACAAAAGGCTCTCCCTGAAGAGTGACATGGGGACTGGGTTGGGGGAAGGGTGATAGAGCTGGCACCCACACCCATTTCCCAGGGCTTACCCTGCGCTGTGCTGGCTGTTGCTGTCGGTGGCCCCTCAGCCTGCCCAGACAGCAGTCAGCCTGTCTGCCTGCTCTCTCCCGATGCAGAGATAAACACACCCCGGGAGAGCATTGTCTCCTGCTTCCTGAGACACTCAAGTGCCATCCCAGAGGGCGCCAAGCAGGGCATTCCAGAGGCTGAGGGGCTTGGGAGGATCCAGAAGGGTAGTTCCCAGAGCTGGCCAGGCCCCCAGCCACTGACGACAGCCAACGCGTCTGGGCTTTGCAAGGAAGGGGTAGGAGACCACCTATGGCCTGAATCTCACTTCCACATATGCACACACACATATACATATGCACACGTGCGTACATATATATGCACATACTCACATACATGTACAAGCACACATATAAATACACACACACTTGAACTATGGCAGAGCGAGCGGCTGATCAGCCGTTTGAGAAATGGAAACCTCCTCTCTGGTCCCAGCACTGGCTCAGGTAGCTGATGTGACAAGCAGTGAGCTGTGCCCCCCAGGACCTGAGAGGAACTGGGATTCCGGGGACATGGACAGTCCAGCGCCAGGCTTGCCTCATCATTCTCAGTGGAGTCAGCCAGGAAAGACAGGCCTTCCTGCCCCGGCCAAAGTGATCAGGCCTCTCCCCAGTACTCCCAGTCCAGCCACTCTCATGACCTCACTGCACAGCCAGGCCAGGCAGGTGGCCAGGAGTCAGGGACCTGCCAAACCCTTCCCCATGGAGTATTATGAGTCAGGCGTGGTCAGGATGCTCAGACAATCTCCCCCCATCCAGGCCCAGGCCTGCAAACACAGCCTATCCTGCAGAGTGTTAGCTTGGCCAGTCAGTCCCACCTGCCTGTTCACAAGGCTGCACTCAGGACACCCAGTCCTCTTCCACGAGCACAATCCAGCAGCCACACTCACACCAGCCCCTTCCTGCCCCCACAGAATCGCACTTAGCAGTTTTCTCTCAAGAAATCTTCCCAGATCCACTGCTGAGTGGCATAGTAAGTTAATCGCATACAGGCACTGGCTGTTCCACTTCTGGTCCAGCTCCCTGCTAGTGTGCCTAAGAAAGCAGTGAAAGATAACCCAAGTGCTTGTGCCCCTGCACCTACAAGAGAGACCTAAAAGAAACTCCTGGCTCCTGGCTTTGGACCAGCCCAGGTCCAGTTATTACAGCCATTTGGGTATTGAATTAGTAGATTAAAGATGTCTCTCTCTCTCTCTCTCTCCCTTAAATAACAAAAGTAAAGAAATCTTAAGAAATCTTTCCAGAGTAGCTCACCTGACCCTAATCTCTCCATAATGAAGGAGCTATATGGGCATAGATGGGTTGGTCGTGACAGTGAGTTTAGTAGGTTCCCAAGTAGTAAGGGTGGCAATGAGAACGAGGAGCAAATGTGGTGGTGAAGCAGGGTGATCGTGATGATCATGAGGGTCGTGATGCTGTAGACAGACGTGATGATGGTGATTGTAGTGGTGGGAATAAACAGAGAGGGGAGTTCCCCCACCTCCCCTTTCTCCCTCCCTTTCTCCCTCTCTCTCTCTCTGAGGCTTAAATGCATGAACCACATCAGCCATAACCATAGGAGCATGCGAGCAGAAGCCATGCTGTGCCACCCCCATCGAGCAGTGGGGGCCACGACCCAGCTCCCTGCTGAGACACGTGGTGCTCCCTTCCACCCAGCTCAGAGTCTGCCGATGGAAAGAGGCCTGGCTTGGGAAGCAGAGGAGCCTAGGCTGGAATCCCACCAAGTGGAGCAAACCTCTCTCTGGGCCTCCCTTGTAAAACGGGAAGCATTAATTCTCCCTGGCAGGGTCACCATGTGGATGGAGATAAGCATCTTGCAGAGCACGTGGCCCCGAATCGTGGCGCAGCCGATGACAGACCGTGTTCTTTGTGCCTCCCAGGGCTTTCCTATCAGGGGCCCCCACACCCACCCGCTTCTGCCACAGGCCCAGCCTGTTCCATATTTGTTTTCTCCAGCTGCCATAAGAAACGACCACAAATGTGGTGGCCTGAAATGACAAGAACACAGCTAGGGAGTCCAGAAGGCAGACTCAAGGTGTCAGCAGGGTCAAGTTCTCTTCCAGTCTCCAGGAGCCCAGGAGGCACCCCCTGGCTCAGCTTCCCTGTCACTGCTTCCATCCTTACAGCAGTCTTGACACGGCTTCCTCCCAGGAAACCCCAGGACCTTGCTGGGGTTTAGGGCCTACCCTAACCTAGGGACAATGTCATCTTTACCTTTTAAGCATGCAGGTGGACATGCGTTTTTGCAAGGGGAACACTATTCCTCCTATCCCTCTCTGCCCTCCCCAAGCTCTGAGGGAGACACCTTTAAGGTCCCGCCCCACCCCCAGCACACACACACACACAGCCTGCAAAGCCACTACCCCTGCCCCCTGACCACGGAGCAATTCGGCTCAGGGTCCCCGCCCTGCACTGCTGTAGAGTCCCAGCCTCCACCCCCACGCGGTCTCCATGTTGAGGTTCGCTGGACACACGCACACTCGCTGATGAGCGTGTGTACAGACTCCCCCCTCGCTTGGCGGTGAGAAAGGGGGGATTCTAGACTGCAGCCCAAGCCCACAGGGGCCTCTCTGCTCGGAAATGCTTCTTCCTCTCCCCCTGGCAGCTGTTTAGCTTGGCAGGGACCCAGCTGGCAGACTCAGCAGCCAAGGAGCCCTGGGGGGCCGGGGGTGGGGGAGAGGCCCTGGGAGCTGGGCCAATGGCGGGCTTCCCTGCTGGCCGGCCCCAACCCCTGGTTCTCAGGTCTCCTCCTCCTTGGTCTCCTATCCTCCTCATCCCAAAAAGGGGAATTCTGGAGACCCTTCGCTCCCCCGCCCCGGCCAAGCAGTCGACGTGCTGTAAGGCAGCAGCGGCTGGCAAAGACCGAGACACACGTGGACAAGGTCAAGTCAGCGGCCCTGGGACCCCGCTCACAGGGTTTGAGGGGGTAGGGGAGGGACTGGTTTTAAGTCCTCAGAGAGTACTCTGGGACAGCTTACACTCCTCCCAACCTCTGCACACTCCATCCCTTTTCCTTCCAAGTTCCTGAAGTTACCTGGCCCCCCCCCAAGTCTCCACTAAGGGCTTCCTTCCAGAGAGCCCCCAAGCTGCTACCCACTTTTTTCTTTTCCTTTTTCTTTTTCATTCTTTACTTCTTTTAAAAGATTTATTTATTTTCATTGGAAGAGCAGACTTACAGAGAGACAGAAAGATCTTCTATCTATTGGTTCGCTCCCTAGCGACACAATGGCCAGAACCTAATAGATCTGAAGCCAGCAGCTAGGAGATTCTTCCAGGTCTCCCACATGGGTGCAGGGTCCCAAGGCTTTGGGCCATCCTCTGCTGCTTTCCCAGGCCACAAACAGGGAGCTGGATGGGAAGTGGAGCAGCTGGGACATGAACCAGGGCCCATAGGGGATCCCAGTACTTGAAGGGGACAAATTAACCAATTGAGCCATTGTGCTAGGCCTTACCCATTTTTCTGAATCAGATATCTCTTGAAATAAGCTAGACAGGAAAGCAATACCCTCAGCCCCAGAAGATCTTACAACCTGAAATACCCATGGAGGGACCCAGGGTATACAGTACAGCCTGTACTGACCACCTGTGTGGCCTGAACCCTGAGCTCCCACCTCGTGTCCAAAGAGGGATGTTGCCAGCTGCTTCGCAAGGCTCCAAAGACAGGGTTGCCTTGCTTCTGAAACAAAGCTGGGTGCTGTCTGTATGACAACGACATGATTTGCCAGGCACTGAGTTAGGCACTTGGCACAGGTGATCTCATTGAATCCAAGTAATTGTCTCATGAAATAGAAGGCATTTCACAGCGAAGGAAGATGAGCTGTTTGCTATGGGGCCCCGATATGGTGTAGAACTGAGCTGGGATTGGATTCCAAGGGTCTCTGCTCTCAGCTGGAGAGACCCTAGTGTCCCAGACTCAGGATGACCCAGGCAGCTAGGCAGAACCTGGATGCAAACTCTGCATGCAGGCAAGGCTCACTGAAGCTTTCCAGGGACCCCTGCAGGTACAGCATGGGAGTGAGCCTTGCCTGCATGCAGAGTTTGCATCCAGGTTCTGCCTAGCTGCCTGGGTCATCCTGAGTCTGGGACACTAGGGTCTCTCCAGCTGAGAGCAGAGATCACTGAAAGCAGAGGCTCCCAAGGCCCTCGCACGCCTTGGCCCATCTGGAAGCTGTTAGCCTCCTTTGCTCCCCCCTCCCCACACCCCGAGCCAGCTGTTGGCAGCAGTAAATTCTGGGAGGTGCCCCCACCGCACACCAGTGGTGGGCAGGCAGTTTGCAGGGGGCAAGGGCTGGGCTTTCTCACCACCAAGGCCCTGGAGGCTGGAAGGGAGTTGGGCAGACAGCAGAGGGTTAATCTGAGTAACCACAGCTGTCACCCAGAAGGACTCATCTCCTCCTCCAGGCCAGCAGGCAGCCCGTGGGGTTACTACCGGTTGAGTAATGAGGAGGGAAAAGAGAGAGGGAGGAGGCAGGGGGAGATCAAGGAGCAGAGATAGAGTGCATGTTTCTGCTGAAAGAAGATCTTCAAAAGGTCATCTGATATTGTCCATCCCCCTGCCGCCGGGGGGTCACAGTGACCGCGTGGCGCGGAGTGAGAACAGCAGCTTTGTAGTTGGTCAGAGCTGGGTCACAGTCCTGCCTTCATCATGGTTGGTATGTGTGACCTTGAGTGAGATCCTTGCTCTCACCACGCCAGAGCAACCTCACTCAGGCAATGGGAAACCAGAACCCACCACCCCTTACCCTGCCTCCCTGGGTAAGAGAGAGGGGGGCTGCAGGCAGGATTCCTGGAGATGTGGTCTGCTCCTGATTCCGGAAAGGTGGCCTTCTTGTCTCCACGAGTATCATTAAACCTCAAGCCATCTCCGCACCGCACACCCAACTCCCCGCTCTGAGTCTCTCACTGGAACCTCTGCAGCATCTCTGTCGCAGCAGGACTAGCTCTCAAGCCAGCTGTGCCCCTCGCCTCCCCCTTTCTAAGCCTGCCAGAGACTTCTGACCCCAGCACAGACTGTTCCTGCTACCTTTTATTGCTCCAATCTCACTCTGCCCCTTGGGACCTGTGATGGCATTAGGGAGGTTGTCGGACATCTCTGAGCTGAGTTCTCTTACTACAAAGATGCCTCCTTGCCCACTAGGGCACAAGAACTTCATGGCAATCCTGGCAAACAGGGCTGACACTGGATGGGAAGGACAGATGCTGCATTCCTCGGAGGCTTGCTGAGCTGGAGAGAAAAGCTGAGAAAATCCTGGATTCCCTACAGGATTAACAAATGGAATTTAGGGACCAACATAGTGGTGCTACTTGTCACACTGGCATCCCATAATGGCCTGCTCTACTTCCAATCCAGCGCCCTAATAATATACCTTGCAAAGTGGTAAAAGATGACCCAAATGTTTGGGCTCCTACCACTCATGTAGAAGAACTGGATGCAGTTCTATCACCCTGACTTTCAAAGAAATAAATCGAGAAATGAAGGAAAGCTATTGATATTTTGTTTAAAGATTTATATGTTTTAGGGCCCGGCGCGGTGGCGCAAGTGGTTAAGGTCCTTGCCTTGAACGCCCAGGATCCCATATAGGCACTGGTTCTATCCTGGCAGCCCCACTTCCCATCCAGCTCCCTGCCTGTGGCCCGGAAAGGCAGTCAAGGACGGCCCAAGGCTTTGGGAACCTGCACCCGCGTGGGAGACCTGGAAGAGGCTCCTGGCTTCAGATCGGCATAGAATCAGCCGTTGCGCTCACTTGGGGAGTGAATCATCGGACGGAAGATCTTCCTCTCTGTCTCTCCTCTCTGTATATCTGCCTTTCCAATAAAAAAATAATAAAAATAAATCTAAAAAAAACGATTTATATGTTTTCATTGGAAAGGCAGATTTTACAATGTTTAAAATGTAACGCATTAACAGCCATGGCATAGCAAGTTAATCCTCTATCTGTGATACCAGCATCCCATATAAGCACGGTTCAAGTCCCAGCTGTCCCACTTCTAGTCCCACTGAATATGGCCTTGGAAAGCAGTAGAGGATGGCCCTTATACCCACGTGTGGGACCCAGAAGAAGCTCTAGGCTCCTGGCTTCAGATTAGCTCAGCTCAGGCCATTCTAGCCATTGGGAAGAAAACCAGCAGATGGAAGATCTCTTTCTTCCATTTTCTCTGTTATTCTGCCTTTCAGATAAAAATGACTCTTTAGGGCCCGGTGCAGTGGCCTAGCGGCTAGGTTCCTTGTCTTGCATGCACCAGGATCCCATATGGGCACCAGTTCTAAGGCCAGCAGCCCCACTTCAAGTCTAGTTCCCTGCTTGCGGCTTAAGAAGGCATTCGAGGATGACCCAAAGCCTTGGGACCCTGCACCCACGTGGGAAACCCGGAAGAAGTTCCCGGCTCCTGGCTTCAGATCAGTGCAGCTCCGGCCATTGCCGTCACTTAGGGAGTGAATTATCTGATGAAAGATCTTCCTCTCTGTCTCTCCCCCTCTCTATATATCTGACTTTGCAATAAAAATAAATTTTTTAAAAAATCAATCTTTAAAGATATTATTCTAACCCCGGCAGCCCCGCTTCCCTTCCAGCTCCCTGCCTGTGGCCTGGGAAAGCAGTCGAGGACGGCCCAAAGCTTTGGGAACCTGCACCTGCGCAGGAGACCCGGAAGAGGCTCCTGGCTTTGGATCGGCATAGCATCGGCCATTGTGCTCACTTGGGGAGTGAATCATCGGACGGAAGATCTTCCTCTCTGTCTCTCCTCTCTGTATATCCGCCTTTCCAATAAAAAAATAATAAAAATAAATCTAAAAAAAAATAAAGATATTAATGGACTTAAAAAACAAAAGACTCAGGGCTATCACCAGAGAGTCTGCATCCCATATGAGCACCAGTTTAAGGCCTGGCTGCTCCACTTCCCATTTAGTTCCACACTGATGGTCTGGGGGTTCCCTGCCACCCATGTTCGAGACCCAGATGAAGCTGGATCGGAAACAGAGCAAACTGAAATAGGGTGTGGGGGACCCAACCCTAGCCATTACCAGCAGATGAAAGATCTTTCTCTCGCTCGCTCTCACTCTTTCTCTCTCTTCTCTCTTTATAACTCTGACTTTTAATAAATAAATAAATCTTAGAGAAAATGAAAGAATGAACTGGTTAGCATCTCCTAAGAGTGCTACTGCAAACAGGCCATGTTCCCAGGCTCCCGCAGTCTCTCCGTCATCTCCCGGACTGGTACACTACAAAAGTGGCTGCTCAGCCCTAGGCCAGGCAGCTGTCCTACACCCACTTTCCCAAGGCGTTCCCCTTCCTGTTCCCCTGTGAGCCCCAGTCCCCCGGTACACTGACATCACATCCCCTAGACATCAAGCCTCTGTTCCTAACCTTCCTCTCCTGCATCCCTCATCCACAGCTGTCCAATTCTCCCTTTTGAAAAGACAGATAATCATTTGTTAATCGCATTTTACACGAGCTTTAAACATGTTTATTTATTCATTTTTACTTTCTTATCTGAAAGTCAAAGAGAGAGATTTTCCACCTGCTTGGTCACTCCCCAAATGACTGTAACAACTAGTGATGAGCCGGGCCAAAGCCAGGCATCAGGGAACTTCATCCTGGTCTCCCACGTCAGTGTGAAGGATTCAGGTACTTAGTCACCACCTGCTGCCTCCAGGGTTCACCTTAACAGGAAGCTGGGTCAGGAGCGCAGAGTAGCCAGTACTTGAACCAGGCAACCTACGCTGCATGAAGCAGCACTTCTGCCCCCTCCCGATTCCACTGATGATTGGTTTGCAGCAATCAGTCTTAGTGAGCTCTTGGTTATTTTAAACTACCACTTGTAGGGTGTTTATTTTATGCTAGGTACTGTGCTAAGTGCTTCGCATCCTCTGTTTCAGTCAACCATACATATATAGGGCAACACCCCAAATGAGTTATCTAGCAGTTTTACCCAAGGGGAAACCAAGCCTCACAGCCCAGTGCACTCATCGCAGAGTCCTAACCCCAGGAGCAGCACCTCTGACCTGAGGAAGGCCCAGCAGGAACCCAGCACTAACATTCAAGTTCACACACATCACTCCAGATCTGACACATTGGCTGCCTGTGTGTCAACTCCACCTGGATGTCAACCAGTAGTCTTCAACTCGACTTGCTTAGAACCAAACTTCTGCTCTTCTAAACATGCTTCTCCTACAGCTGCCCCACCTCAGCTAACAGTAACTCCATCCTTCTAATAGCTCAGGCCAGAAACCTTGGTGCCGTCTCTGACACCTCTCTGCACCTCTCATCTTCAATCACCAGAAAAGTCTTGTTAGCCCAGCCTTCGAAATATATTCAGAACCCATTGCTCCTAGTCACCTCCACTGCCAACACCACAAGCATTGCCTCCATCAGGAAGGAAAGCAGCAAAGGGAATCCTTCAATTCCATGGGAACCGTAACCATGCAGCACATGAAATAGGAGAGGGTACAGTTAAAATAGGATTCAGGGCCAAAGGGGCCCATGCCATGTTGTAGTAAGCTAAGCCTTCACCTGCAGTGCCAGCATCCCATATATGTCCTGGGATGCCAGCTGTTCCACTTCAAATCCAATTCCCTGTTAACGGCCTGGGAAAGCAGCAGATGACCCAAGTTTTGGACCACTGCACCCACATGTGTGATCCAGATTCCTGGCTTCAGCCTGGCCCAGTCCTGGCTATTGCAATCATTTGGGGAATGAAACAGGGATGGAAGACTTCTCTACCTCTGCCTTGCTCTTCTCTCTCTCTCTCAACCTATCAAATAAATAAATATTTTTAAAATAGGGTGTATGTTTGGAGACACATTCACATCTGTGTCTCCCAGGACTCTCCTCCCCTGATATCACTCTCCCATCCTCCCTTCCTGCTTTCCCCCTCCATTCCTTCCCCCAACCTTCTTTTCCTCCCAAACACTCTTGAAGCCATTGTTCCATTCATAGCACAGCAGTGTGGGAGGTGCAGCGTACCAAGGTGGTTTCAGAGTCCCAGGAGACATCAGGCTGCAGCCCTGGTTTCCATAACAAGACCAAGTATTAGATAAGAAACTAAGGGAGCTGGGGGCCCTCCAGAACAGGTAGGCTCAAAGGCACAGGGAGCTCCAAATAGGAAGGGGGGTCTTTAAAAAAATGGGAGACTAATGTCAGATACTGCAAAGGACAAGGGAGGAAAGAATGGGGTGCCGTGTGGTAAGAACAGCTTTAACAAACACCTCCCCCTAGACAGGAAACCAACCATCCTAGCATGGAGGGCATCCATTTGGTTGGCACAGGAAGGTCATTAAAGGGCAGTGGAGTGCACAGAGCTCCCTCAAGTAATGAGAGAAAAGATCCAGAGTTGGACCTTTCAGTTGGAATTGCTGCAAGTGCAGTTAGCAATACAATAAAACTCTGACTCGGGATGCACGCAGACCTGGGTTCAAATCCTGGCATGACTTTCAAGTAAGTCTCTCTCTGTGTCTCCGTCTCTCTCTCTCTCCTCCTGGTATTGCTCACCTCTTAACTAGAGACATCATCCACCCCCACCCTACAGAGAGACATTTTGTAGATTCAGTGAGAGAATGTGTGTGAAAAACTCCGGCATCACACACCAGAGACACCTCTTGAAAATGTTTATCGACTCTTGAGAAAACAAAGGCTGTGGGTGTGAACCGCTTGTTCAAGTGGCTGAAGTCATAGGAGGGAAACATATTGTGCAATAGGCAGTGAGTGCAGAATGGGGTCAAAGGCTAGGTTTTGGGGGAGACCCTGCTGGGGGCAAGCAGGGAAGATATTTACAAGCTGAGGAGCTAGGCACTGCAAAGTGGTACAAGAAATGTGCTTAGAGTGCGATAGTGGCCCAGAGTGAGAACACGAAAATCTTCAAGCAGACCCTAGTTGAGTGAGTCATGTGCAAAGTGAATTCTCAATAAAACCACTTCCCATCGGACACAGCCTGAGGAGAACCACAAGCGACCTGATAGAAGGAGGAGAAGGGAGGATTCGGGCAAGACCCTCCAGGGGAGCCAAGGAGGAAGTGGAGTTCTCTTGGGATACACTGGCATGCTGCAGGACACTCCCTGGACCCACGGGCCTGAATGAGTGCCTACTAAGTGCCAGGCAATGTGCCAGTCTCTGGAAGAACCTAACAACTGCATGGCCGCCTGGGAGGGGTCACAGATGTGGAGGGCCTGGCAGGCTGCTCCAACCCACACCTCCCATGGGGTGGAGCAGACATGGGCTGAGCTCCACCCACAGGCACATTGGGCCTTGCAGAAGCTTGTACCATGACAGGGATTGAAGAGCAGCAAATTGGGAAGCAACTAGCTGAACTGGGTGGTACTGGACATGTTCCCTAGAAGAACCTGAGAGAGGTTCCTGAACCCATCACCCCCATCCCCTCACATTGACACAGGACCCCCCAAGGGCAAGGAGGCAGGCCTCGCCCTGTGAATAGCTCCCACCTGCATCAGCTGCTATGGTTTTCCTGAGTAAACACCAGGCCTGCCTACACCAACACCATGGGGGCTGCTGACCTGGAGATGTGAGCCACTGATCCTGGGTGGAAAGAGAGGCCCGGCAGACTAGGGCACAAGAAGCTGGCTTGGACTACAGAATGGCTAGAGTGGAAAATCCAAAGCTGGGGAGGGCACTGAGAGGTAACGGTCACGGTCAGTGAGACTCACCCCAGAGCAACCACCACAGGCTGCCACACGCATCAAGTACCCAGAACTGATCACAGTTACACTTTACTCCAGCTTCAGCAAGTAACTTCTCCCCACTTTGAACTCAGCACCCCCCTTCCCGTGTACACAGGCACTGGGTGTAAAGGCACAGGCTCTAGACTAACTCCTGGAAAGGGTGAAGGGAGGGTGGGGTTCCAGCTCTTCACTTCCTAGCTGTGTGAACTTGGCCATGTCACGTATCTTCTTTGTGCCTGATTTCTTTGTCACAGCATCCACTGCCAAGGTTAGAGTGAGGGTGAAAGGGATGGGTGGGTAAAGAGCACCTGGAATGCTTCCTGGCTCAGAGCAAGGGCTCAGTAAGTGATCACTCCTCAGGGGACGCTGACCATGAGAGACAGAGCCCTCAGTGACCTCTGGAGCCCCCCCCCCCGCCCCTCCAGCTCTAGTATTTTGTGACCTCAGCACTCTAGCTGCATTGTGCACATGTGTCCGCATTTTAACAATGTGCAGTGGACTGACACCTGGCAGTGTCTCAAATCTAGATAAGCTGTTGACCTTGAGTGTTCAGGACATACCATTCCCTATAAAATTCAATGGAAGGACTCATGCCCCACTCACACACTGCGGGAAGTGCAGAGTCCTTCCCACCATCTCCGAAGATGGGGGTTGAGCACCTCTGAGGATGGGGGTTGGAGGCAGGAGTTCTCCCAAGCCTTCCCTGTCTGAAGTCTTCCGCCCTGCACCCTGCGGTGGATCTACTGCTCAGCCCACATCTGCGCGGCAGACTTTCCTAAAGGTTCAGGTGTCTGATGGGAAAGTACAGCTCGGAGCAGGATACAACTTCAACATCAAAGTGTGACCGTAGGAGTCTGGGTAAATAAACTTAACACATACAAGGGGACTTCAAAAAGTTCACTTTATGAAAAAAAGATATGCATGGGTTTCAGACATGTTATGCCAAATTAAACTTACCTTTTAAATGTTGCATATATTTAATTATTTGGATAAGCAGACAGGAGAGCTCAGGCATCAGTTGTTTCAATCCCCACATGCTGACAACAGCCAGGCTTGCCCCCAGGGAGAGCTAGGAGCTGCCAATGCCACCCAACTCCCCCAGGCAGGCAGCAGGAACTCCACGATTTGAGCCACCTCTGCTGCCAGCCAGTCAGCAGCCAGAGCTAGTCACTACCATGAGTGGAAGTCACAGGTGTCAACTGCTAGGTTAACCAGCCACTCCCTAAACTTGTATCTTTTCCTTTCTTTTTATCTTTTTTCTAATAATTTTTTTTATTGGAAAGGCATATTTACACAGAGAAGGAGAAACAGAGGAAGATCCGCCCACTGCTTCATTCTGCCCAGTGGCCGCAATAGCAGAAACTGAGCTAATCCAAAGTCAGGAGACAGAAGCCAGGAGCTTCTTCCGGGTCTCCCACATGGGTGCAGGGTCCCAAATCTTTGGGCCGTCCTCAACTGCTTTCCCAGGCCACAAGCAGGGAGCTGGATGTGAAGCGGAGCAACCGGGACATGAACTGGTGCCCATTTGGTGCCCATGTGCTGGTGCCCAGCACATGCAATGCAAGGATTTAACCACTAGACTATCTATCACTCTAGGCCCTTAATTTGTATCTTTTCATTCAGCTTCCCTGTGAACTTTCTAAAGCACCCTAGCATGCAACAATGGAACACTGAACAGCTGTAAAATGATAATGATGATCATGGGCCAGGGAAACATGTTTATAGACACTTGTTGCAGAGAAACTGCCTGGAAGCCACAGAAGAAACTGGCAGCTAGAAGCAAGCACAGAAGAAGGTGACCCTGAATGTGCCTTCAAACACTGAAAGTGAAATATATGACAAGGTCCATACTAACAAAAACAACAACGTGAAAATCAAGATGTGCTCTCTGGCACAATGGTGAGAATGCTGACTGGGGTGCTCACACCTATAACAGAATGCCTGGGTTTGAATCCCAGCTCTGCTCCTGAGTCCAGTTTCCTGTGCACATGCACCCTGGAACCTCCACTGAGGACTCAAGTTGCTGGATCCCAGGCTCCCACACAAGAGATCCTGATGGAGTTCCCACCACTAGCTCCAGTTGTTGTTCACATTTTGGAGAGTGAGCCAGCAGATAGAAATCTCTCTCTCTCTCAACTCTGCCTGGATACTCCCTTCTTCACTGGGCCTCTCCATTATCCCCTTTCAAGAAACATGCGCATAACCCTCTGCCCAGCCACGCAAGAGGTGCCAATTGCCTCCTCACTTAACACACAAACCTTTCCTTCTCTTTTCACCCCCTTAGAAATGTGGAGCAGGTGCAAGTGTCGTATGACCCTCAGGTATCCCTGCTGGGCTATTGGCATGGCTACTTTCAACCTGAACCATGTCTGCATCCACAACCTTGCGAGCACTCCCAGCACTCTTCCCAGACACTCGGCATCCCCAGGCAGGGCCTCCAAATCCACCTGCCCCCCTCCCACACCTGCCACAGCACAGTCCACAGCTCAACAGCACATGCTCAACAGAGCAAGTGGGTCATCAGTCGGCAGGATGAATGTGTGGTCATGGGCATGGGCCTTGGGCCAGGGTAGGAGTAATAAACACAGTCTCTCATGTTATCACTTCAAGTAGCTCCTCAAAATACATTTTGTACCTTAGCTAAATTCATCTTCACCACAACCTGACCAAATGGATTCTATTGTTATCCCCATTGTATGGTTAAGGAAACTGAGGCATGATATGATTAAGAAACATGCCAGACATCACCTGGCTGACAACTGGGAGAACTGAGCACTATTACCCCATCTGACCCCAGAGAGGAGGTTTCAGTGATTTAAGCCATCTCACAAGTCCACAGCAAAAAAAAAAAAAAAAAAAAAAAAAAGCTATCTGCAAATAAACTTGTCTGGGCACAGTCAGATGAGTTGCAGGTGCACAGCCCAGCTGGAGCCTGGGGCTGAGAAGCCTCCCTCTCCTGAGGTTCTAGTAGAAGCAAGCAGATCACTGTCAGTCCAGCTCTGCTTGGAGGCAGAGGCGGCACCAAAAGCACCTTCCAAGGGCGTCACCACCTTCCTAGACTCTCACCTGAGCTGAGTGCCCTGTGGGTAAAAATCTACAGGCATACTGCAAAACATGCCGGAAATGTGGGATTCTTTTAAGGTTTATTTATTTTATTTGAAAGGCAGATCGGATTTACAGAGAGGAGAGACAGAGAGAAAGATCCTCTGTCCATATAGGGTTCTCTCCCCATATGACTGCAATGGCCAGAGATGACCCATCCGAAGCCAAGAGCCTGGAGCTTTTTCTGGGTTTCCCATGAAGGTGCAGGGTCCCAAGGCAAGTAGGGAGCTGGACAGGAAGTGGAGCAGCCTGGACACGAACCAGTGCCCATATGGGATTCCAGCACTTCCAAGGTGAGGATTTAGCCACTGGGCCATCATGCGAGACTCAGGAATGTGGATTTAAAGATAAAGTTTAGGGCCCGGCGGTGTGGCCTAGCGGCTTAAGTCCTCACCTTGAACACACCGGGATCCCATATGGGTGCTGGTTCTAATCCCAGCAGCTCCACTTCCCATCTAACTCCCTGCTTGTGGCCTGGGAAGGCAGTCAAGGACGGCCCAAAGCTTTGGGACCCTGCACCCATGTGGGAGACCTGGAAGAGGTTCCTGGTTCCCGGCTTCGGATCGGCATAGCATCGGCCATTGCGGTCACTTGGGGAGTGAATCATCAGACGGAAGCTCTTCCTCTCTGTCTCTCCTGCTCTCTGTATATCTGACTTTCCAATAAAAATAAATAAATTTTTAAAAAAATCCTCTATCCTACATCTGAGGTCCTTGGAAAGCTCCAACTTGGAGCAGCCACCAGAACCAGACTTTCCAAGTCAGGAGCAGCCCAGCTCCTGCAGAAACATAAATGTTGATTTGACCCCAAATTCCTGCTCAGCAGCCAATGGCCCCAGTGAAGCTCCCTGGGCGTTCTGGCTCCCAGATCTCCAACCTCAACCCAAGACAGCTAGTCCCCCTTCGACACTGCCCGCACTTCCAAATGGGTGCACTCTGCTGGAGAAAAACAACCCTGTTTTGTTTTTTTTTCCCAGTGAATACATGACCTGGAAAATCTATGTTCCCTTTCTTTCTTGCCTTGTTTCCTTTCTTCTCTCTCCTTCTTCTTTCTTTCTCCTCCCATAAATTTCCACTAAGCTCAACTATGCTCCAGACCACATAGTAGGCTTCAGACAGGCAGCACACTTAGAAGTTACCCACCCATGCACAGACTGGCATTGTGGCATAGCAAGTTAAGCCACCACCTGCAAGACCAGCATCCTTATGGGTACTGATTTGAGTCCCGGCTGTTTCACTTCTGAGCCAGCTTCCTGCCAATGCACCTGGGAAAGCAGCAGAGGATGGATCAAGTGCCTGGACCCTACACCTGGAAGAAGCTCCTGGATCCTGGTTTCATCCTGATCCAGCCCTGTTTCACCCTTGGCCATTTGCAGGGAGTGAACCAGTGGATAGAGAATCTTACCATCTCTCCTTCATTCTCTCAAACCCTGCCTTACAAAAAAAAAAAAAAAGCAAATCTTGAGAGAAAGAGAGCGAGAGGAAGAGAGAGAGAGATTACTCTGAACAAGTACATGCAACAAAGAACAGCATCAGTAATACACAGGGAAGGAAGCATATGAGTACCAT
The DNA here is from genome assembly GCF_017591425.1 of Ochotona curzoniae. Classification (NCBI taxonomy): domain Eukaryota; kingdom Metazoa; phylum Chordata; class Mammalia; order Lagomorpha; family Ochotonidae; genus Ochotona; species Ochotona curzoniae. Next base: position 8,687,844 of record NW_024466004.1, on the reverse strand, counting down.
GGATGCAGCAGTCAGCAAAGATTGCATCAGAGAAGTCACACTGGAGCTGAACCTTGAAAGGAGAGTGAGTGAGGGCAGGTGAGTGGGGAGGAGGGCAGGGGGGTGAGATTTGCAGGCAGCAACCAGAGCTCAGCCTCAGGCAGGAGAGTGCTCGTCACACAGGGTGACCCATAAGACAGTGGAGGCAGGAGCAACAGCCCTGGACAAGAAATAGCAGAGCACGTGGAAAGCTGGGAGCCACTGGGGCCCTTGCAGATGCCCAGGTTGTGCAGCAGCCCACTAAGGGGTGAAGGCAGTGCACTAGCAAGTGAGGGAGCAACTCGGTCTTCTTTCTGGTTTGGACAGAGCAGCTGGTAGGGGTAAAACAGCATGAGGGATAACTGAGCCCTCTCGTGCCCATGCAGGCAGCCTCTGGCAGTGCCTCTCAATACAGTCACCTTCCCACTCCACCCCCATATGGTTCTGTGCTATGACATAAGCACCGAGGGAAAGGATGCTGCTCTCAGCTGAGACACCCACCCCTACCCCGAAGCAGAGCTCATAGCCACCATAGATGCATGGCGAGGCAGCTAGGAGGGAAACAAGGAGACAGAGGTAAAGTGACAGCCAGCACTGCCAAAGGGACCAGCATATGCCAGCTACTGTCCTAAGGCTTTCTACAAGTCAATCCCATGACTAAGAGGGGTGTGTGTATGTGTGGGGTGTCTGTGTGTGTGTGTATGGTTTTATTACTGTTCCAGTGAGTACCAGCCGCACCATAGACTTAATCCAGAAGTCTCACACCTGCTGTTTGTTCAATGAATACAATCGCCCATCAGTACCAGTGGATGACAGTTCCAGGCCATCCACATCCTCCCTCCATAAACCCCACCTCCAAACCCACAGATGTCAACCAAGTCCCCCAGGGTAAAACGGCATAGGACTCACATCTGTGTACCATCTGCATACACCCTCCCGTGTATTTCAAATCATCTCTAGATGACTTAGGATCCCAAACACAAGATCAGTGCTAGCTCAATAGCTGTTCCACTGCAGGATCAGGGAATAATGACAAGAAAGCAAAGTCGGCCCGGTCACCTTTTTGTTCAAGTGTTTTGGAACCACAGGTGTTTAGATCTGTAAATGCAGAACCCATAGACAGACAGCTGTACCTGCTGAGCACGCACTATAGACTAGGCGCCAAGGGCATCATGGGACACTCAGGATACAAGGGTGGATAAACAGAGAAACTACAACCAGCCTGTATTATGCAGGTGAGCTGAAGGACACACTCCAGGGTCAGACCTCCTGCTAAGTGGCTCCAGGCTGCTTTCAAGGTCAGTTGCCAAAGAAAGAGCAGCCATTCTGTGGAGGTTCTGGAGTTCATGGCCATCCCACCTCACACACCCCTCTGGTAGCTGGACTCCTAGACAGAGGACCGAAGGTTTGGGTCCAGCAGCAACTTCTCCCCAGAAATGCTCCCCTCCCTTTGGACTTTGGACTTTAATCTCTTAGCGGTGAAGTTCTTTGGAGTCTATGTGATGGGTAGCAAATGCAGCCAGGAAGATCTTGTCTCCAGAAGTTGCCTTCTCCTGAGCATGCTCCTGATTGAGAAGTTCAGGAAGTCTCTCTTGGGCCCCCTGGGGCCAGAGCAAGTGTGCAGGAGAAAACATCAGGAAAGTAGGGCATCCTGGGGGAGCTTCCCTACTTCCAAGGTGGGGAGCCACCTCTGCACCAAGGACGCGCAAAGTCAGGAGAAGAAAGAGGGCTTTAGGGCCTGGTGCAACGGCTGAACTGGGGAGTAAACCAGGCAGAAAGAAGATCTTTCTCTCTGTTTCTCCTCTCTGTAAATCTGACCTGTGCTTCCAATAAAACATAAAATATATTTTTAAATCTGCCTATCCAATAATATAAATACATAAATCTTAAAAAAAAAAAAAAGACTAGCCCTACAAGAGAGTCGTGTTGGTTTCAGAGGCCCCACCGAGCATCTGCCGTGGTCACCAAAAAGTAACTGAGAGTGGAAAGTCACCATGACTCCAGCTACCTCAGGGTGCATTGAGTCGGCATGGGATATCTATTCCCACTAACACATACCTAATTGCCTGTTTGGGTCTTTGAGTGAAAATTCTTGAAATACTATGTACTGGGTCCGATGCAATGTCCAAGTAGTTCAAGTCTTCACTTTGCACGTACCAGGATCCCATATGGGTGCCAGTTTGTGTCAGGCTGCTCCACTTCCCATCCAGCTCCCTGCTTGTGGCCTGGGAAAGCAGTCGGGAATGGCTCAAGCCTTAGAAACCTTGCACCCACATGGGAGACCCAAAAGAAACTCCTGGCTCCTAGCTTCGAACCAACTCATCTCTGGCCCTTGCGGTCACTTTAGGAGTGAACCAATGGATGGAAGATCTTTCTCTCTGTCTCTCCTCTCTGTAAATCTGACTTTCCAGTCCAATACAAATAAATTAATCTTAAACAACAACAACAAAAAAAAACCTACGTACTAAGCTGCAGTATCAAGATCCGGCCTATCACACGTTACCCAGTGAACTGTACCACCTGTGGCCTGAGCCTCAAAGAGATCACTACATTTTAGCTCCAGGACAGGCCTTTGAAGGGAGCTGCGTGGACAGGTACAAATGGAAATTCACCTAGTGTGTCAGCCTGTGGCAGGAAGGGCTCAGTGAACCCCTGCCCAGTGCTCATTACCCAGGGCGCATCAGAAGACACAAGACTCTGTTGAGGCAGAGCTCCTGGAAGCACTAGGCTGGATTTTGGTCAGGCACTGAGCATGAGCCTTCTCTCCCAACCAGAGTCTACAGGTGGAGGAATGATAGCAGCTGGACATCTCTGTGCCCCCCGTGGGTGAAGATTCCAGGTATTCCTTTCAAAATGTGACAGTAACCAGGAAGTAGTTGTGTAGAACAGTTCTCACTTGGGAATTTCCTAGAATTCCTGATTATCAACTTAAACTCATCCCATCAGAATCCTTGGAGGATGAAATCCAAGTGTGGTGGTAGTGGTGATGGTAGTGATGCTTAAAGCTTCTCAAATGGATGAGATGCTATGGTGCAGGCCAAACTGTACAGTGCAGATGAAGATGTGAGGTGTGATGGCTCAAGGACCCCAGCTGGGCAGTCACCACGCACAGGGCTTCCAGTGCAGCATCACCAACACCGTCCACCTTGCTGTGGGCACTGAGCTGAGAAGTCTGGTAGAGGTCTAGTCCCATGTGGATCTTAGAGTCCTTGGCTAGGAAGAAGACCCTAGGACCCCCTGTCACAGAGCTGTTAGAACTGCTAGATGCCTTACAGCCCAACCTGGGAATTCTGCAGGCGTGGACCTCACCCTGGATTTAACAGGGGCTCAGGAATCCCTGGGAAGGGTAGGGCTTGGGACAAGGACTCAGGCCAGCCGGGTTATATAGCCACAGGCAAGAGAGGTGGCAAAAAGGATAAGCTCCTTAACCTTACTTTGGAGCCTGGTACCCTCCATCTTTCCCCCGTCCCCCTGCTGATATACTGACACCTGCCCTCCACCTCACCCAGATGGGGAGGAGCTAAAAATCCAGCAACCTCAGGACTGTCATCAATTTGTTTTCCTTCTGGGGTCAGATTATTCTCAACAGATGCACCCAGGGACCTGGTCCATCCGGGGACATAAAAGGGCCTGGTGTCCTGGTTCTGGGGTTATGCAAAGAGCACATGCAGCCTTCCAGAGGGAGAAGAGAAGGAAGCTATCCTAGGGCCTCCAAGTCATTGGCTTCAGGACATTCTTTGGAGGTAAGAATGCCATCCTTGGGAGACTGAGAAGGGAGGGGGTTCACAAAGAAATGGGATGGACATAGGTATCTGTTATCACTCTGAGTTCTTGCCCCACAGGGATAAGAACTGGAGGCAGAAGCAAAAACACAGTGCTCAGTGAGAGCAGGGACTGTTTAGAAGTAACCAAGTGGGGCTCAGTGCAATGGTTCAATTGATTAATCATCCTTCTTCAAGTGCCAGGATCCTATATGTGTATCAGTTTGTATCCCAGCTGCTACACTTCCCACCAAGCTCCCTGCTTGTGGCCTGAGAAAGCAGTCAAGGATAGCCCAAAGCCTTGGGACCCTGCACCTACATAGGAGACCCAGATCCTGGCTTTGGATCAGCTCATCTCTGGCCATTGCTGCCATTTGGGAAGTGAATCAGAGGATGGAAGATCTTTATCCATCTCTTTCTCTCTGTAAATCTGTCTTTTCAATAAAGATAAATCAACAACAAAAGGAATAAGTAAATAAACGCATATTCACGCTAGAACGTGGGCAACTCCCTCTAAAGATATGCCCATTATGAGTGGGCCAGATGGCTGCCCACAAGGAGAAAGCATGGGATGAGGCCATGGAAGGACCTATAGGTGCACCTGTCTCTTATGTGAGGCAAGGGGCTGTAGCCTAGTTGAATTCACAAATGAAGTGGTTTAAAGCATGAGGCTTTCTAGGCCATCCATGGTACCTCCAGATGAGTTTAACTTCCACAGGGCCATCATGGTATCTCCTCTTTCCAGGTCCCAGGTGAGACACAGGTACATCATGGGATAGCAGGCATGTTAGGTCAACAGGTAAGAGGTAAGGTTGCAAGGCAGGGCTGGCAGAAATGACTGGGAGCATCTTCACCTGCTCCTACCTAACCTTCCTGCCTATCAGAAAGATGAAGAGGCTAAACAAGAATTCTTTAGCCCTCTTCCTCCCTCACCTCATAACCCAGTGGTCCTCAACTTTGGCTGTGGGTGCTTTACAGATGCTGGTGCAGCCCCTGCAAAGGCTGATTTAACTCTGGGGAGAGACCAGGTACACCTGCTTGTGTAACTCCCTGGTCAGCAATGATGGAATTCCCTGATGGAATCACTGACTCATCTAGACAAGAGGATGGATTCGGCTTCTGGAGGCCAGGGGTGGACAGTTTACCAAATGAGCCTCCATCTCCGTATCAAACACATTAAAGGCTTTGCTCCAAGAGCATGGGCACCTGCTCATTCTCAGCTTCTCTTTCCCCACCTTGGACAAAGTTCTTGGCCTCTCAGAGACTCACATTATTCATCCATAACCTGGAGAGAATGTGTTGCCACCTAGGGGGTACGTCTACACAAGTATTGGCATGTGGCAGGCAATGAGTACAAAGTAGCTTTCACTGCCAAAAAAAAAAAAAAAAAAGCCAGTTGTCCAGCTATGTCTACCACACCATTAGTATTAGTCACACAGCTATGACTGTGTAGCCTAAATGTCTCGTGATGGCAAAATAGCTAAGCAAAATGTGGTATATACATAAAAAGAAAGATTAGTCAGCCTTGGAAAGGAAGGAATTTTGGACTTAGGCTACAATGCAGATGAAAATGGAGGATGTGACACCACATGAAATCAGTCACCGAAAGACAAAGGCAAGGTACGCAGAGAGATCATCCTCAATACAAAGTTAGAGTGGCAGGGGTGGGCATTTGGCCCAGGAAGTCAGATACCTGCAAACCATTTCAGATGCTTGGGTTTGAAAGCCAAGCTCTGGGTCCTGACTCCGTCTTCCTGCTAGTGCAAACACTGGGAGGCAGCCATGAAGGCTCAAGCCATTGGATCATTGCCACCATGTGAGAAACCTGAACTGTAACCCGGCTCCCAGCTTGAGGTTCTGCCCAGCCCTGTCACTCTGAGCCATTTAGGGGAGTGAACGGTTGCATTGAGCACTCTCTCACTCTCTCACTTCTCTCTCTGCCTCTTGAGTAAATAAAAAGAAAAGAAAAAAATAGAATGGGAGTTGCAAGAAATGGGTTTGGAGAGGAAGATTCATGAGAGCAGGGTTTCAATTTTGCAAAATGAAGGGTTGTAGAGCTGGATGGAGGTGATGGATTCACAACAGGGGGAATGCATTGAATCCACATACAAATGACCTGGAGGGTCCGTCCCTGCCACGCCTGCTTTTCCACAGTTACAAAGTAAACGTCAGAGGAAACAGTAAACTCAACCAACTGCCAGAATTTGTGACACAGCTGCCTCCAGAGAAGAGAGGGCCCGCAGGACTGAGAGAGACACACGGGGGCACAGATGCACAATGGATGAACTCAGGATTTATACCGCAGATAAACAGGAAACGAGAGATGGGTTTAAATATTTACATGGTCTGCAGGCTTCAGGGTGAGGACACTGCGAGGGAGGAGGAAGGCCAGGAGACACCAGGAGGATGTGAACACTAGTAGGAAATGGGGGATTGTGAGCGATCCTGCATGTGTTTCCAATGCACCCAGGGAGAAAGGGGCAACACCAGGAGGGTGAAACCCTTCCAGGAGACCCAGGGAGCCAGGACAGGAACCCAGGCTGCCCCACTCCTCCCTTCCAGAGAGACCCTTGTTTACCCTACGAGGCTGGGAGAGAATGTAAGCAAAAGCTGACTGCGCACTCCTAACAGGCGGCCTCCTCCAAGGAGGCAGCCAGGGAGGCTGGGAGGGGGAATCAAGCTGTTTTCCAGCCAGCTGTTTGTTTGCTGGCTCTCCAGCTCCCTCTGTCCTCAAGCCTTTTCCTCCCCTTCTGTCCTCCCCTGCCCTGGCCTCTGCCCTCTCCTTTCTCTCCAGCTCCACTCCTTGTCCCTACCCCCAGATCAGCTCCCTCGCCAGACCCAGGTGTAGGGGAGTAGGGTGGGCACTTTTGTGTCAGCAGGTGACTGTAGCTGAGACACCAGGAATATCCTGCCCCTTTGGCTGTAGTCTTTTAAGCCCTTTCCAGATCCCAGCTACAGAACAAGTTCCCAGCCTGTATTTCTAGAAGCCAGATGACTTGATCAAGGGCAGTTTGAGCCTCCAACTTGTTGCCACGTTGAACAAGTCACTCCTCTCTGGAGTCAGAGGCAGAGAATTATTCCAGAAAGAGGACACCCCTCTCTTTATGCCTGCCCTTTCCTGCCTCCTAGGACGGAAAGTGGGATGACTCCACTTGGCAGGGGCCTAGGGCAGAGGAAGTAGACATGCCTGCAACAGCTGGGGCAGGCAACTGGGCTCGTGCATTGGCCCTGTTCCCTGGACCCCTAACCCCAGAGATCCAGGAACCAGCCTGGCCTTGGAGTAGGGAGGGGGAAGGGCCCAGCTAAGGGTCATTCTAGCTCCCACCTCCACTCAAGCTAGCGTGCAGTTTCTCCAAGAGGAGGGCAGTGGGGCATAGGTCCCCTTGAGAGGCCAGATGGGCGTAAAAGGGAACAGCGAGCATCCTCCCTCTCCCTCCGTTCTGGCCAGCTGCCTGCCAATGACCCAATAGCAATGAGCAGAATGGCTGGCTTTGCTTCCTCCCGAAGTTCTCACATTCCATGGCCTGGCAGCTCTTAATAATAAATGCATCAGAAACTTCTCTCTGGGGTCAAAAGGAAATTGTGAGCAGGGGGAGAAAGTGGCAGTTTTCCAAACACTGAGTTACAACAGCCCTCTCCTCCCCACCACCACCACCACCACCACACTCACACACACACACACACACAACCTGGGTGTGGAGCGCATGCTCTGTGGGCATGAATACCCACCTCCCAGACAAAATCTAATTTACATTCTTTTATTAACATCTTCAACATTAAAGATTTATTTATTTTTATTAGAATAGCAGATTTTCAGAGAGAAGGAGATACAGAGAGAAAGATCTTCCATCCACTGGTTCACTCTCCCAAGTGGCTGCAATGGCCAGAGCTGAGCTGATCTAATGGGTTCAGGAACCCAACACTTTGGATCATCCTCCACTGCTTTCCCAAATCACAAGCAGGGAACTAGGTGGGAAGTGGAACAGCAAGAACATAAGCTGGAACCCATATGCATTCCCAGTTCATACTAGGCAAGGATTTAGCCACTGAGCCATCATGCCATGCCCAATACCTCCAACTTCAATAAATCATCTAAGGGGCCAATGCCATGGCACAGCAAGCTAATCTTCTGACTGCATCCCATTTGGGCACTAGTTCATATCCTGGCTATTCCACTTCTTATCCATCTTCCTGCTTACGGCCTGGGAAAACAGCAGAAGATGGCTCAAAGCTTTAGGATCCTGCACCCATGTAGGAGACCCAAAAGGAGCTCCTGGCTCCTGGTTTCAGGTCAGCTCAGCTCCATTTGGGGAATGAACCAGCTGATGGAAGATCTGATTTTTCTGTCTTTCCTTCTCCCTCTGTAAAATCTGCCTTTCAAATGAAAATAAACACATATTAAAAAAAAAAAAGGCAGTGTACACTTGAACTGTCAGGTCTGAAGCTTACACAGAGATTTCCGCTACTTGAGAAAGGTGGCATTAGAGTCCTGGGAATCCCTGTCTTGGTCCTGCCATTGCTGCCCTTTCCCTGCACCAGAGGATTCACAAGGGCACTGGCTTCTACAAGAACAAAAGGGTAGACCAAGGACAGAAACCCAGCCCTGTGGTTCCCAGCCTATCCCATCTGTACCCAGGGAAGCCCCCTTACACCTCAGCTCCAGAGTGACCCCAGCATCAACTGGAAGCATCCCTGGAGACTCTCTTTCCAGCAGCCACTTACGCTATGGCTGAGGCCATGGGGCATTCAGAGCTGTGCAGAATGCAGAACCCCCAAGGGCTGTGCAAAGCTGAGTGAGACCTCACCTTTAAGGACTCCCCAGGCCTTCTTCCAGTGTCTCTGGCACCCCTCTAACCTCCAGAACCCTACAGTTTTTGTCTCCTAGGGAGCCTCCCCAGGAGTTAGCAGTACCATTCTAAATAGCAACATTCTCAAAGAGGGCTTATGCCAATACGTTCCTAAGGTGGCTCCTTGCCTGCATGACCTTCCCTGGCCCTCTAGTGATGCTCACAGCAACCCCAGGGAGGGCTGGGAATTACCTCTGGATTCAGCCCAGGACTCAGAGCCACAGATCCTGCCCATCCACCTGCAACACCAGGGTACCTGGGGACCCCTTGCCCCCACCCTGGCATCTCTCTCAGCAAGCTGAAGGACCTAGTTCAGACTCCCCCAGCTAGAAGGTGACAACTCTAGAGACTTCAGGCTTCCCACTGTCCACTACCTGCCCAGGATACAAACATTTCCCAGAAGCCCTGATGGCTTTCTCAGGTGTCACTCTGTGAGTTCTGGCAAGCAGGATCCAAGGTCAAGGATCTTTTTTTTTTTTAAGATTTATTTATTTGTTTTGCAATGTCAGATATACAGAGAGGAGAAGAGACAGGAAGGAAGATCTTCACTCCCCAAGTGACTGCCAAGGCCAGTGTTGTACCGATCCGAAGCCAGGAGCCAGGAACTTCCTCCAGATCTCCCACTAGAGTGTAGGGTCCCAAGGCTTTGGGTCGTCCTCAACTGCTTTCCTAGGCCACAAGCAGGGAGCTGGATGGGAAGTGGGGCTGCTGGGATTAGAACCAGCACCTATATGGGATTCCTCACCAAGCATTCAAGGCTAGGACTTTAGTCGTTAGGCCACTGCGCCGGGCCCAGTGAACAACTTCTAAGGGACAGCTTTAAAGACTAGCAAGTGGTAGGGTCACGTAGTTTACTACCTGCATCACCAGCATCCCCATCTGGTCACCAGTTTATGTCTCAGCTGTTCCACTTCCAATCTAGCTCTGTGTTAATGGCCTGGGGAAAGTAGCAGAGGATGGCCCAAGTGCTTGGGCTCCTGCCTCTCATGGAGATATGGAGAAAAGCTCCTGACTCCTGACTTCAGCCCAGCCCAGTGTTGACCATTACAATCATATAGGGAGTGAACCAGCAATATGTGTGTGTGTGTTTCTCTCTGTATCTCTGATCTTGAAATAAGTAAAAAAAAAAAAAAAAAGACTTCATTTTTTTATTTAAAAAAGGATAGCAGGTTGTCCCTCAGTCCTAAGCCCCTGTTTATTTCTCCTTCTCATTCCCTGGAATATCTAGGCTCCATGTCAGTAGCTCAAACATCCCCAAAAACAACGTGAAGGCAGAGCAATAAGCTAAAGGGAACCCAGCTGCCTAGCCCCTTCCAGGGTCACTTGCTGTCTGCTCAGACCACAGCCAATGTGGATTTTCCATTCTGTGTAACTGATCAGACTGCTAGCACAAACAGGTGGTAAATGTCCAGCAGTCTTCCCGCCCAGCACTGCCCCTTTCCCCTACCTTGGGGAAACACTTCTTCATGGCCTCTCCCGCAGCTTCTCCAGGTGAGCCGTGAGCACCTGTCCAACCTGTCTCAAGGCCAGGAGCTTGATAGCTCAGCCTGTCTCAAGGCCAGGAGCTGCCGGCAGCCTGGGTGGAGAGAACAAGTGAGTGAGGTACGATGCCAGGGACTGAATCACAACCACTCCAGGTCGCAAGGACAGGACTATATGTAGAATCAGGCATCCAGACGAAGAGACTGAGGCACAAGAGCAGGTGCATCTGACTTCACGTTGCCAGGTGGTTAGCACAGAGCCTGACTTTCAGTCCATAGTCTTTCTTCTCACATTTGCATTTTCCTTTGCATGCATATGGGGTGCCATCTTGTACTTATTAGCAAAAATGTGCCAATGCACCAAGTGTCAAAGTTCAGAATCTTTTCCTGCTTGTAGGCACCAGGAAAAAGCCAGCTGGTAGGTCTGCCAGCCTGACAGACACCCAGGCCTCTGCAGAAACACCATGCCACAGCCAGTGCTGACCTGGAGCAAGAGGCTGTGGAGCACAGCAGGTTTCATTTGGGCCAAACCCAGGCTGACCTTCCACCATGGTGCTTGGGGGCATGCCAGGTAGCCGCAGCAGCCCTATTCCCCTGCGGCCAGCAATTTTGTTGGAGGACAGGTGGGGGAGTCTCCTTCCTCCAGCCTGGCTTTCCTGGAGGCCTGGGATTCTTCTGAGGACCCGTTCAGCTGCCCCTTACCAGCACCACTTCTTTCCAGAATCTTCTTTCCTTATTTACATTAGAGCAGTAGCATGTCTTAATGCCTTAGCCCAAACATGAATCAGTTTCACTAGATAGGGAGTCCATTTTATGGTATATTTAAGTTTTATGACCTTTTTTGCGAGCATGCTTTATTTTACGACTAACAAGGTTACAATTTTTTAAACCAAAAATAACAAGAGAAAGAGAGAAAGCACAGTTGCTTTCATGAAGTTTACAAAATGTATCTTTGTGAGACCAGCACCTTTATCCCTGGAGAGCGCTCCCACCCACACTTCCTGCCACCCAGCCCAGAGTATATAATCATCTATTACAGAAAGCACATAATAGTGCTTCAACTGGGCCTGGTGCAGTGGCCTAGTGGCTAAGCTCCTCACCTTGAATGCACTGCGATCCCTATGGGCGCTGGTTCTAATCCCAGCAGCCCTGCTTCCCATCCAATTCCCTGCTTGTGGCCTAGGAAAGCAGTCAAGGACGGCCCAAAGCCTTGGGATCCTGCACTCCAGTGGGAGACCTGGAGGAAGTTCCTGGCTCCTGGTTTCAAATCAGTGCAGCATCGGTCATTGCAGTCACTTGGGGAGTGAATCATTGGACAGAAGATCTTCCTCTGTATCTCCTCTCTGTATATCTGACTTTCCAATAAAAATAAATAAAATAGCACCTCGATTGATATCCAAAGGTGAGGAAAATTAAGAGCAAACGCGTATCGCTTCTCGGCCTTTTGGCTAGGATAAAGTGTAAGAGCAAATGCATAGACCAAAGGAATAACTTGGATAGGGTAAGAGTGCTGTGAGCACTGGAGTAAGGTGCCTGAAAACATCATGGGAAATGTTGAATTAGCAAAGACTCTGCCTCCTCAACACACACACAGAGTTTCCAAGCTCACTGCAGGCAAGCAGGACACACCTGCAGAGAGGCCACCAACAAGCCTTCACTGTTCGAGGCATACCTGCTTGGGAGGCAGCAGCCCCACCACAGGAGGGAACTGCCCTGTTTAGAAGGTCGTGGGAAACCAAAGTGTGTAGCCGGGCGCAAGCTGGAAGCAGCCAAGCCTGGTCATTCCTCCCACCCGGCAGCCCATCCCTGCTCGCTCGCTCGGAAGCCCTAGGCGCTGTCCTTGCCTTCCACAGCAGCAGCTGCGGGAGGAGGGGCAACCCCTGCAAGTGAAACCAGACCCTTCTGAGGCACACAGCCTCGGGTCCCGGCCTGGGCAGGGCAGGCACTGCAAGCTCGCGTGTTGTTACAGTTCAGTCACCCAGCTGGGAATCAGCATGGGGGTTGTAAGGAAACCGCATTAATGAGGAGAAAGCAAACAGGACTGTCACTTGAGCTGGCCAGCCCTTTTCCCTGGTTTCCCTTGCAGCCCCTTCCCACGACGATCCCCACAGCATCAGATCTCTCCTCCTTCGCGCCCTTTTTCGTTACTTCTGCTTGCTCGGGCTCACATCTGTGCAAGCTCTTGGCTCTGACCCTTTTTCCTGGGCCCGCAGGGAAGAAAGCTGGGAGAGCACACCCCTCTACAGCTGGGACAGACGAGCTGGCCACCCCTCCCCACCCCCTCCCACCCTTATGGCTTCCAAACTCAGGCCTTTGCTCTGGCCTGAGCCTGCAGCCCTGTGGGCCAGCAGACCAGATCCTTTCCACCACGGGTTGAAGTTTTCCTTGGCAAGACGAGTGCGGCAGGATGCGCTTCCTGGAGGTGTTCCTCTGAACATCTTCACTAGGCAAGTTGATGTAGGACTGAGGTTACCTCCCTCCAGAACTAAGGATATAATGTGAAGGCAAGATGGAAGGGCTCCTGGGAAAGGGCAGCCAGGCTCCTTGGGTTTGGGGTATATGATTTTTGTTACATGTGTTGGGACATAGCAGGTAAAGCCACCACCTGCAACATCGGCATCCCACATGGCTCTACTTCCGATCCAGCTGCCTGTTAACACACCTGGGAAAAACAGCCAGGAAACAGCCTCAGTGTCTGAGCCACTATCAACTACATGGGAGTGGCTCAACGCCAGCTTTGGCCAAGGCGAGGAATTTGGCCACTAGGCTACCACCGTGGGCTCAAACACAAACTTTTTTTAAAAATGGTGCAAAAGGAAAGGAAAAAAAAAAAAAAAAACAAACAGAGATTCTAAAAAACAGACCAGACATAAGGCAATAGAGAAATTATATCTTAATGAATGGTACTGAGTCTGTTGGACATTGCTATGAGAAAAATACAAATCTTTTTCAAGGATTCATTTATTTTAAAGGCAGAGTGAAAGAGAGAGCTTCCGTCTGCTGATTCACAACCCCAAATAACCACAACAGCTGGGGCTGGGCCAGGGCTGGAGCCAGAGGCCAGAAACTGCATCTGGGTTTCTTTTCTCTGTAGGTGGCGAGACACACGCACTGGAGTCACTGTCTGCTGCTTCCCAGGTGTATTAGCAGGAAACTGGACCAGACTGGAAATGCCGTGTAAGAGATGTGGGAGTCCCAGACAGCAACTTCACTTCCTGTGCCACAGCACGAGCCTCCCAAAATGAATCTTAATTCCAATCAGACAACATAACAAACTATTTCAAATGAATCGAAAATACATACTTGAAAGGTAGAAAAATAAAGTTTCTGGAAGAGAACAGAACATCCGCGCCCAGCAGCATGGCCTAGCAGCTAAAGTCCTTGCCTTGAACACGCTGGTATCCCATATGGGAGCCACTTTTAATCCCAGCAGCTCTACTTCCCACCAAGCTCCCTGCTTGTGGCCTGGGAAAGCAGTCGAGGAAGGCCCAGTGCTTTGGGATCCTGCACCCGTGTGGGAGACCCAGAGGAAGTTCCTGGCTCCTTGCTCTGGATCTGCTCAGCATCGGCCGTTGCGGTCACTTGAGGAGTAAATCATTGGACAGAAGCTCTTCCTCTCTGTCTCTCCTCCTCTCTGTATATCTGACTTTGTAATAAAAATAAATAAATCTTAAAAAAAAAAAAAGAAAACAGAACAGCCTCATGACTTTGACAGGAAACATAAAATTTAACAATAAAAACTAGGCACTAGCACAGTGGCATGAGCAGGCTAATATTCCACCTGTGGCACCGGCATGCCATGTGGGTGTTGGTTCAAGTCCTGGCTACTCCACTTGCAATCCAACTCCCTGCTTATGCCCTAGGAAAACAGTGGAGGACGGTCCAAAGCCTTGGGACCCTGCACCATGTGAGAAACCCAGAGGAAGCTCCTGCCTTCAGATTGGTTCATCTCCAGTTACTGCAGCCACTTGAGGAGTGAAGCAGCAAATGGAAGAACTTTCTGTCTCTCCTTCTTCTCTCTGTATGTCTGCCTTTCCAATATAAGTAAATAAATTTTTTTAAAAATACAAAATACAAAATACCATAAAACATATTGAGAAACAGGCACTACAATGCAGTGGGTTAAGCCATCATTTGGGAAAACCTCATTTCATATCAGAATGCCAGTTGGAGTCCTCACTACTCACCTGCAGTTCAGTTTCCTGCTAATGTGTCCTAGGAGACAGGCAGAGAATGATGGCTCCAGCACTGGGCCCCTGCCACCCCTTTGGAAGACCAGGATGGAGATCTAGGTTCCTAGCATCAGCCTCATCCAGCCCTGCCTGCTGCAGACAAGATTTATTCTCTCTCCTTCCTCCCTTCCGCACTTTCCCTCTGTCTCTACCTTTCAAGCACATAATAAGTAAATAAATATATTCGAAAACATACTGTAGGGAGCCAGCGTGGTGACAGGCTAATCCTCTACCTGCAAGCACAAGCATCCCATATGGGTGCCTGTTCATATCCTGGTTGCTCCCTCCACTTCCCATCCAGCCCCTTGCTTGTGGCTTGAGAAAGTAGTAGAGGATGGCCCAAAGCTTTGGGACCCTGCACCCACACAGGAGACCCAGAAAAAGCTCCTTGCTCCTGGCTTCAGATTGGATTGGCTCAGCTCCAGTCATTATGGCCATTTGGGGAGTAAACCAACAGACAGATATTTATTTCTCTTTATATTCTTTCTGAAATTTTGCCTTTCCAATGAAAATAAATATATATTTTTATAAGATTTATTTTTATTGGACAGTCAGATATACAGAGGAGAGGAGAAAATCCATTGACTCACTCCCCAAGTGGCCGCAACAGCTGGAGCTGAGCCAATCAGAAGCCAGGAGTAAGGAGCCTCTTCTGGGTCTCCCACACTGATGCAGAGTCCCAAGGCTTTTGGCCGTCCTCAACTGCTTTCCCAGGCCACAAGGAGGGAGCTGGATGGGAAGCGGGGCTTCTGGGATTAGAACCAGCACCCATATGGGATTGTGGAGCACGCGAGGCAAGAACCCAAGTTGCTAGGCTATCACACTGGGCCCAATATATCTTTAAAAAGAAAAGAAAATATATTGTAGGAAGATGGAAAGGCAACCTATACTGCAGGCTATGAAATCAACAGTGCATATATCTAACAAAAAATAAGGATCCAGAATATATATTTTTAAAAATACAAATTCTTAAGAAAAAGACGGGGCAGGCACGTAGGCTAGCAGTTCAAATTGCCTCATATCAGATCAGAGCATGAACATATCACATCTAGCTCCAACTCCTGACTCCAGCTCCTACTATTGCAGAGCCCTGAGGTCAGTCATCATGGGTCTAATGGCTGCGTTCTGCCACTGAAGTGGGAGACAGAGTTCCCAGCCCCTGGCACCAGCTATCCAGTTCTATCTCTGTGGACATTTAGGGAGTGAATCCACAGATGGGAGCACTGTCTTTCCTCTCTGCCTTTCAAAGAAAGAACCAGGCAATCCAGTATAAAATAGGTCAAAACCTTCAACAGACATGTTGAAAAAACAAGAGATCTAGATAATTAATAGACATAGGAAAGTTATTCATCTTCATTAGGCATCAGAGAAACAGAAAATAAACACAAAATGACATCCTATTGCATACCAACCAGAATGGCAAAATGAGAAGTATCCCTCCAACTCAAACATTGACAAGTATAAGGAACAATTGGAATTCCCATTTATGGCTGCTAAGAGAGTAGTCACTAGGGAAGACAGTTGGAAACAGTTATTGCTATATGCACATTCCTCAACCTAACAACTCCACTCTTAGCTATAGGCTCCTGAAAAACTGTGCTCTGTCTTCACCAAAAGTCATGTAGGAAAATGTGTGTTGCAATACTATTTGCAATCATCCTAATGGAAAGAATTCAAATACTAGTGACAAATGAAAGAATAAGGATGACTGTGATATACTCACCATGGAATGGCAAAGTTCAAATGCATGAAAAAAAAAAAGTAATTTATGGAACCGAAAACTGGGAGTGGTGCCTGGAAAGGAGCACAGTGGGGAACATTCTAGAATGCCTGTCATGTCTCACTGTTGGTTTAGTTAGGGCTGTCTCCTTTGGGAAAATTCAAGAAACTCTACTCTGAAGACTTGAGTGCTCTTTTTATACTTCAATGAAAAAGCGTACTTGAAAACAAACCAAAAAAAAAAAAAAAAACCTAAGTCTTTGTGGGCTGTTTTTTGTTTCTTTCTTTCTTTAAAAGGCTAGTTAAGTTTTGTGAGCAAAATCTAGTCTCCCAGAATTGTTTCTCATGAAGGATCTAACAATAAATGGATTCAGAAAAAATAAGACATTGCAAAACAAAGAATCTGTCCAGCACTATTTGACTTTGCTAAATGTAAATGCTTATCTTTGGATTACCAATAATATTTATTCTTTTATCTATTGTTTTGCTTTTCCACAATTGTCACACTACCTGTCATGGCAGAAAATAGAAATTGTTTTTCAAAATAAAATCTGATTATGATAAGTTAGGATAAGATAACAAGGAGAAAACTGGCACTTGAATGGGTCAACTCATTCTATCAAAAACAACCAAAATGGTGTCTCTAACTGGCCTGGTCTGTCTAGAAGTTGGGCACTCATAGAGAGATGGGGGTGTGGTACAGAGGGTGTGGCTCAAAGTCATCCTGACAGAAAAAAAAAAAAAAAAATGGAAGCAGTAGAAAGAATCAAAGCCGTTTTAATCCTGGTGGGGTCACCTGGACTTATACCCCAGTACACCCTGGGCCCCATTCCTTCACTTCTATCAGTCTCTCCACCTTGACCTACCTTTCTTTGAAGTTTCCCCTTTCTGTCTTTACAGAATGCATTGTCTGAAGGCACCCCAACTCCACATCTGTTCCCTCTTTGGGGATGCCGCTCAAGCTCCCAACTTAGGGCCTGCTCAGCATCTCCCCACCCACCAGGGTGGCAGGGCCCACTTCTCGCTCCCCCTCACTGGGAAACATGCTGTGCCACAATATGAACCTGATTTCCCCCATGGGTGAATCAGAGTGGATGAGTGAAGAGATTCCCCCTTTAGATTTATTAGGGACAATGGAAGAGAGTATCCTGGTCATCCTGCGGAAGAACTGCGCTGGGAAGGATATTCCTTTCTCAGGCAGCTTCTGAACCCACACTTGCTGTGAATCTGCAAAGAGGGAAAAGAAGGCAGCTGTGTTTTCTTCTTGGCACTGCATGCTTCCTTGTAACGCAAGAATGTTAGATTTATGAAGCGCTATCCCCAGAATTACCCTATTAACTGGCTTGTGTTGACTGAGCACTTAATGTTTTATTTCATCCAATCTTCACAACTCTATAAAATAGATTATATTTAGGCTTGGCATTGTGGCACAGTGGATTAGGCCATCGCTTTCAACATCAGCATTCCACATGAGCTCCCAGTTCAGGTCCCAGCTGCCCTACTTCCAAGCCAGCTCCCTGCTAATGTGCCTAGGAAGACAGCAAAAGATGGCTTGAGGACTTGAGCTCCTGCCACCCCTGCCAGGAGAGTTGAAGGCCGTTCCTGGCTCCTGGCTTCAGCCTGGCCCAGCTCCAGCCTTTGCAGTCATTTGGGGAGTGAATGAGAAAATGGATAATCTCTTTCTGTGGGCATCTCTCCCTCTTTCTGTAAATCTGCCTTTCAAATAAATCTTTTTTTTTTTCAAAGTAGATTCTGGGCCAGTGTTGTAGAAAAATAAATCTGCCTCATTCATTCATCCAGTACATAGCATGCAGCTGGCACTGCAGGTTAAGCTGTCATTGCAACACCTGCATTCCACACAGGTGTCAATTCAAATCCCAGCTACTCCACTTCCAGTTCAGCTCCCTGCCTACGTGCCTGGGAAAACAGTGAAGGATGGTCCAAGTTCTTGGACACCTGCACACACACATAGGAGACCCCAATGAAGCCCCTTGCTTTGTCATAGCCCCAGCCATTTGCAGCCATTTGGGGAGTGAACCATTGAATGGGAAATCTCTCTCTCTCTCTCTTTTCTCTAACTTGGCCTGTTAAGTAAATAAAACATCTTTTTTATAAAAAGAATATATATAGGGCCCAGCGCAATAGCCTAGTGGTGAAAGTCCTTGCCTTGCACGTACCAGGATCCCATATGGGTTCCACTTCCCTTTCAGCTCCCTGCTTGTGGCCTGGGAAAGCAGTCGAGGATGGCCCAAAGCCTTGAGACCCTGCACCTGCTTGGGAGCCTTGGAAAAAGGTCCTGGCTCCTGACTTCAGATCAGCTCATCTCTGGCTATTGTGGCCACTTGGGGAGTGAAGCAGCAGACAGATCTTTCTCTTCTCTTCTCTATGTAAATCTGCCTTTCCAGTAAAAAAAAGTAATAATAAAATAAATCTTTTTTAAAGGAATATGTATTATATCACAATTATATACAAAATACTATGCTAAGTACTAGAGATAGGAGAGTCAACAAAATGATCCTGCCTTAATGGAAACAACAGCCTGGAAGGGAGATACACATTATATAAACAAAAATAAAGCTACAATCGTGCCAAGCACTAGGATGGAGCAGTAGCAGGTGCTAAAAACCAGTAACCCGGGTCAGATTACACTGCAAAAATGAAGTTTGAGGTGAACTCTAGGAAGCAGGATTTAACCAAGTAAAAGAGTAAGCAATCAGTTTTTTTTAAAAAAGTAAAATCAAGCTAAAAAGGAGGTTGAACACACAGCTTGTATAAAGGCCTTGGAGCAGAGAAAATCTACAGATGAGAACCCAAGCTGAGATTTGTGGTTAAGACATGGGGTACCTGTATCTCACATCAAAGTGCCAGCCTGTTATGCCCAGATGTGGCTCTAGATCCAAGCTTCCTACTAATCCCACCCCCCACACACACACACACACGGAGGCATCCTGGATGACTCTAGCCACTGGGGTTCTTGTAACCCACGTGGAAGAGCTGGATTGAAAATTCCTGGCTCTCAGATTCAGTCTGGTCCACCCCCAACTGCTCCGAGCATTGGGGAGAGAACCAGCAGGTGGGGCCTGTCTGTGTGAAATAAACAAAAATGTTTTAAATGGGAGAGAGGAAACAGGTGATAAGCAGGAGGCAATTCATTCCACCCTAGGTCAGCCTGACAATACTCCACGGCCAGAGCCCCTCATCATTTCAACTTCTCCATCACTCAAGCTGAAATTCCGCAGCTGACCTTTAGGAATAGGAAGGGTGCCCGTGACTTTACTTTGGGAAGCTGGAAGACCTCTCCCAGGCGCACAGAACGAAGCGCAGGCTTGACACAGAGGCCGCCGCGGCCAACACAGAACCCACCTCTCCACCCGGCAAAGCTCGCCGCTCAGCTCCCGCCGCACCACTGCGGCTGCGCGCGCGCCGTTCCGGAAGCGGAAGTGCACACGAGGTCAGGCTTGTTGTTCAGCATGGCGTCCCTCATCGGGTTGTTGTCCGGTTTTGGACGGCCGTTCCAAAAGTTGCTGGCTGGCCCGGCGGCCACCAGCTGTGCTCAGCTCCCAGCGCGCGGGTACAGGGAAGGTAAGTCTCGGGTCCCAGAGGTCTCCCGAAATGTGGCCGAGAATACTTAAACGCCAGCCTCGGTATGCCTCCGTTTCCTGTTTTGCCCTCCGGATTCTGGAACTTCGGGCGTGCTGAGAAAGCACCTTCCGAACCTTGATGCTGTTCTCTTGAATTTCTGTGTCTTCCTACGTGTCCTTACGAGGCAGAGGAAGAGACGGAGAGAAAGGCCTGCCAGTTAGCCAGGGATTTCGAAGATTACTAAAAGCTAAGAGCTGTTTCAGCAGGGAAGATATTCTAGAGAGGCGGGTGGGGGACGGGAAGCCCGTTTCTGGAACGCTTAAGTTCTAAAAAGAAGATGAAATGTGAATGATGTGCAGTGTAGGTGATGCACAAGATGAAGTCCGTACACGCCAGCAAATGCAGGTGCGCCGCCTGCGAGTACTGGGAGATTGCCTCGCCACAAAACTGCAAACACAGTTGGAAGTTTTCCTGCGGCGGATGTGCCTGGAATGGCCTTGTAGAAGAATAAGGCTTTTTGTTTTCGGGACGTGGACTGTGAAAAAGGCTGAGCCATGAGGCTGTTTGAAGGGTCTGGTGTGATGTGGGCCAGCAGAGGTATCCTTTAAAACAGAGAAATATCGAGTAAAAAGGAGAGATTTCTGTTGTCCCTGGGAGAAGAGTCCAGAAAGAAAAGCTCAGTGCCCGAGCTGCGACATTTGTCTCAGAAGAGGTCTCCATTTTTAGCTTTTAAACCATGCATCCAGTTTGTAGAAATCAAGGGCGGGTTGGTGGCAGTTCTGTCCAGTGGTTAAGGAGCTGGCTGAGACACATCCTGTGTTCAAGTGGTTGGGTATCCAGTCCTAGTTCCCCTCCTGATTTCTAGCTTCCTGTTCATGCACGCTGTAGGAGCAGCAGGTAACGTGGCACTGGCACAGGGGTCCCTGCCACCCACGTGAGAGACTCAAGTTGAACTCCCAACTACTGCAGCCCGGCCCTATCCTGGGGGCTGCAGTATCGAGAGAATGAACCAGAGCTTGAGAGCTCTCTCTCTGCCTTCCAAATAGAGTAAGTAAATACATTTCTAAAAAGGATTGTGATGGAAACATGTAGACAGCATATATGTTTGAAAAACTTGGCTATGATGAAAAACGAAACATTTGCTAAAAGAAAATTCAGTCCAGATACCATCTGGTTCCGATAAAGTTAATCTGTTTGTAAAGAAAGAGCAGCCTTGGATACAGTGTTTCATCTCTGCCCATACTGCATTAGTAAGTGCATATCTGTAAGACCCTTGGGATTACCCACCCAGTCTTTTTTTTTTTTTTTTTTTAAGATTTAGTTATTTATTGGAAAGTCAGATATACAGAGAGGAGGAGGAGACAGAGAGGAAGAGCTTCCGTCCGATGATTCACTCCCCAAGTGACCGCAATGGCCGATGCTATGCCGATCCGAAGCCAGGATCCAGGAACCTCTTCCGGGTATCCCACACGGGTGCAGGGTCCCAATGCTCTGGGCTGTCCTCCACTGCGTTCCCAGGCCACAAGCAGGGAGCTGGATGGGAAGTGAAGCTGCTAGGATTAGAACTGGCGCCCATATGGGATCCGTGGCATTCAAGGTGAGGACTTTAGCCACTAGGCCGCTGTGCCAGGCCCTACCCACCCAGTCTTAGCCTCGAAAAGCTGCTGCTTTTCATGTACCTTATGAAATTTAAAGTTGAGGGCCTGGCGCGGTGGCGCAAGTGGATAAGGCCCTCCCCTTGCATGCCCGGGATCCCATATGGGCACTGGTTCTATCCCGGCAGCCCCGCTTCCCTTCCAGCTCCCTGCCTGTGGCCTGGGAAAGCAGTCGAGGACGGCCCAAAGCTTTGGGACCCTGCACCCGCGTGGGAGACCCAGAAGAGGCTCCTGGCTTCGGATCGGCATAGCATCGGCCGTTGTGCTCACTTGGGGAGTGAATCATCGGACGGAAGATTCTCCTCTCTGTATATCCGCCTTTCCAATGAAAAAATAATAAAAATAAATCTTTAAAAAAAAAAAAGAAATTTAAAGTTGAAGCAGCTCTTTCCTGTGTTCCTAGGAGAAAGACAAGAAAATGTGTATATGAGAGAGAAACAGGAGTACTTGAGGTTAGATTCAGATAATTTTTTTACTTGGCAAGATTATGAAGTGGTGGACTGGATAATCAAGTTTCTGAAGTCCTCCTCCCTCTCTCTATATATAGTTATATATTTATATATAGGTTATATATATATACATATATATATGTAGGTTAGGGCCTGGCTCAACTGGCTAATCCCCCCTTTGCAAAGTGCCAGGGTGCCATATTGGTGCCCCATTTGCCGGCTGGTCCGTTTCCCATTCAGCTCTCTGCTTGTGGCCTGGGAAAGCAGTAAAGGATGGATGGCCCAAAACCTTGGGACCCTGCACCCACGTGGGTGGCTCTGGCCATTGCAGCCATTTGGAGAGTGAACCAGCAGATGGAAGAGCTTTCTCTCTGTCTCTCCTTCTCTCTATAAATCTGCCTTTCCAATAAACATAAATAAACCTTTAAAATATATATATTTAGGTTGATAGCTCCTTTGTTGCTATCAGTCCTAAAAGCTAAATGTCAGACTGGTGTGCAGTTATGTGAAGGCACTACCATTCAGGAGTTGCTTATCTCCTGAGCCTTATGTGAAAAAAAAAGATCTTTGCCTTATAATCTGCCCATTCTCTGGAAGGCATGACTTACTGTACATACAGCTCATTTTGATTGACCCCAGCCAATATATTTGATGCACAAGTATTATACATATAGAATTGAAAGTTGTGTAGACAAATGAGGTTCTCTTACTGAAAATACTCAAGCATCTTGATTTTTTTTTTTAAGGTTTATTTGAACGGCAGAGTTACAAAGAGAGAGAGGAAGCCTTACGTACAGATGCCATCCATCCACTGGTTTACCACCCAAGAGACCATAACAGCCAGGGCTGGGCCAGGACAGAACCAGGGGCCTAGAACTCCATCTAGGTGTCCCAGGGGCACAGAAGGGACCTAAATACTTGAGTCATCTTTCATTCAGGCATCCTATTTTTCAGAGATAATTTTAGTCAGAGTTGATGAGGGCTATGAAGACTTTTCAGTCTGTTTTTTAATGGAGGGCTTTCCAGTGCCCACCAGGAAACCTGCTAGTCAAATTTGAGAAGCTCTGTAATCCCATCCAAAACTTTGAGTCTTAAAGCAGTGGTTCTCCATCAGGAGCAGTTGGTGCCCCAGGAAACTTGTGGCCATATCTAGGTACATTTGAGGTAGCCATGATTGGCAGCCGTTGAGTAGAGGCTGAGAATGCTGCCAGGCATCCTGGTAGAGTGCAGATGAGAACTCCTTGCAGCAAAGAACCTTCTGGCTAAAAAGTCAGACCTGCTGCAGTTGAGAAAGTCTGATCTAAAGTTTGATAAGAGGGACACATGGCCAAAAAAGATTGTTGTGGGGCCCGGCACAGTAGCCTAATGGCTAAAGTCCTAGTCTTGAACGCACCAGGATCCCATATGGGCACCAGTTCTAATCCTGGCAGCTCCACTTCCCATCCAGCTCCCTGCTTATGGCCTGGGAAAGCAGTGGAGGACAGCCCAAGGCTTTGGGACCCTGCACCCACATGGGAGACCTAGAAGAAGCATCTGGCTTCTGGCTTCAGATCAGTGCAGCTCTGGCTGTTGGGGCCACTTGGGGAGTGAATCAGTAGACAGGAGGTCTTCCTCTGTGTCTCTCGTTCCCTCTGTATATCTGACTTTGCAATAAAAAATAAATCTTTTTTCAAAAAAAAAAGGCTATTGAGGGAGAAGCAAGGCTAAAAGGGAACAAACATGGAAGTTGTCATTTCCTGAGTGCCCACCTGCAAGTAATGTGCTAGGTTTTCCACACACTTTCCTCCAGTTTTCTTAACAATCCATAAAGTAGAATTTTTTTTTTAAGATTCATTTATTTTTATTTGAAAGGAAAATAAAGGGGAAGCAGTGCACCAATCAGGAAGCACTAACGTAAAGATGAGCTACAGGAGCAATCCTTGCAGCAGGAACGAGTTTGAGAAAAGCTATCCACGGCCACAAGTGAGCGCACTATACTCCCCGTCCCTCCAAAAGACTGTTGAAGCCACGTGCGGCCATCGTTACTCCATTCTTTCTTACCTGTTTGGGTGTTGGCGTAGACAGGTCCTTCCCGGCAGGACTCTTGGTCTCCTTGGCCATTGCCTGTCAGTGGCCATCTCATCATTTTCCCTGCCTTCCTTCTCTACTAGATGGTGGAGTCTCTGACGGCTGCAGTTCCGTGTGTGTGTGTGTGTGTGTGTCCGTGTCCGTGTCCATCAAGGTCTTCTGTGTTCACCACAGCCTTCCCACCATGCTGGTTGCTCTAGTCGTCTTGACCTCCATCCTAGGCGGGTGTTTCCTGAAGGACTTTCACTTTCCTCCTGTAGGACAGACTGTGCGCCTGTTCTATTGTAAGTCTCCACAGGAGGTGGAACAAGGCTGTGCACTTCCTGGGTCCTCAGAAAACACCTTGCTTCATCCAGGATGATTGGTGTATAGAAGCATCTGTCTCAAAAAACTTGGGCCCTTGGTTCCCATATAGGAAAATGCTTTAGCTCTTTCTTTAATGTTGTTGATATCAGGATATGTTAGAGAAATTTCATCTGTTTCTGAACAAGCTTTCTGTTAGTGTTTAAATCTCCTAGTCCTGATTTTTTTAGCCATCCCCACTTCTCGCAAATGGAGAGGCTGCCAGGGGCAAAATAGACCTCAGGTTTTGTTTGGGTTTGACATGTTTTTCTATGCACACTGAAAATCAATACTGTTTTGATTTCTATCTCCTCTTTCCAGAGGCTTAAAATCTACTAAAGGGGAAAAGGAGAAAAAATATATATCCCAGCTCCAGCTGGGCCTTCTGCTGCTGCTAAGACACCACCCTGTTTAATCTCAGGCTCATGTGAGTTCACAGGTCATTCCCTCTGGTTTGACAAATTGTCTCAATCAGATAAGCATCTGCCTGTGTTTGATCCACTGGCTTCTAGTACGATGATTCACTGGCTCAGAGTTGCTGTGGGGAGAGCTCATGAACAGTGGAGCTTGCCATGGGCTTTGATCTCCATTCCAGGGACCAGTGGGATGACTTCAGGGTTTGGTTCTTTGCCGGGAGTGATGTGTATTTTGTTAAACTTGTTTACCTCATGGTTAGGGCCCAAGTGCCTTCACTATTGGAAACCACATGTTGTATTTTAGGGCATTGTTCTCACACTGACTCCAGTGGTACCAGAATGTGTCTTCTTTGGTTTCCATGGGGAGTTTCAGGCACTTCTCCCCGCTACCTACTGCTTAGATTTGGTGCTCTCAGGCCGTCTCTTGACTTGGTCTTTGCAAATTTCCAGAGCCCTTTATACACACACACACACCCCTGTTGTAGGTTATATGTGCAGATTGCAACAAGGCAGTGGCCTGCCTTCTCACCCACAGCCTGTTCCCGGGTTGGTCTCTGTTCTGTACCAGCAGATCTGGGTGTGGAGTGACGCATTTGCTTTCACTACGGGAGACCTACTTGGATTCTGAATTGATTAGCAACTGCAGTGTCCTCTGGCCATTGTTACTCCTTTGTATTTCTGCAGTTGGACATTGAGGGGCTTGGGTTGACTGTTTGGCAGTAATGAGTCTTTATTGCACAGAAAACAAGGGGAGAACAATTGCTGGCCGTCTGTGTCCAATTAGGTGTCGGTCACAGATGCTGCTGTGGGCCCCTGCTTGGGTTAGAATTACTTTTTTTCTTAAGACATTCTGTTCTCTTTTTATTGTTCATTTATTTGAAAAACAATACATGTTGATTTTAGAAACTTTCAGAAGGAATTATTACCAGTCCATAGGCAGATAACTCTGGGGGACTATGAGTCCCCTGAAATCTGTGTTTCACTGTGTCTGTGTTTATGGGCTTTCCCTTGGGAGAGATCCATAGCTTTCACTGGGCTTTTATCTTTAAAAACATTATTTATTTACTTACTTATTTGAAAGGCAGAATTAGAGAGGTGGAGGGGGAAAGAAAGAGAACATGCAAGGGAGAACACTTCACCTTCTGGTTCACTGCCTAAATGGCCTCAGAGTGGCTGGAGCTGGGCCAGGTGCGGCCAGGAGCTGCTTCTGGGTCTCCCATATGTGTGCAGGAACCCAAGTTCTTGGGCCATCCCCCGCTGCCTTCCCAGTGCATTAGGGAACTAGATTGGAAGTGGTACTTGAGCCTGTTGCCCGTATGGAATGGGCATTGCAGGAGGCATCTGCTATTCCACAACACCAGCCCCACTCTGGGCTCTCAAAGTTAAGAATCTTAGATTGGGAACTTGTGGTGTATAAGTAAAGCTGCTTAAGGGGACACTCTAGCTGGGTTGGGGTTCCCACCGAGGAGTGCTGGGACTGGAGTGGGGGCTGTGTTCTGGTCTGCATATGGCTGCAGTCTCCCTTGGCACAAGTGTGGACTGGGACTAGATGCATCAAGTCAGGCTAGAATCCAGCACTATCTGGTGCTCTGGAGGACCAGGGTAGATGTGGGATGGACTAGCCTTGGTCTCTGCCCCTACTGAGCCATGTGTGAGCTGTGCTTGGGTATGGACAAACCTTGGCTGGGCTGAAACATCCAACAGTAAGAACCAGAATGGGTTGAAGACCAGTCAGGAAAGACCACTGTCCCTGCTAGGACAAAAGGTTGACCGAGTAAGGCTGGCTCACGGAGCTACCGATATACACGAAACCTGGCATTGGGAGAGGTTCTGATGGAGGAGCCTGGGCAACTCCTCTGGCAGGACACATTCTCTGCAGGTAAACGCAAGAAGCATGGAAGGAAACAGCCCAGACCAGGCCATGGAAAGTTCCCCACTGGCATACATTTGCCATGGGTCGGGGGCAGACTAGGCTGAACCAGTTTACATCACCCGCTGGCGAATCCGAGCCCTGGAACAGAGTGTAGGTCGGGCCAGATTCAGTTTCAATGCATACCAGTACACAGTACGACTGGGATTGGGTGCCTGCTGGGTTGGACTAGGCTGTAACCCCCACCAGAGTCAGCTGGAATTGGGGGGTGGGCTGGGCCGGGCCAGGCTACAGCACCCACTGGCAAAAACCGAGGTGAGAGGGGCCGTGCCAGGCTGGGCCACAGCACCCCACCAGTACGTGTGAGAATCAGGAGGGGAGGGGGCAAAGCTGGTAGGGGGAATGTGGAGGGCTCTTTACTGGCACGTACACACAAGAATCTGGTCTGGGATCACCTCAGACAGTTTCTTTAGGGATCTCCCCAGTTGAACTGCCGGACTCAGAACTCCCAACAATGAAGAGAAATGCAGGTTCCATGATCTGCCATGGAGTGCAAATGCCGGAACCGAACCTCCTCAGAGGCTCCAACGGAGCAGTGGACAGCACAATCAGGTGCACATGGAGAATATGGCAGTCTATCGGAACCTGCAGAGGATACCTGACACCACAACAGAACTAATCGACCAACTACCCCAGCCATGTGTTGGCAGTGAAAAACTGGGCAAACAGAGACTCTAAGATGGACTATGTCAATCAGTGGATTCTGCAGTGACTTCATCGTGCTTGGAATGGCAAGATTGGCAGCAATTCATAACTGTTGGAACTATCAAAACCACTTGAACCAGAACCTCAGAGCATTGGGGACCTGGGATGGGTGGGAGGCTGGGTGGGCCTTCTCCCTTTATCTCCCCATTTACTCCAGATATAGGAAAAAAAAAATAGAATGTGGCAAGAATAGTCTTACCCACTTTCCTGTAGCTCTTGAACCTTTGTGCCCTAATTAACCATGTAAAGATTGTCAAAAATAAAGAAAAAAAAAGGTAAAGCTGCTTATAATGCCAGGATTGTATATGGACATTGAGTTCAAGTGCTGACTGCCCCAGTCCAGCCCTGCTGCCTGCTAATGACCTGGAGAGCAACAAAAGATGACCCAAATGTCTGAGCCCTTGCATTCCTGGAAGAAGCTTCTAGCTCCTACACTACCCATTGCCACCATTTGAGAAGTGAACCAGTGGACAGAAGTTCTGTCTCGCCCTGCTCTGCCCCTCACTTTGTGTAACTTTGTCTCAAATAAATAAAATCTAGGCTGGGACCAGCATGGTGGTTTATCCAGCCACTTCTCTGCCTCTAGCACCAGCATCCCACATGGGTGCCAGTTCTGATCCCAGCAGCTCCACTTTCTGTCCAGCTCCCTATTTATAGCTTGGGAAAATAGCAGGGGGTGGCCCAAGTCCTTGGAGCCTTGCACCCCACATGGGAGACCTGGAAGAAGCTCTTGGCTCCTTAATTCAGATCACCTCAGCTCTGGTCATTGTGGCCATTTGGGGGGTGAGCCAGCAAATTGAAGATATTTCTATGTCTCCTATCTTTGTAAATCAGCCTTTCAGATAAAAATAAGGAAATTTCAAAAAAAAATAAAATAAACAAACAAACTTAGGTGCTGAGTTTTACTACTTGCCTGGGCCAGAATAGAGTGACACTACACTGGGTAGCCATGCTGCTATTCAAATACAGTTTTCATATTTTGGAAGGTAGTTTGCCACCAAGCTCTGTGGACCCACATTTTCCTTTACAGTAATTAGCAGTCAGGAGAGTGACAAGCCTTGCTCCCTAAAAATGTTAGCTACCACTTAGTGAACATCACAGTCCCGTGCTAACAGCTGTGGCTTCCGCTTTTTCTGAAAAGACTACATCTTTGTGGGTAACTTTATGAAACAATTGTGGGCTCTCAGCTAGGCATTTTAATTCTTAGCGTAGTCCTCATGCCTCCTGTTAAGGAAGGGTAGCTCTGTGGATGCCTTGGCTGGTGTGCATTGTCTCACACTTTTTCCACTGTCTGAGGAATGGAGGTGCTCCCCTTGCAATTCAGAATCTGCAGGCTCGTTCTCTTTGTGAAGGGCCACACTTGGGGAACTTTTGAAGGTCTTCTAGATGTCTCTGCACCGACAAGCTCTGGGGTTGCTTCTCATGATGGGGCCGGATTCTTCCAGTTGTTCTGTGTGGAACCAAGAGGAATCTTGGCTTGGAAGGACAAACACGGGGGCTGGGGCAGGAATGAATGGCACGGCAGTTGAGATGCCACTTGGGACTCCCATATCCAACGCCTGGGCTTGGATCCAAGATCCACTTCCCAGTTCCACTTCCTGCTAATGTGTGACTGGGACGCAGCAGGTGATGGCTCAGACACTTAGTTCCAAACCATCCATGTGAGAGATACAGATTGAGTTCCAGGGTCCTCACTTCAGCCCTCCCCCTGCCAGCTGTTACAAGCATTTGGAGCACAAATCAGCTAATGGGATCCCTCTTTTTTTTCCCCTGTCTCTTTGACTATCAGATGTTTTCCTAAAGGAAGACACAATGTGGAGACCCCTAATCCCAGTGGTAGTAACCAGGAGTCTTGGGTTTGACTCCCTGCAGCCCCAGGGGCGTAAGCCCTGGCACACATCACTGAATCCTGCCCGCTGTCTGTCCCGGTTGGGGGCCATGGGATGGTGCAGGCTGAACGCCTCTTTTTTTTTTTTTTCCTTGTGTGTAGAATTTGAGCTGTTATTTGAAACGCCTTGTTCTTATGAAATAGCTGGCCTAATTTTCCCCCTTTATCTCTGCAGTGGTAGAAATCCAAGAAGGGAAGACAACTATAGTAAGTATCATGGAGTTGGCCTCTGACAACCTCTTTAATACTTGGAACTGCCTGACAGCCCCTCCGAGGAAGGGCGGGGGAGGGGGCAGGCCCACACTGGACTCCTGGCTCCAGGATCCTCTCCCTCAGTGACCATAAATCTCCACAGTCTACACTGTAGTGCAGTTAATAAGGACCAGTCACTGTGCCTGGGCTGCAGTATCTGTTACTTGACTAAAGTGACCTTTTGTCTGATAATTGCTCAGAGACCTCTGTGTTTCCCAAAGGGGAAACTAAGGCAGCATAGCCGACCAACCTAGGGAGCCAGAATGGAGCCTGGCCCTCAATTCCTTTCCTTTCTGCCTGGACTGACTAAGCTACTCCTCATGTGAGGCATTTCAAAGGTGACATTCTCCGGGCCCTGGCCCCAGTAGCTGGCGCCCTGGCTCATCTGTCAGTAAGGAAGCTGGAATGATTCATGTACCCATGCCCCCCCTTGCCTTCCCCGGGCCCATCGCACCTCCCTTCTTTGGGGAGTCACGGGGCCTAGATTATCCTATAATCCTTAAAAGACAACGTTGTTTTCACATGGCCTTCCATGCCTCCAAGAAATCCTCAGGCACTACGCAGTGATTCCAGAAGCCTCTGGGACTTCCATGTCCCAGAGCAGGGATTTAACCCTGCTGGCAGCCAGCCGGCTCATCGCCCCCAGGATGAGCCATCCTGTCTCCACACTCACCCTCGCCCAACACTCCCTCTGCGCTTGCACCTCCGCTGCTCAGCCCCAGTTTGTCATTTTACGGGAGCTCCCTATCACCCGAGGGTGCCTTTTTTTATTCCCCAATTCAAAGCCAAAACAGCCATCCCCCTATAAACTACTCTGGAGGAGAGTGATATATCTGGCTTCACCAGGACTGTGAATCTGTTGTGTGTGGGATGAGCATGGAGACAGAGTGGTCCTCTGAGAATCCATGGGAGGTGGAGCACCCTCCAAGCCCACAGAAGCTCTCTCCTCTATAAAAATCAGATCTGTGCCCTGTCTTATTAGGTGGAGGAAGGTCCAAAGGAATGGTATATGTGAACTGTTCTTAGCAGGTATGTCATGGACAGTCAATACATGCTAGCATCGTCCCCCCCACCCCACCCCCGTGCGCTCTCTAACCCCAGAGGCCTTTCATGCACCTGCAGGTTTGTCTAACCCACAGCTCTCCAACTCTGGCCTAGCTGCAGATGCCGTGGCACACAGAAGAGTGGCCGCACCGTGCTGGCAGTCCCTCTCCCTTTGCCAGTTCTCCACCAGGAGAGGACATTGTTGCTTCCCTCCCAAAGCTAACCAGCCATGTTGCAGCCTCGGTCCACAGGCTTGCCAACGTGCTTTTGCAATTGGAGCTGACACCCATATGCTTGTGTTATTGCACTTAATAATTCCAAGGCTGTGTCACAGGACACAGCAAGCAGCGAGAAGGTCACTGCACACATGGCTCCAGTAGGGTTTGGAAGGTGGCATCCAAATTGGTAAAAGCAAAGAGACTGTGTCCTCCCATCTGTGTTTAACAATAAAAAGGGAGAAGCAGGAGTGCACACAGGGATCTGCTCATTGAGCTGTAGCTCTGGGCTCTCCAGCCTTGGCATAGTTGGTTTCAAGGTGCGTACCTCTGTTAGGGGGGCACTGTCTGTGCAGTGTAGCCAGGTCAGTATCCCTGCTAAATGCCAGCAACCACTCCTTCCCCCACCCATGACCTTCAAAAACATTTCCAGATACTGCCAAGTGTCTGCTGAGGAGCACGGTTGCCTCTGGTTTAAACTCCCTGGCACACACTTGGATCTGTAACATAAGTAGCAAGGTGGACATGTAGGACAGCAAGGGACTAGCAGGCACTGTTCACGCTGCATCACACTGAGCCATTTGAAACTAATTAAATGTTTACTTACATTTAAGAGACAAGGCAAATCAAGAGCTCCTATGGTGTGCTGTACTCCCCAGATACTCTCAGTAGCCAGGACTGGGCTAGGGCCGGGGCCAGGAGCGTGGAACCATTACTGTGAAACAAACCCAACCTTCACGTTGATTGGCCTGCTGGCTCCACCCAGACCCCTGGTGGTAAGCTTTGACCAGCTTTGCCCCACCCTGGCCCTGGCCCTCAAGCTGACTGACTGTTCCTGCCTCTTTAGATCGAAGGCCGCATCACAGAGACTCCCAAGGAGAGTCCCAGTCCCCCTAACCCCTCTGGGCAGTGCCCCATCTGCCGCTGGAACTTGAAGCACAAGTATGGCTATGAGGTAAGTTCTGCTTGGCTGTGTGTCCCCCAGGATCCTCCCCAGTGGCACCCCACAGAGCTGCCCAAAGATGGCTTTTTGGCCTGTGGTGCTCAGCCTTGGCTGTACATTAGAACCACCTGGGGAGCTTTAAAAGCATAATGATACCAGGGCTCCACCCCCCAGGCCCACACAGTTGGTCTCTAAGGTAAGGGGGGCTTGAGCACTCTCATCATTCTCACGTATAACCCAGGATGAGAGCCACCGATTGAGTTCATGGTCTGGTTCCATGTCAGACCCCCAGGGCCCTGTAATCCAGCCTGTAGGGGCTGTGTTCCCGTGGGGCTGGGATCATGAGCTGGGCCTAACGAGGAGGTAGCTGAACAGGCTTCTGACCCTCACTGTGACCTGGGAACACATGACTGTCTTTCCATCTCGGGGCTACAAAGACAGTGATTGCACTTGCTCTTGTGCAGCAGCCGTTTCCAGGGAAAGAAGATAACAGTGAACAACAGTGGGCAGTGGATGGAGCAGATTCTGGGTCAGGCCCTGTTCAGAGTGCCTGATGCTTGTTAATCCACTTAGCGCCCACAGTAACCCTCTGAGGCCAGGCTCACTCACCCTGGTCTCACGTGGGCAGCTGTGCGGCAGGGAGGGGTTACTAAGCCTGTGTGCCGGCACCCAGCTGGGATGCACCACATGCCCGCCCACAGTGCAGGCTGTGCCTCTGTGTGTGCTCTCCCCAGCTGGGGCGGGCCTGAAGCAACACAGTCCTGCCCTTCAGAGCACTCCCCAGTGACACAGAGCACCCTATTTTTGGGTTTCAGGTGGTTCCGGCTTCAGGCCAGTTTGTCCTGCAGGTTGTGCCCAGTCCACCCTGTTGTGGAATAAGATGACTAAGGGCAGAGATCCTGGTCAGGTGGTCAGAACAGGAGCGGCCACATGCCCGTGGGATCTGAACAGAATGAGCCAACTAATCTCCTGGGCTGGGAGCCTTGGCTTCAGGCCACCCCAGGGCAGGAGGGGAGCTGTCTGCTGGTGGCTGCTGGGAGTGGTAGAAGGCATGCAGGCCAAGGGACAGGGCTCAGAACTTCCGGCGACAGGCATGTCCCTGAGGCAGACTTGGAACCCCGTAGTCACCCAGCCAGCAATGAGCCACTTCCTGCCAGCCATTTCCAGGAAATGGACTTGGTTGTGCCCGTTCAGCAGCAGAAATTGAATCGCCTCTGAGATAAAGGTGAACATTGTTTTCCTTTGACTTCTCTCCACGTGGGGCACTGCTATCCTGGGCTCTGCAGCACCAGCAGCTTGCTTGGCAGTCCCGCATCAATCCCATCCAAGTTCCTTTCATCAGTCAGAAGAGTACAGGGGTGGGAATTGGGGGCCTGGGTCCCTCGGGAACTGTCCAGTAATTAAAACAAATCTGTGGTTATACAGCAAGGCGCCTGCTAGGGCACAAGTTGGTTTGTGGAACATGACTGCTAGGATAGGCATGCCTGCTCTCCCCTGGGCATGGGGCGTGAGTTTTCTTTAACCCCTCAGCCACTCTCGAGAGGTAGGGTTCGGGAGGTGCTCTGGTCTCAGTTCAGGCTCTGTGTGTGTTGTCTCCTTAATGCCATCCCAAGGACCCCAAGAAAACCTACACAGCCAGGCACATCTGCCAGGGGTGCCTTCAAGCCTTGATCCCCTTCTTCCTGGGCTTGCAGACTGGCATTGAGCCTCGGTGGGAACAGCAGAGGGGTAAGGAAGGCCCTGTATGTCCCCTGGCCTGTGGCCTCTGTCCATGACATTGAGGAGTAAGTAGGTCAAGTTTTCCCTTTGCTCCATCCAAGGACACTCACCAAGAAAGACAGGTGCATAAAAGAATGCTTCTTGAAGAACTCTTCGTTGATTCTACCAAATGTCTCAGGACGGGGCTGGGAGCCCCAGGCGGCCTTACCTAGTTGGGATTAGCCTTTGCTGGGGTAAAGGTAGCAGGCTTCTAGGAGGAGAGAGCAGTTTCAGGTAGGTTCGTAGAGCCACAGCGCTCCGGGGGTGCTAGCCTGCCCCAGCCTGCCCAGCTGACCGGCGTCTCCCTTCTGGGTTTGTGCTAGGACGTTCTGCTGCTCAGTCAGTTCATTCGGCCCCATGGGGGTATGCTGCCCCGTAAGATCACCGGCCTGTGCCAGGAGGAGCACCGCAAGATTGAGGAGTGTGTGAAGATGGCCCACCGTGCAGGTAGAAGGCCCCCCAGGGCTCAGAGGGGCAAGGGAGGGGGCAGCAGGGGACATCTGCTCGCACCTGGCTGATGGTGTTACAGCTCCAGCCAGGTATCTAGTGAACCAGTAACACACCCCTCACCAGCACTGCTAGTCTGTCCACTCCCTCGGACCTGCCCGCAAGAGCCACCAAAACCATCCTGTATGCCTTGCCCTCTCCTCAGGTCTGTTGCCGAATCACAGGCCTCTGCTGCCTGAAGGTGTTGTTCCGAAGAGCAAACCACAGCTGAACCGGTAAGCAAGCCCAGCCCAGGTGCAGGCCCATAGCCCAGAAGAGCACCCCACTGGCCATGCCACCGCCTTCCCCGTGTAGCCGGCCCCACCCCCTGCAGCCTCTACTTCTGCTGCCTCGCCTGTGGGCTTCTGCCTCTGTCCTTTTCCCTGTGGCCCTGCTGGGTGCTTAGCACAGGAGCAAGGAGGGTAAAGTGGCAGCTGATTGGCCATTAGAATGTGCTAATCCTGTGTTTATGACATCACACTGGGTTGCCATGGGGATGTCAGAGCACTTCTACAAACTTTCAGGATCCCGGCACTGGGGTTATTAGAGGGCAGAATGAAGTGTTAGACTGGCAGGGCTCTCTGGAGTAGAACCACTGTGTATAGGACATCCCAGTCACCGACTGCACAGCTCCAGAGAAGCAACCATGTGGCCTGCACTGCAGCTGCGGCTCTCAGAGGTGTGCAGTTCACAGGCTACGCTGCCGCCTGTGACAGCCTGACCAGCCCCGAAAAGTTGTCTAAAGGAGGAAAGGAAAGCCCCAACCCTGGCAAGTCCATCCACCCTGCAGCCCCTCTACAGGAAGAGTGCCCAGCTCTACCTCCCACAAGGCCAGCTGGTGTGACTCCTTCCCTTTTGCACAGCTCTGCTGTGGGCCACTTGGGGAGCCCACCATTCTGGGGGACACTCCCTCCTGCCTGCTGGCCTTGGAAGCCAGGCCCGGCTCACCCCAATACATCCAGTGTCCTTTTACGTGACACAGGATTGATGATGTGTGGGGAAGGGAATTGATTCCTTACAGGGAATGCTTAGGAGTACATGCAGGGGTCCCTCGGCTGCCATGTGTTGGCCCAGGGTTGGCTGGGGCCCGGGGGAACCCTTCTTTGTTCTCCTGCTGCATCTCTCTTGTGGAGGGGCTGCTTCAGGAAAGAGCTTAGAGTCCTCCTGAAGCTGGGGTGTCCCAAAAGAGCTGTCCAGAGGCCACCCAGCCCCTGCCACCTGTCTGCCCTGGGTGGCACAGGCAAGGCTAGCATGAGCCCAGTTTCCCTACAGCCTTTTGAGGGCACAGGGGAAGGTCCAGCTTTAGGGCAGAAGCTCAGGACAGCCCACTCAGCTTGTCATCTTCCAGACTCTGAAGAGCAGAGTACCCCCTCCTCACCCCCCCTGCGGCAGGAAGAGCAAGGCCAGGACAGGGACCATTAGGAGTTCCTCAACTTGCCCAACACTGGCAGCCATGGGAAAGCAGCCCCTTCACAGCTGGCATCCCCCAGCCTCCCCTTACTCCTAGCACCAGCCAGGCCACACTTGGAGAGCAGGCTGCCACCTCTGACCAGCCTCTGACTGCCTCACACAGCTTCCCCTCAGACAGCACAAGGTCAGGAGCCTGCTTGAATTGCATAATCAACAGTCGTTTTTCACTCTTTTTGGTTAACAAAATCTGTAGCCAAGATTGTTAGCATTTTTAAATTAGACATCCCTCCAAGCATCTCTGGAGGCAGCTGTATTGAGCCTCAACCAGCAGAGGCAGGGCAGGATCACTGGCCTTGGTCAGGGCTGAGCTTGCAAGGCGACGGGTGGGCCTTTCTGGACAGGATCCAAATCCTCATTCTGGACCAAGCAAGCCCCAGTCCCGGCCGGTGTGAGCCACTTTTCCAGGAACTATCAGGACCCTGGCCATCCCCTAAAGAGGCCAAAGGACCATGGGTGGCAGCCATCTTCCCTCACTCCCCTCCCCACTTCCAGGAACCTTCCTGGCCCAGGCGCCTCCCAGTCCTGCAGGCCTTGGCTGCCTCCCTCCAGGCCTGGTGAGGAGCAGGGGTCCTGCACCAGCCCTGCAGCCCTAGGGGCTTCCTTTAAGGGCCTACTGGGCGACTGAGTCCAATGGGAGGAGGGGTGGCTTCCTCCAGGCCCTTCCTGGGGAGATCAAGAGAGCTCTGCCTGACCCTGGCCAGACAGATAGAGACATACACACACACACACACACACACACTACACCACCACACCACCACCACCACCACCCCCCCGCCAGCAGGAGCCCAGCCCATCTGTTTACGGGACACTCAGCAGTTACTCCCAGGAAAATCCGCTGCACTTTGAAAAGGAAAACTGGTCAGAGGGTTTGCTTGGCCAGCTATGGCCTGGGCCATGGAGCAGGCTCCCTCTTTCCCAGTTCCAGTCCTTATGACAGGTTCCAGTCCTTGTGACAGGCCCGTCTCGGTCTCCCTCCACAGCTACCTGACCCGCTGGTCTCCCCGCTCCGTCAAGCCCATCTATAACAAAGGCCACCGCTGGAACAAGGTGTGCATGCCCGTGGGCTCACCGCTCTTGAAGGACAATGTCTCCTACTCAAGAACACCTTTGAAGCTGTATCACTGACCATGTGCCCAGCTTCCAGAGACTGGCCAGTGCCCCACCCCCCACGTCTACACCATGCTTTGGGAAGCCAGCTTGCAAACCCTCAGCCAAACCTCACTCCTGCGCTCCCCACAGGATGACCTCCAGTGGCACAAGGAACAGTGGACTAACTCCAGTTCTTTGAGGTTGCCCAAATGCAACACTGGGAACTGCAGGCAGACAGTTGCTCTGATGCACTAGATTGGTTCCAGTGGCTGTGCCCAGTGCTGAGGGACAAGGGGCTTGCCTGAAGGAACATCATAAACCAGGCAGGTGGGCTTCCCCGCTGTGTGTGTGTGTGTTCACTGGGGGTGAGACAGGCGTTTGCAGCTGATCCTGAGCTCTGAGACCCACATCTCTCATGCTGGGCCATGTGATGCACCTGTGTAGGTGGGGGGTCACAGGCATGTATGGTTAGTGACAGCTTGGCAGCCTAGGGGCTGCAAGGGAGCAGCAGGGTGGGTCTTCTCCCCTCCACTGTGACTTTTTCCTTAGCACAAGTTCCCTGCCACTTGCATAGATGGGCTTCCTGGCCTCGGGGGACGGGCCTCTCCTCTGAGCCCAGACACCAGACAGTCTAGGCAACAAGGAGAGGCACATAAGGACAAAAGTTGCTGTTTATGAAAAATAGTGCTCAGTCGCCACAAAGAGCAGCCACCCTGGCCTACAGCATGAAGGGCAGGTCTATGTTCTTCTCGCCGGTGCCCACGTAGATATAGCCGTAGCTCTTGGTGCGAGGAGTGTGGTAGAAGGTGAGTCCGGGCCACAGCAGGCTGCGGAGCACCACCAGGGCGTTGCCTCTCTCCATCTGGATGCTCCAGGACCCTGGGAGGAGACAGGCAGCAGGTGAGGCTTGGGGCAGCCAGGCCAGTCGGTGGGAAGACAGCACAAGTCCCCAGCCGCCTAACTCCTCCTGATTGCCTTGCAGCCGCTCAGTTGCTCATTAAGACCGCTTCCAGAGGGCGGGTGAGGGAAATGAAAAGAGGGAAAACTCAGTCTAACAGCTTGTGTTCCTGTCAGCAAGTCCAACAAGAGGTCGCGCAGGGGCCAGACCAGGAGCCTCTCCCAAAACCCCTCAGCCTATACCAGGTGCAACCAGCAGTGACTCTGCTCCCTCTGTGTCTTTGCTCTTTCCCGGTCCCAGAAGCCTCTGCTCTAGGCTGTGTTCCACCAGACCAAGAGGCTCCAGTGCAAGTGTGGCCACTCCAGGGCTCCCCAGCCCCGGCAGGGTCCTTTACTGGCAGCTGGCAGGCTGGAAGCTGGGCTCCGGTGGAGGGGCGTGGGCTGCTGCTGACAGGCCTTTGTGTATTCTGGGTTCTGCCCTGATTTTCGCTCTGCAAAACAGGAGCAGCCCAGCCTGGGGCTGAGTTGTGCAGCCATGAGGACTTGGCTGGAAAGGCCTGACCCAGCTCCAGAAGCAAGGGAGGGAGCCGCTGTGTGGGAGGAAGGAGCCTGGGAAACTCGCCTCTGGATGCAGATCTGGGGCTTGGATTCCCCTGCGCGCCGAGGCCTCTCCCAGCCCCGCCACAGCCCTGCTCGAGGCCCTGCCAGGAAGGCAAAGGCTTTGAAGGATTTTGGTGCTGGACCAGCGGACCATGCACTGAGAACTGCTCGGGGGCCCTCAGCAGCTGCCAGCACAGTCCGGCTGCTTGGCTCCCACCGCCGTTCCACAGCTCCACAGCTCTGACCCCACCCACCGGGGCCACCCTGTAGCCAACAGACCCAAGGGACAGCCACAGCTATTCAACCCAGGTCAGCAGCAGAGCTTTCTGGAGACCTATGGGTCAACTGTCCCAGCCCTGCTACCGCTCGAGGAGAGACTGTTCTGAGGACCATCACCCTCCCGTGGGATGTTGAGGCAGCACCCAGCAGGAAGTAGGGTCAGGATCCCTGGGGCTCTTGGTCAGAGACCAGTGCCCCCCGGACCTGCACTCCTGAGAGCTAGCTCCACCAAACACTGCCTGCTGCGAGGAGGTGAGGGTGTGGCTGAACAGACTGTTCCCTGTCTGCTGCACTTGGCTCCTTTGCTTGCCCTGGTGCCCAGCCCATCAGTGTTCTCTAGACTCTGTCCTACCTGCCCTTGGAGTCCAGAGCCACCTTGGTCAACCCTTGGACTAAGAGGCTTGGCAGTACCTTGTGTCAGTGCCCACCAGGAAGGGCAGCTTGCCTTCTCTGCGGGAAATGGGAGCCTAGGGCTCCCAGCCCTTCCTCATCAGTTCATTGTCATTAGTGTGATGGCATTACCCAAGCGAGGGCCATGCCCCAACCTGCTCACAGCATGGCCCTGGCTCATCCGCAGGGCCCCCCACCCAGGGAGCAAAGAACAGTTACAGGGAGACTAGATCCACAGTGCCCGCCCCAGGCCAGGAGGGCAGTGCCAAGCAGGACAGAGAGTGCTGGCAAGTACATGAGCAGCATGTGAGGGGCCAGTGTGCCTGCCTCCCTGTCATTCCTGTCACACTTCTATCCCTGGCTCAGCTGGTCACTCAAGAAACACTGACTCGCGACATGCCAGGAGTCACGTAGCATCCACCTGAGGAGCCAGGCGCCTGCTGTCACCTTCACCCACTGTGGCTGCAGCTGCTGGACAGGCTGGGTCTGGCCGGCTGCCACCATCCACTCCGGGACTTGGGAAACCGTCTCCTGCCGAGTAGCAGTTTCCAGCCGTGAGATTCCTCCCAAACCTCCCCTTGGACCACCCAACAGCCTCCCTTCTCTGCTTGGAGAATGGTGGGGCAGAAGCCCATCAAGTGGAGAGCCCCCTGGCACTTGGCAGGAAGTCCTCCTGGGTGCCTGTTGCCCAGCGGGCTGGTGTGGTGAACTGAGAGGGTGCCCTGCTTATAGTCACAGTTTCCTGCCATCAGGCAAGAAGCAAGCTCACTGCCACAGCACTGTTGGTGCAGTAGGTGACATAAATCTTAGAGCAGCCTTTTTTTTTTTTTCCCCTTTTCCTCA
Organism: Ochotona curzoniae; assembly: GCF_017591425.1. Lineage (NCBI taxonomy): Eukaryota > Metazoa > Chordata > Mammalia > Lagomorpha > Ochotonidae > Ochotona > Ochotona curzoniae. Next base: position 8,648,486 of record NW_024466004.1, on the reverse strand, counting down.
TACAGAAATGGCTGAGTTTGTGTCTTTGGCACCCCCCCCCACACACACACACACTTCTGAGCCACTAAAGACAGGAGTCCTCAGGCACCTCTGTGCCAGTTCCCTGATGGGTAGGTGGCAGGACCAGGTCCCTTGCTGCATAAGGACTTAGCATCTGTCAGCCACACTTCCAAAGGACAGGTGAGGGAAAGCCACCTGACCAGCCTTCAAGGGAAGGCTGTGCTCCGCAACCAGGTTCCCCACCCCTCTCCATGCCTGCCTGGCCCTAACCAGCAGCAGCTGGGCTCAAAAGCCATTTTCCAGGCAGGCAGGCTGGCCCCTTGCTGCCCTCTGCTGCCTGAACTGGGTGTTGCAGCTTGAGTAGGGTGGTAGTGCCCAGTCTGCAACAAGCCAACAGGACACACAGCCTCTGCTCCAGCCCTTCCTCTTAGCTTCCCAGGACACCAGGGAGCCCATTGGTCAGGCCCCTTTCCATCCTGTGCCATTCAGTCCCCCGTCCACCTCTGCGAGGTAAGGAGGTGGCTCTCTTAGTTTTGATAGTGTTGCACATATTTGGCTATGTCTGTACCAGCAAGTTGGCAGCTATATACTGACAGTGACAGGGTCGGTCCTATCTAGAACTCCTCCTGACAGTGGTTGCCACCCACAGGGCCATTGCCCTGCATCCACTAAAAGGATGATTCTTAGAACTGGTTGGGGACCCCTGAGAGCTGCTCATTCCCAAGAGACTGCAGATCCCAGGACGGAGCATGTCGGTACACGAGGGCCAGCCTACGCCACCCCTGTTCAGAGTGGTCCCAAGTCGCCCTGAACACTCACTCCAGACCACCTGGGCAGGAAGCATCTTCCAGGAACCCCTCCTTGGGTTCTGCCCTTTCCTTAGCAGCCATCCTAGCCCATCCCAGGAAGATGTATTGCCACTGCCACTATGGATGACACCCTCTGGTAGGACAGCCTCAGCCCAGCCCAAAGCACCCAACTGCGGGGGAGAAGGCTACCGTGGCTTCCTGGACACAGCCTGAGCCAGGCAGCACCAGGCGTGCTGCCCTCAAACTGGGCAATCTGGACTTCCATTAGCCACCCCCAAGCCTGCAGCACTGGGACACCCCACCAGCACGTCCCCCACCCCTCCAGTTCTTGGCAAGACTGAGAGTGGAGATGCAGATAATAAGCAGGGTCTGACACAGTGCCCCCCACCCCAAACCCTGTGAACCCTCCTCATCCCCACACTGGTCCGAGCCCGCCCTTCCCATCCCCGCAGGACTGCCTGTGTTTAGGATGCTGACTCAGACGCCCCCGTGTGGCAGAGGCCAGCATGGCCACTCCTCGGCAGTTCCCAAGCTCTCCTGATTCCTGGGGCCTGCCTTGTCCCCTTTCTCCCATCTTCCTGCCACCTACCTGCTCATGAGCCAGCCCAGCTCTAGCTCCTGCACCCTCTTAGGCCTGTCCCAATTTATCCTTAAGGACATTCGGCCACTAAAAATAATTACATTTCACCTGAGGCCTTCCTATGCATTAAACCCTGCTTTAAGCATTGTGTATATACTTGAGCTCATCTCACTTAAAAATTGACCCAGTGTAAGTAGAACAGCTCAACTTGCCAGTTCCAGGAAAATGAAGAAACAGACACATGGAAGCATGGGGCATGCCTGAAGTCACACAGCCAGTAAGGGGCTGACACTGGGCTCCAGCCCAGGCTGCCTGGTGCCAGGGCCCTTGTCACCCTGCCCCCCTTGGAGCTCCTCAGAAGTGCCACTCAACATGGCTTAAGGGACCACTGCCTGTCATCCCCACGGACATTTAACAGGAAACCCCAGCGCTTGACACCACAGAGAAGGGCAGTAGCCTGGGGTCCTAAAGTTCTTGACACTTCCCATGCTGTTGGGCTCACCTTTCTGAGCCCAGTGAGGTAGGGTGACAATAACGCCCACCTCAGACACAGGCTGGTCAAGGTAGAGAGGGCCGAGCGCCATTCCCGGCCCACAGGCAGCATCACTGCCTTTTTGAGCCGTCCTTGTCACTTACTCTGCCTTCAGTGTCATCGGACCCCATGAGATCTCACAGCCATCAGCCATGGGGAGGGGAGAAGCAGGGCACTGAGCTGAGCACGGGCCTTGCCCCTGATGGCCTGGAGCTCGCCTCCCCCACTCTACTGGTGACACAGAAGGGAAGCGTGAGGGGCTTGTGCCTGTACCAGGGTGGCCCTGACACTGCCCAGAGATGGAAGCCACACTCAGCAGGTGGCCTGCCAGTCGTTCCACACCCGTGGCAGTCCATGACTGCCAGTTGGGGTGAAGGCATGGCTGCTTGCCATCAGGATCACCAAGGAGCCAGCAGCGCCTCCCACCTCTGCACTTGCAGCACAAAGACATGCAGCCAGGTCACAAGAGACCCCTGCGCTGCCGTGTGCACGGCTGCATCCTTCTCACAGCCGAGGAAACAGATGCAGCCTGTGTCTACCAATGCTAGGAAAGGAGAGTGAGGGCCCCAACCATGGCAGAATCCTGGTCAGCCACAGAAAAGGACAGAATCAGACCATTCGCAACTATGGGGATGGCCCTCAGAACCAGACATGATGTGACACAAGCACAGGCAGAGAGACCAATACGGCCCTCCAGAGCAACTGGTTCTTAGGGTAAGAACGGCGGTTATAGCAGGGGCTGGGGAGGTCCCGGTGAGGGGACACAGAGAGATGCTTTGGCCAGAGGATGTAGAATTAGAGTCAGGGAAAGAGGTACGTTCCATACAACAGGGCGACTTCGGTCCATGGCAACATATTGTTTCTGTGGAAAGTGCGAAGATCATGAAGTCTTCCCACCCTGCACACTTGACAACTATGGAAAGTAACTCATTTGCTCATTAGGTCGTGTTAATTATTCCACCATATATGCATACCTCAAAGCATGTTACACACGTGAATGCATATACTTTTGTGTGGCAAATGACAAGAGCTACAGATTTTAAACTTTTAGTAAAAAAAGAAAATTATTTATGAAAAGCAGAGACCCGGAGATACTTCCTGTCTGTGGGAGGCGTGGTGGGGACACACATGTCCCTGTGAGGGAATGCCCCATGTATTCATGCCAAGCTTGCCCCTAGGGAAAGGCCCACGCTCTGGGGCCCACCTGGTCCCAGCTGCCTTCCCCGAAAGGAATGACAGATGGCTGGGCCCACCACGGCCACCTGGGGGCAACTGCACGTGTTCAAGGTCATGCCCCTGGGGTACCTTTAGGGATGTCATGCTCCAGGGAGTCCATGAAGTCCAGCGAGGGGTCCAGGCTAGCCTTCTCCAGCAAGCTCTTGTTCTTCAGCAGCACAGGCTCCCGGAAGTGGAAGTAGGAGCTGAGCTTCTTGGCCTCAGACAGGGGCAGTCCTGGCAGAGGTGGGAGGCGGCAAGAGGGTGGTCAGCCCCGACCCCCATGTCTGCTTGAGGACCACGTGGAGGGGCTGACCCAGCACTCAGTCCCCAGTGACAGAGCACAGGGGTGGGTGGAGAGGAGCGATGAGTGTTCCCTGCATCCAAGGTGGCTAAAGCCTAGACCTAGCCCACAGGCCACCCCTGCCACCCCAACATCCTCGGGGACACCCCTGCCGCCCCAGTGTCCTCAGGGACACCCCTGCTGCCCCAGCGTCCTCGGGGACACCCCTGCCAGTCCAGTGCCACACCTTCCCAGAAGACACACACCCATGTGAGCCAGGAACATCTGCCTCCCAGCCCCAGCCCAGCTCACCCTCAAAGGTCCGGTTGACATGAATAGGCCCAAAGGGGGTTTTGAAGAGGGCACCCCGAGGGATGACGGCCACTGCCTTGTCGATCTGGTCGATAATGGACACCAAGCGTGTCTCTTCCTTGATCTGGACCTGAGGGTACAAGGAGCCACTCAAGGAGGACCCTGCATCTGCGCGGGGCCCGGGACACAGCCCTGAGGAAGGAGGGCTAGGCCTGGCTTCTCTCCCAGCGACACTGGCTCCCTTACTTTCCTTCCTTCTTTTTAGTTTTCTGGCAGGTGACACAGCATTCAAAACCACACACATACACTTCAGTCTTTCTCTCAGCGCAGGCCCCAACAGCAGGGACAAACACCAGGAAGACTTCCTTATATATTCTTCCAGAGACATACTAGCCTAGCACCATGTCTGAATATTATTCATTTTACCTTTTAAAATATAAAAGTAGGGCCCAGCACGATAGCCTAGCAGCTAAACTCCTCGCCTTGCATGTGCTGGGATCCCATATGGGCGCTGTTTGCCCCTCCCCCTGCTCCGCTTCCCAAACAGCTCCCTGCTGGATGGGAAAATTCTTTATTTATTTTTATTGGATTCTTTATTTTAAAGAATCTTTATTTTTATTGGAAAGTCAGATATACAGAAATGAGGAGAGACTGAGAGGAAGATCTTCCGTCCACTGACCCATTCCCCAAGTGATGGCAACAGCTGGAGCCGAGCCAATCCAAAGCCAGGAGCCAGGAAACTTCTCCAAGTCTCTCACATGGGTGCAGCGTCTCAAGGCTTTGGGCAGTCCTCGACTGCTTTCCCAGGCCACAAGCAGGAAGTTGGAAGGGAAATGGAGCAGCCAGGACACAAACCAACACCCACATGGAATCCCAGCACGTGCAAGGTGAGCCACTAGGCTACTGCACTGGGCCCAATAAAATGAATCTTCAAAAAACAATGTTAAGATTAAAAAGAAAAAATTAAAACGACAAAAAAATTTTAAAAAAGCATTTAAATAACATGAATTAATGTTTCAGAGGAGCATTTGGTAGAATGGTTGAGTTGCCTCCTTGGGATCCTCATGTTCCACATCAGAGCACCCAGTACGTGTCCTGGTTCCCCCACGTCCAATCCAGTTCCCAGCTAATGCACACCCTAAGAGGCAGCCGGCGGCAGCTTATGTATGTGGGTCCTGCTGTCACGGTGGAGATCCCAGCTGACTGCCAGGCTCCTGGCTTCAGCCCAGCCCAGCCCAGCCCTAGCTGTTGCAGATCTCTGGGAAGTGAACCAGTGGGTGGAAGAATCTACTTTCTGTCTCCCTGTTTCTCTCTTTTTGTGTCTGTGACTTTCATACAAAAAATGAAATATACAAATAATGTTATTATTTAAAAGATATTGAGGGCCTGGTGCGGTGGCACAAGTGGTTAAGGTCCTCGCCTTGCACGCCCGGGATCCCATATGGGCGCCAGTTCTATCCCAGCAGCCCCACTTCCCTTCCAGCTCCCTGCTTGTGGCCTGGGAAAGCAGTCGAGGATGGCCCAAAGCTTTGGGACCCTGCACCCGCGTGGGAGACTCAGAAGAGGCTGTGGGCTCCTGACTTTGGATCGGATCAACTCCAGCCATTGCGGCCACTTAGGGAGTGAATCATCGGACAGAAGATCTTTCTCTCTGTCTCCCCTCCTCTATGTACATCTGACTTTGCAATAAAAATAAATAAATCTTTAAAAAAAAAAAGCATTTCCCATTGAAACTCTTGAGTTTCTCACCCCTGCCTCCAGTTCCTTGCTGCTGTAGTGATGGCTCAAGTCACAGGGTTCCTGTCCCCCTCATGGGGAACCTGGATGGCTTAACTCCTGGCTCTAGACGCAGGCCAAGAACTGGCCATTGTGACCATCTGGAGAGTGAGTCAGCAGGTGGAAATTCATTCTCTCTCTCTCTGATATATATGCTCATGGCAGAAAACTGGATAACACACCTGAGAAAATTAAAACCACTCACAATCTCGACCCTCTCAGGATCAGCATTGATGGCACACGGGTATGCTTTATTGGAGAAGAGATGCGGAAAGACGGAGTCACAAGCTAGGTAATTTCATATCCTACTTGTCAACTTCACATTATTTCCCAGGCATCTACCCGTGGTATATCCTGTTCTGCAGACGTCAAGTTCAGTTACCACAAACGTTCAGTGTGCACGCTGAAGCAAAGGAGACGACAGGGGCGCGGGGGAGCAGCACCTGACAGGGACAGCAGAGGGCGCCCGCGTGCTCCTCCAGCCGTCAATTCAGGCACAGGCTTACAGAGCAGGGATGGGAACTGACTAATCGATGACCAGGCTGGGGGCTTCAGAGATCAATTCATCCAATCTTCACGAAGTAGAGAAGCATACTGGATTAACCTCCGCTCGACAGAAAGTCAGACTGAGGCTTGGGAGGTGCAGTGTATGAGAGGCGGCTGGGGAGGCTTCACAGGCAAACTCCCAGACCTGAGCATGAGGGCTCTCACTTCTGGGCTGGATTCCTCCCAAAATATGAGTGCCCAACTTCCCGTCTCTGTTATAATCAGCTTCTCCTCGCCGTAATGAAATGCACGAGGCAGCCTACCTTTGTACAAAGGAAAGGGTTTACTTTAGGCTTGCGTTTTGTGTTTGTGTGTTTTAATGTTTATATTGTTTTTTAAATGTATTTATTAATTTGAATTTATGTTACAGAGAGATAAGGAGAAGCAGAGAGAAATATCTTCCGTCCACTGGTTCACTCCCCAGCTGGCCGCAAATGGCCAGAGCTGAGCCAATCTGAAGCCAGGAGCCAGGAACTTCTTCCTGATCATGTGGGAGATCAGGAAGAAGTTGGGTGCAGGGTCCCAAGGACTTGAGCCATTGTCTGCTGCTTTCCCAAGCTGTAAGCAGGGGGCTGGATGGGAAGTGGAGTGGCTGAGACATGAACCACATACATATGGGGTTCCTGCACTGTGGGCAGAAGGGTTAGGCTTTTGAGCTACAATGCTGGCCCCTGGCTCACCTTTGGGAAGTTCAAGTTCAGGCAGCTCTGTTGGCAAGAGCAGAATGCACGTGGAGGAAAGATCACGTGGTGAGCGAGGAAGCTTCAGCCCAGTGCAGGTTTTTGCAATAAGCTGCTCCCAGGAACTACCTTCTAAGGGCACACCCCCATGACCTAAGGCCCGCCCACTGGGCCCACCTCCTCCACAGCACAATTGGATTAAGAGTTTGCTCTCTTAATAGCATTAACTTGGAGATGTAAAGCCCTATAGCAGTGTGGGAACCAAATCCTTTTGAAACCATGAAATGAACCCAGCAATTCCATTTCCAGAAAAGGATTTCTTCAGAGAAAGTGCACACGATGGAAATGACAGTAACATGGTGTCAGCGGTGATGACCCTGTTCGTCAGAGCTAAACTTAGAAACCCACATCGCCGTGAATAAGACATTGAGTTTCAGCTGTGAAACATTTTCATAGTGGCCAAAAGAATGCGGTGAAGGCTGCACCGTGGCATAGGAGGCTAAGCCTCCATCTTCAGAGTCAGCCCCACATGGGCGCTGATTGGCGTCCCAGCTGCTCCACTTCTCATCCAGCTCCCAGTTAACACACATGGGAAAACAGTAGCAGTGCCTGGGCCCCTGCACTCATGTGGGAGACCTGAGTGAAATTCCTACCTTTGGTTTTGCCCAGACTTGTTTGTCATGCCATTTGGGCGGTAAACTAGCAAATAACCTCTCTTTTTCTCTCCCTACCACCCTGTTGCTCAGCCTTTCCAATAAATAAATAAGGGTTTTTTTTTTTTTAAGATTCATTTATTTTTATTGGAAAGTCAGATTTACAGGGAGAAAGGTTTCCCATCCTCTGGTTCACTCCCAAAGTGCCTGCAATACCACAGCTCAGACGATCTGATCCAAAGCAGGAGCCCAGAGCCACTTCCAGGTCTCCCACATGGGTGCAGCGTCTCAAGGCTCTGGACTGTCCTCGACTGCTTTCCCAGGCCACAAGCAGGGAGCTGGATGGGAAATGGAGCAGCTGGGACCTGAAGCGGTACCCATATGGGATGCTGGTACTTTCAAGGAAAGGATTTATACACTAAGCCATCATGCCAGGCCCCTAAATCTTTTTTTCTTAAATGTGGGTACTATTGCTAAGGCCCAAGATCCTGCATCCAGGACCTGCTAAGATATGTTGATACTGCTGATGTAGTAGAAAGCTTAGGATGGATGCACAGACACACACACACCATCATCATCATCATCTGTAAATCCCTGAAAGAAGTATGTGCCACGATGGACAGAAGTGGAAGGAAATTTACCCATATTCCTGCTGCCCCTTTGAATTTTTTTTAAAGATTTATTTATTTTTACTGGAAAGGCAGATATGCAGACAGGAGGAGAGACAGAGAAGAAGATCCTCCATCTGCTGATTCACTCGCCAAGTGGCCACAATGGCAGGAGCTGAGCCGATCCGAAGCCAGGAGTCAGGATCTTCTTCCAGGTCTCCCATGCGGGTGCAGGGTCCCAAAGCTTTTAGCTGTTCTCAACTGCTTTCCTAGGGCACAAGCAGAGAGTTGGATGGGAAGTGGGGCCACCAGGACTCGAACCAGTGCCTACATGGGACCCTGGTAGTTACAAGGTGAGGACTTTAGCCACTAGGCCACCATGCCAGGCTACCTCTCTGAATTTTGAACCGTGTAGCTGTTATCAAAGAGTGGACATCAATACCAACATAGAAGACGGGAACTCCCCTGACCATTAGTAAGAGTGTACTCGGCTCCCAGCCTCTCTTCCCTTCCCCTACTTGAAACAGGCTTTCCATATAGCTACCCATTCCTGCATGCACCTGTCCCTTCCCTGTTAATCCCTGGCAAGTCCCTTCACCCCTGCACATGTGAATGCCCCCCCCCATCTGTAGGTAAGGGGCCCACAACAGAGCTGTTAAAAATTAGAAAAGACTGGGATGAGCCCAATGCAATGGCTCAATTAGCTAATCCCCCTGCAATACCAGGATCCCATATGGGCACTGGTTTGTGTTCCAGCTGCTCTTACTTCCCATCTAAGTCCTTGCTTGTGGCCTGGGAAATCAGTCAAGGATGGCCGAAAGCCTTGGGACCCTGCACCTGCATGGGAGACTTAGAAGAAGCTCCTAGTTGCTGGCTTCGGATTGGCTCAGCTCCAGCCGTTGCAGCTGCTTGGGGAGTGAACCAGCAGATGCAAAATCTTTCTCTCTGGGGCCTGGCACAGTAGCCTAATGGCTGAAGTCCTTGCCTTGCACACACCAGGATCTGATATGGGTGCCAGTTCATGTCCTAGCTGCACCGCTTCCCATCCAGCTCCCCACTTGCAGCCTGGAAAAGCAGTAGAGGATGACCCAAAGCCTGCAGTCCCTGCGCTCATATGGGTTCCTCCTGGTTCCTGGCTTAAATCGGCTCAGCTCTGGCTGCTGGAGGATCTTCCTGTCTCTCGTCATTGTAAACCTGCCTTTTCAATAAAAAAATAAATAAATCTTTTTTTTTAATTAATTCATTTGATTATTTTATGATAAAGTTGCACAGGAGCTGGACTTTCCCCTTCCCCTTCTTGAAGAAGGAGGAGAAGACGACAACAACGGGGTACGTGGTGGCACACTCCAGGACACAACACCCGATATGGCAGGCCCATAGATGGCAGTGACAATGACAGCGGTGGTGGCTCTCCTTTCTACCACGCTGGGTTCGGGGTGGACGGGGGCCCTCTCTGCTCAGGCTCCTCCTTCCTCCCCCCTGCCCTTCACTCACCACCACTTCTTCCTCAAAGGCCTTGTCGCCATCGTTCGTCTTCTGCAGTTCCGTGTGCTCGTACTCATGGGAGGGGTCGCCCATGAAGCGGCCCTTCACCATGGCCGTCTGCGCCGCCATCTCCTCCGTGGCAGGGGGCAGGAGGCTCCACTCGATGCAGTTTAGGCTGCCGACAATACACACCGCCCACCCCCAGGCTCCCACTCCTGCTCTGCTCTCCAACTTCCCCATCCCCCACCTCCCTTAGCTGCTGGCACCCAGGCAGCCTCGAAGGGCCCACATGCAATGCAAATTCAATGTTAACTTTGCTGAAGGTCACAAAAGCTTCCTGTCCACCAGTTCCCTGGACTCATAGTTCTGCCTCCTGCCAAACCCATGGCAGGTGGGTGAGGCACTGAATGCATAGCAACCTGCTACTGCATGCTGCCTTCCCTGTGGGCCAGGGGCTGCCTCTCTTCTGCTTCCACAGACAAGCCCAGCCTGGGCCTGCATGATTGCTCCTCCTCCTAGTGTTCAACAACACTCCCCAGCACCCCCTCCCCAGCCCTTCTTGCTCCCCATTCCCCTCTTCCTCACGCCCTGCTCAAGGAAGGATGTCCCCTCTGCACCCCACCTTTCTCTAATCCATTCAGAGTCTAGGCCCCCAGCCTGCTCCAGGTTCACCCTCCTGGCCTTCACTCTCCTCTGCTTTCCTCTGAACACAAACACTGCTCAGCCATATAAAACCACAGCAGCCTTCAATTGACATTTCCCCTTTAAAAACGCTTCTCCTGGGGCCAGGTGGGTGCCGGTTCCAGTCCTGGCTACTCTACTTCGAATGTGCCTGGGAAAGCAGCACAGGCTGGCTCCAGTGTATGAGCACCTGCACTCACATGGGAGATCTGAACGAAGCTCCTGGCTCCTGGCTTCAACCTGGCCCAGCCCTGGCTCTTGGAGACATCTGGGGAATGGAATGGAAAATCTCTCTCTCTCTCTGATTTTGTGTCTCTACCTCTCTGTAATTCTTTTAAGCGAATGAATAAATAAGAATTTCTCTTCAAGGGCCTAGCACAATGGCTCAATTGGCTAATTCTCCCCTTGCAAATGCTAGTATCCTATATGTGAACTGATTCGAGTCTCGGCTGCTCCACTTCCCATCCAGCTCCCTGCTTGTGACTTAGGAAAGCAGCAGAGGACAGTCCAAAGCCTTGGGACCCTGCACCAACTCAGGAGATCCAGAAGAGAAGAAGCTCCTGTTTCCTGAATTCAGCTCAGCTCAGTTCAGCTTTGGCCATTGTGGCCATTTGGAGAATAAACAAGTGGATGAAAGATCCTTCTTTCTGTCTCTCCTTCTCTGTAAATATGTCTTTCCAAAAAAATTAATGCTGGGGTCCGCGTGATGGATGTGGAAGACAGGAAGGTGTGAAGAGTATCGTCAAGGTCGCAAGGAACTTCCCGCTGTGCGGCAAGGCCCGGGGGATGTCTCTACAACACCTGAATGCAGCTCTGCCTCACTTTGCATGGACACCAGACAACCCCATTGAGATTTCTGTAATCTATTTAGGCATTGTCTGCCTCTGCGGAGTTAATGTTTAATATCAATAGGAGCTTAGAAGCTGATGTTGCTGTTACCATTTTTTTTAGCCAAAAAGCTGTTATTGCTGTTACAGCTACATCCTGTGGCAATATGCTAATCAAAGGTGCTAACTCCCCTTTTGATCCTATGCTAATCAAGGGTGTTTTGTCTTCAGGTGTAGTGGAATCTATTTTTTCCCTCTTTCTTTGATCTTTTAGGTCCCTCCTGTGAAGCCCTTCCTTCCTTGACTGTCTCAAGACCAAGCTGTAGAGTAATTGTGGTAGGAATGTGTTACTGATTGATATGCACCATCTATTGAACTTTTTCCTAGCCAGGCACCAGGTGCCAGGCACCAGGTGGTTAATATCCTAGCCTTAGGTGAAACAAATGGCAGAGTTATCTTTAGAAACACCCACTTGACCATGTCGTAAAAAGTCTGAGCCAGAGTTTGACTGATTTTGTATAAATAAAGCGGACAGCTTTTGTGCATCGTCCATTATGATGAAGAGTTCCTAGTGGTCCGTCTCTCTTTGCGCCTCATCCACGCACCCTTCGCAAGTTCCGAACACAGCTGGAGCTGGACTCCGGCAAATTATTAAATCTTTTAAAAAAAAACCTTTATTTTTTTTAAAGGTATCAACATGGCTTATCCCTCAGTCTCATCAGGTCTCCTCTCAAATGCTACCTCTCTGTGTTGAAGACCCTCCTGCACCCTGTATTCTTGCACTCACCATCATGCCATCACAGCAGTGTCATTTGCATGTCTGCTTACTCAGCAACTGCCCCTCCCCTACCTCCAAACCCACCCTGCAAAAGAAGTGCCGGGAGACAAGGACCTTCTCACTTGCCACCTACACCAACGCCTAAGATATAGCAGGTGCTCAACAATAGTTGGAGAATAAAGTGAAAGGATCCCTGTGTCTCTGGGCTTCAGTTCAAACTGCTCTTCTGGCCTTCCTGACACTGCCCCTTCCCCCATCTGCCCAGTCCCACTCTTTTTAATCTCCTAGCGAGTGGCACCAGCACTTCATCAGCTACCCAAGCTGGAAGAAAAGTCCTTGTGATTTCTTTATCTCTCTCTCTCTCACACACACACACACACCTCAATCAAGTCACAGGTCCATTCCCAGTTCATCCCTGCTCCCCAATCCCTCAGTTATTTCTTCCTTCCAGACCAGACCCCCCTCAAGCCCCACACTGCCAAGGGTTCCTAACTGTTCCGTCTGCCTGGGAAGGGCTCAGCCAGATTCCAGATCCGTTGGGCTCATCCAGATCTAAGCAGGCTTTTCTGGCTTAGAGTTCTTCAACAGCTCCTCCAGTGAGAGAGCTGTGGACACAGCTCAAGTTGCTTCACCTCTCCTTAAGTCCCTAGGTGGCCGTGGGCATGTCTATCCACCTGCTGCCTTTTCACCAGGGCCCCGCCCCATCAGGCTCCTGGATGCCGCGCAGTTCCCGCCCCCTCTCCTTCTGGACCCTTCTGGACCCTCGCCTCACCCCTCCAGCCATCAGCCCCGATCCTGGCCCTCCGATCCCCCAGGGTCTCTGCCTCCCCCAGCGGTGCCCTCTCGGCATCGCCCTGCCCAGGGAGTCCCCTCCACCTGTACAGTGTTTTGCGCGGTGCGAGCTGGTTCTCACTCAGGCCCTGCGCGATATAGTAATCGGCGACGACGCCGAGGATTCTGCCCCAGAAGAGCACTCGGCTGTAGCGGTAGTCGCGCTTCACCAGGGTCAGGGAAGTGAGCAGGGAGGCCCGACGGTCCGGGCTCAGGCCCTGCCCGCTGCCCGATGCTAGCTCCAAAGACAGCAGGAGGCTCTCGGCGTCCATGGGGCCTGCGGCTCGGCTCAACGCCCCACCGGTCGCGGGACGCCGTCTCCGTGGCGACCCGAAGCTCCGCCCTCCCACCCCGAGGCGAGCAGGGGAGCACCCGCCCCTCTCCGTGCAGAACCCAGGCACCCACACCAGACCTTGGAGCGTGGCTTCCCCTGCTATGAGTAAGCTATATGGCGTTGAAGAGGGGCCAGCCTGATCCAGTTGCGTGGATATTTCCATCCTCCCTGAGCCTTTTTGTGTAGCCGGCGTTTACTGAGTTCTCACTGTATATATAATGGGGGCTTGAAAAACCAACACATAGCCCCAACATAGATACTAGCTATATTATTCCACTCCAGCAATGTCACTTCGTTTTTGCTCCCAGGATTTCTTTGAAAGGCAGAAATCGGGCCCGGGATCCGATATGGGCGCCGGTTCTAATCCCAGCAGCCCCGCTTCCTTTCCAGCTCCCTGCCTGTGGCCTGGGAAAGCAGTCGAGGACGGTCCAAAGCTTTGGGAACCTGCACCCGCGAGGGAGACACGGAAGAGGCTCCTGGCTTCGGATCGGCATAGTATTGGCCCGTTGGGCTCACTTGGGGAGTGAATCATCGGATGGAAGATCTTCCTCTGTGTCTCTTCTCTCTGTATATCCGCCTTTCCAATAAAAAAATAATAAAAATAAATCTTAAAAAAAAAAAAAAAGAAAGGCAGAAATCAGAAGATCCCATCCTCAGATTGACCACAAGGTCCAGGACCCAACAAGGTCAAAGTCAGGAACCTGGAACTCCATTCGAGTCTCCCATGTGGGTGCAGAGACTCCAAGCACTTGGCCATCTTCCACTGCTTTCCCAGATGAATGACTATTGCAGTTGGGGCTCATACTAGACACTGGCAATGTAGGCAACAATTTAACTCACAGCACCACAACACTGGCCCAGTAATATGCCATTTTTTTCTTTTGTATTTATTTTTTTTATTGGAAAGCCAGAGAGGAGGAAAGACAGAAGGGAATATCTTCCATCAGCTGATTCACTCTCCAAATGACCACAATCGCTGGTGCTGTGCTGATCTGAAGCCAGAAGCCAGGAGCCCAGAGCCTCTTCCACGTCTCCCATGTGGGTGCAGGGTCCCAAGGCTTTGGGCCATCCTAAACTGCTTTCCCAGGATACAAGCAAAGAGCTGGAAAGAAGTGGGGCCACCGGGATTAGAACCTACACCCACATGGTATCCCAGTGTGTGCAAGGCAAGGATTTTAGATACTAGGCTACTGCGTGCGTCAGGCCCAATATGCCCCTTCTAGAGTGTGGGATTATCTGTTAAGAAGCACAGACTATTTGGGTCCAGAATTCTGGCAAAGCAGCCTAAACCTTCATCTGTGACACCAGTATTCCTCATGGATGCCAGCTTGAGTTTGGGCTGTTCCACCTCCCATCCAGCTCCCCCTGCTAAAGTGCCTGGAAAGCAACAGAAAATGACCCACATGCTTGAACCCCTTCACCTACATGGAGACCCAGAAGCAGCTCCAGGCTCCATGGTTGCAGTCATTTGGGGACATGTCCCCTTGCATAATCCTGCCTTTCAAATCAATAAAATAATCTTTAAAAAATCCCTCAAAAACTAAAATCCTAAGATTCCGTCAATTCCCACCCACCCCCAACTCCTGCCCCAGCCAGATCCTCGAGTTCTTGAGTTTGATGCTCCATCTTCCCAGATGTCTCTTTACCTGCCCCCTCCCTGGAACACTGCTCTACCTATGGTGGCATATGAAGACTAGCTATCGTCTGTCTTGACCAACCTGGGCCCCAGGCTCTTGCTTTTAGACCCAGACGTGGCAGCAGGTGAAAGGCCAGAGCCCCACCACAGCTGGGCCTCCTGGCTAGACTCTTTCCCATGTGCCTCTGGCCTCTGGCGTCTCCAGCCAAAGCTGAACATAAACAAGTTCCTGAGTGAGCTTGCAGCCAGCAGAGACCGAGTGGTTGCTACTTAATTACTCTGGATTCCTTTGCATGGGATTCATGAAATCAGAATGCCACGTGCCCCATGTCAGAGAAGTGTCTAAACTCCCTGGATAATTGCTTTGTTTTGACGATCCTGGCATTGTTTAGGAAGGCTTTTCAAATTAGCATCTGAAGGACCTGAGAGGCTTCATGGTCTTCCATCTCAAAACAATACTCAACCTTCTCCCCTTTCGTCCACAACTCCTCCTTGCCACCCTGTCATCAGACCCTTTGGCCTTTCCCTTCCCTAAGTGGGACACGTGCTCTAAGGTCGCTGCATCTAAGGAACAGACCAATCTCTGGATCATACCACACATCAGAGCTCCACTAATTTTGTATTTACTCAGCACCGGCTAATGGCAGGCTCACCGTCAGGAACCCAAGTCTGAAGCCACAGCAGCAAGTCTACTGCTTCCCAAGGCCAACACCTTCGGCAGAACAGATCCTGACTCAGGATCTCAGAGGAAAATCACAGAGGATGAGGGCACTGTGGGAAGCACTCAGCCTGGGAGCTCGGAGCCGGGGAGACTGGATTCAAACCCACACTCACCTCTGAAGCTTAAGTGACCCAATCTCCCTAGCCTCATCTAGAAAATGGGGACTGGGGCCATCGCAATAGCTCAACTGGCTAATCCTCCATCTTACAACACCAGCATCCCAAATGGGTGCTGGTTTGTGTCCCGGCCGCTCCACTGCACTTCCAGCTTCCTGCTTGTGGCCTGGAAGAGCAGCAGAGTATGGTCCAAAGCCTTGGGTCCCTGCACCTGCATGGGAGACCCAGAAGCTCCTAGCTGCTGGATTTGGATCAGTTCTGTTTCAGCCATCGTGGCTACTTGGGGAGTGAATCAGCAGATGGAAGATCTGTCTCTCCTCTGTGTTAATCTGCCCTTCCAATAAAAATAAATCTTATGAAAAAAAGGGGGGGAGGGCAGTACTCCATACATTGTAACATGGATAGGTCTAGATCTATATGTAAGTGCTTCAACAAACTCATTAAGGGCCCGACGGCGTGGCCTAGTTGCTAAAGTCCTCATCTTGAATGCGCAGGGATCCCATATGAGCACCAGTTCTAATCCTGGCTAGTCCCACTTCCCATCCAGCTCCCTGCCTGTGGCCTGGGAAAGCAGTCGAAGACGGCCCAAACCCTTGGGATTCTGTGTCCGTGTGTGAGACCTGGAGGAAGTTCCTGGATCCTGACTTCAGATTGGTGCAGCACCAGCCATTATGGTCATTTGGGGAGTGAATCTTCAGATGGAAGATCTTCCTCTCTGTCTCTTCCTCTCTGTATATCTGACTTTGCAATAAAAATTAAAAAAAAAAAAAAAAACACTCATGGAAAAGTTCAATGGAAGGGTCATGAGATTTTTTCCATACACTTTCTGAAGTGCTTTGGTGTGTTACATAATAAACCAAAAACTGACAGTTTCCAGCACTTTCCCTGTTACCTCATCAAAAAATCCTGCAGTTATGTATCATTGCCCCCCATCTGTAGATATGGACACACCTCTCTCCAACAGCAGCAAGGGTGGGATTCTGCCTTTTGTTGTTGTTGCTTTTTTTTTAGGTTTATTTATTTTATTGGAAAGCCAGATTTTACAGAGGCAGATATTCCATCCACTTGTTCACTCCCCAGATGGCCACAATGGCCAGAGATGAACCAATCTGAATCCAGGAGCTTCTTCTGGTCTCCCACATGGGTGCAGGTCCCAACGCTTTGGACCGTACTCTACTGTTTTCCCAGGCCACAAGCAGGGAGGGGAGCAGCCAGGACAGGAACAGCACTCATGATATACAGATGGAGGATTGGCTAGTTGAGATTTCGTGCCAGCCCCTTCTGCCTTCCACTTTCTTCCATGGAATGAGCAGGTGTTCTTCCCCAGGGACAAAAGGTGACAATGCTTGGTGATGAGCACAGTGTGGGGCCAGAGAGGGTAACGCCGAGGGACAGGACAGCCACCTCCAGCACGGCTGAGGAAGAAGCACACAGACAGGAAGCCGCAGTGTGGCCCAAGGACAGCACTGCCCACACAGGGACTGTCGCAGCCAACCTCCAGCGACAGAGCAGACAGGCTGGGGAGCAGGATCCAGAAGGCAAAGCTGGCCCCGGGGAGTAAATCCCACAGGATGTCAGCACTGTGTTGGGGGCCTCTGCCCACGAGAGTTAAATCAAGCTGCTTCCCTGTCTCAGCCACTTTCCTCCAGACATCTGCTTTTCCCCTCTGAAGGGCAGTCAGGCTGACGAGGATCATGACACCCCAGAACAGCTCAGCTCCCCCAGCATGGTACCTGCTGTGTGTAACAACCGCCTCCATGCAAAATGAATACTGTGCTCACCTTGGCAGTACTTATTCTAAAACTGGAATAATACAGAGAATGTTAGCATGGCACTTGCGCAAGGAGGACATACAAAGTCGTGAAGCAGTCCACAAACAAAACAAAACAAAACAAAAAGTTGCTGCTGTCTCACGGCTGGCCCGCATGAGGAACCACCCATGGCACCTGTCCTCCACGCCCCAGGGGACAGGGCCAGAGCGCCTGCCCTCGAAAGAGAGTAGGTTTGGAGAGGAGTCCCACACCCCCTGCCCAATTAAGAGTTGCCTGCAGCCCACGCCCAGCACCAGACCCTTCCCCCAAGTAACTGGGCTCTCACTGGTCGACCTGCCAAGCCCAGTCCTTCCCCACACCGAAGGTCACTTTTGCTTTGGACATACAGAACACAGGGGTCACCAAAATCAGCAAGTGGCAAGGAAGGGGCACTGGGCTTGGAGTCAGTGGACTGTAGTCCCACCTGTGCTGTCCTGTTGCTCACAGAACTGAGGCCACGCTGGCTTCACCTTCCAAACTGGCATGGACCTGTTGAGCTGGATGACACTATTATATGCCAAGCAGTCCTAATTCCCAAATCTGAGATGTTTTTAAATGCTGACACAATACCTCAAATAGAAAACTCCACACCGCAAAACTCTCATTTCATGCACAAAGTTATTAAAAATATCATATAAAATTACATTTGGTCTGGGCATACAAAAGGACATAAAATGTAAATGAATTTCATTTTTAGACATGGATCTTATCCCCAGGATAACTCAGTACAGGTACACACTAACAACCTCAAATGTGAAACCCCTCCGGCTTCAGGCACTTGGGATAAGAGGCACCCCACCTGGAGACCTTGAAGTGGAAGAGGCTGGGGAGAAGGCCAAAGCCTCCAAGCCCCGGCCTGCAGTGCTGCAGGACAATGTGCTATGAATTCATCTGTTTTATATTTAAGTTCATGAATCACATCCACATGTACATACCCAGAAAATATTCTGAAAGGACACAGCAAAAAAGGCAGAAAAAGGGGTGCCCTCCTCCATAGGAGTATGCCTCTGAGGACCTCATCTTCTGCTTTGTAATCTCAAACACCTGACCCAGCAGCACCCTCTGGGGAAATCAAGCTCTGATTCAGGAGAGACACTGCTCCGTGAGGACTGTGACAGTCACCTACCAGCAGCCCACCAGGCAGTGTGTGTGGCGGGGAGGTAGGCAGCCAGAAGGGCAGAGCCTTCCTCTCCAACCAGGAAGTCAGGGGGAGGAAGGCCGCTCAGCCGCACTTGGCCACGATTCGGAAGCGTTCTACTCGCCATCACTCGTGAAAGCCTTTTAGCGTCACAGGTGCCTGAAACCAGATGTAATCCTCTGACATCATGGCCGGGACGGAAGGTCGGCCACAGGACAGGCTCACGGTCAGTTTGTGGCCTCGGGTGGGCACTCGGTAATTGAGCTTGGGTCGAAACCACTCTTCTCCACAGTCCCGGTGGCCCTGGGCCATGACGATGGTGCCCATGAGTGGGGGAGCTTGGAGCTCGCTGAAGGCATCGGCCAGGAAGATGGCCCGAAAGAGGCGGCGCAGGCACGCAGCGGTGTTGAGGCTCTGCTCCACACTGTAGGGCACCAGGCGGGACAGGTCAAGTTCGTAGAACTCCTTGGGGCTCAGGGCATTGCCGCCGAGCAGGATGAGCACTCGTGGCACCAGAGTTCGGGCAAAGAGGTCCTGGAGGTGACTCAGCACGCTCTCCAGCTCTGCTAGGGTTTGTTGGCACTTCCTGCTGCTCGCCTCGCTGGTGCTCTGAGGTTTCTTCCTCACTGCGTCTTCTGCCTGGGATGACAAAGCACAGGAGGATGGGAGGATAAGGCAAACGCCCTTTAAAGAATCCTGCTGAGGTACACAGACCCCACACTGAATTTCTAGCTCAATGAACCACCACCGTCAACACACCAGGTTTCGTCAGAGGGCATGACCTCAAAAAGCAAAATATATTCTTTATATACACAGACAAAACAGTATCCTGAAGTTGAAGGGCATCCTGATACAAGAAGCTAAAATAGTCAAGGAAATTTGGTGGCATGACAAAGCAGCAAATTGTGGCTAGATAGTGTATAATAGTGGGAATGAGGACTGCTTAGCAATGATGACGCTATAATTGGTCTTTCAAGATTATTTGTGCGGGCCCGGCACAATAACCTAGTGGCTGAAGTCCTCGCCTTACACACGCCAGGATCCCACATGGTCACTAGTTCTAAACCTAGTGGCCCCACTTCCCATCCAGTTCCCTGCTTGTGGCCTGGGAAGCAGATGAGGACAGCCCAAAGCCTTGGGACTCTGCACCCACGTGGGAGACCTGGAAGAATCTCCTGGCTTCTGCCTTTAGATCAGCTCAGTTCTGGCCATTGCGGCTACTTGGGGAGTT
The DNA here is from genome assembly GCF_017591425.1 of Ochotona curzoniae. NCBI lineage: Eukaryota > Metazoa > Chordata > Mammalia > Lagomorpha > Ochotonidae > Ochotona > Ochotona curzoniae. The sequence continues at coordinate 8,628,903 of NW_024466004.1, read as the reverse complement.
AATCAGTGAGTGAAATATCTTCCTCTCTGTCTCTCCTCTTCTCTGTATATATGACTTTGCAATAAAAAATAAGATAAATCTTAAGGAAAAAAATTACTTGTGCTTGCATGTTACATACTGAAAAAGAAAATGAAGGAAGTGGGGGCAGGTGCTTGGCATGGCAGTTTAGGATTCCACCTCTAGTGTCAGCATCCTATATAGGTGCTGGTTCCAGTCCCATCCGGTCCTCTTCCCATCCAGCTCCCTGCTAATGGCCTGGGAGAGCAGCAGAGGATGGCCCAGGACCTTTGGACCCTGCAACCACATGGGAGAGACCTGGAAGTCTGCCTTTCCCTTTCGGTAGTGGAGGGGAGAGAAGGGAAGGGGAAACTAACAGAGATGGAAAATTCAGGAGTTTACAAAAGCTGAACACTGAATGTTGATGGAGAGGAAGGACATACAAGTGTTTCACCCCGCAGAACCCGAGAGATTCGGGAATTGCTGAGATGGGCTCCACATGTACGAGTAGAAACAGGGGGACCAAGAGCCTGTGTGAGAAGACTTAGACCACTGCTTGCTTCCTCCCCCATCCTGAGGGAAGACTTCCCAGCACCCTCAAAGACACCAGAGACCACCAGGTTCCCACCCAATCCCCTCATGCTGCAGTCTATCAGCTCATCAGCCATGCACAGGGAACTTGCAATTATTTACTCTGCAATACTCACCAAAGACAGAACAAAAGCCTCCAAATGTGAAAATCAGAGCCAAAAAACACATGGAAAATGGAGTTTTATAGAAATAGATACAAAGAAACGGAGAGAAAGTTCTTCAAGACTACAAGAAATATTCTCATGTAAGAAAAAATGTACAGACATAAAAACAGGATGCTGCTAACACAAGGACAGGTCTTCGGGCTGGTGCTGTGGCTTGGTACATTAAGCCTTCACTTGCAATGCTGGCTTCTGCATGCTAGTTCAGTCCCAGCTGCTCTGCTTCCAAACTCCTTCCTAGCAAGGCAGCTCCTGAGGATCAGAGTACTCGGGCCCTTGCCACCCATATGGGAGACCAAACCAGGATGAGGCTCCTGGTTCCTGGATTCAGCCTGGATAAGCCCTGGTCTATTTTAAAACAAATAAATAAATCTTAAAAAAAAAAAAAAAAAGGTGGATAAATCTTTTTTTAAAAAAAGGGGCCAGCGCGATAGCATAGTGGTTAAAGTCTTCGCCTTGCACATGCCAGGATCCCATATGGGCACTGGCTCTAATCCTGGCAGCCTCACTTCCCATCCAGCTCCCTGCTTGTGGCCTGGGAAAGCAGTCGAGGACGGCCCAAAGCCTTGGGACCCTGCACCCACATGGGAGCCCCAAAGGAGCTCCTGGCTCCTGGCTTCAGATTAGCTCAGCTCCAGCCGTTGCAGCTGCCTGGGGAGTGAACCATTGGACGGAGGACCTTCCTCTCTGTCTCTCCTCCTCTCTATATCTGCCTTTACAATAAAAAATAAATCAATCTTTAAAAAACTGGTGGAAGAGGAAAGAAGGCAAGAAAAAGAAAAATAAACTCATTAAGCTCATTTTGGGCAATGCAAAAGTTAAGAACTTAACAAAAATCTCTGCCAAAAAAAGTACATTATATCATGTTCATGTTAGGCTATGAAGCCAATGAAGTCAGATATCAAAAAACAAAACAAACAACAAAGGGATGACAATCTAATGAAATAAAAATTTAAAGAGCCAAGTCATGAGGCCCAAAGGCAACACGTAATAGGAGTTTCAGGGAGAGTTAACAAGAGAGAGGTCAAAAAACAAAAAAAGAAAGAAAAAGAAAAGACGGGAAAGAAAGCAGAGAGGGTGAGACAGCCAACGGAGAGCCAGTGACACAGGGGGAGAAGGCGACGGAAGCTCGGAGGGTTGACCCACCCTGAGAAGGGATCAGTTTCCCACCTGCCACAACTAACGAGCCACACCTTTCCTCCCAGAGCCCACACCTACCTGGGAAGGAGACTTTCGGTAGAAATGCTTAAGCTCCTCGTAGGGCAGCGGCAGCTGCTGGCGCTGGTACATGATATGCTTGAGGAGCTCGCAGGTGAAGCGACAGCAGTCCTCCTGGCTCACCGGCCCCGGGAACACCACGGGCACCAAGCAGTCCCTCGGGCACGAGTGCTCCGTGGGGTTGGCGGTGGCCTCCGGCAGCTGGAGCTGAGGGCCGCGGGCTTCCTCCGGCTTCTCATACCACTCCAGATCTGGCGGGTGCAGAGATCACAGACGAGATGCTAAAACCCGACACCCTGCAGATGCCCGCCCTCACCCCGGGAACTCGCCGGGGAGATTCCCGAGCCCTGGGCTGTCGTGCGGGACCCCAGGGGCGGGACACCGGGGTGACTGGGGGCGGGCTCCCCGGCCGGAGAAATAAGCGCAAGGTATAATCATCTCCCCTAAAGGAGGACGAACCTACTCGAGCCAGGGCAGGGTGGGACCCTGGGGGATGTGGGGAATCGGAGAACGGATCAGAGGCTCAAAGACAAGAGGTGCCCGGGGAAGGCAAGAAACGGGCCCCCGAGGATCCCCAAGCCCAGTACCCCATGCCTTCCTTACCCGGGACTCCTGCCGGCGACAGGACTTCCGCCTGCGGGGCCGCCATCGCCAGCTCCTCGGCACGGGGCGTTAGACTGAGTGCTCCGCGGAGCCTCATGGGAAGTTGTCGACTCCACTTCCGGCTCGGTCCGGTAGGAAGAGGGCGCGGCGCCGCCACTGGGACTCCGGGAGCTGAGCGAGGCCGGGGCGGGGTCCGGCTTCTCCGCCCAATGGCGCGGGCGCTTGAATCGTCCCGCGATCTGGCGGGCCCCTGGGCACACTCCCCTCCTGCAGCCTGTCGGCTCTCGGGTCACTGACCAGGGTAGGCCTTCATGCAGGGCCCTGTCTTCTGTGCTGGAGGCTCAGCGGAGAACCAGCGGTCCCTGTTTTCCGGGAGGTCTGGGGTCTCTACCTATAATTGAGCATGCAGTGTGATGTGTACAAGACTGTGGAATGGGGTGGTGAGGGTGCCTAACCCAGAGGGGATTGGGGAAGGGGCCAGGTGGGGCCCCAGGAGATGTGTGAATGAGCCAGTTAGCAGGGGTAAGGAGGAGGAAAATAGCATACTCCGTTCAAGAAAACAGAAGCGTTGCTCTGAGCAAATACTAAGGCTGGAGGGGGACAAACAGAAGTGGGATGATGGTAGGATCTTCCAGGCCATCAGGACAGACTTTGACCCTGATCCTGTAGGGATAGGGAAGCTGTTGTGGAAGGGAGTGGCATGATTCAGTTTGCATTTGGCACATTTAATCTATACTGGCTGCTGGGAAGAGGTTGGACTACAGGGAAGAAAAAAGGGGAGTCAGGGATATGAGTGACAAATAATGTCTGTGGTCTCAGTCACCCTCAGAATTGCTGTTCCTCTTCGTGGGGACAGTGCACCACACCGAGGACAGCGACAGATCTTCCATCGGCTTCCTGCAGGTCTGCTTCTCTTCCAGGTCTGTCTGATGGCCCCAGACTCAGCCAGTTTCTGCTCCAACTCGCCGCCGAATATCAGAGTCCCAATGAACTGAGCCTTGATGTCACTCCCCCAGTAGATGAACACTGTGGGCATATTCCAGTCTGGGTAATTGGGTATGTAGGTTGTTGAAATGGCTTTCATAAATTTCACATCAGGAGATTTCCCTGGTAAATTCATTAAGTGGTAATTTACCAGGGCAGAGAGGGGAATCCCTTGCTTATACAGGTGCAGGATTACCCATAAGCTTTCACCAACTTTGGTAACTTCTTGAACAGAATCTTTTCCTGAAATCTCCAAAACTTCTCCAAATTTGTTATTATTTTTTTGAGTTGCTCTCTACTCTCAGCCAGTCTTTGCCACCTGTACATTTTTTTTAACTATTTATTTATTTTTTATTGCAAAGTCAGACATACAGAGAGGAGAGACAGAAAGATCTTCCATCTGCTGATTCACTCCCTAAGCTGTTGCAACAGCCAGAGCTGAGCCAATCAGAAGCCAGGAGCCAGGAGCCTCTCCCAAATTTCCCACAGGGGTACAGAGTCCCAAGGCTTTCAGCTGTTCTCGACCTGTACATTTCAATAGCATGTTCATCCTCTTCATTAAATTCATCTTCATTTTCTTCCAATTCTTCCATCATCATATCTTCATACGTTTCACCATTGACTGCTAGAACCTGTGCTCTTCTTCTTCCACCTTAGCTACCAGTTCTTTCAGACCCTCCTTTGGGGGCAGGATGCCCTTTTTGCATAAGATGTCATTCCACTTGGTATCTGTGTTGGGGAACTTAGCAGAAAAGTGGATCCTAAGCAGAACAGTCAGTACTTGAGTTGGTATCTGGCAGGGGATGCTGACCTCACAGGCAGAGGCATAAGCCTGCCTGCTAGGTTTAGATAAATAAATCTTAAAAAATAAACAAAGTTAAAAAAAAAAAAAAAGGAAGGGCCCAGCACGGTAGGCTAGCGGCTTAAAGTCCTCACTTTGCATGTGCCGGGATCCCATATGGTTGCCATTTCTAATTCCAGTGACCCTACTTCCCATCCAGTTCCCTGCTTGTGGTCTGGGAAAGCAGTCTGAGAATAGCCCTAAGCCTTGAGACCCTGCATCCATGTGGGAGGCCTGGAAGAGGATCCTGGCTTTGGATCGGCTCAGTTCTGGCCATTGTGGTCACTTGGGGAGTGAGTCTTCAGATGGAAGATCTTCCTCTCTGACTTTCCTCCTCTCTGTATATCTGACTTTCCAATAAAAATAAATGTTTAAGAAAAAAAGAGGGGGGATAGCCACTGCCTATGACACTAGTGTCTCTTAACCGTGCCTGTACAAATCCCAGCTGCTTCACTTCTGACCCAGATCCCTGATAATGAACCCAGAAAGGCAACAGAGATGTTTCAAGTGACTAGGCCCTTGAATCCATATGGGAGACCTGGAAGAAGCTCCTAGCTCCTGGCTTCAGACTGGTGTAGCTGTGGCTGCTGCAGTCAAATTGGAGAATAAACCAGTGGATGGAAGATTCTCTTTCTCTGCCTCTCCCTCTCTCTTTTTAAATAACTGCCTTTCAAATAAACAAATAAGTAGTTTTTTTAAATAAGCATATACACAGGGGTTCTTGGTTCCAGGATGATGAAGAGGAGGAACAACAGTCGTACTAGAAAGGGCTGCGGTCACGTGTAGCCCATCTGCTGCACCAGCTGCGCAGGGTGTGTGCCCAAGGACAAGGTTATCAAGAAGTTCATCGTCCATCTGGGGGCCATGGCCATGAGGGACATCTTGGAAACATGTCCGATGCCTACTTGCTCCCCATGTGAAACTTCATTACTGTGTGAATTATACCGTTTGCAGCACAGCAGGTAGAAATCAATATCAGGCCTGGCACGGTAGCCTAGCAGCTAAAATCCTCACTTTGCATCTGCTGGGATCCCAAATCAGCACTGATTCTAATCCTGGTGGCCCCACTTTCCACCCAGCTCCCTGCTTGTGGCCTGGGAGGGCAGTCGAAGATGGCCCAAGGTCTTGGGACCCTGCATCTGCCTGGGAGACCCGGAAGAAGCTCCTGGCTTCTGACTTCAGATCGGCTCAGCTCTGGCCATTGCAGCTATTTGAGGAGTGAATCAACAGATGGAAAATCTTTCTCTCTGCCTCTCCTCCTCTCTTTATATATGAATTAGCAATAAAAATAGATCTTTAAAAAAGAAATCAATCTCACGAAGCCCAGAAGGACCAGACCTCACCACCACCCCAATTCAGACCTGCTGGTGCTGCTCCTCAACCTCCACCAAAGCCCAGGCAAGAAGCATGGCCTTTAAGAACTGATGAAAATAATGTCCTCTGGAAAATAAGCAAGTGAAAATTTATGCTTTAAGATCTATATAGTACATACTTCAAAGTGTTTGTGGAAAGTGGAATTCAAAGATGTCTGCCTGGGAGCAAAAAAAAATATATTGATAACTGGGGGCAGGAGCAGACATGTGACACAGCTGCTACTTGGAATGCCCATGTTCCATAATGAAGGCCTGGCTTCAGTTTCCTCTCCAGCTTCCTGCTAACAGGCACCCAGGGAGGCAATAGATTATGGTTGAAATCCTTGGTCCCCCATCACCAAAGAGGAGACTTAGACTGAGTTCTGGGCTCCTGGCTCCAGTTTGGTACAGCCCTGGCTGTTGTAGGCACTTGGGAAGTGAACTGATAAACACTTTCTAATTTTCAAATAAAATGAAAATAAGTAAAACTAAGAAAGGCCTCAAAATGCACAAATATTAAGGCATCTTAAAACAAATCATGCAAGGGCCCGGCGCGAGGACGCAGTATTTAAGGTCCTTGCCTTGTACGCCTGGGATCCCATATGGGCGCCACTTCCCATCCAGCTCCCTACCTGTGGCCCGGAAGGACGGCCCAAAGCTTTGGGACCCTGCCCCATGTGGGAGACCCGAAGAGGCTCCTGGCTTCGGATCATCATAGCATTGGCTGTTGCGCTCACTTGTGGAGGGAATCATCGGACGGAAGATCTTCCTCTCTGTTTCTCCTCCACTCTGTATATTCGCCTTTCCAATAAAAAATAAATCTTTAAAAACAAAAATCATGCAAGGGCACGGTGGCGTGGCCTTACGGCTAAGGTCCTTGTCTTGCACACAGCGGGATCCCACATGGGCGCCAGTTCTAATCCCGGCAGCTCCACTTTCCTTCCAGCTCCCTGCCTGTGGCCTGGGAAGCAATCAAGGACAGCCTGAAGCCTTGGAACCCTGCACCTGTGTGGGAGATGCGGAAGAGCTCCTTGCTCCTGATTCGGATCGGCGCAGCACTGGCTATTGCAGTCACTTGGGGAGTGAATCATCGGACAGAAGATCTTCCTCTCTGTCTCCTCCGCTCTGTATATCTGACTTTGTGATAAAAACAAAAATAAATCTTTTAAAAAAAAAAAGCATGCAAGGGCCTGGTGCCGTGGCCTAGCAGCTAAAGTCCTTGCCTTGAACGTGCCAGGATCCCATATGGGCACCAGTTCTAGTCCCAGCAGCTCCACTTCCCATCCAGCTCCCTGTTTGTGGCCTGGGAAAGCAGTCGAGGACAGCCCAAAGCCTTGGGATCCTGCACCCATGTGGGAGACCTGGAAGAGCTCCTGACTTCAGATTGGCACAGCACCAGCCATTGCGGTCACTTGAGGAGTAAATCATCAGACAAAGCATCTTCTTCTCTGTCTCTCCTCCTCTCTATATATCTGACTTTCCAATAAGAATAAATAAATCTTTTTAAAAATCATGCAAAATATGTTGATTGTGAAAAACTACAGAGATTTCAAAAAATTTTTGAACCATATTAAACTTACAATTTTATTTCCATGAGCTTTCTGAAGTACCCTCATATCTAGATTGTTCAAGTCATGATGGTGATTTTTAAAATCACTTTAACGATGGTGCCTTTTTTTTTATTTTTATGATTTTTTTTTTTTATTGGAAAGGCGGATATACAGAGAGGAGAGACACAGAGGAAGATCTTCCGTCCGATGATTCACTCCCCAAGTGAGCGCAACGGCCGATACTATGCCGATCCGAAGCCAGGAGCCTCTTCCGGGTCTCCCACACGGGTGCAGGGTCCCAAAGCTTTGGGCCGTCCTTGACTGCTTTCCCAGGCCACAGGCAGGGAGCTGGAAGGGAAGCGGGGCTGCCTGGATTAGAACCGGCGCCCATATGGGATCCCGGGCGTGCAAGGTGAGGACTTTTTTTTTTTTTTTTTAATAATCTTAGTTTATTAGGGTACAAAGGGTCACGGGCTACAGGGTGAAAGTGGGTAATATCATTGTTTCCACACTAATATAATCATTTTGCCCTGTATGTAGGGTTAGGGGAGTAACAAAGGGGAAAGCCCCACCCTACCTCCCACCCATCCCCCATCCCCAACATGAGGCGCGCTCCAAGGGTCCTGCTCATACAGTTTTGATAGTTCATCAGTTCTGGATTGCTGCCAATCTCTCCGTCCCAACCGTAATGAAACCTATTCAGAGTCCACTGGCTGACAGTCTCTTGATGGTTGGGGTTCCAAGATCAGCAGTTCAGTTGGAGAAATATCCAAAGAAACTTCATCTGAGTTGATCCCAGATCTGATTCTTGAGTGAGTTTGCTAGTACAGACTCCAACACTGTTCGTCACACCAATCAGCTTATGCATATGCTGGTCGTTGCGATTACTGGGTCCGTTCGGCTTCCAGCCCGGTCTTCCTTGTGAACCAATGGGTGTTGTAGTCCAGCTCGATTCTACCCACTTCATACTCGGTCTTCATGCAAACCAGTTGGAGCTGCAGCCTAGTTGAGGCGACTCCCCAAAACCCCTACCAGTTCTGCCCCCTACCCTGGTTCCCATGCTTGCCAGTATGCAGTGCAGGCTTGTCCAGTCTGTCCCACATCCCAAGTAGCTCTCGCACACGTCAATGGACATTGAAGCCTGGTTCAACCCAACCAACCTATTATCCAGCCCATACACCCACTGGCAGGTGCCTTTCTGTCAAGCCACCCCTGCTCCTAGCCTGGGTTTCCTGCTGTCCAGTGAGGGTGGTAACCCTGAGGGAGGTGCCCACTATTTCCCTACTAGGCCACACCCACTCCTAGAGTATGCAGTCTCCAGGTAGTTTTGGCATTTGACTTGTCAGAATTGGCTCCTAGTACCAGCCTCTGCCAGCTAATGCTGTGGCTAAGCCCAAACACCCCTCAACCCACTCTAATTTTAACTTGCACCAGTCAGAACAGACAGCTCACCGTGAGGCCCACAGGTGCTATAGCCCTGCCTAGTCTGAACTGCCCCCATCCGTATTCACACTTTCCAATGGAAGTAGTTATCCAGCAGGGGTGCCCACGTTCCCCTGTTGGCTTTGGCAAGGCGAGGACTTTAACCACTTGCGCCACCGCGCCGGGCCCGGTGCCTTTTTTTTAAAAAAAAGATTTATTTATTTTATTGGAAAGACAGATGTACAGAGATGAGGAGAGACAGAGAGGAAGATCCTCCATCCGATGTCCAATGATTCACTCCCCAAGTGGCCGCAATTGCTGGTGCTGCGCTGATCTGAAGCCAGGAGCCAGGAACTTCTTTCCAGGTCTCCCACATGGGTGCAGGGTCCCAAGGCTTTTGGCCGTCCCCGACTGCTTTCCCAGGCCACAAACAGGGAACTGGATGGGAAGTGGAGCTGGCCGGGATCAGAACTGGCTCCCATATGGGATCCTGGGTGTTGAAGGTGTGGACCTTAACCACTACACTATTGTGCTGGTCCCTAACGATGGTGACTTAAAGATTTGTTCATTTTTTATTGGAAAGGCAGATTTAGAGAAGGGAGACAGAGAAAGACCTTTCATCTGCTAGTTCACTCCCCCAAATGCAACTGAACTAATCTGAAGCCAGGAGCTGCTTCTGGGTCTCCCACATGGGTACAGGGTCCTAAGGCTTTGGGGTATCCTCAACTGCTTTCTCAAGTCACAATCAGGGAGCTGAATGGGAAGTGGACCAATCGGGACAAGAACCAGCACCCATATAGGATGCTGGTGCTTGCAAGGTGAGAATTTAGCCATTAAGCCATTGCAATAGCATTGTAGCTATTACATCAGGCCTAATGATAGCTACTTTTTAAAGGAAATAACTTGAGATATCATCCTATCCTTTAAGGAAATAAATCAAATCAGTTCCTTTGAATATCCCAAAAAAGAAATAGATTCCAAATGGATTAAAGATTTAAACACAGCCGGCATTGTGGATCAGTGGGTAATGCTACCTGTGATGCTGGCAACTAAAAATGGTACCTATTAAGTCCAGGCTCTGCCACTTCTAATACAGCTTCCAGCTCATGTAGCTGAGAAAGCGGCTTAGGATGGTTCAAATGCTTGGGCCCTTGCAACCACATGAGAGGCTAATTGGGGAGTGGCTACGTGGGGAGTGAACCAGTGGATGGAAGATGTCTCTCAGTCTCTCCTTGTCTAACTCTGTCTTTCAAATAAAAATAAGGTGACTCTTAACAAATATGAAACTTCCTAGAAGAAAACACTGGGGAATAATGGATAACCCAGGCGTTGAGTTGGGTTAAGGGATCATAGGAAACCCTTAGGCTCTCCAAAGGAAAAGTTGCTCAGTTTGAACTTAAACATCTGCAAAATACTCTACACAACAATAAGTGACTAATGACATACCAGGAAAAAATGTATTCATGTGACCTGGGGGTGTGCCTCCTTAATGTATATATATACATCCCACAGCCAAGCACACCACAGCGCCTCCTCAGCAACCCCTGCAGGAAACAGCACAGACAGCAGCTTGCACACCCCGGGGCCCCGGGTTACTGCACCAACTCGCTTGCTCAGCCTTCTCTGCCAGCCCTCACTCCTATCTGTGGTAGGCCAGGTGGTCAAGAGGGGAGAACAAAGTGGTTATCCCTTTCCATCTGTTTTAAAAGACTCTCTCCATTTAGGAGACCTGGGGATTGGGAGGGTGGCAGTGAAATTGCATGTGTGTGTTGGGATTGGTTGTTGAAAGACCCATGTGGATGAAAGGCAACTATTATCATTCAAGAGCAGCAGGCTCTCTCTGGTTGTCAAGTGGGCCTGGAACTGGTGGTAGAGAGAATACAGGGGGATGGTCTTATCGCTCCCTTCCAGTCCTCTGCCTTCTTGAGACGGCTCACTCAATTCTTTAGTCTGTCTCTCAGCAGCAGCATTGGGGTGGACCTTGGACACACAACCTCTCCCTCGACACTGAGAAAACTTCCTTGCGCTTGCTACCCCTGAAGACCTACCCAATTGGCTGGCCCTGTTGGGTCCTTATGCAGATTGTGGTCTTTTCTGCTCTCACTGCTTTGGGGAGTGATGCCAAGGCAGAGGACGGCCACACACCAGTAGAGCACCTGCCTGCCTCCGTGTGGCCCCGGCAGGAAGCCATGACCTCCACCAGGTCTGAACCTCTGCAGGAATCGCCAGAGGTAAGATTGGAGTCTGGAGGGAACAGGTGTTTTTCATTTCTGCTTCGGTCCAGACACGTCCAAATTGGGGACGAGAGGGGAAATGTGTATATCGTGATTTATGGGAGCTGGGGAGAAATAGACCCTAAGCGTCTTGACTCTCACCTGCACAATGCCACCAGCCACGCGGCCCCGCCCTGGTGGTGTCTGGGGTCCCCGTCTGTCACCAAAGTGTTTATTGTGGACGATGCGAAAAGAGACCAGAAATAAAGAAGAGATAACTCTGCAAGAAAGGCAAAAAAAGGGGAAAAAAAAAAAAAGTAAACAGTCTCCCTGGGGCCCAGGACCAAGTTTCTATTCTTGGCCACTTCCCCCGCCCTTCTAGGGTGGCTGGAGAAACCCTAGTCCCAGCCCCGCCCCCAACGGAGGGCCAGGCCCCTCCTGAAAACCCTGGAGGTTTTAAAAATCAAACTCAGCTTCCCCTATTGGTTCCGCTTCAAAACAAAGGGGCGGGGAGGGGAAAGACGCGCCACGGGTCTTCTCGCAGCCCTAGGGGAGCAAGCAAGTTTATAGGTTCAAGTCTCGTGTCGGGTCACGGCGGTGCCTGGGGCAGCCAAAAGCCAATCCTCGGACGGGGCCAGCCTGGTCATAAAGCAGTGACTACTATGTAAAGGTGGCATCATCATCGCAACAATAACAGCCATAATTAGCTCAACCACCATCCGCCTCCGCCCTGGCGTTCGCTCTGACTCACCCCCGACAGCACGCCGGCAATCGGGGAAGAAACTAAGGGAACAGCAGGCAAGCTGAAGTCGCCCAGGAATTCTAAATTCTGCAGCTCTCTAGCTACTAGCGTAAACGCTTGAGGGACGCCCACAGAGCCCGAAGCGGACAGTGGCCGTCGTCATCCCTCAGGCCCGGGAACGACAGCCGCTCGGTAGGGCACGCAAAGGCGCGGTCTGATCCACGCCCTGAACTACCGCGACCCTGCGCCGCGATGCCTCCTGGGAGTTGTAGGGCGGCGGCCCTGCTCTTTCCAGCAGGATGCCAGACCTGCGGACTCGGTATCCCGTGGTGCTCCGCGGCGGCCTCTGACGCGCGCCCGGAGGCCGGACAGGCGGGGGCGTGGCCAGCGCCGGGTCCCACCCCGCTCTCCTCCGGCTGGCCCGACGCGGCGCCGGTGGCCGTAGGGGCGGCGGCGGCGGCGGGGGGGAGGGGCCGGGCGGGGGCTGGCGGCCGCGGCCGATGGACTCGCGGGTATCGGAGCTGTTCGGCGGCTGCTGCCGGCCCGGAGGGGGCCCGGCCATGGGCGGAGCCCTCAAGGCTAGGGGGGCCGGCGGCAGCAGCGGCTGCGGGGGCCCGAAGGGGAAGAAGAAGAACGGAAGGAACCGAGCGGGCAAGGCTAACAATCCCCCGTACCTGCCTCCCGAGGTGAGCCCCTTGCGAAGTGGCGGGGCCGAAAGGAGACCACCCCTTCCGGCTCCGGGATGCCAGGGAAGTGGGGACCGAGAGAGAATTCATCCCCTTTTCCGATGTCAGTACAGCTCCCCCCATCCCAGGGAGGAGGGGGGTGCGGGAGGAGAACCCCCTCCTTCCGGTGCCTGGACCCCCAGAGAGGAGGGGCCTGCGAGAACCTCCCCTTCAATGTCGGCACCTCCTCGAGGAGGTGGGGAGGGAGATTTGGGGACCGGGGACCCCAGTCTACTGGGGGGTTCGCCGAGCAGAACGCCTGACCCCCTTGCCTGTGAGGGAGCGGGCAGTGTCACGGGCACTTGGCTCAACTTGCTGCGCAGGGAGCGGGTAGCACTGAAAGCAGCGCTGTGTTCCCGCCGCAGCCTCAGTGTGTGCACACACACGCACAGGTCCACCTTGCCAGCTCTGTGAGGGGGGTTTGGCGGAGAGAAGCGCCCCCACAAACTTGCTCTGTCTGTTCTAAAGGCACAAACTGACTTCCGCTTTGTCCCTCCCTCTTGGGACAGGGGGACCAAGGGAAACAGCCTAAAATCAGTGGTTCATCAAACTTGTGACAGTCACCTGGGTTCTCCCCACCTCCCTCGAATTTCTAAGGACCTGCGAGGGACCCTGCTGAGGACTGTGCATTTCTGACAAGTTCTGTTTCTGACGCTGCTGGTCCTGGGAGCAACCTTTGGGAACCGTTGGCTTAGTTTTCTGAAGTCAGCTGGGAGAAGGGGTTCTAGACCTTCTAAAGCCTGGGAGCCTGAAGGTTTGGGAGGGATGAACGGTGACATCAAGCAGTGACCAGAAAGGAGAGGCACGGAAGTGCCAACCAGCACAACCAGCCCAGCAGATCCAGGGCCCCTTTGCACCTGAGAGTGGAAAGTTCAGGCAACAGCTGCTTCTGTGGGGTGCTACCACCTAGAGGAGCTAGAAGTGGGGGCTGGGTTGGACTCAGAAGGTCACTTCAGCTGAAGGGCCCAGAGGTAAGGGTCATGGCAAGTGTGGTTTTTGGAATCTACCACCTGTGTTGCACTTTGGAGCTGCTTTTGTTTACCTCCCCTTCCCCTTCCCCCACCCTGGCCTTGGCACCTACCGTTCGGCTCTCACCTGGGGCGCCTCGCCCATCGGGTACAGAGTGGCCACTGCTGAGCTCACCCTTTGGCCCTGGCCCAGAACCTCTTGCAGCCTTGGGCTCTGGGTGACATCAGCCAACGGGGGCCAGGCAGGAAGGAAATGCTGTTGACCCGACTGGGGGCCAAGTCTTTTCCACTGGCCAAAGAAAAGACTTGGCCCCGGTGGCTGTGGAGGAGACAGAAACAGCTGGGCCTGTGGTTAGGGGGGGTGATGGGAGGGAAGGGGTGATCTTCAACAGGCTGGCGGAGGGTGGACAAAAAGAAGGACCTCTGCCATCCAGTCACCTTTGGGACTTGCCAGAGCAGGTGCCCCTGGGGCTTCCCTCTGTGGGTGGTGAGGGGAAGTAAGGATGGGCAGTAACCATTCCTGTTTCTTTTCAGGCTGAGGATGGAAACATCGAGTACAAAGTGAGTCTCAGGCTGGAGGAGCAGGGGGTGGGTTTGTTTGTCTTTGCCACCAAGAATGACCATGTGGGATGATTTCTCAGAAGTCCTTCCAGCTTCCTGGCCTATAGGAAGTCAGGGCTGTTGTACAGTCTGAGGGCTCTGGACCTCGTCCTGTTGGGAGGCAATTCATTGTTAGGGGTGCAGGGATTGTGGGGTTTCAGTGGGAAGAAAAGGTGCCGGCTCTGGCAACCAGGGGACCGGTGGGTGGCACTTGGGGTTGGCAGGAACACCTCTGATTTCACCTTGTTGCTGTCTCTGCCCCAAGTTGAAGCTGGTGAATCCATCCCAGTACCGCTTCGAGCACCTGGTAACACAAATGAAGTGGCGGCTCCAGGAAGGCCGTGGTGAGGCTGTCTACCAGATAGGGGTGGAGGACAACGGGCTGCTGGTGGGGCTGGCCGAGGAGGAGATGCGGGCCTCCCTGAAAACTCTGCACCGGATGGCAGAGAAGTATGCGGTCCCTTCCCCCCGAGTCTTTGTGTGTACCCAGGGGCCAAGGGGCTGAGGTGGGGCTTTCTGCCTGGCCTTTCCAGCCAGCCGAGCTGCAGGCTGCAGGGTTAGGGTTAGGGTTCGGCTTCTTGCTGCTTGATTTGAGATGTGTTTATTTGGATTGGGGGAGTGTTGGGGAGTGGGCCAGAGGGTCAGGGCAAGTGCTGTAAGGTGTCAGGAGGTACAGAAGGTCCCTAGTGTCCAGCTGAGTTGGCAGGGGAGATCGGCAGCGGTGGCTTTTTGGTGACAGGGTCGGGGCGGACATCACTGTTCTTCGGGAGCGAGAAGTGGATTATGACAGTGACACACCCCGGAAGATCACCGAGGTACTGGTTCGAAAGGTCCCAGACAACCAGCAGGTAAGTACAGCCCGTTGGGCAGAATCTTCCTCCTCTCCCCCTCGTCTGGGGCGCTCGGAGTAGTCCAGGTCATCACCTGCTCCTCAGGGACTGTCACTGCCCTCGAACAAGCTTGCAGTGAAAAGTGAGGAACCGAGTCCTCATGTCTGGCTATTCTTCCCCCAGTTCCTAGACCTCCGTGTAGCCGTCCTGGGCAACGTGGACTCAGGGAAGTCAACTCTGCTTGGAGTCCTGACCCAGGGGGAGCTGGACAATGGGCGGGGCCGGGCCCGGCTCAACCTTTTCCGCCACCTGCATGAGATTCAGTCTGGCCGAACATCTAGCATCAGCTTCGAGATCCTGGGCTTTAACAGCAAGGGTGAGGTGTGTGGGCTCAGTGGGAGCCAGCGGGGCAAGACGCTGAGCACGGGATGCTTGGGGCAGAGTGTGGAAACTTCATGCCCCTAGGAAGTAGATAGGGGTTACCCAGAGTTCAGTAAGAAATGGGTCTCAGGATTCCAAGGCAGGGTCACCCAGGGACTGACTAGCTTTAGGTCATGGCCATTCCTGAGGGCCGGGGAGCCTGGCGAGGGGTGCTGAGAACCCTGGGTCCTGGGCCAGGTGGTGAATTACAGTGACTCCCGGACGGCAGAGGAAATCTGTGAGAGCAGCTCCAAGATGATCACCTTCATCGACCTGGCTGGCCACCACAAGTACCTCCACACCACCATCTTTGGCCTCACCTCCTACTGTCCCGACTGCGCCCTGCTCCTCGTCAGTGCCAACACAGGCATCGGTACGAGCCGCTGGGGCTAGGCTGTTGGGATGCCAGCCACTCCTCGCTAACCATGGTCTCACTCTTGCCACCTGCTGCCTTCCTTTTCTCTGAGGCAGCCGGCACCACGAGGGAACACCTGGGCTTGGCCCTAGCCCTGAAAGTACCCTTCTTCATTGTGGTCAGCAAGGTGGACCTGTGTGCCAAGACCACAGTGGAGAGGACAGTTCGCCAGCTGGAGCGAGTCCTGAAGCAGCCAGGCTGCCACAAGGTCCCCATGCTGGTCACCTCCGAGGATGATGCTGTTACTGCCGCTCAGCAGTTTGCCCAGTCACCCAAGTAAGCTTGCCTCATGCTAGAGCCGGGATCTGCAGGGCCCAGGGACCCAGAGGTGTGACCGATTCTGGGTCAGTTCCATGGGGCCTTTTAAACTTGGCCTCATGGGAATCTTTGCTGCAGAGGATCCTGGAGATGAAGGGCAGCATTCTGTCTCCCATGGCCTGGGGACGGGTTACCTGTGGCTCACTTCTCGGCTGTCTCTCACAGAGAGAGGGCCCCAAGCTCCTAAGCCATTAGCAGTTGGGGAAGGGGGTCCCTGGGTGTCCAGAAGAAAGCGGATCTTTTCCCGTGGGCCCCTGGCCTCTAACCCATTTGGGTTTTCTCCATGTGTCCTTCCTTGGCTCCTTTGGCAGCATCACCCCCATCTTCACACTGTCCAGTGTGTCTGGAGAGGGTCTGGACCTCCTTAAAGTCTTTCTGAACATCCTTCCGCCCCTGACCAACAGCAAGGAGCAGGAGGAGCTCATGCAGCAGTTGACAGAGTTCCAGGTAGCTGGTCGGCCTGATGGGTTGCAGGCTGTGGGACGGGGAGGGCTCATTCTAAGGCCGTGGTCACTGTTGGCATCTGAGACCCGGCGGCCCTCCTTGGCAGGTCCCTGGTAGTGTTTTCTTTGACTTCAGGTGGATGAAATCTACACGGTGCCAGAGGTGGGGACTGTTGTTGGAGGGACACTTTCCAGGTGAATGGCTTTGCTTCCTATCCATCCTGCTGAGCTTTGACAACACACAGAATGCACTTGATGCAGAGCAGAGAGCTAGAGCATCTGCAGGAAGCTAGAGTGTGATGGTTTGCAGGAAAAACCGTATCTCTGCTGTCCCCTGAGGGGAGAGGTATGGGACTTGGACTCTGGGAAGTAACTTGTGTGTATCTGGCTGTGATTGCATCTCCAAGTAGGGAAAGGAGAGGGCCTGAGAAAGGATGAACCCCAAGGGGGAATGTTTTGCTACTTCAGGGATCTAGTGTTAGGTAATGTCAAACCAGCAGGTGCCTTTTAAGGCCACCATTCCCCCACCCCTTATCCTCACTCAAGGGGCTCAAACCCCAGAAAGGATGGAATGCTCTAAGCAGAGAATTCGGGGGGAGCAAGGCTGACACTGTGCCCCCTGCCCCCTGGACCACAGTGGGATTTGCCGTGAGGGCGACCAGCTGGTGGTGGGTCCAACCGACGATGGCTGTTTCCTGGAACTGAGGGTGTGCAGCATCCAGCGCAACCGCTCTGCCTGCCGGGTGCTACGAGCCGGCCAGGCCGCCACACTGGCCCTCGGTGACTTTGACCGTGCGTTACTCCGGAAGGTGAGCCAGCCCAGGGGGCTGGGTGGGTTGGAGGGACATATCTAGGACTTTGGCTGCTAAATGAGATACTTTTGGGGTGCCCATCCAAACCTGAAGGAGAGCTGGTCTGGACAAGCAGCCTGCCTGGGAGCAGCCTGAGGGCCCCAGGGGAGCTCACTGCCCAGCAGGAAGCTCCTTAGTGCCCCATGCTAAAAATACACAAGGCGGGTGAGAGGAACATGAGGTGGGGAATGAAGGGCTCAGGCTTGGAGTGTTTGCTCCCAAGGCCTTCGTGTTGGGGAGTCACGGAGAAGGATGGAAAAGGCAGGGGCTGGAGGTCAGAGGCAGAGCCTGAGGTGAGGCTGGCCCCTGCTGGGCTGGGGGCCATTTCTCCTCAGGGCATGGTGATGGTGAGCCCTGAGATGAACCCCACCATCTGCTCAGTGTTTGAAGCCGAGATTGTCCTCCTCTTCCACGCCACCACCTTCCGACGGGGATTCCAGGTGACAGTACACGTGGGCAACGTCCGTCAGACGGCAGTGGTGGAAAAGATCCATGCCAAGGTGAGTGGGCCCCCACTAGTAGGCTCCCATCCCTGAAGGGGCAGGCCTGCTCCTGCCTTGGGAGGGGAGGGCAGCCAGGCCCCAGGCTTGGCAGAGAGAAGCCCTGAGACTCTGGGACGGGGAGGACCAGGCCAGGCCGGTGATCAGTCTGTCACTGCAGGACAAGCTGCGGACGGGGGAGAAGGCAGTGGTACGGTTCCGCTTCCTGAAGCACCCAGAGTATCTGAAGGTGGGCGCCAAACTGCTGTTCCGGGAGGGTGTCACCAAAGGCATCGGTCATGTCACAGATGTGCAGGCCATCGCTGCAGGAGAAGCACAAGCCACCCTGGGCTTCTGAACCCTCCAGACAGCGGCAGCACTCCCGCTGTCCCGACAATACATAAGGTGACTTCCGGCCCTGCTGCCCTCGGTTGGCGGCTGTGTGTGTTGTTAGGCGAGGGAGTCAGGGGTACTATGCCATCTGCTTCCTGCCTACCCTTTCTGGAGAGGTGCCAAGCTTGGTGTGGCCAGACGGGAGTGGTCGCAATGGAGAAGACCAAAACACAGGCAGTGCTCTAAAGCTGTGCACCCACCTGGCCAATTCACCAGCCTGGCAATGCTGTGGCCTGTCTGCCAGCAAGAGCTGAGCAGTCACCTTGACACTCCCACTGGGACTAGGCGACAATGCCAAGTGTCATCTCTATACTCCAGGAATCCTCACCACTGGGGTGGCCCCTGAAAGCACTCCTTGTTCTATACCTCGTCTCAAGGCCATGTTAAGTTGCCCATCTCCGACTGACTGTGGACAAACATACCTGTAGCTGCCTGGCTGCCAGCCCAGGGGTCTGAAGAGATGGCAGTCAGTGCCAGCGTTCTGTTCCCGTGCGGAGGCCCCGGGCCGACTCATCAGCTCCATCCTCCTCTCCCTTCCCTACTCCAGGGCCATCTCCCATCTCCTTGCCTCACAAGCCCCACAGGTGCTATCTGTTGTGCTGGCCCCGGCGTGGGGCTGCCAAGCTCAGGCCTGGCACACCAAAGGTCAGCTGCACGTCTTTTATCCCCACATACTCCTCTACAGCCATTTGGTGGCTTCCCTGAGGGATCTCACAGTAGGCACTCCTTGCCCAGCTGGTGGCTGGGGACTGCCCCGTGGCTCCCTGTGCTGCACTCCACTGCCCCCACCCCCAGCTTCCCTAGCTGCTGCGAGCCAGGAGGAAAGGGGAAAGGCACGCTATGGCCACGTTGGCTTCTCTTCATGCCCACACCAGCCTTCCCCTGTGGTAGCTTCCTGGGTTCCTGTGGACTCAGGGATTTGATTGAGGTTTCTCTGCATATATATGTATATAGATATGTATATATATTTAAATACACATATATATTGTACAGAATAAAAATGTTTTATTGACTACACTGAACTTGTATTGAAGATTCCACTTCCAGAAATAGATTTCTCCCTAACACCCCGAGTCCTGAGTGGGGGAAGAAGCCAGCTAAGCTGGTGTCACTTTGGCCACAGAGGATCTGTGTTCCAGAGTGAGGGCCAAGTGTTCTGGCCTGTTAATGCAGCAAGTTCTTTGAAAGTGAAACTGAGATAGTCCTGGTAGATAGCTGTTCTGTCCTTGGGGAATCGGCTGCTTACTCACAGGCAGCCTTGGGACAGCGTCCTTCCTCCACCCTGGCAGCTACCTGGAGTAGCTTTCCAGGTTTGTACAGCACATCCTTAGCCTGACCTAACCTTAGTCCATCCTCCTGTTTCCATGCTTAGACTGCCTGTCCCATTTTAGAGGTGCAGAAATGAGAGGGGCTGGCATGTTGGTGCAGTGACCTACACCAGCACCCCAATATCAGAGCACTGGTCTGAGTCCCAGCTTCCTGCTAATGCACCTGGCAGGGCAGCAAATGGCCCAAGTGCTAGGATCCCTGTCAAGTGGGATGTCCTGATGGAGTTCCAGGTTCTTGGCTTCCCCCTGGACCAGCCCCAGCTGCTATAGCTACTGGGGAGTGAAGATACCCCTCACTGTCCCTTTGTCACTTAAAAAAAAACAAAAAAAACACAGCCAGCTGCAAACAGGACCTGGATTTTAAGCACTGACCCTAGCAAAGCATAATTAGACGTGACATTGTTTCCAAGAGTGTGAAAGGGAGTTTCCTTACCGCTCTGGCACAGGGAGTAAAAGGGTGTTTGAGGCAGCCCCCTAAGGAATTCATACATTTTTATATTCCCAGTTATGTTAATCAGACCTAGGGCTTTTCACTACATACTTATCAAACATTGTTATGTACAAAGCATTGTGAAGAAATCTTGCTTTTAACAAGCTACAAGTCCAGTAAAGACCAATACATAATGAATTAGTCTTTTATTCTAAGTGCTATAACAGTAGAAAATACCATTGAAGGGGAAAAAAAGATTTCCCTGCTATTCCTAGTAGCTTCTGCCATTCTTCACATGAAATGCCCCTAATTGAAAAACAGCCATGTGCAGAAGGGGTATGAATACTATTTTTCCTGACACATTTAACCTACTATACCTAGCATTGCTCTCTAGAATTCCACAAGGAATCCACGGGTCCCCATAGGAGAAAAGCCAGAAAAATCGCCTTCCTGCAGAGTGGAGGTGAAAGACTCCACAGGCGTGGACCAAGTGCAAAAACCACAGCATCGTGAATATACCAGACTAACTGGGAGCCAGGTGATAATGCTAGAGATCCTAGAGCCCCATGCACCTGCCCCTTTGTACTCTGAGGCTTCAAGTGTTCTCAGCATCCTCACCAAACCTGACCTTTGGTATCTCGTAGACCAATATCTATCAAATTTGAAGGTTCACATCAGGGAGCTTTGTTCGTAGCAGCTGCAGGCTGAGCAGGTATGTTGGGGAGGCCGAGGTAATTTCTGTATGGGAGTGGTCATCACGCTTGCCTACCAAGTCTCCTGATGTGGCCACTGCTCAGGACATGGCTGGAATAGCAGAGTTCTAGAGAGGATGCATTCTTTTTTTTTTTTTTTTAAAGATTTATTTTTATTATTTTTTCATTGGAAAGGCGGATATACAGAGAGGAGAGACAGAGAGGAAGATCTTCCGTCCGATGATTCACTCCCCAAGTGAGCGCAACGGGCCGATACTATGCCGATCCGAAGCCAGGAGCCTCTTCCGGGTCTCCCACGCGGGTGCAGGTTCCCAAAGCTTTAGGACGTCCTCGACTGCTTTCCCAGGCCACAGGCAGGGAGCTGGAAGGGAAGCGGGGCTGCCGGGATTAGAACCGGCGCCCATATGGGATCCCGGGCGTGCAAGGCGAGGACCTTAACCACTTGCGCCACAGCGCCGGGCCCGAGAGGATGCATTCTAATCATGACTTAACCCCAGTAAACAGACTTTAGTGCAGGAGCAGAAGGGCCAATAGCTGAAACGAATAATATTACAAGGTTTATTTTCATGAAATCCAGTGTTTACTGTGTAGCCTTTCAATGCAGAGCTCTGATCTAACTAGTTACCACATGACTTTCAGCTCTCCAGGCTTCAGTGAAGATATAAAATTGTGGTCAGGGCACTGTCTGAACTGCCTGTCATAAATGTACAAGTTCTTTGTTTTTGTTTTGTTTTTTTTTTTTTTTTAAAGATTTATTTATTTATTGGAAAGTCAGATATACAGAGAGGAGGAGAGAAAGAGAGGAAGATCTTCTGTCCGATGATTCACTCCCCAAGTGAGCGCAACGGCTGGTGCTATGCCGATCTGAAGCCAGGATCCAGGAACTTCTTCCAGGTCTCCCACACGGGTGCAGGGTCCCAAAGCATTGGGCTGTTCTCGACTGCTTTCCCAGGCCACAAGCAGGGAGCTGGATGGGAAAGTGGAGCTGCTGGGGTTGGAACCAGCGCCCATATGGGATCCCGGCATGTTCAAGGTGAGGACTTTTAGCCGCTAGGCCACGCTGCTGGGCCCTCTTTGTTTTGTTTTTAATAATAATTATTTTGGGGACAGTGTTGGCACAGCACATTAATCTGTCAGCGGCTACATAGGCAAACCCACTTTGGAGTCCTGGCTCACCACTTCCAGTCTAACTCCCTGTTAATGCACCTGGGAAAGCAGCAGCAGCTGACTGGGCTGCCGCCATCCACGTGGGAGGGAGTCCCAGGCTCCTGGCTTGGGTCTGGCTCAGTCTCAGCTGCTGCAGCCATTTGGGCACTAAGCCAGAAGATGGAAGATCTCTCTGTTTTCACTCTGCCTTTCAAGTCAAATTTTTTTTAACGTTTTTAACGTTTTTTTTTTTTAAACGTTTTAAAAAAGTTAAAAGTTTAGAAGTTTCTTAAAAAATATCTTTTAAAAAGTTTTTAACTCATTTTTAAAATAAGTTAGAAGTTATCCTTTTGGATGCCAACAGTAAGTGAGGTGCTTTAAATCAATCATCTATAAGGTCTTTGTGGAGGAAATGAAGACAGTGACTTGATTAAGGTCCCAGGCGAGGCTTCCGCTGTAACAAAGGACACGGTCTCCCTCAAAGCCAAGGGGAAAACTGCCGAGGGAGGTATGCAGGCACTTCTCCAACTCTACAAGCACTGGGATTAGAACTGGTGCCTGGGAAGACATGGAAACCTTCATCTTGCACTCAAAGTTGCATCATCCTCCGGGTGTTTAACTGAGCATATTTCAATGTTTCAGGGTAACAAGTGGAACATTCATTTCCTGCAGCACAGCTTGAGGGCAGCACTAGTGTGCTACTGGTTTAAAAAAGGACTCCAATGTTTGCATCCCTTGAGACCTAGGGCGCTTACTTCCAGAAGCCACTGGACTCTTGGGATTTCTTTTGCGTTGAGGAGAAGTGACAGAAGCCAGCTGGGGCTGCAGGAAAGAGTTTTGGAGTTCCAAGGCAAAGTGATAGTCCAGGTGTTCTGGCATCTCCCATGCAGACACCAGGGAGCCACACCTGTCACAGGCCACTTGGTCCTCGGCAGTGAGCAGACTTTGGGCAGGGACTTCACTCAAAGCCCCTTCCAGAGTACATGTGGCCACCGGGGCGGACTGGAGCCCAGAGCTACTCTGGGACAGATCCAGCGGCGCAGGAATAGCTCTGGAAGACACCCCTTCACAAGCAGGGGTGCAGTGGGGATCACCTGCAGGTAGCGCACTGCCATCAGACTGAGGGTCCTCCTCGGGAGAGAGACAGAGCGAAGAGTGATTAAGTTGTTCTGGTTGTAGCAGCAGGCTCTTTTGCTTAAAAACCGGTTCTGTTCCTGTCCCTTGACTGGTCTGGAAAGGCGACAAGGGCGGCTTGTGGGGTAGGCTGCTTGTGAGAGCCTGGCCAGCGGCAGCCGGGCAGGAGGCTTCTTTGGCTTTCTGCTTTTCAGCAGCTTTTTGGAAGAATGACTCCAAAGAGGCAGCTGCCTTCTTAGTGGTGGCCTTAGCTTCTGAACTGGTAGCTGGCACCTTTGGCAGAGGACTTGAGTCACTGCTCAGGAAAGAGGTGATGCCCGTACAGGATGAAGGGGTGGAGGCAGCAAATTTGGTAGCACAGAGGAAGAGCATTGTGAGGGGAGGGGACCTGTTCACAAAGTAAAGGAATAAGATTAGCAATTGGTAACTCAAACTTCCAGAACTCAGGCCAAATTCAGATTAAAAATGACTGTGTTGGGCCCAGTACAGGGGTTTAATTAGCTAATCTTCCATCTTCAAACACTGGGATCCCATATGGGCACTGGTTTGTATCCTGGCTGTTCCATTTCCCATCCAGTTCCCTGCTTGTGGCCTGGGAAAGTTGAGGAGAATGGTCCAAAGCCTTGGGACCCACACGGGAGACACAGAACAAGCTCCTGGCTCCTGGCTTTCGATGGGTTCAGCTCCAGCTTTTGCAGTCATCTGGGGAGTGAACCAGCAGATGGAAGATCTTTCTCTCTGTAAATCTGGTCTGCCTTTCCAATACAAAATCTGTTTTTTTAAATGACTGTGTTTCCATCTCTGCCACAACAGGCAATATTTCCTTACTGAAATAGTTCTCAAGTTTCAGTGAGTATCAGATTAATAACAGACATGAAATGAAGAGAGAATTAAAAAAATTTTTTTGTTTGAAAGTTTGAGCCATGGACCCAGCAGCGTGGCCTAGTGGCTAAAAGTCCTCGCCTTGAACATGCCGGGATCCCATATGGGCACCAGTTCTAATCCCGGCAGCTCCACTTCCATCCAGCTCCCTGCTTGTGGCCTGGGAAGGCAGTCAAGAACGGCCCAATGCTTTGGGACCCTGCACCCGTGTGGGAGACCTGGAGGAAGCTCCTGGATCCTCGCTTCGGATCGGCATAGCACCGGCCGTTGCGCTCACTTGGGGAGTGAATCATCGGACAGAAGATCTTCCTCTCTTTCTCTCCTTCTCTCTGTATATCTGACTTTCCAATAAAAATAATAATAAATAAATCTTTAAAAAAAAAAAAAAAAGAAAAGAAAGTTTGAGCCACTGCACTGGGCCGTAAAGATCTGTCTTTTAAATTTATTTGTAAGGCAGAGTTGCAGAAAGAAGAGGTAAGGGAGAAAAGGAGAGAATCTTCTATCTGCTGGTTCACTCTCCAGTGGCCACAACAGCCAGGCCTTGTCCAGGTGGAAGAAAGGAGCTAGGAGCATCTTCTGAATCTCCCACAATGCTGCAGGGGGCCAGCACTTCAGCCATCCTCTGCTTCCCCAGGTCTTAAGCAGACAGCTGAACAGGAAGTGGAGTAGCTACGATTCAAAAAACACTGTCAATTAATTCCATAACGTTGTAAATTGTTGTTGATGTTATCTTGGGGCTTTTAATTGATCGGGATGATATTCTGCCAGCTCTGCCTTCAGACCAGAGATGGTCTCCCCAAGAAACCATTGAATGTAGCTGGACAATAAGATGCTGGACTCTATGCTTGGTATATGCCTGCAATGAAAGAATCTTGACTGGATTTGAACTATAATATTGCAACAAGGTGGAGGAATCCACCATGAGGGGGTGGACATGGGGAGGGGTTGGGAGAATCCCAGAGCCTATGAAACTGTAATGCGATGTAATTAACAACAACAACAACAAAACAACAACAAACAGTATCCCTATGGAATGCTGGTGCTGCAGGTATACAGCTTCACCTGCTAAGCCACTGCTGTCCCCAGAAGGGAAGTTAGTATGACACAGAATACCAGTGGAGCTGTAACTGAGCTGGAATGTTTACAGAGATTATCAAGGAAAACAGGTCACTTGATCAGTTATGAAAGATGCTTTCAAGACAAGACAATCAGGTAGCTGCCCAAGAACCACTGGTCATTTCCCAGACTATAGAAAGTGAACACAGGCCCTCCTGCCTTATACTCAAAGCTTCAACGTGCCAAATGCAGGCAAGGAAGCCCAGCTGACTTGGCCTCCTTCTGGGATTGCTGACTATATGCAGAATGACCAGTGGCTTCTGTAGCGGGTGTCGCCAGACTAAGTCTCCAAGAGTCCACTCCAGTGTGAAGAGCTCAGATGCCCTCCAATCACAGCGATCAATTCTCTTCTGAGAAGGTGAGCTAGGAAAAACAAAACCAACTCACCACTCAGTCTGGGTCCTGGAAGTATTATAGTTCCTGATGGCGGCAAAAGCATCCTGGCTCATCTTGCGGGCATTGTAGCAAGTCAGGGCACAGCAGCGGCGTAGGCTGCTGAGGCGTATGTCTCCCTGTACGCGAATGCTCACAACCAACTGCGTTGCCACCCTGTCATTCTGTGGGTGGAAAAGGATGGAGGCCAGAAATTGTTAGCAGAAGCCTATAGATTCTACATATTCAACTGCATGTGAGGAGCCAAGAAAAAGGATGACAGAACCATTTGGAATAGTGAGGTTCAAAGGCATGGGAATACAGGCTGTGTAAGCAAACAACATGGCCACTTCTCCCAGAGTCTAGTCACACAGATCTCAAACGCACACCCAGTACGTGTCATGCACAGAGTGGGGGAGGTGCCAAGAGGGATGAAAAGACATGATCTGTTTTTATACATTTTTTTAAAGATTTATTTATTTTTAAATTTTTTTATTGGAAAGGAGGATATACAGAGAGGAGAGACAGAGAGGAAGATCTTCCGTCTGATGTTTCACTCCCCAAGTGAGCACAACGGCCGATGCTATGCCAATCCAAAGCCAGGAGCCTGTTCTGGGTCTCCCACACGGGTGCAGGGTCCCAAAGCTTTGGGCTGTCCTTGACTGCTTTCCCAGGCCACAGGCAGGGAGCTGGATAGGAAGTAGGGCTGCCGGGATAAGAACCGGCGCCCATATAGGATCCCAGCATGCAAGGCGAGGACCTTAATCACTGCGCCACAGCGCCGGGCCCTGTTTTTATAAATTTTACATGTTAACAATATACACCATACATTTCTGAATAAAAATCTGATTACATGGCTCCACAAAAAAACAAAACAAAACAAAAAACCCCTCATGCTATTCCTGGGTATAAAAATAACCTGCAAATTTTGGTGGATGGAATATTAGAATATTAGAAGTAGAATATTAGGACCCAGTGGCGTGGCCTAGCAGCTAAAAGTCCTCGCCTTGAACACACCGGGATCCCATATGGGCACCAGTTCTAATCCCGGCAGCTCCACTTCCCATCCAGCTCCCTGCTTGTGGCCTGGGAAAGCAGTCGAGGATGGCCCAAAGCTTTGGGACCCTGCACCCATGTGGGATCATGTGGAAGTTCCTGGATCATTGCTTCAGATCGGCATAGCATCGGCTGTTGCGCTCACTTGGGGAGTGAATCATCGGATGGAAGCTCTTCCTCTCTGTCTCTCCTCCTCTCTGTATATCTGACTTTCCAATAAATAAATAAATCTTTAAAAAAAAAAGAATTAGAATATTAGAATCTCTGATATTTGACAGATGAATTGGAACATTCCTGGATATGTTTTTGGGTATCTTAAGATTATAAAACAAGATTATATTTTGCTATTGAAAGAAGGGTTCAGTTAAATAATTATCTGAAAGGTAAGGTGTCAAGATTGAGTAATGGATCTAGTATTCAATGTATGAAGTTAACCTTAAAAAAAAAGATTTATTTATTTAAAAAAGAAGAGTTACAGACAAGGAAAGAGAGAGAATCTTCCATCTCCTGGTTCACCACCAAGATAGCTACAACAGCAAGGAACAAGGTGCTTCTTCAGGATCTGCCACATGAGCACAGGGACCCAAACTGCTGCTCTTCCAGGTACATTAGCAGAGAGCTGGATCAGGAGTAGAGCAGCAGGCCTGGGGCAAAAGTCATCACCTTGAATGTGCCAGGATCCCAATGGGTACTAGTTCTAATCCTAGTGGCCCTGTTTCCCATCCAGCTCCCTGCTTGTGTCCTGGGTGGGGGGTGGTGGGGAATTCAAGGATGGCCCAAAGCATTGGGATCCTACACCCTCGTGGGAAACCCATAAGAGGCTCCAGGCTCCTGGTTTGTGACTGGCTCAACTCCAGCCATTGCAGTCATTTGGGGATTGAATCAGTGGATGGAAGATCTTCCTCTCTCTCCTCCTCTCTGTATATCTGACATTCCAATAAAAATTTTTATTTGTATTGGAAAGAGTGATGGATATTATAGACTGGGTATCTGGGTATCTCAGGAAGGTGAAATGTGAGCAGAGACCTAAATAAAGTGATGAAGCTGGCACCAATATTGTGGCATAGCAAGTCTGGCCACTGCCTGTGGACATCCCATACGGGTGGCTGGCTCAAACCCCAATGCTCCACTTACGATCCAGCTCCCTGTTAATGGCCTGGGAAAGCAGTAAAGAGGTCCCAAGAGTTCGGGACCCACATGGGAGCCCCAGATGAAGCTCCTGGCTTCCACTTTGGCCTGGTCCAGCCCTAGGGCCACCTGGGGAATGAACCAGCGGGGGCGGGGGAAGATATCTATCTCTCAGTCTTTCCCTAAGTATGACTTTCAAAATAAATAAATATATCTTCTGAAAGAAAGAAATCCTTAATTTGGCTTAAGTATGTAGGTAAGCCACTGGAATGCTTTAAGCTGTGAAGTGACAAGATTTGCTGTGTCTTGAATTCCTTTTGGCATAAAGTCCTTCAAAGCCTAAAGATTAATTTTCTTTCTTTTTTCTTTTTAAAGATTTATTTTTAAATTTTTATTGGAAAGGCGGATATACAGAGAGGAGAGACAGAGAGGAAGTTCTTCCGTCCGATGATTCCCTCCCCAAGTGACCGCAACGGCCGATGCTATGCCAATCCAAAGCCAGGAGCCTGTTCTGGGTCTCCCACACGGGTGCAGGGTCCCAAAGCTTTGGGCCATCCTCGACTGCTTTCCCAGGCCACAGGCAGGGAGTTGGATGGGAAGTGGGGCTGCCGGGATAAGAACCAGCGCCCATATGGGATCCCGAGCGTGCAAGGCAAGAACCTTAACCACTGCGCCACAGCGCCGGGCCCAAGATTAATTTTCTTAGAGCCCCACTGTGTTGCACTAGAAGGAAAACAGGAGGCTTATTACAGCCAAGTGAGAGCCAAGCGACACCTAGTGGGCACAGCTGAATGTTGCTAACACAACAATGAAAATCCTCTTTATGTTGCCTATTAAAGTAATAAAAGCATTCATTACTAATTCCAGTAAAAAGGAGCAAACAGTTTTGGACTATTCTTAGCAGTATACAGTTAATTCGTTGGACCCCAAAATGTTTCAAAGAGAGGATACATCAAGCAATACCATTAGGGAAGTACAAAGAAAATCCACAGAATGTTGTTTGCAATTCATACCTGACAAAGAATTTGTGTCCAAAACAAATAAAAGCACGTGTGGGACATTTGAAACTCTTGCACTGCTGATATATAAAATATACTTTTATATGTCAGGTATAAAATTGTATAATGCGGAAAACAATCTAGCAGATCCTGAACTATACAGACAATTAACATGCAATTCTACTCCAAGCATGTAGTCATATGGCTATACAAAAGTTCATATATAGCAGCATTATTCGTAACAGCCAAGGAGAGGAAACGACCCAAATGTCCATTTACAGATGAACTCATAAACAGAATGTGCTGTTATCCATACAACAAGTAATATTCAGCCATAAAAAGAATCAAATACTGATACATGCTGCAATATAGGCGAACCCCAAAATGTCCATAAGAACACAGCAGACTAGGGGCTGATTAGGGCTGGGGAGGATGGCGGGGGAAAAATAACTGGTATGGAAATAACTGCAAGCTCCAGATCTCCCACGGGTGCTGGTTCATGTCTTGGCTGCTCCACTTCCCATTCAGCTTTCTGCTTACGGCCTGGGAAGCAGTAGAGAATGGCCCAAGCCCTCAAGCTCCTGCACCCACCTGGGAGACCTGGAAAAAGCTCCTGGCTCTTGGGTTCATATCTGCTCAGCATTGGCCATTGTTGCCATTTGGGCAGTATAGGAACCAGTAGATGGAAGACCTCTCCATGTCTCCTTTTCTCTGTAAGTCTGTTTTTCCAATTAAAAAAATATATAAACAAAATTTCCTAGGCGGATACCCATTTTTCCATTTCTGAGCCTACTCTGTGAGGGAAGAAATAACTGGTGTTTAAATCACAAGGCCCACCCCAGTAATAAAGAAACAAAGTCTTACATCATTTTGATCTTTAGTCAGTCTCTCCTCGAGTTCCTGGGCTAACTGCAGAAGCCACCACTGCACCTGAAAAAAAAAAAAAAAAAAAAAAGAGAGACTTCATTCTAGGTCTATCCTGGAACTAGAGTGGATTGGTTCACTTCTAAACCAACTGCACTGTGTACCAAAGGGCCTTTCTGCTCCCATAATCAAGGGATCAGTTGACTATAGAAATCTTCCTACTACCCTGCCCTGCCACAGCTCAAGACATCCACCTTCTCTTCCTGTTGGCACGCCAGCAGGTGGAATTCAAGCACATTCTAGCCTCAAGAACATAGAAAACAACTTGAGGCACAATACAGCCTGGGCTTTTCAAGTTTTCACCTCTGAAAAAGATGAGAAATCTCATTTTGAACTTTAGCTTGTTTCACTGTATTTCTTTTTAGATGGAAAAAGATGAAAGAATAACATGTTAAGTCAGCCAATTTTGAACAACAGAATGGAGTTTCTTTGGACAAGCGTTAATAGTACAACAAGCTGTTGCTGCCTGTAACACCGGCTATGGCATCCTGTATAAAGGCCTGTTCAAGTCTAGCTTCTCCACTTCCCATTCAGCTCCGTGTTAATAAGCCTGGAAATGCAATGGAAGCTGGACCAAGCGCTCAAGTCCTTGCTTCCCTGTGTGAGACCTGGATGAAGCCTGTGGCTCTTGGCCTCAGCCTGGCCCAGACCTGGCTGCTGCCTTTATTTGGGAAGTTAAAAATAGACAGAATATCTTTCTCTTATTCTCCCTCTAACTTTTTCAAATAATAAATTATATTTATTTGTTTTTTCAAAGGAACTTCCACTCTCTTCATATTTGATGGCATCTTACTGAACTTTGTGCAATCACTGAAACCTACCCAGTGATCTATTTAACAGAAGCAGCGTCTGTCAAGAATGTGTACTTACCTGTTCCCGAGAAACCAGAGCTGTTTTTCCCGGGAAGTTCTTGCTACAGCCAACGGTTTTGGGTATCTGCCTCGGTTTCACTGGATCATGTTCAATCCCCCGGCACATGGCATACAGCCAAGATCTAGTAAGAAAAGAGAAAAAAGAGAGGAAAGCAAAAGATTATTTTTATTAAAACAAAGCACAATATTTTTAATATATTACTCTTTTGAGTTTTTCACAGAAAAGGAAAAATTTCCAGGTAAGAGTACCGGGCCACTGACAAGCTCCTGCACTTTGCAGCAAATACAAGTGCAGCAGTGGCAAGGACTGCATCACTGGTTCTGTCTGCTAAACCCAGGCATCACCTGTCTTGTGGGAAAAGTGTCCAGCAAGCCTTTCGCTCGTATCGCCACGAATTCTGTACCTAACAGGGCTTTAACACAAGGGTTTTCAAGCAACAGCAAGCAGTACCTTTGCATGCATTAGCGATGTAACCATTTATGCCAAGCTTCAAAGCAACCATTAGCATCAAACACACAGGCATATGAAAAAACAGCTCTAAACGTACAGACCACCATGATCTATTTTTTCCCTGCTTTTGAAAGACAGAAAGGGAGAGAGAGAAACTTATCTTCTACCCACTGGTTCATTCCCCAAAAGTCCATGAGAGCCTGTGGCAGGCCAGGAACTTGATGTGCTCTCCCATACGGGCAACAGTGAGGCAAATAACTGTGCTGTTATCCACTGACTGCAGGGCACAAGACAGCAAGAACTGGGGTCGGAAGCAGAGCTGGGACAGGAATCTGACACAAAATGTGAGTATCTCAGACAGTGGAGTAACTGCAGCACCCACTGGCCAACTCCACTGAAATATTTTTTTATTTGAAAGGCAGAGTGACACAGAGAGGCAGAGAGAGAACAAAAGAGTGTCCATCTGCTGGTTCATTCCCTAACTACCCATAACCAGCCAGGGCTGGGCTAAGGACTAATCAGGAGATCATAGCTCCATCTGGGTTTCCTGCATGGGTGACAGGAACCCAAGTAGTTGGACCATTATCTGCTTTCTCCCAGGGTTCACACTAACAGGAAGCTTGAGAGGAAGTATAGCAGACAGAACTTGAGCTGGCACTATGATACAGAATGCGGGCATTCCAAGCTGCACGATAACCCATTATACAATAATCACCCCCCACGACCTCATTTTTTTTCCTCTTTTTTTTTTTTTTATTGGTTACATTTCATTTTGTTACACGTTTTATAGGCTCTGAGATTCCCCCAACCCCTCCCTGTGCCCACCCCTCATGGTGGATTCCTCCACCTTGTTGCAATATTATAGTTCAAATCCAGTCAAGATTCTTTCATTGCAGGCATATACCAAGCATAGAGTCCAGCATCTTATTGTCCAGCTACATTCAATGGTTTCTTGGGGAGACCATCTCTGGTCTGAAGGCAGAGCTGGCAGAATATCATCCCGATCAATTAAAAGCCCCAAGATAACATCAACAACAATTTACAACATTATGGAGTTAACTGACATAGTACTGAGTAGCCAATATGTTAAAAAAAATGCAGGTCATGACTTAATATTTTAAAGCAAGAGGGATCATTACAATTTCTTTAAGGAATGAACATTAACCTTTTAAAGGAAGGCTTTTAGGTCTATATTAACATCCCCATAAATCTTATCATTGCAAAAGAATGTGACTCACTTACCCATTCTTGTCGCCAAAATGAGCCTGGAGCTGGGACTCCGTGAATTGAGTCAGTTCACCCATGTACTCTACTCCCAGCTCCTGGATGACATAGGCCCCCAGCTTTCCTCCGAGACTACGGCTGATGATAAACAAGACACAGAACTTGAAGAGCACATCATAAATTACTCATTAGCCACAAACAAGATATTCTGCTTCATGCAGCTCTCCAGAAGGTTCAGGGGGAAACGAGCGTTAATTAGTCCTACAGACTCCTGATTCCCCAGCTTCTAGACTAAAGGAATCCAGACACTTTGGGAGTTAGGACTTGGGAGATAAATAGCAGCACAAACAACAGGCTCAAGTCATTGATTAGCTATCAAGCTGACTACATATAAACAATGACTGTACAAGACCTACTCTCTCATGTGAGGATTAACATTCCAGACACAAGTCCGCTATATGGCTAAAACTTCGCAGACTTCAGAAATCCATCAGTCTGTCTTTTGAAGCTCCCTACTGTCAGCTTTAACTATCTTTACAGTCTGTGTTCATTCCTTATCTTCCTCAATGAGGTTCACTAAACCAGCTTATGTTCCAGTTCACTGAAAATATCTTATCCTTTGCCTGTGTCCTAACATTCTCCAAATTATTACTGCTTTACTCTTCCTGTTGGACTCACCGAACTTTATGGAAACTCAAAAACAAAACACCATGCCGTTTCCATAAAGGCATCCCAGATTGCTTTCTTCTGTGAACTCCAGTATATTCCTGTGCAATTCATTTAGCCAACACTCACAGGGGATCTTGGGATAGCATTTTTACTGTTGTTCTGAACTATTACATCTGTCCCTTTCATCAAAGTTATGAGCCCCTGTCAAGGATGCACAGCAATCTGCTATTCATTGTTATAGCTTCTTTCATGCCTGGTCTGGGAACAATTTAGATGCCCTAAACATCCTGATACTGAAGAAAACAAAAAGCAAAATTCCCACTTAGTTATAACTTAACAGACTTGAATATGAAATCTAGAGAAAGGTATACCTACAGGTACAACTTGGTCCATAATTTTTAAAAGTATTAATTATTAAATATAAATGTATGATTATCAGTCACAGATAATCCAGAATCAGAGATTTACTAAGAACAAGAACAAAAAAATTCAGTATATTGTTTAAAACTTCCTCCTAACTGTCTGGTACCCGTTTTTCCTGGCTCCGATCCTTAATGAAGAAACTAAAACTAGAGCATTTTCACGTAGACATGAGTGAAGTTCAAGGCACTCCCTGATGACTTACATTTTGCGAATAGGCACCTGGTTGAAGAGCTGTGGAACAAACTTGTGTGAGACCAGAGTCTGGCGGTTGGGCTTGTTCAGTCCACAGGCCAATTTTGCTAGGACCTAGAAAGATAATAATATTAAAATCTCATTATTGTCGACCCCCTTGTGTACAATTTGTGAATTTTTTTTAAAAAAAAAAGAATTTATTTATTTTTTATTGGAAAGGCAGATATAGAGAGAGGAAGAGAGACAGAGAGCAAGATCTTCCATCTGGTGATTCACTCCACAAGTGACCGCAACAGCTGGAGCTGTGCTGATCCAAAGCCAGAAGCCAGGAACTTCCTCCAGATCTCCCACACGGGTACAGGGTCCCAAGGCTTTGGGCCACCCTTGATTGCTTTCCCAGGCCACAAGCAGGAAGCTAGATGGGAAGTGGAGCTGCCGGGATTAGAACCGACAACTATATGGGATCCCAGCGCGTTCAAGGCGGGGACTTTAGCTGCTAGGCCACGCCACCGGGCCCAGGAATTAGTGAAGCAACTACATGAGCCCAACATGAATGTTCTAGCTCATGTCAAAGCACAATTTGGAATCATTGTAATGACACATGTTCCTCTTGCAGTGACTGTGACGCACCTTATTGTGGGAGATGCCAGCGGAACACTGGAACCCTGTCTGCTTCTCTATGGCTGCCCTCATCTCCTCCACAATCACGGCTCCCACGGTGAGCTGCAGGTCGGGAGAGGCTGGGTCATCCACTGCCAAGGACCCGAGCCACTGCAGCAAGCCTTGCTTTCGTATCTCCTCTGAAAAAAAACAGTCACAATTAGACGTTAGGGAAAATTCATTATTTACAACACAGCACTGTGGTCAATGACAGACTGAACAGTTCACAGCCTATACCAAACAGCCAAGGTGGGTTACCAGCTCCCACTGCTGAGGTTTCTCTAAGTACACGCTGTGAGGTTCACACAGTGAACTGTGAGTACATGTTATGAGGTGCACACAGCCACCCAATCCCCTGCGATGCATTTTTCAGAACACACTCCCATTAAGTCATGTGAGGTTGTCCTCATTATCTAATGTCCAAGTACTCACACTCCAAGGACTTCACAAAAAAGGGCGTTTGGAGAGCTAACGATAAGACATCAATTACTCCTTTATACCAATTCTGGCAGCCTTAGCTCTAGCAATAGGCTGAGCCTTATAATGCTAATTGCAACAAACGTTTACATTATCATCTTCCATGAGCAACAATTTAAAAAAAAATTATAGTTTTTCAAGAATTTTATTAGAAAGTCAGATTTATAGAGAGAAGGAGAGACAGAGAGGAAGATCTTCCATTGCTGGTTCAATCCCCAAGCAGTTGCAATGGCAGGAGCTGAGCCGATCTGAAGCCAGGAGCTTCTTTTGGACCTCCCACATGCGTGCAGAGTCCCAACGCTTTGGGCCGTCCTCAACTGCCTTCCCAGGCCACAAGCAGGGAGCTGGACAGGGAGTGGAGCAGTGGGGATATGAACCGGTGCCCATATGGGATTCCACCACATGCAAGGTGAGGACTTTAGCCACTAGGATACAGCACTGGGCCCGCAGTGATTTTTTCAAATACATTTTTAAAAATACATATCTAGGGCCCAGTGGCGTGGCCTAACGGCTAACGTCCTCGCCTTGAACGCACCGGGATCCCATATGGGCGCCGGTTCTAATCCCGGCAGCTCCACTTCCCATCCAGCTCCCTGCCTGTGGCCTGGGAAGGCAGTTGAGGATGGCCCAAAGCCTTGGGACCCTGCACCCCTGTGGGTTACCCGGAAGAAGTTCCTGGATCCTGGCTTTGGATCAGCATAGCATCAGCCATTGCGCTCACTTGTGCAGTGAATCATCGGACGGAAGATCTTCCTCTCTTTCTCTCCTTCTCTCTGTATATCTGCCTTTCCAATAAATAAATAACATGTTTTTTAAAAATACATATCTATTTTTACTTGAAGGGCAGAGTTACAAAGAGGGAAAGGCAGATTTTCCATTAACTGATTCACTCTTCAAATACCACAATGGGAAGAGCCAGTCTACCTGAAACCAGGAACCAGGAGCTTTTTACAGGTTTCCCACATGCGTGCAGGTGCACAAGCGTCTGGGCAATCCTCTGCTGTCTTTCCACTTGCACCTGCAGGAGGTTAGATCGCAAGCAGAGGCAGAAGCAGCCAGGATTCAAACCAGCACCCACTTAGGATGTTGGTTCTACAGGTGGCGGATTTACGTACCATGCCACAGCACTAGCTCCATGAGCAATATTTTTTTCCTATCAATTAACTAAATAAAAAATGTTAACAATTAACTCAAGCTCCAATACTAACTTGAATTAATATTATATATTTCTAGAGGTTGGCTTTATTTGAATTACTAATAACATAATCAAAAGAATTTTTTTAAAACTATTAACACAGAGCGCAGGCAGAATATGAAAAAGAGAACACTCATAACTGTCATTCCATTCCTTAGATATTTACAACAAGCCTGGTCAAGGTCCAGGAACCCAACTACCTTATCCACATCCCAAATCTGCAGGAGCAGAAAACTAGAACCAAAAGCCAGAGCTGGGACTCAAACCCAGGTGTCTTGCCCACTTGGCTAAACCCTCGGTCCTCTCACAATATCCAGTCTTTTGGTGCCTGAGCACACTGCATAAAACTCTACTGATCTAATTATCTTAAATTTCCAGTTTGCAGTTTTTATTGTATCAGCTTTGCACATATATTAATTACATTTACTTCTAAGAACTTCAGGATTTTAACGTTAAACATTGACATTATATATTTTTTAAATATATTTACTTTTATTGGGAAGGTAGATTTACAGAGAAGGACAGACAGACAGATCTTCTTTCTGCTGTCTCATCCCCAAGTGGCTGCAATGGATGAAGCTAAGCTGATCTGAAGCCAGGAGCTGGGAGCTTCTTCTCCCACATGCGTACAGGGTCCCAAGCCTTTGGCCCTTCCTCCACTGCTTTCTTAAGCCATACATAAGCAGGAAACTGGATAGGAAGTGGAGCAGCTAGAACACAAACTGGCACCTATATTGGATGCCAGCACTTGTAGGCAGAGGATTAGTCAAGTGAGCCATTGCACTGGCTCTGATTTTAAACATCTATTTCTCATTTTGGTATTTACAAATACCATATTATATACATTTTAAGATCAACTTTATTTGAAAAACAGAGTACAGAGAGGAGGAGGGATAGATGGGGAGAAGTCTTCCACCTGCTGGCTTATTTCCCAAATGGTTATAACACTGGGCCAAGCCAAAACCAGGAGCCAGCCTCTTCTTCCAGGTCTCCTACATAGATGGTAGATTCAAATACTTGGGGTCATCCTCTGATGGTGTTTCCCAGCTCTGATCAGCAAAGCTTCATCAGAAGTGGTGCAGAGGGACTGGCACCATGGCCAGCTAAAGTCTTCACCTTGAAGTGCCAGGATCCCATATGGGCACTGGTCTAATCTCGACAGCTCCGCTTCCCATGCAGCTCCCTGCTTATGGCCTGGGAAAGCAGTCGAGGACGGCCCAAAGCCTTGGGACCCTGCACCCGCGTGGGAGACCTGGAAGAGGTTCCTGGCTCCTGGCTCTGGATCGGCGCAGCACTGGCTGTTGCAGCCACTTGGGGAGTGAATCAGCGGATGGAAGATACTTCTCTTTGTCTCTCCTTCTCTCTGTATATCGGACTTTGCAATTTAAAAAAAAAAAAAAGGGAGGAGCAGCCAGGACTCAAACCAGCCACCACATGGGTTACTGGCACTGCAGTCAGAGGCTTAACTTGCCATGCCACAATACCTGCCTTGAAATATTATAGATCTTAACCTAGTGACCTTGTCCTCCTCAAGCTTGGTAGATTTACTTATTCTAGTACTGTATTTAGTACATCCCTTAGGCTTTCCTATAAACATGGTCACTCACATTGCCTGCAGAATTTTCTTCTTCCACATCTGCACTTTTATTTCCTCATCTGTTTTGATTACACTGTTTTGTACTTTCAGTATGTTGAAGGGAACTAGCCTGGTAGTGAACACTGAAGACTTAAATTCTGGGATTCTATTCACTAATCTCTAGCTAGACTCCACAACTCCAGGAAGAAAAGCGCCAAGAGGTTTGCCCTTATCTGAGCTGGTCAGTGATGCACCAGCTCCCTCTAGTGATCGGAAGAAGTCATCGTGTGGCTGTAGAACTGAGGTCCCTTAGTTTCCCTGTAGGTTACCACAGCCTAGCCATGCGACTGACCAAGGGTGGTCTTTCTTTTTTTTTTTAAGATTTATTTTTATTGCAAAGTCAGATATTCAGAGAGGAGGAGAGACAGAGAGGAAGAGCTTCCGTCCGATGATTCACTCCCCACTGACCACAACAGTTGGTGCTGTGCCGATCCAAAGCCAGGAGCCAGGAACTTCTTCCAGGTCTCCCGTGCTGGTGCAGGCTCCCAAGGCTTTGAGACATCCTTGACTGCTTTCCAGGCCACAAGCAGGGAGCTGGATGGGAAGTGGGACTGCCAGGATTAGAACCAGTGCCCATACGGGATCCCAGCCACGTTCAGGGCAAGGACTTTAGCTGCTAGGCCCTGCTGCCAGGCCCGCATCTTTCTTGCAGCAGCTTCTGGACACATTTCTACTGTTTCTTCTAGCAGTAACAGACTGCCTTGTAAGTCACTCCAGAAGTGTGTCAAGATAGTTTCCTTGTGGTTAATGTTCACAGTTCAGAAGTTTTTACAGAGTTCTTACAAATGTAAGAATCTCTTTACAAAACAGCTCAAAATTGGGCCCAGTGTGATGGTGTACAGTTAAAGTTCTCACCTTGAAAGTGCCAGGATCCCATATGGGCGCTGGTTCTAATCCCAGCAGCCCCGCTTCCCCCAGCTCCCTGCCTGTGGCCTGGGAAAGCAGTCGAGGACAGCCCAAAGCTTTGGGACCCTATACCCGTGGGCGAGATTTGGAGGAAGCTCCTGGCTCCTGGCTTCAGACTGGCTCAGCTCCAGCCATTGCAGCCACTTGGGGGTGAACCATTGGACACAGATCTTCCTCTATGTCTTTCCTTCTCTCTGTATATCTGACTTTCCAATAAAAATAAATAAATCTTTAAAAAAAGCTCAAAATTGTATGTTAAAAATGAAGAGAGTAGATAAAATGTTCCTGAAGAGAGCCATTCTTACTAGAATTTTAGCTAAGAACAAGATGTAGATACTGGGGGCCCGGCGCGGTGGCGCAAGTGGTTAAGGTCCTCGCCTTGCACGCCTGGGATCCCATATGGGCGCCGGTTCTAATACCAGCAGCCCCGCTTCCCTTCCAGCTTCCTGCCTGTGGCCCGGGAAAGCAGTCGAGGACGGCCCAAAGCTTTGGGACCCTGCACCCGCGTGGGAGACCCAGAAGAGGCTCCTGGCTTCGGATCGGCATAGCATCGGCCGTTGCGCTCACTTGGGGAGTGAATCATCAGACGGAAGATCTTCCTCTCTGTCTCTCCTCTCTGTATATCCGCCTTTCCAATAAAAAAATAATAAAAATAAATCTTTAAAAAGAAAAAAAAGATGTAGATACTGGAAAAAAAATATAGATACTGTGTTCAAAGCCTCCAGGTGAAAAATGCAATTGAATTTAATAATTCTCCATTTTTTTAAAAAAAGAAGACCTTATATTTAAAAATATTATCTCAGATCTAGTACATACCACTATCACAATCTGTTACTACAAAAGCAAGCTCTTACTGCACTAACTTTATTATAGCATTAAGAAAAAAATTTTTAATCTTTAAACATATTCAAATATATCATACAGATAATATCACAAGTTTTTTCCCAGTAAATAAACATAACATAGATTTAAAAGCCATCAATCCCTTCACATCAATAGTTAAGTAAAAAATAGAAAAATAGATAGAATTACAAAAGTATCAGCAAAAACTTAAAACATGTATGAGTATAAGAAAAAAAAAACGCAGAGTCCTTATACAAAAAAAAGCATAGCTTTAGTAAAGGCGAAACAATTGGATATTCATTAAATTAAAAAAGAAATTTGATTTCTAGTTATCACTACCATTCCCACATATACCCCACACCCCCCACCAAAGATAATCCTAAATGGAAAAGGCAAAACAACTTTAGGTAAATAATGATTTTTTCTTTCTTCTTTTAAATTTACTTTTATTGGAAAAGCAGGCCAGATTCATAGAGAGGAGAGACAGAGGAGACAAACTCCCATCCACTGGGTCAATCCCTAAATGTCTGCAATGATTGTAGCTGAGCCGATTCAAAGCTAGGAGCCAGGAGCTTCTTCAAGGTCTCCCACGTGGGTATAGGGTTCCAAGGGTTTGGGCCGTCCTCTGCTACCTTCCCAGCTGTTACAGCCAGTTTGGGAGTGAATCAGAAGATGGACGACTTGACTTCTCTCTGTAAATCTGCTTTTCCAATGAAAATAAGTAAGTCCTGATATCACTACACACTGACAAAATGCCTGCCATTCCACATGGGCTGCTCCATTTCCTATCCAGCTCCTTGCTAATGTGCCTGGGAAAGCAATGGATGATGGCTCAAGTGCCAGGGCTGACACCTGTTTGAGTGACCCAGAAG
Organism: Ochotona curzoniae; assembly: GCF_017591425.1. Taxonomy (NCBI): domain Eukaryota; kingdom Metazoa; phylum Chordata; class Mammalia; order Lagomorpha; family Ochotonidae; genus Ochotona; species Ochotona curzoniae. The sequence continues at coordinate 8,589,140 of NW_024466004.1, read as the reverse complement.
AAATCCCACAGCCATTTAGGGACTAACTGGGGAAGGGACACTCTCTATTTCTATCACCGTATTTCTTTCAAATGAATTTTTTTAACCCTTTTTTAAAAATATGGTAAACTGAGAAAATAATAAACCATTTAATAAATAAGTACTGGGAGCCTGGCATGATGGCTCAGTAGCTAAACACTTACCATGCAAGTGCCAGGATCCCCTATGGGTGCTGGTTCATGTCCCAGCTGCTCCACTTCCCATTCAGCTTCCCACTTATACCTGGGAAAGCAGTTGAGAATGGCCCAAAGCCTTGGGACCCTGAACCTGCACAGGAGACCCAGAAGAAGCTCCTGGCTGCTGTCTTGAGATTGACTCAGCTCCCACCATTGTGGTCACTTGAGAGTAAACCAGCAGATGAAACATCTTTCTCTCTGTAAATCTGCCTTTCCAATTGGGCCCAGCAGCATGGCCTAGCGGCTAAAGTCCTCACCTTGAACGCACCGGGATCCCATATGGGCACCAGTTCTAATCCCAGCAGCTCCACTTTCCCATCCAGCTCCCTGCTTGTGGCCTGGGAAAGCGGTTGAGGACGGCCCAATGCTTTAGGATCCTGCACCTGTGTGGGAGACCTGGAGGAGGTTCCTGGCTCCTTGCTCCTGGCTCTGGATCGGCACAGAACCGGTCATTGTGCTCACTTGGGGAGTGAATCATCAGAAGAAGATCTTCCTCTCTGTATATCTGACTTTGTAATAAAAATAAATCTTAAAAAAAAGACATATATATTAAAAAAATTTCTGCCTTTCCAATAAAAATAACTAAATCGTTTAAACAAACAAATACTGGGAAAATGAGCTCACAACACAGAGAATTAAGGTGGCTCCCTATACTAAATAAAAAGCTGAATTGTCACTGAAAGACCTAAAAAAAATGGTAAGACAACTTGAAGACATCACACTGGCAAATACTGTCAAACATCACGTAATACTAATTTGTTGGTAAGAATACCGATGGTGATTCTAAGGGGCAATGCAGTAGTCCTCAGCAGAACTGTGTGTGTGTGTTTATCCTGCAACACGGAGTTCACCCATGGAAACACTTCTCATTATCTAAGCAGCAATGTGTCAGAAGCAACCAATGAGCCCGTCACAATAGAAAGTGGTCTGTACACTGTTGGGGACACTGACAATTTCCTGCCCTGTGATTGGCCCTTTGCCCTGATTGGTGTGCCTTGGTGATCTTTAAGCTGATTGGACAGGATTGACATATAAGCCGGAGGCTTGGCGGGGGAGGAGCTGCAGCGTAACGGAATTAACGGAAATAACGGTTTTTAATGGAAGATCAGAATAAAGCGCCTCGAAGACTCTCTTCAGTGTCGGGCGATTTCTTCTATGGGAAGGGAGACCCCGATAACTGGTGCTGTGACTCAGATACAAGTCAGCTGGTGAACGCCAGGAATGTAAGCTGAGCAGATCACTCAGGGAGCCGCTTACAGCGGGAATTAGTTTACAACTGAGTTTTTTGCTCAGGAAGCCGCACTAGGCGAGGACGTGCACGTCAAGTTCATGGGTTTAGCGACAAGTCAAGTTCGCGGGTTAACGACCATTCAAGTTCACGGTTTACCGCCCATTCAGGTTCTCTGTTTAACGACCAGTCAAGTTGTGGTTAACATCGCTCAATTTTGCGGTTTAACAATCAGTCAATTTCGCAATTTGACAATCGGTCAACTTTGCCGGTTAGCGACGATCAGAGGTGTTAGAAATGTGGGCAATTTAATTTCTTCAGTGCACATGCAGCCTTTATTGCAGAAACTGCTGATAGTACTGTTGTTTTTGCAAACTGTGCAGAGGATCGCCCCATGGTTTCTGGAGGAGGATCTTTTGATCCTGCCACAATGGGAGCACTTAGGCAGAGACTTATCTAAGGCAGAACGGCAGGAGCCCCTCCCTCCAGGAACGGTCAGGTTCTGGACATTGATTAAGTCTTGCCTGACAGATGGCACTGATAAATTCAGAGGACTTATACAGGAAGGTGAGAAAGCCTCATGGAGACGCAAAAAAAAAAAAAAAAAAAAAAATCAGAATGGATAGTTTAAAGACCCTTAATGATTTCCAATAGGTATTGGGGCATATTAATTGGATCGGACCATATTTTTGTATTATTAGACAATGCTAAAATTGTGTCCCCTTTTTATCCCAGCCTTGCTTTGGGATTAATCCCCGTGGTCTTATGCCTAATCATATATGGCAGATGGATGTTACCCATGTTCCCAGTTTTGGTCGCCTTTCTTTGGTTCATGTCTCTATCGATACCTGCTCTGGGGTTCTTTATGCCTCATACAGGGGAAAAGGTTCAAGATGTTATATCTCATTGCCTTCAGGCTTTTGCAGCCTGGGGCGTCCCCCAATGTTATAAGAATGATGATGGACCTGCCTATACAGCCAAAGCATTTGATAAGTTTTGTTCTGAATTTGCGATTAAACACTCCACTGGCATTCCATATAATCCCATGGGCCAGGCTGTGGTAGAGTGTGCCCATGCAACTCGCAAAGCATTATTAATAAAACAAAAAGGGGGAGTAGGAGCCACCCTATATCCCAATAGTCCTAAACATCAATTGCCTTTAGTTACTTATATTTTTAATTTTTTTATTTTGGATTTGGATGGCCATTCTGCTGCCCAACGCCACGCTGTTGGCGCAGGCCCCTACAAAGATTGGGTGAAGTGGAAGGATTTTTTTTAAATTTATTTTTATTATTTTTTTTATTGGAAAGGCGGATATACAGAGAGAAGAGACAGAGAGAAAAATCTTCCGTCCGATGATTCACTCCCCAAGTGACAGCAACGGCCCATACTATGCCGATCCGAAGCCAGGAGCCTCTTCTGGGTCTCCCACGCAGGTGCAGGGTCCCAAAGCTTTGGGCCGTCCTTGACTGCTTTCCCAGGCCACAGGCAGGGAGCTAGAAGGGAAGTGGGCCTGCCGGGATAGAACCGGCGCCCATATGGGATCCCGGGCGTGCAAGGCGAGGACCTTTAACCACTGCACCACCGCGCCGGGCCCAGGAAGGATGTTTTAACAAACAATGGATGGGCCTGCATCCTGTCTTACGTGGAGCGGTTTCTGTTTTTTTCACAGGATTCTGACAGACCGGTGTGGGTGCCAGAACATTCGACACAAGTGATAAGAAAGCTGGAGCAAGATGAACCTGTGGACATGGTGGATGACCAACCAGATGTTCATTCAGATACCGAGAAGAGACAGCCAGAATCTCCAGCTAAAACTGCACTATAAAAGGGGTGCGGCAAATATTGCCTCGCTGTCTAGGGCCTTGGAAATGGCCCTCAGAATGGTCTGGCTGTCAAAGTACTGCGACTCCTAGAAGAGTAGCACCTGGTCTTGCTGTGACCAATTTATTTCCTACCTGTTCAAATTCTGCCTTTGTGGGGTATAACTATACATATGGTAACCCTGTTCAATCTGTTTCTGCTCAGTCTTGGAATGTCTGGGTACTTTGCACTAGTAGGGGTGGGTGTTCAGATATATCAGCTTTTGCATTTATTGATAAGGTAGTGATAAAAAATTATAATTATAGTAGTAATAGTTCTAGAGTATGGGAAGAAGATGTTAAAGTTAATTGCAGTCGTGATGTTATCTATAATGCCATTTATGTATGTGTACAAGCTCCATTTATGTTTATTGTTTCCATGAGTGCTAATGTTACCCTTTTGAATTGCTCTGTAGTTAAGTGAGCCCTTACCCAGTGTTGGAATGGCTCCGGCACTGCGGTGCTGGTACGCATTCCACAGCTTATTCCCATGCCCGTTCAGGAGAAAGAAAGTGATCTTCAGGTTCTTATTCGTCATACATTTTTAAAGAGGAGTTTTACTTGTTAATCAGAGAGTGGATCTTTTGCAGGAGGCAGTGGAACAACTGCTCCATCATATGGGGGCCTCCTGTGTGCTTAGTCTACCTGGAATGTGTGTCACTCCCTCTATTGTCACCAATGGTTCCCGAGCATTGAATTTGTTCAGAGAGTTATCTGCTATGCTATCCCCTAATGGAAGCTGGTCCATACGATTTGATAATTTGACTTAGGAACTAAGATCCCAAATTATAGCCATAAATAGCACCAAAGTAGAGATTGCCACGGTAGAGCAATGGACAAATTGGATACTAAAGGATCTTTCCTTTGCACGCCAATGGGCCGGTATAGTAGGCCTGGGCCTTATCTTATTATCATTCTTTGGTTTCTGTGGATGCTTCATCTTCAAGCACAGCGTCAGCAGCAGTAACAGCGGCTGCTAGTGCAAGCTGTGCTTGCCTTCACAACAGAGAATCCCCAGAAGTCTGGCTAGGCATGCTGGACCGGTAGCCAGAGACGGGTAAGTAACCAATCCGGCTGCACCAACCTAAGACAGGTGCCATGTTCCTAGCCACGTGGTTAGCCCATGACAGGTAAGGGGAGCCCGAACTTGAAACACCTAAGACAGGCACAGTCCCTTGCTTAATAAAACAAGAAGGGGGAGCTGTTGGGGGCACTGACAATTTCCTGCCCTGTGATTGGCCCTTTGCCCTGATTGGTTGCCTTGGTGATCTTTAAGCTGATTGGACAGGACTGACATATAAGCCGGGGGCTTGGCGGGGGAGGAGCTGCAGTGTAACGGAATTAACGGACATAACAGTTTTTAATGGAAGATCGGAATAAAGCGCCTTGGAGACTCTCTCCAGTGTCGGGTGATTTCTTCCGCAGGATGGGAGACCCCGATAGTACACATGGTGGATCTATACCATGGATCACATTGTAGGGACATGCCATCAGTTCCATACAAACAGGACCACACACAGACCTCTAATGTTACTACTGAAAAAAATTAGGAATTTGCTCTCTAATAGCAGTTATTATCTTACAGTTTTTAAGAAGCACATACTCAAAATATACCAGATAACTGATATACTGACATAACTAGATACATCACTACATCTGTATGTGCATAGCCCGTTGCTGACACAGTGGACTCTGAATGACCTGAGGTCCTCCCATTAAAAATGTTAACCCTTCTCACAGATGAAGAAACCACATTTTGCTCTTGTAAATCACCCTGTGAATAACTAGAGCCCTCCGTCTTCTGTCTCCTACTTTTAACACTCACTTGCCCTAGTCTTTATCCAAGATAGAAGTTTACTTTCATATAGATTTCACAGCTTCTCAACATTCATATACCTGGAAGGATAAGAGAATTTGTGTATCTTCCATGCGAGTCCTCCTGATTCACTCAGTCTGTAGTTTAAGTTTCCTTTCACTCATTCCAAGCAGCAGCAGAATGATCAAGCAAAGCATGTTCCAAGGGCAGGAAGCAGAATATGTTGTATGGAAGTACCTTTTGCAACAGTGTCTTCTGCTGTCATAAGGCCTTGGGGCAACCCTTCAATGTAGGTAGTTGGCAACAAGTCCGCTGAGACAGGTTGACCTTGTAGTTTTTGCAGTCTCTCTTGCACAGCCTCAGTCAGATCTACATAAGCCTCATCGATGCTGGCACGTTCAATTACAGCAAAACGAGACATTATCCCCATCACTTGCACACTGGCCTCCCGATACCTAAGTTGAAGAATCACACATGTAAGCAACGATTATTAACAATCTTGACACTGTTGGCCCCTCTCCTTCCTCTTTAAACAACAATAACAAACACTCGAGCATTGGCTTAACAGAGCCTAACTAGTAACCACCCAGAAGAGGCCAGTGAGCAGGTAAACAGTAACAGGAGCAAGGAAAAGGAAAGGGAGAGTCAGAGAGGCAAATATTTCAGCACAAAACGTCACCACAAGAAGGGCTACATCCAGATGATGCACTGATCTATGGGACAAGGACTTCTCGAAGAGGAAATAAATACCTCAAACCAGGATAACTAGGAAACACTTTATTATGATCATCCACTCCAATTCTATTATTATCATAAACTAACCATTCGGTCTTCTGTTTCCAATTCCAATGGACAGCAGCCCATTTGACACTCACAGGGACTGACCCAGAATGGGTCAGGCTGCAGCACTTGCCAGCACATACAAAGTTCAGGACTGAGGGCAGACCATGCCAAGTAGGGCTGTGGCACTGGCCAGCATGCCTGAGATCTGGGGCTAGGGTGGGCCTTGGAAATATGCAGAACTCCTCTGCTGGTCTGCACTGTCAGTTGGGGAGTACGATAACCAGGGCTGGGGGTGGGCCAGGCCAGGCAAAGTTGCAGTACTTGTTAGCACTTGTGTGAGTGTGCCAGGTCTGGGGGCAGGTCAGGTTGAGCCAGGCTGCACATGGGGGACACGACAGCCAGCTCTTCAAGGTCAGTAGGGGATTGTCAACTGCCTCGTCAATGGATGGAGAGCAGGCAGGTTAGATCACTCTCCTGGCCGAGTTTTGCAGCATGTTCCTGGGCCTGGGGATGCACTGAGGTATGTTTGGTCAGCCAACAGACCTTGGAAAGATTTCCTCAACCCTGGTGCAATGAAGTTGATAACATCTCAGAACTATTAAAACCACTAAAGTAACATCCTTGGGACATTCTTCCCCACACTGAGGTCTCTAAGGCACCATCAAATTACTGTCTGCCATCCCTAGGTGCCGATGTAGTTTTGTAGTCCCCTTCCTTCCCCCACTGGGAACATAGTAGAAAAAAAATTATAACATTTGTCCTACCCACCTTCCTCCATACCTTAAGTGTCTCCACCCTAAAGGACCCACATGGGCATGCATCCCTCTCAACTATGTAAATAATATTAAAAATAAAAAACATTATTTATTATTTGATTACGATTTTTAAAAGTGGGCCCGGCGGTGTGGCCTAGCGGCTAAGGTCCTGGCCTTGAACGCGCATGGGATCCCATATGGGCGCTGGTTCTAATCCCAGCAGCTCCACTTCCCTTCCAGCTCCCTGCCTGTGGCCTGGAAAAGCAGTTGAGGACGGCCCAAAGCCTTGGGACCCTGCACCCGTGTGGGAGACCCGGAAGAAGTTCCTGGATGCTGGCTTCGGATTGGCATAGCATCAGCCGTTGCGGTCACTTGGGGAGTGAATCATTGGACTGAAGCTCTTCCTCTCTGTCTCTCCTCCTCTCTGTATATCTGACTTTCCAATAAATAAATAAATCTTTAAAAAAAAAAAAAAGATTTTTAAAAGTTTAACATAGTCTAGTATGGTTTTTCTGATTCATACTTGGAAGCTAACAACATACATTTTTAGGGAAGTTACTTTGTCTATTCTAGCCTAACATTATATACAATGCCATGCAACATGTTATTAGCTAAGCTAATTCTGCTTGAAGGCTAAGTTTATTAATCTCCAGCTGAATTTTCTTTTGTGGCAATAATTCCAATATAGGCTTGGCTATCTGACTACTTGTAGACTTCTAATTCATGAAACTATTCAAATGCCAAGCCTTACCATGATCCCTACAAATACCACAGAACCACAGCATGAGAAAACTAATAGCATAATCTGGAAAAAAAAATTTAAAAAGGTGTGAATCCTCAGTCTTCTATTTAGCCACCTAAATTTAAATTATTTAACCTCTCTTAACTTTATTCATCTGTGAAAGGGGCTTATGCTAGGACCTATCTCCTAACAGTATGATATTTAAAACAGATATTCCCATACAGAGCAACACAGTGCCAGGTGTATAAGACATGCCCAATAAATAATGGCAAGGGGTGGTCTACCTATGCTATGCTGGTATGTGTCTCCTGTTCCAAGTCTAAATTTCTAAAATATAAGGAAGCATTATTCAATTTCAAAAATAAGAAAATGACCTCTGAGATTACTCAATTCTGGCAAATCCTTGTAAACATCACACTAGAATGTCAGTTTGACTCCGTCTTTACTGAAGAGCTCTCAATGTCAATTTATTTACTTCTAACACTTTGGGTTTTTGGAACGAGAACACAGGAACTGATGTTCAACTTTTAAACAGGGAACTGAATGGGTGTCAAAGGCGGCAGCTGTTTTAGGTTATAATGTTTCTACACTATTTCTGAAACAATGAAAGTGTTTTCATTGCACAGAGGCAAAATAACTGACCAAAGTTAACTTATTCACTTTTGAATGCTAACTTTTTCAATTTGAAAAATGGTTCTAGCTCCTCCCTCTTGGGTTACCACTATCATGGGAGGGCACGAAAACTAGGACAAGGGCTGTTGAGAGGCACTCAACAACACCTTTGAGGGCTTGATTGTTGAGCTGGGCAGAAGGATCTAAGCTTCAATACCCATCGACATGTATGAGAGCCAAATGGGATGTGGGACAGACTGGACTAGTCTGCTACACATACTGGCAAACCAGGGCAGTGTGTGGGCCTGGTGGGGGTTATTGTGGGTCGCTCTCACTAGGCTGCAGCTCCCATTGGTTTATGTGAGAGCTGAGTATGCCTTGGGCAGAACCAGGCTGGACTGCAACACCCATTGGTTCCAGCGGAATTTGGGGCTGAAAACAGAACCAACCCAGCGATTGCAACCACCAGTTGATTGGGATGATGGACTGTGCCAGGCCTGTACTTGCTAGTACATACAAGAATCTGGTCTGGGGCCCGGCGCAATGGCGCAGTGATTAAGGTCCTCGCCTTGCACGCCCGGGATCCCATATGGGCGCCGGTTCTATCCCGGCAGCCCCGCTTCCCTTCCAGCTCCCTGCTTGTGGCCTGGGAAAGCAGTCAAGGACGGCCCAAAGCTTTGGGACCCTGCACCCACGTGGGAGACAGAAGAGGCTCCTGGCTTTGGACCAGCATAGTATTGGCCGTTGCAGTCACTTGGGGAGTGAATCATCGGACAGAAGATCTTCCTCTCTGTCTCTCCTCTCTGTATATCCGCCTTTCCAATAAAACAAATAATAGAAACAAATCTTTAAAAAAAAAAAAAAAGAATCTGGCCTGGGAACACCTTAGACAAAGTTTCTTTGGGGATCTCCCCAATCAAACTGCCAGACTCAGAACCCTAACCAAGAAAAGACAGAAGACAGAACAAGTCAATCAACCACCTCAGCTATATGTTGGCAGCTAAATATCAGGCAAAAGGAGACGCTATGATGGACTATGCCAATCAGTGGATTCTTTTTTTTTTTTTTTAAAAGATTTATCTTTATTATTTTATTTTTTTTATTGGAAAGGCGGATATACAGAGAGAAGAGACAGAGAGGAAGAGCTTCCGTCCGATGATTCCCTCCCCAAGTGAGCACAACGACCGAATCTATGCCGATCCAAAGCCAGGAGCCTCTTCCGGGTCTCCCACACAGGTGCAGGGTCCCAAAGCTTTGGGCTGTAATCGACTGCTTTCCCGGGCAACAGGCAGGGAGCTGGAAGGGAAGCGGGGCTGCTGGGATAGAACCGGCGCCCATATGGAATCCCGGGTGTGCAAGGCAAGGACCTTAACCACTGCGCTACCGCGCCGGGCCCAATCAGTGGATCTTCAACGACCTTATTGTGTTTGGAGTGGCGAGATTGACAGCAATTTGTAACTGGTGAACTATCAAAACCACTTGAGCAAGCATCTCAGAGCATGCTCCATATCTGGGACTTGAGGTGGGTGGGAAACTAGGTGGGGCTTCTCCCTTAATATCCCCATTTACCTCAGATACATGAAGAAAACAATATGAAAATAATAGTCTTACCCACTTTCCTATAGCCCTAGAACCTTTTTACCCAAATTAGCTATGTAAAGACTGCCAAAATAAAAAAAAAATGGTTCTAACCTTATGGAATATTATTTCCAATTCCTCTATGTCCCTTCAACTTTAAGACACTGTTTTTCTTACTTGGTGAGGTTGGCTTTCCCACGGGTCTCAATGACTTGTGCCAGGAGAAGATCTGGACATAACTTCTTAGCATCATCTGCCCACATACTTCTAGTGACTCCAAACGCTCGAGCTTCGTAACTCACTGCAATTATCCTAATATTAGAAAAACAGAGGGAACAAAAAACATTACACAAGCACAAGGAAAAACAATTAGGAGGCTATAACTAATAGCTACAAATATGTGAGTAGGCCACATATGGTTAGAAATTTCTTAACCATAGGTGCTCGCATTCAAAGCCAAACAGCAGTTTCAAGATATTAAACAGGACTCAGCATAGCAGCATTGTAGTCTCGTAATGAAAATAGCAGCTAACAGTTCTAATGGGCCAGCGTTGTGGTACAGCCCATTAAACCACATATGACACCAGCATTCCATGTGAGCACTGGTTTAAATCCCAGCTGCTCCATTTCCAATGCACTTTGGTGCTGCTATACCTGGGAAAGGAGCAGAAGGCCCAAGCGCCTGGGCTGCTGCCAGCTGTGTGGGAGACACAGATGGACTCCTAGGCCTGTGTTTTGCTTGGCCCACTGTACGTAGCCTTTTGGGGAATGCATCAGCAGATGGAAGATTCTCTGTCTTTCTAGCTCTAACTCAGTCTTTGAATAAATAAAGCCTTAAAAAAAGTTACAACAACAACAATAATGATACATACCCACCACCCTTCCATGATTTGTACTGCACAACTGCACAGGGTTTATTTCTCAAGTGAGGATTATCCCGCTGCTCCACTTGAACAAAGAAACAGTCCATGTCCACCAGAGCAACCACTCGCTCTTGTCCAGTAGACATTTCTCTGTAAGACAATGTTTTATGGACAGTTAGAGGCATATAAACCAAAGTACCAGGGAAATACATTTCTATTCTTTCACTAATGTGGTTGACAGTATAGCAAGAATGAGATGGTCATTTTCTACATGGTGACACGAAAATAAGTTGGTCTAACTCTATTTTGGCAATAAGTATTAACGGTTTTAAAAATATTCACGCAGAGGAGGCACGGTGGTATAGCATCTTAAGCCACCCACAGTACCAGCATTCTTTTTGGCTGCTAGTAACTACCCTGGCCATTCCTCTTCCAACCCAGTTTCCTGTTCATGGCTGGGGAAAGCAGTGGAGGACAGTCCAAGGGCTTGGGCTCCCGCACCCAGCAACTGGCCATTTGGGACATGAACTAGCTGATGCAAGACCTATCTCTCCCCCTTTCTGTAAGTCTATCTTTCAAATAAACAAACAAGTAAATAAATCCTAAAAAAAAACAAAAACAAAACAAAAAAACACTCATTACCTCAAAGAACCAAACATCCATAGAAGAAAATAAAAGGCAAGGGGCCAGCATGGTGGTACAGGATAAAGTCATTGTGTCTAAGATGTCATTAATCTATGTGGGTACTGGTTTCACCCCACTTATTATCCACCTCCTTGCTAACGGCCTGGGAAAGTTAGGGAAGATGGCCCAAAATGTTGGGTCCCTGCCACCCACATGCGATAGCTGGATGAAGCTCCAGAACACTGGCCTTGCACTGGTCCAGCTCCAACCTTTGAAGTCACCAAGAAAAAAAAAAAAAAAAACACAAAACAAAACAGCATTTTCATGAAAATGAGCTAAATATCATTAGTTATGGAAATGCTAATTAAAATCACAATATGAAACCATTAGGGAGAAATTCAACAGTTAATGCAGTTGACTGGCAGATGCCAAGGAAAAGAAAAGCAAAAAATGATTTATTTTAAAGACTTATTTTTATTATTTTTTTTCATTGGAAAGGCGGATATACAGAGAGAAGAGACAGAGAGGAAGATCTTCCGTCCGATGATTCACTCCCCAAGTGACTGCAACGGCCGATGCTACGCCGATCCGAAGCCAGGAGCCTCTTCTGGGTCTCCCACATGGGTGCAGGGTCCCAAAGCTTTGGGCTGTCCTTGACTGCTTTCCCAGGCCACAAGCAGGGAGCTGGAAAGGAAGCAGGGCTGCTGGGATTAGAACCGGCACCCATATGGGATCCCAGGCGTGCAAGGCGAGGACCTTAACCACTTGCGCCACCACGCCGGGCCCAAAAAATGATTTATAATATCGTAGCATTCATGAAGATTTTCCTTGCATTTTGAAAGACTTAGATCTACAACAAATCACAAAATAAAAATAGCAACATTAATCTATATCCAACTTTCTCTATTGATGATAATTTACACTGCCAAGTTATCAAAATCAAACAGTGAACAGTGGCACAATACCGGGTTACTTAAAAAAAAAAAAAAACTCAGGAAAAATGTAATTAGAAAGATAATGTGGGCCCGGCGCAATGGCGCAGTGATTAAGGTCCTCACCTTGCACGCCCGGGATCCCATATGGGCGCCGGTTCTAATCCCGGCAGCCCCGCTTCCCATCCAGCTCCCTGCCTGTGGCCCGGGAAAGCAGTCGAGGATGGCCCAAGGCTTTGGGACCCTGCACCCGCGTGGGATACCCAGAAGAGGCTCCTGGCTTTGGACCGGCATAGCGTTGACCATTGCGCCCCCTTGGGAGTGAATCATCGGACGGAAGATCTTCCTCTCTGTCTCTCCTCTCTGTATATCCTCCTTTCCAATAAAAATAAAATAAATCTTAAAAAAAATAAAGATAATGCACATTTTTCCTGTTAACATATTGGTTAATCAATACCATGTTAATTAATGCCATATGTTGTAAATTGTTGTTAATGTTATGTTGGGGCTTTTAATTGATTGGGATGATACTTTGCTGGCTTTACCTTCAGACTAGAGATGGTCTCACCAAGAAATCGTTGAACTCTCTAGGATAATAAGATGCTGGACTTTATGCTGGGTAAATGCTTCCAATGAAAAAACCTCAACTGAATTTGAACTGTGGTAATGCAACAAGGTGGAGAAATCCACCATGAGGAGAGGGTTCAGGGAGGGGTGAGGGGGAATCCCAGTGCATATAACACTGTCACACAACAATGTAATCAATAAAAAAAGATAATGCACATACATCATGAACTACATATTTTATTTGAGTTCAGCGACTTTCCCGCTAACTTCCTTTCTCTGACCCCCCCCCCACACACACAATGTAGGATCCCACTCTGCTGCTGACCCTGGCTACTGCAGGTATCTGGAGAATAAACTGACCATACAAGCTTTCAAATAAATACATTTTAAACATTTTAACCTTTTTGGGGGCTGGCATTGTGGCATAGTGGATAAGACACCAGCATCCTACATGGGTGCCGGCTTGAGTTCTGGCTGCTCCACTCTGATCCAACTCCCTGGTAATGCACTCAGGAAAGCAGTGAAGGACAGTCCAAGACCCTGGACTCCTGCCACATACCCAGCAGGGCTAGTTTAAGCTCCTGGCTCCTACCCAGAGCTGCCCATTGCAATCATGCAGAGAGTGAAGCAGAGGACAGAAGATGCTCTTTCTCCCTTTCTCTCTGTAACTCTTTCAAAATAAATCCTTTAAAATTGTTAATATTGTAAGCATTCTACTTATTTTAGAGGCAGAAATAGAGCTCTAATCCACTGTTTGACCCCAAACACTAGCTATGGCTGATGAGGAGCTAGAAACCATTCCCAGATTTCCCTGGTGGATGCAGGGGCTCAGGCCTGGGCCATCCTCCACTGCTTCCCCAGCACATTAGCAGGGAGCTGCACCAGAACTCGAATCAGTGCCTATGTGATGCTGCATCACAGGTGGCAGCTTTATTCACAGTGCTACCTGACAGCCCTGCCCTCCATATCTTAGCTGCTAGGCCCAACATCCACCCTAGGATCTTGACATTTTTGTAAAATTTTGACATTGTCTCTTGAGGGAGTTGTCATGATGGCTCAGAAGGCTGATCTTCCACACACAGGCACCAGTATCCCATATGGGCACCAGTTCAAGACCTAGCTGCTCCACTTCCCATCCAGCTCTGTGCTTATGGACTGGGAAAGTAGCAGAGGATGGCTCAAGTCCTTAGGCCCCTGCACCCACGTGGGCAATCCAGTAAAAGCTCCTGGGTTCAAAAGGGCTCAGCTCCAACTGTTTAACCCTTTTTTCTCTGTAAATCTGCCTTTCCAATAAAAATAAATAAAATCTTTAAAAAAAAATAAGATTGGGCCCGGTGTGGTGGCGCAGTGGTTAAGGTCCTCGCCTTGCACGCCCGGGATCCCATATGGGCGCCGGTTCTAATCCCGGCAGCCCCGCTTCCCTTCCAGCTCCCTGCTTGTGGCCCGGGAAAGCAGTCAAGGACGGCCCAAAGCTTTGGGACCCTGCACCCATGTGGGAGACCCGGAAGAGGCTCCTGGCTTCGGATCGGCATAGTATTGGCCGTTGCGCTCACTTGGGGAGTGAATCATCGGACGGAAGATCTTCCTCTCTGTCTCTTCTCTCTGTATATCTGCCTTTCCAATAAAAAAATAATAAAAATAAATCTTTTTAAAAAAAAATAAGATTGTGTTTTGGGGCTGGCATTGTGAAGCATGGGGTTAAGCTGCTAATTGCACTAGCCGCATCCTATGTGATCTAGCTCCCTGCTAACAACAAATGAAGATGGCCCAGCTACCTGGGCTCCTCCCCAGCTGTTGAGGTAATTTGGGAAGTGAATGAGAGACGAAAGGGACACCCTCTCAAAGCTGTCATATAAATAAAAAAATTAAAGATTTATTTATTTTTATTGGAAAGGTTGATATACAGAGAGAAGGAGGCACAGAGAAAAGGATCTTCCATTTGCTGGTTCACTAGCCAAGTGGCCACAATGGCTAGAACTGAGTTGATTCCAATCCAGCTGCCTGGAGCCTCTTCCTGGCCTCCCATGTGGGCACAGGGTCCCAAGGCTTTGAGACGTCCTCTGCTGCTTTCCCAGTCCATAAGCACAGAGCTGGATGGAAAGTGGAGCAGCCGGGACATGAACCTGTACGCATAAGGGATCCCAGCGCATGCAAAGCAAAGACTTTAGCTTAGCTACAACACCAAGCCCAAGGATGCTATTTTTTTTTAAAGACTCTCAACTTGGGTTTGAGGTTATGTATCTGTGGCAAGAATATGATAGCTATTTTTCCTTTATTAACTAATACATATTTTGGGAAAGGATATTTTGCGAATATGAAAAAAATCCTGTTTCTCTTCCAACTGTCACCACTCGCCAACCAGCCATGCAGTGTGCCTGTAACAACTGCACAGCGATTTCTTACCTGTTCATGTGAACTGGAACACCAAAGAAAACATGACAGACTACCTCTTCTCAAACATCAAAGAAAGCACGGCACACTGTAAGAACCAGCTGCACTTCCATTAGAGTGGACGCTAACTATGTAAGAAGGGATGATAAGGCAATGACTCCTAAACTTGTTGCACACGGAAGTATATTTAATCAGTGTTGATACCTGATTTCCACCAACTGCTGTCCAGAACTACTCTGAGTGTGACCCGCGCCCTGGGATTTCTCCAAGGTCTCCAGGCAACTGCAGCACTTAGCATGTACCAGTCTGGGCAGCACTGGCCTATGGTAAGTAAGATACTTATGGCAACAGCAGTAATTCATGATTTAAATACAGGAGATACAGGTTATACGATTGAGTGAGCATCCAAATAGAGTCTAAAAAAAGTCTTTCAAAAACATTCACTTTGAAAAAAAAAAAACAACTGACAATTACAATACTGGTAGGTTAGTGGAGAAACAAAAAGAAAAAAATAGTCAAGGTATTACTTTCTTTAAAAAAAAAAAAATTCCAATTGACCATTCACTTAAAATGGGTGGAATGTGAATACTTTCACCCATGACACGTCTGAAATCCCTTTAGGATTCTTCTGTAGGATTTGCAACAAATAAAGCCAGGACATAGTCCTCGGTCCGTCACCGTTACAAGAAGCGAGGAGAAAGAATCCTATGAGACCCGAGGAGAGATCATAGTCCAGCAAACATTTCACTGAGGACACACACGCAATGCCAGAAATGCAGACTCCAAGCAATCGGGCTTTTCAGCAGCTTTATAAAGATGGAAATCAAAACCCTGCTCTCCGAGAACGACTGCCATGGCTTGGAATCTCACCGGCAGCACCTGCAGAATTATCAACTCCAACAACTGCAAGCGCAGCCCTCCTGGGATATCTTCATGTATCCCAACTTGCCCAAAGCACGTCTGAGCCAGACATCACCACACCCAAGAAAACAGGCACAAATGAAGAAGGCGCCTTAAGAGCTACCGGAGAGGGGGGAAAAGCGGCAATTTGGGTGTGTCCCCCCCACCCCACATAAACAACTTACTGGACCATCTCTGGTAATTAGCCCTTTGTGGGCACGCCTTCTGTTTCAAGCCATTTCGGCCTCACCAGTCACCGCCAGATCTTAAAACCACCAAAACAGGATGGAAATCCTGAAATTAACCACACTGAATGGGTCTAAATCTTACCGCGGCGAGGACAGCGCGCTCGGCGCCCACTGACAGGGAGATGAAGATCTCTGGGCGAGCGCCAATGAGTCTGCAGAGAGAGTTCTTCCCTGTCACGACAAACAGAGCAGTGGCGGCAAAGGAATCCGCTGAGGGCGCTCCGGCCCCACAGCCCGGGAGGCTGAGCCAGTAGCGACGCGCTGACCGGCCAGCGTTCCCGACTAAGGCCGCCCGCCCGCGCGCGCGCGCACCGCCGGCGGCCGTTGCCGCGCCTGCGCAGCGCGGCCCTTCCGCCGCCCGCCCCGCCCACCTCGGGAGCAACCGTCACAAGGGAGCCGCCACTTCCGCGAGCGCGTGCGCAGTGGCAGGCCGGGCGCGTGCGCATCGCTGGGTCTTTCCCGGCTGGAGCTTTTCTGCCATACACGCTCCTCCTCCTCCTCCTCCCAACCTCCCGTTCCCCGCCCCCAGCCCGCCGCCGCGGCCGAGACCAGCGTGTGGCCTGGGCTGAGGGAGCCGTCGGTGCCTCGTGCTCTCGGGGACGGCGCGTGGCCCCTAGCCATGGCGATGGATCAAGTGAACGCGCTGTGCGAGGAGCTGGTGAAAGCGGTGACGGTCATGATGGACCCCAGCTCCACCCAGCGCTACCGGCTGGAAGCCCTCAAGGTAGCTGGGGGTCCGGGCGCCCCGGGCCCGATCTGAGCCCCTTCCCGAGCCCCGGCAGCCCCAGCACCTCCCTAAAGTCGGGGCACCTCCTGCCCACGCGGCCCCTGAATCTCCCTCCCTCCACCTGCTCGGCCCGCGTTCCTTTCATCCCCCTGGCGACCTCTTCCCAGCCCCCTGCCCTCTCTGCCCACTGTGCCTGCCTTGGCTCCTACACCCCCAGCCTCCCCGGAGGGTCCCGGGCTGCCTCACTTCTCACTGCCCCTCCTGTCGGCCCCTTCCAAGCCCGCTGTCCCACTCCTCGCTTTCAGGGCTCCTCGAGTCCCTCCGTAGCCGACTACACGCTAGACCTCTTTCTCCCTCACCAATCCCCCCCACCTATCGGCACATGTGCGGGTCCCCCAGCCGACACTGGCTTCCTCTAGGGTTGGCTTCTGCCGACCCCACTGTCCAGATCCTCCCTGCCGACCTCCAGCCTGTCCAGTGTCCTCCTCTAGTTAGATCCTCACGTCTCTCGCTCCCCATCTGTGTCTGGGACATGGCTGGACAGATTCTGTCTTTCTCACATAGCCCTCGTCCCGGGGGATAGTCATGAACTCTTTCGCGCAAAGATGAACTTGTACCACTTACTTTGCATCTTCACCCGGGCACTGGGGGTTTCCTGAAAGTCGTTCTTGACTCCTCGGTGCTTTGCTTTGGGGACTGACTCGAGTGTTGCTGTTTGGAAAGACTTAACGTGGTGGTGGGGGGGGGGGGTGTTAATACAATCGGCATTGCCCCTGGCAGTCATAGATGGGTGATAGGAAGTGACCCTCCAAGAAGAAGGTTTGTACTGTTGATGTCTTCAGTGATGTCACAGTGAGTGCTCCTCGAATGAGACTTTATGCCACAGGGCTTGGAATCGAACAGTTGAATTCTATTCGTGTTTTCATTGTGCAGTGTTTAAATGGACACAAAAGGAGAGAGGGTACTGCAGATACCTGTCACCTGCAACATTTGCCTTAGTCAGTGTCCTCCACCTGTGTTTTTAAAGCAGATCCTGTCGTTTCACCTATGTTTGGTTGAGGTGTGTATCACTAGCAAATACTTTTCACTCCTGTAAATCTGGTTATTTTCCATGAGTATATTGGCCATGGAATCATCGCAGTGGAAGGAATGTTTATCAGTTCTTTATTCGTGTAATACAGACCTAAGTTTTATAATTTAAAAAATACGGCCTAGGTTGGAATTTCTCAATGAGGTATTTTTTTTTAAGTCCCCAGCCTCACTCGGCTCCCAGAGGAAACACTAACTTTCCCTGTTTCAGTTCTGTGAAGAATTTAAAGAAAAGTGTCCCATCTGTGTTCCCTGTGGCTTGAAGTTGGCTGAGAAAACGCAGATTGCCATCGTCAGACATTTTGGCCTTCAGATCCTGGAACACGTTGTCAAGTAAGCAGCTCCTGGGCTCAGGTCTGCAGGAACAGATAAGTTTTCTTAAATAACCTAGAGAGATGCTTTTTTTTTTTTTTTTTTAATTTTATTTTTATTGGAAAGGCAGATATACAGAGAGGAGAGACAGAGAGGAAGATCTTCCGTCCGATGTTTCACTCCCCAAGTGAGCGCAACGGCCGATGCTATGCCGATCCAAAGCCAGGAGCCTCTTCAGGTCTCCCACAGGGGTGCAGGGTCCCAAAGCTTTGGGCTGTCCTCGACTGCTTTCCCGAGCCACAGGCAGGGAGCTGGAAGGGAAGCAGGGCTGACAGGATAGAACTGGCGCCCATATGGGATCCCGGGCGTGCAAGGCGAGGACCTTAACCACTGCGCCACCACGCCGGGCCCGAAAGATGCTTTTTTAGGGGAGCAGAACCAAGCAGTCCCCAAGATACCCAGGGTGTTACCCAGACCCCGTGGGAACTCGCATCCAGGACTCACCATTTCATCAGTCTCTTCTCCCTCTTAGAGTGTATCACTGTGTGAAGCATCCGACAAATGTTAGCTCATTGTTGCTGGTCATGTGTCCGGCATTGCTTGAGCTCCTGCTGTATATCATCACACCTCAATCTTCTATAGAGTAATACAGCATATAAATAAATCTTTGAGTAGGCAGTGTGTTCTCTTCCTCTACCATCTTTATGTTCAAGTTCATGTCTTTGAATGGCACATTCAGGGCAAGATATGTGAGAGTAACTGAAAACCCATCCTCACCTGTCCTTGACACCTATGAGAAAAGTCAGCTTTTAACTTAGATTCAGTTTTTCTAACTTTGTAAGCTAGCACAAATAAAATAATTCATTCTAGTTTCTGAAAAGCAATCATACTATCTCAGTTGTCCTGAGGGTGCCTTTGTTTTTGGTCCATCAGTTTAAAAAGAAAAATAAATCCTGTGTAGGGTCTGATTAATGGACACTGCTTATTGAGAACCTAGAATGCTTCTGTAATTAGTAATGGTTCAATGTGGACTGTTCTTTGCATTCTCTGAAAGGTGTAAGATCCAAAATATGATTTTTTAATGCACTCTCCAGCATAATCTAATATAGGAATGAAAGTTGTTTATTTTCTTGTAGAGAGCAGTCTCCTAACATGATTCTCTTGTGTGTCTTCTGGTGGCCAGGTTTCGGTGGAACAGTATGTCTCGGTTGGAGAAGGTCTATCTGAAGAACAGCGTCATGGAGCTGATTGCAAATGTAAGCAATGGGTTGCTGGAGAACTTGTGTTTCCAAGGCAGGGGAGAGGAAGCCTACCTTCTGTTATGTAGTTTGTGTATAAGAATTGACTGGTGTTCCATAAATTACACAGCATTCTCGTATAATGCTTACTATAGTCTTCAAAATGAAAAGACCAGCCATCACAAATTGTAACCTAGTACATTTCTCTTTTTGAAGTTTAATCACCTGCATGTGTCAGCTTCTGTTTTTTACTTAAGACAGCACAGGATATTTAACGTGCTTGTATTCAACAACTAAGCATGTACAATTCTTATATCTAAATTGGATTGAACTACTGGTCCGCTTTGTTCATGTCCTTTTTCTTACAGACTCAACTACTACATTCTAGCCATAGTTGAAGCACATTCAGAATTTAAGTATTAGAATATAGATTGAAACATTTAAAATCCAGTCTTTTTCCTTTTGCAATGGACATGAAAGGCAGAAAAATCTAGTGCCTTGAACAGGAAAACGAATTCCATACAAAATTGCTGCTTAACTTTGGTAGCTTGGATTTCTTCTGTTTTGCTGGTTCTAGGGAGACCAGAAGTTGAGATCAAACTTGAGAAGCAAACACATCAGGAATAGTTTTTCTAATTCTTCTATAGGAAGTCATTTGCTCCTCCATGCCCTCCTGTCTTATTAGCTTCATGTTGTTCTTTAGTTCTTCCTTTTCCACTCTCTCCCTCCAAAGAAATGAAAAATCTGTGTGAGAGGTTGTAAAGAACAGTGACATGGGACAGAAATTGTGGCACAGTGGATAAGCCACTGCTAGGGATGCATGTATCCCACTTCAGAGTACCAGCTCTACTTCCGATTCATGCCTTAGGAGGCAGCAGGTGACGGCTCAAGTTCTTGGGTCAGTGCCACCCACATGGAAAAACTGGTGGAGCTTCTGGTTCCTGCCTTTGGCGTGGCCCATCCTTGGCAAGTGTAGGCATTTAGAGGAGTAAACCAGCCAATGAAAAGATAGCTTTCTGTGTCTCTTTCTGTTGCTGTGCCTTTCAGATGCCTTTCTTGCTGTGTGCAACAGTCATTTTATTAGCTGATGCAACCCATACTTTGGCTGCAAGTGGGGAGAATGAGTAGGGAGAATGCAGGGCAGATGACTCAGACATGAGGAACAGGTTTGCTTGTTCTGGTTGATTTAAAGTAGTCTATTGGAGAGCTTTGTACCCCTAGACAGCCCAGTTTTTTCCTTTGCAGACTTCTTATTTATTTATTTTTTTAAGATTATTATTGGAAAAGCAGATAGAGAGGAGGAGAGAAAGAAAGGAAAATCTTCCATCTCCTAGTTCACTCCCCAAGCGGCTGCAACCGCTGGAGCTGAGCCAATCTGAAGCCAGAAGCTAGGAGCTTCTTCCGGGTCTCCCTTGTGGGTGCTGAGTCTCAAGGCTTTGGGCCGTTCTCAAGTGTTTTCCCAGGCCACAAGCAGGGAGTTGGATAGGAAGTGAGGCCACCAGGATTAGAACTGGTGCCCATATGGGATCCCGGCTTGTGCAAGGCTAGGACTTTTAACTGCTATGCTATTGCATTGAGCCCTTGCGGATTTCTTAATCAATTGTTCATTTTCAGGGAACATTGAACATCTTAGAAGAAGAGAACCATATTAAAGATGTCCTGTCTCGAATTGTGGTGGAGATGATCAAGCGAGAGTGGCCGCAGCACTGGCCTGACATGCTGATGGAGTTGGACACACTTTCCAAACAAGGGGTAGGAAGGACCGTAGCCATGTGGATTCAGTGTGCTTGTTCCCGGCATGAACTGCAGGGCTGACTTTTCATCGTCATTGGCGGTTTTGCCAAAAGAAAATAGCCTTTAGTTGTGTTTGTGGTGAAAACAGATGTTTGGGTTTGGTTTGACTTGCTCTTTCTGTTGGCATAGGAAACGCAGACGGAGCTAGTCATGTTCATCCTTCTGCGATTGGCAGAGGACGTTGTGACCTTCCAGACGCTCCCTCCTCAGAGGAGAAGGGACATTCAGCAAACATTAACCCAGAACATGGAGAGGATCTTCAGTTTCCTACTTACCACACTTCAAGAGAATGTCAACAAGTACCGGCAAGTGGTAAGGGCTGCCTGGCCCGCAGAAGTCCTTCCTGACATGAGTGTTAAGGGCTTTGGTTTTCATTTAAATGCTCTCTTAGTTGAGGATGAGAGTGTGTAGTTGGACAAAAGAAAAGGCATGACAGGAAAAAAACACAATTCATTTTCTTAATTTCCCTATTTACTAGAAAGTTTTTCTTATTGTAAGAAAAGTCATAGAATAAAAATGAAGGGTAATACTTAGTATTTGAAAACCTAGACTTCTGGCATGGATGTGTAGTCCTGTTTAGTCCACTGTATAAGTTTGGGTCCCTTTTACAGTGGACTGACTGCCAGGTGTAACCATCTTCACTGCATGCTCCCTTGTAATGTATTTCTCCTAGGTGTTTTTTGTTTTGTTTTTCTCAAATTTGCTATTTCTTGTTGTTCCTGGGGGAATGGGAGAGACAAAGAGGGAAACCACTCGGGACTTTCTGTGTGTCCCAGTATCCAGGGATGAGGAGCCGCTCGTATCAACCCAGAGTCTCAATTCCGAGGGGTCTAAGTGCTTGGATAGTTCTGAAATGCTGCCAGTTTCACCCATCTGAGGATGATGTCACCCTCCCAATTTCCATTGGCTCCATTCACCGAGATTTTTTTGTTGTCATTGTTTGCTTGGGGTAGTTGTCCAGTTTGTTCTGTTCTCCTTCTCCTGCTACAGCACCAAATGTGCTGCTATATTCTTTTACAACAGGGCCTGTGTCCACTGATCCATCTTTTTCATTAAGTAGGACATATTCTTGCAAATGAGTCCAAGTACCTGGGCCAGGCATCCCAAGCATCACCAGATCCCCATCACTGGGGTTCACAAACCCAGCACCCACCTAGTAGGTGAATCCCATCTCCTGGGACAGGAGACCCAAACCCTGCTGAATTCCCTACCCCTGGGACTCAAGAATCCGACACCCACTTAGTAGGCAGGCCCCAGAATCCCGGACAGGAGACCAGAGCCCCACAATTATCCCCATCCCCTGAGGTTCACAAAACCAATACCCACCTAGAAGGTGGGCCCCCAGGATCTGGGCCAAATGACCCAAACCCCACCAGTTCCTTCATACTTGGAACCCAGGGCTCAGGAACACAGCCCCCACCACACCTTCCTAGAGTTTATCTTTGACAAAATGATAAGCCAGACAGTATGATAATGGTTCTGGCCATTATCATTTTTAGCAGTTTGGATGTTGATCTAGTAAAATAGTACTCAATTGGTGATGTTTGCCCAAAGCACATTTGACCAGTGTCTTCAGGCACTTGGGGATTTGCGGGTGCTGCTGGCATCTGGGACAGAGAGGCAGAGATGCTTCCTCCCAGCATAGTCCTTCCATAACCCAAATGGGAAGAATACAAAGATGGAAAAATCCTGATCTAGTGCTTCTTTCAGAAAGTGGGAATAATTCAAATAGGTCCTTTTTTAGACCCTGGAAGCAATATTGGGTCAGTTTTTTAGAGAAGCAGTAGATTTTTATGCAGATGAGAAGGCAGCAGGGGGCAGTTAGGGTGGGAAGAAACTCGGAATGGATACCTCATACGCTGCACTGTGTACGTTCAGTTCTCAGAACAACACTGAATTCAGAAGGCATTGTCTCCAAAGACTCTGATTATTTGAAAATTCACTTATAATTATTGCACTAGAATTCACAGCCCATTTTGCTGTCTCCTCAAATTGTTGAAGAATATGTTTGTTTTTAAAAATCTATGTGTGTGGAGAATTAAGGGTCATCTTGTTCACTGTAGTCTTAAGAAATCGCAGTAAAATAGTGGTGGTGGTTTGTCAGTACACATTCCATGGGAAAGAAGGTATTTTGGTTCTGCAGACCAGTGGTATCTGTATATCATCTGCATAATACAACTTAAGAAATTACTCTCAAATACTGAAATAGTGTAGAATGCTAAAGGAACTTTCTCAGGGAAGCTAGGACCTGCCTGTTTGTTAAACATTGTTACTTGTGTTTTTACCATCAAAAGTTATGTGTTTCATGAGAAATGGGTCACCTTCCATTTGAGTGAAGTTCATTGATTTTCCAATACTTTGAAATTCTAAGTAGTGACAGTGCCTAAATATCCAGCCACTGGTGCGTGTGCAGAGCAGGAACAGCTGGTAGCAATTCTGATGCCACTTGGAAACGTCCCCTGGATCCTCTTCCCTTAGCCTTGGCGTCACTCCACTCTGTCCAGCCAGGACCAGAGAACACCTAGAGCCTTCGTATCTACAACTTCCCCCCTTACGTTTTTTAGTTTTCCTAACTGGGGAGTAGACTGAGTGGTTAAATTAAGGTGGGATGAAGGAAACCATCATGGAAAGTGTAACTTCAATAATCCGATCCATACTGGGTTATTTTTTTTTTCTGAATCCCGTGTGTTTTGATGTTTTTGATTTCAGTTTAATTTATTCCAAATACTTTGCTCTTGTCGAATTCATCGCTGGCCCATGGATTACACAGTGGCATCATTTTTCCCGATACTTTTGTGTTTTCTTTTTGTCCCCCATGTTTTGGTTACTCAGTGGTGTGTTTTTTTTCATGGTGCTTCAATTTGTTGTTGTTCTAATTCATACCAGTTGTTGACCTTATTTCATGACCTTCTCATTTATGGAAGTGTATTTGATGGAATACTGGGGTCTACCATATCCAGATGTGGGGGTACAATGCAACATGCATTCCTGCTCCAAACAAAAGATGGATCCCAATGAAACTGTTGGAAATGTGTAGACAGTGGTTGCTGAACTATCTGACATTGTCTGCACCAGCAATGTCGGGGCACACTTAAACTAGAGACTGATGGAATCGTGATTCCTTATGAAGGTTTATACCACTGTAGTAAAATGGGGAAAATTTGTAGGGAGTGGGAATTTGGGGGGAAATTCCAGTCTATACAAAATTGTACCACAAAACTTAAAAATTCAAAATAAAAACATAACAAAAAAAATTAAGGTGGGATGAAAGTGGCTCTGGCACTGGGCCCAGAGGTCACAGAAGATCTGCTGGAGTAGAGGATAGTTTGGGTTTTTAGCTACTTTAGAAGTTATTTTTCTGGCTTGTGTTTTTATCCTTTAATTGTATGAGTTTTTCTTTTTGAAAGTTCTTTAGTCTTACAATTTTATATGCTTGTAGGCTGGCACTGTGGTATGGTAGGTTAAGCTTCTGTCTGCAGTGCTGATATTCTGTGTGGTCACTAGCTTGTATATTGGCTACTCTGCTTCCAATCCAGTCCCCTGTTTATAGTCTTTAGAAAAGCAATGGAAGGTGACTTAAATCTTTAGATCCCTTGTAACTGTGTGGGAGACCAGAGGAAACTTGGCTTTTGATCAGCTCAGCACTAGCCATTTGGGGAGTGAGCTAGCAAATGGAAGACACCTCTCTCTCTCTGTCTCCCTTTCTCTCTCTTTCCACTGTCCCTCTGTCTGATTCTCTGTAGCTCTGCTTTTCAAATAAAAAATTAGATGCATGTGTATTGCTAACATTGTATGACATTTTTGTGGGTTTTCAAATGTAAGATTAAAAGTCAATTAGGAGAGGGGCTGTCTCGATGGCTAATTCCTCAACTTGCAAGCAGCTGGGTTCCACATGGGCACCAGTTCGTGTTCCAGCTGCCCCACTTCCCATCCAGCTCCCTGCTTGTGACCTGGGAAAGCAGTAGAGGACAGCTCAAAGCCTTGGGACCTTGCACCTTCATGGGGGCCCCAGGGGACTCTCTTGGCTTCAGATCGGACCAGGTCTGGCCATTGGGGCCATTTTGGAGAGTGAGTCAACACATGAAGGATCTTTCTCTCTCTCTTCTCTCTATAAATTTGATCTGCCTTTCCATGAAAGTAAATAAATAAGTTAGAAAGTAAGTAAATAAAAAGAAAGATGCTAACTAAAAGGGTGTGTGTTTGGCATAGCAGTTAAGATGGTAGGTACTTAGAATAACCACATCCCATTTTGGAGTTTCAGGGTTTGCGTCCCATCCCGTTTCTGCTCACGTCGCACCTTGGGAGGCTACTGCTGATAGCTCAAGTAACTGTACCTGTCACTCAGTGAGAGAGCTAGCTAGCTTCAAATCAGTAAAACTAAAACAACAGCAGCAGCAACAACAAAACAGACCTACTATAGGAGTGGGATTTGGCCTAGCAGTTAAGCTATTGGTTAGGCTGTCTTTATCCCATATCTAAGTTCCTAGGTTTAAGTCCCAGCTCCGGCTTCCTGCTGATGCAGATCCTGGGAGGCAGCAGGTGATGGCTTAAGTAATTGGATGGTGCCACCAGTGGAGGAGACCCGGATCAAGTTCCTGGCTTCAGCTCAGCCCAATCTCAACCATTATAAGCCTTCCCAGAAGTGAACCAGGGCCTTGAGCTCTGTCTGTAGGACTTTCTGCTTCCCAACAGAGGGAGGGGTAAATCTATGTTTGCCTGCTTGCTAAACAGCCACTGTTTTGATGTAATTAGCTTGTAACATTTTTGTGGTAGTTTTCCCTTGGTTATGCCTTTTACATTGGTTACATGTAATATACATCATTGTAATTGTATCCCTTTTTTTAAAGATTTATTTATTTTTATTACAAAGTCAGACAGAGAGGAGGAGATACAGAGAGAAAGATCTTCCCTCCGATGTCCGATGTCTGTCCGATGTCCGATGATTCACTCCTCAAGTGAGTACAACAGCTGGTGCTGTGCTGATCCGGAGCCAGGAGCCAGGAACTTCCAGGTCTCCCATGTGAGTTCAGGGTCCCAAGGCTTTGGGCAGTCCTCCACTGCTTTCCCAGGCTACAAGCAGGGAGCTGGATGGGAAGTGGAGTTGCCGGGATTAGAACCGGCGCTCATATGGAATCCTGGCGTGTTCAAGGCGAGGACTTCAGCCATTAAGCTTCCACGCCGGGCCCAAATTGTATCCCTTTAATTTTATTTCTTGTTCTAAGCTATCCTTTTTAGGGAAATACCAGTTAAGTGTTCTTAGTAAAGTTACATTCTTTCCTTAGATTAAAAATTACATCTAGAATTAATAGCCCCAGTTCAAGGGCCTTCATTATGGGGGTGGAAAGTGATTCTGTAGGTTTGTGCTCATTGAAAACATTGGATCCTTATACTTTTCTTTCAGAAGACAGATACTACTCAGGAGGCAAAGGTAAGAGCTCTTCTTTGAGTTGGAAGGAACACTTGAGGCTTTCAGGTACAGGAGTGCGTAGACCTAGTAGAATGTGACCCCAGCTGTGGTTGTTTTTGATCACTAAGTTGCAGAGAGAGGAAGGTAAAATTAGAATATTTTGAATTTCATGAAAAAGATAAAATGGTCCTGCATGCCAGTGGTCTATCTGATGGATGTTGAGAATGCCAGTTTTTTGAGTTGTGATTGTGTATCTGAAGAAGACTTCTGATTTCTGTCAGTGACTGTTTTGTGAGTTCATTTTATTTAAATTTTTCTTTTTTGAATTGAAGCGTAGCTTTGCTTTACAAAGGTTTACTTGTAACCACAGCTTTCTGGTCTGTTGGTGAGGACTTCATAGTCAAAAGATGTCTCTGTTCCTACAGGCTCAAGCAAACTGTCGAGTAGGCGTGGCAGCACTGAATACACTGGCAGGCTACATCGACTGGGTGTCCATGAGTCACATTACAGCTGACAACTGCAAGCTCCTAGAGGTCCTGTGCCTGCTTCTGAACGAACAGGAACTTCAGCTGGGAGCAGCTGAGTGTCTGCTCATCGCAGTCAGCAGAAAAGTAAGTTACCACTCCAAATGAATATCCATCATCAGACTAAAGGGCGTGTGTGTGTTCACCTGACATGTTTTGACAGAAAGGTGTTTAAAGGCTTGGGGTTTTGTTTCTTGTGACCAGATTACTGCCTCCTAGCTCCTTCGGGCAGATATTCTAGGAATTGGTTGGCAGAATATACAGAAACCTGTCAAACGTCTTGGTTCTTCAGGCATGATTCTTGGCACCTCACACTTAAGAAAGAAAATGTCAACGTTTAAAGCTCACTTATGTCAAGAATTCTTAAGTGGTGGCTGTATTTTCTTTGTATCTGTCTCGCTAACAAATGGGACCACATTCTTTCTTCAATTGCAATATTATCTATCTAAGGTTATAACTTATTTTGCTGTGGTATCAGCATTATTCCCACCACATTTCAAAATGTACATCTTACCAAAATTTGACTCCAAACAATTGGCTTTTTCTCTGGTGTTTATTTGGCAAGCCCCTGGGTAAGAGAAGGAACTATGGATTATTGATTGTAGATGTATTTGATTGTATAAGTAAGACATGATACCATTTGTATGACTTGGCTTCCCTAAAATTGGGTCTAGGGCAAGCTGGAAGACCGGAAGCCCCTGATGGTCTTATTTGGAGACGTTGCCATGCATTATATACTTTCTGCTGCACAGTGAGTGTGTTTACATTTCAGTGTGTTTTCTAATTTCTTTCTCACTTCTGTCTCTTATGTGGATGTGTCTGAAGTTTCTGTCTAAATGCTAGCATCAGTTGACAGTGTTTTTAGATAAGAAACTCACAAAAAGACTTAGACTTTAGCATTTTTGGAAACCTTGTGCTAGAAATAAGTTGTGGCGTTAACACAATCTCCACTCACTTTCACAGTCTACCCCGTCCTTGAGCCAGCTCTGTTCCCTCATAGCACTCTTGCTTTTGGTTGGTTCTTTGAGCACCCCTGGTGTCTTGGATGACAGGATCTGAGAATGCCCTGCCGTAGCAGCAGAGTATGTCCTGGGCCTGTCTCGCGT
Source organism: Ochotona curzoniae (assembly GCF_017591425.1). Classification (NCBI taxonomy): domain Eukaryota; kingdom Metazoa; phylum Chordata; class Mammalia; order Lagomorpha; family Ochotonidae; genus Ochotona; species Ochotona curzoniae. The sequence goes on along the minus strand of NW_024466004.1, from coordinate 8,560,827 downwards.
TCAGAACCTGGGACTTCTCTCTCTCTTCCCTCCTCAGAGTAACAGCTAAGTGCTGAGGCCTTTGCAACCAACAGGAATATGTGTGCAGATTCAACTCCTATGCACTGAAAGAATGGTTTCTGCCTCAGTTCTTACAGTTTCCATGAAGATATTAAAACATTTCCTGATACCTGTTTCTTACCAGAGGATCATTTGGAACTACCCATTGTAAATAATGGAAGCTACTCAACGCTTATTTTATATTATTTTTGAATTCTTTTTTAAAGATTTATTTATTTTTACTGCAAACTCAGATATATATATAGAGAGAGAGAGAGAGGAGAGACAGAGGAAGATCCTCCATCCCGAAGTGACTGCAACTGTGGGTGCTGTGCTGATTCAAAACCAGGAGCCAGGAGCTCTTCTGGGTCTCCCACATGGATGCAGGGTCCCAAGGCCCCAGACTGTCCTCTACTGCCTTCCCAGGCCACAAGCAGGGAGCTAAATTTGAAGTGGGACTGCTGGGATTAGAACTGACGACCATATGGGATCCCAGAGCATTCAAGGGGAGGACCTTAGCTACTAGGCCACCACGCTGGGCCCAATTTTTAATTTTTTTTAAAAAGACTAATCTGAAAGGTAGAGTTAAAAGAGAGATTTTTTCATCTGCTGCTTCACTTCCCAAATGGCTACAATGGCCAGGTCCTGGCCAGGCTGAAAACAGGCGCCCAGAATTCCATCCAGGTCTTTGATATTGGTGGCTTGGGCCCATGTATTTGGGCCATCTTTGGTTGCTTTCCCAGGCACATTAGCAGGCAGCTGGATTGGAAGTGGGGCAGTAGGGACTCAACCTGGTGCTGATATGGAATGTTGGTACTGTGGTTGGTGATTTTCACAGGGTTACCACAGGTTAATACTGGCCCCCCCCCCCCTTTTTTTTTTTTAAATTCGTTGAAAAGACAGAGGGAGATAACCAAAAAAAAAGGAAGGAACAGAGACCTTCCATCTGCTGATTTATTCTCCAAATGCCCCCTACAGTTAGGGAGGGACCAGACCAAAACCAGAGCCACAGAACTCATCCATATCTCCTGGGAGACATAAAGTTACATTCTTGTTATGGTTTTTATTTTGTTCTTGATAAGAATTGGTACTTACTTGGTGACTGTCTTCAAGTCTCCCCAGGGTATCAGCCAAGGTGTTTTGTTTCTGTATAGCTGAGAATATTCATATTTCATGCTGAAAGCTTACCTTATCACAAACACAAGGACAGTAAGGATGTTCAGAGCTGAAATGTTTGTTGAGGATGCAGATTGCACTGAACCATGTTCCTTATCAATCTTTCAGTGTTTGGATGTGGGGTTTTTTTTGTTTGTTTTGTTTTGGGTTTTGTTTATTTGTTTTTAACTTTGATAATCAACTGTGATTTGAGTGTTGAGGCACATACCTTAAATCGCTCCATTACAGGAAGTGCCATTGGTTCTCTTGATGTGTAACGCATCACTCTGTGTTCTCATCTTACAGGACTGCTGATGGAGGAGGCTTGGTAGAGAAACACTATGTCTTCTTGAAGCGACTTTGTCAGGTGTTGTGTGCACTGGGCAACCAGCTGTGTGCATTGCTGGTACGTGAGGGCTTACTTTGTTTAACAGCTAAAAAGTTTTATTTCTATAAAGGATTGTAGATGCCATTAATCTCAGCCTGGTGGGACATAGCCTTACTGATTATTTCATATAAGGTTCTGTAGATTAAATTATATTTTAATGTAATAGAGTTTGAGTAATATAAATTTAACAAGTCATTTAATAGTATTAACAGTGTACCTTCACATATTTTATTTCTATGAAGTCAAAATGTACTTTCATTTGAAAGGCAAAGTGGCAGAGGGAGATCTTCCATCTACTAGTTCACCTACCAAATGACCAAAACAGCTAGGGGTGGGCCAGACCAATAGCAAGAACCAGGAGCTCCCCCCTGATCTCTCACATTGGCAACAGGGACCCCAAGTATTTAGGGCATCATCCACTGCCTTCTCAGTAAGCAGGGAACTGGGTTGGAGGCAGGGTGGCCTGGAGTCAAACATGCATTCCTTCTGGGATGCCTATGTCACGAACAGCTTAACCCACTGTACCATAATACCAGTTCTACACTTGATCTTAGCCAAAAGGCCGAGAAGTGAGTCACAGTACCAATTCTAACGTTGCTATTCTATGGGGTTTAGTATGTACAATCTGCTAAGCACATCTGTTAGCCCATAAAACACTGAATGAAAACCCCTTTTCTCATTATAAAAGATACTTCAAAAAAAATACTTCATTGGTTCAGAAAAGAAAGCTTCTGTTTGGCATAGAAAATTTTGCCTTAAGAAATATTTAATATTCACTTCTATAAATTAGAAAATGATGACTATGGAGCATACATTTACAATTGAAGTTATGCCCTTTGTTTTTTCGATAGCTAGATGGTTAGAGAATAGATTTGGTTATATCATTGAGGGGTTATTTAATAGGTTGGATCACAGACCAGATCTGAAGAAGCAGTATGAACTGTTTCTTCCTATAATTTCTGAAGTGAAGGTTGTTTTTCATTTTACTGTTTGAATGCTGAATGAATTTTAATTATGATGGCTGAGGAAGTAAAATAGCTTTCCTATTTTTTAGCCCTTCAAATGATGACAGTGTTTAACCGAAGGAAATCTAAAAGTTCTTTCAAACCGGAAACATGTTGGAGGATTTATGTTGTCTGTATTTATTACTGCCTTTTTCTTTCCCTCCCTGTCCAAAATTCCCTTCCCATATCATCCATGTCAGTGATGGTCTGTTTCTCCCACAGGGTGTAGATTCTGATGTGGAAACACCAGCAAACTTTGGGAAATACTTGGAATCTTTTCTTGCATTTACAACCCACCCAAGTCAGGTAAATGTTGCACACATTGTTCCTGAACATATTAATTAAGTAAGCCAAGATGAAACACTATGGCCTGCATTGTTATCTGAGGTATAAAATGTGAATACATGCGTTGGGGAGTGTGTTCACGGGAATCTTGTACCCACTGGTTCACTCTCCAGACTGCCTCAGTAGGCAGAGCTGACTCAGGTCAAAGCCAGGAGCTGCTTTTGGGTCTCCCACATGGGTAGCAGGGACCCAAGTACTTGGACCATCTGCTGCTGTTTTTCTAGACATATTAGCAAAAAACTGGACTGAAAATGGAGCAGCTGGAAAAGAAAAAGAAAATGGAGATGCCAGTGCTGTAGGTGGTAGCTTACCCCGCTGCACCATAGCACTGACCCAAAAAAGAAAAGTTAATATCTGCTTAGGCCAAGCAATATTCTTGGTTCTACAGAATCCAAATCCTGACCTAAAGTTTTCTTTTCTTTTTGACTTTAGTTTCTACGATCTTCAACTCAGATGACTTGGGGAGCCCTCTTCAGGCATGAGATTCTATCTCGAGATCCTTTGCTATTAGCAATAATACCAAAATATCTTCGTGCTTCTATGACTAACTTGGTCAAGGTATATAATGGGAATCTAAACGTGTGGAATGTAGGTGAATATACGTCATGATACTGTTTTTGATTGACGTCATTATAGCCCTTTCCTGATGACTAAGAACCCTCCCTTAGTATCCTTGTATTCTCCAGGATAAACACTCTGTATTGGTTACTGTAATTGCTATTCCTTGTTTTGGAACTAAGTGATAGGAAAAGAGCAGTGACTGTGCAATGTGATAATGGCTTTGAGGGGTCCAGACAGATTACAAGTGTATGGGGCCTGAAGTCCAGAAGGTTCCCAAGATCATCAACTGAGACCTTTCTGAAGGTGCAGGGAGGGGAGAATGTGTGAGAAGAGAGAGTGAAATCAAAGATTGTTCACTGCCTCGGCAGAGAGTGGCTTATAGATTCCTGGGATCTGCTAAGAGTTCTCACCCCAGTAGAGTCTATTTATTTATTTAAATGTATTTGCAAGACAAAAGCCCTCATCTACTGGCTTACTCTCCAAATGCCTACAACAGCCCTGGACAAGGGATTGAAGCCGTGAACCAGGAGGTCTATAGATCTCCCACAGGGATAGCAGAGACTCCGTGCTGTCGTCCCCAAGGGTCATATCAGCAGAAAGTTGGGGTCAGGAGCCAGAGCTGGGTGTTGAACCTAGGCACCTCTAATGTGGGACCTGGGAAGTTTAACCCTTGTCTCAACTGGTAAACCAAATGCCCACCCACCTGACAGATTCTTAATCTCATTTTGTGAAGTCAGAGAATGAGACCCATGCATGGGTTTCCTTATTTGCTCAGGCAATTCAGTTAACACCTAAAACATACTGTGCTATAATTCGCTGCCATGTCTTCTACCATTTTTTGTGTGAAACATAAAAAGTGTGCATATTTGTTACATGTTGTACATTCAGTGAAACCATTAGTTCTCATTCTTTTTTCTTCCTTATTGTGTGTCTAATTACCACTTTATAGTCATATCCTAAATAAACTCCAGAATCAAATTCTCTCTAAGGAACCTGGAAGAGGGTGTAACCTGAAAATATTCTCTTTTCTGTGCATTTTCAGGAATTTTGGAAGCAAAATTAGAACAGAAATAGATTAGAACAGAAATAGTAGCTTGTCATAAAGTATCTCCTACAAACCCTTCATTATTTTTCAAAAAATATTTATTTTTATTAGAAAGATATACAGAGGAGGAGAGACAGAGAGAAGATCTTCTATCCACAGATGCACTCCCCAAGTGGCCACCACAGCCAGAGCTGATCAGATCCAAAGCCAGGAGCTTTTTCTGGGTCCCCCATGTTTGTGCAGGGTCCCAGGGCTTTGGGTCATCCTGTTCTGTTTTCTCAGGCCACAAGCAGGGAGCTGGATGGGGAGCGGGGCACCAAGACTTGAACCGCCTGGCACCTGCAAGGCGAGGACTTTGATTCTTAAATGACCCCAAAAGTGCTTGAGCTCCTGAAGTTTGTATATTCTCTTACACCTTTTTTGTTCCAGATGGGTTTTCCTTCTAAAACAGACAACCCGAGCTGTGAATATTCTCGATTTGATTTTGACAGTGATGAAGATTTCAATGCTTTCTTCAACTGTAAGTGTTACTACTCTGGCATTTCTCTCAGCAGTCTTAATCTAGTGTTATGAGTCATGGCTATAACACTTGGGGTTTGCTTTTAAGATTTGTTTATGGGGCTATCATGTGGCGTAGCAAGTTAGCTATTCTGTGGTTCCCTGCGGGTTCCCAGTGCCCTGATAACATGCCTGGGAAAGCGGTGTAGGATGGCCCAAGTGCTGTCACCCACTTGGTAGTCCATAAACTCCAAGCTCCTGACTTTAATATAGCATAGTCAAAAATTTGTTTGTTTGAAAGGCGGAATTAAGAGGGAGAGACAGAGATAGATCCTCTCTTGGTTCACTCCCCAAATGTCTGCTTCAGCCAGGGCTGGGACTGAGCCAGGAGCCCATCCAGGCCTCTCATGTAGGTACAGGGGTCCAAACACTTGGGCTGTCTTCCACTGCTTTCCCAAGCGATAAGCAGGGAGCTCTGGGAAATGGAGCATCTGGGACATGAATCAGTGCCTATGTGGGATGTGAATGTCTCAAGTGGCTGCTTTTCCTGCTATGCCTCAATCCTGGCCCTCCTAACACTTTGGATTCTTAGTAAAAGTCTCAAATCTGGGGACAGTATGAAGCTAGCTTTTTCCAGTTCTTCCATGTAAACGCAGGGGCCCAAGTACTGGACCATCTTCCGCTGCTTTCACAGATCATTAGGAAGGGAACTGAATCAGAAGTGGAACAGCTTGGAATTGAACCTGTGTCCATATGAGATACGTATCTGCACCATAGGGGTATGGTTAACTGACTGGATCATAGCACCAGCCTCAAGCAAGATATACTGAAGTCATAAACCTGCCACGGTAGTCAGGAGTGGGGCTCCAAAAATTTGTTCTAAGTGGAATTGTTTAAATGCTGTTTGTTTCCTTGCTTGCTTTGGAGAAAAAATGGTATAGCATCTAACAGTTTAAGGATGGGGACAAAACTCTATGAAAGCCTGAATTGTAATCCTGTCTAACTTGCTTGAAAGCCATCAGAAGGGTAGAATCACTACCTTCTGTTCTCACAATAAAGCTAGAAAGTCAAAAGGGCGCACTGGCTTTTTTTCTTTTTCTTTTTCTTTTTTTTTTTTTTTTCCTAAAAGTACCTCTGGGCAGAATGTTAAGTATTTTTGAGAAATTTCTTAACTTTCTTATAGCAGGTATACAATTTTACATTTTTTTTTCAATTTTACATTCTTACCAATCTGATTTTCTTTGAATTCCAACAGAGATAGGAGACCAATTTTAGTTTATTGCTTAAAGGATCTAGCTGTTTAAAAGCTTCCAGAAATCATTCACTTTTGAATTCACTGACTCAAGAAAAGCATTATTGAACAATTTGTCAGAGTGGAAACACAAGTCTGCAGAACAGTTTCTGCCAGTGCCTGCCCCTGTGCGGGAGACGGGAGGTTTCTGTAGGAATGTCACTTACAGATTTACGTCCTTCCCTTGGCAGCCTCCCGAGCCCAGCAAGGAGAGGTGATGAGGTTGGCGTGTCGTTTGGATCCCAAGACAAGCTTCCAGATGGCTGGGGAGTGGCTAAGATATCAGCTCTCAACTCCTGTGGATGTTGGATCCGTGAACTGTAAGGGTTTTTTGTTGTTTTTATGACTATTAGTAAAGTACTGTGTCAGTACACATAGGGTATAAGCCTTAGCCATGCCTCAGAACAGTGTAAAAGCACTGTTCAGGGCTCAGTGTGTAGCCTAGTGGCTAAAGTCCTCACCTTGTATTTGCTGGGATCCCTTTAGAGCACCAGTTCGTGTCCTTTCCTGCTCCCTGCTTGTGGCTGGGAAAATCAGTAGAGATTGGTCCAAAGCCTTGGGATACTACACCCACATGAGAGACCCGAAGAAGGCTCCTGGCTTTGGACCACTTCCTTCCGGCCCCCTCATTTGGCCTGAAAAGCAGTAGAGGACGGGCCAAAGCCTTAGGACCCTGCACCATGTGAGAGACCCTCTGGGACACAAATTGGTGCCTATATGAGATCTTGGCAAATGCAAGGCAAGGATTTTATCTACTAGACTATTGTGCTGGCCCCCCAAAATATCTTTAATCCATTCTAGGCAATTAATATTTTATTTAGTCACATAGAGAAAACTGTACCTATTAGGAAATTGGTGTAAAGGAACATTTGTGGTCCCTATCATCGCTCTTTTTTTTCTAACTGAATGTTAAAAAATTACCTGTCTAGGTCAGATTTTTCTTTTTTAAGATTTATTTTTTATTGGAAAATCAGATTTACAGAGAGAAACAAAGAGAAAGATCTTCCATTTGCTGGTTCATTCCCCAAGTATATAATACAATTGTTATCTTTCTGCCTGGGGCTTGCTGTTTCAGTGATTTGCTTTGTTAATATTTGTGAGCTGAGAAAAGGGCACACATCTGTAGACATAGGTCTTTGATTTGTCAAGAGACTAACAAATATGAACTAGTGCTGTATATTGTATATCATCTCCTTATTCAGAGTTTTCATAGAATCAAATAAGGGGGGAGAAATGGAAATACTGACTTCATTTACCAGATAGCTAATGAGCTAGCCACTGGTTCTGGTGCTTTCACACACATTTCTCTTTCATTCTTCATAGTAGTTTTGTAAGCAAGGCTCTGCAGGTGCGCAGACAAAGGTCATTGTTGCAGGTCAGGACAGCTAGGAACTACCGTTCTCTGTCTTCAGCAGTGTCCTTTTTGCTCAAGTGAGAGGGCCTACATTATCATGTTTCTTCAACTCTGAAATGACTAGGTGGTCGCCAAGGTCCTCTGTTCTCTGGATGCCTCTTGTGTGCCTGCAGTGCTGACCAATGTTTTTGTCTTCAAAGCCTGTTCCACAGCTGCAACTGGGGAAGGAGGCCTCTGCTCCATCTTCTCACCTTCATTTGTGCAGTGGGAAGCCATGACCTTTTTTTTGGAAAGTGTCATCAATCAGATGTTTCGAACACTAGATAAAGAAGTAAGTACCTGTATTTTGTGCTGATTGCATAATGATTTGGTGCTTTCTCAAAATGGTAGAAGGATAGGAGATCCAAAAATGTGCCTCTTACGTAAAAGAACCCTGACTTAGAGATTGAACAACGTGCTGAGATTCTTGTAGTGAATAAATAGCAGAGTTGGGACCAAATCTCTAGATTCTCTGCCTCCAGACTCTCTACCATGTACTGCCCTTTTTAAAGCAATGACAAGGTGAGCCCAGGAGTACACAGGAGCTACGGGTGGGATGACAGTTGCAGGGAGGACAATGATGATAATTTAGATAATCTTTGCTTAAAAGATTTATTTGTTTTTATTGGAAAGTCAGATTTACAGAAAGAAGTAGAGACAGAGAGGAAGATCCCCTGTCCGCTAATTGACTCCACAGTGGCCAAAACAGCCGGAGCTTAGCCAATCCTAAGCCAGGAGCAAGCAGCTTAAGAGATACTTGCTATTTGGGCCCAACGCAATACCCTAGTGGCTAAAGACCTCACCCTTGTGTGCACTGATATCCCATGTGGGCACTGGTTCTAATCCAAGATGTTCCGCTTCCCATCCAGCTCCCAAGCTTGTGGCTTGGGGAAGCAGTAGAGGAAGACCTAAAGCCTTAGGACCCTGCATCCACATGGGAGACTGGGAAGAAGCTTTGGATCTTTGGCTTTGGATCAGCTCAGTATCGGGCATTGCAGCCACTTGGGGAGTGAACCACCAGATGTATCTCTGTATCTGCTTCTCTAAATATCTGTCTTTCCAATAAAAAGAGAAAGAGAAGAGATGCTTGCTACATAAGCATCCTTTTTTGTTGCAGTATCAGGTGAACCAGAATATTCATGTCAATTGATTAATCTCTCAAGAATAATAATACATAACTAGATCTTGGGTTTTTTGCTTCATGTCACCTGTTACCATTCTTAGAATTTTTACTTTACATGCAGCTGTAATTGATTGAATAATAGCATAAGCTTCAGTAGATTGCTAATTAGATTGAAATCATTAGGTTGAAGCTCATCATGGGTTCATTAAGTCTGGTTGCATTCAAGGGAAGCTGTGCAAGGGATCGCTAAGGCTCTTGAAGATAATTAAGCTGTAGTGCTTTTTATGCTAACAAGTGAGCTCTCAAGGTAATTAATCTGCTTTTGTAATCATTCCAGTCTGAAAGAGTGGCATTCTGATTTTTCTCCCAAATCTGCATGAGTAACCCTGCTTGGATATGTAATTAGTTAGCGCTTTAACAGGTTTAGATGGCCCTTACTTAATAGAGAAGTGTAGCATACCAGAGAGTGCATAGATAATAAGTTCATTATGTGCACATGCATATCCACCAGACTCATCTCTCCAACTTAGAAATGCTTTCTTCTAATTCCTCTTGATGAAGCAAAAAAAATGGAGTAGCTTTCTGTATCGGGAGGTTTACTTAAGGCTAAATACTACCACTCAGAACTGTCCTGAAGAAGAATTTTTGTTTCTGTGGCACTTGCTAACTCCCACAATTCTATAATCATCTGTTGTTTTATGCTTTATTTGCAGCCCAAACTCAGAGAGCTAGTTTTTCACTAATTTTTTGATATTTTGAGCCAGTTTCACTCAAATTCAAAGATTTACTATGTACGTCCACATTTGGATCCTTTCAAAAGTTCATCTTAATGGACACGGGGAGGAAACAGTAGATGGAGGATTAGCCAATTGAGCCATCATGCTGGACCCAATTGTTACCATGCTTAAGAGCTCTTTGGCTAAAAAGGTTAAAAATGCTTACCATCTACAATAGCATTAGCCGAGTTGTTTTTCTGGTAGTATTACAGATCATTATTGAATAGGGCTGCTTTAGCAATGGATTAATGTAGGCAATAATTCCCGAGGGAGAAACAGTTTAGAAAAAGGGTTGATTTACCTTGCTGTAGCATAATAAAGTATACTATGATATTTTTGAAGACTTTTTGGGCTGGCATGATAGCCTAAGTCCTCATCTTGCATACACCAGGGTCCTTTATGGGCTCTGGTTCATGTACCAGCTGCTCTACTTCCAGCTTGCTGCTTGTGGCCCAGGAAAGCAGCGGAAGATTTGGACCCTGCATATGTGTGGGAGATCGGGAAAAAGTTCCTGGCCCTGGCTTCAGGTCAGCGTAACTCCAGCCATTGTGGCTGCTTGGGAATGTAAGAACTTTCTTTCTCTCTATGTATCTGCCTTTCCAATAAAAATAACTTAAAAAAAATTTGTATTTCTTGAAAGAGTCATAGAGAGAGGGAGAAACAGATCTTCCATCCACTGATTACTCCCCCGATGGCTGCAACAGCCAAAGCTGGGCCAGTCCAGAGCCAGGAGCTTCTTCCAGGTCTACTGTGTGGATGCAAAGGCCCAAAGCTGTAGGAAGGATATCCTGCACTGCCCTCCCAGGCACATTAGAAGGGAGCTGGATTGTAAGTGGATTGCCAGGATTAAAACTGGCAACCATATTAAGATGCTGGTGGCACAAGCAGAGCCTTCTATGGCATCACGCCAGCCTTCTTAGTATTATGTTATTTGAAAGCACTCTGTTACTGGCAATAAACACGGCTTGTTATTAAGACCAATAGTCCAGAAAAAAACTAGAATATAACAGAAGAGCTTCTAGCCATTTGTGGAGAGGCTATGTATGAATTTCAAAACGTTTTTGTACTAGTGGTAGTTATTTCAGTCAGTGGTTGTCAGTTGGAACACTATATCATATATTGTGGTGTCCAGGTTAGAGTTCAGGTGTCACTCTTCCTTCTGACGTGTTGCTTTTGCATACCTGGGAGGTAGCAGGTAATGCTTGTGTTAACTGGGTCCTTAATCCCCATGTAGTAAATCTGAACTGACATTTACCAGAGCAGGGGCTTCTTCCAGGACTCCACTTGGGTGACAGGAGCCCAGACACTTGGACTGTTTTTTGCCTCTTTCCTCAGGGCATTAAAAAGCAGCTGGATTGGAAGTGGAGTCTGTATGGGATACTGGCATTGCAGTCAGTGGTTTTACCTACTACACTGCATTGCTGGATGTTCTTTTTTCTTTACTTTTGTTTGAAAAGCAGAGAGGGCCCAGCACAATGGCTCAGTAGCTAAATCCTCACCTTGCAAGCGCTGTGATCCCATATGGGTACCAGTTTGTGTCCCGGCTGCTCCACTTCCCTTCCAGCTCCCTACTTGTGGCGTGAGAAAGCAGTTGAGGATGGCCCAAAGCCTTGGGATCCTGCTGATACGAAACCAGGAGTCAGGAGCTTCCTCCGGATCTCCCACACGGGTGCAGGGTCCCAAGGCTTTGGACTTTGCTCGACTGTTTTCCCAGGCCACAAGCGGGGAGCTGGATGGGAAGCGAGACCACCCAGACATGAACCTGCATCAAATGAGATCCCGGCATGTGCAAGGCAAGAACTTTAGTTAGCTAATAGGCTATTGTGCTGGGCCCTATAAATAAATCTTTGGGGAAAAACTGCAAAGAGAGATCTTGCATCTGTTCTTTCACATTCCTCAAATTCCAACGAATTCTGTAGTTGGTCCAGGCTTTTTTGTAGTAGGGAGCTATGTTTACTTCTCAGCATATACATTGGTAGGATCGTTGGTCTTCTCATTTGCTTCATGAATAAGAAGTCTTCAGAGAACAACATTCCATGCTGCTGAGAACATGGGAGGACACTCTGGATGTAGACACAGTTGACAGAGTCTGTCAGGAGGAGTAGCGTGACCTGGAGCTGTTCATGCCTTTGGGCTGTGAAGTTACAGCATCCCCAAAAGTCTGTTACTCTAATAGAATTATGAAAAATGTCAATAAAAGTTTTGAAGTGTGTCTTGCAGCACTGTTTGCAGTAGTGCGATCCTGGGAACATTCTCCTCTGCATCCCTGCTTTGATACATTATCACATCATTTAAGGAGAATTGTAGTAACATTGGGTGGTGTTCACACAGGGGTTACAAAGCAGTGTTATGAAATAAAATATGTAAGCGTACTGTGTATTTCTGTATTTATTAAAGTCTAAAGAAAATGTAGCCAAGAGGTAGGCTCCAGTGGCTTGTAGCCATGACCACCACCTCTTTGTTTCCTAGGAAATTCCTGTTGATGATGGGGTGGAGCTGTTGCAGATGGTTCTGAACTTTGACACCAAGGATCCCCTCATCCTGTCCTGTGTCCTCACTAATGTATCAGCACTCTTCCCCTTTGTCACCTACAGACGAGATTTCCTACCCCAGGTCTTTTCAAAGGTAAATATTATTGTACTTTATTTTTTGTAACTGTTCTTCAAAGTGTATGGGGAAAACTAATAATTCCTAAATATTTACCTAGTACTTACTGTGGATCATGCATCACACAAAGGCATTATACTATGGGACGAAATTTGTATATACAGGTGATTGTACCTGTGTGGTTTTGCAAGTATTAGACCTGCACACCAGGAAATAGCAGGGTATCAGTTAATGCTGTCAGACTGGGTGGGAATTTTTAAAATTTATCTATTTGAGAGATAGATACAGACATAACAAACAAGGTCCCAATTTCTGGTTCATTTTCAAATGCCCACAATAGCCAGGACTTGACCAGGCCATGGCTAGGCACCGGGAACTCATTCCAGGTCCCAGTGGCAGCAGGGACCCAACTGCTTCAGCCAGCAGCTCCTGCCTCCCAGGGTGTACATTGGCAAAAAGTCATTCTGAAATGGGACGCAGGAGTTCCAAGTGTCAGCTTATCCACCTTGCCAAATGCCTGCTCTGAAAGGGGATTTGTGAGAGGAAAGGAAAAATGTGGATGGCTTGCAGGGGCCGGTTGAATTACCAGGTGAGTGGCAGAGCTAATACCTGAGTGAGACTCCTGTGGCCAGAAGGGTTTGTATTCAGGGTACTCTGCCAGCTCTGTTAATGTTCCTGGAAAGGCAGTAGATAATGGCTCAAACACTTGAGTCCTTATCCTCCACATGCAACTCTCCAGTGGAGTTTCGGAGTCCGCATCTTGGCTTGGCCCAGCTGTGGTTGATGTGGCATTTGAGGAATGAAGTAACAGATGGAAGATTTCTAGCTCTTCTTGTTTCTGTGACTTAGCCTTTCCAATAAAGAAGTGAAAAGTGACTTTTTTTTTCCCCTTAGCTGTTTTCATCAGTCACTTTTGAAACTGTTGAAGAAAGTAAGGTAAGACCATCCATTCAACCCACAGATTGTGACGTTGGACATCAGAAGTTATGAATGTCCAATTGGGTAGATTTTAGTATATGTGGAAGGGGTTGATTGAAAGCAGTAGCTTTTCACATAGCTTTTTGGTCTATAGCGCAAATAGAAGCCATGTTGTATTATATATCACCCCCTACCCTAGGTAGATGTCAGTTTGCCTGTGTGTGCTTCTGGGCAGCTTGTTTATGTGATGCTGTAAGTGACTCTTGGTTTGGTGAATGTCTCTAGGCCCCCAGAACCCGGGCCGTGAGGAATGTACGGAGACATGCGTGTTCCTCCATCATCAAGATGTGTCGTGACTACCCTGAGCTTGTGCTGGTAAGCAACAGAACTTGGTTAAGTAGCCCAGTGAGCCTGATGAGTGTGGCTGATTTCTGCCGACGCAGCCCTTGTTACACCTTTCGTTGGGGAAGAGACAGGCACTGTAACTTGGCATAATGGCGATGTTCTTCCTTTCTGCTGTGCGTAAGAATGCAGATATCTTCTCCACAATGAATGGTTCTCTTTCGTATGGATGGCCAAGTTTGCCCTCCTACAGGCACAGCTCATTACTGTACTAAACAGTGTTCTTACTAATGCCTGATAATATACCTCATCTTCAGAGAATCTGGGAGAAAATCCCAGCTTCTGGGGGTGTTGCTTTAAAAAACCTGGTTCCAGATTAAAAGTTGACCCAAAATTTCTTCTGTGAATACACAGCGGTTGTCTCCCCATGTCTGTAACAAGTTGATCTTTGTCTATAAAGATGCTGTCAAGTTAACCTACCAAAAACATGTTAATTATACTGTTGGAAAGTACAGTTGAGTTCAGCACAATGGCTCAACTTGCTCATCCTTTGCCTTCAAGTGCTAGCTTCCCATATGGGCACTAGTTTGTGTCCCAGCTGTTTCGCTTCCCATCCAGCTCCCTCTTTGTGACCTGGGAAAGCATCGGGGGATGGCCTAAGACCTTGGCACCCTGCAACCACATGGGAGACCTAGAAGATGCTTCTGGCTCCTGGCTTCAGATCACCTCAATACCTGCCTTTGAGGCCATTTGGGGAATGAACCATCAGGTGGAAGATCTTTCTGTCTCTCTTCTCTCCAATAAAAATAAGTAAACCTTAAAAAAATTTTTTTTTTAATAAAATACAGTTACCCAAACACTGAAGTCCTCCTACCTAAATTGCTATACCTTTTCAAGTGGAAGAATACAGTGACAGGACAACATCATGGTGCAGTAACTTAATCCACTGCACAGCATCTCACATGAGTGCTGGTTCCATTCCTGGCTACTCCGCTTCCAGTCCAGGTCCCTGCTAAGGCACCTGGTAAAGCAGCAGAGTTTGACCCATGTACCTGGGTCCTTCCCAGCTATTAGAACTCTAGACTCCTGGTTGCAGCCTAGCCCAGTCCCAGCTGTTGTAGCCATTTAAAAAAAAAATATATTTATCTTTATTGGAAAGGCGGATATACAGAGAGGAAGATCTTCCATCTGATGATTCACTCCCCAAGTGACCACAATGGCCAGAGCTGAGCCATTCCGAAGCCAGGAGCCTGGAGCTCTTCTGGGTCTCCCAAGCAGGTGCAGAGTCCCAAGGCTTTAGGCCGTCCTCGACTGCTTTCCCAGGCTACAAGCAGGGAACTGGAGGGGAAACAGGACCGCTGGGATTAGAACTGGTGACCATATGGGATCCCAGCACGTGCAAGGCAAGGACATTAACCATTATGCTATTGCGCCGGGCCCTGTTGTAGCCATTTGAAGAATTGAATAAGCAGGTGAAAAAAAACCTCTGTGTCTCCCTCTCTGTCAGTGTAACTCTACAATTCAAATAAACAAAGCTTAAAAAAGGAGAGAAAGAGATTATAACAATATTACTAAAGGACATCCTTAAAGACCTGACTTTCCTGGCACTACCTTGGTTTTCCTTTCTTCTGTAGTGACCCCTGACAGTCAGTTCTTCATCCCCCTCTAACCTGCTTTTCTTTTCTAATCACAGCCAAATTTTGACATGCTTTATAGCCATGTGAAGCAGCTCCTCTCCAATGAGCTGCTCTTGACACAAATGGAGAAATGTGCCCTCATGGAAGCCCTGGTTCTCATCAGCAACCAGTTCAAAAACTACGAGCGTCAGAAGGTGTTTCTGGAGGAACTGATGGCGCCCGTGGCCAGCATCTGGCTCTCGGAAGACATGCACAGGTACAGCACATCTTTAGTCCCTGACACCCACTACACATGAGTGTCCATTCTGCTCCCATCACTGTGCCCAGGATGGACATGGGGCTGTTGTGGTACTATCGGTGACACCTGAAGTTCTCCAAAAGCAGCCTTTCATAATCTTTAAAAATACCACCATGCTGTCTAAAAGTATAGGGGAAGAGGGACCTTTATCATTCTTTGCATGTTGCTGGTAACGTGGGAGTGAAACAGGATGTTTAGGCCTGCAAGTGACAACTGACAGTACAGTTAAACTCATGTCACTATCAAAACTGCTCTTTTGGACCAGATAGTTCTAATCTACTAGCTCTTGTAGAAGAAGGTATCTTCACTGTAGACAAGATGTAACTGAGTTTCCCCCCATCCAACTTTTAGAGCACTGTCAGATATTGATGCTTTTATTGCCTATGTGGGTGCAAATCAGAAAAGCCATGACCCTGGCCTTGAGGATCCCTGTGGCTTGAACCGAGCACGAGTAAGTAAGACTCCTCCAAGGATGGGAAGTTGCATTGGTCCTGGGCAGGGCTAGGGTGTTACCACTTGGCAAGCTTTTTGTACATTTGTTTTTTCTGTACTAATGAGAAACTTGGTAGTTTCTACTTCCCTAAGTTTTCTCCTTTCTTCATTTTTGACTTTTTGACTTAATTTCCCCAGGAGAGAAGATGGTCTTCTCTGTGAAGTCATTTTGGTTGAAACACTTTTTCAGGGGGTGTCTATGCCACCTTCCTACTGGGGGCAGTGTAGCCTGTGAATAGGCTTCAGGAGCCTCCCAGGGGCCCTGCAAATGGTCAGAAGACCTCTCTGGGACTGGACTCTCCTGGAGGGAAAGGCAAACTTGCCTTCCGTCTAGCCTCTCTTCCCTTTGTCATGGCCTTGACTGTAACTAACAGTACTTTGTCTTTTCTTCCCCTTTTATGTTTACTTCTCATTCTTGTCATTCTGTAGATGAGCTTTTGTGTGTATAGCATTCTGGGTGTTATGAAACGAACTTGCTGGCCCACTGACCTAGAAGAGGCCAAGGCTGGGGGTTTTGTCGTGGGTTATACACCCAGTGGAAATCCAGTCTTCCGGAACCCCTGCACAGAACAAATCCTGAAACTTCTTGACAATTTGCTTGCCCTCATAAGGTAGGTCAGGTTCTTCCCTATTGTTTTTTATAAATTTATTTTTGACGATGTTTACACAGTTGAGACATGTGGACCACTGAAAAGTGGTCCAATCCTAAAATCACTTTTTCTCAGTTTAGCCTCCTGCATGTTCTCCTACTTTATCCTTCATCCTTACTATTTTACTTCCAAGTTTAATTTGGTCTGAATTTTTGCCAGTCAAGGAAATATTCATGGGTAGCAGGACAGTTGCTGTCAAAAGTAGTGCTTCCATGGGTAGTGATCATGTGACCTGATCAGGCATCCACTGGGTAAACATGCCACAGGGAAGTGCCAGACATTTTTCACCACTGAATATTAGATCTGTGGCTTACAAAGCTAAGTTCTGAGACCAACATTGGCAAACTCATGAGAGTGACAGGCAAGGTTGGTAGGGCTGCAGCCAGTGGCACAAGTAAAGTTGGCATCACCTGTCAAGAGCCCTAGGTTCAAGTCCCACTCTTCCTTCCTTCCTTCCTTCCTTTTTTTCCTCCTTTTCTTTTTCTTTCTTTCTCTCTTTCTCCCTCCCTCCCTTCCTTCCTTCCTTCCTTTCTTTTTCTTCTTCCTTTCTTTTTCTTTATCTCTGTTTCTTTCTCTCCCTCCCTCTCTCTCTCTCTGTCTCTTCCTTCCTTCCTTTCTTCCCTTCCTTTCCTTTCTTTTCTTTCTTTTCTTTCTTCCAGGTCTCCCACACGGGTGCAGGGTCCTAAGGCTTTGGGCCATCCTCAGCTGCTTTTCCAGGCCACAAGCAGGGAGCTGATGGGAAGCAGGGCCACCCAAACGTGAACCTGCACCCATATGGGATCCTGGCATGTGCAAGACGAGGACTTTAACCACTATGCTATCATGCCGGGCCCTGTATTTTTATTTTTATTGTTTATAATATTTATTTATTTTTATTAGAAAGTCAGGTCAGATTTATTGGGCAAATGAGAGAGAAAGATCCTCCATCCTCTGGTTCATTCCATAAATGTCCTCAATGGCCAGAGCTGAGCCTTTCTAAAGCCAGGAGCTTCTTCCAGGCCTCCCACATGGGAATAGGAGCCCAGAGATTTGGGTCATCCTCTGCTGCTTTCTCAGGCTATTAGCAGGGAGCTGGATTGGAAGTGGAGCAGACAGGACATGAACCAGCCAGCAAACAAATGGGATGCCAGCATAACAAGAAGCGGCTTAGCAGGCAGTGCAACAACACTGTCCCAGAACAATCTTGAAAAAGAACAAACAGAAACTGTTGGCTTCAAAATTTATTATAAAGCTACAGAAATCAAAACATTGTTTTTGTTACATATAGACAGGTAGACCTGTCCATTGGTAGACCAATGCCATAGGATCAAGAGTCCAGGGAGAAAAACCCATGCACTTAGCCGATTGACTTTTCACAAGGGTACCAAGACATTTAAGCACAGGGCCCAGCATGATGGCTCAATTGGCTAATCCCCACATCCCATATGGGCACCAGCTTGTTTCCTGGCTGCTGTACTTCCCATCTAGCTCCCTGCTTGTGACGTGGGAAAGCAGTCCAAGAGAGTCCACAGCTTTGGAACCTGCACCCACATGGGAGACCCAGGAGCTCCTGGCTTTGGATCTGTTCAGCTTTGGCTGTTGTTTGCCTTTTGGGAAGTGAATCAGCGAATAGAAGATCTTCCTCTCTGAAAATCTGCCTTTCTAGTAAAAATGCATATTTTTTATTATTAGTGGATTTTTTAAGAGTTTTTTTTATTAGTGTTTTTTAAATGATGTTTACATTGTTGAGAAGGATGTATACCCCTGCAGACTTCTAATTAGGATAAGAATGGTCGAGGAATAGGGGAAAGTAGATGAGGCCATTGTTTCCAATTTTACTTCCATCTGTATCTTGGGAGAGGGGAGGAAGCCACACCCAGCATCCTAACCGTATCAGTTCTCAGGGATGATAGATGGCCACCTGATGTCTTCCCAGGGTCCCCAATGTAGAGCATGCTCTGAGGGTACTACTCACAGGGTTTCTTTTTTTTTTTTTTTTAAGATTTTATTTTTATTATTTTTTTATTGGAAAGGCAGATATACAGAGAGGAGAGACAGAGAGGAAGATCTTCCATCCGATGATTCACTCCCCAAGTGAGCGCAACGGCCGATGCTATGCCGATCCGAAGCCAGGAGCCTCTTCCGGGTCTCCCAAATGGGTGCAGGGTCCCAAAGCTTTGGGCTGTCCTCGACTGCTTTCCCGGGCCACAGGCAGGGAGCTGGAAGGGAAGCGGGGCTGCCGGGATAGAACCGGCGCCCATATGGGATCCCGGGTGTGCAAGGTGAGGACCTTAACCACTGCGCCATCGCGCCGGGGCCCCACAGGGTTTTGATAGTTCTGGAATGCTGTTGATTTTGTTGCTCCAAGTATAAGGAAATCTTTTTTTTTTTTTTTTAAGAATGAATCACTGGCTTATATGTGAAAGAGGAAACTCACAGAACTGTGTAACAATAAATTGTCATGGCCCTCAGTTTGGCAGTGAATTCTTCGATATTTCATCTTAAATATTAGCAGTAATTTCCTAATATCAACTACCTAATCCATATTAAAATATATATGTATATATTTTTTTTAACTCCAAATGTAAACAGTTGAGCTCTACAGGTTGCCTGCACTCTTATTTTCATTGCATTTGTTGACAAAACTGGGTTTATACCTGGAGAGTTTCTCCTGGTTGATTTCACTGATGTTAGGTTTGATGTCCTTTTCTCTTTATATTCCTTATGAATAAGTAATTAGATCTAAAGAACAGGCCGAACAAAAAAACCTGTGCCTCGGGCATGTTTTTCCATTTTATTGAAGGTGCCAGGCCCGTTCATTCACTGGCTGTGGCTGCTTCTCTGCTCAGCAGGTAGAGTGATGTGACCAATGAAAGAGAAGCTGTCTTGTTGGCCAAGTTTCAAGTATTTACTACTAATACCTTATCCAGAAAATTGATCCTATACCACTTCAGTTCTTTAGTGGAAATCTTCTCTGGTGATGATGGGTGAGGCCCAGCAGTTAAACATCTGGAAAAGGGTCCCAGGTGAGACAGTGACGCATGACAGAAGTAATGAAAACGAAGTGAGAAAAACATACACTGTTAGATGCATGATAAAAACACACTTGACTTTCTTTTTTGTTTGTTTATTTTTTGTTTTAAGATTTATTTATTTTTATTGGAAAAGCAGATATACAGAAAGAAGGAGAGACAGAGAGGAAGATCTTCTGTCCAATGGTTCACTCCCCAAGCAGCCACAATGGCTGGAGTTGAGCCACTCTGAAGCCAGGAGCCAAAGGCTTCTTCTGGGTCTCCCATGTAGGTGCAGGGTCCTAAAGCTTTGGGCTGTCCTCAACTGCTTTCCGAGGCCACAAGCAGGGAGCTGGATAGGAAGTGGAGCAGCCAGGGCAAGAATTGGTGCCCATATGGGATCTGGTGCTTGAAAGGAGAGGACTTTAATCGCTACGCTATCAAACTTGTTCCCACAGTTGACTTTCTAAGAGACGAAAATAGATTCTTGCTCATTACCATGCGCAAAGTAAAGTTTAAATTGATTTAATCTCCCCCCAAAAATGTCTAAGAACTGTGCAAAAAGTGTCTGTGGATAGGTGACCTGTACATGAGACATAAAATGATTGAATCATGGGGTTTAAAACATGAGCTAAAAGGTCTCTTTTCCCATGCATCTGGCTGGCAGCTGCTTAGTGGAGCTGTGGCTTCGGGCAGGACCAGAGTGCTTTTAACGGCAGGGGTGATCTCTGCTGTGGTCATCCAGCAGCAGTTGCTCAGGTAGGCTGTGTCGGTGGGAACAAGTGTGTGTAGGAATGGTTCCTCTCCGGGAAGCTGAGCTGCTGCTGGCTTAGTGCTCTTGGAAGCAGAAAATTGAAAATCAAGACCTGGAGTCATCTGTTCTTTCTGGTTTGAGAATCCACAGTATCACCATTATTTCATTCCTTAACATTTCTTTCTACTGGGTTAGCACACTCCTGGGAGTGGCAGGCCTTATCTTGGGCCCTGAGTCCTGATGCTGTCTGGATTACATGTCCATACTTGATAGCTTCTCATGCGCTGCCTTCCCCAGGGAACACAGGGATATCTCTGTGTTTCCTCTTCCCAGCCAGGAGTGGTGTTGATGGGGAGACTTGTACGTATGGAAGTGTAGTGTCCCTGAGTCATCAGATTAAACCCACTCAGCTTTTGCACCAGGCTAGGAAAAACTGATGAGCATCCTTGTTTCTTTCAGAACTCACAATACTTTGTATGCACCGGAAATGCTAGCCAAAATGGCAGAGCCTTTTACTAAGGCGCTGGATATGCTTGAAGCAGAAAAATCATCTATATTAGGTAAGAAGTTTTAATCTTTTCCTCACTAAATCACCTGATTTCTGATGGACTCTTAGAACAGCTTTGGTTTCGCTTCTGCCTTTTCCTCCTTATCTGGTACCTCCACACTATATGTTGTTTAGAAACTTATTGTAGAATTCCTTCAGAGTATATAAGAGCAAGTGTGTTTACTTCAGTGTCAGTACACAAGAGCTCTTCAGCAGTTTCATTTGTTTCTGCATGATAATCTGAAATATAACTGGTAGTAGTAGGTGTTAAAGATATTAGATGATAAGCAAAAGGTGATTCTGTTTTTAAGTTAGAGAAACAGTTTCTAACTGCTGGTTCACTTCCTTGGTGTCTGCAATGGCAGGAACTGGACCAGGCCAAATCCTGGAGCCAGAAATGTGGGCAACAAGAACCAGTTACTTGAACCGTTGCTGCCGCCTTCCGAGATCTCCCCTTAGCAGGAAGCTAGAGTCAGGTGCCTGAGCCAGACATCAAAGCTAGATACCAATTGTTTTAAGGATTTATTTATTTCAACAATAGAACATAGAGAAAAAGTATCCATCAGTTGGTTCAATCCCCAGATGACTGCAACAGCCAAGGCTAGGTCTCCAACAATAGCAGGGCCCAAATTCTTGCACCATGCTCCACTGCCATGCACACACACACACACACACACCAGCCACCACAACCCCCCATTAGCAGGAACTGGATCAGAAGCAGAGCAGGTAGAACACAAATCCCTGCCAACATGGTATGCCAGTGTCACAAGTGGCAGTCCTACTCACTATAACAAAAAAACAGTCCCAATGTGGGGTATCTTAACAAGCATCACTGGGGCAAATGCCTGCCCGTAAGCTGTGGCTTTAACCGAAAGAATATGGGTTTACCTTCCTACTCTTCACCTGTTAGCCAATATTTTGAAGGAGTATGTTGTAAGCCCTGTCTTGATTAGACATAAAAACAGCTATATGGTCTTAATTGTGATATTTGCAGTGAAAGAAAATGGCAGGATCTAACCCAAACTTAGCAGTCCCATGGCATTGTGAAGGATGTGTAGGATCTTGTGGAGTTGGTGTTCAAGAGCACAGTCTGTGCATTCTGGAGAGTAGCAGGGCCAAGGCTTTGATGCAGGTAGAGAAGAGCTTGGCTTGCCTAAGCAACAGGAAGGAAGGAAGAGGAGCCATCACTTGGATCAGTTTCTAAGGCTTCTGCGTTGCTCACTACTAAGCCCCCACCATGGTCTTGGCTCCCACTGGATCTGGCTAGGGCCATATGGTCTGGGGAGTTGACAGAGGCAGGGGTCAGTTTGCCTCTCCAGAGCTCATGTGTATAGTCCTGGATCTTTTCTTTGTCACCACTGCAATAAAAGCTTGTGTTGCAGATTCCAGCAAAAATAAAACTTTTAAAACTTGTATTCCCATTAATATAAAAAGCTTTTGTTTCACCACATCTTCCCACAGCATTCTGTTATTTAAGCCAGAAACTCCTGTTTTACAATTATGTGGCCTGGGGCTGGTTTTTAGGCACCGCATATTAAGCTGCTGCTGGCTGACCTGGTGACTCCAGCATCCATGTGAGTGCTGATTTGAGTCCTAGCTGCTCTACTTCTGAGCTAACTCCCTGTTAAAGTGCCTGCGAAAGCAGTGGAAGATAGACCAAGTACTTGGACCACTGTGGCCACACATGGGGATTCCTGGCCTCTGGCTTTGGCCTAGCACAGCTCTGGCCATTGTGGCCATTTGGAGAGTGAACCAAAAGATGGAAGATCTCTGGATCTCCTCTCCCTTAACTCTGCCTTTCAGATAAATAAATCATATTTTACATATACATATAATTTGAATATTTGTTATATAAATTTTAACATTTTAAGATATTTATTTATTTTGTCAACCAGACAGATACTAAAATGAGCAAACAATTCTCCCTGGTAGCCTCTGGCTATATAGAAACCTGTATAAAAATCTATGACTCCCTCTGACTATACTTGGAAAGTATGGCTCTTTTAAAGCAGTTATTAGGCTTAAGTGAGTGGCCTTCATGTTGACCTGTGGAATAACTTTTGCTTAAAACAAGGATTCTGGAACTTAAAGAGGGAGGAAGCATCTGTGTTGCCCTGCTGAGATCCTGATTTGTTTCTTACCTGGAGATTGTACTAGATGACTTGTGGGGAAGCTCTAGCGCCTCCAGCTGGTGGGAGATGTGACTGCTTTGCACGCACATTCCCAGGCCCAGGCTGCCCGCTGCAGGGCCTTGGATCGAGGAGACTCGTGGCCCATCTCTCTCTGCAGGATTACCTCAGCCTCTCCTGGAACTCAATGACCATCCTGTCTACAAGACAGTTTTGGAAAGAATGCAGCGTTTCTTCAGCACCCTGTATGAAAACTGGTAAGGAACCACTGCTGCCTTCCAATTGCTCTTCCCAGGCATGTTGCTTAGTGGGTTTGTGATTTCCAATTCTAGTGTACGAGCAAAGTGAGACAGGAATTTGATAAACTAATGATTGTCAAATCAAAATGAGAAACCAGCTTCCCTGCATTTGCTTTATGATATGGTAGCTGGGTTTTTTGGTTTTGTTTTAATGTACCTTACAGTCCTGGTCATGACTCCATTTCATGCACTGCCTATCTGTGTCTAGTATATAAGTATTGAGACCCATGGGGAAGATGGAGTGGTGAGGCTGCACCTGCTCAGGCCCCTCATTGTTCACCTCATCCCTCTGCTGTGATTGTGAGGGGCTAATGGCTAAGATTTTGTCTTCAGGTCTTGGTTATGAGATGGGGAGGTACCTGGCCCTCAGGCACGCATCACTGGGGCTTTGGCCTCACTAACCCAGTAGCCTTATCCGTCACGTCAATGAGATTCTCCTGTGTGAGAAGACAAATGGTGAAGAAGTGCACTATTGGCTTTGGATACAAGCATCGGTCTTTAAAAAGAGGCTGTGTCTATGTTGTGAGGGTGTTTCATCATGGCAAGGTGGAGGGTTAGGTGCTTTCACGTGCTCTTAGGAGCAAATACAGTCACATTACTAACCAAAATGTCTCAGGGTAGTTAGGGGTAGCAGTTGCAAATGTTGGATATGTCACTGCTGTTCCCTTGCAGCTTCCATATCCTAGGGAAGGCAGGCCCTTCTATGCAGCAGGACTTCTACACCGTGGAGGACCTCGCGACCCAGCTCCTCAGCTCCGCCTTCGTCAACTTGAACAATATTCCTGACTACCGTCTCAGACCCATGCTCCATATCCTTTCCAAAGTCCCTGACAGCCTCAAAGATGAAAAAATCTTTCAGGAAAAAGAGTGAAGGAAGAGGATGGGGAAACTGTGTCTGCAGTGTAGCATGTTCTCATTCAAAAGACTGGAAGTAAATGGCAGGAGAAATAGGAAGGCAGTCTAAAGTTTTTTCTTTATTATAAACTTTTCTGAGGGGTAAGTCTTTACCAACCCTACTTCAGAAATGTGAATAATGAAGTTTTACACTTTTTCTGTATTTTGTCAAGCGCTACCTCTTTGAAGAAGCACTTTGATATTTGATTCTTTTCTTTTTCCCCAAAGAATTATCTATTTGTATTGGAAGGCAAATCAGATTTACAGAGAAACAAAGAATGATAATCCATCTGCTGATTTCACTCCACAAATGTCTATAACAGCCGGAGCTGAGCCAATCCAAAGTCAGGAGCTACCCAGATCCCCCATGCAGAGGCATGGTTCTAGGGCTTTGGCCTGTCCTCAACTGCTTTCCCAGGCCACAAGCATGGAGCTGGGTGGGAAGTGGGGCAGCTGGGTCACAAATCACCACCCATCTCAGCACTTACAGTGGGAAGCGCCATTGAGCCATTGCACCGGGCTCCATAACTTTATTTTTTCTCCCCATTTGGAAGCATTTTTTAAGTGTCTGTCTTCCCTGTGGTTGTGAGAAGAATGGTGATGGAGAAATGTTATAGGGGTATACTTCCTAGAGGACAGTTAGACTAAAAGCCCAACAGAGTGCAATGAATGAAGCTTGAAGCAGTTTCTCCTCATTATGTTCTTGGCATCTTGCAAGTCTTCTGAGTCTGACCACCCAGGTTGTGTCTGTGCTGAGATGCCTTAACTTGCCCCTGCAGCACGAGTCTTTGTGAAGCCACTGGTGCTGTTCTGTCCCCCCGAGCACTATGAAACACTGGTGTCCCCCATTCTTGGACCTCTGTTCACCTACCTGCACATGGTAAGGGAGGCAGGAATGCTGCATTTGGTCAGCAGCCCCTGTGTTGACTCGGGGGACCCTCCCAGCAGTGTCTGTCATTGCTCTGGGAGGGGTGAGCAACCCCCAGGAGACTAACCTGATCTGATGATGGCCTGCAGAGCGGCTACAAGTGCAGGTTGCGGGGCTGGGGGAGGGGCTAAGGGTAGTGTTTTCCCTTCTCTGGAATTAAGTAGCTAAACCAGCTGGGTAACAAGCAGATGTATCCAGGGATTCCAAGTGCTATTGGTGCTTGTGATGCTGCTCTTACCCTGAGTGTAGGAAGAGGTGACAGAATGCATGTAAGGGTCGTAACGAGGCTCTTTGGGCACCAGGAGTCATCCTGGCCAGGTGCAGTCCTAAAGTGGGCCCTGGATCGTGGGAGTCCAGTCTGCTCTTCTCATCCAGTGCCTCCTTTGTGTTTTCTCAGAGACTTTCCCAGAAATGGCAAATCATCAACCAGAGGAGCCTCCTGTGGTAAGGAATACCCTCTCCTGCTTGGAGCCAACAGCTGGGTTTAGGTGGGGAAAGGTAGGGGCTGCAGGGATGCTGTTTTCCTGGCTTAACTGTACCCATTGCTAGCCTCGGTGCTGGATGGCATGTCTGCACAAGCTGTGGCAGATTTTTCACAGGAGACACTTTCACCTTATTCCCTTGGGATTTTGACCCTGTACCGTCTATCCAAGCAGACCGGGCCACGAGTGATAATATCCCACATGGCTCACTGTTGTCCAGTCCCAACATTGACATAGAAACTGCACCCATTTGAAGCCAGGAGAATCCATCCAGTGGGCAGAGTCAGTCTGGCCAGGGTTACTGCTTTTCTTCATTCTCCCTTGGCACTTGGCCCCCGGTCTCTGCAGTGGAGAAGAGGAAGCTGCGGATGAGAATCCAGAGTCGCAGGAGATGCTAGAGGAGCAGTTGGTGAGGATGCTAACCCGCGAAGTCATGGATCTGATCAGTGAGTGGCACGTGGGACCCAGGGCGGAGAGAAGCATTCTCTGGAAAACAGAGCTGGTCACTCAACCAGCCCTAGGAAGGCCCCAACTGATTAAGAAAAAATGTATAGAAATGCTGATATTAATTAACTGGACAGAAGCTAGGTGGGCCTTAAGTCAATTTAATGATGTTTTATGAATTCTGAACTGCATTAGGCCAAGGCCAGTATATAGACCAGGAATAGGTTTCAAATGGCAGGAAGAAGTTGGAATAGGGAACATTTTAAGGCTTGAACATGAAAGCAGTTTTTTGTTTTTGAATGAAGTAGATGGAACTTGGTCACAGTAGACCAAGGAGACATGAGACATTTGCTCCTGTCAGGAATTTCTTTTACCCCATCCCACCTCATTCCCCTCTTCAGTCACCTCTGCCTTCACCCTGTTCATTGAAGAGCGACTAGAAGAATTTGGGATCGGTTGGTCGGAGGTGGCGGTTGTTGGTGGCCATGGCTAGGCCCTCCCTCATCCAGTAACCTGGCTCTCTTGCCTTAGCTGTGTGCTGTGTTTCCAAGAAAGGAGCTGACCACAGTGCCGCCACTCCCGCAGATGGAGACGGTGAGTGAGCCTCCAGCATAGCCTTTAGCTGTCTGCATTGAGACACCCAGTGATGTTCCCTGTGAACCACGACAGTTGCTGGCGAGGGTGAGACGGCCTCTGTCCTGCAGTCCTATGTGTGGCCTCCTTGCTGTGTCCCCCACACGTGTCCCACTCCACGCCTTGTCCCTGCTGTACCCTCGAGCAGGGTTTGCCCACACCATATACATGCTTGTTCCCTTGCTCCAGTCAGGTCTCTGCTCAAATGTCACTTCTTCCAAGAGGTCTCCCAAGAGCCAATTATCAAAATCAGTGCTCCTTACCACTCTTCGATGTTCCTCTGCTTTATTTTTCTGCATTCATGTCTTCCCTCGCTAGATCTGGGAGCAGACTTGATCCTGTTCCTTTTGTGTCACCAGGAACTGAATCAGTTCTTGTCACAGTGGGTGCTCACATGTTTACATCTCCAGGTCCCCGGTACTGGCAGCTTTACAGTCACGGCCCAGCAGCTCCTGTGCCTCCCATGTGCACAGCTTGCCACGTCTCTGGGTTTACCACAGGCAGCACAGGCTTGGGTTTTGGTTTTCCTTCCGGGGAATGGAGGGAGGTTGGTACTAGTGCTATTCAGCCTCTGGTCAGCCCAGAGCTTCTGTCAGAACTGTTTGTTCCCTGTTCTAAAAGAATGGGGCTGACCGCTGCCTTCTATGCTTACAGATGATGAGATGATGTCCTCAGAGGTGACCCCCTCAGCTACAGCAGAGCTCACAGACCTGGGCAAATGTCTGATGAAGCATGAGGTGAGTGGAGAGGGAGGGGATGTCTTGGCTCCTGGTTGCGCCAGCGAGCCACCTTCTGTTTATCTCTGCGATGCCCATCAGAAGGTTTTTGATGAGAAAACAAAAAGCAAAGCTGACCTTGGCCAAGGCTTCCACTACAGGCATACTGTTCCAACCTTGCTGCCTGGCCTCCTGATGCCTGAGTTTTGTCTGTATCCCACACATTCATTTTCTTGGGAGTTGGTGTTTTTGTTTTGGTTTTTTTTGTGTGTGTATGTGCATTTTTGTTTGACTGCCTGGTAGGCAAAAATAGAGCAAGTAAGCACATTTGACTTTAGTGGCTGCTTTTGTCATCTTCCTGCTTGCCTGTTGAACCTCTAACTCATGATGAGCGAGAGCAGCTAGAGGAAGCTGTTCTTCCTTTCAATGTTCATCCTTTCTGTTCAGGATGTATGCACAGCACTGTTAATCACAGCCTTCAATTCCCTGGCCTGGAAGGATACTCTGTCTTGCCAGAGGACAACCACCCAGCTCTGCTGGCCTCTCCTCAAACAAGTAGGGTTCCTGCGTTCTTGTGGGGGTACGCCCGACCACTTGGAAGACCTGGGGTGCTGCAGCCTTAAGGGAGGCTTAGGTCTCTGAACACAGCTGTTTCCCCCAGGTGCTGTCTGGATCTCTGCTCGCTGACGCTGTCACATGGCTCTTCACCAGTGTGCTGAAAGGCCTGCAGACACATGGGCAGCACGATGGCTGCATGGCCTCCCTGGTCCACCTGGCCTTCCAGATATATGAGGCGCTGGTGAGTGGGGGACACGGGGGAGGAATGGCTGCAGCCTCATTGCTGTCAACCCTGAACCAAGGCATCTGCCAAATGGCTAATGCCACTCGAAAGGTGGGTGGGGCTGGGAATGGGAAGCGGTGGGTTTCAGATCTTCACCTACATCAGGGGAGTTTAATCCCTACTTCTCAGCGCCCCAGGTACCTAGAAATAAGGGCTGTAATGGAGCAAATCCCTGAGATTCAGAAGGACTCTCTGGACCAGTTTGATTGCAAGCTTTTGAACCCTTCCCTCCAGAAAGTGGCTGACAAGCGCCGGAAGGACCAATTTAAACGTCTCATTGCTGGCTGCATCGGGGTAGGTCACATGACTTCCCTCATGCTCCCTGCCCAGCTTGGGTGTCCATATGTGTACAGACCAATCAGAAGCCATCTTGTAGCCATGGGCCATGGTGGTGGGGTCATCTAACCTGTGACCCACAGACCAGCCTTAGTTCTTTCTCATTTGTTTTCCACAGAAACCCTTGGGAGAACAGTTCCGAAAAGAAGTTCACATTAAGAATCTTCCCTCCCTTTTCAAAAAGATAAAGCCAGTACTGGAGACAGAGGTGCTGGACAGCGAGGGGGGCAGCCTGGCCACCATCTTTGAACCTTGAATCAAGCTTTTGGGCATCCTTCCTCGGCCTTTATTGTCATCTCTTTTCCCCCCTCTGTAGCTAATGTAGGCTCTTCTTATACTGCCACCTCACTTCTCACCATTGTCAGCCTGGAGAGAGAATCCAGGTCTGAAGCTGGAGAGTGGACCCCATGCAGGGTCAGCAGTCATTCCACAGACAGACCAAGAAAGGGAGGTAGGGCACACACTGCACTGACTGGATGATGCAGGTAGCACCCATTCTACCTGGAGTTGGCTTTTCCAAGAAAAGCTAGAGCAGCCCTTCTCCCCAAACCCTCCTGCCCTACGCAGGCACATACCAGTGCAGGATGGCAACTAGGAGTGCTACACCATGATTGGTCAGCCGAACTGGCTTAGCCAAGCAGGCGAGGGCTCAGGCCTCCACTACTGTGCCAGAGTTATCTCCTGGACCACTGCAAGTGCCACTGAGCCTCTTGTCGCTGGGCTAACGGGAGCCCAGTCCCACCCACAGGGGCAGTGTCTGGTGCTAAGTGCTGAACCTTCATTTGGTCAGTTCCCTCAACTTTGAGTGACTCTGGCCACCCGATGGGATCCATGGCTAAACTCTGGGCACAGCATCAAGTCGGACCTGCAGGGTCCGGCCAGGCCGGGCAGTCTATAATGCTCTTTGCCCTCGGCTCACGTAGTCACTCCCACCCCCCGTGAATGACCCCTTGAGGGTTTCCCTGGCCTCAGGGTCGGCTCAGGCTCAAGAGCCACAGTACCCTATCTAGTGTCACATGAAACCATCATCATCCAAGAAAAATCTAGACCAATGAGGCAACATCTGTGACAAGTAGCTAGCAAAGCCACTGATCTCCTTTCTAGGACTAGCCGAGTCCAGGTGCCTTCAAAACTCTTACAGTCTTTCAGGTGCCTGCTCACTCCTCAAGGGCCATTTCCAAAAGAAAAGAAAATATGCCTTCCCATCACAATCCGTACTGTGAGTCCATTCTAGAGGTACCAGGACAGCAGAGGGGATGCAAACATGAGACCTGGCCCTGAGCCTCTAACTGGCCATTAGTTAGGCTTAACACATACAGAAACCAGAGTGTGCACCCATTGGCAGTGCAGGGACAGGCCTGTCTTTCATCAGGTGTATTGACAAGGTGGTCTCTGTGAGCTGAGAGCCAGGGTGGACTGAAGTGACAGGTGTAAAGCGATGCAAGCCACAGGCAGGGTACAAATGGGAAGAGGCAGAGCTGGGGAAATAGGACTTGGGAGTGCCATGTGGCTCTCTACCGCAGACTGGCCCCCACTCTCTCTTCTGCATGGTGCTCTAGGTTTCCACTGATTGCAAAGGTGACCTCAAAGAGTGTTCCCCCTCCAAGTTTCTAGCTGTGCCCACTCTGTCTTATTGGGGCTGTGGAGGGTGTAGTTGTATTTATTGTGTTGTAATATTTTTACATCCTGTGACTTCATGCTAGAAAATTTTCTATTGTTTATAGAACCTTTTTGTAGAAAACATTAACTCTAAAGCACATCTGCATGTCAGTAAAAAAAAAATCTCAATTTCATACAGAAAAGGCCCATCTGCCTTTTTCAAACAAGTCAAAACCTGCTCTGTGGTTGTGTCCCTATGAACACTCTGCTAAGGGAACCAGATGGGAAGGACTGTGACAGGAACCTGCACTGGCAAGATTTCAGAACCACTATGCCCATTAGAAAGGTGCTATGGTTCCTGATGTACACCCAGCAAGCAGCCTCTTGTATTCTTGGTGTCTTTGGCAAGGCTGCTAGGCCTGCTCCTAGCAAGATGTCCAAAAGGAACTGCTGCTGTTCTTTGTAAAAATGTCAACAGCAATATAACTTTAAGACTACTATGTGGATAATTCCACCTTTCTTTCCCCTTCCCTATTAACTCAGGAGTCGGGTGCAGTGGCAGGCTCACCCTGCTCCTTGAATCCTGTGGTTTTCTAATGGTTGGCTGAGCCCAGACACCACACTACTCATCTGACCCTGACCTTCCATGAGCGCTGAACCTCATGTCCTTTGTGAATCTGAACTCTCCCACCCATTAGTTTACTTCCCAAATGCCCACCAGTAGCTCGAGCTGAGCTGGGGGAAGGCTAGCAGCTGGGATCTGAATCTACCACCTGGGGGACAGTCATCACCTGCTGCTTCCCAGGGTCTGTATACTCAGGAAACCAGAATGAAGAACAGAGCCAGGACTCACACCCAGGCACTCCAGTATGGGATGTGGGCATCCCAAGCCACATCCAACAAATACCTATCCCTGAACCCAATGTTAGTCATTATAAAACTATAAACCCATTCCCAGTTAAGGTCCCATGATTTCAGACCAAACCTCAAGAAGTATGGTCTAAGAAACCTTTTGTTTGAACCTGAATTTATTTACATCTAAGCCTTACAAAGGCATAAATCTCATTTTGCGATACATTCAACAAAATGTATTGACTGAAAATAAAGCTGGAATTGTCCCAGAAAACTTGGGACCTCTGG
The DNA here is from genome assembly GCF_017591425.1 of Ochotona curzoniae. NCBI lineage: Eukaryota > Metazoa > Chordata > Mammalia > Lagomorpha > Ochotonidae > Ochotona > Ochotona curzoniae. The sequence continues at coordinate 8,529,533 of NW_024466004.1, read as the reverse complement.
TCATACTGGGTGTAGCAGTCCACAGGGGTCGCTCAGAACCTGCAGCTTGGCTCCCTGTCGACCAAGCAGCCATCACACTGCAGCTCCTGTGCAGGACTCAGTCCATCTGCACTGCATCGAGCTCATCTAAGAACCGCCGGCACTTCCCCATCAGAACCTTGATGGCTTCACTCACCAGCACATCTGGTGGCAGTACTCCTGAAGACTCAACAGAAACTGGGGACCAAAGAGATGCTTTGTAACTTCTTAGGACTCCCCCAGTACTTACCCAGCCCCCAGCAACTCCTACTCACAGATATAATGATCTCGAACCCGGGCAAGCCGTACAAGCTTCTTCAGTTTCTCATTGCGAAAGCTTTCCCTGCTGAAGGTGTCCAGCCGGGGGTTGGCAACTCTGGCCACCTTCTTGCCTAATAAAAAGTTGTGTATACTTACATCTCAAAGCCCCATCTACTTTCACAGAAATCACACCCTGAGTCCTGACCTGAACAGCGCCCTAAATACCATACCTTGGACTTCCTGTACCTCAATCACACCTGGTGAGAAGCAGCGGCTCAGCTCCTCAGCAGCTTCCCCTTCTACGGGCTCCAGCAGGGTGATGTCTGGCAGGAGCCTGTAACTGGCTGTGGTCACCGGTGAGAACTTGGCATGGTCCTTGCCTTAGGGGCGGGTGAGGGTGAGGAGGGTCAGATCAGGAGGTCACTGCAGCAGGAGTGCGAGCCCATTGTCCATCTGCCTGTCCACCCTTCCCTGCAGCAATAACCTATATATCCAGTGCTCAAGACAGACAGCCCGGGCGGGGGCTCTTACCAATGCCCTTGACACAGTGCAGGAGTACATCGATCTCTTGGCCAGGTCGCAGCAGGGTAATGAGGATGTCATCATCCACTGGCCGGATGGTGCCTTCCGGAAAGAGGTCAGCCTGGTTCCCCAAGGGCACCCACGTCATGTGCCTGGTGTAAACTGGAAAGAAACAAGTTGGAGAGCATCAGCCACAGGCCAGACAGCCACCAAGCCACAGCAGGCTTTCCTCCTTACTGCCTACTGACCCTTGTGGTTGACATAGAGTTCGTTGGGGTCGGAGGAATCCTTAGCAGCCTTGGGGTTCCAAGTGCATCGCACCTGCAGCCGAAACTGCAGAGTGTCGATCTCAGTGCCTTCCTCGTCTCCTGCAGAGGGAAGGAGCAGCTCTGGCCACAGCAGGGACAGCAGTGCCATGCACCGTGCACCTCTCACCCTACCCACCAATCTAGGTAGGCCAGGGCACATACATATGTTTGCCAGCTGTGCCCAAAACTCACGCAAGACCACACACAAGTCATCCCAGGACTCAAACCCAGGCTGCTCCTTCCAGAATCGACTCCAGGAAAATAGCTGTTCCACTTGTCCCCACATGTCATCTCTCTGGTCCTCACCTTGGTTCCGGTATTCAAAAAGGCGAGGATCAGCACGAATGGGAATGAGGCCCAGGCGATGAGCAAGGATCTCATCCTGCATGATGGATGTGTTGTTGTACACCAGGACCTTCTCCACAGCCATGGTGGGCACCTGCTCCAAGAGACAGAATCTACCTGCTCAACAGCCCCATGGGTTCCTCACTGCCTCACACAGCTCCCCAGAGAATGCTTAAGGAAAAGTTTACAAAGAAGAAGAAGAAAAAAAAAAAAAAAAACTTTGCAAAACCTCAGCAGGAAAAAGAGGGCAACTTGAGATAGCCACAGGTGGAGGTGATGGTCCTGGTCACAGCTCCTGCCTAGTACCTCAGCCAACAGAATCCGGCGGAAAGCATTGGCAATGGCTGCATCAATTCCCACCATGTCAAACTCCAGTGAGTTTTCATCCATGTGCACCACATCCACACGGAAATTCTAGAGGGAAAGCAGAAACAAGGAAATGAAGGACACTCTTACTGGGAGTTCTCCACAACCCCATACTCAGTATTAACAGCCTCTCTTACCCAAAACCCTCTCTACCCACAAAACCCTCAGCAGGCGTTTTCTTCTATTTGGGGGGGGAGACTTCTTGGAAAGTGTCCCTGGTTTTGTGTTCCCACTATGCAGTATGCCTTCTGCCAGAAGCTGATGTTTTATGAAAGAACAGAAACTTCCAGTGAGTGTGGTCCTGCTGACAGTCCCCAGGCCTTTTCTTACCTCACACCCGTTGCATTTGGCATTGGATTATTGATCATTTAAAACCCTCCATTGTCTCTAGATTGGCAGCAAATCAGAATTATTGAACTATCAAAACCACTTGAGCAAGATTCCTGGAGCATGCCCCATGTTGGAGACCTGGGATAGGTGGGAGGCTGGGTGGGGCTTTTCCCTTTATCTTCCCCCTTATCCCAGGTACAGAAAAAAATAATGTGGAAACAATGGTCTTACCCACTTTCCTGTAGCCCTTGACCCTTTGTGCCCTAATCAACTATGTAAAGATTATCAAAATTAATAAATAAATAAAACCTTCCATGCTCAAGTTCCTTGGTTTCTGAGAACTAACCCTGCCTGCCATATCTGCTTCCACCCACAGCCTCAGTGTTCTTGTCTCTCCCAAGTGACCTCAACCACACTCCTGGTTTCTCGCAAGCACTATGCACAACCCCCTTCTGCTTTCACTTCAGTCTGGTGGCCTCCCGGCCCCACCAAAGCTCAGGGTGCCAAATGGATCTTCCTTTCAGACAATCTGTAAATGACACCACTATCCATAAAATCCGTTTCCCTGACAGAAGGCCCTGTCGGCCTTACCAAGGCACTGGCCAGTGTCTACCCACCTACCTTGCTCCCTAGCCATCATCATCCTGTTCCCCTACACCATCCAACAGACCATGGTTCTCCAACATTAAGGCTCCAAATCTGACCGGGTCTGCTCAAGAACCTTCTAGAACTCTAGATCACCCATGCTACCTACCATGCACTCCAAATGTGCCTTCCACTCAGGCCACTGTAACGTAACAATAATGAACTGCACATTCCAGAAGCAGGCCCCTCTGCAGCCTTCCACTACCGTTCAAGGCTCGGCTGGGAGACCACGTGCTTTACGACACCTTAAAAATGTCTGCCCCTTTCGCAGTCCTGCCCCAGCACCGCCCGTCCTTGTGTCTCTCAAACACCTCTGGCACATTCCTAGAATCCTCTGCAGATACGCGCTATCCCCCCAGCATGGCTAAGATCTTCATGTCAGCACGAGGTAGAAGCCCGGCAGGACCTGGCCCGAGCCCGCAGCGCCCAGCCCATGCTCGCAGACTAGAGGAAACGGTCTGCCAGGCGAGCGAACCCCGAGAGGAGCCCCCGGCCCTCTCACCTTCTCGAAGCGTTCCTGATCCCAGGCGTCGTCATAGCCGTAATAGTTACCGGGGAAGTCAGTCGTGTGGACCTGAGGAGACACGGGTCCTTAGGTCCATGAACAGGCGGCGAGGCCAAGGCCGTCAGCACCGTAAGCCCAACCCGTCCCTCTCAATCTTCCTCCTGAGCTCCGGGCCACAAGCCTTACGTTGCGAACCCCGAACTCGCCTAGAAGCACGCGGCTCCGCATTTCTTCCACCGCCTGCGCCGCCGCCATTTTGGCTCTCCCACGGCGGCCTCACCGACGCGTGCGTTCCAGCAGCCTTTCTCCGTCTCCGTGGCAACGCGCCGCCTCCCGGAGCCTCACCTATCGCGAGAGCTCTGCCCCGCTCCCGGCCACGTCCGCAGCTTCCGGAAGTCAGTCTGGGCCAAACATCCGGGTGTCTTTTTTTTTTTTTGCCCCGTGAAGGTTCCTAGTGGTCGCGCTCCTCCGGCGCTCCGGACGTCTCTGCAGTCCTCCGGCCCGCTGCCCACTCTCCCTCGGTTCGCGGGGCCAGCGGCGCGGCTTTCCGCGACGGGAGCCCTCCAGGGACATGGCAGCCACGGCGGCGCCGGCCGGCGGCGCTCGAAACGGGACAGGCCCGGAATGGGCAGGGTTCGAAGAAAACATGCAGGTGATGATATCTCCCCCACTCCACCACACTCCCTAGGACCGACCCCCGTCCTGAAGCTTCTCCCTCAGGGCCTGAAGGTCCACTCCATCTGCAGGACGTTTGTCCCCTTTCCTACAAGCAGTGCTGGCCCCGGCGGCAGGGCTGGGCCCGAGGCGGGAGGTGGTGAGGGCTGCTGCGGGAGGCGCCGGCACTCGCTGGAAATACACTGTTGCAAAGACAGAAGCAAGGGGCCCTAGCACAGCTTTGCTTTGGGAAGGTACATGGAAATCAACTCGCAGGTTCCCCAGGCTGGAAAGGAGCGCCTGGAGTCTGCAGCCAGGGGCCAAGGGTTGGTTTCTGAGAGCAAAGAGGGGCTGAGTTGAGGAGCTGGCACAGGGAGCAGGAAGGTCCTGTGGTCTTCTCCAGGGCAGGGGATCGGCCGTGATCGACATGGAGAACATGGATGACACTTCGGGCTCCAGCTTTGAGGACATGGGCGAGCTGCATCAGCGCCTGCGCGAGGAAGAAGTGGACGCCGATGCGGCTGCCGCGGAGGAAGAAGAGGGCGAGTTCCTGGGCATGAAGGGCTTTAAGGGACAGCTGAGTCGGCAGGTGGCTGACCAGGTAAGCCAGCTTGAACCCTCAGCGGGGGCAGCCCCTGTCTCTGGAGCAGTCACCTCAGGCTGCCCTGGAGTGAGCCTCCTGGGGCAGGGGGGAGCCAGGAGCAGGAGTGGGACCAGGCACACCTGCTTCTCCGTCAGATGTGGCAGGCGGGGAAGAGACAAGCTTCCAGAGCATTCAGCCTGTATGCCAACATCGACATCCTGAGACCTTACTTCGACGTGGAGCCCGCCCAGGTGCGCAGCAGGTGCGAATCCTCCTAAGCCCCACTCGTTCCCGCAAACCATAACCAGACCCATGCCCTGCCATACCAGCATGGTAGCCTGGTGGCTAAAGTCCTTGCTTGAATGCACTAGGATCCCATATGGGCGCCGGTTCTAATCCCGGAAGCCACACTTGCCATCCAGCTCCCTGCCTGTGGCCTGGGAAAGCAGTCAAGGACAGCCCCATGCTTTGGGACCCTGCACCCACATGGGAGACCCAAAAGACTCTAGGCTCCTAACTTCGGATTGGCACAGCTCCAGCTGTTGCAGCTGCTTGGGGAGTGAATTAACAGATGGAAGATCTTTATTTCTGTTTCTCCTCCTCTATGTAAATCTGACTTTCCAATAAAAATAAAATAAATCTTTAAAAAGAAAAAAAGAGAAATATTTTTAAAAATAAAAAGGGTGCTCACCACTACCCTGGTGTAATCGGTAGGGGGCGCACTGGCTCCCTTGGTGCTGCCTTTCCTTGCTTTTCTCCCCACAGCTGCTGCAACTGAGGGCTGTCCTTCATGGAAGTACCTCTAGAGGCAAGGAAGTGGTTTCCTCTCAGCCTTTGTGACCCTTTTCTCCCTGTGTCATCCAGCATGTCCTCGGGGCCAGACCCCATCCCCTGGAGTTAGAGAGCCTTGCCCTCTGCAACCCCATAGCCTAGCGCTGCTTCAGCTGGCGTCTCTCCTCTCGCCTCTCAGGCTCCTGGAGTCCATGATCCCCATCAAGATGGTCAACTTCCCCCAGGTGAAGGGGAGAAGAGGGAGGGGGCGGTGGTCCTGGGGCAGAGGTGGGAGGCTGCTGCCAGGCCAAGCCTGGGAAGAGCGGAGCCAGTGGCCTGAATTAGTTGGTATGTTGACAGAAAATCGCTGGTGAACTCTATGGCCCTCTCATGCTCGTCTTCACACTGGTCGCCATCCTGCTCCATGGGATGAAGACATCTGACACCATCATTGTAAGCCTGACCTGGGACCTGGGGCAGAGGGTAGGCCCAGTGGGGGCTGAGGTGGCGGCGGTTGTCCACCAAGGTGGGGTTTGGGGTGAGGCAGAGGGGGCCCCTGTGAAGGAGGCAGGTGAAGCTGAGCTCACAGACCTTCCAGCATTCAGTGGAGTCTTTGCCCCACAGCGGGAGGGCACCCTCATGGGCACCGCCATTGGCACCTGCTTCGGCTACTGGCTGGGTGTCTCGTCTTTCATTTACTTCCTTGCCTACCTGTGCAACGCCCAGATCACCATGTTGCAGATGTTGGCACTGCTGGTAAGGAGTCAGCCACAGGGGTGGGTGAGGGTGATCTTAAAGTGGGAGGGTGGGGCAGTGAACCACTCATTCCCAGAGTTCCGCAAGGGCCCAAGGCCAGCCCCGCTGAGTGCGTGTCCTCCCTACCTTCTTGCCAGGGCTACGGCCTCTTCGGGCACTGCATTGTCCTGTTCATCACCTACAACATCCACCTGCATGCCCTTTTCTACCTCTTCTGGCTGCTGGTTGGGGGGCTGTCCACCCTGCGCATGGTAAGCTGGGACTTAGGCAAGGGGGACGGGAACAAGGAAGCCTGTCCAGAGCTTGCCCTCCTCCAGCAGGCTCTGAACAGGAGGGAAGGGCCCAGAGATGCTTCAGGTTGGAGGATGGTCTCCCCATGTCCCCTGGGGGAAGAGGCCCTCCAGGCTGTATTCCTATGGCCCTAGGTGGCAGTGTTGGTGTCCCGGACGGTGGGTCCCACCCAGCGGTTACTCCTCTGTGGCACCCTGGCAGCCCTGCACATGCTCTTCCTGCTGTATCTGCATTTTGCCTACCATAAGGTGGTGGAGGGTAAGTGGCCAGAGGGCCCAGAGCAAGACGGGGGCAGAGCAGTAAGGGCCCAGGCAGCAGGCCAGGCCCAGCCGACTCACGCTCATCTTCCATTCTTCTCGCAGGTATCCTGGACACACTGGAGGGCCCCAATGTCCCACCCATCCAGAGAGTCCCCAGGGACATCCCTGCCGCTCTGCCTACAGTCAAGCTTCCTGTTGCTGTGTTCAATGCCACAGCCAAGGCCGTGGCTGTGGCCCTGCAGTCACAGTGACCCTGACCGCAGTCCTTGGCCAGCCGCCTCTCCTCTGGACGTGGAGTGGAGGAAGATGAAAGGACGGCACCGATGACACGTGTCTCTTTGATGGGCTGTGCAGCTGCTGCTGAAGCCGGAGCTGCCCAAGTACCCCCTGACACCTGGCAGGGCTTCTGGAGGGCACAAGGCCGGGCACTTCTGGCCAGGACTGCCAGGCCATGCAGCCAGTGCATTAAGTGGGGCAGCCCCTCCGAGGCCCTCCCCACCCACTCCACCTCTCTCCTCAGTGCTCCCACTTTGTTCTGCTAAATATAGACTGGTAATTAAAACACTGATTAAAGTCCGGAACTGTGGCTGCCATTCCCACAGCCCTCCCTCTCACCCTACTTCCTGTACCTTTTCCCCTTCCCAGGCCGCACGTTCCCTTCTACGCACGCCGACTTAGGCAGGATGAAGGTGGGATAGGCCAGGTACGTAGAACATGGAGACAGAATCTACAATCTGGCCCCAAGGGCCAGGCAAGGGGGTGCCTGGTCCCCGCGCAGGAAGGCAGCTTCCAGTCCAAGAACTGTCACACCAACTCGACAGTGCACCGGTCTACCTCAACTCATAAACCATCTGGAAGAGCCAGTGGCACAGTGACAAATGGACAAAAACTTCCAGATCAAAGCTTCCTATGACCAGAAACCCCTGTGCATGGGCCATGGTGGGGCTCTTTTTCCAGCACAGCTCACACTTGAAGCCAAAGTTGGCTTGGCTAGGGTGGTACAAGAGGCAGCCCCCTTCAGTGCCCGTCTCTGCCCTCCCTGCCCTGTGGAGGATGCTGTTTGCTTCCAAAAGTCATTTCCACTTGGCAAGCAGGGGAGAGAGGTCTTGGGGCACAGGCTTGGTTTCCTGCATCCTGTGTCTGGGTGCAGGTGGTTCAGCCTCCAATCCAGCTCACTGCCAGTGCTGCTGGGGAGCTGCAGAGGACGGCTCAGGTACCTGGGTCCGGGTTCCTGGCTGCACCCTGGCCCAGCCCTTCCTGTTAGAATGAACTGCTGAGTGGGAGATCTGTCACTGCTTTTCATATCTTTTTAAAAAAAAAAAAATGTGCTTTTGACCTCTGCTGTCCTTACTATTGCTCAAAAAAATCCTCAGGGGCCCCGGATGTGACATCACAGTGCCTGCTGATGTAGGAATCCTGACTGTCCCACTGGGAGCCAGCTAATGGGCCTCAGCTCAGGAAGAAGAGGACGATGGCCCAAGTGCCTGGGCCTCTGCTGCCCACGTGGGAGGCCAGGCTAGGATTCCTGGCTCCTGACCTCTTCCTGGCCCAGCCCATGGCAGCGGGGGTGTTGAGAGCATGAACCAGCTGCTGGAAATCTATGACTCCTGTCATTCTACCTTTCAAAAAACAATACTGAGATTATCCCAGTAAGTATCCTGTATTTTCCCTGTGGTATACATGTGAGGGTGAGGCCCCTGCCACCAGAGCTGGTGGACAAAATCCTTGGGAAATGAACCTACGTCTGCCTCGCACGGTCCCCCCCACAGCTCCAGGTGGATTACCCTGGGCCCCTCTTTCCTTGTGCCCTGTGCATCGCACTAGGGATGAGGCCAACCCAGGAACAGCATCTACACGAGGCTCGTCTGCCCGCAGTACTCGATGGGGTTTCGTGTTCTGGCAGCTCGGATTGCCCAGCTCAGCGAGCCTGCCATGTTGGCCCCAGAGTGAGTGGGCAGGGAAGTCCTGGGGAATGGAATCACCGCGCAGCTGAGCACCTCCCGTCACAAGGGGGCGGGGCACGGCCAGAAGGGAAGGTTGAGGCTTTGGAAAGAATGGGAGTGTTCGAGATCCCCGGGCACGTGCCACCGGTCTGGACCTTAGAAATGAGTGACAATCGGAGGATGCGCCGGCAACATTTCCACACACCGTCTCCAGGTGACAGGCTTTAATCCCCGCGCGTCCTCAGTCCTCGGTGTCCAGCCCCGCTTCTCTCCACCTGCTGTGTGTCCCCAGACACTGGAAAGGTGTGTCCCGCCGCTCCCAAGCCCCTGTCGGATCCACGCGAGCCGCCCTAGGCCGCGCAGGGGCGGGGCGAGCGGCGGTGACGCGCCCGTTGCCATGGGAACCCGCCGCCCGCTCCGGCGCAGGGGCTGAGGCCGGAGCTGCCGCCGCCGCCGGCCTGCCCGCTCCCGGCTCCGGTGAGCCGCGGGCCCGGCCCCCGGGGCGGCAGGGGGAGCCAGGCCGGAGAGACGCCGGCAGCGGGCGCTGCCTCCGAGGGAGAACCCGTCCTTCTCGTCCCGAGCCGCCGCCACTGCCACTGCACCCGGCAGGGACGAGGACACGCGGGACCGCGCGCCTCCGCCCGCAGCCCAGACGCGGACAGCTCGGTCCGCTCCCGCCCGGGCGCCGCTCGGCCTCGGCCCGTCCGCGACCTCGGCGCCTCCGCAGCCCCGGCAGGCTCCGGCTCCGGCCCCGGCGCGCTCCTCTGCCTCCGCCCCCGCCGCCTCCGCGTCTGCCGCAGCCTCCGCCTCGCCCTCCCGCCCCGCTCCGGCCGCCACCGCAGCGGGGGACCGCGACCCAGGCCTCGTCCCGGGCTACGGCCTGGCCGCGGACACGATGCTGCCCAGCTCCATTCAGATATCGGGAGAACCTCTGTCGGGCGCCGAGGTGCGGGACATCTGCCGCGGCCTGCGCGACAACGCCGTGCGCCTGCTCTCACTGCGTGGCTGCCGCCTCTGTGACCGCGACTTTGGCCGCATCTGCCGGGCGCTGGCCGGAGCCACGTCCCTGGCGCAGCTCAACCTTAATCTGGGTGTCGTGTCCAGCCCCAGCCGCATCAAGCAGCTGGCAGAAGCGCTGAGGACCAACCGCTCCATCCAGTCCCTCTTGTGAGTGCGCCCTCTGGCCAGAGGGTCCCGAGCGCTGCCCGCTCCCCTCCGCCCACGCCTCCTGCCGCCTCTGGTTCCTCCACACACCCGCCTGCACCTGTCTTTCCTCCAGTCCACCTGCACACCACCCCTGCCCTGTGTCTCCCCACCCCGCCTGCACCCTGTCCGAGCACGTGCTTTGTCTCTGAGCTGTCCGCGTGGGAAATGCCCTCCAGTTACAGACGGGGCTCATCGCTGCAAATCTTTGCTCTCTTCCCCTCACTCCTGCAGCCTGCACGGAAGCCCCCTCACCGACGCGGGGCTGGCATTGCTGAACCCGGCCCTGGCCCTGCACCCGGCTTTAGTGGCTCTGGACCTAGGGGACTGCATGTTGGGTGATGAAGCCATCAACCTCATCTGTGGCCTGCTGCCCCCAGATGGAGCCAAGTCGGGTGAGCAGGGCTCTGCTCAGGGCCTGGGGGTGGAGAAGCAAGTGCTGCAGGGAGGGGGCGTGGCTTCCTCAGGGTCTGGAAGGGGAAAGCGGTGGCAAGGCTGGGACAGGCAGGGGAAGCAGGACTCCGAATGGACTCTGGAGCTCTGAGTGGCTTGGTGGGGTGTCCCCTAACTACTAGGAACACCCAAGAGACCTGGGGTGAGGGAGAAGCTTAACCCTCCCCATCTTGGCTTCTTGTGCTGCTGCCCAGGCCTCAAGGAGCTGACGCTGAGTGCCAACCCTGGCATCACCCCTAAGGGCTGGAGCCGCCTCGCCATTGCCGTGGCCCACAGCTCCCAGGTCCGCGTCCTCAATCTGGACTACAACCCCCTGGGTGAGGCTCAAAACTTAAGCATTCACCCTGCCCTGCGTTTCTACCATCCTAGGACGGTGTAATGCCATAGGAACCCCCCACCAGAGATGGGGGGAAGAGAATGGGAGCTCCCCAGGGGCCTAGGAGGTAACAAAAGACCATCCAGGTGGATCTATGCTGCTTCTGTCACCATGGCTGGGCAGGCCTTTGTCCCCCTAACTTCCCAGTGACAGAGCCGCCCTCCAGGCTGGGATAGGGCCTGAAGGTTTTAGGGCACTGGGAAAGCTACCCAGGAATGCTAAGAGGCATGCTACCTCCACAGGTGACCATGTGGCAGGGATGCTAGCTGTGGCCGTGGCTTCTAGCCGCACCCTGGAGGTGCTAGACTTGGAGGGCACAGGGCTTACCAATCAATCAGCTCAGGTAAGAAGGTTCCTGTCCCTGGGAGGACCCGGAAGGGACCATGCACACCGCCCCCCATGGTTGCTAGGGGTTTAGATTGGCCTTAACCGTGGTCATCCTTTCCCATTGTCTCACTCACCCCAGACCTTGCTGGACATGGTAGAAAATTACCCGACGGCTTTGCGGAGCCTGGTGTTGGCAGAGAACAGCATCAGTCCCGAGCTCCAGCAGCAGATCTGTGATCTCCTCTCCGAGGGCGAGGAAGAGGAGGAGGTGGCAGGAGGGACTGGCGACACCCAGGAATGGGAGAAAGGACGGGAGCCTGCTGCTGCCCGCCATCAGGGCAGCAGCTCCTGGAGGTGCCCCAGCGGTAAACAGCCAGAGGGTTTGGCCAAAGCCCAGGCCTGGGAGGAAGGGTGGCAGTGGGGAAACGAGGCCAGCGCCCACCCACTTGCGGTCCCCACGAGTGGAGTCTTACTACGCCTCTGCCCGCCCACAGATCCCAGCTCTCAGATGGTGCTCATGACGTCAGGACTAGGGGACAGTCTGTTGGCGGAGACTGAGATGTGACATTCCACTTCAGCTTCTACGCACTGTTAACATTTGTCTGTGTGTCCCCAACACCTCACCCTGGATCACAGGGCCAGGCCCTTGGGGAAGGGGCGCCCAGGGCTCTGGCAGCTCTTGGCAGTGTGTGTGTGTGTGTTTATGGGGGGGAGGGCGGCTCTGGAAGCTGTGACTGCACGACAGCCCTGGAGGAGGGAGCACACTAGAACCCAGGGCAATGCCTCTGGACTTGTCAGCAGCTCTGGCTGCAACCCGCTGGCTCGGAAGAGATTTTATGAACTTTACAACCTGGCTGACTGTGGTCACTGGGGACTGGAGTGTGCGAGCCGTACTACCACTAAGTACCACTAGAGGGCAGTATTATCCCACACCCCAAGCTGCAGGCAGCCCGAGGGGGTGGTCCTTGTCACTCAGACCTGGGCCAGATCTAATGCTGGGGTTCCACAGCCACACCTTACACAAGGCAACTGAAGAGCTCTCCCACAAGTGGGGATGGACTGGATGCTACAACCAAAGGAAGACTCGTGGGTCCTTAGATTACTTGAGGTGTCCCTTCCCCTACTGCCCGATTCTCTGTGCCCAGGGAAGAGGCAGGCAATAGTCACCAGCGGAGCCCACAAGGTGGCAAGGAGTGGCAACCTGGAAAGTGGGGACAAGGGTGGAAGAGGCAAGGCCTTTAGGACAAATACCAGCAAAATAGTTTTATTTGATTTTAAAATAGTCATTCACGTGAAAATTTCCCAAAGCTGGGAGTAACAGTCTAGAGCCAAGGCCGGGAGGAGGCCAGGCCTCGCCCAGAGCCTGCCTTACAGAGGGCAGGAGGGAGGCAGCTGAGGGGAGCCCCAAGTTGGGCCTCCCACATCCCTGAGCCAGCCAGCCCAGGCCCCCTGAGGGCAACAACTCAGGTGGAGGGTTCAGGGCAGAGGGACAGTCAAAAACAAATCAGAGGTCAGTAACCCCAATGACATTCCCCCCAAAACCAAAGTCCATGATCACAAAGGGAGGGTGGAGCATGAACACTGATAACCCCTCAGCTCCCGGCGCAGAGCGACCTGAGGTGGGCTCACGGGAAGAGCGGCTTGCCAACAACCGCACGTCACCTTTGGAGAATGAATATTCCAGAAAGGCAAGGAAAAACCATGAATGAGGCAAGCTGGTGCCAATCAGTTAGTACAGCTGAAGGCCTGGTGTGGCCCGCTACCTGACCCAACTCACACAGGCGACAGGGCTATGCCAGTGCGAAGACGGAGGGGCTTGGGGGCTGGGCCCCCGAGCTCTGGGTGCAGCGCCCCAGGCAGCCCCAGTGCAGCAGTGAGGAAGGCCACCAGCGGCCCTAGTTGAGCAGGTTGCCCTGCTCCTGGGCCTGGGTCAGGCTGTCCTTGCGGTGCAGGTGGTGCACCCCCATCCTCTTGGGGCTACGCTGGGGCCGGCTGGAGCTGGGAAGAGGCCCAGGCCCCTCCCCAGTGTCCCTGTCACTGGGTAACAGGCTCTGGCACTCCTCCTCAGGGCTGATGGGCAGGTTGAGTTCTTCCTCTTCCTCCTCATGGAGGAATCCAGAATCCCGTTCCATGGTGAGCAAAAGCCCAGTCCCATTGGGTGGAGAGCTAGGAGCCAAAACCACCTCATCACTGTTGCTGGGACTCAGGGCAAAGTGGCGTTGCAATTCGGGGAGTGCGTCCCGGCCAAAGGCTGTGCGCTGGGCCACGGCGGAAGGTGGTGGGGTGCGTTCCACAAATGCCCGCTGCCAGCTGGCCAGCAGGTCCTCCTCGGAGCCTGCGGAGCTGGCTGGAGTGCTGAGGACTGGGGGTGCTGGACTGGCGTGGTGGTGGGGCGAGGCCTGGGCTGAGGCAGGGCTGCTAGGCCCCGGGCTGGGGCGGGCCCGCTCACTGCCTTCCCCCACAAGGCTCAGCGAAATGGCCTGGCGGGTGGCGTAAGTGCAGTTGGGCAGGGGGCTGTTGCGGGGAATGCGCACCTTATCCTCCGAGAACTCTATTACCCTGCGACCAGGGTACAGTGGGTGTGGAGGTGATGGGGTAGGATACGGGCTCAGCTTCTCAAAAGCTGGCATGGGCAACTCCTCTTCTGGGGAACCACCGGTAGTGCCCAGAGAGCGACACTCTCCATTGGGCTGGAGGGCGGGGCTGCCAGGGGCCAGGGGACTGGCAGGCTCACCTGAGGCCCCCCCACTCATGTCCACGTGCACAAAGACGTCCTCGGCCAAGGGGTGCCCAGCACTACCAGACTGGGCTGAATTCAGCAGCAGAGACTCCGGCTTCTCCAGTACCCGGGCAATGACTGATGTGGGTACCACGGCTCCTGGGGCCGGGCTGGGAGAAGGGCCTGGGCTGGCTGCCTCCGGACTACTGTGCAGGTGTTTCCGAACCATGTCCTGTAGCTCACAGGGCAACTGAGATGAAGCAGAAGGAGAAACAGAGCAATGAACATTCCCAGCCAGAGAGGATGAGTCAGGGCTCCCACATGCCGCCAGCTCTGTGTGTTAGCTCCTGACCCCTGGCAAGCCAGAGGGGCACCTCACCACACACACCAACAGGCTGGGGGTAACATGCCACATGGGGCTCCACCCGCACAGCAGCATCTGATCCTGCATGTGCCGCTGAGGCCTGTGCACCCTCAGGCTGCTTCCTCTCTACCTCTGCGATGGCTCTGCCCAAGCCAGGCCAAGGCTTAAGACTCGGTACCGACCTGACACCTGCAAAACACCTCTCCTTCTGCCAGCTGCAGCAACCTTGGAACTGAGGCTCTGCAGTCGAAGGGGTTCCCCTTGGGGTGATGGCATAGGGTGGCCCTAACCCCCCTTCAATACTCATGGCAAACAGCCCTGGCCACATCCTGCCCCCTGCAAAGGGTCCTCACACCAAGTGCCCACCATCTCAGTTAAGGAGCACCAACAGGGCAAGGCCCCAGCACTGTAGCACACAGACCAGCAGCCAGAAGCAGAGCTAACTGGTGTGAGAGGAGAGGCCAGAGACGGCTGGGTGGAAATGGGGTATTGCAAGAAGGACAGACAAGTGCAGGCAGGGATGGAGGAGCTGCTGCACTGGGAACGCTGTTCTACTCACATCAGCAAACTTGTGGTTGCGGAAGTGGGACTTGTTGCACTTGAGGAGCTGCACAGCCAGGTTGCAGTCCAGGCGGTACCGCTCCTGCAGGTACACACATGGGTTACAACCACGCCTGGCCCTCCTGAAGAAACACGACTAAGCCAGAACAAAGCCAGCCACAGAGCCAGCCATGGGCGGGGAGGGGCACGCACGTTGAGCTCCTCCAGCTTGTTGATGGTGTTCTTCGCATCCAGCAGCTTGTTAGTCAGCTCCACAATCTCCCAGTCCAATGTCTTCCTATCCATCTCGGCCTTCTTGATCTGGCGATACACTTGGGGTAAAACAGGCCCACATCCCAGCGGGCCCTGCCTTCCCCCCTCCCTCCCGTCCCCCGGACATGCTGCCTCCTCCCAGCCCAGACAAGAGGCCACAGGTGCAGCCAAGGCAGACAAAACAGAGACAAATGATGGACAGACAGGAGGGGACCGGGCACTTCTGCTCTCCGGCCATGACCTAGTGCTCTCTGAGCATGACCTAGTGCTGCCTAGGCACAGGACACTCATGGTGTAAGCACTGCCCATCCTTTGAGGGCAGCTAGGGAACTAAAGCCCATGTGTGCAGCTGCTTCCAGGATCAAGCTGGGAGGAGGGAGGCGGGCTGGGTGGCAGCCGGGGCGCCTGGGAGATTAGCTCTCTGTCCAGGAGGGAGCTGCAGGTTCTAAAGTGGCTTCTGATCCGCAGCCTCCCCAACCCCCAAGATGGCTGGGCTGGCTTCCACTGGCAGCAAAGCTGTGAGTGTTCAGTGGTGACATCAGTCAGTAGCTCTGCCAGAGCCAAGAGCAGGCGCCCCGGCTCCCTCCCTGGAGGGAGGCCCTGACTACTGGCCGGGCCTCACACAGGGAAAAGGGAAGCAGGAGGAGCACACAAGGGGTGCAGGGGATGTGGGGGGGAAATGGCCAGGGCGCCTGCGACCCGGATCTCAGCTGAGGAGGAGGCCAGAACAAGGGAGGAAACACAAACTCAGACGCAACTGCAAAAATCCAGCTGTGGCTAAGAGAGGCCTGAGAGGAGAGTGCGGCAGCGACGGTGGCAGCATGAGGGGCAGACGAGGAGAGAAGAGAAACAGTGTGAGCGTTTCCGACTGGCACAGCACACCGCGGCCCCCCCGCCCCTCTCCACCCCGGTTCCCAGGACAGGACAGCATCTCCCCAAGTCCTAGCCCAGCGCGGCCGTGAGCACAGTGCAGCCAGACTGCCCTCCTGGCCAGGTTACCAGCGCGTGCAGCTTGTCCTCCAGCTCCTGGTTGGTCCGCTGCGAAGCTGTGTAGCTGTTCTGTAGCCTGTCGAGGGACACAGGCAGACCCTCAGGTCATAATCCTGCTCTGCATGCTCCGCTTGGGCCCTCCTCCATCCAGGGTAGTGGGCAAGGCCTTCTCCTCCTGAAGCTCCCATTTTCTAATCAGAAGCCCATGACTACCAAGGTCACCTCCACTGACCTCCTGTCACTGAGGAGATGCCCACCTGTGGAAGTCTGTTACTCCTCCCTCCCTACACCCCATTCCCACACCTGCGAAACTTGTCCTTAAACTTGTCAAGCTCCTCACGGCTCTGGCCCAACTCCAGCTCCAGGCAGTCCTGCCCGATTTCCAGCTCACGCTCCAAGGCCTCAGTGCGTCTGGTGGCCGAGGCCAGACGTCGACGAAGCTCTTCATTCTCCTGCTGTAAGAGCCTGGCAAGGTGGGGTCAGGAGCACAGAGGCATTAGAGATAGAGATAAATGGTACAGCCATTTACATCCCCTATCACATTGCAGATACGAGTTTCAGCTGTTCTACTTCCAACCCAGCTCCCTACCAACACAGAGGCAGGCAGCAGAGGATGGCCCAAGAACCTGAGCCCTTGCCACCCATGTGGGAGGCTAGGAGGGAGTTCCTAGCTCCTGGTTTTGGGCTGACCAGGTCTGGCTATTGCGACTATTTGAGGAGTGAACTAGCCATGGAACAGCTCACTGTCTGTCACTCTGCCTTTCAAATAAATAAATCTTGAGAGACACAGCCAACCCTAGAGCTGCATGCTGGGCTCAGGATGACATGAGGACAGGCAACTGAAGGCAGGAGATCCCTGGAGCCATGGCCTGAGTCCAGGACAGCAGCTTTCACAGGCCTGCTGGCCCTGAGGCTACAACTGGGACTAGAGGAGAGATAGAAGGAATGGCGGGGGACAGGCCAACGTCCCCCAGTATCACAAAACAATGACAAGACAGGACTCAAGGAGGGTCCAGCTCAGGCTGTCTCTGGTTACAGTCCAAGCCAGCCACCAAGCCCCCAGCTCCAGTTTCCCCACTACAGAACCAGGCCTCTCCATTATTCATCTCTTGGAAATCCAGCCCAGCACTGCCCTCCTCCGCAGAGGCCTCACAGGCTGATGGAAAGGCGATGGGGGGCAGCTGGTACAGGAGGGCCGCTGTGCTCTCGGGAGTCAGAGACCAAGAAGGGGCCCTAGCCAGAGCAGCCGCAACCTCAACACTTCTCTCAGGGTCCCCAAACTCTAGCCCAACCTGCACCTCACCTAACCTAGCAAAGGCCCAGGTGATGAGGGACACAGCTAAGGCAGGGCAGTCATTCAGGTGACAGATACTCACTTCATCCTTTCCGCATCAGTCAGGGGTTCCTGGGGAAAGAGGACAGAAGCCTGAGGCTCAGCTCTGGACCAGGCCCACCCTCCAAGGAGCCAGGAGAAGGGCCATGCCTAAAGTCCTAAGACTCGTGGCAGCAGAGAGAGGTGGAAGCAACCCAGTCATGGCCAGATACATCAGTTAGTTACTCTCCCACACCAAATCCAAGACTCAGGAGTCCCCTCTAACCTCCACCCTTAATCCTGAACCCATTTTCCAAAGGATCTTGGGGCTCAAGTTACCTCCCACAGAGAGTCTCTTAGCCGTCCACTAGGCTCCCTGTGGGCCCTGTCTCCACACAGGCATGGCAGAGGCCTTTCAGAAAAGTGAGCAAGTCAGGTGGAGCTGGAGTTAGAGTTTTGTCACAGCCCTCAGGGACATAGCTAAGGCAGGGCAGTCATTCAGGTGCGGGAAGACAAGGGCAGACTTTGGACTTTTCTGCCAGTAGCATCAAGTATATGGGTGAGGAGTGCCCAGGGCCAATCCCGACTGACAGGAGTATCGGTTTTGTATTGGTTTTACCGTCCTGCCGCATCCTTTCCAAGCCCCCTGTGTGCCAGGGTCCCAGAATCAGAGCTCAGTCGGCCACAAGCAGACACATTAAGGAGCCTTCTCCACATGGGCCTGACTGCTTCAGAACTGCAATCATGGGCAGGATGTGAGGCGCTGGCCCAGATCCCAGACTCTGGAGCCAGGACCCAGTTCTGGCACATACTGACTGTACAACCTTAGCTTCCCAGAGCCTCAGTTCCTGCTTCTAGAAAACACAGCCCCCCCCCCCCCCCCCGGTAGCTCCCAGCCTAACAGCTGGCATTTGTATTTAGTGTTCCCTGAGATGACATGGGAGAGTCCTGGCACTTCTGTCCCCAATCAAACTAACTGGGGCCATGACATGCCTGATGCCCAGCATGTTTCATTCCTGGAACATGCTCCATGAAGAGCAAGAGAGAGCAGCTGTGGCAGTGGGGTGGGGAGCCCACTGCAACCTTCACTGCCCCGCCAAGAAGATTCCTGAGTGAGGAGAGCCAGTGTGGCATGTGCTTGGCAGCTGACTGTAGGCCACCCAAGAGCAGAGCCTGGAGCCAACATGGTCCCTGGTGGGAGTACACACATAATAACCAAGGTTAGCCCAGCAAAGCACAGCTGGCAGAAGGGCACACTTCCCGGGGACAGGGAAGCTGGTCTGGCAGGGAGCAGTCAGAGAGCCATCACCAAGCAGCCTCCAGAGGACCTACAGCTTGAAGAAATTTTCTCCCCTATGGAGGACCATGGGCCCAGCCTTCAGCAGGCCAAGACCCCTCAGCTGGATAGGCTGCTGAAGCCATGAGCTGGGTCTCTCTGCCATGAACAATCACTCACAGGAGGCTCCTGGGAGCCTCCTTTGCCCACTGTCAGCATTGTTGCAACTGGGAGATGGCACACCCGTTATCAACAATGCCACCTGCCCAACTCAGGGAGCCAGAAGTTCAGATGAGCAAGGTGAACAAGATGCCCCATGCCTGTCAGTCAGGAGCAAGAGTGCAGCCTTGCTGACCTGCTCAAGCCGCGATCCTGGAATGTCCAGCCGCAGTTCCCGATGCTCTGGTGGGGCTTTGCGGTAGGGTTTCTTAGCAGGAGCTGCACTGGTCATTCTGGGAGGTGAGGGCTCCTCCACCACCTGCTAAGGAGAGGGAAGGAAGAAAGGATGAACCTCAGAGATGTGGTCAAAAGGTCTTTTGAACTACAAAAAGAAAAAGGATGATAAAAGGGAGGGAGATACTTGTGGGAGCCACCAGACACATGCATCTGGGCCACTGCCTGACCATTAGAGGGACATAACATTATTGTGTCAGTGCCCCTGCCAGAGCGGAAAACTTGATATCAGCAGGGGAACTGAAGGGTGAGAGTTACAGGACCTGGCGCAGGGACCTACGCAGAGTGGGCCGTACCCCAAAAACAGAGCAGGGAGTCTGCAGAACAGCCCCACCTTCCCGTGTGGGCTTCAAAGGTCTCTCCATGCATCAGTGTCCTTAACTTGAAACGGCCAGGAATAGCACCAGTTACACAGCGTTCTTGTGAGGATTAGGGAAAACACTAGGTGTTTGGGCAACACATCTCCGTTGAAGAAGGTGGTAATAGAAGTAAGGGTTTGAGGAGGTTCTCCTAAACCAAGATCTTCTCCAAACCGGAGAAGCCTCCAGCCACAGACACTGAGAGCCACGCCTCTGAGACCTCTACCAAGAGCAGATACTTAGCTGCCCCTTCCCTGCAATATCCCAAGAAGAAAGGTGAGAGCAGGGCCCAGGCACCATCAGGGACATACCGTGTTTGTGTCGGCAGCTCGCACAGTTCCGCTGTCCAGCCGTCAGCCTGCAGCTCTCCGCATCCCAGGGCCCCTCCACTTCCTCTGGCCAATAGATCCTGAAACCAGAGAAGGGGAGAAATGAAAGCCAGGTGCCGGCCACCTGTCCGTCAGTGCCACAGGCCTGCTGTCTGTCTGGGACTTGGAAGGTTCCCCAGGGAGGGCCAGAAAGGCAGGCCATGGAACAAGGAATCTGAGGGGAAAGTGGTGTGGGTGCAGGGTGCTGGGGAGCACTGAGCTCCCATCTCCACAGCACCATCCCAGCCAGAGGCCACTGTGCACGGTTCATGGTCTCAGCTTACCATGTACCCCATCCTGGAAAGGGGCCAATTCTGCCCTATCACTAGCCCTACCTGTCCTGGAAGCCACGAGACATGTGGGGAACAAAACACGCAAAGGAGAACACCAAGAGAAACCCTAGTAGAAACATAAAATAATGGGCAGAGAAAATGCTAGAGAGAGAACTCCTGGCAAGTGTTCACAAGGAGCCCAAAGACTATCTCTGGGGGCCTGTGATGGGCAGGGCCAAGGCCAGGACAGGAGAGCTGGACAGGCAGCAATTGAGGGCAGTGGTCCTTAGTGAGGGCAGCACTACTCACTCCCCTTCCGTCAGGGATGCCTGGAGAATGTTCTTAGTTGTTAAAACAAGGGAACCGGGGAGGTGGCTGCTACTGGCATCCAGTAAGGCAATGCCAGGGATGTGGCCAGTCATCCCGCAACAAACACCCCTGTCCCCACAGCAAGGAATTATCGAGGCAAATTGTTAACAGTGCCAAAGATGAGAAACCCTGGAACAGAAAACCCAATTCCAGGGTGCGGGGACACCTGGGCTCCAGGCTTGGTGCTGCTCCTGGCAGAACGCGGGGCTCCAAGGACTGCGTGACCTGATTGTGAGGTTCAAGGTTGGCCCCACCATACAGAGCCCTGACTTGTAATAAGCAGGGCTGCGGCACGGGGGCAGCAGCCACCAAGGGGAGGAATGGAGGCAGTAACCTTAGGTGGCCTTCTGGGCCCTGCAACAATCTCTTCCCAGCCAGGCAACCTGCACCAAGCCGGGCGCCTAGGGAAGCCCTGCGGGCTGAAGCTTGTGTTCTACTGTTAGGACATGCCCTGGCCGTGACTCCTGCCACATTCCAACAGGGCCTGCGGCAGCGAGAACTGAGGGACTGGTGGAAGGCAAGAGCGGTCCCCCACTTCTGTCTGGGCAGCCAGTCCCTGGCGTGGGGAGCAGGGTAGGGCCAGGGTGTGGCAGCACAGGCACGCGCCATCGCCAGCTCCCACCCCTTGAAGGGGAGGCAGGACGTGTCCCCACAGGGCAAGAGCAGCATGCTAGGTCAGGCTGACTCCCTGCACAGGAATCTGGGCAGGCCTGAAAGGACAGCACATTCCTGGGGTGTGGGGAAGCAAACAAGTCCCCACCAAGGTTCCCGAGGGCGGCCTTTCCAAGGGGGCCCCAGGGGGAAGGTTCCAATGGCCTGAGGCACATGTCTGGCACATCCCAGGCTAGCCAGGGCTCCTAGGTTCCAATGCTCAGGGGCATGTGGCGTGGAGGGTACATAGGAGTTCCAGGGTAGGGCAAGACCTGAGATCAATGGTTATGGGCAGTTGAGAGCTTCTTCATACAGAATCACAGGGAAGCCCAGCACTGTCCTTGCCTCCCTCACTTCTCTATGAAGACAGAGGACCTCCTTGCACCTCCACTTGCTCCTCTGAGCTGGGGAACACCTACCCCATCACCTCTTTAAAGACCCTGCTTCCATCCTCAGCCTCTCCTTCCCTGCCCTGGCTCTTGCCACAATCCACACTGTCCTCCAGGGAGTAGGCCATTTGAGCAAGCCATATGTGGGCAAGAAAGCCTGTGGACACTCAGCTCTTGGGGAATTCTACCTGTGAGGAGTGCTGCTGCCGTCTCCTCCATGCCTGCAGCTCTAGCTCCAGCTGCCACACATCCCACAGCTCATCGACCGTACCCTGATCTTAGGTCTCCACACCCCAGCCCTGGGATACATTCATTCCCAGGGCTTCACTGGCCAGAGAGAATGGAGCTAGCAACCAACGGGACAATGCGGGTGTGGCTGGCAGGGAGAATGAGGACTCTGGGCGAGAGGCAGATGGGTGACGGGAAGCAGAACCTGTTCTCTCCCAACATGTCCGAGACACAGTGAGGAGAAGGCAGGGGGAGCAAGCAGCCTGTGGGGTCCCCAGCACAATACCACAAGGGACACTGTGCTATGTCCACAAGTCCTCAGGCTCCAGCTGACTCTTACCATTTTCTAAGAGCCCCAGAGCCAGGCTGCAAGGGACCTACAGCTGCAGTGCTGGACAGGAACTTGGTGGGCTGGCAGCTCACTGCCCTTGACTGGCAGTATGACACGGAAGGCAAGAACAGACCCAGGGAGGGGAGGCGAGCAATGCGATGGGAGGGGGACCCAGGGACAGCAAGGCAAGAAGCAGCCCTGAACTGGATGGGAACAGGGCCATCCGCTGGCCGCTGCTAGCCCTATCTCCTTCACCAGGCGGCCTTGGAATACTGAAATTCCAGAAGACTCCCAGTCCCACACTGAGAAAGAAAGGTCCCCCTAGAAAAGCAGCTGGCCAACTCAGAGTGGGCCACGGGCCAATGACAGTAGGCAGCAGCCAAGGAACGCCTGTGCGGCCTCTCAGCCTCTGGAGGCTGGCTCCAGGTGTCTCCATGACACGAGGTTCCTGGAGAATAGTCTAGAAATTAAGGCGAGAATCCCATTCCATCCCCAAAGGAATTACGGCAGGTGACAGAATACCCAGCTCGAGTGCTGGGTCTACTATAGGAGCAGCTGGGGCCAGGGAGAAGGCAGCAAAACCTGATGTGGAGGGGGGCACCTCAGGCTGGACCTGCAGGCACTTTGTGGGAGGCACCCAAGTGGCCGCAAGCCCTGCTCAACCCATGAAGACTTGAGGACAGAAAGGGGCCCTCCATTGTTGCTTTCCTGCCTCACCTCTTTCCTCTACCACCCGGCATTCACTCTTCACTATCAGTTCGGAGCACAGCCTCCACCGGGTGTCTGCGGAGGCAGAGGGGGCGACAGCTTCCGAGCTGTCATGTTGCAATCTGCCAGTCGGCACAGGCCGCCTGTTGCCACCTGCCCCGTATTAAATACCTTCTCCCTGATTACAGCCCATGGGGCACGATTAGCTGCCTTCAGAGAACAAAGTCTACTTTCATTAGAAATGGGACTCAGCACACACAGCGAACCTGTGTTGTGAACC
This sequence comes from Ochotona curzoniae, assembly GCF_017591425.1. Lineage (NCBI taxonomy): Eukaryota > Metazoa > Chordata > Mammalia > Lagomorpha > Ochotonidae > Ochotona > Ochotona curzoniae. Next base: position 8,506,734 of record NW_024466004.1, on the reverse strand, counting down.
TGCACCCTGAACCCACTGAACAGTGGAGCAGCATGGAGACAGGGACCAATATGTAGTCTGCACAAGCAGCCTGAGTGAGTACTGTGCTCTCATCAAACGACAAAGAACTGGCAGGCCTCACTCTCTCATTAAACAGGAAGGCACTCCGCCCGGTGCCCGGTAGCGGGGCAGCACACATGAGCAGGGGTGGCCACCATCCTCACGGCAGCTGGACATACAGACTCTCTTCAAACAAACTCTGCCACTCTTCCCAGCAAACACCCACAGGAGTCAATGGCATAAAAGTTCAAGCCCCCGGCAGGGATGATCTCCCACTTTCCTCCACTGTCCTTTCTGGAGTCTGCCCAAGGCCCAGGCGAGAGGGAGGGGCAAGCATCCAGTTTCCTCCCGGTGAGGCCTGAGAGCAGCCAGGCCTTACCACTCTCAGGGAGGCAGGCGGGCTGGCCTCCTCACTGACCAGGGCTCTTTGGGCCCTCAGCCGTGGGACAGCTCCAGCTACTGTTTCCCACTCCATGGGCCCTGGGCCAGCTTGTCCTGACCTGCTCCCTACATCACCAACACCCATTTTAAGAAAGTATCCCTGCAGCAGGTCACCAGGGGTCAGATCATACTTAAAACCTCCAATAAGCTCTCTGCTCACTGCTGTCTGTGAATTAAGCCAGAGATGAGCTTTATTTTTTTAGGGGGGGTATACCAAATCTTCAGAAACAGAGAGCATCCACAAGCCACACAAAGATCACTGAAGCACTTCTTCAAGGGAAGCGAGGAATGAACAGTGCCTTTAAAAGGAAAGAAAACCCTGGCCCTCCTGCTGAATACACAACTGTGCTGTGTGCGTGTGCTGTTGTCACTCCCTGGGAACCCAGCAGGATATAAACAAGTAATAAAAATAAATACAGCCACTTCCAAAAGGCCTAATCAACTGTGCTGACATGAGCATCTGATCACACAGGCCCCAGGGCCTCTTTAGAGTTGCTCTGGGCTAAACACCCGTGGACATAGGCTCTGAACCCCATGGGCTGTGCCAAGTTGCACCCCATGGTGCACAGGCTGCTGTGCTGTCACAAAAGCCTGGCGCTTCTCCAGCCTCAAGTCCAAGCTCTTTCTCCAACTGAAGTCCAAGGAACAGGCCACCACCCTGCAAGGCCCAGTCCTGTCACCAGGTGAGCCAGCAATAGCCCCTGGAAATGCCCGGGAAGATCCTCTTCCCCATGTCATTACTCCAGGCCCTCTCTGCATCAACTGCCTTCAGAGTCCAGGATCTGCAGTGTGCCAGATTCTGCCAGAGCTGGGAGCGGCCTCCCCTATACCTTCTGCTGACACCCCTCCTGCTCGCCTCCAGCCCCCAGTTTCCGGCATGCAGCTGTGCCTGAGATCCATGAGCAAAGCCCTCAGCAATCCTGGGCACGTGGCAGGCAGGCAGCCAACAGCTCATGGGGTGGGGCCTGGGCAGAGGTTCTGCTCTGGGCTGATGACTAGGCTGCCAAATGCCAGTCTATGCCCAGACCAGCCTTGCTGCCCATTCAGCAGCACTGCCTGCCTCCCCTCTGTGCAAGTACAACTTCACCCTCTGGGACAAGTTGCCTACAGCCCTAACCTGACCCAGTGCCCACTCTAAAAGGAACAGACTGACAAGGTTTTGAAAACCCAAAGGGATGGAAATTATCTGGCCCTGTGGTGACCCTGAGGATCCCAGAGTCTGGGGGACCTGTGAGGGTTCACCCAGTGACCCCCAAGCAAGCATCTCCACTCTACCCACCTGGCCTCCCCTCCATGCAGACATTTGGCAAGGGCAAAGGAGCTGAAGACTACTGATGAGAATCCAGGCAAACCAACACTTCAGTCAAATAAAGGGAGTGCCCAAAATTCCACAAGTTCATGGCCAGCCCTTGTCATTCACCTCTTCTTTTGAACTAAGCGGAGTGGTCCCCTCAATCCAAACCCCTTTTGATCTCCCAAGTCCCCTCCAGCTTGCTGACTTCCTATACAGGGTCCTTTCTTAAAGGTCACAGTTACACACACACACACACCCATACTACCAGGCCAGTCTCCCTCACAGCTGAAAGAGAACTGAATTCACTCCAAGGGCCTTCAGCCAGACCTGTGCTGAATGCAGAGGCTGGGGACCCAGGAATCTGCCTACAGAGTAACCTATGCACAGCATTAGAAAGACCAGAGATACTGGAACCCTCCCAGCCTAGCCTAGCTTACCCCATTTTCTTCCAAAGCCTGGGGGGAACAGGCAGCTGGGTAGGAACGCATGAGGGCAAGCCAGGCCTCACTCACCAGTCTCCCAGTCTGAGCCCAGTACAGAGTCAAGGTCAGGTCCTGCCCCTGTTGGGCTGAGGCACCCTTCCCAGTTCTCGGCTAAAGTCCACCTGAAGCTCCATACGTGGAAGGGGTGGGGGGCCAAGCTCCACCCCTTTTACCTCCCAGAGCAACGGTGAGCACCTGGTTCTGGGCTCCAGCTTGCCAGCTTATTTTTTAAGTAGCTTCACTTTCCTACCCAGGGTCTTCTCAGAGCCCAGGGCTTCTTCAATTTTCCCTACCCCAGAAAGAACCTTGCAATTGATCCTAAGTTTTTCTCCTAGGCTGAGAATAATGGGGAGAACAATCTCCCACTGTTGATAAAGGGGCGGTGGGGAGGAGAAGCCACCTGGTCTGGGAGGGAAGTCCCTTCCATCTGCCTCTGAGGTGACAGAAGCAGCGCCATGGTAACTGAGGCATGCTCAAGCTGTGCTGGGTGCAGCAGAAGCTGTGACCATTCCTGTTTGCAGGGAGAAGCAGTGGACCCGTGCTGACTGACATAGGGGAGCAGGTGGCCACGTACAAGAAATCAGTTCTCTCTTACTGGACACGAAGAAGGCAAATCCACCCACAAGCAGGAGCCTGGGTAACTGGAGGGCACCGCAGTTAGGACAGCAGAGCAGAGGAGATTGCACGATGTCAGCCAGGGAGGAACGGAGCACAGATGTGCTACTGGCAGTAGCCCAGGGAAGGCGAGCTGGCCGGGTCACACTCACAGGGTCAGTGTCTTCTCCCCAGCCAGCCAGCTTTCCTGGTTAGTACAGGCAGTGACAGACCCTCCATATAAACAGCTCGGTCTGTGAGCAGCCCCACTCCAGTGCTGCAAGAGTGGAAGGATGCCAGGCTGCAGGATGCCTAGGGGAGCACTAGAATGACTCCTAGACCCTCAAGCCAGGGGGAAGTGGAGCACAACCCCTGCCCACAAGGAGTCCTGCTTGCTGACCCCAGGAAAAAGGGGTCAACAAGGCTGGCTGGTTGGTCAACAAAGAGGACAGCTGCTGTGGAAAAGCCACAGCTCCCATCTCGTCTAGTCACCAAACACTGCTGCCAGGCCGCACCAGGGCTCAGAAAGCTGAGCTATAAGAACAAAGCCACCCCCATCCCCCACCGGCTGCAGCTGCCACCCATCCTGTGCCTGTGCCAGCAGAGCCCATCCCACCAACCCCACAGTTCCACAAAGACAACCAGCTTGGGACCAGGGGTCATGACAAGAGCTGCATCAGAAAGCACAGTACAATGGGACAATATGTGACCCAGCATGGAGCCGAGCCAGGCGGGGGGAGAGGTGGCACCTTGCCACTTCACAGTTCTTGACAGGGCCAGGGGCGGGGCACTTTTCACGCACCCAGCCCCAGCAGGATCTGCCGGCAGGGGTGGAGGGTGGGAGTGAATGCTACAGCCAGGTTTCCCAGACCTCCACAGAAATTACTCCCTCCCTGCCCTCGGAATGAGTAGTGCCCGTAAGAGCACAAGCAGAAACACTTCTTTCTGGAAGCCTCAAGAGCACAGCCTGGCTTAGAGACATGAATGTGGCCGTAGCAATGGAATCCCAGAGACTCCACCAGCCGCGTGCTCTGGGCGGCGGGACAGGCAAGCTAGAACACACGTGTCTGCAAACCCTGCAGATGGCAAGATGTTGGCAGGAAACAGATGGGGAGGGAGGCGTCTCCCTCTGTGCGGGGAAGCCCCGCAGGCTGTACAATGACTTGGAGAGCAGGGAGGGAAGAACACTCCCCACACTGCCCCAGAGGCGGCTCCAGCCTTCCCCAAGCCTGGGGTCGAGACTCCCATTGATGGGAGAAGCCCCCAGCGGCTCCCCAACGGCCTACACCTTCGCTACGCTCCCCATATTGCTCAACCCACACTGAAGCAGGGCTGACAGCTAACCAGGGAGATGACGGGCCAGAAAACAAAGACAACTCTTCCTCCTGCAAAATCCATTCTTCCTGGACTTTCCAGAAGCCTGGCCTGGACAGCGACCCTACGAGTCCTCCAAAGACCCCAGCTGGAGTTGGTTTGCTTTCAAAAAGAAGAGCAGAAGATGACCTGGATAAATCAAGACTTCAGAAAGCAGGGACTCTCATTGCACTAAAATAGGAGATAGGAAATGAGGTCATTTTTCTCTTCACAGCCAATGGTAAGAGGAGTGGAATGGCAAGCACACATGAGACAGACACACGGACGCCCACCCAAGGCACACCTGCCACACAGCTTCCTCTCAGAGTAGGAAGCAGCCCCCTGGGGCAACCCCAGGGCACTAGAGGGATCCTGTTGGGGAAAAGCTTCTGCAGCCTCCCCAGGACAGCTCCCCCAGCTGGGAATCAGGCCCCAGACCCCCAACAAGGACTGCTCTCCTTCTGGTAACCTGTTCAGAGAAGAGAGCAAGCTGAAAAACAGTATGCCCTGGTATCCAGGTAAAACAATACATGTTGAGGGCCAAGGTTGTGGCACAGCAAGCTAATCCCCCATCTGCAGCCATTGAGGGGGAGGAATGAACCAGTAGATGAAGAACCCTGTCTCTTTCTATCAAATAAAAAACAATTTTAAAATGACTTAATTATCTTGAAAATCAGAATTAGAGAAAAAGAAGTAACAGAAAGGGAGAAATCTTCCATCTGCAAAGTCACTCCCCAAAGGGCCACAGTGGCTGCGTCAGGCCAATGCCAACATCTTCCTCTGGGTCTCCCTCATAGGTGGCAGGGTCCCAAGCAACTGGGCCTGCTGCTTTTCCTAGGCACATCAGCAGGGATCTGAAGTGGAGTAGCCCAGACTCAAAACAGTGCTTACATGGAACGCCAGCATCACAGGCAGCAGCTTTATCCACTATGCCACAAGGCCAACCCAAACTAAGTGTTTTCAAATAAGCTAACTAATAAGGAGGTGCAATGCTCCTACTCATGGTCAAATCCGGCTGAAACACGTTGTGCATTCCAACACTGAGGAGCAAGGAAGGGCACCCAGGAATGCCTTCACACCTGCCAGCTGCTGCTTTCTTCCTTCTCACCCACCTGGACATTAACAAGGTTGCAGTAAACCCCGGATGTGAGCAGAGCCCACCTAGCTGTGACACAACCAGAAAAACAAGCAGGTTCCAGCGAGCACTGGGAAGAACTCAAAGCTCAGTAACGAGAGGCCTGGCACAACGTGCCTATATCCTCCCCTTACACATGCTGGGATCCCATATGGGTGCTGGTTCATGTCCTGGCTGCTCCACTTCCTTTTGGCCTCAGAAAGTTGCAGAGGATGGCCCAAAGCTTTGGGAATCTGCACCCACGTGGGAGATCTGGAAGAAGTTCCTAGCTCCTGGTTCCAGATCAGCTCAGCTCCGGCCATGGCAACCATTTGGGAAGTGAACCAGCAGACACAAGATCTTTCTCTCTGTAAATCTACCTACCTTTCCTGTAAAAAATAAATACATCTTTAAAAAAAAAATAGAGTAAGTACAAAAGCAGGGACAAATGGGGGGGGGGCGGTTCCTAAGGAAACGACATTCAAACTGAAACCTGAAGGACAAAAAGAAAGGTAGAGGGAGGGGCAGAAGAGTCCAGGAAACATACATTGTAATGTGGCACCTGTGTGTGCAAAGGCCCAAAGGTGAGAAAACAAAGAGCAGAGCTCAAACAGCACCGAGGGGCTCAATCCAAGTGAGAGGCAAGGGCTCCATTTATCTAGACATCCTTGGCACTCAAAATGTGACAGTGAGGAAGGAAAGTAGTTAAAGATAACCCCCGGGCCTGGCGCAATAGCATAGTGGTTGAAGTCTTCCCCTTGCACACGCCGGGATCCCATAACGGGCACTGGTTCTAATCCTGGCAGCTCCACTTCCCATCCAGCTCCCTGCTTGTGGCCTGGGAAAGCAGTCGAGGACAGCGCAAAGCCTTGGACCCTGCACCTACGTGGGAGCCCCAGAGGAGCTCCTGGCTCCTGATTAGCTCAGCTCCAGCCATTGCAACTGCTTGGGGAGTGAACCATCTGACAGAAGATCATCCTCTCTGTCTCTCCTCCTCTCTGTATATCCGCCTTTCCAATTAAAAAAAAAAAAAGATAATCCCCAAACAGGGAACCTTCAGAGAAGCCACTGATCCACACAATAGAAACAAGATGGTAAAGGGGAAGGAGAGTGGGCTCAAAACCCATCAGCCTCCAGGCGGCAACTCACTCCTCTGCACAGTGTGCTCTGGGTCCACACTGTGACCCAAAGGCGTGCTCCACGGAGACAACACACTTCAGCATGCTGACAGCAGTGCATCCCGATCAAGAATGCGAGCCTGAGAACGTGCCACTCTGACTTAACGCAGGCAGAGGGACAAGACACACACCATGTCCCTCTCAAAGTCACAGGAGCCGGAACACACAGGGCTGCAAGAACCCGAAGCCCACACCCCTGAGCTGCGCCCCTTCCCCTCCTCAATCGGGGTAAGTACCAGGAGCACGCCTTCTCTGAAGGCAAAATGGAGAGTCACTAAAGAAAAACAGGCCCTGCGGGCGTGTGAAATAGACAGGACATGACTCAGAAGCAAGACAGGAGTCTTAAATACAGGGCAAAGGAAAAGCAGTCAGTCAGACTCCGGCACGCCTCCGCCCACAGGCTGCACCGGGCCTGCCTCCCTCAGACGGCAGAAGCCCCGTGCTTTTCCACTCCCCTCACACTGCAGGGAGGGAGCCCTCTAAATGCCTGCTTTTTTTTTTTGCTCTATAGTTTGCTACTTGTTATTTTTAAAAGAAAGATAACATCAATCATCTATGAATAGTAATACTACGCTTATTTCAACTGCGCATGTCAGTGGTCAAAGTCACCAATGAGCTGTAGTACGTTAACATGTGAGCATGCATACACACACACACGCACACACACACACACTCTCCCCCACCCCCCTCCTCTTGAATAAAAGCACACCATGCATCCTAAAGTCAGTCAGTCCACTTGCCCTCTCCAAGGTCCAAGGATTGCCAAAGCTGAACCATGAAGAATGCGCTTCAGCAATCCTGACACAGCGGGCTCCTCTCCATTCCAGTACCAGCTTCCATTATGCTTTTTGAGAGAGAGAGAGAGAGAGGTAGAAACAGAGAGGGCCTGGCATTACAGGGTAAGGGGTTAAGGTGTCACCTTTAGTAACAGCCACCAGTTTGAATCCCAACTGTTCTACTTCCAATCCAGCTCCCTGCTAACACATTGGAAAAGCAGCAGAGCATGGCCCAATTGCTTGGGTCCCTGCATCCAGGTGGGAATCACAGAAGTTCCTTGATCCTGGCTTGGGGTTGGCGTAGTCCCTAAGTGTTGCAGTCACTTGAAAGGTACACCAGCTCTGTGTGTGTCTCTCTCTCTAATGCGATTTTGAATTAAATAAAAATACATCTTTAAAAATAAATAAAGAGGGCCTGGAGCAATAGCCTAGTGGCTAAATCCTCGCCTACCATGCACTGGGATCCTATATGGGCACCAGTTCATATCCCAGCTGCTCCTCTTCCCATCTAACTCCCTGCTTGTAACCTGGGAAAGCAGTAGAAGCTCTGGGCTCCTAGCTTCAGATCAGCTCAGCTCTGGCTATTGTGGCCACTTAGGGAGTGAACCAGCAGATGGAAGATCCTTCTGTCTCTCCTCTCTGTACATCTGACATTCCAATAAAAAAAAATCTTTAAAAAATTAAAATAAATAAATCTTTAAAAATAAAGAAGAAAAATAAGAAAAAGAAATTTTAAAAAAGGAAGAAAGAGAAGGGCTGTGGCATGGTTCAACATGTTAATCCTGCACCTTCGGATGCTGGCATCCCCTATGGGCACTGGTTCGTGTCCTGGCTGCTCCACTTCTGATCAGCTCTCTACTTATGGCATGAGAAGGCAGTGCAAGATGGTCCAATGCCTTGGGACTCTGCATCCACATGGAAGACGTGGAAGAGGCTCCAGGCTCCAGGTTCCTGGCTTTAGCTCAGCTCACTTGCAGCCACTGTAAATACTTGTGGAAAGAACCAATGGATGGTAAATCTTTGCCTCTCTGTGTCTTGTTTTCTGTAAATCTGCCTTTCTAATAAAAGTAAATAAATGTTCAAAAAAAAGTAAAGAAAGAAAGAAAAGAAGTTTTTACGGGTGAAAAAAAAAGAGACAAAAAAAAAAAAAAAAAAAGGAAAAACAGAGACAGAGCTTCCGTGCACTGGCTCCCTTCCTAAATGCCCACAACAGCCAGGGCTGGGCCAGGGCCAGGGTCAGCAGCCAGGAATGCAATCCCACAGGGTGGCAGGCACCTAATCACTCAGCCATCACCGTTGCCTCCCAGCATGTGCTTCGGTGGGAAGCTGGAGTCAGGAGCCAGGAGTTACACCCAGGCTCTCAGATGTGGGACAAGATCTAAACCAGCGAGCTGATGCCAGTTACCACCAGTTATTATTTCTAACAGGAAGAGGACTAAGATGAAGAGCGCAGCCCCTATAAAAACTGTTGAAATAACAACATGAACAACATCCAAAAAAAATGTTACTACAAAATGTAGATACATGTAACCACCAAGACAAACATGAACCAGGATATAAGCAAGAGATACAAATTGCCACAAGGTATATTTAAAAGTGAACTTCATACCAATCCTTTCCTCCCATCCCCACAAACAAGCTCAGCTCCTGAGCTAGACTGCATGGGTTGAAATCCCAGTTCTGCCACCTGCGAGGTGGGTGATCTCGAGCAAGTTACTTCACCATTCTCATCTATGCCTTCACTTTCGCATCTGAAAAGCAGGGCTAGCACTGTACTCCATATGGTTGTGATGAAACTAATTAACACATGTAAAGTACTTGCAGTAGTGCCAGATACATAGCGCATGCTTGATAAGCACCATGTCCGCCTCTTCCTCATCCCCCAACTGCAGAGAACATAACTCTACAGCCTCACAGTTGGGCCCGGTGCGGTGGCGCAGTGGTTAAGGTCCTCTACAGCCTCACAGCTTCTAGGAGGTCACTGTCATTTCAGCATGACTTGAAATAGCATAATGAGGATTTCACAGTACATATCAAATCGTTACTAGCCAGAAGTTGTGCCTCATTTCTCAAACCTCAGGCCAGCAGCCCAAAGCAGTACAGATTCTCCATAAAGAAATAGCAAGTTCAACTATGAAGCACAAGTTCATGGTGTGATCTGATGACTAATACTTAGGTCAAGCAGTTAGCCAAGTACATGAATATATTAACTAATCTGATCATCACAACAACCCCATGAGACAGGCAGCCTCACCAACCGCACTGGTCAATGAGAAAGCCGACATACACAGAGCAACGTAACTGATAAAAGTCGCTAGACTGCAAACGGCGGGTCTGAAGGGCTGCTTGGCTCAGGGTCAGTGCCCTCAGTGGCTGGCTCTGCCCTTGTTAATTGCCACTGCCAAGAGGGCATTCACAAGTTTTCAGGAGAGTCTCAACCTTCCAGAAATGCAGTCACAGCTAAACAGCATCAGTTCTCTAGATATCTGAAGGGAGTGGAGTTGGTCAGAGTGATTTGGGTAGTGGCAGGGAAGACAGAGAGCAGAAAATACAGGAGTTCTCCACCAAATCAGATCTCTCAGGGCAAGCAGACACTGGTTCTGGAACAGGCTTTCCTAAGAAGTCTGTGTCCAATGCCACCCTGGGCATGAACACCAAGCACCAAGCAAAGCAGGGGCCACATTCACTGCACAGCCAGGCTCCAGCCATCTCCCCTTCTCTCCAGCAGCAAGCCCACTTTTCCCAGGCCATGTTTAGCTTGGCACATGAAACGGATTTTGTTTTCCATGGGGTTTGATCACAAAGAGACCACAAAGGAAGAAGGGAAAGAAGTTGCCAGAAAAGGGCAAGCTCCACATCCTGACCTTCAGTCAACTTACTGGTGTCACAGCTCTGTTATCTAGCCAGGGGCTCAGAGAGGAAGGGAGGTGAGAGCCACAGCCAGGATTTGACGGTGGCAAGCGTCTGCTACCTTAAGCTGATGGCCCCGTTTCCAACCTGCCCTTCCTTCACTTCTGACAGCCCTTCTCCCAGTCTGCATCCCCACAGAACCCCAATGACCAAAGCAGACATGCTGCAAAATCACTGTAGGAGGGCCCGGCGCGGTGGCGCAAGTGGTTAAGGTCCTCGCCTTGCACGCCCGGGATCCTATATGGGCGCCGGTTCTAATCCTGGCAGCCCCGCTTCCCTTCCAGCTCCCTGCCTGTGGCCTGGGAAAGCAGTAGAGGACGACCCACTGCTTTGGGACCCTGCACCCACGTGGGAGACCCGGAAGAGGCTCCTGGCATAGTATCGGCAGTTGCGCTCCCTTGGGGAGTGAATCATCGGATGGAAGACCTTCCTCTCTGTCTCTCCTCTCTGTATATCTGCCTTTGCAATAAAAAAAAAATAAATAAAAATAAATCTTTAAAAAAAAAATCACTGTAGGAGCTGGTGGCCGCAGGTCCCCCCACGGTGCATGAACACCCTCAGAGATGTTTTCTCATGACTCCTGGTCTGCTTCCAGGCAGCATGTCAAACTGAAAATGGGATGGGGAGATCTCAGAACCAGGGAGCGTGTGGGAAAAGACTTGTGACGGGGATGTGTTCTGGGGACTTTCGGCCTGACCTCCCCGCCCCTGCCTAGGTTTGCTCGCATGGTGAAGGCACACAGCCTCAATCCCATGCCAGCTGTCCAAAAGCCTCGCCATACAAGTAAAATGCCAACTTAGGGTCCACAGGCAAAAGACAAGCTCTTTAGAAGAACCCCTTCTCACAGGAAACGATTCTTTGTGAAGCTTGGAACCCATGAACCCTGTTCCCAGGGAGGGTGATGCCAGACGGCTACTTGGTCCCTGGAGGCCACCTTACCCGCTCTGGGGTTGGGCTGGCCCAAGTCGCTACCTCCTCTTCTTTCCAAGCAGACACTGATTTCTTCCAGTCCCGGTGGCCCCTTGGTTGGGGCAGATGCGGAAAGGCTGGTCTAAGCCTGGAAGAGGGGCATGGGACGGCCTTCAGTTCCCTTGTCGCCAGACCTGCCCACCAGTCCCAGCTCTCCACCCCTCCCAGTGGCCGGCCCCGGTCCCACGCTCCAGGCTTCTTGGCTCTCGCCATGGAAATCCTCCTCCACTACGTGACTTCCTCCCGAGCCGGCCACCCGCGCCCACCCCCTCCCCGAGGGCAGACCCCGGAGTCTAGGCCCCCTCCGTCCGCATCCCTTCTCTCCGCCTCCAGGCCTTCCTCCTTTCCACTTCCTCCCCTCAGTCCCGGAGCTCGTCCTCTACTCTTCGCTAGGTTCCCTGCAACGCGTCTCTAACTCCAGCCTCCCCGCCCGACTACTCCAAGCCCACAACAAACTTTCCGCCGCTGCCCGATGCCTTCAGGCCGCCATCTTGCCGCGGGGCAAGCCGGGTAGCAGCCAGAGCCGCGGGAATCCCCACGCACGGGGCGCCGCGCGTCATCGGGGGCGGGGCCGCGGGGCGGGGCTTCGGCGGGGCGGTGGCTAAAGCTTGGGAATCTCCTCCGAGTAGGATCTGGAAGCCTCACCTGGGCAAAGGGTGATGTCGGGAGCAGGGCAGTAACAGGAAGGGGGCAAGACCCTGGTATTAAAAGAAAATACCCGACGCGATAGCCTAGTGTCAGATCCTCACTTTGCATCCCCTGTGGGCCCTGGCTGCTCCACTTACCATCCAGCTCCCTGCTCCTCAGATCGGCTTGACCACTTGGGGAGTGAACCAGCAGACCTTTCTGTCTCTCCTCCTCTCTGTACCTCTGCCTTTCCAATAAGATAAATAAGTAAATCTTTTAAAAAAAAAAAATGGAAAAGAGAACAGAGCTCAAAAAATATCGTGGAGAGTTGTTCTGCTTGCCCAGCCCCCCAAGCACGAAATCAGCTTTGCATCTTCTTAACCAGCTTCTCCCACCTTGCCACTCTCACTTGCCACCTTTCCCAGATTAACCTGTGTTTGGAAGCCATCGGGCCTCCCTTCTACCTTCCCTTTGGGGGCTGCATTTGCCAGGCCGCTCTAGCGACCTTCTGAGCGGGACTATTCATGCGCACGCTTGCTCCTGCAGGGTGAACACTGTGCTACGTTCTTCATACTCCCTCCCAGGCATCAGGCACACCATCCATGCCTACTAGATAACCAGTGTGGCTTCCGGCAGTGCACTCAGCACATTTATTCCGCAGGGTCATTAAGCTTGTTGTCCCTTTTGCCTAGAATACTGTCCCACAAATTGATTTCCATGTCACCACCTCAAAGAAGGTTTTTCTGACCAGTCGAACCCCGTGTGCTTTGTTACCCTGCTTCAATCTTCTCTTATGGTGCTTCATACTACCTGACATTCCAGCAAATATTCTTAAAAAAAAATTATTTGTTTATTTTTATTACCAAGTTAGATACACAGAGAGAAAGATCTTCCATCCGATGATTCACTCCCCAAGTGAGCACAATGGTCGGTCCTGTGCTGATCTGAAGCGAGGAGCCAGGAGCTTCTTCCAAGTCTCCCACACGGGTGCAGGGTCCCAAGGCTTTGGGCCATCTTCAACTGCTTTCCCGGGCCACAAGCAGGGAGCTGGGTGGGAAGCGGGGCTGCTGGGATCCCAGAACGTACAAGGCGAGGACTTTAGCCACTAGGCTACCATGCCAGACCCAGCGAATATTCCTTTCTTGACCATCTCCCCTCCACAATCCAGTGGTTTAGAACTTTTCTCTTGCTCATCATTGCATCTCATGTGTAAACCAACGCCTGTGTAGGTATTCAGTAAATGTTGACTGGATGGCAAATGGCCTAGAGGTGCATGAGCAACAAATTTTAGAATGCTGTGGTTTGGACGAGTTGTTGAAAATACTATCAAATATACAAAAAAGAGAGAGAAAGCTGGTCCCATTTGGCCCCAGCAGGAAGGATAGCAAAGACAGACCTCATCTCTTGCCAAGAAAGCCAGGTGGTGTTCTGGAACTAGATCCTCAGGGAGCAAAGCTCCTCTGGGAGAGCCCAGGCACCAAGGGAGCCAGGCAGAGGAAAAGGGAAGGCTGCAAGACGAGGAGTTAACTCTGACCTCACAACAACCTCCACCCCAGCCCAGGCCTCTCTTGGCCAGATGGTTCCGGAGAAGCCTTCGCATCTGTCCCTCCATAAATTATCCAGGGCTCTCTCCTGTCTGTCCTCTCTGGTGACAGCCGGAACAATTGTCCAGGAATTCCATCTGCTCCCTTCGTCCCTCTCCCCTCCAGAGCTCATCAACATTTTAGAGCAGAGAGGTATCCTGTTTCCTTAGGCCCACAGGCAGGATCTGGGTCGGCTGTTGGGGGAGCTGGTCAGGAGCACCTGCCGCTCATCAGCGCGCGCACACACACACACACACACACACACACACGCGTGCACACACACACGCACACACAGGTCAAGCCTCAGCAGAGGTTCCCAGATCTCCAGAGGGTAAGTTCAGCCACTTTGATTTTCCATCTCACCCAGATCTTTCTAGCCATGTAGCTTTAAAAATGTGAATCCAATAAAATTACACTAAATAAACCTGGCAAATTTTTGAATAAAAATTTCCTATTGTTATGCATCTCCGTATGTTTTTTTTTCCTATATATATTTTTTATTTTATTTTGACATAGTTGATTAGGGTAAGAAGGTTCAAGGGCTACAGGAAAGTGGATAATACTAGTATGTTTTCCATATTGTTACCTTCATGTTTAAAGGGGGTATTAAGGGAGAAGGCCCACCCAATTTCCCACCCTCCCCAGGTCCCGGATGTAGGGCATGCTCTGAGGTTCTTGCTCAAGTGGTTTTGATATTGCAACAGTTATGAATTGCTGTCAATCTTGCCACTCCAAGCACTATGAGGTCTTTGAAAAATCCACCGATCGACATAGTCCATCATAGCTGAGATAGTTGGTTGACCTGTTCTGTCTTCTCTCTTTTCCTCACTAGGGTTCTGAGTCCAGCATTTAGATTAGAAAGATCTCCAAAGAAACTTCTTGTATGTGCTAACAAGTACAGGGCCTGGCACCGTCCATCGCTCCAATCAGCTGGTGGTTGCAATTGCTGGGTTGGTTCTGTTTTCACTCCCGACTTCCACTGGAACCAATGGGTGTTGCAGTCCAGCCTGGTTCTGCCCTGCACATACTTGGCCCTCACATAAACCAGTGGGAGCTGCAGCCTAGTTGGAGCGACCCACAATAACCCCCACCAGGCCCACCACCTACCCTGGTTTGCCAGTAAGTGTAGCAGTAATCCAGTCTGTCCCACACCCCATTCCACCCCCGCCGCTATCTTAGTTTTATGTCCTCCTGTGGAAGTGGCAACCCAAGAGGGATGAGCCCACTATTTCCCTCCCATGCCTCTCCCACTCCCAGATTCCAGCTGATGCTGCGTCTAAGCCCAAACAAACCTCGCCCACTTTAATTTTGTTTGCACCAGTAGGAATAATCCGCCCAGCCCAGCTTTTCCCTGATCTAGTCCACATGAGGCGCACAGGTGTGGTAGCTTTGCCTAGTCTGGTCTGCCCCCATCCCAGCCTATGCTCTCCTGCGGAAGTAGCTGTCCAGCAAAGGAACCCTCCCTTATTCCCCTGCTGGCTCTGCCCACTTCCTTTCTTGTTCTCAGGCTGGTTGGACGCTGCGGTCCCTTCCGGTACAGACAACCTCACCTCGGCATTCCATATTGTGCACTAGTCTGTTGCGACCGAACCTGGGTCGACCCACACTGGTGCCTGGATTTGCCAGTGGATGACGTGGACAGATTCAGCCTGGTCTTGCCCCCACGTCTGCCAATTGTATGCCAGTGTGTAGCTTTCCATGGCCTTTTCTGGGCTGTTTCCTATCATGTTTCTTGTGCTGACCTGCTGGGTCTGTGTCCTGCCAGAGGAGTTGCCCAGGCTCCTCCATCAGAACCTCTCCCAATGCCAGGTTTCACGCTTACCAGTGGGTGCATGAGCCAACCCTACTCAGTCCACCTCCTGTCATAGCAGGAACTGTGGCTTTTCCTGACTGGCCTTCCACCCAATCTTGTTCTTGCTGTTGGATGTTTCAGCCCAGCCATGGTTTGTCCATACCCACATATGGCTCATACATGGCTCACAGTAGGGGTTTGAGACCTTGCCTAGTCCATCCCACATCTGCCCTGGTCCTCCAGGACACCAGGAGGTGTTGGGTCCGGCCCGGTTTGGTGCATCCAATCCCAGTCCACACTTGTGCCAAGGGAGACTACAACTGTTTCCAGATCAGAACGCAGCCCCCCTTCCAGGCCACGCGCCTCTTGGTGGGAACCTCAGCCCAGCTAGGGTTGTCCCCTTTGCTCCCCAACCAGGTCTGTTCCCAGCCATAGATCACTTGCCTACCAATGGATGCTCTGACTCAGCTTGGCACAGCCCCTCCCCTGTCCCGAATGCTGCCTTAGACACTGTGGCTTAGCGTCCCTGGCTCCCACAGACCAGTAGGTACAACAGCCTAGCTCGGCATGACCTCTGCCCTCCTGGTTTCTAGTTTTACTTGTGGGCTAAGGTTTGCTCAGTCGTGCCTGATCTACTCTGTTCCCTTACCAGTTGATACATTAGCCAGCTGTTGGAGCTACTTTTGCAGGACAAGCCCCAAGCCCAGGCTTCTGCATGGACTGGTATTTGGTGCTCAGCATTGTTAGTGATTACAAGTTTTACAAAGGAAGAGTTACTGCCTGTTTCAGGTCCAAGAAGCACAATGGGTTCAACCTGGAGCTAATTAAGCAGCAACTCAAAGAACCAAATCCCCAGAGCTCCCTGGCCGGCTGGCCAGCAGGCAGAGCCTGGCACCAAATGGTGCACTGGCCGCCTGGGGAACAGCTCACCATGTGCACATGGCGGCTGTCCGGGATCCAGGCATGAGACGCCCCGTCCTGAGACCCATCCATGGTTTTCATTAAACTTAACATTCATTACCTTCAAAATATAATATCAGTTGTGATCTAAGACAACAAACAGAATTTTTTGGCTGCAAGTGACATTATCTGCTAATAACTTTGAAGCCAGGAGGTTGCTTCTATTCTTATTTGTGACCTTCATTGAACGTGCTGAGTCCTCTATACATGGCTGCTACGATAATTTCAAAACTCCAAGAGGTTATAACTTAGTCTACTTCCCTAGATTTAAGTTATACACATTTACTAATTTTATTAAGAGAGGCCACAGCTGCCATGCTGGTAGACAAGCTTTGATTATATGCAACATTTTTTCCCTAACTTGGAATATTAAATGTTTTTTTTTTTTTAAACAGATGGGTTTTGTTTTCTAAAGATTTATTTTTATTATTTTTTTTATTGGAAAGGCGATATACAGAGAGGAGAGACAGAGAGGAAGATCTTCCGTCCGATGATTCACTCCCCAAGTGAGCACAACGGCCCAAGTGAGCACAACGTCCAATACTATGCTGATCCGAAGCCAGGAGTCTCTTCCGTCTGGGTCTCCCACGCGGGTGCAGGGTCCTAAAGCTTTGGGCTGTCCTCGACTGCTTTCCCAGGCCACAGGCAGGGAGCTGGAAGGGAAGCGGGGCTGCTGGGATAGAACCAATGCCCATATGGGATCCCGGGCGTGCAAGGCGAGGACCTTAACCACTGCGCCACCGCGCCGGGCCCTATTAAATGTCTTTAAACATTCATTTATTTGAAAGACAAAGTTACACAGAGAGACAGGAAGATACCTTTACATGTTCATCAAATCTCCAAATGACCACCAAGGCCAGTAAGCCAAAGCCAGGAGTCAGAAATTTAATCTATGTCTTTCATCTAGGTGGTAGAAGTTCAGGCACATCAACAAGGAGCTGGATCAGAAGTGGAGCAGCCAGGACTCCAACTGGTGCTCCTACGTATGAGATGTCAGTGTCTCAAGAATCAGCTCAACATACAACACTACAACACAGGCTCCAGGATGTTAACTTTATTTTATTTTATTTTAAAAATCATTTTATTGGAAAGCCAGATATACAGAGAGGAAGATTTGTCCTATGATTCACTCCCCAAGTGACCACAACTGCTGGAGCTGTGCGGATCCAAAGCCAGGAGCCAAGAGCTTCTTCTGGGTCTCCCACCTGGGTGCAGGGTCCCAAGGCTTTGGACTGTCCTCTACTATTTTCCCAGGCCACAAGCAAAGAGCTGGATGGGAAGCAGAGTAGCCAGAACACAAACTGGCACCCAAATGGGATCCAGACACATACAAGGCAAGGACTTTCGCCACTAAGCCACTGTGCTTGGTCCAGGATGTTAAATTTTATGAAAGCCCCAAAAATATCATTTTGAAGACCTTGAAATTTTGTACATCCTTCTATAGTCTTAGAATGATTTAAATCTTAAAAGACACTCTATAAAAATCAGAAATTCAAATAAATAATTGTATACCTATGTTTATTAACAGAATTATTTTATTATAGTTAACAACCGGAAACAACATAATGTCCATCAATGGATGTAAGAGTACTTCAATGAAGAAGCACCCAACAGAATGGGAGAAAATGTTTTGCAAACCACACAAGTGATAGGGGACTAATAGCAAAGATTTACAAAGAGCTTCAGAAACCCAGGGACAGTAAAAAATAAATAAATAAATAAATAAATAAATAAATAAATAAATAAATAAATAAATAAATAAATAAATAAGGAAAAGAAAAAAAACCTGTGAAAAAAGTGGGCAAAGCAAATGAACAGACATTTTTCAAAAGAACAGATTCAAATGGCTAACAAACATGTGAAAAGATGCTCAGGCTCCCCTAGCCATCAGGAAGATACAAATGCAAAGCACATTGAGATACCACCTAGCTCCAGTCAGATTAATCTACATTCAGAACTCAACTAATAATTGACTTGGATGTGGGGAGAAAGGTACCCTCCTTCACTGCTGGTGGGAGTGAAGGCTAGTACAACCACTGTGGAAATCAATATGGAGAGAGCTTAGAGAATTGCAAATAAACATGCTATATGACCCAGCTATCCCACTCCTAGGAATATACCCCAAAGAAATTAAAACTGCATATGAGAAGGGGATATGTAATCGTATATTTACAGCAATACAATCTACAATAGCAAAGACATGGAAATAATCCAGATGCCAATCCAAAAAAGGAGTGGTTGAAGAAACCGTGGTGCATCTCCTCAATGGAATATTATTCAACCTTAAAAAAAAAAAACAAAATTGGGACCAGCAAGATAGCCTAGCAGCTAAAGTCCTCGCCTTGAACACACTGGGATCACATATGGGCATTGGTTCTAATCCTGGCTGCTCTGTTTCCCATCCAGCTCCCTGCTTGTGGCCTAAGAAAGTATTCGAGGACAACCCAAAGCCTTGGGACCCTGTACCTGCATGGGAGACCCTAAAGAAGCTGCTGGTTCCTAGCTCCAGATTGGCTCAGCTCCAACTGTTGTGGTCACTTGGGGAGTGAATCATAGGACAGATCTTCCTCTCTGTCTCTCTTCCTCTCTGTATATCTGACTTTGTAAAAAAAAATAAATAAATCTTTGAAAAAGTAAATCAAAAACAGTTAAAGTGGTAGATAATGTGGTTATACATATGCATATATATCTTATACATATTATACGTACATCCCATGTGCCTTTACATGCCACTAGCTCTGTCTTCTGGCTTCTGGTGAGCCTTGCTTATCCTACTTTAAGGCAGAGCTGGCATTCCCTATCAGACGGGAGCATCACTGAGAGCCTGTGCCTCCATCCTCAGACTACAGGGTGGGCAGTGGAGATGCTCGGGTGGTGCAGGAGGCATGACTTGCCCCACTCCTGGGTCTTGCACTGTTCTCAGGCTCATTTCACTGGGACCAGAGAAGGCTGCTGGGTAAGCCTTTGGTCCCCAGTCTCTACTAAATCACTAGGGCTTGTATCTCTCCATCCCAGGTCACACATGGCTGTGGTCTTTCTGCCCTAGAGACGAAGCAATTTATTTTTTTTATTTTTTTTTTTTTAAAGATTTATTTTTATTATTTTTTCATTGGAAAGGCGGATATACAGAGAGGAGAGACAGAGAGGAAGATCTTCCGTCCGATGATTCACTCCCCAAGTGAGCCGCAACGGGCCGATACTATGCCGATCCGAAGCCAGGAGCCTCTTCCGGGTCTCCCACGCGGGTGCAGGTTCCCAAAGCTTTGGGCCGTCCTCGACTGCTTTCCCAGGCCACAAGCAGGGAGCTGGAAGGGAAGCGGGGCTGCCGGGATTAGAACCGGCGCCCATATGGGATCCCGGGGGTGCAAGGCGAGGACCTTTAACCACTTGCGCCACCGCGCCGGGCCCGAAGCAATTTATTTTGACATAAAAGTTGCCATAGGGTAGGCTTCGCATGCACCTCCTGTGGCAGTTGCTGGGGAAGGGGCCTGCAGTATGTGTGTGTGTAGAGGGGAGCACCACCCACCTGTAACTGATGCCTCACTTCCCCTGCCCCATCAGCTTTGGGTCCTTTGGGGAGAAAGGCTTCAAGCACCAGAACACTTGGTCCTGCCAGGCTTCCCACTCACCATTCAGGCTATGGCCACCCCGCCCATTTTCCCAGGTCTCTCTGTGTGTGCCTGCTTATGTTTATGGCTCCTGATGGATGGATGCCTTCTCTTGACAAGAGCTGCATGCCCTTGCACTGAATCCATCAGTGGGAGAAGCTATCTCCCCCACGGCCACCTGTCAACTCACCCCATAGCTCACAGCCAAGTTTCGCTCTAACCCAGCTATCCCCTTTCCTCAGGCAGATATTTCCAGGAAGTCTGAGGTTGGCATCCAGGGCATACGGTTTGGTACAACGGCCCATGGAGCACTTAATTGATCCTGCCAGCACAACACACACACACACACACACACACACACACACACACACACACACACACTCAGTTGAACAGCCAAAAGGTGGGAACAATAGCTGGGGTCGGATTTCAGCCCTCAAGCAGCTGACTGCAACTCCTGCTGTGAGGTAGGATGGGGGTGGAAGACAGGAAACCAGGGGAAGGAGACAGCATTTGTTTCAGCACCCAAGGCCAAAATGGATGGACTGCCTACCTGCTGTGGTTGATTTCTCACCAGTCTCCACTTGGCTCCCTCCTGGAGGGCCCCAGGGTCAGTCTGCCTACAACCGCCTTGGACAGGCAGTGGCAAGACAAAATAGACCAGCGGATGGTAGCTCCTGGTGAGGAGCAGAGCCAGGTCTGTGTGAGGCAGGTCTGTGAATGAGCAAATGAAGTAACTCTACCTGTTTTCTGTTCTCTGATCACTGTGCTCTCATTTGGGGCTACATGAAATTTTATGTGCAGAGGAGGCTCAAAAGAGAGGAGGGGAATTGGAACAGCTGCCTCTCCCCTCAGTCCAGTAGGGATATATCTGTGTGGCTAGGGACCCTGCCAGGGTAGGGGTGGAGGGCTTGATTAATAGGTACTTCGAAAAAAAGTGAGCAGGGAAGTGGGGGATCCTAAGGCTTGAGTGATGGGCGTGTCCTTGAGCAGTTCTTGGGGTCTGTTCTTGAGGTCTGTTTTTGAGCAGACCTCCAACTGTGGTCCTATTTCAATTGCCCACCTAGCAGCAAAAAGAGACCCTTGTTTAAGGGGTTTTGGGGGAACCCTAAAATCACCAGGTTGACAACCCCATCTGTTCCAAAGTCCTGCAAGGAGCAGCCACAGAGTTGTGCACTGTGAGGCAGCTATCCAAGCCAAGACACAATGGGCATCACTTCCCAGGCCTATTATCACCTTTCCCAAGGGAAAGAGAGTGGCTAACAGTGGACCCTACACTCCCCTTCTCAACCTAACTTTTCGTTTATTTGAAAGTTGGAGACACAGAGACAGAGATTTTCCATCCCCTAGTTCACTCTCCTGAATGGCTTCAACAGCTGGGGCTGGGCCAAGTCAAAGCCAGAAGTCAGAAACTCCATCCATGTCAGGGACTCAACCGCTTGAGCCATCACCTGCTGCCTCCCAGGGTACCCATTAACCACAAGTTGGAATGGGAAGTGGAGCCAGGACTCGGCCCCAGGCACTTTGGTACAGGATGTGCGTGACCCAAGCAGCAACGCCAAACCCTGGTCCCAGCATCAGGGTCTCCAAAGCAGATTGCCTGGGCTCCTGTCCAGGATCCATTATTTAGCAGCTGTACTAGCATGGCCAAGTGACTGGTTTTCTCATCCGTGAGACCAAAATGGGTGCCTAAGTGTGAAGTGCTTAGACCAGTGACTGCCGCATAGGATGACCACTCGCTTATACCAAAAGAAACTTGAGGTTCACAGAGGTTAGGTATTACCGCTGTCCATATGGAATTCTGGCACCATAGGCAGAGGCTTAGCCTACTATACCACAATGCTGACCTCTCCCTGTTCACTCCCAGCTGTGAAAGGCAAGGCGAGAGTTCTAGAAGTTGCTTCAAATCGTGGCTTTCTCCTCTGTGGTGTAAAGGGCAAGGGGGTTCGGTATGGGAAAAAGACTTGCTGAGGTACAAACCTGGGCTGAACAATGCCTTGTATATTAAGGGGCTGCTGATGGATGGATTCCCAAAAATGCTAGAGCAGTGATGGTTGCTAAGAGACAAGCCTGGCACAGCCCATATTCACCCAGCTCCAACTGCCTTCAGAGCTGTTGCTGTCAAGGCCCTCTTCTACTCCAGGGCAGGAAACCCACTCCACCAAGGTCCACTTGGGGCCCCTCCCCATTACCTCCCGTGCACAAGCCTCACTCTTACAAACCCGCAATCAGTCTGCCTTCACACTGCCCCCATCAGAGAGCAGGGCTGGTACAGTCCCCTAACCCGCATTTTGCAAATGAGAAAACTGAGGTCTGTGGTTATAAGAGCCTTGGCACCATTGTGTGACCCATGCCAGGACCTCCATTTGATTCCCTTACACCACACCCTCCTCCTCCAGAGACCTCAGGCTGACTGGGGCTGCAGGTGCCCACCTGCTTCTCCTCCTCTGGATCTCTGCAGACTTCCCTTGGTGCCTGGGGGCACTGGTTGTTTCCTCTGGGTGGAGGGGGGCGAGGGGAACCGGATGGTAGGAAGGAGGCAAGGCAGGTGCACAGTGAGGATGTGGCAGCATCCTGGACAAGCCAGAGCTGGAAATGCCCATAGGAAACATGGTGTGAATAATGTGTTTATAGGGGAAACGGAGGCCCAGGAATAATGGACTTAGCCCACAGAATCCTTCCAGCATTAGGCCATACCCTTTGCACTGCATATCTATTACTATATATAACGAATCACCTCAAAATATGTGGCTTAAGATAATAACTATCGGGGCTGATGCTGTGATGTATCCAACTAATCCTACACCTGTGGAACTGGCATCCCATATAGGCACTGGTTTGAGTCCCAGCTGCTACATTTCTGATGCAGCTCCCTGCTAATGTGCCTGAGGAAGCAGCAGAGGATGATCCAAGTGCTTAGGTCTCTCCACTCATGTGGGAGACCCAAAAGAAACCCAGGTTTCTGGCTTTGGACTAAGCTGGCTCCAACCACTGTGGCCACAGTAATTATTTTATTAGCTCTTGGATTGAAGTGGATCAGGAACTTA
The DNA here is from genome assembly GCF_017591425.1 of Ochotona curzoniae. Classification (NCBI taxonomy): domain Eukaryota; kingdom Metazoa; phylum Chordata; class Mammalia; order Lagomorpha; family Ochotonidae; genus Ochotona; species Ochotona curzoniae. The sequence goes on along the minus strand of NW_024466004.1, from coordinate 8,483,970 downwards.
GGCAGGACTCAGCTGGGCAGTTGTGGCTGGAGCTGAACCAGCAGATGCTGAAGCAGTCAAGGGCTATGGATAAAGGTCTCCTCATTTATGCAGTTTCAAGTCCTCTTTTTTTGTAAGATACATCATATTTATTTGAAAGGCAGAGTTACAGAGAGAGAGAGAGAAAGGGAGAGAGAGATCTTCCATCTTCTGTTTCACGCCTCCAAAGAACCATAACAGCAAGGGTGGGGTCAGACCAAAGCCAGGGGCTTTCTCATGTTGGTGCAGAAGTCCAAACACATGGGCCATTGTCTGCTGCTTTCTCATGTGCACTACAAGGGAGCTGGATCGGAAGTGGAGTAGCTGGGACTCAAACCAGAGTCTTTAAGGGTGGCAGCTTAACTCGCAGCCCCTCCAGCCCTGTTGAGATGGCCTCTCTACCGAGGCTAACCTGGGATAGGAGTGTGGTGACCTCAGGATCATCAGGATGATGACACACACAACTCGCATCTCCAAAGGCAAGTGTCCCAGTTTAGTGTGTATTTGACATTCAACTGAGACTGGGTCATTTAAGAAGATATTTAATTCCCATAGTTCAGGAAGCATGAGCTAGCACCAGGTCATCACACAGTGAAGGATTTCATGCATTCTAGGAGGAAGGCAAGAAGGCAAGTGAACACATGTGAAAGAGAGAAATGGGACCAGAGCCCACCCCCACAATAATGAACCCACTCCTGCAATATCTGCTGGGGAGAGCAGTGCCCCATGACTAATTACACTCCTGGGCTGCATGGTGATACAGAGGGTTAAGCCACCACTTGTAACTTCAGCATCCCATATTGGAAAGTCAGTTTGAGTTCCAGTTCCTATCTCCAGCCTGCCCCAGACCTAGCGGTTTCAGCCATTTGGGTAGTGAACCCAAGGATGACCCCACTTCGTCTGTTACTCTGCCTTTTGAATAAATAAAACAAGTCTTTAAATAATAAGAAAAGCCCATTTTCCATAATGTTGTATTACCTACTTAATGTCCACATGAGTTTTGAAGAGGCCATGCAATTTCTAACATGCCTTGGGATAGAGGCTTACTCTAGCAGTTAAAATTCTGGTTAAGGGTCCAGCACAGTGGCTCAGTCTAATCCTCCCCAAGTGCCAGGATCCCATATGGGCACTGGTTCGTGTCCCAGCTGCTCCACTTCCCAACCGGCTCCTTGCTTGTTACCTGGGAAAGCAGAGGAGGACAGCTCAAAGCCTTGGGATGCTACATCCACATGGGAAGAAGCTCCTGGCTTTGGACCAGTTCATTTCTGGTAGTTCCAGCCATTTGGGAAGTGAACCAGCAGATGGAAGATATATTTCTCTTTCTCCCTGAAACTCTGAATTTTGAGTAAAAATAAATAAATTGTAAAAAAAAAAAGAAAGTAGGCCTGGCGCAGTGGCCTAGCACCTAAAATCCTCACCTTGCACGTGCCGGGATCCCATATGGGCATCAGTTCTAATCTCAGAGGCCTTGCTTCCTGTCCAGCTCCCTGCTTGTGGCCTGGGAAAGCAGTCAAGAACAGCCCAAAGCCTTGGGACCTTGCACCCACATGAGAGACCTGAAAGAAGCTCTTGGCACCTGGCTTCAGATCAGCTCAGTTCCATCCATTGTGGTCAGTTGGGGAGTGAATCATTGGACGGAAGATCTTCCCCTCTGTCTATTCTGTCTGTATATCTGACTTTGCAATAAAAATAAATAAATCTTTAAAAAAAAAGAGAGAGAGAAAGTTTAGCTGGACATATCAAATAGGAAGTCATATAGCTAGTGACAAAGCCATACATCTATCATGCTGGGGTAGGTGTCATGGCACAGCAGGTTAAGCCAACACTTGGGACATTTCTGCCTCTGCTTCTGATCTAGCTTCTTGCTAATGCAACTGGGAGACAGAAGATGATGGCTCAACGCTTGGGTTCCTGCCACTCACCTGGGAACCCTGGATGGATTTTCCATCAGCTGGTTCACCCACCCCTATGGAGGAGCCGATCTGAAGCCAGGATCCAGGAGCTCCTTCTGGTTCTCTCACATGGGTGCAGGCTCCCAACTACTGCTTTCCCAGACACATTAGCAGCGACCTAGATTGGAAGTGGAACAACCAAGACTTGAACCAATGTTCGTATGGGATGCTGGCACCACAGACAGCTTTACCCACTATGCCAAGATACCTGCTTAAGGGTATTTATCTAAGATGGGAAAAAGGCTGATGACAATGACTCCCACAGAAAGACAAGCAAACTGATGACACAGAAGAGATGGGAAGAATCATCAGGAACCTCTGGTCCTATAGGAAATAGAGCCCTGGCGGTTCTATAAAGCACAGGTAGTTCATCTATAGTAACAAAAGGGATGGCAGCCTACAGAGACAGATGCACGTAGGCGGGGGAGGCATGTGGAAATTCTCTCTAAATTACGTCTATTTTCCCCATGAAATTGGAAGCAGAGCCATATCCATAAGCAGAAGGGAGGAAGGAGAGGGGGTTGGAGGAGGAGAGAGAATAAAATAGCTATGGGGGTGGGCGGGTAGAGCAGGAACCCGGGTAGCCAACACTCATGGCATTTGTGAGTCATGACTTTAAAGGAGGCCAGTTAGCATTGGCACATGCTTTTGCCAGCCACATTCATGTGGTTGGCTGAAGGCTAGAGATGTCAGAGCAGTGGGGCTTTGCCATGTGGCAATGATGAAAGCAGACAGTGGCCAAGGTATTGAGCACATACATAAGGGCCTAAGTGTAATGATGGGTCATGGAACTGATGAAGGAGGGAAGGGTGGGTGTGGGGTGGGAAGAGCCAGTGGAAAGGAGGTATGAGCAGTGGATGTGAGAGAGACACAGGAGGCACAGTGCCCAACAAAATGTGACTATTTTAATTCCTCTAAAATCAGCAAAAAAAAAAAAAATTAGGAAGCTTAAAATGACTATAATTATGAATTCAGCCTGGATCTATATTTGTCCTTTTTAAAAAGATTTTTTTAAATTGGAATGGCAGATTTAAACAGAAAAGGGGTGACAGAATGATCTTCTGCCCACTGGTTCAGTCCAGAAGTGGATGCAACGGCCGGAGCAAAAGGAGGATTCAGCCACTAGGCCATTATGCCAGGCTCTATCTTAGGGCAGTCATAATGTATCATTTTAAGTGTGTTGTTTGTTTGCTTTCATCTACTTGAAGGGCAGAGCCATGTACAGAGACACACACATGGAGAGACAGAGACCTTTGAGCCACCAGTTTGTTTCTCATGTGCCTGCAACAGCCAGGGCTGGGCCAAGCCCAAAGTCAGGAACCCAGAACTTTACATCCACCCCTTATGTGGTACCAGGAGCCCAAGCACCTAGGCTATTACTCACTGTTTCACAGGAGCATTAGTAGGAAGCTGGATTGGAGGCAGAGTAGTCAGAACTTGAAACAGCAAGTCAATAAGGGATATGGGTATCACAGATTACATCTAGTTCACTATTTTAAAACACCTGTCCCTAATTTTTATCTATTTTTAAAATTTCTTGTTTATTTGAAAGGCAGAGTTACAGAGAGAAAGGTCTTCCATCTGCTGATTTACTCCCCAACTCGCCACAACTGGGACGGGGCCAGGCTGAAGCCAGGAGCCAGGAACTCTATGTAGGTCTCCCACGTGGGTGGCAGCAGTCCAAACACCAGGTGTACCAGCGGAAGCGGAGCAGCCAGGCCTCAAACCTGCGCTCCTGTGGGGTGGCAGCTTAGCCCAATGTACCACAATGCTTTTCCTTGTCTCTAAGTATTCACATTATTTTATAGAGGAAGGAGCCCATGAAGGTAAAATGCTTAGGGCCCATAGAAGTTATAATGAAACCCTTATGAGAGATCCCAATAGGACTGAACAATTTTTGAGGCAAAGATACTACAGAAAGACAGTAGGATGCAATAAGAAAGTGTGGTATTTTTTTTCTAAAGATTTATTTTTATTATTTTTTTATTGGAAAGGCAGATATACAGAGAGGAGAGACAGAGAGGAAGATCTTCCGTCCAATGATTCACTCCCCAAGTGAGCGCAACGGCCGATGCTATGCCAATCCGAAGCCAGGAGCCTCTTCCGTCCGGGTCTCCCACGCGGGTGCAGGGTCCCAAAGCTTTGGGCCGTCCTCGACTGCCTTCCCAGGCCACAGACAGGGAGCTGGAAGGGAAGCAGGGCTGACGGGATAGAACCGGCACCCATATGGGATCCCGGGGCATTCAAGGCGAGGACCTTAACCACTGCGCCACCGCGCCGGGCCCAGAAAATGTGGTATTGAAGATTCCAATTATGGGATCATGAAGCCATCAGCAGCAATAGAGTCAAAGGGATTGGACCATCCTCACTGAGGAAGAGATCATGGAAATGGCAAGTTGTCTGCCTTAAGTATCTATTATTGTTATTAACAACCCATCTCGCAATTCAGTGACTTCAAACAACCACCATGTGGTTGCAAGAAGCTGACCTGGGCAGGCTCAGCATGGTAGCTTAGTGGCTGAAGTTCTTGCCTAAGGGATTCCATGTGGGTGTCAGTTCTTATCCCAGCTCCACTTCCCTTCCAGCTCCTGCCTATGACCTGGGGAAGGCAATAGAGGATGGCCCAAGAAGAAGAAGAAGAAAGAGTTGGTCTGGCGGCTGAGTAACCCAATATAGCCTCCTGCTTGGTGGTTGTTAACAAGAATGCCTTTGTTTTCCTCTGTGGGCTTCTCACCTTCCAGTAGGCTAGACTGGACTAGCTTCCAAGAGGTTGAAGTGTTCTAAGAGTGCAGTGGGGCAAACTGCAAGATCTCTCTGAGACCCGGACTCTACGGATTCATGCTGTGTCATGAGCACCATGTTCCATCAGCCAAAGCAAATCATCTGGTTAGCTCAGATTCAAGGGGTTGAGAAATAGATCCCAGCTCTTGCTGAGAGGGGAAGTAAAATCATCACCAAAAAATCACGTCAAGCAAGAGGAAGTATGTGACCATCTTTGATTGAGAGAATTGTCAACATCACAAGGAAATCATCCAGAATCATTAGCGGGGAGGGTGTCAGGTGCAATGGGTAAGACACTGCTGCTGGGGGTGCCTGCCTATCGGAGGTCCTGGGTGCAAATCTCAAGTGTGCTTTCAATGTCAGCTTCCTGCTAACCCTGGAAGGCAGCACGCAAGGGCTGGAGTATTTGGGTGTCTGTCACTCATGTGGGAACAGTGGATAGAGTTGCCAGCTCCTGGCTTCAGCCTGGCCCCGCTGTGGCTGTTGCTACAATCTGGGGAGAAAAGCAGTGAATGGAAAATTTCTCTGTGTCTCTCTCACTCTCTCTGTTTTTCCAATAAAATTTTTTAAATCATCAAGAGTTTGACAGAATGAGAGTGAAGAGAGTGACAGCCGGCTACTAAAATCTTCGAAGCATGAGGGGATAGAAAGTGATTTCAAGTGATGCCATTAACTTCAAAAGTGTCAAATTCATTTATTGCTTCATCAGTGAATTGGAATACTGTTCATCAATGAAAGGGAATTTGTTTCATTTTTCACGACTCAGACTCCTAAGGGAGCACAAGATAAATTACATTCATGACCATATGTGGCAGTTCTGCTTCTCCTAATAGGATCACATTGATATTCAATACATATTTGTTGAATGACTTTATAATGGCAAAAATGTAAACACAGCCTAAGTGGCCAATCAATATAACCTAGCTAAGTTCAAGAAATTATAGTATATCTATTTAATGCAATATCACACAGTCATTAACAATTATGCTTTTGAGGACCTGGCACGGTAGCCTAGCAACTGAGGTCCTTGCCTTGCACATGTTGCAATCCCATATGGACACCGGTTCTAATTCTGGCAGCCCCGCTTCCCATCCAGCTCCCTGCTTGTGGCCTGGGAAAGCAGTCGAGGATGGCCCAAAGCCTTGGGATCCTGCACCCATGTGGGAGACCTGGAGGAAGTGTCTGGCTCCTGGCTTCAGTTCGGTGCAGCATCAGCCATTGCGCTCACTTGGGGAGTGAATCATTGGACGGAAGATCTTCCTCTTTGTCTCTCCTCCTCGCTGTATATCTGACTTTGCAATAAAAATAAATAATCCTTTAAGAAAAAAAAAAAAAGCAGTAGAGGATGACCCAAAGCCTTGGGAACCTGCACCTGTGTGGGAGACCTGGAAGAAGCTCTTGGTTCCTGGCTTCAAATTGGCTCAGCTCCGGCCACTGTGGCCACTTGGGGAGTGAATCTTCCTCTCTTTCCTTCTCTCTGTATATCTAAGTTTCCAATAATAAAGATAATAATAATAATAAACCTTGTAGGTACATTATGACCATATCTGTGTAAGAATTTTTGCACAGGAAGAGGGGTCAGAACTCTAATGGTGGTTTTTCTCAAGTGAACAGAATCATGGGTGATTTTTTGTTTTTAATTTGTAAAAGATTTATTTGAAAGGCAGAGTTACAGAGTGAGAGGGGATAAAAGAGCAACAGAGAGAGGGGGAGAGAGAGAGAGAGAGAGAGAGAGAGAGAGAGAGCACTTTCATCCACTGGTTCACTCCCCAAATGGCCCCTGCTGTGGAGGCTGTGCCAAGTGGAAGCCAGGGACCTTAAACTTTATCTGGATTTCCCACTATTGGTGGCAGGGGCCCCACTCCTTGGGTCATCATCTGTTGTCTTCCTAGGGGAACTAGCTGGGTGCTGGATGGAAAGTGTAGCAGCCTCCCAGGGTGCTCACATGGGATGCCTGCATGGCAGGCAGAGGCTTAACAACCCCGTGCTGCACCGCTGGCTTCTCTTTTCATGTCATTTTTAAAAAGTTCATTGTGGAGAAGAGGGAGATGTTAAAAGGGGTCAATAGTCGTTGCCCATTCTGAAGCAGGTTCTTGTGTCTGATCTTTCCCTACTTAGCCTTTTCTTTGGACGCATTGCCTTCCAAAAGGCGACTCGTAGCAGTCATTTGGCTCTGAGATAGCTTTATCTATTTGTCTACAGTAATACTGGCATTATAGGTTGCCTGCAATTTTTCATTGGAGAAAAAAATATATGGTAGAGTCATGTCATGACTCAAATTAGTTTAAAAGCCAGTTCGGGGAAGAGGGGGTCAGAGTAGGGCAGGCGTCGGGGTGGGTGCGGGTTGGGTGGAGATTGTGGAGGGCGCAGGGCGGGGACTTTCCAATACCCCCGACGTGGGGAAAGCCGTGCTGCGGGGACCTAAAGATGTGAAGGGCTGGGGTGGGCAGCAGCGTGCCCATGTTCTGGACCCACAGACTATCTTGCAGGTCCTTGTTTGCTCCCTGAGCGGGAGGGGGGTCACGAGCCCCTGGAGGGGCTACCCAGTCTCCCCTTCCCCACGCCCCTCTAACTCTCCGACCTCACAGGTGGAGCCACGGAGAGTGAGTCTGAGATCAAGCATGCACGTGCACAAGAGGGGTGGGGCTGGGGGACCTTGGCACAGGCACGGTCGTTCCCAGCCCAGCGCTGACCACCAAAAGGAACCGGGTGCGGAGTCCTAGCCTTGCGGGGTCGCTGGGGGAAGACTGGCAGAGAGCGGAGCAGCTCGCCGGAGGAAGCCTGGGACAGGCTGATGAGGGTTGGGGGCGGGGAGTGGGAGGGGGAGGCGAAACGCGTGGCCCGAGTGTGCCTGGGCTGTAAAGCAGAAGCGTGGATGGGCAGCGGGCTGGTGCGAGCAGAGGTGGGACGCGCGGGTCAGGGAGGCGGGGATGGGCGGTGATCAGAGTGTCAGGGTGGCACTCCCCCCGCCTCGGTTGGGCACTGCACCCTTTGCTCCCAATTGGATGCCCACGATTTCCTCCTTTCGCGTGGAAGAAAGCGAGGGTCGGTGGCAGCCAAGACCGGAGGGCATGTAGGAGGGGTGGCGCGAGCAGGCGAGGGAAGGGGCCAGCCGGGCGAGGTGCGCGCCGTGCGTCGCGGGGGGAGGGGTGGGCGCGGGGCGCGGGCGGGGGGCGGGCCCCGGTGGCACACGCTCCGCGGGCTGCGGGCCGAGCGCGCGCCACGAGCCGCCGCCGACACCGCCAGCGCCACCGCCGCCGCCCGGGGTCGCCCGGAGCCCGAGATTCCCGAGCGCGCGGCTGGCATGGCAGCCGCCTCGGCTCCTGGCTCCTCGGCCAGCTAGGGGCGGCCGCTCGGCGGAGCCCGTCGGATCCGGCCTCGCTCTGCGCCCCGGGGCGCGCCGCCTGCCAGCGGGAGGTGAGCACCAGGAGGACAGGGGCGCGCGCGGCCAGGGTGGGGGGCGGCCGCGGGAACCCCAAGGCCCTGGGTCGCCCGCGAGCCCAGCGCGGCGGGGATAGGGAGGGGACGAGGCGGCCGGTCCTGGGTGGCCAGGGGGTGTCTCAGGTGGAGGTTGGCCTGGGGACCGTCCCTTCCTCTGTCTCCCGTTCTTCCCACCGCCCCCGCTTCCCCTCTGTGCTCGAGGCCGCTTCTCGGCGCTCCATCCCGGGAGCCCCTCCATCCCGACTGTGACCCCAGCCCCAGCCCCTGCCAAGCTCCGCGAGTGCCCATCCTTCTCCTTCCCTTTCGACTCGGCTCCTCCGTTGCTGCCTCCATCACTCCCCCTGAGCCCCTCGCAAGCTCAACCCTCCCTTGCCCCAGCCCTCCTGCTGCCCCCACCCCCTTCTTCCGTCCCCTGCGGCCCCCTCTTTTTCTCTGGTCGACTGTTGTCACTTGGAACCCGTAACCGTGCGGCTATGTTTTGAGTCTGGCCGCCAGGTCCTAGCGAGTGCCGTCCCACAGGTGTCCACACGTCCGCCCGTCCGTTCGTCCGTCCCACTCGGGGCCGGCGCTGACCATGCCCAGCGGATGCCACTGCCTACGTCTCGTGTGCCTGTTGTGCATCCTGGGGGCGCCGGGTCAGCCTGCCCGAGGTGAGCGCACCCCGGGGCTCCGGTCGCGGCTCTGTCCTCGCTTGCACGTTGACCTCTGCCGGCCAGAGACGGCACTGCAGCCGTCCCACCGGAATGGGACGCTCTCTATAGACTCTGGGCTGAAGTCTTTGCCTTCTTGAAATCCCAAATCCCCTTCCCCATCCCCCGCGAGTTCAGCATGCCAGAGAGGCAGACTCCAACCCCTGCCTCATACTTCTCGCACGAATCTCTTGCAGCCGATGACTGCAGCTCCCACTGTGACCTGGCTCACGGCTGCTGTGCGCCCGACGGCACCTGCAGGTAGGTATCTTGCACATGTGTCCCTAAACCCTTTACTCACCACTCCCCAGCCCTGCATACCCACAGTCAGGTCAAGCCCCAGGACAAAGAGAGATCCTGGTGATCACTCCCTCCCCCATCCTCCCAGAGGCCCCCCTCCATGGCACCCAAACATCTGCAAAACCTGCCTGCCTTTTCTCCAGTCCTACTCCATTCCCCATTGGCCCTCTTTTACTTCTTGCAGCTTCTCGTTCTGCACTTGGCTTTATCAAGAATTAAACAGGGATTCTGAAGCACTGGTTTTGCCTGGGCAGAGAGGCTGGGGTGGCAGGTGCTGCTGAGAAGCAACTGTGATGAAACAGACTCTCCTGAGAGCCTTTTCAGGAACTGAGTCACCAGCGGTGTGGGGGCTGGGCAGCCCCTATAGCCCGAGGAGGGACGCGTTGGGGAGCTGACAGGGCTGGTTGCTCAGCTAGCAAGGGGTGTTTGAGATCCACAAGAAGACTTCAGAAAGTTCACAGAAATGGAATTAAAAGCTAAATTTAAAATAAAGATTTATTTTTACTGAAAGGGCAGATTTACAGAGAAGGAGAGATAGATTTTCTGTTTGCTGGCTCACTCCCCAAGTGCCTGCAATGGCCAAAGCTGATCTGATCTGAAGCCAGGAGCTTCCTCCAGGTCTCCCATGTAGATACAGGGTCCCAAGGACTTGGACCATCCTCTGCTCCTTTCTTAGGTCATAAGCAAGGAGCTGGATGGGAAGTGGAACAGCCAGGACTCAAACTGGTGTCCATATGGGATGCTAGTGTTTCAGAGACCCAAACTGTCAGCTGATGGCCCTGGAATTGGAGTGGGAAGGTAGTCCTGAAGACCCTTGAGAATTACTTTTTAAATACTTGCAAATACCCCAGGCATGCCAGAAACGGGGTACTGAAGGAATTTAGACATTGCCATGTTCTTCCCAGCACACGCCTGGTTCATAGGTGACACAATAGGAGCTTAGAAAGGTTGGAGTAGAGCCAGGGCTTGAATGTCGGTTCAGATGGTCTGATTCCACACGTGTGTCTGATGGCATTGCACAGCCCTATGCCCACCAGGGACAAGGTGTCATTTCCATAGGAGCAGTCAAATGCTCTGTGGGTTTCTAGCAACTCCAGCCCCACCTCCCTTTCCTCCCAGGGTCCTGACCTTGTGCTTCTCCTGGTCAGGTGTGACCCAGGCTGGGAGGGGCTGCACTGTGAGCGCTGTGTGAGGATGCCTGGCTGCCAGCACGGTACCTGCCACCAGCCCTGGCAGTGCATCTGCCACAGTGGCTGGGCAGGCAAGTTCTGCGACAAAGGTAGGTGGGAGCTGGCAGCTGGGTCCCCTCTGTGTCCCCAGAGGACATCCCTGTGGTGCCCCTGCTATATTCTACTCATGCCCTCTAGTATGGGGTGTCAGTCTGTTGTATGAGCTCATCTTGGACACAGCCATACAGGTAGTAAAGGTAGCTAATAGCAATGATGCCTGTTCTACAGATGAGAAACTGAGACCCAGAGAGGAGCTGTTACACAAAGGCAGTTTTGAGAGACTGACAGAACTCAATATTGTTTCCCAACCAGATGCTTATAGCACCCCGGGTGGTGGGCAGGGCTTCTAACGTGAGCCACATCTACAGACCCGAGGTCAAGGTTGGGGTTGGAGGGTGGCATGACTGCACAACCTGGTGAGTGAGGCCTGGGCAGGAATGGGAGCCAGATGTAAGGGGCTGTCTGCCCATGGGTCCCGTCTCCTCTCCAGATGAGCACGTCTGCACCACACAGTCCCCTTGCCGGCATGGAGGCCAATGCGTGTATGATGGGGGCGGGGAGTACCACTGCGTGTGCCCACCGGGCTTCCATGGGCGTGATTGTGAGCGCAAGGCTGGGCCCTGTGAGAAGGCAGGGTGAGTGTGGGCCCGTGCTGAGTGGGAGGTGGGGTGGAACCCATCTCTTTCAAGTCTATGGGGGCTGCAGGTGGAAGAGATACACCTCGGACTGCTTGGGAAGGGGCCTGGGCATCCTCACACCACCCTGGCAAGCTGGCTGGTGGTGGGAGTGACCTATCCTTTTGTCTGCAAGCTTTGGCGGCTGTGAAGATAATAGCACACTTAACCCTGAGCCCGGCCTCTGGGCCAGACCCTGTGCTAACTGCTTAACACCCATTATCTTATTTAACTCCTATGTGTTGGCTTGGGACTATTTTTATGCTCTTTTAAAATGAGGCAGATGAGAACTCTGAAAAGGGTGCCCCAAGGTGACAGAGAGCTGGAGAGTGGGACGCTGTGGTCAGGGCACTGTCCTGTGGCTGTGAGTAACTTGGCATCTTTCTCCCCTTCCATGTCCCCTCCCCAGCTCCCCATGTCGGAATGGCGGACAGTGCCAAGACGACCAGGGCTTTGCCCTCAACTTTACCTGCCGCTGCCTGGCAGGCTATGTGGGTGCCCACTGCGAGGTGAATGTGGACGACTGCCTGATGCGGCCTTGTGCCAATGGTGCCACTTGCCTTGATGGTGTCAACCGCTTCTCCTGCCTCTGTCCTGAGGGCTTTGCTGGACGTTTCTGTACCATCAATCTGGATGACTGTGCCAGCCATCCTTGCCAGAGAGGAGCCCGCTGTCGGGACCGTGTGCACGACTTTGACTGTCTCTGCCCCAGTGGCTACGGTGGCAAGACCTGTGAGCTTGTCTTATCTGCCCCTGACCCTCCCACCACAGCAGACACCCCTCTGGGGCCCACCTTGTCAGTGGTGGCACCTGTCACAGAGCCAGCCCCCCGCAGCATGGGGGCTGGGCTGCTGCGGATCTCAGTGAAGGAAGTGGTGCGGAGGCAGGAGGCTGACCTCGGGGAACCGAGCCTGGTGGCCCTGGTGGTATTTGGGGCCCTCACCGTGGCCCTGGTCCTGGCCACCATGCTGCTAACCCTGAGAGCCTGGCACCGGGGGGTCTGCCCCCCTGGACCCTGTTGCTACCCTGCCCCACACTACGCCCCAGCATGCCAGGATCAGGAGTGCCAGGTCAGCATGCTGGCCACGGTGCTGCCCGTGCCACCTGACCTGCCCCTGGAGCCTGGGAAGACTACAGCACTGTGACAGAGGGGGTAGGGGCTTGGCAGCCCCCTTCCCTGCCTCCTCCACCCCTCGGCTCTGGTGATCCACACGCCAAGGGGACTTCAACCTCTTGCCAGAAATATACTATTTTTTTAATACACAGAATATAAGATGGGGATTTTATCAAATAAAAATCTGAAAATGCCACATGAACGCCTATCCCAGAAAAGTCCAGCTGTAAAGGGCTAGAGGCGGAGGCTTGGTTCAGAAGACACCTTGGGGCTCTGCCCACCCCACGAAGGAGCTCAGACAGCTAGCTCTTTCTCCCAGTGGGGAAGGGAGGGAGAGGTAGTACCACATGGGAGATTATAAACCAGCAGGCCCAGCTGTGTGCCAGACGGGAGGAGTGGGGGCCCAGGGCACGGGGCTCTCATGGGGCTGCCTGCTGGCTACTCTGCAGCAGCTGCTGGAACAGCGAATGGGGCTGCCTGCGCAGTGCACTGGGTGAGTCCAGCTCCACGACCCTTCCTGCTTGCAGCACCAGGACCCGGTCTGAGTTGAGGATTGTGTTGAGCCTGTAGGAGCAGGGAGTCAGAGGAGGATCTGTGTAGGTGCTAGGGGTGGGGGGATGGGAGGGGTGGGTAATGCCCTAAGGGAAAAAGCTGAGCGGCTTGCCCCCCCAGCCCGCCCACACTCACTCTGCCCTCATTGGATAGAACAGCTTTGTCCCCACAGGCTTGCCCTAACCCTGGCTCTCCTGGCTGGAGGAGAGACCACAGAGGTCCCTTCCTTGTGTGCCATAATGAGCTTGGAGCAGTAGTTCCTGGAGGACCCTAGGACCCCAAAAAAGAACAGGCTCTGGTCCCAGGTCCCTGCAGGCCCTGATGACACTCCAAGCCCTGGCAGTGAGCACACCTGTGGGCAATGGTTAACACGGTCTTGTCTGCAAAGCGTTTGCGGATGGTCTGTTGGAGCAGCTGCTCAGTCTTCTGGTCCACACTGGCTGTGGCTTCATCAATACACAGGATCTGCGAGGGATCCAGAGAAGGTGTAGGAATGGGGAGGAGAGGTTGTGGGGTGAGCTGGACTGCCTTACCAGTCTCTACCTCCTGTTCTGTCTGGCCCAGCTCAGCTCAGTGTACCTGCAGCCCTGCCCACCTTTTCCCTCTCCCCTGGTCCTGTACATGGTTCTCCCTCTCACCTTACCTTGGCATCTGTGAGCAGAGCTCTGGCCAGACACAGCAGCTGCCTCTGCCCCAAGGACAAGCTCCGGCCTCCCTCGCCCAGCTCACCATCCAGGCCACCTGTGAGCCAGGGTGGCTTTACCATGGAGCCCCACCTCTCCCTGCTGCCCAGAAGAGGCCAGGGGCACAGCACTCACCCACGGAGCTGATCACCTCTCTCAGGTGGCACTGCTCTAGCACCTGCCACAGTGCCCCATCCTCGTGTAGGCCCTGGGGGTCCAGGTTGTCCCGAACGGTCCCACTGAACAGAAACGGTTCTTGGGGGATGACAGCCAGCTGGGATCTGGGGGGAGAGAGATACAGCTTCCATGTGAGTTGCAGATGTGGCCACTACTGCTCTCAGTACAGTTTCTAGTTCTGGGGCTGGTGCCTCAGGCCAGGATGCCTTAACTCCCATCAGGGCACCAGTTATCAGCCATGTCTATGAGACTATGCCAGTGCCACAAGCAACAAAGGCACCCAAGGCCTAGGCCCTGTCCTCAAGAAGCTTATATCTTAGGGCCTGGCATGATGGCTTAATTGGCTAATCCTCTTCCTGTAAGCACCAGAAACCCATATAGGAGCTCGCTCATGTCCCAGCTGCTTCACTTCCCATCTAGCTCCCTGCTTGTGGCCTGGGAATGCAGTAGAGGATGGCCCAAAGCCTTGGAACCCTATGCACACATGTGAGACCCAGAAAGAGGCTCCTGGCTTTAGACTGGCTCAGCTCTGGCCATTAGGGCAGTAAGCCAGTTGATGGAAGATCTTTCTATCTCTCCTTTTCTCGGTAAATTTGGCTTTCCAATAATAAAATAATAATTTTTAAAAAAGCTTAGATTGTACTGAGCTACAAGACTTGGAGGAAATATATGCCCTGACTTGGGGACAGCAGTGGCTAGGCAGGGAATGCCCATAGCAGCTGAATCGGGGAGACGGGGGACACTTCGAGGTTGGAGTAGGCCTGGAATTGGTCTCTAAGCAGCCATGTGGTGAGCTATAAGGTAAGGCACTGCCGCTTCCAAGACTGGGAAGAAGGGCAGTGGATGGATAGTGTGCTCATGGATTAAAGACAGTTTCTGGGTATTCCTCTGTTGTGAGATTTACAGGAAACGATCCCCAGGTGAACCTGGGTGTGGGGTTGGGCGGCAGTGGGGGCGGGGCGGAATGCGGACACACATACCCCAGCTGAGGCCACTTGTGGCCACCAATGAGAGGCCCAGCTCCCCAGCTGTCCCAAGCACCACCTGCCAATCCTAAGACCCAAGGGTTGGGTGTTGTGGGGCCGAGCACTGAGAGAGATGGTGTCTAGTGTGAGGATACTGGGAGGTAACGAGAATGATTGAGTTGTAAAGCTCCCCTGGTCAGGGCATCCTGAGACCCCCAAGTGGGAAGTGAGGCCTGAGCACTGCTTTGTCCTTCCTTTGCTTTGTCCTGTCTTCCATCTCACCCCTCTGATAGCTGGGCCTTCTCTACATGCCAGCAGTTCCGCTTCCCTTCTGCCTGCCCCGAGACCTGAGCTCGGCCAGCTGCAGCTGGCTGGTATCCACGCCGTCCAACAGCACTCGCCCCGAGCTGGGCTCCAGCAGCCGGAAGAGCACCAACAGTAGGGAGGACTTGCCAGAGCCCGTGCGGCCCACGATGCCCAGCTTCTCCCCAGGTTGCACACGGAAGGTCACACCATCCAGGGCATGGGGCAGCCCTGGCCGGTACACCAGCACCACATCCTGGAACTCCACACTGCCCTGGGTCAGCCAGCTGACGCCCTGCTGGTGGGGCTGTGCGTAAAGAGATGGGAGTGAGAATGATGGGAAGTGGGGGAGGGAGTGAGAGGTGCAGGAGACGTGGGGAAGGACAGACACAAGCATGGCAGAGGAATGGTGGCCATCATGCATGCAGGCAGGTGAGAGGAGCTGGAAAAGACCGTAGGAAGGGGGCCTGGGGCTGCAGAACGCACCTGCTGTGGCCAGCCTGGGGGCTCCTGGGGTTCCTGGGGCAGGTCACAGCAGTACTCCTCAAGCCGCTCCACACTCACCAGCATGGCCTCCGTCTGCGTGAAACTGCTCACCAGGCCCGACAGCAGGCCCGTGAGAGACAGGGCATAGGACAGCGACAGGCCCACCAGCCCTAGGGAACAGGGACACATCTGCTAGAGGAGACCTGGAGCCTGGGACCAGTGTTGGGGAGAGTGGCTGAACAGAAGGAGCCCGAAGCACAGCCAGTGGCTGCAGGGTGCGGAGTGGGCCTTGCTGACAGGTGGAAGACAAGGCTGAGAGCAGGGAATGGATCAAGGAAGATGGGATGGTTTACCATGGTCCCACATCTACCCCCCGGCAAGTCATTCCCTGAGATGTGGTGTCCTCAACTTTGGGAAGGGAGTGCTTGCTTCAGCAGCACATATACTAAAATTGGAACTTTGGGAAGGGGGTCATGACTGATGATGTGGGGGACTCCCAAGGGGCAGGGAGAGGCCTGGGGCAAGAAAGCAGCATGGGATAAGCAGGTAGCACCTGGGTTGGCGAGGCCCTGCCTGTACTGCACCAGGGCGATGGCTGCAATGGCACTGACCACTGCTGCCCCCATGAGCTGCAGCCGGATGTCCAGCCACTGCATTGTGGCACTGGCAGCAAACTGGCACCTCTGGTTTAGTTCCAGGAGTCGCTGGTTCTCTTCCTCAAACCTGGGGGGGTTCCAGGAGAGAAGTGAGGCCACTGCACTGTCACACAGACCATCCATCTCCTCTCCATAGCACACTCCCTCCTCGGGAACTAATCTATGCACCCTCAGGCCTCAGCTTGGGAACCCAAACACCAGTGTGCTTTTTTGGAAGTGGTGCTGGGGCAGGGAGGGGTCTGTTCTGCCCACGTGGTACCATCATCTCTCCTTTCCTCCTCCCTCAGGGGGCATACTCCCCCCTATCCTACCCCTGACCACCCACCACCCTACATGGCCCTCTTCTCTCCATCTATAGTGGCTCACTGTCCTGGGCTTTGGCTGGCAGAGGCACACTTCACACACCTGTGGGTGACTCCGGCGGCCCGTAGCACGGGGAGGCCGGCCAGGGTATCGGCCAGGTGGGTGTAGAGTGGGGACAGCGTGAGGCTGCCGAGGCGCCGCAGCTCCCGCGAGGACGCCCTGTAGTGGCGCTGCACGCGGTAGTAGATGACACTCAGTAGTGGCAGCAGCAACAGCAGCCAGGGCAGCCCCGAGCCCAGCACAGCCAGGAGGCCCAGCAGGCCCGCGGCATTGGCCAGCAGGATGTTTAGGATAAAGGGCAGGCTGTCATCCACGCAGGCCACATCGGAGGAGAAGCGGTTCAGGACCCGGCCGGTGGGCGTGCAGTCGAAGAAAGTCACTGGAGCCTGGGAGAGGAGGTATGGTTTGGGCAAGGGCAAGAACTGGTAGAAAAGAGGTTGGGGGAGAGTCTGGGGGTGGGTACCAATGTGGGGTTGTTGAACTTGTGGAAAAACTATCCCAAGGGTGGAAATGACACACTCTCCCAGCCCTCTGCCCAGTGGGGATCCCCAAGAAGCCACACTGCCAATTCCTCTCCTTCTGGGCTAGACACATACTGCTTTGGAGGTGAGGGAGCTACTGTGTCTCCCAAAGGTGGGGCTGGCAGACCAGGGAGTGATAGAAGTGTGAGGCAGGATGACTGCAGGATTAAGGGTTAGGGCTCTGGAATCATCCACAACTGCTACCTAAAACTGGGGGGACCCCAGGCAAGGGACTAATCTATCCCTCAAAGCCTCATCTGAAAAAGGGGACAATCAGAGGCCATACCTCCCCAGGCTGTTAGGACTGAAGGCTGTGTACAGTGGCAGTTCAGAAAGTTTGAGGGAAAACAGAAGCAGAGAGTCAGGTACAGCAGTGGGAGCTGGGGGAGGGGGACAGGCAGCCAGGTGCTAAGTCTTACATGAACAGAGTAAGGGGAAGCCACTGAAACAGGCCTGGGAGATAGATGAGGAAGATAAGGCTTTCAAAAAAAAAAAAAAAAAACCTCAAAGAACTGAAAGTCAAGGTGGCAGGAAAGGGCCCCTTGGCCACAGGTTAAACTAAGAAATCTGGCAAGAGGCTGGCACTGTGGTGTTGCAGGTAAATCCACATCACGAGCTGCCAAACATCCCAAATGGGGGCTTGCTTATACTCGGGCTCACTCCATGTCAGATCTGATAGTGTGCCTGGGAAAGCAGCACAGGACAGTCCCTGCACCCAATGGGAGACCTGGAAGAAGCTCCAGGTTTCTAGCTTTGGCCTGGCCCAGCCCCGGTCGTTGCAGTCATCTGGGGAGTTAGCCAGTGGATGGAAAATCCTCTCTTTCTCT
Source organism: Ochotona curzoniae (assembly GCF_017591425.1). Lineage (NCBI taxonomy): Eukaryota > Metazoa > Chordata > Mammalia > Lagomorpha > Ochotonidae > Ochotona > Ochotona curzoniae. Next base: position 8,466,239 of record NW_024466004.1, on the reverse strand, counting down.
CTGTAACTCTGCCTTTCAAACAAAACAAAACAACAAACAAAACGCCTGGCAAAAATTAAGCCGTCCCTTAATGTGGAGGTGGTGGTGGCCTCTAGATCCCATTCCTGTTTAAGCATCTGCCTGCATCATGGCATCCTTTGCCACCCAGAGCCAGAATGAAATGTTATCTTGGAGCCTTTTGTACTGCACAAATCACCAATTTGAAAAAAAAAGTACTTTCAATTAAACTTATCTTGTTAAATTGACTTGAGAAGTACAGAGACAGATCTCCATCTACTGGTCCATGCCTCAAACGGGTGTGAAGCCAGGGCTGAGGTCGGGAGCTGGGAATGACACCCAGGTCTCCCAGGTAGGTGGCAGGAATCTGATCACGTGCACCATCCCCACTGCCTCCCAGGGTCTGCATGAGCAGGAGACTTCAGTCAGTCAAGTGCTGGAGGGTGTCATTGAGCCCCGACACTGGGGAAGGGGGATGTCATCATTTTAACTGCTGGGCCAAATGCTCACCCCGATACTATGTTTTAATTACATTTTCAATGAACTTGTTGAGAGCTCCTCACAGATAGTAGTCAAATGCTCAGCACAGTCAGCCTAGCACACAGTGGGTGCTCAATAACAATGGGTACAAGCAGTCTCACAGACAGCTCTTTCCCTACCTCCTCCCAGTGAAGAACTGAGGCAGTGGACTAGGTCAAATGACCTTCCAAAGCACCTCTATGTCAACTTAGGAGACACGAAACCTGAAATCTGCTGGGATCCCATATGGGCGCTTGTTCATGTCTTAGTTGCCCTGCTTCCCATCCAGCTCCCTGCTTGTGGCCTGGGAAAGCAGCCAAAGATGCCCCAAAGCCTTGGGACCTCACACCCATGAGGGAGACCCAGAAGAAGCTCCTGGCTCCTGGCTTCAGGTCGGCTCAGTTTAGGCCATTGTGGCCACTTGGGGAATGAACCAGTGGATGGAAGATCTTTCTCTCTGCCGCTCCTTCTCTATAAATCTGCCTTTTTGATAAAAATAAATACATCTTTTAGAAGTATCTTAGGAGATTCTGATTCCTTCGCAGGAGGGTGCCCCCTTCTTGGCTCCTAGGAGGAGGCGGGACCTGGGCAGCTGCTGCTAGACAGGCAGTGGGGAGACCCCCAGAGTACTGAGGTCACAACATGGCTCTCTACAAGCACCAGCCTTGGCCAGGTCATTTTATCTCTTAGTGCCTCAGACTGCTCACCTGTGAAATGGGGTTAATGGTACCTGCCTCCCAGACCCTGGTGAGACCCTGAGAAGACAATGGACAGACTAGGACTTTGTAGTGAGAACATCCAAAGTAAACTGCTGGCCAGGCACTCACTATGTGTCAGCCAGCACCCTAAGCACTCACCATGTGCTGACAAGTCTAATTCTCACTCATAAGGGGTAAACCATGTGCTAGATCGACACATAGCAACGGGAACGATCTTAGAAACAGCTTCAATAAAAATGGAAGAGATGGAACATTGGATGTAACCCAGAAACATTTCCATAAATTAGAATTACATGCACACACCACAGGCATTTTTTAAAGAGATAAAGGAGAAGACAGACGCTGTGCATGGCAAAGATTGGTGCCCAGCAAGGAGAAGAGGGTAATGGGCACAGAATGGGAAGGGAAAGGGGCCCCCCATGAATCAAGGGTCTAACATCCGGAACCTTAACCCCAAACGGAAATAACTCAGGCATATTTCTTCCCTCTTTTTTGTCTCACTTTACAAATGGGAAAATACAGGCTTCCGTGACTGGCTTTGAACCCAGGGCCTGAGCCTCTGGGTCTGGGAGGTTGTCAAGTGGGGCACCCACACAGTTCTAAGGACTTGAGGGTACAACAGTCCCCACCCCCTGTTGAAACCCATGTCCTGGCAGGTCACTTTGCAGGACTAGGGCTGCATTCCGCCACCCCCTCCCCACTCCTCACCATGAGGACTCGAAGCAGCAGACGGTGATGCAGGGTGGCAGCTGCTTGCAGGGTGCCTGCAGCAAACAGCACTGCCCGGAGGAGGGTACACAGGGAGTTGAGGCCAGCGATGGTTGCGTAGATGGTGAGGTAGAAATGGACGTCTGAGGAGCCATTGAGGGCAGCTGTGGGTAGTGGGAGCACTGGGGTGCTGGATGGTGGGGAAGGGGCTGTGGGTAACCAAAAGTCAGGGGCCCCTTCCCCTCCCTTTGGGTGCCTCCACATCTGCTAGGAGACACATCCCGCTTACCCTCCACTTTCTGACTGGGGACCACTTTGAAAGCACGAGGCCTGCCCTCAGCCTCAGCCACTTACTTGAGGCTTCCAGGAGAGAAGAAGAGCAGCTGCGGTGAGAAGGGACCTGTGGGAGCCAGGCTGGCAGAGGCTGGCACCTCCTGGGAGCTGTTCTTGGATGCCTTCAGTTCAGAGATCCAGTGGGAAAGCCACCAGTCGGCAGCATTGCGTGTGGCTGAGAGGGGATGAGAAAGAAAAAGATCATGACAGACCCATTGCCCTTGTTCTATTCAAACACCAACTTCCTCTGCCCGGACTCTGACTTCTGCCCTTCTGGCCACTACTCTAAGGCCTCCCAACTTGGGGCTTCTCTCCTAGGCCAATGAGCCTCTGGCTCCAGGCACGGCACCATCTCCCATGAGCAGGACGCCAGGTAGTCTGAGGGAGAGGGTGATCAGAAAATGGTGAGAGAACGTACCCCTCTGAGCCCCAGGACTCTCTCAGAATGGGTGGGTGGGGCATGCCTTTTGTCCCACTGTTGCTCATGCGTGGTGAGTCTCTGGGCTTGGCAATGATTAGTCCAAGGTGACGCAAGGCTGAACAGCACGATCGGAGATAGTGTAAAAGATGTGTGGCCATCCTCTCACCTTGCATGAGGAGCAGTGAGAAGAGGATGGCCAGGGCCAGTGCCGGGCCCACAGCCTTCCAGTATGCCCGGTACACGTGTAAGGCCACAGCACCCTCTTTCTTGCTTTCTTCCCCCAGCAGGCGCCCACAGGCACGTGGTTCCACGTCCAGCCCCTCTTGGGATTTCTCTGGGTTGGGAGCCGACTGGGCCTTGGCTGTAGGCATTGGGGCGTACAGAGGAATTAAGGATGCAGAGGACAATTGAGCATTGCAGGTTTCAGAGGAGCAGGCCAGCTTCGTAGAGAAGAAAGGCATTCTCCACAGTGTGGCAGCGAAAAGCAAGCCCCTCCCTCCTGTCCCCTTGGACCATACCTGAGTCAGGCTCTTGTCCTTCCTCGCCACAGACTTTGGGGATGGCTTGGACCAAGGGCAGAATTTCAGATGGGGGCCCTGGGAGGAGCAGACAGCAGGGGCTGCAATGGCTCTGTGCCCTGCCTTCCTAATAAACACACGTACAAGTTCTACACTGGTTGCCCCAGCCTCTGTAGGGCTCATCAAGGCACTTGGAGACCATCCAGCTGGCCAGATGTTCATCCTTGGAGGACAGTTGCAGTTGCACACATGTACCTATCCAGTCCTGCCCATTCCCACCCAAATCGGTCCTCCTCATGCTGGTGTTTCATTCCTAAGGCTCTATGTTCTTCCGGCTTCTCTCCCCATGAGCTTACCAGTATGTCATGTCCCTCTGGGCAAGAAGCCTTCAGACTTGGTTTGCTTGTTTTCACAAAGGCTGTCCTCCACCTGACCATATGTTCCTTTTTGAGGGCATCAGGCTGCTCTCAGACACTGTGCACTTCTCAGTTTCCAAGACCAGTAGCAGGTCCCCCAACCCTCAGAATCCTAAAGCTGCTGGCATTGTGCCACTATGTTCCAGTCTCCTGCTTTCCTACAGCCATGCCCTAGTTCTGCAGAGGCAGGAGGGGACTTTGGCTGGGCTCGGGACACATCTGACGATCCACCTGTGTCTCTCTAGTCACACCCAAGCAGATGCCTCTCTCCCTCGACTAGACTCCTGTCCACGTTACCGGCCTGGATGAGTCGCCCAGCGTCCATCAGTAGCACCACATCCGCTCTCTCCAGGTACTCAGTGCGGTGGGTGCACAGCAGTCGTGTGGTGTGGCTCAGCATGCCCAGGATGCACCTGTGCATCAGGTGATTGGCCACGTCTGCATCCACAGCAGCCAGGGGGTCATCAAGGAGATAGAGTTCCTTTTCCTGGGGGGAAGCAGGAGGACCCTTGGCACTGGGACCCTGGGCACCACAGCCTCAGTCCACACAATGCTTTTTTTTTTTCTTTTCCCACATAGTGGTCTTTAAAGGGCCTAGAGCTCTGCCTTGGATCCATTGAAGGGAGTTGGGAAGGCCAACTTCTCAGGACCATAGGGAGACAAGAAAAGAACTGGATGCTGGGGAAATATCCCTATTCCCCCACTCAGCCAAGTGCCTGGGGCTTGGGATGCCTCCTAACCCAAGCCAGTCTCCTCCCTCTAACTTACCTGATAGACAGCACGAGCAAGGGCAATCCTGGCCCGCTGGCCCCCACTGAGGGCCACACCCTTCTCCCCGACTTCAGTCTGGTCTCCAGCCGGCATGAGCTGACAAAATAAACACCCCAGCGGGTCTGTGAGCTCCTCAATACCATCCACCTCATCGCCCATCGCTTTGCAAGTCAAGCCAGTAGAGGGGTTTGCAGACACTGAACTTCAATTTTGGGGCGAGTCAGAGGAGACCAACCCTAATTTCAATATTATCTAATATGTCCCCAACACGTCCTGCATCCTCAGCTCATTCAAACGCCATGACAACCTTATGATGTTGGTGAATTTCCTTTTCACAGATAAGATCAAAGGTCAAACAGGCTCACCACAGTGAGAACAGGCAGGACACAAGTCCAGACCTTTTCTTTTTTTTTCCCTACTTGACTTCACAGAGAGAGATTTTCCATTCTCTGGTTCTAGTTCACTCTTCTAAATGCCTATGACAGGCAGGGGTGGGCCAGACCAAAGTCAAGGCCCTGGAACCTAAATATCTGAGCTATTACCTGCTGCCTCCCAGGAGCACACTAGCAGGAAGCCCGACTGGAAACCAAGTAGCCCAGGCATTCCAATATGGATGCCAGTATCCCAAATGGAGCCCATTGGCTTTCCCAAACCCACCCTGCCTTGGTAACAGGCAGGAGGGCCCATGGGACAGGTTGATGTGAAAGTTTTCATAGGTCTTTTAGAGAAGCAAAGCATCCTGAGCTGTCCTAGGGCCTCAGAAGCGGCCTGCTAAGCCAGAGGGTCCCTGGACCCAGAGGGCAACTTTGTGGTGTACTAGCCAGTGAGTGTCTCCAGGGCAAAAAGGGGTAGTCACTCTTTCTTAGTATCTAGACAACACTGGATCCAGTAGCCACTTGGGAAATGCTTGATGTATAAAGCAAATAAATGATAAATGACCTCAGGACATCTAAAGGTCAAAGTCAAAGGCGCTCTTTTCCCAGGAAAGACTGACACATCCCCAGGGAGGGGTGTGCAGCAGTGATGGACGGAGGGGACATGGAGCTGGGTGGAGGAGTCATGAGAGAAATCCTGACTCTCCTAAGAAGTCAGCACTCTGGCTGGAAGGCAAAGGGGGGTGGTGGTGTGGATGTAATGGGCTTGGCAGGCTTCCCTAAGTTTCCAAGTGACACCTTGACCCTGGCAAGCCTTCCCTGTAGGAGACTGGGAAGGCCCTCTGAGTGGACCCAGTAGCCAGACCTAAGACTAAAGGAGTCCCCTGACTGCCACCCTCACATGCTTCAGTGCTTTCACAGGGGTTGGGAGGACATCACTCCATTACCACCAGCCTTCTGGGCCCTGTGGAGATGGGGACAAAGTCATTGGATGCTTTGGAAGGAGTCAAGTGTGCTGAGCAGTTCTATATAAACGATCCCTTACAGAGGCTACCCCTCAGAGAAACAAGTCTCTGGTTTGAGGTTGCAGGGACCCATGAGAAAGCAAGTAAGGCTGTGCACTCACGCGGAGGTCATCATCGAGGGCACAGGCCTCCAGCACTTGTCTGTACAGCTGGGCATCAAACGACTTTCCAAAGAGGATATTGTCCCGGATGGTGGCAAACTGGATCCACGGTTCCTGGGTGGCCAGGCCGAAGCCCTTGGACAGCCCTGACACTGCCACTCGTCCGTGCAGCCTGCAGGGCAGAAGAGCAAAGCAGCCCAGCAGCATCGGGGCTCAGCTCCCAGCTCACACAGGGTCCCTCTGCCTATGGCAGGTGACTGTGAGCTGGCAGCTGCTGGGGGCTAGTGGTGCAAATGAAGCTGCAGGCTCGTGGTGGATCAGGGAAGGAAGAAACTGCTCTCTGGTTGAGCCCAGCAGCTGTCCTGTCTGGGCTGCCCAGGAGCTCAGAAGAGGCTGAGGCTGGCTAAGGGTATCCTTCCCACGGTCACACTCACATGCCTCCCTGGGTCCCCCTACAGTACAACTGAAGAACAGCAGACATCAGATCCACTTGTCTCCTTCCCCAGGGGTCGGGACAGTGATGGTCCATCCCTCTCCAGACAGCCTCTCCCTTTCCACACTGAACAATTCACTCGAGAAAGTGACTGTGTCTTGTTTTTTGGGGGGCTCCTGTGCCCCCCCTCAAAAGGTGCCTGACACTCAGCAGCAATTCGGCAAGTGCAGAGCTGAGGGCGGGGCATGCTGGGGGATGGTACCTATGGAGTTCCCCAGAGATGGCAGCCAGCAGGGAGCTCTTCCCGCAGCCCACCTTGCCCACGACGCCCACCAGCATTCCCTGCAAGGAAATCATGTGATTAAGTGTTGCATCCCAGAGTGGCAAGAGGGGCAGAAGGACAACCCCAGGCTCCAGCACCTGGAGGTCACACTGGCTAAGTCCCCTGCAGCAAAAGGCTGGCCCCCCTCTTTGGACAAGTGTGCGGCCCTGTGATTTTCAGCTGCAGACGTTCTGTTCTTCCCTCATTTCTTAGTTGCTACATACACCCCATGGAAATCTTTCCTTGCTCAAAAAAAACAAACACCAGAACAACTTCCTCCTCCAGGAACAGGCTGGGCTGTTTGTGATGTCCCCGCCCTGCAGGCCTGGGTAGATCCACTTGGTGGCCCAAAGGCTAACCCTAGCCCTTCCCAGGGAGTGTGGGATCACATCCAAGAGGAGGTTTCTCCCTGCTGACTGCGGCCACTCCTTCCATTCAGAGGAGTGTGGATCTCCGGAGAGAGAATGAGGCAAATAAATGAGTGCGAGGCAGGGAGAGGGCAGGGAGCTGTGCAAGTTGAGGCCTGGTTCTGGGGCCATGTCTGAGATCTGGCTGTATTCTTGGCTTGGAAGTCTGCAATTCAATTCTATGTCCCTATTCTCAATTCTTGTTTGCTTAAGCTAGCTCCAGTTGGTTTTTATGACTTACATCCAAACAGCCCCAACTAACACATTAGTAGAATTCCTTTGAAACATTCTAGCCTTGTCTTGCCTAAAATAAGAGAAAACACACAAACAACAGACACATATACACACACAGCCCCAGCCAGAAATGTGAGCCAAGCATGACAGGGGCAAATCAGTCACCCCTGGAACAGACTGGGCTGAGCCATGGGGTAAGGGGTCAGAAAAAGGTCAGGGGAGAGTGACAGCTCTGGACTGGGGTGGGTGGGGGTGGAAGTCCCCTTCTGGCCAGGAACATTCCCCCTGCAGGTTCTTCTTCCCCTGTGCATGTTGCCATGTGTGTTGTGGGCTGTGATTGCTTGACAGCAAGTCACACACACAGAGCACAGCCAAGCCATGGGCAAAATCTTTAGCCTGGAGGGATGCTGGCTAAGCCCCAGGGTCTCCTCTGAACTTCACAGCTGCCAAGAAACATGGCAGGAAAAACACACCCCTGAGACAGGCTGGGACAGGGTTTCTGGCCCAGCGAACCTTTTTCACTTCCAGGTGACTGATGAAGATCTCTTGGCTGCTACCAATGGGGTCCCAGGAGAACAGGGCTGCACACAGCTCCAGCACCGTCAATGGCTCCGCAGGGGGATCTGAACAGAGATGCAGCTACTCAACTTGGCTCCTGACCCACCTCCAGCCTGCTCAGGTAGGTCACCCAGGGCATGTTGCTATCAGTGCGTCTGTCCCGTCCATTGCCCAGAACTCACTCGGCCTCGGCCTGCCCTCTCCCTGACTCAGAGGCCACATTCCCTCTCTCCCTCCCCATTGCCAGTGTTGCCCTCTGGCTTCCTCTTACCTGGGCTGTAGTACGCCTGGGGGCTGTGGTTCGGAAGATCCAGGAAACCCTGGATCCGGTCCAAGGACACTTTGGCCTCCAAGAGACCGTTGATCACCCAAGGGAAGCTGTTGAGGGGCAGGATGAGCATACGGACCAGTGCCAAGGCTGTGAACACCTATGAGGGGTGGAACGGAAGTAAGGCATCAGTCTGATGCCCAAGAGCTGCCAGAGAGCCTGCTGGAGACACAGGGCGCCCTGAGGAGGAAAAACAGGGCAGCAGCAGAACCGAGGGCCTCAGTGGACGGTTCTGGCACTCCCGGACACTCATGCAGGGTTTCAGACTACATCTTTGCAAGCGCACAAAGCTGGCTCACTCTGAGTTCCCCCAATAACTGTGCAGCATTGTCCCTGGGTGCTGGCCAGACCTAGAAATGGGTCATGGGCTTCTCCCTGCAAAATTGTTAAAACAAGGATAAACAGATCTGACTGTTAGATCCAGGACTAACTGGAAGGCAGGATGGCGATGCCATGTCTCAGAGTGTCCCCTTGGCTGGATGAAGCCACAGAATCCTTTTCCTGTCTTCCCCAGCTAGCACTGAGGGTCTGAGTCCCCTCCCATGCCTTTTTAGCACATCTGCTCTCCTCCCTTCCTGGTCCTTACCTTGGTGGCAGTGAGCTGGTGCCCCATAAGGACATAGGTGATGAAGATGACGATGGAGATGACAACTGGCAGGGCAGCCCACAGGTAGACACAGGCTGCATCCAGGTACTTGATGACACGGAGTCGCCCCAGCTCTTTAGCCCGGCAGGCCTCCACTCGGGCCCCCAGTGCCTGCTCCCACCCGCAGAATTTGATGACCCGCACGCCGCTCAGCAGCTCTGTCATGAGCTAGGGACAGGGACCAAATGGGCAGTGTGAGGTGGAGACACTGTTCATGTGCCTTCTCCTTTGCCCAGTCTCCCCCCATCTCCTCCAGCTGCTGGCTAAGCATGCCCAGGACTCTGAGCTCCTGGATGTTCTGTCCTTCCCCAGCCCTGGGCTTTCTTCCTTGTCTCTGTCCCTTCTAGAAATCCCATCCCTCGGATCTTTCTCATTCCTTCCAGTCTTTTACATTTTCTCCATTTGCTCCACTTGGGGGAATGAGTGGGAACTGGAATTTCTTTTTTTCTCCTGGGAGGTGAAGGAGGCACGCAGGCCTCACACAGGGTAAAAACTCTCCTTCTCCCAGTAGATGATGGACAAGCGACCAATTCCCAAAGCCTTAAGACATGGGCTTTGGGAACAGGCTGCCAGTTGTGGCCCATAGCTTGGTGGGGATACAGCAGCTGTTCCCACAGAACAGACCAAAGAGGGCACATTGCAGCCTGGGCCCCCCAAGCCAACGTACCCAGGCCAGATAGCCACAGGAGAACTCTTTGTACCGTAATAGTTGCGCATCTGTCTGTACTCTGAGGAGACATTGGGAGCCTCCCCAAAGGGTCTGGGAGACCTAGCCTGTAGCCATCCTAGGCTAGGGGTGGGGGTGTGTGGAGGATTGTTTGGGAAAGCCTCATGACATAACCAGCTGTAGGGGGATGCTTCCTTACTCTCTTAGTAGTCTAGGCTATTCCTGCCTGAGGTCTGACAGCTAGGCCAGATGGATCCCTAGAACTGGCAAGCCCTTGGTAGAGGCACTCACCATCATGACAGAATGGGTGGAGTCATAATCATGATACCTATGGCTGGTCCTGGCTGAACAGTGAGCTACTCCTTTCCCAAGCCCTTCCCTAAGAAGGCTGGGGCTGTAGATGGGGCTCTGCTGGGCTTCTCCCCACACAGGCTAGTCTGTGCCCTAGACAAGGAAGTGGCCAACTTTGCTTTATAGCTTTGTCATTAAAAAAAAAATCCATTGGTAGGAAAGATGACTTTCCAACCTACCAAGGCTGCCACTTAGAGATGTTAACTAATATGCTACATTACTAATGGGCTATGCTGACTCCAAGCTTGCTTTGGGACAGGTACTTTGTAAAACATGATTGTACAGCCTCACAAGACCTTGGGAGGAAGTAGAGGTTCAAGTGAATGACTTGTTGGGGACAACTGAAGTTATAAGTGCTAGGGTCCTGATCGGAACCCAGCTCTGTCATTTTCTAGCTTAAATTCTTAACCTGGTAGGTCACACTCACTCCCTGAGGCATGGTGCACGGGAGGTGGTAGGGTGGGAGTCCTGGGGACCTGGATGCCACAATGGGGAAGGCTTCCATGTTGCTGAGAGGGGTCCCAAGCCCTCACCTTAACCCGGGCATCCTTGTGTTTCAGCATCTCCTGGTTGCTGGCCATGATACGAGTGGCAATCACCTTGTTGACAGGGACCAGCAGCAGGGCCAAGATGAGCCCACCCACGAAAGCCACACCCACCTGCTGGTGCAGCAGGTAGAGGGTGATGGCCAGCTGTAGGGGCAGGCCCCAGGCCTCATGGAAGCTCCCGGCAAAGTTAAGCAGGCGCTCCGAGTCGGTGCCTAGCAGGTTCAGGACCTCTCCGGCGGGAGGGCGACTGGGCCCGAGCTGGAGAGCCTTGCGGTACAGGAGGCTCAGCACCGCCCCCCTAATCTGCAGGGTCACTTTCCGTAACTCATACCCATACTGATTCTGCAGTATGGCACCCAGGACAGCCCCACCGGCCAGTCCCAGGGCATAGAGCAGACCATGGCTCAGGGGCTCCTGCCCCTCCTCCAGGAAGCCCACCAGCAAGGAGAGCAGCAAGGGTCCAGAGAACCCAAGCATGGTTCCCCCCAGCTTCAGCAGTCCAAGAGTCAGGTAGCACCGCCCAAATGCCACATACAGAGCCTTCCACAGCCGAGCACCTTCCTGCCACTGTGCCTGGAAGGCACGGGCCAGGTAGGATGGATGCAGCCTGTGGGGGAGACGGCAGGTGTCCTGGGGCCTCTGTAGCTTGCCACAGGCACCACGGGTCATCAAAGGTGCCAGCCAGGCATAGGACAGGCGGGACAGCCAACTTTCTCCATCTTCGGCCACCTCTGGTTCTTGTTCCTCAGGTATGAGGAGTTCCTGGGTTGGGGGTTTCTGTGGACCCCCTGGGGCTGCCCAGCCCAGACCATAAGCCAAGAGGGCAGTCAACTGCAGGAGGAGAAGGCAGAGACGGGCTAGGGGCCCTGGGAGAAGTGGGGACAGAAGTGTGCCTCGCTGGCAATGCCATAGCAGGGTTAACACCAAGGCTGGGGCTGGCAGGAAGGCAGTCAGAGCCAAGGTCAAGGGCCCTCGGGAGCAGGTGTGAGGGGAATGAGCCAGTGCCCAGAGGGTGAGGCTGTGGCTGATCCAGGCCACAGCTGCCACACACCCAGCAAACACTTCCAGCCCAACAGGCCCTGGGCCTGCCCCTGGTGGCAACGCAGCTGGCAGAAGGTCCAACAATGGGAGGATGGCGAGCAGGACGGAGGCTGCAAGTCGGAGGCGCCAGCCAGGGCTACAGCGTATGATGGAATCTGGCCTCCTGGGGACATGTTGGAAGAGAGAAAAAAAGGCCCAACGTGGCGGACCCCAGTCAAAGACACACCCCTTCTCTCCCATCACTCCCTCACCTGTACTCACCAATGCCCTTTTCTATTTGTTCCTCTTATCCCCATCTCACTGAACATTGGAACCCAGGATCTTTTCTTCCAGGAAGTCTTCCAGATTGACTCTACCCATGCTCTGGCCTACCCACACTTACTTCTTTCTTTTTCATTTTCATTTATTAGAGAGTTACACACACACAGAGCTAATTGTTGTATCATTTCCCCCAAATGCCGCCTGGGCTGTGAGAGGCTAAAGCCAGGAGCCTGGAACTCAGTCAAGGTCTCCCCTGTGTGGATAGCAGGATCCCAAGGATTTGAGTCACCAGCCACTGCCTCCCAGGGTGCACCTGAGAGCTGGATTCGGAAAGGTGGGGCTAAAACCCAGGCCTTCCAACAAAGGGTGTGGGTGTCCAAAGCAATATACTAACTACTGCACCAAAACTCACTTCCATTTTAATATAAGGGTCTACTTATGATTGTTCTTAAATTCACTTTAGAGAAAGATTTATTTTTCTATTTGAAAGGCAAATTTACAGAAAGAGACAGTAAGGATTTTCCATCTGCTGTTTCACTCCCCAAATGGCTGCAAAAACCAGCCAGAGCTGAGCCAATCTGAAACCAGGAGCTTCTTCTGGGTCTCTTAGTGGTAGAGGGTCCCAAGGACTTGGACCATCCTCTGCTGCTTTTGCAGGTCATAAGCAGGGAGCTGGGTGGGAAGTGAAGCAGCCAGGACAGAAACTGTCACCCGTATGGGATCCTGGCGCCTATAAGGGGAGGATTAGCCTATTGAGCCACCATGCCTGTTCCTTAAATTGAATTTCCTTTTTTCACATTTATTATATCTTTAATTTTAAATTTTTATTTGAAAGGCAGAATTACAGAGAGAGGATAGCTAGCTCTTCCATCCATAGTTTCACTCCCTAAATGGCAGCAATGGCTGGAGCTGGGCTGATCCAAAGCAGGAGCTTCTTTCCAGGTTTCCAATGTAGATGCAGGGGCCCTGCTGCTTTCCACTGTGCATTAGCACGGAGCTAGAGCAGAAGTGGAACAGCCAGGACTTGAACTAGTTATATGGGATGCCGGTGCCACAGGCAAAGACTTAACCTACTATTCTATGGAGCCAGCCCCACCAAAAAAAAAAAATTTTTTTTCTAAGAGCCAGGTGATTTGTGCACATTGAGAGTCAACTACAGAAAACACACCTGCAGCAGTATTAGAAAGCCTTGAAGGTTCACAGAGAGAAGAGGACTGGGCAGGGGCATTGTTACAGCTGTTAACATGCCAGGTTCTTGTACTGCAGGACCTGCTGTACATCCTGGCTCCATTTCCAACCCAGCTTCCTGCTATCACACACCCTGGGAAGGCAGCAAAAAATGGCTTGATATATGTGGGTCCCTGCCGCCACAACAGAGGCAGACTGAGTTCTGGCCTCCTGGCTCTGTCTTGGCCCAGTCCTGGCTGTTGTGGGCAAGGTGGAGTAAATCAACAGGTGGAAGAACTCTGTCTTTTGAATACAATGAAAATAGATACAAATTTAAAAATAAATAAAAAAAAGGACTTAACTTGTTATGCTTTTTGTTGGCAGAGTTCAGTCACTAGGAAATTTGGCTGTAAATAAAAATGCTTACAAATAAATCTTTTTTTTTTTAAAGATTTATTTTTATTATTTCTTTTTAAAGATTTATTTTTATTATTTTTTTTCATTGGAAAGGCGGATATACAGAGAGGAGAGACAGAGAGGAAGATCTTCCGTCCGATGTTTCACTCCCCAAGTGAGCCGCAACGGCCGATACTATGCCGGTCCGAAGCCAGGAGCCTCTTCTGGGTCTCCCACGAGGGTGCAGGGTCCCAAAGCTTTGGGCCGTCCTCGACTGCTTTCCCAGGCCACAGGCAGGGAGCTGGAAGGGAAGCGGGGCTGCCGGGATTAGAACCGGCGCCCATATGGGATCCCGGGCGTGCAAGGCGAGGACCTTTAACCACTTGCGCCACCGCGCCGGGCCCACAAATAAATCTTTAAGAGGAAGGGGGATGGCATCATGGTACAGCAGGTTAGTATCCCATATGTGAGGACCAGTTCAAGTCCCGGGTGCTCTGGTTCCTGTTAATACCAATGTGCAAAAGCAGTGGATGAGCCAGCCTTTGGGCTCCTACCACCACCTACATGAGAGACCTGGATTGAGTTGCTGGCTCCTCTTTTTTGTGAAGGAAAAGATTGGAGTTGGTGCTTAATCCTCTGCTTGCAAGTGCCAGCATCCCACATGGGCACCGGTTCATGTCCTGGCTGCTCCACTTCCCATCCAGCTCTCCACTTGTGGCCTGGGAAAGCAGTAGAAGATGGCCCAAAACCTTGGGACCCTGTACCCATGTGGGAGACCCAGAGGATGGTCCTGGCTCCTAGCTTCTGATTGATTCAGCTCTAGTTGCTGTAGCCATTGAGGGAGTGGACAAGCAGATGGAAGATCTTTCTGTCTCTCCTTCTCCGTAAATCTGCACTTTCAATAAAAATAAATAAATAAATAAATAAATAAAGGAACCAAGTTTTCCAAGATGTGGGACTAGAAGAACAAAAACCAGGCTGGTGGAGATGGTTTCCTGATCCCAAGTTGGCCATTCAGCAGCCTCTAGGCCTCTCTCCATATCACTTTCCTCCCTGGTACCATGAGAAGCCTGAAGTCTAGACCCAAAGCCAGCTGAGGTCCTCTGCCGAGATTCTGCACAAAGCCTGTTGAAGCAGTCATTCAGAACTGTTGTTGAGTCTGTGATGGTATTCCTTGCCCTTCCTTAGGAACCAGGAGCTCCCAAGAGTGGGCCAGTCTCCAGCAGCCACTCCTCGCAGAGGAGCACACTGAAGTATAAACTGGGTCTCCCACCTTGCTGGCTCATCTTTTTTGTAAAGGAAGAAGATCTGAGGCTGGCTTGATGGCTCTTTTGCCCAACCCTCACTAGTCCTGTTCCCTCCAGACCAAGCAGATCTGTAGTGTCTCCTGGCCAACACAGCTGCCCCTAATTCCTCTTGTATGGGCTCCCTCTCCGTCATCAGCCTACGGAGACATCGGAATGCTGGGCTTTATCAGCAGCCAGAGACTAACCTCGGCTGTCTCCGATCATACAAGGACTAAGGTTACAATCAGGATGAGTTGAGCATCCCACATTTTAGAGCCTTAAACGCAGGAAGGCCAAAGGCTTCGGTTTTACTCTTTTACTGTCATCTGCTTCTCCAGCTGAGTTCCCATACGTTTTTCTTACCCTAGGAGCACTCGGGCATGTAAGTGGTGAGAAACTGAACCTACAGTTTATTCAACACAAATCAGACTTTTTGATGAAAAACACTGCTTACCCAATGCTGCCTTCAACCCATGACAGCTGTGTGTGGGCATGTGCCAATCGATAACAGGGATGAGTTCTACCATGTTTGAGAACTATGCCAGGCACCAGCCGGTAAAGCCACCACTTGCAACACCAGCAGCCCATACTGAAGTACAGGCTAGAATCCAGTTGCGCGGCTTCTGATCTGCCTCTGGGCTAATGTGCAGGGGAAAGCAGCCAACGAAAGCCCAAGTACTCAGCTCCCTACCACCCACATGGGGGAGACGGGGCTGGAGTTCCCTGCTTCCGCCTGGTCCAGCCCAGAAGCAAATCGCTGGATGGAAGATCTCTATCTGTGTGTCATACTGCCTTTTAACCATATTCTTTTTCTAGTTGCCAGGCACTGCTCTATAAGCGTAAAGGCCCTGTTTCATTTATACTTCCCAACAATCTTCAAGACTCACAGAGAAGGGAAACAACTTATCCAAGAATAGCACTCTGCTAAGCGGTTGCGCTTCAGTTTTATTCTCCTTAGTCCAGAGACCTCCCTACCTGGTGACAGGCGGGAGAGGCCTGCGGGCAAACACGGACAGCTGTCTCTACCCACCTCGGGCGGCCCAGGTGGCAGGCACTGAGGACGGCGAGCAGCGCGTGGGGCAGGGCGCTGAGCACCAGCTGGGTGAAGCAGTGGCCCGTGGTGTCCCCTTCCCACACCGGGAGCGGCCGCGCTGCGCTGGTGCCGCACAGCCGGGCCAGAAACTGCTCCATGGCCGCCTAACCTGCGGGGGAGAGCCGAGGGGCAAAGGCTGAGAGGGTCGGCCAGCGGCGCCCACCTCCCACACTGCAGCCCATTCTCTGCGTGTCCTTCCGAGGGGCAGGAAGTGGGGGAGGCTATGCTCCCCGGAGCGGGCGGCTCTCTGCACTCTGCTCACCCACCCACTCGCTTCCCCTGTTTCCCTTCCCCTCGGGAACCTCAAACCTGAACAAGTTGCTGGGAGCCAGATTCCGAAATCCAGAGTCCTAGGCGCGCAAAGGGACGCGTTGCCGGGGTCAGAGGGCTGAGCCGGACTCGTCGGGCGCCCCCTGGAGGCGGGAAGACCTTTCAAGGCGCTGCTCGCCCCGCCCATCCGCTGCTGCGCGCGTCTGTGCGCAGGCGCGCCGCCGCCGGCCCTGGGTGCTTCGGCAGCTTATCCTCAGAGCGGCAGGAAGGCAGTTGAAAAGCAGAATGTACTTACTAACAGGGTAAGGCTGCTTCAGGACTCTTAGAACCATTTGCTTCCTTATTCAGAGGCTGTATTATCTCCTTGGACCTCAGTTTAGCAGTACAACGGGGTTAGGAATACCAGTACCAAAGTACAGTTAAGAGATTTGGATAATTAAGAGCGACAAGGCCAACGGGCTGTGCTCACAGTAGCCCTCCAAAAATTAATTTTAGAGAACTAGTGCAGGGTGTGGTATTGTGGGGTAGCAAGTAAAGCCACAACCTGTGTAGTGGGCAACCCATAGAGGTTTCCAGCTACTGCACTTCTTTCCTTTTTTTTTTTTTTTAATTGTTTAGGCAGATTTACAGAGACAAGGAGAAACAGAGAGAAGGATCTTTGGTCGCTGGTTCATTCCCCAGGTGACCACAGTGGTCGGAGCTGAGCTGATCTGAAACCAGGAGCTCTCCCACATGGGTGCAGGGTTCAAAGGCCAGCCTCCTCAGTTTTCCCAGGCCCTAAGCAGAGTTGGATGGGAAATGGAACAACTGGGACATGAGCCAGCGCCCATATGGGTTTCCTGTGCTTGGAGGTAGAGGATTAGCTGTTGGGCCAGTGTGCCAGCCCCCCTTCTTTTTTAAGATATGTGGGAAGGCAGTATGTGCCTAGAACATGCCATCCAGCCATCAGGCTAGCGTGCTGTAGATTGCCCAAGGAAGGGTGTCTAGAGATTTATTGGCGTGGATGAGGGCATGACAGAGGAGGAATGGTTTCTGGGTTCTTCCACAGACTAGGACACTGTACTCACAGATAGGTGAGCAAATTGAGATGAAGTGGTTGAAAGGGGGGGAAACCAGAGGACATATCTGAATCAAGCCAAGACACTCATCCACATGGGAGACCTGTGCTGGAATAAATAACTTCACCTGCCGCCCACAAGCACACACAGAAAAAGCAGGACTGAGGGCAGACCATGCCAAGCTGGGCCATAGCACCTGCTGGCACATAGGAGATCTGGAACTAGTACACCTGGTAGGGACACATGGGGAGCACAATAGCTGAGGCTGGTGGCTGATCAGGCTGGGTCAGGGCACAGCAGCTGGTGGCATGCACAAGAGCTGAGACAGGGTGTGGGCCTTGCCCGGCTGGACAGGCTGCAACACCCAATAGTGAGTAGGCCATGCCAGGCTGGATTGAAGCACTCAGAAGTACACATAAGATCCAGAGATGGAAAAAGGCCTGGAAGGGGAACCCTGGGACTCCCCTACTAGGCTACATGAGAGAGTCAGAATGGATGTGGGCCAGCCTGGCTAGGCTGCAGCACCAGTAGTTGGTAAGTGCCAGGACTGGGTGCAAGTCATGTCAGGCTGAACTGCAGTGCACCCTGGAGGTGCAAGATTCAGGGCTGGAATGGGACTGGTAGGGGAACCATGGACATTCCTCTGCTGGGCTCCGGCTCCTACTAGAGAGCATGAGAATCAGGGTTGGGAGTGGGCCAGGCTAGTCAAGGTGGCAGCATCTGTTGGCATACATGTGGGCCAGATCTGAGGACTGGATGGGATGAGCTAAGCTGCAGCACCCATGGGTGTGCATGCATGAGAGTGAGAAGGGGTGTGAAATGGATCAGGCTAGACTGCAGCACATGCTGGCACACAAAAACCTGGGCCTGGAGACAGGCCTGACAGAGGTTATTGGAGGCACTGTGGCACTCACTGGTATGCATGAGGACCGGGTCTGTGGCAGCCTGGCTGGGTTAGACTGCAGCACCCATTGGTTCATGTGAGATATGGGTCTGGGGTGGAACTGACCAAGCAGCTTCATCCACTAGTATGTGAGTTGGCTGGTGCAGGTGACAGGCCAAACCTGACTCTATGCTAGCTAGCACACATGAGTCAAGCCTGAGGTCACCTCAGGTAAGTCTAGACCACTGGGCCCAGTCCATGAGCATAGGGAAAAATCACAGGATGTGTGTTTCAACCTTGGAGTGTGTGTACTGGCACTGGGCCTCCTCAATTGCTGATGCCTATGCAGTAGATAGCAGGCCCAGATGCATACTGTGGACATGATAGTCAGCTCATCTAGGCAAGCAAGGAATGTTGGCGCCCTGTCGGAGGATAGAAAGCAGAACAGGTTAGACAACTCTCCTAGCCAAGCTTTGCTACATGTTCCTGGGTCTGTGGATGCGCTAAGGTGGACTTGGTAAGCCATGGGCCTTGGGAAGATTTTATCAACCCTGGTGTAACAAAGCTGCCATCAACATTGGAAAACTATCAAAATCACTCAAGTAACACCCTTGGAACATTCTTCCCGCATCACATTTTCTTCTTTGTTGTTGGTTTGTTTTATTTTGTTTTGTTTTCTCTCTCTCTCTCTCTCTTTTTTTCTGGGGTAAGGGAGAAGATAAAGGAAAAAGCCCCACCCAGCCTCCCACCCATTTGAGGGTTCCCGACGTGGGGCATGCTCCGAGGGCCCTGCACACGTGCTTTTTTTCCCCCAAAGATTTATTTTCTTTTTATTACAAAGTCAGATATACAGAGAGGAGGAGAGACGGAGAGGAAGATCTTCTGTGCAATGATTCACTCCGCAAGAGACTGCCACAGCCGGTGCTATGCCGATCCGAAGCCAGGAGCCAGGAACTTCCTCCAGGTCTCCCACACGGGTGCAGGATCAAGGCTTTGGGCTGTCCTCAATTGCTTTCCCAGGCCACAAGCAGGGAGTTGGATGGGAAGTGGAGCAGCCAGTATTAGAACTGGCGCCCATATGGGATCGCAGTGCATTCAAGTTAAAGACTTTAGCCGCTAGGCCATTGCGCCAGGCCTGCTCAAGTGGTTTTGATAGTTTAACAGTTCTGAATTGCTGCCAATCTCACCATTCCAAGCACGATGAAATCTCTCCAGGATCCACTGGCTGACAGTCCACCTTAGAGTCTCCATTTGCCCAAATTTTCACTGTCAATACTTGGCTGGGGTAGATGATCAATTTGTTCTGTCCTCCATCCTCTGTTGTGGTACTAGGTGTCCTCTGCAGGTTCTAATGGACAGCCATTTCCTCCATGTGCACCTGGATATGCTGTCCATTGCTCTGTCTGAGCCTCTGAGGAGACAGCTTTGACACATGCACTCCATGGTCAAACTGGAAACTACACTTCTCATGGTTGTGGTTCTGAGATCAGTTTAGTTGGAGGGTTCCCCAAAGAATCTTCATCTGAGATGATCCCAGGCCTGATTCTTGTGTGTGAATGCCAGTGCAGGGTCCAGCACAGTCCATCACCCTAATCAGCTTATGCATATGTTGGTGGTTACAATTGCCGGGTCAGTTCTATTTCTAGCCCTGTCTTCCACATGAACCAGTGGGTGTTGCAGTCCAGCATGATCCTGCTTACCACAATTATGACCCTCACACAAACCAGTGGGAGCCTCAGTCTAGTCGGAGTAACCCACAATAACCTCCACCAGGCTTACCCCCTGCCCTGGTTCCTATGCTTGCCAGTATGTACAGTAGACAGGTCTAGTCTATCCCACATCTCGTTCAGCTCTCCTACATGTCAATGGGCATTGAAGCCTAGTTCAACCCCAGCCCAACTATCTAGCTCACACATATGTGGGCAGGTGCCATTATGTCTAGCCATGCCTGCCCCAGTCCTGGTTCTCATGCTCACCAGATGGAATGGCAACCCAGAAGGAAATGCCTATTGCTTCCCTACGGGCCCCTCCCCACTCCCGGATCATGCACTCTTCAGGTGGTTCTGCATTTTAACTTGACAGAATTAGCCCCCAGTGCCAGCATCTGTGGCAAAGCCCAACCAACCCTCACCCACTCTGATTTATGCTTGCACCAGTTGGAACAGTCAGTCTAGCCTGGCTTTTCCCTGATCTAGCTCACATGAGGCCCACAGGTGTAGCCTTGTCTGGTCTGGTCTGTTCCCATTCCAACTCACGCTCTCCAGTGAAAGAGGTGTTCCAGCAGAGGAGCCCTCCGCATTCCCTCTACCACCTTTGTCCCCTCAGCACTCCTGGTTCTCACGTGTGCTGGTTGGGTGCTGCGGCCCAGTCTTACATGTCTCACCTCGCCTCCACGTTTACCAGTAGCCCGGCCTGGCCCAGCCAACCCCCAATTCCAGCTCATGTTGGTGGGAATTACAGCCTCGTTCAGCCCAGCGGGCACCCAGTCCCAGCCGTTATGTGAACTGGTGTGTGTTGCCACCAAATCCAGCCTGACCCACACTCTATTCCAGTACTCAGATTCGCCAGTGCATGATGTGAACTGGTTCAGCCTGGTCTGCCCCCGACCTGTGCCAAATGTGTGCTGGTGGGTATTGTTTCTTGGCCTGGTCTGGGTTACTCCCTCTCATGGTTCTTGCCTCACCTGCCCCCACATCATCACATTTTCTAAGGCATCATCAAATGACTGCCATTCCCAGGTGTCAATGTAGTTTGACAGGAAGGAGTGGTTCCCCTCCCATTCCGCCTGCAGATACTACAGAATAAAAAAAACTGAAACATATGTCGCACCCACTTTCCTGCATACCTCAACCCTCTGCAAATCAAGACCCTCATGGGTGTGCATCACTCTCAACTACGTAAACAATGTTAAAAATAATTTTTAAAAATAAGTAAATAGGGGATCTGGCACAGTGACCTAGCAGCTAGAGTCCTCACCTTGGGTGTGGCAGGATCCCATATGGGCGCCGGTTCTAATCTCGGAAGTTCCACTTCCCATCCAGCTCCCTGCTTGTGGCCTGGGAAAGCAGTCGAGGACGGCCCAAAGCCTTGGGACCCTGCACCCGCATGGGAGACCTGGAAGAGGCTCCAGGTTCCTGGCTTCGGATCGGCATAGCACTGGCCATTGTACTCACTTGGGGAGTGAATCATCGGATGGAAGATCTTCCTCTCTGTCTCTCCTCCTCTCTGTATATCTGACTTTGTAATAAAAATAAATAAATCCTTAAAAAAAAAAAAAGTAAATAGGGCCTGGCATGGTAGCCTAGAAACTAAAGTCCTTGCCTTAAACGTGCTGGGATCCCATATGGGCGCTGGTTCATATCCTGGCGGCCCCACTTCCCATCCAGCTCCTTGCTTGTGGTCTGGGAAAACAGTCAAAGATGCCCAAGGACTCCCTGCACCCACGTGGGAGACCCAGAAGACGCTCCTGGCTCCTGGCTTTGGTTTGGCGCATCTCCAACTGTTGCAACCACTTGGGGAGTGAATCGTTCATTGGATGGAAGATCTTCTTCTCTGTCTCTTTTCCTCTCTGTATATCTGACTTTGTAATAAAAACAAAATAAATTTAAAAAATAAATAGAGAGCCCAGTGCGGTAGTGTAGTGGTTAAAGTCCTCACCTTGAACACGCTGGGATTCCATATGGGTGCCAGTTCTAATCCCATTGGCCCCACTTCCCATTCAGCTCCCAGCTATGGCCTGGGAAAGCAGTCGAGGATGGACCAAAGCTTTGGGACCCTGCGCCTGCGTGGGAAACCTGGAAGAAGCTCCTGGTTGCCGGCTTCAGATTGGCTCAGCTCCAGCCGTTGCGGCCACTTGGGGAGTGAACCACTGGATGGAAGATCTTCCTCTCTATCTCTCCTCTGTGTATCTGCCTTTCCAATAAAAATAAATAAATCTTTAAAAATAAATAAATACCTCATGGGACAGTGTATGTCCCCCCCCCAAAAAAAAAGCTGGCCTGAATCTGATTAAGTCACTAATTGTAATTATCTACATACCAGAAATACAAGGGACAGTTAACCAGTACTCCAATACAGCTGCCAATGTTCAGCTTAAGGGTTCCAGTGTTACGGTGCAATGAGTTAAACCCCGGCCTGTGATGCCAGTATCCTATATGGGCCCCAGTTGGAGTCTCTGCTGCTCCACCTCCTGTCCAACTTCCAGCTAGTGTGCTTGGGAAGGCAACCGAAGGTGGCCCAAGTACCTGGACTGCTCTAGCCATGTGGGAGACCTGGGTGTAGTTCCTGACTCCTGGCTCCTACAAGGCCCAGGGCGTTTTGGCCATTTTGGGGTGTGAAGCAGTGACTGGGAGATGTACCTCTGTCTGTGTAACTGCCTTTCAAACAACTCTAAGAGAAAAGAGTAAGGAGAAAATTGCATATTTATTGAAATGCATATAGGATTTATTAATGTGGATGGGTGACACTTTTGGATTTAAAACTTAAGCTGTCTTAACATTACTAGAACAAACTCGGCTATGGTACAAATGTGTGCAGAATAATATGTGCAGAAAATTTATAGAAACCCACTCAAACTTCGAAAATATCTCTTAATACTAAAACTGATCTGATCAAATATGTATCTATGAATTGTGGAAGTGTCGGGCTTAATGGGGACATGTTAGAAACACTCTCTTGAAACAGAATCAAAAGCAGGAAGCCACTAAAACCTCATCTATTTTGGTATATATATGGTAGCCCAAGCCACTGCAAAAAATAAACAAGGCAAAAAGTCAAATTAACAGAAGCTGGAATAAAAGGTGGGGACTAAAGTATATGAAATTGTTCACAGCAGGTTCAAGTTCTGGCTTCTTTACTTCCAATTCAGCTCCCTGCCTATGGCCTGCAGAAACGTCAAAGGATGGCCCAAAGCCTCGGGCCTGTGCACCTGCATGAAACACCCAGAAGAAGCTCTTGGCTCCTTGCTTTAACCAATCCAGCTCTGGCCATTGCAGCCATTTGGGAACTGAAGCACTAGATGAAAGATCTCTCTGTGTTTCTCCATCTTGCTCTGTAAAATCTGCCTTTCAAATAAAAATAAATCTTCAAAAAGAGAACTTAGATATTTTAGCATCCTTTGACTTTAAGAATTAAGTGTTAATTTTTTAAACATGTGATCATGGTATTTTGATTAGTTTTATCTTGAAATATTTATTTATTTGAAAGGTGGAGTTAAAGAGAGATGGGAGAGACAGAAATCTTCTATCTGCTTGTTTACTCCCCAAATGGCCAAAACAGCTGGAGCTGAAGCCAATTTGAAGCCAGGAGCTTCTTCTGGGTCTCCCACAAGGGTGCAGGGTCCCAAAGACTTGGGCCATCCTCCACTGCATTCCCAGGCCACAAGCAGGGAGCTGGATGGGCAATACAGAAGTTGAGCCACAGCTGGCTTCCATATGGGATGCTGCACTTGAGCCGTTGCACTATTACGCCTACTCCTTTCATTTTTCAAGTGAGTCCAAAGGTACAAGCTTGTGTCCTTCCGTCTACTTTGGGGATTATTTGTCAGTGCAGCAGCAGTTAGGTGGGAAGAGAAGTGAAGGTGCACTGTCTTGAACTTCCAGAAGTCTTAAACCAGTCACACCTATCTTTTCTAGATTTATATATTATTTATTTAAAAGACAAGAGTTGCAGAGATGGGAAGATATAGAGATTCATCTACTGGTTTGCTCCCCAAAACAGAAACCAGGAACCTGGACCTTTATCCAGGTATCCCACTCGGGTGCAGGGTCCCAAGGCTTTGGGCCATCCTAGACTGCTTTCCCAGGCCATAAGCAGGGAGCTGGATGGGAAGCGGGGCTACCGGGATTACAACTGGCACCCATATGGGATCCCAGCATGTTCAAGGCGAGGACTTTAGCTGCTAGGCCACCACACTGGGCCCTAAATCTGCTTTTCTAATAAAAATAAGTAAATCTTTAAACACACATACCACAAATATATTTGGAACTTCCGCATCTCGGGATGCTTCTCTCTGCCTGCTGTCTAAACCTCTTCATCGGAAAGGTCTTCCCAGTCACTCTATCCAAGTGGAAATGCATCTGTGCTCGCTTTGGCAGCACACATACAAGAGGAAATGCGTCTACATTGATCACTCCCTGTTCCCTTACCTAGTTTAATTCAAAGCGCATAGTGCTACATGAAATATTCTTTATTTTGTTTTTGTTGATCACCTGCCCCACTTCTACTAGACTATGCATTCTGTGAAATCAAGGGTTTTATTACTTTTACTCATTTCCATATCCTTAAGGCTTCAAACAGTGCCTGATGCATGGTAAATGCTCAATAAGTTACTTGTTGAATGAATGAATGAACTCATTAATGGGGGAAACTAGGTCAACCTACAAAAGGCTTTTCTGCTCCCGCCCACTCTGCAGCAGGGAAGTGAGTAAGAAACACAGCAGCAGCTACAAGTATCACTTTCGGAAAGCAACAACACTGTTGGGGCCTGAGTGTCCATTAAGTGTTTGATGATTCTGACAATTGCACATATTCTGTAATGGTTAGAAGCATCCTGCAGAGTGAATCTAGAACCTGGTGGGTAGCCAAGCAGGCTTTAGAGACCAGGATTTGAGTCTTGCTCCCTGTTCCTTAGCCATATGATCTTAGACAAATCCTTCAAAATGTTTACCTCTGCTCCTCTGCAAATGTGGTTAATAACAGAATCTCTCACCGAGTTGGAGGGAGAATTGAATGAGATCATGTAACTAAAGCATGTAGCAAATTCCCTGGCATAGCTAGTGGCTGGAGAACTGTTGCTATGGTACCCATTTTTCAAATGAAGAAATTCATTCTTGGAGTGTTACACTGAGCAGGTTGGGATCGCATGAATATCCGAAGATGGACTGAGTGAGGATTCGGAGCATATTTTGTCTACAATATTACATGAGGCTTCTCCATTGCCAAGTTCTGTTCTGCCTTTTAAGTTTCTTTTCCAGCTTGTTAGCTCCCCCTTGTGGTAAATAAGCAAATATTTACTCATCGGAGCTGGGGACCGTGGTTGCCATGGACAAGCATCCTCTCAGCATCCTAGGACACTGAGCCGTCCAGAGACAGGCTCTCCTGTAGCAGAAATCTCAGGAGTGTTAGCACCCTGCTCCCGCTCTCTCCCTGCAGCTGATGATGCTGAGGCCACTTTGGAAAAAAATGTGAAGGAAAAAAATATAAAATATTGTAATACCAAAAGAGCCTATGTTTAATACAGCATTTCAGCTATCTTTGTGGCTCATGGTATTGTTGGATAAATATGACTTACAGACCTCACAGGGTATATCCATAAGCATGTCAAGGAAAAATCAAAGTTTGAGATGGTAAACGATAATGCATTAAGTTGCTTTGTTGTAGCTACTCAGTCCCCAAACAAATCTTTAACTAAAACATGCAAGAGTTGATGCTGCAACATAATTTTATTAGAGAAAGCAAGGTAAAGCCTACTGAGCCCAGGACCCACACCCTTTACCAGAGTTCACCCTGAACAGTGGAGGGTTTTTTTTTTTAAAGATTTATTTTTATTATTTTTTCATTGGAAAGGCGGATATACAGAGAGGAGAGACAGAGAGGAAGATCTTCCGTCCGATGATTCACTCCCCAAGTGAGCGCAACGGGCCGATACTATGCCGATCCGAAGCCAGGAGCCTCTTCCGGGTCTCCCACGCGGGTGCAGGTTCCCAAGGCTTTGGGCTGTCCTCGACTGCTTTCCCAGGCCACAGGCAGGGAGCTGGAAGGGAAGCGGGGCTGCCGGGATTAGAACCGGCGCCCATATGGGATCCCGGGCGTGCAAGGCGAGGACCTTTAACCACTTGCGCCACCGCGCCGGGCCCATATATACAATTTTTTTTAAAAAGATTTACTTATTTTTATTGGAAAGGTAGATGTACGGAGAGGAGGAGAGACAGAGAGGAAGATCTTCCGTTCGATGATTCACTCCCCAAGTGAGCACAATGGCCAGTGCTGTGCCAATCCAAAGCCAGGAGCCTGGAACTTCTTCTGGGTCTCTCATGTGGGAGCTGGATCCCAAGGCTTTGGGCTGTCCTCAACTGCCTTCCCAGGCCACAAGCAGGGAGCTGGATGGGAAGTGGAATTTCCAGGATTAGAACCGGTGCCCATATGGGATCCCGGTGCATTCAAGGCGAGGAATTTAACCTCTATGCTATTGCGCCGGGCCCTGACCTCTATATACCTAATAATAACCTCACATTGTCTTACTCTTACATTTCACTTTTACAGCATGGATTCTTTAACAATGTAGTGGAAGCAGAGAAAACACAGAGAATGCTGTAATTTTAGGCAGTATAGGGAAAGAGAAAATCGGGAACAGCTTGCTGAAATGTTATATTTGTCAGGTTTCTCACTTGAATAGATTCTGAATAAGTTAAATTGCTGAGTAGCTCAGAGAAGCACTACAAAGTCTGGACAGCAGGCTCAGAGCCCACACACAGTCCTCTCTGCCCATAATTCAGATGCTCCAAGAATAGTGCTCGGTCAGGGCGCTTTGCCCACTACCTGCCATGTACATCACTGGCAGCAGCAGGTCACTGCTCCACGGCTGCTATGGAAACTGGAAATTACTTCCTTCAGGAACATTCTTTTATCGATGTGGCTTATTTTCAGCAAACAGCTCCAGAGTTGGAATCTAGTGTAGGTGCTCCAGACAGGCCCAACGTCAAGTCAGGGCCAGCATCTGGCTTCAGCAGAGGCTAGGAAAACGTGTGTGTGGTATTCCCAGCTGCTCTGGTGAAAAGTGGGGTTGACTTTGGATGAAATGCATAAGGTGAGAAATTCCCAGATGCTGAGCAGTGTCTCTTTCCACGTGGAAGACCTGTGTTGGGATAAGCGACATCACCCAGTGTCCACTGGTGCTTTCGAAAGCCATCGCTGGGGGGCATACCTGGCTGGGCTTGGCTATAGTACCCACTCATGAGTGTCAGAGCAGAGGATGGGCCACGTTACGCTGGGTTGCAGCACCAACCAGAACATGAAGGAACCAGATCTGGGTGCAGACTCTATTGGGGGACTGTGGGCTCACCTCTGGAGCTGCAATGCCTGCTGGCTTATGCAGAATTGGGGACAGTGACTGGCCGAGCCAGGCTGGATCAGTGGGATTCACTTGAAAGCAGCCCACTTGACACTCACAGGGGCTGGGACTAGGAGAAGGCCGGGTGAGCCAGACTGCAGTAACCGCTTGCAGATTTGGGGTTGGGAACAGGCCTGGTAAAGGAACATAGAGAACCCCTTTATTAGTTCGTAGCTCCCTCTTTGGAGCACAGGAGCCAGGGCTGGAGGGTGAGCCAGACAAGGTAAGGCTGCACCACTCATCAGCGTTTGTGTGGGCTGGACCTGGGGACAGGCTGGGCTGGGTCAGGCCTTAGCACCTGCTAGCATGCACAAGAGCTGGGACTGGGGATGGGCTTCAGAGGGAAACTCTGGGTACTCCCCTACTGGACTGCAGCTTCTACTGGTGAATGTGAGGACAAGGGCTGTGGGCAGATCAGGCTGGGCAGGGTTCCAGCATCTGCATGTGTATGGGCTGGGTTTGGGGGCAGGTCAAACTGGCCTGGGCTCTAACACATGCTGGCACTCATGAGAACAGGAAAGGGCATGGGACATGCCAGGCTAGGCTGCAGCACCCACTAGGTCACATGAAAACCATGTCTGGTGGCACGCCAGGCTGGGCTAGGCTATAGCACCCATCACTGAGAACCAGAATGGGTGTGGGTCAGGCTGGGCTAGGCCACAGTACCCTCTGATGTGTGCCAGGACTGGGGACCAGCAATGTCAGTCTGATCGTCAACACCCAACCACATACCAGGGATCCAGGGCTGGGAGTGGGGAACTTGGGGAATGTTCTTACTAGACACAGCACCTGCTGGTAAGTGTGAGAGTCAGGGCTTGGAACAGGCTAGACCAGGCTGAGCTGCAGCACCTGTCAGTAAGTGTGTGAGTTGATCTGGGGGTGGGCCAGACAGGATCAGTCCAGAGCAACAATGGCACAAATTAGAGGCAAGACAGGGTACAGGCCAGCCTGGGTTGGACTACAACAGCAGCCAGTTCATATGGAGGTTAAAGGTAGGCCAGGCTGGGCTAGGCTGTTGTACCTGCTGGTGGATGCTGTGACTGGGGGTGGACCATCTCAGACTGGGTAATAGCACCTGCTGACAAACATAAGACCTAGAGCAGTTGAGAGTGTGTCTGGTAGGGGAACTTTGGGAACTCCCATGCTGGGATGCTGCTTCCACTGGGAATGTGAGAACTGGGACCAGGAATGGTCCAAGCTGGGCTAAGCTGCTGTTTAACAGCAAGGAGTGGCCCTCTCTACCTTCTGCCCTGTGGACTCAGGAGAAAAAAAAACCCTGAGACATTTGTTCCATCCACCTTCCTCCATACCTGCCACTCCCCACCCTAATCAGAGGCTTACATGGGCATGTTTCCCTCTCAACTATATAAACAATATTAAAAATAAAATAGAATTTAAAAACATGCGGCAAGGCAAAGAACAGCATTTTGGGTCAGGCTGCAGATTGCCCAGGGAAGGGAACTTGGAGATATATTAGAGTGGGAACACTGAGGGCATGATTGACAGTGAAGGAATCATTTGTGCAGTCTTCCACGGACCAGATCACTGTACTCTCAGGCAGGTGAGTGAACTGAGACAGAGTGGTTTACAAAACCGAAGTTGGAGGGCATGTGTGGATTAGGCTAAGGTACCCATCCAATTTTGGAGACCTGGGCCAAACTAAGTAGCCTCTGGGATTGGGGGAATGGCCAGTTGAGCTAGGCTACAGTACTTGCTCACAAGTGTCAGAGCCACATGTCAACCATGACATGCTGGGCTGCAGCACCAACCAGAATGTTACAGAACCAAGTCTGGGGGCAGCATCTGTGGGGCACATGTGGCCTTACCTCTATGGAACTTCAATACCTGCTGGTATGCATGAGAAGTGAGGGTGGTGATGGGCTGAGTCAGGCCAGATGCAGAACTCACTGATACTTGCAAGAGCCAAGGCTGAAAGAAGGCTGTGCTGGGACAGGCTGCAGCACCACCAGTTGCTCTCAGCTGCGACTAAGGGCAGAGCATGCTAAGCAGGACTGTGGCACCCACGAGCACATGTGAGATTCAAGCCTGGGACCAGGACTGGTAAGGCAACAGCTTCTGCTGGTGGGCATAATAGCCAGGGTTGGGGTGGGCCAAGCTGGTCTAGGAGGCAACAGCCATTGGCATATGTGTGGGCCAGGTTTGTGGGAGGGACAGGTTGAACTAAGCTGCAGCATCTGTGTGTACAGGAAAGCCTGACAGGATGCCCTAGGCAGGATGGACTAACCTAGGGCATAGCACATGCCAGCACACACAAAAATCAGGGCTGTGAGTGGGCCTGGTGGGAGCGCTGGAGCTCGCCCTAACTAGGCCCCAGCACTTGCTGCTGTGTGTGAAGACTGAACCTGTGGTGGGCTGAGCCGGGCTAGGCAGCCAGTTCATGTGAGAGAAGGGGCTGGAGATAGATCTAACCAGGCAGCTGCATTCGCCAATATGTATATCAGCTGGTACAGGTAACAGACTGAACCTGACCCTACGCCAGCTGGTGCACATAGGAGCCAAGTCTAAGATTGAGATGTCTTGGGAGATTCCCCAGCTAGATGGCTGGACTCAAATCCCAGCCACAGGGAAAATCACAATGTATGTGATGTGACCCTGAAGTGCATGTATCAGTACTGGGACTCCTCAGTTGTTGACGCCTGTGCAGTGGTCAGCATGCCCAAATGCACACAGGGGACATGACAGCCAGCTCATCCAGCTGAGCAGAGCATCTGTAATGCCTCGTCAGAGGATGGAAAACAGATCAGATTGGTCAGCTCTCTTGGCCAAACTTTACAGCATGTTCCTGGGCCTGTGGATGCACTAAGATAGACTTGGTCAACCAGTAAATCTTGGAAAAATTTTCTCAACCCAGGTGCAATGAAGCTGACTACATCTTAAAACCATCGAAACCATTCAAGTAACACCCTTGAACACTCTTTCCCACATCAGGGTCTCTAAGGCATCGTCAAATGACTGTCCCCCATCCCCAGGATTGATGTAATTTGACAGCAAGGAGAGGCTCCTCCCCCTTGTTTCCCAGCAGACCTGGAGAATAAAAAGGAAAGAATAGACAAAAAAAAAAAGGGGGGGGGGGTGGAGAGGGGTCAGCGCAGTAGCCTCGTAGCTAAAATCCTGGCCTTTCAAGTGCGGGGGCTGGGTGGATGGGAAAGGTGGCACTGGTTTGTGTCCTGGCTGCTCCACTTCCCATCCAGCTCCCTGCTGTGGCCAGGACTGGAAAGTAGTTGAGGATGACCCAAATTCTTGGGACCCTGCACCTGCGTGGGAGACCTGGAAGAAGCTCCTGGCTCCTGGCTTCAGATCAGCTCAGCTCTGGCCATTGTAGCCACTTGGGGAGTGAAACATCGGACAGAAAATCTTCCTCTCTCTGTCTCTCTTCCTCTCTGTATATCTGACTTTCCAATAAAAATAAATAAATTTAAAAAAAAAAGTAAAGCAAAAGCTAATTAAGTATATTAGAAGTCAGAATAGTGCATTCATCTGTCTTTAAAACTTCTAAAAATTGCATTTGAGAGACATAGAAAGGGAGAGGCAGTGACCCAAGAATTGGGACCTCCCAGGGGCCACCTCTGGAGGAAGCTGGACTGGGAGCACTGCTGGACTTGTGCTTAGGCACTTCAATATGGGATGCCTGCAGGTGTCCCTAACAGCATCTTACCTGCTGGGATAAACAGGAGCTCCTGTTTATTTCCCTGATAATCCTGTACTATTTGGTATTTTTATATTCCTAAACAGTACAGATAATCTAAGTATAAGCACAGTATGCCCAGGCTGCAGGCAAGTACCTAAGTTGCTTTATTTCTAGGCAGGTGTAACACTGCTGGGAGAAAAGCAGCTAATAGCTGGTGGGCATTCTGGGACTGGTTAATGCTAAATTTCTGTGAATTATACCAATATGCCAGCATAGTTGCTTATTTTTTTAAGTGGCCAACCAGACCACTGTACTTGCATGTAGGCAAGGGGGCTGACATTGGGCGGTTCAAGGAGGGAAACTGCAAGGCCTTTCTGAGTCAGACCACTTCACTCATCCACATGGGAGACATGAGCTGGGCTGGTTACACAAAATCCAGAGTTGGGAGGCATGCCTGGCAGGGCTAGACTATAGTACCTGCCAATGAGTGTTGGCACAGGAGATGGGTCACACCATGACACCAACCAGCATATGAGATAACTGGGTCTATGGCAGATTCTGTGGGGAATTTATGGACTCACCCCTTTGTGACTGCAATACCTGCTTGTTTGCTCAAGAGCTGGGGATGGTTATTGGCTGAGCTAGGCAACAGAACTCACTGACACTCATGGGAATTGGGATTAGGATCAGACAGGGCTGGTCCAAGCTGTACCACCCACAGGCACACTCAAGAGTTAGGTGTGGAATGGGCTGGGCCACAACATCCACCAGCACACACGAAGATTGAGACTGGGGGACAGAATATACCAGGTAGGAGCCTAGCACCCACTGGCATTCATGAGATCCACGTCTGGGAGTGAACTTGGTTGGGGAACTTGAGGCACTCCCCTAGTCAGTTCCCACTGGTGAACATGTTAGTCAGGGCTGGGTGTGGGCCAGGATGCCAAGGCAGCTCCATCTGTCAGCAGGTGTGGGGGCTGGCTTGTGGGGAGTGGACTGCTGAAATACACAGGAGCCAGGATGGGGTGTGGGCCATGCCAGGCTAGGCTATCTCACCTACTTTTTTGATTGAGAGTCAGGGTTGAGGGCAGGCTGGGCAGAGCGTGGCTCAGCACTTATTAGGAGAGTTGGGACTAGGGCACAGCTTGCCAGGCAAAGCCAGGCTGCAGCATCTGATGGCAAGGGCCAATACAAGGGCACCCATACCAGGCTGGGTCAGAGTAACCACTGGCATACAGAAGGTCTGTGGCTGAGAGAGGGCTTAGTAGGGGAGAATATGGGATACGCCTGCTGGGCTATGGTTCTCACTGGTGAGTGTGGAGGCTGGGAATGGGGACAGGCCAGGCTGAACATGGCTGCAACATCCCTCAACATGTGTGTGAGCTGGGCCTTGGGGGTGTGCCAGATTGAGCTAGGTATCAGGACCCATTGGTGCTCATGAGACCCAGAGTGGGTGTGGGCTGGGCTGGGCTGGGCTAGGTCTCTGTACCCACTAAACCAGATGAGAGCTGCTTCAGGGGGTGGGCCAGGAAGGGATGGGATGTAGTGCCCACTGGAGAGAGCCTGAACGGACATGGGATGGACAAGGGACTAGAGGTAGATTGAGTCAGGCTGAGCCAAACACCCACCAGTGTGCGTGAGATCTGTAACTGCGAGCTGATCTGATAGGGGTACTTGGGGAACTCCCCTGTTAGGATACAGCCCCAGCTGGTTAGTGCAAGAACTGAGGCTGAAGGTAGTGCAGGCCAAGCTAGGCTGCGGTACTTGTCAGCATATGTGTGGGTCAGGTCTGGAGGCTGGCTGGACTGGGCTGGTTTGTAACACCTGCTGGCAGGTGTGCGAGTCAGAGTGGGGTGCAGGTTAGGCCGGATTGAGATGAATCACCACCAGTTCACATTAGGACTGGAACGGGGGTCTGATTGACCTGGGCTAGGCTGCAGCACCACCCAGCTTGAGCTAGGACTAGAGGCAGGCTGAATGGAGCCAGGCAGCAGCACCTCCTGACAAATGCTGAGGCAAGATAGACCATGCAGACTGGGCCACAGCACTCACTGGCACATGCAAGACTCCAGGCTGGGAGTGAACCCTTTGGGGGAGGGTATACTGGGCCACTGTTCCCACTGGTGAATGTGAGAGCTGGGACTGGGGGTGGATTAGGCTAGACAGGGCTGCAACAACCATTGGCCTGCATGCAAGCTGGGTTTGAGGGAAGGCTGAGCTAGGCCAGGCCACTGCATCCGTTGGCACATGCAAAAGCCAGGATAAGTGCTAACTGGTTGGGTTTTGCTACAGCATCAGCTGGCAAGTGTCAGGATAAGGTGCAAGTCGTGTATGGTACCCCCCTGAAAAGTGCAGATCTGGGACTGGTATCAGGCCTGGTAGGGAAACTGGGTACTGCTCCACTGGTATGTATAAGGGTCAGGTTTGTGGTGGGCTGGGTTGGGCTGGGCTGCAGCACCCGTTGGTTTGCCTAGGACATGGGGCTGAGGACAGAACTTACAGGCAACTATATCACCAGTGTGTGCATAGGCTCATGTAGGCACATTCAAGTGTCAGGTCTGGGGTCGCCCCAGGTGAGGTTTCCTGGGGGATCCTCCAACTAGACCACTGGACTCAAAACTCCAGTCACAGGGAAGATCATAGGATTTGTGGTCCGAACTTGAACCACATGCATGTCTTAGGACTGGGCCTCCTCAGTTGCTGATGTCTGTGCAGTGGATGGCATGCCCAGATGCATATGGGGACAAGACAGCCAGCTAATTTAGGCCTGCGGAGGACATCGAGTGCCATGTCAAAAGATGGAGAACAGAATGGGTTGGACAATTCTCCTGGCCAAGTTTTAACAATGAGTTATCTGAATGAGTGCGTGCACTGGAGTGGACTCTGTCAGCCCATGGACCTTTGAAGAATTTTCTCAGCCTTGAAGCAACAAAACCAACAGCATCTTAAGACTAACAAAGTCACTCAAGCAACACCCTTGGGGCAATTTTCTCCACAAGAATTCTAAGAGGACATCAAGCAGACATCTCCTACCCACGAGTACTGATGTAGTTTGGAAGCTGATCTCCTTTCCAGATACAGAGAAAAGGATAGAAAAGGAAAATTGGAAGCATTTGTTCCATCTACCCTCCCCTACGCCTTGACCCTCTCCGACCCTAATCAGTGGTCCACATGGGCGTGCATCCTTGTCAGCTATGTAAACAAAAACAAAATAAAATAATTTTTTAAAATGTAGTGTTGTCTTTTTAGATAATAAAAGGATAATTTTCATAATGGAAACATAAAAATACTTTTAACTCTGCTAGATTTTCAACTGTTATAAATGGTTCCATTTAGAATACCTAAGAGTGGAGACGATTGTGACAGATGCTCCCCCTAGAGGCGAGATAGCATAACAATCATAGGCATAATTGAATAGTTAGAAAATTACACAATCACATATGCCAAGGAAAGGTAGTTTACTTTCCCGCCTATTGGAGTCTTCACAATCCAATTGCCAGTAATGTGAACTGCTCCATTAGTAGCTCTCTGCTGCTTTTTATTTACTCAGTCAAAACCAGTACTTCATGTACATTCGCCCGCCTTTTGGATAATCTCTCCATATTTCTCTCTGCTATGCCTTCTGGAATGTGCAAGGCTTATGAAGTCTCCCAGTGAGTTGGGACATAGCATCTTCTTAAAGTTCAATTTGATTGATTTATTTGAATGGAAAATAGGAGAGAGAGAGAGAGCTAAACATCTGCTTGCTGGTCTACTTGCCAAATACCCACAGTCTGAAGCCAGGAGCCCAGAACTCAATCCAAATCTCCTTTGTCAGAGGGACTCAAGTACTTGAGCCATCAACTGATGTCTCCTAGGATACACATTAACAGGAAGATGGGTTGGAGGAAATGGAGGCAGAACTTGAACCCAGGGCCTCCAATACAGGATGTGGGAATCCTAAGCGATGTCTTACCTGCTATCCCTTATACCTCTCCCAGATTTCTGCTTGTTTGCTTTTTATGTTTTCTTTATTTGGGGCCCAGTGTGGTGAGCTGTCTCTCAGCCTGGGGCACCAGCATCCCATTTGGGCATTGGATCCTATCCTGGCCACTCCAATTCCAGTTCAGCTCCCTGCTATGGCCTAGGAAAGTAGCGGAGAGGGATTCAAGTTCTTGAGCCCCTGAATACACATAAGGGACTTGGAGGAAGTTTCTGGCTCCCAGCTTCAGATTGGCTTAATTCTGCTATCAAGTCACATGGGAAGTGAACCAGGAAGATATTTGTCTTCTCCTTCTCATCCTGTAATTCTGCCTTTCAAATTAAAACAAAATTAGTATTTTTCCTAAGATTTTTTTTTTAATTTAAAAGGCAGAGATATAGGGAGATGAGAGAGAGAGGTCTTCTATCTATTGGTTCTCTCCCTAAATGACTGTGATGGCCACAGCTGAGTTGATCTGAAGCCAGGAGCCAGGAGCTTCTTCTGGGTCTCCTATATGGGTAGATGAACCCAAGGACTTGGGCCATTTGCTACTTTTGTATTAGCAGGGAGCTGGATGGGAAGCAGAGCAGCCAGGACACGAACTGTCACCTATATGGGATACCAGAGCTTGCAGGTAGAGTATTATTATCCTGTTGAGCCATGGTGCCATCCCCCAAATAAATTTTAAATGAAAAATATTAATAAAAAGAATAATCCAGTAGAAAATAGAAAATAGAAAATAGACAAAAGAAATAATAAAAATAATGTAAATTTAAAAATAGGTAAGAGAATTGGATAAGCAATCAACAACATATCAAAAGGATCAATAAATATGTTTAAAGATGCTCAATTTCATTTATTGTTGAGGATATAGAAGTTGAAACCACAATGAGATTGCACTTATAGCAAGTGTTCCTGTGGGACTGGAATTTGTCACGCTGGTTGAGAGGGGCACATAGACCAATGTGTAACAGTTTCTTAGGAAAGGGCACGTCACACTTTACAGACCACATGGGGAAGCATCGGCTTAGTAAGGAGGCAGAGGCAAGAATAAGAGAATTGCATTCGGCCACAGCCTTTACTGCTGTTTCTTCAAGAAAAGCAAGACGGGGCATTCAGTAGCCCTTAGGGTGAATTGCTTTGAACCATGCCGGTGGGCTATGGGCTATACAAGTGGTCTCTAGTTAGAGTGCTTGGCCAATTTAAGGCAAGCGAGATACCGGTTTGGTGTGTAAGGGTTAGATAAAGAGGGGTCAGAGCATATGAACTCGGGGATTGGTTGGCTGGTTGGTATGTCTGACCTCAGCATTGGCTTTTGTGTGCATCAGCCAGTGCAGGGTCAAGGTTTGGTTCATCACCTGCACCAGCCAATGCAAATACTGGTGGGATGCAAATACTTGGTTAGCTCCATTCCTAGCCCCATATCTCAAGTGAACCAATGGGTGCTGTATCCCAGCCCAGCCAGCCTGCCACAGGCCCAGTCCTCATGCATACCAGCATATTTCATGACCTAGTTGGGCAACCCCTCAATAATCTCCACCAGGCCGGCCCCCAGTCTCAGTTTTTGCGTGTGTCAGCATGTACTGTGGCCTAACCTGGCCTACCCTGCCCTCAGATCCAGCACTCATTAATGCTGACAGGTGCTATATCCCTATTCAGCCTCACCCACATCCAGCCCTGATGCTCACCACTGGTACAGCCTGGTAGGTACAGCCTAGCAGGGGAGTGCCCACAGTTCTCTTGTCAGGCATGCTTCCAGTCCTGGATCTTTCACTTACCAGCCTGATACAATTCACACCCAGTACTGGTACCTGCCTGCTGGTGCTACAACCTGCCTGCGCCGACCCACATCCATTCTGGCTTTCATGCATGCCAGCAGGTGCTGCAGCCTAGCCCAGAGAAAAGCTGATGTTAAAGAGATAATACTAATATTTGGCAAGGATATGAAGCAACTCTAATATTCATGCAAGGCTTGTGTAAAAAGTTCAGTAACAGGAGTTGGCTTTGTGACTAAGCCGGTTAAGTTGCCACTTCCAATGCTGGCAACCTATATGAGCAACTGCTGGAGTCCTAGCTGCTCCATTTCAAATCTAACTCATCTGAAGAGAGAGGCAGAAGATGGCCTGAGGGTATGGGCCCCTCTCACACACTTGGAAAATCTAGATGGTGCGCCTGGTTCCTGGTCCTTCAGTGAATGAAATCCGTGGATGGAAGATTCTCTCTCTCTCCCTCTCTCTTTCTGAATGTATGACTCTGCCTTTCTAATAAACAAATAAATAAATTTCAGAGGCTGGTAAAGTGGTTCAACTGGCTGATCATCCTCTGCCTGCAAGACAGGCATTCCATGTGCACACTGTTCATGTCCAGGTTGCTCCACTTCTCATCCAGCTCCGTTTGTGGCCTGGGAGGGTATAGGAGAATAGCCCAAAGCCTTGAGATTCTGTACCCATGTTGGAGACAGGGGAGAGGCTTCCGGCTCTGGCTCCTGGCTTTGGATTGGCTCAGCTCTGACTGTTGTGGTCACTTGGGGAGTGGATCTGTGATCTGACCTTAGAATGCATATATGGGAACTTGGGGTCCTCAGTTGCTGATATCTGCACAGTGGACAGCATGCCCAGATACACATGGGGGGACATGACAGTGAGCTCATTGAGGCCTGTAGAGGATGTTTAATATTAGAGGACTGATGGCAGAACAAATTAGATACCTCTCCTGATCAAGCTTTGACAGCAAATATGTGGGCAAGTGGAGGCTTTACGGTGAACTGTGTTGATTTTGGAACAAAATCAACAGCATCTCAGAACCATTGAAACCACTTAAACAGTGAAAGAAAGGAAAGGTAATTGGGCATGATTTTTAAAAATAAGCAAGTCTAACACTACAATGTCATGATGTTGCAACGTGAGAGAGAGATCACGCCAATCAAGCGTAGGATGTATTAAGGAGTCTTTATTAACCAAGCTTGGCCATGGCATTGCCCAATAGAAATGAGCAAATGAAGTTACCATGGCAATCCAGTCTGAATCAAAACCCTGAGAGGAGGGCCCAGCATAGTAGCCTAGCAGCTAAAATCCTCGCCGTGCATGTGCCGTTGGGATCCCATATGGGTGCCAGTTCTAATCCTGGCAGCCCTGCTTTTCCCGCTTCCCATCCAGCTCTCACAAAGTTTGAGACTTGAGGGGGTGGACTATGCCAGGTAAGGGCCAACCACCTGCTTTGCACATGTGAGATCTGGGTCTGGGAATGGGTCTTGGGGGGAACTTGGGAAACTTGCCTGGTTCTTGTTGGTGAACATGTGAGTCAGTGCTGAGTGTGGGTCAGGCCAGGTAAGGCTGCTGCACTTGTCAGCAGGTGTGTGGGTTGGCTTGGGGGATGGACCAGGCAGGACCGGGCCAAACAGTAGCTCATTGGCATGTGCAGGAACCAGGATGAAATGTGGGTCATACCATGCTGGGCTATCACACCTATTAGTTTGCTTGGAAGGCAGGGATGAGGCTAGACTTGGCAGGGCTAGACTGCAGCACTCACCAGTGAGATATGGGACTGGACTGCATTAGGCCAGGCTGTAACACTGAAAGGTAAAGACGAAGTTGGTGGATGGGCTGTGCCAGGCTGGGTTGGAGCAACCACAAGCATGCAAAAGTTCCCTGGCTGAGAGCAGGACTGGTCGAGGAGCTAAAGGCAATGCACCAGCTGGGCTGAGGTTCCTAGCAGTGAGCACAAGAGCCGTAATGGGGGCAGCGAACTGGCCAGACATGGCTGCAGTGTCCCTCAGCTTGGGTATGGACTGGGCCTGGGGTGTGCCAAACTGGGTTAGGCTCCGGCACCTGTTGATGCTCACAGGAGCCAGGGTGGGAATAGGACAGGCTGGGCTAGGTCTTGCCACCTGCTGAGTCACACGAAAGCTGTATTTGGGGATGGGTCAGGTGGGACTAAGCTGTAACTCCCAATAGTAAGAGCTAGAATGGGTATGGACCAGTTAGGCAGGTCACTGTTCCTGCCAGGACAGAAGATGAGCCAAGTCAGGCTGGACCAAGAACTCACCAGTATGTGCAAGATTTGTGACTGGGAGGTGACTTAATAGAGGAGGTTGGGGAACTCCTCTGTCATGACACAGTCCCTGCAAGTGAGCACAAGAACCAAGGCTGGGAGCACCCCTGACCAAGCCATGTTACAGTACCTGCCAGAATACATGTGGCTCAAGACTGGGAATGGGCCAGGCTGGGCTAGTTCAGAGCACCCACTGGCAGCATGAGAACCAGGATGGGATACAGGACAGGCTGTGTTGGGCTGCAACACTAGCCAGTTCCCATTAGGGCTGGGACTGGGTGGTGGCTGGGCTGAGCCAGATTGTAGGAATTGCCAGTGAATGCCAAGGTGAGGCAATGCATGTCAGACTGGGCTGCAGCACTCGCCAGCACACATAAGACCTCCCAACACAAGCGGGGAAGGCAAGCTGGTGCTGGTGGAAGGGCTGTCGGTCTCCCTTACTGATCCACTGATACTGCTAGTGAGCATGGGAGCTAGGACATGGGGCTGACCAGGTTGGGCAAGGCTGTAACACCCATAGGTCTACATGTGGGCCTCTTTGGTTGCTGAAACCTGTGCAGTGGGCCACTGCTCCGGACCCAACCCTTCCCACCTTAATCAGTGCTCTACATGGGTATCCATCCTATCAACTATATAAATATTATAAGAAATAAAATATATTTTGGGCCACAAACTGGCAGTGTGGCCTAGTGGCTAAAGTCCTCACCTTGAATGCACCAGGATCCCATATGGGCGCCGGTTCTAATCCTGGTTGCTCCACTTCCCATCCAGCTCCCTGCTTGTGGCCTGGGAAAGCAGTCAAGGACGGCCCAAAGCTTTGGGACCCTGCACTCACATGGGAGACTCGGAAGAGGTTCCTTGTTCTGGCTTCGGATCAGCATAGCACCAGCCATTGCGCTCACTTGGGGAGTAAATCATCAGATGGAAGATCTTCCTCTCTGTCTCTCCTCCTCTCTGTATATCAGACTTTGTAATAAAAATACAATAAATCTTAAAAAAAAAAAAGAAATAAAATACTTTTTAATTAAAAAAAAAAATGTTTGAAAACCCAAGAAACAAACAACAAACAAACCCAAAAAACAAAATCTTTCCTGGTGATGGCATTATTCTTGAGTGCCTGAAGGGTGTTGGAATTCAGGGTACAGTTGAGAGGGTACTGTTCATCATTGTCCAATTTATATTGAGAGCAGGCCAGACCAGAGGTTGCCTAGGTCCAGGACCAGGTCGAGCTGGAGGAGGCATTGCATCAAATGTTCCCTTGGCACTTGACTCTTACGAAACAAAAGAAGACAATGTGGTAGCTTGCACCAGCATTCCAAGAAGAGAAGGAAAAAGACAGCAGGTAATCCTGGTTAAACCCTGGTCCCAGCATTGAGGTCTAGGTTTGGGCCTAACATCCACTTCTTGGGTTCTTGCCCCTTACTTTATTTTTTCATTTATTTATTTTTTTTAAGATTTATTTTATTTTTACTGGAAAGGCAGATATACAGAGAGGAGAGACAGAGAGGAAGATCTTCCGTCCGATGATTCACTCCCCAAGTGAGCGCAACGGTCGATGCTATGCCGATCCGAAGCCAGGAGCCTATTCCAGGTCTCCCACGTGGGTGCAGGGTCCCAAAGCTCTGGGCCGTCCTCTGCTGCTTTCCCCGGGCCACAAGCAGAGAGCTGGATGGGAAGCGTGGCACCCGGGATTAGAACCAGCGCCCATATGGGATCCCGGGCGTGCAAGGCGAGGACCTTAACCACTGCGCCACCGCGCCGGGCCCGCCCCTTACTTTAAAAAGCATTTTAAATACAAGCACCGACAGGCATAAGCAAGTGATAAGGTTTAATCAGAAGGTGAGGAATACAGACATATATGCGCCGTTCAGGGAGAGTGAGCCAGGAAGAGAAACTTAAGCCAGAGAGATTGCTACATTTTGTCCTTGGAGTCAGGGAGCAAAAGAGCAAGGGGGTTTGCAAGGGACCTGGAGACAGAGTATCCTGTCGAAGCTCACCAGACAAAGCAGAGCAAAGCAAAGAGTCAGCCCCTCCTTCAACTTGGGCTTTTTAGGGGGCTTGGAGCAGAGTGGTTCCAGATAATAAGTGAGTTCACAGGAGGGCAGAGTATTACAAATGCGGGAGATGGGGTTTCCAAACTTGTGACCCGAGCTAGCTGCCTGCTGGGGACCAGCTCCAGTCAAGTTTGGAGCTTGAGAAGGGGGCATGGAGTTGGCGAAAAGAGACACGGACACTGTCACTTGGTGCCCTCTGCCAACAGCTCAAGAAGCTGTCTGTTTTATTTATTCAGACACACCACAAACTTCTGCACAAACATTTGATTTTTCTATCTTTAACTTCAGGACTAAGCCGGCATGCACAGATGTTTGATTAATTGGTTTTCTACTTCATGGTCAACCAGGTGCTCTTTAAGATAATTCTGTAAGTTACTATAATCAGTTTCCTCAAAGCAAGCCATTATTCATTCTTCAGTAGTAGCCATTAGGTGACAGCCAGGACTTCAAGGTCAAGGCACATGTGGTTACCTCCTAATTGGTAATATATTCCCACTACGTTTCTGTTTCTATAACCTATATATCACTTAATGGGAGAAATACATCAAAAGGGACAAAAATAAAGATCCAAGACTAAGTTTCAAACATTTAAACCCCCCTACAACTATAGGCTCTAAAATCCCATAAGCAGTCAAACAATAATTAAAGGTGTATCTCTATTATATTAATAAAAGTACCCTTTAATTCCTCTAGCCAAAAAATTATAAAAGCAGCTACAGAGTTGCAAGGACAGGCTAACTTTAATATTACAGTAATTGTATTTATCACCATAACACTTTCAGCTTATACTCCCACTACTTATATTAATTTTTAGGATTCTTGGCCCTGGCGCCATGGCCTAGCAGCTAAAGTCCTCGCCTTGATCGCACTGGGATCCCATATGGGTGCCGTTTCTATCCCGGCAGCTCCACTTCCCATCCAGCTCCCTGGTTGTGGCCTGGGAAAGCAGTCGAGGATGATCCAAAGCCTTGGGACCCTGCACCCATGTGGAAGACCTGGAAGAAGTTCCTGGCTCCTGGTTTCAGATCGGCGCAGCACCGGCCATTATAGTCACTTGGGGAATGAATCAATGGATGGAAGGTCTTCATCTCTGTCTCTCCACCTCTCTGTAAACCTGACTTTGTAATGAAAAAAAAAAAAAATTTAGGATTCTTATCAAGCCATTTCCTAGAAGGCATGTTACATATCTGGGCCAGATTCTGGGATAATGGGTACACAATAAGTGTCCAGAAACAGCATGAGCTCAATTGCACTCCTGTGTGTAAATTGTTAAAGGCTCACTAACTAAGACATTATCAGCAACATTAACTCCCAGGCTCACATTGGTTGCAAAAACCATCTCTAAGGGGCAAACAACAATGCCTTAATGCATGACAGAATTCTTAGTGGGGTGGTTGAGTGTCCATGCAAAAAGGAGGTGAGGGCCAGGCATGGTGGCCTAGTGGCTAAAGTCCTCGTCTTGAACACACTGGGCACCGATTCTAATCCAGGCAACTCAACTTCCCATCCAGCTCCCTGTTTGTGGCCTGGGAAAGTAGTCGAGGATGGTCCAAAGCCTTGGGACCCTGTACCCATGTGGGAGACCTGGAAAAAATTCCTGGCTTCTGGCTTTGGATCAGCATAACACCGGCTGTTGCGGTCATTTAGGGAGTGAATCATTGGACGGAAGATCTTCCTCTCTGTCTCTCCTCTCTGTATATCTGACTTTGTAATAAAAATAAGTAGATCTTTAACAACAACAACAACAACAAAAAAAGATGAAACTGTGTTAAAGTGGTTGGAGAGACATCCACCAAACCCTGCCATACAAGTGGAAGCTCCTCATGGCCTTGCCAACAGGGGAGCTGTTCTCTTCATATCTTTGTGTCATCCACACTTGCTACACAGACCCCAGCAGCTACCTACCTAGGCCAGATCACCAGTGGAGGTGGAAGAGTCCTGCCAGTGCCCAAGCTTTATGGAACAGAAATGGAATATCAATGTAATCATTGTGTGGCTGGTTCAGGGTCAGGTTGATTTAGAAATGTCCCAGATCATCACATTTGATTTCTTCAGGGATGGAGAAGGTCCCTGTAACGGGCCACTCAAATGACAGGCATTCAGCGGGAAACAAGCCACGCAGGACAATCATGACTGATAGTCAGGGACCAGAACATTGGCATAGCAAGCCAAGCCTCCATCTGAAACTTCAGTTCCAGTCCTGGCTGTTCTGCTTCCCATTCAGCTCCCTATTAATGTACCAGGGAAAGCTTCAGTGGACAGCCCAAAAGTGCTTAGCCCCCTGCACCTGTGTGGGAGACCCAGAAGGAGTTCCTAGGTCTTGGCTCCTAGCTCCTGGCTTTGGACTGGTCCAGATCCAGCCACGGGCTATCAGGAGTGAACTAGTAAATGAAAGGTCTCTTTTTATGTGTGTTTTTCTTTCCCTCTCTGTAACTTGGCCTTTCAAATAAAAATAAATGCATCTTTTAAAAGGAGATGAGTAAATAGCAGTATTTTTTTTTAAGGTTTATTCATTTTTATCAGAAATACAGCTCTTTCTTTTACAGAGAGATCTCCTAAGGCTTTGGGCCACCCTCTGCTGCTTTCCCAGGCCACAAACAGGGAGCTGGATG
Source organism: Ochotona curzoniae (assembly GCF_017591425.1). Classification (NCBI taxonomy): domain Eukaryota; kingdom Metazoa; phylum Chordata; class Mammalia; order Lagomorpha; family Ochotonidae; genus Ochotona; species Ochotona curzoniae. The sequence goes on along the minus strand of NW_024466004.1, from coordinate 8,422,953 downwards.
GGAAGTGGAGCAGGTGGGACATGAACCAGCACCCATATAGGATTCTGTCACTTATAAGGTGCAGATTTAGTCAATTCCGACATCGCAGCAGGCCTAGCAGTAGTTTCACTTCACAGAGGAAGGATGATGCTTCAAGCAGCAGGGCAAAGAGGAGAATGAACAAAGGGCAAAGGTGTGAGAAGATGCAACAGCCTGGAAGCAGCAGGCAGGTGGAGGGAGGAGAGGAGAAAGTTCTGTTCCACTGAGGAAGGCTGGACAGGACAGGGCCTTCAGAAGCCACAGCCCTTGAAGGCTTGGGGGGAAGAAATTTCTTTCTTTTTTTTTTTTAAGATTTATTTATTTTTATTGGAAAGGCAGATATACAGAGAGGAGGAGAGACAGAGAGAAAGATCTTCCGTCCAATAGCTCACTCCCCAAGTGAGCATAACTACTATGCTATTGCACCGGGCCCCGGGCAGGCATTTCTATATGCAGGAGTGGTTTGTGGTTGCATGGGCTCTGACTAGCAACTTTGCTTTTTGCCTTTGCGGTTACAGGTATAAGCCAGGGAAAATTCATCTCCAGGATGAAAGGCAGCATATGAAAGTTCTGAGAAGTCTCTTATAAATAAGAGACCTCAAAATAAAATCAAATCAAAACAAACAAAAAACCAAAAACTCATATAAAGCCAAGCAGGAGTGTGTGTGTGTCTTTTTCCCTAACATCATTGTAAAATTTTAAATGCTTTCTTTGTGAAGAAAAAAAATGTATTGTTCAATTTATGAAACAAGGAAAAGAACCAGAAAATATACTCAAAATGAAGAGGAAATAATAGATATTGGGAAAAGAAAGTGAGTTAAGAAATAGAGCAGTAAAAGGAAAACACTAACCACCAAACTAATCCTTTAAGAGGAGCAATACAACAGGACAACACCTTGTGAACCTGGTTAGGGAAAAATAAAACCAGCTGTTGCGATCACCTGGGGAGTGAATCATCGGATGGAAGATCTTTCTCTCTGTCTCTGCTCCTGTCTGTATATCCAGCTTTCAAATAAAAAAAAAAATCTTAAAAAAAAAAAAAAAAAAAGACAGTTACAGAGAGGAGAGACAGAGACATTCCATCTGCTGGTTCACTTCCCAAGTGGCTGCAATGGCCAGAGCTGAGACCACCCAAAGCCAAGAGCCAGAAGCTGCTTCTGGGTCTCCCACTTGGGTGTCAGGTCCCAAGGCTTTGACCCATCTTCAGCTGCTTTCTTAGGCCATATAAGCAGGGAGCTGGATCAGATGTAGAGCAATTTGGACATGAGCCGGAACCTATTTGGAGTGCCAGCACCACAGGTAGAAGCTTAGTCCTTTATGCCACGATGCCAGCCCCATTTTTTAAAAAGAATTATTATTATTATTTTTTTTTATTGCAAAGTCAGATATACAGAGAGGAAGAGAGACTCCCCAAGTGAGCGCAGTGGTCGGTGCTGTGCCGATCCGGATCCAGGATCCAGGAACTTCCTCCAAGTCTCCCACACTGTGCAGGATCCCAAAGCATTGGGCCATCTTCAACTGCTTTTCCAGGCCACAAGCAGGGAGCTGGATGGGAAGTGGAACTGCTGGGACTAGAACCAGCGCCTATATGGGATCCCGGTGTGATCAAGGCAAGGACTTTAGCCACTAGGCCACACCGCTGGGCCCGGATAGTAGTGATTTAAAAAAAACAAAAAGAATCCACCATGGGGGAGGTAGGTTTTGGGAGGGGAGGGGAAATCCCAGTGCCTATAAAACTGTGTCACATAATGCAATGTAATCAATAAAAATAAATAAATAAATAAATAAATAAATTTTAAAAAGCACTTTTTGGGCCCTACGTGGTAGCCTAGTGGCTAAAATTCTTGCCTTGCGCACATTGGGATCCCAGCTGCTCCACTTCTCTTCTAGCTTCCTGCTGGTGGCCCGGGAAAGCAGTGGAGACCTTGGGACCCTGCACCTGCACAGGAGACCCAGAAGAAGCTCCTGGCTCCTGGCTTTGGATTGGCTCAGCTCTGATCACTGTGACTATTTGGGGAGTGAACCAGCAGATGGAAGATCTTCCTCTCTGTCTCTCCTCCTCTCTGTAAATCTGACTTTCCAATGAAAGTAAATAATTTTAAAAAGAAATAAATAAAATTTCATGCTTTGGTTAGCCTTATTTCTTTTGTGTGTTGCCTTTCTGGCTTTTGGCTTTTGCACTTAGGCTGATAACCAAATAAATTCTTGCCATAAGTCAGGGATTGAGGACATTTCTGAATTTCTCATAATAACTTCCCCAGGCCTGTCTGTACTCAAGTCTTTGGACCCCAAAATGCTTGGTCTGCCGAAAGATCACTTGGAAATCTATCCTGATGCGACTCTACATTCATTTTCCTCTTTGGTTTTAACATCTGCAAAGTATCCTGGGGGTGGCCAGCTGCTTATGAGCTGTGATGTGAGGAATCAGATGAGCTAATAGGTAGTTAGTTAGGGCCTCTGGGAGCTGGTAAAGTTGCCTTTTTTTAAAAAAAGATTTATTTTTATTGGAAAGTCAGATACATAGAGAGGAAGATCTTCTGTCCTCTGATTTATTTCTAAGTGGCTGCAATGGCCGGAGATGAGCTTATCTGAAGCCAGGAGCCAGGAGCTTCTTCCAGGTCTCCCATGTGGGTTCAGGATTCCAAGATCCTGGGCCATCTTTGGCTATTTTCCCAGGCCATAAGCATGGCGCTGGCCCCCAAGGGCACATTTTGAGTCAGTTCCCTTGAGGACAGGCAGGAGGACACATCAGAATACAAATCCCCATCTCTGAGTTAATGTCATGACAAAAGCAAAGAAAATGGGAAGTAGTGGCCTCCAGCCTCACCCTTAGGAGGAAGAGCTAGGTAGCACAGCCTGAGTTTCTTTGAGGTGAAAGACAATAGCAACCTCACTTATTGTCTCCAGTAGCCTAGTGGCTAAGTCCTAGCCCTATGTACACCAGGATTCCATATGGGAGCTGGTTCTAGTCCTTGGTGGCCCTGTTTCCCCTCCAGCTTCCTGCTTGTGATAGCAGTGGAGGACAGCTCAAAGCCTTGGGATTCTGTACCTGCATGAGAGTCCTGAAAGAAGTTCCTGGCTTCAGATCAGCTCAACTCCGGCCATTGTGGCCACTTGGGGAGCGAACCAGCGGATGGAAGATCTTTGCTTCTTTCTCTAATTCTGACTTTCCAATAAAAAATATATAAATCTTAAAAAAGATTTTTTTTCTTTCTTTAAAGATTTTTAAAATTTATTTTTTATTGGAAAGTCAGATATACGTAGAGGAGGAGAGACAGAGACGAAGATCTTCTGTCCATGGATTCATTCCCCAAGTGACTGCAAAGGCCCAAATTGAGCTAGTCAAGTCAGAAGCCAGGAGCTTCTTCTGGATCTCCTGTGTGGGTACAGAGTCCCAAGGCCTTGGGCCATCCTCAACTGCTTTCCCAGGCCTCAAGCAGGGAACTGGATGGGTGTGGCTTAGCTAGAATTACAACCAGTGTCCATATGGGATTCTGCGTGCAAGGCGAGGACTTTAGCCACTAGGCTATTGTGCCGAGCCCAGAAAGAAAAGTTTTCATGGGGACAATTTCAGTGTGCAAAGTGAGATTTAAGAAAGCAAGAGAGGGCCCGGCAGTGTGGCCTAGCGGCTAAGGTCTTCACCTTGAATGCTCCAGGATCCCATATGGGCACCGGTTCTAATCCCGGCAGTTCCACTTCCCATCGAGCTCGCTGCTTGTGGCCTGGGAAGGCAGTCAAGGACTGCCCAATGCTTTGGGACCCTGCAACCGCGTGGGAGACCTGGAAGAGGTTCCTGGTTCCTGGCTTCAGACAGCATAGCATTGGCCGTTGCGCTCACTTGGGGAGTGAATCATCGGACAAAAGATCTTCCTCTCTGTCTTTCCTCCTCTCTGTGTATCTGACTTTGTAATAAAAATAAACACATCTTTTTTTTAAGATTGATTTTTATTATTTTTTTTTATTGGAAAGGCGGATATATGTTCCGGCCAGCAGAGCCAGTAGCATGGACACGGCGAGGGTCAGGGAATCGGGCACCGACAGGAGACCAGTAGTGGTGGAAGAGGTCTCTCTCTGGCCTCCCTTTATTCAGCCATATATACTTTTCCCTCAAGCCTCTAGCAGAACAATTGGATGCTAATGAGTCTGACAGACCAGGTGCCACTAGCCTCCAAGCCCATTTCCTGCAGGAGCCAAGCTTAACAAATGCAAATCAACTCCTTAGCCCACAACAGATATACAGAGAGAAGAGACAGAGAGGAAGATCTTGCGTCCAATGATTCACTCCCCAAGTGAGCGCAAAGGCCGATACTATGCCGTCCGAAGCCAGGAGCCTCTTCCGGGTCTCCCACGCGGGTGCAGGGTCCCAAAGCTTTGGGCTGTCCTCAACTGCTTTCCCGGGCCACAGGCAGGGAGCTGGATGGGAAGCGGGGCTGCTGGAATAGAACCGGCGCCCATATGGAATCCCAGGCGTGCAAGGCGAGGACCTTAAGCACTGCGCCACCGCGCCGGGCCCAATAAATAAATCATTAAAAAAAAAAAAAAAAGCGCGCGAGAGAGGTCTCTTGCCTGCCACAGTGCCAAGGCAGAAAAAAACCCCAAGAAATGGTGGAAGTGGTGTCTTTTAAGCACCATCTGGGTCGGGAGGGGGGCGGGGGAGGGAAGGGAACAACAACAGGAGTCACTCAAGGGGCAGAATAGAGATTTAAAAAAAAAAAAGGGCAGCTCAGTTGCCCTGGGCAACGAGGCCTGGCAGTTTGCTCAGGACAAAAAAACATATCACAAAGGTGACATGGGTGGCTTCTTCCTCCCACTCAGATGATAATCTCAAATCTCAGGCACCATTTCCCAGCAGGTAATTCAGAGTTGGGGTTGCTTTGGGTTAAGTCTCTCTGCTTTTGTCATGACAACCACTTTAATAGATGGGAATTGATATGTTGATTTTCTTTGTTCTCCCTGAAAGGGACTAAGGGTTATGAAGCTAGGTTAAAAAATGGAAGAGAAAGGGTAAGAAATGGGGAGAAGCAAGATTTTGTCTTAAAAGGAGCTGGAACTAGACACCCTTTCTGCCTCATTAGTCCGTCTGATGCCTCACAGAATCCCCAAACTGGGTCCGGTTGCCTGAGTCAGAAGTCCAATCACTGACCTCAGGTGCTGGAAGACAGTAGGTATTTGTCACAAAGCACAAGAGTGAGACTCCCAGCAGCTATTGCTTAATTCCCAGGCTCCCCAAAGAGTTGGGGGAGACGGTTGCTGTATATTGAAATTGCAAGTGACTAGTTCCTATTCAGGCTTCCAATCTTCCTTTGATGGGGGAGTTTGCTATACTCTTTTTGTTTGTTCATTAATTACACTGTATTATGTGACACAGTTTTATACATACCGGGATTCCTCCCACCCCTCCCCTAACCCTCCCCCCATGGTGGATTCCCCCCCTTGTTGTGTAACCACAGTTCAAGTTCAGTTGAGATTCCTTCATTGCAATCATATACCAAGCATAGAGTTCAGCATCTTTTTTTAAAAAATATTTTATTTATTTATTGGAAAGTCAGATATACAGAGAGGAGGAGAAACAAAGAGGAAGATCTTCCGTCCAATGATTCACTCCCCAAGTGAGCGCAATGACCAATGCTATGCCGATCCGAAGCCAGGATCCAGGAGCTTCCTCTAGGTCTCCCACAATGGGTGCAGGGTCCCAAGGCTTTGGGCTGTCCTTGACTGCTTTCCCAGGCCACAAGCAGGGAGCTGGATGGGAAGCGGAGCTGCTGGGATTAGAACTGGGACCCATATGGGATCCTGGTGCATTCAAGGCGTGGATTTTAGCCGCTAGGCCACGTCGCCGGGCCCAGAGTCCAGCATCTTATTGTCCGGATAAATTCAATGGCTTCTTGGGGAGACCTTCTCTGGTCTGAAGGTAGAGCCAACAGAGTAAAATGCCGATCAATTAAAAGTCCCAACGTAACATCAGCAACAATATATAACGTTATGGAATTAATTGACATACTATTGAGTAAATAATATGTTAAAATTAAATGCAAGTTCTTAACAACCTCCTGTGACTACTTCGTTGAGATTTCAACAATTGAGGTGCAAAACAGTTTAAGGAGGAGTGTGCAGAGAAATCTTCAATACCTTGGTGAGGAGTACTTAACCTTTGTGTCCTACCTGGTAAGGTATATGTGAGCCATGCTGACCAAGCTTTCATTGTTGTTCTCTGCCTATCTATTCTAATTTGTGAGTGAGTGTGTGTGTGTGTGTGTGTGTGTGTGTGTGTGTTTGGGGTGGGGGGCTCTGGAGCGACCCTGATGGTCATTGCAGAGAGGGTGGGGACCCTAATTTGGAACTAAGTAAGGACCAGAGAAAGCTCCTCTCCCTTGTCCCAAAGGAAGTTTACTGTGCTTCTGATTCTGGGGACCGCTCAGGGTTCCTGGCTGTTGTTCCGATGACCTTGGATCCTATGAGGAAGGATTTGGGCTTCTTTCACCCCATGTAATAGATCCAAAAGGGGGTGGATGACTTCAAAGTTCTCGGCCTGCGAAGGCACTCCAGTTCCCCGTGGTCTCATTGGCAGTTGGGATGTAGTCCTTGGTGCCCGTACTGATAGTCCTTGATAGTCTGGGAGTCTCCAGGGTTGGGATACAAGTCTCCTGTCTCCTCCTGTCCCCCTGCTCCACTCTAGCCCCCCCCCCCGCATATGACCTCCTGTTAATATGCTGTCAGGACTGCTCTTGATTTCCCCTGTATGTCTTTGTAGTTTTACTATTGTCTAATGCTGTTTTGAATCTATTGTCTGTAAGTTACCTGTTATGTTCCTGATAGGTTACACTACACGGCTTCCTCACACATTCAAAGGAGATGGAAGATTTCCTTGCTCTCCCGCCCCATTTCTAAGTAGCACAGGGTTTTGAAAGTTTATTAGGTTTTACAGTTTTTCAAAACACATGGGTTGAGACCGTATTAGTTACAGGTGCATCTGAGGAAGATTTATTGTCATTGGGAATCTTTTTTTTTTTTTAAAGATTTATTTTTATTATTTTTTCATTGGAAAGGCAGATATACAGAGAGGAGAGACAGAGAGGAAGATCTTCCGTCCGATGATTCACTCCCCAAGTGAGCGCAACGGGCCGATGCTATGCCGATCCGAAGCCAGGAGCCTCTTCCGGGTCTCCCACGCGGGTGCAGGGTCCCAAAGCTTTGGGCCGTCCTCGACTGCTTTCCCAGGCCACAGGCAGGGAGCTGGAAGGGAAGCGGGGCTGCCGGGATTAGAACCGGCGCCCATATGGGATCCCGGGCGTGCAAGGCGAGGACCTTTAACCACTTGCGCCACGGCGCCGGGCCCTGTCATTGGGAATCTTTAGGGTAATTCACGTCCCCAAAGCCCTGAGGGTTCAGCATGGAGCTTTCTAAGCATCAATCAAAGAACCAAAATTCCAGAGCTCCCTGGCCAGGCGGCCAGCAGGCAGAGCCTAGCGCCAATGCTCGATGGCAGCTCCCCACGCACGAGTGGTAGCCGCTGTGTGAGATCCAGGCATGAGCCGCCATGCAGCAGCTAGAAGTCCAACCCCCCAGGCTCAAGTCCCCGGGAGTTTGCTATACTCTTTAGGGAATTTATAGCGGTGAGGGGGTAGGGTCACATTGATGTTACATTTTCTCCAGACAGTACTAGCCATCAAGGCTGTTACCTGCAGGGGAGCAGGTTACTATTCTAGATTAGCATCCTGTAGAATCCCTTGTGCCCCTCCCTCAATTCTTGGAATTCCTTTTGATAAAGGATTGGCAAGGACACCTTGTGCTAAGGGTGATGGGAGGGTAGGCTGACCTCATGGGCAATTTGGTCTCACTAACCTTCTAGGAGTCGTTTATATTCTCATTCCCCCAAAACCATTGGCTCCCCTCTCGCAAATTAACAGCGTAGACATGGTCTGGGAAAGAGTAAAGACAATCGCAAGGCCGCAGAGCCAGCCACGTCCCCAGGCCTCGAACATTCTCCGGAAGATCGAGTTCCTCTTCGGCTAATTCCTTTCTTCCGCCCCGCCCACCGCGCGCGCGAGGTTCCGGGGTCACGTGGCCGCCCGGCGCGGGGCGAGGGGGAAGGGAAGTGGGTGGTGCGGCGGCCGCCATCTTGCGCGGCTGGAGGCGGGGCGTGTGGGGCGCCGGGCGCGCGCTTCCCTTCCCGTCCCCTCCCCTCGGCCCGGCTCGCGCGCGCTTCTCCGGGCCGCTGCCTGTGGCCGCCGCTCGCTCCCCGGAGTAGCGGATCGGGGAGGCCCGGAGGGCGGGAGGGGTGTGTCGGCCGCGTGCTCGCGCCCTCAAACCGCCGGCTCGCGGGGGCGCGCTGGGCCGGGCGCGGGCCGAGGGGAGGGTGCTGCCCCGGGGGGCGGCGCGCCGCGGCCCTGCTGGTGGCGGTGGCGGTGGCAGCGGCTGCAGCTGCGGCGGCGCGCTCGGGGCCCGCGTCCGGGGCGCCCGCGGGTCGGAGCTGCTGGCGGAGCCATGTACCGCAGCGGCTCCCGCCCCTCCGTCTCCTCACACCGGCCTAAGGACGGCGGCCCGCGCAGCAGCCGCAGCTCCGGCTCCTCGTCAGGCTCCGTTCGTCGCACTTCGCCGCCACCGCTCTCCTCCTCGTTCCGTCGGACCCCGACTCGCCGGCCCCGCTCGCCTTCAGGGCACCGCGGCCGCCGGGCCTCGCCGTCTCCCCCGCGGGGTCGCCGCGGCTCCCCGTCCCCTCCGCGGGCCCGTCGCGGTTCCCCGTCGCCACCGCGGGGCCGACGGCTCTTCCCTGCGGGCTCGTCCGGCTACCGAGGCAGCAGCCGAGGGGAGTCCCGCGCTGACTTCGCCCGGGACGGCCGCGGAGACCATTCAGGCGACAGCGGCAGCCGGGTAATCCCTCGCCGGGGACCTTCCCCTCCATCCCCAGTCCTTTCGGCTGGAGTACCGGCTTCCACCAACGCCCCCTCGGGGCCCCCAGGCCCGGGTCCTGGGTGGAAGCCTCGCCTCAGCCCACCCTCCCCCTCTGTGGCTCCCGTCTGCCCGGGAGCATCATTTTCCACGATAACGGAATGGGGACCCCTCGGGCGCCAGGACGGGAGGCAGCGTCCCGCTTCTTAGGACTTGGGGTGAGGTGTTGGAAAAGTTGGCCGGGACGAGGGGGCGTTTCGAAGAGTTGACGTCTCAAGGGTTGCGCGACGCGTGTCCCCTTGCCCAGGAGCTTGCTAGCTGCAGCACGGGGCCCGAACCTTGCCGAGGCTAGCGGTGTTAGCGACTCGCCCATCTAAAGCGGAATGAAGTGTGCAGAACCACAGCCCTGCGCATGGACACACCATCCCCTCCCTGACCTGGCAGTAGTAGTTTGGCTTCCCCCTAGTTTCCCCTCCCCCCACACACACCCTGACCCTGGCCACCTTGGTTGATGAGTTACTGCCGAGGGGTTCCCTGCTCTGCCCAGGGAAGCTTGGGTATCTTGGGAGAGGAGGCGGCAGTGCTGGAGCTGAGTATGTTCGGTTGGCATCTGCCCCTGTGTCGAGGCCGCAGTTTGCATCGTTAGGTTTTACTGCCCCAGCAGCTGCAGCAGCGCAGGGTAGATTCCGTGGACTTGAGGTATAGTGGCCATCTCCGACTAGAGCCTCTGGGTAGGGTTTGCTGTTTTGAAAGTGGTTTTTGTTTTTGGTTCATCAATTTGTTTTTTCGTTTAAGCTTAGTAACAAAGTGTCTCTTTTCGCCGGCGAGTCTGACATGTAACCTGGTTGAATTGCTACTGTTTAGGCTGAGCAGTGTCAGTCACTCCCCTTCAAGGGAAACAACAGAAGACAAGCAACCAAAGTCTTCCTTTTCTCCAACGACTGATTGGCTTCATTCTTCTGGGTTTTAGTAAATGGTATCTTCCATTGCTTAAGAAAAAGTTGTGGTCTCCCTCCTTCCCACAGCTCTTCTGTCAGATGAACTTGATATCTGTATAATCTGCTAGCTCTTCCTCCAGGTTACATCCGCCAGAACAGTCTTGTGGTCTTCAAAGCCCTAGACCCTCTTGGCGGAGCATTGTATTTGGCTCCCATCCAATTCTCTTTTGCCTCTCTGGTAATTCTGTATGCAGTGGTCCATCTGATGATTTCCACCTTTATTTTATACATTTCACAAACATTCTCCAGCATTGGGCAAGTTCTGGGATGTCAGGCCACAAAGGTGAACTAATCAGAACATTTCCTGTCCTTGTTTCACCTTCTGGAGAAGAGCTAATTAGTAAGAGATGTTAGAAAGGCTGTGACGTAAATGTAATTGCAAAGCAAAACAAACAAAAAAACGAAGTTAGTTGAATTTTTTTTAAGACTGATTTTATTTGAAAAGCAAAGTTACAGAGAGGGAGAGATAAGGAGATGTTCCATCTGCTGGTTCACTCCCTAAATAAATGCAGTCTTTGGGGTTAGGGCCAGGCTGCACCCAGGACCCTGGAACTAACTCTTCTTGATGTCCTGTATGGCTGGCAGGGGCACAAGCTCTTGAGCTGTTTTCACTGCTTTTCCAGATATATTAGCAGGAAGCTGGATGGGAAATGCAAGCAGCTAATAATGTAACTGTTGCTTATATGGAATGCTGACATTTTGGGTCAGGACTTATCCTGATGTGCCACAGTGCTAGTCCAGGGGGTTAAAATTTTGAGTGTGTTTGAGAGAAAACCTTTCTGGGAAGGTGAGCCTTGAAAACAGACCAGGAGGAAGTGAGGCAGTGAACCATGCAATCATCTGAAAATAAAAATGGAGAAAGGCCACATCACTTTCCCTCTTAAAACTCCCCTGTAGCTCTTACTAAGAGTAAGTCCAGATTTTTGTTTTGGAAATTCAGATATACAGAGAGGAGGAGAGATAGAGAAGAAGATCTTCCATTCTATGGTTCACTCCTCAAGCAGCTGCAATGGCCAGATATGAGCCAATCCAAAGCCAGAAACCAGGATCCTCTTCCAGGTCTCTTGTGTGGGTGCAGGGTCCTTAGGGCATAACTGTTTTCGCAGGCCACAAACAGGGAGCTGGATGGGAAGTGGGACTGCTGGGATTAGAACCTGCTCTCATATGGGCTCCTGGTGTGTTCAGTTCTACTTAGTTTTTTGTTTTGTTTTGCTTAAGATTTATTTATTTATTGGAAAGTCAGATATACAGAGAGGAAGATCTTTCGTCTGATGATTCACTCCCTAAGTGAGCGCAACAGCGTATGCTATGCTGATCCGAAGGAGCCAGGAACTTCTTCCGGGTATCCCACACGGGTGCAGGGGGCCATCCTCGACTGCTTTCCCAGGCCACAAGCAGGGAGCTGGGTGGGAAGTAGAGCTGCTGGGATTATAACCGGCACCCCTATGGGATCCTGGCGCATTCAAGGCAAGGACTTTAGCTGCTAGGCCACACAGCCGGGCCCAGTTCTACTTAGCTTTTGTAGGACCAGTGTCTCACCATCTAGTTGTTAGGGTGAGTGATACTGCCTCAGAAAGACTTTCTCCGTTCTGTGTGGAGAGAGTAACTCCTTTTCTTGGGTTGTTCTGTGTTTTAATGACTCTAGCATCTACCTCTGCTAAAAGTATTTGACAAAAAGTTCCTGCTTGTGTTTTGCTCCCTTCTCTTTGTAGGCTCCAGTTCTCTGTTTGCATACTCACTACAAATGGGAGATCACTGGGAAGATCAGATGTATGGGCTTTTGTCTCTGAAAAAGGAAAGTTGTTTTTTTAAGTGCTTTATTTGTGGAGGAATATATTCTGTCCACTGGTTCACTCTCCAGATGGATGTAACGCCCCAGCTGAGCCAATCTGAAACCAGGAGCTTTTCTGGGTCTCCCATGCAGGTGTAGCGTCCCAAGACTTTGGGCCATCCTCCAGTACTTTCCTAGGCTATAAACAGGGAGCTGTACGGGAAGTAGAGCAGCCAGGACAGGAACTGGCACTCATGTGGAATGCTGATGTTGGAAAGTGGAGAATTTAGCCAGTTGAACTATTGCTCTGACCCCTGGAGTAGTATCTTGTAGCTCTTTCTCATCTTGTTGGACCACAGCTCTGATTAGGGAGAGATGTGTTTCTGGGTAGTCTTGACTGATTACCATGTGATCTTTGATCTTACAGAGGCGCTCTCCTGGTCTACATTCTGACTCTCTGGAACAAAGCCTAAGGATCACGGTGGGCAATGACCACTTCTGTGTTAGCACCCCTGAACGGCGGCGGCTTAGTGATCGATTGGGGTCACCAGTGGATCATCTGGAGGATATGGAAAGGTAGGCCATGGCTGAAACAGTGTGGGCTATGTTAGTTGAAGGCAGAAATGCTGCTGTTTTCCTCACAAGGATGTGTTTGAAAGGCTGGCGCTGGCACTGACGCTATTCTGTGAGTGCATTTGTCTGATAGAAAATACAAATTGTAAAAGGTTTCCTGAGTGAATACAATTTTGAATGAATTGTATAGGAGAAAAGACTTTAAAAAGGTCATCTTGTGCCAGGCCTTGTGGTATAAGGAGTGAAGTCACTGCCTGGAACTTTGCTATCACAGTGCTTGGGATCCAATCCTACCTCTGCTTCTGATCCAGCCACCTGCTAATATACTTGAGAGGCAATGAGTGATGGCCTTTGCTTGGGTTCCTGCCAGCCCCGTGGGAAGCCTGAATGGCTTCTGGCCACAGCTGTTGTGGGCGTTTGGGGGAGTAAACAAACAGATGGAAGGCCGGCCTATCTCTTTCTCTGTCACTCTTCCTTTCAAAGAAAAAACAAAATAAAAGTTTAGAACAAAGAATCTAATCAGAATTCTTCCAAATCAAAAACCATTGAGATGGTATAGATTATAGATTGTTAATTACTAGAAATACCAATGGTTCTGGATAAAAGAACGTCTTTTTAATTTATTTTTTTAAAAAGATTTATTTATTTTTATGACAAAGTCAGATATATAGAGAGGAGAAGAAACAAAGAGGAAGATCTTCCATCCGATGATTCATTTCCCTCCCCCCCCCCCCATTAGTGCAAAGGCCAGTGCTGTTCTGATCCAAAACCAGGAGCCAGGAACTTCCTCCAGGTCTCCCATACAGGTACAGGGTCCCAAAGCTTTGGGCCATCCTCGACTGCCTTCCCAGGCCACAAGCAGGGAGCTGGATGGGAAGTGGAGCTGCCGGGATTAGAACCGGCGCCCATATGGTATCCTGGCACATTCAAGGTGAGGACTTTAGCTGCTAGGCCACACAGCCAGACCCTAAAAGGACATCTTTTTTAGTGGTATATTTAGATATGTTTTCACACTTGTTCAGGGTGAAATACAGATTCTGAAAGGGTTTAAATATTCATATATAATGTGTGTGTGTGTGTATATATATATATATTTTAATGTATGTATATTAAATAAGGCATTAATAGAAATACATCTTTAAAAATGTTGAAGTTCAGTTATTGCTTTACAGCTGAGGAAAGGCACGTATTCCCAGGGTGTCTAAAGACCTCAATCACTAGGAACCTAACTATATAAGGGAAGTAAGTAATCATGTCAGGTGTCTTTCACTTCACAAAAAACAAAATGTAGGGATGGAAGTACAAGAAAGCAGTCTCTGATCTCTATGAGCTGAGACTGTGTTTGACACGGTCCTTGTCCAGCACACTGCAAGTTTTCATATGGTTAGTAGCAGTGAGTCAGGGTGGTACTCTGTCAAACTCAGGCTGTCTTTATTGGTGCCTAGGACTTGGACAGGCAGGTGGGGGGAAGTTGGGCAGTCCAAGGGTTAGTGTGTCCATTGGTGATATTTTTTTCAAAGCCCAGCGTCTATGGATGCAGTGAAGCAGGCAAGACATGTATCACTGAAGCTCCTGAAGAGAGGGTTTCAATGTGTGTAGGTATCTTGCTTAATTGAGGGAATAGCCCTTGCCCTTCTAACTGTTCCTATTCTGAAAATGGTTGAGTAGGCTGTCTGGATAGTTGATACATGTTATCATTCTCTTCCTTCCTTTGTGAGGTGTTGAGGTAACTTCAATATTTCCTCTTGGTAAGCCTTTGCATAACCTTTGTTGTGCATATGTATTATGGATAGCCAGTTCTCTGTCTCTCTCTCATTCTTTTTATAAGATTTATGTATTTTTATTGGAAAGGCAGATATACAGAGAGAAGCAGTTTTCAGAAAGAAGGATCTTCATCCTCTGTTTCACTCTCCAATCAGCTGCAAGGGCTAGAGCTGAGCTGATCCAAAGCCAGGAGCCTGGAGCTTCTAGGTCTCTCATGAGGGTGTAAGATCTCAAGGCTTTGGGCCACCCTCTGCTGCCTTCCTAGGGCACAAGCAGGGATGGGAAGTGGAGTAGCACCCATATGGGATCCTGGTGGATACTAGATGAGGATTTAGCCTTTAAGCTATTGTGCCAGCTCCCACCCCCATTTTTAAAACGATATTATTTATTTTTATTGGAGAAGTAGATTTACTGAGAGAAAGAAAAAGATCTTTAGTCTGCTGGTTCAGTCTCCCAAGAGGCAGCAATGGCTGGAGCTGAGCCAATCTGAAGCTAGAAGCCAGGAGCCTCTTCTGGGTCTCCCATACAGTGCAAGGTCCCAAGGCTTTGAGCTGCCCTCAACTGCTTTCCCAGGCTACAAGCAGGAAGCTGGGTGGGAAGTGGAGCAGCCAGGACTCAAACTGGTACCCATATGGGAAACCAGCGCTGTAGGCGGAGGCTTAATTTATGCTGTGGTGTTTACATCCATTTTTCTTTTAAAATTTGTATTTTTGGGGACCAGTGCTATGGCTCAATAGGCTAACCATTCACCTTATAGCACCAGTATCCCAAGTGGGTTCTAGTTGTGTTCCAGGTGCTCCACTTCTGATCCAGTCCCTCACTGCTTGTTCTCTGGGAAAGCAGTAGAGCATGGCCCAAAGCCCTGGAACCCTGCACGGTGTGAGAAAAAGTTCCGGGCTCCTGGGATTCAGATCAGCTCAGCTCTGGCCATTACATCCATCTGGGGAGAGAGCCAGTGGATGGAAGATCTCTCTGTTTCTTCTTCTCTCTGTAAATCTGCCTTTCAAATAATTTAAAGATAAAGAAAAATATTTTGCGATGTAGTGGGTTAAGCCATCGTCTGTGATGCTGGCATCTCATAGAAGTACTTAGACCATCCTTGCCTTCTTTGGCACATTTGCAGGGACCTAGAATAGAAGTAGAACAGCTGGGACTCAAACTGGAACTTTAGTAGAGGATGCTGGCATTGCAGTTGGTGGCTTAGCTGGCTGTGCTGCAACACCAGTCCCAAACTTTGTTTTTAAGTTTTACCTATATTTGTAGCATTTCTTTTTATTGTTGATATTTCATTACCACATTTTACAATAATTAGCACATTCATCATTAGTGAATAAATTATAACATTTGTGTTTTGACTTTTTGAATAGTGGTGCAATGAACTTCAGTGTACAAGCCTTTCTGTCTTTATGTGGGTACATATACTTTTAAAAATTTGTGTTTAGGGCCCATTGTGGTAGCCTCGTGGCTACAGTCCTCGCCTTGCACACACCAGGATCCCGTGTGGGTGCTGGTTTGTGTCCCTGCTCAACTCCGGCTATTGCGGCTGCTTGGGGAGTGAACCAGGGACAGAAGATATTTCATTTTATATTTCCTTCTCTCTTTATATCTGCCTTTCCAATAAAAATAAATAAAACTTTAAAAAAACCTTGAGTTTAAAGTAAAATTTTGTGTAGTTTTCCTTAAAATTCAGTGATAGAGGGGCAGAGAAAGAGAGAGAATCTTCTATCTGGTATTTCACTCCCCAGGTGTTTGTGATAGCTGGAGCTAGGTTGATCTGAAGCCAAGAGCTTCGTTTGGGTCCCCCTTATGGTTGCAGAAGCTCAAGGCTTTGGACCATCCTTTGCTGCTTTCCCAGTGTATAAACATGGAGCTGGATTGAAAATGGGGCAACCAGGACTTAAACTTAAACTGGTGCTGATATGAGATGCCAGTGCTGCAGGCAAAGAATTGTTGTGCTATACTACAATGCCAGTCCCATCTAATGAAGATTTTTAAGCAGAGAAGAACCCATGTACCTATCACCCACATCTAATAATCAGTTTTTAAGATTTGTAAAAAAGATTTATTTATTGGGTCTGGTGTAGTATTCTAGTGGCTTTATGTACTAGGGGATTGTTATTTCTATCTGTGATTTAAGACATAAACTTTTTTTTTAAATTAAGGACTTGTTTATTTTATTAGAGAGGCAGATTAGATTTACAGAGAGAACGAGAGATAGAAAAATCTTCCACCTGCTGGTTCACTCCGAAGTTGATCTGAAGCCAGGAGCTAGGAACTTTTTACAGGTCTCCCATGAGGGTCCCAAGGCTTTTGGCCATCCTCGCCTGCTTTCCCAGGCTATAAGCAGGGAGCTGAATGGGAAGTGGAGCTGCTGGGACACAAACTGGCACCCATATGGGATCCCAGTGTTTGTAATGGGAGGAACAGCAAATTGAGCCATTGTGTCAGGTCCTAAATGTTCTTTTTATTTATTTATTTTTAAAATTATTTTTTAATAATCTTACTTGATTAGGGTAAAAGGGTCAAGGGCTACAGGGTGAAAGTGGGTAATACCATTGTTTCCACAATAATATTATCATTTTTCCCTGTATCTGGGGTCAGGGGAGAAAGGGAAAAGCCCCACCCAGCCTCCCACCCATCCCAGATCCCCAAAGGGAGGTGCACTCCTAGGGTCCTGCTCAAATAGTTCTGGATTGCTGCCAATCTCGCAGTTCCATTTGCAATGAAACCTATTCAGAGTCCACTGGCTGACAGTCTCTTCATGCTTGGGGTTCTAAGATCAGCAGTTCAGTTGGAGGGATCTCCAAAGAAACTTCATCTGAGATGATCCCAGTTCTGATTCTTGCGTGAATTTGCTAATACAGGGTCCAGCACTGTCCGTTGCGCCAGTCGGCTTGTGCACATGCTGGTCGTTGCCATTGCTGGGTCAGTTCTGTTTCCAGCCCTGTCTTCCTCATGAACCAATGGGTATTGTAGTCCAGCTTGATCCTACCCAGTTCATACTCGGTCTTCACACAAACCAGTGGGAGCTGCAGCCTAGTTGGGGTGACTCCCCATCTCCCCCACCAGTTCTGCCCTCTACCCTGGTTCCCATGCTTGCCAGTATGTACCTCAGGCTTGTCCAGTCTGTCCCACATCACATTACCTCTCATACATGTCAATGGGCATTGAAGTCTAGTTCAACCCAACCAACCTACTATCCAGCTCACACACATACTGATGGGTGCCTTTCTGTCTAGCCATCCCTGCCCCTGTCCTGGTTTTCGTGCTGTCCAGTAAGAGTGGTAACCCCGAGGGAGGTGCCCACTGTTTCCCTACTAAGCCACTCCCACTCCCTAATTATGCACTCTCCAGGTGGTTCTGGCATTTAACTTGACAGAATTAGCTCCCAGTGCCAGCCTCTGCCAGCTAATACTGCGGCTAAGCCCAACCAACTCTCACCCACTCTAATTTTTGCTTGCACTAGTCGGAACAGTCAGCCCACTGTGGCCCCTCCCTTATCTAGCACACATGAGGTCCACAGGTGTTATAGCCCTGCCTAGTTTGATCTGTCCCCATCCTGACTCACGCTCTCCAATAGAAGTAGTTGTTCAGCAGGGGAACCCACCTTCCCCTGTTGGCTTTGCCTCCTCCCCCTGGTTTTCACATGTGGCGTTTGGGCGCTGCAACCACATCTGGTACAGCTCATCTCACCTTGGCATTCCTTAATGTGTACTGGTATGTGTCGCAACTGAACCTGGCTCGACCCGTACTCTGTTCTGGTGCTCAGATGCACCAGTGCGTGATGTGAACAGATTCAGCATGGTCTGTCCCCAACCCATGCCAAATGTGTGCCAGTGGGAAAATTTCCATTGCCTGTTCTGGGCTGTGTCCTATTGTGCTTCTTGTGCTTACCTGCAGGGACTGTGTCCTGCCAGAGAAGTTGTCTAGGCTCCTCCATCACAAACTCTCCCAGTGCCAGATTTCGCGTATACCAGTGGGTCCATGAGCCAGCCCTACTCAGTTCACCTCCTGTCCTAGCAGGAACAGTGGCTTTTCCTGACTGGCCTTCAACCCAATCTGGTTCTTACTGTAGGATGCTTCAACCCAACCATGGCTCGTCCATACCCACATACAACTCACACATGGTTCAGTTAGGGCTGAGACCTAGCCTAGTCTGTCACACATCTACCCTGGTCTTCCAGAGCACCAGCTAGTGTTGGAGTCTGGCCCGGCTTGGTGCTTCCAGTCCCAGTCCACACTTGTGCTAAGTGAGATTACAACCGTATCCTGATCAGAACACAGCCCCCATTCCAGCCCATGTGCTCCTTGGTGGGAAACTCAACCCAGCTAGGGTGTCCCCTTAGCTCCTCTACCGGGCCTATTCCCAGCCTTAGATCACATGCAGGCCAGTAGTTGCTCTGACTCAGCTTGGCAGAGCCCCTCACTTGTCCTGGCCCCTGCCTTAGATGCTGTGGCATAGCATCCCTGGCTCACGCAGATCAGTAGATGCAAGGGCCTACTTTGCATGACCTGTGCTCCAACATGATTTCTATTGTTTCTTGTGAGTTAAGGTTTATGCTGCCCTGCTCATTGTGCCCCCTTCCAGTGGCAGCCCGGCCCACCCTACATCCTGTTTTAGGATGCACATTCAGGTGCTGCTTCCTTGACCTGCCCTGACTGTTGTGGGTTTCTTTACCTGTGAGTGATGGCAGGTGCCATGGTCACACCTAGCTTAGTCCATCGCAATCCCAGCCTGTGAGCTAACCAGGACGACTTGCATTTCCACAGGGTTGGTTCCACACAACCCCACAGAGTCTACCCCCAGACCAAGTTCTCTCACATGCTGGATAGTGTCTTGACCCTGCCAAATGTGACCACTCCACCACCCAGTTGGATAATGGTACCCAACCCTGCCAAAGAGGCCCCCATCCATAGCTTTGGTGTGAACTGGTGTGTGGTGATCAGTGATGTTCTATGCTAACAGCCCATTTCTGGATTCCTAATCGGGCTGGTGAATCTGTCTGACCCAAATTATTTTCTGGGTACTTCCCTCCAAACCACCAGGTCTCAGTCCCTACACATGCCTGAAATTTTCATGACCCTGTCACTGGGAATCACCCAAAATTCATTTTTCACCTACACTAAAACTGGCCTTATGCATGGGTGTTCCCAGGCAGCAACTACGTATCTTAAAAAACTCAGAGTTCACTGCTTGGTGGCCAGCAGGCAAAGCCTGGCACCACTTGGTGCACTGACCACCCAAGGCCGAGGACTTGTTCACTGCCTTCAGGCAGTGTTTTTGGCCTGAGTCCCCAGCATTGGGTCCAACCCGGCAGGGGCACCCCCCATAGCTGCCACACTGCAGGGAGCTGCAGTTGCACCCAACCCCAAGGCCCGAACTCCTCCCCCTAAACGTTCTTTTTAGATACAAAAGCTGTATGACCATCATGCCCCAAAAGATTTTTTTTCCTTTTTTTTTTTAAGATATATTTTATTTTTTTTGGAAAGTCAGATATACAGAGAGGAGGAAAGACAGAGAGGAAGATCTTCCATCCACTGATTCACTTCCCAAGCGACCTCAATGGCCAGAGCTGCACTCTGCATGTGAAGCCAGGAGCCAGGAGTCTCTTCTCGGTTTCTCATATTGGCATAGAGTCCTGAGGCTTTGGGCCATCCTCTGGTGTTGTCCCAGGCCACAATCAGGGAGCTGGATGGGAAATGGGGCTGCTAGGACACAAATTGGTGCCCATTTGGGATCCTAACAGCTGCAAGGCAAGGACTTTAGCGACTAGGCTACCACACTGGACCCAGATTTTGTCTATTGTATGTGGTGTAGAGTCAGAACTACGAGGATAATTGTTCCATCCTGTATTTTTACTTTCATACCATTAAAGTTGAGACTTGTATTTTATTTAATTTACATTTTATGTTTAATGTTGTTTACATAGTTGAGAGGGATGCATGCCCATATGAGTCTCTCATTAGGGTGGAGAATTTGAGATATGGAAGATAGTGGGTAAGACACATGTTTTAGGTGTTTTTTTCCTCTTTATCTGCTGTTCCTGTGGGTGGAAATGGAGGAAACCGGTTCTTTGCTGTCAAAGTACATGAGGTCCCAGGGGTAAGCGATGACTATTTAATGATGCCTAAGAGATCTCGATGTGGAAGTAGATATTCCAAGAGTGTTGACTTTTAATAGTTCTGAGACATTGTCAACTTCATTGCACCAGGGTTGAGAAAGTCCACTTTAGTGCATCCACATTTGGTTATAAAGCTTGGCCAGGAGAGTTGAGCAACCTGTTTTGCTTCCTATCTTATGATGTGGTACTTAATGTCCCCTAGTTGAGCTGGCTGTCATGTCCCCAGTGTGCATCTGGGCATGCTGTCCCTTTCACAGACAGGTATCAGGAGACCCAGTCTTGAAACATGACTCCAAAGTTGGACCACACATCCTGTGATTTCTCTTTGGCTAGGGTCTACTCCAGGGGTCTAGTTGAGGAGTCTGCCAAGAAGCCTCACTTGGGGTGACATCAGTCTTGACTCTTGTGTGCAATAACCAGTGAGGGTCAGATGTAGTCTGTTACCTGATGCACAAACTGGTAATTGCAGCTGCTTGCTTCCAGCCCCATCTCTCACATGAGCTCATGGGTGTTGTGGCTTAGTCCAGCCCAGCCCACTACAGGCCTGGTCTTCAGTGGTTGCCGCAGCCTAGTTGTGATGACCCCCAGCAACTCCTACCAGGCCTGTCCCCAACCCTATTTTTTAAAATTTATTTACTCATTTTTATTGTAAAGTCAGATATACAGAGAAGAGAGAGTGGAAGATCTGTCCTGCTGATTCACTTGCCAAGTGGCTTCAATGGCTGGTGCTGAGCGGATCTGAAGCCAGGAGTTTCTTCCAAGTCTCCCATGTGGGTACACAGTACCAAGGCTTTTGGCCATCCTCTGCTGCTTTTCCAGGCCACAAGCAAGGAACTGGATGGGAAATGGGGCAACCGGGACACAAACTGGATCCCATATGGGATCCTGGTGCGTGCAAGGTGAGGACGTTAGGCACTAGGCTGCTGTGCTGGACCCCAGCCCCAGTTCTTGTTTGTGAAACAGCCTAGCCATCCTGTGCGACATCCTATCTGGTTGTTGTCCGCACTCATGGATACTGCAGCCTAGTTCAGCCTGTTCTACCCACGGACCCGGCCCACACAGAATGCTAGTTGATGCTGTCACTTGACCAGTTAGCCTGTTGCAGTCCTGGTTCTTGTGCTCACTAGTGGGAGCTACAGCCCAGCAGAGAAATGCCTAAAGTTCCCCTTCCAGGCATTTTCCCAGCTCTGGATCTTGTGCCTGTTGGTGGGTACTATGGTCTAGCATTACGTAACTTGCATCATTACCAGCACTTGCCAGCTGGTGCTGCGGTCTAGCCCAGCTGGCCTGCGCCCATTCTGGCTCTCATGCCAGTGAGTATAGCCACCTAGCCCAACTGGGTCCTCCCCAAGACCTATCCCACAGGCCTGCTACAGCCCTGCCTGGATCAGCCCAGCTCCAGTCTCAGTTTTCAGGTGCACCAGTGGAAACAGTGACCTACCAGGGGAGTCCCTAAAGTTCCCTTACCAGGCCTGCATTCAGTCTTGGATCTTGCATGTTCCAGCAGGTGTTGTGGGCCAGTCTGAGATGGCCCACCCCGGTCTTGGGATTTGCTAGCAGATCTGTAGCTTGGCTCAACCCAGCCTGCCCTAAGTCCCAGCTCTTGCTGGCGGCTGTTGCAGCCTAACGCAGCCTGGTCCATCCTCGTCTCTCATGTGAAATGGCAGGTGTTGTGGTCCAACCTGGCCTAGCCTGTGCCCCATTTTAGCTCTTGCTCTAGTCAGTGTGTGCAATGGACTGGCCCAGCCTAGTCTGGCTTTGCCTGCCTCTGCCTGACTCAAGCTCTGCCTTGGCTCACTAGCAGGACCTGCAGCCTAACAGGGGAGTTCCTCAAATTCCCCTACCCAGCCCACTCCCAGCCATGGATCTCAGATTGTGTGTGTGCCGACTGGACTTTTGTCTAGCCTGACATGGCTGGTTCCCAGTCCTGGTAGTCATTGCAACCAAGCCCAACTGGCCTGTACCCATTCTAGCTCACTGGTGGGAGCTACAGCCTACCCCAGCCTGCCATCTCCCGGCCCTTTCTGTCATTGACCTGGCAAATGTCATGGTCTGGCCCGGCCTGGCCCACATACATCCTGGCTCTTGCAAATGCCAGTAAGTGCTGGAATCTAGCCCAGTCTTTCATTCCCCTAGACTTAGCCCACATGCTTGCTGATAGATGCTACAGCCTTATCCAGCCCAGTCTTCTCACAGCCCTGGGTCACTCACTCACCAGTGGGAGCTTCAGCCTAGCAGGTGAGTCTCCAGTTTTCCCCCTACCAGGCCCATTCCCAGCTCAATCTTGTGCATGCTGGTGGATGCTTCAACCCAGCCTTGCCTCGCCTACCTGCAGTCTCAGCTCTTGCTGGTGGGTATTGTAGCCTGGCCCAGCCTGGCCTGAGCTACCCCCGGCACCAGCTCTTGTGCTCTCCAGCAGGAGCTGCAGCCTAGTTAGGGAATTCCCCCAAGTTCTCCTTTCAGGCCTGCTCCCAACCCCAATCTCATGTGTACTGGTGCATGCCATGGCTCTGCTTGGCATGGTCTGCCCTTGGTCCTGGCCTTTGCATGTGCCATTGGTACTGTAGCCTGGCCCCGCTTGGCTTCCTCCCAGCCCCGGCTCTCACAAGTGTCAAGTGAGTTCTGCAGTCCAGCCTGGCTCATTCCATCACTGCCCCCAGCTCTCATTCGAACTAGCAGCTGCTGCAGTCCCACAGAGGTGAATCCACAAACCCACAAGTCCCCTACATAATCTGCTCCCAGATCCAATTTTCTTGGATTTTATTGGGTGCTACTGCCCAGCCTGACATGGCCTATCCCGTGCTCTAACATTCAGACAGATACTGTGGCCTAGTCCAACCAGGTGTGGTCCCCCAGCCCTAGCTTTCATATGCACCGGCAGGCAGCAGGTGACACTACTTAGCAAGTGCCTTGGCCTGACCCTGACATGCTCTCCAGTCTCTCCTCTAAACCACCTTGTCTCGGCTCCCTTGCCTGCCTTTGAGTGTAGTGGCCCGGTCTGTGGAAGACCCCAGAAGTCACTCTCCTGTGAGACATGTTCTTAGCTGCTCCCACTCCAACATGTCCCAAACTCCTTTCCCCAGGCAATCTCAAGCTCAGATTTCTTGCCTGCTCTTGGCTACTTTTCTTCCAGCAGTGTAACACTTGCCTAAGTAAAAAGCAACCTAGGCAGTTGTCTATAGCTGGGGGAGACTCTTGTGTTTTTTTTAAAAAAATACTTATTTGTTTGTATTGGAAAGTCAGATATACAGAGAGAAGGAAACAGAAAGATCTTCCATCTGATGTTTCACTCCCCAAGTGGCCACAACAACTGGTGCTGAGCCATTCTGAAGCCAGGAGCCAGGAGCCTCTTCTGAGTCTCCCATGTGGGTACAGGGTCCCAAGGCCTTGGGCCGTTCTTGACTGCTTTCCCAGGCCACAATCAGGGAGCTGGGTGGAAAGTGAGTCTGCTAGGACACGACCCTGTACCTATATGGGATCTTGGTGCATGCAAGGCAAGGACTTAAGTCACTAGGCTACCATGTGGGCCTAAGACTTTTGTGCTTCTTTTTTTTTTTTTCTGCTCATTTTTTTGGGGGGATGGGAGAGAAAAAGATTTTTATATATAATCTTACATAGTTGATGTAAGAGTACAAAGGGTCAAGGGCTACAGGAGAAATGAGTAAGACCATTGTTTCCAATTTTTCCCCCCCTGTATCTGGGATCGGGAGAAACAAAGGGAGAATCCTCACCCAGCCTCCCTCCCATCCCAGGTCCGTAATGTGGGGCATGCTCTGAGAGTCCTGCTCAAGCAGTTTTGATAGTTCAACAGTTCTGAATTGTTCCCAATCTTGCCATTCCAAACATGATGAAATCTATTCAGAATCCACTGGCTGACATAGTCTCTTCATGGTTGGGGTTCTGAGATCAAAAACTTCGTCCAAGGTGTTCTCAGACCTGATTCTTGTATGTGCTTGCCACTTGGGGGTCCGGCACAGTCCATCACCCTAATGAGCTTATGCACATGCTGGTGGTTGCAATTACTGGGTCAGTTGTGTCTCCAGCCCTGTCTTCTACACAAACCAATGGGTGTTGCAGCCCATCCTGAGCCTGCCCACCACACACACTCGGCCTTCACGCAAACCAGTGGGAGCTGCAGCCTAGTTGGGGTGACTCCCCATCACCCCCACCAGTCCTATCCCCTGTGCTGGTTCCTGTGCTGGTTCCAGACTGGTCCATTCTGTCCCACATCCCATTCAACTCTCATAAATGTCAGTGGGCATTGAAGTCTAGTTCAGCCCAACCAACCCTACTATCCAGCCCACACACATACTGATGGGTTCCTTTCTGTCTAGCCACCCCTGCCCATGTCCTAGTTTTTGTGCTTTCCAGTGGGAGTGGTTACCCAAGAGGGATGTGCCCACTATTTCCCTACTAGGCCATTCCCACTCCCTAATTATGCACTCTCCAGGTGGTTCTGGCATTTAACTTGGCAGAATTAGCTCCCAGTGCCAGCCTCTGCCAGCTGATGCTGTGGCAAAGCCCAACCAACTCTCATCCACTCTGACTTTTCCCTGATCTGACTCATGAAGCCCACAGGTATTGTAGCCCTGCCTGGTCTGGTCTGCCCCCATCCCTACTCACGCTCTCCAATGGGAGTGGTTGTCTAGCAGGGGAGCCCATGTTCCCCCTGCCGGCTTTGCCCCCTCCCTCCCTGGTTCTCCTGTGTGCTGTTTGTATGCTGCGGCCACATCTGGTACAGCTCACTTCACCTTGGCATTCCGTAATGTGCATTGGTTTGTGATGTGACTGAACCTGGCCCAACCCACACTCTGTTCTGGTGCTTGGGTTCTCCATTGGGTGATGTGAACTGGTATAGCCTGGCCTGCCCCTGACCTATGTCAGGTGTATGCCGGTGGGCATCTTTCTCTTGTGTGGTGTGGGTTACTCCCTATCATGGTTCTTGCACTCACCTGCAGGGACTGTGTCCCGACAAGGGAGTTTCCCAAGCTCCTCCATCCAAACCTCTTCTTATGTTAGATCTTGTGCATATTGGTGGGTCCATGGGCCAGCCCTACTTAGTCCACCTCCTGTCCTGGTAGAAACAGTGGCCTTTCCTTGCTGGCCTTCAATCCATTCCAGTTCTTACTATTGGATGTTTCAGCCCAGCTGAGACTCGTCCATACCCAGACACTGCTCACACATGGCTCAGTAGGGGCAGAGACCTAGCCTAGTCAGTCCTACATCTACACAGGTTCTCCAGAGCACCAGATGGTGCTGGTATCTACCCTGGTTAGGTGTACCTAGCCCCAGTTCACACTTGTGCCAAGGGAGATGCAGCCACCCCAGCTCGCAAGCTAACCAACAGGACTTGTATTTCCACAGGGTTGGGTCCATACTTCCCCCACAGAATCTACCTCTGGATCTGGTGCTCTCGCGTGCTGGTTAGTGTCTTGACCCTGCCAAGTGACCCTTCCCCTGTTCCGCCACTCAGTCAGGTACTGGTACCTACTCCATCCATAACTTTCGTGTGGACTGATGTGTGGCAGTCAGTGATGCTCTATGCTAACAGCCCATCTCAGTATTCTTTTTTTTTTTTTTTCAAATTTCCAAGAGGAATTTTATTGATGGCTCCAGTTTATTTCCTCCTCCCTCAAAAAAAATTAAGTGAACAGTAATCTTAAGACTTTATTCAATTCATAACAAAGCTGAGAATGAAGGTTAGAACTGGATCACTTGGCCCTTTCTCTTCTTATCTCCTCCCAGTTCAGAATGTTTACGTCTCTTAATAGCCTGCATTCTCTTGGATCTGCAGTTGCGCTCTACACACTCAAGCCTCAGCACAATCTTCTTTGTGGTTTTAGCCTTTTTCCGGAAAATAGGCTTAGTCTGCCCGCCATAACCACTCTGCTTCCTATCATAATGCTGTTTCCCCTGGGCATAGAAGGAGTCTTTGCCCTTCTTATACCGTGTTACTTTGTGGGGCTGATGCTTGCCGCATTTCTTACAGAAGGTCTGGCGTGCTTAGGAATGTTCACCATGTTTGCGGAACAATACTGGCATGAAAATCTCATCTCAGGATTCTGTGTGGGTTGGTGAATCAGTCTGGCCCAAATAGATCTTATGGACTCTCCCCTCCAAACTATCAGGTCTCAGCCCCCACCTTTGCCAGAAAATTCCGTGACTCCGTTGCTGGGAATCACCCAGAATTCATCCCTCATCTACGCTCACACTGGCCTTATCCATGGATGTCCCTAGGCAGCAATTACATATCCTAAAAACCCCAGAGCTTGCTGCCGGGCGGCCAGAGGCAGAGCCTGGTGTCAAATAAGCGCACTGGCCGCCTAAACCTAGGACTAGTTCACTGCCTGTCGGCAGTGACTTTGGCCTGAGTCCCCAGCATTGGGTCCGGCCTTGCTGGGGCACCCCCAACACCCGCCACATTGCAGGGGGCTCCATTTGCCCCAACACCACGACTGAACACTGCCCAAACTCATCTTGCCACAAGATAATCGACTTTTGTATTTCTATGAAATGAAAGGCTACAGTGAGTTACACCAACTCCATTTCCTAGACCCAGTATTGGCAATGTACTTGTGAATTTCCAGGTAAGGCAGGAGAGAGGGTTGCAGAACAAGCGGTGAAGGAGTTTTGTGGTTGTTGGTATGTGACTTAGCAAAAGAAAGCATTGAATTATCTTTTAAAACAATGAGAAAATAATACTAATTGGATCATTAGTTAAAGAAGTCCCCCACAGTGACACCCTCTTTTTCAGATATTAAACAGAACTTTGTTATCTAGACAAAAAATTGAAGGTATTATAACTTAAGTGGTATAGAAGGCCCAAAGCTCTGCTGTTTCCGTTTTCACAGCACCTTTTCCATTAGGTGGCTTCTTACACTGCTTAAAATCTTTGTGGAGTGTCTTAAAAACTGTTGATCTGGATTGGTGTTTCTCAAAGGTTAAAGTACATACAGATCACCTGAAGATCTTGTTAAAGCTAAATTCTGGTTCAGCAGGCCTGAGGGATGGCCTAACAATCTGTATTTATAGGAAATTCTCAGGTAATGCTAATGCTTTTGATGCAGACCACACTTTAAGGAGTAAAGAGCTTGAGTTTTAATTAGTGTGGAGTTGAGAGCTAGAATGAAGTTGTTTGTTGGTGGTGCTTTCACATTTCCCAAGTTCTGGCCTGATACTCTGCATCCTCAAAATTTAGTCGAAGAACTAACTAACCTCAGATGCTTTGTCTAGGTGTATTGGTAATAACAGGATATTTTGAAAAAAAAAATTGTCACTTCCTGTAATGCCAACATCCCAAATATGTGCCAGTTTGAATCTCAGCTGTTCCACTTTTAATCCATCTCCTTGCTAATGAGCCAGGGCAAGTAGCAGGAGATGGCCCAAGAGCTTGGGGCCCTGTATTCACATGGGAAACTGGGACGAAGCTCCCGATTCCTGCCTTCTACTTCTGTGTGGCCTAGCCCTGGCCATTTTAGCCATTTCGAGAGTGAACCAGTATATAGAAGATCTCTCTCTGTCTCACCATGTCTTTCCCTCTTTTTTTTTTAAATTGGGTGGGCCTTCTTTTTTTCTTTAAGATTTATTTTATTTTTATTGGAAAGGCGGATATACAGAGAGGAGAGACAGAGTTGAAGATCTTCCCCGTCCAATGACTCACTCCCCAAGTGAGTGCAACGGCTGATGCTATGCTGATCCGAAGCCAGGAGCCTCTTCCGGGTCCCCCACGCGGGTGCAGGGTCCCAAAGCCTTGAGCCACCCTTGACTGCTTTCCCAGGCCACAGGCAGGGAGCTGGATGGGAAGTGGGGCTGCCGGGATTAGAACCGGTGCCCACATGGGATCCCGGGCGTGCAAGGCGAGGACCTTAACCACTGCGCCATCACGCCGGGCCCTCTCCCTCTTTTTGTAACTGTGCATTTTAATAAAGCTTTTTAAAGTTATTTTTATTGGAAAATCAGATTTACAGAGAGAAGGAAACAGAGAGAAAGATCTTCCATCCTGTGGTTCACCCCTCAAATGGGCACCGTGGCCAGAGCTGAACTGATTCAAAGCCTGGAGCCAGAAACCTCTTCTGGGTCTTCCATGTGGGTGCAGGGTCCCAAGGCTTTGGGCTCTCCTTGACTGTTTTCCCAAGCTACCAGCAGGGAGCTGGAAGGGAAGTGGAGTAGTCAGGACACAAATCTGTGCCCATATGGGATCCTGGCACATGTAAGGCAGACTTTACCCACTGCTAGGCTACTTGATTAGAAGCTGAAGCTGCTCGTGTCCCTGGGGAAAGAGATGGGAAAAGTTCCACAGATATATAGATCTATTCTCGTCCTTTGTGACTACTGTCTTTTTCTCTGTGTTTTCCACATGTGATTCTCATTCTTGTCTGTTTTTACCAAGTCCTTTCAATGATGCTTTTCTTTATTTTCAGGGATGACCTGACAGACGATTCTGTCCTCAGTCGAAGCTCCCAGTGCTCTCGTGGTCCTGAGCGATATATTTCCCGGGAGGAGGGACCACTCAGCCCCTTCTTGGAACAACTTGATGAGGACTACAGAACAAGGGAGGCTTTTTTGCATCGTTCTGATTATAGTCACCACATTGGTGGTCGTGATGAATTCTTGCGGGGGACAGGGCGGAATAGAGACAAAGTTAAAGACTCATACTCTGTACGATCTGAGGAAAGGAGCTGGGAGGCCAAAAGGGCCCGTTACGATGATGCTGAGAAGATGCACAGCACAGGTGGGGAACACCCAAGTTATACCTCGGGGACTCGAAACTATCGACAGCGGAGACGGAGCCCAAGTCCAAGGTTTCTAGATCCTGAGTTTCGAGAGCTGGACCTTGCTAGGCGAAAGCGAGAGGAAGAGGAGGAACGAAGTAGGAGCTTGAGTCAGGAGCTGGTGGGAGTTGATGGTGATGGCACTAGCTGTTCCATCCCTGGATTGTCAGGTGTCCTAACAGGATCAGAGCCAGGATATTCTTTGCATCGGTCTGAAGAAGTATCTCTGATGCCCAAGAAGTCCATTCTTAAGAAGCGGATCGAGGTAGGTGTGGAACCTGCAGGTATCTGTCGAGTGTCTTGCTAGTTCCTTTGATATCTTACAAGCTGGTTTCTTTCCCAGGAACTATGTCGCTAATAAATACTGGACCTATTTGTTATGTCTATACTTTCCAAGATTCCCAGCCAAAACGGTGGGCCTCATAATATGTCAGTAAAGCTCTTCCCTTGCCATATAGTAGGTTTTTTAGGTAGACATTTGAGTATCTGCTCTCTTTTTTCCACCTCAAATCAGGTGGACCTGTAGGAGTCTTTGAATATGGATTTCTTAGAAATTAAGCTTAAAGGGGAAGAGAAGGAGTTGACTTAAATTTCCTCATCTGTTTTTACAGTGAATTGTATAAGACTTTATACCAGAAATTGGTGATGCTGATTTTGGCTCCTTCCACCAGCTTGCTGTGTGGTTTTCAGACAAATCATTTCACCATTCTAGATCTTATGCATATGTATACACACACAGACACGTGTGTGTGTGTGTGTGTGTGTGTGTGTGTGTGTGTGTGTGTGTGTGCATGTACATTTTTTTCTCATGTATAGATGGTAAGGCAGGGCCATTCATGTTCACCTGTCCTCTTAGGAGTGTAAAGCTTCTGAAGAAGATCGCTAGTAGCCAGGAGAGACTCATGAGTTAAAAGAGTTCAGAGTTCCTTTTCCTTACTGTAAAGCAATTCTATTTTTTATGGTTTTTCTCCTAACGACCCATATTAAAAACAAATACAAGCCAAGGAATCTCTAAAATCCTATTGCATTCAAGTTCCTTGATTAAGACCGTAGTGACCAAAGGTGAGGATTCTAGCCAATCTCTCTCCCTTCAGATTTCTCTGTGCTATAGCAGAGACCTGGAGAAATGGGAATGCTTATCATGAGCCTGGCTAAGGAAGCTCTTCTCCCATTTATTCAGATTTACCCTTCCCCCAGTAATTCAGGAAAAGCTTGGTTTCCTCCTTGTGTTCTAAGATTCTTTGTAGAAGCTAAATTAATTATTTGTCTTTTGCAGCTTGAGAATTTTTCCAGCAGTACCAGCTCTAGCCAGGATCATCCTCTCTACTCTTCACACCCATCTCTTCCACTAAGTGGTGATATTGCTGCATTTGCCTCAGAGATTGAGAACAAGGGGACTATAGTAGAGACTGCCTTAAAGGAACGTCAGGGTAGCCTCTACCAATGGGGTACCCTCCCTGGGATGCCCAAAGACAGCAGTCCTCACAGAGAAAAATTTGGTAGTTTTCTCTGTCACAAGGAGAAACTGGATATGAAGGCTGAGGGACCTGAGCGGAACACAGACTTTTTGCTGCCTCATGAGAGAGCTAGCCAGGATGGCAGTGGTTTTTCCCGCATTTTGAGCATGTTAGCTGATTCTACTAGTACGCAAGAAAAAAGGCGACGTAGCTTTCCTGATATTGAGGATGAGGAGAAATTTCTCTATGGGGATGAAGAAGAGGATTTAAAAGCAGAGTCTCCACCAAAGCCCTTTGAGAGTGAAAATATGATGCAGAAGGCAAACTCCCTACCCTCTTCAGCTCCAACTGTGAAGCTAGAATCCCTAGAAGAGACCAATCCAGAATATGCCAAGAT
Organism: Ochotona curzoniae; assembly: GCF_017591425.1. Taxonomy (NCBI): domain Eukaryota; kingdom Metazoa; phylum Chordata; class Mammalia; order Lagomorpha; family Ochotonidae; genus Ochotona; species Ochotona curzoniae. The sequence goes on along the minus strand of NW_024466004.1, from coordinate 8,392,193 downwards.
TCATGATTTGCTGAAGACCATAGGGCTGGATATTGGTGTGGCAGAGATCAGCAAACTGGCTGCGCGTACCCAGGAACGACTTCATGGCAAGAAGCCATCATCTCGCTCCTCAGTTGACCGGCGTTCCTCAGTTGACCGACATTTTTCAGCTGATCGCTGTTCTTCAGTGGATCATTGTTTCTCAGCTGATCGACGTTCCTCCGATCCCCATAGACTAGAGAGCAGGGATGCGCACCATAGCAGTATCCACTCTCCGGAGGCATCCCATCCACACCCAGCCTCCCCTGTGGATCCTTACCTGCTCACACAAAACAGCCCTCCATTCCTCAAATCTGACCATCCCTTGGGTCATATATCAGGACCAGACGTGGTTGGTAGTGGCTTTCGGTCATCTGCAGTCAGGTGCCTGTTACCAACAGCCTCTTCTACCCCAATTAGACTTTCACATTCTGCTTCTTTATCTCAGTTTCATATGCCAAGGACCTCTCAGTTTTCTGCAGCCCGGATATCTTCAAACTACCAGGGATCTGCCATACCCTCTTCCTCCTTTGATGCCTATAGGCACTATATGGCATATGCAGCCTCAAGATGGCCCATGTACCCCACCTCCCAAACGTCAAACCACACTCTACCTGAGCCACACAGGATAATGCCAATAACCAGACTAGCTACTCGTAGTCGTCCCAATCTCCGTGTGATTCCGACGGTTACTCCCCATCAGCCCAAGCAGGAGGAGTCGGAGCTAGGCGGGATTCCTGCTGCTCAAGTGCCTGTACAGATGTCTATCCCACCACTCATAAGATATAATCCAGAGAAGATCTCTGATGAAAAGAACCGTGCATCCCAGAAGCAGAAGGTAAATATTCACTTTGGGTATCCTATGCCTGAGTTTTCTATTTTAATATAAATTTATATTTGTCTTATAAAGGGGACTGAAAATTTACAAGGCCCTGTCACTTTCACTTTTCGGAGTTTTCTGTCATCCCCTGAGTGACATGGATAGCTCTACTGGTGACTACAAGGCAAGGACTTTAGCTGCTAGGCTACTGTGCTTGGCCCTACAAATCTGGTGGATTTTAAATCTACTTTTACTGTGTAACTCAATCTTGTGTATCCTCAGTTTTCTTACTGTACAATAGAGAAAATATTGTGAGGGTTGATGTAATACAACTTACTCATAACCCATGTAAGCTTCCTTCTCCAGGGTTCCCTTTGGCTAAGAGCCATTTTCTGTTAGTTACTGTTAGCACCCTTAGGATCTTCTCCATAAAAGCAGAGCTTTCCAGGCAGTGTAGAACTATACTGGATAATTCTACTCTGGAACTTGGAATAGAATGAAATACTACTCTGATTATAAGGCAGATCTTCAGTGTGCAGGCATTTAATCCTTAGATTCAGATAATGAGGGCTTCTGGAAAAGAGAAGTAGGAAAGGGGGGATATTACAGGCGGCAGGACTCTTTCCCATTTTGTACTTTGTAGGTTATTGAAGAGAGGGAAAAACTAAAGAGTGACCGGGAAGCCCGCCAGAAGAAAATGTATTATCTGAGGACTGAGTTGGAACGGCTTCATAAACAACAAGGTATCAGACAACTCCTTGCATGACTGCCTTTCTGTAGTGACTTAAGCAGGTGATCCAAATGGAGAGGTTTTGGTGCTCTCAGATTCAGTCACCTAAAGCATGACTTAAAAAAATTGAGTGTTAGAGTTACAGAAAATTACATAATTCAAAGGAGCGCATCTTCCAGGTTAACATTGTACTATATTTATTTGATTCACCTATTTCTCCTTTTTAGTGTCTCTTTGTATATAATTTGTTCTGAGTTCAATTACAGGAAGTTACAGATTTGAAGCTCCTTTATCCCCAAATACCTAAGTGTGTATTTCCTAGCAACAAAGATCTCTTGTACATAACCATAGTGTACTTAACATTTTTTTAAGGAGTTATTTCTTTTTGTTGGAAAGACAGAGAAGGAGAGACAGAAAGACCTTTCATCTGCTGGTTTACTTCCCAAGTGGTTTCAATGTTCAGAGCTGATCCAATCTGGAACCAGGAGCCAGGAGCTTCTTCCAAAGCTTTGAGCCATCCTTGTGGCTTTCCCAAGCCACAAGCAGGGAGCTAGATGGGAAGTGGGGCTGCTGGGATACAAACCAGCACCCATACGGTGCCCGGCACATGCAAGGTGATGACTTAAAGCACTAGGTTGCCAGCTGGGTCCCTTGGCAAAATTCTTTAAATCAATGTTAATATTGTTATCTAGTCTACCATTATTATTCCTATTTTACTAGTTATACTAGTTATGAACATTAGAGCAAAAGGAAATAAAAGAATATTCACATTCAGTTGTCACGTTCTTTTAGTCTTTTTGATCGGTAGTAGTTTCTGAGTCTTTGAATTTGTTAATAGCATTGTGAAGAGGCCACATATTTTGTAAAATGTCTCTTTATTTTGGATATGTCTGATCTTTCCATATGATTTTTGGCAGGAACATAGCAAAAGTAACACTGAGTTCTTAGTAGGTGTTGGTTTTGTACCATAACTGCTGGTCTTAACTGATCATTATTGGCTTAAGGTGCTATAAAGTTGTTATTTGATCCTTTCAACTAAATATCTTGTAAGAAAGCTACTTTGAGACTATGTGAATATTTAGTTACTTCTCAAACTTCCATTTTCTTTTTTTTTTTAAGATTTATTTATTTTTATGACAAAGTCAGATATACAGAGAGGAGGAGAGACAGAGAGGAAGATCTTCCGTCCAATGATTCACTCCCTAAGTGACCGCAATGGACGATGCTATGCTGATCCAAAGCTTGGAGCCAGGAATCTCACATGGGTGCAGGGTCCCAAAGCTTTGGGCCATCCTCGACTGCTTTCCCAGGCCACAAGCAGGGAGCTGGATGGGAAGTGGAGCTGCTGGGATTAGAACCAGTGCCCATATGGGATCCCAGCACATTCAAGGGAAGGACTTTAGCCGATAGGCCATGCTGCTGGGCCCCAAATTTCCATTTTCTAATTTTTAGCATCCACTGATGATTCTTGAATAAGTTATTTATCATAGTCATTTTATAGCAACTTTTTTTTTAATATTTATTTTTTTCATTGCAAAGTCAGATATATAGAGAGATAAGGAGAGGCAGAGAGGAAGATCTTCTATCTGATGATTCACTACCCAGGTGACCGCAACAGCTGGTGCTGTGCCGATCCAAAACCAGGAGCCAGGAACTTCCTTCAGGTCTCCCACACGGGTGCAGGGTCCAAAGCCTTTGGGCCGTCCTCAACTGCTTTCCCAGGCCACAAGCAGGGAGCTGGATGGGAAGAGGAGCTGCCGGTATTAGAACTGGTGCCACTGTGGGATCCCAGCACATTCAAGGGAAGGACTTTAGACACAAGGCTACTATGCCTGGCCCAGCAACTTTTAATTTTGTTATTTCTTCTACCTTTATAGTTGACTTTCTGCCTTAGAGGTACTGTACAACTTATTATCCCCATTTATTCTGTTAATTTGTATCAGTGTACATTCATGAATTCTCTATTCAGGAAGTTATATTTGTCTATTATGGATTCTTGTACTTTAATTAGGCCAAATTTGGCCATTGGGAACCCCTATATTGTTTCCTTTTGGTATGTCCCCATCATTTTTGAGTACATGCTTATATTTGAATACAAAAAGATGTTTTATAATTCCTTTTATTCCATCTCTACACTTTTGAGAATTCACATACACATGAGGAAAGAATATAGTAAAACTTCTAAATACTGCAGCTGATGATAGTATTAAAAAAACAGGGAGAAAATGTATTTGTTTCTGGATTTGGACTATTTAGGGATGAAAAATTATTATTTTTAAAAATTTATTTATTTTGGGGCCCAGAGCCGTGGCCTAGTGGCTAAAGTCCTCGCCTTGAATGCTCTGGGATCCCATATGGGCACTGGTTCTAATCCCGGCAGCTCCACTTCACATCCAGCTCCCTGCCTGTGGCCTGAGAAAGCAGTTGAGGACAGCCCAAAGCTTTAGGACCCTGCATATTTATCATATTTATAAACCTTTTTGGAGGATACATGTACACAAGCTCATGAACCATTTTGGCCATAGATCTCTAGTCAGTCATCTTCCACAAAAAATAATGTGAGCATCCAACAGTTGCCTTAATAGAATCTTTTTCCACATCAGCCTGTGCAGTAGGAATATCTTCCTTGCTCTTAGAAACTTTTGTGGGAATAAATTTGGTAAGCATAAGTCCCTGACTGATTGTGCTTATAAGTGAAAAATAAATTGTTCTAACTTATTTTCCCTTTGCTTCCTTTTGTTGACATTTGGCTATTCAGGAGAAATGCTTCGTAAGAAAAGAAGAGAGAAAGATGGCCACAAAGACCCACTCCTAGTGGAGGTGAGTCGGCTTCAGGACAACATTATGAAGGACATTGCTGAGCTTCGACAAGAAGCGGAGGAGGCGGAAAAGAAGCAATCCGAACTGGACAAAGTGGCTCAGATCTTAGGAATTAACATCTTTGAAAAATCTCAGAAGTCTTTAAATGACAGTAAAGAGTCTCCAGAAAAGCCTGCGAAAGCAGAAGAATCTATGAGTCCAGAAGAAGTATCATCTTCAAACGCCTCCAACAACAAGGTAACAACTCGACTTTTCCATTTCTTTTTTGTTGTTGTTGTTCTTTATTTTTGACAACCTTACATAGTTAATTAGGGCACAAAGGTTCAAAGGCTACAGGAAAGTAGATAAGACTATCATTTCTACATTTTTTTTTTCCTGTATCTGGGGTAAAGGGAGAAGACCCACCCAGTCTCCCACCCATCCCAGGTCCCCGATGTGGGGCATGCTCCGAGGGTCTTCCTCAAGTAATTTTGATAGTTCAATAGTTATGAATTGCTGCCAGTCTTGCCATTGCAAGCACGATGAAGTCGCTGAAGAATCCACTGATTGACATAACCCATCTTAGAGTCTCCATTTGCCCAGTTTTTCACTGCCAACATATTGCTGGGGTAGTTGATTGATTTGTTCTGTCCTCTGTCTTTTCATGGTTAGGGTTCTGAGTCTGGAAGTTTGACTGGGGGTATCCCCAAAGAATTTTGGGAAGAAGTGAACCCAGATCAGCCAGATTCTTGTGCGTACTTGCAAGTACAGGGCCCTGTGCACTCCAATACCCCAATCAGCCAGTGGTTGCAATTGCTGGGTCGGTTCTGCTTCCAGCCCTGTCTTCCACTGGAAGCAGTGGGTGTGGCAGTCCAGCTTGATTCTGCCCAGCACACACTCGGCCCTCACATAAACCAGTGGGAGCTGCAGTCTAGTCGGAGTGACCCACAATAACCCCCACCAGGACTGCCCCAAGCCTTGGTTCCCATGCTTGCCAGTATGTGCAATATAGTCCATTGTGTCCCACAACCCATTCAGCTTTCATACATGTCAATGGCCGTTAAAGCCTAGTTCAACCCAACAAGCCCAACTATCCAGCCCACACACATAATGTTGGGTGACACCCAAGACCCTGCCTTAGGTTTCGTGCCCTCTGGTGGGAGTGGTAACCAAAGAAGGAGGAGATAACTGTCTCCATTCTAGGCGACTCCTGTTCCTATTTATGTACTCTACAGCTGGTTCTGGGATTCAGCTTCACAGATTTAGACTCCAGTGCCAGTCCATTTCTTTAAAAAAATTTTTTTTTTTAAATTTTATTTGTGGATGAGTTTTACATAGTTGATTAGTGTGTGAAAGATCAAGGGCGAGAGGAAAGAGAGATTATTGTTTACACATTCTCTTTTTCCTTCCTGTATCTGGGGAAAGGGGAGAAAAGGAGAACAGCCATACACAGACTCCCAACCATCCCAGGGTCTCCAGTGTGAGGCATACTCCAAGACTCCCGCTCAGATGGTTTTGATACTCTAAAAGTTCTGAATTGCTGTTGATCTCGACACTCCAATCATGACGAAATCTAACCAGATTCCACTGTTTGACATAGTCCACCTTAGAGTCTCCATTTGCCCAGATGTTCACTGTCAACACTTGGTTAGGGTAGTTGATCAACTTGTTCTGTCCTCCATCCTCTGTTGTGGTACCAGATATCCTCTGCAAGCTCCAATATACTGCCATATCTTCCATATGCATTTGAATGTGCTGTCCACTGCTCCATCTGAGGCACTGAGGAGGCCCAGCTCTGAGTTCTCCTCCACCCCCCGTGGTTCTCACGTGTGCTGGTTGGGGAATACGGCCCGCCTCATCTCAGCATATGCCAGTGGGTGGTGTACCAGGCTGGAACTGGTCCACACCCCAATTCCAGTTCATGTTGGTGGGGCTACAGCCTAGCCCAGCCCAGCCGGCACCCAGTCCCAGCCCTAATGTGTACTGGCTTGTGCTGTGGCCTGACCCATTCTGGCCTGGCCCTGGTACACTCCATTCTGGTGCTCAGTTTCACCAGCAGGTGATATGAACTGGCCCAGCCTGGTCTGTCCCAGACCTGAGCCAAATGTATGTTGGTGGGAACCATATCCTGGGCTAGTCTGAGCTGCTCCCTGTCTTGGCTCTTGTGCTCACCTGCAGGGACTGTTTCCCAACAGAGGAGTTCTCCAAGCCCCTCCATCCAAACCTCTCTCAGTGCCAGATCTCACACACACCAGTGGGTCCATGGGCCAACCCTACTTAGTCTACCTCCCATCCTAGCAGGAATGGTGGCTATTCCTAACTGGCCTTCACCCACTTCAGTTCTTTTTTTTTTTAAAAGATTTATTTTTATTTTTATTGGAAAGGCGGATATACAGAGAGGAGAGACAGAGAGGAAGATCTTCCGTCCGATGATTCACTCCCCTAGTGAGCGCAATGGCCAATGCTATGCCAGTCCGAAGCCAGGAGCCTCTTAGGGGGTCTCCTGCGCGGGTGCAGGGTCCCAAAGTCTTGCGCCATCCTCGACTGCTCTCCCAGGCCACAGGCAGGGAGCTAGATGGGAAGCAGGGCCGCCGGGATCAGAACCGGCGCCCATATAGGATCCCGGGCATGGAAGGCGAGGACTTTAACCACTGCGCCACCGCGCTGGGCCCCCACTTCAGTTCTTATTCTTGGGTGTTACAGCCAAGCCAAGCCTGGTCCACACTCAGCCACGGCTCCCACATGGCTTGGCAGGGGCAGAAACCTAGCCCAGCCCATCTTACACCCACCCTGGTTCTCACAAACACGAGAGGGTGCTGGAGTCTAGCCCAGTCTGGCATGCCCCAGACCCACTCTGCACCTGTGCTGGGGGACACTGCAGCCATGTCCAGACCAGACCACAGCCCCACTCTGGCCCTCGTGCTCACCAATCAAAGTCATAATGGAGCCAGGTCCTCGTTGCTCCCCAACCAGGCCTGTTCCCAGCCACAGATCTCACGCTTGCCAGTGGTTGCTCTGACCCGGCTTGGCATAGCTCCTCATCTGTTTTGACCTTTGTCTTTGGATGCTGTAGCCTGGCTTGACCCAGCTGGCCTCCAGTTACCCCTCTTGTTGGTGGGTGCTGGAATCTGGCCCTGCTAAGTCGGCTCCTATCCCTTGCTCTTGTATATCAATATGTGTGATAGCCTATTCTGGTATGACCTGCACTCCAGCCTGGTCTGTACTCACTAGTGGGCTAAGGTTTGCTCGGCTCTTCCCGGTTCACCCTCTTCCAAAACCAACCCACATGTTTGCCAGTGGATGGAGTTGCCTTGCCCAGCCTGCAGAACCCCTGGACCACATGCTCATCAGCGGTAGCTGTGGCCTACAGGAAAGTTTCCCAAATTCCCAAGAGGTCCATGGCCAGACCCAGATGTCATGCATGCTAGCAGATGCTAGACCCATACCTGGCATAGCCTGCCACCTCCATCCTGGCCTTTATATGGGTTAGTGGGTGTTTCAGCCCAGCCAGCACCACACCCTGTTTGAGGATTCCCATGCATGGTGCTGCAGCCTGGACTTGCCAAATTGTTCCCAGCCTCAGTACCCATGAGTGTTCATGGTTTCCATGGTCATGCCTAGCTTGGCCCATGACGACCCCAACTCTTAAGCTAACCAGCGGGACTTGTAATTCTACAGGGTTAGGCCCACATGTCCCCAACAGAATCTACCCCTGGACCTGGTTCTCTTGCATGCTGGTTAGTGTCATGGCCTTGTCCCCTTTAAGACACTCACTGTTAGGTACTAGAATCTGGCCTTGCCAGACAGGCCCCCAGCCCTCACTTTGTTGTGGGCTGGCATGTGGTGGTCAGCAATGTTCCATGCCAACAAGCCCAGCTTAGGTTGCTCAAGTGGGCTGTGGCATCGGTCTGACCTGTAAGGTCTTCTGGTCTCTCCCCTCAGAAACACCAGGTCTCAGTCCTCTCACTTACCTGTAAGTACCATAGCCTTGTTGGGAGTCCCTCAGGAGTCCTTCCTCACTTGCAGTCTGCTCCCACTGTGGTCCTCCCTGCTGCATATCCCCTTGCTCCTTTCCCTATTCAATCCATAATCCTTCTGCCCAGGAGTACATGAGGTTCTTCAGCCCAGCCTTCAGAAGCCCAGTGGGTGGTGTGCTGATCCAAAGCTCCACCCATCAGAGTTCCAAGCCAGTAGGTGCTGCAGCTTTGCTCGGCTCTGAATTCAGCATTAAACTATTGATTGTGGTCAGCCTTCCCACCACTTTTTCTTTCTCTAATGTTCAACCATTATCAATGAATCGCACTAGTGATCAACAATGTTCAGACCAACAACCTGAATGTTTCCGTAATTGCTACACGCCTAATCAGTTATGGTCTCCTTATCAGCATTCCCTCCAAAGTAAATCTCAGTTTCATTTTAAGACTTAATTTATTTATTTGGAAGGTGGAGTGACAGAGAGGGAGAGACAGAAAGAGAGATATATCCATTGAGTCACTTCCCAAATGACTGCAGCAGATGTGGCTGAATCAGGTCAATCCCAGAAATTTGGAATTCCTGCTACGTTTCCCATGTGGGTGGCATGGGCCCAAGCTCCTGGGTCATCTGCTGCTATCCCAAGTGTATTGACAGGGAGCTAGGTTGCAAGTGTAACAGCTGAATTAAAACCAGTGTTCATTTGGAATATTGGCAACTCAGGTGATGACTTAACCAACTTGCCACACTAGTGCATCCATTGCAATAAAGTCTAAGTCATGTGAAGCCTTGAAGTTCCTACTATATTCTTAAAAAAAACTTTTTTTAAAAAAATATGTTTGAGAGAAATAGCCAGCGCTTCTCCCAACTTCTAGTTCAATCCATAACTTCCCACATTGGCTAGAGCTAAGTCTGTTCAAAGCCCTAAGCTAGGAACTGTATGTAGATCTTCCAGTAGTAAAGACCTGAGTTATTACCTACTGCCCCCATAGGGTTCAGAGCCACAGAAAGCTAGAATCAGGAGTGGAGCCAGGGCCTGACAGCGTGGCCTAGTGGCTAAAGTCCTTGCTTTGAACGTGCCAGGATCCCATATGAGCACCGGTTCTAATCCCGGCAGCTCCACTTCCCATCCAGTTCCCTGCTTGTGGCCTGGGAAAGCAGTTGAGGATGGCCCAAAGCCTTGGGACCCTGCACCCACGTGGAAGACCTGGAAGAAGTTCCTGGCTCCAGGCTTCGGATTGGCATAGCACCGGCCGTTGCACTCACTTGGGGAGTAAACCATCGGACGGAAGATCTTCCTCTCTGTCTCTCCTCCTCTCTGTATATCTGACTTTCCAATAAATAAATAAATCTTAAAAAAGAAAAAAGAGTGGAGCCAGAACTTGAACCCTGGGACTTCAATATGGGAGACAGGTTTCCTAACCAGTCTTTTTATTCTTTCTAAAAAAATATTTCATAATACAGTTCCTTAGGTTCAGAGATTTCCCCTTCTAGCTTCTCCCTCCCACTGTTTCCCCCCATATTGTAACAATATTATAGTCCTTCAACAACAACGGTCCTTAACCTGAGTCTTTTTTTTTTCTTTTTATTTTTGATGATGTTTACATAGTTGAAAAGAATAGACACCCATGTGAGCCTTTGATTAGGATGGGGGAGATCAAGGAATGGGGAAAAGTGGATGAGACAATTATTTTCAATTTCTTCTTTCCTCCTATATCTGGAGGAAGGGGAGAGGGTTGTTCCCAACAGCCTAACTACATCAGTGCCTAGAGATGGGACAGCCAATTGATGTCATCCTATAGTTCCTGATGTGGGACATGTTCTGAGGGCACTGCTTACATGGCTTTGATAGTTCTGATGTGTTGATTTTGTTGTTCCAAGGTTGGGGAACTCCTTCCAAGGTCCACTGTCTGACATAGTCCATCCTAGAGTCTCCACTCACCAGATACTTGCTGTCAAAGCTTGGCTGGAAGAGTTTCCAATTTGTTCCGCCCTCCGTGTTACTAGACGTTCTCTGCAGGCCTCAACGATCTGTCATGTGCCCCATGTACCGCCCACTGCACAGGCTTCAGCAACCCCTAACCACAGGCTTAACCACCAGACAAAATGTCTGTCCCCTGCTACATTATTAGTTCTTTCTCCACATAACAGCTAGTGATCATTGTACTTCTTCCTAATCTAACTCTTCAGCCTTATTTCATACCTGTGGTGTGTGAGCTTATGTATGTGTGTCATTTATTGATTTGAGAGGCAGAGTTAGAGAGAGAGACAGGTCTTCCATCAACCAGTTAACTTTCCAGCCTCAGTGACTGGAGCTGGGCCAGGCTGAAGCCTGGAGTGAGGAGCCTTTTCTGGGTCTCCTGTGTGGGTATAGGACAACAAGCACTTGGACCACCTTCCACTGCTTTCCCAGGTATATCAGCAGGGATGTGGAGCAGCTAGGACTCAAACTAGTGCCCAAATGGGATGTTGGCACTGTAGTTATTGAATTTACCTACTGTGCCACAACAAGAGCCCCAGAGTGTGAGCTCTTTAATAACTCTTTCATAGGATTCTGATAGGGAATAAGCATCTTTGAATCCCTAATTGCTTCATTTTACCCTTTTTCGTCTCATCATCCAGTATTCCAGGTGCACAGATTATTCATCTGCTGTACAGCTGCATTCATATTTACCATCTCTGTGTTTAAGAATTCTGTTTTTTTTTTATCTTACTGTCCAACATTAGCCCGTATTTTCTAAGTATCTTGTTTTTCGCCTAACGATAGATTAATTTATTTTAAAATTATTTTCTTGTTGCAAAATTGAAATGTTTTAAAAGAAAGCTAATTCACATGTAAATTCTATACTGATGACATTTCAGCAAATATTTTGCCCAGATTTCTTCAGTAGTTCTTCATAGATAGCGGTCCACTTTGTCTATGCCCAACACTAGCCCTGCTCTTCAGTTTTCCATTTCAGGGTGAATATGGTAATTGAGTTCACTGCCTCTAGTTTTCTGCATTCTTTTTTTTTTTTTTTAAAGATTTATTTTATTTTTATTGGAAAGGCGGATATACAGAGAGGAGAGACAGAGAGGAAGATCTTCCGTGTGATGATTCACTCCCCAAGTGAGCGCAATGGCCGATGCTATGCCGATCCAAAGCCTGGAGACTCTTCTGGGTCTCCCACATGGGTACAGGATCCCAAAGCCTTGGGCTGTCCTCGACTGCTTTCCCGGGCCACAGGCAGGGAGCTGGATGGGAAGTGGGGCCAACGGGATAGAACCAGCGCCCATATGGGATCCCGGGCGTGCGAGGCGAGGACCTTAACCACTGCGCCACCGCACTGGGCCCTTCTGCATTCTTTTAAATATTTATCTATTTTTAGTGGAAAGGTAGATGTACAGAGAGAAGGAGACAAAGATCTTTCATCTGTTGGTTCACTCCCCAAATGGCAACAACTGCTGATCCAAAGCCAGGAGCTTCTTCAAGGTTTCCCACATGAGTGCAGTGTTTTCCACAGCTTTCCCAGGCTATAAGCAGAGAGCTGGACAGGAAGTGGAGCAGCCAGGACATGAATCAGTGCCTATATTGGATGCTGAGACTTGCAAGGGAAGGATTAACCTGTTGAGCTATCATGCCAGCCCCTATTTTTAGCATTTAAAAAAAAGATTTTTTTTCTTTTTATTGAAAAGGCAGATCAGATTTATAGAATGCAGGAGAGGCAGAGAGAAAAATCTTCCATCTACTGAATCACTTCCCAAGTGATCGCAATGGCTGGAGCTGAGCCAATGTGAAGCTAGGAGCTAGGAACTTCTGGATCCCTCAGATGGGTTTGATTGCCAAGGCTTTGAGCCATCCTCTATTGCTTTCCTGGCCACAACAGGAAGCTGGGTGGGAAGCGGTGCACATATGGGATTCCGACACTTGCAAGGTAGGATTTAGCCATTGACCAATCATACCAGGCATATTTTCTGCATTTTTTTCAAAATTTATTATTATTATTATTATTTTTTACAAAGTCAGATATACAGAGAGGAGGAGAGGCAGAGAGGAAGATCTTCCATCTGATGATTCACTCCCCAAGAGCACAACAGCCGGTGCTGTGCCAATCCGGAGCCAGGAGTCAGAGGCTTCTTCCAGGTCTCCCACGTGGATGCAGGGTCCTAAAGCTTTGGGTTGTCCTCAACTGCTTTCCCAGGCCACAAGCAGGGAACTGGATGGGAAGTGGAGCTGCTGGGATTAGAACCGGTGCCCATATGGGATCCCGGCATGTTCAAGGTGAGGACTTTAGCCGCTAGGCCATGCTGCTGGGCCCTATTTTCTGCATTTTTAAAAAGGATTTGTTGTATTTTTTGACAGCACAGTGACAGAGAGGGGAAGGCTGAGAGAGAAAGAGGTTTTCTTTCTACTGGTTTACTCCACAAATGTCTATCATGCCGGGCTTAAACCAGGAAGCTGAAACTCAGTCCAGGTATCCCACAATAGGTATCAAGGACCCACAAACTTGGTGGAATCTTCTGTTACCTTCCCAGGGGCATTATCAAAGAGCTGGATTGGAAGCAAATAATTTATTTTTATTTTATTATTTTTTAAAAGATTTATTTATTCTATTGGAAAGGCAGATATACAGAGAGGAGGAGAGACAGTGAGGAAGATCTTCCATCGCTGATTCACTCCCCAAGTGACTGCAGCAGCCAATGCCGCTCCAATCCAAAACCAGGAGCCAGGAACCCCCTCCAGGTCTCCCACACGGGTGCAGGATCCCAAAGCTTTGGGCCGTCCTTGATGTTTTCCCAGGCCACAAGGAGGGAGCTTGATGGGAAGTGGAGCTGCCAGGATTAGAACCAGCAACCATATGGGATCCCGATGCATTCCAGACAAGGACTTTAGCTGCTAGGCCACTGCACCAGACCCGGAAGCAAATAATTTAACACTTAAGCTGGCACACAGATATGGGATACAGGCATTGCAGGTGGCAGTTTAACCCATTATACCACTATACCGGTAGGCCACCTATTTTCTACATTTTCTTTGCTTAACCTGTCGGTCACCTTTTCTGTCTTGGTGTTTCTTCTCTCCCTGGATGTTATTGTTTTTTTTTTTTTTTTTAAGATTTATTTTATTTTTATTGGAAAGACAGATATACAGATAGGAGGAGAAATAGAGAGGAAGATCTTTGTCCAGGAATTCATTCCCCAAGTGGCTGCAACTGCTGAAGCTGCGCCCATCTAAAGCCAGGAGCCTGGATCCTCTTCCGGGTCTCCCACGCATGTGCAGGGTCTCAAGGCTTTGGGCCGTCCTCAACTGCTTTCCCAGGCCACAAGCAGGGAGCTGGATGGGAAGCAGGGCTTTCAGGATTAGAACTAGTGCTCATATGGGATCCTGGTACATGTAAGGCGAGGACTCTAGCTGCTAAGCTATCGTGCTGGACCAGTTGTTATTATTTTAAAACTTAAGTAGTATACTTAGTTGGATAGGTAACATTATTCAACTACCAAAGTGTATTCAGTTAAAAAATGGAGCCAGTATTTCCATAATTTTGTGTGTTCTTGAGCTATTTTAGTATATGCAAGTAGATATATTGCTATTAGAATTTACTCCTTGTAATATGATAATGCCTTAGGATAAATTTTGCTTGAGCCTTGAGGCTGATTTATCTTGGGGTTCCTCCCCAGTTTGTACAGCCTTAGCCACCAAAACTATAGTCAAGTAGCCATATTCTTATTGAGTTTTTGAGAGAGGACATGGATAATGTACCTTGAATTCCTTGTAAGTATCAATTTTCTTTCCCTTTCTAGGAATCAATGGTAAACAATGATCAGTCTGATACGAGAAGTCCCAACTCTGCTGAAAGCCTCCAGTTGGCTGCTATGCAGTCAGATCAGCCCACTGCTACTTATGAGTATTATGATGCTGGCAATCACTGGTGCAAAGACTGCAACACCATTTGTGGGACTATGTTTGACTTCTTCACCCATATGCACAATAAGAAGCATGCACAGGTAGGTGTCCTGCCTTTGGTTGCTTCCACTCTCACCTCCTTCCCCATGAGCTTCTATGTCCACATCTGCACTGCAAAACTGGAAAATGAAATATTCTCATGGGCAGGAGACCCAATCTGAAGAACCAGGAAATACCAACAAAGGAGACCCCATCCCCAGGGTTGAGTCTAGGGAACCTGCCTATAACTAAATACCATGGCAAGTATAAGTGAGGCTTCAGCCTCTTTGATTCCTTTGAGTACCTGATTTTTTTCTTTCATTTTACCCATTTCTGATACTTGCTCTAACGTGTGTTTACCTTTTCCACAGGTGATTTCCATTTAAACTGTTGGCAGAGGGGGGTGGCTAGGGGTGGGTGGCTGGGAGATTCTGGTCCTGTGTTATATGTTTGGGTGAAAGAAAGAAGTGGGACATTGAGTTATCAGTGCTGTTGTATGAGCACCTCTGCCTCTTGCAAATAGACACTGGATCCCTACAACAGACCTTGGGCTTCAAAGACCCAGAGTGAGGCCAAGCAAGATACTGTAAAGCGCATTGACAAGATAACTGTCCCTGCAAAAGGTATGTTATCTCTCTGCCTCCTTAGCATTTCTCTTATATTCAGCTGGGGAAGAGGTATTCCTGAATAGGGTACTAGGGAACAGCTTAATATGAAACACAGTCATTCTTACTCATGAAGGTGTAAGAATGACTTTCGTATGAAAATGGTGAGTTAGGTCCTAGAGAGATGATGTCTGTAAAAGAATGGTCTCTACCCATCTAGGGAAAAATCTAACAGATTTTAAATATTTATCATTGGCTTATCTGTCATAGTCTTATTTGAAATCTAAGTTGAAAGGAATAGTGAGAGATGAAATAACCTCACTGCCTTTACAAGTACAAACTATACAGTATCTTGTCATTGTTATTAATATGTTGAGAAGTAGAAAGTTTCTTTATAAAGTCTTGTGTGTTAATTTCTAGTAAACGTTACTACTATATCCTATGGATCTTAATTAATTAATACTAGCTTCAAAGATCTTTATATATATATGTGATAATAGGTACTAAGATGCTTAGTGCTAATTAGTGTTTGGTCAAAGTCAGCAACAAAGAATGGCCATGGCAAAGGTGCACTCGTGAATTAAGTGGTTATATTTCCAAGAGACAGGAGGAATAGAGATCTAGAATTCAAGTTTTAGGTTAGGAAGGTGATGCCATTAGGATTCATCTAAATGCTGTTTCTGATTCCAGAGTGGTAGGTCCTCTGCACTCTTACCATTTTAGTCCACTGGGGTGGTAGAATTTCCTTTTGTTGCTCTCATCGTATGTGAAACTTTCCTTAACTTACTTCTGTTTCTTTCAGGCTCTGAGTTTTTGATTCCCATCACTGGATTTTACTGCCAGCTCTGTGAGGAATTTTTGGGGGATCCAATTTCTGGAGAACAACATGTAAAAGGTCACCAACACAATGAGAAATACAAGGTTGGTCTTTGTAGTAGATTGTGGGTTTCCCTCTTTCTGCAGTATTAGTTACAGATTTGTCAGGCAACTTCAGAACCAGGGATGGTCACTGACACTTCCAGTACCATGTAACCATTAGGAAGTTCTTAACCCTAATGAGAGATGATGAGCTGTTAGTCTATACCTTTGAGTAAAATTACTCTAGGAATTTCTTCTGAGTGAATTCTAAGTAGTAGTAGTAGAACCAAATTTTCTCTGTTGTGTTTTGACCAATTGTTAAGCCTTTATCTTTTCTCTTCCCAGAAATATGTGGATGAAAACCCATTGTATGAGGAACGACGGAATCTGGACCGCCAAGCTGGCTTGGCTGTAGTTCTAGAGACAGAAAGACGACGACAGAATGAACTAAAGCGTAAACTTAGTGAGAAATCAAAGGAAGAGAAGAAAGAGAAAAAGGCAAAAGTTGTGAAAGAAACAAAGGATGACAAGGATTCTGAAGAATTGGAGGACCAACTCTCTGAGGATGGCAGCTCTCCTGAAAAAACTGAGAAGAAGAAGAACACTAGCATGAAACTCCAGCTAAAAGAAGAGATAAAGAAAGAGTCACCAACATCATCTTCATTTGGGAAATTTAGTTGGAAGAAGACAGAAAAAGAGGAAGAAAAAATTTCAGTGGTACTCCCAAATGTCCCTAGAGAAGAGATAGTGGAAAGTAATAAAGACAAAGAAGATGGTAAAGCTGAAACTGGAAAGGCAAAGCCCATCAAAATCAAACTCTCTGGGAAAACTGTTGTTGCACATAGCAGTCCTTGGATGCCTGTGGTGACAACTTCAGCACAAACTAAGATCCGACCAAACCTGCCTATCCCATCCACAGTACTTCGCAAGTCCAGTTCAATCACAGTGAGCAAACCTGCACCTCTTAACACATTTCTCTCCATCAAGTCCTCTGGAACTACTGTCAAGCCCCTGCCAGTTGTTAAAGAATCTTCAGCTGATCTCGTGTTGCCACCAGATATCATCTCCAAAGCATTTGGAGGGGAAGAGGTGATTCTAAAAGGATCACCAGAAGGAAAAATGGTGGCTGAAAAGAATGAATCATGCCATGTACCTGAGCAAATGCTACCACCTCCTCCTCCACCACCACCACCACCACCACCACCCCCGCCACCACCCCCGCCAGTTGTACCTCATCCAGCTGCTCCGACTCAAGCAAATACTGTCTTGGCTTCAGTAAAATCGAACCTAGTTGTATCTCAGACTGTCAGTCCTGGCTTCCTGGGCCCTAACATTTTGAACCCAGTGTTGCCTGTAGCCATCATGGCCTCAGCACAGCCAGCTGCCATTCCTTCTGATGAGACAGCTCCTGGGGTGAGTGAGAGTGACTGGGATCAGACCCTATTCTCTGTGTTAGTGCGTCCTCCACCACCCCTTTCAAGTGTGTTTAGTGAACAAGCCAAAAAATTGGAAAAGCGAAATTCATGCTTAGCCACAGCCAATGCCAAAGACTTATATGGCATATTCTACAGTAGTGGTGGGAAGGGGGCACCTGAGCCTAAGCTGAGTGGTGGTCCATTGACCAATGGGGAAAATAGCAGCTTTTCTAGAACTGAAAGTTCAGACACTTCTTCCACTTCTACATCCCAAGAAGAGTTACCTCAACATAAGGGTTCAGCCATTGCTCCTGTAGTCAGCAGCACTGAAAAGCCCATTGCAAAAACTCTGGTGTCCCTAGGGAAATGGTCACCTGTAGAGCCTGGAGACCCAAAAACCAGAGGCAGTAGCTATGGCTTTTTGCAACCTTTGACAAGGTTGTGCCAAAGCAGACCTTGTGAAACTATTACCCCAAAGCCAGACACTTCAGCAAAGTGGACTTGTAGCTCCTTCCAGATTGATACTAAAAAGGATGTATCTCCAGAGGTAAAACTTGAGCTTGACCAAGGAGATCCAGGGCCACCTGGTGTAGAAACAGCTGCTCAACAGTCAGATACACAGTGTCATACCAAGGACCCTCAGAAGTTTGTAGAAATTCACCTCATAGAATCTGGTAACCAGAATAAGGAAAGCCAGGACTGTCATGCTGAAGAATGTGGAGAAAGTAAGTTGGGGACAAATAATGAACTAAAAGGAAGAGTAGCAACTGAAGTGAGAGGAGATCACGATCTTGACTCCCACAGCTTGGAAGATTCTAATGTGATCTATGGAAAGCCATACACATGGAAAGGAGAAGCAGAGCCGTCCAAGAAATTCATGACAGGGAGTGAAACTCCAGGTAAAGCAGTGATTGAATTAGGTGCACAGGCTCTCTCATCCACAAAGAAAAAAATAGACTCTTTTCCATCAGAAGCTAGATCTTCAACCCAAAGCCCACAAGATCTAACTGTGAAAATTTCTGCTCCAGAAATACTACTTCCATCCTCAGCCAGATCAGATATATGTTTAACAGGTAGTGCACAGGAGCAAGGATTTTCAGCTGGTAACAAGGAGTGGCTAGAAAATTCAACTCCAGAATCAGCTTCCAGAACCTCTAAGTACAGAAACCTCAAACTCAAGAGAAAAAAAAGGTCAAAAGGCTTTCGTGGTAAAATGACCTATGACCTGGCTGTTTGGAATGAGAGCAAAAAGAGAACAGAGAGCTGGGTAGGTCCTGAAAAACCAGAAATGGAAGCTGTGGAGCTGCGAGATGTCCGTCCAGAATTAACGGTGACAATAGAAAACAAAGCCTTAGATGATTTCAGAGGTGCGGACTTAAAGGTAGAGGAGATTGCCGCCCTGGGAAGCCTGGGGGATATATGTGCTGATTTTTGTGATAGTGAGATAGATCCAGCTTGTAGATCCCCAAATGCCTCATCTCAGAAAATGTGTGAAGAAAATTCTGTATCATCTGTAGGTTGTAAATCCTCTACTTCCACCGACTTTAAACCGATTCCATCTTTTTCTGGGTTTCCACGAGAGTCTCCCAAATCCCTGGTGCTTAATTTTGAGACAAAGGGTGTACAAAATTCATCTAATCCTAAAAGTGGGAGGATTACTTCTAACATTATGAAAACTGGATTTCCTGTGGAAAATGTTGACCGAGGCTTCGGAAGTCTAGAGGGAACCCACCAGGCCCTTGACCTATTAGCAGGTGGAATGATGCCTGAAGAAGTAGAAGAAACTTCCCAATTAGAAAAACAGGAGTCACTCAGATTAGAAGCAGAAGCAGTTAATCCTGCAGGCCTTGGGCCATCTCCTTGCCTTCCAGACCTTGTTGACTTTGTCACACGGACATCAGGAATTCAAAAAGACAAAGTATGTTCTCCCCTGTCTGAATCAGGTGACCTTCCTAATTGTAGCTCTCTGGATATGGGACCACTGCAGCCTGAAATTCTGAATACGTCCATCGCAGAGGCATCAGTTTCTCAAATAGATGAAAACGGTGACAACTCTTTGAATTTGGGAACAATTCCAGCTTCAAGGTCACCTCCAAGGGAGCAGATCATTGGAGCCAATGAGATCCCTCTGGAAATGCCTGAACAACAAGGTTCAGTTGATGTCATTCAGGACTATACAAAATCCAGTACTTGTGACTAAGAATATACACCCAGAGCTACTTGTATATAAATCAGATTCTCAGATGACCCAGGATTTGTTGGCAATCTCATCTAAAACCTACACCAAGAAATGAAGTCAACATCTTAAGTAGATGTTCATGGAAGCTAAAAAAAAATGTACCTCCTTGCCCTCTTAAAATCCAAGACAAATTAATCATAACTTCTATACATATTTGTAAAAATAATTATTTTTGTTTGCTTTTTTGGTCAATTTATTTCTCCTACTTTGTCATTAAAATCTGATGTCTATCTGTCTCACCATAGTGTGCTTTGATTGTATTTTGGCTATGATGCTGCCATTTCTGGAATGTGGGGGAGGAGGGAGAAAGAGAGATGACTTTTCCAATTGCTGTGTTGTATTCTTACCCAATTTTCTGGGCAGCTTATGGATCTCTGGGACAAACACCAGAAAGTTTGCCAAAATGGAAAGCTTCTGATGAAGAAAGAATTATTCATCTCTAAGGCTTCCATTTGGATAAGCCTGCCTTAACATGGTTTGTTTACTGTTTACTTCCTTCATTGTCATGTCAACTCCTGCACTCTCCTACTCTGTTACCTGAGATGCTCCTGCTAACTCACAAACCCGTTGGGAAATGACCTCAGTAAACAGGGAAGAGAATCTGGCAGGCTCACTTTGGAAGACAGCAATCGGTAAGGCTTATTCACAGCCCAATGCCAGGAGCAGATCTGCTTTTTTGGTCACTTTTATTTTTGAAATGGCCTTTGTCCATTGTATTGTGGTCTGGTGACACTCTGTATTAAATTATTTAGCAGCTATTTCTGTTCCAAAGCGATAGACTATCTGAAAATTGTTGTGGAATTGTACTCATTATTTGTTCTACAAACCCATGTGTATCCCTCCTTCTACCTCTCCTTTTCCCAGGTAGTTTCTACCATAGTGTGACGTTTTGGGTTGTACATTTTGTTAAAAAGATTAAAGAATTTATGAGTTGACTTGGAAAAGTTTAACTTTATTTTTAATGTGTTAATTATTTGGAATAAATACTTTAATCTCATGTTTCTGGATTTTTGTTCTGAAAGTATTCACATTTTTAACTACCAAGAAACTACAACAGTGAAATCGTATTGTCATGTTGTGTGTCCTTATTCATTCTTCATCCACTTGTCAGAGCTGCTTCTTTAGTGCTAGAAAGCTACATAGTCTGTGCCCAGTACTGCCTGGAGAAAATGAGGGTGGTAGGCATCTTCCTGCTGTGAAAGCTTGTGTTGCCTCTCCGTGGGCTTTTCTGGGAACTCTGCTCCTCTCAGTGTGTTTCTTGCTAACAGGAGCTCAGTCTTTAGTTTGTCGGATCTGTCCCAGCTCCCATGACCTTGCCGTTAGCAGTTTGTCACTTGGCTCAGCAGAGGCTTCAGATTGCTGTTCTCTCACCCACTCTAAACAGATAATGCAGAATTATTAATTTTTTCTTTGCCTCCTATTTCCTGTGTACAAAGCTGCAGAATCCTTAGGTTGTTTGGCGATCTATTTCTAGAATTTTGGTTAAGGACAACGCTGAAGTCACCCAGGTCGTAGCTCCTCATGTGGAGAATGCACAGATATGGAATAACTAAGATCCCCAACTATGCTGCAACCATTTACCTTGCTTTGATTTTGAACAAATTACTTTCAGAGGGCTGTTTTGTATCTGCTGGCTTGTTTTTGGATTGTTTCCTTAAACAAAGTTAATTATTCTTACCTTAGCACCAAATCAGAAATCCAATATTATTATTTTTTAAGTAATCCAATATTCTAAGTAATTTTTCATAGGCCTGATTTTTAGACTTAAAGTAGAAACTTAGCATATTTCCCCCAGAGGAGATTCCCTTGATTCATAACTATTATAATTATAACTTCATCTAAAATGAGTTTTAACTAAACTTAGTTGAAGCAGTTCTAAAAACTTGGAATTTTATAAATTTTCAAGCTTCCTGAGCTTGAGAGTTTTATTTATGCAGTGTCCTTTTCTGGCTTGGAAACCATAGACTGACCCAAAGGTACCCAATAGAGGAACTTAAATCTGGGTGGACTTGTTTACCCAGAGAATTGGATCCTCCCTGTTCTCTAGGAGGTCATTTGCAGGAATCTAAGGAATATGATCATTTAAAATATTAATTTGTACTAGCTTTCAGGCATGTTCACTTGGTAACTTCTATTTCTCTTTGGAAACGGATCGGCTTTCTTGGAGAAAGAGTGGGTGAAGGTTAATTAGACTTGACAATCCTAACCTCACTTTTTTTCCTTCAGAATCTTCTCCAGGTTAAAAGGCCACTTGAGAGGGACAGGAAGAAAGGTAGAATCTAGGAAGGACTAAATTAATTGTAACTGGGGCTGCTGTACTTTGAGCCTAAGCCTTGATAGCAACTCCTGTTGTGCTCTCTGGTGTCTACCAATCTAGGTGGGTTGGCTAATTGATTGGTTGGTGGTCTATAATAATACTCGTTTCTAAGAGTTAAAGGAATGACATTCCTCCTATCTACCTTGAGCCAGCAAAGGGAGAGCTTTTAGGTATCTATAGACTGGGCTAGAATGATCAGTAGGGTCCTGGCTTTTGAGACTATTCAGAAAATCCCTGTGAAAGGAAGGGTAGAACTCTAACATAGTCACGGAGGTAAGGCATATTTATTTATTGCCATCACAGTATTGAATGTGACTTAGAAGATGGGCACATGTGAGAAATGGGCTCTAACCTTCATATGTGACCTATAATGTTCTATAACTTTTATAGATTTCCACGAACATGGTATACATAGTTTTTATTGGCTGCCCTCAACTGTTTGAATAAATGATCATGTGTGTAAATTGCAGGGAAAAAAAAAAACACCTAATTTTACCTACATTTTGAAAATAATTTCCTCAAATGGCCCCTTAGGTTTGTGCAGAAAGCCATCTTCCATTCACAACACATATTATACTTAATATTTCTGCTAACTTCTGGGTAAGACAACAAAAAATATTTTCACTTTTCCCCATGCCACTTAATCTTGGGGGGAAAAAAAGTTACAAGAATGTTTTGGTATCAGAACTTGCTGCAAATTGCCTGTCATTTCTAAGATGAGGGCCTAAGGGAGAATTGGGAGTGGATTAAAGGGTGGATACACAGAACACCGGTGTCTAACTTGAACACCAACTGCTTTTTTTTTTTTTTTTTTTGAGTGGGGAAGGGGGCAAAGAGCAAATAGCTATAATAAAAGTAAGTAGTTAAAATGTTCTTAAATCTTAGGTATCCTCACTTTAGTAAACCTTACCAAGCTCAAGTTACAGAACCTAGGCTTAAGTCTTCACTGATAACAGTTCATGTGCGAACACTGACAAATGGAAATAGTTTGGTATTGTGAGCACATTTCTTATTTAGAATCTAATTTTTACAATGTTTATGTAATTTTTAGTTCAGTGATGTATATGGTACCAGTATTCATTGGTCAGTTGATTCTATCATGAAAATCTTAAAATAATTGCTGTTCTCCAGATTTGCCCTCCACCTATACATTCTTAAGAAAGCAGTCATAAGTATTTATTATAGCTCTTAACACGGTTGTGATTTTGTATTTATGTATTTCTTTGAATAGTATGTGTCAAGTATATCTTAAATTCTCTAAAGCAGGAAGTCTGTCTGCTTACTTTTTTCATTTGTTTTTATAGTGCACAACAGTTGCCTAGCACACAGAAGGTGCTTAAGTTTTTTTAAATCAGTGTGGCAATAATGGCTGTTTTTGTCAAGTGGTTGATAATGTTTAGCAAGTTGTAAGTGGGTGAGAACTTTTTAAGTTTAAGAACTTAAGAATACAAATTGTATTTTGGAGTGCTTAGCACTCCAAGGGCTAACTGTTCCGTGGCTGGTTTGGGGGATATTCACAACAAAGCTCTATCTATAGGGGTGAGTGCATGTAAAGTCTGGGAAGGTGGTTTTACCCATTTCAACAGCCTTCTAAACTAGTGGGGCCAGGTCAGGAGAGGGAGAACATTGCGGCTACAGTTTCTAGAACACAAACAGGATAGGAAGGGGAAACTGGCCTTTAAATTTGCAAAAAACATTTCTGGAGTTCTAATTTTCAAATGTTCCCTGTTCTAGCCATACTTTATAACCATGATAAAGTTAGTCAAATTCTAAATCCTGTCAATATCTAGAAGGAAATTAAAGTTGTGTAGGGAAAAGAGATGCTTCCACTTTTTGTTTTTTGTTTTATTTCAACATTTTGATCATGAAAGTATATTTTAAACAGAATATTAACACTTTATAAAATATGTACATGTGCACACACACAAACATGCTGTATTTACATTAGAAGTTTCATCTGGTGCTGTGGAAATGGGGTCAGGTGTTTTCCTTTTGTAGCAAAAAAAAGTTGTGTTTCTCCTACTCACTTCCTGTCACTACTGCTCTTGCTATTTTCCTTGCTAAACTTCCTAAATTTGTCATAGATGCCAGACAACACTTTCAAGAGTCTCTCCACTTTTCTTCTCTTCCTGCTTCCCCTACTCTTGCCTTTGTCTCTGTTGAGGTTGTTATACATACCCGTTAACGCTGTAACAGCACTAGAGCATTCTATAAATCAGAGCTTTAATGCAAGTATACAAAAAAAATTATCAAAACTTTTCTGCATGCAAAATGATGAAAATAATGTCTGCCAAGCTATGATGATTGAAAGTTTTACATGTTTTAATTCCTTTCATGTGCAGGGCAGGCAAGAAATTTTTTTTTATATAGAAAATGAAGGAAATTAGTATGTTTAAAGGAAGTGAACAAGCAAGACAAAAATGGAGTGTTATGTAACAGTAGAACAAAAGTTAGAGGATGTAGAGAAAGCAAAGACAGTATGCCATACTGAGCTGGTATTTTCTTTCATCTTCTCTGTTATTCCGTCCCTGCTAGAGTTCATCCAGCCTTGCTGCAGCCTACCTACTTCGGAATGATTGTGTCACATTACTGATTCTCACCAGCCTATCTTTCTTTCCAGGAACAATTCCAGAAGTCTTCAGATTTCCAGAGGAAAGAATACAGCAGACATCCCTAATCCAGGGAGGCAGGATTAAAAGCCAGAGAGTCCGTGGAAATGATGAGCGCCCTTGTGGCCAGTAGGCAATCACCTCCAGGGTCTGAGTTTCAAAAGGTAGGTATGGCTACTGTGAAAGGAGTGGGTTATAGAGAAAACCTTGTTTTAGGTGCCAGGAAATGGTGAGTTGGATAAGTGAGAGAAAATTGTGTTTGTGGTATACATGCTGCTTCTTGTCAGAAGAGGCATAAGAGTGGATATCGAAGGTATGTATTTTAGACTTGCCACTCCTTACCTTATTTAGCATTGAATAAATTCTCAAACATCTCTCTCTTGTTTTATGTTATGATGTGTTTGTAAAAGCTGGGAATTCAGATCTGCCCATTCTTGGATCTGCAACCCAGTGTCCTCAGCAAACAGAACATCTCTTGTCAGTGCTAGTCTTCTCTTACTGGTCCTTATAAAAATTTAGGTAAAAGTGGGACAGCTGTCTACTAGTTTTCATTTTACTGCTTCTCCTACACATATTGGAACATCTGGTACACAGAAGGGAGCGAGCATCAGTTTGAAATACCAAGGCTACTCCTTCATCTCTATCCATCTAAAATGCCAGTAAGTACTTCTTTTACTCCACTATGTCTTTTTGTGCTATGGGATGAGAAACCCTGTGGGAGTGAGAACCATAAGCTGATCGTAAGTCCTTTACAATTAGATTTCATTTACAGCTGAATTGCCCTGACTCTACATTTACCCAGAAAGCCCTTACTCTAGTTTTATTCCTAAGAACAAAACTTCTGTAGCACCTTAGAATCCTGGAAATCTAGTTACTACAGTTTAGTAATTTAAGGGAATGTTCATGTACTACAAATACTAAAATCCGTATAATGTATAACCAAAGCCATCAGCACATGATGAAGTAAAGGGGAAAAAGTGTCTTAGGGCCTCTTGCCGTTGACATCCAATCAGTTAAGAACTACTCACTCCTAAGACATGACCCTGGGATGAAGCAATGGAAAGCAGCCTTGTGCCAGGGCTGCCAAAACTTTGTCACCACCAGTTTCTCTCCATTTCTCAGCCCAAGATCTGTTTTTCATCAGCTGTCACATTCCTCTGCTCATGGACAATCAAGAATGTTGGTCACAAGCTTTCATTCCAGGGCCTGGTGGCATGGCCTAGTGGCTAAAGTCCTCACCTTGAACACGCCAGGATCCCTTGTGGGCGCCAGTTCTAATCCCGGCAGCTGCACTTCCCATCCAGCTCCCTGCTTGTGGCCTGGGAGAGCAGTCGAGGACAGCCCAAAGCTTTGGGACCATGCACCACATGGGAGACCCGGAAGAAGTTCCTGGATCCTGGCTTTGGATCAGCATAGCATTGGCCATTGCACTCATTTGGGGAGTGAATCATCGGACGGAAGATCTTCCTCTCTTTCTCTCTCTCCTCCTCTCTGTATATCTAACTTTGTAATAAAAATAAATAAATCTTAAAAACAAACAAAACAAACAAAAAACAAGCTTTTATTCCAATCTGTGACTCACAGTCCTACCTCCTGTTTTACTGTTAGACCCCAATTGCTTGTTTCTGAAGTCATGTTTAAGGCATACCCATCCAGGGAGTGGATGAGAGAAATGGAGCTGCTGCTTTTTTAAAATGTATTTACTTATTTACTTGAAAGAATTGCAGAGAGGGAAGAGTCAGAGAAAGATCTTTCATCTGCTGGTTCATCCCCCAGATGACCTCAGTGACCCATCTGGATTGGCCCAGAGCTTCTTCCAGGTCTCCTCCTTGGGTGCAGGGGCTAAAGCACTCAGGTCACCTGATGCTGCTTTTCCAGATGCAGTAGACAGAGCTGGATCAGAAGTGGAGCAGTTGCATCTTGAACCAGTGCCTGTATGGGATGCCAGTGTTGCAGGTGGTGGCTTAACCTGTTATAATAATGCCAGCCCAGAACCTTCTCTTTTGAATCTTTTTGTTTTTCCTTTGGACTTTTTTAGAGTTCATAGATGTTATGATGATATTTTTTAAATCTACTTTTTCATGAAAGTATAGCATTTTTATGTAACAAAACTTGCCATCTTAAAGTGTGCACTTCTGTAGTTTAATACATTAAAGTTGCACAATCACTGCCATTATATAATTCCAGAATATTTCCATCATTCTCCCACCCCCAAAAAACTCATACCTATTAGCAGACACTCCTGGTCCACCAGCAATTGCTGATCTA
Source organism: Ochotona curzoniae (assembly GCF_017591425.1). Classification (NCBI taxonomy): domain Eukaryota; kingdom Metazoa; phylum Chordata; class Mammalia; order Lagomorpha; family Ochotonidae; genus Ochotona; species Ochotona curzoniae. The sequence continues at coordinate 8,365,620 of NW_024466004.1, read as the reverse complement.
TTTCCTATCTCTCTAACTGAACTTAGTCTGAATATCTCATATACATGAAGTCATGCAATATATGTTCTTTCATGTCTGACCTGGTTCATTTAAATGTAAATGTTCTCAAGGTTCCTTTGTGTCGTATATCATGTGCCACTGTTTCATTGTGTTTTATGACTAAATAATATCCCATAGTATGGATGTATCATGGGTTTCTAATTCATTAGTCAATAATGCTCAGCTTATTGTGAATAGTGCTGCTATGAATATTTATGTAGTTTTTGTGTGGATATGTGTTGTTGGTCATCTTGGAAAAACACATAGGAATAAAACCTAAATCATATGATAATAATGTTAAACCTTTTTTTTTTTTTTTTTTTTTTTTTAAAGATTTATTTTTTATTATTTTTTCATTGGAAAGGCGGATATACACAGAGGAGAGACAGAGAGGAAGATCTTCCGTCCGATGATTCACTCCCCAAGTGAGCGCAACGGGCCGATACTATGCCGATCCGAAGCCAGGAGCCTCTTCCGGGTCTCCCACGCGGGTGCAGGTTCCCAAAGCTTTGGGCTGTCCTCGACTGCTTTCCCAGGCCACAGGCAGGGAGCTGGAAGGGAAGCGGGGCTGCCGGGATTAGAACCGGCGCCCATATGGGATCCCGGGCGTGCAAGGCGAGGACCTTTAACCACTTGCGCCACCGCGCCAGGCCCTGTTAAACCTTTTAAAAGTAAACATTGGGGCCCGGGGCCTAGTGGCTAAATCCTCGCCTTGAACGTGCCAAGATTCCATCTGGGCGCCGGTTCTAATGCCAGTGGCTCCACTTCCAATCCAGCTCCCTGCTTGTGGCCTGGGAAAGCAGTTGAGCATGGCCCGGAGCCTTGGGATTCTGCACCCGCGTGGGAGAACTGGAGGAGATTCCTGGCTCCTGGCTTCAAATCGGTTCAGCACTGGCTGTTGTGATTACTTGGAGAGTGAATCATCGGACGGAAGATCTTCCTCTCTGTCTCTCCTCCTCTCTGTTTATCTGCCTTTCCAATAAAAAGAAATCTTAAAAAAAAAAAAAAAGCATGTGTTGTTCAGTTTCCATTTCCCAGTGAGGAAAGGTATGTCTTAAGAGAGGGGGTCATTGATTGAAAGAGCTAGGGGAGTGTGGCTTCCAGCTTGTGACCCTAGCTACCTAGCTTGTAACGTAGCTAGCTACCTATACCATTTAATTCTCTCCCTCCCCTCAAAGAATTTTGACTCCTAAGGGTTGCTGAGGGATACAGATTCATCACATTTTCTGTCATTACTTCTTGGTGATTGGAATGGTAGGGCTTGCCTTTTCCTGGATTTGGAACTCTTTCTATCCCATCCCTCTTACAAGCCAGAGAACAAGCCAGATGTTGTTGGCGGATTTGCACAGGAATCACAGCATAGGTCTAGTTATGTGATTTATGCACCAAGGTCAGACAACACCCACAGGTTCTAATCTCTGAGATAGGAGATTCTGAGGTGTCTGCAGCCACCATTAGATGAAAGATCGTGGTGCCAATGCCAAAACCATTGATGGTCCTCCCTCAACAGCAGGGGCTGTTGCCTGGCCCAGGGATTCTCGGCATGCCAGCTCTTTAGACTCTCAGCCTGGCCCCAACTCCAGTTCTCGTGTGCACCAGTGAATACAGCAGCCTGGCCCGAAGCAGTATTCTAGTCCCCCTACCTGGCCTGCCCCCAGCCCTGATCTCAAGCACCCTCATGGGTGGTGTGACTCAGCCCAGATCAGCAGTCCTCAGGGGCTTCCACTTCAGACCAAGCAGATGTCAGCAATCCACTCATTTCTCTTCCCTCCCATTGTAGATTTGATATTAAAGATTGGGGAACTATGCTAGCACACTGGTCTAGTTAATACAGAGCATGAACCTGGCTCAGAATGTATAAAAAAGTAGCCGTTGGCCACTTTTCTTCCAGCAGTGGAACACTTGTCTAGGTACAAGGCAGCCTAGGCAATTGCCTAGAACTGGGTGCTTTCTGCTGTCAATTTCTGACTTCATTTCTTTGTGGTTAATGAAGAAATTTTGTATGGCTTAGAGATGTGTTAATGTATTGTTTTCTGACCACATGAAGGCCACATGTATGTTCTCACCCAAAATACGTTCTTAGAGAATATTTCATGTATACTTGAAAAAAAAAACCATAATCTGTTGTTGGGTGATGTGTTCTATGTATGTCTGATAGGTTTGCTTGGCTAAATGTTGTTCAAGACTTTATTAAACTTGTGTCTAGATGTTGTGTTTATTATTGAAGTGGGAAGTGGGAATTGGAGTCTCCATCTACTGTGTAGAAATGTGTATCTCTGGTTTTAGTTTGCCATGTATGTTTTGGGCTTCTATTGTCTGATACATGTGTATTCATGGTTGTTCTATCTTCTTGGCATACTGAGCTTTTTATAAATATATAATAATTTCTTTGTAACACTTATTTGTTTAAAATATATTTTATCTGATGTTAGTATGACTGTCTCAACTCTTTTTTGGTTACTATTTGAATGGAATATCTGTTTCATCCTTTGAGCTTCAAACTATGTTTCTTTGAACTTAAGACAACATGTAGTTGAATGATGTTTCTCTTTGATCCAACATGCTAGTGTTTGTATAATTGATGTCTTAGTCCATTCATGTTGCTTTAACAAAATAGGTGACTTACAAACAACAGAAATTTGTTGTCACATTTCAGATTGTTGGGAAGACCAAGATAAGGGTACAAACAGATTTGGTATTTCATAAAGGCCTTCTTGGCTTTTAGATGGCGTAAAGAGACAAATTCTCTCCAGATCTCTTTCAACACTAATCCCATTCATAACAGTACTACTCTCATGAATAAAAATGTATTTATGTATTTCTTTTGAAAATGTTACAAAGAGAAAGGAAGAGACACAAACCTTCCATCTGCTTGTTCACTCTAGATGGCTGCAGTGACCAACCCCTGGGCCACGCCAGATCCAAGAGCTTCATGCAGGTCTGCACACGGTAGGTAGGGGCCCGAACATTTGGGCCATTTTCTGCTTTTCTCAAGTCATTCACAGGGATTTATATCAGAAGTGGAGCAGCCAGCACCCATATGGGATGCCAACATCAAACTGAAGGCTCACCAGCTGTGTCATAATCATTTTTTAATTGCATATTGAAAAAATCTTTTCACACTGCTCTGCCTATTTTTTGTTTTTTAAAGATTTGACTTAAAATTTTTTTTAAAATCATGTTCTTTAAAAAATATATATTTTTATTTTTCATAGGCTACCATGCAGAACCCAAGATCCTTTTTTTCAGATAATGAATAGCAGAACTACAGAGAGGGAGAAAAGAAAGGTCTTGCTTCCGTTGGTTCAGTCCCCAAATGACCACAGTGTTGGAGCTGAGCTGATCTGAAGCCAGAAGCTTCCTGTGGGTCTCCCATGTGGCTGAGCACTGAGACCATCCTCTGCTTTCCTAGGCACATTAATCAGGAGCAGGGTCAGCAGCAGCAAGGACTAGTACTCGCCCTCATATGGGATGCCAACACTGTAGGCAGTAGCTTAGCTTACTGGGCCACAGAATTGGCTCTATCTTAATTTGCATTAAAAAATATATGTATGTGGGCCTAGTGCAATGGCTTACAGGTAAAATCCTCGCCTTGTATGTGCCAGGATTTTATATGGATGCCATTTCCTGACCTGGTTGCTCCACTTCCCAAACAACTCGCTGCTTTAGGCCTGGAAAAGCAGCAGGGGATGGCCCAAAGCCTTGGTCCCTACACACGCATGGGAGACCTGGAAGAAGCTCCTGGTTCCTGTCTTTGGATCAATTCAGGTCCAGCTATTGGAGCCACTTGGTGAATGAGAACCAGCAGATGGAATATCTTTCTGTCTCTCCTTCTCTGGGTAAATCTGCCTTTTAAATAAAAGTAAGTAAACCCCCTCCCCCCAAAAAAATGTATGTAGGCCAACGCAATGGTGTATCAGACTATAACTTTTCCTGCACTGCTAGCATCCCATATGGGTAACCAGTTCATGTCCCAGCAGTTCCACCTCCCATCCAGCTCCCTGCATGTGGCCTAAGAAATTAGCAGAGGATGGCCCCAAACCTTAGGACCCTGCACCCACATCGATGATTCGAAAGAAACTCCTGGCTCCTGGCTTTGGATTGGCTAAGCCCAGCCGTTGCAGCCATTTGGAAGTGAACCAGTGGATAAAAGGTCTTTGTCTTCTTTCCATAAGTCTGATCTGTCTTTTCAATTGGAATAAATAAATCTTTAAAAAAAATTTAAAGGGGTCCTGGCATGGTAGCCTAATAGCTAAAGTCCTTACCTTGCACGAACCAGGATCCTATATGGACGCCAGCTCATATCCCTGCTGCTCCATTTCCCATCCAGCTCCCTGCTTGTGGCCTGGGAGGGGGTTTAAGGACAGCCTAGGGCCTTGGGACCTTGCACCCATGTGGGAGACCTGGGGGAGTCTCCTGGATCTTGGCTCCTGGCTTTGGTTTGGCTTAGCTCCGGCCATTGCAGCCACTTGGGGAGTGAGGCAGCAAATGGAAGATCTTCCTCTCTGTATCACTGTCTTTATATAAATCTGATTTTCCAGTAAAAAGAATAAATATATTTGTGTATTAATTAATAAAAGAGTATATGTGTGTAGACTAGTGTAGTGGCATAGCAAAGTAGTCCTTTGCCTGCAGTGCCAGTATCCCAGTGGGCACAAGTTTGTGTCCCAGGTGCTCTACTTCTGATCCAGCTCCCTGCTAATGGCCTAGGAAAGCAGCCGAGTGTGGCTCAAGTCCTTAGGCTCCTTCACCCACTTGGGAGACTTGGAAGAAGCTCCTAGCACCCAGTTTCAGATAAATTCAGTTCTAACCATTGTAGCCATTTGGGGAGTGAGCCAGTGAATTGGAGAAGTCTCTCTCTTTGTCTCCCTCATTCTCTGAAACTCTAATTTTCAAACAAAATCAAGTAAATTCTGAAACTATGATTTGTAAATACAATTAACCTTTAATAAAAAGAATATATGTAAAATTACCTGTGGTGCTTTATAACTTGTGAAATAATTTTTATATACAATCAGCAGCATTTCTGCCTGTGTACAGGTATATACATGTTGTATTAATTAGGATCCCTTTGGGTGTATCAGAAACCTAACTAAAACAAGCTTAGCAAAAATAAGTAGAGTAATTTAAGGCTTGGCTACTGAGAAACTGAGGAGAGCATCTCTGGATGATCACAGATGCTATGCCTTTCAACTTTGCTTGACCTCGTTTTTGTAGATCTTTTTCCTCAAAAAACAATAACCCTACAGTCTCAAGACACCACAGATCTTAAAGGTTTCCAGCTGAAAAAGGAGTGAATCTTTCCCTATAGTAACAGAAAGTCTCCAGAATGAGGCCTGTTGCCATTGCCCAACAGAATCATTGACCTGATGCTTAGCTATGAGCCTGCACACCATAGGCAGTAACAGTCCCTTCTCCTTACCTAATAGCTCCTCTTGGTCATTTTGAAGTAATGAAAAGCTGGCTGATACATAGCCTGAATAACATAGTCCCATGACCTGGAAGGGCTGATATTATACATTATAAAACATTACTTCAGCACCATAGGTTGGATATTAATCCTCTGCCTGTGGTGGGCCACATGGACCACGGGGACACCAGTTCAAGTCCTAGCAGCTCCCTTTAATGATCTGATAGAACAGCAGAAGGTGGCTCAAATCCTTTGACCCCGGCACCCATGATGGAGGAACTGAAAGAAGCTCCAGGTTTTTGGCTTCAGACTGGTCCAGTTACATTGCAGCCATTAAGAAAGAAAATGAGCAGATGAAAGATTCATTCTCTCTTCCTACTTCCTTCTCTTTCCTCCCACACTCCCTCCCTCCTTCTCTTTGGTAAATCTTTCAACTGTAAATAAATTGTAGGAGGAAATTTAAAAAAATTTTTTTTGATGATTTTTACATAGGTGATTAAATGCAAAGGGTCAAGGGCTACAGGAAGGTGGGTGAGACTGTTATTTCCACATTCTCTTTTTTTTCCCCTTTCTTTATCTGGGGAAAAGGCAGAGATAAGAGGGGAAGCCACACTCAGCCTCCCAACTGCCTCTGAACGCTGGGATGGAGAACAACCAACCAGTGCAATCCCAGGGTACCCGATGTGGGGCATGCTCCGAGGGTCCTGCTCAAGTATTTTGATAGTTCAGCAGTTCTGAATTACTGCCGATCTCGACACTCTTAAGTACGAAAAAAATCTCTCCAGAATCCACTGGTTGACATAGTCTACCTTAGAGTCTCCGTTTGCCAGATGTTCACTGTCAACACTTGGTTAGCGTAGTTGATCAACTTGTTCTGTCCTCCATCCTCTGTTGTGGTACCAGGTATTCTCTGCAAGCTCCAATATACTGCCATATCTTCCATATGCGTTTGAATGTGCTGTCCACTGCTCCATCTGAGGCACTGAGGAGGCCCAGCTCTGATAACATGCACTCCATGGACAGACCATGGAACCTGCAATTCTCTCCATGGTTGGGGTTCTGAGTCCAGTGGTTCAGTTCAGGGGGAATTACCAAGGAGACCTCATCTGAGGTGATCCCAGACTTGATTCTTGTGTGTGCTTGCCACTAGAGGGTCTGGCACAGTCCATCACCGTAATGAGCTTATGCACATGCTGGTGGTTGCAATTACTGGGTCAGTTGTGTCTCCAGCCTGTCTTCTACACAAACCAATGGATGTTGCAGCCCATCCCGAGCCTGCCCACCACACACACTCAGCCTTCACGCAAGCCAGTGGGAGCTGCAGCCTAGTCAGAGCGACCCTTAATAAGCCCCACCAGTCCCATCCCCTGCCCTGGTTCCTGTGCTTGCCAATATGTACAACAGACTGGTCCATTCTGTCCCACATCCCATTCAACTCTCATACATGTCAGTGGGCATTGAAGCCTGGTTCAACCCAACCAGCCCCACTATCCAGTTCACTCATGTGCTGGTGGATACCACTGTCTGTCTGTCTAGCCATGCCTGCCCCTAGTCTTGGTTCTCATGCTCACCAGTCAGAGTGGCAACCCAGAAGGAGGTGCCCACTGTTTCCCTGATGGGCCTACTCCCACTCCTGGATGTTGCACTCTCCAGGTGATCCTACTGTTTAGCCTGACAGAATGAGCCCCCAGTGCCAGCATCTGCCAGCTGATGCTGAAGCAAAGCCCAATCCACCCATACCCAATCTGGCTTATGCATGCACCCGAAGGTACAGTCAGTTATCCTGGCTTTCTCTTGATCCAGCTCACATGTAGGCCACCAGGTTTTGTAGCCCTGCCTGGCCTAGTTAGTCCCTGCTCCCAGCTCCCACGCTTACCAGTGGGAGTAGTGGTCCAGCAGGAGGACCCCTGCAGCCCTGCTACTGAGTTCTCCTCCACCCCCGTGGTTCTCACGTGTGCTGGTTGGGGAATATGGCCTGCCTCATCTCAGCATATGCCAGTGGGTGGTGTACCAGGCTGGGACAGGTCTACCCCCCAATTTCATTTCATGTTGGTGGGGCTACAGCCTAGCCCAGCCCAGCCGGCACCCAGTCCCAGCCCTAATGTGTACTGGCTTGTGCTGTGGCCTGACCCATTCTGGCCTGGCCCTGGTACACTCCATTCTGGTGCTCAGTTTCACCAGCAGGTGATATGAACTGGCCCAACCTGGTCTGTCCCAGACCTGAGCCAAATGTATGTTGGTGGGAACCATATCCTGGGCTAGTCTGAGCTGCTCCCTGTCTTGGCTCTTGTGCTCACCTGCAGGGACTGTTTCCCAACAGAGGAGTTCTCCAAGCCCCTCCATCCAAACCTCTCTCAGTGCCAGATCTCACACACACCAGTGGGTCCATGGGCCAACCCTACTTAGTCTACCTCCCATCCTAGCAGGAATGGTGGCTATCCCTAACTGGCCTTCACCCAATTCAGTTCTTATTCTTGGGTGTTATAGCCAAGCCAAGCCTGGTCCACACTCAGCCATGGCTCCCACATGGCTCGGCAGGGGCAGAGACCTAGCCCAGCCCATCTTACACCCACCCTGGTTCTCACAAACACGAGAGGGTGCTGGAGTCTAGCCCAGTCTGGCATGCCCCAGACCCATTCCGCACCTGTGCTGGGGGACACTGCAGCCATGTCCAGACCAGACCACAGCCCCACTCTGGCCCTCGTGCTCACCAATCAAAGTCATAATGGAGCCAGGTCCCCGTTGCTCCCCAACCAGGCCTGTTCCCAGCCACAGATCTCACGCATGCCAGTGGTTGCTCTGACACAGCTTGGCATAGCTCCTCACCTGTTTTGACCTTTGTCTTTGGATGCTGTAGCCTGGCCTGTCCCAGCTGGCTCCTAGTCCCACCTCTGGCCCTGCTAAGTTGGCTCCTATCCCTGGTTTAAGCAAACTGGTCTGTGTAATAGCCTATCCTGGCATGACCTGCACTCCCGGTTGGTTTTCTGCACTTGCCAGTGAGGTAAGATATACTTGGCCCTGTCCAGCTTGTCCCTTGCAAAATCAACCCACACACTACCCAACTGGTGGAGCTACCTTACCCAGCCTATGCACCCCCCAGTCCTGGACCATATGTTCAACAGTAGGAGCTATGACCCACTAGGGGAGTTTCCCGAGTACCCTCACTTGGCACACTCCTAGACCCAGATTTCAGGCATACAAGCAGGTACTAGGTCCTTTTCTGACATAGTCTGTACCTGCATCTTGACCTTTGAATGAGCTGGTGAATGTTGCTGCCCGGCCCATATCACACACTATTTTAGGATGCACATGCAGGCGCTGCAGCCTGGACCTTCTCAGCCTATTCTCAGCCTCAGTATCAAGATCATAGATAGATAGATTTATATTTCTATTATTGAAAAGGTAGTTTTACCGAGAGAGACACAGATCTTTCATCTACTAGTTCACTCCCCAAAGTGGCTGCATGGCTGAAGCTGAGCCAATCCCAAGTAAGGAGCCTGGACTTCTTCCAGGTCTCCCACACATGTACAGATTCCCAAGGCTTTGGGCCGTCTTTTACTCTCCCAGTACACAAGCAGGGAGCTGGATGCAATGAGAAGCATCCTGGACATGAACTGACACCCATATGAGATTCTAGTGTCTGCAAGTCAATGATTTAACCACTGAACTATTGACCAGAAAAAAAATTTTTTTAATTACCTCCCAATGCAGTAGAGGATGACTCAGGGCCTTGGCACCCTGCACCCATGTGGGAGATCAGGAGGTGGCTTCTGGCTCCCAGCTTCAGATTGCTGTTGTGATTACTTGGAAAGTTGAACCAGCAGACAGAAGATTTTTCTCTCTGTATCTTCTTTTCTCTGTAAATCTGCCTTTCCAGTAATAAAGATAAGGAAGTTTCTAGTATTTTATGCATAAACTAAGGAGCACTGCCACCATTTTAACTGATAGGCAAGCTGACCTCTGAATTTTTCCTGGTCACCTCAGTTCCCAGTAATTGTGTTAGCTATCATGCTGTTAGGTATTTGGAGGTGGTTTTTCCTATATTCTCTCAGATGTAATACTTGAGAACCTACATCTATTTTTGCATAGAAAATTATACTTTAAAGCTGTTAATTGATGTCTTCACCAAGAAAAATGTAAGGCAACTATGGCAAAGAACTAAAGGGTCTTTCCTGCCAATCTTGATTCCGAATTAATCCAGCAGATGCCATGGAATCACAAAATGTAGCCCATTCCGTCCCATACAGGTAGTCAAAGCGGCTGTGAGGAGTGCACTCTCAGTAGGTCCAATGGTGACAAGATGATTCTTAAAATGAGGGGAAAACAATGATAACTGCCAGGGCCGTGACGGCTGTGTGATCCTACAGTAGGAATTCTCCACAGGGGATCAGTAGGAAGACAGAAGACTCAACCATCTTCTGCTACATGCGTGTATCTTTTGTTTTATAAATGTATTTGAAAGACAAGGAGTGAACAAGCAGATGGGAGTGTCTCTGCCTTTCACATGATACAAATTAGTCAATATAGATTTGCAAAAATAGATGGGTGGACATTGTGGCACAACAAAGACACTGCTTGAGACCCCGTCATCCCATATCAGTGTGCAAGTCCCCAGTCCCTGCCACTTCCTAGTTCAGATCCAGCTTCCTGTGAAAGCAACTGGGAGACAGCAGAAAATGGCCTAACTATGTGGGGTCCTGCCACCCACAGGGGAGGCTCTGATGGAGTTTCTAGCTCCTGTCTTGTACCTGGCCTAACCCCCAGGTGTTGCAGGAATTTGGGGGCGTGAACAGGAAGTGGAAGGTATCTCTAGTTTTTACACCCTTCCCATGTCTTGGTCAGGCAATTTTTCTTGTTCCAGGGCTTTCATTAGTAGCAACTCTGCAGCCCTGCCAGTCCCCTTGTGTTAACACCAGCACTCATCTACTTAGGTGGGAGGGGGATTTGTATATGACATGTAACATTCATTCACCAACAAACCTTTGTTGAGTCCCATGTGCCAGAGATTTGAGTAAGGCACTAGAAATACAGTGGTTGGCAGTGTGGTCCTTGTTCCCACCTTCAACAGAGCTCAACAGACTAGGCAGGCAGACAAAGCCTAGATAGGATAGGGGGATGAGCAGGAAGTGAGCAGGCCTGTGTGACTGTCTCATTCATCGAACACCTTGCCTTAATCAATGGGAAAGGCATTGCTCAGGTGTCTGCTTTTCTTTCCTTGTTGAGATCACGTCTCAGGAAAGGAAATGAAAGCTGTTACAGTTGGTACCCCCTCTGCTCGCCAGCAGAGGGTATGCTATAGGAGAGAGCTCCTTGGGCCAGTAGCTTGGTGCTGAGTGGATGAAGGGAGCCAGGGATAGACAGGATTTGATGAGGTGAGGTTATCTCGAAAAAGAGGTTAGCCTTTGCAGAGGCTCCAAGACAGAAAAGAACTTTGGCAAGTTGAAGACGCTCAATGTGGTTGGAGGGGTTGATGTAACAGGCAAAGTGGTGAGAAGACTAGAAAGTTGGCAAGTCCTAGGGGTAAAGAAGCTTGATTTTGAGGATAGTAAGCAACTGTGGCAAAAAGTCTTCACTCCCCAAGTGAGCATACTGGCCGGCCGGTGCTCTCTGATCCAAAGCCAGGAGTCAGGAACTTCCTCCACATCTCCCATGCAGGTGCAGGGTCCCAAGGCTTTGGGCCCATCCTCGACTGGCGCCCATATGGGATCCCAGACGTGCAAGGCGAGGACCTTATCCGCTATGCAATCGCGCCAGGCTTAGCAAATTTCTTAAACTTTCCAAGCTATCTCATCAGATTGTTGTATCAGAACAAGTACAGTGTTTGTGACTGGTACTCCGTGGGTGGAAACTGTACTGTTTGAACCATGCTTCTCTCTAATACCAGTTTCAAACTTCTCTTTGGGAACAGAGTCATAAAATCATGTATCATGAAGAGACTTCAAAATTCTGCATGTGTTGCTTGCATCCCTTCTGTAACACTGAGGATGGGTAGTCTGTTTCTGGCATTACTTCTATCCAGGGACAGGAAGTTCACTGCTGTCTAAAGCAACTACTCCATGTTGGGCTCTATTAGAAGGGTCTTTTTCTTCAACTGCATCCCAACCTGCTTCCCTGTGACCTCTATCCAGGAGTCTTTGATAGTGCCAAGAATGCCTTTCACCTGTGAGAACTCGCTAGGTGCTTCAAATCCTCACCATTCACTCATGCAGAGTTGAAAAGCTCATGTCAGTTTTCCTGACAATAATCAAGGGATCAATTCATCAATAAAGTCACAATGTCAAAATATTTGTGTCTCATAACAGCTCAAGAATGTGAGGTCAAAAGTCTCAGTGGGAAGCTTGAATAATAGCAGGAGCTGTCATTCAGTGACTGTACTCAGAGCTAGAAATACCCAGGTAATGAAGTCCATTCCTTCCCATGGAGAATGTCGAGTACACAAGCTCACTGTAGTGTACATCCTGTGGTGGGAAAGGTGCAGTGGGTAGCCAGGAAGACAGAGTCTGCTTCTCACTGGAGACAAAATTGCACCTTGACAGCCGAGTAATATCTCACTCAGCTGGTCTTTTCCATCTGTGGTAATCGTATAATAATCAGAGGCTTGAGTCACGCCAGCTGTTATTTAAAACAGCCACTGTGAGTATCTGTAAATGCATTCCTACAAGAAGTGTTCCTTCTCTCTGTTAGCATTCACCACAAAGCATCTTTTTTACAGCACCAGAATAAAGGGAGCCAAAGAAGAGGAGAATGTTGTCATTTATTCTGCCTGCAAATGGATTTATTTATATTTGTGCTGCACTCAGTTCTAGATCTTGGGGAATAAAAGACCTGCATAGTAGGATGAGGAAAGTGCAACGTTCCAAAGCAGAAAGTGCCAAAGATCTCTAGGAAAGAATTACTTGGTGTGTTCTGGAAGTGCTGAGGAATACACACATGGGCAGATGAAATCACTTAGGGTCTGGCCTTGTGGCTCAGGAGGTTAAGCCAGCATGCCTAATTTCCCTGGTTCCCACCGCCCTGATGATACACCAGGAGCTTTGGCCCCCATCATCCACTTGGAAGACCCAGATGGAGTTCCTGGTTCCTGGTTTCAGCCTGCCCCAGCCCTGACCATTGTGGCTATTTGAGGAGTGAACCAGAGGTTGGAAGGGCTCTTTCTCTTTTTCTCTACCTTTCAAATATTATATACTTTAGAAAAAGAAGAAATCATTTAAGAAAAAAGTTCTAAAACTACTGCTCTTGGGAGTAGGCACTTAACATGTCTCATGTTGGAATGCCTGGGTTCAGTTCTCAGCTCTGGCTCTTGACTCCAGGTTCCCCCCAGTGTAGACCTTGGCAGTCAGTGGTGATGGCTCAAGTAATGGGGTTGCTGACACTCATGTGGAAGACCTAGATTGTACTCCCGAATACAGCGCTCCCAACAGTGGATGAAAGCCTACTCTTTTTGTTTTAATATCTATTGTTATTATTTGAAAGGCAGAGGAGACAAATCTTGCATCCACTGGTTCACTCACAAATGCCTGTAAACAACCAGGGCTGGGTCAGTCAGACCAAAGCCAAGAGCCCAGAAAATCTCCCTGTGGGTAGCAGGGACTCAAGTACTTGAGCCGTCAAGGCTGCATCCCAAGCGCATTTGCAGGAAACTGGATCAGAATCACACACAATACTGGATCCCAGGCACTCCAATATTGGATGTAGGCAAACCAGACAGTGACTTAATGTGCTGTACTACAAAGCCCACCCCCCAATGCCTTAAAGAAAAAACTTCTTTTCACTTATTAATAGGCAGGGTGACAGAGATCTTCCATCCACTAGTTCACCCCAAAGGGCTGTAACAGCTGAGACTGGAGCCTGGGACTCCATCTGGGTCTCCCATGTAAGTGACAGGGCCCAAATAATTTACTACCTTCCCAGGCATATTTAGCAGGAAGTTGCCTCAGAAACAGGGCAACAGGGACATGCAAATCAGGATTCCAATATGGGATATGACATCATAGGCTGCTGCTTTACTCACAAAACCATAATGCCTAGCCCCTCTTTTTCCAGAAGAAAATGTTAACTTCTGTTTGTTTTTTAATTTCCATTTCAAAGACAAACACAGATCTCCTGTTTTCTGGTTCACTCCCCAAACGCCTGCAACATTCAGGTTGGGCCTGGTCTTGGTCTTGCACATGGGTGGCAGGGATCTTGGACATTAGTAGGAATCTGAATCAAAAGCAGAGAAACCAGGCAACCCAACAGTGGATACCCATGTTCCATGCCACAACTTGATCACTGTGTCAAAATGCCTGCCCCTGGGGGGGAGGGGTGTTGGGGAACTGCAAGTGTTCCCTCCTCCCTTTTGTTCCCCACCACCACCACACACACCACTGCCTGATATTTAAAGAAGAAGCCATGTGTGGAAACTCACTATTTAATAAAAAGTTACACTCAAAAAAAAAAAAAAAAGCCTGCTCCAACGTGTATATTCTGGTTACCAGATCCTTATTATAATCTTGATTATTTTTTAAAATTTTATTGCAAAGGCAGATATACAGAGAGGAAGAGAGACAGAGAGGAAGATCTTGCGTCCAATTATTCACTCCCCAAGTGGCTGCAACAGCCGGTGCTGCGCCAATCCAAAGCCAGGAGCCAGGAATTTCTTTCCAGGTATCCCACATGGGTGCAGAGTCCCAAGGCCCTAAGCCATCCTTGACCGCCCTCCCAGGCCGCAAGCAGGGAGCTGGATGGGAAGTGGAGCTGCCGGGATTAGAACCAGCACCCATATGGGATCCCAGCACACCCAAGGCAAGGACCTTAGCCATTATGCTATCGCACTGGGCCCACCAGATCCTTATTAAACTGATGATTTTCACATATAGTCTGCCATTCTGTGAGTTTAAATCTTGACATGTCCTCTGAAGTACTGTGGAATACGTTTACCAAAACATTGTAGTATCTTGGCAGACATTTGGCCTAGTGGCTAAAGTGCTAATTAAGATGTGCAGGCCAGAATGACCAAGTTTAACAGCTGGTCTCACTTCTGACACCATCCTTGTTAATGAAGACCCTGAGAGGCAGTGGCCATGGCTCAAGGTAGCCAGGATCCTGCCCACCCCCACTGCCATCCTGTGAGAGACCTTGATAGTATTCTGCTCCTGGCTTCAGCCTATTCCAGCAGTTAGCACTGCAGGCACTTGGGCAATGAACCAACAGATGGGAGTGTGCTCTCTCTTTCGCCAAAAGTAAAAAATAAATAAATAAATAAATAATAAATTAAAAGATTTATTTATTTTTATAGGAAATGCTGATTTACAGAGAGGGAGAGATAGGAAATCTTCCATCCACTGGTTTACCCCCTAAGTGGCTGCAATGACCAGAGCTGAGCCAATTAAAAGCCAGGAGCTTCCTCCAGGTCTCCCGTGCAGGTGCAGTGTCTTAAGGCTTTGAGCCTTCCTCTACTGCTTTCCCAGGCCACAAACAAGGAGCTGGAAGGGAAGTGGAGCAACCGGGATATGAACCATCACCCATATGGGATCCTGGTGCATGCAAGGTGAGGACTTTATAGTCACTAGGCTACTGCACTGGGTCCCCAAGTAAAAAAAAATTTTTAATGTAATCTTCATGTAAACTATGTGTGTAAATGACACTTTTAATAAGCATTATAACTTTAGGAGTCAATCATTCTATATGGACAATGGTTTTTAAAATTTATTTAAGAGTCAGATTTTAAAGAGAGAAAGAGGGCGAGGACAGAGAGAGAGATCTTCCGTCCATTGGTTCACTCCCCAGATGGCTGCAATTGGATCTGAGCAGAGCCATGCTGAGATCCAGGAGCCTTCTGGACACAGGATCCCAAGGCTTTGGGCCATCATCTGCTGCTTTCTCAGGCCACAAGCAGGGAGCTGGATGGGAAGTGGGGCCGCTGGGATTAGAACTGGTGCCCATATTGGATCCTGGCATGTGCAAGGCAAGGACTTTTAGCCACTAGGCTACCACACCGGGCCGCAGAGAAGCCTCTAAACTGAAGGAGCCATCATGGTAGCAGCTATTGGTTTTAGAGCATTTATGTGTTGGGTCTTGTTTGGGCACCCTCAATGTACTAACTCCTCCAGTTTTCATATCAGGTGAGGTGGTGCCTAGCACCATGATACCTCTGTGCACATTAAAAAAAAAAAAAAGGAAGCAGTGCCATCACCCCTCCCTCCCTTCCTCTTTCTGCCTTCCACCGCCTTCCTCTGCTTGCCAGCGCCAGTGCCCATCAGCAGTGCAGCAAAGGGAAGCAAAGGGCAGGCTTCTATTGCACCACGCCCCCAAGACGACGCCAGATTTCTGTTGATGAAGCAGGACTGGGGTGGCCTTCATGAATTTGAAATCATTGGTGGTCAGAGAGCTGGGGAAATCCTGGCGAACGTCACAGGCACGTTATAAACAAGCAAGGGGTGATCGGCTTGATGGGCAACTGGAAGACGTAGAAAAAGAGGCGGAATCACCCGCACTCAGGCCATCAGCAGTGAAAGCCAGAAGTGAAAACACAGGAGAGCCAACACCCTAAGGGTTCCACCTGCCCCCAGGGATGTGAAACACACAAATAAACAGACTAAAAGGGGAAAAGAAACGGAAAACAGTAACTCGCCCAAGAATAGCAAGAGAATGAAGCCCGGGACTGCCTGGCTTTCAGTTGCTGGCCAACTGGACTTCCGAGGTGGAATCCAACCATTTCACGGAATGCCACTCCTTGGCTTTCCTGGGGGAGGCGGGCGGGGGGAACAGGATCTCCCTGGCATCTGCACTGTGCACATCTGTTCTTACCCTACCCAGAAACTAATACTCCCCTCTTCCCTCATTCCCCATGCTGCCTCGGTCTGGGCGTCTTGGTCGCACCCTGCTGGGAGCCCACACAGCTTCAGATCTCCGTGTTCTCCCCAGGGGCAGCGGGCTTCAGCGTTCTTCTTAGAAGTCGCTGGCCTGTCCCGCACCTCCCACCCCAGCAGGAGAGGGGCAGGGATCTGAGCGTCCGGCGGCCAATAAGCACCTCGGAGCTGCCCACTGAGACCGCCAGGTGAGCGGTGGGCGGCCCCAGCGGAACAGGCGGAACAGGCGGGCCTGAGCCGCGGAGCCTCCCCGGTGCTGTGCCCGCTGCCCCGAGCGAGTGAGCCAGAGCGAACGAGCGGAGCCATGAGCTGGACCTGCCCGCGCTGTCAACATCCCGTGTACTTCGGTGAGGCCAGGGCTGCCGAGCGGGTAGGAGCTGGAGTGGGCGGGTTCCCTGAATGGGATGTGGTCCCCGCCCCCTTACAGTTCCCACCTGAGGCCTTTTCTTCTGAGAGCTCTGGAAGAGCTCTGGGCGCTGCGGTGGCATAGAGGTGGCCTCCCCTGGGGGCGACTTGTCATTGCCTCCAGGGAGCAGGCAACAAGGACAAGCTGAACTGGTTCTGGATAGGGCTGATAAGGGTGTGGTGAAGGAGAAGGTCCCCCCTCCCCCGCCGGCCTGACCGGGCTTCTCACAGCTTGGTTCCACCTTGTCCCCCACAGCCGAGAAGGTGACCTCCCTGGGCAAGAACTGGCACCGCTTCTGCCTGAAATGTGAACGCTGCCACAGCATCCTGTCCCCGGGTGGGCATGCAGAGGTGAGGCTTGGCTAGGGCACACAGCCCTGGGCTGTCACTAACCCCCCTGTCTCCCCAGTTTCAACCTTGGAGGAGGCCTGCCAAAGGCAGTCCTCAGCAACTAACCCAGGGTGGGCCCCACAGCAGCCAGGATTTGGGGACCACATGGAGAGCAGGGGGATGGGCAGCCTTGCCTCCTGGCTTCATCTTGCCCTTCCTCCCTGGAGCACAGTGGTAGCTCTGTCCATCCAGCCACTAGACAGACACTTGGCAGCCTGTCATGGGGAAGGCTGTAGGGCACGGGGGGCCCCCTTGGCTCTGAGCTACCCCTTTTTCTCCTGCATGTGCCCAGCACAACGGGAGGCCATACTGCCACAAGCCATGCTACGGGGCTCTTTTCGGACCCAGGGGTGAGTACCAGCCTGGGAAGGGATCAGGGTGGGCTGGCAGGGCAAGCTTAAGGCTGACTGCCCCTCTTCTCTTTGCAGGGGTGAACATCGGTGGTGTGGGCTCCTACCTCTACAATCCCCCCACTCCCACCCCTGCCAGTGTCACACCCCTAACCCCCAGCAGCTTCAGCCCCCCTAGGCCAAGGACCAGCCTCCCGCATGGCAAGAAAAGTAAGGGAAACTGGGCCTCGGCTGCCGCCACTTCTCCTCATCATTGCTGTCCTCCTCCTCTTCTCCTGCCTCTTCCCCAGGCTGGAATAGGGGACAGGGTCAGGTGGTACTTTCCTACTCAGCCCTGTGCTTCACAGTCCAACTTCATTCTTGGAAAACTCTTCTCTCTACACCCCCCTCTGCCCCTCTCGTTCTAGCTTGCCCCCTCACTCATGTTAGCTGCTGGGTGAAAGAGGTAAGTTGGACAGACAGCATTGCAACTCCCAATTTGCAGGAGCAGAGAGGAGAGGTGTCTCTGTGCAGTCATACAGCTAGCAAGAGGGCCAAGTGGGACTAGAACTCTGCCTCTCCCAGGCAACGGCTGCGGAGGGAATGATCTATGTGGGGCACGAGGGGTCCTGGAGATGGAGCCATCCCCTCACATTCCTCCACTTCTCTCTCTGGTCACTGGGTCTGCCAGCCTGTGCAGTGGGCAGTGACACCATACTTCCCAACACCTGACACCCCTGCCCTGGCCAGCTCCTAGAGCAGCTCGGGTTGCTTGAGGATTGAGTTGCTGATGGGGTGGGGCCGGCGAGTACCTGAGCGCCTTGGGAGGAGGAGGAGCTGGAGGAAGAAGAGGCGGATGGTCCCTAACACCCAAAGCGATGGAGGAGACTTGGCTGGGGTGGGGGTGGGGAGGCTGTGGATCAAACACAGCCATAGGAACAGGTCAGTGCCATGTACCGGCTAGTGCCAGGTACACAGTCCCAGCCAGGCCTCTCCTCCTTAAAGGCCCCCCACACACGAAGACATTCACTGGGGAGACCTCACTGTGCCCCGGCTGTGGGAAGCCCGTCTATTTTGGTAAGTGACCATGGAAAGAAAGTTTGGACATTGAGGCTGGTAATGGGTGAGGGAGTGTGGAGGGGACACCAAATGAGCAGCAGAGGGCACCAGTCTCCCTTCCTGGCCGCTCAGACCCACCACTTCACTCTACCACCAGCTGAGAAGGTGATGTCTTTGGGCAGAAACTGGCACCGACCCTGCCTGAGGTGCCAGCGCTGCCGGAAGACCCTGACTGCCGGGAGGCATGCTGAGGTGAGCAGGGCAGGGCAGGGCAGGGCAGGGCTGGGCAGGGCTGGGAGGCTAGCTGTGTTAGGAGAAGGCAGGCTGGGGCTTGAGACACAGCCAGACCCAGACGGCTCGTTCTTTCTCTCTCTGTCTCCCCAGCACGATGGTGTCC
Source organism: Ochotona curzoniae (assembly GCF_017591425.1). Lineage (NCBI taxonomy): Eukaryota > Metazoa > Chordata > Mammalia > Lagomorpha > Ochotonidae > Ochotona > Ochotona curzoniae. The sequence continues at coordinate 8,346,741 of NW_024466004.1, read as the reverse complement.
CCTACTGTCACATCCCCTGCTACGGCTACCTGTTTGGCCCTAAAGGTGGGCACAGCCCTCTCCCCAGACACAAGGCATGCGTGCAGCCTGTGGGGATGGGGACTCCTCCAGATTCTCCTCAGCCCCGCGCCCCCAGACCCAAGGCCCTTGGTGACTGGACTGTGTTCCTCAGGTGTGAACATTGGCGATGTGGGCTGCTACATCTACGACCCTGTGGAAGAAAAGTCCAAATGAGCTGCTTGCCCTCACTTGGGTTTCTACCCCAGTCCCTCGGTGCTCCAACAGGAGCAACAGAACTCTCTAGTCCCATGGCCTAGGATGGGGCATTGGGAAGCAGGGTCCCAGACACCTGGGCTTAGGGAGACAAAGAAGTGCAGACTTTTCTCTACTAATCCTTGCCTTTCCCATTCCTGTCTGGATAGAGGACACAGGCCACCCCATTGTGGAGGGTTTCCCTCCTGGCCTTGCCCAGTGTCTTTCTTAGTAGCTCCTGGAACTTCAGAGTACTCACAACACTGGGTTTATTGCACTCATCCCCTCTGTCTTCTCCAATAAAGTGTTAAGTCCCAGGTCTTCAAGTCTCCTTTGGGCTAGGGTTGGGGGAGACGCTGCCTGCAGAGTGCCTGAGAGTAAGCAGGGCTGACCATGGAACCCCAGCAGTTCATTCGCCTTGCCCTGGGGCAGTCCCTAGCAGCACACAGTGCATGTCCAGCAGCCCCATTGGTCCCAGAGGTCATCACAGGGCAGGCTTTTTTGCACCCTCCCTAGAGGAAGCACCCCCCACCCATGCAGCCCCTCGTGGGAGCGTGATAGCATATGCTGCCATGAGGTCTGCAGAGAGGCCTCGTTATTCCCCTGGGAGGTGAACTCACAAAAACCCTGAGGGGGAAAGCCACATGCCCCAAGGTCACACAGCAGACTGCCAGCAAAGCCGGAAGCAAAGCTTAGGACAACATTCAGTGGGTTTTTCATCCACAGCTCTATCCCAAAGCCCCTCACCATGCCCCAGTCCAAGAGCTATGTTTATTTATAGCATATGCACACATACCTCCCTCAGCCATGCAAGGGCTGCCCCGAGTTCCCTATGGCCTACTGTCTTTTGGGATGCTGTCAAGGCTGGGTGAGCATAGGGAGAAGGCCCCGGGGCCAACTCTGGCTCTAGGTAGGGGGAATCTGAGGCCCTGAGTCCTCCTCCCCACATCCTGGGCTGCTGAGTGTCCGTGCAGGGCTGTGCTCAGTGCCACTCAGTTCTGCACCTGCTTCATGACCATCTCTTCATCCTCAAGACGGGACAGGACCCTGGGGAGGAAAGAGGCATGGGCAGTGGTGGGGGTCCACTGTTGAACCCACCATCCCAACCTGTCTCATCATCGGGCCTGGCCCAGGGCTCCCTGCATTGGCAGCTTCCAGAAGGCAAACGGGTGTCCTTCACCAATGACTCACACACGGTGTGTACAGTCCCCTGACACCTGAGGCTGCACACATACACCTCTTCCTGTGTCTGCACACACACATACACACTCAGGCCATGTACCCTGAAGCCCTCATTCCTGCACATGCACAGATATGCCCCAAGCCCATGAGGGTAGACAGGTCTTCACACGCATGCACTCCCACAGATGTGGTCCTGTGCACACACCTCTTACTCTCCACATCCTGGATGGTCTCTGGCAGCTGGGCCCGCCTGGTCTCTGGCAGCAGGAGGGCAGTACAGGCAGCCAGTAGGGCTACCCCTCCGTAAGCAAGCTTGGGCAGTGACAGCCACACGCCGTCCAGCAAGGCTGCGAGTGGGGCCAAAGAGCCCCCCAGCCGGCCCACCAGTGCCGTGAACCCCATCCCTGTCTGCCTGTTCAGGGAGAAGATGAGGGAGGCAGTTAGAGTGCATGCCTGCTTAGGGTCATGTCCCACAGGGCTCTCCTCCCTCTCTGGCTAAGGAAGCTAAGGTCCTCCCAAGCGGATTCTGGGACCCTATACTGACCCAGTCGCAGATAGCGTCCCACCAAAAGCAGGGTGCCAGAAGAGAACTGGGGAGGAGCCATGTAGACCGACGAGAGTCAGCAGCTGGTACAGGCCTTACCTTGCTGTTCACTGCACCCCACCCTCCACCAACAGCTGATAGGGTAGCTTTGCTGGGGTGGGCAGATGGGGCGTCTTGGGACTGTTTTCTTCCCAAAAGGCCCAGAGAGGTGGTCCCCCTTGCCTCAGGGTCACACAGCTTGGGAGAGAGAAAATCTCCCCGCTTCATTTGGGTAAACATTGCAATGTAAGAATGAGTGGGAAGGGAAGCATGCAGAGACAGTGTGTGTACATGCAATTGTGGGTTAAGACACGTGATTAGCAAGCCCCACCCCAAGGTGGGGACCCAAGCTGCCTTCACCTGAGCACGGTAGGGTACAACTCGGAAGTGAACAGGTAGGCGGTAGTAAAGGCAGCTTCAGAAAATCCCTTTCCCAACACCGCTAGGGCAGTGCTCCAGGAGCTTCCCTCTGGAGGAAAATCGGTTCAGGAGATGAGAAGGCCAATCGTGAGAGCCACAATTGGAGGCGGAGGTCCCCGGAGAGGCCCAGTGAAGAATCAGAGCTGGGGGTGGTGGTGTCCAGGGGGATGTGTTGGGGGGGTTGCTCACCGGAGGCCACCAGCAGTCTGATGCCCAAGGCCAGGGCCGCGCCCAGCAGCGTCCCCGCCTGCGTGAGGCGGCGTCCGGTGTGGCGCACCGACACGTAGACAAGTAGCTTGGAGGGCAGCTCCACCGCCCCGAACAGCAGCTGTGTCTGGTACAGGTTCAGCCCCAGACCCGCCACAGCCAGACTCTGGCCGTAATAGGAGAAGTTCACACCAAACCTGAAAGGCATCACAATGCCACCAGGGTCCCCCCTTCCTTCCCACCTCACTGTCCTCTGTGCCCAGAAAGAGCTGGACACAACCCCGTCCCCTCCCCGGACTCCCACCTCACACCCCCACAATCCTAGCTGTGCCTGCTGTCTGTGCTAGTGGCCGGATCACTTTGACTGTGACCTTCACAGCAGAGAACTGACAGCGGCCTGAGGCTCAGGAAGGTGGATTGACTTGTGGGAGGCCAACCAGGGAAAAGGTGACACAGCCTGAGTTGGAGCCCACGCATCTAGGGCCTACTCCTTCTTCTGGCCTCGGCCAGCCAGATGGTCCCAGGAATGGGTCCCCTGTCCTTCTCCCTTAGCACCGCTGCCCTGGAGCTGGTTCCGTCCCCCCACTGTCAGCCTCCTCCCCACTCTGTCCCCTCCTCCCTTACCACACCACCATGCAGCACAGGGAGATGTATCGGAGTCTGGGCGTACGGAACAGGTCAAGGTACGAAGGTCTTCGGACCACCTGTTCCCCAGCAGCCACCTCACTCAGTGCCTGGCCGGGGGAGGGGGGACTTTTCAACAGTGCCAATTGCCAGTCCCCCACCGTCCCCCTTCCTGCCACCCCTCTGTTCCTTTCCTCTGTTGTGCCAGGATGGCAGGTGTACATGAGAGTTGAGGAGGGTGAGCCCTGAGGGAAGGTGTGACCCACCAGGTAGGAGGACAGCCTGGCAGAGGGGGGCTTTTCCTGCCACCTGTAGTGGGGAGAGGAACTGGACCAAACTCCCCGAACCCCACCCCAGTACGCAGTTACACCAACTCACGTGTATCCAATCTCACCTCTCGACTCAGACTGTCCTCACGCACCAGCCGCCTGTTGAGCCTGGCACAGCGGAGCAAGTACATTTGGGCCTCATCCACTCGGCCCTGGGTCAGAAGCCAGCGTGCAGACTCCGGCACCCACCTGTGGAACAGGCAGGAGACATCTCGGCTGCAAAATCAGTACCTCCACCACACATCCCAGCACCCTACCATACCTCCTAGCACCCCACCATACCTCCCAGCACCCATGCCACACCTCCCTCCAGGCCACACCACATGCTTTTACTCCTGGAGACCCTCTCAGGCTGGAAGACTATCCATTCCCCAGGCCCTCCAAACTTCTCATTGTCATTTAAAGTCCAATTTGAAAAGCCACATCCTCCCACACTGCCTGACCCAGGCCTGAGGTCCCCGCAACCTGAAGGTCTTTTTCTTCCTCAGCTGAACTTCACACCTTCCAGAACTTGCCTGCCAGTGCCAGCCACCTGCTGCTGTCCACTGAGCCATCAGGAGGGCACAGAATGACGGAAGGATAGACTTGCCATCACAGCCACAAGAGCCATCCAAACTAAAGTGTGTTTGGGAAGCAATGCCCACCTGGCCAGGCCCTCCCACTCCTGCCAGAGGCTAGCTTCAGCCTGCATATTGGCCTGCTGACTGTGTCCTGGCCTACTGTCTTTCTGAATCTGCCTTCCCGTTCTGGCCGCTGCCACTGTTCTCATACCGATCCAGTCCCTGCTTCTCCACACCTTGTTCTTTGTGGAGTTTTTTTTTTTTTTCCCTTTAGTTTTTATTTATGCTGAAAGCTGGGGAGAGGGAGAGAAACCAACAGACCAGAAGAGCTATTGTTCTCAAGTCCCCTTTCCAAATGGCTGCATGGCCCGTGCTGGGACACGATGGAGTAAGGGGCTGAGAACTCCCTCCAGGCGTCCCACATGGGTGGCATGGATCTAACTGAGTGAGCTGCCACCTGCTGTTTCTCAGGAAGCTAGAATCAGGAACGGAGCCAGGACTCAAAATTGGGCACTTTGGTGTGGGTAGTGGGACTCCCAGGCAGGGTCTTGACCACTAGGTCAAATGCCCACCCCTTGTTCTTTGTTTTGTGGTGGGCCATGCCAACTTATTCTGTCCTTCCCCACCACCCACGTTCCCCATCCATCTATATCAATCTCTATTTTTCTTTTCATCTCTCACTCCATATCTCCTTTCCTTTGCTCAGTCTGTCCGTGACTTCCTGCACCTCTCACCCCGCAGCTGTCCACAGCCCCTCCCTCACCAGAGGCTGAGGATGCCTGGAGCCAAAGGCAGGGTGACGGCCAGCAAGAGCCACCGCCAGTCCCGGATGAGGTAGCCAACCAGCGCCAGCAGCATCACGCCCCCCGTCCAGAAGGTACTACTCAGGACACCTGCCACGATGCGGTGCTCCACGTCGAGCCACTCCAGCTCTGGGCCCCCGGGGGGCCAGGGCCAGAGACAGGAAGACAGGGAAGTGAGGGTTAGCTGGGCTCAGCAGCACCCTGACCGCTGCCTCCCTCCAGCCCTCTGGGCTCCCCGATTGTCTCTCGCCTGCCTCACCCAGGGGCATCACAATGATCGTGAAGCCAGCCAGGGCTGAACCAGTGAGGGTGCGAGTGATGGCGAACATGACATAGCTGACCGAGGCAGCGGACACCAGGCCCAGCACCAGGGAACTCACATAGGCCACCAGCAGTAGACGACGACGCCCAAACCTACAAAGGGTCATGTCCAATCAGCTCCCATGGGAAGCAAAACTTCCAAGAACACACAGCGAGGAGGCCAAGCCCACCCTCCAGCCCGAGGGGAGAGGATGCCCAAAGCCCCACATTTCACTCCACCTGTCAGCCAAGTATCCAAAGACCACAGCCCCTGTCAGCACACCAACAAAGAAAAAGGTGGACACAGCTCTGCTCAGATCCTTCTGCTCACACACGAGGTCCCACTGCAAAGACAGGCAGTGAGGGGCTCCCCTGGGCACCTGCCCTTCCCAAGCCACCTCCATCCCCTCCTCACCTGTCTCTGGGGCCTGCTCCACCAGCTGTGCCATTTGAGTGAGCAACCCTTATGGGGTAACCAACCTCCCAGTCTCAAGGTGTGTGACAATTTGCACCTGCAGTCTCTGCTTCTTCCTATGGGCGGCCTTGGCCATGACCACAGGAATCCTAACACTGTCCTCCCCCTCCCCGCCCCCTCCAGCCCCAGGAGACTCTATTCCTACTCCTTCCCCTCCTTCACCTACAGATCGGCTTTTAAACCCCAGGCCTGGGAATCTAACCAGGCCCACTTCCAGGAGAAGTGCCCTCTGGAGCCCCTTCCCTGATCCGCAAGAACAGCTCCCATGGAAGGGCCTGGTGCTTGATATTCATCCCCACCATCTATAGATGGGCAAACTAAGGCCCTAAGAGGCGACAGGTATCTAAGACCCACACATAGGTCACCAAAGGCAATGCAGAGCCTGCCCACACCCACACCCACATGTAAACACAGACATACACAAACATGGAGATACACAGACATGCCAACACAGAAACATAAACACACACAAATATACAAATGCACACAGATACACAAACGTGCAAGTACACACACACACACAGAGCATGCCTCCCCTCCTGAGCTCATGTACCTCAGTAGTAATAGTGGAGGAGAACTCAGAGCGGTCATATTCCCAGCCCTGCGAGCAGGGCACGGTGGAGGGTGTGCCCCCCAACTCGCCAGGGCTGGGTCCCTCTCTCCCCAGCGTAATGTTCTGGGGAGCCTGGGGATGGGCGAAGCGGAGGCAGGAGCTAAATGTGCCATCAGGCTCCCGGGGCACGTAGGTCTCGAGCCATGCATCCTGGTGGCTGAGGTTGGTAGGAGCCCCAGGTAGGGCACAGCGATGGGCAGGCACAGCAGCCAGGAAGACGGGCAGCAAGAAGTGCAGGGGTAGCAGAATGCGGGGCAAGGCCAGCAGGGCCAAATTCCGTAGCTGGAAGGGCCCAAAGCCACCCACCTGCTCCAGCAGCTCCTCGAAGCCCATGCTGCCCGCCCACCAACCCACAGTGTCTGGAGTAGGCTCCTGCTGCAGCACCTGGTACTGCTCACCCTGCTCTCCACATGGACCCCTGGACTCTGGAGGCGCCAGGCCTCTGCAGCCAGAACTCAGCCCCCTCCCTGGGGGGCAGGCCCAGGATTGGGCCCTCCTGAACCACCCCACCCAGTCCTCCCAGTGTCTGTGGGGAGGTGCTGCTATCTGGTCAGAGGTTGCTGACTCTGCAGCCCTCACATATTACTACTCAGAGTAAGTAGGGGAGCCCAGGGTCATCATGCTAAAGAGACTGGGAGTACAGGAAGCAAGTGTTTAGTCCTGGGGCCACTGGGACATGATGCACCTACTCTCCTTAGATGTCTTTTGTCCTAGGAGGCACAAGGTAAGCTCTCCCTGTCTGCAGCAGCCTGACCCGCAGCTCCAGGTCTGAGAGTTGGACTCCAACTGAGTGAAAGGTTCTGCCCACCAAGTCATAAGGCCTCCTTCTTCCCCTAGTTCATTGCCCTGGCCCAAGACACACCAATGCAGTTGGAGAACTCTTGAGGTTCCATGCTCCCTGTGTCCCCATTCCACCCAGTGGCTGGTCCCAGGTCCTGCCTGTCCTATCCTACTATTCCCTGAAGCTTCCCAGATGAGTTCTAGGAAAAGAGGAGCTGCTTCTGGCTTTTCCAGCTGTGGAATCTGGCCCTGCTGGCTTCACCCCATCTTCCTGGCTTCTGTGTTTGCCCACCACTGTGCCCGGCCTGGCATTCCCACCAACCTCAGCCACAAACATGCATTGCTAGAGGTCCATCTTTCCCAGAAACTGCTGAAGCCTTGTCTCTCACAGGAGCTACAGTGCTTGTGGCCAGTTTGATTGGCTTACTCTGTTGCTCTCAGTGGAACAGAGTGTCACTCACAGTCCCCCATCCCAAAGGCACAACAGAACGGCCGGCATTGTGGCATGGCAGCTTAAGCTGCCAGCATTCCATATGTCAAGCACTTCTGATCCAGTTCCCTGCCAATGCACCTGGGAAAACAGCAATAAACAATGGCCCAAGTGCCTGGGTCCCAGTCACAGCAGGACTCTTGGCTGCAGCAGAGGGGAGCTCCTGGAGAAGTTAAGCAAAAATGTCTGGTTGCTCCAGGAGGGATCCCCAAGACAGCGCTAGGCAAGGCTGGGGGCGTGGCATGTGCTGCTGATGACAAGCGCGGGCTGAGGGAGGGGCTGGGCGGCGTGCTGAGGCCCAGTGCAGCCGGGTCGGCAGTGGTAGACTTGGGTGTACACAGTTCCTGCTCTTGGGAAGCTCCTAGCAGGGCTAAGTTCCCCCACAGCTCTCTGCCCCTGATTCACTACTGGCAGCCCACGCCCACAGCCACACTGAAGACTGTCTCAGAACACGTCTCCCAGAGGGTCACTTTCCTGGCTAAAAAAATCCTTCCCCTTGCCCAGGGAGGCATTCACCTAGGATTTAACACAGCAGGAAGGCAGTACATCTGAGCACCCAATTTGGGTTTCCAGCTCTGGCTCCCAATTCTGGCTTCCTGCTGATGGAGATCCTGGGGCTCGGATTGAGTTTCCACTTTTTTTTTTTTTTTGAAGATTTATTTATTTTTTATTGAAAAGGCAGATTTACAGAGATAAGGAGAGACAGAGAAAGAGCTTCCATCTGCTGGTTCACTCCCCAAGTGGTCACAACGGCTAGAGCAGAGTTGATCTAAAGCCAGGAGCCTCCCCGAGGTTTCCCATATGGGTGCAGGGTCCCAAGGCTTTGGACCATCCTTTGCTGCTTCCCCAGGCCATAAGCAGGGAGCTTGATGGGAAGTGGAGCAACCAGGACACAAACTGGCATCCACATGGGATGCTGGTTCTTGCAGGCAGAGGACTAGCCAGTTGAACCATTGCACTGGTGCCTGAGTTCCCACTCCTGACTTTAGCCCAACCTTGGTCATTGTGGGCATTTGGGGGTGCTGGTGAACCAACCAAGAGGAGCTCTCTCTGTCTGGCTCTTTCATTCTCTCTCTCCCTCTCAAGTAAATTAAATTAAAATATTTTAAAAATAAAATCCCTTGCTGGCTCCCACTACCAGAGGGCAAAAATCTAGCTAGCACCTTAGCTAGGCTCCAATGACACCCTCCCCCAGAGCCATCCTTTCCCCTCCCCCATGTGCATGCCCAGCCTTCAGCCACCCCAGCTGCTGTCAGCTCAATGCAGTCCCTGGGGGAGCAGGATTGGTCTCCCTGCAGATCAGTTGGGGGCAGACAACTCCTGACCTTCCCATGCTCCCCAAATGGGACTCCTCACACTGCAGGGGCCTCTCTCAGAGGACACTGTGTCCTCACAACCCCTACAGCTCCTGAGAAGAGGACGTGGCCTTCCAGTGGCTCTACCTGGGCAGACAACCAACAGTGAGGAGACCAACCTGGGGCTTGGCTGGGGTGTCTGAGGTTTCACAATGAGTATCTTCTTCCCGCCTTCATATCACAAGTTAGTGAGAATCAAGGACAACTTGACCATAAAGTACTTCTGCCTTCATCTCACTCCCTGACCTCAGACCATACAGCAGCTCTCATTTCTGAAGTTCTCAAAAACAATAGCCATGATGATATAGTGGGACAGGCAGGTCTGAAATTTTCCATCTAACCAGAGGACAGACCAGCTTGGAATTTCCAGTTAAGTCCTATAGGAAAAAAAAATTAAAACATTTGTCCCATCCACCTTCCTCTAGACCTCAACCTTCCCTATCCTAATCAGAGGCCCACATGGGCATGCATCCCTCTGAACTATGTAAACAGTATTAAAACACAAATGAAAAAAAATTGTTTTTTAAAGATTTATTTTTATTATCATTGGAAAGGCGGATATACAGAGAGGAGAGACAGAGAGGAAGATCTTCCGTCCCATGATTCACTCCCCAAGTGAGCGCAACGGGTCAATGCTATGCCGATCCGAAGCCAGGAGCCTCTTCTGGGTCTCCCACGTGGGTGCAGGGTCCCAAAGCTTTGGGCTGTCCTCTACTGCTTTCCCAGGCCACAGGCAGGGAGCTGGAAGGGAAGCGGGGCTGCCGGGATTAGAACCGGCGTCCATATGGGATCCTGGGCGTGCAAGGCGAGGACCTTAACCACTTGCGCCACTGCGCCGGGCCCCCCAAAAATTTTTTTTTTTAAAAAAAACCTTGTCCTGATCGGATATTAGCCATCCATTCTTCCATCTCATAGCTGGGAATCCAAACCTAAACTTGGCAGGGACCTTCATGGATAGCAAGGGAGGGCATGCACTTATGCACTGAAAAAAAATAATGATGCCTTCATTGAAGTGGTTACTGAAACTAATGGAGACAGGGAAGGATACGTTCCTGGGATAAACAACTTCAACTTGGGATTGCTTGCAACAAGCACTTCCTATACTTCCAGCCTTTGCTCCTTGGCCCCTCTCCCATTTGAGTGGCCTCTACCGACCTCCTCATCTCTGCTGGGGCTTCAGTGACCATTAACCAGTGGCTGTGACCCATGCAACCACGGACAGCAGCAATGAAGAAATCAATTAGAGCGCTAATTCTAGTGCTAGGATGGCAGAACCACGAGGGGGAAAGAACACTGATTGGTGGGGGTGGAGTAACAGAGAGCAGAATAGGTGTAAGGGGCTGGAGCTAGTGGAGAGGAAGCTGGTGATGGGGTGGTGAAGGATGGTGGTGACAAAGATCATGCAGTGGATGATGCGTGGTGGTGGCAAACAGGTTCCCTGACAACAGGGACCTTGCCTCATGAAGACTTGAAGCCTGTTGGGGCGAGGGGGAGAGTAACCAAGAGTGTGGGTGTCAGTCTCCAGGATGAAGGAATATGTGAATACTACACAGCTCTGGGTGGGAAGGCAGACTCGGAGCAGGGGAGGCGTGCTGTGTGGCCAGGAAGCCTTGCCATGGTGGGTGCTATGTGGACTCTAGGGTGGCCAGGAGTGAATCTTTTACTTGGTCAGTGCATAAATGGTTTCTGCCCCAGGGCCAAGCCCTGGGCTGCTCCTAGGGGTGAGGCAGGAAAGTCCAGACTCCGAAGTCCTGCTCTCCTGCTGAGCAGGCCCTGACATACTCCTTAGCTGTGGTTTCCCCACAGACACTCACATTCTTCTTCTCCTTCTTCTTCTTTTTCAAGATGTATTTTTATTGGAAAGGTAGATTGATAGAAACAAGGAGATACAAAGATCTTCCTTCTACTGGCACCAGCCGGAGCTGAGCTGATCTCTAGCCAGGATCCAGGAGCTCCTTCTTGGTCTCTCATGTAGGTGCAGAGTTCCTTGGACCAGAAGGCCTTGGACCATCCTCTGTGGCTTTCCCAGGTCATAAGCAGAGAGCTGGATCCGTAATGGAGCAGCCAGGACACAAACTGTAGCCTATATGACATGCCAGCACCACAGGTGGAGGATTAGCCTGTGGAACTACAGCCCTAGTCCCTCACCTTCCTTCTTGAGTTAGAGCACCTTAAACAGGGTACACTTGCAGTAAACAACCAAACATGGCATGCACAGGGAATGAAGCAGGGATGGCCCTGCCCACCAACCTGACACTGGAGGCTTCTCTTACAAAAGGCTTGGGGCATGTCATTTCAGCTTTTTGTTTGTATTTTGTTTTTTTGTTTTTTTTTTTTTTTAAGATTTGCTTTATTTGAAAGGCAGAGTTACAGAAAGGAGAAACGGAGAAGAGATCTTATACTCCACTGGTTCACTTCCTGAATGGCTGCAAGGGCCAGCGCTGAGCTGATCCAAAGTCAGGAGCTAGGAGCTCCTTCTGGATTTCCCATGTGGATGCCACTTGGGCCCTCCCCTTCTATTCTCCCAGGTGCATTAGTAGGGAACTGGATCAGAAGTGGAACAGTAGGACCCAGTGGTGTGGCCTAGCGGCTAAAGTCCTCACCTTGAACGCGCCAGGATCCCATATGGGAGCCGGTTCTAATCCCAGTGGCCCCAGTTCCCATCCAGCTCCCTGCTTGTGGCCTGGGAAAGCAGTCGAGGATGGCCCAAAGCTTTGGGACCCTGCATTCACATGGGAGACCGGGAAGAGGTTCCTTGTTCCCAGCTTCGGATCAGCATAGCACCGGCCGTTGCACTCACTTGGGGAGTAAATCATCAGATGGAAGATCTTCCTCTCTGTGTCTCCTCCTCTCTGTATATCTGACTTTCCAATAAATAAATAAAACTTAAAAAAAAAAAAAAAGAAGTGGAGCAGTACTAGATCTTGGTGCTACTATCCAGGACGCCAGCATTGCATAGAACAGCTTAGCTCAACATTGACCCTAGTCAACTACTTTGTTTCTAAAGACCTGTTAGTGACATTTCATATAAATGAAGTCATGTGAAACCATTGCTGCAGCGTAGTGGGTTAAGCTGCCACCTGCAGCGTTAGCATCCCATATAAGCACCTGCTCAAGTCCCAGGTGTCCCATTTCTGATCCCACTCCCTCTAACGGCCTGAGAAAGCAGTGGGAGATGACCCACATGCATGAAGCCCCTGATGGAACACCAAGAGCCACCTCCTTCATTTTACCTCTTTGGTAAAAGTACACCTGGAGAGAGGCCCCTGGGAGTTGGGAGACGGTAGCCATCAGAGAATTGGCAGAGCGCGCTGGCTTTCCGGCTGTCAGATTCTCACCGGGTGCGAAGGGGTGGGGTTGAGTGGCTGCGCACGTCCGGTCTGTGTGCGGGCTCCGAGCCCCCACTCTCGTGTCCACCAATCGGTGGTGGCGGTCTTCTCTCCGGCCCACCCCCGGCCCCGCCCAAGGGAAGAAGAGTCCAGGCCTACTGAAAGGTCCACAGGCTTTTTAATGGTGTGATGGCTACTTCCCTTCCGAGATCCAGTCGAATCATGACGGCGGCTTCCAAGGCTCGGGGTGGGGGTGGACAGAGGCCATGCAGTGACTGGGAGGATGGGCGGTGGCGGCGGCAGCGGCGTGTTACATTCTGTGTGGCTTGTAAACATTCTGCAGTGGCTTCTCCCCGCCCGGGGCTGGCCGCCCTCCCAGCCCTGGAGCAGAGAAGGTTGAGCAAGCCAGGCCCCGCCCTGCGAAGAGGTGGGCCGAGGGAAGAGGTGTTGGTGGACATAGCTCCTTTCTGGCACCGAGGGGAAGGGAGGCAAGGCCTGGTCTTCGGGTGCATATCCTCTCTGCCCCACCGCGGTCTGAGTCAGTGATACAGGCAGTGTGATGGACAAGTGCTGGGGCGCGGAGAGGGTGACACTCTATAAGGGGAGGGGCCCAGGACCAGCAGGCCTCATGGAGGGTATTGGGGCAGCTGGAGATGTGGCGCTGAGGGGTGGGGGCATGGTGTCTGCTGCCCTGGGTCAATCCTGTCTGTCCCCTGCCACCCTCCCACTCAAATACTCTGAACCCCATGTCCTCCTCCCCTCCCTGGTGACATTCAGTGACTCAGAGGACTGAGGTCGGTTGGGAGACCCTGGGATTTGCATCATCCCAAGGACAGACTGTATTTTCACTTGTTTTTGGTGTATTTTGTTTGTGTTTTTTTTTTTTTTGCAGTCTCTGCCAGCTGCAGCACTGAGTGAGGCTGGGGGTGGAATGGGCCGTGGAATAGGGGCTGGGGCTCCCTTGGGCCCCTCTCCTTTTCCTCCCGGACTCCAAGCCTGGCTGTTGTTGGTCCTGGGGCAGCGATGAGGCTGGGGGCCCCTACATTCACGGTTCGGTTGGTGGCAAGGAACAGGCCCTGGGGGGCCTGGATAGCAGGGGTCCTGCCTGGTCCCCACCTGGCACGAGCTGATTGTCATTCGGAGAAGCTCTAGGGTAGAGCAGACGGTCCCCCTCCAGCCCTGACATCAGGTCCAGAGAGGTTTCCTGAGTGGTCTGTGTCAGCGTGGGCTGGACCTTGACAGCTGTCCACCCCGATGCCTCCCCCACCACCAGAGCAGCTGGTCTGCAGAGAAGCTGTGCCAGCAGCCGCCTAGGTCGGCAGACTCTCCGGGATTTGGGGGTGGTGGTGATGGGAGGGGATCAGCGGGCACCATCAGCCTGCTCCTGGGCTTTTGCCCTTGTGGGCATCCTTACAGGTGACTGGCACACTGGGGAGGGGCTGTCGTCATCTTCCTTGAAGTGTCTTGGTTGCTCCCTGTGGCTCGAGGCAGGACAGCATAGGATCAGGCTAAGGGACAAAGGCTGAGGGAATTAAGGATGGAGGAAGTCCTGCCCGCTGTAGCCCTGGCTGGCCATCCCTTTTGCAACCAGGGCACTGCCTGCCCCAGCCACTAGCAGTTGGGGACTCATGATGTGGTGGGGATGAACTCTAGAGGGCAGAGGACCCCATGTTCATTCAGGGAGGCAGGGTATGGGGTTAGGGCGAGGGACTCTAGGGAGTTGGGCTGGGCACTCATCATAGCACACACCCTCAGGACATCAGATTGGCACTTCTGCTTTGGGGGCCACCTGTGGATTTGCTCCTGCTTTCTCTGTCCACTGATCCAGCCCACACTCCCACAGAGGAGAGGATGGAGGGGAGGACCCAGGTAGAACTGAGCTTCTGCAAAAAAATACTAGCACACAGATCACGACAACCAGCCCCTCCTCTACCAGCACTGATTGGTAGGTGGAACAGGTAAAATTGGCTGAACCACAGCAGGCAGGATTGAGGTCACACGACAGGAAGGACTTCCTGATGGAGATGCGCCCTGAGCACTAGATCAGGTTGGACCAGGAGTGAGAGCTTTTCCAAAGACTGCCCCTTCCCCCACAACTTCCCATTGGTAGACACTTGCCCAGAGAGGCCTCCCCCCGCCCCCCCCCACACACCGCCATTGTTTTCTGAGGCCCCACTCAAACTTGGGGACAGTTGGATCTCTGCTCCTCAAAGATGCAAGGAAGCATACCTGCCTTCCTCCCTCCCCCCACTCCCACTTCCTCCCTTCCTGCCCTCTTCCTCCCCCAACATGCCCAGGATGGAGCTGGGACAGGTCAGAGCTGCCCTGTCACACCTGAGTAGACCCGAGTCCCTGACCTGTCCTCCCCTCCCCTCCCTGCCCCTCCTGTCACCCCACTCAGGGGCCGCAGGAGTGCGGCGGGGAGATGCTGAGACTGGGGCTTCCACTTGGGCCTTTTAAAGCCGCTTCTCCGCAGACTAGGGGCTTTGGCTGGAAGAGGAGACGGAATGGCAGGGAGCCGCGGGAGATGTAAGCAAAGGTCCCGGGCAGATGGGGGTGGGCGTGGAGAGCAGCGAGGCCTGAGGCGTGAACAGGGCATCCCCAGACGTGGGTTCCTCGGTGACGCAGACAGACCCGAGCCTTGCCCCGGAGTACGGGGCGGCCAGGAGAGGAAGGATGCGGGCTTGGGGAGGGAGGCGATTCCTCCCCGGTCCCGCGCGGCTGCGCGCGTGCGCGCGCGTCCACGCGATGCGGGCGGTAAGCCGGGGGCGCGCGGCGGGCGCGCGTAAGGCTGTGCGGGGAGCGCTTCCAGTGTGGCCAGCTGCGGGTTGGGGCCAGGGCGAGGGGGCCGCGGAGGGTCGCGGGCATCATTATCTGGCCCCGGCCCGGCCCTCCGCCGCCCCCGCCCGGCCTTTGGTTGCTGCGCGCTGCTGAGTCTGCAGTTTCCCTCTGGGTCCCTTTTTGGGGCCTCCTGGGGAGGGGGTACTGCCATCAGGCTGGGCTCCTCCTCGGGCATGCGGGACGCCCCGAGGAGCCGGGGTGACTCCTGGCCGGGCCTGGTGCGAAGGGGAAGGGCTCTCTTTGCGAGACAAGGACTGGCTCCGAGGGGACGCGCTGGAGTGGCGTCGGGCAGAGGCGGGAAGGCCCGGGCTGCGGGGAGCTGAGGGCTTGGCACCGGCTTGGGCTCTTCCGGTGCCCGGGCTGCGGCGGCCGGTCCCGGGATGCTGTTTGGGGCGGAGATCAGGAGCGGTGGCTGACCCTGGGGGCTTCTGCAGCTGGAGCCTGCTCGAGAGCAACGAGAGGCAGGAGGAGAGACCAGGACACAAAAAACAACAAAAAGACAGACTCAGAATCCTCCAGGGCCCTGTGCTTGGGACCCCCATCCTCATGAGCAGCCAGCACCGGGTCGACCAAGGCACAGATGGGTAAACTGAAGCCTGGTGCTCCAGCCTCTAATGCAGGACCTCTATGGACTGCTGGTGGAGGAGTCTACTACAGGCTTTGTTTGGGACCCTCCTTTAATTCTCACGGATTTTGTATTGTAATCTATAATGCATCCATGCTTGTATTAACATGAAATAATTTTTTCTCCTAGCCCTCCAGAGTGCTGGATGTTATGCTTTGGTGTCAAACACCTTCATGGCACCCCAAAGCTGCATGTGTCAGGGATCCCCCGACCTTCCTCAAGATAGACTTGAACCCTACATCAGGGCCAGAAGTTGGCAGACAGGAGGCAGAGTTTAAGTTCCCTCCTAGAATTTGGAAAGTTCTTGGCCTGGAGGAGGCCACTTGCTGCCCAACCCTGGGACCAGCGTGGCTTCTCTTACCTGCTGGTGATGGCTGTGTCGGACGCCGGGGCCGGCGTGCCAGGGGCTCGGCTGAGAGTCTGCCGGGTTGCTGCAGTGGCAGGCATGCGGATGTTGATGGGGCGGGGAATCCGGCTTCGGCCGGCAGATGCCTGCCCAGCCTTCCTGGGCAAGGCCGCCGCCAGCTCTGAGGCAGGTGTGTCCTCCTCAGAGCCCGTGCCGGAGAGCGTTTCGGAGGCGCGACGCTGCTCCTCGCTGGAGGAGGAAGAGGCCAGCCGCAGCAGTAGGTGGCTCTTCCTCTTCTCCATCACCAGCCGCGCCAGGTCCTGCTGCGGCCGGGCCCTTTTGCTCCATCGCTCTCTGGCCGACAGTGAGCCCGACGGCTCCGAGCCTGTGTCCTCCTCAGAGAGCAGGACAGGGATGCGGCTCCTGGGGCGAGGGCCTGGCATGGCCTGTGGGCCCAGGGGAGGAGATGTGCTGGCCACTTTCTGCAAGCCTAACTCTGGCGTGGACACAGCGGCTGATCCTTCAGCCAGGGCTGGGCCATTGGGCAGGGAGTCTGTGGCCACTTCTGAGGGGGTCACCCCAGGGGACCCAGACAGGACACAGCTCTCCATCTCAGCCCCACGCAGGACAAGGCCATTCTCCAGGGGCTCTGTGGCCCCCTCTTGCATTGCACCCCCATCTGAGGGTGCCTCTATCCCCGACTCTCCACCAACGCTGAGCTCCTCAGGCCGCGAGCTCTGGCTGCCAGAAGACATAACGTTGAGGTGGGTCTTCTCCGCAATGTGTACGAAAGTCCTTTCGACTTTGGTGAAGGGTGAGGAGGTGACAGCCACGCCCCCCGCCCCTGCGGTCACTGCCCCCACCCCGGGTCCTGTCCCAGACCCCAAGGGCTTAGACTCAGATTTGAGGACAGAGGACAGGGTGCCCGGCTCAGACACGTCCAGCTGGCTGCCTGTGGGCTGCGGCCGCTCATGCTGAGGCGTGAGGGCAGCCAGGGTGCCCAGGTCAGGATCCGGGGCCAGCTCGGCAGTGACAGGCGACTTCTTCATGTCACCAGGGGAGACGAGCACCAGCGTTTTGGAGCCCTCCTCTGGCTCCAGGTCCCCCTCAGCCATGGAGGCCCGGCCCCGGGATTCCCTCTGATCTTCCGCCAGCAGCGTGGATGGGGCACCCTCCTGGCTCCGGTCTGTGCTCCTCTCACTCCCCTCACTGCTGGAGCCACTGCGGGGCCCAAGCACCTCCCCCAGGGCCACTGCTTCCTCTTCTTCCTCCTCTTCTTCTTCCTCCTCTTCTTCTTCTTCCTCTTCTTCTTCCTCCTCTTCCTCCTCTTCTTCTTCCTCCTCTTCCTCTTCCTCCTCCTCTTCCTCCTTCCCATTGGCCTGAGGCTGAACAGGAACCAGTGGAGTCTGGGGCGAGGTGAGCAGCGTGTGCGAGAAGCCGACCCTGCGCACCCGGTGGAGCAGTCGGGCCCGCTCTCGGTAGTCAGAGAGGTCCCTCTTGAAGTCCTGGTAGGGCAGGCTCAGAGGCACAGCCCGGGGGAGGCCGTTCACCTCAAACGGGGGCGCCACGGAGAGCACCTGCAGGAGGAGCACACACAGGGACCACTGAGGCCACCCTCAGCACATGGCATGTTCACCCGAGGGTTCAGACTCCAGAACAGCACTCGGGAGTGGGGAGTTGGCCCTGAAGCCTCGGAACCTGATTCCTGTGGGTTTTCCCCCTCCCTGCTCCCCCCATTTAACTCACCCCTCACCATGTGCCCCTTCTCCCCCTCCCCCTTCCCCACCCCAGGCCCACAGTCAAGTCTAAGTGTAGGACTTGGACCCTAGAGGGCCCCAGGAGCTACCACTGAGGTCGCCTCTGCTCTCTGTAGATGAGGGGCAGCAAACATCCCTGAGTGCCATCACAGCCATCTTACTGGGGGACTTGGGTCCCACAAGGACACAGTTGGGGCTGTCCCACAAGCCCTGAAGGTACAGGATGGGCCCCTGCCGTTCCAACACGCTCCCTTCCTGCCCAACCCCCGCTTGTGACTATTAAGTTTTCCTCCTGATGTTTCACACACGGGCCCTTGACATCGTGATGGCCATGCCTATTCTAGCTTTTCCAGCCACTGTTCGGCCCCCCAACTGCCTTAGCCTCCTTTAGCTGGCTTAACCAAGTCAGGCCTCTCATGCCAAGGTCCCTGAACATTCTTGGTTCTCTCTTCACCATGCTCCGTGGTGAATCCACAACCCAGGATGCACAGGTCCACAAGGGCCATGGCCACAGTCTTGTTCCTCCTGACTGTGCCACAGCCGCCAGCCTGCTTTCTCCATCCTGCCCTGGGTGATGGTCAGATCTGAAGCCCCCATGCTCTGTCACCTGCGCTCACTCTCACTCTTGGTCTCATGCTGCAGATCTACCATGGTTGCTCCAGGCACAGGAGACAGTTCTGACCCCTGGCTTGGCCACAAATGCCCCTCACCCCGATTCCTAGCTCTGGCTTCATCCCTAGCCTCTTTCCTACAGCCACCTTTGACCCCTGCCCTGTTCTCCAGCCAGTGCTGAAGGGTGGTAGGGGGAGGCAGCAGCAGGTCCTACATCAGTGACATATCTCACCTTTGGCCCAGGCTGCCCCCGGGGTCTCTCCCAGCTCTCCTACCCATGTTAAAAAAAAAAAAAATTGCTTCTGGACCCAGCACTGTGGCCTAGCTGCTAAAGTCCTAGCTTTGAATGCATTGGGATCTCATATGGGCGCTGGTTCTGATCCCGGCAGCTCCACTTCTCATCCAGCTCCCTGCTTGTGGCCTGGGAAAGCAGTAGAGGATGGCCCGAGGCCTTGGGGCCCTGCACCCATGTGGGATACCCAGTGGAGGATCTGGGTTCCTGGCTTCAGATCGGCGCAGCACGGGCCGCTGCGGTCACATGGGCAGTGAATCATCAGATGGAGGATATTTCTCTCTGTGTCTCTCCTACTCCCTGTATATCTGACTTTGTAATAAAAATAATTAAATCTTTTAAAAAATCGCTTCCAAGTCCACCTACGGCAACTCCATGTCTTCGAAGACCCTTCCTGTCCATCCACTGAGCAGCTGTTTCCCTGCACTCTCCCCTAAAAGACCTCCCAGATCTGTCCAATGAGGATGCGCATGGGTCTACCCTGTCCTCTCTCCGATAAACAGAAACCCTCGAAGGCTTTTTCATTCACTCATATTGTTTTGTTTCATTCATTCACTCAAGCTGGAAGCATTCCTTGAGTGCTGTTATCCCAGCCACTATGTGCTCGGCATGGAAGCTGGATAGGGTCAAACTAGACAGACAGTGGTCCCTGCATCTGTGGAGTGTACAATCTCCCTTTCAGGACAGTGGTCCTGCACACTCTGCCATGGCCACGGTCATGTTCACATCTCTTTCCGTCCTGCTCCCTCATCCTGATCCTTAGTGATCCTTAGTGATCCTTAGTGATCACTACCCTCTTCTCTAACCACAGAACAGCCCGATGCACCGTCTTGGGCTTGGCAAGGAAAGGCAGGCACGTCTCAAAAAGTCCTGGTGGCGACCTGATGGAGGCCCTCAGCAAATCCCAGCCCACCCTGTTTGAACCAGGCAGGGAAGTTTCTTCAAATTCTGCCCACCCTGCACACAGACAGGAAGTCTCCTAGCAACCACTTCCTTTCTCTGTGCCATCCATTCATTTGTTCTTACTCATCCTCTCCCTCTGCACTGGGCATGCCTCTGGGTTGGGTCTTGCATGTGCAGTGGGGCAGTAACTGAGGTCAGAGGCTGGAGAAAGTGGCTGGGCAGAGGCAGGAGCTGTGAGCCCCTGGGTGTGAATGGTGACCAGGGGCCAGGGGTTGGTGCTGACAGCTGGGGGACAGGCGGGCAGACATGGGCTTCTGACCATAACTTGCCAGTACAGCTTAGACCTTGAGTCACCCAGCACCAGCCACACTTGTCCCAGGGCAGGAACGCCTTCTACCACAGCAGGTCACCTCCCTGCCCAAGAGAGTCTCTGCCCATTTTCCTGTCTGTCTCCTGCCACCTGCAGCATTGCTGCTAGAACCAGCATTTCTGTTGCCATCTGGCCAGGCCCAAGAGCTATTGTACATGATGCCCACAGTGGTGATGGCAGTTGGGACACTCCCCGCCACCATCTCAAAGTCCTCCACTCCTGGTACTCAGAGTGAGAAGGGATGAGAGCTCAAAGTCAGTTCTTGGGGCTGGTGTAATGTCTCAACTGGCTAATCCTCTGCTTGCAAACACCGCCATTCCATATGGGTACCAGTTCATGTACTGGCTGATCCACTTCCATCCAGCTCCTTGTTAATGGCCTGGAAAAACAGAAGAGGACCAAAAGCCTTGGGACCCTGCATCCATGTGGAAGACCCAGAAGAGGCTCCTGGATCCTGGCTTTGGATTGGCTCAACTCTGGTCACTGTAGCCATTTCAGGAGTAAACCAAAAGATGGGAGATATTTCTCTCTGTCTCTTCTTCTGTCATAAATCTGTCTTTCCAATAAAAATAAATCATTCTTTAAAAAAGAGAAGTCAGCTTTTAGCTGTAAAATAGACTGGGAAGCTAAGACCTGGAGAGAGACCTTGCCTTGGCCATGGACCTGGGCTTGCCAGTGACCAGCACCTCCCCAGCCTCCCATGGTGGGAAAGCCAGGACCCTTTGGCTTTGGGACGGAGGGCTCGCTCGAAGTCCCAGAGCAAGGGATAGTGCTGCCTTCAGGGTGGATAAACCCTTATACCAGGTCCCTCTGTCCCTCTCCCTTCTGCCTCTGAGTTGAAGGAGGTGGTCCCGTTCCTCTCTCTTCAGCCTCACCCTCACCCTGCGAACTCTGGGGTGGCCCAGGAGTGCCTCATTCACTCACCTAGACAGCTATCAGTAGCCCTGTCTACATGCTTAGCGTGTACCTTGCCCAGGGTAGCGACTTTCACCCCATCTGGTGAGTGGGCTCCCACATGCCAACTCCCAGAGACCTGGCCGCTCTAAAGCTCCAACCTCATAAAAGCAGACAGGAGCACAGCCATGTGCTCCCTGCTGGCTTACACAGGGTTGGCAAAAGGCAGATGCGATGAGGCCTGGAGCCTGGGCAGTGGCTCTTCTGGCCAAGACCCCCAGAGAGAATGAAAGCCCAGCACTGCCCCACCCTCCACTGAGCCCAGTTTAGAGTCCTTTCTCATTTCAGCCAGCCAGCAACAAAAGGGAACAGGAGCCAGATGCTGTGGCTGAATAGGCTAATCCTCCACCTGCAAGCCTGGGTATCCCACAGGGGTGCTGGTTTGTGTCCTGGCTATTTCACTTCTGATCTAGCTTCCTGCTCTTAGCCAGGAAGAGTAGCAGAATAGCTCAAGTCCTTGGGCCCCTGCATGCACATGGGAGACCAGGAAGAAGCTCCTGGCTCATTGCTTCTGACTGGCTCAACGCCAGTCATTGTGGCCACTTGGGGAGGGAACCAAGAGGTGCAAGATCTTTCTCTGTCTCTCCTTCTCTCTGTTAACCTGCCTTTCCAATGAAAATAAATAAATCTTTAAAAATAAATAAATTAAAAAGCAAATGGAAGGAACAGAGCAGCCCTCCATTGTCCCTAGCCACCCACAACAGCTGGGCTCTCCTTAGGCTTGAGAAGACCTTGCGCACCAGACACAGAACTGGGCTATTCCATGTCCCTGCCTGGGGTGCCCACACAGGGTGCCCAGATCAGTTCTTGTCTGGACCCAGACACAGAGCACTGCCCAGCCACCCCCCAGTCCCCAGCTGCCCGAAGGCAGGCTGGCAGCAAGCGGCTGAGAGATGCGAGGTGGAGGTGGGACCGGGCATCACCCTTTGCCCACTGTAGGAAGACAGCTTTGTGCCTTCCTTTTCCTCCTGCCTCAGGAAACTGCCTGGTGCACACCTCCCATCGTGCCCCACCACTCCCATACCAGATTTCGGAGTTCAGGGCAGGGTGCTGTAGCCTTCAGCCCCCAGTGTCTTCCCAAAGCTTTTAGCTGTCTGGGTCTGTGTGGTCTCCAAGCTCAGCATGTCCCTGCGCATCACCCTGTTCCCACAAGTGCAGGGAGCCAGCTACCCGCCGTCCACACAGACTTCATACACCTGATCCCCTCACCCCTCAGGGACTTGAGTGTTCCAGATTAGTTTAGTCTGCCTTCAACCTACCTGGCACCTGCAGGCCCTGCATTCACCCCA
Organism: Ochotona curzoniae; assembly: GCF_017591425.1. Taxonomy (NCBI): domain Eukaryota; kingdom Metazoa; phylum Chordata; class Mammalia; order Lagomorpha; family Ochotonidae; genus Ochotona; species Ochotona curzoniae. The sequence goes on along the minus strand of NW_024466004.1, from coordinate 8,324,450 downwards.
GCTCCCCTCCTCCTTCTCCCCTACCACCCCCAGAAGCAGAAGAGAGAGCCTTAAGCCTCTGGCATCCTAGCTATAACCCGCTCCCACACCCTGACTCTGTACCCTCTTACTTGGTAAGCTCCCCACTCTGCCACAGGTGATTTGGAGTTAGGCCCCATAGACCCAAGTGCACACACATATATGGGATCTCCCCCAGAAAAGGAGAGCGCCGGAAAATTCAATCAGGCCCAACCCTACTGATGCCGTTCCCTTGGAACTCCCCTGTCCCCCATTCCCCAAGCCCTGGTGTCAATGTCAGGCTGTCCCCCACCCCTCAGCGGCTGAGCGGTGGCAGGGGAGGGAGGGGAAAAGAAAGCAGGCAGAGGCGCGGGTTCCTGGAAGGCGTCTTTTAATCAGGATTTGGTAGCGCACAAGCTCTCCGGATTGTCTGCATGAACATACAGGGACTTCAAAAGGCACAGGAATCCCTCGCACAGCGCGGCGCCGCTCAAGCGCAGCCGTGTGCGCGTGGGTGCGTGTCTGTGTCCCACCCCCGTGGCGGCGCCGCGCGTGTGCGTGTCGGTTTCAAGTGTTGGATTTGTACAGTACTCGCAGTCTAGGGGCAGGGAGAGGGGGGGCTCAGTGCATGCTCTTCTACCCATCCCGGGCCCCCAAACCCCGACGCCGCTATGTACACTAAGAAGGACGCACCCCGGAGAGACAGAGGAAGAAACGAAATGCGTCCCATCTCCATGTGTGTGTGGTTTTGAGTTTTTCGTGCATGCTGAGGCTGGCAGGGTCGGGGGACTAGTGCAAGCGTATAATACAGTATTATTGCAGTACAAAAGGGGCAGGGCTGGGGGTCCATGGAACCAGGGGGCCTCGGGAGTTACACCAGCTGAGGCTTGGGATCTCCAGGAGGGTCCGCTCACCACCCACCCCCTTTCCCTTCCCTCGCTCTCCACCCCTACCCCACTCACCCCGAGGAGAAAGGAAAAGCCAGGGTCTCTGGAAGGAGGAGCTCAGGCGGGGGGGCCCCCCACTTGAAGGGGCAGGGGCCAGCCCCTCTCCTCGTTCAATACTGCCAGCTCTAAGCGCCCGGAGCCCCGCCCCCCGCCACGGAAGCCTCTTCAAAGCGGGGTGGAGGGGTGGCAGTTGGGAGGCTGGGGTCCACAGAGCAAGTGCAAAGGAAGCAGATGTTGGTCCCTGAGTTTTATTTTCGGGGGTGGGGATGGGGGAAGAGTCGGGAGTAAGGGCATGTTTGGGGACCCTTCCAGGGCCCAAAGTGAAGCAGGGCTATGGGAACGCAGATGGGTCATGGGCACAAAAAAGGGGTGCTGGGTGGCTCAAAACCTCGTTCCCCCTCCACTCTGGGCTCTTTGGCATCCAAATGCAAGGCCAATTATGGGAGGAGGGGGAGGGAATGAGGCAGCCCTGCGGGCGACGAGGTAACAGGCTAGGGGTAGAGGACGGGGGAGGGGGAATAGGTCGCCCCTTTCTTCCCCGGCCTCCCCGCGAGCCTGGAGCGCTAGCCAGCTGCCCTACCTCCGTGTCCCCTCCCCTGCCTGCACCCCAGGCCTGGAAGCACTAAGAGGGGGAGCCCTCCTCCAGCCCCTGCCTCCGCCAGGAGGAACTTGGGAGCCCCACAAATGGCAAAAGCAAACGAAAGGGGAGCTTGAAGCAGGGAACGACCCTAGCGAGAGAAGGGTCGTCTAGCAGCAGGGGGCGGCGGCAGCCATGGGGGCAGACGCCGTGGAGCAGCTAGTGACAATGACGGATCGTACATTCGTGGGGCTAGGGCCGCGCTGAGCACGGAGCCCGAGCGGGCGCCAGAGGACCCCTCAGCCCACCCCATCCCCGGGCCAGGGGGCTGCCAGCTTGCTGTCCGCAGAGTGCATTGAGAGTAAGAGAGAGAGAGAGTGTGTGTGTGTGTGGGGGGGGGTTGGTTCGTGGTTGGTAGAAGGAAAAGCTCCCGAAGGACCCTGCCGCCCCACGGGTATCATTTCCCCTGCTGCCCGCCCTGCCTATGGCAGCCATGGCAGGTCCTGGGCTGCCATCTCTACTGCTCTACTGGGTGTTGTGGGCTGTGGGGAAACGGGGGAGGGTCTTGGAGTGAGCTGAGGACCTGGCCAAGGCCCCTCCCTTAGGGAGAAGGTGACCTTAAGGTTGAGAGATCGATTGAGGGGTGGGCTGCGTGCCAGCCCTGTTGAGGGGCAGTGTCCCACATCCACACGGGGTTGTGGGGGTGAGCATTCAGATCCAATCTCCCAGCTACCACTCAATCTAAGGATGCACCCTGCACTCCCACACTTGGAGGCAAACCTCAGCTGCCCTCTGCAGGATCCCCTCTCCCACCATTCCACAGGGCTCTTTCTGCCATCTCCCCCCCCCCCCAACTAGAAATGCTAAATGTAAAAGGTTCTGGACCGTTAGTGTCTGGGATGCGTGTCTGGTTATTGCTGTGACCCAAGCTGCCTTGAGCTCATGGGGATGGCTGTGGGTTCCTGGGGATCTCCTAGGCAGGTACACGGTTTCAGAGTCTCAACATCCATCCTCTCCTACAAAGACCCCACTCACCATGAACAAGTTCCAGGACGCACATGCACAAGACACACACATTCATACACACACACACACACACAACATGGGCCACATGTCCCACTAGTCAAGAACAGTGCCAGAACACTGCTCCCCCCGCAGCCACCACCACTTTAGAGAGCTGCAATCTTGGACAGGGTGGGCTGCTAGGGAGGGGCATTCTTCACACACGTGGCAAAATGAGTTTGGGTCATCTCTGCCAGTCAACTGGTCCTGTGCAGCTCATACCATGATTTTTCTTTTAAAACTTTGATTTAAAAAGAATAGATGTCAACAATTCAAAATTGATCTTTGCATAATTTGGAAGAGTGGCCATGCTCAGTGGAGGTGAGGATGGCTGTAGGATTTCTCTGTTGGTCAATCTCCCTGACACTGCTTGGCTCCTGCTGCTGTGTCAGTTGGTGACACCTGCTCACAGTCCCCTGCTGATGTCACAGATGGCTCTGTCTGTGAGGCTGACTCCCCCGTCAGGGGTTCTAGCACCTGCTTTCCTTCCCCCAGGAAAGAGGGTTGGGGGGAGCATGTGGGAGTGAGCGGTTGGAGGTTCCCTAGTGAGAGAGAGAGGAGAACAGCATCTCAACTAGCTCCAGGGGTCTCCATGCAGTCAGCATTCCCTGACCACACTGAGGAGTTCGACCTTCTGATTAGTCCGTTCATGGGGATAACACTGGGGCTCCCCTCACAGGCTTCCATGAGGTTAAAACGAGTAAAGTGCATGGATCATGGCCTGGCACCTGATGTGCCAGTGCCCATGACATAAAACGGAACAGAAATCGCCGGAAGCCATTACTACATGCAAAAACTGTGACGACGGAGAACTAACAGGAGTTTCAAAACATCGGGGGGCACAGGCTCTTTGCCAAGCACCCATTCCATGTAGGGCGGTGCCCCTTGAAACACCCTGGCCTCCCCTGCAGGGGTGTCCTTCAAAAGGAAAAAAAAAGAAGAGAGAGTCTGATGCCACTGCAGTTTCATGGCCTACCTCTCTAGCCTGGGGGCCAGAGACACATGACTTTGCCAAGCTTCACATGAACCTGACCCTCACCAGTGACTCCTAAAAGTCAGAGGCACCTTAAAGAGGTACTGACACCGTCAAGGGCACCTCATGCTAGTTCAGAGTTATGGCTTACAAAACGCCCTTTGGATGCGCCAAAAGATGCCACCTGCCCGGAGATCTGCAGGTCACGTCCTGTCCCCAGGTGCCCTGGGTAGGGGTGCATGAGACTGCAAATCCCACCCACCTGGGAAGGCTAGACAACCTGCCAGATCCCCTGCCATCATCTGGATGAGGCACAAAGCACTTTGGGATCTTACACCTCAGGGTTCTAGTTCCTGAGATGGCCCTGTGCTCAGACTAAGGTGATGGAAGCTTCTGGAAGAGAGTGCCATATCACTGGGGGCTGGGTTTCCTCACTCAGATGGGAGGGACTCTATCCTCAGTGCCCCCAGCTCCCAGGATCAGGGGGAACACAGGAAGAGAGTCCGGGGTGGGGGTGGGGAGGGCAGTGCCAGAGGAAGGGACCAGGCCCGCTGTCTGTCTCCCCTCCCTCACTTGTGTACTGTGTTTCTGGTCTCCATGAGAAAAGTCTTCTTGGACCCTTCTTCTGCCTTCTTTCTGGGCAAAGCATGGTGCCAGCCAAGGCCGCCCAGATAGCAGTGGAGGCTGGGGGTTGGGGAGCTCAGAAAGTGAGCAGTTGGGGTGGGAGCAGGGATGGAACCAAAGGCTAGGACCAGTCCAGGCAGCTTCTAAAAGAAAAAAGTTTGTGGACAAAGAAGTAGAGTGGAGTGGACAGCAGCTTGTGTGGCTGAGCCAGGGCACTGCCCACATCCCTCCAGCACCCCCAGGTCAGGGTAGGGGTCTTGAACTCTGTGCTCTGACCAGAGACAACCAGGGGATGGAACTGGATGGAGGCAGAAGAGAGATAAGTTAGGCGGAGAGCAGACACACAGGAAACCACCAAGGACTGCACAGCCTTCTTTCTGATTCACACGCACATAGATTCACATACACTCACTTGCATAGGGCTGTAGCACTGTGCAGCCTTAGTAAGCACCAGTCACAAGGGGGTCGTACTCTCTGAAATTGCACAGTGCGTAACCTGAGCATTCATTCATCCGTGGCAGCCGTGTCACTGGCACCAGTCCACACACACACTATCTCACGGAAACGAACATTTTGCACAACTTCATACTTCCTCCTTTCCTTATAGATTCAGTACCCTTCTAACACCCTCTTCACCCCATTTCTTCCCGTCCCCCAAGTCGGGAAGTTCTAGCCAGCACAGGCACAAATGAAGACAGGGAGCCCTGAGGTCTCTTGCAGTGACACCTGGCATGTGGACCCCCTGCCCTGCCTGGGCAGCACCAACTCCCTGGCTGACTGAGCTACCCTTCGTTCTATCTCCCCCATCTCTGCCCCTCCCTGCCGGCCTGAGCACCTGCAGGAGAGGACCACCCTGTAGGGGAGAGGTGGGTTGTTCCTGTCTGGGATCGGTCAGATGTTGCTTAGCAACCACTTTTCTGGCCACCACTTTCAAACAGGATACCCTCACTGCTGGGTGTCCAGTGCCTCTCCTGTACCCTGGTCTTAGCTCATGGGGAGCTGGTGCAGATCAAGCCATCCTGTCTGGTGTGTGTTGGGAGGTGGGAGGGAGGTGATGGATGACCTATAGATCTTGGCAGAGCCGGAGGCCAGTTGGGATGAGATGTGGGAGGGGCTCTGTCCCCTGGGGGAGGCTCACTAGGTGACACGGCCATCCACCCCCCACCCTGGCATGCTACACCAGCTGGCCCAGGGCTTCCAGCCTGTGCACAAGGCTACCTGCGGAGCCCTACATCAAATGTGCCCTCGGGCACACACACACACACACACACACAAGCAGGCACACCAAGCCCAGCCTCTGCAGGGAGCTTGGGCCCCTGCCACTCTAAGAATGCACAGTTCAAATGGATCCACCCAAGATGCCTCCTCTCACCCTGACTGGCACTGGCATTTCATCTGAACCCTAGCTCCTGGGGTGACTTCAGCTCAATGTCTCTGTCCTTGCCTCACAACTGCACCACCGAGCCAGCCCTCCTGGAACTGTGTGGCTGGCACCTAGCAAGGAGCTGCTGTGGGGCAGCCTTACAGTACCTTGGGCCGAGGTGCGTTGGGATAGTGGGTAAGGGGGATGGGCTGGCGCCTGTATTGCGCGACGGGCGGAGTGTGAGTGTGCGGTTATTGCGTCCTGGGAAGGACCCCCCCCCATGGTCTTTGCCTACTCCCCGCCCCCCCACACCTGCCCCCTCCAGGCTGGAGGGGGGGGCGGCCCCGCCTAGGTTTTGTGGGTAAAACGGGCCCACACCTGCTGCAGCTGGGACCGCGAGATGCGGAGCACCGAGGGTACGAGTCTGTGGTTGCCGGCGGCCAGGGGTGCGTGGCGCCGGTGAGGCGCGCGCACGGGGCTGCTCTCGGCCGAGCGACTGCGCTGAATGAGGGAACCGGAGGAGCCGCCACCGCCGCCGCCGTGAGGGTAGTGCTCCGTCTCCAGCGTGGAGGAGGAGAACACGGAGGACGCCAGTCGTCGCAGGGGGCTGTACCGCGGGAGGGAGTGCCCCGAGAGTCTGTCCTCCTCCAACTGAAAGAGACCAAGAGAGTGGAGGGAAAAGAGGCGTCAGGCACAGACTCGACAGCTCTGTGTCTCGGGGGCCACCCACCGCTCACAGCCCCCGGCGCCGAGGTCCTGCCTCGGAGCCCCTCCCCAGCCCGGATTCCTCTCACACCAGGGTCTCCTGCAAGAGCCCTTGGTCACTCACCTCCTCGGGGAAGCCTGCCTGGCCTGGTCCCACCTCAAGGTCATTCTGAAGTTTGGAGAACTGCCCACTCCCCAAATCCCAAGACTGGTCAGCAAGTGTGGCAGCTGTGTTGAACCTAATAGGCTCCAGGCTCCTCCCCCTGCACCAGAACTCTGCCATGTACCTGTCCCCATCGCGGCGGCTGTCAAGGTCTCAAGGGAATCGGACATCCCCACAACTGCCTCCCTGCCCCAGTTTCCTTGTCTGGGAGGCTGTAAGGCTCTGTGCTGGGAATAGCATCAGGTGGGTGGGGAGGCACTGTCCCAGCGCACAACAGGAGAAGGGTCTCACTGGAGGCCATGGCAGGATGCTGCCTCAGTGGCACCAGGCGGAATCCCGCCCTAGTGCCCGGGGAAGCATGGGGGCAGGGGTTTGCAGTGTGGCCTGTGTGCCTGTCACCAGCCCTTCCCTATCTCACAAAGCCAAGGGTGTGTAGTGTGGCAGTGAGAACTGGCTGGACCACTCTCTCTCGGGGGGGGGGGGGGGCGCTAATGCACGAGGGGCCTACGACACAGCACGGGTGGGTACATAAAGGACTCGTCTGCAGGACAAGTGTGTATGGCGGGGCAGGGGATGGGGGTAGAACATTCCAACAACATTCTCTTTGTTCTCACTCTACTTTCCCTTTGGACTTCATTCGTGCCAATCCTAGGAAGCTTCCCAGTAGTCCCATGCGCACTGACAGTTCGGGGTCTAGGACCGTACCCCCTTGAGAAACCAAAGGTGGCCCCAGCTACCCACACAGCAAGTGTGGGAGGTCAGAGTTTGGTCAGCAGCCAGAGAGTGACTCTAGGCTGACAGGGAAGCCCTTGAGGCAAGTCATCTTGCAGCCACCTCTGTGCCCCGACACCTGGCTGAAATCCCACCCCTGACATTCCCAGGGGGCTCCTGGCTCCTGGTACGCACTCACTCCTGGCTAGCTCCCAGCCGGCTGTGCCTGCGGTGCCCGCTGCTATGCCTTGCCTCGCCATTGCAGCTTTTAGGACTGTGAATGAAGTTCCAATCATCTTTGTCCCCAGCCTCTTGCACACTGTCCAGCATGTGGCAGGCAACTGTTCCAGTGGCCCCAGGGACTGCTAACCTTCTGCGCAACAGACAGCAGCAAAGGATGGTAAGCGGCCCTCTCCCCCACCAACCAACCACACACTCTCCGCCTGCCCAGTCCTTGTGCCTGGCGCTCTTGGCCCCATCTCATTTGCACCTGAGGTTCCCCCAGAGATGAAAGTTGGCTGAGTGCAAAGGAAATACCTGGAGGTGTCACACAGTGCCCTCCCCCCCCCAAACAGATGCTCCAACACCAGGCCTGCTCTGTGTTTTCACACTTGCTGCCACAAGAAAGTTCACACATCATATACGCACAGGGCACACTGAGCTGCAGAGGGATTCCTCGCAAAAAGAGAGTCAGGAGCGTGTTCTTGCAGAAACTCACAGCCCCCTCGGCAGGTAGAGAGTTCTACAAGTTTCTACTGCAGCGTGCAGCCAGGTCTGGACGTCCCGGCTTCCATGCAGGCTGGCTCAGCACTCGCCTCAGGCAGGAAGGGGATGGCTGCTGTGCTGAAATACTCAGCAAAACGTGGCACGTCCCATATGCTCTCCCACCAGGTGCACACGGAGGCCACGTGCATGCCGGCATGACCAGAGCCAGACCTGCTGGCACCAGCCAGTTGCAGGTGTGTCCCGGGCGTTTGCAGGCACTCCAGGCTCCCTAGCTGACCCCGCAAAAGCCATCTGTTCCTGCTAAACACACAAGGTCTCAGATGGAGTGGCTAAGCCCAGACCCTGGGTTCAAGTCCCAGTTCTTCCACTCAGCAACAAGCCTGGTTCCAGAGGCCAGGAAATGAGTCTCTGGCTCCTCACCTTTCAAATCAAGATTAATTGCCTGCTCTTGGAGGTGCTGTGAGGAACACCCATAGATACAAACTAAGGGCCAGCTCTACAATGAATGCCTTCAAGATTACCACTCTCATTATTCCAGCTCCAGCTGGGATGTTCAGGCTTTTGTAGTTCTCCACACACCGCATGCCCACTGCAGGCATGCTAGATACACTCAATAGTTGTGCACCTGCATACAGGCGTCTCATATAGGTCCACATGCATGGTGATGCACATGTTAGAGCTTCCATGACACCCACAGCTGTGGAATGCCTGTCCAAGGAGGAAGTTGGTAGAACCTGGACCTCCCTCTTCTGGTTCTGGGTTTGTCCTGACTCCACACCGGCACCATCCGTCGTCATGCACTGTCCTTGAAGTCTCCAATAGGGGACATATAGGAAACACTCAGCCAGTGTTCAGTGACTGCATGGGAGGGGCCCAGGGAGCACAGCGGGACTGCAGCCAGGGCCAGCACCCACCTGGCCCTGCAGTTGGCAGCTGACTCTCTGGGCTCATCCACTGCCACCCTTCATCCTGCCTGGCTGTGTTCTCAGCCCATACATGGGCCTCATAAGGTTCTGGCCTAACAAACTCCAGGAGCCCAGATGGGAGCCCTGCCCTGTCTCCTGCCTCCAACGTGCCGGCAATAGAGGGAACAGGAATGGGTCACCGCACAGTCAGGCTGGCACCACACTCTCACAGCTGAGCCACTCACTCTCATCAGCTAGGAACTCTCTGGTGAGGACTTGAGAGTTGCTGCTTTTTGAGTCCCCCATTTCCAGCATCCAAGACAAGGTCAGGGAGTACACTCCTCAGGGCTCAGGTACCCCTGTAGCAGGACTGGGGCTCAGTATGTTCCTCCCCAGGTCTGCCAGCCTGAACCAGAGGCAGCACAATGCTCCCCCATCTGGACCCCAGCCAGCCCTGCACCTGGCACCAAGCAGAACACAGCACAGCCCTGAGCTCCCTCCCATGTCACCTCTGAGGCCCTCCCTAGCCCCGCTGAGGGGATCATGACCTCATGTAGCACACGGTGCAAGAGTGACCATCCACTTCCCAGGTCAGAGGTCAGCCTCCACCCCCCCACCCGGAAGCCAGCTGCACCAGTGGCACAAAATACCAGAAGACGTGTCCCTGCTCCTCAGCCTGACAATTGAGAGCCCCGGCCCTCGCATGCCGTGGCAGCCCGGTTGGCGCCCCCCTTCCATCCCTGTTCCCTTTCAGACTCCTCCACCCTATTCCCCCCTCACATGGCCCACTGTGAAGCCAACCTGATGCTTGGACCACTTCCAGGGCAGCCCTCTTCTGCAGCTTCTGCCCTCCTCTGGGGGCCTCCCCGCCCCGCCCACTTCCATAGTTTCCAGTACCCTCAAATCTGCATCTCTAGCTTTGTTCTCTCTCCTGAGCCTTGCAGGCTCCTGGCCCGTTCCTTTCAGTCCCCCCTCAATCCTGGTGTTCCCAGAGCATGTGGAGCAGGAGGATGTAGGCTCCCCCACCCCACCCCACAGCACAGTCGCCCTGCCGTAGTGTCTCCCCTGCACCCCTCGGCTCCATACACTTGTTCCCATGGCTACAGCCCAAGCCACCTCCAGCATCTAGCTCATCTGGCAGCCACAGGAACCATTCCAAGCAACCGATGTCACTGTGTCACAAAGCCTGCAGCAACATACTCCAACCTTGGCCTAGCCCCACAGACCTGAGAGAGGGCTACCCAAGACTCTCCTGATGGCCCACGGGCTCCCTCCAGCCCTGTGCACAGCCTCAGTACACCCTGTCACCTGCATGGTTTTTGGACCTCTCAGCCTGTCCCCTGCCACTGAAACCAGCACGCAGATGCATGGGGCGCTGCAGGCTGCACACCAGGCCCCCCTCCCCTCCTGAACCCCAAGTGTCTGGGATCTGGAGTGGGGTGCAAGCCCACGCTTACCTGTCTCTGCGGGCCTGTGGGGTCCGACTCTCTCCGGCGAGGGCGGGGTCCCGAGTGGAAGGGTGAGTGGGAAGGGCTTCCGGGCGTGGGGGGCTGGGAGGTCTCCGAACGGCCCTCGGCCTGGCTCAGCTGGGGTGGCGGCGGCTGGGGCGGCACATGCCGCAGGTCCTCCTCAGCCAGGGGGTGCATGCCGCGTCCTCGAGGCCGCATGGCAGTGGCGGTGGCAGCGGGCTCCAGCCCCGACCGCCGCCTCTCCTCGCCTTCCTCGGGCAGCGGCCGCAGCTCCTCCGGCTCCTCGTCCGTGGTGCCCGACGTGCTGGGCTCAGCCCCTGGCGGGAAGTCCTTCAGCTCGGTCTCCTTGTCAATGATGACCCACTCCTTACTGTCGAAGTCCTCCTCCTCAGCCAGCGGCACCGAGCGGAAAGCGTTGCTCAGAGCCTCATGCTCCACCGAGGCCGACACGTCCATGCGACCGCTCGCCTGCCGGTCGGCGTGGCCTGTGTCCACTGACAGCATCTGGGCCGGCTGTGAGGAGCAGGCCTGCCGCGAGGGCGAGCCAGGCAGATCCATCCGCGACCTGAAAGGCCACCCCCACCCCGGGGGGATGCTCAGTGCTGGGCGTCAAGTGGAGTCTGTCTCCCACACTCCTCCCTGGGCCTGGCCAAGTCACCTGCTGGCTGTCACACACCCAATCTTATTTTCTGGGAAATCTTTTCTTCATTCATCCAATAAATGCTTCCCAAGGCTTACCAGTGCCTAAACTCCAGGTCCTAAAGCCAGTTCTGTTTTTGCTCCTTCTCTGGTCCTGGGGTTGGCAGCTGGCTCTCTGGGCTCATCCATTGCCCTCCCCCACAGCCTGCCTGCCTGGGTTCTCACCCCCTACATGGGCCTCATAAGGTTCTGGCCTAAAAACCTCCAGGGGCTCAGTCTCCTGCCCTCCTGGCCAGATCCAGCTCTTATTCAATCACTTTCCACCTGATCCCTACCCTCATAGCCCACACTGCCCACACCTCTGTGCCACCGCCCATCTCCCCCGCCCCAGCTGTTAGACCCTGCTCCAGGTGCCATCTGCCACAAGACAGCTTCTTGTCCAGGCCCCTCCCCATCACAGAGAGTATCCCAGCCTGTGGGTATTATTTGTCTCCCCAGGTGTGCTTTGGGGCACCTGAATACCTGACATGACTCAGGTCAGCTGCCTGCTCAGCATCCTGAACATACACAGCCCCTCCCCTGGAGTGATCCTAGCCGCCAGGCAGGGACTGGCTGCTCCCGGGAGCAGGCAACTCCAGTGATGGCCTGACCCATACTCAGCTGTGGTGCCCAGAACCCCAGCTCTCTCTCCTCCAGTTTGTACCTTCCCACACCTTGTCCAGCCCTGACCCTTCCCGGCAGGCATGGGGACTCTGGATTCCCCCCACTCCCTCCAGGTCATGGATGCCCACCAAGCATGGTTCCAGGTGGACCACTCCCTTCTCCCCACATTGTCGCCTCCCACCTTGCCTTGCCTTCAGCCTGGTCGAGTGGAGGGGGAGGGGATCAATGGGTGATGGCCCCGCCCATCCCTGGACCCACCTCCTTTCGTGCAGCTCCACCCGCCCATCGGCGGTAGACAGCCGCTCTGACTCCGGGCTGGTGACCCTCCGATAGCGCAGAGAGCGGACTGGGGTAGTTGGGGAATCCGGGGGGACACGCACCGGGGAGCTGGGGACCCCCACACCTCGGCTCTGCTCCTCCTCCACACAGGGGGTCTGCGGGAGAGAGGAGCCTTGTGAGCTGACACAGTAGCAATGAGGAAGGTGTAGTGATGATGACAATGATGATAATTATGGTGATGATGATGGTGATGTAGGGGAGACCCGACACCCAGGCAGGCAGACAGCAGGGAATGCCTCCCACCAGGGGGAAGTAGGTGGGACCCAAGAATGAGGTGCAAGGGGCGCCCTTATTACTTTGCCAATGTTGATCCGAAGTTTGTTTCGGTTCACGTCCGTCTCCTCCCAGACTTCAGCCTCCGGACACCCGGGGTGGGGGATGAGGTGGGGACTGGGACCCAGCCCTTCGGGGGGCCTCCCTGGCAGGATTGGGGGTGCGTTCTCCTGGTCACTCAGGTGCTCGCCCTGCAGCACGTCCTCCGTGTTCTCCCGCAGCAGGTCCCCGGGCACTGGTGTCACATTGACCACCCTGCAGAGGCCAGGAGATGGTGTGTGCAATGTTGACAGAGAAGCACTTGCTCCTGCTACTACAGCTGCCGTGGTCTGTGCTGGGGTCCCCTGATAGGAGTGGGCACAGAGGCAGCCCTGACAGGGTTGGGAGTGTCCCAACCTAATGGACCAGGGGATCTCAAAGCCGTGGCAACCGGCGGAACCTCTTGTCTTGAGGTCATGAGGTTACCCTGGACCTGGCGCTCAGGCAGCTGTAGCTCCTCAGCAGTTCCTGCTGGGCGTCAAGGCCCGGTGAGGTTTCCACTGGTGCTCACAGCCTGGCTTTTTTCTAGACAGCTTTGGAACTGCCTAGGCAAATGCCAGGCACCACCATGTGATGTCAAGTCTTGTGGACTCTCTCAACTAAATGCGTCCTCCAGGGACCAGTGTCTAGGCTGCTGCCTCCAAAACCTGCTGTTTTCAGGTTCAAGTCCAAGCTGTTCCACTTCAATCTACTTCCCTGCTAATATGCCTGGAAAGGCAGTGCAAGTTGGTCCAAGTGCTTGAGCCCCCATACCCTGGAGGGAATAACGGGCTCCTGGCCTCAGCCTGGTCCAGCTGTTGTGGCTATTTGAGGAGTGAAGCAGCAGATAGATCTGTGTCATTTCCTTCTCCTTATGTAAAACTTTTTTAAAAATTAATTTTAAAAAATGTGTGTGGCTAGCAGGATGGCTCAACTTTCTGATCCTTAGTCTGCAGTGCCAAGATCCCATATGGGCACAGGTTCATGTCCCAGCTGCTCCACTTCCCATCCTGCTCCCTGAGTATTCCCTGGGAAAGCAGCAGAGGATGGTCCAAAGCCTTGGGACCCTGCACTTGGCATGGGAGACCTGGAAGAAGCTCCTGACTCCTAGTTTAGGACTGACTCAGCTCTGACCATTGTAGTCATTTGGGGGAGTGAACCAGCAGATGGAAGATCTTTTTCTCTGCAAATCTGGCCTTTCAATAAAAATAAAATAAATCTTTTTTAAAAAAGTGTGTCCTGGAGACCCTGTCTTGCTCATTCCAGCCCCTCCTTGGGCCACCTCCGGTTCAAAAATCATCCATCAGCTGAGAGCACCTGGTTAGCAGGGTCTCTAAGCATTCTCAGTCCACTTCTGGACCTAAATGACAAGCACAACAACAGCTGTGGACTCAGGTACTCACATCACTTTGGACTCACCGAGACTGGAAACTTCTCTGTAGGACACTACTTAGAATGGGGGTGCCTGCACCCAGCGCAGTAGCCTAGTGACTAAAGTCCTCGCCTTGCACGCTCTGGAATGCCATATGGGCGCCGGTTCTAATGCAAGCAGCTCCACTTCCCATCCAGCTGCCTGCTTGTGGCCTGGGAAAGCAGTCGAGGACGGCCCAAAGCCCTGGGTTCCTGCACCCGAGTGGGAAACCAGAAGAATTTCCTGGTTCAGATGGCTCAGCTCTGGCCATTGTGGCCACCTGGTGAGTGAATCAGTGGATCAAAGATTTTTCTCTCTGTCTTTCCTCCTCTCTGTATATATGATTTTTCAATTAAAATAATAATAATAAATCTTTAAAAACAAAGCAAAAATTAAAAGAATGGGTGTGTCTATGGTGCAGTCGCCCTGAGTTCCAAAACTCCACTGTGGAACAAGCACCAAGTGTTGGAAACACAGCTTGGTGTAGCCAAGGAGAGCTAGAACATCTCCAGGCAGGGGGTTACCAGCTGCCTGCCCCCTGCCCCTGCCAAGACTCACCCAAACATGGCTGCTGTCTGCCGGGTGTTCTGCTGGGGTGGGGTGGAGGTGCTGGTGGAGAGCAGGGCATCAGTGCCCGCCTTCTCCCAGTCGAAGGCCTCGTTCTCGGCGATGCCCCGCTCCTTCATGCTGTTCTCAAACACTGACATGATCAACTGCAGGGAGCGGGGTGGTGGGAGGACAGACAGGTGACCCCAGGGGCCAGCCAGAAGGACAGGATAACAGAAGGGGGAAAGACAGGGACTTCCCGGGGCAGGGAGCAGTCTAGAGCAGGCATGGAGGGGAAGAAAGGCACAAGGGTTTGAAACGAAAACATGCACATATTATGCAAATCAGCATGCAAGCAAAATCATCTGGCATTGCACCCTGGGGGCGGGCCCCATCTCCCCTGCCTGCCACCATCCCCAATCTGCACTGGCTGCCTCCCTTCAGGGGGGGCTCCCCACCCTGCCCATGCTTCTGCCCTTCTTCCCTCCCTCTTTGGGTACTGGGCGCAGAACACTGCTGTGAATTCAACAGCAACCTGCAGCCCTGTGACCACAGCAGCCTGCACACTGTCCAGCTGCGGCCCCAAGGACCCACCTGGCCTGAGCCAAGAGCTGCGGCCACTTCTGCCGGTGACGGGGGTCATGAAGAAGACAGGGGCTACTAAGTGGCTATGAGTGCCTTACCCCACCCCGCACCAAAGCCCCCAGACCAGGCCATTTCCGGCTTGACCTGCTCTGGGACACTCAGCATGTGCTCTTGACAGGAACCCCTGGATTGTGTGCCCACTGTGTGCTCCTCATGCCTGGAATGCAATCAAAGAGCACCGGGCTGGGATGGGGGAGCTGCTTGACAGTGTTGGCTACGCCAGGCAGCACACACATATGACTGCGGTTCTCTAAGATTCTGGTGTGGCTGTATCATTCTTGTCACCTTGGGAAGAAACCATAGCCATTCCAACGTGGCCCAACACACAGAGAATGCCAGGCGGTGACCACTCGTGCTGAGGTCACTGGCTTGCATAGTTACTAGGATACTCTGCTGCCCTCATTACTTGTGAGTCCATGCCTTCTGCTTATTAAAAAAAGAACGCGGCCAGTCTTGTAACACAGTAGGTGAAGCCTCAACCTGCAGTGCTAGGTATATCATATGAGCACCAGTTCAAGTCACAGCCACTGCACTTCCAATCCAGCTCCCTGCTAAAATCTAAAGTGCCTGGAAAAGCAGAAGATAGTCCAAGTCTTTGGACCCCTACACTCACATGGGAGATCCAAAAAGAAGCTCCTGGCTCCTGGCTACAGATCAGCCCAGCTCTGGCTGTTACGGCCATTCAGGTAGTAAAGGGGCAGGTGCGATCCCTCTCTCTCCTCTCTCTCTCTCTATAACTGTGCCTTTTAAATAAAAATACAATTTTTCAAAAAGGAGAAATGACAGAAGTGTTGCCTGCAAAGCTGGGCGTGTCACCCAACAGCAGCCTCAATGCCTCGTATTGATCCCACCTCTCCATCACATCCTTTCCTCCATACTCCATCTAATCTGCTGTGTGTAGCCTATGAGTGCGTAGGTCATGGCAGGCAGGTCTGTGTAGGTACACACTATCACGCTGAGCCGTTTGCACCCCTCTGCTCGGTGACAGCCAAGTGCCTGCACTTGAAGCCATCCCTGCTCTGTTTCCTTAACTGTGACCTAGGAATCACCCCTCCACAACCCGCTGAGGCTCCTTCAGGTTTAGGGGATCATAGCAACATGCGAGGTGCACAGAGGCTGGCTGCCAAGCATGAGTGAGTTAACATGTGGATGGAGCCAGCTCCAGCTGGGACTGCTGTGGACACAGCACAGAGCAGGCAGAAGACTGGGGCAAGGCTAGAGCAGATGCTCAGGTCAGGCAGCATCTGGGAGAGGGGAGGAGCCGGGGGCGGGGGGAGTGTGGCGGCTCATACCTGGTAGTCGGGCTTGGTGAAGTAGTCGAGGCTGGCGATGTGGTCCAGGAAGAGGTGAAACTCCGAGGGCATGTGCTTCAACAGCATGCGATGCTCATACTTCTCCTTGATCATCCCCACCTGCTCCTGCAGGCAACGGGGCGAGGGAGCTGCAGCCCGGCTGCCCCCATGCCGGACCCCTCCGCCCTCTCCAGCCCCACGCACCCGGGGCTCACTTTGTCCTTGATCTTCCTCCAGGGCAGCTGGCCCACTGCGAACTCCACCAGCATGTAGAAGAGGGACCACAGGTCATCGTGGCGGCCCATCTCCTGGGGGCGGGCAGCGAGTCACCCATGGCTCTCATGACCTCCCTTGGGCGTGGATGGCTACACGTCTCTCCAGGGACACTAATCAAGGAGGCTTGACACCCAGACCTCCTGCAGATGACGGAGCTGGGGTCTCTGTCCCCAGCCCGTCAGCACACACACAAACCGACAAGTTGACATAGCTGCCTGTCCTGTGTCACCCCCTCCTCCTCCACAGTGGGAACAAAAAGGACAGATGTCCCAGAAGAAGAGGAGGAAGAGAATGGGCATTCAGGATGCCAGCAGGGTCACCTTCTCCCAACGCAGCTGGCAGATTCCTGTCCCTGCCCCATTCTCCTTTCCCCTCCTTAACACCAGCCTGCCCCCTGCTCCAGCAATAACACTCCATTCTGACCTCACTCCCATGGCCACCACCTGCCTCAGCCCACACCTGCCACTCACCCGGTTCTTGTGGGCATTGACTGAGGCGTAGCGGACAGTCCCACGAAACCCGGCCACATTCCGAGGCTGCAGAGAGGAGACCACCAATGAGAGGCTCACCCCTCCATCCTGGCCACTTGTATGCTTAGCTTAGCCCTGTCTTGTCCCTGGCTTCCTTTTGCTTTCATCCCCCTTGCTCTGCAAGGTCGCCTGGCTAAGAGCAGACCCAAGACCTACCCTGTGACTCGTCCATCTCACACCTGCCTCTAGTGTACAGCTTGCTGGCCGTGGCTGTGGCATCTCCCTGAGAGAGCCCAGGAGGAGGGAGAAGAGACCATGCTTGGTGTGCATGCCTCAGTTGGGGGACACAGATATCAACCGCCAGGCTGGGGTGGGGCTGGGGTGGGGGTAGGGGAGTCCACCACTGTCCTAGGTCCCCAGGATGTGGTAGCACTCACGGGTCGGACGTCTCCTGTGGTGTTGGTGTACTGCCGGGCCAGCCCGAAGTCCAGCATGTAGCACTTCCTATAGGTGGAGGGCAGCCTGCCCATAGCGAAGTTCGACTGCCAGCAACAAAGAAAGAGCAGCCATGAGCCAGCACTGGGGGCTCCAACTGCCCAACCCACCATGAGGGGTGTTAAGAGAGGGCTAGGGGCATGCAGTCACACACAGGAAGACCTCAAATGCATGACTGCCTGTGTGTGTGTGCATGTGTGGTGGGCACCGTGCCTTATCTGAGGGCTGCCTACGGGTCTGTCCCTTTAGTGATGAGGAAACTGAAGATCACAGGCAAGAAGGGGCTTTTCTAAGATTAAACAGCAAGAGAGGGTGAAATGGCCAGGTCGTAAACCTGGACCGGCACAGCTCTAAACCCTCGGCCTGGTGACAGGGTCTAGGGTAGCTATCTGGCCACAGGGCACTGTATGACATAGGGCCACTTTTCTGATCCCTGGAGGTGGGGAGTTTTTCTCCCAGCATCAAGATCCAAGAGGTCACCAAGTCAACTCCTTGGGAGTTCCCTTCCAAGCCCCCCACTCCCTCCCACTCACCCTGCCATCCTCCCCTAGCTCCTGCCCTTTCTGTGTTCACAGGCCACTGGAGGATCAGAGACAAAGAAGGGAAGAGTGGGACAGATGTGAGGACGCGGCCATGGCCATGGTTATGGGGCAGCAGGGGGGTGTGCCCACTGGAAGCTGAAGAAAGAGGAGGAGGAGCAGGAGCTCAGGGTGGAGAGCAGGAGGAGTTCAGATGACAAAGCTGAGTGCCCACAACTGGTGTCGGGGAGCGGAGTCTGGGGGTGAGGGGGGCTCACCGGCTTGATGTCCCGGTGCAGGAAGCCCACCGAGTGAATGGCCTCAATGGACTCCAGGATCTGCTTGCCCAGGCGCAATGTGGTGCTCAGCGTGAAGGTGCCTCGAGGCTGACTTCGGCGCAGGTCGGCCAGGTTCCGGCCCTGGAGATGGAGGGCAGGGTAGGGAGGGCAGACAGGAGGATGAGACCACAGGCCAGCCTCAGCTGCCATCCTAGCCTCCTCCTTCCCCGACTCTTCCCAGCCCCTTCCCTGAATGTCCGTGCCCACCCTCCGCTTGCCCAGCAACCAGTTACCCTGCTCCTTTGACCTGCAGGGGGAGAGGGGAAGGCGTGTGGGCCGGGGGGGGGGGGGGCTCACCTGAAGCTGCATCACTACATAGTTGAATTTCTCGTTCCTCCCACAACCGATAAACCGGCACACGTGGTCCTTCCCTGAGAGGCACAGAGAGGGAGGTTTCCCAACTCCAACCCTAATGTGAGGGCTCCTTGATTCCTGGCCCACCCCAGCCCTGGACCCCAGGGTGCCTCTCCCATCACTTTCTCCTGCCCTTGGCCCCATCATGTCTGTTAGACTCTGGTTCCCTCATTTCCATCCCGGTACTGCTCTATTACCTCTTCCAGCCACAGTACTCCCCCTCTTCCCCAGCTACCTCTCTGAGCATGGCTCTGAGAGCCTGGCTGCAGCATCCCTCCCTCACCCCACACCTGCCCGGCCCAACCCAGGCCCACACCTTGCAGCTTTTTGAGCACGGCCACCTCCATCTTGAGGACCTGCTTGGGCTGCTGGGCTGACTCCACCTTGAGGGCCACATTCTCCCTGGTCAGCAGGTCCATGGCCTCATAGATCTCACCAAAGCCGCCGCCCCCGATCTTTTTCAGCTACAGGGATGAAGGAGAGGGGGTCTCCTCAGGGATCATGCTGGACAGTTCCTCAGCTCAGCCAGCAGTTGTGGCTCTTCCTTCAGGGGCCGGGAGCCAGGGTGTGTGTGTGTGTGCACGTGTGTGTATGATTCCAGGTCTTCTTTCTTCCCATCCAAGTACTAGTGTGTGTGTGTGTGTGTGTGTGAGCGTGTGTGTATGACTCCAGGTCTTCTTTCTTCCCATCCAAGTACTAACCAGGCTCCACCCTGCTTAGCTTCCGAGAGCAGCCAAGATGGGTGCAGTCAGGATGGATGACTATAAACAGGCCTCTTTTCCTTGCCTCACCCCCAGCATCAGTGCCCCAAATTCCTGTCCTAGTGCCTGGGACAGAGCTCAGCCCTCAGGCTTCCATCACCTGCATGCACACACACATACACACATGTACACATGTGACTGCACACCCACGTGCACACATGCTTGCAGAGCAGACAGCAAAGATGTGTGACTCCACACAGACAAGGGGACAGACTTGCACTGGATTATAAAGGGCCTAGTGGACTACCCTGGACATTTTCTTCTCTAGAAGAACAACATATACTCTCCTCCTCCCTTGCCCCTCCCATCTAGACTGAACAACCCCCATCCAGAAGGAAAACCAGCTCCAGGGCCTCCCAGACTGCTCCCCCTGTGGCAGCCAGCACATGTTGGGGTGTCAGTGGTGGGAGAAGATATTCCGGAGAGGGGCTGGGCCATGGGTATCCCAGCCACACCCACTGCTGAGGGTCACGTGGCTGGCTAGGTGCCTGTGCCTGTGCTGCACCAGATCGGGCCAAGACTCCCACTTGCAGACGGGTGGTGCGAGGGGCTTTGGACACAGTCCTCAGTCCTCGGGAAGCATGGCCGAGCTCTTTGAGGGGAAGGGAGGCACAATGCTGAGTTCAGGGGAGGAGGAGCACGCAGGGGGGCTGCTGGCCAGTGGTAGGGGAGCAGGGAAGAGGTGCCAAGTTGTCAGCAATGACTCGTCTCGGTTTCGGCTTCTCCATAGCCACCTTCAGGGCTGGCCTCCCTGTTCTGAGAATCTCCCAGAGCCCACCTGCACCCCCGCCCTGAATTTCTGATGACCTAGATCTGCCAGCAGGTGAACTCGTGCCCCGCCCGCCGGCTGCGTCTACCTTGCTACCCTCCCCTTCCGCTCTCGCAGCACCTGAGCCAAGATTGGTGGTGGAGCTAAAGGACCGCAGCTTCCCAGCAGGTTCCCACTCCAGAAGGATAGAAGGAAGGGAAGCAGACAGCTAGGTGGGTCCTAGGGGAAGAGAGGGGTTCTTGTGTCCACGAAAGAGGAATACAGAGAGAAACCATAGCAGCTTTCTACTGGGACATGCCCAGGAAGAGAGAGACTCAGGACACGTGGGGGTAAGGGGATTGGAGGGGCAAATCTGCCTTTCCAATATAAATAAATTTTAAAAATAGTCCTTTAAAAAATCAAAAGGGAGTCGAGTTGGTGCTTGGCATAAGACAGGTGCATCCCACATGACAGAGCCTGGGTTTGAGTCCTGACTTGCTTCCGGCTCCAACTTTCTTTTTAAAAATTATTTATTTATTTTTACTTCAAAGTCAGATTTTTACAGAGAGGAGGATCTTCTGTCTGATGATTCACTCCCCATGTGACCACAATGGCCGGTGCTGCACTGATCTGAAGCCAGGAGCCAGGAGCATCTTCCAGATCTCCCACACGGGTGCAGGATCCCAAGGCCTCGGGCCGTCCTCTACTGCTTTCCCAGGCCACAAGCAGGGAGCTGGATGGAAGTGAAGCTTCTGGGATTAGGACCGGCGCCCATATGGGATCCCGGAGCTTTCAAGGCGAGGACTTTAGTCGCTAGTCCACCACACTGGCCCGTGGTTCCAGCTTTCTGCTGGAAGACAGCAGGTGGCGGCTCAAGGACTTGGCTCCCTGCCAGCCACATGGAGTTCCCAGCTCCTTCTAGCCTGGAGCAGCCCCAGCTGCTGCCGGCATTTGGGAAGCAACCCAGTAAATGCAAGATCTGTGTTTCTCTACCAAATCATACATCTTTTTAGAAATATTAAGAAAAATAAAAATTAAGAGATGCAATCCAATTAAAACATAGAAGAAAATAAGAAGGGGAAAAAATAACTTCGAGGTTGAAGTGGAAACTTTTCTGGCCAGCATTGCTCTGACTGCTGAGGAAGGCGCAGACCTAGTCCAGGGTCCAGCAATGGGAGCACACTCTCCATCTCACATTCCAGGCCCTATTCCTCCCCGTCTTCTAAGTTCTTTCACAGTCCTAAACTCTGCTGAAGGTTTTCCTCAAGTTGGAAGGGCAGAAAGGAGCCTGGACTCTGGGCCCAGTTCTGATGCCCCCAGGTGACAGTGCAAATGCCTAAGCCATCAGCCAGGGAGACCTGGTCCCCCTGCCCATAACCCAATCCTGAGCCTCAGTTCCCACACCTGTGATATCAGGAGCTGATGCCACAGGTGGCTGAGATGACGCCGTGTGCAGGCATGGTGACAGTGATGGCTCAAAACGAATGCTGTGTGTTCCTGTCGCTAACTACCCTCTCGCTGCCTGGGGTACTGGAGCCCCATTTTCTCCCAGCCACAGGCCAGGTCAGGAAGTCTGTTCTTGGTCTCCAAGCCTTGCCTCCCTGGCATAAGATGGCGCACTCCCTCCATCTTCCCTAGCCCGGCAAATGTCTAAGCAGAAAGGTAGGGGGGCCTGGCCACCCTCAGCTACTCTTGATTACTTCTGCCCAGTGCATCTCCCACTGCCAACTCCCCGAAGTACAGGAAAGTTCCAGACCCTCCTGCCCCTTCCTTCACTATCACCCTAGCTCCTGCCCCAACTTCTCCAGGATGACAAGGCACTGTCTCTCTGGAAGTCCCACACAGCCCCTTTCTCATCCTTAGGGTCCCTAGGAGTCTCCCCCTCTCACCATATTGCTCTCCCGGAGACCCCCAAAAGACATCCCTGAAAACACCACCACCTTGGCCTCTCAGTACCTCTATGGGACCTGCGCGGCGGCCCGGAGGCTGTTGCCATGGAGACCCGCCCGCACTCAGGCTCCACCCTCCTCCCCAGGCCTGCACCCCTGGCAAGCCATCTCCACCCCCCCATCCCAAGCCACGGTCCTCGGGCGGGCGCCAACACACACACACGCACACACACACACGCACATGCACACGCGCAGAGTAAACCTGACCTCGGCTGTTCTCCCTTCCTCCCCGGGCAGACCCACAAGTTCACATGCTGCTTCTGCCCACGCTGCCACCCCACGCCATCCTGCCCCCACACTGATAAGAACACAGAGCGCGCTCTTAGGCGACAAAGAGAAAGGGAAGCGAGGATCCGATCCAAGAGGCCCTACTCGCCGGACGCTGCCATTCTCGACCCCCGCGCGTCCCCTCCCTTCCAGCCCCCTCCCCCGGGGAAGCTCGCACTACAACTCCCAGCAGGCCGAGCAGCCTAAAGTCCCGGGCTGGAGGAGAAGAGCACGCTGGGAGATGGAGTCTCGGCATGTTGCACCTGCCGCAGAAACCAGGGAGGGGAGGAGGGTGCACGGAGAAGATGGAGTGCGGCTGCGGTGGGAGCCGCCTGCAGGGCCTCTTTCCCCACGCACAAGCCTCGGCGTCCTCTGCCGAAGCGGAGGGGACACGCGCTCATTCACTGTCCTTCTCCAAGGTCCGGGCAGAGGGAGAGCGAGCCCCCTCCCCCACCCCCTCCTCCCTCCTCCCCACACTGAGCTCTGCAGCTCCTGCCCAGACATCCAACCAGGAGTTGTTCCAGGCTGGGCCCGACCAACGTGACCTAGCGGGGAGAGGATGAACGAGGGCGGAGTTGGAGAGAGGGTGCTGGGAGGGAGCGATTGTCCACATGTGTGGGCAAAGATGATGACCCGCAAGCACTTTGCAAATGAGTCCCGGACAACCCCCCACACCTTAAGGGCAACGGTCTTTAGGTCGACCCCTCTCCCCCCTGCCCCCTCCTCCTTCCCAATGCCTCCAGCCCCACCAGCACCAGGGTCACTCACTCACCACCTTCCAGCGATCCTTGACCGGGAAGTTGGCCGGCAGGATGTCGGCCTGCTCCCCTCCCCCACTCATGTTGGTTTCGTCTTTAAGGGCAGCCGCTAGGCACTGCATCCGCCAGCCTGACGGAGGGGTGTCCGCAGGGTCTGCCCTGGGGGGGCCATCTACCTGGGGGAGCAGTGAGGGACCATAAGTGGGGACCTTGCCGCACCTGGCAGGTGCGGAGGCTGCCAGCTGCACTCCGCCAGTCAGCATCCTCTCCGGGTCCCCTGGGTAGGTGCTCCAAGGATTGCTGGCTGGAGGTACAAACTGGCCCTGTGAAATCAGCAGTGGGGCCCAAGTGCTGACAAAAAAAGGCAGGGAACAGTGGTTGCTCAGGCAGTGGGGAGAACATTGGTTAGAGACCACTGCTAGCCAATGAAGGTGGAGAGAATTCACAGACCAGGAGGACATTCTGGACTGGGACCTTGTCACGGTCAAGGAAGCCTGCACCGTTAAGGACCAGTCGTATGACCTGGGCTCCACGGCTCCCACATCTCCGTGGGCCCCCCAGGATGCCCGTGCAACTGTGCGTCACAGGCTCTGAGACAAGGCAGGACCTCCTGAGCTTGAGGTGACCCAGGAGAAAGCCACGGCAGAGTGACCTGATTATGCACCAGGGGAAAAGAAAAGGGAGAGGAGACACTTCATCCCCTGAGGCCAATGCCCAGGGAGGAGGAGGTGGTGGCTCTCTGGGGACCGGAGCCCTGTGGCCATGCTGAACTGGGAGAGCAGGGAAGTAGGAGAAGCCCATCAGAAGGCAAGGAGCCTCAGGTGGGCTGGGGTGAGTTCAGGGACCAGCAAGGGGCAAGCTCTGGAGCCCTGGGAGAGACAGAAGTGGGCGTTTCCCCAGCGGTGAGGCACGCGTTGCAATGTGTGCATGTGTGTGTGTACACCTGTGCATGCATCGCCACGGTAAGTGTGTGTCTTTATGCCTGTGTCTGTGAGCCTATGTGGGCTGGAGTGTGTGTGTGTGTGTGTTTGGCAGGTGCAACAGGAAATGACTCTCTGAGCTTTTTGCTAACCAACCCAACACAGCTTTGGGGAACCTGGATGCTTCCCCAACAGTTTTTTTTTTTTTTTATTCATGCAACACTGTGCCAGCACAGTGACCCTGGAGGGTCCCAGTCAGAAAAGAAAAACAGGGCATGGAGGAACTTAGGACTGAGGCTCGGGAAGGAGGAGAGGGAAGGAGAAGAGCCAAGTGGCTCGAGACACCCATTAATGGGGTGGGAACTATCCAAACTTGTCCTGTCTTGGGAGAAGAGAAATTTCTGGGGCGGGGGTGCTCCAGGGTGGAGGCATCCTGATATCGGCAGGGAGAGGGGATGTGACACAACTTTGGCCAGGTCACAGGGTGCCAGAGGGACATGAGGGGCAGAGCAGGCTTCAGGGAGAGACACCTGCCACTTTGTCTTTCACAAGGTGGAATCCACATCACTCCTACCGCTGTGGGCTGTGAGCAACAGGACGGCAGCAGAGGGAAGAAGAGGTGGGGGGTTGGGGACCAAGACCGCAAGCTCAAGAAACAATTGCCCCTGTGGAGGGTGGGGGTCTCGGAAATTAACCAGGTGACCACCGCAGGATGGTGCGATCTGTGGGTTGATGAGGTAAAGTAGTGTCCTGCCTCCATGCCTAGACAGGTGAACCTGAAGGGAACGGGCAAGAGGGGAAAGGACAGACCCGGGCCTCTCCCCTGCCCCCGTCTGTCCCTGAAGGTCGCATGCACACAGCGACTTGGATGCCCCAGTACTGCCCCTCAGGCCCCTGAGCTTGCATGAGAGGTAGAACTTGAAGAAATGTTTATTCATCTCTCCTGTGTAAGGCCACTGATGTGCGCACAGATGTGCAATCATGCATGTGCCGTGTGTATGTGTGCATGCGTGTGCCAGGCAGCAGGATTGCCTAGCTAGTGACTGGGGGACTTGTCCTGGTATGAAAATGCATGGCTGAGTGCTTTGGCCAGGTGTGTGCCAGGTGTGTGTGGGCATGTGGGAGTCCAGTGGGAGGTCCTGGGCACAGGTGGAAAGGAGTGTGGAAAGGGGCAGAGGAGAATGGGAGGGATGAGGAGTGATGGATCAGAGGACAGGATCAGGTACCATTGAGACAGGTGAACCACAAGGACAGGTGAGGGAACCATACAGGCCCACGCTGGGATTCCGGCACAGTGCAGAAGGAAGAAGTAGGTAAGGAGGCTAGTGGGAGGAATGCAGGGACAGGAGGAGAGAGATGAGATTGGGAGGCAGAGGAATAACCTCTATCCGGCTGACAGGAGAGTGGGACGAGACTACCGGACAGGGCACGCCGCTGGGGAGCAACGAGGAGCAAAATCCCTGGAGGACCAGCTGGAGAGCGTGCTGGGGGCAGGGAGCGGCCCCAGGCCTCGGGCTGCGGCCCAGGCGGTGCAGGCGGTGCAGGCCGGTGTCCTGCTCGGCCGGCAACCGCAGCCCAGGGCACGCTGTGTGCCTGCAGCCGAGCTGGGTGGGAGGCCCTCGGAGCTCGCGGCAAGCACCCCCTCCCGCCCCCGGCCCGGCCCGCCCGGCCCCGCCCCGCCTCACCTGCTCTGTGCCCGCTGCGGCTGCAGCTGCGGCGGCAGCGGAGGCAGCGGCTCGGGGCGGCGCATCCCCCGGGGCCGGGGCGGGGCGGGCGCGGGGGTGGCTCAGCGCAGCGCGGGGCGGCCCGCTCCCTCCGGCGGCGGTGGTGGTGGCCTCCCGACCGGGACCATCCCGGCCCGGCCCGGCCCCGATCCTCTTCGGGCGGCGGCGGCAGCGGCGGCGGCAGAGCGGGGAGCTGCCCACAATGCACTGCGCCGCCAGCATCAGCACCAGCCCTGACATCACCGCTCCACCGCCCCGGCTCTGACATCACCGCCCTGTCTCTGACATCACGTTCGTCCCAGTCCCTCCCGCCTGTACGCTCTCCCTGAAAGCTCCCCTCGCTACTCGCAGGTCCTCAGTGGTGTCTGCTTCTATGAGTTCAATCCCTCCAGCTCAGCTCCACGACTCTACCTGTTCCATAAAACTCACCTGTTCCCAACACCTTTCACCTCTCCACTGCGACAGGTCCCCAGTACTCCTGGCCTCACTGCACCGGCGTTACCTGGCTCCCCACTCCGTCCTCCATGTGTTCATGGACTTCTAAACCTGTTTGCCCTCACCTGTTCCCAGTTTCCCATCCGGCCCCATCACTTACCTCTTCTAAAACCATCTTATGTTGCAACTTACCACCCCTTCCCTGGCTCCCTGGTATTCACCTCATTACACCAGAACTTTGCCTCTTGGCGTAACCTCTCTCTTTTTGGCCCTTTCTCCCATCTGTTGACAAACTCTGCCATTGTTTCTGACTGCTTACCAAATAAGATGCACACTCTTTACTGTGACATTAACAACGTTTCCCAACGTGCACGCGTGAGGCCAGTGCTCGCCTCTGGCAGGCAAGCCGACTCGGTATTCTCTGAAGATACTTTGCACTTTGTCTCTCTCAAGTTGTTCCCTCTCTCCCTGCTCCCCCACACGCCTTCAACAAACACATCCTGGACATCTCTCATAATAACAGCAGCAATATTTATGGCTGCCAAACGCTGTTCTAAATTAATACATCCGAGGGCACTATTTAAAGGCTGTGGGAAATGGAGCCAAAAAGAAGTTTATTTTGTTGAAAAAAATACATATTGAAATCCATGCTTGCTATTTCACGATTTGGGGGGAAAACTTCCTATCTGCATAGATTTTTAAATTTTTAAAGACTATTTATTTATTATTGGAAAGTCAGATTTACGGAGAGGAGGAGAGACAGAAAGATCCTCCATCTGCTGATTCACTCTCCAAGTGGCTGCAATAGCCAGAGCTGAGCCGATCTGAAGCCAGGAGCCAGGAGCTTCCTCCAGGGCTCCCATATGGTGCAGGGTCCCAAGGCTCCAGACCGTCCTCCACTGCCTTCCCAGGCCACAAGCAGGGAGCTGGATGGAAAGTGGAGCATCCAGGATACGAACCAGTATACATATGGGTTCCCAGAGCATGCAAGGCAAGGATTTTAGCCCCTAGGTCCAGATTTCAAACTTTTGTACCTAAATAATCTTACCTTTCATGCCATGTTCTATGAAAATTTTAATACAGGGCCCGGCGCGGTGGCGCAAGTGGTTAAGGTCCTCGCCTTGCACGCCCAGAATCCCATATGGGCACCGGTTCTAATCCCGGCAGCCCCTCTTCCCTTCCAGCTCCCTGCCTGTGGCCCGGGAAAGCAGTCAAGGATAGCCCAAAGCTTTGGGACCCTGCACCCATTTGGGAGACCCGGAAGAGGCTCCTGGCTTCGGATTGGCATAGTATCGACCGTTGCGGCTCACTTGGGGAGTGAATCATCGGATGGAAGATCTTCCTCTCTGTCTCTCCTCTCTGTATATCCGCCTTTCTAATAAAAAATAAAATAAATCTTTAAAAAAAAAAGAAAATTTTAATACAGATTTTTTGTTAATGTATATATTTTTTTTAAAAAGATTTACTTGTTTTTATTTGAAAGGCAGATTCAGAGAGAGAGCGAGATCTTTCACCCACTGGTTTACCTCCCCAAAAGGCTGCAGGGTTACAGCAGCGCTGATCTGAAGCTGGAAGCCAGGAACTTTTTTCTGGTATCCCATGTGTGTTCAAAGACACATGGAGCTAACCATTCTCTACTGCTTTCCCAGGCCATTAGAAGGGAGCTGGATCAGAAGTGGAGCAGCTGGAACACACACTGGTGCCCATATGGGGTGCTGGTGCTACCGGTGGAAGATTATAATGGCTCACCACTATGTCAGCCCCATGTATTTCCTTTCTTTAAAAGGAAGCATAACTGGTATCCCAATTTGTGCCTAACCACCCCTTCCAGCCATCAGGCAGCTTGTTAGCAGCCCCCAGAGCCCTCTCTTACCGTAGACCAAACAGAAATAAAAGTTTTTGCTGCAACTTGAAAAACAAACAAACAAAAAAAGGAAGTGTAACAGAGAGAGAGAGAGAGAGAGAGAGACATCTTACATTAGCTGGTTTACTCACCAAAGGACCACAATAGCTGGAGCTGGAACTGGGTTAGCTCAAAGCCAGGGGCCACGCATTCCAGTCAGGTCTCCCACACGGTTGCAGGGCTCAAGCACTTGGGCCGTCCTCTGCTGTTTCCCCAAACACACTAGCAGAGAACTGGATCGGAAGTGAAGCACCAAGGACTCCAACCAGCGCCTACACGTGATATGGCATCACAAGCAGTCCTAACTACACTTCGAGGCAAGAATACTATTGTCAGATTTACTTTATGATGATGTTGCTGAGAGTGAGAGAGATGAAATCACTGGCATTTGGCTACACAGCTAGCAAGTAACAAGGCTGGGTTTTCGACCCTAGTTCCAGGATCCATGCTCTTCCCACCCTGGAAGAACCCCTGAGTCATCAAAGGACGCTTCCCAGAGGAGGTTCCTCTAACCAGGAGTGGAAGATTGGTGGGAATTTGACAGCAGTCCAACAGGACCAAAGTGGAGGGTGAGAGAGACTTGCAGCCTGAGAAAACAGCACACGATGAGGTTGAGGGTGGGCCTGGGTTACGAGGCCGCTGGCGTTTACTCACCTGGCTTCGGGAAGCTGGTGGTGAGGCTACCATATCCACCCTTGGAATCTGGGAATCCCTCCCCTTCTGCCCAAGAGATCAGAAGATTACTTCCAGAAATTGCCCTTGTCCATGGGAGTTATCCCAAGCAAGGTTATCCCACATCCACCTGATGATCAGCCAGGGCTTACACAGGCTTGATGTTGCTCTCACCCCAACTTGGGGTTGCTCAGAAGGGGCTGCCCTCTAGCTACAGCAAGTCAGGCTGCCCTGTGGGACACCAACACCCCGTATTCAAGCACCAGTTCGAGTCCCGACTGCTCTGCTTCCAAATGGCTCGCTGCTCATTCATCTGGGAGAGCAGCAGAGAACAGCCCAGGTCACTGGACCCCTGCAGCCACGTGGGAGATCTAAAGGGAGAGCCAGGTTCCTGGTTCCAGCCAGGCCCAGCCCTGGCTCTCCTTCCCTCCTCTATTATTCTGCCTTTAAAGAAAACAAATAAAATAGATTTAAACAGAAGGGATGATCCATTTTCAAAATTAGTCCGGCCAGCCAGGGTTGCCGTGCAGACACCATCAGAATGCAATTTCCCCCCAGTCCAGCCCAGTTTGTTCCGCACCCTCCCCCAACAGCAGCCGATCACCGATCACCCGAGTGCATAGTTAATTTCTATCTCAGAGAAGGTGGCCCGAAGGGCCCTGCCTTCAGACAGAGTCACTGCAACAACTGCTTCTGCCCCTTTAGTGATTCGTCGGAGCGACAGAGCGTGAGCTGGGCACACGCTTGCGCGCACACATCTCCATCTGCTGCTCATCCCCCCAGATGCCTGGATCTCCATCCAGGTCTCTGGCAGGAGTGACAAAGACCCAGTCATTTAAGCCATGACCAGTGGGTTCCAAGGTCTGCACTGGCAAAAAGCTGAAGAGGAGCCAGTTTTTGTTTTTTATTTTTTGTTTTTGTTTTCAATTTGTCCTAACTTTTTATTTATTTATTTATTTATTTATTTAGATAATATATTTTTTTTTGAAAAGTCAGACCTATAGGAAGGAGGAAAGATAGAGAGAAAGATCTTCCTTCCGATGATTCACTCCCAGGTGGCCACGATGCCTAGAGCTGAGCCGATCTGAAGCTAGAAGCCAGGAGCTTCTTCCAGGTCTCCCATGTGGGTGCAGGGTCCCAAGGCTTTGGGCCGTCCTTGACTGCTTTCCCAGGTCACAAGCAGGGAGTTGGATGGGAAGTGAAGCTGCTGGGATTAGAATTGGCACCTATATGGGAATGCCTGTGTGTTCAAGGCGAGGACTTTAGTCGCTAGGCCGCCGCGCTGGGCCCTATTATACCTTTTTAAAGATTTCTTTCTTTATTTGAAAGACAGAGGTACAGAGAGAAAGGGAGAGAAAGAATCTTCCTACTGCTGTTTAATTCCCTGACACCCCCAACCCCCACGGCCCTACACACACACACACACACACACACACACACACACACACACACAAATAACTCCAATGGCCAACAATGAGTCCAGACTGAAGCTAGGAGCCAGGAGATTCTTCCAGCTCTATCATGTGGATGCAAAGACCCAAGATCTTGGGCCACCCTACATTGATTTCTGAGATCCATTAGCAAGGAGCTAGAGTGGAAGTGGTGCTGCCAGGCGCTGTGTGATGGCTCAGTGGATAAATATTTGTATGTGCCCGGATCCTACATGAGTGACTGGTAGTGTCCCAGCTATATCATTTTCCATCCAGCTCTCTGCTTGTGGCCTGGAAAAGCAGTACATTATGGCCCACAGCCTTGGGACCCTGCACCTACGTGGGAGACCCAGAAGAGGCTCCTGGCTTCAAATCGGCCACCTGGGGTATGAATCAGCAACAGATCTTTTTCTCTCTGTAAAATCTGCCTTTCCAATAAAAATAAATATATATAACAAAATTTTTTTAAAAATGAAGTGGAAGGCCCGGCACGATGGCGCAGTGGTTAAGGTTCTCGCCTTGCACGCCCGGGATCCCATATGGGCGCCGGTTCTAATCCCAGCAGCCCCGCTTCCCTTCCAGCTCCATGTTTGTGGCCTGGGAAAGCAGTTGAGGACGGCCCAAAGCTTTGGGAACCTGCACCCGTGTGGGAGACCCGGAAGAGGCTCCTGGCTTCGGATCGGCATAGCATCAGCCGTTGCGCTCACTTGGGGACTGAATCATCGGACAGAAGATCTTCCTCTCTGTCTCTCCTCTCTGTATATCCGCCTTTCCAATAAAAATAAAGTAAATCTTAAAAAAAAAAAATGAAGTGGAGCTGCCAAGGCTCGAACTGGTGCCCACATAGGATATAGCTAGTGGCTTAAGCTGCTGCATCACAACACTGGCCTGTCTTCTAAGTTATTACACGAATGGACTCATTGTAAGAACCTGGACCGACCCCAGCTGCTGCAGCCATTTAGGGCATGAATCCAAGAATGAAAGAGCTAACTCACTTGCTCTCTCTCTCCCCCAACATACATATTCCAATAGATTTTCTTCTTACTACAGATCATACTTTTCTGCTTTCCACCCTTACCAATTTCTTTATTTTTAAAGATTTATTTGTTTTTATTGAAAAAGCAGATCAGATTTATCCAGAGAAGGAGAGAAAAATATATTCCATCTGCTTGTTCACTCCCCAAATGGCCACCACAGAGCTGAGCCGATCCGAAGCCAGGAGCCAGGAGCCAGGAGCTTCTTCCAGGTCCCCCACAAGTGTGCATGCTTCCAAGGCTTTGGGTCGTCCTCCACTGCTTTCCCAGGCCACAAGCAGGGAGCTGGATGGGAAGTGGGGCATCCAGGACATGAACTGACCCTCCTATGGGATCCCAGAACTTGCAAGGTCAAGATGTGGCCCTTGCGTCAATATGCCAGGCCCACCTAATAATTTCTTATTGGATGTTGAGACTTGTAAGTTTCACTTTGTTGAGTCCTAGGTATTTCTGTATTTCACCAAATGTTTCTGAACTTTGTTCTTGGCAGTAGTTAATTTTTTACTTCATAATTGAGCTGCTTGAGGCTTACATTTTATGTTTTTGCTGGATAAAACAAGAGCAGTCGCTGCCTAGGACTGATGTTTGTCCTACACATATACTGAGGCTAAGCCCCTCTGATCCAACTCACCCAGTGTCCCATGGCCATGGGTGCTCACATCAGCCTGTGGGAATGGCTGCGCGGGAGGACTCCACTGCGACCTTCCAGCAATTCTCCCACCTCTGCTGGTCTCCTCTTCTGCACCTGCTGACCTGTTCGCTGACACTCCTGGGAAATGCTCTGCCCTCCCCAGTCTTGCAGACCAACTGCCTTAACCTCCCGGGACGCCCCACCCCACAGCCGGGACGCCTGCTGGCCAAGGGCAGCCCGGGAGTTCACCTAGTTTTGTTCTCAGGGACTGTCACCCAGTGCCACCTGCTGTTCAGCACTCAGCCACCACCAGGTCACCCAGTGTTAGTTGTCCATCTAGCACGGAAAGCTGTCTCAGAAATTGACCTTTAGCTCCATTCAAGGACACGAGTTTGAAGAGGAAGTGTGAGAGGCCCTCAATACCTAATTCCCGCCCTCTGTGGATGCTTTACCTGGTAGCACTAATCTGAGCTCTCCTAGCCCTGAGCTAAGACTGACTCTTCCCAAGGTCAAATTCAGTCTAAAGCCTCGGAGTCTCCTTAATTCCTATTTAAAAAAAAAATTAGATTTAGGGCCAGGTGGCATGACCTAGCAGCTAAAGTCCTCGCCTTGAACATGCCGGGATCCCATATGGGCGCCAGTTCTAATCCCGGCAGCTCCACTTCCATCCAGCATCCAGCTCCCTGCTTGTGGCCTGGGAAAGCAGTCAAGGACAGCCCAAAGCCTTGGAACCCTGCACCCGTGTGGGAGACCCGGAAGAAGTTCCTGGCTCCTGGCTTCGGATCGGCATAGCACCGGCCGTTGTGCTCACTTGGGGAGTGAATCATCAGACAGAAGATCTTCCTCTCTGTCTCTCTCTCCTCCTCTCTGTATATCTGACTTTGTAAGAAAAATAAATAAATATATTTTTTAAATTAGATTTATTTATTTACATGGCAGGCAGACCCATGGGAGAGGGGGAGATCCTCCACCCACTGGTTCACTCCCTAAATGGCTACAATGGCCAAGGCTGAGTCTGGTTGAAGTCAGAAGCCAGGAGCTTCACTGAGCCTCCCATGTGGGTGCAAGGGTCCCAGCACCCGGGCCACCCTCCACTTCCTTCCCAGATCATCAGCGGGGAGCTGGATCAAAAGCAGAGCAACCAGGACTTAAACTGGTGCCCACATGGGATGCCAGCAGCCACAGGGCTGGATCCTCCTTTGCTCCTTTTTGTAGCACCTTTCATCCCCACTGGGTGTCCTGCACAAAACGGATGCTTCAATAAATATATCTTCAACTTGCAAATTAAATCACACGTGGAAGGAGTGCAAATGTGAACAAGGTTAGACTGCAGTGCTCAGGGATGCATTGTTCAGTAATAAAATCATAAAGTAACATGAGGAAGTTTATTTGTACCACTTTTGTCTTTACTGTAAAAGAAATGGCAGCAGCTACTTTGGGGGGAGGTGCTCAGGGAGCTGTAATTGGAGGGAGCACATAAAAACCCAAGGGTAATGACTACTAAAGTGTTTATATTAAAATGATCATGTGGGGCCTGGCGGCATGGCCTAGTGGCTAAAGTCCTCGCCTTGAACGTGCCGGGATCCCATATGGGCGCCGGTTCTAGTCCCGGCAGCTCCACTTCCCATCCAGCTCCCTGCTTGTGGCCTGGGAAAGCAGTGGAGGACGGCCCAAAGCTTTCGGACCCTGCACCCTCATGGGATACCCGGAAGAAGTTCCTGGATCCTGGCTTTGGATCAGCATAGCATCGGCCGTTGTGCTCACTTGGGGAGTGAATCATCGGATGGAAGATCTTCCTCTCTGTCTCTCCTCCTCCTCTCTGTATATCTGACTTTGTAAGAAAAATAAATAAATAAATCTTTTATAAAAAAAGATCATGTGTTGGTCCCGGCACGGTGGCGCAAGTGGTTAAGGTCCTCGCCTTGCACGCCCAGAATCCCATATGGGTGCCGGTTCTAATCCCGGCAGCCCCGCTTCCCTTCCAGCTCCCTGCCTGTGGCCTGGGAAAGCAGTCGAGGACGGCCCATAGCTTTGGAAACCTGCACCCGCATGGGAGACCCGGAAGAGGCTCCTGGCTTCGGACCGGCATAGTATCGGCCCGTTGCGCTCACTTAGGGAGTGAATCATCGGACGGAAGATCTTCCTCTCTGTCTCTCCTCTCTGTATATCCGCCTTTCTAATGAAAAAATAATAAAAAAAATAATAATAAAATAAATCTTAAAAAAAAAGATCATGTGTTGTAGGTGTTTTCTGTAGCTAGGTTTTATTTTGCAATAAACATGCTTTGGATAGGACCAGCACTGTTATGCAACCAGTTGAGTTGTTGTCTGTGATGTCAGCATCCCGAAGTGGCATGTTGGCTCAAATCTGGGTTGCCTTGCTTCCAATTTGATTCCCTGTTAACAGACCTGGGAAAGCAGCAGAGGATAGCTCAAATGCTTGGGTCCCTGCACGCTTGAGGCTGACTAAATGGAGTTCCTGGCTCTTGGCTTCAGCCTGGCTCAGCCCCAGCTGCTGTCACCATTTTGAGGAGTGAACCAGTGGATGGAAGATTATCTCCCTCTCGCTAATGGATTTTCAAGTAAATAAGTAAATACGTAAGTCTTAAAAAAAATACTTTCAATGTCATGTCCTACGAATGAATGAATGAGCAGATGTGGACACTGAGCATCAGTGGTTCCTAAAGTCGAGAGAGAGAGAGAGGTGCAGGCTCCAGGTACCGCATGGTAGGGGTGCACACCTCACTAGGAGCCAATCCTGTCTTGAATTGACGCTGACTGCAATGAAGCCTCAGATCCAAGTCCATCGCACGGGAAACACGAACAGCAGAGGAACATGTAACATACAGGGACACAGGCAGCAAATCCCGGGTGACAGGAACTTCGGGGGCAAGGGAGGGAGAGAATATAGGGTATGCAGAGGACATGGGACTGTTAGACTGCAAAAACATGCCAACCAAACACAACATGTGGAGTGTGTGTATGTGTGTGTGTGTGTGTGTATCCTGAATTTAATCAAATAGCTTAGAAGCAAATATTTTTTAACATTTGTAAGATAATAGGAAATTTTTGTTTATCTGAAAGGCAGAGTCACAGAAAGAGGAGAAAAAGGAAAGAGAGAGAGAAAGAGAGAGAGAGAGAGACCTGAATTCTCGTTCAATCCCCAAATGGCTGGGCCGCAGCAGCCAGGTCTGGCCAGGCTAAAGCCAGGATCCAGGAGCTTCTTGCAGGTCTCCCATGTGAGTAGTGCTCCAAGCGCTCAGGCCATCTTCCATAGCTTTCCTAGGTGAATTAGCAGGAAGCTGGATTGCAAGTAGAGCTGCCAGGACTTGAACTGGCACCCATACGGTGTCAGTAACCCAAGAAGCAGCTTAACATGCTGTACCACAACACCAACCCAAATGTGTAATTTTTTTAAAAAGTTACTTATGTATTTTTTTTTTTCATTTGAAAGGCAAGAGCAAAAGAAAGAGAGAAGTCTTATTTCTGCTGGTTTACTCCCCAGGTGGCTGTAGCAGTCAACTCTAGGAAGCCAGGACGAAGCCAGAAGTCAAGTGCTTCATCCGGCTCTCCTGCATGGTGGCAGGAGCCCCATGCTTGTGCCTTCCTCTGCTGCCTTCCCAGGTGCATGGCGAGAAGGCTGCGTCGGAAGTGGAGCAGCCAGGACACGAATCGGTACTTTGATACAGGATGCTGGCATAGCCACTGGCAGCTCAGTCCACTGCACCGCAACGCCAGCCCCAAATACTGTTTAAAATATTCATTTAATATAGTCATGTGTAAATTAACTATAATGAAATATAAATATTTAAACGTGTAAGAAGTATTTCTTTACTGGGCTGATGTGGTGATGCGGTGGCTAAAGCACTGCTGTGACGCCTGCATCCGCATCAGAGTGTCTGGGTTTGGGTCCAGGCTCTGCTTCCAGACCCAGATTCACCCATTAAGGCCCTGTCAGCCATGTGAGACCTGGAAAGAGCTTTCAGCTTCTGCCTTCAGCTGGGGTCAGCGGCCATGCGGGCAGTGCATCAAGGCAGGACGAGTTCTCTCTTTGCCCCCTACCTTTCAAGTAAAAAAGAAATAAATTTAAAGGCTGAATGGTAGAGAGAGGAAAGTGAGAGAAAAATTACATCTTCAGGGTTGGTGCAGTAGCCTAGTGGCTAAAATCCTCACCTTGCATGCACCAGGATCACATATGGGTGCCAGTGTGTGTCCTGGCTGTTCCACTTCCCATCCAGCTCCCTGTTTGTGGCCTGGGAAAGGAGCTGAGGATGGCCCAAAGCCTTGAGACCCTGCACTTGTCTAGGAGACCCAGAAGAGGCTCCTGGCTCCTGGCTTTGGATCGACTCAGCTCTGGTTGTTGCAGCTACTTGGGGAGTGAATCAACAGCTGAAAGATGTTCCTTTCTGTATCTCCTCCTCTCTGTATATCTGACTTTCCAATAAATAAATCTTTTAAAAAATCTTTAGAAGTAGGGCCCAGCGCAGTGGCCTAGCAGCTAAAATCCTTGCCTTGAATGCACCAGGATCCCATATGGGCGTCGGTTCTAACGCCAACAGCTCCACTTCCCAGCCAGCTCCCTGCTTGTGGCCTGTGAAGGCATTCGAGGACGGCCCAAAGCTTTGGGACCCTGTACCCGTGTGGGAGACCTGGAATAGGTTCCTGGCTCCTGGCTTTGGACCGGCGCAGCACTGGCTGTTGCGCTCACTTGGGGAGTGAATCATCGGACGGAAGATCTTCCTCTCTGTCTCTCCTCCTCTCTGTATATCTGACTTTCCAATAAAAATAAATACATCTTTTTAAAAAATCTTTAGAAATAAGTAGGCAGATAAATAAATAATTACATGAATAAACAAGGCTTTATTTACTTGGGGAAAAGAGAAGGCGGGAGGATGAGAGAGGAAGAGAGAGAAGGCAGGTTCCCATGCATTGCTTCACTGCCCTATTTGCCCACGATGACTGAATGGAGCTGGGCAGGAGCTGGGCCATCAGTGCTGCGTCCCCAGGGTCTGCGTCAGCAGAAGGCGGAGTGAGGATCTGGAGTTAGGACTCCTACTCAGCCATGCTGAGCTCAGCCACTGGACTCCAATTTTGAAGCAATAGGAAGATTGAACAACGGTGGCATATTGGATGATATTAAGAAAAATAGTGTTTAAATTCTTAGCTGCATTGTGGCATTGTGGGTAAAGCAGCTGCCTGCAATGCCAGCATGTGATGCAGGCACCAGTTCATGGTCTGCCTGTTTCATTCCCTGTTTATGGCCTGGAGGAAGCAATAGAACATGGCTCAAGTGTTTTGCCCCTGCTTCCCATGTGGGAGAGCTGAGTGCTGTCACCTGGCCCTGGTCTGGCCCAGTCCTGGATGTTTCAGCCATTAGGAGACTGAAACAGCAGGTGGAAGATCTCTCTCTTTCTCTGTGTAAATTCGACCTTCAAAGTGAATAAGTAAATCTTTAAATAAGTTATTAGCTGTGATAGCTAAATTTTGGTTCCTTAAAAAAAATAACCCTTGGTGCTACCGTTGTGGCATAGTAGGTAAAGCCACCAACTGTAATGCCAACATCCCGTGTGGGCACCGGTTTATGCTTCAGTTGCTTCACTGATAAAGGCTTAGGACAAGCAATGGAAGATGGCCATGGAGGTGCTCGAGGGTCTGCCACCCATGGAGGAGACCCCAGTAAAGCTTCTGGCTGCTGACGTCAGCCTGATCCGGCTCTGGCCACTGCAGCCATTTAGGGAGTTGAATTAGCGTAAGGAAGATCTCTCTGTCTTTCCTCTCCATAACTCTGCTCTTCAAATAAGTAAGTAAGAAAATATAACGTCAATACTGAGTGTTTAAAAACCCTTGTCTTTTAGATACACAATGAAATGCTTACTAATGAAACAATACGGTCTGGGATTTGCATTCATATAGTACAACAAAGAGATGGAACAGATAGGTAAGACAAAGTTGACCCTAACTGATATTTCTTGAAGCATGTTATTTTCCTTTGTAAAAAAAAATGTAGATGTACATATTAATGTTTAGTTCCATTTGTCCTTTTTTTTAAAAAAATAGTTTTTTATTGTAGTGGCAGACTTTTTACAGAGAGAAGGATATGCAAGAAAAAAAGATATTCCTTCTGCTGGTTCACTCCCCAAGTGACCGCAACGGCTGGAGCTGAGCTGATCCAAAGCCAGGAGCCAGGAGCCTCTTCTGGGTCTCCCATGAGGGTGCAGGGTCCCAAGGGCCGTCCTCGACTGCTTCCCCAGGCCACAGGCAGGGAGCTGGATGGGAAGTGAAGCAGCACCCATATGGGATGCCAGCACCACAGGGATGAGGATTAGCCAACTGGGCCACACCAGCCCCAGTATATGTCTTTTTAAATTGGATTTTAAATGATGAGGAGGAGTTCATGAGGAGTAGAGGGTTTGGGGAGGGGATTGAGCAGTAAGGACTTACACTCATGTCCATATGGTATGTCGGTGCTGCAGACAGATTAACCTGATACGCCACTGCACCGGCCCCGCCTTTGTAAAAAGTTAAAAGATTTATTTTATTCGCTTGAAAGGTAGAGTGGATAGACAGAGAGATCTTCTATCACTGGTTCACTTTCCTAATAGCCACAACGACAGGAGCTGGGCCAGTCCAAAGCCAAGAGCCTGGAACTTCTGCCAGGTCTCCAAGCACTTGATCCATCATCCACTGCTTTCCCAAGCACATTAGCAGGGAGCTGGATCAGGATTGGAGCAGCCAGGACCTGCACCGGCATCCACGTGGGATGCTGGCACCATGGCAACAGCTTCTACTGACTGTGCCACAGAGCCAACCCCCTTGTGACTTCCTTGAATTTTGCGGTGAGTACAGCACTGCTGTTGTCTGTGGCAGTCTTTCTTCGCTTCAGGCTGGATACTATTCCATTGCGAGTCTAAACCATGCTGTGTTTATCCATTTCTTCTCCTCATCAGTGGACAAGAAGGTTGTCCTTGTATTTTGGCTAGTGTGGATAATGAAGCCAAGAATGTTTGCATGAGGATAGTTCTTCAGAATCATGATTTTAGTTCTTTTGGAGACACATCCAGAAATAGGACTCATGGATCATAATGTAGTTCCGGTTTTAATTGTTCGAGGGCTCTTTTCCACAACTGCTACGTTCCCACCAATTGCACACAGGACTCCAACTTCTCCACATTCTTATCTTGGAAGTGAGGCAGCTGGGACTTGAACCGGTACCCATACAGGAGGCTGCTGCTACAGGATGAGGCTTAGCGTGTTACGCTGCAGCACTGGTCCCCAGATCCTACATTTAAATCTGAGTAGACTTTGATGCATGATATAAGATAGGGCTCCACTTCCCTTTTTGTCTCTGTAGATCCCCAATTTTCCCACCACCATTGGCAACAGACGCACCTGGATGGGAGCGCCCCCTAGTGTGTATTTCTGGCATTTTTGACAGAAACGACGACTCCGTGGGCTTCTTTCTGGACTCTTAATTCTTTCCCATTGGGCTATAGGTCTGTCTCTATGCCAGTGCCATACTATTTTAATTACTCTAATTTGTAATGGGTTGTTAAATCAGGAAGTATACAACATGTGAGAACTTGTAGGCCATGCCCTAAATAAAATAAGCTAACCACAGAAGTACAAACACTGCAGAAAATGAAATCAACTTCTGCAGCTATTTATAATAGTGAAATCCCTAGAAGCACAAAACACAGTCATGGTTGCCAGGGGATGAGAGTGGGAGGAAATATAGGGCTGTTTCATTAATATATAAAGAATCGTCTCTGCTGATAAAACAGTTCTAGGGTCAGAGTTGGGGCACAGCAGCTTCTGTTTCTTATGATGCTGGCATTCCGTATTAGAGGGCTGTCTGAGTCCAGCTGCTCCACTTCCCAACTAGCTCCCTGCTTGTGGCCTGGGAAAGCAGCAGAGGATGATCCAAAGCCTTAGGCCCCTATGTGGGAGACCCAGAAGAAGCTCCTGGCTCCTGGCTTTGAAGTAGCTCAGCTCCAGCCAGCCATAGTGGCCTTTTAGGGAGTGAACCAGGAGATGGAAGATCCTTCCCTCTGTAGATCTGCCTTTCCAATAAAAATAAATAAATCTTAAATCTCTTCCTGGAATACAAGATCAATAGTTACAGCCACTAAGCTCTTATATGCCAATTAAATCCACTAGTTACACAATGCAATCTAGGGCTTTTTTAAAAAAAAAAAAAGATTGAATTTTTAAAATTTTTATTGGAAAGTTACATATACAGAGGAGAGGAGAGACAGGGGAAGATCTTCCATCTGCTGATTCATTCCCCAAGTAACAATGGCTGGAGCTGAGCCGATCAGAAGCCAGAAGCCTGAAGCCTCTTCGGGATCTTCCACAAAGGCACAGGGTCCCAAGGCTTTGGGCCATCCTCGACTGCTTTCCCAGGCCACAAGCGGGAAGCTGGATGGGAAGCAGGGCTGCCAGGATTAGAACCGGTGCCCATATGGGATCCCAGTGCGTTCAAGGTAAGGACTTTAATTGCTACGCTATCGCGCAGGGCCCTAGAACTTTTTAAGAAAAATGAATGCATAGAGTTGTTGGACTCCCACTGCAATTCACATTAAAAACCTTCCCATCACCCCCAAAGCTCACGTGGGACCCCTGTGGCCAACCCCTGCCCCTTCTTAGACCTGGCCAGCAGCAGTGCCCAGCCTGCTCTCTGCCTGTGTTTTCTGGTTCCTTCTCTCGGGTGGAATGCCACAGGAAGCAGTCTTCTGCCCTTCTCTGTTGTACTCTCAGTGGGGGCTTTGACCCTCTGACACATTTATGATGGCATTCACCTCCATCATGGAAGCACACAGGACTGCCCCTTCCCCAGCAGTTCTGGAGAACCTGGTGTGTTCTGAGAAGCTTCCACGGGCTCTGCTTCATCTGAATGGCATCACCTTGTGCAGTCCCCTCCTTCCCCCATCCCATTCCTTCCTCCCACGCGGGCCTCCCAACCTAGCTGAGAGGCAGGCTGCACCTGCCCCTGCCTCTTCCTGCAAGCTGGCCTTGTTTCTTGTAGGAAAGAACAGCTTTCAGTTGAAAGAGGACTCCAGGCACACACACCACAGAGGTGTACCCCACAACAGTCCTGTGTGCATGTGTAAATAGCTGCGTTGCATGTACACATGCATGTTGCACGTGTGGTCTTTGCTTATGGGACAAACTGGAGGGCAGATGAGAGGGCAATAGAAAGCCTGGAGGAGACTGCAGGTGGAGCCCTGCAGCATCTGGGGGACCTGTGGAAAGGGGTGTGTGCGCTGCAGATTCCTCTCTGTCCTCTAGGGATCCGGCAGGTGGCCGGGCTGCCTCCAGCACGCTAGTCTTCCTTTCCTGATGGCACTGAACCAAGCTCCCTCCTTCCCCAAGCCCTCTGTGCTCCTGGAGTACCAGCTGGGGACTCTCGGGGACTGCACACACACCCTCTTACCCCACTCGCAGTTCTGGCTGCATTGTCATAAGCTGGGTGATGGGTAAGCCGGCAGAGTGAGGCTATGGCCTCTATGCACCTGCTCACCGGAGGCCCGGCTGATTATCCAGTGCTGTGAAATGCATCCTTCCCCTCAAGGCGCTCACTCCAGTGCGACGTGGAGCCGGCTAGAAGCTGCTAGAGCTGCAGCCAACAGAAGCAAAAACACGCTCCACTCCCCTGGGAAGAGACTCTATGGGTTGTAAAAGGACAAGGCATAATCGGTAAGTTACCGAGTGGTGAGAAGGCTAAAAGAACAAGGGCAGGGCAGGGCGGTAGGGAGTGGGGAGACCGTGGAGCCGGATGGAGGCTGGCCCAGGGTAGTGGCGGTGGTGGCAGGGGACGCGAGGTCAGGGTGAGTGCTGGCTTTCGCCCTGGCGGGGGCGGGCCCGGCCGGTCACGTGGGGGGCTGGCGGCGATGGCGGCGGCGGCGATGGCGGCGACCGGGACGCGGGCGCACGGGGAGCCTCCGGAGCTCCCGGGGCCGGACGAGCCGGCGCGCCGGGCCCTGTACTTCTGCGGGAGCATCCGCGGCGGCCGCGACGACCTGGCGCTGTACGGGCGGATCGTGGCGCGGCTGCGGCGCTTCGGGGCGGTGCTCACCGAGCACGTGGCGGCCGCCGAGCTGAGCGCGCGCGGTGAGGCCGCGGGGCGCGGCGGGGCGCGGCGGGGAGGGTCGGGCCCGCCCCTGTCCCCCGTCCTGGCGCTCTCTTGGCCCGGAGCCTGCCCTGCCTGGCCTGGTCCTGCCTACGGGGGTGGGGGGGGCACCCCTGCCCGAGGACGAGGTCCTTCAGGCTCGAACATTCGTTGCCCCCTCCCGCCCCACCCCTACCTTTGGAGCCACCTTAGCGAACTCGGGGTGGCCCGTGCCGGCTTGCACCTCGTTGTTACTGCTCTGCCCCAGGACTGAGGAGGCTGAGCCAGACCAGCCCCTTCTCTGGCCCCACTGTTACTGCGATCTGCGCTTGATGCTGCCTTTCTTTATTTTTTAAAGATTTGTCTTTTTTTTTTTTTTTATTGGAAAGGCAGACTTACAGAGAGAAGGAGAGACAAAGATTCTATCTGCTGGTTCATGCTCCAAATGGCCACAATGGCTGTAGCTGAGCTGATCTGAAGCCAGGAGCCAGGAGCTCCTTCCAGGTCTCCCACACACAGGTTCAGAGTCCCAAGGCTTCCGGCTGTCCTTGGATCCTTTCCCAGGCCACAAGCAGGGAGCTGGATGGGAAGTGGAGCAGCCAGGGCACCTGCACCCATGTAGGATGCCAGCACCACAGGCAGAGGCCTCGCACGCTACACCACGGCGCTGGCCCTCCAGTCTGTGTTCCTAACAAGCTCTGTAGTTGCTCTGTTCTGATGCTGCTGGCTTGGTGCCTCAGTGTCCTGGACGCTGCGAGCCTGGTGTGTTCACCCCAAGACACCCCTCCTGCTTTGGGTCAAGTGCCCCTGCACCTCTTCATAATCACCCTGGAGTGGGGAGGTCCTTCCTTGTACTCCTCCTTGGCTCTAACCTCACAGCCCACCTTGCACAGGGCTGAGCATATCTCATGGCCCCCATTTCTTCTCTGCTCTTGTGCAGTCAGCTTGGGCAGGCCCTTGGAGGTCACACCTGAATGGAGCCTCCCTGACTGCCCGTGCCCCTGACTGGCTGTCCCTCACCTGCAGGAGAAGAAGCCACAGGCGGGGACAGATTCATCCACAAGCGGGACTTGGCCTGGCTGCGGCAGGCAGACGGTGAGTGGACTCCCACCTCCATGCAGTCTCCTGGGATTTCCTTCCCACCACAGCCTCTGCCGGCCATCTCTCCCACAAGCCCCAAACGGCCCACACACATGGAGCCATCATCTCCTCTTTCTTCCCAGTGGTCGTGGCAGAGGTGACACAGCCGTCCTTGGGCGTAGGCTATGAGCTAGGCTGGGCCATGGCCCTCAATAAGCGGGTCCTGTGCCTGTTCCGCCCGCAGTCTGGCCGAGGTGAGTACCCCAAGCCCGAGAGGGCCACCTGGCCCTCTCAGGCTTTGTGTGGGCTAAGCCCTTAGTGCCTTCCTCGGAGGGCTGAACATGTCTGCCCACACCAGGGCAGGAAAGCAAAAGACAGCATCACCTTTCCCTGCCCTTCTAGTACTTTCAGCCATGATTCGGGGAGCAGCCGACGGCACACAGTTCCAAGTGTGGGACTACAAGGAAGAAGAGGTGGAGGCCCTGCTGGACCAGTACTTCGAAGCTGACCCTCCCGGGCGGGCGGCTGCCTCCCCTCACCCAACCACGTGATATCATGTGGCTTGATCACACTCTTCCTGTCCTGTTACCATTCCCCTCAACACTAGTGGACATTAAAGACCGTGTGAAAATTCTAACTTCACATCTGTGCAGCCAGCCTCTGTATGTGTGTGGTGGTGAAAGATTTATTCCGCAAACAGAGAAGGGTGATGTGGCGCGGGCAGCCCCTCCCCCACAGCAGGTGTCCAAAGCCCCAGGACTGTGGTGGCACCACTCCAGGAGTGTCCCACGTCTCTCCCACCCCCTGCCTCCCCTCAGTCATAGGCCTCATCGTCGTCCTCTTCCTCATCGCCAAAGAAGAAGGCGCCTTGGTCCAGGTTCTCCGACTCCTCATCATAGGAGAAGCTGTCATTGTCTAATTCCTCATCGAACTCGTCCTGCTGCCAATCAGGCACATCGTCTTCGTCGTCCTCCTCCTCTTCCTCCTCCTCCTGCAGCCCCGAAGAACCTGGGGGCCTATGCACGGCCAGCCCACTCAGCCCCAGGGAAGTCCCACATCTCCTGCCACCCCTCTGGCTTGGCATCCCCTCTACCTCCTACTCACGGGTTGCCAGGCATGTTGGGTCCTTTGGCCTCCCGGGTCTCCACCGACGGGCCCTGCAGGCCAACCTGGAAATCCTAGTAAGGAAATGGGGTGTTTGTAGGGAGCGGGAGGGTGGAGAACGCTGGGGCCCTGGGCCCTGTCTCCACTCTTGAGTGCCTGGCTTGGGCCAGGAGAGTTCCCCCTACTCCCGCCTTATGCAAGTGAAATTACAGTGGACTCCAGGGCATTGGGGCTGGGGGGCAGAAGCAGACACCCACATATACACCACTCTGTGCTCGAGGGGCTTATAGCAGGCCGTCAGTGCCCTTAGGCAGGGGTCAGACTCAACGTGAGTCAGAGCCAGGGAAAATGTTGACCCCTCAACCCAGGGTTCCCAACTCCACCTGGGACTTACAGTCTGAAACACCCGGAGCGAGTCTGATGGGTTCCTGGCTAACCCCTTTGTGGGGTGTGAACCATCCCAGCAGGGTGAAGGCCAGG
Organism: Ochotona curzoniae; assembly: GCF_017591425.1. Classification (NCBI taxonomy): domain Eukaryota; kingdom Metazoa; phylum Chordata; class Mammalia; order Lagomorpha; family Ochotonidae; genus Ochotona; species Ochotona curzoniae. The sequence continues at coordinate 8,279,948 of NW_024466004.1, read as the reverse complement.
AACTGGGAATGCACAGTCTCTGGCCGGGCTGTACCTGGGAGGAGTGCTGCAGGATGGCCAGCAGCCTCTCCTGGATGCGCCGAAGCAGCTCCATGCCCGTGCTGAGGCAGTCAGCCCGCAGGAGACGCAGGGAGGAGGCCAGGTCTTGGCACCGCAGCAGCGTCTCCTCTGCAGGGGCATGGAGGGAGAGTGTGGTGGCAGGCAGGGGGACTCCTTCCCTTCTCTCACTCTCCCCTGTGCCTCCCTGCAGCAAGCACTGAATGAACAGCAACTGCCAAGAGGCAGGGCAGCTCTGGATGGCTTACAGTTGCTCACTCATGGTGCTCATACTCCAGCAGTGGGGTGCAGAGCAGACTGAGAACATGCAGGGTGAATGCCTGCCCCAAGTCTGTTGGCATGAGGACTTCAGAACTGAACTTCAACAGCCAGGGACAAGAAGACTACATAGCAGGCAGAGGGAGCAGGAGCTGGTGTGTGGGGAGGTGGCTCCTATGGTCAGGGTGGGCTGCCTGGCACGGGCAGGATGGTGGAGCAAGGGGCCAGCTCACCCAGCAGGATCTGCAGGGCGTTGGTGTGCAGCTCCAGGTTCTCAGTCTGCTGCTTTAGCACATCCATGTGCTCTGTGTCCTGGCTGTAGAAGCTGTACACACAGGCGTAGGCCAGCACCTGTGGGAGGCCCCGTCAGCTTTCCTGCCTCCTCCGCAGCCCCTCCAGCCAGGCGAGGGAGAGGAGAGCAGCCAAGCCCATTAGACCCCCTGGACAGACACACAGACACACAGACACACAGACACACACACACACACACACACACTACCACCACCACCATCCCGCTGCCACTACAACCTTTCGCGCCTGCTCAAGTCCCCGGCAGGCATCGTTGAGGAAGGTGAAGGATTTGGGTGGGGGCACCTCGTGGATGGCAGACACCCGGTTCCGCAAGTTCACAGCGAACTCCTGTGTGTGTGGGTGTTCAGCATCAAGGTTGCAGCCCAGTGCCGCCCCGCCCCGCCCCCTCCCCATGGTCCTCTGCCAGCCCAGCTCACCCGGGCCTGGTGATGGAAAGTGCACCTCTCATTGAAGTCCTGAAACCGCTTCTCCTGGCGGGCTGCTTTGCTCACCTGCCAAGACCACGTGGCAAGGGTTAGGGGGAAACTTTGGTGGGCCAGCACGGGGTTTGTCGGTTAGACGGGGCCACCACTCATGCAGGCCTTCCTATACTGCATTTGGATGGTTTCTCACTGGATCCTCCTCTCTTGTCACATTGTGATTCCCCCATGAAAAGGCAGGATGCTGGAGCTCATGGAAGGAAATGGATTTGCCCAAAGCCACTTTCTATGCAACAGAGACCAGAACCCTTGTTCTTCCCCGACACAGCCCTGGCACCCCCACCCACAGCCTTGCTTGTGGCTGCCTCTGTGTCAGAGTGGAAGGCCCCTGCTGATGGGATGACCAGCACCCACAGGCCCAAGTGACCCTGCCCCTTACCATGGCAGAGCAGTTATAATAGTCTTTGTGGGTCGGCTTCCAGGGCTTGAGGCAGCGCCAGCAGAATCCATGGTTGCATTTGGCACAAGTCATGCTGGGGAGGAGGCAGGCTGGTCAGGGGCTGGGACACAGTGGGCCACCACGGACAGGGCTCTGGTTTCTGCCCCTGCCCTCTAGTCGAGTCTTGCTGAGGGTGCCCTGGCATCTGAATTCTCCAGGAATCACTGTGACACATGCCAGGTGAGAGATGGGAGCTGCCCTCTTTGCTGCTGCCCCTGCTCATGGCCAGGCCTTTCCCCCTCGCCCACTCCCCTCCCTCCCTGCTTACTGCAGGCACCCCTCATTCTTCTCGATGGGAGCCTGACAGCTGGGGCAGCGTTTGGAGATAAGCTTGGCCAGGTGCTTGCTCTGGGCCTCTGTGCTCATGCCATCGTAGTAGCCGCCGTCATCCACCCACTGAGACATGTGGCCACAGCTGGCGGGATAGTGCGCCTAGGATAGGAGTAGGGGGAGGGGATGAGGACACAGCCCAGTCCTGGTGGGGAGGGGTGGGAGATAACTGCTGGGGTGCATGGAAAGAGGGAGGGAGAGCACACGGGTCACACATGGAGGGAGGAGGGGGAACCCAGATGGCAGAGGGTAAGGAAGGACAAGTCCGTGTGTGGTGGGGTGGGCTCAGAGCAGGGGGGAGTGCGGATCTCTCCTGGGGAGAACGCCCACCTCGGGGAAACTACAGTTGAAGCAGGAGGCCCAGCCACACTTGGAACAGGTGGTTCCGCAGCCCAGGCCCTGGCGGCACAGGATGCGGTCACAGCCCTGGGGGTTGGTGCACCAGGTCAAGTTGGAGCAGCTCTCCACGTAGCCACGCAGGACTGCCTTCTCGTACTGTGTGGGGCCAGAAGTACCGTGGAGAGAGGTCATTGCCTCCAGGACGCCATGCCTCCAGGCCGTAGCAACAAGCCCCACTTCCCACCCAACCCAGGTTAGCCCAGTCCTAGGGCCCATCCCCTTGCCACCTCTCAGATAAGAGGAGATACCTTGGAGATGACCTCCGGCGTGGAGATGATGGTGCGGATGAAGGCTCCAGTGGGCTGGGCAGGGCAGTCGGCGATGGGGCAGGTGCAGTTCAGCACAAGGTTCTGCTCAATCCGAGTCGTCAGATATTCCCTCCAACAAGACTGGGAAGGAGGCAGGGAGAGGCCATTCAAGAAAAAGACAGTGTGCCCGCTGGACAGCGGGTTCCTTCCTTCCTCCCTGCTGCGTCTGGAGCCACCTCAAAATTGGCCCCAAGCCTTCTAGTCTATCTGGATTTTCCTTCGCTTTTGAGGATGTGTTGGCTGTGGTGTCATCCTGATTATGATGACTGTCGGATTTGGCCGTGGAGGGAGAATCAAGAAGAAGAGAGATTCAAGTTCTACAGAAGGTGTGGAAGCAGCAGCAAGGCCAGAGCGGCCTGTGGATGTGGAGCTGGCCTTGCCCCAAGGCCGGCCCATCTCCAGCATCTTCCCTTAGGCTCCCATCTCTGTGTCTCTTTAACTCTCCTCTTGTTCCCCCATCTCTGCCCTGCTCCATTATCCCTAAGCTGCTGTAAGAGCCCCATCTCATCCCACACAGCCCATTTGCTGTACGCAGGATCAGCAGCCTGAACCTCCTAAAATACTCCTCTCCTGATGGCTGCCCTGCATGCTGCCTGTGGCGGGACTCTCTAAAAGGCTGGGTGTGCCCCCAGGAGACCATATGGAGCAGTGCCATCGGAGCCGCAGGACAGATGCAAAGCACCTGACTGGACCGTGCATCCCACAGCCCTTCTGAAAGACACACAAGGCCAGACCAAGTGCAAGTGCGAATGCAGTATCCAGGTTGCCCCCAAGCCTTGGGGAACCCTTCCTACTGCTGCTGCTCCTGGCTTCCACTGCAGCCTATCCAGGCCATGTGAAGCACGGGGCTGCCGCCTGTCCTCTGCCACTCAGCTGTGACTTTGCCATGGCCTCCTCTCTGGCTGGAACTTGTACAAGGAGCTGCTTTCCTCATTTGCATTTCTAGGCTCCTCATCTCCACACCCTTACAGTCCCCCAGGCTTAGTGCCTGGCTGGGCCTCTTCTCTCTCCCTGACTGATGCCGGCTAGGCCTCTCCAGCTCATCCCATACCCGCAAGACTCAGTGGCTCCCTGTCAGCCCCAAACAGGCATCCAACCAGCAGCTTAAACTTCATTTGGGCCACAACACATTGAACTCCCCCTCAGAAACCTGATCTCTACTCCCGCCTTCCAATCCTAACACTTGCTGTTCTGGACACCGGGACACATTCCACTCACCCAGATGCTTAGGTCAAAACCACAGGCACCAACCTTGACTTTCTGGTCTGGAACCCCCACATCTAATGCCCCACAGCTTCTCAGCTCCACCACAGGGGGTATCTCAGCTTTCCACTTCCCTCATCATCTCTGCCCCAGACCAGACTCTTTGTACCACTGTCTACTTCTACTCTTATAAACCCAAGCACTTTGCCCACACACAACAGCCCAAGTCACCTTTCCAAGAATGTAAATGAGACCCTGTCATTCCCCTATTTAAAACCCACCAGGGCTCCCTGGAAAGTCAGATCTGTTGTCTGCTAGTTCCCAGCAAACAGGCCCCTTCCGTCTTGTGAACTTGCTCTCCTTCCTGTGGTAACCTTAGCCACCAAGCTCAGCTCCTCTGTGCCCTCCTCCCCTCCCCACCTCCCAAACAGGCCTCCCCTGACCTCCCTGCCCCCTCAACCCCACTGCCAACCGCAAGCATTGCCTGGGACATCACCCAACTGTGCTTGCTCCACCCCTCTCATCCTAAAAGTGGGGAGGGCCCTGAAGTGAGGCTGCTAAAATCCAAATCTTGATCTTAAGCAGATTATTCTTCAAGAATCCCACACCCCCGCCATAATCCATAAAATGGGAATGATAAAAATACCCAGCTGCTAGAACTGTTAGCAGACTTGGGTAAAACAACGCACGCAGACAGCCCCAGGCCCCATCCCCGAGCGGGCTCCCCGGAAGTATTAGCTGCCATGATTAGTAGTTCCTGGATCATTGCTTGCTTGGGCTTTTTTCCCTCACTCCCTCATAGAGCATCCAGTACAAGGCTCATAGTAGGTCCATGACAAATATTAGTTGAATGGAAGAAAAAGATCAGAGTGTAAAGGAAGTCCTTAAGACCCTTGGAAGAGAGGAGCAGTATTCGTTAGAAGAGTCATGAGAAGCAGAGCCAGAGGGGAGAATAAGAGTTCACACACAGAGTTCTCTCTCTCTCTCTCACACACACACACAGTTCTCTCTCTCACACGCATACACACAGTTCTCTCTCACACAGAGTTCTCTCACACACAGTTCTCTCTCTCACACACACAGAGTTCTCTCTCTGTCACACACACACAGTTCTCTCTCTCACACACACACACAGTTCTCTCTCTCACACACATACACACAGTTCTCTCTCTCTCACACACACAGAGTTCTCTCACACACAGTTCTCTCTCTCACACACACAGAGTTCTCTCTCTGTCACACACACACACACAGTTCACTCTCTCTCTGTCACACACACACAGTTCTCTCTCTGTCACACACTCACACAGAGGCAGGTTCCTTGGCTCACCCACCACCAGGAAGCAGCAGGAACCCTGGCAACAGAAGCGTGCTTCCTTGAAGCTGCTGGGTTTGGGTGCACTTCTAAAAAGCTGTGAGGCAGGCTGGGCAGACTTGGCACCCCAGCCCTGCTCCTGACCTGAGGAGGATTCGGCCCTCAACCACAGCCTCCCTGTGTCTACTTCCCAGCCACCAGCCCACTTCCTGCAATTCCCTCCGTCCTTCAGCTTTCCTGATCTGCAACACTTCTTCCTGCCTCTGCTTTAAATGAGGGTCTAGCATGAAAGCAGTGACAGTGTTCTTGAATGGTGACAAGGGAACCATAAGCTACAGCCCTCATTGCTTTAATATCGCTTCCTCATTTATAAAGTTCCTTAATAGAGATTTCATACAAAGATCCAATTCTGTTGCTATTGCCATCACCTGAGGGGATTTTAAAACTCAGGAAGCCTGGGTTTCATTTCTAAAGCCTGATTTCATTGGTCTGGGGTACAGTCAGAACATCACGACTTTCATTATCTCCTTAAAACTTATGACATAGCTGGGGTGGTGGCCTAACAGCTTAATCCTCCACCTGCAAGCACCAGCATCCCATATGGGCACCAGTTCATGTCTCAACTGCCCCACTTCCCATCCAGCTCCCTGCTTATAACCTGAGAAAGCAGCAGAAGGTGGCCCTAGTCCTTTGGCCTCTGTACCCACATGGGAGACCCAGAAGAAGCTCCTGGTTCCCAGCTTCAAACCAGCCTAGCTCTGGCTGTTGCGTTCATTTGGGGAGTGAGTCAGCAGATGGAAGATTCTCTCTTTCTTTCTCCCTTTCTCTCTCTCCCTGTCTCTACCTCACTCGTTATAACTCTGACTTTCCAAGTAAAATAAATGTCTTTTTTAAAAAAAATAAAGTATGACAAAAGCAGGCTTACACAGAGAGAGAAAAAGAGAGAGAGATCTACCATGTACTAGTTCACTTTCCAGATGACCACAACAGCTGGGGCTGGACCAGGCTGAAGCCAGATGCCATTGTTTAGTAGCTCCCAAAGTCCACCTGTGTTTCCCACGTCAGGGCGGAGGCCCAAGCACTGGGCTCACGCTCTGCTGCCTTTCCAGGCACATCAGCAGAGAAAGAGCTGGATTGGAGTGGAGCAACCACAACTCCAACTCTGATGTGGGATGCCAGTGTCGTCAGCAGTGATTTAACCCACTATGCCACCACGTCAGGAAGGCTAAAAGTCCAACTGGCAATCATTGGCAGTGGAATCTGAGAATCACTGATGCATTTCACTAGACCCTCGCATTCACCCATCCAAGTATCAGGGCAGGTGAAAACTTCAGGGGAGACAGAGCCTTGTCTGACATTCTCCAGGTTAGGCGTGGCCATGCTTTGTCCCCACAAGGCACTGCATCCAGGTGGAAAATCTGTGTCAGGAGGAGCCTTACCTTACAGCAGTAATGCATGCAGCAGAGGCAGGGCAGGTCGTCATCCGGCTCCAGGGGGCTGATGCAGACAGGGCAGTGGTCAGGACGTGTGGAGGCTGTTTGGGCTTGGGGTACGCGGAGTCCCGCTGCCAGCAGCACCGGCTCAGGGTCATCACTGTAGCGCTGCAGCAGCTGCTCGGCACCCCAGTGGGAATGGGCCAACAGGTGCTGTGCCACATCTGCCTCTAAGTTCAGTGTCTCCTGCACCTGCTGCACCATCTGCTCCATCAATCCTTCCACCTCCTGGGGGCTCAGGGTATGGCCTGTGGGCAGCTGCAGAGATGCCAGAGCGGCCACAGTTTCTGGGCTTGGGGTGGTGGGATGGGGGATGAAAGAAAGACAGCAGTTACTGCCCTGCCCTGCTGAGAACCATGAAGGGAATCCAGTGAGACTCCCCACCCCTCATGCACCCTGCTGCTCACGTGTGCCTTCCCAGCCAGAGAACAAGCACCAGAGACACTTATAAATGTTGAGTGATTAGGGGCATCCAGCAGGCAGGAGTCAGGATGCTGCTACAGGAGCTACTGTGGAAGGGACAGTTGTACTGTAGTCCTGCCCAGAAGAGCAGCAGCAGCAGCTGGCAGAGAAACAGCAGGGAGCCCTACCGAACCAGGATCTGCCCTGTGGCGTGGTCCCCATGCGATGCATGCTAAGGTCGGAGAAAGTGCGCTGGAGAATGCAGCTAACACACAAGGCAAACAGCATGTAGGAAAACACAGAGTCCCGACCACACTCGTGAGCTGCTTGTGACAACAGTGGAAGCTTTAGGGGTGCTGCCGAGAAGAACCCTATGGCAGATTCATCTGTGGAACCAGAGCGGGGAAGTCTGTGTCTCATATCAAGCAAAGAGTACTGTTGGACCTCGGTATGTGTTTGCAATATGGTTTGTGTTGGCTTAGAATGAGACATCCATGAAGGAATCTGGGTGGCTCATGGGGATGGCTCCCTGGAAGGGAAGGTGAAGACCCTCTTTTCTTGCCAAAGGCTTCTTGGTAACATCATTTGTGAGCCATACAAAATTATCCACTTAACAATCAGTGGGCTCTAGATTTCTCGAATGTCAAGTCCCACGTGATTTTGCAGGCTGGAGGTGTCCCCCTTGTGCTAGGAGCATCAGCACTCCAAGGCTCCTGGCTGGCAAAGGAGGGGGCAGGCGATGGTTCTCAGAAGAATTAAAACTGGCACAGGGGAGTGGGGGAAGGTAACACAGTTAGGGAGAATAGGACTAGACAGAGAAAGTGATTGCCTATGCATGAGCCTAGCTTTGGCACTCCCGAAAATCCACTGTAAGGGATAGGGAAGGGTGGCTACCTGGGCTTGGTGGCCTCAGCGCTCTGGGTGCCACAGAAGGGGATGTCCGCTTGACCCCGGCAGGGCCCGGAGGGCTCAGGGGTGGCATACATCAGGATCTGAGGACGATCATGGCATCGTTGCACATAACCCTGACCCAGGAGGTGCAGAATGCAGGAAAGGACATCCGTGCTGCTACAGGCCACGCCCCCAGCTATGGCACGGCCCAGGCTGCTGGGGGGATTTGGGCCCTTGTGCCAGGCCTCCAGCACCTGGATGGGGGCAGAAAAATACCATGCGGTCTAATCCAGCTGGGCCTGCCTACCTGGGTGCAGGACCCAGCTCTGCAATTTATTATGCTGTGTGACTGTGGGTGTGTGATTTTCTCATGGCTCGCTTGTCACCTCTGCCAAATGGGATGAAACAATACTACTTCTCACAGGATTATTGTTGAGGATTCAACTATTCAATTAAGCAATTGGGCTCCCCCTGGAATAGGGCCTAGCCCATGGCAAAGCCTCTCGTCTTACCTCTAACTGCCTTGTAAGCAACAGAACCCAGCATCAACAGAGCACGAGAGATCTCACCTTTCCTGATGCTGAGCTCCAGTCCCAACCCCAATCGCCCTGAAGCCTGGCTGGCTCCCTCCCTCCCGTCACCACCCCAGCTGCCTACCAGACAAACCAGCTGGTCAATGTGAAGGCCTTCCTGGCCGTGGGCTTTGAGGATACGGACAAGGAGACAGCTCAGGAGGTTCCTCTTCTGTTCCAGGGTTCGCCCCTCATCCTTTTCCACGTCCAGGTACATCTGAGGAGGTATCAGCCACAGGGCCTCCCCAATGGCCCAAGACCTGGGCTCACGAAGCTGCAGCACACCTAGAACCCGCTCCCAGTCAGGCCCTCAGGGATGGGGAGGAACAGCTGCAGGGGGCTAAGAGAACGCTTTCTCATAGCTACCCCAGCAGAGGCTCAGCCCAGGCCCCCCATGGACCTACCCTGTGGTGGAAAGTCTGGACCTTCCTGCAGGGTCAAAGGGCCATTTTCAGAGGTGAGGGGCAGAAATGCCTGGAGCAGCAGCTCTGGAGAGAGATCTGAGTGCTTCAGCAGGGACTGTACTGACACCTCCTGGCAAGGAGATGGAGGGCTGGTCAGGATCCGAGGGAAAGGAAAGGGACATCAAGGGAGGATAAAACAGAATAAAGACCAGGAGGTGGAAGGCAGAAAGGAGCTAAGGGGGCTGAAGCACCTCTGTGTGATTGAAATTCAGCAGTAGCCACATCTGCACGGTGGACACATGCAGGGTCTGGTCCCCAAACTGCAGCTCAGCCCGGCCCAGCCACGTCCACTGCAGGCGTCGATGCGGTCCCACATCCAGGACGGAGTGGTTCTGACCTAGGGCAGTGTGGAGGAGAAGAATGGAGACAGAGTGCCCCAGAAAGGAAGGGGTTAGGCTTTGCTGGGCATAGTTTCTGGAGGGAAGAAGCCCCACTTTGGCATTTACAGGCAGTCTAAGACACTGTGTCCAGCTTCCAGATCCCAGCCTGGTCTAGGCCTGCCTCCCTGAGTGTCTTTGTGCCCAGCCCTTCCCCTGGCTGACTCCTTGGGAAAAACCAAGATGGGAGACCTGAGCCTCAGGCCTGATGGAGTCCACATTCTTAAAAGACCACCAGCTTGGGCCTCATTGTCCTTATGGCATCACAGTTCAGGCAAGGTGGGGCTGGGACATGTGCTCATGCACTAGAAAGCAAGGAACTTCGCAAAAGGAGGAGTATCAAAGGGGACCAAGGCCAACCCAAGGTGGTGGAGGGGTGTTATCTGACCAAAGACAGAAGGACAATGTGACCATCCAAAAATAATACCTGGGATGCATGATGGAAACACACAAGATATTTATTTATTTATTTGTAAGTCAGACAGACACACACACATACACACATTGGGTAGGGTATGGGGGAGATATCTTCCATTAGCTGGTTGACTCCCAAAATGGCTGCAACAGCAAGGGCTAAGCCAGGCTGAAGCCAGAAGCCTGAAACTTCATCCTAATCTCCCATGTGAGCAGCAGGGGTCCAATACTTGGGCCATCATCTGCTCCCTTTGCAGGTGCATCAGATGGGATCTATACTGGAAGCAGAGTTGCTGAGAGTTTAACAAGCATTCCAAAGGATGCTGGCATCATAAATGGTGGCTAAACTCACCGTGCCACAATTGTGGCCTAGAAAATATGTTTAAAATCCTTGAGCCAATGACTTTAATAAAAAAGCCTATTGGCTATTAGGGAAGCCAACATTTATTTTTAAAGAATTAAATCTGTTGGATCAGGCATACTTGAGGGTCACCAAATAGTAAATGAGGAATTTCTTTTATTTTTTTAAAGGTATATTTTATTTATTATTATTATTGTTGTTGGAAAGTCAGATGTACATAGAGGAGGAGAGACAGAGAGGAGAAAGATCCTCCGCCCACTGGTTCACTCCCCAAGTGGCCACAATGGCTGGAGCTGAGCCAATCTGAAGACAGGAGCCAGGAGCCTCCTCTGGGTCTCCCACGTGGGTGCAGGGTCCCAAAGCTTTGGGCTGTCTTTAACTGTTTTCCCAGGCCACAAGCAGGGAGCTGGATGGGAAACAGGGCTGCAGGGATTAGAACTGGTGCTCATATGGGATCCTGGTGTGCACTAGGCCCAAGAAAGAGGGAGTTTCTTTACAGAGAACGTACTCCTGGTAACACCTAAAGGAGAAATGACAAAACCAGAGCACCGCTACTTCATGACCCCAACGTGATGATGAACATAAGCAATGGTAGTGACTGCCTAGGGAAAAGTTAGGAAAGGGGTATCCTACAGACCCTGCTGACAAGCCCGCTGATCCACCTGCACACCACAGAGAAGCTGCTGGCTGTCGCATGCTTCTCGGAGGACACAATACCAACCATCAACTCAAACCCAAAGCTGAAAATACTTCCACATGTAAATATCAGGTTTCAGGAAATAACGGGCAGGGAGAGGAACACGCCGGAGGATGTCATGTGGATGCATTCGGCAAAATCCAATCTGTGAACGACTCTACTGAGCAAACAACCCAAGCTTGTTCCACAAATAACTGCAAGGTAGAAGAAAAAATTGGAAGGCAGGGATCAAAAGGGACAACCAAATGCAGTGGGAGGGCCTTACCTGGAGCCTCATTAACCAACCAGCCAGAAAAACTCTCAAAAGTCTCCTGATCAGGAACACTGACTGTATACTTGATAAATGGCTCATTTATAAAGGCTTGATAACGATTTTTAAGAGGATCTTTATCTTTTAGATCTTCATGCAAACAAGATTGGCCAGGAGCTGATGTAGGTGACACATTGACAGTTAATTATTCTGTTTACACACTTGAAATTTATTATAAAAATATATGTATTTCTTTATTTAAAAGGCAGAATTATGGGGAAAGCTTCTTCCAGGTCTCCCACGCAGGTGCAGGGTCCCAAGGCTTTGGGCCATCCTAAACTGCTTTCCCAGGCCACAAGCAGAGAGCTGGATGGGAAGCAGGGCTGCCAGGATTAGAACCGGCGCCCATATGGGATCCCGGGCGTGCAAGCTGAGGACCTTAACCACTACACTATCGCGCTGGGCCCCACTCTGCCTTTCAAATAAATAAAAATAAATCTTTAAAATTTTTATTTTTCTCTGGAAGGCAGATTTTATAGAGTGAAGGACAGAGAAATTGGCCTTTCATCTGCCAGTTTACTTCTCAATAGCTCACGCTGGGCCAGACTGAAGCCAGGGGCCAGGAGCTTCTTCTAGTCTTCTGTATGGGGGCAGGGGCCCAAGAACCTGGACCATCTTCTGCTGCTTTCCCAGGCACATAAGCAAAGAGCTAGATCAGAAGTGGCACAGTGGGTCTCCAACTGTGTGCTGGCATCATGGACAGAGGCCTTCCCTGCTGTGGGTTTTGTCAGCCCCAGTGAGCCCCTTAACTGAGCTATCCAAGTCACAGCACAAGAGAGGGCAGGATGGGAAGCAGGTGTTGGGGATGGAAGTCCCTGGGAAGTACAGAATGTCTTACCATGTATTCTGCACAGGTTGCTTATCTGCCTGAAATGACACAATTACACATTCTTAGAAGGACTATAGTCTCCAAAAATGCCAGACGTCATAAGAGACAAAGAACGGCTGAGCAATCTGTCCAGGTTAAATAGACACAATTTAGGCCAATGTTGAGGTACAGCATAAACAAACCTTTAAAAGCAATCAGACATGACTACCCAGGGCATGTGAGCCTAGGCTGCATCCCATTCTAGACAAACAACCATGTCACAGGACAGGATCAGGAGTCAGTTCAGAAAACTGGAATATGGGAAGTACATTAACACTCTGCTCAGTGTTATGTTTTTGAAATTAGGGAGTGATCTGCTGCTGCATAGGGAATATCATTATTCACAGGAAGCACAAACCAAGGCATTTAGGGACAGAGGGCTAGTGTCTATGGACATGTCTGCATATACACAAATACAAATAACATCAAGAGAAAATGACAGAAGGTAGTATTTTTAAAAGGTAATTTCGGATAGAGAGTGGTAGATAGTACCACAGATAAAGCTGGCACCAGTTTGAGGCCTGGCTGTTCCATTTCCATTCCAGTGCCCCGCTAACACAGCTGAAAAAACCATGGAAATGGCCCAAGTGACTCGGTCCCTATACCCACACGGGAGACCTAAAAGCTTCTGGCTTCCTCTCTCTCGTTCTACTGTTAAAATAAATAAATAAATAAATAAATAGATTGCTTTTGCAAAAGACCTTTTAAGATATCTTAAAAAAAAATTTTTTTTTCATTACTGGGGTCAGTGTTATGGCACAACAGGCTGAACTGCCACTTCTGATGCTGGCAGCTCACCTCAAATTACTGGTTTCACTCCTGGCGCCTCCATTTCTAATCCAGATCCTGGCTAATGCGTCTTGGAACACAGCCAGAGAATGGCCCAAGTACTTGGACCCAGGGTCATCCATATTGGAGACCAAGAAGTTGTTTCCGGCTCCTGTCTTCAACTTGACTGTTGCAGCCATTTAAGAAGTGAACCAGGGTCCTGGTGCAATGGTTCAATGGCTCAGTGATTAAATCTTCACCTTACATCTGCCAAGATCCCATATGGGCACCAGTTCATATCCTGGCTACTTCACTTCCCATCCAGCTCCCTGCTTCTGGCCTGGAAAAGCAGTAGAGGACAGCCCAAAGCCGTGGGACACTGCACACATGTGGAAGACCCAGAAGAAACTCCTGGCTCCTGGCTTCGGATCAGCTCAGCTCCAGCTGTTGCAGCAATTTGGAGAGTGAACCAGTGGATGAAAAATCTTTCTCTCTGTCTCTCCTTCTCTCTGTAACTCTGTCTTTTCAGTAATTAATAAATACATAAATAAATCAATCTTAAAAAGAAAAAGCAGTGAACAATGAACCAGTGGGTAGACGATCTCTCCATCTTTCCCTTTCTCTGTCACTCTGCTTTCAAAGCAAATAAATAAGCAAATCCTTTTTTAAAACTAGTAAGTTTACAGAGGACGTGAATTACACAAACAAAGCCAGAATACACAGAGCTGAGGAACACATTCTTCTGTGCGTTACACGGAACACTAAAGTGAACCATCTACTCAGCCACAAAGAGATTCTCAACAAACTGCAAAAATTCAAAGTCATAGAAACTATGTTCCTGGGTCACAATGGGATAAAGGTGGAACTCCAAAACCAAATGATATGTAAACAGAGAAATACTTCTAAAACTAAAAAGATCTGACAAGAAACAAAAATGGACATTCAAAAATCCTTACACTTTTTCAGGCCTGGCGGCGTGGCCTAGTGGCTAAGGTCCTCGCCCTGAATGAGCTGGGCTTCCATATGGTCGCTGGTTCTAATCCCGGCAGCTCCACTTCCTCTCTATCTCTCCTCCTCTCTGTATATCTTTGAAATAAAATAAATCCTTAAAAAAGAAATCCTTACACTTTTTCCAGCAATAATAAAAAGACAGCATCATAAACACTTGTGGTCTATCCTAAACTTCCCTTGACGACACAAAGGCTGATTCCATTCACAGCATGGTTGGGATTCAGCAATCCAGAGGAACAAAATAATGACACAACTGACAACATAGGTGCCTCCCACAGATATGTTAAGTGGAAGAAACCAGACACAGCAAAACACATCCATTTATATCATAGTCAAATGAAGGCAAAACATACTGGTGATAAAAGAATGGTTTTTCTTAGAAGGAGATAATGCCTGCAAAAGGCAGGGACAAAGCCTTAGGGAGTGTGGGGATGCCCTGCATCTTGACCTGGGAGGTGGGCAGCAGAGTATATATACAAAATCAACATTCAAGATCTGTGTACCTTACTGAACACTAGTTATGCTCTAATTTTAAAAAAATCTTGGGCCCAGCATGATGGTCCAGTGGCAAAAGTTCTCATCTTGTATGCCCGGAATTCCATATGGGCACCGGTTCTAATCCCGGCTGCTCCACTTCCCATGCAGTTCCCTGCTTGTGGCCTGGGAAAGCTGTTAAGGACAGCACAAAACCTTGGGACCCTGCACCACATGGGAGACCCAGAGGAAGCTCCTGGCTCCTGTCTTCAGATTGGCTTAGCTCCAGCCGTTGTAGCTACTTGGGGAGTGAAACAGCGGATAGAAGATTTTTCTCTCAGTCTGTAAATATGACTTTCTGCATCCACATAAGACTGTTCTACTCTTCAATTGTTAATGTATGGCTTGTTAGAGTTATAAGTCTGTTTTGATTATCCTAAAATGCACGAAGTTCTGTAAAATTTCGCTTGAATCCTATAAACTGCTAAATATAGATAATAATAAAAAAAAACCTAAAAATCTGCCTTTCTGATAAAAAATAAATATTTTTTTAAATCTAAAAAAAAAAAAACTTTATAGGATGTAGCTAACCCAGAATTCACAGGGAAATGAATAGCCTTAAAATACTTTATTTGTAAAGATGCCTTAAAGAAATGAAAATGAAGGGCTGGGCCCGGTGCGGTGGCACAGTGGTTAAGGTCCTCGCCTTGCACGCCCGGGATCCCATATGGGCGCCGGTTCTAGTCCTGGCAGCCCCGCTTCCCTTCCAGCTCCCTGCCTGTGGCCTGGGAAAGCAGTCGAGGACGGCCCAAAGCTTTGGGACCCTACACCCGTGTGGGAGACCCAGAAGAGGCTCCTGGCTTCGGATCGGCATAGCATCGACCGTTGTGCTCACTTGGGGAGTGAATCATCGTTCGGAAGATCTTCCTCTCTGTCTCTCCTCTCTGTATATCCGCCTTTCCAATGAAAAAAATAATAAAAATAAATCTTTAAGAAAAGAAAATGAAGGGCCAGGCGGTGTGGCCTAGCGACTAAAGTCCTCGCCTTGAACATGCCAGGATCCCATATGGACACCGGTTCTAATCCCATATGGCCGGGCCCCACTTCCCCTCCAGCTCCCTGCTTGTGGCCTGGGAAAGCAGTCGAGGACGGCCCAAAGCCTTTGGACCCTGGACCCGCGTGGGAGACCCAGAAGAGGTTCCTGGTTGCCGGCTTTGGATCGGTGCAGCACCGGCCGTTGTGGTCCTTGGGAAGTGAATCATCGGACAGAAGATCTTCCTCTATCTGTCTCTCCTCCTCTCTGTATATCTGCCTTTCCAACAACAACAATAAATAAATCTTTAAAAAAAAAAAAGAACTGAAAATGAAGCAAGCATGCAACTTGAGGATAGAAAGAGAAAACACATCTACACAAGCGGAAGGAAGGAATGGGAGTGCAATCTCCCATACTCCTCTGGGACACATGAACACAAGCAGAGGAGTATGGGAGCATAACACACTCCTCTGGGAGACTGTTGTCCCTGCAGACTACTTTTCTTTACTCCCGCCGACGCCTACCCATGGTCCTCTTCTTTTCCCCTCTTGCCACCCCAAATCTCATCCCCGTATCTGGCTTCCTCTCCTTAGAGCCTCACTCTGGCTGTAGAAGCTGGAGAACCGGTCCAGGGCATCACAGAATTTGGTGGGAAGACACTTCCTGGGATGGTACAGATAGCAGAGTGGGGACACTGGCCAACATCGAGGTGACAGGACCAGCATGGAAATCAATGGATGGGGATCTTCAGGAAATGGTTCCTTCTCAGTCTCCTCTTCCTCCTGAAGAACAGAAGGGTTCTGAGGACCCTTGGCTCCCATCTTGTGCCACTCTCCTATTCTCCCACTCTTTCCCTGCACTCTTACCTCCTCTTTTGCCGGTCCCCATTCCTCCTCACCCTCGCGCTCCAGGAGCAGCTTATCAAGCTGCTGGAGCTGGTACACGTGGAACTGGCGCTGCAGCTCCTCAGAGGTGCTCAGGCTCCTTAGCATCTGCTGGGGCAGGCGGTTGGGAAAACACAGGCCGATCTGCTCCAGCACGGCCCCCTCCAGCCAGCTGGAGCCCAGGCTCAGGAGACGGTCCGCCATGTAGTGCCTGCAGCACACACACACACACACACATACATACACAGTCCAAACCTGGCCTCAGGGTGGGTGCCAGGACAGCCCAGGTCCAAGCCCAGCCTCCCACATCTGTCTGTAGATCCCTGTTAATAGACAGCCCCAGGCACAGGCCCTACCTCACCCTCTCTCTACCTCTCCCTTCCCACTGGTGCACGACCCTCTCCACATCTTAATCTCACCTGCCCACTGCCAATTCCCTTATCTTCTCTCTAAAACTCAAGTGTTGCCTCTCCCTGGAGTGCAAGCCTTCCAGTGCTCACCCCTTTCCCCGAACCCCACCCCTTTTGAGCTGGACTCACTGGTAGAAGTGCTCAAAAGTGGTGGCCAGTTCCAGGCCAGACAGGACCATGATGGGCTCCAGGTGTTGCTGAAGTCGCTCCAGCTTTTCCACTCCAGCAGCTC
Source organism: Ochotona curzoniae (assembly GCF_017591425.1). Lineage (NCBI taxonomy): Eukaryota > Metazoa > Chordata > Mammalia > Lagomorpha > Ochotonidae > Ochotona > Ochotona curzoniae. Next base: position 8,263,187 of record NW_024466004.1, on the reverse strand, counting down.
CACCAAGCAGGCCACCCTGGATCTGTTGGTCAATGTGCCTAGCAAACTGTTCGCTCATCTGGAGGACAATGGAAAGGGTTCTGGGCATTCATGAGGGAAGGGAGAGTAAAATGGAATGATGGGAAGGCTGGCGGAACTCACGTGAGCAGCCGTGAGGAAGGATTGCTGCAGCAAGGCGCCAGAGAAGCCACTGCGCAGGGCCAGTGTGAAAGCGGCCCGCGGCCCAAACAGCTCAGAGCCTGCTCTCTGCAAGTGCTTGTAGAGCTTGCAGTAACGAGCCACGAAGTCTGGGGATCTCCAGGCCGCAGCTAGGAATCTGCTGACCTGAAGGGAACAGGATGAGGGATTCCAAAGAGTGGTGGTGCCACCCCACCCCATCCCACCCCTAGCCACCGGGCCCTCCTTGACTTTGGCCTACCTGCTCCTGCACCACGCTCAACCAGCACTGGGCTATGTTCCTCAGGCTGCTGCTTGGGAGGACTGGCGATGGTGTGGGGCTGCGGTCCTGACCCTTACTGTTTTTGCTGACTATGGAGACATGAGGCAGAGGGATGGTTTGTAACATCTGTCTCCAGATGCAATGAGGAGCCGTGGGCACTAGCCTTCTGGCGAGGCCCAGAGCGGAGCAGGAAGAGAGGGAAACCAGGTACCTCCTGGGGTGGGGCATGTCTGGCCCTGGCATGGTCACTTGGCCTTGCCCTGCCAAGGCAACTGCAGGAGGGACTCAAAAGTCAATCAATCTACAGCAGGCTGATTTCATTTTTTTAAAAGCTGATTATTTTGTCAGGCCCATGAATGATGTCATACATATCCAAATGGTGTTGGCAGAAAGAGGATTCCCCACCCCTGGCCTTGGTTCAACTGGCTGAAGCTGGAACTTACAGGGCCGAGTGGGCAGCTCCAAGGAAGTCCCCGGGGGTGGCTCCACATGCACCAGCAAGCGACAGAGGCGACGGACGCAGGAAGTGAAGGATGCTGCTTGGCTTGAGGGACTCCGCGAGCTCTTTCTCTGCTCCAAGTATTGATCCAGCAGCCAGCCTAGAGAGCTGACACCTTCGGCATCTGAAAGAAGGTGGGTCGGGAACAGGTCTCCGTGGAAGAAAAGACGGCTAGCCCAGAGAGCAAGCAGGAGAAGCAGCAACTGCCCAGCAAGGTTTAGGGGTCGGGGGTGGCGGGGAAGGGGCTTGCTGCACTGGAGTCTGGAGTCCAGGGACATGGTAACAAGGTGGCGGGGATAGGAGGATTCAAACACCAGTCTCAGGGAGCAGTACCTGAGGCAGGAAAGACAGAGGGATACTGAGGTGACAGGAACAGAGAGGACTAACTCAGGTGATCCCTAGGCATGATTAGAGGGGCTGGTTAGTGGGACCAGCAGGGGGAACGGTTACCGGGGGAGGTGATGTTCTGCACCAGGGGGCTGACCAGGGCCTCCCAGCAGGTCTTGCCCAGTGCTTGGGCGGCCTCATCGTCAGGAAGGAAGCGATCCGCAAAATTTTGCTCATGTCGCAATACCCTGTTCAGTCTAGAAACAGTGTGTGGTCAAGGATTAAAGGCACAGATCTCCTCCACTTGAGTGCATGGCAACTCACCATCTCCCCTGCTTGTCGCTTTCCCCAAGGCTCCACTGTCAGCAGCACATACTTCTCACCTGTGCTCATTCCCTCTCTGCCCTGACCCAGGGCCTGGCTGACCTTTACCCTTCCACACTCCTACAAGGGGCTGCTCTCTCTCCACCTGCATCTTGTGGCAAGCCAATTCCCCTCACCATCTTCCCCCTCCGGCCCCACCCACCTGGGACAGAGCTGAAGGAGGCGCTTGTGGTCCTCTGCTATGTCCCGGCTCCAGGCATGTGCCCTGATTGTGTAGAAGAGACACGTACGGCGACACAGCTGCTCCCGGAACAGTGGCCAAAAAGTGGGCTTAGGGCCCAGAACCTCCACACCCCGGACCCGGGTGTCGATACCACCCTGCAGTGGGACGTACACAGACTTCTCTGTCATCTGAGCCACCAAAGCCAAAGCCTCAATGTCCTCAGTTTCCCATAACTGTTCTGGATATCTCCATATCTCGGCAGCTCAACTCGTTCCCCGGCCTAGACCAGGCAGATGGAGGAGGAGCCGTGGCTAAAGCCACAGCCTCCAAGCATCACAGTATACCTACAGCTGCTCTACAGACCCCGGGTCCACGGCCCCCCGTGACCTTCCCCACCCCACACCTGCTGGCAGCGCTTGATGCGGATCTGGATGATGGGCCAGAAGCGGGTCAAGTTCTCCAACAGAACCACACGGCTGGCAGAAGGTGACACATTCACCTGGCAGAGCAGGGGAGAAGAGGTAGGAGAGTGAGCCTTCACCACTCAGGTGGGCTGGAGGGACTGCTGACAGCGGCCACATGGCCATGACACATGCCCCTGCCACATCTGAGTCCATTCTTGCCACTTCCAAGGAGGAAGAGAGGGGCAGCTCCTCTCTAGGTCCTGGCTCCTTCCCTGAGACACACACAGGGAAGTAAGGAGAAGGGAGGGGAACCAAGAGTGCTCACCGTGTTGAGCTCAGTGAAGACACAGCTGGCACAGCTGCCCCCAAACACTACCACCCTCGCTGGCATGTAGCTGGAGTCCTCACTGGCTACCAGCAGAGTCAGCTGCCTGAGAGAGGAGAGGCGAGTCAGTCCCAGCAGGACAGAGGCTCAGATCAAAACTACATCCACCCATCCCTTCCCTCACAGGCCACTGACACATCCGCCATTCCCCAGGTGCTTGGTTTGTCCCTTAACATTCCTGCCAAGGACCTCAATGAAACCCACAGCTTCAGCTGAAAACAATACCCAAAGACTTCAAGCACACAGCTCTACCCAGGCGGCTCTTTTCTGCTCTTATACTGGCCACACAACAGACAGACACTCCCTATTACGTATGTCCCATGGGCACCTCCAAGTTAATGGGCCCAAGTGGAATAATCTCCTACCTGTCCCCTCTACTCTCTCCTGCAGTGCTCACTCTGCCACATCCTGTACCTGGGGACACATCCCTCGCACAGCTGCCCTCATCTGTCCACCAATAAGTCCTGAAGGATACCTCCTAGCACCCTCGTGTAGCCTTAACCTCAATCCTCCTCACCAGCCATACTGAACCTTTCCCAGCCAGACCACGGCATACAACTAACGACTCTCCCTCCTGCCACAGTGAGCTCTTCTAAATAAAAGCCTAATGTGTCTCTTCCCCTTTTCAAATTTTGAAATCAACTTTGAACTTCTTAGCTTACAAACTCTGGGAAATGTCTCTGCCCACTCTCATGGCCTCACCTCCTGTCACACTGAGACACATGACACACTTAAATCCCACTCCACTGCAGCATCCTACATTCCCTCTTGCACTGACACTGTCCCTCTGTCTGCAACAGTCATTGTCTCCTCTTGACCTGGTGAGCTTGGACTTCAAGACTCTACTTAGGAAGAAGAAATCCACCTTCCAGAAGAAATCCACCTCTGACCCTTCAAATAGCCTCAGGATCTGGACCCTGGATCAGCTGTGATGCTTTTTTCATACTCGGTGCTCTGATTTCCTAGCCCGGTTCCCCAGCTGCACTGTAAGCTCCAGGAATATGGGTATCCTAACTTGTTGTCCAATGCTTGGCATTAAACAAATGCCAACAGGAAGCATGGACAAGTGAGCTGCTGATGTCCCTCAACACACAGAATGGTGGCATCTGTACCTGCTGGGATACAGGTCACCAGGTGCAGGGATTAAAGACATCTATTCTGTATGAGACACAGCAAAGCACGTCGATGTGTCAAGGTGTTCATGACACAAAATGAGTCTGAGTGCATCCCTCAGGCACGGGGGCTATGGATGGAGTGGTGCAGGTGGATTTTTCTGGGATATGTTTTGCAGCATACCAGAATATCTGTGAGTGTATATGTTTATTTGTATGTTATACTTATGTGCATGGACATAAGTATGCTCACACCTAATAAGAACACCACGATGCATGTGCAAGGTGATGAAGTGGGAGCCAGCACTGCCGTTGGACTCCCAGTAGGTCTTGGGGTTGCGGTCCGTCAGCTTGCCGGCCCGGTGCGGGTTGGAGGACACCTCCACCTTCTCCCAGCACTTGTCCTCTTTTACTTCCACACTGGAGCCTATGGTGGGGGAGAACCAGGGAAGGGTGGAGGGCACAAGCTGGTGAGCTGAGAGGAGCAAAAGGGGCAGAACCAGGGGAAGCAGGAAGGCTGAGGAAAGGGGGGTGGGCACTGACCCTGGCAGAGATGTCTGAGGAACACATCAAAGAAGGGGATGTTGATGGGCTGGTAGGTCCGTCTGTGGTCCTCAATCTGGCCCAGCACCATCTGCATTAGAGAGAGAGTGACATAAGAAGATACCCAGGAACAGGTAGAGCAGAGAAGTCCAGGTGCAACAGAACTCTTCTTCCCTTCTCTACAGATTTTGAAAGGGCCCCATGGAGCACACATTAGGGAGCAGGCACCCCTGAGTGGATGTCAACCCCCTCACATGGGGATCCTAAAGAAGAAAACACCCCAAGTTCTGGTCCTCTGCTTCCTGGCTTATGCTCCCTCAGCTCTGAGCCCATGGCCACTCACCTGGATGCAGCCCGCCAGGATGCTGGAGGTGAGGCTGCTATAGAGCTGGGCATGCTTCTCACACTCTGCCACCAGGTCCCGTAGCTCACAGCCCAGCAGCAGCGGGGCCGGGTGCTTGTCCAGGACTTTGGAGAGGGTATCTTTGGCTCCCAGGCAGCAGAGCACAACCGCATAGTCCTTATGTGTCAAGGCCAGCCGGTGCAGGAAACAGATCAGCTCCTGAACAATCTGAAGCCAGAGTCACACAGGCTCACTGATGGGAGACCACAGGCTGATGGCTGGCTTTAGTTAGGGAAGTTTGCTGGCTGAGGTCTTGCAGAAAGTTTTGAAAGCCCAAGGGAAGGAGAGTACCCAAGACACCCTGGGAGCACTGGGACCCCAACTGGCAGAGGCAAAGGCTGGGCACAGCTACCAAGCCTTCCTCCTGCCAGGGCCAAGCTGTATCTTAAGAGCCGACTGTGGTACCTCAGCCTCCCTCCACAGGGCACTACACAACCCTGAAGGGTAGAGACCAAAGACTGGTGTGGTGAGTATGGGCTTCTCCTAAATTCAGAACACCCAGGAGTAGCCCAAAGGTTTATAACAAAAAGGTCCCAGTTTCAGAAACTATTACACGACATTAGCCTTCCTCTTCCTATCTCCATCCCAGTGCCACACATGGGTTCAGACAGGCAGGGGTATCATGCTCAGAACCTCCCAAGCTGGCAGGTCCCCCAGAAGCTGCCTCCCTTGCCTCACACACTCCTTCAGTGGTGCTCTGGTACCTCTGAGTCACTGCTGGGCCCGCTCAGGCAGCTGAGGCAGGGCTCCAGGACCTCATGCCAGGGGAGGGCCATTGCCTCGGGATAATCCAGCAGTCGGGCCAGGACCCTGGGGGAGAGATGGAAGCAGGGCAAGTCCCGACGAGGAGGACATGCTGCCGGCTTCCCTCCACCCCGTGTGGGTGAGCAGGCACCTTCTGGCCCCTCACCTCAGAGTAATCAGCAGCAGAGTTTTGTTGGGCCCTGGGGCATCCAGCGTGCGCAGCAACAGGAGGAAGGGCTGGGTCTCTTGCTGCAAGCGCCTGAGGAGGGGCCGCACGGCCTCCCCTGGGCTGCCCTCGTGGCACAGCACGTGCTCCAGGTCCAGCAGCAGCTCCGTGGATGGGCCCCCTACCAGGGACCGCATCAGCAGTTCAGGGGTCCCTTCCTGGCTCTGGGTGCTGGAGGTCTCCACTGCTGAAGCCCAGACACACCAGGGGGAAGGAAATGGGTACAAAGAGGATTCTTACAAGTTGGTCAAGCTGAAAACTGGGATGGTTCAGAAAATCATGCTAAAATGTTCCCCCCATGCTGAGGAGGCTTACAGTTTTTTTGGCTTTTGGCATTTTTGTTTTTGTTTTGTTTAAACAAACTTTAAAGGATCTTATTTTCTGGCCTCAAATATATACCTAACCACACTTGAAAAAAAAATTTAGCATAGCAAACATTGGTCAAGTTACACCCAATAGATGTTTTAATCTCATATCATCATAGATTACTTTTTATTAGATAAAAATTAAATGCTAGCCTTCTCCAACATTAGCTGTTGTAATAAACATTAGCTATTATGAGTACGCACCCATACTGTTAGCATGGCTTCAGGGAAGGGAACTAAAAGAACACATTATTCACTGAGCTGTCCCTGCCACACTTCTGAGTTGTCACTGGCTTTTAAACCCAAAGGGACATCAGCATTTCATGTTCTCAGCCACAGATTTGCTGTACCATATAAATGGTAACTCCTCTCACGAGGGTCTCCCCAGCCTTCATTTCAACCCTTTCTATCATCCAATAAAATCAGACTAAGCCTAGTCTAACGCAGATGTACGTTTAAGGCCATTCCGAGGAGGCAATTTTTTTTCCCTATGCTAGACCTTTTCTCTTCTCTTGGTCAGGACGTCCGGCGTGTTTGCAGGAAGGGGCTGGTATGGAAACCTCAGTCTTGGTGGCCACAAGTTGCCACAGCGAACACCACCACAGCTCCCTCTCTCCCCCCGCCATGACAGTTACCTGTGTGCTCGGGGCTGCCAGGTGCCTCTGAGTAGCGATTAAGAAGCATCGAGAGGATGGTACGTGTGGTAGGCACGGGTTCCGTCCCCGGTGCTAGCCCAGAGTGTCTAAACAAAGTGTCTCTGAGCTCTTGGGTTATGATCTGGTCTCCCAGGGTGTGGTGGTTACACAAAAGCAGGTCGAGCAGGAGCAACCCATTCCTCACTGCAGAAGAGCACCTGGGAGGAGGGAAGCGACTGACAGTGAATGCAAGGGAAGCAGGGAAGCAAACATGCACGGGTCCTGGGGTCCCCTGGAGCCACACATCTGACTCTCCTGACCTCAGGCCGCTCCTTCCAATCCAAGGAAAGAGGGTCTGGGTCTCTCTTCCCTCTTGGGATGAATCTCTCTGCTTCCAACAACTTGGCCTCTCTTTTGCAGAGAGTCAGTGCAGCCTGCCCACGTTTAATCTAAGAATGACAATATGAGGGCAATTTCTGTGGAGCACAGGAGCCTCGGCAGAGGAGTTGGGGTAGGAGTAGGGGCATCTGGGCCTTGGCAGGGAATGGGCAGATTGCAAGGAAATGCCTGACCCCTCTGTGTTCAGCATCAGGACTACAGCTGCAGGGATGGTAAGGAGCAGGCTCTCAGAGCCTGGGCGGGTGGCCGAGTCGATGCTGGCAAAGATCTCTCTTGTCATCTGGGCATCAAACAAAGGCTGGATGGGCCCACGGCTGGCAATGAAAGTGGGGCTCTCCGAGGAGCTGGCCACGGCCAGCATCTTCAGGGCCTGCAAGAGGAACATGGGAGCAGAGTTAAGAGTGGACAGAGCCGGGCCTGGCGCAGTGGCCTAGCAGCTAAAGTCCTCGCCTTGAACACTCTGGGATCCCATATGGGCACCAGTTCTAATCCCGGCAGCTCCACTTCCCAGCCAGCTCCCTGCTTGTGGCCTGGGAAAGCAGTCGAGGATGGACCAAAGCTTTGGGACCCTGCACCCGTGCGGGAGACCCAGAAGAGGTTCCTGATTCCTAGCTTCGGATCGGCGCAGCACCGGCCGTTGCACTCACTTGGGGAATGAATCATCGGACAGAAGATCTTCCTCTCTGTCTCTCTTCCTCTCTGTATATCTGACTTTGTAATAAAATAAATAATTCTTTAAAAAAAAAAAGAGAGAGAGAGAGTGGACAGAGCCTCTGTGAGGAAGAGGACGGTCAGGGCCACCATCCTCAACCTCAGACGTGGGAGCTGCTGAACTGTGGGCCAACAAACAGGTAAAGTAGGAGATGGGAATGGAAAAGGTACTGATGGGACAGCAAATACTGGGGAGGGGCAGGGGGAGGAAGGAGGCCAGGCTATTAGAAGGGAGGGAGGAAGGAAGGGAAGAAAGCAAAGCCAACAACAAAATCTTAAGGCTGGGGAGTAAAATCAGCCTGCCCTTTCTCCCTGCTCTGTGCTCTCGGAATGAAGCCTAGCGGAGAAAACCTGCCTCTCCCTCCCTGCCTTCTTCTCGTGCTGTCCTCCCACAGCACCCAGGTCTTGAGGCTTTCCTGCAAGCTATCTCCCTTGGCCCTTCCTGCCTTCCTTTACCCCCTGAATTCTCTGACTTCTTATCCTCTTGGTTCTCCTCTTGGTCCTGAACTTCCTGCTCCCTTTCTCTACTCTGTGCTCACTCCCCAGGCAACCTCTTGTTTACTTTCAAACTTCTGTTCCCAGTGGATGCTAACACTCCCAAGCCTGTGTGCCCCGGCCTTAGCCAGCATCGGCCTTCCTCAACAAGGCAGCATGGTCAGAAGCAAAGAAGAACTATTTGTAATGTGGAAAGTCACTTGCTAGTCCTATTGGGGGAAAAATCAAATTAAAGTGAACACTATGCCCCAAGTGTGGAGGACATCTCTCCTGCTGACCAGGGCTGATGCCAGGACACCTGCTAGGGACACACACCGAGCTAGGACTGACGCTAAGGACCATCACCCTGGCTAGGCCAGGACCCCCAGGTCCTCCAGAAAACAGCTATCCAAGAGTCTTTCCCCCTTCTGTTGCCCCAATCTGTTTCAATTAGCTGAATACTACAGCCAGATATGAAGTTATAAACAATGTGATGGAATTTTGCTGCAGGGCAAGAATTTGAATTTTATAGTAAAACAGTGCATTCTGCTCACCTAATTTGAGGGGATCAGAAAGTTCTCTGAATGCACACAGTCTGAATGCCTGGCTATTTGCAGCAGGCAGAGACCCTAAGTTATTCCCAAAAAGGAGAGTCTCTCGGCCTTTCCCAGGACTGTCTGCTCTGAGAGAACCTGCGTCCCCCTCCATCTGGTGGCCATTATCCTGTCGCAATCCCAAACTGGTCCAGCTACGCCTGATCTGCCTCCCTCGGGGACCTCGGGCCAGACAGCACCCGCTGCCTGCAACCCTACCCACCCCACTAGGCAGCACTTCAGGCTGGAAGAGTTAGGAAGTAGACTCTTCGGTAAGCTCGCCTGACCAACAGTCTCCCTTCCCTGTTCTCTGGGCAGGGTAGCAGGGCAATGTCACTGCTGGCTTTGTTTCACCCAATTTGGTGAGGGCGTTTCCTCTGTCTAGGGGCATCACTCAGAAAAAAAGAGTAAAACAAAAAAACCAAACCAAAACACTTTTAGTTTTATGTTATATCTAGGAGACTTCACCTTTCATTGGATACCTCACTGATTTAACTAAAAGACCTGGGACAGTCAATATATCCCAAAACTCAACTCCCAGCCTTCTCCTGCTAACTCTTATTGCACTCCCTGGGTAAGTAGCCACCTCATGCCCCAGGCTGCTCAATTTTAAGCTTGGGAATCATCCTTACCAATTCACTTCTTCTTTTTTTTCTTTCTTTCTTTTTTTTTTTTTCTGTTGCTGATAGAAAAGTTTATTTGCGAAGGGACCAGGTGAGCAGGGAAGGAAGAGGGAAGGGGAAGCACCTCCAGAAAGAAAGCTGGGAGGTGGGGTGCCTCTCGAAAGGGGAGAGAGACACCCACCAATTCACTTCTAAACATGCCCACAGTCTCCAAGAATAAGCAGCCTGAAAAATCCACCCGTACCGTCCCATCCCAATGTCCGCACCTGGTTCTAGATCTCCATAGTACATCATAAGCAATCCCCTCCATATCCATCTGCCTGTCTTGCCCATTGCTCTCTCCTGTCAGGCCCTGTGTGCACTCACCGCCAGTCCTGCCTGCTGCACTAAAACGGAAGTCTTATATTCTTGCATGCAAACCAGCACAGCGTAGATGCCGCCCTCCCTGGCAAAGAGCGGACGCCACTCATGCTTGGTCATGAGCAGGTAGAGGAGTCGCAGGGCCAGCACCACCACCATCTTCTCTCCCACCTGGTTGGTTAACAGTTCCACTAGCGTCTTCACTAGCTTTTCTCTGAGAAGAGAAGAGGCAAGGTGATTCCCCATCCCAAGGAGTCTTACCTGACTTCCCAGTTATGACATCATCTGACTCCAGCCCAACCCCATCCACAAGACCTCATCCATTTCCCCACCGCACTCCCAATCTGCTTGCCTCAGTTTTCTTCTGAATCCTTTCTACACTTCACCCCACAATCTCACTAGTCCTGGATCATCCCTTACCAAGTGGCAGGAGAGCAGAATGGTTAGAAACCCTGGTTCATCTTTTCAAATAAATCATAAATTCGATGTGATTTCTAATCAAAATGCCTAAAAGGTCTTTGAAAGCTACAATAGGATGATTCAGGCACAGAAAGAAAATATGCAATAGTTAAGAAATGTTTGGGAAAAAATCACGGTGAATTTGCCTTAAGGTTATCAAGATGCAGCTAATAAACACACGCAAATCAAAATCCTGGAATTGATGGAATTGATGTAGAGTAACCAAGCAGATGGCAGGAGAGATAAGGCCATCATCTCAGCCAGTGATTGAAAAAAAAAATGTACCAATTACAATGTGGTATCAGGAGGCATGGGTCAGGGAAGACAGGGGGCAGAGGTTATAACACAATAGGTTAAGCTACTGCTTGAGATGCTTGTGTCTCATATTGGAGTGTGTGGGACCCAGTACTGCCTCTGCTTGCAAATCTGCTAATACACTCGGGAGGCAGCATGCTCAGGTACTTGGGTTCCTGCCACCCACATGGCAGGAGCTCCTGGCTCCTGGCTTCAGCCTGGCCCAGTCCTAACTTGCAGGCATCGGCATCTGAAGAGTGAACCGATGCATGGAATATAAATCTCCTCCAGCTCCATCCACTCCCACTCTCAGCTCTCTCTGTGTCACTCTCCCTTTCAAATAAATAAATAACTTTTTAGAAAACTGTACAATCTGTCGTTGGGGTGGGTGGTTGGCACAAGGGTTAAGATGCTGTTTGGGATGCCTGCATCCCATAGTGTGCCTGGGTTTGGCTCTAAGCTCCACTCTTGAGCCCCTGCTGCCTGAAAGTATGGAGCCTGGGAAACAACATGAGGTGGTTCGAGGACTTGGATCCTTGCCACCCACGTGGGAGACCCAAATGGAGTTCCAGGCTCCTGGCTTCTGCCTGTGCCAGTCCCAGCTGTTACAAGCCTTTAGAAGATCCACCAGCCAAAGAAAGATAGATCTCTGTTTCTTCAGCAAAATAAATAAATACACTAAAATGTTAAGGATGAAATGAATGGGGTGTCAAAACACCTGGTTATCCATGCAAAGAAAACTGAAGCTGGAGATACACTCTACACTATCGACAGAAAACAAGTTGCAAAGGGATTTTAAAATGGATGTAGGTAGCTACATAGATATCATAGATATCTTTGAAACTATGGGGGGGGTGGATTATATAATCTTGGAGAAATTTGTAAAATGCTGAGGACAGAGCTTCTCAATAAGATCAAAATTGTTGGAAGCCATAAAAAAGCTGAAAAGTACTGCACCCTAAATACCTAGAACTTCAGGACAGTGAAAGGGACTATGAACAAAATTAGGAGACAAGCAATATGAGCTAAAAAAAAAAAAAGGGGGGGGGGGTCGGAGAGTAGAGCAAGAGGGAAGGCCAAAGGGGCAAAGACAGATGTGGACAGCAGCCAGAGGGGTGGCCCAGAACCCTGGAAGGAAAGACTTGAATGAAGGACTGCTGGGAAAGCAGGTGAATGAAGGCTCCTAAAAAACTGTTTTTACCTTCCTCCTCTCAGAAGCCACATGATGACTGTAGTGTGAACCTGGCGTATTACCCTTCGGGAGCCATGGTTTACTACAAACTAGTTAACGTACAAGAGTAATGTACACAGATACAGAATGCAGGTACAAAACTAAAAGGGTGACTAGCAAATCGTTAACGGACTATCTCTACAGAAGGGACTGCTGTCTTTCCAATTTTGCCTACAGAAAATAGGATTTTAAAAATCACAAAAAAATAAAGCTGATACGATTTTTTTAAAGGCAAGCAAAATATTTGAAAAACAAAGAATTCACATCTATCCTATAAATCCACACGAAAATAGGCAGCCCCAATTTTAAAAGTGGGCAAAGGACAGAAGCAGAGTTTTTATAGAAGAAAGAGAACAAGTACATGCAAAGATGCCCAACTTTACCGGAACTAAGAGAATACAGAGCTACTAATACATTTTGCCAATCTGGTTGATTATAAATGTAATATCCAGCGTGGGCAGAGGTCTGGGAAAATAGATGCATCAGAACACTGTACTTGAACTTGGTCATAACTGCACCATGGTCCTATGCAGCAGGACCAATAATAAGGTAGCCTTATGGGGAGCAGCACAGCCAAGCTTCTGAGACACAGGGACACAAAAACGAGTGTGACTACATTAAAAACACAAGCTTGGGAAATTCTCTATTTGCACACTGTTACAAAAGCACATCAACAAAGACCTGAAAGGTATAGCGCTGAAAAACTATTTTGCTTTTTTCATTATATGTTCGCTCAGATTCTTCAGGTCTTTTTAAAGTAAGAATGCACCTGCATATTATTTGTGCAACTAAATAGCAGGAGAAAATAGAAAAGGAAAGTGGGGACAAATTAAAAAAAAAAACAACAAAAAACCTCAAGCTCTAATACCAAAAAGATACTGGTTTCAATCACAGATTTGCCATCTGTAAAATTCCAAGCGAGCTACTTCAATTCTCTAAGTTTCACTTTCTCACCCATCAAATGCAATAACAACACTTGCTCAGTTGATGGGCAGATGTAATGAGAATGCACAATGCCAACACAGTGCCTGGCATTTAGGAACACCCTGCGAATACCAGCCACCTTTAATACCCCACCCCCCTCCTTGTGCCCATTGCTTCTTTTGCCAACCCCCTCCAGCCTTTCTAACTCTTGATCTCATCACTCCTTGCCTCCTGTGACCACATTTCTGTGCACACAGCTTTAACGCACACCCCCTCCTCTCTGGTATGCTAACCTCAGTGATCTGTCGGGTCGGACCAGAGGATGGTCTTGCTCAGTGGCCTCCTCCACAGCCTGCAAGAGGGCTGACAGCCCTGAAAGCTGCAGGTTTGTGTCCACGCTGGATATCTGCACGGTGGCCACGACCGCCACCACATGCCGATCCAGGGAGCTGCGTGGGCCAGGACCCTGCAGGGCTCTTGCCATTACTGAAATCAGTCAGGTTGGGGGGGAGACATTGGTCAGATGGACTGTAACACCTACAGACTGGAAGTCTCTAGAAATGTCATGACTAGTTTGCCCACCAACACTGAGATAAGGTTATTCCTGGCTGTAGCTCACATTGTAGAACCTTTCCAATTCAGAGCAAAGGGTCTTATCAAAGAAGATGAAGCTGCCCTGGGAAACAAACTCCCCTTTCCCAAAGATGCTGAAGAAAAGGAGTGAAGGCTAACAGGCATCACCAAGGTCAAAGGACAGACAGGCACATGGTGACCTAACTCCACGCCTTTCCCTGTACCCTATTTCTGCTACAAAGACCATCCAGGGCTTAGTCCAACAACTTGGCCCATTCACACCTCCTCCAGAATTCGACTCACCATTGGCCTCTGTCTTCACCTCAGGGGGCAGGGTCATGCCCTCAGTCACCAGAAGATGGTTAAATAGCTGGGAGTCGCTCTGTGCCACCAGGGGCTTGGCCTTGGCCTTGGCGGGCCGGGTCTCTGCCTCGGGGAGCTCAGCCTTTGCTTTGTGAGGCTCAGCCTCGTCCTCCGAGGAGCTGGCCTCCACCCGGCAGTCCTCTCCTGGATCTGGGGTCCGGCAGTGACTCCGGGAAGACAGAGAGCTGCTCAGCTCTTCAGCTGGGAGCCTGTACTTGGCATAGACCTGGGAGCTGAGCAGCTCACTGAGGGTATGGCCCTCAAAGCGGTTAGCGAGGGTGCGCAGCAGGTCTTCTGCCATCTCAACAGGCACGGACAAGTCCCCCAGGGTCTTTCCCCTCAGCGTCTGTTGGCATAAGAGGCATGGACGTCGATGACAGGTAGACACGAAGGTCCACTGACAGCCGGGAGAAGGGTGGTCATCCTGCTTCAAGCCTCACACCTCCCACATTCTAGACCCTCATTGCATCTGCCTCTGGCCCAAGCAGAATCCTCCAACCTGTAGTTCTAGCCTCCCTGCAGGGACAATCCTGGGCTAGAATTCTCTCTAGAGAGCCCCACCGCTCACGAACGACACCACCCCCACCCCCGGCGAAGGTTAACTGCGGACCTCTAGTACCTTATCCAGTTTCTCCTGGATATTCTGGAAAATTGGCTGCTGCTCACTTGCATCCAATTTCTTTAGGAAGAAGAGCAGCTCCCACCACTCTGCCTTGGTCAGGTGCCCCACCTCCTCGCTCTGCTGGGGTTCAGGCTGGAGGTAGGGCAGAGAGTAGAGCCCATCCACAGGCTTCCAGTCCCACGTGGGAAGTGCTGAGACTGGAGGCGCAGGACTGTGAGCACCTGCTGGGAACACGTGAGAAGAGTTGAGGATGGAGGCGCAGGACTGTGAGCACCTGCCAGGGGGTAGCAGGCTGGAGAGGGCAACCAGAGGGGTAGCTTCTGCTGCTTGTAAGCGGCTTCAGCCTGGTCACGCTTCCTCTGTGCAGACACACACTCCTGTCCCTTGGGCTCACCTGTGCCTGAGACAGCGGCTCCTGTCCCCTTCTGCACGGCTGCAGAGGCCGAATCCCCAGAAGCTTGCTCAGGGCCCAGGATCTCCAGCATGTGCCAAGGTACCCAATAGGTGCGGCCCGTTGACTGCCAAAAGACCTGGCATGAGAGGAAGAGTGGGAAGAGAAACGGAGAAAGGACTGAGGGTTCTGAGCCACGCACTGTTGTCTTGAGAGGACATGCTCAGATCCAGATAGGGCCACGCCCTCGCCCATGCCTCCTCTATGGGCTTGGAAAATCCTCCGCAGCACAGAAGGCTTCTCCCACTAGGCAGGATGGGCCCTCGGGCCTCTGCAGTCTGCCTCCCTCCTAGACCTCTCCACTGGGGCTGGTGGGATGATGGAGCATCTCAACACATCAGTTTGAGGGGTGGTGCTGTGGCGTAGCATGTAAAGCTACTGCCCGCAATGCCAGCATCCCATATGGGCACAGGTTCGAATCACAGTTGTTTCATTTCTGATCCAATGCACCTGGGAAATCAGTGAAGGATGTCCCAAGGGCTTGGGCTCCTGCACCCAGAAGCTCCTAGCTCCTAGCTCCTAGCTCCTGGCTTCAGCTCTGACTTCTGACCATTTGGAGATTTTACTAGCAGATGGAAGATGTTGCGTCTCTCCCTCTCTTTGTCTTTCAAAAGAAATTAATAAATATAGTGTGTATGTATACATATATGTATGTGTATATATATACACATACCACTTCCTGGGCAAGTCTTTCCAGGCCCTCACTCAACTCAACAGCATTTCTTTTCTTTTCTTTCTTTCTTTTTTTTAGATTTCTTTATGTTATTGGAAAGGGAGATCAGATTTGCAGAGAAGGAGAGACAAGTGAGAAAGATCCTCCATCTGCTGGTTTGTTCCCCAAATGGCCAAAATGACCAGAGCTGACCTGATCTAAAGCAAGGAGCCTCTTCTGGGTTTCCCATGTGGGTGCAAGGTCCTAAGGCTTTGGGCCATCCTCTACCACTTTCCCAGGCCACAAGCAGAGAGCTGGATGGGAAGTGGAGCAGCCGGGACACACACTGGTGCCCATATGGGATCCTGATGCTTTGCAAGGTGAGGATTCAACGAAATGAGTCATTGCGTCAGGCCCTTCAGCAGGATTTCTTAACCCTCTCAATTGCTGACCCTCTTAAAAAGATAAAATCATTCCAGTTCTCCTGGGATTTTTTTCTTACCAATAGCCTCCTTCATGGAAGCTCTGATTACACTCCACCCAAAAGCATGCCACCCCCATGGGTCACACTCACCTGCGCAGGTGGCATGCCGCTGTTGCTCTGCCGGAACTCGCCCTTGTCCCCAACACGGATCTCCTCATAGTCATCCAGCATCCGCACACGCATCCCCGGCTGCAGAGCCTGCTGCACGTACTCACCGTAGCCGCTGAGGCTGGAGAATTCCACACGCTGCCGGAAGGCCCGTTCTGGCCTCTTAGGGGTGGTGACGATGGTGGGGAGGAGCAGGGGAGGGCAGGAAAGGCAGGGTTGAAAAATGGACTTGGTGGGCCGGGGTGGCAGTGTGACCTGCTCACTGAGGTGCCCAGTCCAGCCCATGCTCCGCATCAGCTCTGAGATGAGGCTGCCCATAGCCAAGCCGAACTCCAGCTCCCGCTGGCCCCGGTTTTTCTGCCTTGTGGGGCCCAGGGCGCTTTGGTTGCAGGCTCCCGGGTCTGGACTGTCGTTTAGCTGGTCCAGCAGGGAGGTGACGCAAAGGTAGCGCTTCACCAGTGAGAAGAGCAGCTTTCCTGGGATCTGCGGGACACAATGCTGGGCATAGGCTCTGGTCCCCCTGCCTGAAGCCTCTCCACTCTCCCCTGAGGAGAAACACAGAAAGGCCTCATCCCCCAGGCCAGGCCTTGCGGGCCTCAAATTTTTGTTTCTGGAAGGAACATATAAAAAGGGTCTTAAAGCACAAATTTTCCTGGGTTCTCATCTCAAGCATTCTGAACACAGAGGAGCTGGGAGAAAAGCCATGAACCTTCCTTTGAACCAGTTCTTGGGGTGGGAGGTGGGGAGTAGTGAGGAGGAGAAGGGAGGGAAAGGGCAGGGCCCTCCAGTGTTGACGCCCAGGCCTGGACCACAGTTTCCAAAATCAAGTGCTGGCCTTTGTCACTGGCTTCCCGCTCCAGCTGGCAGGGTACCTGCGGCAGAAGAATGCCCTCAAAGGCCACGCAGTGCTCTTCCGAGGACGTGGTCTCTGCAAACAGCTCCAGCAGAGTGTAGCGGCTGTCGAAGTCCATGTGTTGCTCGATGCCATCTTGCTGGCTCAGCGACAGAAGCACATGAGCCCGGCTCCCTGCAATCCACACCCGATCTGCATTTCTTCAGCCCCCAGTCCTTTCTCCTGGCCTATCCTAACCCTTTATTCCTTTCCCTAAAGACTCAAACTTCCCTGTGATGAAGACCCACAGCAAAAGATACATTCCACCTGCTAGCCCAGCACACAGACATCTATAAAAAATATGTTGAGGTCTCTAAAACATGTCTTTACCAAAGTCTTGAATGCTGTTTTTTTTTTTTAAGATTTATTTATTTTTATTGTAAAGTTAAATATACAGAGAGAGGAGGAGAGACAGAGGAAGATCTTCCATCTGATGATTCACTCCTTAAGTAACCACAATGGCCAGACTGTGCCGATTCGAAGCCAGGAGACAGGAACTTCCTCCAGGTCTTCCATGTGAGTGCAGGTCCCAAGGCTTTGGGCTATCCTCAACTGTTTTCCCAGGCCACAAGCAGGGAGCTGGATGGGAAGCAGGGCTGCCAGGATTAGAACCAATGTCCATATGGGATCTTGGCACATTCAAGGCGAGGACTTTAGCTGCTAGGCCACTGCGCCAGACCCGATATTTTTATTTTAAAAGCAAAATTAGTTGTGACCCATCAAACTGGTTTCACAACCAGCTAGTCAATCTCAACTCAGTTTTATTTTTTTTTAAAGATTTATTTATGGACCTGGCATGGTAGCTTAATGGATAAATCCTTATCTTGAACGCACCAGGATCCCATATGGGCACCAGTTCTAATCCCGGCAGTCCTGCTTCCCATCCAGCTCCCTGCTTGTGGCCTGGGAAAGCATTCGAGGATGACCCAAAGCCTTGGGATCCTGCACCCATTTGGGAGACCCGGAGGAAATTCCTGGTTCCTGGCTTCAAATGGGCTCAGCTCTAGCCAGTGCAACTATTTGGGGAGTGAATCAGCAGAGAAAAGATCTTTCCCTCTCTGAAGCTCCTTCTCTATATCTGCCTTTCCAATAAAAATGAATAAACCTTTTTAAAAAGAGAAAAGATTTATTTATTTTACTTGAAAATCAAGAGTTACAGAGAGATCTTCCATCCGCTGGTTTACACCCCAAATAGCGATAATAGCTAGGGCTAGGTCAGGCTGAAGCCAGGAGCCAGGAGCTTTTTCTGAGGTTTCCATGTAGGTAGTAGCCAAGACTAGAATGTGTGCTCGCTCATATGGGATACCAATGCCAAGAAGGATTAGCCTCCATGCCACTGTGTCAGCCCAACTCATAGTTCTAAAATGCAAACCTGAGGCCACTATTGTGGCTTAGCAGGCAACACTAGCATCCCATGTGGGGACCAACTCCTGTTTAAGTTACTCCTCTTTCGGATCCAGCTTCTTGTTAATGACCTGGGAAAAGCAGCAGAAAATGGCCCAACTGTTTGGTCCTCCACCACTCAATGTGGGAAATTCAGATGAAGCTCCTGGCTCCTGGTTCCTGGCTTACCAGGGCACGGAGATGGCTGTTATGGCCACGTAGGGAGTGAATCAGCAGATGGAATCTCCTGGGAACCATTAAAAAAAATAAATCTTAAAAACCAATGGCCCAGCGCAGAGGCTAAGGGCCTTGCAGGGTACACACCAGGATCCCATATGGATGCAGGTTCTAATCCCAGTGGCCCCACTTCCGTTCCAGCTTCCTGCTTGTGGCCTGGGAAAGCAGTCGAAGACAGCTCAAAGCCTTGGGACCCTGCACCCGAATGGGAGATCTGGAAGAGCTCCTGGCTCCTGGCTTTGGATCAGCTCAGTTCCAGTCATTGCAGTCACTTGCAGAGTAAATCTTCAGATGGAAGATCTTCCTCTCTGTCTCTCCTCCTCTCTGTATACCTGCCTTTGCAATAAAAATAAATTTATTTTTTAAAAAAGCCTATGTATTCCCCATTCTCTTCTCTGCCATGCACTAAGAATGGACACATGGACCCAGTGCTCTCATTCGATCCCACCTATGTACCTAAAATAACAGACTATTCATCTCTATGTCTTTTGCACTCACTTGGTATGAATCGAGTGCTATGTGTTTTCACAGAGCTGGGAAATCCCTTTCTTTCTGTTCTTCCACCCAACAGTTCCACTCTGCAGTGCCTGTCTTCTCTGCCCGCAGCTGTGTCTTACCCGCATCGTGAGCGGCCAGAGCCTGCAGCATCTTGCCCGCACTCCGGCGGATCTGAGGCTCAGCATTGCACAGCATATGCATGAGCAGATCCAGGGCTCCCGTCTCCCGGAAGACCTTGGTGAGCGGCCCGATGCTGGCGTAGGCACTCAGCACATGAATGGTGTGCAGCACGGCAGCTGTGAGGTTGGAGCTTCCACCTTCCGCCAGCTGCCTGGCAGCCCTGCGCACCAGCGCCCGTACGTCAGCCTCCATCTCGCCCATGGCTACTTCATCCAGGCCTCCTGGGTCTCGGGCAAAACTTCCAGAAGCCCCGGCCAGCTTGTTCTGAGGTCCCTTAGACAGCGCTGGTTCACCAAGCAGCATGGGACAGCTGGCATAGACCTCGGGGGCTGACAGCCACATGAGGATGTGTTCTGCCTTGCCTTCCTCCACACCTGCTTTGTCCACTTCTCCACACTTCAGAACACTCCATCGGATCAGGTATTCAGGATGCCCGTCATGTCCAGACCGCTGTCGAATGAGTTCTTCAGGATATGCCTGCAGCCGGGGGCCTAAGGGCACCATGAGGTCCCCAGCATGACATTCACCCACCATCCTGATCTCCTGGAGCACAAAAGAAGGAAGCATAGGTGGTAGGGGACAAGCAGAAGACTCCATGAAGGGAGGGGGGGGATGTTGGGACACAGGGCAGGTTGTGACTGACAAGCTATAGGAAGGGGGCCAGAAAAATAGGATGGGACACACAGGAGCAGCTGAGTACATGGGGAGCTATCAGGGAAGCAGAATGCAGTAACAGCAGAAGGATGAGGCACAGGAAACACAAATAGCAGGAAAACTGGACACAACAGAAGGGGAGTGGATGGGCCATGGCAGACTCAGCGAATGATCACAGGAGGGTTGGGATGGAGGAGCGGATGACTACAAGGGAAAAACAGGTCCAAGCCTTGTAAACAATAAACAGGGGTGGAAGATAGGAGGCCTAGGAACCAGATCAAGTTATGGGAGAATGGGTCCAACATGATGGCTCAATCAACTAATCCTCTCCCTGCAAGTGCCAAGATCCCATATGAGCACAGGTTAATGTTCACTTCCCACCCTGCCTGGGAAAGCAGAGGAGGACAGCCCAAGTGCTTGGGACCCTGCACCCCTGGGGAGACCAACAAGAAGCTCCTGGTTCCTGGTTTCGACTTCAGATTGGCTCAGCTCTGGCTTTTGGCAGCCATTTGTGGAATAAATCAATAGATGGAAGATCTTTCTGTCTCTCCTTCTTGCTGTAAATTTGCCTTTCCAACCAAAATAAATCTTTAAATACATATATGTGGGAGAAGAAAGGGCTTCTGTCCACTCAGGCTGTATGCACCGGAAAGGTCAGGAAGATGGAGCTAGCAATGACCCAGCTGAGGGTCGGCGGTGAGGTCAGAGGGCAGGACAGGAGGCGAGCACCGCAGCACCCTCGGCAGAGTTGGAGCCCGACTCGCAGTTTTGGCTCTTTCACCCGCTATCTGTGAAATCTGCAGCATGTCCCCCCCTCTGCAAGGCAGTAATAATATTTCCATTTGTCTGAAGAACTTATGAAAACTTAACAAGACCAAGGATGCAAAGCACTACGACATAATGAGTGCTTGGGAAACATAATAGTATTCTTAGTTGGGAAGGCGGGGGCAATGATGAATGGAAAGACAACATGCAGGAGGGCTACAACCTTGAAGTATGTGTTGGAGGCAATAGGGAGAGCTAGGAATGGAAAGCAAATCCGGGGGAAGACATGAGGAAGAGGGGAGGGGTCCTGGGGGGAAGGGGTCCAGGGACGGAAGGGAGAGGGGAGGAGACACGAAGGGTGTGGGAGGGGTGAGGGTTGGGGAGCAACCCAGTGATGTGGGCAATAGGCCCATGGGCAACAGGAAGGAGGCAGAAGACGGATCCAGATCAGGAACAATGAAACGAGGTATGGGGATACTAACAGCAGGTGGCCTGCGGGCCATCGGGAAGAAGGAGGCGGCCAAGGAGGGATCTGGTGGAAGAGGAGGATTCGGGGGCCGGCAGAGGTGTGTGGGTGTGGGGGTTAGGGGGATGGCGGGAGGAGGTGATGGGGAGGTGAGGCTAGGAGGACCTCTCCGAGAGAGCAAGGCCATCTCAGCTCCACCGAAATGGCTCAGGGAGCAGGGCAGGGGTCGGGAGCGGGGCAGGCACAGCTGGCCTCTCACCTCCCTCGTTGGGACCCAGCGGCCAGTCCCGCCGTGCTGGCCCCGCCTCTGTTGCTCCCTTCCGGGTCACACGGCAAGCGAGGAGCGCGGAACGTGCACAGCTCGGCATCTACGGATCCCCCTGCGGCCCACGCCAAGCGCGGTGGACCGAGCATGCGTGCTGCCCGCGGGCCGCTGCAAGAGCAGAAGCCGGGCGCGTCGGGTGATCCCTCTCTCGGTATTTCTGATCAGCTGTCCAGCGCCCCTCATCTCTAGGCTCGCGTTCTCTCCATCTCCCACCGCACTCAGAAACCCGGTGACTCGACCTCGCTTCAGGCAAGCGTTGGGCTTAATTCTGGCCCGTTTCCTAGCAGTTAAAAGTCGCCCCAAGCATCCGGGAGAATCCCCACCCCAGCCCCTCCCAAAGTCTCTAGCGTTCAATCAGGGCACCCGCAGCGTTTCCAAAATGCAAAGCTTTGAGGTTTACCTCTCCCGCTTCCCTCTTCAGAAAAATAGAGCCAAAGACCCCCACAGTCTGTGCACAAAAATGATACATTTATTGAAAGAGTAATTATTTTTTTTTTAATACAAAAGAAAGCTCTGTACATAGGACCGTGATCACGTCCACTATTCCTGGGTCAGCATCCCAGGGGAAGTAGAAACCACTTGACACACACACACACCACATTCACACACACACTCGCTCACTCATTCAGGCACAAGCGCACGCGCGCACATACACACACATTAACCCCAGAGCCACCGAGGAAGGGAGACGCCAAGGGCCCACTGCACATAAAAATGCCACCTCATTCGCAACACACGCATGTCCGCCCAAGGCCACACTCACAACCACACACATCTATAAGCACTTTGCCTGGTTCACTCACTGGGTCTGTCTGTCGTGGGGAGAAGGAAGAATTCATTACCATCTCCTCCCCCGCTCAACTGGGGCTAGGGGAAGTGGAGAGTGAGTGAGTGGGTGGGTGGATGGGTGGCAGGTGGAGTGAAACAAGAGCAGAGAAAAAGGGGGCTGGGCAGTTACTGACCTGAGTCCCAAGCTCCCCCAGCTCTCTGGCCCCTGATTGGCTATCCTTCAGCCTGGAAAGCCACACACACACACACCCTTCCCCCCACCCCTTTACCCTAGCCATCTCCAGGAGGAAGCCCCAGAAAGGTGACTTCCATTTTGGTACCCCAAATTGGGGGCAAGACAGCAATGGAAGGGGGGTAGAGGTTAGGGGGTTCTCCAACACGTCTCTACAAATTGTCCCCTTGACAACTCAGCTGTGCGTGCAATCTTCCCCACTCTACCCCTCACCCAATCCCAGGTGCAGGTAAGTTCCTACTTGAAGGCAGCTGGCTGAGGGGGTGAGAGGGAGGGTTTCATGACACCACCCCGGCAGCTGACCCCCAAAGCTTCCTTTCTGGATCCAGGTGAAGGTAGGCCGGGACACAGGGTGAAAAGACCCTCCCCCAATGCTGGCCCACCCTTAAGGTCTACCCTAAAGAGGGTAGAGGGGGGTGGGGCATGGCCCCTGTACAAATTACATAAATACTGAGGTTACACTTAGAAAAATAAAGTAATTTTCTTCAAGGCTTTTTTTTTGTCTTAATTTAAAAAAGTTACAGTAGCTGCTCACTCCCTGGGAGAGCTGCCGGTTCCTGGCTCCCCTATGTCTACTCTGGGTCCCAGAGCTGCTCCCACTTCTCCTGACTGCCGCTACCCCAAAATTCCTGCCTCTCACCCCCTCCCAGACCCCACCCTGCTCACTGCAACTTGGGCCCCAGGCCACCACAGGCCTGGGAGAACACAAAGATGCAATGCCCATGCGTGTGGCACAAATGAAGTCGGCTGCCTCTACCTGACACCCTCCCACCCACACCCCTACATTTGGTCTCCCTCTTCCCTCTCCCTAGCAACAGCCCTAACAAGGGCAAAAAGAAGCCCATAACTGTGGGTCACCCTCCCCACCCTGTTGGGGCATGGCCTGAGGGCCCCTCCCCAGCTTGCTCCTGGAAACAACCCAGGACCAGCTGTCCCAGAACCTCCCCTCCCCTACACTGGCAGCCCCCAAGTTCATGGGGTAGCTCTGTCCCCAGAGGGGGCCCGGCCAGTTCTGGGGAGCCCCTAGGACTCTCCAGAGAAGGGGAGTCCTAGGCAGGGAGGGGGACAGGTGGGACGAGAAAAACGCCATTAAAAAAAAGTTAAATATTTTAAAAATATATATTTATAGATTTGTTTTCACTTCGTCTCCTCAAATAAAAAGTTCAAAATCAACTTTAAGTAAAGCAGCTGGGAGGAGAAGGGAAGACGAGGGGGAGAAGGGAACGCTGGTGCTTCCCTCCATCCCAGGAGCCCATGGAGGGCCAGGGCAGGTGGCAAGGCAGCAGGGCAGGCGGCCCCAGAAGCCTGCCCCAGTGCACAGGCCCAGCTACTCAGAGGAAGTCAAAGAGCAGAGGGCAGCGCAGGAGGGAAGACGTCCCCCAGCTCAGCCCCATCTCCCTAGCTGGCTCCCTAAGGGGCAGCAGCAGGCCTCTTGTAACCCAGCCTATGGCAGACACGGTGCTGACCTGGGGTCAAGCAGGAGGCTGGAGAGACACACAGCAGGTGACTGCGTCCCCAGGGGAGGACACAGGGCCCAGTTCCACAGAAAACCTGGGAGTGGAAAGTAAGGGCCCTGTCCGGTTGGATAAGCTAATACTCATGGCAAACACTGAGCCAAGCTGGCAAGGGGAGATTGTGGGTCAAGTAGGGGGTCTGGGGGTAGGGGAGGAGGAAAGCCCACCATCAACAAGAAATAGAAGGTGGAGCCCAAAGAAGGAGTGGGTGCTGGGGGCAGGGGTGGGGACGGGAGGGAGGGCAGGCAGGCCCATTTCTTTGGCTGGAGTGAGAGGGCTTAGTCCTGTGTCTGCCCGCTCCTCCTTCCCACCCTCCCTCCTGCGGCCCGTTGACGACGTGTGTAAAGAAAACGTGAAAAGGCAACAATAAATAAGTGGTGCCATCCCTCGGGCCAGCTGTCCAGGGCGGCAGGGCGGATCATTCACTCTTGGTGCTGTGGGTGGCGTCCAGGTTGACCACCTGTAGCTCGGTGAGGTTGCTGCTGCTCCCGGCCTGCTGCCCTATCACAGCCATCTGGAGGGAACACGGGGGGGTGAGGGGTGAGGACCGGGAAGGTGGGGGGCCTGGACAGCCTGCACAGGCTGCCTCCCTGCCTAGGCTGACCAGAGAAACAGATGGGGCCCCGGGCCAGGGATTCTGCCTGTGACCGAGCGCTCGCGCCCCACCCTGCAGGTGTCGTGGAGTCGTCATCTGGCAGCAGGGAGCAGACCTCCCCGACCTACCTGGTGAAGCTGAACTGCAGAGACGGGGATCTGCACTGTCCCAGATGGTGCTGTCAGGAACACCTGGGGGACACCACCTGCGTGGGAACAACAATCACAGGCGACGTTCAGATTGCTTTGCCCGAGGTAGTGGAGGCAAGAAGAAATAAAATACACAAGGTTAAATAAGCCTGAGACGCAAGTGCCCGGGGCGTGAGAGGAGGTAGTGAGTGAGTGTGCCAGTGGACGAGTATGGGAGTGAGTGTGTGTGTATGTACTTACATAGGACACATGTGAGCACCTGAATGGACATGTGTGTGAGCATGTGCAGCTTCGTGCTGGGGCTGGGCCGGGGTTTTGGGGGAGGTGGGGGCTCAGGGAGGAAACAGTCCTCCAGTCCTCACCCTGCCCCCTCTACTCACCTTGCTCTTGGACCTGGCTGTGGGACACCTGCATGGTGGATGGCGCCTGGGAGAAGGCATTGAGCACGGTGAGGCTGCCATCCGCCAGGCCCGAGGTGGGGGCATACATCACTGCATGGGGGCTAGGATACATCATGTGGCCGCCCACAGTGGTGGGCACAGACGATGTCATGATGGTGGCGGGCAACGTCACTGGCAAACACAGACACTCATCAGGGATTGGTCCCCTCCTCATTGCCCCCATCCCACCCCTGGGATTCTGAGCCCTCTCCCCACCTCCCAGGGCAGATGTCACAGGACTATGCCTCTTCTGTATGTCATCATCAACCAATAAAAGCCTATTTCTTTTTCTTGCATACAATAGCACATCTGGAGCCTTCTACTGCATTGTTATTGGACTCTCTCCCCAATTCTCTAAGACCTAAGGTCTTACCCCTGTGACTCATAGCAGAGACAGCACCTGGTTTTGAGTCCCAGCTCTGCTTCCAGTCCAGTTTCCTGCCAACACGCACAGATCCTATGAGCTAGCCTATAATGATTCAAATACTTGGATTCTAGCCAGCCATGAGGGAGAAGACGGGAGTCTTGATTCAGCCCCAGCGGTTTGTAGGCCTTTGGGGAAGTGAACTGGCTGAGGCCAAGATTGCTGTCTCTGCTTTTCCGTCTTTCAAATAAAATGAAACATTTTTTAAATGTTCTTGAAAAGGTAAGTTTCCAAGGAAAAAAATAAAAAAAAAAGGTTCTAATGACCAAGCCACTCTTACTGGGGGGAAGCAAAGGTTCTTAGGGAACCCAATGCTGCCACTTTTTATAGGTTCTTTTCCTCCTCCCTCTTTCTAAAAATGCAGCTCAGAAAGTTTAAACAAGCAATTCTCAAGTGTTTCTGGACAGGTAGATCCCTGGGTGTCTTGCTGGATTGCAGAATCAGGTTGAAGCTTAAAGGTCTGCATTTCAGTAAGCTCCCAGGGGCAATGATGGGGCTCCTATCCACACAGAGCACTCTCTGTGGGACAAAAATCATATATAACTCAAACAGCATCTTGGCATTTCCAAAAGATGACATACACACCCACTCCACTCCCTCGACCCCCTCCCACAGACAACTGCTCTCTACATCCTTCTGTTACATTAAGCAAATGTTGTCTCTTTGGACAAGTAATGTCTTTGTAGGCCACAGGCTCCTTAGCCTGAATGAGGAGGAGGTAGCTCCAGTGGTCTCGGGTTCAAAACCCAGTCATCCTCATGGGACTCTGCCAGCAAGATGAGACTCGGTCAAACACGAATCTAAACTAGTCTGGAAGACATCCTCCAGTCCTGCTGGGTCCTGACTGATAGGTTTCCTGTTTGAAGGGGAGGGAGAGAGGGAAGAAGGGGCTGGGGCAGGGAGGGTGCTGGGCCTGGGAGCTATACCTGTCCCACTGGAGGAGGTCTGCGTGAGGTCTGTGCTGCTGTCACGAGAGGGAGACGCCTGCTGTGGGGCCTGGTGCACCTGAATGGCCTGCACTGGGACCTGCTGGGCCACAGCCCCACCTACAAGACACAGAATCTTACTTGTGGGCTCTATTCCACCCAGCTGCCACCTGCACAGAGCACCCCGACCCCCATCCCCACCACACGAACACTCCAATCCCAGAGTCTGGCACATTCGTCCCCACTCCCGTTCCTATCTCTCCCAGCATTCTCCTCTTCAGGGGGTTCCAGGCTCTATCTTGCCTTCACCCTTAATTCCTTCTCCTGCCTCTGGCCTTGCCTCTACCTTCTTCAGTTGGCACTGACCCATCGAGGACATGACATGCTCTATAGTCACAGGAGGGACGTGGAAGCATGTCGCCTGTTTCCATGGCAATGGATGAGCAGGACTGAGCTAGCTTGGTGAGCCTAGAGTGTTCCAAATGGATGAGGACTGCAGAGGTCGCAGCGGGCAGGGGCATACCTGTCAATGGGACTTAAGAGGCTTTCCTCTCGGGCTCTGGCCTCTGCTCACCCTTTCTCTGATCAGAAAAGTTGTTCCTCGTCCCAGCCCTGAACCTGCTCTTAACCTGCTCAATTTACCAGCCCACGCCAACCCCACCTCCAGGGAATGACCAGTCTCTCCCTGGTCCTGTACGACTCACCAGGCATGAGGGTGAAGCCAGTAGGCAGCTGCATAAGGCCCCCAGAGGAGACAGGACCGCTGCCTGTACCCTTCAGCACAGTCCCGTTGGCACTGCTGACAGCGCTGGGGCTGACGCTAGCAGACACTGGTGCCAAGTAGTTGGTGATGGGGAAGGAGGGGCCGCTGCTGACTTGCATGGTAGTGGAGGTGCTGGGTGCAGTTTGGATGGTGGAGGTGGTACCCGGCAGGTTGGTGACCGTGAACACGGGCTTCAGGGTGTCCTAGACAGGGAGGAAAGATGGAGCAGTGAGTGTCTGCCAGCTCTGACCCCCACAGACATTCTGAAACCAATGTGCGCGGCATCCACCCTGGTTCCACCGTCCACGGCTCCACTGTCCACCTGTGGCTACCCAACCCTTGAGTATACCAAGCTGCTGAACTCGGCCAGCTAAGTCTTAAAAACCTACCACATAGTTGGCTGTGGTGTTCACGCTGGTTAACATACTTAACACACATAGCAAGGCTAAAATGGATTTCCGCTCACCATCATCATCATCGTCCTCATTCCCTGAGTTCGCTGCCCAGATGGAGCAGCCCTCACACTCCATTTCCACCTGGAGATCCAGAGACAATTGCTTCCCTTTTCTAAGCCTCTGTTTTACTCTTATAGAAACAAGAGGGGGGAGTGGCACAGTAAACTAGTGACTAAAGTTTTTGCCTTGCATGTACCAGGATTCATGGGGCACCAGCTCTTTTTTTTTTTTTTTAAGATTTATTTATTTATTGGAAAGGCAGACATACAAGAGGAGGAGAGAAAGAGAGGAAGAGCTTCCGTCTGATGATTCACTCCCTAAGTGAGCGCAACGGCTGATGCTATGCCGATCCGAAGCCAGGATCCAGGAACCTCTTCCGGGTATCCCACATGGGTGCAGGGTCCCAAGGCTTTGGGCCGTCCTCAACTGCCCTCCCAGGCCACAAGCAGGGAGCTGGATGAGAAGTGGAGCTACTGGGATTAGAACCGGCACCCACATGGGATCCCAGGGCGTTCAAGGCAAGGACTTTAGCTGCTAGGCCACACTGCCAGGCCCGGGGCACCAGTTCTAATTCCAGGAGCTCTTCTTCCCATCCAGCTCCCTGATTGTGGCCTAGGAAAGTAGTGGAGGACAGTCTAAAGCCTTGAGACCCTGCAACTGCATGGGAGATCCGGAAGAGGCTCCAGGCTCCTGGCTTCAGATCAGCTCAGCTCCAGCTGTTATGGCCACTTAGGGAGTGAATCATCAGACAGAAGATCTTCCTATCTCTCCTCCTCTCTGCATATCTAACTTGCCAATAAGAATAAGTCTTAAAAGAAAAGAGGATCTGGTGCGGTAGCCTAGTGGCTAAAGTCCTTTTGCCTTGAACGTGCCAGGATCCCATCGGGTGCCAGTTCTAACTCCGGTGGCCCTGCTTCCCATCCAGCTCCCTGATTGTGGCCTGGAAAAGCAGTTAAGAACAGCCCAAAGGCTTGGGACCCTGCACCAGAAGAGGCTCCAGGCTCCTGACTCCAGATCAACTCAGTTCAAGGCTGTTGCAGTCACCAGGGGAGTGAATTATCGGATGGAAGATCTTCCTCCCTGTCTCTCCTCCTCTCTGTATACCTGACTTTGCAATAAAAATAAATAAATCTTTAAGAAAGAAAGAAAAAGAAACAAGAGGGGCTGGACAAGTATGTTCTCTTACAAGCATTCCTCCAGCTCCAATTTGCCAGGCACCTGACCTCCCAAGGACAGAATTCTTTAGGGGAGAGATCTTGGAGGCTTAGCCATGAAGTGCTTGATGCCAAATGCTCAAGATTTTAACTTATTCATGCAGCAAAACATCGTGTGAATCACTGGGCCCTGCTGTGACAGGGTTTGAAAACGATTACGGCGAGATCGGCTCAGAGCAGGAGGGGGAGCTTTCGATGTCAACTCGCCCCTCGTGAAGGCTTTTGTTCTTAGGAAAGGGAAGAAGCAAGTTTGGGGTTGAGAACCAGGCTCAGATAAGCATTGAGTGAACCTGGGGGGCCTGCTCAAAACCTGGGGGTGGGTCATCCAGGGATGTTTGCTAAGCCGCGGGGCTTCCGAGCCTCTGATTGGCCAAGGCGTTGCTAAGGCAAACACTGCCGCTTCCTCCCATTAGCCGGTGACCGAAGGACCACCCAGAAGGAGGAGCTCCCCAGCCAGCGAGGGAGGAAGCCCCGCCCCCTCTCCTTACCGGGAAAAGGAAGGAGGAGGCGTAACTAGGGCCGGCACCCCTAGCAGCAAGCAAACGCGCTCCCTGACTGCCCCGGCTGAATCCCAAAGGGGTAGAGAGCTGGCTAGCAAGGTAGTCGCCGTCCAACCGGCCGGCTTCCCAGGACCCTGCGACTCTCCCCAAGGGGCTCCCTTCCTACTCCCCAACGGCCCGGCCTGCCTGCCTGCCAGGAGGGCTGGGCTAAGTTACACCCCCGCCCCCAGCGGGGAGACAGCTGGCGGGAGGAATGCAAAGGCCCTGCCAGGCAGGCGGGCTGGCGGGGCGGGAGGCCGGCGTGGAGCCCGAGCCGGCCTTATATGGGCACGGAGGCCACCCGCTTATCTAGGAGGCCGGCCTCCTGTCAGGAGAGCAAGGATGAACACCTGTCCCCTAAGATGAGGGTACTAACCAGCTCCACTGCACATCAATGGGCATCTAGGCACTTGTCCCAAACCAGGGAGGGAACAGCAGCCAACCCTCCCCCCCGTGCCCCTCCCTTCCCTCCCCTTGCACGGCCATCCACACACACACCTTGGTCTCCCCACTGCTGTCCGATTCCGACACCTGGTAGGTGAGATCCGTCTCTTCGAAGCCAGTGGCACTCATCCTCTGGTCCGTGGTGGGATCCGAGCGGGGCGGCGAGTCTGGCGAGTTGAGGCACGTCTGAATCAGCGCCTTGCCAGTCTCACTGGTGATCATGGGCTGCAGTTTGCGGGTGGCAAAGGTATACACATGGCCTGTCTCGCTGGCCACCAGTAACAGCACCTGTGTCCCTGTCAGCGTGGACAGCTCATAAGCCTGGGGGATGGGGAGGGAGATGGAGATATCAGAAAAATGGTTCATCTCTACCTTCCCTGGGCAGTAGGAAAGGGGAAAATGACTCAGGAATATCCACTTCCCACTCCCAGAAGGAACTCTGGTTTGAGTGTGAGTGTGTGTGTGTTTGTAGGGGGTGCTATCAGGGTATCTGGGAGCAGCCAAGCAATTCAGGCCTCTGCCTGCAAGGGGCCCCCAGTGACCTGCAGACACCCCCAGCAGTCACATCCCCCCTGGGATGGAACACATGGAGGGAGGGGAACCCAGAGTGTCCACCCCTCCAACACAGGCAGGTGCCTGAAGCTTCACAGGGCTCCACCCCTTCCCCACAGTCACTGTGGATCAGGAGGGATCCCCACTGCATTGGAATTCACACCTGACATCCAGGATGACAACTCACCTAACTTCCAACTGTCCCCCTGGCTCTCCCCAGGAACGGCGCGGAGGCCTTCACCTGTTGCCATCCCCTAACTTCTCCCTCGGCCCCTGGAATACGGTGACTCAGGAAGGAAGGAAGTTGTCCTTTGTGAACCACCTTCCCCACAAACCTCTCCACTGATGACCAAGTGATAAGGGACAGCAGTCCGAGGGTATGTGGGGTGACGATGGCAGACAGGAGCTAAATGAGCAACAAAGACCCAGCCCTAAGCCCAGGACAGGGACCCTGGAGATGCCATCAGCCGTCCCAACAAAGTTGCACAATCCACCTGAGGAGCAGCTCCAGTGTCCATACAGGACAGAGAAAAACACCGGCCGCTGTTCCGCAAGTTCTAGCTTTTTTTTTTTTTCTCCTCCCCTCTCACAGTTCCTCCACTTCCATCCCTTCCAATAGCTTTCCCACTCCCAAAATGACACCTTTCCTCACCAGTTCTCACTGGTGGCTGACCAATTTGTAGGTACCCGTGCAAACCACCCCCAAACTCCATGCAGATTCTGCTCCCGATGGCTGGAACAGGCCAGTGTGCAGCCGCCGCTCCTGCCAGTGGGCACATGCAGCTGCCCGCGGATGCCGCAGAGCCAGCCAGGTCCAAGGTCAGCACTGGACCAGTCTCCAGCCCTACTCCACTACCTGTTCCCTCCAGCTCCGGCTCTCCCCTCAGCCGCCCACCGTCCTCCTACACAGGCTCGCTGGGTTGTTGTGGTTCTGCAGCTCCTGCACACCTCCACACTGCCACCCCCGCTTTTCGGGCGCCCTCCCTGCAAGCCCAGAGTGCACCGGGTCCTACTGCCTCCCGCGCCTCCTGATGCACCTCACGCGCGGGGCCGCTGCTCCTCACCCTGCACCGGGCCAGGGGCCTCTTCCTCTCACACGCGCACCGGTCACTCCCACCTCCCGGGCGCCCTTCCCCTCCATGCCGGACGTTGGCGCATCTCCCCCTCTCCCCACTTTTTTTTCCCTGGCGGCGCCCTCCCCTCCCACACACCTCTGCGGACTCGCTGCTTCTCACCTCGGCCTCGGAGCTGGCCTCCCTGCCGGTTCCCCCCTCTCCTCTCTCTCGCACACACACACCCCAGCTCCCCAACCTCCCGCCCCACGCGCGCGTCCCCATCCCTCCGGGTCGCCCCCCACTCCGCCCCCGGCAGGCAGGCAGCCCTCCCGGCTTCGGTACCTTCTTCATGATGCCCGTCTTCCTCTTGCTGAAGGTCGTGTAGCGCCGCAGCTTGTTGTCGATGAACTCCATCTTGATCTTCACGCGGCCCCGGGTCTTCTTGCCCGGCTTGGCCCCGCTCACCGCCCCGCTCACGGGTCCGTAGCCCCCGGCGGCGGCCGCCGACGCCTCGGGCCCAGCGACCACCATCTCCATCTCGCTGAGGCTCCGCTTGAGGCCGCGCCGCTCGGCGCCCAGCTCCTCCTCCTCGCCCGACTCCGAGTCGCCCTCGCTGCCGCTGTAGAGGGCCCCCGCGGTGGGCGCCGCCGGGGTCGTGGCCGCGGCCGCTGCAGCCTCCCGCTCCAGGCGGCCCGACCCGAGCCCCGCGCCGTTCCCGGGCACTCGGCCCCCGTTGGCCCCGCGCGTCCCGCCGCCGCCCGGCCGCCCCGTCGGGGTCCGGTTCAGGCTGCCCCCCAGGGCCGAGCCCCGGCCCAGCGCCGCCGCGGCCCCAGCTTGGCTCGGTAACATGGCGCTCAGTGCAGGAGGGCGGACGGGCCAGTCAGCGAGGGAGCCGAGCCGCCGCCGCCGCCGCCGCCATGGGCTTCCCGGCTGAACCCGGCGCTCCCGCTGCTGCTGCTGCCGCTGCCGCTGCTGCCGCCGCCGCGGCCGGGGCCGCTCTCGCCGCCGCGGCGAACCCGGGGCCCCTGCACGCCCGGGCCGATCTGGGCCCTCACTTTCCTGCCCCTGGTGGCCCCGGGTTGCCCCAGGCCGCGCGCAGCGCCCCCTGTCCGCCTGCTGCGGCGGCGCGCTCCGCGGCCGTCAGCGTCCCCCGGGGGGCAGGGGCTGCTGGCCGCGGCCGAGACGGCGGCGGGCGGAGGGGGCCGGGACCACGCGCTGCCGGCGGAGGGATCCCCCGACCCTTCCCCCCATATAAAGAGATACAATGTTTCCTTTTATGGCGAGGCCGCTCCTTATATGGTGAGCCCCAGCGCCCCCGCCCCATTGGTCCGCGGTTCCGACACCTGCGCGTCTCATTGGTCCGCGGCGGGCGCTGATTTGCATAGACATGCCGAACTCGCTGCTGTCATCCCTCGCGTCAGACCGCGATTCCGAAAGGGGAGGAGCCGAGGCCTCTTAAAGGAGCAGGACAACGGGCGAGACTCCGCCCCCTACTCGCAGCCCACAGCCCCCCGACAGACACACACTGACAGACACACTGACAGACACACTCTGACAGACACACTGACAGGCACACACAGACACACACACACACACACGAGAACTGGGAGGCTCTGTGCGGAGGAAGCCGCGCGCTGCCATGCGGGTGCTGAAGAGGATGCTGGAAGAAGCAAATCCGAAGGGAGCCCCTGACTGGATTTGGGAGTTTGCCGTGAAAGAGAAAATACAGTCCAGGTTTTCAAGGAAAACCATCGGGCAGCCTTTATTTCCTCCTGCCTTCCCGAGGGAGGCAAAGTTTAGTGGGCCAGCTGACAGAGTGGAAGGGCTTGGATCCGGGTTTGCGTCTCCCGCCCAGCCACTCGCTCCCAACCCTTGCCCTCCTCACCCCACCCCCAACTTCCCTTTCCCTCTCTTTTCCTGGGAACTGCACTTTCCAACCAGGCTAGCTCCCAGGGGCTCATTCATCATCGGCTACACCGGGTGCGTAGATGATTGTGTGTAGGTGGGTGGATCTGTGGAGGGGGGTCTTTTCAGACATCTGGAAGAAGTGGAGGAGACGGACAGCCGGATGGGGGCAGGGAGGAGGGATGGAGAGTGGTGAAAACTTGAAGCTACTCGGTCTGCCTGGCGGAAGGATGCAGCACACGCTTGTGGGGAGAGTGCGAGGGAGCAGCGCTCCGAGCTGAAGTTCAGGGAAGTCTCCAAGGTGGGAGGGGAGGGGGCGTTTAAAAGTTTGAAAATGGGGTGGCACAAAGCCCCCCGGTCAGGGTCTGGGTGAAATTGGGCTGGACTTGGCAGATCGGGGATCTGCCTCTTGGCAACCCAGAACTTGGAAACCAGTGACTGAGTCTCCAAACTCCATATTCCTCAAACCAGGAGGGTTTCAGCATCAGGTGTAAGGACACCGTGTCTGAAGTGCAGGGGAAGCAGCTGGTGGAGTTAGGAAGCCGGCCCTTCCCAACTCCTGCTGTCATTGTCCTTGGTGAAGCTTCCATGAAATAGTTGCAGCCCATCAGAGGTAGTGCCTGTGATGCTGAGTGTACTGCAACCCAGACTTAAATAAATCGGCAGATGTGTGGCCAGGTGGTTGAGTCACCCTTTAGGATGCCTGGTGGAATCCTAGCTTCCTGTATACTTCCCATTCTGCTTCCTGCTAACACACCGGGGCGGACAGCGCGGGTGAGGACAAGTACTCTACCCAGATGGAGTTCTGGGTTCCTGGCTTTTGGGGAGTGAACCAGCAGATGGAAGATTCCTTCCCTCCCCCGACCCCCACCAAGTTTCTCTATTTTTCTCTCTCTTTCAAATACAATGAAATCATTCAAATAATAACAAGTACCACAAAATGCCAAGAATTAATTGTGGCTGTGTATTAAAAAAATTCACATTATATGACAATAGTTCAAAACGTTTATGTAAAAGTCAAGTCAAGGGACCCAGCATAATAGTCTAGTGACTAAAATCCTTGCCTTGCATGTGCCTGGATCCCAATGGGCGCTGGTTTGTATCCCAGACATTTCACCTCCCTTCCAGCTCCCTGCTTGTGGCTTGGAAAGCAATGCAGGATGGCCCAAAGCCTTGGGACGATGCACGCATGTGGAAAACCTGGAAAAAGCTACTGGCCCCTGACTCTTGGCTTGGGATCAGCTCAGCTCCAGCCATTGCGGCTACTTGGAGAGTGAACCAGTGGGTGAAATAACTTTCTG
Organism: Ochotona curzoniae; assembly: GCF_017591425.1. Taxonomy (NCBI): domain Eukaryota; kingdom Metazoa; phylum Chordata; class Mammalia; order Lagomorpha; family Ochotonidae; genus Ochotona; species Ochotona curzoniae. The sequence continues at coordinate 8,228,540 of NW_024466004.1, read as the reverse complement.
TCTCTTGTTCTCTTTGTAAGTCTGACTTTCCAATAAAAATTAATAAATCTTCTAATTTTAAAAATGGGGTTAAGGGCCCAGTGCTATAGCTCAATGGCTAAATACTCACCTTGTATGTGTCAGGATTCCATATGGGCAATGGTTCATGTCCCAGTTGCTCCACTTCCCATCCAGCTGCCTGCTTGTGGACTGGGGAAAAAAAAGTAGAGCATGGCCCAAAGCCTTGGGACCCTGCACCTGCAGAGGAGACCCGGAAGAGACTCCTGGTTCCTGGCTTCAGAGTGGCTTAAACATTGTGGACATTTGAGGAACAAATAAGCAGATGGAAGATTTCTCTGTGTGATGTATGTGTGTGATTCCTTCTTTCTGTAACTTTGCTTTTTGAATACAAAGAGAAAAATTATTTTGTGAGGTTTTATATGGTTAGTGCAAGAGCTAGGATGAGAGTGGTTGAGAAAATGGCCTTTTATAAGACAGCCAATCTGCCAGCACCTTGGTCAAGGACATTTTAGCTTACAGAACTCTACATTTTAAAAAAGATTTATTTATTTTTATTGCAAAGTCATATATACAGAGAAGAGGGAAGACAGAGAGGAAGATCTTCCTTTTGATGGTTCACTCCCCAAGTGACCATAACAGCCAGTACGGCGCTGATCCGAAGCCAGGATCCAGGAACTTCTTCCAGATCTCCACACGGGTGCAGAGGTCCCAAGGCTTTGGGCCGCCCTGTCTGCTTTCCTAGGCCACAAGCAGGGAGCTGGATGGGAAACGGGGCTGTCGGGATTAGAACCAGCACCCATATGGGATCTTGGCGCACTCAAGGTGAGGACTTTAGGCGCTAGGCCTCTGCACAGGGCCCGGAAAATACATTTTTAATACTTAAAAACAACTGATGCAGCCACTTTGAAATTCATACAAAACATTTTAACAACACACTGAGTTTTTTGAACAGGTGTTCTCATACATGGGCTAGGTCTTATAAAATGGCATTTTTAGAAAAGATTTATTTATTTTTATTGAAAAGGCAGATATACAGAGAGGGAGAGCTTCCATCCACTGATTCACTCCCCAAGTGGCCACAATGACCAGAGCTGAGCTGAGCTGAATCCAGGAGCCCAAGAGCTTCTCTGGGTCTCCCACAAGGGTGCAGGGTCCTAAGGTTTTGGGCCAATCTCATCTGCTATCCCAGGCCACAGGCAGGGAGTTAAATGGGAAGTGGGGCTGCTGAGATTAGAACCAGTGCCCATAGGGGATCCTGGAGTGTTCAAGGCAAGGACTTTAGCCACTAGGCTATTGCGCTGAGCTGTAAAATGGCATTTTCTAGACCAAGACGGTAGGCTACTCTCTCATGCAGTTCCCCGTGTGTCTTGGATGGTGGTGTTAGTTGTATGACATCACGTGTGTGCAAGTGTATGTATGAATGCAGACATGTTTGCATATACCAGGGAACCGCAGAAAGTTGACGGAAAATGAAGACTATTTTTAATTCCATGTATATTATTTCATCCATAATTTTAAAAAATTTGAAAGGCAAAGTGACAGAATTTTCTTTTTTTCCTGTTTTTAACATTTATTTATTATTTTTATTGCAAGGTCAGATATATAGAGAGGAGGGGAGACAGAGAGGAAGATCTTCCATCCCCTGTTTCACTCCCGAAGTGTTTGCAATGGCTGGAGCTGAGTTGATCCGAAGCCAGGAGCCAGGAAGGAACTTCTTCCAGATTTCCCATGTGGGTGCAGGGTCCCAAGGCTTTGGGTTGTCCTCGACGGCTTTCCTAGGTCACAACAGGGAGCTGGATGAGAAGTGGAGCTGCCAGGATTAGAACCAGTATCCATATGGGATCCCGGTGCGTTCAAGGTGAGGACTTTATCCCAATAGGCTACTGCGCCGGGCCCGAGTTTTGTATCTACTGGTTCATTCCGCAAATGGCCTCAGTTGCTGGCTGGGTCAGACATAGCAAGCCAGGAATTCCACCCTGGTCTCCCATGTGGGTGAAAGTGGCCACCTACCTCTGCCTTCCCAAGCACACAAACAGGGAGCTGGGTCCAAAAGAAAGCAGTAGGGACTTTAACACATAGGCCAAAATCTTGCCATTTGCTGATTCACTCTCCTAATGCCAACAGCTGAGGCTGGACCAGATCAAAAAACCAGGAGCCCACAATTCAAACCTTTTGCCTCCTAGGACACACATTAGTAAGAACAAGGACGTGAAGGCAGGCACCCCAAGAGGCATTTTTAACTGCTGAACCCAACGCAACTCTGCAATAGTGGTAAGAAGGGTCTTCTTTTTTTTTTTTAAGATTTATTTTTATTATTATTTTTTTACTGTAAAGTTAAATATGCAGAGAGAGGAGGAGAGACAGAGAGGAAGATCTTCCATCCGATGACTCACTCCCCAAGTGAGCGCAACGGGCCGATGCTATGCCGATCCGAAGCCAGGAGCCTCTTCCGGGTCTCCCACACGGGTGCAGGGTCCCAAAGCTTTGGGCCGTCCTCGACTGCTTTCCTGGGCCACAGGTAGAGAGCTGGAAGGGAAGTGGGGCTGCAGGAATTAGAACCGGCGCCCATATGGGATCCCGGGCGTGCAAGGCAAGGACCTTAACCACTGTGCCACCGTGCCAGGCCCAAGAAGGGTCTTCTTAAAACAAAAAATTTCTTGGGCCCAGCGTTGTGGCCTAGTGGGTAAAGTCCTCACCTTGAACACACTGGGATCCCATATGGGTGCTCAGTCTAATCCCTGCAGCTCTGCTTCCCATCCAGCTCCCTGCTGTGGCCTGGGAAAGCAGTCAAGGATGGCTCAAAGCCTTGGGACCCTGCACCCGTGTGGGGACCTGGAGAAAGTTCCGGGATCCTGGCTTTGGATCGGCACAGCACTGGCCGTTATGGTCTCTTGGGGAGTGAATCATCAGACGAAGATCTTCCTCTCTGTCTCTCCTCCTCTCTATATATACCTGACTTTGCAATAAAAATAAATAGATCTTTTAAAATTTTTCTTTATTTTTTATTGGAAAAGCAGATTTAAAGAGAGGGAGAGACAGAAAGAGCTTCCCTCTGTTGGTTCACTTCCCAAATGCCTGCAATGGCCAGAGCTGAGCCGATCTCAAGCCACAAGCCAGGAGCTTCTTCCAGGTCTCTCATATAGTACAAGGTCCCAAGGCTTTGGGCCATCCTCCACTGCTTTCCCAGGCCACAAGCAGGGAGCTGGATGGGAAGTGGAGCAGCTGGGACATGAATCAGTGCCCATATGGGATCCCAACACATTTACGACAATGGAATTAGCCCCTGAGCTATCACACTGGATTCAAGGAGGGTTTTATTACTATCGGGGGTCCTCCCGTCCCGCGGAAGAAATCACCCGACACTTGAGAGAGTCTCCAAGGCGCTTTATTCTGATCTTCCGTTGTGTCCGTTAACTCTGTTGTGACCGTTATGCCCGTTACGCTCCAGCCCCTCCCCCGCCAAGCCCCCCCCCCCCGCTTATCTGTCAAACCTGACCAATCAACTTAAAGATAACCAAGGCACACCAATCAGGGCAAAGGGCCAATCACAGAGCAAGAAATGGTCAGTGCCCCCAACATATTACTTTCCTTTTCATAAGTTACACACAGGTAAACATGTGCAATGTATTAGCTGAAGAGGAAGAATGGGTTAAAGAAGTAAACAGCTCCAAATTGTTTCAGGAGCTGTGAATGGAGCTGGGGTAGAGGTCTATGCTGCCTGAGCCTTGCCATTATACACCTGGGATTCCCATTATACACCTGGGATTCCCATTATACACCTGGGATTCCCACTATACACCTGGGATTCCCATTATACACCTGGGATTCCCACTATACACCTGGGATTCCCATTATACACCTGGGATTCCCACTATACACCTGGGATTCCCATTATACACCTGGGATTCCCATTATACACCTGGGATTCCAGTCCTGCACTGGTTTACACACACACGGCTGACAGCCATCAGCAGGGGTACCCCAAACAACCTCTCTCATACACCCACAAAGGAAGGTGTCTGGGCAGAGCGCATTCCTCAGCTAGCCTTCATACAGGCTGGCCTGTCTGCAGCTTCACCCGGATTCTGGGCCTGTGTTCGGCTGGCTTGGGAGCACAATTCCTGCATCTGCTTGTGGTGGCTTTGTCCTTATACCCTTTGGCCTCACAGGGAGGCCAGGAGGAAGCTTAACCCTACTTATCACATTTAGGTCAGATATATACAGAGGAGAGACAAAGAGAAGATCTTCCATCCAATGACTCACTCCCCAAATGATTGCAACAGCCGGAGCTGCACTGATCCGAAGTCAGGAGCTAGGAGCTCTGCTGGGTCTCCTTCACAGGTGCAGAGTCCCAAGGCTTTGGGCCATCCTTGTCTGCCCTCCCACGCCACAAGCAGGGAGCTAGAAGGGAAGCAGGGCTGTCAGGATTAGAACCGGCACCCATATGAGATTCCAGTATATTCAAGGCGAGGACTTTAGCTGCTAGGCCACCATGCCATGCACCCCCCCTTTTAAGATTTTTTATTAGATTTTTTAATTGGAAAGGCAGATATACAGAGAGGAGAGACAGAGAGGAAGTTCTTCTGCTTGATGGTTCACTTCCCAAGCAGCTGCAATAGCTGGAGCTGAGCCAATCTGAAGCCAGGAGCCCAGAGCTTCTTCTGGATCTCCCACACAGGTGCAGGGTCCCAAGGCTTTGGGTTGTCCACTGCCTTCCTAGTCCACAAGCAGGGAGCTAGATGGGAAGCAGGGGCACTGGGATTAGAACCAGCACCCATATGGGATCCTGGTGCATTCAAGGTGAGGACTTTAGCTGCTAGGCTACTGTCCAGGTCCTCTTTGTTTTATTTTTAAATAGATTTATATATCTTTTCTTGGGAAGGCAGATTTACAGAGACGAACAGAAGACCGAAAGATCTTTCACCTGCTGTTTCATTCCCCAAGTGACCACAAAGGCTGGAGCTGAGCTGATCCGAAGTCAGGAGCCCAAGAGCTTCTTCTGGGTCTCCCACATGGGTCAGGGTCCCAAGGTTTGGGCCATTCTCTACTGCTTTCCCAGACCACAAGCAGGGAGCTAGAAGGGAAGTGGAACAACTGGAACACAAACCATTGCCCATATGAGATGCTGGTGCTTGCAGGTCCCTTGCGTGGACCATGTAAGAGCTGTGTACTGTGACATCAAAGCTCTTCCACTCATTTCCTTATTCCCAGGCAGTGTCTCAGTGTTTGAAGGACGACAACTCCTCATTCATTATTTGTCTTTTCGCATTGTAAAACATAACCATCCCTTGGTATCTGTGGGGAACTAACTCTGGAACAGCTTACCCTGACCCCTAAACCCATGAATGCTCAGGGCCTTATAAGGAATGCTGCAGTTTGCAGATTCCTTGCACACATCCTCCTATCCACGTCAATGTATCTCAAAGACCTTCTTCTGTGTCAATGCCAGGTGTATTGTTTGGGGAATAATGCTAAGGAGACGTCTGTAAGCATTCAGCACAGATGCGATATGTTTCCAAGGCTTTTCGACCGACTACTGGTTGAATCCACAGATCCAGAACTCATTGATGTGGAGAGCTGGCTGCACAGGAGAAGATGTGTAAGGTACAGGCAAATATGACTGCATCTTACATAAGAGACCCGAGCACCTGTGGCCTTTGGAGCCAGTCCCTTGTGGATGCAGAGGGACAAATCACACCCCTACATCTTTGCCGTGTGGCTCTGCAGTGTCTTCTATTCTTGTTAATGTTGGGACTTACCACACAACTCACTTCAACCAGTAAAATGCTCACCGACTTGTGACTATGTATACAAGTGATTTTTTTATACAGTTTTTAGAAAGATTAATTTTATTTGGAAGGCAGATTTTACAGAGGAGACACAGAAAGAGGTCTTCCTCTGGTTCACTCCCCCAGTGGCTGCAATGACCAGAGCTGAGCTGATCCAAAGCTGGATGCCAGGAGCTTCCTCTGGGCCTCCCACTTGGATGCAGGGTTCGAAGGCTTTGGGCCATCTTTTGCTGCTATCCCAGGCCACAAGCAGGGAGATGCATGGGAAATGGGGCAGCCAGGGCTTGAACTGGTACTCATATGGGATGCCAGCACAGCAGGGCAGATTAGCTTGTTGCACCACATGCTGGCCCCAGTACATACGTACCCAAAAGGCAGAGACAGAAAATACCCACAACAGCCAGGGCTGGGCCAGGCTGAAGCCAGGAGCCCAAACTCAATCTGGAGTCTCCCGGGTGGGTGGCAGGGACTCACCTAACAAAACCACCGCTATCTGCTGCCTCCTAGGATGTACATAAGCAGGAGGCTGGCACAGGACCAGAGCTGGCGTTCTGATATGGAATGTGGGTTGTCCCAAGTAGCATTTTCCATGATGTACTAGACACCTGTCCCACATGTGTGGCTTTCAACATTGTCGGAGTACACATTTGACCTAGCAAGGAAGATGACCACATTGCGTGAAGGAGTGCCTGGGTTTCAATACCTCACTCCACCTTCCTGCTAACACAGACCCTGGGCGGCAGCAGGGACGGCTCATGTAATCGGGTCCTTACCTCCCACGTGAGAAACTGAGATGAAGTTCCCTGCTTTTGGCTTCAGCGTGGCCCAGTCCCAGCTATTGCAGGCGTTTGGGGAATGAAAGAGCACTTGGGACATCTCTCTCAAAAATTAAATATTCTTGACTGATTTTTAAAAATGCACTTTTATGATCTGTCTTGACCACTTGTGCCTCTGCCACTTCATCACAGCCTGCTCTGGGTGTCTGCACATCAGACCCACAGCCTGAAGCCAAACCTAGACCAACTCAGCCAAGATCAGCCAGACCTGAAGAAAACTGTTGTGAGGGATTTATGTGGCATTACCATCCCAACATGCAATAACTAACATACAACTCAATATAATCATGGCTCCTTAGCACAGGGTACATGTTCTAGAACATTCTACAGATTACTGAAACTGTGAATAGCACCAAACTCCATCCTCGTCATACTGTCTCCAAATCACACGTACCTATAATAAAAGTTTAATTTATAAATCAATCACAGTAGGAGAACACCACCAACATGGTAAAATACAACAACTATAACAACACACTCTAATAAAAGCAATTGAAAACTTAGAAACTGCTTATTTCTGGAATTTTCAGCTTCCTATTTTTCAACCACAGCTGGCCATCAGTAATTGAATCCATGGGAAGCAGGGCTGTGGATAGGGGTAGTGAGGGGGCAGGGGGCAGGGAAGCTGGCGGAATTGCCAAGGTTAAGTGAGACAATAAGTACAAGGTACTTAGCAACAAGACTACAAAGAACAAGTCTGCAGAAGCTATTAGCCATTATTCTCACCACTGGGAAGTCTGGAACAGAACAGAAGGAACTGTGGTGACACAAGGTCTAGGTGGGGAAGAGGCCAGTATCCGACCATTTGAGGCAGGAAGGCTCCATCTCTGCTCAGCTCCCTTCTGCAGTCTTTTTACATTATTTCTGCATTTATTTATTTGAGAGGCACAGAGGGAGAGAAAGAGAGAGAGAGAGAGAGGAGAAAGAGAGAACTCCCCATCTGCTAGGTCATGAGTTCATTTCCCCCAGGCCCACAGTGCCCTGGGGCTGGGGAGTAGAGCCAGGAGCTGGGAGTTTAGCCCATGTCTCCTACTTGGGTGGTAAGGACTCCTCCTTGAGCCATCCCCTCTGCCTCCCAGGGTAAGCATTGGCAGCAAGCTGGAACCCAAAACAAAACTGGGATTGGAACTTGATGGGAGAAGCAATCAGCCTCTTAACTGAAAGGCCACACACACACACACACACACACACACACCCTGCTCCTACGAAATATTTTTTTAATTACAGAAAGAAAAAAGAGACAGATTTTTTTTTTTTCCTATCTGCTGGTCCCAATGGCTGGAACTGGGTCATTCCAAAGCCAGGAGCTTCTTCTGGGTCTCCCATGTGGGAATGGGGGGTCGGTAAGCACTTGGACTATCTTCTGCTGTTTTCCCAGGCCCATTAGCAGAGAGCTGGATGTGCAGTAGAATAGCCAGGACTTGACCTGGGGGAGGCTTAGTCTGCTATGCCATGGGGCTGGCTCCAGGTTGCAGCTTCTCTCAGGGACTCAGAAAAACTGGAGTCTGTGATGAATTGCTCCAACCCCACTCTGTCCTCCCCTGGGTGTGAGGGCTAGGCCAGTCAGCTGACAGCAAGCAGCTGGCAGTCAGAGCCAGTGTGGGTGGACGAGCCCATAGTCCGCCCCTGAGTCCTGCTGGAGCCCCAGCAATTTTCAGAGAGGTACAGCTCTGTGACCAGCGAGGGAAGAAGCAACACGGTCTAGGGCCAAGTTGTGAATCAATCTGAGAAACAGATTGTACAAAAGGCTTCTTTATTGAGAGCAGCGAGTGTAAAAAAAACAACAAACAAACAAACAAACAACAACAACAATAATAAAAGTGTGAGGCCAGGGGTCGCCCACCCCTACCTCCCAGGCCCACCCACCCCACGCTGCAATTACATACAAAAGTCGCCCATGGTGCATACAAAAAGGGCGGGTTAATATAGTGTCAAAAGCTCCTGAAAACTCCTTCATCTGCCAGGCACTTAGGAAAGGAGAGAAGGGCTGGGGAAGGTATGGAATGGGGTCAGCGTGCACAAGCGAGCCAGCCCAAGGTGGGGAGGCCTCATTGGCCATGTCCTCCGAAACCCTGGGCTACACTCCACATGGGGCCCCATGAGTCAAGAGCCTCTTGGGGCCTGTGTGTTCTCAGAACTAGCCTGGGGCTCAAGTCCATGAAGGAACTTTCCTCCCCAGGCCCCAGCTCTGCCCCAGAACCCCAGTCTCACTGAGAAGTCAGCAGGTGAGCAGCAGAGCTGCACCTGCTCCAGGGGGAGAAGTATTGCAGGCCAGAGATGCAAAGGGTTACCTGAGGCACCCACACTGTCCCCAGAGGTGGGGGATGGGTGGCAGAGAAGGCCCTGGCCAACCACTCAGCCTGGGGCTGAATCTGCCTTCCCAGGGGCTGAGGGTGAAGCAAAGGAATGCCCAGGCCCTGCCTGTTGTTCCGGGGAGGGGGGAACCCAGGTCCCAATATGCTGAAGGCTCCCCTCCAGAAGCACCCCTGCCCCTCTGCAGGCCATCCCAAGGCCTGGCCTGCCACAGGGCTCCCTCCTCACGGCTTGCTGTCAGCAGGGCTGTCGGCCAGGGTGTTGGCGATCTCACTGAAGGAGGGCCGGTCCTTGGGGCTTGGGGCCCAGCAACGCTGCATCAGCCGGAAGAGCTTAGAAGGGCAGCCCTCAGGCTGTGGAAGTCGGGCCTTCCCAGCCTGCAGATCTGCAGGGAAAACAGAGAATGAGGAGGCAGCTGAGACTACAGCAGACGAGAGCAGACCACATAGGAGGTAGACACTGGTTGGTCCAAGCAGAGGGTGCAATCTTGCTAGCCAAAGGTCTGACCCTGTGGGCCCCAGCCCTGCTATCTAGCTGGTTCCTGTGGACCAGCCCCTGGTGGGAGTTGGACATGTCATATGAGGACCAGTGGTGGGCACTGGGGTTGGGGCCAGGGCTTTGACAAGACGTGATGGCTGGAAAAACCTCAATAGTCACAGTCTTGCACCAACCAACGGTCAGCCCCAAGAGGGGACAGAGGCAGCTGGAGGGTAGCAATGTGGAGCAACCTCGCCCCTTGAGAACCACCTAGAAGCATCTCTTGGGAAGGCAGGTGCCTACCTGCCAGCACCTCGTCATCGGCCTGCCCACCGTGGGGCATGTCTCCGTGGGTGAACACCTCCCACATCAGCACACCGAAAGCCCACACGTCCGACTTGGTGGAGAAGTCACCCTCCAGGATGGCCTCGGGGGACATCCAGCGCAGGGGCACCCAGGCCTGGCGGAAGTGGTAGTACTCACTGCGGGAGAGAACCAACAGAGAGGGTGGAAGCACAGTGGGGCACATGGTCTGTGGGCCATGTGGGTCTGTGGCATCACTTCCCACACCGAAGTGTAGGAAAGGGCTTGTGTGTGGGGATCAGGGGTGTCACTGGATGGAATCTGGAGGAGACATCCACGTGAGTCTGACAGCTCCAACATTCCATTATGAGAGGTGGGTGGGCATGTGGTGCAGCAGTTAAGTGACCACTTAGGATGCCCACATCCCAAATCAGGGTGCCTGGGTTTAAATCCTGGCTCTGCTTCTAATCCAGCTTCCTGCTCATGTGTACCCTGGGAGTCAGCAGGTGATGGCTCCAAACCAGGCTCCCTGCCACCCGTGTGGGAGACGCACAGTGAGTCCCAGACCTGGCACATTCCTGGCTGTTATGGGGCACTAGGGAGGAAACCATCAGATGGAAGGACAACCCATACCTTTTTTGCTCTCTCTTGCTCTGCCATTCAACAAAATTAAAAGAATCAAATTCTGCCTAAACATGAATAGAAAACTCAGAATCCATACTTCCCATGCTGGTTTTACACAGTTAAGAAGTCGGAACTTGTTCAAGGCCAATAGCTTTACAAGCAACTAGAGCAACAGTCAGACCAATTGGGACTGACTTGGAGCAGGGTCTGGGGGCGGTGGGCAGGGAGATGGGATGTGTGTCTGTTGCTCCTTCAGGGGCTGAGCGCAATGTCTTGGGCTTTAACAATGACAGTCACTGAAGGCAGGGAACTACAGAGGAGACCACATGAAGAGTTACTCAGAAATGGCTGTAAAGTATAGTCGGTTGTCAAGAAGAAAAGGCTTGTGGCTTTTTATCCCCACAGAAAGGTCACAATCGTCGGGACCCTCGGTTCCCTTTCTGGGAAGCCTGCTGCACTGGAAGGGCCTGAAGGAATGACACAGCTTTGGACTAAGCATGCTCTACCTTCTTTCTCACATCCCTCCCACCGATTGTACATGCCCTCTGGTAGGTTGGTACCCCCCCCCCTCAGCCCACCTGCGCACCCCTACCTGTTGTAGACGTCCTTGCTGAGGCCCAGGGCCGACACCTTCACCTGCCTCTGGACACTGATCAGGCAGTTGCGAGCAGCCAAGTCCTTGTGTACAAAGCGGTTGTTGGACAAGTGCTCCATGCCCAGGGCCACCTGGCTGCACAGGGCCACCTGTGAAGAGGAAGGGGGGCCTGTCACAACACCCAGGGCAAATAAAGGGAGCACCCTTGATGGTGCCCTGGCTGGGGCCTCTGTGCTACTGGTGGGATGCTCAGGGAGCCTTAAAGCACAGGTGCCTCAGCTTGCTTCTCTGTGAATGGGAAGTGCAGCAGTGGCTGCCTCAAGGGGCTGCAGGAGGACTGGGCAAGCAAGTGCACAGGGGGCGGTACAGCCACTGATGAGCAAAAAACAAGTGAGCAGGGGATCAGCACTTACATCTTTTCTTTTTTTTTTTTTTAAGACTTATTTACTTTTATTGGAAAGTCAGATATACAGAGAGGAGGATCTTCCAAGCACTTGATTCACTCCCAAAGTGGCTGCAATGGTCGAAACCGAGCCAATCTGACGCCAGGAGCTAGGAGCCTCCTTCAGGTCTCCACCATGGGTTCAGGGTCCCAAGCCCCTGAGCCATCCTCAACTGCTTTCCCAGGCCACAAACAGGAAGCGAGATGGGAAGCCAGCCGGGCTGCTAGGACATGAACCAGTGTCCATACGGGATCCCAGCGTGTGCAAGGCAAGGACCTTAGCCCCTAGGCCACCGTGTTGGGCCTGCTTACATTTTTTTTTTAACAAAAGACTTGATTAGGGCTGGTGCTGTGGCACAGTAGGCGGAGCTGCCATCTGCGGCACCAGCATCCTACACGGGAACCAGTTTGAATCCTGGCTGTTTCAGTTCCAATCCATCTCCCTGCTAACGCATCTGGGAAAGCAGTTGAGGATGGCCTAAAGCCTTGGGACCCCTGCACCCTCATGGGAGACTAGGAAGAAGCTCCAGGCCTCTGGTTTCAGACCAGCCCAGCTCTAGCCATTGTGGCCATCTGGGAAATGAACCAGTAGATGGAAGATCTCTTCCCTCTCTCTCTATAACTCCCTTTCAAATAAATAAGTCAATCTTTAAGAAAAAGACTTACTCATTTTAAAGAGAGAGAAATAAATCTTCAATCTGCTGGTGTCACTTCCCCAAGTGGCTGCAAGGGCCAGGGCTGGACCAGGCTGAAGCTAAGAGCCAGGAACTCCGCTCAGGTCTCCCACGTAGGTATAGGGGCCCAAGCATTTGGGGCCAGCTTCTGCTGCCTCCCCAGTGGCATTAGTTAGTAGGGAGCTGACTGGGAAGTGGAACAGTTGAGAACCCAACTACAGCTCCGATGCTGCCTTTGCCATTGGTGATTTAATCCACTCTGCCCAATCTCCAACCACACGCCACTCACACTTCTACGGGCTATCTCTTCTTTTCCCCGTGAAAGTCTGTCTTTTCCATAATTTGTATAACAAAATTCCCATATGCATGCATGACAGAACTTACACAGACATGCATGACTGACTGGAGGGGAACTGGACATGAGGGAAGAGGCGTAGGGAAATGTCTGGTTCACATTCTTTGCCTTCTAGACGAGGCACCCCCAAAACTCCAGAGAGTTCCCTCCCAATGGCACACCCTCCCTTCCAAAAGTAGCCCTACCTGGATGTTTCCAATGGCAAGATCTGTCTTTTCTTTAACCACTCACGCATGGGTTCCTAAATGATCTCACTCCAAGACACCTGCTTTAGAACCAGCTAAGGCTAGAAGCACACAAACTGGACATTCCTTTGAACTTTGATTTTCATCCCTCCACACTGTGAGATTCATCTTTTTTTTTTAAAAGATTTATTTTTATTATTTTGTTATTGGAAAGGCGGATGTACACAGAGGAGAGACAGAGAGGAAGATCTTCCATCCGATGATTCACTCCCCAAGTGAGCGCAACAGGTCGATACTATGCCGATCCAAAGCCAGGAGCCTCTTCCGGGTCTCCCACACAGGTGCAGGTTCCCAAAGCTTTGGGTCGTCCTCAACCGCCCTCCCAGGCCACAGGCAGGGAGCTGGATGGGAAGCGGGGCTGCCGGGATTAGAACCGGCACCCATATGGGATCCCGAGCGTGCAAGGCGAGGACCTTTAACCACTTGCGCCACCGTGCCGGGCCCGAGATTCATCTTTTAAAAACAAAACAAAACACCCCCAAAACTTCGGCCTGGCACAATGGTTCAATTGCCGAAGTGCTGGGATCCCATAGGGGCGCTGGTTCATGTTCCAGCTGCTCCACTTCCCATCCAGCTCCCTCCTTATGGCCTGGGAAAGCAGTTGAGGACGGCCCAAAGCCTTGGGATGCTGAACCCATGTGGAAGACCCAAAGGAGGCTCCTGGCTCCTAGCTTTGAATTGACTTGGCTCCAAAGGGTTAGAGCAAAGGGCAAGTGGGTGAATCTGCCAGGATATTAAGCCACCTCTTCTCCCTACCACCCCCCAAGCTCTGCCAGGTTCAGCTGCACCTTGGGTCTCCAGAGGAAAATGTGAGGCCACACTCCTACAACAAGCCCTGGGCCATCGTCCTCAGGATTGCACCAAGGCCATTGTGGCCTGCAGGCCAGCTGACTGTTAGAGTGATCATCACGAACGGGGCTGACCGCAGGCTTTGGCAGCCAGGGCAGCTGGTGTTAGTGCTGGTCCAAGGCTCTGCCAGTGGGAGCACACCGACCCAGAGGGGCCTCCCTCCAGCCTGCTCTCTCTGACCTGGCCTACACACCAAACACTCTGCTCCCAGTCAAGGAAACAGAAGAGGCCGGACTTGGCATGAGGACTAACTTGTTATCACTCCAGAGAGCAACGCTCCTGGCAACCCGGCCTAAGACAGGACAGTGAAAGAAGACGCTGCTTAGACCCACAGCAACTCAGTGCTCCCTGGCTGCCGGGAGACATGCTGTGGAAGACCCCGCATTCACCTTCCAGCTCTGGCTATAGACTTGTCTTCTGGGGCAGTCCAGACCCACCCATTTCTTTCCAACGTGAACACCCCAAGGGCTGGTCTGAGTTCTGGCTGACCCTTTGTGACACTCTCGAGCCCTTGTCACAACAGGCTGCTTCCTGCTCTGGCTGCTGACCACATGCAGCAACGGTCACCAGGCGCAGGAAGCTGGCCCTGTTCCTCCTGGCTGTGTCATCTGCTCAGAGGTGACCAAGGGGCAGAAGGTCACGGTTCTCTGACATCACCCTATCAGTGACTCTAACAGGCATTACTTATGATGGAAGCCAACACCCACAGCTCTTGTCCTCATTTTTTATTTTTTTAAAAGATTTATTTTTATTGGAAAGGCAAGTCAGATTTATGGAGAGAAGGAGAAACAGAGAGCAAGCTCTTCTATCTGCTGGCTTACTCCCCAAATGATTGCAATGACAGAGCTGAGTTGATTCAAAACCAGGAGCCAAGAGCATCTTCTGGGTTTCCTATGTGGATGTAGTGGTCCAAGATCTGATCTGTGTAACCCTCTTCCCAGAGGGCCTAGGCCCAAGGGTCAGGCGCCCAGGCACTGCCTGCTGTCTCCCCAGCTCGGTGTGCACCACAAGGAAGCAGTAGCGTCCTGTCCCTGCCCCATGGAGGTGGACCACTCCAGCTCTCCTACACGGGGGCCCCCACGGGGGCAAGTCACTGAACCTCCTAGGCCTCAGTTTCTCCAGCCACAGAAACGGTGACAATAACCCTCATGTCATAGGACTTGTGAGATCATGAAATAACACAGGCCAGGGACAGCACCATGGGAAAGCAGGTGAGACGCCAGCATCCAGTACCAGAGTGCTGATTCAAGCCCTGCTTATTCCCACGTTGGATCCAGTTCCCGCTAAGCACCCATCAAAGCAGCACAAGGCAGATCAAGTGCCACCCTGGTAGGAGACCGGGATGGAGTTCTTGGCTCCTTGCTCTGGCCTGGCCCAGCCCTGACTGTTACAGCAATCTGGGGAGTGAGCCAGTGGATGGAATTTCTTTCTCTCTCTTTGATATAAAGTACTCACCGTAAGGCCTGGTACCTAAGGGGGCCTCCCTGAATACAACTGCCCCTGCTCCTGGCCCACCCTGGGACCTTCCTCTTCTCCAACCCTCATCCTCACCTTCTGCTTGGTGCTGAGGGGCTGGGACTTCAGCTTTTCATCTTTGCTCTTGGAAATCCTCAGAAATTGCTTGAGGTCTCCCTGTGAGAAAAAGCCAGGCAGGCATGGGGGTCAGGTCAGAGCGTGGCCACCAATTCCTGGGCGTCAGCCCCAGCAGGTGCTTGCAGAAGGCAGGTCAGAGAGCCCAGTTTCTTCTCAGCCCCATAGAGGAAACACACAGAACAATGTCCCTGTGGCAGCCCAGCCACAGCCCACCACCCCAGGGCCCCTGCCAGCCACGTACCAGATCCACGTACTCCAGCACCATGTAGTGGGGCTCAGCCTCCCGGCACAGCCCCAACAGCCGCACCACGTTAGCATGGTTCAGCTTCCCAAACATCTCGAATTCCCTGCGGAAGTCCAGCTGCTGCTGCTCGTCCTTGCTCTGCAGGCTCTTCACCAATACCAGGGTCTCGGCCACGCCCTCCTCTAGGCCCTGCGCCTTGGCCAGGAACACCTCCCCGAACTCACTCTTGCCTGCGGACACAGACTGGGTCGGCCGGCTGCCTTCGCTCAGGACCCAGCAGCCCAGCAGCCCCTGGTGCCCCACAACTTGCTGCCTGGGACCCTGTCACTACCCAAGCTTTCAAAGGCTAAGATGGGGGGGTGGGGACAAACACATCTTAATAGTTCTTAACAACCTTAAGGGTTCTTAGTCAAACTAGGAGGAACATTGGCAATAAATCCTTCATTTGCCACATTTTCCTAGAACAAAGCTGACATCAAGTGTGTCATCCCACTGGCTTCGTGGGGGCCACTGGGGCCATCAGACAGGGTCCCCTTCCACATCCAACACCCTAGGTTTCAGGGGTGCCCAGAACCCCAGCTTCCAGCCCCAGCTGGTGGGGGCCCCTGGACAACACACCAAGGGTGGTGATAGGCTGCAGGCTGGCCCGGGGAAAATGCATCTTGTCACTCATGCTGTGGCGCTTGCTGGCGGCTGCTGGGCCCGAGCCCAAGCTGCTGAGGGCCACTTCCTCCTGGATCTCGGCCGAGGGCTGCCCGTTCTGCAGAGGCCCACCTAGAAAGCAGGGGCATGGGGAGAGTGTCAGATGCAGCCAGTTACTGCTTCTGAAATGGGACACCCCTTGAGCCCCTCAACCCCCAGCCACACCTACACAGAGTGTGTGCCTTCTAGTGGTATATGAGGGGCAATGCACTCACAGGGCACAAAGGGGAGATGAGGAGGAGGGAGAGTTTCCAGCTACCTAAGGGGCTGGGGGTGACTCAGCATTGCCCATGGAGCTCTGCTCAGGGGAGGTGAGAAGAGAGAGTGGGAAACCCTCAGACTAAGGCAAGAAGTGCAGCACAAGCACCCAAGCATATAGGATAGGCTCTGAGGTTCGGGACCTGAGGAGGAAGAGGGGGCAGGGAAACAAAGCAGCTGGTCCAAGAGGCTCCAAGGAGGAAGGCTGCTCCAGAGGGGCGGGGCCGCCTGCCAGGCATTGCCCGTGGCTCTCCCTGCTGTGGCCGCAGGAGGGCGCTCGGTACCCACAGCCTGCGCTTGCGGGCCTCACCGTTGAGACACTCCATCTCCGGTTCCTCGCCCTCGGGCTGCTTCTGCAGTCTCTTGGCCTTGCAGCGCTTCTTGCAGTAGAACATGAGGCCCAGCACAGCGATGATGTAGGCTACGGCGGCTCCCACAGACAACCCGATGGTCTGAATCATCTTGTAGGGTGGAGGGCTGCCCAGGCCCTCCTCCTCCAGCACCGGCTTGTCTGGGAGACCATACAGGACAGGGATGGAGGTGTCCGGACGAGGTCTGCCCCACCACACAGCTCCTCTCCCTCCTCCACTACCCACTTCGTATCTCGGGGCAGGGATGGGGAGGAGGTGTCACGACAATAGAGGCCAAACTGAGGGTCCTATCCCTCAGGGTGCAGAGAGGAGATCCCTCCCAGGGCCCAGTCAGCAGGAGAGGGACCAGCCCAGGGCCTCTCACTCAGCACATCCTCCCCTCCCTGGGTCTGCAGGCCAGAGGAGCCTTGTCCTGCAGCATCCTGCCCTGATGTCCCCTCCCCCAGGGACGCTGTGTGTGTGTGATTGTCACAGGAAACCTAGGAGGGAACATTTGAGAAAGAGAAGTCCCCAACCACCACACACATACACCCTCAAGTTGTGGGGTGCTCACTAATAACCAGCCCAGCCAGAGGAAGGAACCTAAGATGGCTGGGGTGCGATGGGGGTCAGCAGGGAGGAGAGGACAGAACGGGATCCCTCCCCCGCTCCTCTACCACAAAAATGGCTTAAGTGCCCTCCGTCCTCAGGGAGGTGGCAGAAAAAAAGCCTGTCCCTCTCATCACCACTCCCTGTGCAGGACCCCTCCCCACCCTACCCACGACGTAGAGGGGGGCCTCTGTGTGCTTGATGTTGCAGCTGTTGCCCGCGATGCAGGTGTAGCGGCCCGAGTCCTCGGGGGCCACATCATGGATGACTAGGGAGCCGTTCTGAAAGATGTGCATCCTGTCCAGAGAGAAGTCACAGTGCTGCCCGCCTGCATCCCCCACCTCCACATCCCCCGACCCAGGGAGCCAGGATGGCAAGAAGGGCAGGCTGGAGCCCCACCTGGGTCCAAGCTTGGTAGGGTCCAGGATGCGGTCTTTGCCTTTCCACTGGATGAGCGGCTTGGGGTCCCCCTGGGCCTCGCACCGCAGCAGGGCCGTGTGGCCTTGGTACACAGTCGTGCGTTCCGGCTCCACCTTGAAGGTGATGAAGACTGGACAGGGCGAGACGAGCGAGAAGCAGTGAGTGGTGAGCAATGGAGCCCGTGGCCGGCGGGTAGGTTTCCTGCCCCAGCCTCAGGGCCTGACCCCTACTCGCACCTGCCACAGTGAGCTGCACGTGAGCACGGATCTGGCCCTGCGGCCCGTTGGAGGCGATGCAAGTATAGTTGCCGGCGTCGTCTCGGGTCACACGGGCAAAGTGCAGGGTCCCTGCATTGTCGGTCACCCACTCGGGGAGGCTGCTCCCATCTGCAGGGACAACAAGGAGAGGTATGGGTGTCACGTTCCACTTCTACCAACCGGCCCCCAGGTTGGCCTGGCTTGCATTGCCTGCCTGTCACTGCACAATGCTGCTCTCTGCTACTATCTCGGTCTTCAGATCCACGTTCCCCAGAAAAGTACCCCCAGATCCAAGCAGAAGCATCCACTTCCCCCTCAGAACCTACAATCCTATATTCTCCCTGTCCCTGTTGGTGGGAAGGGAAAAATGGGTACAGCCCTTAAAAAAAAAAAAAAACAGCATGGCAACTACTGTCAGTGGCTACAAAAATGCCCAGGCTCTTTCATCCATACTTAGTCTATTTCTGGGAATGTTTCCCAAAGAAAATAAACCTAAATCCAAGGAGGAAAAAAAAAAGCCCTCTGGCTTAAAGATGTAATTAGAGCAATAAAAGCAGGAGAATGGTTAATAACCCTCATCTCTAACAGTTAGGAAACATTCTAATACATTACAGCAAATCCAATCACAGGAGTGTTACTTGCAATGATCAAATCCAGTCTCTGAAGCATAACGCGCTATACAGGAAAGAGCCCAATAATGCTGGGTTGGATGGATACAAGCGATCTGAATTGTCTCCTTCTACAGTGAGGGCCTTACTCGTGTACCTTTTAGTAAGTTAAAACCTCTGTACAATACAACTAAAGTCCTGTGTAGAAGAAGAATGCAGAAATGAGGGATGGTGGAGTTAACACAAGGAGTCCATGTGAACTTTGGTGTTGCAAAGGAGAAACTAGACAGGTACTTCAAAGGGTTTGTGGACAATGACATTTAAAAAAAAAACCTATTTTGGTATAAAAAATTCATATTTACATATGTCAAAGATCTTCAAAAAGTCCACGAACAAAAACAAAAAAAACACCAAAAAACCCTGCACGTGAGGGCTGGTGTTATGGTGACCTCATTGAACTGCAGTGCTGGCTTCCCACCCAGGCAGAGATTTGAGCCCCGGCTGCTCCGCTTCCCAGCTACCCCCCTGCTAATGCACCTTGGAAAGCAACGGAACACAGCCCAAGTGCTTGGGCCCAAGTGCTTGAGCTCAGGCTCCCGACTGGCCTGGCCCAGCCCCAGTCATTGCAGCCATTTAGGAAGTGAATCAGAGGATGGAACATTTTCCCTCTCCCTCTCTGTGCAACTCTAAAAAATGTACATGGACTTCAAGGATTTTTTTTTTAATTCTGCTTTTCCACAAACTTTCTGAAGACTCTAATATTTAGAAAAGGGGGGAGAAGGCCTTTCCAGGTCCATCCAGTCCCATGCTGCTCGAGTGGCCAGATGTCCAGCACAGCAATTTGACCCCTGTAGGCTCTGGCTTCCGTCCCACCCTCTTCCCATCTACCAGCTCCACTTTCCTGTCCACATTCACAGTTCCCAGCCTGGCACTCAGGCAAGTGCACAATTCACCCTGCCTGGCCCCACCCACCCTCTACCCCATACCCACGACACCCACCTGCTCGTACCCACTTAATAGTGGGTTTCTCTCGGCCAGTGGCTGAGCAGGGCACTGTGGCCTCCTTGTCAAACTCCATGCACTGCTGTGGCTGGGGCGGCGGCGTGAACTTGAGCTTCTCTGTTTGGGCAGAGGGCGAGCCAGTGAGCAGGTGGAAAGAATAGGTTCCTCCCCACCGGCACCCAGTGGCCACCCCACCCGTGCAGGCTCACCCAGCACTTGGACACGGGCCTGGGCTTCAATGCTGCCAGCTGGGGTGCTGCTCACACAGCGGTACCACGTGCCATCATACACCTCCACGCTGTTGATTCGCAGGGTCCCATTCTTGGACACCTCGAACCGGGAGTCCTGCAGTTCACAAGGGGTAACCACAAGATGTCTCAGAGCCTAAGGCCACTCTGGCTTCTCCCTGGGTGGGGAAGAGGCAAGCCCAGAAGGGAGCAGCTGGGCAGGGAGCCCGATACACCCTCCTTCTCACCTCAGAGATGAGCATCTGGTTCCGATACCAGACCACGGTGGGCTTGGGAGTGGCCTGGGTCAGGCAGTGCAGGTAGCCCGGCTTGCCCTCCTCCAGTTGGCTGTCCTGTGGTTTCTGCAGCCATATGGGCACCGCTAGAAGAAGCAGCAAGACTGAATGACAGGGCCCGCCAGCACCAGAGGACCCAACCCCAATGGAACCTGACACCCCTGAGTTCAGAAACTTCCAGGGACATCAGCCCGGGTGAGAGCCAC
This sequence comes from Ochotona curzoniae, assembly GCF_017591425.1. NCBI lineage: Eukaryota > Metazoa > Chordata > Mammalia > Lagomorpha > Ochotonidae > Ochotona > Ochotona curzoniae. Next base: position 8,208,266 of record NW_024466004.1, on the reverse strand, counting down.
AGCAGTCAGCCATGCCCAGCGCACCGGCCTGGGTGCCAGCACCTGCCACCTTTGTCGTCACAGTCAACCTGCAGGGAAGGATGCTCAGGCGAGTTCACAGAAGCAGGTGTGAAGTGGTGGGGATATAAAACACTGGCCCTGTGGGACTCCACAGTCCTTGCCCTTCCTACACTCTGCCTAGACTGCTCTCTGCTTTCCTATGTCACCCATACAGATCCCATCCAGCTCACCTCAGTCCTAACCCCTGACCACCCCGCTGAGCTTCAGCCTTGCAAATTCACCTGCCTGCTGGCCATTCCAAGCTCTCCCCTGGCCCAACACCCACTAATGCGCCTGAGAAATCTGCAGAGGATGGCTCAAGTCCTTGGGGCCCCTGCCACCAGGTAAGAGACCTGGAAGAATGTCCTGGCTTTTCAGCTTGGCCTAGCCTCAGTTGTTGCAGCCATCTGAGGAGTGAACCAACAAATTGAAGCTGTCTCTAATTCAGCCTTCCAAATAAATAAATCTTAAAAAAAAAAAAAAAAGACAGTCACATCCCACAACAGAGCAGCTGGGTTCAATTGGCACTCTGGCTCCTAACTCCACTGCTGAGCCTGGGAGGCAGTGATGGCTCCAGGGATTGGGCTCCGGCCCCCCACATGGGACCCCTAGATTACAACTCCAGCTCCTGGACTAACTCATGCTGGTGTAAGCATCTGGAGACGGAAGCAGTCAACGGGAACATTCTATCCCTCTTTCTCTTTCCATCTCTACCTCTCAAACAAGACCCAAGTCCCTCCAACGCAGCAGGTGAGCCACAGATGAGAGGGAGGAGAGTATGTTTGCTTGTCACCCTGTGACAGCCTAGAGGGACGTGGCTTCCCAGCCCCACCCCGAGGTGGCTGGGAGGACAGACCACTCCTCCGGAGCTTTAACAGCCTCACATTCACAAAGCTCTTTCCATATCCAGACATCTCTGCAGACTCAACCACATGGAAGGACATGAGTACTAAGTTAAGTGGAACAGGCAGATTGGGAAACTGTGTGTGTGATCTGTGTGCATCACATACACAGTGCAACGTGTAACTCTTTTCAGCTATCATGAAGGTTTGGAATTAGGTGAAGACATGGAAAAAGTAAGTTCCCAAATATGAGGGCACTTTCCCAGAGTTTGTGGGAAATGGGATTAAATTCATTATTTGGGTACAAAAAAACCCCTAAAATGTTTGAAATCTGTGGTTTGTTCACAATAGTGTTTCCCACGAACATTCAGAAGCCCCTAGTGAACAAGCTGTGCCTGCCTCCGGTGCACTTCCGGCCACCGTGATCCTTCCTCCCGCCCCTTTTCCGGAAGTATCACGTCTATGATCGGGGCCTCCGGAAGAGCAAAAATGCTTCTCAGCCATTTCGATCTTTCTGAACACCACACGCAGAATAAACAGAGGGTTCTTCCTGGCCCCATTTCATAGAGGAAGAGAGAAGTGAGCTCGGACAAGGCAGCTGACTCGGGTCCCTGGTCCCTGCAGGCACCAGCTGCAGAGTGGGACCTGACTCCAGGGCTTATCCCTCTGCAGCTGGGAGCGCCGTTTCCCCAGGGGCCTTTTCCCCTCCAGACCCTGTGCCAGGCTGGCCACCATCTGCACCAGTAGGATGGCCCACAGGACAGAGGCGCCCTCCCACCCTGACCCCGTCCCACTCACTGGCCACGGTGATGTTGATGTCCTGTCGCCGCTGGCCAGCCAGATTGGCCGCGAGGCAGGTGTAGACGCCAGCGTCACCCTCAGCCGTTCTGGTGAACACCAGATCATGGCCATTCTGGTAGACCCTGCCATGGGTGGGCAGCCGCACACCGGCATGCTCCCACCACACACTGGGCTCTGGCAGGCCGTGCGGGGGTGGGCAGGCCACACGCTCCTCACTGCCAGCAGTGAACACGCGAGGCTCAAAGGGCGCCATGTCTTCAATCTCTGTGGGCAGAGAGCGGGAGGGAAGGCGGGGGACCACCATGGGCTCAGGCAGCACAGGGCTCTATTCTGCAAACTCTCCCTGCTTCCTCCCCAGCATTCTCCCTCCCCATATTCCAGCCCCCCACCCTAGAACCAGAGACCCACCTGCCAGGTGCAGCGTGGCCTCCAGGATGACAGGGGGACCCCTCTGGCCTTGGCCCACGCATCGGTAGACCCCTGCGTTGCGAGGCCGGACCTGGGTCAGCAGCAGGGAGCCATTGGCAAACACGGTGGCTCTGCGGAGGTGTGGGGGGCTGCAAAGGGGAAGGGGAAGAGAGTGGTGTTTCCAAGGAGCGGGCTGTGCACCCTCTCCAGTAAGAATGCTGCCCTGTGGAGGCTGCAGAAGGGCAAGGACAGGGCGGCCAAGAGGGACGCAGGCACTTAACACTGGCCTGTGTGAGCATGTGCCAGGATGCATGACTTGCTCCTGTGTGTGTGACAACCAGAGTCATGAGTCTTGTGGTGGGAGGCAGATGGCGGTGTGGCCAGCCACAGCTCCAGGATCTACAGCCCATCGGCCATGTCTTCAGGGTGGGAACCACACTCCCAAGGTGCGGGGAAGGTGTCTGTTGCTCTCCTACAACCTCATAAGGAAATGTGTCCCTGTGAAAGGTCTAGAAGACCCCGGCACCTCAGGGAGGTGTGTGCTTCTTCCAAAAGTTGGGTGTGCACTTGTGTGTGCCTTATCTGTACGTGTGCTACCATGTGCTTGTGTGTGTGTTGTGTGTTCGTGCCTGTGTCCATGTGTACCTGTGTGCACACGGATGAGCATGTATGGGCACACAACTGTGTCTGTATGTGTGATTTATCTTCTCCATCGAGGAACTTGCTATCCAGGCTGTGACCACCCAGGTTCCTGAGGTCCCTCCCTCCCCGGGCCTCCCCTTCCCCTCCCCTGAAGACAGAGGGTATGAAGCGGCACAGCCAGCCTCCCTGTTCACACAGCGCCTTTGTGCAAATTGGAAAAAGATGCCCTTCCCAGAGATGTTTCCCTTTGTTGCCCTTATTTTGAAGCAGTGAAAATACTCTTCTGCCATCTGCTGGACACATGAGCTACTACATGCATGAGTCTATAGCGTCTGGGTGGGAGTGCAGTGCACCACCAGGACCATGTTCTTGGGGGATGTTTACCGACTGCGGTTGGTGATGGGAGTGTCATCCTCAAAGATCCATTGCAGGCTTGGGGCTGGCTGGGCCGCGAACTGGCAATGGAACATGGCCTCGTCGTTCCTTGCCACTACCAGGTCCTGGGGTGCCAGCACCACCCTGGCAAAGCTCTCATCTGGTGAAGGGGGGAACATGAGGTGGAGGTGGGTGGAAGCCTCTGCCAGTCCCACCTCACCCCTTCCATCCCCAGCCCAGGCTCACCTGCAATATTCAAGGTGAAATTCTGGCTGCTGCAGGCCTGGCCAAAGGCATTGTGGGCACAGCAGGAGTAAACGCCATTGTGCTCGGGATTGGCTGGCTTGAGGGTCAGGTGGCGCTCCTTGCTGCTGACCGTATGGTTGCTCTGACCATCCGAGAGGGGAGTGCCATCTCGGAACCACTGGTAGGTGGGCCTGTGGGGTGGGGAGAAGGTTGGTGGCCGAATCTGGAGAGACTGCTCCTAGCTATCTCCCCTGTATCAGGATGCTGTCCCCACCCCCAACCCTTGGCTCCTTACCGAGGGTGCCCATCGATGTGGCAGCGCAGTGTGACCTGGGTCTGGGTCTGGATCTCAACCTCGGAGGCTGGGTGCTTCAGGGTCACGGGACCCCCCTCGATCCCTGCAGCAGAGACCACCTCAGGTACAGTAAGGGGCGGAGCCGGCACAGGGTTGGGGGAGGAGGATGCACAGCAAATCAGCGAACCTTGAAGCTTGACTGAGGGCATTTGGGGGGGGGAGTATCAACAGCCACAGGAGATCTGTAGGAACTAGTCCCAGTGCTCGCCCCAGGGCCCTACAGGATCCAGCCTGACAATCAAGGGCTTCCAAACCAGCAGATAAACAGACCCAAGACTTGAAGAGGGGAAGAAAACAACTTGGCGAAACATGAGACTGCAATTTGCTCCGATCCACCTAAGCAGGGAGAGCTGACAGCCACTGTGTCCTGTCCGCTCCATTCAACTGGAAACGGGAGAAGCTGAGGGCAAAGGAGGGTCCCTAGGGGCTCAGCAGTGGAGGGTGTGATGGGGTCAGGAGGGGCAGGCTCTCACATTTGATGTTGAAGGAGGCGTTGGCACTGCGGGCTTCCTCTCCAGTGACATTATCGCGAGCCACACACTGGAAGGCACCCGAGTCCTGCAGCCGATCCACGGCGGCAAAGCTCAGGCTGCTGCCCTGGGCGGAACGACGCTCTGTGTCCTGGACGGGCACCCCATTGAGCAGCCAGTAGATGTGTACAGGGCCCGGGGCCTCGACCTCACAGCGCAGCAGTGCCCGGCGGCCTTGCAGAGCATCTTGTGAAGATGGTTCCTTGATGAAGACAATGGCTGCCCAGGTGCCTGTGGTGGGGACATGGTGAAGGCAGGGTCAGAAGGGCCTGGGAGGTGCCTCTCCACACAGCAGGCATCCAGCAAGCACAGGTGTGACAGGGCCATGGCAACGCCACCAACGAGAGTTCCAAAAAGACTATTTGATGATGGCACTGAGTGTTGTGTAGGATACAATGCCTCTAGCCCTCATCCCGAGGGGCACAAGGAACACCTCTCCAGGATGGGGCTTCAATCATGGAAATGCCAGAACAAGGCTGTGGGCACCCATGCAGAAGACAGCCTCAGGGTGGCATAGCAACAGGCTAGGGAACATGTAACACAAGCACCCTCCCTACCACCTAGAGTGAGGACCCCAAGAATTTCCAAGGAAGACAATCTGCATACATACACACACACCATCCACCCAAGGGTGGTGATAAAAGATGTAGCCATGGCTCAGGTGCCCTGCCAGCCAGAGTGAGCCAGGGCCTCCTCCTGGGATAAGGGCTGCACTCCCCAGTCACCCGACCTGTGGTCACCGCCATGCCAGGGGCAACCCCACATCAGGGGTTAAGGTCAGCTTTTCTGTGCTAAAGTGACAGGGGACGGAATAGCTCCAGGTTTCCTCCTGCACCCATGCCTGCTCTTGCACCCCTGTGGCTCAGCATTGGCTGAGGTTGGGAATGAGGATGAAGCACTCACAAAGGTGACCCAAAGACCCAGCAACCACAGCATGACAACTGCAGCCAAGTGGGAAACGTGTGGGGGGCAGGGGAGGGGACAAGAAGCCTGTGCTGACGAGCACATGGCCTGGGGAGGCGGAGGGCAGGGCCGGGCAGGTGGGTGGCACAGTTACAGGAGTGGCAGGAGTTAACACACGGGGCTTTGTTCCCAGGCCATCGTGGGCGCCGCCTGGGGCCCTTGGCCTTGAACTGGGAAGAGGCTGCTTTTCCCACCTGGGCCTGCTGCATGAAGACATAGGCTCTGCCCTGGCCAAGGAGGCTGGGCAAGAGCAGGAGGACGGACTAATACGTCTGGCCCCCTCCTTCCCCAATTACTAAGCCACAACGCCTTGGACCAGAAATAGAGAGAAAGAGGTCCTCCAACTGCTTGTTCACTCCTCAAATGGCCGCAACAGCCAGAGCTGAGCTGATCTGGAGCCAGGAGCTTCTTCCGGGTCTCCCACATGGATGCAGAGACCCAAGGACTTGGGCCATCCTCTGCTGCCTTCCCAGGTCATTTGCAGGAAGCTGGTTCAGAAATGGAGCAGCTAAGACTCAAACCGGTGTTCTTATGGGATGCTGACGCCAGAGGCAAAGGTTTAACCTACTACATCATGGCATTGGGCCCTCGGGTCTGTTTCTTGAGGACACTCGATTCAGTTTTCTCATGAAGCCAGCACCAAGGATACCCGTTAGGGGCTGACCCTGTGTGGATCCACACCCAACATCTTCAGAGTCCACACCTTCCAGCACAGAACTGTCAAGGGAATGGGAGTCTGGTGCAGGGTTAAAGTGACACCTGCACTCCCCATGGTAAAGTCCAGTTCAAGTCCTTGGTGATGCTACTTCCCATTCAGCTTCCTGCTAAGGTAGCCCTTGGGAGGTAACAGATGCCAGCCCAAGGCCTTCGGCCCCTGCACCTGAGCAGGAGATCCAGAGGAAGCTCCTGGCTTCGGATTGGCTCACCTCCAGCTGTTGTGGCCACTTGGGGAGTGAATCAATGGAAGAATCTCTCTCTGTCTCTCTCTGAAACTGTCTTTCTTAAAAAAAAAAAAAAAAGTACAAAACAAACAGGAAATTCCTGGCAGTGTCCCAGAGCATCCCTGTCCCACTGAGGCACTGCTGGCTCTCAGAGTGGTATAATGCCACAACCATGCAGTTTACATATCTGCCCACCTGGCTGTGCATACAACGCCCCAGGGCCCAGGATAATCCAAACACACTCATTCATTGCCAAGGGTGTGCTGGCACCTCACACAACCCCACACCCAGGCCCACAGCCGTGAAGGGACCTGTTGCCGATCAAATCAAAGGCAGAATCAAGGATTCAAAGAAGCCACCAACTCCAGGACCCACGCTCTTCCCAGTCCCACCCCAGGACTCAGACACAACCCTGCAAGTATGTGACACCGGGGAGTCACATTCCCCTTTGCCAGGCGCAGGCGCGGAAGCAGACACACCTCTGGGCAGGCAATGCCAGGCACACAAAGGCACCTGGGGAAGGCTGAATGAACCGCAGTAACCCCCCAGCCAGAGTGAGACAAGACCAGTGCCTGGCAACGCTCCCGGCGCAGCTCATGTGATGACACGCACCAACGGACCCGGGCTGAGGCTGCGGGGGACAGAAGGGGGGTGTGTGTGCTCTGCACGTGGGACCCTGGATATGTCCAATCCAGGATACTGGATTCAAGCCAAAGAGAGAATGCCTCTCCTCCCCACCCCTACTCATCCCCACCTTCACTGTGAGCCCCCAGGAGTCTCAGCCATGAACAGGAGTTATTAAGGGTTTAGAATCAACACAGGTCAGGCACGATTCCTGCCCTTGGCATGCTCCACCTTGCACAGGTACCACAGTGTGCCTGCCTCAGTTTCCTGGCCCCATCCCGGGATGGCAGGGACATTGGGAGGAGTGTTGTGGACAGCACTCCCCCACAGACGGGGCGGGGCAGAGGAAGATTTGTAACAGATTCTTGAGCTCCAGGGCTCCACTCCTGCAAACACAGAGAAGCCCCCGCCTGCCCAAAACCCAGGACTATGAAAAAGGGGAGGGGATCTGCAAGGGACAAAGGATCATTGGGTGGTGGGTGGGATGGAGGGAAAGGGGTCGGGGGCTGCAGGACCTGCAGACCACCTGCCCCTGAAACCCGAGCTGGGGGAAGGGAGGGAGGGGGCCCCAGCTCAGTTGCAGCTACCCCCAGCACAAACTCCAGCACCGCCCCCCTCCTAGCATGGGGGCTGTGCTGCTTCATAGCTGTGGTGAAAGACACTGCATTCCCAGACTGCCTCTCAGAGCCCCTCATGCCCCCGCGGACAGGGCCTGGGGCACATCAAAGCCAGCCCCGCAGGGGCCTCTGTCCTGACGTCAGCCCACAGCAGGCCCTGGTTAGTGCTTGGCTGGGGCTGGCTTTAGATGTTTCAAAAGCCAGAGGGGGTAGCCACGAAGTCTCCTCTAAGGCTGCAGCCCTGGCTCCGAGTACCTTGGCCGAGAGACTGTGCCCTCATGAGCCTGGCCCAGTGCTGTGGCACACACACAGCTCAGATGCCATCCTGTCAGGATGCACAGTGAGGAACCGCAGCACAGCTGGCAGGAGCTGTTGTCAGCTGGGGCTGTCACACAGGAGGGGAGTCAGACAAGAAGTCCCGGTGCACGGAGGAGTCCCTGTGGCCATACCAGACTCCAGAAAGGAAGACTGACACTTGAGGGGCTCCTGATGGACACTGCTGATCTCATGAAACACAGGGCAGCGATGACAGAAGAGGGGGAGGGTTTCTGGGGACTCAGGCGATGCCTGCAGGGAAGGCATGCTACTATGGGGCTTCCCAAAGCCATTTACCCTCTCTGACCGTGCCACCATGCCATGCGTCACCCCTCCCATATACACATAACCCTCTGCATCCCATCCCCACATCTGCATCCAGGAGGCTGTGAAACTGGGACCCCAGCCCTACCTGCCAGGTGGGGTGAGCACAAAATGCATACATGGACATAAAGCCTGAACCTGCACACAGTGGATCTAGTTTCCCAAGTAGCCCCCTGGCAACAAGTGGGCAGGATTATCTTCCCATACCAGGACAAGCCCAGCATAGCTGGAGCCACAGAAACCTAGTGGGGACATTTTCCAAGCCACTTTCCTGGTGCCCTAATAGCCGTCTACATCGAGACACTCTGCCTGCGCCTCCAGCAGTGGCCCTCCAGAAAGGGTTGTGTGGGTAGCAGCCTGGCTCCCATGCCCTGCCAGCATCTGATCTGGTACCCACCGTCCTCACCCTCTTGGCCACAAATCCAGCCAGTCATGTGTGCACCTATGTGCGCACATACACACACTCACATAGAGGTGCAAGCAGCTGCTGTGGATGGCAGACGGCAGCAGGAAGCTACCCCTATGCAGTCCAGCTCTAAGCTAGCCAATGATTTCTATCTCAGGTGCTGGCCCTTCAGTCTGCGGAAAATACCCCCAGTACCTGGACAGGCCTGGGAACTGGCCAGACCCAATAGGCTGATCCAATTTCCCTCTTACCCCTCTTATTAAAGAAGGTCCCATTTTGGGTACAGGTGCCTCTGGACTAGGTTGAGGCACCAGCGCCCTGGCAAGGGAGGAACTGGAGGCTGGCAGTCCATGGGTCCTCCAGAAAGGGCTTGGACATTCTGTACAGAAGTGTGCGCTGTGTGTGTGTGTGTGTGTGTGTGTGTAAAGGGCTTGGGCATTCTGCACAGCAGTGTGGTGTGTGTGTGTGTGCACGCGCATAAAGAGCTTGGGCATTCTGCACAGCAGTGTGCGGTGTGTGTGTGTGTAAAGGGCTTGGGCATTCTGCACAGCAGTGTGGTGAGTGTGTGTGTGTGTAAAGAGCTTGGGCATTCTGCACAGCAGTGTGCGGTGTGTGTGTGTGTAAAGGGCTTGGGCGTTCTGCGCAGCAGTGTGTGGTATATGTGTGTGTGTGTTTGTGTGTGTATGTGTAAAGGGCTTGGGCGTTCTGCACAGCAGTGTGCGGTCACGTTTGTGTATCCCTTCCTCAGGCTGTATTCTCCCTAAGACAGAACTTTCCAAGGACTCCATCCCAGGGCTTCAGGTTTGCGGGGTGGCAGGGGAAGACCTGTCACCGTCCCGTGCCATGTCCAGGAGTACAGTACCACGAAAAGCATCCTAGCTCCAAGAGAAGCGCAGGTGTAGGTAATCCAGGTAAGCTGGCAGCCCCCTGAGCTCCCCAGCTCCTAGGAGAGAGATAGTAAAGGCTACCAAGCCAGAGAGGTCCCCAGGTCTTCCCCCAGCACCAAGGAGACAGAGCCTACATGGAATGAGCCACCCCCACAGCCCAGGGCCTACAGACACTTGCAGTTTCTAAGGGACAAAGCTCAGTGACTACACGAATAAGGCATCTGGATGAAACCTCCCAGTTCACCCAGGCCAGCAGAAACTCAAAACACCAAGGGCCACCTACAAACTGGGGCTCTACCACCACCCACATCCCAGACGGATGATAATGAGCAAAGCTAAGCATGCCAGGGTCCAGGATTGCTGAAGATGAACCAGAGCTGAAAAGTCCCAGATAAAACTGTCCTACACCCTCGCCTTCCCAGGGTTCAGGGACAACAGCACAGTCCCGTGTGGGGCAGGAAGGAATAGAACCTGAGGTCCTACTGAACTGTACTGCCTGGGGAATTTAGCCATCAGAGAGAAATATGAGATCACCAGGGATTGGGGAGAGGCAAAGGGAGCAGGCCAGCACCTAGGGTTAAAGCCATAACTCTGACCCCTGCCTGCCCCAGGCTAGGAGGCCCTGGACAGGGAGGGTCAGCAGCAGGGCAAGGCACCTCACACCATGTGGCATCCAGAACTGGCAAGTGGAGACGAGGTACAGGCGGTCGCTGGCCTCCCACTGGAGCTGGGAGACTCCAACCTGTGCCTCTCACCCTCAGTCACTCCTCACCCTCGCAGGCAATGGCAATATGAGAAACCCAGCTGGGCAAGGGGGAACCTGGGTTCTGGTCCTCAGGACCACTGGCAAGTGGCAGGTGCTGGCCAGAGGTTTTTGCTGGCTGTTAAAATCAGAGAAACTGAAGCCTATAATTGAACCATCCCCAGGACTCAACACTTGGTCAGCAGCAGTGAATCTCGGGGCAGTTACATATCTCAAATGCCCACTCCCCAGGCCTCCTGCCCAGCCTTGTGCTATAGCAAGTTAAGCCACCGCCCGTGACATGGATATCTCACTTGAGCACTGGTTCGAGACCCAGCACTTCACTTGCCACCTAGCTTTCTGCTATTGCAGCTGGGAAAGCAATGGAAGATGACCCATGTGCTCAGGGCTCCTGCCACTCACATAGGAGATCTGGATGGAGTTCTAGGCCCCTAGCTGGCTTCCAAGCCCCAGCTGAACCTCACTGCCTGTGACCCCACCACCACCCCTGTCCCAGAGACTCCATCCTCTGCTTTGATCCCTGCATCACAGGCACAAGCTGCACCCAGGTGACACTTCAGGGCAGCAAACACCTCCCTGAGCACGTGCTAGGGGCATGGCAGACATGAGAGTGTCCATCTGACCTGAAGTCTTGCCAGCTTAACTCTGCTCTCCTGGGCTTCTGTTTTTCTCATCTGTAGGCAGGCAGCCTGGTAACCAGGGTTAGAGATTCTGTCTCTACCTACAGACCCCTCTGAGACTCAAAGCACAGGTTAGCAGCAGACACACGGAAGTCTAAAAGAAAAAGACAAAAGTTCTAGGGCAAGATGGGTCCTCGTGGAAATGTCCTTTTACAATGAAGATCCCCTTCATGTCTGGAGATGCAGCCTCTCTCTGCCAGGAGAAACAGACGGCAAGAGAGACGCAATAGTCAGGGGCCTGCCTGCGAGACGAGGTTGTGTGGGAGCTGATGAAATGAGGCTGGTGTTCAAACCTCAGGTTCAGCCACAGAAAGACCTCAGTGGTACTCAAGCCAGTGACCCAGAGGGGACAAAGAGCTGAATCCCTCAGACCTGGGCCAGAATTGTGAAGTTTTTACTCTTTAATTAAAGACAAACAAACAAATAAACAAACAGTAATTCAGCAGCCCCTCATGGTGACTCAAGGTGACAGGGATCTGCTGCAGGCTCCGCAACCGCTCAGCAGAGGGGCGCGGAGTGTGGCACTCCCAGTCACCCAGGCTGAAGACCTGGCCCCCAGCTCTGGCCTGGGCCCTGTCCTGGCTACTGTAGATTTATGGTGGAATGAGCCAGCCAATGGGAGCTCACTTTGTTTCTCAAATAAAAACAGATAAACTAACACTTAGCCCTGCTGTGTGCCAAGGGATAGCCACCTGGGATAATTTAACTTCAAGGAAGCAAACTTCCAAATGCATTTCCTCAGCTGTGTCTCAAGTCACATCTCACGGGAGCCATGAGGGAGTGGTCATCGTACTGAAAACCACACAGAATAGTTCTGAAATGACTGCAGTGCGCTTCATTGCCCTTGCTGCCCGATGCCCTGACATTTTGGCTGTGTCCTGTGCACGTGAGACTGCGATGTCCCCTCAGCTGTGAACTCAATTTCCGTGATCTTAGTTACGTAGAGCCAACCACAGGCTGAAAGTGTGACACAGAAAATTCCGGGAACAAACAACACACCGGTTTCAGATTGCACGTTCTGAGTGGCGTAATGAAATCCTGAAAATTAAAAAAAAAAAAAAAAAAAAAAAAGGAAAGAAAGAAATCCCACGATGCAAATCATCTTGGTCCAGCGTGGCCATATGGTACACGCCCTACCCTCCTGTTCATCACAGAGCAGCAGGTTTGGTTGGTCCTGGTAACTAATTTCACTTACTAATGGCTCCACACTGCTCAACAGCAATGATACTAAAGATTACGATAGTTCAGAGAGAAGCTGGGAGCTGCTTCCACTCAGTAAAAAGGAAAAGGAAAGCAACATGTTCTTAGGGGCCTAACACAACAGCTCATCTACCTAATCCTCCACCTCCAAGCACAAGGATCCCATATGGGTGCTCCTTCGTGTCCTGGTTGTTCCACTTTCCATCCAGCTCCCTGCTTGTTGCCTAGGAAAGCAGCAGAGGAAGGCTCAAAGCATTGGGAAGCTGGATCCATGTGGGAGACGCAGATGAAGCTCCTGGCTCCTGGCTTCAGATCAGCTCAGCTCCAGCTGTTGTAGCCATTTGGAGAGTGAACCAGCAGATGGAAGATCCTTTTCTCATTCTCTCTATCCTCAGTAAATCTGTCTTTCCAACAAAAATAAATAAATCTTTTTTTAAAACCTGCCTTTCCAATAAAAATAATAAATAAACAAATAAATAATGTCTTCAGATGGAGAGAAAGCAAACTGACTTTTATCACAGTATACTGTTGTAGCTGCTAGTTCAGTATCAGCTGCTGCCACTCATTGCTGAGTGTGAGTTAACAGCCAAACTTGGTCACAGGTGTGTCACAAGCACAGCGCACTCCCCTCAGCTTCACTACGATGGTTTCAGATCTCTGTCAAGGTCTGGGGACCCATACTCGGCAGAGAAGCAGTAAACCACGGAGGTCAGTCTTGGGGCACAGTGATCTGAGCCACCGCTTCTGCCACCAGCATTGCACAGCGGGACACCTGTTCAGGTCCCAACCGTTGCTTCCTGCTAACTGTACCTGGGAACGCAGCAAATGACGGTCCCAACACTCACATTCGGAGACCCAGCTCAAGCTCTGGGCCTGGATCAGCTCTAGCTATTGTGGCCAGCTTGGGAGTGAATCAGCAGATGGAACATATCTCCCCCTCTTTTTCTCTCAGTAATGCTTTCAAACAAATAAATAAATCACACACACATATGAATATAGACACATGCATGATTTTTTTGGTAGTCTTACAACTTTTTTTAGTTCTCATCCACATTGACTTAGCTTAGGTGCATAGATAACCAAAGTATAGAACTTGCTTGGTGAATCTTCTTCCCCCTTATGTTTTCTGGACACTCTCATGCAGATGTGGTATGGGGAAGTTCCTTTGCCCCAGACAGCTTTGTTGAGCCTGGTAACCAGGCGCACATCTGGAGTCCCCACTTCTTTCATGGCAAACTTCCGGATCTCTGAGCATTGGAGCACGCTTCTTGAAGCCCACTCCTTGAATGTGCTTGTGAATATTGATGGTGTACTCCCGCGTCACCCCTCATTGACGGCAGAATGGCCCTTCTCGCCACCCTTCGTAACGTATGGCCCAAGCTGGAAAGGAAGAGCATGCGGGATCGTGGGAGAGAAAGCAGGGGCTGCCAGAGCAACTTCCGGGTTGCCTGGAGGCAAGAGGAGGAGCAAGGGTGAATTTACGAGACTTTTAAGAAACTATCATATTTCTAGGTCAAAGGGAATACAGGGAATACAGAGTCAAAGGTATTGTTGGACACAGCAGGGATGTGGCAAGGCGGGCCTGGCTCTGCTGGCTTTTCAGCCTGCACGCCTGCCAAGATGTGCGGGCTGTTTTCATCACTGGTAGACTGCACATCCCTCTCCTCATGTGTGCTCTTGTAGAACCCACTGGCTGCTTCACAGGAGGGTATTTTTAACTTGCAGATGTGGTCTTGCACTGTTGTCTCTCCCGGCTCCACACTTCTCTCCATTTTAGCACTGTGCTTGCCTGTATCCTTAGCCTGCAACCTACCGCTGTTCTTCCCAACAGATGAATGCCCTGCTGACTTGGCAGGGTGGACAGCAGGCAATTCCCTTCTAAGTAAGTGGCTGGATGGAGCTGTTCACAGTTGAAAACTTAGTCTCCAAGTTTGCAGCTTTCTCTCTGTGTGCCCCAGGTACAATGCTCCCCTCACACTGTCTGGAATCTTCAGTCTGGTGCCACCACACACACACACACACACACACACACACACACACTCTCCCACACACTGACACACTCAAACACATACGTATAAACTCTCACATGCATACACTAACACACTCTCACCTACACAAACACACCTACATACTCACACTTACACACAGCTACACCCACATCCATACACATTCATGTCTACCACTCTCACACAGACTCAAATACTCTTACATACATGCTCAGAACCACCTATGCAAATTGCTCAACCCTACACTCCCAATTCACAGCCATACATTCTTAAATACACACTTACACCCATGTACATACTCACGTGTGTGTGTGTATGTATACATATACACCAGCTTTGCCTGCTCTTCTACCCTCCTGCCGCCCACCCAAGCCCCCCAGGTCGGGGCTGGCCCCAGGCTGAGAGGCAGGAGGCTGGGAGACAGAGCCTGCCTCCCGTGTTTATATTTAGAAGCACTGTGCAAACCACTTCCCGGAGCGTCCGGAGTGGGGAATGTGAGGAAATCTCTCCGCTATGCCGTAATGTGGAAAACACAAGCCACTCCACAGGCGCCATCTGCCCCACACCCGGAGGACACGCGGCCATGCAAACACGTGCACAGGAAGCCTGGGCCACCACCACTGCCACCATCTCTTCGGGGCCTCTCCCTGCCACACAGCAGAGCTGCCACCTGTCCAACTGACAGCTGTGGCTGCAAACCAAACCTTCTCCCCGGGGAGGGGCTCTCAGCAGGGACCGCACAGTCCGGGTTCAACCTGCAACAGGATGAAAACCCAGACAGAAGGAGGACCAAGACGGAGGGTCACTGGCTTGAGGGAGCAAGAGGGCATTCCTGTACCTCCCAGCTCTAGGATAGGGGAGGCTGGGGAGGGGTGGGGGAGAGGTGCCATCAGAAGCTCCCCTCAGATTGCACTGCCTGCCAACTGTGATGGTGCACAGAACAGGAGGGGAAGGTGTCATGTGGCTGGTCGTTCACAGCCCAGGACTGTGTGGCCTGCCTGGGCATTGGGGAGCAAGGGTCTGGGGAAGGTACCAATAGGCCAATGACACAATCAGTGCTCCCCAGGCACTTCCTGGATTCCTTTGACAGACTTCATTGGGCAGCTTGAAATCCACACTTTCTAATGAGACAATGCCTCGCTCAACTGTGTTCATAGCGATTTGCTCAGGAAAGCAACCACAGAAGAGTCATGCTTTTCCAAAGTCAGCTCTTTAGGAAAAGCTTTCTGGCTAAAGATAGCAAGATAAGTATTTCCATCGCCAAATTTGTAACAACAGACAGAAAAAAAAAAAAACCTCAAACTAATGAATCAGGGTCAGAAACGGCTCCTTGGCAGTTGTTTCTGCAAGTAGCTTATGGCTCGTGCTCAGATGCCACGAGCTGAGGGGCTAATCTACCTTGGTGGCAAACATGATAAAACATAAGGCATGCACACCGCATGCACACACACACACAGAGCAAGCCTCTAGGAGTGGCTGATGCAATCCTGGGGTTGAATAGCCAAAAAAAGAGAGAGACTCAAGATGACTTCCTGGTCCATCTGCGGGTCTCCAGGGAGGTACCGAAGCTGGAGTCCACCCTGGCGTGTCGAACACAGACCTGCAGCAGTCACACAGACAGAACAGCAGAGGCAACACGGTGCCCAAGAAAGAGGACACAAGGACACTGGAAGAGATGGAGTGGGGCCCAGATCCTGACATGGGGAGGGGGTGAGAGATCAGCAGACAGAGGGCACCTGTCAGAACACACACACGTACACACACACAGAGCTCCCCAGGCCTGTGGAGGGGGCTGCAGTCCCACATCGATGGCCCTGGGAGGCCCAACCTGTGGCTGCCCACCCTGCCTCCAAATCCACAGATTCCAGCCTCAGTGCCTCGCCACAGGCCACAGGGCTGCCCAGGGTCAGGGTAAGATGTGACAAGTTCCAGTTTGACTGTGTGTAGGAGGGGCGGGGGGGAGGGGAGAGCAGGAGGAAGAAGGGTGGGCCCGTGATACGCTCTGGCTCCAAAGCATTTAAACAGAAAGCCCTCAAATTAGAGGATCGTGGTAAATAATTCACCAGGAAGGGTACAGTACCTTCCCTGGCTTCATCCATTATTCATCCAGAGCAATGTGCCATACTGCTATGCTTCCTGTCATCTAAAAGTAGCCCAAGCCATTAAGCCAGGAGGAAGCCAGTGAGTGCTAACACCACCTCACCTCCGCAGAGGCCCTGGTCCCGCCAGCAGGCTGCTTTGGGAGGTCAGCCAGCTTCCTGGATGCGGCTCTCGTCTTCCAGGAAGAGCCAGGCCCAGGCACAGACAGCGAGAGCCCATAGGGATGCCCACCCCGAAGCCGCGGCAGCCAACACTAGGACGTGGCTGTGTTCAGAAAAACCCCAGTTCAAACCGTCCTCTGCGTTTCCCAGACCCCCACAGGCCCAGACCCTCAACAAGGGAGAAGGAAACCACTTGCTGCCTCCCACTGAAGAAGGCAGCAATATTTCACAAGGATCAAAGGCTCCGGCCCCAGCCACCACGCTGAGTGCCAGTAACCCAAGGCAGAAAGACCTATATTCCAGACTCACTCGAGCTTCATCCTGCTCTTCAGCCAGGCTGGCAGGGGCAGGCATGTGGACACAGGTTAGCAGGGCTAAGCCACCACTTGGGAGGACTGTTGCCCACTCTGGAGTGCCTGATTTGAGTCCCAGCACTTCTGATCCTGATGATGTACCTGCTGATGTACTCTGGAGGCAGCAGAGGAAGGCCAAACGCTTGGGTTCTTGCCATTCACATGGGAGGCCCAGTATGAGTTTCCAGCTCCTAGTCTCAGCCTGGTCCAACACTGGATGTCACAGTTGTTTAAAGTGAACCAGCAGATGGAAGATCTCTCTCTCCCTGTCTCTCTGTCCTCAACTTTGCTCCTCAAATCAATAAATAAATTTTAATCTAGGGCCCGGCGCAATGGCCTAGCTGCTAAAGTCCTCACCTTGAATGCACCAAGATCCCACACAGGTACCAGTTCTAGTCCCAGCAGCTCCACTTCCCTTCCAGCTCCCTGCTTGTGGCCTGGGAAAGCAGTCGAGGATGGCCCAAAGCCTTGGGACCCTACACCCGCATGGGAGACCTGGAGGAAGTTCCTGGCTCCTGGCTTCAGATCAGCACAGTACTGACTGTTGTGGTCACTTAGGGAGTGAAACAGGGGATGGAAGACCTTCCTCTCTGTCTCTCCTCCTCTCTGTATATCTGACTTTGCAATAAAAATAATAAATAAATCTTTAAAAAAAGAAAAAAATCTTAATCTAAACAATAAAACACACATACATCCCCCCATGGGGCCAGCCTGGTGGTGAAGCGGGCTAATCCTCCACCTGTGGTTCTGGCATCCCACCTGTCAGTTCAAGTCCTGGCTGCTCCACTTCCTATTCAGCTCCCTGCTAATGGCCTGGAAAAGCAATAGAGGGTGGCCTAAGACCCTGGGTCCTTGTACCTACGTGGGAGAGCCAGAAGAAGCTCCAGGTTCCTGGCTTCTGGCTTTGGGTTGGTTCATTTCTGGCTATTACAGCCATCTGGGGAGTGAACAAATAGTTGGAAGATCTCTCACTCTAATTGTAACTCAGCCTTTCAAATAAAAATAAATAGATCTTAAAGAGAGAAAAATAGAGAGTGTACAACACACTATTAAGGCATGGCATGTGATACATAGAATCAAAGGTTCAGACCAGACTCAAATGTACCCAAATTCCACCTTCTTCCTCACCAACAGTATAAGCATGGGCAAGCCATTTACCCCTTGGCACCTTGGCTTTTGTTATCAATGAAATGGTGCTGGTGACAGGACAAGCTCATGGGCCTGGGATGAAAAGAAAATTTCAGAGGTTAACACTGGGAACCATGACTGGCACAGAAAATGGGCTATAGTGAATTTGGGCTCTGTGCCCTTACTGTCATGACTTTGTTTAGGATCTTTCCCTTACAGAAGTGTATTCTTAGTACACAGAAGAGAGAGAAGGCAAGATGGATAGAGAGAGAGCTTCCATCCATTGGTTCACTCCACCCCCTGCCTCCTAAAGAACTACAATGGCTGGAGCTGGGCTGGTTGAAAGTCAGGAGCTTCTTCCAGGTCTCCCCCTCTAGGTGCAGGGGCCCAAGGGCTTGAATCATCCTCCGCTGCCTTCCTAGCCATATTAGTGAAGAGATGGATTAGATGTGGAGCAGCTGGGACTCTAACCACCACCCATAGGGCATGCTGGTACCACAGGGCTCTAGAGTTCCAAGAGTTGAAGCTCTAGGAGTAGCTGTTGAGTGTCCTAGGGCCTCCGGGAAATGCCCCTCTTTGCCACGTTGCCCAGAGGTACAGATTAGCAGGTGCCCAGTCTCCTCCCAGATGCACTCTCAAAAGGCACCTGAACTACAGCAAGCCTGTCTGGGCAAAAACAGATCCGGACTGTCCAGGCAGGAGTCTGGGCAGAGGGCCGGGCAACGCCCATGAGAAAGCCACAGCGCCTCCCTTCGGCACCTGCAAGAGAGGGCTGGCATGCTTCGCTCCGGGGAAGGAAAATGCTGACACAGAGAACAGGAGGTGCAAACAGATCCCCACAGCAAATGACACCTTGGGAGAATCACCTTCAGTAAATGACAGATGAGGGGTTGTTGGCCTTGACAAGAACCGCAGATTAACCAGAAGACCGCTGAATATTCAAACAGAAAGCTGGCTAAAAGCAGGGATCTCAAAACAAGTGCAAGAAAACATGCCCATGCACTGGTCAGCCACCACATATATCAAAACCAGCTATTCCGTCCAGCAAACAAAGGCCAAGATTCTAAAAATCCTCAACGCTTAAAACAGTCCTCTTCCTTTGCTGCTGTGTAAATGACGATTTTCTTCTGAAACCAGGTCTCATAATATTGCTCCAGTACCCTAAAAACTCCATGCCCTGTGGTGCAGCGAGCAAGTTATTGCTTATAATGGCCACAGCCCACATCAGAGCACTGGTTCAAGTTCAAGATACTCCACTTCTGACCCAGTTTCCTGCTAATGTGCCTTGGAAGGTGACAGAGGGTGGCCAAAATAACTGAGTCCCTGACATCCTTGAACTGGGGTGCTGGTCCTGGCTCCAGGCTTTAGCCTGGCCTAGCTCCAGCTATTGCAGGCATTTAGCAAGAAAACCAGCAAGAACGATTTCTCTCTCTTGACTTTTCAAATATATATATATATATTTTCTTCATACTTCTTTATCCTCACAGAACAGTTAAAGTATATCCTTCCTCCTTGGAGAAGTGGCTGGTTGTAGGTTTGAGTACAAAGTTTGTAACAGAATCATGGAGCTCTACTCATAGACAAGAAAACAAGCAAAGGCTAGCACATCTCACTAGAAGGAAAAGCTTAGACAAGCTCCCACTGGCTGAACACAGGACCATGGAAGCATTTGAAAGTATAAGAACCACACAGGCTTAAATACATCAGGTACAATCTTCAAAAAGTTCATAAAAAGGCATGTTACGGGGGCGGGGGGAAACAAACAAAATTTTAAAATTTTGGACTGGCAAATGTATGGCGCAGCAATTAAAATCACATCTTGGGAAGTATGCATCCCATAAGTAAGTGAACCAGAGAATGCAAGGCCTTGATCTATCTATCTTTGTCTCTCTCTTTCAAGCAGATGAAAACAAATGTGTAATATCCTCAGACCAACTAGGGAAACAGAAGGACAACAATGTGCCACCCACTGCAATAGCAATAACTGGGAGCCCCTATTCTCTCCTCCTTCCAGTACTCCCATAAACAGAGATTCAAATCTAACACGCCCGTTTAACACTTCCTATGCTGACCGCCTTGACCCCCCCACGCTCCACCAGAGGTGCTCAGGGAGCAGGAACTGATTGCTGGTGATTTTCTTGAGCCAGATGGTTTGGCCACAATAACCCTGCCTGATGTGACACCAGTATGGGGTCACCAAGCCCAACATGGGCTCCTGGAAGGCAATTACATTAATTATCATTATTAATTCAGCAAACATTTATTTAGAGCTGCTTCGGTGCCAAGTATGCTAGAAGACAGTGGGAATGGAGACAGAAAAACACAATTACTGCCTTTAAGGATCTCCGTTGAGTGGGGGAGTCAGACAAGTAAACATATAATTACAGTAATAGCTAACACTTTCTGACCCCTTACAGTGAGCCAGGCACTGCTCCAAGCCCTTTAACCATTTTATCTGGTTAACGCTTACACCCACCCAGGGAGGTGGGTATTCCAGTCTTCATTACGCATGTAAGGAAACTGAGGCAAGGCCAGGGAGCACTACCAGAAAAGGCAGCATCCAGGCCTTGGGCTTCAGAGCACAAGCTCAAATTGATCCCTGGACTTAACAGCAACATCACGCAGTGGCTTGGCACACAAGATAAGCTGTTACCTTGGCGGGACACAATGTGGAGGAAGGCATCTTCAGCACAAGGTGTTAAGAAGATACAGGGTGGAACAAGCCAAAAGAACAGAAAAATCAGAATATGTGCTCAGATAGGATGATGAATGGGAAGGATACAAGATGGGACAGGCCAGCAAAGGAGGTGAAACATCAATGACCCCAATAGGACATCACCTACACAGGGAGTCCTTGTTCTTGCCTGGGCAAGAATGGACTGAAGGGGCTCTTTGTCATGGAAAGTGTGGCAGGTGCAGCCTGGAAGTCCAGGACTGTGGAATAATGCCACACCTGTTCCATTAGCATCCCAGAGCTGTCATAACAAATGACCACAAGCTGGTGGCTTCAAATGGCAGAAATGTATTCTCTCACCACTCTGGAGCACAGAAGCATGGAATGAATGCACTCTGGAGGGCTGGTTCCTTACAGCAACCCTGAAGGAGAGCCTCTTCTGGGCCTTGTTCCTAGCTCCTGGGGCTGCAGCCAAGCCTTGGTAGTCTTTGGGTTATAAACTGCATCGCTCCAATCACATCCTGACATCACACAGCCACCTCCACTGGTGCTCTGTCTCTCCGTCTCTTCCCTATTTCTTTCTTTTTTTTTTTTTTTTCAAAGGCAGAGAAAGATCTTCCATCTGCTGATTCTCTCCCTCAATGTCTACAACAGATGGCACCGTGCCAGGCAGAAGAGGAGCTGGGAATGCAAGCCGGGTCTCCCCCATGGATGGTTGCGACCCAAGTATCTTCTGTGTCCCCGGACGCACAGAATCACAGGAGGAGTTGAGACCTGCATTCAGCTACTCTGATAAGAACGTGGGTGTTTTGTGAGTTAAATGTCCACCCCACTGCTCCTCTCCATGCGGGGGGGGGGGGTGGCATGCCACAGGTCATGCAGGGTAGGCACCTACCTTCCTGACTTACTCTTAATCTGATAACATCTGCTAAGGTCTCAATTCCAAAATAAAGTCACACCAACAGAGCTTCAGACTTCAAGGTATCTTTCAGGAGTTGCCATCCCAATTCTAACACCTGCTACTTACAACTTGTTTTCTTGTATTAAA
This sequence comes from Ochotona curzoniae, assembly GCF_017591425.1. NCBI lineage: Eukaryota > Metazoa > Chordata > Mammalia > Lagomorpha > Ochotonidae > Ochotona > Ochotona curzoniae. The sequence continues at coordinate 8,186,838 of NW_024466004.1, read as the reverse complement.
ATTAGCCACCACTGTCTTTTCATGTCAGTTCATATGATGTTAGATCATTTTCTGTAAAAACTCTATTATTTCCCTGCATCAATTACTCATAAAGTGCTTATCCAATTCACCACCAATAGTCATTCAGGTGACTCTCGGGCTTTTGCCACTGGACCTGTCTGTACAGGCACCTGAGCACACTCAGAATGAAAAGTGTTCCTACAGCATGACTTCCAAAAAGAATACAATTTCAAGTCCTTGATAAACAATAAATCATTCTTCACAAAGGCTATGCGTATGCATGCTTCCTTACCAACACTGATGCCCTGTCAGGAGCCAGCACGGTGGCTTAGAGTTAGCAAAGCTGCCTCCTGCAGTGATAACATCCCAGGGCAACACTGGTTCAAGTCCTGGCTGCTCAACTTACCATCCAGCTCCCTGCTAATGGCCTCGGAAAGCAACAGAGGACCCGGATGCAAGTTCTAAGCTCTTGGCTTCTGCCTGTTCCAGACTCAGCTGTTGAAGTCACTTGTTAAGTGAACCAATAGGTAGAAAATTAATCTGTCCCTCTCCCTCCAATTTCTCTTTCAAAGACATAAAAATAAGTAAATTTCTTTTTTTTTTTAAATGAAGAAAAAGAAATATACTTTGGAGCTGAAAAAGAAGTGACTTTTCACTTGGGTACAGAGTCTGGGTTCATTTCAACACTGTCCTGTTCTCCAGGTGTGTTCTAAGGACACACCACAGGAAGTGCGTGGGCTCTGAAGGCGGGAGCTCAGGAGTTGACAGACAACTGTGCTCCAACCCTGGAGGGAAGCCACACCCACAGGTCTTCAAAGGCAGCCGGAAGCTTTAAGGAAGCTTTTTCAAGGTAGAAGGGGTGTCTAGAATGACTTTTTAAAAAAGATTTATTTATTTTTTTAAGATTTGTTTATTTTATTACAAAGTCAGATATACAGAGAGGAGGAGAGACAGAGAGGAAGATCTTCCGTCCGATGATTCACTCCCCAAGTGAGTTCAACTACCGATGCTATGCCAATCCAAAGCCAGGATCCAGGAATTTCTTCCGGGTCTCCCACACTGGTGCAGGGTCCCAAAGCTTTGGGCCATCCTCAACTGCTTTCCCAGGCCACAAGCAGGGAGCTGCATGGGAAGCGGGGCAGCAGTAACACAAACCGGTGCCCAAACGGGATCCCAGCGCGTGCAAGGCGAGGACTTCAGCCACTAGGCTTCAGTGAAGTGTTTTGGGTAGGTGGCCCCCACCCTCCCACCACTCTCCACCCCAGCACTGCTAGGGCAAGAGGCCAGTCTGCCAAGGTCAGAGATGGACAGGACACATGTTGTGCTATGCAGATTAAAGTCTTCCCCCACGGATCCACGCAATAATCCCGCCTCCATCTGTGCACTCTCTGGGATTGTCTGTGTTTCTCCTGCTCTCCCTCAAAAGCCCCTCAACTGGTCAAACTCGGAAGGGAGAAGAGGGACAGTTACCAGCCCCTTTGCCTTACAGTTCCTACAGGCTGGCCAAGGTTGAGTCCGGGCATTTGCACCGATGCATGCGAATGAATGTTGCCATGCCATTTCCTGAATGGTTATTTGGTGTAATGTGACAAACCTTCAGGCGTTCATGTGTGATATTGTATTTGGCTAAATGACTACTTTCTCTTATTAACAAAGGTGGTTTTGCAGTTGTTAATTCAGTTTCCCATAGAAAACACATCTCTGTGAAGAAAACTACCTTTATTTTTACTTATTCTTTTTTACTATTTCCACCAGAATTTTTAGCAGTGTTAAGTAGTATTGTTTTCATCTTGTTATTATTTTAAAGATGTATTTATTTTTATTGGAAAGTCAGATTTACAGAGAGAAGGAGATGCAGAGAGAAACATCTTCCATCTGCTGGTTCATTCCCTAAGTGGCCATAAAGGCCGGAGCTGTGCCAATCTGAAGCCAGGAGGCAGATCAGGTCTCCCAAACGGGTGCAGAGTCCCAAAGCTTTGGGTCATCCTCCACTGCTTTCCCAGGCCACAAGCAGGGAGCCAGAAGTGAAGTGGAATAGCAGGGATACCAACCAACATCCATATGGGATCCCAGCGTGTGCAAAACAAGGACTTTGGCCACTGGACTACAGTGCCGGGCCCAAAACAGTTAAGTCTTTAAAAAAAAAAAAAAGTATTCATTTTCCAGGAGTTGGGGGCCAAGGGAGACTGCTTCTGTGGCTCCCTGCCCTCCCTCAATGGCTGTGCTCCAACACCCCTTCCCAAACCACCTCGAGAGACCCTCATCAAAACTATCATCCAGCAGGGAGCAATCATCATGCTCAACCTACACATAAGAGTTCAGAGCATTTTAACAGCTTCTGGGACTCTGGCTCTAGAATCCTGGAACTTGGGGAGCTACCACTTTAGCATGCTGTAGGGGGAAGCGATATGGAGGACTAGAGCCGAATCAGGATTGGGGTTACAGAAGGAACACACCTGAAAGAGCAGAAAACACAAGCATGAAGCCCAGCGCGCCACAGTATGGAGGACAGAACAGGCCAGGGCCGAAGCCCAGAGAACCAGGACTCTGGCGGGCACCGGGCTACCACACTGCCTTACTACCTGGATGGGGCCTTGGCAGCTGGCACCGCTGCTAATCCCGGGGGTGGGGATGTTTGGATGATGACTCGCCTGGGCCACCCTAGCAATGGCCTGAACTTGAACCACCGTTTCCCCATGTTCACACAAGATCCCGTCTGACTTCCACAGCCCCACCCCACCCCCGCACAGCAGTGGGTCAGAGACTCTTCTGTAGCTGCAGAGCTGTTAAGAATCTGATGAAAGCTCTGGACTCCCTCCCTATAAAAATAACATCTCTACAAAATCTACATGATTCTGACTCTTTGCCAGAGCAACTCCACCTCCAGGGATGGATTTTACAGGATGCCCAAACACCAGGGCAAACAGAGGTGGGGGGACAGGGAGAGGGGAGTACCCCCCTGGTGGCCTTATTGAAAATGCGGAAAGCCTCAGAAGCCAGGTAAAAAACACCCAGCAGCAGGGACCCGGTGAGCCAACTAAGAAAGGGAGGTAGGCAGAGCCCTCCCTTTAGACAGCTTCCCCTTCAAAGGTGTAGGAGCCTTTCCGTCTCCCCCTAACCTAGTTGGCGCCCCCAAACTCAGCAAGTTCCCAGGGGAGGAAGAACACACGCGAGCGTGCACAGGAGGCGGCTAAATAATGAATTGTAAGTGTGTTTTCTTTGGCCAGGGCAGTCTGGCCGAACTCTGGGGGCTGCTGGGCAAACATTTTTCATATTTTAGGAGCTGGCCTATGCCCAAGGCAGTCAGAAGTTAAGTAAGCGGGAAGGAGCTGAAGGCGGGCGTCCTCTCCCAGGCCCCAGAATTCTTAATGAGGTTCTAAAGCAGCAGCCTCCAGCACGCCCTTGGTGCAGCCTTAAATATCAATTGCCTTGCACTGCTTTTAATGAATGCAAATGATTCAGCAACAAAACATTTAGCCTAGAGTGAAATCCGCCTTTGTAAAGGGCCTCCAGTTTCACCAGCTTCCAGCCCAGTTCAGGCAGGCCATACCCCAACAGAGGAGTGCCCCCGCCAGGTGCCCAGGCCGGCCCAGGAAACCCTAACCCCACCCTGCTCCACCTCCCACCCAGACCCTTGTCCAGCAGCAGGAAGCACACAGCAGGAGGTAAGCCCCTCTGCCTGCCCCTGCAGACCCCTAGGCACCTCTTCAAGACTCTGGGCCCGGGGGCTGAAGAAAAGTGTGAGTGGAGGAAACACAAAAGGTATTTCTTTGATCTAACCAAGGGGTTGATCCCAGGCACGTCAAAGGCCTGGGGTGGGTTACCACACATCCTGTACCCCAGGGCACTTCCCAGGGGCCATGCCCACCCCGCCCCCACCCTGGGGGAACCAGGTAACCCACTGAGAACCCTTCAACTCCCTTGGATCCTTGTCTTCCTTTTTCCTCTCACCACTTCAGAGCATATGCAAATAACACAATTTACACCAGCTAAAGTCCTTGCCTGGCACACGCTGGGATCCCATATGGATGCCGGTTAGAGTCCTGCGGCTCCACTTCCCTTCCAGCTCCCTGCTTGTGGCCTGGGAAAGCAGTGGAGGAAGGCCCAGAGTTGGGATCCTGCACCCACATGGGATAAATCTTTTTAAAAAATGATTTTTATTGGAAAGTCAGATATACAGAGAAGGACGGAGACTCACTTCCATCCGATGAGTCACTCCCAGAGCGGCCAAAACAGTCAGTGCTAAGCCAATCAGAAGCCAGGAGCCAAAAGGCTCCTCTAGGTCTCTCACACAGGTGCAGGGTCCTAAGTCTTTGGGCCATTCTCAACTGCCTTTCCAGGCCACAAATAGGGAGCTGGGTGGGAAGCAGGGTGTCAGTACGCAAACAAGTGCCCATATGGAATCCATACACATTCAAGGTGAGGAATTTAGCTACTAAGCTACTGCACTGGATCCCTATATCCTGTTTTCCTAAGTTCTCTTTGGCAGAAAAAACTTAAAGCAATTTGCAGGAGTCTAAGAACAACTTTTTAAGATTTTTTTTTTTTAATTGGAAAGGCGGATATACAGAGAGGAGGAGAGACAGACAGGAAGATCTTCCGTCCCATGGTTCACTCCCCAAGTGACTGCAACAGCCGGAGCTGAGCCAATCTGAAGCCAGGAGCTCTTCCGGATCTCCCACGTGGGTACAGGGTCCCAAGGCTTCTGGCCATCCTCAACTGCATTCCCAGGCCACAAGCAGGGAGCTGGATGGGAAGCAGGGCCGCCAGGATTAGAACCAGCAACTATTTGGGATCCCAGCACGTGCAAGGTGAGGACTTTAACCACTACGCTATCATGTCGGGCCCTAAGAGCAACTTTTAACTAATTTCTTTGCAGAAAGCCGAGATGGGTTGGGGCTGGGTGGGGGTGTATCTCAAGGGGACGCGTTGCCCTATCGGCCTGATCAACACCTCTCTCCCCACAACACACTATGGTGAATTCAGCTGCCATGGTCTGGCAGAAGAGCCAGCAAATGCACACAAGCTCTCTCTAGGATTTCCTGATCATGGCTGCCAAGGCATCCAGGCACATGGCCCCTCAGCTAGGAGACTGGCTAAACTTAGATGATGGATGGAGGGCCCATGGGCATCTACTTGCCAGGGCACCTTAGCTAGATAGCAGGATCTCCAAAGCACGGATGAGGTAAATGCCTGAAGGTTCTGCATACATTCAAATCAAACATGGAGAAGGGAAATTATATTTAAAAGAAAAAGTTGTATCTGGGTTGGTGTTATGGTGCAGCATTTTAAGCTGCCGCCAACAACATCCAGCATCCCATATTAGTGCCAATCTGATTCCTGGCTGCTCCACTTCAATCCAGCTCTCTATTAATGCTCCTGGGAAAGCAGTGGAAGATGGCCCAAGTACTCAAGTCTCTGCCACCACATGGGAGACACAGATGAGATTCCTGGATCCTGGCTTCCCATACCAAGTATTTGGAAAGTGACCCAGTAGATGGAAGATCTCCCCCCCCCCACCCCTGTAACTCTGCCTTTCAAAGATAGAAGTTTATTGAAATCAGTTGCATGTGCATTGAACACGCGCAGATTTTTCCCATGCCATTCTCCCCTAAACAATACAGTATTGTGTGTCTTCATATAATACATGGTACTAGACATGACAAGTCATCTAGAGGTGGGTGAAAGTGCCAGGAAAATTCACACAGAGTTTATGCAAACATTATGCCATCCCAACACAAGGAACTCTGGTCTGGGAACCTGTGGGGAATCCTAGAACCAATCCGGAGGGGAGACTGCTGTGGCTCACGCAGTGTTCTTCCTTTAAAACGCCCTCACCCGGGTGTGTGTGCGCCGTGCAGGCAGTGAAGCACGCAGAGGCCCTGGCTCCTCCAGGCCTTCGCACTGACACGGACACTCATGACACCTGACTTCTTTCCCATTCCTCCCTGGGCACACCTGCATGCTGAGTGATGGGCCCAGCGCTGCGGCCTAGCGGATAAAGTCCTCTCCCTGCATACACTGGGATCCCATATGGGCGCTGGTTCTAATCTAGCTCCTTGCTTGTGGCCTGGGAAAGCAGTTGAGGATGGCCGGAAGCCTTGGGACCCTGCACCTGTGTGGGAGACCTGGAGGAAGTTCCTGACTCCTGGCTTCAAATAGGTGCAGCACCAGCAGTTGCAGTCACCAGGGGAGTGAATCATCAGATGGAAGATCTTCCTTTCTGTCTCTCCTCCTCTCTGTATATCTGACTTTGTAATAAAAATAAATAAATCTTATACCAAAAAAAAAAAAAAAGATGCTGAATGACAACCCAGGATGCTTCTGTGAGGAGGTCCACAAATTTGACTACACCATACAAAAGAGACAGATCTTCCTCTGTGGTCCACATGGAAATCCCAACCTGGAACCAACCCAACTCACCATTAAACAAGCCAGAGATCCATCCAGTTTATAATCCCCCAGCCTTTGGGCTTATCTGAAGCCAGAAAAGGTGCCATTCAGCAACAGTGAAGGGCGCCACTGATCTCTCCAGGTTGAGAATCAACCCACGCAACGGGACTGCCTGAAGAAGAAACCACTACCCTGCAGGACACTGCAGGACACTTTGTGTCTTAAGTCTCATTGTTATTCATGTGCCAAAGTATAAGGAAAATAAGCTCCTACTGAACATCACGGATGAATAGGGAGCAAAAATAGGCCTGAAAAATCACTCGTCCCACTTAGGATCATCTTTGAGCAATCCTAGATCACAAAAGTCCTTCACCTAAAATGAATGCTAAAGGTAATTCTCATTTTTAATTTTTAAAATTGATTTCTTGGGTCCAGCGCAATGGCTCAATCGGCTAATCCTCCCCCTTAGCACCAGGATCCCTTATGGGCAACAGTTCATGTCCTGGCTACTCCGCTTCCCACCCAGCTCGCTGCTTGGTCTGGGAAAGCAGTGGAGGATGACCCAAAGCCTTGGAGTCTTATACTCATGTGGAGACCCAGAAGCTCCTGGCTCCTGGCTTCAGATCAGCTCCAGCCACTGCAACAACTTTGAGAGCCAACCAGTGTCTAGAAAATCTTTCTGTAAATATGGCATTCCAATAAAAAGAAATATTTTTTTTCTTTCTTTATTTTTATTGGAAAGTCAGATTTACAGAGAGGAGCAGAGACAGAGGAAGATCTTCAGTCTGATGATTCACTCCGCAAGTGGCCACAATGGCTGGAGGTGAGCTGAACCAAAGCCAGGAGACAGAAGCTTCTTCTGGGTCTGTCATGTGGGTACAGGGTTCCAAGACTTTGGGCCGTCCTCAACTGCTTTCCCAGGCTACAAGCAGGGAGCTGGGTAGGAAGTAGAGCAGCTGGGATATGACCCAGTGAACATATTGTGGTGAGGTAGGCAGCTAGTTCAGGATCACGGGCTTGGAAGCCACGCCCACCAGCACCTATGTGTTCCCTCCTGCCCACCTGTGATGCTCGCCTATCATCACCTGGAGCCTCGGAGGGGGCAGTATTGCATTGTTGTGCAAGCATTCCCCCCACAAGATCCTATAAAGGCTCACGGTAAACAGGGGGCTCACCCTCTAAGTCATGAGCTTCCATTGCTCTAGCACTCTAACTCCTGGCCTTCCCAGTTCCTGCTTGCTCTCTGGCTTCCTGTGCACAGGTACTCCCTAGCATGGCCCTGTATTCCTCACCCTCTGCTCGCTGCTTGAGTTCGACAGTGAAGATAGCAAGGCTAAGATGCTTTGTATTTTCTAATTTGTGTGCTATCAGGAGTTCCAGGAGGGGTGAGGCCTAGCAGCAGTGGAATGTGGCCAGAGAAACCAGGGAAAGGCGAATGTCTGCAGCTTTTCAAGTGTGCCCAGGTTATTTATCGTGTGTCTCTTAGGATAACATATTGCTGGGGAAGCGGGGACACAGGTCTTCAGTTTAACAGATGGGTTCGGGATAATGACTATCTGTCCCTATTGGGGCTACAATTGAATGAATTGCCATACAGAGGCGATTTGCTATTTCTACTAGGTCATGTTATTCCCAAGCTTGGTTAATAAAGACTCCTTAATAAACCTTAGACATGTCTGGTATGATCTCACTCACACCCCGTAACAACATGGGATCCCGGCACACGCAAGTAAGGACTTTAGCCGCTAGGCTATCACCCCTGACCTCCTTTTAAAATAAAATCAAATTTTTTTAAAAGATTTATTTATTTTTATTGGAAAGTCAGATATATAGAGAGGAGAGAGAGAGAGAGGAAGATCTTCCATCCCATGATTCACTCCCCAAGTGACTGGCCGGTGCTGTGCCAATCTGAAGCCAAGAGTCAGGAACTTCCTCCAGGTCTCCCATGCGGGTGCAGGGTCCCAAGGCTTCCGGCCATCCTCGACTGTTTTCCCAGGCCACAAGCAGGGAGCTGGCTGGGAAGTGGAGCTGCTGGGATTAGAACCAGTGCCCATATGGGATCCCAGCGTGTTCAAGGCGAGGACTCTAGCTGCTACGCCACGCCACTGGGTCCAAAATCTATTTCTTTTAATTTAAAAGGGGACAGTAGGTAGTTAGGGTTTCTTGGTCCCCAAGTTATTTTTTTAATATAAAACTCTACTTTCTCCCCATGTGTCAATTTCCCTAGGACACCTTTCTTTCATGGACACCCTCTTCTTACTTCAAAGGACACAGGGGCAGAATTAACATGGGCCATGGCATAGAGTCACTTTGTACACACTGGGATCCCATATGGGCGATGGTTTGTGTCCCAGGAAAGCAGTTGAGCACAGCCCAAACCCTTGGGACCCTGTACCCGTGTGGAAGACCCAGAAGAGGCTCCCGGCTTCAGATGGGCTCAGTTCCAGCCATTGAAGCCACTTGCGGAGTGAAATCAGCAGACAGAAGATCTTCCTCTCAGTATGTCAAGCTTTCAATAAAAATAAATAAATCTTTTAAAAAAAAATGCATGGGCCTAGCGCAGTAGCCTAGCAGCTAAAGTCCTTGCCTTGAACACGCTGGGATCCCATATGGGAGCTGGTTCTAATCCTGGAGATCCCATATGGGCACTGGTTCTAATCCCGGCGGCCCTACTTCCCTACATCCAGCTCCCTGCTCATGGCTTGGGAAAGCAGTTGAGGATGGCCCAAAGCCTTGGGATCCTGCACCCCCATGGGACACCCGGAGGAAGCTCCTGGCTCCTGGTTTCGGACTTGGTCAGCTCCAGCAGTTTCAGTCACTTGGGGAATGAATCATCGGACAGAAGAGCTTCCTCTCTGTCTCTCTTCCTATATGTATATCTGCGTTTCCAACAAAAATAAATAAATCTTATCTAGAAGTGGCTCACCTAATCTCATCTCTGGGCCACTGTCAAAGAGATGGTACCTGAGTGATAAGCTTATCATTAGGATGGCGTAAAGTTAACCAGTCCCACCATTCTGAGGTTTGATTCTAAACCAGATGCCATTTGGTCTTTTGTAGTAACTGCCCTGAGATGGTACATGAATGATACCATCTCTATCCTTAACTGGGTTCTTTTTCCTTTCCTTCTTCCTGCCACTATTGCAGGAAGTCTGGGGCTTTTTCCTCAGGACACATGGAGCCTCCTCCTGCCACCATGGCAGGAGGCCTTTTTCCCTTTTTTCCTAAATAAATCCTGCTTTGCAAACTGAAATTGTCCGCATGAAAATTCATCTTTCATGTGAGACAAGAAATGAGGTTTCTGCCATGTTTGTGTCAAAACACCCTTCAACAAAATCAGAAATCTTCCACCCATTGGTTCATTCCCTGTGCCTCCTTCCCCTCTTTGTCCAAATGTCTGCATCAGCCAGGGCTAGGCCAGGTAGAAGGCAGGAGTCCAGATGTCCATCCTTGGCTCCCTTGTGGATGGTGGGGACCTAAGTCCACGAGCCATCACCTGCTGCCTCTCAGGGGAGCGCATTCACGGGAAGCCTGAGGCTGTATGTGCAAGAGAAGGGAAACTTCTCCCTCCGGTTAACCTTAGGCACACAGCTCTAAGACAACAGGTAACATCCCGGATTCAAAGATGGAAAAAGAACATTTTAGGGGGGAAAAATGCAGCACTAGCTCTCACTGAAGCCTCTTGGAAACCCCAAAGGGATTCCTATTATCTCCATCTTACACAAGAGCTCAGCCTCCTAGCAAGAAAGGTTGTCTGTGGAATCAGCGCCCAATTCCTACACACATTTCTCAATTTCCCCAGAGGAGCACAGGAGGGAGGGAGGCCAGCAGGCAGGCCTCAGGTAGTCCTTTCTAAGCTGCACCCATCAGTGGCAAATCACCCTGGCATGGTGATTTCCGAAATCACACTATCCGACTTGTTCACAGATTCTGCTTCCAGAAACAACCACACAAGGGAAACAGGTTTTCCGAGCTCCTTGCCTTGCAAAACTAGCTGCAAGTGAGGGGAGGGGGGCACCTCTAAGTCAACAGGTTATATATAACACACATTTCACAAGCCTTTCAAGTCCTAGAAGGGAGCGAGAAAAGGAAGGGCGCCTTGGAAATCTGATACTTGGGCAGCCGGTGGTGAGGGCCTGGACCCTCAGCGCAGGGCCCTGGGGATAAACACCACCCCACACCCCTTTGTCTGTCAGGAGACACCGCCGGCCTGGGGAAGGGGCCAGGAGGTGGCAATGCTTTTTTATGACAGAGCCCACCTAACAATTATTCTCCACCGGGAGACCTGGGGGCTGGGGGTGTGCACTTTGTACAACCCACCTAACCATAAACTCCTCTATCTTCTCCCAAATCTGCAGGGTTGTTCTCTCCACAAATACCTGTGAGTGCCATAAACGCCCTTCCACAGCCCCGGGTTTACTGCCCAGCCGGCCTGTTGCTGAATGAGGGCATTTGTTTCGCATTTGCAAAGACCCAAAGCAGTAGAAACCCAAGTCCAGCCCTGAAATGAAACGTCCTGCATTCCTGAGGACCTGAAGCTCAGCTCTTCAAAAGCTGAAGGAGCTCCCCCCTGCACCGCTGTTTACCCAGAGGGAGTTCCCCAGCTTCCCCGGGAGGCGCCTTTGATCCCCATGGAGTGGGAAGGGGCAGACAGGGGTGCCACCCAAGGCCCAGGCAGACCAAGGCAGGGCCTGCGCTCTCCTCAGCCCCCTTTCTGGGTCGCCAGTGGCAGCTGCCCAGCGGCAGCGCCCACAAAAGGGAGCCTCACAGAAAGTCCAAGTAGAGACTCGTCTAAAATTGCTGCCTGCGGACCGAGCTGGTCGGCCGGCTGGGCGGCCTCCACGAAAGAGAGAAGAGAGCTTCAAAGCGAGCTCGAGTAAAGGTAAAGAGGGAAGGAACAGGAGACGCCTGCCCCTTCCACAGAAATCAGAGGTGAATGCTACGCTAGCCAGCCCCAGCCACAACACTTTCCAGCAGGACTCTTTCCCAACTGAGAGGGTTTCAAAATGAAAAGCAAGGTGATGGTGGGAGGAAAGATTTTCCAGGACCCCAAGGCTGTGCCCCAGCCCAGCCTCACCCCTCTTTCCTCCAGGCTCCTCCCCCAGGAGGCCCAGACCCAGGATGGAGGAGGAGCCCCAGATCACCAGCAGAGAACCTGCTGGCCCGGTTGGACTTTTTTTTTTTTTAATCAGTCACTTTAACAAGTGGTTCAATTGGTGAAATTAACCAAACCAATGGACCGATTTGCTCTTTGTAACCAGAGCAGACAAGACCCACAACATTTCCTTTATGCTTGCCATAAGGCTGTGCGACAATGTTTTCTTTGTTTGGACAGGAGATGAACTTTGGATCTTCAATGCTACCCAGGCCCATCACCTCACCCAGGACCTGCTGGCCCGGGGGGTGGGGGGGGAGTACTTCTCCCTCCTTCCCCAGTTAGGAGACAGTTCAGCTTTGCTTTCTGGAAACCAAGCTACAAGAGAACCTCATCACCAGAGCTGTTGCTCTGCACCCTGGCACGGAGAGAGAACCTCAGACGTGAAGAACAAACTCAACAGGAGGCAGCAGAGTATCCCTGGGCAGGACCCCACTACCTCCAGAAGCCCCCCCCCCCAATAGCGCTCCTAAGTCACAACATCCCTCCTATACGCCAGGCCAGGAGCACCGAGCAGAGGGGTGGCCAGTATCGTTGTGCAGCAGGTTAAATGGCCGTTGTGACAGCGGCATCCCATATCAGAGTGTCAGTTCTGTTCCTGGCTATTCCATTTCTCACCCAGGTCCTTCCTAAAGTGCCTGGAAAGACAGAAGACAGCCCAAGCACCAGGGTCCCTACCACCCACCAAGGAAACCCTGGTGGAGCATCTTACTCCTGGCTCTTGGTTTTGGCCTGGCCTGCACCTGGCTGTCTCAGCCATTCAAAGTGAACCAATGCATGGAAAATCGCTTGCTTTCGTTCTTGCTCTGCCTTTCAAATAAACAAATCAATTTCTTTTAAGTAGCTAGGGCAGCAAACATTACTAACCACAGCATTTTCTGATTCCACCCATGTGACCTATGCACAGCACTGCCGGGTATATAACTCCCAGCAGGTAGTTCAGGAACAGGACAGCACACCTGCAAGACGGGGCCTGTATCCATCCAGGACCTTCCAGACACACCAAGGAGACCGCTGACTCCGGGGTTCAGGCACCGAGCTCTAGCTCCAGGCCTACACACAGCAGGACCCTGACTCTGAAAAACTGCCCCATGTGAACACACGTCCCAAGGGGCCATGGGAAATCTCAACCTAGCTGTTTTGTAACCATAAAAGGGGAGAAAGCTGGGGCTTCCTGAAGCCCCAAAGACAGCTCTTGCCTATAGGTTACTGATAACAAAGGAAGAACAGAGGGCAGCTGCTCCCTCCTCAGCCCCCAGCAAGCCTACTCCTGCAGAAGCTGCTGGCAACACTGCCCCTCCTCCAGGGCAGGGGTGTAACTCATCCTAGCTGCTAGTGCTAGCTACACACAGGGGCTCTGGGTCCGGTGTACAGCAGGGTTGCAGGATGGCCCTCAGTCGTGGCTGCTTGGCAGTACTCTGTGAAACACTTTTGTGCCTCGTTTTACTTCTTTCAGTTCTAGGAGAGAGAGAGAGAGAGTGTGTTTCTATACCTATTTGAAAGCCAGAAATCTTCCACCTACTGGTTCACTCGCCCAAATGCTCACAACAGCTAGGCCAAGCCAAGCTGAAGTCAAGAGCCAGGAACTCCAGCCTGGTCCTCCACACAGGTGGCGGGGATCAAATTACTTGTGCCTTCCTCCACTGCAGCCTAACACACTAGCAGCCAGTATCACAAGTGGTGGCTTATCCTACCACTGCTGTAACGCTGATCCCACCCCCCAGGCAGCAGCATCATGGCTGCGCCAAGCTCCCACACTGTGCCTCAGTTTCTCTACAAATGTCCTCACCACCCACTATTCTTCCTCTGAGTAGCCTGGCTGGCAGAGCACTGTGTGAGAGAGAAAGCTTCTGTGCACCCAGCCTCCCTTCCAGCTGTAAGCCTCCCTTCAGCGGCTCTCCTGTCTGCAAGAGGAGGACTGACCGCAGAGATGCTCTGGCCTTCTCTGACTCACAGCAGTCCCTCACCGGCTCTCCCTGTTGAATTCCTTCTCCTTCCCCCAGGCTTACCCAGCCCCTTCTGCTCCTTTTCCAAAGCACACACTGCAACAGCCCTATCACCAGGTAATCAGGTCTAAAGGTATCTGTGCCCCTACCCTGGAGATCCTGGGGAGTGTTGGGGGGGACACACACAGCCCTTGGATTAAAGTGCTCTACTCAGAACAAACGGAGAGGAGCAGAGTCCCTAAGGTGTGACACAAGCCACTGGAAGTGCCACACCACACCAGGTCAGCCTCAGAGGTCACCATGGTGAAGGCCTCCAAGGCCTCTGGCCTCAAGCTGAGGTCCCAAGAAAGGTCTGTGACCACAAAACCAATGTGCAGGGTCTGCCTTCTTTCCCACTCCAAGTCTGCAGTCCCTCCCCTCCCAAGCCTCCTTGGACTCCTGGGGCAAGTTCATCAACACAAACGTGAAGCCCAGGACTCACCTTTGAGGATATACCTGCAGAATTCCTTCACAGTAGGAATGCCCACATGTTTGCCTGGGTCCTGGGAGGGCCCCTGTCCCCAAGAAGTGAGGATTTTGCAGACAGTAATGCCTGGAGCTTTTTGCCAAGATGTGGAATCCTTTCTGAGCACCCCCCTTTCCTGGCAGCTCAGCCAGCCTTCCCATCAATCCTCAAACTATGTGTCTCCAAGGTACCAAGACCCCCTGGGGCCGGCAGAGGAACACAGAAGGCCACCAAGGCCACAACACCCACAGATGTACAAAGTGAGGCCGGGTACAGCAGGGCTACAGCTTTTTAGGCTTAATGTACAATATGAGCAACAGGGCCCCACCCTACCACCACAAGAGCCAGGAAAGGAGCCAGCATGGTTACGCTTGTTTGCAATGCTCGCATCCCATGTGGGCACTGGATAGCATCCCAGCTGTTCCACTTCTGATCCAGCTCCCTGCCAATACACCTGGGAAGGCAGCAGAGGATGGCCCAAGGCCTTAGGTCTCTGTCACCCACCTGGGAGACCAAGATGGAGTTCCAAGGCTCCTGGTTTCAACCTGCCCCAGCCCTGGCACGGTCATGATGGCCATTTGGGGAGTGACCCAGCAGATGAACGACTTCTCTTTCCTTCTCTCTGCTGCTCTGCCTCTTCAGTAAATTAACTGATTTTTTTTTTTTAAAGCCAGAATAATAATGAAGAGGGGCTCCTCTGAAACAACATGAAAATGGGTATCACCAAAATTATGCAAGGCCTTTGTGACTGGGACAACCATATATAACTGTCCAGGCTGCTCATTGCTCCAGCTGCCTGGCCTAAGCGCCAATCCTAAAATCCAGTCCCAGTCCCACTAGCAAAAGCCCTCAAAGAGGACACTGCTTGCAAACGTGCCACTCAGGGGAGACATTCCAGAGCCTAGAGACTGACAAGGCTGCCTCCTGCACAGGAGAGGGTCTCCTGGAAGGAGCAAGAGGGACGAGCAGGTGGAAGACAGAGGAGGGACACAATCATCCCACAACCCTAGGGCTGGGAGTGGTGGGCCAGGTGGGGATCTGCGTGGACCACGTGCTGGGTGGACAGAAAGGTTAATACCAGTTCTGCAAGCAGTGATCAGACAGCAAGTGAACCAAGACCAAACAGAAAAGCAGGTGTCACTGGGCTCTGGACGCCTCTTCGCCCACTTTTTATGTCCCAGGATATTAAAAACCCGCATCCAACAGCTTTGTGTCCTGGTGAGGCAGCTACAGCTGGGAAAATCAGGTCCCCTCTCCTCTCCAAGGACCTCCCACTCTGGCTCTCTTGACTTGGACTCACTGTCCCACACCCTCTGGAATAACTCACCTCCCCTTCTCAGCACGTTGACAAATGGTACCTTTAGTTTTTTTTTTTTTTTTTTTTTTCATTGGAAAGGCGGATATACAGAGAGGAGAGACAGAGAGGAAGATCTTCCGTCCGATGATTCACTCCCCAAGTGAGCGCAACGGGTCGATACTATGCCGATCCGAAGCCAGGAGCCTCTTCCGGGTCTCCCACGCGGGTGCAGGGTCCCAAAGCTTTGGGCCGTCCTCGACTGCTTTCCCAGGCCACAGGCAGGGAGCTGGAAGGGAAGCGGGGCTGCCAGGATTAGAACCAGCGCCCATATGGGATCCCGGGCGTGCAAGGCAAGGACCTTTAACCACTTGCGCCACCGCGCCGGGCCCTACCTTTAGTTTTTATTCCATCCCATTCCCGTCTCTCTGCTTGCCCTCTCCAAGGAACATACTCAAGCACTCTGAGCAGACCCCTCATCCCACCACAGCCTCTCAAGGTCAATACCAAGTCCTCACCAGGCCTTCCTCCCACTGACTCTCCCAAATGATTCTCTCTGGCTTCCACGGGTTCTCAAACAGGAGGGAAGATTAGAGGCCCAACCTCTAACGAAGGCTTTTGTTTTTCATTTGAAAAGCAGAGAGAGAGAGAGAGAGAGAGAGAGAAAGGCACCACCCACAGGCTCATTCCCCAAATGTCCACAACACAGAACTCACTCCAGGTCTCCCACGTGAGTGGCAGGAACCCAGGCTGAGCCATCACCACTGTCTCCCAGGGTCTACATTAGGCAGGAGTCAGAGCCAGGCAGCAAACTCAGGTGTTCTGATATCTTGGTCATCATCCCCTTTCTGGGGCCTGGGGCAATGGCTCAGTAGCTAAATCTCTTGCATGTGCCAAGATCACCTGTGTCCCAGCTGCTCCACTTCCCTTCAGGTCCCTGCTTGTAGCCTGGAAAAGCAGTAGAGAATGGACCAAAGCCTTGGGACTCTGTGCTCATGTGGGAGACCCAGAAGAGTCTCCTGGCTCCTGGCTTCAGGTTGGCTCAGCTCCAGGCATTATAGCCACTTGGGGAGTGAACCAGAGGGCAGAAGATCTGTCTCCCCTCTCTGTAAATCTGCCTTTCTAATATAATAAGTCTTTTAAAAAAATTACCCTTTTTAACTGCAGTTCTCTTTAAAACATGAACTGTGTAACAAGAGTGCCTATTAAAAGACTACAGCCCAAGTTAACAACAAAAAATTGAAACCCACTTTTTTGGGGGGGGAAGGAGGCTCTCCCCCAGGGATCCTGATGGGCAGCCAGCCAGTGATAAGTCTCAGGAAGCCGAAGTTGTGGCAGGGACTGCTGGGACCTGTCTGCCTTCCCGCTGGTTTTAGAAAGTCCCAGGTTATAACTTCCTAACATGTGTCTCACAATCCACACACCACAACTGGGGACCCAGAATCTCTAAAGCTCTGCATCTGCATCTATGCTAGGGTCTGAGCTTGGGCTGACACCTGGGTCCATGCACACAGGGACACTAGGGTGAAGCGAATCCAGAGCTGGGGGAGGAAGGGTAGAGAGGGGTGCCTGTGTCTCAGTGTCAGCTCTATGGCTTCCTCCCCACCCTGCTGCTAATTGTGCAGCATTACTGGGAGGGAACTGGCCGAGGCTCAGAGAAGGAGGATGGAAAAAGTGACATACTACAGAGGGCTTCCTCAAACCGCTGATGACTGTGGCAGCTCTCGAGCCAGCTCAGCCAAAATGCCAGGGGGCTCAGCCAGGCCCAGTATGCACTCCACGGAGAAGTGAACTCAAAGAACCCCCAGGACAGGACTTCTATGCCCACAAAAAAAAGAGTCCTAACCAGATGGGGAGAGAAGGAAGGACAGAGCAACCACCAGGGATGGGGGGGGCAGGCAGCAACATCAGGGCAAGGGGAGTGGGTCAGTGCCAGCCCCCATGGTCCCAGGGCCTAAAGCCCTACCATGTGGCTCTGGCCAGGGACAGTGTCCAGGCACAGCAGCCAGAAAGGCAAGCTACTGAGGTTGCCGAGGGTACACAGGGAGGTTGAGGGACACTGGCTAAGGACAGCCAACTCAGTTTCCCAATCCTTTCTTCCATCATAAACCCAAAAGACTGAATCCCTAGCCCCTAAATTGCTCTTGGCTCAAGTATTAACTAACCTCCATTCCAGAGGAGCCGTGCAGAAGTTGCTGTGGTTTAAATACGAACTCACACAAACCCCTCCCCCTCAAACTGCGAAATGCCCCGGAGATTCACAGCACTGTCGGCAATGTCCTACGGAGACATGCTTCCGCAAGGAGTCAAATACGTTCCTGAAGTCTCCCCTCGACCAGATATGCACCTCACAAATCCACTTTCTCCACTGGTCTCACCGGAAAATGAACTGCAGGCTTCTCCAGAGAGAACACCGAAGCCAAGGGAGAGAACAACCACCCACACTTCATGCTTTCTAGACTCACAGCCTTCACAGGCAAATTTCTCAACAAAGTCTCACTCCGTTGAACCCAAAGGCAGCCATACATCTGCAAGAGAATGAGCAAGTAAGCACAATGCCTTCCACCAGTTCATTCCCCAGTTGCCCACAATCACTGGGAGCAAGATCCAGGAACTCCATCAGGGTCTCCCAGGAAGTGGCAAGAGTATGATTCCTTGAGCTCTCACTGGCGACTGCAGGGGTGTTCATCAGCAGGAGGATGGAGTTAGGGCAGAGCTGGGGACAATAACCAGGCACCAAGCAGAGAGAGGTAGGCGTCTTCACCACTAGGCTTAACACCTGGCTCCTGGGGTCATTCTTGAGTGTCTACATCGCGTCAAAGAGGGTACACATGAACTAGCTGTTTAAAGGCAATCTCCAAATATTGTGCAAGCTCTCCCGCCCAACACTGTTGCAACAGCTATAAAAGCTGTATATCTGTAGAAGTGGCGGGGGGCGGGGGGTGATGCCCAGACCACAACTTGGGACTTCCAGAGCTCTGGGATGGGAATCGCGTCAGAAGACAGACTGTGACTATGACTCACAGGCAACTTTCAGCCTTACTGAGTGTAGCCACGCAGTGGACTGTCAAGGCCCCCTACATTAAAACTCCTGAGAAGCCATCCTAAAGCACAGCGGGCACACACACAAGCAAGGAAAGACCTGAAGGCATGGTTTCAGTATGAGAGGCAACCCCAGGCCAAGGCTGTGGTGCAGTGGGTTAAACCACACCTATGACATCCATAACCCATGTTAGGAGCCCAGGTTCAAGTGTTGGTTACTCCACTTTTGATTCAGCTCCCTGCTTATACACTTGGTAAGATGGTCCATGTACCCAAGTCCCTGCCACCCTTGTGGGAGACCTTGATGGAGTTCAGGCTCCTGGCTTCTGCCTGGCCCAGACTTCACTGTTGGCGGCCATTTGGGGAATGACTCAGTAGATGTGTGTCTGTCTCTGTCAATCTGCCTTTCGAATAAATGAGTAAATGAATAAATCTTAGACAGAGAGGGAAAGAAGGAGAAAAAGGCAACTCCAAACTAGGGAATCTGGGAATCTGGTAAGAGAGTCTAAAAACATTGAAGATGCAAAAGGGATGTTTAACTTCACCGTTGATGGCTCTGGTCTGTTCATTCATTCCTAAATGAACCTAAATAAAGACCTGTGACAAGGTGAGCATCCCTCATCTGAAAACCCAAAAACTTGACACTTTCTGAATGACATTCAGAAAGTTTCAAATTTGGAGTCTGCTCAACTGGCTAATCCTCTTCCTCTAAGTGCCAGGGTCCCATATGGGCACCTGTTCATGTCCTGGCTGTTCCACTTTCCATCCAGCTCCTGTTTACACCCTGGGAAAGCAGAAGACAGCCCAAAGCCTTGGAATCCTGTACCCACGTGGGAAACATGCAAGAAGCTCCTGGCTCCTGGCTTCAGATCGGCTCGGCTCTAGCTGTTGCAACCACTTGGGAAATGAATTAGCAGATGGAAGATCTTTCTGTGTATCTTTTCTCTGTAAATCTGCCTTTCCAAGAAAAAAAAATCTTTACAAAAAAGTCTCAAATTTTGGAACATTCTAGATTTGGGATTTTCAGGTGAGATATATGTATATCTGTATAAATGTATAAATGATACAAATAAATGCATAGATGTATAAATGATACCAAAAAAACCTCCAAAAATAAGTACCAGGCCTTTCAGAAAGAGTAACCCACCCTAGATGGCTAAGGCCCTGTCCTGGATCCCACGGGGCTGTGGCAAAAACACAAGCGTGTCCAAAGAGAGGACACAGGAGTTCCACAAGCATCCACTTCCCGGCAAGAGAGAGAAGGCAGTTTCAAGGAGGAAGGGCAGCTGTGATTTTCAAGGCAGAGGTGGAAGGGAAGCAACTTCTCCCAGGGCCAAGAAAACTCACAGAAAACCAA
The DNA here is from genome assembly GCF_017591425.1 of Ochotona curzoniae. NCBI lineage: Eukaryota > Metazoa > Chordata > Mammalia > Lagomorpha > Ochotonidae > Ochotona > Ochotona curzoniae. Next base: position 8,167,146 of record NW_024466004.1, on the reverse strand, counting down.
GCCTGTTTAGGAGATGGCGCGTGGACCACCTGCGCTGGGATGGAGAGTCCCAATGGGTGCAAACGGTTTACTTTTGGGACTGATGCTGGAAAGGCATGCTGGGGAGGTCACAAAACTCACTCATGGCCTGTTTGTGAGCTCAAACCGACTTTGTCACACACTTGAAGTCCACAGCGTGAGCTTGCTCCACGACCAAAGGCCGCACTGTCCACCATGAGTTTGACTACATCCCTGGTTAAGAGGCCCTACCACCATACTTCCCACTAGCTTGAGAAACGCTATCACTGACATAAGCGACAACAGGGCCTGAAACACCAACCACAGAGCCTTGGGGAACACACAGGACAGTGCATCCCAGAATGGGACAATTCAGTTCCCTGAGAGAAACGGCTCAGCAGCTAGAACCACAACTGACCATTCAAGCAGTCAGGGCTAAGAATCTTGGGTTTGGGGCGCCAGCATGGTAGTACAAAGTGCCAGCCTTCCTATGGGTCTTGGCTGCTCCACTCCCTGATCCAGCTCCCTGCTGATAGTCCAGGAAAGCAGCAGAGGATGGCTTACACGTTTGGGCCCTTGCACCCACATGAGAGACCCAGAGGAAGCTCCTGGCTCCCAGCTGTGGATCAGTTCAGCTACTGCATCCCATATCTGAGTATGACTGCAAGCTGCTCTGCTTTTGGTACATCCTCCTGCTAATGCATCCTGGGAGGTAGCTGCTGGTGGGTCCCCCCAATCACCTACGTGGGAGAACCTACACAAAGCTCCCAGGCCCTGGCTTTGGCCACTTTGGCCCATTACAAGCTATCAGGGAGTGAAACAACAGATGTAAGATTTCTCTCTCTCTCTTGTCTGTGCTTAGATGAAAGCAGATGAAAACAAACATTTAGGGCCCGGCGCGGTGGCGCAAGTGGTTAAGTCCTCGCCTTGCACGCCCGGGATCCCATATGGGCGCCGGTTCTAATCCCGGCAGCCCCGCTTCCCTTCCAGCTCCCTGCCTGTGGCCTGGGAAAGCAGTTGAGGACGGCCCAAAGCTTTGGGACCCTGCACCCGCGTGGGAGACCCGGAAGAGGCTCCTGGCTTCGGATCGGCATAGTATCGGCCCGTTGCGGCTCACTTGGGGAGTGAATCATCGGATGGAAGATCTTCCTCTCTCTCTCTCCTCTCTGTATATCCGCCTTTCCAATAAAAAATAATAAAAATAAATCTTTAAAAAAAAAAAAAAAAAAAAAAAAAAGAAAACAAACATTTAAAAAAAAGAAGAATTCCAGGTTTCAAACACCAAGCCTCCTCCTCATCTTCTATACACTTATCACTTGGGGGAATCTGGAAGTTTGGAAAGTAACTCAGCCATTTACAACATAATTACACAAACTGCAAAATGGTCTAATCCACAAACCCAGGCAGTTGACTCCAGCCCTATTAACAATGAGGTCTTGCTACAACTCCAGTTAATTACACATTTGAGCAATGAGATGGAAAAATCTACTGTGATCTATTTAAAAAAAAAAAAAATCATTGCCCCCTGAAGTCACGCATCTGGGGGGTGGGCAGAGTTCTGGGATTTCACTAGAAGACAGCAGGCGCCTCGGCCGGGGCTGAAATTGTTTACAGCGCATGGACAGGTTCCACACCAAGGCACATTTGGTGGAATTGATTTAAGGCTCTCATTAAAATGTTCCTTTGTTGAACACAAGACACCACCATCCCCCAGGCCCTGGGGAGATTCCAGACCTCCTATCCCAAGCCATAACTCCCCCCCACACACACACACACAACCAGCTCTGCTAAACACCCACCACCAGCCACCACCAGATTAACATCCATGAACATCAGAGTCCTCTGCTTTCAGAAGGAATTTCCCATTTGTCAAGACAGTTCTCCCTCCCCTCCAATTCCTCACCCTCCCAGGGGCTCCACCAGAAATCTCTTGACTCAAGCACCAAGGAAGGCATCTGTATAGGGTAGATCTACACTCCCAGACCCACACAGAGCACCCCAAGCCTGTGAGCACCCCACCCCGCCCCCTACATCAGACCAGGCAAAAAAAAAAAAAAAAGCCCACATTTCCTCTCGGAGCAGATGTGAATTTTGCCCTGAATCACCACCACCATCGCCACCACCTCATATGGGACCTGGAGCAACTCCAGAATCATCTCCCACGACTAAACTCTCCCTGGGTTACATGCCCCTCCTCTGACAATTAAGACTGGGGGAGAGGTGGCCTCCACCAGTGCCAAAGCCAGGCAGACAGCTGACAGGCCAGGTGCACCCCCACTACCACTCCGCCAAGAAGGGGAGTGAGGACATGGCCCCACGGGTAAAGTTCCTGGGGAGAGGGAGGCTTCCAACACCACTACTACAGATTTTATGGTTCGGGGAGGGAGGGGACACAATCATTCCCAGGGCCCCCCACACCCCCTCCCCGCTGTTTGGGATGTGCGGGCCTATAAAAGCACTTCAAAGTGGCGACACCGGCCAAGGGGGAGTAGGCAGGGTGTCCTGCCCGTTCCCCCCACCCCACCCCAAGATGCGGCCACACCCTTGCCAAGAAATCCAGGCCCTCTGAGAGAAGAGCCAGAAGGAGCTCTTTGGAGAGCGGAGGGGGTTGGGGGGGCGGGCCTGGAAATGGTTCTCTCCTCCACGAGGACACAGACGGACAGGACGGAAATCTAGGCAGGAAGGTGTACAACTAATCCCGTCCGCACCTCCGCGGGCAGGCCATACCCAATTTTGGCAGCGGCCTTCACACGTTACGCACCGCGACAGCCTGGGGCTCGATCCCCCGGCCCCAAATGGGCTTGGAGGCTCGAGCCCGAGCGCGGGAGACGACGAGGCGGCCCTCTGATTCTTGTCTTTTTTTGCCCCTCATTCCCATGAGCAAGGCTATCTGAGGTCCCAGTGTCGCCCGGGAGCTCGCAAGGGGGAGAGCCCAGAAGCATCGGGGCTGGCCTAGGTAACAAAGCTCGGCGCCTGGCGCGCCGCGCAGGTCGTTCAGGCACAGAGCACCAGGCCGGGATCCTTACCTGGCCGCAGCCCACGGGGCGACTCAGGTTCCTCCACTGCCCAGCCGCCACCCCCCCAAAACACACACACACACACCCACCTCAAAGAAACTTCCCCCAGGCCATGGGCCCGGGGAGCCGAGGGCCAGGAACTCCCGGCAGTTCTCGAGCCAACTCTCGAGTGAAGCCAGGGACGAAAAAAATATCTGGGGAAGCTGGAAGACTGCCGGGGTTGGGAAAGGGACCCCAGCCGAGTCCGCAGGGACTGCGCCGGCCTCCCGGCCCCAGGGGTTCCTCGTCTTGTTGCCCGAAACCCCGCACTGTCTGGAAGCCTCGCCCCTCCTCCAGGGGTCCTGCTCCCCCCCCGCCCCCCGTCGCTGCCCACTCAAACCATCCCCCCCAGTGGCTCGCTTTTGCCGGCAGGACTCTCGGCGCCTCCCGCTCCCCTGCGTGCCCGGGACTCACCGCCTAGCAGCGGCAGCAGCAGAACACTGAGCAGGGGCAGCCAGAAGGTGCTGGCCGCAGATCCCCGCGCAGCTCCCATCGCGGCGGGCTCGGGGAGAGGAGCCGGAGGGCGCACGGCCAACGCGCCAATTGCGCTCCACGGCGGGCCCAGAAAGCGAAGTGCACCGGCGCGGAGCACGGGCGCCCCTGCAGCAGCCGACAGCCGGAGCCCGAGTCCGACGCGTCCCGAGCCAGAGCCGCGCGCTCTCGGGTACCTCGGAGCCCTCGCGCGCCGCCGCCGGAGCGAAGCCCCGCCCCACGACGCCCCCTCCCCGCCGGCCTCCGCACGGCGCCCCGCCCCCTCGACGCCCCTTCCCCGCCGGGACGGGGAGGAGTTCGCAGTTGGGGGAGGGGTCTGGAGGGGGACAAGGTGGGTGATAGAAGAAGAAAGGTCTGGAGAGAGGAGACCTCTGATTCCCTGACCCCTAAGGAAAGATGGTCACACGGGGCCTCACCCAGAGGCCCCCACACTAACAGTTCCCCTGAAATTCTCCAGGTACGAGGGGAGAAGGTGAGTTGTGGCCCACTCTTCAGCAGCGCACTATCCAGAGGGCACCCAGAAGCTCAGGGTGTCTTCAGTGTCCCCAGGACAGATGTAGCCGGGAAAGGGTGGTGAGCGCCAAGGCAGAGCTTCAGAGGGTGCGGGACAGAGGAAGGATCTGACTGGGCTCTGAACCAAGCTGGACCCCAAGGTAGAAGCATCCTACTGAACTCTGGAAGACCAGACCGAAGGTTGTTAAACTGACATATTCATCCCAAGTCCATCTCCAAGGCAGTCTGGGCTGTGTCAGGGCATGGCCAAGCCTCCAGCTGTGGCCCAGCACCGGCCCCTTGTTCCAGGCACCCCCCCACTCCCAGCGCCACCACCCCCACATTCTTTCTTTGTTGTGAAAGCAGCAAGGGGTGTAGGAGGCGGGTCAGGAGGAGGCAAGCTTCAGAAGATGGGCCCCAGCTGTTGCTGAGGCCTCCAGGATGTGCTGAGAGCAGAGGGATGGTGCCTTGTCCCCCACTCCCCGGAGGGCCCCCCAGGCCTGCGCCCGCCTCCCTCCCCCCTCCGCAGCTGGGAGGAGGAGGAGGGGCAGCCACAAAAGGGCCTCACAGGCAGGAGAAGTGGCGCCAGGACCCCAGGGTCCTGCCACATGGCCACCACATGTCCCTGACAACCCAGTCCACAGCACCTTCTCCCTGGGTTGTGGGCCTCTTTCCCCATCGCCAGATGCCTCTCTGCGGCCCTGCTGCAGGAGAGGATAGAAAGACAAGCCACCCTTGAGAGGTCCAAGACTCTGGCCCATCTGCCACTCACTGTACCTCGCCCCTCTGGGACGGACCTTCCTGATCTCTGCAGTCAGCACCCCAGGAGCAGAAAGGTTACCTGATTCTTTTATTTAAGAAATGTGAAATACATGGACCTGAAGTGAGGTGGCAGAGGGGCGAGGTGGTGGCTACCAGCCCCTCCAGTGGAAAAGCCAGAAGCAGGCTTCATCTCTAAGGTGCATACCTGATTTGTGCCCACCTTGGGGGGCCCAGAGCTAGCTACTCTAGAGGACCACCCCGTGGGGGGTGCAGAGTAGGGTAGGGTACAATATTCTGAGGGTCCTGCCTAACAGGGATTCCTGAGGAGGAAGCCAGAGACCCTATGGGGGTGGGGGCAGCATCTGGTTACCCTGCTGCCCCTCCTTCACTGTCCCACCTTGGGGTAGGGCAAGGATGGGAGCAGGGGGGAATGCTGTGAGGGTCTGCAGTGGAACCCAACAGGCCTTGGAGGGTGGCTCAATGTCAGCTGCTTGAGGAGAGGTCGGTGGTGCTGGCGCTGAGGCCCCGGGAAACCTGAAACAACAAAGCAACCCCATTAGCCCAGGGATCTCCCAGCATCCATCCCTCCCATTGGTACAAACAGCCCGGGACCTTGGACAGAAAGCCTGCAACTCAACCCCCAGCTCTGGGGGCCTTGGGTAGCCTCTGGAGAATCTTCTGGTGGGCATGGGGATGATGGGCAGGCACATTCTGGTGGAGGAACCTCTGGCATGTGCTCAGAATGTGTTGACACCAACAGCAGTCGCTGCCATCAGAACGGCAATCCTGCTTCCCCAAAGGGAGGTCATACACTGTACCCCTAAGCCTCCTAGGTGATGACTGGTGAATTATTCATCACTCCAAAGGTCCATGTCAGAGAACATCGATTCCTACTCCCTCCCTGATTGATTGGCTACTGCTTCTGGCCCTCTGTGGTCACTGTCCCAGCAAGCTATCCACCAGACTCCTCAAGGATAGCAGTTCCCCAGCTCTGCCCTCCTCCCTGACACCCACTGGGCTTGCCCGGTGCTTGTGTCCTGACTTTCTTAGCCCCTGGTGCACTGCTTACTCTCACCTGGAGGGGTGCTGCACTGGGTTGGTTCAGATAGTTCAAGGAGGCCGCCCGCTTCATGTTGCTGCTACAATGAGAAAAGAAGAATTGAGGCACTGCTGCACAAAATCAAAGTGCTTCCCCTCATCCCCCACAGCTCCCCCTTTCCCCCCATCCCCCATAATGCTCTTAACTGCACCAGGAACCAGCATCTCCTCAGGTACCTTCATCCTCCACCCCACCCAGGGCACATCTTTATCCTCCAACCCTCCCCACTGTGTCATCCCTCAGATCTCCTCCACACGACACTCTCCAAAGACTGGGGGCTGAGAGGAGTTGAAAGCAAGGGCTGACTCGCCTGCTTGGTCACCTCTCAACCTGACCACGTACCTGGAGGGCCGAGGCTCTGTGCCCTGGAGCTTCCTCACCAGCAGCTCACTGCTCCTACGAAGTACATCCCGGATCTTGCCCAAAGAGCCGCTCCTCTGCAGGGCGCCGCTGCCATCCTGGCAGAGAGAGAGAGAATGGGACAGTGAAAGCAAAAGGGCCTCCCTGCCAGCTGGCTTCTGAGTCCTCTACTACATTATTCTGTACACAGTTCCCACCCTAAAGCCCAGGGATTGAAAATAAGAGACTGTGAGGGAAGGCCTGTGGGGGTGCTTTTGGCTTAGTGGTTACTGGGGACACCTGTATCCCATATCACAATGCCTTGGATTCTAGTCTTGGCTCTACCACCCATGTGGGAGATTCAAACAGTGTTTCCAAGCTCCTGGCTTCAGCCTATCCCAGTATGCCTGTTGCAGACATTTGGTGAGGAAACCAGAAGATGGAATTTATGTCCAACTGTGTCTCTCATCTTGTAGTGTGTGTGTTCCCTGCAGGCATATGTCCTTCAAACAAATAAGGTTTTTTTTTTTAAAAAAAAAAAAAAGATTTATTTATTTTTATTGGAAAGTCAGATATACAGAGAGGAGGAGAGACAGAGAGGAAAATCTCCCGTCCAATGGTTCACTCCCCAAGTGACCGCAACGGTTGGAACTCAGCCAATCCGAAGCCAGGAGCCAGGAACTTCCTCCGGGTCTCCCATTTGGGTGCAGGGTCCCTGTGGCCTGGGAATGCGATGGTCAGAGCTAGGCTGGTCCGAAGCCAGGAGCCCAGAGCTTCTTCTGGGTCTCCCACGTGGGTACAGGGTCCCAAAGCTTTGGGCTATTCTCAACTGCATTCCCAGGCCACAGGCAGCGAGCTGGATGGGAAATGGGCCTGCTGGGATTAAAACCGGCACCCATATGGGATCCCGGCACATTCAAGGTGAGGACTTTAACCACTACACTATTGCACCAGGCCCTTAATTAAGGTTTTTTACAGAGGAAAATAAGAGCTCTGTCAAAAGTTGGCTCCCAGTGAGGGGCAAGAGAGGCCAAGGCACCGTCAGACTTACCCCTGACCACTCCACAGCCACCGAAGCATCTTCACCTCCCTCGAATTTCACACTGTCCCCAGGGCCCTCCTGAGAGGTCTTTCTGTTGCCGTCCCCCAGCAGCTCTGCCACCTTGGTCTGGCTGATTGGGTCAGTACCCTGGAAGGAAAGGAAAGGAGATGGGACTTCCTACTCTGTAATTCCTCCTGGGGTTGGAGCTTTCAACCTTTAGTTGCCATCAGCGGCTGCCAGGAGACCACTTTTCCTTCTGAAATCCCAGTCCACACCTGCTGGAACCACACTCACCTGTGCAAGGTGTTCCTGCACAGAGCCACACACACACATTTGGCCATTGCCCACAATGAATTGATCTCGCCACCTACTAATGAAGGCTCAGAATTGAGAAGTGGACTTGGGGGCTGTCTTCGGCCTCACCTTTTTACCCATACTACCAACAGGGCTCCCTTGTGAAATAGCATGGCTTCCCCTGTGTAGCCCCACTTAGCGATGAGACTGGTAAATCTGCTGTCCTGACCTCAAAGGGCACATGGAGGGTAAAAATAGGCTTAAAAAGAGCCGTGAGGCTTGCCTCACTATCCTCTCCTACCTGTCTCCATCAGTGGAAACTCCTGGTCTTAGGGGACTCACACAAAGTCCAAGGAACCCCCTGTTGTCAGAGCTCTCCCTTCTTGGGTCTTCATCCTTCTGACAGCCTCTGACCTGTTTCCGGGACCGCAGGGCACATTCCTCCAAGGTCTCAGCAGCCTCCAGCTTCCCTTGGCGCCTGTACAGGGCTCCCAGGTTCCGCAGAGTCGTGTTGACTGTGGGGCTGTGGGAGACAAGACCCGGGATACAAGCAAGAACAGCTTCAGCAAAGCAATCAGGAAAAGAGAGGTAGCAGAGCTAAGGCTGAGGCAGGGTCAAAGGCAAGTGCAGAAGGTCCAGGAGGTTGAGCTTGGGTGGAGGGCAGCCAAGGGTCCAGCTAGCTTTCCCTGCAGCTCACCTGCTCACTTTGCAGGCTTTGTACCAGCCTCCATACTCAGCATATGGTGTGCCACCTTCCTGGTGCCGGCTCTGTGGAAAACGGGGTGGCGAATGAGAGCCAATGATGAGACAACAGGGATGCTGGGGTGCAGGCTGGACTGGGGAAGGTGCCAAGTATCTGGGGCTTGGTGCAGGGGTAGGGAAGGAACAGCAGGGCTGGTGGAAAGAGCAGGCTATCCTGGCACCTCCTACCCCACTCACTCTGCTCATTTCCTCTCGCTCCTCCGCATGCATCCAGATGGGCTTGTGGTCGTCTAGGGGTGACACATGGAGTGGGGTGGGAGGTTACAGAACAGCGCCAGACAGTCTCAGGCAGCCAGGACTGACAGGGCTGGAAGAAAGAGGCCTACTCCCTCTCCACTTAGGGAACCACTGCAATCTTAACCTCCCATCCACCCACCCTACCTTTCCTGGGCATTTTTTTCCTTCCCTGCAGCTCCCGCTCCAGGCCCTCACCACTCACCATCCACAGATCCAAATTCCTGCACGTGGGCACGGGTCAGGATCTCTTTGTACAGGGTCTCAGCCTCGGCATACTTGCCCTGCTTCAGGTAACAGGAAGCCTGGGGAATTGGGAGGCAAAATGGGGGAACAAGAGATAGAAGGAGCCAAGGTCTTTGCCTGGCCCAGAGCCTCCACTTCCATCCCTCTCTTTCTCTGTGAATCAGCCTAGAAATATTTCAGTTCTAGCTGCAGGGTCACTACACTCCCAAAGAGCTCTGCTGGAACTTCCACCACCAGCAGGAAGCAGCTCCATTAGCCTCCAAGGTCAGCCCCAAAGAGAGACACAGGGTGGGTTAAGAGTGATGTGCCAGATGCTGCTACTAGCCCGTCCCCTCCTCCCACCCTGCATCCTTGCGTTCCTTACCAGGTTGTTCTTGGTGCGGGCTACATTAGGGTTGTCCGGCCCCAGCTGCCCCTCATAGATGGCCAGCGCGCGCTGGTAATAGCGTTCTACAGCCTCATACTTGCCCTGGTTCTGGCACAGAAGGGCCAGGTTGTTCAGCTGCTTGGCCACATCTGGATGGTCGGTGCCCAAGACCTGATAGGGGCCAAAGCGGCAGAAGGCCATAATGATGTGTGCACCCACATGTTGAGAGCAAAGGGAAGGAAGTGACAGAAGAAGGAACTGGGCAGAGGAGGCTAGGGGGAAAAATGAGGGCCAACAGTAGACCAGAGGTCTGATATAGAGAGGGGACTGGGGACACTTGAGGGATTCAGGTACCTTTTCTCGGATCTCCAGTGCCCGCTGGCACAGCGGCTCCGCCTCCTTGTATTTGCCCCTTTTGCCATAGAGCACAGCCAGGTTGTTGAGTGTGGCAGCCACCTGTGAAGACAGGCAATGGCACTGTTGGGCCCCAGGCGGAACAACCCCAAGCCAGGTACTCTTTGCTGACACATTCAGGAGCTGAGGGGAGGGAACCCACTCGGGGAGATGGCTCTTGGGTTCTGTGGGTGTTCTGTGCTCTAGGGGGATTTTTAGAAATTTCTAAAAGTGTTCCACACTCCGCCCCCCGGGGCTGAGGGGAGAAGTTGCTGTAAAGATTAGAACACTAGTGCCTTTGGAGAGGCAAGAACACAACAGATGTTCTGCATGTGTAGGGCAACTCTGCCAACTTTCTAATGTCCTGCCAGACACCCCAATGGTGGACGGCAAGCTTTGACTTTCAGCAGGGAGATCAAGATGGGAGCCATATATCCTGAGACCCATCATCCATGCCTTGGGGAAAAAATACATATATGTTTCCCATTTTTTTTTCGACCTTGACAATCCATAATTTGTCTTTAGCCTGCTAGCCCTACTTAGTTACTTATGAGGTAATTTCTCTCATTTTCTTATCATATTCAAATCAGTCCGGCCTGTGATTACTGGTTATAACACTGCCTTTTAATCACGTATCCACCCACGCTTCTGCTCTTTCATTTTTCTATGAACTTCTGACGTGGAAGTTGCTGGTCTGCTTCTGAGTCCAAACTTCTGCCTCGTATATCACACCACCGTTTTATGTCTCCTAGCAGAGCTGTACTCAACACAACTGTTCTTGTCTTCTATTTATATCCCGTTGTACTTTGTTAAATTGCATTCATTGTTATCAGAAATGTCCTTGTTTTCCTTTCATGTTAGCTAGGATAGCATATTAACTTTCTTGAATGAGGGATGCATTATTTATGACTTAAATTTCAGAATAGTTATTATTTTAAAAAAAGTAACATAAGGGCTAGCATAATGGCGTTATCAGGCTAATCATCTATCTGCCTGTGGCACCAGCATCCCATGAGGGTGCTAGTTTTTATTCTAGCTGCTGCTCCACTTTTCATCTAGCTCCCTGTTAATGGACTGGGAAAGCAGCAAAGGATGGACTTTGATCCTCTGCACGCATGTGGGAGACATAGAAGAAACTCTCGGCTCCCAGTTTCAGACTAGGTCCAGCTCTGGCCAGCCACTGAGCCACAGAGAACTAGGTGACACTGGGTGGTGCCAGGGAGAGAGGAGGTCCTGTGCCTCATGCCTGGGTATCCCAGTGAGTGATCCCAGCAGAGATATGAGCTAAAAGGGATGAAAGAGCAATGGCAGAGAGGACAGGGAGGGCAGGGCACACTGACAGCAGGGTGATCGGGGCCCAGAGTGCTCTCCCGGATGCTGAGGGCATCGTTCAGCAGGTGCGCGGCTTCCTTATACTTATTCTGGTCCCTGGAAGAGGACAAAAGTGGCAGTGAGTATCCTGACCTGTACCCTCCAGCCATCTCCTTGCCACCCTCCCTTCCTTGTAGAAATGTCTGGGGTACATGGGGTGACTGGGGACCTCATGGGGACAGGCAGCCTGGTGTGGATGTGGATGGCAAGAGGGGGTTACACTGAAACATCCATCCCAGGATGCAGAGCACTATATCCTAAGAGGAGGCCACAGGAAGCCAGAGATAAAGAGAGAGAAAAGGAGGGAAAGAGAAAGAGAGACTCCCACCAAAGGAGAGACTAGAAGTCAACAGCTGACAGATGAGTGTTATTTGAAGCCAAGCACTTGGCACAGAGAAGCGACAGCTCTGGCACCCCATGGAGAATAACTTGACAATGCAGCAGGGACAAGAGGTGCCCTGTAGAGAGGAAGCATGGGGCCATAGGAGGGGCAGGCCCTGGGGGAATCAGGTGGAGGGTGGCACTCACCGATACACCAAGGCCAGGATGTTGAGCATGGTCGCCACGTCGGGATGGCCACGGCCGGAGGTGCGCTCCAGGTCCTCCAGAGCCTGCTTGCAGAGTGGCACGGCCACCTCATAGCGACCCTGGGCTGCGTACTGGATCACCAGGTTGTGCAGTGTCCGCAGCCTGGCTGGGATCTCGTATCCACCCTGCTGGGCTGCTGCTGCGCCCTGGCTGCGGGACACTGAGCCAGCCCAGAAAAGGAACAAGAGATGTCCTGTTCGCCCTTCCTCTCCTTCTGCCCGCCCAGTGCTCCCCTCCATGCCTTACTCCATACCTGCACCTGTTCCCTCCACCAGACTTGCTACTGACACCTGAGACTGCACTGCTATCCTTTTATCTGCTCCCTTGAACCTGTGGCCCCTGACAGTTCCATCTGTTCTCAGTGATGCATTTGTTCAAGAAACATTTATTTAGGGCCCAGTGCAGCAGCTTAGTGGCTAAAGTCCTCACCTTGAACATGCTGGGATCCCATATGGACAATGGTTCTAATCCCAGTAGCCCCACTTCCCATTCAGCTCCCTGCTTATGGCCTGGGAAAGCAGTTGAGGATGGCCCAAAGCCTTGGGACCCTGCACCCACGTGGGAGACCCAGAAGAGGCTCCTTGCTCCTGGCTTCGGATCAGCCCAGCTCTGGCCATTGCAGCCACTTGGGGAGTGAATCATCAGATGGAAGATCTTCCTCTCTGTCTCTCCTCCTCTCTGTATATCTGACTTTCCAATAAAAACAAATCTTCAATAAGACCAAGCTGGGCCTGCATTGTATAGCATATTAAGCTTCTGCCTGTCAGGAGCATCCCAGATGAGCTCCTGACTACACCACTTCTGATCTAGCACCTGGGGAAGCAGCATAAGAAGGTCCAAGTGCTTGGACAGCTCATACCCATACGGGAGACCTGGATGGAATTCCAAGCTCTTCGCTTCAGTCTAGCCCTTCCCTGGCAGTTACATCTATCTGGAGAATGAACCAGCAGATGCAAGATTTCTCTCTGTCTCTCCATCTACCTTGTCTAACAACCTTTTATATAAACAAATAAAACTTAAAAAAAAAAAAAAAGCTGGAATCAGTTGGGTTATGCTCTCCCAACCTGTAGAACATGTTGTTCTGTATTGGAATTGTCCCCGGAACATAAAGGTAAGAAATACCCAGTTCCTTCCCTTCAAGAACACCAGCTGTTCCCATCTCACAGTCATTCCCTCTACACTGCGAGCTTCTACTGATGAGAGCTGTGTTGCTTTCATCATGCTATTCCTAGGGCTTGGCACCTATCATTTAATAACACCCCAGTGAGAGGGAGGAGGCTGAGAAAAATCAAAGGCCTAGCCCAGTCCTGCCCCTATTTCTGGACGTTGACATCCTGAGCACAGGGCTGGCACCAGACCAGCCTTCTGTGGCCTTGCTTCCCCCTCTGGCTCCAGAGGCCCACTCACAGCCGTTGCTGGAGTCTTCTTCCTCCTCATTGGGGAACAGGTCATCCAGGGAATCCTTGGTGGCGTCACCTTGCTTGTCCTCCTGGAAGGGAAGCAGCACCATGTTAGGGCCAAGACATCCCTGGGGACCTCTGCAGGCCATGCCCTGACTAATGGAGAGAACCTCTGCCCTGAGAAGGCCAGCACCTGCCCAGCCATGCCCTGGACTCTTTTGTGGGCAGAAGCCAGAGATGTTTGTGACACATTCCCATGGCTTTCCCTTCCTTCACATCCAGAAAGTTCCTTTCCTAACCACCTTCACTGCCCAGCCTGCCTCTCTCCTTCTCTAATTACAGCCCTGTGCCGATGCCTGTGTGTTTACACTGATTATACGTCTGTCCCGTCTCTCCTGGAGCTGGAGAGTGTGTCTGACCCTATGAACACATGTCCAGTGTGTCTTGCTCAGCCTCACACCCATCACTTGCCACTGTCCACTCACCTACTTCCTCACTGGGCAGAGTGTGCTTTTCCCATCAGTGAAGGCAACCTTATGCAAAGACCTCCAGGCCTCGGTGCCCTCCACCTGCACCAGTGCGTCCCATGCACAGCCCTGCTGACTCTCTCTGATGTGGCCCAGCTTTCTGGTCCTGGAGCCATAGCTTCAGTCCTCAGTCCTTCTTCCTTGGGGTCCTTTGAGATCAACCCCAAATCCTAGACCAGTGAGAAATTTGGCCTAAAGCCTACCCATCCTCTGTGCCCAACCCCTTTTGAGCATCCTTCCCCTGTCATCCTGGCCCTCAAGGACTGAGCTCCTTAGAATTCCTCCTTTACTCCCTCAGCACCCAGCATTTCCTGCCTGTGTTCTCGCACATGCGCTCTGTTGCCTAAAGACGCATGATAAATTCAAGAAGGCAGAGAGTCTTCCATAGGTCTTCGTGGCTCTCTGCACACAGCTTGTATTGCCTAAGATACAGGGATAGGTAAGCACCTGCTGAACAAGAACAAACTTTACACATCTCGACAGTGAATTTTTTTTTCAGCAGCAAATTTTAAGAGGATCTTATTCAATCAGATGACGATTTAGCATTTAGTGCCGTATACTGGAATTGGCCAGAGCCTGTCTGTGTCTCCCAGCCCTAAACACACATTTACCACTATGGAAGCAGCAGTTTAGTCTGCCGCCTTGTTCATGGGTGGAGCACACATGCCTGATGTAATAAACATTTACCTAAATGTTCACTGAGTGATCAAAGAGTGCTTCTGCTTTAACCCTCACCTGGAAAAGGAATCTGGCCAGGTGAGGGGAAGGATGACAGGACAGGTGGTAACTTCTCGACTAGTTCCCTACCCCGGCCAGTCACTCCTGCCAGCACTCACCGCAGCATGCCCATCCTCATCGTACTGTCGCAGCTGCCCCAGGAACTCTAGGTGCTTTTTCTCCTCCTCTAGCTGCGCCACGGCCTGCTCACTGCGCTGCAGTCGCTGCTGGGTGCCTGCCAGCTCGTCCCGCAGCCACTGGTTCTCCTGGCATAGCCGCCGCACCTGAGCCCGCAGCTTTTGCTTCTCCGACTCCACGGTGCTCAGATGGCTGGCAAGGGCCAGCATCACCTAGGTGAGGCATATCCGGTGAGCTCCAGACTCTACGGAGAGCCAACAGTCAGGAGGGCAGCCCCCTGGGAAGCAGTAAAAAGTACTGGCAGGAAACCGAGGAGCCCAGAGACCAGGATTCTGGCTGGCAATGGTGCTGCCCTCAAAACACACCCTGAATCCAATTCTCTCACCACTGTCACTGCCATGATCCCAGGCCAACCCACCACCCATGTGGAATGTTACAGTAGCCTCCTCAATGCTCTCCCTGCTTCTACCCTAATCTTAGTCTAGCAGCAAGATGATGTCAAGTTAGATCACAATATTTCTTGGTTGTTTAAAAAAATTAAAGGGAGAGATTTGTTTATTTATTTATTTGAGTTACAGAGAGAAAAGGACAAAGATAGATGAAAAATCTCTATTCACTCATCTGCTCCCCAAATTCCACAATAATCAGACCAAGCCAAACCCAGCAACCAGGAGCTTCTTCCAAATCTATGACATAGGTACAAGGGGCCCAAGCACTTGAGCCATCTTCCACTGCTTTCCCATGTACATTAGCAAAGAGAGATGGTTAGGAAGCGGAGCAGCTGGGACTTGAACTGGGCCCACATGGGATGCCAACATTGCAGGCAGTTGCTTTAACCAGGTGTATCATTAACACCAGACTCTGAGTCACTTCTTTCCGTAACAGTCCAATAGGGGGCAGCATTGTGCAGTGGTTGCAAGGCTGGCACTCCATGACTGAGTGGACCTTTCAATTTCAAAAGCTCCACTTTTGATCCAGTTTCCTGTGAATTTCCCTGGGAAAGTAGTGGAAGACAGCCCTAGTAATTGGACCATGGCCTTCCACATGGAATTCCTGGTTTCTACAGGTTGGCTCAATTACAACTGATCTAGACAATCAGAGAGAGAACCAGTATATGGAAGGTAACTCTACCGCATTCTGTTAGCCTGCCTTTTAAATAAATAAATAGATCATATACTAAAAGACAAAATGCCTGGGCAGGCATGGTGGCATATCAGGCAAATCTTCCACCTACAGTGGGCTCTGCTTCTAGTCCCGGCTGCTCAACTTTCAATCCAGCTCCCTGTTAACAAGCATGGGAAAGCAGCAGAGGATGGCCCAGTGTCTTGGACCCCTGCACCCATGTGAGAGACCTGGAAGAAGCTCCTGTGCCCCAGCTTCAGACTTGCCCAGCTTTAGTCATTGACCATTTGGGGAATGCCAGCAAATGCAAGGTCTCTGTCTCTCCCTCTCTCTCCTGTAACTCTTTCAAGTAAAAAAAAAAAAAAGAAAAAAAAAAGCACCTTTTAAAAAATCTTTCAATAAATATTAAAAAAAAAAAGATGATTTGGACAGGGTCCAGGACTATGATATAGTAGTTTGGACCCCAGCTGTTACACTTCTGATCCAGCTCTCCACTAATGCACCTGGGAAAATAGAGGAAAATAACCCAAGTGCAACCACATGGAGACCCAAAAGAAGCTCCTGGCTCTTGGCTTCAGCCTGGCCTGGCCCAGCTGTTGCAGCCATTATCCTACAAGAAGAGTCTGGATTTGGTTCCCAGCTTTGGCTCCTGATTCCAGCTTCCTACTGGTACAGACACGGGGAGACAGTGGGGTAGCTCAAGTCACTGGGTTCCTGCCACCCATGTGGGAGACCTGCTGGCTGCTGGCTTCAGTTCTGGCCAGTTCCTGGTTGCTGTATGCACTGGGGATGTGCACCAGCAATCAGGTAGGGGGTGCTTTTTCAGTCTGCATCTCCTCCTGTATTCCTCTCACAGCAAAGCAAAATAAAACAAAACAATAAGTGGCAAAATATCTCAACAGTTCCATCTCAAAGTAAAGGCTACTTGCACACGATTGATCTCTTTCTCCCAAGCCCATCACCCACTCAACTGACTGTGATTTTGTTTCCCTTCATTCTCTGCACTGCAACCATACCAGCTCCTTGCTTTTGAATGAACTCACCAGAAGGTCTCAAGTTCTGGGCCTTTGCTCTGGCTGTTTAGTCTGTTTAGGAGACTATAATTTTATTTATTGCATTATTCATTCCCTCACCTGTAAAGCTTGGTTCAAATATAACTCTTCCATTAAGGCCAATCTGGATTCATGTTAGCTAAAACTGCACTCTCTCCCATTCTCTCTCATTCCTTCCCCTGCTTTCTTTCTATCCTTAGCAAGTATTGCTCTGTCATACTGTGTTGTTTACCCATTTATTTGTGTGTTGCCTGTCTCCCCCAGTTAGAATATAAGCCTCAATGTGGCAGAAATGTTCTGATGGATCTCTGCCCAGAGCAAGAGCTTAATACATATTTACTGAAGTAAGCAAGCGTCTAGGACAAGTTAATCCCAAATGGCCCAAACCTCCAATCAGACAGCTGCTCCTCCACCCACCCTGTCGCGTCCAGCACCACCTCCAGCAGCTCACCTGGGCCTCACTCAGCCCCAGCTCTATGTTCTCCATAGATCGGCGCAGCTGCCGGGCCTTCTCATGCACCAGCCCCTCCTCATGGCCTCCCTGCTGCAAACACTCGATGGTCTGGGACAGGCTTTGCAGCACAGCCTGGTGCTCACTGCGCAGGGCCTCCAGGCCTTGGGTCACAAGTCGGGTGCTTCCCAGGATCTCCTCCTGGCTGAGTCGGTGCCCAGCAGGCTCATCCCGTGGCCCTAGCACCAGGCCTGACATCCTGGCCGGTGGGAACCTCGCCTCAACTAGAAGGAAGCAAGAGACAGACAACTGGGCATCTGGAAGAGCTCCTGGCTCCTGACTTAGACCAGCACAGCTCCAGCTGTTGTGGTCACTTGGGGAGTGAATTATCAGACAGAAAATCTTCTTCTCTGTCTCTCCTCCTCTATGTATCTGACTTTACAATAAAAATGAATAAATCTTTTAAAAAAGAAGAAAAGAGAGATAACAGTAAAGGACTCAAACAGGGGTCAGCATCGTGGCATGGTAGATTAAGATGCCTGCAATGTTGGCATCCCATGTCAATACCAGTTGGAGTTTAACTCCTGGCTGTTTTACTTTTGATCCAGCGCCCTCCTAATGCACCTGCAAAAGCAGTGGAAGGTGGCGCATGTGTTTGGGCCCACATGGGAGCCCTGGTAGAGATACAGATTCCAGGCTCTTGGCTTTGGACTGGCCAGCCTGACCACTGCAGCTGTTTGCAGGAGTGAGCCAGACCTCTCTCTCTTATTAGAACTCTGCCTTTCAAATAAATAAAAACAAATCTTTTAAAAATAAATGAATTAAAAATGGTGTTGGGGGAGTCACAAATGAGACAGGGTTAAAATAGGAAATATGCAAAAAACAGTGTTGGGGTTTCAAAAAACAAAAGAAAGGAATAAGAAGTTTCAAAGTTACACAAGAAGTTGAAATTGGGGGAAAGAAAAAAGTCAGGAGCTATCCTTGCAGGATCACATGAGAGGGCTCAGGGGCTGCAGGCTGAGACACCCACAGGAGCAAGCCCAGCATCTCCCCGAATAGCCAGCATTGCCTCTCTTCCCACTAAGTCTCACTTCTCAGGACTTGGGGTGCCTCCCTGCTTTCTCCCCAAAGGGCTTTGCTTTCCATCCAAGAAGTCCTCTTACCTGTGTACCCAGCAGAACCCGCAGCCCGGGGATCAGGACTGAGCCCGGAAGAAACTGTCCGTAGCCAGGGATTCAGAAGGATTTGCCTGGCTCAAAGTCCAGAAGTCCTTTGTTCCCACCCCTCCACTCCCCACTTCACAGCCACCCAGAGGATCTGGCACCAAGCCCCACCCAGGACAAGCACCCTCCCTCCTTCCTGCCCACAGATTTCTAAAGATGACCCATGTACCTCCTCCCTCCCCAAGGCACCTCACGCTCCAGGCCTGGGTGCTACTTTGTCCCCAGATAAATTACAGATAGATCTAATTTTAAAAATTGCTGCCCCAGGGGCTATGTCTGGGAGAGGGTGGAGAGGAAGCCCGGTCACTCCCAGTCCAGTCACTTCCGTGGCTTTCAACGTCAGGATCACCTGCTAATGGGCTGTGCCGGGAATCACCTCACGGTGTCTCCCCAAGGACGGGGGAAGCATGGGAAGTGTCCCGGGCAGTGCGGGATGTCGGGACGGGGAAGCAGCACTGGGAGCTGGTGTTCCGACCCGGGACTGTAAGCGGCGGAGGACCTGTCCCGGGTGCCGGGGTGGGGACACCCTGACGTGAGCAGGGCGGGAGAGCGGGGGTGGACGCCCGCAGAGACCGCGGCTAGACGAGCCGAGGTCATACAGTCAGTAGGCTGCGCAGGGGGCGGGGCAGGCAGTCTGTCTGTCCGTCTTCAAGCCGAGGGGCGGGGAAGCATCAATGGGGGCGGGGTTTTTGAATCTGGAGTTATGTAGGGTTTGTCGCAGGAGGGCTGACCATGTGTCACGGAGTCTAGAATGAGAGATGGAGGGACCTCAAATCTCAGCCCCTGAGATGCCCGCAAAGACTCACCTGCAGTCTGTCGGTCCGGCTGCTTCCTTTGCCAGTACTATCCCTTTAAATCCATCATGGCTGCCGCTCCAGACAACTGTTTTGACGGCTCTAAGGGGCGGGGCCTGTTTTGCAGTCACATGACCTAAGAGCCTCCCGAGGATTGGCTCTAACGACAAGGAAAGATGGTGCGTTACCAGTCTGGACTGCAGATCTCTGCCCGCCCCCCGTTTACGTCAATGGAGAGCGACGGTGCAAGGAGCAGGCAATGTCATCTGTAATCGCCAGGCAACCTGCAGAAGGCAGAAGGTGGCGCGCTGAGTCCACCGGAGTGTGGTCACCCAGCATGGCCTTGAGTGCCCTGACCCGCGCTATGGGCTCCCTGAGTCTGGGGTCTCCAGCTGTCACCCACTCCGTCCAGAATCTGTTCCTCGCCTCCCAGGTAATCTACCTTACCGTCAAACATTTGAGGGCTGTTTGAGTTAGGGCAGCCGGGGATGGGAGGTTGGGGTCGCCAATCAGATTAGGAAACACACTGGAGCCTCAGCTGTCTCTGACAGTGTCGCTATGCCCTAGGGAGAAATTCTGCAGAGGAAATACAGGAGGTGATTGGTACCAGTTTTAGTGTTAGAGTCCGGGCTAAAGCCCCAGGACGTCAGGGTGCGAACTAGTCAATCCCCAGAGAACGACAGAGTCTCGCTGGTAATGCAAACAGCAAACAGAGTTTATTGCGCCAGCATGCTGGGGCCAGACCGCGCTTGGGGCACACAGGCCAGCCAAACAGGGCAGCTGGACCTCGAACGAGCCCAAGACAGAAGCTTATGTAGGACCTTTTGGGCTAGGAAATACATCAAAAGTAACAACCTTAGACATGTTAGTTTTTATGGCCTTCAGACAGCAGGGAGCCTGTTCCGTTCCCATACCCACTATCTGTCTGGCTCATCCCATTCTCACACCCTTATCGTCCTCCTTTTCCTGGGACCTGGGACCTGAAACCAGAGAAGAATTGCGCCATTGCACAACAATAACATTTTACCCATACCCTAACATTAGTAATAATTGAATTGAATGTCTGCTGTAATCCAGGTCTAAGTGTTACAAATTTCCCAATCAATGAACACTTTGCAAACACTCTATAAGGTAATTATTACCCTTCCCACTGGATGACCAAAGTCAGGTACTCCAGGCCACACACCAGGTATTATAGTTGTGCAGTCTCTGGCTTCAGAGCCAGTGTGCTTAGCCCTTGGAGTACTGCAAAAGATGATTGACAGCTGAAATTAGACAATGCAATGTACTGAGAAGAAGGTCTTTGAGTGAAGGCATCCTGACATTTCCGACAGGCAAATTGGAAGCCACAGAAGAGTTTTTTTGGGTTTGTTTTCTCTTAAAGATTTAATTGCTTTTGGGCCAGTATAATACCCTGATTGTGAAAGTCCTTGCTTTGCATCTGCTGGGACCCCATATTAGCACCGGTTCTAATCCTTCAGCCCCACTTCCTATCCAGCTCCCTGCTTGTGGCCTGGGAAAGCAGTCAAGGATGATCCAAAGCCTTGGGACCCTGCACCCACATGGGACTCTGAAGAAGCTCCTGGCTCCTGGTTTTGTCTCTGGCCTTCTCTCTGTAAACTGACTTTCTAATAAATAGATAAATCTTTTGAAAAAAAAAGATTTATTTGTATTGGACAGACAGATCAAATTTACAGAGACAGAGACCTATCTTCCATCTGCTGGTTCACTTCCAAAATGGCCACAATGGCTGCAGCTGAGCAGATCCGAAGCCAGGAGCCGCTTACAGGTCTCCCACATGGGTGTACTGTCCCAAGGCTTTGGGCCATCCTCCACTGGTTTTACAGCTCTCAAGCAGGAAGCTGGATGGGAAGTGGGGCAGCCAGGACACAAATGGGCGCCCACAGGGAATGCTGGTGCTTACAGGTAGAGGATTAGCCTGTTGAGCCAACATGTTGGCCCCAGAAAAGAGAAGTTTTCAGGCTTGCCCTCTGGCATTCTCAAGCTGGTTAGGGTAGAGTTGGGCAAAAATATATTTACAGGGCCTGGCAACATGGCCTAGTGGCTAAAGTCCTCACCTTGAACACACCAGGATCCCATATGGGCACCGGTTCTAATCCCGGCAGCTCCACTTCCCATCCAGCTCCTGGAAAAGCAATTGAGGACGGCCCAATGCTTTGGGATCCTGCACCTGTGTGGGAGACCTGCAGGAAGTTCCTGGCTCCTGCCTTCGGATCAGCACAGCACCAGCTGTTGTGGTCACTTAGGGAGTAAATCATCAGATGGAAGATCTCTCTCTCTCTGTCTCTTCTCTATATATCTGACTTTGCAATAAAAATTAATAAATCTTATTATATATATATTTACAATTCAAATCTCTGCTATGTTGAAAGCATGGATTTCAGCAAGGAGCAAGACAGAGGTCATCCCTCTGCTGCACAATCCTATGTGATCCTACTGTGGAGGCCAGAGGCAGTGGTACTGAGAGTGGTCTCTGGGCAGCTGCTGGGAGTGCTTGGGGGAAGGATGCATTTCCCAGAGGAGATATCCAAGGAGAGAATATTCCACTGGAGAAATACCTCAGAGGTGAGTGCATGGAGTGAGGAGAGGTGATGAACACAAAGCAAAAAAAGGGAACCACACTACTGTGGTCTGCGCAAGGTCTGAGGAAGATGGATTTTTTGGACAGCTGGTCTAGGGCACTTGCAGTAGAATGTGGGCTCCAGGTAAAAAGGGCTGTGCCCTCTCCTCTGGGTTAGTGGTTTTGTTTTTTTTGTTTGTTTGTTTGTTTGCTTTGTTTTGTTTGGTTTAAAGTTTATTTGAGGAGTTAGTGGGTAGAGCTACCAAAAGCAAGGATGGCTGTGTCTCATGTGAGCATCCATTTGAATTCTAGCTGCTTTACTCCTGTTCTAGCTCCCTATTTAGGCATCTGGGAGAGCCAAGTACCTGGGCTCCTGCTCCCCGTGTGGGATACTGGGATGATGCTTTGGCCATTGGCTCCAGCCCTGACATTGTGACTATTGGGAGAGGGGTGGTAAACCAGCGGGTGGAAGATCTCTGTCTCTCCATCAGCATTCAAATAAATATTTTTTAAAATAAAAAGTTTATTTTAAAGGTAGAGCAACAGGAAGAGGGAAAGAGAATGTTCTGGGGCTGGCACAGTGGCATTCCATGCTAATCCTCTGCCCACAGTACCTGCATCCCTTATAAGTGCTGGTTCGTATCCCAGGTGCTCCACTTCCCATCCAGCTACCTGCTTATGGTCTGGAAAAGCAGAGGAGAATGGCTCAAGTCTTTGGACCCCTGCACCTATGAGAGAGATAAGAACACAGATCCTGGCTTCTGTTTTCAAATTGATTCCTCTGTAGTCATTGCAGTCATTTATGAAGTGAGCTAGTGATGGAAGATCTCTCTCTTTCCTCTATAAATGTATCTTTTAAATAAATATTGAAAAAAAAAAAAAAGGCCCAACATGGTAGCTTAGCGGCTAAAGTCCTCACCTTGCAAGCGCTGGGATCCCATATGGGCACCTGTTCTAATCCCAGCAGGCCCACTTCCCATCCAGCTCTCTGCTTGTGGCCTGGGAAAGTAGTCAAGTACGGCCCAAAGCCTTGGGATCCTGTATGTGCATGGGAAACATGGAGGAAGTTCCTGGATCCTGGCTTCGTATCAGCTGACCTCTACAGTTGCAGTCACTTGGGGAGTGAATCATCAGATGAAAGATCTTCTCTCTCTCCTCCTTTGTGTATATCTGACTTTCCAATAAAATAAATAAATCTTAAATTAAAAAATGAGAGAAAGATTTTTTTGAAAGATTTATTTATTTATTTATTTTGGAAAGGCAGATGTACAGAGAGGAGAGACAGAGAGGAAGAGATTCCATCCAATGATTCATACCCCAAGTGGTTGCAACGGCCAGTGCTGCGCCAACACGAAGCCAGGAGCCTCTTTCCGGATCTCCCATATGGGTGCAGGGTCCCAAGGCTTTGGGCCTTCCTCGTCTGCTTTCCCAGGCCACAAGCAGGGAGCTGGAAGGGAAATGGGTCTGCCAAGATTAGAACCGGCACCCACATGGGATCCTGGCACATTCAAGGCTAGGACCTTAACCATATCGCACCGTGCCCAAGAGAAAGATTTTTAAAGCTCTATCTTGTGGTTCACTTCCCAAAAGCCTGTAACATCAGGAGCCTGGAACTCCATCCCGCTCTCCAACCTGAGGAGACTAACTGCTTCCTTGGATCGTATTAGCAGGCATTCCAGTATGAAAGGTCGGTGTCCCAAGCAGTGGCTCAACCTGGTAAACCACTGTGCCAGCCCTCAGGTTTGCTCTAATGCTTTTCTTCCAGCTGACTTGGAAGTACAAGCAATTTTTGTTTCACCCCAGGTGATCAGCAGTGCCGTCCTCCAACTGCCGCCCACCTTGCTGTTCCCCTCCTGCCGCCCATTCGTCACTTCCACAGCCCTTCATGCCAAGTTTGTTTCTTGGAAGAGTCGTACCAAGTACACCGTAGCACCTGTGAAGATGAGGAAGACAGGGGGCCGCGATCATACAGGTGGGGGCAAGGGCAAAGGAATTTAGCCAGGAAAGGAGAAAACTGAGCTGGAACACCAGCTCATACCCTGGAAGGCTGAAGAATGTCATTTAAAATTAATACATGCACACAAGCCAGGGAATGGAATCTAAGACACCAGACCACTAGTCTGTGCTTCCAGACATACTCTGTGTGGCCTGTTTCTCTTTTTTTTAGATTTATTTATTTTTATTGCAAAGTCAGATATACAGAGAGGAGGAGAGACGGAAAGGAAGATCTTCCATCCAATGATTCACTCCCTAAGTGACCGCAGTAACCAGTGCTGTGCTGATCTGAAGCCAGGAGCCAGGAACTTCTTCCGGGTATCCCACAGGGGTACAGGGTCCCAAGGCTTTGGGCTGTCCTCGAGTGCTTTCCCAGGCCACAAGCAGAAGCTGGATGGGAAGTGGGCCTGCTGGGATTAGATCCCACATGGGATCCTGGTGTGTTCAAGGCGAGGACTTTAGCCACTAAGCCACCGCGCTGGCTCTATTGCCTGTTTCTTCAATACTCTAGCAATCACAGTCATTGAAATGTTTTTAGTATAATTGACATGGACCTCCGCTAACTTAGATTCAGTAATTTGATGGAATTTCAAGAATCGCATGATTATATTTTCATCAAGCTCCATACAGTTTTCTGCTTCCCCAGTGTATTGTGTGCAGACTGTGATATCTCTCTGCGTGGGCCTTAATGCTGGGAAGCAGCCTTCTCCAGGCTGTCCCCAGTGCTGGTGGCTGACGCGGTCTGCTCTGGATCATGTCCCCAACCTCTCCTGATCACAGGTCGCATCCGAGTGCATGGCATTGGCGGGGGCCACAAGCAGCGCTATCGTATGATTGACTTTCTGCGTTTCCGGCCAGAGCAGGACACTCAGCCTGGCCCGTTCAAGGAGAAGGTCATCACAGTCCGCTATGACCCTTGTAGGCAAGTTTGGGATGGGGATGGGGCTGAAAGACTTCTGTGTAAGCCTCTGAGAAGATGATCTGGCCTGCTCACCAGTCTATCCTACCGAACAGGTCGGCAGACATAGCCCTGGTGGCTGGGGGCAGCCGGAAGCGCTGGATCATTGCCACCGAAAACATGCAGGCTGGAGATATTCTCCTGAACTCTGACCGCATAGACCAGATGGCAGGTAAGAGCTAGCTGCCCAACAAGAGGGCTGAGGGCTAAAAGGTCCATGTGCTGAACCGGCTCTGTCTTTCAGTTGCCGCCCAGGAAGGCGATGCGCATCCTCTTGGGGCCCTGCCTGTGGGAACCCTCATTAACAACGTGGAAAGCGAGCCAGGTCGGGGAGCCCAATACATCCGAGCTGCAGGTATGGCGAAGGGAGCTGTGGGGGGCCCACCATCTGGAACTCCAGAACAGTAGCTAAGATCACAGCTCTGAGCCCACTGGCCTTTGTCTGCTTCACTGACACAGAAATAATGGGGGGGAGGGCAGCGGACAGGAGTGGATGATGTCCTTGTAATTTTGTTTTGTTTTTAGTATTTATGAAGTTTGTATTACATGCCAGCCTGTTTGCTGGAGACACACACTGCAGTAGTTTTTTAGATTTTTACTAATAAGGCAGATTTACAGGGAGGAGAGACAGAAAGATCTTCCATTTACTGGTTTACTCCCTAAGTGGCTGCAACAGCTGGAGCTGAGCTAGTTCAAAGCCAGGAGCCTCTTCTGCGTCTCCCATGTGGGTGCCGGGTCCCAAGACTTTGGACCATCCTTGACTGCTTTCCCAGGCCACAAGCAGAGCTGAATGGGGAAGTGGAACAGCCAGGGTATGCACCAGTGCCCTTAGGGAATCCTGACGTTTGCAAGTGGTAGGTAAGTCAGTTGAGCCATCACACTGAGCTGGATGTGCTTGTCTTTTGAGTTCAGCAATGGCACCTGTTGTCAGGATTGATTGATCAGACAAGAAGATTCTTTTATTTTATTAAATTACACTACGGCCATCATCCATGCTCTTGGGATAACTTGCTTTGTCTAAAAACATAGAGTTTATATCCCCAAAAGCCAGGGTGATGAAGTTATTGTTACAAAGGCCCGATATGCAAACTTCTGTTAATCACTATCTTGGAGGAAACTAAGTCTCTAGGGTTGGTTTTTCTATGTTAATTAAACTTAAAGCCAAAGGAGAAGAGCAGCCTATCCAATGAACAGAAGAGGGGAAGAAATACGCCTTGGAGGTATGGGAAACTTCTTCCATAATTTACAACCTGAGACATGAAAGAGAGCTTTGGGACTTGTTGCTCCAAAATAAACCACCACACCAGCTGTTCTTCCCTTGTTATAAGCGGCTTGTTCACACTCAGCTTCTTACCTGTCATTCTCTGACCCATTCTCTCCTAGTGGGCCCGGCAAGGGTTGCACAGAGGTTAGAGTCCTGTGCCCATCCCCTACAACCTCCTCTTTCCCATGTGGAGGGTGGTAGAGCTGCATTTCTCTCCTCCCCAGGAACGTGCGGCGTGCTGTTGCGCAAAGTGAATGGGACAGCCATCATCCAGCTGCCCTCCAAGAGGCAGATGCAGGTGTGTGTGGGTACAGGTGGGAGGGATCAGCAGAGGAGGAATTTCCTGAATGCACCTTTGCTGTCTGGGGAACAGCTGGCAGGTGTTCTATGGTGCTAGGAACAGTGGCCTGGAGCCCCACTACACAGTCAAGCATGCCTTACAGGGTTGACACCATCGTAGTAGAACTGGAAACTATGTCTTGCAGCTAACCCAGTTCCTGCCATGGTTCCTCTGGTTTTGCCCTGGCCTTCGTCTTACCCCCCCCACCCCCAACAAGACTTGGACCCTCAACACTGCCAGGCTCTTTCCCCTCTGTCTGCATCTGCTTTCTCTTGGCAGGTGCTGGAAACGTGCATAGCAACCGTGGGCCGAGTGTCCAATGTTGATCATAACAAACGAGTCATCGGCAAGGCAGGTCGCAACCGCTGGCTGGGCAAGAGGCCCAACAGCGGGCTGTGGCAGCGCAAGGGGGGCTGGGCTGGCCGAAAGATTCGCCCGCTGCCCCCCATGAAGAGTTACGTGAAGCTGCCCACTGTCTCTGCTGCCCAAAGGTGACATCCTCCCCAGTGTACACCCTGGCTCTAATAAAACGGCCCCTTTTCCCTCGTTTTCATCCTTCATAGGTCTTTTTGTGTTTTTTAAGGGCGGTGGTAGCGGGAAAGCAATAATCAACCGGGGCTAGGGGGGAAAAGAAAACAAGAGAGGACCGGACGGGGCCATCTCATACCCCTGAGCATGGAGCCGGAGCAGGAGCCAGAAATGAGTCCAAGGCTGCAGAAGCGGGGGTGGGGGGGGAAGCGGAGAGGGCACTTCCGGTGAGGCCGGAAAGGAAGAGGGAAGGGCGGCGCGGAGCTGCCTCGCCGAGGTGGCACCCGCGGGCCCCGCCCCGACGCGCTCTCGGGGCCCCAGTTTTTCCGCCCGGACTCGCGCAACGGACTCGCGCACGCCGCCGGCGGCAGGGCCTAAGCCCCGCCCAGCGCGGCCGGAGGCGGTCCCCGCCGGCCCACACCAGTCTGGTCCGCCCTCCCTGCGGGAGCCGCGGTTGTTTGGTGGCTGCGGGCGCCCCGCGCCACGCCCCCTCGTGGCCTCCTGCCCGCGGCACGCCCCCTCCCGCCCCTCAGCGACCCCCTCTGCGAGCCCCCGGCGGCGGTGGCGGCGGCGCCCAGACCTTCCGTCAGCCGCCAGCGCCGTCGTCGCCGTCGCGAAGGACGGAGCCCACCCCCCCCTCCAGCGCCAGGACTCGGTGGAATTCTGAGGTGGCCAGAAGCCCCGGCGCGGGCTCTCCCGGACTGGCGCCCCCGGCCGCTCGCCCGCTTCACCGCCGGCCCCGCCCCCACGCCCCCGTCCCTGCGCCACAAGCCTCAGTTCCCTCGTGGCCCCCTTCCCGCACCACGTCGCGGGATTCTCCCTTTCCCCGCCTGCTCCCCCCACTCTCTCTCACTCCCCTGACCTCACCTGCCGCCCCCCAGCTTGCCTCCCCCTCGCGACCCTCCGCGGCTCCTCAGCTTGCCATCCGCCGGCGCCAGGCCTTTCCTCCCTGCCCACCGCCCCCTGCTCTTCCCCGCCAGCCCGGGGTGGGGAGGTGGGGTGCCAGCCGAGCGCAACCTTGCCCTGGGCCGCCCGCTCCCTGGCGAGCGCGCGCATGCTCGTCCCCGCGCCCAGCCCTGGGATTCCCTGGGAACTGTCCCGGGCCGCCCTGCCCCCACCGCGGCTGCCCCGCTCCTGGCCGCTAGGGCCGCTTTTGGCATCTTGCTTTTGCTCCCCCCCCCCCCCAATCAGTTTCTTTCTGAACAAACACCGCAGCCTTGCTGTGCTGAAGCCGGGACTCCTCCCCAGTGAGCGACGACCCCGACCCCGGATGTACCCCCGCCTCCCCCCCAAGGCCGCCCAACAGCTGCTGCCACATTTCCTTTCCCAAACTCCTGGCCCAGCCTTGGTGTTCCCACCACTCCCTCTGGCTGGCTGCAGCGGGCCTGTTTCTGTTTCTCCTTGTGTGTCCCAGGTGCCAAGATGGTGGGGGAACTGCGCTACAGAGAATTCAGGGTCCCCCTGGGACCCGGTCTGCATGCCTACCCCGAGGAGATGATCCGCCAGCGGGTGGGCCACGACGGCCACCCCGAATTCCAGATCCGCTGGCTCATCCTGAGGCGTGGGGATGAGAGCGAAGGGGCCTCCGGCCAGGTGGACTGCAAGGCCGAGCACATCCTGCTGTGGATGTCCAGCGATGACATCTATGCCAACTGCCACAAGATGATGGACGAGGACGGCCAGGTCTTGGGGCCCTCGCAGGAGTCAGCGGGGGCCCTAGACAAGTCTGTGCTGGGCGAGATGGAGGTCGATGTGAAGGGCTTGATTCAGAGGGCTCTTCGGCAGCTGGAGGAGTGTGTGGGCACCACTCCTCCGGCACCGCTACTGCACACCGCTCACGTGCTCAGTGCCTATGCCAGCATCGAACCCCTCGCGGGGGTATTCAAAGACCCCAAGGTCTTGGACTTGCTAATGCACATGCTGAACAGTCCTGATTATCAGATCCGCTGGAGCGCAGGCCGGATGATACAAGCCTTGTCCTCCCATGATGCTGGTGAGGGGCTGTGGGAAAGGAGGATGAGTGGGAGAGAGGCAGGGACAGGCGGCTTGCACTCAGGACACTGAGTGGCAGAAGCCTGACCTCAGTAGAATGGAAAACGTTCGCTGCCCTTGTCTCAGAGTGGGGATGTGTGGGAGGGGAACCAAGGGCGTCCTCAGAAAGAGTCAAGGCTGAGT
Source organism: Ochotona curzoniae (assembly GCF_017591425.1). Lineage (NCBI taxonomy): Eukaryota > Metazoa > Chordata > Mammalia > Lagomorpha > Ochotonidae > Ochotona > Ochotona curzoniae. The sequence goes on along the minus strand of NW_024466004.1, from coordinate 8,138,347 downwards.
CCTCAGGAGTCTCATGGGAATTGGCCTGCTGTACAGAGGAAGAGCTGAGACTACCGCCAAGCGTGTGCACGTATTTGTACAGAGAAAGTCAACTGACTTTTGAAGTACATCATATTGGTGCCACTTCCTGGTGGTATGATGGTTGGATTGGGATTATAGAAGCCTCAGATGAGGTACCTGGGGCAGGTTAAGGCTGAGGGAGCAGTTACTGATGGAAGTTTGGGTTCCAGGGACCCGGACCCAGATTCTTCTGTCATTGAGTCAGCAAGAAGCCATTGAGAAACAGCTGGATTTTGACAGCCGCTGTGCTCTGCTAGCACTGTTTGCCCAGGCCACGCTGGCGGAACATCCCATGTCTTTTGAAGGCATTCAGCTGACACAGGTAGATCCCCTGAGGGCCAGCTGGGGGCTGTGGCCGGCAGCTTGGGCCTCTCTATGTAGCTGTCCACCTAGACCAGAGAGGCTGAGGCCAAGATGAGGCAGGTGTAGACCACAGGTTGTATTCTGCAGGTGCCGGGAAGACTGCTGTTCGCTTTGGTGAAGCATTATCTGCAAGCCACCTTCCTCCTGGACCAGCTGAACAGCAGCACTAGACAATCGGGAGCCCAGAATGAGGACTTGAGTAGGAACCGGAGTCGGCTGGAGCTGGAGTTCAGCATGGTCATGGGCACCCTGATCTCAGAGCTGGTGCGGGCCATGCGCTGGGATCAGGCTGGCAACAGGACAGGGACTTGGTCACACTCCCCCGATTCCATCTTCCAGCCTCAGGGGGCAGATGCTGATGATACACAGCTCCCAGCCGCCCAGGCTCAGCCCTTTGTCTACGGGTCAAAGAGATTTCGCCCTCGCTCTCAGTTCGCCAGTGGCAATACTTACGCCTTGTACGTGCGTGACACTCTGCAGCCTGGGATGCGGGTGCGGATGCTGGATAACTTTGAGGAGATCAGTGCCGGTGATGAGGGCGAGTTCCGACAGAGCAACAGCGGCATGCCACCTGCACAGGTGAGTGTGTGACACTCAGTGGTGGCATGCTGCTGGATTGAGACAATCCCTGGGGAGACCTAGCTGGGAACGGTTATCAGCAATGGTAGGAGAGAATGCAGGTTTGTGAGGAGACTGAAAGGCAAGGCAGCCCCAAATGTCTGGGCGAGAAAGATGGGATGCTTGAGGCCAGCAGGAAGCATCAGGACAAAAACCATCCAAGAAAGGGGGAAGGGAAAGTAGAACCCATGGAGAAGGAGCCTTTGCATACGTGTGTTCTCTGTATGCCAGCATTTTCTTTTACAGAAAATTTTTCTTACAGTTTTATTTATTTTTGTTGGGAAAAGCAGATATACAAAGAGGAGGAGAGAGAGGGCCAGAGCTGAGCCAATCTGAAGTCAGGAATTTCTTCCAGGTCTCCCATGCGGGTGCAGGGTCCCAAGGCTTTGGGCCGTCCTCAACTGCTTTCCCAGGCCACAGGCAGGGAGCTGGATGGGAAATGGAGCAACTGGGGTATAAACCAACACCCATATGGGATCCTGGCACTTGCAGGTGAACGATTAGCCTATTGAGCCATCATGCCAGCCCATTCTTCACAGATTTTTAAAAATATATATTTATTTTTATTGGAAAGACAGATATATAGAGAGAAGGAGAGACAGAAAGGAATCTTCATCCGCTGGTTCACTCCCCAAACAGCCGCAACAGCTGTAACTGAGCTGATCTGAAGCCAGGACCCAGGAGCTTCTTGGTCTCCCATGCAGGGGCAGGGTCCCAAGGGTTTAGGCCATCCTTTGCTTGCTTTCTCAGGGCACAGGTGAGGAGTTGGATGGGAAGTGGAGCAGCTGGTATTAGAACCGGCATCTGTATGGGAGCCTGGCTTGTGCAAGGCAGGATTTTAGCCACTAGACTACTGCACTTGGCTCCCTTCATAGATTCTTTTTCCAAGCCAGGACATAGGGTGAGTCTAAGGGCTTTAGTTTTTATTGGTCACAGTTACTCAGTCCTCTGTGAGCCCTCTCTTCCCCCTCCCCCCCTTTTACTTTCCCTCATCCCACAGGTGTTCTGGGAGTCAACAGGTCGCACCTACTGGGTGCACTGGCACATGTTGGAGATTCTGGGCTTCGAGGAAGACATCGAGGACATGGCCGTTGCTGATCAGTATCAGCAGACAGTGGGAGCCCTGGATCAAGGTGAGGCTGGGAGGAAGTCGGGGTTGGCTCTGAGCTGAGTGGAAGTGTCTGGTGAGGTGACACCCTTGTGTGTGCCCTCCCTCCCCCACCCTGGTCCCTGTCCACAGCCCTGCCCTCCCTGCGCTGGAAGCCCATGAGCGAGCTCTATGCCGCGCCTTACGTGCTGCCTGATGATGACGATTCCGAGGAGAGGGAGCACCTGACACAGGCTGAGTGGTGGGAGCTCCTTTTCTTCATCAGGCAGCTAGAGGAGTCGGACCACCAGGTCATCTTGCAGCTGCTCCAGGAGAACTTGGATGGGGAGGTAGAAGCCCTGTGAGGTCGGCAGACTGGGCAGTGGGGTTTGGAGCAAGAACGGGCTGCAGGGACCCCATGTTCCAAGGTGGGGAGGGATTGGTGAGCTTTGTGGGAGGAGCTAGCTGTCTACCGGCTGTCATACACTTCTCCCTGTTGAATGTGTGTACAGAGACACCCCTGCCTTTAGCAGGGACTCCAAAGCCCACACGTCAGCAAGGTTGCCTGCAACAAGAACTGTTCTCTTTCACAGCACATTCTGGATGATGAGATCCTCTCTGAGCTGGTCGTTCCCATAGAGTTGGCCCAGGAAATGATGCTGTCTATGCCACAGAAACTGGATGACAACAGCCTTAGGGACCTCGTCAACTGCCGCATCTACAGAAAATACGGGCCTGCGGCCCTGACCAGCCAGGCAGCCTACCAGGCCTCTCTAGAAACTGAGCAACAGGTCCTCCCACCTGAAGCCCAGCCCCAGGAATCGGAAGGTGCAGCCAAAGCAGAAGGTAGATGTAAACAGAAGTGCAGGTGTGGCATGTGAGAGCTGTCCACGCTCACAGCTAAACAACCCCTCCTGGACAGGATAGCGTCTTACAGCGTGAGCATTGTGGCACTGTAGGTGAAACTGCCGCCTGAGACACCTGCATCACATGAGGGGCAGTAAGGCCCAGGTGTTCAGTTTCTAGCCTGACTCACTGCTAGTGAAGCAGTAGATGATGGCTCAGGGACATGGGCTCCTACCATTCACATGGGAGACCTGGCTGGAATTTGAGGCTCCTGGCTTCTACCTGGCTCAGCCCTAGCTGCTTTGTCCATTTGTGACGTATAGCAGCAGATGGAAGCTCTCTCACTCCTTCCCTGTTTTAGTCACTGTATTTTTCAAATAAATTAGTAAATCTTTAGAAAGTGGCACTTCGGGAATGATCCGAATCCTGGAGATGGGCAGCAAATGGAAAAGTTGGCATACTCTTCTGGTCATAGCACGAAAGAGGCTAGAAAGTCAGTGACAGGAGGTGTTTGAGGTTTTGAAGAAGCCCTCTGGTGGGACCTGAGCATCAGGTTACTGCTTAGGGTGCCTGCATCCTGTGTGAAATCCCTGCCTCAAGTCCCAGGTACTCTGCTTCAGAGCCAGCTTCCTGCTGAGTACTCTAAATGCTGCAAGTGATGGCTCCGACACTTACCCACATGGGAGACATGGATGGAGTTCCAGGCTCCTGGCCACAGCCTAGCCCAGACATAACTGTTTCAGGCATCTGGGAAGTGAATCAGCAATGGAAGATTTCCTTGTGTCTGTCTGCCTTACAAATGAAATGAAAATATTTTAAAGGTTTAATAGTGCTCTTGTGTTTTGAAAAGATTGATTTATTTGAAAGGCAGAGTTAGAGGGAGACAGTTCTTCCATCTGCTGGTTCACTTCCCAAAACGCTGCAGCAGCCAAGGCTGGGCCAGCTCGAAGCTGTGGCCTTCACTGTATCTCCTGTGAGTATGGGGCAGAAGTAATTAGGCCATCTTTTACTGCTTTCCTGGTGTATTTGCAGGGAGCTGAGTCAAAGTGGAACAGCTAGGCACCAGTTGGCACCTGTGGGGGATGCTGATATCACAGGCAGTAGCTTTACTCACTACATCACAAAGTTAACACTGACTTTGGTAGGGAAAAAGTTTTGTGCTAGTACATCTAGGTACATGATCTGTTGACTTTAGGCAGAGAGCTGCTTAGCTGTCTGTAAGTATACAGAATATAAAATTTATCATGAAACTGCTATAGGTATTATAAGTACATTGAGATACTATGGGACTGGCATTGTGATGTAACAGGAAATCCTCCACTTGCAACACCTATTTCCCATATGGGTGCCTGTTCAATACTCTGCTGTTCCACTTCGATCCAGCTCCCTGGCACTTGGGCTCCTGCACCCATGTGGAAGACCCAGATGAAACTCCAGGCTACTGGCTTTGATCTGGCCCAGGCCTAACCATCACAGCCATCTGGGTAATGAACTAGTGAATAGAACATCCCTGTCTGTCTCTCTCTTCCCTTCTCTGTAACTCTGTCAAATAAATAAATTTTTTATTAGAAAAAAAAATTTAAGATTTATTATTATTTTTTTTATTGGAAAGGCAGATATACAGAGAGGGAGTTCTTCTGTCTGATGGTTCACTCCCCAAGTGACCACAACAGCTGGAGCTAAACCGATCCGAAGCCAGGAGCCCAGAGCCTCCTCCAGGTCTCCCACACGAGTGCAGGCTAACAAAGCCTTGGGCTGTCCTTGACTGCTTTCCCAGGATACAAGCGGGGAGCTAGATGGGCAGCAGGGCTGCCTGGATTGTAACTGGCACTCGTATGGGATCCTGAAGCATTCAAAGTGAAGACTTTAGTCACTATGCTATCGTGCCAGGCCCTAGGAAAAATTTTTAAACCTAACTTTTAGGGGAACAGATAAAACCATTTTGAGGAGAAATGAGAAAGAAAAGAGCTGTGACTGCCCTTTTGTAATCACTGTTAATGACAGCTCACCCTGTGGCTCCTGGATTTCCACAGCCCAAGAAGCACCGTGCTGGAGCCCTGGTTCCCCTCTGCAGCGTCTGGCAGAGGAATGCAGCCCCACTGGGAAAGTCCTCCTGGACCTGGAGCGGGCACTGGGCTCTGAGGGCAGTCGGGAGAGTGCTGTTGCACCCTGCCTGCTGCAGCTCCAGCGACACCCCCAGCCCTTCCTGGTGCTGATGCAGAGCCTTGGCACACCTGCCACCAACCGGGCACTGCACCTGTCTGCTTTGAGGTACAGGGATGGAGAGTGAAGGGTGGGGGTGGACAGAGGGGCATCTGTGAGGCTGACTGCCCAGCTTCATCCTCTCCTCCAACCCTCCAGAATCCTGACACAGCTGGTGGACTTCCCTGAGGCCCTGCTGCTGCCCTGGCACGAGGCCATGAGTGCCTGCATGGCCTGCCTGCAGTCCCCAAAAACTGACCGAGAGGTACCATCACCTTACCCTGGGAGCCTCTGGAGGAAGAGGGAGTGCCTTAGAAGCAGCAGCTGGGGAGGCTGTGGCACTGGGCTGTGATCTAGGGTAAAGGCCCTTATGCTCTCAATTTGCCATTTGGGTTTTAAACGGAGTTTTATTTTTTTGACTAGGTAACATACTCACATGGTTCACAAATCAAAATGATGTAACAAGGTATACACTTTCATACCTGCTGCCTCTCCTCCTAGTGCCCCCCCCACACACACACACATACAAACCCTCACTGCTAATTGCTTGCATTAACTTAGGTACCTTCCTCCCTATGTTTGCTTGTGCAAATGCAAAGAACCCCAAATGTAAAGTTTCACTAACTAGCCCCTTGCTAACAACTGGCTTGAAGTCCTCACTGACTGGCCTCTTGACCAGGCTGATGGGAGAAAAGGGCTGAAGGCAGCAGAGGGCACCAACATGTCCCAGAATCCCCAGCAAGAGCTAAAGAGAGGTCCTGCGTACAGGAGTAAGAGAATGGGGGTCATGGGGCAGTGGGTGTCTGCAGTCTCCACCTCAGACTAGATTTAACAAGGTATATTAAATCTACACTGGGGTGGACTCTGACAGTGTTCTCACACAAGCTTGGTCCTTTCCTAAGGTCCCTCCCAGCCACCTATGTCCCATGCCTTGGGCTTGCAGGTCCCCAAACCCAGTCTTGCAGTGGGGCTTTAGGGCAGCTGGACCTGTCCACAGGAGCCCAGGGCTACACTGCACCTCTTGCAGAAAGCATCAGTGGCCTGGATTCCTAGGGTGGTTGGGCAGCTCAGGGCTTTTTATGCTTATTTCATTTTTGTCTCTGGTTCTCTGATCCCTCCTGGGTCTCATCTGTTTACATCCTCAATCACTGTGGTCACTGCAATGTCCCCAGCACACAGTGCTGCACCATGGCTCTTGGCCACTGTGGGTGTCCTTGTGGCTAAGCCTCATGTTGCTGGACTCACTTCCCTGACCTGGATACATCCCTGCAGGTGCTCCAAGAGCTAATCCTCTTCCTACACCGCCTGACCTCGGCAAGCCGGGACTACGCCGTTGTGCTCAATCAGCTGGGAGCCCGCGATGCCATCTCCAAGGCCCTGGAGAAGCACCATGGGAAGCTGGAGCTGGCACAGGAGCTGCGAGACATAGTGTTTAAGTGCGAGAAGCATGCCCACCTGTACCGGAAGCTTACTACCAACATCCTGGGTGGCTGCATCCAGGTCAGGAGGGCAGCTAGACCTGCAGACCTTTGGGAGAATTTAGTGTGAGCAATGCTAGGGATGGGAGTGGGCAGCTCCCAGGAGTCTGGGAAGGGCCTTGCTCCCATTGTATGCCTGCCAGGTCTTCTCTGCCACACATAGAGGGAATCCCACCGCTACCCTGATCTTGCTTGCTCCTATGTGTTCATGCATCTCTCTGTGTCCCTTCTTCCTCACCAGCCCCTACCCAACCCTGTTGTCCCTGCAGATGGTGCTGGGCCAGATCGAAGACCACAGACGAACCCACAGGCCCATCAACATCCCCTTTTTTGATGTGTTCCTCAGACATCTCTGTCAAGGTTAGTGCCCCTTCCCATAGCCCCGACACCTGTCTTGTGTCCCCTCTGCTCCCTCTGAGCTGTGCCTTCCACCTGTCCCCTGCTCGCCCCCAGGCACCAGTGTGGAAGTAAAAGAGGACAAGTGCTGGGAGAAGGTGGAGGTGTCCTCCAACCCACAGCAGGCTGGCAAGCTGACGGACCGCAACCCCAAGACCTACTGGGAGTCCAGCAGCAGCTCTGGCTCCCACTTCATCACCTTGCACATGCGCCAGGGCATCCTTATTAGGTACCACACCCACTTACTGAGCACTGTGTCCGCTGAGCAGCACAACTAGGCTTGCTTGGGCTGTTGCTGCGTTTGTCTGGGGAGGGCCTCTTCTCACTGTCCACATTGGGCCAGACAGTGCCCTGGGCTTGGGTGTGCCAGATGTGGCTCCTCTCCCACTCGCAGGCAGCTGATCCTGCTGGTGGCCAGTGAAGACTCGAGTTACATGCCTGCCCGGGTGGTCGTGTGTGGGGGTGACAACGCCAGCTCTCTCACCACAGAGCTCAACTCGGTAGAGACCTCTGCTCCCCTGGCCCACCCCCTATAGGATCTGCTTTTTGGTGTGGACTCCAAACTCCTTCCTGTCTCGTGCCTTACACAAGGCACAGTGAGTTGTTGCTCTCTGTGCTTATGTGACAGCTTCGGCCCTGAGCAAGGAACCCACCCATCCTGGGCTGTAGAACGGGACGGGGGATGGGCCAAGGGCTTGGGCATTGCATGGGCAAACCTGGGAGCACTGGGTGCTCCTACTCAGGTATGGCAGTTACAGCCCTGTCTCTACCCTGCAGGTGAACGTGTTGCCCTGTGCCAGCCGTGTGGTCCTGCTGGAGAACTTGACCCACCCTTGGCCTGTCATCCAGATCCGCATCAAGCGCTGCCATCAGGTGAGGCCTAGGACACAGGGTGTGGCCTCGGTATAAGGCTCTTGGCCCTGTCACCTGTGGCCCATCTTGAGCCAGGAGGGGCACTGCCAGAGTATTGGACAATCCCATACACAGGGGTGAGGCTTGAGGGCATTAGCTCATTGCGAGCATTCCATAGATGGTAGTTGAAACCAGGTGTGTGCATGTGTATGCACACACAAACATAGGTACATGTTGCAGGGTGGCATGGACACACGCATCCGGGGAGTGGAGGTCCTTGGCCCCAAAACTACAGGCTGGCCAGTGTTCCGGGAGCAGCTGTGTCGTCACACACGCCTCTTCTACATGATCCGGGCACAGTCCTGGAGCCAGGACATAGCAGAGAACCGCAGGAGCCTGCTGCACCTGAGTTCTCGGTGTGTAAGCATATGTGCATCTATGCGCATACATGCATGTGTGTGTACATGTGTGCCTCTGGAAGCCTGAGTCCTGCACATGATTGGTGTGCAGGGCCCAATACGAATCACAGGATGGGGCTATTAAGTGCTTGTAGAGGGGCTGGAGTGTCAGGAGGAGAGGAAAGGATGAAGGGAAGAGATTTCTCTGTTGAGCTGGGGATGGGGATACTGGACAGCTCACGGCAACCCCGAAGAACTGAGTGGGGCTCTGAGGCAGGTCCTGGGATCAGCTCTCAACCTCAGGCTGGGTAGACACCAACTAGGGAATATGCTCAGGCCCCTCACATCTGCATTCTCCATCCTCACTCCCAGGCTCAATGGGGCTTTGCGCCAGGAGCAGAATTTTGCTGATTACTTCCTTCCTGACGATGAGGCCGCCCAAGCACTGGGCAAGACCTGCTGGGAGGCCCTGGTCAGCCCCCTGGTGCAAAACATCACCTCCCCCGGTAACCATCCCCCCTGCTGGTCCCCTTTGCATCGCCTGGTCCCACAAACCCACACCTAGCTGTACCCTAGAACCACTGGGTTATATGCTCTTTGCTCTTTGGGTGCAGCCAGGGTCTCACTGCCTGTCCCTTTCTCTGTGTCACTCTATCCTATTGCTCATTGTCTACTCTGTCCAATCCAAGCTCTCTCGCAGCCCTGGGGACACATTGTGCCTTGCCTTACTTTGCTCTTCCTGCAGATGAGGAGGGTGTCAGCCCCCTGGGCTGGCTGCTGGACCAGTACCTGGAGTGTCGGGAGGCTTCTCACAATCCGCAGAGCCGCGCAGCAGCCTTCTGCTCCAGGGTGCGCCGCCTCACACACCTGCTGGTACACGTGGAGCCCTGCCAGGCGCCGCCGCCTCCAGTCATCGCCACTCCTCGGCCCAGTAAGTCCTGAGGGTTCTGACTGCGATCCTCACTGGGAGCATTAGATTCCTGGGCTCCCACTAGCATGCCACAGGGTCCGGGCCCTCCCCTTGTGCCCAACCTGTTCATCCTGCATGGTGGCAGAATGTCAGGGAGGGGACTCAGGAACCAAATGGCTACCCCTAGTTGAGTTGTCCATTTTCTTCGGCTCCCCAGAGGGCCGGAATCGAAGCCACGACTGGAGCTCTCTGGCCACGCGGGGTCTCCCCAGCAGTATCATGAGAAACCTGACACGCTGTTGGCAAGCCGTGGTGGAGGAGCAGGTGAGCAGGAGTGGGGTCAGGCATCATGGGGCACTGCAGTGGGTGATGCTGCGTCTTCACCTTCTTGCTCCTCCTTTCCTCTCTTGCAGGTCCACAGCTTTCTGGTCTCACACTGGCGAGATGAGAACTTTGTCCCGCGCTATTGCGAGCACTTTTACAATCTACGGAAGTCAAGCACTGAGCTGTTTGGGCCCCGAGCGGCCTTCCTGCTTGCACTGCAGAACGGCTGTGCTGCTGCCCTGCTGAGGCTCCCTTTCCTTGCAGCTGCCCACGTGAGTCTCCCCGCTGCAGCATGCCTCTTCCCTCCCAGAGAGCACCTACTGCATGCTTGTTTGGTGTCATTGTAGATGACCACAACATTAAAAAATACATGCTAAATAGACGGGAATGTGCTACCAAGTGTATCTTGATTAAGTGTTCTGTTCTTATGCCTGATTGTTCATGTACCTTACCCTGCTCTTTATATATCTATTTGAAAGACAGGGAGAGATCTGGCATCTGCTACTTCATACCACGTGCTAGCAGCAACTGAGGCAGGACCAGGCCAGAGGCAGGAATTTGCAACTCAATCCAGGTTCCCAGTGTGGGTGTAGAGATCCAAGCATATGGCCATCATTTGCTGCTTTCCCAAGTGCATTGTCAGGGAGCTGGATTGGAAGTAGAAGAACTAGAATTTGAACCTGGCATTCCTATATGGGATGCTGGTTTCTCAATAGATGGCTTAATGTGCTGTGCCACATCCCCATTGTGTCCATAAATGTGATAAGTATTCTAACTGCCTCTGCCCTGTGGTAAGAGCTAAGAGGGAAGCGTGACCAACTGCATGAGTCCTTCCAGGGATAGTGTTCCAGGGAAGGCACACAGTGCCGCAAGTGGTACCTGCCACACTGGTGCCCCTGGTAAGCAGGGCATGGTACAGTGGAAGATCAGGGCTGCTGAGTGCCTCCAGCTCCGTGGGCATCATGAGTACCTTACTGCAGGTAGCCACCATGCACATAACCTCATTTTGTAAAGATGTTCTTATTTTACTTGAAACTCAGACTTAGAGAGCTCTTCTATCCACTGGTTCATTCCCCAAATGGCTGTAATGGCTAGAGCTGAGCTGATTGAAAACGGAACCAGGAACTTCTTTCAGGTCTCCCATATGGATGCTGGCTCCCCAGCAATTGGCATCACAGGAGGAAGATTAACTTGCTATACCACTAAACTGACCCTAACCTCCTCATTTTAAAGTACTACTATTGGGCCTGTTGCGCTAGCCTAGTGGCTGAAGTCCTCACCTTTCACGTACCAGGATTCCATATGGGCACTGGTTCTAATCCTGGCAGCCCCACTTTCCATAAGCTTCCTGCTTGTGGCCTGAGAAAGCAGTCAAGGATGGCCCAAAACCTTGGGACCCGGCACCCACATGGGAGACCCAGAGGTGGCCCCAGGCTCCTGGCTTCAGATCAGTTCAGCTCTGGCCATTGGGGTCACTTGGGGAGTGAATCAAAGGATGGAAGATCTTGCTCTGTCTTTCCTCTCTATATAACTGACTTTCCAATACAAATAAAATAAATCTTAAATAAAATACTGCTATTAGGAGCCGCTATTGTGCCCACCTACAAAGCCAGAATCCCATATGAGCATAGGTTAGTTCAAGTCCTGGCTGCTCCACTTTCAGTCTAGCTCCCTGCTAATGAATCCAGGAAAGCAGATGATGGCCTAAGTGCTTGGGCCAGGCTCCTGGATTATTTATTTATTTATTTTAATAAGTTCTATGACAGTGTCAAGCAAGGAAGAGGGCTGCCAGCTATGGGCATGTAGGCTCCCAGCTGTTCATGTCGCTGTTTGCTGGTTCAGGGTCTGTTTGTGCACTTTTGATGCCCAGGTGAGCGAGCAGTTTGCCCGGCACATTGACCAGCGTATTCAGGGCAGCCGCATTGGTGGGGCGCGGGGGATGGAGATGCTGGCACAGCTGCAGCGCTGCCTGGAGACGGTCCTCCTCTTCTCGGGCCTGGAGATGGCAACCACCTTCGAGCATTATTACCAGTGAGAGAGGGAGATGGGGTGTGGTGTGGGGGGTTGATGACAGGACCCCAGGCCAGTCCAAGGAGCCCAGGAGTCAAGTGCAGGTGGGCCATCACCACCACCCATCCCACTGAGGCTTGGCCCTGGCTACATGTGTGTGCTGCAGGCACTACATGGCGGACCGTCTCTTGAGTATGGGCTCCAGCTGGCTGGAGGGGGCCGTGCTGGAGCAGATTGGCCTGTGTTTTCCCAACCGCCTGCCCCAGCAGATGCTAAGGAGCCTGAGCACCTCTGAGGAGCTGCAGCGCCAGTTCCACGTGTACCAGCTCCAGCGGCTTGATCAGGAGCTGCTGAAGCTGGACGACGCAGAGAAAAGGATACAGGTGGGTGCCAGTGTGGGCAGGTGATGGAGGCGGCAGCAGACTCGAGGAGGCCCATGACGGGATCCTGTGTCCCTGCAGGTAGGCCAAGAGGCCGGCAGCCAGGAGCCTGAGAGCCAGAGGAAGACTGTCAGGTCGGCTGCAGCTATGAGGTTTTTGGAGGAAGAGGAGGATAACAAGGACTTTTACTATGAAGGAGTGATGCCGGAAGTGTCTGTGCTTGTCCTGTCCCCCCGCTGTTGGCCTGTCTCCTCTATATCCCACATCATGGACCCCAGGATCTGCATACCTTCCTTTCTACGGGGCACTCTGAACCGATACTCCAACTTTTACAGCAGGAGTGAGTAGCCAGGGAGAGGCCCAGGGCTGAGACTTGAACTTGCACTTGGGAGCCTTGGTGTGGAGAGATGTGCTTGGAGGACAAGAGTTCCTTAGGCAGTGAAGGGAGGGCTGTTCTTGGGCCCCTGGCACCCATGTTGGAGACCTGAATGCAGTAGTTCCTGGCTCCTGGGTTTAGCCTGACCCAGCCCCAGGAGCTGTTGCAGTCATTTTGGGAGTAACCAGGTGAATGGAAGATCTGTCCCTCTTTCTGCCTTTCAAATGCGTTAAAATAAACTTTCCTTAAAAATACCTTCCCCCACCACTCCAAAGACTGGGCTTGAGAGCCTGCAGGTGTCAGGCCTGGCCCAGGTAGCTTCTGCATAGCAGAGGCTGACCAAGGAGGCAGGCCCGTGTCCCACAGAGGTCAGCAGTGGCAGTGCTTGACCAGGGCACACCCTCTCTTCAGCCCAGCTCTTTGAAATCCGCCCCGTTCCTGGCTTCTTTCTAGCTCAGCGCCACCCTGTCGTAGATGGAGGTCTGCAGAGGCAAATTCAGTGGACGTGGCTGGGCCGAGCTGAGCTGCAGTTTGGGGACAATCTCCTACATGTGTCCACCATACAGATGTGGCTGCTGCTGTACTTCAATGATCTGAAGGTGGCCAAACCCCTCTCCTAACCCTGCCCATCCTGCCAGTCCTCCCCTGCCCATTGTACAGGGAGCACTGAGTGTCCCCCTCCTCCTTTCCCCAGACTGTCTGTGTGGACAGCCTGGTGGCACTTTCGGGGCTCTCTGTGGAACTGCTGAACCAGGCCATCAGGCCACTGACCTCGTCCCGAGGCCCCTTGGACTTTCATGAGCAGGAGAACATTCCAGGAGGTATGCGCTAGGGGTCGTGAGAGCCTCTGCTGTGAGCCCAGGCCAGCCCCACCCCGTGGCGACCCTGGTGAGTGACGAGTGTGTATTTCAGGGGTGCTCAAGGTTCGAGATGAGGAGCCAACACCTAGGAGGAGTAGCGTGTGGCTCATCCCGCCCCAGACCTACATGAAAGCTGAAGGTGAAGGGGGCCGCAACCTGGAGAAGAGACGGAACCTGTTGAACTGCCTCATAGTCCGCATCCTCAAAGCCCATGGGGACGAGGGACTGCACATTGACCAGCTAGTCTGCTTGGTACGCTGTCCAGGGCTGTCAGGGAGGAGGCGGGGCAGGGCCCTGGCCCTGAAGACTTCCTCTCTGACAGTTGTGGGAGTGGCCGTAGAGGGTATTGAACACAGCCCTGCTGACCTGCTAACCTGCTCTTCCTGTGTTCTGCCTGCCAGGTGTTGGAGGCCTGGCGCAAAGGCCCATGTCCACCCCGCAGCCTGCTCTACAGCCTTGGCAAGAACTCCACCTGCAGCAGCACCGACGTCCTCTCATGCATTCTGCACCTGCTGGGCAAGGGCACGCTGAGGCGCCAAGATGATCGGCCCCAGATCCTAATCTACGCGGTCCCTGTGACTGTGATGGAGCCCCACCTGGAATCCCTGAGCCCAGGCTCCTTGGGCCCAAATCCCCCCCTCACCTTCCATACTCTGCAGATTCGCTCTCGGGGGGTGCCCTATGCCTCCTCCACTGGCACCCACAGCTTTTCCACTTTCCGATAGCTATGGGAGAGTCTGGAAGTGGGGCTTTCTACAGAATAAAACACAAGCATTTGATTGCATGGTGTGTGTGTGTGTGTGTGGTGGCAGCTCCTAGGGGGCTGGGTTCCAGCAGTGATGCCACCACCTGACAACACAGGGTTCTTGGTCAGGTAAGGGTGAAGGTCTGCCCTTCCCCCACTCACTGTGCACAGGGGATTGCATGAACTGAGGTGGGGTTGGGCCCCTTCTCATGCTGATGCTCATTGAATTAGCATGCTGCAATCCCAAGCCCATTCCCCCCTCTTCCTTTTCTGTCTCACCTGTTGCACAGAGCTGCCACCTAGTTCCCTTGGCAAGCCAGGTCTGCCCTTGCTGCTACAACTGGCTCCTCTGTCCCACTTGTACCCAGGTGGGTATGTGAGGGGACCCAGGGCTGCAACAGCCCTACAGCCTGTCCAGGCCACTGGGGAGGAAGAAAAAAACCCATGGTTATTTGCAGCCAAGGCGAGAGCTATAGGAATGGGAGTTGGGTAAAGTGGTACACTCAGGATGAGGCAAGAAGATGGGGAGCTGCAGAGGACATGGGCCATGTGCTCGCTCTGCACTATTTTAGACTTCAAAAAGCTCAGAGGCAGCAGAAGGAGGCACAGGTTTGTTAGAGCACAAAACTGAAACCCAAGCCTACATTTTACATAACACACATTGCCCTCCAAGCCTTCTGCAGATCTGTTAGTCTATACAGTTACCACTTCACCAGGACCCAGCACAGTAGCCTAGTGGCTAAAGTCTTTGTATTATGTGTACTGGAATCCCATATGGATGCTGGTTGGTGTCCTAGTGGTCCTATGTCATATCCAGCTCCCTGCTTGTGGCCTGGGAAAGCAGTCGAGGATGGCCCAAAGCCTTGGGACCCTGCACCAATGCAGAACTCTGGATTCCTGGCTTTGGATCAGTGAAGCTCCGGCCATTGTGGCCATCTGGGAAGTGAATCAGTGGACAGATCTTCCTCTCTGTCTCTCCTTCTCTTTAAATCAGACTTTCCAATAAAAATAAATCTTGTACCAGGGCCCAGCAGCGTGGCCTAGTGGCAAAAGCCCTCACCTTGCAGGTGGTGGGATCACAAATGAATACCGGTTCTAATCTCGGCAGCTCCACTTCCCATCCAGCTCCCTGCTTGTGGCCTGGGAAAGCAGTGGAGGATAGCCCAAAGCCTTGGGACCCTGCACCCGTGTGGGATGCCCGGAAGAAGTTCCTGGCTCCTGGCTTCAGATCGGCACAGCACCAGCCATTGCGGTCACTTGGGGTGTGAATCATTGGCTGGAAGACTTCCTGTCTCTCCTCCTCTTTGTATATCTGGCTTTGTAATAATAATAATAATAAAAAAAGTACTAAAACGAACTTACCTTTAAGTCCCATTTTTCTAGGAACTTTGTTAAGTATCTATATTGGGTCATGGTAGCGCTACTGGCCATCAACAGAACCTACCAGCCCTAAGGGCACTGGTGGGCCTGCCATTTGTCCCTCAAGTACCTATGACCTGTCTCCCTGGTTCTAGTCATGCCCTTAGTCCTGAGCTCACAAACAACTCCCAAGGCTTTTATCTCCAGCGTCCTGCTCTGGGCTCTAGTAGCCAGGGTCGCACACACTGCATGCAAGGGCAGAGGATGAGGCTCTTGGTCCCCATCTCCCTGTCAACAGATGCCCCACAGGTCATCTCTGTTCATGTGCAGGTGCTGCAGCTTTTAGCTTTTCCCCCGACATCCTGCAAAATATCACCATCAGCAGATCAGCTCCACTCCACCTGACTCTGGCCTAGCAACTTCCCAAATCCAGGGGAGCTCTGACCTCTGGTGTAGCC
Source organism: Ochotona curzoniae (assembly GCF_017591425.1). NCBI lineage: Eukaryota > Metazoa > Chordata > Mammalia > Lagomorpha > Ochotonidae > Ochotona > Ochotona curzoniae. Next base: position 8,122,625 of record NW_024466004.1, on the reverse strand, counting down.
CCATTTTCTGTCACCAGCACCAGCCTGTCCTTGACCATCTTTCTCTTATCAGAACCTCTCATTCCCAGAGAGCAGCTGGCATTTCTAGGAGCAGGGGACATAAGTGTGCCAACATCACATCTGCACATTCCTTCCAGTCCTACAGAGGGTTGGGTCCTGCACTTGTCAAGGCTATCAAGGCTAACTCCCCCAGCCCTCCCCACAAAAGCCTCCTGAAACACAGATGGACTCCATCACCATCACAGTGTAACGAAGGGACAGACCTAAACAGGAAGCAGTTGAGTGGGGGCCAGGACACGTGGGACAGGGAGGAAAAGGAAGGTGAGCACTAACAGGCATGACTTCTTTTTTTTTTTTTTTTAAAGATTTATTTATTTATTGGAAAGTCAGATATACAGAGAGGAGGAAAGACAGAGAGGAAGATCTTCCGTCCGATGATTCACTCCCCAAGTGAGCACAACGGCCGATGCTGTGCCAATCCGAAGCCCGGATCCAGGAACTTCTTCTGGGCATCCCACACGCGGGTGCAGGGTCCCAAGGCTTTGGGCCATCCTCGACTGCTTTCCCAGGCCACAAGCAGGGAGCTGGATGGGAAGTGGAGCTGCCAGGATTAGAACCGGCACCCATATGGGATCCCGGGGTGTTCAAGGCGAGGACTTGAACCACTAGGCCACGCTGCTGGGCCCCAGGCATGACTTCTTTCTGCAGTGTCAGAAAGTTCGGATTGTGGGGCTACTCATACACACTCTTCTGAATATGCTCAAAACAAATGGGTTGGGCCCAGTGTGACAGTGTAATGGTTAAGGTCCTCACCTTGAATGTGCCAGGATCCCATATGGGTGCCGGTTCTAATCTCAGCAGCACCACTTCCCATCCAGCTCCCTGCTTGTGGCTTGGGAAAGCAGTCGAGGACAGCCCAAAGCCTTGGGACCCTGCACCCGAGTGGGAGACCTAGAGGAGGTTCCTGGCTCCTGGCTTCAGATCGGCACAGCACCAGCCGTTGTGGCCACTTGAATCATCAGATGGAAGATGTTCCTCTCTGTCTCTCCTCTCTGTACATCTGCCTTTCAAATAAAATAAATAAATCTTAAAAAAAAAAAAAAGTAAATGGGTAAATTACATGGAATGTGAGTCATATCACAACAGAACCCTCAGAACAAAAAGTATACAGCTGAGGAACTAAGCTTTTTCCTGCATTGCCTGTGGATCCGTGCTAGAGCAGCAGCTGCTTGAAGACCTGGGGCAGCTAATACTTTTTATTATTGCTTTTATTTGAGATAGAGACAGGGAAACAGAGACCTTTCACCCACCAGTTTATTTCCCAAATGAGCATAAACAGCCAGGGTAGTCAGGCTGCATCCAGGTTTCCCCTATTGGTGGCATGGACCCAAACACTTGTGCCATCTTCCACTGCTTTTCTGGGTGTATTAGCAGGGAGTAGCCAAGTCTCTCAACTGCACTTACACAGGCTGCCAGTGACTCCACACACTGGCCCTGGCCAGCGCCATCTCAAGGTGGACATTGATGATTTATTGTAGCCACCATCATTGGAACCCCTTTGCATGCTTGGGAAACTTCACACCACAAATTCGGAGGGAAGAAATGGTCCCCCTCCCACAATGCACAGAACAAGTGCTTGCTCCCCCAGCACACCCTTGCAGTGACCAAGGCAAAGCAGGGAGGACCCCTCCCGGGTCCACACTGCGATGTTTCTCCCTGCTCGGGCTTTGCCCTCCACTCCTTCAGCGCTTCCTCAGCCTTGTCAGCGGCGCTGAGGGCAATAGCTGGGAACTGCTTCTTCTGGCCAGCACTTGTTGACCCTGAGGATCCTGTGGCAAAAGGTACCTACCTCTCCCAGCCATATACATCCCCAAGTTTCATAAAAAAAAAAAAAGCGCAGTGATTAGGGAAAATATATATATATATACATATAAATGGTCACAAAACTTAATGAAGTGGCTCCTACATGAAGTCTCAGTCCTGGGAGCCCTGAACAGACTCCACTACATCTCTTCTGAACTGGAACCATTGGCAAAGACAGGGCCCAGGCTGAAGGAGTGGACCCAAGCTGGCGGACAGCTGTAGTGCCACGTCCTGGGGGCAGCCCTGGGGCAGACCGAGCATCCTCAGGACTTCTCTGTGTAGTTCTTTCAAGGGCAGCACTGGCCCTTGCTGGGAGCTTTGGCCATGCCTGTAGGACAGCTCCGGGCTACTCCTTGCTCACAGGGAGACGCCTCCTGTCCTTGCCCGCGTTCCGCCGCCGCTTGCGACTCAAGAAGCTGTCTAGTTTCTTGCTGCGCTTCAGCTCCTGGAATTTCTCAGCCAGGGCCAACTGGCGCTGCTCAGCTATGGACAGAGAGGGTGCGAGTGAGCTGGTGAGTCACGGGTGCCCCCTCTCACCCTTCGCCCTGGCCATCAGGCTAGCATTCAGTAGCTGCTGGGGCTCAGCAGTAACTGTGGCCAAGAGTCCAAGCGAATTTTTAGATGATCCCAGTCACACTCAACCCAATCACGCAGCAAGGGGAAAGCAGAGAGGTGGGGGTGGGGAAGGGTGATGTGTGACAGAGATAAAGCCATAACTCTTTGCCACAATCTAAGGGAACCACCCAGCTTTCAAATAACGCCTCCCTGTTATTTGTCCTGGAGTAGGAGGCACCTGCTGCACCTCCTGTGGAAGCTGAGGGCCTACTCACATCTCTTCAGGAAGTAGGGCCGGTGGCCCTGCTGGGCCTGCACCCGCCGCTCCTGCTTCTGGGCCAGGCGCAGCTCCTGTTGCCGCTTCCGCTCCTGCTGAGCCATTTCCTGCTGTTCCTGAGAACCCCAGGAGCCAACAGGTGACCAGGTGATCCCAACACACACACCCTCACCCGCCCCCAAGCCGGCTTTCACTGGCGGCCCTGCTTCACTGTAGGCCGCTTACCATCCGCTGAAGCAGCTGCCGCAGCTTCTCATGCTCCTCCCCAGAACGGTGCTTCTTCAACTGCTTTCTCACGAGCTGCACATGGGAAGAGCAACACAACAGAGAGCATGCTGGGGTGCCAGCCAGGACCTCACGCCCAGCAGAACTGCAAGAGACTCCAAGTCACTCAGAGACGACTACCACCCTTTCTGTGATCAGGAAACTACCGCAAGGAGAAAGCATCGTTTGCTGGGGGGCATGCAGTTAGTGAACTGCTGGGCCAGGATCTGAGTAGTCATACAAACCAAGTTAAAGAGAGCTCAATCTGCCCATGACCTTGCTTCCTGCTCCACTGTGCCTTGCGCTCTAAGCTGCACCCCACCACCCCATCCCTAGAAGCCCAGGGATCAGCATCCCAATACACACCTCTTTCTCCTTAGTTCGGATGTCATTCAAGAACTCATACGTCTTGTCAAACACCTCGGGATTATATTCTCCTGAGAGATCATCAAAGCGAGGATCCCGGGCAACCTTTGGGGAGCAGAGTGACAATTTCAACCAGGCAGTTGAGTTTCTCTTCCCTGAGCAATGACTTTCTGCCCCTACCTCACCTTTTTGCTGACCGGTACAACTTGACGTAGAAACGGCACCCGGACCTTGGCCGACATTTCCAGGGGTCTACAGAGAAAAGTAAAGGATAGTTCAAGGGAATTCCAGACTTGGGCCAAGGATGTGCAGCTGTCCCTCCCCTCAAAGGAAGCAGCCACCTACTCAAGGCCCCAGGTCTCCCGCCAGCTGCTAGGACGGCCCCAATGCTCACTTGTGCTTATCAGCAACACACGCATTTTGGACACGTGGTCTGGAGTCCTGCTTCTTAGTGCCAGCTGTAGCAACCAACTGCTTGTATGCCTTGGTCCCCACTTGGCTCTGTAATTCCAACAGCTCCTCGAATGACATGTTAGACATATCTGTGGGATGTGACAGGGGAGGACACAGCCTGGCTCAGCAACTTGTGCTACAGGAAAGATGCCAGAGGACCGTTCACTACTTGAAGGCCCCAGCAGTGAGACTGTGTGGGTGCTACACTGCCACCTGATGCCCTAACTGTTCTGCTCCCCGGAGCTTCAGCTGGCCAAGAAAGCAATACACTTGAGCTCAGAAGCACCTCAAGCCATCGTCTCTTTTTCTCACCTCTTGATGTCTTTATTTGAAAGGCAGACAGGGAAAGAGAGATCATCCATCTGCTGGTTGGCATCCAGTCCTAACAGCTGGGGGGGCTAGGCCAGGCAGAAGCCAGGTGGCAAGAAGTCCATCCAGGCTTTCCACTAAGGTAGCAGGGACCAAAAGACCTGAGCCACCATCTGTTGCTTCTAACAGGAAGCTGGATCCGAAATTGGGTCAGCCAGGCACCTGGATGAGGCTGTCCCAAGCAGTAGCCTAAGCTGTTTTGCCACAATGCTTGTCCCTTTTATTGGCATTTGGCGAGCGAACCAGTCAGAGACCTCTCTTGATCTATTTTTTTTTAATACAGATTTAATTTCATTGGAAAGGAAGATTTATGTGCTCGCTTCGGCAGCACATATACTAAAATTGGAAAGGAAGATTTACAGAGAGAATGAGAAACAGAAAGATCTTCTGTCTGTTGGCTCACTCCCCCAATGGCTGCAATGGCTGAAGCTGAGCTGATCTGAAAACAGGAGCCAGGAGCTTCTTCCAATTCTCCCACATGGGTACAGGAAACCAAGGACCCAGGCCATCCTCTGCTGCTTTCCCAGGTTATAAGCAGGGAGCTGGAGGGGAAGTGGAGCTGCCAAGACATGAACTGGAACTCATACGAGGTTTTGTCACTAAAAGGTGGAAGATCAGCCTATGGAGCCACCACGCCATAAACCTTAAGATTTATTTATTTGAAAGGCAGAGTTATCGAAAAAGAAGACCCAGAAAGATCTGTTGGTTCACTCCTCAGAAGTAAATGGCCACAACAGAGCCAGGTGACACCAGGCTCTTCATCTGGGTCTCACATGTGTGGTAGGAACCCAAACACTTAACTCATCTTCTACTGTTTTTCTCAGGTCATTAGCAGAGAGCTGGATTAGAAATAGGAGCAGCTAGGACACAAACAGCTGTTCTTAGTATATGCCAGTGTTGCAGGCAGCAGCTTTATCCACTATACCACAATGCCAACAACTCCCCCCCACCCCCCGCTTAAGATTTAGTTATTTGGATTAGAAAGATCAGATTTACAGAGAAGGAGAGACAGAAAGATCTTCCATCTGCTGCTGTACTCCCCAGATGGCTAGGACAGCTAGAGCTGAGCTGAGCTGAAGTCATGAGCTTCTTCTGTGTCCCCCACATAGGTGCAGGGTCCTTGACTGCTTTCCCAGGCCACAAGCAGGAAGGCAGATGGGAAGTGGAACAGCTGGGACATGAACCAGCACCCATGTGGAATCCTGGCACTCGTAAAGTGAAGATTTAACCACTAAACCATCACACCAGCCCCAACCCCCCTTTTTAAACAACAACAACAACAGCAACAACATTTACTTATTTATATAAAAGGCAGAGTTACAGATCTCCCATTTGCTGTTTACTCCACGAGTAAGCCAAAGCCAAGAGCCTGGGATTTCATTAGGCTCTCCTATATGGGTGGCAGGGCCCAAGCACGAGAACCATCCTCCACTGCTTTCCAGGTGCACTGACAAGGAAGTGGATCCAAAGTGTCTGGTATATCAGCACAATAGTGATTTAACCCTCCATGCCAACACTCTGGCCTCAGTAAACATTATTATTATTACTCAAACTTATTTTACTTGTAAGAGTTACAGAGGGAAGGCCCAGTGTGATGGCTCAATTAGGTAATCCGCGCCTTGCAAAGCACCAGGGTCCCATATGGGTGCTGATTCGTATCCTGGCTGCTCTACCTCCATTCCAGCTCCCCAGCTTACGACCTGGGAAAACAGCAGAGGATGGCCCTATGCCCCCACATGGGAGACTTGGAAGCTCCAGGTTCCTGGTTTCGGATTGATTCAGCGCCAGCTGCTGTGGCCACCTGGGGAGTGAACCAGTAGTTGGAAGACCTTTCTCTGTAGATCTGCCTTTCCAATAAAAAATAAATAAATCTTACAAAAAAAAAAAAAAGAGAGAGAGATCTTGCATCCACTGGTTTTTCCCCAAACGGCTGCAAAAGCCAGAGCTAGATGGGAAGTGGAGTAGCAGGGATTGGATCCAGTGTCTACATGGGATGTCTGCGCAGCAGGTGGACAATTAGAGTGCTATGCCATTGCGCTAGCCCTAGTAGGTAGCTCTTAAAACTTTAAAAAGAAAAAATCCCAGCAATTCCACTTGGGATCCAGCTGCCTGCAAATGAAGGAAAGGCAACATATGACAGATCAAGAGCTTGTGTGAGAGATCCAGATCAAAGTCCTGGCTCCTGGCTTTAGCCTGGCCCAGTCCCAGCTGCTGAAGGTACTGGGGGAAATCAGTGCATGGAAGATTTCTCGTATTCTGCCTTTCCAGGAGATGAGAAGAATTACTTTTTATTCATTTTTCTAAAAAAATATTTGAGAGATGAAAAGAGACAATTCCTATTGGCTGGTTCATTCCCCCAAATGTTGCCAACAGGAGCCAGTGTCATGGCACAGCGTGTTAGGCAATCACATACCGAGTGGGCACAGGCCAAAGCCAGGAGATGGGAACTCAATTCAGATCTCCCTTGTGGTGGCAAGTACCTGAGGACCTGAGCCTCCGTGTGGGGCAGCCAGCTGGACTGCCCCAGGTGTTGACCACCAGGACCAACGCCCACCGCTAACCTGCTTTAAAGCAGATCTCCAGGGATACTCCACCTCAGTCTCTCCTGGGCTCACCCCTCTCAAAGGTTTCCTCCTCATTCCAGCCTAAGGTAAGTAAAAGCAAATTTGATCTTACCACTCCCACAAATCAGCTGTCCATTGTGCCAACCCCACAACGGATTCCAGAAGCCAACCATCCAAGCAGATGCCTTCCAGCCTGCAGACGACCCAGGCCGCTGGGACGTTTCTCATCGACTAACTAAGCCTCCTCTGCAGGCGGTCCCGCCTCGGTTCCCGGCGTCTGCCGCTCGCGGCTCGCCTTCCTCGGCCCCCTGCTACCCCTGCTCTTCACAGCGCTGACACCTTCAAACACCACCAAGTCCCGACTGAGTACTCAGCACTCGGCTGAACGTGAGCTCCCTCCCCCTACACCACCACCGCTGCCTCCCCAGGATTCCGGCAGCAATCCCCGGCCCTCACCCCTCGGCAGGTTGGGAGTCGCGGCCCCAGACTCCCCGTCATCCCGGGAACGACGAGGACGCCGGGCGCCAGGACCAGATTCCGCCATCCTTTCCGTGTTCTCCCGGAAGGAACTGCGTCATTTCCGCTCGGGGCGGCTCCCGCCCCTCCGCTTCCGGTGACGGCTTCCAGCAGGTGACAAGCAAAAAAAAAAAGCTGGCGCAGCGGGGCGCCGGGAGCGCGTCCCAAGGAGAACCTACTCCGGGGACAGCTCTGCGACCTTCTACCCGAGTCGCTCGGCGCTGGACTCCGCGCCCAGAAGCAGGGGCCAGGTCTTGTGGCCTTTGGTTTCGTGATGGTTCTTCGCTGCGAAGCCAGATCCTCAGGGCGCCTCCCCCCAACACAAACACCACACCGCACCCACGTTTGGAGACTTTAATTCCTTCTTATAAAATCTGAGCAGGCTTGGCTTCTGGGGATGGCGACAGCTCAGAAAGGGTGGGATTATCTTCTGGTCCCCGCCTCCCGGGTCAGGGAGAAGGAGGTTTCATGCCAACAGCTGCGACTCCTCTCAGTTCCCAGCCAATGCTCATGGCTCAAGCAGGGGGACAAGAGGGGACATGAGGCTGGGAGCAAGGGACGGGGAGCTCCTGTGGCTGCCGCTGCTCACTTCTCCCTATGTGCCTGTTCCCTTCCTTTCCCAGCAGATCCTGGCTGGCCGGGGGTGGGGGCAGAGCTGGAGCCCAGGAGCCATCAGAGGTGGACGGGGACAGAGCACCAAGGGGAAGGGGCCCTTGGCCCAAGAGGGTCGGACGGCAGACCTGACCCTCCCCCTACAACTCCCCACTAAATTCACAGCACAGAATACACCTCTAGTCCAACGACTCCAGGTGGAGTTATACTGAGTCCAGGGTCTGAAGGGGCAGGCAGGTGCAAGACAAGGGGGGCAGGGTAGACGAAAGACGACAACAGCAGGCTCGGGAGGCGCGGGGGGGGGGGGGGGGGGGGGGGGGGGGTGGCAGAAACTTGCTCCTAGCCGTGGGAGGAGACGATGGGGCGGCTGATATTGCTGTTGGTGGTCATGGCATTCAGCTCCCACCTGGAAGGCCAACAATGACAAACAGAAGGTACAGAAGGGGGAGCCCTTGCCCCCAAGCTACAAACACACCAGTCCCTCCAACTTCCTAAAGCTGAAGCACCTCTTCATTTGGCCCTAATAGGTTGAACAATCAGACCCCACCCACCACCAAATCCAATAGCAGCCACCTCAGCACCTTTCAGCTCGTGCACATTTGTTTGTATCCATTGCACTATCCATTGAGTACAAGCACGTGCGACCCGTGGTCCCAGATTACCCTCAACACGAATACCTATTTGGGCTGTCAGATCTCCTCTTTTGAAAGCCAGGCCCTCCTGTTCCCATGCCTTTCCCTCACCCACCCCACCCTACAAAATCTCAAGACTGACCAAGGTCCTCTTTGTGCTAAGACCCTAGGCAGTCTCCTTGGCATCAAGGGCTTGCACAGTACCACACTGGACAGCCGGGGGTCCCCCAGTTCATCCTTGTACTCTCCCCACTAGGTAGACAGACTCTTCAGCAACTTGAAAGCTACAGAGCACTTGATACAATGAGAGGGAAGTGTCTTAGAGTGACTTCTATATAAGGTAACTTTGGGTGATTGACTTGAATCTGGGAGCGGAATTCAGAGTAGTCAGGACCCTCCTGAACTCTGGAGCTAATGTTAGCTAGGGGTTCCCAAACTTGGTGGTTTGGCAGCTGGTTCTCCCCGTGCCAACAAAACAACTGTGTAGTTGAGATCTGAGTGGGCATTTCACCTGCTTCCACTGTCACCAGCACAACAGTGTCCATGCCTGTGATGCTCCCTCCCCCTCAGCCAAGCCCTTTCCCAACACTTCCTATACCTGATATCATGGGGCAAACAGGACTGGTCCAGGTTATACTGAATCACGGCCAGTTTACACAGGGTCTTCAGACTCGGGCCTTTAGGAGAAGAATGGGAAGACAGAGATGGTCGGAAGTGGACAGAGGAATCCAGTCCTGGGTAGCGTCACCACCCGATAACAGGAGCATTTCAAAACCAACTGTACTTACTAAAGTCCAAAATGTGTAGGTCCGAATGATCTATGAGGTCAAATTCATCCCCCAGGCCTTCCTCAGGAGATGGACTGTGGGGGATCGAGACAGACAATGGTAGGAGGACCCTCCTGCTTACATTCTTCCTGCTTGGCATTAGTTCAACTTGGGCCCTGCCCTGAGCCCTCCCCTTTCTCATCCTAACCTGGTACCCCCAAAGAGGACAATCTTGTCACCAACGATGCAGCAGCATTGGCGTCGGCGGGGACATGGACCTTTCCCCTTCGGCTCGATCTTTTTCCAAGTAAAGGACACTGAAGAGAAATTTATATCCAGATTCAACACCTGCCCAACCTAGATACCCTCTCCGGTCCCCAACCTCTCACCCCTCACCTCTTCAGGGCTGTCCTCTTCGACCCCTCCCCAGAGGGAGTGCCAAAAGTCTTACCAGGGTTGAATTTCCAGAGGTCATGGAAGTGCCGGTTCAGCCTCGCATTATAGCCACCAAAGATGTACAACTCCCCGTTGTAGCCAACTGGAAGTAGGAAGGAGGTGAGTGGGAGGAGGGCAGGTTAGGGCAGGGCAGGACAGGGCAGCTCCCTGGAGAAGGAACTGGAGACACTCACAGGCTGAGTGGCTCCGGCGGCCCTCGGGCAGCACTGGGGTGGGAGGACAGTCCAGCCAGGCCTCGGTTCTGGTATCAAAGACGCGTATACGGTTGCAGTAAATCTCATTGTTAGAATGGAATGGCCCGAAACGGTCGGCCCGGCCACCGAAGACATACATGTTCTTGTCCAGCATCGTGGCTGAGTGGAAGTCCCTCCAGCGTGCGGGGTTGCCCTGGCAAGAACACAGGAATGGGACAGGGGTTAACACAGGGAGCACGAAGGACCTGTTGGCAGCTTTCAACCACGTATCTGACAGGGGAGAGGGTAGCGAGGGGCAGACCTTCGTACAGATGAGCGTCCATGTCATGGTGCTGGTATCCAGCTTGTGAATGTCATTGGAAAAGCAATCTGCCTGTGTGGGAAGAGAAAGGGGCCGATGGTCCCACTTGGGTTTTCCATCCCACTCCTCTGGACCCCCAGTCAAACCTGCAAACCAGCCAAAGCCTCCCATTCCACCACACACCCTAAATTTCCCCATCCCATTTCTCACTCAGATCCCCTCTGCTTTCTTCCCAGACATACCAGCTGCTCGTAGCCTCCAAAGATATACATGATCTTGTCCAAGACACAAGCCGAATGTCCATCTCGAGCCCCGGGGACTGTGCCCGACACACGGGGTGTGGACCACTTGTGAGTATCTGAAAGAGGCAAGAGAAGGGCAGCAGCCCCTCCAATGTGTCCCCCTCAAGCCCCAGAGGACCCCAGCCACCAGTCCCACCCTGCCACGCATACTCACTGACGTCAAAGGCGTAGAGAACATTGCAGGCCCCTTCGGTGTCATTCCGCCCGCCCCAAAGGAAGACTGTGTCATCGATGAGGACGGTAGAGTGTCCATATCGCATGTAGGGGACCACGGGAGCCTGCCCACGGACAGCAGGCCTCACAGGTGGCAGCTTTGTCCAACGCAAGGATACTGTTGGGCACAGCTATGCTTAGACATGGGCATCCCCCTCACATTGTCCATTTTGTCCTCCGCCAAAAAAAAAAAAAAAAGCCAGCTACGCCTCCCTAAAATCCCCTTGGTCACAGAGACCACGTATCCAAGCCTTGTCCAGCCATCCAATGCCCTCCCAGAGGTGGGCACCAGGGGAGGTGCGAGCCTCGGGCTTACCTGCATTGAAAATGTGCACGTCTATCTGCCGCAGCGTCTCGTAGTCCTCGCCAGAACAGTAACCCCCGAAGGAGTACACGCGGTGCCCGACAGCCACTGCGGCATGGTTCACCCTGCGGGGCCCGCCCTCCAGGTGCACTGTCCACCGTAACATCCCCTGGGCCACTGCTCACAGCAACATGCCCCCCCGGCACGGCCTGTCGCCTCTGCTACCTGCACACAAAAGCGGGACAAGCGACCCTCAGGGGAGGCCTCTTCTCCCTGGCTCACTGTGGCTCTGCCCAGGACTAGCCCTTGCCTCCCAAGGGTCACCTCAGGGGGAGGGGAAGAAAAAGGAGGGGCAGGGGACCTCCCACACCACCCACCGCTCCGCAGGGGACACTGCTCACACAGCTCAGGTGGCTGGCCTAGGGCCCAGAGGAGCTGCTGAGGCCAGGGAACCAGGCCTAGTTCACTGTTCTTCAACAGCCAACTTCAACCTAACTGTGGGCTTGGCATCTGCTCCTCCCGCTGGCTGCCCCCCAACTCCTGTAGGCGCTGCCTGGTACCCTGGCTTGGCACGAGCTCTGAGCCCCTTTCCCAGGCAGGGCGTGTTGCCCCCCGGCTCCGCTCTGCTTACGGTAGCCACCTCTCTAAGAATTCCTGTGTTATTCAAGATGGGGAAAGGGAGATCTCAAAAAATACTCCCAGCTATTAATAGCTCAGCTGGCCCCAGACGGGTTCATTGAAAGCTGGCACTGACACTTTAAAGCAGAAAAGCTTTTAGGCTTTTCGAGTGCAACAGTGCCCTGACCAACCCAGGACAGCTACCCCCCAAAACCTCCAGAGCTCTTATGAGACAGGCTGAGCTGCTGTCCCTGGGGTCGCTCAGGACACCCCCCTCAACCTCAGGCATGCAGAGTTCCTCTGACAGTTTGGGCCTGGGATGCTGCCAAGACTGGGAACTTAAGCCAGGATGGTATTATGTTTGCTGAGGATTGGGGGCTGAGAGCAGGGAGGAGGCTTTTTTTTTTTCTTGCCACGTCCCCAAACCCATGATCGTGTGGTTCAGAATACCCCATTTCCAGCAGCTGGCCCCTCACATGGCTCCTTGAAAGGAGGTTGGGCTTGGGGATTGGGGTGGGGAGAGAAAGCCCCATAGCTTTCCAACCTAGTTGATCACGGGTGCATTGGAGGGCTCTTTTCGGGCAAGTCCCTTGCTGGCAGGCACCTGCTGAAGTTTGGGTGGATCATCTGCTCCCTGTTCAAGAATTCCTGGCAGAGGGAAGAGCCAGGCCAAAGCTCAGGCACAAAAAAAGCTACCATAAGGGAGGCTCCTTGCAGGGTAGGGAAATAACTTCCAGCTGGCGTAACAATCATCTCCCCCACCGCACCCCCTGGCCCCCTTCCCACCACCTCCCCCAATCCCACATCCCACACTTTCAATCAACAGCCCCATCCATTGGAGAGCTACCCTCAATTCATGACTCCACTCTCCCACCAAAATATCTTGGAGTTGGGCTGGTATGGATGAAAAGCATTCTCCTACCCTTGTGGCCTCCACTCCCCTCTTTCGGTAGATAAAACACCGCACAGAAGAAGCCAGCAGCTCCAGCCAGAGGAGCACTCAGGCCCTAGGGTGAGCAAGCCCGGGTCTTGGGGGGGCGGTGGGGTGGAGAGCGCTCCTTCCAGCTCAGGGCTGCCATGCTTCCATGGTGGAGCTCATCTGACCACCTCGATGCGGCCACGTCCTCATCTCGGGGTTTTGGTCAATTTTCACTCCCCGTTTCTGGCTCTGCTTCATCTCCGGAAGGCTTGGCCATTTTCTCCTTTTTCCTTCTCCCACAATTCCACGCTGTTCCCGACCGCCCTCCCCTCTATCCATCTCCATTCAAGGAAGACAAGCGAATATTCCTTGAGCCCTCTAAGCTAGCTGCGGATGCTCCTCTCTGCACAGCACTGCCTCGCTCTCCCGACCTGCATCCCCCGGCCCCCAAGCCCAATTATGTTCAGCTACCCCTATGTTCTTTTCACGTCCCAGTCTTCCTTCCAAGGTTTCTCCAGCCACCAGGTCTCTCCCACGTCTCTTCCCCACCATCCTCCCCGAGGCCTTCTTCCTCCCCCCATTAACTCTCTCCTTTCCCATCATCCCCCTAAATCCCTCCCCACCCCCATCTTATCACTTTCAGACCCCTCCCCCACGACAACCAGCCCCAGACATGAGCGTCCTCAGCCCCCCTAATTCTTCTCTGTGCCTCAATCCATCTCAGGCTACCTGCCAGGCCGGGCCGGGGCGGGGCCGCGGGTCCTCGCGCTGCCTGCAGCCTAGAACCCGTTGCGCGCCAACCGACGCCTCAGTCTCCAACGAGATAAACACACAGTCAGGCTCGGTCCTTCCGGCGGCCAGCTGGGCGCGCACGTGCAGTTGGAGCCAAGCTCCCGAGGCCTTCCGGGACTCGTAGTCCACACGTTCCTGGAGGGATCCGGGAGAGTTGAGGAGCGGGCAGGAGCCCGAGAAGAGATCTTGCGCATGTGCCGGAGTGTGTCAAGCCGTAGGGGCTACCTGGGAAATGCAGTCCTTTGTTGTCTGGTCAAGGGCTGGCGGAGGCGGGGCGAGGGGGTGGACTCCTGTCCGTCACGAGCGCAGGGCGGGGCTCGAGGGCCAGGCGCTCTCCCCACGGTCCTGCCCGGCCGGAAGTGAAGGCGCGGGTTTGGCCGAGGGCTCCTGAGAGGGTGAGGCGCGCGGAAACACCTGCGCCGAGAGTTGGTGGGGCGGGTGGGGGACGCCGCGGTTTGGGTGGTTCGAGGGAAGCCCCTTGGGGCTGAACAGGCTTTTAGCCGAGCGGTACACAGGGGAACACCTGGGAAACGGGAGAAGGGGGCGGGTACGTGTTGCGGGGTGGTGGTGGTGGGAAGCCCGACGTCCCAAGGTTTCCAGGGAGCGAGATGGGCGGGTGGCGGGTATGTCAGGACGCTGTGTATTTTGAGAGCGGGCAGGGCAGGTGGTGGAGCGCAGTTTGTGATGAGAGCTGGGGCAACTGAGAGGCCGCAGGCAGAGAGGGAGGATATGAGGGAGGGAGAGAGGTGACGTGGGGGAGAGATAGATATGGTGGACGCGAAAGGAAACCCCAGGTAGCTGCGTGGGAGCGAGGAGCGAGGGTGGGCCTGGTTTTATGCAGTCCCTCCTATCCGGCTTCCCTGTTGTTCGCAGCCCCTGCCCGTATGGCAGCAGTAGTCCTAGGGGCAGACACCATGGGCCCCGAGCGTATCTTCCCCAATCAGACTGAGGACCTGGGACCGCATCAGGGCCCCACAGAAGGCACCGGGGACTGGAGCAGTGAGCCCGAGGAAGAGCAGGAGGAGGCTGGGGCAGGCCCAGCCGACTACTCCTACCAGCCCCTGAACCAAGATCCAGAACAAGAGGAGGTGGAGCTGGCGCCGGTGGGAGACACCGAGGACACAGTTGCTGACATCCAGGACCGCATCCAGGTATGGCTGGCCAGGGACTGTTCCCGAGGCCGCCAAGGCTGGAACCCCCGAAAGGTTGGGGGCACAGCTGGTTTTTCCTCTCTCCTGACTGTGCAGGCTCTGGGCCTTCATTTGCCAGACCCCCCATTAGAGAGTGAGGATGAAGAGGAGGAGGGAGCCACAGCGCTGGGCAACCATAGCTCCATTCCCATGGACCCAGGTAAGATATCCTTTCATCCTTGAAGCATGATAAAGCAGACTGGTCCAATCTAGGGTAGGGAGGTTCCAGAGGAACACTTATTTCTAAAAGAGGAGACTTCATCTGGAAGATCCGTGCAGATTTCAGAATGCAGGTGAGATGTTGGCCTGATAGACCCAAGTGTGTGGGCAGGCGTACTGGGCAGTAACCACAACGAAGAGCAGAGCCCATCTGCCCGAGGGAGCTCTGGGTTAATTTTAGGAATGGGAAGGGGTGCTGCCCCCTAATTGGCCCCTGGCTGTCCTCTCAGAACACGTGGAGCTGGTGAAGAGGACAATGGCTGCCGTGAGCCTGCCTGCGCCCGGGGTTCCTGCGTGGGCTCAGGAGATCTCTGATGCCCAGTGGGAAGACATGGTCCAAAAAGCTCTCCAGGCCCGGCAGGCATCCCCTGCCTGGAAGTGAAGGCCGCCGCGAGAGGCACATATTCCACGTTCCAAGCTGGAGCCAGTGATGGGACTGAACACATCCTCTTTCTCCTTCGCCTCCCTCTCCACATCAGCGCAGATGAGACTTCTCAGAGACCCACTTTATTCAATGCTGTACATATGGGGATGTTGGCCCAAGCCCCACCGACCTTGGCCTGTAGTACTCTGTGGAGAATAAAGCACCCTATGTACACAGCCAGAACCCACACTGCCTTGGCCCTGGAGCCTGGGCCCGGCCCTCCTCTGGCCCCAGCCCCTCCGAGAGCACCTGCCCTGCATCAGCACGAACAAGGAAATAAATAGGTGTTGGGGAGCCTTGCGGGGGGCACTGCTCCCTGCTTCTTCCTGTCTAGCTTTGGGAACCTGGTGCACAGGAGAGCAGTCAGTCCCAGGGTGGTCCCTTCCATGTTTGTGATCCCTGGGCTGCTGCTCACCCGGAGGGTGCAGGGTAGGATGTTGGTCCATCCGGGCTCTCAAATTCATTTTCTCTTGGCCTCCCTTGTCAGGGTCAGGCAGGGGATGAGAGGACATAATAACACCACCTCATTAGCCTGTGTACTGGTGGGGCTGGGGGCTTCTTTGTGCTGCTGCTGCTGCTGAGGGTTAGCTCCCCCCCAGCTACTCCAGGGGCTGACGGAGTTGGACATGACTTTGGTGAGAATCATCTCCTGCAGCTCCCTAGAAGCCTCTGTAGTTGGGAGTGGGGAAGAGATAGCTGGAGTTCCAGTGGGGATGGAGGGATGAGGAGGAGCATATGTGTTCCTAGATATGTCTCAGAGCAGCTTGGATAGCTGTGGGGTAGGAGCAGGAGGGGGCACGGCATCCCCAGTTGTCTGAGCGACAGCGGCAGCGCTCAGCCAGTCTGAACTAGCCACGGGGAGACGCAGACACATTCTGGGGACAGGAGGGAGTACGCTGCATGTCCCTGCTTCAAGTGCCTACTTCCTTCTCTCAGATAGCTAGAGAGGTGCTGCCGGGCCCCAGGTCAGCCAGTGGGGAGTGAAAGGTGGAGGGCCAAAGCAGCGTCCCAGGGCTGGGTGGCATGATGAGGGGGGTCAGAGTGCCTCCTGGCTGGCAGTTAGGAACTCCTCTGCCCGCTTGTGTGCCTCCAGCGCCTTGATGGTATACACATCCTGCGGCAGCTCCGACTTCCTCCGGAGCAGCACTTTGTCCTTCTTGATGTCCTTGAGCATCTGTGTGTGGGCAGGGAGGAGGCAGGGCATGGTGACCAGTCCCACTGCTTCCGTTTCGTCAGCCCCCTCCCCAACCACTTATTTGGGAAGCAGAGTAACAGTAAGGGGAGGACATCTTCCATCCAGATGGCTGCACTGGCTGGGGCTGGACTAGGCTGAAGCCAGGAGCTCTGAATTCTCTAGGACTTTCCCATGTGTGTGGGTGGTTTAACCTGGTACCCACTGCGCCCGCCCTGCCTCCCCAAATTGCCCAACGCCAGTCCAGGGTCTTCTACCTGCACGGCCTCGGTCTCCACCGTCCTCTTGAGAAGCTGGATGTCCTCTGCCGTGGGGGTCTCCGTCTCCATGGAGTACACAGGGGGCAGTGGCGGAGGAGCTCGGAACATGGGATACTGCGAGGGAGAGGAGGCAGACAGGCAGTGAGAGGTGCCCCTCAGGTGCCTGCTTCTCCAGCTGCAGTTGGGGCCCTCACTGCTCCATGGGTGGAAAGGCCTCACCTGGGGATTAAGCCGGGCTAGTTCCTCGATCTTCTGCCACATTTCCTCTCTTTCCTTCATTCGGAACCGACCCCTGAAGGAGCACAAGAAGGTTGGAGTTGGACTTGAAAGCGGCAGAGGAGTGGCGGTGGAAGGGGAAAACAAATGCCAGGGCAGGGGGCACTCACTTCTGCTTTTCTGCCTTGTATTGTTGTGTGCAGTCATCAAACAGCTTCTGATTCATTTCCATAAACAACTTCAGGGCATTGTAGATGAGGCCATGGATTGTCCTGCCACCAGGGACAAAGATGGGATACAGGAACCACAGCCTGTCCTTGGTCTCCACCCAAATGGCTGTCTCCTAAGTGTTTCTGCTCTTTTTTTTTTTTTTTCCATTTAGTAAATGTTGCCACTTCACAAACCCCTGACCAATGGAAGCAGCTAGCTCTGGTTTACCCTGTGACTTGAAACACCTGTCTACCCTACACAACAACTTGGCCTCACAGGGTGAAGTCAGAGAACCCCCATTCTGCCGTTTGGTGTCCTGGCCACAGCTCATTTCAAGTACCATCAGTAATGCAGTGGACATCAGTCCTGCTTGCTGGGTCCCCAGGAGGGACACATGCCACGCTAGTTTGTTTTTTTTTGGTTTTTTTTTGTTTGTTTGTTTTTATCTTTAGAGGTTTCAAAACCAGCCCACTGCCCCCTACCCTGTCCCATGCCAGTGTCTTACTTGTTCCAATGGCTCTTGGAATTCCTGTAGAGTGCAGGGAACATGATGGGGAGGACTCGGGCAGCATTATCACTGATGAGGCTCATGATGTACTCATTGTTCCAGTAATAGAGGGCACGCTCTGCCACCTGGTGGGCAGAAGTGGAACTCAAGTGTGGCTGCTGTGGGCCGTGCCTTGCCACGTTCTGGGAAGCAGTGCTTGGGCCAGGATGGGTTGGGAGGGCTTACCTGGAAGTGGGGGCTAGAGACACATTTGGCAAGCTGGCGGAAAAGAGGCTCCATCACTTTACTGAATTCCGAAGGCTCGATGACATCCAGGATCTCCTCTAGCTCATTCAGGAACATCACTTCCTTGGGGCTGTGAGTCTTGGGCCAAAACTTGAGGAGTCCCACAATCACCTGTGAGAAGAGGTGCTCAGCCATGTCAACATCCTGGCCAGCCAGCCCTTCTGCCTTCCCTTCACTTCTGCTGGTGGACACAGCAAGGGTGACTTGAGCTAACTGCTCCTGTGGCTCTGCCTTAGAGTTATTTCCTGGGGGTACACAGGGCCCCCCCCGCACCCCCCCCCGGCCCTTTATGACACCTGTCAGGTTGGAGGCCTGCTGTGAGCAGACTAGCAAGGAATGCTTAGGACCCCCGGGGCCTAGACAAGGAGTTACCGGCTCAGTCAGACTGCTCTCCTTCTCCAAGAATTGTACCACACAGTATGCCAGCTGCAAAAGGCATAAGGAAAGAGGTCAGGTGCAAGCCTCAGAGGGGTCAATGACAGAAACAAGATCCCAGCCCAGAAAGGGAGCAGGCTAAAGAGAATTAGCCCCTTGCTCGCTGTGCCACCCTGCACCACCACCACCGTCTTTTTTTTCCCCCTAATGTCCCAGGTGAGGAGCTCACCTGAGGGTGGTAGACACTCAGGGACTTGACCTTGTGGAGGGGCAGCAGGACACGGATGAGGAACATCTTGTGCTCTTCCTTCAGGGGCAGGGCAAAGCCATTGATGATGCTGCAAGACAGGAGATTGGTAAGGCCCCTAGTTCAGGGTGCCGTCTGCATCTCCCCTAGGCTGCCCTGCCATTTACCTGCCCAGGATCTCCAAGAGCTCAGCAATCCCGTTGTGATGCTCCGTCTCATAGATGAACCTGAAGAAAGAGCTCCCTTGAGAGGTGCCCCATGTCGGGCTGCTGGCCCTCCATCCCCGGGTCCTGCAATATCACCCCACTACAGCACGGGCAAGCTCTTCTCCCGAGTTGAACACCTGTGCTCACCTGTAGAAGATGTGGTTGATCTGTCTACGGATGTAAGCCCGGAGACCCAAAAACTTGCCGTAGATGCGATGCAAGATGGTCTTGAGGAAGTCCCGCTCTCGAGGATCCTCACTGTCAAACAGGTCTAGGAGCTGAGAGGGAGAGGGCAAAAGGACAGCAATGGAGGCAGTAGCCAGGGAGGCTGGCTGCTGGGATGACGGGGTTCTTGGGGAAAGGAAATGGGAACATGTCCCTGGAAAACAGGATGTTTACTATCCAGTGGTAGTGAGGTCCATATACTCACTCCACTGGGAAGACTGGTGCTTTTTGTTCAATCTCTTAAAGAGCAGGTTTCTTAAGCCTCCCCACTGCCACCCCTCCTAGTGGTATTGCATCAACATAGCATGGGCATTGGGGCCTGAAGCAGCTGTGACTCAGGGCTGGGCTCCAGCAAGGTGTGAGGGTAAGAGAATGGGGCAGCGGGGCGGGGCGGACTTCCAGGGACTCACAGCAAGGACAAACTTCTGGTCGATGTACTTCTTGGCTATATTTGGCTGGAAATCAGGTGATTCGAGGAAGCGAAGGAAGAATTCATACACAAGCTGCAGAGACAGAACAGCAACCCCCTGAGCAGGAGTTCCCCCAGGGGGGTACTGCCCTTGCTGCAGGGCTTCGGGGTGCCCCGTGCCCCAAGCTGGGCCCCTCACTCCCATATGGTACCTGGAGGTGTGGCCAGGCAGCTTCCAGAGTGGGCTCATCTTCCTCCGGGTCGAATTCGGCCCCTGTGGGATTCGAGGAAGGTGGCAGCGTCCTGAAGAGGTTCACTGAAAACTGAAGCCGGGAAGGGGGGCAGGAGGAAGCCAGGTGAGAGCTCCACCCTCCATCAGGGTCTCAGGGGTACGCTCCCCACCTCTGGGCTATTCCCTGGCACCCACCATGGTGACAGCCTCAGGGTAGATGGCCTCAGTGACCACGTCACGGCTGTGAGTGATGTATTCCACCATCTCATTGAGACCTGCCCGCTTCACCTCCTTGAACTTGAGGTCGCTGAGTGGGTCTGACACGAAGTCGAAGAGGACACAGCACTGGCGTAGCTTCTGGATAAACAGCTCCTCCCGCTCCTGGGTGGGCGAATCTGAGGGACCAACCCCCAGTCAGCTTCTGCTCCCTGGAACTTCCCTACCATGCCCAACTAACCTCCCAGGCCTTTCCTTTACTCCAGCATGCTACCTGGCAGCCATGGGCCCACTTTCTCTAGCACTATCTCCCCCATGTATCTCCAGGACCTCTGTGCCACTGATGCCCAGCCGCCCTGTAGGCCCAGGCCACCCTCCGGTACCTTTGAGGGCTGGAAGCTTCTGCAGCTCCCGGTTCTTGCTGAGGTTGAAGCGGGAGGAGCTCTGCCGTCGCTCCTTCTTCACAATCTGGGGTCCCCCTGAGTACTTGATCTTGCTGAGTTGTGTCGGGGGTGGTGTGCTGTTGCTGGGGCGCTTGTTGGAGGATGGCGGCTGCGACTGAGGTTGGGGCTGTGGCTGTGGCTGCGCCTGGGCCTAGTCACAGAGGGACTCTGTCTGAGTGCACTCCCCAGAACATGCCTCCCACCAAGGAGGAGGGGGTCTGGGCCACCCCAGCCTCTCTACATCCGCCTCCTGTGCTGAAGGAGGTAAGGCCAAGGTCATCCTAGGAAGGAGGTAGTCTGCCACTGCCTGAGAATAGGCAGTCCTGAGCAGGCCAGGCTGACCAATGGGTCAACAGCAGCAGAAGTTAGGGAAGTGAGAGCCTTCCCAGGGCAGTGGTGGGGTTACAGGCACAGATGGAGAAGAAGTCAAGGAACCTTCTGAGTTAGTGACACATTGGCATCCGACTGGATCTGGGAGGCTGCAGGGTACACGAGGCATACACAGCTCAAAGTTCATTAAGCCCTGTCCCTGAGACAGCAGAAGCTGGGACCTCCTTCAACCACATTGCAAAATAAGAAACACCCATGTGTCTCAATAATTTGCCAGAAATTCAGTGGAGTCAAAATTCCATATCTTAAAATAGGTTTGTGCACAAATAAGTTATTCTTTATTAAAAAAAAAAAAAAGTTGAAAAGCACAGAGAAACAAAGAGAAAGAATCTTCCATCTGTTGGTTTGTTCTCCAAATACTACAATAGCCAGAGCTGGGCCAGGTTGTGAAGCCAGGAACCTGGAACTCCAGCCAAGTCTCCTACATGGGTGGCTGGACCATCTTCCCCTGCTTTCCCAAGTGCATCAGCAGGAAGTCAGATTGGAACTGAAGCAACTGGAACACCCCCAGTGGTGCGCATATGGGAGTGAACCAATGGATGGGAGCTCTTGGTCCCTCTTTCTACTTCTATTTTTTGTTAGTTTTTTCTTTCTACTTCCCAAATAAATAAATGTATATTAATGAACATTTTGTAATATAAGTGATCACAAATGGTTCAACTGTGAAAAAATGTTTATATTGTTATAGTAACTTACCCAAAGTTGAGAAGATGAGGAAATACCTATATGAAGATATAAGAATGCTGAGACTATAATTTTCCACAGTAGAAAGTCAAAAGCATCTAAATTTAAAAAAAAGAGAGAAAAGAAAAGGCCCAAGACCCGGTGTGATAGCATAGCGGCTCAAGTCCTTGCTTCTCATGCACTGGGATCCCATACGGATACCGGTTGTAGTCCTGGTGGCCCCACTTCCCATCCAGCTCCCTGCTTGTGGCCTGGGAAAGCAGTCAAGGATGGCCCAAGGCCTTGGGACCCTGCACCCGTGTGGGAGACCTGGAAGAGGCTCCGGGTTCCTGGCTTCAGATCAGCTTCAGCCATTGAGGCCACTTGGGGACTATATTATCGCACAGAGGATCTTCTTCTCTGTATAGCTGCCTTTCCAATAAAAATAAAATTTAAAAAAAAAAAAAGTGTATTTTAAAGAAAGAAGCAGTGGGAGACTCTGGATAAGTCCAAGGTGGCCCTGGGAGGAGCGAGCTCAGAGTTGGGATGCTAAGAGAGCAGGCTGGGCCAGGGGCTGCACCCAGGGCCCTCACAAGCCCTTTTGACTTTCTGACTGATAAACACAGCAGCATGTTGAAAAAAAAATTAAAGCAAAACCACATGTTGATGGAAAACTGCTTCCTATGCTAAGTCACAAAAGGACAATACCAAACTATATGCAAAACAAGTTCACCCACAGCAAAACACAGGCACAAACCACAAGACCTGGGTTCAGAAAAGGCACATGAGCAAGCCACCTTGGAGCTCCCTGCAGTGAAACTGCAAATGCCTCCTCACCCCCACCCAAATATCTAAATTTCCTACCAGCTGACATTTCTTTTATAATGGGAGAAATAAATACACTCAACTTTTTTCTTCTTTTCAATAACTGCTTGAATGCCAGAGTGACAGAGAGACAGATCCTCCACCCACTGGTCCACTCCCCAGTTGTCTACAACAGCTATGGCTGGGAAAGGGTGAAAACAGGAGCTAGCATGTTGGGCAGCAGCTCCAACCAGCACAAGCTGGAATGGGGGCAGACCAGACCAGGCAAGGCTACAGCACCCAGCAGCAAATGCCAAGGATGAGATGGGCCATGCCAGACTGGGCCACCAGCACATGAGAGACCAGGGCAGGGGGACGAGACTGGTAGTGGAGATGTGGAGACTCCACTGCTAGGCCACCACTAACGCTGGCAAGCATGAGAGCTGGAATTGGGGGCAGACCAGGTTAGGCAAGGCTATAACACCTGTTGGCCCACGTGTGAAACGGGTTAGGGAGAGAGCCAGGCTGGGGTAGTTGATTGTATCCACAGGTTCAGGCATGAGCCAGAATAAGAGCAGGTGGGTTGGACTTTGCCACAGCATCAGCTGGCAAGTGCTAGGACTGGGGGCAAGTCCTGTCAAGCTAGACTGCAGAATCACCTGGAGAGTGTAAGATTGGGGGAGGGGACTAAATCCAGTGGGGAGGTTGTAGTTCCTCTATGATGGGCTGCAGCTCCAACTGGTGAGCAAGGGAACTGGGATTGGAGGTGGGCCTGACTGGACAGGTGGTGGCACCTGTAAGCATGAGCGTGTGCTGGAGGATGGAGTCGGTTGGGTTGAGTCAGGCTACAATGCCTAATGATGTATATGAGACCTGAATGGGATGCGAGGCAGACCAGTCTACTGTACATGCTGGCAGGCACAGGAACCAGAGCTGGGGACCAGTATAGTGCAGATTATTGGGGGTCGCACTGACTGGGCTGCAGCTCCAGCTGTGGTACGTGAAGGCCAAGCATGTGTTGAGCAGGGGTGGGCTGGGCCGCAGCACCCATTGGTTTGCTGAGGATGGAAGGCACAACAAATTGATCAACTACCCTAATAAGGATTGAGAGCAAATTTCTGGGCCAATGGAGACTCGGAGGTGAACTATGACAACCAATCAACATCGAAAGGATTTCCCCATCCTTGGAGCAGCGGTATCAGCATCCTCTCAGAACTATGGAAAACACATGAACAAAACCTTCAGAGAATGCTCCATAATGGGGAACCTGGGATGACACCGGAGAGCAGTTCCCCACCCCCAGTAATATGGCAGTTGGGAGGCTGGGTGTGGTTTCTCTTTTTGTATTGCTCCCCCTCACCCATATGCGGGAAGAAGAAAATGTGTAAACAAAAAGTCTCACCCACTATCTCCTGATCCTTGACCCTTCCCACCCCGATCAACTATGTAAATATCATCAATTATAAAATTTAAAAAAATTTTTTTTAAAAAAGGAGCCAGGAATTCCATCCTGGTGTCCCACTTCTGGTAGCTGTCACTTGCTGCGTTTTCAGGTGCGTTACCAAGAAAATGGATCAGAGGCCAGGTAGCTGGCACTCTGAATGGGCACTCGGGGAGGAGTGCAGCTGTCTCAGGCAGTGGTTTCACTTGCTGTACACAATGCCCACCCCAAAGCAGCTAATTTTAAAAAGTTATTTCTGGATGTCAGAGCTCCCTACTGGGAGAGAGGACAGAGACTGTGCCACAGCCCAGCTCTTGCCCAAATCACAGACTGCCACAGGACCAGGAGAGTGAGGCTAGGTCCTCTAGTGGGAACCCCAACATCACAGGACAAGCCGACCCTCCTGTCTGCCTAACTGCTGCCAAGCCCCCTTCAGCTTTTTTTTTTAAGATTTATTTATTTATTGCAAAGTCAGATATACAGAGAGGAGGAGAGACAGAGAGAAATATCTTCTGTCCGATGATTCACCAAGTGACCACAATGGCCAGTGCTATGCCGATCCAAAGCCAGGAGCCAGGAACTTCCTCCAGATCTCCCACGAGGGTGCAGGGTCCCAAGGCTTTGGGCTGTCCCCGACTGCTTTCCCAGGCCACAAGCAGGAAGCTGGATGGGAAGTGGGGCTGTTGGGATTAGAACCAGTGCCCATATGGGATCCCAGCATGTTCAAGGCAAGAACTTTAGCTGCTAGGCCACTGCGCTGGGTCCCCTCCAACTCTTAACAGAAGAATGGGAGTTTGAAATCCTCTGGCTGGGGGGAAGGAAGGACAGATATGTCCTGCTTTGCATACACTGAACTTTTCAAAGAAACAGTTCTGTGGAGCCCATGGCCCACCTAGGGCTGAGAGACTGGGACAAGAACATGGGGTCCAGCCCACACAGGCGCCTGTGGATTTAGCATGGCTCGTTGTCACCAGGGCCTTCTTGCTGCCTGAAATCACTGACCCCATACATGGACATGACAGGCAGAATGCAAGAGAGAGAGCGAGAGCAATGTCACACACCACCAAGGGGATCTTAGTACTAAGCACCCTAGGCGCTGACATCTCTCTTCCTACACACAGGTGAGTCCCACCTCGGGACTGAGGAGAAAGGGGTGCATGCAAGCTCAACACCCCATCTGCAGTACCTTCCTCCCACCCCCGAGTCTGTTACCCTGCCTTAGAAACAACCATGGAGCTTAGGGCTCCTGTGTCAGGCTGCTTGGGCTCAGAGCTGGCCTGGCCATTTAGTAACTGAGCAACCTACAAAACCTCTGCTAGCTCATCTGTAAAATGGGATGTCAACAATACCAAACTGCCAGAACAGTAATAAGGACTGAACTGACTGATACATAACACAAGACAAGCATTTAAGGGGCCAGCATTGCGACAGGTTAAGCCGCTATATGTGGCACTAGCATTACATATCAGAGCATGGTTCAAATCCCAGCTGATCCACTTCAAATCTCGCTCCCTGTTACTTGTGCCTGGGAAGGCAGCGGAAGATGGCCAAAGACTTGGGCCCCTAATGCTAATGTAGGAGACACCTGGATGGAGTTTCAGGCTTCTGGCTTTGGTCTTGTCCTGTCAGGCCATCATCTGGCAAATGAACAGCAGAATATTCTCTCTCTGTTTCGCAGCCTTTTCTGCCTTTTAAATAAAAGTCTTGGACTGGCAAGGTGGCTTAAGCCTCTGCCTGTGGCACCAGCATCCCATATGGACTCTGGTTTGAGTCCTGGCAGTTTCTGATCCAGTTTCATAATAATAGCTTGGGAAAGGGCCCAGCGCCATGGCATAGTGATTAAGGTCCTTGCCTTGCCCGCACCGGGATCCCATACGAGTGCCGGTTCTAATCTCGGCAGCCCCACTTTCCATCCAGTTCCCTGCCTGTGGCCTGGGGAAGAAGTTGAGGATGGCCCAAAGCTTTGGGACCCTGCACCCGCGTGGGAGACCCGGAAGAGGCTCCTGGCTTCGGATTGGCTCAGCTCCAGCTGTTGCGGCCACGTGGGGAGTGAATCATCGGAAGGAAGATCTTCATCTATGTCTCTCCTCTCTGTATATATGCCTTTCCAATAGAAATAAAATGATGGCTCAAGTGTTTGGTCCCCTGTACCTGTGTGGGAGACCTAAAAGAAGCTCCTGGCTCCCGACTATGGATCAGCCCCGCCCTGGCCTTTGCAGCCACTTGGGGAATGAGCCAAAGGATGGAAGAGGTCTTGTTGCTCTCTGTTTTTTCTTCTATCTCTGTAACTCTGACTTTCAAATAAAAATACATAAATCTTTTTTTTAAATAAACAAGTCTTAATGAAAAAATTTTATGAGATCTAATATTTCTATACCTTGATTTTAGGAATACAGTCTAGAAATTCTATGCTATCACATCTCAAGTGTTTCCTTTTTAACTTTTTTGTTTAAGATTTATTTATTCTGAAAGAGTTACAGAGAAGAAAAGGAGAAAGAGATCGTCCATCTGCTGGTTCACTCACCAGATGGTCACACTGGCCAACCATGGGCTAGGCTGAAGTAAGCAGCCAAGAGCTTTATCCAGGTCTTCCATGTGGGTGGCAGGGGTTAAAACACTTGGGCTCTCCTCCACTGGTTTTCCCACCCCATTAGCAGGTGTTGAATTGAAAGTGGAACAGCTGGATACAAACCAGTGCCCATAGGGGTTACCAGGGTTACCGCAGATAGTTTTACTCATGTGCCAAACCTCTTTTACTTTTTTTAAAATATTGTTTTTAATATATTCACCTGAGTCACATATAGACAGGTAGAGATGTCTTACACTGGCTGATTTACTTTCCAAACACCTGCCTCATCCTGAGGGGCATCCACAGGAAGGAGCATTCTCCTCAGAAAGGGAAGAGCATGGGCTCAATATTCTCTGCTAGCAAGGAAGGGGTTGGACTAACGTAGTGGTTTCCGAATCATTCTCCAAGCAAGGTACTGGGGTACACACAGTTGCATGGCTTTAAAAACCACACTAGGGCCCCGCGCGGTGGCTTAGCAGCTAAAGTCCTCTCCTTGAACACACCAGGATCCCATATAGGTGCCGGTACTAATCCCAGTGGCCCCGCTTCCCATCCAGCTCCTTGCTTGTGGTCTGGGGAAGAAGTTGAGGATGGCCAAAGCCTTGAGACCCTACACCCATATGAGAGACTCGGAAGAAGTCCCTGGCTCCTGGCTTCAGATCAATGCAGCTCTGACCGTTGTGGCCACCTGAGGAGTGAATCATCAGACAGAAGATCTCTCTCTCTCTCTCTTTCCTCCTATCTGTATATCTGCCTTTCCAATAAAAAAAAATTAATAAATCTTTTAAACAACACCGGATCTTAGCCAAACGGCTGAGAAGTGATGTGGCTTTAAAAACTAACCAACTGGGCTCAGCGCCATGGCCTAGCATCTAAAGTCCTCACCTTCAACACGCCGGGATCCCATATGGGCGCTGGTTCTAATCCCTGCAGCTCTACTTCCCATCCACTTCCCTGCTTGTGGCCTGGGAAAGCAGTCAAGGATGGCCCCAAGCCTTGGGACCCTGCACCCGTATGGGAGACCCAGAAAGAAGTTCCTGGCTCCTGCCTTCGGACTGGCACAGCACCAGCTGTTGTGGCCACATGGGGAGTGAATCATCAGACAGAAGGTCTTCTCTATCTCTCCTCCTCTCTATATATCTGACTTTGTAATAAAAAAATAAATAAAATCTTTTTTAAAAAAAGAACTAACCAACCAATGTTCAAAAAGCCATGTAACAGGGTCTAGTGCTGTGCAGTAGGTTAAGTTCAAGTCCTGGCTGCTGTTTCTGACCTAGCTCCCTGCTCATGCACCTAGGAAGGCAGCAGAAGACGGCCCACGTGCTTGTGCCCCTGCACTCACATGGGAGACCTGGATAGAGCTCCTGGCTCCGACTTCGGTGGCTTGGCCCAGACCTGGCTATTGTCATAGCTATTGCTATATGACCCGGGCATATAGGCAGAGAACCAGCAGATGGAAGTTATTTCTTTCTGTCACTCACAAAAACTTCAGCCGCTAACTTTTCCACTCACCTTGGTAGGAGGTAAGAGGCAAATAAATTCCCTGGACAATGTTCTGTAGCCATCTCAGCAGTGGCAGACATGGACTAAATACAATCTGGCCATGTACTCTCCTCCACTCCCTACTCTGTCCTGCCCAGTCGCCCTTCTCCATTCATCTGAAATCCCAACAGGATCCGCACTCTGAGAAGCCCTCCTGGATTCAGGCATCAGTGACTGGGTGACATTCAGAACACATGTGCTCTGCTTATTCTCAGGAGAGCCCGGAAACAAGCCTGCTCTGAACTAAGCCATTCCTAACTAACCCATATTCAAATATGCAGAGAGAAACAGAAGCACTACAGAAAATGTAAGATGAAACATATGGGCAGGAGGGAACAAAGATTAATGTTGCATCTTTTGCACAATGAAATAAGTGGCCTACTAAATAAAGATCATTGTACTTTAAGATTTTTGAAATCACTAGGCATTCTCTCCCAGAGTGACATGTGAAATTCTATCTAGCCATGCTAAAGTCTTTCCTTCTTTTACTTACTCACTAAGCACCAGGTTAGACAATGAAGTCTAAAAGGTGACAAAGGATGGGTGTTTGGCCTAGTGGTTAAGATGTTGGTTAAGATGTCTACATTCCAGGCCCGGCGAGTGGTTAAGTCCTCGCCTTGCACGCCCGGGATCCCATATGGGCGCCGGTTCTAATCCTAGCAGCCCCGCTTCCCTTCCAGCTCCCTGCCTGTGGCCTGGGAAAGCAGTCGAGGACGGCCCAAAGCTTTGGGACCCTGCACCCGCGTGGGAGACCAGGAAGAGGCTCCTGGCTTCGGATCGGCATAGTATCAGCCGTTGCGCTCACTTGGGGAGTGAATCATCGGACGGAAGATCTTCCTCTCTGTCTCTCCTCTCTGTATATCCGCCTTTCCAATAAAAAAATAATAAAAATAAATCTTTAAAAGATGTCTACATTCCATGCTTCCATACCTGAGTTCAGAACCCTGCTCTAGTTCCTAACACCCACCAGCTTCTAGCTAACGCAGACCCTGGGAAGCAGCAGGGAATGGCTCAACTGATTGGTCCCTGTCAACCATATAGAGAGCCTCCAGATGAAGTCCTGGCTTTGTTAGCATTTGAGAAATGAACCAGTAAGAGGAGATCCCTGTCTGTCTGTATTGGTGCCTCTCAAATAAAATAAAATGTGATTAAGACATTATGTCCAAACTCACAGTCCATCGGGCAGGGACAGACAAAAAAGCAGCTAACAGGGCTCGGAGTGGTAGCCTATATGGGATCCCAGTGTGTTTAAGGCCTTACATACACTGGGATCCCATATAGGTACCAGTTCTAATCCCAGTGGCCCCACTTCCCTTCCAGCTCCCTGCTTGTGTGCTAGGAAAGCAGTTGAGGATGGCCCAAAGCTTTGAGACCCTGCACCCTTATGGGAGACCCGGAAGAAGCTCTGGGCTCCTAGCTTTGGATTGGCACAGCTACAGTTATTGCAGCTGCTTGGGAAGTGAATCAACAGAAGGACGATCTTACTCTCTGTATACCTGACTTTGTGATAAAAATAAAATAAATCTTAATTTTTTAAAAAGATTTATTTTTATTATTTTCTTATTGGAAAGGCGGATATACAGAGAGGAGAGACAGAGAGGAAGATCTTCCGTCTGATGATTCACTCCCCAAGTGAGCGCAACGGCCAATACTATGCCTATCCGAAGCCAAGAGCCTCTTCCGGGTCTCCCACGCGGGTGCAGGTTCCCAAAGCTTTGGGCCGTCCTCGACTGCTTTCCCGGGCCACAGGCAGGGAGCTGGAAGGGAAGCGGGGCTGCTGGGATTAGAACCGGCGCCCATATGGGATCCCGGGCGTGCAAGGCGAGGACCTTAACCACTGTGCCACCACGCCGGGCCCATAAATCTTAAATTTTTTTAAAAAAGCAGCTAAAAGTAAGGGGAAATGCAAGGAGAGATAGGGGTATGTGGTGGGTCACAAAGGATTACGGAAACACAGAAGACTGAGCTGCAAATCCTGCCTAGAAAAAATTAAGGAAAATACTTCTTTTTTTATTACTTATTATTTTAAAGATTTATTTTTTAATTGGAAAGGCAGATGTAGAGAGACAGAGAGACAGAGAGGAAGAAATTCCGTCTGATGATTCACTCCCCAAGTGACCATAACGGCTGGTGCTGCGCTGATCCGAAGAAAGGAGCCAGGAACCTCTTCCGGGTCTCCCACGAGGGTGCAGGGTCCCAAGGCTTTGGGCCGTCCTCAACTTCTTCCCCAGGCCACAAGCAGGGAGCTGGATGGGAAGTGGAGCTGCCGGGATTAGAAGTGGCGCTCATATGGGATCCCGGCGCATTCAAGGCGAGTACCTTAACCATTACGCTATCGCACCAGGCCTAATTTATTTACTTTTATTACAAAGTCAGATATACAGAGAGGAGGTGAGACAGAGAGGAAGATCTTCCGTCTGATGATTCACTCTCTAAATGACCAACACTGCACCAATCCAAAACCAGGAGCCAGGAACCTCCTCCAGGTCTCCCATATGGGTCCAGGGTCCCGAGGCCATATGGGCCATCCTTGACTGCTTTCCCAGGCCACAAGCAGGGAGGTGGATGGGAAGTGGAGTTGCCAGGATTAGAACCGGTGTCCATTTGGGATCCTGACGCATTCAAGGTGAGGACTTTAGCTACTAGGCCATCGCGCCGGGCCCGGAATATATTTCTAAAGAGGGGACTTTTTTGATTTGATTCTTAGAGGAGAAACCGACATTAAGAGGGAAACAAAGCGAGAGAAAGGAGAGGTATAAAGTACTCCAGGCCAATAGCCACATTTCTGATTCATAAAAGGCCTGTTGAGTGAGAAGATGGTAAGTTCAGTGGGACAAGAAGCTAAGGTAGGTACAAGAAGAGTAAGATGAGGTGGCTTAGAAGGGCAGAAGGTACCACACCAAGTTTAGGTGTTAACTGACAAGCAGCGAGATGCCAAGATGTGGTTTCTATTATTTTTAATGTATTTTTTATTTAAAAAACAGATCATAGAGATCTTGCATCCACTGGTTCACACCCCAGAGAAACAGCTGGGACCAGGTCAGGCTGAAGCCAGTGGAACTCAGACAAGGCCTGCTATGGGGATGGCAGGGCCCCAGGCACTCGAGTCACAGTCACCTGTGGCTTCTCAGGATGCAACATTAGCAGGAAACTGGAATCAAGATCTGGAACCAGAACGTGAACCTGGGCACTCCTATCACAGGATGTGGGAGTCTCAAGCCAAGTCCTCCCCACTGCACCACACGTTCACCCCGCCAACGGTAGAAGACTGAGAAGTCCAAGAAGATTTTTAGGTTCTGAACTCTGGCCTTAGGGAGGGCCTGCTAAAGTGGGGGAGATTGGGATTAACTTCTCTGAGTGCCTTTGCTCCCAACGCTTGGGATGGGGCACAGCTCTAGGAGTTCATGGCATTAAAGGATTTGCTCAGACAGACTGGAAAGACTGACCTGTGCAGTCAGGTCACCGTGTGTCTCACCTGCTCTCCCAAAGCATCCCTCCACTCTGCAACTATCTTCTAGAATGTGAGAGCCAGTGCATCCCATCCCCATGGCTGTAAGAGAGGCTCAGGGTTGCATTCCAGTTCTGTCACTCACTGGCTGAGGAAAAGCTCAATTTTCCATCTCTGAGGCTCAGTTTCTTCTGTGAAATGGGGAAGACAATAATAGAACATCCCCGGGGAAGAGCTGTGAAGGTTAACTGAGCCACACCGTGGCATGCAGAGTCCTTCGGGCGCTGCCTGGGCTGGGATGCAGTGTACGGGGTTC
The DNA here is from genome assembly GCF_017591425.1 of Ochotona curzoniae. Lineage (NCBI taxonomy): Eukaryota > Metazoa > Chordata > Mammalia > Lagomorpha > Ochotonidae > Ochotona > Ochotona curzoniae. The sequence goes on along the minus strand of NW_024466004.1, from coordinate 8,091,258 downwards.
AACAGGGCCCACCCCCTCAAAATTCACATCCACTGACAGTCTGTGAATGCGTCCTTGGGCCCAGCGCTGTGTTACAGTGAGTAAAGCCACTACCTCTAGAACCGGCATCCCGCAGTCCCGACTGCTCTGTTTGAAATCCAACTCCCTGCTAATGCACCTGGGAAAGCAGCAGAGCATGATCCAAGTTTTAGGGTTCAGCTTGGCCTAACTTCAGTCATTGAAGCCATTTTCAGAGTGAATCAGCAGAGGGAAGATCTTTATCTCTTTGTCTCTCCCTCCCTCTCTCTGTCTTTCAAACATATAAATGAATAAATCTTTTTTCAAAAAAGTTTTGTTTATTTTTATTGGAGAGGCAGATATACAGAGAGACAGAGAGGAAGATCTTCCATCCACTGTTTCACTCCCCAAGTAGCTGCAATGAAGCTGAGCCAATTCTAAGCCAATTCTAAGCCAGGAGCCAGAAGCCTCCTCCTGAACTCTCACATGGGTACAGGATCCTAAAGCTTTAGGCCATCCTCAATTGCTTTCCCAGGCCACAAGCAGGGAGCTGACTGGGAAGTGGGCTGGCAGGGCACAAACCAGCACCCATATGGGATCCCAGTGCATGCAAGGTGAGGACTTTAGCCACTAAGCTACTTCGCCAGGCCCAAATGAATAAACCCTTTAAAAGAAAAAGTGACCTTCTTTGGAAACATGGCTTTGCAGATGTAACCAAACCAAAATGAGGTCACACTGGATTAGGGGGAGCCCTAAATCCATTTACCACAGATGTCCTTATAACAGGGAAGTTTGGACGAGGACAAGGCCACAGTAGAGAAGCCATGTGATGACAGAGGTGGAGCCTGGGTTGGTGTAGCCACAAGCCACGGCGCACTAAGGGCTGCGAGAGCCACCAGAAGCCGGGAGTGGAGTCAGATTGTTCCTGGGAACCTGCGAAGGGCCAGCACCTCAACTATGTTGAGAGGACAGACTTCTGCCGTGCCACGCTGCTCAGCTCGGGATGTGGCAGTGCTGCCCCAGCAAAGGCTGCACACGGAATGAACTTGGCTGAGAGCACACCAAAGCCTAGACTCAAAAAAGCCAAAGGGAAGGACTGGTGCCAAGCAGCTTTAGAAGTCTTAGTAGGCGGAGCCCTGGTGCTTCCAGCACGCCTGCCGACCCTGATGTGGGTATGATGCCAGGTCAGAGAGAGCAAATCCTGTGGCTGTCTCAGCCCCGTGAGCCCTGGGTGGTGTTTTAGGACACAGCCCGGGGTAAACTCAACATGCTCCCTTCCCCATCAGATCTGTCTAGAAATCACAGTGAAGAAATTATAGCATTTGGCCTCAGCATACTCCATTCATTCATTAACTCATGTGAAAGGTGCAGGAACACATTCAGAGACATACAGCCAGCCAGCCAGACAGACAGTAGTCTCCAATGCACTGATTCACTCCCCACATGCTAACAGCCAGGCAGGCCAATCCAAAGCCAGGAGCCAAGAACTGTGTGGGACACCCACATGGGTGGCAGGGTCCCAAACACTTGCAGCCATCGTTTGCTGCATCCCAAGTGCATGTGAGCAGGAACGGGCCATCTGAGCCAGGACTGGAACCCTGGCACATCGTCATGGGCTATGGGCATCCAGAGCAACAGCTAAACCACTGCACCCCAACACCCACTCAGCATACTTCTTAATCTGTTCTCACCTCAAATTTCCTCTCTATGAAATACAACAGTTCTAGACACTGAAGTCCCTACCAGATTTAATTTAAAGTTGGTTCAGTTGTTTATTCACTCATCCACTTATATCCTCATTCATGCATTCAAATGCTGGGTGCTGGGGTTAGTGTGGTGGCATAGCATGCTAGTCCTCCACCTGTGACACAAGCACAAATGGATGCCTCCAGTTCAAGTCTCAGCTGCTCAACTTCCAACCCAGTTCCCTGCTCACGACCTGGGAAAGCCGCAGAAGATGGCCCAGAGCCTTGGGACCCTGTATCCACATTGGAGATACAAAGGAAGCTCCTGGCTCCCAGTTATGCATAAGCCCAGCTTCAAGTAAAATAAATACATCTTCCAGTGCTGGGTGTCCCCAGCTGTGCCAGGCTCTTCAACAACAGGTGTGTCCATGGCACCCTCTGGTGTACATGAAGACTGGGCCTGTGGCGGGCTGGGCTAGACTGGGCTGGACCACAACACCATCGGTTCATGTGAGAGATCGAGCTGGGGGTTGAGCTAACCAGGCAGCCACATCCATCAATATGTGCCTTGGCTGGTGCAAATGATAGAATAAACCTGACCCTACGCTGACTAGCACATGCAAAAGTCAAGTCTGAGGTCAGCCCATGCAAGGTTCCTTGGCAGACTCCCCAACTATATGGCTGAACTCAAACTTGGGCCACAGGGAAAAATCTCAGGATGTGGTCCAACCTTAGAGTGCATGTATCAGGACCAGGTGCTGCTGTCTGTGCAGTGGACAGTGTGCCCAGATGCACATGGGGGACATGACAGCCTGTTCATCTAGGCCAACAGGGGACGTCAACAGCAGAGGACGTCAGTGGATGGAAAGTAGGGTAGGTTGGACCATGCTCATGGCCCAGCTTTGCAGCATGTTCCTGGGCCTGAAGATGCACTGAGCTAGGCTTGGTCAGCTAACAGACCTTGGAAAGATTTTCTCAACCTTGCTGCAATGAAGTAAATTACATCTCAAAACTATCAAAACCACTAAAGTAACACCCTTGGTACACTCTTCCCCACATCAGGATCTCTAAGGTATTAGCAAAGGACTGTCCCCTATCCCCAAGTGCCAATGTAGTTTGTCAGCAAGGAGTGGCCCCCTCCCCTTCACCCACTGTGGACTAGGAAAAAGAAAACTGAAAGATATGTCCTACCCACCTTCTTCCATACCTCCACCCTCCCTTCCCTAATCCGAGACCCTTATGGGCATACATCCTTCCCAACTATGTAAACAACAATAAAAATAAACAAAACAGGAGCCTCACAGAACTTCCATATTTACAAGCAGTTGACTCGTTAGTTGTGGTTAAGTGTTTCCCCCGCCCTGGTCACCAGGAGGGCAATTCACAAGAACCCTAACCCCAGCCAGGGGATGTGGGTAAATGGCTGAAGAATGCAGTTTTCAGGAGCTGACATGCAATCTGGCACTGCGGTGCAGCACACAAAGCCACTACTTGTGACCTTGGCATCCAATGTGGGTGCTGGTTTGAGTCTGAGCTGCTCCATTTCTGATCCAGCTATTGTGACTGGGAAAGTAGTGGAAGATGACCCAAGTGCTTGTGCCTTTGTATCCATGTGGGAGACCCAGATGGAGTCTGGCTCCTAGCTATTGTGGTCATTTGGAGACTGAACCAGCAGATGGAAGATTTGTCTCTATCTAGCTTTCCCTCTCTCTGTGTAACTTTGTATTTCAGCTAAATAAATAAATATTAAGGAAAAAAAAGACGGCAGGAGAAAGACCGTTCATCATCCAAAGCGTCCCCGAGAGCGCTGGCCAGGTCCAGGGATGTACCCTGGACCCACTCTGCTCCCTCTGCTCTCTGCTGACAGACCGTTTATTGCTTTATAACCCGAGACTGCTGAGCTGCACTGACCTCTGTTCGGGGCTCTCCAGACATGCTCCTACTCCATGGGGCATCCAGCCCTGTCTAACTCCAAGACATCAGCCACTCCCAACCCCTGCTTCACCTGTCACCCCACTGGGGACCTGGGGACCTTCCCCCAGGCCCCCTGACTGCTCCACACTCAAAGTCACTAGACACAGAAAAGCCTTGTGCTGGACTCCGGGCATCTTCTCTGGTACATACCAGGCAGAGGGAATGCTCTCAGGATACAGAGATTCCCGTTCCCTCCCGTCTCAGTGACTTTTGGCCCCTTGGGATCAGCCCACTGGACACCAGGAGGCCACTGCCTCTGGCGCCCATTCCTCCGTTCCTTACCTCCTCGGCGTTCTCGCTGCCACCATCCTTGCCCGAGGTGCTGGGCTTGGCGGTGCCTTTGGCAATCTTAGGGGGCTCCTGAAGACAGAAGATGGGAGAGGGTGAGCGGATGCTGGAGTGGGGAAAGGAGAGGTTGGTCTAGACCACTCAAGTCTATGTTATGATTATCCTCTATCCAACCAACTCCATCAGTTACTCTTCAAGTAAGTGACCTGGGGCCCGGCGCAGTGGCGCAGTAGTTAAGGTCCTCGCCTTGCACGCCCGGGATCCCATATGGGCGCCGGTTCTAATCCCAGCAGCCCCACTTCCCATCCAGCTCCCTGCCTGTGGCCCGGGAAAGCAGTCGAGGATAGCCCAAAGCTTTGGGACCCTGCACCCGTGTGGGATACCCGGAGGAAGAGGCTCCTGGCTTCGGACCGGCATAGCATCGGCCGCTGCACTCACTTGGGGAGTGAATCATCGGACGGAAGATCCTCCTCTCTGTCTCTCCTCTCTGTATATCTGCCTTTCCAATAAAAATAAAATAAATCTTTAAAAAAAAGTATGTGACCTGGCATCTGGTCCTGGGTTGGGAGAGGGGCAGCCACAGGAGGCAGCTCTCAGTTCCTCTAAGGAGGTGAGCTCCCACTTGGGAAGTCCTCCCTGAGCCCTGTAACCTAAGCATGCCCTCATTCTTTGATCTGCCAACACACCAGGGCGCTACATGCATGAGTTAGACCTGGGATGCCTTCTAGTGAGCTAAGAACCAAGGCAAGGAGGCTCAGGGAGCGAAATGTGCAGTGGGCTCCTGGATGAGGGGGTCAGAGAGGGGGCTTTCCCGGACAGATGGAGAAGCATTTTCTGGACATGGCAAATGGCACCACCCAGCACAAAGTTGTTGCTGCTGCTGTTTCCTCAGCAGAGTCCAGAGGTGCTAACAGGTATTGGGAATGTCAAGAGCACCTGCTTGGCAGCTCTGGGAACAGGAATAGGGCACAGCCCTGAAGGGTTGCAAGGAGCTAGCGTGCATCTGAAGTCTCCCATGGGGGAGCCTGGCAGCTGGCTCCAGTGTCTCTTCCTATGCTTTCAGGCCAAAAAAAGCAATTGCGTCAGGACGGGAAGGGGAAAGTGCAAGAGAAACTCGGGAGTTTGGGGCTGACTGCAGGCTCAACATAGATCATCCACATGCGGCAGCAGTGGCAGTCACCACAGCCTGTAAGAACTCCCAGCCAATGGACAGGATGGCATGGCCCTCCCCAGGCCATCCTAGAGGGCTTGGATCTGCACTTGGGAGGGAACAAATCCTAGTCGTCATCTTTTTTTTTTTTTTAAGATTTACTTTATTTTTATTGGAAAGTCAGATATACAGAGAGGAGGAGAGACAGAGAGGAAGATCTTCCATCTATTGATTCATTCCCCAAGCATCCTCAACGGCCACAATCTGAAGCCAGGAGCCCAGAGCCTCCTCTGGGTCTTCCATGTAAGTGCAGGGTCCCAAGGCTTTGGGCCATCCTTGATTACTTTCCCAGACCACAAGTAAGGCCTCTAAGATTAGAATTGGCACCCATATGGGATCCTGGCGCATGCAAGGCAAGGACTTTAGCCGCCAGGCTGCCGCACTGGGCCCAAATCCTAGTCTTACAGGAAAACTCCATCCACACTGGGAGCAGAGTAGAAAGCCAAGTCGTTCCCGCCACCTCACACACATACCCAAACAACAGCTGCAGGAACTGGGATAGCTAACAAAGAGAGGGAGGAGTCCTTTGTGGTGGGAGCTACACCAATAAAACCCAGGGCTGCCAAAGGTGCACCCAGGGCCGGCACGGGCAATAAGCTGAAATCTCTGGAAGATGAGCTGAGGCTCCCAACTAGGTAGAAGAACCTGCTGTCCAGGGAAGCTCAAAGTGCCCAGGGGTCTAGCCTGGAAGTCACTCCCACTCTGAGACTCTGCAATGCCACCATCGCCAAACGTCTAGAGCAAGAAGTGCTCCAGTCAAGCGATTGTGACTATGGGGGCAAAAAGAATCCAGGGAGCAGAGAGCTCTGTGTGGGCTGCAGTGGGGAAGGCAAGGAGGAGGCTGGGTGCGCAGGAGCTCCCCGCAGCACACAAGGCTTGGAGGACAGAAGCTGCTTCTCTGGGCTCAGCGCTCTCTCACTGCCTGCTGGCCACACTGGCTTCGTCAGTAGCCCCAGGTGTGAGGTGGACAGAAAAAGAAGGCGGGGGAAAGGGGAGCAGCAGGCAGACGGGACACACAGCTGCACACACTATGGACACGGACTCCTCCACCCCCCCACCGCCCCCGTGGTTGAGGTTGCTCCCTTTTCCCAATAGGTCTCCTCACTCTAGCTCATCGACAGCTGCCTGGGTCTCCCGTGCGCCCCTCCGCCCACCCTGTGGCACTCGGCACAGTGCCTCAGACGTCTCTTCCAGGAAGGGTGCCTGAGACACAGCCCGCTGCTGGGTGTGTGGGTGTGAGTGGGCCTGGGGAAGCGCGCTCCTGTGAAACAGGTGAACTGCACACGCGCCAGACCCACCCAGCAACCCTGCGCAGTTCCACGATACCCAGCTTTGCGGCCAGCCCTGTGTTTCAGGCCCAACTCCTGTAAGCTGGGCCATTGCCGGCCAGATAACTAGCCTGTGTGACCTCAGTTTCCCCTAGCTGGGAAAGGATGCCATCACAGTGCCCATTCCTGGGATATGAATGTTGGCCAGTGTCAATACTACTGTTATGAACACAAGAAAGAAAAGTGGGAGGGAGCAGGGGCGTGCCTGTGTAGGAAATACACAAGATAAGCCCAGAGCCAGAATAGGAGAGAACGGGAAGAATAGAAAACCCAGCACCTGTCCACTAAGCACCTACAATGGTGACATCAAACCAACATGAGGTTCAGGGGATGGAAAGTTAACTTCCACTGCAGACATGGCCAGAAGCTTCTAAATGGTTTACAGAGTATTTTACAAACCCCAGAGGAGGGACTAGAGCTCACTCCTAGAGGAGGGCTCAGGGGACAGGAGGGGACAGGAGGGCTCAGGAGGGGCACCAGCAGATAACAGGAAGGAGAACAGGTGAAAGCCACCCCTCTATCCATCTGCATTCGCTCTGTGCCCCCACAGCATCCAGGCAAACCTCAGGCACACTGTCACCCCACTTCCGTCATCCCTGCCCCCTCGACCCAGAAATGGCTGACTGACCGCTGAAACAGATATCTACAGGGAAGTGGGGTGCTCCCATCCTTCCAACACCCCCGTCACACCTGTGGTCCCAGCAACCTTGAGACTTTCTCTCCTCAGTCTCCTAGTTGGGCCAAGGCTTCCTGCTAACAGGCATCATGTGGCCCATCAGACTAGAAACCACAGATGGCTGGGGACCTCCTGAGCCTGTGTGTGCCCCATCCATCCACAGCTCAAGTGTCCCACCCCCTTGGCAAGCCCACACCCCTGAGGACAGAGCTTGTGCAGGGGGCATGCAACCCTGTCCCACTCATATCCCCAGGAGGCACCAGAACCAAAGCTGCCTGGCAAACACCTAGCAGCCCCGAGAGGAAGAGTTGGATTGAGAAGGCCAGAGGCTGGCAAATGAGAGCAATACACCTCTGGGCTCATGAAAACAGGGACCAGAACCCCAGGCCAGCATCAACCTCCCCTACACACACACAGACATCCACCACCACCAGGGGCCAGCCCCAGGAGAGCAAGAAGCTGGGGGAGGTTGGAACTGGTATCCTAGCATCCTCCGTGTGAGTGTGTACCTCCAAGGAACCACACCTCTGAATCAGACCTCCAGGGTAGGGGAAACCGGGATGGCAAGGAACGGCTTAACTCAGAGCCCCAGCCTGCAGAAGGAGGAGAAACAATCTGACAGGGAGGCCACACTCCCAATGTGAAGACAGCAGGCCCAGAAAGGGCTGGAAGCCAGCAAGAGTGCCCAAAAAAGGGGGGGAAATGCAAAGATTTTCTGAGGATTAGGAAAAAAATGGGAGTGCTGGACGCTGGGAGCCTATGACGCCTGTCCGGAGGGTTTGGGACACAAGAGGTTTTCAGGTTTGATGCGTTCAAGGTGCTCACTGGGCCTCCAGTAGGCTGTATGTGACCTTGGACAAGTCTCTTCCCCCTGGCTGGGGCTTCAGTCCCCTCCTCTGTCCCACAAAGGGTTGCACAGCCGGAGCTGGGGGGAGGGGAGGAAAGGGGGGCGCCCTACCAGCACCAGCGTTCTGAGGTTCCAGCGACAGAAGCACAGGCTCAGCCCAGGCTTACAAGTTTGTGCGCGGAGCACAAGCTAGAGGGAGGGGTGCAGGCCAGCGACGGGGAAAGGGGTGTGGGGAGGGGGACAGGGAAAGCTGCCCTCTTGTAGGTCAGGGGGCTTGGCGCGCAGGGAGAAGGGGTGGTAGGTAGGGGAGTGTGGAGAGCCCAGGGAAGGGGGCTGCGCAGGGCGGGGGGGAGGGGGCAGTTCTGGAAGGAGGTGCTGTCTCTGCTGGGAGGAGAGGGGGAAGCTGTCCCAAATCCGCGGGGGGAATTGGGGCGGGGAGGGGGAGTCCTGGAGGAGGGGGAGCGCAGGGGAGTGACCAACGAGTAGGGCCGATTTGGAGGGGGTGGGAGGAGCGAGGAAGGGAGGCTGGGAGGTGTACGTCGTGGGGGGAATCTGTCGGGATAAGGTGAAGGGGGCTGGGGAGAGCTGTCCCAGCTGCGGCGTAGGCTGGGGGTGCTGCCAGCCGCCAAGGCGGAGGGCTGGCTCCGGGAGTCCTGCGGAGGCCGGACGGGAGGGTCAGTGCTGGGCTGTCCCGGGCCTGCCTCAGGCCCCTCCCCAGAGCTCCGCGCAGGCCCCGAGGCGGAGGCGCGAGGACCAGGGCCAGGCTCACCTTCTCCTTCTTCAGTTTATAGGGCATCTCGGCCCGTGCGGACCCAGCCCGGCTCCTGCGGCCCCGCTCCGGCTCCGGCTTTGCTCGGCCGCACTCGGCCCGCTCGGCGTCTCTCCGCCACCGCCTGCGCGCTGCGCCCGGGTCGAGCAGTCTCCGAGCCTCCAATTGGCCCGAACTCTTAGAAACCTGCCTGACAACCAGGCGCCGCCTCCTCCGATTGGCCATTGGAGCCAAGCGGCTTCCTTTTTTTCTCATTGGAAAGAAATAGTACAAACCGCCAGGGTTCGGCTCCTACCATTGGTTGGCGAAAGAAGTCCCGCCCTAAAGTGGGTTGAGCTTAGGCGGAGGAGGCGGGGTTAAAGGGAGACCCAAGCCTGGATGGGACTGCGCTCCGGCGTCTGGCGTGCGTCGGGCCTCGGCCATTCCCCGCGGCCCTGGGCGCTGTGTCCTGCACTTGCACCGGGGTCCTCATGCACGCCCCGACGCTGCCACGCCGTCCCGTTGGAGAAGCCTGGCAGGGTTGGGACGTGGGTGAAATGAGAATCCCTGATTAGGTAGAGGGTCTCCTTTTCTAACTGCCAGTGCCCTGGGTTGGGGAGCCGGATGGATCTCAATATTGGAAGAGCAGTCATTGTTGAATGGCTCCGGACTGGCGCTTGGGACTCATCCCTTTCCCCAGGGAGTTTTCAGTAGGATGAGCTTCACGCATTAAGATGCAAGGGAATCACCTATGCAAACCTGGAGGGGGCCTGGAGGAATGGATTAGAAGGGACCCATTGCTTGGCCTGTCACCACAGGAAAAAAACTGGAGAAAGTTCTTCAGGACTAAGTCCATGGTCACCTAGTGGGTTAAGCCCAAACTTCCAAACTCGAGCATGCTGTGTTGGAAGCCTGGCTCGCTGCTCTGCTTCCATCTCCAGCTCGTTGCTAACACACCTGAGACAGCAGCAGAGGATGGCCCAAGAATTTAAGCCTCTGATATGCCACATAGGCGACCCAGGGGGAGTTCCAGGCTCCTTGGTTTCAGCCTGGCCCAGCCCTGGCTGTTGCCACATCTGTTGGGAGTGAACCAATAGATAGAAGATTTTCTCTGTGTGTGTCTCCCCTTGCCATTCTGCTTTTCAAATAATCATTAAAAAAAAAAAAAACAGCAATGATAACAGCAGTCACGGGAATGTGTAGAGCCACAGGCTCTGGTGACTCACTGGATCACAGTGGACTGGTAGCAGGGAGGAAGAAGTGGAGGGCGGCTGCCAGAGGATGTTGGTGGAAAACTCACGTCACAATGGACGAGGGAGGTGAAAAGGCCGTGTTCGACTCCAGAGCAAGATGGCTCAAAATCCAGCAGCAGTCACTGTGATCCTTGAGTTAGAAGGCCACAGGATATCTTTCCCAAGCAGGTTTCAAAGGAGTGGAAGTTTATGGTGAGCTGAAGAGTGAACAGGCCGTGAGGCAGCGAAGGCAGCAGATGTGGGATGCTGGCTGCCTTGCCGAGGCAGCATTTGGCCTCAGTGCTTTATGCCAGTTGCAAGGTAGCACGAGGCGCACTGCATAGCAACCAGTATTTGCTGGGCACACACAGCCTGGGAGGGAAGGATATGAATTTGTGGATCAAAGTATTCCGTGTCTGTGTCATGGTTGGTCCTGGCAGGCTGTCAGCTGGATTTACCCATGGCACCAGGCCTCTACGAGAGCCACAGTCCTGAGGCCTGGAGCTCACCTGCATCAGCACTGCTGAGAAACTCAAGTCAACAGCCAGAGCCTGGATTCAAATTCAGGCATTCCCTCCCAGGAGGTGGGATGTGGCTATCCTAACTGCCAGGCTAAATGCCCACACCCTGAGTGGGATCTTTCATCTATGTGCAGCCAGGTACCCAGTGTCTTCTTAAATGTGCTTGGAAACATAAGGACTGGGGACAGTCCTGGGTTAAACCTCCACTTTGGAAGCTGACATCCCAGATTTGAGGCTGTTCCTATTCCAATCCAACCACTTGATGATTGCCTGGGAAAGCAGTGGATGATGACTGAGGTACATGGGGCCCTGCCGCCCATGAAGGAAACCTTAATGGGATCTCAGGCTCCTGACTTCAGCTGGCTACACCTTATAAATGAGCTATTTGAGAAGTTATTCAGTGGATGGAAGATCTCTCTCTCTCTCTCTCTTTCTCTCTCTCTCTCTGCCCCTTTTTAAGGTTTATTTTATCAGAAAGTCGGATATACAGAGAAGGAGAGACATAGAGAGAGGAAGATTTTCCATCTGCTGATTCACTCCGCAAGTGGCTGCAATGGCTGGAGCTAAGCTGATCTGAGGTCAGGAACCAGGAACTTCCTCTGGGTCTCCCAGCAGATTCAGGGTCCCAAGGCTTTGGGCCATCCTTAACTGTTTTCCCAGGCCACAAGCAGGGAGCTGGATGGGATTAGAACCAGCATTCATATGGGATCCCAGTACGTGGAAGGCAAGAACTTTAGCCACCAGGTTACCACGCCGAACTGGATGAAAAATCTTTTTCCATTTTCCATCTCTGTCACTCTGCCTTTGAAAAAAATAGATAAACATTTTTAAAAGGAAAATCAGTTGAGGAATGGGAAAGTTTTCAGATTTAAGATTGAAGGCACCTCCATGAACATTTTAAAAAAATTTGGTCCTCTCTCTCCTTAGATAAATGGACTTTATAATATATACATAAAACATCTACTTTTCAGGTATTTGACTTTCAGATTTTCAGGAATGCATAATATGCAAAATAGAAGGCAGTCCCAGGATGCTTAGTGGTGAAGAGAGCAGACAGCTGGGCAGTAGGGCAGTAGCTGGGACAGATCAGCGCCATGCAACCCAGCCCATGGATTCCAAGTGAAAACGAATGTCCATCCCTGGTCATGCGGCCTGTCTCTTGCAGTGTCTCCTACAGAGAGCAGTGGAGGTGTGGGTAAGGATGGAGTCAGAACCAGCCCAGGTGAGACACTGCTGTTGGAAAGCCTGGAAACAGTCCCTCCTGCCTGCTCTGCAGCATCGCCCTCTCTAAAATGAATGAATGGGTTGGGGTCGGCACAGTGGTGTTGCAGGCTGATCCTCTGTGTGCAGAGCCCTTATGAACAGTGCCCCTATGTGCACTGTTCAAGTTTTGGCTGCTCCACTTTTTTTTTTAAAGATTTATTTTTATTATTTTTTTATTGGAAAGGCAGATATACAGAGAGGAGAGACAGAGAGGAAGATCTTTCGTCCGATGATTCACTCCCCAAGTGAGCACACGGGCCGATGCTATGCCGATCCGAAGCCAGGAGCCTCTTCCGGGTCTCCCATGCGGGTGCAGGGTCCCAAAGCTTTGGGCCGTCCTCGACTGCTTTCCCGGGCCACAGGCAGGGAGCTGGAAGGGAAGCGGGGCTGCCAGGATTAGAACTGGCACCCATATGGGATCCCAGGCGTGCAAGGCGAGGACCTTAACCACTGCGCCACTGCGCTGGGCCCGGCTGCTCCACTTTGATCTAGCTCCCTGTTTATGGCCTGGGAAAGCAGCAGCCATCTGTGGACTGGACTAATAGATGGAGGATCTCTCTCTGTTTTTCTCCTCTGTCTGTAACTCTGTCTTCCCAATAATAAATATGTATATTATATATATGTATATACATATATACACTTTTAAAAGAGTGAATAGGTCTGCAAGGGTGGGTGTGGGAGGGCAGCTGGGTCAAGAAAGCAGACAGCTGCTTTATCTTGGAGTTTGGAAGGAGTTACACGCCCAGGATAATGGAGCAGGACAAGAAGCCTTGGAACGTGGGTTTTGTGTAGGATGTGCTAGAACAGGTGTGGCAGCGCCAAGCACTGCCGGGCTACATGATTCACAGGGAATTCTGCCAGCAACCACCACAGACTTACAAGCAGGCCTGAAACATTTTTGTAACTCGACCACTCCCTTCTGCAACCTCTCTTCCCACCGCAGTCTCCAAACTCATTCCACGCACTGCTCCCCAGGACTGGGCCCGCTGTCCATTGATCAATTAAACTGTTAAGTATACGCTACAGGATCTGGGACTGGGCGGACGCTACTTCCTCAAAAGGCCAAGGCCAACCGTGGTAAACGCAGGTTGACAGGGCGCATGCGTAAAGCCCGCGCAACCGCAGTGGTCGCGGTCACTGCCATCGAGCCACGGTCCTGATCTACCCGGGGCGGGTCTCGGATGGGGCGGGGCTCGGTGCATCCGTCGCCACGCCCATCTCTCCACCCACCCTCTTCACTTCCCGGAACGGAAGTGGAAACGCCCCGTTGTCTAGTTCGCATACTGCGGAAGCTGCGCTCCTTCCAGCTCCTCCTCCTCTTGGGTCTCCTGTCACCATGGCGCTGGCTGTCCTGCAAGTGCTGGATCCCTTCCCGACCGAGACCCCTCCCTTGTCTGTGCTGCTCCCGCCCGGGGGCCCGTGGCCTGCGGCGGGACTGGGCTTGGTGCTGGCCCTGCGGCCTGCCGGGGAGAGCCCTGCGGGGCCGGCTCTGCTTGTGGCAGCCCTGGACGGGCCGGACGCGGAGACCGAGGCGCGGGGCCCTGGGCCCCCGCTGCTGCTGGTTAGCCGCGCGCTGCTCCGGCTCCTGGCCGTGGGCTCCGGGACGCGGGTGCGGGCTCGGCCCGTGCGGCGGCCTCCAGCACTGAGCTGGGCACTGCTTGGCACTTCGCCGGAGCCCGGGTTGGCAACGCGAGTCGGGGGGCCGCTGTTGGTGAGGCGCGGAGAGATCCTGCCAGTGCCCGGGCCTCGGGTCCTGGAGACGCGGCCGGCGCTTCAAGGGCTGCTGGGCCCCGGGACGCGTCTGACGGTGACCGAGCTCCGCGGGCGGGCCAGGCTGGGCTCGGACACCGGGGACGGCAGCCGGCTCCCACCCGCGCCCTTGGTGTCCTCCTTCGCCGTTTCCAGGACGGCACGACTACTCCAGGGAGTTCCAGGAGGGACTGGAGAGGCCCTGGCGGTGAGCCGGAGCTGCCTGCGCGGCCTGGGTCTCTTCCAGGGCGAGTGGGTGTGGGTGGCCCGGGCCGGACAGCCACTGGCCGCGTCCCAGCCGCACCTGGCCACGGTGCAGGTCCTTGATCCTCGCTGGGACCTGTCGGAGAGGCTGGGACCAGGCTCTGGCCAGGAGAGAGAGCCTCTTGCCCATGGCCTGGCGCTGGTGCCTGCCACTTTGGCCTTTAATCTCGGCTGTGACCCCCTGGAAGTGGGAGAACTGAGCATTCAGGTATGCAGCAGGATGGAGGCCGTCTTTATGGAGCGGGCAGGAGTCCTGGGCTGCTCTGCTCCTGTCTTCACCTAATGTCTGTTAACCTTTATGTCGTTTCTCTTATCAAAATCCCATAAGGCTCTGTAGTGTGCAGGAACCCACCCTGTCAGATCTGTTGGGGTGACGGGTGAGGTGCCACATCAAGTTGGGGAAGGGGGCCTGTGCCCTGATCTACCCTGCCTTTCCAGCTGTTTGCTGACAGCCTGTGCAGGATTGTACTGGAGTGTGGCCAGGAGGAGGGAGGAGTGCTTATCCTGACTTTGAACAACCTGCTGATTCTTCTAGACTCACCTGTTACAGTCCTGCCTGCCTGTTCTTTCAAAACCCTATGAAACATTCTACCTTTGTCACAAAACCTTGCGTAATCTCATCACACACAAATGCAGCACAACGTCTTCCGATAGCATTTTGTCCTTTGCTTAGGGCATTCATTGGATTCTGTCCTGTTAGGATTACATCATCTATCTATGCTGCAATCATGGATGGGCCCAGCATCCCTGATCTGAAATTCCAAACGGGAGTGTTTTGGGTTTTGGATTTCAGATTTTCAAATCAGGGATACTGATCCCGCCAAGTCTATGCAATATTCCAAAATCAAAATATATATATATATATATATATATATATAATCTGAACAACTGTAGTGCCAAGTATTTCAAATAAAGGTTACTTACCTATCTTATAGATTAGTTCTTAAACAAAAAGGCTCTGTTATGTGATGCCTAGCATTTAATAAAGTATTTGCTTTCTGTGTTTACTTCAATATCGCAGCTTCATTTGATGTTTAATAAGTAATATGGTTTAATGTAGGGTCAATGATCAATTAGTTACTTAATGGTAACTGAATAGTCTGGTTTAGGGTCTAGGCCAGAGTGAGAAAAGGGGGTGGCATCTCTTTTGGGCCCGTTCAGTGGGCAGCTGTGTCGTCTCAGGTCTTACCTCCTGCAAGCCTGGTGGTTATGAAGGTTAGAGGATGGAGATCTCTCGGTTGCTAAGAGACTGGCGCAGCCTATTTCCTTAGGAGGAGGTTGAAAGGTGGCACTTGTCTGTCTCGCAGAGGTACCTGGAAGGCACCGCGGCCCCTGAAGACAAAGGAAGCTGCTCGCTGCTTCGCAGACCCCCGTTCGCCAGAGAGTTACACATCGAGATTGTGTCCTCTCCCCACTACAGCGCTAGCGGGAATTATGACCGTGCTCTTTACCGGCACTTTGAGACACCCAGGTTAGCTGCCCCACTCCGCCAGTGGCTAAAAGCATCTCAAGTCTTCAGCACTCTTCCGTCCCATGCCTTAGAGGCAGGTGTTCCAGAGCCAGATTTTGGGGGTGAGCATCGCGCTGTAGCAGGTTCAGCTGCTAGTAAAGATGCCTGCATCCCAAATCAGAGTGCCTGGTTCCAGTCCCTGCTTTAGGGATATCTCCACAGCCAGTGGAGGCATTGGAGACCCTGGTTCCAGTCTCAGCTTTAGGGATATCCCCACAGAGAGTGGGGGCATTGGAGACCCTGGTTCTAGTTCCAGCTTTAGGGTGCCCCCCACACCCAGTGGGGGGCATTAGGAATGCCTAGTTCCGGTCCTTGCTTTAGGGATGCACCCCCCACATCCAATGAGAGGGCATTGGAATGCTTGGATTCAGTCCTGGCTCCTCCACTTCGAGCTAGGTTCACTTCTTAGAAGGCAACAGAAAATGGCTCAAGTGTTTGGGTCCTGGCCACCCATGAAGGAGACCCAGATGGAGTCTGGGCTCTTAGCTTTAGCCTGGCCCAACTCCAGCTGTTGGAGGCATGTGGAGTATAAGCAAAGTGAATGGAAGCTCTTTCTCTTTGTGTGTGTCTCACCTTCTTTTTCTGTTTTCTCTGCCTTTTGGTTGAATAGATCTTTAGATAAATATATAAATACACCTAAAGAAGGGGCATGCATTATAGGGCAGCAAGTTAAACTGCCCTACATCCCATGCCAGGATGTCAGTTCAGGTCCTGGCTGCCTCATTTCTGACCCAACTTTCTGCTAATGTGCCTGGGCAGGCAACTGATGATGGCCTAAGTACTTGGGCCCCAGTCACCCACATGGGAGAACCGGATGGAGTTCCAGGCTGCTAGCTTTGGCCTGGACCAGGCCTGGCTGTTGCAGACATTGAGGAAGTGGGCCAGTAAGTGGAAAATCTGTCTGCCTTCCAAATAACGTTTTAAAAATACTACATTTGGGACAGTCTTGTAGCTAGAATCCTTGCAGCCTATCAGGCAAACAACCTGAAGAGAAATCCAAAGCATGCAATGAGTGTGTACATTCTGAATGGAGAAACTTCTTTGAACAAGGAGAGCTCCAGAGCCAGCCAGGACGCCTCTGTGACCTCTCGGGTCTCCCCACTGCAACTGCCAGCACCTTCTAGATCTTGCTCGGAAAGCGGCTTGGGTTCCCAGGGTGTGGAGTACATGGGAGATAGTCTGTATGCTGGGGAGGGGCATGGGGAAATGTCAGACCCCTGCCATGAGCTGACTGGGACCACTGCTGTGTTGCAGGGTGGTCCAGGAAGGGGATATCCTGTGTGTGCCGACAGTTGGGCAAACAGAGGTCCTGGAAGGAAATGCAGAGAAACTGCCAAGGTATGCAGCTGCCTCCTATCTTTAGGGCTGGGGTTTGTCATCTGGGTGTAGGAATTTTCTAATCCCTTCTCCCCACATCGTGTGAAGGAGAATCCTTTGTGGCTGTCATGCACTTTTTTTTCCCTGGAGAATAGCTCCATCCATCCCTTCTTCACATTCCTGAACAGGTGCATGATTAGAGAAACCCACTGGCATTGGGAGATGTTTTATCCGCAGACTGACTGATGGGCTACAGTGGAATTTCTTCCTTTCTATCATAAACCATGGCGTTTGGACCAAACTTTCCCATCAACCTAAAAGGGCACACAGGTGGTTTGTGCTCTTGGATGGCATGTGTGCACTCTGGCCATCCTGTCTCAGCCTGAAACAGCACAGCGGGGTCGCTGCTGTGCAAAAGAGGCCTGCTCTTTCCCATCCATCTCCACCAAGGGTGACAAATGGCGTTACTGAGCCAAGAACAAGGGGTCCAGCTTTTCTCTTCCCCTTGGCTCTGGTCACAGAGGCTCCATGCCACATGGCGAGGTGAAGAGCCAAGATGGCAGTGAGGAGATGTAAAGGGAGGAAAAGGTGGAACCCGGACCACAGGGTAGACCTAGTTTGGGCTGATTTCCTGAAATGATGTGCTAAAAGGAGATCACAGCTGAGAAATGCTGTAAGAGCTGTCATGCCCCAGGCCGCGGGCCTCACCAGCCCAGAGTCCCCTACCAGGAGACGCCTTATCAGGAGCACATAACTCTCTTTGGACCCTAGCCAATGCTGGGTTCTGCCCACACAGCCTG
The DNA here is from genome assembly GCF_017591425.1 of Ochotona curzoniae. Taxonomy (NCBI): domain Eukaryota; kingdom Metazoa; phylum Chordata; class Mammalia; order Lagomorpha; family Ochotonidae; genus Ochotona; species Ochotona curzoniae. The sequence goes on along the minus strand of NW_024466004.1, from coordinate 8,073,849 downwards.
GTGGTGCCCTGTAGAACCCCACTAAGGTTTCATGATTCACCTCCTACAAGTGTCCCAGGCCACAGCTGGGGGCCGTTGGAAAATGCACTTCTGGGTCACTTCCATCCTCTGTCTCCTATTGCAAATTTAGCAAACACCTGTGAGCCAGCTCTCGCTAGGAAAGTTGGATAGAATGCCCACCCTTTGTGCACGCACAAGCGTTTGACAAGACAGGCCAGCAAGCTAGTTCTATCCAAGGGCTTCTGCCACCCCAACCCTACAGACTCCTGGCTCCCCACTCCCCCAGCCCCAGGTGCTGAGCACACACATGATTCCCCTCACAGGTTCTGAGGTGGGTAGGATTGCAGTGAGTAGGCAGGTGGGCCCAAGAGCGGATACCAGTGCTTTGGTTTCCCTGGGTTTGGTTAGTATGTTCCTGTGCTCCTTGGAAGGGAATTCCCTTGCTGGGATAGCCCTTTAGTATATTTTCTGTGCCCCACTTCCCAGAAAGAGGCCACGCGGGAGCCAGCCCCACCACTGTCCATCTGGCTCCCTGGAACACACTCTAGCATCCTCCATGCTGTCCAGATAGCTTTCTGAGCTCTGTCCCTTCTGCTCACCCAGAGCAGGGGGAAGGTGGTGTGAATCCAACAGCCATCTGCTGCTGGGGGTGGCCTCTCCCCACTCCTCCTCCATGCTGACCCTCATCATAGCCCTTCGGAGAGCAGTGAGCATCTAGGGCTGGCTTGTAGGCTCTGATTGTGCTTGTCCAGACCACAGTCCCTGCTCCCTGGCATGTGGGTGTTTCATAACACTTGCTCGCCGCACTCTCCCGCCTCACCCTGAGGCACCCCCACTTTGGCGCCCTGTCTGGACCCAATATTGACCAGCTGGCTCTGCCATCGCCTTGCCATCTGTAGATTAAAGAGGGTGAGGAACTCACCAGGTCTTTGGAAATGAAATGAGTCGGTGTCACCTGTCACCCATCCTCTTCCTCGAGAGAAGGTAGCATACTGCTCACTTTGAGCGACTACACTACGCTATCAGATCTAGGGCAACAGGTGCAAATACCTCTTCAAGGCCCATCAGATCACCTTTCTCCCATCAAAGGCAAAAGTGGGAAGGTGAGTCTCTAAGAAGATAAATTCACACACCATAACATTCATATTTTCAATTCAGTGGTTTTAGTTACACGCACAAGGTTGTGCACCTGACACTGCTGTCTGGTTCTAGACTCTTTGTTGCCCCCAGGGAAACCCTGAGCCCATTTTCACTCACTCCGTAGTCCTCTCTCAGGTGAAGTCTATAGGTTAACTCCAACGTGCAGCCAGGAAAAAGAATCCAAATGCACAGTAAAAGTTATTATGACGGCCTGCCATCAGATTTTGTGGATTAAATGAGAGCCCAGGCACCCTTCCTTCCCTCCCTCTTGTGGCTTGGGGGAGGTGGGGTTGAGAGGGGTGAATTGAGTGTGTTCAGGGGGTCTTCATAAAGGAAAAATGATTGAATCCAAACTTTCAGTTTCACTTGCCCATGCATTTAGTCCCCTCATGGTTGAGGGAGAGACTGCACGTGCAGTCACTGGAAATAACTTGACATGTTCCCTTGCTTAAGGTGGCAGTGGTTTCTCTTGCTGTGGGCTGGCAGACCGCAGGGCTGGAGAAACACGACCCCAGGCCTCTCTGAGGGTTGTCATGAAGTGGGGGAGAGAGGAAAGGGAAGGCTTGACTCCTGTCCTGCATATGTGTGAGGTGCAACCTGGGCAGGGTCAGGGCAGGAGAAGATCCTGTGGTGGGGGGCACCTGTACTTCCTGCTGGGCCTCAGGCCTTGGGGCGCTTATGTGCTGGAGAAAGTCTTTTGGGGGTAATTTGAGGTTCAACCAGGCCTCTTTCCTGCAGGTGGCCGGAGCTATTTTTTAAAGTAAAGAAGACGGTTGGCGAGGTTGTGGAGGGGCCAGCCAGTGCCTACTTGGCTGACACCACCCATACTTCTCTGTACATGGTGAGGTGCTAGGGGCCCTGGGCAGGGGATGTGAGGGGCCAATGTGAGATCCAGCAGCTTCCTCCTGCCTCTCCCAGGTGGGTTCTACCCTGAGCCCTGTCCCCAGGCCCCACTCAGCGACAGCTCTGTGGAGTTCTTTGTCTCCTCCTGGCCTAGAGGGCCTGGTGGCTGAGCTGTGCGCCACACTCAAGCCACGCCTGCAGCCGGGGTGAGTAACAGGGTGAGTGAGGCCACAGTCCCTGGTCAGACAGCCTGGACTCCAAGTTCTTAAAGCTCTAGGGGTAGGCATGGGAATGGGAGGACATTCCACAGGCTCACAGGTGCAGCCCAGGTCACTGGGCTTGATCCTGAGGTAACCTCCCTCCTGCAGGGTCGACTATCAAGAAAGAAGTGCCCGCAAGGGCAGCCTCTCTGGGGCTCCCTTTCCCCTGTGCAGCCTGCCCTTCACCTACACCCCTGTGGCCCTAAAGGCCACTGGTGGCCCACGTGTAGACCCACCCTGCATGGTATGCTGCAGGCACAGGGATGGCACACGGGCTCAGCCCCGCCCCACACTGCATGCTGTGGGCAATGTGGGAGCCCCGGCCTCCCTGTAGGGGACAGCCCCGGGCTTGGGGGCAGGGAAGCCCACGAGTCACACGCCATCTGCTTTCTACCATTCCAGGGTTCCCGTGTGGGTGGGGACTTGAAATCGGGGCAGGATGGAGGCACCAGTGCCTGTTCTGTGGTTTCAGGGGGTCCTTGCTGACAGGAACCAGCTGCATCCTCCTACGGGGCCCCCCGGGCAGTGGCAAGACCACCGTGGTCAGTGCTGCCTGTGGTCGCCTTGGGCTCCACTTAATGAAGGTGAGGTACCCTGAAGAGTAGAGACCCGTGCCCCCCCAGCCCAGCTCTTCCATGTGTCTGCTCCTCTTTCACTCTCCCATGGCCTTCTAGGAGCCCTGACACATCGCCCTGGTGGGCTGCGGGTCAGGCATGCTCAGAGGGAGGAGGAGCTGAGAGGTCTGGTTAGACAACCCCAGGGCCTGAGTAGGGTTGAGAAAAGGGGTGACCTGGCCAGTGTGGTGCCTCCGTCGTCCAGGCCTTCCTTCCAGGGGCAGCAACTTTTGACTCCCTGCCACACCTCCCACCTCTTGCTCACGGACCCTGGGCGGCCCCTCACCAGGTGCCCTGCTCCAGCCTCTGCGCAGACAGCAGCGGGGCTACAGAGACAAAACTGCAGGCCGTCTTCTCGTGGGCCCGCCGCTGCCGACCCGTGGTGCTGCTGCTCACAGCCCTGGACTTACTGGGCCGGGACCAGGACGGCCTGGGAGAGGACACGCGGGTGGTCGCAGCCCTGCGTCGCCTCCTCCTGGATGAGGCCCCCCTTGACAGGTATGCACACAGGACTGGTTCCCCACCACCCTGCGCTGTCCTCAGCAGCCCTGAGCCCAAAGGAGGGCTCGAGGGGCATGTGGAGGGGGAAGAAGGTTGAAAAGTTAACCGCCTAAGCCTTAGCAAGGTCCCGTTGCCCGGGGTCATCCCTCAACCTCAGGTGGTCTCCCTGCTCCATCCTGTCCCTGCCACCATCTCTGCCCTGTGGTAGGGCACCTGCTCAGCTTCAGTGCCCACCCCTCTGCCCGCAGCTGCCCTCCTCTCCTGGTACTGGCCACCACGAGCCGGGCCCAGGACCTGCCCACTGATGTGGAGACAGCATTTCCGCACGAGCTGGAGATGCCTGTGCTGTCGGAGGGGCAGCGACTCAGCATCCTGCAGGCCCTTACCGCCCGCCTCCCCCTGGGCCAAGAGGTGAACTTGGCACAGCTGGCACGGCGGTGTGCAGTGAGTATCAAGACGAGGCCCATGCCTCCCTGCCTGGGAAACCCTAGGACCTAGTCACAGAAGGAGGCCAGTTCTGCTGCCTCTAGGTGACGTTGGGAAATTCCAGGCCTCTGAGGGGACCTATCCCCCAGGGTGTCTCCTGACTGCCACACCCTGCTTATACATCCTCTCCTTCTCTAGGGCTTCGTGGCAGGGGACCTCTGTGCCCTTGTGGCCCACAGTAGCCGGGCAGCCTGCTCCAGGATTAGGAACTTGGGGTAAGGGGGTTTGTGTTCAGGATGGAGGGGGAAAGGAGCAGGAGGGGTGGGGATGGGGAGGACCTTACGAACAAGGCTCCCCTTGCAGTTTGCCAGGAGGCCTGAGCGAGGAGGATGAAGAGGAGCTGTGTGCCGCTGGCTTTCCCATCGTGGCAGAGGACTTTGGCCAGGCGCTGGAGCAGCTGCAGGCAGCTCACTCCCAGGCCGTGGGAGCCCCCAAGGTGCAGGCTCCGGGCAACAGGAGTGGGATGGGGCAGGAGAGCTGCCTACCCCAGCCTATGCCAGATGCCTTCTCTCTGCCCATCCATCACCCAGATCCCCTCAGTGTCCTGGCATGATGTGGGTGGGCTGCAGGAGGTGAAGAGAGAGATCCTAGAAACCATTCAGCTCCCCCTGGAGCACCCTGAGCTGCTGAGTCTGGGCCTGAGGCGCTCGGGCCTTCTGCTCCATGGGCCCCCTGGAACAGGCAAGACCCTCCTGGCCAAGGCAGTCGCCACTGAGTGCAGCCTCACCTTCCTCAGGTGAGGGAGATAATGGGGTTGGGGAGGGCAGCCTGAGAAGTCAGCTGTGTGTGTGTGTGCGCGCACACGCATGCATCTAAAGCATCTCTCCTGCCTCCCAATCTCCCTCAGCGTGAAGGGGCCAGAGCTGATCAACATGTACGTGGGCCAGAGTGAGGAGAATGTGCGGGAAGGTGAGAGAGGCAGAGGGTGGGGAGGCAGGGGTCCCAGGTCTCCCTTCTGCCAGACCCAGCCAGCTCTTCATCTCTCAGCTGCAAGCGCCCGCACCCTGAGCTGCCTTCCTCCCCTCTTCCCCTCTCTCCCCAGTGTTTGCCAGAGCCAGGGCGGCAGCCCCATGCATCATCTTCTTCGATGAGTTGGATTCCTTGGCCCCAAATCGGGGCCAAAGTGGAGACTCTGGAGGAGTGATGGACAGGTGTGTGTGGTGGGGGGCTGCTGAGCAAGAGGGGTTTGGGGGTCCTGGGTGGAGGCAAAGAGAATGTTCTGTCCTTCCCATGGTTCTGAGGTGGCCTTACAGGGCAGGTGCTGGGTGTGAGCTGCAGGAGGGTTGGGGCCCAAGAGCAGGTGACAGTACTGACAGAGGGCCTCCACTGAACAGTCTGCCAGGAGAGACCCCTGCAGGTGGGGTGAACCGAGGACCATGCCCCACTGTAGTTTCCCTCTCTGCTCTCCAGGGTGGTCTCACAGCTCTTGGCTGAGCTGGACGGGCTCCACAGCACTGGGGATGTGTTTGTGATCGGGGCCACCAACAGACCAGACCTCCTGGATCCTGCTCTTCTGCGGCCTGGCAGGTAGGCACCCTGGCCCGCTGGCCTCCACCAGGCCTGCCCCTCACCCCTGCTGCATGTCTGCTTTATTCTTGCTGGCCAGGTGCCCACTCGTACCTCAGATGCACCTACCCTCTCCCTCCCTGTCTCCCTAAGATTTGACAAGCTGGTGTTTGTGGGTGCCAGCGAGGACCGGGCCTCCCAGCTGCGCATTCTGAGTGCCATCACACGCAAGTATGCCCCCGTTGACAGGACACTCCCAAAAGGGGCTTGAGCCTGGGAGTGGCGGTCAGGGCTGGGTTGAGAGGAGGGAGGTGAGGTCCCATCTCCTCCCAACCCCAACCCTGACAGATTCAAGCTGGAGCCCTCAGTGAGCCTGGTGGACGTGCTGGACTGCTGCCCGGCCCAGCTCACAGGGGCAGATCTCTACTCACTCTGCTCTGACGCCATGACGAGTGCCCTTAGACGCAGAGTTCATGAACTGGAAGAAGGTGAGCCCTTTGCCACCCCAGAATCAACCCAAAAAAACTAGCAAGAGCCAGTCCCAGTGCTGCATTTCAGCAGACGGCACATCGGGGCACTCTGAGTGGGAAGGGACCACGCCTAGTGGACTGGTCCTGCTGCCCTGGGGAGTCCGGGGCCTCAGCCTCAGTCTGCCCTTAGCTGACATGGAGATCCCGACCTTCCTTCCCTTGCTGCCACCCTCCTCCCCCTTCCTCAGGGCTGGAGCTGGCCAGCTCGCCGCTGGTGCTCACCATGGATGACCTGCTGCAGGCCGCCGCCCAGCTGCAGCCCTCAGTCAGCGAGCAGGAGCTGCTGAGGTACAAGCGCATCCAGCACAAGTTTGCTGCCTGCTAGGGAGCTCCCTGCCACAGTGGCCGCAGGTAGCCCCCCTGCAGACTGCTGCCACTGCCCCTCCCGAACGCCACCTCCCTGCAGGAGACACAGCCCTGGGTGACTGGCAGGCCCAGCAAGAGCTCACCTGGGTATTTTTTTTGCCTCCAGGCCAGCTGCTCAGGAGGGCTGGCATATGCCTGGTTCTGGGGATTGGGAACCTGAAAGTGGCTGAAAATAAAGTGTATGCTGCCCCCTGCTGGTGTTGTGGCATAACTGGCTCGTGTGAAGAGCAAGATTGTAGGCAGTGGGTGTGTGAGGGAGGACCATATAAACGCGAAGCTTGCAGGAATGGTCAAGGCACGGACTGTATTGCTTGCCCTTCCATTGGCCTGAACCTATGTTCTACACACCCTCTGCTGTAGCCAGCCCCTCCCCACACAGCCCCTCTCCCCTGGTGTCCGCAGCAGTTGGAAGGGCCGGGTATGGAGCTGCTGGGTCCGAGTGTGCATGGGGCCATGGGAGCGGTGGCTGCTCTCAGCCCGTCTTTTTGAGCACGTGGATGAAGTAGCAGGGGACGTAGGCCTGGCCTGGCTCGTAGGGCTTGAAGTCTCCCAGGACGCTGTGCTGGCACTTGCCCTCGAAAGCTGCTCGGAGCAGCTCCGTGAAGGGTGCCAGGCAGTGCGGGTAGTAGGAGAGCCGGAACTTACTGCAACAGAGCCCGGGCCAACCCCTGAGGGCTGCTGGCCTCAGCCACCGCACCATCCAGGCCCCCCCAAGCACAGTGGCTTCCCGTCTACCTCAGGCCTGGAACACCATCCTGGCTAGCCGCCGGCACCTGCACCGTGTAGTCCAGGGTCACCATGTGGGCCTTATTGTTCACCATCAGCACCGATGTCGTGACATCCTTGGTCAGGTCACTCTGCAGGCAGGGAACGGTGCATGCAGCAGGCTGTGTGAGCCTCTGTCATCTCCCGTGGGACCCTGGAGTCCAGGCCCACACTCCTCACAGGGCAGGGGGAGGAGACCCCCACCTTGTAATAGATGTTCTTCCCAGGGGGTGCGCAGCCCGTGCTGAGGATGTGGTCGTAGTTGCGGTGGTCGATGACCAGCAGGCCCCCGCAGCGTACCATGCTCGCGATGTTCCTCAGTGCCAGCCGGTGCTCGCTCTGGTCCCCTGAGCTCCAGGCAGAGGCAGAGGCTTGGTCTGCTTGGGGGACCCCTGGCCACCCCCCACCCCGTCTCTCTCTTCCACAGCCTGCCATCTTTCTCCTCCCCAGGGACACCAGCACTGGGGCAGAGACAAGCAGAAACAAGAGTGGGCTGGCCAGGGAGGTGGGGAGTAGGGGAGGACTGGAAAGGGGTGGAGTAAGAGGCGTGGCTCTGCCCGCCCACCCACAAGGCCACTCCTCTCACCTTTGCAGTCTGGCAGGTGGGCAAAACTGTTCCCAAGGCAAATGACAGCATCAAACCCGCCCCCTGCTGGCCGGGGCACGTCTTTGTCCAGCGTCAACCAGTTGGCTTCTTCTATGACTAGGGGGCATAGCAAGGGACCATTTTCAGGGTAACCTCAGGGTGCCAGTGACACCTCCCCACCCCCTCCACCACCACCACCAAGTGCAGTCTTGCATGTCTTCATTAAAAAAAAAAAATTTGTATTTGAAAGGCAGAGAGAGACAGAACACTTGCCTCTGCTGGTCCACTCCCCCGTGGCTGCAATGGCCAAGGCAGGGCTAGGTCACAGCCGGGAGACCAGAGCTGCTTCTGAGTCTCCCACATGGGCACAAGCGCCCAAGCATTTGGACCGTCCCTCCCAAGTGCATTAGCGGGGAGCTGGACTAGAAGTAGAACAGCTGGGACTCTAAAAGGTGCCAATACAGGATGCTGATGCTGCAGGCAGCAACTTCTACTGCACCAGTCTTAGTTTCCTCTTCAAGACACCCACAAGGACTCCCATCTAGTTAGGAAGAGGGGATCATCGTGGGCTTGGAGGGTGAGGAGGGCGCGGTGGCTGGGAGGCAGGGCTACCCGTATTTGTGTGTTATCTGCAGGGAGGGCCAGAGCGCTGTAAACACAGTTTATCTAGCTCCTCCCCTTAGATACCCAGGCCTCCCTTCTCAGGCACAGGACATTTTTGCTGTCACCTTGAGGAAAACAGAACAGCCCATCCCTCTCCCCCAGAATCCAGGGCCAGGTGGACAGTGTCTCCCGCGCGGCCCTGCATACCCCATTTGTCGAAGGCAGGTTCATGCCGCCGGTTCCAGCGCTCTTTGAGTGCATACTTCAGCATCTTGTCGCTGGCGTCCACGCTGGTCACGCTGAAGCCTTCTTCCACCAGCATGATGGAATCCACCCTGGATAGTGTCGGGAGATGGGGAGCAGTCAGGAGTCCGGCAGCCCCCACCTCCCTCCTGTTTCAACTCCCGCAGCTGCTCCCACCCTCCCAGGGCCTTCTCGCGGTCCTCAGGTGACCTGGCACACTGCCTCTCATTACCAGGCGGCGCCACTTAGCACGCCTCTGCAGAGCCTGGCAAGCCACGACCGCAAACTGCCTGAATCCTCCCCGCGACCCTGGGGGCAGCGCTGGAGAAAACGGGCTGGCAGATGGGAGCTCCTAGTGGGTGAAGGAACTTGAGCTCCAGGACTGTGCGCACTGTGGCTTAGCCGAGAGGAGGGACCCTCCCTAACCAACCCTGGGGTTACGTCTCCTCCCGCTGGGCGGGGGCCTCCTTCCCCAGGGGTGAGTCAGGATTAGCACCACTTACCCATGCTTTTTTTTTCTCTCTCTCTATCTCTTTCCCTGTGTTGCGGGAGCGGGGGAGGGGCGGGGGGGGACGGAAGGGGGAGGTGGGGGTGGGCGGGTAGTGAGAGTTTGGAAAACAGCAGCAGCTAGAGCTTGGCACGTGCGCGCGCTGAGCAAATGTTAACGCTACCCAAGGCCAGGGTAAGGAGGGGCCTGGCCCCAAAGCCCAGCTGTCGAGTCTGGGCCAGTCTCCGGCACCCACACCCTAGCTCTCCCAGTCGACACTAGCCATGCCCCTGCCGCCCCAGCGGCGCCTCCCAGCCCTGGCCTGCCTGGTCCCTGTCGGCGCCCCCTGCGCCCCAATGTGTTTTGTTGGCCACGACCCCTCGGTCCTCCCGCGACCCGCTGGGGGCTCACCCGGTGCCGCAGGCCACGTCCAGCACCCGCTGGCAGCCGTGCTGGCGGAGCAGCCCGAGCAGCCACGCCTTGTACTCGGCCGTGCGGCTGCGGGTGTCCCCTATGTAGAGCTGCCACACGCGCGCCGCTTCGCCATCCGCGTACTGGTCCGGGAGCCCTTCGGCCGCCACCCCCAGGGAGCGGGTCCGGTACACGCTGTCCACCATCCTGGCCGGCTCCTGGCCTCGCAACCACGGTGTCGGCACTTATAGCCCGGCCGCTGCTCGCGGCCCGGCCGCCTCACCTGGCCAATGGCAGGTGAGCGCGCGGACACGCCCTCCTGGACTCGGCACCGCGCCGAGGCCGCCGGGGCTCCGGCGGGGGTGGGGTGGGGGAAGGCGCTGCCACCTCGCAGTTCCGGATGCGGCCCTTCAGACAATGCCACATGCAGGAAATAGACCCTCTTACCCTTCCTGGCTTCTGCCCACTTGTCCTGGGTCTCCAGGAGGGTTTCCAATGAGGTTTGGGAGAAGGAGACGACGACATGGGCCACCCCACCCGCACGCCTCCTTTCTCAGATTGGGGAAGAATAGGGAAGAAAACCTGGAACCTCATCTAGAGCTGAGCCCCGCCCCCGCCCCGGCTAGCGGGGTACTTGGACCAAAGGGCGAGGACATGGGGTGGACAGGGATGTCCAGCGATGGGGCTGGTCTCTTTACCAAGGTCAGGGGCAGAGCCCAGGCTGCAGGTAGGGTCCCAGCCCACCTGAAGCGCATGTGCGGTTGTGCTATAGGGAGCACCTCCGGATCTTCCCTGAGCCCCCGAAAGCTGAATGGGGTCTTCCTTTCCAACTTCCCAGCCGGTTGCACACTAAGACCATGCGCTTTCCAGCCACCTGCTCCAGCAGGAGAGAGCAGACCGGTGTCAGGGGTGAGCATGCTTGATGCCCTAATTCCTGTAAGGGGCGGGAAGGGACCCGCGTCGCCCACAGCGAGGATTCACAAGAGCAGAGTGCACAGTGAAGCTTGTTTAAGATGCTCTACCAGGGAGCAGGGGGAAGGGCAGCGCTACAGGACGGCTGTAACTGACAGCAGCTTGGGACACTCTCAAATGCCTGAATTCAAGCCCCAGCTCTGCTTCTTACACCAGCTTCCTGACAGCACAGCCCCGAAGAGGCAGATGGGGACCACGCGGGAGATGCGGTTGGTCACAGTTCCAGGCTTCAGGCTGCAGTCTGACCCAGCCCTGACTGTTGCGGAGATTTGGGAAGTAAATCAGCAGACGGGATCTATCTTTCTCTGCCTGTATATCTCTCTCCAATTCAAATAAAACAGTTTTGGCGATTTGATTTATTTACTGTATGCCCATCCTTCCCCCCACCCAGAGCAGCACGGTTTCCAAACTCCTCTCCCAGGACAAGATCCTGAGCCAGATGGGTTCAGGGAAGTGCAGCCCAGCTTAGACCAAGGCATCAACGCCCCTCCCACCTGCTCTGCTTCTCTGGTGTCAGAAATCTAGCCACATTCCAGGTGCACTGGCTTGGCTTGCTAAACCTCCACAACCAAGAACTGGGATCCCACATGGGCACTGGTTTGTGTCCCAGCTGCTCCACTTCCCATCCAGATCCCTGCCTGTGACCGGGGAAAGCAGCAGAAGATGGACTAAAGAACTGGATCTTGCACCTGCATGGGAGGCCTGAAAGAGGCTCCTAGCTCCTGGTTTCAGATCAACTCAGTTCCAGCCATTACAGCCAACTGGGGAGTGACCCAGTGCATGGAAGAACTTTCTCTCTCTCTTCTCTATAAAAAAAAAGCTGCCTTTCCAATAAAAATAAATATCTTAAAAAAATAAAAAATCCAGTCATGGAATCCATGACAGAGGAGTCTCTTTTCCCCAACCGTTTTGTCCATGGAGTTTCTCAGCTGGAGGAGCCCCAGAGTGATGTCATCATGCTTAGCTTTTTATTTTCAGCGCAAACACTGCCTCAGTCATGCCTGTCCACGTCCAGGGAAGGAAGCCGGGTCTGTACCCTCACCCTGCCCTCAGGGGGTTGGCAGTAAGCTTTTGACAGGGCACTGTACTGGGGAGTTTCTGCTAATCCAGAGTCGTTCTTCTGTCAGAATATGCTGGAGGAAGGGAGGGCCTTTATCTAGCAGATAAAACATGGTTTAGGACACCCATATTCCAAATCAGACCTCACAGGTTCAGTTCCCAGCCATAGCAGAGCCTGGAGAACACATGGTGGTTAATGGCTGGAGTGAATGGGGCCCTGCCACTGCAGGATTGAATTGCTGGCTCCGTGCCCCAACCCCCACTCAGGTTGGCTTGCCCCAAGATGCTGTTAGGATGCCCACATCTCAAATCTGGGCACTGGGGTTTCAGTCTTGGCCCCATGCCAATTCTAGCAGGCAATGGCTCAAGCATTTGGGTCCTTCCCCAACCACATTCTGCCAGGATCTCCAGCCCTAGTGACTGGAAGCATTTGGGTGAAGCAAATGCTCTCTCTCTCTGCCTCTCAAAGGAATAAATAAGAATAAAATGTCAGTTTATTTTGGAGGAAAAAAATGTTAAGGGGTAGACACAGTGACACAGCAGGTGAAGTCACTGCTTAGGTCACAGGCTATATCAGAGTGGTACCTGCGGCCTAAATGGGACCACATTCAAGGAGAGGACTTTAGCCGCTAGGCCATCGCGCCAGGCCCAATGAAATAATCTCCACTGGGACCAAGTGGCATCCCATTTGGGCACCGGTTCTAATCCCAGCAGCCCTGCTTCCCATACAGCTCCCTGCTTGTGGCCTGGGAAAGCAGTGGAGGAAGGCCCAAATACTTGGAACCCTGCACCCGTGTGGGCGACCCAGAGGAAGCTCTAGGCTCCTGCCTTTGGATTGGCTTAGTTCTAGCTGCTGCGGCTGCTTGGGGAGTGAACCATCAGATGGAAGATCTTCCTCTCTCCTCCTCTCTATGTATTTGCCTTTCCAAAATAATAATAATAATAATAATAATAATAATAATAATAAATATAACTTAAAAACTTTGAAAAAAAGTTTATTTCCTTAAGGTAAAGGAGTGACTCAAGTGTAAGACTGGAGACAAGGCCAGACTACTTTAGTTACCATCTCACCGCGACCCCTACTTGCCGAACTTCCTTAGAACATTCTGGGTCTAATCAAACAAAGTAATACTATGCTGCTTATGGACCCCATACATATGCAAGCCCACCTCTGCCATTTCAAAGAAATGTGCTGACCCCTTGCACTGATCCATCAAAAAAGGTCATGAGGGGGCTCATACAAACTGTGGGTCAAGTTCTGGCTTCTCGATCTCCCATCCATTCGGGGAGTGATCCAGTGGAAGATCTCTCTCTCTTGCTACACCTTCTAAACAGAAATAATTTAAAAAACAGACATTTATTTGTATTGGACAGGCAAATTTCCAGAGAGGAGACAGAGAGAGAGAAAGATCTTCTGGTTTACCCCCCAAGTGGCCACATGGCCAGAGTTGAGCCAATCTGAAGCCAAGAGCTTCTTCCAGGTGTCCCACACAGACGCAGGGTCTCAAGGCTTTGGACTGTCCTTAACTGCTTTCCCAGGTCACAAAATGGAGCTGGAAGGGAAGTGGGGCTGCTGGGATATGAACCAGTGCCTATATGGGATCCTGGCACGTGTAAAGTAAGGACTTCAGCTGCTAGACTAACACACCGAAACCCCAAGATTTATTTTGATTAGGCAGATTTACAGAGAAGGAGGAACAAAGGTCCATTTCCCATGAACTTTAAAAAGAAATATTTATGGGGCTGTTAGAGTGACATACCTGGAAAAACCACTTGGGAGACACAAAGAACCTCCTAGCTCCTGGCTTTGGACTGGTCTAGCTCCGGCCATCAGAGAAGTGGAACAGAGAATGGAAGATGTTTCACTGTGTCTCCCTCTTTCTGTAACTCTGCCTATCAAATCAATAAATAGATGAATATTAAAAATAAATAAAAACGTAGTGAAAGAGAATCTGGGTGCTTGGATCGTGTCACCCGTGTGGGGGATGGAAGAAGCTCCTGGCTCTGGCCTGGCCTCATGCTAGACATGGCAGTTACTGGGAAGTCAGCTAGCAGACAGAAGATTCTTGTCGCTCTCCTTACTCTCTGTCTCTGCACCTCTGACTTTCAAATAAATATATAAATATCAAGTTTTTTTCATTTATTTGAAAGTGTGACAGAGAAACATCTTGAATTTGCTAGTTCACTCCTCAAATGGCCCCAATAGCTGCGGCTGAACCAGATGGAAGCCAGGAGCTCAGAAAATAGTTTCCCATGTGGGTGGCAGGGATCCAAACACTTGGGTCATTATCTGCTACTTTCCCAGGCCCATTTGCAAAGAGCTGGTCTGGAAGTAGAGTAGTTGGAAATTAATGATTGGTCTAGTGTGGGATGCCTGTGTTGCAGGCAATGCCTTAGTCCACTGTGCCACAAAGTTAGCCCCTCTTCCATGAATTTTCATCAATAGGTTGAAGAATATTGCTGCATTTTTGTGATTTTGATATTCTTGGTGTTTTCCTCTTTTTTTTTCTCTTAAAATTCATGTAAACAACATCAGTTCCTCATAAGGTTAGTTGTAAAGGTGACTACTCTTGGAAGTCTGAAATCTCCAAAGAGACACCTGGATCCTGTTCCTAGAAAAAGCTTCCGCTTCCTGAAACACCAGGAGGCAGACAGGGGATAGGGAGAGGTTTACGGGAAAGACAGCTCCCTTCGAGGCATGCTATGTTATTATTGTCTGCACTGAAGTGATATGATCAGAACCCCAAGCCTATGGATTGTAAATTCCTATCACATGCTTTCTGTTTTGTGTCACTGTAAGCCCCTTATCATGTATTTGCTCACTGCATATAGCTTTTGATTTTCCCATAAATACTTGCTATGAAAACCCCACACTTATTTGGTTCAAGGGCACTTCTTGCTCATGGCAAGAGGTTGACCCTGGACTGAAAATTAGTATCATTTCACTAGCCATGGACATAAAGTTAAAATCATTTCACTTGCCTTGGAGTTTTGCTTGAGTTCATTGAACCCCAACCAATTCCTGCCAAAAGAATATTAAAAAAAATTTATTGCGCCAGCAGCGTGGCTCAGTGAGTGAAGTCATCCATAGGAGTGCCAGCTGCAGCTCAGCTGCTCCACTCCCAATGCTCCTGGGAAAGCAATGGGATACGGCTGAAGTCCTTGGATCACTGCACCCACATGAGACCAGGAAGAAGCCTCTGGCTCCTGACTTTGGACTTGCCCAGCTCTGTGTGGACATTTGGGGAGTGAACCATCAGATGGAAGACCTATCATTCACCTTTCAAATAAAACTAAATATTTTTAAATTGATTTTTTTAAGATTTATTTACTTTTATTTGAAAGGTAGATGTTTACAGAGGGAAGGACAGAGAAGGTTGGCACTATGGCTCAACTGGCTAAACCTCTAGCTCCAAGTGCCAGCATCCTAAATGGGTTCTGGATATTGTCCCAGCTGCTCTACATCCCATCCAGCTCCCTGCTTGTGGCCTGGGAAGACAGAAGAGGATGGCCCAAAGCCTCGGGACCCTGTACCCATGTGTGAGACCTGGAAGAAGCTCTTGGCTCCTGCCTTCAGATTGGCTCAGCTTTGGCTGTTGGAGCCACTTGGGGAGTGAACCAGCAGATGTAAGATCTCTCCCTCATGCACTCCGTAAATCTGCCTTTCTGGTACAAGTAAATATTTTTAAAAAGAGAGAGATGTTTTCCACCCTCTGGTTCACTCCCCAATCGGCTGAAACAGCCGGAACTAAGCTGATCTGAAACCAGGAGCTTCCTCTGGGTCTTCCACACTGGCACAGGTTCCCAAGGCTTTGGGCCGTCCTCTGCTGCCTTCCCAGACCACAAGCAGAAAGTTGGATGGGAACCGGAGCAGCTGGGACACAAACTGGTGCCCATATGGGATGCTGATGCAGTGGGCAGATTAGCATACTAAGCTATCACACCAGCCCCGGCATCCTTTTATATTTGTTTACTTGGAAAGTAGGGAAAAGGAGAAACAGAGAGATCTTGGAATCTCTAATTGACACTTCAAATGACCTCCCCAGCTGTGGCTTGGCCCAGTGGAAGCAGGAACTCAGGACCTCATTTGGCTCTCCCATGTAGATGGCAGGAGCCTACGCCCAGGAGCATCACCCACTGCCTCCTGGCACACTTGGCAGGGAGTGAGAAGGAGCTGCGACTTGAACCAAGCGCTCGTTTATGGGATGCAGGTGTCTCAAGCAGAGGGGGAACCCACTGCACCACGATGCCTGGAACCCAGAGATTTTTTTTTGAAGAGTTGAGATCTGCACAAAGTTTCTGGACTTCTCTTTTTTTTCTTCTTCTTCTTTTTTTTTTTTTTTTTCAAGATTTATTTGTTTGATTGGAAAGGCAGATACACAGAAAGAGACAGAGAGGAAGATCTTCCATCTGATGATTCACTCCTCAAATGGCCATAGCAGCTAGAGCTGATCTGATCTGAAGCCAGGAGTCAGGAGACTCTTCCAGATTTCCCACATGGGTAAATGGTCCTAAGGCTTTGGGCCGTCCTCGACTGCTTCCTCAGGCCACAACCAGGGAGGTGGATGGGAATCAGGGCCGCTGGGATTAAAACTGGAACCATATGGGATCCCAGTGCATATAACATGAGGACTTGAGCCACTAGGCTATAGCATTAGGCCCAGTCCTAAATATTTTATAAATTAATCCTTGGCCCCAGTGATGTGGCCTAGTGGCTAAAGTCCTCACCTTGAACGCGCTGGGATCCCATATGGGCGCCGATTCTAATCCTGGAAGCTCCACTTCCCATCCAGATCCCTGCTTGTGGTCTGGGAAGGAGGTCGAGGACGGCCCAAAGCCTTGGGACCCTGCATCCTTGTGGGATACCCAGAGGAAGTTCCTGGATCCCGGCTTCAGATTGGCATAGTATCGGCAGTTGCGCTCACTTGGGGAGTGAATCATCGGATGGAGGATTTTTTCTCTGTCTCTCCTCCTCTCTGTATATCTGACTTTGTAATAAATAAACAAATCTTTAAAAAAAAAATTAATCCTTGAGCAGTGCATGGCTCAACAGGCTAATCCTTTGTGCTGTCAACCAGGAATGAAACCCAGGAACTCCAATACTAGACATGGCCAAACTGCTCACCTCAGAGCACCTTCCCCTAACATGAACAAAGATGTATGGACACACGACCTGGGTAAGTGAAAGTGAGGAACTTGCCTTCTGGAAGCTTTAAAATGTGCACAGAGCCCTTGCATAGCTACCTTTGAGCAATCTCTGGGTTTGCCATCTGGGTCTGTGTTGTTTTCAGCTGTTGAACTGGAACAAACTGGCCTGTGGTTCTCCAAGCTAGGGTGTCCTGGGTTCAGACAGTCCTGTCCCTGAAGGCATAACCTTTGCTTCCTGTGGCTTCCCTCACATCCTCTCTCTGTTTACAACACCAGGGGTTTCTCTCTGTGCAGGGTCTTCTGGATGGCCTCATTTTTCCAAATGAGAGATGCTTCTTAAGCACACAGACACCTGGGTTCCGTTCCATCCCAGCAGGTCCGGAGTGGGCCCACTAACTCTGTTCAACAAGCCTTCCAGGCTGGGCCTGGCATGATGCCCAACTGGCTAATCCTCCCCTCACAAGCACTGGGATCCCGTATGGGCACTGGTTCATGTCCCAGCTTCTCTACTTCTCTTCCAGCTCCATGCTTGTGCCCTGGGAAAGCAGAAGACGGTCCAAAGCCTTCGTAACCTGCATCCACATGGGAGACCTGGAAGAAGCTCCTTACCTCACCTTATAGATGGGAAGGGGTCTGGGCAAGCAGGAAGACTATCAAGTTAAGAATGGCTTGGATAAATGCCAACGCCAGAGGGAGAGAAGAACCTGGAAAGCCACATCCTGCCTTCTTGTCTTGCATAGTCTGTGGGACCAGAAGCTGCCTGCTGGGGTGGGCTGGGTGGAGAGCTAGTAAGTGTGCGGGCAGCCTGGCTCGGGGGTGGGAACGGGGGCAGAGAGGGGACCTGACATGCAGCAACTGGAGGTCAGAGAGCAAAGCGCAGTGTGCTTGCTTACAGGCCTGGGACTCGGCTGCGACTGAGCCGCTGAATCAACATGCTGGGAAGCTTTGCCTCATCCCACTTCTAAGATCAATCAATGAAGTTAGGGCACAGAGGTGAACCAGGACAGGAAGACACTTTAGGGGACTTGGAAAAGGATCACAGCAGCCTGACAGCCTAAGGCAGGCTACTCCAGCTCCCAGGCCATATCCACAGACCTCTGTGCTATGATCAGAAGTCTAGGATGGATTCCGTCTCAGCCTGAAATTTCATTGCCCCCTCTCTCTTTACCAAGGACATCAGCAGGAGCTGGGAGACGGGCTGACCACTTAAATGCCCTCCTCCTGTGGCTCTCAGCCTCACCAGCCAGAGGAAATCACACTGGCCACTTGGCTCCACTCTTCCCTGCCCCAAATGCCCCTAGCTGGGGGAGGGGAAGAAAAGCTGGGCCCCTCCGTCCCATGAGGAGCCTGGACCCCTGGGCCTCAGCAGCCAGGGGTGATGGGGTGCTGCCAGCGGCCCAGGTGAGAACGTGGCTGTGGAGTGGCCGCTGCTGCTTCCTAGCTTGCTTCTAAACATCGTGACAGTTGTGGTGTGGCTTAAGGCCAATAAGTCAAACTGGTTCAATAAGAACTGCGGGGCTGGAGGCAGGTGTTGGGGGAGGAGTCCTGGCAGCCATGGGTGGACAGGGCAGCTACAGGATAGGGGACTTGGCATCTGGAAAGCTGAGCTACACCACTCACTGGCAGGCCCTCAGCCACATCCCACGAGCCTGGTTCCCACAGCACCCACGTGTGCTCTGCAGTGATAGCACTGTGAGTGTCCACACCTGCTAGCCTGACCCCTCCCTCAGGACAGCCTGGGAGAGGCTGAGGCAACCTTCCCACTCCTCTCAGGAGGAACACAGTGTGACCAGCTGTCATTCTGAGACGTACATTCTGAGACATACGTGTGTGTGTGTGTTCTTTCCCTGGCACAACAGCCAGCAGGGAACAAAGAGATCAAGTGCGGTCATCAGGGAACAAAGTTCAAGACCAACAGGCAGGGCCCAGCGTGGTGGCCTAGCTGCTGAGGCCCTCACCTTGGACGCGCCGGGATCCCATATGGGCACTGGTTCTAATCCCGGCAGCCTCACTTCCCATCCAGCTCCCTGCTTGTGGCCTGGGAAGGAGGTCGAGGACGGCCCAAAGCCTTGGGAACCCTGTTCCCATGTGGGAGACCTGGAGGAAGTCCCGGGCTCCTGGCTTTGGATTGGCACAGCACCGGCCGCTGCGGTCACTTAGGGAGTGAATCATTGGATGGAAGATCTTCCTCTCAGTCTCCTCCTCTCTGTATATCTGGCTTTGCGGTAAAAATAAATAAATCTTAAAAACTAAACAAAAAAAGACCAACAGGCAGGACCAGTGGGAGGGAGGACAGGGCTGGGGTCAGTCAGGTAACCAGTAAACATTTTGCACAATTGAGAGGAAGGTCTTGGGGGAGTGCGGAGAGGGAATGGGGTGATCAGCCAGGGACCCAGGACACCAGCGAGTAGTGTGAGCAGGCAGCTGCGTGGGGAACTGAAGGAGAATGAGGACAGATGGCAGAGCCGCCTCCTGTGCCCACACCTCACCTGGGGCCACCCCTGCACTTGCTGTCTTCAGCTGGCAGGTTCAATGTCTGCCTGGCTACCCTGGCCCCCTCACTCCCATTCCCCTCGCCCGGGCTGGGAGGATGGGGAATGGCAGAGCCACAGGGGTCTCACAGACCTGAGGGCTGAAGAGGACTTAGACAACGCAAGCCAAAGGCCAAAAGGTTTTTACTCTGAGCCTCAGGAACAGGCCAGGCAGAACGCAAGGCATCCAGAGGCGGGGTGGGTGGAGGAGCTTGGGCTGTTGCAATTTTGCTTCCCTCTGGGGATGTAGCAGGGAGTGGAAGAAGCACAGGGGGACATGCCTTGCTCATGAATTCTGAGGGGGGGCTGTAGTCCTGGCAACCGGCAGATATTCTGCTCCTAAGGGCACAGTCCTCACGGTCCTGAGAGTGCACCGCCTGCCCGAAGCCTGCAAAAGGACAGGCTAGGTGCCGGGGAGAAGGTGGGCCTGGCTGACCACTGCTACGGGTTCTTGCCAGGATTCGTGTCCGTGCTCAGCAGGCGCTGCCTGCAGCTGGGCCATCTCCGTCTGCCTGCTGGCCAGAGCCACACCCCAGGCTGTCCCAGTGTCAAGGCCTGGATCTTGGAACAGGGGCTGTCGTGCTGGGCTTAGAGCTCATCCGGGGGACTGTGTGGAAGCGGGGAAGCCTTCTGAATGCCCTCTTCCTCCTCTGGGCTGGTGTCTCCCTCAAGGCTTCCCAGCTCCTTCCTCTGCTGGCTGCTGCTGCTCCTACTGCCCGTGGCTTTGGCCCTGCTGGTCTTCTTCTTGGTCTTCTTCCCTCCCAGGGCAGCCGTATCTCCCTTCTTGCCGGACCACTGCTCTGCCAGGCAACCTAAGGGACAAGCCACACCCTTAGCTTAGGTGCATGGGTCTAGGTGCTGGAGGGCAGTGGCAGTGCCTGCTGGGGAGCCTGTAGCTGCCTGCTCCCACTGGGGGCACCTGACTTGTGTTTATTGTGTCTTGGGGTCTGTGTGGTTTTCTTCACCCCTGGAGGTAGAGGGGTGCAGAGCACAGGCTAAATCCCCGCAGCCCACCTGCCCCGCCTCCGCCTCCCCACTCACTGGTGTCCTTGCCCTTGAGCACGTGGTTGGCGCAGAGGAATTCAGTCAGGTCCTCCTCCTGGTGGTTCCTGTACCAGTCCTCGATCACCTCCTCGAACTCCTCCACCAGTACGTCACACTGTCAAGTACAGCACTTCATCAGCTCAGCAGAGCCCTACCCTCCGCTGCCTGACACGCAGGTGGCAGCCCTCGCTTCTGGAACCAGAAGCCAAAGAGGGGCCAAGGGATTGGCTGAGGGCCCTCCATTCTGGAGGTGGGGAGGAGGCTCTTTCGATGCAGACCCAGCCCCAGCAGCCCCTCTGTGCACCGCAAGCGGCCCCTGAGGGCTAAAGGGGCTGTACCTGCTTCTTGAGGTCGGCCACCTCTGCGGAGGTCTCGTTCCACAGCTCATAGGGGATGTCCATCACCACCTTGACCCCTTTGTGCACGAGGTTGTGCAGTGTCTCAAAGGTCTCGGACATGCCCTGAAAGAGGTAAGCAGACTTGGCACGTGGGACCACCTCCTCTATGTCCTGCCCTCCCACCCTTGCCCAAGGTTATCTGCAGACCTGGCTCTCAGAGGTCAGGCCCCTTAAGAGCTCCTGTCCCTTCGCTCAGGGGCCAGTGTCACACCACCCCTGCACACATGCACACCCTTACGTGCCTGCCCCACACCTCACCCCTTCACAAGGACTGCTTGCTGCTGCCCGCAGGCCCCAGGGGACACTGTCTCCAGGAGAGAAGCTGGTCCTGGCTCCTTTCCTTCACTGCGTCTGGGCACTCACGCCCCTCTAGCCAGGCCCAACCCTCCTCTCCAGCCCTCCTTGATTTGTGTTGGTCTGGTAGGAAGGAGCACCTCCCAGGCAGGAAGGCCACTGGAGTCTATAAAAACAACTGCTGCCAACTACCTGTGTCCCACCTGAGACAACACCCTTTGCATTTCTCTCTAACCAGAGGGGATCCACACAGATGTGATGACACATCCACCGGCAGCCCTGTTCCCATGGAGGGGAAGCAGGTATGCACCACTCCCGCCGTCTGGCACCTTGCCCTCACCACTTTCTGATGCAACTCAACCATGGAAATAGGTTCAGTGTGGTTCATGAAGAACAGCTGCCCCTGCCTGACCACTGCGTTTGCAGCCCACCCAAGGCCAGACTCCCATCCACCCAAGGCCCTCTGAATGCAGAGTCAGACTGCTTGTCAGGGTCCTGCTATGGAAAACAATTTCACATACTTCTCATCATAGTGGACATGGACTTACCACCAGAGTGTACAAATTCACAGACTGTAAAGATGAATCTATGACTTGTGGTGCCTGAGATAACATCCTTACATTTGCAACCAATCTCCTGTGCTAGGAGGGAACTTGGGCGGAAAAAGGTGGGCGGCAACTATTTTCCCAGGCACTGGACAACGAAGACATTATGTAAAGACAAGGAAAGATGGGACCGGCCATCGGCAGCTGGCTCTCCAGGGAGAGCAGGCACAAAGGCTTCCTGCTCGGGCTCTGGGAGGGGCGGTGCAGGCATGGAAGTGGGGATACTGGGGGACAGTCATAGCCTACTGACATCCACCCTACAGCTCCCTGTTCTGCATAGTCTGGACCTGGCACAGTTCTCTTGGCTCTAATATCTCAGATTCCCACAGGGAGCTGGGAGCATTTCTGCCAGGGACTCCTGGAACAGAGGTGGGAGCCTAATGGGCAAGTCCAGACCTCCCCCCTTCCAGTGTCCAAAAGCTGCCAAGCGCCCTGGAAAAGCGGGGCCACGTGGTACCAGTGGCCAACCAAGAATGGGAAGTGGCGAGGAGGGTGGCTTGAGGAGCACAATCTCCTGCATCACATTCATATGCAGTGTGTAAACACACACACACACAAACACACACACCCATGCAGGCTGGCCTGGAGGGGCTGAGGGGCAAGCACAAACCCAACCTTGGCAAACCGGTTGCTGCCACTCCTCTCCTTGTGCAGGCTATAGTCCAGGAGCCTCTTGCAAATGGTCTCCGTGACTTCGATTAACCGTAAGTCCCTGCCGAGACAGCAGCACCAGAGGAACTGAGCGCCCTTCTCCCAGCCTGGCGTGGGGTGCGGGGTGGCGTGGGGATTTAGCAGTGGTCCCTCCAGCCCTGCCGCCCAACAAGTGCACAGCTCACCAGCGGGGAGTCAGAGCTGGCAGGAGGATAGGTCATCTGGTCTGGGGGCTCTGAAATGCTGGAACACAGACCAGAGAGACAACACTGTGATAATTCTAAGGGAAAGACTGTTTATAAAGCTAAATGATTCAGTACTAAGAGGGTTTTTTTTTTTTTTAAATAAAGTAAAATGTGTTAAGATTTGATGATCAAAGAGAATTTCATTTTGGAAGGACGAAAGTTCTTTTGCCTTTCTTTTTAATAGGTATGCCCAAGTAAAGGAGACGCTGGTAAGGTTGTTACCACTACTTCACAGAACAGCCCCAGCCCACCGCCTCCCTGAGCCTGGGGAGGGCGGTGATGGGCCCCGCAGGATGCAGGATTCAGGATTCAGAGAGATCACGCAACAGTAGCGCGCAGAAGAAGAAGGTAAACCAGGGCAAATGTGGGTTGCGGGTCTTGGCTACAGGCGATTCCCTGTGGTGAGCCTGTCTGGGTGGCTGGGAGGTGGGCATTCCACACTGCCCGAGCCTCCAGGGGACCTGTTCACTTACGACTTGGTGTACTTGACGCCGGAAGCCTTGCGGTCCAGGATGCCGTAGCCAGTGTCAATGACCTCCTTGGTCTTGCCGGTCTCCTCAAAGGCTGACTTCAGCTCCACGGCGACATATTTACACACTGGAAGAGGGAGAGCAGCAGAGGCTGCTGGGTGCATGCGAGCCCACCCACAAGTGGACACCCTCTCAGGCGGGACTCAAGGGTAGGGAGGGGCTGCGGACCAGATTAACAAAAGCCATTCATTACAGGAAACTGGCTCCAGGGCCCTGGGCCCCACCTCCAACTCTGGCCTCATTCCACAGGTTTCTTTTGGCTGCTGCTCACCTCCTCATTTTACTTCTAACAATCTCATGTGAGATGTGGGAACAGTGCCATGATGCAGCAGACTAATCTTCCACCTGCAGCATTAGCATCCCACATGGGTGCCATCTTAATCCTGCTGCTCCACTTCTGACCCAGCTTCCTGTTGATGGCTTGGGAAAGCAGTGGAGGATGGCTTAAGTCCTTGGACCCTGCCACCCATATGGGAGGAAGCTCCTGGCTTCAGCTTGGCCCAGCCTTGTGACAGGCATCTAAGCAACGAACCAAGAGCTGGAAGATCTCTCTAGCTCTCTGCCTTTCAAACAAAAAAAGAACTTTAAAAAATTTCACACATTCAGAAAAGCTGAAAGAGTACAAAGAATTAACTATATACTCTCTACTTGTATTTAACAATTGTCAATGACTTTCTATAATCTTTCTCCAATATATATCACACAATGCCAAAAATACAGTAGTAGATCTCAAAAATATATATTGTTTTTGCTACATTATTTTGAAAGTAAGTTAAGTTGTAACTCTAACCTTCCACCCCTAAACATGTCATTACCTGAGAACATGGACTTTCTAATAACCAGAATTCCACACTGAAGAATTAAACAATAACCCCAACAGCATCCAATAGGCCATATCTAAATTTCCCTCACTGTCCTGATGTGGCTTTTATGCTTGTTTTGTCACTTAATTTCAAGTGTGTTCCAACCCCTGCTCACTATCCCTACCAACTCGGTCTGCTGTACCTGCTCCTGGCTTTACTGTTCCCACACACACTCATCTTTTCCTCCTCCCTTCCTTAGCTCTGAGGCAACTCTTGAACCAAGAGCACTGCCTGGGAAAACAAAAATGAAACAAGGGCTTGTTCTTGCAGATGCAGAGAGAGTGGCAAACACACAACTATCACAGCAAAAATGAAGTGCCCGTGGCCCTAGGAAAGTGGCTAACACTTCTGGGGGTGTCTCTGTCCCTTCTCCCAACCTCACATTAAAAGCCTCCTCCCAGGGCTGGCACTGTGGTACAGCATGTTAAGCCACTGCCTGCGACACAGGCATCCCAAGAGAGTGCCAGCTGAAGTCCAGCTGCTGTTTTCAATCCAGCTTCTGGCTGCCAACGTATCTGGGAAAAAAGTGGAAGATGCCCAAGCACTTGGAACACTGCCACCCACATGGGAGACCCAGTTCCATGTTCCTTATTTCTGCCTGGCCCAGTCCCAACCCCCGACAGTCATTTTTGGGAATGAACCAATAGATGGAAGCTCTTGCTCTCTCTTTAACTCTGCTTTTCAAATAAAGAAATATTAAAAATAAAAAACACCTCCACAGGATAGTGTCCTGGGTTAATTTCCCCTGCTGTATTCTGAGTGGCAGAGAGACAGAGCAAACTCACATCCTTGTGTTCAGTGCCCAGAAGCTCACAATGGCCAAAACTGGACTGGGCTCAGTCAAAGTTAGGATGTAAGAACTTAATCAGGTCTCTCCTGCAGGTGGCACATCTGGCACAAGCACCATCACAGCTCTTTCCAAGGTCTGCTCTGGCTGGCAGCTAGCTTGGGAGGGCATGAGGGCCTCTGCAGGAGCCATGCCTTCCAAAGTCCTTCACCTATTTCTAGTCTTCCTGACCTGAGCAAGAGCCGTCAAAATGGCAGCACACACTGGACTTGGATTGATTCTCCAATCCAAGATTACCTGGCTACTTCACAAAGTGGCACAGGTGAAGCACCCAGACAGCTGCAGAGAACCTGAGTTGGATTCCTACCAGCTTAGCCTAGCTTGCCACCCATGCAGCCCCTGGGAGGCAACAAGTGACAGCTCAAGTACTTGAGTCCCTGCCAACCGTGTGGGAGACCCAGCTTGAGATCCTTGGGGAGGGCCCGGCGCGGTGGTGCAAGTGGTTAAGGTCCTCGCCTAGCACGCCCGGGATCCCATATGGGCGCCGGTTCTAATCCCGGCAGCCCGCTTCCCATCCAGCTCCCTGCCTGTGGCCCCAGAAAGCAGTCGAGGATGGCCCCAAAGCTTTGGGACCCTGCACCCGCGTGGGAGACCCGGAAGAGGCTCCTGGCTTCGGATCGGCATAGTATCGGCCGTTGCGCTCACTTGGGGAGTGAATCATCGGATGGAAGATCTTCCTCTCTGTCTCTCCGCCTTTCCAATGAAAAAAAATAAAAAAAAAAAAAAAAAAAAAAGAGATCCTTGGGAAGTTCCATAGGTAGGAGTTCTTTCTGTCCAACTCTCTAATAGCATCTTTTTTTTGCGGGGAAAAGGTTTAGTATATTTGTGGGATATCAGAAAAAAACAAAAAGTTCAGTGTATTTATTTGCCAAGTCAGAGAACTTAAAGTACAGGTGGCAGGATGGGTAGGGATTCTTCTATCAGTAGGTATATACCTCAGATGGCCACAATGACCAGGGCTGGGCCAGGTCAAAGCCAGTAGCTTCATCTGGGTTTCCCACATGGATAGCAGGGACCAAATACCTGGAAACCTTTTGCTGCCTTTTCCAGGCTTTTAACAAAGAGGTAGATTGGAAATGGAGCAGCCAGAAGATGAACTGGTGCCCATATGAGACGCTGGCATCACAGGCAACTGCTTCATCCACTATGTCAACCCTAAACAGTATTTTTTTTAAATTTTTTAAAGATTTATTTATTTTTATTGGAAAGGCAGTTATACAGAGAATAGGAGAGACAGCAAAGAAGATCTTCCATCCAATGATTCACTCCCCAAGTGACCGCAACGGCGGTGCTGTCCTGATCCAAAGCCAGGAGCCAGAAAGCTCCTCCAGGTCTCCCACGTGGGTGCAGGGTTCCAAGACTTTGGGCCAACTTTGATTGCTTTCCCAGGCCACAAGCAGGGAGCTGGATGGGAAGTGAGGCTGCCGGGATTAGAACTGGCACCCACATGGGATCCCAGCATGTTCAAGGTGAGGACTTTAGCTGCTATGCTATTGTGCCAGACCTGTAATTTTTTTTTTTTAACTAACCAGTAATGATCCCACCATGATGACCAAGTCGTTAAATCCTCGCCTTGCACGCACCTGGATCCTAGGTGGGTGCCAGTTCATGTTCCTGCTGTTCTACTTCGCATCCATCCAGCTCCCTGTTTGTGGCCTGGGAAAGCAGTTGAGGATGGCCTAAAGCCTTGGGACCCTGCACCTGCGTGAAGGCCAGAAGAAACTCCTGGCTTCAGATCAGCTCAGTTCTGGCCGTTACGGCAACTTGGAAATGAACCAGCAAACATACCTTCCTCTCTGTTATCTCTGTCTCTCTAAATCTTTCCAATAAAAATAAGTAAATCTTAAAAAAAAAAAAGGTAAGTAGTAAAAAGGAATTAAAAGATAAGCTCATCTTGGTGTAAAAATTTTAAAATCCAAAATTTTTTTTAGAATATGCACTGCCCAAAGCCTTTTTTTAAAAGTTTATTTAAAAGGATTATTTATTTTAATTGCAGAGGCAGATTTATGGAAAGGAGATACAGAGAGAAAAATCTTCTGTCCATTGGTTCACTCCCCAAGAAGCCACAACAGCCAGAGCTGAGCTGATCTGAAGCCACGCGCGAGGAACTTCTTCCAGGTCTCCCAGGCAGGTGCAGGGTTCCAAGGCATTGAGCCATCCTTGACTGCTTTCCCAGGCTACAAGCAGGAAGCCAGATGGGAAGTAGAACAGCGAGGAAATGAACTGGCACCCATATGGGATCCCGGTGCGTTCAAGGCAAGGACTTGACACTAGGCTACTGTGCCAGGCACTAAAAAGTTCCTTTATTGAAAAGACAGAATAGCATGACACAAGATATTATTCTTTCATTTGCTGGTTCATATCTATTGCCTGCTGGACCAGTATGAGGCTGGGATACAAAAGGAACTCCATCTGGTCCTCTCACATGATTGGGGGTCCCAAGTACTTGAGCTGCTTCCTGGAGTACCCATTAGTAGGAAGGTAGATTGGAAGCAGGGTAGATGGGACTGAATTTTGGGCACTCCAATACAGAATGCTGGTGACCCAAGCAGTGCTGCAAAGCCTCCACCCCCATGAACTTCCTGATGGCCCCTGTATGTGGTGGGTGCTGGGTAAATATTGTGGACAGAGATTGTGTGTGGCTGAACGGACTCTGACCTGCTGTCGTCAGCACTGCTGCCAACAGAGTTCGGTCAAACACTCATTTACTGCAAACAACAATAAAAGAACACGTGTCTTAGGGGCTTGCTTGGTGAAATGCTGCAACATACACACTGACTGTTGTGGAACACACCCACACACTCTCAGAGCACGCAATGGACACACACTGCCCGGCACTCCGGCCAGGGTCACCCGGGCTCCCTCCCCTCTGCCGTCCTGCACAAACTCGCCGTTTTTCTGGCTCCCTCTGCCTCCCACGCCCTCACCATGTAACAGTATTCCAGCCGTGGGGAAGGTGGGCATCTAAAGCATTTCCTCTCAGGCACATTAGTCAGAACCTTCCACCCTGGGATCCTACCCAGAATCAGACTGGGAGGAGACTCACAGACACCAGGCCTCACCACCGCCTACCCACTCTTCCTCTGGGCAGGTGCTGCTTTCTGGGTGCAGAGGCCTGCCTAGCGCAGACTCCAGAGCCAGGGAACAGACTCTGCATTTTGACAAGTTGTAACAGCAGCAAACACAGCGTTAGGAGAGGCCTGAGGGTCAGAGCTTATTAAGCCAGCCTGTGATGGAACAATTCCTAAGATCCCACCATCTCCGCTGTGCTATGAAGTCTGGGAAGGCCGCCTGCGGAAAACCAAAGAGAGCTTCTGAGGCTAGGGACGCTCAAGCACAAAAGAGCAGGGGCTCTTTGGGAATCACAAAGAGAAAACCCAGTGAAGAGGAAGCGAAACCCTCAAAGGGCCATCGAGAACTGGAAGCAAGGAGAAAGCAAAGCAGCCTACTTTCCCTCCTGCTGCCAGTCCAGAGGCAGGCGGGAAGCCCTAAGGGGTCCCTGCCAGCAGGGCCAGCTTAACTCTGCAGCCTCTTTAATCTCTCAAATGGAAGGATTAGGTGGCCCAGGCCTGTCCCCCACATTTCAGCACCGAGGGATTTGTTGGCTCTGAATTCCAGGGGAGCCAACTTCTTGGGGGAGGGGTAGCTTTAGACCTCTGAGAAGAGAGCTGAAAAAGTACGGAAGGAGCCGAGGTCGGCCCCCTCACAGCGCCCAACACTGAGAAGCCCCCTTGTCTTCCTCAGAAGCCCCTGGTGTCTGTGGGGCAGAGGGGAGGGAGGAAGGGGGGGGCGGACTCTCTCTTCCCTATATCCCTAAAATCTTCCTCGGGCCCTAAGCCCTGCCAACCCTCCGCCCCAACACACTTATCGTA
This sequence comes from Ochotona curzoniae, assembly GCF_017591425.1. Classification (NCBI taxonomy): domain Eukaryota; kingdom Metazoa; phylum Chordata; class Mammalia; order Lagomorpha; family Ochotonidae; genus Ochotona; species Ochotona curzoniae. The sequence continues at coordinate 8,045,449 of NW_024466004.1, read as the reverse complement.
ACGCGGCCTCTGAAGCCTCACACGTTGGCTTCCTATTGACCATCTGATCACACTCACGATAAACACATTTTTACAGCGGCCCTTACCAGCTATGGGGTGAATAAATACTTGGGCAAAAGTCCCATCGTGAAGCAGCTGTTGGGGGAAGGGGCGGCAACTCCACGGAGGAGGCTGCAGGTGCAGGTTGGGCACGCGGGGGAGGGGGCATCCCAGACCCTCCTCTCCTCCCTCCCCCACGCCAGTCCTAGGGACCCTTTCGGTTCCCCAACCTGTCTTCCGTTTCTGGGCCTTGCAGGCCTGGGTCCCTGCGGTTTCCTCCGCGCGAGGCCCCTCTTTCTGCACCTGCCTCCCCTCTCTCCACACAGCCCTCCCGCACCTGTCACCCCCTGCCTGGTGGGCCGCCAACCTCCACCACACGGCCTCTGCTCTCCCGCGTTCCCTCTGGCCACCCCGCACCCGCCGGCGCCCAGCACAGGCGTCAAGCCACGCGCACCGAGGAAGGTTCTACGAACCCGGAGCCCCGGGAACCTTCCATCCCGCGACCCCGCCCCTCGCGCCCACCCCTCCGGGCAGGAAACGCCCCGCGGGCCCCGCCCCCTCACCTTCGCATTTGCTGGGCAGGCGGACCCAGTCCGACTCCTCGGCCCTGGCGTGGCTCGGCCTCAGCTCTGGGCTCGGCGGCAGCACCAGCAGCAGCAGCAAGAGCAAGGGCAGAGGCAGAAGCCAGCGGGCCGCGGCGGGTTCAGGCAACGACTCCATGGTCCGGCCGGACCCGACCCGCAGCGGACCGCCGGGCGCTTCCTCTTGCGGCGCGCGCGCGCCAGCAGCGCTTCCCGCGAGCCGCTTCCGGGACCGCTGCCCACGTGCCTCCGCGTAACCACGGCAACAGCGAGCCCCCGGCCTCCCGGCGGACCGGGCCCGCGGACCACGCAGCCAATGGGCGTCCTCGCGCCTCGGCCACTAGCGAATGCAAGCACAGGGGTTTTTTTTCGAGCTCGGCCAATAAGGCAGTGGAGGGTGGCCTCCGCGACCTATAGCAGCATCTTCTCACATCGCGGTGCTGGGAGAGAAGCCCAGGGCTGGACACGCTGGTCCTGGCGTAGGCTTGGACTGCCACCCCCGCCGCTTTCTCACCTCCTCGGATGTCACTTCCCTCCTGGGGTCGTCAGGCCGCCAGCCCTGATGGAGCACCTGTTTTTATGTTTAATAGATGTTGTCACTCCCGTCAGACCCCTGGGGTTGACAGCCCGACGACTCCATCCCCAAGCCTTCAAGGGCCTAGTGTCTCCGGGGACCCTGCGTTTGTCTGAGGGAGAACTGAAACGAACTATTTCCTCTCTCGGTTTCTATTTTTATTTCTTTTATTTCTTTTTTTGAAAGAGGAAGGGCAACAGCAGATGCCTACAACAGGCCAGGCCTAAGCTGGGAGTAACTCCGTCTCGGTCTTTCAGCAAGGACCCAAGCACTTGAACCATTGTCTGCTGCCTTCCAGGCTGGAAGCCTAGTTGTGGGGTGGGGGCTGGGACCTAGGCTGTGGTTGTCCTAAGCAGGGACTTCAGCTCAAACCCCACTCCCAATGCTGTCCCCATTGAGTTTCCATTTGTGTGATTACAAAGAACTTCCTGATTGCTGTGGCAGATTTTCCTGTTCAGGAAGGTTAGAAAGGTTAAATGAAAGCTAATTGGGGCAGATTGTGAAATGTTCAGGCACTCTTTTGCTTTTTAGTATGCAATCTCAGTCCCTTCTAACTGCCCTCAGATCTATTTCAGTGGTACTTGGGCTCAATAAAGCGAGAGTGAAGCTAAGAGCAGTTGTAGTCCCCCCTCCGTGCCCAGCAACAGCACCCAGTGAAACTCCCATCTACTGTTGGGCTGGCACTGTGGCTCTGCAGGCTAATCCTCCACCTTGTGGCACCAGCATCCCACATGAGCACCAACACAGGTCCTTGCTGCTCCATTCTCCATCCAGTTCCCTGCTTGTGGCCTGGGAAAACAGTGGAGGATGGCCTGCAGCCTTGGGACCCTGCATCCTCGTGAGAGACCCAGAAGAAAATCCTGGCTTCTGGCTTTGAATCATTCTAGCCCTTGCTGTTGCATTCATTTGGAGAGTGAACCAGCAGGTGGACAATAGCTCTCTCTGTAACTCTGTCTTTCAAATAAATCAATGAAAAGAGGGACTCTGGATCTCTGGTCTACTTTACACAGACACATACAGACCAAGGCTGCTTCTTGAGTTTGTCTGCAAATTGTGGTGGTGGTTATTGTTGTTCTTGTTGCTGTTACCCAGTACTTCTATTGGGAGAGAGAACACCAAGAAGCCACCTGCTGGAAAGCTTGTGGACAGCAGATCTCAGAGCGAGGTTCTGAGAAGAAAGATCTAGAAGCTTGAGCTCCATGGCCAGGCTGAGTGTGGACCGTTCCCAGCCCGTGTTGCTGGACCAGGGCCTGGTCTTCAGAGGGGGCCTCTTGGCCCAAATCTGTATATTTCCAGGCAGAACCGTGGGACAGATGGACTGGATAGCGTCGCCGGTTGGTGCCTATTTTGGAGAGCACTGCGTGGGGGAAAATCCATGCGACAGCGGGCTACCAGGGCCACCAGGTAGATGAGGATGTCACTGAGTTCCTCTTCCAGGGCTGCCAGGTCATGGGTGGGCCATGTTTGGGGGCCAGGTTCCTCATCGGCTTCCACTGAAAGAGCTCTGCCAGCTCCCCAACTTCCCCAACCAGGGCCAGGAGGAGGTTCCGAGGCTGATGGATTTGCTCCCAGTCTGGTTCAGCAGAGAAGGCAGCATGCAGGCACCGGACGTCCTTGAGCATGGACTCTGCGGAACGTGCTGGTATCGGCAGCGACGGCAGGGGCAGCAGCAGCACCCGCACCCTCCCGCCCCGGTACCCGCCAGCAGTGGGCTTGCTGCCCACCACCCCGTGGACGCCGGGACCAGATCGAAGGTCCCCGCGTCCCACTCAGAGCCCGCCTCCGGAGGCCCACTGTAAATTGCGTTTTTGGCCATAAAGCCCTGTTAGGTGGTGTTTGTGTGCCTTTATGAAGACACAGATCTTTGGCTCATCATTTTCTGACCCCAGGTGCCTCCTCCAGACAGCATAAGGTAGTAAGGTAGTGTGGCTCGGCAGGGACTGTGGTGTGTGGGAGCACGCAGAGTGCAGGGTCACCACTCCCTGACATCCCTCCGCGTCCTTGGGGTGTCCTCTAGGTCCCACAGAACTAAAGAAGCTCCTAGTCCTCAGTGTGCCTCGGCCCAGGGTCCTCCTGGGAAACATTAAGTAAGTCACGGTGAAGATTGAGAAGCATGGGCAGGACGGGGTGAGGGATACTGGGGTCAGATGGAGAGAGCCGTGGAAGCAGTGAGTGTGCCTAAAGTGTGGGAATCCGCCCAAAAAAAGAGGTCGGAGGATTGCCCCCCAGGCTGAAGAAGAGATAAGTTGAGGACACAATCTTTGTGGGGCCACAAGCTGAGCCATTGCAGAGGTGTGTTGAGGCAAGGATACTCAGCCCCTGGAGGAAAGAGAGCTAAGTGGTGCCACTGGCCCAGTGTGTCCCTGTGGAATCAAGGGCACACCTGTACCCACAGCAGAGGACCCCGAGCTTTCTTGAGGCGATGGCTTGAGAAGACCCCTTGGGCAAAACTGAACTTCTGTTGGCACTGGGCAAATGGCTGGTATCCCAGGCTTCTGTCCACATGTGTGGAAGCCCCTGTTCCATCAGTGTGAGACTTCTCCATAGGAGCACAGACAGAACACCAAACGGCAGAGCTTTTTACTACCTGGCATGTTGCTGATGCTCAATGAATAGTTGTACAATGAATAATGAGCCTTAATTAATACCATGGAAGTCTGGAATTTATCACTGGTGCTCTTAGCATTGGACACGATCCTGTTTCCCCCAGGAGTGCTGGCCCCATTCACTTATGTCGAGTCTCTACAAGACTTCTCCCTAGGCCCAGTGCCCTTCCTCCAGGTTCCTGGGCTCCCTGCCCTGTCTTCTCCCAGATCTTGGGCCTTGTCCAGTGAGTGCCAGGCTGTGCAGGCAGGGAAAAGGAGGGAGGTGGGACAGCATTCCCCTAACCTCCAGCTCAAGGTTGCACCTCCCAGTTCTTCACTCTGGCAATAGCTCTTCCTCCAGGGAGCCTTTCCAGATTTCTGCTTTGTTGAAATCTGCCCAATTTCTTCTTCCCAAGACAGAAATGAGTTTAAATGTTCCTCATTGTCTTGCAGTCACTTAAGTTCTTATTTATTCAGGCTCAGCTATCTGCCTGTGAGATGCCCCAGGGTCTGGAGTACATCAACATCCTGGAAGGGGCATTGGGTGATGGAAGAGACTGTGAGTTTGAGGGTGGAGGTTTTGGGGCGGGACCATACAGGCAGATCTCAAGCGTCAGACCCAGGCTATGTTGGCTGGGAACGTGCCTTCCTGCAGCCGTGGGTGACTCCAGCTGGCATCCTGGGGCTGGGTGCCCGGGTGGCACCTGCAGGAGGAGTGAGTGGGGGGCTAGCGGGGCACCCAGCGGCCGCACGTCAAGAGTGTATCCAGCAACAGCAGTTTGAAGAGCAGCAGGCGCAGTGCCCCCAGCCACAAGGCCTGCTCAGCCGTCCCTGAGAACAAATTGAGTGTCTCAGGAGCCCAGAAAGCTCTCCCAGGAATAGGGCATAAGGGGTGGGTGTGGGAAGTGGTGGACTCTGTGGCTGCCCGTGGGGTACCCCACCCCTCCTTTCAGGCTCTCAGATATGTAGACCACCAGCCAGGGGCTCCCCAAGGAGCAGTACAAGGACCTCAATGTTAGCTGCCACCTGTGCATTGGTCAGAGAATCAGCCTCATCTTATGAGAGTGGGTATGGCACATGGTGTTGCAGCCTGGCCAGGCAGCCTTCTCTGGGTCACACCTGAGTGTCCTTCACTCTGGGCCCCAGTTCACATTCCCAGCCTTTCTTCCCAGCCCAGCCCACTCCTTGGAGTACTTACCTCTAAGAGGCTCCTGAAGGCAGCTCCTGGTCCGGGCAGCTTCACCTGCCAGGCAAGAAGGGACTAAGTCCTTGCGGTAGACAAGGCTTGCCTGCTGCATCCCAAACCCCCAAGTCCCAGTGCTTCCCCCACCCTCTGGGACCATAGGAAGTGCTACCAGGATGACAAATGAGCCAGCAGATAACAAATGAGCTTGCTTCCTACAGGTCCTCTGAGGGGGTCCAGAGCCCCTCACTCTCTCTGCTGTGCCCTGATCTGAAGCCCCAATTTGGAGTGGGAGGGGTTGAGGCTGTGTCAGCCAATACTTCTCTGCAAGAACAGACACTCATTGGAGGGCAGGACATTCGGTCACTAAGCATGTTATTTGAGAAGATGGGAAGACAGAGGGGACCCAGAAAGAGGAAGTACGTCATCTGGTCCTGATAGCACTGGCCAACTTTGACACATGACTGAACATCTCAGTAGCTGCTCCATAAGGCAATAACTAGAAGTGTCACATAGCGCCTGGCAGAGGTTAAATACTTAGGGAGTCATAGCATGTTATTATTGAATTGTGATTTGGTCTTTGTAGGGTGATATAGATACAGGGTGTTGTGTGTGAGTGCATGTGTATGTACCAGCCCTAGGAGGGAGGAGGCATGCCACAGGACCTGGTGTTGAATTTGATATTTTGGAGGCTGAGGCTGTCCTGCCCTGGGTCCAAGCATTGCCTTGACCCAGATGGCATGCACTTGAACATCCTTCATGGCTGGGTGGCCTTTCACTTCTCCCACCATGTCCTAGGTGGAAAGGGACAGGGAGCACCCATGAGAACCCCATCCCTTCCCAGGCCTACCTGACAGCTGTAGGGGTGGTGTGCTCCGGCTGTGGCCCCCAGCCCCAGGCCCCGTGTGGCAGACCAAGGGTTCCCAGGCTGCCAGCTCCTCTGAGGCCAGGGAAATCTGGGCTACACTAGTCCAGGTGCCATCTGTGGCGAGGGACGGGCCGTAGGTGAAGGCATCCAGGGCACTGCCATTGCCCGCTGAGAACCAGATGGGGCTGGCGATGTCAGGGGGTGCGGCATCCAGGACCAGGCAGACCACCAGCGTCTGCTGCTTCCCATCCACCAGCAGCGTGATGGGCGGGGCCAGTGATGGGAAGGGCACATGGCCCACACCTGTGAGATAGCACAGATGGACGATAGGTGCTGGACCGACGTAGCCATTTCCCTCCAGACGAGGGTTGTGTGTTTATATCTTTCCATGCATCTCTCTACCATCACACTCCAGCCACCTGTCATACCCACACATCTGTCGCCACTCCTACCCTTCATTTCTCCATTCTCTGTACATGTATTCATCTTCTATTTTTACTTGAAAGTCAGGGTTAAGGAGAGAGGAGAAACAGAGAAAAAGATCTTTCATCTGCCAGTTACACTCTCAAAATGGCCACCAATGCTGGAGCTGGGTGATTCTGAAGCCAGGAGCTAGGAGTCTCATCTAGGTCTCCCATGCGGTACAGGGTCCCAAGGACTTGGGCCATCCTCTGCTGCTTTCTCAGGCCATAAGCAGAGAGTTGGATAGGAAGTGGAGCTGGGACATGAATCAGTGCCCATATGAGACGCTGGCACTACAGGAAAAGGCTTAATCTACTATGCCCTGACACCGCAAGCCCTCTTCTTCTTTTTTTTTTTTTCTACATCCCACCTATGTTTGTCCACACTTCCATTTGTTGACCCTGCCACCCATGTGGGAGAGCCAGCCTGGAGTTCGTGGCTCCTGGCTTCAACCTGATCCAGCCTTGGTTGTTGTAGGCACTCTGCCTTTGAAGTAAATACATGACTTTAAATTCCCTCACAAACAAATTCACACCAGGAAATGGGAAGGGAGCCCACTGATGAGGGGAGCTGGAAGTGGCATTCAGGCCCCCTGAATCCTGCCGGAATAGAGCTCTGGGGACAGGAAGGACAGGATGAACAGGACGGGAGCTCACAGCCCATGCTCCTTCCCTTCATGCCATGTACCACAGCCCCGGCTGCCCTAGCCCCTATCATCTATGGATGCCCAGACAGGTTGCTCTTTCTTCCTAATACTGTTAGAGGGACAGCCCTCCCTCCCAGTGCTGTGGACCACAGCCTGAGGGGTTGAAGCCCGTGGTCTGGAAGTGGAGTATGGAACATAGGGCCAAGGGTGCTTCTGGTGAGGCCCCGCCCACTCAGGGGGCTCTAAGCCTACATGCATGGCATGCACATCCAGGGGGCCAGAGCGAGGGGCAAGGGCTTAAGCAGAGGCAAAGAGGGTGCTCACCTGTGGGCAGAGCTGGACACCCAAGGGCCAGGAGAAGCAGCAACCATGGCCCAGCCATGGCCCACCTGCAAGGAGACAGGCCCCAGCTGCAGAGCTGAAATGTGGGAGCTGGGTGAGGAGCAGGCAGCCGCAACACAACCTCCCAGGCCACAGGCCCAGCTGCAGCTCAGCTGCTGTGCCCTGAGCCGTTCCCTGGGCATGGGGGCTCCTCCCACAATCCCTCCCTCAGGCCCCCAAACCCAATCCTTTCTCATGGGTCAGAAAACTCAGATGCTACTCCAACCAGGAGTTAGGTACCCACCTCCTGGCTGCCTCCCTACAAAGCTGTTTCCCAGCCCCTGACTTCTAGGAGGGTAACTCCCACCGACAGGACACACAGAGCATCTGGACATATGCCAGGGGATTGACACACTGCACTTGGCCTGACCCACCCAGCTCCAGTGAGGTCCATTTAATAGGTAGGGCAACAACTGAGGCTTGCAGAGGCAGAGAGACCTGCCAAAGTCCTAGGGCTGGCAGGTGGCAGAAGCAAGGAATAAAGAAGCTTTCTATCATAGACCTAGAAGTGCCTGGGACACTTTTGTCATCTTGTTATAGACTTACCAAAAAAAAAAAAAAAGAAAAGAAAAAGGGCCTGGTACGATGGCTCAGTGACTAAAATCCTCACCTTGCAAGAGCTAGGATCCCATATGGGCACTGATTCATGTCCCAGCAATTCCATTTCCCATCCAGCTCCCAGCATGTGGTCTGGGAAAGTAGGCCCAAGGTGGGAAAAGTTTCCATGTGGGAAACCCGAAAGAGGCTCCTGGCTCCTAGTTTTGGATTGGCTCAGGTCTAGCTGTTGTGGTCACTTGGGCAGTAAACCAGTGGATTCAAGATATTTCTTTCTTCCCTCTGTGAAATCTGCCTTTCCAATAAAGATAAATAAGTCTTTTAAAAAGTGAAAAAGAAAAACAAAACAAAATAGTAAAAAGGTTTAAAAAAATGTCATTTTCTGTGACTCCAGTATATTTTAGCTGAGGCTGGCATTTGGACCAGAGTTTTGGGTTTTTTGTTTTTGTTTTTGTTTTTTTAAGATTTATTTTATTTTTATTGGAAAGGCAGATATACAGAGAATAGGAGAGACAGCAAAGAAGATCTTCCGTCCAATGATTCACTCCCCAAGCGAGCACAATGGCCGGTGCTGTGCCGATCCAAAGCTGGGAGTCAGGAGATTCTTCCAGGTCTCCTACACGGCTGCAGGGTCCCAAGGCTTTGGGCCATCCTTGATATTGCTTTCCCAGGCCACAAGCAGGGAGCTGTATGGGAAGTGGAGCTGCCGGGATTAGAACCGGCGCCCATATGGGATCCCGGTGCATTCAAGGTGAGGGCTTTAGCCGCTAGGGCACTATGCCAAGAGGACCTGAGTTTTTACTTGTAAACATATACAATGAAAAAATCACAAGACAGGTCTCACATGACAAAGATTTGTGAACAAAGACATATTAAAAAAATTTTTTTTTAAATTTATTTGAAAGGCCAAGTTACAGGGAGTGAGAGACACAGAGAGAGTTCTTTGGTTTGCTGGTTTACATTCCCAATAACTACAATAGTCAGGGCTGGGCCTGGCCAAAGGCAGGAGCCTGGAGCTGCTTCTGAGTAACCCAAACACTTGGGCCTTTCTCCTTTGCACTGGCAGAAAGCTGGATTAGTAGTGGAGCAGGGCCCTACCATTGGTTTACTGCTAACCCAAATGTTTTCTGCCAGAAAATGTGCTTCTTAAATATTTTATTTAAAAAGCAAGATGTTGGGCCTGGCAAGATAGCTTAATGGCTAAAGTCCTTGCCTTGGATGCATCAGGACCCCATGTGAGTACTGGTTCATATGCCAGCTGCTCTACTTCATATCCAGCTCGCTGTGGTCGGGGGAAGCAGTGGAGGACGGCCTAAAGCCTGGGGACCCTGTGCCTACGTAGGAGACCTGAAAGAAGCTCTGGCCTCCTGTCTTCGGATTGGCTCAGCTCCAGCTGTTGCGGTCACTTGGGGAATGAACCAGTGGACAGAAGATCTTCCTCTCTGTTTCTCCTTCTCTCTATAGATCTGCCTTTCCAATAGAAATAAATAATTTTTTTGAAAGAAATAGAGCAGCTGACTATATGAGCCAGCACTCAAATGATATCCTGATGCATGCAAGGCAAGGACTTTAGCCACTAGGCTACCGTGCCAGGCCCATAAATAAATAAATTTTTTTTAAAAGATTTATTTTTATTATTTTTTTATTGGAAAGGTGGATATACAGAGAGGAGAGACAGAGAGGAAGATCTTCTGTCCAATGATTCACTCTCCAAGTGAGCGCAACGGCCGATACTATGCTGATCCGAAGCCAGGAGCCTCTCCCAGGTCTCCCACGCGGGTGCAGGGTCCCAAAGCTTTGGGCCGTCCTCGACTGCTTTCTCAGGCCACAGGCAGAGAGCTGGAAGGGAAGCGGGGCTGCTGGGATTAGAACCGGCGCCCATATGGGATCCCGGGCGTGCAAGACGAGGACCTTAACCACTTGGGCCACCGCGCCGGACCCAAATTTTTAAAAAAAATAAATAAAAAGCAAGAAGTTGCAGGGACCAGCAGTTGTGAGAAATCTGCAGACTGATATAAGGGAATCCTGTATTAATGTCTTAACAGTTCCACTTTTTAAAAAAGATTTATTTATTTTTACTGGAAAGGCAGAATTATAGTGAATGAAGGAAAGACAGAGAAAGAGAGAGATGTTTCATCTTTTGGGTCACTTCCCAAAGAGCTAAGAGCTTCTTCCTGTTCTCCCATGTGGGTGCAGGGGCCCAAGGACTTGGGCTATCCTATGCTGCTTTCCCAGATTCCCACATTAGCAGGGAGCTGGATCAGAAGTGAGCTATCCAGACTTGAAGAGTTCCCATATGAGATGCAGGTGCCCATGTGGGATGCAGGCGGCGCAGGCAGAAGCTTAGCCTGCCCCAGCTGTTCCACTTCTAATCCAGCTCCCTGCTAATGTGCATGCGGAAGGCAGAGGAGGAGGATCCGAGCATCTGGTCCCCTGCCACGGAGACCTAGATGGACTTGCCGTTTCCTGACATTGGCCTGGCCCAGCCTCAGCTGTCTTGGTTCTTTGCGGAGTGAACCAGCAGCTGGAGAAGCTCTCAGTCTCTCCTTCTGCTTGTCAAATAAATGAATCTTCAGAATAAAACAAAAGAAAAAAAACAACGCACAAACAAAAAACAAAGCAGCAAGACATTGGAAATCATTCATCTGCACAATGCTAAGAAAAAGGTTAAATGGATAAAGATATGCTGTGTGCGTAATAATGGATATTACACAGCAGCTTTTGAAATCCTGTGTTCAAAGACATTTAATGACCTGGGATGTAAAGTAGGAGTGTGGTTAGAACTTGGTTTGTCAAACAAGAACAGCGGGGTGTTAATCTTGGCCACATCGTTTAGTAGCTACATGCCTTCCAGCAAATTACTTCCATCATCCTCAATTTCCTCATCTGTAAATGGAGAAGATGGTTCCTCAAAAGGGCCTGTGCTAAGCAGGATGATTTACAAGAAAGATTTTGCATCATTCTTTGCACATAGTGATAAGTCAATAAAAGTTATCTTTTGATATATATGCACTCTGTTAAGCAAACAGCATACAGAAAGCACACACCCAATTTTGAACAAAAATTGTAAATATTCGTGAAAGAGTGAAGACCAAATGTTAACCATGGTTATCTCTGCATTTTAGAATTTGTGATAGTTATTTATTTATTTTTAGCTTCTTTTTAAAATAGAGGATATATCTTTTCTTCCCCCAATGTTTATTTTTATTTTTTTGGTAGAATTTTTTAATATATATATATTTTATTAATTACATTGCATTGTATGACACAGTTTCATAGGCTCTGGGAATCCCCCAACCCCTCTCCGTGCCCTCCCCCCGTGGTGGATTCTTCCACCTGGTTGCTGTATTGCGTTTCAAATTCAGTCAAGATTCTCTCATTGCAAGAGTATACCAAGCATAGAGTCCAGCATCTTAATGTCCAGGTAAATTCAACAGTTTCTTGGGGAGACCATCTCTGGTCTGAAGGAAGAGCTGGCAGAATATCATCCTGATCAATTTAAAGCCACAATATAAATCCAATGGCAATTTACAACATTATGGAATTAATTGACATGGTATTGAGTAACCAATATGTTAAAAAAAAATGCAAGTTCTTAACCGCATTCTGTGACTACTTCATTGACATTTCAATTTTAATTTATACACAGAACTGGCTGCTATACACCTTAAAATGGCTATAGGGTACTATTCAGCTGTCTCATGTCTATTTTCATTTTAGTATTTAGCAGTTTATAGTGTTGAATTTTGTTGAACTTGGCAGATTTTAAGTAAGGTATGTGTGAGTTCATGCTGACCATTTCCTGTCTGGTTCTAAGCTTTCCTTGTTGTTCTCTGCCTATCTACTCTAATTTGTGTGTGTGTGTATGTTTGGAGGGGTGCTCTGGAGCAGCCCTGATGGTCATTGCAAGAGAGGGTGGGGATCCAGTGTTGGAACTAAGTAAGGACCAGAGAAAGCTCCTCTCCCTAGTCCTGTAGGAAGTTTACTGTTCTGTTTCTGCGGACCTCTCAGGGTTTCTGGCTGTTGTTCCTATGACCTTGGATCCTGCGAGGAAGGATCCGGGCTTCTCCCATCCCGTGTGGTAGATCCAAAAGGGGGTGGATGACCTCAAGAGTTCTTGGCCTCTGAAGGCACTCCAGTTCCCCGTGGTCTCATTGGCAGTTGGAATGTAGTCCTTGGTGCCCGTACTGATAGTCCTTGATAGTCCGGGAGTCTCCAGGGTTGGGATACCAGCCTCCTCCTGTCCCCCTGCTTCACTCTGGGGTTCCCCCCTGCTCTGTGCACATGACCTTCTATTAATATGTTGTCAGGATCACTCTTGATTTCCCCTGTATGTCTTTGTAGTTTTACTATTATCTAATGCTGTTTTGAATCTGTTGTCTGTAAGTTACCTGCCTTGTTCCTGATAGGTTACACTACACGGCTTCCTCACACATTCTAAGCAAATGAAAGATTTCTCTGCTCTCCCGCCCCATTTCCTAGTAGCACAGGGTTTTGAAAGTTTATTAGGTTTTACAACTTTTTGATGTAGATCATGAGCAGTCTGACTCACATTGATTGCTCACAATATCTTATTGCATGAGATACAGGCTGTTTGGGGTTGAAATAATATTAGAGTTTACAAGTACTGTTTTTTGGATTGAGATAATTTCATGTTAAATTAAGGCAAACATGTGTTATCTAACCTTTTGGGATTGGCTCATTTCCCTTAGCATAATGGCTACAAAGGGCTACTTGCTTTCTTTCTTTTCTTTCTTTCCTTCTTTCTTTTTTTTAATAGCTGAGTAGTAGTCCATGGAGTAAATGAACCATAGCTTTCTTCTCCAGTTTTATGCTGATGGACATTTTGGTTGCTTTCAAGCTTTTGCAATTATTGATTCTACACATGACCAACAGTTTCACTGAGAATCCATCTTTCGTCTGGATGCAGGGATGCATGTTCCATTGTACCCCCACGTCTGTATATGACAAACCCTAGTGCTCCATCACTCTACATTACCATAAGTGAGAGGCCATGAAACGAGGTCAACAACCAGTATGAGTTAGGATCTCCAATGTTTATTTTTATTATTTTTTAAAGATTTATTTTTATTATTTTTTCATTGGAAAGGCGGATATACAGAGAGGAGAGACAGAGAGGAAGATCTTCCGTCCGATGCCGGGCCCGCCCCAATGTTTATTTTTATCTGCTTGAAAATCAGAGAGAAATAGGGAAGAGAGATACTCTGTCTGCTGGTTCACTCTTCAAATGCCTGTTACAGCTGAGCTTGAACCAGGCTGAAGCCAGGAGCCTGGAGCTCCATCTAGTCCCTCACAGGTGGCAGGGCAATAAACCAGGACAATAAACACTATTAAAAAACAAAAGCTAGGGCAGCATTGTAGCACAGTAGTTACAGTCTCTCTGCTTTTCAAATAATAATAATCATTATGAATATAGTATAGCTTATTTAATCATCACCTTATTGTTAGACATTTCAGGCAATGGATAGCTTTGTTAATAAGGCTATTTCTAAACTTATAATTGTTTCCTTACAGTTTTGATCTTAAAAATCTTTGTCTTTTTTTTGGGGGGGGGCTTGTTTGCTATTAAACTTTCAAACAGCATTTGTCTGTTTGTCTGTTTGTGATTGGCTTATTTCAGTTAGGGTCCCCACGTTTCACACCTGTTGTCAAAATTCCCTTCCTTTTTTGAGCAGAGAGACGTGTCTGAACAATACTTTTTCCCCTGCAAAGTGCTCACCAGCTATTTCAGAGTTATAGTTGAAGCAAATTTTTCCCAACCTCACTATGTCCTTTTATTTCAGATGCGTATCTTTTTTTTTTTTCATAGACAGGTTTATTTCTTCCTGGCTCCTCAACTTCTTTCTTCTGATGCCAGCCTCACCCCTTTCCGGCTCGCCAATTACTTTAATAATCCTGTTGCAGGCCCGTCGGGAGGGAAGCCGGCCGAGGCAGGGCTGCCTGGAGGCGGCGGGCTCCGCGCGTTCCCAGGCACAGCCAGCGCCCAGGTGCACGCCCCGGTTCCTGCCCGGCGGGGGAAGGGCGGCAGGTGTCCCAACGACTTCCCTGCCCTGCAGCTGGGGGCTGTGTTGGCGCAGGCACCTCGGTTACCACAAGACAGTAGGGGGAAAAGGGCTCTTGGCCTCCTTCGAGTCAGAACTTTCCCAGGAACAGGAAGGTCGAAAACTCCAGAACCAGCCTCAGTCTTGGCTCCGGTCCACTCAGTGCGCTCCCACCTCGCGCCCCGGGGCCACCCTGGCCGCCACGCGCTGGAAGCTTTCTTAGCTGGCTTTTCCCACCACCCCCTTCTCCCGTGAGCCTGGGGAGTCTGCGACCCCGCCTTAGCAGTGGATGGTGTCCAAAATATGCCTTTCGGGGCGCAGAGGATGCCCCTGGCACTGGATCCCAGAGCTGCTCACCTGGGACTGATTCTGCCACTTGCTGCCTCTTTGCTGAGCCCGCAGCAGGTATTACCAACCTGAGGCTCAGAGGTCTGAAGTTGCAAGCGTGCAATCCGGAGCTAAATGCAAGGACATCCTTCTTTTTTTCCTCCTCCCCTCCCTCCATCCGTTCTGCCTTCCTTTCTTCCTTGTTTTCCTTTGTCTCTCTTAGAGAGGTAGGGAGATATAGTAGGACAGACCTATCACTCTCCAAATGCCTGCACTTGGGACAGGGCTATGCTGAAGTCAAGCCAAAGCCAGGAGCCCAGAACTCAATTCTTGGCTTTCACCGTAAGTGGCAGCGGCCCAGGGACTTGAGCCATCGTGCTAGCAGGGAGTTGGAATGAAAGCAGAGCCTGTCCAGTCACCCTGATGAGGGATGTGGGCTCCCCAAGTGATGGTTACCCACTGTCCCAAACGCCTGCCTCAGGGCTGTCTCTTCCCATAGTTCTTTGTGTGAGGCTGCAGGGGACAATGCAAAGACTACCCGAGTGGCCCGCAGCAGGTGCTCACCATGCATTGCTCCTTACCCTGGCTTTGCACCCCTTGCCAAGGTGAACTGAGGTGAACCACTCAGAATGTGAAAAAGGAAATGAGCAAAAAGTAGCAATACATCCTGAAGAAGATTGCGGTTATTAACAAATACCTACGGTAAGTCACACATAGCCAAAATGAGGAAAAAGAATAGGAGCCAGGGCCCGGCGGCGTGGCCTAGCGGCAAAATTCCTTGCCTTAAACACGCTGGGATCCTATATGGGCGCTGGTCCTAATCCCAGCAGCTCTGCTTCCCACCCAAGCACTTGAGCCATCACGCGTCACCTCCCAGGGTGAGCACTAGCAGGAAGCTGGAATGGGACGCAGAGCCAGGATTCAAACCTGGACACCCTGATATGGAATGTGGGTATCTCAACCACAGCATCAAGCCCCTATCCCTCCACAAACTTTATTTTTTATTTAATGTATTTTAATAGCAAACTTACAGGAACAGCACGGAAGACATGTTCTACATGTACTTGCATGTAGGACAACTCAGAAAAGTATAGTGAATGGATGGAATCTACTACCGTATGGTAAAAATGCTACAAACACCATTTAGTTGCAGTCAATAAGAAATTTACTTGTTTTAAAAAAAAATCCGGGCCCGGCGCGGTGGCGCAGTGGTTAAGGTCCTTGCCTTGAACGCCCGGGATCCCATGTGGGCGCCGGTTCTAATCCCGGCAGCCTCGCTTCCCATCCAGCTCCCTGCCTGTGGCCTGGGAAAGCAGTTGAGGACGGCCCAAAGCTTTGGGACCCTGCACCCGCGTGGGAGACCCAGAAGAAGCTCCTGGCTTCGGATCGGCATAGCATTGGCTGTTGCGCTCACTTGGGGAGTGAATCATCGGACGGAAGATCTTCCTCTCTGTCTCTCCTCTCTGTATATCCGCCTTTCCAATAAAATAAAAATAAATCTTTAAAAAAAAAATCCAAATACTGGCATTGACCAGAAAAATTTAAAAGGTTTATTTATAATTGTTATAAAGTTGAACTGCTGAAACTTGTTCACTGAAATATTTTGACTTGCATTAATGCTTTACATCCCCGCATTTATATTAAAAATCCACGCACAAATGAAAATGGAAAAACTGTCAATACCTGATTTCTGTCCCCTAGTTTTCCACTTGCGATCATATACTTAGGTATCTTTTGACCCCATGGGAAACAAACAAAAAACAAAACAAAACAAAATAAAACAACCTAACGTTCAGAGCTACCAATATATCAGGTAAGAAGAGAAAAAAAAAATTGTTTTGAGAATGAAATGTTTCTCGTCATACTGGGTTCTTAAGCACGTTCTCCACGTATGCGGCATGCTAGCTGGATGTGTTTTGGCATAATTGTTACACGTTTGGCATGGATAGCACACAGGTTGGTGTCTTCAAAAAGGCCAACCAGATAGGTCTCACTTGCCTCCTGCAAAGCACCAACAGCTGCACTCTGGAAGCACAGCTCTGTTTTGAAATCCTGAGCAATTTCTCGCACCAGACGTTGGAAGGGGAGTTTGTGAATCAGAAGCTCAGTGGACTTCTGAGAACGTCTAATTTCACAGAGCGCCGCAGTACCAGGTCTGTGACGGTGAGGTTTCTTCACCCTTCCAGTAAAGGGCGCACTCTTGCGAGCGGCTTTTGTAGCTGGTTGTTTTCTGGGTGCTTTGCCACCAGTCGATTTGCGGGCAGTCTGCTTTGTACGAACCATGGTGCAAGTACTTCCTTACTCACCTACCCGCTTTTCCTCCGGTTGGAGCTCGGCGAGGGAGAGGCGGTGCTGGCACTGCGAGCAATGTAGACGCGGCGGTGATTGTGAACACAACCAAACTTTCTGATTCTAAAGGACACTGCACCCTTGCAGAGAGTAGCACCCCAGCTCTTGCACCTTGCAGGGAGGGTGCAGGGTCCCAACTGGGCACCTACTGGGGCCCCACCTCCCTGCTATACTAGGCAGCTGCCTCAGGGTGCTGGGTAAGAATAAAGCCAGTGAGTTCCCTGGCTGTGAGCCAATTGGACTTCTCCCCCGCCCTCAGCCTCATAATGCCTGGCTGGAGAGTCTGTGGAGAGAAAGCCATTCCCTAATACAGGGAGGGCTCAGTCTCAACCAGGTGACAACAGTGCCCACTCAGGGCCCTGGCTTCAGGCTGTTAAGGAGGTTGGGCCCTCAGCACTGGCCATGCGTACATATAGAGCCATTGAACAAGCCACAGAAGCTGCGTGGGGGAAGTCACAGGGCCAGTGCCTTGTCCTCTGGCTCTGCCATGGCCAGTGAGTCCACAGTCTGTCAGCATCGCCAAGGAACAAGTGCTTCAACGGCAGCCTCTCCAGGCCCTGTAAAACCTGAAGCTCAGTAGAACTGCAAGGTTGCTCGTGGCTAACCCAGCATTCTCATCTCCCCGAGCCATCTGATTTCTTCCTCTACGGTGTGCCAGGGAGCCTCTGGCATTTTAAGCTTATTAACTGATCTTAAATGAGGCTGCCATGAAGTCCAGGGCTTAATTAGCAAGGCCAGCAGATTCGGAATGCCTTATCCAGGCGTTCGAGCCAATACGTTAAATCTCAGCCCCCTGAATGAGACTTCCTGGGCCAAGGGTTTGGCTGAGCAGGGCCTCATTCTCCGCCCTTCTGGGTGCAGTTCGCTTAAAATCCACTCCCACACATGTTGCCACCAGGCCTGCCAAGGCTGCCTGGCAGGGCCTTCTGCTTCTCCATGCTCCACCCTGGCTCCTCTAGGGCCTGGAGTCAGGGTGGAGGGATGGAGCCCAGGAGGGTTCTGAGGCTGAGGTCCTGGGATAAGGGAGTGGCGGGAGAGGAAGTATAGTAACAGATTTCCAAGTGAACACTTTGAACTTGTCTCCCGGAAGTCCCCATGCAAGTTCAGGCTCCCATCTCTCACCCATCAAGGCTGGTCCCTTAGTGCAGGAAGTCTCTGTGAAGACTGAGCACTTCAGGCAGCACTGGAACCTGCTAGCCCTCACGGGGACACCCAAGGAGGCCAAGGGCAGCGGCTGTTCAGCCACTCTCCCAGTCCTCACTGCCCCCACCCAGCAGGTTCCGGTAGAAGCCACACAGCCTCGAGGGTTCACCACGGTCACTTCCACTCACCTCTCCCCGCTCCCCCTGGACCTCCCCAGAGGACAGCCTTGTGCTCCTGGAATTTAGCATCGATTTGATCTCCATACCCTGTGCAGGCTGCTCGGGTAACCTACTCTCACACAGGTGAACAAGTGTAGGGAGCAGACCATGCAGATACTTGGAGGACACATTGAGGAGGATTTCATACAGATTCAATCTAGGGGCTGAAGGCATGGTTCAACAAGCTAATCCTCTACCCTGTGGTGCCAGCATCCGATTGGGTGCCAGTTTGTGTTCCTGCTGTTTCATTTCAAATCCAGCTCTCTGCTTGCAGCCTGGGAAAGCAGTGGAGGATGGCCCAAAACCTTGGGACCCTGTACCCATGTAGGAATCAGAAAAGACTCCTGGTTCCTGGCTTCCAGCTTCAGATCAGCTCAGTTTTGGCCATTGCAGCCACTTGGGGAGTGAATCAGCGGACAGAAGATCCTTCTCTGTGTCTCTCATTCTCTCTGTAAATCTGTCCTTCCAAATAAATACATAACTCTTAAATTTTTAAAACTGCTAGCCCTCCTCCCTGGGCCAACAGGGCAGCCCTTGCTCTGTCTGTTCTACACTCCACATCCCCTCCCCACCCCACTGGCCAAACCTAGAGGCCAAGAGGGCAATGCAACCTGGGAGGCATCTGTAGGCTGGGTGAAAGACGGGCAGAGACGGCCTGGGGGAACTGGCTGGGAAAGCTGTTCCGCAGTGCCCAGCTACATTCTTATCTTGAGCCCAGTCCATTTTACACCCGCACCCCCTCACTTCACAGATAGGAAACCTAGAGTGGAGATCAGCCAAGCGGTTTGCACCCAAGGCCCACAGCCTGTAAACGCTGGAGGGGAGGATTAGGACTCCTACACTCGGCCTGGCTCCCAGTGTCAGCCTTGGGCCAGCCCGGTATGCTCAGAAGGTGACTCCAGAGGCCGCTGTTCTGGTGTAGTGGGTTAAGCTGCCACTTGCAAGGCTGGGATCCCACAGCAGAGTGCTGGTTTGAATCCCGGCTACCCATTCTTCTTCTACGATGTATTTATTTACTTGAAAGGCACAGTTAAAGAAAGAGAACGGGTAAGGTCCAGAGAACTCTCATTCCCCTGGGGCACGCTCCCATGTGGGTCACAGGGGCCTAGCTGAGGGCACAGAGATGGCAGGATCCCTAACTCCCACGCTCAGCCTTCCCCTCTGACTGTGCTGTGCTGGGGACAGAACAGAGGACCAGGAAGACAGCGACGATGACACTGCTGCAGCGCCCCTGGCAGAAACACGCACAGCCACGCTCCCCGATTGCGAGCAGGACGGGGGTGGGACACCTGGGCTGACTGACTCCTGCAAAGGCTGCTTTCTCCTTGTCCTTGGCTGGCAGGAGAGAAGGCAACAATGCAACAGCGCGGTAGCCCAGGCCAAAGTTCTCCCTTGGCATGTGCCAGGATCCCATATGGACACTGGTTCTAGACCCAGTCGTTCCACTTTCCATCCTGGGAAAGCAGTCGAGGACATCTCAAAGCCAGGCTCCTGGCTTCGGATCTGGATTGGCTCACGCTTCGGTTGCTGTGGCTGCTGAGGGAGTGTGAAGCAGCAGACAGAAGATCTTTCTCTCTCTCTCTCCTTCTCTCTGTGTGTTTGCCTTTCCAATGAAAATCAATCGGTCTTTATGGAGTCACAGTGTGTCACCATGTCACCCTCCTACCACTCAGTAAGACTCACAACCAAGGGGCTCCACTGGGCTTTGTGTGCTGAGCTTTATTAGGATCCCACACAGGTGTGCTGGAGGAGTCCAGCTATTCTCCCAGTTCCTATTTGTTGCATCCCGTGGCTGGTCCCGCCAGCATGACCCCCTGGCCAATGGGTGCTGCACAGCAGTGTTCATCTCCAAATTTGATTTACGTGAGAGGCACAGAGGCAGGAAGGGATATGGAAAAACCAAGAGGGCTGGCCTTTTGTGCACTTCCCGAGTGCTCACCATGGCCAGGTTGGGTTGGGTGGGAACTGGTCCCCCGTGGGGGTGGGGGTGGCAGGGACCCAGGGACTTGCGTCATCCAGGGCGTGCATGAGCGGGGAAGGTGGGCACTCCCACACGGAAGGCAAGCACCTCAGTACAGTAAGTGGCTGCTGTCTGCATTTATTTTTTTTACATTTCTAGGAGAGTCCCCTGGCCCTGTTTGTTTTTTATGACAACGGCAGTGGTATCAGGCTCAGGCCAGTCAGTTTTGAACGCTCTTTCACTTTGGCCTGGGTCTCTAGGATTAGCTGTAGAGCACAGTTTTGAGAACAATTCTGGCGTTGCATCTTCCTTAGTGTATCACAGCAGGGGACAAAACGATGCCAGTTGGATCTGTCCATCCTAATTAAGCTTATTTGGCGCGCGGGGGTGTGTGGGGGGGGCGTTCAACAGGCCAGGCAGGCTTTCAGCTACGGAAGCCAGGAGATGGCTGGCGCCCACTGACACAGCAGCCAGAGCAGCTGCAGTTCAGCCAACCAGCCTTCAGCCTCTGCCCTCCCCTCCGAGAGCCCCGGAATGGGGCTAGTGGCCGTGATGGCCGGTGTCACGCGCAGCAGGTTCGGCCCTGACCTAGCCTTCACATTTTAGCAGCCCATGCCTGTTTTCTAAAGCACCTTCCCCGACCGGGGGGGACTCCGGGCTGGGCCCACTTGTGTCCGCTGCAGCAGCGTTTCTGCACGAGGTCGGCCTCTAACGCTCCAGCTTCTGGATTTGGTGTGGTCTGCGGACCTCCCTTCATCTCCTCTCACGGTGGTTGCGTCCACTTCGCCGGAAGTGCTCGCCGCTCCGCCTTCCCGTCAGGCTTCCCGGCACAACATGGAGCTGCGTCCCGACGTGGGGCGTCCCGGTGTTGCCCGTCTCGGCGGAGCCGCTGCACCTGCAGGGTCAGCCTCGGCCTCGGTGACCCTGGCGGAGCTCGTGCAGCTGGTGCAGCGGGGCCAGGCGCTCCCGGGCGTGCAGCAGCTGCACATCACGGCGACCCTCGGCGAGCCCACGGCGTCCGAGCTCCCGCGCAAGCCCAAGCCCTGGGAGGCGGCGGGCCCCACTGCACCCCGCGGCGCCGGGGAGAGCAGCGGCCCGGCAGAGGCGCCATCTCCGGGGTCCTGAGGTTCGTGGACTTGGCGGCCGAGACCTGGAGCCTGCCCGTGCCCGGCGAGCCTCTGGGTGCTGGCCGGCCACTCGCCCTGGCCCGGAAGCATCAACGCGTCCTGTTCTGTGAACTGCACCCTTCCACGATGTCCTTGGTGTAACGTTAACGAGGCTTAGGCTGTCGCCGGATGGGGCCCGGTGAGAGCAGGACTTCTCTTGTGGCTGTTAGGGACAGCGAATCTGGGATCTGCTTTGTCCTACAAAATCTACAAGACAGCTTGTGTGTAAGCCGTTACCAGCAACATCTCAGGGCACCCTAATATACTGTGAGAAACCCCCCCCCCCTTGTTTTTCCTAGAAATACACAGAATAACACTTGTTATGGGTGGCATATTATTCAACCACACAATTTTAATGAAAACCTTATTTACAATTACCAGGTTTACTGTTTTGCATAATTCTCTTAATAACCAGACAGTACATGGTGCTTGTTTGTTGGAACCACTGTTTCCGTATCTGTTGTTTCAAAAATGGCTGCAATGGCTGGAGCCCAGAACTCCACAGCTGGGCCTCCGCAGCGGCCTTCCCAGGCACCGCAGCACCACTCATCGGCAGCACCTTAAGCCAGAAGGCTGTGCCAGCCTGCTCCCCTGTTTGGTAAGGCAGAGCTGAGAAACGGGCCCAGGACTTCCTCCCCAGTGCTCTCTTGCGCCAACTCCCTAACACATCATTTTGAAGCAATCAGATTTCACAACGCTGTACAGGAGGGTAACATCTTCTGGCAGGTTAACGCTGCAGCCAAGCAGGTAATTAATGACCTCATCCTGGCACATGTGAATGCATTGTTTCACAGCTGTTTCACAGCTATATCTGAGAGCTCCGAGAGCCAGAGTGAAAGCAAAGCCAATGGGAAGGCCAAGGAAGCAGCAAGTCTGCGCGCACAAGCCCGCCGCTCAGGCCCGGACACTGGGGGAGGCGCTCTCCCTCTCGCAGCTCCCAGGATGAACTTCCCCACAGACCCTGCTGTTGGTCTTTTCCATCACTAACAGCAGGACAAATAGTAATACAATGTGCAAAGAAAAGATCCAATTAGACTATTTACTTGTGGCAACTTCACACCAAGAAAATGGCCCGTTCAGTCCTGTTTGGGATCAGAATATCTAGTAACAGGGGAACCAGGAAATTCAACTCGCAGGCCCGAGGGGTGAAATGGTGGGAGTGCCAGAATCAGCCGGCACAGAACAGGACTCCATCTGCCACTGTGCTGGCTGGAAACCCCAGGACAGGAGCTGGGCCCCGGAGGGCGCTTTCCTGCATGGCACAAGCTCTTCCACAGGAGGCGGCAGCCAGTGGGAAACGGTGGGGCTTCTTGGAACTAGGAGGGGTGAGGTGTGAGCCGTGAGCAGACTGCCCTGTGAAGCTTTCCTTTCAGCTTCTGATGAGGTAAACCATCTTCCCTGAAGATACTTGATCCCAAGCACCACATTTTCAGTGTGCTTTCACATCATCTGAGGGCAAAAGACTGTATTACTACAGGAGAAACAACAGTAATAAAAACAATTTCAGAGTTCAGAAAAAGTTTTTGGAAAAAAATTTTAAATAAGATTAATTCTCCAACAACAACAAAATATTAGGGCTTCACAAAGAGAGTTCATATCTGCTGGTTGTGGTTTGTGCTGGCCAGGCCCCCATGGGAGTGACAAGGGCCCACTGGAGCCACCACCTGCTGCCAGCCCTATGGAGCTCATGTTAGCAGGAAGCTGGAGCCAGAGCCAGGTATGGAAACCCACATGTGGGATGCAGGCATCCTGTCAGGCAACAGGAAACCTGAAACCTTTTATTTATTTATATATTTTAAAAGATACACTTATTTATTAAAAAGATTTATTCATTTTTATTACAAAATCAGATACAAAGAGAGGAGGAAAAACAGAGAGGAAGAGCTTCTGTCCGCTGATTTACTCCTCAAGTGGCCGCAACGGCTGGAGCTGAGCCAATCCAAAGCCAGCAGCCTCTTCCAGGTCTCCCACATGCGTGCAGGATCCAAGGCTTTGGGCTGTCCTGGGATGCATTTCCAGGCCACAAGCGGGGAGCTGGATGGGAAGTGGGGCCGCTGGGATTAGAACTGGCACCCATATGGGATCCTGGCAGTATGTGGAATGCAAGGACTTTAACTGCTACGCTATTGTGCCAGGCCCAAAGATTTATTTATTTTTATTGCAAAGTCAGATATACAAAGAGGAAGATGTTTCATCCGACGAGTCATTCTCCAAGTGACCGAAACAGCTGGTGCTATGCCGATCCGAAGCCAGGAGCTAGGAACTTCCTCCAGGTCTCCCACGCAGGTGCAGGTTCCCAAGGCTTTGGGCTGTCCTCAACTGCTTTTCCAAGCCACAAGCAGGGAGCTGGATGGGAACCGGTGCCCATATGGGATCCCAATGCATTCAAGGTGAGGACTTTAGCTGCTAGGCCACCATGCCAGGTCCTTTTATTATTATTTTTTGAGATTAAAAAAATTTTTATTAGAAAGATATACAGAGAGGAGAGACAGACAGGAAGATCTTCCGTCTGATGATTTACTCCTTACATGGCTGCAAGGGCCAGAGCTGTCAATCTGAAACCAGGAGCCCGGAGCCTCTTCCAGGTCTCCCACTGGGTGCAGGGTCGCAAGGCTTTGGGCTGTCCTTGACTGCTTTCTCCGGCCACAAGCCCGGAATTTGATGGGAAGCAGGGCCACTGGGATTAGAACCAGTGCCCATACAGGGTCCCAGTGTGTGCAAGTTGAGAGCTTCAGCCGCTAGGCTACCACACTGGGCTTTTGCACTTTATTTTTTACTTCATTAAAAAAAAAAGTTCCAAACACGGTAACAGAAAGAGGAGAGACAGAGATCTTCCATCTGCTGCTTCAATCCCCAATGGTTCCTACAGTCAGGGCTGGCCCACACTGAAGCCAGGAGCCTAGAGCTTTATCTGGGTGTCTCACAAGGGTATAGGGGCCCAACCAATTGGACTGTCTTCCACTGCCTTCCCAGGGACATCAGCAGAAAGCTGGATTGGAAGTAGAGCAGCTGGCACTCAAACCAAAGCCAATGTGGGATGTTGTACCAGGCAGAGGCCTAACCTTTTATACCACAACCCAGCCCTGTTTTTAAAAAATCATACTTTTTATCCATTTCCAGGTAAATGATAAAATGGAATTCTTTTCGTCACTTCACATTTTTTAGCCTGTCAAGACTCAGGATGCACACAGACTCCTGGCCTGATCAGATATTCACTGTTCTAAGTAGGTATTTATTCGTGCAATCAGCCTCCCCTTTCCACCCAGTCAAGGCTTTTCTCAAATATGAGTAAATACAAAAACT
Organism: Ochotona curzoniae; assembly: GCF_017591425.1. NCBI lineage: Eukaryota > Metazoa > Chordata > Mammalia > Lagomorpha > Ochotonidae > Ochotona > Ochotona curzoniae. Next base: position 8,021,047 of record NW_024466004.1, on the reverse strand, counting down.
ACTAAGTGGCAAGAAGCCAGCCCGAGGGCAGCCCTGGGCCCGCCTCACCTGGGTCTAGTTCAGCTGGCGGATGAGCTGATTGATGCGCTCGCCCCGGTAGCCAGGTGAGCCCATCTCCTTGAGGAAGCCCGCTCTGTTCTTGGTAGCATGGCGGGCCACGGACAGCTGGAAGGGGCGCAGGAACCTCGCGATGTGCTGGAAATGCTCACCAGGGAAGGCAATTTCATGAATGAGGTCTTCCAAGCAAATGACACCGAATTTCCCTAAAAAGCACAAGGGCACAGACTCCGCTATTCACCCATCCTTCATCTGACAGAGCCGAGAAGCTCCGCTGGCCAGAGCTGGGGCCTGCGACAGGTTCCCACGGCCCAGGGACCCCAGGTCTGCCAGCCAGGCCCGAGTCCCCTGCTGCTGCCCTCACCCAGGTGCTCCTCAATCATCGTGTTGTCCGTCAGAGGGACGGTCTTGTTGTTGACCCTGGCTTGCCCACGTTTTAAGATGAGTTCCCGGACGGACTTCAGGTTTGGAAATCTATGGGAGGCAGAATGAAATAGTGTGTTAGCCACTGCGCTACTATGGTCAGCCATGCTATGTTAAGAGGACACAAACTGCAAGACAGTGGCCATTCCTGCTGCCCAGCTGGGAAAAGACCAGAAACTTCCCCTTTCACCCCATGTTCCAGTACGGATGCTTGGGAATAAACTTGCAAGGGAAGGAAAGGAGTGGCCCAGACTATAGCATTCAGCAGGTGGCAAAAACAAACTAAAAACCAAAAAGAGACTGCATCGTGGCTGCGGTCTGGGCCCCAGCCCTGGGAATGGTCTACTCAAGCTTGCAGAAACAAAGCCCACGCTCTCACTGCATTGGAACACCTGAGAAGTGCTCCTCATATAAAGCGTGGCTCCAGCTCGGCTTCCAGACATTAGAGCCAATCTCCTGGCCACCTGAGCCTCAGTGCAGAGTGGACGTGCCTGGCTGTGCTATGTGGGACCATCACCAGAGTCACTGAATCCCTGTCCCGGGGTTCTTGATCTCTGAGGGCTGTGGTCGAGAGCCCCACTCACCCCCAGGTCACGTAAGGCTCCACTATCCGCAGCACTCGCAGGTTTGCGGGTGTGACTCTGACAAAGACGCCGCTGAACATTTTCTTCAGGCGAAGCCGTGCAATGGTCTGCTGCACCAGCGAACTCACCCCATTGATCCTGAAACAAACAGCAAAGACAAGAGAAGTCAGGCTCCCTCAGCCTGATGTCCAAGGGCCGTCATGGCTCTCCAGAACACAGCTTGAAGAGCTCAGCTTGGGGGTCAATGCTGAGGGGTACTTGATCAAGCTGTCACCTGCAGCAAGTCAGATTCCAGTACCAGTCGCTCCACTTCCAATCCAGCTACCCACTCAGCCGCTTGGGAGAGCAGGACAGGATGGCCCAGGTATGAGACCTGATGGGAGTCTCAGACTCCCAGCTTCAGCCTGGCCCAGCTGCTGTGCCCATCTGGGGAGGGAATACCTGGTAGAAAAGGTCTGTTTCACAAGAGGCAGTGCAAACAGATCATCTCCCTGCGATGCTGGCAGTGTCTGGGCTGCTATGGGAACAGACATGTTGGAGAGGGTTGCGTAGGGCTAAGCAAGCTGGACTTGCTTCTGAGGGTGCTACTGGAGAATGTATGGCAAAGACATGACTAGGCTTCTTGCTGATAGTCACCGAGGACAGTGGGATGGCAGGGGAACCCAGTCAGGAGGCTCGCAGCTACAGCTCCCACAGGTGTACAGGAAGGCTGAGTGGGCAGGATTGGGCTGGACTCCAACACCCACTGGTTTGCACAGAGGACAGGGCTGGAGACAGAATTAACCCAGCAACTGCTGAACTATCAAAGCCACTTAAGCAGGACCCTCGGAGCATGCTCCACATGGGAGACCTTGGGATAGTTGGGAGTCTGGGTGTGGCTTCTCCCCTTGTCTCCACCACTTTCCCCAGATACAGAAAGGAAAAAAAGAGAATGTGGAAACAATGGTCTCAACCATTTTCCTCTAGCCCTTGACCCTTTGCACCCTAATCAACTATGTAAGACTCATCTAAAAATAAATAAATAAAAAAGAAGCCTCCTGGGCCCAGTGTGGTAGCCTGGCAGCTAAAATATTTGCCTTGCATGCGCCAGGATCCCATATGAGTGCCGGCTCTAATCCTGGGAGCCCTGCTTTCCATCCATCTCCTTGCTTGTGGCCTGGGAAAGCAGTCAATACAGCCCAAATCTTTGGGACCCTGCTCCCACGTGGGAGACCCTGAAGAAGCCCCTGGCTTTGGATTAGCTCAGCTCTGGCTGTTGCGGCCACTTGGGGAGTGAACAATGGACGGAAGATCTTCCTTTGTGTCTCTCCTCCTCTCTGCATATCTGACTTTCCAATAAATAAAATAAATCTTAAAAAAAAAAAAAAAAAAAAAAGCCTTCTGGCAGAGGCCAAGAATTTCTAAGCAGAGATTAGAGGGCTGTGAGGGTGAGCCTGGGGACCAAAAGTGTGGAAAAGCTGTGTCTCCACAGCCCTGTTTATGCTCCTCCCTCCTGACTGCCCCGAGTTCCTAGAAAAGCAGCCCCCACCCACCGGCACACTTCAGCTTTCTGCAGCCATGCCTGAAGTTCTGACCCTGGTGAGAGGTCCTTTCAGGTCTTCTAGGCCCACATCCAAGTTCCTGCTTTAGAAAGTATGTCTTCAAATACCCCACCCTCAAGTTCCTGTGCTCCACTAATTTCAAAGTCAATCAGGTGGGGCTAGTGTCATGGCTCAACTGGCTAATACAGCTAATACTCCATCTGCAAGCATGTATCCCATATGGGCACTGGTTCATGTCCCAGCTGCTCCACTTCCCTTCCAGCTCCCTGCTTGTGCCCTGGGTAAGCAGCAGAGGATGGCCTAAAGCCTTGGGACCCCGCACCCAGGCAAGAGACCTGGAGGAGGTTCCAGGTTCCTAGCTTTGCATCAGCTCCACTGTGGCTGTTGAAGCCATTTGGGGCGGGGTTTGGGGGTGAGGTGATGAGCCAGGTAAATCTACCTTTCCAAAACAAACAAGCAAACAAAAAGAAATAAGTCTATTAGCAGGGCCAGCATTCTGTATGGGCACCAGTTTAAGTCCCTGCTAATGGCCTGGGAAAGCAGCAGAGGATGGACCAAGTGCTTGGGCACCAGGACCTATGTGGGAGACGCAGAAGAAGCTCCTGGCTTCAGCCTGGCCCAGCCCCAGTCATCGAGGCCATCTGAGGAGTGAGTCAGCAGATGGGACACCTCTCTCTGTGCCCTGCCCAGCGTCAGTCTTCCTAAGCTTGCAGACATAACTGTGCATCGCACACAGCCTTGAATTCCCAGGCACGACTTGTCCTAGAGGGTCAGGGCCTAGTGTCTCATCTTCCTGGATGGGAGGCCTAACGCTGAGTCAACAGTTTGCTTTGGCTTCAGGGAACCCACAGAGAAACCAGGGCCTTACTTCTGGAGACGGATAACGAAGGCCAAGGAATGCTTGTCCGGCATTTCCAAGGCGTGGGGTTTCACGTTCAGCCGTCTGAGCCGCACTGAGTCCCGCCGCTGCCGCCAAGCATCGTACACGAAGCACTCCAGCCGCTTGAACTGGAACACCTTTCCTTTCCTCTGCCAGAGAAGATGGCCGTTTGCATCACCACGTGGTGCCCACGCTCACCCGCACTCCCCGCGTTCTGCAGAGGAGCTGTGGCTCTCACACCACACAGTCCCCTTTGAACCTTTTTTTTTTGAGAGGCGAGGAGACAGAGGAGTACGTGCCACCTGCCAGGCAGGAGCCCAGAGGAGCCCGGTGTGCAATGTGGGCTCCACGGCTGGGCAGGGAGCCAGCCACCCTGTGCCATCGTCTCCTGGGGTCCAGGCCAGAATCTGAGGTGTAGGGTGCTGACCTCTCAACTGACTATACTCCTGACCCTGCCATGAACTTTTTGAAGTACTAATTTCTGTATGATTTCAAAGTTTTTGCACCAAAAGAACATTATCTTTAATCCCGCTTCCAATGAACTCACAGAAATACTAATATAGGAAATTGAGAAATCCAAGCAAAAATGGAGTCAAGAAAACGAGAATCCCTTGGCACCCGCATGGTGGTATAGTGTGCTAATCCTCCCCCTGTGGCTGCTCCACTCCCCTTCCAGCTCCCTTCCTGTGGCCCGGGAAAGCAGTTGAGGACGGCCCAAAGCTTTGGGACCCTGCACCCGTGTAGGAAACCCAGAAGAGGATCCTGGCTCTTGGCTTCAGATCAGCTCAGCTCTGGTCATTGTATGCATTTGGGCCTCTCTATAAATCTTAAACAAACAGACAACAAAAAAACAACAACAAAACTACCTTCCAAATAAAAACAAATCTTAAACAAAACAAACAAAAAACAACCAACCACAGAAACAAAAACAGGAATCTGGGACTAGTTTCTGATAAAGCAGTTGACACGGGAGCTGGCATTGTAGCTGAAGCTGCTAGCTGCAAGGCCGTACCCTGTAAGCTCAGGTCCTGGTGGCCCCACTTCTGACCCAGCTCCCTGTTTTAAATCCATTCCTGTGCTTTTAGCCAACGTTTACCAACAAACATTTGCTTCTAGTCCTCCTCCCACCCCCTCACACACATCGTTCACTCCAAAGGCGCTTCACAAACACCCACACAGGTGGCATTTAGAAAGCGGTAAGCTTATGCCAGGCCTGGCGTTTCGAATCACTCGGTAGGCATCCACCCCTAGATTGGATACATTCTGTAAAGGAGCCCCAGGGCCTGGGCAGGCTGGGCAGGCGCTCAGACCCACCCCGGGACAGGGCAGGCTCGGTGGGCGTTCAGACGCACCCCAGTAGGGCCGGGGCAGGCTGGGCGGGCGCGCAGACCCACCAGCTCCAAGTTCCAGCATCTCTCCCCAGCTACCGCCTTACCTCCCTCCTGGCCAAAAGCGCCTGCTTGGCCTGTGTGGCTTTGAGGGCCTGATACGCCTTCCTCTTTTTCAGGAGATTCTCAGGCACCAACGGGATCTTCTTCCTCTGCCTGGCACAGAAACCTGAGGTTAGCAGTTACCCTACCGACGGAATCGACGTGAGTGGCTGCATCCAAACCCACACCACGTTCTGGGCTTTGCAGAACAGTCCCGGGCAGACAGTTCGAGAAACCCCATAGTGTCTGACTCTAGTTCAAAACGGGTATAAGTGATCACTCTAGCGAAACCCAATGCAGTCGGGGCGCGTGTAGACCTCTACACTGGGTGATCCCACACCTGGCACGGTCCGCCAGCAGAAACGTCCACCCTCGCCCCCTGGATCACCCCAACATTAAACACCACGGATCTCCTCCCGTCTCGGCCCTACAGCTCGTCAGTCCTCACCCTCACCCCCGGCCACCCAGAAGCTTAGAAACGCTCCTCCCACCGTCCACAAGCACCCTTAGTTTGGCGCCCACGAGGCATACACACGAGGATGGTATCGGATAGTAACAGCCCGGCTCCACAAATCCCCAGGACCCAACACTCACTCTGCCTCCGCCATCTTCCCCGAGCGGCAGCCACCGCACATGCGCGGCAGCCACCTGGTGTGGCCAAGAGGAGCCGCTCTAGGTTTACTTGACCATAGAGACGCCTGTGCTGGAGGACCGGCTGGTTCCTGCCGACGGCTGCACCGAGCTTCCTTCACGTCCTCTCCAGGCTTTAGGGGGATTGTGCAACTTTCAAAACCCAGTTCCTTTCAGTGAAACCGTATCCCCGTGACTGGCGGCTCCGCTCTGGGCCGCGGGCCGCTGTGCGCAGGCGCGGGCCGCCCCGGGGCCGTGTGCGAGGGCGCCGACGTCTAGGCCGCTCTAGGACGCCGTCCGGTTCCCGGCGCTGACTCCGTCAGGTTCTCGCCCCTCTGGCGCGCGTCATGGCCGTCCTAGCGCATCACCTCACAGCCGGGACTGTGGGACGCCACGTCCCACCTGGTCCCCTCGCCGCACCCGCCGCCTGGCGGCTACACATCCTTAAGGCGTCACCCTTCTGTACCATTGCCTTGTTTCCCTAACTAGATGGGAACTTTTGTTTTTTGATTTGATTTTTGTTTGAGAGGCAGAGAGAACCCCTCACAGGCTAGTCCACTCCCCAGATGCCCACAATGGCTGGGACACGCTGAAGCTGGGTCTCCCACGTGGGCTGCAGGAACTCAGACCTGCCTGAGCACCCAGGGTCTGTGCTGGCAGGAGGCTCGCCCCCCCATACGGGACCTAGACATTGCATTGTTAAGTCAAAGCCCACAAATTGGGTGCTGTTTGTGGGGGCGAGAGGGGGATTAGCGAGCACCTGTCAGAACAGTGGGTATCACCTTGAGGGGGCTGGTGAACTGCTTGGCTGATGATTTGGAAGTCGTAGTCTGTGCTGGGTACCCAGTCCACCTAGGAAGACAGTGCGCTGGACAGAGCCGCCCCTGCCTGCTGAGCAGGGGTCAGGGACTAGGCACGCTCCAGTCGCAGGTGGTCAGTGGTTCCTCATCACAGCTCGGCACCATGTGTGTTCCTCATGGGCCTCACAGAAGTCACAGTGAGACGGCAGAAACAAGACAAAAATACCAGGATTTGGGGCTCCAGCGTGACGGCCTAGTGGCTAAATTCTCACCTTTCATGTGCAGGGATCCTATACAGGTGTCAGTTCGCGTCCCAGCTGCTCCACTTCGTATCCATTTCCTTGCCTGTGGCCTGGGAAAGCAGCAGAGGACAGCCCAAAGCCTTGGGACCCTGCACACGTGTGGGAGACCTGGAAGAAGCTCCTGGCTCCTGGCTTTGGATTAGCTCACCTCCAGCTATTGCGGCCACGTGGGGAGTGAAGCAGTGGATGGAAGATCTTCCTCTCTGTCTCTCCTCCTCTCTGTACATCTGACTTTCCAATAAAAAGAAAAAGAAATCTTTAGGGAAAAAAATACCAGGATTTGGTTGCTTTCTGTGTGTGGATAAAAGTGATATGAAAATAGTAAATGGAGTAAAAGTTTCAGAGAGGTAACTCCCTCTGACCAGGTCTTTGCTGGAATTTGGGAAACGGTTTTCTGCGCCAGCAGATGGCGCTAGGGGAGCATTTATTCTTGGTGCCACTAGCCGACCCCAGAGAACAAGGGATGCGCCAGTAGTTCACAGCCTGAATATGTGTTGACTGAGCCATAATCATGTGCCCTAGCACGAATTAGGGAGATCTAAGTTCCAGTCTCACTTTAAATTTATTTTCACTTGATTTTGGAGGCATAGAGACAGATGGAGAAATATCTTCCATCTGTTTTGTTCATTCATTCCCCCCAAATGTCTACAGTAGCCAGGGCTGGGCCAGGCCAAAGCCAGGAGCCAGGACTTTTTTCTGGGTCTCCCAGGTGGGTCTCAGGGGCCCAAGTTCTGAGTCACCTACTGCTTTTCCTTGGCACATTAGCAGGGTGCTGGATCAGACGTGGAGCAGCCAGGACTGGAACCTGTGTCCACACGGGATGCCAATGTCCCTGAGGTTTCTTTTTTCAGAGCAACGTTCCTGATGAGAATGCAGGGCAGCTTTTAGACCCCAAGCCGCTTTTTCTTTGCAGCCTGTTCTCATGGGCTCTGTTCTCAGCCACCTCAGTTGTCCACCCTTAGGAAATGGTGGCATACATTTTGGAAGATGGCAACTGTGCTCTGTGAGGTGGGTGTTCAAGCCCTGGAACCTCAGTGGGGGGAATTTTTCAGTTTTGGGCCAGTTCACGTCCACCCATTCCCATTGTTCTTAAGAACTGGGCTCCCCTCATCACGCCCGACTGTGCAAGTGGTGGGCGATAACGAACACCGATGTTTGCTTCCGCAGAACTTTCAGTGTTTGGAATCCTTGGAAGGGATTTTCAGCCCTTCTTGCCTCTGCTGTGGAAGGAGGGCTGGAACTACATTGTTTCCGAGATCTGCTGCCGGGACATGAACCAGCACCCATATGGGATCCCGGCAGTTACAAGGCTACAATTTAGCCATTAGGCTACTGTGCCGGTGCTATATTTAACTTTTTTTTTTTTTTAAATATAACCAAATATCTTAGGATTGCAATCAAGATTACTGGCCATAAGCAACAGAAACCAATTCTGGTAACCTGCAAGAAAAGGACTTTAGAGTGAGAATCAACAGGAAAGAAGAAGGAAGCATCACCAGGCTTGAGAAAGATAACCAAGGAAAGTCCAGGAGTCTTAGCAGATACATTATTTCTTTCATCATCACTCCGCTCAAGATTCCAAATCTGGGGCTGGTGCGGTGGCTCAGCAGGCTGATCTTCCACCTGTAAGCATTAGCATTCTATATAGGCAGCTGTTCATGTCCCAGCTGCTCACTCCACTTCCCATCCAACTTCCTGCTTCTGGCCTGGAAAAGCAACCAAGGATGACCCAAAGCCGTCGGACCCTGGACCAGCACAGGAGACCCTGGACCAGCACAGGAGACCCTGAAGAGGCTTCTGGTTTTGGATCAGTTCAGCTCCGGCTATTGTGGCCATTTGGGGAGTGAACCAGCAGATGGAAGATATTTTTCTGTCTCTCCACTCTGTAAAATCTTGAATTCCAATAAAAAATAAGTCTTTAAGAAAAGTAAAATTTAAGGGCTGGCATCATGGTGCTCTGGGTTAAGCCACTGTCTTTGATGTTGGCAATCCATGTGTGTGCTGGTTCAAGTCCTCGCTTCTCCGCTTCAATCCAGCTCCCTGCTAACGGACCTAGAAAAGCAGTGTAATATGACCCAAGTGGTCGGGACCCTGAGCCCATGTGGGACACCGAGAAGAAGTTTCTAGCTGCTGATTTTGGCCTAGCCTAGTCATTGCCAAAGTGTCCATTTGGGGAGTGCACCAGTGACTGGAAGATCTCTCTGTAACTCTGCCTTTTAGCCTTTAAAACAAACAGAAAGTAAAATACAAAATAGGCTGAAAAAGAATGGTCTCATGTTCTTTTTTTTTCTCTTTTGAGTATATATATTTTTATGGACAAAAAAGGATAGGTGGGCTTTTTAAATGGTTATCTGGCAGACAGAAGATCTTCTCTGTCTCCCCTCCTCTCTGTATATCTGACTTTCCAATAAAAATAAATAGATCTTTAACAAAATAAAGTATTTATCTAGTGGCTGGCATGGCGGTATAGAAAGCTAATCCTCTACCCACAGTGTATCTCATATAGGCATGGGTTGTCGTCCTAGCTGCTCCACTTTTGACCTAGTTCTTTGCTCATATGCCTGAAAAGCAGTGGAAGATGGTGCAAGGCCTTGGGGCGCAGACCCATGTGGGTGACCCTGAAGAAGCTCCTGACTCTTAGCTGTAGCCTGCCCCATTCTGGCTGTTGTGGCCATTTGGGGAGCGAATCAGTGGGTGGAAGACCTGTCCCTCCCTTCACTCTCTCTAAGAGCCTGTAAGTTTGACTTTCAGGTAAGACTAAGTAAAACTTTTAAAAAAGATTTATTTATTTATTGGAAAGTCAGAATTATAGACAGACAGAAAGAAAGATCTTCCATCCATTGATTCACTCTCCAAGTGACCACAATGGCCGGAGCTGAGCTGATCTGAAGCCAGGAGCCAGGAGCCTCTTCCAGGTCTTCCATGAGGGTGCAGGATCCCAAGGCTTTGGACCGTCGTCAGCTGCTTTCTCAGGCCACAAGCAGGGAGCTGCATGGGAAGTGGGGCCGCTGGGATTAGAACTGGTGCCCATATGGGATCCTGGTGTGTGCAAGGTGTGGACTTTAGTAACTAGGCTACTGCGCCAGGCATGAAGTAAGTACATTTTAAAAAATATATTTATATGAAAGGCAGAATGATGGGGACAGCAGGAGCGAGAAAACCTGCTTGTTCAGTTTCTCAAGTGGCTGCAGGAGTTGAGGCTGAGCCAGGCCAAGGCAGGAGCCTAGAGCTCCTCTCAGGTTTTCCATATGACTATCAGGGTTGATGGCTGACTTTGCAAGCAGTGGCTTAACCCACTGTACCATAACACTGATTGCTTTTTTTTTTTTAAGATTTATTTATTTTTATTGCAAAGTCAGATATACAGAGAGAAGGAGAGACAGAGAGGAAGATATTCCATGTGAAGATTCGCTCCTCAAGTGAGTGCAATGGCTGGTACTACGACTATCTGAAGCCCGGTGCTAGGAACTCTTCCTGGTTTCCCTTGCAGGTGCAGGGTCCCAAGGCTTTGGGCCATCCTCCACTGCTTTCTCAGGCCACAAGCAGGGAGCTGGATGGGAAGTGGAGCTGCCAGGATTAGAACCAGCTCCCATATGGGATGCCAGTGCATTCAAGGTGAGGACTTTAGCTGCTGGGCCACCGTGCTGGGACCAATTGTTTTTATAATTTTTTTAAAGGATGATGCTCAAAGGACCATATATATATATATACATATATATATGTGTGTGTGTGTGTGTGTGTGTGTGTGTTTTGATCTTTGTTTTTTATTTATGAGAGAGAGAGAGCTCTTTCATCTGCTAGCTTACCCTTACACGGCTGCAGTGTCTGGAGTTGGGCCAGTTTGAAGTCAGGAGCCAGGAGCAAAGCCCCAAGCGCTTAGGTTATCCTCCACTGCTTTCCCAGGCATGTTTGTAGGGACTTGGGTCGGAAGTGGAGTAGCTGGGACTCAAATTGGCACCTATATGGGTTACTGTCTACACAGCCAGGTCATTTCAGTGCAGTGTGTGCCTCCAGATCATCTGCTATTCTAAAAGATCATTGAGCAATGCCTCCTTAAGAAGGTGAAACCAGCTCACCCGGCCCACTGCCACACAGCTCCGGCTGTAATTTCCCAAAGGCCCAGGTGCTTTCTCTCACTTACAACCCTTCTGCAGGCAGCTGCATTTTGAGGACCCCCCGCCAATCCTTCCACCTCTCTGCCCTGTGTGTCCTCCCAAAGCAACCCTGCGAGGTTGGGATGCCAGGCAGTGGGGAAGAGAGGCGAGCAGGTGAGTCGGAGAGGCCAGTACGGCAACAACCCCGAGGAAGAATGGGCACAGGGAGGGAAAGAAGCGAGAGGGCAGGCCCAGGAGGATGGAGGACACACACAGGACAGGGTGTGTGTGTCGGCGGAGAAGGTGGAGGAGCTGTGAGGACAGGCTGCGGAGGATGGAGGAGCCAGATGGGGGGCCCCGAGAGGATGAAATAGCTGAGGCCAAAGGCAACATCGGAGTACCACCCCTGTGCGTCTGAATTATTTTGGAAGCAATGGGACATTAGCACCTTTACTTCCCACACTGCTTCCAGGACACCTCTATTGACTCCCAGGGAAAGAAGGGGCCAGGGCCGGTGTTTCTGCTTTTAGGCATACAGGGTGGCTAGAGGCTGGTCTGGGGAGGCTGCGTCAGTATCCGCAGGCTGTGGAGGTTCTTTCTTTTTTTCAGTGTCATCTTCCTCCCCTAATGGCCACACACGTTGCCTCAGAGGCCTCTATCCACTGGTCTTCCATCCACTGATTCAATCCCCACGTGGTAGCAATGGCTGGTGCTAAGCCAATCTGAAGCTAGGAGCCAGGAGCTTCTTCTGGGTCCGCCGTGCAGGTGTAGGGTCCAAGGCTTTGGGCTGTCCACTGTTTTCCCAGGCAAAGGAGGAAGGTAAATGGGAAACTGAGTGACTGGGACATGAACCGCTGTTTATATGTGATACTGGTGTTTGCAAGGTGAGGATTTAGCCACCAACCCATGGCACCAGGCCCTCTCTGTAACTCTTTTAAGTAAATAAGTACATCTTTGAAAAAAAAAAAAAAAAGGGCCAGGCATGGTAGCCTATTGGCTAAAGTTCTTGCCTTGCATATCCCGGGATCCCACACAGGTGTTGGTTCTATTCCTGGCAGCTCCACTTCCCATCCAGCTCCCTGCTTGTGGCCTGGGAAAGCAGTTGAGGACCACCCAAAGCCTTGGGACCCTGCACCCATGTGGGAGACCTGGAGGAGGCTCCTGGCTTCAGATCAGTACAGTTCCGACTGATGCAGTCACTGGGGGAGTGAATCATCAGATGGAAGATTTTCCTCTCTGTATATCTGACTTTGCAATAAAAATAAGTAAATCTTAAAAAAAAAAAAAAAACCCAAGCAAACAAAAGAAAAAAAAAGAGAGAAGCCTGACAGTAAATGACATTAAGGGATCCCTCTAGTAATGTGATCAGCCTAAATTCCCTGAGTTTCGTGACAGTAAGTTCTTACTGATCATTGCACATGCCTGCTTTCCTGCTGCTGTGTGGGCGGCAGTGGGGGAGGCATTAAAGCAAAAAATCAAGGAATACAAGGATAAATTCTAGGATCCAAAGAAAAAATTTCTCTCAGAAATACATTTGACCTTCTGCGAGATTCCCTAAGGATTTGGGTAGAGCCACACTGTGAATGCCATCCTGGGGCTGAGCTTCCGGGTACCGGGAGAGTCCCCGCCCCACGGATGACCAGTGCGTTACATCTGTCCCTTAGCTTTCTGCTGGTCCTCACTGAAACCAGGACTGAAGAAGACTTCCTGCTGGGTTGAGTGAGCCCACTCCTTCTTCCAGCAGGGACCCAGCTCTGGATTTAGCATGCAGTCGCCTCACCCGTTGTACTACTAAAAAGTGATCGTATTTACACTGAGATGGACTTCCCATTCCATACTTACCCGGATCTTCTGGGCCAAGCAGCCATTCCTCCTTGCAAAATCAAGACAATCACAGTTACGCATTTTCCCAAATCTTTGGCTGTATTGCAATGGTTGGTTCATTTTGTAATCTCCAACTAAACATTTTCCTAACCATGGATTAACAATATAGTTACTGACTGGTTTCTTTCTTTTTTTTTTTTTTTAACAGTATTTATCCAACATAACAAAATAAACTGCAATTTGTTATACTTTTTTTTTACAAAACATTTTATAAATATTTTTACAAAATGTATACAAAGCAATTTCAAGTGAGACATACTATACAAATGAAGGTATTGAAGCCAATAAGCCCACACCACACTGATGGCGAGGGACGCGTCCTCTTATGTAAGTCAGTCTGTAAGGCCTCCCTAATCTAACAGAGTCTACTAAATTTTTCAGAGCTCAAATAGTTTTTTTTTTTTTTTCGTAATTGCCAGTTTAAATTTTTCTTTATCTTTCGGCAGTACTTAAGGACACAGAAAAATCAAATGCTTAATAACAAATTCACACTTTTCAACAACATCAAAAACAGAAAAAAGGAGAGAGAAGTAAAATGATTTCTTTGTTGTTGTTGTTACAGAGTACAAGGAGTTTTAAAACTTAACTTTTGACTAATGAACCTGAACAACTGGATGCTGACCATCCAAGGCTGAGCTCTCAGCCTCCACCAGAGGGCGCTCCACATGCGAGCCATGACCCATGTGCGCATATCCTAATCACAGGAGTAAAACACATTTTGTAATCTTCATTTGTCATCATCTAGAGTCTTTCCTGCATAAAAAGTAAACTTACACACAAGGACACGAAAATTTACAAGTTTCATTTTGGTAAATTAGGCTCTCCATTTGCTAGACAAGTGTTGGGTACAGGAACCCTGTTAAGATGGCATATAGAAAAGCAGGGACAAGGGGTGGGGAGGCAGGGCAGGGCTAGGAACAAAATGACAATTGTACATCAATCTCATCTTGTCTATTAAGAATTTCCACTGATTTTCAGTAATTAATTCACAAGCAGCCGTGGGAAGGTTCTGGGCATACAGTTCCACAATGAGAAAAATTTGATCAGGAGGGACCATCATTAGGTCTTACCAGGAATTAGGGGAGCCTGGAGCTCTGAGAGCGAGCTGTGAAATCACGGGGTGTAGGGCAGGGTGTCACCCAAGGGCCGCCCCAAAATGGCAATACCAACTTATCTAATATGTTACAATACAGGATCAAGGGGAAGCCTGCGGCTTGGGACCTTGGCACAAATCAGAAGAAAATGACGACCTTGAAATGGCCCAGACTTTCTGGGAGCTGTTGGCCAGGCACATGGCCACAGTGTGGACTGGCCAGCTCACTGGGCCTGTGCATGAGAGGAGCCGGAAGGGTACAGGCTTTTGTGGCCATCTGTTTTCTAACAACCAGAAGCTTACTTTCCATTGAAGGCTCATCAGGAAGAGAAATGCCCAACACAGTGACAATAGGGGCTGCTTCTAGATCCTGGCAACACATCAACGTGGAGACCAGTCGGTGAGCTTCAAACGCCAGGCAGATCGGCAGGGTAGGTGAGAGAGGGAAAGTGTGTCCTCCCAGCAGCTAGAGTGATCTCCAGGTCTGCACAGCCCAGACACACCCACACCTGTTTGTGTCAGGAGGACACTGGGACCTACCTACCAACCTACCCACGCCGTAAGGTAGCTCTCCACAAGATGGCGGCAAGTGACGGCTACAACAGCAGTGAGAGCAGATGTGTGAGCCGAAATGGGATGAGCTGGGGCAGGTTTCTAAGAACATGGGGAAAGCCCCTGACAGAAAGGAAGGAAGCAAGCAAGCAATCAGTCAAGTTCACAATTAGGAACAGGGCTCAGTGCCATGCACCCTGCCAGGACGTAACCTTTGGCGGAAGCGTGGGTCTAAAAGGCTTCCATTCCACGGCGTGGGCTGGCCGGCTACCTTTGGTTTGTCTGTGTTTTGGTAATGTTTGCTGCTGCCGGGTTGGCTGCTGTTCTCAGACAACAAGGAGCATCAACAAGGCCAAAGTCCCTGGCAAGTCTGAACTGAAACATTGCGGCATAGCTTTCCCATCAAAGTGCTTTTGACTCTGGGCTGGTTGTTGTGGGAAAGGGTGGGGGAGGAGAGAGAGAGAGAGACAGACAGACACAGACAGACAGTGAGAGAGAGATGAGCGCAAACAGAACCCAACAACCAACAGAAACATACATCATATGTTGACTACATCCAATTATAGAATGCAACACTCGGGTTTTGTCTCAACAGCTCACATACGTCTGCTTGTACTATACACACATCAGAATCTTCCCGGCTCTCCCCTGCCACTCCCCTCCACGCTGCGCCACGACTCTCGTTTCATTCATCTTTATTTTAGCCTGGGGAAGTGACCTCAAGTCCCGCCGGTGGCACTGAGAGCAGGGGCACTCCCTGGGCAGAGGTGGGCTCAGGGCTGTGAAGAAGCTGCCTCTCGCTCTGGGGCCCGCACAGCAGCAGGCCTGCCCTCCTGGGGAGGCCCCCAGCTTCCCCCACCAGGGCTGGGGGGCCTGCAGGGTGGCCAGTAGCAGACTGCTCAGGGATGGCGGGATGGGGCAACTGGGGGGTGGCTGGGGGAGGAGAATCACCTGTTCTTCCCCCAGTGAAGAACAAAATAAAAGAAAAGAAACCCTCAAAATGACCAAACAAAACTGAAAAACCACAAAAAAATACTAAATTTGAAGAGAGATTAGTGGGATTTTTGTTGTTGTTAAAAAGTAGCTTCTCTCAGTCCTCTTTGATTTTCTTTAATAATTCTATTTTTCAAATGACTTATGATTGTCAGAATCTCACCCATGGCCAGGCATACTGTGGTTTCATTGAGTTACAGTGGTTAAAAAAATAATAATTTTAAAACAAATTTAAAAAATGACCATAAACACTTGGCTAACACTCACAAGGTGTCGGGCCTGTCAGACTGCTTGCTAACGAGGGTTAGTTTCGCTAGAGGGTCTCCTTGTGACTGCGGAGTATTGCTCTTCAACACAGAACAGGCTGAGATTCGAGAGAACGACGCGTGATGACAGATGGAGCGGGCTGCAGACAGGCCATTCCATCCGCTTGTGTCAGGGAGGGAGAGAACTCGGGGCTGGCGGCAGGTGGGGGCAGGGGGTGCGGCTGCTATTAACACTCTAGGATACTATTTACAGCTGCTTCTAAGATGGAGTCAGTTTCCACCACGCCCTCGCTGTGGTCCGGGATGAACTTTTCCAGGCAGTTGTCCTGCGAGGCCATCGGGGAGAAGTTGGGGAAATCTAAGTCGACCGAGCCGCTGCCGGCGGCGGGCTCGCTCTGGGGTTGCCGGCTGGCCTTTTTCAGTTCCAAGATATTTTTAAACGTCGTCTCCAGGCTCTTGGTGAGCTGCAGCTCGGGCTGCGGCTCACCGGACCCTTTCAGGATGTCCGTGTGCAGCGCGTCGCTCTGCGGGGAACGCCTCAAGGTTCTGTCCGGGAAGGAATTGGTCCCCGGAGACTCGGCGGGCGGCTCTCCCAGGACGCCAGCGAGCTCCGGTCTGCAGGATGGTCGGCGGAGCCCCTCCGGGCCTGGCGAGCCCTCGCGGGTCTTGGCGGGCTCTCTCTGGCCGGTTTTCTCGTCTGCAGGGCTCCGGTACGGAACCGAGCCCGCTTTGTCCAACTTCAGGGCTCGGCCGAGGCCATCGGATTTTTTGGAAATGTTTCCTTCCGCGGAGACCACGATGTGATTAGGCACTAGAGGAAACTGGTCCGGAGTCGCGGGCTCGGCCGCGCCGGCTTTGGCTCGGTCCCTGCCGTGCGCCCTGGCGGTCGGGTGCGCGGAGCTGGCGGATCGGCTGCTGTGCGGCTCGCTCCTGCAGGGCTGGGGCTCGCGAGCAGCCTGGTCAGGCTGGAAGGCGCAGCAGAAGTCGGCTTGGAAACCCTCTGGAAAGGGGAACAGAGAGCGCCATGAGGAGGGAGGCAGCCGGGCACCAAAGCACGGCTTTCCTGGGGTCGTACAGCGTTAGTTCCCTCGGAATGTCTGGTCCCCTACGCCCCCTTTGGCACAGGGCCCTGGAGCGTGTATTCGTCCCTCCTAGACCTGTGTGAAGGACCCAGGGGGTCTCTGAGTCCAGCCCACAGGATGGATGGATGCGGAGCAAGCTGGGCTGGGGGTGAGGAAGTCTCTAAGGGTGTGAGCCACCGAGGGTGTGGACTGTGGACGGAGGCAGACAGCTGCCAAGTGAGGGCAATGAAAGCTGGCTTTGATGACCTCTGGAAGACCACACAGGGTCTGTGTGCAGCCAACAGGAACAACGTGTCCACCAAGTTCAACAGAGGAGCTCCAGGGAATACAGCCTTGTAATCTAAAACAACCACGTTCAGCTTCCAAGTCAGGGCAGCTCCCTTCCCAACCCCCTGTGGCACTCAGGTCTAGGGGGCCAAACCCAGGGAAAGATGATCTGCAAGCCAGCTAGCCAGCTGACCCAAGGCGGTCAGGGAGTCGGTTCTAAGCAAAAGGGCCAGAAACGCACCTGATATTATTATTTTCCTTTGGGGGGAACTATGTGAGTATCCTGTTAATAATAATAAGCACGTGATCCTTCCTTTAGACTGAGTACAAGGGTGTATATAAGGGACTTCAGAGTTCACAGATGAAGCTGTGGCACTGATATCTGTGTGCTGGCTCAAGTCCTGGCTGCTCCACTTTTGTTGTTGTTGTTATTTGTTTGTTTAAATTAAGATTTACTGATTTATCTGGGAGAGAGAAAGATCTCCCATCTGCTGGTTCATTCCCCAAATGGCTGCAACAGCTAGAGCTAGCAGAGTCTGGACCCGGAGCTTCTTGCAGGTCTCCCACATGAATGCAGGGGCCCCAGGGCTTGGGCCATCCTCTGCTGCTTTCCCAGGCACATTAGCAGGGAGCTGGATGGGAAGAGGGGCAGCCAGGATTTGGATCTGTGACCACTAGAGATTCCAGAGCCAAGATCACGGGCTCTGCTCCACTTCTGGTCAGCTCCCTACTAAAGCATCCAGGGAGGCTCGGGAACGTGGGCCCCTGCCACCCTGGTACGGGAGCCCTGGACGGTGCTCCTGGCTCCTGGCTTCAGCCTGGCCCAGCTCTGACTGCTGGGGCCATCTGGGAAATAAACAGGAGGGGGAAGCTCTCTCTCCCCATGTCATCATCTCTTTCAGATATATAAATGTATTTTAAAAGGTTTATGGAAAAATTAAATTGAAAGATAAATTGAAGCCAAATTTGTGAAATCCATGTGTTTTTTTTCTCAAAATATGTATTTTCCACGAGCTTTTTGAAGGCCACTCAAATTCATTTGTAAATTTTCTAAGTCACATCAAACACAAGGCAGCAGTTCCATATTTAAATACCAGAAAAGATATTAGAGGAATGGCTGAAGCCACATGCACTACTTCAATAGTAAGGGAAAGAAATAAATCATTAAGCTCTTATTTTAAACTATGGAGGATGTTATGATGATTACAGCAGCATGGTAAAAGCTTCAGATACATTACAGGAAACTAGAATACAAAATCATATCAAGCACCGGAACACCTCCTCCGCCCCCCACCAAAATACAGTATGCAAATAGGAGGTGGGACTGGAGGGAAACCTGGGGAAATGAATGCATTCCTCTGCTAAGATGGTGACCTATGGGCACAATTCCTACTTTGTGAATAATAACAATGTTACTCAATCTAAACTGTCCCACAGTCTGTGAAAAACTAAGGAGAACTCATTGTTACCAGGCAGAAATTGAAGCAATTAAAGATACATGCAGCTGGCAGGACGCTGGGGGCCAGGAACCTGCCAGCTGGCTGGGCTGTGGCCAGCGCCTGGCTTCACTGTACCTTGTACACGGCCGGCCACTTGCTGACACGCCAAGGTGCAAGTGTGTCAGTGAGGGGCCGTTCTACATTCACAGTGGGTGAAGAATCTCTTACCTGGATGTACAATTTCTTTTTGGATCTTGTAGGGGATTGGTGTTCTGCTCTCAACTCCGGGGCCCGCCCGTCTTCACTCAGAATTTCTACTCTACCCTCAAGTCTCTCGCCCACCAGTCAGCCCCCACGACCATGCCCCCGGCCCCCGCAGCATCCCCGCCCTGCTCACCGGGGTCCACGAGGGCCAGACGCTTGTCTCGGGACAGGGACGCCCTTTCCTCCTGGTTGAACATCCGATCGATCATCACCATCTCTGCAGAGGGGTTGACCCGCTGAAATGGAGATGCATTGTTTCAGGAACACTGCACTATGTCTGCAGGACCAGAGCAGTCGGCCACGCCCCATCGCGCCCCACTGACCCTAGGTACACATGATGCATTTTTTTAAAACTTCGGTTTTTTTTGAGAGGTAATTTATGTATTGTCTCAACATTCTCGAAGGCATAGGGCATAGGTAGGCACGTCTCCCTTCTCTGCCTCCCCTGGATACCGCAAGCCAGTGCCTCTCCCTGGAGGCAGCACCTGCCTACCTGTTGGACGTTCAGACTGTGCATGTGACCATTCATACACATTCATTTATGGGTCTTTCCTTTGCATACTAATAGTAGCTACTCTATAAACTGACTGATACCCTCTATATCCTGCTATGCTCTAAATTGTGTTTCCTTTCTATTAATGCTTTGCTGTATAGAATCAAAATATTCTATAGCACTGGGTCAAGTGTGTAGCCCTTTCTTTACAAATGATGGAGCTGGTCTTTTCTAGTGGTTCCGGAATGGTTGAACATATGGTAACAACCATTACATACTTTGGTGGCACAATCTCAAATAAATATCTGGTTTTGTTTTGTTTTTTTTTTTTTTTAGATTTATACTGATTTTTTAAAAAAATGTATTTTAAGACTTATTTAAAAGGTAGAGCAGGAGTGAGAGGGACAGTCACAAAGAAGAGAAAGAAATGGAGAGAAAGAGACAAATCTTTCACTTCTTGGTTCATTCCAACTCTCCCCAAATCCCACAATTGGGGCTGGGCCAGAGCAACCCCTGGAGTCCAGACCTCAATCCAGGTTTCCCAAGGAGCTGCCTTGGTGCGCATTAGCAGGAAGCTGGAATCAGAAGTGGAGCTGGGACCAGCAGCCAAGCACTATGACATGGAATGAGGGCTCCCAAGCGGTATCTTGACCGCTATGCCAGACTCCCAGTCCCAGTGTATGTATTTACGTATATACACACACCCTGACACCAGGTGTACACACACACCCTGACACCAAATTATCTAAGTGTGTCATGTAGTTCAATCCATTTTCGAAGGTGCACTTTTCAAGATGAACTCAAATTCAAAAAGACTTTAACAGACCAATTTACAGGTTAAAGTGTACATGATTTAGAACTGTTTCTAAAACCACAGAATAGGTTGATCTACATGTTATTTCCTGAGATGTCTTACTCTTTTCTCTAATTCAGGTTTCAAAATTGATTTTCATTTTTATTGGGGTGATGACTATGTTTGAAGATAGACAGTGGTGATGGTTGTGTAAATGATAAGCCATTGCTGAGAATAATAAAAGCCATCCAGTTGTACACTTGAAACTTAAACATGAGGGTGGATGTTCGGCCTAGTGGTTAAGATGCAACTTGGTACAACCACATGCTGGAATTCCTGCTTCAAGTCCTGCTTCCTTTCCTGGGTTCAACTTTCTTTCTTATCTTTCTTTATTTTAAAGATTTATTTATCTTTATCTTTATTGGAAAGGCAGATATACAGAGAAGAGAGACAGAGAGGAAGATCTTCCATCTGCTGGTTCACTTCCCAATAGCTGCAATGGCTGGAGCTGAGCCAATCTGAAGCCAGGAGCCCGCAGCTTTTCTGGGTCTCCCACGTGTGTGCAGGGTCCCAAAGCCATCCTCGACTGCTTTCCCAGGCCACAAGCCAGGAGCTGGATGGGAAGTGGGGTTGCTGGGATTAGAACTGGCACCCATATGGGATCCTGGCACATTCAAGGTGAGAACTTCAGCCACTATGCTATCACACCAGGCCTGGGTTCAACTTTCTGTGAAGCAGCAGGTGCATCTGGTCCCTGCTATACGCATAGGAGAAGTGGACTCACATCTGGAGTCCTGACGTTCAGCCCAGCCCAGCCCTGCTGTTGCAGGCATCCAATTGGAGAATGAAACTACCAAATGAAAGGTTTCTCTCTGACAGACTCTGTCTCTTATTATCTTTTTCTGCATTCCAACTAAAACAAAAGTAAAAAATATTAGAAAACAAATAAACATGAAGCTGAGCAGATGCACACCACTTTAGGGGCCTGTGTTATGGCCCAGCGGCCCTGTGTGGAGCTGGCCTCTCAGCTGCTCCACTTCTTCTTCTTCTTTTTTTTTTTTTTTAAAGATCTATTTTATTTTTATTGGAAAGTCAGATATACAGAGAGAGGAGAGACAGAGAGGAAGATCTTCCGTCTGATGATTCACTCCCCAAGTGAGCGCAATGGTCGATGCTATGTCGATCCGAAGCGGGTGCAGGTCCTTGACTGCTTTCCCGGATGGGGAGCTGGATGGGAAGAGGGGCCGCCGGGATTAGAACCCGGCGCCCATATGGGATCCCGGGCGTGCCAGGCGAGGACCTTAACCACTGCGCCAACGTGCCGGGCCCCCACTTCTTCTTATTTTTAAAGATTTATTTTATTTTTCTTGGAAAGGCAGATATACAGAGAGGAGGAGAGACAGAGAGGAAGATCTTCCATCCAATGGTTCACTCCGCAAGTGACCGCAACAGCCAGTGTTGTGCCAATCTGAAGATAGGAGCCAGGAACTTCCTTCAGCTCTCCCACTCTGGTGCAGAGTCCCAAGGCTTTGGGCTGTTCTCGACTGTTTTCCCAGGCCACAAGCAGGGAGCTGGATGGGAAGTAGGGCTGCCGGGATTAGAACCAGCGCCCATATGGGATCCCGGTACATTCCAGGTGAGGACTTTAGCTGCTAGGCCACTGCTCTGGGTCCAGCTGCTCCACTTCTGATCCAGCTCCCTTGCTGAGGGGCCCGAGAAGCCAGTGGAAGGTGGACAAGTGCCTGGGCCTCTGCAGCCACATGGCAGATCCAAAGAGTCCCAGGCTCCTGGCTCCAACCTTGCCCTATCCTAGCTACTGAGGCAGTTTGGAGAGTGGACCAGCAGATGGGTAATCTCTCTTTTTGTCTCTTCTTCTCTCCCTGTGATACTACCTTTCAAATAAATAAAACAAACTGAAAAAAAAAAAAAAAGACATCACTCTGAGTGCCTGGCTTCGAGTCTCGGCGTTGCTCCTGCCCCAGCTTCCTGCTGTCCTCGCTCCTGGGGGCGCAGCAGATGATGGCTCAGGTATTGGGGTCTCTGCCACTGGGGGAACCTAAATTAAGTTCCTGGCTCTTGGTTTCAGTGTGGCCTGTCCTGGCTATTTTGAGCATTTGGAGAGTAGATCAGTAGATGGATGATTCTGTCTTTTCAATACAGGAAATACATTCATTTAAAACAAACATGAATCTTAACGGGATGTTAATGAGCCCTCTCAAACAAAATGAGGCTGACTTTTCCCATTTGCCACCAGCTCATCCTTGTAAATGGTCAGCTGAACAGCTGCCTCTCACTGCAGGTGCCCCAAGGCCTTCTGCAACATGTCGGGCAGGGGAAAAGGCAGGCTGCGCAGCTCTGGTCCCCCAGAGTCCCACTCTGTCTGGGTGCTAACTGCTAATAACCCCACCAACCTATTAGGCACCCAAAATTTCAGTTTCCTCATGTTAAGTCAACCATGGGACCAATTAACAGTGGTTCACCCAGACAAGTACAGCAAACACCGGGGGTTGTTACTGGTGTAAAGTTCAATGTTTCTGACACCTGCATGCCCTTGCCTTTTCAGTCCTGGTGTGACGAGGTTCCCAGAGCTCAGGGATCCCCCAGGACTCAGTGGCTGTGACCTGTGGAGTCCTGCAAAGCAGAAATGCTTGGCAGCAAAATTCCTTTTTTAAAAACAATTTATTTTTAATGTTGTTTACATAGTTAAGAAGGATGTATGCCCGTGTGAGCACCGTGGCAGCACAATTCTTACCATGGCGTCTTCGAGCAGCAGGAACCTGTACTTGTTGAGCATAGCTTGGGTCCTTTTGAGGAGCTGGGTGGCCACTGTTTCAAATTCATTGTCCACTTTTAAAGAGAGATAGAGAGAGAGAGAGAGAGAGAGAGAGAGAGGTGGTGAGACACTGGCCATCACCCAGCAGGCCTCTACTTGCTCGGGCTGAGAAACGCTTCCTTCCTGTCCTCAGATGCACGAGTCTCGTCTACGGCCATTTTCTCTTACACACTTGCTTTTCCCCAATCACATATCATGCTTCTTTCCTGCTTTCCCTTGCTGTCCACCAGTAGGAGACCCAGTTTAACATTAGTCTGTTTTAACTTTAATCAGGGCAGTTGAAACAACACCGGTAGCTATATGACAGGCCAGCAGTAGACACCGGTGCACAGATGGAAGTGTCTCCTAGCTGAGATACCCAAACCTCCTCCTGCTTCCGGCAGGTGGGACTGACCGTGAGGTGGACTGCTCAGGACAGGTGGCACAGTTTAGGGTCAGGTGCTCCAGGTCCCCTGTCCCTGCGGTCCTGATGTCTGTCCTTTGTCATTGTCCACAGTGCTCACACTTTCTCATTCTTTCACAGTCTTTATGGCTCTGTGTAAAGCGGGCCCGGGCTCTACTCCCCGGCCTCCCGAGGAAGCATTCTGATGTACCACCACAAATCATGCACTTTGAGGTCAGAGTCTGGTGGCAGTGGAAGTAGGGGGCTAAAGCAGTGGAAGCTGCTGATAAGAGTCAGACCTTGGCAGTGGTGCTGGGTGAGAGGGGGCAGTAGCCCAGGGCAAAGCACTGGGAGGGGCTGAGTAGTGAGTTGTGTTTGCCCTTGACCTTGTGACCAAGTTGCTCAAGTGTGGTCAGTGCCCTGAGAACTCACCCTGGAGCCTCAGGATGCTTTGGGGGCTCACAGGTCACATCTAGCTCATCGGGGTACACTCTGCCTTAAAGTAAGGATCATGTCCAACTGCTGTGAGGAGTACCTATGCAGACAGCCTTAAGGTCCTCGGATGCCCAGCCCTCCAGTATGCCCACAGCACACTCGGATGTCTAGGTGTACCCTTCAGAGAAGAGCAGGTCACATGGCTAACCACGACTGAGATACTGTGTACACTGGGGCCATACTGGGTCTGCGAGGACCATACATCTTCCTGCTGGGTGTGACGTGTCTCTTGCCCAACCGTGGGGTGGCTGTAGTGGGGGTGGGGCACCTTGTGTCAGAGGGTTCCCCTCGCGTGAGGGTGGTTTACCTTTTGTCAGGTCTTCCTCTGTTGGCATGGAGCCCTGGCACACGTGGAAAGAGAGCAGCCTCTGTACTGCGTCACTTAGCGACCGGAACTGGCTTTTGTCGGGAGTCACAGCGTGGGCTTGGTCCCTCTGTAACTGCTGGAGGATGCTTTGAAAGAGACACGGCCAATGTCACTGCACAGTCATGTGAGGATGCCACATCAAATCATGATGTTCGCTTAACATGCAGAGAAGGACAGCCATACAAGGGGGTCTGTACAAAGTTAGTGGAAAGTGGAACTAAACAAGCCATTTCTTTTAGCGTAAGAAGCTTGAAGTCATCTATACTTCCACTGACAGTACTGGCATTATTCATAGCACAGGGGATCTGAATTGATCTTGTAAGTACCATGATGAGCCCAGACCATGGCCTGCCCATTCTCACAAGGCACTCACGTGGGCCGGGCTGCCCGATGACTGGCCAAGTCAATTCATGCAAACATTTTCTTGTCCTGAACACAGGAGTTTATCAAAACATGTTTCTTTTCAGAGATCCTTTGACGGCGAAAAAGTCAAAGAGCTCTCCTTAACAGAGCAAACGGAAGGCTCAAACCAGTTTGGTGCTTGTATGGGTCTTACTGAAAACAAACTAGAGGAAACAATTTTCAGAGTGCGTTTTTAGGACAGGTTCATATACTTGTTATTGTAACCTGACTTCCGGGGAGTATATGTATTAAAGTATAAGAAAATGGGAGAAACATTCAAAACCGATTTGTCATTGCAAGGTGACTCACAAGGCTCCTTTAGTGAGCTGTTTGGCGGCAGGCCTTTTCTGTGCTCCCGAGTGACCGTCCACCTAGAGACAAAGCACACCACTCAGAACCGTCCTGCACAGACGCGGTGGCAGGACAGAGCCACACATGTCACAGCTCAAACGCTTCACCCAACCACCCCACAGCAGATTCTGTTTTACAAGTTTATATTTTCTTTTGATTTATTTGGAATGCAGAACCATAGAGACTTGAAAGAGAGAGAGAGAGAGAGAAGTCTTCAGTTCACTGCTCACTCTCCACGTGCCTGCATCAGCCAGGGCTGGGGCCGGGCTCAGACCAGCTGGATTGGAGGTACTGGCAGAAAGCTGTACCGCCAGTCCCTTTAAGGGACTTGGTCTGTCTTTTAAGGCGGAATCCTCACTTTCTTCTACAGATTATGCTTTGGAAAGAATCATTGTTCTCTGGAAGGAATACACTTGTGGGTACTAGCTCCAAAAACATTCAAACCCCGGCCAGATCCTACTGAATCATGTTTTCAAAAGTAAATGAGGAACCACACATTGTTGGTGCCTGTCACAGTCCAAGTGAGATCTAAAGCCCCTCTCACATTGTACTGTGGAAGCAGATGTGCCTTTATGGCAGTGTATGACAACTACACAGACCCTTCATGAGGTTTGCTGGGCAAGTCCAGACTGCGGAAGGCAGGTCTGATAGAGAGGAAAGCAAGCAGTAAGCTGAAAACAAAACATATTCTTTCTTCTTACTTAAAAATGTATTTGTTTGTTTATTTATCTATCTATCTATCTGAAAGTGACAGAGAGAAATAGACGGTGAGATATTCCATCCACTGGTTCATTCCCTAAATGCCTGAAACAGCCGGGGCTGGGGCTGCGCCATTGGAAGCCATGAGCCCAGCACACTGTCGGGTTTCTCTTGTGGCTGGCAGGGACCCATGCATTGGGGCCATCATCCGCTGCCTCCCAGGAGCACATGCAGGAAGCTGGAGTGGAGCCAAGGACCTGGGACTCCCTTACGTGGGATGTGGCCGTCTCAAGTGCAGCTGAACCTCCTGCACCATCACGCCCTCTCCTCCCCTCCCTTCTAGGTTGATCAGTGATTAGACATGTTTTGAGGTTAAAGAGCTAAAATAGGGTCAAGAGACTTTAGGGACTGTAAATTTCACATGTCCTGGATGCTGACACAGAAAAGCACAAACCTCTCAGCCTGGCCGGGAAGAAGCAATCCCCTCAATCCCCTCAATCCCCTCTGGAAATGGCCACAAGTAGTCCCCTTCAACAATGGACTGTGGTTTGTGGTTTTTTTTTTTTTTTTTTTTGAGGGCCTGGATGGCATGTGCTGGCTGCTGGCATGGGAGTCATCTATGCGGAGATGATGGCTTAATGAAAAGCAGCATTGTAGATATGTCAGAAATATGCTGGGTACTCATGCTAGGACCATAAACCAAACAGGGCCTGGCCAACTGAGGCAGTCTTCAGGGACCACACCCCTGTGGAGGCCCAGCTGGATGGGCGGGCATAGAGCAGGTGATAAACTGTGTGTTTCCTCCAGTGGGTGCTGGATAGGAAAGGCCTCCAAGCTCCCCATCTGCACACCTGGCAGGCCAGGGAGCAATCCGAACCATTTCTCCTGCTGTGGCTGTGTAATTCCTAAGGATAGGGATACAAGTTGGTTTCCAGAATCTGTGCTATTAGAACTTCCACACAGGACTCTTCCAACACAAAACAGTGAACCAAGCATGGGCCACAGGGCTGGCGGTGGCAGCTCCCTGGCTGCTCTAAAAGGGGCTTTTTTCTGATGAAGGCTTGCTGTGAGGGAGCAGGGCAGGGGCACCCTGAGCCACAAGCTGCAGAGGCAGAGTTGAGGGTCGTTTAAGCTAACTAGGTAGATAACAGACGCTGTACATGCTGTCATTTTCAAGTTTCTGCGGTCTAAGAAAGACTACAAGAACTCAAGGCCCTGTCATCTGTCAATGCGAAGGGACCTCCAAGATGCAACTTCGGGAAAAGGAGGCCAAAGATGGAGCTGCCTGAGAATGGACAGGCTTTGTCTTTCTTTCGGGACCAAATAATGACATGGGTAACCAAAGCCTTAGGAGGGATGAGACGTAAACGGCCCTGTTTGCAAGCCAGGGAAGGGGTGAGATTCCACACAAACACACGTGGAGCTGCAGGGTGTGGTGACAGGTCACATGTGATGTGTTCACTTTAGACTGCACTGTTTCCAGGGAGCACAATCATGTCACAAATTTAACAAGAAGCATGGTTTCCTTCCATGGCAAGGTACACAATGATATAATAGCTGGCAAGTGATGGCATCTTACAGGTGTGACACCATGGCATAGTCACTCAGGTGGGAAGGACATGGGGAAGGCAAATGACTAAGGTAAAGATGAGATTACGGGCATGGCACAATGGCGCAGTGTCTAAATCCTCATCTTGCAACAGCTGGGATTCCATATTGGCGCAGGTTCTGATCCCGGCTGTTCTACTTTCCATCCAGTTCCCTACTTGTGGCCTGGGAAAGCAGCTGAGGACGGCCCAAAGCCTTGGGACCCTGCACCCATGGGAGACCTGGAAGAAGCTCCTGGCTCCTGGCTTCAGATCGGCTCAGCTCTGGTCATTGAGGTCACTTGTGGAATGAATCACTGGATGGAAGATCTTTCTGTCTCTCCTCTCTGTAGACCTGCCTCTCCAATAATTAAATCAATCTTGAAAAAAAAAAAAATAAGATCAGGTCAGAAAGAGCTCATGCAGGAGGAGCGGGGCAAGAGGAGGAGGCTCCCTGGGCCCATGGAAGACAGCTTCCTGCAAAGGTTCCTGGCCTGGCAAGCACAAGGTTCAACAGCTGGGGCATCTGCACTTGCCTCAAACCATTTATGGCCCTGGGAGCAGAAATGGGAGTGGGGGGTGGGGAGCAGTATGATTCAAAATTTATTTTCCAAGCCTGTGGATATATCACCGGAAAGTAGAAATTGACGTCACTGCTGAGAGTGTTAGTGACTTTGGAATCCCAACCGTGCCTCTTAGAGCCTGCCTGGCATCACTTCCAGGCTAGACTACAAAACCAAACTTCTAGCTCATAATTCTCTTCTCACGTCAGGGGAGCTGCAAAGGTGGCAGCCCTAGAGATCTCAAGGTGCCCTGCGTGTTCTTGAGGCCATTCTGCAAAAACATAGAGGGGACACTTGATCCTTGCCCTGCCCTGAGCTGACTGTACGTGTGGCGCTCAGATGCCACGTGTGGACTCGGCTTCCATCCCGCAAATGTTCCTGTGCCCAGGAATTTTACCCCTCCTCTCTGGGAGCACAATCCTGACTTTCAGTTCCCGCACAGGGGGCTGTCCTGACTGCTGCCCACTCAGGGCTCATGGCCAACACCAGGGCTGCCGGCAGCACTGCCTGTTCTGCTGGGCACACGGCATGCAGGAAGTTACATTGCTTCCACACGGTGTGTCTCTAGTTGGTGTTGTGTCAACATTGAGTGGTGAGAAAACAGGAAATGTAGGATCATGTACATTTTTGCTAGGGTAAATACATTTAGAAAAATTTTAGTATATGTGCTGCTGAAGTGAGCACACATTTAGAAAATTAATCTGCTGGTTGAACTCTTGTGTGTTGTCCTACAAGTGAGGAAGACAAGCCAGATGACATCTAAGAGTAACAAGGCCCATTTAGCTCTAAGGAAAAAAAAATCTGTTATCTCTGTAATGCATTGCAAATGACCTTTATTTAATCATCTCTGCTCTTATTACTTCATAGCACAGTGAATTTTTGGTCTTAAGAAAATAAAGATAAAACTATTTCAGGGCTGGCATGGTGGTATAACACATCACATCTCCACCTGTAGTGCCAGCATCCCATATGGGCGTTGCTTTAGGTCATGGATGCTCCACACCCAACCCAGCTTCCTGCTAGTGGCCTGAGAAAGCAGCAGAGGATGGCCCAAAGACTTAGGCCTTTACATCCATGTGGGAGACCTGGAAGAAGCTCCTGGCTTCAGATCAGTCCAGCCCTGGCCATTATAGCCATGTGGGGAATGAACCAGTGGATGAAGATCTCTCTCTAACTCTTCTCTCTTTGACTCTGCTTTTCAAATAATAATAATAATAATAATAATAATAATAATAATAATAATAATAATAATAAATAGTATTTAACAGTATTTTTTCACCATAAGAATCTTATTCAGCTAATTGACATAAATCTTCAAAATGTTATTGCTACATTAAATCTCTTCTCCATTTCAATATTACAGCTATTGAATACATTTTTGAACTTCTAGTCCCCAGAGACAAGATTTTAAATTTTTGGTTGGCAGTTCAATTTGGTCATCCACGGGGAGCTAAAACACTACCAAAAACCTGCAGAAAAGACTCCTCAACCATTCAGTGACTGTATCCGAGCATGGATGACTTCCCAGAGTTCCAGTCTTGTTCCTACCTGAAGTACTTTGAGGATTATGCAGCCATGAACCACAACCAATTTAAATTTCAGCCACCTCACCACTTGGGCCATTTCCTAACCAGCAAACAGAAATTACAGGATTTTTTTTTCCCAGTCAATGTCTATCCATTTGTTCACAGTTTGTGGGAAACAACAAGAATGTGAAAACTGAGGTTGCCATGGTAGCTCAACAGGCTAATCCTCCTACATCAAGCCCTGGCATCTCATCTGGGTGCTGGTTCGTGCCTTGGCTGTTTCACTTCTCATCCAGCTCCCTGTTTGTGGCTTGGGAAAGCAGTCAAGGACGGCCCAAAGCCTTGGGACCCTGCATTCATGTGGGAGACACAGAGGAGGCTCTTGGTTTCAGATTGGCTCAGCTCCAGTCATTGTGGTCATTTGGGGAGTGAACTGGTGAATGGAAGATCTTTTTCTACTTCTTTCTGTAAATCTGCCTTTTAAAAAGAAACAAATCTTAAAAAGAAGAAAAAAACAAAAAGAATGTGAAAACTACCCTCTTAACTTTTGAAGAACTTTCGGACCCCAAGCCTCAGGGTTAGCCAATAGCATCCTGTTTCCAGGGTAAGGGTCACCACTGGGCCTTTCAGAGTCACAGCCTTTCACTTCTCTTTCACTGCATATCCCATGTAAGTGTGGATGCCTGCAAGGCTGACACCAAACCTGACAGGCAGTGTGTCTCTGGCTTCCACTGCTTCAGAAACAGATGCTATCAGGAGAGAGAAATAGGACCAAAAGCAACTGTGTGGAAACCGAGGTCTGGTTGTCCACACCTGCAAGGCGGAAGGCGCCCCAGTACTTGAGTTTGTCTGCCACCTGATCTGGGTGCACATTCGCAGGAAGCTCAGACTGAAGTGGAGAGTACTTGACCTCTGGCACTTTGACACGGGTGTTCCAAGTTGGCATCTTTTTTGTTTTTTAAAGATTTATTTATTTATTTTTTTAAAGATTTATTTTTATTATTATTTTTTTTATTGGAAAGGCGGATATACAGAGAGGAGAGACAGAGAGGAAGATCTTCCGTCTGATGATTCATTCCCCAAGTGAGCGCAACGGGTCGATACTATGCCGATCCGAAGCCAGGAGCCTCTTCCGGGTCTCCCACGCGGGTGCAGGTTCCCAAAGCTTTGGGCCGTCCTCGACTGCTTTCCCAGGCCACAGGCAGGGAGCTGGAAGGGAAGCGGGGCTGCCGGGATTAGAACCAGCGCCCATATGGGATCCCGGGCGTGCAAGGCGAGGACCTTTAACCACTTGCGCCACCGCGCCGGGCCCTAAAGATTTATTTTATTTTCATTACAAAGTCAGATATACAGAGAGGAGGAGAGACAGAGAGGAAGATCTTCCATCCAATGATTCACTCCGCAAGTGAGCGCAATGGCTGGTGCTGTGCCAATCCGAAGATAGGAGCCAGGAACTTCCACCAGGTCTCCCACATGGGTGCAGGGTCCCAAGGCTTTGGGCGGTCCTCAGCTGCTTTCCCAGGCCACAAGCAAGGAGTTGGATAGGAAGTGGGACTGCCGGGATTAGAACTGGCTCCCATATTGGATCCCGGTGCATTCAAGGTGAGGTGAGGACTTTAGCTGCTAGGCCATGGTACCAGGCCCCCAAGTTGGCATCATAATGACCCTACCAGATACCCAATCTTGAATCCATTCAAGTAGACCTTAGCACCAGTCTACCAGAAATGGCCACATCCAGCAGGTGGAACATCAGCAGGGTTCTAGTTGAACCCAGCAGTACCATTAACCAACTTGATTTGAGTGACATCTACAGATCATCATCCACGGCCGCAGATCACACAGGCTGTGGAAGTTCCCATGGAGCATCCGTCACAAGGGATCACGCTCTGGGCCACAAAACTGAGCAAAATTGAAATAGGAGCCACACCCTATCTGCTCTCAGAGCTCAATGAAGTTGAAATAGAAATTAATAACAAAGCATAAATATTCCCAACAGTCTAACATTAAGCAACACAGTTCTAAATAACACAGTAAAGAAATCTCAAGAGAAATTTCAATATGAATGCAGCTTCTTGGGGCGTGCATTTGGTGTGGTGGCTGCGACGCTGTTTCTGATACTTGCATTCCACATCAGAGTGCTTGGGGTCAAGGCCGCCTCACTCTGGCTTTCAGCCTCCGGAGTGTGCAGACCCTGTAGAGGGCAGGTGATGGCTTACGTGGTTGGATCCCTGCCACCCATGAAGAAGAACTGGTTTGGGACGCAGGCTCCTGGCTTTGGCCTGGCCCAGTCCCAGTTGTTGCAGGCAAACAGAAGTACAGGCAAATGGAAGACTTCTGTCTCTTTGCCTTTCAAATAAATAGTGATTCAAACAAACTACAACCTATCAAAATGTATGATAGAAAAAAAAAAGCCCCAGAGGGAAAGAATTTACAGTAATCAATTCCTGTATTAGAAAACAAAGAGGGGGAAGGGTAAAGTGTCTCGGTGGGTTATGCTACTGCATGTCACATGACACAGGGTGCTTGTTTGAACTGCAGTTACTCCACTTCAGATCCGCTCCCCACTAATGCACCTTCCAGGCAGAAGATGGTGGCTCAGGTGCTCGGGTCCCTGCCACCCATGTGGGAGATCCAGGGGCAGCTTCTGGCTTTGACCTAGCCCACATCTGGTTACTGTGCCACTGGGGGAATGAACCAGAAGATGGGTGATCTTTCTCTGTCTTCTTCTGCAACACTCTGCCTTTCAAATAGATAAATCTTTCAAAAATGAGAGGATGATAAGAGAAAACATGAACAACTCGGCCTACAAATTTGACAACCTAGATGAAATGGATTGATTTTTAGGATGATATAACCTGTTGAAACTTAAACAATGACAAAATACTCTTTGAATAGGCTTGTAGTCATTAAAACATTGAATAAACAGTAACTTTCCTAACCAAAAGCACCAGTGGCCTGGGAAAGTAGTAGAGGATGGCTCAAGGCCTTGGGCTCCTGCACCCGTGTGGGAGACCTGGAGGAAGTACCCGGCTCCTGGCTTCAGTCCAGCCCAGCTCTGGCCTGTGCAGCCACTTCAGGAGCGAACCAGCACATGGAGGAGCTCTTTCTCTCTGTAACTCTGGCTTTCAAGTAAAATAAATAAGCTAGGTACCCCCTTGGGATTCCTGTAGCCTGTATAGGTATTTCAGCTAGTCTTTTCTTACTTCAGCCTCCTGTTGACATGCACTTCAGGTACAGCAGGTACTGGAGTCCCTGCCAATCGCACTGGAGACTGGCACTGATTTCTGGGCTCTCGGCTTCGTCCAAGCTCAGCCCCAGCTGTTACAAATCTGGAGAGTGAACCAATGGATGCAAGATCTCTTTCTCTCTAGGTCTCTCTGCCTTTCAAACAAATGAAAAACAAACACAACTTAAAAAAAGAGAGAGAGATCAGGAACAATGAAATGAAAAGATAAAAACAAAAATATACAGGTCTTAACACTTAAGAAATAAAACAAAGTATATTACCTTCCAGAGGGAAGTTACGAGCTAAAATTCCGGTTTTGTGGCTCAGTGAGTTAAACTACTGCGTGCAGTGCCAGCTTTTCACATTATGGTGCTGGTCTGAGTGCCCGTTGCCTGCTTCCAATTCAGCTTCCTGCTAGTGCACCTCCTGGGGGGGCAGCAGGTGATGGCCTACTGGAGACCCTATCACCCATGCAGGAGACCTGGATGGAGCTGTGGGCTCCAGGCTTTGACCTGACCCAGGTCTGGTTATAGTGCCATTTGGAGAGCACAGCAGATGGAATATTTCCTTAGCTTTCCTTCTCTGTTATTCTGCTTCCCAAATAAATAAATAAAATAAGTCTTTTAACAACTAAAAGATCACCAAGGAATTTCTGAAAGACAAAGTTTCTCAGGTCTACCCATTAAGGTTAACTCAGAAATCTAATGTGGCTTTAGGAATGGATCTTTTTATTTACTTAAACATTTATTTCTTTGACAGGAAAAATGACAGAGAAATAGAGAGGGAGAGGTAAAAAGAGAGTGAGCTCTTTAAGCACTTGGACCATCTTCTGCTTTCCCGGGTGCTTGAATAGGGAGCTGGACTGGAAGTAGAGCAGCTGGGACTCAAACACTCATGCAGAATGCCAGCACCATAAGCAGCTGCATAACCCACTACAACACTGGTCCATCCAGCAGATTCTGATAAATTGCTAAGTTTTGGAAATCATTGCACTTTCAGTGATGGTTAAATGCTTGACTTGGAATCACATAAAGTGGTCCCAGGATGGTCATTTGGTCCAGGAGACTGGTGAGTGAGAGAGGGCAAGCAAGGACAGGTCAGAGGTTGTGCTAGAAAGAGGCTGAAAGCAGTAGGAGGCTGATTTCTAATCTTCCTAAGGGGCTACCCTGCAACCTGGACAAGGGCTCATTCCCAAAACACAGGTGGTGGAGCCTGCTCAGGACGCACTCCCAGTTGCTGCTGGCTGAGGGCTTTGGTCAGAAGTTGGGTGGCCCTTGTGTGTGGAACCATCCTCACGCTCTGAAGGTTTACATCCAGAATTTGCATGGGCCCCCAGAAATGTGACAGATGGGACTGTAGCGGCCAACCTGGGCCCTCACGGTCCTCTGGCTGCCCTGCATGCTACTTCACTTTCTTCAAATCTGAAAGCCTCAAGAGGACTCATCCAACCGGCCATCACAAAGCTCCTGCCATCCCCTGCTGTGACAGCAGCCTTGTCCCTCCTCTGCCCACAGAGAACCCACTAGTGCTCTGAAATGGGTGGCAGTGTTTTTCCAATCTTTAACAAGCGGTTCCCTTGACCCCACATGCCCTCGTAACTGGCAGCCCATTTTCCTGAAAGCTGTCTCTGGTCATTGCCATACTTCCCCGACTGCCTTCCCAGCCCACTGCAATCTGGCATCTGTACCCATCGCTCCACGGACACCTGCCTGGCCAAGGTCCCAAGCAGCTTCCTAATTGCTAAGTCTACCAGAACCCTCCCAGCCCTTCCCTCTGCTGTCTTCCCAGTGGTCCTTGCGCCCCTGCCCCTTCCCTCCTGCTTGCAGTGCAGGGCTCTCTTTCCTAGCCTCCAGGTAGCGCAGTCCTATGGGCTTAACTCTTCGCTTCCAGGGCCTCCCCGCTCACTGTGGACACCTCTTGCTGGGTCCATCACTGGCATGCTGAGACTCTTAGGGTTCTCTTCTGGCTACCTTTTCTTCTCCATCAACACACTCCCCGGTAAACTTCAACTGCTCGCTCTGCTCTGAAACAACCTATGCGCTGATGGAACAATCCCACTTCAGCCCCTATTCTTGTTCCAAGTTTCAGTATGAAAAGTGTAAACTCAGAAAACTATGAGCAAACTTATCTTTTTTCTTTTTCAATGCATTTTTGAAGTATTCTTCCAAAGCTGTTTATCATCCAACAGTCTGGTTGTTTTGCAGGCATCTCAGTCTTGACAAATGTATCCTATCTAAACTCAGTCCCTTCACACCAACACCTCTCCATTTTCCTGTCTCAGTGAACCTGGCTTACTCTTCCTCTGTGGTTGATCAATCCCAAGTTCTCTGTAACCCAACTATATCAACACCTTTTATGTGTCAACGTCTCCATAGCTACCACCATTAGTGTGGGTCTTCATTACTTCCTGCCTAGACTCTCAACCTAACGAAAGCCTTCTAACAATATCCTCACCTTGCTGACACACGCTTTCCTTCCTTCCCAACCCAACAGTCTCCTCTTTCCCTGGGCTTTGCCATCTCCTGGGGCACTCGTCATTTAGACCCTTTCCCAAGATTACTGATCTTCCTCTGCAGATCTCAACTAACACTTCCCTCATTATCTCATCTGGGCTACACGCCTGCACTTCCAGCCTGGTACTCTCTTTTTTTTTTTTTAAAGCTTTATTTATTTTTATTGGAAAATCAGATATACAGAGAGAAGGAGAGACAGAGAGGAAGATCTTCCATCCGATGGTTCACTCCCCAAGTGGCTGCAATGACCGGAGCTGAGCCAATCCAAAGCCAGATCCCTTTGGGTCTTCCATGAGGGTGCAGGGTCCCAAAGCTTTGGGCCGTCTTCAACTGCTTTCCCAGGCCACAAGCAGGGAGCTGGATGGGAAGTGGGGCTGCCAGGATTAGAACTGGCACCCATATGGGATCTAGCGCATGCAAGGCAAGGGATTTAGCCTCCAGGCCACAGCCCAGTACATACTCTGAGTTCTGGGCTCCTGGCTTTGGAAATCAAATAAAATACTGTGTGGTGGGGCAAGCCCTGGGGTGTAATAAGTTAAACCACTGCATGAGATGCTGACACCCATCAGAGAGCCAGGTTTGATTCCCAGTGACTCTGTTTCTAATGCAATTTCCTGCTGATGCACATCCTGGCAGGCAACAGATGATGGCCCAAGAATCTGAGCTGTTGTTGGGGCCTGGCGCCGTGGCCTAGCGGCGAAGTCCTCACCTTGTATGCACCAGGATCCCATATGGGTGCCAGTTCTAATCCCGACAGCTCCATTTCCCATCCACCTCCCTGCTTGTGGCCTGGGAAACAAGTTGGGGACGGCTGAAAGCCTTGGGACCCTGCACCCATGTGGGAGACCCAGAGGAAGTTCCTGGTTTCTGGCTTCAGATCGGCACAGCACTGGCCGCTGTGGTCATTTGGGGAGTGAATCATCGGATGGAGGTTCTTCTTCTCTGTCTCTCCTCCTCTCTGGATATCTGACTTTGTAATGAAAATAAAATAAATCTTTAAAAAAAAAATCTGAGTTGTTGCCATCCACATGGGGAAGGTGGGTGAAGTGGCAGGTGGGATCTGGTAAATGCACCAGTGGATAGATTTCTGCTTCACAAATAAAAAGAAAGAGAGGAAGAAAGAGAAAAGCCCTCTGTGGGCTGTAGGCTTCCATCTAAGAATAGTTATACCCATGGGACTGCCCGGTGGTAGGTATCCAAGCCGCACATGTATGAATCAAGCAGCCATAGAACACTAAGTGGTTACACAAGGGCTCTTCAAAACACTCATGGCAGGGGCCTAGCGTGAGCATAGCATTTAAAGTTTTCCTCTTGAATGCGCTGGGATCCCATATGTGCACCAGTTCTAATCCCGAAGGCTCCACTTCCTATCCAGCTCCCTGCTTGTGGCCTGGGAAAGCAGTTGAGGACGGCCCAAGGCCTTAGGACCCTGCACCCATGTGGGAGACCTGGAAGATGCTTCTGGCTCCTGGCTTTGGACTGGCTCAGCTCCAGTTATTGCAGCCACTTGGGGAGTGAACCATTGGATGGAAGATCTTCCTCTCTGTCTCTCCTTCTCTCTGTATATCTGCCTTTGCAATAAAAATAAATAAATCTTTAAAAAAAACACACTCATGCTAAATGCGTATTATAAAAAAGTATGCACAGATTTCAAATTTGTACCAGAATCAACTTAATCTTCTTTTATTATTCCTTTCCGTGTGTTCTTTTTGTTTGTTTGTTTATTTATTTATTTATTTTTAACATGTGTTCTTTCTTTATTTAAGAAGCACAGGCAGTTCTCCCCCCCATGGGTTCTTTCTCCAAATATCTGTAAGACTGGAGTTAGGCCAGAACAAAGCCAGGAACCTAAACCTTAATCCAGGTCTCCCGCCTGGGTAGCAGGGACCACAGTGCTTGTCCTCCTGTATCAGCGGGCAGCTAGTCCTGGGGAGCAGAGCAAGGCCTTGCAGCCAGGCACTCGGGGGATTTGTGTATCCCAACCTGCATTTCAACCACTAGGCCAAACCCCCACCTGCAGATATAGCTTTTAATTCTATTTTTCTTTTCTTTTTAAAAAAATATTTACTTATTTCTTTAATTGCAAAGTCAGATATCCAAAGAGGAGGAGAGACAGAGAGGAAGATCCTCCATCCAATGATTCACTCCCCAAATGACCACAGCGGCCAGTGCTGTGCTGATCCAAAGATAGGAGCCAGGAACTTCCTCTGGGTCTCCCACACGGGTGCAGGGTCCCAAGACTTTCAGCCGTCCCCGACTTGTTTCCCAGGCCATAAGCAGGGAGGTGGATGGGAAGTGGAACTATCAGGATTAGAACCGGCACCCATATGGGATCCCAGCACATTCAAAGCGAGGACTTCAGCCCCTAGGCCACGGTGCTGGGCCCTTAATTCTACTTTTCCATGAAGTTTATCAAGTACTCTTGTGTATCTATAGTGAACAGTACAAATAAAAAGTCTTAACAGCCACAGAGGTGATCAGATACTGGAAAAGGTTGTGTTCTTGAGCAAGTATCTCAGAGCATGCCCCACATCCGGGACCTAGGGTGGGTGGGAGACTGGCTGGGGCTTCTCCCTCAATATGCCCCTTTACCTCAGATATGTGAAGGAAACAATATGGAAATAATAGTCTTACCAACTTTCCTATAACCCTTGTACTTTTTTACCCTAATTAACTGTGTAAAGATTGTAAAAAAAATATAATAATAATTAAAAAAAGGTTGTGTTCTTTTAGGGGCACTGGGAGGAACCTGAAGGAGGGGAAGACTTTAGATTTCTTACATATTTTTATTGAAAAGGGGTCTTGACAGAGAGAAGGACACGCAGAGAGAAATATCTTCCATCTGCTGGTTCACTCTCCAAGTGGCTGCAACAGCTATAACTGAGCTGCTCTGAAGCCAGGAGCCAGGAGCTTCTTCTGGGTTTCCCACGTGAGTGCAGGTCCCAAGGCCTTGGGCCGTACTCTACTGCTTTCCTAGGCCAGCAGCAGGGAGCTGGATGGGGGCAGAGCAGCCAGGACACAAACAGGTGACCATATGGGATGCTGGGTTTGGAGGTAAAGGGTTAGTCACTAGAGCCATTACGCTGGGCCTGAGGGGAAGGCTTCGGGCAGGATGGAAAAGACATCATTGAATGCTGTTAGTGCACACTACACCCAGCCTACATGGAAACACGCGGCAGGATCACCCAGCTCCTGGGAGGGTTTCTCAGTGGAGAATTTTTGTACTTTCTCTCCTGTAAGAATGGCAAGTCTTGGATTATATGGCTTAGGTTATCAAGTAAATGTTTTAAGAGGGTTAATGTGGTGGTGATGCACCTTTAAAAGAGTCCGAAGGCAGATGAATCACCCAGGCAATGGTTACAGTTGTGTAATTAGGAGATGCCAGGCGGGAATGGCTGTGGAAATCATCTACCCCAGTGCTTCTCCATCCTGGCTGCACATTACAGTCACCCGGGGAGCTTTTGAAAAATGCCGAGGCCTAAAGCTCTCTCTGCAGACTGTTTAAATCAGAATTTATGGGGGTGAGTTCTAGGCATCCATATTTTTTAAAAGCTCCCCAGGTGGTTCTAATTGCACAGCAAGTGTTCTTCATTGGAAAGAAGAGCATGCTGGGGCTCAGGGCTCAGGAGGTGAGCCGACATCACGCAACCACTCGCTGTCAGTGCTGCCTCTTGATCCAGCTCCTGTTTCTCTATTGTATCCCAATTGCTCTTAAAGTCTGTTTAGTGGGTAAATCCTACCTGGAATCCACTGGGACCCCATATGGTGTGGGTTCGTGTCCTGGTGACTGCACTATCCATCCAGGTTACTGCTCATGGCCTGGGAAAGCAGTGGAGGAGCCTGGAGTTCCTCTGAGTCTCCCACATGGGTGCAGGGTCCCAAGGCTTTGGGCCGTCCTTGACTGCTTTCCCAGGCCAGAAGCAGGGAGCTGGGTAGGAAGTGGAGCATGCAGGATACGAACTAGCACCCATATGGTGTCCTGGTGTACACAAGGCAAGAACTTTAGCCACTAGGCTATTGCGCAGGTCCAAGAAGGAAACTTTTTATTGTGGTGTACACCTTTCTGTGCCATTTGACTTTTCAAATCAAATGAATGTATTACTTATGCTGAAACAACTGTTATTAACATTACGCCTTTATAGCATCAAAATTTGCTAAGTCATATTTTCCCACTAGATAAACACCGAAGACTTCTTTCTGATAATATCAGTTTTGTTCATTACAATGTTATGAGATTTACAGAGAATTTACATAGAAATCATATAGTAAAGAGTCACTACATGTTTTTCTGGAAGTGCTCAGGGTAGACCATTTAAAGACTACCGTGAAACTGATGCTGCACCCCAGGCCAGGCTCCCCACTCCATGTCCCCTTACACTTCTCATGGCACTTGAGAGAATACAACTGAGCGAGAGTTCTCAGTACCTGCTCGTGTAAAATGCAGCGCAGGGGCGGGAGATTAGCTAGCTGTTAAGACACTGGTTAAGATGCAACCGTCCACCAGTGGAGTACCTAGGTATGACATCCTGGCTCCAGCTCCTGACTCCAGCTTTCTGCTCTGCAGACCTTAGAAGGCAGTGGTGAAAGAGCGATTGTATTTCT
Source organism: Ochotona curzoniae (assembly GCF_017591425.1). NCBI lineage: Eukaryota > Metazoa > Chordata > Mammalia > Lagomorpha > Ochotonidae > Ochotona > Ochotona curzoniae. The sequence continues at coordinate 7,981,635 of NW_024466004.1, read as the reverse complement.
GGGGCCAGTGCTGTGTGTTAACTGCCAACTGTAGTGCCAGCATTGAACCAGCTAAAATCTTGGCTGTTCCACTTCTGATCCAACTTCCTGTAAATGTGCTTTGGAAAGCAACAGAGAATGCTTTGGCCCCTGCACCCACATGGGAGACCCAGAGGACGCTCCTGGCTCCTGGCTTTTTTTTTTTTTTTTGGCCTGGCTTAGATAATTTTGGCCATCTGGGGAGTAAACTGGCAGGTGGAAGGTTTCTGTCTTTTCTTCTATCTTTCAAACACACAAGGAAGTAAACCTTTTAAATGTGAGAAAGCTAGGACATTAAACACACCCAGTAATTGGGTTTCTGTGGCTCATGTGGGAAACATGGATTGCGTTCCCAGTTTCTGGCTTTGGCCTGTTCGAGGCCAGGCAGTTACAGTAATATAAGGCATGAACCAGCAGATAGGAGCTTGCTTGCTCATTCACATTCTAGCTCCTTTAATAATAATAATAACAACAACAATAATTGGAGAGAGGAATCATAACAAATTATTTGGAAACTGTCAGTGTAGACTTCTTGCTACCTTTGAAAATTTTGGGAGTAAGACAGGTTGTTTGCCCATCAAAGCATTATTTAGTAAACAGCTAAAAAATTTAAAAAGGAAATATTATGTTGTGGCTGATTACCAACTATTCATTATAAAAATAAATTAGAACAATGCATAGTGATATAAAATGACCCTCAGGTTATGAAATAACTGAAAGTATTTACTAAATGCTGCAGAAATAAAGGGACTTCAAAAAGTCTGTGGAGGAGATGATGACGCAGCACAGCAGGTTAAGTCTGCAGTGCCAGCGACCCTATGCGTGCTGCTTCAGGTCCTGGCTGCTCTGCTTCTGACCAGGCTCCCTGCTCATGACCTGGGAAAACAGCAGATATTCCAAGTGCCTGGGCCCTGGCAACCCACGTGGGAGACCTGGAGGAAGTTCCAGGTTCCTGGTTTCAGAATTAGCCAGATCTGGCCATTGTGGTCACTTGCAGAGGAAATCAGTGGGTGGAAGATTTCTCCTTCTCTCTCCATTTCCTCTGTTTATCTCCAAATCCTGTAACTTGGTCTATCAAATAAACGAAGTAAATAAATAAAAATAATTAAAAGATAAATTAAGTTTTATGTGAAAAATGTTAAAATCCTTGCATAATTTTTTCATCTTCTGCATCTTCCATGAACTTCTACAAGATTTCATGACTGGGGGCTCCATGTTGGTTATCTCCAGGGCGACAGACAGAACCCAGCAACAGTAGAACCTCTGGGAAAACTGGAATCTGGCAGAAAGACTGTCCCCTCTTGTCCATTGTTGGAAGTGTTTCACAGTTTTGCCAGTGACATGGTTATTACTTGTGGTTAGGAAATGCATGGGTATAAATATCATATATATATGATCTATTTATTATTATTGGAAAGGCAGATATACAGAGTGGAGGAGAGACAGAGAGGAAGGTCTTCCATCTGATGGTTCAGTCTCCAAGTGGCTGCAAAGGCTGGAGCTGAGCCAATCTGAAGCCAGGAGCCAGGAGCTAGCTCTTCCAGGTCTCCCACGCGGTTGCAGGTTCCCAAGGCTTTGGGCCAGCCTTGACTGCTTTCCCAGGCCACAAGCAGGGAACTGGATAGGAAGTAGGGCTGCTGGGATTAGAACCAGTTTTCATATGGGATCCTGGAGCGTTCAAGGTGAGATCTTTAACTGCTATGCTATCACACTGGGCTCGTGGGTATGTTTTGATAAATGGTATCCAGGCATTACCTCTTTTGCAAAGGGCATTTTTATATCAGAAGGAGCATGAATAACCTATAATAACTCTACTAGCAACAGAATTGCTGCTACAGTACTCCCCCTCATCCACAGGGAATATGTTCTCAGATCCCCAGTGGGTGCCTGCAAGTAGACAACATCAAACTCAGTCTCGTCTGTACTTTATCCCTTTATAGACACAGTAAAGGAAAAGCTTAATTCGTAAGTTAGGCACGGTAAGAGATGAACAATTCATGAAGTTATATTCCCCATCAAGAGTCTGGGTTTGATGGCTACCTCCAGTTACCGAATCTACCTTCCTTGCCAAAGCACAACCTGGAAGGCAGCAGTAAAGGCCACAGTACTGACAACACTGGTAATAGCACTCCTTGGTAAAGTTGCCAGCATTGCCACTGCTGTGTTTTGGGGCCATTATGAGGTCAAGCAAAGGCGACCTGAACAAAAGCACTGTAATACAGCAACACTGCATGTGATAATCAAGAGATCTGAGTAAGCAGCATGCAGGCGGCATAGACAAAGGGTGAGTCACAGCGTGCAGCAAAGTACACCACGGGGTGAGACTTCATCATGCTGCTCAGGAGGCTGGGCCACTGAAAACTTATGAATACCCCTAGAAAATTTCATTTAGTATTTTTGGACTGTTGTTGAGTTAATAGAAATAACAGAGAATGGCCTTAGCATAGTATCCTAGTGGTGAAGTCCTTGCCTTGCATGCACCAGAACCTCATGTGGATGCTGGTTCGTGTTCCAGTGACCCCATCTCCCATCCAGCTTGTGCCCTAGGAAAGCAGTCGAGGACAGCCTGGGGCCTTGGGACCCTGCACCCAAGTGGGAGACGCTGAGGATGCTCCTGGCTCTTGGCTTCAGATCGGTTCAGCTCCTGCTGTTGTGGCCATTTGGGGAGTGAACTAGTAGATGGAGGATTTTTCTGTCTCTTATCTCTGTAAATCTGACTTCCACTAGAAAGAAATAAATCTAAAATGAATAAATAAACATCAGAGAGCAAAAGCACAGATCAGAAGAAAACACTGCATTCTTACCTAATCAAATTTGAGTGTTTCAAAAACAAGAGGGTTTTCAGCTTTCAGTTCCTAATACATTACACTGTCTCTCTCATGATTTTTCTGAGAGTGTAACCATTTGTTTATACAACAGTCTAGTCTTAATGAAGTACTTCCATCAGGGATGGGGCACAGTGGCATGGCAGGTGAAGACTGCTTTTCAAATCCAGGAGCCAAGAGCTTCATCTGGGTCACCCACATGGTGGCAGTGCCCAGCTACTGTGGACCATCTTTCACTGCTTTGCCTAGGTCACCAGAGGAGCTGGATCACAAGGGGAGCATCCAGGACTCAAACCAATTGCTTTATGGGATGCTGGGGTCTTTAGGTGGCAGCTTAACTCACCATACTACAATGAAACAGTTTCAAATAGCTATGTAGCACTTTGTCATATGCAATCTTTTCCCTAATAATAGACATTTGGGCTTTAAGAAAACTTTTTTCAATCAAGGTAAAGAAAAATATGTACAGGATACTACGTTTTAACTAAGAAAGGCTAAGAATACGTGTATGTGTTCATTTGAGTGAAAAACCAATACAGGGAAAATTAACAAGAAACTTGAGGAGCTGAGTGAGAAGCAGTGCTTAAGCTTGGCCCAGGTCCACTTTCTGTGTAGCCCTGGCCGCGGGCCTATGGAAATGGTTCAAATATTTGTAAGAAACTACAAAAAAAGAAAAATCAGCAAGAAAGGCAGAGAAAGAATCCTACAACGAAACAGATAAAAATAAACAAAACTATAAACAAAGAGCAAAATCCCATCAAGGGGAGAAAAAAAAAAGTGATTAACCCAAGTAACTTGTTTTTAAAGATTTATTTATTTGAAAGGCAGAGTTACAGAAAAAGACAGTGCGGGAAACAGGGTTGAGGGAGAAATCCTCCATCTACTGGTTCACTCTCCAAAAGGCACAAAGGCCAAGGCTTTACCAGGAAGAAGCAGGGAGCCGGGAGCTCCGTCCCAGTCCCCCAACGGGTGGCAGAGGCCCAGGTACTAACCCAAGTCACAGAATGTTTTTGTTGTTGTTGTGTCCATTTTATTTGAAAGGCACAGGGAGAGACAGAAGTCTTTGGTCTGTTCAGTTATTCCCCAAAGACCTGAACAGCCAGGGGCTGGGCCAGGCTGAAGCCAGGAGCCCACAACTCCATTCAGGTCTCTGATAAAGGTGACAAAGATTCAAGCACTTGAACATCATCTGCTGCAATCCAGCGTGAGCATTAGTACGAAGCTGGATTGGAAGTGTAATAGCTGGAACTCAAATGATGCAGATGCCCCAAACAGTGGCTTAATCATTGTACCAAACACATTCCTCAGGCAAATGACAGTCTAATTTGTAGCCTTATTTTTCATAGTTGTGGATAAACAATTTTGTTTTTTAAAGATTTTATTTTTATTGGAAAGTCAGATTTACAGAGAGAAAGAGAGACAGAAAGATCTTCTGTTCACTGGTTCATTTCCCAAGTGGCGCAACGGACGGAGCTGTGCCAATCTGAAGTCAGGAGTTGGGAGCTTCCTCTGGGTCTCCCACATGGGCACAGGGTCCCAAGGCTTTGAGCTGTCTTCTACTGCTTTCCCAGACCACAAGCAGGGAGCTAGATGGGAAGTGAAAGCTGGGACACGAACTGGTGTCCATATGGGATCCTGTTGCATGCAAGGCAGGATTTAGCCATTAGGCCATTGTACTGAGCCTGTGGATAGGCAATTTTAAAACTATTTTGCCTGTACTCTAGGACTGAGCAAAATGAATAATTATACTGAACAAGCAGTTATAGAATGGAAAAGAGGGAGGCCTACATATGAACTCAAATTTTTAAAAAATATATGTGGGGCCCAGTGCAATAGTGTAGTGGTTAAAGTCCTCACCTTGCATGCACCGGGATCCCATATGGGCGCCGGTTCTAATCCCGGCAACCCTGCTTCCCATCCAGCTCCCTGCTTGTGGCCTGGGAAAGCAGTCAAGGAAGCCCAAGGCCTTGGGACCCTGCACCCGCGTGGGAGACTGGGAAGAGCTTCTGGCTCCCAGCTTCGGACTGGCTCAGCTCCAGCTGTTGCAGCCACTTGGGGGAATGAACCAGCAGATGGAAGATCTTTGTATCTGTCTCTCCTCCTCTCTGTATATCTGCTTTTCCAATAAAAATAAAATAAATCTTTTCAAAAACCCTTTAAAAACAAAAAACAACAAAAAATTAAATATGCGTGGATTTTTTGGAGTGTTTTTTAGAGATTTATTTATTCATTTTTGGAAAGGTAGATTTACCCAGATAAGGAGAGATGGAGAGAGAAATCTTCCATCTGTTGGCTCACTTCCCAAGCTGCCGCAATGGCTGGAGCTGAGCCGATCTGAAGCCAGGAGCTTCCTGCATGAGCCAGAAGCCTCCTCCAGGTCTCCCACACGGGTGCAGGGTCCCAAGGCCTTGGGCCATCCTTTACTGCTTTCCCAGACCACCAGCAGGGAGCTGGAAGGGAAGTGGAGCAGCCAGAACACAAACTGGTGCCCATTTGGGATCCCAGTACGTGCTAGGTAATGACTTTAGCCATTTGGTTATCACAATGGGATCTGAACTCACAATTTTAATTAGAGATTGACAGATGTCTTAATAGCTACAGACATTAGTTCCATATCAACACATACATTTCTTGGCTGAGATGGTCTCAGGATCAATGAATAAATAGTTCTCCACTAGAAGGATCAAGGCTCCTTGAAAAAATGGATCGTTTCTGAGACAGGGGCAGGGAAACTGAAAGCTGAACATAGAACATGTTGTTTTGCCAGCAATGAAAGGAAATGCTCAAAGTATGACGGAGACATGTCAGGGAGAGGAGCAGTCAATTTGGAGGGATGCCTGCTGGCCAAATCTAGGTCAATCTGAGCACCACATAAATGACTGTAACAGTTTATAACCCATTGAATAAATAAGAATTTACAAGTCCATACTGATTTAAAGAACTACATCCAGAGAGGAGGAAGGTAAACCCCTTCCCTAGAGCAGAATAACGGACAGTAAGTGTAGAAAACACTACAGAACTAGAAAATCTATTTGGACACCATCACGGTCATAGCTTCCTGATACAGCTTGACTTAAAAGGTTTATACAAAACTTTGGAAACTTGTGATGCGGAGACCAAAGGCAGTGGAAAGGGACAACTGGGGAAGGTAGAGCCTGAGTGGGAGTAGGGTACGCAGTGAGTCCTCCTGGGTGGGCAGCAGAGCTGGCTGAACAGAGGGACAAACTCAGAACCAGGGGGAGTTGAAGGGTTAGTGGGGAGAGTGCAGGACAGGTGCTGATGGCCAACAGGGACCTTTTGCAGCAACACAATCTTCACATGGTTTTATCAATACTCACAGCAATCTACCTGTACAGCAGCACAATAAAAGCAGGTATCGGCCCTTGACCAGAAAAAGTGCCCCAAATCTTCCCCTTTACTAGAGAACTGAAAGTCTTTGGGGAAAAAAAATTTAAAAGACAAGTTTATTCTAGTGCTAACAGCATGAAATCCATGCACATGAGGGACCTGCAAAAAATTCACTGAAAATGTTCATTGTGAAAAATTGCACATGAATTTGAAAAATCCCATGGGCAAAAATATCTTTAAAAAAAGATTTATTGGGCCTGGCGCGGTGGCGCAGTGGTTAAGGTCCTCGCCTTGCACGCCCGGGATCCCATATGGGCGTCGGTTCTATCCCGGCAGCCCCGCTTCCCTTCCAGCTCCCTGCCTGTGGCCTGGGAAAGCAGTCGAGGACGGCCCAAAGCTTTGGGACCCTGCACCCGTGTGGGAGACCCGGAAGAGGCTCCTGGCTTCGGATCGGCATGGCATCGGCCGTTGTGCTCACTTGGGGAGTGAATCATCGGACGGAAGATCTTCCTCTCTGTCTCTCCTCTCTGTATATCCGCCTTTCCAATAAAAAAAAATAATAATAAAAATAAATCTTTAAGAAAGATTTATTTATTTATTTGAAAGGCAAAGCTACAGAAAGAGAGAAAGAGAGAGAGACAGACAGACAGACAGACAGAGATCTTCCACTCTGTGGTTCACTCTCCAAATAGCCACAATGGTCAGAGCTAGGCCAGTCTGAAGCCAAGAGCCTGGAGCTACCTCCAGACTTCCCATGGGGGTTCAGGGGCCTAAGCACTTGGACCATCTTCCACTGCTTTCCCATCAGCAGGGAGCTGGATCAGAAGTGGAGCAGGTGGGACTTGAATTAGTACCCACATGGGATACTGGTACCCCAGGCAGCAGCTTTACCACAGCGTCACATCCTCAGCCGCCCAAATACATTTATTTTTAAATTCTATTTTCTTATGACTTTTAAAAAATAAATTTATTTGAAAGGCAGACTGACAGAGAGAGAGAAAACTTTCCATCTACTGGCTAACTTCCTGAAGCCAGGAGCCAGGAACTCCATTCCGGGTCTCTAAAACAAATGACAAGGCAAGTACTTGACCATCCTCTGCGAGCCAGGTAAGACTCTGTGGCGCATGCACACAGTCCAAGTGACCGTTTTGCCTACTGCAATGCCCACTTTGTCTGTGACCTTTCTGAAGTACCCTGGCATATGGCTCACAGTTGGCCACTCAGTGTGTCCCCCAGGAAGCAAGCATAACACCTCTGTGAGGCCTACTGCCACATAACCTAGTGGCTTGCACACTATGTAAATGAATAATCTCAAAGAAGGCTTCACTTTATATGCTCATAATACATTTTACCAAGTGTGCACAAAAGCTCTTCAAAAAGTTTGTGGAAGGAATGAATGAAAAGGTTAGTGTACTTTGCCACCCCCCAAAAATTTGAAACTCATACAAGAAGTGTTTCATAAAATGCATTTTCCCATGCATTTTTGGAAGATCCTCTTGTAGTAGGCAAGGAGTGGCTCAAACTGAGTATTTGCTACTCGCCAGAGAACATTCCGAGTGTTCGGTGTGGATTCTCTGCACCCTTCTGGTAGCTCCATGGGATGTGAGCACTGCCGTCCCCATATCAGGGATGAAGAACAGCAAGTCAATAGGCTTTGTGCCATGAAGCTTAGACTCAAACCCAAGGCTGTGACTGCATAGTTCTCTAAATCTTAGTACTGTGGTGTGTTTTTTTTTTTAAATTAATTGCAAGTTGAAAAATTTCAATAAAGTAGGAGTCAAGGCTGCAAATTACACTCTAGTGAAATACACTTTGCATTTTTCCATTCTGCAAACATTTGTACGTAATGAGGGCATTACCTGGCAGAAGAACTGCTGCTGGCTTCCCGTTCCTGGCGTGGTACTGAAGGTGCTGGTAGGCTTGGAAGAAGAAACCGGAAGACGGTGAGACACGCTGACTGGTACCGGAGTCCGGTTTGGCTGGGGCAGCTGATCCCCTGTGAAGTTCGATCCTGATGCCGCCGACTGCACCGCAGAACCCACACTGGGATGAGCAGTGCTGGCCGAGCTGACAGCAGGGAACCGACTAGGTCCCGACATGCTCGTGGCTGAGGCCATGGTGGTGAAGCCGGGTCTTCCTTGGGAAACGTTGCTCTGCCCAGGCGACAGGTGTAGCACGGTCGGCGAGGCCTGCTGCAAGGGCATCTGTCCTCCCACGATCTGAGGAGAGGCATGATTGACGATGACTGGACTTGCAGATGTGGCGAACGTTTGACCGGATACGAGCTGGACGGCTGCGTTCTGGTTGTTAAGCATCTGTCCGGAGTATGGTTGGTTGGTCCTGAGCATGTTGGAAGAACTCCTGTTCAACATGACATGCTCTGAGGCCACTGGGCCAGAAAGGAGCTGGGAGGGTTGAGTCTGAACCAATTGCCCATTTATGGTCTGGACGTGGTGGACCGAGTTGGAACTGACGGAAAGGCTTGTAGGGATGAGGAACTGACTTTGGGGTGCGTGAGGCTGGCCCATGGGGGAATGGATCACAATGCTGCCCCCAGTGCTGCTCACAGCCTGTGAGGTGACCGGCTTTCTTGTGTTCTGTTGGTTGACGATGTTCACAGACATGTGTGGACCGACTCCGGAGCCCTGGGGTGAGTTTGCAGAGGCAAAAGAGATCCCTTGTTGTACATGGTGCTGCTGAATTCCCAGATTGTTTACATTATATGTGCTCTGCTGCCCCATCTGGATCGGCTTTGGCTGGATGTTCACTGGAACTTTGTTTGAATTTGGTGCGAGACCCCTTTGTATGATGATGTTATGTACAGGTAAAGAGGTTTGAAAGTTTGTGCTGTTAAATGGAACAGTGACGGGCTGTGCTACTGGGCTGGAGCTGGAGTTCCCAAACAAGGAGTTGCCGTTTGGAGTCTGTCTATGAACCAGAAGCCCGCCACTCACATTGGAGGGGGCCTGCTGCCCATTGCCCTTCAATATGATTTGAGATCCATCTAGGTTATTAATAGTCATCATGGAAGGTTGATTAGCAAACGACCCAATTAACTGTATTTGACCAGAACCACTAATCTGATTGCTGTTAGACAGGTGCTGGCTGGGAACACTGATGCCCACGTGCTGCATGAAGCCATGCTGCACACCCACCGTATTGCTGGCGAATGATGCTCCGACAGGCACATGCGTCACCCCGATAGGCTGCAGCGTCTGACCTGAGTAATTAGAAACATTAGAAGCCTGAGTAAAGGATGTTGATGAAGAAGGGTGAAGCTGAGCTTGTGCAAACTGCTGGCTCGAACCTATATTGGCATCCAAGTATGCCTCTTCTGCCAATGTCTGTTCTGTGATATTGGCCTCCTGCAGGGATTTCTGGAGAATGTCGAAAGGTTGGTCCTCACTGAGATCGGGAAGAGGAGAAGACTCAAGTTCATCTTCAAGAAACTGAAGGCTACTTGAAAGTGGCAGTCCATCACTGGGCCCTTCTCCAAGCTGGTTGCTCACACCTTTGAGGGACGACTTAGGGTCAGCATTCTACAAGAATAAGCAGCATGTTACATGGCACAGTCAACCAGCCAAAGAGCTGCATTAAAAACCCAATCTCCTTGTTGAGGACAAGTAACCCACAGCAATGAAAAGTTCCCAGTAAATGCATATTGAACAAAAGCAGTCTCAAAACTTAGAATGAATACTCACTGGAATGCAGGAGAGTTGATAAGCAAAAATCATTACTGTTAAGGGATAAGTTAAATACTTCCAGGGCTCAGTGATTCACACACGCTGCTATTACTTGTTCAAAGCACATGTCAGAAACACTCTTGATTCATAAACATAACAATAAATTAGTGCTGTGCTTTTAAAGCCACTCTTGCCGTAATGTCTTGCAGGATACCACCTGGCTCACTTTCCACGCACTCGAACACTTGGAAGGATTCTGCATTCCCAAAAACTCTGTACTACTGCCCATTTGACAGATTAGGAAAATAAAGGTCCTAAGGCAGATGACATGCAGATGGCATGCTAGCATTAACTGGGCACTGGACCAAGTGATTTCAATCAGCCCATCACTCTTTTTTTTTTTTTTAAAGATTTATTTTTATTATTTTTTCATTGGAAAGGCGGATATACAGAGAGGAGAGACAGAGAGGAAGATCTTCCGTCCGATGATTCACTCCCCATGTGAGCGCAACGGGCCGATACTATGCCGATCCGAAGCCAGGAGCCTCTTCTGGGTCTCCCACGCGGGTGCAGGGTCCCAAAGCTTTGGGCCGTCCTCGACTGCTTTCCCAGGCCACAAGCAGGGAGCTGGAAGGGAAGTGGGGCTGCCGGGATTAGAACCGGCGCCCATATGGGATCCCGGGCGTGCAAGGCGAGGACTTTTAACCACTTGCGCCACCGCGCCGGGCCCAGCCCATCACTCTTTAATCTTGACTCAGTCAAGGCTGAATTCCCCCATCCCCTAGGCCAGATTCCTTGTCCAGATGCTCCGAGATTTCAAGAATAAAGCTTGAGGGGCCAGCGTTGTGGCATATAGGAAAAATGCCACCTGCTGGTTTTTGTCTTGGCTGTTCTACTTCAATCCAACTCCCTGCTAAGTGCACCTGGGAAGAGCAGCAGACGATGGGCCTCTGCTACCCCATGTAGGACACCCAGATGAGGACCACAGCTCCTGGCCTTGGCCTGGCTCAGCACTGGCCATGTGACAACCTGTAGAGTAAACCAGCAAATGGAAGACTAATTTCTCTCTAACTCTGATCTTCAAATCAAGCAGGCAATCAATCAATCTGTTTTTTAAAAAATAGAGTTCTAGCACCTGGAGCCCTGGGTTAGAATCCTACCTCTGCAGCTCATGAGTGTGTAATGCTGGGCCAAGTAACAACCTCCCTGGGCTTTTGTTTTCTTATCCATAGCTCTGGACAATAACAGAACTAACTTGATGAAATTAATATGAGTGCCAAGCACATACTAAATACTCAATAAATGTCAGTTAATCCCTTTCTTGTCATTTAAGATGAAAATTATTTGTAAGTTAAGAATTTTTCTTTCAAGCTGCAGAGTACTAAGGCTCAAAACATTCTAATATACTTTCCCACGCAGGTTACCAGAGTTGTGAGTCATGAGAAAGAAGGCTGAAATCTTAGGAGAAGGACAAAGTAAAATCTCACACTAAGTTTAAAGTAGAAAAATGATGACATAAATCAATTAGATTTTTGTCTCATGTGAATTGCCAAAGACAAGGTGAAGATTCTTATTATGACACAAAGGCCAGGAGAGCCTCAGTTTTCCAGGCACAAAATACAAGACATTCGGCTTCCAATACTCACACTAGAGTTGGCGAATATTGAATTTGAATTGGCTGCAGGGTATCCTGTGTTAGTCAAGTCATCGCTGCTCTGCGAAGGCACAAATGCAGGAAAGTGGTTACAGCAACTGCAGAGAAGGGACAACACGGATATCTGTGGCGTCCTAAGTGCTACTTACAGATTTATTACTAGGTCCGTGCAGAAAATAGTTCAATGCTTGTGGGTCTCTAGAGAAGAGAAGAGAAGAGAAGAGAAGAGGGGAAAACACCGTTACTTAGGTTTATACCCATTTTGCCCCGAGTGAAAAGTAAAGAACATATGAGCTTGAGTAAAGTCCTGCCTGTGTTCTAAAAGAGGTTCCCTAATACTTGCTGCTTTATTTTTGTCTTGATGCTGCTTCATTTCCAATTCTCCCTCATGGCTGCCTCTCAGCATTTGTTAGAAAATAAATTTAATGAAAGATTATTCAATCATGAAGTACGTCCTGCATCAGTCCCTGTCTCTTTGCTTCCCTGTTGTATCTGTGCTGACTAATTAAAAAAGAAAAAAGCCCACCAGGTTTAATATGGTTATTTGAGTTTTAGTTAAGCAAGCCTCCCACATCTGACTGAGGTTGGGTTTCAGAAAGAGCACCTTACCCAATAAGATCAAGGAGACACGAGTCATCATCATCATCCATGACAACTACAGAGAAAAAGAAGAGGAGAGCGTGGTTCAGAAAAGCAGGCCGAGGCTGCCAGTGGCACCGCAACACCAAAGCACAGCTCCCGCTCAGCTGGCAAGCCACGGCGGCACGCCTGCAGCTTTCGCCTCTTAGTTGTTCATCAGGAACGCGATGTTTACCATTTTGTGCTTGTTTGGGAGCTAGAGTATTCCATTATTTTTTTTCTTTTAATTGTAAAGAAATCCTTAACTTACAAACTGGGAAAGAACTTAGACAAATCAGAGAGAACTGGCAGCAACCTCCATCACTTGCAGATTCTCCAGGGAGCGGTAAACCAGGACCAGCAACTTCTTCCAACACCCCAGGACCCAGGCAGAAACCACATTTTTTTTTCTTTTTGTTTCAGAGACGATCTCAAGGGTTCAGAGGTTTCTCAACATGGTGAGCAATCTAAAGTCCTTGCTGCATATTGCCTACCTTCCAGGGGGACAATCAGGCAGGTTCTCCCTGCTCCTTGAGACCAAGAGGAGGCCCTTGGCTCTAGGCCATTGCTGCAGCCTCTGCCCCCTCTCTTTGACCCTGTCCTGTCCCGAGGTCCTCCCTTGGCAGCAGGACTGCCACTGGCCAGTGGCAAATAATAAATCATCCACATCCCAACACCAGAATGTTTCAAGTAGAAAATCTACACTAAAAGTTTCCTCCCGCTCCAGGCCCGGAGCTCCCATGCCCCCATCCTTCCCCCAACCCCCAGCCAGCGACAGCATCGGGCTCCAGGAGGGTGGTGACTGTGCTTTGGCTGAAAAACAACCACCGTCCATGTTCCAAGAGTAGTTCTCCCCGCTGAGATCCGGTCAACTTACACTAGTGATCCGACACCTGGCAACACTGCTTCGCACCCATTTCGAGCCATGCGTGGAATAATTTACATCACGGAATGCCAGAGCCAAGAGTTCTGGAGCAGTTGGAAAGGGCAGTTGTGAACGGCAGTTGGACAGAGGAATGAAATCCTGAAGAGATGCCCAGAAATGGGACACGCCCGAAGCAGCCAGACGGGATCATCTCTGCTCAATGTGTGTGTGTGTGTTTCCTGTTAAAACTGCCATCTCCTTTCAGTTCCCTCTAACACCCATTCCAGATTGACTCCTGCCAAGTGGAAGGGCACTCACTTTCCTCGGCAAGCCTCTGACAGGGTAAGTACCCGCCCCCCCGAGTGTGAGACCTTCCTGTTGCTGTAGGAGTTGGCTCAGCTGCTGAATGATCTGGGAAAAAACCGTCCATGTTGAGTGATCCCCAGAGCAGAGGAGGGCGGATAGGTGTGAGTGGAGGGAGAGAAAGGGGGAGGGAGGGAGCTTACCAAAAGATAGCATCCTGAGCTGGCCCTACAGAGAGCAGCTGGTGTGAGATCTGCTTCTGGGGACTCCAACGTGGAGCTACTCAGGGCATGCGTGGGGTACCAGCACATCAGGACTTTTGGGAACTAAAGATGGGATAGGAAGGACAATCAGGAAGGCACACATCAGCCCGATCTCCTGGGACCTCTGTAGGGGTCTTCGGGTAAACCCCATCACTGAACACAGTGGGCTGGCCTCGGCCACACTGCTTGGGTATCTGTGCCTGTCTCCTAGACATTACAATCACACAGAGTAACTAAACCTCTCAAGTGGATAGTATTTCTTTACTTCAACATGAACACTTAAAGGGAGCTCTATGGTAGCCTTGGTAAATTTTAAAGTATTCAGCTTTCTCTGGAACAAATCAGTTAATGATAACGGAAGTGAAAGACAGTCTACATCGAAGACCACCGCCTCTCTGTCAGCCTCCCCCCACACTTTGCACCCTTCATTCCCTTGGTTAACAAGGGATTCACAAATCACCTTGTTGGAGTATCACTACCACTGGTCCTTTCAAGCACAGAGAACATTTACTGTCCCAAAGTTCAAAGTGATAACCACTCCCTAAGCAGCCCAAATAAAAGAGTCATAACACTGAAAAGTCATCAGGCAGCTTCTGATACACTAAACCACACAGGATGGGCAAATGGCTTGATTTCAAAGACTACTCCTTGGAAAGATCCAGCCAGCCTATCCACACAATCAGAAGACCCACAAAGGGGCCTCCTCCTCTAGTAACCCCCTGCCTTCACCCCATAGATTTCCACAAGGCTTCCTTTCCACCCCCAAATGGTTGCAATGGCTAAAGTTCAGCCAATCTGAAGCCAGAAGCCAGAAACTTCTTCCAGGTCTCCCAAGAGGGTGCAGGGTCCCAAGGCTTTGGGCTGTCCTCGACTGCTTTCCCAGGCCACAAGCAGGGAGCTGGACGGGAAGTGGAGCAGCTGGGACATGAACTGGCACCATATGGGATGCCCGAGCTATAGGTAGAGAATTTAGTAGCTGAGCCATCACACTAGTCCCAGCATCTGGTGGTTGTGTGAGTTCTGCTGAGCCCTGCAACAGTTGGGACATCACTGTTCTGGACTCAGCTGCTATTTTAAAATGAGAAAGGCAGAGGCTGGTGTTGTGGGTCAGCAAGCTGATCATCTAGTTGCAACCCTGGCATCCCATAAAGGCACTAGTTCTAGTTCCAGCTGCTCACTTCCCATCCAGCACACTGTTAATGGAGAAGCAGTGGAAGGTGACTCTAGTCACTGGTCTCCTGTACCTATGTGGGAGACTGAGAGGGAAGTTCCTGGCTCCTGGCTTTGGATCGGTCCAGCTCCAGCCACTGGGGACATTTGGGGAGTGAAAGAGCAGAGGGAGGATCTCTCTGTGTGTCTCCTCTTTTTATAACTTTGCCTTTCAAATTAAAAAAAAAAAATCTTAAGAAAAAGTTAGCTGGAAGAAAGGATAACCTTAATGCACAAGGAAATGTCAGAGTATTTTTTTTTAAGATTTATTTATTTTTATTACAAAGCTGGATACACAAGAAAAGGAGAGACAGAGAGGAAGATCTTTCATTCGATGATTCACTCCCCAGGTGACTGCAATGGCCGGAGCTGCGCCGATCCAAAGCCAGGAACCAGGAATCTCTTCTAGGTCTTCCACGTGGCTGTAGGATCCCAAGTCTTTGGACCGTCCTCCACTGCTTTCCCAGGCCACAAGCAGGGAGCTGGATGGGACGCGGGGCCGCCGGGATTAGAACTGGTGCCCATATGGGATCCTGGTATTGCAAGGTGAGGACTTTAGCTGCCAGGCCACTGCACCAGGACTAAGAGAGTAGTTTTTAAACAATGATCTTAGGGTGTGGAAATTCCAAACACATCGCAACCCTTAGAAGTCCTGAAAGACTGGGAAATTCCATACCATAAAACTTCAGACTTCTGGAGTAACATCCTATATCAGAATCTCTGTAGTTGAGTTCCTGCCACTCATGTGGGAGGCATGGAGTGAATTCAAAACTCCTGCCTTTGGTCTGGCCCTTAGCAGCTGTTGTGGAGAGTAAAACCAGCAAATAGAAAATTTCTCTCTCTTTCCCTCTGCACTTCACTCTTTTTGCACCTTTCAAATGAAGTAAATGAACAAATGAGAATCTTAATTCTTAAAATGTTTTTAAAATTCCATATGATGGGGCCCAGTGCGGTAGCGTAGAAACTAAAGTCCTCACCTTGCATGCCCCAGAATCCCATATGGTCTCTGGTTCTAATCCCGGCAACTCTGCTTCCCATCCAGCTCCCTGCTTGAGGCCTGAAAAAGCAGTTGAGGGCAGCCCAAAGCCTTGAGACCCTGCATCCGGGTGGAGACCTGGAAGGTTCTCTGGGCTCCGGGCCTCTGGCTTCAGATTGGCTCAGCTCTGGCCGTTGTGGTCACTTGGGGAGTGAATTATCGACAGAAGATCTTCCTCTCTCTTTATCCTCCTCTCTGTATATCTGACTTTGTAAAAATAAATAAATAAATAAATCTGTAAAAATATCCATATGATGAAAGAAAACTAATTTAAAGATTAAAAAAAAAGTACTTCTTATTTATACTCCAGAGTTTTCCTTTTTGATACATAATAGCTTCTAAATTAAGGAAACAAATTAGTCAGGGTTCTTGAAGAAAATTAGTCTGAATAATCACTTCACAGAAAAGAGAGGACATAGGGCCAGCATGCTGGTATTTCCGGTTGATCTACCACCTGTGGCACTCGCATCCCATTTGGGAGAGAGCTCACTCACTGACTGCTCCCTGCTGGGGGCCTGGGAAAGCAGCGGAGGATGGCTCAAGTCCTTGGCCACCGTACCCTCATGGGAGACCCAGATAAAACTCCTGGCTAAAGATCTGGTGCGTTAGCCTAGTGGCTAATGACCTCGCCTTGCATGTGCTGGAATCCCATAATAGGGGTGCTAGTTTGTGTCCTGGCTGCCTCTCACTTCCCTTCCAGCTCCCTGCTCATGGCATGGGAAAAATACTAGAGGACAGGCCAAAGCCTTGGGGCCCTGTACCTGTCTAGGAGACCTGCAAGAAGCACCTAGCACCTTGGCTTTGGATTATGCCCATTTAGGGAGTACACTAGAGGATGGAAGATCTTTCTTTGTCTGTCTCTCTCTCTCTCTCTGTAAATCTGACTTTCTAATAAAAAAAAAAAAAAAACACCAAAAAACTCCTGGCTTTGGATCAGCTCAGCTTCAACTATTGTAGCCGTTTAGGGAGTGAACCAGTAGACTGATGACTTCTCTCTCCCGTCTCTCCTCTCTGTAAAATATTATCTTTCCAGGGTCCGGTGTGATGACTCAGTGGCTAAATCCTCACTTTGCACACGCCAGGATCCTATAGGGATGCTGTTCATGTCCTGGCTATTCCACCTCCCCTATGCTCCCTGATTGTGGCCTGGGAAAGCAATAGAGGATGGCCCAAAGCTTTGGAATCCCGAATCCACATGGGAGACCCAGAAGAAGTCCTGGCTCCTGGCTTTGGATTGATTCAGCTTCGGCTGTTGCAACCACTTGGGGAGTGAGACAGCGGATGGAAAATCTGTGTCTCATTTCTTTAAATCCGCCTTTCCAATTAAAATAATAAAATCTTTAAAAATAAAAAAACACAAAAATCTGCTTTTCCAATAAAAATAAATAATCCTTAAAAAAATTAAAGATCAGACCAGATGTCTCACATAGCAATTAGGATCCCACGTGGGGCAGAGGGGAGCAGCACAATAGCCTAGTGGCTAAATCCTTGCCTTATATCACCCAGGATCCCCTATGCCACTGGTTCATATCCCAGTTACTCCGTTCCCCATCTGGTTCCCAAAGCCTTGGGACCCTGCACCTGCATGGGAGAAGCTCCTGACTCCTGGTTTTGGATTGGCTCAGCTCTGGCTATTGTAGCTACTTGGGGAGTGAACCATCAGACAGATCTTTCTCTCCTCTATGTATATCTGTCTTCCCAATTTAAAAAAATTCAAAAAATAAGTTTAAAAAAAACCCTACATCCTGTATCACAGTGTCTAAGTTCAATTTCCTGTTCTACTTTTTTTTTTAAAGATTTATTTATTTTGAAAATCAGAGATATTATCCATCTGCTGGCTCACTCTCCAGACGGTCACAATGGTCAGTGCTGGGACAGGCTAAAGCTAGGAGCCTAGAGCTTCTGCTGGGTCTCCCATGTGGGTGGCATGGGTCTAAGTATTTGCACCATCCTCTGTTGCTTTTCCCAGGCTGTTAGGAGGGAGCTGGATTGGAAGTAAGCAGCTGAGAATGATCAGGTTCTCACTTGGGATGCTGGCATCACAGATACCAGCTGTACCAGTTGGGCGACACATCAGCAAGCGGCTTCACTTCTGACTCCAGTTTCTTGCCTGTAAGCACCCAAGATGGCAGCACGATATGACCAAAATATCTGGATCTTTGCCACCTAGGTAGGAGATTTGGATTGAGATCTGGACTCCCTGCTTTGGTCTGACCCCGCCTCTGCTATTATAGGCATTTGGGGAAGATTCTTCTCTGTCTCTGCTTTTCAAATAAAATGGAGGGAAAACGTCAGGAAAGGCATGGCTCCTGAACACATAAAATAATCAACATCACTTACAACAGCAGGAATAGAAATCCAGCCGTTTGGAACTCTCACCTGGGTGGCATGCACTCAAGTACTTGAGCTATCTTTTGCCACTTCCCAGAATGCATACCAGCAGGAAGCTGGGCTGGAAAGCCAAGGAGTGGGACTTGAACATGACAAGGGATGTTTGTGTCCCAAGCGTCAATCCAAATGCTGATCCAAATGCTTGCCTCCCAAGCATTCTTTGACATCAGAATAAACTCATTTTTTTTTACAGTTTTGTTTTTCATCTACTTGAAAGGCAAGGAGAGGTAAAGGGAGAGGAAGTGGGTAAGAGGAGAAGGAGAGAAAAGAGGGTGTGGGTATGGAGAGAAGGAGGGGGAGAGAGATACTCTTTCATCTACAAATTCACTGTCTACAAACGCCTGCAACAACCAGGGATGAGCCAGGCTCAAGCCAGGATACAGGAACTCCACCTGGGTCCCCTATGTGTGTGGCAGGGACTCGACTTGAGCCATCACCTGTTACCTCCTAGAGGTGAATTAGCAGAAAGCTGGCATTGGAAACAGAGCCAGGAGTAGAGCTAGGTACTCCAAGGAAAGATGTGAATACCTCAAGAAGCATCTTTTTAAAAAGCTTATTTATTTTCATTCAATTATTTATTTTATTATTATTTTTTAACAGAGAGAGAGAGCGCTCATCCATCCTCTGGTTCATGCCTTAAATGGCCATAAAGGCCAGAGCTGAGCTGATCCAAAGCTGGGAGCCAAGAGCTTCCAGACTCCCATGTGCAAGAAAGGGCCCAAGGCCTTGGCAATACTTTGCTGCTTTCCCAGGACAAAAAGAGAGTTGGATCACAAGTAGAGCCTCTGGGACACCAACTGGCCACCTATAAGGGATGACAGTGCCGGCCTGTGGAAGATTAGCCTGTTACACCACCTGACAGCCCCACCCACACAGCAGCTTAACTGTTGCAACAGGTGCATGCCCCAAGACGTGTTCTAGGAAGGTCAGCTGTGTGCATCCATTTTGCCTGTCTCAGTCATTACAAGCTAGAAGCAGTGGGAAAAAACTAACTTTGTTGAAGGTCAGAAAGCAGGATTTCAGTTATTTCACAAACTGAAATGGGGTATGTGAGCACAAAAGTTTTTGCTCTGCCTTATCTGTCTCTGTTTTCTTTCTTCTTCTAGAAAACATGGCTTAAAGAAAAAAATGACTAATAAGCCAAAACTTTGATGGAGTCAATCCAACAAGCTGTCCAACCAAGAGTGGGAAACGGCTGACATTTGCTTTAGTTGTATTCATTTGGTAGAGTATCAGCACATGCCGTACTTTCCCAGTGACTTACAATGACCTCTAAAAGGTGCTGAAATCGGCACTGCGAACAACAACTTTTCAGGGGTCCTGAGCCACAGCCACAGCCACAGCCGTTGTCCTCAGAATTTAGTTTCTTGGGCCTGGCGGCATGGCCTAGCAGCTAAAGTCCTCGCCTTGAACGCACCGGGATCCCATATGGGTGCCGGTTCTAATCCTGGCACCTCCACTTCCCATCCAGCTCCCTGCTTGTGGCCTGAGAGAGCAGTCGAGGACGGCCCAAAGCCTTGAGACCCTGCACCTGTGTGGAGATTTGGATCACCGCAGCATTGGTCGTTGTGCTCACATGGGGAGTGAATCATCGGACGGAAGATCTTCCTCTCTGTCTCTCCTCTCTGTATATCTGGCTTTGTAATAAAAATAAATACATCTTTAAAAAAAAGAGAAGAATTTAGTTTCTTGTGCCTAAACTGTGGAAGCTGCATAAACTGTAGCCATTTTCCTGTTTTATTACCTAGGTGCCAGGGTCAGCGTTCTTCGTTTCTTTGAGGAAATCCAGATCCCATGCAGAGGATTTCCTTTAGAAGTTTTTTGTAGTTCTGTGCCACTGGGGATGAATTCTCTCTACTCTCATAATATGCCTTGACTAAGCGTATATTTTGCCTGTTTTTGAAATATAATTTCACTGGGCAAATAGTTCAAGATTGTCAGGCTTTCCCCGACACCTTCAGCTATCTAAATTTACTGCCCAGTTTCTCATTTGCATTATTTCCCAGGATAAGTTGGCTGTTATTCTTCCCTTGTTTCTTTTGTCGTGTGTTCCATTAAAGTTTCCAAACATTTTGTGTTCCTCACCTCCTTCAGGGATCCCAATGACATGTATGCTGTTTGGCTCCCTGCAGTTGTCACAGAGCTTTTTGATTTGTTTTTGCACATTTTTATTTCTTTGCCTTTCATTTAAAATATTTCCTATTGCTATGTCTTTTAGCTCAATAATCTTCTGTTTAGTCGTGTCTAATCTACTGTTGATACTTCCCAATATATTTCCACTGTAGGTTTCATCTCTAGATGTTTTAGTCTGAGTGTTTTAAAACATCTTTCACATCTTATTTAACATGCTCAGTCTTTCCTCTACCTTTTCGGACTTAGCAAAATAGTGGTAACCTTCAATGTTTTTCTCCATTCAGTCTGTCATCCATGTCATTTCTGGGTCAGTTATCTGCTGATTAACTTCATCTGCTTCATTATAAATGATATTTTCCTGCTGGTTTGCATCCCTGGTTATTTTTTAGTAGATGCTGGACATTTGTGTGTATGTGTGTGTGACTTCATTTATTTGTTTGAAAGGCAGAGAGAGAGAGAGAAAGAGAAATCTTCCATCTACTGGTTTACTTCCCACAAATGACTGCTATAGCCAGGCTGAACAAAGCTTAAGCTAGGTTGTTTATCTGAGTCTCCCATGTGAGTGGCAGGGGTCCAAGCACTTGGGCCATTCCCACTGCTTTGTCAGGTGCATTAGCAGGGTTGTATTAGAAGTAGAGCAGCTGGGACGCCAACATCATGGAATGTTGGCATCCCAGGAAGGGGCTTAACCTTGGACATGTGTCAAATGTGAATTTTTTATTAATCAGGTCATTAAAATTTTTTTTCATACAGGTATTTTTGAGCTTTGTATAGGGCACAATGAAGTTGTTTCTATATAGTTTGATCCTATTATTTTTTTTAGATTTTATTTATTTTTATTGGAAAGGCAGGTATACGGAGAGGAGAAGAGACAAAGAAGAAGATCTTCCATCCAGTGATTCACTCCCCAAGTGACCACAATGGCCGGTGCTGTGCCAATCCGAAGCCAGAAGCCAGGACCTTCCTCCAGGTCTCCCACACGGGTGTAGGGTCCCAAGGCCCTGGGCTATCCTCAACTGCTTTTTCAGGCCACAAGCAGGGAGCAGGATGGGAAGTGGATTTGTCAGGACTAGAACTGGTACCCAGCATTTTCAAGGCGAGGACTTTAGCCACTAGGCCACCATGCTGGGCCTACAGCTTGTTTTTAAGTTTTGCCAATCTTTAGGGTTAATTTTGCCCTACCCTGAGGTGACACCCTCCTGAGGACTTCACCTGATTGCCTATGAATTACCAGGATTTTCACACTCTTGCAGGTGGGGACACAAACTGTGCTCTGCCCTGAGGGGTTCCAAGCATCATATCCCTTCTGTCTTTTAGATGTTCTTTACAGAATCTGGATCATTCCCTTTTACTTGAGGAATGACTATCAGCTGAAGACTTCAAGCAGACACTCTGTAGATTTCTAGGAGTTTCTCTCTGTGCAGCTCCTTTCCCAGTGGTACTCTGCCCTGTGAACTTGGGCCTTGTTCACCTCCCGGTCCCATCCCCACAGCTCAGGAAGATGACCAAACTCCCACCAGACCCCCTCCCGTGGTCTGCACACTCTCCTGACAGGAATCGAGGGGAAGGAAGATGCAGCGATCATTTCACTTTATTTTTCCACTCTCGGAAGTCACTGTTCTGTCTGCTTGATATTCCAAATCTGAAAATCATTGTTTCACATCTTTTGTTATTTTTAACTTTTTGTTAAAACATTTATAAGGTAGGAAGGTAAATCACCAGTCCCTCTTAGTGAGTAATGGTCTTATGGTCACTGTTTAAGGCTTTGAAAACCTATTTTAAGATCAAAGAATACCTTATCCTCAGGTCAGTGAAATCGGCAGCATTTCAGAACTATCCGAGCCACTTGAGCAGACCCCTCGGAATATGTACACATTGAGACTCTGGGTTGATAATGAGGTGGTGGTTCCTCATCCCTGGGTACTGGGACACATGGAAAATCATGAGTGGTTTCTACCTTTGCTTCTGCCCTTCCCCCAGGAACAAGAAGAAATAGCAAATTTGGAAGCAATGAATTAACCCAATTTTCCCTAAATCTTGATCCTTCCCACCCTGTTCAACCATGCAATCATCACTAAAAAAATAAAATTAAAAAAAAAAAAAGGTCAAAGAATAGAGACTGGTATTGTGACAGAGCAGGGGGAGCAAACCAGCAGATGGAAGATCTCAGTGACTCCCTGTCTTGCTCTGCAACTGATTTTCAAAATAATTCTTTTTGTTAAAAAAGGTAAAAAATCATTTTTTACATCACAATGTTTTGATTTGAGCCCCCATGCAATGGTTCAATTAGCTAATCCTTTCCTTACAAATGCCACATTCCATATGGGTGTTGGTTCATCCAGAACCCTGCTTGTGGCCTGAGAAAACAGTAAAGAATAGTTCAAAGTCTTGCGACCCTGTGCCTACATGGAAGACCAGGAAGAAGTCCTGGTTCCTGACCTCAGATCAGTTCAGCTCCAGCCATGTGGCCATTTAGGGAGTGAGCCAGTGAATGGAAGATCTTTCTCTCTCTGTAACTCTGTCTTTCCAATAAAAATAAGTATTTGAGCAATAATGCATTGATTTATTTGAAAAGCAGACTGACCAAGAGAAAAAGGTCTTCCATCCATCAGTTCACTCCCCAAATGGCCTCCAAGGCCAAGGCTAAGCCATGCTGAAACCAGGAAACTCCACCCCTGCCAACAATAACAACTGCACTACAGCGCTGGCCCCTAAGAACAGTTGGTATTGATTCCCCAGCCTGAGGTACAGGAGCAGAGATCGTGTTTTCTCCTCTTCCCCCTTTTGTTTTCTATTTTGAACAACAGCTTGAGAACGGGAAAGCTACTTCTTTAATTCTTTAACAAAGTTGTTCCTGCTATGTGCCAGGAGCTGTGTTAGGGCCTGGAAATACCAAATGAGTATAACATAGAATGTAACAACAAACATAAAGACCCTTACTACTTTTGTAGAACTGGCAAAGCAAGGTTGAGAAGTAGTGTTTAAGCCAGCAATCTTCCCCAATGACTTTGGAGCTCAGAAAGTTATGCTACAAGAACAGCAACCCATCCCGTGAGCAGAAAGCATTCTACCTTTACTCCTTTTACTTATTTGTAACTGTTCCAGAGTTAACTTTTGTAATTATAAGACTTCATGGTCTGCCTGTTTGCTACTTTTAAGGCACTTGGCTTCTTTTGGAACAGATACCTGCCACAATCTATTACAATTACAAGGGGAGAAGTGCTGGAGTCCTGGATGGGCAGCCCCAAGCTTCTGCAGGTGAAGGTCACTGGGCTTTTTGTGAAAGAATATGATGTTTTCCTAGATGAAAACATGACACAGTTTCCACAATGATGGCTATCTGCAGTAATTAAGAAGCCGTCAAACTCAACATGATTAGCCCTGAGGTTTTCAGCAATTATTTGAGCAAGGACTTCCTTTTATTACCAGCCAGAGCCTTCTAAGTGGCAAGAAAAGGTGGAACCAGAGGAAGAAGTCTTAAGTTAGGAATTAAAAAAAAATTCTTAAAGTCAAAAAAAGTTGATTGTGAACACAGGCAGCAGATTTCAAAAGCAGGATGTGGAAGTGTTTAAACTGCTTTAATTTCCACTTGAGCAGAGGTGGGGCAGAAGTAAATCTGATACATTAAGCAATCCAGCTGGCCAAAACTGTGCTATAACTTGGTGGGGAGGGCATGGACTAAGCCTAAATGGCTCAGGAACATTGTGAGAAGGCTTTGCAGATGCGGGGGACATGCAGGTGAGAACACTGAATACGGAAGGCACAGGGCCCACTTTGGGCACTAAGATTAACCAACAGTCATCGCTGATCTGCCTCACTCTCCCAGGGCCCTGTTTTCCCATCTCTACATGAATAGACCACATCAGATAATGAGTTGGAGCCAGCACCATGGCATAGCAACTTAATTCTCCACCTGTGGCACTGGCATCCCATATGGGAGTTGGTTTGAGTCCCAGCTGTCCACTTCCTATCCAGCTTCCTGCTAATGGCCTGGGAAAGCAGTACAGGACAGTCCAAAGCCTTGGATCCCTGCACCTGTGTGAGAGACCTGAAAGAAACTCCTGGCTCCTGGCTTCAGACTGACTCAGCTCTGGCTGCTGTGGCCACTTGGGGAGTGAATCAGCAGAGAGATCTTCTCTGTTTCTCTTCCTCTCTGTATATGTAACTTTCCAATAATAATAATAATAATAATAATAATAATAATAACAATAATAAGTTAGGGCCAGGCCCAGCAAGATAGTCTAGTGGCTAAATCCTCCAATTGAATGTGCTGGGATCCCATATGGGTACCGGTTCATGTCCCAGCAGTACCGTTTCACTTCCAGCTCCCTGCTTGTACCCAGTTGAGGATGGGCCAAAACCTTGGGACCCTGCACCTGTGTGGGAGATCAGGAAGAAGCTCTTGACTCCTAGTTTCAGAACAGCTCAGCTCTGGCCATTGCAGTGAACCACCAGATGGAAGATCTTTCTTTCAGTCTCTCCTCTCTAAAATCTGTCTTTCCAATTAGGAAAAAAATATATATTTAAAAAAAAATATTTATTCATTTGACAGAGTTCTACAGAGTAAAAGAGCAAGAGCAAGAGACAGAGAGATCTTCCATTCACAGTTTCACTTCCTAAATGGAGGCAACAACTGGAGCTGGGGTGGTATGAAGCCAGGGCCTAAG
Source organism: Ochotona curzoniae (assembly GCF_017591425.1). NCBI lineage: Eukaryota > Metazoa > Chordata > Mammalia > Lagomorpha > Ochotonidae > Ochotona > Ochotona curzoniae. Next base: position 7,956,622 of record NW_024466004.1, on the reverse strand, counting down.
GACTTGGGCCATCCTTTGCTTCTTTTCAAGGCAAATTAGTAAGGAGCAGGATCAAAAGGGGAACAGCCATGACTTAAACTAGCATTCATGTTGGGATGCAAGTGTCCCAGGGAGCAGCTTAACTCACTATACCACTTGCCAGGCTCATGTGTAGTTTTTTGAAACATTTGGGAGCTGGCACTGTGGTACGGTATACTAAGCCTCCACTTGCAGTGCTGACATCCCATATGGGCACCAGTTCTTGTCCTGGCTATTCCACTTCCAACCCAGCTCCCTACTTATGACTTGGGAAAGCAGCAGAAGAGGGTTCAAGGACTTGGGTCCCCGCACCCCTGTGGGAAACCAGGATGAAACACCTGCCTCCCTCCACTCTATAACTCTGTCTTTCCAACGAAAATAAATAAATAAATAAAAATATGCTTATTAAGATTTATTAATTTTTATTGAAAAGGCAGAGTTATAGAGAGGAGAGGTAGATCTTACACCCACTGTTTCACTCCCCAAGTTGCCGCAATGGCTGAAATTGAGCCAATTCAAAGTGAGGAGCCTCTTCCGTGTGTCTTATGTGGGTGTAGGGTCCCAAGGCGTTGGGCCCTCCTCCACAGCCTTCTCAGGTCACAAGCAGGGAGCTGGATGTGGAGTGGCACAGCCAGGATATGAACTAATGCCGATATGGGATCCTGACATGTGCAAGGTGAGGATTTAGCCACTGAGTCATCGTACCAAGCCAAATAAAGTAAATTTTTAAAAAGAGAGACTAACAAATTTCCACTTCAAAATTTCCGTGTTATTTTTTTTTTTTTTAATATTTGAGAGGTAGACTGACAGGCAGACATTTGAAAAACAGATAGACCTTATGCACAACTGTTCCCAACAGTCAGAGCTAAGCCAGGCCAGGAACCAAGAACTACATCTGGCTCTCCCACATGGGTGGTGGGTGCCACTACTTGAGCCATCACCATTGCCCCCGGATGAGGGCCACACTTGCTACTTTCTTACACTAAAAATAATCAGAGAACCAGCTCTTAATCACAAGTGGGCTTGAGACACAAAAGGAAACACTATCAGCATGGGAAACAGGTGTCTAAGCAGAAGAGCCTGGCCACATTATCAGCTGACAGCACAGCAGGGAAGATGCTGGGGACAGCAAAGCCAAAGCAAAGGAATGGGGCTGGGCACCATAGCCAAGCAACTAGATTCCTTGCCTTGCATATGCCTTGCATATGTCCTGGCTGCTCCTCTTCCTATCCAGCTCCCTGCTGTTGACCTGGGAAGGCTGTGGAGGAGGGCCCAAAGCCTCGGGACCCTGTACCCATGTGGGAGACCCCAGAAGAAGTTCCTGGTATCTGGCTTCAGATTGGCTCAGCTCCCGTTGCAGCCACATGAGGAGTGAATCAGCGGACAGATCTTTCTTTCTGTATCTCCTCTCTGTAACTCTGCCTTTCCAATAAAAATAAATCTTAAAAAGAAAAAAAAAAAAAAAAAGAGGGAGTTCAAAGCAAGTCGTCACCACAAAAACCAGAGCTGCAAACAGGAATTGCTCCAGTGCTTCTGATTTCTAGTTTCATTCAGAAAATATATATCCTTTCTCTAATGAAATGGATACCTCTATTGTTTTCTTAGGTCAAGGGAATTTATTTTAGAGAACATTTTAAATGAAGTCAAAGCAACTATCCTAATTTTTTCTACTTTTAAAACAACAGGATCAAGTGTGGTAGCCTAGTGGATAAGGCCCTCGTCTTAAACACGCCAGGATCTCATACGATGCTAGTTCTAGGTGCTAGTTCTATCTGGTGGCCCCGCTTCCCATCCAGCTCCCTGTTTGTGACCTGGGAAAGCAGTCGAGGACGGCCCAAAGCCTTGGAACCCTGCATCTATGTGGGAGACCAGTAAGACATTCCTGGCTCCAGACTTCAGATTGGATCGGCTCTGGCCATTGTGGACTGACTTTCCAATAAAAATAAATAACTCTTAAGATGCATTAAAATACAGTAAGGTGAAATTATTAAACTCTAAACTATCTAATCTTTCCTAACATTTGGTAGGACACTATTGTTCAGTATTCATATAGTTCGTATATACTACTGTCCCTATGTATGCTTAAAAATATTTGGAATTGGCAATCATTCTTAACAACACATTTTTTTCTCTCTTTGAGCATTAGTATTAGCAATCTAGTTGAAGTTATTAGGCAACTCTCACTGCTTTCTGTCAATGAGTAACATTCCAAATATTTTGGTTTTATTGCACATTCCAAGAAAAACAAACTCTGCAAAAACAGCTACAGATATTAACAAACAAAATTCCATTTTACAGAGTCAGTGATATTACTACATGAGAGGCTGCTGAGAATTTCCTTTTATAAAGGCAGATGCTAAAGAAAAATGTGTGGGCAAAATCAATTCTTTAAAAAGATTTATTTTATTTTTACTGGAAAGTCAGATTTGCAGAGAAGGAGACAGAGAGGAAGCTCTTTCATCCAATGATTCATTCCCCAAGTGACCACAATGGTCAGTGCTGCACCGATCCGGAGCCAGGAGCCAGGAGCTTCTTATGGGTCTCCCTCGTGAGTACAGGGTCCTAACGCTTTGGGCCACCCTCAACTGCTTTCCCAGGCACAAGCAGGGAGTTAGATAGGAAGTGGGGTTTCTGGGATTAGAACCAGCATCTGTATGGGATCCCGGCATGCAAGGAGAGGATTTTACCTGCTAGGCTACTGTACTGGGTCCCAAAATCAATTTTTTAAGGAGGAAAAATTGAACAAAAGCATATTTTTTGAATCTTAAAAATAACTTAAGGATGGGGGATGGCTGGGGTTGTGGTGCATCAGGCTAAGCCACCATTCGCAAAACCAGCACACTGCATCAGACTGACAGTTTGAGCAGTGGCTGCTCCAGTTCCAGTCTACCTTCCGGGGAATACCACCAGAGGGGTTAGTGCGTGGGCTAGTGGGTTAAGCAGCCAGCCTCCTATTTGGGCACCCTGTTAATGTACCTGGGAAAGCAGTGGGTGATGGTAGAAGTGGTTGAGGCCCTGTGTCTCCCATAGAAGACCTGAAAGAGGCTTCTGGCTTTGGCCTGGCCCAGCCCTGCAGTCATTTGGAGAGTGAACCAGCAGATGGAAGACTTCTCTGTCTCTGCTTCTGCCTCTCCCCTTCTGTAACTCTGCCTTGCAGAAAAACAATACAGCCTTAAAAAGAAAATGCCACCGGGCAAGGCAGCAGTAGATGACTCAGGTATCTGGACCCCTGCCACTCACATGGAAAACCAGGATGTAATTCCTGCCTCCTGGCTTCAGTCTAGCCCAACCTGGCTGGTGTGGCCATTTGAACACTGAGTCAGTGGATAAAAGATCTCTGTCTTTCCCCCTCCCTCTGTGACCCTGCATTTCCAATAAATAGTCTATTTTAAAAATGCTTTAAGGGGTGGGCATTTCCTGTGGCAAGTGAACGCTGGTTGAATCAAGCACACTCCCTACCATAGTGCCTTGCCTGACTCGGGTCCCAGCTCCCCTGCTGCTAATCCAGCTTCCTGCTAATGCACATCTCAGGATGCAGCAGGAGATGATGGCTCAAGTACCTGGGTCCTGTTGCCCACGTGGGAGACACAGGTAGCGTTTTGGGTTCCTGGCTTTGACTTGGCCTATTCCTGTGGATGGAGGATTTTCACTCTCTACCTTTCTAATAAAAAGTAAAGCAGAGTAGAAAGTTGCAACCATTTAAGAACACTGACAAACACAGATGCAGCATATTATTCTAAGCAAGATTTCATAATGGGTGCTAACAAAGATTTTTAAAAAGTGGAATCTCATCCCACTTTAAGAGACATACTTGTTTATTTAGCATGAAATAGTCTTTACTTTTTTTAACTTTTTAAAAATATAGATTGACACACAGAAAGAGAAAGCGGCACACAGAGATCTTCATTTGCTGGTTGCAGTCAAATGGCAGCAGAGCTGTAGTCAGCCATGATGAAGACAGGAGACAACAACTCCTTCCAATCTCCCATGTGGGTGGCAGGAGAGTCTGCCCTTCCCATGTGCCTTAGCACGAAGCTGGATCTCAAGTGGAGTTGCCAGGACTTGAAGCAGCACTCTGATGGAAATGCTCACGTACAAGCTGTTGAACTCACTGTGCCACAATGCTGGCTGTAGGAAATTTCATAAATCCCAAGATATGCTATGTAAATTGTAACTCATAACTCATTTCCGTGAAAAACTATTATATATAAAACTGGCTGAGGAAGATGGAAATGTTCTGGAAAGGATGGGAGTGATGATTACACAACAATGTTATTGAACTTACTACACACACACACACACACACATACACACACGCGCGCACACGCAAAAGGAATACTGTGTGCTAGCACAGTAGCTAACCCTCTGCACCAGCATCCCATATGGTGCTGGTTCATGTTCCACCTGTACCACTTCTGATCCAGCTCCCTGTCTACTGCTTGGGAAAGCAGCAGAGGATGACTCAAGTCTTTGGGTCACCTGCACTTACATGGCAGACCTGGAAGGAGCTCCTGGCTTTGGATCAACTCTGGTCATTGTGGTCACTTGGAGAGTGAACCAGCAGATGGAAGATTTTTTCTCTGTCTTTTCTCCCTTCTCTCTCCACAAATCTGCCTCACAGACAAGCATGCATGAATCTTAAAAAAACCCAAAAACTATATACCTAAAATGGTAAATTCTGTTATGTATATTTAACCACAATGAAAATAGAATAAAACATCTGTAAATATTTCAATTAAAAATTAAAAAGACCACAGGAACTTACCTGAATATAACTAGGCATATGCATCTTTAACTAAAACATATATATCTGGGGACAGACATTTGTCACAGTAGTTTAATCATAGCTTCAGAGTCTACATCCCATAATGAGCTACCTGGTTCAAGTCCAGACTGCTGCTAATACATATCCTGGAAGACAGCAGGGGACATCCTAAGGACTTGGGTGCCTGTCACCCATGTGGGAGACCTGGTTGTGACTTGTCCTGCCAATGGCTGTTGTGGGTAACTGGGGAGCAAACCAGCACATGGAAGATTTCCCTGCATGTGTCTTTCAGCCTCTTGTTTTCTTCATCTTTTGGCCTCTTACAGAAAATGAAAGCAAACAAATCTAATAATCTATTTCTGGAGAAGTTTTTTTTTTTTTCCCTTCAAAGAAAAGAAAGGGAACCAGGAGCCAGGACCTTCTTTCAGGTCTCCCATTCAGGTACAGGATCCCAAGGCTTTGAGTTATCCTCCATTGCTTTCCCAGTCCACAGGTAGGGAGCTGGATGGGAAAAGGAGCAGCCGGGACATGAACCAGTGCCCATATGGGATGTTGGCACTGGCAGGTAGAGGATTAGCCAGTTGAACCATCATGCTGGTCCTAAAAAATATTTCTGAAAATATTTTTTAAGTTCTAATCGCTTCTCAGCCTTTTGGCTAAGATCAAGTGTATTTTAAGTTCTATTTTTGTTTATTTGAAAGGTAGAGAGCCAGGGAAAGTAACAGAGACAGACACAGAGAGTGCTCCCATCTTCTAGTTCTCCCCACAAATGTCCTCAACAACCAGGGCTGGGCCAGGATGAAGCCAGGAAGGAGCTGGAACTCCATCCCGGTCTCCCATGTGGGCGGCAGGGTCACCTGCTGCCTCTGAGGCTTTGCTGGCAGGAAGCAGAATATGTGGGACTTGTACTGGGCACTCTGGTGCGGGATACAGGTATCTCAAGCAGAGTAGTGTGTTAAGCCTTGTAATGAACACCTGCCCCAAAACAAGGGTTCTCCACACTGTCCGTGCCTTCGCCTGGTGAGGCCTTTGGGTCTCTTCTCAGAATAAAACACTTTGAGTTGCAGAACATCTATGGGATTCACAGAAATACATGTAAGTTTTTAAAACTGTAATTTAGTTATAAATGTGATTTTCATCAATGCATTGAAATATAAGCTTTAGCAGTGAGTCTAATAATGATAATCATATGGAAGATGGTAATCTTGCAAGATAGCTGCAAGTTGAAAGTGCTTTAACAGCATTTCTACTCAGCAACAAATTCCTGGGGACTGTTATTCTGAGTTTTTGCCATGACTCGTAAGCACAGGACTTGCTAAATTTCAGCTTGGAGTTTACTGAAAATGAAGATCCCTGTCTTTCTTTGCAACCTGAGGTCATAGGTCCCCTGCTGCCCCTCAATTTTCTCCAAAGGACCTCTCACAATCAGTTATGAAGCCCTGCTGGAGTACAGGGCGTTTGTTGAATCGGCGAAGAGAACAAGCAATACCCAAACTGAGCATGATGGGACACTAAACATCTGTGTTGGCTTCAGTGTTCGCCCCTCCCACACCCCAACTCACAAAGGAGTTAGGAGCCTTAAGTTTTAGGTTAATGACACCAAGAGGATGAAACCTCAAGCCAGGAACATTGTGCAGTCAGAAGGTGGGGCCTTTGAGAAGTGGCTAGGTAGGATTACGTCATGAGGGAAGAAGCCCTGTGATGGAACCCTGGTGATGGCTCTGAGGAGAGAGATGGCACAGCTGTGGGCACACTCTGTTGTGTGAAGCATGGTGTCACCCCAGGATGCTGCCAGCAAGAACACCATCCCAGAGGCTGAGACCCATGGGGCCTGCTCCATTGTGCACCGTGCACCTCTGAAACTGTGAGCCCGCATTAAACCTCTGTCCTTATGTATCAAGTTAACATGTCTCAGGTGCTTAAGTCTTTTATGACCAAACAGCAGATGGAGGCACAGAAACTGGGCAACAAGAGGAGGATGAGGAGGACGCGTTTGGAGGGGCAGGCGAGAGAAAGCTGGGAAGGTGCTGTCAGCGGGTTCTGACGAAGGTCAGACAGAACTGAGACTTCTTAGAGACTGGATTCATTGGTTGGGACCAAAATGCTGATGCTGGTGCAACACTATTTTTAATAAGTAAATCCAGTAGGATAGACTTGTAGGTTTTTAAAATTAAGGCTAATTTTTAATCTTTTAATATTTTTTAGAAAGATTTATTTATTTGTATTGGAAAGTCAGATACACAGAGGCAAGGAGAGACAGAGAAGATCTTCTCTCAGCTGGTTCATTCCCCAGGTAGCTGCAATGGCTGCAGCTGCACCAATCCGAAGCCAGGAGCCAGGAGCCTCTTCAGGGTCTCCCAAATGAGTGCAGGGTCCCAAGTCTTTTGGACAGTCCTCAACTGCTTTCCCAGGTCACAAGCAGGGAGCTGGATGGGAAGCAGGGCTGCTGGGATACAAACCGGCACCCGTTTGGGATCCTAGCATGTGCAAGGCAAGGATGTTAGCCACTAGGCTACTGTGCCAGGCCCAAAATAAGGCTAATTTTGTCTTACTTGACCATGTTTCCATAGTTTTGCCTTAAGAAGGTCTTAATTTCCTCTTCAAATATTCATAGTCTTATATTTTTCCCTATAGTAAAATTATTTTTCTATGAGTTCATTGGTAAACTTTTTTCTTTTTTCTTTAAGCAATTGAGTATTTTGACATTTAAAAAAATATTCTATTTATTTGGAAGGCAGAGTTAGAGAGAGAGATCTTCCCCCTGCTGACCACAAAGCTGTAGCTGAGCCAGGCTAAAGCCAAGAGCTTGGAACTCCATCCAGGTATCTATTGGATTGGAAATGGAGTAGCTAGGAACCCGTAGGAACCCATAGTGTTGGGGGCGCTGACCATTTCCTGCCCTGTGATTGGCCCTTTGCCCTGATTGGTGTGCCTTGGTTATCTTTAAGCTGATTGGACAAGTTTGACATATAAGCCAGGGGCTTGGCGGGGGAGGGGCTGGAGCATAACGGTCATAACGGTCATAATGGTTCACAACGGAATATCGGAATAAAGTGCCTTGGAGACTCTCTCAAGTGTCAGGGGATACATAGTGCCATAAGATTTTCTTACAATTTTTGTTACAATTTTTGTTAACTATCGTCTAAACATTTGTTTTATAATAGAGGTTTAATGGAAAGGCAAGGCATGTACATCTGAAATTATTTTCCAAACTGCAGAAAGCATTATCAATGTGCATGAAAATAAACATATATTATGATGGATATTCATAGCAGTACTAATTAAGGCCTTTTAGCTATTAACATACACAAAGTGATAAAAAAAAATTCTACTAACAGCTCACATCTACTAAGTACCTTCTTTCTGCAGGCACTTCACACAATTCCTAATCCTTCCATCAGTCTTGCCGGGCACGCAGTTTCACGCCTGCTTTTATGGAAAATGCAAAACACATGTTCACCACAGCCAAGCTGGTAAGCAGCAAGGATTCTAATTCCTGCTCTTTACTTCTGTGGTGGCAACATTAGGATTTGTGGAATAGGAGTTTAATTTCTGTAAACATTTCCCAGGGCAAAAGATAGTAACTGAGAATCCCAAAACACTTCATCACATAGTAAAATCAAAACTATCAACCAAAATTTCACAAATTTTGGACCCAGCACATTGGCTCAACTGGCTAATCAATCCTTCACTCCCAAATGCTGCGATCTCATATGGATGTCAGTTTCTGTCCTGGCTGCTCCATTGCCCAGGTTATGGTTATTGCTTGTAACCTGGGAAAGCAGTATAGGACGGCCCAAAGCCTTGGGACCCTGCACCTACTTGGGAGACCTGTAAGACGCTCTCAGCTTCTGGCTTTGGATCAACTTAGCTCCAGCCGTTGCGGCTATTTGGGGAGTGAACCAGTGGATGGAAGACCTTTCTTTGTGTCTCTTCTCTCCATTAATATGATCTGCCTTTCTAATAAATAAATATGTTCTTTAAAATAAAATTATTTTAATTTTCAGTGAACTTAATTTAAGGTGTTTCTGTATCTTCCTAAGAAAAGTCAAGCAGCCTGGTTCAAATCTATCACATCACTACAAGGCCCAGGGCAGGAAGCAATGGCTGTTGACTCCGGCTATAGAAAGCAGCTCTGCGAAAACCCAGCCTAACAGGAGCATGGCACAGTTTTTGCCCACGTAAGACAATGGGAAAAGGATTCCTTTAAAGGAGGGGTGGAGGCTTCACCTTGAGATAAACTCAGTAACTCATATGTCTGCTTCCCTGATTTCTTTATAATTTGCTTTATTTAAAGGGAAGAGTGTCAGAGAGGGCGAGACATTGCTTCACTTCCCAAATGGCTGCAATGGATGGGACTGCATCCAGCTGAAGCCAGGAGTCCAGAATTCCAACCTGATTTCCCACAGGGTCAGTAAGGCCCCAAGGACTTGAGCCATCTGCTACTGTTTTCCAAGGCACATTATCAGGGAGCTAGATCAGAAGCAGAGCAAGTAAGTTAATGGCAATTAAAGGAGACCCTGAAGGTGGAACCTAATCCACCAGAGCTGATACACATGTAATAGAAAAACACACTAGAATTTCCTTTCTCTGCTACAAGAGGATACATCAAGTAGGCAGCCCTGGGGCTAATGTTGGGGCTCATGGGTTAAACAATGGCTTATGGAGCCTGTATCCATGTGGGAGTGCTAGTTTGAATTCCAGCTGCTCCGCTTCCAATCCAGCTATTAATGTTCCTGGAAAAGCATGGATGATCCATATGCTTGAGCCTAGCACTAATATGGGAGACCTAGATGGCGTTTCCGGCTCAAGACTTTGGCCTGGCCCCTGCCGGCCTGCTGCAGCCAAGTGGGAATGAACCAGAGGACAGGTTGGAGCTGTCTCTTGCTCTGGCATCTTTCCTTTTAAATAAAGATAGAAAGGAGGAGACTGCCATCTGCAAGCCAGGGCGGAGGCTCTTATATAAATGTATAAGTGAATGGCTAGCACCTTGGTGATGGGCCGCCCAGACTGTTGAAATTTGAGAAAATAAACCACTGTTGTTCAAACCACCTGGTCCGTTGTCTTGTTACGGCAGCCAGAACACAAAAATACACACTCCAGTGTTCAGAACCTCAGAACTTACTCTTGCAGTCTTCTTCAGTTTATATATAGACATATATATATATATATGATTTATTTATTTTTATTGGAAAGGCAGATATACAGAGAGGAAGAGAAAGAGAGAGGAAGATCTTTGGTCCCATGGTTCACTTCTCAAGTGGCCACAATGGCTGCAGCTGAGCTGATCTGAAGCCAGGAGCTAGGAACTTCTTCCAGGTCTCCCATGAGGGTGCAGGGTCCCAAGGCTGTCCTCGACTGCTTTCCCAGGCCACAAGCAGGGAGCTAGATGGGAAGCGGGGCCGCCAGGACTAGAAACAGCGCCCATATGGGATCCTGGTGCATTTAAGGCGAGGACCTTAGCCAGTAGGCCACTGTACCAGGTCCCAAACACTGGTTTTTAAAGTGATCTCAAATGTCTCTTGTTAAATTTCTCAGTGTATTTTCTAGGCTACACTGGAAATATCCTAAAGGGAAACCTGCTAACCAAGGGTATTTCAAAAATGTCACGGAGAGCCCAGTGGATGGCTCAAAGGCTAAATTCTCACCTTGTAAACATCGGGATCCCACATGGGCACCAGTACATGTCTCAGCTGCTCCACTTCCCATGCAGCTCCCTGCTTGTGGCCTGGGAAAGCAGTAGAGGATGGCCCCAAAGCCTTGGGACCCTGCATTAGAGTTGAGAGGTGACCCAGAAGAAGCTCCTGGCCTAGGATAGGCTCAGTTCTTGTCCTTGTAGCCATCTGGGGAATCAATGAATGGAAGATCTTTCTCTCTGTCTCTCCTCGCTGTAAATCTGCCTTTTCAATAAAAATAAATAATAATGCCTTTAAAAAATATGAAGAGAAAAAAAGGCAGATACCTTAGATACTCAATGTAGTTCAATAAGGAAAATAGGTGCTTTGGCTCCAAAGCCATAATGGACAATACTTCATTTTTCAGTGAAATTACTGCCCTGTTGAAAGCATTTTTGTTACTATGTAACAGGAAAATCCTTAGGCTTTAAGTATTGTGTATTTCACATTTCATGCTGTCTCTACACAGCCTTTCTTCCTCCCTGCCCTATTTCTCTTTCATGATTTCTCACTCCATCCAAAGATCTGCCCCTCACGGAATCATTCAAAGCTAGCTTTGGAGAGGAAATTCTTCTACTTGTGTCGTCTTCTGGTTGACGAAGTCTTGCTTTTGCTTTAGATTCTATTTCAAAATCCATTTCCTATGTGGAACTTTCAATGGTTCCTTTCCTCCATGATTTATGGTAATTTCTTAACTGCTAGAACATCTGATTTACCCTTAAATCTTTAACCTTTAAACACAGTGTACAACAATATACCAGCGCTCATATTAAAAAGATAAGCAGGGGGCTCAGCATGATGGCCTAGTGGCTAAAGTCCTCACCTTGAATGTGCTGGGATCCCATATGGGCACTGGTTCCAACCCCAGCAGCTCCAGTACCCATCCAGCTCCCTGCTTGTGGCCTGGGAAAGCAGTCGAGGATGGCCCAAAGCGTTGGGATCCAGCACCCACATGGGAGACCTGGAGGAAGTTCTTGGCTCCTGGCTTTGGATCAGTGCAGCACCAGCCGTTGCGGTCACTTGGGGAGTAAATCATCGAATGGAAGATCTTCCTCTCTGTGTATCTGACTTTGCAATAAAAATAAATAAATCTTTAGAAAAAAAATGGTAAGCAGGGCCCAGCATGGTAGCCTATTGGCTAAAGTCCTTGCCTTGCATGCACTGGGATCCCATATGGGCTCTGATTCTAACCCCAGCAGCTCCACTTCCCATCCAGCTCCCTGCTTGTGGCCTGGGAGAGCAGTAGAGAATGGCCCAAAGCCCTGGAACCCTGTGCCCACGTGGGAGACCCAGAAGAAGCTTCTGGCTCCTGGCTTCAGGTCAGCTCAGCTCTAATCATTGCAGATTGTTCTCTTTGGGTATACATTATTTTACCTACAATATACACCATGAGAAAATGATTTCAATGCATATCGGGTGACACAAAAAGAGAAGCAAGTTGAAAAGTTGGAAATTTTTTAAAAGCCCTCCAGTTTGAGGCTTGTGGCTGGAGGCAGTTCTCCGCACCTCCCGGGGTGAAGCCTCAGCTCACAAGTGCGATTTCACCTGGGCTGTCCAGGATTCCTCCAACCCTGAAAGCCTAACACGTCTGCAGATTAACACCCAGGTAGTGAGAACGAGCCAGTCGACCTCGAATTACATTTATTTTCACCTCTAGGAAAAATCAGCATTAAGCCAAAATATAACACCACAAGCTTCTTTGAAAGCCAAGAGAAAAGCAATACTTCCAATTGAAATGACACAATTAAAAACAACTTTTATTCTCACTTACCAAGTGAAAGGAAATCTGTTCTGTCTTTGGTGGGGGGGTAATGACGTCTATCCATGGAAAGATTTACTTCTAAAAACTCACTATATTATTTCTCAGGCTAAACTATGAAAGTTTGGGGCCCCGCACATAGCAGAGGTGCAGGTCCTAACTGCTCCATTAGCAATCCAGCTCCCTTTTAGTGCACCTGGAAAGGCAGTAGGAGATGGCCGACGTGTTCGGGTCCCTATTTCCACAAGTGAGACCTAGATGGAGTTCCTGGCTCCTATGTTTGGCCTTAGCATGAGCCAACCCTGGCTGCTGCAGTCATCTGGGGAGTGAACCAGCAGATGAAAGTTCTCTTTGTAACTCTGCCATTCAAACAAGCAAATACATAAATAAATCTAAAAATAAGAAAAAAGAAAAAGCTATCAAAGGCCCCAGCGTGGTAGCCTAGCAGTTAAATTCCTTGCTTTAGACATCTAGGGATCTCATTTGGGCACTGGTTCATATCCCAGCAGTCCCACTTCCCATCCAGCTCTTTGCTTGTGGCCTGGAAAGCAGTAGAGGACGGCCCAAAGCGTTGGGACCCCGCACCCACGTGGGAGACCTGGAAAAAGCTCCCGGCTCCTGGTTTCGGGTCAGCTCTGTTCTAGCTGTTGTGGCCGCCTGAGGAGTGAATCAGAGGACAGAAGATCCTTCTCTGTCTCTCCTGTCTATAACTCGCCTTTCCAATGGAAAAAAAGTCTTTTAAAAAAACTATCAAAATTTGTTCTGAAAACCTCTGACATTAATTCTAACTTCACATGTAATCACAATTAACTTTCTTTAAAAAGCACAAATATAAATCTATATTTAATCCTTCAAAATGGCATCCAGAATTCTCCTATTCTACTTCTTGAGAAATTTATGGAGAGATAAATACAACTACAAGTTGTTTCATATTCATAAAATGTGCATGTATTAGTTAATTAAGCAACCATAGCTTTAAAAAAAAAAAAAAAACACCTTTTGGTGGCTAGAGTGGTGGCATAGCTAGTTAATTTTCTACCTGTGGCACTGGTACCCTATATGGGCACAGATTTGTGTCCAACGGGCTCACTTGCCATCTAGTTCCTTGTTTCTGGCCTGGGAAAGCAAAGGAGAATGGCCCAAGGTCTTGGCTCCTTGCATCCCCATACGAGAGAATCTCCAGGTTGCAGGTTCCGGACAAACCCGGACTTGGGTATTGTTGTCATTTAGGGCATGAACTAGCAGAGGAAAGACTTGGGTTTCCCCCACCACTTCTTTAACTCTTTCAAGTAAAATAACTTAAAAAAAAAAAAAAAAAGATTTGGGCTAGGCACAATAGCCTAGTGGCTAAAATCTTTTCCTGGCATGAGCCAGGAATCCCATGTGGGTACCAGTTCAGGTTCCAGCTATTCCACTTCCTGTCCAGCTCCCTGCTTTTGGCCCGAGATAGTAGAAGATGGTCCAAAGCCTTGGAATCCTGCCCAACGTGGGAGACCTGGAAGAGGTTCTGTGCTCCTGGCTTTGGCATGGCTCCGTTCCAGCTGTTGCAACCATTTGGGAGTGAAGATCTTTCTCTCTGTAGTTGCTTTTCTTTGTAAATCTTTCCAATAAAAAATTTTTAGAAAAAAAAATGTATTGAAAAGTCACATTAACAGAGAGGAGGAGACAGAAAGATCTTTTGTCTGTGGATTCATTCACCAAATGGCTGCAATGGCCAGAGTTAAACCCATATAAAGGTAGGGGCCAGGATCTTCTTCCAGGTCTCCCACGTGGGTGCAGGATCCCAAGGCTTTGGGCCACCTTCCACTAATTTTTCAGACCACAGCAAGTAGCTGGACGGGAAGTAGAGCAGTCAGGATACAAACTGGCACCCATATGGTATCCCTGCCCTTAGAGGTAGAAGATTAACCAATCAAACCTGTACAGGCCACAAAAAAATAAATCTCAAAAAAATTCTGAAGAAATGCTTAGGGCTACAAAACTTACTCTTTAATGGGGATGTCAATATCACCACTTTCCTAAACCCATCGAAATTTCCTTTCTGCCTAGGATCATTTGGATATTTTAACCATCATTTGCGGATCACCTAAATTATTAATTTAAAAATTGTCCTCCGATAGGATCTCAAGTACAGCCTCCAGCTGCAGTGGTTAGGTTAGACCAAATCATTTCACAGGCCTTCCATGGTCTATGGCTGGGTGGTGGCCGTGCCTGCTGAATACCTACTCCAAATAGAAACCTAACAAAACTGATTCACCTTTTTTGTTGTTTTGTTTTACAAAATCACAATTTTTTAAAAAATGTATGTCAGGCACCTGGTGAGATGGTTCTATGGCTAAATCCTCATCTTGCGCACACCAGGATCCCACATGTGCACTGGGTTGTGTCCCAGGTGCTCTGTTTCCCATCTAGCTCCCTACTTGTGGCCTGGGAAAGAAGTAGAGAATGGCCCTAAGCCTTGGGACCCTGCAGCCACACTGGAGACCCAGAAGAATCTCTTTCAATGTGACCACTTGAGTGGATGGAAGATATTTCTCTGTAAATCTGCCTTTCCGAAAAAAAATTAATCTTTAAAAGAAATGTAGGACAGACAAGTTTAAAAGATGTCAAATCTGAATGAAGGCACTGCAGTTTCAACACTCCTCAGCTATATTTAAAATAGTTGCTATTAGGGCGTGGCACGGTAGACTGGCAGCTGAAGTCCTCGCGTTGCACACCCCAGGATCCCATATGGGTGCCTGTTCACGTCCTGACTCTACTGCTTTGGAATGGCAGGAGCGCCTGGCTCCTGGCTTCAGCTCTGGCATTTCGGCCGCTTGGGAAGCGAGTCAGTGGACAGAATATCTTTATCTCTCCTCCTCTCTGTTAATCTGAATTTCCAATAAAATTAATTTCAAAACAAAATTGCCATTAGGGTTGGTGTGTTGGCTCAACTTTTAATCCTCTATCCCCAAGCGTAGCATCCCATGTGAGTGCTAGTTCATGCCCAGGCTGCTCCACTTATTGTCTGGGAAGGCAACAGAGGATGTCTCAAAAGCTTGGAACTCTGAAACCATGTGGGAGACCTGGAAGATGCTTCTGGGTTTGGATCGGCTCAGCTCCAGCTATTGCAGTCATTTGGGGAGTGAATCAGCAGATGAAGAGTCTATGATGACTAGTGTGGAAATTGATTTTCATTGAATGACGAAGAAAATTCCACAGTGACCGTTTGTGGCCATGCATGAGGAGCTTGGGCACCAGTTCAAACAGGTCAGGAGCTGGTATTGTGGTACACCAAATTAAGCTGCCACCTCAGACACTGGCATCCCCATATGGGTGCCAGTGTGAGACTCAGCTGCTCCACTTCTGACACAGCTCCCTGCTAATGTGCCTGGGAAAGTAGCAGATAACCCAAGCACTTGGGCCCCTGTACCCACATGGGAGACCTGGAACAAGCTCCTGGCTCCAGCCTTGCATAGCCCTGGTCATTATATGGCCATTTTGGGGAGTGAACAGCAGATGGAAGGTTCTTTCTCTCTGTTTTTCCCTTTCCCTAATTCTGCCTTTCAAATAAATAAAAACTAAGTCTTGTGCGGAAAACCAAAAACAGGCCAGGCTGTGCTTTCCTGCAGACTAAGAAAAAGTCCTTTTGGGCCCGGCGCAGTGGCGCAAGTGGTTAAGGTCCTCACCTTGCACGCCCGGGATCCCATATGGGCGCCGGTTCTAATCCCGGCAGCCCCGCTTCCCTTCCAGCTCCCTGCCTGTGGCCTGGGAAAGCAGTCGAGGACGGCCCGAAGCTTTGGGACCCTGCACCCGCGTGGGAGACCCGGAAGAGGCTCCTGGCTTCGGACCGGCATAGTATCGGCCCATTGCGCTCACTTGGGGAGTGAATCATCGGACGGAAGATCTTCCTCTCTGTCTCTCCTCTCTGTATATCCACCTTTCCAATAAAAAATAATAAAAATAAATCTTTAAAAAAAAAAAAGTCCTTTTGATGTGTTATTCCACTGGCCACAACTTGGTAATCATGCCTGTTTTCAAGCTACAGAGAGGCCTTTAAAAAGCCTTTTCCTAAAGCCGATCACATCTTACAGATTTTAAATACTTTCCCTTAAAGTTTGTAAAGTGCTGTGCTTCACACCAATAGCACTCCAAACATAACTTGAAATACACCACAAAATACTCAAAATCTCAAATGTCCTCTCTAAAAATTAGAAGTGTTTAAGGTGAAAGATGTGACCGACTCCTGATAGCCGTTAGGCACAAAGCTGAAGTGTGACCCCCACACAAAATTCACCATCCCATGCAAATAAAAACCTCAGAATTTACTCAGGGGTAGGCTTGATATTTGGCATACACTGTCAGCCTAAGAGACCTGGGTTTTCTGGTCATAATTATAATCTATCAGCAAAAATACTGTTTTTCCCTTTGAAATGGAGGCATTTAATTTGCAAGATCTGAAAATGTTTAGCTACTAAGCAGCCATTTGGAGATTAAATTTCTCCATGAATTTAACATGAACGGCAAAATGCATGATCTCTGCTATATATCCAAATCTCAATTCTGTTAATCAGTAATGCAGCCTGCTTCATAATTCATTCAATGAAGGTAAAAGCTACTTTAGAGGGTTGAGAACTTAATGCTATTTATTAAATACTACTAGGGAATGAGGGGCTGTCAATCCACCTGTCATGTTGGCTGGTGACATCCACATCTACCATTGAAGCGCTGGTTGGAAACCTATTCCACTTCCAGCCATCGTACCTAAGAAAGCAGTGGATGATGGTCCAAGCATTTGGGACCTTGCCACCCATTTGGGAAACCAGGATAAAGTTCTTGGCTATTGGTCTCAGCCTGGCCTGGCCCTAGCTCTTGCACACATTTGGGCATGTTTGGGGAGTGTACCAGGGAATAGAAGACCTATCTCCTTATCACTTTGCCTATCAAGTAAATAAAAATCTCAAAAAAAAAAAATGTCAACCATCAGGATGTAAAACAACATAAGTTTAAAAAAAGTCCCCTCTCTCATGTTCTGAGAATGTTTATTTGAAAGGCAACACACAGATAAAAAGAAAATATTTTAACAGCAGGCCAGGACACAAGGGATAGTTCATGATAATACAAAGCAGCATCAGAGCTTGAAGTGGAAAAAGCTAATTCTATGAAAATAATCTTTTCCACAGGATAACCCACTGCTGGGATCCCTACACCCCATGTTGGAGTGAACAGGATTGAATCCTGCCTGTTTCTGGCTCCCGGCTAATTGCCAGGAGGCACCAAATAATAAGATACTTGGGTCCTTTGCCTCTCATGTGGGCAACCCAGATGAAGTTCAAAGCTCCTATCTTTGACTTGGCTGTGAGAGGAATTTGGGGGATGAACCAGGGGCTCCAAAATCTGCATCTCTTTCTGTGTTGTTCTACATTGCAAATAAAGAGAAAAGAAACGTCTTACATGTCCTCATTCTCTCTTCCAGGCTTTCATTTCAGGCAATGTGATTAACGTGTTTGCAAGACAGAGATCCAAAGAACCCACAAAATTAGAAAATATTTAAGTTTATTACAAAGATATTTTATTAAAAAGATTCATAATTAAGCAATTCACAATTTTACAAATGAAAGCCGATTAGGAGTCAGGGGGCTGGGACAGGCAGATCTGGTGTGGTGAAGTTTCAGGGCGTGTCCCCAAGTGGAAGCTGGGAGGAAAGAAAGCCACAGCTGCTCCTCCCACTACCTCCTTTGGGTCACGTTCCCAAACACCCAACAAGAGCCAGGCTGCTGCAGTGCTGGGGGAGCACAGAGCCAGGCATCAAAGTCTATTCCTTTTCAGGAAGCTATCCCTTCTCCACTGTAACTTCCCCCAGCCTGCTGACCACTTCACTCGCCACAGTGCCCACCCACTATAGGATACTACCTCTCCAGAGGTCGCAGGCCCCCGCAGTGCTGTCAGCAAACAGAGAGCGTCCAACACATTCTAAGTGCTATGCTGAAGGCTTGGGGTAAACCAGTAAACAAGGAGACGTCACATGAGACTCCTAGACCTTCCTCTCAGAACCTGCGTCTAAGTGAAACTCAACCTGCGCGATAGTGTAATGGTTAAGGTCTTCGCCTTCCACGTGCCAGTTCTAATCCTGGCAGCCCTGCTTCCTGTCCAGCTCCCTGCTTGTGGCCTAGGAAAGCAGTCGAGGACGGCCCAAGGCCTTCGGACCCTGGACCCACGTGGAAGACCTGGAAGAGGTTCCTGGCTCCTGGCTTCAGATTGGCTCAGCTGCAGCTGTAGCATCTGCTTGGGAAGTGAGCCACTGGATGGAGGATCTTCCTCTCTGTCTCTCCTCCTGTCTGTATATCCGCCTTTTCAATAAAAATAAATAAATCTCACAGGCAGGATTGGTGTGAGAGGATACTTTCTCTTGCTCGCAGTACCTCAGTAGAAGCACCCATCTTCCCCAGAAAATAGAGTACTGTGCCAACAGTTTAAGGGAGTATGTGAGTAACTGTAAATGCCGCAAATGTTTACATGTTACCCATTTTTGTGGTAAAATATATCATGCACTTCTTACTCCAACCATTTTTCAATGCTCGCTTCAGTGGCAATAAGTGCAGTCACACTGCTGTGCATCCATCACCACTGTCACAACTGAGTCATTATCCCAAATGTAAACTCTGTACCCTCACTCCCTTACACTATTTTCCTGATTACATTCAGAGCCCAGCACTGCCATTATCTCTTGCCTCAGTAGCATTTCAAAGTTTATCACAGAAATCACTACCTTGTAACCACCCCTCAATTCCCCAGCTCATTACTTCCTGTCACACCTGGAGGGCAAAGCTCCAGCCCTGGCTAAACAGATCACCTGCTGGATCTTGGCTGCTATCCTGACTACTCAATGTTGCTGCCAGGAAACCAGCCACAAGTCCCAGAGAGATTACCTTGGTTCCCACGGATTTCCTTGCTCGGCAGTCCAAGGTGAGCTGCCCCTCTCCTGAAACCAGCCATCACCTCTAAGCGGCTGGCCTTGCAGAGCCGACAAAGACCCATTCGACACCTCTCAGATTCACAAACCCCCTTGAACTTGCACCCATACTCTCTGCCTTCTCTCCTACAACACAGCAGGGGGGGTTCCTGTTCCATCAAAGGCACACTCTCCTGTGCTTTCTGTTTCTTATAAATTCTGCTCCCCTGATGATCTGGCATCTTCTCTGCTTTTCTTCTCTGCTTTCTGTTGGATATTCTCATTGGCCTGCTTGAAATGCTCTTCTAACTCCTGCCATGTATGCCCATTTCACCTTTCCCCCAGCCATCAATGTGCAGTCTCTTCAACATGTGTACACCACATGTCCCATTCTCCTCACAGTGCTTCCCAACCTGGCTCCACCCTGAGCCACTGAAACCACAGCATGCTGCCAGATCCAAGCAGGCAGTTCTCCACTCTCTGAGCACCTCAACCTGGACAAAGATAATAATACTGTCTCCCGATGTAGTGGCTGAGCCTTTTCACTCTTCTCCACTCAACCATCAGCTACTCAAAGTACCTTAGGACTTATCTTGCTGTCACAATGAATGCCCACTCTGGACCACTCCCTGGGCTTAACTAAATATTCAATGCCTACTCGACATTCCACTAGGATGTCACAAGTATATTTAAACACAACAGGTTCCACGCATGGAACATCACCATTCTCTCTCTCCTTACATATTATTTTCAGTGTTCTCTACCCAGGAAATGGTACCAGCAGCCATGCAAGGTGTGGCCAGAAACCTGAAATCCTTCTGATTCCACCTCCAAAATATAACTGAAACTTCACATATTTCTTCCACCTGCACTGCCATTCTACTTGCCTAGACTAATCACAGTATCTTTTTGCCTCTCTTCTCTGCTTCCACTTCCCTGTGTAACAGTGACCTTTCAACACATCACCTCCTAACCAAAGCCCTAAAACCCTTCAACAGTTTCTCATTGCCACCAGAATTAAATTTAAAAATTTCCCCTATGGTCTACCACAAGAGGCCCAACAGGATCTCTTCCCACTCACTCCATTCTCTCCTTGCTCAAAAGAACCTGTTTTTCACTCTCACATCCTAAGTGTTCCCTGATCCTTACTGATCCAAATGGTAAATCCTAATATAGTTTTCTAGATCCACCAGTCATTTCTTTTTCTTCATCAGTAATTATCTGTGTTAATGTTCTATTTACTTTAAATCTTTTGGCTATAGACAACTGTCTTGAACTCCACTGAAACCTACTTTTATTCCCCAAATGGCGCCAACTGCCACAAGTGAGCTAACCTGAAGCCAGGAGCCAGGAACTGGGTCACCCATGTGGATGCAGGATCCCAAGGCCTTAGGTCATCCTCTGCTGTTTTCCCAGGCCATAAGCTGGGACATGAACCAGCACACACATATGGGATGCTGACGCTTGCAGGTGGAGATTAGCCAGCTGAGCCATCACCCTAGCCCAAAACCTACTTTAAAATACAGAAATGAGGGTAAGGGCCTGGCATAATGGTGTAGTGGCTAAAGTCCTCACCATGAACACGCCAGGATTGCATATGGGTGGCAGTTCTAATCCCAGCAGCCCCGCTTCCCATCCAGCTTGCTACTTGTAACCTGGGAAAGCAGCTGAGGACGGCAAAAAGCTTTGGGACCCTGCACCCGCGTAGGAGACATAGAAGCTCCGGGATCCTAGCTTCAGACTGGCTCAGCTCGCTTGGGGAGTGAATCATTGGACGGAAGATCTGCCTCTCTGTCTCTCCTCCTCTCTGCATATCTCACTTGCCAATAAAAATAAAATCTTTTAAAAAGAAAATAAAGAAATAAAGAAATGAGGGTGAGCAGTTGCCCATGTGGGTGGGCAACACAGATGTAGTTCCAGGCTTTTGCCAGACCCAGCCTCAGCTCTTGAAGCGTTTGGGGAATAAACCAACAGATGGAAGAACTCTTTCCATCTTTCTGTGTCTGTATTGCAAATAAATGAAAAATAAAACGAAGTTACTCCTTCCTTCTGACTTCACTTCAAGCTTTACCACATTTTAGTCAAAGACTATAATTACATTGGCATCTACCATGAGAAACAAGGGCAATAAAACCGCAAGAGATATTAAAAAACTGGAACTGACTCTACTCCCACTCAGTAATCTAGACTGCACACACTCTGCTCACAGGCATTCAACAACAGTGCCTTACAAAGTTTCAAATGCTGAGAAAAAGAAAAGCGGGCATATGTAAAAATACAAACATCTGCATTAGATGATCAGTGAGTTTTTAATCTCTTCCCCCCTAGCAACCATTAAAAATGATGACTTGAGAAAAATAAAGGGGCAGCACAAAATAAAATACAGGATTCTTGATTGGAAAAAGTTAACTATTTCATCACTACCTTGGTTCTCATTTTGATCAGGTCATCTAGTCAACCACCTGCTGCAGGTGCTTATCTTCATCCATCATCTGTTCTTTCCTGTGGAGTATAAAAACTTCCCATGGGGCAGATAGGAAGTATAAAAAACATGCCTCCCTCCCCAAATCCAGGAGACACGTTCCTAAGTCAAAATTCAGAAAATGATAATTCTTACAATGATTTATCTCTTATCTCGCAGTCTTTCCTATCCCTGATTACTGTATCAAATCAGTATATAATTCTATTTTTGTCCTATAAAGCTGTCTTGCTAAAACTAGGTAGCCTAGCTAGACCTAGAAGCCTAGATGTTATGTAACTCAATCCAATAAGTTTTTCTTTTTCTCTTTTTTTAAATAGTGAGATTTTAAAATTCTTAGGATGTCTTAAATCTTTCCATATGAAAAAAATTCTTGGGCCCAGCGGTGTGGCCTAGCCTCTAAAGTCCTCGCCTTGAACGCGCCAGGATCCCTTATGGGCGCTGG
The DNA here is from genome assembly GCF_017591425.1 of Ochotona curzoniae. Lineage (NCBI taxonomy): Eukaryota > Metazoa > Chordata > Mammalia > Lagomorpha > Ochotonidae > Ochotona > Ochotona curzoniae. The sequence goes on along the minus strand of NW_024466004.1, from coordinate 7,934,550 downwards.
TTCTAATCCCAGCAGCCCCACTTTCCATCCAGCTCCCTGCCTGTGGCCTGGGAAAGCAGTCAAGGACGGCCCCATGCTTTGGGACCCTGCATCCATGTGGGAGACCTGGAGGAGGTTCCTGGCTCCTGGCTCTGGATTGGCACAGCACCGGACATTGCAATCACTTGGGGAGTGAAATACTGGACGGAAGATATTTCTATCTCTTTTTCTTTCTGTATATCTGACTTTGTAATAAAAATAAATCTTAAAAAAAAAAAACATTCTTGGTTAGCTTCAAATGGCAGCTTTGAGGAAAAAACAAAACAGAATGAACAAGAGCAATAAAACTGCAGGACTTCACAGTGATAGAAGTTGTAAATCTGATGTGTCAATTCATAGAGGCCAGCAGCTCCACAGAACACAGGACAATCCAAGAATATGGACGCATCATACTGGAACCACAAGCAAGGTTCTGGAATCTCTGTGAGATTCAGATAGAGCGGATGGGAGGCGGAGTTGAATAATGAAGGCAGTGGGAGGGGGCTAACAAACTGGAAGTCAAAGTTTAAAAATAGGATTGCAGGTCCAATGTGGTGGCCTAGTGGCTAAAGTCCTTGCCTTGAACACACTGGGATCACATATAGGCACCGGTTCTAATCCTGGCAGCTCTACTTTCCATCCGGCTCCCTACAGGTGGCCCGGGAAAGCAGCTGAGGACCGCCCAAAGACTTGGGATCCTGCACTCACATGGAAGACCTGGAGGAGGTTCCTGGCTCCTGGATATGGATCTGCACAGCAGCAATGGCCGTTGCGCTCACTTGGGGAGTGAATCATTGGATGGAAGATCTTCCTCTCTGTCTCTCCTCCTCTCTGTATATCTGACTTTGCAATAAAAAAGAAAAACTCTTTATTGAAAATAATAATAAAATAAAAATTAAAAATGGGCTTGTTAATGTACTGTGAAAAAACCCAAGAAGGGAGCCAGAAAAAAGGGTGCTACAAATCTCTATCTCTACTTTAGCAACAGTTCTATGGCTGATCCTCACGCTGATCTGTAAATCATACCCTTCAAGCAAAAGAACAGGGCTTTTGGGATCCAAGGGCAGTCTTACACCACTGAAGGCTGCAAGACCTTGAACAAACAGCCAATCTCTAACGGCATTAGTTTCTCCCACGGTAAACACACAATAAAATCAGTACCATACAACGATAAGCAGGAATTATCTAGAACAGGGAACACATTTCCAAAGATTTCATTAAGCGGTCCAAAGTATCCACCATCTACAGTGGAAGAGTAAGGTGTTTGTAAACAGGAGGACCTGCCTCCCCACCACTATGTTCATTTCAACCCACTAGAATTTAAATAGTTACTTTCTAACTCAGCGGACTCCTACAGAATCAAGGCCTTAGGCCATTTTTCCTTCTCTTTGCTGCTACAATTTAAAACAGAGCTAACCCCATCCCCCAGTCCCTTTCTCAGGTCCCTGAAGAGAGGTTCCTTTGCAGTATTCTACTAACCTGGATGCTTTTAGGAACAGGGCAGGTCTGTTTTTCAGAAAGGAAAAGGCTGGGCATTTTAAGAGTTTCACTTTGCCAATCAGAGTCCCGAAAAGATGTTTCAACGTACTAGGAAAGACAACCTGCTGTTTCCAATCGCTGTCACGGGCCACAAGAGACAAAGGTCTCTCTAGGGTTTTTATAATCCAAACACCAACTGAAATACAGGATCCACAGACAACCAGGTTATTGGAAGACCACTGTCCTCAACTGTCTGCCTGCGATTGTTGTTAGCGTGGTTTGCCTCCACTCTCAACAACTCTTAAGAGAAAAACAAGCAAAGGCCCGATGCCAGCTCCCTTCACCCCGCCAAGCTGACCCAAAGGGCCATCCAGCCCCGGGTAGCAGAAGACGCCAGGAACCCCTCACCTCTAACGGGGAACCCTAAGGGGTGCGGCGGCAGGAGGGTGCTGGTCACCCATCAGTCCCTGGCCCGACCCCGGCCCGCCGGTTTCCTCGGAACCAAGACACCGGCCCCAGCCGGCAGCCTCCTCTTTCTGAGTCTGGGAGCGGGGGATGGGAGTGGGGAGGGAGGTGATCGTGAGGAAAGCGAAGACCCCCCCGAGTTCCCGGCCCCAGAACTCCAGCCCCGCCACGCGTGGCTTCCCCTGGCCTCGGCCAGGACAGTGTTCGCGCAGGGCGCCGCCCGCGCCGCGAGGGAAGATGGCGCCCGCCGAACAACTGCGCCACCAGCCCTGGCGGCGGGCCAGGCCCAGCGCCATCTTAGCGCCTTCCAGCCGCCCCCCACCCCCACGACACCCCCACCCCGAAGTCCTGCGTTCCGGGCGGCTCCGGGCGGCCCCCGAGAACCGCGCCGTCTCAGCACACACAAGCACCGCCGCTGCCTCTCCTATCTTCGGGCCGGCGCGGGCCTCGGCCAGGGGACGCCAAGCTGGGCCGCGAGTCCTCGGCGCGGCTCGGGAACCCGTCCGGGTCGGGCCGCGCGGCTGTTCAGCGCGGTGCTCCGGAACCAAGCAGCGGCTACCGGGAAGGGGAGCCCCGCCAGCAGGTGCGCGTCGCCGGCCCTCAACTCTTCCCCACAGCCGCGACCGTCTGCGGCGAGTAGGAGGAAGCCGGGATGAAAAATAAACCCCGTCCGAGCCGCCGCCGCCGCCTCCCTCCCCACCCTGTCCCCTCCCCCTCTCCAGACGCGGGGTCCATTTTGCCGAGAAGAAAGAAAATGCGATTCACACCCAAGAGCTTCCGAGAGAGAGAGAGAGAGAAAAGGAATGAGGGCGGGGGTGGGGGGGCGAAACAGAGGGGAGGAGATTGGAAAAGCTTATTTTTCTTCCTCGCCCGCCGTCACTCCAGGCCCTCCCTGCCCCCTGTTCGCGGCCCCACCGCGCCGTCCTCCCCTCGCCGAGCCCCGCTCCCTCCTTCCCGGCTCCCGGCGGCTCCGGGGGGCGGAAAACACACTCAACACTCGGCGCACACAACTAATTTTAAACCGGCTCAATCAATGAGTCATTAAAAGGTTTCCCTCCCCTCCCCTCCCCATTGCCAACCGCCACGCCACCCCCCTCCCTTTCCCGGGCTCTCCCTCTCCCCGCTCCAGAAATTTGCATCCGCGGAAAAGGGAAAGAAAAAAAAAAAAAGGAAAGAAAAAAAGGCGCCAGGGCCCCCACCCCGCCAAGGCGCCCCCGGCCCGGCCCTGCCGCCCCCTGCCTGCCCGTCTGAGACACTGAACTTGGTCTTCCCGGGGCCACGGCAGCGCTGGGAGAGGCATAAACACTCGATTCCCCTTTTCTCCGTGTCCATTAAACATCCACCCACCACCACCATCACCCACCCACAAACCCACCCCCCCCAAAAAAAAACACAGCCTTAGCCAATAGCTCTCTGGGCTGAAACCTAATATCCTGGTTTTGGCAACTCGGTGTTTAATTTGCTCCTCTTTCTTCTCTGTCTGGAGATAGATCTCCAGCCCCCCTCCCTCGCTTTTCCCCTCCCAGAAGGAAAGAGGCAGAGGAAGGAGGTTGTGTGTTTTTTTTTTTTCTCCTTGAAATTTTTATCACAAAATTATAATACACTCAAAGGGAAACTCACCGTCATGAAAAAGCAGTGCCTTGTCAACGGGGTTTCTGCGCCATCGCACCAGGGGCGGCGGCGGCGGCGGCGGGCGCGGGGCGCGGGGCGCGGGCGCGGGAGCTCCCGGCCGAGCGGCGCCGGCCACACGCGCTCCGCTCTCTCTCTCGCTCACCCCCGCGCCGGGCGGCGGGCGCCCGCTCCCCGCGCCCGCCCGGCCTTCATGCTCTGCGCCCGGGCAAACCGCTCGCCTGCTCCTCTACCTCCAAACTTCGGTTCTCTCGTCTGGCAAAAAAAAAAAAAGTGGAGATTAAGAATTTTTTTTAATAAAAAAATTTTTTTTTGACATCAAGCGCTAACGCTGTTTTAATTCCTGATTCCTTTGGGATTTTTTTTTTTTGTAACTTCTGAAATATATTGAATGTTTATTCGAGAAACAGTTTCGGGGGGGAGGAGGCGCTTTTAAAATAAAGGTTCCCGAGGTGCTTGCGGATTCTGTGCAGGCGAATTACACACACACACACAGCCGGTTTTAGCTGGACTCAGGCTGGATGACAGCGTAAGAAAAAACAGTATTTGTGTAGAAGCTTAATGAAGCAAGGCACTGTGAGGTTTTGTGTGTGCTTTTGAAAAAGGAAAACATCATTTTTAACTTAATATGTGTAAATAACTGGCTCATCTAACTAGAAAAGGTACTGAACTTTGCAACCATCTTTTTCCATTCCAACCATAGGTGCAGCCTTCGCTGTGAACCTTGTCTGTCAAACGTTACAAAGGAAAACAAAACATGAGACTAAGTAAGAGAAGGAGCTGAGTAAATCACTCAAAAACACTTCTGACTGCTCTCTTTACACTGGGATCTTTGCTCTGGGAGTTTGTGCCGAGGCCCCTATCCTTCAGACAAGGGAGCTCTGCAACCTTTGCAAGCTCTCTGGTCCAAATGTAATTACCACCTGTCTTAAATCTCAAATGTCAAATTACTGAGACTTCACCCTATAAGCCTGTAGTGTCCAGAGTGCTTCAATCAGTGTTCATTCTTTGCAGTGCAGTTTCAGAGCAAATCACCCCCCCTCCCGCCCAAACTGGTGGGGTTCTGTTGTTGTCTTTTTTTTTTTTTTAATAAACATGGGAAAGCAAAACATAAATTGTTACAAGAATGCAAATTGCATTTACAATTCAAGGAAGGAAGCTTCAGAAATATTTTGAAATTAAGTAGTTTGTAATGCATACATCAAATGAACAGTGCTCAAATCCAGATAGTGTGGAACGTTCTAAATAAAGTTATCCCTAGCTCTGAATGATTTAAAATAGAATTATTATGTGGCTTATAGATTCTATGGGCATGGCGATCCTAAGGTAGTCAGTGCACCTTGCTTCCATTTGTAAGAGAATCCTGTTACTAGACTATATAGCTCAAAGTAAATTTGTTTCCTTACAATGTTGTCATACAAAGATCAGAAAAGATCTTTAAAAACAAAATAATCAACCACATCTTGTTTAGTAATTGCCTTGAATTGAAACATGCCTTAAAAATACATTCAATTATTTATTATCTCTTGGTCTCATCAAGGTGTGTTCTCATATGATGTTTGACATCAAATCGAGCCGTGGCCTTCCTGGAACAGTAGTGTGCACCAATGAGCATGATTCACTCCCTTCCGTAGTGGAAGCCACTGGTTTTCCCATCTGTTTGGGAGATTTAAAAACATGTTTTAAAGTACCTTGGGATTGGCTGCAATTTAATTGGAATACCCATTTTGAAGAATTACATTCCAGAGGAGTCCATGGATTATTCATCGCAATTAAGGCCCAGCAAGCAAGTTTTACTGCTGTTGCTCCACAGTGCCCATGAAACATTAATGGATTTCAGAAAGATAGGCTCCCAAGTCAACCGAAAGCCCCAGCAACCCAGAGTGGCAGAAAGGTGACCCAATACAGCTGAATTACAGACAAGAGGGGTCTAAGGCATCACAGACCATCCAGAGAATGTTCCATTATAAGAACACATTGACGAAACAACAAAAAGTGCCACAAAGCATTATGCTAGACACTTACATACATTATCACAGGAAACTGGCTTAAAACCTGCAGACTGAAGTTTCAAGTGTCCCGATTTTGTAAATGAGGCTCCCAGCAGGTACAAGTAATTTGCCTGGGGCTGTCAGTGTTAACAGGGCAGATGGCAAAACCCAGGTCTGGTGGATTCCAAAACTCACCCTCCTCAGCCAGGCCCGAAAGGGATCTTGGGAACAAGCAGTCCTTGCTGTCTGAAGGCAATGATAAAGAGTTCAGGGGTGTGACAGAGACAGAGAAGACAGCCCTCTAATTAGTGAAGACCTACTTTGAGAATGCCAGTTGTCAAATCTAATTTTAAATCTGGGGGAGGAGTTTGCAAAAATACTAAGACAGCAGTGGGGGCAGCATCTGAGGTTCTCCAGGCACCACCAGCATGGTGGGCAGTTACAATGTGGCAAAATGTACAATTACACTGTGCACAGTTTTGGTATCTAAATATAAAATCAGGAAAGTTTGGAAGAGGAAGGTGTTTTTTTTAAATTATATTTGTTTTAAAGATTTATATATTTTTATTGGAAAGGTAGACACAGAGAGGAGGAGGTGAGACAGAGAGGAAGATCTTCTGTCTGATGATTCACTCCCCAAGTGGCCTCAATGGCGAGAGCTGAGCCGATCCAAAGCCAGGAGCCAGGAGCCTCTTCCAGGTCTCCCATGCAGGTGCAGGATCCCAAGGCTGTCCTCAGCTGCTTTCCTGGGCCACAAGCAGGGAGCTGGATGAGAAGCGGGACTGCCGGGATTAGAACCGGTGCCCATATGGGATCCTGGTGCGTTCCAAGGTGAGAACTTTAGTCACTAGGTTACCACACTGCAGCCAAGGAATGTGTTTAAAATGGCCTTTACTCTATGCAGGTAATTGTAATTATACTAATATATAATTACAACCAACTAAATGGTCCCCAACTGTGTATGTGACTTAGAGGGGCAATTGGACACAGGTGGAAAAGCATATTATTAGAACTGAAATGTTCTAAAATGGGCTCGGGCCACCAAATAGGCTAAAACATCCTCATAACAATTAAAAGTGAAAGAAACATTTCTTTTTCATGCCTTCTAAATGCTCCTCTTGATTGGCTGGTGATTCTCAGGAGTGGAGAAGGCAATTGGGGGCTGGGGGTAGCGTGCTAAGTAGGGATATGCACAGCCAGACTTATGCAGAGGGCAGAAACATCCAACATGGCAGATGCATGAGTAGGTGTTCTGCAAAGTGGGGTGGGATTAAAAAATAAAAGCTAATTTCCCCATGTGCACACATGAAGTACACATCCATATTTGCACCTTTAAGCGGTACTTACATTCTGGGATTCAAGTGTAGGCTGGCTACTCAGCCTGCCTGGGTTCAAAGTCCACCTGTGTCACCAGGTGTGTGGCCTTAGGCAAGTCATTCACCCCTCAGAGAGTCAACTTCCTCATTGGTGAAACGAGGATAATTATAGTCCCCACCTCTGAGAGCTATTTTAAGAATTCAGGAGCTAGTGCCTGTAAAAAGTTTAGCTTGGTGACTGACACATAGTGACAGGTCATTATATTCAGCTGACATTAAAGTGCCTTATTTTAATTAGGTGTCAGGTTGAGCCATGTGAAGCCCCAATGACAATCACCCAATGAGTCTCTGAGAGGTTCCCTCTAGGGTGCCAACCTTCATCTCGTTGCCCAGGAGACTCGGCCTCTTGTCACCTCACAATGAATACTTCTGGGATAGGGCGCAAACAACCCGGTCCACAAGACCAAAACGACAATGAGAAATGAACCTATCTCCGTCTGGACACCTATGGATTAAAGGCTCCCCAGCGCACACAGAACTATTGCCTAATGATGGATCCCATGCATCACAGGCAGTAGAGCCTAAGGCTTTAGGGTCCTTCCTCTCCAGTCAGTTTTATCACTGCTACTTTATAGACAAGTAATCTTGGCCTGCTTATCCTTAATTTCTCTCACCTCCGTTTCTTCAGTGATCCAAGACATAAAATACCTACAAAGGTATCTCAGAAGTTCATGGATCGGCTGGTATTTGACTGACAGTTATGACACCAATGTCCCGTGATCAAAGGCCTGGCTTTAATACCCGTCTCTAGCTCCTGACTCCAGATTCCTGTTAACACAGTCCCTGGGAGGCACGAGTGAGGGCTTAACCGGGCTGGGTACCTGCTGCCCTCATGGGAAACTTGGGTTGAGTTTTCAGCTCCTTGCTTTGGTTCTCTTCCCCCAAGCCTGGATCTTTAGGGAATGAACCAGGGCTTCCGTGGTCTCTCAAAAACAACAAAACAAAAACAGCTTATGGCAGATAGAATTTTCAAAAGTTTTAGTGCAAAAAAAACTGACCTATACACACAAGAGGGTATCTTCAAAAATTTTGTGGCAAATGCATACTACGAAAAAGCTATAGAGATTTCTTTTGTATCATAAGCATCTTCTTTTAAAAAGTGCCTTTCTTGGGCCTGGCGTGGTAGCCTAGTGGCCAAAGGCCCCGCTTTGCACGCACCAGGATCCTATATGGGCGCCAGTTCTGATTCCAGCAGCCCCACTTCCCATCAGCTCCCTGCTTGTAGCCTGGGAAAGCACCTGACTGCCCAAAGCCTTGGGACCGTGCACCTGCAGGGGAGAGCCAGAATAGGTTCTGGGCTCCTGGCTCAGCTCTCACCATTACAGCCACTTGGGGAGTGAATCATTGGACGGAAGATCTTCTTCTCTGTCTCATCTCCTCTCCTTTGATTCACTCCCCAAAGTAGCCGCAACAGCTGGAGCTTAGCCAATCCAAAGCCAGGAGCCAGGAGCCTCTTCCAGGTCTCCCACATGGGTGCAGGGTCCGAAGGCTTTGGGCTATCTTTGACTGCTTTCCCAGGCTACAAGCAGAGAGCTGGATGGGAAGTGGGGCCCGGCCATATGGGATTCTGATGCGTGCAAGGCGAGGACTTTAGCCACTAGGCTATCATGTCAGACCCTTAAAAGTGCTTTTGATTATTTGGGAAGCAGGAAGACAGACAGCTCCTATCTACTGATTCACTCCACAGATGCCTGCCATCAGCTGATGTGGAGCAGAGGCCAAAGCCAGGAAGGTAATCCAGGTCTCCTCTGTGAGTGGCAGGAACCAATTACTTGAACCATCACTGCCACCTCCCATAGTCTGCATTAGATGAGGAAGCTAAAGTCCTGGGTTAAAACCAGTAAATACTTACTCTGATGTGGGAGCAGGCCTTACAGCTAGGCTAAACACCGGCTCCCAAACTTATTTGTTCATTTCATTTTCCAGTAGATTAATGAAGTGCACTCAGAGACCTCAGTTGGGTAGGTGGACTACTCAAAGGATATAAAGTATAGGAAACTGTTGCTTTAGTGACTGATACATAGTAAATGTTTGATTATGCTGCCACTGTTGTGGTTCTTCACCTCTTATAAGAAAGGTGGGATCCATCTTAGGGCAGTGGTAAACAAGTAATTTATTGGAATGACTACAGATGTCTTCAATACCTTGCCTATATTATTTGATTCACTAAACAGATAAAAATCACTTTAAATCATCATCTTTGTTGGGACTAAGGCTATTCTAGTCATGACATATTTCAAGCTGGTTATTTTCCTTGACAGACTTTTTTTAAACAACAACAAAAAAATCTCAACTCCCACAAGCTTTGAGTTCAAGGATATTTAGTTAATACAACACAGTAGAGCTGTTATTTAAAAAAAAAAAAGCATTCAGCACTCCCACTTGGTCTTCCTGTCTTACAACATTGAGCCTGTTTCCCCAGAGTGGTGAGGGGGTGGGGGACAGGCAGCAGGTGCAGGGGGCACAAGGAAGCCCTGCTGGAAGGCATGGCTGGCAAGCAGCACTCCGCAGCTCCCAGACCCTCTGGGGATCCCCCCGGAGCTCCTACACACAGCGTTTCTTCCACTCCACGGTGCCCAGGGCACATGGCTGGTTGCAGAGGATATGGAATGGAAGGTCATACAATCAGGCTTTTGGGTATGACTGGGAAGGTGCCCTTGGAAATTGGTGGTGAGAAATTCAGCCTCTTAAGAGAGGATCCTCGAATAAGGAGGCAGATATCCTGGCTGCAAATCAAACTGCCAAGGGTTGCCACATCCCAAGCAGCAGCCTCCCGAAAGGATGCCTGATAAACATACAATCCATGCCAGGAGAGGGCTACCTGTTCAGCAGGCACCAAGATGAGCCCTGAACAAACAAAATCCAGAGTAGCCGTTATTGGCATAGTGTAGGGGTTCAATTCCTGGCTGTGTCTCCTGATGCCCCGTGCTTCCTGCTAACCTGCAGCTTGGGAAGCAGCAGCTGATGCCTCAAATAATTGGGTCTCTTCCACCCATGAGGGGGGCCTGGGTTGAGTTCCAGTCTCTTGGCTTCAGTTTTGGGCCAAACCTCCATTACTGGGATTATTTTGGGGATAAACCAGTAACTGAGAGTGCTCAAAATGGTTTTCGCTCCCTCTCTCTCTCAATCTTTCTCTTCAAGCAAATAAATACAAATTCTAAAAAGGGGGCAGGCATTGGCCAAGCAGTTAAGTAAGCTGTGTCCTGTATGAGAGGATCTGGGTTCAAGATCTGCCTGCCTTCAGCTTCCTGCTGATGCAGACCAACATAGGATGGTGGTGGAGACTCAATTAAGGGGGCCCTGCCACTTCATGTGGGGAATCAGACTTGAATTCCTGGCGCACATCTCTGACCTAGCTCTGGCAGTCAAGTGCATCTGGGCAGTGAGTCAGAGGATAGGAGCTTGCTCTCCTTCTTTCTCACGTGAGATAAAACAATAGTAATATTTTTAAAATGTTCAACACTGTGTAACCGCAAGTATTTTGATTACTAAAAGGCCATATTCTTACCTGAGCACAGGAAAGTTAATCAAGCATTTTTACAGACTATATAAATACTCCCAGATCATACAATTCCTTCTCTACTATATCTTCAAAATATTCCATTTCCGTAACTACTGAGCAAAAGTACTCTTGTACCCGCAAATGTTGACACCTCTCTCTCACAGTAAACCCCACCAGGTGACTATCAGACAGATGTCCTTGAGGAGGGGAGTTAGGAAGAGTCAGAATATAATCCGAGACCACATGCAGCCATCAAAATGCAGCAGCCTTGTCACACTGCATCAACAGAGATGAGAACGAAGGTACTTAACAATGAAACAATGAAACAAGCCAACCATAGAAACACCAATATCATATGATTTCACTCACACATGGAGTCTTAAACATACGTGATCTCCACAGAAGTTAAAAACATGATGGTGCTTACCAGAGGCTGGGGAGGATGCCATGGGGAGGGAAGAATTGCGGGAAGGTTAAACGCTGCATCCTGGGTTCTAACTCCACAGGACTAAGAAATTCTGAGGTTCTGCTGTGTAGGAGGATCACTGTAGATACTGTCCACAGAATTGAAATGTGTCTGGAGCTTGGTGAGATGGGTTCAGTGACTAAATCCTCACCTTACAAGTGCCAGGATCCCATATGGGCAACAGCTCATGTCTTAGCTGCTCCACTTCCCATCCACCTCCTTGTTTACAGCCTGGGAAATCTGGTTCCAGGCTGGGGATCAACTTAGCTCTGGCCTTTGCGGCCATGTGCGGAGTGAACCAGTGGATGGAAGATCTTTGTCTCTTCTCTCTGTAAATCTGATCTGCCTTTGCAATAAATAAATCTTTAAAAAAAAAAAAGGAATTGAAATGTTGCTAAGATCTATTTATTTTTATTGGAAAGGCAGGTTTAAGACAGAGGGGAGAAAGAGGTTCCATCCACTGGTTCACTACTCAAATAGCCACAATGGCCAGAGCTGAGCTAATCTAAAGCCAGGAGCTAGGAGTTTTCTTCAGGTCTCCCACACAGGTGTAGGTTCCAAAGCTTTGGACCACCCTCTGCTGCTTTCCCAGGCCACAAGCAGGGAGTTGGATGGGAAGTGGAGCAGCTGGGACATGAACCAGCACCCACATGGCTCTCTGGTGCTTAGAGTACAGAATTACCCACTTGAGCCATAGTCCCCCCATCCCAGACTTATTTTTTAAAACCTAGAAAACAGGTTCTGTGATGCTTTCACTATCAAAAAGCATTAAATGCTTAGAAGGATAAAAATAGTCACCCCGAATAGATAATTTACAGCATACAATCATGCAGTGAAGCATCGCAGAGTACCCCATTACTATACACAACTGTCATGTGTCTGTTAAAATGTTTAACCTGGGCCTGGCACAAAAGCATAGTGATTAAAATCCTCACCTTGAACACCCCCATATGGGCACCGGTACTAATCCCAGTGACTCCACTTCCCATCCAGCTCCCTACATGTGGCCTGGAAAAGCAGTCGAGGACGGCCTAAAGACTTGGGACCCTGCACCCACATGGGAGACCTTGAAGAAGCTCCTGGCTGCTGGATTTGGATTGGCTCAGCTCCAGCTGTTGCAGCCACTTGAGGAGTAAAGCATTGGATGGAAGATCTTCCTCTCTGTCTCTTGCTGTCTCTGTATATTTGAGTTTGTAATAAAATTAAATAAATCTTTAAAAAAAAGTTTAAAAAAACCAAAGTGAAAAACACAATCATGAGGAGGCTTTGTAGTGGTCACAGGTCACAGCAGGGGACAGCTCATGTCAGGCCCGGGGACAATCACAGGAGTTCCTCTTGTGACTGACCAGGGATAGAGCAAAACTCCTCACCTTGCCCTCTGGAGTTTTTGCTTTCTCTCTTTTCCTTTCCCGCTCGTATTTTTTTTTTTAAGATTTATTTATTTTTATTACAAAGTCAGATATACAGAGAGGAGGAGAGACAGAGAGGAAGATCTTCCGTCCAATGATTTACCTCCCAAGTGAGTACAATGGCCAGTGCTGTGCCAATCCGGAGCCAGGAACCAGGAACTTTCTCCAGGTCTCTCACGAGGGTGCAGGATCCCAAGGCTTTGGGCCATCCCTGACTGCTTTCCCAGGCCACAAGTAGGGAGCTGGATGGGAAGTAGAGCTGCTGGGATTAGTACCAGTGCCCATATAGGAGCCCAGCGTGTTCAAGGTGAGGACTTTAGCCACTAGGCCACCATGCCGGACCCTCCCGTCCATGTTTGTAGCATCTTTTGTTCTCCTGGGATTAACTCCAAAATTTTTCAGCATTGTCTGGGATTCCTTCACATTCTCTCTTCTCCATCAAACCATAGAACCCATCTATCAAATCTTTGAAGCCAGTCCATCTATCCCATCATTTGCCAGCCACCTAAATTCAGGTTCTCACCTCCTGCTTGGCCTCCCAGCAATCTCCTGTCTAAATGAGTACAAAAACCACCTTCCATTAGCACTGCACCTCACCACCTGGGGAAGCAAATCAGAAATACACGTTCCTCAGGTCCGTGTGCAGGTCAGCGGGTTAAGTTGTCAGTGGAGTGCCTGCCCAGTCCTGGCTGTTCCACCCTAGCTTCCTGCTAATGTGCCTGGGAAGGCAGCAGATAGATGACAGTCCAAGTGCTCAGGCCCCTGCCAATTAAAGTGCAAAACCTGGATGCAGCTTTAGGCTCCTGGTTCAGCCTGACCCAGCCCCAGCCATTGTAGCCATTTGGGAAGTGAACTAGCAAACACAGCATCTCATCCTCTGTCTCTCCCTTTTTCTGCCACTCTTTCAAATTAATAAAAATAATCTTAAGGAAAAAAAAAATAGGGGGCCTGGTGTCATGGCTGTATGGCTAAATCCTCATTTTGCAAGCGTTAAGATCCCATATGGGTGCTGGTTCATGTCCTAGATGCTCCACTTCCCATCTAGCTCCCAGCTTGAGGCCTGAGAAAGCAACAGAGGACGGCCCAAAGCCTTGGGACCCTGCACCCACGTGGGAGACCAAGAAGAAGCTCCAGGCTCCTGGCTCCTGCCTTTGGATTGGCTTGGCTCTGGCTATTGTGGCTGCTTGGGGAGTGAATCAATGGATGGAAGATCTCTGATTTTCTTCCTCTCTAAAAATCTAACTTTTGAATAAAAAAGATTCCTGGGGATGTAAGGCATATCCCTAAGTGTTATACGTCAGATGCCAGTTTAAATGTGTGTTTTTACTCAGAGTGCCTGCATTGGATATCAAGGTTCCTGCTAATGCAGACCTTAGCAGGCAGCAAGTGATGGCTCAAACAGTTGCATCCCTGACATCTGGAGATAGCTCCAGAATGTGCTCCTGGCTCCTGGCTAGATAGTTGCAGATGTCTGAGGAGTAAGCCTGTGGAGCATGCTCCCTACCCTTCCTCTTCCTCTTCCCCCTTTCCCCTTCTCCCCTTCTCCTCTTATCTCCCTCCCCAACCTTCTCAGCCAATGGGCCAAAGGCTAGGTCAGGTTCAGGCTATCTTCTTAAAGATGCTGTTAGTCACCCTGTAAAAGGTTTCCCTGATTCGATCCACTAATAGAGGTAACTCTCTTTGGAAGAGCAATGCTTGAAATTGTATGACTCTTTGCATTTGACATGCATATTTCTAGCCCACTCATTCCACTCAGTTCACAGTCTCGCTTCATCTCCATTCCTCTCCCCCAAATATGCACACACCAGAATCAAGTCAGCATATCTTTCAGCAGTTACACAGCTGTGGACCAAAGCAGAAATGAGAATATTGGAGAAGAAACACTTTAATTGCTTCTGCTCCTGCTCCTTTTTTTTTTTTTCCTTCTCTGGTTACATCTCACACAGCACAATCTATGGGCTGTTACCAAGAGGCTGGGCCTGGGGGGAATTCTATTTGCTTCAACCCTTAAGTTAACAGCAATTTAAAAAACAGCCATTGCATCTCAGTACGATTTAACCAAAGTGTAAATTCTCCCCCCTCAAAAATATAAACCGCATACATGCAAAACCAACCAGAAGATAATCTTGTTAGGTTGCTAGCTTGCCAAGATTGTGCACATGTGGGTAAACAAATCTCTTCGTTAGATACTCAGAAGCAAATATTCAAAAACCTCAAAACCCTGCTTCCGTACCACTTCACACAGGAAAGCCCCTCTGGGCGGGTGTGCAGATGGGGGACCCTCCCTCTCTGTTCTGCTTAAGGCTTCATTTCTCCCTACGCAGTCTCCAGCAATACAGACCAGTAAAGTACGGGAAAAAAAGAGAGAGAGAGAGAGAGAGAGAGAGAGAGAGAGAAACCAGAACCGTAGCAAGGAACGCGGCAGCAAGTTCCGGTGCGGAGGTACCTGTGATGGATGGATGCTCCGGCAGACGACAGCCCGCAGGGGGAGGGATCCTCTCTCACTGTGCACGTGGTTCCACCGACAGGAAACCTGCGCGCAACACCCAGCCCTGCACACTGCTCATTTGCTGCACTGTCATTTGTGTGTTGCTAATTTGCTCAGTAGCCTTAAAAATGTCCGTTCTTACGGAGATGAAATGAAAATACAATGTAGCTTTTTGGGGAGTAGTTTTAGGATAGGCTCCGCGGGGGCACCGTGCTGACCCCAGGTGTCATTCAGATGCTCTTAGAGGAGAGAAAAGGGGGTAGAAAGAAGGCGATACTTTCTAACTGAATTGTAACGGCTGATTAAGAGTTCTCCAGACAGTGTGGGGGAAGAGAGAAGACAGCTTCAGGTGGAGCACCCCAAGAGTGTAGAGGCTGGGAAATCCTTAAATATACCAGAGGGGGAAGCCCTGCCAGATGGATCACAGGGTAATAGCTGGTGATGTTCTTGAGACAGAGACCAGCTTTTACAAACACAAAGATGGCCTAGATTACAGAATATCAGAACACATGGCAGGTAGGGAGGATGTCAACTCCTTAGAAATTTGTGTAAGCTATACACGTGTCTACAGATGCGCTTGGACACTTCAAACATTTGTGGGAAAAGGAATTAGGAGTTTGTGCTGGGGGCAGGTATTTGGCACACCAGTGAAGGTGCTGCTGGGGACACCTGGATACCATTTCAGAGTGCCATGGCTTGAGTCATTACTCCTTTATCTGATTCCAGCTTCCTGCCAAGGTTGCACCGTGGCTGGCAGCAAGGTGATGGCTCACGTACCTGAGTCTCTGCCACCTAGGCAAGAGACACTGATTGAGTTCCAGGTTCCTGGCTTAAGCCTGTTCCAGCCCTGGCTATTTTGGACATTTGGGGAACAGACCAGAAGATGCAGAATCTCTCTCTGACTCTCTCAAATAAACAAAAAATAATTTTTGAAAATTAATTTTATTTTTAATGGAAAAGCAGATTTACAGAGAGGAGATACAGGGAGAAAGATCTTCCATCTACTTGTTCACTTCCTAAGCAGCTGCAACAGGCCAGAACTGGGCAAATCTAAAGCCAGGGGCCAGGAACTTCTTCTGGATCTCCCACACAGGTGCAGGATCGCAGGGCTCTGGGCCATCTTCCATTGGTTTCCCAGGCTACAAACAAGGCTAAATGGGAAGTGGAGCAACCATGACACAAAACAGAGTGCCTGTGGGATCCCAGCAAGTGCAAGGTGAGCTCAGATTTAGCCACTGAGCCATTGTGCTGGGTCCAAATAAGCAAAAGTGTTTAAAGAGTATTTTAAAGAAGTGGGTTTTTGGTCTAGGAGTGGACATTGGGCGCAGTGGGTTAAGTCACTGCTTTGGATGCTTACTTTGTGTTTCAGAGAGCCTGGTTTTCTCTTTATTCAACTTTCTGTTAATGGAATCCTGAGGAGGCAGGAAATGTTGGTTCAACTGCTTGAGTCTCTGTCACTCACATGGGGAAGCAGGATGGAGTTCCTGGTTCCTGGCCTTGGCCTGGTCCAGCCCTAGCTAGTGCAGGAATTTGGGGAGTAAAACAATTGATGGAACATCTCTCTCTTTCCTTGCTTTCCAAAAAAGCAAGAATATACATATACATACACATATATATACATACATATATATATGCACGTTTTTTAAAAAAACATTCGTGTTGGGCCCGGCACAATAGCCTAGTGGTTAAAGTCCTAGTCTTGCACACTCCGGGGATCCCATATTGGCACCAGTTCTAATCCCGGCAGCTCCACTTCCCATGCAGTTCCCTGCTTGTGGTCTGGGAAAGCAGTCAAGGATGGCCCAAAGCCTGGGGACCCTGTACCCTCGTGGGAGACCCGGAAGAGCTCCTGGCTCCTGGCTTCAGATTGGCTGTTGCAGTCACTTGGGGAGTGAATCATTGGATGGAAGATCTTCCTCTCTGTCACTCCTCCTCCCTGTACATCTGCCTTTCCAATAAAAATAAATAAATCTTAAAAAAAAAAGAACTTATAAAAAAATTCATGTTATTGCAAAAAATTTTTTTTTTACATGCAAGCATAGTTTTTCCTAATCTACATTTTCTGTGAACTTTTTGAGGACCTCTGTGCCTCCTGGTCTGTGATGGAAAATGTATGTCTTACTGTGGTGGTGGCTGAAGCACTTTCAAAGTGAATCCAGTGAGAGAATGCTGTGAACAGATCTGCCTTTGTGAAGACTGAGGTGGTGGCAGTGTGAAAAGCGAGAGGACAGCTGGGAGGACCCAGAGGACACCCTGCTACACTCTGCGTCACAGCTGTCCCTTGCTTTGTGCACAGCAGGCACTAAGTAAACACTTGGGACTGCTTATGCTCACTCACCATCCCAAATCAGGCTGGTGCTCTGGGGATCACTCAAGGGAGATCCCTGATTCATGGGAGAGTCCGTGAGGTGGAGGACTACAGCCAGCAGTCAGGGAGGGGGCCAGGCCTCCTGCTGCCAGCTGGGCATTTCTACCAATAGTCTAGGACACAGATCATCTCTCTGCCACAGGACCACTGAAATTAGGTTCTCCCAAGAGCTCCCAGCTAAGCTGTGCTTGGATTCCTGACTCCTTTGTCTGCAATGATAGAAATGCTTATTTTAAGCTGCCACATTCTAGGTGGTACTTTCTTAGAAAGCAATAGACAACTCATACGCTGAATTAACACAAGATCTAGAAGAGATTAAATTGTGCTGCAGTTACCCATAACTTATTACCATTTTATTATTTTTCTCCCAAAAAGAATTGGTCACTTCACATCTTTAGCCAGCACCCTGGAACTACTGGACCCTGTCTTCTGGGCATTAGTATCTGGGACACACGCACCTGTGGGAAGTGGACTCCAGCTGGAAAGAATAGGTAGGGGTCAAGATCACTGTCTTACAGCACGTGCAATGGGGCCTATGGGGAACAGAGGGCCAGTGTGTTGGGAAGAAGGCAGATTCTCTCGTCATGGGGTCTGGGTGAGGTGAACGGTAGAATGAACTTAAGCTACCACTGAAGCCTTGCCACCCTTCTAGCTCTGGGGTTGGAAGTCTTCCTTTCATTATAATTCCTCCTCACGTTACCTGCTCATCTTTGACTAAGTCCACCAAGTTGCAACCAAAAGGTCCTTAAATACCCTGGCTAGTTCCTCCCTGCACCGACCAGCGCACAAGCATTTCAGAGGAGATAACAACTCCCCAAGCCTCACTGGCTCTTTGCCATGCGGAAACTGCTAGTGGAGGAGGGAAAGCTCCTTTCAGGCCATCCAGCTCCTTTCCTCTGAGCTCCATTTTCACTGAGTAATCCTTTGATTATTAATGTACTTCATTCCAAAAGCTGTGTTCTGGCCAGCTGACCTAATCACTCCTGTGGTTGGGTAAGTTCATGCCCATTATAAGTTCACAGACGGGCTTTTGGGTACAAATCATTCTTGAGTAACCTCCACTTCATTGCTACTGCCCTTGGCCAAGTCCCTATCATTTATTCAATGAACCATGGCAATGGTCTCCCAATGGCATATCCCAAGCCATCCTATTCACCCCCTCATCCTAAAAACCCAATGCTGCTGACCCCCACCCTGCTCAGAACTCTTTGCTAGTTTCCCTGTGCTTTGGAATAATCTCAGGTTCCAGCTGCAGGTTCAAGAACACCTCGTCCCTGCTGCTGCGAACCGCTTTCAATTCATGCCAAAAGCTGTGGCTTCACATTTGTGAGCTACAGCCAGGGGCCTGTGCAGTTCTATTGTGTCGTTCCTCTTACTTGGCAATCTGTTCCTCTGGGTACCACCCCTGCCCACCCCCTCCTCCCTCACCTTCTCTTGCACAGAACTTCCTTCCTCCTTGAGACTATATGCCACATTCTGGATACTGCTGAGTTGTCTTCATGCCAGTCCCCAGCTTGTGAGTCTCAGAGACATGGGCTAAAGCTTTGCTCATTTTTATACCGCTCCTCACCCCAGGGGTCTCCTATAGTACCTTGTATTGATATGCCAAAGTGCCTTTCATTGAATCTTTGCTTTATCCAGGTGCCTGGATGCTGGTACAAGTAGCGGACACTCAACTGCCAGTGAATTTATTACAGCACTTAGGGAGCCACAGTCAATTGTTCCCCTGAGCCAGTGATGTTGAAGGGAAATTTACCTTAGCCTCTGTGTGTGTGTTTGTGTGTGTGTGTGTGTGTGTGTGTGTGTAAAGGGACGAGACAGAATTCAATCCATGACCGCAACTATGATGCAGCAATACATGAATCTCAGTCTTTAGTTTTATAAACAAAAACATCAGGCATAATTTCTTAGATTCTTCTAAATGAACTACCTCTTGTATTCCTCTCGGCTGCTGCAATTAGGATTTGCTAGAGAATACTATGTTTAGGCGAGTTCCAGTCATCAAATTTATGTTTTGGAAGAAAGGCATGTGGCTCGGGCCTGGTGTGGTGCCCTAGTGCTCATCCTGCATGCACAGGGATCCCATATGGGCATCAGTTCATGTCCCGGCAGCCCCGCTGCCCATCTAGCTCCCTGCTTGTGGCCTGAGAAAGCCAGTTGAGGATGGCTCAAAGCCTTGGGACCTTGCACCCATGTGGGAGACCTGGAGGAGGTTTCTGCCTCCTGGCTTCAGATTGGTTCAGCTATGGTTTTAGCAGCCACGTGGGGAGTGAATCAATGGACAGAAAGTCTTCCTCTCTGTCTCCCCTTCTCTATGTATATCTGACTCTCCAATTAAAAAAATAATAATAAGTGGGCTCAGCGTGGTAGCCTAGTGACTAAATCCTCACCTTGCATATATGCTGGGATTTCATATTGGCACCGGTTCATATTCCAGCTACTCCACCTTCCCATCCAGCTCCCTGCTTGTGACCTGGGAACGCAGTAGAAGACAGCCCAAAGCCTTGGGACCTTGCACTTGCATGGGAGACCCAGAAGAGGCTCCTGGTTCCTGGTTTTGGATTGGCTCAACTCTGTTTATTGTGACCACTTGGGGAGTAAACCAGCAGATGGAAGATCTTTCTGTCTCTCCTCTCTGTAAATCTGACTTTCCAATAAAAATAAATAAAATTTTTAAAGACTGTATTTTTTTTATTGGAAAGGCAGATATATAGAGAGGAGGAGAGATGGAGAGGAAGATCTTCCATCCAATGATTCATTCCCCAAGCTGCCGCAACAGCTGGAGCTGTGTCAATCCAAAGCCTGGAGCTCTTCCAGGTCTCCCATTCAGGTGCAGGGTCCAAGGCTTTGGGCTATCCTCAACTGCTTTCCCAGGTCACAAGCAGGGAGCTGGATGGGAAGTGGGGCTGCTGGGATTAGAACCGGTGTCCATATGGGATCCTGGCACATTCAAGGCGAGGACTTTAACCACTATACTATTGCGCCAAGCCAAATAAATAAATCTTTAAAGAAAAAACTAGTAACCAAAACCAAAAGGCAAACATATAATGGTTCCTCCTTTTTTCTATATATTAAGTTTCTATCTTCCAGATTTACCCTCCACCTTCTGCTTTTTTAAATTAAGAGACAATAAGTGAGTGAGAGAGACTGAGAAATAAATAGACACACAAAACACATCCCCTGGCTCACTCCCAAATGGCCAGAATGGCCAGGACTTAGCCATGGGATCACCACTGCTGTCTCTCAAGGCTTGCATTAGTAAGCAGCAGGAGGGAGACTCCCGGCCACACTCCCTGAATATGGCATTCAGGTGTCCTGACTGGCAGTTCAGCAGCAGGCCAAATACCAACCTCTTCTAGGGCCTATTGCATAATAAGCTAACATACATAATAACATAATAATCAGAGCTTCAAAGGCAGCAAAGAGAGAACACTGCACACACCAGACTTCCACCCCCACCCGGGCCTCTAGAGCTAGTTGCAAGATAGCATCAAGAAATGCCCACTGGTCTGACACAGCAATACTTGCAGTGGCTTTGCCTTTCTGGGCCATCCCACAGTCCTCAGGTCCTCAGGGGCTTATCTCCTTAGCTTTTCTTCATCTCACATGTTTCACTCCTGCTGCACCTTTCCCTTCATGGTCATGCTTCAGACAGAAACAGTTTTATTCTTGTACACAAGGAAGCACAGGGGCTGGTGCTGCGGTATACTACCTTAAGCCATCACCTACAATGCCAGTATCCCAAATGAGTGCTGTTTGGAATCCCAGCCACTCTGCTTCTGATTCAGCTCCCGCTGAGGTGCCTGGGAGAGCAGCCAAAGATGGACTAAGTGTTTAGTCCCTTGTTACCCACTTGGGAGACCTGGATGAAGCTTCTTGGCTCTTGGCTTTAGCCTGGCCCAGCTCTGGCTGCTGAAGCCATTTGAGAAGGGAACCAGCTGACGAATAATTCTTCTCTATCTCTCCTTCTCTCTATATAACTCTTTTAAATTAAAAAAAATTTAAAGGAGTCAAGCTCTGAATATTGACAGTGCTAAGCTGCTCTCAGGCAGGAAGTGGTGATGGCTCAGTAGTTGGAATTCTGCCAGTCACATGGGAGACTGGGACTTAATTCCTATGTTGTGAGCATTAGAGGGAAAAAAACAAATACAGCTCTGTATCTCTCTCTGTTTCTACTTTTCAAAGAAATAAAACTGTTTTTTAAGATTTGTTTATCTATTTTTATTTATTATTAGAAAGTCAGATTTTCAGAGAGAAAGATCTTCTGTTCACTGATTCACTCCCCAAGTGGCTGCTACGGCCGATCTGAAGCCAGGAGCCAGGAGCTTCCTCAGGGTGCCCCATGCGAGTGCAGGGTCCCCAGGCTTTCGCAGGCCATAAGCAGGAAGCTGGATGGGAAGGGGAGTAGCCTTGACACAAACTAGTGCCCATATGGGATCCTGGCGAGGATTTAGTCACTAGGTTACCGTGTCTGAGTTTTAAAGATTTTTAAATTTCAAATGTAAAAGTATTTCACAGGCCTTTATCTGTAAAGTAAGGTAAGACTGGATCAATAGTTATCAAGGTAGAAATTTTCAGAGACAACAATTCTTTTATAAAAGAGATACTAAACAAAACTAGAAAAGCTGCACAGAAAATAAAGAAGAAAAAGGACTATGGTCTCCCAACAGAGCTTTTCTTTTTTTTTTAAGATTTTTAAAAAAGATTTATTATTGTTTTAATTGGAAAATCAGACACACAGAAAGGAGGAGAGACAGAGAGGAAGATCTGTCTGTTGATTCACTTCCCAAGTGGCTGTAACGACCGGAGTTGAGCTGATCCAAAGCCACAAGCCTCAAGCCTCTTTCAGGACTCCCCCGTGGGGACAGAGTCCCAAGGCTTTGGGCCATCCTCGACTGCTTTCCCAGGACAAAAGCAGGGAGCTGGATGGGAAGTGGGGCCACCGGGATTAGAACCAGTGCCCATATAGGAGCGTCCAAAGCAAATACTTTAGCTGTTAAGTTATAGCGCTAGGCCCAAGAATTATTTATTTTTATTGGAAGGGCAGATTTACAAAGAGGAGAGAGAGAAAGAGATCCTTCATCCACTGGTTTACTCCCCTAAATGGCCACAAGGGCCAGAGCCGAGCTGATCCAAAGCCAGGAGCCTGGAGCTTCTTCTGGATCTCCTGCCAAGGCTCAAAGACTTGAGCCATTCTCCACTGTTTTCCTGCTTCCTAGTTCATAAGCAGGGAGCTGGCTTAGAAGTGGAGCAGCAGCCCTGGCATGGTAACCTGATGCTAAAGTCCTCACCTTCCACATGCCGGGATCCCATACGGGTGCCGGTTCTAATCCTGGCAACTCCACTTCCCATCTAGCTCCCTGCTTGTGACCTGGGAAAGCAGTAGAGGATGGCCCAAAACCTTGAAATCCTGCACCCTCGTGAGAGACCTGGAAGAAGTTCCTCGCTCCTGGCTTTAGATTGGCGCAGCTCTGGCCATTGTGGCCACTTGGGGAGTGAATCATCGGATGGAAGATCTTCCTCTCTGTATCTCTTCCTCTCTGTACATCTGACTTTCCAATAAAAATAAAGACGAATCTTAAAAAAAAAAAAAAAAGAAAGAAAGAAAGAAAAAGAAAAAGTGGAGCAGCAGGCCCAGAATGGAAGCCTTATTCCACATTACAGACATCCGGGGAGAGAGATTTCTTTCCTCATACTTTACAATCAAAGCCAAACGAGCACAAAGCGTGTAAGAATCATGCCCGAGGTTGCCTAGCGAACATCACGCCACTTGTGAGAAGTTAAACCCAGACCTGGCCACTTTTGGCCATCACCACTGATAGAAGGTGAAGAGACAAAAAAAACCAGGGGCAGGATGGTTTTGACAAACTGCGCTTCCTTTTGGCATGAAAAGCACATTCCTTCTGGCAATGTGAAAGCACATCCCTAAGGCTGTGCACACCGCTCACCAGCGTCCTGCTCCACCTGACAGCCAATGGCTGAGGCTCCTGCTCCACTCAGCCAGGACTTTCTCTGCCCTTTGGCCTCTTCCATTCATTTCCCCAAACCAGAACAAGCCCTGACCCCCTTCCATTTGCACACCTCAGAAGACAGGCTCTGCTTCCAGCTCTTCCTCCATCAAAGCAACTATTTACCAAGCATTTATTTCACACATCCCGTGGCCTAGGTACAGTGCAAGCACACAGGGTGGCGTCAAACACATCCATGTTTGCAGGGGCCCAGGCTACCAAGAGACATCTGTGAATAGATACCACCTCCCCCCACCTGACACACACAGCCAGAGCCCAGGAAGGGGAGATCCAGACAGGCTTCCTGGTAGAGGAGATGATACACAAGGGCCCCAGGTGGAGACAAGGTAGCAAGCAGCACATGCAGCTGAGATCCAGCTCTCTCCAGTGCTGCCACGTCTGTCCACTGTCCTAGGCCCCCAAATCACCACAAATCCAGCTTCCCATGCTGGGACCCCCTACAACTTTTTCTTTCTCTTTCTCCTTTAAAAACGAACAAACAAACAAACAAATCCCTGACTCTTGGTTTGGCCTCCTTCCAAACCTTCTTTAGAAGACATCTGCCCTTCCTTATCCAGCCTCACTGCCCACACCTGCATTAGCCCCAGACTGACATCTGCTTGCTGCTGTTTCCTGAGAGCTCATTGTGCACACAGCATCCATACTGACCCTTCACAGAGGGCAAGGGAGGAAACAGACTGTGATGCCGTCATCATCCTGCTGAAACCCTCCATAACCCCGTGGCCTTCACCACAAAGCTGAAACTTTCCAATAGGACTAGGTCCAATAGGAGCTTTCCAAAAGGTCCATGGTGAGCTGCCCTCTGCCTGCCCCTCTAACTTCTCTCACCTTCCCCTCCACTTGTGATGTGCTTCTGTTCTATCCTGGCTGTCCAGCAGAAGCCCTTAGGGAGCTTCAGAACACACCTGCTCCCCCACAGAGTTAGACGCAATTACTCAGCGGAGGAACCTAGTGTGAAAGTGTTACTCTAGCCTGGGTCTCCTGCACCTGTTCTGATCTGTTACTGTAAGTGCTGGAGCTCCTTTAGCTTTCTAGTCATGAAGTCAGAGATACTTTTAAAGATGTATTTGTTAACTTAGTGACAAAGAGCAAGAGAGAGACAGACAGAGATCTTCCATCTGTTGGTTTACTTCCCAAATAGCTGCAACAGCAAGGGCTGGGCCAGGCTGAAGTCAGAAACCAGAAATTCCATCTGAGCCTCCCCCAAAAGTGGCACAACACCGGATCTCATACTGGAGTGCCAGTTCAAGTGCCAATGCTCTGCTTCCCATCCAGCTCCCCTCTAATGCACCGAGAAGGCAGTGCAATATGGGTCACACACCTGGACCTCTGTTACCCATGGGGGAGACCCAGACAGAGCTCCTGGTTCCTGGTTTTGGCCTGTCCCAACCCCTACCAAAATGGCCCCTAGCAAAGGACAGATCTCTTTCTGGCTCTCCTCCCTTTCTCTGTAATTTTGCTTTTCAAGGAAAATAAATATAAGTAAAATAAATAAAATAAATAGATATAAGTATTCTTAATTTTAAGGAATAATGACTCCAAAAAAAATGATGATTCCATGGAAGTTAATAGAGACAGTATACTAAGCAGTAGCTAAGTGTAGAACAGCTACAGCAAGGCAAAGTGGGGACAAGACCCGTGAGGTGCTCTGGAGACAGGCTGTGAAAGGCCTGGCAACCACATAAGAAGTCTCAAGGGCACCAGCCGGTAGGAAGCTAGGAGTGGTTTTGTTACTATTATTATTATTTTAAGATTTGTTTATTTTTATTGGAAAGTCAGATATAGAAAGAAAAGAGACAGAGAGGAAGATCTCCTGTCCACTGGTTCACTCCCCAAGTGGCTGCAACAGCTGGAGCTGAGCCGATCTGAAGTCAGAAGCAAGGAGTTTCTCCTGAGTCTCCCAAGTGGGTGCAGGGACCCAAAGCCTTGGGCTGTCCTTGACTGCTTTCTCAGGCCACAAGTAGAGAGCCAGATGGGAAGTGGAGCAGCTGGGACATGAACCAGCATCCATGTGGGATCCCAGCGTATACAAAGCAAGAACTTTAGCCACTAGGCTACTGTGCCAGGCCATTGTTCTTAACATTTTTTTTAAAAGATTTATTTATTTTTCTTACAAAGTCAGATATACAGAGAGGAGGAGAGACAGAGAGGAAGATCTTCTGTCCGATGATTCACTCCCCAAGTGAGCACAACGGCCAATGCTATGCTGATCCGAAGCCGGAAACCAGAAACCTCTTCCGGGTCTCCCACACGGGTGTAGGGTCCCAAGACTCTGGGCTGTCCTCAATTGCTTTCCCAGGCCACAAGCAGGGAGCTGGATGGGAAGTGGAGCAGCCGGGACATGAACTGATGCCCATATGGGATCCCGGTGCATTCAAGGCAAGGACTTTAGCCGCTAGGCCACGCCACTGGGCCCTGTTATTAACATTTTTTAACATTGATAGGGCTGGGGCTGGGGCATAGCTAGTTAAGCTGCTGCCTGTATCCAATATGCTTGTCAGTTGGAGTCCCAGCTGCTCTACTTCTAATTCACCTCCCTGCTAATGCATCTGGGAAAGCAGTGGAAAATGGCCTAAGGACCACTGTACCCACATGGGAGACCTAGAAGAAAGATCCTGACTGGACCCAGTAAAATAGCCTAGTGGCTAAATCCTCACCTTGCAACTGCTAAGATCCCATAGGGTATCAGTTCTTGTCCCGGATGCTACACTTCCCATACAGCTCACTGCTTTCGCCCGGCAAAGCAGTCCAGGATGGCCCAAAGCCTTGGGACCCTGCACCCACGTGTGAAACCCAGAAGAAGCTCCTGGCTCCTGGCTTCAGATCAGCTCAGCTCTGGCCATTGTAGTCACTTGGGGAGTGAACCAGAGACAGAAGATCTTTATCTCTGCATCAAATTCTTTCTGTAAATCTGTCTTTCCAATAAAAATAAATAAATAAATCTTTAAAAAAAATAGAAAGGAGAGAAAGCAAGCAAGCAAGCTCCTGGCTGCAGACTCTCCCAACCTTCTTCACTATAGCCATCTGAGGAGTAAACCAGTGGATGGAAGATCTCTTTTTTTCCCTTTGTAACTCTGCCTTTCAAATTAATAAGAATTTTTCTTTTTTTAGATTTATTTTATTGGAAAGGCAGATGTACAGAGAGGAGGAGAGACAGAGAGGAAGATCTCTGTCCAATGAGTCACTCCCGGAGTGGCTGCAACAGCCGGTACTGCACCGATCCAAAGCCAGGGGCCAGGAACCTCTTTCCAGGTCTCCCATGCTGGTGCAGGTCCCAAGGCCTTGAGCCTTCCTCGACTGCTTTCCCAGGTCATAAGCAAGGAGCTGCATGGGAAGTGGAGCTGCCGGGATTAGAACTGGCACCCATATGGGACCCTGGCACGTGGAAGGTGAGGAGCTTAACCATTATGCTATTGCATAGGGCCCCAAGAATATTTTGTTGTTGTTGTTTACATATTTATTTGAAAGGCAGGGAGGGAAAGAGGAAGAGATAGAATTTCTTGAGCAACTTTGAATCTGGGGCCAATGACTGGCTTTGGCATGGAGGGCTGAGGAAAGATAGAATGCTGAGGAGTAGGGAAAGCAGAGGTGAGGGGACAGACGCAGACCAGGGAGGAGGCAGGCAAGGCATGAAGAGAGGGAGAGAAAGGTTATTAGAGAGAGAGAACATGTTTGTAGATAGGGCAGGCCAGTGAGAGGGAAGGACAGCTCCACGGCTCTAGGCTGGAAGACTCAGATGCACTGTGTGAACGCCATCAGATACGGTGGCCTGATGGGTGTTGACAGAGTGGACTTAAGAGCTAGGCTGCTGGGACTCAGATCTTAGCTCTACTCCTGAAACAGCCCAGCCCTGGGGAAGCCAGCTTTCCTTCCTCAGCTCCCCACCTACTCAGTGGGGATAATCACAGCATCTACATCATGAGGACACTGTCAAGATTAAGTGAGGTCGGCCCCGGCAGCGTGGCCTAGTGGCTAAAGTCCTCACCTTGAATGCACCAGGATCCCATATGGGCTCCAGTTCTAATCCTGGCTGTTCCACTTCCCATGTAGCTCCCTGCTTGTGACCTGGGAAGGCAGTCGAGGAATGCCCAATGCTTTGGGACCCTGCACCCGTGTGTGAGACCTGGAAGAGGTTCCTGGTTCCAGGCTTCGGGTTGGCACAGCACCGGGCACTGTGCTGTGCCAGCACTGTGACCCAGCTACCCACTAACAAAGTTGAATTAGACTGCTGAATAAAAGCAGTGGAAGGCCCTCAGGGGCTCCTGGTTCTTGCTTTATTCCTGGCCCAGCCCCAGCTCTTGCAGTCATTTGGAGACTAAACCAGAAAATCGAAGATGGCTGTCTCACACTGTCACTCTTTCAAAAAGAATAACCTTAGGGAAAAAATGTTGACAAAACTAGTCACACTGTTTGCAGCTGGGAAGGCAGTATGTAGCAAGGCTTTCTCTTCTCCCATCAAGTACTTGTGGCTCCACCCATTGAGAAGTAACAGTGTGTTCTGCCTTCCCTTGAGCCTGGGCTGGCTTTGTGATTTGCTTCCACTGAAAAATGCACTAGAAGTGACATTGTAGGGCCCGGCAGCGTGACCTAGCGACTAAAGTCCTCACCTTGAACGCACCAGGATCCTATATGGGCACCGGTTCTAATCCCGCAGCTCCACTTCCCATCCGGCTCTCTGTTTGTGGTCTGGGAAAGCAGTCAAGGACAGCCCAAGGCTTTGGGACCCTGCACCCACTTGGGAGACTCAGGAGAAACTCCTTGCTTCTGACTTCAGATCGGCTCAGCTCCAGCTGTTGCAGCCACTTGGGGAGTGAACCAGTGGACAGGAGATCTTCCTCTTTGTCTCTCCTCCTCTCTGTATATCTGACTTTCCAATAAATAAATAAATCTTAAAATAATAATAATAATAAAGAAGTGACATTGTAGTCATTCCAGTCCAATCTTCAGAAGGGTGGGGAGCCAGCTACTCCTTAAAGAAAGTTGAGCATGACAAAGTGCCAGGTGTCCCAGGCCAGTCCAGTGAGTAAAGCCATCTCAGAGGCACTGGCCCCCTGCTGGGCCGACAACTTTGAAACAGCCCTAAATTTTGGGAAGATCTGTTATACAACACCAAGCAGCTGACCTAACAGGATAAGGAGGTCACTGGGACAGCAAAGACTTCCCAGGCCACCTTAAATCTGAAGCGGAAATGCTTCAGATATTAGAGAGTGCCAGAGCAGCATCTGGAAAGCCGCTGGAAGTTCAGGTTAGGGCTCAGGAGAGACACATAGGGAGGAGGTAGGGATTCAAGAATCACTGAGCATGCGGACAGGACTGGGCACTCAGACGGTGAGAGGAACAAGTAAGGAGGGACCAAGGGCAGGCATGTGACACAGAGGTTAAGTTGCCCGCTTGGTACACCCACATCCCAGACTGGAGTACCCAGGTTCCAGTCCAGGCTCCATGCCCAATGCCAGCTCCCTGCTAATACACACCCTGGGAGGCAGCAAGCAGATGGCTCAGGCAGCTCGACCATGCACATGGGAGACTGGGCTGAAGTGCCCAGCTCCTGACCTTTGCCTGGATAAACCCCAGTGATTGTAGGTGTGAACCAGCTAGGGGAGACCTCTCTCTGGCTTGCAAATAAATTAGATGATATATTTTTTTTCCTTTTAAAGTAACAGGGTAGAATTGTGGCCCATAAATACTTAAGGGATGGACAGACAAGTCTGTGAAAGAACCACTAGTGATAGGAACAAAGAACTGATGAAGAACTAGGAAGCCAAAATCCTGCTTTGAGAAGAAATAACTCAGGGCTATACAGAGCAAAGATTTTGAAGTTCCAGATGACAGCAGATAGGGAAAATAAAGCTGCATGGGCAGAAGCTGGTTGAAGAGTGGCTGGAACTGCACTCCCGTAATTTAAAGCCAACACACAGCCTCCTGTCTCCCTTACAAGGTGCCCATATGCACATGGGGGACATGACAGCCAACTCATCTAGGCCAGTAGAGGACATCAAGCACCTTGTCAGAGGGAACGCAGCACAGATTGGATCACTCTCCTGGCCAAGCTTTGCAACATGTTCCTGGGCCTGTAAATGCACTAAAGGTGGACTTGGTCCAATGGACCTTGGAAAGCTTTTTCAACCCTGGTGTCAATGTCTCAAAACTATCAAAATCACTCAAGTAACACCCTCAGAACACTTCTCCCTTGTCTCCAAAGCAACATCAAGTTACTATCCACCCATTCTTGGATGCTGATGTCATCCTCCCACATGAATGCAGGGTCCCAAAGCTTTGGGCCATCCTTCATTGCTTCCCAGGCCACAAGCAAGGAGCTGGAAGGGAAGTAGAGCAGCCAAGACCTGAACCAGCACCCATATGGAATACTGGCACATACAAGAAGAGGACTTCAGCCAGTAGGCTACCACGTCAGGCCCCTGAAAATAAATTTTTAAATAAAAAGAACAAAGTCACCTGCAATTGTCTCTAGCTCGCTCATCCAACTCCTACCCCCTCCCTCTCTCAGCTCCCTGCTAATGCACCCTGGGAAGCAGCAGAAGATGGCCCAGGTATTTGGGCCTCTGCCACACACATGGGAGACCCAGATGGAGTGCCAGCTTCCTGCCTCAGCTCTTGTGGGACTCACCTCCTCTTAGCTGCTGGGGACTCCCACAGGTGTGTTCATCCAAGAAGACACCTCAAAGCTTACTCACTCTTTCCTTGCAAATTCCCACTTTTCTTCCCAGCCTCAGCTCCAACCCCTCTGAAGCCTGGACTAATCTTGCCTGCAATGTAGTCCCCTTCTGCTGGATGTGCTCCATGTACCTCTTTCTTATACAACTATCAGGTGTCACTGTTACACGCCAAAGTGATTGATTACTTGTCCTGAGGGGACAGGAACTACCTCTGTCGGTATTCACTTGTGCAGCCTTAGGGCCTCCTCACTTCCTGCAAGGCACGGTCAGGGCTGAACAGACAGACAGATAAATAACAGGTGGCAGCCTCCACACTAAGTGTGCAATGGTGAGGAAAGTTCCAGAAGTAAAAGACTGAAGGGGAGGAAAGAGCCAGGGGCAAAAGTAGAACGAACAGGCTGTTCTCGCCGCTCCACTTCCCAGATGAATCTGGAGCCTTTTCAGCAATAGGACAGGCCTTCAGAGCTGTCACCCACCGCTAACTCTGTGCCAGGAAAGTCAGCCACCAAAGTGGGTCAATGGATAGTGTTTGATACCTGACACATACAGCTGTGGAACGCATGCTTTAGGCCCACACAACACGCACAGCTGAGGGCACAGAACTGAGAGCCTCATTTTTCTGCAGTACAACCACAGCCAAAGCCTTATCTGGCTTAAATGCTTTCGTTATTTGATTCCTTACTTCCTGAGGCATGTAACTATAAACAAGAGCTTTCCTTGATAGAATTAGGTGATTAATTCAATACAACCAATGTTTAAAACTCAGGCAAACACCATCTAGAATACAATTGTCAAAACCCAGACTGTAGAGGGCTATCTCACCAACACGGTAGTCCACACGCGTTACTTTAGGCTCTGTGCACCAAGTCCATTGCTGTAGGACAGTGAACAAGTGGAGCCCGTGAACAGGAACTTGAAAGAAGAAAAGTGCAACGGAGACCCCCACAGAAAGAGGTTATGCTCTTATCTTTAGAATTTCCTGATGGATCCTCTGAAAAACTGTGGGTTCCCCATGCTCACCTGGCTTTGGAAGTGCAGCAACTCCCTTGAATACAACGCTGTCCCTGGAGAAGACGGAATCCCCAGTGGAACTGCCTTTAAGCACTGAAAAACGAGGTTTGTTTCTAATATTCTTTTGGTTACACGAAATGTCAGGAGTGCAGAAAAATCTTCCACCTTCTTAGAATGTTTGAAGAAGACTTTAAGTATAATTTATTAAGATTATAATAGGTGATTTATAGGTAACAGATTCTTTTTTTTTAAAGAGTTATCTATTTTTATTGGAAAGGCAGATATACAGAGAGGAGGAAAGACAGAGAGGAAGGCCTTCCATCTGATGATTCACTCCCCAAGCAGTCACAATGGCTGGAGCTGAGCCAATCTGAAGCCAGGAGCCAGGAGCTCTTCTGGGTCTCCCATGTGGGTGCAGGGTCCCAAGGCTTTGGGCCATCCTGGACTGCTTTCCCAGGTCACATGTAGGGAGCTGGAGGGAAGCGGGGCTGCTGGGATTAGAACCAGCACCCATATGGGATCTTGGGTGTACAAGGTGAAGACTTTAACCACTACGCTATCATGCCGGGCCCAGATAACAGATTCTTAACTGCCTTATACACTAGAAAAACTAAAGAAACTTGAAGAACAACCCCAACAGCCTCTTAAATTAGATAATGTGCACAGAGCAGGAGGGGATCCCAGAGTGGAGCAGTTTGACCCCCAAAGGTCTCCCAAGTGCTCTCACTGCAGCAGCAGTGGATATGCCATCTAGGATTGTCAGTATGGACACCAAGGACCATATCCTGACTGACGGGTCCGTGCAGTAGATGTGGGGGACATGAGGGGGTGAAGAGTGTTCCATTGCAGGCAGGGCCGCAAGGAATTTCCCGCTGTTTGGCAGGGCCCACCCGGCAGATGTCTCTACAACCACCTGAATGCAGCTCCACCTTCTTTTGCATGGACACCGGACCACCCTGCGGAAGAATTCTAATCCATCCTGGCATTTGCTACTGCAAGGTTAACCTTTTGCTCAGCCTGAGGTTGGAGGTCAATGTCTTGCAAATGGGGCCCTTTATCATTCCTATTGTCTTGGCTGTCCCCATTGAACCTTTGCTAATCAAGGGACCTGTATTTAGGCTTTCATTCTTTCCTTGATCTTTAAGTTCTCCTTTTCTTTGTGATACAAGATTGAGTTGTAGGATAAGAATCCTAGCAGGAACTTCTATTGTTTCTAGGTAAAACTAATGGCAGAATTATCCTTAGAAACACCCACTTGTTCATGACGTAAAAAGTCTGAGCCAGAATTTGACTGATTTTGTATAAATAAAGCGGACAGCTTTCCCGCATTGTCCATTATGATCATGAAGTCCTAGTGGTCCGTCTCTTTCTTTCCTCTTTGCGCCTCATCCACGCACCCTTCACGAGTTCCAAACTCAGCTGGAGCTGGACTCCGGCACCTGACTACCACGGAAATCAGAGAATTTGAGTGCCCTCGTAGGTTGAGAGCTCTGAGGTCAATCATTTCTGATTGGATTTCCCACATGGGATTGAAGCAGCCCAATACCCTCCTCATAGAGTCTGGTGACATCGGAACAACAGCCAGGAGCCCCGGGTGGTTCTCAGAGATAAAAGGGTTGTAGGGCCCAGCGCCATGGCCTAGCAGCTAAAGTCCTCGCCTTGAATGCGCTGAGACTCTATATGAGTGCTGGTTCTAGCAGCTCCACTTCCCATCCAGCTCCCTGTTTGTGGCCCGGGAAAGCAGTCAAGGACAGCCAAAGCCTTGGGACCCTGCACCTACATGGGAGACCTGGAAGTAACTCCTGGCTCCTGGCTTCAGATCGGTGTAACACTGGCCATTGCGATCACTTTGGGAGTGAATCATCGGACAGAAGATCTTCCTCTCTGTCTCTCCTCCTCTCTGTATATCTGCCTTTCCAATAAAAATAAAATAACTCTTTAAAAACAAAAAACAAACAAACAAACAAAACTTTGGCTACCTCACACACACAAAAAAACCTGTTCTCTAAAAAGTTTACTGACCAAATGATGGTTTCCTTAACAGAACAACTGAGAAAGGAAAGAACCTACACATTAAGAGTGTTTTAAGGGACATAATGTGAAACTACTGATTTTTTTTTTCAAATAAAATTACTTTCATTTGAAAATAAAATTTAAGAAAGAAATAAAATAAAATAACTCCAGGAGCTAGAGTTGTGGTTCAGCGTGTTAGCCTGTGAAGCTGGAATCTCATTTCACAGCACTGGTTTGAGTCCTTGTTGCTCTGCCTCTCACTGGGCTCCCTGCTATATGTACCTGGGAAACAGTGGAAGGTGGCTTAAGTACCTGGGCCCTTGCCACCCATGTGGGAGACCAGGACGCAGTTCCTGGCTCCTTGGTTTTGGCAGGGCCCAACCCGGGCCATGGACGCCATTTGGGAAGTGAATCAGCAGATGACAAATCTCTCTCCCAGGCTCTCCCCCTCTCTACGAATCTTTCAAGTAAATAAAATCCTTAAAAAGAAAGGGGAAAAAAAAGGTAAATCGAACAAATAGGACCATCAAGGATCTAAAGTGTTGTGCGAGACTTGTCAAAGCCCATGGCACCTTTAATACCATCATTTTGCAGTAGCCTCACTCCTGGCTGCTAGCTGTTTGCCGTGGGTATTCTGCAGGCATCTCCAAAGGGCTGGGATCTACTTCAGGGAAGCATGTCCAATCCAACCCTCCCCCCCATCAGAAAGAGGGCGCAAATACAGTCTAGCCAGGCAGAGGGTTTCACAGCCTTCCCACTTCTTTTGAACTCAGGTCCGTCTGTGACTTGACCTCAGGTCTGCTGTAGTCCAGGGAGCCTATGGAGACTGCCAAGCCACAGCTTCACCAAGACCAACCACATCACCAGGGCTGGTGCGATGGTTCAACTGGCTGGTCCTCCACCTGCAAGCTTGAGTTTACGTTCCAGCTGCTCCATTTCCGATTCAGTTCCCTGCTAATGCCCTGGGAAAGGGGTGGATGGCCCAGAACCTTGAGACCCTGTACCCACACGGGATGCCTCTCCTTCTCTGTAAATTTGCCTTTCCAATAAGAATAAATAAGATAGAGAGAAAAATTAGAGAGAGAGAGACCCTTGCCCATGCCCAGTTTGACCTCTCATCAGTCTTTCACCCAGTCCCAACCCCCTGGGTCACCCAATGGTCTGTGCACATTTGACACTCAAGTGCCTGTAGCTGACTCAAAACACCCAGAAACTTCCAAAGTCTTGTGGACTCGACAGAAACCTGCTGATGGGCAGACCTGAAGCTCCTGGAAGTGCAAGTGACATTCAATTCTGCCTGGGAGGCAGCCAACACAGATTCATTTTGGCTAACACCATCCGCATTTCACTCCAGCTGCCACCCTGCGGCCAAATAAAACCCCCAGGAGGCAGGTTCAACCCCTGAGAAAATCCAGACAGGCCCAGGAGGGCCCCATCCCTCCTCACTAGTAAAACACGTCTTTTCTAAACCTAAATCAACATCTCATCAAACAAGGCAGCCAGCACGTGACCTGGACATGAGCAATCAGTTCTATTTTTCATTCACCAGCTTCAGCTCTCTCTCCTTTGGCAAGAGAAACCCAGCTTTTCCGAGGAAAACACAAAAGCCTCCCCCTGTCCCTGGCCACCTAAACTAAAGGGAAACAACCCCACACAGCGGATCCCGGCGGTTCTCCCGCGTTCCCAGGGCCTGGACCACGTGGGGCTGACTTAGCAGCCACACCGTCCACCCCGGGCATGTACGCGTGTGTTGTTTTAGAACAAGAAGGCCGGGAGAGAGAGTGGGCGTCCACATGGGGGGTGGGGGACCAGGCTTCCTTCAGGATTCATTCACTAATTCTCCTTTCCTCTCCTGTCTGCCTCCTACGGGTAGCTCAGTCGGTGACATTTGCAGGGAGACAGTATCCGGAAAATCCCCGTGACAGACGCAGGCGGCCGGGTGGGGAGGCAAGGAGCGACCCTGCGAGGCAGGCCGGCTCTGGCACGCCCGTCGCGGCCGCCTCAGGCTCCCACCCGACCCCACAGCGCCCCGGGGTGGGTCCCGACTGCAGCCGGGGCTCCTTCACTTCCGGTGGCCCAAACCCTCCGACACCTCCAGGCTCCGGGTAGTCGCCGCTTCCCTGAGGGGCTGCGGGGGGCGGCCGGGACGCGGCCTGAGGAAGCCCGAATCCAGGCAATCCGCTTCCAGACTCGCCCCGAGCCCGAGTGTGTCCGCGCCGGGACGGCCGTGGGTGCGGGGGGCATCGGGAAGGGAAGGACGTGGATGGCCGGGCGGCAGGAGTGCGTCGCGGGAGAATGGGGGGATGCAAAGGAAAACAGCACAGCAGAGGCATGCCGGCGGCTCCCAGCCCAGCTGTGCCAGCTGCCGCTTCCTCTGGCGCGTGGGCCGGGCGGTGCAACCTCCGTTCCCCCCCACTCCATCTTTCTCATCACTACCTGTCCTGCCCCCACTCCAACCCGCCACACGCGCACATGCCTTCCCCACTCCGGCGCGGGCGGATCTCCGGCCTTGCCAAGGGGGTAGTAGGGAGGAGCTGGGGGAGGGGGAGGCCTGCGAGTTTCTAACCTTGTTCTTATAAACAAACCCACATGTGCAGCTGCCGCTGCTGCAAACTCACCCCACAATCCCGGATAGAAGTCCTGCCCCTTTAAGAGAGAAAAAAAAAAAAAGCTCCCCCCCTTCGCTTCACACCCCACCCATCCACAAGGACCTTTGTCTCCCCACCCCCTTCTTGGCCGAAGGCCCCGCCCCCTCCGACGCCTGGGGACCAATAGGGGAAGGAAATAAGGCCGAGGAGTTGGACGTCATCGCGTCCGTCCAATCACGGGGAGCGTTGGTGGGAGGCCTCCCGGAGGGCGCGCGGCGAGGCAGGAAGGGCGGAGAGGCAGCACAGGAGGGAAGATGGAGTGCTCGGCCGGCGGTGTGGGCGACGGGGACTCGGCCGTGTCCCAGCGGGACCTGCACCTGGTGCCCGAGCGGCTGCAGAGACGCGAGCAGGAGCGGCAGCTGGAGGCGGGCAGGCGGAAACAGAAGCGGCAGGACCAGGAGGTCGAAGGGGAGAAGAGCGAGTTCTTGGCCGCCTCCTTCGGCCGCGAGCGAGCGGCCGTGGAAGAGCTGCTGGAGCAGGCCGGAGGGTCGGTGGAGCGGCTGGAGGAGGCGGCCTCGCGGCTCCAGGCGCTGCAGAAGCTGCTGAACGACTCGGTCCGGTTCCTCACCGCTTACGATCTGCGGCAGGGCCAGGAAGCCATGGCGCGGCTGCAGGCGGCCCTGGCCGAGCGGCGCCAGGAGCTGCAACCCAAGAAGCGCTTCGCGTTCAAGACGCGGAGGAAGGAAGGCGCCGCCGCGGCCCCCGCTGCCCCCGCTGCCCCTGCCGTCCCCGCTGCCGCTGCCCCCGCCGTCCCCGCCGGGGTGGACGCAGTCGACGGTGTGCCGGCCTCCGCGCCGGCCGCGCAGGACCGGGATGGAGACCCGGACTCCAGCTGGGTGTGCGGCTTCTCCAACCTGCAGTCCCAGGACCTGGAGATGAGAGGCGACGAGCTGCGGCAGCGCGATGTCCTGCTGACCGGCCTGAGCCACTGCACGGTCCGACTCTACGGCAATCCCAACACGCTGCGGCTGACCCAGGCCCGCGGCTGCACGGTGCTCTGCGGGCCCGTGTCCACCTCCGTGTTCCTGGAGGACTGCAGTGACTGCCTGCTGGCCGTGGCCTGCCAGCAGCTCCGAGTCCACAGCACGACCAACACGCGCGTCTTCCTGCACGTGACCAGCAGGGCCATCGTGGAGGACTGCCACGGGATCTGCGTGGCCCCCTACACCTGGAGCTACCCGGGCATCCTTGAGGATTTCCAGGGCTCCGGTTTAGACAAGAGCAGGAATCACTGGGATGACCTGGATGACTTCAACTGGCTGGCCCGGGATGTGGCCTCCCCGAATTGGACTATTCTTCCAGAAGAGGAGCGAACGACCCAGTGGGACTAGGCCCTTGGTCCGGGCTTCGTTCGCTCTTCCTCTGTGGGATGGACTCCTGCCCAGGGGCATGTCAGAACTCGGCTGCGTAGAGTTGCACTCTTTAAGGCTGCAGGTTGTGAGGGGCTGCCATTAAATTCTTGACAGATCCGAGATGTACCAGCTGTCTTCTCTCTGGGAACCGTGTAGGGGCGGAACGCCATGGCAGAGTGGGTTTTCAGGGACCTGGGGTGGGTGAGGCAGGCCTCCGACGGGTGTGCGCTGAGAACAAATGCAGGTGGGGAAAGTTGCAGTGCAACCCTGAGTTTGTGGAATTTTATCAGACTTGTGTAGGGCACCCCTCACGGGGTTTGGGGAGTGGAAGATTCGACTTAGGCACTTTGCAAAAGCAGCGCTGTTAGGGCCTGTTGGGCATCTGGACTCTTACCCACTCATCGACATTTTCATTCACAATTTTGGGGTGGAGGGGGCTCGAAGACTGGTGAAAGATACCAATCCCTAAGGCCAAAGTAACTGCTGTGGCTACCTAGTTGTTGTTTTTTAAAGGTTTATTTATTTTACCTCATTGATTTGTTTTTTTAAGATTGTTAACATGGTTGAGAGGGATGCATGCCCCATGCGCCTCCGTTGTAGAGTGCTGCGTGACTTTCAGTGCTTTCCTGGGCGCTGGCTTGGATACAGGGCAGAGGATGGCTGAGTGGGTATCTGCACCTTCAAGGGTCACTCAGATGAAGCTCCTGGCTTCGGATCAGCTCAGCTCTGGCTGTTGCAGCCCTTTGGAGAATGAACCAGCACTCTGTGACTCTGCCTTTCAAATCAAAATTTTTGGGGTGGGCCCGGCGTGGTGGCCTAGTGGCTAAAGTCCTTGCCTTGGTTGTGCTGGGATCCCATATGGGCACCAGTTCTAATCCCAGCAGCTCCACTTCCCATCCAGTTCCCTGCTTGTGGCTTGGGAAAGCAGTTGATAACGGCCTAAAGCCTTGGGACCCTGCACCCGTGTGGGAGACCTGGAGGAGGTTCCTGGCTCCTGTCTTCAGATCGGCGCAGCTCTGGCTGTTGTGGTCACTTGGGGAGTGAATCATCTGATGGAAGTTCTTCCTCTCTGTCTCTCCTCCTCTCTGTATGTCTGACTTTATAATAAAAAAAATAAAAATAAAAAATAAATCTTAAAAAAAAAGCTTAAGAAAATTATTTATTTGAAGCAGAGGGAAAGAGAGAGAGATCTTCCATCTACTGTGTTACTCTGCAGATGGCTACAGTGGCCAGGATTGAGACAGGCTCCTCGACCCACAAAAGTGGCAGGGACCAAAGCACTCAGAGCATTGCAAATGCCTTTCCCAGGTCTTTATACATCGTGGGAGTAGCTTTACCAGTCGTAAGCCACAATATTACTTCTTGCCTCCAATTTGTAATCATTAGGGTTAAAAAAAAAATGCCCCTTTGAATGTTGTACGCCAATTATTTGGTGTTTGTGTGATGGTGCACATGGGCCGGCACCTCGGTGTGAAACGCCTGAATCGGTGGTTTATGAACGTGTAGAACTGATAGACTCGCGTGGGGTCGCCTGTCAGAGGGTTATCAGTTTACGTTCAGGCTAGCACCACCTGAGGGCGGCCTTGTTGGCGCGGTGTGCTGCCAGGCTTTGGGCTGTTGCCCAGTCCGACAGCTGCAAAGATGTTATCTTCCCATCACAGAAATCACAGCGACCTTCTAACTTGCCTCTTGGAATTCTGCTTTCTAAACTACCCTGGGTGCAGCTGCTGAGGTTCCCCCACGCCTACCCCAAGAGCCCACCCCTCTGCCAGTGGCTGGCAGCCAGCTGTGCACACCTGGGCCTTTTCTGTTCCATCATGCTGCATCTATTGCTCAGAGCCCTGGCGGAAAGCACCTGCCGCGTTCAAAACGGGTGATTGGAGAAGAGCTTAGGCCGGGAGCTATTTACAAAGCCTACAAGCCGTGGGCAGGATTTAGGAAGAGCAGGAAGAGATGATGCCAGACCTGTTCCTGACCCTAAGGCCAAAGGGCCGTTCCTGATCTCACACACGTAATGGAAGGACGCCTCCCATCCATCACGGCCCGGCAAAGAACTCCTGGTGCCTCGGTTGGCTGACCCCGAAGGAGGTCTGTGGGTGTGGTCTGTGGCGCTTAGCTTCAGGACACAGAGTGGGGGGTGGGGAGGTGGATGAAAATGGAACTGGAAGAACTGACAGAAGACACTCCGCGCATGCGCTCTCGGCCAGAGAGCAACGGAAAACAGAAGCAATGAAAAAAAGTAGCACAGAGAAACTTACTTTGATGCTGTAGATTTTAGAAAGATAAGAAGGGATATGATGGCTCTTTTTCACCAACAAATGTGAATACCTACATGGATGAATATAGAAAGGGATCACTTATCACAAGAAATAGAAAACTCAGACAATTTTGTAACAAGACATTGGATCTGTAATTTAAAACCTTTCCACAAAGGGCACATCAGCCACGATATTATTTATTTATCTAAGTTATAGGGAGAACGTGGGAAAGAGATCTTCCATCCACTGGTTCACTTCCCAAGTGGTCACAATGGCCGGACCTGGGCTGGTCTAAAGCCAGGAGTCAGGAGCTTCTGGGTTTCCCATATAGTTGAAGGGAGCCTTGCCGGAGTGCTGCTCCAGCTGAGTTTGGAACTTGCGAAGGGTGTGTGGATGAGGCGCAAAGAGGAAAGAGAGACGGACCACTAGGACTTCATCATCATAATGGACCACGCACAAAAGCTGTCCACTTTATTTATACAAAATCAGTCAAAGTCTGGCTCAGACTCTTTACGTCATGGTCAAGTGGGTGTTTGTAAAGATAACTCTGCTATTTGTTTCACCTTAGGCCACGATGTTATTCATGCTGGCGCTGTGGTTAGGAAGAAGTTCTCAATAGATGGTGCATATCAATCAGTAACACATTCCTACCATAATCCTCATTCTACAGTTTAGTCTTGAGTCAGTCAAGGAAGGAAGGGCTTCACAGAAGGAGGGACCTAAAGATCAAAGAAAGAGGGAAAGAATAGATTCCCACTTACACCTGGGGACAGAACACCCTGGATTAGCATATGGTCAATGGGGGAGGAAAACCCTAAGCATAGGTTCCCACTATGCCTGGGGACAGCAAGAATAAAAGGCCCTATGGCTAAAACAGTATAAGCAACATCAACTTCCAAGCTCACATCGGTAGTAAACATTAACTCCACGGAGGCAGACAATGCCTAAATAGATTACAGAAATCTCAATGGGGTTGTCTGGTGTCCATGCAAAGGCAGGCAGAGCTGCATTCAGGTGTTGTAGAAACATCCGCAGGGCCCTGCCAAACAGCGGGAAGTTCCTTGCGGCCCTGCCTGCAATAGAACCATACTCTTCACACCTTCCTGTCTTCCACACCCATCACACGGACGCCAGCAGAGCCTAAACATTTGGGCCTTGTATTAGCAAGAAGCTGGATCAGAGGTGGACCTGCTGGACCTCCCAGTGTTGTAGGTGGTGGCTTTAACTGCCATGTCACAGTGGCAGCCCCACAAATGGTTTTGATTGTAAATCATATCTGTATGAGTCACACATCTTCCCCTGGAGTTTCCTTCCTAGGGTTTGACTCTGGAGAAGCTGTGGCGCAGTATCAGAGAGGCGCGTTGAAAGAGTTGATGGTTACAGGAATTGCTCATATACCAGCCAACAGGAGAAGCATCATACATGGTGTGAACCATACCAGACCATCAACCATATAAATATTCACAATGCCATGTATATTTCTTAAAACACTTTAAGTTAAAATTTCAGGACCTGGTGTGGTAGCCTAGTGGCTAAATTCCTCACCTTGCATGTACCTGGATCCCATATGGGTGCTGGCTTGTGTCCTGGCTGTTCCACTTCCTTTCAGCTCCCTGCCTGTGGCCTGAGAAAGCAGTCAAAGATGGCCCAAAGCCTTGAGATGCTGCACCCACGTGGAGACCCGGAAGAAGCTCCTGGCTTCTGGATTTGTATTAGCTCAGCTCCAGCCATTGCAGGCACTTGATGAGTGAACCAGCAGATGGGTGATCTTTGTCTCTCATTTTCTCTGTAAATCTGAATTTCCAATTAAAAAATAAGTCTTTAAATGAAAATCAGATCCTAGCATCATACATGTTTTGCAAGTCACAAAGGCAAGTAGAAATAGGTATTTAAGGAAATAGTATGGAATTAAAAATTTTTTAAAGATTTATTTATTTATTTTTTACAAAGTCGGATATACAGAAAGGAAGATCTTCTGTCTGATGATTCACTCCCCAAGTGACTGCGATGGCCAGTGCTATGCTGATCTGAAGCCAAGAGCCAGGAGCTTCTTCTGAGTCTCCCACACGGGTGCAAGTTCCCAAGGCTTTGGGCCGTCCTCGACTGCTTTCCCAGGCCACAAGCAGGGAGCTGGATGGGAAGTGGAGCTGCCGGGATTAGAACTGGCACCCATACGGGATCCCAGCATGTTCAAGGCGAGAACTTTAGCCGCTGGGCCCCAACATTTTTTATTCATTTGACAGAGTTACACACACACACACACACACACACACACACACAGAGGTCTTCCATTTACTGGTGTACTCCCAAACAGCTGGAACTGAGCTGATCCGAAGCCAGGAGCCAGGAGTTTCCACGTGGGTGCAGGCGCCCCAGCACGTGGGCCATCCTTTACTACTACTCTCCCAGGTGCGTCACCAGAGAGCTGGATTGGAAAGGAGTTGCTTGGACTTGAACAGGCTCCCATATGAAAT
Source organism: Ochotona curzoniae (assembly GCF_017591425.1). Lineage (NCBI taxonomy): Eukaryota > Metazoa > Chordata > Mammalia > Lagomorpha > Ochotonidae > Ochotona > Ochotona curzoniae. The sequence continues at coordinate 7,892,897 of NW_024466004.1, read as the reverse complement.
ACTGGTACCACAGGCAACAGCTTTACCTGCATGCCACAGCGCTGGTACCTTTACCCTCAGGAGTTTCTAAAGACAAAGGAATCATGGCTGACTCCGGGGACCCTCTTGGCAGCCACCTGGCTCACATCCACAGGTCCAGAAGGGCCAGGGAACCCCCAGTCCCTGCGACACTCACTGCCTCATCCCCCGAAGACCCTGAAGTCCTCCTGCCTCCATTTTTTATTACCACATCCTGTCTCGATTCATGTGTCAAATGGTTGGCCAGAGCCATGGCTGATGGCTGGGTTTTTTGTTTGTTTGTTTGTTTCTTTGTTTTTACCTTTTGGGTAATTTAACATCTTCAGGCCAGTGCAGCTGTAGGGAAATTCTTCCCCTTTTGCCGTCACATATGTCATTTCCGCATGTGTCCACCAGGGGGCACCCACAGCACTGCTGCGGTAACTCAGCGCCCCTTGAGGTGAAGGAGCTGCTGGGCTAATCCGATTGTTTTAGTCGAGATAAATTTAAATTTCGGTTCTGGTTCCCTAACAAGTCTTCCTCCCCTACCTCCCAAATTTGCACACGGTTCACATGTGTGGCTTCTTGGACATATTATTTGTCCAAGGGTTATGAGTTTCAACTTTAAAAACACTGTGCCATAATGCTGGTCCTCTACATTTTAAACTTCAATTAATACGTGGGACAAGTGATTGATGTGGCAGTTAAGCCACTACTTGGTATTCCTCATCCCATCTCAGAATTTCCGGGTTCGAGTCCTGGCTAGTGCAGTTCCTATCCAGCACCCTGCTAGTGTGCCTGGGAAATGAGAGGAAGGTGGCCTGAGTTGCTTGGGTCCCTTGGTGGAGTGCCTGGCTCCTGACTCTGACCTGGCCCCGTGTGACTATTGGGATCATCCTGGGAGTGAAGGAGATCTCTCTCTCTCTCTCTCTCTCTTCATGTCCCTCTGTCTCCCTGTAACAATGCTTTTTAAACAAAATTGTTTAAAATTACACCCTAGAGAGGATAAATCACCCTGTAAACAGTGGGAAAATGTGCCGAGCAGACCCTTTGTCAAAGAAGACATAAAGATAACATTATTAATGGGAAAGTGGAATTAAAAATCAGTTTATTGGGCCCAGCGGTGTGGCCTAGCAGCTGAAGTCTTCACCTTGAACACCCCAGGATCCCATATGAGTGCCGGTTCTAATCCCAGCAGCTCCACTTCTCTTCCAGTTCCCTGCTTGTGGCCTGGGAAAGCAGTTGAGGACGGCCCAAAGGTTTGGGACCCTGCACCCGTGTGGGAGACCCAGAAGAAGTTCCTGGCTCCTGGCTTCAGATCGGCATAGCATCGGCCGTTGCGCTCACTTGGGGAGTGAATCATCAGACAGAAGATCTTCTTCTTTGTCTCTCCTCCTCTCTGTATATCTGACTTTGTAAATAAATAAAATAAATCTTTTTTTAAAAAAAAATCAGTTTATTGACAAAAAAAGGAAACTCATGCATATCTTCTTCATAACATGCATTTTAAAAATATATATATACATTTTTTATTGGAAAGTCAGATTTACAGTGAGAAGAAGAGACAGAAAGATCTTCTGTTCACTGGTTTACTCTCCAAGTGGCTGCAACAGCCGCAGCTGAACCTATCCAAAGTCAGAAGCCAGGAGCTTCTTCCAGGTCTCCTAGGTGGATGCAGGGTCTCAGGCTTTGGCCCATCCTTGACTGCTTTCCCAGACCACAAGCAAGGAGCTGGAAGGAAGTGGAACAGCCAGGACACAAACCAGCGCCCGTATGGGATCCTGGTGCGTGCAAGGCAAGGACTTTAGCCACTAGGTTATCGCACCAGGCTGCATAGCATGTGTTTTCCATGGAAGTTAGAAAGACCCCTTGTTACACTGTGGCGTAATGGGCTGCAGGTGATGGCTTAACTTTCTAGGCCACAGTGCTGGCCCCAAGCTGCCTTTTCATATGTGAATGGATAAGATCAACCGAACATGATTTATCAGAAGCGGTACTATTCAGTGAAGATAGAAAGGAGTTATTGAGACACAAAATGACATGGGGGAGTAAGGTATGTATACTGCCAAGGGAAAGACGCCAGTCTGAAGAGACGCCACACTGCGCGATTCTAAGCACACGATGTTCTAGAAAGGGTACAGCTGTTGGGACAGTGGTGCTCCAGCATGGGGAAAAGAAGAGGAGGAGGGGGCCCAGGGCATCGGCAGGCGGTGAGCCCCTGTGGGATGATGCAGTGGTGGTGTGTTCATGATCCTACGGACTTGGCAGACCCTGCAGAAACGCACAGCAGAAAGCCCGACACTGAGCCAGACCGTGGCCTTCCATCAATGATGACGTCTCCGTACTGTTTCATCATGGTGATGGAAGCACCATCCTCACGCGAGCTGGGCATCACCAGGAATCGCCACACATTCTGTTCGCTTTTGTCTGATGGAACTCCAAGTGCTCTGAGAGTCTACTAGCTAAAGACTAATGAACTATTAACAGTCACCGCGTGTTGCCACTGTCTGAGCATGCACGCGAAGGTGGCAGAATTTACATAGCTGTCCCATTGGGAAATCAAGGTGCTTGTTGTTGTTGTTGTTGTTGTTTTCATATGCAGCTTCCCTAATATTATTTGGGTGCAACATCTTTGCCAGATGATGTTGGACTTTTCCAAATTCCTATGCCAGAAATCTGTCAGGGTCAGCATTTTACCACAGTGAGTTTAACCACCGTCTGCTAAGCCGGCATCTAATATGGGCGTCAGTTCATGACCCAGCTGCTCCATGTTTGATCCAGATCCTGACCTGTATCCTGGGAAAGCAGCAGAGGACAGCCCAAAGCCTTGGGACCCTGCACCCGCCTGGGCTTCCTAGAAGGGGCTCCTGGCTCCAGGCTTTGGATCGGCTCAGCTGTGGCCATTGTGACCACTTGGGGAGTGAAGCAGTGGGTGAAAGGTCTTTCTGTCTCTCCTCTCTGTGCATCTGCCTTTCTAATACAAATAAACTTTTTAAAATAGCCTGTTTCCTTAATTGAGTGTGAATCATTTACTTGTGAATTTGTGAGAGTATTTGCATTTTCATTATTTTGAATGTTGCAAATATTTTCTCAGGCTCTGTCCTTTGTTTTATAGCTTGAATTAAAAATGAGGTTTTCGGTGCCCTGGCAGGTTCTGAATTTTGCCTGAAGTGTGTTTCTGAGCCAGACCTCCACACACAAGCCACAGTAGGGTCAGTCTTGGTGCTCTGGCTCCTGATTTGCCCAGCCTGCTGCCGCAGGAACTCAGGGACTCCTTTTGGCTGCAGTGTTCTAAGACTGGCCCAGCTTTATCTAATGGGATGAAGTCCACTAAAGAGATTAGCGAGATGTCTTGTGGTTTCCACTTGTAATCCGGGTCGTTCAGCCTGTCCCTTCTGGGGCACGCAGCAAACTGCAGGAAGGACCAGCCCCTGTGTGTGACCTGACTCCATAGCAGGCTCCAACTTCTGCCAACCACCACCCAGAACGAGGGGGGCAGCTCCCCAGACATGGGCGACCCCCAGGGCAGCTCCCTGCAGCGTGAACCCTCTGCACCCTTCCCCAGGGCCTGAGCAAACACACAGGAGGTGAGGAGTAGGAGCCAGGCTCGCGGGAGGCTGCCCCGGGACCGCATCCTCAGCAAGCATGGCGCTGCTCAAAGTTAAGTTCGACCAGAAGAAGCGGGTCAAATTGGCCCAGGGCCTCTGGCTCATGAACTGGCTGTCGGTGCTGGCTGGCATCGTCCTCTTCGGTCTAGGGCTGTTCTTGAAGATTGAGCTGCGGAAGCGGAGCGAGGTGATGAACAACGCTGAGAGCCATTTTGTGCCCAACTCCTTGATCGCCGTTGGGGTGCTGTCATGTGTCTTCAACTCGCTGGCTGGCAAGATCTGCTACGACGCTCTGGACCCGGCCAAGTACGCCAAGTGGAAGCCCTGGCTGAAGCCGTACCTGGCCGTGTGCGTCCTCTTCAACGTGGCCCTCTTGCTGGTGGCTCTCTGCTGCTTCTTGCTGCGCGGCTCCCTGGAGAGCACGCTGGCCCACGGGCTCCGAAACGGCATGAAGTACTACCGCGACACCGACACGCCGGGCCGCTGCTTCATGAAAAAGACCATGGACATGCTGCAGATCGAGTTCAAGTGCTGCGGCAACAACGGCTTCCGGGACTGGTTTGAGATCCAGTGGATCAGCAACCGCTATTTGGACTTCTCCTCCAAAGAAGTCAAGGAGTGAGTGGCCCATGATTTGGTGGTCCCCACCCCCTGCTTTCCCCTGTCCCTGGAGGCAGAAACCTCTCACTCCTCCAAGGAGTGCGCCCGCCCAGCAGGTGCTGCTGTCATTGTGAAAACAGACCAGGTGGAACCCTGTGAAATTCTATCATCTCTGGGCTATGAAAATGGCAATTTCATCTGGTAGTTCCTCTACTGTTTGAAGCTGAGGTTGCACAAGCTTCTGGGATGGGAGCTTCCGCAGGGGGAGGAAAGACCCATTAGCCGTGTGTGTGTGTGTGTGTGTGTGTGTGTGTGTGTGTGTGTGTGTGTGTGTGTGTGTGCAGAGATGCAGTCACCAAGGCTCATGAAAAACTGAGACTTGGTTTGGTGGCGCAGAATCTCTCACTGAGGCCAGCTAAGTGGCTTTGGTGGCACGAGTGTCCTTTTCCTCCTGGGCAGCTCCCTGGTCTTCCCACCTTTTGATTCTGCATCTCCAGGGAGGGTACAGAGCAGAGGACAGGGCCGCACAGACTGGATCGTACTTGTAACTGTTGTTGATTGGCAGGTGACCTTGGTACCCTGGGGCCTTCGCTCACTGGGCTTGGTGATCTTGAAGGTCACTTCCTGGGCCTTGGCATAGGGTGGTCAGCTGCTAAATGCCTACAACATGGCTGAGTGCTTCTAGTAGATACAGAGATCTAGAGAGGACCCCCCCACACACACACACACTAGCCTGCAGAGGGTCTTACTGGTAAAGAGTCTCATGCTCCCAGCACCTGGTGACAGCCTTGCCCTGATGGCAGCCCCTCCCAGGAGGCCACCTGCGGGGTACCTGCTGTCCCAGGGGAAGGACAGCCTCCCTCACCCTCCACAAGCCACCTGTTGCTGAGGGGAGGGAGTGAGCAGTTCACTGTTCCAGGAGGGTTTCCTCTGAGCAAGGCTGCTCAGCCCAGGAGGGACTGCCGCCCAGGACATGCTCGAAGCCCACAAGATAGCAAAGGGATCCCAGATGGTGGCTTAGCCGTCCCCGCCACAGTTAAGGTCATGGCTGTGGGGAGAGGGTTGTTTTCTTGTGGATGCAGAGTGCGGATTACCACTCCAAATCCCCTGGCTGGGGTGGGGGAGGGTCAGGAGGGCTCTGCCCTTGCTGGATGGGTCTGATGGGAGAGCGCCAGGTGGCAGGGTTTGCCTAAAGTCCCAGCCCATGGAGGGTGAACAGGACACGAGGGAGAAGCTGAGAGTGGCAGCCACCTTCACCAGCAGCCGAGGAAGGGGGTCTTCATCTTCCCCCACCTCCCTCCATCACGTTCATCTTCCTCGGCTGTCTTGGGCGAAGAGTCGGCCTCTGGGAAAACACAAATCTCTCTGTAATCCAAATCCCCTTCTGTGCTGGGGGGGAGGGGCTTTACCCAGGCACCTGCAGATGGGAGGGGCCAAGGCCCCTGTGTGTTCTCTGCAGGCCCTCCTGGCAAATGAGGGTGCTTCATACATTCTTGGAAAGTTAAGTTATAAGTTTATTTTGGTGCCCCCAGAATGTTTGAAATATTTTTAAAAGACTTTTATTTTTACTGGAAAGGCAGAATTATAGAGAGAAGGAAAGACAGAGAAAAAAATCTTTCATGCTCTGGTTCACTGGCCAAGTGGCTGCAATGACCGGATCTGAGCTCCCTATATAAAGCCAGGAGATTCTTCTGGGTCTCCTATGTGGGTGCAGAGTCCCAAGGCTTTTGGCCTGTCCATGACTGTTTTCCCAGGCTGTAAGCAGGGACTTGGAAGGGAAGTAGAGTAGCTGGGACATGAATGGGTGCCCATATGGGATCCTGGAGTGTGCAAGGCAAGGACTTTAGCCACTGAGCCATCGTGCTGGGCTCTCCTCTGAGTATCTTTTCTTTTTTAATTGAAAAGTCAGATATACAGAGAGGAAGATCTTCTGTCCAATGATTCACTCCCAAAGTGGCTGCAATGGCCAGAGTTGAGCTGATCTGAAGCCAGGAGCCCAGACTCTCTTCCAAGTCTCCCACGTGGGTACAGGGTCCTAAGGCTTTAGGCCATCCTAGACTGCTTTCCCAGGCCACAGGCAGGGAGCTGGATGGGAAATGGGGCTGCTGGGATTAGAACTGGCGCCCATATGGGATCCTGGCACATGCAAGGTGAGGACTTTAGCTACTAGGAATCGTGCCAGGCCCTGCTCTGAGTATCTTAAATTGAACTCCCAGACTTCTTCCTCTCACCTGTACGTACTTTAGCAGGGATCTCCAACAGGAAAGGAAGCTTTGCTTTTGCCTTTTTTATTTCAACATAAGCTTAAGATCTATCACACCCAGCACAGCTCGCAGTCTGATCACTGCATACCTAGGTTAGAAGCATGGTCTCCACGTTTCTCTGGTGGCTTGTTCAAAGAAAGTTCTGAAGCTTTTTATTGGCCTGTCTGGCCTCCTGAATCCTTCTTGCAAGCAGAAGCTACCTCCCTCCTGTCTCCTGTGTGTTGGGGAGACACAGGGCCATTCACTGCAAGAACTGCTCATGCTCTGGTCTTGGCCTGCTGCAGCCAAATGGTGTCGTCTCGCTTGTTCTCTTGCCCACTGGGGGTTTGCCAGAGTATGGTGGTCAGGCCGAGGTGCAGGTGCTTCAGGCTCTATGCAGGAAAGAGCATCCTCCTGGCCTTGTCCTGCCCCTCACCGGGAGGGACAATAAGTCTCCTGCCAGCTCTTGTTAACACCTCTCAAGTTTCTCTCCCACTTTTGGTGGGCAGGGGAAAGGAAAGCTGCAGGGCCCTGTGGTGGAGCGGCAGGGCTGGTGGGAGCCCAGATGGTTTGGCACCGGGCAGAAGTGGGCAGCAGGCTCCCTCACTTCACTTTGCAGGCCCCATAGGCAATAGGCACCTGCTTGTTCCTCCTGAACAAGATGCAGAGACCTTGGGAAGGCAGACCTGGGTTGGGCCAGCATATGCCACAGCCAGGCAGGGAGATTTTGCTGTGGCTTCCCCCATCAGGTTCCCCCATCTCCTTCAGAAACGGTCTCTCTGAGCACAAAGCCTTGCCTCATCCATTAGGCTGGGTACTTCTTCAGGGCGATGCCCAGGTTGGCATAGGGGGTGGCAGCCCAAGCAGCCATGGAAGTGGGTCCCAGCCTGGGGGTTCTTGGGGTTTCCCCTTTGGAAGCAGTCAGGCCCAGGGGTTGCGTCTTTCTTGTTGATCCAGGGCTTGTCCTCTTTCCAAACACAGATTAAGGGCCCCGCTGGCTTCTTAAGACAAAGCTAGGCCAGGGGAGAGCTTCTTAGGCCACGAGCCGACTATTTATAGCTGAGGGCATTTCCTTCTGTGGGAGTGGGTGCTTGTTGGGCTGTGTGCCCAAGGCACACATACGCCCCAGGATAAATCATCACACACAGATAATTCAGGAAAGTCTTATAGGAGACAAGTGCGGGCAGGGTGGAGGGCAGCAGGGATGGGACTGACTCTGAGGACCAGAGCAAGTTGGCCCACCCAGGCTCTCAGCTGTCTCCTGGGACACAGAAAGGCCGAACTTGCAAGGCCACTGGAACCGCCTGGGGAGGCAGCAGCTGTGTGCACTGTGTGACTTAGGTTTTTCTGTAAGTAGCCACTGGGAGCAGGTGCTGTGGGCCAGCAGGCACGAAGGAGAGGTGCTCGAGACAACCCAGGCCTGCGCTGTAGCAGCCAGCAGGTACCCTGTCCACTGGGACTCTGCTGGCTTGGGCTGGCCTTTCCTCGAGTATGTGAGTGAAGAAGGGGGTAGGGGTAGGCCCGGCTCAGGGAATCCTGGAGGAGTATGAGGACAGGTGGCGAGGAGACAGCTCCCAGAGTAGGGAACACAGAAGGAAGGGACCTCCCCCTTGTCCAGGAATTTTACTAGGAAAGCCAGGGAGCAGGAAGGCTCCAGGAGGGAGGACCTGAAGGGAGCAGTGGGACCTGCTGCGGCTGGATTCAGGCTTCCCAGGGCACTTCCCAGAGTGGGACCCTGCCCTGATGTGGGCTCCCACTTCCTGATCCATAGAGCAAATGGTGAGTGCTCCGAGGGTTCCTGGGGGCCAGGCCTGGCCCAGGTCAGAGCGGCGACCTGAACTGCCCTGGGATGGGCTGTGTGGTCACTCTGGCATCACCATGACCAGGAAAGTGAGGCTCCATGGCTTGCTCGTGCAGCTCGGGGGTCCAAGGTCTACCCCCGACCCTCCCTGTTCAAGAGTCACTGGGAATAGTTCAGGTGGACTCCATGCCGTGGGGAGGGCTCGGGTGCCAGCCTGTTCGGGAAGGAAGGACAAACAGCTTGGCATTTGCACACTACTGCCCCCCAACATTGAGGAGGGAAATTTTGGGTTGACTTTTGAGATAGCACAAAGAGAAAAGTTCAGTGCACCTGGCCCAAGATGAGTGCTGCAGACCCTTCCGATATGGCTGCAAGCTGTCCTTGATCTGTCCTTGGTCTTCCCTTCCCTGTATCCCTCAGGACTCCCCACCCCCAGCCTCCTGTCCTGAGCCAGGTCCTGTGCAGGCTGGGTTCTGAGCCCGAGGCTGCAGAGATGAAGCTGAGCGAGCCCAGGTTCCGCTGTCACCATGCATATACAAGTGGTGCTGTCAGGCAGGGAGCGGGAGACAGCTCCACCAGCAACTAGGGCAAGGGACCACTTCCTCACCTGCCTCCCTGCCAGCGATTCCCAGTCCCCACCTGGAGCTGGATTCTGGGAGTGTCCCCAAAGGAGAGCTGATGTTTTCTTTGCCACAGCTGGCAGAGCTGTGCCAACTTGCAAATGACTGTTCCACTCTTCCATAGGTAAGCCCCTGTGGCACGATGGATCACCTGGCAGTGAGGAGGGGGAGGGGAAGCAGCCTGAGTTCAAAAACTTACCTGTGTCCCATACGTGTTACATGCCAGGCCCTCTCCTGGTCTGCATGTCACAGATGGGGACAACCGAGGCAGGGAGACTCAGGGCACCTTGTCCAGGGGGGTGGAGCCAGGGGTCCACCCCAGGTGGTCCTGCTCTTGGCACTTCCCTGTTATAACCTGCCAGCTGTTGTGCGGGCAGCAGATCCTGCCACTAAGAGGGCAGGGCATGTGGAAATATGGTTGTGGCCACCATGTGTAGTCTCCCTATTTTTTTTAATTAAAAAAAAATTATTGGAAAGGAAGTATTTTATTTTATTTTTTTTAGAGGAGGAGAGACAGAAAGATCTTTCAATCGCTTGTTTACTCCCCAAATGGCCATAGTGGCCAAGCTGGGCTGATTCAAAGCCAGGAAACAGGAGCTTCCTCCAGATCTCCCACATGGGTTGTAGGGGCCCAAGGCTTTGGCCCATCCTCTGCTGCTTTCCCAGGCCACAAGCAGGGAGTTGCATGGGAACTGGGGCAGCAAGCATGTGAACTGGTGCCCACAGGGATGCTGGTGTGCTTACAGGACAAAGGTCAGCCAATTGAGGCATCATGCCGGGCCTCCTAAAAGATCTTAATACAAATAGAAAGACACTGACAGAGGTCACAGAAAAGGAAGACAGAGCAACATGAAAATTGGTGGAAATTGACCCTGAGCCACTGCCTTTTCATCTGTCAGGTTGGCGGAGATCAGGAGGCTGTGTGGAGGTTTAACTGTCTGGGCTGAAACTTCATCCTCTGAATAGATTTGGCAGCCAGTAGAAGGTTAGGAAAGAAAGAATCTCAGGGAAGATCACATTTCTAGCATCTGCACTTGCCCATCCACTCCAGAAGCACGCCTGACTGATGGGTGGAGCCAGCCACAATGGGGTGACCCAGAGGCTGAGAGACAAGCAGTGGGAAGCACAGTTTGTTTAAAGGAGATTTCATCTGGAAGTTAACCCTGGATGTGTTATTGTTTTCTGAGCGCAATCACCCTTTCAGTGCATATTCTTGTAAACAGGACTATGCTCTTTGTTCTTAGGCTGTAAAAGGGTGCTGTTGTGTAACATGCAGTTTGTGGGCAGCTTTGCCACTCAAGCCAACATGCCCATGGCCATGTACATGGGTGTTGAGAATGTCGCTTTGTGAATTCTGGCTCTCGAGGACACCTAGGGGAGTTGAGGAGGAGCTGGGCAGGGTGCAGAGCTGGGGGTGAGCTTCTAGATTCGTGAACACAAGGGCCAGGAAGGCAGGGCCACAGGCTGTGTGTCCACTGCCTCCCCAGCCAACAGTTGCACAGCAGGCACTTGTGGGTGAAAGTGCCTGGTGTCCTGGGGTGTGTGTGGGGAAGGGCACAGGGGGAGGCCTGCTCCCAGCTACCTGTTTCCTCTGCAGCCGCATCAAGAGCAATGTGGATGGGCGCTACCTGGTGGACGGGGTCCCCTTCAGCTGCTGCAACCCCAGCTCGCCACGCCCCTGCATCCAATATCAGCTCACTAACAACTCGGCGCACTACAGCTATGACCACCAGACAGAAGAACTCAACCTGTGGGTGCGCGGCTGCCGGGACGCCCTGCTCAGCTACTACAGCAGCCTCATGAACTCCATGGGTGTCATCACACTGCTTGTGGGGCTCTTTGAGGTAGATGCCACAGAGGGGCCGGCTCGGAGGGAGGGGCCAGGGGAGAGAGACACGTTGCTCCTGGCAAGCTGCCTTCAGGCTGGCTGCGGGTCAGAGCAGCCTGGCTGGAACTACAGCACTTTGACCTTATTCCATGGAATGATATGCAGAAATGATGAAATTCACAGACTGCACCATCACTGTTCCAAAGTGACCTGTTTAGTGACCATCTCTGAAACATTTGCAAGGTCCTGCCACTGTCCTTGTCCCCACCATGGGCGAGTTGCCCCCTGCTGGTTCCATCAGCCCAGGGAGGAGAGGCGCTATCCTTGGTGCTGAATGGAAACCCACGTGGTTGAGGTGGCATAGGAGATGAGTAGGGGCCTGTGATGGGCTACTCTGATGACAGAAACCCCTTCTGACCCCCCAATCCAAATGCACAAAGGGTCTGGAAGCCTTTTTCTTGAGGGTTCCTGCACCTGGTAGTTATCCCAGCACTGAGAAGCCCCAGCCAGGCCACACCTCTTTCCGCCTTGAGTTGAGTGAACTAAAGGGCCCAGCAATGCCCCCAACACTTTTTTACTCTCGGGTGAACACAGTTGGTACATGGCTGGTGCCTGACTGTCAGCTCCTGGAGGGAGGCTGAGTCTGGGGAACGAGTGGGCAGGAGAAAGGACACTTACCTCCAGGAAGTTAGAGGTTGTGTCCCTGAAAGCCCACGAAGACAAGATTGGAAGGCGTACGTACAGGAGTCAGTGGGAAAATGGAGCTGCACTGGCTGTGTGTCTGATCCCTAGTCTCTAAGGGAGTCTGGTGACATTTAACGATCTGGTGCCAAGGATTGTCCCCTGGGAATGGGCAGGGATCTGAAAGCTCTTGGCCTGTCCTGAAGGCCTCTGGTGGGTAGAGGCATGCCTGGGCCTGAGGTAAGCTGAAATAATGACAGAATTCTGCCCCTGTCTCCGCTTCCTGTCTTTCACAGTCCAGTTAGGAGTCGAGTCACTTGAAACAAAGGGGCCACTGTCACCACATGCAATTGCCTGGAGCAATGGGTCTGGCTTGTGGAAGCAGGAAGGGGAGTCCCAGCGATCACACTCATGCCAAGAGGACTTTGTACAGGAGATGCCTTTTTTTCCCTTAAAGATTAATTTTATTTACTTACTTGTTTATTTTTTTATTTGAAAGAAAGAGATTTTCCATCTGTTGGTTCACTCCCTAAATGTCTGCATCAGCTGGAGCTGAGCTAATACAAAGCCAGGATCCGGGAGCTTTTTCTGGGTCTCCCACATGGGTGCAGGGTCCCAAGGCTTTGATCCGTCCTCTGCTGCTTTTCTGGGTCATAAGCAGGGAGCTGGATGGGAAGTGGAGCAGCAGGACTAAAACTGGTGCCCATATGGGGTACTGGTGCTGCAGGCAGAGGTCTAATTTGCTACAGGGTGGTGCAAGCCCGGACTTTTTTCTTTTTCCCTCCATAAATGTCTTTATTGAACTTCCAATATGACAATAATCAAAAAGCAATCATAGTTATTATCCTCATGTAGAACTATATTTACACATGGTCACATTGTCATGATGCTGTTCTAGGGCCTGGGACACTCTGGGTAGGTAAGCACTGCCATTGCCCTCCGGGGGTGGCCTAGTCCTTCCTCTCATAGAGTTTTTGCCATGCCATCCAGGAAACAAAAGAGAACAGGATCAAATGAGTAGTGGGATAGGTGACACTACTTACCATCACACTACCATCAATGACAGCTGACACCTGTGATGGGTACTGTGTGCGCCACCGCTACAGGGGCATGCCAGTGTTTGCCCGAAGCAGATGCATCAACTGAGGCTGTGCAGGCCCATGGCTGGCTGTAGGCCAGGGCTGTGGTTGAAATCCGGGCATTCTGGCCCTAGAGTCAGCCACAAGAAGTGTCATGTGGAAAGCCCAGAGCTCTGCTGCCAATACACATTCATCCTTGAGGGAAGGGAAATCAAATGTTAGGGGGCTTGCAGAATCAGATGTCTCTTTAATCTTATCCAATAGGCTTCTGAATGTGTTGTCTGTGCCTAGCAATGGGATAGAGGCGAGGTAGGGGGATGGAGACTGGGGAAGGGAGGGATGGAAAGTAGCAGGGAGATTGCCAACAGGCTGAAGTTTAGCTAACAGGTGTGGGGTGGTGACTCTTAGTTTCCTAGTAGCTCAGCCTTGGCTCCATCTCCCAGGTCCCCTTGAGCCTTCTCTTGTCCCCGCAGGTGACCATCACGATTGGACTGCGCTATCTGCACACGGCATTGGAAGGCGTGTCCAGCCCAGAGGAGGCTGAGGGCGAGACTGAAGGCTGGTTGCTGGAGAAGAGTGTGCCCGAGACCTGGAAGGCCTTCCTGGAGAGCTTGAAAAAGCTGGGCAAGGGCAACCAGGTGGAGGCTGGGGGTGCCGATGCGGGCCAGGCCCCCGAGTCGGGCTGATGGCCCCTGGGCCGCCTGTTCCGAACTCTGAGTAGTGGACACCAGGAAACGTGGACCCCCCCTTCGCCTGACTATGGAAGTCCGACTTGCCCATGCATGCTGCCCCTCTGACGCTCTGCTTGATGGTGGGTTTCAGGTGTAGGATCTCTAAAAGTGTTGGGCAAGTACGTGTTGAATGCATGACTCCAGCGTGGCTGGACTAGCGTTTCAGGTCTACACCCCAGGTCGTATAGCCTCGTGGACCAGGTACTCTAAGCCCTGGGAATTCAGCTCCACCCTAAAGCTGCTGGCCACACCCAGGGTTGCCCTCCCTAATGCTTGCCTGTCTAAGTTGCTGTTTTCCGCTTTGTTCCATCTCCCAAGCATCACTGGGTGCGTAAGCTCCAGTTTGAGAAAAGTAACTGGCTGTGTTGTTTTTTTTTCAATGCCAAAATCAACAGGCCAGCCATTTTGTCTGTTGTGTCACCAGATGGAGGACCCTCCAAAACACTTCTAGGCGCTGAATGGGAATTCTCCCGTCATGGGGCAGGAGACCACTTGTGTGTCACTGAGCCCCGAAGGGCAGGGTGACCTGGGGTGCCCTATCTGGGGAAACCCTGTGTAGGTTGCAGCCCTAGTGGGGGAAGAGAACAGGGATCCAGTAAGAGCTGGAGACCAGAACTTACCTCCCGTGGGGCCCAGTGACACCCGCTTGTGGGTGATATTCTCTGCAGTGGAGGGACAAGGGGTCCTTGGGGAGTGGATTTCCATCTCATCTCATATCACTCTCCCCACCTTTCCCTGTAAAGCACTGTTGTCTGCATCAAACATGGGCTCAGGCCACCTTCCTGAGCCAGTCTCTGCAACAAGTTCTGTCTCCTTTAGGAAAGCAGAAAAGGAAGTTCTTAGGGGAAGACTTTAATAGCATCTTGTGGGACTCCCCTCTCCTTCACCCTTGGGCAGGCCAAGGCAGGCCAGGTTGGAGGCCCAGGCTAGCAAGGCTGCTCTGAGCCAGCTGGGAACAGGCAATGTGGGGTTGACTCTAGGTTTGCTGCTGCCTCAGCGATGTCTGGGCTCAAACCCTCCCAGCCTTGGAAGAGCAGACACAAAGAATATTCACACACTTGTCGGACTTGGGTTCCAGGGTTCATGAGACATCTGGGTGTCCCTGAAGCTATTCGCATGTGGGAGATGCTGATCAGCCATCTCTGGTGAGGGGCCCTTAGGCCGCCCTCCCCCTGCCCGTCTTTCTGGGATCCATGGTGGTGAGGGGAATGCTGCCCTGGCCCCACAAGTGTCACCGTGCTCTGACAGCTGTATGATTGATATTAAATACTGCATTGCATCAACGTCACTTGGTTCAGTGATTATCTTATCCCTGAGTACAGGCTCCCAACTCCAGGTAGTTTTTGTTCAACAGGGAAACTGCAGCATTAACCACCAATGCTGAGCTGCTGCCTGCGCCTGGCCCTGCATCCTGACCCTCCAACCTGCCCTCTTTTACTTGTGGGGACAGTGACCTACAGGTGGCCCAAGCGCTTTCAAGCGTTGGAGTGAAGCTGCTGGATTTTAATATAACCATCTAAGAAAAACTTCTGAACCACTTCTGTGGCCCTGCTCTGGTCCAAAGAGGGTTTCTCTCTGGGGCTAGGTTATAGGGCAGACAGAAACGACCCAAGGGCTGCGGGCATGACTGAGGGCAACGTGAGGCCAGGATGTATGTGACTTGCTGGCTGGGAGAGGACTTTGTGCTAAATGTGCCTTTCGTGCGGGTTGAACTACGAGCCCGTTCTTTTGGGTCACCTGACAATGCGCAGCAAGACTATGGGGTTCTTCCTCTCCTAGCACTTGATACATTTATACTCTTCCTCCCCTTCAGATCTTGGCCTAGTTTTTTAAGTTCAGTGAAGCTTAGCGCTGGGTGCGGTGGGGTGGCAGGTAAACACAAGGCTTTGGACTTTCTTCAGAATTCTCACTTCCTGGTGAAGAAGTGGGTGACAGCCTCTTCTTCTGGACCTTCTGGGTATCCTGAAATGCATGGCCTCAGCTCAAGAACTCATAGCTTTTTACAACTAAGTTTCAAGCTCAGGTTTGGAATGCCAGCAAATAAACCCCACACAACCTCAATAGGGGTTAAGGAGATTAAGGCTTACTCCATGCGCCACTCACCCCTCCCCAGGCAGGCACCTGTCATGCTAGGCAAGCAAGTTTGCAGCTTAAACAGGGCCATGGTGGGCCAAGATAGTGAGGGCCTGTCACCCACTACGGGGTAAAAAGGCAGCTTCCCATGAGAGAAGTGGCACACCTCACACACACCCCTCTATGTGTAGGTGGTGGCCATTTCCTATAGTCACTCAAGCCCAATGGTCCTTGCTGCTGTCTACCTACCCATCTGTACTGTGGTCACTCCTCAGCACCACAGGCACGTGGGGGATGGCTCAGCTGGGGACACATCGTGGGGC
This sequence comes from Ochotona curzoniae, assembly GCF_017591425.1. Classification (NCBI taxonomy): domain Eukaryota; kingdom Metazoa; phylum Chordata; class Mammalia; order Lagomorpha; family Ochotonidae; genus Ochotona; species Ochotona curzoniae. Next base: position 7,877,313 of record NW_024466004.1, on the reverse strand, counting down.
TCCATTTCCATAAGTAGAGCTGGAGGTCGGGGACGAGCACGGGGCGTGGGGGTCTTTTCTGGGGTGATGCCAATATTGTTTCTCCATTGTGGTAGTTGTTACACAACTGTACACTTGGGTCCAAATGTATAAGACTGTAACTAACAACAGTTATCTTAGCGTTTGTAAAATATACTTCAATAAAGTTGCTGAAAAGCACAAGATTACAGCAGGTACAGGCATGCAGCTTCACGGGTAAGAGCCTCATGTTCCCCACCACAGTGCCCGGGTCTGGTGCTGGGTGTGAGCTCCTGACATCCTGCCTCCCACAGGAAGGAGGCTGTGGATTCAGGCTGCACCCTCCTGGTCATCTGGGAGTCAGTTGCGGCCTCTTTGGTGCATAGAGGTGCATCTTGGGAGGAAAAACAACACAGAAAACAAGCCTAGGGACAGAGCCATGAAATGTTTGGGACAGCCCGCTGGGACCTGGAAGAAGCTGGTGGCCATGAACTGGAACAGAGCAGTGGAAGCCTTGCTGTTTGGCTTACCAGTGGATTCTGAAGGGCACAGCAGAGCTCTTGGAAGCTTCCTGAAAGCAAAGCTGGGGAGTGTTTGGGCTGGCACCCTGGCCAAGTTGGGCTGTACCCTGGGGCCAGGTCTCGGCCTACTGTCTCGTTCCCAGGAGTGTGAGCTTCAAAGGTCACAGCTGTCTTTCCCGCTGAACATGGAACCTAATCGGCTGAGATAATGCTTGGGCTTTGTGAAGGTCAAGATGCTGTGGCTAATGGCCACCGTTGACACTAATAATAATATAAGCCTCTTAAATTTCAAGCTAATACAGGTGCCCTGTTTTCTCTGTAGCAAGGTGACATGAGAACACAGCCGGGATACTGAAGTGTGCGTGAGAATACGGAAAGGACATGTAGGTCAGACCTAAGTAATGTCAACTCCTAAAGCATTTATTTGGATATCTTTAAACTTTTTACATATGATACATTCCAAATTTTACAAGTTTGTCCATAGATAGTAAAGTTGTAGCCAATTTATTAAACAGATAGGATATGCCCTGATATGGAAACCATGTTATATAAACATTTCTACAATAAACAGAAAACATGCGGAACAAATCATAAAAGTAGGATGATTTGTTGGGGGGGGCGGTCATTTAACGCCAGAAAAGAGTGTGCATTTTGCTACTGCCCTCAGGGTGACCCCATCTTCTCCTGGGAGCACGGAGTTCTGGGACACCCTCTGCCCAGGCCAGGCTTCTGTGGAGTCGGGCTGAAAAGCTTGAGTACTGTTACAATTGGGTCAGACTGCGGCTAACCCACTGATGGGAGTCACTCGGTCCAATCTGCTCCCATTGAAGGTTGGTGAACATTTGAAGTCAAAAGCAGATGCATTTGAAAGTCAGAGGAATTCTGTATGGCCCAAAGAAACAGGAACCACATCCTCGAGCTGGAGTCCAGGAACATGAGAAAGGAGGTGGCTTCCAGGTGAGTATTCTTGCCTGCTGTGCCTCCCCCAGCAGGGCCAGCCATCCTTGGTGGGAGGAGGAGGATGCACACTGTGCCGGGGAGGGGAAGCGGCTTCCGCAGTGCACTTTCCCTGCTCCAGGCCTGGGTTCCTGCCCAGCCTCTTGGGTCCACCAGAGCCCTGGGCAGCCGAGGACAGAGCTTGCAGACACAGTTCATGTCAACCCTGAGTGAAGGGCCTCTGACTGACTGTCCCACAGCCCTACCTCTGAGAGCTGCAGAATTTGTTTTCCAGTTAGACCCACCACATCCTCTGGGCGGGTCCCTGGCTTCCGGGACACAGGTGACCCCTCTGTGAGGGAACCAAGTGCAGCGCCCTGGTTACCAAGGTGCCGCTGCTCTGGGAGGCACCTGGTAGGAGGGATAATGATGTTTCCCCAGAACAAAAAGCTGGGGCCAAGGCCACGCCAGGTGTGCTGAGCAGAGGGCGCCTTGGCTTCTGAGGCTCCGGGGCCGGGTTGGGGAAACACAGGCCTCTCACGCCCTCCCCTGGGTTTGATTCAGACATTTCTCTCAAGGACACAGAATATCACTGGCGCAATGTGGGAAATGCAGAATCTTGAAGTCTTCAAAAAGCCCTTGATGTGAGGTTTGTCTCTCAAAGCAAAACAAAATGAAACAAAAACCAAAACAAGCCGCCTGAAGTGCCCATGAACCAGTGCAGCCTCCCTCCTGCCTAGGCCTGTCAGCACAGGGCCCCCAGCCCGGGGTCTCTGGGGAGCCGGGGAGCTACAATGAAGGAACTGGCTTTGGCCCAGCCAGGGTCCCCGAAGTCAGTGACGATGGGGGCTGCGCTGACTGGGCAGTGAATGAAGCTCCTTGCTGCTGGGTTCCAGCACCGACGAGGCTGCATCCAGGGTGGACGCAGCAACCAGTTTGAGGAGAACCTGCTGACGGAAGATGATGTAACAGTCTCTGGGGTCAGATAACTATAAAAATAAATCCGGGAAGGAAAGCTTAAATAATCCACTTCAAAACCTGGTGCAATTTATTTCCTAATCTCTTTCTTAAAAAGCCAGCTGGGTTACAGAAATCCGGGCCTGTGGTTTCGGCAGTGTTGTCACAAGTGCTGCCAGTCAATGCCGACCAGGGTCTGGTTGGCTTCCTGCGCGTGTCCGATCTCCTCAGTGATGCTGTGCTGGTGCCAGAGCTTCTGGATCTTCTTGAAGCGCTCTCTGCACAGGCGCAGAGGGTTTCCTCGTCTAGGGAGAAGGCAGCAGCAGTGTGGCTCAGGATGCCCGCTGGGCCCTCACCGCCCTGCCCCGCCCTGGCTTGGCAGCAGTTCCAGGTTCTGGCCTCAGACCTGCTGTGGAAGCCGCCTGGCAGGCAACATGCCAGCTGGGTGTCTGCTGAGAGCAGCTGGAAAGAGGAGACGGCGCACACCTGTGCTGACAGGGCCAGGTGGGCCAAGGGAGCAGGTGGGTCTGGGCCGAGGCTACAGTGCCCGGTGCCTGTCCATTTGGTTGTGACAGGGAAAAGAAGGGTGCGTGGGGGATAGCGTGGAGGCCACCAAGGAAAACAGGCCTCAGATCCAATGAGGACACACTCTGGCCCTGATTCTTCCCCTTATCTACCTGCTGCTTCTCGTGGGGCTGTCCTTGTCCTGTGCTGGCCCTGGCCAAGCCCCCAGGGAGGGGCAGAGCTCATGTGAGGAGCTGACCCCATGCTCTGTGGGTATTGGGGCCACCAGTGCAGAACCTTACCTGAGGCCCTGGTCCGTTTCCCCGTAGTCGTCTAGGTAAGGAGGGGAGTAAAAGCAGCCTTTGGTCTTGCCAGCCAGGAACAGCACCTGACACTCACGCACTCTGTGGAGATAGCGTTGAGACCACCCGTGGTTCCCACTCAGTCCCATGCATAATGAAGTCTCAAAAAAATCAGTCCCGTATTGGAAGAGAAGACCCAGAGACCCAGAGAGGTGTCAACCCAGCGGCCACAGACAACCACACCATACTCAGTAATGACCATAGGGCATCGCCACAGCCCAAGGGTGAAGACACATCGGAGTGGAGCACAGCCAGCTGGCAAGTGGGAGATCAACTTCCAAGCCACGTCTGCTGACATGACTATGCCGACTTGCAGGTAGACACATTTTTGCATGCATCCCAGACTCTGGCTGGGCAGGGCAAGGCTTTCTCCCGAGGACCACTAACAGATCCCCTGCCCCTAATCGGAGAGCTGCCTACATTCTTTTTGGGTTGCAAAGATTCAGCCATTCAGCAAATGTCTACTGAGAACCTACTACTACATGTAAGAATCTGTCGAGGCTGGAGGAGGACATAATCCACAGCTCCGGAGGGGCTCACTCCACCCCTGCTGCAGAGCTGGCACTCAGACATGCCCCAGGGTACCCTGGGCCCTGTGCCCTACCTTGGGTACACACTGCTCAGTCACACAGCCTCCTGGCCTTGACGGGAGGCTTGCCCCGACCCTGACTAGCTCGTGCTTGCTGCTCCTTGTCTAGAATGGTCTCCACATTTCAATAACTCTTCAAAGTTGCATTCTCCTCATTTAAAAGCCCATCAGCTAGAATTCATCTCCTCGGAGGCCACTTCCCAACTTCCCATTCCCCTCCCTGCTTCCCCTCCTCAGTGGGCACTGCACATGAACGCCCAGCAGGCCTGATTTTTCCCTGTCTTTCCGGGAAGGCGGTGCTCTCCATGCCTACTAAGCGCAGGCGCCAGGAACTGCTGTCCACTGCTGACAGAACGCAGCTCGGCGTGGCAGGCGGCAAGGGGAATGTGGACAGGAGTCAGAGGTCATGAGGACACAGACAATTCCTATTTCTGACAGAATTGGGGCAGCTGCACATTTTAGGGAAGAGGGCAAAAGGAAGAGGGCGGCTCAGGACTGTCCCCTGGGGCTGAATGGGGAGGAATGATGACGAAGGGACCACAAGGAGTTGGCCATGAACCACGGGACCGCAGGGCCCCCAGTGTGAGTGCACGCGAGGCACACCAGCATCCTGCCCCTACGGGTTCTTACCTTAGGAAGATGCCGGCCCCGGAACCACAGGAGTAGGTGTGGGCCGTGCAGGCTCCCACGTCCTCCCCTTCCAGCTCAGTTTGGCAGCAGTAGCTCTGGGAGCATAGCAGAGTCCCACACACAAGGCACAGAGTTGGGGCTCGGCTCTTGTCACCACCTGATTTGGGACACCTACAAAAACCAAAACCAAAAGTACAGGTCATTGCTTAAAAAGTGGCCACAGGGCTGATACTATGGCCCAACTGGCTAATCCTCTACTTTCTAAGTTCCAGCATTCGTATGTGGGTGTCGGTTTGTGTCTCGGCTGCTCCACTTCCAGTCCAGCTCCCTGCTCGTGGCATGGGAAAGCAGTGGAGGATGTCTCAAAACCTTGGGTCATTGCTATGCCTCCTGGCATTGGATTGGCTCAGCTTTAGCTATTGTGACCATTTGGGGGTGAACCAGCAGATGGAAGGTTTTTCTCTTGGTAACTACTTCTCTGTGTAAATCTACCTTTTCAATAAAAATAAATCAACCTTTTAAAAAAAAAAAACAAAAAAACAGTGGCCATGGAGCTTTACAGTAGAGAACCATCCTATGACAGAATTTTGCAGAAATAAGTAGAGCCCAAATGCAAACTTCTCCATGGCCTAGGAAAGTCAATTTCTTTCTTTTTTTCTTAAACAGAGTAGGAACTATACTTTTTTGTTTGCTTTTTTTTTTCAAAGGTTTATTTATTGGAAAGTCAGACATAGAGAGGAGGAGAGATAGAGAGGAAGATCTTCCATCTGATGTGACTGCGATGGCCTGTGCTGCGCCAGTCCGAAGCCAGGAGCCAAGAACTTCCTCCAGGTCTCCCATGTGGGTGCAGGGTCCCAAGGCTTTGGGCTGTCCTCAACTGCTTTTCCAGGCCACAAGCGGGGAGCTGGATGGGAAGTGGGGCCACTGGGATACAAACTTGCGCTCATATGGGATCCCGGTGTGTGCAAGGCAAGGACTTTAGCTGCTAGACCACTATGCCAGGCCCAAAAGTTCATTTCAAGAGCACAGATGAAGTAACATGTCACATGTACACAGAATAATTAAGTGCTGAAAGCTTGAGACAAAATCAGCAGTCATTAAGAGGAGGGAAAGATAAATTACCTGTGTTATTGTCATGTTACAAAATACAGAGGGTAATGCCATCAAATTATATATGTCAATGTGGATAAATTTTAGAAATGAGTTGGGGCTAGTATGATGGCTCAACAGGCTAATCCTCCACTGTGTAACACTAGTATCCCATACAGGCACTGTGTTTAGTCTTGGCTGCTCCACTTCCCATCCAGCTCCCTGCTTTGGGCCTGGGAAAGCAGCAGAGGACGGCTCAAGTCCTTGGGCCCCTATACCCACATGGGAAACTCAGAGGAGGCTCAAGGCTCTTGGTTGGCTCCTGGCTTTGGATAGGTTCAGCTCTAGCTGTTACAACCATTTGGGGAGTGAACCAGTGGATGAAAGCTCTCTCTGTCTCTCCTTGTTTCTATAGATCTGCCTTTCAAATTAAAAAATATATATATCTTTAAAAACCAAGAGAGAAATGGGTGGGTGTTGTGGTCCATGAGTTAAGCCATTACCTGGGATGTTATGCCAGGCATCCTTTATCTGAGTGCCTGGTTCAAGTCCCACCGCTGCTTGCAATGCAGCTTTCTGCTAATGCCCCTGGGAGGCAGCAGATGAGGACGCCTCGTGTTGGCCTGAGTCCCCACCGCCCACGTGGGATGACAGACTCCCAGGGAATTCCAAGCTCCTGGTTTCGACTTGGCCCAGGCCCAGCTGTTGCTGGCATTTGGGGAGCGAACAGACACATGAAAGCTCAAGGTCTTCCTTTTCCTATCACTTTGCTTTTCAAATAAATGCCTAAACTTCTAAACTAAAAACCTAGAGATCATGCTGAGGACTGTAGCATATGTATAGTACAATGTCATTTAAATAAAGCTTAAAACATACAAAATAATAATATATGCTGCTTAGGAATATAAACCCACAGAATTAATGTCTGCACACACAATAACACCTAAAACTCCGTTCCAGTCACCAGAGGGGGAGAAAAGAGGCAAGATTCCTTCATAGCTTCAGATTGTAAGATAAAGCTTCATTTCATATATTATTATAGCATATTTATGCTCTTTATAAATATTTAGTAATATTTTCAAAATGATCAGGGTTCTTATTGAAGTTACAACTAGTGCTCAGAGAACCTTCTATGAATCACATTTGCTTGCCCCACCCCGACTCTCCATCTTACTTTGATGCATCTGCTGGAATGATGCTTTCCCAAGTGAGGCCTTGGAAAATACCATCCATGTTAGGATTCCCTGACCTAACAAAACCAACAACAACGAAATAATCCCCATCCCCAGCTCTTTGTGGTGTGGTGGCAGGGCACAGAGGCAGGGAATGCTCAACGCTCTCATACCCAAACTTACGAGAAATTGGATGCTTGATTAATGAGGCTGCTGTAATCCTCTGGAAGGTCTATTAATTTGTTAGATTCTCTTGGATAGCTAGAAAAAATACAAAATGTTAAGATCTGTTAACAGGACGGCCCATCATAACAAGGACAGGGTGATTCTTGGCTGAGGCCAAACTGAATGTGAGTGACAGGAAAGTAGAGCAGAAAGCTAAATGGGCATTCATAAGGGGTGCAGTCCTTGGCGGTCATGTTTCTACTGGGAAAGCTAAGACTCCACATTCAGGGCAGTAGTCAGCTCCACTTAGTGTCAGTCCCATGTCGGTGGATCCTCTGCAGCTGTGGGAAGAAGGACGGGCTGAAAGGGCTGCACAGCACTGACTTTGACCTGAGTGACAGCCACAGAGCCTGGGGCAGGAGGCAGAAGGATTTGGACGCATCTGGTGTGATCTTGAGGGAGGGTGAGCTGGATGCGGAGAAGTGCTAGCAGAAAAGATAGACTTTCTTTAGGTACCACCCCATGTTGATTCTGTCACTGAAGATAATTTAGACCAAATGGGATCCACGTTCAGGTAGAGTGGGCCCTCACACTCTCAGCGTCAGGAGCTGCTGTGTGCACACATGCTCGCAGGATGACATCCTGGGGCCCTGCCTGACTTTGCCTGCAATAAAGCTAAGGGTGGCCCTAAACTGATGGGGAAATTCTTATTCTACTGGAATCAAGTGGAAGAGTTTCAGGGGGTATGTTGGGTATACATTGTTAAAACTCCAACTTTAGGGATCTATTTTAAAAGACTCCAAGGTAATTTGCATGCCTCAGGTTAAGAACTCTGCCTCAGGGTGAGTGTTTGGTGTGGCAGCTAACAGCCCACCTGGAATGTCCACATCCCGTATCAGGGTGCCTGGGCTGGCGTCCAGTTCCAGTCCAGATTCCTGCCACGGTGTGTTCTGGGAGGGAGCAGCCCATGTGAAAGGCCCCTGTTCCCTGTGGGGAGACCTGGATTGGATCTGACCTGGCCTACCAGGAATGGGGAAAGGCCAGTTGTGGTCTGTGGAAGTCCTTGGTCCTGCCGAGGCAACTGCAGGCGGCAATTGAAATTCAATAAATCTATAGCAGGCTCATTTCTAAGTTGATAAGTTGTTTGGCTTGTGGATGGTATTACAAATGTCCGAATGGTTCTTGGTAGAAAAAAAATTCATCACCCTGCAGACATATCTTTCTGCCTCTCTCTGCTGCTTAAATGAGGAGGGAAATGTAGTTTTCTCAGTATAGGAAATTCATGATATTCAAGTTGGGGGTGCTATCATTTCTGGATGTGTAAACACAAACAAGTAGAACAGATCATCATCTCCAGTCTCCAGATTTTTAGAGAATGTATTTAGCAGAACCAAGCAGCTAACAGATGAAACACACCTGCTACCACCTGGGAGAGCACACTGTACTACATGACTGCAACACAACTAACGCAAAAAGGAAAAAAGAAAGATAAGAAACCCCCAGGCGTAATGTGACAGCCAGGTAAGGTGAGGGGTGAGTATGTACAGCCTCATTGTACTGTACCTCAGTAACGCAGAAAGCTGGAAATGTTCTACAATAACAGGAAAAAAAAAATACAGAGCTAAGAAAAACTTAAGAGACCCACATGGTTTTAAATAATCCAAACCAGGGTTATTCTGTTATTTTTTTCCTCTACCAAGAATATGATTAAATGCAGTATGTTTACATTCCTAATTCTTTTACAAAATCTCACGGTCAGACTATGCGGAAAAGTCGGAAGGCAGCAGGTTGTTCTACCCTCTCTGGATAACTGAAGGCACAGAAAGTCGTCATGGAGAAAAACAGCCCCCAGCCCTGCTCCCTGCCCCTGGCAACCACAGCTCCAACAGTGCAACTTACCTTATAGCAGCCCTTTCACCTGCTAGGTATCTTTTCACTTCATTGTTATGACACCAACTTTAATAAAAAAAAAAAAAAGGGAGAAAAAGAGTTTTACTTTTTTTAAAGAATAACTTTTTTTCCTTCTAAACTCAATAAAAAGAATCTTTTTGAATGACTAAGGTACAAGTCAGATAGTTTGTAGAAAATGTATTTAGAAATTTACTCTGGTGCCAAAACACTTTGAAATCTATGCACACAAGAGTCTTCAAAGAGCTCACAAAAATGTCTATTCTGAAAAAAAAAATAATGCACAGATTTCAAAATGTATCAAAATAAACTAATCTTAAATTTTCAATGAGCTTTTGCAAATGAGCTGTGTTTGTCACTAAAAGAAGCTATAATGTACCTGAAACTTTTGAAAATCGGTTACAAGGTTTCATATTAAAATTTGTGACTACAAGTTATTATTCCATTTCTTCGAATACTCTTGAAAAACTGGTCTAAATTAATGACAGGTTCATATTATTTGGAGCTAGAACACTTACTAAAAAAATGTTGTGGTGAGATAAAATGTAGTATTTCGATCACGTATAAAGCTGCAATTCTGTGGCATTGAGGACATTCACACTGCTGTGTGCCATCAGCACTGCGCAGGTCGACACCCGTTTCAACTGCAGCTGTACCCTTGAACACCAGCCTGGCTCCCCCAGTCCCTGGCAGCCACCATTTCGTTTCCTCAATCTACTTGAGGTACCTCACCAAGATGGAATGACACAGTGTTATGACCTGCTTATTTCACTCAGCACAATGTGCTTACAGTCCACTCACCTTATAGTGTGTCCTAATTTCCTTTTAAGGCTGAACAATATTCATTCCTCTGTGTGTGTGTGTGTGTGTGTGTGTGTGTGTGTGTGTGTGTGTGAGAGAGAGAGAGAGAGAGAGAGAGAGATCTGTGCTCAATATTGAGTATCTGAAAGGTTTACGTTTATTCCTGAGTGATGCTGCTATGAAATGGGCTTAGGTGTAAGTACTGATTTGGGTCCCTGCTTTTAACTGTGTTGCCATACATAGAAGTGGAATTGCTGGATAATAGGATAATTCTATGTTCAACTTTTTGAGGAATTGTTATATTACTTCCCACAGGGTAGCCTGTATTATTTTCTATTCTCCCCAACATTCTGTAAGGATGTCATTTTCTATATTCTTCAAGCATTTATTTTCTTCTTTGAAATGAGAAAACTGGTCAGTGCCTAGGTACTTTCCTTGTGCCCAGGTAGCACTGGGGGTCTAGGGGGGTTGGCAGAGTGGAGTAGGCCTGGGAACTTGTTCACGTACTCGGTTCCCAGATGGGTGAGGTGGGTGTTAGGGACCCAGGCTGGCATGGTGTCATGGCATGCTGATGGACTAGCTTTGGCATTCATTAACATGCTTGGGTCTCGGGTAGGCAGAAAGGTAGGATCCCAGACTGGGTGGGCAGGGCTTTAGGCCAGCATGCCACCATGCCAGAAGACCAGGCGGTGGAACTCATGTGTTTGCGGGCACAGTGGCTATGTATTACTCAGGGAAAGGGTTATGTGAGTGTGAGGGGTGATCACTGAGGAAGCACGTCGCTGGTGAGGAATGATTTTTAGAAAGCTTCCATCGACAAGGCCACCATACTTGTAAACAAAGGGGCTGACACCAAGAGGTTTTCAAGGAGGAATCAAGGGGACCTTTCTGGATCAGACTGATATACCCACCCACATGGGAGACCTGAGCTGGGCTAGTTAGCATCAAACACCACAGCCCACTGCCCATTGATGCACACTAAAGCTAGGGCTGGGGGGCCTACCTAGCAAGACTAAACCACAGTACTTGCCAGTAAGTGTCAAAACAGGGAATTGGTAACGTTAGGCTGGGCCATGACACTCACCAGCACGTCAGAGAACCAGGTGTGGGGGCAATTCTGTTGGGGATTATGTGGGCTCATCCCGTGGAACTGCAATATCCAATGATTCGCTCAAGAGCTGGAGCTGGTGACAGGCCAAACTGGACATAACCATGGAACTCACTGACACTCTTGAGGACCAGGGCTGAGAACAGGCCAGGCTCATCCAGGCTGCAGCACCTACAGTTGCCCTAAGAATTGGTGTGGGGCTAGATGGGCTACAACATTCACCAACACACATAAGGGCTAAGAGGAAGGTGGGTTATGCCGTGTAAGGGCCTAGCACCCGTTGACAAACATGAGATTTGGGTCTGAGAATGGGCTCGGTGGGGGAACTTCCCTTGTGGGTTGTAGCTCCTGCTGGTGAGCACACATTTTTTGGCAAGTGTGTAGGTTGGCTATGGCAGGGGATGGTGGGGGGAGAGGAGTGGACTAGGCAGGGCTGGGCCAAACCATAGCATTCTGGCACGTGTAGGAGTCAGGATGGGGTGTGGGTCATACAGGGCTAGGCTTTCACTAGGCTTTTCACTACTGGTTTACATGAAAACTAGAGATAAGGGCAGACTGGGCTTGGCTAGGCTGCAGCACCCATCAGCAAGAGTTGGGACTGGGGACAGCTGGGCCACAGAGGATGGGTTATGCCAGGTTGGGTTTCGGTTGGAGCATCTACCAGCATGTGCAAAAAATCTGTGGTTGGGAGCAGGCCTGGTAGGGGAGCTAAGGGGATGACCCTGTTGGGCAGTGGTTCCCACTGGTGAACATGAGAGCCAGAATGGGAGCAGTGAACTGGGCTGGGCATGGCTGTAGCATCCTTTAAGACTGGGTCTGGGGTGTGCCAGACTGGACCAGACTCAATGAGAGTTAGAGTGGGTGTAGGACAGGCTGGGCTCTGAGTTATATGAAAGCTGGGTCTGGTGGTGAGCCAGGCAGAGGTAGGCTATAACACCCAAAGGTAAGAGCCAGAATGGGTGTCAGTCGGTCGGGCAAGGCTGCCAAACCTGCCAGAACAGGAGGTGGGCCAAGTCAGACTGGGTGGAACCCACCGGCATGTGGGAGATCTGACTGGGAGGTGACCTGATAGAAGAGCTAGGAGAACTCTGTCAGGATGCAGTCCCTGTAGATTAGCATAAGAACTGAGGTTGGGAGAAAGCAGCCCTAGGCCAGGTTACAGTACCCATTGGCATACATATGGCTCAGGTCTGAGAGAGGACCAGGCTGGGCCACAATATCAGCCAGGTCACATTAGGGCTGTGAATGGGGGCTGGCTGGCCTGGGCTAGGCTGCAGCACCTCCAGCATGATCTGGAAATGGGCACAGAGAGGGCCAGGCCAAGTCAGGCTGCAGCACCTGCTGGCGAATGTGGAGATGAGAGAAGATATGCCAAACTGGGCAGCAGCACATGCCAGCACACCTAACATCTAGGATTTTAAGTGAACCTTGTAGGGGGGTTGCGGGGTTCCCCTATGAGGCCACTGGGCTCACTGGTGAATTGTGAGAGCTGGGACCTAGGGTGGACCAGACTGAGCATGGCTACAAAACATACTGGCCTGCATGTGAGCTAGGTTAGGAGGAGAGCCAGGCCGGGCTAAATGACTATTATCCACTAGTGCATGCAGGAGTCAGGGTACATGCAGAATGGCTGGGCCTTGCCACAGCATCAGCTGGAAAATGTTGGGACAGGGGGAAAGTTCTGTTAGGCTAGACCACAGAACCACTTGAAGGAGCAAGACCCAGGGCCTCATAGGGAAACTGTGGGCACCTGTCTGATGGGTTGCAGTTCCCACTGGAGAGAACCAGGGCTGGAAGTGGGTCTGTCTTGACAGATGGTAGTACCCACCAGCATAAGCGTGGGCTGGATAGTGGGGCTGGTTGTGTTGAGCTAGGCTGTAGCACCCATTGATGTGCATGAGAGACAAATGGGATGCCAGTCTGCTGTATATACCAGATGTGCAGGAACCAGGGCTAGGGGCAGGCCTGGTGGGAATAATTAGGGGTCACTCAGACTGGGCTGTATGTAGTTCCCACTGGTGTGCGTGAGGGCTGTGTGTGGTGAGTAGGCTGCAGCATCTGTTGGTTTGCATATGAGATGGAGCTGGGGACAGAACCGACCAGGCAACTGCAACCACCAATGTGTGTGTAGAGTGACAGGGGAGACGAAATGAGCCAGACCCTGAACCCATGCTGGCTGACACACAAAGCAATCAGTCCTGGGGTCACCTCTAATGGTTTCTTTGGGAACTCCCCGAATAGACTTCTGAACTCAAAACTCCAGCCATGGGGCAAATCAGAGGCTCTATTGTCTGACTGAGGAATGCATCTATCAAAACTGGGCCTCCTTGGTTGTTGAAGCCCGTGCAGCATGCCTGGATGCAATGGAGGACATCACAGTTCATTAAAGCCTGCAGAGGACGTCCAGTACCATGGATAGCAGAACAAACTGAACAGCTCTCCTGGCCTTGCTTTGCCAGCAGGTATCTGGACGAGTGGACACCCTAACTTAAGCCTAAACCCTAACCCTAACTAGCACTCATATGGCATGCCAGCATTTCAAGCAATAGGCTTAATCCACTGTGCCACAAGGCCAGGACTGTTTCTCTTCCTGTCTGTGTCACTATGCCTTATAAACAAATAAACAAACACAAATAAGTAAACCTTAAAAAAAATATATAATACAGTAACACATTCACTCGAGGAAGTAAGCATTTCTGCCATCACTTTCTTTCTATGGAACTCTATGTCATTCATTAGGCTGGCAAAATTTTCTGAAAAAGCCACACCTTAGCTAAAAAGGCCTGCTCACTGTAGTCTCAACTGCCTGTGTTGAATTCTGGCAGATTTGCTATTTGAGAATTTTGCTATAGTGTGGAAAGATGAAGTCTGGCTGCATATGACTTATCAGTACAATAAAGGAAAGTGTATAATCCTTACCTTTCAATCAGTGAATTCATTATGTCACTATTTTCTTGAAAAAGGCATATGAGGTTGCTCGGTAATGAAAGATAGTTACATAAATGTTCAAAACTGTTTGTTGTAGAAACTGCAAAAGGAGAAAAAGAAGAGTATTGCATACAACCAACAGTACATTCTGCGTGGAAACAGACTTTAGTACAGCGGAAAAAGACAAAAAGCATGATGAAAGAATCCAATTCTGGGTGGAGGCTAAACCTTCACCTTCAAGTGCCTGTATCCCATATGGGTGCTAGTTCGTGTCCTGGCTGCTTCACTTCCAATCCAGCTCCCTGGTAATGGTCTGGGAAGGCAGTGGAGGATGTTCCAAGTTCTTGGGACTCTGCACTGAAAGATGTTTCCTTCTCTGTCTTTCCTTCTAAAAATCTGTCTCTCTAATAAAAAACAAAACAAGGGCCTGGCGGTGTGGCCTAGCGGCTGAAGTCCTCATCTTGCATGCCGGGATCCCATATGGGTGCCGGTTCTAATCCTGGCAGCTCCACTTCCCATCCAGCTCCCTGCTTGTGGCCTGGGAAAGCAGTCGAGGACGGCCCAGGGCCTTGGACCCTGCAATCATGTGGGAGTCCCAGAAGAAGTTCCTGGATCCTGGCTTCGGATTGGCCGTTGCGCTCACTTGGGGAGTGAATCATTGGACAGAAGATCTTCCTCTCTGTCTCTCCTCCTCTCTATCTGACTTTCCAATAAATAAATAAATCTTTAAAATAATAATAATAACAATAATAATAAAAACAAAGCAAAACAAAACAAAAAAACCCAAAACACCAATTCTGCTAGGTATTCAGTTCACAGTTGTTAACAGAATGTTATACGGAAGAGGTTCCTGGAAAAGGATGTAACAGAGAGCAGAGTCAGGTGACTACTGTATCAAATTTGGTCACAACTTCCTGGTTTATTCTTTACAAAACAGTATACCTGCTTAATCTGTTTCATGAAGTTCTTGTGACCAATAGATGGCAAAGGCAATGTATGGGTATGCTCGAAAAGCACAGAGCAGTACAGAATGCAAGCTGGTTTTATTGAGAGATGGACTTACATAGCAACTCTAATCATTACTGGAAAAAAAACTTGGAAGTCTAAATAATTCTTTCTGGTGTGTGGGCACTCAAAGGTCAGTCAACCTCTGGAGAGTTCTGTGCAGGCACCCTACCGGTGTCAGGCGTGGTGGGAACGCAGACACATTCAAGTCTATCTTTAGTTGCTTTATGACATTAGTTAAAATAGAACATGGGAAATGACTGTGAAACAGCAAATCAATTCTCATTATGGGATCAACTTTATGTGCAACTGTGGAGATTTTGAATTTTAATGCCATGCATTCAAGTTAAAACGAGAAAGACCAATTTTTATATTTTACAATCTGTAGACTTCAGTTTATAAAAAATAAAATCAAACATTTTACAGTTGGAAGCAAAATTAAGATCTTTATGGGAGAAGTGCTTTGTAACTGAAGGAACATTCACACAGAATTTTAACAGTACAATTACTGAGATGCAGATGAAAGCAGACATAAAGTACTTCACGAAGTTTGTAGAAAATGGAGTAAAAAAACACCAAGCTAAGAATAAATCACACTGATCAGGCGTGCAACTAAAAAAAAAAAAAGGAATCAAAAGATGAATTAATTTTCATTCAAGAAAACTTTGGAAATCCATACAAGCTTTTCTAAAATACGCATTTCTAGGAACTTTCTAACTGTCCTTGCAAACATGCATTTTTATTTGTAAATGTGTTCATCAACAGTCAATTAACCTCATTTGAAACTTTCAATCACTCTTTTCTTTTTAATTAATTCTTAACTTTTCCAAGTCACCTTAATTCTAGAGCAATAGAGCCAAAGACAACAGACGCTTCATTTCCCACACTTCGAAAGAAAATTAGAAATTACCTTGAATGTCGGGTGGGGGAGGGACTCCGTTTAAGTAATGAAAAAACAGAGCAGAACACTTTAGGAAAGGCAAGACCCCAGCTCTGACAGTTCTCCACAGATGCCAGCCAGAGGGGGCTCCTCTCAAGGCACTGAAAGACAGAGTGAGTACTGGGTCATCTCCTAGGAACAGGTCATCTGGTCACACAGCACAGAGTGATGACAGAGATGAATGCCACTTGGAACTGATGGCGCTCATCCTACAGAGTGGGTTAACCGCTGCTCCTGACCATGTATGGATGGTGAGCTAGTTCTCAATGCTGTTATTAAAACTTATGACAGCAATAAGTTCATGGCAACAGAGAAAATCAAGAAAACAAAAAAACTCTTCGTTGTTCTAGTGCCCGATACCAGCATGTACGATTCTTGCAGGCTATTTTATATTGATTTGTCTTACAATGTTGTGACTATGATACACACAATTTAAAATTAACATGTTTTTGAGGCTATTACAAGTCATAATTTAAAACTGATTTATATTATTTTAGAACATGTCAATCATAATTTATGCCAAACTTTTTCTGCAAACATTTGGATTACTTTCAACTCTTGATAATACATTTTATTAGAATGTACATCTTGGCATGCATATAGGTTTCTTTTTATTTGGATATTTTGTTAATGTGGATTTTTCAGAAATAGGATTATTTAGTCAAGCAAGTTTTATAGCTTCTTGGTACACGCATCTAAAAAGTTAAACAATACTGTAAGAATGATGATGAGTCCAACAATATGTGAAGCCCTAGCCTGTTCACTTCACTCCTGTTATCATGGACACTACTATAAGAAATGTTATTATGCCAACTGAATTTGCATTTTACAATTTTTCATGAGGCATCATGTTTTACAACAGCTACTGCACCCATTCACTAGTTCAGGCCAGGTTCTCTGAGCCAGTGAAGGGTTCCACAGCTAAACAAGTATGGCACATTCTGCAGAGCAGCACCCTTCTTTCAAGCTCCCACGACGTCTGCGGACGAACTATTCAGAGCAGTGCGGGAAGTCAAGCCAGCCATGTCAACAGACAGCAATTTCCCCTAACTGGCCAATTAGTCCCCTTCCCATGGTAGCACCTACTGATACTTGGGGAAATGCTTATCATGTGACGACTGGGATCTTACCTTCCTGTGTACTGGTGAAGCGTTTTATACAAAGCAAGAACTGCTAATTCTTCCTCACCAGTGGGATTTTCTTGATCCATGCCATTCTCTTCTGAAAGATAAGAAACTATTTGTACTTGTATTTTCCAATTGTGTCTTGTTAGAACTGATGATCGCATCGTGTAAACACTTAAATATATTCACACAGTACATTATAACATCAAACATTCCCACAAAATACACAGAATTTTAACCCTTCAAGTCTTACCTCCCTAACTGATCTCTGTTTTGTTAGGTCAAGGCACCAATGGGCAAGCTGTAGGTAACACCAGGTAAATTTACTGTCTTAAAATGTTTCAGAACCGGGCCCAGCGTGGTAGCCTAGGGCGTAAATCCTCGCCTTGCATGTATTGGGATCCCAAATGGGTGCTGGTTGTATTCCTGGTGGCCCTGCTTCCCATCCAGCTCCCTGCTTGTGGCCTGGAAAAGTAGTCGAGGATGGCCCAAACCTTTGGAATCCTGCACCCGCATGGGAGACTGAGGAAGCTCCAGGCTCTTGGCTTCAGATCGGCTCAGCTTTGGCCATTGTGGCCACTTGGGGAGTGAATCAGTGGGCAGAAGATCTTCTCTGTCTCTCCTCCTCTCAGTATATCTGACTTTCCAATAAAAATAAATAAATCTTTTAAAAACTGTTTTAGAACCAAGAAGTCCGAATGCAAGACATAATTTACTTATCATTATCATTATTATATTTGAGAGGCAGAGAAAGTGAGAGGGAGTGAGCACTGCCATTTTCTGATTTGCTCTCCAAACGTTCGTAATGGCAGGAGTCAAGGCCGTGCTGGGAGCTGGTGGGTCAATCTAGGTCTACCACATGGGTGGCCGAGCCACAACAGAGCTGGAACTTGAACTTTGACACTCTGATAAGGGACATCATATCCCAGTTGGCATTTGAACTGCCGGGCCAAACTCCTGCTGCGTAAATTATAATTTAATGATGTGTTTGGAGAGAATTAACAGACAAGTAGGTTAAAATAAAATTAGCATTCTAAAACATAAATCCTAAGGAGCTTAATGACCATGTGACCTGGATATTACAGAAGTTAAAAAAAATAGTATGTAAAAGCATCCACATCACTATGGAATTTTAGTGGGAAAAAGAAATTTGTTTCAAAACTTTTCACATGAGGATAAAAGTAGTATAATCATCATTTACACAAGTTGTCACCCAAACAGCTTTTCCTCTAACATATACACATTTTCAAACTGAGACAACTCAAGTGCTTCCTTCAGGAAGCCAACAGAAGGGCCGGAGTTACCTGTCCCTGAGGTCAGCAGGATCTGTATGATGTGTGCCATGGTGACCAGATGGAAAATGTGAAGGTCTTCAGTGCCAAGGCTGATCCCGGAAAAACCCTGGCACTGCAGCGCGGGGAAAGCCAGCACCAAGCTCACCTAGATGCCAGATGCAGATGGTCAGACACACTGCCTTCCCTTTCCCCACCTTCTTCCCGTGAGCGCTGCTCAGCTTAGACGCTCCTTCCAAGGGACCTTCACTCTTATCACCAGATAGGTGAGATGAAATGATTTGAGCTAACAGGGTCCTATCCAGCGATCACCTCTATACAGTTTACTAGTAATAAAGACAACACTTGAAATAGTCAACACCTTTGAGCCTCAGTTCCTCTGCTGGTACATTAGAGATGATTCGCATGTGTTGAGCAAACCTCAGCGTAGGGACTGAGGACTGAATGCAGGTGTCTGTGCAAGCAGCTCTCTGCATGGCCCTGTTAGTGCTGGTAGTGCTGGTGACTTCAGGGGCAGCAATGGGAACAACAGCTGGCATTTGTTAGGAACAGATTTGCTCACAACATTCATCACATGTATTAACTGATTCAAAATCCAATTCAGAATCACATGAGTGGTGATTGTTCTTATGTGGAACCTCAAAAGAAAATATTCTGAAGATTCAAGCCGGCTGCTTCTCACAGCAGTCAAGGTGCCCCTTGGGGCTCCGTTTTGTCCCATTTTGAAGAGCTGGAGGTCAAGTCCAAGTTCAGCTTCCTGCTCGTGCACACCTGGAAGGTGCCAGGGAGCAGCTCCCATCCTCGGGAGACCTGGTGGTGCTAAAATGGTGCTCTCTGGCTTGTGCAAGTTGAGGCAGGTCTGAAATTAGCCACCCACTGCTTGCCCAGCTCAGAAGACTGACTTGGGGGCTGGTGCCACGGCATAGAGGGTTAAGCCTCTTCCTGTGGAATCATGAGTACTTGTTTGAGTCCCAGCTGCTCTGCTTTGCATTCAGCTCCCTGCTAATGTGCCTTGGAAAACAGCAGCAGATGGCCCAAGCACTTGGGCCTCTGCAACCATGCTGGAGACCTGGAAGAAGTGCCTGGCTTCAGATTGGCTCAGCTCCAGTCATTGTGAGCACTGGGGAGTGAACCAGCAGATGGAAGATCTCTGTGTCTCTCTGTAACTTTGCCTTTCAAAAACAGAACTTTCTCTGAATCACAGAAACAGCAGCATCACCTCAGGGATTTTCTAAATGAATAAAATCACTTTATGGATCTGCAGCAGGCCTTACACTGCTGGGGTCATTACTGACCTAGCCACAAAACAGGAGACGGAACCTGTCTAAACACCTCGGTCAAGTCTGTCACCTAGGTGCCTTTAAAAACATCTCTGTTTTCTTTGAAAGGCAGAGAAACACAGATGTCCTGCCCACTGGTTCACTCTCCAGATGTTTACGCCACTGGGGCTGAGCCAGGCCGAAGCCAAGGGCCGGGAACTCAAGCCAGGTCTCCCGAGGATGGGAGCTGCTCCCTGGCACCTTCCAGGCATGCACGAGCAGGAAGCTGAACTTGGAGGGACAAAGCGGAACCCCAAGGGGCACCTTGACTGCTGTGAGAAGCAGCCGGCGTGAATCTTCAGAATATTTTCTTTTGAGGTTCCACATAAGAACAATCATACCCAGAATGGTAAAAACGGCATCATGAATGGTTCCTGGCTCTATAGTCTTCACCAAATCTAAAGTAAAGTTACACAGTGTAACAAGGAGAACTCTAGACTAACAAGATACTTACCAACAAATGAAACATGTCGATATCCAATATGCATGGAAGGTCTTCATGTCTGTCATTAGGCACCAATGCTGAAGAATTGGAGATCAATATATTAGCATATTTCAAAGGTTGACATGAGCAAAAATGCACATAATCTAGTTTAAATGTATGTTTTGCAAGACATGAAAAAAAATGAGAAATTATATCAAGTACAAAATTTCACAAGAAATTATAAGATGGTCCACAAATATTCTTAATACTCACATGCAAAAAGTTTACTGAAGTGTCCTTGTACCACTGAGTGTGACACCACTGTCCAGTGCGCTGCTGCAAATCTTGTTAGTGACCTCAGACAGTCATCCTGCAATAAATGGACACCAGTCACAGGAAGCAGTTCTCCTCTTTCAGCAGAGCAAGTTCAAGCACAGCTGGAAGGACAACAAAGTTTCAGTGGAAAGTATGCCACTGAAGCTCTGACATCTTTAATGACATGCACGTGGCGTAATGAAGGCAATGGCAAAAATCTGCACAAGCTAAAGCACCTGCTCGCTTCCGGTTCTCTCGGGAGTACACCTGCGTACCCACTGAACCAGACAGCCGCAGATGAAGCCAATGCAGCGTTTCTTTAAGTGTATTTACGGAATAGTAAAAAGAAGCTCTAAAATGTTAGGAGGGCTGGGGAAATTATGTGTGAGCAGATTGTTGCCCAAATAAGAATGTCTGTAACCATTCAAAAAAATTGCTGCAGATGGAGTAGGTACAGCAAACCTGGGCTAGAGTAATTTTTTAAAACAGATTTATTTTATTAGTAGTATTTCTTTATTGAAAAGGGTAGATATGCAGAGAGAAGGAACTACAGAGAGAAAGATCTTCCATCTACTAGTTTACTTCCTATGTGGCTGAAATGCCTGGAACTGAGCCAATCTGAAGCCAGGAGCTTCTTCTGGGTCTCCAACATGGGTGCAGGGTCCCAAGGCTTTGGGCTGTCCTCGACTGTTTTTCCAGGCTACAAGCAGGGAGCTGGATGGGAAGTGGAGCAGCTGGGACACGAACCGGTGCCCATATGGGATCCCAGCGGATGCAAGGTGAGTATTTAGTCACTAGGCTATCACGCGGGGCATTACAGCAATGCTTTAAACCTGGGTCTCTCCCTCCAGTAATTACATCTCGTTCCTTCTTTGGAAGTGAGGCTTTGGCATGAGTATATGTTAAAAAAGAGAGAGAGAGAGACAGACAGAAAGAGAGAGAGAGAGATATTTAATTATTTATTTGAAAGGTAGAGTTAGAGAAGGAGAGGTCTTTCATCCAGTGGATCACTCCCCAAATGATTCCAACAGCCGGGGTAAAGTTAGGAACTGGGAACTTTTTCTTTTCGTCTCTCTTTTTAAAGATTTATTTTTATTAGAAAGGCAGATTTGCAGAGAGAGAGAGGGAGAGAGAGACAAAGATCTTCTATCCACTGATATACTCCTCAAGTGGCTACCATGGTGGCCAGAGCTGATCCAGGAGCTTCTTCCAGGTCTCCCATGCAGGTGCACAGGGTCCCAAGGCCTTGGGCCGTTCTCAACTGCTTTCCCAGGCCTTAAGCAGGGAGCTGGATGGGAAGGAGGAACCAGGACATGAACCCGTGTTCATATGGAATACTGGCACACGGAAGGCAAGAACTTAAGCCACTAAACTACCACAATGGGCCCGGAACTTTTCCTGAGTCTCGCACATAGGTGTAGGGTCTAACACTTGAGTGATCTTCCTCTGCTTTCCCAGGTTCATTAGCAGGCAGCTGGCACTCATAAGGGATGCTGGTTGTGCAGGTGGTAGTTTTACCTTCTATGCCACAACACTAGCCCTAAAGGTTACATTTTATCTATTTATTTATTTTAAATACTTATTTTATTTTTTATTGGAAAATCAGATGCACAGAGAGGCAGAGAGGAAGATCTTCTGTCTGCTGGTTCACTTCCCAAGCAGCTGCAATGGTCAGAGCTGTGCCAATTCGAAGCCAGGAGCCAGGAGCAGGAGCCTCTTCCAAGTCTCCCAAATGGGTGCAGGGATCCAAGGCTTTGGGCCGTCCTTGTCTGCTTTCCCAGGCCACAAGTAGGGAGCTGGATGTGAAGCAGGCCACCAGGATTAGAAAAAGTGCCCATACGGGATCCTGGTGTGTGTAAGGAGAGAACTTTACTTGCTAGGCTACCATTCTGGGCCGTAAAGGTTACATTTTATAGCTGTGTAAGTGCTTCTGATAGGGGAATCAGGACAATGTATTGCTATGCTAGAAGACTGTAAGTATATCAGAGATGAAAGTAGAGATCTTTCAGCTTGTTTTGTATTTTCCAGAATTTTGTTGGCTCAATGGCAGAGCTGCTGCTACGGTGTAGCACGTAAAGCTGCTGTCTATAATTTGCAGCCCATATAGGCATCAGGTTGTGTCCTGGCAAGCCCACTTCTGCTCCAGCTCCCAGCTCCCTGTGTATAATGGCTGGGAAGAGTAGCA
Source organism: Ochotona curzoniae (assembly GCF_017591425.1). Lineage (NCBI taxonomy): Eukaryota > Metazoa > Chordata > Mammalia > Lagomorpha > Ochotonidae > Ochotona > Ochotona curzoniae. The sequence goes on along the minus strand of NW_024466004.1, from coordinate 7,855,042 downwards.
GCAGATGGCTCAAGTACTTGAGACCTGCTCCTGACTCAGCCTGGATCAGCTGTGGCCAATGCACTGCAACGGGGCGTGAACCACAGCGATCGAAACAGAGCTCTGTCTCTACCTCTTTCTGTAATTCTTTCACATACATGGATAAAAAAAGAAACAGACCCTCAAATAAAAAAAATTAAAAAGAAAATAGACTGCATTTAGGGCCTATTAAATCATTTAGTTTAACTGTGCAAGGCAATTGCAGGTAGGAATGAAATTCCATAACCTGGACCTATGCCACGGGAATAGTGGGTAAAACCATATCCTGTGGTGTTGATATTCACATATAGGCACTTGTTTGAGACGGAGCTGCTCAACTTTCAATCCAACTGCCTGCAAATGTGCCTGGGAAGCAGTGGAAGATGGCCCAAGTGGTCCCTGAATGTATGTGGGAGACCTGGAGGCAGCTTTTGGCTCCTGGCCTAGCATTTGCCTGGCTCTTACCACTGCAGTCATTTGGAAGTGAAGAAGCAGGGGGATAATATGTCTCCCACTCAGCCCAATCTTTCTCTGTAACTCCAAGTTAAAAAAAAAAAAAAAACACAAACCTTTGAGGGGAACCAGTGTAGCAGCCTTGTGTCTAACTGCTCACCTTGCATCTGCTGGGATCTCACATGGGTGCCAGTTTGTGTCCTTGACTGCTCCACTTCCCATCCAGCTTGTAGCCTGGAAAAACAGTCAAGGACAGCCCAAAGCCTTGGGACCCTGCACCCGTGTGGGAAATCCAGAAGAAGCCACTGGCTCCTGGCTTTGGATTGGTTCAACTCTGGGTGTTGCAGCTACTTGGGGAGTGAGCCAGTGGATGGAAGAACTTTCTGTTCTTCTCTCTGTAAATCTTTTTTTTTCAATAAAACAAAATAAATCTTAAAGGAAAAAAAAAAAAAAAAAAAGAAATGAAATAAGTCCATAGCAGCCTAATCTTTAAATTGGTAATTTTTTTTAAGCTGGCAATGTTGTACAGTCCATGAATGTCATGAATATCCAAATAACCCTTGGCAGAAAAAAAGTGTTGTTTATTTCTATTTCTTTTTTTAAAGATTTACTTATTTTTACCGGAAAGGCAGATATATATAGAGAAAGATCTTTCACTTGCTGGTTCACTCCCGAGATGGCTGCAATGGCTGGAGCTGAGCCAATCCGAAGCCAGGAGAAAGGAGCTTCTTTTGGGTCTTCCACGCAGGTGCAGGGTTCCATAGCTTAGGGCCGTCCTTGACTGCTTTCCCAGGCCACAAGCAGGGAGCTGAATGGGAATTGGGTGCTGGGGCACTAACTGGTGCCCATGTGAGATCCCATCGTACACAAGGTGAAGACTTTAGCCACTATGCTACCACGTCGGGCCACTCTGTCCCTATTTTACAAGATCAGAATAATCCTCAGAGCAAAACCTTATAAGAAAGGACAATAAAAACTCTGTTATAAAAAGGGATAATATACTTTAAGATTTACTAATTTATATATATATATAATACATATATATATACACACTCCGTTTGACACTCATCTGCACTGCTGTTCACAAAAGGTAGCCAAAGGCAGTAGTGTGTGTTTTTGGTTTGTATTTCCCATCGGAACAGTACAAATTTAAGGAAGAGCACTCTTTAATTTTCCCTTATATTTTCAAAGGTTTAATCAAGAGCTTGAAAAGAAGAAGTAATTTCTTCTTGAAATCTGTTTAAAAGGAATATCCAGGGTCTGGCGCCATGGCCTAGCAGCTAAAGTCCTTGCCTTGAATGCACTGGGATCTCATATGGGCACCGGTTCTAATCCCGGCAGCCCCACTTCCCATTGAGCTCCCTGCTTGTGGCCTGGGAAAGCAGTCAAGGACGGTCCAAAGCCTTGGGACCCTGCACCCGTGTGGGAGACCTGGAAGAGGCTCTTGGCTCCTGGTTTTGGATCGGCTCAGCACTGGCCATTGTGGTCACTCGGGGAGTGAATCATCGGACAGAAGATATTTCTCTCCGTCTCTCCTCCTCTCTGTATATATGTAATTTTGCAATAAAAATAAAAACATCTTAAAAGAAAAAGAAATATCCAGGAGCATAAGGCCACAGGCATGATTTTGCGTTTATCCTTACAGAATTTGGTTACCTGCCTAAAACAACTATTTTAGTCTGTAAGAGCAAGCAGAACAGAACCATCTACTTCCTTTCACCCCTTTACGAACTGAGTCAACCAAGTCTTACCAATCTGCAAGGCAAAGGACCGAACAATGGTTTATCTTCATCGCTCAGAATTCTTTCTGCAGATTAAAAATGTTGGGGATGGTGAGTTTTACATTTTGTGCATTTCGCCAGTAAAAAGTTAAACACAAAGCAAAAACCTTTCTGCTGAAGGTATACAAGTTTCAGGTCTTTAAATCGTCTCACAAGAAATAAGTTTGGGTGAAAAATAAGAATGAAGTGATGTTGTCTCTCTACTGACAAGATGCCGTAGCCACCACCAAACGAGTTCTTTGCTGCTTTGCTTTACTCACTGTTAATCTAGTACGCCTCATTAATCTACTACATCTGCCGGTACACCGATTCAGTACCTCTAACTCGTTCTATCAGTTCTTACTGTTGCCACTTTCACGTGTAGGATTTTGCCCACCTTAAAAATAACCGGACTCCTACCGATGCATGCCTGTGTCTGGGAGCGCGGCACGTCCGTCCATCCCTTACCTATGCTCTGGATGGTGTACGCACAACTGCCCCAACACATTATGGGCACCCGGGGGTCTTCTTCGTTGGGATGAACCTTGAGGCCCACCTTGTAAGTAGCAGTTCCGAATGTCGTTAGCATTTCCTTTATGCTCTCAGAATAAGGGTTCCTGAAGTGAACATGAGAATAATTGGCTTAGTGCAATGTGCACACGTACATTAAATGGTTCCATTTCTTAACAGTTCTTTGTTATACTAGAACTGGAGCACTTAGAATGTATCCAGAGTTATCTGTAAGGGAAGGAGAAGAGACACAGCCCCTGCCTGAGGAGGCTTGTGTGATTGGGTCAGCAGGGCTGAGACACACATTGGCAACAGGCTACTCGGCAAGTGGGTGTACCGGGATCCTGGGACCCATGACCCTCCCCTCCATCCTGAGGACACTGCAACTGTATCCCCACTGCCCTGTGATTACAGTCACCCTGGTGAAAGACTGGCTGGGACCTGATCACTTTACTACAAGGCTTGCAAATCGGGAAACTTGAACTGGCCCACAAGGTATCACATGAAGCTCTTAGTGCCTTATTCTTAGTTACCCAAGGATCAGCAATCACATAAGGAAGTTTCTTAGAGATAAACCAGGGCTAGTGCTGGCTCAAGTGGCTAATCCTCCCCCTGCAAGCTCTGGGATCCCCTAGAGGTGCTGCCAATTTATGTCCTGGCTATTCCACGTCCATCCAGCTCCCTGCTTGTGGTCTGGGATAGCAGTGGAAGACAGCCCAAAGCCTTGGGACCCTGCACCCATGTGAGAGACCTGGAAGAAGCTCCTGGGTTTGGATCATCTCAGCTCCGGGCACTGTGGCCATTTGGGGGAGTGAACCAGTGCATGGAAGATCTTTCTGTCTCCTTATTTCTGTTAATCTGCCTTTCTAAGAAAAATAAATAAAGCTTAAAACAGAAAGAAAAGAAAAGAAAAGAAAAAGAAATACACCAAAAACAAACAGAAAAAAAGAACTTGGAAGAAAACAGAGACAGCGAAGAAAGCAGAAAACTGGAGGATCAGTTTTAAAATGGCCCAGAGTAAGCTAATAGCAGCACTGGTTCAAGAAACAGAAAATCCAAAAAGAGGACATTACATAAAAAACTTAAAAGGAATATCATAGCAAAATTAGGGAATGCTGGGGATAAGCTACATGAGGACCGGAATCAGAACAGCATTCATTTCTCAATGGGTGCAAATGTCTGTAAAAACCTCGATGGAACTTTATGTCCAGCCTTGGATTCTACGCTCATACTACCAGTCAAGCTTATGGGTTCAATCCTTCAGAAAAGGAACCTTTAAAGCCCGACGTGCTTCCTCAGGAAGCCTCTGAATGCTGCAGCTCTGCAGAAGAAGGGCAAGTCAAGAGAGAGGAACAGGCACGACCCAGAAAACAACAGTCAAAGGGACGTCTCGGGACAGCAGGACAGCGAGCCCCGAGCAGATGGATGCCCGGAGACACAGGCCTTGGGGCATGCACGAGGGAGTCCCAGGATGGAAGATCACCCGATAGAGCTGAGTACTTGGAATAGTTGTTTTCGGGCACCTAACTCATCTACAGAACTGCTCAGAATAAAGAAAATCAGTACAAGAAAATGACAAGACAGGTATTGACCACGTGCACATGAAGGGAAAAATAATTAATACGCATTTATCAGTAGAGGCACAGTCCTAACGTAAAAACTGAAACACGCTTTAAGTGTAAGTGGTAAACTGACTTAGCAGTCAACAGAGAAACAGTTCCCTAATGCCGGAGAGGTGCCCTGACTCCACCCGCGAGGGAAATGAGGCACAGAGAGGTGCATAAAGCCACAGAGCTAACAAGCAGGGGTGCTGGGCACTGAACCCAGATGTGTAGATCTAGGCTATACTCCTCTGCGGCTCATTGACTCTGAGGGTAAATAGGTCTGAAAATACTTTAAAAAAATCATTTGCTTATTGATTTGAGAAAGAATCCCTCCTTCATCCACTGATGTACTCCCCAAATGCCTGGAGCAGCTGGAGCAGCTGGAGCTTGGTTTAGGCCAAAGCTCAGTGTAAACCTGTGAGGGCAGAGGAACCCAGGCACTCTGCATAGCATGCAAGCCGTTAAACAGCTGTGACCTGTTATACCAAACGCCTACCCTAATACTCCGGTTTTGATCTTGGGTTGATGAGAACCATAAATAGAAATATGTATCAGGGACCTGGGCGCAATGGTGTGGCAGTTAAATCCTTGCCTTACATGCATCCGTATGGACACTGGTTTGTGTCCCGGCTGCTCCACTCCCCTCCCAGCTCCCTGCTTGTGGCCTGGGAAAACAGTGGAGGACGGCCCAAATTTTTGGGACCCTGCACTTGCGTTGGAGACTTGGAAGAAGCTCCTGGCTCCTGGCTTCAGATCAGCTCAGTTTCAGCCATTGCAGCCACTCGGGGAAGGAATCAGGGGATGGAAGATCTTTCTGTCTCTCCTTCTCTCTGTAATCTGCCTTTCACTAAAAATAAATAAATCTTAAAAAAAAAAAAGAAAGAAAAAAGAAATATGGGAGTCAGAAGGAAACATAAGACTTGGTGGGGAAGCTGAGCAGTTTGGATTTAGAGTATTGATGACTTAGTAAGACCGGACAGTTAAAGAAGCAAAGCAAGAGGATCAGCAATGTCAACTAGAAGAAGGTAGAGTTAAACAGGACACATGGTTCTTAGACTTGAAAACATACATATGTTTTCATATGATAAAAGTTATGATAAAATATGATAAAATAGTTATCATCGTGTAATGCTTAAACTTCAGAATTCAAGATCAGTTCTTTTTTTTTTTTTTTTTTTTAAAGATTCATTTATTTTTCTTACAAAGTCAGATATACAGAGAGGAGGAGAGACAGAGAGGAAGATCTTCCATCTGATGATTCACTCCCCAAGTGACCGCAATGGTTGGTGCTGTGCCGATCTGGAGCCAGGAGCATGGAACTTCCTCTAGGTCTCCCACACAGGTGCAGGAACCCAAAGCATTGGACTGTCCTGGACTGTTTTCCCAGGCCACAAGCAGGAAGCTGGATGGGAAGTGGAGCTGCCGGGATTAGAATCGGTGCCTATATGGGATCCCGGGGTGTTCAAGGCGAGGACTTTAGCCACTAGGCCACGGCTCCGGGCCCAAGATTAGTTCTTAAAACAGTTTTGCTTCCTAGTTTGCCAAATCACATTCTACCAACTACTGATACTAATTTTTCAAAAAGCCAAAGGAATTTAAAGGAATAAAATATACTCACTCAGGCTTGAACCCTCCAGGGTGCTGTAATTCATCCACGCTTGCTGCATTCTTTGAAGAGGCAGTATCTATAGAAAAAGGCATTTTATAAGCAGTAATCAATAAACCACAACATTTTATAAATTTCTGTTATGTAGGAAAAAGAAATTAAAAAAAAAAAAAGGAAAAAATTTCCAGCAACAAAAACTTACATGACATTTACATAAAGCATGGAACCACAGCTCTGGTGGACCAAGATATTTTCTTCAGTTACCTGCGGGCAGCGCAGGGTCTCAGGAGGCTTCTGACCCTGCTCCAAGTCAGGTGTGTCACACCGCAGAGAGTCAGAGCTGGCTCTTCCAGCTTTCATACCTCCAGAAGCTCTCAACAAAGTGAGAGACCAAAGGGGCAGCTACAGGTAGCATGTTCAGTCGCCACCTGCAGTGCTATAACCTGTCCAGTCTGCTCCACTTCCAAATCCAACTCCTTGCTAATGGCCCGGGAAACCAGTGCTTGGATCCCACACCCATGTGGGAGGTTGGGGAAAAGCCCAGGGCTTCTGGTGTCCGTCAGGCCCAGTCCCGACTTGCAGCCCATTTGGAGAGGGAACCAGCAGATGGAAGATCAATCTCTCTTACCCTGCCTCTGCTTTGTAAGTCTACCTTTCTTATAAGCGTGTGAATTTCTAAGAAATAAAAAGTACTGTGACAAGGTAAAATTGAGCTTATAGAGTTTTAATGAGTCAAACTGTTAATATTTGAAAGGCAGAGTAACCCAGGGACAGAGATCAATCTGTTGGTTCACTTCCCAGATAACAGCAATAGCTGGTGCGCCAGACCAAAGCAAGGCCCCTGGAACGCAATCCAGGCTTCCCACCTGGGGGACCAGGGCTCAAGCACCTGGGGACTTTCTCCTCTGCCTTCCCAGGCACATAAACAGGGAGCTGGGCTGGAAGTGGAACTCAAACCAGCACTCCAGCACGAGATGCTGGCATCCCAAGTTGTGGTTTATTCTGCTGTATCAATGTCAGCCCTTTACCTTTAGATACTTTTCAACAGTATTTTCTGGAAGTACATTTTCTAATGATCTCAGACTTGATGGAAAAATGAAAACAGAACTTACTAGGAACACTTTCTTCTTTTCTGAGAGCCTGTAAGGCTTTGATTTGCTCAGATACTGTTCCAATCCATTGGGTCAGATTTGGTTGGTCTGAAAAACTTAACCTCCTAGAAAAGATGACAGAACATTCAGTATTTCATTGCTGTTGCTTAGTTTATGATACAAAAGATTTTTTAAAAATGATCATAGGTATACAGGTATGATCTAGATATAATTTAAATATTGGGGATATAAAAAGCCAGGGGAAATTTTGTTGCATTAAAAAGAAATCAGAATAAAGACTGGCCAGTGGGAATGAACATACATTATTTGTTAAATGATTCTAACAATGCTGTTAAATTTTTCACCCATTTTCTCAGGACTGAAATTTGCTAGTCTTTCTTAAATAAATCATCACTGCCACAAATATCTATTAAGTGCACATGATAAGAAATTATTTAGCCAAGCACTGTTCTATGAACCTGCTATGGAATTTAATCCTCAAAATACTCCAACGAAGCAGGTGGTTTTACTGTTCCCACTTATAGATGAGGAAAGTGAGATTCGAAGTTTTGTAACTTGATTAGGGCCATGAAAAGGGACAGAGCTGTCTCTCGACAGTTCTGTCTGAGCTCTCTCAGTTCTGTCTGACTCCAAAGCCTGTTCTTATTCCACTCTCATCACGCCATGGCTGATTCTCAAGGGAGAAAAACAAATCTGCACCCCCAAAGTGACTGGTGAAACCCTGACTCCAACATGAACAATTTTTTGTTTTTCATCTTTTATTATATTTTTGACAATCTTTACATAGTTAATTAGGGTAAAAAGGTTCAAGGGCTATAGGAAAGTGGGTAAGACTATTATTTCCATATTGTTTCCTTCCTGTATCTGAGGTAAAGAGAGATATTGAAGGCAACATGAATAATTTCTTAACCAATTCAGCACCATGCTATTTTTTATAATTAAAAAGCATAAACGTACATGTAAATCTATTAATTTTAAAAGAACATTTTGTGGTAGAACAGACTAAAATTGAAGAAAAAAATCTGACTTTTCTTTTTAAGTTTTATTTAATTGAAAGGAAGAACGACACAGAGGCCTTTTATCCAGTGGTTCACTCAACAAATGCTTGCAACAACTGGGACTGGGCCAGTCTGAGTCTAGCAGTTCAGACTCCATTTGAGTCTCCTATGTGAGTTGGGAGAACCCAGAACCTGGGTGATCATCTGCTGCCTCCCAGGCTAATGAAAGTGGAGGTAGGACTTGATCTAGGAACTTGGGCATGGATGTAGGTTTTTTGGCAGTGGTTTAATTTGTTGTGGCACAACATCTGTCCTTGATTTTACTTTATATTGAATTCAAGGAACAGTATTAAAATAGATGCTTTATATTCTTTTTTTTTAAAAAAGATTTATTTATTTTTATTGGAAAGGCAGATATACAGCGAGAGGAGAGACAGAGAGGAAGATCTTCCATCCGATGATTCACTCCCCAAGTGACCACAATGGCAGGTGTTACGCCTATCCGAAGCCAGGAGCCTGGAACTTTTTCCAGGTCTCCCATCTGGGTGCAAAATCCCAAGTCTTTGGGCTGTCCTTTACTGCTTTCCTAGGCCATAAATAAGGAGCTGGATGGGAAGTGGGGTCACTGGAATTAGAACAGGTGCCCATATGAGTCCCAGCATGTTCAAGGCAAGGACCTTAGCCACTAGGCCACTGTGCTGGGCCCAATGCTTTAAATTCTTAACACTTAAACGAACATTTGCACATGTAATATGGATATCATAACTCCAAACTAAGAAAAAATACTTAGATCTGAATAGTAGATGGTATGAAATTTATATTTGGAATGAATATACTCAAAACTAACTAAATGTATCCTAAAAATCATGAGATAACTAGAATTTTCCATTTTAAATACAACAGATTTTCAAGTTTTGATCTCCCAAAAGCTACTGTTGGCCAACATAGTGTGAAAAATTGAACTCAACTGTCAGACAGTCAATAAAGCCCGGCGGAAGTGGCCCTTGCTCTCCTTGTATCTGAGCATCTCTTAGACTCTGAGGGAACTAGCTAAAGCAGGTTTCCTGGGAATACACCAGTTCCTATGAACACCTAGGAATGTTGCACCTTCGTACGTGTTTACGAGTAACTAACAAATTTTGCCCTGTTCTTACCTATAAACCAAAATTATATGGCATAGGTCTGCCAGAAGCAATGAGTCAGTAAAAAATTCAATATACAGTATGGAAATAAAAGCAGGATTCCCAATGAAACTTATAAATAAAGCTTTACACAATGAGACTATGCTGTTTACCTTTTCCTATGCCTACCATGTCATGATATATTTACCTATCCGAAAGCTAAACCTATAACTTGTACTGAGGAATCTCACTATCATCATAACATGGGGACAAGCGGTGTGGGGAAAGGAAAGGTGGGAGTGGTGGGGGAGGTGAACCCCAATGCCTTTAAAACTGCATCATGGAAAATAATAATAAAATTTTTTGAAAAGTATCTGGGAAATATTACACAATCGCCTTAAGTGAGTTCTCTCTGGCTCATTAGTTCATTATCTTCATATCAGTTATGGCGTCCTTACAAGGTATCACGGGACAAAACTTACCTGTTAAAAATATTCCTTGGAGGAAGCAGCAGAGGAATAACAGTATTACTCAGGCATTCACAGAGGGGACAAAGGAACTCCCCGTTTTCCACGTCATAGCTCGTGTGTAAGCGTAACCTCTGTTGCCTTCGCTGCTCTTTAGCTTGAACGGAATCAAAATACCTTCACAATTAGAGAACACGAGGGATCAAAACAGGTGGCAGTTCATTTCAGTAAGAGCCACAAGCTTCAACATCTTAAATAATGTGCTTTCCTAGACACTTTAGAGATGAAAATGTCAAAAAGAACTGAATTATTTCTGGCACTGGCATTAATTGATTTTTGAGATGTTTTAATAATCAAAATGGATTAAGAGTTCTAAAGTAGGGGGAAAAAAACCCCTGTTTTGCAAATACACATTCGTAAGGAAGATGGGATCCTCTTGGTGCCACTGTGGTCTGGCCCGCTCCCCAGGATGGGTGGGGTTGGTCAGTCAGTGTGCACAGTGCAGCCATGATAGTACCGATGTAAAACAAGTTCAGGGTTATCCCACTACATTCACGGGGAAGTGACAAAGGAAGTGCTGGCACCTTCAGAATCAACAGCTGGTCACTGGGAACCCGAACAAAGACAGCACTGTTCTTTCAGGGTCTATGCCACTGTAAAAATACATCCCTCACTTGACTGAGTTTATCACTCAGCACACACCTACTACGTTCTTCGTAGGAATAAAGAAGATATTGTGTTATCTAGCTATATAACAAATGTACTTGACACACGAGAGTCCAATTTACTCTTTTATATGTGTTACAAAGCAAATCACTTTTAGTTGTGACTTATTTGGCAATGATATGGAGAAATTTCTTCAGTCTTTAGTTCTTCCCTGTTCTCTAGAAATTTTCTTTATCTGAAAATTTAATTTTGAGCCTTCAGATAATCTTCTCTTAACTGATATTAAGAATATAAATTACCTTTGCCAACAATGAGCGTGCATAACATGCCCACAGCTGCCAGTGTGTGTTCCACAGGACAGGTCAGGGTGCATAAATAATGGGTCATGTTTTTCTGCATTATAAAACAAGAAAAAAATTACAAAACGAGGCATTTAATTTTCTTACAATAAATGTGTACCTTTAAATTGTGAAATCCTTGACAAATACTTAAAAAACTCAGAGTGAAATTTTCACCATTCTGAAAATATTAACTAAACATGATTGAATTGTAAATTGACACTGCAAAATAGTTCATACATCTGGGGCAATGGTAGAGCCCAATTCCCTCCATTACACCCTGAAGTCCTTAGATAAAGGCACAAGGGCTATCTGCTGAGCCACAGTCAATGACCTATGATGCTAACAACAAGTCAGATGTGGTCTCAGTAATGAGTGTCCTGGAAATCTGCATGGAGACATGCAGGTGGGGAGCAATCACTTACCCTCCTAGAGCCAGAGTGACCACAAACTACCCACGTCTATACTAGACCAAAACGGGGCAAAGAAAGGGATTAGGAATCCTCTGTTTGGGGCTAGTCTGTATACTGAACAGAAAGCTTTTTTCTAATTCTTTACACAAACTAGTACAATCTTCGAAATTCTATTTACACAGCTTCTCACACAGGGAGCCCACGATACTGCTCTGAAGATGCTCCACTCTGTCTATCAATGAGACAAAACTTTATTGTTACTTCAGCACGTCAATCAGCGATGGGGACTTTGCAAGGATGCTGAAAGATGGAAATGATTGCTGGGTAAGTCTTTACTAGATTTGTAAAAGCACTAACTACGTGAACCAACAGTCACCATGAACTGGGAGGGTGAGAAGGCGGCTGGGACTCACCTGGATCCTCAATGACTTTACTCCTGTTTTTTGACAATACGGTTGATCTTTGGACAAATGCTGCCAGGACCATTGCTTTGTTTTCCACTTTAACTTCCTGCTCCTCTTGACACAATATGCAGGTCACAAATTGTCTTTGTTCAGAGACCTGAGTTTTTGCAGGTCCCAATGCTATAAGTGTCTTGTCTGAAACCACAGGGCTGCCACAAAGAGGTTATGAAGAAAAAAACAAAACACAAAAAAACAATAAGCCTCAGAGGTTTCTGTGTAACCATAACATCTAGTTTGTGTGTCCATACCTAACACACGGCTTTCATGATGTGACTCACCAAAATCTTTTCAAACGTACCAAAGTTCTTTCTAATTCTCAGTGACTCATTATACAGCACAAATGCCAGACATCAAGTTTAGTGAACTCATTCTTTCATGAATGTTAAAAGTCTTTTGTAGAAAATACCTCTTTGGGGAGGAGGAAGGAATCCCTATACTTAAAAAACTGTATCATGGAAAATAATACCAGAAAAAGAAAATATGATTTTAGGGGCTGACACAGCAGCATAACATAACAATCCTCCGGTTGTGGTGCCTGCATGCCATATGGGTGACGGTTTGAGTCCCAACTGCTTCCCTTCTGATGCAGTTAACTGTTTATGGCCTGGGAAAGCAGTAGAGCACGGCCCAAGGCTTTGGGACACTGCACCCTCACGGGAGACCCAGCAGAAGCTCTTGGCTCCTGGCTTTGGATCAGCTCAGCTCTGGCTGTTGCAGCCATTTAGTGAGTGAACCAGTGGATGGAGGGTTTCTCTCTCTATAAGTGACTTTCAAATAAAATAAACAAATGCTAACAACAACAACAACAAGAAAAAAAGAAAAAAAAAAAAGAAAATGCGACTTTAAGTATACACGAATTATGTATATTTAGAGATTTTTTTAAAGGTTAATTCTTCTGCTTGGAGGCTACCTACCAATTCTATTAAATTACTTTAGGAGCCAAAGTGTACTTACATGGAAAAAAGGCTACATTTCCCAGTTGAGAAGCACGGATGAAAAGACCTTCATGTTCTAATTCTTCCCCTACCTATTTTCGAGAACGGCGGAGGCAGAAGCCTCCAGCTCCAAGGTCTGCTGAAACAGCTCTTTGTTCTCGTCGATGAAGTGCCGCTGCATCTCAGACATCTGGGCCATGATCTTCTCCCGGCGCAGCCTGGCGATCTCGGCTTTCCTCTTCCTCTCTGCTTTGTCTTTGTCTCTTGAACTCTGAAATTAGGCTTCATTCAATAGAACTTCTCATGCTAAGTGGACCTTTTTTTTTTTTTTTGGTAAAGCAGAACTATCTTAACTATGTTGTTAATAAAAAATTATTCTACAAGCTCATCTATTTAAGAAAAGACTTCATCTAACACTTACATGTTTGTAAATAATACCAACCAACAATTTATTGCATGTAAATCCCCCCCTGCTCACAGTAAATGTCTTATAATGTCCCGGTCCCATCACACTTTCCTCCTCATACCTCTTCCATTATGGTTCCTTCTGTCTCTGCCACAGGACTGCTGGACGAACTCTCCCTGATTTTCTTAATGGCATTAAAGGTCTATAAGAAAAAGTGAAACATTATCAGAAAGAACCAGTAACAAATGTCTAATGCTTCCCACAAAAAGCAGTGTGATGTCAGGACATTTTACCTTTAATATCCACCTAATCATGTCTTTGTGGACTTCCAGGTAGGGTGCATTCTGCAGCGTTTCCAGCATAGCTAAGATGCTTGGAGAGTTGTTCGGTGCTTCACCAGGTTCTAAGGTAGAAAAAGACAAGACACAATCACGACAACTAACACCTCACAGTGTTTGCTCCTCGGCACAAGACGGTCACAGCTGCTTGTCGCACTGACATTTCATTATGGCTCTACTTGCTAGAGACCTTCATCCCTAGGAACGTGACATGTTTGTACCTCACAAAGAAGTCATTAACAACGAGCATTCTATACACATTCAAAATTGACTTTTATCCCAAATGATTATTTTAGCATCGATTTTAGGTAAAAGGATCAGGATTACAGAGGTGTATCTATGTATTAAATATATCTACTTGCTAGATTCAAAACATAATAGAACATATTTTTTTTCCCCTAAGAACTTATTGCCTTTATTTGAAGAAAGCATAGAGAACATCAGGTTCATGTTCTCATGAGGACAAGTAAGGCTAGTACAAGTTAACTAAGCTTGCGGTCAGAAACATGCAGTTACTACTGCTCCGGTGCCATGCTGACGCCGTGCTCCTGCTGGTGAAGGAGAGAAGGCACTGAACCATGTAACCGTCAATACTGTTCCCGACCCAATGTTCCATGCTATGTGTCGGGGATGTGACTTGAGAATGGGGATGTTCCTTCATAAAAACACAGACTGTTTTAATCAAATAAAATATTGAAAGAGAGGTAATACACAGAGAAAATGGGAAGAGAAATCTGACAGGAGTGAGTGAATTAAAATGGGGAATTTTCTGTGTGCTTATCCTTAAGCGAACACACTGGTGAGGAAGAAGGCACAAAATACACACCGTGAGCACAGCGGGCAGGGGCAGGGCCAGGGAAGCAGAGCCCCGGCGGCCACTCTCTCAGGCGACTATCAGTCCAACTGCGTATTCTGAAACTTGGAATAAAGGGAAAGCTTTCCTTTTTCAAATGGAAGATTATTCTATTTCTTCTGATTAGAAAGATTTTACAGAGAGAAGGAGAGGAAAAAAAGAGATAGATCTTCCCTCTGCTGGTTCTTTCCTTAAATGGCCACAGTGGCTGGAGCTGAACTGATTTGAAGCCTAGAGTCAGGAGCTTCTTCTGGGTCTCCCATGCGGGTGCAGGTCCCTAGGCTTTGTGCCATCTTTGACTGCTTTCTCAGGCCATCACCAGGGAGCTGGATGGGAAGTGGAGTAGTTGGGACATGAACTGCTGCTCTTATGGGGTGTTGGTGCTTATAAGAGGACAACTAATCAATTGAGTCAAGGTGCCAACCTCAGAAAAAGCTTTTCTTCAAGAAGCTAAATAGTATGATGTTGGAGCTAGTGTTGTAGTGTAGCAAGTTAAATCACTGCCTGTAGGGCAGACATCCCATATGGCTGTTGGTTCAAGTCCCAGCTGTTCTAGTTTTGTTTCAGGTTTCCGCTAATGCAACTGGGAAGGTACTGGAGGATGACCCAAGTGCTTGGGACCCTCCATCCATATGGGAGATCTGGAAACAAGCTCCTGGCTATTGGTTTTGGTCTGGTCCGGAGGATGGAAGAGCTCTCTCTCTGTTTCACCTTCATTCTGTAACTCTTGCCTTCCAAATAAACTCTAATCCCCAATAGCTAATTTAAAACAAAGTTTTTTTAGGGTCAGAACGATAGCTCACATGCACTGCTTCACTCTCCAAACACCTGACAGGTGGGGCTGAGCCAGCTAAAAGCCAGGAACCAGGAGCTCGACTCCTCTTTCCCGGGTGGCAGGGACCAAACCACTGGACTCCCAGGAAGCTAGAATCAGGAGCAGAGCTAGGCCGTCAGGTGTGGGTGACAAGGCAGCGAGCCACCATGCCAAATGTTCACCCTTATTTTGCTTTGAGTACTGTAGAATCTTATGTTTTCATATACTAACAGTGAAAAAATTTAAATGAAATTAGGATAGTAACTTTTGTGTGTGGCCTGGGAAAGCAGTCAAGGATAACCCAAAGCCTTGGGACCCTGCATCCGTGTAGGAGACCTGAGAAAAGCTCCTGGTTTCAAATCAGTTCAGTTAAGGCTGTTGCAACCACTGGGGGAGTGAACAAGTAGATGGAAGAACTTTCTCTCTGTATCTCTTTCTCTCTGTGTAAATGCCTTTCCAACAAAAATAAATACATCTAAAAAAAATTAAAGGAAAAAAGCCCTGCATTTTGGGGCTGGCATGGTGGTGCTGCATGCTTAACCTCTGCCCTGCTGCACCAGTATCCCACGTGGAGCTGGTTCCTGTGTCAGCTGTCCCACTTTCAATTTAGCTATCTTCCTTTGACCTGAGAAGGCAATGGAAGACAGCCCAAAGTCTTGGGACACTGTATCCACATGCAAGACTGGAAGAAGCTCCTGGCTTTGAATCAGCTCAGCTCTGGCCAAGATAGCAATTTAGGGAGTGAACAAGCAAATGGAAGATCATTTTTCCCTTTCTTTCTCTGCGGAAAATATGTCTTTCAAATAAATATCAATGTTCTATCAAAAAAAAAAAAAAAGTAAATTGGGCCCAGTCTGGTAGTCTAGTGGCTAAAGTCTTCACCGTGCATGTGCCAGGATCTCATGTGGGCACCGGTTTGTGTCCCGGCTGCTCCACTTCCTATCCAGCTCCCTGCTTGTGGCCGGAGAAAGCAGTGGAGGACTGGCTAAATAAAGCCTTGGGATCCTCAGCTGTATGGTAGACTTGGAAGAAGCTCCTGACTCTTGGCTTCAGTTGGCTCAACTCCAGCAGTTGCAGCTGCTTAGGGAGTGAATCAGTGGATGGAAGATTTTTAGTCTCTTTTTTCTGTTAATCTTATTTTCCAAAAAAAATGAATAAATCTTTTTAAAAAAGTAAATCCTAGAATTTAAATCTTCTATACCTTTTCAAAGTAAAGACTCGCTATTTTTTTGTGGTTTTGATTTACAATTGATATAGTTTGGGCACTGGCACTGTGGTGTAGCAAGCTGATCCTCTGCCTGTTATGCCAGCATTACTTGTAGGCATTGATTCTAGTCCTGGTGGCTTCACTTCCAATCCAGCTCCTTGAGAATGGCATGAAAGCACAGGAGGGTGGCCCAAGTCCTTGGGTCCCTTTCCCAGTGGGAGACCTGGGAGAAATCCTGGCTCCCAGCTTTGGATCACCCCCCCTCTGACCATTGTGGCTATTTGGGGAGTGATTCAGTGGATGGAAAATCGATCTCTATGTCTTTTCCTCTTCCTTTGTAACTCTGACTTTCAAGTAAAATAAATAAAATATTTTCTTTTTAAAGGAGATTTGTTTCTTTTTATTGGAAAGGCAGATCAGATTTGCAGTGAAAAGGAGAGACAGAAAGTTCTTGCACATGCTAGTTCACTCCCGCCCCCCAAACGGCTACAACTGCTGGAGCTGAGCTGATCTGAAGCCAGGAGCCAGGAGCCTCTTCCATGTCTCCCATGCAGGTGCAGGGCCCGAAGGCTTTGCCATTCTTTACCGTTTTCCCAGGCCATAATCAGGGAGTTAGAAAGGAAGTTAAGTAGCCAGGACACAAACCGGGACATGAACTGGGACTCTTATGGGATCATACTGTTTTCAAAATACTGAGCCATCACGATGGGTGCAAAATAAATAAATACTAAAAAATTTTTTTTTTAAATATACTTTGGGCTGAATGTTTGGCACAGTGATTAAGGTATGGCTAGGATGCCAACTTGTTACATAAGAGGCCTAGTCTTGAATTCTGGTTCTGCTCTGCTGTTGACTCAGACTCCTATCAGTGCGCACCGTGGGAGGAAGCGAATGAGCCTAAGTAGTTAGTGCCTGGCCAGCCGCCAGGGAGCCGGGGATGGGGTCCCAGCCCTTCGGAGTGTCCTTCTCTCAGATAATGATAAAATCACAAAAAAATTATGTATAGGCACTCTTTAGTTTTGTATGTCAGGATTTTAACATAGTACCTTTATTACACAGATGAATACATATGGCCTCAAATATCTGGATTCAAATAAAAAAGGTTCTAAGTGGATTATTTAAAAACATTTGTATCTCAAGTTAGGTTTAGTAAAAAGTATATACATACTTGAAATCTTCTGAGTGAAGGCAAATGTCACTACATGTTCTTCCACGACATTTTCTAAATGCTGCTTTTCTTCTTGCAGCGCCATTCCGATTAAATGTAACACCTCAAATAAAACATTTTGTAATTTTTAGCCAAAAAAACACATATTTTATAATTAAAATAACTATTAAAATTAAATTATGAAAGACTAAATGTAATCAAAAACAACTTAAAAGTACTAATTTTTATTAAATTCACATGGACATTTATTTTCTAATATAGGATTTTTGGCAAGCCACATAAAATTCTCTAATTAAATGAGGAAGACTTTTCAACTGCAAGTTCTCTGGGTGAGCGACAACTCCCTCTGGGTGAGATCGAACAGTTCATCCCACTGTACACTGGGCAGTTTTACTCTGTACCTATAGCAGAGCCTTTCAATTCCTTGCCAGACCTTCAAGAAAAGATCTCAATTACTCTGAACTGAATTTTTACTGCTCTTATCCTGCTCCCTGATTTCCAAAGGACATTCCTACATGCTCTGTCTCTTTCTTTCCACAGGGCAACTGTAGCTGTCAGAGCCTTGGAAACATCAGGTCAGCCTGAACCACTAATACCAACGCATGCTACATAAGGTAAGTCCTGATCATTCCTTTATTCTCGCCATCCTTCCCCACCCAGCTGTTGCTCATATACACTAACAGTCTCCAGTGCACCACAGTTCTATATTTTACGTTTAAAACGTATGTTTATAAATGGGAGAGGGGGTGGAAGTGTACACACACCTTAGCCAATGAGACAGTTGCGCCTGCTCAGACAACTCAAAGAATGGTAAGCTTTGGAGGATGGCTTGCCTTCAACTGAATCCTGCCTTTCCTGTTTTCTAGCTACATTCCTCCAGGGAACCCTCTCTGAGCCTATGTCATCATCCATAACATAGACAAAAACAGCTCTCCCCCGGAGTTCTGAGGATTACAAATATTGTATGTAAAGTGCCTAGGACAGAGCAGGTGGCGTGTAAACTTAATCATGATGTCACTTATTAGTTGGGTGATTTAGCAAGTTAACTGAGCTTCACTGAAACTTAGCTTCCTCATTTATATAAGCTGCATCTGTTGGCAAGAGTGCTGTGTAAATTCAGAGATAATGGAAGAAGGTTCGCAATAGGACACTTATTGGCTGCAGGATCGTGAGACCTCCAAGTCTGGTCTTTGATAGCAAAATATGGGTATTTATGTACTCCAGGTATTTTTCTTTTTTTGGAGGGAATTCAGTGAGAAACATACGTGAAAGATTAAAAAATTACTGAATACCACAATACTTAACGTATAGACATAGAGGCCAATGACAGATAAGCTAATGGAAGCAAGACGATGACACGCCTACAGAAGGAATCTGTCAGACACTCATTTTCATTGTTAGGTATAAAATCCATAGCAATCTACTTAATTTCAAACACTACCTTTTAGTTCTACGTATTCTGTGTATAGATCTGGACAACAGAGCTTCGGCTTTTGTTTTCACACACTCAACCAGAAAGGCATGTCTTCCAACCTACCCTCTGCAGCATGGACTCGGACCAGGCATATCCGTTGTGTTCCACAGCCCATTGCAGGATCGTCCTCATGATGCACAACATGACGTCTGATTGCAAAATGTTAACCAGGCTTGCAAACAAAGGGCAGAATGGCGGCAAAACTGGAGGGGGAAGTGCTGCAAATAAAGTTAATGGTTGCTTTTGCAGAACACGCTGAAACACCGTATCTTTGTTAGATAGTTTTGACATTCTTCATTCAAAGAATGTCCACTTATCTATCTTAATGCCATATTTTACCTTTTCAAGGAAAGTAAGATGTATTAGAACAGCTACCTATGCACGAAGCAAAGTCCCTCCAGTCCCTCTTTTCCCTGGAACTATCCTAAGATCTGAGATAAAATCATTAACCCAGAGGTCACTCAGTATAGACTGCTGCTGCATTAGTATGCTAAGTATTCCTTTGAGTAGAAGACTATTCACTTGGAAAGCTTATTATTCAAGCTTTCATTCTACCAAGGACAATCATTACACTTAACAGACAACAATGTTAAATAACTGAATGAGAATGACGTGATATTTGTGGAAAGCAAGAATAAAAGTACCTGTATCTTCTCTATTTTGTCTTTTCAATTTCCGCTGAGCTTCTTCTGCCTAATAAAAAACGAAGCAGTTTGGGGGGGAGGGGAATCAGTAACACAAAACAACTTAATTTCTAAAGCAGCGAGCTAAGTCAATCTTGGCTGTGTTATCTTGTGATTTTGGGAGGATTTTACCCTCACTGCTATAGTCTCCGCTCTACTTTTGGTACATCAAGGGTAACTTTTTTTTCTGCCTGAGAAGAATCCCCGCATGAATTTTTCATTGCTTTAAAACATGAAGGAAACATGGACAAACCAAAACCCCAAAAATTGTCAGGTTTGAGCTGGTTCCATGACATGCATCAAAAAATGAAATAGAAGTTTTATGTTTAAATTCTACTCACTAATATTTATGGAAAAGGTATTTTAAGTGAAGAATGCTAAAAGGCAAAACTGAACTACCAAAGAATGATTTGGAAAATTACATAAATCTCTATGGAAAAAGCATGTTAAACAGTACCAATTCTGAAGTCTACACAAAGTGGGTTATGAAGCTGAAACTTGTTCTCAAGATCCAATAAAGTAGGTACAATAATATGCATTTGGCTGTGTACATAATTATATGGCTCTTATATATATGTGCAGAGAAATCTGGCAGGGGGAGGTAAACTCAAAATGTCAGGTGAAGGATACTATCTCTATTTCTTCTTCCTCCCTTTTAAAATAGCTCCTATGTTTCCTATACTGAAAAGGTAACCCTTTTCCAATCTGAGAAGCAGTAAAAGTTGTTTAGGGTGAATAAAAACTCCAACTTTTCCCTGCCACACTTTCAGTTTCCACAATTACCTTGGACTGCTCTGCTCTTGAAAAGTGATAAAAATACAAATTGAACTCTTTGGCACACTCTGGTTTCAGTTCATACATGCCCCGTCCTGTTAATCCCGGTTTCCTAGGAAAGAAAGACCCTTAGATTATAATTACTGAGGCCATATTAATTCATGGGTTGGTTTTAGATGCTAGAACAAGAGCGTCTCCTATATTGCTTGTGGGTGTTAAGTTGGAACTGTGTTCTGCGAGTTAATTTCACAATCGAACTACCATGCTTTATGTACATCCAGCCCATCTTCTTTGAATTTGTCATAACAAGACAACTGAACATAATGAACACAAATGTGACAACAATGTAAAAGCACAGCAGCAGGGAATACTTTATATAAATCATCTCTCCAAACAATAAAACCTGAGTAAAGATATCTGTGATAAGTTCTACCAAGCAGGAAAAAGCAGATGCTATACTGGGGTTTAGAGAATCTTCCTAAGCAAGTTACAAAATCCAGAAGTCAAACAGGATGAAAGATCTTTAAAAAAAATTTTTTGGGGGGGCAAAAAAGCATCACAAAGCTAAAAACCAGACAGGAAGAAAATACCTGCAATGCACATGCTAAAATAAAAATATAATGTAACATACAAAAATTGCAGATGAAACAGTATGACAGGGCTAAGCCACACACACACAGACACATGCATGAAAGTATGAACGAATATAAATGGCTACAAATATACAAGAGAAAACATTCACGTTCACTGGTAGTT
Organism: Ochotona curzoniae; assembly: GCF_017591425.1. NCBI lineage: Eukaryota > Metazoa > Chordata > Mammalia > Lagomorpha > Ochotonidae > Ochotona > Ochotona curzoniae. The sequence continues at coordinate 7,834,104 of NW_024466004.1, read as the reverse complement.
AAAGTTATATAAATTAAAGTAACATTTCTCCATACATTGCTAAGTAGGAGAGTAAATTAATGACATTTCTGGGAAGGTAATTTGGAGATATGTATCAAAATGCCTTCCTTTTGATCTAGAAAATCCCAATAGAAATACTTTCACATTCAAAGATACACACGTGGGGGTAGGGTAAATGCAGGGCAGATAAGGCACCAAGACATATCCCGTATCATCATGCCTAGGTCTGAATCTAGCTTCCTTCCAATGTAGACTCCGGGAGGCAGTGGTGACGGCTCAAGTACTCGGTTCCTACCACCCATATAGGGAGAGACCTGGATTGAGCTCCTGGCTCCCATAACCCAGCGAGGCCCTGGCCACTGTGGGGAGTGAACTAGCAGATGGGCACTCTCTGTCTCTGCCTCTCAAAAAGGAAGGACAGGAGAAAACACAGGTGAGTGATGTGCATAAGGCCATTTAATCCCTGCTTACAATCAAGAAAATCCAGATATTAAACATACATCAATAAGGAAGCACAGTCCTACGTTATAAGAAAGCAAAGAATAGCTTTATAAGTACTGATATGACATTTTAAGTAGAACAGGAGCCCCAAAGATACAACATATAGAAACATCATATTAAATTTAATTTAAAAATATCCTAGAACAGTAAATATAAAACAAGCCCATTTGTGTTCAAGTATGTATCTTTTTAAAAAAAGTTTTATTCATTTTTATTGGAAAGTCAGATTTACAGAGAGGAGGAGTGGGGAGAAAGATCTTCCATCCATTGATTCACTCTCCAAGCAGCCGCAATGGCTGGAGCTGAGCCAATCCAAAGCCAGGAGCTTATTCCAGGTCTTCTATGCAGGTACTGGGTTCCAAGGCTTTGGGTCATCCTCGACTGCTTTCCCAGGTCACAAGCAGGGAGCTGGATGGGAAGTGCAGCAGCCGGGATATGAACCAGCACTCATATGGGATCATGGGCCTGCAAGGCAAGGACTTTAGCCACCAGGCTACCTTGCCAGGCCCAGTATGTAACTTCTTAGCCCCTACACAAATATAGATATAAGTGCTTCAAGCTTAGGAAAAAAGTTGTTCAGACAGACACATAGCCAAGTGCAATAGAAGTCATCTGTGTGGCTGGATTATGGGTGATTTTTTGCTTCACACTTTTCCGTCTTTTTCCATGTTTCCTTTTCTTATCAGCAAAAATAAAGATATAACCATTGAGGTGGGAAACCAAGGAAACAAGCGGACCTAGGAAAACGCCTCAACATCTTGGGGGAAAGGGAGTTTATTAACTGGGTACCACAGTGGACACCGGAGAAGGCAGCACACAGGGAGCACCACACTCTTAGGTGACACCTCCAAAGGAAAGCAGAGAGTGATTTGAAGAAGCACATGTTGCATTTTCTTAGATTATTGCTAAGGTTAATTTTCATGATTTAGGAGCTGGCGCCATGGCATAGCAAGCTAAGCCTTTGTGTGTGTGACCGCATCCTATATGGATGCCAACTTGCGTCCTGGCTGCTCTACTTCTGACCCAGCTCCCTGCTTATGACCTAGGAAAACAGCAGAAGATGGACCAAGTCCTTGGTCAACCATGTGGGGGACCCGGAAGAAGCCTCCAGCTCCTGGCTTCTAATTGGCTCAGCTCTTGTCCTTGTGGCCATAACGGAAGTGAGCCAGCAGATGGAATATTTCTGTAATTCCTCTTTCTCTCTGTGTAACTCTGCCTTTCAAATTAAATTAACCCCCTTAAAAATTTTTACCTTAAGTTCAACAGATGTATTAGAATAGCTATCTAAATAGCAGTAGTACGAAGCAAAGTCTCTCTTTTCCCTGGAAATATCCTAAGATCTGAGATAAAAAAATAAATCCAAATTTAACACTGATTTATTTTACTTGAAAGGCAGAGCCCCCATAAATAAATCTCTAAAAAAATTCTCAAGTCCATTACAATGAGTCAATTGGTTAATTCTTGCCTTGCAAATGCTAGGATCCCATTTAGGTGCCAGTTCAAGTCCAAGCTGCTGCACTTCTCATCCAGCTTCCTGCTTGGGGCCTGGAGGATGGCCCAAAGCCTGGGACCTTGCGCCCACATGGGAGACCCAGAAGAAGCTCGAAGCTTCTGACTCCAGATCTACTCAGCTCTGGCCATTGTAGCCACTTGGGCAGTGAACTAGCGAATGGAAGATCTTTCTCTGTCTCTCCTTCTCTGTAAATCTGCCATTCCAATAAAAATAAAAGAAATTAAAAAAAAATAATAATAAAATCCAAACTCAGGTCCAGCGCAATAGTGTAAAGGTTAAGGTCCTCGCCTTGAATGTGCCCGTGATCCCATATGGGTGCCGGTTCTAATCCCGGCAGCTCTACTTCCCATCCAGCTCCCTGCTTGTGGCCTAGGAAAGCAGTCGAGGATGGCCCAAAGCCTTGGGACCCTGCACCCATGTGGGAGATCCAGAAAATAAGTTCCTAGCTCCTGGTTTCGGATAGGTACATCACCGGCCATTGTGGTCACTTGGGGAGTGAATCATCAGACGAAGATCTTCCTCTCTGTCTCTCTGTACATCTGCCTTTCCAATAAAATAAATAAATCTTTAAAAAAAATCCAAACTCATGAACACCTGTACTGACTGCTATGATGTCTCTTACACTGCTTCTTTCAGCTGCTGAGCACAGAAGATCATAAAAGTGAAATGTCAGTGAGAAATTTACTTCAGAGTTAGAATTTGAAAATGTTTTTTGACTCTCTGAAAGCCACAGCTTTACTCCCAGTTCCATCAAAGGGAATGTTTTAAGAGGAGTGAGTGAAATGAACAACAAAAAAGGCACAGGTCAAATCACTGGAAGTTAACTCACCTGAAATGGGCAACTGCTTCAATCACAGCCTCCATGCCAGTCTCCTTGTTCTCCTGAGGGCAGAGACAAGTGTCCCTCATGTTAGCAATGCCAACTGCTGGCCCCCGAGCCACACACTCATCCTTTTAGACCCTCCCAGCTACCCCATGATGCAAGTCAACTCTCATTTTTACAGGTGAAGATTCTAATCAAATATATGCACTTCTTTGTTATGCTGATATTTAAATAAGATTTTTTTTGGAAAAGTAACTATCATATGGAATCAAAATGAAATAAAAAACAACACTAATATGAAACACTAAACAAATTTAAGTAACTATATAATATTTTATGAAAGTTATAAATTTTTGTCTATTTTCAATAGCAAAAAAAAAGTTATTCCCAAGTTATGCTCCACTCATGACAATATGCCACAAAAATTCTTTAAATAAAGATTTCTCTGGTCAGAATGTTTGGGAAATCCATCTGTCATCGCCTTAAGCATATGCCACTTTGAAAATGTAGTTTTAAATTTCATTCTTTCTTAAAGCCTAGGTTTAACCACAAATGGATTCTTCATCTAACAACACGGATTCATTTTCTGCATTAAAAAGTGCTAGACATTTAGTGACATCACTATTATTATCTATGATTGTTTTAAAGTTGCTAATGGTATACAGATAGATGGATTCTTTTCTTTTTCAAGTCTTTATCTTTCAGATGAAAACTTCTCTCTACTGACCTTGAGACTAGACTTGCTGTGAGGGGTTGTCCTGCGCATGTGCAGTATCCCTGGCCTCTGCCCACTAGATACCAGTAGCACCCACAGCCTGTCCTGAGTAGTCATATCCCCTAAGGGGCAAAAGCATCTCTGGTTGAGTATCATTGGTTTAGACACACAGAGTCTTAGTTCAAGATCAGATGGTAAATCTAGTAATGTTCAACAAAACAATTCAGTGGAGACACAGAGGTTAGTGACGGGGAGAACAGGTGGAACGAAGTGTGCCACCTGTTGAAGCTGGCAATGGTTTGTTCTACTATGCTCTCTATTTTGGTAGCTATACGTTTTTAAAACAAGTAAAAAAAAAATAGTGAGTAAGTATTACTATGCAACAAGGATAAGACACAAACATTCTAGAAGAATCAATGTTACGGTATTTTTTTTTTTTTAGTAGTTATTTCAAAGATAGGGTTACATAGAGAGGGAGGAAAAAATATCTTCTATCTGCTGTTTCACTCTTCAAGTTGCCACAAGCCAGGAACCCAAAGCTCTATATATGGGACATCCATGTCATTAGCAGTGGCTCAAGCCTTCTGAGAGAGAGCTGGACTGGAAACAGAGCTGCTGGGACTCAAACTGGCATTCATGTGGGATGCCAACATTGTGGATGCTATGCCACAATGCATGCCCTACGGTGGAAAGTTTTGATCTGTGTTTCAAAATTTTGGAAAGCATTTTGAAAAATTTTACTCAAGATAAAATCCTTTGTCAACAATAAGTGTGAAGTTTCTGAAAAGGACCATGGCTGAAAAAAAAAAAAAGGTGATTGAGGCACTTAGGGCCCTGGGAGGAAAAACAGCTGCAATTCGCTCTGAGAATCCTTGTGACTATTATTTTACATTCACTAAAATGAGGTAATGGTCCATTACTGAAGATTCCTGGGATGACTGAGGAGTAAGTGCTGGGAAATGTCAAACTACTTAACAGAGGCAAACAGGGATTTCTCACTACCTTCCTCATTAACCAGCTACAAAGGACTGTCTAGCTTCATGGTGTGTTGTTACCACAGGTCTGTAACAATCCCTTCCTTCCTAATGAATAAAAACTCCAGCTCTAAGGCTTGCTTTTTTTCTCCAGCACTTTCTTTTTTTCCAAACATTTTTTTAGTAGAATATCTGATTTAACTCTGCTTTTCATTGCAAGTGCCTAGTATTCTCTTTTCTAATTAAAGTTACTAGAGTTACATAGATCTTATAGCTGTCATTTCTACAACTGTGAAAAAAAAATTTGGTAAAGTAAAAAATACAATAAAAATAGTGGCAGTAAATCTAGACGTGATAGATGAGGAAGGAATTCTCTATTTTAATGTACACACTTACATCTTCAGGCAGAGACTTTACCAATTCACTGTGAGCCATGGGTTTGATGCTCAACTGATGGATAATCTCCCGTTTAATTTCATCGGTGGCATTTACCTGTCCAACTCCAGGACTAAATCTCTCTCCTGTTAAACACAAAAGAAGTATAAGTACACAGCTACTGAAGAGAATCACAGTCCTTACATAATACACTTACAACCTGTGCAGCATGATACAGTTCTCGAAGTCTAAACAAGGTAGCAGAGGCTCCTCTAGCACCAAGAGAGAGCAGCTCCTGACCATACTTCAGAGTCTCTATCTCCCCGGACGGGTGCAAGCCTGAGGCAGTGGACAGGACACTGCTTGCTGTGCTGGACGGACAGATGGCTCTAGGCTGGGAAGGGATTCAATGAAGTCAAGCAACTGCTCTCACTCCCTCCTCCTGGTGGCAGCAAGGAGGCAGAGCCTTCCTCTCCCTTCCATCAAGTGCTCAGCTACTAAGACCCTCCTCACCGCCCTGACAGTAGCCAGGCTTTTCTGCTCTCTGGTCTGCAGAGGGTCTGAAATAGCGGGGATGGTGGGAGAAGGGAAGGGATAAAAGGATAGGACTATTGGTGGGGTAACCTAAATAGACATGAAATAAGAAATCTATTTGCCATTGGTCCCCGTAATTTGGAAGTATTAGATCTTAAGAAGACAATTTTGCATCACAAAATCATGGGGAGAAACACAACTAGATATACATTAAGAGACTTCACAAAGTTTGTGGAAAAAGAATTACAAGATTATTTTGGTGTAAAAAAATTTTTTTTGAAATATTTTTTTGGTTTTTTTTTTCATAAGTGGTTCCAAGCATTTCCTGAATATTCCTTATTATGTTTAATGCCTCCTAATTATCCTGTTCCTTGCTTCCCCTTTTTTCAAAATATATGAAGTATTCAAGCTTATTCTACTTTCCCAGTTGTATGTTTTCTTACTAAAGCACATGATACTTAACCAGTGGAGAGAAAATGTATATTCCAATTATTTTCCCCTAAAATTGGCTAACTGGCCTCTCAACACCAAAGAAACATAGTGCAGAAATGTTAAACTAATTGCTATCATAAAACCCAACAGAATTAACAAACGTCTTATACAGCCTTCAACTTACCAACAAGCATTATAATGAGGTATAGCATTTCTTCTATTAGAGTATTATTTTGCTGAACAACATCCTAAAACATATAGGGAGAGGGAGATAAAGTTCAGAGGTGAGAATATGCATACTGTATTAACTCATGATCAACATGTCCAGAAAAAAAGAAAGATATTTCTTTAGTGATGCCTTGTAAAATATGTTCTTACCTTATGGGTAACCTCAGAACTAAATCTTTTCCCATAGTCTGGGGTACTGAAAATCTGATAAAGTTCAAAGCGACTAAGCATTATCATCAGGAAGTGATTTGGATCCATCATGGAGACACCTGTCTTTGTTGGAGATAAAGGGAAAAGAGAGGTTAAAAAGGCTCATTTACCCAATCAGTGAGAAACACTTAGGTCACCAATTTCAATAAAAGATGGAAACCCATTTAGTGCAATCTCTAATGTGACACATGATAAGTATGGGCAGGATTTTAAATTGGTAAAACAAAACAAAACCCAAAGAAAAACCCACAAAATCTAAGCCCATACATCAGACTAGCAATGGACTACGAGTCTTTTCCTTTTAATGCTTTGAAAAGATTCTAATTCAGCTCCAAAATTTTATTTTAGAGCTCTTTTATCACTGTTTGAATATCAATTAAGCTTCTGGTGCTTTTTTTCCTTTTCTGAGATTTCACTGATTTATTTTGAAAGTCAAAGCCAAGGTTATAGAGAAAAAAGGGAAGAGAGATCGACCTTTCATCCCCTTGTTCACTCCTGAGACAGGTGCAACTGCCAATGCAGGGCCAGGCTGAAGGCAGGAGCAAGGAGCTTCATCTGGATTTCCTATATGGGTGTCAGGGACCCAAACACTTGGGCCACATTCTGCTGCTTTCCCAGACCATTAATAGGGAGCTGGATCAAGAAGTGGGGCAGCTGGGACAGGACATGATGTCCATATGGCATGGCAAGTGGTAGTACTACCCTTTAAGCTACGGTACGTGGCCCCAGTTTCTAGTACTGTAAACATGTAAAGGGATGGATGTGTGGTACAGTGGTTGGCTCACTGCTTAGATACTTGCATCTTTTATCAGAGTGCCTTCATCCTGCACCTAATGCATACCCTGGGCAGGCAGCAGACGATGGCTCAAGTACTTCGCTTTTCTGCCACCCACAGGGGAGACCCTGATGGAATTCCAGGTTCCTGGCTCTTGCCTGGCCCAGGCCTGGGTGTTGCAGGCTTTTTGAAAGTGAACCAGTGGGGCCCGGCGTGGTGGCACAGTGGTTAAGGTCCTCTCCTTGCATGCCCGGGGTTCCCATATGGGCGCCGGTTCTAATCCCGGCAGCCCCACTTCCCATCCAGCTTCCTGCCTGTGGCCTGGGAAAGCAGTTGAGGAATGTCCAAAGCTTTGGGACCCTGCACCCACGTGGGAGACCTGGAAGAGGCTCCTGGCTTCGGATCAGCATAGCATCGGCCATTGCGCTCACTTGGGGAGTGAATCATCACATGGAAGATCTTCCTCTCTGTCTCTCCTCTCTGTATATCTGACTTGTAATAAAAATAAAGAAATCTTTTTAAAAAAATAAATAAAAGCTATTACTTTTAAAGCTATATGGTATCGTACGTAATAAAAAAGTAATTACATCTTAAAATAATTGTATTATATGTTTTTATTTTACTAATGTTATCTACTTATTTTTATTTGAAAATCAGAGAAAGGTTTTTTCATTCACTGATTCACTTTCTTTCTTTTTTTAAAGATTTATTTTATTTTTATTGAAAAGGCGGATATACAGAGAGGAGAGACAGAGAGGAAGATCTTCCGTGTGATGATTCACTCCCCAAGTGAGCGCAATGGCTGGTGCTGTGCTGATCTGAAGCCGGGAACCAGGGACCTACCTTCTCCAGGTCTCGCACACGGGCGCAGGGTCCCAAAGCTTTGGGCAGTCCTCGACTGCTTTCCCAGGCCACAAGCAGGGAGCTGGATGGGAAGTAGAGCTGCTGGGATTAGAACCAGCACCCATATGGGATCCTGGCGCGTTCAAGGTGAGGACTTTAGCCTCTAGGCCACGCCGCCGGGCCCTAAAAGTAATAGCTTTTAAATACTACTTCCAATTTTTCTTTAATATCATTGTATAAAATCTAAATCAATCTAGATTTTAATTAATCTTAAGCTAAGTTTTTCTTTTGAAATGTACATTTGTTGATTTTATTTGTTTCTACAATTTCTAAATTTATTTAGCCATAACATGGAACAACTACATGCCTGCTCCAAGCAAAAGGGACATAAAGTAAGAAACAGATGCTATGGCTGGGTTGGGGCTTAGATGATGAGAAGCAAGGAGACCGACAATCTGGAATGCGAGTGTGGTGGCAGGGATAAGTGGCAGGCTGCTGGGCCTCACCACGGGCACACAGCCAAGCTGTGGTGTTGTCAAGATGCCTGGGGAAAGTGGTACTACATATCAGGACACACAGCAAAGTAACTTAGTTTGGTGAATGGAATAGGAAGCCGTGGGTAATGTTGGAAGTAAACACAGGTGCAGAGATGAAGATGTGAGCAGGAGCACGCCAGGAGCAGGGCACTGGGATGCAGTTGGCTTTGGCGGTCTCCACCATTAGTTGAAACAATGACGAGAGGCTGGGTTTCAGCTCTCTGACTTAAGCAGCTGGGGAGACTGAAATAACTGGCCAAGGTAGAGAGCTAGAAGGAGGCAAAGACGGAAATGAGAGGAGTCATTCTGAACGTGGTGAATCTGAGCTGTGTCCAGGAAACATCCACGAACATGTTCTCCAGGCTGTCAGCCATGGGAGTTGAGCCTCACAGAGGGGGCTAAGCGAGAATCACGCTCAGATTTGGGGGGAGGCAATCACAAGTGATTGTGCTCTGAGGAAATAACAAGCAAAAGATTCCCCCACCCCAGTCTTTAAGTCCAATGCTTTTAATTCATTACCTGAAGCATGATTATATCCTTGTCAAACATCTCTCGTCTGCATTTCACATTATGGTAGTAATAAATCTAAAAAAAATCCAAAAAACAACAACAAAACCCCGATTTAAATTATATTGGGTAAGTAGGTTTGTATAGGTGCAGTTCCCTCCTCTTCCCTTCCCTGACCAACAGCACATGGTTTGTCCAAGTAAGAAGGTGTGTGAGACATGCTTTCCGAAACAGTTCATAATCATCGTAGCTATTAAAACTGCGGTGAAGGGAGATTCATAACAAGCCTCAGAGGCCTTGAAAATTCAATGACCAACTTCAGAACTGTATTAAAATATGTTTACTTTTTAACTCAATTTAATTTAAATAGATGAAATATGGATTTCTGTGAATTTCTTTGCTATCCAACTATTTTCCAAAAAAAAATTATTTCAATGGAAAACCAACACTATTGTAATTCATTTCTACTTCAGATTTTATTTCTTCACAAACTAGAGATAAAAGCTGGTCAAAATGAAACTTCTGGCTTATCATTACATTTATCTTTATAAACAATTCATATAGACACCCTATTTTCAGAGACAAACTTTTTGAAACTGCAACCCTTACAGAAGTCAAGGAATGGGATGGAAGTTTTCTACAGAACTAAAAACATGTACCTGGTTTACTAGAGAGAATCCATTTCTTCTCCACATCCCAGCATGCACTTGGGCGCACAGGACAAGACATCTAAGAGGATGTTCTATCAACATGGGTGGGCTAAGTTCACTCTAGGCATACAAAGAAAACCAACAAAAAATCAGTGCTTTAAAGAAGGTCGGTTGAAAGGAGCGGACACCTTTAAGAAAAGAGTGGAAATGATATTAAGGTGTTTGTGGGATGATTAGCTTTATGTGTCATTTTTAGCTAATTACAGTACCCAGAGTACGATCATTACCAGTAGAGATGCTGTCACACAGGTTATTTCTTAAAATAACTCTGCAGACTCTGGGCAAACCACATGGCCCCTCTGCACAGTGGGTGACCCTCGTCAGTTCAGCTGAGGGTCGTCGGAAAAAAGACGCAGGTCCCAGAAGAAGGAACTTGGATTGCCTAAGTACTCAGGACTGCCAACCACGTCATTGTGGGAACCAATTCCTCAAAAAGAAGGCTCTCTCCATGCACACATCTTTGTTTTTTTTTTTTTTAAATATGGAATGCTTCACGAATTTGCATGTCATCCTTGCGCACGGGTCATGCTAATCTTCTGTATATCATTCCAATTTTAGTATATGTGCTGCTGAAGCAAGAACTTTTTAAAAAAAAATATACATACATATTTGGAAAGTCAGATATACACAGGGAAGAGACAGAGAGGAAGACCTTCTGTCCAATGATTCACTCCCCAAGTGGCCACAATGGCTGGAGCTGCGCTGATCCAAAGCCAGGAGCCCAGAGCCTCTTGCAGGACTCCTACGTGGGTGTAGGGTCCCAAGGCTTTGGGCCGTCCTCGACTGCTTTCCCAGGCCACAAGCAGAGAGATGGATGGGAAGTGGAGCTGTCAGGATTAGAACCGGTGCCTATATGGGATCCTGGCGTGTTCAAGGCAAGGACTTTAGCCGCTAGGCTACTGCACTGGGCCCATCATACATCTACGGTTCTGCTTCTCTTGGGAACACAGGTTAACGAAGTTTGCGATTTAATAAAATGGCTTAATAGACACTAATAGAACAAATAGGCATGCCCCTGTAAATGTTAGCACCACTTACCAGAGGTAAAAGCTCTGGAAACTTGTATGCCACTTCACTTTTGCTTAATAACACATGTAAACCTGCATGGAAGAAAAAAACAAAAGTATTTCAAAGTAAAAAATTATCAGAGAAAAAAAAAAACCCGCTAACTAGTCACACAAATTTATACCTGTTTTTTGAAGATCTACCAGGTCATAAATTATGATATAAACTGGGGTCAGTGTTGAGGCACAGTGGGCTAAGCTGGTTTGACTCCCGGACACTGCTTCTAATTCAACTTCCTCTAACGCACCTGGAAAGGCAGTTTACTTGGGCCTAGGATGGAGTTCCTGGCTCCTGGCTTCGGTCTGGCCCAGACCCAGCTTTTATAGCCATTTGAGTGAAGACCTCCATCTCTCTCTTTCTCTGTAGCTCTTTCATAAAAATAATTTTTTAATTAAAAAAAATTTTTTTTATTTTGACAGTCCTTACATAGTTAATTAGGGTAAAAAGGTTCAAGGGCTACAGGAAAGTGGGTAAGACTATTATTTTTTCCATATAGTTTCCTTCATGTTTAAAGGGCGGTATTAAGGAAGAAGGCCCACCCAATTTCCCACCCTCCCCAGGTCCCAGATGTAGGGTATGCTCTGAGGTTCTTGCTCAAGTGGTTTTGATATTTCAACTACATCAATAGATAAAGCTTTTCCAGTGGTTATTCTCATGCATAGTTATATCAAAGATACACTTAGAACTAGTTTTTTTTTCATCTACCAATATACAATGATGACATTTTAGAAATAAATGCTAGATGTACACACACAGGAAAGGCATTTAATACTTTATATTTGTTATGTAATATTACATAAGAGTAATATATTAGGGGTCAGCATTGTGGCGCAGTGGGTTATATCATTACCTACGATGATGGCATCCCATGTCAAAGCACAAGTTTGAATCCTTGCTAGTCCACTTCTAACCTAGCTTTCTGCTAATATGTCTGGCAAGCCAGTGGAAGATGGCCCAAGCACTTGGGGTTCCACCAGCTACTTGGGACACCCAAATAGAGTTCCAGCTCCTGCTTTGGCTTAGCCCAGATTTGGCTGCTGTGGCCATTTGTGGATGGAAGATCTTTTTTTATTATTTTTTTTAATTGGAAAGGCAAATACACAGAGAGGAAAGACTTTTAATTGGAAAGGCAAATACACAGAGAGGAAAGACAGAGAGGAAGATCTTCTGTCTGATGGTTCACTCCCCAGGCGGCCACAACGGCTGGAGCCGAACCAATCCGAAGCCAGGAGCCTCTTCTGGGTCTCCCAAATGGGTGCAGGGTCCCAAAGCTTTGGGCGTTCCTCGACTGCTTTCCCAGGCCACAGGCAGGGAGTTGGATGGGAAGTGGGGCTGCCGGGATTAGAACCGGCACCCATATGGGATCCCGGGCGCATTCAAGGCGAGGACCTTAACCACTGCGCCATTGCACCGAGCCCGAAGATCTGTATCAGCCTCATCCTCTCACTGTTACTTTGCCCTTCAAACAAATTAAAAGAAATCTTTCATAAGACATCTGACACAGGAGTTAAGACACCAGCTGGAATGCCGGGGGTTAGGATTTTTGTGTCTCCGATCGGGCTACCTGGGTGGGATGTCTGGCTTGCTAAAGAGAATTCTGGGAGGCAATGATGATGATTAAGCAGCTGGGTTCCTGCCACTTATTCAGGAGACCTGGATTGAGTTTCTGGCTCTTAACTTTAGCCTCCTTAAATGGCCACAATTGAGCCAGTCCAAAACTAGGAACCAGGAGTCTCTTCCAGGTCTCCCATGTGGTCCCAAGGACTTGGTTTATCTTCTGCTGCTTCCCCAGGCCATAAGCACAGAATTGGACTGGAAATGGAGCAGCCAAACTTGAACTGGCACCCATATGGGACTCTGGTACCATAGGCGGAGGATTAGCCTGTATGCTACATAGTGGCCCATATTTTATACCTCAACATTAGTTCATTCTGATTGTCTCCTTTTTATGTTGTTGCCTAGACAGAGAATGTGCTTCCATAGTCTTAATATACATTGGCCACCTGCTCTAACCTGTTCTCAATATTTACTATTTACATTCCAAGTTATTCAGAACTCTTTTGTGTAATTTTACTCAGCTAGATTACAAGAAACCAGTCCCAAATTTATAAAATACAGTGAGCTAAATACCCCCCAAAATATCTACTGAACAGATTTGAGAGCGAGGTGAAGACCCACATGGAGGGTACTACATTCTCAGAGTATTGATTTTTCACACTGTGGAGAACTATCAGCATCAGCTTCTCCTACTCACACAAGGTTTTTTTTTTTTTCCCAATTTTAATTACATTTCATTTTATGACAGTTTCATAGGCCCTGGGATTCACCAAACCCCTCCCTGTACCCTCCCCCCATGGTGGATTCCTCCACCTTGTTGGAGCATTACAGTTCAAATCCAGTCATGATTCTTTCACTGCAAGCATGTACCATACATAGAGTCCAAAAATTCAACAGTTTCTTGGGGAGACCATCTCTGGTCTGAAAGCAGAGCTGGCAGAATATCATCCCGACCAATCAAAAGCCACAACATAACACCAACAACAATTTACAACATTATGGAGTTAATTGTCATGGTATTGAGTGACCAATATGTTAGAAAATGCAGGTTCTTAACCACATCCTGTGACTACTTCATTGACATTTCTATTTTAGTTTGTACACAAGCGGCTGCTATACACCTTAAAATGGCTATAGGGTGCTATTCAGCTGTCTTGTGTCTATTTTCACTTTTGTATTTAGTAGTTTATAGGGTTGAAGCATAATTTTTACTGAATTTGGCAGATTTTAGAATAGTCCAAACTGGCTTATAACTCTAACAAGGCATATGTCAACAGTTGAGGTGCAGAACAGTTTTAGGAGGGGTGTGCAGAGAAATCTTCAACACCTTAGTGAGGAATAACTTATCTTTGTGTCCTACCTAGCAAGGTATATGTGAATCCAGGCTGACCATTTCCTGTCTGGTTCTAAGCTTTTCTTGTTCTCTGTCTATCTAATCTATGTTTTTTTTTTGGGGGGGGGTGGTCTGGAGTGACCCTGATGGTCACTGCAAGAGAGGGTGGGGATCCAAAGTTGGAACTAAGTAAGGACCAGAGAAAGCTCCCCTCCCGAGTGCTGAAAGGGAATTTACTATTCTTCTGTTTCTGTGGTCCGCTCAGAGCTCCCAACTATTCTTCTGATGACATTAGATTCTGTGAGGAAGGATCTGGGCATCTTCCATCCCATGTCACACAAGATTTTTAAAGGCAGAAGTGACTGGTGGGTGGCTGAACTGGAAACAAGTCTTTCCTGCCGCCTAGTCTGGTATTTTCCCACAGCAGCATGCCGTCAGTGTCTATGTTGATGAACAAGAGTTTTCAATTGCTCAAAATACAAAGTTTTTTGAGTCTGAACAAATCATAGGAAGAAGAAACTATTTCATTTGAGGCAAGCCTGTTGTACTCCCTTGACATTCATATGAGGGTAGCTTAACAAGCTCATGGGAAAGAATAAGTAAAAGTTAGGCTTTGGTGTAAGAAGCTTTTTAAAAAAATATTTATTTATTTACTTTTATTGGAAAGTGAGATATACACAGAGGAGGAGAGACAGAGGAAGATCTTCTGTATGCTGATTCAGTCCCTGAGCAAGCGGCTACTAGGGCTGGAGCTGAGCCAATCTGAAGCTAGGAGCCCAGAGCCTTTTCTGGGTCTCTCACACCGGCGAAGGGTCCCAAGGCTTTGGGCCGTCCTCGACTGCTTTCCCAGGCCACAGGCAGGGAGCTGGATGGGAAGCAGTGCCGCTGGGAATAGAACCATTTCTCCTATGGGATCCTGGCGTGTGCAAGGCGAGGACTTTTGTCACTAGGCTACTGCATTGAACCCAGTTCTAAAACACTTGAACTTATGTGTAGATTTCCATGAATTTTTCAATGACCTTTGTATGTCTAAGAACAATAATTTTATAAGTCTTAATCAGTGATCTTCAATTGCTACAACTTTAATAACATTCCAATAATTGTTGGAGTGGGGGGTCTATTGGCAGGATGATATGGCAAAGCTCAGAAAAACGCAATGATGTCCTCGGAGGAAAGAGGCATCATCACTACTGACTCCACTATCCGTAAGGAAGGACAGTGAGGGAATATTACGAACAACTCTGGGCCCACACATCTGATGAAGTGGACCAAACTACCAGAACTCTACCAAGACAAACAGAAAATCTGTATAGGCAAATGTCTATTAAGGAAACTGAGTCATTAATTAACAACTTTCCAAGAAATAAAGTATCACATGGCCATACCAGTGAAGTTTATGAAACACTGAAGAAATATCAGTTCTTCAAAATCTATGCTGGCAAAGAAAGAAAACACCCGGCTTCATGCCACATTAAGTTGCTGAACTAAAAAATTAAGATAAATTATATATTCTACCATGAGCAAAAAAAAAAAATTTTCACTTTCAGATCTTCAGCTATTTTGAATTAAAGTGGAACTAAAGTAGCAACAGTGTAAGAGCAGGGTAAGAATAGCCGGGATCAAGAAACACAGGGGAAACCTGAAGCAGAGTCAATGCATGTGCAGGCTCACTGCCCGATGTCACGTGGCAGCCTCACGTGCAGGCTGCTGGCCACCGTCAGGTGGCAGCCTTCAGTATTTCACCATGAAAAATTGATTTTAAATCAACCACTTGAGATGAATGGAAGCTATCACCCTAATAGGCACTTACCCCTGGCCTTTTGTTTATAAAGTTATCAATAAACGAATAACAAATAGCATGGAGGGAAGGAAAATGTAAGATAGTTTCAGTTCATTAGCATTTTGCTATGGATTAGAAAAGTTAGCATTATAATAATACAGACCTTGAAAATGCATTAAGGTGAATCATAAAACATGCACAATTTAAGTCTAAAGCACTATGGGACAATGGTTATAAACATGGCCTCTGACGGTTAATTGCCTCAAAACACAAGATCTGATTCTTTATTACTCTGTGTTAAGAAGCCATCACTCTTCATTCCTCAGTCTTGCATTTGTGAAGTAAGCTTAATAAAAATAATAACACCTACTTCCTGGGCCCATGTGATGATTGAATCAGCAAATGCAGATAAATGCATATAAAATTGCACACAGTAGGTAATATAAATATTAATCACAATCAACAGCTTAAAAGACAATTTGGGGGGATATGCTTTACCTGCAAGTAATCGAGAAACTGGCAGGTGAATGCTAACTTTTTCTTGGGAAACGCAGTATCTGATAGTTTCCACTGAATGGCCACAAATGCTTAGTGTGATTGGCTGTTCACCATCAGTAAAACCACCATGACACTGCATCAGTACAGCCAGGCATTTCTTGTAAGCTTCAATTAACACTTTTTCCTACAAAGAGAGGGTTTTCCTGTAAGTTATTCGCAAGGTTGGACTGAATAAGTACCTTAAATGCAATGATGAGTAAGCATCTCAAATGAGTACATGGGCAAAAACATATTCCATCCTCCCAAATGTGGCCTCTCTTCAGTGTTCCCTGGCACAGTCAACGAAATGTCTATCAACAGGGCTGTGGAAATCTAGAAGTCATGGATTTCCTCCTTTCTTTCATGCCTGTGACCAATCCATGAGCATGCTAGCAATCTCATTTTCTGAATTTTTCTCAAAACTGCCCACTTTTTCTCTAGCTCTACTGACTCCAGTGAACTGCCAACCGTGACTGTTACATTCTGCTCTTCAGCTCTTGCTTGATCCACTCATCCTTCATAATATAATTTTTTAAAAAAAGATTTACTTATTTTTTTATTGAAAAGTCAGATTTACAGAGAGAAGGAGACACAAAGATCCTCCATCTGCTGGTTCACTCCCCAAGTGGCTGCAATGGCTAAAACTGAGCCAATCTGAAGCCAGAAATCAGAAGCCTCTTCTAGGTCTCCCATGAGAGTGCAGGGTCGCAAGGGTTTGGGTCATCCTCTGCTGCTCTCCCAGGCTACAAGCAGAGAGCTGGATGGGAAGTGAAGCAGCCAGGATACTAACCAGTGTTCATATGGGATCCCAGTACATGCAAGGCAAAGACTCTAGCCATTAGACTATTGCACTGGGCCCAATAATATAATTTTTAAAAACGCATCATCAGGAGATGGATATTTGACCTTTGGGGTTAAGCCGTCAGTTGAGATGTGTACATCCCAAAGTAGAGTGACTCCAGGTGCCTGCTCATGCATAACCCAGAAAGCAGTGGGCAATGGCTCAAGTGATCAGGTCCTTGGATATCCTGATTGAGTTTCCACTCTTGACTTTGGGTCCAGTCTAGTTCCGGTTGCTGTGGGCATTTGGGGAGTAAACCAGTAGATTGGAGTTTTCTCTTCCGGTCCATCACTCTCTTAAATAAGTTAGATCAAACTAAACCAAAACCATGTAAATCAGGTCATGTTTGGTTCCTGAATGGCAGCCCCCAATGGCTGACTGTTTGAATTCAAATAAAATCCAAACTTCTTTTCATGGTCCCGTAGGTCAGGTAGCCTTGCCTGCCCCTCCAGCCTTGACCTCTGTGCTGTAACCCAATGCCTTCTCCTAAGTCCTGGACAACTGCAGTCCCTGCCATCACAGGATACAATGCAGTAGACTGCCCAGGAACCTTTTGTATGCTTTGTTAACACTTACATAATGCTCAGATCTCATGGGAGCCTTCCTTGGTCCCCTAACTTGTCTAAGTTCTATCTAGACGTTATTGTTACCAAGAATAAAACTTTATTGTTAGATAAATTTACAAGTTATTGTTTTATATATTTAAAGTCTAGAAGAGATTAGAGAGGAAAAAAAGATATGTTAAGGGATCGAGTGTAGAGTATGGATTATTTATTTCCCCATTTATTTTAAAGGTTACTTAAAAAAAAAGCTTTCAATTTTTAATTTTCAAAATTTTATTGAGTTCTTAAGTGTTGTTTTATGAACTAAGTAGCACTGTTTTCTCTAGATCTCTTTAGAATTTTCTTAAGAATACATTTTCCTCCCCCTCATCTGCTTCCATCTCTTCCCTTACTCCCACCCCTGCCTGCCACCCCAGAGGAACTCACATCTAAGGCACACCAGTCCTGCATCATGGAGATGACATGTGTTAACTTCATTTGTAGTGTGAAGGCTGCTTCCCATTCCGGCTCCATTTCAATATGCTGTCCAACTTGTCGTGTAATTGGATCCATTCCCTTAAAGGACACGAAAAAATGTTATAGGAATAAAAATTACAGTTGTTCTCTTAAGTGAAAATCTGGGAAACAATGTAGAATAAACACATACACTTCAGAAAGCAAGAGTTTTAAAAAGGACACATCAGTAGGAGGACGAAACCGTGCTCTAAATTATGTGGATGTAACATTTCTGAAATATAACAAAAAATGCAGGCAAGAATCTATTATTTTGGAGGCAATTTTCCATATTAGTGACAATAAAATATTTCATACTCCCCTGCCTAATTCTTTAAACTGCTTTTTGGCTCCTTTATGTAACAGAAAAAAAAAACTGTTAAAGAAATTAACATGTTTTAAAATCTACTGAATTCATAAATATATTTTATATTATAATAAAGTTTTTATATTTATGCCCTAAGATGCAAGTAAAAGTCTGTATGTAGCCTGAAAGAAAATAAAACACGAGAAAGGTCAACACATTTTTTAATCATATGTGCCATGTAAAACAAGTTTGTCTATTCATCTTTTATTTATTTCAAAGGCAAAGTGATACAGATACAGATTGTACATATCTTGGTTAATTCTTCAAATAGCTGCAATAGCCAGGGCTAGGCCAAGTCAGAAGCAGGAGTTAGAACTCCCCATAGGAAGCGGATACTCAGCACCTAGGCTGCTACCTGCTGTCTCCCAGGTATAACAGCTGAAAGCTGGGCCAGATGTGGAGGAAGCAGTGGCTCTGCATTCCAGGCACTTCAGGGACTTGGGTATTTCAAGCACCAGCTGACCCATTGTGCCACAATGTCCACACCTCAACACCCTCTAATACAAAAATTAAACATTCATTACTCAAACTAGGTAACAGGTTTTTAAAAAAATGTTGAGTTAGGGTTCCGCCTCCATCTGTGACAACTGCAATTCTGTATGGGCACCAGTTGGAGTCCTGGCTACTCCACTTGCAATCCAACTCCTTACTAATGGGAAAGCAGCAGAGGATGGCCCAAGTTCTTGGGCCCCTGGCTCCACATAGGAAACCTGGAAGAAGCGCCAGGTTCCTGGCTTTGGACTGACTCATACCTGGCTATTGCTGCCATTTGGGGAGTAAACCAGTGGGTGGAAGCCTGTCTCTCCTTTTTTCTCTGTAACTCTGTCTTTCAAATGAAAACACAAATACCTCTCTCTCTCTCTTTTTTAAAGGTAAGTCAACAATCAATCAATCAGTGGATTCTTCAGCAACCTCATAGTGCTTGAAATGGCGAGATTGGCAACAATTCATAACAGTTGAACTATCAAAACCACTTGAGCAAGACCCTCAGAGCATGCCCCACATCAGGGACCTGGGATAGGTGGGAGAGTGGGTGGGGCTTCTCCCTTTATCTCCCCCTTTATCCCAGATACAGGAAAAAAACAATGTGGAAATAACAGTCCTACCCACTTTCCTGTGGCCCCTGAACCTTTTTGCCTTAATTAACTATGTAAAGATTGTAAAAACAAAACAAAACAAAACAAAACAAAAAGATAAGTCAACGTTGGCTATTTCTTTTATCAAGAAAGTCAGTTGGCGGAATGGGTGTTGTGGCACAGTGGGGTATTCCACTACTTGGGGATACCTGCATCTGACACTGAAATGGAAGTTTGAGTCCCAGTTATTCTGTTTCTGGTCCAAATTCATGCTATTGTTTTTGGGAAGGCAGCAGATGATTGTCCAAGTACCTGGGTTCCTACAGTCCAACTGGGAGATTGGAACGGAGTACTTGGTCTGGCCCAACCATGACTACTGGGGGCATTTTGAGAATGAAATTGCAGATAGAAGATTTGCTTCTTATTTTGCACAAGTAAGTAAATCAATAACTCTAAAAAAAAAAAGCCTGGAACTCATAATTGCTCTTGCTCACATTTTTAGATGTTTCTTATTGTCTTGTAGCTAAAATTGGTCAAATATCCTTTTGGTTTCTACCTCTTGGTTTTGTTTTGTGTAAAGAGATGTTTCCAAAAACAGAATTAAGTGGGAAAATGGTCCATAACACATTATACAACTACCACACCAAAAGAGACAAAAACATTGACAATAATAGAAATAATAAAACAACTGTAATTTCTTCAATTGACTTGAGTATAACTTCTCTTTAAGATTTATTTTATTTTTCATTGGAAAGGCAGATATACAAAGAAGGAGACACAGAGAGACAGATCTTTCATTAGCTAGTTCACTTCTCAAATGGCCACAATGATCAGAGCTGGGCCGATCTGATATCAGGAGCCAGGAGCCTAGTTCTGGATTCCCACACTGGTGCAGGGTCCCAAGGCTTTGGGCCATACTTGACTGCTTTCCCAGGCCACAGCAGGGAGCTGGATAGAAAATGGAGCAGTCACAATATGAACCGGTACCCATATGGGATCCTGGTATGTGCAAGGCAAGGATTTAGCCACTAGGCTATCATGCCTGGTCCAACTTGAGTGTAAATCTTAGTAAACATAGTTTAAAAAAACCTTGTAGCCTCTACAAAAAGAACATTAATGTTAACCAAAAGAACTGTTGAACACAAATGAGCAGTGGATACCAGCAGCTTGGCTGTGATCTCATTTGCTCTACAACCTAAGAGGCTTTCCATTTAAAAGAAGATTTTTGGTGCAAACTGTAGCCATTCAAATTGATCTTTTGAAAATGTGTCAAAAATGATAGCAAATGTATAAGCAGAAAGGTGTTTGGGAAAACAACAAGAAGAAAGTGTTTGCTTGTTCATACCTGCATACATTTTAATAATTCCAAAAAGGCATCAAACCCTTCCAGGAACTTCTGCCTTAGCTCATCTGACCATTCTGTTGGCTTGCTGATCAGCACATACCTGAAGAGGACAAAAGTGGCAATGAACATCAGCCCTTCACTACTAGCAGCAGCTGGTTTGGTAACTGAACACAAACTTACTTGAGATCTAAGATAAGGCTCTGAACTCTCCTGAACTTGAAGGCTTGCAGAGCGGTATAGCGTTCAAACTGAAATCTGCCCTGGGAGTCTCGGTGTCTCAAATGGTCCATGAAAGTCCTAATGATTGTGGTCATCAAGTTTTCTTCTGTGATGAGCATTCGAGCCTGCAACAAAATATATCAGAACAAGTGATCGTCAAAACCCACTGGCCAGCAAGCTAAAAAAGTTTCCAACACTGTTTAGCTCTCTCAGTTTAAATGTATTTCAACAAAACTATATAAGGTCATAAATGCTTTACTGGGTATTTCTTTTCTTTTTTATTATAGTTCTATGATGCAGTTCCATAGGCTCAGGGATTTCCTGTCCACCTCCCCCAAATCCCTCTCTACCCTATAGAATTCCCCTCCATTTTTACACTGGGTGGTCCTTCATGAACAGTCATAAGTTCATCATTCTACTAGTGAAGTCTTTCCTGACACTGTAGGCAAGGACAATGTCAGAGAGTCCAGCATTCTATTGTTAGGATATATTCAACAGTGTCACTGGGAGTCCATCTTTGGTCTGGATGCAGAGACATACAACAGATAAAGAAGAACTCTAACCCTTCAAGTCTCCCAATCTAAAGCAACACTGTTAGCAGGTTTTTACTAGCAAGGGAGAAGACAGATTTACAAAAAGGAAATGTTTCGTTTTTAGAACTTTTCTTTGGTTCATTTAAACAGCACACAGGAAGTGCTACCATAATGTAAAAACTGGCTAAAATAGAGGATATTAAATTTATGAATTTTGCTCAGTAAGAGGCAATGAATGAAAACACAAGCCATAGATTAGGGAAAAACATTTGTAATGCATATCCAGCAGTGGATACATCAGCAGAGTATGTCAAAAAAGCAAACAGACTCTTACAGATAAGTAAGACAAAGGCAGAGAACCACAGAGAATATGTAAGAAGGGACTCAACTTCATTATCACCAGAAAAATGCACATGAAAACCACAGGGAGGAACCACCACACCCCACTGAAATGTACAGCATTTCTGGTGATACCATCGTTGGTGAGCACATGGAGCACTGACTGTCCTTTCATGCATCATTAACAGAACAGGGAACAGGTTTCCCATTTGGGAAGATTTTGGCTGCACCTATTTAATCTTAGCACATAAGTATCTTTTATCTGAGCAATTCCTCTCTTGGCGATGTATTTTAAGATATCAACATGGTATATCAGACTGCAAATAAGTTATTGCAACTATGGTACTGACTTGGGAATGGACCAAAAGACTGACACACTATTGAATGCACGTGACATTGTCTCACTGACCTGTCACACTACAACCTGGGTGAACTGAAGGCCTTACTTTGCCTCTCTGTTAAGTTCTACTTCTTGTATCCTGGGAATCATCAACATTCAACCAGCCACCAGACTCAACACCCCTCTTGGTCAGGTCTGTGATTTTTACTACATAAAAATATCTCTCACTACACTCTTACATCTACTGTTAACAGTGCACTTCAGGTTATCAAAACTTTTCTGGATCATGGCATTAGCTTCCAGTTATATTCCTCATACTCACTTTTAATCCCCTCCAATTTGTTCTCCAAGTTACAAACACCATATTTTAAAATCACAAATATAATATCACCTAAATTCTTCAGTGGCTTCCCATGCTTGTAAGATAAAAATCCAGATTCTTTATTGGCCTATAATAATAGTTCATTAGTTGGTAAACAGAGTTCAGACTACTTCAACTGTGCTAGAATATACATATAAGTCTATATATACACACACATACATATATATACACATACTTATATAAACACACACGTATACATTTACTTATATATGTGTGTGTATATATGCGCATGCATACCTATTTTAATCCTTGATCCTATGTGAATTTTGTTCTCATGGTAAGTTTGCGCAAGCCAAGTATCATGTTGGTTTTTATCACTATAACTGATCGAAGCCTAGAATTGTGCCCAATAAATGATAGTGCTAAGTAAATTTGTAGGACAAATTAAGTATGAATTCTAATTTCCACATGGCGCTCAAACAAGTTGACACTTTTGGAAGCAACTAACAAATCACCTGTGCCTGTTCTGGTTGTTCTGTGCCCCCTTCCTGTATAGGAGGAAGACTTCTCAAACTGTCGGCGTTCAACATGTGGTTGATGCTACTGCCTAGGATCAAGGATATGTTCCAGCATGATTGAAGGCATCCAAATCTAACTGCCTAGTAGCTCAACACTCTCTTTAAGAACATAGATTTCACTACTCTTTTTCATCTTAAGGCTTTACTTCTGTTAACTGGAAGACAAAGTTCTTCTGGTCTTTTAGTACTTACAAGTGAAGGAACCGTGAATATCTGAACCGAGAGGTCTGCGACTGAAAACTCTCTGTCGTGGTCATCTGTCACATAATCATTCTGCAAACGCTCATAGTTCTAATAAGAAGGCAAAAAAAGGCAAGGAGTGCCAGCTATCAGTGACAAAGGCAGGCAAGCACACTCACCAGAGTCGGTGCGGTGAAGAACTGGACAGACAGAGCAGTCACCGACACTGCCCGCTCGTGATCATCCTCCATAAAATCTTTCTGCAACTGCTGGTAATTCTAAACAACAAGGGGGAGATTCACCTCTAACCCACAGTGACCACAGGTGTAAGGGCTATAAGGAAAAGTCAGCGTTGGAGGAGGCCAATAAGATAACACCACTATGAGAATGATACAGGGGTGATGGCTATCAATGCAACCTTGCAGGAGTATTAA
This sequence comes from Ochotona curzoniae, assembly GCF_017591425.1. Lineage (NCBI taxonomy): Eukaryota > Metazoa > Chordata > Mammalia > Lagomorpha > Ochotonidae > Ochotona > Ochotona curzoniae. Next base: position 7,810,527 of record NW_024466004.1, on the reverse strand, counting down.
TTCACCGTGGCATGTGTGGAATCCTGTGTGAACATTTGATTCTTTTGGAGCACAATGAAGTTTCTGAGCCCACGTGGGGAATAACAGCTACCAAGATCCTGGATGCCACTGTAGGCTGGAGGGGCTGAACCACAGTAGCGTCAGCCCGTCCCCGATAAAGCCAGACTTTTCATTACTCCTAGAGGCACATCAGAATCATCTGATGACTCCTGCAAAGTACAGATGCTTGGGCCCAATCTGCTCCAGGAGATCTGAGAATGTACTACAAGCAGGTATTCTGAAAGAGCCTTTCAAATGATTTTTAATGCTTCCTTGGTTAAATACTCCTAATTCAAATGAAGACAAAAAAAAAAAAAAAACAACAAGTAGTTAAATCACATGCTGCTAAAAGGGAGAACTTAAAATACGTCAACTACCTAGAGTTCATGGTTCTTAAGTCATATCCATAGTTACAAGTTGCTCCAAATAACTGTCATTTCTATAAGAAATTTAATGGTAATATCATAATTTATAATACCAGTTTTAAATTGGTCTCTTATCACCAACACTGCATTGATAGACACACATATTGCATGAAAGTCTGCTATAATTTTACTCTATTGATAAAGGATAAATAGATTATAAAGTTTTTCAGAATTTAGCGTCAGCACATTCAGATACTATCATTAGCTGCTAAGTTTCTGAAGTCGAGATACAATCATAGGCTATTGTTTCCTTATTTATGACCTACTTTGTTAATCCCCAAATACTAAAAAAACCACTTACTTTTGCAAATCGAATAGCAAATAGTTTCTTGTATTTCAAATCCATCAGTAGACTGCTCATGAACAACTGGTGATAGACACTCCTAGCACCTTTAAGGAAAAAAGAGGTGGTAAGATGAAGATACACTAAGCAAACCAAAACATTACAGTTCCAAAGTTAGCATAAAGAATCACTCTAGTCTACTTAATTATAAAATCAGATTTTCCAGGGGTTAGCACCATGGTGCATGTGTTAAGCCACCACCTGCAATGTCAGCATCCCGTCTGATGCCCATTGGATTTCTGGCTGACCCATGACTGATCCAGCTCCCTGCTAATATGCCTGCAAAAGCAGAAAAGGATGGTCTAAGTGCTTGGGTCCCTCACGCATGTGGCTGACGCAGATAAAGCTTCCGGCTTTGGCCTGACCCACCGCTGGCCATTGCAGCCTTCTGAGAAGTGAACCAGAGGAGGAAGATTTTTCCCTGTCTCTCCCCCTCTCTCTATCTTTCAAAAAAAATAAATCTTCTAAAAAAAAAATCAGGTTTCCTAAATATACTTTTCTAATAAAAATAAACAGTCTCTCTAATGAGGGTCATGGGCCCCCTAAAAAAATCTGGTTTTCTCCGCCTGACAGGTTACATCTGCAATGCTAATTTTATAAAGCATAAATGTATTTACTAACCACTCTCCTAAATGAAAAAGCTTTAACATTTTGATTATTTAGGCAGGCTCCCGCTATACCTTAAAAGCAGTTAAGAGATTCACCTTTCCACAATTTGGAATCACTGAGCATCAGTCTATCCACTAGAGAAGAGTTTTCGCCATCCGGCCCTTCTTGTAATCCAACTTGACATAAGATTCGACGCAGGCCATCTTTTAACAGAGGGAGAGGCAGTCATGAGCTAGATAGCAAGCTTAGTTACTAACATCAAGAGAGGTTTCACAAGAGACTCAAAAGGGCCTACACATTTGACATATTTTATCAAAGCCAAATTGACCCAGGAAAAGTAAACATTTAGTTGTTCATATTTTCACAAAAGGGAGATAAATTCAAATTTCACATGTCATATCAAACTTTTATCCAGAATGTCAAAAGATGGTTATTACAAAGGTATACTTCCATGGTTTAAAGAATTTAATTAAGGAGGAAAACATCTTTCAATCACTGAACTGTTGTTATTTAAGTGAATTAAGCCAGATTATGGTAAAACTGCTATATATTTCATTATAACTAAAGGCAGGTACAACAAAAATTGTGCTAATATTTAAAAGAATGGGTGACTTCTGCACTAGAATTTATAACAGTGCATTCTATTGACGCTGTGCAAGATGCTGTCATTTATTAAGCAAACACTGACCCTGGGCTTATGTGTGCAAGGTGTTGGAAGGCAAATTCCCACCTCTTCTAAATGCTAAACTCTAGAAATATGAAAACCAGCAAACTGTCCAAAACATTTTTTGTTCTACATTTTATCATTTAAATCACTGTTTCTAGTCTTTCAGAAAAAAAAGTGGAGTAATTTTTAAATCTAATTATAAAAATTACCAAATTTTATTTAAAATTTTTAAATTATTTGATGATACATTTTTCAGAGAAATTTTTCAGTAGAAAATTGCTTCCGATACTACTCATCAGTACCTGTTTGGTACGTGGCAAGTAAGTACCCAATGTAAAATACGAAAAAACTAAATATGAAGTTAAGAACAATAATTGAAAGAGATACTTAAGAGTCAAGCTTAAACTTCCACACCTGTATATCTTTTAGCGTCAGGTGTCAGTTCTTTGCTAATGCTCTTTCCAGCAGTCTTTCAATAGAAGCATTTTGGGGATTTCCTTTATACTGATCATTTGAAGGCTATTTAACCACAGGCTTGCCTGAAGAACAGTGGGACAGTAGGACAGATAGCTTGCTTCTGTCCTTATTTTACCCTTTAGATTTATATACAAAACTTGCAGGTTGGCTTTGCATACGCAGGTTCTTATTTATGTTATTATCAGATAAAGAGTAACCAATCTGTAGACTATAGAAAAATAAAGCAAAACAAAATTCAGCAACTCCCAACTGGTATAATTTCAGAGTTACAAACTGTTGGTAACCAAAAGTTGCAGGAATCAAGAAAGGATATCACTACTGTGTTGTTATTTAAATTGCTAGTCACACGTTTCAGAGTAATTTTCTGACCTATTCAGCCGAAAAGTTCCACCAGAATGCTCTTAACATTAAGCCTATGAGAATTTCACTGCATTAGCACATTAAAGTTGTTTATAATTATTTAGTTCAGTATTTGCTACATTTATTTGAAAAAAAGAACCCTTTGTATGAATATAAAAAAGTCCTGTGTTACCAAATTTAGAAAAACCAGAGGTTCTTGTAAATAAAGATGTTCTGAGATGGCATCTTAAAATGGGAAATTAGTTATTTCACATGATAGAATTTGCAAAACAATTTCCCAATGGCACATAAGTATATTTTTAACAGTCAATTAACACAAGCGTTTATGAACTTACCTGAAAATCCAATAATACTTCCTAGCCAAGACAACAGCTTCAAACCAAAATTTTGATGTGCGACAATAGACGAATGCATAACCTGAACTTTGAGTGGTTTCGTCTGTCTACTGGTATTTCTCTTAAAAAGAAATGACAGGGTGGAAAAAAACAAAAACCAACTTAAAAAAGGGTATTTTATAGGCATAAAGAAGTACATTTTTATTTAACATGATTATACCACTGTCACCACAGAGGTTACATGTTTATGTGTAAGAAAATATTGCAGCATTGCTTTACAACAGATCCTAATTTTCTAGAAGGAACCTTAGAAAAAAAAGAAAGAGAAGATTAAGTCTATAAATAACCTGCACCTTTGGTCTTGTATTTTAAAATCTGCCTGGCCAATCACAAATGATCCAACTGCTTAAACTTGCTTTATATCCTTAAACTAATTTCTCAATACAGTCACACATTTAAATAATTCATTGCATGATGTGATATTACCAACATTTAAAAAAATCATAGTAAAATAAATGTAACATGAAATTTACTATCTGAAAATCTGAAAGCGTACAGGTCAGTGCTGTTAAGGACGTTTACACTGCTGTAAACGCACAGAGCAGAACTACGCATCTTGTAGAACTGTTGTGGAAGCCCTCATTCCTCCCTCGGAATGGCAGCTCGAGACCACTCCTGCCTTTCTGAGTCTGACCAAAGTGGCACCTCGGGTCAGTGAAGTCATACCACGTCCATCTTCCCGTACCTTATTTCATTTAGCTTAACGTCCTCCACTCCATCCCCACTACAGTAAGTATCAGAGTTTCCTTTCTTTAAAGACAATCTGCTTTTGTGTGTCTTAAGACATTTTGTTTTACAGAAAACTGGGTTGCTTCTACCTTTTAGCAACTGAATAATATTGCTTAGAAAGGACTTATATAAATACTGAGATTCTGCTTTCTGGACAACCAGAAGCAAAATTGCTGGAGCACAGGGTAATTCTATTTTTACCTTTTTGAGGCACCATCTCACTGTTTCTCACAGTAGTCACATTTCCACTGACTTCTGTCAGTAGCACATAAGAGGAGTACATAAGGTTTTCAATTTCCATTTCCTTGACAACATCGGCTATTGTTACGACATTTTGGTAGTTGCCACCTTAACAGGCATACGGAGGCATCTCACTCAGTTTTAAGTCGCATTTCCCTAAGTCCTGGTGATGTTGAGCTTGTTCGCATTTGCTTATTGGCCTCCTGGCTATCTGTGTATCTTCTTTAGAGAAATCTACTCAAATCCAGCAATACTTCTTATAAATGCTTCACCCCTTTTTGTTTTTTTTTGGCTGAATGTCCTTTTCACTCCTGCTTCATCTCATCTCCACTACATATCTACATTAACATGGTAGGTATGTTTCTGCTTAATTCCCTCATACATGCAGATACTACTTATATATACAATCATAAAAAATTATTGGCTTAATTTATAAAAATAGATTATTGTATGTATTTTAAAAGCATTTTAGCTTTAATTTACTATTTTTGTTAATGACTGCATTTTATTCTGTGGTGTGGATTTATTCAAACATTCTTTGCAGAGGGGGATTCACATTTCTATTGTTACTAGTCTTATGTGACTACAAAAAAAAAAAAAAAAGCAGAACTGAGCATCTTGTACATACATTTACTGGTGCTTGTATCTCAAAGGGATAAAATCCCAGGAGAAGGGTAGGTACTGTGGTGCAGTAGGTTAACCTGCTACTTTTGAGGGGTGATGGTGGTGGTGAAGCTGGTACAGTGGCATAACAAGCTAATCCTCTGCCTGTGGAACTAGCATCCCACTTGGGCTGCTCTGCTTCTGATCCTACTCCTTATTAATGGCCTGGGAAAGCAGCAGAGATAGCCCAGAGCTTTGGGCCCTTGCACCCATGTGGGAGACCTGGCAGAAGCTTTTGGCTCCCAGCTTTGGACCAGCCCAGCTCTGGCTATTGTGGTTATTCAGGGAGTGAGCAAGTAGATGGAAGATCTCTCCCTGCCTCTGTAACTCTTGCAAGTAAAAATAAAAATAAAATCTTGAAAAAAATACTTCCACTTCCAACGCCACAGTTTGCGCCCCACTTCACCAAGTTTCTAATCTAGCTTGCTGCAGGTGTACACGGAGGATAATGTTCCACATACTTGGGAAACAGGGAATTATAGGCTCCTGGCTTTGGCCTAGTCTTACCCTGGCTATTGTGACCATTTGGGGACTGAAAGAGAAGATAAAAAAATCTTTTTCCCCTTTATTCTCTCCCCGACTTTGGCATTCAAACAAATAAATAAATCTTAAAAATTTTTTTCTAGATGAGGTGCAGTTACTACACTGTTTTCCAAACATGCTATAGCAATTTATTAGGAAACAAGAGTATTTTACCTCTCATTTTTCTCTATTGAGGGATATGAAATCTTGTTCTTTCACTGATAATAAATTTGAGATTCTTTTATATACACAATATGTATTTATATATAAACACACATATGAGATTTGAAAGGCCTGGCTACACAGAACTACTCTAGCCATTGGTTTGCTTCCGAAATAGCTGCAACAGCTGGGACTGGGTCAGAGCTTCTGCCAGATCTCCTGTGTCGGCGCGGGGCCCACGTACCTGGGCCACTTTCTACTGCTTTCTCAGTTACACAGGTGGACAGCTGACCCAGAAGTGGAACAGCCAAGTCTTGAACGGGCAGCCATATGGGCAGTGCAGGAAGTGGCTTAGTGGATATATGGCACATGTCAGAACCAAGATTCTTTTTTTTTTTTAAAAAAGATTTATTTTTATTATTTTTTCATTGGAAAGGCGGATATACAGAGAGGAGAGACAGAGAGGAAGATCTTCCGTCTGATGATTCACTCCCCAAGTGAGCGCAACGGGTCGATACTACGCCAATCCGAAGCCAGGAGCCTCCTCTGGGTCTCCCACGTGGGTGCAGGTTCCCAAAGCTTTGGGCCGTCCTTGACTGCTTTCCCAGACCACAGGCAGGGAGCTGGAAGGGAAGCGGGGCTGCCGGGATTAGAACCGGCGCCCATATGGGATCCCGGGCGTGCAAGGCGAGGACCTTTAACCACTTGCGCCACCGCGCCGGGCCCAGAACCAAGATTCTTTCAACAGATATTGGCTACCTACATTTCCTCAGATGTGATCTACCGTTTCACACTTTTTGTCTACTTTTCTATCCTAGATTTTCTTCTTAATAATCTATAAGAACTCTATTTTATCTTAAATGTTAAATATCAGTCCCCTGTGTTAGTTTTCCCCAAATCTATTATTTATCTACTGATTTCATTTATTTAATATTTTGCTAGGCAAAGTTTCATATAGCCAAAAGTGCTCAGAACTTTTTTTTTTATTAACTCCTGTGGTTCTTCTGGTCTTACTTAAGAAGCACATTCTCTTGTAGTTGATACATTTTCCTCATGTGAGTATCTATTTCTTTTTTTGTTTTAAAAGATTTCCTTATTTTTCTTGGAAAGGCAGATTTACAGAGAGGAGAAACAGAAAGAAATATATTCCACCAGCTGGTTCACTCCCCCAAGTGGCTGCAATGGCCAGAGCTGAGCCGATCCGAAGCCACAAACCGGGAGCTTCTTCCAGGTTTTGCATGCAGGTGCAGGGTCCCAAGGTTTTGAGCCATCCTTGACTGCTTTCCTAAGCCTGATGGGAAGTGGAACAACCGGGATAGGAACTGGCGCATGTATGGGATCCTGGCGCATCAAAAGCAAGGGTTTAGCTGCTGGGCCAGTGTTCTGAGCTTCAGCCTTATCACAAACCTGTCCATTATGATGCCAACACCAGAGACTAACCTTTCCAAAAAAGAAAATAACTGAAAATATATAGTTGAACACATAAAAAGAGAAAGTTACAAATAAAGAAGAAAAAAAAATGAGATCCAGGAAATAATACTGTTGTGGAATTTTATATTCTCATTCCTCTGAAAAACGGCAGTCCAATATTGTTACTGTTCTCAATTTAATTTAAAAGTGTCTTTGAGGGTCCATGTGGTGGCCTAGTGGCCAAGTCCTTGTCTTGCATGCACTGGGATTCCATATAGGTGCCAGTTCTAATCCTGGCATCCCTGCCTCCCATTCAGCTTCCTGCTTGTGTCTTTGGAAAGCCATCAAAGACGGCCCAAAGCCTTGGGACCCTGCACCTACATGGGACACCCGGAAGAAGCTCCAGGCTCATGGCTTTTAAAGATAAAAATATTTAAAGAAAAATAAAACAAATATTAAAAAAAATAAAGTGTCTGAACATCAGAGGTTTAGTAATGCAAGGTTCAGTGTCTAATTAATAACTTTTGACTTTATTTTGGAATAAATTAAGATTACAATAAGAATAAAAGTTACAGAAAGAATACTCATGCCCTTTCCCTTACCCAGGTTCATCACTGTAAACACTTTATTCTGCCTTGCCACATGTGTATCGCATTTCTCCAGACACAAACACTTAAAAAAAAAAAAGAAAAAGGATCCCTGAAGGCAAGTTATCGATCTCATTGCTCTTTATTTCTACACATGTCAGCATGACCTTCCTAAGGACATCAATGTTCTGGGGCCCAGCTCATTAGCTTAGTGGCTAACTTCCTTGCCTTAGGTGGACTGGCATCCCGTATGGGTGCTGGTTCTAATCCTGGGCTGCTCCACCTCCCATCCAACTCCCTGCTTGTGGCCTGGTGAAGTAAAAGAGGATGACCCAAAGCTTTGGGACCCTGCACCCTTATGGGAGATCTGGAAGAAGCTCCTGGCTCCTGCCTTCGGATTGGCTTGGCTCAGCTCTGGCCACTGCAGCCACTTGGGGAATGGACCAATGGATGGAAAATGTTTTGGTCTCTCCCTCTCTCTGTAAATTTGACATTCCAATAAAAAATAAAATCCTTAAAAAGAAGAATATTCAGAACATCACCACAGTATAGTTTTTTTTTTTTTTTGCAATATTGAGTATGGTGAAGTAGCAAGAAAAAAGTCTTAAATAAATAAAACATACAAATGATAAAGAAAAAGATATTCCATTACATTAAAATGTAAGCATTTTACTCAACAAAAGGCATCACAAGTAAATTTCAAATGAGGAAAAATAATTAAATGGTCAATAAAATAATATGCTTGGAATATCAAGGAAATAAAACTTTAGGTGACAGGATACCATTTGATACACAACGGGTAAAATTTTAAACTTTCGGCAACATATGACTCCAACAAAGATGTGGAGAAATAAGAGGACTCATATATTGTGGATGGGAATTTATACTGGTACTGCTGTTTTGGGGGCTAGGCTGGTAAAGCTGAAACTGTTCACACTCTCCTTTTAACTCACAGATTTCATTTCTTAGAATACACCCTAGAACAACTTTTGAATATACGCCACAAAGGAAACTGAAGAAGAGTCACAGTAGGAGTTAGCTGTCACAGCAAAAAACTGGAGGCATCTCAAATTGTGGTATAACCAGCGGAATGCTTAACAATGTTTATGAAAATCAATGAATTACAGCAACATGTACCAACTTAGATGAATATGAAAACAACGCTGAAGAGAAAAGGCAAACTAGAACATAAAATGTTCAATAAAATCTTATACTACAAGGTTTAATGGCCTCCGATCCAATGTATATAATATTCACACAGATTTTTATACAAAAAATAAAATAGGAATGAAAAAGCAAATTAATAGTAGTTCTCTCTAGGAACAAAGGAAGGCTAAGATTAGAGAGAGAGAATACAAGAGTCTATATTTTTTATTTAAAGCATGAAGGAAATATGGTATAATCAGATGTACTTGTTTTTGTCTGTATTTTAATATTTTAAATATATACTTATTAAAAGGGAACATTTGATAAAATAGAATATCATGGAATAGTTCAAAATAAACTGTCATTTTCAAAAATTAATAATGTGGAAAATACTTCTACAATTATATGAGGATATGGAATACAACTAGTCTAACATATCAAGGAATAGCTGTCTTCACATTCCAATCTACTAATTGAAAACAGAAAACTTTCTAACACTTCTCTGATGGGGAAATAGGGATATAACAAGGATAAATCTTATGCAAGTATTTGTTTTCTAAATTACTCTACCACTCCTTAAGAAATTCAGATAAAGCAAGGATACAACACTCAAGAAACATGACCTATTAACATAATTTTTGGCCCACACTGGCTTTATATTCATGAAAGCAGTAATGCCAGAATATGGAGCAAATTTTAAACTAGAAAGAAATAATATACTCGAACTTAAAATCACTTACCACAATGACTGATTTTGCTTGCTCACAATACTGGAAATCTCCATATCGAACAGACCTACGCCCCTGTAAAGAAAAATACTTACAGTAACCTGTAAATACATTATTTAAATATTTAGTAACTTCTTAAAAAAGAACAACCCAGATAATCTAAAAAATATATATTAATTTACCTATTTTGTTCAGGTGGAAAGCAGAGAGATACAGACAGATAAGCCATCTATTGGTTTATTCACCAAATGCCCACAACAGCCAGAAACTGGGCAATACCGAAGGCAGGAGCCTGGTACACAGCTGGGGTCTCCCCTGTATGTGGCAGGTACTCAGTGACCTGAGTCATCATCTGTGTATCAGCAAGAAGCCAGAATCAAGAGTAGATTTCCTAGGCACTGGAATGTGTGGGTGCCGAACGCAGCCTTACCGAAACTACTGTGCCGAATGCCTGCCCCAATGTTTAATACTTATCCTGTTTATACTAGTCATCAGTAAAAATTAAGTTTTTGCTTCAAATGTATTCAAGTATTTCTTTTTTTTTTTTAAGATTTATTTATTTATTTATTGGAAAGACAGATTTATAAATCGAAGGAGAGACAGAGAGAAAGATCTTCCCAGCTCATACTCCAAGTAGTCACAACAGCCAAAGCAAGGAGCCAGGAGCCTCTTCGGGTCCCAAGCAGGTGCAGGGTCCCAAAGCTTTAGGCCATCCTTTACTATTTTCCCAAGACACAAGCAGGGAGCTGGAAGGGAAATGGGTCAGCTGGGACATGAACCAGCACCCATATGGGATCCTGGCATGTGCAAGGCAAGGATTTAGCCACTGAGACATCATGCTGGGCCTAGGTGTCCCAGTTTTTTTCAAGTCATAAGTAAGAATATTTCTTTGAGGGCTAGGCATGGGAGCCTAGTGGCTAAAGTCCTTGCCTTCCATGTGCTGGGATCCCATATGAGTGTAGGTTCATGTCCCAGTTATTCCACTTTCCTTCCAGTTCCCTGCTTGTGGCCTGGGAAAGCTGTAGAAGATGGTTCAAAGCCTTGGGACCCTGCTTGTGCATGGGAGACCTGGAAGAAGCTCCTGGCTCCTGCCTTCGGACTGGCTCGGTTCTGGCTATTGCAGACACTTGTTGAGTGAAGCAGTGGATGGAAGATCTTTCCGTCTTTTCCTTCTCTCTGTAAATCTGACTTTGCAATAATAAGTAAATAAATCTTTAAATCAAAAAAATTTTTTTCTTTGAACAAAGCAACACTTACTCTCTAGGTTTCTATAATTTTCATTTTCACAATTGGATATTTTTGATCATTGCGCAATATGAGAATAACTAAACCTTGCTTCCTTTTAAACCTTTCCTCCTGGCAACAGCTTATAGTTATCCACAACACACAGTTGGGTCAATATTCAAATGGAAATTTTCATAAATGGGACACATAAAACTTTAACTCAATCTTCTGGAGTAACCTTATCCGGAACAAAAGTTCAATTTATTACACGGTATCAGTACAATGAAATTACTTACATCTCGATCAACTGTGGTTGCGAAACCAATGGCTTCCTTCTGTGTACAGTTAACAGCTTTCTGAAGAGTATAAATAACTTGCTCATAGGTATGCACCTCATCATTAAACAGCATGCAATAATAGGTATCAGTCTGTTCCCTGTGGAATAAAACATTAGTGATGAGTTGGATTAGCCATTTGTGTATTCTGCTCCAGGCTGACTTGAGAATAGCATTCTTAGTGTTTAGCTACTGGGCACATATCTGGAAAGAAGTCAGTTGTGTTCTCTGTGCTTCAAGAATTACAATCTGCTGGGGAAAACAGACACTGAAGTCAGGTGAACAGACTTCATCAAGAACAGCAGGATGTTACAGCACAGTATAATAGCCTTGTGAGTTTACAGAACTACTGAAAAGTAACCTGAGACTTTAGGGCAGAACTGGCTATCAGTGGTTTTCAAAAGGTGCGGTGACAGGGGAGCTAGTAGGGGTTTTGGGGGAAAACTTGTTGTTTCCTCCTTCTTCCCTTCTTTATTTATCCCCTGCTCCTCCTCTCCTCTTTTCTGATTAATTTTTATTTATGTGAAGCGCAGGGAGAGAGAGATCTTCTATCCTTTGGTTTACTTTTCAAATGGCTATAACATCCACGGCTAGGTCAGACCAGACAGGAGCCAGGAGTTTCATCTGAGTTTCCCACACAGCTGTAGGGGTTCAAGCTGCTTTCTCAGGCGCTTCAGCAGGGGGCTGCATTGGAAGCAGAGCAGCTGGACTTGAACCAGCAGCCCTATGGACATAGATGTTGCAAGCAGACAGTGGCTTAACCCATTATGCCACATTGCTACCTAACTGGGGCATTTCTTCTCTACTTCCCATTGGTGGTAATTTTTTAATATTTGGAAATATTTTTCATTGTCATGAACGGGGCTGGGTTTATTAAATATCCTGCAATATATCAGATAGACTCCATGACAAAGAACTGATTTGGCCCAAAAGACTAATAGTGCCAGTGTTGTAAAACACTAGGCCAGAGGAAGGTAAAAGCTGAGGTGGCAAAGGGAAATGCTAGGTGCTCAGAGGGGGAGTTGAGGATGAAATCAGTTTGGTCTGGAGAGAGGCAGAAATCTTTATACCTTATAGTATACTATGATTTTTGCCATCCTTAGGACAAACAAGGTCGTAAAACATGGCATATGATCAGATTTCTCTTAATATTCATTTTGGCTGCTTATGGAGAATGAATTGTAAGGTCTAAGAGTGGATATGGCAGGGATTCCAGTTAAGGGCAAAATCAAGGTAATCTGGACTAGGACAGCAGTAATGAAGATGAACAAGTAGAACGACTCAAAAACCAGCTGGACCTTGTATTTGTGTGGGCATGGGGGATTCAAGTTTCTGGATAGATGGCAACTGCTCCCATATTGGAGTGCTGGTTTAGATTCTGACTACTCCATTTTCAATCCAGCTTCCTGCTAACACACTTAGACAGGCAAGGTTGGCAGCCTAAGCATTTGGGTTTCTACCACCCAACTGGGAAACCCAAGTGGAGTTTCAGGCTCCTGGCGTCAGCCTGGCCCAACCCCAGCTACTGTGGACGTTTGGAGAGTAAATAATCCATGACAACTGATTCGGCCCAATCTCTCTTATCTCTAAAATAAGTAAATCTAAAAATAAAAAGATCATGTCCTACTTTAGATAAATGAATGTTAAAATTTAGCAGTTCCACATGCGTTGGGAACAAATGGGTTATACTCACTCTGTCTCTAACTCTGCTGGCAATTCACTTTCTTTTTCCCAGGTTAATATCTCTACTGCATAGCGAAACATAATAGCAAAAATGTTGTAAGTTCTTGCTATCACATCTTCTGATAAATGCACAAGTGGATCCTGAAAGAAAGAACAGATTGAAACAATGAAAGCATGTTGAATGCACTGATTTCTCCTCTTTCGTGCTCTATCTCCATCATTCAAGACTACGAATTTAGTCCTCTATGTAATAGCCTACCAAATTCAACCTTCCTAAAGTGTTTGTTGAGAATGGTTCCAATTATTCAATCAAGTGAACCAAAACACCCAAAGGCCTTCCAATGTTTGATGAATTAACCTAAATATTCTCTCACGGCATTCTTCGACCTCTAACACCAGCATCACCTTTATAGCTTCTATCACACTAACTTCCAATCTCCACATGAAATAAAACCATGTTATTTAAGGATGGACAGGTAATACTCAGTTATACAGGTATAAAGGGGCACTTGCTCTTCCCAATTATAAAGGTGAGAACTCTCAAGATCAGAAAACTACCTCTTGATGCTGTAAGAATCACTGTTTACTCCCTCTCAGTGGGTAAGATGTATATGCATATTAACAGGGAATTTGATATGTTAGAATTAAAAGTAAGTAGGTCACTAAGTTTCATCATTAAGGTAAAAAGTGTTACTTTAAACATATACAGTGTTTACCAGGGTATGTTCCAGTAAGGGTTGGCAAACTGTTTAACATAATCTTTAATCAACACTTTGTTTTAAAATGAAACATTTATACATAATATTATATATTACATAATGAAGATTGTAAAAATTATATATTCTTGCAAGAATTTATGACACAGGAAAGAGTAAAGTCTGTGGCAGCAGGGTCCACCCAGATGCCTGAGGAGGAGGCAGGTCTCCCCGACTCACCTGAAGGGACCTAGGGGGAGCCACAGGCAGGGAGAGGCTGGTCTCCAGGCTGTGAGGCTGGACTTGCAGAAGGGATATATGGAACTAGAGACCAGACCAAGGGTAAATGCAGTAGGGTACAAAGCCAGGATTCATAAATAATGTAACAGAAAGAGTGACCAATTCTGGAGGATCCTAGTTGTTAGTGTCCAGAGTCTACAAAAACCCTATGGTCCTGCAGACGTGTTTCCTGTTTGAATTGCATGTCACTTTAAAGTAGAGACTCAGGTTGGCATCTGGCCCATCAGTTAAGACACAAGCTGTGTACCGGACTTGCATATTGGAGTGCCGGGTCTGAGTCTTGGACCTGCTCTCAGTTTTATTTCCTCTTAATGCAGACCCTGGGAGGCAAAGGTGATGGCTTAAGTTAGTTGGGTTCCTAGTGCCCATGGAAGAGACCTGGTCACTGCAGTCATCTGGGGAGTGAAATCAGTGCATCGGAACTTGTTGGGCCTGCCTGTCTACCTCTGCCCCTAAAATAAATATATAAAAATTTAACAATAATGTGATTAACTATATTTCAAATGCTAATAGGAAAAAAGCACTGTACAGTATATTATATATCATAATCACCAACACATAATTTTGCTTCTTTATTAACCCTGTTGAGGCAGATGGAGGAATAGATTCTTCTTTTTAAGATTTATTTATTTTTTTAAAAAGATGTATTTATTTTTACTTAGAAGTCAGAGTTGGGAGGGGGAAGCAACAGACAGATAGGTCTTCCATCCACTGGTTTACTCTTCAAATGGCCATAAAGGCCAGGAGTCTGGAACAGCATCAGGGTCCATAAATGGCTAGGCCAGTCTGAAGCTGAGAGCCAGGAGCTTCTTCCTGGTCTTCCACATGGTTGCAGAGACCTAAGGCTTTGGGCCATCATCTGTTCTTTTTCCAGACCACTAGCAGGAATCTGGATTGGATGCATGGTGGTTGGGACTCCAACTGGCACCCATACGGGATCCCAATGCCACTGGCAGACAGGATTAGCGTGCTGCACCACTGTGACAGCCTAATAAATTCATTCCTGTGTCTTTTTGTATGTATACTTTAACTTCTTAAAAAATGTGACACTGGGCCCGGAGCCGTGGCCCAGCGGCTAAAGTCCTCACCTTGAACGCCCCGGAATCCCATATGGGTGCTGGTTCTAATCCTGGCAGCTCCACTTTCCATCCAGCTCTCTGCTTGTGGCCTGGGAAAGCAGTCAAGGATGGCCCAAAGCTTTGGGACCCTGTACCCATGTGGATACCTGGTAGAAGTTCCTGGATCCTGGCTTAGGACCGGCATAGCATGGGCTGTTGCGCTCACTTGGGGAGTGAACCATCGGATGGAAGATTTTCCTCTCTGACTCTCCTCCTCTTTGTATATCTGATTTTCCAATAAATAAATAAATCTTAAATAAAAATGTGACACTAACCATAAAGAATTATTTCTGCAATGCAGAAATGCTAGATTTGCCTGTGAATATTGCCAGGGAAGATGAGGCTACAGGACTCAAAGCGTTCCCATCATAGCATAAATGAGTTGGAATGAGAAAATAAAAGATCTTATGCTATGCTGTATTATCAGTTATGACTTCATTTCAGTTATTTCATTGCATTTATGTCACAGAACATAAATTGGAGATCAACTTTGGTTTACTGTCTTTTCAAGCTTGAAGAACACAAGGTGTTGTATCAAAGAGGTTGCCAGTTATCTCAGAAGACAGTGGGAGTCAGGACACACTTTAACTTTCCAGGGGATATATTCCTATAATATTAGAATTTTTGGGCCCGGCGACATGGCCTAGCAGCTAAAGTCCTTGCCCTGAATGCACCAGGATCCTATATGGTTGCCAGTTCTAATCCTGGCAGCTCCACTTCCCATCCAGTTCCCTGCTTGTTGCCTGGGAAAGCAGTCAAGGACGGCCCAAAGCCTTGGGACCCTGTACCCGTGTGGGAGACCCGGAAGAGGTTCCTGGTTCTTGATCAGCGCAGCACTGACGCTGGCCGTTGCAGTCACTTGGGGGGTGAATCATCAGATGAAGATCTTCCTCTCTGTCTTTCCTCCTCTCTGTATATCTGACTTTCCAACAAAAATAAATAAATCTTAAAAAAATTTTTTTTTAAATGTAAAACTGTATTACAGTCTTCATGCTGTCACATGCATGAGGATTTTCTCCACTCCCAATCACAACTATGGAAGTAAGCCAGAGTCTCAACACTAATTCAAACCATATCATTTATCTCATGAACTGATTTTCTAAGAAATACATGCATAATAAATATATCATCTTATAAAACACAGGTCTATTAATAATAATGACATTTCTATCTGTTTTGTTATTGGGATCTTTAAAATCAGATTCACTTATTTGAAAGGCAGAGTGACAGAGAAGAGACAGAGGGAGAAAGAAATCTTCCCATCTACTGGTTTAGTCGTAAAATGGTCGCAATGGCTGGAGCAGAGCCAGGCTGAAGCCAGGAGTCTGGAACAGCATCAGAGTCCATGTGGACAGCAGGGGCCCAAGTTCTTGGCCTATATTCTATTGCTTTTCCCTGGAGCTGGGTTGGAAGTGTAGCAGACAGGACTTAAACTGGCATCCTCAGAGGATGACAGCATCAGAAGTAGAAGTTTGACATGTTGTACCACAATTCCAGCCTTTGGAAAGGTTATTAATCTTTCTGAGATTCAATTTCTTCATCAGTTAAATAAATATTGGTTATATCAGTACTACCATATGAGGCTGTTTTAATAATTGAAGGAGGTAAATCACGCCATATAAATTGCTGAGCTAATAGTTATGTTAATAGTCTCTGATCTGCATTCAAATAAGATGGAAACTTTATGTATAAAAGAAAATTCCAGACTACAAAATCTTTATTATGGTTTTTCATTCAGTTGATACCTGTTGCCTAACTGAATCTCCTTCCCAAAAGAATTTATAGTAACTTAAGCACAAAATTAGAATAACAGTGATATTTTGATAATAAATATACAGAGCAGGTAAAAGGAGAACTACAGTCAAGATAATATCTATTTATAAATGTAGACCACATACATTTCCATATAGCACTATATACAATTTGTTGATAGAGTGGAAAAACACCATAGCCTAGTGGCTAAAGTCCTCGCCTTGCATGCACTGGGATCCCATATGGACACTGGTTATGTTCTGGGTACTCCATTTCCCATCCAGCTCCAGTAGCTATAGGTGATACATAAAAAATTAAATATGTCTATATTCCAATCAAACTTTCTTTATAGTTGGATTTCATGTAGCTTTTACTTTGGAAATATTCTTCTATGATGGGCATTTAGTCTAGCAGTTCAGACACATACATTGAACACTGCAGTGCTTGTGGTTGTTACCCAGCTTTCTGCTAATGCAGACACGGGAGGTAGCAGCTGACAGTTCAAGCAACTGGGCTCCTGCCACCCATGTACCACCGAATTCTGGATTCCCTTTGTTTGCTTGCTGGAAGGATTTGGGGAGTAAACCAGGATTTGGGGAGTAAACCAGTAGATGGAAGCTTGTTCTGCATCTCAAAAGAAAAAAAGAAATTCTGTGGATTTCTTTCTTTTTCTTTTTTTTTTTCTTTTTTGTTAAGTATTTAAGAACAGAAGACAAGACTCTTAACTTGAGATAGTGGCTGGCACCAAAAACAGCCTGCAGGCAAGATTTAACCTAAGGGGTCATAGTTTGTTGATCTCCAGCTGAACAATGAAGAGAGGTATTATCATAAATGTCTAGCTTTGGGAAAACATGGGGAACTCCTTAGTAAATACCCTTACCAGAAGAGGAATATCAAAATTTCCCCAGTTGTTTTTCTTAAGCTACAAGTTGAAGTATAATCAAAATAATAATGATAATAATAACAAGTGTTCCACAAAAATAATTCTAGCACAGACTAATAAAACTTCATTCCAAACATAGTTTCCTTCCATTCTGAGCATATAATACAGCAAGCCTAAAAATATGTATGAAGTTAGTGAATGGGACCACGTATGCTAAACACAATGCTATCCTTAAGTATTTATAGTCTGATCCTTGAAGACTTCTTTCAACTAAACTCTTAAATAGGAATTAAATCACACACTTGGGAGGCTTTATTCTCTATTACAGTCCTGGAGCATCCATTCTCCAGGCAGGGATGTGGATTATGTGGTAGGCATTTCATTAATGTATGAGGATAAAGACAACAGAGTAAATGCAGGCAGAATTTGAAATGTACTCTGCCAGCAACGGTATAACATCTACAAAACGCAAAAGACTTCCAAGTTCCTTCAGTTACTATTAATAGAGACAGAACTATTTCCACACCCATTGCTCACATTACAAAATAATTCCTAATTCTGAAAACACATAAAACTGTTAACACAGTTTTCTCCAAAACTAACTTTGCAAAAATGCCTTTACCTCGTCTTCATCAGTTTCAGAGGTGTTCAGGTCATGTTTTTGGCAGTAAGGACCCTCCTTCCAAGCTTCAATATCACCACAGTCACAGAAACCTCCACCTCCTGATGTTGTCATCTTGAAAAAACATGGTTAAATATCCTGTCAATCAATACTCACTGAGGTCTATCAATAATAGATAATCAAGTAAGAAAATAATGTTGCTTTCGTGGATACAAGTAAATAAAAAAACAGATTCCTCAATAAGTCTGTAAGCTATTCCAAGTAAGTCCAAAACAAAATAAATAACTTACTAGCATTGAGAAAACTACAGATGTTTCAAAGAGGATCTCTCTGCCTACATGACTGGAAAACTAGGAGGAACACGAGGTTTTCCCTGCTGGCCTTTGGCTACCTCTCCATGTGGCCAGACTGTGACTAGACTCTAGTCAAAGGTCACAATGATTCTTACAGCCGTGTCTCCTACAACAGTCTCTAAGACTGCTAATATTAGCCTTAGAGGAAGTAACCACCAAAGACCCTGAAATACTCTATTTTTCTTCTCCAAAAAGCTACTTGTTGAAGATATAAGGCAACAAGGACTCAGGAAATACAAAAGTGGACTGCCGGGTCATAACCCTTTTGCTACCGAGGGGTTCAAGAATTATTCACTCTTCCTTAAAACACGGCAGTGATTCAAGAAATCTGGCAAGATGGAACCTGCTAATAATAACTGGCAGAATAGGAAGAGTTTAGGAATTGGTGTTAGATGCAGTAAGTTTTATATTGAGCTCGGCTACAATCTGTCTGAAGTAAGTATTTGATATTATAGAACAAAACTTAGTTAATATAACCCCACAAATGAGTTATTTCCAGGGATACAAAGATAAACTATAAGAAACACAGGCAAGGAGCCATTTGGAAAATAACAACCCCAACCCTATAATTTATGTGCTTGTTCCAGTTATCAAACACAGGTGGAACAGCTCAAAGGAAACTTGGAAATTTTTTTTTACTGGCTTATGGGAATCAAAAGAACATATAAGAATATAAGATGTTCTATTTTATAGCCACTTTAGTTAATTATTACCTAAACGAATGAATATAGGGAGGAGGGAAAGTCCTGATCAGCAGGGTTTGAATTAAGAGCTAGAATGAAATATTCCTTCTCAAACACTCTATTTTATGATTACGGTGAAAAGTCCACTCTAACAGCAGTTCCTGTAGCCTTTGAATCTTCATGGCCTGTCCTCAATTTCAAGCAGAGGAATAAAGACAGGCTTAGCAACAACATGCCAGACTTAAAAACAAACAGACTTGATTTTTAGAAAAGCATTTATTACAGTAGTGAAAAAATAATAAAAATTGGTGGATCTTACGCCGGGGGTTGGGTCATCTCCTATACTGTGGCAGATGGACTCCTTAATAAACATCTAAAAACAGGAAAACTAGCTGAAAAACACTATGAAAGAGCTGATATCTGTGTTGAGACACAAAATGTATTCCTGTAGTGTGTAAGGGTGCATGAATAACATATCTTCCCCCCTCCTCATTTTAGTATTAAATCTTTCAGTTTTAAAAGGAAAGAAAAGGTTATTTACCATACAATTCAATACTAGGTATGATTATTTGGACAGTACTGACCCTGTATCGATGGTCTCTGTGAATACTTCCCAAAAAGCACTTCATGCATAAAACACAAGTTGGATCAACTGCACAGTCTCTGTAAAATGAAAGAAAAAAGAATCACAAAAAATACTAGAATTTCACAACAGAGCATTTTAAATTGGCACCCATCCTAGAAGTGATGTTGCTTAGCACTGCTAGAAAGGAAATAACACCCACAGAGACCTGCCAGCTCTCTGGCCAATGAAGCTTTAGAACCTGCTTACAAGGGATTCCTCCGGAGCATTTATGACGAGAATGAAATTAAGTTGTCATTGGTAAAACTTTCGAAAGATTTAAGGAAATCATGTTATATATTAACATGGATGAATGGTGGAACAGATTCAAATGTGCATTTTAAAAAATTCATTATCTGAAGGTTTCAAATAAATGCCTCCCAACAGTATCTTAGATCAGAGATCTCCAAAGTTGACTGTATGTACCACTTGAAAAACAAGATGTCAATTTAGGTGCAAGAAAACAACATTAGAACTTACAGTTCTATTTAAATTTAACTAGAAGGAAAAAAATCAAGCCTTCTGTATACTCAGTACACAGACTGACATGGCTCTCCTTACTTGGTCCCTACAGGGTAGTCACACAACATATATGGATCATGACACAGCTTGATAAGGAAGGAATAGTTCTACAAGTTGGATGGATTAGCAATAGCACCCTTTTATCTCACTACCAGTTAGATACAATTACAGAGCATACCTGAAGAAAATCCACAACTGTAAGAAATGAGATGAGAGAAAAAATAAGTATATACATATTGGTCCCTGCCACCTATCCCACCCTTGGTTTCTAAAATTCTGATTATGGAATTGTAGTAGAATCATTTGCTAATATGCTGTATTTGACCCCAGTTCCAGGTACAGGTAATTCAGAGAACCCCCTGGAATTTCCTGGGTGATGGGAAGAATCTTGTTCTACTGAAGTGACTGACAGCTAGGGCTCCTGGATAGCCACTGGCTGGTTACCTGCTTGAAGGTTTGAAACTTTCAGGTGCCTCACTTTTCGCCACCTGAAGGCTGAGCTCATCATCAATGGCTAAAAATACACTCAAGTATGCGCTACATGTGAAGTAGCCATAAAAATGCAAAGTCTGGGTGCACAGCATTCTGTACTGTTTGGCACGTGAGACTTTCTGAGAGGTGGCAGGAAGAGCAGGAGAGTTCTGTGCCCTTGCTCTACGCCTCTATCCCATCTGGCTACTCATCTGTACACCTTGTAATGTCCTTTATAATCAATGGGTAAAACTGAGTGATGTGTTTCTCTGAGGTTTTTTTCTTTTTTTAAACAAGCTAATCAATCCTGAAGTAGCCATGGGAATGTGACTTGTAGGTGGTTGGTCAGAAGTGACAATCCTCCACTGGCCATTGTTATCTGAAGTGGAGGAACTGAAGTCATTGTTATCTGAAGTCTTGTGGAACTGAGTTCTTAGGTGGGATCTGAAACCATATCTAGATAAATAAATCTATAGGAGACTTGGTGCTGGCTGGAGAATTGCTTGAAAGTGGGGGGGGTGGGAGGACCCTCAAACATTTCATGTCAGCAGTGTTTTATGCTGAGTGCTGTATCCAGAATATTTTCTAATGTCCTAGCACTGGATCCCTAGATTATCCCAATGCTCATCTAGCACAAATAATGCTGTTGTGGATTGATGTGTAAATGGTTTCTTGATCTGCCTGAGACTTCATTTGAAAATAAACTCAAGAGTAGAAAAGCTGGGTCATTCTGAGGTCTTCCTTCGGAATTCCATGTAGCTGAGGGAGACCATATGACCCACAGCAACAGTGAGAGGTTTTCCTGAGCCTGGAGCCTTACTGGTACTTCCTGCTTCTCCACATATACATATGAAATAATCTTACTGCCGTTTTAATTTGCATTTTCCTGATTGTTAGTATTCATATACTGTCGTTTCAGAGTGTCCTTTCCTTTAAGCTGCCTATTTATACCTTTTGCATGTTTTAGCAGAACTGCCATATTTTGTTCATTTGCAGGAATTCCACATATAATTTAAAGGATATTCACTGCTTATCAATACTGAACATTAGAAACACTATCTAAGGCCCAACACAATAGCCTAGGGGCTAAATCCTCACCTTGAATGTGCTGGGATCCCATATGAGTGCCGGTTTGTATCCTGACTGCTCCACTTCCCTGCTTATGGCAGTCAAGGACAGCTCAAAGACTTGGGACCCTGCATATGCGTAGGAGACCCAGAACAAATTCCTGGCTCCTGGTTTTGCATCAGCTCAGGTACAGCCATTGTGGCTATTTGGAGAGTAAACCAATAGATGGTAGATCCTCTCTCTCTTTCTCCTTCTCTATAAAAATCTGCTTTTCCAATAAAGTTAAAGAATCTATTTTTTCTTCAGACTCATTGGGCCTGGCACGGTAGCCTAGTGGTTAAAAAATCTCGCTTTAAAGCGTCCAGATCCTATATGGGCACCAATTCATGTCCTGAATGTTCCACTTTTCATCCAGCTCTCTGCTTGTGGCCTGGGAAAGAGGTAGAGGATGACCCAAAGCCTTGGGACCCTGCATCCTCATGGGAGACCTGGAAGAAGCTCCTGGCTTTGGATCAGCTCAGCTCCGGCCATTGCAGAAAGTTGGGGAGTGAGCCAGCAGATGCAAGATCTTTTTTTCTGTCTCTGCTTCTCTCTGTAAATCTGATTTTTCAATTAAAAAAAAATCTTAAAAAAACCCCACAGATTTATTTGAAATGCGCAGTATTGCCTGACACGGTAACCTAATGGCTAGAGTCCTTGCCTTGCATAAGCCGGGCTCCCACATGGATGCCAGTTCTAATCCTGGATGCTCTACTTCCCATCTAGCTCCCTGCTTGTGACCAGGGAAAGCAGGTGAGGACAGGCCAAGGCCTTGGGACCCTGCACCCATGTCAGAGACTCGGAAGAATCTCCTGGTTTCAGATCAGCTTAGCTCTGGCCATTGTGGCCATTTGGGGAATGAATCATCGGATGCAAGATCTTTCTGTCTCTTCTTCTCAATGTTATCTGCTTTTCCAATAAAAATAAACAAATAAATAAATACAAATAGAGTAGGGCCCGGCACGTTGGCCTAGCAGCTAAAGTCCTCACCTTAAACGCACCGGGATCCCATACGGGCGCCAGTTCTAATCCCGGCAGCTCCACTTCCCATCCAGCTCCCTGCTTGTGGTGTGGGAAAGCAGTCGAGGACGGCCCAAAGCTTTGGGACCCTGCACCCATGTGGAATACCCAAGTTAGATTTGAAGTAGAAAAGGTGGGGCATAAATAAGACACTTCATGATGGGATGTGGCATCTGAACTCCTGTGCCAAATGTTTGCTTCTATGTTAATTTTTTTAAATATAATTTTCTAGTTATTAAGGGTGAAAAGAAACAGTATTGATGTATCTGCATACTTGATGAACTCAAGGCAGTCCTAATAGTTTGTTGGTCATATGTTGTTTTTACAAGGTAAATAAGTATACAATTTTGTATACAATGATAATTTTCTCTTTCCAATACTTTAATACTTTAAAAAAAAAAAACCTCTTCCTTTATTATCAATGCACAAGGTCCTCCAGTAATATGTTAAACAACAACAGTTACAGTAGCTGCAGTGTTGTCCTGCTCCAGATCTTAAACACACAAAATGACTTCTTCCTAGAGTATAATGTTCACTGTAGGGGCAATTAAGAGGGCATCTTTCTACAAAGAATCAAGCATTTACCTTTCTTAGAGGAATTGTACCCCAGGATAATAAAAGGATTGATGAGGGACCAACTTTATTTATTTATTTATTTACTTTTAAATTTCAAATATTGCTTCCATAGTTGAGAGGGATGCATGCCCATGTAGACATCCAAATAGGGTGGGGAGGGTCAAGGTACTGAGGAAGGTGAGTGGGACAAATGTTTCAGTTCTTTTTTTCTCTTGTGTCTGCTGAGTGGTGCTGGGAAGAGGAGAGGGTTGCTCCTTGCTGTCAGATTACATCAGCACACCCAGGGATTGGGGACGATCATCTGATGATGCCTTAGAGATTCCAATGTGGAGAACAACGTTCCCAGGGTGTTACTTGAGTGGTTATGATAGTTCTGAGATGTTTTCCGCTTCATTGCACTAGGGTTGAGAAAATCTTTCCAAAGGCTATTGGCTGACCAAGTTCATGTATGCACAGACTCAGACGCTTGCTGCAAAGTCTCCAGGAGAGTTGTACAACCTGTTCTGCTTTCCATCCTCTGATGTGGCATGCAGCATTCTCTGCTGGCCTATGTGAGTTGGCTATCATGTCTCCCATGTGCATCTGGGCATGCTGTCCACTGTACAGGCATCAGCAACTGAGGAGGTCTTACTCCAAAGTCAGACCACAAATCTGTGATTTTCCCTATGGCTATCTAGTTGGGGAGTCCCCCCAAAAAACCTCACCTTGGGTGACCTCAGGCTTGAGGCCTGTATGCACCAGCAGTGCAGGGTCAAGTTTGGTCCATCAATCATACCAGCCAACGCACTTACTGGTGGATGCAACTGCTTAGTAAGTTCTACTCCCAGCTTCATTCCTCATGTTATCTGACCTATGCTATAGCCTAACCTACTCAGTCTGTAACAGGCCTTATCCTCACACATGCCAGTGGGCACCACAGCCTGGTTGGGGTGACCCCAATCACCCTCATCAAGCCCAGTCTGCAGCCCTGGTTTGTGCACAGGCAGGCATGTGCTGTGGCCTAGCATGGCCCATCCTACATCCTATTTGAACATCATGGAAACCCCTGGGTGTGGCAGCTTACCTCAGTTCTACCCACACCCAGACTCAGCACATGCATGATAGCAGGTGCTGTTACCCCATCCAGTCTGGATTGCCCCCAGTCCTGGCACTCATGCTCGCCAGCAGGAACTGCAGTCCAGCAGGAGAGTACCCAGTTACCCTACCAGACCCACTCCCAACTCAGAATCTTATGCTTACCACGGTACTGCAGTCCAGCCTGACATGACTCACACACAACCCCAGCACCTGTCAGTCAGTGCTGTGGCCCAGCCTGACCAGCCTGCACCCATTCTGGCCTCCCCCAGACCAAGTCCATATACAGGTCAATGGGTGCTCAGCCCTGCCCAGACCAGCCCTGCCCCAAATCCCAGCTTTCATGCTGACCAGTGGAAGCAGCAGCCCAGCCAGGGAGTTCACAAAGTTTCTCCATCAGGCCTGTTCCCAGCGCTGGGTGTTGTGTATGCCAGTGTGTGCTGAGGATCAGTCTGGTATGGCCTGCCCCATCTTGTCATTCGCTAGCAGGTGCTGCAGCCTAGCCCATCCTGGCTCACCTTCAGCCCCAGCCCTCATGTGAACTGGTAAGTGTTATGACTCAAAAGCAGCCTGGCCCACCCACAGACCCAATCCACACACATGTCAACAGGTGCTTCAGCCGTGCCTAGCCTGGTCTGCTGTCAGCCCTGCCCTTTGTGTTCACCAGCTGGAGTTGCAGTCTAGCAGGGGTGCTCACTAGGTTCCCCTACCAAGCGTGTTCCCAGTCCTGGATCTTGCATGTGTTGGTAGGTGCTGTGGTCCAGCCTGACATGGCCTGGCCCCAGTAGTGGCAGTCACTGGCAGGTACTGTGAGTGCCTGTGAGTACTGTGAGCACTCACTGGCAGCTGCTCACTGGCTTGTACTAGCCCAATTGGCCTGCACCCATTCTGGTCCTCACTGATGGGTACTACAGATTAGTCCAGTCTGGCTAATCCCCAGACCTGGCTCTCATGTGACCTGGCACGTGCAGGGGCCTAACCTGGCTTATCCCACACCCATTCTGGTTCTTGTGAACACCAGCAGTTGCTAGAGCCTAGCTAAGTCTGGTCTGCCCCCAGACTCAGTCTACATGCATGCTGATGTGTACTGCAGCCTTGCCCAGCCTGGTCTGCCCACAGCCATGGCTACAGATTTAAAAACATCTATGAGGCATAGCAGCCAAATCCAACAGATGAACTTTAAATCCATTTTCGAGCCATTCAGAACAATTTCAACGATGGTTAGATACTAGCTGGATACCACCCTGGTGATATTAGGTGACCAGTGTTAGTTTTCTAGGATGTTAATAATTGCAGAGGAAAAAAGCTATAAACTGCATCACTTCTGATTCTTTTTAAAAAAGAAACAGTTTGGAATTTTCTTCAAAATAAAGGATAAACAGATAAAAGTATGTGTGAGAATGTGGGATACATTAAAAAGAGCTGCCATCATGGTAGATGATGAAGCCAAGCAACAAGTACATGTACTACTAGTTATTCATCTTACCTTAACTGTATTAAAAATGTTTATAAGACATTTCTAAAAATTCAATGCATAAGCATACAATAAAGTCATGATACATAAATAATGTGTGCTAAAAATTCATATAATAAAGTTACTTAAGCCTACAAAATGCTCTTCTGATTCTGATCAGAAAAAAAGTTTTATTCTCTTAACCGTTAAGATAGTGACATACATTGGCAACTGCCTTAAGAACTCTGGATGCCTGAACTAAATGCCACTTGTTCATGATGCATTATTCTTTTGTTATATTTCTGATAATTACAGATAGCTAATTTTTTTTTAAGGATTTATTCACTTTTATTGTAAAGCCAGATATACAGAGAGGAGGAGGGACAGAGAGGAAGATCTTCCATCTGTTGATTCACTCCTTAAGCAGTTGAAACGGCTCGAGCTGAGCCAATCTGAAGACTGGTCTCTCACATGGGTACGCAGTCCCAAGGCTTTGGGCTGTCCTCAACTGCTCTCCCACTCCACAAACAAGAAGCTGGATGGGAAGCCGGGCCACTGGGATTAGAATCAGCGCTCATATGGAAGCTCAGTGCTTGGAAGGTGAGGACTATAGCCACTAGGCCATGCGCCAGGCTTGGTGTTTTATTTATATTAGTAATTTCCATCTATATATATTAAATAAAAGAAATGGCTTATTAATGTTTCCTGTTGTACTGTCTTTGTAAGGATTTTCTGCATAAATAAAACAGCTTTTATTCTTTTGTAACTCTCTAACATTTTTACTTTTTTTAAAGATTTATTTATTGGAAAGTCAGAGTTAGAGGAAGAGAGATCTCTTCCATCTGCTGACACACTCTAAACAGCTGCAATGGCTGCAGCTGGACTGGTCCTAGGTGAGCAGTCAAGTGCTTCTTCCAGGTTCTTCACATGGGTATAGGTGGCCAACTACTTGAGCTATCCTCTATTGCTTTCCTAGGCATTAGCAGGAAGCTGGGTTGGGAATGGAGCGTACAAGACTCAAACCAGGCCTGGCGGTGGCTTTATTTGCCAGATTACAATGCAAGTCTTCCCCCTCCACACCTCCCCTTCCTTTACAGCACTTTTCATACTGCACTCAAATTGCCTATGCTTTTCTAGGAGTTTATGTATGACATCTAAGTTTTCAAGTTCACTAACATTCAGCTGTTCATAATTCTCGTATTTCAGAGGTTCACAGAACCGTGACTTGTCCTTTCCTTCCCTTCCTGCCCTTTCTCCTCCCCCCGCCCCCTTTTGAGAAGCAGAGAGAGACAGAGTTTCCACCTACTGATTCATTCTCTAAATGCCCCCAACAAACAGACAGAGCCAGGGACTCAATTCAGGTCTCCAACTGCTGAGCCATTACCCCTGCCTCACAGGGGCTGCATTAGGAGGGAGTCAGGGCTAGAGCCCAGAGTTGACCCTTTTGATGAGTACTGGTCAATTTTGTAGCCAGCCCACAATTTGATTTGATGTTTTTGAGAAGCTGAATTATGCATTTTTTGGCAAGAGTATCACAGAAATAATGACAATATTCTTCGTTCATCAAAACAGAAGTACATGATGTTGATTTGATAGGCTGTTATTTGTGATGCTAATTTTGCTCACTTGGTTAAGACAGTGTCTGCCAGACTCCCTTACTATAAAGTTAGTATTGTTCCCTTTCTAATTAAGTGCACATGGAGAGGTAATTTGTATGCAAATATCTTCAAACTAGTTTTGGCAAGCATCAGATACGTAATGCCTAAAAGGATCACTGGTACTTAACAAATGGCCATTTCCTACAGACCTCATACAGAACTCTTAATAATGGAGGAGCTACTGAAGGCATCTTTTTCTTTCATTTTTTCTTCTTCTTTTTGTCATTCATTGATTTACCAGTGGTTCTGTCAGTGTGGATTCATGGGTACTTACTGTATTCTATGGGTTATAAAATGCTATCATTTATTTTGTGGCTCAGATGGGCTCAGTCTTGGCTTCAGGACTGTTGATCAATGCCCATCCCTTTCTGAGTACTACTTTTTTTTTAAACCTTCTGGGACCACAAGATGTTCTAGGCTCATTTTGTGTTTTCCCTGTCTCAGATCTGGAGTCAATCACTTCTCCACAGAGCTCTAATTCTTACTGGACAATAGTAGTATTCAGAAACCAATACCTTAGCACTTTGTATTCCATGGGATTTTTATGGTTTCTAAACCTTCTCAGCAGACATACTCAGGAAATGCATGTATACACAGTTTATTTATTTTCAACTTTTTTTCTTGAAATACATATATATTAAAGCCATTTCCTTCCAAATGATCCTTTAGATGTGTCCTACCAATTTCAACATGTAACATTTGTACCAGTTGTTTCCAATTTAAAAAAAAAATATTTTATTTTTTATGAAATATTTTATTTTTTTATGAAATATTTTATTTTTTATAAGAGTTACTGAGAAAGAGGGAGAGACAGAGAAAGATCTTTTATCCACTAACCCATTCTACAGATGGCCACACTGGCCAGCTGTGGGCCAGGCTGAAGCCAGGAACCTCATCTGGGTCTCCCATGTAAGTGGCAAGGGCCCAAACACCCAGACCATCCTCTGCTGCCTTATCCAGGTTGGCAGGGAGCTGGATCAAAGTGGAGCAGTCAGGACATGACAGTGCCCCGTGGGATGCCAGTACTGCAGGTTACCTTACCTATAATGTCATGGCACCAGCTTCTCTAAAGTTCTTTAATGATTTTCTTTTATCCAAAGATTACTGAGAAATGGTAGCTTCCAAACATAGTTTCACTTAATCCATACTTTTGCTATACTTAATGCTATTCTGCATTAGGTATTTTGTGTGTGAATATTATACCATAGTGAAGTCTATACACCTTTGAGCCTCTACAATTAACCAAGGTTTCCTTTAATGCCAAATATAAAGAACACCTTTCTTAAACATTGAAATTCAATTCATACACTATAAAAGCCATCCTTTCAAAGTATATAACTGAGTCATTCTTAGAGTATTCAAAAGGTTCTAAAACCATCAGCTCTAATTCCAGAACATTTCCACTATCCTAAAGGATTCTTGTACCCACTAGCATAAATGTTTTTCTTTCTCCATCCCTGGTAACCATTAATCTATCTTCCATTTCTACCAATTTGCTGAACATTTCACATAAATGACACAAAACAACTTTTTTTTTTTTGTAATCAGTCTTTCCACTTAGTGTGTTCTCAAGGTACTCCTCTTTCATGGCTGAACAATATTCCCCAGTCTGGATGCCTCAGCTCATGGCCATCTGGGTTATTTCTGACCGTGAATAACGATGCTATGAACACGCAAAAGTTTGAAAACCTGCTTTCAGTTCTTGTGGGCACAAACCCAGCAGTCATAAGGCAATTCCACAGTTAACATTTTGAGGAAGTACTAATGTTTACCAAAGCAGATGGACCATTTTCACAGTCATCAACAATGAATGAAAGGTTCCAATTTGTTTACATTCTTGTCAGTTTTTGTCTTATCTGCCTTTTTGATGACAGCCATCCTAACAGCTGTGAAATAGTATTGTGGTTTTGACATGTGTTTTCCTAATGATTAATGATACATGTATTGGCTATCTGGATATCTTCTTTGAAGAAATGTCTTCCCAAATTTTAAATTTCTCTGAATTATCTTGGTACTCTTGTTGAAAACCAGCTGGCCATCAACAAAAAGACTACATTCTCTTGATTTTATTCCATAGAGCAGCATGTCTGTCCTTATAACTTTACCATACAGATTACTGCTATGTGTACTTGAACACATACTCCCCTGGGACACAGCTCTACAGAGAGCAGACAGATTGTTCATTAGCTGTATGATTCAAGACTTAGACCATTCTGCTTTTAGATAATTGTCATTTTTTGTGCAGTAAATGCTAAAGATTTGAATTGGTGACTTTTCTACTTCTTTGTGCAAATCTATCAGTTACCACTTAATAAATGTTGAGACTATACTATTAGGTGCATATAGATTCAAATGGACACTTCTTCTTGACTTACTATTCTTCTCAACACTAACATCTTTTTTTATAACAGCAAAGTTATTTTGTATACTGTTTTACATATATCCAAATTCTCTTTTGTCTGATATGAGAACTGCTATTGTAGCTTTCTTTTCTATCACATTTGTTTGCCTATATCATTTTTCCAATGGTTTCTTCTCATACCTTCACTGACCTTTTAACATAGTTTATTTGATATCTAAACCATTATCTTAGTTATAAGCCACTATTTTTAAAGAAAAGAAATGCCAAAGTTTTGTCCTATAGGAGGAATCTATTTCAGAGAAAAGGTAAACATATGCAGTTACAATATCAATCTTAACTGCAGGACTAAAGACATGTAGGATCAAAGCCACAGCATCTACAGCACCCAAGATTCCCTGAGACCCCAAGCATTTATTTAAAACAGTTATCTCCAAGTTTTCTTGGTTATGTATACTTTTTACTAAATGTTTTCAGCATGCATTTATACACATTATATATATTTACCAGTGAGATATATATATAGCCATACTAACCAAAGCATCTCAATTATTCTAGCATGTAATTAGAGTCCTAGTATGGAAAATAGGAGGTAGAAGAAATATTACAGGAATTTGTAAGATTCCCAAATTTGGTGAAAGATTATCAACTTATTGATCCACAAAGCTCAACAAATCAGAAGAAAATAAAAATAAGGAACACATATTTGAACATACAATAGCTCAACTGCTACCCATCCAGAAACAAGGAGAAAATCTTCATGGCAGCTAAAGCAAACTGGCACATTTTGTACAAGAGAACAGAGATCTGCTAGTTACAGTTAACATCAACACAGAGGTCAGAACACATTGGAATGAGATCTGTTTTTAAATGTCAAAAACAATTATGTGTGCATACATGCACAAACTATAACTAATAATCTAGGGATCAACATTCAGGAAAAGTATCCTTCAAAAACATGAGTGCAAACAATCTGAATGGGTCTGTATCTTTTAAAGAAATAGTCAATTATTAACTACCTTCTGAAACAGAAAGCCCCAGTCTCAGATGGGTTCACTGGTGAATTCTATGAAATGATTAGGGAAGAAACGATAGCATGGCCATACAATCTCTTCTTTAAGACATAAGCAGAGGGAATATGTCCAAACTCAATCTACTGGGGCAGCAGCATCTTAATGCCAACACCTGACAGTCGTTATAAGAGAACTATAGACCAATGCTTTTCATGACTATTCCCCAAATCAGCAAACTGAATCTAACACTGTGTAAAAATAATTAAATACTGATCAAGTGAGATCTAGTTCAGCTATGACAGCCTGGTGGAACATGTGAAAATATGTAATTTATCATGGCAATAAGCCAAGGAAAAGTCACATGATCCCATGAACATATCCGGGGGGGAAAAAGCCATCTGGCAAAATGCAAACATTATTTCAAGATAAAAACTGTCTATAAAAGCCTAGAACTAACATCGCACGTAACAGCGGGACAACTGAATTTATGCCAATGAGACCAGTTAGCAGAAACACCAAATGATAAGAGGGTTGGAACTTTCAGTTCTACCTGCTGAACCTGTGGCAGGAATAGATTAAGCACCATTAAAAATTCTTTAAAGATGAGATGCGTTGAACATCAGGTTGCAGAACACACTGAGGTGGCAGGAAACAGCAGACCCACTTAGGACTCAGGCTCCTCCCCTGACACCTGCCCCTAAATGCACTTCCACACAAGGCTATTCACCTGCATTCTTTATAATATCCTATGTAATTAACTGGAACTGGGCCTGGCGGTGTGGCCTAGCGGCTAAAGTCCTCTCCTTGAATGTGCCGGGATCCCATATGGGCGCCAGTTCTAATCCCGGCAGCTCCAATTCTCATCCAGCTCCCTACTTCTGGCCTAGGAAAGCAGTCGTGGACGGCCCAAAGCCTTGGAACCCTGTATCTGCATAGGAGACCTGGAATAAGCTCCTGGATCCTGGCTTCGGATCAGTGTAGCATCAGCCGTTGTGCTCACTTGGGGAGTGAACCATTGGATGGAAGATCTTCCTCTCTGTCTCTCCTCCTCTCTGTATATCTGACTTTCCAATAAATAAATAAATAAATCTTAAAATAATAATAATAATAATTAACTGGAACTAAGTTAGTGTTTCCTTGAGTTCTGTAAGCTGCCCTAGGAAATTAATCAAGTCCAAGGTGGGGTTGGTAGGAACCGCCCTCGCCCCCTTAGAGTAAATAAGAAGCTCAGGTGCAGGAACAGGGAATCTTTTTCCTGCCAAGGACTATCTGGATATACATAACATTATTTGCTGGCCAAATGAAATTATCAACATTAAAAAGTTAGTCTTATATTTATTTAATTTCAAGTCCTGCCAGAAGCTGCCTTGGCAGGGTCAGAACGGATAATTTTGTGGGCCTCAACCAGTCCCCAGGCTGAATGCTCCCCACTCCTGGCTTAGTGCATGCAGTCTTGTAAGACTGAGCCCTGTGCCTGCGGATTCTGACAGTAACTCCAGACAGACAGCAAGAACTGACTCACATTGTGTGATACCTAGTAAGCATCCAAGAAGCTGGAAAACACACATCTGGTATCAAGATATGTTTATAAGGGTGTATAAAACGATCATGTTTTCTCCAGAAAAAAAAACAGGGAGAGAGAGAGAAATAAAGTGAATGCAAAATAAAAATATTTTCAGTCAAATTCAAGCAGGGGATTTGAAACCAGGCTGGAAGGAACTGGTACTACATTGTAACTGGAGTGCACATCAAGAGTTGGCAAACCATGCTCATAGAATCTTCTGGTATACTCTGGAAGCTAAGTAAGGATTGATTTTACATTTTTCAAGAAAAATTGTTACACTACACTGTAAGGTTTGTATTATTTTCGGTGTAATAACAGGACAAGAGGAATGCTACAAATGCAACATCCAAGCATTTTATGTGAAAAACAGACTCTTACAGGTTGAAGATGAATATTACAATTTCTAGAGCAACCACTAAGGAAAAACACAAAGGGTATAACTTAATGCCAAGAGAGGAAACAAAATGAAATGCAAAAATTCTGATTAACCTAAAAGAAGGGAAAACAAAAACAACCAGATAAGCAGAAAACAAACAGCAAAATGGTAGCTCTAAATCAATAAACACATCAATAACTATATAGCAATAATTACATTGAGTAACTAGAAAAATACCTTCTTCTCAAAAGTATATAATCAAAACAGAGTATGTTCTCAAATAAGGATGGACTCCCAGTGAAATGACTGAAAATGTCCTGACAGTTGGATTCTGTACTCTCCAACACTGTCCATGCCTACATTGTTGGAGACACTTCAGTGGCAGCATGATGGACTTAACTGCTGTTCATGAAAGACACCCATTGTAAAACTGGAGGGGAAGTCATTGAGAGGTGAGGGAACTTGGGGAGGGGAAAATTCTACTGCCTATTAAACTGTGCCATACATCAAAATTTTAAAGAGAAAAATTTAACAACCTTTGTAAACCAGAAAAACAACAAAAACAACACGCTTTGGTCAACATCACCTAAAAGCACTACTAGATAGAAAAGGCAGTGAACCTGGGGCCACCACTGTGACACAGCTGGTGAGGCCCTATGGGTGCTGGTTCCAGTCCTGGCTGCTCCACTTCCGATCCAGTTCCCTGTTAATGTGCCTGGGAAGACAGCAGAGGATAGTTCATGTCCTTGGGTCCCTGAACCCATGGGAGAGAACTGGATGATGCCCCTAGAGGTTTCAGACCAACCCAACTCTGACCTTTGCAGCTACGTGAGGAATAAACCAAAAGGACGATTCTTTCTCTCTCTCTGTCTCTGTTTCTCTTGCTTTCTCTGTAACTCTGCCTTTCAAATAAGAAATAAACCAAACCTTTACAAAAAAAAGAGTATGGGGCCCAGTGGCGTGGCCTAGTGGCTGAAGTCCTCGCCTTGAACACGCCGGGATCCCATATGGGCACCAGTTCTAATCCCAGCAGCTGCACTTCCCATTCAGCTTCTGCTTGTGGCCTGGAAAAATGGTCAAGGACGGCCCAAAGCTATCGGAATCCCGCACCCATGTGGGAGACCCAGAAGTTCCTGGCTCCTGGCTTCGGATCGGTCTTAGGATCGGTCGTTGCACTCACTTGAGGAGTGAATCATCGGACAAAAGATCTTCCTCTCTGTCTCTCCTCCTCTCTGTATATCCGACTTTGTAAAAAATAAATAAATCTTTAAAAACAAAAAGAGTATGTTCTTAAGCTAAAACTAGTTTCAATAAATTTCAAGTCTGAAATTGTCTATACTATTATCCAAAAAGCACCAAATGTTTAAACAATGAACTGCGAAACAACCCTTAGGTGAAGAAAACATATGCACATTGATTTCAAAGTAAATAGAAAATTGAAAAATAATAAGGATAAAAATCAATAAGATAAAATAGAAAAAATAAAATATGAACTATGTTCAAAACTGATTATTTGAAAGGGAAATTAATACCAGGAATGAAATATCACTGTAGATAACAGACATCCAAAGTACAAGGAAATGATATGCACAATTTAATGTCAGTAAATTCAGTATTACATGATGACATATTATGGAAAACAACACAGTACAAAAACTGACAACAAGATGAAATAAGGTTCTAATAAACCCTAATAAGCATCACATTTTATGAAACTTCCAAAAAAGAAACAAACCATAGGCCCTGATGGTTTACCAGCAAATTATACCAAATACTTAAGGACAGATAATATCAATTTACTACAAATTTTTCAAAAAATATAAGATTGAAAAATGGCATAATTCTGGTACTAAAACCATACAATGAAGATGTTTAAAGACAGTGACAAACTGGCATATGTTATGGAAGATAAACCCAAAAATCCTTAACAAATATTAATAAATAGAACCCAGCAATTACAAAAGCTATAATAAATGATAAGCAAATGTTTTTTTTTTTCTGGTAGGGTACGAGAATCAATCAATCTAATCAATCACACTAGTGGAATAAAAAAGAAACATTATAGGGGGAGGAGAGAAGAAGAAAATAACAACACAATGTTTTCAGAATTGTACCTAAAAATCACACTGAATCTGCTAAAAACTAATTAGCAAATTTAAAGAAAGAGAAAATCAAATTACCTCTACAGATGGAGTAAAAGCACTTGGTAACATTCAGTAAAGATTTGTGATAAAAATAAAACAAGACAAAACAACTCTACAAAGCAGGAATAGAGGGAATATTCTTGGGACTAGCATTATGGCACAGAGGGTTAAGTTGCTTTTTCCTGTGATGCTAGCATCCTATGTGGGCACTGGCTTGAATCCCGGTTGCTCCATTTCTGACCCAGCTCCCTATTAACCTGTCAGAAAGCAGGAGACGGCCCAAGTGCTTGATCCTCTGCACAAACATGAGAGACCCATATGGAATTCCTAGCTCCTGGCTTCGGACTAGCCACTGTGGCCATTTGGCGAGTGAAACACTGGAGAGAAGATCTAAGTCCCTTTGTATAAACTCTGCTTTTCAAATAACTAAGTGAATCATTTTTTTAAAGCGAATGTTACCAATGAGATAAAGCATATATATGAGAAAACTGCACCAAACACCACTTAAATGTGATGGCTTTCCCCTAAGAGTGATTATAACGCAAGAAAGTCAAATCTCACCATAGCAATAAAGCATAAAACAGAAGTAAAAGGTGAAAAGACTGTAAGAGAAGGAAAACCGTCTCCAGTCACAGAGATTGATTATACAAACATTCAAGGAACAAAATCTACTAGAACCAATAAGTAAATTTAGTAAGGCCAGAGAACAAACAAGTTTAATGTCAGAACAAACAAGTTTAATGTCCCAGGGTTTTGGGACCCTGCACCCGTGTGGGATACCCGGAGGAAGTTCCTGGCTCCTGGCTTCGGATTGGCATAGCATCGGCTGTTGCGCTCACCGGGTGTGTGAACCATCAGACGGAAGATCTTCCTCTCTGTTTCTCCTCCTCTCTGTATATCTGACTTTTCAATAAATAAATAAATCTTAACAAAAAAAAAAATTCTAGCACTTTATATTTTTGAGTAAAAGAATCCCAAAGAAAAAAAAATGAAAAGGCAATAAATTCATGAGAGATTAATATCTTCTGTACCCATAGCATCACTTGCTCTAGTAATGAACTGGTTGAATACAACAGAGAATATATCAAGTTGTAAAATCCAGACTGGGAAGGATTGTCTGTGCATAACAAACATAATGAACAACATAATAGGAAATAACCGGCTTATTACTGTAAATATGGTATTGACAATGGACCAGTATGGAAAAGTGCAACTACATAGAATACTCAAACAATTTAACTGAAGAGGAATAGCAAAGCAGCACCTTACGTCCTCCAGGAGTGGGGTTTCATGTCACAGTTAAGACGCCACTGGGGACACCCGCATGTCTTTTAGAATGCCAGGTTTTGCTGCCTCGCTATCGTGTACCCTGGGGGTACCAGCTGATGGCTGAAGCACTTAGGACCTTGTCATCTACCTGGGAATCCCAGACTAAGCTCAAGCTCCCCGCTTCTGCTCGCTCAGCCCCTGCCTGCTGTGGACCTTTGGAGAAAACAACATATGAAGGTCTGACTCTTTCTCTAATTTTCAAACAAAACATACACACATACATACATACCTAATACATACATATGTGTGTAGACATAATCTGAACAATAATTTTAAAAATGAAAAGTTGGGCCCGGTGCTGTGGTCTAGTGGCTAAAGTCCTCGTCTTGAACACACACCAGGATCCCATATGGGCGCCAGTTCTAATCCCAGCAGCTCTGCTTCCCATACAGCTCCCTGCATGTGGCCTGGGAAAGCAGCTGAGGATGGCCCAAAGCCTCGGAATCCTGCACCCACATGGGAGACCCGCAAGAGGCTCTGGGCTTCTGACTTCAGATCGGTGCAGCACAAGCTGTTGTGGTCACTTGGAGAGTGAATCATTGGATGGAAGCTATTTCTCTCTCTCTCCTCCTCTCCATATATTTGGCTTGGCAATAAAAATAAATCTTAAAAAAATTTTTTATTTTTAAAAAAGGAAAAGTTCCTTCTACTTTGAGCGGTGACATCACACTTTTTTTTTTAACAAATTAGTTCCTATTCATATGCACAGAGCAGGGGGGGACCCCAGAGTGGAGCAGGCAGACAGGAGGAGGCTTGTATCCCAACCCTGAAGACTCCCAGATCCTCACCAAGAACTATCAGTACGAGCTCCGAGGACTACATTCCAACCGCCAAGGAGACCACGGGGAATTGAAGTTCGGTGGCCAAGAACTCAGAGGTCACCCACCTCCATTTGAATCTCCCACATGGGATGGAAGAAGCCCATACCCTGTCTTGTAGGATCCAAGGTCATCGGAACAACAACCAGGAGCACTGAGTGATCCGCAGAAACAAAACAGTAAACTTCCTTCGGGACTAAGGAGAGGAGCTTTCTCTGGTTCTTGCCTGGTGCCGACTTTGGGTCCCCACCCTCTCTCGTAATGGCCATCAGGATTGCTCCAGAAACCCCTCAAAACAAACTAACAAATAAACAAACAAACAAACAAAACCCCTAGAATAGATGGAGAACAGCAAGAAAAGCTTAGAAACAGGAAATGGGCAGTGGGGGTGCACTTATAACTCACTGGGTGGCACACAGAGATTAGTTACTCCTCACTAGGGTTTTGAAGATTTCTCTGCACACCCCTCCTAAAACGGGTCACCTAAACTGTTGATACATGTCTTGTTAGAGTTATAGAGTTAGACTACCCGAAAAACAACCAGGTTCGGCAAAATCATGCTTCAATGCTATAAACTGCTAAATACTAAAGTTAAAATAGACATGAGACAGCTGAATAGTAATCGATAGCCATTTTAAGGTGTATAGAACCCAGCTGTACATAAACTAATAATTGTAATGTCAATGTAGAAGTCATAGGATGTGGTTTAGAACTTGCACTCATTTTTTTTTTCTCTCTCTCTCTTTGAACATGCTGGTTACACAATACCATGTCAACTAATTCCATTACGTTACAAATTGTTACTGATGTAATGTCGGGGCTTTTAATTGATTGGGATGATACTCTGTCGGCTCTACCTTCAGACCAGAGACAGTCTCCCATGAAACTGTTGAACTTATCTGGACAATAAGATGCTGGACTCTATGCTTTGTAGATGCTTGCAAGGAAAGAATCTCAACTGAATTTGACTGTGGTAATGCAACAAGATGGAAGAATCCACTATGACGGGGAGTGGGTTTTGGGGAGGGAAGGGGGGAATCCCAGTGCCTGTAAAACTGTGTCACACAGCGATGTAATCAATTAAAAAAAAATATCTAAATCATCATGAATCTGTTAAATACTAATTAAAATTAAAAGATAAAAATTTTTTAAAAAATTAGTACCTAATACAACAGGACTTCAAAAAGTAATGGAAGAGCCCAGCACAGTAGCCTAGTGGCTAATGTCCTCGCCTTGCATGCGCCGGGAACCCATATGGATGCGGTTCTAATCCCAGCAGCTCCACTTCCCATCCAATTCCCTGTTTGTGGAGTGGGAAAGCAGTCGAGGACGGCCCAACGCCTTGTGACCCTGTACGCACGTGGGAGACCCAGAAAAAGCTCCTGGCTCCAGGGTTCAGATCGGCTCAGCTCCAGCCATTACGGCCACTT
Organism: Ochotona curzoniae; assembly: GCF_017591425.1. Classification (NCBI taxonomy): domain Eukaryota; kingdom Metazoa; phylum Chordata; class Mammalia; order Lagomorpha; family Ochotonidae; genus Ochotona; species Ochotona curzoniae. Next base: position 7,771,841 of record NW_024466004.1, on the reverse strand, counting down.
GTGGAGTGAATCAAAGGATGGAAGATCTTCCTCTCTGTCTCTTCTCCTCTCTGTATTTCTGACTTTCCAATTAAAATTAAAAATAAATCTTAAAAAAACAGTAATAGGGCCCGGAGCAGTGGCGCAAGTGGTTAAAGGTCCTCGCCTTGCACACCCAAGACCCCATATGGGCGCTGATTCTAATCCCGGCAGCCCTGCTTCCCTTCCAGCTCCCTGCCTGTGGCCTGGGAAAGCAGTCGAGGACGGCCCAAAGCTTTGGGACCCTGCACCCGCGTGGGAGACCCGGAAGAGGCTCCTGGCTTCGGATCGGCATAGTATCGGCCCGTTGCGCTCACTTGGGGAGTGAATCATCGGACGGAAGATCTTCCTCTCTGTCTCTCCTCTCTGTATATCTGCCTTTCCAATGAAAAAATAATAAAAATAAATCTTTAAAAAAAAAAAAACAGTAATAGAAAATGGAATTAAAAGACAAGTATGTTTTGGTGAAACAATTTTTTGAAAATTCATGCATTTTCTGTATAATGTGAATTTTCCATGAATTTTTAATAGATGCATTGCATACACAATTTCAGAAATATCTTACATCAAGACAGACTTATCTTTTAACTCTATTTTTCCTTGCTGTATGTCACCAATCACTTGCATTTGAGAAACAGTAGGCCAACAGCCTAGTCTAACGAGGGGCAGTCAGAAAGAAAAGGATTCATGCAGAGACTGTGACTGAGAGTCACCAACAACGCTCTCCACCGCCCAGGTCTAACGTGTATTTGATACTCTGCACACACTCTGTGGTAGAGGACTTGTTCTTCTCAGCAGGAATGACTGTGGTAGGATGCAGCAGGTTTCTGAGCTGCAGTGACTAGCAAGAGACACACACACAGGAGGTGTGGCTAATTTACTTTGCTGAGATGGTTAAAACCTGAAACAAAATTACCTAGTTTATTCCCAACATTTTATATAATAGTAACTTAACAACAAAGACATTCCTCAGAATTTAAACATGCAATTGCAAGAAACATTCAGTACACGTTTTGCTCATTTAACTAAGAGTGAACAGTTCATAAGAAGTCAATATTTGAAGATAAGAGACAGGCACAATGAAAAGAAAGTGGACTTTAGCCACACAGGTTTGCTTCAGGTTTTATGACTGCATATAAGTTACATAACCTCAGTTTCCTCAAAGACATTATCTTCAGCATTTATGAAGGATTATTATAACATGATTATATATAAGATAATAAAGTTTAAAGCTGGAGACTGGTTCGAGTCTGGCTCTTCTGGATACAGCTCTGAACCAATGGTCTTCTTGGGAAGGCAGTGGAAGGATGACCCAAGAGCTTGGGGCCTCTGCATCTATATGGGAGATTTGGAATGAAACCTCTGGCTCCTGGCTCTGGCCTGGAGTGGCTATTTAGGGAGTGAGCCAGAAGATGGAAGAGCTCTATTTCTTTCAAATAACTCTTCACAAAAAATGAAAAAATTAAAAGAAAAAATTAAATCTGGTGGTAACAAACATAAGCATCTTTCATCGTCTAAAACTAAGTTGGCACTTGCACTTCTGGCTATGATGCAGTAACTGGCTGTCAATATCCCTAAATAACCCTAAAACTAGATGAAATACACAACGGCACTGAAGAATAGGCAGTACAAGATTGCAATAACCAGAGAAGGGGAACTCATGAGATGAGCCCTAGATAGCTCTGGCTACCAATGAGGGGGCAATCTACCCATATCAGCAGCAGGGCAAGCTTGTCTAAGCTAGGACTAGACCAAAATATAGGGCAGACAAATGGCTACCATCTGCCAGGACACCAGAGAAATAGAATGAGTGTATAACAGAAGTCAGAAACTCGGGCCCGGTGCAGTGGCGCAAGTGGTTAAAGGTCCTCACCTTGCACGCCCGGGATCCCATATGGGCGCCGATTCTAATCCCGGCAGCCCTGCTTCCCATCCAGCTCCCTGCCTGTGGCCTGGGAAAGCAGTCGAGGACGGCCCAAAGCTTTGGGACCCTGCACCCGCGTGGGAGACCCGGAAGAGGCTCCTGGCTTTGGATCGGCATAGCATGGGCCGTTGTGCTCACTTGGGGAGTGAATCATCGGACGGAAGATCTTCCTCTCTGTCTCTCCTCTCTGTATATCTGCCTTTCCAATGAAAAAATAATAAAAATAAATCCTTAAAAAAAAAATAACAGAAGTCAGAAACTCGATCTAGGTCTATGATGTGTGTATGTTTTAGATGGTCACAGAGTGGGAACTAGCCATGTTTGGACAGAGATCCAAGTGCCTGAGCCGTCACCAGCTGCTTCCCAAGGTGTAAATTAACAGGAAGCTGAAACTAGAAGGGGAGCCGGGACTTGAACTCAGGCACCCTGAAACAAACATCCCAAGCAGTATCTAACCACTACACCGAAAGCATGCTCTAGAATTGGCCTTCTAACCATCATTTCCAATTAGAAGGGAAAATTTCACAAAATGGGTAATATGGGTCAGAATGAACTCAAGGACAGCTGTGGACATCTTGTCCCAGAAAGGAAAGAAATACACAGAACTAATGAACGGATGTTGGAAAGAACAGAGAAGCTTGTGGAATGAGGTTCATTCTGCCCAAACTTGGGACAGTCCAAATACCTAAGAGAATCACTGTGATTAAAAAATACCAAGTAAATCAAGGAAGAGATTTCTGTAAGATGCAAGATCAGGGTCTACAGGGGAGGAAGAAAGCATACGCCGAACTTCTGGAATGCTGATGGCTACCTATTTCTTGACCTGGAAAATAATTATGCGAATGTTCTTTTCATAATGGCTTGTTTAAAAGTATGCATCTGTGGCACAAACTTCAAAATATACTTTGTATTTTATTATTTTATAATTAAAAAAAGAAGATAATGTCATATAAAAACAAAGCCATTTAGAAAGAAAATTAAAATCCCTTACCTGCAAGAGTATGTAGGCTCTCCTACTTTAAAAACACGACCACAAAGATGAGACGGTTTGTTTGCTCTTTCTAATTTTGAAAATCCAAATGTAGGGTCTTCACCACAAAGATACCATTCCATAGGTCCCAGTAAGACATGCTGGGCTAGCATGTCTTCCTTCTGCGGATGAGGGTTGGGACCTCTACAGTAGATTTGGGGTACGTAGTGGGCTAAATGCTGGTATACTTCTCTAGTGAGGTCAGTGGCCTGCAACCATTTCTTTAAAAACAAAAACAGAAAAAAAAAAATGTAAACAGCACTAATAAAGCTGCAATTTTGAGTAAATCTACTCTAGTTTATTTTACATATAAAACAATGAGAAGAGAATCTTTTATTTATTATGCTCACCCCCTGTATATCAGAAACTCAATCTAAAATGTCAGGTACTTTAGAATTGCAATTTAAAATACAAGCAAAGTTAAAATGAAATGAGACGCCCCTCTCAAAATGACTCGAGGCGAGCCTCTGTGGGTGCTTCGGGAGACTAACCATGGAGCTTCCTTGAAATCACTGCAGAAATCAACCCAGAAGTCACTCTGGGTGTGGGTACAGATCCTCATGTCACTTTGCCCTTTGCAAGAGCTTGCAGTGTGAACGGGAAAAGCCAAGCCACTAGTTTTGCTTCTCTTCAGGTTTACAAGTCTCTTATCAACGACAAGCAGTAAAAGACATCACTTTATTAATTATGCCCTCTTTCCCGGATCAAGTTCTAATGATAAGCCCTTTTCCCTGTTCATGTTTGCTTTTCTTCCGAACTCCTTGTTACAATCATCCTCACACACCTTAAGGACATCAATCCAATATGAGGGTACTTTAAAAAACTCATGAGTCTCCATGTTGCAAACCGCCAAATCCCAGCTGCTCTACTACCAATTCAACTCCTTCTTTCTGTGCCTGAGAAAGCAGAGGGAGATGGCCCATGTATGTGGGCACATAACGCCCATGTGTGAGACCTATTTTGGGCTCCTGCGCTGTGTGGTACAGCCTTACCATTGGTGGCCACTTGGGGAATGAAATGAAAGAGGGAAGATCTTTCTCTTACTCTTTCTCTGTCACTTTGCCTTTGAAATAAATAAACCTTTAAAATCATAAATAAATCTTTATTAAAAAGCTCATAGAGGGCCTGGTACTGTGGCTTAGCGGCCAAAGTCCTCACCTTGAATGCACCAGGATCCCATATGGGCTCTGGTTCTAATCCCGGCAGCTCCACTTCCCATCCAGCTCCCTACTTGTGGCCTGGGAAAGCAGTCGAGGACGGCCCAAAGCCTTGGGACTCTGCACTCGTGTGGGAGACCCGGAAGAGGTTCCTGGATCCTGGCTTCGGATCGGCATAGCATTGGCCGTTGTGCTCACTTGGGGAGTGAGTCATCAGACGGAAGATCTTTCTCACTGTCTCTCCTCCTCTCTGTATATCTGACTTTCCAATAAAAATAAATCTTTAAAAATATATATATAAAAGACACTTTTCTTAGCCATATCCAAGGATAAAGGTTCAATTTTTGTCCTACCATGGCAAGCCAACATAAGAAAAGTTAAACAGTAAGACTGAAAATATTCATCTCCACAATCCTAGAAAGTATTGGTGCTGCAGTCTGAAGTCCTAACACATAAGACAAGTTTTACTTCAAAATTAGTTTTTGCTTTTATTATATTTTTGGCTTCGATTTCTCTCCAATTTTGATTTTGCAGAATTTTAACCCAGAGAGAACAAAATGCTTTCTAGGGGTCAGAAGCGAATCCTCTGTCTGCAGTACTAGCATCTCCATATGGGTGCTGGTTTGAGTACTACCTGCTCCAGCTCCCTGCTAACAGCCCCAGAAAACAGCAAAGGATGGCCCAACGCCTTGGGAAACTCAGGCACGTGGGACACCTGTTAGAAGTTCCTGGCTTTCAGCTTTGGTCACAATGGCCCAGCTTTGGCCACTGTGGCTATCTGGGGAGTGAGCCAGAGGATAGAAGATCTCTCTCTCACTATGTCCTCCCCCCACCCTCTTCTCTTTGTAACTCTTTAACGTAAAATAAATAAATAGATATTTTAAAGAAATACTTCCTAAAAGAAATTATGTAGTCTTGTGGCTCCAACAACAGAAAGGTCAAATCTGTCCATAGATTTCCTTATCAGCTAACATCAGTTTCTGGTTAAGAAAAAAAAAAAATCAGCCATCTTATATGAAACATATTATTTGTAAAACAGCGATTTCACTCTAAGCACTACCTTGCTGCATATTACCACACATTATTAGCAAGACAAAAATCTGGTTCAAAAGGGCTGGTATACAGTCTCCATCTGTAAAAAAGCTTACTAGATTAAGTAAAAAATACCCCACCAACCAAACAACCAACCAACCAACAGATCTGGACTGCTGGGAGAAAAGTAGTTGGTGGGCATTCTGGTTCTGGTTAATGCCAAATTTGTGTTAACAATACCAATCTGCCAACATTGTTGCCTACTCCATTAAAAAAAAGATTTATTTTATTTTTATTGGAAAGGCAGATCAGATTTATGAAGAGGAGAGAAAGACCTTTCATCTGCTGGTTCATTCCCCAAATGGCTGCAATGGCCAGAGCCGAGCTGACCCAAACCCAAGAGCCAGGAGCTTTCTCCAGGTCTCCCAAGTGGGTGCAGGGTCTCAAGGCTCTGGGCCATCCTCTGCTACTTTCCCAGGTCACAAGCAGGGAGTTGGATGAGAAATAGAGCAGCCGGAACAGGACACGGCACCCACATGGGATGCCAGCGTTTGCAAGGTGAAAGTTTAGCCGTTAAATTTAGTCGTTATTGCTCTGGGCCTGCCTAATACATTTTGTAAAAAAAAAAAAAGAAAGAATAAAAAGAAAAAAGAAAAGAAAAGAAAAGGAAACATATGTAGGGAAGTCAACTCCAGAGCCCAGGCTGGTGGGGGACTGTGGATTGCCTGAAGAAGGGGAGGGACTTGGGGATGTGTGGGAGTGGGTTTTACCAAGGGAATACTGCACTCGCAGGTAAATGAGGAAGTTGAGACTGTGGTGTAAAGAGAGGAAACTGGAGGACATGTCTGGATCAGCCTAATGTGCCTGCCCACATGGGAAATCTGGGCTGCATTTGGTGTCACTGCCCACTGCTTGCCAGTGCACACAAAAGCTAGGGTTGGAGGGAGGGCCTACTTGGCAGGGCTGGACCACAGTCCCCTGTCAGTCAGTGTCTGGCAAACAACTGGCCATGCAAGGCTGGGTCATGAACACCAACTGGTATGCAAGAGAACCAGATCTGTGGACAGATTTGATAAGGGACAGGTAGGCTCACCTCTGTGATTCTGCAGTACCTACTGATCTGCATGAGAACTGGGGGGTGGTGATAGGCCCAGCTATGCATAACCATGCAACTCAATGACCCTCAAAAGAACTGGGGTTTGGACTAGGCCAGGCCAGCTCAGGCTGCATCACCTATAGGTACATTCAAGAATCAGGTCCGGGGCTGGGCTGGACCATAGCACCTGCCAGCACATGCAAAAGCTGGGACTGGGGGTGGACTATGCCCAGCAGGGGCCTAGCACCCATTGGCACGAGCAAGATGCGTCTGGTGTGGGAACTTGGGAAAGTTCCCTACTAGGCTGTAGTTCCTCCTTGTGAGAGCCAGGACTGGGGGTAGGCTATACCAGGCACATTTGTACCACTCATTGGCATGTATGTGACTGGCTTGGGGAGCAGGCCAGGTCAAACTGTAGTACCCATTGACATGCACAGGAGCCAGGATGGGGTATGGACCATGCCAGGATAGGCTGCAGCACCCACAAGCAGAAGTTGGAACTGAGGGGTCAGACGGGTCAGGCCAGGCTGTAGCATTTGATGGCAAATGCCAAGACTGGTGGTAAGCCACACCAAGCTGGGTTTGAGCATCACCAAGATTCAGGCTGGGAGTGAGCCTGGCAGGGGAACCAAGGGGATCCTACTATTAGGGTGTGGTTCCCACCAGTAAGCATGAGAGCTGGACTGGGCTAAACATGGCTATAGCACCTCTTGGCATGCATGAGGGCTGGACTGGGCTAGGCCCCAGCACATACTGGTTTACATGAGAGCCAGGTTAGGGGGTGGGCCAGGTGGGGCTGAGTTGAGGTACCTGTCAGTGAGAGCCAGAATAGGTACAAGTTAGTTGGGTGCACCTACCAGTGAGTGACAGGACTGGAGGCTGGCCATGTCAGGCTGGGTCAAGCACCCACCAGTGTGTGCAAGATCCAGAACTAGGTGTTGGTCTGATATGGGAACTTGGGGAACTCTCTTATTAGGCCATATCTCCTGGTGGTGAGTTCAAGAGCTGAGGCTAGGGACAGCTGAGGCAAAGCTAGGTTGAACTACAGCACCCATCAGCATACACATGGGCTAGGTCTGGGGGCAGATCAGGCTGGGTCAGTCTGCAACACCTGCTAGCAGGTGCAATAACCAGAACAGGGTCCTGGCTGGGCCGGGCTGGGCTGCAACACTGGCCAGTTCACATGAAGGCTGGGACTGGGGTGGCTAGACTGGGATAGGCTACAACACCTGCCACCATAAGCTGGGACCGGGGATAGGCAGGAGGGAGCCAGGCTGAAAGGCCCACTAGCAAATGCTGAGGTGAGGCAGACCATGCCAGATTGGGTGACAGCACCCACTGGCACACACAAGACCTAGGGCCAGGGACAAGCCTGGTAGGGAAACTTCAGGGACCCCCTCCTCCTTGCTAGGCCACTGCTCCATCTGAGCATGAGAGCTAAGACTGGGGGTGGATCAGGCTGGGTAGGGCTGCAATACCTGTTGGGAGAGGACTGGGCTAAGCTAGGCCACTGCACCCATTAGCACATGCAAAAGCCAGAATAAGTGTTGGCCACCAGGCTTTGTGACAATATCTGCTGGGAATGATTGCAAGTAGTGTCAGGGTGGACTACAGTACCACCTGGCAAGTGCAAGACTTGGGAGTAGGAGTGGGCCTACCAGGGGAACTGTGCGCATTCTTCTGTTGGGTTGCAGCTCCCATTGGTGAGCATGAGAGTCAACGCTGTGGTCAGGCCAGGATGGACAAGTCAACATCAGCACACATGTGGGCTGGGTCTGGGAGTGGTTGGGTCTGAGCTTGTGTAGGAGAGCTGGATAGGATGCTGGATGGATCAGACTAAACAGGTGCATATGACAGCACGTGCAGGAACTGGGATTAGGGCAGGCCTGGTAGAAGATAGTGGGGTTTGCCCTGACTAGACTGCAGTTCCCACTGATGTGTATAAGAGCTAGGTTTGTGACACACTGGGTTGGGTTAGGCCACAGCACCCATCGTTTGTGTGGGAGATAGGGCTGGGGTCACAAGTGAACAGCCAACGCATTCACTGATATGTGCATAGGGTTCCAGATACAGGGAACATGACAGCCAGCTCCTCTGGGCCAGGAGAGGAAGTTGAGTGCCATGTCAGAGGATGGAAAGCAGAACAGGTTGGACATCTCTCCTGGCTAAGCTTCGGCAGCAAGTATCTGCTCTGTGGATGCATTAAGGTGGACTGTCAACCAACAGACTTGGGAAAGATTTTCTCAACCCTGGAGCAATGAAACCAAAAACATCTTGGAATTATCCAAATCATTCAAATAACATCCTTGGAACATTATTCCCCATGGGGTCTCCAAGATGACATCAAATGACCATCTCCCATCCCTGTGTCCTGATGTAGCTTGGCAGCAGGAATGCCCCCGTCCCTTACCTCTGCCCTCTAGCAAAAATAGCAGAAAAAGAAAAAAATTGGAAACATGTGTCCCACCCCATCACCCCGCTCCCTCAAAACCTCGACCCTTTCCCACCCTGATTAGTGGCCCACATAGGCATACATCTAACAACATTAAAAATAAAATAAAGCACATATTACAAAATGACTTATACATTTCTTAAAAGAATAAAACCTGTAGCTTTTCGTATTAGTTTCTTGCTAGCATATGTTAACTTCAGCTATTTCTTCAATAATAATTAAAAAAAAACACACATCAAGGTTTCTACTTTGGTTCTATTTTAATTCATCATCGTTCCAGACATTTACAGTAGTCACATCAATGTGTACAAGGGAATAATAAGCATTCACAATATTATAAGTCCCCCAAAAGGGAGTAAAGAAACTGTCAACCCATCCTGCTAAACATGTTATGACAAGGTTTTCAGGAACTTTCCTTTGCAAAACGTAAGCCTTGGGATAGTGAGCATTTACAATATATAAAAAATGAAAGAATTCCTACAGGTTGACCTTTCATTACAGTATTTAATTATGATTACACAATTAAAGTTGTATTTTAACCACATTTTGTGCTGCTTTCAAACAAGAATAAATAGCAGGTAAGTTACTCATGAAAGAATAATTACTAATGCTTACATGAAGCTTTCGGAGACTATATTAAGAGAATCCTCAAATGAAGTTTTCTGGGACTACATTAAAAAATTTTTAAACAAATTAAGAGGCAGGGCTGGCAATGTGGCATAGCGTGTCTGCTGCATTCCATAAGGGCACTGATTGGAATTTCAGCTGCTCCACTTTTGATCCAGCTCCTTGCTAATGTGCCTGAGAATAGTCCAAGTGCTTGGGCCTCAACACGCACATAGGAGTCCCAGAAGCTTCTGGCTTGTGACCTGGCCTGGCCCAAGCAGCAGAGTGAACCAGCAAATGGAAAGCTTCTCTCTCTCTTTTTTCTTTCTCCCTCTCTCCCTCCCTTTTTTTCTTTCTCTGATTCTGCCTTTCAAATAATTAAAACTTTCAAGGAAACTTAAGAGGCTTACAAATCAGGGCATTACTAATAAATTTACAGAAATTGAAAAATAGGGCCTGGTGTAATGGCTCAATTGGCTAATGTTGCACCTCCAAGCGCCAGCATTCCACATAGGTGCTGGTTCCTGTCTTGCCTGCTCCACTTCTCTTCCATCTCACTGCTTGTGGCCTGGGAAAGCATCAGAGGATGGCCCAAAGTCTTGGGATTTAGCACCCATGTGAAAGACCCAGAAAAAGCTCCTGGCTCCTGTCTTCAGATCAGCTGAGCTCCGGCTGCTGTCGCCATTTGGGAAGAGAATCAGTGGATGAAAATCTTTTTCTGCTTCTTTTTCTCTCTGCAAATCTGCTTTTCCAATAAAAATAAACAAATCTTAAAGCAAGAGAAAGCAGCCAGTCATAAAAGACAAAAGTTCTATGCTTCCATTTATATGAGATATCCAGAATTGTCATACATATAACTGAAATAGATTTACAGTTACTTAGAGTTTGGGAGTTCAGGGTCCAAGAAGTAGAAAGTAACTGTTAATGTATACAGAACTGCTTTTTTCAGTCGAGGACGGCCCAAAGCTTTGGGACCCTGCGCCCACACGGAGACCCGGGAGAGGCTCCTGGCTTCGGATAGGCATAGCATCGGCCACTGCGCTCACTTGGGGAGTGAATCATCAGATGGAAGATCTTCCTCTCTGTCTCTCCTCTCTGTATATCCGCCTTTCCAATAAAAATAAAATAAATCTTAAAAAAAAAAAAGAACTGCTTTTTAGTGGAGATGGAAACTTAAAAGCTGATTGATGTAATGGCTACACAATTCTGTGAGCTTACTAAAAACCATGGAATAGTACAGAATGTGAGTTATGTCTCAATAAAACCTGAAAAAGGTAAAGTAAAAATAAGACATAAAACGTTCTCAAAGATTTTGCATCTTTCACATATTTGGGGAAAACAACATAGTAATTGTGTTTTTTAAATCTCCACACTCACGGGCATATAATATAATCAATATATGACATGAAAATAATTAAAGTCAAGTAGGATTGGGAAAGTTCTGTTACAGTAACACTTCTGCCAAGAATAAGGGAAGTCTGAAGCCACAGTAATATCCTGAACTGAGTCAGTTCTGGTGTTTTTATCCACGAGACCTACTAGCAGCTAGGATGAACAGGATCATAGAAAGTCAACGATCGAGATGACACCTTTGCTCATGAACTTGAAGTCATCCTCACAAATCACCAACAGCAGACGGACGGAAGGCTGCACTGCAGCCTGTCCGCCTTGCTCAATTTCTCAACAATGCACTTGCCATCTGGCTGGCAACTTTATTTATTCACTTTAATTTATGATAAAGGACTGCTGTGGAACCTAAACTGGAAGAACAGTTTGAAGTATTTGGTTACAGAAGGAAAACCCCTCGCAAATTAAGGCGCATGCACACACACACACACACATTTACATCTTTTTTGCTTGGAGAAATTGTACTGGCCTCTTCAGAGTGAACTTTGTACAAACCTCACTGCTCAGAAGCCATTTAAAGGTCCACAGAGTAAAAGTAAAATGTAGCTAGGATGAAACCAAACTGCCGTTTCTTTGTATTTCTATTGACTCTTCCCCCACTGTACCCCACCTGAGGAGTTCACTATACAAGAGCTAGGAGCCTGGCCTGCAGGCTGGTTGTATAACTGACTTTGTCCAGAACCTCAGCAAACAGGAGAAGCCCAGACTCTTCCAACAGGAATAATGGAATAAGTATCCAGTAACACTGGGCTAACAGACACAAAATTAAGTTTGGGGGGGGAGGAGCCAAACTTAATTTGAGGCAAAAAAACAAGTATATGCCAATTAGAGAAGATCTAAGTAAAGACTAGCTGTTGTTATTATTTCACTGTTCATGAAGTTCATTTTTTTAAAATAAATGAAAGGCAGATGCGGGCTGACAACTATTGTGCAATGTTAAGTGAAAGTAAATGAAAACAGACTAACCACAAGTCAGTTTAAAACACAATCAAACAATAGACTCAAATCATTCAACAATTTCTCTCCCTCAACTCTTCACCTCTGCTCCTGTCACTTATTTCCATGTAGACTTTAGTCCTCATCAACTCACTCCAAGAAACTTTTAGCTCCACCAACAGGGCCCACTCCAAACTGGGTCCTGATCTGCATCCTGACTTCATGGGTCACCGGGAACTTTCTAAATCGGAGCCCTTAGAGGCAGGGCCCAAGTTGTTTGGGTCCATTTCTAATCATTCCAGACAACCTGTTCAAATGGGTGTGTTCCTTACCAGGTGGGGGGGGTGGGGGGAGATGCCTTCTTGTTTACCAAAGTAATCATGGCACAACTCCGTTAGTTTACTCATAATACTACTACAACTCCTAGGCAATACTGAGTTCTAATAGTTTAAGTTTGGGCCACAATTGCTCCTCCCCACTGTGGTATGACCCCCACTCGAATTATTAGTTTGTATTTGTTGACAAATGCTGCCCTCTCAAAGTTACATAACGCTTGTTCTCCGTCCAACTTGCCCCCCCCCGCCCCACCTCCTGGAAAAACGCTTTCCTCTCCCACTTGGTAAACCTGCCCAGACACTGCTTTGCACACACGCATCCACGCTGCCCACGAACCAAACCCGGGCTAAGGACAGGGCCACGCGGCAGACACAGGACAAGGGGTTTTTTTATGGTGGCATGTGTTTCAGCCGGGGAAGCACCATTCTGCTTAAGCCCAGAGAAAGAAAGTCAGCCAATTGCAAACACTAGGGAAAGCCGCTTTGCCTCCCGTCTATCAGGTGCCGTGCAGGACTAAGATCCATGTGTTGAGGACTTAGCGGATAATGCAAGGGCTGCGGTTTCACCCGGGCAGAAGGGAAGAGCGAAGGTGGCGGGTGCACAGCACAACCCCGGGGGCTACCAACCCGTCCTCCCACCCCCAATAGGCAGGATCGGGGCACTTCCCGGGCTATTACCCGCCACGACACAGGACCGGAGCACTTGTCACCCCCCCAGTCCGTGCAGGCAGCTCCAGGATTTCCAGGATCGGGTCCACCCGCACCTCCCCGGGCCCGACATTCCCGCCCAGGTCCAGGCACTCACTCCGGCGATCTCCTCGGCGGAACAATCCAGCAAACTGCGGTCCGTGGCCTGCAGCTCGGGCTCCAGCTCCGACGCCATCTTCTCTCCTCCTCCTCCCCAGAGCTAACGCCGCCCTAAGGGCCGCAGCCTCGGCTCAGCCCGGTCAGCCGCGACTGCCACCTCTGCCTCAGGCACGCAGTCCCGGAGCCGTCCGGGAGGCCACGGGTGGAGCAGGAGAGCAAGCGAGTGGAGGGTGACGAGAACCGGGCAGGTGGGACGGCGGCCTCCTGCACTGCCTGCCGGGCTCAGCGCCCAAATGGCAAGTCACTGCCTCCTCCCTGACCCTGGAAAGGACACAGAAAAGCCGGGGCCTGACACCCTTGCTGGACACTGCCGCGTCCCGCACCGGGAAGGGGGCAATAACACCCGGGAAGGGAAGTGGAGCACTCTGGGTACTGTAGTCGCCCCAGACTGAGAGGGTGGTGGCACTAATGAGAACACTCCGCCATGGCATTGTGGGAGTTGTAGTCCATTTTTTCCAGGGTGCGATTGGGTGAGTGGCAGACGGAAGGAGCCGGGCTTTCATGCACAGTGGGAATCATGGGAAGTAGCTAAGAAAAGAGGCGCCCTCCTGAGAGAGAATCCGAGGGCGAGATTGTGTGGGAAACCTAGTTTAATGCCCACAATTTCATGCGTTCATTTCTGAATGAACGCTCCGCCCCAGCTCCAGGAGAGCTGCGCGGCGTGTGGTAGCTTTCCAGTGCTGTGGAAGGCCAGCCTCTGGTGAGTTCACACATCTTTGTCAAAGAATGAATGAATTACATTCTACTCTTCGTAGTTCCACGGCCCTGCTAATCCATCATCCCTTCATGCCCTACGTGTCACTCAGGTGGACAGTTCCCGCGGTTTTGAAGGTTTGGATTTGGGTTTTAAAGGCTTCAAGCAATGTAGCTGTGACCACGTATTAGAATGTATTCCAAATCTTGCTGACAGGTAAAGGACGATATCAAGTGAATTCGAAGTTTTATTCTTAAGAAAGACAGTTGAATACAGGAAGAAAAAAACGAGCGAGAGAATGTGGAAATAACGGTCTCACCCACCTTCTTGTAAGCCCTTGACCCTTATTTCCCCAATCGACTATGTAAAAATCATCAAAAGTAAAAAATAATTATTGTTACCAAAAAAAGGACAGTAGATAGTCAATGTTAGATAATCATTGTCAGATTTGAACACAGGCAAATTATGTTTTTGTAAGCTCGTGATTGTCAACTAGGTGACGGAAGTTCTTCAGTCATGCGTTCAGTCTCCAGTTCATCAGAAAAGTGCTTTTGCATCAGCTATACAGTTTATCAATTGTCAGAGGTTATCAATAATTTATACCCAGAAAGAAGTTGAGAGTTACATCTAGGGGAAAAATAATGTCTATTCTGGATCAAGTTTAAGACATGTTTATATTATTTTAAAGTAATATTATACAATTAACTCAGGGTTTTGTTTTTTGTCTTTTAAAGATTTAAACTGAAACCAGGAGCCAGGAGCTTCTTTCAAATCTCCCTCGCAGATGCAGGGTGCCCAGGCTTTAGGCCGACCCCCACTACCTTCCTAGGCCACAAGCAGGGAGCTGGCTGGGAAGTTGAACATCTGGGACCTGAACTGGCATTCATACAGGATGTCAGCACTGGGAAGTGGAAGAGTTAGCTGATTGAGCTATCACATTAGGCCCTGATAAACGATCTTAAACTCTCTTGGTTGGTGCTCTATACCCTGACTGTGTCTTTCCCAAATTTATGTTGTGTTCCTCCCACTACTCAGTGCATGCACAGCATGATGGTGATGCAAGGTGGGCCTTTACCAGATGGTGGGTAGTGAACCCAGAGGTCATGTGGATTGGGTGTGTGCCTATGTGTATAAGCAACTCACTGCTTCAACCATGTCAAGGACATGGTGAGAAAATAGCAGTCCGCGAACCAGAAAGTAGCATTTGGCTTTGCCTTGATTTTGGATCTCACAGCCTGTAGACCTGTGAGAGATAAACCTATTGCCTCGAGTACAGAACATGACACATTGGAGAGCAGTCCTTAAAAAAAAAAAAGAAGATGTATTTATTTTTTATGGGAAAGGCAGGTTTATAGAGAAAAGGAGAGACAGAAAGATCTTCCATCCACTGGTCCCCTCCCTACGTAGCCACAAAGGCTGGAGTTGAATCAATTAGAAATAAGGGGGCAGAAGTTTCTTCTGGGTCTCCCATGCAGGTACAGGGTCCCAAGGCTTTGGGGCATCCTTGACTGCCTTCACAGGCCATAAACAACTGAACTTGAAGGGAAGCAGTGTGGACATGAACTGGCACCTATTTGGGATGCCAATGCTTGAAGAAAGAGGATTAATCAGTCAAATCATCATGCTGGCTCTTATTAACTCAGTCATTTAAAGAAAAGATTTGTTTATCTGAAAGGCAGAGTTATGTAGGGGAGAGGTAGGGAGAGAAATCTTCCATTCACTGGTTCACTCCCCAAATGGCCACAGAGGGCTAGGAAGCAGGAATTATATCTGGGTTCCCAAATGGCTGGCAGGGATCTAAGTACTTGTACCTTCTCAGGCGCATTAGCAGGGAGTTGGATTGGAAGTGGAGTAGTGGCAGAGACTTGAAGAGGAACTATGATATGGGATGCTGGTGTTGTAAGTTGCAGCTCAGCTCTCTGTACCACATCAGTTCCTTAACTTTTTTTTTTATGGTCCTAGTGAGCTTTATTCTCATTTATGAAAATAAAGATGATCGTATATAAAATCAGAAATTCAAAATCAATAATAATGTTTTAAAAAGGAAAACAGAAAACTTCCCATTTCTTTTACTCCAAAGCATTTCCTCAAAAGAAAATAATTTTTTAAAAAGCTTGTTTTTATTTTTACTGGAAAGGCAGATTTTTTATTGGAAAGGCAGAGGAAGAGAGACAAAGATCTTCTGTCCACTGATTTATTCCCAGAGTGGCTGGAAGGACGAAAACTGAGTCGATCCAAAGCCAGGAGCCAGGAGCTTCTTCTGGGTTTCCCATGCTGGGCAGGATCCCAAGGCTTTAGGCCATTCCCTTTAGGCCTTCATAGGCCACAAGCAGGGAGCTGGATGGGAAGTAGAGCAGTCAGGACAGGAACCAGCACCAGGGATCCTGGTGCATGCAAGATGAGGACTTTAGCTGCCGGGCTACTGTGCTGGTCCCGAGAAAATAAATTTTAACACTTAGTATTCTTTCCAGAAGAAAAACAAAAAAAAAGCACATGTGCCTCCAGGAATATCCATAAACATTCTTTGGTGTTATTACTTTGTATTTTTGCCCATCATCCTTGCACTGATCTACTCTTCAGTTGAAATCATCTTGGAGGAAAACTAAGATTGTCACATCTGAAAGCCAAGACTGCTTCTGAGAGAATGCCCTAGCATGGAATTTAAGCCAATAAAAGGAAGTTTAAGAGATTTTCATTCCTTGCCCTACTGTTGTCTTCCTCCTTTTACTTTAGGGCTGACTTTAATGTTCTTTTTCAACGTTCTTTTCTGGATGTTTAAGTTATTAACCTCTTTTTTTCCCCAATCAGTTCAGTTAAGACAGTCATTCATCAACTTAAGCATGTTTTAGAATTTGATAAAATGTGGTTTGCAAGATCCCACATGGTAGACCAGCATGGAATTCCTGGCTCCTGAATTTAACTTGACCCAGACCTGGTTGTTGAGGCCATTGGGAGAATGAACCAGGGGTGGAAGATATTTGTCTTTCTGTTTCCTTCCCTTCCTCTCTATTACTCTGTTTTTCGTATAAATACATAAATCTTTTAAAAGAAAGAATAAAATTAAAGGTGTAGACATTTTTGTACCATTATTGCTGAAGACCAGCAAAATCAATTCCAGAATAGCTCATAGAACCAAGTGTCTAAAGCAGCAGCAGTTGAATATCATCAATCTTTTGAAAGATTGGCAGTATTCAGTCATTTCCCTGTCAGGCTGGTACATGTCCAGGATCTGTCTAGTGTATGGTGATCCTTTCTCCTGACATCCAACAGGACTTGAACCTGCAACTGGATGGTATGCAGACTACTTCTGGAATTTGCCTGTATAGATGAGTTTCAGAATCCACATTGCTTGTAATGTTCTCTTCGTCCCACTGAGGATGGATGATCAACGCGTTCTGGATTACTCACCTGAGCAGGAAGCTTCTGTTCTGTTACCCCTGCTGTAATTCTCCACCAGACTTTCTGCTCCAGCCTGTCATGGAGACAAAGCCCCAGCTGCTGCTGCTTCGGTCTCCCTCCTCTCACTCTGGCTTCTCTCACTGGATCTCCTGGAGGTTCTGCTCACACGCCCCAGGCCTGGAATCCTGCCACACTCCCAGCTTTTTTCATTCTCACCCAGGATTTCTTCTTTGCTCTTCCATAACTAAGTCTGCCAGCAAAGTATTCTCCAGAATTTCCTCCAAAGCAGGTCAGTGCTAATCTCTTACATTTAACATCCTTGAAATGACCTCATTTGCTACATGTTACCTTCTTTGATCTTTCCAACTAGTTCTTTCTAGTGCAAAGCTGTAAATGGAGGCATCAGTGCATACAATTCCACTTCGGACCTCAGGGACCACTTTAATGATTTCTCATGGTAGGACCCCTAGTTCATTTTTTCAGGGAACACTTAGTAAGGTATGCTAGTCAAAGTGGTTGAGGGCCTGTTGCGGTGGCCTAATGGCTAAGTCCCCACCTTACACACACCAGGATTCCATATTATTCCAGTGGGTTCTAATACCGGCAGCCCCGCTTCCCATCCAGCTCCCTGCTTATGGCCTGGGAAAGCCCAAAGCCTTGGGATCCTGCATCTGCGTGGGAAACCCGGAAAAAGTTCCTGGCTCCTTCAGATCCGAGCAGCTCTAGCTGTTGCGCTTACTTGAGGGGTGAGTCATCAGAAGGAAGATCTTCCTCTCTGTATCTCCTCCTCTCTGTATATCTGACTTAGCAATTAAAAAAAAATTTTTTTTAATCTTTTTTTTAAGTAGTTGAAACATTTGCATCAAGACTTAATAGTCTAGCAAGCACATAGTCTTCAAACTTGGTGTTTTGTCTTACACCCAGGAAAACACAGGCTAGTTTTATCTCTGTTGCAACAGCGTGACATTCCTTCAGGCTCTAGGGCAGAGGACTCAGAGTTAACTGAGACAGCATACCAAGAACAAAATCTTTATCTGGGCTATGTCTTTTCTTAGTTCTCGTTATAATTACGCCTGTCAGCCCCCCCCCCCCTTTCCAATGTTCCATTACAATGTACAGTGCAGTGTTGTGGCGGTCGATAATTTAATCACAGTGATGGGTGCTGTTTGGACATTTCAGTTCACAAAGCAAATTCACTTTAGGAACAAGCTGCTGTTTCTAGCTTTTATCATGGAGCTGTAGACGAGTTCTTTACAAACCAGGGTCTAGAAGAGATACCTGAGTCTTCCAGGTACCCACCAGCCCATGACTTCCAATTCCCTTTGGCAATTAGGGCATTCGCCCGCTGGGCTCATTTTATGTTTTATGGGTATGGCACATGGTCTGGGTGACATAAATTCTTTAGTGTTTGATGACATTTGCTTGACAGACTAGAGTACATTGAATATGAAAGCAATTATTCCTTTTTTTTTTTTCAAGTATATGTGCTGCCTAAGCGAGCACGAAAGCAATTATTCCTTCACATACCTTTCATGACGTTTCCTCCTTGTGTGGCATTTGTGCGTGACTGTGCTTTCTCTTCTCCATGACTATTTTAATATCTGTTATTTTCCTCTATTTTTACCTGTGCTTCATCCTAGATATATTTTATAGTCTGACGTTCACTGTTGAGGTGTGTCTAATCAGATAGTGAACTATCTATTGAGTTTCACTTTGAATAATTTCATTTCTCATTCCTGGAAATTATATTTAATTTCAATTCAAAAATTTGCATTCTTTTATCTTGTCTTATTATTTATGCTTCTATAGTTTTCCTTTATACCTTTAAGACTTTCGGTACTGTTCATCAAATTGTCACATTACACAAATCGTAAGACACTATAATCTTATTTTTGTGTTTGTTGCCCCTCACTAGAATTGTTTCCTTTGTAGTTTTCTTTTAAGAGATATATTTATTTTTCATTTGAAAAGCAGGTATACAGAGACAAGGAGAGACAGAAAGAAAGATCTTCCATCCGTTGGTTTACTTTCCAAGTGGCCATAGTAGCCAAAGCTGAGTTGATCTGAAGCCAGGAGTCAGGAGCTTCTTGGTCTCCCACCTGGGTGTAGGGTCCCAAGGACTTGGGCCATTCTCCACTGCTTTCACAGGCCATTAGCAAGGTAGGCACTGGATCTCCTTTGTGTTTCACCGTTGTGAAATTGAAGATCATCTTCACCCATCAATAGTGGAAATATTGAGTTGAAAGCTGGAAAAACTTTTAGAAATGTTTCATTTTGGAGATATAGAGCTGTTATATTCATGAAAGAAGAACAAGGGTCTGGGGTAAAAAGTTAAGAGCAAAGAAGTGGAGGCTAGTGTTGTGGGTAAGGCTCCATCTGCAGTACTGATATCCCGTATAGGTACCAGTTTGAGTACTGGCTGCGCTACTTCTTATCAGCTCCCTGCAGATGACCTGGAAAAAACAGCAGGAAAGAAGGTCCAAGTGTCTGGGCCCCTGGCACCTACATGGGAGACTCAGATGAAGCCCCTGGCTCCTGGATTCTACCAGGCCTCACTCTGGTCATCATCGCTATTTTGGAAGTGAAGCAGCAAATCCAGGTCCCCCTAGTGGGTATCAGGGACCCAGCTACATGAGCCAATACCTAATGCTTCCAGGGTCTGCATTAGCAGGGAGTTGGGACCCAGAACAGGGCTGGGATTTGGACCAAGCAGTCTAATAAAGAACACAGGTGTGTCAAGTGGCATTGTAACTGCTGTGCTGAACACCACCCATTTTTAGACCTTACAATTATGTAATAATTCTACATTTCCAATTGATTGACATTTTGCCTAAGTGTAGAATTTTTAGGTTGCAAACAATTTTCATCTCAAATTTTGAAGGCATTTTCCCATTGTCTTCGGAGATCCAGTATTGTTAAGAAATCTAAGCCATTCTGATTCTTGATCCTTTACATATGAATTGTTTTTCTATCTCTGGAAGCCGGAAAGTTCTTTTTTATCATAAGGTTCACAATGATATGACTGGATGTGGGTTTATTTCCATTTATTGGTACTGAGCCTTTTCAAGTTGAAAACCTGAATCTTCAAAATTAGTGAAGTTTTCAAGAATTAATTTTTTAACTGGGATGGGTGCTTGGCGTGGTGATTAGAATATTGCTTGTGGCAACCACGTGTCATTTTGGAGTGTTTGGTTCAAATTGCACTACTTTGTCAATCCACCTTCCTACTGCTGTGGATCTCAGGAGGCAGCCAGGAAATAGTGCAGGTCCTAGACCCGATGTCAGGATGACATAGACTAAATTCTAAGTTCCTGACTCTGGCCTGGCCCTACTCAGGCTCTTGTAAGCATTTAGGGAGTGAACAGGTGGTTGGAAGGTTCTCACTCTTTGCATAGTCTCTCTCTCCTCTGCCTTTTAAATAACACAATAATAATAGTGATACATTTTGAAATGATGTTCTCTCTTGTTTCCATTTTTTCATGACACTCCAGAGCTAATCTTTGATTTTTCCTAGTTTTCCTATGTCTATTTATTAGTCTTTGCTTTTCTTTCCAGGATTTTTTTTAAGATTTATTTATTTTTATTATAAAGTCAGATATAAGAGAGGAGGAGATACAGAGAGGAAGATCTTCTATCTGATCATTCACTCCCCAAGTGACTGCAACGGCTGGTGCTGTGCCAATCCGAAGTCAGGAACCAGGAACCTCTTCCGGGTCTCCCATGCGGGTACAGGGTCCCAAAGTCTTTGGGCCATCCTTGACTACTTTCCCAGGCCACAAGCAGGGAGCTGGATGGGAAATGGAGCTGCCGGGATTAGAACTGGCGCCCATATATATTCCTGGTGCCACTAGGTCACGCTGCTGGGCCCTCTTTCCAGGATTTTTATCTTCAATCCTTGCAAAGAGGTTTTATTTTTTTAAAAAGATTTATTTATTTATTTATTTATTATAAATTCAGATATACAGAGAGGAGGAGAGACAGAGAGGAAGATCTTTCGTCCGATGATTCACTCCCCAAGTGACCACAATGGCTGGTGCTGTGCCAAACTGAAGCCAGGAGCCAGGAAGCTCCTCCAGGTGTCCCACATGGGTGCAGGGTCCCAAGGCTTTGGGCTGTCCTCAGCTGCTTTCCCAGGTCACAAGCAGGGAGCTGGATGGGAACTGGAGCTGCCGGGATTAGAACCAGCACCCATATGGGATCCTGGTGCGCTCACCTCATCTTGTAGGTTGTGCTGCTTCCCAGACAGAGGGAATCATTCACACACGTTGAGGGTGCACCTTTACTGTCAAGAGTCGTGGTGAGAGGTTGCAGAATCAGAAGTGCTAGACCAATCAGAAAAGGGAAATCCAATCAAAGATCTCTTAGTGGCTCTGAATTTGTTTTGTATACAGTCATGGTTATTGTTTCCTGGCCTCCCTTCCTCTTTATGATTTCATGACCAGATAGTTCACAATTTACATACCCTTTTGTTAAAAAGGTGTTTTCATTTTTACTTTAACCTTTCTGGTGAATTGTGAAATTGGTATTTCCAGTCCCAGTTTACTCAGTGAATTTTCATCAGATCGGTTACTGACATCGAGGGAAATTTCATTTTACACTCATATATTTACTTGTTATTCTTACCAATTCATACTTCTTTTCCCATTCTTTGCTCCAGTTCTTCACTTTGCTTTCTCAAAGCAAAGTCACTTTGCTTTCTCAAAGCAAAGTCCAAAACTATTCAGGCAGCATTCCCAGATATACTGGGGATTTGGCCCCTGTGTTACCGGATGGCTACTTGCACCTCATTACTTTTGCTAATCATTTGTTCTTGCCTTGTGTGGGGCTGTGTGATGGGGAGCAGTCATTGTCAGAGTAAAGGTCGTATGAAGGAGTGAAAGTCTTCCTTACGTATGTTTCCAAATTGGTAGAAAAAATCCTCAGCTACAAAATAAAGGATCAGGGATCTGGCAGAATGGCTCAGGCTAAATCTTCACCTTGCAAGTGCTGGGATCTCACGTGGGCACCGGTTTGTGTTCTGGCTGTTTCTCTTCCCATTTAGCTCCCTGTTTTTGGTCCAGGAAAGCAATCAAGGATGGCCCAAACCCTTGGTAACTCTGTACCCACGTTGTAGACTCTTCAGATTGGCTCAGCTCCAGCTGTTGCAGTCATTTGGGAATAAACCAGCTGATAGAAGATCTTTCTGTCTCTCCTCTCTGTCAATCTAATCTACCTTTCCAATAAAAACAAATTAAGTCTTCAAAATGAGGAGTCAGTTCCTCTATTCCCCACCCCCTCTTTTTTTTTTTTTTTTATCTGCTGCTTGGGAGCGATGGGCTGGTTGAAAGGACTCTTGTTTTATAACCCATTCTTTTTTCAGTCCATTTGACTTATAAGCTCATTCTTGAACCACTGTGGCCGTGGAATCCTGTTTCCAAATCAGTTGCTGAAGAATCAGGGATGCTGTATTCTGCACTGTAGCCTAAGAGTTGATGCCATCATGGTGGCCTTTACTGAACTAAGCGTTAATTGTTGTGAAGACCGACTTTTGGCCAGGATGAACTGGGCCACAGCGAGATAGCATCTCTCCTTCAGCAGTGGATGGGGCCCTCACCTACAGACACAGCAGCAGCCAGGACAAGGCCAGCCAGGAGCCACTGAAACAGCATGCTGGCTGTTAAAGACCTACCCCTTGACGTAGGGAGGCAGCGTCCATTCTATGCATGTGTTCATTTGCTTTCCTCCCTCATCAGACTGGCTCCTACTTTGTTCCACGGGATTCCTTAACCAGGGAACTATTGGCATGCACAAGAGCAAGTAGGAGCTGAATTTTGTCAGAAACTCAGGTTGACTGCCAATAGCCCAGCCTATGTGCTAAACATTGACCATGGTCCATGAATTTGAATACAAGAGGGAAATAATCCATTTAATGTCTAGATTCAGCTTCAAAAGCTGCAGAGCCTACTTGTACTTCTGCCCACTAGGGCGAGGCCTCCTCGTCCTGCTATGGAAATGTCCCCTCTGCCCAGCAAGGTGTAAGGAGACGGCCGCTCAAAACGACAAATATCGTATGTTTTCTTTGATGTAAGGCAGCCTTCGTGCAAAATACAAAGCTAATAGATATATAGGTAAACATACATACACATATATTGTCATGGATGAATTGTATAATGAAGACTAGCATACCAAAGTGATTCATTGCGGTATGCATCTCTGCTCCCAAATAAAAGGAGGCCTCCCAATGAAACTGTTAAAACATATCTTGACAATCTGATACTAGATTTTCAACCATTGCCTATACCTACAATGTCATGATACACTTAAATAAAATGGGCTTGCCGGAGTGCTGTATTATTGTAATAACATAGGGAAAAACAGTTTGTATGGCAGGGAGAATGGAGAGAGAGGAATGAGAGGTTGAGGGGGGAATCCCTGTAACTACAAAATCGTGTAATAGAAAATAATTTTTTAAAAGTGCTAAAATAGAAAAGACTGTTCCCAATGCTGGCGGCTTGACATGCGGGTAGCTGAGCACCTGCACGTCCCGCAGCCACTGGGCCATGCTGCTGCGAGGCTGCAGGGGGCGCGCGTGCCCAGGGCTGGCCGCTGCAGAGCCGGGAGGCGAGGCCCAGCTGCGCCCGACTCTCCCGGGACTTCTTCCTGA
Organism: Ochotona curzoniae; assembly: GCF_017591425.1. Taxonomy (NCBI): domain Eukaryota; kingdom Metazoa; phylum Chordata; class Mammalia; order Lagomorpha; family Ochotonidae; genus Ochotona; species Ochotona curzoniae. The sequence goes on along the minus strand of NW_024466004.1, from coordinate 7,748,245 downwards.
ACAATGGAGCTTGGCCGTTTGCTGGAACGTGATGGATTCCCGCTGCGCGAGTTGGGACTCAGGAGGTCTCAGGCTCCTTAAGCAGCTGGAACTTTCCATGGAAAGCACGGTGGTCTGGCTCCTGGGGTCCAGAAGTCAGAGATAAGTCCGCACCCTCTCTCATGAATCCCCCAAAGGCTCCTTCGGTTAAAGAGACACACACCTCGGGTTCGGATCCCGTGACAGGGAGCCAGAGGAAAGACCACACCGTTGTCTGCGTTGTCTGCATGGCTCCTCAGGCAGCGGCTGACTCAGAGCCCACACTGTTACTGTTGGTCCTTGGAATGACCTAGTGCCCAGATGTGGGCTGCTTGTCATATCTGGGTCTGCATTTGCGTGGGGGAAGGCCTGAATATGCAAGTCTTGGTCCAATCCATAGATCTAGACTGTATCTTGGAGGGCTCCAGTTGATGGTGTGTTCCTTTTAAGTGAAAAAAATATGGAGCCAGAGGTTTGGGCACAGTTGCCCGGTTATGTGTAGATTGCCTTCAGGATCTGCGTTGGGTCACCAGTTGAGATCCTGCCTTATCAGTGTAATAGCACAGCAAGGCAATTGCTCTTTCACTGGGTTAGAACCAAAGCAATGGCTGACCTTGCTGAATGAAAGGCGAACCACGTGTACGGTTGTCAGCTTTAGCAAATATGAATGTGGGCCATCACTTGAATTCGAACTTCAGAGATGGAATAAATGATTTTTACAATTGTAAGTATGCCCCAAAGATTACATCTGATATACTTATGCCAAAAATTAATGCATTTGTTTTTGGAACTCAAATTTAAGTAGATTTATTTATTTTTTTTGGCAGCCCTCATACAAACACTCCTCAGTCTGAAACACCTTACACCACTCTACAGAGATGAACCGCTAGTAAGAGTTTTGGATAGGGCCTGATCTTTGATGCAGGGCTTCAGTTCCTGCCTGGGACAAGCCCATCCATGTGGGAGTGTGTTTGTGTATCCAGCGACCGAGCAGATGATGGCTTTGGTACCATCCGTGTTAAAGGCCTATATGGTTTCTTGGCTCGTGGAGTAAACGTGGCTCAGGCCTGGCTATTGTGGACGTGTCGGGAGAGAACCTAGGGATGGAAGATCTCTGTTGATACCTTTCAAATAAAGTTCATATAAACAGCAATATTTTAAAAAGGTGTGCTCACCTTCTGGCTCTTCTGATTGTTAGCTGACTATATGGCCCCTTTGAGCCTTAGTTTACCTTCTGTGTAAAATGAAGGTAACTATTGTCTGTCAAGAGGGAAGCCTTAGATGCTGTTGGTGGGATTGTAAATGAGTATAGCTGGGATAGAGTCCAGAGTGAAAGCAAGAGCTACCCCATGATCGAGCAATCCTGTCCCTGGGTCTACAGCCACAGGAATGGGAGCCCATGGTGCTCCACGATCATGGCAGCAATCTTCGTAGCAGCCAAGGGTGGAAAATAACCCAAGTGTCAGTCCACATATGAGCTTTTCAAACGTGCTGTGTGCACACACTGTTTTTTAAATTCAGTATTCAAAAAAAAAACCTACAGAATATTGGGGCCAGCACCAATATTCATCAGCAGATGAAGTCACTCCTTGGGACGCCAGCAACTCAGAGTAACAATCCTGGCTTCTCTACTTCCAATCCAGCTCCCTACTGATAGGCCTAGGAAGCACCAAGGAAGTTCATGTCTCCCATCTGGAGACCTAAATGGAGTTCTTGGCTCCTGGCTTTGTTCTGGCCCAGACCAGTCAGCTCCTGGCTGTTGTGGCCATTTGGGGGAATGAACTGTGCGCAGAAGATGTTCTCTGTTTTCCGGTTTCTCTCCTTCCTCTCCATGTCATTTTGCCTTTCAAATAAACACATCTTTCAAGAACATAAGAAAATGTTGTACGTTGTGACAATGGAGTTGGACCTAAAGAAGCCACTGCTAAGTGAAGTAAGCCAGACCCAGGGAGATAAACACCTGCTGATCTTCCTTTTATGTGGGATCTGAAAACACCAGTGCACATTAAGAGAGTGGAATGCTGGTTGCCAGAGGTTGGGGCGGTGGTAAACAGGGAAATGGGAGAAGTTGGTCAACGGATACCAAGTTTCAGTTAGAGAAGAGGAATGAGGAATCTGTTGCATAACACAGAGATCATAGTTGATAGTAGGTGTATTTCAAAACAGCTAGAAGGGAGGCTTTTAAGCATTCTCTCTGCCAAGAAATGACAACGATTTGAGGGGATGGACATGTGATTTTACCTGATCTGATCATTCCACGCCTCATATATATTAAAATATCATGTTGTACTCTATCCATCTGTCTGTAATTTATCCATGAAAAATAGAACGGGGTGGGTATTTGGTGCAACAGTTAAGATGCTGCTTGTGATGCCTGCATGCCACGTTTGAGTGCTGGTTCTCTGCTCATGATCCAGCTTCCCGCTGCTGTGCACTCTTGGAGGCAGCAGAAGGCAGCAGGAAGCACATTCCAGGGGAGATTGCATTGAGTTTCAGACTCCTGGCTTTGGCCTGACCCAGCACACAGTGGACATTTAGGGAGTGAGACAGCAATCTGAAGAGCTTGCTCTCTGTTTCTTACAAACAAAATCCTTCTTAAAAGTTGGAAATAAGTAAGAGTTTTTTTTTTTTAATGGAGTTAAATGAGTCCTGAACATAAGAGACATTGAGTGTTTGTTATCTATTTCCGCTAATTATCCATTATCAATAATGGGTTAAGTCACCAGCTGTGACCCCAGTGTCCTGTGTGACCCCTGGTTTAAGTTCTGGCTGTTCTACTTCCCATCAAAGTCCCTGTTAATTTACCTGGGAAAGTAGCAGAATATGGTCTTAGTGCTTGGGCCTCTGCCATCCATGTGAGAAATCCAGACGGAGTTCCAAGTTCCGGGGTTTGGACTGGCCCAATCCCAATTGTTGCAGCCATTTGGGGAGTGAACTAGTGGTTGGGATATATTTCTCTGTGTCTCTCTCTGAAACTCTGCCTTTCAAATAAATAAATCTTCGGAAAAATGATTATCATTAATAGGATATATCGTGTCTTAAAGACTCAAATGAAGACATATGGTAGGAATTTTTCTATCTTTTGCTTTTTCATTTTTCCTGAGTTCTTTTGTTGAAAGCATTTAGTTTCTGTTGGTGATCATGTAGGTTATTGTCAACACTTGGTAAATCTGCATCTTGCTGCAGTAAACATCTGTGGTACACTGGATATCTGCAAGAGCTTCCTCTGAGTGCTCTGGGCTGTGGCCAGCCAGGACTCACAGGGTCCCTCCGGCCCCCCTCTCCCAGTGGGCAGGCTGCACCTGAACTCCCTGGCCGCTGAGCCAGCACCCTCTCCCCGGTGCTAGCAGCTTGTATTCCAAGACAATATGGAGAGCCATGGCTAAGGAGCTTGGATGCAAACCTCAGTATCCAAGGAAGCATTTTACAGCCAGCCATCTGGGGAGTGAACCACAAATAGGAGTTGCTCCTCTTCCCCCACTTCCCTCTCTTTCTCTGTAACTCTGACTTTCAAATAAATACATTTGTAGATGAAAGTATTTTAAACATTTTAAAAGGTTTATTTATTTTTGTTGGAAAGTCAGATATACAGAGAGGAGGAGAGACAGAGAGAAAGATCCTCCATTTGCTGGTTCACTCATCAACTGGCCTCAACAGTTGGAGCTGGTCTGATCGAAAGCCAGGAGTCACGAGCTTCTTTCGAGACTTCCACATGGGTACCGGTTCCCAAGGATGTGGGTCATCATGCACTGATTTCCCAGGCCATAAGCAAAGAACTGGCTCAAATGTGGAACAGCTAAGGGCCCTGCATGATGGTCTAGTGGCTAACGTCCTCACTTTGCATGTGCAGGGATCCCATATGGGTGCCAGTTCTTGTCCCAGCTGCTCCACCTCCTATCCAGCTCCCTACTGTCAGTTTGGGAAAGCAATAGAAGAGGATCCAAAGTCATGGGGCCCTGAACTAGTGTAGGAGACTGGAACGAAGCTCCTGGCTCCTGGCTTCGGATCAGCTGAGCTCTGGCCATTGTGGCAACTTGGAGAGTGAACCAGTGGACAGGAAATCTTTTCTCCTGTCTCTCCTATCTGTAAATCTACCTTTCCAATAAAAATAAATAAATCTTTTTTAAAAAATGGAGTAGCTGGGACACAAACTGCCATCCATATGGGATGCCTGTGCTCGGAGGTGGAGCCTGTGAGTCATTGCGCTGGCCGCTATTTTAAACATTTATTTTTGAATAGATTTTAACCTACTTGAAAGATAGAATCTTCCATCAACTGTTCACTTCCCAAATGTTTGCATAGCCCAGGATTGGGCCAGGCAAATGCCAGGGATCCAGAATGCCATCTGGATTTCTCACGTGGGTGTCAGGGGCCAAAGCATGTGGGCCATCATTTTGCTGACTGCCATGAGTGTTAGCAGGGAGTTGGATGGAAGCAGAGGAGCTGGGACTTGACCAGCCTGCTGACAGGGAATGCAGATGTCGCAAGAAGTAGCTTAGCCTGTTTTATCACAGAACCCATCTCTCAAGATGGCATTTCCAAGTAGTGTGTAAACATCTTTATTGATGGGGCCAGGAATGTGGTGCAGCAGGTTAAACCATTGCCTGCAATTCCATTTGAGAACCTGTTCAAGTCCCAGCTGCTCCACTTTCAATCCATTTCCCTGATAATGTGCCTGAGAAGACAACAGATAATGGTCCAAATGCTTTGCTCCCTGTCATCCATGTGGGAGACCTGGATGAAATGGCCATTGCGCCATTTGGTGGGTGAACCAGTGGATGGATGATCTCTCTGTGTTGACTCTGCATTTTAAGTACATAAAATAAAATATTTATTAATGCAAAAATTGCATAATGAACAAAGAACAAACTTAAGACATAGTTCTCTGGCTGTGGCAACTGCTAGGTTGCCTTTATACAGAGGAAAATGTTATACTACTGGGAGAAAAGCAGCCAATTGCTGGTGGACACTCTGGGCCTGATGAATCCCAAATTTGTGCTAACTGCACCAATGTGCCCAGCAGAGTTGCCTGTTTTATTATTATTATTATTTTTACAGCTATTTGTGGAAGGTTGGGAATGCTAGGCTGGGACATACCACCCCAATCCCTAGGCGGGGAGATTGCCCAGAGAAGAAGGTGTAGGGACATATTGGAGTGGGACTACTGAGGGCATGTTTGACAAGGGAGGAATAACTTCTGGTGTCTTCCACAGACTGGGCCACTGTACTCGTAGGCAAGCAAGGGAGCTGAGATAGAGTGGGCTTAGAGGGGGGATATTGGAGGGCATGTTTGGGTCAGGCCAAGGCACGTGTCCACTTGGGGGACCTGGGCTGCTACCCACAGGCACACTTAAAAGCTGGAGCTGGGAGGCATGCCTGGCTGAGCTAGCCCACAGTACCCACATATGAGATTTGGAGCAGGGAATGGGCCATGTCAGGTTGGACTGCAGTACACACCAGAATGGGAAAGAACTATATTTTGGGTGCAGATTCCATAGGAGACTTGTGGGTTCACCTTTTTGTTTTACAAGGAGAGCAGGGGTAGTGATAGGCGGAGCCAGGCTGGACCACAGAACTTACCTGATAAAAACCCATCTGACACTTGTGGGAGCTGGCACTGCAAGGAGGCTAGGCAGGGCCAGATTGCAGCACTTGCTGGTACATACAAAGGCCAACACTGAGGACAGATCATGGCAAGCAGGGCTGTTGCACATGCTGGCATGTGTGAGATCCAGGTCTGGGAGCAGGCCTGGTGGGAGAACTTGGGGAACTTCCCTGTTAGGCCATGGCTCCTGCTGGGGAGCACAGTAGCCTGGGCTGAGGACTTGTCAGGTCAGGCAAGGCTGCAGCACTGCTCAGCATTTGTGTGATCTGAGTCTGAGAGCAGGCCAGGCTGGGTTTGCTATAGTTTAACAGCAAGGAGTACCTTCCTCCACTTCACCTGCTATGGACACAAGGAGAAAAATTAAATCAAATTTTAAAAAATAAAATGAAGATAGAATCAGTAACCAAGTCATATTGAATTTTACATTAATTTTGTATTTAAATGTATTTCACTAAGATATAGTTCATCTTTAGTTCTGAGTTTTTTAGTGCCTCCCTAAATTCTTTACCAAACACAAGTGCCTTGTTAACCTTGTAGCAAGTCTGGGTTGTGGCTGGTACCTATTCAGATGCCATGATGTTTACATAAGAGCTTCACTGATAAATTAGTTCTTGCTCTTGTCCTAAAAGGAGGATGGAGGTCTTTTTCATAGAACTCAAGCGCACACTGTATGCCTGGTAGCCTGCATGAGCCCAGGGTGCCTGTCTAGGAACTGGGGCTGCTGACAGGAGTCATGAGCCTTTCTCTGTTGGCCCTGATCATTCTCCTTTAAGGGCTGCTTGTTCATCCACATCACACCGTGTGAAATTTATCCTGAACCCTGCTACCCAACAGGAGTCAGCCCTGAAGGGATCTAACATAGCAAGCCTCATATGTGTGGTTTTGAAATCCCACAGGAATGTATCTACAGCATACATTTCTACAAGTAGAATCACTGGTCCAAATGATATGTACATTATAAGTTTTGATAAATATAGCCAATTTCCTCTTCTAAAGCATGTATCAATTTATACTCCCACTAAAAGTCTGTGAAAATAATCATTTCCTTACATCCTTGCCAATATTGAAAATTATAGCACTTTATAAAAATATTTGTTAATTTCACATATGAACAGTAGTTCATTTTTGTTTCAATTTGTATTTCTTAATTACAGAGATAAGCAACTTTTATCTTTTTGTGTGTTTTTAAATGTTCTCTGTGTTTATGACATTAATAAATCCTTTTATGACTCAGTTCTCCAGTGTCATTTTTCAAGTAGATTGAGGATTTTTTCTTGTTGATTTTGCAAATGCTCTTATATTAAAAAGAGTAACTATTACTTGTATTGCTAACATTATCCTGCTTATTGTCTCTTTTGATTCTTTAATGATGTATTTATGACGTCAAAGTTGTCAACCTTTTCATTTATGTTGCTAGATGTATTTTAAATTTAAACATCTAAAGTTTTTTTAATTTGAGAGACAGAGGGAGACCAAGAAAGAGAGCTCCTATTCATTGTCATGCCCCGGGTCCCCACTTCAGCTAGGGCTGCAGTCAGGGCTGGAGGCAGGATGTGTTTTAGGTCTCCCTGATGAATGTCAGGGACATAGCTATTGGCCATCATCTGCTGTCTCCTATGGAAAGTATTGGTGGCAGCTGGAGTTAGGCGATCTTCCATCCCCTGGGTCACTACGCAGATGGCTACAACAATCACGCTGAAGTCAGGATCCAAAACCAGGAACTCCATCTGTCCTTCCAGATGGGTGGCACGGGCCCACATACTTGGGCCATCTGCTGCTGCTTTCCCTGGGTGCATACGCGGGGAGCTGGATCTGAAACAGAGTGGCTGAAACTTGAACTGGCATTGTGAGTGCCAGCCTAACTCTGTGCCGAAAAGCCGATCCTCAGTTGTTTGTTCTCAATGTCATTATCACTCATTCAACCTGAAAGTCTTTACCAGTTTGTATCTTCTCAAGACAAATGATTTTATAAATGCTAACTTCCTGAAAAAACATCCAGACTTGCTGCTGTCTGTGATGGAGCACATTTGTCTCCCTTGGTCTTTAGTCCGCGGGATTCCCTTAGCTGATCAACAGTGCTAGAGCTCCACTTTCTAGATGTCATTGAGTTTTTTGCCCTCTTCTTTTCCCTTCCTCTCTTTTCCTGCTCCTTTATCCCCTCCTTTACCTCCTTCCTTCTCTTTTCTATTATGTTTTGGCACAGCCAACACTTCAACAGCTTTATGGGCAAAGGTGCAAATCAATTTGTTTACATTTCTTCCTTTTGTTTTCATATTTAAAAATGGCTGGACATAGTATTTTAGATTGAAGACCATTTTACTCCAGCCTTGAAGACATTACTCTAACAGTTTCTAGGTTCCTTTTAAGAAATTTAGAAGCCTTTTTTCATAAAAAGAATTTATTTCCATGAAAGATAGAATTACAGAGAGAGAGTGAGTGAGGGAGAGACAGAAAGAGAAATCTTCCATTTGCTGGCTCACTCCCCAAATGATTACAGCAGCTGGGGCTGAGCCAGGTCAAAGGCAGGGGTCTGGAGTTCCACTTGGCTCTCATCTGTGGGTAACTGGGGCCCAAGTGTCTGGGTTATCCTCTGCTGCTTTCCTGAACACATCAGCAGGGAGCTGGATTGGAAATGGAACAGTCAGGACTTGAATCATACTCCTGTGTGTATCAGTGGTATCACAGTGGCTTACCCCACAGCCACCACCAGCCTGGGAAAGCAGCAGAGGGTGGCTTCTCCCCCGAGTACTCTTCTCTGCTATTGCTCTGGAAGGCTGCAAACCAAGCTGCTGCTGCTGTGGGAGCAGAGGGAGAGGGTAGCGGGGTTAAGCATGGAGCTGTGAGGATGCCACTTGACACACTGCCTTTTGGTGTCACAGTGTCCAGGTTTGAGCTTCTGAATCCAGCTTACTCGTAAGGGACCTTCCGGGAGGCAGCAGGTGGTGGCTCAGTCTGGCCCTTACTACACACCTGGAAGTCCCACATTGGCCGAATCAGTGAGCTAGTGAATGAAAGATCTTTGTCTCTGTCCCTGCCTTTCAAATAAAATGAACATGAATACATAATAATTTATTTTTAAAAATTTTTTTAAAGATTTATTTATTTTTATTGTAAAGTCAGATATACAGAGAGGAGGAGAGACAAAGATCTTCCATCCAATGATTCAATCCCCAAGTCGCCACAATGGTTGGTGCTGCACCGATCTGAAGCCAGGATCCAGGAAGCTCCTCCAGGTCTCCTATGAGGGTGCAGGATCCCAAAGCTTTGGGCCTTCCTCCACTGCCCTCCCAGACCACAGGCAGGGAGCTGGATGTGAAGTAAATCTGCCAGGATCAGCACCAGTGCCCATATGGGATCCCTGTGCGGTCAAGGTGAGGGTTTTAGCTGCGAGGCCACCCCACTAGGACCTGAATACATAATAATTTAAATATAGAGTCTACATTTGCGAGTGAAATGTGCCTGTAGCTTTCTTCTTGATGTAATTTTCAGATTCAGTATTCATGTCCTACATGTTGTGAAAAAGAGTCTGTAAGAGTCAGCATTGTGGCACAGAAGGTTAAGCTACCACGTGAGACACCAGCATCCCATATCACAGTGCTGATTGGAGTCTTGGCTGCTTGCCTTCTGATCCAGCTTCCTGCTAATGTGCTTGGGAAGGCAGCAGGTCATAGTTCGAGCACTTGGGCTCTTGTTACCATCATGGGAACCTGGATGGAGTACGTGGCTCCTGGCTTTTTGCCTTGTCTGGTGTCAAAATTTGTGATCTCTTTCTCTTCCTCTGTCTATGCCTTTCAAAGAGATAAAATATTTTTAAAAATTTCCTAAAGGTAAAGTATAAAAAGATACAAAATGTATAATATCTGGTCCTAGGCAGAATGGTTGCCTCCCCTCCTTCAGAGTAAATCCCAGGCTGTGGGGTGAGGCCTTCCTGCTTGCACTTGCCTTGCCAGTTCTGTAACGCTGTGGCCTCAGCAGGCACAGAAGCAACGCTGAATGAAAGATGTAGAAATTACTTTCTAGAAGCTTCAAGGAGCCGGAAAAGGAGGGGAAGGAAAAGGAAAAGGAGGAGGAGGAAATTAATTGTGTTATTTGCACAAGGATATAATAAAACAAACTGTTTTTCTTCAGCCAACCACAAGACAGACTTGATACAGAAGAATGTCTACTGCTTCTTTCTTGAAAGCCCATGGCCATGGCCGGTTCTGGGCCACCCCTGCAGCACTGATGACGGCTTCTCCAGAGGAAACCCAGGAGGCTCTCTGCTCCTGGGGCCAGGCTTGGGGTCGCCTCCTGTCACACAGCAGAGCAACCTGCTCCCTCTTCTGTGTGAACATGGTGCTTGAGTCGCTGTACCTGCTTGATGCGACAATCTAATTTAAGACTGAATCGATGGCTTTTCTCACTGTATCTAGTGCCTGGAGGAAGTGGATAATTCTAGAGAGAGTTCAGTGTTATGATACACGAGGAACTTCTGGCTCTGACTGCAAATGGAACTTGCTGCTCTCAGCAGCTGCATTGGCCATGAGATGCTGGCTGAATGGGGTGGTTGGGCCGCCGACTTCTGCAAGTCCACGACCTTTGCAATGGAAAGGTTGTAAAGATGTCTTCCTATTTCAAATGGGGTTTGGCCTTAGGTCCTCTCTACACTTCTTCTGTCACAATTGATGAGTCATTGTTGCTCAAGTGATGAAGAGCATAAACTCTGAATTCAGAGAGAGTTGCTCTAATTTGGCTGTATGTCAAGTATGCTGACTCTGACTTTGCAGGTTTTTGTCACTACCAACTTTTTTTTTATGATTTATTTATTTTTATTGGAAAGGCAGATCAAATTTTTGCAAAGAAGGAGAGACAGAGAAAAAGACCTTCCATCTAGTGGTTCACTCCCCAAATGGCTGCAACAGCCAGAGCTGAGCCAGTCTGAAGCCAGGAACCAAGAGCTTTGTCCAAGTCCCCCATACAGGTGCAAGGTGCTAAGGTTTTAGACCATTGTCTACTGCCCTCCCAGGCCATAAGCAGGGAGTTGAAGGGAAGTACAGCAGCCAGGATACAAACCAGCGCACAGATGGGATCCTGGCACTTGCAAGGTGAGGGTTTAGCCATTGAGCCATTGTGCTGGGCCATCAGGCTGCTTCTATTTCCATGCTCATGCATAGTGAGAGCCCTGGTTCTCAGTGGCTTCTGCTGCCTCTGGCAGCACCTCCTCCGTGATGAGCAGGAGTTTTCATAGCACAGCTCCTTCTGGGCTGCCCACTCGGCCCCTTCTGGCTACTCTCTTATTGGATTACCACCCTCGAGCCCATTGGTGAATGGACATAAGAGACATGTGGCTGTGTCCATGGCTTGTCCTTCTGCATAGGTGTAAGGTGGGTGCTACAGGGACCTGGCAGTCTGAGTTTACCTATATCTGGGAAACACCATTATCTTTCCCACTAATTATAAAAGGATGAAATTGGAATTTCAGCAATTTCCCAAGCAAGTAGTTAGTACTGTTTCATGGGTATATTTTTAAAGATACAGATTTCTAGGAGCTGCTTACCTGTTAAAATGGAAAATGGGAGGATAACATCTTTATGAGATTCACATGGCTTGTTTTTCACAGAAAGGCTATTTTGCTTTGTTTGTGATGACAAACAGAAATCTAAGGTCTGCCAAGAGGAAATCTATTAAATCAGTTGTTATCCATGCCTAGGAAGAGGACAGAGTGCATTGGAATTGCTCGGGAAGCCCCATATTTGATTTTGGTGGAGTGACATCCCTAACATGCAATCTCTTGTACCTAATCAAAACTCTTTGTACAGAAGAACATTTTTAACATGTAAAAGTGGTTATCATAGATAATTGAAAAATAATAAAAGCAAATTGCCAAGACAAGAATTTGGCTTGCAGTTTGAGGCTAGTTAGGACACTGTGTCCCATATCAGAGTGACTGGGTTTTCATGCCCTGCTCTGGTTCCTAACTCCATTTTCCTGCTAATGCACACCCTGGGAGACAGTGGTGATGGCTCCAATGACTGGGACCCTGCACCCACGTGGGAGACCTGGAGGAGCTTCCTGGCTCCTGGCTTCAGTTCGGCACAGGAACCGTCTGTTGCAGTCACTTGGGGAGTGGATCATCGGACGAAAGATCTTCCTCTCTGTCTGTCCTCCTCTCTGGATATCTGACTTTGTAATGAAAATAAATCTTAAAAAAAAAAATATGACACCCCTAGCCCTAGCACACTGGGCTTTGGCTTGAGGCTCCTTAGAATTCACATGAGGAGAGGGAGCAAATCTTAACACTCGGGTGGCACACAGAGCAAATCTTTGAAGGGGGAATCTTCAGACTTCTAGCTGCTGCTACTGTGTAGCCAGGAATGGAGACAGCAGATGGGATGTCTCAGGGTGGGACACTTCTGGTTTTGAAGTTCTCTTTGCTTTTCTACTTTTGCAAATTTTTATTTTATTTGTGTATTGTTTAAGAAGTATTTCTAAAGGTGGATATTTAGTGTAGCGGCTAGGGCACTGCTAGGGATACTTGTATCTCATTCATAATACCTTGTGTATTATGGGCTCCAGTTCATATCCTGGCTGCTCTACTTCCCCTCCAGCTCCCTGCTTGTGTTCTGGGAAAGCAATGGAGGACAGCCCAAAGCCTTGGAACCCTGCACCCACATGGGAGACCTGGAAGAAGCTCCTGGCTCCTGATCAGCTTGGCTCCGGCCATTGTGGCCACTTGGGAAGTGAACCAGCAAATAGAAGATCTTTCTCTCTGTATCTTCTTCTCCCTGTAAATCTGACTTTCCAATAAAAAGAAATAAAATCTTTTCAAAATTTAAAAAAAAGTAAAGTTAAAATTACCTATGTGACTTTTATTAATGGCCTGCTTTATTTCCAAATGACCCCACAGGAATTATTTGGGGTGATTTTTGTGAAGTTATTTATTTATATAAAAATAGATAATAAAAACACACACAAAGATACACACACAGCAAAGAGGGAAAGATAGAGTAGAGAGAGAGGAGCTTTCACCTGCTGGTTTACTCTCCAAATGCCTACAAAATGCTGGCTGCATCCAGCTCTCCCACATGGGTAGCAGGAACCCAAGCATGTGAACCACCATCCACTGACTGTCAGGCACATTAGCAGGAAGCTGGACTGGAAGCAGAAGAGATACAAGCTGTGCCACAACACATTTTCCAGGATGTTGGATTATTTTTTTTAAGTTCTTCTAAAACTTTTATTTGAAAGAGCAAGAGCAAACTAGTGAGAGAAGAGAGAGAAAGAGAGCGGGCATGAGAGAAAGCAAGATTGCTGGTTCATTCCCCAAATGCCCACAATAGCTTGAGGCTAGCTAAAGCCAGAAGCTCAGAACTCCAGCTGGGTCTCCCGTGTGGGTCCCAGGGAACCATGTACTTGAGCCATCACCCGGTGCATCAGCTGTGTGCTGGAATTAGGAACAGGGCTGCCGCTCAGTCCCATCCTCTCTGATATGGGGTATCAGCCTCCCAAATGGCACCCACATGACTGTGCCAAATACCTGGCCCTCGGGCAGCTCATCTGTTTTCTTTACAACCCTCCTCAGGCCTGAGGGGATGAGAGAGAATGTCATTTCTCCCTAGCCTGTCTGGATGAGAAAGAAGTCCAAATGGGTCCGAAGGCATTTCCTTTAGTTGCGTGCTTCTCAGTCTCGGCTGACCACTGCAGTTTCCTGGGGTAGGGGCTTTGAACTGTCCTGGGGTTCAACTGCACCACTGTCCAAGGAGATCAGAGTTTCTGGAGAATCGCAGCTTCTCAGGAAACGGAAGTTCAGCCAGGACTGAGAACCACTCCCTCCGTCAGATCTGCAGACTTACCCTGGGAGAAAACTGAAGGTGTCTGGGACTATAGACTGCAGCTTCTAGTACACAGAGCCCTATAATGACCTTGAGGGATGTTTCTTAGGTCACTAGAAAGTCCCTTCACAAACCAAAGGAGTGAGATTGCCTTATTTTTCTGTTGTGATATTAGCTATGAAAGAAGCAGGTTAGAAATCTAATCTGGCAAATTCACCCTCCTGGCCACTAGAGGTACTGGATACAGTGCTGGCAGTAGAAGCCACATCTCTGGGGACTGTGCTCACAGCAGAAATAAATCGGCACTGTCATCCTAGTGGACAGAAGACCAGCATGTGTTGCCACTTTTAAACTTTCATGGAAGAGTTCAGTTCTATAAGCTCCCCCAAAGGACCTGACTCTGCCCCCAGGGATGAAAGTTAATGTAAAAACTTCTGGAGAAAGCAAATGTAATTGGAAACAGTATTTATGGAGAGCTTACGCTGGGTCAGATTCTGCTAAATGCTTCATGCAAATTACCTCATTTAAATCCCCACCTCAGGGACAGGCAATTGGCCTGGTGGCTGAGACACATCACTTGGGGCACTGGCATCCCCTGTCAAAGTGCTTGGCTTCCAGATCTAGCTCTATTCCCATCTTCCTAGTAATGTGCACCCTGGAAGGCAGCGGACGATGGCTGGAGTAGTTGAGTCCCTGCTACCCACGAGGGAGACCTGTGTGGAGTTCCTGCATCTGGGCTATAGTTGGGCTCAACTCGGGCAGTTTGCAGGCATTTAGGAAACGAACCAACAGATTGGGCCCTTCCTCTTTCTCTCCATGTGCCTGTGTGTCTCTATGTCTCAAATAAATTAAGGGAAAAAATGCAAGTTGTAAAACATATTCAGTACAATATCCAGAAAGCAATTGTGGGAGGGTATGTATGCGGGGGAGGGAAGACTGAAATAGTAACTATATTAAGGGGCAATCTCAGGCATTTAAACTTTCATCGTTGCATTTTGCTTTTTTGATTTTTCCATAATGCCTCTTTTTGGTAGTCTTTTTTTTTTTTTTCCACCAAGACATGCAAACATTTCAGGATCTGAAAGAACAGTGCCTGGTTAAAGGAAGTGGAAGGAGTACGTGGAAACTGGTTCTTGAATTGTCCTGAGCTGTACAATTAGCTCTGGAATTCCAACGGCTGGGGGCAGACAGAGGCCCACTGCCTCTACAGTGCTCACGTGACTTCGGGCAGTGTTTTTATGAGAGGGCCTCTTAGCTAGCTTCCTCCATTTCTGGTTGTTGACTTTGTGAACATCAGTGTGGGATCCTAATTGCATGCTTCTACATGTTCCGGTTTTATGTTGCCGTGCACTTTTTGGGCCATTGGAACTGCATTTGTTAGGGCCCTCTGGGTAAACTAGGTTGGGAGTTGAATGATCTCCTCCCTACAGCAGGATTCTGATTCCCACCTCCTGCTCATTCCTACCTAGAATCCCATACATACAGTCCTTCCTCTTCTTTTAAAAGTGTTTATTTATTTGGAAGAGAGATCTTCCATAGGGTGGTTTACTCTCCAAATGGCCACAACAACCAAGGCTCATCCAGGGTGAAGCTGGAAACCCAAAACTCCATCTGGGGTCTCCTTGTGTGGGTGGCAGGGACCCAAGCACTTGGACCATCCTCCATTGCCTTCTAAAGTGCATTAGCAGGGAGCAACCAAACACGTGTACCAGCATTCTAGCATGGCATGTTGGCATCACAGGTGACGGCTTAGCTCACTGAGCCACCATGCCCACCTACCCTCTGGTTCTGAAGTCTAATTCAAACACCTTCTCTGAGCCTCTAAGCCAAACATCCCCCTTTGCAAGGCCACTTGCACCAGGAGTTCCCACAGAATAATTCCATATACACACCTTCCCTTATCACTATTTCTTCATTCTTCAGCTGGACACGCCTCATGAATAGGGGGTCTGTTCTTTCTTACATCTACAACCTTGGAATCAGCATTTTTGAGAAGCAAGTCCTAGACCACTGGGATGACCAGTGTGTCCTAGCTGGGCCTATCTGGACTCTCCAGTATTCCACTCTGTTAAGAAATGAGTGGAGGCACTTTATGAGTAGTTAATAACTTCCTTGACTGGTTGGATTATTTTATATGGCAGAATCCCTGCTGGATAGGTGACCACTTTTAGCTATGTATTAACAAAATAACCTGACTCTCTACCGAAGAGGCTGTCTGACCCTCAGGCAAACACTGAAAGCAGAAAAAGTTCAGGAAGTCTTAATCCAGCTGTGAAAACAGGCAGGGAAGAGTTTTGTGGATTTTTCCAGGTATTACGTGACTATGCAGAATTCTGATCTAGGTCTTTTGATTTCTAATTGGAGTTCCCTTGAATCTGAGATTAACTGTGTGGAGATTTTTCTCCACATGTCTTTCATCACTTCACAGAATTGCACAAGACCTTTGTAAACCACTTTGTGGTTTTCTTTCAGATCCAAAAGATTTACAGTAATGGAACATGAGATATCACATTTCTACAAGGAATCATTCAATGTGGCAAAGGCAATTTTCATCACATCAGTAAATACATTTAATGAAATTTTAAGCAAAGATCTTTCTTGAGATGTGACAAAATGATCCTAAAGTTTGTCTGTTGGAATGCCCACCCAAGAAAAGTTCAAGTAAAATTTTAAAAAGGATAACTGTGAAGGGGAGAAATTCTACTATCAGGAATTAAGAGTACTAAGCCACAGTACTCAAGCAGTGAGGTGTTAGCATAGAATTGATTGACCAATAGAACTTTCAATGCACTGATTGATGCTAGGTGATCATTTGAATTAACATAAAATTAGATCTTTTTCTCTCCCAAAATAGCAAAAATAATTTCAGATGGTTTATACCCTATAATATAAAAAAAGGAAACTGCAAAAGAATCAGAAGAACTTGTGAAATGTTTATGTGATCTTCTGGTGAAAAAAAATTTTTTTTTCTAAATATAACACAAAGGCAAACAGTTATCACAAAAACAGATTAAATTTGGCTACTTAAAAGGTCTATCTATAAAAGGTACAATAGAAGTGATAATGTGAGAAAAACCTTTGCTGGGTGTATGAGAAATTATTCAAAAGACTTGGAGCTGGTGTTGTGGCCAGACTTCTGGCTGCAATGTCAACACCGGTTCCAGTCCCTGCTGCTTCACTTCCCATCCAGCTCCATGCTCGTGGTCTGGGAAAGCAGCAGAGGATGCTTCAAGTTCTTGGACCCCTGCACTGCATGAGAGACCCAAAGAAGCTTCTAGCTCCTGGCTCAGATGGATTCAGCTACAGCTTTTGTAGCCATTTGGGGAAAGAACCAGTGGATGAAACATTTTTCTGTCTCTCCTTCTCTGTATAACTCTGACTTCGAATGAAAATAAAATAAATCTTTTCTTTTTTAAGGCTTCTTACAGATCATCAAGGAAAAGTATTGGGTAAGCATGTGGCATAGTGTTTAAGACACTGCTTTGGTATCTGCTTTATATAACGGAATGCCTCGTGTGGTCCAGGCAGCAGTGGCTCTTTGGTTAGTGAACCAGCAAGTAGAAGATCTCTCTCTCTCTTTCTCTTTGATTTTTCAATGTAAATAAATAAATAAATCTTTTTTTGAAGATTTTTTTTGAAGATTTATTTATTTATTTATTGGAAAGTCAGATATTCAGAGAAGAGGAGAGACAGAGAGGAAGGTCTTCCGTCCAATGATTCACTCCCCAAGTGAGTGCAACGGCCGATGCTATGCTGATCCGAAGCCAGGAGCCAGGAACTTCTTCCAGGTATCCCACACGGGTGCAGGGTCCCAAAGCCCTGGGCCGTCCTCAACTGCCCTCCCAGGCCACAAGCAGGGAGCTGGATGGGAAGTGGAGCTGCCAGGATTAGAACCGGCGCCCATATGGGATCCCGGGGCGTTCAAGGCTAGGACTTTAGCTGCTAGGCCATGCCGCCGGGCCTCTAAATAAATGAATCTTAAAGGGACCAGTGTTTTGGGGTAGGATTAAAGCCATTGCCTGTAACCTTGACATCTGCTATAGGAACTGATTCAAGCCCTGGCTGCTCCACTCCTGATCCAGCTCCCTGCTAAAGGTCTGGGAAAGCAGCAGAAGATGGCACAAGCGCTTGGAGCCCTGTCACTCGTGTGGGAGACCTGGGAGAAGTTTCAGGTTCCCGACTCTTGCCTGTCCCAGAACTCCTCCTTGTGGCAATTTGAAGAGTGAACGAGCCAGTAGAAGATCTTTTTCTGTCTTTCCCTCTTTGTATCTCTGTTATTCTGCTTTTCAAATAAAATAAAGAAATCTTAAAAAAAAAAAAAGAAGAAGAAGAAAAATGCAAAGGACACAAATAGGCCTGTGCTATGGCACAATGGGTTAAGTCACTGCTTTCTGTGCTGCCATCCCATATGGGAGCATTTGAGTCCAGGCTGCTCCTCTTTCAATCCAGTTTCCTGATAATGCACCTGGGAAAGCAGCAGAGGGTAGCCCAAGTGCTTGGTCCTCTGCCACACATGTTGGTGACCTGGATAGAGTTCCTAGCTCCTGGCTTTGGTCTGGCCCAGTTCTGGCCATGGTGGCTATTCAGAGAGTAGGTCGGTAAATGAAAGAGAGTTTTCTTTCTCTCTCTGCTTTCAATGTAAATAAAATGAGTATTTAAGGGCTGGCTCTCACCATTCAATATGGGTACTGGTATATCTCTCTCTGTAACTCTTTCAAATAAATAGATAAATAAATAAATAAATCTTTCTTAGGAAACAATTTGCCACAGAAGTGCCAATAGCAACAAAGTTATGGAAATTTCTATCTCCTTCATAAAGTAAATGAAAGTAAGTAAAAAAGCAAAGGAATCTTCCCCTTGATTTTTAAGATGTATTTTATGTCATCAAAAAAATAATTGTAAGCACCAGTTGTTGTTTTTGTTTTGTTTTGTTTTTTTAGCACCAGTGTTTTTGACGAAAGAATCCATAGAAAGTTTCTGTAAAGCTGGCTGTACTCAGAAGTAATCCCTATGTGTGCTTTCTGATCTGGCAATCTCACATCCAGAAGAATGTTATGACAGAATAATCAAATGTGCCTGCAAATATTTCTTTATAAATAAGTATATCCAGGGAAATTTCATTTATTGAAATTAAAAGGAAGACATACCCCAATATCTTGTTCTAGGGAACGAATTAAGTGACAGTATTCTGTTTTAGTAGAATTGGAGAGTACTGTGACGTAGGATACTACATATAATGACATGAAAAAATCTTCCTGCTACATGAAGATCACATTACTAAGCCACAAACAGTATGGCATGAATTGTGTGTCGCAGAGTGTTCTAGAGTGTATATTGATTCTACATTATGAAAAAAATGATACTATGAATTACTGATAATTATCATCAAAGGAGACTTTTCAGGTTTTGA
The DNA here is from genome assembly GCF_017591425.1 of Ochotona curzoniae. NCBI lineage: Eukaryota > Metazoa > Chordata > Mammalia > Lagomorpha > Ochotonidae > Ochotona > Ochotona curzoniae. The sequence continues at coordinate 7,729,401 of NW_024466004.1, read as the reverse complement.
TCTGTGGTTGGCTTGCTTCTTAGAGTGAGAAGAAGAGAGATCTTTTACCTACTAGTTCACTCTCCAAGTGGCCACAATGGCCTGGGCTGGGCCAGGTGGAAGCAAGAGCCAGGAGCTTCATCCTGGTTTCCCATGTGAGTGGATTATCTTTCATGGTGTTTCCCAGGCCATTAGCGGAGAGCTGGATCAGAAATGGAGCTATCAGGGAGCTGGAAAGAAGTGGAAGCTTAACTTGCTATGACACAATAGCCTATCCATGATTTTTTTTTTTTTGAGGATATGAACTCCATCCTGGTCATTCTTGTGGTGGTAGGGGTCTAAGTACTTGATCCAGCATCCTACATTCCCAGAGTGCTGGAAGCTGGATTGGAAGCAGAGTGGCCAGGATGCCAATGATTCTCTGACATGGAATGCAGTGGTGCCTTAACCAGCTGTGCCACACTGACCTCAAAAGGAAACATTAAAAAAAAAATAGAATTGATGCTGGCATGACAGTATAGTGGGCTGATCCTTAGCCTGTAGCATTGGCATTCCATATCTGGTCCTGGCCATCAGCTTCAGACTGGCTCAGGTCTGGCTGTTGGGGCTATGTGGGGAGGGAACCAACAGATAAAGGATCTTTCTCTCTATCTCTCCCTCTCTCTGTAACTCTGACTTTCAAGTAAAACAAGTGAATTTTTAAAAAAGAGTTGAAGTTCATACTGCTTAATTCAGTTATTTCATTTTGAGAAAATTTTAAACCCTGAATATGAGCAAATAATTATACAGAAATTGCACATCACAGCAGTAGTTATAATAGAAAAAAATTAGAGCATGTGATCACCAACGTAAATTCCATCTATATTTCTGACAACAGACAAATGGATGAACAGATGAAGATAACCCCTTCACAGGAAAGCACAGTGAAGTGATCGCAAACCAAACCTGCCTGGACTCAAACCTCAGCTCTGCCATGGATGACCTGTGGGAACTTACATGGGTGACCTTCCCAAGCCCCAGGTTCCCGGGTGGAAAATGGAGATAAGAGCCGCTACCTTAAATGATGTTCCAAGGGCTTTATCTCAGTGCAAGTCCAGGCAGAAGATGCTTGCAAGTTGGGTAGTGGGGAAAGTGTTTGATAAAGCCACTCTTCCCAGAGATGAGGCAAGGTGTGGGCAAGCCACCAGGACAGTGCAAGGGGCAGGTTTTATGACAGGAAGCTGAAAGTGAGCCAGCTGAATAGTTACTACAGGAAGCTGGTGGGGAAAGGGGAGAAGGAAAGGGAAGAGGAGAGCTTGGACAGGTGTGGAGAAGGTGAGCCATGCCATCAGTAAGAGGATGCCATGATCTGGCAGTGGTCAGGAGCTTCTTTCCATATGGGTTTAGGGGTCTTAGGCTTTGGGACATCCTCTGCTGCCTTCCCAGACTACAAGCAGAAAGGCATATCCAAAGTGGAGTAGCCAGGACCAGAACTTGTACCCATATGGAATGCCAGTACCCAACAAGTACCGTGACGTTGCATCCTAGTCACTAAGAGCCCTCTGTAGTTAGTCTGCCATGGCTGCAGCAGCTGTGCACACAGTCCCTGAATCACTGGTTGACAATGACAGCCACTTACTTCCTTCAGCTCCAAGCTGACTTGGATGCCATGCTTCAGGCTTTGGGTCAGGACCAAGTCTGCTTTGAGGACCTCTCATATTGGGAACAGAAGCCAAGAAGCCAGACCAAGCCAGCAAGTCCGTTTCAGGGCTCTTGGTGTGTGCCAAGCCTAGATGACAGAAATAAAGTCGTGCACTCCCATGACAAGTTCTGAAGTAGGGAGACCTGAAGCCTGGACAGCTAGGATGAGGATGCAATCAATTACAACTTATCATTGACTTGACCCAAGGAAGTGAGAGGGGACAGGAACTCATACGTGCAGCCTATTCAGGGCAGCCTGCCTCGGCATGGAGCTGGCTGGAAGCAGTAGAGGGCTTGGGAAGGCAAATAATAAAGACCACTCTGCAGTGAATACGTGAGTGAGATTAGGATAGTGGCTGGCACATAAAAACATATCCCACACATGCTTTTAAATGAGACAGTAAGATATGATGTGTTGGAGAACTGTGTCTTAGGAATATTTAAATATTTAAAATAATTGTAATGAATGGTTAAACAGAACAAGTTGCAAAGCAGGTGTGTGATACAACATCCTTTTAAAATGTAATATCCTTAGAAGAGATTTGAATGAAATCTTAATATTGTTGCTGGAAGGTAGAATCATGGGGAATTTTTGTTTCTGTTTTGTGTTCAGAGCCAACTGGCTACAGGTGGGCTTATAGGTGGCACACTGCACAATTCCAGAGGCCCCATTTGTCCTTCATATCTGCACAACTTTCTTTATTAACTCTGGCTCCCCCCCCCCCTTTTATATGAAAGGGAGAGCAGGAAAAGAGAGAGAGAGATTTAGAGGCAAAGAGAGAGAAATATTCCAACTGCTACTTCATTCTCATCTGTCTACAACAGCTGGAGATGGGCCAGGCTGAAGCCAGGAGCCTGAGTCTCCATCTGGGTCTCCTGTGCTGATAGAAACCCACCTAACTGAGCCACTATCTGCTGCCTCCAGTGTGCCCACTGGCAGGAAGTTGGATCAGAAGTGGAATCTGGGATCAAATACAGGTCCTCTGATGTGGACTGAGGGCGGTGTCTGAGCTGCTCTGTCAAATTACATTTTATATATTACTCTTGAATTATTAAACAGATAAATACAGTGTTTAAAAATTGCAGCCTTGCCTTTTCTTTCTAAGGCATTTCAAAGGCAAATGAAATTGACCAGTTTGTCATTTTCATTAGAGCAGTAGAGAAATTATTCCTAGAATCCCAAATAATGTTTATTAAGGCACATGCACCGACTCTTGAAACAATCAGGAAATGTCACCACTACAGAACTGGAAGATACTGCTCTGTGCATGTAGCATAAATAAGGAAAATATATTTGGCCTGAGTAAGTTATTAAAATTTTAAAACCCTGAAATGCTTTTTATCTACTGGAAAAATTCAGAAATGCAGGATAAGAATGATGAATAGAAGAATGAAATGCTTATTAAATCCACAACAGAGAAGATTTAAAGTAAAAAGATTTAACTTAGTATGTCTATTCTTCCCAAGCCCAGACAAAAGAGTCTTTTTTTTTTTTTTTTTTTTTTTAAGTTTTTGAAAGACAAGCTGACTGAAAGAGACAGAGACACAGAAAGAGCTTCCATTTTCTGGTTCTGGTTTACTCCCCAAATGCCTGCAATACCCAGGGCTGGTCCAAGCCAAAGCCTGGAGCCTGGAACTCTCCCTGAGGGTCCCATGTGGGTGGTAAGACCTCAATTATTTGAGACATTTCAGTCTGCCTTCTGGGTGATGTATGAACAAGAATCTGCATTGGGGGCCTGGCACGGTGGCCTAGCGGCTAAAGTCCTCACCTTGAATGTGCCAGGATCCCATATGGGCACCAGTTCTAATCCTGGCTGCTCCACTTCCCATCCAGCTCCCTGCTTGTGGCCTGGGAATGCAGTCGAGGATGCCCCAAAGCCTTGGGACCCTGCACCCATGTGGGATACCCAGAAGAAGTTCCTGGCTCCTGGCTCTGGATCAGCACAGCGCCAGCCGTTGCGCTCACTTGGGGAGTGAATCATCGGACGGAAGATCTTCCTCTGTCTCTCCTCCTCTCTGTATATCTGACTTTCCAATAAATAAATAAATCTTAATAATAAAAAAAAGAATCTGCATTGGAAGTAATAAGGGGACTCAAATCTAGGCCTGTAGTCTTGTTCCACATGAATCCAGCCGTGCACTGAGCTAGCTTCCATCATGTTCTTTGTAGATGAGATGATAAATATCTGCTTAGGTCACAGTAACTGGGCACTGTGGTTCTTGCACCAAAACGTTATCTATGTCTACATCTAGATCTAATCTACATCTGTATCCACATCCACATCTGTGTCTGGCTCTATCTCTAGCTCCATCCTCTATAAAGCCCTCATTTCCCATTGTAGAAGAAAATACTCTTTCCTCTATTTGCCCACAACCCATTGTGTATATACCTCTGTTCTGCAATGTAGCATGTTGAGTAGCAGTTACTGATGTGATTGTCTGTGACATTGCGCAAAAACTAATGTATTTTTTGAATTTTTTGTCAACTGAGTACCCATCTTGTTATCTGACACAGAAGCAACTGGTTCAGTTTGGTGTCAAGAATCCATATATTGGGGTAAATATCTGGCCTGGTTGTTAAGGTGCCCGCATCCATATCTGAATTCTTAGCTCTAGCTCATGCCTTCCAGATCCTGCTCAGATGGACCCTGGGAAACAATGGTTATGACCCATGTGATAATTGGGTTCCTGCCACCCATTTGATAGGCCTGGATTGATTTTCAAGTTCTTGGCTCCTGACTATGGCTGGCCAGGCATTTGGGGCATAAGGCAACCAATGGGAGAGATTTCTTTCTCAAATATAATTTTTTCTAATCAAAAAGAATTTCTATGTTCACTGTGCAAAAAACAGAATTTTTGTGTTCACGGTGCAGGGTGCTTTCCTTTGTCCTGGCCGCAGCAGACCTCTACCCACAGATGGGCAGGACCCAGGCTGTCGGTAAAGGCTGAGTCAGAAATACCCCCAGGGAACTCTCCCTTCAAGTCCTGAGCCCCTGGCAGTGCAGTCCTGAAAACTGGTAGATGGAAGTGAAAGTCATTCGAGTAGCAGGGTGGGGCAACGGAGGGGGATGTCTCTTCCTTCATTTGAGTTTTGGGGATTCTTTTTAGAAATTTATTTTACTTTTTGTGTTTTGTCCTGGGATTAAAATGTTGGCTTCATGACAAAGCTAGATTGGAAGGTGTGGTGATGAAGTCAACAAGCTTGCAAAGAGCTTCTTGGACTTTGCTTCCAAAACGTCCCCCTCCGGTCGGTGCAGAGTCAGTGCTGCGTGGCCTGACACATGGCTGTGGGATCTGATCTGAACACGTCTGCACTCCCTGGGTCAGGCTGCCAACCGCTCAGGGGAATCAGTGTGCATTCACAAAGCTAGGCCTGCCTGGGAGATGGGGTGGGGAAGTAGCCGAGGAGGCTGTGCAGGGAGATGGGCATGTGGATAGACTCAGACTTGGACATCAGCTGATCTGCTCCTGTGAGCTTCTTGCGGTTGTCCACGCTTGCCTCTTCTGTTTCCGAGCCTCGCCATGTCACAGCATTTCAACTGGTCGCCTCATCTGACGGCCTTTTGCTTGCTTTCAATAGAAAGAACATAGCCTCCAACCCAGCTGAAGAATCAGGGCTGCCCTGGGTGGGCAGGAAACTGCTATGGGAATCTTCCCCCTGCTCAGCACTGGTGACTATAAGGAACAGGATACTTCTAGGTCTCATTCACAGGGCACAAATTACGAATGGCCCTAAAACAGCGAGCCTTCCTGTTCTGCCCCATCACCATGTACTGTCCCAGCTCAGGCAGAAACAGGAAGTGAATGAAAACACAGGGCCCTCTGAATGTGACTGGTCCTCCATTTCTAGCCAGCCAGAATCTCAGTGTCTCCCTGTGGTCTCTTCAGTCTGATTCTGCCCCGGGCCCCTAGAGTAGAGAATTCACCTGTCCCAGGCTCCACCTCACAGTCCCAGCCCTCCCCTATTGCTAATGCTGGTCAGTCTTCAAGCTGGTGAATCTCCCAAGCTCTCAGGGGACTGGGCGAGAGTGTGGATGACTCAGTGTGTCCCATCTCCACTATTAGCAAACAGCTCAAAGCAAATAATCTGGTGTTAAGTTGGTAACATCAGCCTCACTACAGAGAATCTTGCGGTGGATACAGCAGTGAATAGCATTTGCAAACCTTTAAGACTGATTTTGTGTTCTGAAAGAAGGGGAAGTTGCAGTAAATGGACTGCGGCTCAGACTCTATCTCTGAGTTGAGACTTGTGTGTTTCATTCACCTCTGCTGTATTTCTTCTCCTCTGTCTGCCTCTGGGGCTCTGTGTTGAAAGAAACGTTGAGTCATCATTTGGCCACATCTTCTTTTCTGATTTTAATCCTTTAATGTAAAAGAATTAGGCAAGAGGCTTAAGAGAGATTAAACAAGATTCATTACTGAATTATGAAAATTTAAGCTATGACTTGAAAACAACTGAAGAGAAGACATGTACCCCAATTTAAGGGATATAAAAACTCTTTATTCAGACATAACAGATGTTATCCATGAGTTTATTGATAAAATCAATAGCTAACAACAAAAATGCAAACAAGGATATTATTAGTGTTTCTTCACCCATGAAGAGACCTTGCTGAGCCAGCCAGGGGGAAGGGATGGGCCTGGAGGAGGTCCTTTAGTCCTGGGATGGGTTAACCTAGTGTTTTCTTGATCTGCCAAAGGACCAGGTCTTCTCACCACGTGGTGACTCAGAGCTGAGTTTCCAATAACTGCGCCACTCAGTTCTTGCATGGCTAGTAAACCCTCAACAATACCCTGGAGCAGGGGTTCAGTGAGATGTGGAAAGCCAAAAGCAAAGACCTGTATTCCTTTTTTATTAAAAAAAAAAAATCTGCAATGCCAGTTATAATTTGAGACCAAATTAGTATTTTTGTTTTCATGTATAATAATTGTCTGTTTTAATGGGGCACAGTGTTGTGTTTTGATCCTGTACACACTGTTTTTGTAAGGATGTAAGTCACCAGAGTCACTACAGAAAGCAGAATGGAGCTTCATTAAACAATCAAAAATGGAGCCATTGCATGACCCAGTAATTCTGCTCCTGGATATTTATCCAAAGGAAATGAAATCAGAATGCTAAAGAGAGGCCCCCCCCCACTCTCATGGTTGTGGCAGCACTGCTGACAGTAGCAAAGAGATGGAACCTCCGGAGTGTCCATGGATGGATGAATGGATAAAGAAGATATGGTAAATAAACGCAACAGAATGCTATTCAGCCACAAAAGGATGGAATTCTGTTAGTTGAGGCAACATGGATGAACTGGAGGGCAGTCGCAAATGAGATGAACCAAGCTCACCAAGAGCAAACACTCCTTTCTCTTCCTTGTCCGTGTCAGACTTGGCCTCCAAGTTGGACCTTTCAATCAGCTCATTGGGTGTTCTCAGAGAATGTCTCAACACAGTTGAAAGTTTGTACAAAGATGAACAAAGTGCTTAAGAGGTCATCTGTTGCTTATTTATATTTTTATTTTTCCCAAGACACTTATTGAATTATTTATTAAATTGCTTTAGAGGCAGAGATGGGGTGGGAAAAGAAAGAGTGTCTGCTCCCATCTGTTTGGTGGTTCCTGAAATACTGCCATGGCCAGGCAGCCCAAGGCTGAGAGTCAGGAGTTAGGAGTCAGGAACTCAGTTGAGGTCTCACATGTAGGTAGTTGGAACTACTTGAGTTATTATCACTGCTTCCTAGGTTTGGCCTAACAGGAAGCTAGAATCAAGAGCCAGAGATGGGAGTTGAACCCAGGTACATAGTATCCTAACTGGTGTTTTAATTGCTAGGCCCCGCTCTTACCTCTACCAAGATAGTTCTTAAAATCGCACAGTAAAGAATGTGTTTATAGATGCAACTAAATCTCAGAACATTATAATTTCAGACTTCAGAGACAGAAGATGGAGTGACCAGGCTATAGCACCTGCTGGCAAGTGCTGAGACTGGGGATGAGCCATGCTGAACAGGGCTTTAGGATCTGGGCCTGGGGCACACCTGTCCCAACAGGGCTATAGCACCTGCTGATATACTTGTGAGCTGCAGAGGGTGCAAGTTTGTTGACCTGAGCTGTAATACCCACTGGTATTACCCAGCCAGGACTGGGTGTTGAGTCATGTTAGGCTGAACTGCAGCATGCCGTGGCAAGTGCCAGATCTGGGGCTGGGAGTAGGCCTGGTAGGGGAACTGTGAACACTGCCCTGCTAGGCTTCAGCTCCTGCTGGTGAGTACAAGAACCAGGGTTGGGGACAGGCCAGGCTGAACAAGGCAGCAGCACCCCTTGATGTATGTGTGGGCTGGGTCTGGGGGCAGAATAAGATGAGCTGGGCCACAGCATCTGTGAGTGTGTGCAAGAGCCAGATGGGATGTGAGCTGGGCAGGATTAGGCCACAGCACAGGCTGTCATGCACAAAAACTGAGGTTAGGGGCTGGGCGTGGTAGCCTAGTGGCTAAAGTCCTCTCCTAGCATGTGCCAGGATCTCATGAGGGCACCAGTTTGTATCCCTGCTGCTCCACTTCCCATCCAGCTCTTTACTTGTGGCCTGGGAAAGCAGTTGAGGATAGCCCAAGGCCTTGAGACCCTGTACCCATGTGGGAGACCTGGAGGAAGCTCCTGGTGCCTGGCTTCAGATCAGCTCAGCTTCAGCCATTGCAGCCACTTGGGGAGTAAACCAGAGGGTAGAAGATATTTCTCTCTGTATCTCCTTTTCTCTGTAAATCTAGCTTTCCAATAAATAAATAAATCTTTTTTTAAAAATAACCTCAAGGTTGGCAGCAGGGCTAGTGATAGTTGTAAGGGATCAGCTGGGCCTAGACACCTGCTAGTGTGTGAAGACTGGGCCTGTGGTGGGCTTGGGCTCAGCTAGGCAGCAACACTCATCAGTTCATATGAGAAAAGGGACTGTGGTGGAACTGACCAGGTAGCAGCATACACTGGTATGTGCATTGGCTGGTGCAGGTACAGACCAAACCTGTCATTGCACTAGCTGGTATACACAGAGTTAAGTCTGAGGTCACCCCGGTGAAGTTTCTTGGGGGACTCCCCAACTAGATCACTGGATTCAAACCTGGGCACAGGGAAAAATCACAAGATATGTAATCCAACCTTGGAGTGTATGTATCAGGACTGGGCTTCCTTAGTTTCTGATGTTTGTGCAGTGGGCAGCATGAAAGTCAACTCTTCTAGGCCAGCAGAGGATGTCAGAGGATGGATAGCGGAACAGATTGGACCACTGTCCTGGTCACTTTGCAACAAGTCTGAATCTGTGCATAGATGCTAAACCAATAGACCTCAGGAAGATTTTCTCAACCAGACAACACCTCAAAACTGTTAAAAACCACTCAAGTAACACCCTCACCACATTCTTCTGTACATTGGGGTCTCTAAGGTGTCATCAAATGACCGTCCACATCCCTGAGAGCTGATGTAATTTTGACAGTAATGGGCAGGCTTCTTCCTTTCTCCCTCAACAGACATAGGAGAGAAAAAAAGAACAGAACCGAAGCATTTGTCCCATCCACATGTGCATGCATCCCTCTCAACTATGTAAGCAATATTAAAAATAAAATTGAAAATTAAAAAAAGAAGATGAAGTGAACCTTCAAGAGTGTAACTTGTGAGGAGGGGTCACTACCTTGTTGGTGTGTTTAGTCCAGATCCATGGTTGGTAACTCCTGTAGGATGATCATGGGTGGGCAACTGTGAGTCTTGCATGTAGCAAAATTTTAATTACATATCAACGAATTGAAGGAGAGTGGAGAGTCAAAAGCTCCTGTTCGATTCTTCAAATCCATTATCCCATAGGCCAGAACCCTGGATTCCCAGGCTGAAGTATTAGCTTCTGGGTTCAGCTGCAGAGTGCATGCCTGAAGAAGCCTGTGAAATTACTATCTCCATCCTCCAAAGGAACAAACAGGCTGCAGGAGACCGGAGAGGTTGTCCTATATCACAAAGTTACTAAACCCATCTGTCCCTATCAGTTTGGGCTATGACAACAAATTGCCACAGATAAGAGAAATTTATGCCTCATAGGTTTAGAGGCTGGAAGTTTGAGATTGAGGTGCCAGCATGGTGGGATTCTAGTGAGGGTCCTCTTCTGGATTGTAGGCTAACCTCTCTTTCTTGTGTCTTCATACAGAAATCTTGGGGGTAAGGGGGACCAGTCCTATGACAAAGGCGCCATTCTCATTACTTAATTACCAACCCAATCTGCCACCTCTTGAAACCAGCCCATCAGGGGTTAAGATTCCAACACAAGAATTTTGGATGATACACAAACTTTCAGGCCATAAGAATAGTGTGAAGCCAGGTCATTAAACCCAGATATGTCTGTCAGAATCTCAACATTGGACAAGCATGCAGAGTTCTTGTCTACATGGGATGGGCTTAAAATAGTAATAGCTGGACTATATTAGGGCCTTTCCAATTGCCCCAAATCTGAATGGCAGCATCCCTAACAGATGCCCTAGTTCTGTCTGAACACTTCTGGGGATGGGAGATTTCTAACTTACCAGGAGTTGTTAGACTTAATGAATCTATTTTAAATATTAATCCTCAGTTTGCTTTATGATTGGATTCTAGCAAGGTACTTTCATATATTGTAAAATGGGAGCCTGGTTCAGTAGTCTAGTGGCTAAAGTCCCTGGCTTACACATGCCGGGATCCCATATGGGCACCGCTTCCCATTCCTCTCCCTGCCTGTGTCCTGGGAAAGCAGTCGAGGACGGCCCAAAGCCTTGGGACCCTGCACCCGTGTGGGAAACCCGGAAGAAGCTCTGAGCTCATGCCTTCGGATTGGCTCAGCTCCAGCTGTTGAGTCTGCTTGGGGAGTGGATAAACAGACAGTTCTCTGTCTCTCCTCTCTGTATATCTAACTTTCCAGTAAAAAAAAAAATTAAAAAATATATTGTAAAATGCAGGAGGCCTTCAGGTGTTGCTATAGTTTGAATATGATTTAGTCTCTGAACTCAAGCAGTGCTTTAGCCTATAAAGTCTTTAGTGAATGGAATTCAAAGGGTAGAAAAATCCATTTATGGTGTTAGGAGGCAAGGCCTTCAGGACTGATTAAATTGTGTTGGTCATTAGTTTGGAGCCCCCATGACTGAATCCCGGTAGCTCTGTAGATCACAGACACAGATGTGCACACATATCTCTCATGTGATGCGCTGCACCTCTGGATTCTGTAGCAAACAGTCAACCACCTTTGGTTGGACCAATGAGACCTTCCTGATCATAGGCTGTAAACCTCCAAAACCAAGCCAAAATGAACCTTGCTCCTTATGAAGGTAGTCTGCTTTAGGTATTTCACACTAGAGATACAAAACTGACTACTGTGCTAAGAACAAAACCCAAGAGTTCTGCGGCCTCTACTTCTCTCCTTCCCCAAATACACTGGTTTAGGCGTATACATGCAGAAACTGGCTTTCATTGGAAAATACAGCCATGAAAAGGACGAGGAGAAACTGAAATATTTATATACTTCCAGAGAGAAATAAAAATGATGAAGTAGCTTTGTAACATATCCTAGTAATTTCTGAAAATGTTAAAAATAGATTTATCATATGACCCAGCAATAGAGAAATGAAAATCTAGGCACCCAAAAAAATTTATACAAGTATGTTCATACAACACTACTATTTATATATATTTTTTAAATTCTGTGAGACAGAAATAGACACACACACACACATACACACACACACAGAGCTCTCATCTGCTGGTGCATCCTCTCAAATGACCTTAATGACTGGGACAGTGAGAGGCTGGAACCAGGAGCTGGGCACTCAATCCAGGCCTCCCATGTAGGTGCCAGGGCATAAATTACTTCAGCCATCACTACTACAGGCCAGGGCCTAATTTGATAACAAGCTGGAATCAGGAGCCAGAGGCAGAAATCAAATCCATGTATTTTGATATGGGATTCAGGCATCTTAACCGCTAAAGCAAATGTCATGCCTGCAACAATAATCCCTAATAGGGCCTGGCACGATGGCGCAGTGGTTAAGGTCCTCGCCTTGCACGCCCCAGGATCCCATATGTGCACCGGTTCTAATCCCGCCAGTCCTGCTTCCCATCCAGCTCCCTGCCTGTGGCCTGGGAAAGCAGGATGGCCCAAAGCTTTGGGACCCTGCACCCCCGTGGGAGACCCGGAAGAGGCTCCTGGCTTTGGATTGGCTGAGCTCCAGCCGTTGTGACCCCCTGGGGAGTGAATCATTGGATGGAAGATCTTCCTCTCTGTCTCTCCTCGTCTCTGTATATCTGCCTTTCCAATAAAAATAATAAAAATAAGTCTTAAAAAAAGTCCTAATAGTCAAAAAATATAAACAATTCAAATATCTATCAGCTGATGAATGCATAAATAACATGGGGTATTATCTAAACAATGGACTATTTGACAATAAAAAGAAATGAAGTGCTGATATCAGCTATAACATAGATGAACCTTGAAATATAAAGTAAAAGAAGTCAGCCACAAAAGCTATGTGTTGTGTGATTCTATTTTTGATAGACAAACCCATAGAAACAGAAAATAGGTTAATGGTTGCCTAGGGTTGGGCAATGGAGAGTGATGGCCACTGGGTACAAAATTTCCTTTTGATCTAAGGAAAATGTTCTAAAATTGATTGTATTGGTGACCTCAAATTGTGAATATGCTAAAAATATTAAATATTAAATTGTACACTTTTAAGTGGGTGAATTTTGTGATATGTGAGTTAAGTGTTAATAAAACTATTACCAAAAAGGGAAGCCGTATAACATAGGACTTATGTCTGTGTGTTTTAACCTCTTTGAATACACATTATACTGCTGCTTATCATTGTAGCAGATTAAAATCAATCCAGATTTCTGACTAGAACAATAATTGACTGGGCTTTTTGATAAGGGAGTTTATGGAGGCATATAAAATGGGAATAGAATCTCAGTCTATTATATGACTAACATAGAATAATGTTACAGTTAATGTCCTTATTTTCTTCTTACTGGTTGCATGGAGATAAGTACAGAGTTGTCCTGAATTCTCATATTCTTAGGTATTGAGATTTTTGTTGAATTTCCTTTTGGAACCTGCTGTGTTTAGAGTTCCATATCCCTGTTTTGTCACATTGTCAACATTGATTTTTATTCTCTGATTATGAAATGATATCAGCTTATTAATATAAAGAATGGGAGGAGGAAAGTATTGCTTCCCTGCTCAGCTTCCTTCCAAATAAAAACAGTGTTTATAAGAATCATCAAAAATATATGAATTCACTACTTACATAGCAAAAAAAAAAATCATAAGCTACGGGTGAACATTCCTACATAGTACAATAGTAATTTTTATTGTTTATTGGTTACCATATAACTATGGTTGATTCTATAATTGTTTCACATGTTTTTAAAACTAGGATGGATATACTGTTTTTCTGTTAGATATAGTTCTATACATATCCATGATTCAATGTTCTCAACTGTTTATTCAAGTCTTCTATAGACTTACTAATATTCCTTATTTTTTTTAAAGATTTATTTATTTATTGGAAAGTCAGATATACAGAAAGGAGGAGAGACAGAGAGGAAGATCTTCCATCTGATGATTCACTCCCCAGGGGGTCACAACGGCTGGAGCTCAGCCAATCCGAAGCCAGGATCCAGGAACTTCCTCCGGGCATCCCACGCGGGTGCAGGGTCCCAAAGCCCTGGGCCATCCCTGACCACTTTCCCAGGCCACAGGCAGGGAGCTGGATGGGAAGCAGGGCTGCTGGGATTAGAACCAGTGCCCCGGCGCGTTTAAGGTGAGGACTTTAGCCGCTAGGCCACACCGCTGGGCCCATCTTACTAATATTCTTGCCACTAAAGTTATACTTAAAATCACAGCTATTTGCTATCTGAGATATCATGCTGCATGTGGGATTCAGTCCTGCACAGTCCACACTTCCTTCCCTCAAGTAGCTCATGAATTACGAATGTCTGAGTACACAGGTCTGCAAGAACTTTAAAGCAAGTTTGTAATGGCTGTGACTTTATACTTTTTAATTTATTTGCTCATTTGTTTATTGAAGGTTTGGATGCTTAGCTTCAAATTTTGATAAATCAGCATTAAAAAGCTCTCATCTGGTTGTGAAATTACCAGGTTCTCCTTTCAATCTGTCAATGTCTGCATGATAGACTTTGAAATTCTCTTGTTAGATACAGAATGGTTGAGAATTGTTATAACTTCTGATGAGTTCTTTTATTTCCTGCAAGGTCTAATCGGCTCTTCTTCCCACCTCCAGTGAAATTTTATGTCAGAAATTACAGTTTTCAACTCTGAAGGTTAAATTTCGGTCCTTTTCTATTTCCCGTGTCTCTACTTAGCATGCTCAATCATTTCTCTACCATTTTGCACCTAAGATTGTAATTACAATATTATATGGTCACGAAAGTTATAATACATTTTAATGCTCTTATCTGTCGATTGTGTCATCTGTTCCATTTCTGAATGCATTTTGTTAAATTTATTTTTAGCCTCGTTATCTTATACTTTTCTATTTCCTTGCATGCCTGGCAAGTTTTAATTGAATGCAAGTTTTAATTGTATTTTGCCTTATTAGATGCTGCATTTTAAAATATTTATACAAGTATTAATTTTTGTAAATTTATTTGTTTTGAAAGGAAGAGAAAGAGGCCTCTCAAGTGTCCTTTCCCTCCTCACATGTCTGCAACAGTCATTGTTGGACCAGGGCAAAGCCAGGAGCTGGGAACTCAGTTTGGGTCTCCCACGTGGGTGATAGGGATCTAGGTACTTGAGCCATTATCTACTACCTCCCTCAACCCAAGGTAGCAGGAAGCTAAAATGGAGAAGGGAGCTGGGGCTTAAACACAGCATCTTTTATGGGGTGTGGGTGTCTCTACAGGGGAAGCTTCCCCAAATACCTGGCACCAGATATATCTGGGCTTCGTTCCAGAACCTTGTTAAATTCTTGGGAAACGGTTTAATCTTTTAAAGTAACTTTTTAGATTTTATTTCTAAGCTTTGTTCTATGAGATCCGAGTAGCCTTCAGGACTGATCCTTCTCAATGCCTAAGTGAATATCCTTTCTGATGACTCATTGGCTGGTCGAGCAGAAACCCTTCCTGACTCCTAGCTGTGCGTCATCTGCCTGTACTGCTCCACCTGCTCTATTTGGGTCGTTCTTGTCCCAGCCCTGCGCCATTGCCTTCCACTCCTGCATGTGCCAGCAGTGCTTGCAGAAGACTTAGGGAGGTCCTCTGCAGCCATGGCTGTGTGCAGCTCTCTCCAGGACTGTGGCTGCACACCCAGGTAACTGTGACTCCTTGGACTTAGGGATACCAAGGGTCAGCTGAGGCACCTGCTCTCCATGCTGTAGTTTCTCTTCACCAGCCACAGGGCCTACCTCATCTGTTTCTCCCTCCTAAGGATCATTGCCTCTTGTCGCCTATTTTCAAACTGTGAAAAACCATTTCTTCAAATATTTTTTCAGATTTCTTGGTTGTTTTAAATGCAAGAGTAAATCCAGCCCTTGTTATTCAGTTTTGACTGGAAGCTGAGGTCTATTTGATTTCTAGTAAGCTTTTTTTTTTTTGCCATAGTATCTATTTTTACTTGTAACAGTATTGCTATACCAGCTCTCCCCCCATGCATATTTGCCTGATGTCCATACTTCTTATTTGTATTATGATGTTTCAAGTTTATCTCTTTAAAAAGAACATAATCACTGGATTGAGTTTTAGCATTCAGGCCAATAATTTTGATCTTTTAGCAAATGGGTTTAGTCTTTTAATTTATTGGGATTCACAGGCTATCTAGATATACTTCAATTGATTTTTGTGTTTTTTCTTTACTGTGCTTCCCTTCCCCCCAACCCCCACCCAGAACTTCTCTGCTTTCTGTTATGGCAATGAGATTATGCTTATGCTGCTTCCTTTTATTTCTGCTAGTTTCTAAGTTTGTATTCTATTTTAACTCTTTTAGGAATTGCACTTCAGATTTTAATAGGCCTTTTTTCTTTTCTCTAAGGATTATTTTAGCTAGTTGAAACTTGGAGTACTAGAGAGAGGGAAAGACAAAGAGATCTTCTATTTGCTAGTTCATTCCCCACATGGCTGCAACAGGCAGGGCTGGGCCAGGCTAAAGCCAGGAGCCAGGAACTCCATCTGGCTGATAAGGGCCCAAGTTCTTGGGTCATCTTCCATTGCTTTCTAGGGCACATTGTAGGTAACTGGATGGGAAGTGGAGGTACTGGGACTCACCTCAGTCCTCTGATACGGAATGGTAGTGGATTGGGTGGTAGCTTAACCCATGTTGCCACAAAGCCAGCCCTTAATATGCACTCATGACTAATGAAGTGTAAAAGTCTTTGGCATCTCTACCCTTCTAAAAAAAGCCGATGCTAAGGCATAGTAAGTTAAGCCTACATCTGCAGTGCTCATATGCCATATGGCCGATGGTTTACATCATGGCCACTCCACTTCCCATCCAGCTCCCTGCTCATGTGCCTGAGAAAGCAGTAAAAGATGGCCTATATTGGGCCCGGCGGCATGGCCTAATGGCTAAAGTCCTCGCTTTGAACGCCCCAGGATCCCATATGGGTGCCAGTTCTAATCCCAGAAGCTCCACTTCCCATCCAGCTCCCTGCTCATGTGCCTGAGAAAGCAGTAAAAGATGGCCTATATTGGGCCCGGCGGCATGGCCTAATGGCTAAAGTCCTCGCCTTGAACGCCCCAGGATCCCATATGGGTGCCAGTTCTAATCCCAGAAGCTCCACTTCCCATCCAGCTCCCTGCTTGTGGCCTGGGAAAGCAGTGGAGGACAGCCCAAAGCCGTGGGACCCTGCACCCCTGTGGGAGACCTAGAAGAAGTTCCTGGATCCTGGCTTTGGATCGGCATAGCATCGGCTGTTGCGCTCACTTGGGGAGTGAACCATCAGATGGAAGATCTTCCTCTCTGTCTCTCCTCCTCTCTGTATATGTCTGATTTTCCAATAAATAAATAAGTCTTTAAAAAAAAAAAAAGATGGCCTATATTCTTGGGCCCCTGCAGCCATGTGGGAGATCTGAAAGAAGCTCCAGGCTCCTGGCTTCAGCCCAGCCCAGCCCTGGCCTTTGTGATCACTTCGGGAGTGAACCAACAGATGGCAGGTCTCTCTGCCTCTCTTTCTCTCCTCTATCTCATAAGTCTGCCTTTCAAATGAATGTAAAAATTATATATATATATATATTTATATACATATATAATTCTATCTATAATTGTATATATTAGAATAATAGAATAGAATTATTTGTAATTCTAATATATATAGGATTATATATATATATACTAGATCTGATAAAAACTATATTTCTTTTCCCCCACCCCATATGCCATGCATTCTTGTCATAAGCTGCCTTCACATATTAGTAATTTCTAGTAGATCATGTCTGTGAGATTTCAAGTTACT
Source organism: Ochotona curzoniae (assembly GCF_017591425.1). Taxonomy (NCBI): domain Eukaryota; kingdom Metazoa; phylum Chordata; class Mammalia; order Lagomorpha; family Ochotonidae; genus Ochotona; species Ochotona curzoniae. The sequence goes on along the minus strand of NW_024466004.1, from coordinate 7,712,297 downwards.
AGTATATTGATAGGTCACCAGGGTTTCTGCGTCCCATGCCTTCTACCTTCCTAGGGAATATCCTTAGAAGGTCTTTGTTACTCCATTTTGGCTGGAAGCTGAGGCCTATTTGATTTCTAATAAGCTTTTTTCAGTGATCACCTGAAAAATGCAGTTGATTTTGTGCTCAAGCAAGGAATGTGATTCATATGAATGCAGAATTCCTGTTTCCTTTGGTACCTTGAGAATATTGGTTATGTATTTTTTGGCATTTATTACTCCTGATGAGTAATTATCACTTTCTGTTAGCTGGATTTATCTTTTCTCTGTGGGCATCACTCTGCAGGTGTGAGTGTGTGTCTTAGTATGGATTTATGTTTATGATTTCTGCTCATGACTTCATTTGTTTCTTCAGTTAGAAAGACTCATTATTGGGCCCGGCACGATGGCGCAGTAGTTAAGGTCCTCGCCTTGCACACCCCAGGATCCCATATGGGCACTGGTTCTAATCCCGCTAGCCCTGCTTCCCATCCAGCTCCCTGCTTGTGGCCTGGGAAAGCAGTCGAGGAAGCCCAAGGCCTTGGGACCCTGCACTCGCGTGGGATACCGGAAGAAGTTCCTGGCTCCCGGCTTCAGACTGGTTCAGCTCCAGCTGTTGCAGTCACTTGGGGAATGAACCAGCAGATGGAAGATCTTCATATCTGTCTCTCCTCCTCTCTGTGTATCTGCCTTTCCAATAAAAATAAAATAAATCTTTTCAAAAACCCTTTAAAAACAAAAAACAACAAAAAAATAAAATATGTGTGGATTTTTTGAAGAGAACTGGAAGAGACTCCTGGCTTCGGATTGGCTCAGCTCCAGCCGTTGTGATCACCTGGGGAGTGAATCATCAGACAGAAGATCTTCCTTTCTGTCTCTCCTCTCTGTATATTCGCCTTTCCAATAAAAATAATTAAAAAAAAAAAATCTTTAGGGCCCGGCGGCATGGCCTCCCAGCTAAAGTCCTTGCCTTGAACACCCCAGGATCCCATATGGGCGCCGGTTCTAATCCCAGAAGCTCCACTTCCCATCCAGCTCCCTGCTTGTGGCCTGGGAAAGCAGTGGAGGACGGCCCAAAGCCGTGGGACCCTGCACCCCTGTGGGAGACCCGAAAGAAGTTCCTGGATCCTGGCTTCGGATCGGCATAGCATCGGCTGTTGCGCTCACTTGGGGAGTGAATCATCAGATGGAAGATCTTCCTCTCTGTCTCTCCTCCTCTCTGTATATCTGACTTTCCAATAAATCTTTAAAAAAAATCTTAAAAAAAAAACAAGAAGAAAGACTCATTATGGAAAAAACTATCCTGTTCTAGTCAAACTCTTCTTCAGGGCAGAAGAAGCAAATTCCCTAGGTGCTGGAAGCTGGGACTCCTCCAGGGAGTCAAGGTTCAAGGGGAAGCCTCAGCAGGAACTGCCATCAAAGGAAAGAGACTATTTTGCCTGTAGGGTCACACTTTTTCCCAAGCCCAGTCTGGCTGGTGGAGGAGGACAGAGAGCCATCCCTCTTGTCTGCAGGTGGCTGGAGGATTCCAAAGTTCCATCCTAGCATCAGTGCTCTCAGTGGTTAGGTCAGCTCTTCTTCGGCTGGGAGAGAACGTTCTGGCTTTAGTATTGCAGTTATCATGTCCTGGATAAATCTGAAAGTTTGGTCATTCTCCCCATGAGGCCAGTCATGACTGCTCTGCCGCTCACCTTCTCCTACCTGCACCTGTTTCCCACCTTCCTCTGCACCAGCTCCGTACCTTCCAAGGTACTGGTCCCAAACCAGACACCCGTGTGTTCATCTCTGCCTCTGTCTTCTTCCCAGAGAACCCAACCCGTGACACTCCTACCATTCTGATTGTAATTATGGAAAACTCTCACACAGCTTCTCTTTAAATATCACCTTTCTGCATTATTTTCTTCAGGGACACTCACAGGGTTCATGTTGAGTCTCTTCATTCTATCCTCCATTCGTCACTTTGGTGTTTGCCCTGCCTTTATCTTTGAATTTGCTAATTTTGTCTTCATCTGGATGTTGCTTTCTGTTTAATCCGTTTATTGACTTTTACATTGTACTGATTTCCTTCATTTGGCTTGGAAGACACCGCCCTCCTGGGGTTTTCTTCCTGTATTTCTACATTGCTATGTTTCAGTCTTGTTTGCTGTTCCCCTTCATCTTCCGCATTATCTTCTTGGTGCTGAAGTCCCCAGGGCTCCATCCCGGGACCTCTTCTGCTTTCCACAATCCAAACCACTTTCCAGATGAGGTCGTGAGTCAGGTGTTTCAGATGCTGTGGATGTGCTGATCACTTCCAAGTGTGGACGCCCAGCTCTGCTCTCTCCTTTCAACCCCAACCCCTGGACCCAGCTGGCTGGAAGACATCTCCACTAGAAACTGTAAACAACAATCACTCCCAACCCCTGGAGTTGTTTCTCTGGCATTTAATGGCATCTGTGGGAAGACACACAGTTGAGCTAAAACCCTGGAAGTCATCTTTAACTCCTCTTTGTCACACACTGAAAAATATTACAAAACTCTGAGTTGGACCTAAAGTGAAATCCAGAAATGGGCCACTGTTTAGAACCTTCATTGCTGCCCCATGGTCCAAGTCAACATCATTTGTTGCTTGAGTTATTGCCATAGCCCCCCTGATGGCTCAACTCACATTCTGTTTTCAGTGTGACTGCTAGGGGAATCCTGTTAACAAGTTAGTCAAATGTCCCTAGAGGCTCCTTCATCACTTAGAATAAAACAAAGATCCATATTGTGACCTGCAAAGCTCTAAAAGTTGAGTCACCCGGGCTCGGCGCGGTGGCGCAAGTGGTTAAAGGTCCTCACCTTGCACGCCCGGGATCCCATATGGGCACAGGTTCTAATCCCGGCAGCCCCGCTTCCCTTCCAGCTCCCTGCTTGTGGCCTGGGAAAGCAGTCGAGGACGGCCCAAGGCCTTGGGAACCTGCACCCGCGTGGGAGACCCGGAAGAGGCTCCTGGCTTCGGATCGGCATAGTATTGGCCGTTGCGCTCAGTTGGGGAGTGAATCATCGGACGGAAGATCTTCCTCTCTGTCTCTCCTCTCTGTATATCCGCCTTTCCAATAAAAAAATAATAAAAATAAATCTTTAAAAAAAAAAAAGTTGAGTCACCCTCTCCCCATCCCCACCCTCTGTAACCTCCTCCTGCTCTCTCTCTCTCTCTCTCTCTCTCTCTCTCTTAGCTCCCATTAATAAAGCAGATCACCCTCTTTGCTCTTACTTAAAACAATCAGCCATGCCTCCCCAGGCCCTTTACTCTGCTTGCTTCCCTTCCCCAGAAATTCTTCTCCCTATACCCACTTATTGTGCTTTCTGGCTTTTTTAGGATTTGAATAAAAATCTCTTTTCTCAATGTGGCTTTCTTAGACACCCTAGCTAAAATTCTAGCCACAACCCTTTAAAGTTTCACAATCTCTTCCCCACTTTATTTTTTTCCCTAGCACATATGTCTACCTAAAATCTACTAAAATCCTATACATGTATTATTTACATTTTCATCAGAGTGTAAATCTTAACCACATGAAAATGCTGGTGTAGTTTGTTCATTGCAGTATTCCCAGAACCTATACGTGTCTAGCACATACCGTGGAATTAACTAAAACTTACTGAATGAGTGAGGGGATGACTTGTTTTTTATTTATAAAAGTGTAATTTGGCTCTTTGTTTAAATCTGCCTATTATTTAACAACATATTATTGTTTTAAATATTGCTTTGACCCTGCACCCATCTGGGAGACCCGGAAAAGGCTTCTGGTTCCTGGGTTCTCGTGGGTGCAGCTCCAGCTGCTGTAGCCACTTGGAGAGTGAATCAACAGATGGAAGATCTTGCTCTCTGTCTCTCCTCCTCTCTGTATATCTGACTTTCCAATAAATAAAAATTAAATAATATCTGAAAAAAATGAATTATTATTTGTAATATGTTTTTTAAAAGATTTATTTTTTATTGGGAAGGCAGATATACAGAGAGGAGGAGAGACAGAGAGAAAGATCTTCCGTCCGATGATTCACTCCCCAAGTGAGCAGCCACAATGGTTAAAGGCTGCATCAATCCAAAGCCAGGAGCCAGGAACCTCTTCTGGGTCTCCCGCATGGGTGCAGGGTCCCAAGGCTTTGGGCTGTCCTCGACTGCTTTCCCAGGCCACAAGCAGAGAGCTGGATGGAAAGTGGAGCTTCTGGGATTAGAACCAGTGCCCATATAGGATCCTGGTGTGTTCAACGCAAGAACTTCAACCACTATGCTATCATGCTGGGCCCTATTATTTGTAATACCTTTTAAACTCTAATTGTTTCACAATTTATTTGGGAAAGAAGAATTTTTGTTATTATTTTTCTACTATATTGAAGAATGTTTATTCTAATATGATTATAAATTATATTTTGCTAGCTTTCATTTAATAAAATTTTATTTGTAATATTCACATGTTTATTTATAAAGCACATTTCTGTATAATTTACTTGTGATATCTTACAATTTGTGTATCAGGGTAAACTGAATTCTAGAATGAGCTGGGATTATTCTGTCTCCTTAAGTTTTTTGGAAATAATTGTGTAGAATTGATAGTAACTTTTCATTAAATGTTTTATAGAATTTTACAAATCCGTGGACTATTTTTTCCCCATGAGAAGATTTTTAATTATAAATTCAAAATTTTAAATCAGGATATATATACAAAATCTTACATCTTCTTGAGGGAAATTTATACTTCTAGTATCTCAACAAATTTTGGTTTTTTTATGTGGAATAAAAAAGATTTATTTGGGAGTCAATGCAGTAACCTAGTGACTAAAGTCCTCAGCTTGCATGCCTGAGGTCTCATATGGGTGCCAGTTCATGTCCCTGAGGACCTGCTTCCCATCCAGCTTCCTGCTTGTGACCTGGGAAAGCAGTCAAGGATGGCCTAAAGCCTTGGGATCCTGCACCTGCATAGGAGACCGAAAAGAGGTTCCCGGCTCCTGGCTTTGGACTGGCTCAGCTCTGGCTGTTGCAGCTACTTGGGAGGTGACTCATTGAGTGGAAAATCTTTCTCTCTGTCTCTTTATTTCCAATCAAAATAAATAAATCTTTAACAATGTCCTGGGGATGCCAATAGCAGAAACCCATCCAATGTGACCACCTGCTGCCTCCCATGATCTGTAGTTGCAGGAAAGTGGCATCAAGAGCCAGAGGCAGAAGCTGAACTCAGGCACTCTGATTTAAGATGTGTGTCTTAAATAATACACCCAATGTCCACCCTAGAACACTTTTAAATGTTTTCTACCTTCCTGTTTTAATCATTATGCATTACTATTCTCCTTTTGTAGCTAAGAAAAGGAGACTTAATAGAGTTTATCAAAGTCATAGAAAAAGCAAACTTTGGGCCCAGCGCGGTGGCGCAAGTGGTTAAAGGTCCTCTCCTTGCATGCCTGAGATCCCATATGGGCGCCAGTTCTATCCCGGCAGCTCCGCTTCCCTTCCAGCTCCCTGCCTGTGGCCTGGGAAAGCAGTCGAGGACGGCCCAAAGCTTTGGGACCCTGCACCCGCGTGGGAGACCCAGAAGAGACTCCTGGCTTCGGATCGGCATAGTATCGGCCCATTGCGCTCACTTGGGGAGTGAATCATCGGACAGAAGATCTTCCTCTCTGTCTCTCCTCTCTGTATATCCGCCTTTCCAATGAAAAAATAATAAAAATAAATCTTTAAAAAAAAAAAAAGCAAACTTTGGGGCCAGTGTGGTAGCTTATTAGCTAATTCTCTGCCTGCATTGCCAGCATCCCATATGGGTGCTGGTTCATGTCCTGCTTGCTCCACTTCCTATCCAGCTCCTTGGAAAAGTAGAGGATGGGCCTGGCGGCATGGCCTAACGGCTGAAGTCCTCGCCTTGAACGCCTGGGATCCCATATGGGCGCTGGTTCTAATCCCACATGGGCACTGCTTCCCATCCAACTCCCTGCTTGTGGCCTGGGAAAGCAGTCGAGGACAGCCCAAAGCCTTGGGACTCTGCACCTGTGTGGGATACCCGAAAGAAGTTTCTGGATCCTGGCTTTAGATCGGCATGGCATCGGCCATTGCGCTTACTTAGGGAGTGAATCATTGGATGGAAGATCTTCCTCTCTGTCTCTCCTCCTCTCTGTATATCTGACTTTCCAATAAATAAATAAATCTTTAAAAAAAAGAAAGAAAAGTAGAGGATGGCTCATATGCTTGGGCTCTTGTACCCACATGGGCGATCTGAAAGAAGTTCCTGGCTCCTAGCTTCAGATGGGCTTAGCTCCAACCAATGAGACTATCTTGGAAATGAGTCAGCAGATGGAAAATCCATCTTTCTGTCTCTCCTTTTCTTTGTAAATCAGCCTTTTAAATAAAAATGAATTAACATTTTAAAGACAAACTTGGGCTCTTGGATTTAAACTTAAATTTGTCCCCCTGCTGAGGTGTTGTCATTGGGATCATGTAACCCAAGCAAAGGTGAAGATGGCCCCGTTGTACCACACGTACAGAGAAGGTACTGAATAAAGCATAAACAAGTCAATATAGTGCCGTGAAAACAAGGCCATCTAAGGTGGAATAGCTGCCCATGAAGATGTTATGGTAGCTTGGAAGAATTGGAATCTGGAATGTGGCTGGGCTATAGCACAGAATCGGAATGAGTATGGGCTAGTTGGGCAAGGCCACTGTTCCTGCCAGGACAGGAAGTGGACTGTCAGTCTGGGCCGAGGATCCACCGTTGTGCATGAGATCTGCCATTGGGAGATGACCTGATACAAGAATTTGGGGAACTCCTTTGTCAAGATGCAGTCCCTGTAGTGAGCGCAAGAACCAAGACAAGGAGCAGTCCGAACCAGGCCAGGTTACGGTACATGCCAGCATATGTGGGGCCAGGTCTGGGGATTGGCCAGTCTGGGCCAATTTATAACACCTACTGGCAGATGTGAGAACCAGGATGGGGTGTGGAATGTGCCAAATCAGGCCACAACACCAATCAGTTCACACTAGTACCAAAACTGGGGGCCAGCTGGGCTAGACTAGAATGCAGGACTTACCTGCATGAGCTGGAACTTGGGGCAGACTAGGTAGGGCCAGGCTACAGCACCTGCTGGCAAATGCCAAGGTGAGGCAGGCCAGGCTAGACTGGACCACAGCACCCACCAGCACAAGTGAGATCTGGGTGCGTGGGTAGGGTTGTGACCCATTTGGGGGGATGCAGGGAGTTCCCATGCTGGGTTACTGCTCCTACTGGCAATCATGAGAAGTGGAATTGAGGGCAGACCAGTCTGGGCAAAACTACAACACCTGTTGGCCTGCATGTGAACTGGGTTAGAGAGAGAGCCAGAGTGGGCTAACTGATTGTATTCAGTGGTGTATGTGTAAGTCAAGGTGCAGGTTGGTTGGGCTTTGTCGCAGCATCAGTTGGCAAGTGCTGGGACTAGGGGCATGCATGCCCTGTCAAGCTAGATTGCAGAACAACCTCAAGAGTATAATATCTGGGATTGGAGGTGGACCTAGCAGGGAAACAGTGAGCACTTACCGGATGGGTTGCAACTCTCACTGGTGAGCATGAGAAACAGGGCTGGGGGCAGGGCTGCTTAGACAGGTGGTGGCACTCACTGGCCTGACTGTGGGCTGGGTAGTGAGGTTGGCTCGGATGAGCTAGGCTTCAACACCCCTTGACATGTACAAGAGCTGAATGGGATGTAGGACAGACTGGACCAGTCTGCTGCATATGCTGTCAAGCATAGGAGCCAGGGCTGTGGGCAGGCCTGGTGGGGGTTAATGGAGATCACTCTGACTAGGCAGCAGCTTCCATTGGTGTGTGTGAGGATCAAATGTGTGGTGGGCAGGGTTGAGTTGGGCCACAGCATCAACTGGTTTACATGAGAGACAGGGCTGGAGACAGAACTATCCCTGAAATTTCAGCTGCAGTGTGTATGTTGGCTGATGTGGTTGACCGACAGAGCCGAACCCTGTGCTGGCAAGCACACACAAGAGTCAGGTCTGGGATCACTTCAGATAAGGTTTCTTTGGGGATTCTCCCAACTGAACTGCTGGCTCAGAACTCCAACCATGGGGAGAATCACAGAATCTGTGGTCTGACCGTGGAGTGCGTGTGTCAAAACCGGGCGTCCTCGGTGGCTTAGATGGAGCAGTGGACAGCATACCCAGATGTACATGGAGGATATGGCAGTCCATTGGAACCTGCAGAGGGCATCTGGTACCATAGCAGAGGAAGGAGAGTAAAACAAATTGGTCAACTATCTCAGCCAAGCATTGATGGCAAATATCTGGGCAAATGGAGATTCGAAAGTGGGCTAAGTCTGCCAGTGGACCCTGCCAGGAAGGATTTCCTCATACTTCAATCGACGAGATCGAGAGCATTTCAGAACTATTGGAACAACTTGAGCAGAATCCTCAGAAAATGCTCCACATCGTGGACTCTGGGATGACACTGGGTGGCTGTCCCCCATCCCTGGAGACTGGGACAGTTGGGAGACTGGGTGTGGCTTCCCCTTTTATCTCTTCGCTTCCCCTGGATACAGGAAGAAGAAGAAAATTTGGAAACGTGGTCTCACTTACTTTCCCTAATCCTTGACTCCTCACACCCTAATCAACTATGCAAACATCATTAAAAAAAATTGGGATGTGGGGTTAGAGCCAGGGATAACACCCATAAGGGAGCAGGAGGGAAGCAATGGCGAATGGTGACTCTGTTAAATCTAAGGTCTTGAAAAACTTTTCCGTCTTACACAGGGAGAGAAAACCGATATAGGATTTGAGAACTGGTCAGCTCCCAATTTGTCTAAATTTTTAAAGATTTATTTATTTTGATTGGAACATCAGACTTACACAGAGGAGAAACAGAGAAAGATCTTCCAACTATTGGTTTATTCCCGAAGTGGCCACAACAGGCAGAGCTAAGCCTATCTGAAACCAGGAACCAGGAGCTTCTTCTGGGTCTCCCATGTGGGTGCAGGGTCCCAAGGCTTTGATCCATCCTCTGCTGTTTTTCCGGATCATAAGCAGGGAACTGAATGGGAAGTGTAACAGCTGGCTGGGACAAAAGCCAGCACCCATATAGGATCCCAGCACATTCAAGGTGAGGACTTTAGCCACTAGGCTACCTCCCCAGGCCCTGTCTAAATTCTTAAACTGTCAACAATCTGAACTCTGGGCATCTACCAGGGCCGGGAGTGGAGTGCCTCTGGGGAGGCCAGCATGTGCAACTTCTCCATGGAGAGAATACCACTGCCTGGAGCTTCAGAATTCCCAAGGGAAGAGATTCTTTGGCTGGAGATCAGTTTATAATCTTGCATTATAATGCCCCTCCACATGCGTGAGTCAAATCCTCCATGGGACCTTAAGAGTGAAAATCAGCTTGGATTGAAAAAAAGCTGTCTGAAGACTCACCCCAGAAGGGCACCTGTATTCACAGGTGCAGGGTTCTTAGGAGCACAGTGCCTGCCATTCAGGCAGCAGCATTATCACGCTGTGGAGACCTCCCTTCTTGAGTGACTGCTGCTTTCCAACCAACCCCTGGGCTGTTCGCCAGCAGCCAAGTTGCCTTTGCCTCACTGCAGCACTGAAGGCCCGGCCAATCCTCCTTTCTCACTGTTACAATCACCAGTCCAGAATGCATGGCCACTTCCCTTAGAATCCCTCTGTGGTACTTGAACCATGGAACTTTCAAAGAAGCTCCTGCCTGTCCTCCTTGGAGCACATTCCTGGGTTCCCACAGAATGCCCTCTCTGACTGCACTGAGTCAGTGGCTATGATTGGGGCAGGCTGTAGGCTCACTCCTGGTGCTCCGTTGCCCATGAGGGCTAATCAGCAAACAGCTGACATGGGAAATAGAAATAGAGCTGGATGGGAAATAGAATAGCCTAGGACACAAACCTGTGCCTATGTGGGATCCCAGTGCATACAAAGCAAGGATTTAGCTACTAGACCATCGTGCCAGGCCCAAGTTTACAATATTTTCAACATACTATGAGTTTGTGGGTCACAACCCTTCAAACAATTTGATGAGTACCTAATTCCCTTGTTAAGGGGTTGGTCATTTGTTTTAGCTAGCCAGGGTAGTTGTAGTAATCTTCAGCGTCTCTCTAGTTGATACACCCTATAAACACCCCTTTTCTCTCATACCCCCACACTATCGAAACAGTGACTGTAACATCCTCGTGGGAAAATCTACTCCATCCGTTTGAGCCTTTGACCCCAACAAAAGCTCAGCAGCTCTGGGGCTATATAACTCATTGCAGGCTATTTCCAATCACTTATTGCTCAGAACATGAGATTCAGGAAATGTGTCCCAGTAAAATATTTTGGAGTGCAAGTAATAAAAGGGAGTGGGAGAAGGACTAAAAAGGATAGTAGAGGAAGGATGAAGCTGTTCTGAGCATGTTTTTTTGTTTTTTTGTTTTTTTGTTTTTTTTGTGAGCAGTAGTACCTAAAAAAGTGCTGTAGTTGGATATTAGTTGGGTGTGCCCCCAAAGACCCATGTGTTTAAGGCTTGACTTCCAAAATCTTAGGTTAATGGTTAATGAGTTTTCATGGTGGAAACTTGATCCATTTATAACAACTGAAGATAGATACTTCAGGAGAAGATGGGCTTGGAGTAGGCTGTTAGGGTGGAGCCCATGATTGAATCACATTGGCTTGCTCAGGAGACACAGGTGAACACCTGTCTTTCTGAGCCTTCCTCCCTGCATATTCTGCCATTGCCATCCTCAGACCTTGTTGGATGTTAAGTCAATGGGGCTGCTCCATCTTGGACTGTGGACCCTCAAAACCGTGATCCAAAATTAACCTCCTACCTAAATAGCTTGTATCTAGGGGTAGCAATAGAAATCTGACGTGCAGAGGGGTAGATTCAGATGCTGAGCCAGGAGACACGCTTTTGCCACCTTGCCCCTTGGATCCCATCGCTCGTGCTGGTGATGGCGTTTGGCTTCAGGACCAAGCATAGCCATCAGGAAAGCTGTGAAACCAAAGCCTGGCTTGAAAAGTCACTCATCTTCACGTCTGCCCAGCCTGGGTCTAAAGTCAGGATGTAAATGTTCTAGAATGCTTTGTTTAGCAAATGAAGAACTGGCTGTGGAATCTAGGGAGGAAAAAAAAAAAAAAACCACTAACAGTACCCATCCCAAGTACTCTTTCAGAAGATTTTTTTTTTTAATTTTAAAGTAAAATGTAGTTATTTTTGTTGAAGACATTTCCCCATGAACACATTTACATTTTTTTCCTTCCCGCATTTACAGCCTAATTTCCTGAAAAATGTCAAGAAGATTTAAGTGTCTAATATTTTCCAAGGCCATCTCATGATTCATCAGTGTGTTGTTTGTTCAAATACCAGCCTCGAGACACTGGCTTCCATGGGGATGATCAGCTGGATCGTCTCTTCTGATTTACTTCCTGGATGACGTGAGAAGGAGTTCAAAGATTTAAAAGTCAACATTTTGCTGAGTCCCTCGAATAACTGAGAAGCCCTGGAAGATGAGAGAGCTGACAGACAACCCTTGCCTAGTGATAAGGAATCAGATACTAATACAATGTGTAACCGGAAGGGGCCTAAGATACAGCAACTCATTTCACAGCAGAAGAAGTTGAGCTCTGGATGAAATGAGTCACTCAGGATCTACAGTGGCCAGTGGGCAGAGCTGGGAGTAGAATTCCGGTAGACGCCTGCTTCAGTGCACTCGTGCACGCTCTCTCTCCTAGTTTGTTTTCAAGGTCATCCTTTTGTATCAGAATTCCCTGTCTTACCATAGTGTATCTGTCCCTTCTACTTGAGTAGGTGCCAGATGCCTTGTGAAGTGAGATATCTTTCTTTCTTTTTCTTTCTTTCTTTCTTCCTTTCTTTTTTTTTTTTTTTATAAATTTTCTTCTTTTTTAAAATAATGAGTACATGGTGGATCAGGGTCGGAAGGATTGAAGTTTAGGGAAAATTGGATGTACTCATTGCTTCCAAATTTGCTATTTCTTCTTGTTGTTTCTGACAGAATGAGACAAAGAGGGAAACCACTCATGACTTTCCACATGTCCAGTACCCTGGGATGAGGAACTGCCACCTCATGAAACCCAGAGTTGAGATATCTTTCTAAGTAATCCGGCTTCTGGGAGCTACAGGGGTTCTCTAGCAATCTAATGATCTCTTTCTTTCTCTGAGTCCTGCAAAAGTCAGCAGTGTCATATCCATCATGCAAATGAGGAAGAAAAAGCTCAAAGAGGAAGTCAGACTTGCCCAAAACCATTCAGGACACTTGAATATCTTTACCTTCTTACCACAATCTTTTTTTTTTAAAAAAAATAATTATTTATTTTTGTTAAAAAAAAAAAAAGGTAGATTTACAAAAAGGAGAGACAAAGATTTCCATCTGCTGGTTCACTCCTCCATCTGCTGGTTCACTCCCCAAATGACCATAATGACCAGAGTTGAGCCAATCTGAAGCTAGGAGCCAGGAATGTCTTCTAGGTTTCCTATGCAGGCGCAGGGTCCCAAGGCTTTGGGCCATCCTCGACTGCTTTCCCAGGCCACAAGCAGGGAGCTGGATGGGATGTGGAGCAGCCAGGATTAGAACCTGCAGCGCCCAAGTGGGATCCCAGTGCTTGAAAGGGAAGATAAGTCAATTGAGCCATTGTGCAGGGCTCAGTCACCATGTCTAATAGTTAATCTGGCACATTGCATGAATTCACTGTGCTTTAGTTTGAATAAGCAGAATCCAGTCTAATTAAGGGCCACCCAAAGGGGATGAATGACGCACAAAGAAAACCTCATTAAAAGAGCAGTCCTCTAGGGCCCGGCGCGGTGGCGCAAGTGGTTAAGTCCTCGCCTTGCACGCCCGGGATCCCATATGGGCGCCGGTTCTAATCCCGGCAGCCCCGCTTCCCTTCCAGCTCCCTGCCTGTGGCCTGGGAAAGCAGTCGAGGACGGCCCAAAGCTTTGGGACCCTGCACCCGCGTGGGAGACCCGGAAGAGGCTCCTGGCTTCGGATCGGCATAGTATCGGCCCGTTGCGGCTCACTTGAATCATCGGACGGAAGATCTTCCTCTCTGTCTCTCCTCTCTGTATATCCGCCTTTCCAATAAAAAATAATAAAAATAAATCTTTAAAAAAAAAAAAAAGAGCAGTCCTCTAATGGGTGGGCCAGCAGTGGTTACCTCTTCAATGTGAAATAAGATAGAGCTCCTGTGTCATTTTCTAATCATTTCAAAAGATTTTTAACTGGAGCGTGCCTGTGGGTCAGCATGTCCTTTTATGACGGCCTAAACCAAAGGTGACATGAGCAGGAAGCTGCTGAAGGCCAATGATTATTGTTTAAACCTGGAAAGGATGAGGAGCACACTGAACATCTTGGGAAAGTGTAGGAAAGAAAAAATATGCCCTAGAGCTACCATCCAGCATACTATCACTGTTGAAATATACTATCTCTGTTTTCACATGGTTCTCAGTGTTGTTCCGTTGACTGCCAGAGCATCCTCAAGGCCTTGTATCTTGTGTTCCCCTGTGGTATTGGTCATGCACAGCTTTGATGTGAAACTTTTTCTTCTTTGCATCATGTTTAATGGCTGCAAACCATTCCATGTCTGGGGAAGAGGCCCCTGAACTACCCGTGGTTCTCAGGAGGATTTGCAAACCTCACACCAGGATGTTCACATCATCAGGGACCCCAGCCTGCAGTGGCTTTTGTTGTCATTTTGGAAAGTGAAACATTGATGAGAACATTCTCAAGCAGGACAATAGGGACAGTTGTACAGCATGGTGGAAGAACCAAATGTCACTACTGGCAAGTTTCATGTCATGTGTCTTCTATCACAATAAAAAAAATTTAGAATTCAGAAAACTTGTCTTGAAATAGTTCCCACCAGAGAGGTACATTTGTCTCATTTTATCATTCGAATCGGAAGCATCAAACCTGCCTGACACACTCAAATGTGTTGAGAATGGGAAGAACCAATGATTTGCCGGGATGATAGTTATCCACACCAAAATTCCATTCCCAAATTTTTAGAGAAATTTCATGCACAGTCTGAAATCTCCCTCATCTCTTAATTTTGAAAGAAAATATGAAATATATAAGCTTAAATGTAAGAACCCTAAACATTAGACAACAGAAACATTTTTTTTTTGGTCCATTTTAAAGTTGTATCAGTAGTAACTTTCAGTCTATAGTACATGAAGGTTTGACATCTACACTAAACACAAGCAACTACTTCATTTCAAAATGCTTATCACAAATTATATTTTTGATTATGTATTCATTTACAACATGTCTTTTGTTAAACAGGACATTAAACATTGTTATTACATGGATGTTAGTGAAGGTTATAAGAAATTAATTTTTCCAGGCAACTTTAATATTTTTAAATTTTTAGATAGAAAATTTAAAGTATATGTTAATGAACTAATATTTACAATTTTAATGTTTTAAAAATTTTGAAGCATTTGGAATTATGTATGGTTGATGATAAGCCACATATATATTTCCTAAATATAACAAATGTGGAATTTCAAAATGGTGTGTTCAAATACTGCTGGTAATGTAAGATTATATATAAGTTGACAAAGGGGCTTGCATAGCATTAAATTTAAAAAAAGTTCAAGGAAAAATAGACTTAAGATATAAATTTATTTTAGTAAAAAAGTTTAGAAATATGTATATAGTTCTTTTCATAAAACACATTTTATGAACCTTTTAAAGACCCCTCATCTGCATGAATTTTGATTCTTTTCACCAAAATAATCTTATCTTAAAAAATTTTTATTTATTTTTATTGCAAAGTCAGATATAGGGAGAAAAGCAGAGAGAGAGAAGAAGATCCTCTGTCCAATGATTCACTCCCCATGTGACCGCAACGGCCAGGGCTGTGCCGATCCAGAGCCAGGAGCTTCTTCCTGGTCTCCCATGTGGGTGCAGGGTCCCAAGGTTTTGGGCCGTCCTCAACTGCTTTCCCAGGCCACAAGCAGGGAGCTGAATGGGAAGTGGAGCTGCAGGGATTAGAACTGGCACCCTTATGGGATCCAGGCACGTTTAACGTGAGGACTTTAGCCACTAGGCCACGCCGCTAGGCCCTAAGGTGAGGACTTTAGCTGCTAGGCCACTGCTTATCTTTTAATTCTACTTTCCAGAAAGACAGATTTATGTAATCATTTACATCCATTGTTGACTATCTGAATTGCTGCCAGGATCATTGTGATGAACATTTTTCAAACATAACCAAGATTTTGTAGCTAATGTTGTTTTCTTGAGATGCAATCACAGAACGAGTTATTGTGCCCAAATTGGGATGACATGGATCATGTTTGATGTACACCAGCATTGCTGATCTTATCTGCGTGGCAATTTGCATAAAGAAAAACATGCAGTTCCAGCTCTGATTTAGGCAGCAGGCAAAAAAGGCTTTATCAACTGTATCTTTTTTTGATCCTCAGATTCCTGCTGGGCAGTTGATGTTATCAGCCTCATTTTCTCCTTGAGTAAACCGAGACTTGACAAGCTGCATCACTCCGACCTGAGAGGTAGGACAGCGTCCTGAATTTTGGCAGCAGTGACATTATTTTGGATGTGCTTTTTGGGTGTAACAAGTGACATAGAAGACAAGCGACTTGTGAAGGAAGCCTCCCTGTCGGAGGCTCACAGAGCAGTTGCCTGGTGACACCAGAGAACAGGCAATGCGGAGTGTGTGTAGAGGAGACATAGTAAGCTAGGAAGCAAAGAGAGCTACTGGGCCTGACTCAGGCATTTTATAGCCAACCCTAAGATGCGAACAGGCCCAAGGACTCCAGATCTCCCGCTAGGCCCGCCTCCTAAGCGTCATGATTGGCTCAAACCTTTACTACGCTCTTGGCATCATTGATGCCTGACTTTAGGACTTCACAGTGTGAGGTCATGTCTTATTCAAACAACAGCAGGTGCTAAGTAGCAAAGTCGGTCTTGTACTAACGTGTTTTTCTTGGCTGAAGGAGGGAGTCTACTTGGCACCTGTGGGAGAGATGGGGAAGGCTTATTCATTGGACTTGAGAATGTTCAAGTTACAGAATGAAAAGATGGTAAATGAGTTGCAAAATGAGCCAAGAGGGATTGATAGTGTCAGTTGGTGTCTAGGTTTCCTAAGGCTACTGGATGGTTTACCCAACAGAAATGCATTTTCTTGTAGTTTTGTAAGTTGGAAGTCAAGAATTTAAATGCCAGCAGGGTCATGTTCTTTCTCAAGGCTCTGGAGAAGAGCCATACCTTTCCTGACTTCTGATGGTTGCTGGCACATGGTATCGCTTGTCTTGTAGACACTTCTAACCTATCTTTACAAGGCCTCTCTCCTGTGTGTTTGCCTCTGATTTCCTTCTTTCCCTTCTTCGAAGGACATCAGCTCTATCAGATCCAGAGCCAGTCCGCTGTGACTGCCTTGAGCACATCTGTTGGGCTACTACTTCCAAATCAGACTCTGTGCATTTTGGGGGTGCACTATCCATCCCAGTAAACTCTGGAAAGGGGGACCCCAATCCTTCTACACCTCTGCAACTTCCTAATTTGTGTTATGTGGAGTTTCTGCTCTAAGACAGTGGATACAAGAGGAAAGGCAGGTGACACTCAAAAGAAACAGTTTCCCGCACTCTGACACATCCCCATCCGGAAATGACAATGTGAAGTGTGCTGGACACCCTTCCCTGCTTTCACTGCATGCTCTGCACTCGCTGCACGGATTATTTTTTTAAAAAGATTTGTTTATTTTTATTGGAAAGCCAGATATACAGAGAGGAGGAGAGACAGAGAGGAAGATCTTCCATCCGATGATTTACTCCCCAAGTGGCCGTAATGGCCAGAGCTGAGCCAGTCCAAAGCCAGGAACCAGGAGCTCTTCCAGGACTCCCACGTGGGTGCAGGGTCCAAGGCTTTGGGCTTTCCTCGACTGCTTTCCCAGGTCACAAGCAGGGAGCTGGATGGAAAGTGGGGCCACTGGGATTAGAACTGGCGACTATATGAGATCCTGGTGTGTGTAAGGTGAAGACTTTGACCACTATGCTATTGGGCCGGGCCCACTGCATGGATTATAACCACTGCATCAGATTCCTTCATCAAATTCACCACTGCATGGGCTGTAACCACTGCAGCAGGCTCACTGCATGGACTGCAATCATTGCAGCAGGCTCACTGCATGGGCTGTAACCACTGCAGCAGGCTCACTGCATGGGCTGTAACCACTGCAGCAGGCTCACTGCATGGGCTGTAACCACTGCAGCAGGCTCACTGCATGGGCTGTAACCACTGCAGCAGGCTCATTGCATTGGATGTGTACACTTCTCTTGCTGCATGCACTCTCACAACCTGCACTGCGGTGACTGTTCGTACTTGACTCCAGTGTGGCACACTGTGTGAGGAAGGGGCGGTGTTCGGTGCACAAGCCAACTACACTGCTTGTAGTGTGTTTAGTACACAGTCCTTGCAGTAAGAGAAGGAAGCACCGTGTAGGCAGTGCCTGGAGGGAACACGGAGCTACTGTGAGTGCAGTAGGTGGAGTTCACATGACTTAAAAGTGCTTGTGGTCTGATTCACGAGGTGGAACTCCATTATGCTGGAGTGTATTCTCTCAATCTTGAAAGGAGGTACTGCCCAGTGCATGTGACACATGAAGTGTGCTTGTGCTGTGTTTAGTGTAGCTAGTGTGAGATGAATGTACAGGGCACACTGAGTACAGTGTGAACTGTAATTGCAGTGCATCCAGTGTGTGCAGTGAATACAAGCCAAGTCCATGCTGTGAACTCACACTGTGCAGTGCATGCACAGTTGGGTGCCTTGATGCAGGTGGAAAGCAATGTGTAATTTATGTGTGGAATGTTCACTCCTATTGAAGTCTTACATATGGTTAAATATTTGATCAAGCTAACTCTAGCACATGGATCTGCATTTTCAGTTTGGATATTCTTGCTAATTTTTTCAAAATCAATTTAGAGAACAAAGGATCTTGACTTTACTAAGGTGAAGTTACATTTATAAATTAGCTTGGACTCAACAGGCAGAGTTTGTCCATTCTTTCAGTTTAACTTTGGTACCCCACAGTGGTGTTTTGAAACTTCCTTCATAAAAATGTTGTATGTTTCTTGTCAAAGTTTCTCATTAAGTAATTTCTTTGTTGTTGCTTCTTCTGACAGATGTGGTCTTGTTTAAAATTGAACAAATTTGAACTCTATATAACAAAATGAGTCACTGCCATATTTTTTTAATCCCTAATTTAATGACTTTTTATTACTTACACTGATTTTCTTAGTTGATTCTTTTAAATATAAGCCATCATTTGAAATGCAGAGGCTGACCCTGTGGGAGAGCCGGTTAAGCCACTGAGTGAGATGCTGGCACCCTGTATGAGCACTGATTGGAGTCCAGCTGATTCACTTCTAGTCCAGCTCCATGCTAAAGTGCTTGGGAAAGCAGCAGCAGATGATTCAAATGCTTTAGCCCCTGCACCCACATGGGAGACTCACACAGAATTATTCCAGACTCCTAACTTTGGCCTGATCTAGCCCCCGCCATTGTAGCTATTTGGTAGAATGACCCAACAATGGCTAGCGCAAATGGCTCAACTGGATAATCATCCACCTGCACATGCCACCATCCCATACGGGCAGTGGTTTATAGGATAGGTGACAAGCCGATGTGCAGGTTAGCTTATGGTTCTGCATTTTCAGGTAATATTTTTATTTAATCTTCTACCCACCACAGTGGAGTAGCAAGTTTGTTTACTATGCTGTTCTGCAGGCTGCATTTTTCTTTTGGTGTTTTGGTTCTGGGTTCTGGGTTGGGTTCCTACCTAGGTCCCTCATCTTGGAAAGACCTTCATGCTTATGAGAGTTTGAAAAATGGAAGCCTAAGGTAGTAAAAGATGTACCAGAAACTGCCTCTAATTCCAACTTGATTTCTCCTTTTCTTGTTTGTCTTATGTAATTTTTTTTTGTTTTACTTTGGTACCAACTCTTTAAGAAAATGCCATTTTTTAAAAGACTTATTTATTTGTTTGAAAGGCAGAGATACAAAGGGAGGAGTTCTTTCATTCCCTGGTCTACTTCTCCACTGATGTAGCAGCTGAAGCTGAGCTGGGGGAGAAGGAGGAGTCAAGAACTCCGACAGGGTCTCCCATGTGGGTGGCAGGGACCCCTGCTTCCTCAGGCACATTAGCAGGGAGCTGGATTGGAAACAGAGTAGCTAGAGCTTGAACCTGCACTCATATGGGTAACATAATCTGCTGTGCCACAATACCAGGTCCAAAATATTTTTAATAAATCGTATTATGTAGTATTTTTTACTTGTTTTGCAGCAGGAATGAGATTTATGATACTATATCATACTATATCACTAAAAAGAGATATCAGAACTTGCCTTGTCAATTATAAAAATATTTTATAAAGCTAAAGCAATTAAAACTGCATGGTTTTGACATAGAAATAGACAGATTAATAAGGATAGCAGAACTGTAGAAACAGATCAGTCTACATATGAGAACTATTCCTAGCTATTGTAATAGAAAGTTTAATAGCATTAGGATAAATGGTATTAGAGTTCAACTTTGGTGGCTCCAGTGACAGCAGCATTTTGCAGTGTGGCGGTTTGCAGAGGATACCTGAGCCAGGTCAGGCCCAATGCATGGGACTTGACCCATGGATTCCATCTCCATACGGTGAGCAAGTCCTGGCTGTTGGGCGGCCAGTGCGCCCTTGGGTGCTAGACTCTGCCTGCTGACTGTTCAGCGACAGGCTCTAGGGTTTTTGGGGTATATAATTGCTGCCTAAAGACATCAATGGATAAGGCCAATTTGAGTGTAGGTGAGAGATGAATCCTGTGTGACTCCCAATGACGGGGTCACCAAACTTGCTGGTAAGTGTTGGGACTGAGACCTGGCTTTTCAGAGGGGAGAGTCGGTACGATCTGTTTGGCTCAGACTGATTCATCAGCCCACATGGGAGTCCTGAGATGGGCTGTTAGCATAGAGCATCACTGACTGCCACATGCTAGTCCACATGAAAACTATTATTGAGGGCCTGTCTGGCAGGGTCAGATCCCAGTACCTGACTGAGTGTCAGAACAGGGGTGAGTCACATTAGGAAGGGTCATGACACCAACCAGCACACGAGAGAACCACATCCGGGGGTACATTCTGGAGGAATAAATGGGCCCAACCCTGTGGAAATACAAGTTCTGCTGGTTAGCTTAAGAGTTGGGGTGGTGATGGGCTGAGCTAGGATCGACTAGGGAACCCACCGACACTCATGGGTGCTGGGGCTGGTGTCAGCATGGGCAGGTCCAGGCTGCAGCAGTCACATGAGCATCCTACCATAGGGTAGGATGAGGCAGGCCCGGCCACAATATTCTCCAGTTCATACAAAGGCTAAAATCGAGTGGCAGGCTATGCCGGGCAAGAACCTAGCACCTGCTGGAGCATGTGAGCTCTGGATCGGGAAGTGGACCAAATGGGGGAACCTGGGAACTTGGAGAACCTATTGGGGTTACAGCTCCTGCTGGTGAGCATGTGTTTCAGGCCAGAGTGTTGGGCAACCTGAGCAGGGCAACTCTGTTAGCTAATGTGTGGGCTGGCTATGGAGAGGGGCGACCGGGCAGGGCCTAGACAACCTTACACCTCCAGTAAGAGCAGAAACCAGGCTGGAGCACAGGTCAAGTTCAGCTAGGCTGTCACATATACCAGATTGCATGAAACTGGTAAGGGAGCAGATGGAACAGGGCCAGGCTCCAGCACCTGCCAGTGAGTGATGGGACTTAGTTTAGGTCGGGTCAGGACAGGCTACAGCATCCAAACGCTAACTGCATGACAGGCCGAGATGGGTCAGAGCAACCACAGGCATGTGCAAGATCTATAGCTGGGTGTGTACCTAGTTGGGGAGCTAAGGTGACGCTCTGACTGGGTTGTGGTTCCCACTGGTGAGCACGGCACTGGAATGGGAACTGTGTTCTGGTCTAAATAAGGCTGCAGCATACCTTGGCACAAGTGTAGGCTGGGGATGGGTTGCCGGACTGGGCTACACCCCAGCACCCACTGGTGCTCGTGAAGACCAGGGTAGGTGTAGGACGGCTAGGCTAGACTTTTGCCCCTGAAGAGCCGGGTATGAGCTGTGTCTGCATGTGGACCAGGCTGAACTGGGTCATAATACCCAACAATAATAACCGGAATGGGTTGGAGGCTGGTCAGGAAAGGACATTGTTCCTGCTAGATGAGGAGGAGGACTGAGTAGGGCTGGACCATGGACCCACCCGTGTGCATGAGATCTGGCATTGGGAATGGTTCTGATGGAGGAACCTGGGAAACTTCTGTCAGGAGAAAGTTCATGCAGGTGAACGTAAAAATTACGATAGGGAGCAGTCCAGACCAAGCCAGGGAATGGTACACAGCAGCATACATTTGGTGCAGGTCAGGGACGAACCAGGCAGGGCCAGTTCACATTACCTGCTGGTGAGTCTGAGCACCAGAATGGAGTGTGGATAGGACCAAGTCTGGCTGCAACACATACCAGTACACATTATGGCCTAGACGGGGTGTTGGCTGGGCTGGGCTAGGCTTTAGCCCCCCACCAACTTGAGCTGGAATTAGGTGTGGGCCAGGCCAGGCTGGGCTACAGCACACACAAAACCCCAGGGAGGGGAGGTGGCAAAGCTGGTAAGGGGAATGTGGAGGGCTCCCCTGCTGGACAGCCACTCCCACTGAGGAGTGTGAGTTGGGATGAAGTTAGACCAGACCAGACAGGGCTATAACACCTGTGGGCCTCATGTGAGCTAAATCGGGGAAAAACCAGGCTGGGTTGACGGCTCCTACTGGTGCAAGCATAAATCAGAGTTGGTGAGGTTTGGTTAGGCTTACTGCAGCATCAGCTGGCAAATGCTGGCACTGGTGGCTAATTCTGTCAAGCTAAACTGCAGAACCACCTGAGAGTGCATGATCTGGGAATGGGCCCAGGAGAGAAATAGTGGGCACCTCTCTGTTGAGTTACCACTCCCACAGGAGAGCATAAAACCCAGGACAGGGGCAGGCATGGCTAGACAGAGAGTAGCACCCACCAGCATGTCTGTGGGCTGGATAGTGGGGCTGGTTGGGTTGAACTAGGTTTCAATGCCCGTTGACATGTAAGCGAGCTGAATGGGATGTGGGACAGACTGAACCAGTCTGCTGTACATTCTGACAAGCGCAGGAATCAGGGACAGGGGTGGACCTAGTGGGGGTTACTGAGAGTAGCCCTGACTAGGCTGCAGCTCCCACTGGTTTACATGAGGGCCAAGTGTGTGGTGGGTAGAATTAGGCTTGACTGAAACACCCATTGATTCGTATAGAAGATAGGGCTGGAAACAGAACTGACCCAGCAATTGCAACCACCAACATATGCATACGCTGACTGAGGCAATGTACTCTGCCAGACCCTGTACTGGCATGCACACACAGGAATCAGGCCTGGGATCATCTCAGACGAAGTTTCTTTGAGGATCCCTCCAATTGAACTGCTGATCTCAGAACCCCAACCATGAAGTGCAGGTGTCAAAGCTGAGCCACTTCAGAGGCTCAGATGGAACAGTGGATGGCAAATCCAGGTGCACATGGAGGATATAGCGGTCTATTGGAACCTGCAGAGGACACTTGGTACCACAACAGGACAGAAGACAGAACAAATCAATATCTTCCCCAGCCATGTGTTGGTAGTGAAAATCTGGGCTAACGGAGATTCTGGGGTACACTGTGACAGTCAGTGGATTCTGGAGAGATTTCATCATGTTTAGAATCGTGACATTGGAAGCAAATCAGAACTGTTGGACTATTAAAACCACTTGAACGGGACCCTCGGAGCATGCCCCACATCGGGGACTTGGGATGGGTGGAGGCTGGGTGGGACTTCTCGCTTTATTCTCCCTTTACCTCAGATCTAAAAAATAATAATAATAATAATAATGTGGAAACAATGCTCCTACCCATTTTCCTGTAACCCTTGACCCTTTGTGTCCTAATCAACTATGTAAAGGTTATCAAATTAAAATTTTAAAAATAATAAATGGATATTAAACATTGTTATTACGTGGATATTAGTGAAGGTTATAAGAAATTAATTTTTCCAGGCAACTTTAATATTTTTAAATTTTTAGATAGAAAATTTAAAGTATATGTTAATGAACTAATATTTACAATTTTAATGTTTTAAATATTTTGAAGCATTTGGAATTATGTATGGTTGATGATAAGCCACATATATATTTCCTAAATATAACAAATGTGAAATTTCAAAATGGTGTGTTCAAATACTGCTGGTAACGTAAGATTATATATAAGTTGACAAAGGGGCTTGCATAGCATTAAATTTTTTTTTAAAGATTTATTTTGTTTTATTGGAAAGGCGGATCTACAGAGAGGAGAGACAGAGAGGAAGATCTTCCATCCGATGATTCACTCCCCAAGTGAGCACAACGGCCGATACTATGCCAATCCGAAGCCAGGAGCCTCTTCCGGGTCTCCCACGCGGGTGCAGGGTCCCAAAGCTTTGGGCCGTCCTCGACTGCTTTTCCGAGCCACAGGCAGGGAGCTGGAAGGGAAGTGGGGCTGCCATGATTAGAACTGGCGCCCATATGGGATCCTAGGCATGCAAGGCGAGGACCTTAACCACTTGCGCCACCGCCCCGGGCCCAGCTAATATTATTTTTAAAAGATTTATTTTTATTGCAAAATCAGATATACAGAGAGGAGGAGAAACAGAGAGGAAGATCTTCTGTCCAATGATTCACTCCCCACGTAACTGCAATGAATGGTGCTGCACCATTCTGAAGCCAGGAGCTAGGAACTTCTTCCAGGTCTAACATGTGGGTTCACGGTCCCAAGCCTTTGGGCCGTCCTCAACTGCTTTCCCAGGCCACAAGCAGGGAGCTGGAAGGGAAGCAGGGTTGCCATGATTAGAACTGGCGTCCATATGAGATCCTGGTGCGTTCAACGCGAGGACTGTAGCCTCTAAGCCACTCTGCCAGGCCCCAGTTAATGTTATTTTATCATTTAACTATTGAGTATAGTAAATTTTTAATTAGATACTTTACTATCAAAGAACAAAACTAAATTACTACTATATTCAATTTCCAAAATTAAGTTCTGGATGGGTGAAAGGAAACGTGACTGAATCTCAAAGCTGTAAAATCATTCATGAGAATAGGGAAAAATATTTGCAACCACTGAAAAGGAAAGAGCTACTAAAGCAAGCACACACACACACACACACACACACACACACACACACACATCACAACCATATAGGAAACTACAGGCAAATGTAATTGACCCAGGGAGTAAGGAAATGTTTTTTAAAATAAGACATACTGACATAAAAAGGTTTGCAGGAAAAAATGATAAACTTAATTACTTAAAAATGATCATGTTATTAATCTAAATCATATCAAAGCCAGAGTGAAAGATAAAGCCAAAGGTGAAAAGAAAATATTCACATCCAAACACTTGTAGAAAATGGACTTAAAAGATACTTTTATGTTGGTGCACAAGTTTTTGAAATTCATGCATACAAAGGATATTTTAAAAGGTCACAAAATGAATGTTATGAAAAAAAACACAGATGGATTTCAAAATGAACAACCATGTGATGCAGGAATGCCAAGAACTTGATAATATTTAAATGAAAGCAAATAAGGGTAGATATGTTATTCTGATTTAGAAAAACCTCCAAGACATATTGGTAAGTGAAAATAATCAACTTAGTGAATGTAATGTATGATATTATAACACTTGGGTGAAACAGTTTGTAGTGGGCTCGGTGCGGCAGCCTAGTGGCTAAAATCCTCACCTTGCATTCCCCAGGATCCTATATGGGCACCAGTTTGTGTCCTGGCTCTTCCACTTCCCGTCCAGCTCCCTGCTTGTGGCCTAGGAAAACAGTGGAGGACGGCCCAAAGCCTTGGTACCCTGCACTTGTGTGGGAGACCCGGAAGAAGTTCCTGGCTTTGGATTGGCTCAGCTCCAGCCATTGCAGCCACTTGGGGAGTGAACCAGCGGACAGAAGATCCTTCTCTCTGTAAATCTAACTTTCCGAATAGGGCAGGCGCTGTGGCATAGCACTCTAATCTGACTTTCCAATAAAAATAAATAAATCTTAAAACACACACACATTGGAGTGCCTGGTTCAAGCTCTGCTTATCCTGCTTCTGGTACAGCTTTCTGCTAATGTACATCTCAGGAGGCAGCAAATCATGGCCCACATCCCTGGGCTCCTACCACCCACATGAGGACTCAGATGGAGTTCTAAGTACCTGGTTTTGGCGTGGTCCAGCCCGGGTATATTTGATGATTAAATCAGCTGTTGGATGCTCTCTCTCTTTCTCTTTGTTTCTACCTTTCAAACAAACAAACAAATAAATAAGCTATTTCTAAAAATATCATAAAGTAAAACTCCAGGGAATGGCTTAATTCATTAATCCTCCCATTCAAAGCACTGGGATCCCATGTGGGTACTGGTTTGTGTCCCAGCTGCTCCACTTCCTATCCAGCTCCCTGCTTGAGGAATGGGAAAGCATTAAAGATGGTCTGACGCATACAAGGCAAGGACTTGAGCTGCTAGGCTATGGTGCTGGGCCCACAATGTCTAGACTTTTAAATTAAAAAAATTTTTTTATTTATTTCAAATGCTCAGAGAAAGAGAAAGAGAGAGAGAAATCTCATCCTCTGGCTCATTCATCAGATGACCTTGTGGCCAGAGATTGGAAGAGGCCGAAACTGAGAGTCAGAAATCCATCCAGGTCTCTCATGTGTGTATCAGAGACCAACTCCTCGGGCCATCAAGTGCTGCCTGCCGGAGTGCAGCGGGACATCGGGATCGCCTGCAGAGCTGAGACTTGAACTCAGGGACTCTGATGTGGGATGTGACCATCCCAAGTGGATGTCATAACCACCTTGTGCCAAATACCCACCCCACCGCTATCGAAACTAGGCTAATGTGGAACTGGCCTATGGAGATGGCTTCAAAAGATGAAGTAAAACTTGACAAATACTGGACAAGACCATCTCAGAAAGTGGTGGACTTCCTGATTCCTGGAGACCTGAAATCTGTCCTGAATAGCTTGCAGGTCATCTATCTAAAACAAAACAAAAAAATCTGAATCCCATATTTTTTTGGCCTTTCTCTAGTTCCGAGTTTTTATAGATTTGAATTTGAAAAGCACAGTAAAACTGAAGGTTCTTTTTGTTTGTTTGTTTGTTGCTTTTTGCTTTCCCTTAAGGCACAAAAGTTTTACACAGAGCGTGCAGATGGTAAATAGAAAGAAAAAATAATGCGAACTTGAGGTTAAGCTTCTTTTTCTCCTGAACACGACAAAGCTTATGATTTGCCATGTAGTTTACATGGTTTGGGAACAGAACTGTTCTTCCATTTATGCCTATAGAATTATTGTATTCAAGACAAAAGCATGGAAAAAACCTTCCTTTCAAATAAATTTTACTTAAGACTGATGGTCATCAGTGTTCTAAGCAATAATAGGGGATTAACCCCGCATCCTGACTCCAAAATGCTTCTTTGTGGAAGGACCTTGAAGAATATTTAAGAATGGCTGTCACAGGACCCAGTGCGGTGGCCTAACTGCTAAAGTCCTCGCCTTGAACACACCAAGATCCCATATGGGTGCTGGTTCTAATCCCGGCAGCCCTACTTCCCATCCAGCTCCCTGCTTGTGGCCTGGGAAAACAGTCTAGGACTTCCCAAAGCCTTGGGACCCTGTGCCTGCGTGAGAGACCTGGAGGAGATTCTAGGCTCCTGGCTTTGGATCAGCACAGTTCCAACTGTTGTGGCCACTTGGGGAGTGAACCAGCAGATGGAAGATCTTCCTCTCTGTCTCTCCTCCTTCTGGATATCTGACTTTGTAATGAAGATAAAATAAATCTTAAAAAAAAAAAAAAAAGAATACCAGTCACATTCATCTGCACCAGTCTATGTGGGAGAATGGAGATGCCCATGTGCCAGTGTTACAGGAAGTCAGAAGGGTGCCAAGAAAGTAAAATGATTGGGCTAGGGTCACCTTATACTCCCTGGGGACAGTTTGATTAACAATTCCCTTCTTCCTTCAATTCCCTCTTCCCTCCCTCCCTCCTTTCTTTCCTTCCTTCTCTTCTCCTTTCATTTTATTTTTTAAAGAGGCACAGAGAACAAAAGAGTGACCCAATGATCTTTCTCTGTCTCTCTCTCTCTCTGAAATCTGCCTTTCCAAAAAAATATATAAATCTTAAAAAAAAAAAAGGAAAGGGAAATTAAAAAAAAAAAGCAGAGAAGCAAACAGACTCAAAGAGAACTTCCATCTGCTGATTAACTTCCCGAATTCTTACAACAGTTACGGTTGGGCAACACTGGCATCCCATATCGGCACTGGTTTGAGATCCAGATGCTCCACTTCCTGATCCAGTTCCCTGCTGGTGCACCTGGGAAAGATTGAAAGGCAGTCCAGGTGCTTGGGTCCCTGTACCCATGTGGGAGATCCAGAGAAAGCTCCTGGCTTGGACCTGGCCCAGCCCTGATTGCTACAGCCATTGGGAGAGTGGATCAGCAGATTCTCTCTCTGCCTCTTTTTCTGCCTCTTGCTTTGTAACTCTGCCTTCCAAATAATAATTTGAAATTAAAAAAAAAGATAAATTCATTTTGGTTCAGAAATGTCTAAAATCCATGCATAGTGGTTTTTGTTTGTTTGCTTGTTTTTGTATAATACCAATTTCTTGTGACCTTTTGGAAGGTTGCTTACATTATAGTCTTATACCAGTCCAGGTCAGTTTGTGCTGCTAATTGTGTTTGTACCAAAAGTCAGGGGAAAAAGTTCTTTCCATTTTTAAAAAGATTTATTTATTTATTTATATTGAAAAGGCCGCTTTCATGGTGTTTTAAATTTTTGGACTTGTATGGATGAATGATTGTGGACATGTGGAATTTTATCTTTGGGAGTAGTTTGAGGAACAGATGGCTGGGTTGTTAGTGATCAGTTTCAGGGCTGGAGGTCAGTTGTTCCAGGAGCCGGTGCTCTGAGGACATCTTGGTGATGACCTGAGCGTGTAGCCAGCCAAGCTCAGAGCCAAGCACATAACTGGGAGGCAGAGTTAGAAATACTTACACGTTTCGAGATCTATTTGTTTGGCATACAGAGTGACAAAGAGCAGTAGAGTCAGAGAGAGCTTCCATCTGCTGGTTCACTCCCCAAAAGGCTACAACAGCCAGGTCTGGGCCAGGCAATAACCAGAAGCCTGGAACTCCATCCTGGTCTCTCACATGGGTAATATGGTCCCAAACATCTTCTTTTGCCTTCCTGGGCAGATTGACATGAAGATGGACTGGAAGTGGAGCAAGTGGGACTCAGATTCAGGACACAGGTGTCTGAACCACTGGGTCAGACTCCTTCCCCCACTGAGAAGTAAGTAGCTTTCTCTTGCTTTCCTTTCCTTTCCTTTCCTTTCCTTTCCTTTCCTTTCCTTTCCTTTCCTTTCCTTTCCTTTCCTTTCCTTCCCTTCCCTTCCCTTCCCTTCCCTTCCCTTCCCTTCCCTTTCCTTTCCTTTCCCTTCTTTTCCTCTCCTCTCCTCTCCTCTCCTCTCCTCTCCTCTCCTCTCCTCTCCTCTCCTCTCCTTTCCTTTCCTTTCCTTTCCCTTTCTCTTTCTTTCTCTTTCTCTCTTCCTCTTTCTCTTTCTTTCTTCCTTTCTTTTTCAAAATTTATTTTAGTTACAAAGGCAGTGTTACATAGACAGGACAAACACACACACACACATACAGGGTTCCTCCATCTGCTGGTTCACTCCCCACTCTCTACTGGTGCAAACATAGTGCTGGGCAGTCCAAAGCCAGAGGCCAGAGTTTTCCCCAGGTCTCCCACATGGATTAAGGGGCTTAAGCACTGGAGCAGTCCTCTGCTGCTTCTCCAGGGAGTTGCAGGGGGAGGCTTAGTCCACTATGCCATGGCAACAGTTCCCACAATCAGTCTTAAACCTGTCCTGGTCCTGTAGTTTTAAGTAATAAGAGCCAATACATTTCCTTACAATTCAGACCAAACTGAGTAGGGTTATTTTTACTATTAATAACAAAAACATCTAACAGACTTTGCCATCAGCTCCCAGGATATATTTTGCCCACAGAAAAGCTTGTAGAAGATGGGAAGGTTATGGACCCGGTGTGGTGGCCTAACTGCTAAAGTCTTCACCTTGAACACCTGAGATCCCATATGGGTGCCAGTTCTAATCCTGGCAGCTCCACTTCCCATTCAGCTCCCTGCTTGTGGTCTGGGGAAGCAGTTGAGGATGCCCCAAAGCCTTGAGACCCTGCACCCTCCAGGAGACCTGGAGGAGCTTCCTGGCTCCTGGCTTCAGTTCGGCACAGCACTGGCTGTTGTGGCCACTTGGGGACTGAGTCATCGGACAGAAGATCTTCCTCTCTGTGTATCTATTTGCAACAATAAATAAATAATCTTTAAAAAAAAATGGGGAAGGTTAGAGTCCAAAGCTGTTAGATTTCTTCCAGCAGATAGGGTAGGGAGTGGGGGGGAATGGGGAGACAGCCTCTGAAAGCCCTTTGTGGTGATGTTGCAGGTGACCGTGACCATTAGTAGTAGTTCCCTTCAGTTCCTGACCTGGGTAGCAGAGGACACTTCTGAACTCTGGAGGTCAACCGTGACATGAGAGCTTGCGGCACTTTTTCAAGACTTTCCAAAGTTGGAAACGCGAACAACTTTTGCCATGAGAGACTAGAATCCACGGACACAATGTTAAGTTCTTTTATCAGGCATGATGAGGGCCGTTACGAGTCAGAAGGAAAATATTTATGAGCTTTAACCTGTCACCATTGATAATTTCTTCCATTTTGCATCAGGCACCGTGGGAGATGGAATGATTAGAGCGCTGAGCTGTGGGAGAACTTAACAATTTGGTGATGTGACGTGATAATAGATCATGCAGAAGCCATTTCTTCTTAATCCAGAAAAGAAGTGCAGAGGAGAGCGCCCGGGGTGGAAGAGCAGCACCACCAAGTCAATGGGTGCTGGGCTTCTTCCATCTCTCGGCTCCTCTTTTGTTTGTCACTGGCTCCTGTCCTGAGGGTCACCGCAAAGGTCAAGATGGGTTTCTGCACTCCAGGCACCTGCTTCTTCTCCCTCATGTGGCAGGAGGGTGCAAGGAGGAGCCTGCAAACTGAAATTTACTGCTTTTAGGCAACTTCCTGGTAACTTCCAGAAAAGCACTTCTCCTGATATCTCACTTATCACTGGCTTTGGCAAGAGAGACCAGAAAATGAAATTTTTAGGTAGTTGATTGCCACCCTAAGAAGCTGGGGCTCTGTTGCTAAAAAGGCAAGGGAGAGGATGGAGACTTACCGTTTCTGCCTGAAGAAATGAGAATCTCCAAGTGATGCTTACAGCAGTCACCTTTTGTGTTTAGAAGGTGCTAGACAGAGAGCAGTCAGCATAGTTTTTCTTAAGAGACTCACACACTAGGGAGTAGAAAGTAAACGGGGCTAGAATTTTATTTTATTATTAAAATAATAAAAACAATAATAAAGGTGAAGAGTAATCAAAAAAGAAGGGAAGGAAGGAAAGGAAGGAAGAGAGAGAGAAAGTAAAAGGAAAGAACTTAAGAAAGACAGTTAATATTGGGAAGAGTTGTACAGTGGGTTGCCGAGAGGTGTGGAGGAGCAAGAGAAGGTGTCAAGACAGTTTGGGGAAGCTCCTTGGAAGAACCAGGACTTAAACCAGGCCTGTTGGAGTCACAGGCATTGGAAAAGCTGAGGGGTGGGAACCCGGAATCGGGTTTTCAGGGGTGGAGGGGTGAGGGCTAGACTGTACCAATCCATTTTGGGCAGTTGTGACAATCACTTGGGCCCCAGATGTTGGGTGGGATATGAATCCAATGGAATCTTAGTCTGGATGGTAGGAATGTTAACCATCTTTTTTTTTTTTTTTAATAAAGCCCACTTGAAGCTAAGTTTGAAGACCTTTTTGCAGGAATAAAGTGTGCACACTAAATTGGGCTTCTCTGGCCCTGGAACTGACATTCCTGTGTTCTCGCTATACTGCTCCCACCAGCAAAAGTGATCACAATATTTACCCCAAAGAATTCTCTAAATTTTGGATTGTCCAAAATAGCGTGAGAAGTATAAACAGTGATGATATGACAACAGTAATGAAAATAAATGCATGAGCAGCCTGAGACCACAGTCCAAGGCTATTATTCATTAAATGGGAGGAGAAAAAGTCCTCAAATGGAGCGTTCTGGGTCCCTTTCCTAAATATTAATTGTTTACTTCATGATTCTTCTCCGATCTAAACAGACCTTAAACTGCCCCCTCTTAATATGCTCCCATAAAGGATTATAAACCAGAGAGGAGCTTGGTTTAAACAAAGCAATCAGAAAGTAAGCAGTCTTCTTCTCTTTCTCTCTGGCTCATGGCTTGTTTTGTCTGTTAGGGAACTTTCCTCTCTAGTGTGTAGACCTCAAGGTCAAACAGAGGTCACTTTCTGCTTTTTGAGGTATGGGTGCTTTCACATGATTTGCTCATTTTTATTGCTGAGAATAACCATCCATTTGCTCAAGTACCTGCAGCCTGGCTCAGCACAAAGACCAGAGAGTGCACACCGTCAGGAGGGTTAGCCCCATCTGACACAGAGCAAACATGGCCTAATCTCATTGAGCGTTGGACAAACGCAGCAAGAATACCAACGTCTTAAAAGCGAAGATAGAAATGTGACACAGAAGTATTCTAACCATTTAGTAGAATAAATCGTACCAACATGATACTAAAGCTGTCAACTCGGTGGAAAAAAGGATAAAACTCCATTAATAACACAACAGCACTGCTTACTTTTTCACATGAGGAAAATTCCATTACAACAAACAGCCCCGGGTTTTCAAATTGCTTTTGTTCAAGATCAGTGGACTATCGTTTTGAAGAATATATGACTGGCAATGATAGTTTGGTTTTGAAAACGAAACTTCGCTGATGTTTTAGATTGAACTGGCAGAGATGGGACCTGGGGTGACTGTGTCCAGGGCTGTGTGAGGGGGACTTTATGTAAATATACAAACCGTAGCTCCTTTACCTGGGTGTGCACAAATAGAGCAAAGCCTGAAATCCCTCCTGTTTGTCTCCTTCAGCCAGCCACAAACTTCACAACCTTTGGCACAGGCCCTGTTTATACAAGCTTGTTCTTTTAAAGTCTGTGTGTGTGTACATTTGCTTTCAGGATTTCCCCCTCATTCTGGAGTCCATCAGAGCATAGATATGACTGTGCAGCATCCAATAAGAGGCATAAAGCCCCCATCAGCATCCCTACCCCCACTCCATGCTCAAGGTCTACCAGAAGCCTATTTGTATGGTCTGAATCCCCAACTGACACACAAGCCCCAAGGGGGCTGTCTTAGCTTGAGTGCTTCTAAAGGCAGATTTTTTTTTTCATTTTTTATTTTATTTTTGACAATCTTTACATAGTTAATTTGGGTAAAAAGGTTCAAGGGCTACAGGAAAGTGGGTAAGACTGTTATTTCCATATTGTTTCCTTCATGTATCTGAGGTAAAGGGGGATATTGAGGGAGAAGCCCCACCCAGTTTCCCACCCACCCTAGGTCCTGGATGTGGGGCATACTCTGAGATACTTGCTAAAAGTGTTTTTTTTCTTTAAATTCTTAAAGATTTATTTGTTTATTGGAAAGTCAGATATACAGAGAGGAGGAGAGACAGAGAGGAAAATCTTCCATCCAATGATTCACTCCCCAAGTGAGCGCAACGGCTGGTGCTATGCCGATCTGAAGCCAGGATCCAGGAACTTCTTCCGGGTCTCCCATGTGGATGCAGGATACCAAGGCTTTGGGCTGTCCTTGACTGCTTTCCCAGGCCACGAGCAGGGAACTGGATGGGAAGTGGAGCTGCCGGGATTAGAACCGGCGCCCTTATGGGATCCCGGGGGCGTTCAAGGTGAGGACTTTAGCTGTTAGGCCACACCGCCGGGCCCTAAAAGTGGTTTTGATAGTTCACCAGTCATGAATTGCTGCCAATTTCGCCACTCCAAGCACGATGAGGTCATTGAAGAATCCACTAATTGACATAGTCCATCACAGTCTCCATTTGCCCAGTATTTCGCTGCCAACATATAGCTGAGGTGGTTGACTTGTTTTGTCTTCTCTCTTTTTTTGGTTAGGGTTCTGAGTCCGGCAGTTCGACTGGGGAGATTCCCAAAGAAACTTTGTCTGAGGTGTTCTCAAACCAGATTCTTGTATGAACTAGCAAGCACAGG
The DNA here is from genome assembly GCF_017591425.1 of Ochotona curzoniae. Taxonomy (NCBI): domain Eukaryota; kingdom Metazoa; phylum Chordata; class Mammalia; order Lagomorpha; family Ochotonidae; genus Ochotona; species Ochotona curzoniae. The sequence continues at coordinate 7,679,027 of NW_024466004.1, read as the reverse complement.
GCCCGGAACAGTCCATGGCCCTGATCAGCTGGTGGTTGCAATCGCTGGGTTGGTTCTGTTTTCAGCCCCGACTTCCACTGGAACCAATGGGTGTTGCAGTCCAGCCTGGTTCTGCCCAGCACACACTTGGCTCTCACATAAACCAAGAGGAGCTGCAGCCTAGTTGGAGCGACCCACAATAACCCCCACCAGGCCCACCCCCTACCTTGGTTTGCCGGTATGTGTAGCAGACTAGTCCAGTCTGTCCCACATCCCATTCAGCTCTCGTACATGTCGATGGGTATTGAAGCTTAGTTCATCTAACTAGCTAAACTATCCAGCCCTCACGGATGTTGTTGAGTGTCTCTCTGTCTAGCCACCCCAGTCCCTGTTCTAGTTTTCATGCCCTCCCATGGGAGTGGTAACCCAAGAGGGAGGAGCCCACTATTTCCCTCCCAGGTCTCTCTCACTCCAGGATTATGCACTTTCCAGGTGGTTCTGTGGTTTGACAGAATTAGCCCCCAGTGTCAGCTTCTGCCAGCTGATGCTGTGGCTAAGCCCAAACAACCCTTACCCACTCTAATTTTGTTTGCACCAGTAGGAATAATCAGCCCAGCCTGGCTTTTCCCTGATCTAGTCCACATGAGGCCCACAGGTGTTGTAGCCCTGCCTAGTCTGGTCTGCTCCCATCCCAGCTCATGTTCTCCAGTGGGAGTAGCTGTCCAGCAAGGGAACCCCCCCATATTCCCCCTGTCAGCTCTGCTCCCTTCCTTCCTGGTTCTCACGCATGCTGGTTGGGCGCTGTGGTCCCTTCTGGTACAGGCAACCTCACCTTGGCATTCCGTATTGTGCACCGGTTTTTGTCTTGACCAAACCTGGCTCGACCCACACTCTGTTCTGGTGCTCAGATTTGCCAGTGGATGATGTGAACTGATTCAGCCTGGTCTGCCCCTGACCCATGCCAAATGTATGCCAGTGGGAAGCTTTCCGTGGCCTGTGCTGGGCTGTTTCCTATCATGTTTCTTGTGCTTACCTGCCGGGTCTGTGTCCTGCCAGTGGAGTTGCCCAGGCTCCTCCATCAGAACCTCTCCCATTGCCAGATTTTGCGCACACCAGGGGGTCCATGAGCCAGCCCTACTCAGCTCACCTCCTGTCCTAGCAGGAACAGTGGCTTTTCTAAAGGCAGATCTTAAGACAAAGATGTAGATATGGATTTCTTTTGGAGGTGCACAGGGAAGGGATGGGGGACTAGAAAGTTACATCCATGAACAGACACCTGCTGTGAGGCCTGGGGCCCAATTACCCTAGGAACTCCTGAAAGACCAGAAGGCACACCTCAGAACTGTCCAGTCCAGGGCCAGTAAGCCTGAGGTCATTTACCAGCTTCTGCCCTTGTTGGTGGAGGAGACATGGTCCAGAGGCCAGAGGAGCAGGTGTTTGGGACGTGAAACCGTGGGTATACACAGGAATTTCAGCCTCCTGGGTGCGCCAAGGGGTTATGGACTGGGCCTTGACAAGGTGGCCTGTCAGATGCAGTAGGGCTCCTGCTGGCCTGTGTGTTTTCTACCTCCTTAGAGATGGTGGAGGAGACAACATCTGAGGACAGGTGTGCCCTGATTGTCACTTCAGACCTCCCTTCTGCTCTTCAAATGTGGCTCTTCCCTCTGTTTGTTCACACCATTCTTACTCATTACTTTGTGCCTTCTACATTAACATGTCGAAAAGGAACCCATCTCTTCAGACCATTGGTTTTCTCAGGGCTTACTTTTGGGCTAATCAGAACAAAGAGGCTTTTGCTATCTGGAGACATCAGAGTGAAGATGCTCCAGCAACTTTATGGATAAAGGAACTTCCTGTACCTACACTCTCTCGGGCCCTGGATGGAGCAGAAGGGAGTGTTGGAATGTTCTGGGCCTACATCCTCTGCATCACTGCATCCTTTGCACCTGTTGTTCTAACTTTTCTCTTTAGTTGAAGATCCCTTTGTGAGTCCAATAAGAACTGTGAGTGTCCTCCGTAGAATGATAAGCAATTGGACACACATGGGAAAGTGATTTGTATAAAGCATCAGGGAATGCATAACCCCAGGTGCCTATCCAGGGATAGTAACGGATTGCTACCTGTTGAGATACATGCATTTCTGCAACCCAGATTCTTTCTTATCCCATCTATGACAGCATGCAGCGAGCTGATGAAGAGTCAGGCAGGGAACATCCTGACTGCTACACATTGGCTTGTATCTTTGTTTAGCCTTTAGCCTGTCTGCACTGGTTTCCTTGTATGCAAAATGGGAACAATACTTAGGGGCAGGCATTTGGTTCTGCAGTTAAGATACCGTCTGGTACACCAAGAAATCATACCAGGATGCTGTTTTTTAGGTGCTGTCCCTGCTTCCTATTCCAGCTTCCTGCTAATGTTCTCCCTGGGAGACAGCAGGTGATGGCTCCAGGTCCTGGGTCCCTGTCACTCATGTAATAATCCAGATTGAGTTCCAGGCTCCTGGCTTTGGCCTAGATCAATGCTCACAATATGGGCATCTGGAGAATGAATCAGCAGATGGAAGCTCTCTCTCCGAGTTTCAAATAAAATGAAAATAAGTAAAAATTTTAAAATGCACAAATAATTGTGACAAGCTTCTAAGAGTTAGTAAATGTAAATTAAAGGATTTAGTACATTTTGGGTTGCTGTAACAACCTGCCTGGGATTGTTTAATCTATAAAGAACAGACATATATTCTCTCTCGGGCTGTCATTGTGGTATAACAAATTAAGCCACTCTCTGCAATGCCAGCATTCCATATGGATGCTGGTTTGAGTCCCAACTGCTTCACTTCTGATTCAACTCCCTGCTAATGCACCTGGGAAAACAGCAGAGCATGGCTCCTGCACCTGCATGAGAGATCTGGAAGAAGCTCCTGGTTTCTGGCTTCAGCCTAGCCAGCCCTGGCTGTTGGAGCCATTTGGGAAGTGAATTGGTTCATGGAAGATCTTTCTCCTCAGCTTCTCTCTTTCTCTCTCTCTGCCTCTCCTTACTCTACAACTCTGGCTTTCAAATGAATATATGCATTTTTACTCTCTCTCTAAAAAGAGAATTATTCTTACTCACTTCTGAAAATTGGAAAGTCCAAGACCAAGGGAATCGTAGATACAGGGTATGGAGAGGGTCCTGTCTCTGCTTCTAAGGCAGGAACTTCAATGCTTTGTCATCACAAGGCAGGAGACAGAGCGCTAGATGATGCCTCTGTTATGGGGGACTTGATCCCATTTGCAAAATAGGGGCCCAGACCAGAGCTCACAGTGCCTGGCGTGTAGCATTCATCACTATGTGTAAGCTTTTGCTGTTGCTATCCCAGTGAAAGCCACTTGGGCTCAGAGAATGATTGAATGGAAAGAGTCTCAATTTGATGTCAGTAAAAGGATAAAGACTTTATTTGCAACTTTGTGATCTTAAGGAACATGGGGTTATGGAGTTTTGGTGATTATTTTGCTTTTTTTTTTTACTCTCTTGGTCTAAATTTCCTTGACAGAGTCATTGGTTCTTAATATTTAATAATGTGCTTATCCAGGCCCAAATGAAATTTGTTGGCAATATGTTCATTATTTTGAAAGGCAAGGCATTTGGGGTGGGAGGGAAAGAGAGAAAGAGATTTTTGTCCACTAGTTCACTCATGCAAATGGCCGCAACAGTTGGGGCTGGATCAGGTTCAACCAAGCCAGGAGCCAGGAGCTCCTTCCAGATCACCTATATGGGTAAACATTCTATACACAAAATCTAAAAGTAATTATAATGAGCAATTTAAAAGGAAAACTAAAAATGAGCATAATTTACAATGAAACCATATAAAATCTTCAGCCCTAATTATGATAAAAATTAAAGTGAAGTTGTCAGTTTATGCTAACATGGGATGGCTGTGAAGGTAAGAACTTGCAATGGTGGGCCAGCGTCAGGGTGTGGCTTGTGTCTAACATGTTGCAATTGGTACTTTCAGGTGATGGATTCTTTTGAAAAAAACCGTTGGATGGCACACTCTGGGAAAAGTTGTTAACAAAGAGAGATCTTCATCAGTTGAAGTTGTAGTTTTCACTTAAACTGGAAAATCAGTATAAAACTATAAAAACAACCACAAATATTTGTGATTATACAGAAAGGAAAATTAAATGTCAGACCCAGTTATTATAAGCAGGCTTCTCTCATCCCCCCTGTTGAAATGTCTGACGGGGCTTTTGAAAGTTGTGTCAAGTGGATGAGAGAAATTCTGGGTTGAGTAAGGCTGTTTTCTACCTTGCAGACAACGTAGCACATTGATCCAAGCACACTGATGCCAGGAATGACATCTCAATCACTATGATAACCTGAAAGTCCCACCAGATTTCCAAAGCATATCCTATTAGGGAGGTGCACATCTTGTTAATACCCACTGGGTTAAGCGGTCTTGAATCAAAAAAAGCCTCAAAACTCAGGACCGGAAACAACCTTTCTCAGTTAGGGGTATTGTTGCAGCCTTTCCAGGGTTTGGTACTCCAGCTACGGAGAAGGGAACAGAGCTGATGGCCGAGAGGGCACCTTGAGGAATGGTACCTGCGACTGTCCCCTCTTCATCTCTTTTCTTCTCTTGCTGTTGTCCTATGTTCCTCACCCTCCCAGGATTCGCGGCTGTCAAAATTCCATTTTTTAAAATGGAGGTGATGTAAGAGATTTGTTTGTGGGTGTCAAGATAGATTGGTTTTATGAGTCAAATCCAAATGGCCATTGAACATATACTAGGAAGTAAGATAATGAAAAACTGACAGCTATGATGAGAAACCATTTCATAGTCATCAAACTGGCAAAAGTGCCTAAGTTTAACAATACCAATCACTGCACAAAAAGGTGGGAAAATTGGTACATTTTGGGAATGTTGTTTGTTTTTATCTTCTAAGATCAGAAATATCCATATCTTATCACTCAGAAGTCTATACCTAGGTGTATACCTTAGTCAAACTCAGTATGATTGCATCAGAAGACATATACAAGAGTACTCCATGGAAATATAAGACAAAGTTTTTAAAATTTTAGAGTCCATGCATACCTTTTCATAATACATACATTACTATTATAAATACAAACAAGACTTCTATGTGGTGGCTGTAGACCCTGCCTTGGTGGTGGGGTCTACAGCCTGTTGAAGGGACCTGTCCCCTACCCCTAATCTGGAGGCAAATCAAGGAAAGGACTAATGGCCCCACCAAGTACACAGGGGGAGTTTGAGGTGCCAAGAATAAAAACCAGAGGTGGATCCTGAGGTCAGTGCTGCCCCTGAGGTCAGGCAGCCACTGTCTGGGCCCTGCAGTCATTGTCTGCTCTTCAGAGCACAGGAAGGCTGCCTACTCCCCTCACACTACATTCAACTCTCATCACTCTGCACTGCCTCCCACTCCCATGAACTTTTTTTTAGTACATCCACGTGATAGCATATAAGGGTGAAAAGCTAGATCAACTGGAAACCCTTAAATATAATGAAAAAGGGAGAACAGAGTCATAGACTGTTAGACATTGATACACAGGAATATCATACAGCAGTTATGATGATGAATCACAGTTTTGTATCTGCACAGTGATAAATCCAAAAAAATGAAGAGTTAATTGCAGGATAAGTAGAGTGTGATGAAATGTAAATAACCTAAACGTCTGCAGAACAATGCCATGTATTGTTTCTAGACACAGGAATAGGAAACAAACACATAAACCATGAACACGATTGGCTACTGCCAACTACATGATCTTGGTTATTTCCGGGAAAGCAGAGAAAGAATGGTGAGGACAATCAAAACCGCCCTTTGCATCTGCAGTGTTTTTGTTCTCTTTAAAAAAAATGTGAAAGAAATGTGGCAAAATGTTGATTTAATCTGATATTGGTAGTATTGGCTCTACTAGGTAGTCCCGAAATCATTTATACATTTCTCTGGGAAAGTCTCTAATAAAATAATTTAGAAACTTGATGCCTCTCAAACAGGTGCTTTTAGTCTTCATTGAACATTTTGACCTTGGAGACACAGGATGCAGACAGGCAACCCAGCAATGAAGGAGGCAGAATCCCTCCATTGTGCAACCATCATCCTCGCTGTGAGGGATTGCTGGGCCCACTCCCGAAGCTTCTGATTCAGCAGGTCTGGGACCTGCGAATGTGCATTTGCAGCAGTTTCCAGGGAATGCTGCGGCTGATTGTGAGACCATACTAGTCCTTGAATCGGTTCATGTGATATGGAAGCGTAGCGTTGATCTGTAGCAAAAAGTTCCACAAACTGAAGGGAGAGGTCTGTTACAGGTGCTAGAAAACCTGGGCTCAAAGGAGCACACCCACATGCATAACTCCAAACTCTGACTTCTTCCATCACTCTCTCTTAACAGGTTGGTTCCCTGGGGACACATTCACTTCCTATTTGGTGTGTATCATACAAGAAATGCTGATGGCATTTAGTCTTGGAGGGTAGAATTAAAAATTCTTCATTTTGCTTGTCTGTATTAGCTAACATTTCCAGAATAAACATTTCCATTTCGTACAAGTGTTAATTATATGATAAAGACAAATTATACTAGAAGGGAAAATAAATATGCGCCGAGCTGTAAGTGGGTTTGTGAAGGGGAAGGAGAAGGTGGGAAGCAGGTTGTTAATGCGAATGTGCTTTTACTTTTTAAGAGGTTTATGATATCCTTCAGAGAAGAGAACATATGGTTAATAAAAAGTATTCGATCCTTAGATAAGGCATTCAGGGCCAGCATTGTGGCACAGAAGGTTAAGTTGCTGCCTATCACCTTAACATCCCATATAAGCACCAGTTTAAGTCGTAGTTGCTCCACTTCTGATCCAGCTTCCTCCTCATGCATTAGGAAAGCAGTGCAGGATGGCTGAGTGCTCGGACCCCTACCACCCGTATAGGGACACCCAGATGGAGTTCTAGGCTCCTAGCTTTGGCCTGGACCAACTCCAGTTGCTGTTGCCATTTGGGGAGTGAACCAGTGGATGGAAGATCTCTCTCTCTCTCTCCCTCCCCCACCCCCCGCCCGAAACTCTGCCTTTCAAATAAACAATTAAGAAGAAGGAGAGAAAGTCATTCAGGAAGCAGTGTTTGTGGAGACTGAGATGTGCAGTGCTTTGAGGGAACCAGTGGCTGAGCTGAGCAGCCTGGAAGGAGCACCTAGAAGAAGGGTGAGCTCAGCATCTTTTCCAGCCAGCTGAACGTGGGGCAGCACAAGGCCGCACGGTGCAGCTGTGACCCGCAGCAGGTGTTCGATGTGCACTGTTGATGGGGCCAAGTGAAGAATTGAGCAATGAATGCATTCATTTAGAAACTGCACTTGGGCACAAGGACCTGCAAGGGTGGCTCACACCCTTCTTAGGCTGTGGCCGAAAGACACACAAACAGAAACCAGAATTAAGTTCATTGTGGGTTTGGATTAAGTCAAGTATGGCAGGAAAGTGTGTCCTTTCCCCCCTTTTGTGTGATTTCTGTATTGATGCTACTATCTCCAGAATGTATCTGTGAGTTCGCAAAAAAACCCACTCCACACCAGACAGACCTTTTAGCTGCAAGTCCTCCTCTTTGCCCTAACAACCAGGGCATTCTCTCTGGGTTTTCGCTACATCAGTTTCTCTGTTCAAACCACTTTTCCTGAAGGAAAGGTATCTTCACTTCTTTTAGGTTTGGGCTGTTCATAGTTTTCTCTGGGCTAAAAAAAAAAAAAAAAAGTGCCTTGAAACTCCTCCTCTGGCACAAGGCTCAGATTTACTCTTCTGCCTCAAACTGGTTTTTTCCCTTAAAACAATATTTTCTAAAGATTTTTTTAAATTAAAAAGGTAGATACATAGAGAAGGGGAGAGTTAGAGAGGAAGAACTTCCGTCCACTGATTCACTCCCCAAGTAGCTGTGCTGGCCGGAGCTGAGCTGATCTGAAGCCAGGAGCCAGAAGCCTCTTACGGGTCTCCCACGTGAGTACAGGGTCCCAAGGCTTTGGGTCGTCCTTGACTGCTTTCCCAGGCCACAAGCAGGGAGCTGGATGGAAAGTGGGACTGCTGGGATATGAACCAGGGCTCACATGGGATCCAGGTGCGTGCAACATATGAACTCCAGCCACTAGGCTACCATGCCGGGTCCTTAAAACAGTATTTTCACTCTCTATGCATGGTACATGCTTGCAATGAAAGAAGCAACACTGGATTTGAACTGTAATATTGTCAGGTGCTTCCGCTATTCTGGCACCTAGACTCTTGGCTGACCCAGGACAGGTAATCCCCTGAGCATGGTCCCTGTGTACTGCTTAGATTGGACAATGGATGCAGTAATGTTGTTTCTGGTTTGTGTGTTGTCAAGAGTTCCAGGAGAGGTGAGGCCTAGCAGTGATGGAATGTGGACAGAGAAGCCAGGGAAAGGTGAATGTCTGCAGCTTTGTAAGTGTGTCCAGGTTATTCATTGCATGTTTCTTGGGATAATGTTTTGTTGGGGAAGCTGGAACATAGGTCTTTAGCTTAATGGATGGACTTAAGGATAATGACCATTTGTTCCTCTTTGGATTATGTTTGGTTGAATTTATGATTGGTTGGATTGCCATATGGACTTGTGATTGGCTATTTCTAGTATACTTTATTATCACCAAACTTGGTTAATAAAGACTTGTTAATAAACCTTAAAAAACACACACAATATATTTTCAAAAAGGTCAAAATAAATGAAAGCTGCGGGGAGAGGCAGGGGAAGGCAGTAGCTCACGTGGTGGTTTTCCTCCAGCTATGAGATATCAGGTTGCTGTTCTGGGCTCCTGGCCCTGGCTATTGCAGGCATTTGAGGAGCCATTCAGAAAATGGAGCACCTCTCTCTCTCTCTGCCTTTTAAATAAATAAAGTTAAAATACATATATTTAAATAAGATTTTAAAATATGTTTAATTGAATTTGGCGCGATAGCCTAATGGCTAAAGTCCTCACCTTGCACGCACCGAGAGCCCATATGGGCGCCAGTTCTGATCCCGGCATCCCTGCTTCTCATCCAGCTCCCTGCCTGTGGCCTGGGAAAGCAGTTGAGGACGGCCCAAAGCCTTGGGACCCTGCACCCGCGTGTTAGACCTGGAGGAGGCTCCTGGTTCCTGGCTTTGGATCGACACAGCTCCAGCCATTGTGGCCACTTAGGGAGTGAATCATTGGACAGAAGATCTTTCTCTGTCTTCCCTCCTCTATGTGTATCTGCTCTTCCAATAAAAAAAAGAAAAGAAAAGAAGAGAAAAGGAAAGAAAAGAAGAGAAAAGAAAAGAAAGACAAACCTAGATCAATTATAGTGTTTAGAGGTGGGGTCTTGGGTAAGTGATTGGGGTTAGAAAAGGTCATTAAACTGTATCATTAAATGATAATAATAGTAAATAAATAAGATAAAAGAAAAGAAAGGGTCATTAATGTTGGGAGATCCCATGAATGATTCCTAGAGGGAGAAAGACCACATGGACACACGTGCATACCCACTTCCTTGCCTTGGAAGGCTCTGCACTGCCTCAGGACACTGCCACCTGATGACGCGCCCAGACTCTGTACATCTAGAGCCGTGGATCAAAATAAACTTTTTTAACTTGCCTGCGCTCAGTATTTCATTACAGTAACACAAATCCCAGACTGATAGAATTGCCAACTGGATAGTGTCTCCTCTTCTTAGCCAGTGTTAAGCATTACTGTTGATAGAGGTGAAAAATATTCCCATACGATTTGATGGACTGATTTGTTTTGCTTTGATCACATTGGTAACTAATGTTAAACACAGGTAAAGTGTAGCTACTTACAGTAAGTATTTAGTAATACAGTAAAGCTAATGAAGTTAGAACCTCTGACCTCTTAGAGTTTGCCCCAAAGCTCTGTATTTAATTTTCCATTTCCAATCATGGTTTTGATTTGTTTTTAGGAAAAAAAAAATACTTATTTGAGGTAGAGAGAGAGAGAGAGAGAAGGGGAGAAAGAGAGAGCGCTCTCTTCTTCTGGTTCACTTACCAGATGCCCACAACAGCTGGGCTGGGCAGGGGTCAAAGCCCTTTGCTTCCGAGGGGTCCTTACTGGCCAGGTAGCAGGAGGCAGCTGCTGGGGGCCAAGAGCTGAATGCAGGCGCACTTATATGGGGAATGTTGTGTCTTAGCTGTGAGGTTAAACACTGGTCACTGGTCGCTCTTTTCCCTTTAGAGATTGAACACTGTGCAAGGATTAAGCACCCCTAAATCTGGATCCTATCCTGCAAGGAGGGAAGTTGAGGGGAGGCTGGTGAGCCATTCCTTCCTTCTGCATTAGACCACGTTTGTTTGTTTCCTGCCTTCTTCAGCTGCAATCTAGGGCTGAGCAAGTCCTGAAGCAATGCAATCCAGGAGAGCTTTGCCCCCGGGGCTCTCTGCAGGGAACTAAGCCTTTGAGGAGTTTCAGTTCTAACAGCTCAGAGGAGGGGTTTCAAAAGAGGACTTTCCCCTACAATTAGGGAGCTGTGCTCCTGAGTGAAACAGCCTGCCCCATTGGTCCCTAAGGCTGCTCACATCCGCCACAAGTAAAATGTTCCTCCCAGAACCGGTAACTCCACAAGTCTGGGATATTCTTAAAGCTGGTAGGAATTTAGACATAGAATCATGTGACCTTTGTTAATGACAACCTTCCTATGTGACCTCAGGGAGGTGACAAGTCTCCGAGTTAGACTGCCCCAGCAGTAATTCATTTTCCACACTAGTCTCATGTTCATTTTGTGAAGTTGATGGAAAATTTAAATAAGACAATATCTGTAAACAACTTTTGTAAAAGGTGATGCAAACGTAAGATTCTGGCAGAGATGATATTTCAAATATGTAATAGCTAGTAGGTGGTAACCTTTACTGATCCAGAAAGTTGTCAGCCCCTGAGTTGGAGCAAAGTTCAGACTCCTTGACCTGTCAGGTGTTAACTTCTTACTCACTGGGATGATCTAAAGAAGGAAGGTTTAGAACTACTGAATGAGGTAAGCCGGGTCAGGTAGACTCAGGGAAGGGCCACAGCTATCAAAATGTATTTTAATAACTTGACAAAAGTGTGGTTCTGACTTGTACAACCATACAAAATAATTTTGCTTTCTTTTTTAAAGATTTATTTATTTTACTTGAAAGTTACAGAGAAAGAAGGAAAGAGATCTTCCATCTGCTGGTTCACTCCCCAAATGGCTGGATCTATCTGAAGCTGGGAGCCAGTTGCTTCTTCCTGGTCTCCCATGTGGGTGTAGGGGTCCAAGGACCTGGGACATCTTTTACTGCTTTTGCAGACACATAAGTAGGGAGCTGGATCAAAAATGGAGCAGCTAGGACATGAACCAATGCCCATATCCCATGCCTACACTGCAGGTAGAAGCTTAGTCTACTATGTCATGGTGCTGTTAATTGTGCTTTTTGTTATAAAAATATATCCTGAAGTCTGAATAGTAGTGCAGGTGTCTGGATCCCCCAGCCACATAGGGGTATGTGTGCCGGCCCAGGCTTCTTGCAAGGAATCGTAACTCACCATCCTCCACTGCTAGGTGTGGGGAGGGTCCTGGGCTTGTCCAAGCCTAAGGTCCGAGAATTTCCTATGTCCACAGCGACCATGCTGGGGACAGCTCTCGAACAGCTCTGGGCATGCTCAGGATCATGGCTGTGCCCACTGCCGCCATGTTGGTGGATAGAGTCCAGGTAAGTCTGTGCAGTGGCATGTGTGTCTGGATCCCTCAGCTATAGCCACATGTACAGACTGAATTCCCCAGCCACAGCCACGTGTACAGCCACAGAACAATACCCGTGCCAGCCCAGGCTTCCTACTGGGGATCCTAGCTCTCCATCTACCACTGTTGGGTGGAGGGAGGGTCCTGATTGCAAGTGGCCAGAGCGCAAACGGGCATCTGCAACTTAGCCTGCTGGCCACCTGGTAGCAAGCTCTGGGGTCTTGGAGGTATGAAATTACTGCCTAGGGACATTCATGGATAAGGCCACTGTACGTGTAGGTGAGGAATGAATCCTGAGGCCAATGACAGGGCCTCTGTATTTGCAGGTAAGCAAGGAGACTGATACCTGGTGGTTTGGAGGGGAAAGACCTGAAGATCTTTATTGGTCAGACTGATGCACCAGCCCATATATAAGTCCTGGATTGGGCTTGTTAGCATGGGACATGGTTTCCTACCATATGCTAGCACATATGCAAGCTATGGCTGGGGGCCTCTCTGACAGGGCTGGATCCCGGTATCTGAGAGTGAGTGTCAGATCAGGGGATGAGCCAACTAGCATGCAAGAGAATCAGGTCTGGGGTTGGATTTTGTGGGGGATATGTGAACCCAACCCTATGGAACTATAAGTCTCATTGGTTAGCTTGAGAGTTGGAATGGTGATGGGCTGAGTTAGGCGTGACCATGGAACTCACCAATGCTCATCATTACTGGGACTGGGAACAAGCAGGGCAGGTCCAGGCTGCAACACCCGCATGAGCACCCTAAAGCAGGGTGTTGGTGGGCCAGGTCGCACCAGCTCATACAAAGGCTGGGACAGATGGGGCAGACCATGTCAGATAAGGGCCAAGCAACTACAGGCATGTGTGAGATCTGGGTCTGGGAGTGGCCCAAGCAGCCCTCATCTGAGAAACTCCTCTAGTGGGTCATAGCACCCGCTGATGAACACGTGATCCAGGCCTGGGTGTTGGGAAGGCTGGTAGCTCCATCTATCATCAAGTGTGTGAGTTGGTTTTGACTGGGTCTGAGTAAACCATAGCCCAGTGGCAAGTACAGAAACAAGGATGGAGTGTGGGTCATGTAGGAATAGGTTGCCATACCTATTGCTTTGCATGAACCATAGATAAGAGCAGACTGAGCAGGGCCAGGTTGTAGCACCTGCCAGTGAGAGTTGAAACTAGGGACCAGCTGGGCCAAGCCAAGCTGCAGCATCCGAAGGCAAAGGCCAAGACTGGAGGAGCTATGTCAAGCTGGGTCAGAGCAACCACTGGCACATGCAAGATCTGTGGCTGGGATTAGGCTGGTTGGGGAGCTAAGGGGATGCCCTGGCTGATTTTTGGTTCCCATTCTTGAGTGCGGCGGCCAGAGTGAGGGCTGCCGACTGGTCTGGACATGGTTGCAATGTCCCTCGGTATGGGTGTGGATTGGGTCTGGGACTGACAAGGGCTAGATTCCAGCACCCATTGTAGCTCATGAGAACCAGAATGGGTATAGGATGGGCTGAGCTAGGTCTCTGTCCCTATTGAGCCATGCGTAAGCTGTGTCTGGGTATGGTCTAGGCTTAGCTAGGCTGTAGCACCCAGCAGTAAGAACTAGAATAGATGAGGTCTGGTCAGGAAAGGCCACTGTCCCTGCTAGGACAGGAGGTGGACTAAGTAGGCTGGCCCATGGACCTAACATTGTACGCAAGATCTGGCATTGAGAGAGGTTCTGATGGAGAAGTTTGGCAGCTACTCTGGCAGGACACCGTCCCTGCAGGTGAGTGCAAGAACCAAAACAGGAAGCAGCCCAGACCAGGCCAGGTTACAGTGCCCATTGGCTTACGTTCGGCTCAGGTCTGGGATGAGCCAGGTTGGGCCATTTCATATCACCTGCTGGCAAATTTGAGATCCATAAAGGTATATGGGTCATGCCAGCTTGGGCTGCAATACCAGCTGGTCCACACTGGGATGGGACTGTAGGGTAGCTGGGCTGGCTGGGCTGGCTAGGCTGTAGTCCCTACCAACATGAGCTGGAACTGGGGGCAGGCCAGGCCAAGCCATGCTACAGCACCCATAGGCAAATGGTGAGGTGAGGTGGGCCATGCCAGATCGGAATATAGCACCCAACCAGGACACCTGAGATCCGGGGGAGAGTGGACGAACTCAGTAGGGGGGCTGCAAGGAGCTCCCCAGCTGGGCCACTATTCGCACTAGTGAGCGTGAGAGCTGAGATTGGGGGCAGACCAGGCTGGGCAGCGCTACAACATTTGTTGGCCAAGCTGGGCAGACTGTACTACAGGGAGTGAGGATTGGTTGGGCTTTACCACAGTATCAGCTAGTAGATGCTGGCACAGGGGGAAAACTCTGTAGCTAAACTGCAGTACCACCTAGAGAGTGCAAGATCTGGGTGTGGGAGTGGGCCCAGCAGGAAAACAGTGGGCACCTCCCTCTTGGGTTGCCACTCCAACTGGTGAGCATGAGAACCAGGACTAGGGCAGGCATGGCTAGACAGAGAAGCACCCATCAGCATGTGTGTGGACTGGATAGTGGGGTTGGTTGGACTGAACTAAGCTTCAATGCCCATTGACATGTGTAAGAGCTGAATTGGATGTGGGACAGACAGAACCAGCCTGCATACATACTGGCAAGCGCAGGAACCAGAGCAGGGGGCAGGCCTGGTGGGGGTTATTGTGGGTCGCTCCAACCAGGCTTCAGTTCCCACTGGTTTGCATGGGACATGAGTATGCAGTGGACAGGATTAGACTGGGCTGGGCTGGGCTTCAGTACCCATTAGTTTGTGTAGAAGACAGGGCTGGAGACAGAACTGACCCAGCAATTGCAACTAATAATGGGCTGATTTGGATGATGGACTGTGCCGAACCCTGTATTGGCATGCACACAAAAGAATCAGGTCTGCAATCACCTCAGAAGAAGTTTCTTTGGGAATTCCCCCATGGAGGAAATCGTGGTTTCCATGGTCTGACTGTGGAGTGCATGTATCAGAGCTGGGATCTCCTCAGTGGCTTAGACAGAGCAGTGAGTGGACAGCATATCCAGGTGCACGTGAAGCATATGGCAGTACACTGGAGCCTGTAGAGGACACCTGGTACCATAACAGAGGATGGATGACAGAACAAATCGATCAACTACCCCAGCCAAGAGTTGGCGATGAATACCTGGGCAAATGGAGACTCTAAGGTGGACTATGTCAGCTAGGGAAGTCTAGAAATATTTCATCTTAACTGGAGTGGCATGATTGGCAGCAACACAGAACTGTTAAACTATTGAAACCTCAGGGGCATGCCCCACATCAGGGACTCTGGGTTGGTTGGGAGGCTGGGAATGGCTCCCCCCCCCCTTGTTTTTCCCCTCCCTCCAGGCACAGGAATGAAAAAAGAGAATGTTAAAACAATGGTCTCACCCACTTTCCTCTAGCCCTTGACCCTCTGCACCCTAGTCAAAAATGTAAAAGTTATCAAAGGTAAAACTTATACAATTTTTAAAAAGAATTACCTTCTAATAATAAATTAATTAATTAATCCTCTAGTCCTGTAGTAAAAGTCAATAAAACTTGGCACAAACCATTATGTCCACCAGTCTTGGATATTTCTCCCATTACATTCCAGAACTCAGTTTTGAGCCCTATTATTTTTACCCTTGTAAATATTCATGATATTATCTCAAATTATTCTACTATCAGAGAACCTCAAACATCTCAAACAAAAACCAAAAGACATCAAACAGAGGCTAGTTTTGTGGTGTAGTAAGTTAAGCTTCTGCCTATGGTATCTCTATTCCATATGAGTGCCAGTTCTTCGAGTCCTGGCTGCTCCACTTCTGATCTGGCTTCCTGCTATTGGCCTGGGAAGGCAGAAGAAGGCGGCCCAAGTCTTTGTTCCCCTGTACTGACATAGGAAATGCAGAAGAAATTCCTGGTTCTTGTGTTAGGATTAGCCCAGTTCCAGCTGTTGTGGCTATTTCGGAGTGAACTGGCAGATGGAAGCTCTCTCTGTAAATGTGTCTTTCAAATAAGAATAAGTGAATTATTTTGAAAAGTTTGTCACGTACCAACCAAAGGAAAGCTAGGATGGCTATTTCAGTATTGGCAATACAAGTAGATTTTAATTGATTGTTTAATTGAATTGTATTTGAAAGAGAATTCTTCCCCCTCTGGTCCACTTTTCAGATGCCTATCCGCAGCATCCAGGGCTGGGCAAGGCAAAAGCTAAGGCCACTGTCCTAAGACTTGAGCCATCCTCTGTTGCCTCCCAGAGAGTGTGTTAACACAAAGCTGAATTGGAAGAGAGAAGCTGGGAAGAGAACTAGGCAGTCGAATACATAATATGATACCCTGCATCAAACTCTTGTCCCAGAAGTGAAAAAAATAAAGATTTATTTGTTTGTTATTGCAAAGTCAGATATACAGAGAGGAGGAGAGACAGAGAGGAAGATCTTTTGTCTAATGATTTACTCCCCAAATGACAGCAACAGCCAGAGCTGCATTGATCCAAAGCCAGGTACCAGAAGACTCCTCCGGGTCACCCACATAGATGCAGGGTCCCAAGGCTTTGGGCCATCCTATGCTGCTTTCCCAGGCCACAGGCAGGGAGCTGGATGGGAAGCAGGGCTGCTGGGATTAGAATCAGCACCCCTATGGGTTTGTGGCATGTTCAAGGCAAGGACTTTAACTGCTAGGCTCTGTGCTGGGTCCCCAGAAGTGAAATTTAAAACAAGGAAACTGAACAGGAAAAAGGATCATTAAGGACTAAGGAATGAGTTGATTCGCCAGGAAGATCTAATAACCCTAACTGATTTGTGCCATACCTCTGAGCTTTCACATCCTTGAAGCAAAGTGTTGATATGCAAATGCACTATAGCAGTTAGAAATTTCACTATTCATTTTTTGGTGCTAAGTGAAACAACTAAAAATGAAATAAGCAAAAATGCAAAAACATTATCAAGTGACTGACTAATGGATGTTTATAGAATATTTCATCCAACAACATCAGGACATACACGCTTTTCTGATATGTGGAACTGTCACCTGGACACACTATATCCTAGGCCACAAAACAAACATAAGTAACTTTGAAAAAATTGAAATCATGCAAAGCATGTTTTCTGATCAGAAAGGAATTGAACTAGCTGTCAATAACAGAAAGACATGGCAATCTCCATACTCCCAGAATTTAAACAGTACACATCAAAATAATCTATATGTCCAAGAGAAAATCCCAAAGGGTATGAGAAAATATTTTTGACTAAGGAAGCATGAAAATACACACATAAAAATTAGTGCATCTGGGTTCCATGTGTCAAAAATGAGCCTCCTCAGATGGAGCAGTGACAGCATATCCAGGCGCACATGGAGGATATGGCAAACCATAGGAACCTGCAGAGGATACCCAGTTCCACAACAGAGGACAGAAGACAGAACAAATTGATATCTACCCCAGCCATGTGTTGGCAGTAAAAATCTGGGTTAATGGAGACTCTAAGCTGAATGATGTCAGCCAGTGGATTCTGGAGAGATTTCATTGCACTTGGAATGATGAGTTTGGCAGCGATTCAGAACTGTTGAACTATCAAAACCACTTGAGCAGGACCCTTGGAGCATGCCCCACATCAGGGACCTGTTATGGATGGGAAGCTGGGTGGGACTTTTTCCTTTATCTCCCCCTTTACCCCAAATACAGAAAAGTAATGATAATAATAATGTGGAAACAATGGTCTTACCCACTTTCCTGTAGCCCCTGACCCTTTGTGTCCTAATCAACTATGTAAAAATTATCAAAATAAAATAATTACAAAAAAAAAAAATTAGTGCGTCTGGGGCCAGTGTGGTGGCATAACAACTTAATCTACCACCTGTGGTGCCCATATCCCATATGAACGCTGGTTTGAATTCCCGGTTCCTTCATTTCTGATTCAGTTCTCTGCTTTTGGCCTGGGAAAGCAGCTGAGAATGGCTCAAGTCCTTGGGCTCCTGCACCCATGTGGGGATCCGGAAGAAGCTCCTATCTCCTAACTTTGAATTGGACCACCTCTGGCTGTTTCAGCCATTTAAGCAGTAAACCAGTGGATGGAAGCACTCTCTCTTTCCCTCTGTAAATGTAACTTTCAAATAAAAATGAATAAGTCTTTTTTTTTTAATTAGTGCTCCTAAGGTTATATTGATGGAGGAAGTATCCATAAAATTAATGTAACGTAATGTAACATTAAGAACAGACTTATTCAAGGGGGAATATGAGTGGCCTTGGCTTAGGAGACAGTAGTCACATGACTTTCAATGAGTGGTGGGAAGTGCTCCAAACTGGCCAAATTCTACTTAGAATTTATGTATTGTACGGTAAGTTATACCTTGGCTTGGCTTGAAAGGGTGGCCTTTAGGTAAGGGGAGTAGAGGATAATTGCTTTCTTGATAGGTGTTTGAATATGGTTGGCTAAAATCACTTTTGGGGACAGGGAAAATATTGTCTCTGAAAGGAGAGTATCAAGGAGAAGATATTTCAAGAGGGCATTTCTGGGAATGACTAGAGAACGTATAGCTACAGAACGAAGGATTGCTCAGGGATGCTCCAGATGACTAAGACAAAACAGAGCGCTTCTGCACATCACCCAAGTCACATGCACCTGCTGATGAGGCTAACAGCTGTGTGACACCACTCTGAGACAAGTCCCAGGGGCTGTTGCCCTCAGGAGTCTCACAGACGTCTTAAGGCCCATTACTTGCCAGTTTGAACATGTATGTCCATCCCAAATTCATGTGTTTGAACCAAAACCCCAAAGTGGCGCCTTGGAGAGATGATTAGGCCCTGTAGAAGGGTGTGAAGTGAATTCATCCCTTTTTGCCTCTTTTGCTCTTGTATCAGGTGGGGGCGCAGTAAGCAGGCACCATTTTGGGCGCAGAGAGCAAGCTACTAGCAGGTATCAAGTTGGCGGTCACCTTGATCTTGATTTGACTGTTTCCAGGGAAATGCAGTTATATAACTTTTTTTTAAAGATTTTTTTTTATTGGAAACGTGGATATATAGAGAGGAGACACAGAGAGGAAGATCTTCCGTCCGATGATTCACTCCCCAGGTGACTGCAACAGCTGGAGCTGAGCCAATCTGAAGCCAGGAGCCTCTTCCTGGCCTCCCACACGGGTGCAGGGTCCCAAAGCTTTGGGCTGTCCTCGGCTGCTTTCCCGGGCCACAGGCAGTGAGCTGGATGGGAAGCAGGGCTGGCGGGATAGAACCGGCTCCCATATGGGATCCTGGGTGTGCAAGGCGAGAACTTTAACCACTATGCCATCGTGCCAGGCCCATATAATTTTTGAATGTCTTGGACTATGGCATTTTGTTGCAGCAGCAGGAAGGGACTCAAAGAGAACTGGGTACTGAGAGTTGGGGAGCTGCTACCCAAGACATCACAAATGTGGTGCAGCTTTGGGAGGGGGGATGCATAGAGGCTAGATGGGTTGAGAAGTTCTTTCTAGAAAAAGCCTCAGTTGCCATGAGCAGGGATGGAGGGAGACTGCTGGGACTCAGATGAAGAAAAGAGCCATAGTGGAAGCCTAAATTATCTAAGTGAAACGAATGTTGGTAGAACTATAAATGACATAGGCAATTTTGCTGAGGTTTCAGACAGAAATGAGGAAGAATGTGCTGGTAGCTGGAGGGAAAGACTTCCTTGCTACAAGGTGGTAAAGAACTTGACTGAATTATATCCATGTGCTAATGCATGGTAATGAGCCATGAACTAGGGTATTTAGCAGAAGAAATCTTTAAGCACAGTGTTGAGGGTGTAGTATGATTTCTTTAATTTTTTTAACAAGATTTTTTTTTAATTTGAAAGGCAGATTCACGGAGAGATAAGAAGAAACAGAAAGAGAGAGGGAGAGAGAGAGAGAGAGAGAGAGAGATCTTATATCTGCTCCCCAAATGGCTGCAATGCCCAGAATGGGTTAGTCAGAAGCCAGGAGCTTGGAACTTCCTCTGGAGCTCCCACGTGGATGCAGAGGCCCAAGGACCTCAGACATCTTTCACTGCTTTTCCAGGCATATTAGCAGGGAACTGGATTGGAAGTGGAGCAGCTGGAACTCTAACTGGCACCCATATGGGATGCCAGCAATGCAGGCAGAGGCTTATCCTACTATGCCATGGCGCCAGCCCCTCTTTTGACTTCTTATTCGTAAAATGAGAGAAGCCTGTAATACATTTAAGGAGGGGATTTGTAAGTAAGAGGGAAATAGAACTAAAAGATCTGGAAATATTTCAGGCTGGTCTGATTGGAAAGAATGAGAAGGCATCCTCAACAGGGAATAGTGCATGTGTCAATAAGTTACCATTAGATAAGATTAGTAAAGTTAGGAGAAAGCCAGATGCTACTTATCAAAACTATGAAAGAATGACTCATGGATGAGGGCCTGCCTCTGCCATGGTGGGCTCAGAGTTCCAGGGTCTCAGGTATAGCATGACTTCAAAGGAGGATCCAAGTGCCTCAGGACCTTAGGCTTTCTCCCAAGGCTTGCCTTTAAGCGTGTTCTCCAAGCATCCCAAAGTGGCGCTCCATTAGCCACTCCAACTGTGACTCTTGCAGTTCCAGGTGTTGCTCCAGGAGCTACAGGTGTTAAACGTGGCCGCATCCGCATGGTACAGACTCATCAGACATGGAGGGCAGGAGCCGGGAGCCTGTGGCAGCTCCCTGATAGATTGCAAAAGATTCCCTGGAGATCCCAGGCAGAGAACTGCCACAGGGACAGGGCCACCACAGAGAGCCTCAGGAGGGCAACCTCGGATGCAGCCTTGGAGCAAGGCTGCCCCCAAGTCCTCAGAACTGTAGATGCTAGTGTGCAGTTCCAGACTGGCAGAGTTGTTACCATGGATAAACCTGGCAGAGCCGTCAGCACTCCACGCCATTGTGCCCTGCAGGCAGTACAGGGGAGCCAAGAAAATTACTCTTGGGGCCAGAGATGCAGTACCGCAAATGAAGACACTATCTCATTTGAGAGCTCCAGTTACTCTGCTTCAGATCCAACTTCTTGTTAATGTGCCTAGGATCCTAGGCACCAGAAGAGTCTCCAGGTACTGGGCCCAGGTGGGACATCAGGGTGGAGTTCCTGGTCCCTGGCTTTCCTAGCTGCATTAACAGGAAGCTAGATCACAAGCATTGTAGCCAGGACTCCAATAGACGCTTCGATATGGGATGTCAGTGTCACAAGTGCATCAGCAGGTGGCCTCTTTGTGTGTGTGTATGTTTTTAAGATGTATTTTAGGGTCCAGCAGAGTGGCCTAGCAGCTAAAGTCCTCGCCTTGAACGCACCAGGATCCCATATGGTCGCCAGTTCTAATATCGGCGGCCCTGCTTCTCATCCAGCTCCCTGCTTGTGGCCTGGGAAGGCAGTCGAGGACGGCCCAAAGCATTGGGACCCTGCACCCGCATGGGAGACCCAGAAGAGATTCCTGGTTCCCGGCTTCGGATTGACGCAGCACCAGCCGTTGCAGACACTTGGGGGGAATGAATCATTGGACGGAAGATCTTCCTCTCTCTGTCTCTCCTCCTCTCTGTATATCTGACTTAATAATAAAAAAAATAATAATAAATCCTTAAAAAAATGTATTTTATTAATATTTATTTTTATTGGAATGGCAAGTATACAAAGATGGGGAGAGGCAGAGACAAAGATTTCCACTTGATGATTCATTTCTCAAATGGCCAGGAACTTCTTCTGGGTCTCCCACACAGGTGCAGTGTCCCAAGGCTTTGAACTGTCCTCAACTGCTTTCCCAGGCTACAAACAGGGAGCTGGATGGGAAGCAGGGCTAATGGGATTAGAATCGGTGCCCATATGGGATTCTGGCACATTCAAGGCAAGGACTTTAGCCGATAGGCTATCATGCCAGGCCCCTGTGTGTGTGTTTGATAGGCGTCCTAACTGCTAGCATAAAGATTTGCCCTTGAATATACAGTTGAATAGGGAGACATGGAAAATAAGCAAACAGGTAAGTACACTATGTCATCTGTTAGATGGCAGGGGAAAAAAAGGAGTAAAAGTGTTAGACAAGTCACCAAAGAGGATGAAGAGGTAGAAAATTGCACCTGAAAAGATGCTCAGCATCATTAGCATTGGGAATATGCAAATTAAATCATGAGGCGATATCATTCCAAACTTTTTAGAGATGTTTTAAAGTTCCAAAAAGCTAACAGGGAAGAACAGAAGGTTGAAGATTATTTTTTAAAAAGATTTATTTATTTTTATTGCAAAGTCAGATATACAGAGAGGAGGAGAGACAGAGAGGAAAATCTTCTGTCTAATGATTCATCCCCTAGGTGACCACAATGGCCAACACTGCACCGACCCAAAGCCAGGAGCTAGGAACCTCCTCCAGGTCTCCCACGCAGGTGCAGGGCCCCAAGGCTTTGGGCAGTCCTCGACTGCTTTCCCAGACCACAATCAGGGAGCTGGATGGAAGGTGGAGCTGCTGGGATTAGAACCAGGGCCCAAATGAGTTCATGGCATGTTCAAGGCAAGGATTTTAGCTGCTAGGCCACCGTGCTGGGCCCTAGAAGGTTAAAGATTAATTAGCAAGTCTGTAGAGCATTCCTGGTAGAAATGTAGATGGATGTAGCCATTCAGGATGACGATTTGGCACTCATTAAGTCCAGTTAAATGTCTACTCGTGCTAGAACCCAGTGGTCACCCTCCTGAGTACTTACCTGATGAAAGGAATCCTGTGTTCACCCAAACCTGTATGTACAGTTTATATCCGCTTCATTCACAATCATCAGCAATCCTGGAAATGATCCAAATGTCCTGCCCTGGGTGAACTGTCACCTCTGCTCTTCAGCAGGAAAAAGCAATGAACTGTTATTAATACTTGCAGCAACACAAATGGGTCTCAAACGCATTATGTGGCGTTCAAGAAGCCATTGTCAAAAGGTCACATACTGTATGATTCAACTTTTATGCCATTCAAGAAAAAAGTGAGTCTAGTGGAGAACAAATCATGGACTTTCTGGGGTGATGGATGTGAGAGAGTGTGATTGAGTGGATGGCATTGTGGCAGGCATCTGGCGTAGGGGTTAAGTGGCATCTCGTGTCATTGTGCCTGGTTGAGTCCTATCCTGGTTACTTGACTTTCAAACCAGCTCTCTGCTAATGAGTAATGAGGCCCTTCCACCAATGGGAGAATCCCGGATTGCATTCTGGTTCCTGGCTTCCACCTGCTCCAGGCCTGTTCTTGTGCACATTTGGAGTCCATGGAGGAAGATGTCTCTCCTTGAGTCTCTCATTCTCTTCTCTGCCTTTCAAACACAAATAAAAATAGATAAGAACTGGAAAAAAAAAACCCCAAACAACACAAAACCGAACAACACAAGAGGTTTGAGGCAGGTGATACAGCTGTGTCTACCCTGATTATGATAACATTTACACATAGCATTGCACAGCCACCCCACACATAGAAAAGTTAGTGTGTACGGTGCTTTAAAACAAGAGAGAAAAGACAGGCTACAACTAAGCAGGGTCACTAAATCTATCTGAAAATTGAGTTTTCAAGATGTTGTGTTTCCCACACAATTCCACAGAAGGGAATGAATATTAAGTCAGAAAAATAAACAAATAATAGCAAGGGAAAAAACAACTTTCCAAACAACTTTCTGCACAGAAGCTCAGTAACACACTGTGAGAGTCAGCTCACTTGGTGAACATTAGCTCACAGAACAATAAAACCATGCTTCAACTCATTATGGCAATAGACAGAACTGATAAAAGCCAGCCAGGGTGGGTGCTCCTACTTACCAAGCAAAGTTTGATTGTCTTGTTCTCCATGGGTAGCTGTATTTCACTTCCTATATCAAGTAAGGAATCTATTGACAAATACTCTGACTCATATTTTAAAATAAAGTTTAAATAAATGATTTATTCACTTGAAAGGCAGAGTGGCAGAGAAAAAAAAAAAAAAACAAAATAGAGAGAGAAATCTATATGCTGGTTCACTTTCCAAAAGGGTACAACAGCTGGGGCTGGGCAAGTCCATATCTGGGTGCCTGGGTGCCAGGGGCCCGAGCACTTGGGCCGTCTTTCACTGCTTTCCGAAGAGAAATAGCGGGGTAGCTGTAGGGGAAGCTAAGAGCTGGGAGTATAACTGACACTCAACTGGAAGTTGATGTTCCTGCAATACCACAATGCCCTCCCCACCCCCCACTCCAGTTTTGGCTAAAAAATAAAGTGTGCATATAGGATTCACAGGGAGCCAAGAGGGGTATGTGTTTTCCTCTTTCTGTGTTTTAGTGTTTTTAAACAGTGTCTCTAATGAGCATGTCCACATTACTTGTATAAGCTAATCAGTTAAATTTTAAGAACTTAAGTCCATTGCTCTCTTCCATAGAGAAAATTTTTGAGCTCTGTTTTATACATGAGAACGGTATTGTTTCGTCTAGGACTCAACATCAACTGGTTAGAAATGAGTGGTGGTTTTAAAGTGCATCAAGCAGTGAGTTCTAAACACATCATGTGGAAAGAGGTTGTCAGTTTCTCCCAAAGTCAAATACAGATTTATCATATAACTGGCAATTTCGCTATGGGATATCTGCCCCGAGGTATTGAAAACAGGAATTCAAACAACAGCTTGTGTGTGAATGTCCATAACAGCAAAATTCACAATTACTAAAAGAGTATTATTCAGTCTTGAAAAGGAATGACGTATTGATACATGTTATGAAATAAATAAACGTTGCAACTGTTAAGCCAAGGGGCCAGTGCTGTATACAAAAGGTTAAGCTGCCGCTAGTAATGCTGATATCCCAAGCTCTGACTGCTCCACTTCTGACCAGCTCCTTGCTAATGCTCTTGGGGAAGCAGCAGAGGATGGCGCATGTGCTTGGATCCCTGCTGCCCACGCGGGAGACCTGGATGGAATTGTGATCATCTGGGGACTCCAGGGGATGGAAAATCTGTCACTTCCTCACGCTCTGTTGCTCTGCATTTCAATTAAATAAATGAATCTTAAAACAAGACAAAAACAAAAACAAAAAAAGAAAATGTTATGCTAAATGAAAAAAACCAGAGTCGAAAGATCACATAGCTTCTGATTTCATTGACATGTTATATCCTGAGTAGGCAAATCTCAGGAAGGACACAAATTAGGGATGATCAGGGACTGGGGAGTGTTGGGAATAGAGATCTGAGTTTCTCTTTGGGAGAAAAAGGCATTTTTTCCGCAGTCATTTAAACCAATCAATTGCTTTTTTTTAAAGTATGGGATACAGGGCCTGACGTGATAGTATAATGGTTAAAGTCCTCACCTTGCATGTGCCAAGATCCCATATGAGGGCCAGTTCTAATCCCAGCAACCCTACTTCCCATCCAGCTCCCTGTTTGTGACCTGGGAAAGCAGTCGAGGACGGGCCAAAGCGTTGGGACTCTGTTCCTATGTGGAGACTTGGAATAGCTCCTGGCTTCGGATTGGCTCAGCTCCAGCCGTTGCAGTCACTTGAGGAGTGAATCACCAGATGGAAGATCTTTCTCCCTATTTCTCCTTCTCTTTGTATATCCACTTTTCCAATAAAAATAAATAAATGTTTAAAAAATGTGGGATACAGAATTTATTAATTAACCTAGATCTGGGGCCTGGTGTTATGGCTCAGAGTCTATATGCTTGCCTTGTGCATGCTGGGATCCCATTACGGGCACCAGTTCCTATTCCAACTGCTCCACTTCCCATCCAGTTCCCTGCTTGCGGTCTGGGAAAGCAGTCAGTTGGGGACGACCCAAAGCCTTGGGACTCTGTACCTGTGAGGGACACCCAGAGGGAGCTCCTGGTTCTTGGCTTCAGATCAGCTCAGCTCTGGTCATTGCAGCCACCTGGGGAGTGAACCAGCAGAAGAAGATATTGCTCTCTGTATCTCTTTCTGTAAATCTACCTTTCCAGAAAAAATTTAAAAAAAAACAATTAAAAAGCTAGATATTTGTATTTTTAAATATAATAGCACATTTCTTAATTTCTAAAATTTATTAATTTTATTTGGAAAATCAGAGTTACAGTGAGAGAGAGAGGGAGAGACACAGAGGTCTTTTATTCACTGGTCCACTCCCAAAGTGGGTGCAATAGCCAGAGCTGGGTCAGTTCAAAGCTGGGAGCCAGGGACTTCTTCGAGGTCGCCTTCACAGGTGCAGAGGCCCTAGAACTTGGGTCATTCTCTATTGCTTTTCCAGGCCATAAGCAGATAGCTGGTTCAGGAAGTGAAGCAACCAGGACAAGAACCAGCACCAGTATGGAATGCCAGCACCAGCAGGCAAAAGATTAACCTGTTATACCATTGTACTGGCCCCTAACCTAGATCCTTTTTTTTTTTTAATATGATTTAAACTGAGAACTTTCTCATAGTTTCGAACCTATTTTCATTCTGGCTAGAAGCTCATCTGAGATAATGATCTCTGAACACTACTAAAACACCAATTAGACCTGTCGTCTTGAGCAAAGCCAGCTCTCTCAACACCATCCTTAACAGACACGAGGAGTTGAGTGACTATTAATCAACAAGCTGCCTTCTCAGTTTTAAATGGGGGTCCCCTTAAAGTCCTTTTTGTGTATGTGTGTGTGTGAGTGTGTGTGTGCCATCTGCAGCTGTGGCTGTTACACAAAGATACTGAAAAGACAGAGTTGGAGAAACATCCTACAAGCCTGTTGTTTCCTTGCTTCTGCTGGCTCGGGGCTCCCTAGTGCTCCGTGACCACCCAGCCTTCCTTGGCAGCTAGACTGACTGCCTCCACCACGCTTTGTGCCTTGTTAGCCCTCTGGCCTCATTCTGTAGGCAGCAGAGGTGGCTTTTTTTTTTTTTCCTTCCTGGGTTCTTTTCTGCCTGTTTCTCTATGTCTCCAGGTTTCCCAGCAGTTTGGAAGCTCTCCCAAAGCTCTACCTTTAAGAGGAAAGCAAATCTCATACAGAAAGCTTCTCTCCTTTGAAGAGCTGCCAAAAATATTGTCTTATCTTTTCCCGGAAATGCCAATTTTCTTTCAAGGAGGATAAATTTCCATGAAAAAAAATAGGGTCCAATGTAAGAAGAATTCCAGCTGTTTAAATGTAGATCATAGAGCAGTTACTCATAAAATCATCCAGCAGTCTTCACTGGGCTGACATCAGGGCGTCTGGTGGAGTCAGCCACAGTCCATTCAGTTCTGATCTGTCCCCAAGATAGGCCCGGCAGCAAGGTGGCCTCTAGGAACCGTGCTTCCCTTGGGGAAGCCGGCAGCCCTCTGGACAGGCGGCACAGCCCAAAGGAGCAGATGTCTCACATCCCAGCCCTCGGGACTGCAGTTCCGGCCTGGCTGGGAGAAGCCTGCAGTGCAGTTTTACCATGGGCATCCGACTCCAAATCCACGGGTGTTTTGATGTGGCTCTGGGAGGCTGCACCTTTGCAGGGAATGCATGCCCCTCACTTTAACTTGCCTGTTCTTTGTCACCAGCCCTCTTGTCACCTATCTTCCCGTTGTTCCCTGTGTGTTACATGGATGTTTAATGGCTACCTGCCTGCCTACCTGCCTACCTGCTCACCACAGTGTTTAGGTGTGTTTGTTTCCGCCTGACTCATCTGCCAAACAGGAGCTGCCCCAGATCCCACCAATTGTTAAAATTGTCTCTTTGGGGGCCTGGTGCCATGGCCTAGTGCCTAAAGTCCTCGCCTTGAACGCACCAGGATCCCATATGGGTGCAGGTTCTAATCCTGGCAGCTCCACTTCCCATCCAGCTCCTTGCTTGTGGGCTGGGAAAGCAGTGGAGGACAGCCCAAAGCCTTGGGACCCTGTACCCGCATGAGAGACCCAGAAGAGGATCTGGGCTCCTGGCTTTGGATCAGCGCAGCTCCACTGTTGTTGGCCGCTTGGAGAGTGAATCATCGGACAGATTTTCCTCTCTGTCTCTCCTCCTCTCGGTATGTCTGACTTTCCAATAAAAATAGATAAATCTTTATTAAAAAATTGTCTTTTTTGGTGTCGTTACAGTGGCACAATTGGGCCTCTGCCTGGGAAGTCAATCCCATGTAGGCACAGGTTCATGTCCCGGCTGCTCTACTTCCCATCCAGCTCCCTGCTTGTGGCCTGGGAGAGCAGTAGAGGATGGCTCCTATCCGTGTGCCCCTGGACCCACATGGGAGACCAGGAGGAAGTGCTTGGCTTTGGATCTACTCAGTCGCTTGGGGAGTGAACCAGTGGATAGAAGATCTCTCTCTGTCTCTCTCTCTCTTTTTCTCTTTTTTAAAAAATAAATCTTAAAACAGAAATGAAACCAACCAACCGAAACAAAAAACCAAAAAAGGCCTGTCAATTCTGCATGCCTGTGACCGTGTCCCAGTACAGTATTTCAATCATTTAAAAAATGGACAATTACTGATAACATCAATAATTCAATAAGCCAATACTTTTTTTTTTAATTAAGAAGACAGAGCAACTAGGGCCAACAGGCTTGATTTTGATTCCATTATTTTTTATTTATTTATATATTTATTTATATATTTTTTATTGGAAAGGCAGATATACAGAAAGGAGAGACAGAGAGGAAGATCTTCCCTCCGATGATTCACTCCCCAGGCGGCCTCAACAGCTGGAGCTGAGCCAATCCGAAGCCAGGAGCCTCTTCCAGGTCTCCCACACGGGTACAGGGTCCCAAAGCTTGTGCCGTCCTGGACTGCTTTCCCGGGCCACAGGCAGGGAGTTGGATGGGAAGCAGGGCTGGCAGGATTAGAACTGGCGCCCATACAGGATCCCAGGCGTGCAAGGTGAGGACTTTAACCACTGCACCATCGCGCCGGGCCCTAAGCCAATACTTTTAAGACATTAAGATATTTTGTTTATTTTACTCTAAAAGTTATTTGAAACATTGCAAACATTCAAAAGAAATAGAGTATAATGGATAAATTTCACTGTTTTTCCGATTTTGTTAATCTTGTTTGATCTGCTTGGTGGATCTTTGGGGCAGGAGGCTGGAATATTTGAAAATGAGCCCAAGACACAATTTCACTCAAAATGCTTCACTCTGTGATCTCTAATAAGGATTTTTTTTTTAAAAACATCATGACATTAGCATATCTAACACAATAATTCCTGAACATCCGATAGCAACTTCATAGGACATTTCCTTGACTGTCTCAGAATGCCTTTTTTAGCTATTGATTTCTTCCAAGTGAAACTGCACAAGATCTAAACATCGCATTTCATGGGTTACTAGGCATTTTACGTGCATTTAACCTTAAGAGTAAACCAAGGAAGTTGGTATTGTCCGTGTTCACAAGTGGGTTCCAGTGCTGGGGTCAGACACATAATTTAAATTTAGGCCTGCCTAACATCCAAGCCTCCATCCCATTCCTTCTGATGGAACTTCTGACGAGTTCCGTCATGTTGCCATGCCTGCATTTCTGTCTGATGGGTGCAGTATGACAGACTGAAATAGCATGGATCTAGGATTCAGCACTGTGTTTGGCCCAACGAAAGCACTCAGCAAATGGTGGCGCTGGCCTCAGAAGATGGTTCCCAATGTTAGCACAGCCTGTTCAGGACTGGGGCCGAGGGGGTGAAGGAGAAGGATGGGTGGGAGTCGGGACTGGAGGAAGGCGTTGGGAGCTCTCTAGTTTGGAGAAAAGACGTTGAGGTAGCTCAATTGTCTTCTGGTTGCTCACCCTGGTTGGTTGGGTGGCAGACAAGGTGGGAGGGAGACCTCTTGCTGTTTATCGGAGCTTGGAAACTATGGAACTGCATTAAACTTATTTAAAATTATTAGTAATTCCATTAGATAGTCTTTTACCGCAGCAGGAAGTGCCAGGCATAGCAAGGGAAGGATTTAAATAATACTAACAGCCAATTGCCTTACCTTTTGTGCCCCCCTCTAGGGGGGATTCCCCACCCAAAGCAGGTTCTGCACCAAACAGGACTCTTACAGCTTGACCCAGATTTCAAAGGCCCAAGGTAACATTCGGCACCGCCGGCCCTATTCCGAGAGCCCAGAAGGTGCTCACAGGTGTGTACCGCTCCCGGGCAGGGAAGATGGTATTGGCCACAAATGAGCCCTTTGTATGTCTTGTTTATGCACCTGCCAGTGCCCACCCAGTTTTAGGCCATAGATAACTTTAGATGCTTCGATCTGCGAAGACTCTGGGGGACCTGATGTTTCTAGAGTCCTCGGGAAGGGTGGGGGAGTGGCTGCATAACCAATTCCCCAATACGAATTTGCCTGCTTGCCTAGATGCGGTTGGAAGGTTTTTACATACATGAACGCATTTACAGGTCACAATGGTACCAACTGTGGTAAATCATTTCCATTGTACCGGAATCTTGAGGTTAAGTTCCTTCCCCAAGGTCACAGCCTGCGTGGCTAACCACTTGGCAACACGACCTCTCTGTTGGCGGGAGCGCTGTGGAAGTCTTTTGGGTGTGTGGCAGCTATCGGATCACAACCCCCAATCCCTTCTTTGCACGCAGCTTCTGGTTTGAGATTCGAAAAAGACCGCATAGACCCTGGGCAATTGAAGCTATTCTCTTCCGAGCCCAGGTCCTTGTCTGCCCCACAGAGGGAAGGCTCTCTCCTTCCCTTAAGGGTGCAGCGTGCTGGAGATGGGAGGGGCGAGGGCTGAGGTTTGTGGGCGGCGCCCGCGGCTTGCCCCAGGCCCTCAGTGGAACCTGGGCGGAATCTGGCCCAGCCAACTCCGGTTCTCAGGGGAGCTCCGGCCCCCTGGGGAGGCAGAGCTGGTGCTCTAGCCTAGCCGCTCCTCCAGGGCTCAGAGGAGAGGCGCCACTGGGACCAGCTTGTCCTAAGGGAGTTAAGGGATGAGGGTGTACCCTCCTACCCCCACCCCCATCCCGGAAGGCTTCATGGAGGTGGTGACAGCCGAGGCAATTCTGAAGATCTGGCCCCAGTCAGTTAAGAGGTGGAAGGGGTAAGGGGTTAGGCGCTCACCCCCTACCCTGGAACAAAGAAGGCACGACCGGGCTTCCCCGGTTCGAGGAAGTACTGTGGGCAGGTCTGCAGAGGCGAAATCCCACAGGGGCTTCGGGAGCTTGACTTCCTGCAAGGAGCCACCGAGAAGGGCGTGGGGGGGGGTGTGTCATCGGGAGTTCAGGAAAGCTCGGGAGGAGTGGAGGGAGCGGGGCCAGATCTCGCTTCTAGGAATCCACCGGTCCAGGGGCTCCGGGTTCAAGGAGAGAGGGTGGGGGTGGGGACCCGAGCCCATCTCTGCACCCCTAAGTGTGGCCCCCAGCCGGTGTGTAATGGCTCCCCAGGACCAGCGAGCCAGGGACACCACCCTCCTCGGGCAGGCTTAGGTGGTAGGAAGATGGAGAACGGTTATCCCCTTCCCAACCCACCCCCACCCCCCAAGACACAAACCCTCGGCCGCTAGCTGCAGCCACCTCCCCCGCCCATGACCTCATGCTTTAAGCTCCCATATAGCCTTTCCCCGCCCGTCCCACACCCTGCTCCCTGGGTCGGGGTGGGGACGGGAAGGCACTGGAGGGCCCAGGAGTGGGATTTTGGGGAATGGGGCTCAGCAATTTCCCGTCTTTGGGAAGCCGATGGTGTTAACTTTTCTGCGTGCAAAAACCCACTCCCTCGCATGGGGTCCTCCTCCCTGGGGGCGTCTCGAACCCTATCCGAGGTGATCTGATCCCTGAACTCTGGTTCGCGCTTCCCGAAGATGCCGGGAAAGGCCGGGGTCACGGGGGCCTAGGGTCCCCGACGTCTGATCCCGCTGCTGGGGTGCGCCGTGGCGGGACCTGGGGGTGGTGGTGGGGCGAGGGCTCGACAGCTCCCACCCCACCCCCACTCCCCCGGGCCCAGGACGTCGAGGCTTGCACCCTGGGCTCGCCTTTCAGCCCGCGCCCTGCCCCCTGCTCGCAGCTGCTCTCGGTCTGGGTGCAGCGGTTTCCCCCGCAGAGGAGGAGGAGACTGCGCGAGGGAGCGACTCCGGGCTCGGGTTTCCGCACCAATGCTGAGCAGCCCCGGGCGGCCCCCCGGCGGCCGGCCCTCCCTCCCCGGCACCACGTTCCACAGTCATGGCGCGCAAGGAGGGGCGAGCGCGCGCAGGGGGCCGCACCCGCGCCCCCTCCCCTCCCCTCTGGCCCCCCTCTCCTAGGCAACCTCCCTCCCCGGCCTGCCGCGCCGCCGAGCTGGAGAGACCACCATCCCCTCCCCAACCTCCCCAGAGAGCAGCGCCGTCTGCAGCGCCCCATCCCCGCCCCCATCGGGGCGGAGGGATGGAGCCGCGCGCTTCGCGAACCTCCAGCCCCTCTTTCCCCGGAGCCCCTGCCCCTACGAGGCCGGGCTGCGCCGGGGGATCGGTGAGGACTGGCTCGCCGTCCGCCGTGGAGCCCAGTGCAACCCCTTTTCTATATACATAAAAAGAGGCACACCCCTCCCCCCAGCCGCACCCCACCCCCACCCGAGTCCTCTGATTGAAAGCGCGTTACAATAACCGGGACGGCTACGCAGGAAGCAATCCTGCAACGGGTCCGGCCACGCTGCCGGCTCCAGGGCCTCGGTAGTTATTTTTTCTCCTCCTGGCCATGCCGGAGAGGCTGCGGCACCCGGGTCAGGGCTGTCGACAGGTCCCCCGCGAAGCCCACCACGGGGCCCTTGTGCACCGTCCCCCTCCACGTCCAGAGACTCGCCAGCCTGCAAAAGGTGCAATCTCACGCACACGCAAGAGCGCGCGAATAAAGTGGGCAGCGCAGCGCCCGGGCAAGGCTGCGAACAAAGCGGCCGGCCGGCTGGACCTGCGCCCCGGGGCTGGGAGGGTGGGGTGGGGGACGGGGTCCGCGGGCGAGGGGCCACGGTGGAGACCCCGCCGGCTGCCGGACACCTTACTTCCTGCTTCCCCGCCCGCGGCCAGCCCCAGCTCTGCGGAGGGATATCTCTCCCCTCCTCTGTCCCTCTCTCCCTCCCTTCCCCCGCCCTCCTGCTCCTCCTCCTCCTCCACTCCCCTCCCCACCCCGGGCATCGGCTCCCCCCCCAACACACCCCGCCTTTCCCTTTTTGCAAGAAAATAATTTGACAGTCGATTTGCTGACAGGGGAGGAATTTGCATCCTGGATTGGAAAAAAAAAAAAAAAGGCCGAGAGGAGCTTGGGAACGGTTGCTAGGGGTGGGTAATGGGTTGAAAAAAAAAAAAGAGGGGGGTGCCGGTGCGGGGTGCGGGGGGGCGTGCGGTGAGAGCGGAGAAGGAGGACTAAGGGAGGGGGCGAGGGTGGGGAGCGAGGCTCAAGGTAAGGCTAGGTGGCGGCGGCCCGGGCCCGAGTGGGCTGCGGCCGGGGGAGGGGCGAGAGATACATATGTATTTCGGTCTCCCCAGCACACCCCCTTGCCTAGCTAGCAGCGATGGCTGAGAGGCGGTGCATGCTGATGCGGAGTAAGTTTCCTGAAGGGGCGGGTGGCTGCACGCGCGCAGCCCGGCGCTGCGAATTTCCAACCGGGGAGGGAGAGTGGCTGGATGCGGGAGAGTTTGGAGTTGCTGGCGGCGGAGGGCAGGCAGGGGAGCAGGGCCAGGGGCAGGGGGCTGGCTGGCTGGCTGGCTGGCCGGCGGGCGGGCGGGCGCTATAGCTGGGAGTTAAGTTTCCAGGATCGGCAGAGCCTGCACGCTGGCTCGCTAGTAAGTTTCTGGCCAGGGAGGGCGGCGTGGGGAGGACGAGAGGGAGGGGTGCATGTCCATAGGAGGGGGGAGGGGCCCCGCAGATTTCCTGCGGGGAGGCCGAATGCATATGGAGAGTAGATTTCCTGAAGGGAGGGTGGAGGCGTAGACGGGCCGAGTAAGTTTCTTGCCGGGGTGGTGGTGGAGGTGGTGGTGGCGAGATGGTGCTTTGGAAAGCCCTGAGCTTCCCAGCGGGGGTGAGGTGGGGTGGGGTGGTGGTGGTGGTGCTGCTGGTGGTGGTGGTGGGGAGAGCACGCAGGTTTTTTGGGGGGTGGGGTGAGAAGCGGGGGAGGACGAAAGGCCGGGTTCCCTGCTGGGGGGAAGAGGGGAGCTTGCATCTGGGGAGTATGTTTCCTGGCGGAGCGATATTTGTTTACAGGGCTGAGGGCAGTACTGTAAGTGAGTAGCGCTGCAAAGAGGCGGCTGACATAAATTAATATTGAAATTACTCCCTCAGCTCTGCTAGCCCCCCGGCCCACCCCCCCAAGCGGACACTGGTCTTCTGGTCGGATTGCCCATGCACTTGTTGCAGAAGCAGCCAAGGTAGGAAAAAGAAAAAAAGAAGAAGAAGAAAAAAAACCTGATTAAGTTTCATTTTTTTAAACATTCGTTGGGGGATGCTCCCGTGAGAAGACGACGGGGGTGGGGGTGGGGAGAGAAGAGTGTGTGCGGGGGGGGGGAGGAGGGACAGAAAAGGACACGTTCCCCTCCCCACTCCCACCTCCTCCACCACCCCCGACCCTCCGCCAGTTTTCTTGCAGGGTGCCAGCCGGGCCTGCGCCCCTCTTCCCTCGCTGGGCTGCACAGCATCCCAGCCGAGGGGGAGGGGTGAAGTGGACACTGTAATTGGCCGCCCCGGCCTAAAGGCGGGTGGCGGTGGCGGTGGTGGCGGCGGCAGCGGCGGCGTTGGTGGTGGTGGTGGTGGGCTTGCAGTTGAAGGCTGCGATGTTATAAAGCCTTCATTCTTCCAGCCGAGAAACCACAGGACCCTGGGGATGTGCCTTTGGGGTTTTTCTTACGTGATGCATGTGTGATGTCTATGTGCCTGCAGACTCGGGGTGTGTGGGGGGCCTGGGTACTCCCCAGAAGTTAGTGCGGCCACCCTGATGGGAGCCCCCCTCCTTCGCTGCCCAACTTCAGTTTGGAGCCTGGGAAGTTAGAGCTGGTGGTGGTCGAAGAAACTGATCTAAAAAAAAAAAGAAATCCCAACCAAGGCACTCATTCGCCGCCGGCAGGGGCCTCTGGAGAGCACCTGGCAGGCGGGCCTTTGGCCCCGCGCAATGGGCTGGGACATGTGCGTCTGCCATCCTCAGGTTCCAGAAAACGCCCGTGGCTGCTCGGCGGGTGTGTGTGTGCGCGCGTGCTTTCCAAAGGGCCCACTCGGCTGCAGCCAGCTCGGTGGAGAACTCTTTCCTCCAGGAGAGAGGGGCAGCCCTGGCAAGGGACCGTGGTTAACCCAGGGGGACTGGCAGCGTGGCCTGGGCTGGCTTGGGAGGAAGTGGGGGAGAAAGCACTTGGGGAAATCTTTCACCCCGGGACGGCCAAGGCTCTCCCCTCCTCCCCTGGAAGCCGGTGCACTTGCCTCGTTGTCAGCAGGCCTGGAAGCGTGAAGTTCTGGATGGAGCCTGGAGTTTTGCGTGGTCCCAGCTTCTCAGAGGAAGGAGCTTGGGGGCTAGGAAATGTGGTTTTGGTACACACTGGAAGGAGTCTCCTAGCCTTTAACTAGTTAACCAGCAGTCACTGACCCTGCTGGCCTGTTTTCTTGGCTCTCAGCCTCCTGGTTTCTACAGAAAGAGTTGTAGGTTGTGGCTGTCAGGTGCTGGTTGGTGCAGGGACTTTTAACTTGGCCAGGATAATTTTAGAACTGGGGGTCAGATCTAGAGATACTGGGTAGGGTTAGGTCCCAACCACCAGGCAGGCAGTGGGGTTGACGAAAGTTGGTTCAGCTTTATGCAATTTGCTAGATAAGGTTCAGTTTTAGAAGGGGGTAAAAAAGCGGGTTAAAAAAAAAAATCTCTCTACATGTAGCTGATGGACAATGCTTTTGTCTTTTAATTCCTTTTACCTATCAGATTTCCAGATGTAGGTTTGGTATTTGCCAGTTTGAGAACTGAGTTGGTCGTGAATTCCATCTTACTGCCATTTATCCGGTGCTACTGGCTAGGTATTAATTAAACAAATTAGCTATTATTATTATTATTTTTTTACCCGAAGGAAATAGGCCTTCTTGGTGTGTATGCCTGGGAGGATAAACAAAATCTTGGTGTGTGTTTAATTCAGGGTGAAATTATTTACATGTCTAGCCTCAAGGCCAAAAGCAATCATTCTTTTTTTTTTATTTTTATGAGATTTATTTTATTGTCTTGCTTTGGCCATTAATCAAGTCACAGTAGCTTTTTTTTTTTTTCCTTTTCTACCGAGAATGTTCTTGTGGTAATAAAGGCTTGCTTGAAGGCCTATGAATCACTATTCATTCTTCTTAAAATATTATGGTGATTGTCAGGATTTGATGTATAGGAATTGATACCCGGAGTGACACACCTCTTGGGGCTCCACCCTTCCAAGCATGTCCATTTTTGCCAAAGGCTTGTGCAGGAGCTGGCTTGATGTCTCAAAAAGAGCGTTTCCCTTCTGCTTTATAAGCATGGAGAAGATTCACTTTGCAGGTTCTATAGTCTACATGGGTCTTTTCACAGCTGGGTTAGCAGGCTTCCACATCGCAGCCATGTGTTCATATCACATAGAACTTCTGTGAGCTTGCTGTGAAAACAGTTGTTCTATGAACTGGGTGGAAAGTACTCAATTTTGACTCCGCTAAGCTGCCTGGGTCTGTGGTTTCTTAACTCGGAGCTTAAATTGTCCAAGAGGGGACAGGCTGGTGTATTCTGCTGCTGCTTATATAAGAAAATGTGTGGTCACAGAAACAAGCTTACATATCATTTTGTCGGTGAGTCGGTCATAATAACCAAAAGCACTCGTTCTGGGGAAAATAGAGGGACTCTCCATCACGTAGATTAGAGGATGTTAAAATTGCCTTCAAGTCGGTGGCATGGTTGTATAGTATTTATGATAAAGAGACCAAGATCATTGCAGGTGGTTTGATAATCAAGGCAGGGGAGAAGAAACCCCTATGAAGAAATGTTGGGAGGGTGCCCATTTGTGGACTTGGGATTCTCTATCTTAGAAATGGGTAGCTGGATTTCGTGAGTTTCCCTCTGGCTCTGAGATCCTGTATCTTGTGGAGCAAGCTCTACTGAGGTCTTGACAGCCTCTTCCTGGGCCAGCCGCCAAATTGCTTTATGGACTTGGGTGAGTTGATTAACTTGTGTTTTTGTCTTCCCATGGAGAAAGTGGATTTGTCCTCTGGCATTCCAAAAAGGGACTCTTGAACAGCCTTGCTATCTTGCCCATCAAGTGCTGGGAAATACTTCTGACAGGTCTTGAACAACAACAACAAAATTCCTAATTATGTGTACTAAGAGAGAGTGGGGTGGGGCACCCCAGATCATCTCAAATTGTCCTAAAAGTTTCCTCTCCAGCTAGCTGGTTCACTGGTCTAATAGTTGGTCAGGTTTAAGGTGAGTGAAGAGCTTTGGGGAGGAAGTCCTAGGTGGCTTTGCCCACACGGTCTTTGGAGAGTTCACAAGTGGGTAGCTGATATGTGGCTGAATATTGATGATTGAGTTCATAATGATGATACTGTATTAGTCACTTTTGAGAAAGCGTACGTTTCGCCAAAGGCGTTTTTTTTACAACAGCTCTTGATATTTTTATTGACTTTGAATATCGACATGAAAAGTAAGGTTCCAGACAAGTGGCCCAGACCCCAGGCGGTATGACTGGTGCCAGTTGTCCAGCTGGGAAGGCAGCTGAATTCAGTTCATTTTGTTTCTAACCTCATAAAACTGTGTGGCCGCTGCAGAAGGAGGAGGGGGGTGAGTGGTGGATGAGAATCAGTTGGGACCTTGTGGATGAAGGATGTTTCTGGCTTCGCAGGTGGGGCGGGAGCCAATGGGCTAAAGGAGAAACTGAAACGCAGTTTGTTTCTGTAGCAGGGAGAGGGCGGCAAGAACAGCTGGATTTTGGTTCCTGGCAGGTCTTTTCACAAGGGCCATGTGGCATTTTTTAAGGGAGAGTGTAGTCTTCATAACATGAGCTTGACCTCCTGGCTCTTTTAATAAATCTTTTTTTTTTTTTTCTGGCTTAAGGAAAATGCATAAGAAAAAGCCTCTGAGATCTTCTAAGACTTTTGAGTTTTCATAGTGGTTGCTTGTCATCATTTGGGTTAACGGGGAAAATGGGCGATTCTTGGTTGTTTCCCCCCCTGACTCCCGGAAGTTTGCAAATGGGAGATGGGGTGAGATATGTTGAGTTATTGCACTGTTGGTATAGCAACATTTATAAAAGTTTTTCTTTTTGGATTGAGGAGGAAGGGTGGGGGTGGGGAGAATCCGGGTACCTAAGTGGCTGTGATGACTGTGGGGTTATAGAACGTGGTAACAGTACTGTCATGCCTTTTTCATTCATATGTTCAGCAACTGCTTTTTGAGCACCTGTTGTTTGCTGGGCCCCGTGTTAAGGGTCTGGGAACTTTGCCGAAAATGGTGAGACAATTCTCTTCCTCTACCCACACCTATACCCCTACCTATGAACTTATGGTAGAGGCAGGTGCATAAAGAAATGTGTATTGCAGATGGTCAGAAATGCTCTGATGATCGCATAGGGAGCTGTGATGTGGTTGCGCTTTGGCTGGTTTGGGAGTGTTGGACAGAGGGGTTGTGTGGGAAAGTCTTGCTTTGTTGGGGCTAAGAGAGTCTGCAGACAGGAGCAGGGAGTGGGCACAGCAGACCAACTCTGTGGGCTTTGGATTTCGTTTAAAACCATGAAAAGTTTGGACTAGGAAGTGATAACTTCTAATTGTACTGAAGGGGATTGCATTGGTAAGGAAGGGAGTGGAAGAGGGGCAGGTGAAGAGGAACAAAGCAGGGAAGAGGTTGGTGGAGCAGTGAAATGAGGAGGTGTGTGGAGAAGGGTAGGTGTGAGATGATGCAGGCACTGTTGGGTTTGTAGGGACGGGGGTGAAGAGGGATGCTGGATAGCTGAGATGTCTTACTGAGCAGATGGGTAGATGGTGTTGCTGTTTGTGAAGATGGGGGAAGAATGAAAGAGGAAGGAGGGCAAAAATCAGGCTATTTCAGTTTGGGGCTTGAGATGCCTGTAGATTCAAAGTGGACGTGTCAGAAAGGAAGTCCAGAGCCAGAGGAGCTGGATAATCAGGGCAGAGGTCAAAATATGGGTACCTATCGCATGGAAGCAGGTGTTTAAATCCAGAAAAATTGTCCCTGGAATTGGTAAAGTGGAATCCCTTGGATGACTTCGGGAAGAAAAATTTCAGTGGGGTGAGGGATTGAGTAGAACCAAGATTGGAGGACTGGGGATAGGTGGGGAGCTTGTGTAGTGAACTCTGGGGGAAGGTTTGATGATGAAGAGGATAGAAATGGATTGGGAGTCAGAAGGATGTGTACTTGCAGGGAAGGGTTTTCTTTACAAGGGATTGGTGCGTGAGGGAACTTCAGGAAGTTTATAGAAAACAGAATTGAAGGTATGAGGATTTTAAAAAAGGATTTTATTTGAAAGTTAGAGTTAGATACAGAGAGAAAGAAACACAGAGCTTTTCTATCTGCTGGCTTACTCCCAAGTGGCTGCAATGGCCAAAGTTGGATCAGTTCAAAGCAGGGAGTCAGGAGCTTCTTCCAAACCTTCCACTTGAGTTCAAGGGACCAAGCACTTGGGCCATTCTCTGTTGCTTTCCCAGGCACATTGGCAGGAAGCTGAATCAGAAGTGAAGTAGCCTGGACTTGATTTAGTGCCCATATGGGAAGGTGGCACCACAGGCTGAAGAATTAGGCTAGTACACCACTGCGCCAGCCCCGGAGGTATGAGTGTAAGGACTGGTGTTGGGGGCTGCAGGTGAGGCTGCATCTCAGATCCGAGTGCCAGTTTGAGTCTCGGCTACTCTTTTTGCCGCAGTTTCTCATCCTGGGAGGCAGCCGATGGCAACTCAAATGCTTGGGCTCCTGCCACCCATGTGGGAGACCTGGATGGAATTACAGACCCCTCATTTTGGCTTGGCCTAACCCCCAGTTATAGTTGGCATTTGGGGATTTTCAAGTG
Organism: Ochotona curzoniae; assembly: GCF_017591425.1. NCBI lineage: Eukaryota > Metazoa > Chordata > Mammalia > Lagomorpha > Ochotonidae > Ochotona > Ochotona curzoniae. The sequence goes on along the minus strand of NW_024466004.1, from coordinate 7,639,532 downwards.
GGTGAAAATAAACATTTATTGTAAGCATGAGCTTATTATGGTGCACAAATTCTATTTTATAACCTGGGAAGCTTATATTATGAAGAAACTGTTCAAGGATTTCTTCTCCCCCCCCCCCCCCCCAAATAAACTCATAGTTATTTGAAAGGCAGAGAGACATAGAAAGAGACAAACAGAGCTTTTATTCGCTAGTTTGCTTCCCAAATGCCTGCCATGGCTGGAGTGGAGCCAGGGCCAAAGCTTAGACACAGGAACTCCTTCAGGTCTCCCACAAAGGTGGCAGGGACCCAGTTCCTTAACCATCATCCCTGCTTCCCAGGTGTCAGGAGCTGAAGCTGCAACTCAAACCCAGGCACCCTCAGGTGGGACACAGGTGTTTTTGCCATTAGGCCAGACACTGCCCCTAAACTGATTATTTCGGTTTTGGATGTTTTTTTGAAGTAGCCCATGCTTGTGTACCAAGGAGGAAAGATGGATGGAGAGGGAGTGATTGGTGAATAGAAATGGATTGGATCCATTGAGCAAAAGCCCCTGAAAAGTACCTTTGCTTGGGGAAAGGCCTGCCCTCCAGCCAAAGGGTCAGGAGAGCTGAGGTTTCCCTACCCTTGGGGAGGGACACCCAGTGCAGCCAGTGCTTTCCTGGGAAGTTGTTGCTTGTGTTTCTGAGCATTTGGTTGTCTTGGTGAGTGGCACAGGGGATGGTCAGATTCTTTTGCTTAGGTAAAGGGTGCTTCATTTGCAGTAATTGGGACCTCCTATTAGATTTTTTTTTCTTAATTTGATAGGCGGGAAAGAGGAAGTGAGATGGAACAAGTACTCCAATCTGCTGGCTTACTTTTCAAATGCCTGCCGTGGCAGCTAACAATGGGAGTCGGGAACTTATACAACTCCTACCTTGATTGTGGGATACTCAAGGGTATGAGCCATTGCCACTGCCTCCCAGCATCTCTATTAGCAGGAAGCTGGAGGGAGAAGGGGAGCTGGGGATGGAAGCTCGCTCCTGTGCCTTCACCATGAGTCCACATGCCCACCCACAGTGGATTTATTTGGAAAAACTATGACTGTTTACAGAGTGCTGTGACTTCTAATCCTACTCGAAAATTTGGTAGGCACTTTTGTGTTCTTGAGTGCTGCCCTTTGTTTTGGCTGTTGTTCTCAGAAAGAATCCACCGACCGGGACAGTCTAGGAGGTGTCCAACATATTGGGGGTGGTGGTGGTGGCGGGGGGTGGATTTCATGAAAGTGGGTGAGGCAGAAGAAAGAGTTGTGTTGGAGTATAACTCTGTTTCCAGGCTCTGGACAAGTCAGCCTCCCCAGCCTGCCTCTGCCTTTGTAGAAAAGAGGGTGCCACCATCTGTCGCCTCTCTTAGAGCTATGCGAGGTGGCATCAGATAATGCATGGAAAGTGCTATGTAAACTGTAAGCGGTGTCATGCACAGGCAGCGGCGAGGTGACTTGATCTCTAGCCAGATTCTGATATAAAATCTGCAGGCTGACCAGACAATTCCCTGAATGCCCCCGGAGCTGTCCCTAAAAAACCGGTCTCCCTCATCCACTCCCACTGCCATGCCTTCCGCAGGGGTTTTCCTGCACCCACTGATCCTTTTAGCGAAACTGCTCTTTTCATTGCCGGACTGGCATCGGAACGCTGGCTGGGAATTGTCAGTCGGCATGGGTTTCAGACCGTGAGTCTGTGTTCAGCAGTTGAAACCTGGCTTTGCAAAGGGCTGGATCACTTTGCTTCCTGCAAAGAATCCTGTGTACTGGGTGTAGGGGGGCCTGGAACCTTCAGAGAAACCTACTGGTAGGTTCACACTTTTAGCTGTCTTTGTGTGTACCTGGTGTCTGTTTGGCCAGTGAGCTGTGCTAGAAAGTGGCATCCATGCAAAAGCCGTCCCTGGTGGCAAAGGCCACTGTGCATGCCAGACTGTGCATACCAGAAACACACTGTCCATTAGAAAAATCTAGTGCTTCTCACTCTGCCAGCCTGCAAGGGGGAGGCTTTATTTTGACACTATTTTTTAAAAAATTATTATTATGGGGCCCGGCGCGGTGGCGCAAGTGGTTAAAGGTCCTCGCCTTGCACGCCCGGGATCCCATATGGGCGCCGGTTCTAATCCCGGCAGCCCCGCTTCCCTTCCAGCTCCCTGCCTGTGGCCTGGGAAAGCAGTCGAGGACAGCCCAAAGCTTTGGGACCCTGCACCCGCATGGGAGACCCGGAAGAGGCTCCTGGCTTCGGATCGGCATAGTATCGACCCGTTGCGCTCACTTGGGGAGTGAATCATCGGACGGAAGATCTTCCTCTCTGTCTCTCCTCTCTGTATATCCGCCTTTCCAATGAAAAAATAATAAAAATAAATCTTTAAAAAAAAAAAATAAATAAAAAATTATTATTATGGCAGAATCTTTAAACATGTGCAAACGGTGGATAGACTCATGTCATCAGCTCCTGGGTACCAGGGTAGAGATTCAGCAGATAGGTACATTTTGCCACATCTGCCAGTGGAGAGTGGCAATGTTTCCTGGTCCTGTCAAATAAACACACACAGTTGGTTTTGAGGATTCAGTGGAATTCATATCAGTTTGTTTTTGTGGAGAGGGGGAAACCAAAGAAAAATCCAGAAGACAGGAGTCAAATGCCACCCATGAAATTATTGGTGTTTCCCTGGAATTCTATACTTTCAAAGCCTCCTTGGCATATCTTACCCATGTCTCCCAACAGCCGTGGAAGGTAAATGCTTTGTGGCTGAGGAAGCTCAGGAAGTAGAATGGTACAAATGTAAGTGACTACTCCGGAGTGCCATGGCTAGCCAGGGTCCAGGGCGCTGGTTTAATAGCAAGAGGTTCTGGATGGCTGCCAAGTGTAAGGAACAAGCATGTGGTACAGAACGGGGGGCAGGAAGTGGGTGACGTTGAAGAGTTCATGAAAGAATAGAACTCAAGTGTATTTTGATGCAAACAATTTTAAAATCCATGCACAGGTTTTTTCATAGCACCCATTTCCCATACATTCACTGAAGACCCCCTTGGAGGCCTGGGTTTCAAAAATGTTTGCACCAAATAAATGTACAATTTCAGGCCCCGTGAAGTTTGTGACCTCTTGTACAGGCAAAAAATTGTGGGTTTCAAGCAGGTCACTTCGGTATTGAGGGGGCTACAATGTACTCTTACCTTAGTTAGAAATCCTCAGCTGGCATGTTATGGGGATCTAGGGGTTACTATTTTTTTTTTTTTTTTAATAAACTTGAATGATTTGGCTCTGGAATTTGAGAACAGGCAGGTGCAAGGATGCCTTAATTATGGCTGAGAATCAACTTTAAACAAATGAGGCAGTTCCTCTTCACCAGTCTCCTGCAGTCAACTCCGTTCCTCGGTGGGGGTACTTGGACCTGGAGGTGATGTGGTCTTGAGTCTTTGGCCTCTGACTTGGCCATAGCTGGGTCCTGCATAGTGGACTGCCCCAGGAAAAGAATCCTTTCTGAGGGTCTTTAGGCTGTTAGAGCCCACGCTGCTACGAGGGCCCCTCTAGGTCCTTACTGAGGGCGAACTGTGTACAATCTAACTCTTTAATTTTTTTTTTAAGAAAAGAGGGAAAAAGAGGTGGAGCTGATGCTGAAGGAGTTTTAATGGGAATATTGTGGCTGCCCCCTGTGTGGCCTCACAAAAGGAGATACCAAACTCCAGGATGCCAGTAATAGGGCTAATTCAGAACGATCCAGGCTTGTGTTCCTTTTTCTATTTTAGCTGGGAAGTACAGGCCAGCTGAGGGGTGCTGGAGGCAGGGAGAGCCGCAGTAGGTGAGGACATGTGGGGCCTCTTTCTTTCTTCTTCTTCTTTTTTTTTTTCTTTTTTGTCTTAATAAGATTTATTTTTATCAGAAAGTCAGATTTATAGAGCGGAGACACAGAGAGAAAAATCTTCCACCTGCTGGTTCACTCCCCACGTGGCTGCAACGGCCAGAACTGAGCTTATCTGAAGCCAGAAACCAGGAGCTTCTTCTGGGTCTCCCACACAGGTGCAGGGTTCCAAGGTCTTAGACAGTGCTCGACTGCTTTCCCAGGCCACAAGCAGGGAGCTGGATGGGAAGTGGAGCATCTCGGATACAACCTGGCACCCATATGGTATCTTAGCACATGCAAGGCAACAGCTTTAGCCACTGGGCTACTTCACCAGACCCCGCGCCCCGGGCCCCTTTGTTTTTGAAGAGTCTCAGCAGCTTTTGAAGCCAGCCTGGAATTTAAACTATTGTGCCATGTTGACGGGCAGATACTTATTTCTATAGTCTTTCTTGAGGGCTGTGTGTGCCAGGACACTGGGGTGGGCTCCCTGCTGCCCTTGATGTACAGGGCTACAGCTGTCACCCTTGCCATGGGTCTTTTATCCTATTCTAGACTGGGAAATGATGAAGGACAGACCCGGGTCATCTCTGAGCAATTTATCTGTTTTCCTTTTTTGGTTGGATGGCAGAAAAACAGCGCTCTTTCCCCTGATTCACTCCCCAGGTACCTGCACCTGCCGGGCTTGGGCTGGGCCCATCATGTGCTGCCTCCCCGGGTACACATGAGCAGGAAGCTGCTTTGAAAGCAGGAGAGCTGGGCCTTGGAATGGGCACTCTGACATGGATGGAGTGTTGGCATCCCAAATGGTAACTAAATCATGGGCACTGATGCCTACCCCAGCTCCCATCTTTGTATCCAGAGCCTAGAATTGGTTTGTGCTGAAAATATGTTTACTTCTTTAAGATTTAGCTGGGCGTGAGAGGGTTGTTTTATTTTGCTTCTGGTTTGTTTGGAGCGTGAAACCCAGGCCTGCCTCCCAGCAGACCTGGCCCTTGCAGCTGCTACAGGAGAGCAGATCAGGCAAAATAGTTCCTTCTGCCTTGCCACGGCTTTGCAAGCCCTTAGTTTGGAGTGGCTTCACTGAGTTCTCCCAATACAAATGCTGTGCCATCCCTCGTCCCCTTTAATGAGTGACAGTTCGTTACATCGGTTATTCAAGGCCTTATCTATGTTTCTGTCTGTGCCGGCTTAGTCAAAATAGGAAAGAGACCGAGAGACTCAGTATTAGATTTTTGTCGCTGGCTTCCCCCTCCCCCAACCCTTCCCCTATGAGCAAACTCTATGTAAGATTTCTGATACGGGGCCTGGCGGGCGGCTGGGGTGCTGTGTCCTTGAAGAAGTAAATGCTGCCTGCAGGAAAAAAAAATGTGCAGGGCATTGACTTGTAGCAAATGCTGTTTTTCCAACAGCTGTGATTTTTCCATTTTTCTTTTTCTTTCTGTTTTGATTAGTGGAACTCATTGTGCCCCCAGGGGGCTTCAGCTTGCATAGGGGGAGGGCGGGAAGGGAGCTACATTTTCCTGGGAGCCCTCCAGATGGGGAGGGGAAAAGGAGAGAGGGATTTATTGAAAATATATGTCTACTTCTGCTATGATAAAGCGGCAGGTCTGGAAAAATGCAACAGGGAAATCATTATGGTGGTAATGTAGGCAGAGCTCCCTTTCTCATTATCAGAGCCAATGCTAGGTGGAGGAGGGGGCTGGCTGCCGCTTTGAGAGTTGGGGTGTTCAAGAGCAGCAGAAAAGCAGGGGATTGTCTCCGCCCGCCTCCTTCTCTTCGTTTTCTCTGCTAACCTTCCTGAGCTACGGCTTGTTGAGTTTCCCCACTTTCCTTCCTGTTTACCCCTGCCATCCCGAAAATGCTGGAAGGGTTGTTTAATTTTTAAAGTTACAGGGAATTAAAATACCTCTTCTCTGGGGAGGATTTTGGCAACACGCTGTGATCAGAAACCGGATCCTGTCCCCTTGCAGTCGAGAGAAGAGCCAGTCGTTTAGGGACTTAGAAACTTGTATTTTGCCCCGGGATGCAATCAGAATTAGGGTGACAGCTCAGTCACTCGTGGTTACAGCTAATCTCTTCAGCAGCTTGCCGAGGACCCATGTGTCTTCTTAGTTAGCAGTGTAAGGGGGCAGATATGCTGCTGTCTGCTTTACACTTGGGGAAACTGAGGCTTGGGGGCTTGTCAGCAGCTTGCTTAAGGACACACGGGAACACAGAAGGGGCAGAGGGTTGCTCTCTAGAGGGAATCTCTGTGGTTGAGTGAGTTACCGACAGAAGGAAAAAGAGAGCTCTTGTCTTCTACTTCACTCCCCAAATGCTCTCAATTACCCAGCTTGAGTCGGGATGAATCCCAGAGCTTTGAAGGGCAACCCTTGTCTCCCATGTGGGTAGCAAGGAGGGACCCAATTACTTGAGTGCTGCAATTAGTGGGAAGCCGTAGTCACATATTAAATCTAGGTGCTCCAAGATGGGACTTGGATGTCTTAGCTGCTGAACAAGATGCCTGTGAGGTCTGTTTGATAAGCACATGCATTCCGTTTTTGTTGGCTCCCCCTCTCAAGGACCTCATCACCCCTAAGTCTGCCCTTTCTGATGATACCAATTACGGGTAGAATTTCCACACATGGATTTTTTTTTTTTTTGTATTGCTTTTCCTCCAGGTGCATTATCAGGGAGGTGGATTGGAAATGGAACAGTCTGGATCTCGAACTAACACCCGTATGGGTACCTGAACTGCAGTGAGCGGCTGTACTCAGTATGCCACCATTCTGGCCATGAACAATCGGTTTATCATGCTGTCTACTTTTATGAGCTTACTCTTAAAATGCATTTTCCTGCAAACTTCATAAAGTCCTCTTGTAGCAAAAACTTGCTCTGAGATGAGTGGAGAGCCTGGAGGGATTGAGTCTGTGGGCCGACAGGTCCTTAGAAGAGGGAAGGAAGCATAGCGGCAGGAGGACTCAGGCCGTGGCAAGAGATGGAAAGGGAAGCACTTCATTTCTCTTGCTGTCTCCCATGTTCGTTTCCATTTCTGAGGGGGCCTGCTGAAGGAGCCCCTTTTGCTCACCCTGTATGGGTGGGCTGCCGCCTGTGTGTCCCTCTGTTCATCTGTTTGGATCCCTTTAGGCTCTGCCTTCTGCTGTAGATCCTGCTGGTAGAATCTGAGCAGGCACTCAGAACCCACGTCGTCCTCTTCAGCCCCTGCCTGGGCCTGACTTCCAGGAAGATGTTCTTGGGATTGTGGAGGGAAGAGCTTGCTGAGAGCTTTGAGTAGGATCACTGAGCTTTCTCTAGTCTCCTTGAAGTCTTTAAGAGGAACCGGACTGGCATGTTTAAGAGAAGCATGAAGGGACTTCTTTGGGAAAACGGGGCAGTGTGTTCTGGCTGTGGGGACCTCAACTTGTGCACATCTGGGGACAGCATCCATTTCAGAATGCAATAGCTCCCTATTAACCACAGGTGTATGCCGTCGTTTTAGTACACTAGGGTATTTAAACCCCGAGGGTAACTCCCGAGGAGGACATCAGCAGCCTCACAGCTGAGAAAGTAGGAACACAAAAGGGATTAAGAAGCTTGCCTCAGGAGCCCAGTGTTGTGACTCAACACTGACTTGAGTGCAGGCTGTTCCACTTCCAGCCCAGCTCCCTGCTAATGTGCCCTGGAAAACAGCAGATGATTCAAGTACTTGAGTTCTTGCCACCCATGTGGCAGAACTAGATGGAATTCTCGGATCTTGGCTTTAGCTTAGGCCAGCTCAGACTGACTGTTGGCATGCATTTGGAGAGTGTGTCTGCTATTGGAAGATCCCTCTCTGTCTGTCTCTCAGCCTTGCTGATGAATAAGTGAATCTCTCTCACATGCACATACACCACACACACGTAAAAGAAGCAGTTTGCTTACAGGCGTGGCTAGTAAATTGCAGGACAGGGATTCCAGTGCGGGAACCCAGACTTGGATGGTTGTAAAAGCAGGTGCCTCTACCACTTCCTTATTTTGCCTCTCATTAGCCTTACCAGTCAGTGTGGCCTGGGTTTTGTCCAGAAAAATGACAATGTGGTAGGAGGGCTGGTGCACCTGCCCCTTGGTGTCACTCCTGGGTGGGGTTACCCTCCTAAGCCTAACCTTCCTTAGCCTCAGCATCCTGGTTTCTTTGGAGAGGCATGAAGGTAGGAGATGGAAGAGCAGGTGGAGAACTTGAAAGCCATCTTCTCCACTCTTGTCATTTTCTGCAGGGCAAGGCTCTGTGAGATTCCAGGGCAATGCCCAAACTTTACATCTAATATCGGGGGGAGTCCCACTGAAAATTCTGGAAAGGATAAAGCAGTAAAAAACCAGTTTCACCTAGATAAACCTCTTGTGAAACGAGGAACGATTCCTTCAAGTAATTTTTCAATACAGAAGTCTTTTCATAATTCAGTGCTTTGTGTATGTATGAGCTTTTCTAGCTTTTATTTTTAGAGCCAAACCTGAATTAGTATTTTAGCAGTTGGTTAGATAATGTCGGGGCACTTACATGACTTACACTCCTTTAACCTTCTGAAATCTTGCTATGTGTTTTTAAAAGATGTATTTATTGATTTGAAGGGCAGAGTTACAGAGAGAGGAGATGGTGGGAGATGGGTACGAGAGAGAGAAAGAAAGGGAGAGAGAGAGATCTTCTCATCTGTTGGTTCACTGTTCGATGACCACAATAGATGGGACTGGTCCGAGCTGATTCCAGGAGCCTGGAGTTTCATAAAGTCTCCCCCATGGGTCATCTTCAGCTACTTTCCCACGCACTTTAGCAGGGAGCTAGATTAGAAATGTAGCAGCCTTGTTATGCATTTTAGTTATACCCGTGAAACATTCTTTAAACAGTCAATAATAATAATAATTTAAAATGCATAACTAAGCTGGCCAAATCCAGGAGCCAGGAGCTTTATTCAGGTCTTCTACATGGGTGTCAGAAACCCAAGAACTTGCAGTATTATTGACTTCCTACAAAGCTCATTAGCAGGAAGCTGGATTAGAAGTGGAGGCAGGATCCCAGACACTAGAATTTGGAAGGCTGCTACCACAGTCCCTGTCCCTAAAATTATTTTTTTCTTTCTAGTTTTATGTTAAAATTCTATATAAAGTGTTGTTCCCTGTTCCCACAAGTATGCAAGCTGTTGTTATTTTAGAGTTCTATCTGATAATTCTGATGTTGGTCCTCTTGTGCAGTTTATTTGTATCAATTATGTTGTTCTCTTGTTTTGGTTCTTTTTTGTCACATGCTTGGTGATTTTTGTTTGAATGCTGCACATTTTGATGAAAAATGCACAGGCTTGCCTTGATTAAATCAGGAGAGGTCTCTCTCTTTCTCTCTCTCTTTCTCTGCCTTTACTCATAGACTATTCCTAGGAGCTCTTTTCTTGCCAGGCCCTGAGCTCCCATGTTTTGTGTGCTTGTTGTCCTGAATTGATGCAGGCCTCTGCTTTACACTTTGGTGTTTTAGATGCTTGGGTTCGAGCGCTTGCACACAACTGGCCTAGGTGTCAATAGGTGTTTGGAGGGGAAGTGGCCTGTGGGACGTGTTAAGTGTGGGACATGTTTGCTTTTCTTCTGGGATGTTGGTCTCTCAAACCTTGTCTTTCTTTATCACTCCCAACTTCATCCTTCTGAGACCAGGGAGGAAGGTGCTGCGGCCTTTAAGTTAATGATTTCTGTACTCGCAACTTCCTGTGAGGAGGCAGCTGATCCATGAACACTCACTGTGCTTCCCTCTCCTCTAGAAGCTTGGCCTCCCAAGTTCTAGCTGCCTTGTCCTCCCACACCAGCAAGCAGCTATTAGTATTTTGTATTTTATCCGTTATGTGTAGTTATTCCATATGAGAGGATTGATTAGTTTAGTATCAGCTACTCCATAATACCTGAACATGAAATCTAATTTTATATGTTTTCTTACTTGAAATTACAAATATGGTTTGTGTCATGTGAATTCTTCATTAGCTCATTTTTAATATTTTCACTAAATCCCCTTTTGGGGGCTTTTATAATCTACTCAGCCATTCTTCTATTGTTAGACACCTAGGTCACCCTTGCCGTAATTTGCTTTTTTATGTAATTCTGCACACATACCTTTGTATTTCGTGGCTAAAGCGTCTTATTCTGATTTTGAAGGTTTGTAGTTGAAAGGCTTAGCACTGAAAATATTAATAGTAGAGATTGTTTTTTATGCATCTGTCATGTACGCAGTAAAACTGTAGGTCTGTTCTATCTCAGATGGTTTTGAAAGAAGCTTTTTTATTTTCAAAAAGCTGTGGTTATTTCTTTGGAAATGCTCCTACAGTACCCCTTCCCCTGCCACGTGCCTGGTGTGCTTTTACATGCTGTGTAATAATACTAATAATGAGTTTAATTCTCTAGAGAGCCCTAGGACACAGTTGCAGTCAGGGGTCCTCTTCAGAGCAGAGGAACCTGCAGTACCAGAAGGCAGGTCATGGCCAAGGTCACCAGCTCAGCGGTGGCTGAGCCAAGCCTGTGACTGATGTGGGACCCTGGCCACTGACCCCATCCTTATGTGTTGTCAGTTACTTAATGCTCAAGAGCACAATGAATATATGAAATGGAAAATTCTGGAAGGAATATGCAATAACTCATGGCAGGGATATTGTTGCCATTATTCTCTTTTATCCTTCGTTTCTATCTAGCCCTCATTTATTTATTTTTATTTTAAAGATTTATTTTTGTTACAAAGTCAGATAAACAGAGAGGAGGAGAAACAGAGAGGAAGATCTTCTGTCCAATGATTCACTCCCCAAGTGACCACAATGGCCGATGCTATGCCGATCCGAAGCCAGGACCCAGGAGCCTCTTCCGGGTATCCCACGTGGGTGCAGGGTCCCAAGGCTTTGGGCCATCCTCGACTGCTTTCCTAGGCCACAAACAGGGAGCTGGATGGGAAGTGGAGCTTCTAGGATTAGAACCAGCGTCCATATGGAATCCTGGTGCATTCAAGGCGAGGACTTTAGCTGCTAGGCCACTCTGCTGGGCCCTCTAGCCCTCATTTAATAAAGCAACTTCACTGACAGTTGTAGAGGGAAGAGTATGTATAGGGAAAATCTATCATGCATTGGGGTTCAGCACCCAAGGGGGTCTTAGATTGTTTCTCTTTTGGATAAGGAGGACCACTGCCCACACTATGCCAACACAGAGATGCATGGGGAGGAGTCACCCATGAATTGGGGTATCAGGACAGGTAGCTAGAATGGAAACAAATAAGAAGTAGGGTTTTGTAACTGTTAAGCTGCAGGGATTTTATGGCAAGTAAGAAACTTGACTGGGTAGGGCTGCCGACCTTGGTCCTCTGCCTCTTCCTTGGCATTTCTAGTGCTTGTCTGTGCACCTGTGCTCATTCCTCTCTTGTTTTTCTGATCCCTAGTCCCATCACAATGCTACCCATCCACCTTCGTCTTCATTTCCTTTGCTGTCCATTACTCGTTCTTCTGAGCTGAGGTATTATTTTATAGAATATTTATTTACTGAATAAACGTTGTGTTCTCCTTTTAGCAGAAAAATAAACTTTAAAACTTTTTTGTCTAGGAAAAAAAATCGCTGAATGAAATAAGCAATTTTCCCCCTTGCTTTGCTTTATGTAAGTATGTGTGTATGTTTGTATGTATGCATTTGGAAGTCCATTATGGGAAGCGAGGAACAGACAGAGAAATCTGCCATCTGTTGGTTCACTCCCAAGGTTGCCACTCTAGGAGCTTCTGCCAGGTATCCCCCATGGCTGCAGGGACCCAAGCCTGCACTTGGGCTATCTTTCATTATTTTCCCAGGCACATTTGCTGGGAGCTGAATTAAAAGTGGAGCAACTAGTGCTCAGAGCGGTAACCTAGCTGCTAAAATCCTCACGTTGCACGCCTCAGGATCTCATATGGGCACTGGTTCTACTCCCAGCAGCCCTGCTTCCCATCCAGCTCCCTGCATGTAGCCTGGGAAAACAGTTGAAGACAGCCCAAAGCCTTGGGACCCTGAACCCAAATGGGAGACCCTGAGGAGGCTCTGAGCTCCTGGCTTCAGATCAGCTCAGTTCTGGCCGTTGCAGTCACTTGGGGAGTGACTCAACAGAAGGAAAAATCTTCCTCCTCTCTGTCTCTCCTTCTCTCTCTATGTATGACTTTCCAATAAAAATAAAATATATCATAAAAAAGTGAAGCAACTAGTACAGGATGCCTATATGGGATGCCAGCACTGCAGGTGGTGGCTTTACTGGCTAAGCAGCAACACCAATCCTCCCTTTAAGTTTTAGTGAACATTTTCTGTTTTACCTAGGGTCAATAAAAAGTCCTCAATTTCTGGCTTCTTCGAGCCAAGGGAAGATGGCTTCACATTGACTAGAAGAGGCTGCTGACATGGGGTTTGTGAGTTTTCCAAGGGTTACTTGAGTTTTTGTTAGTTTGGTTTTTACTGGGAATGAGCCACCTGGGTAGACTTTGCAGAAGCCCTGACTGCAGGCTGTGTTTATAGCATACATGAAGGCTGCTGCCAAGAAGGGTGGTAACAGGGGCTGGAAGGCGAACTGCCCCTTCCCGTCTTGATTCATGGGCAGCAAAAGTGCTTACCATGATCTGACAACGCCCCTGTCCCCACCCCTCCCCTCCCCCTCCTGCTATCCACCCTACCCCCACCCACTGGCCACCCCTGCCCCTCCTATTGTTCATCCTGCTCAGTCCAGCCACACTGCTCCTTGAATCCTCCTGGCCTGGTCTGATCCCAGGGCCTTTGCACAGTTTGTTCTCGTTGCTTGAATTGCTTTTCCAGACCTGAAGGTTCCACTCCTTCCCATTCCCTCTCTATTTTCTCATCTCTCATTCAGCCCCCTGTTCCTGGATTCCCCATCCCTTTGTCTAGAACACTGTAGCCTCCTGTCAGTGCACTCGGTGTCCTTGTTCTCTTGCTGCATGTTTCCCATCTCTTGGAGCCTGGGCGTGTTCAGCACAGCCTCCCGAGCCCTCCGGAAGACACCAGGCACACAGTAGGCACTCAATAAGTGCACGTGGAATGCTGTGTCCTAGGGGATGCTTCGAGGACCCCCTAACCTTAGAGACTTTATCATGGCTTAGGATGTGGAAAAATCTCTTTGCCTGTAGGAATTTTTTTTAATTAAGAATTTTATCATTGTCATCCCCTGCCCCCTTCCAGTTCATTTAAGACTGTTATGAAACAAAACTCATTATGCCTCATGATGTGACAGTTCTGCCGGCCCTGGGGAGAGTGGGAGGTGGTGGCATTTGCAGGGCGTCTTTCCAGCTTCCCTCTTTGCATTTCTCAGGGTTCCATCACTTAGGATGGCCCCTCGTCCCTCACCCCAGCTCCTTGGGCAGAGATGGGTTGCAGCAGGTCCCAGATCTCACGGGGTGCTTTTAGGGGAGAGCCTGTTAGCCAGAGAGGAGCCAGCTTCCTTCTCTCAATAGAGGGTCTTTGGGTCACACTAGTTCTTGTGGGGAGAAAAAGGAGGTAGGTAGGAGAGAACGGAGAGGAGAGAGAGGCAGGGAGGTGTGTTTTGTGTCATTCCGGCTGAGGGTGAGGTCACAAGGTCAGTCAGCAGTGTGGTCCTTCTTGGATATGACTTTGGATTGTTGCTACAGATATGAATGAGTGGTTGTCATTCATTCATCCCATAGCATTTGCCAAGCGCCTGCTGGGTCCAGCTGTGCTGGAGGGGCCTGGGGACTTGGAGGCAGAGCTCCAGCCACTTCTGAGCCTGCTGCAGAAGGGGTCCTTCCCAGAGGACCTTGGGAGTGACCCAGTGGCTGTGAGCCAGTTCATCAGACTTGGCCTTTCTCTCTGTGGGTTCCTGGGAAGTAGGAAGGCCTGCTGGGAATAATTAATGTGTGTGGAAGGGAGGGAGGGAGGAGGAGGAGGCTGGGCGCGTCGAGGAAGTTGGCTGAGCCTCCTCCCAGAGTTCTTTTCCAAACATTCCCCTGCCCGACACCGTGTCCCTGCTTTGTGGGATCAGAGCCTACCTGGCCTCAGATGCCAGCAAGGGAAAGGTTAGTTCTGGGTCTCAGGATGGTCCAGGTTTTTAGTTTTCATTATTATTATTTAAAAACATATTTATTTTCATTTTCTTTGAAAGGCAGAGAAACAGGGAGGTTTTTCCATCTGCTGGTTCACTCCCCCACATCCTGCAGCAGCCAGGGCCGGGCCAGCCTGAAGCCAGAAGTCCACAGTTCAATCTGGGTTTCCCATGTAGCGGTAGAAAGGGACTTTTCACCTTGCTGCTGCCCAGGGTGCACAAGAACTGGAAGCTGCATTGGATGCGGAAGAATCAGGACTCATATGGAGTGTCCCAGTGGAAACTTTACCTTTTGTGCCAAAAGCCATTCCCCCACCCCCCACGCTTCAGGCTTCAACCCTTAAACTCTTTTTGAGTTGTGATTTTTCCACGTAGGCCTAGGATCTTGGATTGGTACCAGGATAGGCCAAATCATTGAGCATTCCCATGCAGTCACGTGGTATGTGGGGATCTGAGAGAACTTCCACCTGAGCCGCTCCTTCTACCCCGATCCTGGTGTCTCATTGGCTAACAGAGTGGTGACTCTGATTTATTGAAGTTTTTTGTCTCCTTTTCTTTCTCCAGCCTCCTGGTTCTGGGTTCATAGCGTACATGAGAAAGCCACCAGCCCCACGGTCAGCCTCTGGATAATGTAGTCTGTGAAACTGAAAATGCACAGTGTGTTACAGCACAGATGCCCTGAGAAATTAAACGGGAAATACCTGGGCCTGGTACTCTCAGACAGGAAGTTAGCCAGGAAGGGAAGGGAAAGATTTCACACAGGTTGAAGCGGATATAAGAATATAAAGCTTAGGAATCCCAGATCCTGCCCTGCACACTAGGTGGTGCTTGTTATAGCACCTTGATCAGAGATGCAGAAGTGATGGTCTCTCCTGTGGTCCCACTAGGCAGGCCCAGCCTCTGCTGCTCCCCCGCCAGGTGCAGGCTGTAGCCTGTGTGTGGCTAGTGATGTCACTCTGTATCTTTTTTTTTTTTAAAGATTTATTTTATTTGAAAGGCAGACTTACAGAAAGAAGTGAAGATCTTCCATCCTCTGATTCACTCCTCAAGCGGCTTCAATGGCCAGACCTGAGCCAATCTGAAACCAGGAGCCAGGAGTTTCTTCCAGGTCTCCCATGCAGGTAACAGGATCCCAAGGCCGTGGGCCATCCTCTACTACTTTCCCAGGCCACAAGCAGGGGGTTGGATGGGAAATCGAGCAGCCGGGACATGAACCGGTTCCCATATGGGATCCTGGCAAATGCAAGGCTAGGATTTAGTCACTAGGCTATAGCGCCAGGCCTTTTTTGTTCTTTCTTAAATATAATAGAGGCTACACTTCTCATTTGGAAAGCATGTCTTTGTTAAGTAAGATCTTTGTTCTTTTCTGTTACTTACAGTTTCTTTAAAGCAAAACACACCCACTAATAAAAAGTTATGTAGGTTTTAAATTCATGTGATAAATTCCTAAGTTGACTTTATTAACTGAATCAGTAGTATTTGTTACTTATGCAGCCCAGGGGTGAGAAAAAAGGATTGTCAAGCTTTCCAACAAGCGTCAAGAATAAATACTTGGTCCTAACTGCTAGGTGGTGCTTGGGGACCCCACCTGCCAGAGTGGGTGTGGCTGGGTTCCTGGCCAAATGTCAGCTGTTGGGCTGAATGGAGTGAGCTGGCCAGGGCTGCTGCCCCCTCTGGGTTGAACACTTCAACCTAGATCTTCGAGCTACAGCTATGAATAAGATAAGTACGGGCAGGGCCCTCATGGAGTTTTCCTATTGGCTGAGGACTTTTAGTGGCATTGTTTTAAAACCACACCTGTTAGAAATAGTTGACAAGCCATTTTCTGGGGCATTGGAAATCTAAGTAACTTTACAGAAGGAAAGTCCAAGTGTACATACAGTTTTAGTTATGTTAACAGGTGTCTGGGGGTTACTGTGTATGTTTATATTTAGTTAATAGGTCTTTCTTTTTAGCTACTTCACCCAACCACATCATTTAATTCCACATGCCTTATTTCCTTGTACTGCTCTGGGTTGTAGTGTTTTAGCGTTGCATGATATTTTTTTTTACAAGATTTATTTATTTTTATTGGAAAGGCAGATCAGATTTTTGTAGAGAAGAGAAAAAGAGAAAGATCTTCTCTTTGCTGATTTACGCTCCAAATGGCCACAGCAGCCAAAGCTGAGCTGATCAAGAGCTGGGAGTTTCTTCCGGGTCTCCTGCAGTGTGCAGAGTGCAGGGTCCTAAGGGTTTTAGCCATCTTCTACTGCTTTCCCAGGCCATAAGCAGGGAGTTGGATGGGAAGTGGAGCATTTGGAACAGGAACTGGCACTCGTATAAGATCCTGTGCTTGCAAGGTGAGAATTCAGCTACTGGGCCATTGTTCTAAACCCTACTTTTTTTTTTTGCTTGTGGCTCAAGTACTGTAGACACTTCTGCGATGCTTGTTTCCAGCTGGGGTAAAAAGCTTGTAAGAGTTGGAGTGACTGCTGTCTGCAGAGCCTCCAGGGAGAGAACTGTTGGCCTGGGGGAGCTCTAGGAGTACATGCCTCCTTGGCCTACATGCCAGGGGACAGCGAGCATCTTCTAGCCAGGGGACCGTGCCAGCTAAATATGTTATCAGTGCCAACAAGGGAAGACAGCAGGGTGCCTGGACTCTGGAGAGCATAGCTCAGCAGGTGCAAACAGGAAAGCTTGGGGTCTCAGGAGCTCCTGGGGGTGGGTTGATGGGGAGGGAAAGAAGTCCTCAGCAGAAATGGAAAAGCCAAGTGGCAGCCCGCGGGTGGGGAGTGCCTGGGCTCAGGGCAACTGTAATTTGATTTTGACTTTGGATTGGCTGCTTAAGTTCTCCCTGTGACTGAGAACTTCCTCAGCCTTGATTTTCTCTCCTGTAGAATGGGAGTCTCATTCTACAGGATGTAGAATTTGAGGATGATGGGATGATCAGTGGAATAATCCAGGCCTGGAGACGGTATCTGCTACTCAGATGTAAATGTTGAGTGAGTATGCAGCAGTGTTTGGCTTGCAAATTACAATAGTTGTCATTATGTTACTACAATTGCTATTCACATAGTGCTGCTGACTGCCTCCCCTTTGAAAAAAAGGATTTATTTTTATAGGAAAGGCAGAGCTACAGAGAGAAGGAGAGACAAGAGAGGGAGAGAGGTCTTCCATCTGCTGGTTCACTCCCACAAGTGGTCACAATGACCAGAGCTGAGCTGATCCAATGCCGGGCGCTGGGAGCTGGGAGCCAGGAGCCAGCAGCTGGGAGCCTGGAGCTCCTCTGCATCTCCAAATGGGTGTCAGGGGCTGCAGCACATACACTATCCCAGGCCACAAACAGGGAGCTAGGACAGGAGCCGGTATCCATGTGGGGTGCCAACCATGAAGATGGCTTAGCCTACTATGCCATGTCATAGGCACCATATGCATGTGCTGACACTTCTACACATGAGTTTATTAGGACAGAAGCAGCTGTTTGTAATAGCACAGAGCTATTCCAAAATCAGCCTGCCAGGGCCTGAGGATGTGGGTGTTCTTGCAATAGAATGTAGACTTTGTTTTTTAAAAGATCTATCCATTTTTTTTTTTTTTTAATTGGAAAGGCAGATACACAGAGAGGAGGAGAGACAGAGAAGATCTTTCATTTATTGAGTCACTCCCCAAGTGGCCACAACAGTTGGAGCTGCGCTGATCAGAAGCCAGGAGTCTGGAACCTCTTCCAGATCTCCCATGCGGGTGCAGGGTCCCAAGGCTTTGATCTGTCCTCAACTCTTTTCCCAGGCCACAAGCAGGAAGCTGGATGGGAAGTGGGGAGTCAGGACATGGACCGGTGCCCATATGGGATCCCAGTGCAGGCAAGTTGCTTAGTTACCTTGCCAGGCCCAGAATGGAGACTTTTAAAAGGCAAGGTTCTGAGTATTCCATACAGCATGCTACTTTTTTTTCTAACTCAATTATAAAGTTGACAAAAGTGGCTGTAATATTGTGTTTGAAGGCGGGTTGTGTAAAAAATCAAAGAAGATTGGGGTGGTGGGTTTTCGAGTGTTTTTTGGGGGAGCAGCTTGCCGGGCAGTGTTGGCGACAGCCTTCCCACGTGCAGTGACACAGAAAGGAGTGAAGAAGAGCCCGCTTAGGAAGGCAGTGTGGACTATTTTTTTCTGTTGCTTTGGGGACAAATTTTTTTAGCTGAATTACAGAATGTTACTGCTGAGAGTTCTGATCCGAGTGTATATGTGCGCCTTTCATTTTTTTTTTTTCTTGTGACCACAAACGCATCTTTTGACGACCACAAACACTGATAGGATATGGGAAACTCTGACAGTCTCTGCTCTTTGTCGCTTCCTGCCCCTGTGTGAGGGAGTGCTGGGTCATGTCATACTGAACGGCTCTTAGTAGCCAGGTGCGACAAAGAATCGCAGGGTCACTATCGTTCTAAAGGACCCTAATGTGGCCAGGTCGGGGGGTTGGGGAGCTGCTCGGGACCGTTCCAGGGCTGGCTGATAGTGTGAGTTCAGAAATGAATAGAAGCGAGGCCTTCCCTGGTTGTAGTTTGGGTTCACTGGTGCAGAACGAAAGTCTTCCTCACTTTCGCTCTTGCTTGAAGGTGCCTGGTTTAATTTGTGGAAGGACAGAGAGGCCGGGCTGGGCCTGAAGAGGCTGGGAGGAGTTGCTCTGGAGGCTGGAGCAAGTGTGAGGGTTCAGGAGGTTGAGCAAGTCAAGCTGCTGGGCCGGAGGCAGTGCAGAGCTGCCAGAGATGTGATGGGACTGGAAAGGGGCAGTCCAGAACAGATGATGGGGATGATGGAGTTGGAGAAGCCAGGGCACCTATGGGGAAGGCTTCAGGTGGGAAGATCTGAGACGGGAAAGGTGCAGTGGAGTGGTTCTGTGAGGTGAGGCAAGGCCCAGCGGATTTCTCTCTGACCACCTTGACACAGTTTCACCACCTTTTTGCATGGACACTCAAGCAGTAGAGCTCAGGTGGAAAGGTGGAATTTCCAGGAGGAGATGGTAGTTCTAACTATATGTCAGTGTTTTTCAAATGGCAATCCACAACTCAGTAGTGGAATGTGTGATTGAGCTGAGGGTCGAGATCGACCACAATAAACATGGAGTAGAGACTGCCGTGGTGGCATAGCAAGCTAATCCTCTTACTGCAGCCCTGGCATCCCCTGTAGGCCCCGATTTGTCTTGGTTGCACCACATGGGTTCTGGCTCCCTGCTAATGGCCTGGGAGTAGAAGATGGCTGAAGTCCATGCAGGACCCTGCACACATGTGGGAGACCTGGAAGAAGCTCTTGGCTTTGCCATTTAGGGAGTGAAGTGGCAGATGAAAAATTTCTTTCTCTCTGGGTCTCTCTTTTCTCTGTAACTCTGCCTTTTAAATAAAAATAAATATATATTCTTAAGATTTACATATTTTTTTATTGGAAAGTCAGTTATATAGAGAGGAGAAGAGACAGAGAAGAAGGTCTTCCGTCCGAAGATTCACTCCCTAAATGACCACAACGGCCAGAACTGAGCTGATTTGAAGCCAGGAGCCAGGAGCTTCTTCTTGGTCTCCCGCGCAGGTACAGGGTCACAAGGCTGTCCTCGACTGCTTTCCCAGGCCACAAGCTGGGAGCTGGATGGGAAGCGGGATTGCCGGGAGTAGAACCAGAGCCCATATGGGATACTGGTGCATATAAGGCGAGGACTTAAGCTGTTAGTCTACCACGCTGGGCCCCAAAATGAATATATTTTTTAAAATGAAGTAAAATGAAAAGAGTAGACTAGGAAAAAATGTGGGTGGATCATTTGTGTACGGATCATTGTTTTTTTGGCAATATTTGTTCAGTTTTATATATTGATATATAATCACGGGCCTTTTTATGTGCTGGGTCATGATATAAAGTAGTTTTCGTGCAGGCAAGGAAGGGAAAAGTGTCAAAGCCGTTGTTACCACCCACCGCTTCATCACTATCCTGCTTGTTGAGCAGCTACTTACTCTTTGCTTTGCATACGTTTTCTCCTTTGGGTCTCGTGACCACTCTGTGAAGGATGTAACTGCCGTTCCTGTTTCAGAGAGGAGGAAGTTCCAAGTCAGAGAGGCTGGATGATTTTCCTGGGGTCGCGGAGTACACATGGGGCTGAGCCTGGCAGAGGATGCACCCCAGCTCTCGCGAGAGCCTCTTCATACAGCCCTTCCTCTCGGCTGCACCAGGCTGAGCCCACCCTCTAGAAGATCGCAGACAGGGGCTTCGTGGCCACCGAGTTTAGTTCCCACCAGCCCCTTCCCCCACAGTGAAACCCTGGACTCACTCAGTATAGCCTGTTAAGGTCAAGGTCAATTCTAACTCTGGGGTTTCTTTAATTCCAAGTTAGAATGTGATTTAATGAACAACTAGATTCAGGTTGGTTTACATCTTTCCCTAATGTGACTGTAATGAACGTACACTTATTTCCTGCTTTCAAAAAATGTAAAAATAAAATGTTTTCTGATTTTCGGTACTGAGAATGAATTAATTTTTATAATTTAGATTAATTCAAAAAGTCCTGAAAAAGCAAACAAGGCAGTGCCACAGAAACTTTAATTAAGACTTGTTGTTGGCAAGTTTGCAAAGAGGCAGCTGGCGGCTTGCTGGCCCTCCTCCTGTGTGGGCTGGAGGAGGCTCTGTGTGGACCTTGGGCAGGGATTGGTTCTTTGTGGACAAATTTTCTCATCAGCTTCCTGGACCAGCCCATCCTCCCCGCAGCAGAGCCCGGGGAGGGTTTGGGGTATCAGTTATTACCTCTTTTCTCTCTTGACTGCTGACTGAAGCCCCTGCTGATTCTATTTCAAGGTGGAGGGGATGAGCCTTTGCTTTGCCCTTGACCTAGCTCACTGAGAGCAGAAGGTGGCCTAGCTCTGGGGAAGATGGTGGCTGGGTAGAGGGTGGGATGGTGGTTAATTATCTTACTTTCCCAAGAAAAAGAGGGCTTTGAAGATTGGCTGGGATTTTTTTCTGGGGGTGGGGGTGGGAAGATGAAGTAGGAATCCTGAGCTTTAATCTTATCCCTTGGAGTTACCAGGGGAGGACAGTAGGATTTAGTTGAGTCAGTTCTCAGCTTTGAAACTCGCTATGTGAGAATGTGGTTTTGGCCTGGCAGTTAAGATGTCAGATCAGAGTGCCCGGGTTTCTGACTCCAGTTTCTTGCTAACGCAGACCCTGGGAAGCAGCATCAGGGATGACTTAGCTGGGTTCCTGTCCACTGCCTGGAGCCTTGGGTGGAGTGCCAGGCCTCCTGGTTTTCGCCTGGCCCAGTCCTGCCAACCCATGAGCTTTGGGACAAGTGAACCCACAGATTGGAGCTTTCTTTTTTGCCTCTCAAATAAAAACAGCTAATTTCATACCAATTTAAGAAAACAAAAAGACAACTCACTGTGTAATCTTGAGTGAGTCACATGCCCCTGGCCATTGAAAAATGAGTGAATTCTTCCTGGGCGAATTGCTTTGTCAGCCCAGGGCAGGTGCACTGACCCTCAGCTGAGTGTGTCCTCAGTTTCACTAACTTCCAGAGGCAACTGTCTCATCAGCACGGGGAGCTGCATTCTGTAGCAGTTGAGATCCCAAGGTACCAGGAACCATCTGGGTTTTGTGGTTGCCATGGGAACACGGGGTGATTTCCTTTCTGCCTCTCCTTCAGGGTCAGGGATGGTGCTGCCCACATGTGGCAGAGGAAGATTGGCAGACACTGGACACAGGATACAGGATATGATGGTGTCTGTGTATGTGTATGTAGGGGAGTGGGTCTGCTTTTGAACATGCTCTCGCAGGTGGTTGCCTGGTCCCAAAGCAGCACAGACGTGAAGCTGGCAGCATTGGGTGTCTGGTTTCAGGTGGGGACAGTGATGGGTAGCCCTGTGGTTTGTACTGGGGTTGGTTTGAAGTGGGTCAGTCCGCCTAAGTAGGCGACCCAAGGCAAGAGGACTCAGCAGGAGAAGTGGGGAGAAGCAGAAACTTCTGCCAGCTTCTAAATCTTACCCAAGGAGAAGGGAGGCCGGAAAGGTGCTGCTGGGATTCTGGACATCCGGTCTCCCAAGTGCCCATTAGTGTCTGGGCTGCTCTGCTTGCAATCCACCTCCCTGCTAACGCGTCTGGGCAGGCAATGGAAGATGGTCCGGGTGCTGGAACCCCTGCCACCCATGTGGGAGACCAGGATGGAGTTTCTGGCTACTGGTTTCTGCCTGGCCCAGCCATGATTGTTGGGGCCACTTGGGGAGTGAACCAGTTGATGCAAGTTCGCCCTCTCACTCTCTGTAACTATGTTCAAACAAAGACATAAGTTCTTTTTTTAAGGCCTTTTCTCAGATGGTTTGTTAAAAAAAAAGCTGGTCAGGTTCCCTGGGCTGTGCCTCCCTTGGCATGGGGTTGCCTGTGTGCCAGGGCTGCCCTTTGGCTTGGCCTGTAAGGCAGTGTGCTCTGGTTGGTGGCCTCCGCTGGGAACAAAAGCAAAGGCAAAGGCAGTGCTGGTGGTTGGAGGTTTGTTTTAGCTCTATTATCAAGGCTAATAATATGACACTTTAAGGCTTTATGGCTTGATTAGTGGCATCAGGACTTGAAAGATCTGGCTCAGGGCTGCTGGGAGAGGTTATAGGAAAGTAATTAGACTGTAGTTGTGAAATGCAGGGGGTGGTTTCTACTTACTTAATGGCCTCAAGGCCTCCCTGCCTAGTACTGAAGGCTACCAGCCAGCCGGCCAGCCAGCCAGCCAGCTGTTGAGAACAGAGTAGGAGCTGGTTAGTCGGGGTGCTCTGCTACAGCACCCCGTTTTCTCTTCTGCTTGTGGTTGATGATGATTTTTGTCTGCCACCTGTGAGCCCACAAGAACCTCAGGGTCTCTAGTCCTTGGCTGGCAAGACCGTGGTCCAGTACCCTGGCAGGTGGGGAAGGGCTTCTGCTAAAGGATAAAGTGCAGAACTTGGGGGCTCCCTGCAACAGTGGAGACAGAATCCTGCTTTTTGGCCAGCTCTGATTATGAGCAGGTACACTGGAACACAGGAGAGCCTCTTGCGGGGCTCAGGTGCCCCGTGAGGTTAGAGTTTGCCACAGTGTGACTTTGGGTAGCTGAATAAACAGGTGGAACCCTAGTACCAACGTGTGATTGCAGTCTGCGTCTTTAGAGTCTGAACGTGTGTGTGTGTCCATTGTCACCTGCGGCGTCAGCCTTGGGTTGTGGTTTAGTTCACCTGCCCCCGGCTTACCAAGTTCTTGGCACAGCTTGTCAGTTCTTTGAATGTAAGTCTGGCATCATAGCGTGTGAGGGGTGTGGCCAAAATACCGCTCACTTCCTGTTACTCCTATGCAGGGGGCCCAGGGTAGCACACGCTGCCTGCTGTGTCATGTCCAAAGCTCTTGCTGGGATTGTAGGCCCACGTGTTCCTTGCTTCTTTCCTGGCCAGTTGGATGGCCGCCTGCAGCCTTGAGTTGGCCCTTGCTCCACATGCCTATCTTGTTCTCACAGTGAGCTCTCCTGCACACCTGGATTACACTCTGCTGGGCTTGCTACTTGTAGGCAGCTTTGTTTTTGAAAGAGACTTATTTCTTTGTTAAGCAGTTACAGAGAGGGAGGGTGAGAGAGTGAGAGAGAGCTCCCATTTGCTGGTTCATTTCCCCAAGTGGCCACAGTAGCCAGGGGTACGTCAGGGTAAAGCTAGGAGCTTAGAACTCCATCCCAGGTCTCTCATGAGAGTCACCTGATGCTGCTTTACCAGTTAGTAGGAACCTGGGTCAGAAGTGGAGCAGCCAGGACTTGACCCTGCGCTTAAATGGGATTGCATGGGATGCTAGGGTTACAGATGACAGTTTAGCTTGCTGCACCACAGTGCCAGATCCTATTGGCAGGTCTTAACCCTTCATTGAGAGGTCAGGTTCTTAGACATCTAAATCACTTGTGTGCTGGGTACTGCAGCCTCTGGCAGGTAAATATCCCCCTGGGAGGAGGGCTGTGCTTCATACTGTTGTCTTGGGAGTCAGGGGTTTGTAGTGAACCCAGTGGGGTGGGTTGCTAGTTTCCAAGTTGGGAGAAGATACAGGACTAGAAGGAAAGGCGAGGTGAAGTGCAGCAGGCACCTGGCAGGGTGCTGGAGTTGGGGGAGGGGTACCAGGGTCCAAGTCCTTTCGAGGCGTTTCTGATATGTTGCACACCTGTGTGTGTCATTTCTGCTTGAGGTGGGGGGCGAGGAGTTGGGAAGCAGGCAGTTTGAGCCTTGTCCCAATACAGTTTGGGGTGGACACTATATTTACTTCTTAGAGTGAAGCGCCTAGGATCTTTTTCTATGTTTAGAAATAGTTTATGTAATATGAAAATATGTGTCCTTTTTTTTTTAAAGGAGGGGGGAAGGGACAGGCACCAGAATAGAATAAAGTGGAAACAGACTAATTACCATGGCAGGATGGAGAACAACATTGAAGACTTGTTTCTGACCACTGTCCTAGGAGCAACGGTGTCACAGGAGGACTTTAGGAAGCATTGCAGGCATAGGTGATTCTAACGCTGGGGAGATTGCCCTAGGGCAGAGCCAGAGCGGGGACATATCTCTTCTGTAGCTAGTGTCACCGACGTGCCAAAAGAACAGTGTGTGCACACAGAACTCCTGAATGCGAAGGTGTGCAATATTAATACCAGTGAACACACTGAACTCACAACTCCGTGGTCAGGTGGGCTGCCAGAAGGGAGCGCAAGGAGAAGTGACTTGTAGTATTTCTGTTAATAATTTCACCGTTTCAAAGAATATGCAGAGAAAATAGGATGCTCAAGTGGTTTGTGAAAAATTCAGCATGTTTCTAATAAAAATTCATATAGGAATAATTAGACATACCCACAGTATGGAAAAATACATCTGTGTCAAGCAAGTGGCTAAAGTATTTTGCTGGTATTTACAATGGTGAGTTCTAGATGCCTTGCCATTAAAATCATGATAAAGTAGAGTCATTACATAACCTTGCTCTGTAGGAATGACTGGTATAATTAGATGAGAGGAAAAAGCAAGAGGCTTAAAATGAGAAGGAAGAGGCAAACCTAAAAGACAAACAAGAGAATTCAGAAAGGTAGTAGATGCTTATTAATGCAAAAACAACAACAAAAACATGACCAGCGGCTCTCCCACATAATAGCTAGCTAGAAAACGTGAAGTAGGAAAAAAAAAAAAGTCCCACTTACATAAGCAGCAAGAAAGATAACATGCTTAGTTCTAAGCTTCATAACATTATATTTGTATATAACATCTGTATTGCAAGGGAGCATAATAGACTTAAACAGAAAGATTATGTAACTTTGGCCAGAAGGAGTCAGCATTATAAAAATGCCATTTCCCCTATACATTTAAAGTGTGATCCTTAATAGAATTACCAGTAGGATTATTCCGGGAGTTAAAAAGCTGATTCTTAAGTCTATGTGGGAAAATAAATAGCATGTGTGAAAAATAGAGAAAAACAGGTCCAGGTCTAACAGAAATGAAACATTGTAAAAACTAGAGTAGTTTGGCTGAAGAAGTGATGGGACAGGATAAGGTGCCCTTTAGAGTGTGCACATGTGTTAACGTGTGATGAAGGCAGAATTTTAGATTTAGAGGGGAAACATGGAATCTTCTCAACTGGTCAGCTATGTGGGAGGAAATAAAAAAAAAAAAACAAGATTTCTAATTTGTGTTTTAGCCAAAAAAAAAAAAAAAAAGTCTATAAAAATCTAAATAGGTGCCTGCATTGTAGCATAGCTGCCACCGACAGTGCTGGCATCCCATTTGCTCCACTTCTGATCTAGTCCCCTGCTAATGACCTGGGAAAGGCAGTGGGAGATGGCCCAGGTTTTTGAGCTCCTGTACCCATGTGAGTGACCCTGATGAAGCTCCTGGCTCCTGACTTCCATCTGACTCAGTTTAGTTAGTTGTGACCTTTTGGAGAGTAAACAAGCTGATGGGAAGCTGACTCTCTCTCCCACACTACCTTTCATATAAATGTATCTTTTGAAAATTTAAGTGAAGAACCGAAGTATAAAAGCACTAAAGAATTTTTCTGTGATTTTGATGTAGAAACACAGATACCAGTAGCCATAAAATGAAAGACTAATAAGTTTTGCAAGAAAGAAATGAGAATCACTGCATGACAGCTCTACCATAAAGTTAAAAGATGTAAAAAATATATGTAACACATGATTTAAGAAAAGCTGTTTTCTGTAACATATCATGAGCTCTTAGAAATGAAAAAGTCATTAATGTACTGAAAAGGTGAGCAAAGGTTGTGAACAGAAATTCACAAAATGTGTAAGTGAACTATTAAATATACAAAGAGGCACAAACTGTCTTATAATAATTGCAACTCTGAGCTGTGATACAAAAACTTTCAGAATCTGTCAAATCAGAAAAGACCAAAACATTAGATAATGCACTGGCTTTGTGAGGATATAAAACATGTGCTTTTCAGCAAGGGCCCTTCACAAAGTTTGTGGACAATAGAATCAAAGTTTATGTTGGTTCAAAATCCATATAGTCAAAGGGTTTTCAAACAGTTCATGCAGAAGTTTTTTTTTTTTTTAGACTTGGTTATTTTATTTAAAAATCAGAATTAGAGAAAATGAGAGAACGAGAGAGATCTTCCTTCTGCTGGTACACTCTCCAACTGGCCATAATGAAACTAGGCTGGTCTGAAGCCAAGGGCCAGGTGCTTCTTCTGTGCCTCCCACGTGGGTGCAGGGGCCCAATCACTTGGGCCATCCTCCACTGCTTTCCCAGGTGTACCAACAGGGAGCTGGATGGGAAGTAGAAAAGCTGAGACTCCAACTGGTACTGACCTGCTGTGTTATAAAATCTGCCTCCGTTTTCCATTTTATAATTGTGAGTTTGAGTTGGTTGTGATGTAGGATGTGTTTCTTATGGTGAGACTGCCAGAAGAGTTAAAAGGCAATTTGCAGAGTGATTAGCACAGTGTGATACCATTTTACTGAAAGAAGATGCAAACAAGATGATGTCATATTTTTGGCAGCATCATAAACTAGGATGCCTCAAAAACTTCATGGAATTCAATAATGTTTTTTTTTTTTTTTGGTGCAAAAGAAATTTGAAATCTATTCATTGGGTTTTCCTACTTTGCATTTGAAGACCTCTTGTACATGAATTACAGAATTGTTTTTGCACTAATTATGTTGTAATTCTACTTCTTAGGAATTTTTTGAAATGACTTTCTATTTGTGTGAAATCGTGTCTTCAAATAAGAGGCCTGACCAGTGGGTAGCAGGTGCCAAGTGGGGCTGTTCATGGAGGACAGTGGCAGTGGTTTTTCGAGAGGCCTGTACCTGCTCTGCTTGTATCTTTACATGGTTGAAAGATGTGTACTGAAAGACTCAGCAAAGATGCTGCTAAGTGCCCATGCTTGCTTCTTGATTAATTTTGGCTTCTCCTGAATCACCTTCTAGTTGCTAAGCACTTTTTTTTTTAAAGATTTATTTATTTTTATTGAAAAGACAAGTTTACTGAGAGAAGGAGAGACAGAGAAAGATCTGTGTCCATTAGTTCACTCCCCAAATGGCTGCAACAGCTGGAGCTGAGCTGATCTGAAGCCAGGAGTTTCTTCCAGGTCTCCCACGTGGGTGCAAGGTGCCTGGGCTATCTATCCTCTGCTGCTTTCCCAGATCACAAGCAAGGAGCTAGAAGGGAAGTGGAGCAGCTGGGACATGAATCAGTGCCCATATGAGATCCTAGTGTGTGCAAGACAAGGATTTAGCCACTGAACCATCATGACAGGCCCCGTGCTGGCTTTAAGCATCCCTTCTTTTGCTTGAATTTGATCTCTTACATACTTGTACTGTATATGTCCTGTTCCCTTTGCTTTTTAAGATTGCACATAAAATCCCTTGAACATTGCCTCCTGTGTGGCTCCTGTGTTGGGTCTTGCTTGCCTTTTTTTACTTTTTCGGTTTATTCTTCTGACATTAACTGGACCTGTGGTTTGTTAATTCCATATGCTTTTTTTTTTCCCAAGAGCCAATTTGAGGTTTTTAATTTTTTTTTTCTCCAACGTTTGCTTACATTCTTATTTGTTATTTTTGTTTTTACTTAAAAAAAAAAAAGAAGAAGAAGAACTTTATTTGAGGCCAGCGTCATAGCAGTTAAGGCTAAGGTTCTTCCAGGTCTCCCACGTGGGTGCAAGGTGCCTGGGCTATCTATCCTCCACCTTTGATCCAGCTCTCTGCTCATGGCCCAGAAGGCAATGGAGGCTGGCCCAAAGCCCTAGGCCACTGCACTCTCATGGGAGGTGCGGAAAAGCCTCTGGCTCCTGGATTCTGGCTTGGGATCAGCTCAGTTCTGGCTGCTGTGACCATTTAAGGCGTGAACCAGTGGAGAGAAGAGCTCTCTCACTCTTTTTCCTTCCTTCTGTAATTCTACTTTTCAAATAAATATGAAATAAATCTTCAAAGATAACCTTTTTATTATTTGAATGGCAGAGTATATAGATGGAGGAGAGAGTGAGAGAGATCTTCCATTTGTTGGTCCACTCTCAAAATGGCTGTAAATGCCAAAGTTGGGCCAGGCTGAAAGTGGAAGCGAGGAACTCCAGAAATTAACAAACCACCGGCCCGGTTTGTGTCAGAATAGTAAACTGGAGAAGACAGACACATGGGTGGCAGGGGTCCAACCCCCTGAGCATTGGCTCCTGCTCTCTCCCATAGCACACATCAGTAGAAATTGGAATTGGAAGTGGAGCCGGGACTCGAACCCAGGCAGTCTGCTATGAAATGCTGGTATCCCAAGTGGTGTCTTAACCGCTATGCCAATCTCTGACTCTGGATCAATTATCCTTCGCCTGTTTGATGGCCCTTGAACTCCTCTGGAAACATGGCCCACCCCTGTTCATGCACAGTGAACTCCCCAAGTGTTCTTTCACTTGTGTGGCTCACCTTGGAGAGCTCTGTGTGGTCCACAGGACCCTGCCTTCCATGGTGCTCCTAAGACAAGCAATTACACAGTGAGAAACAGAACCCACAATGCCTGTAGAACCTGTCTAGTCCAGTCCTGCTCTTTATGGATGGATGAAGGAAGCTATGGTCAAGACTTTGCAGGTGTTTATTCAAAATCATTTTCTCCACATGCTACTGCATCACTGTGATTCTTAACATGGGCAAGGGGTGAGGGAGGATACTACCCCTCTTCCAGACCCAGCCTGAGTCATCTCGGGTGAGGGCAGCCCACAGCTACTTCTTTGAGCCCAGCCCTGCCCTCATCTCTTACGTTTAGGTTCAGTCCTGGACAGTGGCGACTCTATTGCCCTCCAGCCAGGATTCCGGGCCCAGGCCTTGACATGGTCCTGGTTCCCTTTCTTTCTGCAGGTCTCAGTTCTGATCAGGTACCTGATATCCAGGCACTGTTGCAGGGACCAAGGCCCCGTTGTCCGTTTTGCCAGAGACCGCAAGGTGTTGTGCAAAGCGGTCAGTTTGAATCCCGGTTCACCCTTTTTGAATGACCTTATGCCTGTGTTATTGAGGGTCACCTGCCCTGAATTCCCTCTCCTCCCTTGCTGTCCCTGTTGCATACTTTAAGATCTTTCACAACCTCTTTGATGCTGTCTCCCTTCCCTTAAGCACCAGTGAACTCAAAGGGCTATGCCATCTACCCCAACCACAGCTCCTCCATGGGTGTGTGGAACTGAGCTGGTTTGTCTCTGCTCTTCTGAAGCCAGGCAGGAAGTTACGGGTCAAGTTCACATAAACACATGGCTGCCAAGATCATCAGTGCAGCAGGTGAATGATTTGACTTTTTTCGGGATGTATTTGCTAAGTGAGGACTAGTTGTAGGGCTGAGATGTGCTTAGGCCTATGTCCTCAGGGCACTGATGGAGTCCTGAGGGAGTCAGTTCTTGCTACTAGGGTAATTAAGGCAGAGAGGCCTGTGAAAGCCATAGGAGGGCGTTCAGAGAAGTGACAGCCAGGAAGGCTTCATGGAGGAGGTTGAGCACAGTGTTTGAACTGGGTATTAGAGGTTGATGTCTCAGGATTCTTGTTTATTAATTTTTTATAGTCACTCAATGGGCTCTTAAAAAATGAATGCTGCAGGTCAGGCTTTTGCTTTATTGCTAGGTTGCCACTTGGGACACCCACATTTTATAGCCAAGTAGATGCCTGGGTTCGAGTCTTGGCTCCACTTCCAATTCTAGCTTTCTACTGATGTGTGCTATGGGAGGCAGTGGGTGATGGCTCATCTAGTTGGGTCCTTGCCACCCATGGAGACCCAGATTCAGTTCCAGGACTCTGCTTTGTTCTGGCAGTTGTCATATGGGAAGTTAACCAGCAAGTGGAAGATCTCCCTCTCTTTGCCTTTATAATAATAATAATAATGATAGTAATAATAATAATAATACAAAAGACTTGAGAAAATCACCAAGAAAGATTCACCCCAGGGATATGTAAACATGAAGATTAATAAATAAATAAATAATCGAAATAAATCATGAGAATCAGAACATTCAGTCTTAAGTACAACTGAAATATAGTTGGTGCTCAAATAACCAGAGTGGATGAATGTGGTCTCAACAGATGCAGAAAATAGCAGGAAATGGGTACATACATTATCAAGCATCATAAAGCTAAAAATAAGTATATGGGGAGATTTCCACCTAGGACAAAGCACTTGTCTGTATGTACAGCCAGCCTTGTATGAGGGCTGCAGACAGAGAAATATTAGAAGCCTGTGCTGAAAAACAGGAACTCAACCAAAATGCCTCTTATCTCTTATTTAACATAGTTTAACAGATGCTTGTCATAACAATATAGGAACAAAAAGAAACCAGAGGGATTAGTATAGGGAAGGAAGAGATAAAAATATCGCTGTTTGAAAGCAAATGACACAATTTCTATTCGAAGAAAATTACCAAATCCTGCATGGCTGCGTCTGATCAGACGTTAGAGGAGTAAAGGGTTAGTATCCCGAGGCTTCAAGCTTAGATTTCAAGCCCTGGCCATTAAAATGCCAACGAAATATTTTATAAAGCATTCAAAAATGGCGATAAAAAGTCATCAGGAAAAATGGGTGGACAAGCACCAGAGGATGTTTTGAGAATCTTGTAGCAGCAGGGTTCCTCTCAACAAACCAGGCAGGCAAATATGAGTTATTAAAACTGCACAGGATTAAGATAAAGCAGAAAAAGGCAGGATGGGTATGGTAAGGAAATAGACCTAAATAAGTGGAAGGCGTTGATAGGTAGCCAATTTGGAAACACAAATAATAGGAAATGACATCGATTTAGAGTAAATGACTCTTGGGAAAAACCAGATAACGATGTAGGGAAAGCGAACTCAAATTCCTGTCTCACTTCACATGTTGTAAATTCCAAATGGACTCCAAAGGCAGTTTCGAAAAGTCTTAAAACTCGAGAGAAAGCAGGTGGAATATTTAGCTTCACTGTGGAGAGAAAAATGTTTTTGAACATTTGGACAATGATTTACTGGTATGTGTTCAACTGCAAGAAAATGAAATCTGTAAGGCAAAAATACTGAGGTCGTGTGAAAGGGGAAGGAGAGGGGAGACCGAAAGTGTTGTCGTGAACTGCTAGTCAAGGACAGCTGGTCAAAATGACACCCAGACCTGGAAAAGAACTTTCTGGTACACACCTAGACCATAGTGTGAGAACTCACCAAGGCATAGAAATGGATTGCTTGCATCAGTCCATGGTGATAAGAGGAGATGGGAAGTGTTTAGCCTCATTTATTTATTTTTAATTATTTTTATTGGAATGGCAGAGTTACAAAGAGATCTCTCTGCTGGGTCACCCATAAATGGCCTCAGTAACCAGAACTGAGACAATCTGGAGTCAGGAGCCAGTAGCTTCTTCAGGGTTTCCCACGTGGGGGCAGGGTCCCAAGGCTTTGGGCCATCCTCGACTGCTTTCCCAGGCAATAATCAGGCAGTTGGATGGGAAGTAGTGCAGCTGGTGCCCCTGTGAAATTCTGGCGCTGCAGGTTGAGGCTTCGCCTACTAGGCCCTGGCACCAGCTCCAAGCTTTAGGAACACGACAGAATTGCCAAGTTAAAACAGCTCTGAAGCAGTACTTCCTTTGGTTTGTGATGCAGGCAACAAATAGATTTTGGTTTACATTTACATTTGCAAATCTACTCTCAAGAAAACAGAGTTCGCTAGAGGGCAAGGTGGTTTTTCTGGGAGACTTGGGTAACAGGAAGGACATGGTCCAGATTCTTTGAGTGGTGGTTCTACTTTGGGGACTAAGTTACATTCTGCAGATGAAATCCCAAAGGGGAAGAAAACCAGCATGTCGGAAGATGGGCGGTGACAGGAAGTGATCTGAATGTGGGTGAGGAGGAAGCAGATAGATAGAAGACGTCACAGCATTCCAGCAGAGTACCTCCCTACTGGTACAATTTAGATGGGATAGTGTTGAACAGAGTGAGAGATATACATGAAATAGCTTACCCAGGCTGCCATCAATTGTGTAAGTTTATCTGTGCACACCCCGCTGACAATGTGGGAAAGGGTACATTTATT
Organism: Ochotona curzoniae; assembly: GCF_017591425.1. NCBI lineage: Eukaryota > Metazoa > Chordata > Mammalia > Lagomorpha > Ochotonidae > Ochotona > Ochotona curzoniae. The sequence goes on along the minus strand of NW_024466004.1, from coordinate 7,607,161 downwards.
TATATGAAGGGCAGAATGAGAAAAAAAGAGATCTTCCCTTCACTGGTTATGCCTTAAATGTCCACAACACCTGGGGCAGGGCCAGACAAAAGCCAGGAACTGGGAACTCTGGGTCTCCCACGTGAGAGGCAGAAACCCAATTACCGGAACTCTCATCTGCAGCTTCCCGGCCTCATCAGCAGGAAGCTGGATCCAAAGAAGAGTAGCCAGGATCTGAACTTTTGCTCTGATAAAGGGTGCAGGTGTCCCAAGTGGCGGTTTTACCCACTGTGTCACAGGGCCTGCCCCTTGGTATGCCTTTGATTCAGGTTTTTCCTTGTAAAACTGTTAAGATTACATAATGCAGGTTTGTAAAACAAGAAAGGAAGGGGGAAATTTCTTGTAGTAAAAAGAGGAAACGTGGGCATATGTATTGTGGAGAGGCAGCGCTGGGCACGGCATCCACATGGGGCTGGATCTGAGTCACTGCCTGGCGGTGTGGGTTTGGGGCAAATCACAAACTCTTCTCTAGGCAGTTGAGCAGACTGCTGGAGGCCATTTCCTGCTCTCCATCCTCTTTTCACTATCTCTGGCTTGAGGGCAGCCCAGCTTCGAGCATGGAAAGAGAGCAGCTATGAGTGGACATGCACACCCTCCAACAAGGTGGCTGACCAGGCTTGAGAAGGGACTGCAGCCCCCAGAGGATGTTCATCAGAGACTGTCTGTGCCCATTCCACCTCAGACCTGGAGGTGTGGACCAAGACTACAAGACAGACTTTTAACACAGACTGTTTTGTACTTGAACTTCATTTACAAAAATAGATATATATTTGGAAGACAGAGTCAGAAAGAGAGGGAGATGTTCCATCTGCTGGTTCACTGCCCCAGTAAAAGCAGATGGTCAGGGCTGGACCAAGCCAAAGTCAGGAGCCTTGACTCCATCTGGGTCTCCCACGTGTATGCAGAGGGCCCAAACACTTGGACCATCTTCCACAGTCTTCTCAAACACCTTAGCAGGGAGCTGGATTGCAATTGGAGCAGCCTCCCAGACTGTGGCACTCCGATGTGGCAAGCTGATACCCTAAGCTGCGCCTTAACTTGCTGTGCCACAACACCAGCCCAAAAGCCTGGTTTATAATATTAAATATTTCACTTATTAAATAAAATAGTAATTTTCTCATTTTATGTGTTGTGCTGAATGGTTGCACCATTGTAAACTCAGGGAAAAAAATGTTAAGGGGTGCCATCAATGAAACTCAAGAAGCTGTTGTGTATTCTGGTTGGAGCCAAGCTGTACCTCCCTTCCCAAGCGCACATCCGCACATCCCTCCATCCTGGTGCGTGGCTGGGTGCTCGCATTACAATCCCACCTCCAAGTATCCCCATGCAGCAGGATGTTAAATCTCTGTCTTTCCCCTTCCTAATTGGAAGAGGTTGAGTCAGAGAACTTAACCCCTGAGGCCTCGCTTCTGTGTGTAAAGTGGCAGCAATTCCAGCACTTAGCTGGCAAGGCTCCTGGGATGGGGAAGCAAGGTAACACCCAGGGCTTTGGACACAGCTGTACGCGCCAGCCATTGTAACGCCAGTGTGCAGTGTCTGCTGCTGTCCAGCCCCCTGGGAATCAGGCCTATTTGCTGGCTTCAGCCTAGGGGATGAGTCCATTAGCCTTGACTAACGACAGACAGCCTGTGACACTTAAGTGACCCCTTCCCCCTAGCCTCCCTGTCTATGCCCCAGGCAAGAGGAATTCTCCCAGCTGCCAAGTGTGAGCTGATCTCCCCTTTGAAAGATGAATACAAAGAAAGCCCGGTGTGAGAGTTTCCTAGTAAGGGAGAGGCTGTCTGAACACCAGGCTTTTTGGCATATTCAAGTTGGTAGGGTCCCTGCCACCCACGGGGGAGACCTACATGGAGTTCCTGGCGCGTGGTTCCAACCCAACCCAGCACTGCCAAGGGCCCCGGCCCTCCTGATGGGCATGTGTCTGCCGGGCATCTGAAAGCTTTACAGTAAATGGTGACTCATGTGCTGCAGCCACCATAAGTACCGCGAATACAGTAAGCTCAAGTCTGTTCCATCCACATGAAAGAGAAGGGTTGGGTGCAGGGCTGTGAGCCTTACTCAAACCGAGACCCCTGCTCACCGCCACCCGTCAGCAGCGAGCTGAAACTCCAACTGTAATTAGCCAGCTCTTGGGGACCCAAGGCAGGAGGAAGGGGTGTCTAAGGAGGGAAGAGGCGGTGGCATGTCCATAAACACAGGTATTATCACTTTTCATCATCCCTGGACCAGCCCTTTTCCACAAATTCTCATGGAGCGGCTGTGAGGTCTGACACCTGTGCCGTCTGCCGCAGACACACAGGTAAACTCAACAAGCCTGTCCTAGTGCTTGACCTGCTAGCTAGCTGTCTTCCATCCTTGGAGAAACCAAGTCCAGGGAGGTTAGGAAGGTCCCGTAGTAAGGAGGTAGACAGCCAGGGACCCTGAGGGCTGTTCAGCCATCAGGCTGCTACAAAGAGGGCAGATTGAGGAATCACACCACGCCTACACCTGGTTCTCATGTTCAGATGGGGTCTCCAGAATAGTGAGTGAATAAATCCTGGCTGTTGGGCATCACCCGGCTCTTGGGGCTCTGTTGAGGCAGCCCTGCCTTTCCCAGGCAAGGCCGGCTCAGGACAAGCCATGTGCCGTGGGGTTAGCAGTGTGGGCTCTGCCGTGCGGGCTGCGAAGCAGATTGCAAGCAGCAGCGTGGGACCATTTCCAGAGTGTGTTTTATAACTGGAGCTTGTTCTACAAATCTGTGACGGCCAGTTCTATAACTGCCCATGTCCTCCAAGGCCCCGGAGTCCATCTGCTTTTTCCCCACCTACATTTTTCTCACTGAGTGCATCCACACTTAGAGTTGCAAGTGTGAGGATCTGTGTGCAGAAGCTGCCAACCACAACCAGGGCCACTCTGTGGACCAGTTGTTTTCACCTGTGCCACTGGCTTCTCAAACCCAACATGACCAACATTCAGCTCAGCTCCCCACCTGCTCTCTGTGGGTCCCCTCCCATCTTTGTGGGTGGCATGGCTGAACACCCTGCCAACATGCTGAAACTAGGGGGTCATGCCAGACTCCTCACTTGCACAGCCAAGCAGGTAAGTGTGATGCTGTCTCTGTTCAGGATAACGGCTACCATAGCTGCACGCTATCCTAATGAGTTACTATAACACCAGGGCACATCCTTTGCTTCCTGACTGTGGGTGTTTCTGGTTTTGGGGGCCAGAGTCCATGCTTCTTCAGTTCACTCATTCATAGGATGTTGTACTGCCTTTCCAGTCTCACCAGGAGGAGGTGCCTTGCTTGCAGATGCAACCCCAAGCATCTCAGTAAGGCAGCGTCGAGTGCTTGTGAATGAATCAAGCAGGGAGAAAGCTGCCCCCTACCATTAAGGAACAGTGTAAATGATTAATTTTTCTTTTTGATAATTTAATAATGGATTCATTTTATTTGAGAGAGTAAGTGAGCAAGGTCCATTTTCATCTACTGGTTCATTCCCCCGAGAGCAGCCAAGGCTAGGTCAGGTCAAAGCTTGGACCATGTGGTCAGCTGTCACCTGCAACCTGAGGCATGCACATTAGCAGGAAGCTGGATGGGAAGAGGAGGAACTGGGACTTGAACCTGGTACTGTGATGTGGGATGCCGCATCCCAAGCAGTGTAACTATTGCCTGCTGCACCGGACGTCTGGCTTGAGTTGTTCCTCTTTAGCTGCAGCATGCTCCCTCCTTTGTGTGTGTCTGTGTTGGCTCCTTCAGTTGCTGTTTGAGTTGTAACACACCAAGCTGGACAAAATCCTTCCCCGGTGAGTTAACGGTGTGGTGTGTAGACTGTAGCTGGCTGTGGCTAACACAAACTTACTTTGTGTGTTCCCCACACAAAGTAAGTGGATCCAGTTAGGGGAAGAAAGGCTGCTCATGTCAGGTAGCCTCAGTTGAGTGACCGCTTGCATGGATTACACAGGATCCAAACACAAATCCAACTCCTAAGCTCATGTGCAGCTTCGCGCGGCCTCACCCTTCCTCCCAGAGGAGCCCGAGAATACTCCAGGACCTGAGTCCCACCCGCTCTGCATCCGGAGGGATCTTCTGCGAGGCCAGAAAGAGCATGCGTAAGTGATGGGCACCCAATGTCACTTTGTGACCACTGCCCCACTTTAGAGATCTGAGCGTGCGGGCTAGGTGAGCATCATAAATGAGCACAGAGAAGCTACTTAGGTCCCCAGGTGCTTCCAGCCATGCCCAGTTCATAGCCTTCCCCACAGTTCATAGCCTCCGAGACACTCTGGAATTCTTCCCTCCTATTTCCTCCACCCTTCCTCTCTCCTTTGTCAAGTTCTGATCAGTGTCAAGCCTACCAAACTGCTTAATTAATTTTTCCCAACCATAAATCTGGAAGCACTGACTTGTCCCAATGTTCTGATCGAAAGTTCCATCAGGACTTCCTTGCCAGGAAGCCCGGTGCTGCGGGCACTCCGAGGCTGTGGGTAGGTTTGTTTGTGCGCCTGTGTGTTGGCTTCCATTCAACTGTACCTGGCCCCTGGCTTGCCTGAACGCAGGTACTTGGGAAAACCCAAACCTCCTCCCCTACCCCCATGGGGTGGTTTGGACAGTCCTCATCGCTGGAGGCGGCCCGGGGGTGGAGTTCAATGACAGCAGGAGGCCCGCACTTTCTCTTTGATTGTTTTGGGTTTAAGATGTTCTTGCCTGTAATGGAAACTGTAGCACAACCTGATTACTAAAATTTGACTACTGGTTTAATGAGAAGCCTATGAGAGGGAGCCACTTCCTCTTGATTTTTGTTTTATTTTTAAAATTTCTGTACATTCTGTTTCATTTCTCGTCTTCTGGACTTTTTTTTTTAAGCCACTAAACACCATTAAAAAAAAAAACTGTTTAGACAATAAAATGGGACCCTAGGGAGCACACAGTACTTTCTTTCCGTGGTGCCCAATCTGCTCGCATCCTCATTTGGGTCCAATAGAGTATTTGGAGTTGAAATGGAGGCTTATTTGGGGATGGGAGCGGATGGGGGCCTTCATTTGGAGCAGGGCTGGAGCAGGACTTAACTGCTGAGGTTTCAGGCTAGGACTTCCTTTCCTGGGAATTTGTGTACCTGTGTGTTTGTGTTTGCACTCAATTTCCTTTTTTAACTGACAACTTGATGTCTGTGAGGGTGAGTACATTGAATTGTTCAGTGCAGACTCCATGGGATGACCAAGTCCAGGAACTACTTTATCCATCACTTGAGGATGCTATCGTTTCTTTGTGGTGAGAACACTGGAAATCCTGTTAGCTGGAAGCCCTGTGCCAGGCGATAGGCTCCCCCCCCCCCCCAAGTGCTCATTATTTCCAAGTCTAACTTGCTTTGTGATGGCCTAGGTCTCCCCACTTTCACCATCCCAGTCCACATTGCCCACCAGCCTTTGACCACCAGCATTCTACTCCCTAAACCTGTGAGTTTGACTCTGTAAGGTTCTATAGCAAAAGGAGATTATGTAGTATTTGTCTGTTTGTGTCTAACATAGGTCGCTTACAGTCCTCTGGATCCACCCGTATTGTTACAGATGATAGAATTTCTTGTTATTTAAAGGCCAAATTAAAAAAAAAAGCACTGTGTGTATATACCACAGTTTAAAAACTGAGTTCAATGAATTAGGTGGCTCCCATATTTTGGCCACTGTAAAGCAGACAAAGAACGTGGGATTGTAGATGTCTCTGTGCACACTGATACCAGTTCCTCTGAGTGTATGCCCACGCATGCGATTGCTGGATGTATGATGATTTCATTTTTAGGGTTTTGAGGAACCTGCATGCTGTTTGCTAAAATGACTGTGGTGCGGAAGATCAGTGGACCATAGATGTGCAAGTTTATCTCTGGGCTTGCTATCCTGTTGCATTTTGGTTGATGCCAGTTTTGATGGCAGAACCATGAGGTTTTGATTCCTGTAGCATTCTAACATATTTAGAAACTTGGTAGTGTGTTGCCTCCATCAATGTTTTTTCTCATTATTGCTTTGACTATTTAGGGTCTTTTTTAATTCCATAGACACTCTAGAAATTTTTTTTTCTATGTAGAATGACATGGAATTTTAATGGGGATTACGTGATTGCATGCACTCTGTAAATTGCTTTGGGTAGCATGAGTATTTTTACAATATTAATGTGCCCAGTCCATGAACATGGGATATTGTTCCATTTGTATGTGTCATCTGTTCTATTGGCGTTGCATAGTTCAGTTTACATGCCCTGGGCTAAATTTATTCCTAAGCCTTTAATTTTTTGAATGCTACTCTAGATAGAATTTTTTTTTTCCTGAATTTCTTCAGATAGTTTCCAGTCACTATAGAAAAATGATTCTCATTTTTTAAATTTATTTTTTATTTTGCAACATTATTGACCTTGCACAGATCACATCAGTAGCAGGTGGACCATGTGGTAGCTTTTTAAAATTTCTTTCTCTTCCTGACTGGCTAGACCTGCTAATCCTGTGTTAAGCAGAAGCAGGGACAGTGGGTATCTTTGTCTTGTTCCTAATCTCAGAGCAAAGCCTTCAACTTCTTACTTTACTATGATGTTGTGGGTTGTCATATGTGATCTTTGTCGTATTGAGCAGCACTCCCATGTCTAATCTGTTGACCTTTTTTTTAGTTATGAAAGGGTTAGGGTTAGAAAGTTAATTTTGTCAACTGCTTTGTCTGCATCTATTGAGATAATCCTGTAGTTTTTGTCCTTCATTCTGTTTGGTGAATCACATTTGTCATGTATGTTGAAATAACCATACATCAGAGGGATAGATCCTGCTTGATCCTAGTGAGTGAGCCCTTTAACATACTGCTGGGCATGCTGTGCTTTTATCCCAAGCCAGTACTTCCGTGTGTGCCCAGAGTGGGAGCAAGGTATGGGCTATTCTTCCAGTAGGTGCATATTCTTTGCCCTGCTCCCCTTGTAGTTTCACATGTTTATGCTAACATGAGCTCTCATTACAAACTTGCTAACATATGTATGTATATATATGTGTGTGTGTATGAATATATATCCATATGTGGTTGACTTGTTTCTATGTGCATATGGTATATTCGTGTAGTACATATATACATATAGTGTATACACATATATAATCATGCTTTTGTGTGATGTCAGAACAGTCTCCAATGGACATATGTCCATACATTCATCTGTTTGTCTGAAATCTTTCCTGCTGTGTTGTGCTCAAGGCGGTGTGCCATGCCCATAGGAGCAACGAAGGAGACAAGGTCCCACTTCTACAGACTTTTTCAATGAAGCTGAGGGACAGAACTAGACCATAACTGTACTAGCAAACAGAAGGAAGCATGGTGATGAGCATATTCATAAAATGGAGTGGTGAGATGGGAGATGCAAAGATGACGTTGGATTTGAATCTTCAAGGGTGAATTGAATGTTGAGCCTGAGGAGAGTGTAAGCAGGCACTGGGGAGGAATAAGGACCCAGACATGTCATGGCCATTCTCTGGATTCCTGCACCTAGCATGGTGCCAATACATGGGTGCTCCCGTCCTGGCATTAAGTGGTACTTGCCCAGTAATGGTTTTGCCACAAGTTTCACTTGGGCATTGGAGGAAGACCTGTGATCTCAAGAGGGCTGGTGTTTGTTGAATGTTCCATGCACGTGAAAGCAATCACCATACACCATCAGATGACCAGCATATATAGCTAACAAGTGCCAGAGCTGGGATTTGAACTTGGGCTTCTCTGAAGCCAGGGGCCCAACTTTTCCCATCTAACCTCCATGTTGGCTTTTTCTAGGGAGTCTCTAATGTGAAACAAGTTATTCCCAAATGATCAGATTCTGGTGGTAAAGTAGAGTCAGCTTCTGACCTGAGGACCTGCCGGGCAGACATTTTGTTGTCTTCGTTCATGTGCTCTGACTCTGTGTGGGAGTGGCAGGAATCTTCCCTGTGGGGCCATGCTTTCTGGAATTCTCTCCACAGTGCCAGTGTTTTGTGATGCTTCTGTGTGGCTGCTTTTGAGATGGCTGCCATGTATGTTCTTCCTCCAAAGAGTAATCAAGCATCTTTCATTCTGGGACCTGCCCAGACTGACCAGTCATATTCTTTGCTTGAATGTGACATTGTGCTTTTAATGGAGGCAAGCCTTTGAACTGGCAGCACTGGCCAGATTTCCTTTGGTTGGCTGGGATGTTGTTTCTGCTGGAGTTGTGAATGCTGTCCATGAAATCTGCAAACGGCAGCAACGAGAGTTGAGAGAGATGAGGGGCACCCACTGAGTGAGAGGTAGCAGACACTTCCTAGGGGGAAAGCGGGAGGTATATTGCAACAAGCACTTGAAGTTTGGGACCAATCTTTGAGCAATATCTTGGGACTTGAGAATGGGTTAGGCAGATGAGTGTCACCAGGAAGTAGAGCGGCTGTTGGGATCTTAACAAAATATTTGTTACTAATAGGATATTCTCATTCCTGAGCACATCTTGCCTCTGTCCTGTATTTGGTCCCACAAACAAGGGGATAGTATAGTGAATATTGTCGGGGGACAGGTGCCTTGGGTTGTATGTTTTGTCCCAAAAAAGCAGCTGTGGTTCCTGTGAGGTTTCGGCCCCATCACCCATCTTGTTCTTGTCACCATCCTCCTTTGATGATGCCCTTTGTTCCTTGCTCCACTCCCTGCTGCACAGTAGAATTTTAGTTTCCAAGGTTCTTGTGAGGCTGCAGATCAGTTCATTCTAGCACCTGCTTTTCCAACATCATCTTGCTTTCATCTTCAACGCTGTATTCCGGTCTGTGATTTAGATGCTAAAACAAAACAAAGCAAAACAAAACAAAACAAAAACCATTTGTAAACTAGGTTCCTAAAGCCACTTCTGCACTGTGCCTTATCTATAAGGGTGGCCTGAGGAGGCCTCGGCACCTGCTACAGGGTGAGCGTGACATGGGAAGATGGCCTTACACACCTGTCCTCTTGTTCTTGCTCTACTTCTCAAACCTGGTCCTTGCAGTTCTTGGGGAGACTTGGGATCCTGTTGTCATCATCCCAGGCTGCTGTGGAAAACAGAGGGACTAAACCCCAAGTTACATATGCTGTCTCCTGTAATACTCACTTTGTGGACAAGGGAGCTCAGAGGGGTTGAGAAATTTGAGGTCATAGAGGGCATAGTTTGAATCCAGATCTGACCCCAGAGTTTGTGATTTTCGTTCCCATCTGCACCAGCCTCACTTATACCTGCGATGCAAAGTCACTCTTCTCCATCCTCTCTCCCTTGCGGATAGTTAAGTCTAGCAGCATGTGAAGGAGTGCAAGTTGGATGGCTCACTTCTCTATGCCTGCAAGTGCTATCTTTGGGGTCAGCGTCCTGGGCGTGGTCGAATGGCGGTGGCGGAAGAACAGGGGTGCCGGGGTGTGAATAGGCGGCATATTCTTGCGAGCTGTCAGCTTCCAGCTGCTTAGGGCCAGAGCTTCCAGGTAGGTCCTGGGTCCTCTGATTCTAGCTGCCTTCCAACAAGGATTCTGATGTAGAGCCCCCGCAGAAAGCAAGGCTCAGCAGATGAGAAACCAGCAACAGATTTGCCTGGGAGGGTCTAGATGTTGAGCGGGTGGGGCCTGAGGGCCGACCTTGTGGAGATGCACCTGCCTTGTGTGCGTGTATGCACATGCGTGCTGACCGTTACCGAGTTCCTGGGGTCTGTTATCTATCGCAGAGATGGCAAATTGCTGGGAGAACGGCGTGGAAAAGCCACGGATCTCAACCAGCACAGGGTATTTCAGTGGTGTCTTTGATATGGAAGTGTGAGCTGTGAGTCTGTGAAGGCCGCACCTCCCATTGAGTTGTTTATGTTAGTCTGATCCTCCTTTTCCAAGGTGGTCCTCTCTCTGCTTCCACAGGTCAGTGTGGAGCAGCTCAGGCAGGACACTGTGGGCACACCTGAGGTTGCTGGAAGTAAAGCCCAGTTGCCTGCTTGATGCAGTGCCCCTGAGTCCCAGAGGACGAAGGCTGAACAAGGACTGGACATCCAGCAGGGCAAGCCCTCTGCCTCCCACATGGTGCCAGAATCTACCGAGAGTAAAATTCTCCAGAGTCAGAGCTCAAGACCACAGCAGTGCTAACTCGCTCTGGCCCCACCTCCTGGCACCTCTCCCATTGCCACTCTGCAGTTAGATGCAGTTAGATGGGGCTTCCCACCTCTTGGGCAGCCCACTATGACTGCTGAGACCCAGAGTCTAAGTGAGCCCCAAGTGAGGTGGGACAGCTCCCAGCACCAGGTCCTTGCAAGGGGCTCTTCCAGGGATGCCGGGCCTCTCTGGCCTGTCTGCCCGCTCTGTTTTCCTGGGAGCCAGGAAAGATGAGGCCTCTGTGAGTGCACTCAGAGAATGAGGTTGGGTACAGTTTGCCTAATTTTAAACGAAGTGGGATGGGGTGGGTGGTGGAGAAGAAGGTTGGCTCGGTGCTTTCATTAAAGCGCAGTGTGTTGGGGGAAGGAGCAGTTTTATTTTTACTTCACTGAATGAGGGTTGAGTGCCGAGCTGAGGTGTTCCCTCCCTGCCTTGCCTTTTGTTTCTTTTCTTTTCTTTTTTTTTTTTTTAATTATTCAGTCTATATTTTTGCATTTTCAAATCAGGATGGAGGGACTGTTTCATTTTTTCAGCCTGAATATAAATTACAGTAGGTTGGATTGGAATAGTGTTGTTTTGCATTATGAATTAGTAGTTCACATTTTGTGATGGGCAAGGGTTGGGCCAGCCCTGCAAGCATCTGTAGACCAGTTCTGGTCAGCCTCGGGTTGCATTCCCAGTTCCCGGCACTTGCTGACTGGGGGGCCCCGGGAGTCATTTCTGAACTTGAGTTTCCTCTGTTGATAGCAATACTGATGGTTTGGAATTGATGTGCAGCCGCAGTCATGGGTGTATGGACCGTGGCCTACTGCTCAGCATGTGAATTCCTGGCTGTACATCTGCTCGGGGCCTCCATGCCATGCCCCACACCCAGCCGGCAGGAGATGGGGCAGGGGAAATGAGACTGAGTAGAAGCCTGCTGCAGGAGGGGGGGTGAAGGGTGGTATGGAACGACACACAGTTGGTGGTCTTGGCGATGGGGATGTGCGCATGGATAGGGGAAGTGGCGTTGGAGAGATTTTGGGGGGGATATTAGGAAAGTATTAGAAGCTTAAGCATCTGTACCCTCATGCCAGAGGAATATCTTCTTGGGATTTTTCTTATAGATTCCTGGTATTTAGTCTATTTAAAACCTTTGAAAATCCAGATTCCAACATTGATCCACGTATTGCTTTATAGTCATAAAAGCAACATGTGGAGCACATGTTCAGCCTAGAGTTTGGGTGCTTTCATCCCACCTGGGAGTGACTGAATTTGAGTTCCAGTTCCACTCTTGACTCCAGCTTCCTGCCAGTGCACACTCTGGGAGACAGCAGTGAGGGCTGAAGCAGCTGGGTTCCTGTCATCCATGAGGGAGAGCTGGGTGGAGTGCCTGGCTCCTGGCTCCTGGCTTTAGCCCAGTGCCAACCACTGTTGGCAGCTAAAAAGTGAATCAGCATGTAGGAGTCCTCTCTGTCTCTCTGTGTGTTGAAGAAATGAAACGACAGTACCATGTCCTAGAAAAGTAAGATCATACAGAAATTACTAGGAAGAACAAGCTGTCATCCCTGATCCCACCTAGTGGGAGAAACTCGTGAGAGGACTGGCAAGTCCTGTCCCCAGGCTTTGTTCTTTGTGTGTATGAGGGAGTTTTGAAAAACTTCATGGAAAATGGAATGAAAAGATAAGTGAATTTTAGCTCCCCAAATTTGAAAACCATATATTTAGGAGATCTTAAGAAAGTTTGTGAAAGATGAGTATGATGGAAAAAGCTGTGTGGATTTCAGTTTTCTGCACCAGAATAAGCATCTTTGAATTCCACATTTCCCTGGACTTTCTGAAGTCCTTGTACACACTGAGAGTGTTGGTGTGCTTTTCATTTTTAACGGGGCTAGAATCACACCGTGTAGACTGTTAGTGCCTTTAAAACCATAGACTGCCTGTTTCCTAGTTGTAAACGGTTCTTCACAGCTAGTTTTAGCCGTCTCCTTTTGTTAGGCCCTTAAATTGCTTTCCCTTCCTCATGCTCCTTCGCTAAATGCTGCATTGGATATGAAAATATAGATTTCCATAGCCAGGTCGTTGGTGTAGGGTGCTAGTAGGAACACTTAAAGCCATTCTGGGAGGGAGCGAGGGGGAGAGAGAGAAGTAGGGGGAAGAGAGAAAGGAATCTTCCATTCACTGGTTAATTTTCCAAATGGCTACAGCAGGGATGGACTAGGCCCAAACCAGAAACCAGGAACTACATCTGATCTCCCACATGGCAGGTACTTGAACCATCAACTGCTGTTTCCCTCCCGAGGAAGGAAGTGGGATGGGAAGCAGAGCAGCCAGGACTTGAACCAGCAGGTCTGATATGGGATGTAGGGTCTCCAGTTTAATCTGCTGCGCTGACCCCGATGGTGTTGTTGATTGAAGACTCAGTTTCCTGATTTGCAAAGTGAGGGCTGTGGTACCTCTCACTGCGGCAGGTGCAGAAGGTGGAAGGCCACCACAGCCTTGAATGTGCTTTGAGAATGTGGGCTGTTACAAATGATCACTTGGCCCGTGCCTCTTGACCCCTTTCATGAATGATTGACTTGGGAAGAGTCTGGTGGTGTGCTTCCGGCTGCTGAGTGGACTGCACACGTCACTTCCCAGCTGTGTGTCTGGTGGCTCTCACGTGGCAGCTGGACACTGTGATTGGCCTGCAGATTATATACTCTGGAAAATTAAGGAACTCAAGCAAAGCTATAGTTAGGCTTTTGGTTGCTTGCTTTCTCTCCCTTTTTCTTTTCTCCTTTTCTTTTCTTTCTTTCTTTCTTTCTTTCTTTCTTTCTTTCTTTCTTTCTTTCTTTCTTTCTTTCTTTCTTTCTTTCTTTCTTTCTTTCTTTTTTCCTTTCTTCCTTCCATCCTTTCTTTCTTTCTTTTCCTTCTTTTCTTTCTTCTTTTTCTCTTACAGCTGCTTGCTTGTTCAACATTTGCTATTTATTGACCCTGCTCCAGGACTTTGTCTTCAGAGTGCTTCTTTGACATTTGCTATACATTCTTTGCATTTGAATTTATACTCATCCTTTCATATGGTAATGCCTAATTTTCCCTAGCTGGCCTCTTAGCTCTGTGGGGCAGGAATTAGATAGATGGAGGCCCTAATTGCTTGACTGATGGCCGTGATCCTGACCCAGCCATCACACACTTGAGCTCTTGACTTCAAGCATTTTTTTTAACACAGACTTAAGGTCTGAGGGATCCAAAGGCTGTACAGGGCTCAGACCCCAGTGCTGTCTTCATGGTCCCTTATGAATGGTTCATACCCAGAATTATTGTTGTTCAGCCTAAAAGTGCTCAGGATCTAATAAAAAGACTTTCTGTCCCCACGTCTTCCTCAGTGTCTGTGATGATGATAATGGCTAACAAGGATGAGCTAGCGTTAATCGATGATTTTCTGTGAATCAGGCTCATCCCAAATGCTGTTTGATCATTTTCTTGTTTAATCTTCATGCCAGTTGTATAAAGAGTCCATCATTATGACCTTTGTAAAGGAGGAAGATGTGAAACGTGAAATAACTTGTTCCTAATAGAGGGAACTCCAGGCTTGAACATTTGGGCTTGGGTTATTCTTATATAACATAAGGAGCTGGCCAAATGGTGTTGAGGTCCTTCGTAGTCTTCATATTCTAAGTTGGAAATTAGAGAGAGTTCCATGCACCAAATGTTTTTTCCTTTGTGGATGTATTTTATTTCTTTACTTAAAAAGCCAAGTGACAGAGAAAAAAAGAGAGAGTAGAGATTGTCCATCCACTTGTTCACTCCCCAAATGATCACAATGGTTGAGGAGCTGGGCTGGGCCAGGCTGAAGTCAGGAGCCGAGACCTTCTTCTAGGTCTCCCACCTGGGTGCAGGAACTCAAGCACTTGGGCCATCTTCTGCTGTTTTCCAAGGCTCATCAGCAGGGAGCTGGATCAGAAGTGGAGCAGCTGAAACTTGAACACAGCTGTAGCGCCTCAGAAACCATTTGGATTTTTTACTTTTCCCATAGGGTGATCATTCCCTGGAGTGTAGATTTGTGGAAGGGATTTGGAAAATCCTGGGATGAAACTCCTCTGGAATATTTCTTGGCCTGTAGCCAAGCAGTAATTCCCATTTCTGAGCAGGCAGGAGTAGCCAGTGGTTGTTTCAGCCGCTGTTGCCCCCACAAGCCTGGCTTACTCTGGAGTGCTTTTTGGACAACCCGCCCCTCCCTCCACCCACTGAGTTGTTGATAGGTGGTGTTGGAGAGAGTGGGTATACTTTCCTGCGGGGAAATGATTGTGATTTATGGCTTTGGTTCAGTGTCTCAGAACAGTACCGGGCCTCATTCTAGTACCTCCACAAGACTCCCCCAAAACCTTACGGCAAAATGAATGCGAGCCCCGAGGCTGTAAAAATAAAGTCAAGAGAGGTACTGAGCAACAGGAAGTGGGGAAGGGAGCAGAACAAAGCCAGTGGGCTGTGCTCAGCACACTGTTGATCTGTTGTCTTCTGGTGTCGTATGTCTCTCTTACACAAGAAGCTCTTGTCTGTGTCAATGGTGCAGCCTCCTCTGAGGCCCTTGGAGAAGACACAGAAATGGGTGTCAGTGGACTTTAACCCATTTCTGGGAGAGTTATGCAAATACGTGGCACCCAGCAGTGGTGGATCCCTTCACCCGGGGCTGGAAAAAGTTACTGAGAGTGTCATGTGGTCGGCCTCCCTTGGTAGACCCACAGTCAGCTCTTGGCCTTATAGACCTAGTAAGGAAAATGTATTTCTGTCCCCACACTTCTTGTTTTTCCTGCGTTTTATGCAGTCCTTGTTTTCCTACTCAGGACTTAAAAACAAGTGGGAGCCTGTGCCGCTGCCATGGTTTCTGGTAATATGCAGGGCCTGCCCCCTCTTAGCTCCCCCAAACCTGAGAGACAAGTTGTCACCCCTTTAAAATGCCTGCTGCTGGGAACAAGGGGGCCCATGGCCCATGGATAGGGACACATCCCTGGGTGACCTGATGCATGAGGAATTGTTAATTGAGGCAACCAGTGTTCCCTAGGAAGTCTCAGGGAACAAAGCTAAGTGTGGGCACCCCTTGTTAGCTGTTAGTGGCTTCAGTGAATGCAGGGTGACTTGGCTGCCAGGCGTGGGCTTAGTGGAGTGGGTGCTCACGGTAGTAACAGTGCTGCTGCTGGGAGTCCTGTGTTTGTGTAGCTTCTTCCCAGGCCCTGCCTCCTTTACCTTCCTGTTCAGCATTTGAAGTTGGGGCCAGGGTGTTGGTGGCTGGGGAGAGATATTAGTGACATGCCCATGGGTCATGGAGCACCTGTCTAGCTCAATCTTGTGAATGCCTGAGTCCCCCCAACCTCCATTGCCTTTGTGTTAAGTGGCATCAGCGTCAGAGATGGTTGGGGTTTGGTGTATGGTTTGTGCCTGGCAATAACATGTCTCTCTTTGGAAGTAGCTCACTGGGACCCAGGCATAGCTTCATCTTGCTTCCCTTATTTTTTTAGGGGATAGATAGGCTGCCTGGCCACTGGGCTCGCTTCCCGCTTGCACCACAGCCTCCCATAGTGATGTGTCAGCTCCATGCACCAGGCAGCAGTGGTTTGAAAGAAAAGATAGAGATTTGCTTTTTAAAAAAGCAAACATCAGCCTCCTTGTCTCCTCAATTCGAGTTCATGCCTAAGGCATTTTGGCTTTGCCCTTCTCAGATGGTGTGTCAGGCCTGCCTTGAGGGTCTGAGTTGGCATCTCTGGCCAGATGTGTGACAAAGGCCATGTCTACCTGCCAGTGGTGCAGGACCTGGGCTGCTCCCTGCCCTCCTGCACTTGTATGTCCATTCTGTTGCATGTCGTCTTTCCTGCTGTCTAGTAAAGGCAGGGGCAGCATATACTGGATTACCTGCCTTTGTGCACAGGGAATGGAACCAACAATCAAGAGACAGTTTTTAAAAACCAGTCGAGATGGCCACTGTATAACATTTATGATCTAATGTGGGGAGGTCTAAACTATCTATAGGAGAGACCCCACCTTTAGAGGAGCTCGAGCTGGCTCTTCCTCTGGCTATGCCACTCTTCTGTGGCAAGGCAAGGTAAGGTGGCATGGTAAGGTGGCAGTGGTGAGAGCTAGTGGTTTTCAAATGAATGAAGCTTGGAGAAGATAGCATGAGCTGAAAAGTAATGCTAAACTGGTTGCATTGCAGTATTTTCCATTCTGACCCCATACCCCACTTATTAATAAAGTTTCCTTTTAAACTCTTTTTGATGCTTTTCCTTCTATTTGAAAAGCAGAGAAATAGAGGCAGAGAGACACAGGCAACAAGAGGTAGATATTCTTTCTGCTGGTTCTTCAAATGCCCACAATGGTGGGGAATGAGCCAGGCCAGGACCCAGGAGCCAGGAACTCAATCTGCTTGGGTGACAGTGACCTGACTCCTTAGGGCATCATCTGCTGCCTCCCAAGCAACCGGATCCGAATCAGAGGCAGGATGCTGCTATGGGATGGGGTATTATGGGATAGGGTGAGGCTGTGTCCCCACCTAGTTTTAATGCCCCGCTGACTGGACAGCTCCCAAAGTCAGTCCTCACAGACACAGGCTGTTTGTCTGTTGATTTTCAAACTGCTTGTGGCCCATAGTGTTAGAGTAGGAACTTGATTCATTTTCTTTTATATTTTATTAAAAAAAAGGTTTACTAAAGAAATAAGAAAAGAAAACAAGTAAAAAAAGAAATTAAAAAAAAAAAAGGTTTACTCTCATTCTTTGATTACTGAGATCCCGTAAAGCGTGCAGTGTTCAGCACCATGGAGGAGTGGCCTTCCCCCATCCGCCCACAAGCAGGGAGAGTGCATTTGAACATCCCATTAATAGTGTTTGCGGTTCAGAAACCCACCTTGTCTTTAACCACCAGCGAATGTCAGTCTGAAACATGTTCTTGTGCCAGGGCCAACCACAAGGTTGTGGAAAAACGTAAAGGAAACCATTGGGCGTGGCGGGGGAGGGTGGCGGGGGCTAACTTAATAGTGAAAGCTGGAGGCTGGTGGGTAGGGGGATGTAGAAGGGGCTGCAGAATAGAAAAGGAGGGAGGGAAGCTAAGCCCGGCTAGATGCTCCTGGCCCCTAGGCACACTGGGATTTTGCTGTAGTAAGAGAAGGCTAGCAGCGTGTAGGTCTAGCATGGATCTTGTGTGCTTTTATAGGTTTGCATTTTGAAACCTCAGCGGAGAGGAGCATATGGCATTTATTAAGCTAGCCGCCTACCTTTGTCAAGTTAAAGCTTCATTCTGCTGAGATGGTGATCGTCATGGCTGAGGGACTGGGTTCTTGAGTGAGGGTGTTTGTGCTTGGTCGATGTCTGGAGATGTTTTTGTTGTCATGCCTGGTGGTGGTGAGTGGCAAGTGTGGCAGTGCTTTGGCAACTGATGGGTGGAGGCCATGGATACTACTAGACATCCTATAGGTATGTATGAGGATCTTGCCAAGCATTCATGGAACGGGGGCTTCTTCTAGGACTCCTGCGTGGGTGCAGGGTCCCAATGATTTGGACCAGCCTCTTCTGCTTTCATAGGTCACAAGCAGGGGGCTAGATGGGAAATGGAGCAGCCGGGACACAAACTGGCATCTACATGGGATCCCAGCATTTGGAGGTAGAGAATTAGCCAATCAAGCCATCACATTGGGCCCAATGACCTGTTTAAAAAAAATCCACCAAATGAAATTTTTAGAAATTTAATTTTTTCAGTTTTTCATATTCTTCAAAAAGTTCATGAGAACTATGTATCATAAAACAGTTTTACTTGACTTCCCAAAGTTTTGGTCTCAAAGTAAACTTACCTTTTAGGTCCTTATGAAGGCCCTTAGATAAAAAAGCAACCTCAAACACAGTAGTCAATTTCTGCTCTGTTGTCCCCCTAACACTTGTCCTCGAACCCTGTCCCATGTATAATTCTATAGATCTCCTCTTTCTTGCTTTGTTCTCTATGCTGGTTAATTTTCTCTCTTTCCCCCCAAACAAGTTAACACAACTCTAAGTCACATTGGCTGAGTCCCAGATGCCGATCCCCACCCCCCAAATCGGGGAATTTCAACTGCAAACTTTTTCATAAACTATAGATTTACCACCAGTCAACTGTAAAACACACGCGCCTTTCAGGCCACTGTTTGACAAGTTTCAGGTAAGAATGATAGCATATTAAATTATTAGGCAGTTTTATGACTGTGCAGGGAAGATTTAGCCTTTGATGAATAAATATTGCCGTAGCCCAATTTAGAACTTGACAAATGCTGATTTACGGCTTAAAATATAGGGGTTATTTCATGATGGAGTGGCGGTGTGGGGGGGGGCAGACTGAGAAGTGATATGTGTGCACCTTTGAGTAATAAGCCATTAAAACGTTGCCACAGGCAGAGCTGCAGGGAGAATTCTTGGGTGGCTGCTGAGGGGGAGGGCTCCTGCCACTCCTGATAGGTTTCGGGGTGCAGGTCACTTTGTGCTGAACAGTCACAGCTTTGAGGTGTTATTAAAAGTGTGGGTGTCCCTGGGTGCCCGGCCGTTGATCCTGCAGGTGCACCTTTGCAAGGACTCCACTTGCCTGTCCCTGTAGCTTCAGGGTGCCATGGCCTCCCGTGTCAGCAAGGCTGTGCCTTTTCAGATGAAGAGAAGATCGGTGGGTGGAGGAACATTTGCTCCGTTTCAGAGGAGGCAGGCAGCAGGTGAGTTTCTTGTGAGTTCTGGATGTGGCCATCCTCTGGCTTTTGAATCCAGCATCTTGGGACATTTGAACTGATGGCCATGGATGCTTACGGGAATGGAGGATGTGAAAATGAAACTGACCCTGGATGTCTGTGTCACACACACTCGCGTGGTGATGATCGGAGAGCTAGATCTGTGATTTTTGGCATTGCGGCTTGCTTGCAATGCTGGTTGATGGAATCATTGGTGCAGGCATGTTCTAAAATGCACATATTACAAAAACTTCCAACTGGAGTAAATAATTCTTCTGGCTTCCAGTCTCCCTGTTCTGCTTTCTGGAGGTCACTGCTATGATTGGCTTGTTGGACATCTTTGCAAAAATGACCTATGTGTCTAAACGCACATCTGAATCCATAGTCTTTTTTTTTTACAGCTGTTGTCACGCTATTTGTGTTATCCCTTGCCTGGCTTGTCTCACCTTAAACACTGACAATGATTCCGGATTATGGGGCAGAGAATATCTCATTGTTTTCTTTTTTTTTTTTTAATTTATTTTCATTTTGTTTGAAAGTAAGAGACAGCGACAGAGTTCTTCTACCTACTGGTTCACTCCTCAAGTCCCCACAACAGCTTGGGTTGAGCCAGGCCAAAGTCAGGAGCCTGGAACGTCATCCAGGTCTTCTCCATGGGTGGCAGGGGCCCACATACTTGAACCATCTCCTGCTGCCTCCCCAAATGCATATTGCAAGGATCTAGAGTTGGAAATGGAGTCAGCACTCAAACCCCGGCACTTGGATTTGGGATTTGGATGTTTCAGGCAGCAGCTTAACCACTGCACAAACCCCAGCTCTTGCCTTGGTTCTTATGGCTGCTTTTCAGTCTGTCATATGGAAGAATCATCCTTTATCAAAGCAACCCGCCTGTGGTGGGTATTGAGGGCTGTTTGATGTCTTTTGTCGTTCCTAACCATGTGGTTGTGAATATCCTCATGGACTTGGCAGAAATGCTTAGAAGTGGAAGTGCTAGTAAAAACACATCCATTTAGGATGTTGGTAGTCAAGGAGGCTGGAGGCTGGAGCCGTTATGCTGGCAGCATCAGTGAGCTAAGACACCCTCACCACACAGCAAGGTAGCAGATTGTCTGATCTTTGCCAAGCTGATGGGTGAAAAGTGGTATCTGAATTGGTTTTAATTTGCATTTCTTTTATGAGTGTGGTTGAGTATATTTTCACAAGATCCATTTGTATTTTGATTCATGCTCTGCCCATTTTTCTGTCGTTGTTTTTTTTTTTTTTTGGTCGTTCAATCTTTGAAATCCGCTGCCTCTTTGACCCATTTCTGCAATGGGTGTTGCTTGTTCTGTGGGTGGAAGCTGACTCTGTGTGTATGTTCCAGCAAGGCTTTATGGAGTGGACAGAGCGACCTAGTTGGTGGCAGCAGCAGTTCCCTTTTTTTGGCCTGTGATCATTGCTATCTGGGAGGCAGTTGGAGTGCCTGAGCATCCTTGGGTTTTGGTTGTCACCCTGCAGTGCCCCTTTCTTGGGAGCCATCTGACTCAGCCCCAGAGCCCTATGCCTAGGAGCTGGAACATGTGTGGATGGATTGACTGCCCACATGGTCATGAACGAAACTGAGCAAAGTTGGCCGGGAGGAGGACTGGAGCACAGGGATCCAGGCACCAGATATTTGTGTTGAGAAAGAGGCTCGGGACACTTGAGCTCCATGGCAAATGTTCAGATGTGAATACAACAGTAATTTAAAAGTTCATGAAAGGGATCCAGCATTATGGGGCAAAGGGTTAAACCACCACCTGTGACACTGGCATCTCATAGGAATGCCAGTTCAAGTCCCGGCCACTCTGCTTCCTATCCAGCTGCTTGCTAATGCATCTGGGAATGCAGCAGAAGATGGCCCAAGTACTTGGGCCCATGCATGGGCTTCTGTCATCCCCATGGGAGACCCAGTTCCCCAAACTCTCAGCACAACAGGACCATGCTGGGCTCTACCTGAGCCCAAGCCACCCCGACCTTGATCCCAACTCCTCCAGGCCCTAGGCCTGCAACAGTCAGCCTTGACACTTCAGAGGAAACTCCCAAGCAAAGTGTCAGGAGCCATGCCAAGCCTGTGGGTTGAATTCTCTGAACCCTAACCTGTGCCTAACTTTGGGTGGGGCCTTGTTGCTTTGGGTGTGAAGGGGCAGTAGTACCAGCACCACCGAGGTATGCGTGGGAAGGATTGACTGAGTGCCTGTGTTGGCTGCTGTCCTGTTGCCGTTATTGAAGCTTCTGCCTGCCCACCCTCTGGTGCAGGTCCATGGACGCCCTTGGCCAAGAGGAGTCACATACTGCATCCCCAGGGGGCCTGAGATGGCTTCCTGGAGTCACTGTGTCCAAGGCGAGCTCTGTCCCACTCCTTTCCCCCTGACTAAGAGGTACAGAACTTGTACTCAATCAGCCAACTCCTTCTGTCTCAACCCCTGGTCATCCACCTTCATCTCCACAGTGGGAGGTGTGGCCTTATGTGGGCCACATTCGGACACTGAGAACATGGTTGTGTTTAGGTGACACGCTGCCCTTGGAGAGTCTTGGGCAGTGCTGAGTTGCTGGCTTCTTGTTTTTGGGTCTCCCTCCACGAGTGTGCCTTATTGCCTTGGACCAGAGCCTGTGACACATCAGCTATAAGTTGTGAAATGAAAGTAACCTTGGAACGATAATCTGCCAGCTATGTCTCCAGACCAGAGTTGGCCTCCCCAAGAAACTGTTGAATTCAGCTGGGCAATAAGATACTGGACTCTATGCATGGCACATGCTTGCATTGAAAGAAACAAGACTGGATTTGAACAGTAATACTGCAATAAGGTGGAGCAATCTACCATGGGTGGAGGGCATGGGGAGGGGAAGGGGGAATATCAGAGCCTATGAAATGTTGTTATAAAATGAAATGCAATAAAAAATATGTAAATTTTAAAAAGTTAAAAAAAGAAATGAAAGTGACCTTAACTTTTTTTCCTGTTCATTTAGAGAGTCCGATTCAAATCTCAGACATAGGGTCTTGCGCTTCAGGTGGGTGGTTCAGTGTGAAGGCCCCCATCTGACTTTGTGAGAAGACGTCACAGGACACAGAGAAGCCTTATGTGATGAAATGGATGGGATGGTTGAGCACTGGCCCCCAGAGACAGCTCTGTTCTGGTGCGGAAAGCACGGACGGCAGCATGCGGGGGAGCTCACGGTCTGAAGGGTGAGCAGGTCTCTGTGCTCAGGGAACTGCCAGTAGGATGGAGGCAAAAGAGACACTGCTTGCCAATCCCAAGGAAGGAGATGAGAGTTTTGTTTCCTGACTCAGGTGGAAAGTGTGTGGCACGGGTAGAACCACCCACCCCAAAAAAGTATGGAAACCCATAACCTTCTCCCTCCTGGGGTGGAAACATGGGGAAACAGGAGGATTGTGGCAACTTGGGCAGACAACCTGCTGCTGTGGCCTCCCCTGCAGCTGGCCCAGCCCCGCCCATGTGGACTGTGTGCTGTTGTGGCGGTCCCCACCTGGAGAGCTATTGCCTTTTTGGGAGACATATATTGGTTTGGGCTTAGGTCAGCCACTGGAAAATCACTGGGACTTTCAAAGCCTGCCTCTCTTGGAGTCAGGGAACTTTAGGACCCCTTGGGGCCATCAGGGTCAGGAAGTAGGCATGTGGTGGCAAAGACGTTACTCATCCTCTAGCCCAAGCTGCCCACGTCCCAGAGTGGGGTGTGGAGTCGCAGAGAAGGACCGTGTTCACTGTTGGGAGGTTGTACAGGGTTTCTAAGCCAAGCTTCTGAATCTGATCCTCTCCGAGGTGTGCCTGGTACAGGCTGCCTGGTCATGACAAAGATCAGGGGCCTTGATGTAGCTGTGAAAGGCTACATCAGCCCAGCAATTCCTCTGACTCCAGTGCCTTCCAACCTTGGGGTCTTTGCACATACCCCCAGATATCTGCATGGCTCGTTCCCTCCAGATAACCTCCTTCCCACTATACAGAAAAACCCACCTTCTCCACTCTTCTCTATCCTTCTTTATGGTTCTGCAGGGCCTTGGTCACTCTCTGATCCCATCATCACACCTGTGTTTATTTATTAACTCTTTGCTTCCTCCCTGTGTAAAAGTAAACACCAAAACTGGCTCTGTTGCAGTCCTGGCTATATCCCCAGCACCTAGGATGGGCCTGGTACAGACTCAGTGCTCACTGTCTGTTCAATAAAGTAAGTGCTTGTGTGACTGATGTGCCGTGTAGGGAAAAGGCACATAGCAGGGGGTCAGGGAGAGGAACTCCCTGGATCAGTTCCTTCACTGGGCACCTGTGGGTTCCCTGCACCTGTAAGCAAAGCATCAAGGCATCCCACTTCTCAGCAAAGTTGAGGTGTATAAGTGCTCCACGCAGAGGCCGGCCTTGAACACTGCAGTGCCTGTGGCCCTTGGTTAAGTCATGGTGTGGAGACTGGGCTGACAGAGCCACACGGGCAGCTTCTATACCACGTGTGGCTCTTAAACTGATTTACCTCACCAGGCCTCCATCCTTGAGACCAAGACAAAGAATAGGAGGGTAGTACACATGCCATCCCTGGGGGCAGTCGGAGAGGGAAGCTGAAAGCTCCTGAGTTCTGGTCCTGCCCCATTTTGTGGGTGACCTTGGTTGGTTACTTCCCCCTCTCACTGCCTCAGCTTCCTCATCTATAGAATGAGAATTGGACCAGGCCTGGGGGCAGGGTGGGGAAGGAGGGCGGCTTAGAACTCTTGGAAATCCATGCAGAGGGTCTTCATGGGGGGCCCCTCCCTGCGTGAACAAGACCTGGTTTGTTCTTGGGGTCCCTGTACTGGTGTCCCCAGGGGTGGACCTCCGGAGTTTTAAAGCCGCTGAATGTCAGGGCTTTGGTGAAACCGTGACTTCCTTCATACACTGGAAATAAAGGTGACAGTTTAAAAAAAGTAAATGTTCGCTGCTGGTGACTTTAGTTTATGTGGGGTTTTTTCCCCTCCTTTCTTCTTCCTGGTGTTAACCTGTAAGCGATCATAAGATCAAATAAGTTTCAGTTTGAATCCCCTTTGCCCCGCCGTCTGAGCCTGGATCGCCTTGGTTTACCGCACTTGCAGCCAGTCTGGCTGTGGAGGGGTGGTGTGGGGCAGGGGTGGGGTGGGGGGTACATCCTCATCAGCCGGTTGGCTGTTCAGCCCTTGGATGTGATCTCAGGCAGTTTGGAAACTGAGTTTCCAGCATCTCTGGGTAGGGGGCTCCTGGGGTAGGGGGCTCCGGGGGCCCTTCCTCCATCTGTCTGCGTCCCCCTTGCCTAGCTGCTCACCCAGGCCCCCACCCTGAACTGTCGAATCACAGCAGTACCAGTCCATGTGCTCCCCCTCCCCACCCAACTCTGCCGTCCCCACCCAGCTCCAGCTCTGGGAAGGCTGGTGAGATCTTCCCCCTTCCCACACCTGGCCTCTTGCTCAGAACCAGCTGCTTCATTTGTAGGGCTCCATACAAACGAAGATGGGGCCCCTCTGTCTGAATAGAAATACTTCCAAGATGGTGGCCGCAGCCGGGGCTAAGCTTTGCTTGGGTGGTGTGGTGCTCAGGAAGCCAGTGCTGCTCCAGCTTCTTCCCCTTGTTGCAGCCAGGACAGTGTAGACGTGTCAGCTCCCACTGCCAGCCAGGAATTGGGGTTGCTTGTAAAATCAGCCTTGCTGGGTGCATGGACACTGGTGGAGAAAGGATGGCCACGCCCACACAGCCCCTGGGATCCTGCTGGCTCTTTCCTTGGACGGCATTATTTACTGGGCTCTTTTACAAAGTCCAACGGGGTATATGCCGTCCACTGGAGCAGTATGCAGCTATGAAAGGGAATTCTGTAATTATACACACACAGTGATCTGGCTGATCCTTAAAAACATGCTGCCACAACTGAGGGAAAGAAGCCAGACGTGACAATCCACATAGTGTGGGGCGTCATCTATGGGACAGGCCTCGGGGCAGGCAGATGGTAGCAGTAGAATGCAATTGCCTGGGGAGAGACTGCTAATGTGGGGTTTGGGCTTTCTTTAGGTTGCTGGTAGCTGTATTCTGGGATTATATAGTGGTGCTGGATGGGTGGCCTTTTGAAATAGGTTGAAAATCAGTTAATTAAGCAGTGAGTTGGTGATGGTGGATGAGGTCACAAATTTTAAAGAAAACAAAACACCCCTTTGAGGGCCCTGAGTCCTGGGCCCTCTGCCCATGGAAGGTGCTGCTGCTGCTCTCCCACCCAGCCAACCTCAAGGCCCTCCAGGCAGGTGGAGGTTCAGGGCCAGCTGAGGACAAGCTTTGTCCCCGGCCCATCCACACAGCTTTCCAAAGAAGAGATGTTTTGACCTTGATGCTGGTTGCTATGAGAAATGGGTTTCATTTTTGCTCTTCATACTATAGTTTGTTTAAAAAAATTTTTGTTTGTTTTTTTGTTTTTGAAAATTTCTTGAAGATGCAGAGAATGAGAACAAGCCCTCTCATCTGTGGATTCATTCCTTCAAATGCCCCAAATGGCTAATGCCAGGCTGGGATAAAGCTGGGAGCTGGGGGCTCAGTTCCAGATCTCCCACGGGTGGGGTAGAAACCCACCCACTGGATCCAGAATCTGCACCAGCAGGAAGCCAGAGTCAGGAGGTGGAGCTGGACATTGAACCCAAGTACCTGTGGAGCTTCTAACTGCTGCCTTAAGCACTTGGGCTAAACATCCTCTCCTGTGCTTGGTTTGCTAAATCAAGTGGGCCCAGACCACTTGCCTGGGTCTGTTCTGCCCTGCTTCCGCTGGCCAATTTTGCTCCTCCTTGTCCAGGGTCGCTGCAACCTTGCATTATTGTTTCTACACCTTCTGCTGCCATCCTCCTCTGCCCAGTTTGCATCCTTTGAGTTTAGTTGAAAGGGCCACTCTTTTAGGAGATTCCCTTCTGGCCAGTTACTCAGCCTTCCTCCTCCATGTTCTTGGTGGTCCTGGATTCTAACCTCTTTAACTTAATCCTCATTGGATCTCCAGTGCTGGCGTGATCCTGATACATAGTAAGCACCTCTTATAAAAGCTTTGGGACTGCACTGAACCAAGGCTGTGGTTGGATGGCGGTAGGGAGATGAGCCACAGAGATGGCAAATGAACAGCCAGGGCCCTGGACTTTGCTTGCTGAGAGAGAAAGGAACGTGCATCTGTGATGTGATCTTTGCATGCTTACTTGACATAATGGAGGTGCCCTGGAGCTTTGCAAGAGGAACAGAGGGCATCTTGGTTGCTGCTTCCATAGAGTATGCTTTCTGGAAAGATCCTGGGATGCCAGGATGGACATTGTGAGCATGCAGTGTCTATTGGACACCTGCTGTGTGTGACTTCCTTAGTTCCCCAGGCAGACAATTTAGGGGGGCAGAAGCTCTGAGCACAGCCTCCTTTCCCTGGGGTACTTGCTTTCCCTGGATTTTATTTATCCCTCCAGGGGTGTTAATTCCCCTGTGATTGCTCTTGGCTGAAAGACATTCGTGCTGAAACACTGCCATTCACTTTCTGCCATCAGGACCATGCAGGGGCTGCACTCAGCACCATCCGTCTGCTGTGTGGATGCTGGCCATGGCTCCGTGTGGCAGAATCCCACAGAGACTTGCAGAGGGTTTAGCTGGGGGAGATTTTTACATGAAGGTGGCTGTTTTATAGAAGTACACACAGCGGGAGGGCAGCCACCCGCAGGCTGGCAAGGCACCTCAGGGCTGGCAGCAGTAGGAAGAAACTGGCATCTTCTCTTGGGCAGAAAGTAGGGACCTCCAAGCTAGGGAAGAGAACAACAGCTGTGACGGTGCAGGGTGCAACCATCAGTCAGCTGTGGTGAGGCTCAGGTCAACTGCAGGCCGGTGGAACCTAGCAGATGTGTTTGGTGTTTCCCTGGTGGGCAGAGAGCAGAGTGGGGAGTAGCGGGCAAGTATGGAAGCTCCCAGCCCTGGGGGCCTGGGAATATCCTGTTGCCTAGCTGGCACCTGAAGTTTGGCCTTCTCTGATCATTCCAGTGTGTCCACTTCTCCGAGGTTCATGGCATCATTGGATGAATGGCTGCCTTAAAGAAGACAGCGGCCTGGCAGCCCTAACGTTGTAGTGGTGGGGCTTTGACTGATAGAGACAAAATTACCAAGCCACACCTCCTAACTGTGGGCACCCGGGGTCCTTAGCATTGTAGGTGCAACAGCGGCATACTGGTCATCATCATGGTAACGATGAGGTACCTGGCGCTGAGCAAGGGGAGTGAATTGTAGGGTCCCTCAGCTAACAAGATGCAGTATTGGGACACCTGAATACATACCCACATGCTCACTGCTTCAGGGGCTCCACCCCTTACCCAGAGCCCCCACGTTGGGCCACACCCACCCTGTGGTCAGGGCCACATGTGTGCTCTCCCACTGCTGTGGATGGTCTTCCCACTTCCTCTCCGCTTGACCTGGTTGAACCCGGTTTTTGAGACCCAACTCAAATCTCACTTCCTCCTTAGGACCTTCTCCAACCATTCCAGGTCCCTTCCCCCACCACCAACATCTCTCCCTGGGCAGTCAGTAGCAGGTGGCTGGCCACCATGCCCAAGGCCATTGTCCAGCTGTGCACATCTGCAGGGCCTCCCACAAGACTGTCACTTTCCCAGTGACAGTCATTTTCCCAGGTCCTGCATGTTCCCAGCTGAGGTCTCCAGATACTAAGCACACAGGGAAGAACATTACCTTTCCAAGGTCAGAGGCAGTTGTCACCAGAACCCACAGATGATGATGACTGACACCTGGGCAAGGGAGCCACCCACGCTAAGGGCTGCTGGAATTTTGTTGTGGTGATGGTGGTTTTCAATTTTGATTTATTTTAGAGGCAGAGAAAGAAAAAAAAAAATCTCTTACTTGCTGATTTATTTCCTAAAATCCCTGTAGCAGCAAGGGCTTGGGCAGGTCAAAGCCGGGATCTGAGAATTTAATCCAGGTTTCCTATGTGGATAAAAGGAGCTCAACTAAGTCATCGCCACTATCTCCCATGGTGTGCCAAAGGAGGAAGCTGGGACCGGGGCACAACCAGGACTCCAAGCCAGCCTCCCTGATAGGACATGCGGGTTTCCCACCTAGGATCCTCTGAACCAGTAACTGCTGCACCAAATGGCTGCCCACGAGCTACGAATTTGAGAACTGATTTCCTACCTGATTCAGAGAAGCTTGCTGGATTCCAGTGGAAAGGTACTTTAAGAAGAGGCAAAAGCGGAACCCGGAGCTGGGAGGAGCAGAGGTGGGAGTCAGAAAAGATGCTTGGGAGAGGTTCCAGGGGTCTGGTGGCTGCACCAACACCACACAGACCTGGAAGGGACTCATTCCTGAGAATTCTTCCACATCTGTTCTTGGGGACCAGCAGAGCGCATGGTCAGCTTGGCTCTTTGGCCGTGATTGACTCAGGGCCCAGAAGTCAGGAGGTCTGGCTAGGGGAGGTTGTTTCTTTTTGACACAAAGGAGGTGAAACTCTGCACACGGGGTTGGGACTCGCCGTGGGGCCTCTTCTGCTTCCCAGTACTGTGTGGGTTCCGGAGACCAGCTTATGCTGGTTAGCTCTCCTCATTCTGTAAACATGTGAATCAAGCCCCGATGAAGAGAACACAGAGGAAAGGAAGGTGAAATTCATGTCACCCAGTCTCCCACCACCCAGATGCCACCTGCACTTAGGACGGGGCTAAGTAAACTTCTTAGACAGTTTTCTGGACTTACAAAGTGAACGAGAATCATAGAGACATTTAATAAACTGCTATGTGTGTGTACACACCCACAAGTGTGAGTTTTGTCCATTTAAAAAAAAAAAAAAGCACGTGCTTGCTTCTGCAGCCCCCTGGTTGGCCCCTGTCTGAGTTGACCGTGTATCCTGCGTCAGGTGGAGATGCAAGAGGGATAATGGCTTGTGGACTTGCTGACTGTTGTGGGGAGGTCAGGAGGAAGGTGAAGGGTGGGTTTGCAGGGAGTGGGAAGTAGTTTGTGGTCAGAGGAGGGACTTTGAAAAACGGCTGCCCGTGGACTCAGAGAAAGCAGGAGGTGAGAAGTGTTGAGGGGTGGGGTTTTGATTGGATTGGTCCTGAGCAGCAGGGTGAGAGTAGGTGAGCAGGCCTGTGGGCAGGGGGAAGATTCTGGCAGATTCTACCTCCTTACTGGGGATGGGGGCAGAAAAGCTGGCATGTGTGCAGCTGAGCAGGAGACTGTCAGGGTGGGGGGATTTGCGAGATACCTGTGCTTGACCAAACGAAAGATCAGCCACTTGGTTTCTGTCCCCCTGCCTCCACTTGTGTGTGTGTATGTATCTACACAAAAAACTGGAGCAAAGCTATGGGTACGGAAAGCTCTGGGTGAACGCACAGAGCTGCCCTGGGAGCTGGGACTCTTGAATTTGGTTTCTACCTCGGCTGGGCCGTACAATTTTGTCGTGATCCCTAATTGTTGAAAATCCTTCTTCTCAGACGCCGATCCGTGGTGCTCACTCCCAGAGGCACACGAAAATCACTGAGATGGAATCTGAAACAATCAGTAGAACCTGGGTTTTTTTTTTTTTTTTTTAATAATAATGCAGCCAGCACTGAGAACCCCTGAGTTCTATCTTCCTAATTGCTTAATTTGGCCTAGTTTTGTTTAGACTGCTCAAGCAGCCCTATGCATCGTGTTATATAATGTTTCTTTCAGATACTGTGTACAAATTAAGCATTTTACCTGCTAAGAATTTTTTTTTTCTTTTATGGAACACTCCCTTCCTCCCTCCCTATAATTCTCATTAAGCTCATGAGCTGCTCACTAAATCAGGATCACCAACATGGTAAAACATCCTAGTCCCTCATATTTCGGCCCGGGGAGTTGGAAGCGAGGACCTTGGTTCTCACATTTCTCCCTCCTTCATCTTGTAAAAGCTACTGACTGGAGGCACCGAGGACACCTCTGTGTGTAAGGCCCTGAACGTAAAGGAGCCGGCATTCTTGGCAGTGTGTTTGCTAGAAGAGCTGTGTGTACTGTAAGTTCCAAATCAGGAGGTCCAGCCCGGGGAGATTTTATCGGATCTAAATTCTAACACGGAGTGGGAGGTGTTTAAAGAGACTCGGTGCTGTTTTATCTTTACCATTGAAGTGTTTGGTTTTGTCTTTTCCTAAATGAGTCACTTTTATAAAAGGAACCTAACGGGGGAAGGGGGAGTGGGGGGCGGGGAAACCACTTGCAGGAGGTGCCGGGTGGGGGTGACTGTGGAGCTAGCAGTCTCATGACTGCATTGACAATTGGGTCGTCCACTCGAGAGGGGTGGAACTAGGGTGGCTTAGGTGAGTCCAGGACAGGTCGGGTGGAATGGGTGGAAGAGTGGGGCAGTGGAGTGTGGCTGATGGTACTGGGGCACACAGCAGCAGGTCTGCCGAGCACGTGACCTGGAAGCAGGCTCCATGCATACGGTGTGAGAGGTTGGCACCTGCCAAGCAGGAAGACCCTGGTTTCCCTCTCCCTGGGAAGATGGGGGCATGTTGTTTGTGGGGTGTGTGTGTGTGTGGGTGTGTATGGCCATATTTTCCAGCCTTATAAATAAGTAGGATTTGAAATCATCGAATCCCTTGGTGGCCAGGACAGTGTACAGTATAGGATTCTGGAGGAAAGAAATGTGGTAGATGGAGGGACCCCATTCCACAACCACATGAAGCGCTAAGAGGCCCCAGGGAAACATATGCCAATGGGCAACTGCATAGAGATGGAAGATGGGAGCCCCCAGGTGGGGCTTGGGGGACTTCTCCATGCCACTTTCTGTTTCTGGGCTGGAATATTCCAGCTGAATAGCAGTCCACACCCCTAAGCTGTTCAATGTGCTTGCTGTCCTCGATGCCTGAAGAGGTGGCAGTGAGGGAGAGAGGGGCACGGCGTGAGTAGATCCTGCTGCTTGGCCCAGATTCCTCACGTGCTTGGCATGTGGAGGAGTGTGGGATGGAGTTGGGTCAGGGGGAAGGCCTGTGCTTTCTGGGGAGACACTTGCCTTTGGCACATGCACTGAGCCCCATAGAGGGTTGTATTTCGTGGTTTCTGCATGGAGTGCCTGTTTTCCAAGTTTTTCATCAACTTTCAGTTTGGGGATGGTCTGAGGCTCAAGGTTGTGTGTGTTTTTTGAAAGCTTGGCAAGCATCCTGGTCCAGGACCAGGCTTGGGGTGTCCGTCTTGTGTTCTCCATCCTTGTGTCAATTAGTGAGAGCTGAGAGACCCGTGAAGTCAAGATGGCTGGAAGGAAAGAGGGTGAGTATACTTCATGGGTCCCTGATCCAGCCAGGCACTGTGTTCAAGGCTTTTACGTCCATGTTGACTTATCTGGGCTTCACAGAATTCAACTCACAGAAGTGAAATGACCTTCCAAGGTCGAACAACTGCCGGGTAACAACGCTTTGTTGTGGTCCCAGGCCTGACTCCCCAGAGCATGGGTCATTTCAACCCTTTGATTCTGCTGCTGGGGTCAATCTTGCTTTCTTATTGGGTGTCTTGACCCTGCATCCCAGCTTTCCCTTAGACTCATGAGAGAGCCCCTTCCTGTCATAGCCCCAAATGGCCTTTGGACCATCACTTCTGGTCATCCTGTACTTGTCACACCCTTGGCTAAGGACCTGAATGGATTTCAGCCCATGCTTGATGTCCCCAGAAATAGACTCTTTCTCCAACTTCTGGGCAGTGGCCCTGACCATGTTGTTGGGCACATGACTTTTCTGGATTCAGTTGCTTTTCTCCAAGGTCAAGCTCTTGCCTTGTCAGAGGGAGAAGACAGTACATCTGTCCCCATCTGGGAAGCATGTGAGCAAGTGGCTAAGGAAGGATGATTCAGAGCTTGATACAAAGGTGCAGGATGGACAGGGGGTGTCCACATCCCGCCCTCCTGTACTAGACTAGCTACTGAAAGATGCCAGATGTTGGGTGCTTCCTGCCGAGGAAGGCAAGGTGTGATCCAAAACCTTCAAGAAGGTCCTTCCCTTCCCTTCCCCTGTTCTCCTTGTCTGGACCAGCCTCTCAAATTGTGTCACCCAAGTCTTGTTCAGTGCTCTGAGCCTGGTTTGCCATCGGGGAAACCAGTGAACAGTGAGCCATTTAGAGTGTTTCCAGCCCAGCTACTGTCACCCGTAAGGCATTTGCAGTCTGATTACCAGGAAGAACTTAATGAAAGCAGAGTTGGAGAGGGCTCAGCCAAGTGTGGGGAAGTGGGGCTGCAACAGGAGAGGCTGGGAGCCAGGCAGCCGGGAGGATGGGTCTTCTGGGGATATCAGGACTGTGTACAGCCCTGAGAGCCTGAAAGGGTGTGTAGGAAGGAGGTGGGGCAGAGGAGCATGGAGAAAGCAAGGTGCGAGAAGGAGGTGGGCATCTTTTATGCAGGCACTGGAGGGATGACTGTGGAGTTTAGGATTTTTCTACCCAGGGAGTCTCTACAGTCTGTTGTGTAGGATGGGCCCTGGTAGAAACAGGGCTGAGAAAAGGCACTGTGTGGGACTGGGCCTGTGAGGTGCTAGGGGTGAGTTTAGAGACACTCGGCAAGCCCAAGGTTGGGATTGTGATGCTCAGGCTCGGGCTAGAGGCATGACCATGTGTGGGTATCCAGTAAGAACAGGCAGAGGTAGATGGGTTCACATCCCAGCTCTGCCCCTCACTACCTGGGTGACCTTGAGCCAGATGCTTAACGTCTTTGAACCCATGTTTTGTCCTCCCAAGAAAGAGGCCAAGAACGTTTCCTGGGACCGTTTGTATGAGGCCATTTGTTTGCAGCATACCCAGCACTCAGTAGGTGCTAAAGCGATGCGACTTGTCTCGTGGAGTCAGAGGGCTGCTTCAGTGACTCCAGCTGGCCAGGCAGGATGGAAGTGGAGATCTGGGGCTGGAATAGGAAGGGAGCTCTCTTCCCCACAGACACTCTACAGCCAAGTGGAAACCCTGGGTTCTCCCTTGGTCAGGGTCAGGAGGAGGCACTTGGGTTTGGAGCCAGACCTGTCCTTACTGCCCATCCTGTGGTGCAATGTGCGAGCTGCTGCCACCCCTGAACACCCTGCCTCGCCTGGGCAACACCTGGCTTCACCTTGCACCTCCCTTCTGCTCTATCCCTCACTTCCTTCTTGTTCTCCTCCCCTCTTGGGCTCTCTAGGGAACATCTGTCACATGCTTTGCTGTTTTGCAGACAGAGCCCACCAAAGCAGGCCTCTACATAATGGGACAGATGTCTCTCACTTTGCTCTTCTCCCCCGCCCCCAGGAACTGTCCTCTCCAAGGTCAGCTGCGGCTTCCACATTGCCACACCCAACGGACGCTGCAGTCCTTATCTTTCTGGACTCTGTTGCTATTGAGACTGTGGAAACTTCCTCTTCCTACAACTCTCCCATCTCGGCTCCTGTGGCTCCACAATGAATCTTTCAACTATTTCTTTCCCTTTTTTTAGATTAATTTTTTATTGGAAAGTCAGATTTACAGGGAGAAGGAGAGTCAGGGAAAGATTGTCCATCTGTTGGCTCACTCCCTAAGTGGCCATAATGACCTGAGCTGAGCCAATCTGAAGCCAGAAACCAGGAGCTTCTTTCAGGTCTCCTGTGTGGATGTAGGGTCCCAAGGCTTTGAGCCATCCTCTACTGCTTTTCCAGGCCACAAGAAGGGACCTGGAAGGGAAATAGAGCAGCTGGGATATGAACTGGTGCTCATATGGGATCTAGGCACATGCAAGGCGAGGACTTTAGCCACTAGGCTTCCATCCTGGGCCCTCAGCAACTATTTCTTTAAAAAAAAAAAAAAGCTTTATTTAGTTAACTCAAAAGGTAGAGAGGGTGGAGAGAGACATAAAAAAAAGAGAGGTCTGCTATCTGCTGGTGCACTCCCTAAGTGACCACAGCGACCATAGCTGAGCCGATCCAGAGCCGGGAGCCAGGAGCTTCTTCCATGTTTCCCATGTGGGTGCAGGCACCTAAGGCCTTTTGCCGTCTTCTGCTGCCTTACCAGGTGAATTAGCAGGGAGCTGGATCAGAATTGGAGCAGCTAGGACTTAAACTGTGCCCATATAAAATGTTGGCGCCACAGGCCTATGGCTTAACACATTACACCACGATGCTGGTCCCAACAGCTCTTTCTTGAGTAGTTCCTATGCATTAGGCTCTTCAGTGCCACATCTCTGTCGTTGGGGAGTTTACAGTTCAGCATGCAGGGTGAGGAGTGACATAGAGAAACCAGTGTCAGGCGGTGATACAGGGCACCAAGAAAGACACAGTAGGGAAGGGGGCTGGAAACGTGCAGGGGTCTGGGTGAGACTGCCTGAAAAGAACGCAGAGCAGAAAGTTGAGGGCAGGCAAGGGTGCCTGGGGGTGAGCATGTGCAGAGGGCCTGGGGCAGGAACCTGCTTGGGATGTTATGGGCTGGAGGATGTTGAGAAAGGGCAGAGTAAGAGGAGAGAAAGTCAGGAAAGGAACCAGCAAGGGCATGTACACCTGCACTTTGAAGGTCAGCTCAAAGACTTTGACTTTGCGAGAGATGAGGCACTGCAGGACAGTTTGAGGCAGTGAAGTCTGAACAGTCACCTAGGCTGCTCTAGGTATCAGTCCTTAGGCTGGCTAACCAAGTGCCATGTGGCTGCGTGGCTGAAACTCAAGAATGGAGTGTGTCGGGGTCTCAGTACTGAGAGATGGGGAGTCTAAGACCATTTGCAGGGTATTTGCAGGGTCTGTTCTCCCTGTGTGTTCCAGGTCTCGTGCTTGGCTTCTGTGATCTGGGATGTGTGTGTTTCTTGTATATCCAGATCCCCTCTTTGTACAAGGTCGCCCATCATGTTGGAAACATGGGCTAGGACAAGAATCCCCATCCTATGCAGTATGATTTGACTTTAACCAGTTCTTCATGCCAGGACTCTTTTTTTTTTTTTTAAGATTTATTTATTTTTATTACAAAGTCAGATATACAGAGAGGAGGAGAGACAGAGAGGAAGATTTTCTGTCTTAATGATTCACTCCCTAAGTGAGCGCAAAGGCCGGAGCTATGCCGATCCAAAGCCAGGATCCAGGAACTTCTTCCAGGTCTCCCACGTGGGTGCAGGGTCCCAAAGCTTTGAGCCATCCTCGACTGCTTTCCCAGGTCACAAGCAGGGAGCTGGATGGGAAGTGGAGCTGCCGGGATTAGAACCGGCGCCCATATGGGATCCCAGCATGTGCAAGGCAAGGACTTTAGCCACTAGGCCACTGCACCGGGGCCATGCTAGGACTCTAATTTCGTAGCACATTCCTGGCTACTCTAGTGTTAGCACATCAGTGTGGGGGCACGAAGACACAGGTGCACCCATCCCGGGCTGGAAGGTAAAGAGGCGGAGCTCTTTTGACGTTCATACAGGGACCTAGAGATACTCCTGGCTGCAACCAAGTGGTAGCAGTGTGGCTTGTGGGAACAGGCAAAGTTGTGTGTACTTTGTAGATAGCGTTAACGTCACTTACTGATGGATTTGATGTGGGATGTGAGGGAGAGGGCGAAGTTGGGATGAGTTGGGTTCAGGTCCTGGTCACTCAAAGCGCAGAGCTGAGGGTCTCTCTCACTCGGATCTAGTCCTCCCATAGTGAACCTCCACATCAAGCCCTGGCTGGGAGGGTTTCCTCTCCTAGCCACTGGGTTCTTGGGTTCTCTGTTCTCAGTCACTTCTCTAGCCTGCTCCCATGGGGAAGCCAAATGTCCTAAATGTACTATCTGGGTCACTCCACAGGCCGCGGCTCTGGAGGATGCTGAAGGAGCAAGATGAGGAAGCTGGACACCTCTGAAGGATTAGACCTCTTAATCCTCCAACAGGTAGCTCTGGGGGCTGCACATTGTCGCGGTGTTTCTGTGACGTGGGTAGGAAGGGAGGTTGCTCACGGTGGGATATCCACAGCCTTCTGAGATACTGATGCTAGCAGGTGCTTGGTGCCTTTGGAGTCACGTGGGGTTGGTTTCCAGCCCCCACTGGGGTGGAGCTTGGGGCCTCCTGTCTCTTGAGTCCGCAGAGTCTTGTTGTATAGGAAGTGAAGGATCCAAAACATGCTCCTGGGTGGAAGCCCCAGAAATGCTCAGAAGGGGACACAAAGGGCAGGGGTGCGT
The DNA here is from genome assembly GCF_017591425.1 of Ochotona curzoniae. Taxonomy (NCBI): domain Eukaryota; kingdom Metazoa; phylum Chordata; class Mammalia; order Lagomorpha; family Ochotonidae; genus Ochotona; species Ochotona curzoniae. The sequence continues at coordinate 7,571,273 of NW_024466004.1, read as the reverse complement.
GGTGGAGAAGGGTACGGTGAGAGGAGGCAGATTGCTAGAACCCAGAGCCTTAGCTGGCCCTGGGGCTGCCTACCGTGGCCCCACAGCCTGTTCTAGTCTCTGTTTCTTCTGGTAGAAAATGGGCATGCCAGCTATGCTTCCTCCACCAGGCCTTGCCCAGAAGAAACCCTGTGGAAGCTTGATGGTTTTGGGTATAATTGGAATTTTCTGTTTTTATTGTAGATAGAAACCCTGCTGTGTGGGTCCTTCCCACACATTGGCAGGAAGGTGGTGGTGGTGGTGGCTGGTCTGATGCCACGAGTGTGTGCGGTTTGGTTTTGTTGGCATGTTATGCTTTGGTTTTTTTCCCTCTTGCGTGAGAGTCAGGGTGGATGGCTTCGGTTTCTGTTTTATTATGCCTGGCTTTGATTTAATTTTTTAGACTGTTGTGTCTTGGGTTTCTAGTAGGAAGCAGGTGGCTCTCTCAGATAGGGTTATGGAAGGGACCAGATTCTGAAGGGGCCATTCATGAGGGTGTAGACAGGGCTGAGAGAAACAGACCCTCCCTGGGGCCTTGCTGGCAATGGCCAAAGGACAGCAGGGTCTGGCTATCAGACTGGCAAAGGCAAAGCAAGTGGCTTGGTCATCCCTGCTAAAGCGATGCGCTCAACCTCTCATGCACCCTTTCTCTCCCATTAGGCAGCCCTAGCTGGAGCCAGAGGGGAACGGGGCCCAGCCAGGTGCTCTAAGTGGACAGTGGCCCTCCAGGCACAGGGGATCTGTTGGCCAGGGAGAGGAGCCGCAGGTCCCTTAGGTTCTGAGGAAGGTTTCCACTTCAGAGCTGAGATGGGGCTTGAGTGAGTGCGACATATTTCCAGCTGATGCAAGCGCTGGAAAGGGTGAAAAAAAATCCTCATTTTTTGATTGGTGGAAAGCCCCAGGCGACCTCAAGTAGATCCCAAGGCCACCCCTGAATGTGTGAACAGCCTGTTACCTGTTCTTGAAATAGACACTGTTGAGCACAGGGCAAAGCAGCACAACTTGGGAGCCAGGAAAAGAACGTGATCACGCTCGCCTCCAAGTCAGGGGTCTGGGCTGTCCCAACAGGGACACCATAGGCCTTAGACCTGGAGGCCTGACCACAGCCAAGGCATGGCTCAGTCTGAACTTTGATGTGAGGGGGATAGAGCTCTGGGCTACAGGTGGCCCACTCCTCGCCGTGTCTCCCATGGCAATGGGGCCAGAGCTCTCTCATGGGCATCTCTTTTAAGACTGGTAGTCTTATCCATGAGGACTCAAGGGGTTGGGATTGTAACAGAGGGACAAGACCATTCAGAGCACTTGCCAGTTTGGAGCCATCCCGGCCATGACTACCCAGAAACTGGGCTCTGGAGGGCCACCCCCCAGGGGATTCGTCAGCTGATGCACCTGCAGTGGGTGGGAATAAGAATGGTAAACTACTGAGTGAGTGTGAACCAGCCGCTCAGCAGCGTCTTGAGCCATCCAGGTTCCTTTCCGTCTCTGGTGGTTGTGTCCTATGTGGGTTGCCCTCAAGCTGGCGTGTGTGCCAAGCTGTGGGGAAGAAAGCAGGCAGCAAATAGTACTTGGCACTCTTGATGGTGAAGGGTCCTGAAACGGCAGCTGACACCCACACCACTATCATTGGTAGACATCAAGTGGAACCCTACGGATTCGGACAGATCGTCGGCGGTAATAGCAAGAGGAATACCCACTCTTAACTAGTACAAGATGGAATTAAAAATTTCTTAAACACAGCATGGTTTCCGACAGCAAGATTTTTCCAGCAGTTCTGTTGGAAGCAATTAGCACCTGTTTCTCAGTATGTCTGCAAACAAGGCACCTTCCAGTGGATTAAACATGCCTTCCACGTTCCTCTTTCATTCCCATTTGCTTATTCAACCTTTTTACAGCAAGAGTAAACACCAAGCTAAAATTCAGGGGTGGTGGAGATTAAATGACGGTGATGTGGTTCCTCATTTGTAACCTCACCTATAAACTGCGAGTAAGAATAGCACCTTCTTTATAGATTTGCTGTAAGGCTTAACCGAGGTAATCCAAATAAAGTGCTTAGCCCAGTGGCTGTCTCAATAAACGTTCCCTTTATTAGTGTCGTACATCTCAGAGTATTGTCACCTTTATGTGTTCTCATGCGTGTTTTATCCAGGAAATTAATTCTCTCCACAATAAATGCATGATCTGCTACTGATGAGCTTTGTTAGCGATGAGGTAAATAAAGGTAGTAAAATGCATCGTGTTGATGTGTTTTAACGGAAGTGGTTTTTATTAGAATTCATTCTGGGGAAAGCCTAAATAAAGAAATGATGATGAAGTAGGATACTTCAAGAAGATACCATTCCTGGAAAATAGGAATTTTTCAGATTTTAAATTTCATGGCCACATCTTCAGATATTCTTAGTTGAAAAATATTTAATATTTTATTTTCTGTTCTAGGATTTATTTAGTTGCTAGGTAGAAGGCAGAATTACACAGAAAGAGAGGGAATGACAGAGAGAGAGACTTTTCATCTGCTGATTCATTGCCCAAAAGGCCATAAAGCCCTGACAAGGGAGAAGCCAGTGTGGTAGACCAAGGCCTCGCCCACTGCATCACAGCACTGGCCGCTGCAAAATCTTAGCAGTTGGACACCAGCATCCCCTATGAGCGCTGGTTTGAGTCTCAGCTGCTTCATTTCCAATCCAGCTCCCTGCTAATGTGCCTGGGAAAGCAGCAGAAGATGGCAAGATTCTTAGGCCCATGCCACTCACGTGGGAGGTCCAGCTTGAGTGCCAAGTTCTTGGATTTTGGTCCAATCCAGCCTGATCATGGTAATCATTTACGGAGCAAACCAGTAACTGGAACCTCTCTCTCCTTCTCTAACTCTGCCTTTCAGATAAGTAAAATGAGGGTTTTTTTTTTTTTTTAATAGTCGGTGTTCTTCCACAACCTGCCCCTGTCGATACTCTTTCTTTATTCTCAACTCAGCAGCTTGGAAGGGATGAGTGACCCTCCCTGACTTTGGTTTCTCCGGCTGACTGGGTGTGCTAGCTTTAGGAGTGGCCGCCTGAGTGAGCTGCTGGGGGCCATAGGAGGCCAGTGCTGGATGCAGCTGACAACATTCCACAACATTCCACAAACCATTCCCTAAAGCATTTGTTGCTGTTGGACTGACGTCACAGAAGTCCTAGGAAAGGCCTAGGTCTTTTATTTATTCATTTATTTTAAGATGTATTTCTTTTTATTGGAAAGTCAGAATTACAGAGACGAGAGACAAAAAGATCTTCCATCCACTGGTTCACTCTGCAAGTTGCCATAACAGTCAGAGCTGGACCAATACGAAGCCAGGAATCTGGAGTTTCTTCCCAGTCTCCCATGCAGGTGCAAGGTCCCAAGGCTTTGGGCCATCTTCTACTGCTTTCCCAGGCCACATGCAGAGAGCTAAATGGGAAATGGGCAGCTGGGCACAAATTGGAGCTCATATGGGATCCCAGCAGATGCAAGATAAGGATTTAACTATTAATCTGCCGCCCCGGGCCTAGGGCCTGGTTTCTTGATGTTTATTCCCAGGTTCACAATGATGGGACACAAGCTGGCACAGCACGCCCCAAAAAAACTTGATCACTTGTTCCAAAGCTGGGGGCAGTGGCTAGGAGAAGGGAGGAATGGGTGAAAGCGGCAGCAGACGGACATGTTCCAGAGTGATCAGACCTTTCTCATCCTGAGAACTGACTAGAATTGGACCTAGACTCCTGGCATCCGGGTGAGATCATCAGCCCTGAGTTGACTGGCTTACAGAGCATGATCTATACACACCTCTCAAATATACATGGCCCAGACCAAGAAAATGCCTCTGCACGCTGAAATGATTTGGGGGATTGACCTAGTGCTATGTCAGGTTTTCTTTTTTCTTTTTACATTTTTGTTCACATTAGTTGAGGGGCAGAAAAAGATGCTCCCCACATGCCGGACAGCTGGGAACTTCATCTGGTCCCCCATGGAGGGGCAGAAAGACCCAGCCACTCGAACCTGGTGCCTCCCAGGGTGTGTACCAGCAGGCAACTGGATGTAGGAGCAGAGCTGGCATTCATTCCTGGGTCCTGGGACATGGGATACAGGCATCCCAAGAGGCATTTTGGCTGCTGTGCCAGTGAGATGCCACCACGAGTTGTTTCTGTGTTAAAGATTCTAACATGAGCTGGGAGTAAGGAGGAAGAGGCTAGTGGTGTGGCTTAGAGGGTAAAACTGCCACCTGTGGTGTTGGCATCCCATATGGGCACTGGTTTAAGTTTCAGCGGCCCCACTTCCAATTCAGCTCCCTGCTAATGGCCTGGGAAAACAGCAAAGGATGGTCCAAGTGCTTGGGCCCCTGTACCCATGTAGGCAACTACCCCCCAAAAAACTCCTGGCTTCAGACTGGCCCAGCTTCAGACTATTGGCCATTTGGGGAATAAACCAGTGGATAAGGTATCTCTCTTTCCTCCCCTCTCCCCAATAAATCCTGCTTTTTAAATAAATAAAAATCTAACATGGGTCACCAAAGTTTTATAAAGAGACTATGTTGATGTACAAATATTAATAAGGAGTTAAATTATCAGCAAAACTTCAGTCTTTAAATGAAAAACGTTGAGCTTTAGGAATAATACACTGTTTTAACTTTACTGGCATCATCTGTGTGCATTCTGATAAGGATGGGCACTGCTACATACCTGCCCAGAGGTGGTGTTGGGGAACCCCTAAGAAAGGGGCATCACCTATGGCAGGAACAATTTTGGGGAAAGCTGAAACTTTCTGAATTCTTGTTGAAGCCAAAGAAACCTCCGGAGTCACATCTTAACTGGATTGAGGGGGGGATATCTCCTTTAACATGAGTCATAAGTCCATTTCATCTTTTTTTTTTAAAGATTTATTTATTTATTGGAAAGTCAGATATACAGAGAGGAGGAGAGACAGAGAGCAAGATCCTCTGTCTGATGATTCACTCCCCAAGTGAGCGCAAAGGCCGATGCTATGCCGATCCAAAGCCAGGATCCAGGAACTTCTTCCGGGTCTCCCACACGGGTGCAGGGTCCCAAAGCTTTGGGCCGTCCTGGACTGCTTTCCCAGGCCACAAGCAGGGAGCTGGATGGGAAGTGGGGCTGCCGGGATTAGAATTGGCACCCATATGGGATCCCGGTGTGTTCAAGGTGAGGATTTTAGCCGCTAGGCCACTGCACCGGGCCCATAAGTCCACTTCATCTTATAACGAGGGAACTGATTGTTCTCCAGGCATGAACTTGGAATTACACATTTAACATGCAGCCAGCAGGAGAAAAACATTGACTCCTAAATAGTTCAAGTTAAATGTATGATGGCAGTTTCTCCTTTTCCACAATTTAACCCTAAAAGCAAATCTCAACTTCATTGGGCCCCTGCGTGGGATGGGGAAGTGTGCACACACCCACACGGTCGTGGACATCTTGGGTCTGAAGAGCCCCAGAAAGGAAGGGATTCTGCTTGGAAAAGCAGCACCTGCACCCGTCAAGTTGCTGGTGTCAGGACTTGTTGCAAAAGTTGCATCTTGGAGCTTGCAAAATAGCCTGCCTGTTTAAGAAGCTTTTGGGAGTTATTAAAAATCATCAACCACCCAACCAGCCACCTCTGACATGTAGCACAGCAATAAAGCGTGACACGTTCTGCTTCAATTCCTATGCCTGCTTGGCCCAGGTGCATATTCTGCCTTCCAGCCAGAGAGAAAGCATCTGTGTCAATCCGGCACTCGTGTGAAAGCAACTCATGTGTCCTCATTCAAGGGAGGGGAGAGAGAGAGAAAGACCTGCTTGCACACGCATATGCAGTCCTGGATGGAATTGTGTATTCCTGGAATGAAAGAGTGTTTCGGAATCCTTGCTTACACACCAGACTGTCCTAACGCCCGGCAATTTGACTGGCAAACAGGGTCCTAATCCTGATGCTGCATCAATGTGTAACATTTCACAGGTCCTTTGGGCACCAGGGCATGGACTCTTAACAACAACAACAACAAAGCAGCTCATGCTGTGGCACACTCATGCCTGAGCTCCTTGCCTGATTCCTGCACCTGCTGGGACCCAGGGTCACTATTAGAGTCCTGTTCATGTCCCTGTGGGTGGTTAGGGCACAGTCCCTGTGTGTGGCAATAGGTTCTCTGGTTTATCTCCCAACTGTGCCTCGTTCTTCAACAGACAGTGGGAACTGTAGCAGTAGGGCTCCGTGTTCTTTCTCTGAGGGTCACTCAGCAGCATGCAGTTGAGTGCTGTTGAGTGACCTGGAGGCTGGGAAAGCCAAGGCCGAAGTACCTGGCAAGGTGGGTTTCGTGCTGAGGTCTCTTCTCTTGGTTTATGGGTAGCCGCCACCTTACTTTGAATTCATTTGACCTCTTCCTTAGGCCCACATGGTGAGAGGAAGCTCTGGTTTGTCTTTCTGCCTGCCCTATGACCTGTAAACCTAATTACTTCCCCCAGGTCTCATGTCCTCCTCCTGGCCTATGGAGAGAAACCTTCCATCCATAGCAATTGGTTATCTGTGGTCCCTTGATGTGTTTGCAAGGTCATGGATACAGGGTGCCTGTACCAGAGACCACTTAAGAGCTTCAAGCTCTTCTATGGCAGGAGATGGAGCCATGGAGGGAAAGATGGGAGGCCTCCAGGTCAGGACAAGCAGTGCTGGGTTAGACGAGCCCTCTCCTTGACTTTCCAAACCTTATGCTTCTTGGTTGCATGTGTTGGAGCTAAAGTTGTGGCTGCTGACTTTAGTCAGCCTCAAAGATGGATGAATGGTGCAACATTCCACTGCCCTCCAGAGTCTCCTTGATGTGCCTTTAGCAAAGAGGTCCTTGGAGCCAAAGCTTGGGAAAATAGGCTTATTTCTGCAAAACGTCATCATCTTGGACATTTATGCCCTTTCCTTGGTGTGGAGGGAAGGCAGCAAATCATGATAAAGCTATTTCATTGGCAATCGGTATCTTACATGGTATTTTAAATGTGTGCAAACATTGTAGTGTACACACACACACACACGAAATCTGGTGCCAGGTGGAATATGTTAAAGTGTAAGAAGTCTTTGAACATCCTTTTAAACTCTCAAAGAACAGATAATTCCCTTGTTACATAAACTGTTCTAGGATTTAGGGAAAAAAAAAAAAAGACGGAAAACATCGAGATCCTTCTTTCAAGTAAACATGACCCCAATATCAAAGCTGGCACTTCCCCAAGGGAGGCTGTGTGCCAGTCTGCCTTAGGAATGTAGCATTTTAGATAAAACGATGGCAGCAAGATGGAGATGCACGTATGTTTGCTCCACCACAAAAGAGCTTGTATTCCTGGGGCACAGGCGTGGCTTCCTAGACATGGATTTTTCAGATGGTTCACAGTAATTGTTGAAGTATGGAGTAATCAAATTAATTCCAAAAGTACATTCAATGACTGCAATTTTTGTTTTTACAAAGTTGGATTTGCAGATTAAATATGAAATGATCATTCCTTAATATGATAAGAAAGGTCAAGTTCATGCAGCCCTCAGGCATTGTGCTTGTTGGCAAAGCTCTCAATCGTTGGCAACCACGAGATCCAGAGTCTGGCACCAGTGGGTACTGGTTTTTTGTTTAAACTTTTTTTAAGCCTTAACTGACAGAAAAGTCTTGAGACTGTTACTTGAGGAAAGAATAATGTGTTGCTGTTATCATTCATAACAGATTGTTTAGTTGTGGACCAAGAAGGCAAAAACATTTCTCCAGAAGCCCTATTTCCAGAGGGTGAGATTGAAATGATTTAGATTCATTTAGGGTTTAGATTCTTCCAAAATCATTTCTGGATTATAATGCAGTTCCTGTAAACACATTATCAGGATGTTTGGACTTTCACAAGGTGGCTCTGAGTCTGGAAAAGCAGATAGAGGAATTCTGAAAATGGTTTAGGGGGAAGGGTGCTGGATCTATTGGATGTTAAAATTTATGACAGGATCTGATATTAAAATGTAACCTGAAACCTATGTAATGAAAACATGGTGGTGCTGACATAAGAAGAAGGGGATATGTGAACAGGAAGAGTTCAGAAATAGACTCTTGCCTCAATAATTTAGTAAATCATAAAGAAGTCATTGCAAATCAATGGGGATGGGGAAATTCTTCAATAAATAACTTCAGTGTCTCATTAACAATTTGGGGAAAGTCATTTTGGCTCCACCAAAATGTGTTACAGATGGATTAAACAATTCAAGTGCAAAATATAGATCCATAGGAAATCTATACGATTGAATAGATTGAAAAATGCCCAAAAAGGGAAGAAGATTCAATCAAACTACAGGGAAGTGACAGATTTCTTCATGTGCTGAGGAGGAAAAAACAATGGGAAAGCAAAGACTGGGAGACGATTGGCAGTGCAATGACAGAATTCATGTCTCTATCTTGTGAAATACCAAAATTTAAAAGAAAAAGATGCAAAAACCTTGACGGGACACTTGAATAGAGAACAAAATGGCAACACGAAATACATCCCTGTACGTGGAAATGTTCATGTTCAATTGTAATGAGAATTATGCTGGTTAAAATAACAGCAAAACCTGAAACTGCATTTTTAATGGACACTTCCCAATTCTGGGGCTATTAGAGTGTTGTAAAGCAATCTGACAGTGTCTTAAAAAGCTGTGTTATTCATGCCTGCTGTTTGATCCAGTAATACCACTTCTGTGGACTGTCTTCTCCCATCCCCCAGGAAGGAAGTCGTACATAGTATTTAATAAAGCTGGTAAGACAAAATGCACACTCCTGCATTATTTACAAAGCAAATCCACATTCCCGTGTTAGGCAAATGCACTCACACACACAATTAGTGTCCAAGGGTTGCATAACTGAAATAAAACACTGCTTTTTCCCCTCAGCACAGTACTCCACTATAATTAATAATTACTTGAAGTTATACGGCATGTGACAAGATATTTGCAATATAATTTTATGTGCGGCACTCACGATCTAATTACACATGTGGAGGAGTCTCCCTGTGGCATACAGCCGTGTAGCTGTGCTGTTAAAATGAATGAACAGGAGCTGCACGCCGCAAGCTTGTAGAAAAGAATCTCTTGTTGTATTGTCAACAAAACAGCAAGTGCAGTAGAATACCTACGGTAGGATTCTGAAGTTCAAGTACATGTAAAAAAAAAGTAGGCCAATATGTTATTGGGACACGCAGGTGCATTGGTGAAGCCTGTGGAAAGATCTGTGGCATGAATCAGAAGTCAGGAGGTGATGGAAAGGTGGACAGCAGGGGCAGGGCAAGGGATCTCCCATGGCTGGGGAGGGGACTCCCAGGGGATCGGGAGCATTGTCTGCACACACCTATACGTGTCACTGCTGCTTTTATGGTTTCCATGTGGACACTAAGCAATTTTTAATGCATTTCGTACTAACTAAAGGAATATTAAGCCCATTCCCTGATTTACAATTAGGTACAAAATATGTATCTTGAATGAGAGAGATAGGGAAATGTTAGGTAGCAGTGACTGTGTTATAGAGATGGGAGATTGGGCAGGTGAAGGTTTCTTTTTTCATTTTCCCTGCTTTTTCCAAGCTGTCAGCTATTACTTAAATTACATTTTTTTGGTTGTTGTTTATTTCAAAGAACAAAAGGAAAAAAGGGAAAGTTGGAGACAGTTACAATCGTAAGATGACATGAGGACTCCTGCTTCCTTTGCTCAGGGGCAGAAGGGGAGATGAATTTGAAATGTAAAAGGAAGGATGGGTGTTGTGCCACAGTAGCTTGGGACACTTGCTTCTTATTTGGGAGCACTGGTTCAAGTCCTTACTACCCTGCGAATGTACCTGGAAGGGCAGCGGAAGAAGCCCCCCAAGTATTTGGGCCCCTGCCACTCACATAGGAGACCTGGGTGGAGTTCTTGGCTTCAGCTGGCTGCTTAGCCCTTTGGGGGGTGAACCAGCATATGGAAGGATGGAAGGTCTCTCTCTCTCTCTCTCTTTCTCTGTCTCTCTCTCTCTATCTTTCAAATAAATCAGTCTTTAAAAAAACTGTAAGAGGAGGAGCAGACATTTGGCACAAGTTAGGGTGTCACTTGACTGGCTCCCACATCCTACATCAAGAGTGTCTGGGCCAGAATCCTGATGCAGCTTCCAACTCCAGCTTCCTGTTAGTGTGCCTCCTGGGAAGCAGCCGGTGCGGCCTGTGTAATTGTGTCCCCTGCTGCTCATAGGGGTGGCTGGATTGTCTTTCTGGTTCTTTGCTTCATCCCAGTCCAGACATGGCTATGGCAGGCAGTTGAGGGAATGCACCAACAAAGGGGAACTAAGTTGTTCTGTGTCTCCCTCTCTCCCTCCTTCCTTCCCTCAAGTTAACAAATATAACATTGAAAAATTAATTAAATGTCAAAGGATCTGTTTAACAATAAATCAGTTGTTTTTTAAAGATTTATTTTATTTTTATTGGAAAGGCAGATATACAGAGAGGAGAGACAGAGGGGAAGATCTTCCGTCCCATGATTCACTCCCCAGGCAGCCACAACGGCTGGAGCTAGCCAATCCGAAGCCAGGAGCCTCTTCCGGGTCTCCCACGCGGGTGCAGGGTCCCAAAGCTTTGGGCCATCCTCAACTGCTTTTCCCAGGCCACAAGCAGGGAGCTGGATGGGAAATAGGGCTGCCGGGATTAGAACCGGTGCCCATATGGGATCCTGGGGCGTGCAAGGCAAGGACCTTAACCACTGCGCCATTGTGCCAGGCCCCAATATAAATCAGTTTTTAAATAGCAATGAATTCTTTCCTGTATGAGAGTGTGTTGATCTAGGTTGTATTCAGAAAAACTTTTTAATGCACGTTATTTTAATGACTTGCTGGTGAAATGGATGAATTAGAATGGCTGGCATGTCTGCATCTTTGTTTTGTTTTAAACTTTATTGTTTTTTTTTTTTAAAAGATTTATTTATTATTATTTTTTTTATTGGAAAGGCGGATATACAGAGAGGAGAGACAGAGAGCAAGATCCTCTGTCCGATGATTCACTCCCCAAGTGAGCGCAACGGCTGATACTATGCCGATCCAAAGCCAGGAGCCTCTTCAGGGTCTCCCACACGGGTGCAGGGTCCCAAAGCTTTGGGCCGTCCTCGACTGCTTTCCCAGGCCACAGGCAGGGAGCTGGAAGGGAAGCGGGGCTGCCGGGATTAGAACCGGCGCCCATATGGGATCCTGGACATGCAAGGCGAGGACCTTAACCACTTGCACCACTGCGCCGGGCCCAAACTTTATTGTTTTTGTGTAGTCATAAAAATATTACAGTTCATTTGAAATATTCTTCCACAAAATAACTTAGATCTGATTAAATATTAGACCTAGGTTTCCATTTAATGGAAGTGCAGGGGACAGAGGGTTGTATTGAAAGTCATCACAGGGTTTGGAGTGTTGGCCTAGTGGCTAAAGTCTTCACCTTGAATGCACTGGGATCCCATATTGGCGCTGGTTCTAATCCCAGCTGCTCTACTTACCATCCAGCTCCCTGCTTGTGGCCTGGGAAAGCAGTCAAGGACAGCCCAAAGCCTTGGGACCCTGCACCCGTGTGGGAGACCTGGAGGAAGTTCCTGGCTACTGGCTTTGGATCAGCGCAGCACTGGCCATTGCGGTCACTTGGGGAGTGAACCATCAGATAGAAGATCTTCCTCTCTGTCTCTCTTTCTCTCCGTATATCTGACTTTCCAATAAAAAATAAAATAAATAAATCTTTCAAAAAAAGTCATCACAAGAATAGGCCATGGAAAGTTACCCACTGGCATACAATGGGCATGGGTTGGGGGAAGACCAGGCTGAATCTGTCCACGTCATCCACTGGCAAATCTGAGCACCAGAACAGTGTGGGTCGAGCCAGGTTCAGTCACAACACAGACTAGTGCACAATACAGAATGCCAAGGTGAGGTTGCCTGTATCAGAAGGGACCGCAGTGCCCAACCAGCATGCGTGAGAACAAGGATGGGAGGGGGAAGAGCCGGCAGGGGAATAAGGGAGGGTTCCTTTGCTTGACAACTACTCCCACAGGAGAGCGTGGGCTAGGGTGGGAGCAGACCAGACTAGGTAGGGCTACAACACCTGTGGGCCTCACGTGGACTAGATCAGGAAAAAGCCGGGCTGGGCTGACTATTCCTACTGGTTCAAACAAAATTAGAGTGGGTAAGGGTTGTTTGGGCTTAGCCACAGCATCAACTGGTGGAGGCTGGCACTGGGGGCTAGTTCTGTCAAGTCAAACCACAGAACTATCTGGAGAGTGCATAATCCTGGAGTGAGAGAGGCCTGGGAGGAAAATAGTGGGCTCCTCCTCCTTGGGTTACCACTCCCACGGGAGGACATAAAAACTAAGACAGCGGCTGAGGTGGAATGGGGTGCGGGACAGACTGGACTAGTCTGCTACACATACCAGCAAACCAGGGTAGGGGGTGGTCCTGGTGGGGCTTATTGTGGGTCACTCCAACTAGGCTGCAGCTCCCCTTGGTTTATGTGAGGGCCGAGAATGTCATGGGCAGAACCAGACTGGACTGCAACACCCATTGGTTCCAGTGGAAATCGGGGCTGAAAACAGAACCAACCCAGCAATTGCAACCACCAGCTGATCAGAGCCATGGACTGTGCCGGGCCCTGTACCTGCTAGTACATACAAGAATCTGGTCTGGGAACACCTCAGACAAAGTTTCTTTGGAGATCTCCCCAGCCAAAATGCTGGACTCAGAACCCTAACCAAGAAAAGAGAGAAGACAGAACAGGTCAACCAACCATCTCAGCTCTATCTTGGCAGCGAAATACAAGGCAAATGGAGACTCTATGATCGACTATGTCAATCAGTAGATTCTTCATAGTGCTTGGAGTGGCAAGATTGGCAACGATTCATAACTGTTGAAATATCAAATCCACTTGAGCAAGAACTTCAGAGCATACCCTAAATCCGAGACCTGGGGTGGGCGGGTAATTGGGTGGGCCTTCTCCCTTAATACCCCTCTTAAACATGAAAAAAAAAACAGTATGGAAAAAATAATAGTCTTACCCACTTTCCTGTAACCCTTGAACCTTTTTACCCTAATTAACTATGTAAAGATTGTCAAAATATTAAAAAAATAAATTTAAAAAGAGTCATCACAGATCTGTTGCATAGGGCACATGAACCATTTATTGTTCCATCAATAAATGGTATGAAAAATGGGGAGGAGGGAGGACAGTGTGTAAGCCTCTAGTTATGTATCAGCCAGATGCAAGTATAAGTCTTATTTTACTCTAGGTTTAAAGTAATGCAGGGAAATAATTGGGGAAAATGGGACACTGACTGATGGGAAAATGGGACAATATCTGATGATACTGAAAAATAATTGTTAATTTTTTAGGTGTCGTTCTTGCACTTTTTTTAGAGAGGTGGAGTGACATATTTGGGGAATGCTCATGTCTGCTAGTTCACTCCCTAGATAACTTCCCTGGCTGAAACTGGAAGCCAAGAGCTTTCAGGTCTCCCACATGGAGACCTGTACCATGTACAGACCAGCTGTCTGTACCATCAGCACCGCCTGAATTAGCAGGAAGTTGGAGCCAGGCACTCAACTCTGGGACACTGGTGTCTTTACTGACATCTTCACTGCTGGTCTGAATGCTTGCCCCTTCATGAACTTTGAGGACCCTCTGCCCCCGTGTGTATTTGAGTACTTATTGATGGATGAATGAAACAGACCTGACTTGGGCTACAGTCTTCCAGGAGTATGAGGCATAAAGATGGAACGAGCCATGTGTGATGCTTGGAGCTGGGTGATGAGTACACCTGTTCTAGCTACGTTAATGTTTGTATGGAAACAATGAAAGGAATATACATACACAGCTTGAAAGTTCTAGAAAGTACAAAGGAGATGAATGGAAGGAAATGACTGCCCTTAACGGTGTAATAAAAATACTTTTATGCCCTTTCCTTATCCTATATATCCAAACGTTTTTAAGAAATTAAATTTCTTACCTGGCTTTGTATCTGACTTTTTTATTGTAGACACTTTTGGGTGTTCATGTATCTAGCTCCTCAGCATCATGTTCATAGCAGAGTGTTATCTCTGACCATGTGGGCGTGCACACACTCGGTGCCTCATCTAACCCAATCCTCTACACTGGGTATCTAAGTTGTTTCCTTTTTTTCCCTGCTCAGACAACTCTGTTGTGTACTTGTGCGATTTTTTTCCTGCCATGCCAAAGCTCATTGGAAATGTGATACAATTTTAAACTACTCTCTATGATGGCTTATTTCATTATAACCTTAGCAACCTTAGATCATATATACAACATTTCAAGTGTTTACCAGTCGGCTAGAGGGATAAAAAAAAATCTCATTTTAATTTGCATTTATCTGTTTATTAGTCATTTCATGTGAGCATTAATCATTTATGTTTACTTTGTGACTAGGTGCCTGTATTTTCCCTCCAAAATTGTTATATTAGTGCATCATTTAATTGATTTAAAAGGGCTATTTACATATTTATTTCTTTATTTAATTTGAGAGGCAGAAAGACAAAGAGACAGATTTAGAGAGCCAGAGAGTGCTGCTGCCTCACTCTCCCAGCACGCACAATAGCTAGTCTGAAGCAAGCTGCCGGGAACTTAATCAGGATAGTGGGGGCACAAGTACTTGAGCCATTAGCTGTTGACTCCCGGGAATAGCAGGAAACTGGAATCAGGAACAGAACCAGAAAGGACTTGAACCCAGCCAGTCCCCAGTACACTGCAACCACAAGCATCCCAAGTGGCTTCTCAACTGTTAGGGCCCACATCTGTTCCTCTGTCTCTATAGTTAAGAAGCATGTGACACACACACAGTTTTTTATGGAATGAAATTATCCTACAACATGTTTGTAACTCTAGCATTATTTTTTTTTTCCTGTACCTGAATCTTTTGAAAAAACAAAACAAAAACCTGTGAGTTTTAGTGCCTATATATTATTCTTTGTGTTGGTCTAACATGCTTGGAGCATTTTCCTGTTTCAGTGCAGTTAGGTTTTGCAACATGTCTACTGTTTTGAATCTTGCTATAGCAATGTCCTTGTGCATAATCTTCCAGTATTTAGCTGCTGTTTCCTCAGGGAAATGCTAGGAGGTGTGTGTACCTGTTGTACATTAAGGCCCCTAAGACCTAACACCGAGTGGGCCTTTGCAGCTGTGTGATTGACAAGCTCATCACAGCATCGGAGAATTCTTATTTCAGAACAGCCTGGACTAGCCTAGGCATTCAAATTGTTTTGGTTTTTGCTTATTTGATCTTCAAAAATGGTGTTTCATTATTGTAATGTGTAAGCTTTGAGTACTAATGGGTTTGTGTAGTTTTTGAACTAGATCTCAGTAAAGTGTGCATGTGAGAAAGGGGGAAAGAATTGGCTCTTTGAGTTCTTTCTTATTTTTATTCTGCAAAGTTCTGTTTTTTCTGGTCACATATAAGCAATTTTGTACTGTGTCTGAACTGGTTATGCTGCAAATATTTTGTCTGCTGCCTCCTCTCCTTGAGTTTGCTTTATAATCTAATTTTCTTAGATTAAATTCTGCAGTTGGAGCCCTCCTGTGTGACAAAACAACCCCTGAATTTGCCCAGCAAATAGCACACCTGAGATAAATGAAATTTTTTTTAATGTATTTATTTGAAAGAGGGGGAGAAAGAAAAAGAGAGATCTTCTATCCACTGGCTCACTCCCCAAATGGCTGCAACAACCAGAGCTGGGTCCTGCCAAAGCCAGGAATCAGGAGTTCCATCCTAGTATCTCATGTGGGCATCAGTTGAGCCATCACCACTGCCTGCCAGGGTCTGCGTGGAGCTGGGAATCAAGCTCAGATACTCCAGTGCAGCATCTCCACTGTTGAGCTCAACACCAGCTCCTCGGGATCCAGGGAGTATAAAGTAGCCATGAAGAAAATGGGCTGGGGGTTGGTGGTGTTGGCGCAGTGTGCGAAGCAGCCACTGGAATGCCTGTTCTCACTTGCACTTTCCATCCAGCCTCCTGCTGCTGCACTCTGAGAGGCAGATGGTGGTTCGAGTACTTGTGTCCCTGCCATCCAAGGGGGAGACCCAGATGGAGTGCCTAGCTTCTGGTTTCAGCTTGGCCCAGCCCTAGCTTTTGGCATTTGAAAGAAGTGAACCAGCAGATGGAAGCTATCTGTCACTCTCACTCTGCCTTTCAGATAAATAATAAATGGACTTTAAAGAAGGCTAGACAGAAGGATTGGGGGCAGTGGGCTGTGTTACAAAGGAGGTAGTAAGATCAGCTTCTCACCTCTCTTTACCTTCTCTGGAACCCTGGAGAAGCAGGCGGTAGATGCTCTGGGTGATCTGTACTCGGCCGAGTGCGTCCCAGCAGGACCTTGGTGGCGGCCGTCTGACTTCCGTGTTAGATCTTATGAAGAATACATGTGGCTAAGTGGCAAGGACTCAAGTTGCTGAGGGCAGATAAATGAGTTGTCAGCCCAGCCATGATTGTAGAATGTGAGGGTCTCTTGTAGGTGACGTTTTGGGTTGCATGTCTTCCCCTGCTAAGCTGTGGCATCTGGGAGTGGCTGCCACTACTTTCTCTGCCTACACTGGGTGGGTGGGCAGTGAGCAGGAAGAGGGTTTGTCCCTTTAGTCCCAACTGATTCATGAAAGAAATCAGTGCGGTCTCTATCTGCTCCAGATATAATGTGATCTAAATATGATCTTCCCCTAATAAGATTAGATGAATCTAATATGGTTTTCCTCTAAAACACAAATACCGCACCACTTTTAATTGTAGTAGCCAAATTAGATTACTCATCCCAAATTAGATTTCCAGCAAACTTAATTTGAACATGATCTCAGGACTGCAGGCCCTGCATCGTTTTTTAAGATATTATGCCCATCAGTGGGATGCTGCTATGCTTGCTGCATGTTTCTCCGTGGTGACCTGAAAAGGAAATAGGTGCACATCTGGAAGTAGAGCTGAGGGACACACTCGGATTCCTTCCCTTAGCACCGAGGGTTGTTTCCCCTTCCTGTCCATGCAGCCCTGCTGCTGCTGGAAGACCAGAAGCAGACAGAGCAGGGTCTTGGTAAGAAGCTTGCTGGGATTTCAGCATTGCTTGCACTCGAGGAGGGTACTTCAAAAGGCCTGTGCAAAATGGACTGAAACAGTATGTTTATTTGGATAGGGAAAACTTGGAAATCTATGCTTTTTTTTTTTCCATGAACTTTTCGGGGATCTCTCCATTTGGGTGCAAATTGAAATCCATAGGTTTGGTGGGGTTTTTTTTCCCCATAATTCACATTTTTCGTAAACTTTAAAAAAATTCTTTATATGCATGAGTTTCAACATTTTGTTTTGCCCCTAACAATAAACTTAGCTTTTAATTCTACTCTTGCCCAGTCTTTTCAAAGTGCTTCCATATCTTCTGCTTTCCCTAATTTCACAGACTGCCAAAGATCCAGTGCACATTGGCTTATGTAGCAGAAGCCAATGTCTTAGTTTATATGACTGAGCTATTCAAATAGGAGTAGAGCAGTTTTACCTGGTCTCAAGCAAGATGCCCAAATCCAATTTTCCCCATTCACTGTTGGTCCCTTTCTCAGGTGTAAGTTCCTTTCAACTTACAAGGTGGTAGGCCCATGGCTTTGAGGCCTTCAGGTTTCCAAGAAGTGGGCTTCCTTGAGTGCTCAACCAAGAGCCTGGAATTGAACCTGGTTGTGCCTGGTTGGCATGACGTAGATCCTATACACTTTTGGACCAGAGGGGGTTGGATACTTAGCTGGACCAGTTACTTGGCTGAGGGGATGGGATGCATGACCTGGGGGATTCTGGAGGGTGCTGGAGAAGTAGACAGGGTAACAAGTGACCCCGAGAGGGAGGGCACGCTTATGACAGAGGGAATGAAGTTCACCATGAGATCAACTCATTCAAAACTTTGTGATGTTGGCCTAGGACCAGATCACCATCTGATGTGTCTCTTCATTTCTTTTCACTGTATCCCACCTCCTTCCTACCACTGCCTCCTTCAGCCCTCTCCTGTCCATGCTTTCAACCCCAGCATGAGGTTCTTCATTAAGCAGACAGCCAGTCAATAATTGTTAACTTGCTATTGACTGACCAGTGTACCATCAGACCTGAGGTGGCCTTTCCGCTCATCCTCTGTGAATATCATTATAGAAAATCTGATGGGGTCGATTCCAGTTATTAATTTGTGAATCGTGCCTGGTAATTCAGTCTGTTTTTTCTTGAATTATGGGGTTCTTCCATCCAAAGGATGGAGGGGATCCACATTCCAAAGAACAAGAGAATGTGTGTGTGTGTGTGTGTGTGTGTGTGTGTGTGTGTGTGTATGTGTGTGTGTGTGTGTGTACACAGATGGGCATATGGACCTGCAAAATCCAGTATGTTTGAGGTCTCAGCTCAGGTTTGAGAACACAGTTGAAATTAGATTGGATGCTTTAGTGACTTTTTGTAATAGTCACTATTGGTAAGGTCTCTGTTCATTCCTTGATTGTGGGGTTGATTCTGGAAGGTCAAGGCTTAGTCTTAATCACTTGACTGTTGTTATAGTGACATCTATAGCACTTACTGCCATGCTAACAGCTGGGTGACCCGTTGATGTCTGGCTCTCTGTCTAGGGTCCGTGTTCCTCCTGAGGGTTCACATGTGGCCATTCCTCTACTTTGCACTTGTCTGGTTCCTTTTCTCCATTCCTTCATGAGTGCTCTTGACACATTGCAAGGGTAAAGGAGGCGTACACAGATTCATTAAGTGGTTCTAGCTCTCTCTTAGGCCCCTCTCCCCAACCTTCTCCATTCTCACCCTCCTCCAAGTAAACCTTAGATTTCTTGAAGGTAGAGAATGTACTTTCTGTACTTTGTGTTCTGTCTGAGACTCAACATGTCAGCATCATAGTGCCTGCTCTGTGTTTGAATGAATGGATTACATGGTGAGGAGAAGCCATTGGTACCTTCTAGAACCTGGCTTTGGGACAAGGTGAGCTCCGAGAAGAAGAGACATGATAAGGATGGGTTTGAGAGCTGGCTGTGCCAGCCCCTGGCCACTCCTGATGTCTGGGTTGCATCCTCCTAGCTACCAGAAAATGTCTATAAAATTGACTTTTCAACACCAATCACAAGAAACTTTATCATAGAACTGAGTACCCCTCCAGAAGTCCACATGGTTGAAATGAGAGGATAGGGCCAGCTAGGAGCCCAGAAGGAAGGACACAGTGCAGCCCCTTGTTTCTTTGCATTGGCTGTGGGACTACTCATTGGCAGCAACAGGTGCACATGTGGAATGGGTAGGAAGCGTCCAGGTGCTCGGGCATCCCTCAGCAGCCCTGAATGTGGCCCTGCCAAGCAGATCAGCTGTGCTGCCACCATCCTGCTTCTGGTTCCCAAAGTCCTGATTCTGGGGTGGCTATCCTCTCTCAGTTGCCACTTGCTCCTTTCCAGCCAGTCTTCCTTGGAAAGTCCTTTTCCCTCTACGCTGTGCTGGATGTGGCCATTCTCTCCTCTCTCTCCACTGCTTACATTGCTGTTCCCAGAAGCCTGTCCACACCTGTGTCCCATATCACCCTGTACTGAACGAGGCTCCAGAGCCAGGCATAGTGACAGGTGCTTCTCGTCTTCTGTGGCTCTGGCTGGTTCCTGAAGTCCACAGAGATGTGAGAGAACCTCTTTTTCAGGGCATTAACACTCTTTTTCCTGGAAGGGATGGGCAGGGGACATAGGCACAGCAGTGCTGGCCCAGGGTGACAGCCTGCAGGCCACCTGTCTGGCTCCTCTTGGCTCTGTGTGCCTTGGCCTCCTGCTCCAGCCCATCTTCTTCCTTGCAGCCTTCAGGCTTATTTGTGCCTCTCAAAACTGTCCCCACTAGTGGATGAGGCGCTGTCCCCTTCCAGGAGCAGGTAGGCTTTCTTCCATGTTGGTCCTTCTTGCAAGCTGGCTGCATCTTTGGCTTCCTCTTCTCCCACCTCAGAGCCTGGGCCCCTGAGTGACAGCACCTTGGGGGTTTAGGGGTGCCAGTAGACACCTGGGTGACCTCCACGCCTCCTGTGTATAGACTACATCCTCTGTGTGGAGGAAGGGGCACCCAGCTGAGGCTGCCCTGAGCCCTGGACAGAATCTAGTTACCCCGATTTCTTTAACATGCACCAGGGAAGGCATGTGATGCAAAGTGGATTTTTATTTGCGAGATATTGTGCTGTATGGATTAGGTTGGCCTTACACTTTTCCGTAAATTTTTAAGGTAACTTAAAAATAATCAGAGGATTAAGTGATTCTCTGGGAAGCAGGGAGGTAGCTTTTGATTTTTATAGACTTTTCCCTTCTGGGAGGCACTCCCCAGGAGGGATGCCGAGTCCCAGGCCCGGGAAACGAACTATCATTTCTCTCATTGTGACTAATCTACAAGAATGGACATAATAACCACACACTCTGTGAGATGGGAAAGGTGTCACACACCAGCCCTGTCCTCTTGCTGGAGACTTCTGTCACCAAGTACACGTGTGAGTGTATGTTTCCTTTCAAATGCAAGTTTGAAGTAATTTCTAGATTCTAGAAATAATACACGGTGCTTGCAGAACATGGATTGAAGTTGGCATGCTTTGCTTTTACCTCTTGGAAATAATCAGACATTATTTTCATGTGAATCTTTCTAGACTTTTTTCCTTCTATGTACTCACATAAATGCTCAGACACACCGTTAGTATATTTACACGAACTAGATCATATCACACACACACACACACACACACACACACACACAAGAGGACTCTTCAAAAAGTTTGCAGAAGGAATTAAAAGACAAATATGGGCCCAGCGCAATAGCCTAGCAGCTAAAGTCCTCATCTTGCACACACTGGGATCCCATATGGCCCCAGTTCTAATTCAAGCAGCCCCACTTCCCATCCAGCTCCCCCTTTATGGCCTGAGAAAGCAGTCAAGCAAGGTCCAACACCTTGGGACCCTGGACCTATACTTGCTTGGGAGACTTAGAAGAAGCTCCAGGCTCTTGGCTTAGGATGGCTCAGCCTCCAGCCATTGCAGCTGCCTGGGTAGTGAACCATAGGATGGAAGATCTTCCTCTCTGTCTCTCTTCCTCTCTGTATATCTGCCTTTCCAATAACAATAAAGTAAATCTTAAAAAAAAAAAAAGAAAAGAAAAAAGACAAGTTTACTTTGGCACAAACATTCTTGAAATTCATCTGCAAAAATATCATGGGAAGTACATGTTATGAAGAAATTAGACATGGATTTCAGTTGGTTTGCCTCTTCTACCTCACAGTGTATCAGGGATGCTTGCTCCACATCTCTGTGGATGGATGCGTTCATCCATTCGGCGGGTACTCCCTCGGTGCCACCACGTATCTGCCAGGTATCCGGCAAGAAGAAAGCCCCCTCCCCTCCTAGCTCCTACAGACTGGTTGGGAGACAGTCCCTCATGATCCAATATGTAGAAGGTGGGCAGTGCTGTGAGCCCCAACGAGATGGGTAAGGTGCATTTTGCAGTTTTTATCAGAGTGGCCAGCTGTAGGGCAGCCTCTGATGTCAGTGGGCATAGTGGGCAGTTGGTCCTGTTAGAGTGGCTGCCAGGCTTGGGGCTATAGGAGATGCCATCACTGCCTAGGGGGCTTTAGAAGGCAGGACCCACCCAGCTCCCATGTGCTCAGATTTCACTGCTGGAATACTTCCCAAGTCGGTCATTAAGAGCAGTGGTGACCAGCACTGTTTGGATACCATAAAGCACTTTCCAAAGCAGCTTTTTCTTTTTTTTTTAAACTCACTTATAAATCTGTGTTTTCTTTGCAAGGCAGAGTTGAGAGAGAGAGATCTTCCGTCCAATGGTTCACTCCCCTCACGTGACCACAAAAGATTGGGCTGGTCCAAGTCAAAAGCGCATCAATGGTGGTAGGGACCTGAGTGCTGAGGCCACCAGCCACTGCCTTCCCAAGTGCATTGGCAGGATGCTGGAACAGAAGGCCGAGCAGCTGGGATTCCACTCAACAGTCTGATCCAGGATGCAGTATTGTAAGCAGCAGCTTCACCCCATGTGCTACAATGCTGGCCTTGGCTTTTTATCCATTATCCTGGCCCTGCTGTTTATCCCCTGCACAGTTTGAGGTGAATATCCTGCTTCTCCAGGCCACAGGATTTGTGTGCAGTTCACATGAGTGACATGTGCAGCTTGGTGTTGCAGAGAGCCCAGATGGTCAGCTCTCTTTCTTCTTGCCCTTGTATCACTGACCTGTCTTTCAGGGTGTTATGCCCAGTTCAAGGTGAGGTCACCGAGACCTTGGAGTTTAATGATGCTCATGAACAAGTTCAGAGCAGTTACAGTGAGTGGAACAAAGTCTCTAACCTTCAGACACCAGGCAGCCAAGACCCTGGGAGCATCTGCCTTTCTCCTGAAATCACAGCTTTCCCTGCTCACAGACAAATGTGTCCAGGGAGAGAAATTCCACTCTGTGCCTTTGGATGGCTCTCCACACCCCGGGCAGGGGTAGGGCTGATGCCTGTTGGGGTGGGAAGAAGGATGGGTGAGGAGCCCTCCCCTCCACACCACCGAGCATCCCCAGTGTACCCAGCCGGAAGGTGGTGCAGCATCTTCTCTCTGCCCCCATCACTGTAAACACCAGCAGGTGAGGAGCCGGATCAGACTGGGACAAGGGAACTGGTGACTTTTCCAGTTTCATGTTTTGCATATTGAGACAGACCACCCCACTCCCAATCCCATCCTTATATGTGCTGTATATTGCTACAAAGCAACATCACCACAAACACAACACAACCCTTTGGTCCTATACACTTGTTCCTCTCTCCGTAAGTTTCAGATGCAGCCTCACACTTGAGGCTCAATGAGTCCTCCTATGCTCCTATGGAACTAAGCGGTCTCCTTTTCACAGCCAACTTCAGAGGTCCCATGAGCCTGATGGGAGGGCCTGTGGGTGGGGCCAGCACGTGGCACTGGGCATGCTGTGGGTCTACTTCTCAGCGATGGAAAGTTGGGTGCCTACCGCCTTGGAAACCATCACATAGCTGGTGGCTTCGTGTAGTTAAAATAGCACCAAGAGTTTCATAGTTTGGGTTTAGCAGGCTTTTGCAGGCTTGCTTGGGAGACTAGCTGTTGTTTCAAATAAGGTTTCTTGCGACTGTGTGTTGCTGTCTGCATTCTAATGAAATGACTTTTAAGCCACTTTTAGAGCAAGTTGTCTGTACCTGGGACATGGGTGGATTGGAACTCATTGTGTTTCCTTACACTGTCTTGTAACCCCGAGCCCCTGATGGTGTATAAGCTCCTGGTAAGTCCTCTGGAAGCGGGGCTTAAATGTAGCATGTTCAGAAATGGCACTGCAGCTGTCACATGATAGCATGGAAGTGTATCCAACAGAAGTAGGGCGATTGGTGTGGGTGCCGCGCCTGAGTTCTGGGACAGCACTCAACTGTGGACCGGGTCCTGTGAAAACAGTTCACAAAACTGGACTCAGGAAAGAGAAGATTTGGGAGGAATTTGCTTGCTGCTTCTTTATTTGAAGCACCATCATATGGTCCCCACAAAGAATCCAAGGGAGATGTCTTTGTAACTTAAAGGGAAGAGTTTAACCTCCAAAACTGATAGGAGGAGATGCTTTAGAGGTAGTGAGTACCCTATCGTTAGAGGTATGCAAGTAGTCTGCTTAATTGTGGAGAAAACTGGAAGACTAGACTTTGGCAATATTCTCTAGCCAAAAGCTTCTACAATTTTTGTGCATGAAATTGGGTTTCATCCTAAGGCCTTCGAGTCAGGGAGTGCTAATAGTGACCTCCTGCAGTGGAAGTGAGAAGGACAGGGCTGCCTCAGTCTGTGCTAAGCAACCCGAGCCCCTTGGTCTATCAGTGATGTCTGCTGAAGCAGCAAGCTGCCCAGGATATGTCTTCTCTTTTGCAGTGGTGATGGTGGACGTGGCCATCAGCCCAGGTCAAGCAAGACTAGGTTGACCAGTCGTGCCAGGTTACCCAAGGCCGAGGGACTTCCTGGAGCATATACTTTTCCTGTTAAAGCCAGGAAGAATTGGCCACCTGAAGCTCAAGGGTGGTCCTCACAGGCACCCCCGGGGCCTTCTGCTTCTCCAGCTGCCCCACAGAGGGCTGCATCTGCCTTCTCAGAGCACCTGCATAGACCTCTGCCCTCAGCAGGAACCAGAGACACAGGCCAAGGAGATGCCTTGCATGCAGTTCCTGGGAAATGGATGCAATGTCCTGGCAATTAATTAATTTGTTTAATTAATTAAGATGACTTTGCTAATTACATGTACAGGAGATTGCACATTTCATTAGGCTGAGCAGATGGCTCTACTAACAATTACGAAAGCCTGGGCTAGCAGGAGGGAAAGCCTACGTCTGCTTCAATTAAGCCTGTCATCCCACAAGTCACAGGCATGATGCAGTGAGGAGGAAGCTTTTGATTTTCTTCTGGTAGTTAGCACTGGTTCGGGAGACCCAGTCCGTCATGGCAGCTGGCAGATGTGGAGTGTGGCTTGGGCAGACGGAGTCACCTGGACTAGTCCTGAGCCTTCACATTGGGCAGTTTGTTAACCGACTGAATTGGGGTCCTACACCAAGAACAGCTCTGCAAAGAATGAGCCACCTGAGCTGCCTGGCCCAAGACCTTACCTTGTCCTGTGCCCACTGCCTGCTTGGGGAGTTCCACAGACCAAGCAGAATCAAGAGGACAGACTCCAGATCAGAAACAGATGGACACATTCACATACCAAGTCTTACCTGTCCTTTAGTGATTGGGCTATCACAGAATTGATTGTGCTTCTGGAAGTTCTAACTATGGTAAAAAGAACGATGATTAAAAAAAAATTATTTATTTTATTTTATTGCAAAGTCAGATATACAGAAAAGAGGAGACACAGAGAGGAAGATCTTCTGTCCGATGATTCACTCCCCAAGTGACTGCACCAGCTGGAGCTGAGCTGATCCAAAGCCAGGAGCCAGGAACTTCTTCCAGGTCTCTCTTGCGGGTGCAGGGCCCCGAGACCTTGTGCCGTCCTTCACTGCTTTCCCAAGCCACAAGCAGGGAGCGGAATGTGAAGTGGAGCAGCTGGGATTCCATCCAGTGACCATGTGAAATGCTGGTGCTTGAAGGTGGGAGATTAGCTGTTAAGTCATGTCCCCGTTCCCTGCCAGTAATGGCGATTGATCTTTGGCCAGTATTAGCCATCTCGTCTGGGCCAGAAACTTTTTATACTGGTTTTAACCTTGAATAACCCTTTTTATACTGGTTTTAACCTTGAAATCCCCAGGGCAGGTGCTAATTCACAGGTGAGAAAACCGAGACTTGGAGAAACCAAGTCAAAAACTTGGTATTACAGTGAGGTGGGGTCAAACCCAGGGCTTGCTCTCTACATAGCCCCTTGTTTTTTCCCCTCCTTGTTCGACTGAGAAATGATCTGAGATCGTGAAAATCCCACACCCAAATCTGAAAGGAGTTAATGGGGAGACCCACCAGTTTGTGGCTGTTGTGAAGCTGGTACTAACTGATGGTCTCTGGGCCACCTGCCAGCTAAGTGGCAGGGGAAGGAGGTGGGCCCAGAGGAATTGGTTCTGCACAGTAGCCCATCCCTGAGGCCAAGGCTAGCTGCACGAGGATTAGCCTCTAAAATCTAAAGTCCGACCCGCTGAGGCTGTGACAGAGGAGTGAGGCACGGGTCAGAGAAAGTTCTAGAAAGAGTTGCATACAAGAGACTCCTACTGAATGCACTCTGACAAGAATCGTGGTTTACTCAGTACCTTGTTCTGAAGCTTCGAGTGTGGTGTGCGAAGAAGAAACCAGAGTTGAGGAAGGAGCAGAGACCATTTTGTGGAAGGTTAAACACAGCCGGCTGCTGCTGGGGAGTGGGTGATGATCCTGGCAGCCATCTCCTTGCTTCAGCAGCTGGAGCACTGCCCTCAGAGAGCCCTGCGTCCACCCTCCGTGCACGGTCCTACAGGGTTCTGTCCTGTCGCAGTCCCCAAGGTAATCCTGGGCTACCAATTCCTGTTCTAATGTGGTCGCTCCCTGCTCCTTATGAACTAGAACTGGAATAGGCTGGTGCATCTGAGCCACAAGGAAAAAAAAAGTAAATCATTCTTGAAATGAGGGAGCCCTGAAAATATGACTCATTTCCATAGCCTGCACAGGTAAGAAAGGGCCGTTTGGTTGTGACTGGCAACTACCATGCAGTTTCGAATTTTGACTCGGCTGCCGTTGTTTTGGAGATTGAACCAGATATTTGATCTGAGTTGAAGATGGTGACAAAAGAGGCTGCTCCATTAGAGCACAGTTCTTGACTGGGGAGCGTGCTGCAGCCTACAGGAGGCCAAGCAGATGAATGGCTGCCAAAAATGGATTGAATGTTCATTAAATGGGAAAATGAAAAAATGGAAATCTTTAAACTTGTGCAAGATACAAATGTATTTTTCTTTGTCATGTATCTGGCTTCTGGGTCCAGCCATGTCCAGCTAGGCCTGCTGCATCGGGAAGAGCACCAGGCTCATTTATACGATTTGTTTCTATTTTTCTACACCTGTTTTCAAGAGTGGCTGTGGGTGTGAGGCCTGCTGTCTGTGTGGGTAGGTCAACCTGGAGGAGTTTGGCTGAGTTTTCTTCACACCTGCTGTGAAGTTCCAGGTTTTGCAGTCTAAACACAGCTATTTAGCAATCTCCATATGTAGTCTTACTCACTCAGAACAGGCAACCATCAGGAAATGGCATCATGAGACTTACTACTTGTCTCCAGCTTTGGATAGGATTTCGTAGGAGGACCAAAGTATCAGAGTTCAGAAGAACTTGGACATTCAGTGGTGACTTTTCAGAAATATCATTGGGGGTCTGGCGTGAGGGTCTAGCAGCTAAAGTCATCACCTTGAACACTCGGGATCCTATACGGGCATTGATTCTTATCCCGGCAGCCCTGTTCCCATCCAGCTCCCTGCTTGTGGCCTGGGAAAGCAGTCAAGGATGGCACAAAGTCTTGGGATCCTGCATCCATGTGGGAGACCCGAAAGAGGCTCCTGGCTCCTGGCTTTGGATCGGCTCAGCTCCAGCCATTGCAATCACTTGGGGGGTGAATCATCAGACGAACAATCTACCTCTCTGTCTCACCTCCTCTCTGTATATGTCTTTCCAATAAAAATAAATAAGTCTTAAAAAAAAAATCTTTGGGCATTTGCCCCAGCTATCAAAGCTGGAGTCAAGGGGTGGAGGATGGGACAGGAAAACAGGAGCCTGCACCCTGGCATAGTAGGCTAAGCTTCTACCTGTGACAACGGCATCTCATGTGGGCAATGGTTCACATCCCAGCTGCCCTACTTTTTTTTTTTAAGATTTATTTATTTTATTATTGTAAAGTTAGATATACAGAGAGGAGGAGAGACAAAGAGGAAGATCTTGCATCCAATGATTCACTCCCCAAGTGACTCCAATGGCCGGTGCTGTGCCAATCCGAAGCCGGGAATTAGGAACCTCCTGAAGGTCTCCCACACCGGTGCAGGGTCCCAAGGCTTTGGACCGTCCTCAACTGCTTTCCCAGGCTACAAGCAAGGAGCTGGATGGGAAGTGGAGCTGCCGGGATTAGAACCGGTGGCTATATGGGATCCTGGCGTGTTCAAGGTGAGGACTTTAGCCACTAGGCCACCACGCCGGGTCCCAAGCTGCCCTACTTCTGATCCAGATCCCTGTTTATGGCCTGGAAAGTGGAGGATGACCCAAGTACTTGGAACCCTACATCCATATGAGATATATGGAAGAAGCTTCTGGTTCTTGGCTTCATACTGGCCTTACTCCAACTGGGAGATTGACCCATTGGCTTTTCCAGCCCTCTTAGAGGAGGTTGGGTGATAACATTGTCCAGCCCACTGTCCAACACAGATCACCTGTGGAAAAAAGCCAGAAATAAAACAAGCACCTGTCGCCACTACCAAAAGCAGATGTGTCTGGAAGGTCCTAAGCATGTGTGATGTACCAGATGGGAACCCTGGAATGAGGGCGGGGACGGGCTTGGAGGTCCCAGGACGGCCATGTGGTTAGTTGCTGCCAGGGTCTGGGTGCACAATGGCAGGTGGATGCCGGGAGAGCTATCACAAGTCATGATGGGCTCCTCGGGCTGGTGCAGATGGCAGGGCAGAGGCCAGGAGCACCATGTGGGTGTAACTTGGCTTCAGCTCCCAGCTCCTCATTCTTGGAAGCAAGACAGATGCTTTTCAGGAGTTAGGAAATGGCTTGCTGATTTCCTGGTAAATTCCACTTTAATGAGCAAATGCATTAATTTAGGACGCTAACTTCTGTTAGCAACTCTTAATGGTACCATTTTGAATCTTGTATCTCTGTGCCTGTGTGTGTGCTCATGCATAAGCTCACACGTACACGTGTGTTTAAGTCTGTGTATGTGCATGTTGTGTGTGCACACATGATGTGTGCATGTGTGTTCATATTCATGCATGTGTGTACTCATGCATGTGCAAACCCCATCGTCACATTTCCCATGACCCACATCATTTTTCTTTTTCTCATTGCCTCCCAGAATCCCAGTCTTACTCAAAACTCTGGTTGGCCCTCAACCACACCCCTGATTTTTCTCCTCCATCATTCCTGTCCCTGTCCCCCTCCTTTTGCCCCCATGCTTGTAGGAGGCCAGCTGTGTGACACGTGACCAGTGGTCCTTAGGTTGCCCTTTGTGTCCTGCCCCCTTCCTGAATGGGGAAGGACAGCCAGGTGTGGGATGGATAGTGGTGCACTCTGGCTCAGGGAGTGTGCAAGGGCCTCAGGCTCTGTATTCCTAGCCAGCTCAGTTGCTGCTGCTGCTGCTGCTGCTAGCCCAGGTAGCCAGGACCCCACACCTCAACCTGGATGATGTTTATATCTCACTGCAAATGAGTTGTGTTGCAACCTCTGATTGGTGAGGCCTGGGGCTGGCTTTGATAGGCCACCAAAGTTGAGCACCATTAACCTGGGACTTTGCCTCTGTACCCTTGCCCCTGCCATCCCTCCTACTTCCCCATCCTTTGTCTGCATCTGTTAAGGTTCTGGGCATCATTCCAGACTCCATTCAGTGACTGTCACCTCCCAGTCACTCTCTGCCCCCCACTGGCACTATCACTTCCCTTGCACTCTCAATTCTTATGTGTCTGGGTATTGCATAATTTTGCTCTGCAGATAGGTGGCTTGAATGTGGCTGCCTCTCCCTGGAGTCTAGGTCAACCTTGAGTCTGCTCATCCACAAGTGGGGACTCCGTCAACTGCATAAGTCAGGTGGAGTTTGCCCTGGATATTACCTGTGATGGTGTGAGGCCCGCTGCAGCACACTTCCCCTGAGTGTCTTCAGGGAGCAGCAGGAGAAGCAGCACTTGAACCCAGCTTTTCCAAGAGGAAAAAGCCAGGTGCAAAGAGATTCTATAGAGCCTGAAGGTCAAGAGCCTCATAGTCTGGCTTCATTGTCCTTCAGGTGCACACAGCTGGTCTGGCTCCACTCTGAGATGTAGCTTTTGTAGTGATGGAGAGCTCCCGTACACTGGATTCACGCTCCCGAGTGCCCACAACAACTGGAACTGGGCCAAGGCTGAAGCCAGGAGCGAGGCATGCAGTCCAAGTCTCCCATGTGGGTGTACGGGGCCAATTACTGCGCCATCACCTGCTTTCTCCTAGGGTCTGCAGTAGCAGGAAACGAGTCAGGGGCTGCGTGTCAAGCCCAGCAGTTCAACTTGCCCCCGTCATCTCAACTTTCATTTTGAGCTCTAGGCTCGATACCCACCCCTTTCCCTCCTCTGACCAGGTATTTCCCTGTGAAGTGAGCAGAGCAAGGTTTGGCACAGGCTCCAGTGCATAGCTCAGGGTGTCCACTGGAATCTTTAGCTGCAGCATCTCTGGCCACCTCCCAAATCCCCTTGCTTGGCTTCCCTGCCCTGGTGCCCATTCTCCCTCCCTCTACTCTGGCCACATCATGTGCTTTTTTCTTGGGCACTTGCTAGGACCAGCACTGCACTGGGCAGGAACCACAAGTCGTCTTGCCTTTCCCTGGATCACCCCTACCCCCACTCCCAGTCTCATTGTGCTTGGCACACAGCCTGGGGCACAGCCAGGAGCTTCATTAAGGAGCTAAATGAACTTGGAACTGCGGCTGCTCAGACAGGCTTGGGTGGGGGAGATGCCCTAATGGTGTGACTAAAATTGGACCCCAAGGCTACCCACTCTGTATTACAGGGCACTGCCAGTTTTTCCTGAGCTGCAGCAGGCAGCATTTCTTCTGGGCAGGCTTCTCTGCCAAGGACTGGAAGGCATGCAACCTGAGTGCAGGAAGTCACACTGGTTGGCTCTGCTGCCTGCAAAGTTTAGGATGGACAAGGACGGGTGACTGGGCTGTGGGATAAATCATCCTCTGGGGAGAGGAAGGATCGTTCCTCCACCCTGGGCATCTGCAGCTGGCGTACTTCTGGAACAAGGTGGAGTGATGGAAATGGCCAGTTGTGGCTCCCAACTCTAACGGAGCACCCCAGGAAATCCCTCCAACAGGCCCCTCCATATGCAGGGGAGGAGGATGCTGGGCAGCTGGCACCGTGGCATGTGGCGGGGTAGTGGGATAGACAGAATGGGAACAGAGAGCCTAGTGTTCCTTAGCGCCTCCATTCATCTCAGTGTCTCCTACTCATCCACATATCATCGCTTTGTTTTACCATCGTGTCTTTTGTCCTGACTCTGTCAGTGTCCAGGAGTGCAATAGCAACAAAACAGGTGTGCATCTAGTTGAGGCCTGCACTGTCCGATGTGGCAGCCAGCAGCCTCAGTTTTTTTGATTCATAACAATTAAGCGAAATGGAAAATTCACTTTCCTGGTAGCACTAGCCAAACTTCAAGCACTCCCTGATGATAGGTGACTAAGTGGCTACTATATCAGACAGCAGATGAATTATTTTCCTTGCCAAGGAAAACTCCATTGATCTGCCAGGGAAAAACATGTTTGCTGTCTTTTAAAATCTGTGTAAGTTTCAAGTCTGTTTGAAAGGCAGAGAGAGGTGGAGACAGATGGAGATAGGCCACTCACTGGGTCATATCCCAAATGTCCCTAACAGCTGAGGCTGGGCCAGGCTGAAGCTAGGAGCCAGGAAGTCACTCTGGGCATCTCATGTACATGGGAGGGAACCAAATACTTGAGCCATCACCTGCTGCTCCCTCTGCCCAGGGTGTGCATTCGCAGGCAGCTGAATCCAAAGCAGAGTCAGAACTTGAACCCAGGACACTTTGGTATAGGATGTAGGCATCCCAAGGAGTACCTGTATCTGCTGTGCTGAAAGCCTGCCCTGAGACGTGTTTATTGAGTACACCAGTGAACAAATAAGGTAGAGCCCTGGAAGGCAAGAAGTTGAAATAGAGGGAGCTATGCCAGCAACAATAGATTAGACCTCATGTCAAGGAGTCAGAGACAGTCCCCAAGGAAGGGGTGGTTGAGTGTGAACTGGACAGGTGGAGACTGCGTTGACAGGCAGTTGAGGGAAAGGGCAGACAAGCGAGAACCCCAGAGTTAATGCACACAAAAGGCCCTGTCTTAGTGCACTGCTGGCATTTAAGAAAAAGCATGCCCTGCTCTTCACTCATCTCCAAGGTTCAGAACTGTGTGGACACAAAGACCCTGGCCGTCCCTGGAGCACGTAGACTCTAGATCCAAATGGCTGAAGTTCAGATCTACTTATTTAATCTTCTGGGACTTCAGTTTTCTCATCTGTGAAATGAAAATAACCGTATATGCCCTATAGGAGGTTTGAAAGAGTTGATATATATGTTTTATGTATGTGTGTGTGATTAAATGCATATATATTAGATATAGCACCTAAAAGTGCCTGGCACACAGCAGATGGCATTACTGTTGGCTCCTGTTGTTATTTTTGTTCCCCAGTGTCTGCCTTGTCAGCAGCAAGGATGCCCCATACTGAACTGCCTATAGAACTGAGGAAAGCTTGGGCTTATTCGCCAGCACCTGGGAGTAAGGTGTCTGGGCTCCCACCACCAGGTGAGCGGACAGTTCTGCTTCCCTGGCGCCCACCCTCCCCCCACTTTCCATGCTGGCCGTGCCTTTCTCTGCTGGCATTTCAAAGCATGCTTGGTTTGGCTGTGCAAAAGTCCCAGCAATTGTGATCCTTTCTGTGGCCTGCATGTCAAATGGCCTAATCATAACTGTCCAGCAGGGTCAGCCCTGACACAGATGTGTCAGCTTCATATCATTGTGCGTGTCAGGACCTGAAAGTGGAAAAGACAGCCTGGGCTGACCCTCAGCGTCTCAGCGGTAATTAGGCTATGGGGTTCGGTCGGCTACAGGGAGCCAATCACACACTCACAGCTCTGACACATCAGAGGGAGCCCCAGCCCATTTTAGCTCCCAACCACCACCACCGCCCTGCCCCAGGCCTGTGATGGCTCTGGCCTGGGTGCGGTCTTGGGGTTTGATTCTCTTTCTCCATCAGGGAGGTGTGTCCATTAGCAAAGCCATGACATGTTCCACCTGGCCGTTGTCACAGGTCTGCCTTGTTCCCAGTCTAGAGCCAGCCAGCTGTTTCATCCCAGAGAGCGATCACTCTAAATGGACAGGCTTGAATAGAGAATTGGCCCTGTAGGTGAGTTCCCAGAGAGTCTTTTCCTCTAAACAAGTCAAGACATCATCCTGCTTTGCGTCAGCAATGAGCCCTTTGTTGTAATGAGGCTTAATAAATAAGTTGGACCAGTATAACACTGTTAGGTGACTTAACAGATGGGACTTCAGTGCCGGTCACACTTTGGAAGAAGGTAGTGATGGTGACAGTGGCCCCTGCTCCTGTGGGGGCAGCAGGAGTGTGCCAGTGGAGTGCTACAAGTAGGTGTCCTGTTTGAAGCTTACCCTGACCCTCATGACTCAACTACTCTCAAATCATAGGGTCCCAGTAGCCTTCACAGACCATTTATCCCTGCTGGGTGCTCTTAGTTTGGATATAAAACACACGCACACACGTGTGCACAGACACACACGTATAGGCTTTTATTGTTGTTGCTTTTAGTAGCCCCAGCTGAGAACTTACATGGGTCTGCCAGGCTAAGAGCATAAACTCTTTGCTGCATCCTTGAGATTTTTTTTCTTTCTCGCTGGCCCAGGAGTTGGTTGGGTGTGACCGTTGGAATGCGTCCCTTCCCCTGACTTTGGTGTATCTATATCCGTTGGTGAGTGTCTGTGGGGTAATTTCCTGTTGGAGTTAAGTAAGCCCTCTGAGAGGCCCATTTGGCCCTCGGAGGCTCCTGGTTTTCTTGCGTGGAGATTGTACACAGTTGCAGGGGACCTCCTTGGGATCTTAGGGTTCCTTTTTGCTGTGAACCACTGGGAACCACAGACAGGAGGGTGTCTGGGAGTGGGGAGCCCTGTACCCTTGCTTGGAGACCAATGCTCAGGTCTTCTCAGGGCAAAAACAGAACTTTTTCCAAGCTGCAGCTGGATGGAGGCTGTGGAGCTGGCAGCAAAGGGAAGATGCTCACGTGCCCCTTGGACATCTGTGCCTTCACATGAAGGCTATTCTACTTTGCTCTTTTTAAGTTGGTTCTAAAGTATTGTCCACAGTCATGGGCTCCCTAAAACATAGCTTCCCAATTTATGTGAAGTCCCAAACAGCAAATACAAAGTATGTGAGGTAAGCTTCAGAAACGAGGACACTTTTTGCATTCATTGATGGTTTTGATCAAGAACCATTTTGGTGAACACCAACCAGTAAGGTTTTCAAGATAATTATTGGTTGAACATGTGCTTTTGTGCCAGGCTATTAGCTCCTGACCGTGAACCCATACTCTCAACTTTGACATTAGTATCCAATGTCATTGGTATATGTCCTTCAGGACAATAATTGATTCCCTTACCTTCCAAAGTCCCTGAAATATCACAGGTGCTCCTTATACCAGGGCTCTTCCAAAAATTCATGAACTGCACGATGGCTTAATAGCTAAATCCTCACCTTGCAAGTGCCAGGATCCCATATGGGCACCAGATCATGCCCCTGCTGCACTGCTGCCCATCCAGCCTCCTGCTTGTGGCCTGGGAGAGCAGTAGAAAATAGCTCAAAGCCTTGGGACACTGCATCCAAATGGGAGAAGCTCCAGACTCCTGGTTTTAAAGCAGCTCAGCTCTGACCATTATGGCCACTTGGAAAGTGAACCAGCAGATGGAAGATCTTTCTCTCTGTCTCTCCTTCTCTCTGTAAATCTTCCTTTCCAATAAAAATAAATAAATCTAAAAATAAAAATTTATGAACTGGTACATAATAAGACTATAATGGATTGTGAAATTTTGCATGAAAATAGTTATCTTGAGTTCCATTTTCTGTGAACTTTTTTTTTTAACAGAAAGATTGATTTATTTACTGGATAGCCAGAGTTACAAAGAGAGGGAGAGTGAGTGAGCTTCTACCGTTCCCTCCTCTGATGCACCACAGATGATTGCAGTGGCCAACAACAGGCCAAGCCAAAGCCAGGACCTTCATCCAGGTACCCCATGTGAGTGGCAGGGTCATCTTCTGCTGATTTGCCCATGTGCATTGGCAGGGAGCTGGATCAGAAGTGCAATACCTGCCAAAGGCCCCACCTGGGCTCCCCTGTGAACACTTCACACTAGGGACATTGCAGCATGAGTTTTGGTTGGGGACATTGAGATCACAGCAGGGTTAGAACATTTCCTGACTTCTCAAGGAAAGATCCTCAAGTATCAAATATTTTCCTTCCCTCGACTCAAAATCCCCATTCCTAGCTCTTTGGTGGAACCCAAGGACAGGGGACAGGCTGGAGGCAGAAGGGCGCTTCCATGTGGCCCATGTGAACCTGACACATGTTGCTATATTGGTCTCTACTAGTGTGATACAGATTTGTATCTTCAACACCAGTGAATGTGCCTGTTTCTCTACCCCTGTTGTGTCTTTGGGTATTTTTGAACTTAATGTCTTGTGCCTATAGTGTGAGCATTCTGCAGGATTGATTCTGGGGTCAGAGTGCATGGCACATTGCTATTCTGATGGATATTGGTCAGTGTACCATTTGCTTTTCCATCATCAGTGCCTGAGCGTGCATGCTTCTTTCACATTCTTTCCTACACACTGGCATATGATGTGACAATCTTTTCCATTTTGATAGGCTATTTTAATCTGCGTCTTATTGATTTCTCCCAAGGTTGACTGTTTTTCATAGGTTGGCCCCACTTGTATTTCCTCCTTTGTGGATTGCCTCTAACCCATTTTTCTCTGAATGTATTTATCATTTTGCATTGATTTTTCAACTCTTTATATGTTAAGTATATTTATACACATATGGAAAATTATTTTTTCATTATGTTGACATTTAATTTTATTAGCTCCTTTTTGTTTGTTTGTACATGGAATTATTAATAAGCGTTAAGCAGTAGGGTTTATTGGTCTCTTGCTTTTGTGGTATGCTTCCACAAGTATTTGAACCTCGGGCTTGAATTTCCTTGACTTCATCTGCTGGGCCTGGAGGGACTGTGCTGGTTCGCACATGTGCCTATGATGAAGTTTCAAATTTGATCCTGAGTTGAGAGTTGACAGTTCTTTTGTGGTCTTCCCAGCCTGGGAAGGGCTTGGTAGGTGAAAGTTTGGTTTTGGGGAAGGAATGATTCCCACCTGAGACCCCACATTATTGAGCTCACCTCACACTGAGAGTGGGGACATGTCACAAGGCATGTGGCTGTGAGGTGACTGGGCCCATCCTGCCCCTGAGCCTCAGGGGGCAGTGTCAGCTACCGGGGCCACAGGAACCCAGCTCGTGCTCAAAGGAAGGGCCCCGTTCCTGGCCAGGTCTTTTACTTGCATGAGACAGGGAGAACCTGGGTTTTCAAAGACCTGCCCGCCTTTGGTTCAGCTCTGCGGGCTTATGATGATAGCACAGGGTGGCCTCCCATGCCCTAGGCCGCAGCAGGCAGTGACCTTGCCTCCTAAGTAGGACTCCTCCCCAGGGCTCAGGCTCTGACATGTCTCCTTCCTCCCACCTGCAGAGCCACTTCCTGCTGAGACCTGCTCTGTGGGGCCGGAGGCTAGTGCGGATGGGTGCAGGTCCGTTGTTCTGAGCTGCTGCTGGGCATAAGCTGGGACATCCGGGATCAGGAGAGCCAGGAAGCCCTTTTGCCCCCAGCCAATTGCCCACACCCAGGGGCAATAGCGCATGTTAGGCAAGTGTGACTGTTTCTGGCAATTCAGGTCCCTGGGGGCGTATTTGAAACACCCTTCACCGAGCCTGCAGAGTGAGGCCTTTTGACTCTGCCTGGTGCACAGTTGTTGTGCAGGTAGGTAATCCCCCATTGCCTCCTGAAGATGAAAGGTGGGAATCGGTCTTTCCCATGGTCCCTTGTTCTGTTTTATTTGTGGCAGTTATAATGCCAACCATGGTAGTAGTAGCTAATATGAAGGAGTACTATGTCCCAGGCAGTGCCATCGAGGTTTATATGCCTAAATGCATTTGTATTACTCAGACAGGTGCAAGGGGGCACTGGGCACTGTCTCTCTAGAACCAGCAGACACCAAGCATGTACCTCTTTCCATCCAGGTGGAGAGACGATGGAGTAGTAACCAGCCACCCCTGACTTCCTACCTGGCATTTCTGAGCATGTCAGGTCCTGCCCCCATCCTTACTCATGGGCATTTATATATTAAAAAAAAAAACAAAACACTCATCAAGGGACTCTGGCATCTCAGGATTTCAACTGGAGGACCATGGTGTGGAAGGCAGTCGCTGCCTCTGATGCAAGTGCTGGGTAGTTTTGTTTGCAGGAGGCTCCACCCCCACCCCAGGAGCCTCTTCCCCTCCTGGGGGCACCTTCAGACTAGGAGTTTACCTGCTGGCTTCCGCAGCAGCTGTGGTTCCAGAATCTCACGCAAGGACCCTGCTTTGCTTTCTGTCATTTTTGCCAAGCACATGAGTCAGCTAATAAGCCTGGAGTAGAGAGAGATCCTGTTAGTGGGACCACAGCCCCAGTCATGCTCCCTCCCCCAGAGGACGGTGAAAACCTCTGAGGCAGAGCAAACAGTGCCCAACCCCATCCTACTAAACAGATGTTGGGGTTCTTGCCCCAGGGCCCCGCCCACCTTTCTATCATTCATAGTTTACTTCATGCGTCTCATTTGTTGCGTGATCTGTTGATAGCCAAGCAGACCCTCACAGACTGGGGGAATATTTTCAGTGTGATAAAGCCATAATGTTCTTATCTCCCACTTTCCAAGAGAGCCTGGCTCTGGGCCTGCTCACCCTGAAAGGCTTACAGGCTGCAAATCATAGTGGCTGTGCTGTGGTCCATGAGTCATCCACATCACTACCACCCTGAGATGGCCAGGTCAGCCAGCCATTGTAGCACCCTGTGCTGGGGACCCAGTGGGGGTACGATGAGTAAATTCACCAATCTTGCATTCTAGGGAGTCATTCATTACTAGCAGAAAGCAAGAGTTTGGTGAAGTGTGCTAAGCTCAGGCATTGGGGCCTCGTTGTGCCGATATCAAGGGAAGGCAGGGTTTGCTCAGAGTGATTGGCTTTATAGCTAACAGATTGGATTGACCTGTGTCCAACCAGCCTTTATACATACAAGCACCTCCCTGGGGTAAATCTCCTCCTTGTCTCTCCTTCTCTGTCGTGGACATTGGTTTCCCATGTGTCAGGTGCAACCAGCTTGTGATTTCTCTGCTACCTCAGACATACCACCTACCCCGGCCATATCCACTGCCAAATGTGAAGCTGTGATTCCTGGACCTGGCATTTGGATTCCCACATCCCTCTCCGCTGTGCTGCCTGCCTGGCCAATAGCCTGTTTCATGACCAAGCAGATCTGCCTCCTGCTATCCCAAGCATGTCTCAAAGACTGTCCCCTCCTATCTGTCCCATTCTGCTGAACCTCAGAGGTGCCCTGTTTCAGGAGACCTGGGGAGGCATGTCACCTCTCACTGGGGTATGGAGGCACATGTGGTCTCCATCTTCCTCCAAGCTCAACACATCACACCTCTCTGTCTCTCTCTCTTGGTCTCTCTGTCTCTGGCAGTCTATCTCATCTACCCCATGTCAATGAGGTGGGATTCTTGCTTCATGTCTGTGACAGAACACAGGTCCAGGCTCCTAAATCACCAACCTGGGTCTGCTTACTAATAGCATTGAGGAGCAAGTGCACCTCCTGCGTCCCCTCTTCCTGCCTGTTCCCTGGTTCTGCTGCTGAAATGGAGAAGGTGAGAATTGCCATAGCTGGACAGATAGGAACTTAATCCAAGGCTTCTTTCACTGGCAGGTATGTCGTGGGAGGGCTGGGCAGGGAGGGTGTGGCCATGTGTGCCACTGAGCCTGCACTTGCTTCCTCTGCCTGGTCCAGCCTGGGCAGGTGCTGTCCTCTAAGGGAGTGTGTCAGCTGGACTCCTTTACTTTATCTTCTGGGTGCCGCTGGGTTTGGCTGATAGGAGGCAGCAGCAGGAGATCTGAGAGCAGGGTTGGGGGGACTCTGTGCTCCCTCAATGCTACCTCTCACCCCCGACAAAATCTGCCTCTGTCTGTGCATTGCACGCACGCGCGCGCGCGCACACACACACACACACACACACACACACACAGAGTCCTGCACATGCTGGCCCAGCATGGCTTTCCCTCAAACTTTCAGACTTTAGGGGTGAGTTGGAGCTTCTTGCCTGTTGTGCCATCTCTGGGTGCTGCCCCACATGTATTGCAAGTTGCCTGAGGCCTCCCCATACCTCAGTAACAGACCCA
This sequence comes from Ochotona curzoniae, assembly GCF_017591425.1. Lineage (NCBI taxonomy): Eukaryota > Metazoa > Chordata > Mammalia > Lagomorpha > Ochotonidae > Ochotona > Ochotona curzoniae. The sequence goes on along the minus strand of NW_024466004.1, from coordinate 7,532,530 downwards.
TCTGCTAGAAGATTTTTGTTTAAACTCTTGAGTGCCAATCATAGTATTATACCAAGAATCAGCCCTGCAGGCTTAGTGATCTGTCCCAGTGGGCAACTCCATGCGTTGATTCTGCTTCATTTTGAGGGTGGGGAGTGGGAGAGTAGGAGAATCCAGAAGCATTAATAATAAAAGTAATAGTCTCTTGGACCCGTCCCTTTTTAATCATTTCCATTCCTTTCAGGCAAACACGTTTTAGCTCTTAGACATATTTTTTAATCTGATGCTTACCTCCCTCTTTGAAATAATGTGCTTTAATTTTATTCCTATTGTAGACATTACCTACTGACTTCCTGTTCTGATACATGACGATTTCGTTCACTGGTACCGCACCCCACATCCTTACAACATCGTTATATCATTATTTATAGTTCCTCTATTTGGTTACCTTATAAGTAAGATTCTTGCTGTCATATTTCTGGTTCCCTAGCAACCGTACCTCTTGAGGCCCTGTTCCGTAAGATGACACTGATAGCATGCTTACCTAGCCTGCCTTCCTCTTTCCAACTTCTGTCATCTCTCTTGTTGCGCTTACGTTCTTCAGATGCAGAACATCTACAAATTTTATTTTGTAAGTGCCAGTCTGCTCTACTCTTCTGCAGGTTGATGGTAAAGGCTGAGCAGCCATCAGATGCTGTTTCTGTTGTTGTGATTGTATACACGCACCACACATTGTCAGTCCTCCGTCAAACATGTCTGTGTGTGGTATGCCTACTGATTTCTAAAAAGTTATTGGCTTTTCATTTGGTCGAGTTTTCTTTACATATTTTGAGTTGGGCTTTTGTTTTGAAAATTGGAAGATACAGTGTAATTCAAGTCTGACTTCCTGTATGATAATTCTGCTGCAGGATGCTTCCTTGAGAACAGATGTGCCTGGCCGGTTTGCCACAGTCACTGCTGCTCCTACAAAGTGTGCAAGTGCTTTGATACCTGACGTGTTTGTTCATTTACTTACCCACCTACTGTTGAATGCGTTTAATTTAAGTGTGGTTCTAATACCTGGTGCATTCTATTTTGGAGCCCAGAAATAAACTTGAATACTGCCACAGTGTTTGTTTTTCCAAGAGTTTCTCATTGCCTAGATTTCTTCCTTTCATCTACCATCTACTGTTATGAATCCCGACATTCTCCTTTGAAACTCTCTAGGCAGTTGGCATTTTATGTATTCTCCTATTTACCAGAATCCTCCATTCTCAGGTTTAACCTGGTTGCTCAGTACACGTGCAGTAGAGGTGTCCTCTGAAATTTTTCCATGCTGTTTTACTACTTTGGTTCTACTGCTTCCTGAATCTCATATCTAGTCTTTGGGTCCCTCCAGTTTCTCCAGAGGCGGAAATTCCACCCTTTTTTATTTGGTTGAGAGAATAGATGCCTGGGTGCCTCATGAGCCACCCATGGAGGGCTCAGCCCTTCTGGCTCCAGACTTCCTCCAATCGCTCCCCTTCCCCCTCAGTGCTCCTGCCCTCCTGTCACTAGTCTCTGGAACATTCTGCCGAGCTGGTGAATTCTCAGTGTTTGAGCTTGTTCCAGACTCAAATATCCTGTGCCTACATCTTCAGTTTCTACTTTAGCATATTCTGTGTGTTTTCCATAATGTGTCCCAATTTCTAACATGAACCATAGGCACTTGTTTTCTTTGTTTGAAATTATACCTTGTTGTAAAAACAAAGACTTCTCACTATCATCTTGTGGATGATGTGCCCAAGTATTGTCCATCCATAATAGTCTGTGCTCCTGAGTGGATCTTCAGCCCTTTTAAACCTTATCTCGCAGACTGAACTCTGCACCATCAAAGGAGGTAGGGGGAATTGTTAATCTTAAATCTATGTCCTTTCAGCTTTGGGAGAACTTTGCCCTTATAGTGTATAGTGTATATGTGGGTTCTTCCAAAAGTTCATGGAGACATTAAATTAAAAGATGCTTGTTGAAGCCATCTGCATGATATAGCAGGTGAATTCTTTGTCTGGCGCTAAATCCCATTTGGGCAATTGTTTGATTTCTGGCTGCTCCACTTCTGATCTAGCTCCCTGCGTATGGCCTGAGAAAACATCAGAGAATGACCCAAGTCCTTTGGCATCTGTACCTGTGTGGAAGAACCAGAAGAAGCTCCTGGTATCTGAATTCAAATTGGTCCAGCTCTGGACATTGTGGCCGTTTGGGGAGAGAACCAGCAGAAGAAGGATTCTTCCTGTCTTTCCTTCTCTATCCTTCAAATAAATGAATCCTTTTAAAAAAAAGAGAGAGATTTATTTTCCCACGAACTTTTAAAAATGCCTTTGTAGGTCTATCCAGTCCATACCTTTTTAAAACAATCAAGGTTGGTGGCTCAACAGGTACCTTGCAGCATCCATATCCCATATGGATGCCAATTCAAGTTCCAACTACTCCACTTCCGATCCAGCTCCCTTCTTGTTTCCTGGGAAGGCATCAAAGGATGGTTTAAGTCCCTGGGCTCCTGCACCCATATGAGAGACCTGGAGGAAGCTCCTGGATCTTAGCTTTAGATCAGCTCAGCTCCAGTCGTTGTAGTCACTTGGGAGTGAACTAGTGGATAAAAGATCCAACTCTGTCCTTTTATTCTGCAAAACTGATTTTCAGGCCCAGCGGCGTGGCCTAGTGGCTAAAGTCCTTGCCTTGAACGCACCAGGGTCCCATATGGGCACCGGTTCTAATCCCGGCAGCCCCACTTCCCATCCAGCTCCCTGCTTGTGGCCTGGGAAAGCAGTCCAGGACGGCCCAAAGCTTTGGGACCCTGCACCCATGTGGGAGACCCGGAAGAAGTTCCTGGATCCTGGCTTCGGATCGGCATAGCATCGGCCGTTGCGCTCACTTGGGGAGTGAATCATTGGACGGAAGATGTTTCTCTCTTTCTCTCTTCCTCTCTATATATCTGACTTTCCAATAAATAAATAAATAAATCTTTAAAAAACTGATTTTCTAGTAAAAAATGAATAAATATTTTAATAATAAATACATAAAGACAAAATCAATTTTATATCTTATATTGGTTGGGGCAGCATTAGCTCCTATAATCATCTCACAAATTTCAGTAGGTTTTTTTGTTTGTTTGTTTTTAAGATTTATTTATTTATTTGAAAGGCAAAGTTACAGAGTGAAGAAGACAGAAAGAGAGAAAGTGAAATATCTGCCATCTAGTGGGATTCACTTCTCAAATGTCCCAACAGCTGGGCTGGGCCAGGCCAAAGCCAGGAGCCTGGATCTTCTTCCAGGTTCCCACATTGGTGCAAGGGTCCAAGAACTCTGGCCATATTCCCAGGCACAGCGGGGAACTCTTCTAGAAGTAGAGCAGTTGGGTTCTGAACGAGCACACGTTACAGGATACTACTTCACTGGCCCCCAATTTCAGGAGTTTTAACATGAAACAAGTTTGCTTTTAACTCTAACAATAGTTAAATGCGGGTATTCTGATAGGAATGGGTTTTTTTTTTAAAGATTTATTTTTATTGGAAAGGCAGATATACAAAGAGGAGAGACAGAGAGGAAGATCTTCCATCCGAAGATGATTCACTCCCCAGGCAGCCGCATGGACTGGAGCTGAGCCAATCTGAAGCTAGGAACCAAGAACTTCTTCCAGGTCTCCCACACGGGTTCAGGGTCCCAAAGCTTTGGGCCGTCCTCGACTGCCTTCCCGGGCCACAAGCAGGGAGCTGGATGGGAAGTGGGGCTGCCGGGACTAGAACCGGCGCCCACATGGTATTCCGGGCGTGCAAGGCGAGGACCTTAACCACTGCGCCATTGCGCGGGGCCCAGGAATGGTTTTCTTATCAGGGTAATTAGGGACCCAGGGACCATGCATCTCATGAGCGGGCCCCTGTGAGAGCCCTGAGGGTCATTCTGGAGCTTTCCAGTTTGTCCACACTGCCTCTGCCTCCCTGGACCTAGCCCACATTTCCGTCATTTCCAGTACCTAACCAACACCTGGAGCTTCTTCTTCATCAAAGGCAGAAGGGGAGCCACTGGTTTTCCCGTGGCAAGAGTGAACCATGCAAGTTCTAAGTCTGGAGGAAGGAAATGTGTTCCACATGGGATGATGCACTTGAAGCCATCGCCAGCCACAGCTACCCGGTGTGGTGGGGGCACAGTGCCCACCCACAGTAGTCAGTGTTCCATAAATGGGTGATATTTTCTGTTCTCAGTCCTCAGGGGTGGCTCCACAGAACGCTGCTTAGGAGAAGTGAGTCCTGAGATCAGGTGGGCCTCTGCTTCTTTTGCGCTCAAGAATATATCTCTGTTTTCAGAGGATTATTATTCAGAGGCTAAACTAATATTTACAAAGAGCTTTTAGCAACATGACAAAACATTGATGCTGTAAGCAGGATATAACATTACATTTGCAGTATGATACTCAAGTACAGCGTTTTTAAAAGCTTAGCCGAAATAGAATAAAATTCTCACCAAGTGACAAGATTATTACCAGTGGCTTTTCTCCTTTTTATTTTGTATTTGTTTTCCAAAACATTGAACATGCATTATAGGGGAGAGAAAAATTATTTTTTTTTAAGGTTTGTTTGTTTATTTGGAAGGCAGAGTTATAAAGAGGGGGAAGAGACAGAGAGAGATCTATCTGTAGGTTCACTCCTCAATGGCTGCACTTGCCAGGGCAGGGCTAGGCTAAAGCCAGCAGCCTGGAACTCCATCTAGGATGGCAGGGACCTTAGCACGTGGGCCATCTGCTACTTCTTCCCCAGGCGCAAGAGCCAAGCTGTAGATCAGAAGAACAGCTGGGATTCAAACCAGCACTCGTATGGGATACTGGCAGCTGAACTTGCTGCGCCACAACACCAAAGAATCCATGTCACTGAAAAACATGGAGGAGGATTAGGCCACGGCTGGCAGAGGACTTGTGGTGTCTGTGAGAGCCATCGGGAACTCTGTTGGAACAGAGCCACCCTTACTAAGTTCAAGAAACTTCTCTGAATGGCAGGTTCCCAGCCTGCTTCCCCACTGGGAGGGGCTTCTCATTTCTGAGTGAGGAGAGCTCATCTAGGGTCTCCTCCCGCTGGGGCTGGTCCAGCCTGTTCTGATGCATCAAAGTTCCCAGCGAGCTGCCAGGCTGAGAGGTGAGTTCAGGGTGCCTGGCAGAGCCGTTGGCCATCACAACCCCATCCTGCACTTGTGCACCTTCTGGACTTTTGGGGGAAAGGTAAAGCAGCCTTCCCCGTGAAGTGCTTCTGTGCGAACAGTAGCCAGGCAGCCTGCCTTCCTGTACTCCCAGGCGAGCAAAACCTGAGGCTTTCCTGCAACAGCCTCTTCCTGTCCGCACCTCCTTGGCTCCTCGTCTGCACCTGCAGCTGCTGTGTGACTGACTCTTAGACTTCGCCCCTGTCATCCCTGTTCAAGTCTTTTCTGCACAGAGCCGGATTTGTCCAGGTGATTTAACTTCTTTTTAAAAAAAAAACAACAAAGATATTTATTTATTTGAAAGGCGGAGTGAAAGAGAGAAGGGAACACGCACACACACATACACAGAGAAAGAGATCAAGAGAGAGAGATTTGTCTGTTCATTCCCCAAATGGCCACGGTCAGGAGCCTGGAGCTCCATTCAGTACTCTCACATGGGTGCAGGAGCCCAACCCCTTGGGCCGTCCTCCACTGCTTTCCCAGGTGTATCAACAGGGAGCTGGATGGGAAGTGGAACAGCCAGAATTTGAACTGACACTGCAGTATGGGATGCTGGCATTGCAAGTGGCAAAGTCGCAGTGCTGCCTTGTGAGTACTGAGTTTTCTACAAGCTGGCTTCCCACCTGCTCACCATAATCGGCAGGCTCCTCTCCCCAGACCAGACCCCCCACCTTGACCTCCTTTATCTCTGTCCCAGGAGCTCCCTGCAAGGTCACATCGGGCTGAGGTGATCTGAGCACAGCTCCCCGCTTGCCTCTGTGTGCTGGGTGCTAATCCTGCCACTTTTCTGTGTCATCCCAGCACCCACACACCCTGGTGTGATGGAGGTACCATCTGGAGAGATGGCACTCTGTAAGCATAGGCATTAGGAGGTCCTGGATGCCTGCTTCTGATAGTGGTCTGCAAGGCCCTGCTGCCCCAGGGTTTCTCATGCCAGCCTTTGGGTCTGCTAAAGGGCTGTCATTTGCAGCATCCCTATCCACTGGATGCTGATGCACTCCCCCAGAAGCGGTACAGAAATGCCTCCAGAGACCGCCTGCAGGGGGGAGGACTCTTCCCTGTGCCTCATCTGTGCACCTGCCTCACACATGAGCAGACCACAGCATCAGCTTTCATCATTGCCTTAAATGTCTCAGAGCTGAGCTTGATGCTCACTCAGGTCTCAGCTTAAATGATGGCTACTTGCCAAGGCCTTCCCTAAGTCTGTTCTTCTCTGTTTGTTTCTTTGTAAATCTTCCTGATCTCATTTCCCACCATTCATCTCCTTTACTCTCAGTGTTCCAGGGTTCTTCCATGCTTCTTCCAGTTCCCCCTCCACATCAGAGAGTTACCCACCACAGGACCCTGGCTGTTCCCTCTTCTGGGAGCGTTGTGTTCTCCAAATCTCCCCATCATCTGTTCGCCTCCCTCGGCTCTTGGCTCAGGTGTCACATTTTTGGGGAGGCCTCCCCTGACTGCACCACATCTCATGCTTTACTTTTTCCATAATCTCTGTAACCGTCTAAGAAGCTATTTTAATTACAATCCTTTCTTATTTCTCTTTCCCCTGTTAAAATGAAATCGCTGTGAAGCCAGAAAGTATTTCTTTGCTCACAATGGGATGCCAGTCACTGAACACATACCTGGTGTGTCATGGGTGCTCAGCAAATGCATTTTGGGGTGCCTGAGCTTGGTCAGGCCTGTTAGGACTCCAGCCCTAGTGTAACCATGGGGATGTGAACACACCAGGTGAGCTTGGCTTCAGAAAGAGCCTGGTTTGATGAAGAGACTGCAGTCTAGGTAAAAACACACTGTGGAGCATGTGGTCTTGTGAATTCTGATGCACGTGGCCATGAGCTCGCTAATGGGCCTTCCTTTACTGGCAGTAGCTAGAATTTCATATTATAATCATTATTCTTTACTTTGATCTACTTGAAAGGCAGAATAAGAGAGAGCATAGAGACCAATGGAAAGAGTGAAGAAAGACAAAAGAAAGATCTTTCATTTGCTGGTTCACTTCGTAAATACCAAGACAGGCTAGGCCAGCCTATAATCAGGAGCCTGGACCTTAACCTGATGCACCACAACGCCGCTCTCTCACTGGGGTTCTGCTGCAACTTAAACTAAGATGCTTCAAAATATTTGTGGACATGGGTGTGCATTTGATGCAGCAGTTAGTCTGCGTGGGATGCCCCCATCCCATAGCAAAGTGCCTGGGTTCAGGACCAGGCTCTGACTAAGGCATATACCCTGAGAGGCAGCAAAGTGCTTGGGTCCTGATACCCACATGGGAAACTTGGTTTGAATTCCTGGCTCCTGTCCCAGAGTTGCTGGGGCCACAGAGCCCAGGTATCTTCCTTGTTTGAAGGTCTAGAACTTTCAAATAACATCAGGGAGCTGGCCATCCCTGTGGGTGCTGGCCCTCTCTCTTAGGTTCTCCCTCACAGGGTCTCAACCACATGCTTCCCACCCTGGGGATTGGTAGAGGCTCCCAGGTCTACAAGAGAATTCCCTGTTCCAGGGCAGACATCCTAGAAAAGGGCACAGATTGAGCTGTTTGAATCCTGGTGGAAATTTCAGGAAAGGTTCCAATTTAGAGGTGACAGGTGGGAGAGGAAGTTGGAAGGTTGAAGAGGACACCTCTCCCTGGCTTTCGCAATTGCTCCAGAAAGAAAGACAAATAGGGAAACACGCAGACCAAGCAGAGGAGTCCCTGGCCCACCATCATGTGACTGCGCTGCACCCCATCCTGTAGGTTCATTCCCTGTATGGTGAATGGCATCTGGGATCCCTGTATTTGTGGGGATTGTTAGCAGGTCTCTCCTTCACCTTGGACATCTCCAAGCTGGGACAGCCCCTTGAAGTCACTCCTTGGGAAGTCTCAAGAGGAGTCCCAGGAGATCTCAGGGTCCAGAGTGGGTGTCCAGGCCCCTGGCACACATTGCCTGCTTTTTGTCCTGCTCTGTCCAGAGGAGGGAGGAAGTCTGGCTGAAAGCAAACCTTTCTTCCAGTTCCCCTCTGCATGTGAACAGCTTGGGCTTTTCCCCCCATTTCATTTCCCCCAGAAATGTCTGGGCCTATTCACCAGTCCAGAGACAAGCAGAGGGCACAGTCCCCAGGGTTGATGCTACAAGCTAAGGGTAGATAAGGCTTAATTATTATCGTGGGGTGGAGGGGAAGGGTTACAGTGACATAGTAGGCTGAACTTCTTCCTGTGGTACCAGCATCTCATATGAGCATCGGTTCAAATCCTGGTTACTCCACTTCCCATCCAGCTCCCTGTTTATGACCTGGGAGAGCAGGGGGGATAACCCAAGTGCTTGGGACACTGCATCCACATGGGAGACACAGAAGAAGCTCCTGGCTCCTAACTTCAGATTGGCTTAGATCTGACCTGGCCATTGTGGCCATTTGGGAAGTGAACCAATAGATGGAAAATTCTCTTTCTCCCTGCCTCCTCTCACTTTAACTCACCTTTCAAATAAAAATAATTTTTTTTTTTTAAGATTCATTTGTTTTTATTGGAAATTCAGATTCACAGAGAGGAGGAGAGACAGAGAGGAAGGTCTTCCATCTTGTGCTAGATGCCACCCAAATGAGGTGGATTTCAGACCCCACAGGCTGTCTCTAGGTTCAAAGCAAGAAAACAACTGGGGCAGTGGCCTTCAAAAGGCACAGGTGGATTATTCTGCCCTAAATTCCCTTACCCCATGGCCCTGTGTGTCTCTAAAATCCCAGAAAACCTTGGGCTAGAGGTCCCCTGCCATTGCCAAGGATGTCACAGCTGTGTGCGGGCGGGCACAGCTGTGGACCAGCCTTTTGGAGGATCGTGCCCTTTCTTCCTCGTCCGTGCTGCCTGCAGCAGATCTGCTGGGCACACCCAACTGCTGCCCAGCTGCTCTTGGGAGAATTTGGCTGCAAAGGGCCTGCACACACTTCTGCTCTCATCAGAGGGAAGATGAGAAGGGGTGTGATGAGGAGGAAGACCCCTTGCCCTCTGAGATAACTTGCCCCAGCCCCCGACTCCCTTCCCACTGTCTGCTATCAAACCAAACAGCTGTCAGCTTAAAATTGAGGAGTGTGAGGTCCAACACGATGGCTCATGGCTAAGTCTTCACCTTGCTGACAATCAGGTTTCTAAGTATGTCTATGCTGTGGTGTCAGATCAGAAGTCCAAGGTAGGGCATGGCGCGATGGCTTAGTAACTGAGTCTTCTCCTTGCATGCACCGACATCCCATGTGGATGCTGGTTTGTATCCCAGCGCCTCCGCTTCCCATCCAGCTCCCTGATTGTGATCTGGAAAGGCAGCTGAGGATGTCCCAAAGCCTTGGGACCTGCAGCCACATGGCTGGAAGAGGCTCCTGGGATCCTGGCTTAATATCGGCTCAGCTCCAGCCGTTGTGGCCACTTGGGAAGTGAACCAGAGGAGACAGAAGATCTTCGTCTCTGTCTTCCCTCTCTGTAAATCTGCCTTTCCAATAAAAATAAATAAATCTTTTTTTAAAAAATGGAGAAGGTTTTATGTTGCTTGTTTGGAAACTTGGAGTGTGTTTTCCCACAAGTAGCTTGAACAGAATGCTCTTGATAGATCTGAATATTAGTATGTTAATATTAATGATTGCATGAGTCGTGAGCCAACCCCAGCTCTTGTTGGTGGAAGACTGCGGCAGCTTTGTAGTGGGTCTTGCCTTTCCCGCTCTTGTCCTCCTGTGGTTTCATCTCCCCTGCAGAAGTTAATCAAGTCCCACGTATCCTGCTTGCTGCCTTCCAGGGGAAGCCAGAGCTTGACCGCTCCCTGCCTGGCTGAGCCCACCCCCTCCCTCAAGCTCCTTCGAAACCAAGAGGCTCAGCATCCACCTTTACCTCTGCTTGGGACTCTCTTCCCTCCCCAAGTCACCTACTGCAGTCGCAGCTCATTCAAGCTCTGCCCAGAAGTCTTCAGGTGACCTCAGATAGACCCCCACTGTCTCCTGCTCACACCTCTGTCCCCTTTCTCTGCTGTGCTACGCAATACTTCCCTATCATTTCATTGTCAATCTACAAAGATCCCCAAAAAGCTCATGGAACATGCATATTATGAAAAACACTGTGAAAAAAGATTTTGAAATTGTGTGCTCCAAAATAAACTGAGCTTCTAATGGCATTCTCCCACAACTTTATGAAATACCCTTGGGATTGCTTCCTTGTATCCTGTCACTCTCCCCCTGTGAGATTTCCAGAACCCTGCAGGCCAGGACCTTTGATTGACAGCTGTGTTTCCAACACCTATAGTACTTGATACACTGTAGATGCTCAATAGCCACTTGACATAAATGGATGGTCAAACAAGTGAGCAAATGACCACTTAAATCTAACCAACAGCAGGTGATGCTGCCCAAGCACCCATTCCAAACGGCAAGGCCAAATTCGAATTTCTTTTTTTGCTAGTCCTTGGGTTTTGAAATGTAGGGACTTTGAGTCAAGAGTCCATAGATCGTTCTGGAAACAAGGGCTTTTTTTTTCTGCATTCATGACAAAAACAGACACTTTTTTTCCTAAGATTATTTAAAAGGCAGAGTTACACAGAAAGTTGTGTTTGTAGGGGTGGGAACAGTATTGAGATCTTAAATCTGCCTGTTCATTCCCCAAATGGCCTTAACAGGCAGGGCTCAGCTAGGCTCAAGCCAGGAGCCAGGAGCTTTTTCTGTGTCTCCCTTGTGGGTGCAGGGACCCAACTGTTGATTATCCTCTACTGCTTTCCCAAGAGGGAGGTGGATCAGAAATGGAGCAACCAGAACTCGAACCAGTGCCCAAATGGGATGGTGACACCACAGGCAGAGACTTAAGCTGATGTGCCTCAGTACCAGCACCCCAAAATAGACACCTTCTAATTTAGACTATGGCTCCTCAGGCTTTTGAACCTTGCTAAGGTTGAAGACAGTTCCATCTTGTCGGTCTCTGCCAAGTTTTGCTGAGCCTGACCGTGTCCTCTGGATTCCTCTAAGTATCTTCCTACCCGTGACATTTGGGGGGCCACATGCTTCTTTGCTGTTGGGGACCATCCTATGCTTTTCAGGATATTTAGCAGCATGTCTGGCCTTGTCCCAGGGATGTTCAAAGGACTCTCCCAGCTGTGACAACCAAAAATGCCATCAGACACTGGCACAAGTGCGTGAAGCCAGAATCCCAGCTGGTGGAGGCCTACAGCAGCACTGAAAAGCCCTGCCAATGACAGAGGGTTCTCCAAAGGCGTCAGCAGTACCACAGTGATCTGGGCTCTCACGCTGTGCAGAGCCCGGTCCCCACGGCCGCTTTCCCTGTGCTAGCCGGCTGGGCAGCCGGTAGCCACGTGTGGTCACGGGCCTTTTGTAGAGGTGGCTGCTGCAGACGACGAACCGTGTGGTTCAGACTGTTAGATTCTAATTTAGAACACCACTGTGGCTAGTGGCTACCCTGCCGGACAGCACAGGCCCAGGAAGCATGAGCCACTCGCATGCTGATCACTCTGAGAATTATCTGTGAATTAGGGGTGTGTTTCAGCAGACTTGTGGGCAAGGTGCCAAGCTACTGGACTCAAGCCCACCCATGAAAGGAGGTGGTCCAATTTTCTAAGATAAAGGGCATTGTATGCACACACACACAGCAAGTTTGCAAGAAATGTGTTATTGTGAATAACTAGGCATGAATTTTCCAAATTTTTGCAGCTAAAGAAGCTATTTAATTCCATTCTTCATTAACTATTTTGAAGCCTCTTCATACAACTTGTGTATCCCTTCTCTGGATGCCTTGACATTTGGGATTCTTTTTGGTTTGGGAATGTTTTCATACACATAATGAGATAACACGGGAATAAACCCTGATTCTGGACACAGAATTCATTTACAAGACATATGTACTTTATGCACATCATAGAAGGTAGCTCTAGACTTTTTGGTTTTTTTTTTTTAGTAATTTGGGGCACTGAAGCCGTTTTATGGTGTCGAGTTTTCCACTCATGGCACCGTGTGACTGCTCAAGTTGGACTGGGAATGTAACAGCACTGATACAGCACAGCAGTGACGTGTCTGCTCTCTCCAAGAGCTTTTCCAAGAACACCAAGACATAATGTAAGGCAATGGGGAGAAGAGGGCTTATGGGATCATACAGATACTGAGTGCCCTCAACAATTTCCCTAAGCTTCTCTAAGCTTCCATCTCCTGCATGATAAAACGGAGCTCATTCCTTCGTGTGGTGCAATTCTGAGAGTGCCAAGCGCACACTTGGCTCACAGTAACTAGTTCCTGTCGTTGCTGATCCATCAGGCTTAGTGTACACAAATCTGCCTCGAGTGTCAGGTGGTGCCCGGGGGGAGGTGGGCAGGGGTAAACACTCCTCAGAATATCACCCAGAATGTTCTTCGAAAAAGTAGATCCCCAGACCCAGCTTAGACCTGGAGTGCCACGGTCCCTTATGGTGGCACATCACTTGTGACTTAGCAATGGAGGTGAAGTTCACATTCCATGAAAGCAGCCATTGGCTCTTTTAAAGCACACGGGTGAGCAGTGTGTGGTGCCCTCGCCGTGTTCTACAACCTCACCTCCATCTGGGTCCCAGGCGTTTTGTCACCCATGCCCATGTGTGGTCACTCCTCAACCCTCCTTCCAGGAGCCTGGCAATAAACATGCTCTCTGTGCCAGTGAACTTAACTCCGTCTGATGCTGAAAGAAATCAGATGATATGTGTAGGGTTCACACCGTTTGTGGGAAAATGGGATAAAAGGTAAGTTGACTAGGACCAATGTTGTGGTCAGCATGTGAAGCCACCACCTGCAACACCAGCAGCTCTGCTTTGAATGCCAGCTGCTCCACTTCCGGTCCAGCTTCCTGCTCATGAACCTGGAAAGCAATGGAAGATGGCCTAAGGTGGGCCCTCCATCTGTGTGAGAGAGCAGGGTGGACTTCACCCCTGGCCTAGCCCAGCCCCTGTTGCAGCCATTAGGAGAGTGAATGATCTTTCTTTCTTGCTCTCTCTTTCTCTCTCTCTGAGTCGCTTTGTCTTTTGGATCAGTTAAATAAACTTTTTTTTTAAACAATGTTTATTTTGATGCAAAAAGTTTTATAAATTCATACATAGGAAGTCTTAGAAAATAATCATGGGAAGTGTGTGTTAAGTTAAAAAAAAAAAAAGGCTGGATTTCAAAGAGTTTTTGCACCAAATAATCTTCTGATACCATTTGCCCACAAATCACTTGAGGCACCATTCTACGGGTTGTTCTGTGCTTCTTTTACTTAGCCTAATATTTCTAAGGCTCATCCATATTGTTGCATACATCACGGTTTAAGTCATGTTCAGTAATAGTCCATCATATACATTTACCACATGGTTTGTCCTTGTCTGTTAGTGAACATTTGGGCTGTTTTCACCACTTTTTGGTTGTTGTGAATCGTGCCATTAGAAACATCTTGAACGAGACTTTGTTTGAATGTCTGTTTTCCCTTCTCCAGGGTATACTGTTAGGAGCAGGATTATGGCATGCCCTTGTAGGAAACTGGTTTTCACAACAGCTGCACCGTCTCCCAGTCACATGACAGTGCCTAGGGTTCCAGTGTCTCCACACCTCTGTCCACATGGGTGCTTTATTTAAAAAAATTATTATTTATTTGAAATTCAGAATTACAGGGAAAGAGCGAGATCTTCTATCCAGTGGTTCACTCTCTAGATAGCCACAATTAGGCAGGGCTGGGCCAAGCTAAAGACAGGAGGCTGAAACTCCATCCAGGACCCCCTTGTATGTATAGGGGTCCAAACACTTAGACCATCTTTCACTGCTTTTCCAAACACATGAGCAGGGAGCTTGATGAGAAGTAGAGCAGCTGAGGCTCGACCCAGCGTTCAGATAGGATGCAGGCTCAATGCATTCTGTGTGCCATCTCAATAGGAATTGGAATTATTTTCATTTTATATAATAGACAAAAAGAGACAGAGAGGAATTGACCAGGCTGAAACCATGTGCCTGGTGTTCCACCCAGGTCTCCTATGTGAGTAGCAGGGGAGTGAGTTCTTGGGCCATCATCACCTGTTGCCTCCCTGAATGTGCATTTGGAGAAAGCTGAATGGGAAATGGAGAATCCGGGAACCCAGCCAGGTACTCTAATATGGGCACACAGGTGCCCAAATGGGACATAGCTACTGTGGCAAGTGTTTATCTCAGAGGCTGAATTTTTCCCCACACTACTTGTCCTTTAGCAAGGGTAACCAAGTAGGAGCAATGACTTGCTCTTGACTGGAGCTGGAAGCAAAGCCAGATTGCCAAGGCTCGCCAACCCTCCTGAGTGAGTTTCCCCAGACCCTGGTGCCCCATGGGCGAGTTTCTGCAAAACCCCTCTCTGCCTGGAGGATCTGGCCCCACACAGACCAACCTTGCACCTTGGTGTTTTTATCAAAGTTAACGTGCAGTTCTGTGCAGTACTGCACAGAATGGCATGGGCCTAATTTCATGCAAGGACACTTAATCTAGCAGGTACCATACTAGCATCCCACAGCAAAATACCAGGACTGGGTCCCACTAATTCAGACCCTGGAAGACAGCAATCATGGCTCAAGTGATCGGGTTCTTGCCGCCCACCTGGAAGCTCGTGGCTCCTGCCCTGGCCCAGTCCAAGCTGTTGCAGGCATTCGAGGGGCGTGAAACAGCAGCTAAATAAGATAGAAGGATTTCACAGGAGATACTGGAGTGCATCTTAGGATCACTTCCAGGGAGGAAGGTGATAAACCAGCTTTGGGACACAGGAGTGTCCTCTAGGGGAAGCACTCTGTGAAGGGAACATTCCTTGGACAATGAGGCTTTGTCCAAAATCCCTCCTCTGGAATGGCCTCAAGATGATTCTCTAGGGTGGAAAACCACACTCAAATGATACATTGTATACGCAAACACAGTGAGTCAGGCCTGGGCCTCTCCTCCAAGGCAGGAATTCTCAGCCTTGGCCATGCCTGGCCCCACCCAGTGAGCTTTAAATACGTCTGACTTGATGGGTATGTAGTAGGACCCCAGGTTCTGTAGGTTTCATGGCTCTCCCAGGGATGCCTATACGCAAGCAGACGAGAGACCTGCTGGGCTAGGTCATCAGACATGACAGTTCCAAACCCTGACATTGGCCATGCCCAGGTGGAGATGCAGGCCTAACTAATGCATCCCCATGATGAGTGAATGAATTGCCAGTGCAATGAGTAGCACTAACACTGGAATTTCATCTCACTGAAGCTCGTATGATGAGTGCTAAAAAGAGAGCACCCAAGGCACAAGGAGCCATCCAGCCTGTGCCAGGGCCCTGTGGTGGGAATGAACTTGGAGGGTCTGCAGACCTGAAAGACACACTGGCTGAACTCTGAGGAAGAGGTAGGAGGCCTCGGAGTGGAGAAGAGACGGTCTTCTGACATGCTCAGACTGGTGGGAACGGCCCAGGCCTTGTTCTGGAATGAGCAGATGTGTTCAGATCGGCAGAACCCCCTCCTCCACCTCCACTGCAGGAAAATACCTCCTTTTTTCCACTTCCTCTGGGAGATGGTAGGGCAGGAAGAACAGGGAGTGGCATAGAGAACAGGAGTTTTCCTCACATCTCAACAGCTTCTGCCCTTCTCTGGGAATATGAAATCTCCTTCATTGTCAGAACTGAGAATTGATGCACGAGAGGGTAGGTCCCCACATGGCTGCCGTCTCCAACTTTGGGGCAGTGCATCCTCTCTGTGCCATGTCTTAGATGTTCCAGATCCTGCCCTCCTCCTCCTCTCCCCCCACCCCATCCCGCTCCCGCCGGTCCTTTTTTCCTTGGTAACAACTGGACATCTGTTGTACTTTGCTGACGTCTAATGTACTTTGAATGAAGAACATTGGCTCTTCAGTCAGCCCCACTTCTCTCTGCAGAAGCCCCCGTGGTTTACGTCCTGTGTCCCTCCCTTCCTGGGACTGGTTCACTTCCCAAATGGTCACCTCAAAATGCAATGGCGAGAGCTGAGCCAGTCCAAAGACAGAAGCTTCTTCCAGGTCTCCCACGTGGATGCAGGGGGCCCTAGCACTTCTACCATCCTCAGCTGTCTTCCCAGGTACTTTATCAGATAGCTGGGATGGCAAGTGGAACAACTGAGACCCCTAGTAGCACCCATATGGGATGCCAGCACTGGGCGCAGGGCTGCTTTATCTTCTATGCCCCATCCCTTTTAAATCTTCATTTCCCCTTCATCCCTAACTACAATGGGATACATTTGCCATTGCCATTCTACAGAAGGGAACTAAAGGCTTGATAGCCATGTGGGGTGGTGGGAAGGTGGCGGCTTGTCTCAGTAGGTCCTTGGAAAACCATGCGATCTTCCAGGGGGTATTTCCCATTGGCTGTGTGGAAAAGAGGCAGGATGGTTTCCGTCACTATAAGCAGGGGTGCAGGTAGAGCTTAAAGAAGAGATTTTGGTGCTGCAGGCCCTGGCTGCACCACTTGTCCTTATAGTCTGGGGCAAGTCATCGCACCTTAGTCTACATGTTTATAAAATGGTCATCCTGGCAATGACTGTTGCATGATAGTGACAATGGCTGGGAAGCCCCAGTGCTCACTGTTGCCACCTCCTCCACCAGCCGAGGTCCAACTGTGTGTCCCCAAGAATTCTAGTCATTCTGGCAGAGCTGGCACTGGAACCAGAGCCCAGATGTGCTGTCTCCAGAACCCGATGGTATCTGGATGCTCTGGGCTCTCAGCACCACAACTGGGACCCTCAAGAGCACAGGCTGAGTCATCAGGACCCTTGGTCAGTGACAACTCATTTCTGGTTCTTGCCCAGCTGCCCTGCAACCTCAGTACCAGCCGGGTAGTCCTCATGGATTCCTTTTGACTTTCACATGGAAGGAGGCATGGGATTGTGCCCAAGCACTGGGAGCAGCAATAGGCTGCCACCTATTCAGGGCTCTGCCAAGAGCCAGGAAGGTGCTTGGTATGTTCTCCCTAAAACCTGGCAAACAAAGCGTCGTTAGCCCCATTCCACGAGAGAACAAGGGCCAGTGCAGAGCAAGGCCACCCAGAGGCCAGGCCAGTTTGGCTCTGAAACTCCCATTTTGTCCATTTTCCTACCATTGTACCCAACATGAGGTTTCTCCAGCAGAAGTTTTAATAACAGCATGTTCCTCCTGAGCCCTAAAACCATGCTTAGCTCACTATCAGCCTGAGATCGGTATGTAACCCCTGGCCCAACTGAATGTAACAAAGTTTCCACAGTTGCTTATGAAAGTAGCCAAGAACCCTGTGTCCACTGGAAAGAAGAGGTGATCCTTGCTTTGACAAGTTCATTCTGCTTCCTGGCTCAGCATTAGAGGGAAAATTCAACAGGTCTGCACATTATGCCCCTGGTGTGCCAGAGGTCATTTCTTAGAGGCGCTTTCTTAGAAACACTTTCCATCTTGATGCCAATCCTGAGTCCCTCAGTGACTGGGGCCAGGTGTAAAGATCAGGCACGAGCGTGATCAGGGATCAGCACAAGGGCTCCACTAGCGAATTCTCCACAAAGAGTAAATCATCAAAGAAACATAGTGATGGGTCATAGCTGGGCTGGGCCAGGCTGCTTCCAGCTGCAGGACCTTTGCACAGGTTGTTCGTTGTGTGGGCGACACCCTTCGTCCTTTCCCCTGCCCTCCCTACTTGGCTTCATTCATTTATTCCCAATGCTCACCAAAGAGCTGATTCCTGGGGAAAGCCATGCTGACTTTCTGTGCTCATCTGCCCCCTGTCATCCATGATGACAGCCATAGCTGTGTTTCTTGAGCATCGCTGCGGTGGTTACCTACTTCTAGCTTTTTAGTGGGGGTTTGCCCCATTCATGAAGGCAGGGAACACGTTGGACTTGACTGTACCGTACCATAGGCACCCAGTCAACACTGGACAGATGGAACGAGTTGGTTAGTTTCCTTTCCCTTGACTTTAGACAAAAGTTTCTTCTGAGCTGGGAAAGGGGAATACTGATCTGTTGACATGTCCCTTTTGGGAGCCTCTTTGAAGCTTCTTTAGAAATCTAGAGTCTAAAAGCCAACATTGTGGCATAGTGAGTAAATCTACCACCTGCAGCGCCGCCAATCCATATGGGCACTGGTCCCAGTCCCAGCTGATTCAGTTCCCTGCTAATGTATCTGGAAAAGCAGTGGAGGATGATTCAAGTGTTTGGGCCCCTGCAGCCTTGTAGGAAACCTGAAAGAAGTTCCTGGTTCCTGACTTCAGCCTGGCCCAGTCACAGAAGACACAACCATTTGAGAAGTGAGCCAGTGGATGAAAGATATCTCTGTTTGTGTGTGTCCTTCTCTTTCAAATAAATCTTCAATTTTAAAAATATATAGCTAAGGGGCCCGGCGCGGTGGCGCAGTGGTTAAGGTCCTCACCTTGCACGCCCGGGATCCCATATGGGCACCGGTTCTATCCCGGCAGCCCTGCTTTCCTTCCAGCTCCCTGCCTGTGGCCCGGGAAAGCAGTTGAGGACAGCCCAAAGCTTTGGGACCCTGCACCCGCGTGGGAGACCTGGAAGAGGCTCCTGGCTTCGGACCGGCATAGCATCGGCCCTGCGCTCACTTGGGGAGTGAATCATCGGACGGAAGATCTTCCTCTCTGTCTCTCCTCTCTGTATATCCGCCTTCCCAATGAAAAAATAATAAAAATAAATCTTTAAAGCTAGGGCCCGGCGCGATGGTGCAGCGGTTAAGGTCCTTGCCTTGCACGCCCGGGATCCCATATGGGCGCCGGTTCTAATTCCCAGCAGCCCCGCTTCCCATCCAGCTCCCTGCCTGTGGCCTGGGAAAGCAGTCGAGGACGGCCCAAAGCTTTGGGACCCTGCACCCACGTGGGAGACCCGGAAAGAGGTTCCTGGCTTCAGATTGGCACAGCTCCAGCCAATGTGGCCGCCTGGGGAGTGAATCATCGGACAGAAGATCTTCCTCTCTGTCTCCCCTCTCTGTATATCCGCCTTTCCAATAAAAATAAAATAAATATTTTAAATATACATATATATATATAGCTAGACTATCCCTTCACCAGCTGTGGAGTAGATGGCCAATGAAAACCGACCACATGGTTGTCTAAGCTTTGCTCTTTCCCCGAGTTCCCAGGACTTCGGACACCTGTGCACACGGAGGGCACAGGGGGTGCCTACACCTGTGGAGGCTGAGTGAGGTCCACTCGCAGCTGTTCCTCAACTCCTCCCTGCAGCCCAGTATTCCAGTTGCCAGTTACTATGCTGACTTCTTTGTACACAAACAGTTGTTCCCCCCCATAACTTGCCTTGCGCCAGCATTCAGAGAGAATGATAACAATCCTT
Organism: Ochotona curzoniae; assembly: GCF_017591425.1. Lineage (NCBI taxonomy): Eukaryota > Metazoa > Chordata > Mammalia > Lagomorpha > Ochotonidae > Ochotona > Ochotona curzoniae. Next base: position 7,513,074 of record NW_024466004.1, on the reverse strand, counting down.
GTCGCGTTAGCGACGTCGCGTCAAAAACATTCTGTTGCTATAGAAATGTTTGGGATGTGCTTCTTGCTAGAAGCTCACGGGCAACGAACTCCAGAATTGCAGATGATTGCGTCTGAGGCGGAGTGAGCACGTATGTGTGTTTGTATTGAACAACAACAACAAAAAAAAAACACAAAAAGCAAAACACAAAACAAACAAGCCTTGGAAATGCGATGCTCCTATAATAGAAAATAGGAACGACTTAAAAGCTGTAGCACTTTCCCTTAAACATTCAAATGGGTGAAAATGACTTTGAGCACAGCCTGCAAGTGTGAAGACACCAGGTATTCAAAGGCTTTTTTTGGAGCTGTCAGAGACAAAAGATTTCTCAAAAAAAAAAAGCATTATTGTAGCATTAAATAGTAGGCATGAACACCAGCAACCCTCTTGACATTTTAAAGATGCTTTATCTTCTGAAACGTCCCAGTCCGTTTGAATGGATGACTGTTCTATTCAGGGAGGCATCTTCGGCCGGGGTTGCCATAGTTCGGGTTGGGAAGTTCAGGCTGGGGGCGGACAGGGATCCAGGGACAACTTTCTGGGTGCCTCAGTCTTTTGTTAGAAGGGTGCTGCAGAAAGCTGATGGGGAAAATGGCATTAAAAAGTAAGTTGGCAGGAGCAGGTGTTGAACGTAGCAGTTAAGACGCCCACGGCCCCTGTCTCTAAGCCCTGGCTCCTGACACCAGCTGCCTGCTAATGGAGACCCTGGGAGGCCTCAGGTGATTAGGTTCCCCCCACTCCCAGGCACCAGACCCAATTTGAGTTCCTGGCTTTTGGCTTCTGGCTTCAGCCTAACTGCAGCCCCAGCTGTTGTAGGGAAGTCTTTGAAAAGTGAGCCAGTGGTTAACGGCTCGTTCTCTCTTATTTTAAAAACCCCAAGTATGTTTTGCTGCAAAAAGGATTGTGAAATACATGCATTATAAATATTAAAGGTTTGTTTTTTTTTTGAAAGGCAGATTTACAGAGAGAAGGAGAGACAGAGATTTTTTTTTTTCCATTTGCTTCTTCATTCCCCAAGTGGCTGCAACAGCTAGAGCTGAACTGATCCAAAGTCAGGAGCCAGGAGCTTCTTCTGGGTTTCCTACATGAGTGCAGGGGCCCAAGGACTTGAACCAGCCTCTGCTGCTTTCCCAGGCCATTACCAGGAAGCTGGGCCACAAACCAGCACCAAATGGGATGCTGGCTCTTGCAGGTGAAGGATTAGCCTGCTGAGCTACTGCATCGGCCCCTATATATGATACACTTTTTCATGAGACGTGTTTTCCACAAATATTTTCAAGTCCTCTCATCCCTAAATACAATAGGTTGGTGCTGTCACCTCTCTCCTGGGAGCGAGGCTCTTTTACAGAGCAGAGAGGGAAATTGAAATCATGTTGATTTCCAGGCTTCCTGTGTGAGCCAGGATGGCAGCAGTCCCTGGGAAGGCCTGGCTGCACTGTGGGAGGAGCGTGGGCCTCAGGAGGAGCACCTGGCCGAAGACTGCCTGCTGATTCCAGTCCAGAGAGAGCACTTTGGGTTTTCTATTCCAATTGGACGGGATAACCTGTGGTATCCTAATGTTAAAGAGTGGCTTGCTCCTGTTACTTTTTTTTTTTTTTAAAGCAATTCCTTGTTCTTCCATCCCATAAGAACACTCATCCATGCCAGATTTTTCCAGAGCATTCACGGCCCCTTTGAGAAGCCCTGTGTCAGTCAATGGGGGTTCTAGGATAAGTTCATTTTGTACAGATTTTTTCAGTCCATACATGTGTGGCATTTTCATCAAGTTCACAGAAGTTGTATAGTAAGAAAAAACTATATGTGGGTTTCAGCTTTTGGGGCACCAAAATAAGCTTATTTTGTACAGTCTGTTTTGCTGTTAATTTTGTAAGCTGTTGAGTGGATTTGGGGAAATCCTGGCACTCACTGAATTTTGTTGTATCAAGTCATCCCCCTACTCTCCGTGCCCACCCCACCCCACCCAGCATCCCTGTTTCTAGGGAGCGGGAACAGTGTCTGGTTCATGATTATGGTTGCTGTTGGATTCTCCAGTGTGCTGCCTGCTGCATCATAGGCTTCTGCAGTACATGAGTGTAGATGAGGGCGGCTTCAGAGTTCCCTAGGCTCTCTGGAACTCTCTCCTTGGTGGGAGGATGCTGATAGCGAGCTGAGAGCAAACAGGAAAGGCCGTGACCTTGTCTTCTCCTTGTCTCCACAGAACCAGGTTTCCTCTTCGCACCTGCCCAGCAGCATGAAAGCAGCATGACTGGCCGGCCGCAGGAGAAGCCCCCAGAACCAGGCCCCCAACTCAGCCACCTGCTGCGGAGGTCCAGGTAAGCTTGCGCTGCTCCTTCTGGAAGGTAGAGGGACTTTCCCCAGGGCCCTTTTCTGCCGTGACCTTGGAGAAGAAGGTGTGGCAGAGGAAGGCATGGCAGAAGAAAGTGTGAGTAGTGGGGAGTGCCGAGTGTGCCCACTTCTGCAAGGGTAGAGAGACAGAATGAGGGGCATCCAGGATGCTGCGTCAAGTGTTGGAGATGTAGGAGTTCCCTGTATTCCGCCACCAGGGTCCTTGGGAATTTGCAATGAAGATATCTTAGAAGGGCTGGAATTGGTTAGAACCCTTACCCCTCAATCTGCGACTCCCAACGTGCCAGATTGAGTCCTGTCCCACACAGAGGGACATGAGGCCATCCACCACGCCCATTCCCCACCAATAGTAGGTAGAAAATTCCTCCTTCTCTGTAGCTGCTGACTTCGGCTGTCACAATTCTGCTTTCTCGTCTACTCTCTTCCTTAGAAACCTTGTGCTTTTGTCCCTTCCCACTTGCAAGACGCTCCCTTACTGCAGGGTCTGTCTGCCCTGCCACATGCTCCCTCCATGTGTGCTGTCCTCGGCAGAGAATCAGTCATTCCTTATCCAAAGCCTCCTCTGTGCTGGGCACTGGCCCAGCCTCCAGGAGAGAAGCCGGGTCTCCTGTCTTTAAATAGGTTTGGATCCTTAGAAGGCATGTGAAGGATGCTTTGAGCTATGCCTGTTCTTTAAGTATTAGCCCTTTGTTGCAACTTCTTAAATGTTGCAGAATGGCTTCAAAATGTGTATTCTTTCATTGGTTTTTGCGTTTATTTGAAAGATAGAGGAGTGGCTTGAGAGAAAGAGAGAGGGAGATCTTCTATCTGCTGCCTGGTTTACTGCCCTCAGCCACAACAGCCAGGCTTGGCTCAACCTAAAGCTTGGAGCCTAAAAATCCATCTGGGTCTCCACGTGCTTAGCTGGAGCCCAAGTTCTCGGGCCTCTTCTGCTGCCTTCCCCTCGCAGGAAGTTCGTTTGGAAGCAGAGCAACTGGGACTCAAACTAACTCCCTGGTATGGGAAGTGGGCACCACAAGTGTTGACTTATCCTTCTGTGCTACAACAGGGGTTCCTGTTTAATTATCAAGTATAATTTTCTACATGTGGTCATTAGAATGTAAGTTGGTTGTGCTATTCAAAGATCACTTCTAATGTGTCCTTTTATGATTTTTGTCTGATAAATATATAAATGATTAGGGGAGATGGGTTACAATCTCCTCCCGGATTTGCAAATTGCTCCTGGCAGAACTGAAAGTTTCACTTTATAAATATTAAGGCAGTGCTGTTTGATGCATAAATGTTTATAATTAGTGCTTTATATTGTGTTTATTTCCTCATGTGCATTTGGGCTAGGTTTTTTTGGGTGTGTGCTCTTTTTTTTTACATTGTGTATTGGTATTTCCCTCCCATCTTGTCTGGAATTTACATACTCTTTGTACTTTCAGTTACTCTAGCTATTTTAGCAGGCAGTGTACAAAGTATGAAATGAATTATTATGAAATAAAATGAATTGCCTCCCTACTAATCAGTGTAAGCATCACAGGCTGGTTCAGCTCTTTTTTTTTTTTTTTTTTTTTTTTAGTTTAGTTATTTTTATTGGAAAGGCAGAGTTACACAGAGAAAAAGATCTTCCATGCACTGGTTCACTTCCCAAGTGGCTGCAAGGACTGGAGCTGAGCCAATCTGAAGTCAGGAGCCAGGAGCTTCTTCCAGGTCTTCCATTCAGGTGCAGAGTCCTAAGGCTTTGTTTGAGTCATCCTCTTCTGCCTTCCTAGGCCATAAGCAGGGAACTGGATGGGAAGTAGAACAGCCAGGACACAAACCAGTGCTCCTATGTGATGCCAGTGCTTGCAGGTGGAGAATTAGCCAGTTGAGCCATCATGCCGGCGTTCTAATTGCTACCTGTCCCAGCTCATCTTTCATGGTTACCCTGTATTTTTACCCTTCCCTTTTCCCCCTACACATTAGCTTTGTGTGATGCAGCATGGGCATGGGTTTATACACCAACATACATGTCTTTTTTTGGTTTTTTTTTTTTCACCATTTCTTCCTTGAACCTGGGATCAATTTCCTTCTGCCTGATAAATTCCTAGGTATTATCTTTTAGGAGAGTCTTTTGGTGATGAACTCTGAAGATTTTTCTGCTTTGGCTTGGTTTGGGTCATTGAGTTGGAGATGTCTTTATTTTGCTCAGTCTTGAAAAGTCATTTTACTGGGCATTTAATTTTGGGTCATTGGGTTATTTCGCTCCCTGTGGCTTGAATGCTATTGTTGAGAAACCAGCTCTCAGTCATTCCTTGGTGAGTGATCTGACTTTTCTCTCTACCTACCTGAAAGATTTGTGGTGGTCTTTGATGTTCTGCAGCCTAATTACCCAGAGTAAATGCTTCTGTCTTTAACTGGTTGGTTTCATCAGGATGCCTAAAACTAAATATTTGTGTCCTCCAATGGCTCTGGAAAATCTTCACCCTTAATTTCTCTGAATGTTGTGTTTTCCCCATTTTCTTTGTTATCTCCTTCTGAAACCCCATGTGAACTCCCTCCCTCAATTCTTTGTTCTTTCTAATCTCTGCTTTAGATTTTTTTAATCGGTCTCCCATGCTGTATTGTGAATAATTGCTTCACATCTAGCGACTACTTAACTAATTTATGGTAAGTCTTAAGTGCTACCTAGTCCATGCATTGTATTTTCTATGTCATTACCTGTATTTGTTGTTTCTAGAAGTTTCGGGCCATTATTTTTCTAATCAACATGGTCATTTTTCTGGTCTTTTACTTCTTGCTCATATTCGAAGAATTTTTGTGTCTTTGAAATGTTGCATTTAACAATTTTAGGCTTTCCTGTCTGGTAATTCTAGAATCTGAAGTCCTTGCAGGTCTGCTTCTGCCATCTGTTGTTTCTGCTGCTGGTATTCATGGCATTTTACTTCCCAGGAATTTTACCTTTGGGAATTAATTGAGATGTGGGTTGAAGCTGATTTTTCCAGAGAGGATTAGGTGGGGAGGGAGTAGAGCGAATTTACTATTGAGCTAACATCACTGTAGATTAATGCTCTACTTAAGTTTTTGCTGATCCCACAAGTAACACCATTCAGACTGCAGACCCATTTGCAGAAGTTGGGTTTACCTCCATTCTTCCTAGCCTAAGGTCCTGTTTGCTAGAAGTCCCTTTCTGAGTTGTGCGTTTATGTGCACAGTGGGTGCTTCAAGGAGGGAGCCCTTTGAAGCCCACCTTCATGAATCTCCTTAGGCTTTAGCCCCTTCCCGGGGTTCCTGCCCTTCGCTTTGTTTTGGTATACTCTACATTCCTAAAGGCTCATTAATGTGTGGATTTCTTTTCTTTTTTTCTTTCTCTCTCTCTTCCTTCCTTCCTTCCTTCCTTCCTTCTTTTTTATGATTTTTAAAAAGACAGATTTACATAGAGGAGAGACAGAAAGATCTTTGGTCTGCTGGTTCACTCCCCAAGTTGCCATAATGGCGGGAGTTAAGCCAGGTCTCCCACTTGGTTGCAGGGTCCTAAGGTTTTGGGCTACCCTCTAATGCTTTCCCAAGCAGGGAGCTGGAAGGGCAGTGGAGCAGCCATGACATGAACCAGTGCCCATATGGGATCCTGGAGCTTGCAAGGGGATTGAGCCACTAGGCCATCACATTGGGTCCTGGATGATCTTTGTCTTTAAAACCTTATCCAACAAGTCAGTGGTTCCCGTGAGCAAGGTGCACTAGGGTATCTGGTAGACTATCTGCCTAAGAAGTAGTTCTCTCTGCTTCTCCATAGTAACCCTGTGGGGCAGGAACATCTATGCTTATTACACATTAGAGTGAAAAAGGCTCAGAACAGGTATGTGACCTGCTTGGGGCACAGTCTAGGGCCTGAGGGACCAGGAGGAACCATTTCCCTCTCTTGTCCCCTTTCCCTACGTTCCCCCTCTACAAGGTAACTGCTGGCCATCTAGGGGAACATTAGCTTTATGCTTGCGGGATGGGTTTCCCTCAGAATGCTTTAAATAGCTGCATGGCTTGGTACAATTTGTTTATGTATCTATTGTTTATCTTCCTTGAGAGAGGAAATGGCTTCTGCATATTTTGTGGCTTGCCTCTCCCTTGGTCACCAACAGCTTCTCTCTTCACCCCACCCTGCAGAGGCCCTACATGAGCCTCCTCTCCCCTCTGCCCTTCTCTCCCTCCCTTCCCCAACCCCATCCTCCCTGCCCTTAATTTTTACCCCTGCCTTCCATTGGAAGGGAAGACTATGGATCCATGGTTTGGCTTTGGGGACTGTGGCAGGGCTGGGGGAACAGGGGAAGGGAGAGAGAGAAGGTTGAGCTGGAAGCTAGCCCTGCCTGTTGCTCACTTCATCTCTCAGAGTCCCAGTAATGTGGGGGTGAGGCAGGAAGCTGTTCTGGGACCAAGAGAGAAGCCGTGTACAGAACTGGCAGCTCGGAGTTTGAATGTCCTGCACACTCCCAGTGGATGCCAGTATAGTTACAACCCACATGTTCAGCAGTGCTTATACATGAACAGAGCTGGATATAGCATTGGATGAAAACAGATGCAGGAATCTGGTGTCAAGGTGGGACTCCCAAACATGTTATGCTCTTTGAGATGGTTTGTTTGTTTGTTTAAATCTTCCAAGTGAAAACAAACATACAAGTCTGTCCTGTGTCTGCAGGCAATTCTGGGAGTGGGACTGAGACCACCTCACCACCTGCCGGCATCTTGGCCCTCCCTCCACCCTGTGCCCTGCGCTGTGGCCATAGGTGGGCTAGAGCCACACAATGCCATCACTATGGAGATTCCCCCCAACCACAGCCTCCAGGCAGAGGGGTGGCACAACTGCTCTGCAAACACATTTTCAGGGTGTTGGGCTAGGAGGGAGGGTCTTCCACATCCATCCACTTCTATTCCTTTGAGGGGCATGAGACCTCTTCATGTGCTTCCTGCTAGTCAGGAACCTTGTGCTACTTCCTGATTTGATGTCTAACAGGCAACAACACTTTATATATATATCAGTGTGTGTGTGTGTGTGTGTGTGTGCTCTGTATACTTATATATACACACATATATACACATATATATATGTGTGTGTGTGTTGCTTATTCATTTGCGATCAGAGAGCTCCCCTCCATTGGTCCACACTCTACCTCATCTCCCCTCCCCCAAATGTCCCTGACTCCTGAGGCCAACCCAGGACTGAAGCTGGGAACTCAATCCAGGCTTCCCTTATTGGCGGCAGCGACCCAGTTACTTGGGCCATCACCACCTGTCTTCCAAGGTCTGCATTGTCTAAAAGGTGGAATCAGGAGCCAGGAATCAATCCCAGTGACTGACCGAGGTGTGCAGGCATTCTGGCTGCTAGGCCAAACGCCCATTCCCTAGGCAGCAGCACCACTTTATGCAACACCTGCTATTTGTAGTGCTCTGGTCACTGCACACTGAACAAGTGGTGTAATACATGCAGAAAGTTGTCTGCTCTGAAATTTGAAGTCTGCTGATTTTAAAAAAAGGACTTTATAGCCCTCCTCCTCCCCCCCAAAAATGCATCAAGGATTATATCTTCCAAAAATTGGCAGGTGCGTTTCCAAGGGTGGGCAGGAAAGGCTTCCTGGAGGGGTTTGACTCAGGAAGGCAGGGGTGGCCCTGTGGAGCCCCAGGCCTGCTGGGTGGAAAAGCGATGAGAACTAGAGCCAGAGGCAAGTATTTTCATGGAGTGGACACACCCAGTGCAAAGGCCTCTGTGGTCCATCCTGGGGGCAGCCGCCTCCCATGAGCACAGTAAAAACCCCAAGAAGTCCTCCTCTGTGTGTGTGTGTGTGTGTAAGAGAGAGAGACCAGGTTGCCCTGTGCTTGACCACTGATGGCTGATGACCCTTGGAAGCCTGAACAGCTTCTGTCTCTAAGGCTCCAGTGCATCAGGACTACCAACAGAGACTGGCAACTCTCTCTAGAGGTGCAGTCTGGGAGGACCCAGGGGTGATTGGGGCACTGACCACTTGTCTTCTTTCCCCCGGTGTTGCTCAGGTATCCAGAAGAATAAAAGTTGCAGGGGAGTTTGAACATGGCTGGGGTTAGGGTTAGGGTTGACCTTGATTCTTCCGTGACTACCAAGATAAGGCCTTGAGTATTCTCCACCCAGCTGAGTGGTCAGGCCTGTTTGCCTGAGCTTGAACACCCATCCCCACCCACAAACCTCAAAATCTATTAACAGCCTCATTCTTGATCATGATTCATGCTTCCTGCCCCTCCTTCACTCTGGTTACTCAGAACTGAGAGCCAGAGCTGATGGTGGACAGCCTCCAGCTGGCCTTGCCTATGGCTACTAATGCAGGGGGTCACAGGCCAGGCTGGGTTCCCTTGGCCACTAAGCCCTACACAGCGACAAGCACAAAGATTCAGCTGATGCAGATGTGAAAACCAGAACCAGCAGGTGGAGACACCTGGTGTTGGGGAGTGTCTGCAAAGCCTGCTGGGGTTCCTGTGGGTTTAGAGATAGGGGGCGCCCTAGGTGGAGGAGGGCCCCGCGCTTGCTCTCCCCCGAGTCATTACGTGCAGCTCTGGAGGTCGGCCATCAGTTCCTTCTCTCTGTTGGGGGATGCTCCTGCTAAAAAGATACTTTACTCGCACCACTCATGCCCATTCGCCTATTTCCTTAAATGACCACATGTTGGAGAGTCCACTCCACTTTGATGCCTTCCCACGCTTCTCTTTTCCGAAAAATGGCACAAAGGACCAAAACCCACAGCCTCCTTGTACTCTGTGCTTCAGCGGATTGCTGTCTCCCCAGCCTGGCCTAAGGTCATTGCCATGTCCTGGGGCAGGCAACATCTGGGGAAGTTCGTCCCACCGAGCCAGCCTCAGCAGGCCAAGGGCAGGAAGACCACCTTGGAGCTCAGGGGAGTCATCCCTTTTTCATTCTGCTGTAGTATGGCAGGGGAGGTCTCTTCTTGGCAACGGGGCTGATCGCATTTGCTGTCTGAGCTGGGTTATCTCTGTATTGGGGTTGTATTTCCTGCATCATAGCAACTGGGAGTAAGAGGGTAGGACGCAGGGGGGAGGACCTGCAAGAACCCCAACGTCAAATGCTTAGCCTTCCTGTGCAAAGACGTGGAGGCTCTGGGAGCAGTGACCTGTGGTCTCCAGGGACCCTTCTGGGACTGAACACCAATGGTTCTCATCCCACGTGAGTTACCCGCCACTACCAAGTGTGATTGTCTCTTTAACCCATGGAGCTTCCACAGCTCAGAATGAGGATTAAGCCTCTCTCCTCTTTCCTACCTTACTAAGAAAAAAACGCATGAAAGCACCTAACCACGCCCCCCACCTCCCCACCCGCTACCATCGTAAGGATCCACTTGGTCTCGTGCTGTCTTTTGCCATGTCTGTGGGGGCTCTCAGAAGCGCCGACCCCACCCCACCATGGCTGGCCCATCCAATCAGGTTGCACACACAGGCAGCGGGGCCACACCAAGCCTGCTGCCTGCCCTGAGCAGCCCTGCCAGCTGATGCATCCCATGTTTCCCCAAAGACGCTTAAAAGCTAGAGGAGGAGAGACAGCAGCCAGAAGTAAGGCAGCAGTAAGTAAGCACAATGTGGCTGCCAGTTTCCTGGAACCCGATCGCCGCACGGCCCCTTGAAACAGGAAAGGAAGTGGTCTCCGCGTATCCACCGTTTCCCTTTCTGTGGTTTCGGTTCCCCACCATCAACCGCAATCCAAAATGTAGTAAGGGAAGAATTCCAGAAATAAACTCTTCCATGAGCTTGTGACTCCATGGTCTTCTGAGTGAGGAAATCTCAGAGACACACAGCACGTGTGCAAGACGAGGACTTTAGCCACTAGGCTATTGCACCAGACCCTTCACCCCTGGACTCTTTACAGGAATAAAATAACTTTCTCATGTCTACCTGCAGTGTTAACCGTGGTTGTCAGCTTTGCATCTTTATCTCCAGTCTTTGTTCCTAGACAGGTGTTTTAAAAATCACGTTGTTCGTATGTGCTTCTTGTCTTTTAAAAACTTGGCTATTATTTGTAGAGCCCCTCTACATTTGACAGAGAGTGTCTTCCATCAGCTTCACACCGTGTAGATGCAGGTCTCATCAGCTCCGTAACACAGATGGGAAAACCAAGGCTGGAGCCCCGGATTAGAACCTGGCAGTCTGACTTCCCAGGGCAGGCTCAACCACGATCCTGGGAGAAGTCCAAGCACTCCAAGGAAAGCTGGAGTTCCTCTCCATTTCCAGCCTGGAGCTTACTCGCCGACAAGCCCTTGCCCTGCCGCACCGGCCCAGGGTATGGCTCGTCTGGGTGCTGTGCTCCTGCCAGGCATGCTGCTCCCTCGTAGCCCTCCTGCATATCGCATCAGCGGCCGTGGGAGCTCAGGGCTTGGGCTCATAGTGGCTACGAAGCAGGAGAGCTGTGGTGCTGTCAGTTTGGATAAGCCAAAGAGAAGCCACAAGTAGCGGGCAAAGTTCTCAAGGAAAGAAAAAAATATTGCATGCTGACATCGGGAGGATCCATAGTAAGAATAAGTCTTGCACTCGTAAAATTATGAAACAAGAAGAAAAACATTTGTTTTTGTTTTTAAAGGTTTGTTTTTGTTTTTTGGTTGTTTTTTTGTTGTTGTTGTTGTTATTGTTGTTGTTATTGGAAAGGGAGTTATACAGAGAGGAGGAAAGACAGAGAGCAAGACCTTCCAGCCGCTGATTCACTCCCCAAGCGGCCACAATGGCTGGAGCTATGCCAATCTGGAGCCAGGAGCCCGGAGCCTCTTCTGGGTTTCCCATATGGGGGCAGGGTCTCAAGGCTTTGGACCATCCTTGACTGCTTTCCCAAGCCACAAGCAGGGAATGGGAAGCGGGGCTGCTAGGATTAGAATCTGGCACCCATATGGGATCCTGGCATGTGCAAGGGGAAGAATTTAGCCACTAGGCTACTGCCCTGGGCCCAAGAAAAACATTAGTGCTGGTTTTGTTGTCACACCTCATACTTAAAAAGTTATAGCCTGGGGCCGAAGCAATGCTTCAACTGGCTAATACTCCACGTGCAAGCACCAGCATCCCATACGGGTGTCAATTTGTGTCCTGGCTGCTCCTCATCCCATCCAGCTCCCTACTTATGACATGGGAGATCAGTGGAGGTCGGCCCAAAACCTTAGATCCCCGCAACCACATTGGAGACCTGAAAGAAGTTCCTGGTTACTGGTTTCAGATTGGCTCAGCTCTGGTTGTTAAAGCCATTCGAGGAGTAAACAGCAGATGGAAGATCTTTCTCTGCATCTCCTTCTCTGAGAGGAGAGACAGAGAGGAAGATCGTCCATCTGCTGGTTCGCTCCTCAAGTGGCTGCAACAGCTGGACCTGAACCAATCCAAAGCCAGGAGCCAGGAGCTTTTTCCAGATCTCCCATGCCGGTGCAGGATCCCAAAGCTTTGGGTCATCCTCGATGGTCTCCACAGGCCACAGGCAAGGAGCTGGATGGGAAGCAGGGCTACTGGGACTTGAACCAGTACCCATATGGGATCCCAGTGCATGCAAGGCAAGGAGTTTAGCCACTAGGCTACCACACTGGCCCAGAATAAATAAATCTAAAAAAAGAAGAAGAAGAAGAAGTTATATCCATAAGGGTTGGTATTGTGGGGCAGGGGGCTGAGCTGAACCAACTGTGCCACCGGCTTCCCATCTGAGCTCTGCTTTGCATCCTGGATGCTCCACTTCCAGTGCAGCTTCCTGCTAATGCACCAGAAAGTTGCGAAGACATCAAAAGATGGCCCAGATGCTTGAGTCCCTGCCACCCACATAGAAGATTCAGATGGAGTTCCAGGCTTCTGTTTCCAGCTTGGCCTAACCCCAGCTATTTGTGGCCATTTGGGAAGTGAACCAATTGATAGAAAATTCAATTCTCTCTCTCCCTCCCTCCCTCCTTCCCTTCTTCCCTCTCTGAACTTCATCTTCCAAATGAATAAATAAAATCTTAGTTAATATGGGAAAGGCATTATTGTTAGGGTTTGGTAGTGCCCATGGTTTCAGGCCTCCTCTGGGGGTCTTGGGCTTTATATAGAATATCAGCTATTTGGGGCTAGTACTGTAGCACAGTGGATTAAGCTGTTTCCTGCAGTGCTGGCATCCATGTGGGCGCTAGTTCGAGTCCCAGATGCTTCACTTCCCATTCATCTTATAATGCACCTGGGAAAGCAGCAGTATTCCATGTGGGAGACCTGGCTGAAACTCCTGGCTTCAGCTTGTTCCAGCTCCAGCTGATACATCCATCTGGGGAGTGAACCAGCACCTAGGAAAACCTTTCTCTCTATTGTTTCTCCCACTCTGTCTGTCACGATGACATTCAAATCAGTCAATCTTAATATCTGAGTGAAGTGACTCGCGCTAACTGGGACACACACCCTTCCAGCTTCTCATGCATGATCAGCATGGAGAATGCTAAGCCTCAGATGGCCACAAAAGCATTTTTTCTCTTTGTCCCCTCCTTGGTTCTCGAGGTACCTGCCAGCTATACCCCAGGCAGCAGAACACATCCTGACCCATGGTCACCTACAGACTCCCTCTGAATTTCCCTGGTGTGTCCCACAAGCTTCCTCTAGAGAGGAGCAGGTGCACTCAGCCTTAGCCTTCCCGGGTCTCCTGCTCTACCCAGGTGCAGCGTGGCTTTCCAAGATGGCCCCGGATAAAAAGCGCACCACCTTGGCACACCGCTGCTTCAGGAGCATTGGGCCCCTACTCCACAGGGCCCTTCTACCAAGGTTTTCCTCTCTCTCTCTCTCCTGATCCGTGTCCACTTCTGGTACTTCCTGCCCTCAATACCATTCTGTCCCTTTAAACATAGGGAGGGCTGGCAGATTGCCCGGGAAACAGCCCCAGCGCATCAGCCATGGCTGAATCACCAGGCATGCTCCCTGAAGGATGGCCCCAGAGGCCCCCACCACAGGCAGGGACACCTCATGGGCCCTCCCTGAAGCCATGTGCTTTCCACACGCCCTCCTGGCTGCCTGTCCCCAGATGGCAAAACTGAGGCTCAAAACCATTGCCTGTGGAAGGGTGAGGTAGAAATCCTGGACTTCTGGCTTCAGAAGCAGTACGGTGGGTGTTTCTGCGAGGAATATTCTTGCCAAGAGCCCACTTGTTTCTTCCCAGGGAGACTGTGTCTTTGAGGCTTAGTAGTCCTTTCAGACTAGAGCTCAGTGGTTTGTGTCCGCCTTAAACTGCATCTTGATCTCCTCAAGTCCAAGTTCAGGGCTGAGTGCTGGAAGCTTGAAAATTGCCGGGAGCTAATGGCCAGATTCTTAAAGTATGTCTGTGCTGTGGTGTCAAATCAGAAGTCAAAGGTAGGGCCCAACGCCACAGCCTATGGCCGAGTCTTTGCTTTGCACGCACCAGGATCCCATATGAGCACTGGTTCATGTCGCAACTGTTCCACTTGCCGCCCTGGGACCCTGCACTCAAGCGGGAGACCTGGAGAAAGGTCCTGGCTCCTGGCTTTGGATCAACGCAGCTCTGGTCATTGCTGGGGAGTGAACCAGCAAACGGAAGATCTTCCTCCTCCCCTCCTCTCTGTATGTCTCTTTCCAATAAAAATAAATAAATCTTAAAAAAATTCCTCATCTCAAATACATAAAGCATGAAATGTTACAGGTTTGTTTGAGGAGAAAAATCAAACAATATATGCCCATGCTTTGTACAGTGCCTTCTAGAATGTTCCAGTGATGTCCCTATCAGAGACTCAGCATAGGGTCAGGGAGGCTGATCTTCTCTGAGTGGCACTGATGTCTAATGCTGTGGTCACCCAAGAAGCCACGTGGCTTCCCAACAGTGACCTCCACATCCCAGGACTGAAGAGTTGGAGCTGAGAGCTGTTTACTCTTCTGTTGGGAAAGAGACCGATGAAAAAGAGGTGTTGGGCGCAGTGGTTAAGTCACCACTTTGAATGGCTCCATCCTGTACTGGAGTACATGGGTTCAAGTCCCAGCTCTCCTGTTAATGCCAGCTTCCTGCTAACGTGTATCCCAAGGGGGCATTCAATGATGGCTCAGATACTTGAGTCCCTGCCACTGTCATGGGAGAACTGGCCTGCATTCCCAGCTGGGGGCATTGACCTGGCTCGCCCAGCCCTGGCTCTGTTGTATTTGGGGAAATAAGCCAGCAGATGAGAGATGATTCTCCCTTGTCTAGCTCTCTTGTCTCTCTACCTTTCAAATAAAATTTTAAAATAATTGTTTTAATTTGCAAGAAAAAGGAAGAAAAATTAATTTTCTCTAACCTCTGGCTTCCTCCACCCCTTCTCTTTTCCTTGTTGTGAGTAGGATTGCTGTTTAAATTCTTTTTTAATTAGAAAAAAAGAAAACTCTGGTATTCTGGGTGATGGAACATAATATTTAGACGTATTGAGCTGGCAGTTGATGAGTGTGTTGTCAACACACCGTCACCACAAATCAAGTGTTCGGGGTTGGTCGGGAAGAGATGTGGATGTAAATGTGTGTGTCGCATGCATACATGGGTGATTTAGGGTGACTGGGGAAGGGCCCAGTGACCCTTAGAAAAGCAGCTCTGGCGAGGTGAGCCACAGGAGAGGGTCAGGCCACGAAGGGGAAGCTGTTTCCATTGAGGACTGAGCTCATGATGATTGGCTATCGCGATCAGCAGCTGTCCCCTCCCCCATGGCCACCTTCCCCGGTGGCTGCCATGTAACGTGCTGACGCTACAAGCAGAGGTAAGTGAGACACCGCTTCAGGGGGGTCCTAGTTGGAGTGAGAAGACAAGAAAGATGGCTCCAGTAAGCTTTGAAATGGCATGAGAAAGATGGACAGACTGAGTCCCAAGCCTGTCCTCATGTGTTCCCTGAGTCTCCCACCTCCTCGTGCCCGTCTTCACTTAGCACATCACTGTGACCAAGCCTCTCCCAGCCTCAGAGCCGTACGCGCCGCCAACTCCGTGGCACCTCTTGCTGTAGGTCCCTGCATGCACTTGTGCTTTCCCTGTGCTCCAGCCTTCCTCCATGTGAACCTGACCCCTAAGCATCATGTTGGTCGTCTCCTTCCGCCCCAGTACCTGTTCCATCACTGGGAACCTGCTCACCCTCTATCAACACCCTCCTCCCAGCCACCCGGCCTGGACCAAGTCGCCGCTTGACCTGGCTCAGCCTCATCCTTTGACCCATGGGTCAGATCCAGGCACTACCCAATGTTGCATGACCCCTGAACTATAGCTGTGTCTCTACTGATGATTGTTGGGTGATATGGGAACCCTGCTTTGAAACCCCTGTTAACTGAAATGCTCTCCCTCCTCCAAGCCAACTCCATTTTCTCATTTATGAATCTGAAATACAAATGACTATGCTCCATTGTTATTCTTAGTCTGTCTTGAGGTTCTTCCAAGAATTGTAGAAATGTTTTTCTCTCATTAAATGAGCATCTACATAGTGCTCTATTCTGCCTCTTGGCTGCAGCGCCTTGGAGATGTACTATCTAGCCAGCAGCAAAAAAAATCTCTGCTGAGCCCTGGTCTATGCCTGGTGGTCAGATCTGTCTCCCAAGCTTGTGCATGCACACTCAAACACACACACACACACACACACACACACACACACACACAGCTCAAGACACTTCAGGGGCTCCCTGGCACTCTTGGGACCCTCAGCAACTGAGGTGGTCTGGCTCCTGCGCCCCTCCAGGTCCATCACTGGGTTCCTGTCCCTCCACCTGACCTTCTTGTAGCTGCTTGGGTCTGTGTTCTCATCTGGTGCAGGGCTTTTGCCTCTACCTCCTACACCAGCTGTGACTCGGAATCTTTCCTGCCTCTTTCCCCCCTCTGCTAGCATGAAGGTGTGCTTAGTGGGTGACAGAAGGTGCTGAGGGAGGTGTTTGTACTTGCCATTTTCTCGGTGAAAGGATTCAGGGTCATCAGCTAGGACCAGGGTCTTCAGGTCTTGAAATTGCGCCCTTTCTACCAGCAGAGGGCTCCACCACAGCCCGGAAGAGTTGGGCTCCAGCTGGGGTTGCCATCCTAGGCCTCCAGATAAACCTGCTTTTCTGCATCCATTCCAAAAAGTGTGGCCTTGTCAGGAGTCCTCCCTTTTGGAAGAAAGAGGCCTATTCCCTTAAAATCAAACAAAAATATTAAAATGCTGTACCCACCCTACCCCAGCCCGCAGCTCTGCCTTGTGCTGGGACCCAGCCCTCTATCCCCAAGGAGGCACCTGCTGCTGCTGGAAGTGCAGAAGGAGCAGCGGGGAGAGAGGAGCATCCATGACTAAGAGTGGGCCAGACACATCCTCACACAGGGAGGCTCCCTCTGGGCACGCCCCCTGCCCCCTAGGTGACAACTAACCTCCCCACAGCTCACTGACCAGCACTCCCCAGACAGAGCACCCATTCCCTGAGGCATAATCCAACCAAATAAACATCACCTGGGAGAGAATACAATGGCACTTCCAGAGGCTTATGAGAAAATAGGAAAGCTTCCATCTGCTGATTCACTGTCCAAAGGTCTGCAACACCAAGGCTGCCCAGGCTGATGTCAGGAATCTGGAACTCTCGCTGGGTATTCCACACAGGTGCCAGAGGCCAAGTACTTGGGCCACCGTCTGTGACTTTGCTCTGCACATCAGCTGGAAGTTGGATTGCAAATAGAACAGCAAGAACTCAGGCTGGCACTCCAGTATAGGATGCTAGTGTCACAAATAGCTACTTTACCCACTGCACCACATCGCCACCCCCTTGCTGTTCCTTTCAATGGCAGCATTGTGAGTTCATTCTAGAATCCCTCTTCTGTCAGTCCCTTATGGTGGGCATTTGGGTTGTTGTCAGCCTTTGGCTAGTCAAAGTATACTACAGTGTATACAGTTGTCTCCGCGTTGTCTACACTGTCTGCACGTGTCGTTTGTTACGAGCTTCTACCTTGATCAAATTCCTGGAAAAACAATTTATGCAGAAGTTCAGGCTAGTCTAATTGACAGGCCAAAAGCCATCCCATTGCCAGTCCTCCTGGGTGCCGAGCCTGAAGAGATCCTCCCCGAGGCCCATGGAGTGCAGCTGGGACTGTGCGTTGCAGTGTCACTGGAAGGTTGACTAAGGCAGTGGAAAGGATGGACACACTTCCCATCTTATGAGTCTGCAGGAGGAACGGATGAGGTATGTGGCCCTGGCATGGCCTGGCATTGATGCCCAGAATTGCAGCCGTCAGTATCATTCTTCCCATGTGCTTAACAGCACTTCAACATCTCTATAGTTTGTATGTATTTGTTTTCATTTTGCATTCAAAAAGCTGACAGAGGGCCAAACACAGTAGCCTAACAGCTTAAGTTTAGCCTTACATGCACTAGGATCCCATATGGGTGCTGGTTCTAATCCCGGCAGCCCTGCTTCCCATCCAGCTCCCTGCTTGTGGCCTGGGAAAGCAGTCAAGGATAGCCCAAAGCCTTGGGACCCTTCACCCATGTGGGAGAACCAGAAGAGGCTTCGGATTGGCTCAGGTTTAGCCATTGTTGCCGCTTTGGGGAGTGAATCGGCAGATGGAAGATCATCCTCTCTGTCTCTCATCCTCTCTGTTTATCTTACTTTGCAATAAAAAATAAATAAATCTTTAAACAGACAAAAAAAAAAAAAGATGACAGATATCTTTTATCCACTGACTACCTTCCCCCGAGTGCCCCACAACAGTCAGATATGGACCAGGGGTCAGAGCCAGGAGCCCAGAACTCAGTCCAAATAGCGCCAGTGCTTGCTGCCTTTCAAGGTACAAATTAGCAGGAAGCTGGATTGGAAGTGGAAGAGCTGGGACTGTGCTGGCTCTGTGATACACCTCCTGTCTTGGCATACTAGCATTCTGTAACTCCAGCTCCAGATACCTGACTGCCCCCATCAGAAGTATCATGTCAGCTCATGGACATTGCCCTAGGGGTCTCCCCCACTCTCCCAACTGCAGCCCACACCTGTGGGGCCCGAGTGTGCCTGAGCAACAAGCTCTGTGCAAGCGTCCGGGCAGAGCTCTCAACCTTCCTTCTGGGGAAGGCGACTGTCATGCCTCGCTTTCAGCCACATGCAGGGATGTGTTTGACAACCTTGTTTGCTGCATTCCGTAAACACTGAGTCAAACTACCTTGGGCCAAACACTGTTCGTCTCCCCCTGGAAGAGAGAGACATGCGCACACAGAGCTATGGAGACACAGTTCTGATTCAGTGTAACATGGAGTCTAGATTTGAAAACTAGAATGCCCAAGGGTAGTGAGCTCGGGCAGTGGTGTTTCAATGAGCAGGATTGGCTGTCTGGCCTGTAAGGCCATCAGCTCGGCGGGCTTGGTCCTCATGCCCTCCCCTCTGCCTACAGGTTCCAAGGGTTCCAGTTCTGTGTTCTCAGTTCACCTGCAAGGGCCCCTGCTGGGTGCTGCAGCTCAGTCCTCTGTTCTCACAGCAGCTAATGGAAATAGCTCTGGAAAGAAATTGGGATGGGGAGATAATAGGATTCAATGACCAGTAGTATAGCTCTTTCTCTCTCAAGCCATGATTGGGGCTTTCCAAGAGGAAAGGCAAGAACCCAGAAAAGGCAAGACAATCTCTTTGTTCCCTAAGGCATCTCAACAGCCATCTGGTAGACCAAAGCCAACCTTGGGATCCCACCCAGCATCCATTAATAGCAGACAGCTTAAGAGGGGCCAGGGAGTGTAGGGTCATTTCATTTCCAACTTTGTAGCATTCAGTTGTACAAAACTTTTTTTTTTTTTTCATTTAATTTGAAAAGCAGAGAAACAGAGATCTTCCATCTGCTGGTTCACTCCCCAAATGCCTGCAACAGCTGGGGCTAGGTGACGCCCAAGTCAGGATCTTGCAGCTCAGGCTGGGTCTCCCATGTGGGTGGCAGGCACCCAAGTAGCTGAGCCATCTTCTGCTGCCTCCCACGGTGTGCGTGAGCAGAAAGCTGGGTTAGAAGCAGAGGAGCTGGGACAGGAACCACACTCTAAGATAGGGTGTGGGCATTTGAGGCAGCATGATAGCCATGGTACCGAATGCCCACCCCAGTCTTTGTTTGAAGTTACAGTTAAATCTTACAGTTGTTCTTATGCATAACACACCATGATCTGGAACCTGACCCTCCATGGACTCGCTCCTTCTCAGACATCATCCCCAGGCTTCCCTTGGCCTCGCCCCTCCTTGCGTTTCCCTCCATCTGAAAGGGCTCCATAAGATGCCACCAGGTCTGAGAGTCCCTGTGGATTGGAAACACTGACAGGCTGCAGGGCGTGGGCTCCGAGGTCTTGGAGCAGGTGCCTGCTAAGCACTCACATGGCCAGGCCAGATGGAAGGCACAGTTTGGGCCCAGGGACACAGGACCTGCAGGAAGGGATGGATGCCTGAGAGAGGCTCCCATTCTGTCAGGGCTTCTAGAAAGAGCAGGCCAGAACAGGATCCAAAGGGGGAGCCGGAGGAGTGACTGACTCAGGAAGTGCTGCTGGGAGGGCCTCCAGCCTCAGCTGCCAGAGGTCCCTGTAGTTTGTTTGTTGACTCCTAGAAGATCTTAGAACTTTGAGCCAAGAGGGGGCCTGGGGATTGCTTGTCTGAGCCCCCTTATCTTGTAAGACAAGAGCCTGGGCGCCTGTAGCGTTGCCCAGGATGTGGGTCTGTGTTGCTGCCGGTGTTTACAGAATCCCCCAGAATGGCACTGATGTCATAGTCTGGGGTGGCCTGGGCCTTCCGCAAGGGGTTTCCTGTCTGAAACCCACATGGGAGAGCCCAGGGAGAGCCGTGACACCCCGAACCCCAGAGCGCTGATGCAGTTAGTGCAGCAGGAGGCTTGCTGTCTTTGCTACCCATTAGCTGTTGTCTCAAAGGAAGCTGGTGGTTTCTCCCTGGATACCCACCCTTAGGACCCTTGGCGACCAAAGCATTTGGTTGTTTATACACACACAAACAGATGTCTTTGAAGACCACATACCAAAAGCCAACCTCACTGGAGTTTGGGAACTGAGCCCTTAAACCAATTGCATACTTGGACACCTGTGGGGCTGACACTGTCCCAGGTGTGTGTGACCAGGACATGGTGACTGAGGCCACTCCCCTCCCTGTGGGCCCCTGCACCGACACCTGCATGGAGGCTCTTGGCAGCCATGTGCCCAGGATGTTGGCTGTAGCTGTGGGTAATAGGAACAGAGCTCTTGGGATCTTGCATTTTCTTCGATTAGTAATTCATTCTGAGGCAGCAGGTGGGAGCAAAGAGCCCAAATCTCCCTACCTCTTCCCTCTAACTTCATTCCCCATGCTTCTTGGGGCTTTGGTGGATCAGCCTCCCATTCACTCAGCCCAGCCTGGCCCAACCCAGTCCGACCTGACCTTGCCTGCCTTCCCTTGCTATAGGATGTCACCTTGGCTATAGCTCTTTCTCTGGCTGTGGTCCCCAGTGCTGATTCAGAAGGCTCCTCAGCTCACATCCTCAGGACTTGAGTGCTAGCCCTGTACAGTTTCTCCCTGAGTCCCCCCAAAGCAAGCGTCTGCCCACTGCACCACTGCAGCCCTGGCTAGAATGACCCAACCCTCCTGCCAGGCCTGAGCCCTATAGCATGGCTCACACCCTGCAAGGCCAGTTGGTTGTCACCATTTCTGTCCCCTCTTTGACTCCCTGGGGTCTCTGGGAAGCTTATCTCCTGCAGACCCATGGCCTTCTAGACACAGGTTTTGGATTGACATCTCCCAGAGGAGAATCCTGGCCTGAAAGGGCCCCAGAGTGAGTTTGCCTGGAGGACTTTAGAGAGTGAGGCAGGGTGCTGACCAGTATCTCCCAGCTCTGAGATCCCTGGCTCATTCATCTGGAAGCTTCTGGAGGCCCTGCCCTGCTCTTTGTTCCTGACATCCTACAGGTTGTGCCCAGAGACCTGGGTTGTTGTACAGTATGGCTGAAATTGATGACTCCCTGCGTCCTGGCGGCACTCCCTTGGGAGCAGCCTGTGACACAGGATCCCCTAGCATACAGGTCTTTTTCAGGGGGGCAAAATGCACAGGTTGTTCATGGGTATCCCCTGCTGTCTTGTCTCTGCAGACCTCTGCTCTGGCAGCGGGGTCAGCTGGGGGGCGGGATGTGTGTCAGTCCCATCAGTTCCATGCGACCTCTTCCTCTGTGACCTGGAAGGGGAGATGAAAACCCTAGGAAGTCCCCTATGCTCTGTGCACGTGGGAGCCCTGAACAAGCCCCAGGTCTCTGCAGTGAGCACCAGTAAGGACAAAACCTTAATTTTGCATATCTGCGAGCCAATAAAAGATGAGGCAGGGAGTTGATGGGTTTTATTCAGATTTCCTCTAGACAATAAAATTTGCCTTGAGCATCAGGATGTATAAAACAATGCTCGAGGACACACAGTCTGCGGAACCAAAGGTTGGGCTCCGTTCTTGTATTCAGTGTCTTTCTGGCAGCTCCAAATTGGTGCTTGTGCCCAGCTCTTGCTCCAGGGTGGCTTGCAAATGTGCTTACGATGGGCCCAGTGCAGTGGTGTTTCAGGCTAAACTTCTGACCTTGGCGCTGGCACCCATTATGGACACTAGTTCATGTCCTGGCTGTTCCGTTTCTGATCTAGCTCCCTGCTTACGGCCTGGGAAAGCAACAGGGGATGGCCCCCAAGTCCTAGGGGCTTTATACGTATGTGGAAGACTCGGAAGAAACTCCTGGTCACTCCCCAAATGTCAAGCCTTTTGGGGAGTGACTATCAAATGGAAGATCTGTCTCTCACTCCCTCTGTCTGTAACTTTGACTTTTAAGTAAGAATAATCTTTAAGCAAGCAAACAAAAAAAGTACCCAAGAAATATAACAACAAGACCCATTCGGGCCATGGCTGCCTCCTATAGGAAGTCACCGCAGCCCCCACACCACGCCATGACAGCTCAAGAGAGAGAGGAGTAGCATTTGTCACTCATAAGGGGGAGGGGATAGTAAAGAGCTAGAAATGGCAGCCAGTCCAGGAGCCTCCCCAGCAGCAGGTGTGGGCACTCCCATAGCCCTTCCTGGTGACAGAAAGCAGATTCCATGAGCCAGGCTTCCTGCCAATTCCTAGGGCTTGCTGGGCCGACTACATCCCAGGGTGAGGCTGGTGGTGGCAGAAACACTCATGTGATAATGCCCAAAGGGAGCCTTGGGAATCTTCCCATTGCCACACACACCCCAGCTGGGGAGCAGCCCCAGGGCCATGAAGGGACAACAGCAATCCAGGCCTGGACATGGGGCAGGAGGTTCCAGCACTACCCTCCATTAGCACATCCCAACACCAGTAAAGAAATTACTGGATTATCACAGCCCCACCAGTTTTTTTAGAAGCCGAATCAGAAAGCCTTTAGGATGACAACATGGCTCAAAGGGAGACCACAGAACTACAAGGCCACATCTGAGAGGACCGCCCGTGGTTCCCACTGCACTTTGGGGATGGAGGGAGACCTGGAGTTAAAAGACTTCCAGAAGCCACAAACCAAGCCACTTGGAAAAACCCAAAAGTGGAGTTTGATGAAGCCATAAACCAAACCTCTTGGGAGGATGGTGTGTGCAGTCCCCCGAAAGACAGCCCCAGAGTGGGAGAGAAGAAAATTTCTTTGGTTTTTCTTCCTACAGCCAGCAGTGGTGGTCTGGCAGGCATGGGGTGTTATTCCTTCTGAACTGTAAGCAAACATGTCCTGCTGAAACCACGGCCAAAGTCAACTTCCTCTCCATCCTTCTCTCTGGTTCAAAGGATTGCCATTCCAACAGATAGCTCCACACAGGCTGGGCCTGTCTCCTGCTGTCCCAGGGTTGAGGCTGGGAGTGGCATTGGGGGTGAGGGAGGGCTTTGATGTTGTGGAGTAGGACTAAGCCAACCATGGCTTGGGCCAAGTCCAGCATACAACCTGGTTGTTAGGATGGATTTTTACCTTTGTAAATGGTGAAGAATCAAGACGAGCAGTGTTTTTTAACATGTAACGATTGCCTGAGATTCAAGTTGCCGTGTCCATAAACAAAGTTGTATTGCGACACATCCATGCCCGCTCATTTATGGATCGTTTACGGCTGATTACACAGCGTAGCAACGCCCAGTTGTAACTGTGACTGGATAGTGGCCCCATGCTCAAAGTACTAGCCTGCCCCAGACAGGAAGTGTTCCAACCCCACAACAGGAGGTGTCTGCTGTGTCTTCCATGAGCTACAACACTTCATACAACTGCCTGTCTGGCATCTAGGACCTTAGTAGAAGATAGAGGGTTGACAATGTGATGTGGCAACTAAGCTGCCACATGGGGCACCCAAATCTGACCCTCTATCAGACTGCCTGGTTCAAGTCCTGGCTTTTTATTATTGTGCACCTTGGGAAACAGCAAGTGATGGTCTGAGTCCTCAGGTCCCCGTCACCCACATAGGACCTGAATGGAGTTTCTGGCTCCTGGCTTCAGAATGGCGCATCCCCAGCTGTTGTGGCCATTTGTAGAGAGAAACAGCCAGTGGAAGATCTCTCTTTCTGGTTGCTTCTCTCTGTCTCTCTATCCCTCTCCCTCTCTCACTGTCATTCTTCTAAATACATAAAATAGCATAAACACTTTTAGAGAAAAGGAAATGTCTGTCCCTTGGCCTACACCAGGCATGGGAGCACAGGGTTGGTCATCTGAGGGATCAGGAGCATAGGAAGAGGAAGTCCCAGGCTGTCTGGGACCTATGTCAGGGACGGACAGGGTGGCCATGGAGACCTGCTTTGGGCATTTCTTTGTTAAAGCCTCTTGGGAATTCTGCAGTCCTGCTGTAAGGAAGAAGTGTAAAAGCAGCTCCATTCATGACTTGGTGAATGAAAAAAACTCCTGGCACCTGTTCCTTGTTAGGAAATTCTGTGTACAATGAACAATGAGCAAAACAGTCACCTTATTAGAAAACTAGTGAAGACTTCCGTCTTAGGGGTGGTCATCTAATGGTTCTATACGATTGCCTAACCCACCAAGAAAAGCAGTTTCTAGATTTTCAGTCTAAACAAGACTATTGGCAAGGTGCTGCAGCCTCAGCCTCACCCTGCTGTTGTGTAGAGAAGTATGCCAAGGAGTTTGCTGACATGACCAGGTGTCTCCAGGTGGATTTGCTCATGCAGGTTATCTCAGGAGGGATGCTGGGTGGCTGGGGGCTCCTAGGTGGGAGGAAAGCTTTTCATAGATTCTGTGTTTTTCTTTCTTTCTTTTCTTTAAACATTTATTTTATTTTTATTGGAAAATCAGATATACAGAGAGGAGGAGAGACGAGAGGAAGATCTTCCAGCCAATGATTCACTCCCCAAGTGGCTGCAACAGCTGGAGCTGAGCCGATCTGAAGCCAGGAGCCTCTTCCAGGTCTCCCACACGGGAGCAGGCTTTGGGCCGTCCTCAACTGCTTTCCCAGGCCACAAGGAGGGAGCTGGATGGGAAATGGGGCTGCTGGGATTAGAACCAGCGCGCATGTGGGATCCCAGCATATGAAAGATGAGGACTTTAGCTGCTAGGGTATTGTGCCGGACCTGGATTCTGTGTTTGTCATTTTACTGTAGTTTGTCACTTTATTTTCAAGCATTTGTGTGTAATATTTTTTGCATCCTTTTGAAACTTTGGAATTTTGAAGCATGACTGTAGTAACCTACCCAAGAAATATATAAAGGCAGTTTAAAATAGATAGCACGTGCTTCAGGGAAGTTCTTCTCCCAGACTGGCAGTGAACAAGTGAGTCTTGATCATCTGGTACAAACCAGGCTCCACTGGGACACAAACCAGTAGCCATATGGGATCCTGGTGCTTGCAAGGTGAGAATTTAACCATTGCACTGGGCCCGGAAGACTCTTTAAAACCCCAAATTCAGAGCTCCAACCCAGGCTCTGGGTAGAACTCAAGAATTAGTATTTGTAGCAAGTTCCCAGATGATGTTGATTTTGTTAACCCAGGAACCCTACTTTGGGAATCATTCCATCAAGGGTTCTGTCTGGGGGTGCTGTGCTTGTAATTAAACCACACCCCAGTCCAGGAAACAGCAATGAATAAAGAACAGGTTAGTCCAGCTGAGAAGGCAAAGTCGCCATTTGGGAAGACTTAAACAGTGAAAACAGCGAAAGTGAAGTGATCTGGCTTCCCTGCTTCCAGCCACAGGGCCATGGAGGAGAGGGGGAGGGGCTGAGATCACACAGCGTCCAGAGTTTGCAAGTTCAACAGTAATTATTCAGGAGCTGGAGGGAAGGATGACTCTGCATAAGGCTTTGGAGGAAGGTTGAGTAGAAGAGAGTTCTGAAATTAGCAGGCTCACTCCCACAGGATAACTCTATAGGGCATCATTGTAAAGCTCGCCACAATTTATCCCTGCCTTCACCACCCAGTTCCTGACATCAGCACCGTGCCCCAGGGCGGACCCCTGGAATTCCATTCCTGCTGCTCTCCACTTGCAGTTCCCATCCCTGAGGACCAAGGTGAGGTCTGACTATCCCTCTGTAAGAACTAAGATCCTGCCCGCGCTGTCCACTGTGTCTCTTTTCCTGCCTGTCTCTGCTCAAGAGAGACTGAGGTGTTGCTATCTAATGGTTTCTTTACTCATTGACTTATTCATTCTACAGATAATGTCCTTTGTGTAACAAAACATTGGGGGAGAAGGCTACACTGTGTTGGGCATTATAATTCCTGTTATTATGGGAATAGAATTAGAAGTAGCACCACATCTGACTCCTGTTTCAATAGATAAAATCTAATGATCAGGCAAGTGCCTTGGTGAAAGTACAATGACAGGGTCAGAAGAACGGTCCAAAAGGGAGGAATACGGCCTCATTAAAACATGTACAGGAGGGCCCGGTGCAATAGCGTAGTGGTTAAGGTCTTTGCCTTACACGCCCAGGATCCCATATGGGCGCCGGTTCTAATCCCAGCAGCCCTGCTTCCCATCCAGCTCCCTGCCTGTGGCTTGGGAAAGCAGTTGAGGACGGCTCAGAGCCTGCTCCCGCATGGGAGACTCGGAAGAAGTTCCTGGCTCCTGGCTTTGAATTGCCTCAGCTCTGGCCATTGCAGCCACTTGGGGAGTGAATCATCGGCTGGAAGTTCTTCCTCTCTGTCTCTCCTCTTCCCTGTATATATGACTTTCCAATAAAAATAAATAAATCTTTAAAAAAAAAAAGTATAAAGGAATCTGACACTGACCTGAGGGTCAGTCAAGGTGGACCTGCCGAGACCGTGTAGTCTGAGCTGAGATCCAAAAGGCAATTAGCCCTTAGTTAAATGAATAGGAGGCAGGGAGAAAAAGAGTCCTCTAACTTAGCGTGGCACAGGCAAAGGTCCTGGGGTAGAAAAGAGTATGGCAGAGTTGAAGAAATGAATTGGAAACAGCACCCAGTTTGTGGATGCCTTTGATGATGGCAGTGTTAACATGAAGAGAGCAGCTGATTGGGAGCTCAGGCCATCTGGGCTGGGGACAGACACTGGCATTCAGCAAAGAATGAGTGGTGGCTGAGGCTGTCAGGACAGAGGATGTGTGAAGAAAGGAGGCAGCATCCGCTTAGGTCATAAACCCCTGGAGGAGTGGAGTCTTTGAAGGAAGGAGAGTCGGTTCTGGTGAGCTGTGTAGGGTGTGCCTTCTCCTCTCCCTACTGAGATATCAGCTCTTGCTTAGGTCCACCTGGGTGCAGCCCATGCCTACTAAGTACGCACGTGTATCTGATGCACTTGGAGACATGTCTCGACACCATGCAGCTTCTGACTCAATGGATCTTAGCTGGACCTGAGAATCTACATTTCTAACCAGCTTCCGGATGGCAGAGACCCCGTCATGAGCATCCAGGGACATTCATGTCCTTGTTTTTGAAGCTCAGAACCTTCCCCGTGCTGCTCAGGGGCCCTGTGAGGGAAGGACTCATTCTTTTTTTTTTTTTTAAGATTTATTTATTTTTATTGGAAAATCATATATACAGAGAAAAGAGATAGAGAGGGAGATCTTCCATTTGCTGACTCACTCCCCAAGTGGTCACAATGGCTAGAACTGAGCAGATCTGAAGCCAGGAGCCACATGGGTGTAGGGTCCCAAAGCTTTGGACCATCCTTGACTGCTTTTCTAGGCCACAAGCAGGGAGCTGCATGGGAAGACGCTGCCAGGATTAGAAACAGTGTCCACATGGGGTAGCGACACATGCAAGGCAAGGACTCTAGCTGCTAGGCTACCACGCATGACCCAGGACTCATTCTTCATAAGCATCACTTCAAAATTCAGTCGTCTCTGCCATCCCTTGCTCCCCACTTCTGCTCGCCATCATCTGCCATGCTCCGTTTCCAGCGGAACTTTTCCATCTCTTCCTCTTGTGGTTCAGAAAGCCGCTGAGACCAGCTCAGAGGGAGAACGCTGCCTGCCAGGGTCACTAGGATTTTCTGCTTGAAATCTTCCCTAAAAGAATTTGGTCGGGCCCGGCGTGGTGGCGCAGTGGTTAAGGTCCTCGCCTTGCACGCCCGGGATCCCATATGGGCGCCGGTTCTAATCCCAGCAGCCCCGCTTCCCTTCCAGCTCCCTGCCTGTGGCCTGGGAAAGCAGTCGAGGACGGCCCAAAGCCTTGGGACCCTGCACCTGTGTGGGAGACCCAGAAGAGGCTCCTGGCTTCAGATCGGCATAGTATCAGCCGTTGCGCTCACTTGGGGAGTGAATCATCAGACGGAAGATCTTCTTCTCTGTCTCTCCTCTCTGTATATCTGCCTTTCCAATAAACAAAAATAATAATAATAAAAAAAAAGAATTTGGTCAAAAAAACAAGCAAACAAACCTTTGTCCCCTTCACCCATTTTTAAGTTTATATCCACATTTTTTTATCACACATTTGCAGAAGATGCAATTTCCAATATGGTACAAACATGGATATTTATGGGCCTGGCAGCGTGGCCTAGTAGCTAAGAGCCTCGTGTTGAATGCACCAGGATCCCATATGGTCGCCGGTTCTAATACCAGCAGCTCCACTTCCTCTCTATCTCTCCTCCTCTCTGTATATCTGACTTTGTAATAAAAATAAGAAAAAAATGGATATTCATAAGCCCAACGATGGCATCACTGTTTTAAATTTATCCAGTGGACTGTAAACATCATCACCATTTGATACCCACTATCGTCTGGTTTTGTTTTGATTTTTTTTTAATCATGAACACACTCTGGTTTAACAGTGTTCTTGAAATTTTATTCCCCTTTCACTTTCCCCATAGATATTGATCTGGCAAGCAAACCAGTATAGTTGATGGTACTTCAAAAAATTCAAGGAAAATTGGAATTAAAAGATGGGCTTATTTTGATGTGTAAGATATTTCAAAATCTAAAAAAAAGAAAAGATATTTCAAAATCTGTACATGTATGGCTGGGGGGGTCTTTAAAGAGCTCATGGGACATGTGTATTTTTAAAAATGCATGAATTTCAAAAATTCGTGCCTCTTTTTTTGAAACTTCCAGTTCTGTTCTGAAAATAAGCTCTTTGATGTCTCCATTGCCATATCTGTTCATCTTTGCTCTTTCTGTCTGGTGATATAATGATGCATATGGTTTGTCACATGTCCACCTTATCATGTCTTAGCATTGTGCCTTCTGCCAAGCAGGTGTCTAGTAATTATCTGCAGAACTGACAGGTTGATCAGTGCATCCCTGTATCCCTGTGGGTACCAGCATGTTGCTGGGTTTTCACTAGCAAGGTCCCAGAAGAACGGATGAGTTAATCAATGAACTAAACAACACATTAACAAATCAATGAGTTAATGAGCTTGAACAATGACTTGAAAGAGAGTTCAAGTCTCCTGTGAGGCTCAGCTTTGTAGAAAGGCTGTCAAGTGAGTGCAGTGAAGGGCACTGGCTATTTCTTATCAAATCTCCTGTTGCATAGTTAGCTCGGTAACTGGTCATGATAGATGTCATGACCCATCCCACGACATGAAGGTTGATCATCTCCTGTCTCCTTGTCTTGCAGGCGTGAGCCGTGTCTCCTCACCACGGCGGTGTGTGGTCCGTCCCCCAGCTCAGGTGAAGATGTAAACCCACACCCCACTGTGCGTATGAGTGGTACTGGCCAACAGGATCACCTGGCTCCAGCCACATTCCCAGACATGACAGCCGTGGAGTAGGGCGGACACTTCCTTGCAGCGTCTCAGGGTTTCAGGCCTTCTGGGTTTGCTCCATTTACCTTCTTATATGGTTTTGTGGCTGGACATTCACAAGCGAGGCCAACGCCATGGGGGATCAACAACTGTACAAGACCAACCATGTGGGCCAGGGTGGTGGTGAGAACCTTTTCTACCAACAGCCACCGCTTGGCGTCCCCAGCGGGCTGAACCACAACTATGGGAATTCAGTCCCAGGGAGCGGAATGGATGCCCCACAGGCCTCGCCCCTCTCCCCCCACTTCCCTCAAGATGTGAGAGATGGCCTGGGTTTACCTGTTGGCTCCAAAAACCTGGGCCAAATGGATACCTCAAGGCAGGGAGGATGGGGTGGTCACACGGGGCCTGGAAACCATGTCCAGCTACGTGGCAACCTGGCCAACTCAAATATGATGTGGGGGGCACCAGCCCAGGCCGAGCCCACCGAAAGCTACCAATATACTTACTCCCAGGCCAGCGAGATCCGCACCCAGAAGCTCACCAGCGGTGTCTTGCACAAGCTGGACTCTTTCACCCAGGTGTTTGCCAACCAAAACCTGAGAATTCAGGTCAACAATATGGCCCAGGTGCTGCACACCCAGTCGGCAGTAATGGATGGAGCCCCCGACAGCGCCCTCCGCCAGCTGCTCTCTCAGAAGCCCATGGAGCCCCCAGCACCGGCTATCTCTTCCCGCTATTCACAGGTGCCCCAGCAGCCTCACCCTGGTTTCACAGGTGGGCTGTCCAAACCAGCTCTTCAGGTCGGGCAGCACCCTCCCCCAGGGCACCTGTATTATGACTACCAGCAGCCACTGGCTCAGTTGCCAGGGCAGGGAGGACAAGCGTTGCAAGCCCCACAGATGTTGTCCCAGCACATGCCTCAGATGCAGCAGCACCAGTATTACCCACAACAGCCGCCACAGCAAGCTGGGCAGCAGCGGCTCTCCATGCAGGAAATGCAACAACAGCAACAACAACAGATTCGCCCCCCACAGCCGCCGCAGCAGCAACAGCAGCAGCTACAATTGCAGCCGCGGCAGGGTTCCATGCAGATACCTCAGTATTATCAACCCCAACCCATGATGCCGCACTTGCAAGAGCAGCAGCAGCAGCAGCAACAGATGCACCTGCAGCCTCCTTCTTATCACAGGGACCCTCACCAGTACACTCCGGAGCAGGCACATGCTGTCCAACTGATTCAGCTGGGCTCCATGCCCCAGTACTACTACCAAGAGTCCCAACAGCCCTACAGCCACCCTCTCTACCAGCAGAGCCACCTGCCTCAGCACCAGCAGCGGGAAGACGGTCAACTGAAGACGTTTTCTAGCGACAGGCAGGCACAGGCCATGCTGAGTTCTCACGGGGATCTGGGCCCTCCTGACACAGGAATGGGAGACTCAACTAGCTCAGACCTGCCTCGGGTCAGCAGTGCCCTCCCCCACCGACCGCTCCTGTCCCCCAGCGGGATGCACCTCAATAGCCTGGGGCCACAGCATCAGCAAGCGTCTCCCAGTGCCGTGTGGCCCCAGGTATTCTCATAGTGCAAGTTTCCCACCTTGCTTAGGGTCCTGCAGGGCCAGTGAGAACTGGTGTCATGCAGCGTCCGATCCTCTCTCCAGTCCCACCTACCTTCCTGCGAGCATTAACCTATGTGTGCCAGGAGCTAAGTCAGATACTTGCAGGAGGAAATTAATTTTCATCCAGTCCTTTGCCTGTGGAGCCTTTCATCTCAGTTAAGGAGATGACCAAAGTCTTATAGCATGTCCTCGGTGATTCATATAATGATCAAGACTTTGAGTCCAGTGCCAGGGGAACCAATCTGTAGAGGGTGTATCACCTGCATCAGGGTATTCCCATAAAATGGGTTCCCCTTTGGGACTATTATGACAACACTTCTCAAAGTCTATGGCTTAGCTGAGCAATTCCACAAAAGTCTTTAAGGATGTTGCTAAAGCAACAGTGGGGTCTCTGGATAAATGAACGTGAGATTCCTTCACGTGAAAGATATATGCCTACATTTTGTGAATCTCCAGGAGGGCATATGAACGTATGGCTGCAGAGGGGGAAATGTTATTGCCCCAGGGATCCAGATTGGGAAAGTAAATAAGCAACCTGGTCTCATGTAATCAGGACAGAAGGAAGCAGGGGAGACTAGCAGAGCAGAGATGCCCTTCGCCAGCATTCATTCAGGATTTGTTTATGGGAGTCTAGGCCAACAGAATATGTCTTCAGACCAGATGCAGCCATGGTTACTAACCATTGGTTAGTTTCTGAAAGTGTCTGCCCACAAAAGAGGCTCCCATATGCTGGACACTACTCATGCTTTGGCCTGTCCCAAGTGCTACCCTTACGTGACAACAGGGACTAAGGAGGAAGTGACTCCAAATAGTAACTGGTTTGGGTAGACAGAATTCTGATGGGGGTTGAAGGTTAGAGATGAACTTCCCCTTGACCTTATCTTTTCTGGGGCTCAGACCCCTGAGATCACAGAGTGCTTTTTTGAGTATAAGGATGACATGACATGGCCCCAGAAGGAAAGAAGGGAAGGAGGGAATGAGAAAGGAAGAATTCCAGCAGGCGCTCTCCTGGCCTGATGCTGGCTCATCCAGCTCTGTTCTCTGTCCCCTAAGGGAAGGGAACCTGTTTCTGTCCCTGGGGAGGGAGGGACAAGAAGGAATGAGGTGAGGGTGCATCCAGGCATGTGGCTGGCAGCATCTCCAGGAACAGGACTGTGGTCCCAGGTTAGGGAACAACTAAAGAGAAGAAGTTGGGTGCAGGAGAGCAAAGAGGCGTTTGGCCAAGAACAGGGTCAGAGGGAGCTGGAGGGCAGGAAGAGCCCCTCCAGGGGGACCATGGTGTATCTGCCTTCAGAAACACATCTGTTTCTCTTTCTCTCTTTCGGTGTCCTGTTTGGCTCATAATTAGATGCACCTCCCTGACGGGCGAGCCCAACCAGCATCCCCTGAGTCAAGGTAGGATCTGTGGAAATGCTTTGGTATTTGGGGAAATTGGGAGGTGTTCCTGGGCTGTATCTCATGATTCGTTTTTAAATTCAAGGACAGTTTCTCACTGAGGTCAAGGTGAATATTACTGTTGGGTTTGAGTGCTTCACTGTGTGAAGCTAAGGACTAAGGACTTCCTAAAGTTCATGGGAGATGGAATGAAAAGTGAAGTTTAGCAGGATAGGGCTTTGTTTAGCCCAGCAGTTAGGCTCCAGGTAATACACATATATCCCACGTGAGAGTACCCAGTTCAGGTCCCAGCTCCTGCTGATGCCAACCTCTGGTTAATGCAGACCCTGGGGGACAACTGATGATGGGTGAATCACAGAATTGGGTTCCTCCAAGTCACCCATATGGGAGACTTCCACTGAGTTACTGGCTTGTGGCTTCAGTCTGGCTAAGATCTAGTCCTTGCGGGCTTTCAAGAAATGAACCAGAACGTAGAAGCACTCTTTCCCTTCCTTTCTCTTGCTCTCAAAATCAGCAAAATATTAAAAATTAAACTTACCCAAAAAAAGTTTGCTTTGGGTGCAAAAACTTTCAGAATCCATATGTGGTGTTGCTTTTTTTTTTTTTTTTGAACCTTAGTGATATATCTGTCCCGTGACCTTTTGAAGACCCCTCTTTAGTATGTGTACTAAAAGAACCCAGTGAGATTAGATGTGATTGCCATATGCTTATATAGAGACCACTCCGTCATTGTAAGCTATTATGATCATTTCACAACTGAGAAAACTAAGGCTTAAACTGTAGCTTAAGGCTACATGTCAAAAAAAATATATAGCAATGGGTTTGGGTGTGCCTATGCCCACTGTGTGTCACGTAGAGACTATTCACAGCAGGGAATGGTACAGACCTGCTTCCTCCCCTCATGGGCATGGCGGCAGTGTCAGCCTCTGAAATGTGCAACTTGGGGGGGCTGCGTTCCTGTCTCAAGGGAAGGCTGCTGGTGGTAGCTGGCCCCAAAATGGAACTAAGCTATCAGAGGGAAAGAAAGCTGTAGGCCTGGAATAAAGGGGATGTTTTGTCCCATTCAGGTATGACGACAAGTCCTTTCCCCCCTCAGTGCCTCAGTTTTCATCATCTGTAAAGTGGGCATTGTTCTCCAAAGGGTATTAGGATGCTATAAGTAGGGAATGGATTAGAGAGCAGTAGATGAATACAACGGGCTCGTGGTGGGTGTGACTTCTTGCTTCTTTTCCAACATGTGTATCTTCTCCCTTTGGCCCTCCTTGTAAACAGTGGCCAAGCCAAAGGAGTGTTTGGGGAGCAGTTTGATGCCAAGAACAAGCTGTGCCCCATCTGCCTAAAGGAGTTCAAGAGCCTGCCTGCCCTGAATGGCCACATGCGGTCCCACGGGGGGATGAGGGCCTCCCCCAGCCTCAAACAGGTGAGTCGGCGCCCATCCCCGGTCCTCCCTGCAGGCCGTGTGCTGCTTGCTTTGCTTTGCTGAGACAGTGAGGTGAGCCCCATGGGCATACCTGAAGAGCCACACTCCTCCCAGACAGAGCAGCTAAGCTTTGCTGCTGGGAGCCAACCAGGTGAAGCCGCCCCCTGGCTTTAAGCACAAAGATAAGTGTTCCCTGTGCCTCTGTCTCACAGAGAAGACAGCAGAGGAAAACATGTAGACGCAGGAATATTTTCCTTCTGCTGCCTGAAGCACCCAAGACCAGGACTGCTTCCAGATCAGTAGCCTGTGGCCATGGAGGGCTAAGGGAAGCATCAGGCTTTGGGCCAGAATTTTCCATCCAACAGTACAGTGGGTGTCTGGCTCTGGCAGCCAAAGACCCTTAACTACCGTCTGTGTTATCCAGGTAGCAAGCTACTCATGAGTTGCAGAGTTTGAGAAAAATTCAAAGACCATTCTTTATCTTAACTGAAAGCTTTGGGATTCACTCTATTCACCAAAGATTTTCTCCTGCTCGGAACATTTTCTTCTACTCAGATCACTCCATCTCTTCAACCCCTTTGTCTTTTTTAAAGTAACATGTTTCTGCGTTTTCAATGTGGTTTCCTAACCTAAATAAAACCCAAGATGCAATGCCGACTTCCACTTGACAGATGCATCAACTGAGGGGTCTACAAAAAAGATTTTTTTTTTTGTCAATTACAAATCCATGTCCTTTTCGTTAAAAGCAGCGACAGCCACTCCCAAACTCTGATATTTTAATATACACATGATCCATGGTCAAGGTTGTTTAGAGTGCATGGCCCTGTCTGCTGCCAGCTGGCATCTCTCAAGCCCAGGAAAAAGCAAAGTGCATCCCTCCCTTGGGAGAGCTGCTGCCAGTCCAGGATCAAAGCCTTTATTGTCTGTGTAGGAGGAAGGAGAGAAGGCCCCGCCGCCAGCGCCACAGCCTCCGCCTCTGCCTCCTCAGCCCCAGCCGCCCCAGCCGCCACTGCCACCTCCTCCACCTCCGCCTCCGCCTCCACCCGCACCTGCACCGCCGCAGCTTCCTCCCGAGGCCGAAAGCCTCACACCTATGGTCATGCCCGTGTCTGTCCCTGTCAAGCTTCTCCCGCCCAAGCACAGCTCTCAGGGGTTCGCCAACAGCGTCGCTGCCGCCCCCGCCGCCGCCCGAGACCTGCCGGCCAGCTCCGTGTCCGACGAAGACATGCCCGTGCTCGTGAGGATGACCCTCTCTCCCCCACACTCCCCCCCAGGGGCTGCCCCCCGCACGCCTGCTGTGAGTTGCTGCTCCACCCCACCTTGCTAGGCTGGGACATTCCTTTGCTTTCCTGGAGATGGGATCGGCTCTGCCAGAGTCACAGCCTGCCTGCAGTGGGAACTCCATTTAGCCATTAAACACCTGTCACTCTTTCAGGCCAATGGTCTGGCTTACATCTGGAAAGAGAGGACCTGACAGTGCCCTCAGCTGCAAGTCTACGGAGGTGATGACTCACCTATCTGGCAGTCACCACCCCAACCAGACCACCTATTAAACACAGAAGTCCTTTTGCACCAGATAATACAGAGCTGCAGCCCAGGACCCTGCCCTTTCCCCCCAAATCCAGCAACCACCCAGCTAACCCCTGGGACAACAGGGCCTCCAGGCAGTAGCCTCAGCATCCATGCTGATGACCAGCCTCATCAGGCTGCTTAACATTCTCAACGTGCATCTGCTTAAATACCCAGGAGCATCTAATTCCTGGGTAGTTCTACATCAACCCATCCCCAATCCCAGGAAAGCAAAGAGATCTGTGTCTCTCACTGTGACGTTCTCTCTCCAATTTTCAGCACTCACCCAAGCAGCTGAACTTGGCTCCAGGGCTCAACTTCCCTCCCTCCCTCCCTCCCCCCAGGTGATCCCTGTGACTTATAGGCTTTATCAGACCTGTCCCCTCCCCTACAAAGTTGGTGCGTTGAGTCCCCTCTGTCCTTGCGGGCTGCTGAGTTCTCAGGAGGCATGGAGGTAGAGCTGGGCTGAAGTAGGACGACAGCAGGGAGTTAAGATAACTGGGAAAGTCCAGAAAGAATCTTTATGCTTCTGGATGTGATGTCAGAGCCTCAGGAGTGGACACTGATGGAAAACTAGTGAGGATGATGATTCTCGTAGGCTGGTCACATTGTGGTTGGGCAGCAATAGGTGGACAGGAAATGACACGTCCAGGCTCCCTCTCTGCCCAGGAAAGGCCCTACTTTGATGATTTGATGGAGAACTGTCAATCAGGTGCTCCTAGTTAACAGGGGTCATGGTCCTGATAGCATACCCCACCCATGCTAGATGTTAATGAGGACTGCATACGGCTGAATGGGAATGTAAATGGGCCCTGAACTTGATGCTTCCAGTGCCCATTTTTCTGCTTAGAATGGGGCACAAGCAGTTCTGTGGAAGCTGTACCTCGTATTCTGGATTCAGGTCTTTTCCTGGCCTGGGATATTTTCCATGGTGTTGGGTGGCAACTTTGACTCTCAGCTTCCAGGCACCCACACACTCCCAAGATGGGGATGACAGCTGGCCAGGAGCGTTTGATTTGATTTTGACCAAGGATGGTTTCAACATCAGATGAGTTTGTGGGGGATACCACGCCATGCAATTGCATGTAAAGGAGCAATGTGTGCCCCAGAGGGTGCTGATTAGGGAATGGAAGAGGCCAGGGCTTTGATGTGAGTTTGCTCAAGGATTTCTGAGCAAGGTTTGGAAAGAAGGGTGGGGGGAGAGAGCCAGCAAGGAGGGAACTGGCTGAAGTGGAGTGGGAAAGGAGGGGATTGGCTGAAGTGGAGGCCTGCAGGGGGGCCGAGTCAGGGTGAGCAGGGTCCTGGCACCTCATGGAAAGAAGCTGTCTGGGAAGGAGCCTTGGGGTTGTAATCCCAACTCTGCCTCTAGCTCCCAGGGCATGGAGCCGCTGAGACCCTCCCCATCTCAGAGCCCCAGTTTTCTTCTCCTGACCTTGAAGAGGTTGGACTCTTGAGTGATTCCTGCCCTTCACTGCGAGCCAAAAATTCAAAAAGCCCCTCCTTTTGGGGGTCCGACTAGCTTGGTGAAGTGGGACTCGAGCTGGCGTTCTCAAGTGAGGTGCACATGTGATATTCTGGGGGGCTTCTTTAGAGCCGGGCCTGAAGGATTTAGAGCTGCAAACACAGCTCAGCAAGGTGGGGGAAGGAGAGCCCCTAGGGGGAATTTTGGCCCCGGGATCCCAAGTCTGGGTTCCAGCGAGAGTGCAGCCTTTACTTAAAGAACCTTCTGGGTGCTTCTAGAAGGTTCTCTGGCTGGGTTTCAGGATGGCTCCCCATCCACGCCCTCTTTACCTTAGCCCCTGCTTTCTACCTCCGCTTCAGGCACTCAGGAGCCCTCTGGTGGGGAGAGGAGGCAGGCAGGCTTGAGGCTGCCTGAGGAGCGCTTGCCTCCTGTTGAGAAAGCGGGTAGGAACCTCTAGCGTCTGAAGCAGCGCTGCTCCACCTCCTAATGCTTCCTCCTGTTGGAGGCTGAGAGGCCACCTTTTGGAAGGCGTTGGGCGAAGCAGGAAGTACTGAAGGCAGAGCAGTGAGGGGCTGACTAGACCAGGTCACATGGGCTGGAGGCAGCTGGTCACGTGACCCTAGCCAGCCCTTCCCATCACTCCCTGCTGCCTCTCCCTCACGAGCTCCCCTGGGCACAGGGACCCTGGCTGTGACTGGCCACTGGCTATCAGGGCCTGGAAAAGCATCCCAGACAGGTCTGGCCCTCTCCACAGGTACCCCGCGCCAGCCACTCCCAGCGTGGGGTGGGGCGGGGAGTAGGGACCTCTGCGTGCCTGCTTCCTGTTCCCCCACACGTGTTTACTTAGTTGTATCCATGTATCCATGAGGCAGGGCTGCCGCCAGCTGAATGAATTGCTGACAGGAAGTAGGGCCTAGGCTTGCTACAGTGGAGCTGGGAGTAACAGTGAGGGGAGGGAGAGAGTGACCCGGACCACTGCATAGGGAGAACACATGGAATGAAGGGGCCTGAAGAGCTCATCAGTGCCCCGGGTCTCCAGCCCCGCGTCCACTGCCAGGCTCCCTGAGTAATCCTGAGTTCCCTCCTCAGAGCACGAGTTGTTAGTGACAGGAATGGTGTTGGCCCCAGTTCTTGCTTCTTGCCCACCAGCTAGTTCTGCCACCACACCCCCCACACCCCCATGCCCCGGCTGCCTCCAGAAGATCTCGTCAGAACCCGCTTTGCCTGAAGTGGATAGGACCGGGTGGGCTGGGAGGGGGCCGAGTGGAAGGGAAGCTATGGAAGCCCTCCCAGCTTCCCCAAGCCTGTGGAGATAATAATGTGTTACCCACCCACCCACCTCCTCGCTGTGGTGGAAGCCAAGGGTTCCAATCCCATCCTTCCCTTTCAGGAAATCCCCAGGAAGCTTCAACCCGGAGCACCGAAACCGGAAGAGCCCCCCAAGACGGTGCAGGAGAAGAAAAAGTTCCGGCACCGGCCGGAGCCCCTCTTCATCCCGCCGCCACCTTCTTACAACCCAAGCCCAGCCTCCTACTCGGGCGCCACTTTGTACCAGAGCCAACTACGCTCCCCGCGCGTCCTCGGAGACCACCTGCTCCTCGATCCCACACACGAGCTGCCCCCCTACACGCCGCCGCCCATGCTGAGCCCAGTGCGCCAGGGCTCGGGGCTTTTCAGCAACGTCCTCATCTCCGGCCACGGCACCGGCGCCCACCCGCAGCTGCCCCTCACGCCCCTCACGCCCACACCGCGGGTGCTGCTGTGTCGTTCCAGTGAGTGGGTCAGGGAAGCCTTCTTAGAGGGTGTGGGAATGGGGTGGCAGGGTTGCATCTGTCTGTCCTGGGAGCCTTTGCTTTTTTTTATGACCCCCATCTATCTATGTGGGCCATGTGCCTTGTAGATCATAGCTATGTGCTAAGAAATACTTAGAATGAACCATGGAAGGGCCCTTCGAAATGTTCATGGGAGTCATGGAATTCAAAGATCAGTTGATTTGGGGGCCATATGTAACTGCTCGTAGTAGTTACTTTGCACAAACCTTTGGAAGATCTGCATATCCTCACTTTGGAAGAAGCACAGTCTGAGGAGACAAAGGATCAAGGGGTCACTCCAGCATCTTGGGAAGGAGGAGACCCCTGGCTGATCCTTAATACCAATAGATGTCCTAAGTCGATGGACAGATTGAACTTGTTACTACAGGCCAGATCAAGCATTAGCATTGTAGCCTGTTTAATAAAACCCACTCACACAGATGCCTATGCCAGTATCTCTAGAGCAAGAAGGGTTGCATGGAAGCCAGATGGCTTAGCAGATCAGTGTGAGTGAAAGGAGGGCTGGCTTCCCCTCACTCCAGGAAATGCATGAGCAACCATAGGCCATTTAGCACCACTCCCTGTCCAGTCCCTGAAAATTGTTGGGGGGCCCTATGACATCGATTGGGGAGGGACTGGTTAGGTAATCAAAAATGTGCCTTACTGTCTTTAAAGCCCTTCCTTGCTACTCCTGACCCCTCATTTTTGTATTTCAGACAGCATTGATGGCAACAATGTGACAGTCACTCCAGGGCCTGGAGAACAGACCGTGGATGTTGAACCGTAAGGAAAAGCCCAATTGTTCTCTAGAACAGAAAAGGGATCCAGAGCTTTGAGAAGTATAGCTAGGGGGCAGGATGGCCCTTGAGAGAGACAGTGTGGGAACTGTAGAATCATGATATGATTGAGTACTTTGCTTTTGCTGTGGTTGCCAGTGGAAGACTTTTGCCAGACTAAACACAGTAAAAGCATCAGGTGCTGTGTGCTGTGTGCTGTGTGCTGTGTGCTGTGTGCGTAGTCATGTGCTTTCACGTCCTTATGGACATTTAGGTGTTTCTCTTAGGGTACTCTCCCAGAGGTGATGTCCTTGCTTTTCATCTCCAGTCTCCCAAAGGGACTTGTTGAGTAATTCAATCATGCATATACAGTGGGAGGTACAGTGATGCCCCCTTTTCCATGGAGGATACATTCCAAAACTCCTACTGGATGTCTGAAACCTCAGGTAATTCTGACCCCTATATACTGCAGTCCATCTGATAACATAAGCCTTGCTAGCAGGCAGGCAATATATAATAGCATTGGATACTCTTGACAACCGGATGGTTCACATCTAGAACCGGACTGCTGTGTGATATTTCATGATTCTGCTCAGAATAGAATGCAATTTTAAATTTATAACTTGTTACTTTCTAGAATTTTCCGTTTAATACTTTCAAGCTGATTGACCACAGGTAACTGAAAGCAAGGATTAGAGAACTGTTTTATGGAAGGGAAAAGTGATTATTTTCACAGATGAACACAAAAAAGGATTAACTCAGGAATCAGCAGATTTGGTTCTGACACCATTTTATTATTGGATCTTGATGCAATTTATCTTGCTAGGCTATTGTTGACTTAGATGAAATGGAAATAATTATATGATCACCTGGATTACATTGTAGATATCCGTGAGGCTCAGGTGGGATAAGAGGCAAAAGTGGTCTAAAAGGGATTTAGAAATAGATTATCACATTATATTTGTCCTTCTTTTTATTCTTGTAAATGGTACCATTGGCCATGTTCTCAATAGCTAGCTATTCTCTTGGAATTTGCCATTCTCCCACTCCCAGACACAGGAAGCTAAGAAGGCCCAGGCAGACAGCCTTCTTAGTCCTCCTAACATCTTTCTTCAATCATAAAGCTGTCCATTTTCCCAGGGAAAGGGCTATGCCTGGAACTTCAGGGTCACACTGTGACAAAAATGTCCCTTTGTTCCTTCCTAAAACATCTTCCTTGTGTTTCAAGATTCTGGAGGTTACTTTCACCTCAGTCATCAACTGACAACCCCACTGTTGTTTTCCTTCTTTTTGTTAAAGACGCATCAACATTGGCTTGAGATTCCAAGCAGAGATTCCAGAACTCCAGGACATCTCTTCCCTGGCTCAGGATAAACACAAAGCCACACTGGTGTGGAAGCCCTGGCCAGAGTTGGAAAACCATGACCTTCAGCAAAGAGGTATGGGTCCATGGGAAGAGCAGAATAGGAGAAGCTCGATTCTCACTCCAGCATTAATGTGTTTTCCATGAAACTGAGCTCTCTCTGATGCAGTGATCTCTGTGTTTCCAACAGTGGAGAATCTTCTGAATTTGTGCTGTTCCAGTGCATTGCCAGGTGGAGGGACCAATTCTGAATTTGCTTTGCACTCTCTCTTTGAGGCCAAAGGTGATGTGATGGTAAGGAACCAAGAAAAAGCAAGCCATCCCCCTTGGAATCCTGCTGTGTATTTTTCCCATGTTTCTTTGTTGTCCCATGTACCATACAACCAAGGCATGTGATGATGATCCATCAACTTGCCTCCCTATTCTTTAACTTAGCAAGTAGCCCAAGACATAAGAGCCTGCGAGAAAAAGGTCACTAGGCGGACTTCTATTTACACACCTGCTACTCAGTCATCGTTGTGGACACACCTGTCCTAGGAAATTAGAATTTCTTCTTCATCCATCTTGTATTTCACATCAGAAAACTGAGTCTCCAGTGATGGAGACTGAATCCCTCACTGAACCAGAGTTGGCCTAAAACAAACAGCCTGGTGTATCCTGCTGATGAGGCCTCATTTCTATGGAAATGTTGGTAGAACTTTTTTCTCCCCTAACCAAATTTCAGTGTTTGCTATGCACCAACTGGTCCCATTCTTCTCCCTTTCATTGGAGCCCTTGTGCCATCTGACATTCTGCCTGTTCTACCAGGACTTAGGCCTAGAACACTCCACACGAGCCCCAGTCTCCGCTTTCTAGAAATGCATCTAGCTTCCTGCTTTTTGATTTTATAAACTTGTAAAAAATAAATGTCCTAGTACTACAATACCCTTCATGTAGTTTGGAGAATTTTGGAGAACTTTCCTCAACCCTTGGAGATCAGTGTTTCAGGGTATTGTTTTTTGAGGTTTTAATGTGCACGCAAATCATCTGTGGAATCTTGGTAAGATGCAGATTCTGAGTCGGCAAGTCTGGGAGAGGCCCAGACACTGCTGGTGCTGCTGGGCTGAGGAACCCACTGGAAACAGCAAGATTCGAGGCCCTGTTAAGCCCCTAAATCATCTGCTGCTCCACACTGCCTGCGCTGTTTTTTTTCCTTTTCCTAAATCCAACAAGACAGATTTGAAGGGGTTTTATCTCTGAAAAGATGACATGTATTACTAATACGGCTGCTTATGTTCACTTGTGATGCAACATGTGATCACCCACTCATTTCCTCGGGTCCTTGCCCCAGGGACTAAGCCTCGAAGCTAGCCACCATCTCTGTTCACTGATACAGTAGGCTGTGTTGTTCTGTGACATGACCAGCTGGCTTCAGGCCTGGCTGCAGGAGGATGTGAGAATGAGTTCCTCTGGTCCCTGAACACAAAGCCCAGTTCAGGTGGTCTGCCTCTGGTTTTTTTTTCAATGCCTTCCCTCCTGGGCCCTTTCCCTTGGGCAGCTAGTCTCCCTGGAACACACAGGCCTGTTACTAACTCCTGTCTTTCCCCTCCCCTGCCTCTATAGGCTGCCCTGGAAATGCTGCTGCTGCGGAAGCCAGTCAGGTTAAAATGCCATCCCTTGGCAAATTACCACTATGCCGGTAGGTTGCCAGGAGCCCTGGGCTGCCTTGTTTCCTGAAAGTGGGCTGCTTGCATGTTTGCCTGTGTCACGTTTTGTTTTTTTTTTTTTTTTTTTTTTTTGTAACACTTAACACCTAGATCTGTCCTGATTGTTACTTGTGAGTTCAAGGCCTCCTGGGGCACATCCGCTGGACAGCAGTTGTGTCTAATAGTCATTGTCTGTGTGAGCTCCTCTCCCTTGGGGGTGTGCAAGACCTGAGTGATGGTCCATGTAGCAGTGAGACGAGGGCATCAGAAGAAAGAATCTCAGGGGATACAGCTCAAAACCGACAATCATCACCAATCCCTTGGTTTTGGAATCAGTAACTGGGGGTGCTGTTCTTGACTACATCCCCTTGGTCAAGTCCTTCTGCAGCCTTGATTTGCTCACCTGTAAAGTGGGGAGTGTATTGAGAACCTTGCTACTGATAGGGTACAGTGATATTCCATCCATCCCTACCAAGGTTTTGTGGAGATTGGAAATAGCCTGTATAGCCCAATGCCTGCCATATTCTAGTAGCTTTTCTTACTTATTTCTTTAACTATTACTTAGCATGTGACTTCATACCAAGAACTGTACAGAGCACTGTGAAACCAGCAGTGACTCTGACAGATGCAAACATAGTCCTGCCTCTTGTAGCTTGGAGTTTTGAGAAGGAGGCAACTACTAAATGGATATTACTAAATAGATTGCACTAATGACGGGAGAAAGACTGTACACCCAGAGTCAGTGTGTTGATGAACAAGAGAAACAGCTTGGGAAGCCAAAAGAGAGGTGACATGGAGCTGGGGTCAGTATTCTCATTACTAGTGACTCTGGCAAGACTGTCCCCTCTGAGGGTCTCTACACATGCACCTGCTTGGATTCTGTATGTCAGAGAGGGCAGAGTCCTCCAGTGCCTCTTGATTTGTAAACATTTGAAGCGTTCTTGGTACCTCAGGCGATAGATACTAGGTAGATACATTCTGCCTGGGCAGGTGCAAAATTTGGTGCTTGGGAACCTGGTCTTTGTCAGGTCTTGGCTCAGGCAGCCAGATATGGGCTCAGGCAGCCAGATGTGGCCTCAGGTGAGCACTGTTACAGGTGCTGGCACATTCTCTGTGAGATACCACACACAGTTTGCTTCACTTCCTGTGGCTCTCTTGCTCTCCTGTGTGGGCCTTCCTCCCTCTCATCAAGAGGTGAAACGGCTGTCTGTTGGTGCTACTGGGCTGAGGACCCCACTGGGAACAGCAAGATTCTGGATGCTGTTTTGCCCCTAAACCCTCTGCTGCTCCCGGCTGCCTGTAGCATTTTTTTTTTTAAGCCAACGAGGCAGAAGGAAGGTTTGAAGGGGTTTATCTCTATAAAGATGGCATATATTACTAATACAGCTGTTTCTGTTCAGTTATAAGAAAACATGATTTTCCCGTGGGTCACTCGCAGCCCACAGCAACTGCCACAATTAAGCGGGCACAACATGGATGTTTGAGTGAACAAGTACATCGTTTAGCGGGGGACCCTCATGGAGCCCGTTTCTCCATATTGTCTCTATCATTTCCTGCCTGGTGTCTGCCCTGTGTGCAGAGAAAGATGTGAGAGTTTTCTGTAATCTGCCGTGGGAACTGTCTTTTAATTCCCAGTATCATTTGATGCCCATTAAATACCCTCACAGGTTGTCCATCCTCCTGAAGCCTGTTGCAAGCTCCCCTGCACCATGCATAGATGAGACAGTGGGTTGGCTGAGAGGAGCTCTCCAACCTTGTGCTCTGAGACGTGGCTGCCCTCAGTCATTGGCCTTCCTGGTGCAGCTAGAGATTCTGGATGTGTCCATTCCAGCTGTGAGCAGCTTCCTCTGGAACTTCACTCCCCAATAGTTGTCCCCAGCATGTGTCATGACCTAAAAATTTTTTGGAAAACTAGGAGCCACCCTCCCACACACTACAGAAAACTAACACATTGTAAAACCTTTGAAACCAGAGGACTCCAAGAGCTGCTACAATGAATTGTTCTTTGGGGATTGGAAGTTTCTGGCTAATCCCTTTGCCTCTGTCATATACCCACAGCTGCTCTGTGAAATCGTTTCAACCCCTGGAGGCGAGAGAGGTGGGGCTGATGGGTGAAGGGCTGATGTTCTTCAAGAAGGGGGCTCATTTATGTCTGACAGTCATGTGTCTTCAAGGATGCAACTGCAGGCTGGGCCCCGTAGAATTTTCTGGAACTATGAGCAAAAAGGGGGCAGAGATCATTGGTGTCTGAAGTCTGACCCATGTGCATGCCAGAGTTCCCTTCCAGGCCCCAGGAGGGAAAGCAGAGTCCACCCCATCATTTGGCCCAGCTAACGCCTCTCTCCTGGACTTGTCAACCACCCTCATCGCTTACGTGTTTCCTGTGTGTCAGAACATCTCCCTGTGGCCCCATTCTGCCTTGGCGCTGAGGCCACCTTCTGGTTCACTTTAACTCCCAGATCTGTGGTTGTGGCCAGTGTTGTCCATCCTGCCT
Source organism: Ochotona curzoniae (assembly GCF_017591425.1). Lineage (NCBI taxonomy): Eukaryota > Metazoa > Chordata > Mammalia > Lagomorpha > Ochotonidae > Ochotona > Ochotona curzoniae. The sequence continues at coordinate 7,468,082 of NW_024466004.1, read as the reverse complement.
GCAAGATTGGGCTCAGGAAGGGGGCTGCAAGTTTGGTAAAGATTAGAGACACGGGCCAGTGAAAACCTGTCCTTGCTTTTCTCATCATCTTCCCTCTCCCACTCCAACCTAAGCAATTTTGCAAGAGAAAGGCCCCAATGCCTTTTTTCTTTGCAAGAAAAGTGGCCAATGATGGAACCCAGGGGAAAACATAACCAATGAGGAGACTCATGGGCTAGGTGATCCACCTACATCAAGGGTTGCTTGCCAAAGACAGGCAAGCCCCACACAAGATGCTCAGAGTGAAGTCCCGTCCTTGGCTCCCAGTACTCCATTCAGCCCAGCTCTCCGGTCTAGCCTTCTGTCCCTCCCTGAGCAGCCCTCCACCCCTGTGTGCTCAGCAGTTGTATGCTGTGGTTCTAAGCATTGCTTTGGGTGGGGAAGGACTGGGTGTGGACAAGTTGGGCTGGGAAGAACGCCTGGCTGTGATTCAGAGGCCTTACTTGGTTATTCTGCATATGGGCGCAAGGGTGAAATAGGGGCATAAGAACCAGTCCTGGCTTCTCTGCAAAGGGTTCAGCAGCACTTTACGTGGGATCCCACCTCTGAAAGATTGTTCTCCCCTCTGGAGCTGAGGCGTGTGGAGGACATGCCCTTTCTACTAGGAAAGCCTGGTGTCGGCCTTGGACTTGGCCCCGGCTTCATGAGGAAACGCTTCGGTACTCCAGAGAATGCTCCACAAGACACACAGCTGTGATTTCACCTTCCAGGCATCCTTAGCCCGTGTCTCTGGCTGAACTACGGGCCCCTCTCAAGGGCAGGAACTGAGTTAACACTGCTCTCTTGCTTCATGTGCAAGCTTAGCTAGGCCACTTAGAACTCAGAACTTAGATGAAAAACCTCCCTCGCTTTTTTACTCCAGAGGAACTGTGGCAGTTCCCTTTAAAAAGAAAAAATGCTCCCTACCTTGCCATCTTTCACTATGAAACAGCCTAAGTGGAAACAAAAATCTGGTGTAAAAACACTCCCTTTTTTTGTTGTTGTTGTTACAAGGGACATCTTTTTTGGTAACTGCAATAACAAATATCAATAAAAGTTCTTAAATATCCACAAAGGAGAAAAGGCCCTCTGAGAGAGAAACTTTCTCCCCTTTCAGTTGTTGGGATTCACTGTTGATTGCCTCAAGATTAGCCACAGTCCACAGCCTGTTTCCCAGCAACCACAGCGCAGAATATTTCTTTTCTGGATACTGTTCCAGCACCGGTTTCATCCAGTTAATTAGGCTCTTTGTAATTAGCCTTAATCGGCTTGTTAGGGGCCCCTGCTGATAATAGCCCTGTAGCCAGGCATCCTCAGGTAGAACAAATGAGTGTGGGAGGGAGGGGCGTGTAAGCTCATGGACCCTGCGTGTGCACCTCCTGGCAGCAGGGGTCTTAGGAGAGGGGAGGACTTGAGGCAGCCATGGGTGGGCATTTTATTTGGCATTTCATCCTGGACCTGCTCTTAAGTCGCAGAAGCCAAGGACTGGCTTAGACCTTCAAGGTGTCAGACGTTTTTCAAAGAGGAGACACCTGAGCCTGTTTTTGATTTGGGATTATGGAGGGGATGGCAAGGGGAAGTGAGTAGAAGACCATGGAAATTGTGGGCAGCCAACAGACCTACTATAGGATTAGAAATTCACAAAGCAAGGACCACTCACAGCGCAACGGCCTTCCTGAGTGCCACTGTGCACACCTGGATAGAGAGAGCGTGTGTGTGTGTGTGTGTGTGTGTGTGTGTGTGTGTGTGTGTGTAGCCCAGGGCTGAGGTGGAGTGGCCAGTGAATATGCAAACCACCTATAGAACACCTTGGCAGGACCACATTCTGTCGGCCATAGCATGACTGCCACCATCCCCGTGTCACTAGGAAGGAAACACTGAAAGCAAGGTTGACTTGGCTATGGAGTTAAATCTTCTTTTTTTTTTTTTTTTGGTCATAGTCCTGTTGAGAGTATTTGAGGAAAGCACATTCAGGGTGGTTCGTGTGTAACAGACTTAGTCCTAGGAAATCAGTCCAAGAGCCCTGGGGTGGAGCCTCAAGCCCCAGCAGCAGTCCTATGACCAATAGACTAGCTCCATTGTGAATCGCTGAAGGATTTGCCACCAGGACACAAACCAGCACCCTTATGGGATGCTGGCAGTTGCAAAGGGAAGATTAGCCATTTGAGCCATCATGCCAGGATCCCTTTTTATAATCATGAATTTCTGTTGATTTGAAAGAAAGATTTCTCATGTGTTGACTCACTCCCCAAATGCCCATAACCACAATGTCTGGTTCAGGCTAAAGCTAGAGACACAACCCAGGTTTCCCTCAAGCACTTGAGCCATTGCTGCCACCCAAGGTGTGCCTTAGCAAGATGCTAGAGTTGGAAGTAGAGCCAGGATTCAAACCCAAACACTCCCATATGGGTTGCAGGTGTTCCAAGGGATGTCTTAATGGCTGCACCAAATACCCATCCCCAGCCAGCTACCTGGAAACGTGTCAGGAAATGCTTCTCAGAAGTAGGCAGACCCAGGAGCTTCACACAGTCCTGGCCTGGAAAGGCAGGGTGGCCCTGTTAGTGTCTCACCAGATTTTACAGCTGTCCTCTAACTCAGGAAACTTAGTGTCATTGCTTAGGTGGGAGTTTCATCAGTACAGTGTGCCCTGACACCTCCTCCTGCTGAAGCTTGTAGGATTCAGCAAGTAACCCGGTCACCATCAGGATCTTCCATCATTATCTTTCCAATGCCTTTTATCCCTGCTATTTTGACAGATACCTAAAAGAAGCCCTGACTACTGGATGGTTGGTCAGCTAACTTGTTGGTTAATCCTTTCTGTCTGCCTCTGCTCCTGGGTGAGGGGGAGCATCTGGAAGCTGGGTCCCTAAGGCCTTGAATATTGGATAAAATTTGAAGAGTCATGACAGAACTGCTCTCAAGCTGTAAATACTACTAGCCCCTTTCCACTCCCATTCCCTAAGGCAAGGCTTCTCCAAGGCCCCAACCCCTGCTCCCCTCCCTGTTGCTGTAATTGGCACAACCAGAGAGGTGCAGCCTGTCACCTGCAATGTGGACATCCCATATAAGCACCCATTCAGGTCTTAGCTGCTCTACTTCTGATCCAGCTCCCTGCTAATATGCCTGGGAAAGCAGCAGAAGATGGCCCAAATACTTGGGTCTCAGCCACCCACATGGAAGACCTGAATGGAATTCCAGGCTCCTGGCTTTGGCCTGGCCCCAGCCATTACAGCCATTTGGGGAGTAGACCAGTGATGGAAGAGCTGTCTCTCTCTCTTTCTCTCTCTCTCTCTCTTTCTAGTATATATCTTTCAGATAAATTTAAAACATAAATCTTAGGGGGATGCTACTCAACTGAGATTTTTTTCTCTACCTGAAGATTTTCCCTGCTGCCCTGATGCTCACCTTAAGTGTCGTGCTGCTCCATTGCTTTATATTTACCTTCATAATTGTAGTTATCACCTTGAACCCAATGGTCTGCCACTCTTGTCCCTGCTACAGTGGGAGCACTGTGGGTGGATGCAGGTAGACTATCCACATCCTGCGGAGAGCTTGCTCTGTGAATACTTATGCTGATAACTATAACAATTATGTAAAAACTGCAGCTGACATTTATTGACTGCTCATAATTTCCCAATTATTAGACTGGGTACTTTTTTGTGTATTATATCTTTAAGATTTCTCAGAAATGCTATTACTCCTGCTTGTGGGTAATGAAACTGAATCTTGGATAAAATAACTTGAACCCAGCTCTCAGGCCTGTTCATCATTGTACTGCACTGACTTTTTGTTCAAAAGCGTTTGATATGTAGTGTATCATTTGCTAGATAGTTATATTTTGTAGCTTAAATTGTGAACCAGTGACAAAAAAATAACAAGAACTATGAGCTGCTCTTACAAAGTTTTATTTCCTTGTAGGTTCGGACAAGTGGACATCTCTAGAAAGAAAACTGTTTAATAAAGCACTAGCCACTTACAGCAAAGACTTTATTTTTGTACAAAAGATGGTAAGCATGTTTTTTTTTTTCCCCTCTTGCTTCCTTGAGATTAAATTTGGCAAGTGTGTACACCTAAAAAATATTCAGGAATATTTGGTTGCAGTGTTAGGTCCTTCCCCAAGGTTGTGAAGTCTGATCATGGTTCCAGAGCAGCACAGCCCAGTGTTGTGTAGGGTGGGCAAGAGGACAGAAGGAAAGAGGACCTCAGTGTTTTGGATCCCACCTCGGGTTTAGAGGGTTGTATCTCCATAAAAATGTGTAATTCCTAATTCTGTAATGACTTAGAACTGGAGCTTTAGTTCACCACGAACGTAGTTTACTTTGTGTAGATTTGAAACTTTGTCATGTTTCTTCCTGATTTTTTTCTGGAAATTATGGAGGGAGAACTCACAGCCTCCCAACTCTTGTTCCACTGTTGTAGAGTTCCAGGTGTTGGGCCCCTAATCAGAATGACAGTAATAATTTTTAAAAATGAAAAAAAAAATTTAAAAAACACCATACATAATCAGCATTTTAAAACAGAATAAAGCTCTTGTGAATGAAATAGCACTTTTTATAACATGATAAACATTAGACTCTAATTGGCTGAGAGGTGATTTAGGCTAAGGTGTTAACAGTAATTCAGAGGATCTTGACAAACTGGCAAAATGATGGAACCATGTTGTATTATATTAGGATCATTAAGCATGTTGAGTTCTGCAGAAAATGGGGTCACATGCAGCAGCTCCCTCTGGCTGCTGCTGGTCCTCAGTGGTGTTGAGGATGGTGTGTTGTCTCCTATCCTTAATCCAGGGTCGTGTCTGGGCAAGCATCTGAAGGAAGAGAGCTTGTCTCTGACTTGTCTCTGGCCCAGTGTTTACCACTACCTTTGTGGCTACCACATCTTGCTGCCCCATCCTGGTTGCCCCACCATCCCCCAGTCTGTGACCTACTGTCTCCTTCCCCCCAGGACTGACTGGCCAAGGTCTAATTCCTTAATGGTCTCACACTCAGGTGACCCATGACAGAGTCATGTTATAGGCAATGCAAGTTTTTAAAACAAGGCCTTTCTGGGATCGGATCCTCCCTCTCTAGGAAGATTCAAGTAGATGTGAAGGGAGGAATTACAGGAGCTTGTCACTCTAGGGGCAGCCTCATCTCGCTGCGTGGGTATCCATGTTCCCATTGCCACAGATAGTCAGCCTTTAAATGTCCTGCAAAACCTCACGTTGTTGAACTGATAGAGATGTGGGAAAATAATCAAAGGGAAATTTCCTTTAAAATAGCAAAATATACCTTTGCCTCACTGGGAGTGAACATGTCACAGCTTGTTTGCTGCAAAACACAAGCTATGTCATCATAACTTTGGCCTTATCCTCCTATTCCATTGCTAGGGAATGTTGTTCATAATAGATACTTGAAAGCCAACAAGTCAGAAAGCAAAATATGTTCAAACACTGAAGTAACTGAAAAAGCAGCTTCGTGGTTTAAAACCAAAAGGAATAAGGTGTAAGGAAAATCTCTTGACTATAGTGTGAAAAGGAGGTCAAGTTACAGATTGGTAGTTAGAGCTGCCATATGTAAGGGGACATGGCGTGAGGATGCAGAACATATTTTTGTGTTCGTTGATATGTGCATGAAAAGTTTCTGAAGGAAACTAAAGAAATCCATGCCGGGAGCTACCTGAGTGGCACAGATAGAAACTGAGAACAGATGTGGCAAGGAGGTCTTCCAAAGTAGTTTTACTGAACTGTACAAACCTATTTAATACCTGCTATAAGATCAAGTGTTCATGGAAGCTTATAGAATCCTTTGCTCATTGCCTACCACTAGAGGTAATCTTGAGCTCACTTTGCTGGCAGGTGAAGTCCAAGACTGTGGCTCAGTGTGTGGAGTACTACTACACATGGAAAAAAATAATGCGACTGGGGCGGAAGCACCGGACACGCCTAGCGGAAATCATTGATGATTGCATGGTGAGTGAAGCTGTGAAGTGTGCTGGCCTTATTCCCACTCAATACCCAGGTATGTCAGTGGCTAGTGTTTGACTTGGCTTTGCTGAGGACCTAGCCAGAGAGTTACAGCAAAGTGAGTAACAGAGGCCTGGCTCCCATGTCAGATACAGGACTTGAGTTGCAGGTATAGACAGAAGGAGGACATTGTTGGGCTAAACCTGTAGCCCAGTGTTGCCAGCCTTGCAGGGCAATTAGGAGATAGGAGAGTGAAACCAGTAAAGTCCCAGTCTTGACTTAGTTGGTTAATAAGCAGATGTCCTAACCCTGTGGAATATTCCTTCCTGGTCCTCTCCTATCACAGGTGCTACTGACCAGAGACCATGATATCCCTCAGAAAGAAGAAGGTGTGCTAGGATATTTGCCACCTCTGTAAAGCAGGAGTGCGGAGGAGCTTTGACCCCTAGGTAGTGCCAGTACCTTCAGCTGCTGAGGAACTAGAGAGTGGGGAGCGTTTGATTCTAGTCATTACCATTTGTCCCTGGCATTGGTTTGTTTCATCAACAGACCATCTAAAATCATGTGTATGCTAAGATTCAATAGCCTCTAAAGATATAAAAAGATGAAAAAAACAGTCTCTAGATCCCATGAGTGGCATTGCTGATGACTGGCACCTGTGAGCCTTGTAATTAACTCGTCTCTGCATCCCTAGCCAGGATAAATCTCCCTCTCATACTTGGTACCACATGTGCATATGTCTTACAACAAATGACTCAACTCTACTCTCCATCACCATCAACAAAAGCTTTTGGAACTTGTGAATGATGTGAATATTTGTAATGATATTTTCATTCCCAATTGCGTTAGCACATGTGTGGGTTATTTTCTCTAATAGACACTTAAATAGCACTTTCTATGTGCCAGGCATTGTGCCAGACTCTTGACAAATATTGACTCATTAAGTCCAATTTCATTCACTTACTGCCAATTCCAGGAGCTAGGAAACTGAGACCCACAGCTTGCCTAGACTGTGGTCACACAGCTGGAGAATGTGTTGTCTCAGCCTATTCCCTTATGTCATCCCCAAGACCAGTGAAATGCAAATTCTTGTAGAGGAGTATGAAAATACCAGTGCTCATTTCATGCTTCAAACCTTAAGATCATCACTATGAAATGTACAAACTTATATAAATGTATGTCAGAGCCCCCAAGACCAAAACAAATGAAAACAGAAATAGAATGATAGTGGGTTTTTTTGTTTTGTGTGTTTGTTTGGTTTGTTATTGTTCTTTTACGGGCAACAGGGAGCAATCTTCCATACGCTGGTTCACTCTCTTGCCCACAATGGCTGGGGCTGGGTCAGGCCAAAGCCAGGAGAGAGGAAGTCCGTTCAGGTCTCTCACATGTGTGCCAAGGAACACAGTGCTTAAATCATCATCTGCCTCCCAGGGTGCACGTTAGCAGGAAGCTGGAAGAGCAGCAAAGACTCTCTTCTAGGCATGCTGATAGGAGGTGCAGGTGTCTCAAGGCAGGGCTTACTGTGCTGTGCCGGATCACCTACACTCACTGCCATTTTTTTTCATCAGAAGAGAATCAGGGCTTTCGTGTGGCTTAAATAGTTGTATCAGAGTAGCCTTTTGCTCATCTCTGGCTTCATGTAGGGTTTTGTGCTTCAGCTCACTAAAAGCGATTAAGTTCTTGCAATGTAAGCAGCAACATGGGTGATGTGGGCCTCCGAGAAAGATAAATGACTTCTGTCTCAGCTTCCCTCACTAGCCAGGTGGGATGACACAACATAGAATGTAAATGAAAAGTTTAAAAGCAGGATGAAATGAGAACCGGAAACTCTTTGATCCAACCTCAGAGACACTCCCTCCCACCCAGTGCTCACTTGGTAAATATTTGTTGAGTGAATAAGGAAAAAGTCCCAAGGAAAGTCCTTATGTGTCCCAAAAACATTCCCTCTGAGAGCCAGGGAAGCTGAACATGACCAGGGCAAAATGTCACCCCATGGGTTGACAGAGCCTTGAAGGTGTTTAGGTAGTCACAGGCCAGCCTCATTGAAGAGTTTAAGATGCCTAAGGGGCCACACTTGCTTGGATCTGTTCATCAGGAGCCAGCGTTTGGTTAGGGCAGAAGCATCCACACCCTCATCCCTTGTGAAATTAAGAAAACAGAAAGCATAGAAGTTAAGATGACTCAGGCCCACAAAAACAAGAAAACCTTGACATGGGGCCAGCAAGCTAACTCCCAGCTCCCTCATGGGTGTTCTGTACACACTTAGTCTCCTGATAATGACTTACCACATGCAGATGAAAAACTAGGATCAAGCAACGACTAGAGAAGGGTGCGAGAGGCACGGTCCGATGAAATGGTCCTGGCTGCCTGTCCTTTGGGCCTGCTGGAATCAGCTGGCAGCTGATCACATCTCCTGTGTTGTATTAAAGCCTGCAACTCTATCCAGGTCTCACACCTGGGTAGAAGGGGCTCAGATGCTTGGGCCATTTTCCCCTGCTTTCCAAATGCATTAGCAGGGAGCTGGATCAGAAAGGGAAAAGCCTTGTCTCTTGGAATATCACCCAGTTTTTGATTTCACAGTGTATCATAAAATGGTCAACTTGTTCATGCAAAATTCTACATGTTAGAATTTCTGTCCTCCTATCTCTGTATCTCTTAGTCACTCTGGTGAGCCATAATGCTTGGTGATAAATCATTTTATGAATGCTTGTAGATTGCCAGTTGAAATAAAACCTGTCTAACTCTTGAGACATACGTAGTCACAGTAGGATAGACTGTAAGGTGTAATTTGTGGGCAGTAGAGAATGCTACTGCTCAGAGTTCTTCAGCCCAAGGATGTCATTGTGAGATTGATTGCAGGTACCATGAAACAAATACTATTGTCATTGAAGGTTATTGTGTAACTCATTTTCAATGCCAAACTACAGGCCATTTAAGACCACAGAGTGACTGCTGGTACCATACCTTTGGAGTTTGATATAAGATGGTTTTCCTCGAAGCTCTCTTTGGGATTAAAGGATGGGAGGCTCCCACAGGAATAAGGCCACCCATGTGAAGTCATCCTGCATGTTCCACAGTGGCAAGAGGCCTGTGGCCTGTATAATAAAGCAGTCTGCAAAATGGAGGATTAGGGCCACATCTGTATTCATGAAGGCCTTCCTGCTCATGTCACCCTTGTTGATGATTAAATCAACCTACTGGAAACTGGGACCATTTCTTAAACATGCCCTTTTCATGCATCTTCTCAAAAACGTACACATGTGGTGTTACACGTGAACAATACAGTGGGAAGAGAGGACTGAGTCACAGCCCCTCCCTAAGCCAGACCAGAGAAGGGAAACTTGTGATTTCTGGATCACAGGATCCCACTGGGCTCCACTGCTCTCTGCAGCCTGTCTTCTTAGAAATTCTTTCCTCATAGGTTCCAACAGTCATAGACTCATCTAGAGTTATGTCACTGGTGGGAGAAAAGCAGACAGTAGCTCACTGCAATGGGTGTATGACGAGGGCCTGGCACAAATAACCTGTGCTGTGGAGAAGCAGCAGTACACACTGCACCATTCTCTTTTGTTTTGTTCTGTTTTTCTAAGATTTGTCTGTTTGAAAGACCTGGGCGAGGGGAGTCAGAGAAAGATATTTTATCCAAATTGCTGCAATAGCCAGGAGTAGGCCAGTTCAAAGTCATGATCTTCATCTGGGTCTGTTTAAGTGGCAGAGGCCCAATGACTTGGGTCATCTTCTGCTACTTTCCAAGGCACATTAGTAGGGAGATAGGTCAGAAGTGAAGCAGCTGGGACTCAAACCAGTGTACGTACAGGATTGTAGCATTGCAGATGGCAACTTAACCTGCTATGCAATGTAGGCCCCGGGACGTACCATTCGTTTTCTCATTTGTAAAATAGCAGCACACTTGACCGCATACTCTATGACATGATACACATGAAAGCACTTTGCAAACTGTAACATGAAATAAGGGGATTAAAATCTAGAATTTTTTCCTCTGGTCCTCAGCCCTTCCTGGGCCTGCAGGAGCCAGCATCCCACATCCCACCCTAATGATGAAACAACAGAAGTTAAAGTGGGGCTTCATGTCCGCAGATTGAGCACCCGTGAATTCCACCAAGATTTGGAAGATCATGACCCAAGTATTGCACATGTATAGGCTTTTTCTTGTCATTATTTCCTTTAAAACCCAGGGAAATATTGATTACATAATGCTCATATTGGGAATTGTACGCAGTCTAAAGATGATAACGTGAGTATGTAGGAGGACATGCATTAAGTTATCTACCATTTTACATAAAGGGATGTCCTGGAGCCCGTTCCCCTGGTGACCTACTGTCGTTAAGTAAGATCCTCCTGGATTCCTGCTTCCTGTCCCAGGCAACCCATCCAAGCTGTTTTGTTACCCTTAAGGAAGGCAGGCACCTTCAGCTGCATTTTCCATGTGCTTGTTCTGATGTGAAGACGGGACATCTTAGCAGAGAGGAAATTCTTCGTACAATTTGGTTTTCTTAAAATGGCACTCAAGGAGTAAGAGGAATACCCAGAAGTCCCCAACACCCTGCTCTCACTCAGCCAGGGATCAGAGACAAAAGCAAAAGCGTGTGAACAGTGGCAGAAAGTCACCTCTCATTCTGCTTTCTAACAAGAGCAGAGCAAGAATGACACGTGCTTTCCTTGTGCTCTGGGCAAAGCAGGCACACCTCCAGTTGAATGTCTTATCAGCCTGCAAAATGCATCATTCTAGGTCTCTAGTCTCTCCCCTGAGGGGTTTTCACAGTATTGCAAAGGCTTAAAAAGCCTCACTGCTGGGAGGAGACAGGCAGGGCCGACTTGCCTAAATGTTAGCCATTTCCAAGGCCTGATGGCTCAGACAACACTGAGAAAGTTCTCCTCTCTGCCTGGCCATATTCTTAAAAAGTTATCTGTGGTGCGAACAAAGAGTTCCCACCTTATTCTCTCCCCAGAATGCGTGAAGCAGCTGGGAACGGGCCAAAGCCAAGGACTAGGGACTCAATTTAAGGTCCCCCCATGTGGATAGCAGGAACCTAACTACTTGACCCATCACCTGCTGTCTCCCAAGGAGTGCATTAACAAGAAGCTGGAGGGGAAGGCAGAGCTGGAACTCCAACCCAGGCACTGTCACTGGAACATGAACAAGCTAGGACAGATGCCCACCTCTGCCTGCAAGGCATTTAAAAAAATGGTTTTTTGGTTTATTTTGATTTGGAAAGACAGAATTGCAAAGAGATCTTCCATTCACTGGTTCATTCTCCAAATAGCCTCAGCGGACCAGTCTGAAACCAAGAGCCAGGAGCTTCATCTTGGGTCTTCCATGTGGGTACAGGGGTTCAAGGAGTTGAGCTATCCTCCATTGCCTTCCCAGGCCATTAGCAGGGAGCTGGGTTGGAAGTGCAACAGCTGGGACTCCAATTGGTACCAATATGGGTTGTTGGCACTACAGGTGAAGGCTTAACCTATAATACCATGGTGCCAGCCCTTACAAGCGTAATTTGATAGAAATGATGAGGGCAACCCAAAATGGAACACAAGAACTTTCTGAACATTTCAAAATTATGTGTCCGGACACTATTCTTTTAGAAGCTGAAACACATGGGCTGCTGTTGCAGAAAGAAAAGGACCCAGCTGCCCCACAGCCAGCCCCTCTCCTGTCTTGGCCTGTAGTTCTGTTAGTCACTAACAGTATCGTGGGGGACTTTCCCCTCTTGCTCTTATATCTTGTCATTAGACGAGTGAAGAAGAAGAAGAGTTAGAGGAGGAGGAGGAAGACATGGAAGAAGATAGGAAATCCACGAAAGAAGAGGAGACTGAAGTGCCGAAGACCCCAGAGCCCCCACCGGTGCCCATCCTGGCTCCCACCGAGGGGCCACCCCTACAGGCCCTTGGCCAGCCACCAGGCTCTTTCATCTGTGAAATGCCCAACTGCGGAGCCGTAAGTGCCTCCATGGAGCTTGTAGGGCATCCGGGACAAGCTAGGGTCTCAGGGACAAGCTGTGCCCAGCTTTAAGAAATGGTGTGTTTTGAAAAATGACACCCTGGTGCCAGCCTTCCTCTGTGTGGCCTTTGATCACTTAATGGTGTGTGTTCCATGTTGCGTGCCACACTGCAGGCTAGAGGGCATACAACAAGTCCTGCCCTCGTAGTAATTGCAGCTGAGCCAGGATGCACACACACAGGCCCTCTGGTACAGGATGTCTTAACCGTTCTGTCAAATGCTTCCCACGCCACCCCACCGGCCATGTGTATGTTAAAGGATGCTGAGTCTTGTTCTTATCCCTGAATGTTCTGAATTGATGAGCTCTTCCCAAGTCAGATTTCTTAAAGCTGGGTACACATATGTAGATAGATGCTACAAGTACCGCCCCAGACTGATGCTCTTGTCTGTGCCCACACATTCCGTAGAATAGCATTGTTTTCCAGGCTGTAACAAACACTTTTACCAAGTGTCAACTAGATTAAGAAAGCAATTGTCTTTAAAAATATTCTTGCCCTAAGGCAAGAATTCACTTGATGTGCACTGAAGGGGGAGAAAAGGAAAACTAGAGATAGGCGTTTTTTGTGAGCTTTGAGGAGACGGGGAGACACTGTTGGCTGGTAGCTGCCTTCACTGCCCACTGACCTGGCCTCTTCATCATCGCCTTTGTGCAGCGTGCTTTCCTCCAGGAATGATGAAGGTGCAATTTATAAATGACAGTGTTGCCTGGTGAATTGGTTCAAAAATTGGACGCTTCTGCCAGTCATAGTTGGGGATGTGTAGTAAATGTTTTGCTAAGAGGGAGGTCATTTTTTACTTCAATCATCAGAAACTCTCAGCCCAGACTGATGCTCTAGTCTGTGCCCACTATAACTATATAGATAGTTTCAAATGACTAAAGATCAGAGTAGGAAGCATGCTGGTTTTGCTGCTGGCTTAACTTTGGTTGGTAAATCAGTGACAGCATGGTTTTTTTGGTTTTCTCTTCATAAGACAATAAAAGAGCTATGGACTTGACCTAGAGTGGCCCCTCAGTAGCTTGATGGGTGTTCCCTTTGGCTGTTGAGTTCAGCCAGCCACTTTTTGTCATGTTGGAATGAGGGGTGTGCGTCACCCACCCATACAGCAGTGGTTCTGAACTGAGGGTAACTAACACCCCCCCCCCATAACCTTTAGCAACGTCACTTATGGGGAAATGCTCCTGGGAAGCATCTGGTGGGTTGGAGTCCCACCTCTTCATGTCCCACACAGTGAAGTCCGCAATGTCTTTAGTACTGAGGTTGAAAAACCCATGTCCTGGCGGGCTTTGAAAACTGCCAGTGCTTGCCTCCTTGTATCATTCCCTGTTAGACGGCAGAAAGGTCAGACATCGCTCCAGCCACAGGCTGCCAGTCAGTGGAGCCTGAACGTGTTTTGTGGGACACAGCAGGGAACCTAATAGCTTCTTCAGAGTGTGCTCCCTGGGGTGCTGGGGAGGGAGGAGATGGAGCAGAGCAAGAGGGTGCTGCCTCACCTTCAGCCAGAGCACTGCAGCTTTGAGTAAGACCTGGTTTGTTGTTGTTGTTGTTGTTGTTGTTGCTGCTGCTGCTGATTTGTTGTTGTTTCAAGGGGGTGGGCGGGGGGGAGGCTGGGAGGAAAAAAGGTAAGAAGGAGGGAGGGAGGGAAGCATAAAATGAGGTCCAGCCCCCTCCTTGGGGTACAGAAGGGAAGTGGCCCAACAGCCTCTTTGTTGGCAATGACGGATCTATCTCCCTGACTTATAGATGGCAACTTCGTCCTGCCTGCTGTGCCAGGTTGCCTCTTACTGCCTGGCAGTAATAGCCACAAGGCTCTTCTGGGCACGGCATTTGTGGCCGTGATGAAGGAGCTTTATTACAAATGGAGACATTTGCCTTAGGTTGGCCCCTCATTAGACACTGTCAGGTCTCCCCTGTTTTGTCACTCAGTAACTAATAACCCTAATTTCCTTTTCAGGACTGTAGATGTCATGTCACTCCCTTTCTTCCCCAGGTGTTCAGCTCTCGACAGGCCCTCAATGGCCACGCTCGCATCCATGGCGGCACCAACCAGGTGACCAAAGCTCGGGGTGCCATCCCCTCTGGGAAGCAGAAGCCTGGGGGAGCCCAGAGCGGCTACTGCTCGGTGAAGAGCTCACCCTCTCACAGCACCACCAGTGGTGAAACAGACCCCACCACCATCTTCCCCTGCAAAGAATGTGGCAAGTAGGTGCACTGGACTGGGCCAGGAGCTCACTCTAAGTATGTGGCAGGTCATAGGGCCCTAGGGGCTGGGCCCAGATAGGCCAGAGTTTCTCTGGCTAGCAAAAGACCCTAGACCCTCAAAAACCTCCTTCATTCTCCCATCCCTAAGGGCCATAAGGTGGTCCTTGTCGCTGATGTCTCTAAGCTTGGTGAGCATAGACTGCAGAGAGCTTACCTCTAATGACCGGATGCAGTATTTCCCAAAAGCGATGCTGGACTGATTTCCTCCTCTTTCACACACAAGCCAACCTCTCAAGTGTCCTTTGTTTTGCACCCATGCTAAGTGACTTGACACTGGCTCATGGTCAGGAACGGCCATGAGCAGAAATGGCCTAAACATAGCACCCCTACCATTGCTGCCTACTTCTGTGCTCAGGGCAGACATCACTAATCAGTCACCACAGTTACTGCAGTAAGATGGAACCCCTCAAATTCTTTACATTTTAGCCAATTTTTTTTTTAAAGATTTATTTTATTTTTATTGGCAAGTCAGACATACAGAGACCAGGAAGGACAGAGAGAGAAATGTCATCCATTGATTCACTCCCCAAGCGGCCACAAAGGCCGGAGCTATGCCAATCTGAAGCCAAGAACCTGGAGATTCTTCCAGGTTTCCTGTGTGGGTGCAGGGTCCTGAGGCCTTGGGCCATCCTCAAGTGCTTTCCCAGGCCACAATCGGGGAGCTGGAGGGGAAGCAAGGCCACCGGGATTATCCTGGCACATACAAGGTGAGAACTTAAGCTGCTAGGCTACCGTGCCGGGCCCTACGTTGTAACCAGTATTGACAGATGAGGTAAAACCTATTGTGGCAGCTCTCTTTGCCTCTGCAAACCTCAAGCATAAGTGGGATAAATTCAGGTGTGGCTCTCTTCCGTGCCTGAGAGCCCGGAAATGACATCACCTCCCACTGGGGGCCATGGGAGCCAAGAACCTCAGGGTTGATCCTGAGGTTTATTTTTGGAAAAAAACACCAAACCACCTGGAGCTGACTCTCACCTGCTTGTCCTAGAGTAGAAGTGTTGGGGGCATTAGTGTTCTTCCCAGTTTCCTCTGAAAGGAACCAGAACCTCGCCCCACCTCATTCTTGACTCAAACCGGCTCCAGCTCCATATGCCAGCAGGTGGAGACAAAGAACGGCTTAAGACTAAAGTTAGTGCAAGTTGAGCATCTCTAAACCCCCAAATCCCGAAGGCTCCAACACCCGAAGTGCTTGCAGAACCAATACCATGTGACGAGGGGAAAATTCCGCACCACGAAATACTGTTCCATGCACATATTATTTTACAACTGTTGTGTGAAAGTACCTGCCATCTGTTTGTACAAGATATACATGAAAAAAAAAATGTTGCAACTATGCAAAAAATCCAAAAGCCAAATATGTGCAAATCCATAACACTTCTGGTCTTTCCTAAGCATTTCAGACAAGGAGTGCCCCACTTGTATTACACATTGCTGGCTGGCTTTCAGGGGCACATAGCATGTGCTTATATGTTGCTAGAAATCTCTTTCTGGCCAGCTTAAGACTTGATGGAAAATAGAAATATTTTCTGTGGCTTTCCGGTCTGGGAATGACATGGCACAAGTGTTTGCAGACTGTTTCTCTTAGCTGCGGAAATGTTCTTCGTGACATTCAGCAGTTTTCAGTCTGTCCAGTGGAGTTGTGATCCACAGCCCTGTTTGACACAGGCCTTCAAAACTCAGGGTTGCCTTTTTTTCCCCTCTTTTTGAGGTCGTGAATGAACCGGAGGGTTTATGCCACCCCTCTTCCTAAATAGATTGTCTTACACCTGGGCAGTTTTTTTCTGTTTTTTGTTTTTTTCTGGAAAGCCCCAGATAGTAAATAACTTAGGCTCTGAGGGGCAGACTGTCTGTCACAATGACTTGGCATGGCCGTTTTGCTACAAGAGCAGCCACAGACAGTATATGTACAAGTAGACATGATTGTATTCCAGTAAAGCTTTATGTGCAAAGCTGGACTGTGTTCCATTAAGCTTTATGTGCAAAGTCATGTTTGCTGTAACCCACTGCCGGCCGTGGGCAGACCCCCTGGTCCCTGAATGAGCCCTGCTCATACATTCTCCTTTTCTCCCAGTATGTCTCAACCTATTGACGTCTGGGGTCTGATCATCCCTTGTGTGGAGTGAAGGGGCAGGGGAAGGCTGTCCTGGACCTTGCAGGGTGTTTAGCAGCCTCCCTGGCTTCTCCTCAGGCTGTGCCAGAGGCACCACCCTCTCCTTCCACAAATATCTCTGAGCATTTGCCAAATGCTCCCTGGGAGGGCATGAGCACCCCACCACCATCACTGCTACTGAGCTGAGATGCACTAGTTCATCGTAAAGGAACCTTTGACAATGTGATAGCCCACAAGAAGCCTTCTAAGCGGAAAAGGAATGGCTAGATGCAGGATAGAAGAGGGGCCGTTGGCTGTGACCACTCAGAGGGACTTGGTGACCTTGAGAAGACCAGTTGTGTTGGAGTGAAGGGGACAAGAGTCGAATTGTAAAGCATGGAAGAGACAGAGATGACTGCCCATGTGTAGGGCTGTCCTTCAAGAACTTCAGCAGTGAAAGAACAAGGCCAAGGGCAGAGAATGAGTTGCTCTGAGGATGGGAACTCCTAGAGTGCATTAGGATGATGGGGGGGTTCAGCTGTGGGGAGGGTATGGTCCATGATGAGAGGAGGGCTGAAGAGAAGAGCAGGTGCTACAAACCCCAGGTGAACATGACAGCCTCCAAGAATTTCTCCTATGTTGTCCCAACAAGGAAGTCTAGTGCTCCGTCCAGGGCTCCTGTCCCCATCGGCTCTCCTCTGTGAGGAGGGAGGACAGGTGACTACAAACCCCACGGGGAGCTTTGTGGGACCCTGTCACATCCAGCACACACCCCTCCTCCATGCAGGGCACCCAGATTTTAAAGAACCCAGCTCCCATTCTCTAATTCACCTCCTGCCTTTTTTCTTGACGTGCAGGGTCTTCTTCAAGATCAAAAGCCGAAACGCGCACATGAAAACCCACAGGCAGCAGGAGGAACAGCAGAGACAGAAGGCGCAGAAGGCAGCTTTCTCAGCCGAAATGGCAGCCACAATCGAGAGGACTACAGGGGCACCTGGGCTGCTGCCCCTGGACCAGCTGAGTCTGATCAAACCCATGAAGAACGTGGACGTCCTAGACCAGGAGGTGGTGCAGCAGCTGGGCGGCGTGGAGGAGGCTGAGGGAGTGGACACCGACCTGCTCCTGGACGATCAGGATTCAATGCTGCTGCAGGGGGACACAGAACTCTAGATCCCTGCGGAGCTGCCCAGGGACAGCGAGAAGCCACGGGCAGCCCCCTGTTCCACATTCATCAGGAAACCCGGACTGCCTGCCTGTGTTTGCAACCCTTTTTAACTACCTGTTTAAAAAGTGGTCGTTTTAGTCAGGTTTAGGGGCGGGGAGGGAAAATCCAGTTTAATCCAGTTTCTTTTCCTTTTGTTTAAAAAAAAAGTGTTGTGTGGGGGTTGGGGGGAATAAATGATTGGCACAACTATCTCGAAGAGGTGTTTCATCTGGGCTGTGTTCTCATGCATCATTCCCAGCAGGGAACACACCTGCTGTAACCACATTCCGTTGCTATTGGATGTCAGCACTCCCTGTTGGCTTGCTGTGAGTGCGCACACGTGAAGCAGGCTAGCCTCCTGCTAGGACCTCGGGTTAGTTAGTTAGTCTGGTTCTGTTCTGACCCTCCCAGGAAGTACTCTTCCTCCTCAAACCACGGAAGAGCTATTTTTTATGTCAGCGCTGGTAATGGTCTGACGTTATTTTGTGTCACTTAGACGTCCTTAGGATCACCTCAGCCAACTGGGATTTCGCTGTCATTCACATCTCCTGGACTAAAGGTAAACTTTGGGGCTGGCTACAAGCAGTAGGATTTTTCCAACCTGTTTGAGAGCAAATACAAGGGAAATAGTGCTGGGCAAGGCTGACGGAACGGTTTCAGATACAGTTTAGGGGTCACGAATACATTCAGATATTGAGTGTGTTCAGGACAGGTCATTTGGCAAAGCACTTCCAGACCTCCAAGATACATAACTACCCTTCCCCTGTGAGTGGGGCTGCTGTTTGTACTTGAAGGTAATAAACCTCTCTAATCCTCCAAATATGTCATTGCCCAGGTTTTTGAGCTGAGTCAAACTGACCTATCCCACTGTTAGGGCCAGAGTCGGACAGGGACACAGTCCCAGCCCAAAAGGGGATCCTGCTTCTTGCGGCTCCTCCTCCCTCCCTCCCTCCCTCCCAGGTTAGCACTGAGGGACTGTCGGAGCAGGGGTGGTCATGCCTTGGCCTGCCCCCCAGGGAAGTCAAATCTCACTCCCTGCCAGCAGCAGTATAAACATGGCTCAGCTGCCGGGCCACTTGGCGGGCACAGCCTTGGCATGGGACTGTGGTGGAGGTACCAGACTATCCCCTGAGATGACTTCTAAGTTTGTCTTCTTGTGTCACACATACTCACAAGGGGATCTCAGGAAAGTTGTATAAGAGAGAGGAAAAAAAAAAAAAAACAGGCTATTTCGCTCTCCCATCAGAGAAGAGGTCCTGGCCACTCTCCTTTTCTTGAGAAAGAAAACAAAAAAAAGCTCATGGGCTGCCATTTCAGTCAGGTTATTCTGGCCTGGTGGTTTTTGGTTTTTCTTTTTTCCCCTAGTTTTGAGTTGAAAACCACCTGAGCAGCATGCATGAGGGGACAGAAATATTCCAAAAACCACTCTCAACTGTCCTTAGCCAGTCACCCTATTCCCTGCTGTCCCTGCCCTGGACTTTTGCTGGTGGTCTGGGAGTGAGTCTGAAACTGTCGGTCCATGGAAGCTTATCTCTGCTGAGAGCAAACGCCCAGAGAAATGTTTATAAAACGATGCGTTTCTTCTTTTTGGAGATTTGCCCAGCTGTTCTGGTTTTAAACATTGAAAAAATAAATAAATAAACTGAGTTGCCTCGGCAAGCATATCATGCACAATTTGATGTTCATCTCCCATGCAGTATAGTGAAAGGGTTTGTGACTTGAAATAACCAAAGAACTCCTTAGCGAGACGGTTCAAATTCCTGAATTAATGTTTTCTTGACTATCAACTTTAAAAGAATGGACTTCCTAGTTAAATATTGCACTTGGCTTTGTTCCTGCATTGACTCCCTGCATGTGTGTGTGTGTGTGTGTGTGTTGTGTTTTAGCGGCCGCCCCCACCCCAAGTCTTTCGCTTCCTGATGGCTAATGTCTTCAACACATTTACTGTTTACTATCACATGGTTTTTCATTAGTGGATTTAGACCTCTTTGAGAAAGCCTGTATATAAAATGTTAACAGATATATTTTATGGAAAAAAAAACCCATCTTATTTTCAAATATATTTAACTGCTGTTATATTTTATTAGAGGAAGGTTGTAAATATTTTCTAGGAGTTCTATTGTAAAGAAAAAGTATTTTTGAAAAAAATTAATGTAATAAAAAAGGAAAACATTTTTAAATAGTGCTTGTGATGGCTTCCTGTTCTGGCTTTGTTCTGTTTGTTTTCAGCAGATGGCTTGCATGCTTCCATATCAGGATGTAATTTATTCAGGTTTGCACTATTATAAGTTGACATCACCATATCGCGTGTGCTTAACGATGTTGCCGGAATGCAATTCCCTTGGTCCATATCAAAGCACTCTGTATAGCATATTCTTCATTTTTTCTTTTGTAATGTGTGTATTTTTTAATAAGGATTTTATGTAACATTTTGGCAAAAAAAAAAAAAAGGACAGTATTTTCTAGTGAATTTTATAACATTTTGCTAAAAATGTTTCTTCCTAGGTCAGTTTTTGTTAAGGTGAACCAAAAGTCTTATTTTACCAGGGGTTAAAAAAAAAGTTTGAAGCTTGAAAGCAAAGTTATATTTAAACATCAATGTAACAAATAAATAAAAAAATGTTTTATAGACTTGTCCTGAAAAGGTGCATTCCTTAAAAAAAAAAAAAAAAGAAAGAAAATAAAAGAACTGGGGCATTCTAGGTCGTTTTTTTTTTTTTTTTACCTCTGAGTGATAAGGATTTTTAAAAAATCATTATCATACTTTTTCAGAAATTGAACTAGAAGAATTCTACGTCACAGGTTCCCATCATGAGCCTTGGCAGAAGTTTATGAAAATTCCTGTAAGTGGGCATTCATCAAATGCAGATGTAATCAAATAGACACTGTTATATTTATTTGTGAAAACCTGACTCAATATTGCATCAGCTGCTCTGGAAATAAAAATATTATCTTTCTGAGTTTCATCTGTCTTACAACGTCCTTCTTTTCTAGCCACTGACCTAAGTTCCCACTGCTGGAGAAATGGGCTATTAGCCGGACTGTCCTAAGGGACTGTATGACACAGAGACCACCTACAGTAAGCCTTCCTCAAAGTCCACGACCGTCTTGATTTGTTTCAAATCCTTATTTCTGAATTTTAAATGTTTCCCTTTTAATAATGAATAGCAACTTTTAGAAGAAATGGGAAATTGGGCATTTTATGAAAAATTTGGCATTTTATATCCCTTAAGAGGCATGCCTGCCCAAGGCCTTGATCTGTGTGTTTTTTTTTAACTTTCATTTTGCTACCTGTTTTACACAACCTTGCGTCAGATGAAAGAACTATTCCTCTCAACGCAGTGTGCCTTTACCCAGTCATCTTCTAGGATGTAGTTGTCAAATCTATAGCTCTGCTCCATCTATTAGAACTATTCCTTCAGTCCTCGTGAGCTCCTGTATTCCAGGCACTGTTCCAACCTGCTTTATCCAGCCTGAGGAGCATGCATAGAGATGATTTATTTCTGTCAACAAGTGTAATGGCTGGACAGAACATGCTGGGCCTGGGAATCCCATATGGATCCAGGGTCCCCACTGGGAAGAACAAAGGTCTTGTTTTTTACAATATCCTGAGCTCCCTAACCACCAGTAGCTCACACATACAGTCACATCCATTCTTAGCAGGTGTTCCTCAACTACTTGTTAATTACTTCTCTAGTCTTCCAGGGATGTTGTGTGTGTATATATGTGTGTCCATGAGTGAGACAAAGACATCAGAGCACAAAAATTCTGTATTTTCCTATAATCAATTCTCCATCCCATGGATGCCTGGCCTGATTTGCTCCAGGAACATGTGAGGAATTGCAATGCCGATATAAAACATGACTAGGAAGACATTTTAGTTCATCCTCAATGAACCTTAAGGGATCTTTAGCTCAGAGATACTTCTGTATAAAAGAGCAAAAGGGTTGGTTGGTTCCTTTTTGTAAGCATCTTCTGAAAGGACTGCCTTTAAAGAAAAAAAAAAGATTTTTTTCTTTTATTGCAAAGTCATATATACAGGGAGGAGAGTCAGAAATATCATCAGATGATTCACTCCCCAAGTAGCTGCAATAGCCGGAGCTGTGCTGATCTGAAGCCAGGAGCCAGGAGCTTTTTTCGGGTCACCCACACAGGTGAAGGGCCCCAAGACTTTGGGCCGTCCTCAACTGCTTTCCCAGGCCACAAGCAGGGAGCTGGATGGGAAGCAGGGATGCTGGGATACAAACTGGTGCCCAAATGGGATCCCAGCACATGCAAGGCAAGGACTTTTGCCACTGGGCTACCACACTAGGCCCAAGGGCTGCCTTTTAAAACCACTGGTACAATCAAGCTACAATTTAGCTTAGAAAACAAATCATGTGCCTTTTTTTGTTTGCTTGTTTCTTTTTCCTGGAAATCAAGCCAGGTACATGGGGGCCAGCACCACAACTCAATTGGCTAATCTACCTTCAAGCACCAGCATACCATGTGGTGCTGGTTCATATCCCAACTGCTCCACTTCCTTTCCAGCTCTCTGCTTGTGGCCTGGGAAAGTGGCAAAGGATGGCCCAAGTCCTTGAAACCCTGCCACTCACATAGGAGACCTGAATGAAGCTCCTGGCTCCTGGCTTCAGATCAGCTCAGCTCCAGCCGTTATGGCCACTTGGGAGTATACCAGTGGGTAGAAGATCTTTCTCTTTGTTTCTCCTTTTTGTAAATCTGCCTTTCAAGTAAAATAAAGATCTTTGAAAGAAAGAAAGAAAGAAAGAAAGAAAGAAAGAAAGAAAGAAAGAAAGAAAGAAAGAAAGAAAGAAAGCCAGGTGCATGAGCAAGAATCACAGCTCCTGACCATTTCTGTTAGATGTTTGAAAGTTTGGACTGTAGGCAAGAAACCCACAGCTCACAGGCCAAGTTTGGAGCACTGACTATGCCCACATATTCCAGAGTGCCTTGTTGGCAGCCTAACTGCTGGAAAAACTGGTAGGTTTTGCTCCCAGGGAATTGGACCAGGTTGGTACCTTGCCCAAAGTCGTCAGGCCCAAAGGCTGTTTGGTGACACACAATATGGCTTAGCACAGGAAGATGAAGTCTGTAAGCAGAGGAAACTCGTTCATAAGATCAGGTTTGGCCTTTGGAGGAAGGGATTGGGATGCAGTCCCCTTTGCTGCTTTCAGCACACTTCCAGGTCCTTCGCAATAAACCTCTGTGATGCAGCGGGTTAAGCTGCCCCTTGTGACACCAGCATTCCTTACAGTTGCCAGTTCCAGACCCACTGCTTCACTTCCAACCCAGTTCCCTGCTAATGACCCAGGAAAGCAGCCAAGGCTTGGTGCCACACAGGAGACCTGGAAGAAGCCCCCGCCTTCAGCCTGGTCCTGCCGCCAGATGCTGTGGCCAGCTGAGGAGTGTACCAGCAAATGAACAATCTGTCTTTGTAACTTTGCCTTTCAAATAAATAAATCTTTTTTTTTCTTTAAGTAAATTAAACCCACACTTTTTTAGAGGCGATGGAAGAGGGTGCCTGCCTCGCCTCCAGAGACCCAGATAGAAGTGAACCTCATCACAGAATCAGAAGCAGCCCACTATGGGGGAGGAGAAAAAGCACTGCATTAGTGTGAGGAGTGAGTTGAACATCAGCCAGGAAGACCAATGAGACCCCCCACCCCCACCATTTAGACCTGCCACTACTTTAAATAGCTGTTTCGTTAGGCTTCAGCTCCCTTACATTTCAGTTTCGCCCAGTTTTGTTCCCTGACAGCCCTGTCCACCAACCCCTTGTGGCCCCGTATCCCTGCCCCACCTGTCACCTTTCCTACCAATCCTCGTAACCCTGTACTCCCAGGAACCATCCCTATGCTGTAAGAGTACACTCCCTTCTTTTCTCTCCCTTCTGCTCTCTGGCCCTCTGCTCCTGGCTGTCAGCTCTCCGGGCTCTCTCTAGAGCCCCTTTATCTCTGATTCACCCATTAAATTAGGATAAAACTCAACATCTTCTTATTAGCTAACACAGGTGATAGCTGTGTGCAGGTGGGAATGTCACCTACACTGTAGATGCAAAACTCCTCCTCAACTGAGGTCACTCCAAGGGGGACACGAACAGAACAAAGGACCGTCGTGGAAATGCTGACTGGAAAGGCTGATGCAGTCTGCAGAAGCACAACCAGGTTGGGGATGAGGAGTCTGTTGGTATGTCCACTGCCTTGGTGTGAACTGGGGGTGAATTCTAGACAAGCACCAGGCCAGCTGCCCAGGTAGGGCTTGGCCCAGGGCAGCAGAAGCACAAAGGTTCCTGTGGACGTGTCAGCCAACACCCGCTCCCAGAGCCTGAGTCCTTGTGCAGGGAGGCCAGCCACCAGGCTGCCCCGTGGATCTTTCAGCAGTTTGTTGCAAGTTGGGCAGATCTCTGCTCCCCTTCCTTCCTTCTCTGTTTTTGTTTTGTTTTGCAAAACAGGGCCTATCAACTTGTGAGGAGTAAAAACAAAGAAATCTTCCCATCTGCACAATCCCTGGTTTAGACACTGTGACTCTGAACTTGTTCTCACAAACTTGACCTCTCCACTTTTCAACAACCTGCAAGGCCAGTGAGATACATCATGGATGACACTTGTCATGCGTTTAGCAAACATTAGGCGAGACTACAATCAGCCGTCAACAGCTCGCACAATCCTCCAAGCAGCTGTTCCAAGAAGGAACCATTATCATCTCTGACACGAGAAACCTGGGGCCCAGGATGATGAAGTGAAAAACCTGGGATCAGAAACTACAGCACCGAACTGCAAGTCTAGAATGTTCCATTCACATAAACTGTAAATAAAACTTAGCACATCCCTGATAAGCCTTTTTAACTGAAACTAAGTGACGGGGACACAACAACTACACCAAACACTTCCAGGTTATTATCCCAGGTGAAGGCAGCCCTTGCAAATTCTGAAATACTAGACAACGTAAGAAAACAAGTATGTTAGGAATAGTTAGGAAGTTGGTATACAAGAAGACTGGAGCTGGGCTGAGAAGCTGGGGTTAAAGAACATGACTGCCAGGCTATTGTTTGACAGGCAAGAGATTGGAGCCTTGACTCTGTACTAGTGGAAGGCATTTTTAAAAACATTTTAATGAATAGACATTTTGATAAAATTCTTAAAAAAAAAAAAAGGAAGCAAATAATTCAGCCACTATTTCACTTCCCAGAGATAGCTGTGTATTTTTTCAAGCAAAACATTGAACCACAGGATAAACACGGCTTGGAAGCAAAACATGGGAATATGTGATCTGGTAATTTCCCAGAATCGGGCGGGAGGGATTTTAGGATTTTAGGATGTGTATGAGCTGGCCAGGTGTCCTCCCACCACAAGCCAGCGAGGAACCACGTCTCTATGATTGTTCCTGTGCCGGAATACGAGGAGACACTCTGTCCTTCGGTAAACTCTATGGTCCAAGGCCGCCGCTGTGGTCCCGGAAGCAATTCTGGGAGGTGTGGACGGCAAGATGGCGGTGCGGACGGCCGTGGGGTCCGTGTGCCGGCGCCTCTGGCAGGTACGAGGCTGGCTGGGGAGACGGAGCCGGTGCTGGCTGGCGGGGCTGGCTGGCGGGGCTGGCGGGGTTAGGGGTCGGCGTGGGCTGGCGGGGCTGGCGGGGCTGGCGGGGCTGGCGGGGCTGGCGGGGCTGGCGGGGCTGGCGGGGCTGGCAGGGTTAGGGGTCGGCGCGGGCTGGCAGGGCTGGGGGTCGGCGCGGGCTGGCGGGACCGGCGGGGCTGGGGGTCGCCGAGCCTCGCAGCTGTCAGCCCTGCAGCTCGTCAGGAACTGTCCCTGACACGGCTCCTGCCTCGGGCTGGTGTTGCCCAGCAGGTGGTGAGGGAGGGGGCTGCTGTCACTGAGTTCTCTGGTGAGATTGAGCATAAAAGCAGTGCCGGGGCAGAAAGGAGCAGAAGGAGCCGTAGGAGACCAGAGCTGGAAAGGCTACAGAGCGAATATTCCACCCGCGTATTTGCAGAAAAAACTGAGTTGACAGGATGCTGGTCTCGCAAAGCTGGGGAGCCCCAGCGCCCCGCGGCCGCCCTGGGGATCCTTCCCAACGCTCAGCGAGAGGACAGCTTTGAGGAATTTCTGGATTTGTGGCTTCAGCCAGCTGTATCGATTTAGCCTTTCTAGAATAAGACAGTAATCCTGTTTTAAGGTATCCCGGTGTTTTTCAAAGTAATGGGATGTTAATGTCATTAACAGGAAACTCACCTGTGCTTTCCAAGACAAAACTAACTTAGGAGTGACAATGATTTTACTTTTTTTTTTTTAAATCTCTTTAACGCCTGGTTTCACACAGAAGCCAGCTGGTTCTTTGGTGACAGCCCTGCAGGTTGGTGCTGGTGCAGCCCCCTGTGAGCTGTGCTGTGTTCTGCAGAGGGAGGGAGAGTGGAAAGCTGTGGAAAAGGACTTTGCTGTGCAGGTTCTTCTGGAACATGACTTCTGGGCCCTCCCAGTGCTCTTGAAAAAAAAAAATGAATGGTGTTAAAGCATGACTTTTTTTTTTTTTTAATTCCTTAGCATTTGTATTCAGACTGCCCTCTTCCACATGCTCAGTTCAGACAGGAAAGCAATTTGTGGATGTAGCTTTTTGAGTTTGAACTTGTGGAGAACAGTGGGGTGCCCTTTCCTTAACCATGTGCTCCTGGCCTGCAGGGCGGGTGGGGGGTGTCTCCCGGTGATCCTGTGGGCAGAATGGCACGCGGGCACACTTCTGCGACCTTGTACTGTGATTTCCTGTCTCTCGGTTTTCTCCTGTACACCTAAGAAAAAGGGGACTCCATCTTCATTTTGGATAAAGAGCAGCTCAAGGATAGGCTTTTGCAACATTTTTAGCTGACATCCCTTGTTGTGATTACACTTCATTTTGTTTTGAACTTATTTTCATCGTGTATTTTTAACACTATTGTTATTCTGCTTCCTCAGGTTACAGCTTTGTCAAAGAAATCCAGGAGTTAAATATATATATACATATTTTTTTTTTTTTTTATTTGAAAGGCAGAAGTATAGAAAGGGAAAAAGCAGAGAGCGCTCCCTTTCACCCAGTGGCATCAACTGCCAGAGCCAAGCCAATCTGAAGCTAGGAGATAGAATCTTTGTCCAGGTCCTCCAAAGTGGGTGCAGGAGCGTCCCAAAGGTTTAGGCCCTCTTCTGCTGTCTTGCCAGGCCACCAGCAGGGAGCTGGATCAGAAGTGAAGCTGCCAGGACTCGAACCAGCACATATATGGGATGCTGATGCTGCAGGCCAAGGCTAAGCCTACTGCTTTTATTGGAAAAGCAGACATGCTGAGAGGAAGAGAGACAGGACTTCGATCCATCACCGGCTGGAACTGAGCCAATCCAAAGCCAGGATCCCGGAGCCTCTTCTGGGTCTCCTATGCGGTGCAGGGTCCCAAGGCTTTGGGCCGTCCTCCACTGCTTTCCCAGGCCACAAGCAGGAAGCTGGATGGGAAGTAAAGCAGCTGGGACATGAACCAGAGCCCATATGGGATCCTGGCGCATGCAAGGCAAGGACTTTAGCCGCTAGACTACTACGCCAGGCCCTAATATTTTTTATTTACCAATTTTAATAATATTCACAAAGTAGAGAGAGAGATCTTGCATCTGCTGGTTTATTTCCCACATAGCTGCAACAGCCCAGACCAGGCAAGGCCGAAGCCGGGAACACGGATCTCAATTCTTAGCCCAACCCCGGTTCACTTCCTCATAGGTGGCAGAGACTCAACTACCTGAGCGGTCATCTGCTGCTTTCAGGAAGCTGGGGTTGGAGGTGGAGCCCGGACCCGGCCAGGCATCTACACGGATACGGGTTGTGAACATCCCAGACAGCCTCTCACCACTGTGTGAATACTCCAGTCTCGCCCCTCAGGCCGTGCTTGTGAATCCCAGGAAGGCTTCAAGTAGAAACCAGTAGATGGAAACTAGGTACAGGTCCAGTACTGTTTCCTGAAGCTAGGAAGTTTTGTTCCAGCAAAGAGAGCCACCAGAAGAGGATTTGAAAATAAGTTATTGTGGTTTGCCCTGTGGTTGACTACCTTGTATGAGAAGAGTACTTCAAAATGCTTTCTCCAGCTCCTAGAGAGTTAGATTATAAAAACGTTTAGATGTTGTTATTGTTTAAAAATATCCAGGCAAAATCAATGTAATAAAGAAATGTAATTATTCTGTTAAAAATGAGAAAGTGAACACGTGTTCCTGCCCCTTGTATTTTCAGGGCTTGGGGAGTTTTCCCATAAACACCTCCAAGGGCAGTGCAGCCAAACATGGTGGTTTTCTTGTGTAAGTACACAATGGGGTGTGCTCCATTTAACATGGCAGTGGGCTCCTGCACTTCTTACACCTGAGTTTCTCTTTTCTTCCCCATGCATAGCAGTACCAATATGAAGTGGGTACAGTTCTCAAACCTGCACATTGATATTCCTAAGGAGTTGACCAAACCCATGGTATGTGTTCTCTATTTCTTAATTATTTCTTATGGTTTTATTCGGGGATGTTTTCCAGATACTTGAGTACTGGCAGATGTGTAGTTGCATGGGGATGATCATACTGCACAGGGAAGTTCTAAAAGAACCAGTTATCCATCGCAGATGGAACGGCCGGTCTGTGCTGTCACCTCGGTGTGACTACAGAAAGTTGTCATGCTTAGTGATGCCGGATACTATGTGTTACGGAAGAGCACTTTCCTATGGCCTCCACGGCTTTGGTTCTGCAGTAAGGGCTGTCCCCCTGGAGCCCATTTAGGACCTACAGTACTCACTCAGTGCGTTCTAGGGCTACACTCCTCCTCCTCACAGCGTATGCCTAGGGGCGTCAGTATGTTTGTTCTTCCAACAGACTTGCTTGAATTAATGAAGAGTGGATGTCTCACTTCCTGATTAGAAGGTAGACCTCTTTGCAGCGTTGAAGTAATTTCAACATTGAATCATTGGATTAGTAATACCACTTACTGGTTTAATGGATGAATGAAATAAAGGTAGTTCACATCTTGGAGGAAAGAAATATGAAACCCATTATTTCTGAGGTCTCCTGGTATTAAGGAGGCGGAGGTAGAAATTATAGGTGCAGTCAGTGTCACAATATTTTAATTAGAAATGAGTAACAAGTGTATCAGGGCAGGCAAACCATCTATGAGTAAAACCTAACAAAAAAGGATATGAAGAGAAACAGTTTGCCTGTGCATAACTGTTTTAAATGTTTGGGTCAGGTTTCATGTTTTATTCATTAAGAAATCTGTGAGCTCTGTAGCAAAAGAATTCTATTTTCTCCACAAGGCAAGTGAAGAGCACTGAGACTGTGTGCCTTGGCCGTTGTCACGCACACGTAGTTGTGAGTAGCAGAGTGCAGGCGTCAAACCCAGTCTTCCCACTGTGCTAACGGATCCTGGGGTCCCTTCTCATTGTGAACCAGCGGCTCAGTGACTAAAGTTGGAACGTTCTGTTAGTGATTTTGTAAGTTACCTTGACAAGTCCTGAGGCTTCATGCTCTGTACTCCCCAGCGGTGCAGGGCATTGCACCAGTCCCCCGGTCCTTAAGCTCACAGTGGTAAGGTGTTAGGCAGCATTTTTCTTCCCATTTATTAGAAACTTGAAAGGTGTTCAGTTGGAGGGTAGCATGTTAAATGTACCAGTTAGAAATGGAAGAACCACAGCTGAAACTTTTTTCTCGGGTTTTAGATCACCGTTTCCGATGAACCCGACACCTTATATAAGCGGCTTTCCATTTTAGTGAAAGGCCACGACAAGGCCGTGTTGGACAGCTACGAGTATTTTGCTGTGCTTGCTGCTAAAGAGCTTGGGATCTCTGTTAAAGTGTAAGTGTGCCCTGTCCTAACCCGGCCTGCTGGAGCAGGGTGCTTCAAGTATCAGTGTCGTGAACAGGATCAACCCTGCCTCTCCATTCGGACTTTATAGATGCCAGAATGAGTAAACAAGGAATGGGAATGCTAGAGGATGTTGGAGGAGCCCACCTCTCTGGGCTCTCCCTAAGACAGCCTGTCACTTCAGACCTTTGGGTCGGTCATCTTTGGCCAGCAGGTCGTTATCTCCCATCTGCCCTGACAAACACTCCTCCCCCTGTGATTTCCTGCACCAGCAAGGTGAACTTCATGTGTCCGGGAGTTACCCAGGGTCAGGTGGAACTGCCTCCTGTGAATTGGCACCTGCTGTTTCTGGTAGTAAATGATGGCCATGTGGGGATTCGCCAGTCTGACCTTTAATAAAGACGAAGGGTGTGCCACTTCCTAAAACCAGCTGGGTTACAGTGGAAGCTGCGCTTGCCTACAACTGCAGACATTCCTCCTGTGACCACACAGCATTGTTAGTCTTCACAGTTCACGTGTGGTCAGAGAGGGACTCGGTGCAGAAGCAGCAGGGATGTGGTACGTGGAGTCTACGGGAGAAGGTTCCTGCTGCTTTCACAGGGTTGGTTTTTGGCTGGGATTTCTGCCATCAGTGGTGGTTGCCACAGACGACAGTCCTGACAGGTGGAAGTCCTTAAGTGATGGCTCTTGCCTCCAGTTGAGTGGGGCCTGACCTACGGAGGAGTGGAATCGTGCTTTGGTATCAGTGACTCAGGTCTCCTCATCAGTCAACATGTTATTTTGCCCGTTCATTTCAGACACGAACCTCCAAGGAAAATAGAGCGATTTACTCTTCTCAAATCAGTGCACATTTTCAAGAAGCACAGGGTTCAGTATGAAATGCGGACTCTGTACAGGTGCTTAGAGGTGAGTTGATTGCCGGCACTCAGGCGTTTTCAGAACACTCCTGTTACACTAGCCTGTCCTAAGCTGCCTTTGGTGTTGATTTGATCGACTTGCTTTTAGCCAGCCCTTGCCCATTCATTGTAGAGAAGGGAAGTGTCTTTGTGTTTAAAGAAAACCAAGGGCCTGGCATGGTAGCCTAGTGGCTAAAGTCCTTGCCTTGCATGCGCCGGGATCCCATATATGTGTCAGTTCATGTCTGGCTGTTCCACTTCCCATCCAGCCCCCTGCTTGTTGTCTGGAAACGCAGTGGAGGATGGCCCAAAGCCTTGGGATCCTGCACCCATATGAGAGATCCAGAGGAAGTTTCTGGCTCCTGGCTTCAGGTCAGCTTAGCTCTGGCCATTCCAGCCACTTGGAGAATGAATCAGCAAACAGAAGATCTTACTCTGTCTGTCAATCTGCCTTTCCATTTAAATAAACACATAAATCTTTCTTAAAAAGAGAAATCTTCAACTCTGTCTTAAAATCCAGCCTGCTGGTTTTTTTTTTTTTTTATCTTGAGTTGCTTTGTGACACTTTTTAATAGATGGCTGTGGATATATGGAGCAAGACTTTATAGCTGCTGCATTTGCGGGAAGGCCTTGTGCCCCCTGCGTGCAGTTCAGCCAGAGTTGAAGCATAGGTAAAACATGGTATACTTTAATCAAAAAAAAAAAAAAAAAAAAAAAGGATGGGGGGCAGATTCAGTGTAGCATTCCTTAGTGGAAGGCCAGGCTCCATTCCTTTCTTCCCCCTGTGATAGACCATTTTCACACTTGTTATTTTAGCTAGAACGTCTAACCGGAAGTACAGCAGATGTGTACTTGGAGTATATTCAGCGAAACTTACCGGAAGGAGTTGCCATGGAAGTAACAAAGGTATGACCTGGGTACCTGTCTGTTTGCAGTGTGTCCGTCTGGTTTTGATGTGTGGCAGCCTGGTCCTGGCCCATCACCTGCAGGCACAGACATGTATTAAGTGGGAGGCACAGTGGCCAGGGACTAGAACCTTCTCCCTGTGTGACGGAATGCTGCCATGCAGCCCAGGCCTGCTGGAGAGCTAATGGGAGGTATCTGGGCTCAGGGACTGCATGCAGTGACAAACCCTCGGTCTCAGGACCATTGATCTGAGAGCGCTTTATATCCATTCGGATTTCTTCCCCTCCATTTCAGAGCCCTGCAAAAATATGGGAAGTTGGTGGGATAAAACGAAGAAGTGGCAGGAAGAAGTGATGATAAGTCCGGTTTACAGCCGAAGAGCACATGTCCGTTCACATTGTATAGTAGTTGTGTTCTGTTTTGTTTTAGACACAACTGGAACGGTTACCAGAACACATCAAGGAGCCATTGTGGGAAACGGTACCAGAGGAGAAAGGAGAAAGCAAGTCGTGATGCTTTGGGGCCACCTGCACCTGCGTGTGAGATGGCTGGCCAGCTGGGTGTGTGTAAATGGCCAGTGCCTGCAGCTGGCAGTCTGGGGTCCGGCTGCCCTGTCGAGTCCTCCATCTGGCAGAGCGGGTGATAGAGGCATGGCAACAGACTGGACATGTGGAAAGAGCTGCCTTGTTGGTTCTTGTGCATATACATATGCCTGTTTCAGCTCTGAGCTTAGCAAATGGGAACAAAGCATCTGACTACTGAGAACCAGAAAAGGGAACTGTGTGTCTTGTTTTACTCTCTACTAACTAGTTTATACCAGTTTGAATTTATTTGCTGAAAATAAGTGGAATATTCTTTGCACATCCTCCTTAGAAGTTCCTAGAAGGACCTGTTGGTTGATTTACCGTGGGTCAGGTAAGGCTTCTGGCACATGGCGTCTCTGCCTTCTGGCCAGGATCAAGTGCAGGTTCTGGTGTGTGCCTGGGGAGGGCTGCGTCTGTTACTTTAGGCATGGTAAGCAAATAGTGTCCCTTTCAGAGAGAAGGAGAGACGGAGGAAGATCTTCTGTCCTGCTGATTCACTCCCCAACTGGCCACAACAGCCAGAGATGAGCCGATCTGAAGCCAGGAGTCAGAAGCTTTTTCCAAGTCTCCCATGTGAGTGCAGGGTCCCCAGGCCACAAGCAGGGAGCTGGATGGGAAACGGGGCCGCCAGGACATGAACTAGTGCACATATTGGATCCTGGCACAGGCAAGGCAAGGACTTTAGCCACTAGGCTACCATGCCAGGTCCAAATGGTGTCTTCTTTAAAGTGAATCAATCTTTCTGTAGATGGAGCACATTTGTAGCATACCCTGAAATTTTAAAAATTTGTTTAAAAGAGCAGCAGAGAAAGGTGGGTCAACCGTTTACTAGTTCACTCCCCAAATGGCCACAGCAGCCAGTGCTGAGCCAAGTGGAAGGCAGCAGCCTGCAGCTCCATCAGAGTTTCTCCCAAAGGTGCTGAGGGTCTAAGCAGTTGGGCCATCTTTCACTGCTTTCCCAGGTACATTAGGAAAAAACTGGATTGGAAGCAGAAAGGACTTAAACTGGCACTCTTCATCTGAGATGTTCCCAGGCCAGATACTTGTATGCACCAGCAAGCACAGGGCCCAGCACAGTCCATCACCCGGTCAGCTGGTAGTTGCAAGTGCTAGGTTGCTTCTGTTTTCAGCCCCGCCTTCTACTGGAACCAATGGGTGTTGCAGTCCAGCCTGGTTCTGCACAGCACATATTCGGTCTTCACCTAAACCAGTGGGAGCTGCATCCTGATGAGAGCGACCCACAATAACCCCCACCAGGCCCACCCCCTACCCTAGTTTGCCAATATGTGCAGCAGACCAGTCCAATCTGTCCCATATCCCCCCTGGCTCTTGTACATGGCAAATGGCATTGAAGCTTGGATCCATCTAACCAACTCAACAGTCAAGCCTTCACGGGTGTGGTTGAGTGCCTCTCTGTCTAGCTACCCCAGCCCCTGTCCTAGTTCTCGTGCCCTCCCATGGGAGTGGTAACCCAAGAGGGGGGAACCCACTATTTCCCTCCCAGGTCTCTCACTCCCAGATTGTGCACTTTCCAGGTGGTTCTGCAGTTTAACTTGACAGGATTAGCCCCCAGTGCCAGTTTCTGCCAGCTGATGCTGCGGCTGGCACTCTAATGAGGCTTGTCGCTGTTGCCTGTGAATCCACCGCACCACATCAGACCTCACTCTAAGCCCTTGGAGCACAAACCTTATAAAGCTGCTGCTAGAAGACATTGTAATGAAATTGATACTTTCAAGAAATGACTACCTGTATCACCACATTCATCCTGTTATTCATACAAGCATCATACATCTCCTAAATTGGGTGGACATAATAGTAATTAGCCCACACATGCCTCTTCCACTTGCTGTCACTCTGGGCAGTGGGGCTCCACAGGCTCAGCGGCCGGGGCTGGCTGGCTCCGTCACTTCCACTGTTCGTGACTTTGATGCTAGCTTCCTGTGTTGAGCACCTTGTGTGTCAGTTTATGATTCTTATCCTGGCTCAGGCCTTCCCTAGGGCTTGCACGTATCCAAAATTCCAAGGGCAAACTGAGCATGGCAGCTGAGGAGAGTGCTTTGAGGAAGCAGGCTCAGGTTCTGGGAGAAGTTTCAAGGGAGTCTGGAAAGATGTTAAGAATCTGCCCCTTCTTCCTATTAGGATTGCCATGGCTGTGACAGTATGGACTCCACGTAGTCCACATGCCAGTTAGGCAATGTGAAGGGGACCAAGAGGTCCAACCCCAACTAGGTGATTTTCTGAGAAGAGGGAGTTCCCTACTGGAACCCCTTACCTGGGCAGGAGCTCTCCCACTGGGTGGCAGGAGAATGGTCCCTGTAATGAGGTGGTGAGGGAGGGAGCCCTGAGGTGTCTCTGAGAGCTGGGAGGGCATAGAGGCCACAGAGGACTGCCGAGCGGCCCCTGAGGATCGCAGCTGGCCCAGGAGCTAGAAGACTTCAGATGTGCCCCTTCCCCAGGCAGATGCTGTAGCTCAGATAGAAGCCACTGTGGGGAAACTGCATTTCAGTCTCTCCTTCTACAGGAGAGGACTCAGGGGCCATGGTTCTTCCAGCTGCAGTGTTTAATGTTACAGGGACATGTTTGTTCTTGCTGAGAATTGAACATTTTATGAAGCATCACACACATGAATTAACGAGGACAAAGTGATCCACACAGGGTAGCCACTGACACGAGGCATTTCCAAGGCCCGTGTCACGGCATAGCAGGTTAAGTCGCCATTTATAAAATACCAGTATCCTAAGTCGAAAGCTGGTCCTAGCTGTTTTCGTCCAGCTTCCTGCTGCCATGCCCGAGTAGGGGATGAGGTCCGAGGTACCTCACCTACACCACCGGTGAGGCTGGCCCAGACCTGGCTGTTGGGGCTGTTTGAGGAGTGAGCCAGCAAATGGAGGAGATAGCGGTTTTTCCACTCCCACTCCAACCACCATAGTTGCTCTTCCTCATGAAGCTCCTCACTGATGACTTTTGACAAATGTCCTTTAATGCCATGTGTGGGGGGTTGTCTGCTCACTGGTGATTAAGCAGCTGTGTGAGTCTGAGGCACAGCCGTGTCTCCCGTGAGTGCCTGCACAACTGAGGGTAGCTATGGCTTCTCAGTGTCCACCCCTTCATGCATGAT
Organism: Ochotona curzoniae; assembly: GCF_017591425.1. NCBI lineage: Eukaryota > Metazoa > Chordata > Mammalia > Lagomorpha > Ochotonidae > Ochotona > Ochotona curzoniae. The sequence goes on along the minus strand of NW_024466004.1, from coordinate 7,433,205 downwards.
TGTCCTCTCGTGCTGACCCACTGCCAGACCTCAGTACAGACAGCACATGTCGGCACACACCGCAGCTCCCTGGAGACCCTAGCTGCTTTCAGCCCTGTTGTTGAGTGCCGTTCACAGCTCCCTAAGCTTACTCAGCCCAGGTGTAAGCTTCGGGGTTAAGAATGACAGTAAGACGAGTAGTAATGTCTGGCAAAGCAGACATTTGTGACACCTGTTTATTTTTAGAGGTGGCTTTTTAAAAATAACTGCAGACCCACACCTACAGGGCCTGGGGCTTTTCTGCGGAAAACCTAAGTCCCTGTGCTCACCACCAGCTGCTGCCAGGCGAGTTGCAAGGGTGTTTCCCGCTGAAGTACCCGGTCATCAAGATTCCTTGTCACTTCAGGTTATTTTATTTTTAATAACAATTATTTGTGTTTTAAGACAAATATGCCAATAATCCACACCATGTTCCACCTGACAATAAATGGCACTATTTCTTCAACAAAAAGCAGTGGTGTGTTTGAAGCCTACTTTTTTCTCCTGAGACACAGAGCACGCTCCTCACTGACTCGGGTTCACTGGCTAGATGCCCACAGTGGCAAAGCCAGAAGCTAGGCACTCCATCCAGCATGGTGACTGAGACCCAGTACCTTAGCCTTCCCCACTGCTCCCAGGGTCTGCACAAGCCAGAGCCAGGACTTGAACCCCAGACACTCTGATTGGGCTGTAGAAATCTTGGGCAATGTCTTAAACTCTGGGCCAAACAGCCACATACTCCCCCCGCCCCAAGCCTGCATTTTCATGAAAATAAGGTTATTTCTCATTCTGATAGCTGCAAAGGTTTGGGGTTTGTTTGCTTAAAGTTCAGTCTCTGAGCAAGGTGCATATTCCAAACATGAGTGTGAATGGCCAGGTCTTTCTCTCATGGTGAGGATGGGAGGCAGGGAGAGAAAAGTCAGTCTAATGGCAGAGTAAGCTAGAAGGCAGACAGGAAGTAAGTTCTTTCTCAGATCGGAAGCCTATGTTCTTCACATTAAATAAAATAATCTGTTCAGAGGTCCTGTATGACCTCATGGTCTGCTGGTCAAATTAAACTAACATGGAGCCAAGATCCTGCCCTTTCGAAGAAAAAGGCATACATTCCATGAAATGCTTGAACCTGCCCTAGGACTGTTTTAGTCATCAGCCGCTGTGTATCTCCTGCATTAGTGCAGCTCCGGCATTAGGAGTAGCAGGGACTTTGGATTCAGGCAAGAATCAGATAAAAGCCACTATCTGCTGTAAACTTGGACAGCATAATTAACCCTGTCGGAGCCTCAGTTTACTCCTTCATCCAAGCATTCTAAGGCACAGCAGCACTGAAATCCCATACGGGCATGAGTCCTGGCTGCTCCATTTTCTCCCTCTCTCTTTATTTTTGCTGGAAATAATCCACACTTAACCATGGCCGATTTGGCAGTTCATGTCCTGGTTGCTCCACTTCCGATCCAGCTCCTCACTAGTGCACCCTGAGGAAGCAGCAGAACATGGCATAGGTCCTGGGGCACCTCCTCCAAATGGGAGACCCAGAGGAGACACAGAAGACCCATGCTTCAGCCTGGCCTGACTGGCTGAGATGGTCATTTGTGGAGTGGATCAGCAGATGGGAGATCTGTTGCACTCTTTATCTCTCTCTCTCTCTCTTACTCTGCCTTTCAGATGAATGGATAAAACTTGAAAAATAACATGCTACCTAACACGGAAATGTTTTGCATAGCTAATGAAGCACCAAAGATAGCACTGGGCAGGTGGAGCGTCCAGTAAGTTACAGGTGTTCCTGGAGGCACAACCAGTTTATGGAACTGTAGACACTTGTTTGCTAAACGGAGGATCTCAGGTTACGTACAAAGAGGAGAATAATACTTAACTTGGAGCATGGCTGTGAAGGTTAATTGAGATGGGAAAATATAAGATGCTCATTAGAGTAGCTGCACACTCATATTTTATGCCAAGCTTTGCACAGTCATTCACAGACAAGAGTCTCTTAGCAGCCCAAAAAAGTAATGACTGTTATTCCCATTTTACGTGGGGAAAAAAGGTGCAAGAAGTAGGACTGGCCAGTGCTATCACCCTTTCGATGCACGGATGAAGTTGAAACCAAAAAAGGTGTGGTTGATTTGAATTTAGGGCTAGGGCCTGCTTTGTGGTAATAGCATTCTAAGGCACCAACAGTAGCGCTGCAATCCCATATGGGCATGAGTCCTGGCTGCTCCATTTTCTGCCTCTCTCTCTTTATTTTTACTGGAAAGGCAGATCAGATTTATAGAGAAGGAGAGACAGAGAAAGATCTTCCATCTTCAGGTTCACTCCTACAAGTGGCTGCAGCAGCCGGAGCTGAGCCAATCCAAAGCCAGGAGCTTCTCCTGGATCTTCCACGTCGGTGCAGGGCCCCAAGGCTTTGGGCCGTCCTCTGCTGTTTGCTTTTCTAAAATTTATTTCTTGGAAAGGCAGATTTATAGACAGAAGGAGAGACCGAGAAAGGTCTTCTGGCTGCCCCACTTTCAGTCCAGCTCCCTGCTAAGGTGCCTGGAAAGCAGTGAAGGATCTCCCAAGTACTTGGGCCCCTGCACCTCATTCCCAAAAAGTTTCCCTTTTCACATGAGCGGAATGTACTCATTTCCTATAAATCAGGAGTGGGGAACATCGGACCCATGGGCCATCTTTAGCCTGGTCCTGCCAAGGTGATCGCATGTGGAACTTGAAATTCAGTAAATGCAAAGCAGGCTCTTTTTTTTTTTTCTTTTAAAGTTGACAATTGCATGGCCCACAGACATTTTTCTGTAAATATCCAAATGGCCCTTACCAGAAAAGAGGCGTTTCACCTCTGCTTTAAAAACAAACAGAAGAGAGTGACTAGGAAGCCAAATGTAAGGATTGAAGCTGTACATTGCAGCACACGATACCATGCCCCTGGTCCTGGCACTGACCCTCATCATAGGCATCTTGGGGAGCCGCACTCGAGTTCAGGCTCCACATCATGAATGCCTCCACATCACAAGTACCCTGTGGCACAGAGACAGTCTAGTTGGGCACAGGGCCAGGCCTGCCTGGGGCTGCACACACGTTGGTTTGTTGCTCCCAAGCATTTCTTTGTCCCCGGAGCCAGGCTTCTGGCTGGCTGCCTGCAGTCCCCATGGCTCTCTGTAAATCCCCTGCTCAGTTGCTAACCCTGCCCTCCTTAAGTCCTTACTATTGTTACTCACTTGAAGCTGTCATCTCTCTCTGCAGGTTCCTAATCCTCTTTTAAAACAATATATTTATATCTCAGTAGCTCAGCGATATTTATGGGTCAGGTCATGGGCAACTGACCCGTGGGACAAGCTGATCAACTTAAATTCTGTAGCCAGAAGCTAAACCAAATTGTTGCACTCACACAGATCCTTAATTTGAGCACAAATACAGTTCTTTAATCACTCCTCCATGTTACTCAATTTTTTAGATTTATGTAGTTGAAAGACAGAGTTACAAAGAGAGAGATCTTCTATCCACTGTTTCTCTCCAAATGACCACAGTGGCCAGAGCTGAGCTGATCCAGAGTCAGGAGCCAGGAGCTACTTCCAGGTCTGTTAGTGGGTACAGGGTACAAGGCATCCTCTGCCACTTCCCCAGGTGCATTTGTTGGGAGCTGAATCAAAAGTGGAGTACCTGAGACTTGAACTGCACCCATATGGGATGCTGGCATGGTAGACAGTAGCTTTGCTCACTATACCACAACACCAGCTCCCTCTGTGACTTAAATGTCCATAAAGGACAGGATAGCACGACCCTCTCTGAGCTCCCCAAGCTGCTGCTGGCACATAGTCAGCTGTGATGCGTGCCTGTTGTCTTCAGGTGTACCGAGGTCAGAAAGGGTGGACATAAGGATAGATGATCTTCAAGGCCTCTTTTTTTTTTTAGATTTATTTATTTTTTTTTTTAAGATTTATTTTTATTATTTTTTTATTGGAAAGGCGGATATACAGAGAGGAGAGACAGAGAAGAAGATCTTCCGTCCAATGATTCACTCCCCAAGTGAGCACAACGGTCGATGCTATGCCGATCCGAAGCCAGGAGACTCTTTTGGTTCTCCCATGTGGGTGTAGGGTCCCAAAGCCTTGGGCCGTCCTCGACTGCTTTCCCAGGCCACAGGCAGGGAGCTGGAAGGGAAGCAGTGCTGCCATATGGGATAGAACCGGCGCCCATATGGGATCCCGGGCGTGCAAGGCGAGGACCTTAACCACTTGCGCCACTGCGCTGGGCCCAAGATTTATTTATTTCTTATTGGAAAGTCATATACAGAGAGGAACAGAGACAGGAAGATCTTCCTTCCATTGATATTCACTCCCTAAGTGGCTGCAACTGCCAGAGCTGAACCAATATGAGGCCAGGAGCTAGGAGCTTCCCCTGGGTCTCCCACATGGGTATAGAGGCCCAAGGGTTTGGGCCATCCTCAACTGCTTTCCCAGGCCACACACAGGGAACTGGATGGTAGGCGGGTCTGTCGGGGTACTAACCAGCACCCAGATGGGATCCTGACGCATGCAAGGCTAGGACTTTAGCTAGGCTACCATGTCGGGCCCCTCTTTTTTTTTTTTTTTTTTAAGATTTATTATTTTTATTGTAAGGTCAGATTTACAGAGAGGAGACAGATCTTCGATCCACTGGTTCACTTCCCAAATGACTGCATTGGACAGAGCTGAACTAATCCAAAGCCAGGAGCCAGGACCTCTTTCTGGGTCTCCCATGCAGGTACAGGGTCCCAAGGCTTTGGGTCATCCTCCCGTTTTTCCAGGCCACAAGCAGGAAGCTACATGGGAAGTGAAGCAGCCAGGACACAAACTGGCACAGTGCTTGGAGGTGGAGGATTAGTCAATTGAGCCATCAGACTAACCCCAAGGCCTCTTCTCACTTTATAAAAAAATATTTGATAGAGCAATAGAGAGAATGAAAAGCACAGAGATCTCCCATCTCTACATTCACTATCCCATGTGGTTGCAATAGCCAGCCAGGTCTGAGCCAGACTAAAACCAAGAGCTGGGAACTCTATCCAGATCCCCCATTTGGGCGGCAGAGGCCCCAATAATTGGTCCATGCTCCACTACTTTTCCAGGTGCATTATCAGGAAGCTGGGCCAAGAACAGAACAGCCAGTACTGGAACCAGTACCCTGACTTGGGATGCTGTCATCTGAAGTAGGTCCTGTGCCACACACCTGCCCTCTTCCCTTCCTAAATATCTCCTCAGCTCTGTTTAACAGACATCTACTGGCTGAGTCCTCTCAGCAATCCAAGAGGAAGTGTCAAGCAAGAGAGGGGTAGCTCGCTTGAATTCAACATCGACGGGGCGTCAAGTCCTTGACTCAGCTACCCAACAGCTACTCAAATCTGGAATTCTGCTCTGTGCATGGTGAAGTCCTCAAAGATCGCAAACTGAGGAGTAAAGGCAAATAGGGGAGATAGTCAGCAAGTCTCAGATGCATCTGGGTACTGGGCTTGGCTCAGAGTGAGAGAGCTCTCAGGTTCTGGGGCGGGAAGATTATACAAAGGAGGCAGACCATGGGGCTCTGAGCCAAGTTCTGTCCAGACGGAGAAACGCACATGCCGAGACCCTGGTTCTGGAGAGCTTGGTGTGCTTGCACCAAGAGAACGGAGGGATGTGAAGACACAAATGCAGGTCTGGGCGGGATCCCGTAAGGCGTTGTAAACACTGGTAGACACTGGAAAGTTCCTGTAGTGTTGTGAGCAGGACAGTGGCAGGGTCTGACTGAGATTTTAGAGCATGGGGTGAGCCTCTTTTCTGCTGAGGATCAAGGATGGTGCCATTCCCAAGCCATACAAAAGGATCAACTTTAAAATTAGCCTGGGCCACTTGGCCCCACTGGGGTGAACACTCTGCTTGGAGCCCACAGAGTGCTGGGCTCCTGGCTTTACTCTGCCTCAAGTCTAATTGTTGTGACCCTTTAGGGAGTGAACCAGTGGATGGAAGATCTCTTCTTTCTCTGTCTCTCCCTGCCCCTGCCTTGTCTGCAACTCTACTCTTCAAATAAATCTTTTTTTAGGTTAGCTGTTACAGATTTGTTAAACTTTTAAGTCACACTGTGTCCATGGTTTGGACCTGATAGGAGTTCCTCTGGATCACCATGATTAGGGCTGGGTTGGAGTGACCCAGGTTGTAGCACCCACTGGTGTGCGTGTAAGCCAGGTGTGAGCACAGACATGGTAGGAATTCTTAGGCCAGTCTATGTGAGAGCCAGGGCTTGGGGCAGGCTGGGCCAGGCCACTTAGACCAGCTGGCACACGTCAAAGTCAGGTCCGAAGATCTCCCAGGTGCGAGTTCATGAGAGGTTCTTTCACTAGACAGCTGTACTCGATTCCTACCTCAGGGAAAAATCACATGGAGATGTGATCCAACCCCAGAGCACATGTTGCAGGATTGTTGACTCCCAGGCAAGGACAGAGAACATACTGGATGCACATGAAGAATGACACAAAAGTCAAGGCCATGGTGAGAGTGCTGGGTGTGGGATAAGGATAGAGAGGAAGAAGGATGTGGACAAGGTGGCAGGTTTTTAAACAACACATTGGGGTAGGGCTTTTAGTACAGCAGGTGGGACACCGCTTGGGCTGCCCACATCTCATAGGGTTCACGTCCTGGCCCCCTTGCTGACTCCAGCGTTCTGCTGATGCCCACCCTGGAAGGCAGCAGGTAGTCCAGTCCTCACTGCTCACCTGGCAGATCCCAGCTCCTGGCCATCAGCCCTGCCCCAACCCCAGCCATCACAGTCCTTTGAGGAGGAAATCAGCAAATTGGAACTCTTTTTGCTAGTCTCACTCTGCCTCTCAAATAAGCAAATAGAAGTTTAGAAAAATACTACATCCACAGGTTGGAATTCTCAACCACATTGGAGAATTTTCAGAACGTGTTAGAGTAAATGAGCTGAAGAAAGGATATAGGTGAGACATGTGATGGCTCTGGGGCAAGGGTTTCTCAACAGCTTTGGGATTTGTCGGAAGCACCTGGAAGACCCCATACCCACAGTTCTCTGTGCAGTAGGTCTGGGGCCTGGGAATCTGCATTTCTTTTTTATATTTTTTTATTGGAAAGGCAGATGTACACAGAGAAGGAGAGACAGAGAAAAAGAGCTTTCAGGCCCAGCGCAATGGCCTAGTGGCTAAAGTCCTCGCCTTGAACATGCTGGGATCCCATATGGGTACCGGTTCTAATCCCGGCAGCTCCACTTCCCATCCGGCTCCCTGCCTGTGGCCTGGTGAAATCGGTCGAGGACGGCCCAGAGTCTTGGGACCCTGCACCCACGTGGGAGACCTGGAGGAGGCTCCTGGCTCCTAGCTTAGGATTGGCACAGCACCAGCTGTTACAGTCATCGGACGGAAGATCTTCCTCTCTATCTCTCCTCCTCTCTGTGTATCTAACTTTGCAATAAAAATAAATAAATCTTACCAAAAAAAGAAAAAAAAAAGATCTATCTGCTGATTTACTCTCTAAATGGCCACACCACTTGGAGCTGAACTGATCTGAGTCTGGGAGCTTCTTCTAGGTCTTCCATGCAAGTTCAGGGTCCCAAGCCTCTGCTACTTTCTCAGGGTATCAGCAGGGAGCTGGATAGGAAATGGAGCAGCCCAGGCAAGAACCAGCACCCATTTCGAATCCCGGCGCTTGCAAGGGGAGGAGTTGCAATTGAGTCATTGAGTCATCGTCCTGGGCCCCAGGATCTGGATTTCTTTCTTTTTTAGGATTTATTTATTTATAATTGGAAAGAGATTTAGAGAGGGGAATACAGAGATAAAGATCTTTGGTCTGCAGTTTTACTCCCCTAATAGCCACAACGCTGGAGCTGAGTGGATTGGAAGCCAGAAGCTTCCTCGTGGTGCAGGGTCCCAAGGCTTTGGGCCATCCTCTTTGGCTTTCCCAGGCCACAGGCAGGACGCAGGGAGGGAAGTAGAGCAGCCAGGACATGAGCTGGGGCCCATACAGGATGCTCATGCATGCAAGGCAAGGATTTAGCCACTGAACCATCATGCCGAGTCGGGAACCTGGATTTCTATTCAGCTCCAGAAGCTGCAGGTGTCGGCCCCCTAGACCACAAGTGAGCAGGAGGCCAGTGAGGGGTGATAAAATGTTCTTGGGGTGCAGCTGAAGCTGAACGTGGATTGGGTCACTTCTTGAACATCTGTTGACACTGCTAAGACATTGCTTCAAGACCAGTGGAGACCAGTGGCACCATCACCTGCCCGGGCTGGCAATGAAGAGTAAATAAAGGGGTGGGAGGGGGCGTGGTTTTGGAGACAGGGAGGAGTGAGGAGGGCACTAGGCCTGCCCTCTGAGTCTGAAGGGATGTGAGAGGAAAACCCATCTGTCCTGGAAAGGAGGGCAGAGCCAGCAGCCCCACGGTGGGAGGGGCTGGAAAGAGTCCTTAGGGGCCAGGGCTGCCCTGAGGCAGTGGGCTGGAGGTGAGCAGGGCAAGGGCAGTGCCAGCCCTGAAGCTAAGGACAGATTCTCTCCCTGCCTGCCTTTCTCTTTGTTTTGGATTTAGTTATGTATTTGAAAGGTAGAGTTACAGAGAGAGAGCTTCCATGTGCTGGTTCACTCCTCAAATGGCTGCAACAGCCAGGGCTGGGCCAGCTACTAAAGCCTGGAGCCCAGAGTTTCTTCTGGGTCTTCCATGCAGGTACAGGGCCCCAAGCACTTGGGCCATCTTCTACTGTTTTCCCAGGTACATTAGCAGGGAGCTGGATGGGAAGTGACACAGCTGGGACTCAAACTGTGTGGGATGCTGGTGTCTTGGGCAACTCAACCTCCTGCACCACAACATTGGTGCCGAAGACCAGATTACAAGAGTCTAAGGAAATATTTGTCCATAAAATCTTCTGGAGATTTCTGGTTTCTTGGACAATGTTAAAAACAATGTCACTTTTAAAAGATTTATTTATTTTTCTGAAGGGCAGAATTACAGAGAGAGGGAGAAATACAGAGGAAGATCTTCCATTTGCTGATTCACTTCCCAAAAGATCACAATGGCTGGAGCTGGGCCAGTCTAAAAACTTGGGAACCAGGAGCAGCTTCTGGATCTCCTACGCAAGTGCAGGGTCCCAAGAACTTAGACCATCCTCTGCTACTTTCCCAGGCCATTAGCAAGGAGCTGGATTGGAAGTGGAGCAGCTGTGGATGCCAGCACCACAGTCAGCAGCTGTTCGTGCTATACCATAGTGCTGCACACTCCCTCCCTGTGTCATTTTACAGGACATGAGAATAGCATGCATCTACGCGCACATAATCCAGACTATGTGTGCTTGACCGTTAGCACAGAAACAAGATCCTGTAAAGACGCCACAGGCTCTGCTCCCTGGCCCTCATGCCAGGGAGGAAAGCATCGCCTCCAGGTGTCAGGCGAAGATTGGAGGCCAACATTTGTATTTTAGCTTGGAAAAGGAGCAACCATGCAGCTCTGGGGTGTGGCCTGGAAGGGAGCCTCAGACACTGCCCTGAGGACTGTACCGTTCCCCAGGCTTTAGGTTTACCACTGCTCATGGGATCACATGGGCAGGCAAGGCCAGGACCAACAGCAGCAGCCTGCACTGCAGAGCCACTTGTATCTCCAGGGTGGGCTCTCTGGAGCCTCTCCCCACCTCCCCCAACACACACACACTCTGCCTGCTTCTTACTTTCTTGCTCCCTCCCTCCTCAGCCTCTGCGGAAGGGTAAGGAGGCAAGGTTGGGGTGTTTGGTTGGCAAAGCCGAGTAGAGAGAGGAGACTGGAGGGAGCTTAACTGACCTAGAGTCAGACGTGCCATGGGAATCTTCTAATGGTCTTAGGATGGCTAAGCTACTCTGGCCCCACCCCTGCTACCAATCACGTCTGTCTTGTCTGAAGGTGAGGAGAGCACTGGTCAAGAAGAGGAAAGAAACTCGAGGGTCCAAGCCTGAGCAATCGGTCAGCAGAGGCCTGGGAGCACAGACTCTGGTTGCTCAGGGCCAAGATGGGACAGCAGTTCAGCTGGGAGGAGACGGAGGAGGTTGGCGAGATGGATGTGGCTGACCTCCAGGAGTGGTACAAGAAATTCGTGGTGGAGTGTCCCAGTGGCACCCTCTTCATGCACGAGTTCAAACGTTTCTTCAAAGTCTCAGGCAATGAGGAAGCCACTCAGTACGTAGAGGGCATGTTCCGAGCCTTCGACAAGAATGGGGTAAGGTACCTTGGAGGGGAGGGATGGTGGACAGTGTTGCCTGGTGCCCTTCGCTTTCCTAGCCATCTTGGGCGAGCTCCCTGTCCCTAGAAGGAGCTCTCTTGCCAAGAAGGTGGTTGGGAGGCAGCGATGGGTTTAATGGGAAATAGGGGTTGGCGTTTCACCTAGCAGTGAAGATCCCCACATCCCACATCAGGGGGCCTGGCTCCAGTGCCCAGTTCTGTCTCCTAACTCCAGCTTCCTGCTAAGGCAAACCTTGGGTGATAGTGGTAATGACTCAAGTAGCTGAGTTCCTGGCACACTCCCACAGGAGACCTGGATTGAGCTGCCAGCTCCACCTGCAGCCTGACTCAGTCTAGACCTGTATGAGCATTTGAAGCGTGAGTCAGTTGATGGGAACTCTCTATCACCAAAAAAAAAAAAAAAAAAAAGAGAGAGAGAAAGTGATTTTTTTTGAAGTATTAAACATCAAGAGAAGTAATTAAATGTATCAGGACATACATTATCTATCAGGTCATAAGTGGCAAGTTCCACTCTCATAAATACATGAGGCTGCCCTGTATTCATCTAAAACTCCAAGATCCGAAGGGGATTACTAAACCCCTGATGTAATTTCCCTGAATAACTCCTCTCTTCTTCTGAATCAGCATGTGATAGTAATCAGTTGCCTTAAAAATTATTTATTTTCATTTGAAAAGCAGACTTTACACAGAGAGGGATATGTAGAGAAAGGTCTTCCAACCACTGGTTCACTCCCCAAATAGATGCAACAGCCAGAGCTGAGCTGAACCAAAGCTGGGAGCCAAGAGCTTCTTCCATGCCTTAAAGATTTTTCGATTTTGATGATTCTGTGTTTGCAAAACAAAAACAAAAACAAAAACAAAAACAAGAACAGCCCAAGTAGTATCCCTCTTGTACAACGTACCACAAGTACCATACCATTCTCTCTGCATGTATACACACATTATCATGGGTTGTGTACACATAGACGCCATACACAACATGCATATATAAAATACAAATATACACATATTTCTCATAAGAGAAAGTTGCAGACACTGTGTTTTTTCGCCCCTAAATAGTTCAACGTGTATTTTCTCTTAAGAATGATGGCATTGAGTGCAATTATTAAATCAAGAAATTTAACATTGATCAAAATTTTATTACCTAAGTGACAGTCATGTTCAGATTTAGTTGGCTGTCCCAACAATGTGCTTTTTGAATCAGTATGAGTTTTGGTTAACACATAGTAACGTATATGGGGTAACATTTTGTGACACATATACCATACTGGGTGATTAAGTAAAACCAACACACACAGCCGGCACCTTGTTTACTGTGACGTGTGAAAGCTATTCCCCATTGGTGTATTTTATAGATTTCTTCTTATTTTTCAGTTTGATCAGGAATCGCCTTTACTTGTCTAGTCTCCTTTAGTATAGAATCCTTAGCCACAGCTTTTCTTAACTCTTGCATGACCTTGACACTTCGCAAGATGGCAGTGATCTTGTAGGATGCCACCCCCTCCACCCCAACCCCGCTGTGTGAGTCTGTGCAGTATTTCCTCATGAGGAAAACTCAAGTCTTTACACTTCTGGCAAGGTTCTCTCCTCCTCCTGTCACTGGACAAAGGGTCACTGCTGTATGCTTCAGGTCACCATGGACATGATGGCAGGTCATCCTGTCTGTGATGTGGTCAGCTTCCACATGGGGTCAGGGGGTCTCTGCCAGGAACCCTGCCCTGAAGTGGCTGTTTCCTCCAGTAGCCGCATCCTGTAGGGACAGACCTAGGGACCAAGTATCCTGCTGCTCCTCAGACTGTGGCATTTCCAAGGGTTCTCTCGGGGATTTGTGGACCAGTGTTCAAATGTAGGAAAGAATTGTCTAGAAGTTCCTCAGACAAGGGCTAACTCTGTTCCCCATCTTGCTGCAACCTTTAGCCAGAGAGCTCCGGTTTTAGGTAGTCAGTGGGAGAATTTTGAGCAAATACCGTGTTCACAGGTCTAACGTGTCAGAACCTGAGGCGATGGAAATGGGGGTTCACTGGTGGCAGCAGAAGGAATGCCTTGTCTCCCCCTTGCAGCCCTCTTCCCTCTGGTGGTCGCCCTGGGATGCAAGAACAGGAAGGCTGAGGGAGGCCACAGGTCCTTTGCAATTCTTACATAACTCACATCCGGTCTGCTGCAGATGATGCCCCAATGCCCAGGCCCTTCCTCAGTGGGCAGAGGTGTTTCCATCCGTCCTGCATAATTGGACCTGACAAGGACCCATGCCCTGGGCTGGGATTAGTCTTACTGGCAACTTTCCCAGTCATGATCCGGGGTGTGTGCCGGAACTGCGAGGTGGGATGCCTTGTCAGGAAGGGAAGGAACCGCACTAAGGTGTGGCTATACCACACAGGGGTTACTGTGAAGACAGAATCCTGTTGAGAGAGAACGCTGTAGGACAAGAGGTTCTGGCCAAAGACGGAGAGTGGATTTGTCCTCAATGTTGGCTTTTCTCGCTCTCCCCTGGACACTCACTCCTACACCCCAGGCTCACGTGCTTGGCAGAGATGCTCCTCAAATGGAGAATGCAAGTTTTCCTCCCCGTTGAGCCAGAGATGTGGGCAGCTGACAAGCTCAGCCACTGCTGGCTAGGAGGCAGTGAACCTGCTGAGGCTCAGGTTCTCATCTGTGAAGAAAGGGCTGCATTTTCATGCTCAGTTCACACCGAGAACAAAACCAGGGGTGGCTGTTCAGCTTTGGCTCATCAACCTGTGTACCTTGGTTCAAGTCCCAGCTGCTCCAGCTCCTTCCTCAAGCTTTCCACTAGTGTAGACTCTAGGAAGCCTTGATGGTTCAAGTTAGTGGGTCCCTGTCCCTTACAGGGAGGACCTGAATTGAGTTCTGGCTTCCAATTTTGACCAGGCTTAGTTCTGGCCATTGCAGTCATTTGGAGAAGAAGCCAAAGATGGGAGTTTTCTCTCCTCTCTCTTTCTCTTCCTCTCTGTAAGTAAAAAAAGCAAACCAAGATTGCTTTTAGTAAGTTTAATAAGTGATAACTATAGGGGCTGATGTTGTGGGACAAACAGGTTAAGCTACCACTTGCAGTGGCAGCCTGCCCCAATCCTGGCCATTGTGGCCATTTGAGCAATGGACATGCAGATGGAAGAGCCCACTCTGTCTCTCTCTCTGCTTTTCAAGTAAATAAATAAATAATTGTGAAAGAATACAAAACCATAACTAAGACTTTACCCTAAGGAAGTTACCAGGGGTGTAACAAAAAAATACATGTGTTCATTGTGTAACAGAAAATTACAGAAACAACAGCAAATGCCCAATATCCTCCCCACTAAACTACCTTGCTTTCTGATCTTCTTTCAGAACCTCCTCAGACCCAAATTCAGTCCAAGTCCATCATTTGCTCATTGACTACATGATATGGGACCCAACTGGGCATGAGTGACACTGGGCTAGGCATGGGGGAGAAATGCAGGCAATGCCAATCCCTCCCTCTCTTCCAAGGGACATAATGTGATTTGCCAGAGCAAGTCCCACTGTGTGTAGAATAGACAGCAAGTGCTACAGATGAAGATGATGTAGGGCTAAGAAAGCTGTGGCTGAAGTGGTGTAAGAAAGAAGGCTTCCTGGAGGAGGGGGCCCTCACACTAAGCCTTGGAGGATGAAGGGGATTGGTGAACATAACGGATAAGAAAGGAAACCACCCCCCCAGAAAAAAAAAAAACACTCACCTTGAGGCCAAGAAAAACCTGAGTGAAAGTGCAGAGGCTGCCTCAATGGCAGGCATGGTCAGGGCTTGCACCTGCATCCCAGGCAGGAGGGGCTGTGGCTGGAGCAGCCTCAGCAGCAGCCACTTCCCACACAGGACAACACCATTGACTTCCTGGAATATGTGGCAGCCCTGAACCTGGTGTTGAGGGGCACCCTGGAGCACAAGCTGAAGTGGACCTTCAAGATCTACGACAAGGACCGCAACGGCTGCATCGACCGCCTGGAGCTGCTTGACATCGTGCAGGTCCGCGTCTGTCTGTGGTAGCAGCCCTGGGATCACTGCGCACAGGGGGCATGGAGCACGGCCCCTGGGGTGGGGTGTTAGAGAGGCAGTGTTAGAGGGGCATTTCCTGGGCTAGGGGCCGGGGAGAGGTCATGTTAGACAAGGTGGGAAGTCACCTAAGTAGCAACCCAGAAAACCTAGAAAACCCCTTCTGTCTGGGCTGTGTCCTCCCAAATGCTGCATGAGTCAAAGACATAACACACACGTACACACACCAATAATCGGAACATGGAACACAGCTAAAGCTGGCCTTGGAAAAAAACATAAACTTGAGAAAATAAGAAAGACTGAAAAGATCAATGCCCTAGGAAACATTTCAATTAGGAAAACACAGAAGAGTCTAATAATAATAAAGTAAATCGAAGAGGGGCACAGTGGATTAAGGTACTACGTACGACCTTGACATCCCACATGAGTGGTGATTCAAGCCCCAGCTGCTCCACTTCTGACCCAGATCCCTATTAATGTGGTTAGGAAGGCAGTGAGAGATGGCCCACGTCCTTGGGTCCCTGTCACTCATGTGGAAGACCTAGATGGAGTTTCTTGCTCCTGGAGCTCAGCCCAGCCCAGCCCTGGCCATTTGAGACATTAAGGAAGTGAACCAGTGGGTCGAGGATTTCTCTCTCCCTCCCTCCCTCTTTTTCTCCATCATTCAGCCTTAGAATAGATCAGCTTTCTGCCAGCGAGGGGAGGTGGTACTGAGGGCTGTGGGTGGTGGGGATCCACACATCCGAGTTGTCTCCACAGTCGATTTACAGGCTGAAGAAAGCCTGCCGGGTAGATCTGCAGGAGGAGCAGGGCCAGCTGCTCACGCCGGAAGAGGTCGTGGACAGGATCTTCCTCCTGGTGGATGAGAACGGGGATGGTAAGAGGGGAAGGGCTGGTGAGGTAGGGAGGGCTGCTCACTCTCCTGCACCTCCACTCTCCAGTCATGTGTCCTCGGGCCCTCCCCCTCCCCCCAATGACTGGTATCCTAGAGAATAACACAAAATGATGGAGGGTGGCAGGATCACATGAGGTTTGCAGGAGTGACCCAACCTTCCACAGGAACTACCACAGTAGGTCAACAGGTACAGTAGAAAGATTGGAAGCCTGGGAGTCGGGCAGGCCTGCAGGATCCGTTTCAATTCCTGGCCTGCTCTTGTTTCTCGCCTGAAGAGTGGGGATCAGGGGTGGTCCGAGAAGCCAGTAGGATGAGTGCCAGGCAGAGGGCGTCCTCCTCTTAAGGTAGTTGGGGTGCCTTTCCTATAGTTCTCAATGTCTAGCCCCAGGGTTCCACAGGGAGTGAGCTAGCTTTGGCCATGTACAGAAGGGCTCTCGGCTCCATCCAGCGTGTTAGAGGTACCACAGACAGAAGCGAAAAAACATCATTCACTCTGCAGACATCAAACTGCTCTAGGTTTCCAGGAGCCTCCTGGAGTACGTCAGCTTGGGACCTGAGACTGCAGCTTGCTTTGTCCAAGGACTGTGGGCAAATCCTAGGAGAGGGTTCTTCCTCCAGGTCCCAGCCTCCATTCCTCCCTCCACCACCCTCACCTGGACCCAACCCTCTGCAACCCACCTGCTCCCCGCAGGTCAGCTGTCTCTGAATGAGTTCATCGAAGGTGCGCGTCGGGACAAGTGGGTGATGAAGATGTTGCAGATGGACGTGAACCCTGGAGGCTGGATCTCTCAGCAGAGGCGGAAAAGTGCTATGTTCTGAGGGGTCCCTCACCCTCTCCACAGTCCCCCCAAGCTCTCCCAAGATTTCAGTGTAACCAAGCTCCCCCCTGTGTGGGGCTAAGTAGGAGGTTGAGTGGGAAGAGCTACGGGGTTAGACACTGGAGGAGTTGCTGGGACCTGAAGGGAATAGGGGCTCTCTTCTCGGCCCCCATTAGCTACTTCTGACAGAGCTGTGCCTGACAGGAGGAGGGAATGGGGGGATGCCCCCAGGAGTCTGGGGTGGGGGGGCTCTCAGTTGGAAGCAGAGGCCAACGAAGAGGCAAAATCAACGATAAATGCCTACACCATGGGCTGGCAATCAAGACTAGTAGGAGAAAGGGGATGGCAGGTGTTGCCACCAAGGCCAGTGGGAGCGGGGCAAGGGTTAATAAGGACATAACCCCTAGGATCCAGGGCTCATAACAAGGGGAAGGATGTCATCTTCTTTCCCTGGGAGGGGCCCGCTGTGCCCAGTGCTACTTGCATAGTCCCTGCTGTCCTCCAACCTCTCCCCACCTCCACCCCAGGCTCCCATTCCTGCACGGACCCTCCATGGTTCCCAGCCATAAACTCACGTCTCCTGGGAGGCTGAAGGAAAGTGTCCTCCATTCCTTGGGGAGAGCGGGCCATTGGTTCTGGGCCAGGCTTTGTCTCTGTTGGCCTTCCCCTCCCAAACCTCTGTTCCCCTCACCTGTGCAGGAGCAGGCTGGGTCACACAAGCAGAGCAGATGAACATTTTTTTAATGTCATTGAGTTCTGTTGTTTCCCCAACTCTTAGGCATGATTGCAATACTGAGACTAGATTAGGAGGGAACTGCTATGGCTGAAATGCAGCTGGGGAACTGGGGGCCCTGCCCGCCCCTGGGAGCAGGTGGGGAAGAACTAGTGTGACCCCTGTGAGCCCTGGGAAGACATGTACTGCAGCCGAGTGGCTAGGTCCTTCCAGTCCATGTATGACAAAGTTCAACTACTGCGCCTGGGGCTTCGCAATCAGGATGTTTCGTGGGAGCATCATGCCAGGTTTTCCTTTGGAAGTTAAGTTGAGAAATAAAAACCATGGAAGTTAAAAATGAATGGTAATCCAGATAAGGGTCACACATAACCAAATTGGCAGGTGCCCCGGGAACACACAGGGAGTGGGCCCCCGTGTGGATGTGCTCCCAGGCCTGATCTGCAGACAGCAGGTGCATGAGCTGTCTCTGCCCATGGTACAGCTTCCCACCTTCCTTCCATGCCTGCTGCTTGGGCTTGCGCCAGCTTCCCTGTATGGGGTGGTTCTAGTGAGGAGCAGAAGAGGGGTGAGCAGAACACACCCGGTGAAGTGCCCTCTGACGTGGTGCTTCACTCCCTGCCCTCCCACATGGTTGCCAATCCCCGCACAGACAGCGCTACAGGGAGACTAATGAGGAAGAGACAGCATCTGAGAAGACAGTGACCAATGTCCCAGCCTGAGTCGCTTCCAGGTTCCTGTGACCAGGCCACTAGCATTCAAGAGCAGAAGCTAGAACAGTTGTTAGTGTTCTGTGGAGTACATGTTGCAGGAGGGTGCTCTTCAAGTTGGGGGATACAAAGATTTGGGGTAGTGGTGCCCACCCATTGCCAAGTGCCCTACTTTCCAGGCAGTATCAGGTATCATAGCAGCAAGAGGGACTCAGGTTGGACCAGGACTGGTCAGGTCACTGCTCACTCAATGAGTTACATGCCTGTGACATCACAAGTCACCAAGCAGGGGAAAGGTGAGAGAATTGTAGGGTCTCTTCTGAAACAAATAACAACAAAATACAGCTTTCTGGGCCTAGCATATAGCATAGTGGCTAAATCCTCGCCTTGCATACACTGGGATCCCATATGAGTGCCAGTTCATGTCCCAGCTGCTCCACTTCCCATCCATCTCCCTACTTGTGGCCTGGGAAAACAGAGGAGGATTGCCCAAAGCCTTGTGACCCTGCACCTATGTGACAGACTGGAAGAAACTCCTGGCTCCTGGCTTCAGATGGGCACAGCTCTGGCTGTTGCAGCCACTGTCTGTCTCTGCTTCTCTGCAAATCTGACTTTTCAATCAAAAATTAATAAATCTTTTTAAAAATTCAATAAACATTTTTAAAAAAAAACTACACCTTTCTCTTACATAAACAGGGCTTCTCACAGTACCACCCACCTGCTCTCACTCTTTGGGTGATACAAACTTGAGCAAGTACCTATCCCCACAGCCTTATGCAGGCGCCCGCGTGCACACACACACACACACACACACACACACCATAGCTGGTCATCTGTCATGATTCAGGTCTATAGTGTCACCCAGACATTCCATCCCTATCTGCTTATTAGCATTGCCAACTTTTTTTTTTTAATCTGTTATTTCATGAGACAGAGAGCTCCCATCTACTGGTTCATTTGCCAGGTGCCCACAGTGGCTGGGGTAGGGCCCAGGGCCAAAGCTGGGAGCCAGGGACCCAATCCAGGTCTCTCCCATGGGAGACCTCTGCAAGGAAGTCTCCCTGCACTATTAGCAGGAAGCTGGAGACAGGAACCAGAGCTGGTGATTGAACCCAGGGACTGCAAGGTGGGATGCGGATTTCTTAAACGCTAGGCTAAATGTCCCATCACTATGGATTGACAGACTTGTGTTTTGTCTTTTTGGGGCCATAGGAGATGCTTCCTAAACATGGTCATGGTGGCTCCTAGTCTTGTGGTAGCTACAAGGAGGACCTGGGTCAGGTTAGGCTCAATGCTTGGGGCCCTACCCTGACCACTGCTGCCAGGCAATGGGACAATCCTGGACTTGTCTAGGCCCAAGAGATTTCTCCCTCCACAGTAATTACACTGTGGGGGGATCTTGGGCAGTTTTGGGCAGGTGTGGGACCCAAGCTCCACCTACCCCCACCATCTTGGTGGGAGGAGCCCAAGTGAATTTGACCTAGAGGCGCAGATGCTCGGCCCTCCCAGCTGCATGAGTTGTGGGGGACCTAGGCCAGATCAGGTTCAATGCTTGAGTCTCTGAGCTCTTGAAGATATGGGCTTACAGGGAGTCTGAGAGATGGGACAGGTGGCCATTGGCAAGGACCTTAGAGTCAGGTCCAGGTGAGAAATTACTTCTCTGGAACTTCCATGGTGAGGCCACTCTACTTGAAGGGCTACAACATGGAACCCACCAGGGAACAGGGAAACAGGAAAGGGAACAGCTTCAGTGAGGCTGAACCATGAAGTCGACGGATATGTGAGTGAATCAGGTCTGGGGATAGAATCTGCAAGGCAATATGTGGGCTCACCCATGTGAAACAGCAATCTCTGTTGGCATGCACAAGAACTGTGGCTGGGAATAGGCTTGGCTGATAGCTAAGGGGATGCCCCGTTTGGGTTGGAATTCCCATCAGTGAATGTCAGTGCCAGAATCAGTGCACTGACCTGGGCTGAACACAGCTGTAATCTCCCCCGGCACAGGTGTAGCCTGGGTCTGGGAAGGACCAGGCTGGGCTAGACTCCAGCACCCACTGGTAATTGTGAGAGCGTGAGTGTGGAGCGGGTTGGATTAGGTCTCAGCTCCCATTGAACCATGTGAGAGCTGTGTCTGGATATGACCAGGTGTGGATGGGCTGCAACACCCAACAGTAAGAATGAGAAAGGGTATGGGCCGATTGGGCAAGGATATTATTCCTGCCAGGACAACAGGTAGATAAAGTCAACCTGGGCCAGAGTCCCAGCAGTATGTGCAAGATCTGCCACTGGGAGGAGACTGGATAGAGCAGTTTTGGTGAACTCCTTTGTCAGGTTGCAGGCCTTGCAGATATGTACAAGAACCAAGGAAAGGAGCAGCCCAAACCAGACCAGGTTACGGCACCATTGGCATACATGTGGGTTAGGTCAGGGGGTGGGCCAGGCCAGTTCATAATATACACTTGCAGATTTCAGAATCAGGATGGAGTGCGGGAAGGAAAGGAGTCAGGCCACATCACCAGTCAATTCACACTCCAGCCGGGACTGGGGGCTTCCTGGGAAAGGCTAGGCTGCAGCACCAACCATCACAAGCTGAATTGGGGAGCAGGTTGGCTCAAACTAGGCAGAAGTACCCACTGGTGGATGCCAAGGAAGATGAACCATGTCATTCAGGAGGTGGTGGGTGTTGGGTCCGTGAGCCCCAGAGATGAGAGGTCTGGAGGGCCCTGAGTCCCCTGGCCCTGGTTCTAGGGCCCACCTACATGGTGGGTGTCAGGTCAGTGAGCCCCAGGTGTGGAGGGTTCATGAGGTCCTGAGTCGCATGGCCCAGGGCCTTGGGCCCACTTTTATGGTGGATGCTGGATCTGTGAGCCACAGAGGTGGGGAGCCTGGAAGAGCCTGGGTGTCCTGTCCAGGTCATCCAGCCCACCTTTGTGGTGTGGGCTGGGTCCATGAGCCCTGGGGGGTGTGAGGTCCAGTAGGTCCCGGGTTGCATGGCCAGGGGCCAGGGGCCTGCCTGTGAGGTGGTTGCTGGATCCATGGGCCCCAAGAGTGGGGGGGTCTGGCATGGCTCAGGTTGCCTGGTTCAGGTCCATGAACCCACCCAGGAGAACTGGTCCTCCCCGGTGCAGAGGATGAATTGCTGGACAGCAGACCATGGTGCACATGGAGGACATGGTAGCTCATTGGGGCCTGCAGAGGACATCTGGTACCATAGCAGAGAATGGAGAACGGAACATATGGATAACCACCCCAGCCAAACAATGACAGCAAATATCTGGGTGATTGGAGACTATAAGGTGGATGGTGTCAGCCAATGGACATTGGAAGGATTCCTCATCCATAGATCAGCGAGATTGACAGCATTTGGAAACTATTGCATCCACCTGGGCAGAAGCTTTGGAACGTGCACCACTCGGTGATCCTGGGTTGATATCGGGTGGCCTTTCGCCATCCTTGGGTACCAGGATGGTAGGGAGACTGGGTCTGGCCTATCCCCTTATATCTCCCCTCCCCTCAGAAAAGGGAAGAAGAAATAGAAAGCTTGGAAACAATGATCACACCCAGTTTTCCCTAACCCTGGATCCTTCCCACCTTGATCAACTATGTAAGCATCATTTAAAGTATGCATGTATTTTATTGGCCATGGCGACCCATATTGTTTCACATTGTATGAAACAGAAGCCCTAAGGGATATTCCCAGTTTACACCTGGGTGCCCCACACGTATCACACAGCCCACTACATGCGACACACATATGTCCCAGATGCACCCCCAGCCTCTCACATACCACATTTATATGCAGCACTCAACCCCTTTTTCACATCCTAAGTTGAATTGAGTTTTTGCTGTGATGCTGTCTCCAAGTCTACAGGTGTCTCCTATAGAGACCATCACTTCCCTGGCATGTTTTATAATGACATGCTTGGTTGTGGCTCTCCTCATGGCCTAAGAGGTCCTGGAGAATGAAGCCACCTTCTTCATATGTCATGTTATACTGAGCATTAGTTCACAACAGGTGCTCACAAGAGAGGACTGGATCAAACACATACGTGGGCTACAGTGCTCTCTTGGGGGACGGGGGTGCAGTGCCCGCACTGAGACTATGGATACAGCCTCTGTAAGACTACCCAGGGAGCCCTGGGAAAGCCCAGTCCTGCCTCACAGTCACACGTCCAGAAGACTGGGGACTGCACTGCCCAGTGGGGAAGGTGGGAGAGAGGCCAGCAGGAGTATGGGAGGAGCGGGAGGCCACAAGAATGCTGAACATGGAGCCTGTCCCTGCCAAGTCACCCAGAGGTGACCTTTCCCCAGGCCTGGCTCTGGACGCCCAGCCCTGCCCTTCTGCGGCCACCGTGCTCTGCAAGGAGGGAAGCCGAGCCTTCTTGGTCAGTGGATTCTACGTGGGAATAAGACAAGAACACCAGTGACACCAGGTGCTAGCACACTGCCCCGAGCCCAGCACAGAAACAGCTGGGGTGGATGGCTCAGGCAGCAGCCTCAGCTGCCCCTTCGCCAGCCTCCTCTTCCTGCTCCCCATTCTGCAGCCTGCGCACGATGCGGGTGAGGTCCAGGCTGCGTGTCAGCGTGTCCAGCAGCATCCGGTCCTTCTGTACACCCTCCATGAACTCCTCCAGGGACAGCTCCCCTGGTGGAGAGAAAGGGAGCCGTGGCAAGGAGGGCTCAGGGCTGGACTTGTTGGAGGCCAGCACGGAGTCCATGCTGGGGGATGTGGGCTGTGGGGCCAGCGTCCGGGGGAAGACGGAAGAGGTGACAAGCAAAGGGTCTTGGTGCCTCTTCCCCACTGCCCCACCCCCTGGGGGCCCCATATCCTTGGGCAGCCTCCCCTGGTGAGCCCCTCCTAGGTCCCTCACCATCTCCGTTGACGTCGATCTTGGAGAACACAGTGTTGGTGAACTCCTCGGCAGTCATGGTGGAGTCGCTCCAGGGGTTAATGGTTCGAATGGCCTGGGGGGGGGGGGGGGGGGGGCAGGAGAGGCATGAGTGAGTGGCGCCAGACAGACTCTGGGTGCAGAGGCAAAGACCCGGCTGGGGACACCCACATCTCCCAGCAGAGCCCAGCAAGGCCCTCCCACCCAGCTTCCTGCTAATTTGAAAGGGAGCCAAGAGTGACAGCAACATGGGAGACCTGCATAGAGTGTCAGGCTCTTGGCCTGACACAGGCTTGGCTGTAGTGAGCCAGAGGATGGAAACTAGCTCTCTCAGGCTGGCACGATGGCTCAATAAGCGAATCATCCACCTGCAGTGTTGGCATCCCCTATGGGCACTGATTCTAGTTCCGGCTGCTCCATTTCCCATTCAGCTCCCTGTTTGTGGCCTGGGAAAACAGTTGAGGACGGCCCAAAGCCTTGAGTCCCTGCATCCACGTGGGAGACCCAGAAGAGGCTCCTGGTTCTTGGCTTTGGATCAGCTTAGCTCAGGTTGAGCTATTGCAGCCATTTGAGGAGTGAACAAGTAGATGGAAGATCTCTCCCTCTCTCTCCTTCTCTCGGCCTTTCAAATAAATAGCTAAGGGGTCCCGATTTTATAAACTAAGGGGACAGTGAGAGAAGAAACCAAGTGGCGGCAGCGCCCCAGCCTTAGGCAGGGCCTCAAGAGTCCAGTCTGCTGGTACCCGTGAGGACACTGAGGCCACAGACGGAGAGGGACAGGCCCGGGTCACCTCCTGACACTCAGCCCCAATTCCCTCCCAACCCTGAGGCTGCGACTCCTGTCAGCTCCCGGTCCCTCCGGGCTGCTGCTGCCCCTGCCCAGGCCTCGGCACCTGGCGTTACCCGGATGATGGTGAGCAGCTCGTCACGGTCGATGCACCCATTTCCGTCAACGTCGTAGAGCTTGAAGTACCAGCGCAGTTTGTGCTCCACCTTTCCCTTCAGCACCAGACTGAGCGCCGCCACGTACTCCATGAAGTCGATGTAGCCATCCTGCACGAGGGGGCCAAGAGCCTGAGTGCGCCCAGGCCTGCCCACCCAGGCCGCCCACCCAGGCCACGCCCTCCGGGCCAGGCCCCGCCCATAGACACGCCCTTCCAGTCAGGCCACGCCCTCCCGACCCAGACCAGACCCTCCTGGACCACGCCCTTCCCTCCAGGTCCCATCCTGCCAGTAGGGCTCCACACAGCCCCGACCACGCCCTACCCATTAGGTCCCGCCCACCCGGACACGCCCTTCCCACCATCACGACCAACAGGGCACGCCCTCCCACTCAGGCCCCACCCAATCAGGCACGCCCTTCTCGTCAGGCCACGCCCCCACAGCAGGTTTCAACCAAGACCTTCTCACCAGGGTCACACCCAGCCAGGACCACGCCCTCCACGCAAGGCCCCGCCCCTGCACCAGCCCCGCCCCTCTGCAGTGGGTCCAGTCAAGAGGAGACAGGTGCTGGGGTGGGAGGAGGAAGAGCTGCCAAAGCCTTGGGACCCTGCAACCATGTGGGAGACCCGGAAGAGTTTCCTGGCTCCTGGCTTCGCATTGGCGCAGCACTGGCCATTGCGCTCACTTGGGGAGTGAATAATCAGACGCAAAATCTTCCCCTCTTTCTGTCCTTCTCTTTCTATATATCCGACTTTGTAATAAAAATAAAAATAAATCTTAAAAAAAATAAAGAAGATGGGAGGTGCTTTGGGAGGAGAGGAGTGGTGGAAAGCACAGGCACAGAGGTCAGTCCTTGCTCTAATTAAAGTTCGTCCATGCTTGGACATCAGAGTGAGTGGCAGTGAGGGGTGCCAGGGAAGGTGTGAGTTAAGCAGAATTCTGAGGGGAGGAAGGTGCCAGGTGGACAAAGACTCCAAAACAGGGCTGTGTGTAGCAGAATCAAGGAGGCCAGGGGGGATCAAAATTTGAGGTTAGTTTACTTTTTATTTTAAAAATATGTATTTGTTCGTTTGTTTGAATAGCAGAATAACAGAGAGGGGAGAGAGAGAGAAAGAATTACTCCCTAAATGGCCACAACAGCACACCAAGGCTAGATCAGACCAAACTAGGAACTCAATCCCAGATGTCCCATATAAGTGGCACGCCCGAGTAGTTGAGTCATTGCTGTCTCCTAGCGGATGCTTTAGGAGATAGCCAGATGGGAAATGGAGTAACTGGAACTCGGACCAGGCACTCTGGTCGGGGATGCAGACGCTGTAAGCAACAGGTGTGCCACAATGTCAGCCCCTGACTTACTTCCAATGGAAAGAAAGGGTTGAGGTTTGGGGATTGAACAGGTGGTTCTTACAAAAGACAAAAGGGACAGAGATGGCAAAGCAATGGCTCTCAAGTTAGGCAAGTCCAAGGCCAAGGGTCCGACTCTCCCTGGCATCCTGTGTGTGATGCTACAGTGGGAGGTAGGGGTCGTTCAGCAGGTGTCCTGAGGATAGGGGGCGCTCTGCTGAGGACTCCCTGCTCCTGTACAGGGATGATTGCTTCTTCCAGGGCATGGCGGGAACCAGCCTCCTGGTATCCTGCTCCCTTGTGCCCCCTGCCCCCTTCAGCAGAGCCCTCAGGCCTGAGGCCACTGCCCTTGAGGCTAGAGCTCCAAGCTGATAATCAGCTTGAGTCCCTTGGTTCTAGTATTAGTGTGTCTTAAATAGCCACTGGGCCCAGCTTTCCTGGGACAAGGGGGGTGGCCACCTCCCATGGCATCTGGACCATCTGCATGGGAGGGGAACTTCCCCTGGGCACCTTTCACAGGAGGGGATGGCAGGGATGGGGATCAGCAGTGGGGCAGGGTTTGTGGGTTTGCATTCTCTCACTCCATCTTGACTGAATTGTTGCAACAAGTGGGAAGATTTACTGATGAAACAATGGGGGCTTACCCAAGCCAGCTAGGTGCTCACTTACACAGGGAGATGGACACCTTTGATCACATGCACTGGAAATCTCCTGGTTTTCCCAGTGGCCCAAGCAGCTCTGCCTGTCCCCAGTCTTAGCATCCACAGAATGTCACGGTGACCCAGGTAACGGGCTGCCCTCCCCAGCGCAGCCAGAGCTGCAGGCTCATCCACTGACTCTGTCTTGTTGGTTCCAGTAAGCCTCGGAGATCTTTGCCAAAGCACCGCAAACAGCATAGCACATATTAGGTGCTCAATGCCTGCCTTGGCAAGGCTCACACTCATTTTGGAAGCAGCTGAAGTGTGTGGTGCCTGGGACAGAGGAAACCACTAGAGTCAGCCTCTGAATGGGGAGAGAGGCAGGGCCAGAGTCTGATCCATTCCTGAGTCCCCATGGCCTGCCTCCTGGCAGGTGCCTAATAAATGTCACATAAACTGAACCCCTGACATTGCAAGTTTACCTCCTACATAAATGATTAGACATAGGAAGTCACAGCTCCAGCAAATATCCCTGCTCTTCTCCATCACCCCCTACAAGCTGGCCAGACTCCCCGCTTTCCCAGTGCCCATGTACCTTGTTGAAGTCAAAAGTTTCAAACATCTGCTCCACATACTGGCTAGCCGTCGGGCTCAGGTTCTTGAGGCCAAAGAACTGACGGAACTCATAGAGGGTGAGCTGCCCAGAGGGGCACTCGGTCATGAATTTCTTGTACCACTGGTGGCACTCGGTGCTGCTCAGCTCCTCCACGGACTTGCCTTCCACCACGTTGCCCATCTCCTGGGCCTGCAGGAGGAGGCAGATGTCCCCTAGCCTGGCAGTTCCTGTTGCCTGCCTCAGGGCAGCACCTGGGCAGCCCCTTCTCAAACCAGGCCCTCCTCTCACAGGCTTGGCTCCTGCTAGGCTGAGCAGAGCAGGGCAAGGATCTGATAGGAGACAGGGGAAGAGAGCCAGTGTCAAAAGCTGCCCCCACCCCCAACTCACCACTGCACCCTGGGGAGCTGGGGTAAAAATAGAACAAAGCTCCAAGAAGCAGAGGCCAGGGGATTACAGTTGCAGGCAAGAGGATGTTCTTGCCCAGTTTGCAATCACCTAATCCCTTCTTACCATGGCATAGTGGGTGGCCAGCCAGGGGCTACTCTGATCCTTCAAGCTCCTCTGCTTTGAGGAGGTTCACCATGTCCTTGGGCCCTCTTGTCTGCCCTGAGATGCAGCGGTGGTAAAGTTGGATCCTCTGCAGGGATCTAGACACGGGCTGCTGGGTCTGTACACAAACAGGGTCCTACACCTGGACACCATGCCCGAGACAGTTCAAGCATAAGCTGCACATGGGACCACAGGTGCAGGCAGATGCTGGGGGCTTCCAAGAGGCCAGAGCAGTCACAGGGAGCCCATTCCTACATCAGCATACACAGCTGTTTTCACAGACATACGCACACACACACACACATGCATAGGCACACACACATACAGTCACAAACATGCACAAGTCCCCTGGACACACGGATCCTATTCTCTGGCCACACTCCTCACATTCTTGGAGGGTGCATCTCTCCCAACCTTGAAGGACTTGTACTTGATCTTCCCTGTGACTCAGCTTGACACCAGTAGCAGGGACTTGGGGGTGTGTCTGGTGCCCTGGGGTATGTATGTGAGTGTGTGAGCCAGAGCCCAGGCACACGGGTGCAGCCCTGGGAAGCTGGGCCAAGCCTAGGAGTGCAGCAGCAGCAGCAGCAGCTTCCTCTGCCGCCCAGTGCCCTGTGAGCCCCTGGCCAGCCGTGAAAGTTGCTTCATGAATGGAAACGGCCAAGAGGTGCAGGTGCACAGAGGTCAGATGCTGCCGGGCTGGTCCAGAGCCAGCCCTCGGCCTATCTGAGTCTCCCTTTGCTTCCTTCTTTGCTTCATGTGTGCACCAAGCCCATGTCCCCTGACTCAGCTGAGAGGAATCACTGCTCATGTTGCAGCTTCTCTCAGCAGGGTCATCATGGGCCCTCGGTCATGTGGTGCATGGAGGGACAGGCGTTTGGCATAGCAGTTGGGACCCTCCCCCAAAGATGGCCCTATTCTATAGTGAAGAGCCAGTCTTTTTAAGATTTCTTTCTTTAATTTTTATTGGATAGTCAAATATACAGAGAAGAAGATCAGCGGTTGGAGCTAAGCTGATCTGAAGCCAGGAGCCAGGAGCTTCCTCCGGGTCTCCCATATAGGTGCAAGGTTTCAAGGCTATGGGCCATCCTCGACTGCTTTCCCAGGCCAAGATCACAAGCAGAGAGCTGGATGGGAAGGGGGCCACCGGGAAACGAATGAATGCCCATGAGGGATCCCAGTGCTTGCAAGTTGAGGACCCTAACAACCAGGCTACTGCGCCAAGCCAAGAGCCAATCTTAGTATTAGTTGATCCACTTTGGATCTCACTTCTTGCTAATACACACTGGCAGGGGGAGGCAGCAAATGATAGCTCCAATATGTGAGTCCCTGCCTTCTATGCAGGAGACTCAGACGGGGTTCTTGAGTCCTGAGGATAGCCTGGCCCAGCCCTGGTTGTTGTGAGCATCTGGGGGGTAAATGTGAACAGAAGATGTCTCTCTCCGCCATGAAAATAGTTTTTAAAAAGCTGTACATTGAGAAACAACCGTAACAGTTTGTACTTGTTGAAGGAGCGCCTAATTACAGCCCCGCTGCTGTGACACCATCAGGTGTAAGGGTGTGTTCCCTGGGAGAATGGCTACTCCCTGGGCTCTCGCCATTCCCTCTGCTGTGCCCGTCATGAAACACTCCTCAAGGACCTGCTGGGGGGTCCTATTTGACTGCCTGGTGCTTGGATACCACAGAATATTCTACAGTGAGTGCACTCATGATCGAAGGATTCGAGAAAGTCAAGGCAGGGCAGACCTACCATTCGGTGTCTGCCAGGCTCAAGGTATACGGCTCACAGCACAACAGGCTCACACGGCTTGGGAGAGTGTGTGAGTGAGAGAGAGAGAGAGAGAGAGAGAGAGATTATTTCCATGTGAGTGAGAATTGGGGGCAGAGAACGGACCACCTGCTGGGGTTCCCGGAGACTGTGAGTGCTGGTTATCAAAGTGTCTCCCAAGGGGTGTGGAGAGCACGAGTGACATGGGAGCTCCTGAGAGAGAGTTTGAGGCTTCCCCAGCTGCTCTGGCTCACAGGAATCCTCCGAGGGCAGATGCCAGCCAAGCCAGAGACAGGCAGACAAGCCACTCGGTAAATGGGGCCAAGAAAAGGGAAAGCTGGTAAATGGGGCCAAGAAAAGGGGAAGCTGGGGTAGCAGGGCAGCAGCCTCGGGCTTGACCCATTATCCTCCAAGGTGCCACCTGCCCACTCTCCATTTTCGCAGGGTCCTGGGCACCTGTGAAATTGCAGAAAGGAATTATCTGGCTCTGAAGCCTATAGAACTGGGGTCAGCTGAAATGGGTGCCCTACCAAGGCACGCCTCAAGGGGGAGCCATTCTCCAGGGAACGGGAAGAGGTCATCAAGGGTTCCTGCCCCTCACCGCAGGAGTGAGACAAGGAGGATCCTATTCATATTTGTGCGCAGTGTCTGCGGCATGGTCGATGCGGCATGGTCGAATGCTTACGACTTTTTGCGTTTGTCTCTGCTGGTTTTCAAAATCCCACTCAAATGGTAATAAACTCATCTGAAAAAGGTTTTGGGAGCTAGCCTGTGGCATAGTGGGTTAAGCCATAGCCTGCAACACAGATATCCCATAGAAATGACTGGTACCAGTTGCTCCATTTTCAGTCTTGCTCCCTGCTAAAGTGCCTGTGGAAGCAGCAGAAAATGCGCCAAGTGCCTGTGCCCCTGCATCCTCATGGGAGACTCAGATGGAGCTCTGGGATCCTGGCATTGTTGGTTTATTTGGGGAATATAAGGTTTGTACAGGGAGCAACAAACTTGCCCAAACTGCAAGACAGGCACCTCTGGACATCAGAGGAGACCAGAGGAGTAAGTCCCAGAGGCAGTTTCTCCTGGAACCCTCCCTCCCTGCAGCTCCTCCCTGTATTCCAGTCCTGCTCTGACCCTGAGGGCAAGTTAACCTTGTGAGAGAGCAGGAGTCAAGGTCAGCTGGCTGTAGGCCCTTCTTATATTTGAGGGTTTGCCAAACCTGGGTGGAGGGGGCGCGCGGAGGTTGTGGCCTGGACAGGCTGTAGGCTCTGGATCAGGGCTGGGGGAGGGCTGGGGTCACTTCTGCACAGAGCAGCTGCAGGATCAAGTCCTTACAAGTCTCTGAAACCTTGCTGTCCAACATGCCCCCCCAGCCTCAGCTTTGCCATCCATAGGCACTTAGGTGCCAGGGGAAAGAACAGATTTCAATTGCTGGTTAGAAAGCCCTCCTTGTGCCACTGTCAGCAGGCAGCCACGGCACAGCTGTTTCAGTCCAGGCAGGTGCCATTCCTCCTGGAGCCCACAGCTCTTCCCTTCCGGGACTGAGGGTCTCAGGGATGCAGGTGCCGTAGGGAGGGCTACTGGCCAGCCCTGCCTTAGGTGCGCCATAAGATCACATTAGCAGGAGGCACGTCAAAATGTTTGCGAGTGTGGTCCGTTTCCCGGCGGTACAGGTAGCCACAGGTAGGCTTCTGCAAAGTGTAGAAGGGATTCAGAGAGTTGGAATACTGGGAGGTATAGAAGTTGAACCTGAGCTTGTCCCGGTTCTGCCCCTGGGGGTCCAGCACCACGGGCACGTAGGCGGCTGCCAGAGATAGCTCACGGTCCTGTTTCCACTTGCAGGACAGGGCTGGGTGTGTCAGCTTCAGCTTTTTGCCGGATGGTGTCTGTGGCCGGTGGCTTGGTACCAAGGGGTTCTGTGAGTCCTGGAAGGAGGGAAAGGAGAAAGTTAGGGCATCAGATACAGGGGCTCCTTCCACTGTGCAGACCCCTGCTTATTGGCCACAGGCACCTGCCTGTCACCCTCAATCCTGCCTCCATTCTTTCCCCGCATGGCATGCACAAACCCAGGTGTTGCCATATGAAACGTGCACGTCTCCAGCATCCGGGATAGCTCCTGCCCCTGATCCTTGCCCTGCCCCCAGCCTCTTCTGCAAGTCTTTCTACCTCCCCACTACTTCCTTTTTATCCCTAACTTCTGCCCACTCCAGAATTAGCCAGACCACTGGCTCTCCCTCCTCAAAGCACCTTGGGCTCACTACCATCTAGAAAATAAAGACTGAGGCCCCTCGCCTCAGCGTGCAAGACCTCGGGCACCTGTGGCTGCAGTCATTCCATTTCCCTGTCCCTGTGCTCTGATCCACCGTTCCCAGCCGCCCTTCCAGGTCCCCAAACCTTTGCACAGGCAGTCTCCCAGCTGGGTACGCTCTCCCCCCATCCGTGAGGGAAATTCTGCTTCTCCCTGGAGACCCCATGTCCCTTCAAGACCACGATCCCTTGCCCACTACATCTCTTACACCTGGCATAACGGTCTCCCAAATCCTGTTTGCGCTCTGCCTCCAGACCAAGACAGAGCGTGCTCGGTAAATGCTGCCTCATCTCAGCTGGCTTTCAGTCATCCATTCTATTTTAGAATGTTGTTCCTTGTTACCAAGTGTACCCTGACCTCCTCTCAATTGTCACTCTAGCTTGGTTATAAGTTGGGGTCCACCCACTTTATCAGGGTTCCCATCGCCACATTGTTCACTTTGTGATGATTTTTTTCCAAAAAAAAAAAAAAGATTTATTTTTATTTGCAAGGCAGATTTATAGAGACAGAAGGAAAGACAGGAAGAGAGATCTTCCATCTGTTGGTTCACTCCCCAAATGGTCATAATGGCCATTGATGGTGACCACGGTTACAGAAAGTGGGTCGATACCACAGTGACCTCAACTAAAGATCTGGTATGCCCTGTGATGGACAAAGGCCAACATTCCCTGTCCTATCAGGCCCCAAGCAGGGCTGATGCCAGCACCCATGTCAGAGGGGGTATGAATGCTTTGTCTCCGCTACCCAGCTTGTCTTTCCCACTTGAGGCCCTCTCCTCCACCGCATGGGAAAGGCCCAGGAACGGACTTCTCTTTGCATAATAAAGGCCTGTTTGTAGTTGGCTGGTATTTTCATTCTCTGCTGGTCGGCAGATCTAACAGCCAGAACCAGGCCTGTCTGAAGCTGGGAGCCAGAAGCTTCTTCCTGGTCTCCCATGTGGATTCAGGGACCCAAACACTTGGACCATCTGCTGCCGCTTTCCCATGCATATTAGCAGGGAGCTGGATTGGAAGTAGAGCAGCTGGGACTTAAACCAACGCCCACACAGGAGGCCAGGCTGTTTGCTGATGTTTATCTACAGTTATGCATCAGTACTTAGTGATGAGGATACAGCAGAGAAATGCACCCTTGAGCAATTCTTTGTTCTGCAAGGCTTGGGGAATGTCCTTATGCAAACTTGTCACTAGGCAACGGGACTACTGTCACGTTTGTGGTGTATCATTGAAACATCATCACGTGGTGAGGCATGTGACTACAATCCCGTTGCCACTCTTTTTAATATTTGGTGAGAGAGAACCCATCTGCTGATTTCAGGTCACAAAGGCCCAGGAGCCCACATATTCAGTAGGGGTGCCAGGGACCCAACCACTTGAGCCAGGACTCAAACCCAGGCTCTTCAATACGGAATGTGGGCATCCCAGGGGACATATTAACAGCTGCCCTAAAACCTATCCCAGCACTCTGCTTGACGTTCCATGACCACCTCCACCTCCCATATCTTGTCTACCCTCTGCCCTGCCACCCCTCACCCCTCCCCTAGACAAGATTTGTTCATTTTATTAGGGACTTCCCTAGCCAAGACCAAGCACAGCCCTAAGATGAGAGATGTTTGTAGTTACCCATCCACCTACTTCTGTGTCAGGAAGCTCTCTTCCTCCCTGCCCAGTCCCCGGGCACTATGACAGAGCCCCTAATTATAGAGTTACACAGAGTTGAGCCCCCTGCTCTCTTAATAAAAATAAAGTCCCGGGGCTAAAAGTCCTAATGCAACAACCTAGGGGATGCATTTGGGAGCTATTTGCCTGGCCCAAAACTTACCCCAGGCTTTCCTCGGAGGCAGTCTTGGCTGCGATTGATTGGTTTCCGCACAGAGTGGCCATCCTGTAAGACTTAATCCTCCAGTGAGTCATGGCCAGCTTAGTTTACATAAGCACCTGCCGTGATGTTCACCATGAGGCATTTCTCAGAATGCATCCCCATCACGAAGTCACGTGTGACCGGATGAGCCATCTGTTTGCGTTTCTTTCTTCCTACCCTTTGCAAGCCTAGCAGTTCTGCCACCTTCTCCAGGAGCCCCTCTCTGTATCCAGCTCACACACCCACCCCATTTCATCCTGTCTGTGTCTTCCATGTCTCCTTAGGATGTAGTTCTTTGTCAGGAAGGCCTAGGGTGAATCAAGGGTGTCAATTCTAAGGAAGTGACCGCTCTGAGAGAGGTGCAGGTTTCACGTGATCTCCTCTCGCCTTTCGCATCCTTGTTACCCACTGTGCTTGTCTGATCGATCGTGGTCCCCTGGGTCATGGCTGGATCTCAACCAGCGGCAACAGAGTTAGGTATGACTTGGGGGACTGGCCAGAGAGGTCACATGAGAAAGAGAACCCTCAGCTAACGGGACCAAGCCAAGTTGGAAAGCTCCCAAGATCCCCTGGGGCTGTCACACACATTTACCGGATGAGCAGTCTGAGGGCTGGAGGCCTCTGATCATTTGTCCAGGTTCGCAGCGTTTGAGTAAGCACCATGCCCATTAGTCGTGCAGGAACTAGGAGTTGAGCACACCTTTCCCTGCCCTGAGCCTGCTGCTGTAACACACAGGGTCTCCAGCACGTCTAAGGACAAGGCTGTTCCCGGAACCTGGGGCAGAGGGACAGTCCACACAGAGGAACAGGAGGGAAGGCGGGAGGGGTGGGAGGAGTCAGAGCAGGAAGCTGAAAAAGGCACCCGGGCAGTCCATGCCCTTTCTCTTCCAGGGGCAGGGCAGGCTCCCATGACTAATCCCAGAGGACTAGCAGCACCCTTCTCTTCCAGCTCTGGGAAGAGGGTGTGGCATCAACACATACTTTCCAGGTTAACATCTGGTTTCATTCATCTCCTCCCTCTCTACCCTCCCTTGTGAAGTGCACTGTGGCGCTTCCTCTCCACCACCCCTCCTGCCAGAAGGCTGTATCAGGATTTTCCGGGTTGTCCCAGCTGGGACTGGGGGGCTGCTGGCATCTTGTGGAGCCACCAGAGGGTGCTGCTACACATCTGACACTGCACAAGGAGGTTCTCCACCTCCTCCAAAGACAGGATGGAGCGTAAGATCAACAGTAGGCTAAGAAAGCGTCACGCGGAGACAGGTGCTCCGGATCGAGATCTTATCTCGCCTATTTCCATGTGGGTTGCAAGCCAGAGCCCCAAGAAGGAACCTAGAGAGAAGCCGGTTCCTGACCTCCCACCCCCCACCATGGGCTGATACCCCCTTTTGCCGTGAGGGTCTTTCAGATGCCCCGACAAATGTGTCCTGCCAGCAGAATCTAAAATGGGGACAAGGGCGATGCAGCAGGGGGCTCTCTCTGGGTGAGGCCAGAAGATGTCCTGTGTGGGTCTGCCATGTGGTCTGCAAGGAAAGTGTCCCAGCTTCTCAAGTGCTCAGTGCCGGTGGGCACAGGGCCTGGCAAGCCAGTACCTGAGATGCCAGGATACTAGCTCACCCTTTTAGGGAAGGCCTGGATCATGGTACGAGGCAAGGAGTGCTTGGGTGAGGCAGCCCGGGAGGGTTGTGCTGGCCTTGGGGTTAGGAGAGCTGAGTATCAGGACTGACCCTGCCCTTGAACACCTCGGGCCAGTGGCTGAGCCTAGGGCCACCACAGCTATCTCCCTGGTCCTCTTGTTCAGTGGCTGGGGGATGAGGGTGGGGATGGAGGAGGGGGCAGGATATACATGGTCCTTAACTATTTGCCCTGTAGGAGGAGTGGGCTAGGGGCGTGGAACCAGCTACCAGCTTACAATTCTCGCCCATTCCCTGGCTGCCTGATGGCTGGTGAAATTACAACTCAGTGCCTCTATGTGCCCACCTACAAAGTGGGAATAAGAAGAGCCTTCTGGGAGGGTAGAATGGGGCCCTTCTGGGTTAAACACCTGCATCTATTCAGCTAGCCTAAGCATTGCAGATCCCCAGGTTGCCCAGGAAGTGGAGGATGTGAACTGAGCCGCACAGGGTCAGAGGGGCCAGAGAGCCAGGTGGGGGGACCCACTCTTCTAGGAGGTCCCCAGAGCAGGGGAAGAAAGTTAGGCACCTAGGCCTCCTGGAAGGGACCCCCACTCACCCTGGCTGCCAGCCATGGGGGTGGAAGAGGGGATGGAGGCAGGCCTGGGGTCTGCGGGTTTGGGGGTGTGGACTCCAAGCTCCCTCCTGCCCCCCTGCTGCAACCAGTGGGGGATGGGTTGTATATCAGCCCACCTTGAACATCCTTGGTCAGGGCAGTCCTTGCTGGGGGGAGATGGAGCTGGAGGTGGTCAGGGCCTCCAGGACTGCCCCGGGTGGATGTTGGGAGTGTGCTGGGGCGTGCCAAGGGGGGCTGAACTAGTGTGGGGCTGGTGTCATTGTGATGTTCCTTACACCACAATTCCCTCTGTCTTCCTAAAGCAACTGGGCTGGGGCTGAAATTTCAGGACATGGAAGGGGCCCCTCTGCTATGCTCTCGTCCCATAAATCCCTGGAACCTGCAGACTTGGGACAGAGGCCAGCAGAACCTCCAGAAGTCCCCATGCACTCCCCTCCCCAGGCTCCCAGCGTGTCATAAGAAATCAGTGACCGGGAAGAAATACACATGACAGCTCTCCATGTTATCCACCTATCTGTCATCCATGCACACATCACAATGGTAGGGACCCTTTTTCCTGCCAAGTGTTATCTGGATATTTATAATGCAATTCGTGGTCCAGCCAAAGTTCTTAACTTAAAAATGCGCCTTTTGGACCAAGTGCCATGGCGTAGTGAGTTCTGTCTGGTGCCAGTGTCCCCTGTGGGAGGCTGGTTCAAGTTCTCTGGCAGCTCTGCTTCTGATCCAGCGTCCTGCTGCTGTTCCTGGAAAGCAGTGGAGGGTGGTTCAAGTCCTCGGGCTCCTGTACCCAAGTGGGAGACCCAGAAGAAGCTCCTGGATTCTGGCTTTGAATCGGCTCGACTCTGGCTTATTGTGGCCATTTAGAAAGTGAACCAGCGGATGGAAGATCTCTTTTTCTCAATCCTTTCTCTCTAAATCTGCCTTTCAAATAAAAATCTATCTTTAAAAAATTGAGCCTGTTATATACAGGTTTATCAAATTTTGAGTCCTTCCTGTGGTTGCTTTGGCAGGGCCAGAGTAAATGATTTTGTGGGCTGAGTGTCCCTTATCTCTGAGTCTGTCGGCCTTCCACATAACAGATGGACAGACAGACGGAGGGAGGAGAAACAGGAGGGCAGAGGGTGGGTGGATGGGTCGTGGCTGATGGTGCAGGAGGCTCGTGAGCCAGCTGTTCTGATTCGAACCCTATTTTATGGCAATTCATTTCTTGCTGTCTGTTCCCTAAGTCTCTATGCACCAACAGATTTATTGAATAGGCCCTGCTTTCTCTTAGCAGGCTGTGACATTCAAAAAAAAAAAAAGTAGACTTACAAAAGAGAAAAGGAGAAACAGAGAGACCTTCATCTCTGGGTTCACTCCCCACATGGCTGCAGCAGCCAGAGCTGGGCCGATCTAAGCCAGGAGCTTCTTCTCAGTCTCCCACTTGGGTGCAGGGGACCATCCTCTGCTGCTCTCGCAAGCCGTTAGCGGGGAGCTGGATCACAAGTGAAGCAGCTGGGACTCAAACAGGTGCTCAGATGGGATGCCAGCACTACAGGCAGAGACTTAGTCTGGCACACCGCGGAGCCAGGCCCCAGGCTTGGCACTGCCCTTCCTTCTCTCGAAGCACTATGAGCAGGGGTGCTAGGAGACAAAGGCAAGAATGGAGGGCAGAGCAGCAGGCGGCAGCGGGGTGGCCTGTAAACAGATACAGGGAGGGTGGTAGATTTCTGTGATGTTGGAGACAGGATCTGAGGCCCAGGGCTTGGCTGCTTGACCTTGACTCTTGGCCTTTGCCTTAACAGTGTGTAACCTGGAGCATGAGAACTCAACTCAAAGGTCCTGCCTACCGGGTGTGGACAAAGCTATTGGGACAGTGCCTGGCAGAGCAGAGTAAATGTTAGTTATTGCTGGGGGTGGGGGAGGGCAGGCCCAGTCGGCTGGGCTCACGGGTGGGTGGCTGAGAGGGCAGCTCTGTCCCATCCTCAAAAAATCAGCCCCTCCCCCATCCCTAGGGTCTCTTCTGCTCCACACCCACACGTGACAGGCATCGCTTGGGACAGCGGCAGGTGGGAGTGCCTGTGGAATTTCCCCTGGTGTTGGCAGCCTGGAGGGTGACGGGGGAGGACCAGCCAGAGGGCAGCAGAGCAAGCTCCCTGCTCTTGGCCACACCAGCGTGGGCTGGGGCCAGGTCTATCTGCCCCCTATTACTGTGTCAGCATCGGCTGCTGGTGACGACAGGGCTGCACTTGGGGGCTGCGGGCTGATTAGAAGTTGAAGTGTTGGCCTAGATCTCACACCCTGATGGTAATGACCCCTAATTTCCAGGAGGGACCTGGAGGGAAGGGTGGCAGCTTGCCGCCACAGCCTCTGATGCCAGCTGTCTAAGCGCTTCGGGGGCGATGAGGTCTTGCCATGGAGGTAGGCGAGGAGGGAGGGTGGGAACACAGCATTCTGGGCGGAGTGGCCACATCCGGCCACGGGGACAGTGGCCTGGTGCCTAGTCCTGGATCTGAAGGAACTATTTTGGAAGGGACTCCCAGAGACTGGTGGGGATTTGGGTGAGCAAGAGCCACGACTTACCACGTGACATGCTTGTCTCTGCTAAGGGGAGCGGAGTTCTGGGGTGGGGGCAGGGGACTGAACAACCAAGGAGATTTAGGAAACGAGTCTCATTCCCGACTATGTACTGGTGAGGATTTGGGCTCCTCCATGTTGGAATTTGAAGGCGGGGAAACAGTTACATCGTGCCTCCTTTTGATAAGGGCCCCCAAAGGACCATGGGACTGGATCCTGCCAGCAATGGCCCCAATCTAGACCACACCACCCTCTCTGTGGGAGGCTCCAGATGGAGCAGTGACCACTGCTTGGGAGCAGCCTCGGCCGTTTGACTTTCTTTGCAAATGGTACAGCAGCTAAGAGCCTGATGCCCTCTAGCTCGCACTTGGCCTGCGTTCAAACCCCCTCACCCCGTTGCTTCCTAGCTGTGGGGCTTGCCTGAGTCAGCCCACCTCTCTGAATCCCAGTGGGTCCATGGCTCAGTAGGGATCCAGGCTGACCCTGAAGGTTCATGGGGAAAGCTATGGAAGCTCAAAGCTGTGCCACAGTGACAGGGAATGCTGGGAGCTACGTTATTATTTTTGTTATTATTATTATTGGAAATGCAGATTTACAGGGAAAAGGAGAGACAAAGATCTTCCATCTACTAGTTCACTCCCCAAATGGCTGAAATGACCAGAGCTGAGTCGATCTGAAGAAGCCAGGAGCTTCTTCTGAGTCGCCCGTGTAAGTGCAGGGTCCCAAGGCTTTGGACTGTCCTCTTCTGCTTTCCCAGGTCACAAGGAGGTGAGACACCAACCCGCACCCATAGGGGATGCCGGGGCTGCAGGTGCATGACTGGCTTACTCTGCCATGGCACCCATCCCCAATATCATTTCTGAATTCCAGACAACATGAACTCAGCCCTGCCTCCTGGAAGCCCCCTTCCCTGACCTCCTGCCACCCTTCAGGTGTGCACTCATTGGATTCATCATCAAAAATCCTGGAAAGTGAGGGTTGCTATGCACACCCCTACTGTGCTAGCAAGAACAAAAGCCCGGAGATAAGAGCTATGCTGACACCCCATAAGCTCCCCAACCCCCATGCCTGGCCACACCCACAGCTGCCTCCCCTCTGCTCTCAGTTCTATTGTGGAGACAGATCACACTGCCTCATTTTACATAGGCTTGATGGCTTGTGTATTTTCTCTCCTTATCTGCTGCTATGTGATTTGGACAAGGCATGCAACCTCTCTGATCCTTCCTTTTGTTCTCTGATCTCAAGAGCAGACAGCTGGAGCCATTCAGGCTCCTTGCTTTGTGGAGTTGGAGTGGAGCCCGGGGAGGGGGGACGGGGAAGCTCACCTGTCTTGAGCTATGTCTCTGTCCCCTATCGGTCAACCACAGGTCCCAGCCGCCCCAGCCAGAGGCAAGTGCTCCAACATGCTTAATGAGTATCTTCTGGTTCATGTGTGCTCTTGCCATACAGATATTGTTGTTTTGTGTGCAGGTAGTTTTCATTTGCATAAGTGGCACTGTGTGCTTGAGGTCTCATTCCCTTGTTGACTTTTATGGCTGCTGCTGCTGCTGTTAAAGATTTTATCTTTCCTTGCTGCTACACTGGCAGGTGTGAGCTCCTGGCTTCCAACTGCTGCCCAGTTCCCCCATGCAGTGCTTCTGCCTCCTTCATCCACTCTGCTCCCCCCACCCCAACCCCGTGCCTGCACCTGCAAGTCCTCTTCGGACTGCAACCCTGGCATGATGTCATGTCCCCAGCCTCTGTTGGCCCTTGGGAGGAAGGAGTCTCTCAGGATCACATTCCTTACAGCGGGAGTGATGGCTCAGAGTGTCAGGAGGCCTTCCCAGGAGCTGAATTTGACTCCATTCGGCCCCACAGTGACCCACTGAGTAGGGAATGGGGTGGGTGGGAGTAGCTGCTGCTCTGAAGACAATAGCAGCTGCAGCTGAACAAATCAGCGCTGTGAGGTTGAGACCAATCATTGGCTGCCAGCAACCTTGAGGGGCGTGTGGGGCGATTGCTGAGGGGCAGGGCTCCTCTTCAGCAGTAAAGCTGGCTGCAGCCAGGGCAAGGGGCATGGGGGCTGGCCCCAGCAAGATGGCTGTGCCCAGGAAATGCTGCTGGTTCCTGTTTCCTTCCCCTAGAAGGTGCAAGGTGAACCCATTTGCTGTTCCACCTCCATGAATCCTTTGCCAACTTCCAGACTATGAGTAGGAAGCCTGACCCTCCTCCATTTTTCAAGAACTGGAGCTCAGCAACGCTTATGGTCTCCTGGGAGGATGACAAGGACACGGGTCAGCACCATGATGAAGCAGGTAAAGTTGCTGCCTGTGGCGCTGGCATCCAGATGGGTGTCAGTTCAAGTCCCGG
The DNA here is from genome assembly GCF_017591425.1 of Ochotona curzoniae. Lineage (NCBI taxonomy): Eukaryota > Metazoa > Chordata > Mammalia > Lagomorpha > Ochotonidae > Ochotona > Ochotona curzoniae. The sequence continues at coordinate 7,393,750 of NW_024466004.1, read as the reverse complement.
CTGCTCCACATCAGATCCAGTTCCCTGATAGGAAAGTGGCTGAGTCCTTGGGCACCTGCACGCACATGGGAGATCAAGAAGAAGCTCCCAGCTTCTGGCTTTGGACTGGCTCAATTCCAGACATGATGGCTATCTAGGGAATGAATCAGCAGATGAAAGATCTCTCTTCTGTCTTTTCTTCTCTCTCTCTGTAATTGTATCTTTCAAATAAAATAAATAAATATTTAAAAGTGTGCAATAGGATGTTTTCGCCCAGATTTTAAGAAAACCTTGCAGACAACCGCCCCACCTTGGCTCCTGGGCCCCTGTGGAACTGAATGGATTCTGTTCTCTTGCAGCCTCTGGTGGCTTCTGTTGTGTCGTTGTTGCTCTCTGTTCAGCACCTCTCTGCCCCAAATCGGGAGGGGTAGTAGGGGAGTACAGGTGAGTACTCAGGTCCTTGGACAGACCCTCACCTGTGAACCTTAAGCCATCCTCGCACTGAATCACACATGACAGCTGACACCCACAGCCCCCAGTGGACAGATGAACAAAGCAGGGCTGCACAGGTGGTCAGTCAGCCAGGGTCACCCCAGCCAGGGCTCTCTCCAACAATGTCATGATCCCATACACAGGGTCCACAGGGCCACAGGAAAGCAACCCAAACACAGCATTCCCTGTCCAGGTTGGGTCCAAGATGCCCACACCCTTGGGCACTATCAGCTCAGTCTTAGCTTCTGAGTCCCAATCGTGACAAACGCCTGGCTCTCGGGAGGCAGGAGCACCTGTGACCAACTGTAGCCCAGAGCTGACCAGTCAAGTCAGCTCTCCAGGGTGACTGAATCACCAAGATGAGATTTAATTACAGGATTGGGCCTTTGTTCCACGGGGAGCCTGTCATTTGGGGTTGTTTTTCCTACTGGAGGTGCAGGTGGGAGGTGTGGAGATGAGGCGATGGGAGTAGGGGCTGTGCGGTGACGGCACACGGTGCTGTACAGCAGCTCTGACTCTGCCCCCAGGGGACTTGGCCCCAAAAGCTGCCAGGCTGAGAAGGAAACCGGAGCAACTGCTCACCCGGGGTCCCAGGGCTTCCAGAGACATCTCCGCTCTGCACACAGGGGCATGAGGGAGGGAAAGGAGAGGTGTGAGGGCAGGCTGCCCCCTCCCAGGCCGACTGCAGTCTCCATTCCTCCGCTGCCCATTTCTGCCATTCCCAACCAAAACTAACCGAGAAGGCAGCAGTGTGGAGAGGCTGGAGGGACGAGGGATACTTGAGGGCACTCCTTGTGTGTTGTGCATGTCACATCCACATTCCTGTGAACCGTGTCACACCCCCAGGGAGGACACTGTGAGCATGAAATATTTACCCCGAATGCCAGCCAGTGCTAAGCCCCTCCTTTATCCATCTCACAGAACAATTATGCCCTTTCTGTCTCCGTGATGAGCACCCAAGTGCTGCTTCTATCCCCGCCCAATGGGACCAGTTAATTCACTGATTAGCCAATTAAACAACCCATTAAGCAGCTGCCCTGAGCCCTTGGCTTACACCTTCTCCTCCCTGCTCATATTTCAAGTATCTTTCAGACACAGCTACTTCCAGCCAACCCGGCCCATTCAGGCCCCCACAGAGCCTCCTAGCACCCCTGGCTCGGGGCCAGAACCTCTCCAATGTTCCCCCCAGATCACCTGGGTGCTTATTTGAAATGTAGATTCCTTGCTGGGGAGATGCTGCAGTTCTCTGGAGGTCAGGAGCATCTTTGATGGTGACAGGTACACAAACCCAAGGTCTGAACAGGACCCAAGCCTGGCGCAATGCTTTAATGGCTGGATCCCCACCTTGCAAGTACCGGGATCCCATATAGGCACCAGCTTGTGTCCTGGCTGCTCCACTTCCCTCCCATCCAGCTCCCTGCTTGGATATATATAAATCCTACATATATATATGGAAGAGGACCCAAGATCTTATATTTTGGAAAATGTTCCAGATCACACAGCTATCCTTGGTTTGTGGACCACACGAAGTGGTCAGGCCCTTCTAGACCAAGCCCTCCTACCTCACTATCTTTCAATAGGAAATATGCTGACACACAGTGAGCACTGGGACAGGCATCCGGGGAGGTCTCCTCCCATTCGCCCCGCCTGCCGGACCTTCCACCACTGGTCACACTTTGGTTCATTTGTACGGATCTTTCCATCCAAAGTCTCCCCAAACTAAACAAGCCAATGAGGTCATCCAGATCCCGCCCCACCTCCTGCCCTTCACAAATGGCAGTGTGCTGCACACAGGGCTTGAGTAACAGTTTATCTTGGAGATAACTGGACATAGTCAGCTGATTCATGCTTTTAGAGTTCCATTATTATTCCATTATATGGATAAGCCATCACTTATTTAACTAGTCATCGTCCGGTGGATGTTAGGGCTGTTCCTGAATTTTCTAGCTGACCACACCTCGGCCAACCTTGCTATATGACACCCATTCCCCTCCTCCACCTTACATCCATTCCTGCCTCATTTTCTTTTCTTTTCTTTCTTTTTTTTTTTTTTAAATGATTTATTTATTGTAAAGTCAGATATACAGAGAGGAGGAGAGACAGAGAGGAAGATCTTCCGTCCAATGATTCACTCCCCAAGTGAGCGCAACGACCGGTGCTGCGCCAATCTGATCTGAAGCCAGGAGCCAGGAGCTTCCTCCAGGTCTCCCACACGGGTGCGGGTCCCAAAGCTCTGGGCCGTTCTCGACTGCTTTCCCAGGCCACAGGCAGGGAGCTGGAAGGGAAGTGGAGCTGCTGGGACTAGAACCGGCGCCCATATGGGATCCTGGCACATCCAAGGCGAGGACTTCAGCTGCTAGACCACGCCGCCAGGCCCCCCTGCCTCATTTTCTACATGCCCTGCTCAGATCCCCCAGGCCCACCTGGTGGTTACCTTCTTCACAGAATCCCTGTGCTTGGTGACCCCCTGCCACTGGCTGTCACTCCGTGGTCTCTGCCTGGCTCCCTCAACAGACCACAGTGACTGGAATCAGGAGCCACATCTTTGCACTGACTCTGGCTTCCTCTTGGCCCAGTGTTTTTGGGAGAACACAGATTATCCTGCAGAAGGGCCTGGGATGGATACTGCTTGATGCTGACTCAGCTGGAGTGCTGGCTGGGTGTCAGAGCCCAGGGTCACCGAGGGTATAGAGATCTCACACTGGCAGAAGGCAGCCCCTCTGAGGCCGGGGTGGAAGGCACCTGAGTGATATGAGATGATGGCCAAGGAAGAAGAGGGTATGGGGTGCCCTGGTGCTCATTCCAGGGGGACAGCGAGAGGAACCTCGAGGAAGGGTGTGGGTGTGCACACACCCTTGAGCAGGTGCCTTTCCTTCTCTGTGAATGTCCTTGTCACCCTTCCTGGGCCAGCTTCCAGCTCCACTCTTCCAAGATGCCTTCCTGGACTCCAGCCTCCGTGACCCTGCCTCATTTTGGTCGCATCTTTTTGGCTCATTTAGTATTCACAACCTTGAAGCATAGAAGCCACAGCTTCCCAGGAAAGCACTGAGCTCCACCACTGTAGAAATGAGGCCAAGGTTGTCTCCTCTCCCCAGGATCCCAATCCCCTGCATGGGGCTGGGCTATTGTGAAACCCACGGATGCTCCTGGAACAGACAAAAATTGGGTTCAGGAGTGCCCTGACAGTGGGTGAAAAGGGAAGCTAAAGGCAAGTGTGTCTCTGACCAGAAACATTTGGGAACACAGGGATTTTTTTGTTAAGATTTATTATTATTATTGTTATTAATTTTTTAATTGGAAAGTCAGATACACAGAGAGGAGAAGAGACAAGAGAAAGATCCTCTGTCCTCTGATTCACTCCCCAATCGACCGCAATGGGCCGGAGCTGAGCCAATCTGAAGCCGGGCGTCCAGAACCTTTTCCGAGTTCATGCCGGTGCAGGGTCACAAGGCTTTGGGCTATCCTCAGCTACTTTCCCAGGCCACAAGCAGGGAGCTGGAGGGGAGGTGGGGCTGCTGGGATTAGAACAAGTGTCCAAATGGGATCCTGGTGTGTGCAAGGCGAGGACGTTAGGTACTAGGCTACTGCGCCGGGCCCCAGTTTTTGTTTTTAGTAAGGATTTATTTATTTACTCCAAAGGTGGAGATATAGAGTCAGACAGAGAGACAGAGACTTCTTCTACCACTGGTTCACTCTTCAGGTGGCCACAGAGACCAGAGCTGGGCTTGCTGGTCTAAAGCCAACAGATTGTTCCAGGTCTCCCAAAGACCCAGGTCATCTTTCACTGCTTTTCTAGGCGTATGAGCAGGGAGCTGGAGGGAAGAGGAGCAGCCAGGACTTGAATGGGCACCCAAAAGGGATGCCAGGGCCACAGGCGGTAGCTTTAACAGCTACACCATCGTGCTGGCCCCAACACAGGTTTTCCTGATGCCACAGCTCGCTCTCATGCTGTTCCTCCATCTCTCTGCCTGTTACCTAGGAATCAATGACATCACACCACAGACCCTGCAGGTGGGGCTCATCCTGTCCCCTGAAGGTAAAGCAGTGAAGGGGAAGGTCCAGGAATGTCACTGTCACAACAACAAACAAAAACAGAAGATTGAAGATATCAAAAAGCACAACAAATGTAAGGGGCCAGTCTTGATTGCACTGATTAGGAAAGAAAAAAAAAACCATACCCTAAAACGAGGGGCCAGTGTTGTGGCATGGCCAGTGAAGCTGCTGCCTGGAACTCCAGCACCCCACACTGGAGTACCCATTTGAGTCCTGGCTCATCTGCTTCCCATCCAGCTCCCATTAATGCACCTCTGGGAACGCAGCCGCAGCTGGCCCAAGTGCTTCAGCCCTGCCACCCACTTGGGACACTCAGAAGCGTTCCTGACTCCAAGCTTGGACCCAGTAGGTCCAACCCCCCACTGCTGCAGCCATTTGTCAAGTAAACAAGTAGATGGAAGATTTGTCTGTGCCTTCCAAAAACATAATTCTTTGGGAAAAGACAAACAAAATGACATTTGGGGCAGCAATGCAACGATTTTCAGTAAGGAGTGAATGACAGGCGATGGTGATGCTATCCGTGTCCGCTTTCTCCCAAATGACCACCGTGCTGTGATCCTGTAGCATGTGCTACAGGTTCCGTCCCTTTGGGGGCGAACCAGAGGATGGAAGATCTCGCTCTGCCTCTCCTTCTCTAACTCTGCCTCTCAAATAAAAATAAAAATAATATACATATTTTTAAAGTACTACAGAAGATGACAGGTGGGCCAGGATGTTCACAGCTTCCAATCTTCAGCACAAACATAAAAATTAAAACACACAACTGGTGTGTGTGTTTTTGGGGGGGAGGAGCGACAAGAGAAAGTGAGAAGAGAATCCATTCGCATGTTTTAACACTGGGGAACCCAGGTGTTTACAGAACTATCTTTTCCAGTTTTCTGTGAATGCAACTTTTCCAGGTAACAGACGCAGGGGAAGCGCCTTGGCCGCCCTGCCTGGGGAGGAGTGAGCATCAAGGTGGCAGGGAGTTCAGAAGTGCTACTTGGTCACCACTCCTCCAGCTTCTGCCCACGCTGCCCTGGAAGCATCCCCCACCTCCCTCCCTGATTCTCCCCTCAGATCCTTCACCTAGGGTCACCTGTTTCCAGTGGACGAGTGACCACTGTGACCTTCAAGGACCCCTTGCTCAGCTGTCCTGAGGAGAACCAAACCCCCAAGTGAGTTTGAATAATTAAAAAAAATTATATATATAATAATATAATAATAAGTTCCTTAGAGAATCTGAGGCACCAGTCAAGCCTCAGTCACCTGTGTTCTCCTGGGAGCGAAATCAGCACACGGTTCACCGTCCACTTGGATTTTTTTAATGGGAGGTAGACCAGGTGCCCGTGGACTCAGGTCTAGGATGCTTTGACAGATTGGCTTTGGCCACCCGGGTCCTCGGGGTGGCCCCAAGCGTCGTTCCCCTCCCCCTCACCCCACTGCCCACATTGACCCCGGGACGTAGCCACCGCGTCCTGGCCCCGGAGCGGGGGATGGGGGCGGGCCTGGAGCGCCTGGGAGAAGGGCGGTTCGTCTCACAGGCGGGGCGCGGGCCGGGGGAGGTCCCCAGCCCACCGGGCCGTGCCAACAATGGCCTGTTGTAGAAGGAGGCTGGAAGGAATGCGGCCCGGGGAGTTGGGCGGCGGGGCGGCTGCCGCGGGGCGGGGCCGGAGTTCAGCCGCAGCCTCTTACCTGCCCAGGTAAGCTCGCATTTCCAGGCGAGCGGCGGCGCCCGCAGCACCTGTCGCCGGCGCGCGGGCGGGGAGGACGGCGGGGGCCATGGCCCGGTAGGGTCCCCCGGGCAGGGCGCGCGCGCGCGTGGAGTTGAGACGCGGGGTAGGGCTGGGCGAGCGGCGCAGGTGCCCGCGGCGCCCGCTCGGCCTGCGGCGGCCAGCATGAAAAAAAACCAGACGGTGCAGGGCACTTTCAGCAAACTCTTCGGGAAGAAGCACGCTAGCCCCGACTCCACCTCTCTCTATGCCACCAACCCGCCCTGGATTTTCACCCAGGAGGCCCCGGAGACCACAACCCGGGACTTCGGTACGTGCGCTCTTGGGACAGGGGAGGGCGCTGGGGACCGGCGCGGGCGCTCCCGGAACTTAGCACTGCCGCCCGGGAAGACGCGGACGCGGCGCGGCGGGGTGGGCGGCCGGCCGGGCAGTCGCGCGTGGAAACTGTGGGACCCGCGGGACCCGCCGGGAAAGGAGAAGGAGCCGCCCAGGAGTGGCGGGGATAGGGACACGAAGACGAGGATCGGGGCAAGGGCCGACCCTGCGTGGCGAGGTGGGCGAAATTTGCCGCCTCCATTTCTGGTCCCAGTCTGGCTTACCAGATGTTTATTTACTCCTTGGTGAGGTTGATATTTGGCTTACTGGAGAGGCCTCCTGGGGTTTGCAGGGTGCTCTTGCCCCAGTCCCATATCCCCCCAATCGTAAGTGTGCCCCAAAAGTGGGGACTGGGGTGTGGGGAGCGGTGCCGCTCATGGGTCACCCTGACCCCACATGGTCAGCAAGAGGCTGGCACCTGTGCACCCACACACTTAGGCTCTGAGCAAGAGAGGTCCAGGACAATTAACTGGAGTCACTACTAACTGGTCTACCTGGCTGCTTATGTGACCGGAAGTTCTTTATTGAAATGACAGCTACTGGTTGGATTAACCTGGGGATGGAGAAGCCTAGGAGGGGACAGCCAAGGAACTCTCCCTAGCTCCTCAGTCAGCCTTGAAGCCCTCCAGCCCCCACCCCCACACCGTGGTGTCCATTCGTGGGGAGGTTGGGGATCCCTGCTATTTGTGTGACTCATGGTGCTGGCCTGGGGGCTCCTTCTGGGGCAAAAAAAAGATCACCTGTCACAACTCTGCTACCCTGCCTTCATCATCACCACGCTGTCATCTTCACTGGTCTGACTACCCCCCTACCGCCCCGGGTGGCTGCCCTAAGCTGTTACAGCCTTGGTTCCTGCTGATGGGTTCAGTTCAGTACTCAGGCTGCCAAGGCTGGGATGCAGAAAGACTGCATTGAGAGTGGGGCAGACGGGATGTGTGGCCCAAGCAACCACAGAGCATCCTGGAGGTGAACAGAACTAACCGTGAGCTGTGTAGCCCCTTCCTGAGCCGTGGCTGACTCCAGGTTACAAAGTGCAGGGGACGCAGCGAGATGACCTCTGAATGGGGCCAGACTTTGGGCTGAGAGGAAAGGCCATTCCAGCGGAGCAAACAGCAGGAGCAGCAGCCGAGGGGCACGGGCAAGGTTGCTGCACTAGTTGGGATCTGGCCGCTACCAGGTGTGCTGGCAGGGGCCGCAGGGCCTGTGTCCTTCCCAGGCCTGAGTGAAGACATTTCATAGTAGATTCAGGTCGCCCCCTTCTTAGGGGAAGCTACCCAGCTGAAACTCTTGGTGGCATTAATTTGTTGAATTCTCCTAGAGCCAGGAACTCTCGTCTCTCCTGTCTGACAGATGGGAGGACTGGAGAGTCCAGGCAAGTTACGCAAGTTGCCTGAGGTCACACAGCTGTGAACAGTAAAGCCAGGGTTTTCTTAAGTGCACGGGTCAATGGTTCAATGCTTTTTTTTTTCTACCCATTTTCATTTAAAGAAGCCCCAATCTGGTAACTCATTTTTTAAAATTACATTTTAAAAAAAAATCTATTTGAAAAGTGGAATGACAGAGAGGGAGAGACAGTGAAAGAGAGATCTTCCATCTATAGACTCCCTACTCTCCACTCCCCTGGACCATCCTCTGCTGCTTTCCCAGGTACTTTAACAGGGAGCTGGATCAAAAGTGGAACAGGAGGCCCGGTACAGTAGCTTACCAGCTAAAGTCCTTGCCTTGGATGCACTGGGATCCCATATGAGTGCCAGTTATAATCCCAGAGGCCCCGCTTCCCATCCAGCTCCTTGCTTGAGGCCTGGGAAAGCAGTCAAGGACAGCCCAAAGCTTTGGGACCCTGTACCCACATGGGAGACCAGGAAGAGGCTCCTGGCTTCGGGTCAGTTCAGCTCCAGCCATTGTGGCTGCTTCGGGAATGAATTAATGGATGGAAGATCTTCCTCTCTGTCTCCTCTGTATATCTGACTTTGCAATAAAAATAATCTAAAAAACAAAACAAAACAAAACAAAACAAAACAAAGAAACAAAAAACAAGTAGAACAGCCAGGACTTGAACCAACATCCCATTGGGCATTGCAGATGGTAGCACTTAACCTGTTGTGCCGTATCTGCAGCCCCTCAGCTGTCACTGCAATCTTAGTTTGTTTATTTTTTTAAGGTTTATTTTCATTTTTATTTTCATTTTTATTGGAAAGGCAGAGTTACAGAGAGAAAAGAAAGATCTTACATCTGCTGGTTCACTCCTCAAAATGCTGCAGTGGTTAGAGCTGAGCCATTTGGAGCCAGGAGCCTCTTCCAGTCTCCTACATAGGTATAGGGTCCCAAGGCTTTGGGCCGTCCTCTACTGCTTTCCCGGGCCACAAGGAGGGAGCTGGATGGGAAGTGGAGCAGCTGGGATACAAATCAGTGCTCGTATGGGTTCCTGGTGCTTGAAGAGGGAGGATTAGCCAATTGAACCATCATGCTGGACCTTGCAGTCTGGGTTTAAACTTTCATTATTCCGCAGTCTCCCAGGCAAGACAGAGCCCATCTGTGGGAGCCAGGCAGAGAAGCCTGTAGGCAGCCAGCTTGTGAATCAGCCCTGTGGCTGAAGGCAGCTGGGGAAGAAGTTGATGTGAGGGGTGTGTGCCTTGGGAATATTGTCCTGTTCATCTCCCCGCACACACGCTTGCTCCTCCAAGGTGTGTTCTTCCTGGCAACATGCCTCTAGGAGCTTCCTGACTACACAAGCTGCGACGGTCCGGCTTCTCTGGTGAGAGAAGATGGACTTGGGGCCTGGGCATCTCAGGCGTCTGCTGCCTTCGCCAGCCTGGGCAGGACTGGAGCCTGAAGGACAGCCCCTCCTGGTCCCCAGGGCAGGGCTGGTCTCCTGATGACTCAGCCTGGCCATGCCTGCACAGGGAGGGGTGGAAACCAGCATGCATATAGGAGGATGGCTCCTTGGTGCCAGTGGGCATGGAGGAGGCCGGGCCCATACTGAACCCAGGGTTGGGGAGGGAAGTGATACTGGGGATTCTGGGAAAGGGTGGGGATGTCAGTCAGACCTACCTTTGGTCCCTCCTCATTCAACAAGGTGGGCTCAGCCACTCAATAGGGGTAATGTTTGACTGCCTGGTGGAGGAGGGTCTAACATGGTATCTCTTTGGGGAGCATTTAAAAAGAATTCTCTAGGAGGTGGCACAGCAGGGTAAACTACCCCTAACAAGACAGCATCCCACTTAAGTCCCACCTGCTCTACTTTCAGTCCAACTCCCTGCTAATACTTCTGGGAAAGCAGCAGAGGAAGGTCCAAGTGTTTGGGCCCTTGCACCTATGTGGGAAGCTCTTGGCTCCAGGCTTTGGACAGTGCCCAGGCCTGGACAGTTGTGGCCATTTGGGGAGTGAATCACTAGATGGAAGATACCTCCTGTCACTCTGCCTTCCAAATAAATATATAAATGGTATAAAGCCAGGTTGGGCAAACTGTGGCCTTGGCACATATCTGGCTCATGGCTTGTTTGGGCCAGTGAAATCAGCTTAGAACATAGCCGGCTGTGCCAGTCTGGTGTTGGTAGCTGCGTCTGTGTTTGGCCGGCCCAGCTGCCCTGACAGCCCCCAGAGGCCCGGACTCCTCACTGTCTGGCTTGTCAAGCCTGCTGTGATTCACTGTCATCAAGTCAGTCCCAGCGCCCAGCACTTCCTGTCCCTACCTGTTCCTCCTCTTCCCCACAGCGCTGCAGAGCAGAGGCAGCGGAGGCCTTCCTAAAGCTTGCAAGGGGCTAGGAGGAGCGTTCCAGAGGGCCCTTGGAAGGGATCTGGCCCTGGGGGACAGCTTAAGGAGACTGGGGGACTAGGGGTGTGTGAGAAGGAGCCTCTGGCTCTGTGGCTCCAGCTGTTTGTGGTCAGGTGACAGAGGTAACGGATTCAGTTTTCTGGAAAGCTTGTCCAGGTATTGCAGGTCTTCAAGGAGGCCTTCTGCAATCCTAATTAGCCCCGCTGCCCTCCCACCCCAGCTGGGAATTCCAGAAGGCCCCACCCCAGAAGTAACAGGGGTGGATCTTTGTAAATCCCTGGATAAAAGGCCGGGCTGCATCCAGACTGCCTCCCTGGCCTCTTGTGGGAATGGAGTGACTACTCACCTGCCCCCCCACTCCAGGAGCAAGACAGCCTTGGTCCTTTAAAGCACCCTGGTCACCACCACCCCTTCAAATGCAGTTTCTCAGGGTACCACCTCTGGCAGAATGTTCTAGTCACTGGGCCCAGGCTCTGGAGGGGTAGGGGGGTTGGTTGTCTTTTGTTCCAGAAGATTTGAAGCTCCTGGAATTTCCTTCTCTACCTGGAGCTGTGCCATTCTTTTTCTCCTAAGGACACTTTGAAGGGCCTGCAGCTGGGGAGCTATGACCCAGCCCAGTTCTCCCCTGGGGTGCCCAGCTGCTCCTGGGGTCCCCTGACCTTGACTTCTCTCAGGCCAGGCAGAGAGGGGTGAGAGGCCTCGGAGGCCCAGGCCATGCACCTAGTTCCGGCCAGGGCCAGCCTGGCACCAGCCCGCTGCGAGTTGACCTGTGCTGGGCAGGTGTGTGAAGGAGACTTTTATTGACTCCTGTCCCCGGAGGTGCACTGCGGTTTGCCACCACTTGGTACACACTTCCACACCCTCACCGCTGCCCATTACATAAGCGTCTCTGGTTGCTGAAGTTCAATTCCAGAAAGCCAAGCTCTCCCTGGGACCCCTGCAAATCAGCTACAGGTGTGCCTTTTGGCACCCTGCCAGTAAAGTAACATGGAATAGTGTATAATCACAATGATGGGAGACCAGTTAGTGAACTGGGCTGTGTGCTAAAAACTGCTCGTGGCGTCTCCATGGAGGAGGCCCACTTGGAGGGAATTCTCTGAAAGTTCATGCTTCAAAGTCATTCCGAAGCAGAGCCACTGGAATCTTGTTGGGATTGGGCTTTGAGTGAACGGAGAACTCCAAGTGAAAGTGTTATGCTGGTCGGTGCGCTTTGAATGGCAAGTCTCAGCCAGGAAGTAGAGCCTCCCCCTTGAGGGGGGGGTCCTTGGAGCTGCACCCACACCCAGGATCCCCCCACTCACCCCTCCCCCGGACTCCCCACCTTGGCTCTCCACACCCCAGCCCAGCCTTTAGCATTTCCAGCGTCCTTTCTGCCCTTGGACAAAGCTCTGGTCAGGCCTGCTGGGGCTTGCTGGGACAGACTGGCCTTTTCAGGTTTCTGTCATGTGGACCTGCTAATTAGCAAGCAAGGGCCTCATTAACGTCATTTGCCGGTTCCACTCCTGGGGGGCCACCCAGCTGCTTCCAGGAAAAGCTGTGGCGCCCCTCCTCGTACAGCACCCCGTTGTATGTCCACAGTGAGATCTGTCTCAGGGTCCTGGGTTGACTCTGTGTCAAGGCAAGGAGCTCCCAAAGGCTAAGGTCCCTGCCCCTCTCCCACACCCCTGCAATCTGACCAGACCTGTCATTAGTGCTCCTGAGGCCATCATGGTGTCCTTGGCCACTTGGGGGTCCCTACCCCATCACTCCAGCTCTCTTCCCACACCTGCAACCTTCCTGCCCACCTCAGAGTGACAGGTGTTATCTGGGGGAGTTGGGCTGGAAGCCAGCTGTGACTCCAGGAGCATTTCTCTCAGGTCTCAGCAAGTGTCTGCAAAAGCAGGAGACAGAGGGAAGAGAAGTGGGGGACCCCCTCTCTCTGCTATGCCAGCTCAGACCACAGGCCTGGCCCCTTTTTGTTCACCTGCTATGGGACTGTGGACAGAGTAGACAGACTGTGGACAGAAGCTCTTTAAGCTTCTGGTTCCTTATGTGTAAATCAGGAGGAAGAATAGTGCTCCCCAAAACAGGGTTGTAAAAGCTGTTACAGTGCCTGGCACATAATCCGTGCCTAAGAGCTGGTAGATGTTTCAGTGGTAAGTTGACTTAATGAATCATGGTCTCTGGCTGGGACTTGGCTGGGGAAAATGCATAAGCGACTGCCAGATCTCCATCTCCCTGGGAGCACTGGGCAGCTGTGGGGTCAAGGGAGGGAAGGTAGAGCCCTGGGTGAGCCTCCAGCCCTGAGCTCTGGAGAAAGGTCTGCAGAAGGCTTGTTGAGGCTCCTTCCCCTGGGGAGAAAGGTGAGAGGGAGAGGTGGCAGCAGTGGGTACCAGCCGTCAGCTTCTGCAGAGCCTCACCCATTTGACAGATGCATGCCCAAAGCTCATGCCACATGCCATGAGGAGGGGCCTTGAGCCCTACCCTATAGGTCTGGCCTCTTCCCTGCTTGAGACTGTTCGTCTGGCCCCTCCTACTATGGGCCTCAGGCTCTCATCTGTATCGAGTGCGAAGTTGGGGCCAGCCCCATGCGCCAGGAACTCTTTTGATCAGCAGAGCCAAGGATGACCTGCCTCTCTTGGTGGCTGTCCTCCTTGGGTACACGTGTGCATCATAATTTGCAAATAACACACATTGACTCAAAGTGTAAACTCTGTGGATGAAGGCCGGAGAGGGCAGGCATTGTGGTGTAGAGAGGTAAGCAGCCACCTGCAACAGTGGCATCCTACGTTGGTGCCAGTTCAAGTCTAGACTGCTCCACTTCTGACCCAGCCCCCTGCTGATGCTCCTGGGGAAGCAGAAGATTGGCATGAGTACTTGGGTCTTTGCTACTCACCTAGGAGACCTGGAGGAAACTCCTGGCTCTGGCCCAGCCCTGGCCATTACAGCCATTTGAGGAGTATACCAGCAGATGGAAGGCCTCTCTATAATTCTTCCTTTCACATAATAATAAATTTTAAAAATATGGGGAAAGAAGGTAAGATAAGACAGAAAGATAGAACAATGATGATGGTCTTCCTGATTACCTGCCAGGCACTGTGCCAGTCTGACCAGCCCACCCAGGAGGGACCACTGTCCACACAGGCAGAGGAGGAAACAGCCTCACTGACCTAGTGGTGTTCCCAGGGTCCCACAGGGAGGTGATAAAGCAAGGACTGGAACCTGAGCTCAGCCTTGACTCCACAGCATCCTGCCTCCCCTCCTGGATGAGGAGCTGGGCCAAGGAAGGGTGTCTCTGACCACCACCTCCTTCTGGCCCCAGGCAGCTTCTGCTGCAGCCCAGATACTTCTCAAGCACAGCAGGGGCAGGTTCTTCCAATACAGAACTGGAAGGAGGGGCAGGTGCACCAGGTTGGTTGGAATTTGCAGTGCAGCCCTCAAGTTGGGCACCATGAATTCTCTTGGAAACAGGTGTTTGTAGATTAAACGACATTTTAAAAAAATATATTTTTATGGGGCCCAGCGGCATGGCCTAGCGGCTAAAGTCCTCGCCTTGAACGTGCCAGGATCCCATATGGGCGCCAGTTCTAATCCCGGCTGCTCCACTTCTCATCCAGCTCCCTGCTTGTGGCCTGAAAAAGCAGTCAAGGATGGCCCAAAGCCTTGGGACTCTGCACCCGTGTGGGAGACCTGGAAGAGGTTTTTGGTTCCCAGCTTCAGATCGGTGCAGCACTGGCCGTTGCGGTCACTTGGGGAGTGAATCATCAGAAGATTCTCCTCTCTTTCTCTCTCTCCTCCTCTCTGTATATCTGGCTTTGTAATAAGAATAAATAAATCTTTAAATTTGAAAGAAAGAGTTACAAGAGAAAGAGAGAGAGAGGGAGAGACGGGGGAAAGGGGAAGAGATCTTCCATCTGCAGGTTTACTCTCCAGAGCAATGGCCAGAACTGAGCTGATCTAAAGCTAGGATCCAAGAGCTTCCTCTGGGTCTCCCATGTCGTGCAGGGGCCCCAAAGACTTGAGCCATCTTTCACTGCTTTCTCTGATCATAAACAGGGAGCTGGGTCGGAAGTGGAGCAGCAGGGATTAGAACTAGTTGCCATATGGGATGCTGGCTGCAGGCAGAGGCTTTAGCCAGACAGGAGACAGGAGTCAGTAGCTCCATCTGGGTCTCCTATGTGAGGGGCTGGGACCCAAGTACCTGAGCCATCACCTGCAGCCTTCAAGGATATGCCTGAGGAGGCAACTGGATGGGAAACAGTTGGGACACAGAGCAGCTTTGATCCAGATGCAGGAGTCCTGAGTGCCTGCCTTGTTGCATTCTTTGTAGGGGAGCTGATTAAACAGTCTTTCATGTGTGTCTTGCCAGCAGTGGGTTGTGTGGGGTTGGGCTCTGCTTGAACAGTGTTCCTGGCACCTCACATTGCTTCCTGGTTCTTGGGACTGTCCCTGGGTTCTCTCGAAGGTGCTGCTTTCCTCTGGACATGTCTCCAGTCTTCTGATTCATTCTGGAATGTTCCATTGCTGCCTCTTCTGCTCTTGGTCCTTGGCATGCACAAATGCAGACACGGAGTTGGTGAGACTCAGGGTGGGCAAGTTGCTGGGGTAGGGCCCTTTCTCCTGCACAGTCTCATGTGTCCCCAAGCACAAGCCATCCAGCCAGCCCTTCCCCTGCTGCCTTCGGCAGGACAAGGACATGCTGGGACCTTCCTGGCCAGCCCTTCAGCTGTTACTTGGGAAGATGACCCATGCTAACTAACCTCCCTGGCCTTGTTGAGACTAGCAGAGCCATGGGAAAACTCCCCAAGATTGGACTCTGTTATCTTTCCCTTTGATTTTGCTCTTTGATCTTGAGGCTGGGAAAGTCCTAGTCCTGACCTTGAACCCTTGAAGGAATCCAGTCCCTGGTGCTGGCCACACATGCCTCACCTAATAGCTGTTCTTGACCACAAAGAATCTGGGCCAGGTAGGAGGGACTGTGAAAGGTTGGGGGAGATTCTAGCCACACCTCCTTCTCTGTTTCTCTTGCTTATCTCTCCCCCTCCCTCTGTGACCTGCTGTCCACCTCCCATGGCCCCCTCTGCTTCTGGCCACCTTCCCGTTCCAAGAAATCAGATTGGAGTCTGTTAGAGGACCATGGTGAAGAGGGTGTACTGGGAGCAACCTGGCCTCTGGTAGACCACAGCCACACCCTTGCTGTGTGATAGAGAATCACATCTCTTTGAGAGGCTTCCCCTGCTTTTAACAGCCACAGCCGACCCAAACAGCCATGCCTCAGAGTCAGGCTGAGTCATTGAGCCTGGGAGGCCACAAGAAGCATGCCTGTGGAGTGTCATGGCCTTGACTCCTGCTTGGCTGGGAGCCAGCTGCTGCACCTCTCCTTGGTCAAAGCCAAGACTGTCCCCCTGCCTGTTTGCCCCTATCCAAGTCATGTAAGTGGCAGGACCCCAATTCCCTGGCTTCAACCCTGCCCGTGAGGTTTCCGGCAAGTTCTCTGACTTCTTGTGCCTCCATTTTCCCATCTGAGAGTAAACATTGTGCCAATTGGCCTGGGCTGTTTTGAGCATCAGATGAACTGATGGTGTGGAAGATGATTTGAACAATGCTGAGCAGGGCATTTGACCTCTCACTGCTGCAGGTACCAGTTTTGTGGCATGGCTTACGTATGCATTTCCCAAACACCTTTGTCCCAGTCATCATAGCTGTACTTGGCCATAGAGAGGACATTCTTGTGCCCCCTTGACACCTGTCAAGGTTAAACAAAATCATCTGAGAGTCTGCCTGGAGGGAGTGTGGCTGGAGTCCCACCCCAACCCTATTTAGATGTGCACTGTACTGCCCAGGAAAGGGATCCTGGAAGCCACACGAAGGGAACCTCGTGGCTCTCTGGATGGCAGCTGGGTGTGTTCTCTCTGCTTGCTTCTGATTGGCTGCGTCTGCATGCTTGTTGCGCCCCACTCCGGGCCCCAGCCAATCTGGATGAGCAGCCTCGGGCATGGAGCCTGGCAAGGCTGACTGGGGAATCGTGTTTGCCCGGACTGAGCAAGGGTCTGGCTGAGCTGCGGGCTGGTGTCCTCAGGGCCGTGGGCAGTCATCTAGGCCCCCGCCCTGGGTGCCCTGTGAAAGGGGAAAGAGTCTTGAATGCCCAGGCAGAGATCCCACCTCCGGCTTTGGGACAGGGGAGCATGGTGGCTCCCAGGAGCCTCCCTGTCAGGGCCCCCAAACCTCCATGGCCACGAGGGAGGTTGTGTAGGAATCTGGGGTGGGTGGAGTCAGCTCCCAGGATCTCACTGACAAACCAGAGTTTTTTTGGACCGAATCATAAAATGAATGTGGCTTTCTTGCAATTTCCTCCTCCAGTCCCTTGCAAGGGGGAAGAGTGCTCCCGGCCAGTTCCAGGTTCCAGGGACCTGGATTCTGGTTCTTCGAGATTTTGATTTTTCTTTGGCTTCCTGTCTGGCTACAGAGCAGGGGAAGATCTCGCACAGCCTGCTGAGTAGACATGAGTCCTCCAGCTCTGCCCCGAGTGAGCCATGAGTGTGAGCCATGTGTGTCAAAGGCCATGGGGGGAGAGGGGGCTCCCTTCAGCTCTTCTGCTGTGGTAGACACAGGCCCAAACACCCTAGCCAGATCAATTCAGTATCATCCTCCTCAGGTAGGGGGAAGGGACACTGTGTGTTGCGCATGCTATGTGCTGGCCACTCTCCCACTGTACAGATGGGAAAGTGAGGCACAGAGAGGCCATCCACAGGATTCATGAATGCCACGAGCATGCCATCAGTGGTCTGGGACCCAGGGAACTCTTGAATGAAAGGAAACAGAAGGGAAAGTACAGTTGTCCTCATCTGCCCTGCTTGTTCCAGGTTAGAAACTCAAACACTTGAGAGAAAAACCGGCTTGTTGTCCTTGTGCTCCCAGAGATAAGCTTTGGGTGGGGCCTTGGTTAAGCCCAGGGTCCCTGAAAGGAGTCAGAAGTTGTGAGGTTGCTGTGGGAGAGGCGGCTCGGGACCTGTTGGCTGAGGGGTGGGGAGGGGAATGAGCCCAGGAAGACCAAAGGAGATCCCGGAGCCTCTGCCTCTGTGGCTGCCTCGGCACCTGCCCCGCCCTGGGACCCGAGGGTGCTGGGCAGAGCAGTCTAGGCAGGCAGCGGCTTTTGTCTGTCCTCACGAGGCCTCTGCTGCTCGACCTTGCTCACTGGCTCTCTCTCTGTTTTACAGATGGGATCTACTATGGGGACCACCGGTTCGACACCGTGAGTGAGTCGGGGACAGCCACGCTGAAAGCTCGGCCCCGAGTGAGGCCCCTGCTGACCTTCCTCCCTCTGGTGAGTATGGGCGGGCCCCTCATGCGGGGGCGGGAGGTCCGAAGGTCGGTTGGCTCTGGGCAGGGTCAGCCCACCAGCCGGAGGAAGCAGTGGCTCCCCGCTGTCTTGGCCACCTGTCTGCCTGCGACCTGAGCCTCTGTTTCCTTCTCTTCCAACCCAGGAGGAGGCATGGCCAAAGCTCAGGGCAGACAGGCTGGGATTGGGGGCGAAGAGCAGGGAGGGGTGCAGATCCTCTGAGGTCGAAAGCCAAGGAGCGGTTACGGTGTTGTGGGGTGGGGACTCCCAGCTCAGGGATGGCTGTACCCCACAGGTGTCACTGAGCCCAAGGTGCTGCTCTCCAGGCCCTCCCTACCCACTGCAGGTGACCACTGAGCCACCAGGATTTTACTCAATTTGTTATATTCAAAAAGTTTATTATTGCAACATGTGATCAGTATAAAAATACTAGTGAGATATATATTTCCTTCGTGCTAAGTCTTCAATCTATATAGTACATTTCACTTACTTTGTTTTTTTTTCTTTTTCTTTCTTTTTTTTTTTTTTTTTTGAAAAGCAGAGAGAGAGAATGTTCACTCCAGGTTCACTTCCCAAATGTCTGCAACAGCCAGGGTTGGCCTACAACTCATCCAGGGTTTCCCATGTGGGTGGCAGGGACTCAAGTACTTGGGCTGTCACCTGCATCCACAGGCAGCTGACACTGGAAGCAGAGCTGAGACCCAGGTGCTCTAAGAAGGAGAGTGGGTTTCCTAGGAAGGGTCCTAACCACTCAGTTGAATACTTGCTCCAGCGTATCCCACCTCTCATTGCAAGTCTGGTGGTCACCTGTGGCCAGCGTTGACCATCAGCCACCGACTGTCTAAACCGCCAGGCTCCTAGATTGCAGGTTCACTCCCAGATGCCAGATCTGGGTCCTGGCCAGAACAACACTGTTGTTGAGGTTTACACTGCTAAGGCTAATGTGCCTGCCCTGGGCTGAGCTCTCAGTGGGGCTGCATGGTCCTGAGTTGCCCACATGTCCTGCCTGGAACTGCTTGGCACAACCACCAGTTTTTTTTCCTGGTTGGTCCATCCTTGTGGAGCCCAAGATCCTAGACAGTACAGAGAAAGCCTGACATTCCTGTTGCGTCCCACGGCCTTCAGGTAGAAGGCTGAGCAGGCAAACCTCTGGGACTTGCACTTGAAACAATTTCTTTTTATTATTATTATTATTATTTATTTTTTATTACAAAGTCATATATACAGAGAGGAAGATCTTCTGTCCGATGATTCACTCCCCAAGTGACCGCAATGGCCGGTGCTGCGCCGATCTGAAGCTGGGTACCAGGAACTTTTTTCCAGGTCTCCCACTCGGGTGCAGGGTCCCAAGGCTTTGGGCCGTCTTCGACTGCATTCCCAGGCCACAAGCAGGGAGCTGGATGGGAAGTGAAGCTGCTGGGATTAGAACTGGCACCCATATGGGATCCTGGCGCGTCCAAGGCGAGAACTTTAGCCACTAGACCACGCTGCCGGGCCCAGTTGAAATAATTTCTTTTGTGCTTAGAAAAGGAAGTCATGACTGTAATAGGCAGATATAGGAAATATGACACTGACAGGCAAATAGCAAACAGGCCAGTCTCTCACTTGGTTACCAGAAGCTCTAGTGGTGGGGAGCTTGCATCCATAAATGCAGATGAAATAATGCTGAGGCGCTCTCCGCTCAGCCGCCCCCAGGCCACAGCCTCAGAACCACACGGTGCAGGCCCAGAGCTGACACATTTGTTCCTAGATGCAGGCGAAATGGCCATCATCTCTTGAGTGGCTCCTCTCCTCCCAGCCCTTCTCCACATCTGGACCACCCCAGGAACCAGCAGATGCAGGCCCAGCTGAAGCGCCACTGCCTGACCACTGTGTTGTATCTTCTTCCCCAGCTCCCACTGTGTGCTCCTCCGACATTTCTGGCCTTTCCTGCTTCTGGGTCCCTGGCTTCCATCAGGTCTGGGCAGAACATGACTCACGCCACTGGCGTGGGCTTGGCCATCTGCACAGACCTGAAGCAGTCTTTCTGGGCAAACCTCAGAGCTGGTCATGCTCAGAGATGGGGGCTTCTGTCCCCACAAACTCAGGATAGCTCACTGGAAGGGACAAGAGGATGATGACTGTGGGAACTAACAAAAGCAGAGTGGCTCCTGGGAAGGGGACTCTGGCTGCCGCTGGGTCCCATCACGCCCCGTGATTGTGGCTCAGGTGCACTGAGCAGGTGTCATGCTTAGTGTCTGAGTGTTAGCAGGGATACTCCATGAGCAAGGGGCTGTCACTTGTCCCCAGATTTTAGCTAAAGCATTTGGCACAGAGAAGGCCAGTCAAGGGTGAGCTGGAATTTGAACCTCTCATGGCAGCTCTGGTGCCTAAGTTGTCTGCAGGCCATCCTACAGCTACTGCCTAGAAGCTTTGGACTTCCCCTCCCAGGGCCAGCATCCACTCCCATTTCTCTGGTCTGTGCCTCTTGGATCTGAGGCCCCGCTAACTAATGAGCCACATGCACATAGACCTGGCCATTTTGGCAGAGGACTCTTGGGAGCCCCTTCAATGTCCCACTAGGTTAGGAACCATTGGCCTGGGACACTGTGCCAGGGACACTTCTAGGCTAGGGATTCAGATCACAAATGACAGCCTTTCCAGCCTGCTTCACCATCAGCTACTCACTTCTGTCATGTCTCTTAGGCTCAGGGCCAAGACCTTTGCTTTCTTCCAGCAGGTACAGGAGCTTGGGAGAGTAGGAGAGAAACAGGCAAGTTCACCTCCTCACACAGACACACACACACACACACACACACACACACACATATCCCTGCGCCCTCAACCCTTACAAGTCAGGGTGGGCCAGGAGCCGGGCCTGTAGAAGAATCCTGCTTAACACCATCCCAGCTGTTCTGGGCCTCCGTCCCTCTCAGTCCTCCCATCCCACATCCATTGGGCACCTCCCAGACCAGGCTGCCCTGGAGCAGGGGAAGTTCCAGGCAGCAGGGCCTGGGAAGCCAGCTGATGAGCAGCCAAGGGCCTTTGAGCTGCCTGGGCATGGGCCATCTGTTGCCTGTCCCTTGCTGCTGACGCCTCCAGTGGCCTGCTAGGTGCCAGGGTGCAAAAGAAGGGGGCCAAGTTGAAGTGGGGCAGGCAAGGACAGGTGCTTCTGCACTCCCTCCCAAATGCTTCCTTTGGGGTCCCCCAGCCAGCTAACCAGCAGTTCTGAAATATCTCAGGGTGCCCCCCAGTGACCGGCACTACAGCTGGTGCCAGTCCCAGCTGTGCCACTGGGCTGCAGGGTACCTGGGGACTAGGTCTTTCTCCTTGGCACCTCTGACTCCTCACCCATCAGCAGGGGGTACACTTGTCCTTGAGGTGTCCCCAGCTGTGCCTCTCTGTGCTAAAGTAACTCCTTCATGGAAGTGGAGTGGAGGAATGCCCGCTCTCTGCGGGTTCCTGAGGATACAGGGGTCGCTGCTCGGGCTCAGCGTCCGTATTTGGTGGGTCCTCTTTCCTCTTTCCAAGGCGAGCCTGGGTACAGAGCCCAAGGTGGGACTGGAAAGATTGCGCTTCCTTGCCCTCCTCAGGGTGAAGCAAACCATGCCCATGGTAAAGTACGGGAGGGATTACAGATGAAATGCCCATGTGGCAAATATGGGGAAACTGGCCAGACAGGTCCCTGGGGGTGCCCTGGGCGGCGAGAGCTCCCTGGATCACCGCACCCTCTGAGTCAGACAGGCCTGGCCCTGCCGGCTCCTGGACCCCTCCCTCCCTCCATCCCCCTGCTGCCGTGGAGAAGCAGCCAGCTCACGCCTCCTTCCCACCCTACCCACCTGCACCTCTGAACATGAGGCCCTTTGGGGGGAGGGGGTGGGATTTGAGCCCTTTAACGTAAGCCAGGCATGGTGAGCATTACTGGCTTCCGATGGATTCAACATGGGTGATGCTTGTCTAGAAGGGGCATCAGAGGCTGCAATGAGAGCAGACATCCCTGCCAAAACCCACCCCCTCCTCAAGTACCAATGGGGGAGGCCCCAGCCTGAGCTCCTGGAGCCCCATCCACACACTTCCATCCTTGCCTGCACTTTGGCCACCCCATGGACCAGGGATGAACTTGCCCAGCTCAGCCTGCCTTCGGTAGGATTGGCTGGACAGGCTGGCCCAGAAGTGGGCTCAGGGTCATTTAAACAGGGAATTCTGGAGTCCAGAGGAGAAGGGCATGGGCTCCCAGGGCACACATCCTCTTCCTCCTGCTGACAACTGTGCTGGTTGCAGAGCCAGAGGTGCATGATGGCCAGTGGATGGTGGCTGGCACAGTCAGCAAACAAGCCCAAAGGGCAGTCCTGGGACAGCTGCAGTAGCAGGGGGCCCTGCCCCTCTGAATTCTTCTCCCAGGAGGGATCTGAACTGTGGTAAAGCCCAGGGACCAGGCTGGGGTAGCAGCCCAGCTCCTTTAGAAAATGCTTATTGACTGGAAGGCCATTGGTGATGGGTTCAAGCACCTGGATCCCTGCACTCACAGGGGAGACCCTCGTGGAGTTCCTGGCTCCTGGCTTGTGGCCTGGCCCAGCCCTGGCTGTTGTAGGCATTTGGGGGAGTGAACCAGCAGATCTGTTTGTATCTGTGTCTCCCTGTGCCCTTCCACTTTGCAAATGCAAAATTAACAAGTTTAAAAAAAAAAAAAAAGACAAGAAAATGCATGCAGGCTCCCAGCTTGGGAGAAGCTGCTGGGTGGGCATGCACAGGAGTCTGAAGTGTCAGAGTCATGGTTCCTCTGGTCCCTCAGTCCTCCCCCTGGCCAGCACCCCACTGCCCTGAAAGCTAGGACAGCTGACTTTGTCCCAGCGGGGTACATTGGCTGCCTGGAGGAGGTTTCTGTGGCTTCTTCCCTGGGTTGAGGGTCTTAATCTCCTGTCCCCCAGCCATGCCTGGCTCCACCTCTAGTCCAGGATCACTTCCTGCAGCTTCAAATTTCCCCACCCAATCCTATGCAGGAGGAGTCAGGCAAGGAAGTTTGCATTCCACGATGTTCAGACACAGTTGGCTGGTGCCCAAGGCCAGCCAAGCGTTGCCCACTGGCCCGGCCCCTACCGTCCCACCCTTGGGGCTTGGCTGGGCCCTGAGGAATCCCAGGCATGAGGATATGAGTGTCCCAGGCATGAGCAGGCCAGCGGATGGGCAGGAGCTGGTTGTGGGGCGAGCCGTGCCCTCCTGAACTTGTGAAGTGAGCCACTCCCCGCAACCTGCTTCCCCCCACCCTAGACATCAAAAGGGATCCCTGCATCACCCTCCGGCAGAGAGTGAAACACTGCTGTGCTTTCCATGATACTCAAAAAGCAATTATTATTGTTGCATGGGGTGTTGCTTTCTAATTACGAAGGAACAGAAGCGCATTGTGAAGTACCGAGAGAGATAAGAATAAGGAAGAAAAAAAGGTCAACATTCTTACAGCAGTGCCCATGCTCCCCCAAGCCCCAGTCCCTCATCACTGCCCGGGAAGACCTTGCACGTGTGTGCCAGGCCCTGCTGGCCTCAAAGGGACTTTCAGTGCCTGCCTCCTCTGCGCCCAGTGATGGCTCTCACTTCATGGGTGTTGTCTGCTGTGGGAACAAGGAAAGGTTGGTCCGGGGCTGGACTCTGCCCCAGGCATGGAACAAGCTTGTCTGTGGCAGTAAGGCAGGGAGTGGCCGTGGCCGTGGCTGAGGCCATGGCATCTGCCCAACCTATGCTCCTCCCTCTTCACCCTGCTCCGGGGAGCTGGCTCAGCAGGATATATGCTCAGATGGGCATTTGCACGTTCCTTGCTTCTCTGTTCTGCCTGCCTCCCTCTCCTTGTAGCTACCACCCTCAAAGGGCCACAACCCCTGCACGCAGCACCCTGGCACAGAAGGTCGTCATTTTCCCAGGGAATAAGTGCCTGGGCTGGGACCATGTAAAGGGCAGGACCCAGCCAGCTCCCCAAGGGACTGTAGCTGTCAGAGTCCTGGCCTGAGGTTGGCCATGACCTTCCTGCCTGGCTGGCATGGTGGTGCTTCCTGGTAAAACAGCTCTGAGAACTCGCCCTCCCGGCTCCCTTCCTTCATCTACTTCTCCCTCTGTCTGCCCGGAGTTAGCCTCCTGCTGTCCCAACAGCCTGGGCACTGAGGGTGGTCCTCAATGCCATCTGGGTCACCTCCTCCATCCTAAATTCTTTCTGCCACTCATTCACTCAATCCAGGAATGTATTCACTCAACAGACATTTCTGGCATTGTCCAATCTGGGCTGTCACGTGCAAATCATCAGCTGTTGTTACCTGACACACTAGCAGGCAGGACCGAGCAGCGGACCATAGCCCTCTGTATGTGGCCACAGGCCGTGCGGCAGGCAGAATGTGAGGACAAAGTTAGGGAAGGCATGAGGCCTCAGCATTGGACCTGTCACTTGTTAGCCATGTGACTTTGAGCAATGTACCCCAGTTTCCTCAGTTTCTTAAGCATTACTGGGAAAGCATTAGCACCTGCTTCCCTCCTGGGTTACCTTGTGGGACACTCTGGGGAGGGTGTGTTGAATGAACAGCTGGATGAATCTTGCGCATGGGGCCAGGGGGAAACAGAGCAGGGGCTAAGGAGGAAGTGAACTTGGGCAGTGGTCACTGTGTCTCCCATGTAGGTACAGGGCCCGAGCACTTGAATCATCCTCCAGTGCTTTCCCAAGCCATAAGCAGGGAGCTGGACTGGAAGTGCAGTAGCTGGAACACAAACTGGTGCCCACATGGGATGCCAGCATCACAGGCAGCAGCTTTACCTACGATACCACAATGCTGCCCTACCCCCCGGCCCCACTGTAATTATTTCAAAGTGTTCAACACAGTGGCATTAAGCGCCTTTTTTGATTTTTCACTAACTCCAACGTGCAAACTATAGGAATGGCACAAAGAACTCCCTGAACCCGCCCACAGGTTCACTGCCCTGGGTCATATTTGGTTTCTGGCCCCTCCCATCTAGATAGAGGCAGGTCCACCCTGAACCACTGAAGGACGCCGAGATGTTGTGTCCCTTTCCCCAAAACACCTCAGCGTGCATGACCAAGGGACAGAAGTATGACCGCACAGAGAGCGCAGGAGTGGCCAGGACTTGCATGTTGATGTAGTTATTTTCTCTGAGACACTGTTTATATCCAGAAATTACCAATTTTCCCATTAACATCCCTCATGGCACGCACCTCCAAGCTATTGTCTACCCAGGGTGGCCCTCCATGTTCAATAGCTAAGGGAGGCAAGTGGGGGGATTCAGCACCCACAGGATTGATGCTGTTTACATTTGTGCACTGCCCACTGAAGATGGCGTTCTCAATGCCCCTTCCTGGGGCCCCAAGTGTTGTTTGGGTCTAGGGCTTTAGATGAGTGTGTGTCTTCCTTGGAGGGAACCATGGGGCTGGGTGCAGGATCTCGAGGATCAGACAGCAGCGGGCGGTGGTGGGTGTGTCCTGGGACCTCCTTGTGCAGGGGGTGGAGCCAGACAAGCCCTTGCTCTGCCTGGGCCGCAGGGCGTGATGTGGGCCGCAAGCACACAGAATAAGAGCAGTGATCAGCATCACCTCCAGCTACGCAGTGAAGCACCCTGGGTGTCCAGAAAGGCGCTCCTAGGACTCCTCGCAGCACCGCCTTGATGGTTTAGGGCATATTTTCACCCTTGTCAGGGAGAGGGTTATAAGTTGCAACACTTAATTGGCACAGGGTACAGTTATCTCACTGGACCCCCCGTGCTGCCCTGGCATCTCTTTTTTGAGGGAGAAAATGGTCTCAATGATATGGAGAAATTGCAAGGTGTCGGGGAGAAGGTGGCCATGTGGTGACACCAGCACCCCAAACGGGCACTGGTTGGAGTGCCAGCTGCTGTGCTTCTGATCCAACTCTCTGCTTATGGCCTGGGAAAGCAGCAGAAGATAACTTGAGTCTTTGAGTTTCTGTCACCTGCCTGGGAGACCCGGATGCCTGGCCCAACGTTGGCCATTAGGGACCCCTTGGGAGTAAGCCAGCGGATAGAAAATGTGTCTCTCTTCCCTGTCAATTTTTCACAGTAAATACATCTTAAATACATAAAAATGGCAAGTAGAGATCTCAACCCCGGCCTGGCCTCTGTCTCACCGAAACCACACTTAAAGGTTATCGGACAATCGGTGATTTGCATGAGTGGGTGGTGCTTGGCCATGTGGGAGACACACCCCTGAGGAGCCCCACTCCACCCCTGTCCCAGATCAGAATCACTGGGTTTGAGAAATGTTAAGAGCAGGGCAGTGTTGGCCACAGCAATCAAGAAGTGGCAAAAAAAAAGATGAGGGGACGTCTCAGAGCAATTCTGGATCCAGAATTTTTTATGAATCAGAGGAGTCTTTGCTGCCCCCCACAAAAAGATCAGGCCAATTCTAAGATGTTCCTTGATGACCCAGGGCCTAGTGAGTCTTTCTGTAATATTAAGCTTGAACCTACCTCTTCACATATTGAACTCTTTAAAAAATATATAATATGTTTTTCTTTGAAATGCAGATTTATAGGGGGTGGCACCATGGCACAGCTGGCTAATCCTCCTAACCATTGCTGCCAAATATTTGGGGAGTGAATCAAATATTTGGATGGAAGAGTTTTCCTGTAGCTCCTTCTCTCTATGTAAATCTACTTTTTTTTTTAATTTTAAGGTTTATTTATTTTTATTTGAAAGGCAGAATTACAGAGAGAAGGAGAGACAGAGACAGAAGGACTTCAAAAATCTGCTGCTTCACTCCCCAGTGGCTGCCATGGCCAGAGTTGAGAACCTGGAGCCTCTTCCAGCTCTCCCACAAGGTTTTAAAGGACCTGGGCCATCCTCCACTGCTTTCCCAGGCCACAAGCAGGGAGCTGGATGGGAAGTGGAGCAGCCGAGACAGAAACTGGCACCAATATGGGATCCTAGCACATGTAAGTAAGGTAAGAACTTTAGCCACTAGGCTACCGTGCAGGCTCCATATTCAACTCTTAAGCCCAGCAGGGAACACCAACTGACCTTACTATGTCCACCTCTGGGAGTCACTGTAAGGCGTCCTCAGCCCTAGGCTCCAAGGTCTCATGAGACGGCCTGGAGGACCCTTGAGGGAGCAGACCTCAGGCTGCTGTGGCAGAGCTTGGCTGGGGCTGCTGTGGGCTGGCCCAGCAGGGGAGAACAGCACGATAGCCTACTGGCTAAAGTCCTCACCTTGCAGCAACCACTGGGATCCCATATGGGCACCAGTTAGCATCCTGGCTGCACTGCTTCCCATCCAGCTCCCTGCTTGTGGCCTAGGCAAGCAGTAGAAGATGGACCAAAGCCTTGCAACCCTGCACCTGTGTGGGAGACCTGAAAGATGCTCCTGGCTTCATCAGCTCAGTTGTAGCCTTTGTGGTCACTTGGGGAATGAGCCAGCAGATGGAAAATCTTTCTCTGTCTCTCCTTGTCTCTGTAAGTCTGACTTTCTAATAGAAATAAATAAATCTTTGTGTTTTTTGAAGATTTATTTATTTTTATTGCAAAGTCAGATAAACAGAAAGGAGGAGAGACAGAGAGGAAGATCTTCCGTCTGATGATTCACTCCCCACGTGGATGCAACAGCCGGAGCTGAGCCAATCTGAAGCCAGGAGCCTGGAGCCTCTTCCAGGTCTCCCATGAGAATGCAGGGTCTCGAGGCTTTGGGCCGTCCTCAACTGCTTTCCCAGGCCACAAACAGAGAACTGGATTGAAGTGGAGATGCCAGGATACTAACCCAGTGCCCATATGGGATCCCAGTGGTATCCAAGGGGAAGACTTTAGCTGCTAGGCTATCGCATCAGGCCTGAAATAAATAAATATTTTAAAAAGGTGGGGAGGTGCCCAGCTGGGTAGTCTGGTGGCTAAAGTCCTCGCCTTGCATACACCAGGATCCCATATAGATGCTGGTTCTAATCCTAGTGGCCCCGCTTCCCAATCATTTCCCTGCTTGCAGCCTGGGAAAGCAATTGAGGATGGCCCAAAGCCTTGAGAAACCCAGGAGAGGCTCCAGGCTCCTGGCTTCAGATCAGCTCAGCTCCGGCCATTGCAGTCGCTTGGGGAGTGAATCAACGAACAGAAGATCTCCCCTCTGTCTTTCCTCCTCTCTGTATATTTGCCTTTCCAATAAAAATATATCTTAAAAAAAACTTTAAAAAAATATATAACATTCACCACAGGCTGGGAGTGTCCAAGGACTTCTGTATTGCATCATTGAGTCCTCAGGCTTCCCTAGAATGGGTGGATTCTGTTTTTATCACCATTTCCCAGAGGCAGAAATTGGGACATCACTTGCATACTAACTCAGCAAGAAGGGAGCTGACTTGAGACTCAAATCCAGGAAGCAGTGTTGTCAGCCCCTCACCACCCCTGCCATCACCCCAGAGGGGCTCAGCGAGTCTTGAATAATAAAGATATCCAAGAGGGAGGGGAATCATCCCAGGCTTGGGATGGGTGGTTTTGGCTAGGGCCTAAGCCTTTTTCTTTATTTCTTGTTTTTTGTTTGTTGTTTTTGTTTTTGTCTGTTTTTTTTAATGATTTATTTATTTATTGGAAAGTCAGATATACAGAGAGGAGGAGAGACAGAGAGGAAGAGCTTCCAATGGTTCACTCCCCAAGTGACAGCAACAGCCGATGCTATGCTGATCCTAAGCCAGGATCCAGGAACTTTCTTCTGGGTCTCCCACACGGGTGCAGGGTCCCAAGACTTTGGGCCGTCCTCGACTGCTTTCCCAGGCCACGAGCAGGGAGCTGGATGGGAAGTGGAGCAGCTGGGATTAGAACTGGCACCCATATGGGATCCTGGCGCGTTTAAGGTGAGGACTTTAGCAGATAGGCCACACTGCCGGGCTGTGTTTGTTTGTTTTTTAAGATTTATTTTATTGGGCCTGACATGGTAGCCTCCTGGCTAAAGTCCTCATCTTGCATGCACTGGGATCCCCTATGGGTGCTAGTTTGTGGTCCCACTTCCCATTCAGCTCTCTGCTTGTGGCTTGGGAAAACAGTAGTAGAAGATGGCCCAAAACCTTGGGACTCTGCACCCACATGGGAGACCTGGAAGAGAATCCCGGCTCGTAGTTTCAGATAGATTAGCCCAGCTCTGGCCATTGCGGCCACTTAGGGAGTGAACCAGCGAATGGAAAATCTTTCTTTCTGTCCCTTCTTTTCTTTGTAAATTTGACTTTCCAATAAAAATGAATAAAATATTTTAAAAATTGTTAATGTTTATTGGAAAATCAGATTTATAGAGAGGAGAGGCAGAGATTTTCCATCCACTGGTTCACTCCTGCAGTGGCCACAATGGTCAGAGCTAAGCCAATCAGGAGCCAGGAGCCATTTGAGGAGGTGGTGCTGCAGCCTGGCCCTCTCCCAGCATCTGGGTGTACAAGCAAGGCTTCACTGTGGGGGTGGAAGGTGACAGGTAGAGATGGTCCAGCAGGCATGTGGGAGGCAGGTAACAGGTGAGTGGGAAGCATGGGGCTGGGTCACTGAGGATCTTGAAAGCAACTGTCGGATGTTCTGCAGCTCTTCAAAAGGACAGGTGTGTGGCCTTTGTTGACATATGGAAATGGTGTTTGGGACAAAAGAAAAACAGAATGCAAAGTAGTGTGTACACACAGGCAGCTGTGTAAACACACTGTGGGCTGCCAAGCTGAAAGGCCAGCAGGGCATCTGTGGTGCCACAGCTAGCCCCGTTCTCCACATTTCTTGGCTTTTCTGTCCATTTCCGATAAAAACTAAGAGCACACAGATCAGACCGAGGGGTTGAACTTTGAACTCATCGCAGAATTATCTTTGTTTGCTCTGCTCTTTTTTTTTTTTTTTTTTTTTTTAAGTATTTCTTTATTGGAAAAGTCAGGGTTGCAGAAAGAGGAGAGACACAGTTTGTGTGCCAAGCGGCTACAACGGCCAGGACTGAACCAGAACGAAGATAGCAACCAGGAGCTTCATCTGGGTCTCCCACATGAGTGGCAGGGGCTTGCCTGCTTGGGCCATCTCCCGCTGCTCTTCCCACATTAGCTGGATCCAGAGGCAGAGAGCTAGGACTCAAACCAGCACCCGTGTGGGATGCTGTCATCGTAGTTGACAACTTGACCGGTTACACCCCAACACCAACCCTATGCTTTGTTCTGTACTTGATATGTACTGCATATTGTGCTCATCTCATGATTTATGGATCCTGTAGATTTGCTTGTGGCTGCAAATTGCTGGTAACTCCGGGACTGGGACTTGCATCACTTGCGGACAAGGGTGGAAGTGCGAAGGGCCATGAGCGTCTGAGTTGCTCAATATGTGTTCCCTGCTGAGGCTAACGAGAGGACCCTTTGCCCTCTTGGGTTGCATAGTAACATAAACAAGAGTCCTCTCCTGTCTAGTGCCATGGTGACTTCTCCTCCTTTTTAAGATGCAGTACTAGGTGCACAGGAGCAGGAAGCTGAGTTGCAGATTACCAGGTAGCTGGGATTTGAATGAGGCACTCTGACATGGAATGTGCTTATCTCAATTGCTATCTTCCCTTCTTTTTTTAAAAAAAGATGTATTTATTTTTATTTGAAAGGCAGAGTCACAGAATGAAAAAAAAAAAAAAAGATTTTCCCACCCACTAGTTCACTCCTCAAGTGGCCCAATGACTGGAGCTTGCCCGGAAGCCAGGAGCCAGGAGCCGGGAGCTGCTTCTGGGTCTCCCACATGGGTGCAGGATCCCAAGGCTATGGATCATCCTCTGTGCTGCTTTCCCAGGCCAAAAGCAGGGAACTGGATATATAGAGACTTGTATGAGCATGATTCTCTAATTTCTCCAGGAGCCATGATACAGTATTAGTGAATACGCTAGTCACTGCAGCTTTACAGAGCACAGTTGTCACATGCAAACAGCAAGAACTGGCTGTGCCGTGAGATCCACTTTGTACAATGTACCCTTCTGGCAGGCATTTGACTCATCCCACTTCAGGCTCCCGACCACAGCTTCCTGATGATCTGACCCTGGGAGGCAGGGGTGGTGGCTCAAGTCCCTGGGCTTCTACACATGTGGAAGGTCTGTACTGAGTTCCCAGCCTTAGCCCTGGCCCAGCTCCAGCTAATGCAGCCACATAGGGAGCAAACCAGTGTATGGGAGTTCTCTGTCTCTGTCTTTCAAATGCAGTTTAAAATGTTTTAAATTCTTTCTTTGGGCCCAGCACAATGGCTCGATGGCTAAATACTCACCTTGCAAGCACCAGGATACTATATGGGTGCCTGTATGGGTGTCCTGGCTGCTCCACTTCCCTTCCAGCTTCCTGTTTATGGCCTGGGAAAGCAGCAGAGGATGGCCCAAGGCCTTGGAACCATTCACCTGTGTGGGAGACCCAGAGGGAAAAAGCTCCTGGCTCCTGGCTTCAGTTCAGCTCAGCTCAGCTCTGGTCATTGTGGCCACTTGGGGAATGAACCAGTGGATGGAAGATATTTCTTTCTGTCTCTCCTTCTCTCCATAAATCTGATATGCCTTTCAAATAAAAAATAAATAAAAATAAAATAAAATATATCCCCTTTGCTGTTTGTCTACTCACAAGGTACACTGCAGACTTCCCAGCAGTAAAATGGCAATGATAGGAGAAGGATCTGTTTGTCTCTTCTTCTCTGATCTCTCTCTATGGTCCTTTTCAGAATGCCCAGGAGAACCATGGGCTGGCTGTGCCTACACCCTCTGTCCCAGAAGATTTTGCAGACAAAGCAGTGACAGGTAAGGAGACGTCTGGGTTTGGGGTTTGTCCATCCTTCCTCCCTGAAGCTGAAATCCCAAAGCCAAGTGTCTAGCCAACACAGCAGGGAGGGACCAGTTGGCTGCTGACTACAGTGAGGCTGAGAGTTGAACACAGCCAGGCTGGCAAGGCCCCCTTAGTAGGCGAGGCTGGGGACAAGAGACTAGACTAGCAGTGTGGTGGGGTAGAAAGCACCCAGGAATCCAAGAGGTGAGGGGCAGGACATACAGCCCTCACCTCTCTAGGCCTTCTGCATTAGGGGACCACATAGTCCTTGGCTAGGGAGACTAGGATGGGTGGCAGGTCCCCCCGTGTTCCAGTCACTGCCGCCTTGGCTATGGGATCTGTGTAAGCTGCAGAGAGCACTCCAAGTTTGTCTGCTTGTTCTTTCTCTCTGATGCCCAGTTCCTGACTCAGTGCGCCACCCTTGGGTGCTCAACCAATGTCAATTTCCCCTTCCCTGCTCTGGGTCTCTTGGTTTCAAAGTTGAACAGCAGAGTGGCCTCGGGAAGTGGCACATTCCTGGGGCCTAACCCCAAGGAGAAGCAGGAAGGGCTGTGAGGTGCTCAGTATCCCTTTAGCCTCAGATTATGTGGGTGGCCTTCCTTCTGCGCTCCATTATGTCCAGGAGCCCACAGCCTGCTCGTGAGGCTCCCTGTGAGGTGGAAGGCTGAGTCCTTGGTGGGCTTGAGGTCTCTAGAAAGCAGGAGCTATTGGTACAGATGTCTGCGAGGAGGTCCCCACGCCCCCTCCCTGCCCCTTGAGCACCCTGCACCCCAATCCCTGTGTGTCTTACTCCATCTGTGAAGGTCCAGCAACCATGCCCATGGCTTAGCTTTCCAGAGGAAAGGCATAAGTGGGCTGAAGGCTCTCTTGGGTGCTATTCCTCTCGACTGCCCAGACTGACCTTGGTAGAGAGGCCAGCAAGGCTCCCTGGCCTCATTCCCTTGGTCATCTTGTCTCTTTCTTCCAGGCTCCAGCTCACTTGTCAATGGCAACCTGCGACTGTACAGCTCTGTGGGGGACCTCCGGCCCGTGCACTATGGCGAGGATCCACTCATCCCCCCGCCTCCCCCAGGACCAGCCCCAGGCCCCCCTGAAGATGTCCCATCACCTGCTGCTGAGGAGTCCCCACCACCTCCTCCACCTGCCACAGCTCCTCCCCCACCTCCCCTACTGCTGGAACCCCCACCCCCACCCAGCACAGCCCCACCTCCACCCCCAGCTCCAGGGGCCCTGTCCCCCCCATCCACCGTATCTTCCCCATCTACACCCACTCCCCCTGACTTCATCCCACCTGCCCCACCCATGGCCTTTTCGGCCCCACCCCCACCCCCTATGCCAGCCCCAACCCCCCCAGCACCGGCATCTCCCCGGGTCCAGCTTTTCCCGCCTGGGAGTGTCACCAAGTGGAAATCAGAGGTGGCTCTGAATGGCAAGCAGCCAGAGGTCCCCAGAGCCAGCCCCCCAAGGAGCCCAGCGGAACTTAATGGGAACCACCTGCAGCCCAACGTGGAACCCCACCTCACTTTCCCCCGCTCGTTCAAGGTGCCGCCCCCAACCCCAGTCAGGACTTCATCCATCCCAGTTCAGGAAGCACAAGGTGCTCCCCCCCAGGAAGAGGGGATCACTGAGAAGGCTCCCAGCCGGCTCTCACTGCCTCCCACCTTCCACATCCGCCCCGCATCCCAGGTCTACCCAGACAAGGCCCCGGACCCAGACCGCTCTGGGGAGCTCAAGGCGGAAGCACCGGACAGCCTGAAGCTCTGCCAGTCCCAGTCCCAGACAAATGAGCAAGCTGCTCCCCCTCCCCCTCCTGCTCCTCCACTCCCTCCTCCTGCTCCCCCTCTTCCTCCAGCTGCCCCACCCTTGCCTTCTGCTGAGAAGGCAGCCCCTGCACCTGCTGGCTTTACGAAAAGCCCTAAATCCATTTCCCCTGCTCTCAAACCCAAACCCGAACCCAAACCCCCCAGCCCAGAAGACACAGCCTCATCATCGCCCGTGGACTGGCGGGACCCCAGCCAGATGGAAAAGCTGCGGAGTGAGCTGGCCGCCTACCTCTGTGGCTCCAGGAGAGAAGACCGATCTCTGGGCCCCAGGCCGGGCTCAACTGTGACCTCCCAGAGCAGGGAGGATAAGAGGGGCCCTGACCTTCCGGAGGCCAAGGAGTCCCCCTACAGTGTTCCTGGGACGAGTTCCCACGGTGAGGATGCCAGCCTGGCCCTGCCCCCTGTGGACTATGTCCCCCAGGACTCTCCAACTCCCAGTGTCCAGCAGCTTCGGAATGAACTGGAGGCCCGGCTTTCCTCGACGGCGCAGAGGGAAGGCAAGCCCAGCCTAGGCTCCCTGCCTCCCAAACCCCGGCTAGAAGGGGGAAGAATCTTTGAAAACGGGATGAATGGCAAATTCTCCAAACCGGGGACTAAGGACCCGTCGCCTTTGCCCTCCTCCCCTCTAGCAGCCTCACCACTCCAGGCCAAGGCCACGCCTGGGCCAGCCATACGACCCAAGGCCACACCTGGACCAGCCATACCACCCAAAGCCTCACCTGGTTCATCTATATCACCCAAGACCTCACCTGGGCCAGCTACACCAGTCAAGGCCTCACCAGTCAAGGCCACACCTGGACCAGCCATTCCACCTAAAGCTTCACCTGCTCCATCTACGTCACCCAAGACCTCACCTGGGCCAGGTACACCAGTCAAGGTCTCACCAGTAAAGGATATACCTGGACCAGACAAACCTACCAAGACCCCACCTCAGCCCATCACATCATCTCCACAGATGGCAGAGAGGTCAAAATCCGGAGAAGCTGCAGCACCCTCCCCACCAAAGCCACAAGGGTCACCCTTGGGGACCAGAGCCATCATCTCTCCTATGCTCCCCGCAAAGACCTCCCCTCCCAATCGGGAGGAAGCACCTTTTGTCTATAAGCCCCATCGTGGTCAGAACAACCCCAGCCATGAGGTTGCCATGGTGACACCCACCCTGGCACAAGGAGAGACTTCCGGGTTGGGGGGTCTCACTAAAGTGCCAAACCCCCAGAACCTACCAGCCATCTCAGCCAAGCTGGCGGCAACAGACCAACTCCTGAGACATCCAGTGACTGGGGAGGTGGTGGAGCAGGGCTCCCCCATGGCCCTGCTGTTAGCTGCCCGGCAGAGGGCACAGAAGGGGAGGCCTTCAGGGACCCCGGGGCTGGGCCGGTCCTCCCTGCCAGGGAGCCTGCGCAACCACAGCAGCCACAGTCCTGCAGAGGCCAGCTCTGACAGCATCTTTTACAGCGAGGGCCGCCCCAATTCCTTCACTGTGGTCCCCAGGTTAGCCAAGGAGGCGGAGAAAGACTCCCGGCCAGCCTCATCGTCATCATCATTGGTGGGGCAGCCTTCAGTTCCCAATCAGTGGACGCTTCCACCCAGAAGAGACACCCAGGACATGGAGCCCAACCACCGGTACAAGTTGTCCAAGGCTGAGCCCCAGCCCCTTGTGGCCTGGGAAAGGCCAGCCCCCTCCAACCTGCGCCAAAGCCACCTGCTGCCCAAGTCCTTCTCATCCCCACCTTCTCCTTCCTTGAAATGGGAAGAAGAAGAGGAGGAGGAGTTCAACTTTGAGGTCATCCCACCACCCCCAGAGTTCAGCAATGACCCTGAGCCCATGCCCCCAGCTGTGCAGTATCAAGGCCGCCGTGGCTCTCCTCCTCAAAAGGACTTCTCAGACTTGGGGCAGCCCCTCGGTGCACCTCCCAGTGGCTTCTCACGCTTCCCCAGGGGTGCTGTACCCTATTCCGGAGGAGGAACTGGGGGACCAGAGCGCTCCTCGGGCACCGGCCGCTCGCTCATCAAGAAGCGCTTGTATGTTGGGGAGACCAACCGCAGCCCCACACAGCCCCCTGGTGGCCCAGGCCGCAGCCTCAGCACCCCCAACTGCTTCGGGCCACAGTCGGGATCTGGAGGGCCCTTCACCGGACCTGCAGGCCCGGAGATGCGCCGTGTCAACTCAGCTGGGCGCATGGCCCGTGGTGGCCTGCAGGCACCTAGGCCCACCCTGGAGGGTATTTCCCATGGTGGTGGCACAGCCGAGGCCAAGGCCAGAACTGGCAACGGAGGCAGTGGGGGCAGTGACTACAGCTTCGCTTCAGCCACGGTCAGGTGAGCTGGGGCTGGACCACAGGAAGGGAGATTTGGGTGAATGTGGGGGACTGTCCATGGATGCACTGCTTTGGGACCACAGAGGATCTGACCAGGCCATGGCCATCAGTCAAATTTTAATTCTGCCCTGTGGCTTGCAGAAAGAACCTGGGAAAGCCACTACCTTTCCCAGAGGGTGCTGCCAGCCAGCAGCTCTACCTGTTCCTGTGTGTGTGTGTGTGTGTGTGTGTTCGGTCTCCCCAGGCCCCCCAATCCCAGGGCCTGGAGCTAAGTGTGGAGTGGAGGTGTGGGGTAGAGGCAATGTTGCCCATACTATCCTATGGTCAGCAGGGTCTAGAGTGCCAGGAGACCTGGCATCTGATACACTAAGCCCAGAGTTGGCAGGAACAAATGTAGTAGAGCTGAATTGGGGCTTTTAGTGCCCTGGAAGAGGCAAGGGGTGAGGATACTGGTGAGGCTGCTAAAACCATTAACCTTGGGTCTCTCTGTCTCATCCCACCCAGGTCTCCCCGCAGCAGTCCCCACTATGGAAGCCCCATCAACACGTTCACCGTGCGACCGGGGACCCGACATCCCATCTCCTATGCCTACTCAGGGACCCATCGGAAAGCTGTGCCCTGAGCTGGGGGGTGCTGTGTTACCTCTCCCCACAAGGGGCATGGGCCCCGGGCACTTGTTTTTGTTGGGGGTAGGGTGAGGGCAGGTGATGGGAGGGATGCAGCAAGTGGGGGGCAGGCAGAGTGGGGCACTGAGGAGGCTGCTCCCCGAGAGATGGGTGGTAAATGAGAAGCAGCCGCCCTGGCCCGGAATGCCAGGAGGGGCTAGAGGGAGGAGAGGGGCACCTCTAAGGCCCTGACTTTCTGCCCCTGCTCTCGGTACTATCTGCTTTAGCAACACTTGTTTAAAGCCGCTTTCTGAGCACAGTCTGACAGATTCTGAAAGCCCTGTGGTGCGGCCACAGCTCTGCACCAGGAGCCTTGTGGGTAGTGGTGATTGCTTGCAAGTAGCTATTTATGCTCCACTGGCTGCACCCCCCGAACCTACCCAACAGGAATTTCTGGCTACATCAGAGGGGTCCAGCAATATGAGCAATATGCATGTACAGCTTGTGGAGAAGGTTCTGGAACAGAAGCCATTGGCGTTGGCAAAGTGGGAGAGGCAACAGGGAGAAAAAGCCACCCCCACCCGAGGAGTTGACTGCTGCTACTGCTGGGGATGTGTGTTGGCGAGTCTGAGGTAGCAGGACTTGGCTAGCCTGGAGCAGGTGGCCCTACGGCCCTTACTGCAGTGATCTGGGTCAATAGACTTCCTTCCATGTTTATAAGCAGCCCTGGCTTGGATATGTGGTTGCCACAGACTTCCCAGGGGGTGGGATTTCTTGGTTTACTTGGTTTTAGATCCTGGTGGTCTGAATCCTGGAGCCAGGCCCCAGGTGACCTGAGTCAGAGTGAGGGCAGGGGAGGAGGCTGAGCAGGAAGAGCATGGGGTTCAGACGCTGGAAGGAGTATGGGGATGGCAGGTGTGCAGGTGGCCAAGGCCAGCCATCCTAACGGGGCAGGGGACCTGGGTTTGAGAAGTGAATCCTACCCCGACATAGCATGAGTTCTGTAAATGTGTATGTGCCTCCCTGTCTGTTTTATTAAAAGAAAAAAAGATTAATTTGTTTGCTGGGTTAAGGCTTGGGGGTGGTGGAGTGTGGACTCCAAGCTGTATATGGCCTTGGCTGGGAGTGGGGGAAGGCGCTGTGGAGAAGGGCTGGTGTCACTTGGCATGGGAAATAAACAGGTTGGTTTGCACTGGCCTCCAGTACTAAGGGTGTGCAAAGATCGTGGTGTGAGGAGGTGCTGGGGAAGCTGAGAAGGGCACAGCTGTTTGCAGGGTGTTGGGAACAGCTGGAGAAAGCCCAACTTTTT
Source organism: Ochotona curzoniae (assembly GCF_017591425.1). NCBI lineage: Eukaryota > Metazoa > Chordata > Mammalia > Lagomorpha > Ochotonidae > Ochotona > Ochotona curzoniae. Next base: position 7,356,249 of record NW_024466004.1, on the reverse strand, counting down.
TTTGTTTACAATTTTTTTAAAAGAATTATTTATTTATTGGAAAGTCAGATATATACAGAGAGGAGGAGAGACAGAGAGGAAGATCTTCCGTCTGATGATTCACTCCCCAAGTGAGCACAACGGCTGGTGCTGCGCCGATCCGAAGCCAGGAACCAGGAACCTATTCCAGGTCTCCCACACGGGTGCAGGGTCCCAAAGCTTTGGGCCATCCTCGATTGCCTTCCCAGGCCACAAGCAGGGAGCTGGATGGGAAGTGGAGCTGCTAGGACTAGAACCGGCGCCCACATGGGATCCCGGTGCATTCAAGGCAAGGACCTTAGCCACTAGGCCAAGCCGTTTACAAATTTTTTGTTATTATCACTTTGTGTTACAGTTCCATAGGCCCTGGGATTTCCCTTACCCCCACCTCAAGTCCCCTCCCCACCACTGAGTTGCCCTATATTATTACTGTAGTATTGTTCTTCATAAACAGTCATATTTCCATCGTTGTGGGCATGGACAATGGCACAGAGTCCAGCATCCTATTGTCAAGATATAGTTAACAGTTTCATTAGGAGTCCATCTTTGATCTGGAAGTAGAGATGCATACTGCATCATATCCTCACATCTTGATATGATAATCTCCATTACACAGTTACTATACATCTCCTTAAATGAAAAGCCACATTACAAAATCAACAACAGAAAGAAAAATAAAAAATTTACAATGCCAGGAAGTTCTCAGAGTCTCCATCTGCCCAGATATTCACTGCCAACTGCCAACATTTGGTTGTAGTAGTTGATGGATTTGTTCTGTCCTCCATCCTCTGCCATAGTACCAGGTGTCCTCTGGAGGCTCCAATGTACTGCCATATCCTCCATGTGCATTTGGAGATGTTGTCCACTACTCCTGCACCACCGAGGAGGCCCAGCTCTGACACATGCACTCCATGATCAGACCATGGAACTTGCAGTTCTCTCTATGGTTGGGGTTCTGAGCCCAGTGGTTCATTTCAGGGGGAATTACCAAGGAGACCTCATCTGAGGTGATCCCAGACCTGATTCTTGTGTGTGCTTGTCAATACAGGGTCCGGCACAGTCCATCACCCCAATCAGCTTATGCACACACTGGTAGTTGCAATTGCAGGTTTAGGTCTGTCTCCAGCCCCATGTTTTATGCAAACCAATGGGTGTTGCAGTCCAGCTAGATCCTGCCCACCACATACTTGGCTGCCGGAGTCCAGCTCCAGCTGAGTTCGGAACTCGCAAAGGGTGTGTGGATGAGGCGCAAAGAAAGAAAGAAAGAGACGGACCACTAGGACTTCATCATCAAAATGGACCACGCACAAAAGCTGTCTGCTTTATTTATACAAAATCAGTCAAACTCTGGCTCAGACTTTTTACGTCATGGTCAAGTGGGTGTTTCTAAAGATAACTCTGCCATTTGTTTCACTTAAGGCTAGGGTGTTAACCACCTGGTGCCTGGTACCTAGCGCCTGGCTAGGAAAAAGTTCTCAATAGATGGTGCATATCAATCACTAAACACATTCCTACCACAATTACTCTACAGCTTGGTCTTGAGACAGTCAAGGAAGGAAGGGCTTCACAGGAGGGACCTAAAAGATCAAAGAAAGAGGGAAAAAAAAGATTCCACTACACCTGAAGGCAGAACACCCTTGATTAGCATAGGATCAAAAGGGGAGTTAGCACCCTTGATTAGCATATTGCCACAGGATGCAGCCATAACATCCCAACCAGCCCTACTATCTAGTCCACACTGGTGCCAGCAGGTACCACTATCTGTCTAGCTGTGTCTGCATCTGACAGAATTTGCCCCCTGTGCCAGCATCTGTCAGCTGATGCTACAGCAAAGCCCAACCCCCTCCACACACACCAACTCTGGCTTATACATGTACTAGAAGGTACAGTCAGCCCAACCTGGCTTTTCCCTGAGCCAGCTCACATGTAGGCTATTATATATTGTGGCCCTACCCGGCCTGGTCTTCCCCCATCCCAGCTCTCATGCTCACCAGTGGGATTAGTGAGTAGGGGGCTTTCCCACAGCTCCCCCCACTGGGTCTGTCCCCACCTCACCCCTCGTGTTTCACATGTGCTGGTTGGGTGCTGCAGCCCAGTCTGGCACAGTCTGCCTCACCTCATCATTTGCCAGTGGGTGCTATAGCCTGGCCAGGCCCGGCCTACCCCCAATTCTAGCTCACGCTGGTGGGGACTACAACCTAGTCCAGTCCTGCCAGCCCCCAGTCCCAGCCATTCCTAATGTGGACTGGCTGGTGTTGCGTCCCGACAGGCCTGACCCACACTCCATTCTGGCACTCAGATTTGCCAGCGGGTGATATGAACTGACCCAGCCTGGCCTGCCCCTGATCTGTGCCAAATGTATGCTGGTGGGTACCGTGTTTTGGCCTGGTCTGGGCTGCTCCCCATCTTGGTTCTTGCATTCACCTGCAGGGAGCTTGTCCCAGTAGAGGAGTTTCCAAGCTGCTCCATCAGGATCTCTCCCAACGCCAGATCTCGTGCACACTGGTGGGTCCAGGGCCAGACCTACTTAGTCTACCTCCTGTCTTACAGGAACAATGGCTGTTCCTGACTGGTCCTCATCCATTCTGGTTCTTTTTGTTGGGTGCTACAGCCCAGCCAAGCCTGGTCCGTACCCAGACACAGCTCAATCATGGCTCAGCAGGGTTAGAGACCTAGCCTAGCCTGTCCTACACCCATCCTGGTTCTCACAAACAACAGTGGGTGCTGGGGTCTAACCCAGTCCAGCACATCCCTTACCTAGCCCACACCCATGCCGAGGGATCCTGCAGCCATATCCTGACCAGATCACAGCCCCCAACCTGCCCCTTATGCTCACCGATGGGAATCACACCCCGGCATCCCCTTTGCTTCCCAACCAGGCCTGTTCCCATTCCACAGATCCATGTGTGCCAATGGTTGCTCTGACCTGGCCTGGCATATCTCCTCATCTGTCTCAGCCTTTGCCTTCGGATGCTGCAGCCTGGCCTTATCTAACCAGCCTCCAGTCCCAACTCTTGTTGGCGGGTGCTTCAACCTGGACCTGCTCAGTCTGCTCCCATTCTTGGCTCATGTAAACTAGCAGGTGTCATACCCTACCCCGGCATGACCTGTACTCCAGCCTGGTTTCTGCACTCACCAGTGGGCTAAGGTTTGCTTGGCCCTGCCCGGTCCACCCCCTTCCAAAACCAACCCACACACTTGCCAACAGATGGGGCTACCTTCCTCAGCTTGCCTGAATCCTAGGTCTGGACCACATGCTCACCAGTGGGAGCTATAACCCCGCAGGGGAGTTTTCCAGGTCCCCCTACTCAGCTCACTCCCAGACCCAGATCTCACATGCACCAGCAGGTGCTAGGCTCTTGCCCATCATAGCCTGCCCCTCCATCTTGGCCTTTGTATGGGCTGGTGAATGTTGTGGCCTGGCCCGCCCCACACCCTGCATGGAGATACCCATGCAGGTGCTGCAGCTTGGACCTGCCCAGCCTATTCCCGGCCCCAGTACCTCTGAGTGTTGTTGGGTTCCATGTTCACATCTAATTCAGTCCATCACTACCCCAACTCTTGAGCTAATCAGTGGGACTTATATTTCCACAAGGCTGGGTCCACTTATCCCCCACAGAATCTACCCTTGGACTGCATTCTCTCGTGTGCTGGTTAGTGTCATGGCCCTGCCTGATATGACCCATCCCCTGTTCCAACACTCAGTCAAGTACTGGGTCCCCTGTTCCAACACTCAGTCAGGTACTGGGATATAGCTCTGCTACACAGGCCCCCAGCTATAGCTTTTGTGTGAGCTGGTAGGTGCTAGTCAGCGATGCTCTGCGCTAACAAGCCCATCTCAGGACCACAGTTCCCATGTGGGCTGGTGAACCAGTCTGATGCATACAAATCTTCCAGTCTCTCCCCTCCAAAACCACCAGGTCTCAGTCCCCTCGCTTACCTACAAGTACAGTGGCCCTGTTGTTGGTTGTCCCTCGGGATTCATTCCTCACCTACACATATCGTGGCTTTATCCATGGATGTCCCTAGGCAATAATTCATCACCCCCAAGTCCCCAGAACTTGACAGCAGGCAGATCGTGGCGCCAGTTGGCACTCTGGCCACCCAAGCCAAGATGGCCCCAGCCACTCAGAAGCAGCCAGGCCAGGCCATGACCCCCACAACCAGCTAGAAGTGGTTGATGGGGTGAGGGGACCCATTTGCATGCCCAACCCTTCAATCCCTCCAAGCCGGGTCCAAGATGGCCCTAGCCGTGCCTAGCCTTTTATTTTTTTTCCCCTTCTCTAGACTTCTCAGGGGGAAGGAGCAGGTCTCTCCTATGGACATCATGCCATCCCTGCTAAGGCTACTGTGTCAATTCAAGGCAGCCAAGCATTTCTGAAGCAAGCACCTGAGTTAACAAGTAGGTGCCAGGCAATGTGTAATGATGTGCAGTGGTGACATCACAGCCTAGTGGAAGAGGGGAGGGTGCAAATGCCTGGTGCCGTTATCAACTCACAAGAAGGCAGGAAGGGTGGGAAGAGGGTGTGGGTGGAGGACAGGAAGGACTCCCTTCAGCAGTGTGGCTGGGGAAGGCATTCCATGTAGGGATGACGTCTGTGCTGACTGAGCCAGGGCCCCAGCACACGCCCAAACCTCAGCAGTTGCTCAACATTTGGCATCTGGGGCGGGATCCGCCCCCACGATATCCCGGAAGGCATTCTTGGGGTGTCTTGCTGATCTGCCTCTGGGCACACCTCTCATGGCTGTTCCTGCTCCAGAGGAGGAAACAGAACAGGCTGGGAGTGGCACCTCAAGGCCGGGGGAGCTTAACTCCAAGCCCCTAGAGTTGATGACTCAGTTGCCAGTTGGGCTGCCAGGAAGGGCCTCCCCAGCCTCTCGCATCTTGGAATTTCCTCATTTTCCTCTTTCTCTCCACCTTCCTCTCCATCCCCCAGCAACCCTGCCCTGGTGATGCCTTCATCCTGGTACCATGGAGTGGGGATGATGATGGCTGGAACTCCCAGTAAGACGCAGCCTTCTCTTCCCTACTCCCTCCTTTGCCTTTTCTGGACCTGGGAGCAGGGCAGCAGGAAGCTGTGAAGTTGAACCCAGGCCAGGGGAGACAGGGCGAGAGACCCTGAGCTCCTGGCTGTGTCTGATAGCTGTGTGATCTTCAGCTCATCTGAGTGGTTGGGCTGGGAGGGACTCAGGGAGGGTGAGCGAAAGACGCCCATGCGCACTTGCATGTGCAACCATGATCTGGGACAATCCAGAAACCCTTCCAGATTTGGACTTGGGGAACATCATGTTGCAAACTCCTGGTGTGACGGTAGTAACTGCCAACCTCGCTGTACTGCAACAGTTCCCCTGGTCTCGGTCATACCTGTGCCAGCCTCTAGAGCATGCAGGTCATGTCACTCCCTTGAGTCTGTTTCACAAATGACAGTTCCAAGGGGAGGAGTTGCTCAGAGTGGCCTGTCTAGGTGGAAACTGTCAAATGCCATCACCTCTGTCCCCTGCCAGCTGTGTCCACTCTCATCTGTTTGTCCTCTTACAATTACAACCACTTCCCTACCCCACCCCAAAATGAAACTTTGCAGCCACCCTCACAGTAGTTTGAAACCTAGTCAGTGTGCATGAGGTAGACAGGCGTGGGTGGGGCAGAACACCCCTGGGCCAGGTTAACCACGCCTTGGTTTCCCTCCTGGCTGCTCTCGGGGTGTGGCCTAGCCCCACTGGCCAGAACCTCGCCTCTTGATGAGGCCCAGCCTGAATCAAAGCAGCAGCTGAGGGGGCCAGTGTTGTAGGTTCAGCTGCCACTCGGAACATCCCAGATTAGAGTGTTGGTTTGAGTCTCAGCTGCTCTGCTTCCCATCCAACTCCCTGTTAATGTCAAGAGCTTGGGCCATCCATCACCTATGTGGGAGGAGTTCCAAGTTCCTGGTTTCAGCGTGGCCCAGACCTGGGTGTTGTCACCATGTAAGGAGGAAACCAGCAAATTTAAGATCTCTCTTTAACTCTCTGTCATTCTACTTTTCAAATAAATCTATCTAAAATATGGGAAGGGAAAGCTTTCTCTCACCTGAGGCGCTCGCCGTGCAAAGCTGGGGACCTGAGGTGGCTTTGGGACAGGGAGGGGTGAGGCAGAGGCCCCCTCAGTGCTCAGCTCCCAGTGAACCTGCCCTTACCTGCTTGCCCCACCTACCCACCCCCAGCAGCCGTCTCTCATCCCCGCAGCTCAAAGGTAATTCAAATGGCGTCCAGTCATGAGTCAGCTCTCTGGGCCACTGTCACCAAGCACACAGCCTGGACCTCTTCCCTTGAAAGCCCTAGGATGCCCAAAGGCTGCAGCGAGGCGCTGTGGGCCAGGAAGGTGGGAGAAGGTACAGACACTCAGGCGGAAGTCCCACCCCCAGATGTCTGCCTGGTCCTTTGCCTTTATCCATTGTGGCCAAGCCTCGGCACCTTCCTCTTTGAGGACTGTTCTCTGACTTCTGCTCTCCTCCTGGGGCTCTGCACCTGTCTTCCTGTCCCTTAGCTCCTCTGTCTGTACAGGTGCCTGGCTATGCAAAGGGAATGGTTCTTCCCCTTCTCTCTTCTCTGGGGCTGCGCAGACAGAGCAGACGGCCCCACAAACTATCTTGCTTACTACTCAGGGCCAAGCTCTTCCCCATCCTCAAGGCTGCCTCTCTTTCAAGGCCCAGCTTGAAAGATGTTTCTGCAGAAGCCACCTCTCCTGGCCCGGGTCTATAGGGACTGTTCCCTACTCCTCATTCTCAGTCCAGACATCCCTTCCACACATACCCTGGTGTCTGTTGTTTCCCCCAAGTTTCCAGCTGCTTAGGTGCTCTGCAGTGCGAGGATATTACAGCAGTCACAAAGGCGCTGGGCCAAGCCACAGTGCAATACCTGGCACCTGAAGTTTCTCACATAGGTCCTGAATGAATGTATGTGAACGCTTGGTTAGTTGAGTAGCAATAAAGCACTAGTTACATTCCTTAGGGGCAAAGGCTATGGTCTCGTGCACACCTAATGTGTAACCCAGCATTATGCTGAGGCTAGGTGGCAACCGAAAGGCACGGTTTCAGGGTTGGGTTTCCAGGGTGGCATCGCCAAAGTGCCAAGGTGCCCTTGCCAGGTGTACAGTACAGTGACTTCTGGGCAGGGACATGAGGAACACGGAAGTGGTGGGACCAGGTGAGGCCTTTCCAGTCTGTAAAGTAGGAGGGCGTGGCCATCTCAGAACACGGCCAGGCCTCTTGCACCTTGCCTGGGCACTGACCATTTGGGGCTGTGGCAGAGGCACTGTGAGCCATATGGCTAACCCCACCTGACTTCCTTGTCCTCAGCAACCTTCCTTCCTCCCTGAAGAAAGGATCTCTTCCCACTTCATTGCTGCATTAGCCTGCCATCCTGCTGGGACCCTCATGCCTTCTCTCCTCCTTTTCCTTCTTTTTTTTTTTTTAAAAGATTTATTTTTATTATTTTTTTATTGGAAAGGCGGATATACAGAGAGGAGAGACAGAGAGGAAGATCTTCCGTCTGATGATTCACTCCCTAAATGAGCACAACGGCTGATGCTATGCCGATCCAAAGCCAGGAGCCTCTTCTGGGTCTCCCACACGGGTGCAGGGTCCCAAAGCTTTGGGCCGTCCTCAACTGCCTTCCTGGGCCACAGGCAGGGAGCTGGAAGGGAAGCGGTGCTGCCATATGGGATCCCGGGCGTGCAAGGCGAGGACCTTAACCACTTGTGCCACCGTGCCGGGCCCCTCCTTTTCCTTCTTTTTCCAATCCCTCCACCCGCTTGGCTTACAACTTTCCAGTCCTGGCCCATTTGACACTGTTCCACACAAGCCCAGGAGTCAGGAGAGGTGCTCTTGGTCACTGCAGAAGGCAGACATGCACTCAAGTAACCACTGTGGGGCAGAATACAGAGCCCCCTCCATCCCCATCCACACCACCACCCCACAATAGCCTGGCGGCCAAACCCCATAGTTGACCACACTGAGTGTTGTTGGCCCAGCCCTGTGGCTGGTCACTTTCAGTTCTGTGAGCCTGGTGAGAGCATACTCCTGTCATGGGCAGGGGCAGGAGGGCTGCTATTTGTGTGTTTGCTTTTGCTACACTCAAGATGCTTGGAGCGGGGTAGGGGTTTGTTACAGCCATTAGGATCCTCCTTGGGATCTGCCGTGGCATAGCAGAGTTCCTGGACTGGAGTGCTGGCTCTGTGCCACCTTCAAGCTTGCTGCTTAACATGTGGTCTGGGAGGTAGAAGATGCTAGCTAAGTAAGTGTTTGGGTCCCTGTCAGATTGAATTTGGGTTCCTGGCTTTGGGCTAGCTCAGACCTGGCTATTACAGTCATGTAGAATTAAACCAGTAAAAGGACAGAGATCCTTTTCAAAGAAATTAAAAACAGTGCCTGGAGTGATGACTCAGTGGTTAAATCCTTGCCTTGCACACACTGGGATCCTACATGGGCTCCACTTCCATTGCAGCTCCCTGCATGTGTCCTGGGAAAGCAGTAGAGAATGGTCCAAAGCCTGGGGAACCTGCATCAGCATGGGAGACCTGGAAGAAGCTCCTGGCTCCTGGCTTGGGACTGGCTCAGCTTCAGCTGCTGCAGCCACTTGCGAAATGAACCAGTAGATTTGAAACCAGGAGCCAGGAGCTTTCAGGTCTCCCATGCAGGTGCAGGGTCTTCTTGAAGGCCTTGGGCAATCCTCTACAGCCTTCCCAGGTCACAGGCAGGAAGCTGGAAGGGAAGTGGAACAGTCAGGGCCAGAACTGGCACCCATATGGGATCCACGTGCATATAAGGCAAGGACTTTAGCCATTAGGTTACCACGCTGGGCCCTAAAATAAATCTTTTTTTTTTTTTTAAGATTTATTTATTTACTAGAAAGTCAGATATGCAGAGAGGAGGCGAGACAGAGGGGAAGAGCTTCTGTCCGATGGGTCACTCCCCAAGTGAGCGCAACGCCTGATGCTATGTCGATCCGAAGCCAGGATCCAGGAACTTCCTCCAGGTATCCCATATGGGTGCAGGGTCCCTAAGCTTTGGGCTGTCTTCGACTGCTTTCCCAGGCCACAAACAGGGAGCTGGATGGGAAGTGGACCTGCCGGGATTAGAACCAGTGCCCATATGGGATCCTGGTGCGTTCAAGGCAAGGACTTTAGCTACTAGGCCACGCTGCCGGGCCCCCCTAAAATAAATCTTAAAAAAATTAAAAACAAACACACAAACAAACAAAAAACACTTGGAGAATGAAACCTATATATGGAAAAAAAAAACACATTTTATACTTTTATCTTTTGATGACTCCCTCTTAGCCATTTAAAGTGATCTCTGATATTAACTGTCACCTAATTGTTCCATTCAGTTAGGAGGGCAGTGAGAAGAAGGCATCTGTAGTTTGCCATAGTATCCAACAGAGCGGTCTCAACAGGGTGTGCAGAATGAGCCAGTGTTGGCCAGTAGGTGGCGCTCTGCTCATAGATTCCTGAACAAATCTGTTGAGTTTATGATCACATTTAGGTTAGGTCAATTTCTCCCAGAAAAACAGCACAGAGCTTATTGTGGTCTGATACAACAATTATTCTACTTTTTTTTTTTAAGATTTTGTTTTGGGCCCGGCAGCGTGGTCTAGTGGCTAAAGTCCTCGCCTTGAACACGCCGGGATCCCATATGGGTGCCGGTTCTAATCCCAGCAGCTCTGCTTCCCATCCAGTTCCCTGCTTGTGGCCTGGGGAAGCAGTCGAGGATGGCCCAATGCTTTGGGACCCTGCATCCGTGTGGAGACCTGGAGGAAGTTCCTGGTTCCTGGCTTCGGATCAGCATAGCACCGACCGTTGTGGTCACTTGGGGAGTGAAGATCTTCCTCTCTGTCTCTTCTCCTCTCTGTATATCTGACTTTGTAATAAAAATAAATAAATCTTTTAAAAAATATTTTGTTTCAATTTTATTTGAAATGAGTTACGGAAAGAAGGACACAGAGAGAAATATCTTCAATCTACTGGTTCCTTCCCCCAATAGCTGCAACAGTTGTAGCTGAGCCAATCTGAAGCCAGAAGCCAGGAGCTTCCTCTAGGTCTCTGACGTGGGTGGCAGAAGCCCAAGGCATTGGGCCATCCTCAGCTGCTTTCCTAGGTATATAAGCAGGGAGCAGAATTGCAAGAGGAGCAGCTGAGACTTGAACCGGTGTCCATAAATGATGCCAGCACATCAGGCGAAAGCTTAGCCTGATACCCCACAGTGTTGCACGAGAAGTAGTGATTCTTAAAGTTGGGCATGCCTGGAAGACTTGTTTAAACCCAGGTACCTAGGGGCGGCACTTGGCCCAGTGGTTAAGATGCTGGTTAGGACCCCAGTACTCGCTGGCAGAGGGCCTGTGTATTACCCAGATCCTGCTCTGCACAGCTTCTGCTAGTGCGGGTACTGGGAGGCAGCACCCCTGAACCAGCACTGAGAAGTAAAGCAGCAAATGAGAACCTCTCTCTCTTTCTCTCTCTTTTTTTCTCCTTTTCAAATATTAATAATTTAGAAGTATCAAAAACATCAGAAAGTACTCAGAGGCCCTGATTCAATCAGTTTGGAGCGAGGCTGGAAATTCACTGTTAGATAATTTATTAGAGAGAGGAGACACTCCTATCTGCTGAGTCACTTCCCAGATGCCTGCAATGGCCAGAGCTGGAGGACGCCAGAGTCAGGAGCCAGGAACTCAGCCCTGCTCTCCCAAACAGGATGCAGAGCCCTAACTACCTGAACCATCACCTTACTGCCTCCCAGCAGCTGCTCCGGCAAGAACCTGGAATCAATAATGGAGCTAGGAACTAACCCCAGGTAGCAGCTTCACCATGAGGCTTTAAAAAAATTATTATTATTATTATTTATTTTTATTGGAAAAGCAGATGTGCAGAGAGAAGGAGACACACAGAGAAAGATCTTCTATTCACTGGTTCACTCCCCAAGTGGCCACAACAGCGAGAGCTGATCCAATCTGAAGCCAAGATCCAGGAGCTTCTTCCAGGTCTCCCACATGAGTGCAGGGTCCCAAGGCTTTGTGCCGTCCTCCACTGCTATCCCAGGCCACAGGCTGGGAGCTGGATGGGAAGTGGAACAGCTGAGACATGAACTGACACCCATATGGGAATGCTGGTGCTTGTAGGTGGAGGATTAGCCAATTGAGCCACCTTACTGGGCCCCAGAGAATCTGCATTTCTAATAAGCTCCCAGGAAAGTGATCAGGCCTGATACAGGACCAGCATCCCGAGAGTCATGCTGTGCAGCCACAGTCAGTCACTCCGGCTCCCTATGGATAGCTAGAGTAAAGCAAGTAAGTCCCCAGGGACTAAGTGACCTTGCCAAGACCACACAACAGGAAAGAGCACCTGTTCCCCAGCCCTCTGCCTCCAGGGCCCTGTGACTGGGACAGGTGAGTCAGCACTTCTCCAGGGTGGGAGTGCAATAGAGAGTGCAGAGTCAGGATCAGCAGAGCCCTGGGAGGCAGTCACGGGGCCACTGTTGGGATGGGGGCAATGTTCCAGGTGTCCCCTCCCCTTGACGGCTAACCTTAGGAGTAGCACAACATTAAATAACTGGATCCTGTGCCCTTACCCTGAGCCCCTCACACTTTTCAGGCCTGAAGCTCTTGCTCCCCTGGCGGCTAGCAGTGCCGGGCTAAGTCCCCCCTTTCTCCTTGCCACCCTGTCTTCCCATGTATGCCACCACCTCTCCTCTCACTCCCTATGGGTGGCCCACATTCCCTGGCCAGTCCTTCCCAGGCTCTCAGCAGCTGGCAGGTGTAGGTAGCCCAGCTTTGCCCTCAATCCCGTCCCTCCCTCCCTGCTCAGGTGTGCACCCTGAGGCACTAACACAGAGATCCTGACCAACAACAGATTTGTGGGGACCTAGCAATGTTCTAAGTGCTTGGTAGGTATTCCTTCCTGGACTGCTCCCCATAAGCCCAGAAGGAAGGAGGCGTTTTTGCCTAACCAACAGCTGTGTGATTCGCCCTCGGTCACAGACTTAGCAGGTGGAAGAGCCTGGATTCCTGTGTGAGCAGTTGAGCTCAGGGGCTATGTGTCTCCTAAAACATTCCTGTGGTCTAGGCATGCAGATGTTAAAAGGAGAAAGCAGTGACAATATGTTCAGATTTGAGGGTCTAAGAGCCTCTGCTGGTCCTAGCCGCCCCTACTGCTGGTGCCTGAACGGTCTTCGTGCCTCAGGTCAGCTCTGAGGCTCCTACCCGGGGATGCTCTTGTGCCCCCAGAGGACATGTGGCCATGTTGCATACTTTTTTCTTGCTGACACCCCCAGGGGAAATTCCAAGGACCTCGAGGAGGCAGAGGCCAGGAATCCTGCCAGCGTCCTCTAGCATCCATGGCAGCTACGCACACCCAGCCCTGAGGAAGGGGCTGTGAGACCCTGAAATCAGCTGGAAGCTTTGTGACCTGGCTGCTGCTGCTTTTTTTTTTTTTCCAATTATTTATTTTTTTCCATTTTTTTATTATATTTTTGACAATCTTCACATAGTTAGATAGGGCACAAAGGCTCAAGGGCTACAGGAAAGTGGGTAAGACTATTATTTGCACATTGTTTCCTTCATGTATCTGAGGTAAAGAGGGATATTAAGGGGAGAAGCCCCGCCCAGTCTCCCACCCACCCCCTGTCCCTGATGTGGGGCGTGCTCCGAGGGTCTTGCTCAAGTGGTTTTGATAGTTCAACAGTTATGAATTGCTGCCAATCTCACCACTCCAAGCACGATGTCTTTGAAGAATCCACTAATTGACATAGTCCATCTTAGAGTCTCCATTTGACCAGTTTTTCACTGCCAACATATAGCTGAGGTGGTTGATTGACTTGTTCTGTCTTCTGTCTTTTCTTGGTTAGGGTTCTGGGTCTGGCAGTTCGATTGGGGAGATCCCCAAAGAAACTTTGTCTGAGGTGTTCCCAGACCAGATTCTTGTATGTACTAGCAAGTACAGGGCCTGGCACAGTCCATTGTCCCGATCAGCTGGTGGTTACAATTGCTGAGTTGGTTCTGTTTCCAATCCTGTCTTCCAGTGGAACCAATGGGTGTTGCAGTCCAGCCTGGTTCTGCCCAGCACACACTTGGCCCTCACATAAACCAGTGGGAGCTGCAGCCTAATCGGAGTGACCCACAATAACCCCCACCAGGCCTGCCCCCTACCCTGGTTTGCCAGTATATGCAACAGACTAGTCCAGTCTGTCCCACATCCCATTCAGCTCTCGTACATGTCAATGGGCATTGAAGCCTGGTCCCATTTAGCCAGCTCCACTATCCAACCTGGCTGCTTCTTTCCAGTCCCGGGGTGGTGGTGAGGCGTCCCTGTGACCTGCCTTGGTGAAGGTGGTCAGACACGCCTGTGCACAAGGGTGAAGAGAGGGCTTGGAGGGTGCAGCTCCTACTCACAATCCTGGAAGAACACACCCTATGCCAGGTTGGACCCAAGGAGAGCACAGGCTCCAGCAGTTGACATGTCCCTTTTCCCTCCACCAGGTGGCCCTCCTTGTTGTTCAGCTGACCAGGCCCCAGTGCTCCCACAGATAGGTATGCTAGGCAGGGATGGGGTAGGATCCCTGTTCCAGAGCACGTGGGATAGGGCTTCCAGCTCAACCTGGTCAAGTCAGCCTATGAGATAACAGGGGCTCAGAGCAGCAAGTCTGCCTTCCCGGCTTTCGGCCCTCAAGCTCCCCCAGTACATCTCATTTCATAGTTCCATGACAGGGCCACAGGATGACGCTTCAGTGCTGGGGAAAATGGCGGTCAACACTTTTCCTTTTGTCTGCCCCACACACCACGGTATGTATGATTCAGTAAGGGTCAGGAGAGGAACAAGAGGTGCCAGTCCATGGTGGAACAAAACAAAGCCAAAGAACATCAACACAGCCTGAAGATGCAGCCATTAGCTGGGACTACAGATGCCTGTGGTTGTGGGAACCCCGGCCCACCCATCCTTCCAGACTAGCTATGATGCATCACAAAGCCAGGCCTGGAGAACACAGGTGATGACCTAGTCTCACCCACACCGAGTGACAATCCCAGTGGAACCGCTACTCACGGAAGCAGCCGTTGACTCAGCGCTGCCACATGGCCTCCTAGGGCATCTGGGACTCAACAGGTACACAGCTGAGCTCCTGAGTCCCTCTGGGCCACCCCATCCCCTGTCCTCTGCATCCTTCCTCGGCCATTCTACTTCTCAATCAGCAAGCCCATGTTTTGTTCACTTCTTTTTCAAAACAAAAGAATTGTTATATTTTCCTGAAAAGCAGAGTTAGAGAGAGAGAGAGAGAGATCTTCCATCTGTTAGTTTACTCCACAAACAGCTGTAACAGCCAGGGCTGAGCCAGGCTGAAGCCATGACCCTGGAGCTTCTTCCTGGTCCCCCATGTGTGTGCAGGATCCCAAGGATTTGAGTCATTTTCCATTACCCAGGCCAGAAGTATAGTACCTGGGACTCAAACTGGTGCCCTTATGAAATGCCAGTGCCGCAGGAAGCAATTTTATCTATTATGCCACAGCACCAGCCCCTCTGGGTCAATTCTTACATCCTTCTTGGTCTAAGATAACACTCACCTGCTCTTGCTCCCCCTGCCATGCTCTGAATCTGTTGTACCTCCTTAGGGATGCAAAGCTCACAGCTGCCTCAGGGTACCTTCATCTGCTGTCCTGGGCCACCTGTGCTCTTTCCTGCCTCTCTGAACTTAGTTCCAACCTCCAGAGGAGGACCGGCCTGCCTGTAAGGAGCAACTCACACAGTGGCCCTGAAGACTATGAGAGCCCGCCATCTTAAATACCTGCTTCCCCTAAGATTAAGGCCTCACTTACGGAAGCTTCATGCCCTTTAGATTTAAACTGTATTCTCCATCAATCTGCTGTACTTCATGACACCATATGTGACGGCCTTGCTCACCAATCCCCTGCGGCACTTCCCCCAGTGTCCACTGACAGCCACGTCTGCCAATCCCGCAGCCCCGCACTCCCAACGCCCACGTCTAGGCTGTAAAGTCACCTTCCCTTTGTTCCCCCCTCTCTCTTTTCCTCTTCTCTCCTCAAGCACTCTCTCTGTTCCCACTTTCTCTCTGCCTTGTGGCTAGAAAGAATTCTTTATCCCACTGGAATAAAGACCTCTGGTGTGACATACTGTGTATTGCCGTCTTGGGTTTGTGGTGAAAATAGCCAACACATTCTCACTGTCTCCTAGAAATAGTCTCCATTTCCTCCAGATAGCAGATTGATCTTTTTTAAAAGATTTTAATTTTTAAAATTTTTATTGGAAAGGCAGATATACAGAGAGGAGGAGAGACAGAGAGGAAGATCTTCTAGTCGATGATTCATCCCCCAAGTGGCCACAACAGCCAGAGCTGAGCTGATCCAAAGCCAGGAGCCAGGAAACTCTTCCGGGTCTCCCATGCAGATGCAGGGTCCCAAGGCTTTGGGCCATCCTCGACTGCTTTCCCAGGCCACAAACAGGGAGCTGGATGGGAAGTGGAGCTGCCAGGATTAGAACAGGTGCCCATATGGGATTCCATTGCATGCAAGACGAGGCTAACATGCTGGGCCCAGCAAATTGGTCTTAAGTGAGGGTAACACATGTGCTGGAGGGGTTGGTGCAACAACTCAATAGGCTAATCCTCTGCCTGTAAGCACTGACATCCCGTATGGGTGCCGGTTCATGTCCCAGCTGTTTCATTTCCCATCTAGCTCCTACTTATGGCCTGGAAAAATAGTCCAGCATGGCTCAAAGCCTTGAGACCTTGTACCCATATAGGAAACCCAGAAGAAGCTCCTGGTTCCTGGCTTTGGATTGGCTCAGCTCTGGCCATTGTGGCCACTTGGAGAGTGAACCAACAGAAGATGAAAAATCCCTGCAAACCTACCTTTTGGGCCCGGCAAAATAGCCTCACTTTACATGTGCTAGGATTTCACATGGGTACCAGTTTGTGTCCCGGTTACTCCACTTCCCATTCAGCTTCCTGCTGGTGGCCTGGGAAAGCAGTGGAGGATGGTTCAAAGCTTAGGATCCTGTACCCAGATGGGAGACCTGGAAGACGCTTCTGGTTCCTGGCTTCAGATCAGCTCAGCTCTGGCTATTGCAGCTACTTGGGAGGTAAACCGGCTGTCAGAAAATCTTTCTCCCTGTCTTTCCTTCTCTTTGTAAATCTGCCTTTCCAATAAAAATAAATACATCTTAAAAATTGTTTTTAAACAAAAAACATTTTTGAAAACCTTGCCTTTCTAGTAACAATAAATAATTCTTAAAAAAGAAAGGAAGGAAGGAAGGAAGGAACAGAGGGAGGGAGGGAAGGAAGGAAAAAAAGAAGGAAAGAAAGAGAAATCAGCATTGCAGGTCACCTGTTTGGAGGGAACCTGGTGTCTTGGAGTGGCCTCTCCCTCCCTGTGGAAGTGAAGGCTCTGTGTCCCATGTCCCCTAAGCCTGGAGAGAGGCAGTACCTACCTCCCCACCCCCAGTCAAATGATGAGCCTCTGTGGCCTGCTGCCCTGCACCGGGCACTGCCTGGTTAGGTGAGGGCAGAGCCAAGCTAATCAGCAGCCCAGCGATTCCATACGAGACACTTTGCCTCTAAGTCCTGGTCGTTTATATCAACAGCAACAATAAACCAGATGATCCCTGTGTGAGTGAGGATAACAGGTACACCCAGCTGGTGAGGGTCCTGGGGGACTGGCAGAGCTGGGCCATGCGGAGTGCTGCACTGGGGACCTGGTTTCCCAAGTCACCTTGGCTTCTCATCTGCCCTCCTCACCCCTTCATGAACTCTCCAGGGAGCCCACCAGGACCCTGGGGCCTACCTCCTGACCTTCATGTCCCTCGTTGGTGGGCTCTCTTCCTCTGCAGCAGGTTTCAGCCCCCGAGGTGCACTCCCTGGAGCCCCGCCTGCTCAGGAAGAGTTTCAGCTCCCTCCTCTGTGGCGGGGACAGCTCCCTGGCCTAGCCCCGTAGGTGTCATCACACCTCATGCTGTGTCCCCCAGAGCCAGCTGATGCACACAGACCTTGTTTTTCTCAGTATCAGAAATAAGAAAAACAGAACCAAAACACTTGCATCTACTATTAAACCGTATCAAGCCATCTCTTAGGGTGGCAACATGTGGCGACTTCCGAGACATGGGAGTGGTGAGGAGTCAGGGAAGAGCGTCAGCCTGGATGGATTCTGAGACCCGCGTGCCTGCCCACAGCTGGCAGGCAACACAGACTGCTATGACAAGCACAAAGCCATTATGGTGTCAAGTACTCAATACAGCAAGAGCCAAGGGGCCATCAACCGGGGCCCAGATCAACAAGCTCTGGTGGGGCCATATCATGCAGCCAGGAAACAGAGAGAACCTCTTTATTATAGACAGTGTCTGTACAGAAACTATATACATGTATTTGCATTTGATACACACAGGATCAAATCTGCAAGAATAGATAAGGTCTCACTTATCTAATCACAAGCCAATAACCTGGATGGGGTTGGAGGGAGTGTCCGAGAAATGGGACAGGGGTCAGTAGCACAGTTAGCAACATTCTCTTTTAAATGTTATACTATACACATATGTAGGCTATTCCAAATTCATCCAAATCTTTTAACAAAGAAGGAAAAGAAATACTATTCATGAAGTAGAGAAAACGAAAAGTCACATGCTCCGAGAGGAGGACAGATACCTTGGCTTGGTCTTTGTGCATGGAAACGTCCATGGGGATTCTTCCTCCGTGGGCCGCCACTTGCCACTGTGTGCTGTCAGACCACACTGGGCATTAGGAGGCTGCTCCAGCACGCACCTGGGTGAGACAGAATGGCAGACCCACCGTCAGCGGCCGGAGGCCATGTGTGTGTGAATGCACAGCGGAGTCTAGAAGAGTCAGAATCCAGGGCCCCCAGCTCTTGCATTTTGGCCCACGGCTGAGGCCTCGGGCTGGTCCTCTGTGACTTCTGGGAGTCTCGAGGGATCCTGACCCTCTGTGGAGCAAAAAGCTGTCAGAGATGAAGTGTCTGGGAGAGGAGCTGTGAGATAGGGTCCCTAACACCTCTGGATGTCAGGTGACCTTGAGTGGAACAGTGACCAAAGGAAGGTGCAGGTAGACCCCTTGGCTTCAAGGGACCTTTCCTGGAACTCACTGAAGCGAGGGGATACCCATTTCTACCTCCCCACACAGGGTACTCTGGGCACCAGTGCCTCTGAGGGGGCCTCTCCCAGCTGTGCCAGAGAGACAGCTGTGAACCACAGGAACCAAGGGGCTCTGGAAAAGCAGTAACAGGAGGGCACAGGAGTGTCCAGGGATGCTCTGGGGGTGAGTGCCAGTTGCCTTGGCTTTGCGCCTGAATCCTCTTGGGTTGGCTCAGATGATGCCCGCCTCCCCTGCTTCCCACACCAGGACCTCAGGCCACCTCTCCCTCCTTACTCACCTCTTCCCGAAGCTTCACTTTCTAATCCCTCCTTCCCCTGTTCAGGTCTCAAGCCCAGGTTTCAGCCCTGGAATCTGTAAGGCCAATCTGCTCTGGCCAGCTGTTTTCCTGCATCCTGCTGAGTATAGGTGACAGTGTTTATCTGTCTCTGTGTTTATCTGTCTCCTTGACTACTCTGTCACCTTCCCAGCGGGAAGGGAGGTATCTGGTTGTCCAGGGGTTTGTCTTTCCTTCCCCCTCCCCAGGGACCAGGCTCAGGCTGCAGGGAGCAGTTACACTCGGTCTTGCTGATGGGCTGGAGTGTCTCTGGCCAGGGCTACTCTCCCTTTAGTAGCCCCTTTGCTGACTTCATGCTTGGCTGGTGTCAACCATGTGGAACTGCTGCTGTCTCCCATATGCACTTCAGGCCACAGGGATCCTCCCATCTCCTGCTATCCCCTTGCTGCCTACCACCTTCTGAGTAACCTACAGTGCCCTCTGGCAGGCCAGGGAGGCTTGCTCAGAGGCCCTGCTCCCAACCTCCTCCTGCACCTCCTGCTCCTCCTGCTCCCTCTGCTGGCCACATGCAGTCAAGGCATGTACATGTTTCTGCCTCCTAGTAAGTGCATTCCTTTCCTCACTCAAGATGTGATTCCAGGCAGCGGAGGATGCCCCAAGACCTTGGGCCCCTGGAGCCGCATGGGAGACCAGGAAGAGGCTCCTGGCTCCTGATCGGCTCAGCTCCGGCTGTTGCAACCATCCTGGGAATGAGCCAGCAGATAGAGGAGTTTTCTCTCTTTCTTTCCTGCTCTTCATATATCTCCCTTTCCAAAACAACAACAATAATAATAATAAATAAATCTTGTGCTTGTTTCGGCAGCACATATACTAAAAATAAATACATCTTAAGAAAATAAAGAACATTCCCTGGAAAAGGATTACCCCACCCAGTCTGCCATTACTTACCCTCTCAGAAGTCAAAATTTGGGCCTGGTGCGATAGTGTAGTGGTTAAAGTCCTCGCCTTGCACGTGCTGGGATCCCATATGGACACCGGTTCTAATCCCGGCAGCCCCGCTTCCCATCCAGCTCCCTGTTTATGGCCTGTGTATGCAGTTGAGGATAGCCCAAAGCCTTGGGACCCTGCACCTGCGTGGGAGACTCCGAAGAGCTCCTGGCTCCTGGCTCTGGATCAGCACAGCACCGGCCATTGCACTCACTTGGGGAGTGAATCATTGGCTGGAAGATCTTCCTCTCTGTCTCTCCTTCTCTCTGTATATCTGACTTTCCAATAAAAAAAAAAAAGAAGTTAAAATTCATGATTTGACATTATACATCTGTTGTGAGCTAGACCATAAGCTCAGGAAAGTGGGGCTTTCAGAGGGTGTGGGGAAAATATGTACTATTTTTTTTAAAGATTTATTTTATTTATTGGAAAGGCGGGTATACAGAGAGGAGAGACAGAGAGGAAGATCTTCCGTCTGATGATTCACTCCCCAAGTGAGCGCTACAGCCGATGCTATGCCAATCCGAAGCCAGGAGCCTCTTCCTGGTCTCCCACGCGGGTGCAGGGTCTGCTTTCCAGGGCCACAGGCAGGGAGCTGGAAGGGAAGCGGGGCTGCCGGGATAGAACCGGCGCCCATATGGGATCCCGGGCGTGCAAGGCGAAGACGTTAACCACTGTGCCACCGTGCTGGGCCTGAAAATATATACTATTAAAAATATTCAAGAGGAGTGGGCA
Organism: Ochotona curzoniae; assembly: GCF_017591425.1. Lineage (NCBI taxonomy): Eukaryota > Metazoa > Chordata > Mammalia > Lagomorpha > Ochotonidae > Ochotona > Ochotona curzoniae. Next base: position 7,336,101 of record NW_024466004.1, on the reverse strand, counting down.
TTGTGGTGTAGCAGATAATCTGCCACTTGACATCACCCACATCACATATCAAAGTGCCTGGTTCGAGTCCTGGCTATTATTTATTTATTTATCTATTTATTTATTTTTATTGGAAAGGTGGATATACAGAGGAGGACAGTAACATCTTCCATCAGATGGTTCACTCCCCAAGTGGTCACAAAAGCTGGAGCTGAGCCAATCTGAAGCCAGGAGCCAGGAGCTTCTTCCGGGTCTCCCATATGGGTGCAAGGTCCCAAGACTTTGGGCCGTCCTCAACTGCTTTCCCAGAACACAGGCAGGGAGCTGGATGGGAAGCAGGGCTGCCAGGATTAGAATCAAGTGTCCATATGGGATTCTAGTGTGTTCAGGGTGAGGAATTTAGCCGCTAGGCTATCGTGCCAGGCCCTATTTATTTATTTTTATTGGAAAGGCAGATTTACAGAAAGAAGGAAATACAGAAAGATCCTCCATCCACTGGTTCATTCCACAGTGAGTACAATAGCCAGAGCTAAACTGACCCGAAGCCAGGAGCCAGGAGCTTCTATCCAGGTCTCCCACAGGTCCAGGGTCCCAGTTGGGCCATCCTCTACTGCTTTCCCAGGCCACAAGCAGGGAGACTGATGGGAAGTGGAGCAGTTGGAATACAAACAAGTATTTATATGGGATCCTGGCACGTGTAAGGTACACGAAATTAGGTGCCAGGCTCATACTTGTTGAAAAAGTAGAATGTCGAACTATCCCAAAGAAACAATGAAGTTCGATGCCAGGTTGTACCCTGTGGATGCTGAGTGACAAGCAGAGGGGAGAAGATGCAGGTCCTCTTGCAGGGGACAGAGTGACAAATGAGACTTTGTAGGTCATGGCCCTGGGGCCTGGCCCCAGCAAAGGACCCGGCATTGGCTGCTCTCCTTCTTTCTGTTTCTTATCTGCCTAAAGTGGAAAGTGCAAGGCAGGTGTGGGATGTGTGTCAGTGTGGAGTCACACACCTGACCCCGTACTGAGAGAGTGACAAGGCACTGCAGGCTCCTGACAGCTGGCTGGAATGACTGGGGATGGAGTGTTGGGTAAAACCCCCAGAGGCATAGGCTGCAGAAAGTGTCATGGAAACCAAGATGCCAGGCTGGATCCAAGGGGCCAGGACCTGGAGCAGAGCCTGCCACTCTGCCAGGCCAGGCTGGGAGAGCCCATGGTGCAAGGTTGTCAGGCGTCAGTGTTGACATAGGACTGGTTGCCTGGCCCAGGGAGGCACTCCTGCGCATACCCCTGGTGCTCGTTTGCAGTAGACTGTTGTTCTACAGACCCACTTGCTCCTCCTTCCTAAAGCTGACCTAGACACAGGGTCCCTTGGTAGAAGACCAGTTTCCCCAATTCCTTTGCAGCTTGCCAAGGGCCATGTGACTGACAAGGTACCACCCCTGGGTCTTGCTCCCCAGGGAAAGGGGCAGGTCTTCTTTATACATACACACACCCCGGCTCCCTCCTCCTCATTGGCAGCAGCATGGGCCTGGCAGAGGAGGTGGCAACCATCTTCCACCTTGTGGTTTCAAGCAGTCTCCAAGATGACAGAGGAGCCAATAGTCAGTGTCCTGACTACAGCAAGCCACCAAGCTGGCCTGGGCCTTTCACAGCAGGTTCCTGACTACGCGGCTGCACTAGGTGGTGGGGTGACTTATTGCTGGGCAGCCTAATTCCCCTGGGGGGCATGCCACCTTACTCAGCAGAAATGCCACCCAGGCTCCACACCAATAGCTGCTCAGCCCATCTCTGCCAGGGGCAGCCAAGGGGCAGTGAGAGAAGCCACCAGCCCAGTCCTTGGCAAGAACCTCACTTCCCACACGCTAGGAAATCCTCAGTCCCCCTAATGACCTCTTACAGAGCTGTGACAAATGGGTCCAAATCCTTCCTGGCCCTTGTCTCCTCTTCCACTGTAACCAGGTTTGCATGAGGCCAGGGAGTGGCAGCCCCAACCTGTCCCATGGGCGTTCCATCCTTACATGGCTCCTCATGCTAGCTCCCCCTTTCCATCCCATGCACAGGGCCATGAGCACATGGGAGCACGGCAGGTGCCACCTCCCACACCATGGCAGGTAATGCAGTGACCAGGTGGTGGGGCCATGGGTTACAGGTAAAGAGCCCGGGGGCCGCGGGTAGACTGCAGGTGCAGGCGGGAAGATCCTCCGTTGCAGGACAAGAGCCAGCAGGCGAGGAGGTGGAGAGAAGGGAAGCTGGCACAGTTAGTGGAAATGTGAATTCACAGTCCCAACGGGGAATGACACAGAGGTATTGCAGACGACTTGACAAAGAGCCACTCTCTAACCCAGCCATCCCTCTAGTGGGTACATCCCTGGAGGGAAGGACATCAGGATACTGAAGAGATGTTTATACTCTCCAGTTTATTGCAGCACTACTAACCACAGCCAAGAGGCGGACTCTGGGTCCCCCAATGGACACGCTGATGTACATATATTGAGATAGTATTCAAGTTTTTTTTTTTCAAAGATTTACTTATTCTTATTGGAAAGTCAGATACACAGAGAGGAGGAGAGACAGAGAGGAAGATCTTCCATCTATTGATTCATTCCCCAAGTGGCTGCAACAGCCGGAGTTGCACCAATCCAAAGCCAGGAGCCCCTTCCAGGTCTCCCATGCAGGTGCAGGATCCCAAGGCCCTGGGGCATCCTTAACTGCTTTCCCAAGCCACAAGCAGGGAGCTGGATGGGAAGCAGGGCTACCAGGATTAGAACTGGTGCCCAAATAGGATCCCAATGAGTGCAAGATGAGGACTTTAGCCACTAGGCTAATGTGCTGGGCCCAGTACTCAGTCTTAAAAAATAAAATTGTGTCACATGGGACAGCAGAGAGGGACCTGAAGGATATTACTGTAAGTGAAACGGGCCAGACATGGAAAGTAGCACATGATCTCTCTTAGACAGGACTGACTGACTTTATCTTTATTGTAAAGGCAAATTTACAGAGATGAGACAGTCAAAAAGATCCTCCAACTGCTGGTTCACTCCCCCAGTGGCCACAACAGAGCTGAACCAATCCAAGGTCAGGAGCCAGGAGCTTCCTCTGGGTCCCCCATGTGAGATGGGTTCCCAAGGCCTTGGGCTGCCCTTGATTGCTTTCCCAGGGCACAATCAAGGAGCTGGATGGGAAGTGGAGTAGGTGGAACATGAACCAGCACCCATATGGGATCCCAGCACGTGCAGGGCGAGGACTTAAGCCACAAGGCTACCACACCAGGCCCTGACGGGGACTTTGGAGTTACTTACAGAAACAGATGGTAAAACAGTGGTTACCAGACACTGACCAGAAGCAAGGTGGGAGGGACGTAGTGCAGGGAGAGGTCAGTGACTACCAAGGGACACGTACCACAAATATGCAGTTAGTACCTGTCCATCAACACCTTGCACGACCTGCAAGGTGGTGCACAGGCTAAAAACCCTCTGCCTGCAGCACCAGCTTCCCAAACAGGTGTCAGTTCATGTGCCAGCTGTTCTACTTCTGATCCAGCTCCCTGCTCATGGCCTGGGAAAGTGGCAGGGGATGGCCCAAGTTGTTGGGCTCCTGCAAGCACACGGGAGATCCGAAAGAAACTCGAGGCTCTTGGCTCCTGACGTTGGATTGGCTCAGCTCTGACAGCTGCAACTGTTTGGGAGTGAACCAGCAGCTGCAAGATCCATCTCTTTGTAAATTGCTCAAATAAATAAATAAATCTTAAAAACAAAACAAAAACAAAAACAAATGGATCGACTTTTGTGGCTCGAGTGACAGCAGCCTTCCACAGTGGTGGCGACCCGCTTGCAGAAAGTACCCGAGCCAGGTCGAACCCAATGCCCGGGACTTGGCCCATGCACACCGTCACCACATAGTGACTGATTCCTGGCTGCTGGGACACCAGAGAGAGAGATTTCTCCCCCCACCCCTGTGGTGAGTACACCATGAGGAAATCCTGGGATGGGTGACAGCAGCCCTCCATAGTGGTGGCGACCCACCTACGGAGAGTACCCGGGCCAGATCAGACCAATGCCCAAGACTCGGCCCATGGACACCGCTGCCACATGGTGACCAAGTCCTAGGCTTCGTATGGCCAGTGCGCCTATATGGTACAAGACTCTGCCTGCCAGCCGCCTGGCAGCAAACTCTAGAGTTAGGTTATATAATTGCTGTCTAGGGACATCCAGGGATAAGGCTAGTGTGAGTTTAGGTGAGGGATGAATTCTGAGTAATTTCTAGCAATGGGGTCACAGAACTTGCTTGCAAGCATGGGGACTGAGATCTGAGGGTTTGGAGGGGAGATTCCATTTGGGATCTCTATTTGGGCCAGACTGATTTACCAGTCCGCATGGGAATCCTGAGACGGGGTGTTAGCATAGAACATCACTGACTGCCACACACCAGTCCACACAAAAGCTATGGCTGGGGGCCTGTCTGGCAGGGCTAGGTACCAGTACATGACCGAGTGGTAGAACAGGGGATGGGTCACACTTGGCAGGGTCAGGACACTAACAAGTCCCACTGGTTAGTTTGTGAGTTGTGGTGATTATCGGCTGAGGTAGGTGTGAGCACGGAATCAGTCATCACTCACAGGTAAATGAACTGACAACAGTCTGGCCAGGTCAAGGCAGCAGCACCTGAATGTGCATTCTAAAACAGGATGTGGGGTGGGCCGAGCTGCAACTGGAAGGGGGAGGACCGGGCAGGGCTGAGCAAACCTTAACTCACAAGGAAGAACAGAAATCAAGATGCAGCACAGGTCCGCTGAGCTAGGCTCTTACACCAATTGGTATGCATGAGCCAGGGATACTAACACACAGCAATGAAGACAAAGGCCAAGAGAGGTAAAGGTCTATGCCAAGCTGGGTCAGAGCAACCACTGGAATGTGCACGATCTACGGTTGGGAACAGGCCCAACTGGGAGCTAATAAGACACCCTAACTGGGTTGGGGTTCCCACCGGTAAGTGCGGGGGCTGGGGTGGAGACTGCATTCTGGTCTGGACATGGCTGCAGTTTCCCTTGGCACAAATGTGGACTGGGAATGAACACACCAGGCCAGGTCAGACTCCAGCACCATCTGGTGCTCTGGAGGACCAGGGTAGATGTAGGATGGACTAGGCTAGGTCTCTGCCCCTACTGAGCCATGTGTGAGCGGTGTCTGGGTATGGACGTGTTTTGGCTGGGCTGAAACATCGAACAGTAAGAACTGCACTTGATCTTAGCCAAAAGACCAAGAAGCGATGAACAGTAAAAACTGGAATGGGTTGAAGGCCAGTCAGGAAAGGCCACTGTTCCTGCTAGGACAGGAGGTAGACTAAGTAGGGCTGGCTCATGGACCCACCGGTAAGCACGAGATCTGGCAATGGGAGAGGCTGATGGAGGAGCCTGGGCAACTCCTCTGGCAGCAGATGAGTGCAAGAACCATGATAGGAAGCAGCCCAGGCCAGGCCAGGCCAGGGAAAGGCACCCATTAGCATACATTTGGCATAGGTTGAGGGCAGACCAGGCTGAACCAGTTCACATCACCAGCTGATGAACCCAAGCACCAGAACAGAGTATGGGATCGGCCAGCTATCGTTGCAACACATACCAGTGCATATTACGGCTGGGATTGGATGCCTGGTGGGCTGAGTTAGGCTATAACCCTCACCAGCGTCAGCTGGAATTGGCAGTGGGCTACAACACCCATTGCCAAATGCCAAAGTGAGGTGGGCTGAACCAGACTGGGCCACAGTGCCAATTAGCACATGTGAGAACCAGGGAGGGAGGGTGCAAAGTCAGTAGGGGGAATGCGGAGGGCTCCCCTGTTGGACAGCCACTCCCACTGGAGAATGAGAGTTGGGATGGGAGTAGACCAGACCACACAGGGCTACAACACCTGTAGGCCTCATGTGAGCTAGATGAGGGAAAAGCCAGGCTGGGTTGATTGTTCCTACTGGTGCAAGCATAAATTAGAGTGGGTGAGGGTTGGTTGGGCTTTGCTGTAGCATCAGCTGGCACAGGATAGCACTGGGGGCTAATTCTGTCAAGTTAAATCACAGAACCATCTGAACAGTGCATAATCTGGGAATGGGAGTGACCTAGTAGGGAAACAGTCTCTCTCTTAGGAGACTGGAAAGCATGAAAACCAGGATTAGGGCAGGGGTGGCTAGACAGAACAGCACACGCCAGTATGTGTGTGGGCTGGATAATAGGGCAGGTTGGGTTGCACTACGCCTCAATGCCCATTGACATGTACGAGAGCTAAACGGGATGTGGGATAGACTGAACAAGTCTGCTGTACATATTGGCAAGCATGGGAACCAGGGTAGGGAGCAGGCCTGGTGGGAGTTATGGGGAGTCGCCCCAACTAGGCTGCAGCTCTCACTGGTTTGTGTGAGGGCCGAGTAAGAAGTGGGCAGGATCGAGCTGGACTGCAACGCCCATCTGTTTGTGTGGAAGACAGGGCTGGAAACAGAACTGACCCAGCAATTGTAACTACCAGTGTGTGCATAAGCTGATTGGGGTGATGGACTGTGCCAGACTCTGTACTAGAAAGCACACACAAGAGTCAGGTCTGGGATCAGCTCAGATGAAGTTTCTCTGGGGATCCCTCCAACTGAGCTGCTGATTTCAGAACCCCAACCATGAAAAGCTATGTCAGCCAGTGGATTGTGAAGAGACTTCATCATGCTTGGAGCAGCGAGACTGGCAGCAATTCAGAACTGTTTAACTACCAAAACTGCTTGAGCAGGACAATCAATCGGAGCGTGCCCCACATAGGGGACCTGGGATGGGTGGGAGCTTGGGTGGGGCTTTTCCCTTTATCTCTTCCCTTGTCCTGGATACAGAAATTAATGTGAAAACAATGGTCTTACCAACTTTCCTGTAGCTTTTGACCCTTTGTGCCCTAATCAACTATGTAAAGATTACCAAAATAAAATTAAAAACAAAAACAAATGGAGGGGCAGGAGATACATGGATAGAGAATGGAGCAGGAGTTATCACTGGGGAAGAGAGAGGCGGATGTGGTTATAAAGAGGGCGGGTGAGAGAGCTGTGGTTATTACTGTGTCTAGTGATGGTGATAAAACTGCAAATACATACACACACATACACACACGATGGCACACACCCAATGTCTAGGCTGTGTAAGCTCTGTGGCGTGTACCACTGTCGAAGTCTTGGTTTTGACATCGCAGTACTTACGCAAGCTGCTGCTCCTGGGGGAACTGGGCAACAGGTGTATGCACGTGCGTGTGTCGGGTGTGTTTTCTCTTGCAGCATCCTGTGAATGTGACACTTCAAAACTAAAATGTGAAGCTCCATTAGAGGTGCACAGTGACACATTTCCAAGTTAAACGACACATGTCTGGGGTATGGTTAAAAAAAAAATAAAACACTCCTTATGGAACAAGAAAAGAGGTGGGGGGAGAAACAGAGTAAAGAGAATTGATAGAATATTGGTAAGTATTAAAGCTGGGTGAGGAAGACATATGGCTTCAGATAATTTCCTGTGTTTGAAAACGTCCCTCACACAAGTTTGATAAAGTTCCCAGAGGTCTAACAGAGGGGGTGAAGACTTACATTTCTGTCCACAGAATTTTACAATGCTAGAACCTTTGAAAACAAATCAAGAACAAAAGTTTACAGTTCCGTTTATTTACACAAACCATAAATTTTCCATCTGGCTGTTTATTTCCTATCCAGCAAAGTATCTCCTAAGGTTATTAAAAAAAATAGAAACTTATAAGTACACACTGAGCATTATGCAATTCTTGTATTACAAGAGCAGTAGAGTCAATGGCTTAAGCTATCTGTTTCCCAGCATTTCCCACCCAGGACAGAACTACATGGTGTGGCCTCTGAACCCTCTAGGGCGGCTGCAGCAACCCCCTTCTGCTTTTCACCTAATCACATGACACAACAGGCATCCAACAGGCACATGATGATGAATGGGCACCTGCAGGGGGTGACCCGGGCGACACATTTTGAAGACTGTGAGGGCAGTTAGCTAGGCCAGCATCTACTAGGCCCATGTCTGAAGCAAGTGGCCAGCTCCAAGGATCTGCCCAGGCCCGGCCTGACTGCTTTCAACCAGACGTTCCTAAAAGCTCCTGTTGGGTCCAGATGCAGCTGTCTCCCTGGTGTTACCTCTTCCAGTTCCTGACAAGTCATTCTTCCTTCCAGGCAGCCTGGCAGAATGCCCTAGAAAGACGGTGAGGCCGGAAGGACTTGGTGCCCATGGTCACGCCACCATATTTTTTGAGTTTTCAGTTGCTGAGAAAATGGGAACAAAAGGCTACTGTGGAACCCAAGTGGAGGAGTGAGCAGAGTTCAAAGAAGACCTTAAAATTCTGACCCAGAGAACAACTTGTTTTTCCTATGTGAATGTCCAATGTCACTGGAGTTTTTCTTCCTTGGTTTGGCTTTAAAAATTGTGTCCTTTTGAGATTAGACCAAAGGTATTAGCATGCTCAGCACTCTGTTTAAAAAACCTGCTTCCTGGGGACAGGCCTCAATATGCTTGGGATGCCCACATCCCTCAGCGGAGGGCCTGATCCCAGTCCTGGCAGCTCCATGCTTCCAGTCCAGCTTCCTGCTCATGGACTTGGGAAGATAGCAGATGATGGCCCAAGCACTTGGGGTCCTGGTCCACCCCACCCCACACTGTAGGAGACCAGGATGGTGTTCTTGGCTCCTGGCTTCTGTCTGGCCTTCCCCCTGACTGTTGTGGGCATTTGGGGAGTGAACCAGCAGATGGAACATCTGTCTCTCCCTGTTACACCGAGAGATCTTCCATCTGCTGGCTCCTCTCCAAATGCTCAGCAATAGCGAGGCTGAGCCAGGCCAAAGCCAGGAACCAGGAACTCCATTCTTATTTCCTACATGGGTGCAGAGACCCAAGCACTTCAGCCATCTTGTGCTGTCACCCCAGGTACCTCAGCAGGAACTGGACTGGGAGTAGTTGAGACATGAACCAGTGTCCAGCTAGGATACTAGTGATGCAGGCAGTAGTTGGCTCAATATTTTTTCTTAAAACATTTTTCTGGCTTGCAGAATACAGTAAAGTAATGAAATCTTCTCTCCGCAGGTGATGATGAGGTTGAGCAGATTCAGACCTGTTTCCTGAGGAACACTGGGGCTGGGCCTGCAGGCTCCTCTCCGCTGACTTTCGCTGGCAGGTAGCAACAGGGCCTTCCAGCAGACCAGCTGTCCAAGCCTGGTCCTACCCTACCCTATTCTTATTGTCTGACTCTGTGGATCTCCCGTGAATCACAGACACTACTCCAGGTTTCTGTCAGGAAAAGTTCTCTTCCCAGGAGAGAGCATGCAGTCGTTCCCAAGCCCAGGGTCTGGGGTGATGCCTGGTGATGACTGTCACACAGAGCCACGTTGCTGTCGCCTCAGCCACCCTGCTCTGTGTCAGTGGGACACTCCTGACTCCTGCCAGCCCCAGATCAAGGCTGGGCTGTGTGGGCCACCCACTTCCAGAGTGATGAAAGGGTGCAGGGTCACTCTCCATCGTCTTGCCAGGGTCCCGGGGACCCAGATGAGGTGAGCAGTCCACGTGTCCGGGATGATGAGCCAGCATCTCCCAAGAGTGAATCCGTAAATGAGGTCTAGGCATCCCGGCATGGATACCGGGGCAAAGCTCTGCTGGTGCAGTGAGGCAGCAGTAGGTCCCCTTTTTTCAGATGCCTTCCCTGGGCTTGCAAGGGATCCGGATCCTATGACAGCAAATGAAGTCTCTGGCCTAGGCTGCGTCGAGGGCTGCGGCAGTACAGGGAGGTTGACTTGGAAGCCTCCTAGGTGCAAACCTCCCGCAAGGACAGGTAATGGGAATAAAAGCGGTGATGTTAGACCCACACCCCATGACAGTCTGGCTTAGCCAGGGGGCGTGTCCTCCTCTTCAGCCCTTCAGTGAGTTTAACTCCCCAGGAAGGTGGTATCCCGGTCCCTGTACAAGCCAGGCTTCCTCCTCAGCTCACGACAGGGACCTAGAAAGAAGAACAACCATGGAGCCTGTCCGCTCTCCTCCTAGGCTGGGACCAGGGTGGGCCATGGCCCCTCAACCACCTAGGAATGCAAGGCACATGCTTGGGTTGGGGAAGGCGGGGTTCCTAGGAGGGAGCGTGGTGGGGGAAGATGACTTCTTCTCAACACAGTGGCTCTCCTGGGGTTCAAACCCCTGGGTGAGCTCTCTTTTCTGAGAGTAGAAAGATCTCCTCGGGTGGCCGCACGGGACCCCGGGGCACCTGGCTCCGACTCACTTCTTCCTGCGGATCTTGGGCTTCTTGACGGGGCGCAGGTAGGGGTTGTCGATGATGGTCTCCTCCCCGTTTCGGCTTCCTGACAAGGAGGGGGGCTGCTGCAGGACAGAGGTGTTCTCCTTCTCGGCTCCGGCATCCTCCTTGGAGCAAAATCCCAAACAAAGGAAAACACCAGCGACATGAGGAGAAGGGCTGTGCCCGCCACGGGAAGCGCATGCCTGTCACCACAGAGCAAGCAAACCTGGGGGCCACCTTCATCCAGGGTTTCTGTCTCTGCCCCAGGCAGGGGCTGGCTACGAGCATAAGGCGAGACCAACAGCTTCATTGCAGTGGAACACACAACACACAGCCATGGGCCTTCGGAGACGGCAGAGATATGAGTAAGAAAGAACGGAGAGCTGGGGGAGGGGAGGAGGGAGGGATGCTTCAGGAAGGAGCCCAACTAGGCGGGGAGAGAAAAGAGCAAGATGACCTTGGTTGGCAGAAGCAGTCACCTGCAATGCCACCTCCTAGCCCAGAAGGACAGAAACCACCACAGTCCTCCCCCGACATCTCCCAGGCTCTGGTGTTCACAGTGTGGCGGTGGCCGGGTTATCTCAACAGCAGCTAGAAACTTCTTGAGCCCTGAAACATTCTAGTTATCAACACATCACATCATCTGCATGCGTTATCTGCAACCTGTGAGCTGCATGTCTTGGTCTGCTTTTTTTTTTTTTAAGAAAAGGAGATTTTGGAGAAAAGTATTATAAATTCATGTATATTCACTATGATTCTGATTAAACTTTTTAAAATCACAAACCTGTGCAGACAGAACAAAAGGTAATATGTGGAAATTTTACAAATGGCTTGGGTGTGTGGGGCAGTGGGAGATCGAGTCTCCTTTCCTCATTTATACAATGTTTTTTAGCACGGGCAGAGGCTGCAGGGCGCTGGCAAGGTGGGGTGCAAGTCACACCTAGAACCCGATCCAGTTCAGAAGTGGCTGGGCTGCGCCCCCTGGTGACAACCCTGAGTTTGCATCAGAGGAAGAAGCCTTGAAGCACAGTCCAGGAAGCTCCCCGTGACCTCAACAACCAGAGGCAACTGCTAAAGGAGACAGCATGGCGAGGACCCCAAATTGGTCTGCCCCACCTTCTACCGTCCCTCAACTCTGTCTTCTCCAGCACCTTATCAGCGAGTGCCCCAAGGCCAGTGTAGCCCATGCCGGATCAGGCACAAACATGAACTCCATGCTCCAGGCCTGCCTTAGGTATTTGGCTCCAGAACTTCCTGAAATCCTTAAAGAACTCATCCCCTCCCCCCAGGAAGTTCACATTAAACGGGTCTCAAGTGCTTTCTGAACTCATCAGGGCTGCTGAGAAGGGACGTTGTGGGTGGGACTCCAGGCTCCCCCTTCCCCAAATAGAGTTTGTGGGAATGGCACTTGCTTATCCCCTGCAGGTACACACAGCAACAAAGTCAGGCCACAGCAACCCAGAAATCTGTCAGGAGCTCCTCAAGCCCCCCAGCCAGGCCCCTCACCAGGCTCGCTCCCATGCCACTGCCCTGCCAAGGACTCCTGCAGAGCCCTTTCAGGCCCTTGGCTCGCCCAATGGCTCCGCTCAGGGAGCAAACCAACACACCTGAACCTCCCCGAGGCAAAGGCAGCCCTAACCAGGAGCCCTCTCCGTAACAAGCAATGGCAACTCTGAATATATATATATATATATGTATATATCTGAGGGCCAGTCCAGTGGCTCAAGTGGCCAATCCTCCACGGCCAGTTTGTGTCCTAGCTGCATCCACATCTGACCTAGTTCCTTGCCTGTGACTTGGGAAAAGTGGAGGAAGGCCCTAGGCCTTGGGATCATGCACCTGCGTGGGAGACCTGCAGGAGGCTCCTGGCCTCAGACAGCTCCATTCCAGCCATTGCACCTACCAGGGGAGTGAACCATGGATGAAAGATCTTTCTCTATCTCTCCTCTCTGTAAATCTGCCTTCCCAATGAGAAAAATAAATTAAAAATACATAGTGTACCCTAATTTAAAATGGACAGTTCCAACAAAGAAAAAAAGACCCCAAATCCAAAATGGACAGTTCCGTTAAGTTCAGATACATGGAGAAACTGAAACTAGGTTAAACACGTACTGCCTAGCAACAGTCCCTGAGATACCATCGATTTCATGTGCTGCAGCAGCGTCTGTAACCGCAGGGCACAAAGTTGAGCGGTCACACCCAGACCCTGGAACACCATGGAGCTATAACAGACAGACGATCTTTATACACACATGTCAAGACAATGCCAAGATGTAGTGACGGGGAGAAGCAAGGTTTGTTAGTGATTAGCTGTTTGCATCTGCAGCAACGGTAAGAAAATCGCCTCCAGAAGGACCCAGGGAGGCAGGGGAGATGGCTGCTCCATGGGAGGAAAAGTATATTGACAAGAGACCACAGACTTGAGGAGGCAGAGTGGTCACCCCGTGTCTCTCTACATATTCTGAATTTTGAAATGCAATTCCTGGTCCAGCAGAACATTACCAAGTGAGGGGCCAGGAGGCAGCACTGGCCACACACCGGCTCACTGGCACTCAGCTCCCCGTTCTCGTTGGGATATTTGCTTCTATTCCACTCCATTTGTACTTCCCAGATGTTAGGGCTCAAAGCCATGCACCCGGAAGGTGGCTCAGCACGGATGTGAAGCAGGACCAGTGTGGCTCGAGGATCAGGTCTTTCGGTGCTATGCTGGCCGTGACCATGGCTCGGCCTCTGCATACCGAGGAGTACTGAGTCTGGTCAGCTACCCTTGTGAGCTCACATCCGCCACTAGCTGGAATCCTAGGTTACATGCGTGCAGGCCCTTTAACTATACTGCACCTACAAAGGAACAGTGGTGCTGACTGAGGAGAGGCCTCCTCTTTATGAGCTGAACCGGACCTGTCACTGTAACAGCCCAAATGAACCAAGTCCCAAACATTACAGTAAAAAGTTTCTCCTCTGCTTCAGGTCAAGCCACTGGCCCCAATTCCAGAAGGAGTAATTCTATAGTACAGATTTTCAGCAAATATCCTCTGAAGCAGCTGGCAGCCATGAGGTGTGCTGCATCCTGGAGAACAGGAAGCACACTGGGTGTGCTTTATGGCCACTAAGGCTGCGAGGCCAGCTCTCATCTCCAAGCACTCCTGACAATGCTCACCGAGGGCAAGCTCCTGCAGGCACAGAGGAAGCAGCGTGGCAGGCTCCGCAGCCTTAGGGGCAGCAGCGCATCCTGCAGATCAGTGTTGCTCTTGACACTTTCCCTGCAGCTGCAAGAGTTAGTCCTGGTGCCCAGCGTCCACACCCAGCACGGAATGCCCACGTCCCCTCCCCCAGCTTGGCCCTAATCCTATCTGGGTCTGAAGTGTCCGTGGAAAGACCGGGCCTGTCCTCACTCTTAGGCACTGAGTAGCACCATCCCCGGCCACGTCTCCCCAAGCACTAGACTCCCTCGTACCAGCCTCCCTGTGTACCACTTCCTCAAACTGTTGCACAGGTATTTGTCTTAATAGAGGAAAACCAAACCCACAGCAGACCTCTCTCAAGTCCTGACTTTCCGACAGTCACCACCCCTCTCCCCTCATCAGCATGCTGCTTCCAACAGCTGTGTTCACAGAAGTGGTCCTACAGAACCTGGGATGCCAGTGAGCTCGCTACTGCACCATCCCTGTGTGGCTCGGGGACCCCTGCGGTGTGGCCAGGGACACTGGGGAGCCGCTCTGCAGATTCACTGCATTGTAATCCAGATCGGCTGCTGTGGCTACACTTACCTCCAACCTCCAGCCCCTCAACCTGCTGGGAGCTCCGCGCAGACCTCCGCTCTTGTCCTCACTGGAACAACTCTCACCAAGTTCACAAATGGCAGTCACACCAACAAGTCAAAGGGTCTGATTCTCAGGCCTTGTCCTGTGGGAACCCACTACAGCTCTCCACACTCCTCCTGGCCTCTCCTGGCTACCCACATCCTCCTCAGCACCTCAGCTCTGAGCTGCACATCTGTCATGCTCACTCTCTTCTGGGAGAGCTCATCTAGCCCCATGGTCTTCAATACTACCCACAAACCAGCTTGTCAAAGTCCAGCATGAGCATCCAACTCCACATGGTGTGGCCAAAAAGCATCTCACAGCTAATTCTTTATCTACACCACAAGTCCTGACTTTCCCATACACATGTTCCCCCCAACAGTCCTCCTGATCCGGGCTAATAGCAACTCCATCTTCCTTGCTGATTCACAAAACCTCCTGCCATTATCTTTGGCACTCATTCACTTTCTCCCTCCGTTCCTTACACACATCTCTACTCTATCAGCTGGTTCTACTCTGAAAAGAATCAGGGCAGATAATCCACACAGCTGCATCTCGTCACCTGTTCTCCCATCACCTCAGCTAGCCTGTTTTCCCTGCCTCTGCCCAGCCCTCCCGTGGCATGCTGACTGGCCCCACTGTGAGCACAGTTGCATCTGATCCTGACCCCCCTCTGCCTGACAGCTCCCCCGGTGCCCACATCACTGAGCAAACGCCCAAGTGCTTAACACAGCTTTCGAGCTCCTGTGAGTCTCTCTCTCCTATGAGCTGACTTCACCCACTTTTTCTCTCCCCCTTGTTCACCCCACTCTGGCCACCTGGGCATCATCGCTGTTCCCTCAACCCGACAACAACCTTCCACCTCACACCCTGGCACCTGCTGTTCCCGGTGACTGTAGCGTTCTACCCCCAGAGCTAGACAAGCCTTGCTCCCTTCAGGGCTTGACTCAAATGTCACCTCCTCAGACCCTTTAGTACCATACCTCCCTCCTCTCCAGCTCCACTCCCCATCCCCTATCTGACTGTCGTTGGCTCCATCTGTGTTGCTTCCTCCTGAGTCCCCAAGCAGGAGCTATGCCTGTCCTTGGCAGGTGCCCATTCAGGACCTGTCTCCCCAGAGCACCAGGCGCACACACCATGTGGGGCGAGCTAGGGAAGGCCACATCCAGCTCCCAGCATGACAGGTAGAGAGCGAGACAGGCTTCACCAGGGGGTGCGCTGAGGCAGGCAGAGGGCGAGACCCACCGTGCTGATGTGCAGAGCAAGGTTCTCCGTGTCCGTCTGCTCATCCTGCTCCGAGGAGTCTGTCTCTTCCATCTGCTGCATCTCCAGCTCTGACGGAAGCAAGGCTGTCAGGTAGGGGATGGTGAACGGCCTGGCGGCAATCACTAGGGAAGTGCAAGACAGGCACGGTTTCATTAGCAGCAGTTCCCTGCAGCTGGTTTAGAGCCTTACGGCATACTGGTGAGCAGCACCAGGGCAACACCACCCACTGCTCCGGGCACCGACACGGTGTGCCTGCCCACGTCCTCGCTCGCACCCTGTTCGGCACATTCATCACCCCTATTTTACAGAGGAGAAATCTGGGGCTCGGAAGAGTTAAGCAACTTCCTCAAACACAGAGAAAACAGCAAAGTGGGGAGTTTGAACTCAAACAGTATGACTTCACAGCTCACTTGCAACAAATGCAAATGAAATCAGATAGAATTGGGATTTGCATCTGATTAGCTGAGATCCTAACAAGGCAGTCTGGTGATCTTGCAAGTGGGATCAGGTGATCCCTCTGAGCATCATCCAGGGAGGGAGGTTGATCCTTTCAGTACAAAGGACCCAGGTTGAAAGACGCAACTTGAGGACTCTGCCTGGAATACCTCCACTGAGCCCTAAGACATGCCTAGAAAATTAGTTTCCAGTTTTTCCAACAACAATAGCATGAGAAGAAATCAACTAAAAACAATTAGGATGTGGATACTTAGCCTAGTGGTTAAGAGACCCATGCCCCAAGGCCATCATGGTGGTACAATATGCTAATCCTCTATAGTGCCAGCATCTCATATGGAGACTGGCTCAACTACTGGCTGTTCACTTTCGATCCAGTACCCTGCTTACGACCTGGGAAGGCAGCGGAGGATGGCCTAAGTCCTTGGGCACCTGCACCCACATGGGAGACCTGGAAGCAGCTCTCAGTTCCAGGCTTCAGACCGGCCCAGCTCTTGCCATTTGGCCATAGAGAAGTGAACCAGCACATGGAGGACCTCTGTATCTCTCCTTCTCTTGCTGCAACTCCGACTTCCAAGTAAAATAAACAAATCTTAAAACAACAATAACAACAAAAAAAAGACATCCGTGGTCCACAGTGGAGTATTTGGGTTTAATTCCTGGCTCTAGTCTCTGATTCCAGCTTCCTGGGAAGGCCCACCTGAGGGGCAGCTGTGATGGCTCAAGCCATTAGGTTCCTGTCACCTGTGGGGAAGCCTGGATTATGTTTCCAGCTCTTGGCTCTGACCCCAGCCCAAGCACAGTTGCTGAGGGCACTTGGAGAGTGGACCAGTGCATGGCAGCACTCTGTGCCTCTCAACCAGAAATATAAAATGACAATAATTAAAAGGAAGCCCCTAGGTGTTCTGGGATACAATGTGACTGTAGGAGAGAGTCAAAAACTATTTTACCCACACCATGTCCTATAGTCAGACAGGGTCAGGTTCAAATGCTGCCTGCCAGCCTGTGACCTTGAATGAGCGCCTTCCAATCTCTGTGACCTGTAGCTTCCTTGGATGAGGGTGATGTCACCGTTTCTAATTCATGGGCTCACGAGACCACTAAATGAGATGACGTGTTGGAAGCAATGAGCACAGTGTCTGGGGCTATTCACTGTCGGCAGTCATTTCCCCAGAGTGAACACGCAACAGGCGTCCCACGTAAGCTGCACGAACATGCCACCTGCACCACTATTCCCCATCTATTGTTGCACGAATGGCGGGCTGTGGAGGCGGAGTGACTCAGTCAACATATAGTTCAACGAGATGGGACCTGGGAAAGGCTGTGGTGATGTCCCTGGCCCCTAGCACAGGGCTCCTTCTGCTAGCTGACCTGCCCACCTCTCCTGGGTCAGCCTGACTTTCCTCGAGGTCACCTTGATCCAGGGCCCCTCAGTGGCCCAGCCCAAGAGAAGCCATCACTGCTTTGAGTCATTAGAGAAGGAGAAGGGAGGGAGTGGCTCTCACATGGGAATGTGCTGACGTCATCTTTGAACAGGCTCTGGGTCTCGCCTGTCTTGGCCATGAACCGGGTGAGTGCCCGCTCCACGTCACGCCTCTGGGTTGCCGCCTTCTCCCGTAGGACTTGGTAGTCTGACACAGGCTCCCGGTACGTCTACAAAGAGAACAGTAGACACCAGGTCACGCTGAGGTTACCGCTCCGCTCAGTGCAGGTCCCCGCCTTGCTGTGCCATGTCCTGGCGTTCTCCAATGATGCAGTGCTGGTAGTGAGAGCAGAGACCGCCAAGACATGAGGGAAGGGCAGAAACGGACTATGTACTTACGATACTACCTCCTTCTGAAATGAAGACAAATACAAACGTGCACTATAGAGACTGACCCGGGGCCTCCACTCAGCGCCCTGATGGGTGGGAGTCCTCCCAGGGAAGCCCAACAGGGACCACTGGTTTCCATCAGTGTAATGGGACATCTCTCACTAGGTGGATTTTTTTTTTTATTTATATATTTTATTGGAAAGTCAGATTTATAGAGAGAAGAAAACAGAGCAAAGATTTTCCATCCTCTGATTCATTCCTCAAGTAGCCACAACAAATGAAGCTGAGTCGATCCAAAGCCAGGAGCTTCCTCCGTGCCCCCATGCTGGTACAGGGTCTCAAGGCTTTGGGCCATCCTCCACTGTTTTCCCAGGTCACAAGCAAGGAGCTGGATGGGAATTGGAGCAGCCAAGATACGAACTGGCGCTCACTGGGATCTTGTCAATGCAAGGTGAAGTCTTTAGCCACTAGGCTATTGTGCCGGGCCCTAGATTTTTTCTTTCTTTTTTGTTTTGAAAGGCAGAGTGACAGAAGGAGAAGAGACTCAGCAAGATATCTTCCACCTGCTGGTTCACTCTTCAAATGCCCACAAAAACTGGGGTTGGGTGAAGCCAAAGCCAGAAGCACGAAACTCCAAGCAGGTCTCCTACATGGGTGGAACAGGTGGACCACCATCTGCTGCCTTGTGAAGGGCATGAGCCGGAAGCTGGACTGCAAGTGGAGTGGCCAGGACTTGAAACAGGCACTCCAACATGGGATATGTCTGAAGCTTTGGCTTAACTTGTTGCATTGCAAAGCCTACCAAACTGGATTTGTGGATTGTACTAGCCTATTTTCTTAAATCAGCTCTCACACAAAGGGTATGTAGTATCAGAAGATTTTCCTTAGAGACTGACGGTATTATTGTTAAGTGCAAATGAACAAGAGGTTGCCATCCCTGATCCTAACTTTGAAGGTGGTGAACTTCTTAATGAAGTACACATGGTTACAATTCATGCATGAGGTGGGCATCTCGTTAAGGCACCGCTATTCCCCCAGCAGAGTGCCTGGATTTGACTCAGCTCTGCCTTGATTCCAGCTGTCAGCCACTGCAGAGGCGGAGAGGCAGCAAGCAACTGGGCTGTTGCCACCCACATGGAAAAGACCTGCATTGAGTTTCTGCCTTCTTGGCTTTAGCCTGGCCCAGCCTGTTTGGAAGACTGAGTCTGTAGGGCCCGGCGCAATGGTGCAGTGGTTAAAGTCCTCGCCTTGCACACCCGGGATCCCATATGGGCGCCAGTTCTAATCCCGGCAGCCCCACTTCCCATCCAGCTTCCTGCCTGTGGCCTGGGAAAGGCAGTCCAGGACGGCCCAAAGCTTTGGGACCCTGCACCCGCATGGGAGACCCGGAAGAGGCTCCTGGCTTCGGATTGGCTCAGCTCCAGCCGTTGCGGCCACCTGGGGAGTGAATTATCGGATGGAAGATCTTCCTCTCTGTATATCCGCCTTTCCAATAAAAATAAAATAAATCTTTAAAAAAAAAAAATTAAGGCTTTCTCTTTAAAAAAAAAAGACAATCTGTAGACAGAAGCTCTGTTTCTCAAAAAATAAATAAATAAAAAAAACATTTAAAGTCTATTAAAGTTTATTCATGAGAGGTTAGCCAAACATTTAGATTATAATGTTGTAATGACAAAGATAACATTCTAACAAGGACCAAGAAAGTAAATACCTTTCATGATATGAGGACGGGGTTTAAAAGAAGCGCTTGGAAAATCTCCCATCAGTTACTGTCTCTTCTGCTATCTATACAGATCTCTTATTTAAACACAGAAATGGTATTTTCTGGCATGTCTAAAATCCTCCTCAGATGATGATGAGCAGATATTAAACATACTTTTTTAAATTACAAAAATGAAAAATCTTGTAATTATGTTTTAGATAACTGTTTGACTTCCCCTAAGTAAAAAACTGAATAGAAAAATGGAAACAAAACTCTAATCAGTAAATGAGAAAGAAAAAAACCCTGTTTTCCAATTCTTTGATGACAACCATTGCTGATGCGTATCTTTGTGATGCAACCCTTTTAACAATGAGAGTCAGGGCCCGGTGCGGTGGCCTAGTGGCTAAAGTCCTCGCCTTGAATACTACAGTATCCCCTGTGGGTGACAGTTTTAATCCCGGTGGTCCCATTTCCCACCCAGTTCCCTGCTTGTGGCCTGGGAAGGCAGTGGAGGACGGCCCAAGGCCTTGGGATCCTGCACCCGCGTGGGAGACCTGGAGGAAGTTCCTGGCTCCTGGCTTCGGATTGGCACAGCACTGGCCACTGTGGTCACTTGGGGACAGAAGATCTTCCTCTTTCTCTCTCCTCCTCTCTGTATATCTGACTTTGCAATAAAAATAAATCTTTTTTTTTTAAGATTTATTTTTATTATTTTTTCATTGGAAAGGCAGATATACAGAGAGGAGAGACAGAGAGGAAGATCTTCCGTCCAATGATTCACTCCCCAAGTGAGCGCAACGGGCCGACACTATGCCGATCCGAAGCCAGGAGCCCCCTCCGGGTCTCCCACGCGAGTGCAGGATCCCAAAGCCTTGGGCCGTCCTCAACTGCTTTCCCAGGCCACAGGCAGGGAGCTGGAAGGGAAGTGGGGCTGCCGGGATCAGAACCGGCGCCCATATGGGATCCCGGGCGTGCAAGGCAAGGACCTCTAACCACTTGCGCCACCGCGCCGGGCCCAAAAAATAAATCTTTAAAAAAAAAAAAAACAATGAGAGTCACTGAAGTTGCCAACCTGGTGGACCTTGGAATGAGACCACCCACTCCTAGTTCACCAGACACAAAGCCAAGACTTCCACAACTCAAAGGCTCTCACTAAAGAGGCTGCTGAAATGTGAAGAATGGTGACATTTACTTAGTATAGGTTTACAATATAACAATATATACAATATATACAATATATTGTATATATAATATACAATATATACAATATATTGTTACAATATAACAATATATAAGTAAGCAAACATACACTGAAGTATTTACTTTGTATTCTTACTGAGAGGGATATGCTATAAAACATGAACCAGAGAAGCACCGGGGCTGAACGGGCTCTCACAACTGAAGGCCTAGGTTTGCTGAAGTCCCAACCTCAGTCCCTCAGAATGTGGTCACTGCAACATTGCGTTAGTTAATATGAGGTGACACTGGCTTGAGGCCGGCGAGGGGATCCCTAAATCCTGGCTGTGTGGACACAGAGCTCCCAGGGAAGCTCCGTGAGAGGACAGTCCTGGAGCGAGGCACCCACACACTGCAGCACCAGCACACCAGCAGCTGATGGGTGAGGCAGGTTCCCCTGCAGGCTTCAGAGCGGCTGTTGTATGCCAGCCCTGTGAGCTTGCACTTCCAGCCTGCACGACTGAGAAGCACCACATTTTTGCTGCTCAGAGTTACCTAGTGTATGGCTCTGACCTCGGTAGGCCCAGGATACCCCAGGGACACTGCTGATCCCAAGCTAGGCCGTGTTGTATTACACAGGCAGCCAATCACCAGCTCCTCCCCCTGTCCTGTATCCTGGGCTATGCAGCCCACAGTCCTTGCTCTGACAGCCCACACCACACAGCACCTCCAGGTAAGGTGAACCTGCAAGGCTGGAAAATCTGTCCTCAAGGACAACTCAACATCTCTTCATTCACACCCGGAGCTCAGTTAGGGTAAATTCTGTTGCCTGCGTGTTACTAAGCTCTTCTAAAGGAGATAACTACTTGGAAAAACCAGAAATGCACACACAGAAGTTACCCATCTCTGCACCAAGAATTAGCATGGACATCTGAGCAATCTCTCCCACTCTCGTACCTAGGGCGGGGGTTGGTGGGACAGGCAATAGTGAGGCTGGCTTCAATCTGACCATGCTTTTGCTGGCAAATTTGCAAATAATTGTCATTTGTCAATCTGCCTCTCAGGGGGAAGAAGACATCCTGAGCCCTAAACATTTCTCTGATCCACAGCTTGTAAGACTGGCCCAGTGGTCAGCAGGAACAGATCTGGTGATTTCCATCTGTCACGACCCCCAGCACGGCTTCATCACTCACCGGAGTTTTGATGTAGGTGTGGGGGTCGGGGAACTCTGGAAAGTGGCTGGGGATGTGCGGTGGGTGAGGCCGGTTCTGTCCTGCCGTGAGGGCCTTGGGGGTCACGGGCTGATTGGTCACGGGAGCTGCAACAGAGTCACAACAGGTTATCCTTGCACTCAGGGTCCTGCTTTCCACAAATTACAACTCAGTCCAAACCCATGCCATCTTTACAATAACAGACACATCATCACTCTATCACAGCAAGCCTTTGGGGGCTTCAGAACTTGAGAAGGTTGCCCCTGTAAGGCCCAGCACTGCCGCCAACCTCGGTTCACAGTCCCATCTGCCATCACCTGCAAGCGTCCTAGGAGGGGAATGTGGGTGGCTGTGACCACGGCAGCTACCTGAAAGAGCAGGCTGAGGAACTAAGGAAGTTGATGGCTACTTTTCTTTTTAGTGATCCCAGAATACAAAGATACTGTGAACTTGGGGAAGCAGGAGGGAACTGAAAAATGTTAACTTTGACAGGGGAGTTCTGAAAAAGAAGCCAATGAGAAAAAACTAATTTAATAAAATGTAATAAATTCTCCCCTGGTCCTATATGTCCCAGTTACTCCTTATTCAGCCTGTGGCACTGGTTTTATCCAAGGCAGAGGTCATCAAACTTTTTATATGGAAGATGGGATAGTAAACATCTTAGGTTTCACAGTCCATACATACTCTGTCACAACTATACTCTGCTACTATAGCACAAAAGCAACTAGCCATAGGGAGCAAATATGTTTTTGCTACAATAAAATTTTAATCATAAAAACAAGCAGTGGGCCATAGGCCACTGTTTACCAATCTTTGCTCTAAGGGAAAATAAGAACTTTTCAAGCATTGTCAAATATCACTGTTTGCTCTTCTGGGGGCAAAGCACAAGAATGACAGTACTGTTCCACTAGAGGGGCTACCTTCCGGCCCTGAACACCCAGATGGTATCGTGCCAGCCCAGAGAGTGGCTACACCAAGAAGAGCAGCCACCAATCCAATCCCTGCCCTACTCAACTGATACATTCCCCAATTTGGAATGGACAATTTGCTGAGCGCCTTGGTTCAATGTCACTTACGGGCGGTGATGACCATCCTCTGAGACCGTTTTGCATAAGCAGGAAGAGTGTCCACATTGAAACCTAACACACAGGAAAACAAAGGATCACTGCCAGACTGTGGATAATGAGTATGGAATGAGGGGTAATAATATGAGCAAATGGCTTAAACCCCCAACTTAGCCACATTGCTACCACTCAAGATTTCCCAACAGCGAGTTAGCAGTGTTCTTACATGGATTCAAAACCCTCTCCTGGGCCCGGCGCGGTGGCGCAAGTGGTTAAGTCCTCACCTTGCACGCCCGGGATCCCATATGGGCGCCGGTTCTAATCCCGGCAGCCCCGCTTCCCTTCCAGCTCCCTGCCTGTGGCCTGGGAAAGCAGTGGAGGACGGCCCAAAGCTTTGGGACCCTGCACCCATGTGGGAGACCCGGAAGAGGCTCCTGGCTTCGGATCGGCATAGCATCGACCCGTTGCGCTCACTTGGGGAGTGAATCATCGGACGGAAGATCTTCCTCTCTGTATCTCCTCTCTGTATATCCGCCTTTCCAATAAAAAAATAATAAAAATAAATCTTTAAAAAAAAAAAAAAAAAAAAAAAAACCCTCTCCTGACAAGTCTCACAATCAGGAGAACACAAAGCAATCGAGAACACTTGGCTGACACAGTTCGTCCCAAGGGACTCCACACACGCTTGGAACCCAACTCAGCTGCACCCACGGAACCCGAGTGGTACTCACCCATCTCAACCAGTGTGACCACAATATCTGACAGGGTGGGCTGCGTCCTGGCGGTGTGCTCACAGTAAGACTTGGCACTCCTCCCGATTTCTGAAATGTCTAGGAGGGGATCAAAGGCACAGTCTCACTCCCAGGACACAGAAGTACCCAACCTGAGGGCTGGCCACTCTGCTTCTATGGATATATCTGAACGACCCAGAAGTGCGGATTCAGGCAGACACCTGTCCACCGGTGTTCACAGGAACAGTATTCACCACAGCCAGAGACCTACTGCCCATTGGTAGTTGAATGGGGAAACAAAGGTGGCACAGACAATGGGAGACACATCCTGACAGGGTACAGCATGGATGAACTTGGAAAACATTATGCTAAGCAAGACAAGCCAGATACAAAAGAGCCAACATTTAGAGATCCTACTTACACAAGACACAAGCTACTGTTGATGGGCTTTGAGGTCTTTCTGGGACGATTTAAGGTCTGGAAATGGATAGTACTGATGGTTGCATAGCAGCACAAATATACTAACTACCATGGAACTGCACTTTCAAAAGTGGCTTAAGTGATGAAATCTGCAACACATGTTTTACCACGTCCCTAAACATCTTATTTCATGGTGGGCAATTTTTGTTTCTTTTGCTTAAAGCTGAACCTCTACTCAACAGTCACTCTGAAGCCCCGGGGGGCCCGGGTCAGGGTGTCTAAGATGGAATCAAGGCAGCGGAGCCAAGTGAACGCGCTGTGGGGATGGGGAGGAAGGATGGGAAGTGCCATGAACCTTTGGACACAGCACTGAATTCAACACACAGGAAAAGATCTTCTCTAGGAGTGTGTTCTCCATTTCATCAGACGATCAAAGGGATCCCAAAAGGAGCCCTTGCTCCAAGGACCTGGTGGCTTATAAAAGAAATGTTTGACAGCAAAGATCTACCTGAAGACTACTCCCCACTCCCCTGCTACCCTCCAGCCTCCAGACACAACCTTCAAACTCTCCAATCCAAGACCTTCTCAAGAAGTGAACTTTTTCCTTTAGGAATCATTAGTCTCTTCCTTTAAGGCCAAAGCTCTTTAAGTGTGGCCTGGGAACCCTCGGTAGTCCCCAGAAACCCCTCTCAGACTCTGAGTCTGCAGGTCACAGTCACATTCTCCATACAAAGGAAATCATTCTTTGGCTTTCCATTGTCATTCTCTCATGGAGTTGTCCAGAGGCTGCATGACTTCTGACAACAACACTGCTCTGATGAAAAGTAGAATATGTGATTGTACATTCTTATGTTTTAAAATTGAATTTTGCTTTACTTCTTTCTTTTTAGATTTATTTATTTAGTTGAAAGGCATCACTGCAAAGACAGGAGACAGAGAGCTCAATCTTCCATTTGCTGGTTCACTCCTCAAACGGCTGCAGAGGCCAGAGCTGGGCCAGTCTGAAGCCAGGAGCCAAGGAGCTTCTTCCAGGTCTACCACACAGGTGCAAGATTGGGGCATCCTCTGAGGCTTTCCCTAACCATAAGCTAGGGAGCTAGATAGGAAATTGAGTAGCTGGGACTTAAACCCTGTAACCAAATGGAATGCTGATGCTGCAGGTGGAGGCTTAACCTGTTGTGCCATGGCGCTGACCCCCAAAATTTATTTTCAAACGTGGTAAATATATACATGTGTTTTATATATATGTATATGTGTGTATGTGCTATATACAGATGTATACATATATAGTTTGCACATATGCAATAGTTCCTTGGGGTTTTCAATGTGAGTCTGGAAAGAGTTTTGAGACTAAAAAGTTAGAGATCATTGCTTTAGGAAAATATTTGGTACCCAAAAGTTCAAGCGTCAGGCATTTGCCAAAGTAGCTAAGGTGTCCGCACTCTATATTGGGGTGCCTGGGTTCAAGTTTCGGCTCTACTTGTAATGCCAGCTTTCTGCTAATATGCACCAAGTCCTCAGGCCCATGCCACTCATGTGAACACCCTGGGTTGTTTCTGGGCTCTGATTGGGCCCAGCTGTGGCTGTTGCAGGCATTTGGGGAGTGAACTAGCAGATGGGAGATCTCTGTGTTTCTCTCCTCTCTGCCTTTCAAATATATTTAAAGAGAATTTTTTTTTTTAAAGTTTCAAACATGAGCTGCAGAGAGTCCCACTGTCTGAGATCACAGCCTCCCTAAGTTGGCACACTTGGTGTCTGATTAAGACCTAAACACAAACACAAGGCCTTCTCTCCTTAGGGGCAATCATTTCTCCAGGGGTGCCCAACAGAGAGCCAGTTCTTTGGGCTGCCTTGCAGTTCGAGTTTCCCATTACTTTTCACAGGTGTGGGTCCTTGTGAAACACATGAGGAACCTCCCACCCACTCCTTATCCAATCCCACCCTTTGGGCAGTATTGAACAGATAATTGTGTTACACAAGGAGAGAAGCCCATGGGAGCCCACAAAGGGCACCTAAGCCTCAAAGTTGTTTTTCCCATTCTAGAAAATTTATCCTCGCTCCAGGTGTCACACAAAATAACATTTAATTACTCATGTGACAGCAACTGCTCCACGGGGACGAGTCCCAACCCCTCCCCTCAACCAAGGTGTAAGTCCTCCAAGAGGAAAAGCAGTAATAAGGGCACCGACAAGTCCCCAGCACTGGGCGTTTTATGTGCTCACAACGCTATGAGCGTCCAATGACTGTCCTGTTTCACACACAAGGACATGGCCTTAGTCACTAACTCAAGCTATTAAGTGGCAGCATGAGGACATCAACCCATGTCCAAGGGGGGAAGGGTGTAAAGCTGGAGGTCACTCCACCAGGTTCTCATCTCTCTGATGCCAGGGCCACGTGGTGCTGGTGGTGGTGAGGGGGGGGGACCCAGGCCTGCCCCAAAAGCCCCACACTCACAGCTCTGCAGCATCTCCGTCAGTGTCTCCACGGAGGCTTTCTCCGCGCTCTCAAACCCGGCCTCTGTCAGTAAGGAGCTCACGACCACCTGTAGGGTCCTCCTCCGGGCCAGGTGGTAGTTATCAGCAGGGTTCGTGGACTGCTTACTCCCCGACCTCTGTGAACAGGCAGCCCAGGGAGACAAGTGTCATTGAAGGGGCAAGGAGGAGGAGCAGTGTTTGTCATCCAAGGAGCAAGGTGTGTGGGCAGAGGGGGCGGGACAGCGTGGCGCTCACACAAGGCCCAGGGCAGGTACACGTCCCGTGCGAAAACACCTCCGCTCCAGGCTTTGTCATAACTGCACCAGATGACTCCTAATAGACTCGGTTCCTATAACACAACGTGGCTGGGCTCTAGTCGTGGCTGTCCCCCCACCAGCTTTCTATCATTGGTCAGATGGTATCCATCATAGCATAAGGCACACTTAGTGATACGATTGTATTAAATCTATCTCCTAGAAAACACAAAATAGGGCTTTCTATTCCTGTTCCTCCCATTTCCAATGAAAACTGTAACAACACACGAAGCCCAGGAGACAGAGGACGCCAAGGCGACAGCTTGCACAAGTAGGGGAGCTAAATATTTTGAAACCAGAATCCCTCCCTAACTTGGCCTGGCCAATAAAGAGGTGAAAACGGCCTCTTCGGGCCAATCACGAAGTGTTCCGGGGTCCCAACCCGCCCCCAACAGGGAACGACCCAATCAGGACACGGGTCCACCGACTCGGGAGGCCGCCGCCAAGTCCCTTGGAGAGGAGCGCAGACACGCTGAAATGCCCCTCCTCCACTCGGAGCCCCTATAGGGCGGGGTATCTGGGCATAAGCCTGCTGCCCAGGCCAGGAGGACGATGCAGAATACCCGAAGTCCTTGGGCGCCTCCCCGGCGCCTGCCCTTACCGTTCCGGAGGTACCAGCTCCGGCGGGGGCCGCTGTGTCGGCCATCTTGCTCTGGCGTAACGTGCGTGAGCGCGGGGCACGATGGGACTTGTAGTCGAGCTGGGGGGAGGCGCTGGACGCGCGCACGCCCCTCCGGCTCTATCCGACGCTGGGCTCTGCCGTGGCGCGGGGACGAGGGGGATGCGTGGAGGGCTGTCCCGACTCACGTGACCCTTTCTGAGGGAAGCATTCGGGTGGGGGTCTCCGTCTCTGTGAGCTTGGGCGGTAAAAGTGTGGTCGTGGTTACAGTGAGTTGCAAGAAGCGTAGTTGACTATGAAACCCTTTCTAACGAGGAAGGAGCCAGAGGTCGTGTATACTCGCAGGCGTCTTGTAAACACCTCTGATGGTAGGCCACACCTGGCTGGGCCCAGCACGGTCCCGAGTGATCCCGCTGTGGGAGAGGGGCTTGGGAATGTGTGAGGTAACGCTGGGAAGCTCCTCTGGGCACCCTCCTGACTCGCCCGGGCCCCGGGGGCGTGTCCGGCTGCCCTTTGGCGTGGCGTCCACGTGGCCGCCATCCGTTTTGTCCCCTCTGCCTTGGGTCCGGGGGGATTGCTGAGGCGAGGGGACCAGGTCGGCCTGGCAGGACACGGACGCTGAGTTTGGAACCAGGCGTGCATGCACCGACTGCGGGACCTTAACCGCTCTGTGCCTCAGTTTACTTCTCTATGAAACTGAGGTGCCACCCGGAAGAGGCTCCGGACTCCTAGCTTCGGATCAGCGCAGCTCTGGCCATTGTGGTCGCTTGGGGAGTGAATCAGCGGACGGAAAATCTTCCCCTCTGTCTCTCCTCGTGTATATCTGCCTTTCCAATTAAAAAAAAAAATCTTAAAAAAAGGAACCAACGTCATCAGAACAACGACCACGAACCACGATTTGTCATCAGAATCAGAAGAACAATAGACTTCCCTCAGAACATGGGAGAACAGCCTTTTCCAGTCCTTGCCTAGTTCCAGCTCTGGGCCTCCACCCGGTACAATGACCAACAAGGTTGCCCCAGAATCTCCTCCCCCTCAACACACCCACACACACACACACATTAACACACACACACAAATAGGAATAGATAAGCAGAGAACAATAAAGAAAGATAGGACATCAAAGACTCACACATACCCTGTTAGATAGAGCATAAAGAACAAGTACCCATCACCAAAGTTTGAGAGATTTCTCTGTAACTCCCCCCAAACCAGTTATGCACCTTAATTGTTAAAATGTCATTGGGGGTGGTTCCCCTGCTGGACAGCTACTCCCACTGGAGAGCATGGACTGGGATGCAGACCAAACTAAGCAGAGCTACAACACCTGTGCACCTCATGTGGCCTAGATCAGGGAAAAGCCAGGAGAGGTGGATTGTTCCTATACTGTCTCAACCCAGATGTTTTGAAGAATTGAACTTGCATTATTTTTAACATATTGTTTACTCAATACTATGTCAATTAATTCCATAACGTTGTATATTGATGCTGATGTTTTGTTGGGGCTTTTAACTGACCGGAACTTTACTCTGTTAGCTCTACTTTCAGACCAGAGAAGGTCTCCCCAAAAGGCCACTGAACTTATCTGGACAATAAGATACTGGACTTTATGCTAGGTATATGCTTGCAATGAAGGAATCTCAACTGAACTTGAACTGTGGTTATGCAGCAAGGTGGAGGAATCCACTATGGGGGGAGGTGTGGGGGGAATCCCCAGTGCCTATAAAACTGTATCACATAATACAATGTTAATAACAATAAAAAAATGATCCATTTAAAAAGAATAAAATAAAATAAATACTAAAAAAAAAAAAGAGAAGAAGAAACTGAGGTGCCTGTTACAGACTAGGGGAAAGGGAGACGGGGCGGAGGTGTGGGTCTGGCCCGGTGCTCACTCGAAGCGCAGTTAAAACTTCAAATCGTCGCGCCCTGGGCGGTGGGTGTCCTGAGGAGCCCCCACGGCCGAGCCCGCGCACGTGGAGCCTGCTGGCAGGGCGCACCTGAGCAGCCGACGCCGCCCCTTTACCTGGGGCGCCCGGGGTGGGCGGGATCGGGACCCAGCCTGGGCCCGGCTGTGCACCAGCCCCCTTTGTCTCCCCCGCCCCTTCTTCCCCACTTCCTGCCCAGCTTCAAACTCGGGATCCGCAGACTTTGTAAACACGCCGCGGCCGCGGGGGCGGAGCCTCGGTCTGTTTGGGCGCCTGGGGAAGGGGGTGCGCTCGCTCCCCACGGCAGCGCAAAGTCGACCACCCCATCCTGCCTCGCCCCACCGGAGGCCAGAGGCAGCGGGAAGGGGCGTCTGTCGGTCGGTACTCCACCGGTCTCACCTGCCAGTGAGGTAGGCTTGGGGGTTTGGCACAGCCGGGAGATGTGGTGTCGCCGTCCCCTCCCCGTTTAGGCTGGGCCCGAAGTGTGTGGGAGTGTCCGTGCGAGGTTTGGCTAGGGGGTCGCTCCTTGCCTGGCGGACCCTCACCCTCTGGTGAGGACGTGGACTTGAGGGAGGGTCTGCCCCGTTTTCACGTCGGTCCGTGGGTCCTCAAGGGATGGTTTTTTCGCCTTCTGGGTGCGTTTCAGAGAGCGGTACTTGAGGAAACAGGTTGGCTGAGCATCTGCCCTGTGCCTGGCCTGGGATGCCGACGGCACAGGAGCGCGTGTCCAGAGCCACTGCGGGGGTTAGCGCGCGGTGGGGACAGGAGCTGAGAGCTCGCACTGGCTGGGGAGGCGGGGTCCCGTCGGAGAGAAACGGAGCTGGGAGTTGGACTCAGAAGCAAGGATGAGTGGTTCTCCAGGTCGGGAAATTGATGGGAAGGCTTGAGGAGCAGTTGTGGTGTTGGGGCGTTGGGCTCCAGTTTTGACTCAAAAACGTCTCCTGCTCTTGGTAACGCACTGCCCAAGGTATGAAGAGGAGGTGCACGTGAATGAATCCACGGAAAGGCCATTTTCTGAGCTGGTTCCCATAAAGCCAGGAATCCCCCAGCTGGGTGCAGTGGGAAGGTTCTTGCCGTGCTAGGTGCCACATCCTGCACCTGGGCTCCCGGCTGGTTCCTGGAACAGGTCCTGGCTCTCTGCCCCTGATCTCCGTGACCCTTGGGTGCATACGTGGCTCGCCACTGCTTCCCTGCAGTGCTTTCTGCTCTCTGCTTCCTGGCACAGGCATTGGCGAATCCTGAGGGTACCTGTTGGCTGTGCCTGGCCAAGTCCAGGTGTTGGGGGGAGGGGCAGGTGACCTGGTAAACCGAGGGAGCGTCCATCCATCCCTCTGGTGTCTGAAGTTGAAAGTGGATCTAGGAATTGGAGTAAATGGCTCAACTGGCTAATCCTGCCAGCACCATACCATATGAGTGTGTTTGTGTCCCAGCTGTTCCACTTCTCATCTAGTTCCCTGCTTGTAGCCTGATAAAGCAGTAGAGGATGGCCCAAACCTGGTACCCTGTGGGAGATCAGAAAGAGGCTCCTGTTTGGGCTATTGAAGCCGGTTGTTGGCGAATGAACCAGTGGAAGACCTGCCTCTCCTTTTCTCTGTAAATCTGCCTTTCCAACAACAACAAGCCACTTCCTGCTAGCTTCTTAACAAGCTGTAGCTTAAAAAAGAGAAAGAAAAGAAAGCATCTCTGAGGATTCCAGCAAGGTCCCTGTCTGTCCCCAGGCTCAACATTCATTCCAGGCATCAGGATTAAATGCAGAAACTCAGACAGGGGAAGCTGAGTAAGCTACCTAAAGAGGATGCAAGAAATAAGTGGCAGAGCTGGGACTTAAACCCAGACCGCCCCACTGAGGAGACCCTGTGCTGATCTCTTAAGGTAGTCCACAGTGAGCCAGGGGCTTGGGGGCTTCCTTTGGGCCCCATAGTCCTTGGGTGACCCAGTTCTGTAGCAGGGGTGGGCGATGATCTTCTGGTGGCAGAGTGTGGGTGCTAGCAGTGTTTACAGAGAGCCCAGCAGGCTCTGTGCACCGAGCATTGTGTGTGTGAGCCACACCAAGGAGAGGGAAACAATGTGTGACAAGCAACCGCAGCCAAGTTCAGGAGCATGAGAGGACTCAGCATGGCTGTGATGTGCCGGGATCAGGAGACATGGGAAAACTGAACCTCTGGTTTTTTTTCATCTTTTGGTAGCAACCCTCAGAGTCCACATTCCAGGAGGAACATTCTAGCGAGGTGGCCGAGGGAGGAGGGCAGTCTGGAGAGGCATCAGATCCTCACCGACTCTCTCCTTCAGCTGTCACATCCCAAGCTGCTTTTGTGTCTGGGGCCAGCACCTCCAGCAGGCCTGGACGATGAGGAGAGCCAGACCACAGGGCCGGGACTCCAGCCTTTCTCCACCTCCTTCCAGAAACGAAGTTGCTGGCCAGGGCCCTCCTGCCACCCCTGGCACCTCTGAGAGAGGGATTGTGTTGGGGGTGGCCCCTGGAGATGTCAGGTAACAGGACAGGAAGGTCCAGCACTGTGCACAGTGCCCCTTCCCTGTGTGGGCAGGATGCACCTTTCTCGCCAGCAGGGTGGGGTAAGGGTGAACCCTCAGGTGCCTCCCACCCACCCAGGCAGTGGTGTCCCTGTACAGGACAGGTTGTACTCTTGAGAAACCGCAAGAGGAAGTTGAGAGAGGTTTGGGGTGGGGAAAGTTTTGGGGCCCTTGCCAAGTTTCCCTTTTCCTGCCGAGCAGTGGGTTCTGTTTATCTTGCCCACAGAGACATTTAAATTTTAAATCTTGAGTTAAGCTGTTGTCTGTAACCCATGTGCCCACTGATTTCAATCCCAGCTGCTCCACTTCCAGGCCAGCTCTCACCAGGCACCTGGGAAAGCAGCAGACAGCGGCCTGGGGAGTTGGGCCCCATCACCCACGAGGGTGACCTGGGTGGTCCACTGGGCTGCAGCTGGCCCAACCTAGCTGTTGCAGTGTTTTGGGAATGAACTAGTGCATGGAAGATATCTTTCTTTCTCTTTCTTCTATAAGATTTTTTTAAATTGAAAATACAGAGATACAGAGAGAAGGAGAGACAGAGAAAAAGATCTTCTATCCACTGGTTCACTCCCCAAGTGGCTGCAGTGACCGGAGCTGAGTTGATCTGAAGCCCCGAGCCAGGAGCCTCTTTCAGGTCTCCCATGTGGGTGCAGGGTCTCAAGGGTTTGAGTCATCCTTTGCTGCTTTCCCAGGCTACAGTCAGGGAGCTGGATGGATTGGTTCAGCCAGAACATGAACTGATGCCCATATGGAATCCAGATACTTGCAAGGTGAGGTATTAGTCATTGAGCAATCCCACTGGGCCCAAGGTATCTTTCTTTCTCTTGCTGTCTCTCTCTGTAATTCTGCCTTTCAAGCGGGTAATTGGAGCTTACATATTTATTTTGGCAAACCTGCATTTCAGAGAGCTACCAAAACCTGCGCTTGACTGCTGGTGGCCAGGGACACCCCTAAAAAAATGACCAGTTCCAGGAGGTCTCCCTCTCTCCTCCTTCATGCCCCCCCCCCCAGAGAGTTCCCTACAGCCCCTAAATTCAGAGGGGCTCACCTAGAGCCCCTAGCTCACCTAGAGCTGAATGGCGTTTTGCACCAACTGTGTCATTAAATGGCACGACTGCAGGTAGTAGATCCTCCAACCCCAATTCACAGACCAGGATACTGAAAAGTAGGGAAACTTATCCAGAGTGAGTGGGAGTCCAGCACATGAATCCATCTGATCCACAAGACTGTCTCCTTCCAAATGAATTCCCTGCTAATGTAAACAACAGCTTCTCTGATGTATTGTGTCTTCAACAATAGGGAGGTTGAGATCTAAAGACTTAAAAAAAAAAAAGATTAACTTATTTATTTGAAAGCGAGAGACAACTTCCACCCATGAGTTGACTCCCTAGGTGGCCACAATGGCTGGGGCTGGGTCAGGGCCAAGCTGAAAGTCAAGAGCTTCATCTGATTCTGCTACGTGAGTGGCAAGGGGCCGAGCACTTGGGCCATCTTACACTGCTTTTCCCTGGTGCATTGGCAGGGAGGTGGATTGGAAGTGGAGCAGCCTGGATGTAAACCCCGCCTACATGGGATGCTGGTGTCACAGGTGGCAGCTTTATTTATTGTGGCACCTCTCTGGCCCATAGATGTTTTTAAAATGATGCTTGTAGAAGTGGGCATTTAGTTCAGTAGTTAAGCCATTGGTTGAGATGCCCGCATCCCATATCAGCATGCTCGGGAACGAGTCGTGGCTCTGCTCCCATTCCAGCTTCCTGCTGATGCGCACCCTGGGAAGCAGCAGGTAATGGCTCCAGTGGTCGGGTCCCTGACACCCACATGGGAGACTTGGACGAAGTTGCAGGCATTTGGGGAGTGAGCCAGTGAAGGGGAGACCCATCTCCCTGCTTTTCAAATAAAATAAATGACACTGCTTGTATCGAGTGGGGAAAGCTTGGGGTAGAATTGGAAAGGACAGAGCGGTGCTGTGGTATAGCTGATTAAAAGTTGCCTGTAGGGTCAAGTTCCCACATGAGCACTGGTTTAAGTCCTGTCTGATCCACTTCCAATCCAGTCCCCTGCTAATATGCGGAGAATGCAG
The DNA here is from genome assembly GCF_017591425.1 of Ochotona curzoniae. Taxonomy (NCBI): domain Eukaryota; kingdom Metazoa; phylum Chordata; class Mammalia; order Lagomorpha; family Ochotonidae; genus Ochotona; species Ochotona curzoniae. Next base: position 7,302,250 of record NW_024466004.1, on the reverse strand, counting down.
CAGTGGAGGATGGCTCTAGTGTTTGGGCCCCTACACCCACGTGGAACACCCATAGGCAGCTCTTGGCTCATGGCTTCCACTTGGCCTAGTCACTGCAGCCATCTGGGGATCTAACCCCCACTCCCATCCCTCCCTTTCTCTCTATAACTCTGCTTTCAAATAAGGAAAATAAATCTATAAGGATTCCTTAAAAGTTCATATATATTTTGGACCAGGAAGTTTGTTCAACTGGCTAATACTCTGCCTCTGTGCTGGCGTCCCATACGGGCACCAGTTTGTCCCGGCTGCTCCACTTCCCATCCAGCTCCCTGGCTGTGGCCTGGGAAAGCAGCAGAGGATGGCTCAAGTCATTGGGACCCTGCACTCGTGTGGGAGACCCAGGAGAAGCTCCTGGGTTCTGGCTTTGGATCACCTCAGCTCTGGCCATTTGGGAAGTAAATCAGCAGATGAAAGATCTTTCTGTCTCTCTGTAAATCTGCCTTCCGCTCCCCCCCCCCCCAGTAAGGAACATATATGTTAATATATATATATATCCATGTGAAAAGCAGATGCAGCGTTACATGATTGAAGTCAGGCTCTGGAACGCAGATGCATGTGGAAAGATTTGGGGGAACTGTCTTCAGCTTGGAAACCTCTCTGGGCTGGAGGGTGGGGGGCAATAGGAGCTGATCACACCGACTGACAGGCCGTTGCCCAGCCCGCATCCGAGATGTGAGTTTCCATCTGGGCGAGGCCAGCGCGTGTGCAGTCTCTCCCCTGGAAGCCCCTCTCCTCTGCCTCTGTCCCGTTGCTTCTCCCTTGCTCCTGGACTCGGGCCAAAGCAGCTGTCCCGTCTGCCCACCAGGGGGCGCCCTTGCCCAGTGTGTGCTCCGAGGCTGCTGGGCGGTGTGGAGCACGCCACCTGGTCCGTCCCTCGGGCGCCAGCTGGTTTCCGGAGGCCTCTGTCCCACCCCATGGCCGCGTGTTTTCACGTAGGGCCGCAAGAGCCACGTTTGGCCCGACAGCGGCCCTATAAAATGTGCTTTTGGGTTTCCTCCAGGCTCAGCCCTGATCTCACGTTCCCTCCCACACCTTGTCTTCCTGCTGCCTGACCTTCTGCTGCCCTTGCGGTAGAAGGATTCCTGTCTAGGGCAGAGGGCAAGGCCATGGCCCCTGTGGGGGACCCTCCTATGGCCTAATCTGCACCCGGTGGCATCTTAGAGCCCCACCTATTAAAAACTATTTGTTCTGTGCAGCCCGGCCGGTTCTCCCAGCCTGAATGAACTCCCCTCGCCCTCCCCCCTCGCTCCCCAGCCACCCCCAAGGCAAGAGAGCTGAGGAGGCCGTGGTAGTGTCTTTCGATCTGCTCAGTCGTCCTGGGACCATTAGAAAGAGAGAGACAACCGGCAGGATGAGGATCGATCAGGCAGAGGGCAGTTGCAAGCCCCCCAGCTAGAGGGCAGCATGGAGGCCTGGCCCAGAGACCAGGCTGCAACTAGTGGTTCCAAGGATCTAACACAGTATAATAGCTACTACAGCCTTAGGAGATGCACAGCTGTTAAACACAAAGGAAACCTGGGTGCCAAGAGGTTAAGTGGCTCGCATGCACATCTGTGTTGCTGACCACTGGCATAACTGGACCCACCACTGCCCAGAAAGTTTACAGATGTGGCCATAAGTCTGTGCTGTCATGGCGTGGCCATGAGGGTTTTGCTCTGTGGATAGATCACCTTGCGTTGGGTCCTGGGCAAAACAGCTCCTCTGTGAAGTGGGCAGAAGCGTAGTCCCTGCTTTCCCAGGACATGGCAAGGATAAGCTATAGCCCATACCAGTTGGAGGCCAAAGCTAGCTTTTCATGTCCCCATAACAGTCCTCTGAGAGGGAGCACAGGACCACGGAGTCCACACTGCCCTTGGCTCACGAGAGAACACGCCAACCCCTGCCAAGGGCCCTACATGGGTAACAGCTGCTGCCATTGTCGTCATATCCCAGGTGGCCCTCCTGGGGTAGGCATGCTCTCTCCAAGAGCAGAGAGGCAGCCCTGCTTTCCTTCCTCGCCTCCCCACCTATGGCTTCTCACGCTGCTTCTAAAATCAAAGCCAGCCCACACGCTCTGGCCTGTGGTCAGGAACTTGGATGGAATCCTTGAAGCTGGGGTTGTCCCAGAAACTCCCAGTTCTGGCCCCAGCACTTTCTGCTCCAACTCACCCTCCCTCTTGTACTCTGGCCTCTCTGCTCTCGGCTGCTCCTCCCCGTGCCCTCCCCTGGGTTCCCTGAGTTCTGGGAAAGGAAGCTGGAGCCCGGGGGGGCCCCCAGTACATGCAGAGCCTGGGCTCCAGGGGGAAGGCAGGATGGGGGTGGGGGAAATGAGACCTCCACTCATCTGCCTGTTGCTAGGAAGGTCTCACTCACTGAATCTTACATCAGCCCCTGTTTCTTCAGTAAGCTTGCTACTCAGGGCCGTGTGGAAATGACCATGAGTGAGGCCCCGGGAAGGGCTCAGTCTCCCCTGGCCAGCAGCTGGCCAGAACTATGGCTGGATCTTGGTGGAGGTGGTGAGGGGAGGTGGTGCTGCTTCCCGCAGAGCAGTGCCTGAGATCCAAGGCCGCTGTTTGCACCCTGCCTGCTTTTCTCTGAGCACCCTCTGCTATGGAGCCTCTGATGCACGCTGAGTGAAGGCGGGGTGTAGAATGTTCTGGGTTCTCCAGGCCCTCTCTAATGTTCTTTTCAATCAGCTGGTGCCAACAGGTCCTGGGGGCAGTCTCCATCTTTTCCCTGATTTGACTTCTGAGCTTAGGATTGGCTGAAGTTTTCTTGCAGGCCTCTTGATCTCCAGAGGAGACAGTCTTTTTCAACTGGCCTGGGTCTGGCCTCTGCCTTACAGCCACTGGACTTGAACCTGGTGCTTCCTGGGTGGTCCATTTTTCTTTTCTCCTGCTCCTTCCAGGCTTGTCCTCTGACCCAGCTCTGGGGAAGTCATTTTGGTATCATTTGTGGAAACTCAATAGTGTGCATTTTCTATGAACCTTCATCTCTTTTTTTTTTCTTTCTTCTATCAGATTTATTTACATGAAAGATAGAGTGATAAGATCAGGTCTTCCACACACTGGTCCATGCCCCAAATGTCTGCAACCCCTAATGCTGAGCCAGGCCAAAGCCAGCGGCTCAGAGCTCCACCTGGAATCTCCTGCGTGAACAGGGGACTGGGCAGCCATCTTGTGCTGCTTTCTCAGGCGCCTTTGTGGGGGCTGGATGGGAAGTGGCATCCAAGGTGGCGTTTTAGCCCTCCTGCCCTGTAGCACCTGCCCTTGAGCCCTCATCTGTTTCCCTACATGTGGCTGTTTCCCTAAAGACACGAGTGGTGAGAACAGCCTGTCTTCGCACCACACTTCTATGAGCCAGATCCAGAGGTAGACTCATTGTCTGTACCATTTGTAAGTAGCTGAAAGTTTATTAAAGAATATATATATAGATACATATATATATTTGTTCATTCATTTCTCATTTCTTCCTCATACGAAATCCTGTTTCCTTAGTTTACAAAGAAACTGAGATCCAAAGGCTAAGTAACTTGCCTGAAGTCATTGGTTGCGTCACAATGTGAGCTTTTGTGTGTGTGTGTGTGTGTGTGTGTGTGTGTGTGTGTGTGTGTGTGTATGCATGAGCACATGTGCAGGTGTGAGTCCGAGACTGTCCGGAGGCCCTGCTCCTGGACCAGTAAGGCAGGCTGCCAGGCCCTTCCTGCTCTGCCTCTGTGTGGGACGCGCACAATGGGAGCATTTTGATATGAGTCCACCAGCAAGCTCAGAATCCCCCTACAACCTCAGTGTCCCCCACTGGAACCCCAGGATGTTCCACGGAACCAAGTGAGACAAGAGGGAAGGAGCAGGGCCTGGCCCAGCCCTGCCTCAGCAGGCCAATCTGGTGCAGGAAGCAGCAGTGAGCGCCGGTGACGCTGGTGACCGTGGGCTTTGCCAGGTGGAGCTGGAGCCCTCACCTATCTGGCAAGCCCTGGATGAATCAGCCCGACCACAGCCACCCCAGCTGCCGTGACAGTGCAAACAAGCCTCTCCCCTCAGGCTCCCAGCCAACAGCCATTGTCCTTTCCCTGCCCGTCCCCAGAACTCCTAGCTCTGGGAGGGGTGTGGCACCCAGGGCAGCAGCCAAGGGCACAGCTCTAGAGCCAGTGGTGAAGCTGGGTCCTAGTGCTGGATCCGTGACCTTGGTCTTCAAGGTCCAGAAGTGGGCAGAGATAACCCTGGCTTTGAGTGGATGCCACAGGCCCTGGGCCAGAGGGCAGTGCTTGTCCGCTTGATGTTTTCCTGCAGCTGTGTCTGGGAGTCAGGCCCGGGGGGCCTCTCCTGTGTACATTCATTCCTTCGGTACAGCAGAGTCACATGCTATGCAGGGTTGAGTTTGGAATGCAAATCAATGTCACCGGGACAAGCTCCTTACACTGCTCCCAAAACACAATGTGGCTAAGCTGGGCGCCCCTCCAGCAGGGCCAGTGTGCACGGAGGAGTCTTGCGTTGAGCGCTGTGTTCAGCCAGGGTTGGAGGAAGGACGCCACCTCGCACACACAATGCTGAGGTGGTTGGAGTGGCTCGACCCCCACCCCTGTCGGATATTGTGGAACCTGCAGCAGTTCACTGTGTGCTCATGCGGCTTCCACCTGCATGCTGTGGGGGGCTAACCTGGCCATGGCTGAGGCATGAGCAGTAGGGCTGTGGCAATCTGGAGGGATGTGTGGCTGCTTGGGGCTGGGTAAGCCGGGTTTGTTCCCGAAGGTGCCATTGGAGGAAATGAAAGAGGCATGAGTTTGATGAGAAACTACTTAGAAGCAGTTTTAAGAGTTTTTGTGCTATTTTTGCTTCTCTGAATGTTGTGAGCATTCTCCTGAAAGCCAGTCTTCCAGAGAGTTCTTAGTGTGGGCCTAAAGCAATGGCTCAGTGGCTAAATCCTTGCCTCGAACGCACTAGAATCCCGTAGGCATGCCAGTTTGTGTCCTGGTTGCTCCACTTCCCTTCCAGCTCCCTGCTTGTGGCCTGGGAAAGCAGTCAAGGATGGCCCAAAGCCTTGGGACCCTGCACCCAAATAGGAGACCCAGAAGAAGCTCTAGGCTCCTGGCTTCAGGTTGACTCAACTCCGGCTGTTGTGGACACATAGGGAGTGATTCAGTGGACATAATATCTTCCTTTGTGTCTCTCCTTCACTCTGTAAAATCTGATTTTCCAATAAAAATAAATAAATAAATAAATATATATATATATATATTTAAAGTAGAGTTATTGGGCCTGGCGCTGTGGCCTAGTGGCTAAAGTCCTGTCTTGAACATACTGGGATCCCATATGGGCGCCGGTTCTAATCCTGGTAGTCCCACTTCCCATCCAGCTCCCTGCTTGTGGCCTAGGAAAGCAGTCCTAAAGCCTTGGGACCTGCACCAGTGTGGGAGAACCAGAAGAAGCTCCTGGCTCCTGACTTCAGATTGGCTCAGCACAGGCCATTGTGATCACTTGGGGAATAAATCAAGAGTCGGAAGATTTTCCTCTTTGTCTCTGCTCCTCTCTGTATATCTGCCTTTCCAATAAAAAAAATAAAATAAGTCTTTAAAACAAAGATAGATTTATTTATTTAAAGAGTGATAGAGAAAGATCTTCCATCCACTGATGCACTCCCCAGATGGCCTCGATGGTTGGCATTAAATTCCAAAGCCAGGAGCCTGGAACTCCTTATTCATCTCCCACTGCTTTTCCAAACACATTAACAGGAAGCTCGTCCTGAAGTGGAACAGCCAGGACTCGCACTTGCTGGACCACATCACAGGGCCTCTGGTGGTTCTTTCTGTAATTATTATATATACATATGTGTGTGTGTGTGTATATATATTTTTTAAAAGATTTATTTTTATTGTAAAGTCAGATTTACAGAGAGGGGGAAAGACAAAGAAAGTTCATCCATCCACTGGTTCATTCCCCCGAGGGGCCACAAAGACCAGAGCCAAGCTGATCCAAAGCCAGGAGCCAGGAGCTTCTTCTGGATCTCTCATGTGGGTGCAGGGTCCCAAAGTTTTGGGCCGTCCTCGACTGCTTTCCCAGGCCACAAGCAGGGAGCTCTACTGGAAGTGGAGCAGCGAGGATATGAACCGGCGCCCATATGGGATCCCAGTGCATGCAAGGTGAGGACTTTAGCCACTAGGTTACTGTGCCGGGCCCTTTAAAAAGTCTTTTGAAAAACAGCTCTGTTCATTTTATTTGAGAGGCACAGAGAGAGACAAATCTTCCATTTCCTGACTCATTGCTTAGCACCTGTGACAGCAGGGGCCAGGTCAGGCTGAGGCAGCAGGCCAGGACTCCCATGTGGGTGGCGGGGACCCATCACCTGTTCACCTGTTGCTTTCTGGGTTGCACATTAACAGAAAACTGGGATGGAGAGCACGGGCGGGACTCACACCCAGGCATTCTGATATCGGAAGTAGTTCTCTCCAAAGGTAGCTTAACTGCTACACTAATGTTTATCTCTTACTGTTATTTCTATAATAATAATTATTCTTAATATGACCACATCTTAATTTTGTTTTAAAGTCTAGCAATGCATTGAGGCAAAAAGAATACAGAATGGAGAGAACAGGTCATTTTAGACTCCATGTCTGCATAAACTGGCATGTGAAGTGTCAAACGTTCTGGTCTCAGAAACACTCTGTACCCTAAAAAATCTCGGGGATCCCAAAGAACTTCTTAAAAAACATTTATTTATTTTCATGGAAAGTCAGATATACAGAGAGGAGGAGAAACAGAGAGGAAGACCTTCCGTCCGATGATTCATTCCCCAAAAAGCCACAAGGGCTGGGGTTGAGTCAATCTGAAGCCAGGAGCCTCCTCCAGGTCTCCCACATGGATCCCAAGGCCTCGGGTCCTCCTCGACTGCTTTCCCAGTCCACAAGCAGGGAACTGGGTGGGAAGTGGGGCCTCAGGGGTTAGAACCGGTGCCCACCTGGGATCCTGGTGCGTGTAAGGTGAGGACTTTAGCTGCTAGGCTACCGTGCCAGGCCGAACCTTTGTTTTTATAGTCTTTTGCTATTGGTATTATTATTATTTGCTTATTTAAAAGATAGAAATGAGCAGACAGATGTCTCCTCTCCCTGACTCATCCCTCACCCATTCTGGATCTACTATGTGGATGGGTAGGCACCGAAGCATTTTCACCTGCTGCTTCCCGTGTGTGCATTAGCAGGAAGCTAGATGGGAAGGAGAGCCAGGATTCAAACCCAGGCCTTCCAGTTTGCAGTGCAAGTGTCCCTAGTGGTGTCTTAGCTGCTCTATCGAACGCCTGCCCTGATTATCAATTCCCTATAAAAATAAGAGAAATATTATAAGTACTTATTATTTGTTTTAACAGTAAAACATGTTGCTTATTAACATGAGCATTGGAGTTTTGGTAAGATGGTGATTCTGTTTTGCAAAACAAGAGTAATGAATGGGAAGCATGGCCTGGTTTTGCATTTTTTGCAAAACTTTTTAAGGCTTGACTTTATTGAAGATAGCTGGATTGTCCTGGCTGATTCTACTTTAGTCTGTTGCACTGCGTGCTGCTGCCTGGGAAGGCTCAGACGAGTCACTGGTAAAGGGGCACCACCAGCCTGGGGGGACATGGCCTTGGAAAGCACGTTTGGGTTCGTGATGAAAAAGCTAAATCAACGTGTGGGTTGGGAGTTTGGCCAGTTAGGAAGTGATGTGATCATAACTGTTTTAAGATGATTTTATTTTGTAAGGTTTATTTTATTTCTTTGAAAGTGAAGAGTTATGGCCAGAGAAAGAGGTCTCCCAACTGCTGATTCAGTCCCCGGATGGCCTCAACAGTCAGGGCTGGGCCAGGCTGGAGCCAGGAGCCAGGAGCTTCTTACAGGACTCCGGCCTGGGTAGCAGAAACCCAAACATTTGAGCCCATACTTCACTGCTCTTCCCAGGCTGTTAGCAGGGAGCTGGATCAGAAATGGGACAGCTGGGATTGGGACTGGCTACTATATGGGATGCTAGGGGTTGCAGGCGGCGGCTTTACCCACTGCACTGCAGTGCTGGTCTGAAGATGATTTCTTGGGCAGCGGTAGAATAACAGACTTGGCAAGAGTGAATCCATGTGCAATACCAAAAGGGCTGTAGAGGCCAGCATTGTGACAAGGCAGTTAAAGCTGCCACTTGCGACACACTGGCATCTCATATGGGTGCCAGTTCCAGTCCCAGCTGCACCTCTTTGAATGCAGCTCCCTGCTAATGTATCTAGGAAAGCAGTGGCACATTGCCCAGTTGCTCAGGCCCATGCACCCATGTGGAAGATCCAGATGTGGCTTCTGCTTCCTGACTGCTGGCTGTTGTGGCCACCTGGGGAGTAAACCAGCGAAGTGGGAGCTCAATATCTCTGTCTCTCGCTCTGCCTTTCAAATGAATCAGCAGATGGAGGATCTGCCTTTCTCTCTTCCTCTTTGTATATATGATTTTCCAACAAAAAGTTTATTTTTATTGCAAAGTGAGATTTACAGAGAAAAGAAGAGACAGAAAAATGTTCCGTCTGCTGGTTCACTCCCCAAATGGCCACAATGGCCAGAGCTGCAATGATCCAAAGTCAGAAGCCAGGAGCTTTTTCCAGGTCTCCCGCATGGTGCAGGGTCCCAAGGTTTTGGACTGTCCTCTACTGCTGGGGAGCTGGAAGGGAAGTGGAACAGCTGGGATGCTAATTGGCGCCCATGAGCGATCCTGGTGCGTGCAGGGCGAGGACTTTAGACACTAGGCTACCACACCAGGCCCTCAAAAAAAATATAACTGGGATGATACCAGGAGAAATGATCATGAGTGGGTGTTTTTGGCAAAGTTCTGTGATGGGAGAAGCAACATGACTGAGTGATTACTTGGTCGGAAGGTATGAAGACATCCGCCCTTGCCCCGCGAGGTGCCCCGCATACTTCTAGGATGAGGCGTGGGTCCCGTGTTCAGGTTGGCTGCTCTCATCCCTCCTCCTTGGCTCTGTGCCTTCGGAGATGTGTGGCAGATGCACAGAGCAGAGAATCCCAGGACTGTCCCTGAGTTGTTTTCAGCCTGAGTGACTGGCAGAATGATGGTATCATGAATAAGAATGTTTAACATCAGGAGAGAAAAAAACATCTGTTTTCAGGAGGCACCCTTAACTAAAGGACAGTGACAGTTGTCAAGCTACAGATAGATGAGAACTAGTGGGTGGACCTTGTAGTATGTCATGTCCAAGTGTCGGGCTCAGCAGGTGACCAGCAGAGGACTACCTTGAGTCCTGACCACGCTGCTCCCTTCCCAGCTTCCTACACATGTATCCCGGGAAGCCGCAGCTCAGGAGTTCAAGTCCGCGAGTCTCGGCCGTGCACAGGGGAGACCTGGCTTGCATTCCAGGCTCCTGGCTTCTGCCTGGCCCAGCCTTGCAGGCGTCTGGGGAGGGAACTAGCAAATGGAAGACCTCTCTCTCTCTCCTGCTCTGCTTTCCAGATAGATGAAGAGAAATAAACATTGAAAGGAAACATATCTTTTTCTTGGCAAGAAAGTATGTATACTTGTATTTAGTGTAGGCACGAAAGATATGGGGGGAAATACAAGCAACGTGTAGGAGAGAGAGCTCTGTTCTTCGTTTTCAATCACCTCAAGCCTAGCTAGGATTTTAGTTTTCAAAACTGAGATGTTCTCATTTTAACTCATTGTATACACACGCATACCAACACAGCAGAGCATTAAGGAGTGTTTGGGGGTAAATCTTGTGGCCCAGCATGTAAAGCCGCTTCTTGAGATACTGGCATTTGCGGCTGAAGTGTCCATCTGTCCAAGGCTGTCAACTTCTGTTCCAGCTCCCTGATGAGGCACCTGGGAAGCAGCAGATGATGCCTCAAGTTTCTGAGTACTTGGAGCCCACGTGGGAGACTAACTGGAGCCCCTGGCTCCTGACTTTGGGCTGGCCCAGCCTAGGCTGTTGGAGCCATTTGGGAAGATCTCCTTTCCTTTCTCTCTCACTTTATCTTTAATTTTTTTAAAACTATGTTTCATAAATTTGTAGAAATGGATTAGAAGAAAAGCTTCTATGGACACAAAAGTTTGAAATTCATACGTAGTTTTTTCATGTTACACACTTTGCATGAACTTTTAGCAGGTGCTGTGAGTATGCAGTTTCAGAATGTTTATACCAAACTACACCTTCGATTCTGTGTCCCGCGAACTTAAATCAAGTACCCATATGTGTACAAGTTTCTCTAAGTAGTATTTGCTCACTATTTTCTCTTTTACTCTACACTATTGTTTCATTTTTAAAGTTTTTAAAAACTTACTGGTTGGCTTCCTGACCACATGAGCCGGTTAAACGTCCCGACTCAGCAACCAGAAAATGCAAAGCTAGGCAGGTGTCAGTCTTCTCAAGGTTAGAGACAAAACTGGACCGTCCCATTTAAGGCGAAAGGAATTCACTGGGAAAAGGCCAAGAACTGAGAGTCATCTGGAAGACTGGTGAAAACCAGGCTTGGACATGGGCAGGAACTGCTGGAGTGCCTAAGGGCTGGGCAGAGGAACCGGTAGGAGGTGAAGGCAGCTAGCTTAACCCAGCTGCCCGGCTGGGCACGACAGGAACTGAAGGGCTCCGAGGAACAGGCCTGCCAGCCTGGCTCCTGGGTGTGCTCTGGGGGAAAGGCAGATTTCCCCGAAGGAAGCAGCAGTACAGTAACCAAGGGGATCGGACCTTACAACATCCAGAAAGGCACCAAGTGTGTGATAGGGCACATATATGCAAAGGTATGTGACCTGAGCCATGTCTTACACAGCAGAGAATCTGTTGGTGTTCGTGTCCTGCTGGTGGCCTTCTTGGTAGAAAGTTATAATTATGGTTTTTTGGGTTTTTTTATTGGAAAGGTGGATATACAGAGAGGAGAGACAGAGAGGAAGATCTTCCGTCCGATGATTCACTCCCCAAGTGAGCGCAACGGCCGATACTCTGCCAATCCGAAGCCAGGAGCCTCTTCTGGGTCTCCCACGCGGGTGCAGGTTCCCAAAGCTTTGGGCCGTCCTCGACTGCTTTCCCAGGCCACAGGCAGGGAGCTGGAAGGGAAGCGGGGCTGCCGGGATAGAACCGGCGCCCATATGGGATCCCGGGCGTGCAAGGCAAGGACCTTAACCACTTGCGCCACCGCGCTGGGCCCTATAATGATGTTTTAGTTAGTGAATTGGTTTGAACAGCAGAGTGACAGAGATATCTTCCGTTGGCTGGTTCAGTCCCCGAATGGCTTTACAAAGGCTAGGCTGGACCAGTCTGAAGCCAGGGAGCTTCTTTGAAGTCTCCCGTATGAATTTAGGGTCCCAAATGGGCCATCTTCTACTGCTTTCCCAGGCACATTAGCAAGAAGTTGGATTGAAGTGAAGCAACTTGAACTTGAACTGGCACTCATATGGACTGCCCATGCCACAGCCAGTGGCTTTACCCACCACAGTGCCAGCCCTGGGAAAGTCTGAATATAGCAGTTTAGAGCTAGTTGTTGTGGCACAATGTGTTAAATTGCAGCCTGCTACACCAGGCACTCATATTGGAGTGTTCCCAGTTCAACTTCCTGCCCCTGTGGCCATTTGAGGAATGAACCAGCAGATGGAAGATCGCTGTGACTGCCTTTCCGATAAGTAAGTGAAGGGAAGGAGTTCAGAGGACAGAAGAATGACCCAAAGCCTGGGGACCCTGCATCCCCTTGGGAGAGCCAGAAGAAGCTCCTGGCTTGGATTGGCTTAGGTCCAGCCATTGTGGTCATTTGGGGAGTGAACCAGAGGAAGGAAGAGCTTTCTCTTGGTCTCTGCTTCTCGCTATAAATCTGATCTACCTTACCAATAAAAATAAACAAATCTTTTTAAACGTGTTTTAAAATCATTGTGGGAAGGAAGGACATTTGGCCTAACTGTTGGGACACTTGTCTGCCATTTTGGAGTACCCATGTCCAGCCCTGCTTCCAATTCCAGCTTCCTGCTAATTCAAACCCAGGGAGGCAGCAGGTCATAGTTCCTGCACGGATGTGGAGGCCTGGATTGAGTTCCTGGCTCCAGGCTCTAGGCTTCAGCCTGGTCCAGCCCTGGCCATGACAGATATTTGAGGATGAAATAGCAGATGAGAATGCTGTCTTTCCCAGCCTCTTAAATAAATAGATACTTTTTCTTTTCTTTTAAGTTGGAGGGCCATTGTTGTAATACAGTGAGTATGCTGCTTGTGACACAGGATCTATATTCGAGTGCCGGTTTGAGTCTGGGCTATTCTGCTTCCCATCCAGCTCCCTGATACTGTGCCTGGAAAGGCGACAGAAGATGGCCCGTGTATTTAAGCCCTTTGCCATCTATGTGGGAGACTTGGCTAAAGTACCTGGCTGCTGGCTTTGATCTGGCCAGTCCTAGCCGTTTTTGTTTTTTAAGACTTATTTATTTATTTTTGTTGGAAAGGCAGATATACAGAGAGGAGGAGAGACAAAGAGGAAGATCTTTGTCCAATGATTCACTCCCCAAGTGACAGCAACAGCCAGTGCTGCGCCAATCTGAAGCCAGGAGCCAGGAACTTTCCTCCAGGTCTTCTACACGGATTCAGAGTCCCATGGCTTTGGGCCATCCTCGACTGCTTTCCCAGGCCACAAGCAGGGAGCTGGATGGGAAGTGGAGCTGCAGAGATTAGAACTGGCACCCATATGGGATCCTGGCGTGTGCAAGGCGAGGACTTTAACCACTAGGCTACAGTGCCGGGCCCTCAGTGATTGTTTTTGAGAGTGCTAGAACTAAGTGAGAGCTTTCTTTTGGTTTTTTTTTTGTTTGTTTGTTTGCTTGTTTGCTTGTTTTTAACATTTTCCCCCTTTTTCAAATGTTCCAGTTATTGTAAATAGAAAATGGCACTAGTTATGTTTCCATAAGTGCACAGGACATTGGTCTTATTAGTTTTGTAGCATCTCCTGAGAAACAGTGTAGGTCAAGTACAAGGCTGTGGGAGGAGTGCAGGGCCTGGGCCCAGAAGAGAGCTTGGTATGGTGATGGCAGAGTGGGGGGCCTGCACAGCTGCCTCTGCCCCAGTTTCCCACCTATGCCAGCCCTTTAAGTCCTGAGGCAGTGCAGAGTGGGGGGAGGGGAGACTGAGAACTAGCCCACCCCAGCTCTGTGTGTGCAGTCCTGGGCGGAGTTGGGGAGGGGCCAGGTGTCTGAGTACTGAAAGTGTGTGAAGTGGGGCAGGCATTTTTCCTTGCGCCTTGGAGCAGGGCCGGCAGTTAAGGTGGCTAGGGCAGGAAGTAGGACTGTATCCTGCAGTGTCTGCCTCCCCAGCCCAGCAACAGAGAAAGGAGGTGGAGCCTGGATGGGGCCCCCAGATAAGGCCTTCGCAGCAGCTGCCTGGGAGATCAAAATAAACAGCTGTGCCCCCAGGAGAATGAGTCCACATTCCATGCTCTGATCCCACCCCTAATTCCCACTCCATAAGGCGCCTTCCAGAGTGCAGCCCCCTTCCCCCTCCTGTGCCTGCACACCCAGCCTCCGCTCTGGCCTTGGCTTTCCAGCGCCTTCCCACACCCCGCCCCCTCAACCTGGGGTTCCAGCCAGAGGCGTGGGGAGGGGGCACTCTCCAGCTGTCTGGAAGAGCTGAGGCCTCTGGACAGGTGGCCGGAGACGGATGCAGAAGGGGCCTCTTCTGTGGTCCGGCTCCACCTGCCAGACTGGGCCACCCGCAGGTCTTCCCCCAAGGGCCACTCCAGAAAGGCCTGGGAACGAAGGAGAGCTGGGCAATGCGGGTGCAGGCTGGGGAAGCTGAGGCAGGAGCCGCAGACCGTGGGACAGTGTGAGTGGTCTTGGAAGCCAAGGCTACACACAGCTGGTCAGCTCTCGCTGTGGGTGGGCCCCACTCTCCATGACCTTGCAAGGTCACTGTGCAGCCCAGCAAGGTCACCGTGTTCCTCCTGGGAGAGCTGTGAAGGCTCCCTCCTCCTCAGGCCAGCAGGAGGACCCCCAAAGCCTCTGGGAACCCCTTGGAAGGCTCCATATCTTCCAAGGATTCAAGTCACTGCCCCAAACACCCCAGACTACTTGCTAGGCTGGCGTTTTACATCTGAGAGCTGGAAGAAGCAGACCTTTTCCATCTGCTTGGTCTGTGCTAGCTCTTCAGGCCACTTAAGCACTTAGTCATCTGCTCTGCTGCTCTCATGGCAATTCTGACTTATTTTTTCTTTAAGTTTATTTATTTATGAAAGGCAGAATTACAGAGAAAGGGGGAGTGGGAAGCATCTTGCGTATCTGTTTCGCTTGCCAAGTGACTGCAGTGGCTAGGGCCTGGAACCTGGAACTCCATCTAGGTTTCTCACGTGTGTGGCACGGGCCCAAGCTCTGGGCCGTCTGATGAGGACTTGCCAGTTGCAGGGAGCTGGGTCAGAAGCGGATCACCTGAATTTGAAACCAGTGCTCCTATGGGATGCCCGTATTACAGGTAGCAGCTTAGCCCACTTGCTACAATTTCTTTTGTTATTGTTGTTGTTGTTATTTTTTAATATTTATTTGAAAGACAGAGTTAGAAAAAGAGACGGACAGAGTAAGAGAGATCTTCCATCTGTGAGTTTATTCCCCAAATAGCCATTGGGACTACTAGGCTAAAGCAGGAACCTGAAACTTCGTTCTGCTATGTGCATGGCAGGGCCGTAACACTTGGCCCATCTTCCACTGCTTTCCCGGACACAGTAGCAGGGAGCTGGATGGGAAGTGAAGCAGTCAGGACTTGAACTGGTGCTCATAAATAGTGGCTCAACCCAGTGTACCACAATGCTGGTTCTAATCTGTCCACCAGGTTCCCACTGGATCTGGACACAGAGGGACTTGGGGGCAGTTCTGTTTTTTACCATGCACTACCTATGTCCTGAAGCTATTGCGACCCCGTCGGTCTAACTTGTGTATTCCTGGGCCCACACTTGGCCTCTGGCCTGGCATATAGAAGATGGAATCCAGAGATGTGTTGTACAGGTGCTTGCTGTGAGGAACCTCAGACACCTTTGCCCTTGGTAAGGTAGGAGGATGGCAGAAGGTGGCTGCCAAGGTTGCCTGTTTGACTGGCTGGGCAACCCCCAGCCCTAGTATCCAATGAGAGTGTGTGAGCATCTTGCTATCCTCCTCTCTGTCTCTTATTGCTAGCAGCATCCTATACGAATGTACTTAAATGACTCCCTTGGGACCCCTGAAGCCTCTGATGTCCCATGTTAACAAAATATTGATTGGATCCTACCTTGCATAGCTACTCTCAGCCAGCCAGCAGATTCAATAACCTGCACTGAAATTAGCCAGGAGCAACTTCCTAATTTGCAGAACCCTGCATTCAAAAATCACGAAGAATTCCGTAACAGTGATCCCTGGGCATTAAACCAAGTATGAGGGCAGTGGCACTGTGGTGCAGCTGGTTCAACCACCACTTGCATTGCCAGCATCCCCTTTCAGGGTGCTGAGGTCACCCCATTCTGAAGTGCTGAAACTCAGAGGCTGACCTTTTCCCCAGCGGCCTGGGTGGCAGCCCCAGCAGGAGGGAGGTTGCTGGCGAGGGCAGTTGCTTCCTGTCCCTCTGCTTCTGCCATATCAGGGACAGGAAGGAAGATGAGGCAAGATTGCTCAGCTGATGATGCAGCAACAGTGGGGGGCGCTGGCGGTGAGGGAGCCTGGCCCAGGCAGGAGCACCGGG
Source organism: Ochotona curzoniae (assembly GCF_017591425.1). Classification (NCBI taxonomy): domain Eukaryota; kingdom Metazoa; phylum Chordata; class Mammalia; order Lagomorpha; family Ochotonidae; genus Ochotona; species Ochotona curzoniae. Next base: position 7,286,563 of record NW_024466004.1, on the reverse strand, counting down.
CGGAGACAAGAGATGGGCCCAGGAATGGTGTGACCTGGTGGCAGCTGATAGACACCACAGCTGTGTCCTCCACCCAGTGTGGGCATTGCAGAGAGCCCCTTGTCCCTGCTTCTCCTGATGTCACCTCCAGCTCTGCCTCCCTCTTCCTCTTTCTGTCACAGTTGCCTCTCCCCAGTGGTCTCCTCCATCCCCTTCCCTATCCAGGGGAGTCCTTACTGTCTCCATATTCCATCTCCATGGTTCCAATGGCTGTGGTCACAGCCCCTACTGTGTGCCAGCTGTGGTTGCCAGGGACCTTACACATGTATAATTTTGAACACAAAAAACCTGTAAATGATTCCTTTAAAATTATTTATTTATTCATTTATTTATTTGACAGGCAGAGTTATAGAGACCTTCCATCCACAGGTTACTTCCCAAGTGGCTACAACAGCTGGAGCTCAGCCCATCTGAAGTCAGGAGTCAGGAGCTTTTTCCAGGACTCCCATGAAGGTCTAGGGGTCCAAGGACTCCAGCCATCCTCTGCTGCTCTTCCAGGCATATTAGCAGGGAGATGGATGGAAAGTGGAGCAGCCAGGACTGAAACTGGTACTCAGGTGAGATGCCAGCCCTCAGGCAGCTCCTTTCCATGCTAGCCATATGCCAGCCCCCTGTGAATGATTCTTACCACCACCGCTTTATAAGGAAGAATCTGAGGTCAAGGTGCATAGTTTCATGGCTGGTGGGCAGTGGAAAGATGACCCCACACGTCTTTTCCCCTCCTCCCCACCTTCTCTGTTGTCATGCAGGATTGTCTTGATGTGGTGCAACTGATTTGATGGAGCAGGAAGGTGTGGGGCTGAAAAAGGAGGGGGAGGAAGGTATCATTCCCACACTGCCAGCCACTGGAGATTGGATGGGTGGGTATGGGGGAGGTTGGGTTAAATAGCTAACAACCCCCAATGGAGTGGCTTAACTGAATGGCAGCCCTCATGTACAAGGCTGGGTAGGTGACTGACCCTCATGACAGCATTGGAAACCTGTGGGATTGCTCCTTCATGTCCTCGGATGTGGGAGGTAGTATGCCACTGTGTCTCCTGTTCAGCCAGCAGGAAGGGAGAGAGAGACAAACAGAGGAGACCCTGCCCAGCCCTTCTTCCCGGGACATGATCTCAGCATTGCCAGAGCACTTAACCTTTCCACCCAAGTTGGTCACCTGCTTTGCCTGGCTACCGGCTCAGCACATCCAGGGACCTCCAGGACAGAATGGATTGTGAGTGGCAGCTAACAGTCTGCACATGACATCTGAGTGGGGAGCTTGTGTCCAGGAGGTGAGGATGTCTTGCCTAGGTGGAGAGATTCTGTTCGGGTGCACTTGTCTTGGGTAGGCCTAGCATGCCCGCAGCCCTACTGGCAAGGCACCCCAGATGCCTTCCTGTCTCTGGCCCAAGGTGGAAGTTGTGGTGCTCACTAGCCCTGGTGCCTTGCAGATCATTCTGAATTTGAGGGTGAGGTACACTGAGAAGTGCCGTGTTCCCTTCTGGGAGACCCTGGTCTTCTCCAAGTGGACAGAGGGACAGGAAGTGAGCAGGGATTGGGGATTGTTGAGGATTGTAAAAAAGAAAAAAAAGAGGGAAAAGTTTCTATTCTCTGGACAAGACCATCTGTGGGGCTGGATGCTCCTGTGCAGTCTTCTGGGTCCAGCATGGAGCTATTTGTTCATTTATTCACTCATTCATTCATTCGCCTATCCACTCAATGTCTGTTTACTGAATGTAAGGCACTGTAGTCAGTGCACTTTGAACGGAAAAGATGGAGCCAGGTACTGAGCAGGCTATTGTAGCGCAGTGTTCCAAAGGCCCACGGGAGCCCATGAGAGCACATGTGGGCTCTCCACACCCAGTGTGATGAGGAGGATACCCAGTGGATCTTTGTGCTGCCATGTCACTTCTCTGTTCTCCACCAGCAAAATCTGTGACTGTGAACCTCGGGACAATACCCTCCATCACTCCTGCCTCCAGCCCAGCTGTCCCTCCAGTGTCCCGGGTCAGAAGCAGTTCCTCCTTCCCATTCACCCCCAAACCCATTGCCCCAGCTGCACCTGTTAGCTCCAGGCAGCAGGCTGGAGGGAAGTGACCATGTATCTGAGTGTCTCCACTTCCTCTAGGAGGCCTTTGGTGACCAAGCAAGGCTCCTTGCTGGGACCCGCCTCCTTGGGCCCTTCTTAGAGCCCGCAGGCCCTTCCACCTCCTTACGGAGCTGCCATGGCTCCTTGTTTTTTCTTGCAGCCTATTCTAGATTCCCCTCCTTGAGCCCTAGCCTTCCTTCCTTCCCTGGGACCCGCCCTTCTCCAGGGCCTGCTTGCCTCCTGCGCACCAGCTCCCAGTACCTCATGCTCTCTAGCTGGAGAAGGTGCCAGTGGCATGGCTGAGGACAAGTAACCCACCTTGTAGCTAAGGGGGTCCTGTAGTCTTACAAGATGCTGGATTTTGGGGCTGGTGCCATGGCTCAACAGGGTAATTAATCCTCTGCCTCCAAGTGCCAGCATCCCATATGGGCGCTGGTTCAAGTCCCAGCTGCTCCATTTCCCATCCAGCTTCCTGCTTGCGGTCTAAGAAAACAGTGGAGGAGTGCCCAAAGCTTTGGGACCCTGCACTCATGTGGGAGATCCAGAAGAAGCTCCCGGCTTCAGATCAGCTCAGCTCCAGCTGTTGTGGGTACTTGGGGAGTGAACCAGCAGATGCAAGATCTTTCTCTTTCTAGCTCTCCTCTCTGTAAATCTGCGTTTGAAGTAAAAATAAATCTTAAAAAACATATGTATGGATCAGCAAGTGGCATAAAGCCTTGTGGCTATGTGGTCAGGGTGGGTCCCTCATGCCTTTGCCACTTCATGCCTCAGTGCTTTTGTCTGTAAAATGGGATAACAGCAGCATCTACAGGTCAGGGCCAAGAGAAGGATCCCAGGAGTCACAAGGAGGCTTGTCTGTAGCCTGTTTTGAAGCCATGTCAGCACTGTGTCAGGATGTTGCTGTGCTGTTCACTTCGGTCTACTGTGATGTGAAACAGATCCACAAAGTTTTAGGTTCCAGTGCAGGCATATAAATGCAGCAATCCAGGCCAAATAAATGAAAGTAAAACCTTTAGTCCAAATTTTAACAATACTATAGTTTTAATGATGTGTGATTACTTTAAAGTCAACTGACTATGGGTGAAATGGTCATTTCCCGTCCAGCTACTCTCTGTAGCCCTTGTCTATATTCCCATTAAACTAGGGTCTTCTTACCTTTTACTCGATAGACTTCTTGTTAAGTGAAGCATTAAATCTTTTGACTATAATATAAATTTAAAATGATATCTCAAGCTAAAATGAAAGAATGGAGAAGAAAAGAGGATGAGAAGGAGGAAAGGAACTATTATTATGTTCATAGAATTATATCTACAAACCATATTGAGTTTGTTAAAAACTAATGAAAATTTTAATAAAAAAAACTTGGCAGAAAGAACTTGTTTTGTTTGCTTATTTAAGATTGATTGATTTGAAACAGAATGATGGAGAGAATGAAAGAGTTCTTTCATCTGCTGATTTACTCTCCCAAAATGGTAGCACCAGCCAGAGATGGTTTGGGCTGGAGACTGGAAACTAAAACTTTATCCAGGGGCCCAGCATGGTGGCCCAGCAGCTTAAGTTCTACCCTGCATGCACCAGGATCCCTTATGGGCACTGATTCTAATCCTAGCAGCTTCACTTCTCATCCAGCTCCCTGCTGTGGCCTGGGAAAGCAGTTGAGTACAACCCAAAGCCTTGGGACGCTCCACCCACGTGGGAGACGTGGAAGAGCTCCTGGCTCCTCTTCTCTGTAAATCTGACTTTGCAATAAAAATAAGTAAATCTTAGGGGGGAAAAATACCTTTATCCAGGTCTCCTGCATGGATGCAGGGGCCCAAGCACTTGGACCAACATCTGCTGGTTTCCCAGGCACATTAGCAAAGAGCTGGATCTGAAGCAGAGCAGTTGGGTGGAGTTATTAAGGTGGTCAGTGGCAGGGCTGGGGACCCTATCAGCATCCCATAGGCTTTTAGTGTGAGCTGTTGTGCTTTGCAAGTGTTCAGTAAATGGTGGGTGGTGAATGGATGAGTAGATGCCAACTGTTTTTCTTGCAGAGAACCAAAGATAACAGCTGCCCAAGCTGTGAGTTTTATGATATTTGAATACAGCCACTTCTCACCTGTGGTAACTAGTTATGTTCTATGCAGTCAGTGCAAATGCTGAGATGATAAACGCTGAGCCGTTGTTCATGGGGGAAAGTACAGGGTCCAAATTCTGAGAGCCTCTGGTTCACAACATGTTGATCAGCTCACCGTGGGTGATCAGGTTTTGTGTTTCTAAATAGGGACATCAATTTAATACATGCATTTATAAAGTTTATATGTATGTATCTCTAGTTGATTCATTAACATTGAACTTGTGATCAACAATACTACAATTCATGTCTAAACAAAACTGGTATCATCTTGTGCATAGAAGCATTGAAGATCAGGTCAGCCTTGGGCTTGGGGGCTTTTACTCATTTTTTCTTTTATTCACCTGACACACACACACACACACACACACACACACACACACACAATGTACCCATCAATTGGTTCACTCCCCAGATGCCCAAAACAGACATGAGGAGCTGGGAACTCAGTCCAGTGCTCTCCTGTGGGTGCCAGGAACCCACATCACCTGTGTGACCACCTGAGGTGGTGTTCTACCAGGAACCTGTAATCCAAGGCCATGGGCAGAGATTGAACCTGGGCACTTCCATGGGGGATGTGGGTGTCTGAACTGACGACTTCACCATTAGGCCAGATGGCTGCCTTGGGGATCATTTTAAACAGTGAAATGAACACAAAAGGCCAAATGTGGAGAAAGTGGCACTCAACAGGCTGGAGAAGGACTTGGTTATGGGATCGGAACTGGGAAGGGCTGGGCATTGCTTGCCTCCTCCAGTCTCTGCTGGGAACACACATGCTTCTGTGAATGACTAGGAGCAGCTCCAGTGTTGCTTTGGAGGGGGTCTGTTTGTGGTGAAGTGAGTAAAAACACTATTTGTGACATCGACATCCCATAGAGAGGCTGGCTTGAATTCAGATGCTTTAGTTCTAATCCAGCTCCCTGCTAATGTGCCTGGGAAAAGCAACAGAAGAGGGCCCCTGCATGAGAGACCCTGAAGAAGTTCCTGGCTCTGGCTTTGGTCTGGTGGCCGTTATACAGTCACGTTGGGGAACGAACCAGAGCATAGAAGTGCTCTAAGCCTGTCTTTCTCTCTTTATAACTCTGCCTTTGAAATAAAGTCAGTCATGACCTCCCTCCCCCCAGAAATGCTGATTTTGGCATTGCAAACAAATTGTAAAAGGTAGGCAAAGTTGCAAATATAGACAATGTGAAGAGTGAGGAGCAACTGTACTTTTTTTTTTTTTTTATTAATTGTATTGCATTATGTGACACAGTGTTATAGGCACTGGGATTCCCCCCACCCCTCCCCGAACCCTCTCCCCATGGTGGATTTCTCCACCTCATGAGCAACTGTACTTCTAACATGGGTTGATATGTATCTGCTGGCTAGGTCCTACCTCCCCAACCCAGTATTCAAGACTGACTGCCTGTCCCAGCAGGTGGCCTTTGCCCCGCCTTGTCTCTGCCTATCTCTCTGCCCTCCCTCCCGTGGGGGGGCACTGGGAGTAGGGTGGGGTGGGCGGGAGTGCTGAGTGTTGCTGCCCTGGCCTGCTCTGGCAGGCACTCAGGAAGCCTTACTTACCTTGCTGCCCTGCCCCCTTCCCCTACTTCCCCAGCTGCACGTGGGGCCTCCCTGCCAAGCCAGCCAAGCACACGCATGAGAGGAGCCGGGGATGACACGACGAGGCAGCCACCTGTGACTTCTGTAGGCCAAGTGCTGCATCAACACCTGGGGAAGACCTCCCGGCGGTTTGGGGGAGCCTGTTTTGGCTTGATCTCTATTTATCCTTCACAGAGGAAGTAAATAAATAGCTCGGTGTGTCTGTGTGGATGTGCCGGTATGCCCTGCTGGATGTGGCTGCTGCACACCGTTAAACACCGTGACCCAGCCCCAGAGGAAGTGGTCACACAACGATTGTTTGTTTTATTTTCCACTTGCTCTTTTCTTTCTTGTCCTCTCCACCTCCACCCTCTTTGTGTGTGCCAAAGTGTTTTTTTTCCCCTTGGCCAACCTGGGATCTAGTAATTGATTCATTTGCATCTTCATTCGTTCATTCATTGAGTGGGGCTTCAGCCATCTGCATGCTGCATACTGGAGCAAATGAGATGGGGAAAGGAGAGGAGGCTTTGGTCTTGGGATTCAGGCTTATTTGGATTCGAACCCTGGCACTGAGAGAGAGAAATATGTTCCATCTCATGCTTCACTCCCCAAATGCTTAGTGTCCTGGGCCTTCTCAAGCCAGGGAGTCAAGAGCTCCATCTGTATCTCTCCCATGGATACAGAACCCAAACTCTTGGCCCAAGTTCTGCTCTTTTACCAGACACATTAGCAGGGAGCTGGATCAGAATGGAACAGCTGGGACTTGAACTGGTACCCAGAGGGGATACTGGCATCCTAGGAAATGCCTTAACCTGTTGTGTCGCAGTGTTGGACCTGATACCACTCTTTTCTTGTCTTCAAGGACTCTTTAGGGGTGAAAGTTGATACAAGAGTGATTTTCTTTTAAGATTTTTTTTAAAAAGATTTATTTATTTATTGGAAAGTCAGATATATACAGAAAGGAGGAGAGATCTTCCGTCCGATGATTCACTCCCCAAGTGACAGCAATGGCCGATGCTATCCTGGTCCAAAGCCAGGATCCAGGAACTTCTTCTGGGTATCCCACACAGGTGCAGGGTCCCAAAGCTTTGGGCCATCCTCGACTGCTTTCCCAGGCCACAAGCAGGGGGCTGAATGGGAAGTGGAGCTGCCAGGATTAGAACTGGCGCCCATATGAGATCCCGGTGCGTTCAAGGCAAGGACTTTAGCCACTAGGCCACGCTGCCGGGCCGCCTTTTTAAGATTTTTTTTTATTGTAAAGTTTTATATATACAGAAAGGAGGAGAGTCAGAGAGGAAGATCTTCCATCTGATGATTCACTCCCCAAGCAGCTGCAATGGCCGGCGCTGAACTGATCCAAAGTCAAAAGCTGCTTCCGGGTCTCCCACATGGGTGCAGGGTCCCAAGGCTTTGGGCCATCCTCGACTGCTTTCCCAGGCCACAGGCAGGGAGCTGGATGGGAAGTGAAGCTGCCAGGATGAGAACTGGTGCCCATATGGGATTCTGGTGCATGCAATGTGAGGACTTCAGCTGCTAGGCTTCGATGTTGGGCCTGAACAGTGATTTTCTTGTGGTCAGCACTCAATATGTTACTCTCTTCCGTTATGATAATAATCTGGGTGGGGGTAGGCATTTGGCACAGCATCTAAGATGCTGCTTGAAACACCTGTGTCCCATATTACAGTACCTGTGTTCATCCCCTATGCACCCTGGCAGGCAGCAGCGGCTGGCTCTAGTAGTTGGTACCCATGTAGAAGACCCAAAATGAGTTGTGGGCTCCTGCTTCAGCCTGGCCCTAGTCCTGGCACAGCCTAACCTAGCCCTGTAGGTATTTGGTGAGTGAACCAGGCATGGGAGATACTGCTTTCTCTCTGTACCCCTTTTCCTCTCCCTCTCCTTCTCTCTAACCCCTACACACTCTCAGATAAGTAGAGTAAGTAAAATGAAGTCTACTTTAAAACTATAAATATAGCTGGGATGGTGGCATGTCACACTAAGCCACCAGCATCCCACATGGGTACCAGTTAAAGTGCTGGCTGCTCTACTTTAGATCCAGCTCCCTGCTCATGGCCTGGGAAAGCAGCGAAAGATAGCCTAAGACCTTGGGCCCCTGCACTCACCTAGGAGACAAAGAGGAGGCTCCTGGATCCTAGCTTCCACCTGGCCCAGCCCTGGCTTTTGCAGCCACTTGGGGAATGAATCAGAAGATGGACGATCTCTGTGTCTGTCTCCCTTCTGCCTGGTACTCTTTATCTGAAAAATGAAATGCTTTGCCTGACTGAAATGTCCCATTGATTAGGCAGAATTTTCAGAAAAATTGTTACCACTTAATATATGCTTTAAGTATTTTAAAAAGCAATGGGAAATGTCTTTTTAAAATTCGTTTTGGAAGAAAAAATTTGTTTTGGGTGTATAAATTAAAGGGAAAAGGTATTATTCTTGAATTTCTCAAATGCCTTAAAACAGCCTGTGAAATGAACATTTTATTGCTGAAATATAAAATGCTAATTGTAGCTTTGAAAAAAAAATTAAAATAGCCAGTCTTTGACTTCCGCCTGTGCAGCATTTTAATAAGATGTTTCTGCGTTGTCCCGGGAAGATCAGATTCCACCTCTTTTTAACTCCATCATCGCAGGATGTCCACAGACATTTCCTAAGCTCTGGGCCAGGTCCATGAAACCAAATGCCTGCTTTCTGGTTAGGGACTCCTGCACCCGACCCCTCCACTTAACCTGGGACCAGAGAGTACTAAATCTTGTGTCGGGTGTAGGGGGAAGTTGGGGTAGTGAGGGCTGGGGTGCAGTCAGGGAAGTTCTGTGCAGCCCAGACATTTCCCTCCTGGAAGTTGAGAGACAAGCAGGCGCTCCCCCACCAGGAGCTGGAGGACCGAGTGGGGGCTGCCAGTGACAAAGTGACTCACCATGAGCAGTCAGTCACTCTTGGCTCTGCTGGTTTGTCTCTGCTTTTCCTTTGGAGATGACAGATTCTGCGCACAAGGACTCCAGCTGTTTATCAGGGGCCCTCCCAGCCTTCGAGTGCCAGGGGCTCCCACTCCCTGCCAGAGAGGCTGTGGGGCCCTGATTAGGGAGACAGCTGAGGCAGGGAACCTCAGGCAGGGGTGGGGAGAGACAGAGAGAGGGGTGGGCATGAAGAGTTGCAGTCGGGGAAGCCATGCTGGGGTCAAGGGACAGGCAGACATGCCCTGCCTTCTGTACCGTAACACGTTCCCTAGAGGCTACTTCAGATGGCACTTCCTCTGTGACTGCATTCACCTAACATTTCCTGTTGGCATCACTCTCAATGAATTCCTCTCCTTTGCTTAAGGAGCAAGTCATTATGTTGTGGTTGAAAGAATGTGAACTTAAGGGCCCAGCGCAATGGTTCAATTGGCTAATCCGCTCCAAGCGCCAGGATTCCATATGGGTGCCAGTTTGTGTCTCAGCTGCTCCACTTTGGATCCAGTCCTTTCTTAGGGTCTGGGAAAGTGGTGGGGGATGGCCAAGGGCTGTGAGACCTTGCACCCGCGTCAGAGACCCAGAATAAGCTTTTGGCTCCTGGTGTTGGTGATCGCAGACATTTGGGGAAAGAACCAATGCATAGAACTGTCTGTCTCTCCTTCTCTCTGTGGATCTGCCTTTCCAATAAAAACATTTTTTTTAAAGATTTATTTATTTTTATTGGAAACTCAGATATACAGAGAGGAGCAGAGACAGAAAGAGCTTCTATCCATTGGTTCACTCCCTAAGTAGCCGCAATGGCCAGAGCTGAAGTGATCTGAAGCCATGAACCAGGAGCTTCTTCTGGGTCTCCCACATGGGTGGCGGGGTGGTCCCAAGACTTTGGGCCATTTTTTGCTTTCCCAGGCCATAAGCAGGGAGCTAGATGGGAAATGGAGCAGCCAGGACATGAGCTGGCACCCTTTTGGGATTCTGGGTGTGCAAGGCGAGGACTCAAGCCACTAAGCTACTGCGCCGGGCTCCAAAATAAAGAAATCTTAAAAATGAAGGAAGCCTGGAGAGGTGGCCTAGTGGTTAAAGTCCTCACCTTAAATGTGCCAGGATCCCATATGGGCACTGATTCTAATCCCAGCAGCTCCACTTCCCATCCAGCTCCCTGCTTGTGGCCTGGGAAAGCAGTCAAACATGGTCCAAAGCCGCGTGGGAGACCCAGAAGATGCTCCAGGTTCCTGGCTTCGGATCGGTGCAGCTCCGGCCTTTGCAGTCACTTGGCAAGTGAATCATCGGATGGAAGATCTTCCTCTCTGTCTCTCCTCCTCTCTGTATATATCTGACTTTCCAATAAATAAATAAATCTTTAAAAAAAAAGAAAGAAAGAAATTTGCTAAGGGTAGATTTTAAGTGTTTTCACTACCAAACAAAAATTGTGGTAATATACATGTGATTTGGCTTGATTTAGCCATTCCACAATTATTTGGAGCAGGGGTTTAACCTGTGGTTAATATAGATATGTTGCATATTGTCCTGACACCAGCTTCCCACCAGTAAGTCCTTTGGGAGGGGCAGGGGCAGGTGATGGCTCAGGGTCTTGGTTGTGATTCATGAGATGCAGCACAGCAGAAGGAAGCTTAATCCATTACACCACAGTGCTGGCCTAGAAAAACTTTTTGAAGCTCCTAAATATCTCTCAAATGTGTTTATTTTCTAAAACTTTATTTTTATTTATTTGAAAGGCAGAGCAAAAAGGTAAGGGAGGAAAAAGGGGATCAATCCTCTGCTGGTTCACTCCCCAGTGCTCTCACAGCTGGGAGTGCGGCAGGCTAACGCCAGGAACCAGGAGCTCTGCCTGTGTCTCCCATGTGAATGTTGGGGACCCAAGTACTTGAGCCATGTCCTACTGACTTCCAGAGTGTGCCTTAGGAGAAAGCTGGATCAAAGCAGAGGCAAAGCTTCCAGAAGGCTCAGCTAGGGAGCCGAAGAACTGATTAGTGGAATTATTTTGATGTGATTTTAGACTTGGGGAAAATAATTGTACAAAGGGTTAACATTAGCCTCACAGTTTTAAGTCCATATCCCAGGGGCTGGCTCATTGGATCAACTGGCTAATCTTCCACAACCAAGTACAGCATCCCATATGGGCATTGGTTCAAGTCCTGGCTGCTCCACTTCCCATTTAGCTCCCTGCTTATGACCTGGGAAAGCAGCAGAGGATGGCCCAAAACCTTGGGACCCTGCATTTTCATGGGAAACCTGGGAGAAGTTCTTGGCTCCTGGCTTCAGATTGGCTTAGCGCCAACCATTTTGACCCTTTGGGAAGTGAACCAGTGAATGGAAGATCTTTCCTTGGCCCAATGCTATGGCTCGGTGGCTAAACCCTCTCCTTGCATACTCTGGGATCCCATATGGCCACCAGTTCATGTCCTAGCTGCTTCACTTCCCATCTACTCTCTGCTTGTAGCCTGGGAAAGCAATAAAGAATGGCCCGAAGCCTTGAGACCCTGCACCTGCATGGGAGACCCAGAGGAAGCTCCTGGCTCCTGGTTTCAGACTGGCTCAGCTCTGCTGTTGTACCTACTTGGCAGTGAATCAGTGGGCTGAAAATCTTTCTCTCTCTTTTGCAAATCTGCTTTTACTATATAAATTTTAAAAATTTCTAAGAAAAAAAAGTCCATGTCCTACACCTGGTGTCTGGGTCTAATGCTGACTCTAGTTTCTTGCCAGTGGAGTCCCTGGGGGTAGCAGCTGATCACAGTTCAATAATTGAGTCCCTGCCACCATGCCATTATGGAGACCTAAGATGAGGACCCAGGTCTGATACTGTCATGACCATCGTGAGCTTATGGGGAATGAAACAACAAATGGGAGTTCTCTTAAAGAAAATTCTTTATAATTTTTATTAGGATTGTTCAAGTTGACTTTGAAAAAAAAGATTTATTTTCTTTTTATTGCAAAGTCAGATATACAGAAAGGAGGAGAGACAGAGAGGAAGATCTTCCATCTGATGATTCACTCGCCAAGTGACTGCAAAGGCTGGAGCTGCACCAATCCAAAGCCAGGAACCTGGAACCTCCTCTGGGTCTCCCACGCGGGTGCAAGGTCCCAAGGCTTTGGGCCATCCTCAACTGTTTTCCCAGGCAACAAGCAGGGAGCTAGATGGGAAGCAGAGCCGCCAAGATTAGAACCAGTGCCCATACGGGATCCCTTGGCGTTCAAGGCGAGGACTTTAGCTGCTAGGTTACATTTTTTAAAATCACATTTGCTTAATCAGTTTCTGTTTATATGTTGTTTATTGTAAGTTGCAGTGAATGTCCCTTAAGGTTAAACATACATGTGTGTATGTATTCTTGGAATAAAAGCATCTCTTGTGTAACTCAATAGAATTATGAAAACCAGGAAACTACATTGTTAATGCAGATGTCTAATCTATAGACTTTATTGAAATATCACAGTCATCCTAACAAGATCACAGATTGCATTTGATCTCCACATCTCTTCAAGTTTCTTTTAGTATAGAATGGTTCTTTCGTTTTTATTTCATTACATCTTTATGTTCATTTGAAGATTTTTTTTATTTGAAAGGCGGACTTATAGGATAGAAAGAGAGATACAGAGAAACAGAGAGAGCTCCAATCTGCTGGGTCATACCCCGAATGCTCTGAAAGCAAGGGCTGGTCCAGGCTGAAGCCAGGAGTCAGGAGCTTCATCCAGGTCTGTCACGTGGGTGGTAGGTTCCCAAGTACTTGTACCATCTTCTGCTACTTTCCCAGGTGCCTTAGCTGGGAGCCAGATAGGAAGTGGAGCAACCTGAATTCAAAGAAATGCCCTTGTGTGATGCTGGCATTGCAGGTTCAACCCCTTTGTAACCAAAGAATTCTTCTGCAAAATCTTTTTATTATTATTACTATTATCATTTTATGACACAGTTCCATAGGCTCCTGTTATTTCCCTTACCCCAGCCCCAATTTCTCCCTGCCCACACACATAGTTCCTCTATATCATTACTAAAGTATAGTTCTTCATACACAGTCATATGTCCATCATTACGGGCATGGACAATGGCACAGAGTCCAGCATCCTATTGTCAAGGTATAGTTAACAGTTTCATTGTAAGTCCATCTTTGTCTGGAAGCAGAAATGCACACTACACTGCACTCTCACATCTGGATGTTAGTCTCCATTTCACAGCTACTGTACATCCCCTCAAATGAAAAGTCATAAAATCAGCAATAGAAAGAAAAATAGAAATTTACAATGCCATAAAGTTAAATAACATGTTACTAGATATGACAGTCTCCATTACACAGCTACTATACATCCCCTTAAATGAAAAACCACAAACAAAATCAACATCAGGAAGAAAAAAGAAATTAAAAACACTATGAAGTTAAATAACATGCTACTGAATGACTAACTTGTAGCTGAAGAAATGAAAATCAAGAACCTTCTTGCAGAAAATGATGCTACTGTATGATCTATGAGTCATTGAAGAATTTAATCAGAAGAAAGTGTTTTGAAGAGATGAAACTAATAGAAAACATCAAAACCCATGCAATATAGTTTCCACTGACTTTTTTTGGTGAAATGTGTCTCTTCTAGACAACAAATAGATGGGTTTTAATCCAGTCTACTAATCTATGATGTTTGATTGAGCTTAAGCTATTTACATTCAGGGTTAATATGTATGGGTGGTACTTTGGTCCTGTCATTTTAGCAATGGGTTGTTCATTGGTTTAGTCTTCTGTTGTCATTTTACTGGGATGTTCTTCACATTTGCCTTTGGTTTTGTTCGGTACTATTCCTCTTCTCTGTCAAGAGAACATCTTGAAGTATCATTTGTAGGGCAGGTTTGGAAGAGGCAAATTCTTTTAACTTTTCCTTACTGTGGAAGAATTTTATTTCATTTTCAAAGACAAAAGAAAGCTTTGCTGGATATGTTATCCTAGGCTGACAATTTTTTTCTTTTAGAATCTGGAATATGTCACTCCATTCTCTTCTTGCCTGTAGTTTCCTGTGAGAGACCTCCTGTGAGTTTAATTGGCATTCCTTTATATTTCAATTGATTTTTTTCATGTGCACATTTAAGGATCTTTTCCTTATGTTCAATTGAAGAGAGCTTGATAATCATGTGTCTTGGTTAAGATCACTTTTGATCAGGCCTGTTGGGAGTTCTGTGCCCCTCCTGGATCTTGTTTCCCAATTCTTTCTCTAGATTAGGGAAATTTTCCCTTATTATTTCATTAAATATATTTGTAAAACCAGTTTCTCTTTCTGCACCTTCTGGGACTCCCATAACTCTTATATTTGGCCTCTTAATAGTGGCCAAATTTCAACTCCTAATTTCAACTCCTAATTTCAACTCTTAATTTCAACTCCTGAATACTGTTTTTGGCCTGATCCAGCTCTGCTTCCAGCTTTTTGTTTGCTTCCTCCTGATGACAGGAAATATCTTCCAATCCTGAGATTCTTTGTTCTGCTTGCTTCATTCAATTCTGGAGATTCTCCACTGTATTTTTAATTTGCTCTGTTGTGTTCTTCATTTCTGATATATCAGCCTAGATTTGCTTTATTGCTGCTATTGCTTGTGTAAAATATTCCTTAAATTCTTTGAATTCTTGTATGTGCTTCTCACTTTTTATCAAAAGCTTTAAAATGAGTTTTCTGAATTCTGTGTCCCCCATTTTCTTGATGTCTTCCTCAGTTAACTCTGAGGTTGGCATAGGGTTTTGCTCTTTTGCAGGGGAGTCTTCAGTAATATTGATTGTGCCTTTGTCTCTTCTTTTGCTCTTGATCATTGTATTTCTGGTTAGCAGAGTCTTCTCCTTGGGGCAGGTTTCTAAGCTGTGTCACCCACAGGTCTACAGTTCTGTTTTACTTATTGCAGTTGGTACACAACTCTTTGCTTGCAGCCACTTGTGCCACTCCCTCCAGTGAGTTCCAGGTCTGCGTTCTTAACGTTAGATTTCCACAAAAAACTCCGTAGCCCCATCTCCTGGCTCACCAATCTCCACCTCCTATGATACCATGCCGAGGCTGTATCGTTGTCTGTACAACCTTTCTCCCACTTCTGGTTGAAGCAGGTCCCAGGATTAGGGAGACACCAGGTGTCCTATATAGCTAGGTTGTTGGTGGCACTGATCTTGCTGGAACCTGTTGGACGTTAGGTCTAGGTGCCACACGGACCTATTTTGACCTGTGCAATGCTACAGTTGGTATTATTTACCTGCGGGACCAGTGCAATTCATGGAACTTGGTGAGTTCTTGCAAGTTCAGTACATTCGCAGTTCACTGTTGTCCCCTACAGTCCTAAAGCTTTTGTCACAGTGTACAAAATGGTGCCCGACGTACCACTACTAGAGTTCTTGATCTTCTGTTAGTCAGGTCTGAGGGCTATCCAGACCTGTCATGGTTGGAACCTGTAGAATGCCACATTATTGCAGTTCACTGAGTGAGAAATGAGTTCACTCCTAGCTCAGCTCAAGCTCAGTCCTTTCCCTTGCCTTTGCCTCCTTATGCAAAATTTCGCCCAATTCAGCTCTTGGGGGCTGACTGGGCTGTGAAATCCACCCTGTTCTCGCACTGTCCATCTGGGATCTGCTGCTGCGTCTGCTCCTGGTCAAATCAAACGGACCAGCAGGATGGACAGTTCTTTGTCTGGGCTCACCTCCCAAGCTCCCAGTTAAAGTCCCTTCCCACCAGTTGCTGGTGGCGTTCCGGCTGCTGGTGGAGTTCAGATCGCTGCCATTAGCTGAATGCCGCTGCAGTATCAGTCACTGAAACACCACACCACTGTGCCCGCTGCTTTCCTGTGTCTGTCAGTCTCCAGGTACCCCTCTGCTATTGTTCTATCCTCTCCTGTTTCCTGGAATGTGTCCTCTCTGCTTCATTCTGATTAAATGTTTCTCCATCTGTTTATATGTGTCCTTACCCTATTCTACCATCTTGATTCTCTTGCAAAGTCTTTTTAAAGCTACAAATTTGAGAGAGAGTAGGAGAGCCCCCCATCTGCGGATTCACTCCTCAAATGTTAGCAATAACCCGAGCTGAGAGAACTCAGTCCATGGGTCACAAGGATCCCCATTACTTGAGCTATGATCCCTGCTCTGCGTTTGTAGGAAGCTGGAATTAGGGATCTCTGTGTATGGCATCTTTGACTTCAGTTGTGTGAATCTAAATCCCTGGGCTACCTGTGTAAGGTGTTATTCGATTATCCCACCCTGGACCCGGCGCCATTTCCTTTTCCTCACAGCTCACAAAATTTGCACCAGTCCAGCCATCCACCAATCAGATGTAACCTAGCATTTCACCTTAGAATCCCACCCCAGTCTTCCAGTCCCTTCCCCAATCCCGCCCACTCACCAATCATCCCTAGGCATTCACCTGCAGGCACCAATCCCCTGGGACCTGCCCTCAATCCTTCCCCATTCCCACCCCCACACCTTGCAGACAAAAAGTCCCCCAGGTGCTGCTCTCTCTCTTCTCCTTCCCCTTTCCCCCCTTTTCCTCTCCACCATCTCCACCCCATTCCTCCCCCCGCTGGAATAAACCTCCTAGTATACTTCGTTGTGTCTGGGGTTTTCAGAACCAGGTTGCGGGAAATAGCTGCGCGTAATAATATCGTACGAACATGAACTTAAACCTGTTTTAAATAACTAACAACCTGTCCTAGTTTATTGTTTCAGTCTTACTTGGGGGGAGCATCTGGTGTGGGATCTGATACGGGATACCTGTATATCACAGTGCCTGGTTTCAATGGCTCTACTTTCTACTCCAGTTCCCTGCTGCTGCACCATCCTGGGAATGAATGCCTTAGGGCCCAGCGTGATGGCCTAGTGGCTCAGTCCTCACCTTGCCAGCTCCGGAATCTCATTTGGACACTTGTTTGTGTCCAAGATGTTTCACTTTCCACCCCACTCCCTGTTTGTGGTGTGGGAAAACAGTAAAGGATGCTCCAAAGCCTTGGGACCCTGCATTCATGTGGGAAACCTGGAAGAAGCTCCTAGTTCCTGGTTTCAGACTGAATCAGCCCTGGCTGATGCTGCCCCTTGGGAAGTGAACCAGCAGATGAAAGATCTTCCTCTTTGTCTCTCCTTCCTTCCATAAACCTGAACTGCGATTACAAGAAAAATAAGTAAATCTTTTTAAAAAAAATTAATACCTCAATTTCTTGGACCCCTGCACCTCATTATGGGAGATCCAGATGGAGTTCCAGGCTCCTGGGTTGGATCTGATCCAGACCTGGCAATTGTAGGCAATTTGGGGGGAGTGAACCAGCAGATGGGAGCTCTCTCTCTCTCTCTGTCTCTTTGGTTCTCTGCCTTTCAAAGTAAAACAAACAAACAAACAAAACCAGAAAACCCCGCATATTTTAAAAGTGATTATTTCCCTGTTCAAGACGCTGTTCCCGGTAGAATCCAAACACCCACTACTGCTGCTGTAACAAAGCACTGCAAACAACAGGAGTGTGTCCAACCCATTTTGGAGGCCTCAAGTCTAAGATCCAAGTAGCCTGGATTGGGTGGTTCTTCCTGCGCAGGAGGTAGGGGAGGACCCCACCCTTCCTTTTCTCACCCAGCTTCCGGTAGCCCCAGGTGTCGCTCAGCCCCTAGCTGGAGCTCTCTGATCTGAGCCTCTGCTGTCACAGGACACTTTCCTTCTTTGTCTCTTCTCCTTAAAGGACCCCAGCTGTGGCCGATCAAGGGCCCACTCTCCTCCAGTAACCTCTCCTCCTAACACCTGCAAGGACCCAACTTCCAAAAAGGCTGAAATCGTGGGAGCTGTATCATCAGCAGATCTCAAGAGGAACACAATTCAACTCCCAGCACTCCCCCTCCTCTTTCCAGGGTCTGACCTGCCCCTGGGGGTTCCATCCTCCCTGGGCTGTGCTGGGGAGGAGGGACTGCTGAGGGCTATTCTACACGCACTGTGTTCTCTTCACCCTATTTGGCTGGGACCATCATACTCCCCCGGCCCCCGCTCCCATTTATGGGCAGGCAGGCATGGAAAAGCCAGCTAGCCCAAGACCTCACCAGGCTCCTGTGACATCTTCCTAGCCCTTGTCCGCGTTGTCCTGAGTCTTCACTGCTTGGCTGTGGAAGCAGTCTAGGGCACTGGGTAGCATTCTGGTGGTTTGGCCTCTCCCTTGGAGATACTCGGGGTCTGCAGGTGCCTCCTCATCTCCCCAACTGTCTCAGTTTTCAGCTAGCCCATCCTCCCTGTCTATCTGCTGGTGTCCTTCCAAGGTCTGCACCCTGTTCTCCTCTCAGTGTGATGGTGGTGGTGCTGGGAGTCCTAGAGCAACCAGTGGGCCCCATTACCCAACCTGCCCCCAAACCTGCATTTCTGGGTGGGGCCCTGGGTGTCAAATGTGTCAGCATTGCCCGGAGGAGTGTGTCAAAAAACCCACAGTCCTGGGTCCCACCCCAGGGGCCTGTCTTGAGCTTGCTCCATCAGTGGATTCCCAGTGAGTGTGACAAATTTGAGCATGGCTGTTGGAGCCTTCATTGGCTGCATCTAGAATGGCTGATTGGCTGTGGAGATGAACTGCAGTTTCCGCTGTGGAGGACAGAGCCACAAGAGGAAACTTACAATTTCCTCTCCATTTTCATAGCTCAGTTTTGCTGGGAACCTAAAACTGTTCTTAGAGATGTGTAGCGTTTTTGTTTTTGTTTGTTTTTAAGGGGTATATTGTTGGGGGGCAGTCGGTTAAGCTGCGATCTTGCTAATGCAGGCATCCCATTTGAGTACCAGTTGGAGTCCCAGCTGCTCCACTTCCAATCGAGCTCCTTGCTAACGCACTTGGGAAAGCAGCAGAAGCTGGCCCACATGTTTGGGTTTCTGTCACCACATGGAAGTCCTGGATGGAGTTCCAGCTTCTGGTGTCCTCCTCCTGGCCAGCCCGGCCATTGTGGCCATTTGGGGGAATGAATCTTCTCTGCAGTAGATGGAGTATCTTTCTCTTTTTCTTTCTCTGTGTCTCTCCCTCTCTCTCTATAAAAGATGTATTGCTTGATTTAAAAGGCAAAGTGACCCAAAGAGAAGTCTTCCACCCCCTCCTCATTCCCCAAATGCTAGCAGTGGCCTGGTCTGGGGCCAGTCTGAAACCAGGAGCCAGAAACTCCATCCTGGTCTCCCACCTGGACCAGGGTGCTGGATCGAGAGTGGAGCAGCTGGGACTGGAACCAGTACTCGGATGTGGGGTTGGGTGCTGGTGTCTTAAGTCACCCTAATTCAGCCCCCCAAAGTACAGTATTATTGAAGGAGGAGGCAATGGCTATTGCCTATAGAGTAGCTTCAAGGATGTTGTGGAATGTCTGCGGCAGACGGGAGCCTCCTCAGTCTTGAGGCGGCAGTGAGATTTTAGGGAGTCAGCTGGTCTGGAGCAGGCCTCACCCGCCCCCCCTTCCCCCGCGCACACTCACAGCTTGTCTGAAGCCGGAGAGCCTGGGGGAGGGGTGGAGACCAAGACAGTTGCTCCACCCTGCGGAGGAGCCCAGCTGTTTCCCCCCAGCCCCTCAATGAGCCACCTGAAATCATTCACAGTTTTCCTGTCAGTTAACCCGGGCCCTGCTGCAGTGTGGGAAGGGGCCCCTCTCGGTAGGACGCGGCTGTGTTTCAGTACCACCGGGCCTGGTGGCTCCAGGTGCCTCAGTAAAAAGAGGACAGCTTTCCCCTAACTCCCTCCCCCACCAGGCCACACTAAAGCCACGAAGCCACGTCCCATCCCATTTCCTCCTCTCATTCAAGAACTTCTCTTCCCTTAGTTCTGCAAGGGGCAGCGCCCTATAGGCGCAGGCGCAGTGCAGGGAAAGGAAGGGAGATGGGGGTGGGGCCGAGATAGAAGTGGAGGTCCCAGGAAAGGAGGGGTGGAGAAGGGCTCTCCGGGGTCTGTGCAGACTTCTGACTTGGCCTCACACCCTCTCAGCTCAAGAAAGAATTTGGCCAACTCCTCCCCTTGCAGGTCTGACTTCTGCTCTCCTAAGAGGATGTGTGTGGTGTGTGTGTGTGTGTGTGTGTGTGTGTGTGTGTGTGTGATGGGGAAGATGAGCAAATCAGAAGGGAGCTACACGCAGAGAACCACTATCAGGCTCCCCTTGAGGTTTCTGATGGGGTGGGGCAGGGGTGGGAGCTAGCCTCTGTATAGCTGGGAGAACAGGCTGGTTCCCACTATTGGCCTCAGGCTTCAGTCTTTGTGTGTGTGTGTTTGTGTGTATCTAGAGATCGATTTGTCTGCTTGAAAGGCAGACTTACACAGAGTAAGATGAGAGAGAGTAAGATGAGAGAGAGAGAGAGAGAGATAAGGGATTTACCATCCATTGGTTCATTCCTCAAATGGATGCAATGACTAGGGCTGGATCAGACCAAAGCAAGCAATCAGGATCTCCATCACCCGTCTTCCATGCGAATGCAGGGGCTCAAGCACTAGGGCCATCCTCCACTGCTCTCCCAGGTGCATTAGCAGGGAGCTGGATGGAAAGCGGAGCAGCGAGGACTGGAAGCAGCACCCTTGTGGCAACTTAACCCCACCCAACCACAACATTGGCCCCCAAAGCTCCAGTCTCAGTCCTCCTCACTTGCAGCTCTATGGAGGCCAGCTCCGGCCTAAGAGAAGGGAACAGAAGGAAGATCCTCTGTGTGTGCCCACTGCCCCCATTGCCAGCCTCGTTCCAAGCAGTGCCTCCTGCCATCTTGGATCTTTTCCTGCCAGTTGAAGGGCAAGAGATGCATCTGTATCCTTTCAGTTGTGTGCCTTGGCACATTAGGCAGCTGTTCAAAGCAGGAGAATCATCTATAAATGCAAACGTGGGAGGGACTCTCCAGGATGTGCTGAAGAGTAAAACTACTCAACCACTAGGAGAAAATGTTCTTGGTTTTTGGGGAAACAAAATAAAAAGCAGTCATAAAGCTAC
The DNA here is from genome assembly GCF_017591425.1 of Ochotona curzoniae. Classification (NCBI taxonomy): domain Eukaryota; kingdom Metazoa; phylum Chordata; class Mammalia; order Lagomorpha; family Ochotonidae; genus Ochotona; species Ochotona curzoniae. The sequence goes on along the minus strand of NW_024466004.1, from coordinate 7,265,899 downwards.
AGCAGGAAATGAGATAGGTATGGAGTATTCCCATGCACATGAAGTCCAGAAGGACCCTGTCCCATGTAGCAACAGCAGTTAGCCTGCTGGGTGAGAGATTTCACGGGTGATTTTCTTTGGTCCTGCCTTTGAATACTTTCTGCACTTTGTAATTGAAGACGAGTGGCTGGTGGAAAAGGGACCCACGTGGCAAGGGACACATGGGACTGCGGGCACTAGGGACCAGGAGGCGAGGCTGAGGGCTTGCACCCTTCTAGAAGTTTGTGGAAAATGCAACGAAGACAGGTTCGCCTGCAGAGATTTTTTTTTTTTTTTTTTGGAAATCCATGCAGGCTTTTTCCCCACTCCAGGATATGTATTTCCTGTGAACTTTTTGGAAAACTGTTTAGAGGCACACATGTATGTCTGGACCACTGGAGTTTGTCCCCAGGAAGACTGTTAGGAGTGTGTGTGTGTGTGTGTGTGTGCTTTAATTAGAAAAAAAAAAAAAGAGAGAGACAGCAGCCATAAAGGAAACAGAGCAGGCTCCCCTGTGCCCTTTCCTGCCAGCCCTGGGTTTGCCCCCACCAGCTGCTGCCTCCAGCCCGCATCCTGCTCCAGCTGCCATGCTGTGTGCGCTGTCTTCATCGCTTCCTGCCACTGTCAGGTTTACCCATCGAGTGGCCCTCGCCTTCTGCCTCCATAGCCTGAACAGCTACTCTTTTTGAATCTTAAAGAAACATCACATCTTTTGGCTTCCCCCGAGTGCCCGCATTCCAGAAAGGCAAATCCCATGGACAGACCAAGGCAGTCTCGGCGAACACAGCTTGATCTGGCCAGAACCTCTCAGCTTCCCGCGGCACACGCACCTCCTTTCATGATTGTAATCTGCACAAACGCGAGTTTGTGTCTGTAGTGTTTTACGTCACCTAATTCTGTAAGCTGGGCTATGTATGGACACAGCATCACTTCTTCTCTGAATGGTGCTGTGGTCCTTTAGCCAGACACTGATTGTTAGGCCTTTGGGTGCTTTCCAATTTCTTGTTATTTATTCATTCGCCATTTAACCCCTTGTTTTGGGGCTCCAGCTTAGGCCCGTCTATAAAAATGGCCTTCTTCAAGGTCACTGCAACGGGTACTTCATCCAGGTCTAGAAGCTTCTTCTCAGTCCCTGATGGTAACTGAACTTGGCCTTGTTAGCCACCCTCCCGAACATGCACCAGTTCATCTATCAACCTCTCCACAGAATTCTAGCTTCCTTCCTTGGCTTTTTGCTTGTATTGTTCAATTTTGTTTTCACAAATACAATCATTTTTACATTTCTATTGTAAAATATAAATACAGAAAGTCTATCATATATTTTGTTTTAAATTTATTTAAAGATTTATTTAGTACTTATTTGAAAGGCAGACTAGTGAGAAAGGAGGAGACACAGAAAGAGAAAAGATGGAGCTTCTGTCTGCTGGTTCACTCCCCAAATGCCTGCAACAGCTGAGGCTAGGTCGGGCTGAACCCAGGAAGGTCCCTGGGGCTCCATTCAGGTCTCCAACATAGATGCAGGGGCCCAAGCACTTGGACCATCTTCCATTGCTTTAGAAGGGGGTTGGATTAGAAGTGGAGCAGCCAGGCCCAGTGCGGTGACTAGCAGCTAAAGTCCCTGCCTTGAATGCACCCGGAATCCCATATGGGTGCCGGTTCTAATTCAGGTGGCCTCTCTTCCCAGCCAGCTCCCTGCTTGTGGCCTGGGAAGGCAGTCAAGGATGGCCCAAAGCCTTGGGTTCTTGGACCCAGGTGGGAGACCTGGAGGAAGTTCCTGGCTCCTGGCTTTGGATGGGTGCAGCACCAGCCATTGCGGTCACTTGGGGAGTGAATCATTGGATGGAAGATCTTTCTCTCTGTCTCTCCTCCTCTCTGTATATCTGACTTTGCAATAAAAATAAATAAATCTTAAAAAAAAAAAAAAAAAGGTGGAGTAGCCAGGACTTGAACCTGTGCCCATGTGGGGTACCAGTATCACAGACAGCAACTTACCTCACTGTTCCACAACACCAGCCCCTGTATTTTCTTTTTAATATCATCTGGTTTATCTGCTTCAAATTTATTCACGTAAAGTTGTTCAGAAAGTTCTGGTCATTTAAACCTCTGCTATAGCTTAAAAAATGTCAATCCAGGGCCCAGCTTGGTAGCCTAGTAGCTAAAGTCCTCACCTTGCACATGCCGGGATCCTATATGGGTCCCGGTTCTAATCCCTGCAGCCCCGCTTCCCATCCAGCTCCCTACCTGAGGCCTGGGAAAGCAATCAAGGACAGCTCAAAGCCTTGGGACCCTGCAACGATGTGGGAGACCTGGAAGAGGCTCTTGGCTCCTGGCTTCAGATTGGCTCAGCTTCAACCATTGTGGCCACTTGGGGAATGAATCCTCTATGTTCTCCTCCTCTCTGTATATCTGACTTTCTAATAAAAATAGGTACATCTTTTCAAAAAATGTCACTTCAAAAATCTCAGACATTGGGGGCAGCTCAGTTCATACCAAGGGTGCTCTACTTGCAATCCAGCTCTCTACTAATGGCCTGGGGGAAGGAGAGCAAGATGACCCAAGTGCTCGGGTCCCTGCCACCCACGGGGGAGACCAGAAGCGCCTAGCTCCTGACTTCATCCTGGGACAGCATTGGGTGTTGTAGCTATCTGAAGAGTGAACCAGCAGATGAATGAGCTCTCTGTAACTGTGACTTTCAAATACATAAATAAATACATCTTTAAAAAAAGAGGAATGGGGCCCAGCACGATGGCGCAAGTGGTTAAGGTCCTCGCCTTGCACGCCCGGGATCCCATATGGGCGCCGGTTCTAATCCCGGCAGCCCCGCTTCCCTTCCAGCTCCCTGCCTGTGGCCCGGGAAAGCAGTCGAGGACAGCCCAAAACTTTGGGACCCTGCACCCGTGTGGGAGACCCGGAAGAGGCTCCTGGCTTTGGATTGGCTCAGCTCCAGCCGTTGCGGCCACTTGGGGAGTGAATCATTAGACGGAAGATCTTCCTCTCTGTCTCTCCTCTCTGTATATCCGCCTTTCCAATAAAAATAAAATAAATATTAAAAAAAAATGATCTCAAACATTGTTATTTCTTTGTTCCTTTTCATGATCAATATTTCCGAAGCTTTTTGTGTCCATCCTTCCGATGTCCATTTTTTTAGTTTATTGAGTTTCTCTATTGTTTTTTTTTTTCTGTTTCATTAAGTTTTATTCTTATTTTTCTTTCTACTTTCTTAGGAACCATTATTCTTTTTTCTCTGTAACATATATTTATTTTCATTGGAAAGACAGATTTATAGAGAGAAGTAGAGACATAGAGAAAGATCTTCTATCCACTGGTTCACTCCCTAAATGGCCGCAATGGCCAGAATGGAGCCAATATGAAGCTAGGAAATCACGAGCCAGAAGCTTCTTCTAGGTCTCCCATGCAGTTGCAGGGTCCCAAGCCTTTGGGCTGTCCTCAACTGCTTTTCTAGGCCACAGGCAGGGAGCTGAGTGGAAACTCGAGCAATAAGACACAAACTGGTGCCCACATGGGATCCCAGAGCTTGCAAGGTCAGGATTTAGCCATTGAACCATCATACTCGGTCACAACCATGCTTTCTACGAGATGTAATTGTGCTTTTGAAAAGGACACATTGGGCCCGGCGCGATGGTGCAGTGGTTAAGGTCCTCGCCTTGCACACCCGGGATCCCACATGGGTGCCGGTTCTATCCTGGCTGCCCCGCTTCCCATCCAGCTCCCTGCCTGTGGCCCGGGAAAGCAATTGAGGATGGTTCTGCACCCGCATGGGAGACCCGGAAGAGGCTCCTGGCTTTGGATCGGCATAGCTTCGGCCGGCCGTTGCGCTCACTTGGGGAGTGAATCATCGGACGGAAGATCTTCCTCTCTGTCTCTCCTCTCTGTATATCCACCTTTCCAATAAAAATTAAATAAATCTTTAAAAAAAAAGGACACATTAAAATGTTATTTAGGGCCCGGCGCCATAGCCTAGCAGCGAAAGTTCTCACCTTGAACGTACTGGGATCCCATATGGGCACCGGTTCTGGTCCCAGCGGTTCCATTTCCCATCCAGCTCCATGCTTGTTGCCTGGCAAGGCAGTCAAGCACAGCCCAAGTGCTTGGGACCCTGCGCCGCGTGCGTGGGAGACCTGGGTGAAGTTCCTGGCTCCTGGCTTCAGATTGTTATAGTGCTGGCTGTTGCGGTTACTTGGTGAGTGAATCATTGGATGGAGGATCTTCCTCTCTGTCTCTCTTCCTCTCTGTATATTTATTTAATAATAAAAATAAGTAAATCTTTAATAAAAAATGTTATTTAAATGGAAACTTGCAGTCTACCTCCCTGAACTATGAATCATTAAAATGATACTCTGTGCCATATGGGAGGCCACTGCTTCAGAGTGGAGAATTAACCTCTTGAGTCACCGCACTGGCCCCAGGAGCTATTCTTCTTAAATTTGTTAGCTTCCTCAGTTTCAGTGCTTAATATATCCATCTTGAATGTTTTCTCTTTTCTAATTAATAGATACTCTTAAGGCTAAGTATTTTCCCACAAATGTTGTTTTAGCTGCATGCTGAAGATGAATGCCATAAAATGCATAGCTTTTAAGACTATTTAGTCCTCTGAATTTTGACAAACGCAAACGCCCATGTTGCCACTATTTAAATGAAAATATAAAATATTTGCATTGTCCTAGAAACTTCTAAGAGCCCCTGTTGGATCAATCTTCCCCTTACCACCAGAGTCAACACTGTAAGAGTTGTAATCACATAGGGCATCATCTAAATGGAAGTATGTAGTACATTTTGTGTATAGCTCAGCAGAATTGCGTGGTATGTACTTTACATTTGCTTTCTTTTTAAATTTTATTGCCACATTGTAATCCATTTTATAGATTTACATAAACGTTTTTAAAGATTATTTTTATTGGTAAAGCAGATCTAAAATCTATTCTCGTGGATGTGTGTGGATGTGTATCAATTCATTTAACTGCAAAGAGTTCCTCCTTCTGTTGGTTCACTTGCAAAATGGTTCCCAACAGCTGAGGTTGGGCCGTGCAGAAGCCAGGAGCCAGGAACTCTATCTTGGTCTCCCGTATGTGCAGAAGGAGGCCAATTATTTGGGCCGACTTTAGCCACTTCCGCAGGTGCATGAACAGGAAGAAGGCACGGAAGTGGAGTTGTGGGAGCTCAAGTGAGCACCCAAGGACAACATGATGGCATCACAAGTGGCAGCCTAACTCACTGTGCTGCATTGCTGGGCTCACGTCTGTTCTCCTGTCAGTGGACCTCTGGAGTATTTCCAGTTCAGCTGTTAGCACCTACGGACCATCCTTTACAAGCCTTTTGTGGACTTACCTTTTCATTCCTGTTTATGTAAAGATGAAATAAGTAGGTCTTAGTGTAGACATCCTGTAAACTTTAATGCGTGGTATTTTCATTACCAGTTAGTTCTAGTTCTGAAAAACTTTCCATAAAGACTTTTTTGTTTGACTCATAAGTTATTTGAAAGTATGTTTTAAAATTTCCATAAGTGGGATTTGTTGATGACTTATAATGTAGTCTCATTCTGGCCAGCAAATACACTAATTTTACTTTCGTATGCTTTTGTACATATGTATGCTTAATAATAATGTGTGTTCTCTAAAACATACATGCACGTATAAAACATTTCTATTTACTATGTCTTTGATCAAGTTTTGTTAATAGTACTATTCAGATCTTCTAAATCTTTTTCAAATCTTGGCTGCTCAATCTAATACTTATTTAAGAGGTCGTATTAAGAAGCAACACTGTGGGGCCCGGCGCGGTGGCGTGGTGGTTAAGAAGCAACACTGTGGCATACCTGGCAAATCTGCTGCCTGCCCTTCCAGCATCCCATATGGGCACCAGTTGGAGTCGCAACTGCTACACTTCTGATCCAGATCCCTGCTAATGCACCTGGGAAACCAGTGGAAGATGGCCCAAGTGTTTGGGACTCCACACCCATATTGGACCAAGAATAAACTGTTAGCTCCTGGCTTCAAACTGGCCCAGATCCAGCTGTTGTGGGCATTTGGGGAGTGAACCAGCAGATGGAAGATTTCTCCCTTTCTCTCTCTCTCTCTCTGTAACTCTACCTTTCAAATAAATAAATAAATTTTAACTTAAAAAACTATATTAAAATTTCCATCTCAGGGCCAGCATCCTGGTTTAGTGGGTTAAGCTGTCACCCCAGTTGTTTTGGCCATCTGGGGAGTGAACCAATGGATGAAGATGCTCTCTGTGTGTGTGTGTGTGTTCTATGCGACTTTTAAGTACATAAATAGATACATAAATATTTCTCAAAAGTGTCCTTCTCTATGCTTGATATTAATACTTAGTGCCTGTGTTCTGGTGATGTGAATCCTGGGGGGGCAGTGATGGTGGTTCCTCTACTCCCACTGGGGACCCTGGATTTAGTTCCGGTCTCCTAGCATTGACCTAGCCCTGCCCTGTTTGTTGCAGGTATTTGGAGAATGAACCAGTGCATGGGACCTGTCTCTGTCTCTTTGCCTCTCAAACAAATAATAAACATTTTTAAAAATGTATGAAAGTTGGATTTTTTTTTAAAAAAAGGGTTATTGTATTTTAATTGGAAAGGCAGGTTTACAGAGAAGAGAGACCAAAAGATCTTCTATCTGCTGGTTCACTCCCCAAGTGGACACAACAGCTAGAGCTGAGCCAATCAGGAGCCAAAAGTTTTCTGTGGGTGCAGAGTCCGAAGGCTTTGGGCTGTCCTCGACTGCTTTCCCAGGCCCCAAGCAGCAAGCTGGATGGGAAGTCAAGCAGAAGGGACACAAACCAGCGCCCACATGGGATTCCAGCATGTGCATGGTGAGGATTTAGCCACTGAGCCTTCACTCCAGGCCCAGAAATAGAATTGTTTATTTATTTATTTATTTACTTATTTTTATTGGAAAGGCAGATGTATAGAGAGGAGGAGAGACAGAGAGGAAGATCTTCCATCCGATTGTTCACTCCCCAAGTAAGCACAACAGCCAGAGTTGAGCCAATCCGAAGTCAGGAGCCAGGAACTTTTCCAGATCTCCCACGTGGTTGTAGGATCCCAAGGATTTGGGCTGTCCTCGACTGCTTTCCTAGGCCACAAGCAGGGAGCTGAATGGGAAGTGGCACTACCGGGATTAGGACTGGCAACCGCATGGGATCCTGGTGCATGCAAGGTGAGGACTTTAACCACTACACTATCGTGCCAGGCCCAGAAATAGAATTTAAAAGTCAGCTTACTTTGGTGCAAAAGCATCTTTAAGTGGCTGGTGTTTGGTGCTGATGTTTGGGATGTCTGCTCAGAGTGCTTCACAATCCAGCTTTCTGCTAATGCAAAGCCCTGGGAGGCAGCAGGTGATGGCTCAGCTACGTGGTCCCTGCCATCTGTATGAGGAACCAGGGTGTTATTCCTGGCTGCTGACTTTGGCCTGGACCAGATCTGGCTGTTGTGGGCCTGTGGGCAGTGAACTGGTGAGTGGACAGAAGTGGGTCATTGGCTAGATCTCGATCTCTCTATAGATATATCTCTCTCTTCCTAATATAAAATAACATTGCAAGCAAAATTTTGAAATTCATGCTGATAATTTTTTGATGCATGAATTCTCTGTATTGTGGGAGATGTTTAGAAGTTATTTGCAAGCTAAACTCAGAAGTTGGGTGTGACTTCCCAGGGGAGAAAGGAGGCTTTTTTTTTTTTTGTAAATACTGCAGTCAGGGATGGGAGGGTTCTTCTGAAAGGACCTGTTTATTGGATAGCTCCAGTGAAGATGAGCTCAGCTGAGCAAGATGCTTTCTAAGACTTCCTGCTTCCTCCTGCAGGGCCTGATAGAAAAAGTGTCAGTCAGGGCTGAGCCGAGGCTCCACAGGGACTGGACCCGGCAGGGTCACTCTCGCCAGACCCTCTTAGCTCTGCAGGAGCCAGCAGGGCGTGGTTGATCACAGCACAGACAGCAAACAGGTCCCCATTCTAGCTTGGCTGCTTCTAGCTGTGTGCCTTTGGGCAAATTTCTTCCTTTTGTGTCAGTTTTTTCAACTGCAATACAAAGTAAACAATATCACCTTGTCTGATTTTTAAGTAAGTTCTTGGCATCAGGGCCCGGCGCAATGGCCTAACAGCTAAAGTCCTCGCCTTGAATGCGCCAGGATTCTTTATGGTTGCCAGTTCTAATCGCGGCAGCCCTGCTTTCCATCCTGCTCTCTGCTTGTGGCCTGGGAAAGCAGTCGAGGATAGCCCAAAACCTTGGGACCCTGCACCCACATGGGAGATCTGGAAGAACTCCTGGCTCCTGGCTTCGGATTGGCTCAGCTCTGGCTGTTGTGCTTACTTGGGGAGTGAACAATCGGATGGAAGATCTTCCTCTCTGTCTCTCCTTCTCTCTGTATATCTGACTTTGCAATAAAATAAATAAATAAATCTTTTTTTAAAAAAAAAGTTCTTGGCATCAGAAACACAGACCAGGTACCGGCATGGTGTGGAGAGTTAAGTTGCTGCCTAAGATGCCGGAATATCCTCTACGAATACCAGTTTGAATCCTGCCTGCTCTGTTTTCTATTCTGCTTCTTGCTAATGCTTCTGGGAAAGCCCCCAAGTCCTGTCACCCACATAGGATACACAGATGGAGCTCTTCGACCTATTTCAGTTCCGACCATTGCAACCATTTAGGGAGTGAACCGGTGGGTGGAAGTTCTATCTCCTTCTCTGTCTCTCTCTCTCTCTCTAATGCTGCCTTTAAAATGAATCAAGCAAATCTTTAAAAAGCAGTGACAAGTGACTGGCATAATATAAATGCCATACAATTGTTGATATTGTCATCATCATCAGGGACAGAAGAGAAGTGATTGTCTGAAATCCTCAAAGGACAAATGGGAAGGTCCCTTACACATCATGGTATTGAATCTCAACATCCCTTTGTGGCTGTTCCAGGTGATGGTTAGGCACATTTTATGCTCACACTTTGGCTTTTAGCTAGTTTGTAAAGGGGCTAAAACTATTATTTCTTTTTTTTTTTTTTGAAAGCAAAGTTACATAGAATGAGAGTTTGTCCATCCACTGCTTCATTCCTGAAATGGCTGCAATGGCTGGAGCTGGACTGATCCAAAGCCAGGAGACAGGAGCCTCCTCTGGGTTCCCCATATGGGTACAGGGGCCCAAGCACTTGGTTGTCTTTCACTACCTTTCCAGGCACATTATATATGTATATATGATGCTACCCCTTGGGAAGTGAACCAGCAGATGGAAGATCTTTCTCTTTGTCTCTTCTTCTCTCTGTAAATCTGCCTTTCCAATTTATTAAACACACACACACACACACAGGTGTGAAGAGGCAGGGAGCAGGGTTCCACAATGGGTAGACTTGTCTCTGCCTTGCAGGGGTAAGGGAAATGATAAGTCCCACAATTAATAAGGACACGGTTTACACTGTATCAGCTGCCAGAATAGATTGGAGTTAAGAGTGTAACCAAAGATTAATTCATGCAAACTGGAGCTGTCAGAAAGTTCCACAGAGAACTCTGTTGATGAGGATCTGGACCAAGTAGTACACATGTATTACATGTTACAGATATGTTAAGGGGCATGATTATAGTCTCGTTTTTACAATATTGACATATACCAAAGTATCAGGGAGTGTCAGGTGCCTGTTTGAGTCCTGGTTTCTCTACTTCCAATGAAGCTTCCTGCAAGTATGCATGAGAATGCAGCGAAGGATGGCTAAGGGAGACCTACATGATGTTCTGGGTTCCTACCTTTGGACTGGTGCTGGCTTGGTGCAGCTCTGGTTAGTGCAACAAGTGAATGGAAGATCTGCCCAATTCCCCACCCTCCTCAATCCATCACTCTTTCTTTTAAATGTGTAAATAAGTGAATATTGAAAAACATGTATATTTTCTGTTGGCTGTCCTGGGTCTTTTGTGCCACCATTATCAATTTTAGAATCAGTTTGTTAATAGCCACAAGATTAGTTGTTGAGTCATTGGTTGGAATTACACTGGCTATCTAGATAGAATTCATAAAAATTGACAGCTTTTGGCCCAGCATGGTAGCCTTGTAACTGAAGTCATCGCCTTGCAGGCACCAGGATCCTATGTGGGCACCAGTTTGTATTCTGGCTGCTCCACTTCCCTTCCAGCCCTCTGCTTGTGGCCTGGGAAAGCAGAAGAGGGTGGCACAAGCCTTGGGACCCTGTACCTGCTTGAGAGACCTAGAAGAAGCTCCTGGCTCCTGCCTTCGGATCAGCTCAGCTCCAACCATTGCAACTACTTGGGAAGTGAACCAGTGGATGGAAGTTCTTTCTCTCTTTCTTTCTATATATCTGATTTTCCAATAAAAATAAATATATATTTTTTAAATAACAGCTTGAACCCAGTGTAATGGCTCAATGATTAAATCCTCACCTTGCAAGTGCCTGAATCACAAATGGGCACTGGTTCATCTGATCCACTACCCATCCAGCTCTCTGTTTATGGCCTGGAAAGGAGTAGAGGAGGGCTCAAGCTGCGGAACCCTGCATCCTCATGGGAGACCTGGAAGAAGCTGCTGGTTTCTGGCTTCAGATCAGCTCAGCTCTGGCCGTTGTGACCATTTGGGGAGTGAACCAGTGGACAGAAGATCTTTCTCTTTGTCTCTCCTTCTCTTTGTAGCCATTCATTGTTGGAAAAACGAAGTAAAGCTGACACAGAAGCTATGCAGTGCAATGCTGGGTAGCAAGTGAATTAACCAGGTCTGTCTATATTGTCAACAGCATACCACACTGAGAGAGAAAAGAGGAAACCAAGATGCAGAAGTTGCAATAGCGTGGAATAGATAAACAAAGTTATTGAAGCATTGTCAGCGGCCGTTTAATTTTTTGTAAAAAATAAAAAAGTAGGGGTTGGCTCTGTAGCCTAGTGGCTAAAGTCCTCACCTTGCATGCTCCAGAATCCCGTATGGCCTCAGATTGGCTCAGGTCTGACCACTGGGGCCAACTGGAGAGTGAACCAACAGAAGGAAGATCTTTCCCATCTCTCTCTCTCTCTTTCTCTTTTTAAAAACTTGTTTTTTAAAAACTTGTTTTTAGTTGAAAGCCAGATTTATAGAAAGAGAGAAATCTGCCATCCAAATGGTTGCAGTGGTGGAGCAGAGCCAATCTGAAGCCAGGAGTCAGGCGCTTCCTGTGTGTCTCCCACATGAATGCAGATACCCAAGGACTGGGAGCATCCTCCGTTGCTTTCCTGGTCCATTGCAGGGAGCTGGATTGGAAGGGACACAAGCTGGTGCCCATATGGGATGCTGGTGCATATAGGAGGAGAATTAGCTTGCTGTGTCACCATGCTGGCCCCTGAAAGCAAACTTTATAAACTTTTTTTTTAAGATTTATTTTGTTTTTATTGGAAAGTCAGATATACAGAGAGGAGGAGAGACAGAGGAAAATCCTCCATCCGATGATTCACTCCCCAAGTGACTGCAACAGTCGGTGCTACGCCAGTCCGAAGCCAGGGACCAGGAGCTCTTCCAGGTCTTCCACGTGGGTGCAGGGTCCCAAGGCTTTAGGCTGTCCTTGATTGCCTTCCCATGCCACAAGCAGGGAGCTGGATGGGAAGTGGAGCTGCTGGGATTAGAACCGGTGCCCATATGGGATCCTGGTGCATGCAAGACAAAGATCTTAGCCACTAGGCTACCGCGCCAGGCCCAACAAACTTTATAAACCTTAAAATACCGTTGCTTGTTCTGAGCCTTCTGTAAGGCTTTGGTGTCAAGGTATTCTTCATTTAGTGAAGTAAAGTATATACAGGATATAGATTTTTCCCCTAATAGCCTGAATTGGCAGCAATCTTGCTTTTGGTGTCCAAAATTTTGGGGGAAATTTTATTGATCTTTGAAGTGTAAATTTCTGGGAACTGGGGTTGGGGGAAAATGAATAATCTGGTTAGGCTGAAGTAGGGGCCCCCTCAATCTCCTTCTGACCCCTGACTCCTTTCCTAAGATATCTTTCATTTCAGTGCTTTAGGCTGGGCTGCTCATCCCAGTGAATCAGTCTGCAAACACCAGCTTCTAGAAGTGGGACTGGGCTGCAAACTGCCTACAGGTCTCTATTATTGTAACAACTGCACTGTTCTTTGCATACATCCTCCTGGCACTGAATCAGGCTGCCCTGAGCCAAAGGCAGCCCAGGCAGACTCACATTCAAATTAGCAAGCAGGTACAATATGCCTGAAGGTGTGCTGGATGTGAAACCAGCAAGGCACCAAACCCCGGGGAACTTAGAGTCTGTTTCTATGTAAAAAACGGCTTCTTATCAGAACTCAGAGCCCAGATTTCCTCCTGTGTCTGTGAGGAGTCATAATAGCATGGAAAAGCTACGCATCCTCCCTACCTCCCTTGCCTCCCCACAGGTGGGACAGAAGGATCAGACAGAGTGGTAGATGGTGAGATCAGAACACACTAATCAGAGCAGAGCTGTAGAAGGACGCTATGACCCTGGAAGGTCAGGGAGCACAGGATTACAATTGATTGGATATTTGTATGAGAACAATTGAATGGATGCCTTTTGTATAACTGATTGGATATCATTTGTATGAGAACAGTTGAGTGGACAGCATGTGAATGGGAACACTTGGTAGAATATACAAAACAAAAGGAATTCCAAACAAAAGTATAGAAACAGTTGATGGGTTTTGCTGATAAGGTCAATACTTCCTCCCTTACCCCATATGACCCTCAGTGTATAAAGTCTGATGCCACTAATAAACTGCAGCTTTTGACCATCAGTCAGAGTCCATGCATGTTATTATTGGACCCGTGCACTAAGTCCGATGCTGGATGCTGGTTCGAGTCCTAACTGCTCCACTTCCCATCCACCTCCCTGTTTATGGCTTGGAAAAGTCTCAGAGGGGGCCTGGCACAGTAGCCTGGTGACTAAAGTCCTCGCCTAACAGATGCCAGGATCCCATATGGGTGCTGGTTCATGTCCTGGCTGCTCCACTTCCCTTCCAGCTCCCTGCTTGTGGCCTGGGAAAGCAGTCAAGGACAGCCCAAAGCCTTGGTACCTTGTACCCATGTGGGAGACCTGGAAGAGGCTCCTGGCTTCGGATTGGCTTAGCTCTGGCCATTGTGGCTACTTGGGGAGTGAACCAGCATATGGAACATCTTGGTCTCTCCTTCTTTCTGTAAATCTGACTTTCTAATAAGAAATAAATACATCTTTAAAGAAAAGAAGAAAGAAAAGAAAATCAGCACAGAATGGCCCAAGTTCTTGGGTTCCTGTATGTGGGAAGCCCAGAAGAAGCTCCTGGCCCATTGGGGCCAATTGGGGAGTGTACTGGCAAATGGAAGATCTTTGTCTTTCCTTCTCTCTGTAGCTCGGACTTTCAAATAAAAATAAATTTTTGAAAAAAGAATTCAGCAAATTCTAACAGTGTCATATGGATAAAGTCTTGGAGAAATGTATGATGCCCTGTGAGCTCTGATTCTTCTGCAAGCTGAGAACTACAGGGACTTGACAGTTAAGCATCAGAGATGTATCTGATTGGACACCCACCCCCATGCCCTTTTTCAGGGTTAAGATGATAATAGCGCCAGAGTTTACCCAGAGGGAGAGCTATGATGGGAACTGAACCATGCTGTGGTTCAACAGGTGGCTGCTTCTCTGTGACCCTCGCCAAGTTGGGCTGTTGTTGAGTGGTGACAGGGGCACTTGGGACCCTCCGTCAGGAGCCTTCATGCACGCAGCCGGAGAGTTTCCCATCAAGTTGACGAGCAGTGCACGCCACATCACGTGGCTCCCCGTACCTGGTCCTCCGACTGTTGTTTCTCCACCAAGTTACAGTGCACCCCAGCAGTGCCCCGACTGCTCCTGTTGGAGGAGAAAGAGTGCCTGGTTAATTAGTTCTTGCTGAGGATGGCACCCCCTCCCTCTTGCCATCACAGAAGCCACCTGTGCTATGCTAGATGCATGTCGAATCTGCACACCTGGAGTAGCACAGGTGTTTCTTGTCAAGGTGGCTTGGAGAGGCAACTACATTTAGAAATACTTGGTAGTAGGGGTTGGGTCAAGGGATGCTGGTGTCACACACTCTGCTGGGCCCTCTTCTCAGGGTTTCGCATGTGTTGTCTCATTTCATTCTCACTCCCCAGAAAATCCCTGAGTGGCATATCCTATTTACAGAGGAGGAAAGCAAGGAACAAAAAGCTTAGTGAACCGTCCAAGACTGGACAACTATTAGAAGATGACATAGCCGGCTTTAAGGCAGGCAGGAAGAGTGGCTGTGGAATTGGAGCTCTTGTTTCCACTGTTATCATTTTTCTGATGCACAGCCATGTGGAGAGATCTGTCAAGGTCATGCTGCAAGTACACGGTGGCTCTGGGAATCAGATCCCGCTTTCTCCCTATCTCCCTTGCCTCTCCACTGACAGGATAATCGTTGTTTTATTCCACATCCATGCTTGCCTTTAAAAAAATTTTTTTTTAACTTTATGAATGTACTTGAGAAGGAAGGGGGAAGAGGAACAAGCCAGCAAGCGCACACAATGCCATACTCCAATTCTCTCTCCAAATGCCTGCAACAGCTGGAGCTAGCCCAGGCTGCAGCTGGGAGTCAGGAACTCGGTCCAACTCTATCACCTGCTACCTCTGAGGGTGTACATCAGGAGGAAGTTGAAATTAGGAACACAGTTGGGACTCGAACCCAAGCATGCTGTTACAGGGGATGGGCACCCCATACAGCCAGCCCCAGCACCCACCCCGTGGTTGCTTTCAATATTCAATTATAACATACATGTGATTATATTCTAGTTATCTATGTAATATGAGGATACTTCAAAAAGTTTGTGGAAAATTATTCGGTTGCAAACATTTTTGAAATGTACACCTATGAGGTCTTCTAAAAGTTCATAAATAATATCTATTATGAAAAAAACCTGTCTGGGTTTCACAATTTTATTTTGGCTATTCTATGGTGGGATGTCTTGCTTGTTTCCATTTTTGTTTGTTTGCTTGTTTTACTATTATAAATAAAGGCCAAGATTTTAAATAGAGAGAAATGGCAGGGATGTCACTCAGTTTTATCAGTTTGTTTGTTTTAAAGGTTTGAGGGCAAATGAGCCAAGCTGTCCAAGGCTGGAAGAAGTGGAGGCTTCAAGCTGACTGCTAGAGCAGAGAATGAAATTCTGATTAGGAAGTGTGCCAGTGTGGAGAGCGGCAAACAGACACGCTGCTGTTCTGCTGGGATTTGGCACTGCCTGTTGGGATGCCTATCGAGATAGAGAATTTGGGATGCATTTCAGAAATATCTTTTAATTCCCACTTCAGATATTTCAGTGTTCTCCAACCCAGCCCAGCATCTCAGTGACGCTGCCCAGACACGTGTGGGTGGAGCTGGGCAGAGAGCAAGGCCGTTCGCTTCCCCAGCTCGGCCATGTGCGGCCAGCTGGAGTCCCCCTCTCCCTCGGTCCCATGGCCATGACCTGTTGCCGACTCAGTCTCTCTTTGAAGTTACCCCTTCAAGGTTCTACATCCCAGGTCCAAAATAGAGACAGAGACCAGTGAAGGTCATCTCTTGGGATTCGGGGTGCTCAGTGTGGTGCCGGGTGCTACTCAGAGCACAACAGCTCTATGTCGGGTGCCCTGTTGTGCCAGCACCATTGTATAGAGGAACAGGGCACTTCAGAGCTGAAGGACTGGCATTTAGGATCTCAGTTAAGACACCCACATTCTCAGAATGTCTGAGTTTAATACTTGGTTCTTCTCCTAAGTGTAGCTTCCTGCTGATGCAGACCCTGGGAGGCAGTGGTTGTGGCTCAAGTCATTGGGCCCCTGCTGCCCATGTGGGAGACCTGGGTTGGTTCCTGCCTCCAGCTTCAACCTGACCAAGCCCTTTGATAGATAGATAACATAGAGACGAACTTGCCAAGACCATGTAACCAAGCCTAATGCAACCATAGTTCAAAGGCAGCTGTCTAAACTGCATGGCCGCATCATGCTGACTCCTGTCTATACTTGACAGCTTTCATGATCCCCTCTCATCAAAGGATGTTGCAGCTCTGGGGAGAAAGCTCCAGCAAATCACCAAGAACACACTCAGCTACCTGCATTTATGTGTATGTGGGACTGGCTGGCTCGCTTGACAGAACGTTGGAACTGCAACAGGTCCTGAAAATGTCTCTTTTCTGTCTTATTTTTAGATTGTGGCAAATGAGGTACAGAGATAGCAACTGACTTGCCTGTAAGCCAGCTGGTGTTCCTGCTAGATTAGAACCAGCGTCTTCTGATACCTACTCCACTGGTGCCTTGAGGAGAGAGCGCTTACAACTATTGGGAGCGTTGTGGGTGAATGTGGCCATCCGTCAGGGACGCTTGGGCACAGCCAGGTAGTGCGGTAGTGCGAGGGTTCACCAGAGGCGTGGACCACAGAAGCTTCTGATCTCCCGTTCCCTCCTCTGGCACATGCCCAAGTCCGGATTCAGCCACACTGTTGGCTGGAAGAGAGAGCAGTTGGTGGAAGGCAGCGCGGCATGGGGAGTAAGGCCTCCAACCTTAGCTAGACCTTGATTGATAGATCAAACAGATCTGAGTCTTTGCTTCTTTTGCCACGAAGTGGAAATTTTGCAGATCCATCACTGGATATGGTCACTGTGAGAAGGAGAGGAGGTGATACTGCTAGGTCAGTGGACACAAAGTGTGCCAGCAGGCACGAAGCAGAGAGGAATATGGGGGTTGAGTTGATGGGGAGAAAAAGAAAACATAAAGCTGTTAATCAAATAGGTAATTTCTTTTTTTTTTTTTAAGATTTATTTACTTTTATAGGAAAGGCAGATATACAAAGAGGAGAGACAGAGAGGAAGATCTTCCATCCGATGATTCACTCCCCAAGTGACCGCAATGGCTGGAACTCAGCCAATCCGAAGCCAGGAGCCAGGAGCTCTTCCATGTTTCCCACGCAGGTGCTGGGTCCCTAGGCCTTGGGCCGTCCTCCACTGCTTTCCCAGGCCACAAGCAGGCAGCTGGAAGGGAAGTCAAGCTGCTGGAATTATTACTGCCAACCATATGGGATCCTGGGCGTGCAAGGTGAAGACTTTAACCACTATGCTATCACACCGGGCCCCAAACATAATTTCAACAAAAGACCAAAAATGTCCTCATTTCACCTGATTATTTTTCCCAAGCATGGTGAAAAGGATGCTCATATCACTTCCCATGTGGAGGTACAGAGGTGGTGGAGGTGAGGGAATACCTCCAGGACCTGTGTTTAGTAAAGAGTGAAGAAAGGGGGTCCGGCACGGTAGCCTAGCAGCTAAAGTGCTCACCTTGCACTTACAGGGATCCCATATGGGCCAGCTCCCTGCCTGTGGCCTGGGAAAGCAGTCGAGGACGACCCAAAACCTTGGGACCTTGCACCCACGTGGGAGACCTGGAAGAAGCTCTTGGCTCCTGGCTTCGGATTAGTGCAGCTCTGGCTATTGCAAGTGCTTAGAGAGTGAATCAATGGATGGAAGATCTTTCTCTCTGTCTCTCCTCTCTGTATGTCTGACTTTCCAATAAAAAGAAAATGAATATTTTTAAAAGAGTGAGGAATGGGTGAGGTGTGTTAAGAGTCAGTAATAACACTTCAGGCTTGCCTCACTTCCTCTCTCAAAAGGAGTGGAAGATTGAAAGGAAATAACATTCTTAATAGAAACTTGCAATCCAGATCCTTACCAACAACAACAACAACACAAGTTTATATTTTTGAAAGGAGGAGAAGAGATCTTGATCTTCCATCTACTAGTTCACTCCCTAAGTGACCACAGGCCAGGACTGAGCCAGTCTGAAGGCAGGAGCTTCACTCCAGTCTTCCATGCGGGTACAGGAGCCCCAGTCCTTGGCCCATCCTTTGCTGCTTCCCAGGTACCTGAGCAGGGAGCTGGCTTGAAAGTGGAGCAGGTGGGACACAAACCAGTGCCCCTGTGAAATGCCTGAGTCACAGGCAGCGGCTTTACGAGCTACACCGCAAGGCTGGCTCTAGTCCAGATCCCGGATAAAGGACATCTTATTGGCTGTCCGGCCTCAAAAAACCTCACAGTATCTAGTTGTCTCTTTACCACAAACTCATTGAGATGACCACATAATAGACACTTTACATGCAGGATTCATAAGACTGCCAAGCAAGAGAGATATTAGCATCCCACTTTAGATGCAGGAGGAAAAAAAAACTTGCTGTCCCAAGAAAGAACTTGTTTCCAGCTTCGCACCACCCAGGCAGCAAGTGGCAGATCTGTGAGTTGAGCCCAGATCAAACACCAGTGCCATGTGCTTTCACATGTACCCAGTGGAGATTCGGATGTCCTTGGGTCTCAAATTTAGGCAATTTGAAGAACACTCTCTAAATGGCAATACAAAAATAATAGAAAATCATGAATATGAAATGTGTAAAAGTGATTCATTTTTGTATATGGAGCCATTGCACAGAAAAAACAATGACTATATAGACTATCGGCAGGAGTCATCTGTTTTGTTTTCAAAGATGTATTTTTTTGTTTGAAAGGCACAATGACAAAGAAATCTTTTATCCATTGGTTTACTTCCTAAATGGCCACAATGGTCAGGCTAAAATCAAGAGCCAGAACTCCAGCCAAGTCTTCCGCATGGGCAGAGGCACCCAAACACTTGGGCCGTCTTTCCCTGCTTTCCCAGGAGCATTAACAGGGAGCTGGAGCCTAAACGGAGCAGCCAAGACTGGAACCCGAGCTCCGACATGGGGTGCTGTTGTCTCACGCAGCATCTTAACTTGCTGTGCCCTAATGCTGGCCAGCAGGGCCATCTGCTTTGACATGTGTGACTGTGGTTGCAGTGTATCACTAAGAAATGCAGTGAACATCAGGAACAGTCACACCTGAGTATTTATTTCCGGTTTTGGAAATAAAATCACAACATAGAGAAAATGTTCAAGCTAAAACATACTACAAACATCACAAAATCCAGAAATATAACTGTACTGATTGTCTCAGACCTCTCTAATACCTGTGTGTGTGGGGGTGTTTTATTTGCGGGGTTACAAAGAGATAGAGAGGGTGATATGCCATCCGCTGGTTCACTTCCTAAATGACCACTAAGGTTAGGGCTGGGCCAGGCCAAAGGCAAGGGTCTGGAATTCAATCAGGATTTGCAGACACCTGTTGCTGCCTTCCCAGGCACGTTAGCAGGGAGCTGGATCATCAGCAGAGCCACTGGGGCTGGGAGCAGAGCTCGTGCGGGGATGCGTACATCACGTGCAGCAGCTTACCCTGCTGTCACAATGCCAGTCCTGTTTCTTTTTGCATCTTTTTGTTATGTGTTCTGCAGTTGCCTCTTTGTGTATCAGTGATCTTGTAATATTTTCACTAGCATAAGATAGAATTCCTCTAGCTTAATGGATTGTAAGGAAAATTGCTAATAAAACCTTAGGAAAATTTCTTCCAGTTCCACAAATTGTCATTGGTAAAGTCAAATGAATATTAGGATTGTTGTCAAGTTTGGGAAATTTCTATTCATATCTCTTCCATGTATGAACCTTAAAATTTTAGGGCAGTTATATTTTCTCTCACCGTGTTTCACCTAACATAATCTTTGCATTGCTGACAGTTATTACCCAATTTGCAGTCAGCTAAATGATATCATTTGACACCGGTATTTTATGTCTGACCAGCAAGAAATTCTAGTTGATTTTTCAGTAGATTCCTCTTTCCTACCACTTGGAATGAAGATGATTTACATTAATAATAATAATATTTTAAAAAAGGAATCTTTTTCTCCTAAACTTCTGACCTTTTAAAGGAAATTGGGTGCAAGCAAGAGTATGCAAAACTATTGGTGCAGAGGTTAAACTCTGCCTCTATCCCCTCTTGAGTCCCTGGGTTCAGTTCCTGGCCCCCGACTCCCCTTCCATTTTGGCTTCCTGCTGATGCTCACCCTGAGAGGCAGGCGATGACTCAGGGTTGTTAACTCCCCGCCACTCAGGTGGGAAACATCCTTACAAAATTCTCAGTGTCCTCCTAGCCCAGCTCCTGCTATTGATGACATTTGGAGTGTAAAGCAGCGAGCGGTCCATTGCTCTGTCCATATCTCCCGCTTTTAAATTAAAAACAAAAAGAACAACTAGGGCCAGGCACGACGGGGTCAGCCTAGAGTCACGTCTTGGGGTGGTGGATTCCAAAGCTTTTGGTAGGGCAGGAAATGCTTCTTGAGATGATCATTACCTTAGCTTGTCATCCAGCCGTTTCATAGGATTATTGTGTACTGGGAGAGATTTGGGGGAAAAGGAGAAAGAGGAGCAGTAATTAACTTCATCTGGTTCAGAAAAGCATGCACACGTGGAAGGAGGTGCCTTGGGGACTCCACTGTCACGCGAGCATGGGGAGGGGACATTCACTTTCGCCCTCTGCCTCTCCCATGATGTTCAATGTGACTCAGCAAAGGAACTGTGGGTCTGAAATCAGAGATGAGGCAACAGCAACAGCCAAAACCTCAAAAATGTTTGCTTTTCCTGGAGAAATTTCCCTTTCATGTCATTCATTTCTCTGCCAGGAAATTCAGGAACATTCAGCCTGTGGTCAGCTGTGTCCCCCCACCCCAGTCTGAGCATTCTGGAACTCCCTCCCTCCTCGCTGTGGTTCTCGCTGGCCTGTGGTGCAGGCAGCATGGAGCTTTCTTCTTCTGTAATCTCTGATTCAGGCTGCTAAGGGCTGGCCCAGCCCTCATTTACTTTCATGTGATCATTCTATCCTGATGCTGGAGCCAGCTGATGTGGGCTCCAGTCCCGCCACCGCCACATACTAGCTGTGTGAGGTTAGCAAGTCACTTCACCTCTCTGTGCCTCCATTTCCTCTTCTGCAAAATGAGGATAATAATAAATGTGAGTATTTAAACAGTTCATCTGAGGCTGTCCTTATGCTTAGATAGCAGGGTCCCACAGCGAAGGCCAGTTCAAGTCCCTGGCTTGTCTCCTTTTGTCTACTTCCAATTCAGCTTCTTGCCAATGCACCTGGGAAGGCAATGGATGATGGGCCGAGGAGTTGGGCTCCTGCCACCCATGAGGAAGAACTGCATGAACTTCTGGCTTCAGCCTGAGTAGATGGAAGATGCTCTCTCTTTTTTTCAGTCCCTCTGTCATTCTGTCTTCGAAGTAAACAAACAAACAAAAAATCCTTAAGAAATAAAATAGGGCCCGACGCGATAGTGTAGTGATTAAAGTCCTCGCCTTGCACGCCCGGGATCCCATATGGGTGCCAGTTCTAATCCTGGCAGCTCCACTTCCCAGCCAGCTCCCTGCCTGTGGCCTGGGAAGGCAGTTGAGGATAGCCCAAAGCCTAGGGACCCTGCACCCGTGTGGGATACCCGGAAGAGGCTCCTGGCTTTGGATTGGCTCAGCGCCAGCCGTGTGGCTGCTTGGGGAATGAATCATCAGATGGAAGATCTTCCTCTCTGTCTCTCCTTCTCTCTGTGTATCTGACTTTCCAATAAAAAATAAATAAATCTTTAAAAATAAATAAATAAAATAAAATAGTAAGGACCGGTGATGTAGTATAGTAGGTAAGGCTGCTACCAAGACGCTAGCAATCCCATATGGACATCCTGGCTGCTGCACTTCTGTCCAGCCCCCTGCTAATGTCTCGGAGAACATTGAAAGAGGGCCCAGGTAGGTGGGCTTTTGCACTCATGTGGGAGACCTGAAAGAAGTTCCTGGCACTGTCTCAGTCATTGTGGACATCTGGAAAGTAACCAGTGGATGGAAGATCTTTTTGTCTCTCACTCTCTGTCTTTCCTTTCAAAATTGTTGTTGGGTGCGAACGAGATCACACAGACAAATCTAGGACATATTAGGGAGTCTTTATTTATTTATTTTTAAATATTTTTATCTTTTTAAAAAAGATTTATTCATTTATATTGTAAAGTCAGATATATAGAGGGAGGAGGAGAGACAGAAAGGAAGATCTTCTGTCCGCTGACTCACTCCCCAAGTGACCGCAACAGCTGGAGCTGAGCCGATTTGAAGCTAGGAGCCAGGAGCTCTTTAGAGTCTCCCACATGGGTGCAAGGTCCCAAGGCTTTGGGCTGTCCTCAACTGCTTTCCCAGGCCACAAGCAGAGAGCTGGATGGGAAGTGGAGCTGCCAGGATTAGAACTGGTGCCGTTATGGGATCCTGGTGCATTCAAGGTGATGACGTTAGCTGCTAGGCCACTGCGCCAGTCCCAAGGAGTATATTAACCAAGCTGGGTGATGATAACAGGGCCCACTAGAAATTAGCAGATGACAAGTCCATATGGCAATCCAGTCTGAATCAAAACCCCAAGAGGAACAAATGGTCAGTACCCTGAAGTCCATCTGTTAAACTGAAGACCTATGTCCCAGCTCCCCCAGCAATAAAAATATCCTAACAGACATGCAGCGAACAACCTGGACACACTTACACAAAGCTGCAAACATTCACCTTTTGCTGGCTTCTCTGTCCACATTCCATTACTGCTAGGCCTCACCTCTCCTAGAACTCTTGAAAGTACGCAACTTAGAAATACAACACATCTTAACATTGCTATCTGTACTGTTCCATCCCAACAGTGAACAGAGGGTGAGGAATACAGATACAAGGGCCACGCTCAGGGGATACCTGTCCTCGGAGTCTGTCATAGGAAGCCAGAAAGCAGGTGGGTACCAGGAAGGCCAAGAGTCAGAGTGCCAGAGCTACAGAAGCACATGACCAAGACAACAGCAAGCCCCTTCCTCTCATGGGCATTTATGGGGGCCCCTCTCAGTTTCCAGGAGATGATGGGTGAACATCACAGGTGGGCAGGAGGGAACAAATAGATGGGGGGGGGGGAGTGGCTTCCAAGCTCGTGACCCTGAACTAGCTGCTTATCCCACAACAAAAATAAATATCTTAAAACAAAATAAAATAAAATAGGGCCCAGCACAGTAGCCTACTGGCTAACATTCTCACCTTGCACGTGCCAGGATCCCATATGGATGCTGATTCTAATCCTGGAAGCCCCATTTTCCCATCCAGCTCCCTGCTTGTGGCCTGGGAAAGCAGTCAAGGATGGCCCAAAGCCTTGGGACCCAGCACCCACATGGGAGACCCAGAAAAGGCTTCTGGCTCCTGGCTTTGGATTGGCTCAGCTCCAGCCATTGAGGCCACTTGGGGAGTGAATCAATGGATGGAAAATCTTCCTCTCTGTCTCTGCTCCTCTCTGTATATTGACTTTCCAATAAAAAATAAGATAAAATACAGAAATGGGGCAGGAGAATAAGGAAATCTTCCATCTCCTTTGAATGTGTGAGGAAGCCATGTAGTGTAACCTATCAGGAACATAACAAGTAACTTATAGACAATAGACTCAAGACAGCATTAGATAATAGTAAAACTACAAAGACATACAGGGGGAACCAAGAGCGGTCCTAACAACCTATTAACAGGAGGTCATATGCACAAAGTAGGGGGGACCCCAGAGTGGAGCAGGAGGACAGGAGGAGTTTTGTATCCCAACCCTGGAGACTCACGGATTCCCACCAAGGACTATCAGTACGGGCACCGAGGACTACATCCCAACTGCCAGAGACCATGGGGAACTGGAGTGCCTTCGGAGGCCAAGAACTCTGAGAGCATCCCCTCCCCACCTTTGGATCTACCACATGGGATTGAAGAAGCCCGAATCCTTCCTTGTAGGATCCAAGGTCATAGGAACAACAGCCAGGAACCCTGAGCAGTCCTCAGAATCAGAAGCACAGTAAACTTCCTTCGGGACAAGGGAGAGGAGCTTTCTCTGGTCCTTACTTAGTTCCAACTTTGGGTCCCCACCCTCTCTGCAATGACCATCAGGGTCGCTCCAGATCCCCCTACCCCAAACACACACACACACACACACACACACACACACACACACACACACACTCACAAATTAGAATAGATACGCAGAACAACAGGGAAAGCTTGTTCAGCATGGCGCACATATACCTTACCAAGGTAGGACACAAAGGTTAAGTACTCCTCACCAAGGTGTTGAAGATTTCTCTGCACACTCCTCCTTAAACTGCTTTGCACCTCAATTGTTGAAATGTCAACGAAGTAGTCACAGGATGTGGTTAAGAATTTGCATTGATTTTTAACATATTGTTTACTCAATGCTATGTCAATTAATTCCATAATGTTATATATTGTTGCTGATGTTATGTTGGGGCTTTAAATTTGATTGGGATTTTACTCTGTTGGCTCTACCTTCAGACCAGAGACGGTCTCCCCAAGAAGCCATGGAACTTATCTGGACAATAAGATGCTGGATTCTATGCTTGGTATATGCCTGCAATGGAGGAATCTCAACTGAACTTGAACTGTGGTTACGCAACAAGGTGGAGGAGTCCACCATGGGGGGAGTGGGAGGGGAATCCTAGTACCTATAAAACTGTGTCACATAATACAATGTAATTAATATAAAAAAATAAGATAAAATAGCAAAAATCTCTGACACAAAGCAGCGCTATAGACCTGTTATTTGTTATTGCTATTAATGTTTTCTAAAGATTGACGTATTTAAACAAAACAGAAGATTCGTGTATTTGTTCTAAAGCATTACACAGAAAAAGGGAGAGAAGCATCCTTCATGTGCGCGTTCATTCCTCAAATGACCACAACAGGCAGGGTTAGGCCAGGCTTTGACCTGGAGCCGGAGGCTTCTCCTGGTCTCACATGTGGTTGCAGGGACCTAAGCACATGGGCCACTGTCTGCTGCCTTCCCAGGCACATTAGCAGGAAGCTGGATCAGAAGTGGAGCAGTGTGACCTTAAGATGGGCTAATAGGTAGGTAGGGTGTTGTCCCTGTTGGAATGAAGAAAGGGAAAGTTTCTTTAAACGTGTGCAAGATGCTGCTGCTGCTGCTGCTCAGAAGGTACCTTTAGCAAGGGGGTTTTTAACTTACCATGAGAATGGAAAGAAGTTACAAGTCATACCCTTTGGATGGCTTTGTGTTTTTCCTGGAACAACCTAGACAGGATTACAGCCTGTGCCTTTTGATAGGTTTTGTCCCCACCCTCTCATTGATCATTAGCTATTGTTCGTCTTAACCAAATTATGATTAAATAAAAATCGACTTAAACATCTTTGAATCCTCTCTCTTGGGTTCCCCTTCCTGAGGCTGTAGCAGGAGTTCTCTGTCTTTTTTTTTTTAATTATTATTATTGCAAAGTCACATATACAGAGAGGAGAGAGAGTGGAAAATCCTCCTTCCGTTGATTCACTCCCCAAGCGCCTGCAATAGCCGGGGCTGCACCAATCCAAAGCCTCTTCCATGCCTCCCACATGGGTGCAGGGTCCCAAGGCCTTGGGCTGTCCCCAGCTGCCTTTCCAGGCCACAAGCAGGGAGCTGGATGGGAAACAGGGTTGCCGGGATTAGAGTGGGCGCCAGTATGAGATCCTGGTATGTGTAAGGAGAGGACTTTAGCCACTAGGCTCCCGTGCCAGGCCTGAGTTCTCTGTCTTTAATAAGACACAGTCTTGTCCACCTGACCATTTTTGTCTCACATGAGACAGGACTGAAGTTACTTCTACCCTGTCCGTCGATTTCCCTATAACACTGGGACCCAAAACAGAGCCCCTATGAGATGCCTATGTCATATGTGGTAGATTTACCTGCTACAGAACAATGCAATGAAACAGTTCACCCATTCCTTGTGCTAGAATTGTTCTTTTTCCTGTTGTTCAGCGCTCACCTGGGTATTTGCACAAATTTTCAATTATCCTTTTTGTAAAGGAATCAAGGGAGCAATGGCAAATGAATGAATATGTCAGTAGATTAGAAGGCTGGCGTTGCCCTCTGAAAATGAGGTGATTGTCACATGTTGAAATAGCTTGTTGACTTGGAGATGAGCACACCCAGTCTAGGAAGGGACTGGCCTTCTGAGAATTTCTGATCGTGGGATATAGGGACCTGCCTGCGGGAGAGTTAGTTGACTGATATACTGTGATAAATTTGGTACTGAAGAGACACAGAGGAGTAGGGATTCCTAGGGTCAGGATTGTGGTTCCTTCAGAGCCTTGGACCCCACGCCGGGAGAGTTGCATGTCCAGATCTGCTGGATGTGATGTGGCCCTTGGAATTCTCAGTGTGCCCAGCGGGTGGCCAGGAGCCGCCACAGAACAGTATGCTAGGTAACAGCAGCATGCTATGTAGTGGACATCTTAGGTCTGCTTTTGCTCACTGTCATCACCATCCCCATAGAGCTATTTATAGCACCCCATTTCACAGGCAAGAACACTGAGGCTGAAGTGCTTTGGCCCCGGGGTTGGAGGGCAGAGCCCCTGTTGGAGTCCATAGGCCTGGTGGGTTTTGTCATTGCTCACAAGGCAGGAGGTCTGTTTGAAGTGATCCTCCCAGAAATTGAGATGCAGATAGTGGGCTTAGAGGTAAAGTAGAAAATCTGTACAGAATGGGTCAGAGCAAAGCTATGCAGACAGTTGAAAGGGACCCAAACACCCTGAGCCTGGGGAAGGCTTGACCTTTCCCCTCTGGCCCCTATTAACACAGCTAAAGGAAGAATGTGCCTGGGAGGTGCTCGGGTAGATAGTGAGTCCTGGGAGGGGTCCAGGCCAGCCTGGGGAGAGCCCCTAGCAGCCCTTGGGATTGCTCCAGAGCTCAGTTCAGCCTTGCCCTCTGCTCCCTCCCGCCCTCCCTGGCTGCTCTTTTCTCCTGAACCCCTGCCTCCCTACCTGCCCCGCAAACCAGGTTGTTCTCCGCCCTCCACGCTTCCTCCCGCCACATTCTCAGGGGGCAGCATCCAGTCCCAGGCTTGGCTGCCTGGGTAGAGGACTTGTCTGTCCTGTGACCCAGGGCTTGCAAAGGTGAAAGGGGGCCAGAGTGCATCCCAGCCATGTCCCTTGCTGCCTGTCCTTGGACCCTCCTCCTAGGGACTGGGCATTGTTGTGCACCACCCTCCCCCCACCTGTTTCTTTACCTGGGCTCTCCGTGAAGGTGCCAAGACACTTGGCTTTCCAAACACAGTGTGAGAACTCTACATTTGCTCATTGTGCCTGGAAAAAGCAACTTGTGAAACAGGCTCTCCCCTCCCCAGATCTGCATTCCTGGCCAAGAAAGTAGAAACACCTTCCCTGAAGTTCCCAGGGCCAGAAACCCCGCAGTCAGTCTGCACTCTGCCTCCCCATCCTCCAGACACTGAGTTCCCGTGATTCTCTCGCACCTCTCCTTTGTCACAAGCTGCCCTTGAGCTGCATACAAGGTTATGACAAAGAACTGCTTTTAACTGCTCTCTACTTGTTCACTCCCAAGCCCTCCATGCCTACTGAGCCCTTGGGTTCTGGTTCTGCTAAAACAACAACACCAACAAACCCTTCAGCAACCCTCCTAGGCTTCTGGGGCACAACTCAAATTCTCCTTCCAATGCTGACCCACATACCCCATAGGGGGCTTGTGGCTTTCTCGCTCACCCTATCCTGCTTAGGATACAGCACAGGCGGGCAGCCCCAGGCAGCTTCCTGCATATGCCTTGGCCCTCTTGGGAGGCTGTCCTTGTCCAGGTTGACATTAGGGAGGTTTTCCTGTGGGCCAAGCCCCCCTGTAAGGAATACTCCCAAGCCCATGGAGTGAGTACATCTCACTCTTCCGGCCTCGAAATGGCTTGCTGGCCACTTCCTTCTGGCCGGGCTCTGGTCCAGGCCTGAGGATATGACAGAGGAAGGAGATGAGAGGAGTGCCAGAAGTGGGCAGAGGTCAGACAAAGCCACTCTGGAAAAAGAAAGATGAGAGAAGGAAGCGGGGGAAGGGGTCCACAGGAATATGGGAGGGAAGAGAGGGCCAGACAGGGGGAATCACTTCCCCCAAGCGCAGGAAGTCGTCACAGAACGAGTGGCAGGCTCCCAGCCTCACTTCTGTGATGCTCACACTCATACTGTTCACCACCACTTGTTCCTGCTGTGGCTCAGCAGGCTGGCTCTTGGTTCATCACCCCCACCCCTCCCAGGGGAGTTTGGCTTCCTGTTCCAGGAGCAATATGAGCTGTTCCCCTGGCTTGGTATTCAGATTGGTGGCTGCTGTTTGGGTTTGTTTGTTTTTCTGGTTTACGTACTCAAGTCTTTAGCTTTCAGTCCTATGAGAGGATGCTTCTTGGGACAGGTGCTATGCCTAATTATGAGGACATTCAACATCTCACACCAGAGTCACCCCTGCTTCGGATTGCTGCTTCCTGTTAATCCTGCCCTGGGAGACTATAGGAATGCCTAGAGAATTCAGGTCCCTGCCTCACATGGACATTCTGGGCTGAGCTCTGAGGCCCTGGCAGGCCTCTGGGGAGTGAACCAGTGGATGGGAGCTCTCTGGCTATCTGGCTCAATTAAATTGAGAAGTCAAACAAGTGCACTTCTTCTTCTGCAAAGGTGAGAGGCAGCACCCAAAATTACAGCCACGGCAGCTTCCCCCTCAGTGGTCGCTTCGCCATCGGGGTGGCCTCCAGGGGCGACCACAGCCTTATCCTACCTTCTTCAGCTTGCAGCTGCAGGAGCAGTGTCACTTTGCAAAGAGGGTACTGGAGCAGGTCTTGATGGACATGAGGCATTTCAAGAGATGTGAAAATGGAGGTCAGAAGGAAGCATTTGGGGCCAAGGAAAGACTTCCACAGCCCATCAATCTCCTAGACCAGGCATGTAGGTGCCCATGTGCTGGGGGAGGGCATGTAGGCTGGAGGGAGAATTCAGGGCCAGATCATGTCAGCTGGCTCTTCATGTCCATCCCCTGATAACTGGTCAGGGTCTTATCCTGCAGCATAGGGGTTTCAAGAAGCGAAGACAGCGCATGTACATTCCTGAGGCTTAGAAGGAAAACTGCCGGCGAGCTTGGGAGGGAGGTCAGTGGAGATAGGGAGAGGATTGCAACAGACAAATGCTGTGCAGGGAGTGGGTGGGGGTGCACATGGAGTGGAGGGACGGGATTCCAGAGGCTCTTCCCAAGCCTCGGTGCTGGGCCCTGCTCCCAGGTTCACGTGGAGGCTGTTGGAGCAGGAACCAAAGGAAAGAATGATGTCAGCATATTTGACTTGAGTGATTCAGCAGATCCCAGCTTATCAGCACACAGGGTGAGGACGAGGAGGCCAGGAGTTGGAGCATCCTGGGCTAAGGCGTTGATGTATCTATTCTTTGAGTAGGCATGGGGGCTAGAGGTGGCAGTTAGAACTTCAGTAGCAACAAAGGTGAGGCTGGGGCCCAGCATGATGGCTCAATAGCTAAATCCTCACTTTACAAGCCCTGGGATCCCATGTGGGTGCCAGTTCCTATCCTGGCTGTTCCATTTCCCATCCACTTCCCTGTTTGTGGCCTGGGAAAGCAGTCAAAGGATGACCCAAAGCCTTAGGAATCTGCACCCATATGGGAGACCCAAAACAGGCTCCTGGCTCCTGGTTTTGGATTAGCTTGGCTCTGGCCATTGTGGCCGCTTGAGGAGTAAGCCAACAGATGGAGTTTTTTTTTTTTTCTCTGTCTCTGCCTTTCCAATAAAACTTTAAAAAAGGAAAAAAGAAAGAATACTGAGGCTGAGGAACTGTAGGCAGGCATCCAAGGGCTGCAACGGGGGAATGATGAGCCATAGTGTAGCTCAAAGGCGAGTGTGGAAGGAAAAAAGCCAGGGAAGGAATCACCGAGAAGAAGATGAGCAATATTGTGCTTATTTGTTTCTTTTAAAAATTTATTTATTTTTGTTGGAAAGTCAGATGTGCAGAGAGCAGAAGGGACAGAGAGGAAGATCTTCTGTCTGCTGGTTCACTCCCCAAGTGGCTGCAATGGCCAGAACTGAGCCGATCTGAAGACAAACCAGGAACCTCTTCCAGGTCTTCCATGCAGGTGCAGGGTCCAAGGCTTTGGGCCGTCCTCAATTACTTTCCCAGGCCACAAGCAGGGAGCTGGATGGGAACTGACACCCATATGGGATCCTGGCACATGCGAGGCAAGGACTTTTTAGGCTACTGTGCCGCCCCCCCTTTAAAAAATTTTTTATTCCTTTATTTGTTTTTGAGAGGTAGAGAGATGCAGAAAGAGCTCACATCTACTGGTTCACCCCCCAAACGCCCACAATTGAGGAGACTGGGCTTGAACAAAGCCAGGAGCTGGGAACTCACTGCGAGTCTCCCACATACGTGGCAGGAATCCAATGACTTGAGCCATGACTGCTCCCTCTCAGGATTGGCAGGGACAGGAAGGTAGAGTCAGGAGCGAGGGCCGGGACTCCAGGCCAGGCATTGTGTGGTGGGCCTCGGATATATTCTTCGCTAGGCCAGGTATCCACCCAGCAAGGAATGAGACAACAGCACTGGGACTGTGTGACTTGTGTCTGTGTCTCTGAGGGATGGCACAGAGTCCACCTTGTCCTGGCTATCTGCTCAGAAGCCAAGGTGCGCCTGCCTGATCTGGCTTGTTAGCTGGCTCCCTGTGGGCCATCTGCTCCCTCCCATGGGTCCATCCTCTGCTGCCTAGGAGGAGCTTTTTTTTTTTTTTAAAGATTCATTTTTATTATTTTTTATTGGAAAGGCGGATATACAGAGAGGAGAGACAGAGAGGAAGATCTTCCGTCCGATGATTCACTCCCCAAGTGAGCGCAACGGTCGATGCTATGCCGATCCGAAGCCAGGAGCCTCTTCTGGGTCTCCCAAATGGGTGCAGGGTCCCAAAGCCTTGACCCGTCTTCGACTGCTTTCCCAGGCCACAGGCAGGGAGCTGGAAGGGAAACGGGGCTGCCGGGATTAGAACCGGCGCCCATATGGGATCCAGGGCGTGCAAGGCGAGGACCTTAACCACTGTGCCACCGCGCCGGGCCCGGGAGGAGCTTCTCAAAGTGGCTGTCCTCCCTTCTCCACTCAGCTTAGCGGGGCTTGGAATGCTAACAAGGGTGCTTCAGGACGCAGCAGTGCATGGCAGCAGTGACCTTGGTCCACAGCTTCGCCTGAAATTTGAGGCTACCCTTGTCAGGGGAGCATCTGGTTTCAAGGACTGGGTATCATCGCCTCTCTGAATCTTGGGTCGCGTGGGATTCATCCAGGCACTGGTCCCTCTGCCCACCCATCCTGTATCAGCCTTCAGCCACTGTCAGTGGCTACCGAGAGTGGAGTGCTTTTGAGATGGTCCTGGGGGATCCCATGCTCTCCTGCTTTATCTGACATCACAGCAGCCCTCCAAAGTAGCCTTGACCTTCCTACCCAAGTGTGCAGATGAGGCATCAAATCATTTCCCCCAGGTCACACGCGAGTATATCCCAGATGTGGGATTCAGTTCCAGGTCTCTCTCATTTGGAAGCCACTGCATGCTCAGTCGCTCATAATAAGGCCTCCCTAGAGAGAAGGCCCCTTTATAACTTTGTTTAAAGGCTTTTTAAGGTTGTTTAAATAAACAATTATCTATTCAAAAGATGGAATGACAAGAAATAAAGAGAGATCCAGAGAGAGCTTCCATTCACTGATTTGTCTTTCCAAATGGCTGCAACAGTCAGGGCTGGGTCAGGCTGAAATCTGGAGCTAGGAAGTCCATCCTGGGTTCTCACATATGTGAAAGAGGCAAAAGCACCTTGGCCGTCTTCTGCTGCCTTCCCAGGCAATTAGCAAGAAGCTGGATTAGAAGCAGAGTAGCAGCCTGGTGTGGTAGTCTAGCGGCTAAAGTCCTCAATTTGCATGCACCAGGATCCCATATGGGCACCAGTTCTAATCCCAGCAGCCCCGCTTTCCATCCAAATCCCTGGTTGTGGCTTCGGAAAGCAGTTGAGGACGGCCCAAGGCCTTGGGACCCTGCACCCACGTGGGAGACCTAGAGGACGCTCCTGGCTCCTGGTTCCTGGCTTCAGATCAGCGCAGTACCGGCCATTGCGGCTGCTTGGGAACTGAGTGAATCAGCAGGTGGAAGATCTTTCTCTCTGTCTCTGAACCTCTCTATATCTGACTTGTCCAATAAAAATAATTTTTTTTTAAGAACAAGCAGAATAGCCAGGACTGGAATCAACACTCTGCTATGGGATACTGGCATCATAAACAGCAGCTTAAACCACTGTGTCATGATAATGGCCCAATCTAAAACAATTTATCATCTAAATTGTAACATTTAACTAAAAAAAATTGATATATATCTGATTTACATACCATAGAATTTGCCTTAAACAGAATTTGCATTTAAAACAATGTACTTGTCTCACTTTTTGCACATTGACATGGTTTTGCAGTCATCATCATAATCTAATGTTGCTTCAGACGCTGGACTCGTGCATTGGCTGTAGCACGCTAATCCTTCACCTGTAGCACTGGGATCCCATATGGGTGCCAGTTCTTGTCCTGGCTGCTCCATTTCCAAACCATCTCCCTCCTTGGGCCCTTGGAAAGCAGCAGAGGATGACCCAAGGTCTTGAGACCTGTACTCACATGAGAAACCAGGAAGAAGCTCCTGGCTCCCAGCTTGGACCATTGAAACTATCTGGGGAGCAAACTAGGAAATGGAAGATCTTTGTGTGTGTAACTTGGACTTCCAAGTGAAATAATTAAATCTTATATATGTGTGTGTGTGTGTGTGTGTGTGTAAACAAATATATGTATTTGTTTTTTTCATATGCCTTAGCAATATGACCACCACCAGCCTAACTCTAGGCATGCACTAAACTGTATTTTGTCTTTAATGGACATTTCACATGGATGATGTTGGGCTGATATGTGACTGCTTTGGCTTAGCATTAGCATTTTTAGTGTTAGCCACGTGGTAGCATGAGTCATTGCTTTCTTCCTTTTTATGCCTGAGTGCTATTCCCCTTTATGGATCGACCACATCATAGTCCTTCGTTCACATGCTTAGCCTTGGGTCTTCCCATTTTTTGGTTATTAGGAATCATCTTATTCTGACCTTTATGAAGAGTTTTGCGTAAAGATATACCTCTGTTTTTCTTGGTGTTTGCCTAGAAGTGGAATTGCTATATTGGATGATAACTGTGTTTAACATTTTGAGGAACTGACATGTTATTTTCTGAAGTGAATGCACCATTTTAGTCTCTACTAGCAAAGTATGAGAGCTCTAATTTCTCCACATTATCACCAGAATTTTTTTTCCAAACTGAGATGTATTTTAAAGACTTTCTTGGCCCGGTGCAATGGCCTACCGACCAATCCTCTCTTTGTATGTACTGGAATCCCATATGGGCACCAGTTTGTGTCCCAGCTGCTCCACTACCCATCTAGCTCTTGGCTTGTGACCTGGGAAGGCAGTCAAGGATGGCCCAAAAGCCTTGGGACCCTGCACCCATGTGGGAGACCTGGAGGAAGCTCCTGGCTTCAGTTCAGCTCAGCTCTGACCATTGTGGCCTCTCGGGGGTGAGCCAGTGGATAGACAATCTTTCTCTCTGTATCTCCTTCTTTCTGTAAATCTTTCAATTAAGAAAGTAATAAGTAATAACATGGGCCTGGCATGGTAGCCTAGCAGCTAAAGTCCTCGCTTTGAACGTGCCAGGCTCCCATAAGGGCACCGGATCTAATCCCAGTGGCCCTGCTTCCCACTCAACTCCCTGTTTGTGGTTTGGGAAAGCAGTCGAGGATGGCCCCCTGGGAACCCTGTACCCGCGTGGCAGACCTGGAAGAAGTTCCTGGCTCCTGGCTTCAGACAGGCACAGCACCAGCTGTTGCAGTCACTTGGGGAGTGAATTATTGGATGGAAAATATTTCTCTGTCTCTCCTCCTCTCTATGTATCTGACTTGCGTATATATCCTACAAAGGTGCGGGAGCCCAAACACTTGGGCCATCTTTTGCTGCATTAGCAGGGACTTGGATTGAAAGTGGAGCAGCCTGTATGGGATACTCTTGAATGGGAAGCTCCTGGCTCTCATTTTCAAATTGGCTCAGCTCTGGTCATTGTGTGCATTTGAAATAAAAATGGATAAACTAGCACCTGTATGGGATACTCTGGCACAGCAGGCAGCAGTTTAACTTACTATATCACAGCACAAGGCCCAAAAGTTATTTTCATTTACTTGAAAGGCAGAATGACAGAGAGACAGAGAGGTCTTCCATCCTCTGATTCACTCCCCAGATGCCTGCAAGAGCCAGGGCTGAGTAAAGTCAAAGTCAGGAGACAGGAACTCTATCTGCATCTCCCATGTGGCTGACAACAGCCCAAGCACTTGGAGCCATCATCCACTGCCTCTCAGGATGGGAAGGATCATAGCAAGGACTGGGATCCACGCTGTGATACTGGATGCCCACGTTGCAAGTGGCAGCTTAACCCAGTGTGCTACAGTGCTGTGCAGAACTAGGGCACGTCTGAGCATGAAAGGGTGTACAACAATAATGTCAGCACAGCTTGTACTAACTGAAACATCTTCTTACCCTATTTAGATTCCAGAAAGCTAGAAAATGAGTTCCTGATTTCAGGGAGATTTCTGACCACACTATGAGTCAAAGCCCCCAAACCCACACACTTGAGTTAGTTAAAGGACCAAGTCAAGGTAAATAAGTAAGAAGGAAAGCAAAGCACATCTTAATTCCTTCAGGAGATATTACTCTGTAAAAATAAAAGAATTGTTTCGTTTCTTTTTCTTTTTTTAAAAAAAATATTTTTGTAAGAATTGTTTTCTTTCTGTTAGTGGCCCCCAGAGTATCCCATGTTTGATTTGGATTTCAGTAAAAATCCATGGAGAGCCCAGCATGACGACTCAATTGCCTAATCCTCTCCTTGCAAGTGTCAGGATCCCAAATGGGTACCAGTTTGTGTCCCGGCTGCTCTACATCGTACCCAGCTCCCTGCCTGTGGCCTGGGAAAGCAGTCGAGGATGGCCCATGCCCTGGGACCCTGCACCCGTGTGGGAGACCCAGAAGAAGCTCCTGGCTCTTATTTTCAGACTGGCTCAGCTCTGTTCATTGTGGCCATTTGGGGAGTGAACCAGCAGGTGGAAGATCTTTCTATATTTCCTCTCCATAAATATGCCTTAGAAATAAAAATAGATAACTTTTTTTTTTTAAAGCAAAGCACAAAAAACTGTGAAGTGAATGAATGGGAGAATGAATGATGCAGCCCCTGCTGGGCAGAACGAAGCACCTGAGACGGGTTTGGGAGTGACACTGGGGAAGGAATGGAGGAAGTACAAATCTTCCCTGAAAGTGTGCCTTTCCTACTCTGTGTTGCAGCAACAGTCATGACGATGTAAACATGAAAGAGTAGGGGCAGGGTATTCACAGTGGTTACGATGCTGGTTCAGATGCCCATGTCCCACACTGGAGGGCCAGGGTTCGATTCCCAACCGCACATCCTGACACCATCTTCCTCCTAATGCAGGCCCTGTGAAACTGTGGTGCTGGCTCAAGCAAGGGGGTTGATCCCACCCCAGGGGGAGACCTGGCTGTAAACTTGAGCCTCAGTTCTTGTGGGCATTGTGTGGAGGTGGGTGAGGTAGCAGGCAGGCATTCTCTTTCTCTGTCCCGTACTTTCTCTCAAATAAATGAACGTAAGCTGGATTTTACAAAAGTGAATGTCTGAAAACAGAGGTAAGACTGTCCACATTAAATCCTTTCCAGGGTAGGGAAACAGGAGCCCAAGCCCTCACATGTATACAGAGCAGGTCTTTCCAGCAGTTAACCAAATTTGGGAATAAAGAATTCTGTGCTTACTCCCAAGAGTTTCTAGTCTTTGGGGCGAAGATGGAATTTATTAATAGAAAATGAGAATAATTTAGAATAGGCATTCACTGGCGGTGTGCCCTTGGGGGCTCCACTGATCCTTTTGGCCCTACATTTCCGTGCTCTTTCACCTGTACAGTCCTGGGGACGCTTCCTGAAGGAGGTGGGCCAAGAGCAAGGCCTGAAGGAAAAGGGGCTGGATTTGGAGAAGGGAGCAGGAGGCAGGTGGTTGGGGAGGGATAAGGCCCTGAGATGGGCTGGAGTGCTGCCGCTGAGATAACATTGGACAGGGCAGCTGGGGCCTCCAGGAGGAGGACTTTAAAAGGCAGGCGGGTTGACTTTTAAATATGACCCGATAAGCAGGTCCTTGGGCCGGAGATGAAAGGAGTGTCTATGAGAGATTAATCTGATGGCCTCGGGCCATTGATCTGGATCTGTCTGGAGACAGTCCGAAGACACCAGCTCAGGAGACTTTCGCAATAGAGAGGTAGGCCCAGCCTTTCCAAGAAGGGCCTGAAATGCCCCCAGCTGAGCTCCTTGGCCATGCGTAGGAGAGTCTTGGCTTTTGGGGAGTTCACTTCTCCTTTATCATTAATAATGGAAACCATGATTTTTTTTCTCTATTACAATCACTAGTACTTATAGGATGGACCAGAACCCAAAATGTACATACATTTCTAAGACAGACCATATAGACTTCAAGTAAGCTTCAGGTATGCAGGCAGCAGGCAATTTCAGGTGATGCTGTCTGCTTCCTTGGAGAGTTCCATCTCCTTTTTGTGGAAAAGAGTTTATTTTGCTGGCAACCTTTTAGAAATTTGCTAAAAAACCAACAAGAGGACTAGGAAGCGGAAGAGCTTAAGGACATTTCAGGGGTGGGGGGCGGGATAGTCTGATTGCCTCTAACTGGATCAGGAAACTAAAGAAGTCCAAAATGGCCCTGGGGTACGGAGTGTATAACTCTGAACAGACATGGTTCTGCTCAGGCAAATTCACAGTGGGGGCGGGGAAGAAGGTACTGGACTCCCTTTAGTGCAGGTGGCCTTGCTATCCCAGGAAAGGTGCCAGCAGACAGGAGCAGCAAGCACTGCTTCGTCTTTCCCAGCCACTGGCTTGCTGTGTTTGGCTCTTTGTTCGGCAGCGGCTGCTGCTGCTTCTTCTTCTGCTTCTTCTGCTTCTTCTTCTTCCTTAACTCTAAAAACAATGTATTTCAGAGACAGATAGATGCCTACCATGCCTAGGGCTGGAGAGGGCCAGCGTCAGGAGCCTGGAACTCAACCCAGAAAAAGTAGAAACTCAGTTGCTTGTGCTTTCATTGCATTGGCAGAAAGTTAGGAGCTGGGCTGGACCAAACACAGTAGCTTAGCGGCTAAAATCCTCGTCTTGCACGCACCAGGATCCCATATGGTTACCGGTTCTAATCCTGGCAGCCCCACTTTTCATCCAGCTCCCTGCTTGTGGCCTGGGAAAGCAACTGAGGACAGCCCAAAGCCTTGGGACCCTGCACCGGTGTGGGAGACCTGAAAAATGCTCGGGGCTCCTGGCTTCGGATTGGCTCAGTTCCACAGCCGTTGTGGTCACTCGAGGAGTGAATCAATGGGTTGAAGATCTTCCTCTCTGTCTCTCCATCTCTATGTATATCTGACTTTCCAATTAAAAAAAAATAAAAATAAATCTTTTAAAAAAAAGGAAGCTAGGAGCTGGGGTCAGAATCAAATCCAAGCATTGCGAATGTAACACATGGGAGTCTTAACTGCTAGGCTCAAAGTCTGTTCCTTATCTTGTGTACTTTAAAAAAAATATTTATTTGAAAGGCATAGTAGCAGACACAGAGAAGATCTTCCATCTGCCTTATCTACTCCCTAATGGCTGTAATAGCCAGAACGAGGCCAGGCTGCTGCCAGGAGCCATGAATTCCATCCGGATCTCTCATGTTGGTGGCAGGGCCAACATCTGCTTCCCGGTTGCATTAGCAGGAAGCTGGATCAGAAATAGAACAGCTGGAACTCGAACCGACACTGTGCAGTGGCAGCTGAACTTGCTGCACTACAAGCCTGGGCCCTCCTGGCTCATTTTGGTGTCTTCATTAAATGAGATATTTGCTTAGAAACGTCTTATGTTCAGTTAGGGGAACTCCCATGTATTCCCGTTTTGCCAAGATTTGTATCATCAGCATCATTGTTATTATTATTAATAACTATCAGCTGTATCAAAGACTTTTTTTAAAAGATTTATTTATTTTTATTACAAAATCAGATATACAGCTAGGAGAGACAGAGAGGAAGATCTTCTGTCTGATGATTCACTCCCCAAGTGACCGCAACGGCTGGCGCTGTGCTGATGCAGAGCCAGGAGCCAGGAACTTCCTCCAGGTCTCCCACATGGGTGCAGGGTCCCAAGACTTGGAGCCATCCTTGATTACTTTCTCAGGCCACAAGCAGTAAGCTGGATGGAAAGCAGGGCCACTGGGATTAGAACCCACACCCACGTGGGATCCCGGTGCATTCAAGGGGAGGACTTCAGCCACTAGGCCACCACGCTGGGTCCCATCAAAAGCTTTTTTGGCATCTATTAATGTGGCTATGTGGTTTTCTACCTTTAATCTGCTAGTTGTGTCGATTTTATTTTTCATGCCCAGTAACAAATGACCACTCACTTTGGTATAATATCAACTTAATCACAAGGTATTACCTTTTGGATATGTTGCAGGAGTCAGTTTGCCAAAGACCTGCTAAGGGTTTTATATCTGCATTCATAAACTAGTTTCCAT
Organism: Ochotona curzoniae; assembly: GCF_017591425.1. NCBI lineage: Eukaryota > Metazoa > Chordata > Mammalia > Lagomorpha > Ochotonidae > Ochotona > Ochotona curzoniae. The sequence goes on along the minus strand of NW_024466004.1, from coordinate 7,227,492 downwards.
ACGCTGTTCTTGTTGGGTTTAGAAATCAACACAGTGAAAGTTAGTTGAGGCATACCTTCTGTCTGTGTTCTCTGTAAGGGTTTGTAAAAATAAAAATCAATTCTTGCCGCTAGAATTCCTCATCTGTTTGCAATTGAACGTTGTCCTGTCCTTGCTGGTGAGCATTGAGAACAGAGTTGTAACTTGAGGAATGAAAATAGCTTAAACAGTAAGAAAAACAGATTATGTGTTGAGCATCCCTAATCTGAAAAGTCTATACTGTAAAGCTTATTTCATGCACAAAGTTATTTAAAATTAATAAATTTATCTTCATAAATATTTCATTCATAAAAATGCATAAAATTACCTGCAGCCTATATGTATAAAGTAGATAAGAAAAAAATGAATGAATTTTATGTTTAAGCTCGAGTCCCCAAACATGGGTATCTGAAGTCCCAAAGCTCGTGGGAATCAGCATTTTGGATAAGGGATGTACAACCTGTGCTTCAACAGAGCACAAACAGGCCAGAGCTAGGTGGTTCAGGGCTGGTTAATTCAGCAGGGAGGGAAAGGTGGGATTGCCATTTTTAGGTGTCAGCAACTTGTTTCACCGCTGCAACCCGGCTGCAGCTGCTCCAGGCATTGCAGGACAGTGTAAGAGTGTGGGTTCCGCCCAGCAAGCACAGCTCCAAAACCCATGGCTGCCAGACAGTTGGGTAACTTACTTAACCACACTGTGAAATGGGAAAACAGCCATTTGCCTCATTCCGGAACCCCTGATATCTTGATCTTGGACCCCTCAACCTCTAGAATTATGAGCTCTTCAAATCTCTGGCTTACTTCTTCCATAGCCAGAGCTGGGCTGGTCTGAAGCCAGGAACCAGGAGCTTCTTCTGGGTCTCCTCTGTGGATGTAGGAGCTCAAGTGCTGGGATCATTATCCTCTGCGGCTTACCCAGACCATTAGCAAGGAGCTGTGTTGGAAGTGGGGTAACTGGAACCCAAACCAGTTCCCGTACAGAATGCCAGTGAGACAGGTGGAAACTTCACATGCTATGCGTCAATACTGGCCCCTGTTTATATATTTTTGAAAAAGAATCTTGATATTATGTAGATTAAATAAATTGCTTGACTTATTTGTTTATTTGAAAAGCAGAACAATACACAGAGAGATCTTCATCCATTGGTTCACTCCCTAAGTGACTGCAATAGGCTGAAGCCAGGAGCCAGGAGCTACAGCTGGGTCTCCCACATGGGTGGCAGGGGCCCAAGCACTCAGACCATCACCTACTGTCTTCCTAGCTGTGCTACCAGGGAACTGGATTAGAAGTGGAGCAGCCCGGACTCCAATTGGCAACCAAGTCATACAGAATGCCAGTGTCTTGAGCTGTAATGCCACAGGTCCCTTCTTGAAATTCCCAGAATAGTGCTGGGCACACAGAGAGCATTCAATGAAAACTCAGCAAATCTTATTGCATTCTCACACACAGCAGAAAAGTAATCGTTTGCTTCCTGTGTCCCATTTATAGAAGCCTCTTAGCAGGCTTATTTACTTATTGATCAGAATTACAAGTTCAAGTCCTGAACCAGTTGTGGAGTCATCAGGATTTGATTGGAAATGAATTGGATTCCACCTCTGAGACCACTAGTTGCCTGGTCACCTGATACCACAACAAAATCTGGCTTCTGTTCACAAGGTGGGGAGCTAGGTTGGGGTCCATGGGGGTGCACTACATGGAGCAAAGCACATCCCTTCCGGGATTTCCGCACAACCCCTCAGGTTCTCCTAGCATAGCATGCCATAGTTGACTCAGAGCTTTGTACCTCAAGCATTATCTCATATGGTTCTAGAACCACCCTCTGAGTAGCTTGTTGTCCCCTTTCACAGACCGATCAGGCTCCCGTGGCACACTCACCCTGAGTTGTATATGAAGTTGGGACATAGCCAGGTCCTGGGACTCAAATGGAGATTGTCAGGCCTTCTGATGGCTCTTGCATGAATTCCCATGTCATTTCTGTGCCACCCTCCCAGTTGCCACATCGTGTGTATTCCATCTGCTATTATCTAGTTCATGTTTAAACAGCAAAATGGTAGCTTAAGTTAAAAGGGAACTTGGTGGGCCCAGCACGATAGCGTAATGGCTAAAGTCCTTGCCTTGCATGCCCGGAATCCCATATGGGCACCGGTTCTAATCGCAGTGGCCCTGCTTTCTATCCAGTTCCCTGCTTGTGGCCTGGGAAAGCAGTTGAGGATGGCCCAAAGCCTTGGGTCCCTGCACCCATGTGGGAGACCTGGAAGAGCTCCTGGCTCCTGGCTTTGGATTGGCTCAGCTCCAGCCACTGTGGTCACTTGGGGAGTGAATCATCGGACAGAAGATCTTCCTCTCTGTCTCTCCTCTTCTCTTTATATCCTCCTTTTAATAAAAAAGATAGATAAATCTTAAAAAAAAAAATAAAAAAGGGAACTTGGTAAAGTCCCAGGTCTGGCATTCATTGGACACACTTCTCTGGTTGATATTGAACCTAGATTAACTTATTTTCCTAAGCATTTATTTACTTATTTTTTATCTGCTTGAAAGATAGAGGGACAGAAAGGCAGAAAGACAGTTCACTGCCCAAATGCCTGCAGCAGGTATGGCTAAGCCACATCAAAGTCAGGAGGCAAGAATTCCACCTATATTCCAGGTGGATAACTGGGACCCAAAGTATTTGATCCATCATGTACTACCTCCATGGATGCACACTGATAGAGCTGAGTCAGAAGAGGAGCAACCAGGACCAAAACCTGCACTGCAGTGTGGACTGGAGGGCTCAACCCACGACATCACAACGAACACTGCAGAGTCTAACCTTTTTCTCTCTTTTTCCTAATGTTGGATTGGGGGAATATTGGCACCCACACTTCTCAGTGCAAATAGACAAAGCTCTGAGGGCCTGGTCAGGAGAAAGCACTTAGCTAGTGGAATCTATGCTGATGAGTCTACCGAAGTGCTGTGGCGTGCTGCCAGGGGGTATTTGCCGTGTTGAGACACACCTCTCCTCCCACCTCCACATGGCTCAGCTTGTGTCAGCTGCCCCTGTTCTGCCTCTCCCTTTCTGCCCCTGCATACTCGATGAGCTCCTGCAATTCCATTCTCCCACTGTAGACTGTCGTGAGGAATTCAGGTGGCTAGAAACTCCAACCGCCACCACTCCCAGTGCTGCCCACCCTTCCCATCTCACACAAACCATCCTGCCTGCCTCTGGTGGGTGAATTCCGCTGCAGAGGCCCAGGGCAAGTCTTCTTTGGTCGTGACCTCTCAGCATTGCTGCACTGTGCTGGATTCTCACGGACATCTATGTTAGGTGACTGGAGGAGGTTGGTTGGTTGGTTTTTTTTGTTTTGTTTTTAAGATTATTTGAAAGAATTACGCAGAGAGGGAGAGAGAGGAGAAATCTTCCTTTTGCTGGTTCCCTCCCTAGATAGTTGCAATGTTCAGTGCAGGGCCAGGCTGAAGCCAGGAACTAGGAGTTTCATCTGGGTCTCCCACATGGGAGTCAGGGACCCAAGTACTCAGACCATCATTTGCTGCTTTTCTCACGCACATTAGCAGAGAGTTGAAGTGGCAGTGGAACAGCCAGGACATAAATGAGCACCCATATAGAATGTACATGTCCTAGGCTGTGACTTTACCTGCTGTGCTGCAATGCAGTCCTGAAGACACTGGCCAAACTCCAGAGCTCACTCAGGTGACCCACGCCTAGAACGAGGAGTGCTTCCCGCGGCCAGCTGATTTCCCTGGTACTCACCTGCTGGCCCTGCTACTCACCCGCTCCTTACCTGTGGACCAGGAATCTCAAACACAGTGACAGGGCTGGAAAGCCTCCTCAGAATCCAGATAACCAGAAAGAGGGAGAGAAAATCAGTGTATTGGGATACATAGGCTGTATTTGAATTTTCTTTCCTTTTTAAAGATTTATTTATTTTTATTGGGAGGACATATTTATAGAGGAGATAACAGAGAGAAAGATCATTCTTCCACTGGTTCACTTCCCAAATGGCCACAATGGCTGGAGCTGAGCCCATCTGAAGCCAGGAACCAGGAGCTTCTTCTGAGTCTCCCACATGGGTGCAGGTGATAGAGAATGTCTGGTAAATTGTCTCAGAAATGGTTAAGAAGAGGGTCTCCCAGACCAGGCAACAACACTATATGTTTTATAAAAACTATTTTGGGTCCAGCATGTGGTATAGCCGGTTAAGCTACCAACTGCTGTACCAGCATCTCATATCTGATCCAGCTCCCTGCTAATGCACCTGGGAAGGCAGTGAAACATGACACACATCCACATGGGAGCTCCAGGTGGAGCTCCTGGCTCCTGGCTCCAGCGTGGCCCAGCGTGGCCCAGCGTGGCCCAGCGTGGCCCAGCCTGGCCCAGCCTGGCCCAGCCTGACCCAGCCTGAGCTGTGGAGATCCTTTGGGGAGTGAACCAGGGAATGAAAGATCTCTCTCTCCTTCTCTGTCTGTCCCTTTGTCACTTGAAACCCAGGGACAAAATAAATAACAGAAGCAAATTAACCGTTTCTCCTCACAAGCAGTACCTATGTAGGAGAGGCACTAAAATTGTTGTCTTAGCAAAGGACACAGACACAGAGAGGTCGTGTGCCTTTTCTGAAGTCACATAGCCAGTGAGGGCAGAGCGGCAGCGCAGGTGGCCTTCGGCCCTGGAGCATCCTCCACGCACCATGAGCTGGGTTGCCGAAGTTTACCACAGCTGTCTTCCAATGGCGGGGCTCTTGCTGCTTCAACTTTTCCCATTTGCAGAAGAGGATGCTGCATACAAGTGCAGAGAGAGAGAAAGCAGGAGTCGATATTCAAGCACTGTCCTTTCTGGAGCCTTTGGCTTTGCATCAGGCAAGTTGCAAGACACTTTCTGCCCACTTGGACTTCAGAGACCACCCCCCCGACCCCTGCACAAATGAGGACGCAGACAGAAGGGGTAACAGCAATTCCCCAGGAGTCACATGTCCCAGAGCCAGGTCTGTAACAGAAGCATCCTGACCTCAGGGTTTATCTGTCTCCCTGTGCAAGGCTCACCCAGCCCCAGGGCGGCATGACTCCACCCATCTTCTCAAGGGGTCTGCAGGAGAGCCCCTGAGCCTTACCTTGTGGCCCTCATCTGTCACCTTGTGTGCCTTGGTCACTGTCCGATGCAGACTTCCCACGGGTGAACCACAGGTGAAGGGAGGAAGGGGAAGAAAGCATGACCATCCTTTCTCTAACCTCGTGACATCCCACCACCAGCCATTTTCTAATTTGCCACAGTTTCTTTTTACACTCAAAAAAATTATTTTTTTTTAAGATTTTTTTCTTTAAAATTAAATTTAAAGGCAGATTTACAGAGAGAAGGAGAGACAAAGGTATTCCATCTGCTGGTTCAGTCCTTAAGTGGCCACAATGGCAAGAGCGGAGCCTATACAAAGCCAGGAGCTTCTTCCAGGTCTCCCCCATAGATACTGGGGCCTAAGGGCTCAGGCCAGCTTCCATTGCTTTCCAGCATGCATTACTAAAGGAGTTGAATTGGAAGCGGGATAGAGCCGAGATTCAAACTGGCACCTGTATGAGATGCTGGCACTGTAGGCAGAGGCTTTGCCCACTACACCATGGTGCCCCTGCAATCTGCAATTTATTATCATTATTATTGAAGATTTATTTTTTAATTGAAAAGGCAGATTTGTGGAGAAGAGTGACAGAGTAAAAGATCCTTTATCCTCTGGCTCACTCCCCAAGTGGCTGCAATGGCCAGAGCTGAGCCCATCTGAAGCCAAGAGCCTGGAGCTTCCTCAGGGTCTCTGACATGGGCACAAGGTCCCAAGGCTTTGGGTCGTTCTTGACTGCTTTCCCAGGTCACAAGCAGGGAGCTGGAAGGGAAGTGGAGCAGCCGGAACACAAACTGGCACCCACATGGAATCCTGGCGAGGACTTTAGCCACTAGGCCACCATGCTCGGCCTGCAGTGTGCAATTTCAACAAGCTCTCTGAAAGATTAAAAACTCATCTTTAGATATTCCTTATATTTTTTCTAGCACTTTTATGATTTTAAGATAGGAAAGGCATTACTGAAAAACAAAAATCATGAAAGAAAATACTGGTGAATAAGGCTACAAAATATATAAACCTTATGGGGGCGGGCACTTGACCCTGCAGTTGTCACTCCTTTCCTGTGCCTGTGTTTGAGGTCTGGCTCCAGCTGCCCGTTCCAGTCCCTTGGGTGGCAACAGATGATGGCTCAGGTTGGTTGGACCTCTGCCACATGGGCTATCTGGGTTGGGTTCCACCCTCCTGGCTCTGGCCTGGTCCAACCCTGGGGAGTATCTGGGGAGTAACTGGCAGATCAGAGTTCTCTGTGTCTTTCAAACAAACAGAAATACTTTGTCATCTATAAATCCAAAATGTGTTGAATGTCTAACAAGGACATTCAGAGAAAACTTTGAAAAAAGGAGAAAAAGAAAAAAAAAAAAAACTCTTCTATTTAAAATAACTAGAACAACTTTTATTTGTAAAACTTAAAAAGTTCACCATGAGCCCCAAGTGAAAGTCAAACAGTGAACTGAAATTTTTTTTGCAAAATACATGGCAGAGAAAACAACATGAAAAAGGTAACATCCTTAAAATGTAATGAACACTTTTAAATCAATAACAAAAACATGCAAGAATGAGCAAAAGGCATGAGTAAGTTATTTACATAAGAAATGCAAATGTCTAATAATGTGCCAAAATAGATGTTTTATTACTAATAAGCCACTTTTAATCCCTGCAGTTGGTGCAATCGTTTTTTAAAAAACAGAAATCTAGCGTTGGTGGAGTAGATTGGTTTAAGTCTTTCAGCAGGGGGATTTTGTAATAAGAATTGTATCAAAAGCCTTAACATGTTTCCTAACTTCAAGTTGAGAAATTTCACTTCTAGAAATTAATTCACTTCTAGAAATAGTCATGAGTATGCACAAAGCTAATACCACAAGAATGTTTCACAGCATTGTTTCTAATTGAGCAGAACTAGGACACTGGTTTGGTACAACCTACTATGATATATTCACTTAGTACTGTCCTAAATGACCATTGTAATGTCTTAAATACTTAGGGGCACAGCATGTTAAGCTGTCGCTTGCAGTGCTAGCATCCCATATGATCGCTGGTTTGAGTCCAGGCTTGTCCACTTCTGATCCAGCTCCCTGTTACCTGGGCCTGCCACCATGTGGGAAATCTGGAAGAAGCTCTTGGCTTCTGGCTTTGGTTGTCTGCAGCCATTTGGGGAGTGAACCAGAAAATGAACTCTCGTTCTCTGTCTCTCTCTAACTCTGAGTTTCAGATAAAGAAATCTTTTTTAAGTTGCAGAATCTTTAATGATGTAGAAAATTGTTCTTAATATATGTCGTGAGTGAAAACTTGTCAAAAAGTTTGTGGTGAGTCCATTAAAAAATATGTGTTTATTCACTGAGCAAAGATTAGAAAAATAAACTGATATTTTAAAAGGTTATATCTGAATGATGAAAGTGCAAATGATTATGATTTCCCCTTTTTTTGGGCCTATCTATGTTCCCTAAGTTTCCATAATGCAAAAGAATATTTCTGTGTTATAAAAAATACAAGAAAATGTATTTGATGGGAACTGGCATGGCAGCCTAGTGGCTGAAATCCTTGCCTTGCATGCACGGGGAACCCATATGGGTGCCGGTTTGTGTCCTGGCCACTCTGTTTCTCATCTAGCTCCATGTTTGTGGCCTGGGAAAGCAGTCGAGGATGGCCAAAGTTTTGGGACCCTGCACCCACATAGGAGACCCAGAGGAGGCTCTTGGCTCCTGGCTTGGGATTGACTGGGCTCTGACCTCTGCAGCCACTTGGGGGGTGAACCAGTGGACAGAAAATGTTCCTCTCTCCCTTTGTGTATCTGATTTTCCAATAAAAATTAGTAAATCCTTAAAAAATGTATTTGATGAAAAAAGAACAGTTCATAGAGGAAATGACTAGCAGAGAACACAGGTCCGCTCCCCACACTGTCATCTCTCTGGTGGTTACTCATCTCCTTGGTGGCTCCTAAGCTAGGAGGATGCTAAAACCTTCTCCCATTTAGAACAGTTCTGGGTCCAGCATGACAGCGTAGTGGTTAAGGTTCTTGCTTTGAATGTGCCAGGATTCCATTTGGGCCAGTTCTAATCCCGGAGGCTCCACTTCCCATCCAGCTCCCCCCTGCTTGTGGCCTGGGAAGTTCCTGACTCCTGGCTTCGGATCGGTGCAGTGCTGGTTGCTTGGCCGTCACTTGGGGAGTGAATCATTAGACGGAGGGTTTTCCTCTCTGTACATCTGCCTTTCCAATACAAATAAATAAATAAATCTTTTTAAAAAAATAGAACAGTTCTGCAACAGCAACGGCAAGTGGTAGACTTCACAGTCTGCTAGGTCAGCTCTTTTAGAAAAGAGGTGGCTTCTCCTTCCCTCCCTCTCGCTCTTCTCTTTGCAGAAACTGAGGCCACACAGTGGATTTCATGGCAAGGCGGGGCCTTGAGTTCCTGGCCTGTCCACCCTGTTGCATTTCCGTAATAAGCTGGTTTGGACCAAAGCAGCTTTTCTAACTCTGAAGTGCACAGGAATGCGGACGACACACCGCTTCTTCTGTGGCAGGTGAATGCTGAGCCTGAGAAAGTCTCACCTGCTCCCGGGGATGCTGCTGGCGGTGCGTGCCTGCCACCGCAGTGTAAGGAGCAGTGGTGGACAGCACGAATGGCCTGCTTTCCAGTTCTGGCTGACTGTCACAGGGCTGTCCCTCAGTTTGCTCATCTAGAAATAAGCATAATGCCTAACTGATGGAATTTTAGTTAAGATTTGGTAAGTTCCTGGCGGCTGGTGCTTCCAAGTCCTGGCTGCACTGGTTCTGAATGTGCTCCCTGCTGATGCGCCTGGGAAAACTGTAGAAGATGACCGAGGCCCTGGGGCGCTGCCACTCACGTGGGGGAACCAACGCGGGAGTTCCAGGCCTCGGCCTGGTCCAGCCTCAGTGTTTGCGGCCATTTGGGGAATGAAGAGGCAGATGGGAAAATCCCTCTCTCCCTGTAAACTCAGCCATTCAAAGAAACAGATCCTTAAAAAAGGCATTAAGTTATCTCACATACAGTGATTCCAACAGCATGCATTAAAAACCACTCTTTCATTCCGTAGAGCGTGGAGCAAGCAGCTGTTGAAGTGGGGGGAGGGGGTGTCTGACGAATGATTGAATGAATCTCCGTTTGCAAAAAGGAAAGAAAGTTCTTTATCGTGTGAGCAGGCTCCGAGAAGCAAACTGGGAAGGCCCCATGGCTGGAGAAAGAGGCCCAACTCCCAGAAAAGTGCACTCCACCCGGGGGTCGGGAGGGCTGGTGCCCGGAAGCCGGCCGGCCTGTGCGGGGCAAGCCAATGGGGCCGCTCCGAGGGAGGGGAAAGAGAGCCTTGCCAGCCCTTTCCGTCTGGGGGGCCGGTGGCTCCGCCTTCTGGAACGTAGCGACGTCCGAGCATTCCACGGTTGCTACATCGTCGCGAGGGGCGGGGCGCCTGTCAGGGAAGCGGCGCGCGCGGGCGGCGGGCGGGCCGGGGCTGCAGCGCTCAGTGCCAGCGCCTCGCCAGCGCCAGCGCCAGACCCGCGCGCCGCGCCACGCTCTCCGGCCCGCCGGCCCCGCGTCCCGACTGCGCGACTTCGCACTCCCCGCCGCGTCGCTTCTGCCCGAAGATGGAGTTGCTCTGCTGCGAGGGTAGCTGGCATGCGCCCCGGGCCGGGCCCGACCCGCGGCTGCTGGGGGACCAGCGTGTCCTGCAGAGTTTGCTCCGCCTGGAAGAGCGTTACGTGCCCCGAGCCTCCTACTTCCAGTGCGTGCAGAGGGAGATCAAGCCGCACATGAGGAAGATGCTGGCGTACTGGATGCTGGAGGTACCGCCCGGATGCCCACCCTTCTACCCCGTCACCCCCCACCTCGACCCCCGACTCTGGAGCTACATCCCCAACCCAGATCGGGACGGCATGTTCCCCAACACCGCTCTGCAAGATGCCCCGGCGGCCACGACACCGGTCCCCCTCCCCCCCTTTTCGGGGCCTGGCCTTTCTGGCTCTCTCCGGGGTGTCCCCGTCCCCCCACCCTTCCCCCCAACCCTGATAAACGCTCTTTCCGACTTGGACGGCCGCTTGTGGGCACCCCTGACCGAGCCTCTCTATGGGCCGGCGCGGTGGCACCAGAGCCACGCGCCCGGCCCCTTCCGCGGCCCCTGCTCGCCCCACACCCCGCCCGGTCTTCTCGGTTCCTGCGTGTGTCGCGGGGTGCTGGCTGGGGGGTGGGGTGGTGCGCCCTGTTCTGGCCGACGGGGAAATGAAAAGTGCGGGAGAGAAGGCGGCGGCTGGAATCTCCTTCCTTCCCCTTGGGCGTGCGCGGTGGGTGGCGGTAATTGGGGCCAGGCTTCTCCTCTCGGGCCGCTGCGGGCGACCCTTCCTGCATGCACCCCCCCCCCCGCTGTGGGGGAGGGGGAATCACTGTTTGGGATTCCTCGCAAGGGAGGGCGCCTGGGCTTTGCCACCCCCCCCCCCCCCACACACACACAACTTCCAGATGAGAAAGGAGGGGACGACGCAGAGGATATGGAGGTTGGGGGCGTCACCGTGGGGAGGACGCATCCTCCTCCGTTACTGGTCCTTGTCACTCTAGGCTGCTCACCCTCTCTCCTGGCCCTGCGCCCCATTCCACTTCTCTTAGGCGCCCCCACCCCACCCAGCCTCTTCCTGCCGCTGTGTTTCCCATACTCCTGCACTCTGCCTCCTCCCTCTCACTCGTCGGTGACAATTCGTGCTCCGCCAGGTGTGCGAGGAGCAGCGCTGCGAGGAGGAAGTCTTTCCCCTGGCCATGAACTACCTGGATCGCTACCTGTCCTGCGTCCCCACCCGAAAGGCGCAGTTGCAGCTCCTGGGTGCGGTCTGCATGCTGTTGGCCTCCAAGCTGCGCGAGACCACACCCCTGACCATCGAAAAACTGTGCATCTACACCGACCACGCCGTCTCCCCCCGCCAGCTGCGGGTGCGTGTGTAAAACTCTCCATCTGCCCGTTCCAAAAAGCCGACTGCCTTTTCCACTTTCTGGGAGTGGGGGCGGGAGTGGGAAAGAAAGACTCCAGAGGACCTCCAGCTACTCCCTCCAACCTGGGGAAAAGAAGGGACCTTTTGCAAAAAGGAACACACACACGCCGCCCGCGGGGAGGTTGTAGGAACAACAACAACATACGATGAGGGCATGTGAGGCACTGGGGCGGTGGTCAGTGGCATTTCTGCCCAGGTTCGGGCCTGGCCTCCAGGGGGTGCCACTCCTTCCTGGTCTTTCCCCCAGATAGCAACAAGTCGAACCGCATGTCTACACTGAGGGAGTACTTTGCCTCTGGCTTTACACAGCCACCATGAGTTATTTATTGGCAACGGCAGGGCATGCCTGCACACCCCCACTGGAGTGGGGGGTGTGGAATGTGCCTCGTGTGGGGGAGGGGGCTGCCTGCAGTGAGGTGTTTTTTTTTTTTTCCCCTTCCCCTCGTGTGGACTTTGTGATAGAAAAGCCTCCTGGAGCAGATTAAAGCCAGGCCCTGATTGCTCCGAAGAGGTGTTCTTCCCACCTTCTTTCCTGCCCCTTGGGTTTCCGCAGCTGCCCCCCTGCCCTTCCCTCCCCAGACACAGCTCCCTGCCTACCCCTCCCTTCCTTGTGCTCATTCTGAGGAACTGGAGCAGCTGCTGTTGGGCCTGGTGGAAACACTCTCCCTCTCTCTCCCTCTGCTTTTCCCCCTTAGCCAAAGGCCCTAGCCCAGGGACAAGGCAGGGAGCTGAGCTGCAGCTGCTTCCCATGTGATAATGATGCCCCCTCCCCCCTGGCCCGCCCCCTCTGACCAAGGTCTTTCATAACCCTGTGGGGAGCTGCTGTCACTCGGTGTGGTTTGGGAAGTGGCTCTCCAGCCCCCCCCCCCCCCGCACTCCCCCATCCCCCTGTTGCTGGTCATCAGGAGCCTGAGCAAGGGGAGGATGGTTGGGGGGGGCCTCTTGAATCTGGAAGAGGTTATTTTAGGGCCTGCAGCTCATCTCCTAAGGGGGCTGGGGGAGCTGCTGGGGGAGCTGGCACCTTGCTCCGTGGCCAGCCAAGTCTTCTACTGACCCTGAGACGCGTCTCTAGGCCCCATCTCTCGGGGAGGAGGGCAAGCCGGCAGGCTGCTGTGATTGGCTAGCGGGGCAGCAAGGGTACTGGGGCCCCCTGACTGCTGTTGCTGCTGCTGCTGCTGCTGCGAGCTGGGGAACTGGATTCCTCTTCCTGCCAAGTAGCTCTCAGGGCTGGGAGCAGGAGGCCAGGCTTGGGAGTCCGGGAGGCCCCACGGCTCTTTGTGATGAATCTGCTTGTTTCTGGCCACGCTGAAAGGTGGAGCTGGTTACCAGAGCCAGGGGTGCAAGATGTTTTTTCCAGGGGTTTGTGGCTGGATAGATAGAAGGAGACTGCCTGGCTTCTTTGGGAACTTGCCTGTGTACGAGATGTCCGTGGTTTTTTTTTTTTTTTCCTTTTTTTTAAGAATAAGCCAAAAGTGCTCAGTGTGCCTGAGCTGGGGGTGGAGCATGTGTTCCTGGAAGGGGCCTCGGAGAACTCCAGTCAGTCCCAGATTTTTCTGTAGCAGAGAGGGTTGGGGCTGGGGCAAAGGAGGGAGGGTCTCTACCCACCCACCCACCCCAATTGGTCAATGTGTGCTAAACCTTCCTCAAGCCAGGGACTTTGCCGTCCCGTCCCCCACCACCTCCATGCCGCCAGTCCAGCGGCTGCAGCTAATCGCTCCCAGGGGCACATGTTCTCTGCCAAGTAGGCCTGGGATTCTCGGGGGTTGCCTGGAGACAGGGGAGGGTGGCCACCTTCACTCACATAGGACCTCATGTCTCGCCACAGGGAGGGCTCCTCTCCCCATTGCCTGCCGGATGTTTCCTTGGGGCTTCCGGTTTGCTCCTGGGCTAGGAGCTGAGCTCTCTTAGGATGAGCACTCGGGAATAAAATTGTGGTTTCTTTGCCTCCCGCTTCTTCTGGCTGTGGCCCAGGCTGTTTGCTGTGGCACTAACTTGAGGCTGGCACCTAAGTGTTGGCCAGCGGGGCCACGGCTGTGACCAGGGCCTGGATGAGGCTGGGTGGGGCTGCCATTTCTGCCTCCTGGTAAGGAATCAAACCCACCAGTTCCTTCCTGCGATAAAACAATGAAGAAATCCTCATGGGTGCGACTCAAAGAAACAGGGCTGGCTCTGGGAACCCCTGCCGAGCGGCTTGGGGTGGAGGCTAACAGCAGCCCTCAGTAGCACGCATTGGCTTGGGCAGGTGGGGAGAGGGTCTGAGCTCTCAGAGGTCATTTGAGTTCATCCTGTCTGACCTGACCTGCCTCAAGAGCTGCACAGCATGGGTTCCAGTTCAAGGGAGTGGAGGTGGGGTGCTCTGGCCTAGAACGCACCCCTGAGGTCCCACCAAGGGGATGTGGTTGGGTTGGGCAATGTCCCCTGTCCCCTTTGAGGAACCTCAGAAGAGGCTCAGGGGGGTGTGTCACAGGAGTGGCCTGGAGCTTGCTCCTGCTGACCAGGCTAGGATGCAGAGGTATGGAAGGTGGGGGAGGTGATCTGCCCTTAGGAAAACCCTGGTGCTTTTCCCCCAGGGAATGCAAGTTCAGGGTAATGCTGGTGCTGGCTGCTGTTTAGTCTCTGCATCCTGGTTGGGAAATGGCTCAGGGTCTTGAGTGAAGTCATGAGAAGGCTTGCTCAGTGGACATCATGGGATCAAAAAGGGGCCCAAGCACAATGCAGCAAACTGAAGTCTGGGACTTTTGGGGGTAATTTCATGGGCTGCTCTGCTCCCCAGCTAACCCACCCTCTTTTCCTACCTTCCAGGACTGGGAGGCACTGGTGCTTGGAAAGCTCAAGTGGGACCTGGCTGCCGTGGTGGCACACGACTTCCTGGCCCTGATTCTGCATCGGCTTTCTCTGCCCAGCGACCGTCTGGCCTTGGTCAAGAAGCATGCGCAGACCTTTCTGGCCCTCTGTGCTACAGGTAAGAGCCCCCACACACCGACTGGCCATATCAGGGAAAAACCACGAGGTCTGAAAAGGTGAGGGCTAACTAGAGACCCCAGTGAGCACCCCTGTCAAAAACCACGTATGAACATGACTGTCCTCCCCCGAGCGAGTCCTCTAGTCTCAGTATAGAAAAGCAGAACTGCATGGGATCTCAGACACCTCTCTCCCACCCCCTACACCCCAGGTGAAGAAGGGACTTCCAGGGCCTCAGAGTGAGGAAGTTGGGAGCAGAACCTGGGTCTCCTGCCCCAGTGTCTGTAGCAGGGAGTGTCTCCTCAATGTCCTTGTCCTTGGCCAGGACTATCCCGGTCCTTCCTAGAAGCCCTCTCCTGCCTCCTTCCATGGCCAGTGTCTTCCCCAAGCAACTCTGGGGTCTGCAGTGAGCCCCCTGCTCTAGTCTGCTCTGCCTGGCACTAACAGGAAGTCAGCCCTGGTTGCCCTGTGCCCCTCCCTGTTGAGGTTGCCTTGTCTTCACTGGTTTTCTCTCCTGCTTTGCAAGATTACACGTTTGCCATGTACCCGCCATCCATGATCGCAACTGGCAGCATTGGGGCCGCAGTGCAAGGCCTGGGTGCCTGCTCCACATCCGGGGATGAGCTCACCGAACTGCTGGCGGGGATCACAGGCACTGAAGTGGTGAGTGCTGGGCAGTTGGGCTGCGGGCTCTGTAGGCATGGGACTATGCTATTCCCTAAGCCTCCAGCAGAGGGAGGCATCTACCCCCAACCCGGACTCAGCTTCCTGGTCTTATTCTCTGTGGCTTGGGGGCTTGCTGGATGTGGAGAAGACATTCTTAGGTGGGGTGAAGTGCACTGTTCTGGGTGCCCTTTTCTTGCCAAGTGAGCTGGAGCAGGGGTGGGGGTCTGATATCAGATGCAGGGCTGCTCTCACACCCTCTTGCCACATCCTCTTGCTGGTTTCTGAGAAATGAAGACCGATTCCTGGGGCTGGGCTGTGGCCTGCCCTCCCAACTTCCCTGCTGAGGTGTCCTTTCCTTGCACCTGCCTCCAGATGCTGGGGCAGGGTGGGCCCTCCTCACCATCCCTCCTCTTCCTCTCTCCAGGACTGCCTGAGGGCCTGCCAGGAGCAGATTGAAGCTGCGCTCAGGGAGAGCCTCAGAGAAGCTTCGCAGACCACTCCAAACCCACCGCCCAAAGCCCCACGGGGCTCCAGCAGCCAGGGGCCCAGCCAGACCAGCACTCCCACAGATGTCACTGCCATCCATCTGTAGCCCTGGACAGGCCCCCTCAAGTGGCCACCAAGCAGGGTAGGGGCCACTGCCACTGCCACCCCCCTCCCTGCCTCCAGGAACGATCCATGCCATATCGGAAGCCCGAGGGGGCTCCCATTCCACTCCCCACATTATCAAGCCCAAGGGGTCAGGCCCCGCCTCTCCCCGCAGTGTGCACTAAGGGGCCTGACCGGCCATGTGCATCTGGGCAGCTGGTCGGCCCCTCCTCCCCTCCAGGTCTGAGCAGCTCAGCTCCGTTCCTGACTTCAGCCAGGGCTAGGCTGCTCAGACATCCAAACAAGTAAAGCTCTGCACCAGCCCTCTACTCCGAGGCCCATCTTCCCAGGGGGAGCTTGTGTTCTCAACTGCCAAAAAAAAAAAAAGCTAAAAACAAAAAAAAAAAACAAAAAACGAGAGAAAAATGCCTCTGTGCCTTACAAAGGTGTTACCCCTTCTAGGGTTACTGCATTTGGATTTGGGGTCCTTTGGGCATTCTGACAGACTAAGGGGCAACAGTCGCCAGTCCCTCCCAGCATATGGAGGCCTCTGTAACCCATGCTCTCTGCTGCTCCTAGAGGGAGCACCTCCTGCTTTGCTTCCGCTCAGCTTCTCTTGTGGGGTTGAGGGGTTCGGTGCTGAAGGAACAGGTTGTTTTAATTTATTAATTGTTTTGAGTACAACTGTAAGAGGGTGCCATGGGGCCCACGCCCCCCGCCCCAAGTGGGTGACTCTAGTGGTTGCTGTTTGCCTCCCCTCTGATACTGGCTAGAGAGCTTTGTGGCCCAGGAGCTGCTACAGCCTGGGTTTGGGGCCATGTCCTCCTCTCCCTTGGGCCCTCCTGCTCCATCCTCTGGCCGGGAGGAGGAAGCAGAGATGCCCTGGAGGTGGCTGAGCCCCATCTGGAGAGGGAGGCAAGCCCTGTTGACACAGGTCTTTCCTAAGGCCACAAGGTTTATTAGACTGGTGGCCCAGGACCATCATGCTACCTTAATAAAAGATTCTGGAATAAAGCTGGCATTGGCCTCTTGGACTGTTGTGGGTTAAGGGTTATTTCTGGACTGCGTAAAGTGAAGAAAGAGGCACATCTGTGCAAAGCAGCTTCCATCAGTAAGCCTTTCCTATCCAAGGATGCACAGCAAACATTTAGGCTTTCGCACTCCAGTGTGTGCCCCAAGCACAGTTGTTTCTGCTTTGTCCCTCAAAATTGCTAAGGTATGCAAAACAAAATCTCACAAGGCTTCTAGAGGAAGAAGGGGTTTGAGGCATCACCCAACACCTTGGGGTGCATGTTGTGCTGCCACTCCAGCACGCTGGAGTGCTGATTCAAGTCCTAGCTGCTGGTCTGATCCAGCTCTCTGCTAATGGCCCCCAGGAAGCCAGCAAATCATGGCCCAAGTACTTGGGCTCCTGCCCTCCGTGGAGCAGTGACCCAGCAGGGAGCCGAGCTGCTCAAACACTGCCAAGTGCCAACGCTGCAGTGTAACCCTACATCAGGAGACCTGCAGTCCAGCTGTGACCGTAGCTGTCAGTAAGATAGCAGCCTGCTTTCCCACAACCCCCAAAAGCTTCATGTGAAAAGCAGGCATGGTGTGACCTCCTGCAGGGTCCCCATCTCCTGCAGTCCTGCTCTGCTTTCCATGCAGCTCCCTGCTAATGTGCCTGGGAGAGCAGGGTAAGATAGCCCAAGTGCTGGGGCCCCTACACCTGTGTGGGAGACCTGGAAGAAACTCCTGGCATTAGTTTGGCTCAGCCATAGACTCTCGGGACTGGATCAGTTAAGGGGGAAGGGAGGCAGAGTTAAATGAGAGAGAGAGATCGATAAGTCTTCTGCTAGTTTACTCCAGCCATGATTGCTGGGGTTGGGTGAGGCTGAAGTCTGAGGTTTCCTCCCACATTGAGTGGTAGGCCAAACATCAGACTGTCCTGCACGATATTCCCAGGTTCATTGGCTGGGAACTGCTGCTCCTGTGGTATGCAGTGGCAAGGTCTTCATCTCAGGTGAAGGTGGGTGTGGCACCCAACACAGGAGATGGACTGGGCTGGCAAGGACACTGGAGATGTGTTCTGTACTTCTGCTTGGCTCCACTGCATGCAATTTCCTGCATTTACTTTGTAATTCTCAATGGACTTGTACCAAAGCACATAACAGCTACATTACTGGGGCAGGTGTGCAGTTCTTATAATACCAGCACTCCGTGTCAGTGTCTGGTTTGATAATAGTCACTGTGTTCAATTCAGCTTCCTGCTTGCTAACGCACCCTCGAAGGCAGTAGTTCTTGGGTCCTGTTGCCCACACGGGAGACCTGGATGGAGCCCCCCGGTTCCCAGTTTTTGGTCAGGCCTTCCCCTGGCTGTTGCGGTTATTTATGGGGAACACCAGTGAACAGAAGATCCCTGTCTGTCTGCCCTTAGATCAGGAGGAAAACAAATAAAAAGGAAATCAGCAGAAAATTGAGAAAGTCTGCATTACAATCAGATTGCTTTTCACTATATTAATTGAGTTGAAAAAAAAAAAAAAAAAACAACCCTTTTTAAAACCCAGTAACCAAGGTTTAGGATGAAAGTAACTGTTTTGGGGGTAGAAGGCCAGTCACAAGAATACAGAATACTGAATACTGTGCTGGGTTCCAATAAAACAGACATAGCTGAACCTCACCTAATTCTTACCTGTCAAAATGCTCCATAAATCCCCCCAACACACCAGTGATTCAAAACCACATATATTCTTACTAGGCCATAAGCTATACAAGAACATGCAATTTGGCCCAAATTTGCTAACCACTAGTCAAATGTTCATTGTTGTTGTTATGATGTGAAAGGTGGAGCATCAGAGAGGTAGAGGCAGATCTTCCTTCCACCCACTGGAAGGGTGGGTGTAACAGCCAGGTCTGGGCCAGGCTGGAACTAGGAGCCTGGAATTCTGTCTAGGTCTCCCATGCTCGTGGCAGAGGCTCAGGCACTCAGGCCACTTTCCGCTGCCTTTCCAGTGCATTAACTGGGAGCTGGACTGGAAGTAGAATAGCTGGGACTCGAATGGGACTACTCCAGTATGGGATGCTGGTATCACAATGCCCAATTCTAGTCTAAAGCTTTCATTGGTCAGAAGTCTAGGAAGGGGACCTGTTTGGGGCCGACCCTACGTTATCTATGGATCTGTCTTTCCTCTGCACTGTTGTCCTCTCTCATCCACAGCCCAGCCATCACTACCAACTGTGGGTGTCCTACTCAAAGAGCCTGTGTCTTGGGAGGAGAAAGCAGAGAATGGCCCCCTGGGGGATGACAGGAGGAATGCAGCCCGGAGAAGCAGGCTTTGGGGTTGAGGTGGGCTGTTGTGTAAACGGCCAAAACCCAGTCCTGAGACAAAACCCACTTCCTGAGGGAAGTGGAGTGACCCCTCCAGCTACAAAGAAGCACAAAGACCCATCAACTGCAGCAGGACACACATTCAATAAATACCTTCCTTTTTTTTCACCCACATCCCAGTGAACCAAGTCCCTGAGCTGCCAGGAGAGCAGAGAGTAGGAATGCTGCTCCGTTCATCTCAGCAGCTCTGAAGGGAGCAGAATGGAGAAGGGAGCCAGACAAGACCCTCAGGCCTCTCTGCCCTGGCCTGGCACTGTGTGCCCCTGTGACCTGTCACTGCCCTGGTCTTCAGCGTGACCTTTAGTCACCTGCAGGAGTCCTGGTGCTCCCCCATGCCCAGGGACATAAGGACTGCTTTCTTTAATCCATGGCGATGGGGACATCTTCCACATCACGAGGGACTGCGCTCTGAAGCTCTCGTCTGATCTCGAGGGACAGCTGTGGATGGGGTTGTAGACGGAGCAGTTCCAGTAGGGCATCTTTCTGATCTGTGGCTAAGTCAGCCTTGTAGCGCTGGACCAGTGTGAGCAGGCACTGGTGCCAGAGCACGGGCAGCTCACGTTTCTCTGTCCGGAAGCCCAGGAAGTGGAAGACAAGTGCATCCAGCACGCGGTAGGGCAGTGCGTACTTCTTATCCAACAGCAGTCGCAGGAAGATGCTGTTTGCCCCACTGTACTCCATCTCAGCAATCTTCAGCATGGCCGCACTGCGGGAAGAGCCGGCGGGGTGTGGTTAGTCTCTGGGGAAATGTTGGAGGGGTTCTTAGTTCTCCCCTCTGCTGGCCTGCAGTAATACTATTCCCCAAGGGGCCACCTCAGGCCTCCTCACTTGTCCAGCCTTCTCCACTTCTACTCTTCCAGTACCCACCTAGATGGTCCAACCTTTCACACACTCCCTTCTCCCCCTTACACCGTTCCCATGTGGCCCATTCACTCAACTGTTTACTGAGCATGTGCTACATGCCAGGCACTGGGGATCCTGTTCTCGTGCAGCAAGGACATTCCCAGTGTTCCAACAAACCACGAGCCAGCAGCTGTTGCACTCCCTCCCCTGCCAACCCCCACTAAGCTACCTGGAGTGCAGCACAGGGATGGAGCACTTAGTGATGATGCTGCCCACGATGATGGCTTCCCGGAGGGTACAAGTGCCTGACTCACACAGTGGGATCAGGATGCCTGGAGAGAGGTACAACACAGTCACTCAGTCCAGGGTGAGAAGAAAACACCTCCACCTGCCCCAAGGACCAGCATTGACCTTGGCCTGAGAGACATTTCATTTCTCAGGTGAGGTCAAGGTCTGCCTTCACCAGCAGAAGCTCTAGTCACACCCTTCTCCCTTGCCTCCAGGTTCCCACCTTTGAACCAGGCTCCAGGCTTGAACAGGGCCTTCTTGAGTGCCATGTAGAGGTGGAAGTTGAGTCGCTTGTATTCAGCAATGTCATCTCGAACCCGGGGTAGCAGAACGAGGTTGTAGAAGCGCTGGGCCATGCGTTCTTTCAGGTTAGAAGCAAAAATCCTATTAGGGGCAGGGGAAGTCCACAAGTCACATGACAGTATGGATTTGGCCCTTTTAAATGATACCGTGCGGAGGCTGCCATTATGGTACAGCGGGGTTAAGCTGCTGCCAGCAACACTGGGCATCTCATGTCAGGGCCAATCTGGACTGCACTTGTGTTTCCACTCCCTGCTATTGTGTCTGGGAAAGCGGAGGATGACTCAAGTGTTTGGGCTCTGTCACCTATGCTGGGACCCAAATAGAGGAAGGCTCCCGACCTTGGCCTTGCCTAGCCCAACCCTGGCTACTACAGCTGCTTTGAGAGCAAGCCAGCAGACTAAAGATCTCCAACTCTACCTTTCAAATAAAGTAATAAATCTTTAAAAATAAACAAAAAAGGGCCAGTACCAGTCTAGTAGGTTAAGCTTCTTCTTGCGGTACCTGCATCACCATAAGGATGCTGGTTCATGTCCTTGCTGCTCCACTTCTAATCCAGCTCCCTGCTAATGCACCTGGAAAAGTAGTAGGGAATAGCCCAAATGCTCAGACCTCTTGGACTCCTGCATCCAAATGGAAGACCCAGATGTTGCAGGCACCTGGTTCTGACCACTGCGGCCATTTAGGGAATGAACCACTGTAACTCTAGTTAACTCCCCAAGTGGCTGCAACAGCCAGAGCTCGGCCAGTCCAGAGCCAGGAGGCTCTTCTGGGTCTTTCCTGGGGCTGCAGAGGGCCTTGGGCTATCCCTTGCTGCTTTCATAGACCATAAGCAGGGAGGTGGATGGGAAATTGAGCAGCCAGATCACAAACTGGTATTCATATGGGATCCCAGTGCTTGGAGGTGGAGCATTAGGCAATTAAGCCAACACTTTGGCCACAAACCCCAATGTGAGATTGTTAATGAGTATAGCCTGGATTAGAGCCTGCATGTCCCTGGCCCAACCACATCTACAGATCTGAGACCACCCTACCGCAGAGCTACTCCACCTGGTGGCTTGGTACATGGCAGCCGCAGTCCAGGCCTCTGGCTCCGTGACATACAGGATCTGTTCCCAATTGGAGAGGGCAGGGATAATCTTAAACGCCTTGGGCAGTTTCCCGCTGCGGTACTTGGACAGCACCTGGGAGGAGGGGTACAGTGACATCAACATCAACACATCCAGTGCTTGGGCAGGTGCTCTCCAGCCCTGACACACTCACTCTTCACAGCAAGCCCGCAAGGAGGGGCTCTTCAACCAACCATAGTGTTGACCTAAGGCAGCTGACCCCAGCCCATCCCACTAACAGGTGGGAGCAGGACCCCTACTCTCCCGCCAGGTGTGGATGTCTGTTGCAAAGCCTGAGGGAAGAGCCCACTGCACCCACGAAGGTACCCAGTGTTACCTCCCGGACGCCTCTGTAGACCTCCAGCACCCGGGGGTCCAGCTGGGGCATTGGGAAGCCTGACACCTCTGACATGACTGTCTCGACCTCTGTCTGCTTCTCAGTCAGCTTCTCCATGATGATGTCAGCCAGGGTGCGCCTGAAGAGGAAGGAAGGGGGAGACAGAGAAAGGAGGGGAGCTCCAGATACTGCCACAGTCCCCGTGAGCACCAACAAACTGATCCCGTTGGACATGCATTCTCTGCACCTGCCCATTTGCCACAGAACTCGTGGCAAAAAGCAAAGGAACTCAAGAGTCATCCCAATAAGGACAAGGCTGGCAGCTCCAGATGGGGCACGGGGTGGGTTGAAAGCCAGTCAGACAGGTTTGAATCCTGGCACGTCCACTCCCTGTGTGACCTTGGGTGTGTGGCTTTACTTCTCCAGGCATCAGCCTGATTAGGTCAGAGTGGGATTAAGTTGGCTTGATGGGTGCATGCTGCTTATGGTGCGACCCGAGTTCATCATCATCAGTGGACAGTGGTGTCGCCTACCAGGCTCCACATGGCTGGGGTCTTTGGGGAGGGAGGCACAAACTTTCCCACATGGAACTTCTCCACATTAACAGCTGCCGCATCGTCTCCATCAGATACACTCTGCTTTCTCTTGTTACGGGGTGCAGCCAGGGATAGCCAGCACCCATTGACAATGGGCTAAAGAGTTGATAAGCACTGGTTGAATTGGACAGGAAGAGGAATTGGGCTTGTGGCTAAAAACACCTAGACTAATTGGATTCATCTGTACCCAATATCCTGGCTAAATTAGGATGTGGGGGGAAGAGTATATAAGGAGAGGTGAAGGAGCAATAAAGTGAAACTTCACAGACTTCTACCATCACTGTCTCCTGTTGGTGCTTCATCCCCAGACCCTCCCTGTCCACATTACTGGCTCTGCTGGTCGGAGCAATCATGGTCCCTGTATACTACTTAGATAGGACAATGGATAAAGTAATGTTGTTTCTGGTTTGTACACTATCAGGAGTTCCAGGAAAGGTGAGGGCCAGCAGTGACGGAATGTGGGCAGAGAAGCCAGGGAAAGGTGAATGTCTGCAGCTTTATAAGTATGTCCAGGTTATTAGTTGCATGTCTCTTAGGATAACTTATACTATTGGGGAAGCTAGGACATGGGTCTTCAACTTAACGGATAGACTTAAGGGTAATGACCATTTGTTCCTCTTTTGGATTATGTTTGGTTGGATTATGATTGGTTGGATTGCCATACGGACTTGTGATTTACTATTTCTAGTATGCTGTATTATCCACCAAGCTTGGTTAATAAAGACTCCTCAATAAACCTTAGACATGTCTGGTATGATCTCGCTCGCACCCCGTGACACTCTGATTCAGTACTTCGTTCCCTGGGGCTGCGGGGAGATGCAGGTGCCTTCAGAGGCTGCTGTTGCTGCTCCTGTTTTTGGAGGACCTCCTCCACGCCAGGCCCTGGGCTTGGGATACTTGAAGTTAAGTCACACTGTACAACACCTGTGTTTCTTTTCCTTATGAGAACACAGGCCCAGGGGGTCCACATCTCACCTGAGCCCTCACATCTGTCCACCCTGGGTTGTTCACGTTCTAAAATGCAGGTGCTTTATAGTATCCTGTAACGCTAAGTCACTGCTGTCTTCCTGCGGGTTTAGGCCTAGTACTTATTTTTTTTTAAAGTTTTATTTTTAAAATTTTATTGCAAAGTCAGGTATATAGAAAGGAGGAGACAAGAGAGGAAGAGCTTCCGTCTGTTGATTCATTCCCCACGTAGCTGCAAGGGCCAGAGCTGAGCCAATCCAAAGACAGGAGCCAGGAATTTCTTCCAGGTATTCCACATGGGTGCAGGATCCCAAGGCTTTGGGCCATCCTTGACTGCTTTCCCAGGCCACAAGCAGGGAGTTAGATGGAAAGTGGGGCTGCCAGGATTAGAACCGGCACCCATATGAGATCCTGGTGTGTTTAAGGCAAGGACTTTAGCCACTAGGCCACCATGCTGGGCCATAGGCTTACTTCTTTGAAGAAGTTAACTTTTTACAATTCCACTGATCCAGGGCCAGCACTGTGGAGTAGCAAGCTAAGTCTCAGCCTGCAGCACTGACATCTATGTACCAGTCCGTGTCCTGGCTGTTCCACTTCCAATTCGGCAACCTGCTTATGGCCTAGGAAAGCAGATGGCTCAAATCCTTTGGCTTCTGTACCCACAAAGGAGACTCGGAGGAAGTTCTTGGCTCCTGGCTTCACCTCAGCCTCAGCTCTGGCCATTCAGCCATTTGGGGTGAACCAGCAGATGCAAGATCGCTCTCTCTATAGCTTTGCCTTTCAAATAAAAATCAATCTTTAAAATCCCATTGATGTTTATTTTTTAATCCCATATGGGATCCTGACGCTTGGAAAAGACTATGCTCTCTGCTGATTTAATCTTCAAATGACTATCCTGGCCTGGACTGGGACAGAGCAAACCTAGGTGCTGGAAACTCAACCTAGGTCTTTCACAAGTTAGCCTAGACTCAACTTTTTTTTTTTTAATTTTCATTTTTTTAATAGCTGAGAGGGATGCATGCCCATGTGGGCCTCTGATCAGGATGAGGAGGGTAAGGTTTGGAGGAAGGTGAGTGGGACAAAGTTTTAAGATTTATTTTTCTCCTGTGTCCACATGGCAGCAGGGAACAAGGGCTGCTCCTTGCTGTCAAACTTCATTAGCATCTGGGAATGGGTGATGATCCTCTGACATCTCAGAGACCCTGATGTAGAAAAGAGTACTTGAAAGGTTTTGATAGTTCTGAGAAGTTGTTGGTTTCATTGCTTCAAGGTTCAAAAAAATCTTTCCAAGGTCTATTGGCTGACCAAGTCCACTTTAGTGTATCCACAGACCCAGGGACATGTTATGCTGCTAACCTGGCCAGAAGTGTCCAACCTGTTCTGCTTTCCATCCTCTGATGAGGCAGTCGATGAGGGACCCAACTTCTTAAGCCATCATGTGCTGACTGCCAGATTCCACACTGACCACAGGAAGCTACAGTCGAGGATGTGGGCTAGAGGTCTTAACCAGTAGGCCAAAGGCTTGTGCCTAGGCCTATTTCTTTCTTTCTTTCTTTTTTTGAAGATTTATTTACTGGAAAGGTAGTTAAAGAGGAAGGGAGGTAAGGAGGGAGAGAGACTGTTCTTCTGTCTGCTGGTTTGCTCCCCAAATGGCAGCAACAGTCAGGTCTGGGCCAGACCAAAATCAGGAACCTGGAACCCCAGCCAAGTCTTCCACATGGGTGGTAGTGACCCAAGCACCTGGGCCATCCTCCATTGCTCTCCCAGGTGCATTAGCAGAGAGCTGGATTGAAAGCAGAGCAGCCAGGATTTGAACCTGCACCCACAGAGGATGCCAGCATCATAGGTGGTAGTTTAACCTGCACTGGATCCAGGCTTCATTCCTCACGACTGCCATGAGTCTCATTTCTAATAATCTGTCCCTTCTATAGAACACAGGCTGGAAACACTTTCTGCTAAGCTCACCAGAACTTTCTGTGTAGGGCAGGCATTTGGAACAGCAGTGAAACCCCCTTGTGATGCCCATATTCTGTATCAGTGCCTTGGGCTGAGTCCTGGCTCCTTTACTTCTGATTTAGTTTCCTGTTAATGCTCCTGGGAGGCGGCAGGTAGTGTCTCAAGCACATAGGTCCCTGCCATCCATTCAGGGGACCCAGATGGAGTGTCGGGCTTCTGGCTCCCCACTGGCCCAGCTCTGACTACTGTGGGCATTCGGAGACTGAAACTAGCAGTTCTCTAGTTCTGCCTTTCAAATACCACAGATGGTAAATAAATAAAAATCTATATAAAAGAATTCTCCATGAGGGTCTGACACAATGGCTTAATTGGCTATTCTACTTCCAAGTACCAGGATCCCATATGGGAGACCTGAAAGAAGCTTCTGGCTTTGGATCGGCTCAGCTCCATCGGCTGTAGCCACTTGGGGAGTGAATCAGCAGACGGAAGATATTTCTCTCTGTCTCTCCTTCTTTCTGTGAAGCTGCCTTTCTACTGAAAATCAATAAATCTTCAAAAAATTTCTCTCAGAAGTTAGAGGGGTAAGGCTCTCTTGGGGGATGAGCACATCACCCAGGGACATCCTTTGAGATGCGTGCACTTCTTCTTTCTGAGCTCTTAAACGTCATTCAGCTTTCTCTTCTTCTTACAATATAATCGACAATGCCATACATTAACTCCACATGTCCTAAACAACCATGGATAACAACATGTTAATACCACAGGATCAGAATGAACCAGGTGAGGGCTCTGATGCTATTCACCCTTCCCAGGGTAAGACCTATGGCTCAGGAATCGGAGGACAGGCAGCCTGAAGACCTGCCTACATGTTTGGGAGCTGCCATTTATCATTGATGAAAATAAATTAATGGTTTTCCACAGAGCAGCAGGGATGGATTCTGTTAACCAGAGTTAACGTGACGACACATGGAGTCATTTTTTTGGATACCACAACAGGCATCCGGTACCTGCGAGGTAGAGGTCAGAGTTACCTGGTGAACAGCCATCAATGTACAAGACAGCTTCCAGAGACAAAGAAGCACCCCGGCCAAGATACCAAAGGTGCCCAGGCAGAAGAGCCTGGGGCAAACGAAGCTCAGCATATGAAAGGGACTCTGCTTTCACCACTAGAGCTCAGTGCATCGAGACCAGATGCAATGGGATGAACCTCCCCAGGCACCCAAAGGGCTTCTGTTTCCTTGGGTATTCTGGGCAGTTCCAAAAACTGGCTGAAAGGGGAAGAGGCATTTTCAATCTGGGCCAGCCCTGTCCAGGTGCCCCCAACAACCAGAAAGACTGAAACCTTCTCCAAAAGTGGGGGACAGCCAGGGCACTTGTTTCTCTCGGGAAACTTTTCTACCAGATCCTGGTACCTGAGTGCCCAGTCCTACCTGGCAGGAGGGTTCTTGTTCATGAACATCTCAATGGCTCGCTCGTCTTCAGGGTCTACAACCACCTCTGCATGGGGGTTCACCCCTGTCATCGTGGCCGCCTTCTCCAGGGTGGGCCACTCTTCATCCTCATCCTCTGACCCATCCTGGGGCAGGCCAGGGCCTAGAAGAGGGGAGATGAATGGAATAAATCGATGAGCAAGGGAACAAGCAGGTGAATGAAAAAACAAATGCTTATTCTTATTTATTTGAAAGACAAAGCAAGAGAAAGAGAGAACTTACATCTGCTGGTTTATTGTCCAAATGCCTGTAATTCCAGGGCTGGCCAGGTCAAAGCCAGGAGCCAGGTATTCCATCCTGTGTTTCCCATATGGGACACAGGGACCCCAGTTCTTGGGCCATCCTCCACTGCCTTCCCAGGTGTGTTAACAGGAAGCTGGAGGGCAGCAGAGGTAGGAGCCGATCCCATGCACTTCAGTATGGGATGCAGCATCCTCAGTGGTGGCTTAATCTGCTGCACCACATGCCTACCCATGGGTGGGGGGCTTGGCTTTACTTTAACCATTACGGAATACAGGCTTGGCTTTACTTTAACCATTATGGAACACAGGCTACCTCTATCTGTAATGGACATAATTGCATGCAGTAGAACAGGTGACACATAGTCTTTCTGTCCCCAGGAGCTTGCAATCTCCCAAGAGAAACAGAATGTAAAATGAGACAAAGAGCCACCGATGCCCATTCAGAACAATCACCACAGCACGCTCTGTTCTGCAGCAGCCAGCTGTCCTAGACCTTCTCTCCAAAGATACTGACTGCACAGCCTTCGGAGCCCCCAGAAGCAGCTGTGTGCAGCTGCAGCTGAAGACCCTGATGCTGGGCAGTGAAGCCTGATAGTAGCAGTCGAAGGGGTCTGGGCTGTACCTTAGTCATCACTACCACCCCCTAGTGGCAGTGTTGGAGTTTATACCACAGAGTGGCTGAGACTAAAGGCACTGGCATGGCAGCCAGGCAGTTTGGGAGCAGAAGCTGTGGGTTCAAATGAGCCGGGGATCCTGGAGGAAGGGCTTGGTTCTGAGTGTCTGATAGGCCTGGGTGGGAAAGGTGAAGTCAGGCTGGAGGACCCTGAAAGTCAGCAGTGGATGTCACATTTCAACCGACCACCATTTGAATAGTTGAAGCCTACAGCTGGCTGCACATTCAGAAGGAAAATGCTACATTTGAACAGGTTATTAAGAACAATGGTAAGGGCTAATTTGGGGAGAGGGAATGAATGCATTGTAGTACAGTGGATACCCTGGGACACCGGCATTCCAAATCAGACTGCAGATCAAACCCCACTTTCTTGCTAATGTGTACCCTGGAGGGCAGCAGGCGGCGGCTCAGGTCATTGGGTCTCTGTCACCTAAGTGGAAGTCACAGAGTTCTGGCTTCCTGGAGTTGGCCTGCAGGCATCTGGGGAGTGAACCAGCGGACAGAGCTCTCTTTCTTTTTCAAGTCTCTCTTTTTAAGATTGGGGTGGACACAATGGCTCAACTGGCTAACTCTCTGCCTGCAAGTGCCATCATCCCACGTTGCACTGGTTTGTGTCCTGGCTGGCTGCTCCATGCTTATGGGTAAAGCTGTTGTCTGCAGTGCTGACTTGAGTTCTGGCTGTTCTACTCTTGATCCAGCTCCCTGGGAAAAGCAGCGGGAGACAGTTTAAATGTTTGGGAGACCTGGATGAAGCTCCTGGCTCTGGCCTGGCCCAGTTCTGCACAACATGGTCACCTAGGCAGCCAATCAGTACATAGAGTACCTCTCTCTAACTCTGACTTTCAAATAAATAGATAAAAAAATATTGAGTTTCATGGAAGAGATCTGGGCTAGCATAAAGTTGGGGGAATAATCACCAGACAGTATTTGAATCATGACACTTGGATGGCACTAAAATAGGGAATTGTGGTTTGTTTACTTATTATAAAGGCAGATGGGGGAGGCCACTGAGGAAGACCAAGAGGCAGGAGTGGGAGGTAGTAGAGCAGCTCTCCCACTCATTGGCCCAGTCCCCAATTTCTGTAACAGCCATAGAGCCATTTGTGGGGTGAACCAGCAAATGAAGGACCTCTATCTCTCCCCCTCAAATAAATACTTTGTTTTCTTTTTAAAGGAGCTGCTTAGAATGCCCATATCCAATATCTGAATGCTTGGGTTCAAGTCCTGGTTCCACTTGCAAGGGTTCAGGTCTCCTGCTAACACAGACCCTGTGAGGCAGCAGCTTGTGTCCCTGCCACCCACTTGGAAGACTGGCACTGAGTTTCAGGCTTTGGTCTTGCAGGCATTTAGGAAGTACATGCGCGGCAGCAGTTTTCTGCCTTTCAGATAAAGGAAAATAAGAGACATTGTAGCCAGAAGACCAACTTTTAGCTGTGTCATATACTGTTTTTAGTACGACTAAGGTAAGCGCTGTGAAATAGACTAAACAACTCAGACCAACATTTTTGCCCTACCAGAAAATACTGGAAATATTTCAATTCATCCCACTCTTCCTTTGGCGCCTCAACAACATTGCTCTTCCTGTTAGGAACATTCGTTTTTCAGGTCTCAGCTTTCAAAGGTTACCTGATCTCTAAACCAACGCTGTCGACTCCAGCGAAACTGAGCTATTTCTGTACTCGAACCATCTAAAGCCGGTGCAAAGTCGGCAGCAGGCAACCCCAAAATGTTTACAAAAACCGATGGATAATCGCCCGAGTGCCCACTTCCTAGGGGACTTTGGGGACCGCCTAGAAGCGAGTGCTAAACGCCGGGAGTGGGCCTGAAGGGCTCGTTTTCCACTCCCAATACTCTCGCAGCAGTGTAATGTGGACCCGGTTTGGGATTCCGGGGTACATCCCGCCCGGCTGCCTCCCTCCGAACCCACCCCCGCCTCTCCCGCCGACTCTCACCGAGCCGCGTGGCGCGCTCGCGAGGCTTGTCGAGCCGGTCCCCGGTGCCGTGCTCGGTCTCCAGCTCCTCTTGCTGCTGCCGGGCTTGCTGTAGGATCCGTCGGCTCAGCCGGGGCCCCACATACTCTTCCTCCTCGTCCACGGTTCCGCGGCCCCGCCGCTTCTCCCGCGTGCCGGCGCGCACCGCGTTCCCCGCCAGGATCTGCTCGGCCAGAGGCGCATGTTTCTCCGAAGCCCCGGCCCCACGGGCTGCTTTGAGTTTGGGCATTTTGTTCGAAAAATCTTGCCGGGATAACACACACACGTGGGTAAGGACAGAAGCCCAGAAGGCGCTTGGTAAAGGAACGCCCAGTTCCCGTGAGGCCACGCCGCGCCCACAGCGCCCCCGCGCGTTGGGAGGCCGGCAGAGCCGCCAACACCGCCCTCCCCAGAGTTCCGGAGCCGGAACAAACCCCAGGTCTTGGACGCTGACGTCTTGAATTGGTGGCCGCGCGAGCCACGCCCGCCCGGTTTTCGGGATCTAGGCCCGGGGTGCCCCAATCAAACGGGAGCTTCCGGAACTGATAGCCCTGGGGCTGCCACTGGGGTGGTGTGGGAACCTGGCGGATGACGTCCCCGAGAGTTGCCTTTGGCGCGTCGTTCTGACGCATTTCCGGTGTTCTTCCCGCTGCCCTGCTAGTCTGTGTGAGGGTCTTTAATTCTGGGAGCGGCGGGCGAGTTCCGGACTTCGTACCAGCGTCCTGGTCGTGCGACATGGGCGTGACTTGGTAGGACGGGACTTGGGGGGCGAAAAGGGGCCGCTAGAGCTTGGAGAGGTTCGGGGAGAAGTCCGCCGTCCCCCGGCGTGCTGGGGCTGTGCGGACCAGGGGACTCTCGGGGCGTCCTGCGCCCCATTCACCCTGGGAAGCAGCAAGGAGACGGTTTGACCCCGGGACCATGATGTCATGGGTTGTGTGCCTTCTCTTTTTCTTTGCATAACTTACTGTGGCTGAAGTGCAGGGACTGCCGAAAGTGGGACTTGAGGGTGCGACATGGGGCGAGTTTGCAGACTAGAACCCTTCGGCCAGTGGGGTTGGCGCAGGTGGGAGAGAGGTCCTGTGGCATCGCGGTGGGGTGTGTGTGTATGTCAGTGCCCTTGTGTCCTGGCTGTGTGCCTTGTGTAAGTTATTTAACCTGTTTATATTTCAGAGTCCTCATTTTATTTTTTAAATCAAGCTGACAGAAGCGCTCTCATAGGACTAGTGTGAGGTTTCAGAGTTGGCTTGCTTAAGACCGTAAACTGCCTGGCATACAGTTGGTGCTTGGTAGTTCTTACCAGAGGGAGTAGCCAGTTTTTCTCACCTTAGGAACAAAATAGGGCCTGGTGCAATGGCTCCGTTGGTTCATCTTCCTCCTTTGAGTGCTGGAATCCCATAAGGGCACTAGTTTGTGTCCCAGCTGCTCCACTGCCCTTTCAGCTCCCTGCCTGAGCCTGGAAAGGTACTTGGGGACGGCCCAAAGCCTTGGCACCCTGCACTAGTGTGGGAGACCTGGAAGAAGCTCCTGGTTTTGGATTAGCTCAGCTCTGGCTATTGTGACCATTTGGGGTGAGCCAGCAGATGCAAGATCTTTTTGTCTCTCCTTCTCTCTGTAAATCTGCCTTTCCAGTACAAATCAATAAATCTTTTTTTAAAGAGGAAATTAAACTCTTGCAAATACTAGCATCTCTTAGTCTCCAGAGTTATAATCTTGAAGCTGCTTTCTCTTTCTCCTTCCCCTTTTTATTTCTGTCAACCAGGACCTTGTGTAGCAATGGGAGTGTTCTCTGTCAGCACTGTCTAGAACACCAACCCCACCCCATGTAGCTTCAGCTGCTGTACTTGATAGCTCAAGTTCAAAGAGTTGGTGAAAACCCATGAACCCCAGAGTCTTCTTGACACAGTCAAAATGGAAAGAATGGCAAAAGGATTCCATTTCTCATTGCACAGCTCAGTGTTGTTGAATGTCCAGGCTGTACCACCTGGAATCTTCTCTTGTGTGTGGGTACTCCTGTGATGATTGGGAAGTGCTGATGTGTAAGTGCTCAGACCCGTGCTCAGCTGTTGGGGAGATGGCAGGGCTGCAGGCTTTCTTCTGCCTCTTTAAATGGGAGCAAGGGGTTAGGCTAAGTCATCTCTGAGACCCCTGGCCCTGCTGAGCCTGCATCCTGGGGCTGGAGCAGCTCTGCGAATGTGTGTGTCTGAGCAATTTGACGATGCGGCACTCTCCTTCCCAGTGTGTCTCAGATGCCCGTGGCTGAGGGCAAGAGCGTCCAGCAGACAGTGGAGCTCCTCACCCGCAAGTTGGAGATGCTTGGGGCAGAGAAGCAAGGAACATTCTGTGTGGACTGTGAGACTTACCACACAGCTACCTCTACCCTCGGAAACCAAGGTCAGTGAGATGGGTGTGTAGGACCGCTGGAGCGTTCCTCGGAATTCGTGGTGGTGAATGTTCGTTGAAATGCGACTGCTGTAGTGCATTCTTGAACACATGCAAGATGTCTTTCTGAATTTGAATTCATTAGTTCTTGGTCTTTTCTTTCTTTTTTTTAAGGTTTGTTTATTTCTATTGGAAAGTCAGATTTACAGAGAGAAGGCAAGACAGAGAGGAAGATCTTCCATCCGTTAGTTCACTCCCCAAGTGGCCACATTGGCTAGAGCTGAGCCAATCCGAAGGCAGGAGCCCAGGAGCTTCTTCTGCATCTCCCACGTGAGTGCAGGGTCCCAAGGCTTTGGACTGTCCTTGGCTGCTTTCCAATGCCATAAGCAGGGAGCTGGATGGGAAGTGGAGCTGCTGGGATTAGAACTGGCGCCCACATGGGATCCCAGGCATGCAAGGTGATGATTTCAACCACTACGCTATGGCGCCGGGCCCATAATTTTTCTTTTTTTTTTTTTTTAAGATTTATTTCTTTTTATTGGAAGGTCAGATTTACAGAGAGAAAGCTCTTCCTTCTGTTGGTTCACGCGCCAAGTGGCTGCAACTGCTGGAGCTAAACTGATCCTGGCTTTGGATATGTGTCATGCATATACTCCCACACAGGTACAGGGTCCCATGGCTTTGGGCTGTCCTTGATTGCTTTCCTAGGCCACAGGCAGGGAGCTGGAAGGGAAGTGGAGCAGCCAGGACATGTACTGGTGCCCATATGTGACCCCGGAGCAAGCAAGGAGAGAATTTAGCCACTAGGCTATTGCACTCGTCCTTAATGAATAACCTTAATAAGTCTAGACATGCATATAAAGAATTTTAAGAATGTATTATGAGGGCCTGGCGGCGTGGCCTAGCAGCTAAAGTCCTCGCCTTGAACGCGCCGGGATCCCATATGGGCGCCAGTTCTAATCCCGGTAGCTCCACTTCCCATCCAGCTCCCTGCTTGTGGCCTGGGAAAGCAGTCAAGAACAGCCCAAAGCCTTGGGACCCTGCACCCATGTGGGAGACCTGGAAGAAGTTCTTGGATCCTGGCTTTGGATCGGCATAGCATCAGCCATTGCGCTCACTTGGGGAATGAATCACCGGACGGAAGATCTTCCTCTCTGTCTCTCCTCCTCTCTGTATATCTGACTTTCCAATAAATAAATAAATCTTTAAAAAAAAAAGAATGTATTATGAAAAAAGCATACATGGATTTAACAAAATTGTTTTGTACTGGATTAGACTAAAAAAAAAATAGCTTTGGCGCTGGCTTTTGGTAAAGTCACCAGGTGATACTGGTATCCCCTATGGATGTTGGTCTGAGTCCTGACTGCTCCACTTCCAGATCAGCTCCTTGCTAATGCTCCTGAAAAAGCAGCAAAGGATGTCCCAACTGGCTGGGCCCCTGAACCAATGTGGGAAACCTGGAGAAGGTTCCCATCTCCTGGCTTCAGTCTGGCCCATCCCTGGTCATTGTAGCTAACTGGTGGGTGGGAGACCTTTCTCTCTGTCTGTACCTATACTTGTCAAATAAGTAATTTTAAAAAATTATTTGAAAGAACAACCAAGATCTCTAATCAGCTAGTATATTTCTCTAACAGCCAGGTCTGGGAACTCCATTCTGGGTGGCAGAATGGGTGAGCCATTTCCTGATGCTTTCCCAAGTACACTGGCAGGAAGGTGAATCAAAAATGGAGTAGTTGGGGCTCAAATCAGTTCTCCAGGGTGGATGCGGTATTGTAAGAGGTGGCTTACCTAATGTACCCCAACAGTGGCTTCCAGTCTTCATTGTTAATTGCATTTTCTATGAGCTTTGTGAAGTACCCTCTCATGCAAAAGAGCTTATGGACATTTTATGTGATTTTTTCCCCTGTGAGAGTTACTAATCCTCATAGTGAAGTACTCCCTAAGCCCACCCTCCTCTACCCCATGCCTTTTCAGGACTGATGAAATAGTCCTCAGTTGTCCACTGGCCTTGCTGCATGCATTGAATCCCATTCCCTGGCCTGCCAGTGAAGGTGGGTGTTGAGGAGGTCTCTGTCCCTTGCAGGTCAGTC
Organism: Ochotona curzoniae; assembly: GCF_017591425.1. Classification (NCBI taxonomy): domain Eukaryota; kingdom Metazoa; phylum Chordata; class Mammalia; order Lagomorpha; family Ochotonidae; genus Ochotona; species Ochotona curzoniae. The sequence continues at coordinate 7,193,570 of NW_024466004.1, read as the reverse complement.
CGGGAAGCTGATGTATGTCATGCATAACTCGGAGTACCCGCTGAGCTGTTTCGCCCTCTTTGAGAATGGCCCTTGCCTTATTGCCGACACCAACTTTGATGTGCTCATGGTGAAGCTCAAGGGCTTTTTCCAGAGTGCCAAGGCCAGCAAGATTGAGACCCGGGGCACTCGTTACCAGTACTGTGACTTCCTTGTGAAAGTGGGCACAGTCACAATGGGTCCCAGTGCCCGAGGCATCTCTGTGGAGGTAAGACATTGGGGAATGAGGAGCAGATTGTGCTGAAGGATTGTCCTTCAGAGGGCGCTGGAGGTTTTTCCAGCCCAGGCCAATTCAAGCAGATGTTTGCGCCTCCATGACCCTTGATTCCTAGCATCTGGCTTCCTCAGTCAGGGACTTGAGAGCCCAGGATAGGAAATGAGAAGCTAGCCTCAGCTGAGGATGCCTGGCTTTCTGGGCAAGGGAAGCGATAGGTAAAGGAGACAGTGGTCAGGATGTACAGGGAGCAATTACCAGACCTGGGGCAGAGCAGGATAGCATTGGAGAAGTGACTCCGCGTCACATCAAAGATCAGGCTAATTAATATGCTTTGAGATAAGTCTCAGAATCTGTGGAGCAAAAATGTGCCTGCCCCCCCTTTTTTGAAAAGTATTTATTTATTTATTTTTATTACTTACATTGCATTATATGACACAGTTTCATAGGCTGTGCCTGCCTTTTGACATGCTGTCTGATTTCCTCTGTGGTGGAAAACGGAATGTGTGTAAGAGAGCTTCCTCCTTGAACACGAATATACATATTGATGGCCTAGAGGGAGTGAGGCAGTAGCTGACTTTAGGACCAGAGCCTACCACATATGCAGCATTCTGTGAGATTAAAAAATTAGTAAGCTTATAGAGCTGACTTTTTTGAAAAGCTTTAGTAAGAAAGAATTAGTAAGATTTAGAAAGATTTTTTTTAAGAGTGCAAGGGTGGAAAGCTGTTTCTGAAGTTTAATCTATGAAATGCCAGAAGAGGAGCACAGCTTTGCTCGGGGAGTTCAGACCAGTGGTACCTGCTGTCTTGGGTTGTGGTGCAGGAGGAACAGCCTTGAAGTAGGGACTTAAATCATTGAGATCTGGAGAGCAGAAGTCAGTCTGGGATGTGTCCCAGGAGGAAGAAAGGGCATCAGTGGTGTCTTCCGGTCAGGAACCTCTGGAGTGAAGGGCCCCTGACTCTCCAGCTTGTAAGACTGCTTGAGTCGCTGAGACCCAGGGAGCACCCACCACTCATCCTCCACTTCCACTGTTGTGCAGACACACTCAGCAGTGTCCCTGCTTATTTCTCTTTGGGACTACCAGTGATTCCCCTTGCTGTGCGCACAGTGAGAAACTAGGAGAGAGGAGCAGGAAAATCTGAGCTGGAGCTCCTTTGGCCCCTGCCATATTGCTTGGGAAATTTCTTGGACTCAGCATCCAGACGGGACCTGCCATGGGAGTAAAGTTTGGGCTTGAAGAGGCTTGTGAGCATCGATGTCTGCCGTGCCCTCTATTTACACCTTGAGTCCTGCTCTCTGTCTTGCTCTCCCTACACACATATTTTTTCCCCCTTCTCTCTGTTGTCTGTCTCAGATTTTTCCTAAGTTCCCCCTTCAGTCCTCACCCAGCATCACAGCAGGGTCTGCATAGGCCTGGAATCATAAGGAACCCCGATCTGCCTCTGAGGCTAGCATTGAGGGCTGCAGTCGGCACACCTCTGTGCTGAGAGTATCATGAAAGCTTAATGGGAACAAAGCGGGGTGTGTTGACCATTTCCTGCGGAGCATCTCTGCTAGCGGGTATGTTTGTGACTCGGGGCTGGGGAACATGGAGGCAGGGGGCAGCAGAGCAAGAGAGGCAGGCCTCGTCCACCCTGTCCCTTACCTTTGTTCTCTTGTTCTTTCGGTCCCCAGGTGGAGTATGGACCCTGCGTGGTAGCCAGTGACTGCTGGAGCCTGCTGCTTGAGTTCCTGCAGAGTTTTCTAGGCAGCCACACACCAGGGATTCCTGCAGTGTTTGGAAACAGACACGATGCAGTCTATGGCCCAGCAGATACCATGGTCCAGTACATGGAACTCTTCAACAAGATCCGCAAGCAGCAGCAGGTGCCAGTGGCTGGGATTCGTTAAGTGACTGGCAGCTGCCAGCTGAACCTTGCACACCAGGGACACTGCACAGGAGGAGCAGATGCTGCGCTCAGGTCTCCAGACTTCAGAAGTCTGGAACAGACAAGGAAGCTCCTCTTCTTCTCTGGTTTCCAGCTGTGGCTTTTGCTGTGGGACTCTGGACTCCCTGCTGTTGACCTTGTCCCCAACAGCTGTTCCCCCGCCTCCAGGCCTGTCCTCAGGAATGATTTGGCCTGTCTGCAGGAAGGATTATTATGAAGATTGGAATACTTTGGACCTTTCCTGCTTTAGGGGAGAAGGTAGGATGGGGTGTCCCTGCCCAGGATTGGTGGGCAACTCAGTTTGTATTCCTAGGTACTGAGGATTTGGTCTAGGCCCACATGCTCTTTGTTTGGGCTATGAGGGAATAAAAGTCTGTTCCTTAACTCAAAGGAGTAGCTGGGACTCTGTCCTGGAGGTGAAAGGGAAGCCAAGCTTGTTTGGTGCCTGGCATTTTCTGACCTGTGAATCGACTGCTGGGATGTTAGTTGAGTCTGTTGCAGGCTCTTGTTGACATTCTTCCCTCCTGTTGTATGTTAAGCCACGGGCTAAACTGCTGTGATGGAGACCCAAAAGGCCAGTGGCTCTTACGGATAGAAGTTTATTTTTCTCTCACTTGATAGTACATAGGTAATCAAATGGTCCAAAGCAGATTGAACTGTACCAGGTCATTAGGATTCGTTTATTTTTATTGGAAAGTCAGATGTACAAAGAGGAGAGAGAGAAAGAGAGACAAAGATCTTGCATCCATTGGCTTACTCCTCAAGTGGCCACACTGGCCAGAGTGAGCCCATCTGATCAGGAGCCAGAAGCTTCTGTCTAGTCTTCCATGTGGGTGCAGGGTCCCAAGGCTTTGGGCCATCCTCTGTTGCCACATTCAGGGAGCTGGATGAGACGTGGAGCAGCTGGGACATGAATTGGCACCCATATGGGATGTTGCCGCTTGGAGGAGGAGGATTAGCGAGTTGAGCCATCATACCAGGCCTCATCAAGAACTTAGTTTCTTTTTGTCTTGATGTTCAGCCACCCCCAGGATATTACCCTTAACTGACAAAGCTCAAAGCAGACTCCTCTGCTCCCATGTCCATATTTCCTGGGAAAGAGAGAAGAAAGTGATTTTTAAAAAAAACGTGTACACTGGAGTGACTCAAATCCCAGGGTCACTCTTTGCTGGAGAAACACTGGAACAAGGAACCTCAGATCCGAGCAGTCGAGGGGCCTGCGATTAGAAGATGGAGAGTACAGACACAGGGGCCCACTTCGTGGTTTTTGCTCTGTGGAGCTCCCTGGGTACATCCAGGAATGTTCTTAGCTGTTACTTTGCAGTCAGTACTGTCTGCAGCCGAAGTCTTTGTTCTGAGTGGCTTAGCATCGGGCTGATCCAGAGGCACTGTGAGCTTAGGGACAAGTCACATGAGGGGGACAGTTCGGCATTCCTCACAGAACTCTGAGCATTTCCATTTCTCATGCATGTGCAGCTCGGGATTAGAACACTTAACCCGGTTACTTGCACTGTGTGTGGTTTCCCAAGCTCTTTTTTCTCATCCATTGCCCCTCCAAGCTACTTGTTTGACCTGCACTGCCTGCCTACTCCGTCTCTGCTGCAGAGTGTTCAGCGAAGCTAATCTGATACACATAGCGGAGGTCCTAGGGAAGCGGCTCAGCTCGTGTACAAGCCATGCCTGACTCATGGCACCTAAGGAGACGTGGTTTGCAGGCATATGCCAGGACAAGTCAGTGCTCCCTTCCAGTGGTGGCCAGCTGGGAGCTCAGTTCATAACTATGGGACCTGAGGCTTGTATTTTCCTTTCTCACCTCCTCATATTTTGTTAATGTTATTGCTTTTGTTTGTTTTGCTTTTTAAAATGGCAGTATGCTGGGCCCAGTGCAGTAGCCTAGCGGCTTTAGTCCTCACCTTGCATGTGCTAGGATCCCATATGGGCTCCAGTTTGTATCCCAGATGCCCTCCTTCCCATCCAGCTCCCTGCTTGTGGCCTGGGAAAGCAGTCAAGGACGGTCCAGAACCTTGGGACCCTGCACCTGTGTGGGAGACCCAGAAGAGGCTCCTGGGCTCCTGGCTTCGGATTAGTGCAGCTCTGGTTATTGCGGCTGCTTGGGGAGTGAACCATTAGATGGGAGATCTTCCTTTCTGTCTCTCCTCCTCTCTGTATGTCTGCCTTTCCAATAAAGAAAAAATAAATCTTAAAAAATTGCAGGGGCCCGGTGCGGTGGCGCAAGTGGTTAAGGTCCTCGCCTTGCACGCCCGGGAGCCCATATGGGCGCCGGTTCTATCCCGGCAGCCCCGCTTCCCTTCCAGCTCCCTGCCTGTGGCCCGGGAAAGCAGTCGAGGATGGCCCAAAACTTTGGGATCCTGCACCCGCGTGGGAGACCCAGAAGAGGCTCCTGGCTTCGGATCGGCATAGCATCGGCCGTTGTGCTCACTTGGAGAGTGAATCATCAGACCGAAGATCTTCCTCTCTGTGTCTCCTCTCTGTATATCCGCCTTTCCAATAAAAAAATGATAAGATAAATCTTTTAAAAAAATTGCAGTGTGCTTTAGATAGCACTTATACCCAATTAAAACAATAAAGTGCTTGTTTTTCCCTTCTGATTTATGTTCTAGTCCAGATTTCCCTGAGTTTTTCTGCAGGCTGTTTCAACTCTTTGATGGAAAGAGATGAAGAATAGGCAGGAGTTGGAGCACAAGGTGTTCTTGAAAGAATGTTGAGGTGGAGTGTGGCCTCTTTGGGCTGAGGCATTCTAAGTAGGAGTTCTGTTCCCTAAAGCTGAAAACACTGATATCAACTCCCTTCTTGGGTTTTGTTCTGTATGTATAGTCTTGGCTCCTGTGTTTCTTTTTCTTTTTATTCATTTATCTTACTTGAATGTAAGAGTTAAAGAGGGAGGGTGAGAGAGAGAGTTTCCATATGCTGATTCACTCCGTACATGTCTCAGTGGCCAGAGCTGGACCAACCTGAAGCTGGGAACCAAGAGCTTCTTTTCAAGGTCTCCCAGATGGGTGCAGGGCCCCCAGCACTTGGACCATCCTCCACTGCTTTCCTGGGCACTTAGATCAGAAGTGGAGTAGCCAGGTCGTGAACAGGCACCAATTTGCCATACCAAAGCACCAGCCCCTAAATAAAATATCCTGAAGTCAGCTAGTTAGTGGAGATGCAGTGTCTTTTGGTTAAAATCTGGTATTCTTCCTTCTACACCAGACTCTTTCTGCACCTCTTGTGACCCTGAATGCTTCAGCCCTCTCCCCATCTGTAGTCACCCAGAAAGAAAAACTGGGAAGATTCTGAGACACCCCTACCCTGTCACTTTTTTGGAACCACAGACATCTGCCAGCCTGGGCTCTCAGAGAACTCCAATTCTTCCTCTCCATCATACGGGGTGCCTGTGGCTCCCACAGATTCTGAAGAGAGATGAGAGTGGAGTCAGAACACACTGCAGCTCAGGACTTGGTTGTGCTAATGTGTACTAAGAGTGTAACTAGTATTGTATTCCTCAGGAAGAGAGGGGAAAATTGGTTTTGATTCATTTTAAAAAGTTTTGTTAAGTTACAGTTCTGGTGACACAAGTGACCAAATCTCTGGGGTTGGTGGAGGGCGGCACAAATGGGGGCCTATTGTCATGCAGATTGTGTTTAATCTGGTTTGGGTGTAGGTTATTGGTTCCTGTTCTGACTGGTTCCCTCATGCCTCTCTGATGTTCTCTTCTTTGTTCCCACACTGCCGCCCCCCATCTCCTTACATTGAAGTCCCAAGGAGTCACATTTCCCCCACCATCAGTGTCACTGCTGCATTGAAGGACGTGTGCATAGAGACCAACCACTCCTTCCTGGTCCCAGATGTACACAGAAGAGTGTGTCCTGAAACTTCAGGTTGAGGGAAGAAGCTAGAAATTCTCACCTATGGACGTAAGAAGTATCAGAAGTCTCTCTCTCTCTCTCTTTTTTTTGTTTTTTGGAAACATCTTTATTTTATTTTTTATTTTTGACAATCTTTACATAGTTAATTAAGGCACAACGGTTCAAGGGCTACAGGAAAGTGGATAAGATTATCTTTTCCACATTTTTTTTCCTGTATCTGGGGTAAAGGGGGAGATAAAGAGAGAAGCCCCACCCAGCCTCCCACCCATCCCAGGTCCTTGATGTGGAGCATGCTCCAAGGGTCTTGCTCAAGTGGTTTTGATAGTTCAGTGGTTATGAATTGCTGCCGTTCTCACCACTCCAAGCACAGAGAGGTCGCTGCGGAATCCTCTGATTGACATAGTCCATCTTAGAATCTCTGTTTGCCCTGTTTTTCACTGCCAACATATGGCTGGGGTAGTTGATTGATTTGTTCTGTCCTCTGTCTTTTCATGGTTAGGGTTCTGAGTCCGGCAGTTTGATTGGGGGGATCCCTAAAGAAACTTTGTATGAGGTGAACCCAGACCAGGTTCTTGTGTGTGCTTGCAAGTACAGGACCTGGTACAGTCCATCGCCCCAATCGCCCGAGCTGGTGGTTGCAGTTGCTGGGTCGGTTCTGTTTCCAGCCCTGTCTTCTATTAGAACCAATGGGTGTTGCAGTCCAGCCTGATTCTGCCCAGCACACACTTGGCCCTCACATAAACCAGTGGGAGCTGCAGCCTAGTTGGAGCAACCCACAATAACCCCCACCAGGCCTGCCCCCAGTTTCTCTTTCTTTAACTAAATTTTTTTTTAATATTAAGATTTTCCATTTCCTGGTTCACTAACCAAATAGCTGCAATGGCCAGAGCTGAGCTGATCTGAAGCTAGGGGCCAGGTGCCCTGGGCCAAGAGCTTCTTTGAGGTCTCCCACGTGGGTGCAGGGGCCCAAGGTCTTGGGATATCCTCTGTTGCCTTCCTAAACCACTAGCATGGAACTTCTGGGAAGGAGAAGACCGGGATATGAACCAGTGCCCATATGGATACTTGCACTTGCAAGCTGAGGATTAGCCAGTTCAGCCATTGCACCACCACTTCTTCCTACCATCCCCTGCCCCCTGCTCAAGTCTCACTCCTAAAATATTAGCATATAGAAAGCCAGGTGACAGGCACTTTGAAGACATTGACAGTAGCTGTAGAGCCTAGTGGCACTGATGAATGTCCCTACTGTCCATCTCCCAGTGCATACCTGGTAACTCAACATTGCCTTGCCCTTACCACAGCCACCCTCTCCAACTCTGTTGCTTCTGGGCACCTAAGGTTACAGCCTAAACGCTCTTGCATGTGGAACAGCTGAAGTCCATTGTGACAGTCAGCAATTTGAAAATAGGTCCATTTGGCTTTTGAACAAGGTTTTCCCCTGCCTTTTATTTCTTCCCCAAAATTGGGAGGGGAACTGGCATTGTTGTGTTGGGGGTAAACACCTGTTACCAGCATCGGTTCAAGTCCCGGTTACTCCATTCCAATTCAATTCCCTGTTAATGTGCCTGAAAGAGCAGCAGAGGGTGGTCCAAGTACTTGGGACCTTGCAACCATGTGGGAGACCTGGAGAAAGCTCCTGGCTTTGCACTAGTACAACCCGGGCCATTGCAGCCATCCAGGGAATGAAGCAGTTGATGGAAGATACCTCTCTTTGTCTTTCTCTCTGTCTCTCTAACTCTGCTTCTCAAACAAATAAACAAATAAATCTTTTTTAAAAATTGGGGGAACTGGTGCTGTAGCACAGCTTGTTGAGTAAGCATTCCATATGGGTGCCAGTTCATGTCACAACTGTTCCACTTCCAGTCCAGCTATCTGGTATTGTACTTGGGAAAACAGCAGAAGATGCCCAAGTCCTTGTGCCTCCATGTGGAAGACCCTGAACAACCCCTTTAGCCTGATCTAGACCCAGTTGTTGCTGCCAATTGGGGAGTGAACCAGTAGATGCAAAATCTTGCTCTCTTTCTTGTGACTTTGTCTTCCATATAAATGGTCTTTGTTAACACTTAAAGTTTTATTTATTTATATGAAAGTCAGGATAACAAGAGGAGGAGACATAGAGAGGTACAGAAATCTTCCATTCACTGGTTCACTCCACAAATGCCTGCAACAGCTGGGGCTAGGCCAGGTTGCAACCAGGATCCCAGAATTCCATCTGTGTCTTCCAAATGAGTGGCAGGGACCCAAGTACATTGGCTGTCGTCCACTGCCTTCCCAGGTACATTAGCAGGAAGGTGGATTGGGAGTGTAAAGGGACAAAGAATAACACTTCAACAAGGGATATAGGGGTCCCAAGCTGCAGCCCAGCCTGCTACATCATAAATAACACACATCTAGGCAGGTGTATACATTTTATATTAATTTTATAGTCATTCCTGCAGGATGTCATGTCGCGCCCACGTGTCTTACCGCCCAGCAGTAAGAGGCAGACGCGATTGAAGCCTTCTGCGGTAAAGTTTATTGCGCGCACAAAGATGAGGAAGAGGAAGGGGGCGACAACCCCGGCAGGCTTTCTACTCTTATGTGCTGACTGGCCCCACCTCCGCCGATGATAGGTTGGCGTCATGATCACGCAGGGTCCTGGGCGACTGGATTCGTCAGTCCCCAGTGTTCACGTGCCGGCCACGCCGCAGCTCACTGCGCATGCGCTAGGCTACGTGACACGCACGAAGGTGTGGCTTCTCCGGCCGGCGCCATTTTAGGCACAGCATGTGGCCAGTGCATACAGATGCGGCTTGCAACAATGTCAGACAATTTCTGGGCAGTTGTGCTCTTTTAGAAATAGGCAGGGGTGGACCTGGTGGCTAAAGTCTTCACCTTGCATGTGCTGGTATCCCATATGTACACTGTTCTAATCCTGGCAGCTCCACTTCCCATCCAGCTCCCTACTTGTGGCCTGGGAAAACAGTCGAGGACAGCCCAGAGCCTTGGGACCCTGTACCTGTGTGGAAGACCCAGAAAAAGTTCCTGGCTTCTAGCTTTGGATTAGCTCAGCTCCGGCCATTGCAGCCACTTGGGGAGTGAACCATTGGACAAAAGATCTGTCTCTCCTTCTCTCTGTAAATCTGTTTTTCCAATTTAAAAACAAAATCTATCTATCTATCTATCTATATATATATATATAAAGGAATAGGTGGGGGTAAGTATGTGTTAATTCTATAGCTTATTTTGGGGACTTAGTTACTTATCCATTCTGACATACTCCATGGGATCTGAAAAATCCTGTTGTAGTAAAATGTGGCATAATGAATACGTTTTCATTTTTCAGAATTAGGTGACGGATGGCAAAGAAATAGTTCTGTGCCTTGGTGAAATCATCAAATTTAAAAAACTGGAACCTTGAGAGCAGATTCCTAATTTCCTTCTCCATTTCATTTTATAACACACCTCTGTCCCCATCAGTTAGCATAGGCCAGTTTTTAAAGCTAATGCTTACTTTGAATTCTTCGTGAAGGTTTTCAGAAGAATTTAGGGACTGTATTTATGTAGCCTACATTATTCAGAGACCAGAATTCAATTCTGGAAATCACTCCTCACGGAGGAAAGGCAAGGCTGGGTATGTAGAAGTGATAGGCATACCGAAGAGGCAGCCTGCCAGAGGAAAGAGGATGCTGCTTTTGGACACAGGTGACTACGTGATAACCATGGCCATGGCCTGGGCTTGCCAGATAACTTCCATGAGATTGGCGCTCTGGGTTTCATCAGTGTAATGACAATAATAATGCTGCCTCCCATATATCCTAGGATTAAGGAGAATAGAAAAGTGATTTGTAAACAGGGAAATGTCAAATCTGCCTTTGTATCTTTTTTAAAAAAAGATTTATTTATTTTTATTGAAAAGTCAGATTTACAGAGAGGAGAGAAAAATCTTCCACATGCTGCTCCACTCCCCAAGTGGTTCAACAGCTGGAGCTGAGCTAATCCAAATCCAGGAGCTTCTTCTGGGTCTCCCATGTGGGTGCAGGGTCGCAATGGTTTGGGCCATCCTCCACTGCTTTCCCAGGCCACAAGCACGGAGTTGGAAGGGAAGTGGAACAGCAGGACATGAACCAGCACTCGTGTGGGATGCCAGCACTTGAGGGAGAGGATTAACAAGTTGAACCATTATGCTGGCCCCCCAGAACTACCTAAATTCTGAAGATACTGTGCACCCTTTTTGGTAGGTACTCTTTGTTTCCAAACTCATGATTCTCACACTTTTTGGTGTCATGACCTCTGGATGTTTGTAAGAAGTATTGAGAGACCTGGTGTTGTGGCACAGCAAGGTCAACTGCCTATTGCTGTGCTGGCATCCCATGTCAGAGGCACGTGAGTCCAGCTGCTCAGCTTCCGCACTATGCTCCTGTGAATGCAGATGGGAAGGCAGTGGTTAGTGACCCAAGAACTTGGACTTTGGGTTCCTGGTTTCAGTCTGGCCCAGCCCCTGCCTATTGTGGTCATTTTGGGAATAAACAAGCAAATTGAAATGGATCAGTCTCTCTCTGTCACTTTGCCTTGCAAATGAATACATAAATCTTATTGAGTACCCCCTAAAAAACCTTTGTGTGATTACTTGCTCATTATGAAAGTTTGTAATAAAAAACTAAAATTCAGTCGAGGGCAATAATAAACTCACGTTAACAAGATTTTTATGGAAAAATGACTTTGTAAACAAAATTTAGTGATGAGAGATATTTATATTTTGCCAATCTCTTAAATGTCTGGCATCATAGAAGAAAAAAGCTGTATTCTCATATCTTAGGCTTTTGCATTCAAACTTGAAAGTGTTCTGACTGAAGAATATGAAGTAACTGACCTCAGAGATGTATATTTATAAAGGCGCTTGCGTATTTCTGGATCTCCCTTGATACTGCCTTGAGCCTCCACTCAGTCATTGTGGTGTAGAACCGAATTGTGTATCTTAATCACTCATTTATTTTGTACTTTGGATCTTTTACTGAGGCATGATTTTATAGCATTCTGCATGAGTTATTTGGGAACTACTGTTTATCTTGTAAATGTTGATCATTTAAAAAAATCTTGTTGGGCACGGCGGCGTGGCCTAGTGGCTAAAGTCCTTGCCTTGAACGCACCAGGATGGCCGGTTATAATCCCGGCAGCTCCACTTCCCATTCAGCTCCCTGCTTGTAGCCTGGGAAAGCAGTCGAGGATGGCCCTAAGCTTTGGGACCCTGCACCCATGTGGGAAACCCGGAAGAGGTTTCTGGATCCTGGCTTCGGATCGGCGCAGCACCAGCCGTTGTGGTCACTTGGGGAGTGAGTCATTGGACAGAAGATCTTTCTCTCTGTCTCTCCTCCTCTCTGTATATCTGACTTTGTAATACAAATAAATAAATCTTTAAAAAATCTTGTTAGGAAAGTCTTGGTACACCATCAAGGTCACAGCAGCAGATAAAAGTGTCCAAAAATTCTAAGTTTTGCCTGCAAGGTTGAGTTTTTTTGTTTGTTTGTTTTTTTTTTTTTTAAAGATTTATTTTTATTATTTTTTCATTGGAAAGGCGGATATACAGAGAGGAGAGACAGAGAGGAAGATCTTCCGTCCGATGATTCACTCCCCAAGTGAGCGCAACGGGCCGATACTATGCCGATCCGAAGCCAGGAGCCTCTTCCGGGTCTCCCACGCGGGTGCAGGTTCCCAAAGCTTTGGGCCGTCCTCGACTGCTTTCCCAGGCCACAAGCAGGGAGCTGGAAGGGAAGCGGGGCTGCCGGGATTAGAACCGGCGCCCATATGGGATCCCGGGGGTGCAAGGCGAGGACCTTTAACCACTTGCGCCACCGCGCCGGGCCCGCAAGGTTGAGTTTTATCTTTGCTGAGATGGTGTCTGTCTCAGCTTGGCTGACTTTCAAGAAAATGTTTGGCAAATACTCAAAGAACAGCTAAATTTCCTGTTAACTATTCTTTCAGGTAAAACTGGTGTTCCGTGAAGAATGCTGTCCACTTAGCCAAAACTCGAAAAATTGCCCTCCTATTTTTCCTCAAAGCACACAATCCACTTAGTAGTACTCCTTTTCTGTATATGTCCATTTGATCACAGAAGATGGCATTATTACAGACAGACCCATGTACTTTCTGAAGTGGAACACGTATGTTGGTGTGTACAGTGCCCGTGGGGGAGTCTTTCATATATCTTCACCTTGATTTGTGCTAAGGCAGTAGCAGTTTTACCCACTGTTGTTTTTTATCCCCTTGCAAATGTCCTCATAGCGACAGAGGCACATATGTGTTTTGTTCTGAGGGACTGTCATGAAGGGTCTCAGGGCCGCCCAGGCCACGCTTGTGAGAACCACTGATCTAAAAACATGCTCACCACACTGAGAACTTGTTCCACTTGGAGGACTTCTCTCGCAGGGAAATTCTTTACTCAGCAGAGCATCTTGCTAGGAAACTAACACTGAGTAAGCTACAGTCTTTCCTTAAGAATTTTCTTGGGGATTGTGGAAAGTAGGCAAACAATTTAGGAATTACACTTTAAGAATTCTTTGAAGAGAATTGATAATAATGGTTATGGTACAATAAAGGGAGTACTAGATGGTGGATCTCCTTCCCACATATTGAACCACATGGCAAATTCTGACCAAAGGATTTTGGTCAAACCCTCCACTCCACATCCTGTTCCTTCAGGCAAACCTAAACATGTCCCAGGTTAATTGTCCTTGGAAAGCTTTCCACAGCTAACCTGACTTCAGCCACTGTCCTTTTCTTTGTCGTTACTCCTTGGCTTTTGTGCTGCCCTGCTTGGTATGTATATACTGTAACCCTGGGCCACTATTGCTGATGTGTTTCTTTTACTTGTCCTTACATTTAAATATATATTGACTTGCCTTACCATGTATGTGTTGGGTGTTACAAAAGTGTGGTAAGGTTTTTGTTGTTGTTGTTTTAAGATTTATTTATCTTGGGCCCGGTGTGGTGACCTAGTGGCTAAAGTCCTTGCCTGGAACACACTGGGATCCCATGTGGGCACTGGTTCTGGTCCCGGTGGCTCCACTTCCCATTCAGCTCCCTGCTTGTAGCCTGGGAAGGCAGTCCAGAATGGCCCAAAGCCTCAGTACCCTGCACCGTGTGGGAGACCTGGAAGAAGTTCCTGGCTTCTAGTTTTGGATTAACACAGCACCGGCCATTGTGGTCACTTGGGGTGTGAATCATCGGATGGAGGATCTTCCTCTCTGTCTTGCCTCCTCTTTATATCTGACTTTGTAATGAAAATAAATAAATCTTAAAAAAAAAAGATTTATTTGTTTTGAGTGCCCAACATGGTACTCTAGCGGCTAAAGTCCTCACTTTGCATGTGCCGGGATCCCATATGGGTGCCAGTTCTAATCCTGGCAGCCCTGCTTCCCATCCAGCTCCCTGTTTGTGGCCTGGGAAGGACAGCCCAAAGCTTTGGGACCCTGCACCTGCGTGGGAGACCCAGAAGAGCTCCTGGCTCCTGACTTCGGATTGGCTCAGCCCCAGCCATTACAGCTGCTTGGGCAGTGAATCAATGGGTTGAAGATCTTTCTTTCTGTCTCCTATCTCTGTATGTCTGACTTTCCAATAAAAGTAAAATAAATCTTTAAAAAAAGATTTATTTATTTTGGGCCCAGGGCTATGACTCAGTGGTTAAATCCTTGCATTGCAAGTGCTAGGGTCCCATATAATTGCTGGTTCCTGTTCATATTACTCCACTCTTCATCTAGCTCCCTAATTGGGGCCTGGGAATGCAGTAGAGGATAGCCCTAAACCTGTACCCGCGTGGGAGACCTGTAAGAAGCTGCTGGCTTAGGATTAATGGCTCCAGACATTGTGGCTCCAGGAGTGGAGAGGGTTACCAGCAGACAGATCTTTCTCTCTGTCTCTGTGTAAATCTGCCTTTCCAGTAAAATAAAAATTTTTTAAAGATTTGATTTTTACTTGAGAGGCAGATTTACAGAGAGAAGGAGAGGGAGAGAGAGAGATCATCCATTTGCTGGTCATAGTCAGCTGATCCCAAGCTAAGTGGGTGCAGGGGCCCAAGGACTTGAGTCATCCTCTGCTGCTTCCTAGGCCATGGCCAGGGAGCTGGGTCAGAACTGCAGCAGCCCCGACTTGAATGAGCATCCATACATGCTGGCACTGCAGGTGGAAAATTAGCTTTCTACGTAAGCAAAAGAGCCGGCCCCAACAGTGTTGTGGCAAGTTAGACCAAAACAGGACACCCCAAGAGCCTGACCAGGAAGGGAGCCTTTGAACTAGTTTCAGTCCTTTCTCCCCATGATCTCTATCCCCAGGCCCCTACAAGTTCTTGGAGACCACGACCAACTCCAGCCTGGCTCATTTCCCGTCTTTCATCTGCGCTTAAGTTCACGGAGAGATCTTCGTCCTTTGGGATATTTCCATTTCCAAACAGCTGAATCCCGCTGGGGTCCTCAGTGGCCCAAGTCTGACACGTGCTGGCCGGCCTGGGAGCCAGCTTTCACCAACCGCTGTCCAAAGAAACCTCACAGTTCCCTTGGCTGTTTCTTTAGGAACCACGCTGTTGAAAATAACAAGTATTTTCTTAGAAACAGAACAAAACAGGATAGCGAAGAAGCCTTTTACCCCTCACAGAGGAAAGAGATGTTCAACAAGAGTCCCTTCCTGCAAATGAAGCGCTGGGGAGAAGTGGGCGGATTTGGTCTCTGGCATCTCTGGCCCTTTAAGGAGGAGGGGCGGACACAAGACTCTGCACCTTTAAGAGTTTCTTTGTCTGGAATCCTTATTTACCCCTCGTGTGTTTCAACCAAACTTGGACCGGCGGTTCACAGCGTCCGTCCACACCGCCGCCCCTCACGCCAGGCTCGAGTGGGCCGCGCGTTCGAGGCTGACCCTTCACTCGGGCCCCGGCGCGCGAACCCTCCGGGACACGGTCGGGGCCCTGCGCGGCGCCGTTGGCGCAATGCGGGGCCCGAGGGGCGGGGCCGCGGCGGGCGGGCCAATGGGCGGGCGCGGGGCGGGGCCGGGGCCGGTGGTCTCGCGCTCCGGTGACAGCTCGCGCGTGCTGATGATGGCGGTAAATAGAGGGGGGCCTGGGGAGGGGGCGGAGGTGGGGGACGGGGACGCGGAGGCCGCCCTGGCCAGGGGAGCCCATTCTAACGCGCGGAGGCGGGGACAGGAGTCTCCGCACTCCGGCCCTCCCCTTTAAAGAAGCAAAATCCTCACATTCACACACCGGGTGAGGGGCGACAAAGGCGGCGCGCGCCTCGCGGGCGGGAGGAGCGGCGGTGGCAGGGGGCGGGGCCGCGGCGGCGGCGGGCAGGGGGCGCCCCGGGCGAGGGCCGCGGGAGGCGAGAGCCCGAGCAGGGGCGTGCGGGCGCTGCTGGTGCCGGGGTGGGCGACGGGTGGGTAGGGGGTTCTAGCCTGGAGGCAAGAGCTGAAGGGAGCTTCGGGGGACGGCTGAGGAGGAGCCGGGCTGAGAAGGACTTGAGGATTAAGGGGAGAAGGGGCTAGAAGCCAAGGGAGAGCTGGAGTGAGGAAAAAGCCAGTTTAAGGAGGTGGGAAGGAGGGGAACACCAGGGGCGGGTGTCAGGGAAGCCCGGCAGGGAATGGGGTTAGGGAGACGCGGGCTGGGAAGCGGGCTCGGGGGTTGGATGTGAGCGCAGGGGGGTGTATCGAGGTCAGGGATACTGGGGTTGGGGAGTTGAAAGTGGGAATCGAGGAGGGGAAGCTCTGGGTAGTAGGAGTTGGAGTAGGAGGAGAGAGGCGGGAGAGAGAGAGAGTGATTAAGAGCCAGACGTGACAAGGGTGTGAACTAGTGCGGAGCGAGATGAGCTGAAGGACCGGCGAGGACTGCTGGCAAGGCTCTGAGAAAGGTATGGGTTGGGAGGTGGGGCGGGCAGTGGGCGTACATTCTGGAAAGTGAGGGAGAGCAAACGAGACCCCAGACTAGAACCAGGTGGAAGTCGGAACAAGAGCTCTAGAAGCAGGAGGAAAGACGGATGAGAGATGGGCGTTTTGTAAGACAATTCCAGGAACAGAAAGACCCAGAGTTTTTTTTTTTTTTTTTTTTTTAATGGTGTTAGAAGTGATGGCGGTCTGGGACCAGGGTAACCGGGGAATTAGGCTCATGGAAAAGGTTCCCCGAGATCCTCGGTAAAAACAAAACAGAACAAAACGGAAAACAGGCGAAGAGAGGGCTAAACCAGGCGGTGAGAAGGGGCAAGGAAGAGATTGGGCCCCCGCGTGTCAAGGGTGGGATAGAGGAGTAAGAGCAGAGGACCCGGTGGAGGGAACCTGATGGATGTCGAGTTGGGGTAGAGCGCACTGGGGAATCGAACGTGCCGGCGCAGGGAGAGGCTGCAGGAGGTATATAAGGATCAGGGCTGGAAAGCTTTAGGACGCGTCCAGTATAGGGAGCCCCTGATGCAGAGGAGGAGGAACCATGGTAAGTGCCAGGGGCCCTAGAGACGAGGAGGAGGAGGTGGGGGGGGACACTCAAAAGTGAGTGGGGCGGGCGAGGGCGGGAGACAGGAAAGCAATTCTTTGTTGGGAGCTGTGTGTTGAAACTGTGAGTCCTTTTGTCCCTAAAAGTAGAAAATTCCAAGAACTGCTTTTCTGCCTTCCAGGAATCTTGGATTCGTTTCCACCTTGCATAGCTTTTGATTTGACTTTCACGTCCACTTTAAAACCGTGAGACCCATTTTGATTTGATTTTGTGCCTCTGTGACGGTTAACAGAGTCCAGCTTGCATGCTGAAATCCACTGCTTCTCTCCAGTATTGTAATAGAAGGAAAACGGGCTGTGTGTGTCCTCACAGGGTACCTGTCTAGGGTGATAGTTGGGGTATTTTAGCGGCATTGTACCTGACAGGCGCCCAGGCCGGGTACTTTTTAGCAACAGCATTTTCATTTTCCACGGAGATCATACTTTTGTTGGGATAGGGAAACATGAGAATCTTTTTTGTTTTGATTAATCGGCCAGGTTTCTGCTGAATTGTTTGCAGTGACTGGAGAATACTGAAAACTCATTTCAGAAAAAGGGAATAACCAACCAGGGAAGTTTACTGGGGCAGAGATTTAAATCAGGGCTGGGAGGGTGTTGAGTTCCTCAGCCGCCGTTAGCTTTGTGTGGGACTTTTCATCCTATACTAGAATTAACAGAATGGAATTACGATAGGGAAAATTGTGGACTAGGTGGGAATTTTAGAGGGCTGGACTTGTCTTTTAGGTGAAGTAATGAATTTGCGGTTAATTTTTATGAGAAATCCCTCTAAGATTGCAAACCTTGTGCAAGTGGAGCCTGGACAGCTCCGCTGCTTCTCCTTGTTTTTATGGTTGTGAATAAAGAAGGCTGTACTAATGTTAGTGCTAATATTCTAGAAGCATTTTGATATTTAGGACACCTGGAAATTAAAAGAAAGATAAGAAATTCGGACAACATTTGGGTTATTCTTACCTGGAATTTAGTTTTAATGGTTTTTGTTCTGAAGCCTTTACCTTTAGCTGAGAACATTACTTTTCATTTGAAGGAGACAAAGGAGAACCTATAACTAGGTACAGAACGTGCTGCTCCCGAGGACCTAACTTGGGATTATTTCATTAGTTCATATGCCTTGTATAAATTCTGTTTTGTGAGCATGTGTGTCGATAACAAAGTTAGGTTTGCAGTGTAGTTGGCAAAGATTTGGATTTTGATTTGTGAGTATCAGAAACACTGGTTATTAATTTTTGTGTGTGTGAGTAATTGAAAATTTTAGTGAATTTTGGATTAAGGTGCTGACTGTGTTCATGGCATAGCATTCATTCATGATCTGTGTCACAGATTCTGTGAAGTGTTCAGGACAACCAGATTCATTTAGACATTTAGCAGAAAATTATTTTTAAAATTAGTAGTTTTGCTGCTGTATTTTAAAAGGATTAACCTAAAAATGCTAACTTTCAAACTTTCAAGATGAACAGTAACTTTAATGCGAGACACCTGCTCCTGGGAAATGTGTGTGCATTACTCCCTTTGTGGACGTGCTGGGCTGACATGGTAGTAGATTGTACTTCATATGTGTGGTATCGCCATTTTAAATAAGGTACTTGTTTTGAAGTTGATATCTCTAAATAATTAATATTGGGTAAAAAGAAACTTTGCGACCATCCAAAAGAGATTGGGTCCTGCCTGCTTGTTCTGTCTGATTATTCCACTGATTAAAGTTACGAATGGTTAGCTCTCAGCTGATGTTCCTAAATCTGAAAATGTGTATCATTCTTTCGTTCAGATAATACCGTTTCTCCTTAAAGACTCGAATCACAAAACTATGTTTTCATTTGTAGATGAAGTAAAAATCTACCCAAAGTAATTTAATCTTGTCTGAAATCTTATGGGCGAAGCAAAAGACCTTTCAGTATATCCTCGCACATGTGGATGGGCAGGCTGTACATAATTCAGTGCTGCTGGGGGAATCATGGAGTGTTTGGATGGAAACAGACCTTGGCAGGGTCTCTCGTTTACCTTGCAGCGTGGGTCAGTATCATGCCTAAATCATCCCAGGTAGATAAGTTTATCCTGATTTCTTATAAATCTTCAGTTGAAAATGTGGCAGCCTTTATGGGAAGCCATTCTTTGTCAGAAAAGTTTGTCTTCTTCCAGGAGCACTCACACAATGCTTTGTCTGTATTTGTTACCTCTTCCTCCATTTTCAATTATTGAGTGAAAACAAAAAAAACCCACTTACATTGGTGTTGGTAAGACAGTAGTTCTTTTTAAACTTGATAGCAAATGCTGTGTTTTATTTGAGGCACTGTTGAAATACTTTTGCAAATTGTAATTTATTTACTCCTTACAGCAGTCCTAGGAGGTAAGCCCTATCACTATTCTCCCTCCCCTTTTTTTAGATTTATTTTGATTTTGTTGGAAAGGCAGATTTACACAGAGGAGGGACAGAGAAATGTTCCATCTGCTGGTTCACTCCCCTAAATGGTTGCAACATCTGCAGCTGAGCTGCAAAGCTAGGAGCCAGAAGCTTCTTCTGGGTCTCCCATGGAAGTACAGGATCTCAAGGCTTTGGGCCATCCTCTGCTGCTTTTCCAGGTCACGAGCAGGGACCTGGATGGGAAGTGGAGCAAATGAGGACATGATCTGGCACACATATGGAATGCCAGCACTTGGAAGTAGAGGCTAGCCAATTGAGCTAATTGAGCACGTCCCACAGCAGGCAGTTCTCTAAGCAGTGAACCAAGTGCTTACTTTCCACATGACATCTTAACCACTGCACCAAATTCCAGCCCCTATGCTCAGGCGTTTTTACAGCTCCTTGTTTTATAGTTGATAATTTTTTTTTTCATTTTGTTTTATTTGAAAGACTTACAGAGCAAGGGAGAGACAGGTTCCATCTGTCACCTCTTCAAGTGGCCACAGTGGCTGCGGCAGGAGAAAGCTAGGAGCCTGGAGCTCCCTTAGGGTCTCCCTTGTGAGTTGTAGGGGGCCAAGCACCTGGACCGTCCTCTGCTACTTTCCAAGGTGCCTTAGCAAACAACAGGGCAGGGTGTGGTAGGCAGCAGTTTGACCACCACAATATCAGTTCCTAGACATTTTTTTAAAAGTCAGAGTTATAGAGAAGGCAAGATAGAAAATTCTTTCATCTGCTAGTTCACTCTCAAAACATCTATGATGGCCAGAGCGGTTTCTGGGTATCCTGTGGGGGTGTAGGAGCCCAAGGTCTTGGGATGTTTTTTTCTGCTTTCCCAGGGGCATTAGCAAGGGGACAGATTGGAAGTGAAGTAAACAGGTCTTGAACCAGCACCCATATGGGATGCTGGCACACAGATGGAGGCTTATCTTACTATACCATAGCACCTACCCCTTGTATACTTTTTTAAGCTGATGAAAAGTTTCCTTCAAAAGAAAGATAGGAGGCCCAGGAAGGAATAAGATGACCCCAAAAGCTAGAGTTAACAGTTAGGCACATAAAAATATAGGATGCCCAGTTAAATCTGAATTCCATACAAAGTATATCCCAAGTACTTTAAGTGTCCTGTATTTTATGTGCCACCCTCCATTTGGGGGTTCTGTTTATAAAACAGGAGTCCATACCAGCTGTCACATTTCAATACTCGCAGTTCTCCCAGAGCCAAGAATGAGTGGAGAAAGGCTTGGAACATGAGAGCCTGTCACTCGCCAAGCAGACCAGGGGTTTAGCACACAAGAGAATGGTGGACCAGAAGCTATGGGAAAGTTCTAGTTGGGAAAACCAGCTTGTCAGTGATGGGAAGACTTTTCTGAGCTGCAAATGGGCCACGGCTTGAACATGTAGGCCACTGAGTCCTAGGTCCCTTCCCCGGGCTAAGTCTACCTAACAATCCAACAGCAGGCCGGGGGCCGAGGCCACAGCTGTCCACCAGGTGCCTGTGCACACAGCAGTTGATAATTTTTTTTTTGTATGAATAGTGCTACTTTTTTGGTCAGGTATTAACTCAGTAGTACATACAGTCATTATTTTATTCTAGAAGTAGAACTCTACTTCTAGAATGGTATCCTAACCTTGGTGGGAATGGTATTCTAATCTTGACATTTTGCAGGGAGAGTCTGTGCTGTGGTATTACTTCTGCTTGAGTGTTGTGAGGCTAGCCCTCTGTAGTACTGCTTAGTTCATCCTCTTTGCGGACTGTTTGCCAATCCTTAAGGTTATCCCTTTGGTCGTGTTAATAGATTCAGTTAATAGCTCATTTCCTCTCTGGACAGTTTTCCTCCCAGTTCCTGGAACAAACAACATAAGGGTTTTGTATAATGCAAAGATTACATCACAGGTCTTAGATGTTTCTATCTTTATCATTTCAAAATTGTATCTGTAAAATAAAACGACCCCAGAACAATTTAAAAATAGCTTACTATATTGCAGATCATGTGTCTACCTTTCTAGCTAGTCAGAGGCACTGAATGTGTTATAGGCTGTAAGAGGTTTGCAGTTGGAAGATTATTGCTGCTTGAAAACACCCCCCCCCCCCCAAAAGGAGCAAAACCTAACCTTGGGAATCAGCAGCAGCAGGGACTTGAACCTGCACTCCAGTCTGGAATGGCAGCATTGCGAGCAGTAGGATCAACCTACCATATTGCAATATTAGCCCAGTGATTTTTTCCCCCCAATTTTCCAGGCTTAAAAAAAAGAAAAAGTTACAGAAATGATACAAGTATTCATCAGTTGTTTTCATTTGGTTCATTTGCTGTATCATTTTCTCTCACTTCAGTATTTTGAAACAAGTGAAATGAAAGAAAATGCATGGGAAGACCTTAGTTGCTATTTTTTTTTTCAAAGAGTGAAGAATCAGAAAGTGACTGATACTCTTTTTTAAAATAATATGAATATTTACTCTTTTTAAAAAAAATGTATTTCTTTTATTGGAAAGTCAGATATACAGAGAGGAGAAGAGACAGGGAGGAAGATCTTCTGTCTAATGGTTCATTCCCCAAGTGACTGCAATGGTTGAAGCTAAACCAATCCAAAGCCAGGAGCTGCTTCCAGGTCTCCCACGTGGGTGCAGGGTCCCAAGGCTTTGGGCTCTCCTAGACTGCTTTCCCAGGCCACAAGCAGGGAGCAGGATGGGAAGTAGAGTAGCCGAGATTAGAACTGGTGTACATATGGGATCCTGGAGCGTTCAAAGAGAGGACTTTTTTTTTAAGATTTGTTTATTTTATTACAAAGTCAGATATACAGAGAGGAAGATCTTCTGTCTGATGATTCACTCCCCAAGTGAGCACAATGGCTGTTGCCTTTCCGAAGCTGGGAACCAGGAACCTCTTCTGGGTCTCCCACGTGGGTGCAGGGTCCCAAAGTTTTGGGCCATCCTCGACTGCCTTCCCAGGCTACAAGCAGGGAGCTGGATGGGAAGTGGAGCTGCCGAGATTAGAACTGGCGCCCGTATGGGATCCCGGGGCATTCAAGGCGAGAACTTTAGCCACTAGGCTACACCCTCAGTCCCCCAAAGTGAGGACTTTAGCCACTAGGCCACTGTGCTGATGTTCCCCCACCCCACATACTTGATTTTAATCAAGCACTTGAAGCAAAGCAATCTTGAGATTGGATTTAGAGTGGTTTTGTGATTTGCCATCTTTCAACAGGATCTGAAAAAAAATTCCTTTACTTGTGAATGAGGAGTTTATAGACCTCCCATCAGCAGGAAGCATGTGGTCATATGCCCCTGTGGGGGCCACCTGCATCCCACCAGCCCATGTGGGGTGCTCCCAGTTAGGCCATCCTGAGGACGTGCTAGCTGTCTGTGAGGTGTAGGTCTTACTGTATGAGAAACAGGAGCCCCGGTTCTTTCCAACACATGCCAAGAAGGTTTTAGAGGAAACAACATATTTTAAGGTCTTTAGATCTTTTCAAAGAGCTTGAAAAGATCAAAGTACAAAATATCTTGCTGTTAAGAACATTGGCTGGGATTACTACAGTAGGAGTGCCTTTTGTTGAAGGCCTGAGTAACCATATTGTAACATTCTATTAACTCCGGCCTAAATGATCCTCAGTTTTGGGAGTCTTCATTTGTTAATACAAGGAAGTTGAACTCACCTTCCTATCGCCATTCATCCCCAGTCTTCATTGAATGATCATCTAGCCACTTAATATAAATGTAATCTGCAGAAGGGGCGGCCAAGGTTTAAGTGAAGGAAATACTAGCTGAATTCTGATAAATATAAAATATAGTGCTTATGGGCTTCTCTCCTCGCCCACTACACTGCACTTTTAAGTGGTTATCAAAGCTATGAAGTGTAACTCCTTATTCAAGTTCACTGTAATAATTAAAAATCTTCCCTTTCACAAGGACGAGAGAAAAATTGCAAAATTTTTGGCAAGCATTATTTCCAGTCATGCTTTATTGTGTCTGAGACATGGGACTTTTTCAAGACTCTGATATGGTGACTTTCCCACTGCTATGTTAACAGAAGCTGCAAGCAAGGCCTGCTTCTGAACTTGCCGGGACTGTTTTTATTACATGTCAAGTTGTAAACAGCGTTGGGTGACAGGTATTTTCTCTCTTTGTCTTCTGTTGAGCTAATTAGTCATTTACACTCTGGTAGCATCCCTTCCAGCCTTGCTGCTATGTGAAAATGCCTGCTATTTTGTGCTTTTCTTGTAGCCAGGGCTGGCACACGATTGGGGGGCCAGATGTTGGTTAGCACATCAGAAGGCTCAGGGACATTTGTGGACTGTGTGTGTGTGTTTTTTTTTTAAATGGAGACTCTAAGATGGACTATGTCAACTAGAGGATTCCTCAGTGACCTCAGTATGCTTGGAATGGCGAGATTGGCAGCAATTCGTAACTGTTGGAGTATCAAAACCACTTGAGCAAGACCCTCGGAATATGCCCCACATCGGGGACCTGGGATGGGTGGGAGGCTGGGTGGGGCTTCTCCCTTTATCTCCTCCTTTACCCCAGAAACAGGAAAAAAAAAGTGGAAATGATAGTCTTACCCAACTTTCCTGTAGTCTTTGAACCTTTGTGCCCTAATTAACTAATTAACTATGTAAAGATTGTCAAAAATAAAAATTTTAAAAATGAAAAGTTTATTTTTATTGGAAAGTCAGGTATATAGAGAGGAAGAGAGACAGGAAGATCTTCCGTCCGTTGATTCATTCCCCAAGCAGCCACAGAGGCCAGAGCTGTGCTGATCCGAAGCCTGGATCCTGGAGCCTCTTCCAGGTCTCCCACGCCGGTGCAGGGTCCAAGGCTTTGGTCTGTCCTCGGCTGCCTTCCCAGGCCACAAGCAGGGAGCTGGATGGGAAGTGGGGCTAATGGAGTGTGCAAGGCAAGAACTTTAGGTGCTAGGCTACCACACTGGGCCCTGGGCTATGTTTTAAGAATGTGCTCTCAAGGCTTTTGTATAAGTTGTTCCCCTTCCCCATCAACTGCCTCCTCGTTTCAAGTTGGAGTGTGGTAACCTTCTGTCACCCAGCGCTACTGTCCTTGATTCAGTTTGGAATTGTTTTCTGTTCTGTCCACCACCCCAGCGTACTCTACCCCCACTCCTGTGGTGTGGGATTTGGGGAAGATTAGCAGGGTTCACTGCTACCACCCACTGTGGGCTAGGAAGCCGCAGTCATTGTGCATGGAAAGCAGCCCAGCCTTGCTTGCCTCTCCTGAGGGACAGGAGGGCAGCCGCTTTGTTAGTGAGTTAGGAGGATCTTGCCTGTGACGGTTGCCTCTCCCCAGAGGAAGGATGAGCTCTGCCACTGTTGTCGGCTACTTCAGAATGCAGAGTGGCCAGAAAGTGAGTCGAAGCCTGGCTTTAACATTTTGTCAGTTGGGCTTCCACTCTCTCCTACCTGGTCTATGTCTCTGATGTGAGGAGGATGTGCAGGATCTGTCATGTGTTCCCATGGATGGGCCAGTGTGACTTTGAAATAAAATCTCAAGCATTAGTTTGCTTTATAAATCTAAATTTCAGCTGAAAATATAAGGAAGTATAGCTAAAGATTTACTGATTTGTCAGCTTTGACAAGCCAAAAACCTTTCTAGCCTAGCCAGATGATTTGTGATATTTTTGCAGTTCTGGATACTAATTTATCAGGATGATAAGGTCAGAGTTCCTCTTAGGGCTAATTAGATTCTCCCTGAGAAAAATTGTCACCTGAAAGTGGCCACAAAGAGAATTGGGTAAGAAAGTGTGAGACTAGCTCTCCATTGGCTGTCGTTGCTGAGAACAGTGCTTGTGGGCTTGTGGTGACATTGATCTGCATTCGTAAACAGAAGTTGGCTTACTCGTGTATGAATTCATAAACTAGGTGAAGCTGTACCATTTTTTTTTATAAACTATCTTGAACATCCCCACAAACGGCCATTGCTAACATTTCTTTCTCTTTCCTGTTTCTGTGTCCTTATGCAACACCTATACCAAGTGTCTTAATTATATCAGATGCTCATAGTGAGAACCTGATTGCCTAGTTGTAATTTAACATCTAAAAGTAGCAAAAGATCAAATTAATAAATATTGAATATGGAAAAGTAAAGTGGCAATAAAGTGATAGGATTAAAGGGCCCAGTGTGATGGCCTAGCAGCTAAAGTCCTCACCTTGAACGTGCCAGGATCCCATATGGACGCCGGTTCTAATCCCAGAAGCTCCACTTCCCATCCAGCTCTCTGCTTGTGGCCTGGGAAAGCAGTCGAGGATGGCCCAAAGCCTTGGGACCCTGCACTGGCGTGGGAGACCTGGAGGAAGTTCCTGGCTCCTGGCTTCTGATTGGCTCAATTCCAGCCATTGCAGCCACTTAGGGAGTGAATCATCACATGGAAAATCTTCCTCCCTGTCTCTCCTCCTCTCTGTGTATCTGACTTTCTAATAAAAATAAATAAATCTTTAAAAAAAAGTGAACCGATTAGAATCATAAGCAAAGATGAGAAATCATAGGACAGCAGAATTGAATGTGCCTTTAAAAAGGAAATGTGT
Source organism: Ochotona curzoniae (assembly GCF_017591425.1). Taxonomy (NCBI): domain Eukaryota; kingdom Metazoa; phylum Chordata; class Mammalia; order Lagomorpha; family Ochotonidae; genus Ochotona; species Ochotona curzoniae. The sequence goes on along the minus strand of NW_024466004.1, from coordinate 7,168,093 downwards.
CTACAATGTAAGGCATAGCTTGACGGTCTTATAGTAGTGCATTTCAAGCAAAAGTTAAAGTGTTCCTTCATGAAGAATAGATTCTTTTGTGGTTAGCTTCGCTGTCATCTCCATGTCCAAATTTAAATTGGTTAAATGCTACCAGTCTTCTACTTATACTTTTAATGTAGTTCTTGATTTTTTCCCTCCATCTGCAGTTAAGGTTAGCCTATAGCTAATAATAAATTAATCTATTTGAGCTATAAAATCAGTAATCTTAGTCACTTAAATAAGTATAAAATAAAGCATATAATCACTACTTTTACCTATTGGATTGACAAAGATTGATAAAGTCAATGATAGCCAGTAGTAGATGGATAGCTGGAACTCTCACATACTGTAGTAGGCAGGAATGTAAGTTTTCTTAGAGGCAAGTTTGGCACTGTCTGTTGGAATTTAAAATGTGTGTACCTTGGGTCTGGCACAGTGGCCCAGCAGCTAAAGTTCTTGTCTTGAATGCACCGGGAACCTGTATGGGCACCAGTTCTAATCCCGGCAGCTCCACTTCCCATCCAGCTCCCTGCTTGTGGCCTGGGAAGGCAGCCAAGGACGGCCCAAAACTTTGGGACTCTGCGTCTGCGTGGGAGACCCAGAAGAGCTCCTGGCTCCTGGCTTCAGATTGGCTCAGCTCCAGCCATTGTGGCCTCTTGGAGAGTGAATCAAAAGATGGAAGATCTTCCTCTCTATCTCTCCTTTTCTCTGTATATCTGCCTTTTCAATAAAAATACATAAATCTTTAAAAAAATGTATGTACCTTGAGACCCTGCAATTCCATGTCTTAGCATTGTTGCTTTAGGGGAAAAAATGAAGGTTTGCCATTTAGGACTTAAGGATGAATAATATATGATAGGTTCACATAGTGGAATACCATTTATCTGTTAAGAATACATTGGCTATCTTTACTGATGTGGAAATATGTCTGTTGTTAAGTTATAGAAAAAGTCATGTTATGGAATAGTATGTTTAAAATATTATTTTAGGGGGGTGGTTGGTGTTGTGGCACAGTGAGTTAAGCCATGGCTTGGGAAACTGACATCTTAAATCCCAGTGTGGGTTCAAGGCTGGGCTCCTCTGTTTCTCATCTTACTCCGTGCTGATACATCTGGGAAGGCAGCAGATGATAACTTGAGTTATTTTTTTTTTAACTTTTAAATATAAAAAAATTGTTTGATGTTGTTTACATAGTTGAGAAGGATACAGCCCGCGTGGACCACTGATTAGGGTGGGAAGGGTTGAGGAATAAGGGAAAGTGGATGAAACGATCATTTCCAATTTTTATTTCTTCTTCCTGTATATAGAGCAAAGGGAAAGAGAAAAGAAGAGGGCAACTTCCAGTAGCCTAACCCTATCAGTATCCGGGGATGGGGTCAGCTGCTCGATGTCCTCCTAAGGTCCCCAATGTGGAGCATGTTCCAAGGGTACTGCTTATTAGTTTCAATAGTTCTGAAATGCTGTTGATTTCATTGCTCCAAGGATGAGGAAATCCTTCCAAGGTCCATGGGCTGACACAGTCCACCTTAGAGTCTCCATTCTCCAGATACTTGCTGTCAAGGCTTGGCCAAGAGGGCTGTCCAGTTTCTTCTGCCCTCCATGGTACTACACAGCCTCTGCAGGCCTCAATGAACTGTGATGTCCCCCATGTGCATCTGGGCATAACGCTGAATGCACAGGCTTCAACAACCAACGAGGCCCAATTCTGACACATGCACTCCCTGGTCAGATCACAGATCCTGTGATTTTTTTTTCCCCCTAGTTGGAGGTTTTTTTTTTAGTCCAGTGGTTCAGTGGGGGTCCTCAAAGAACCTTGCAAGAGGTTACCCCAGACCTGATTCCCGTGTGTACCAGCCAGCGCAGGGTCTGACTCAGACCTTCACCCACATTAGCCTTCACACACACTGGTGGTTGCAGTCATCTCGTCAGTTCTGTCCCCAGCCCCATCTCATGTGCAAATAAAAGGATGCTGCAGCCCAGCCCAACCCTGAACACCCCACACATGGCTGTCAAAAATGCCAGCAGGAACTGCAGCCTAGTCGGAGTGGTCCCCAATAACCCTCCCCAGGCCTGTCCCCAGTCTCGGTTCCTACACGTGCTGGTATGGGTAGCAGACTGATCCAGTCTGTCCCAGCTTTTGAATACATCATTGAGTGCTGCAGCCTAGCTCAGTCCAACTGACCCTACTGTGCAGCCCACATTTATGTCCAGCCAAGACCTGGTTCTCATGCTCAGCAGTGGGAGCTGAAACTTATCAGAGAGGGAATGACCTGAGTGCTTGGGCCCCTGCCATCCATGTAGGAGACCCAGTTGGAGCTCCTGGCTCCTGGCTTCAGCCTAGCCCAGCCTCAGCCATTATGACCATTTAGGGAGTAAAGTAGTGGATGGAAGATCTGTCACTCTTTCTGTATCTTTCCCTTTACCCTCTAATTCTGCCTTTCCATATAAAGAAAAAAGAAGCAGAACAGCTGGGACTCAAATCTGCTGGCATTGGAGATGGCAGTTTAACTCCCTGTGTCACAACACTGGCTCCTCAAATGTCGTTTTTTTTTTTTTTTTTAAAGATTTGTTTTTATTTCAAAGACAGAATTACAGAGAGAAAGAGGGAAAAACAAACATCTTCTATCTGCTGGTCCGCTCCCCAAATGGCTGACATCCTGGAGCTTTTCTGAGTCGCCCACATGGGAGTGCATGGGCCCAAGGACTTAGGCCATCACCCACTGCTTTCACTGGTCCAGCAGGGAGCTTAACCAGAAACAGAGCTGCCAGCTTTGCCTGTCCTACCACAGCACCAGTACTCAAGTGTTCACTTTTCACTCCAGCTATTCATTATCTATAGTGTTTAATTTTTGAAAGTATGTAACAATAGATCAGTTTAACTGAGAACATTTTTTATGAAAGAATATTTTGTAATAAGGGAGGAGGAGGTTAGCCTAAAGAGAAAACTGTTTCATTCATGAGATATTTGAATACAAAATGAAGTTTGAGCTAGGGTTAGTTGGTGGAGCTTCAAAATCAATGGTGTACAGGCTGGCATGTGGCGTAGTAAGGGAAGCCAGTGTGTGTCCCAGCTGTCCCACTCTGCTCCAGCTCCCTGCTTATGACTTGGGGAAGCAGTGCATGGGCCCCTGCACCCATGTGGGAGACTCAGAAGAAGCTCCTGGCTCTGGCCTCTGATCAGTTCAGCTCTGACCATTGCAACCATTTGGGGAGTCTAGCAGCAGACAGAAGACCCCTCTCACTGTCTCTCCTCTCTCTGCTACTGTGTCTTTCAGATAAAAATAAATCTTAAAAAAGTCAACAATGAAGAACATATATTTGATTTGAAAGACGATCTGTAAAATGGAGATGATAATATTACCTAGTTGTTATAAGTACTAAAAAGCACCTAAGTGCTTGGTATGAGTTCTTTTGTAAACCCGTATAAATCAGGGTGTTGTCTCTTACATGTAGTGGTGATTGCACAGACCTCATAGAAAGAGGTGTTTTCAGTGGGGGTAATGGTTGACCCAATCCTTCCTGTGCTTCACTTTTGATCCTTTTACCCATTGATGCCTACTATCAAAATCTGAAGTACTATGGGCAGGCATTGAGCACAGCAGCGGACTTGCTGCACATCACAGTACCCTGCTTCTTGGCGCTGGAGCCAGCTTCCAGCTAATGTGTACCCTGAGAGGCGGCAGATGATAGCTCAAGTATTTGGATTCTTGCCACCTCCATGAGATGAGTTCTGGCCTCCTTGCTTCGGCCTATCCAAGCCCTGGTTATTGTGGGCATTTGGAGACTGAACCCGCAGATGGAACAACTTTCTCTGTCTCTCTGCCTTTAAAAAGGAAAAAAAAGTTTTCAAAGTTAAAAAAAAATCTGACGTGCTGTCATGTATACTAATTAACATTATTTAAGATGTGTGGCATTTCATTCTGAGACATTAAAAAGGGAGGGACAGTTAATTCCTTTTTTTAAAATGTCATTTTCTGTGCCTAGGGGATATGAAATACACGTCACTTGCAGTGAATGTGTTAGTAAGTTTTTGTTAGCAGTGTGGCGTAATGAGCATATTAGCTACAGCAGCTCCACTGGCAGCCTGCAGTCTGTTTGTGAAATCCTTTAGAGCACAGACAATCTGGTGAAAAGTATCTGAGTAGTTGAAATGTATTGGAGATGGTTAGATTACATAGAACAAATAAAACAGAAAAACCTCTCCATCAAAAAGTAATGTTGCAACACTTAGAGCCTCAAGAAAAGTTGTTTTACCTGGGCTGTGACAGTGGTTTATACAGGAGTTTGCAGTTCTTTTGGTATTTTTGACTCATCATTTAAAGAATTTCTAGATATATTTACAGTTCATGAAACCATTTTTAAGTTATTATTTTATTTTGATAATCTTTACGTAGCTGATAAGGGCACAAATGATCAAGGGCTACAGGAAAGTGGATACATGAAATCATTTTTATGAAAATATTTTAAGAGTGCTGAGTTTCTGGGACAGGTGCTTGGTGTAGCGGTGGACCCCACCTTGGGATGCCCACATCACATACTGGATTTCAGCTCCCAGTTCCACTGCCGTTTCTAGTTTCCTGCTAAGGTGCGTGCTGGGAGGCAGCAGTGAATGGCTCAGAACTGTCACTGCTCCATGTGGGAGGCCTGGATTGAGTTCTTGGCTTATGACTTCAGCCTGGCTCAGCTTTAATGCAGAGGAGTTGAACCAATGAAGGGGAACTCTTTGTCCATCTGTCCCTCTCTCTGCCTTTCAAATCAATATAGTCAATAACTATTAAAAGTTATGAGTTTATTGCTTTTAAATCCGTATATATGTTTATATTTTAATTATTTCTGTCTTGCACCTTCGATTAAAATGTTATCATGAAGAAATTTTTAAAAGATTTATTTATTCTGATTTATTTGTCTTTATTGTGAAGTCAGGATACACAAAGGAGGAACAACAAAGAGAAATGTCTTCCGTCTGATGATTCACTCCCCAAGTAACTACAACGCCACAGCTGAGCCTATCCGAAGCCAGGAGCCCAGGACTTCTTTCAGGACTCACACATGGGTGCAGGGTTCCAAGGCTTTGGACCATCCTTGACTGCTTTCCCAGGCCACAAGCAGGGAGCTGGATAGGAAGCAGGGCCGCTGGGATTAGAACCAGTGTCCATATGGGATCTTGGCGCGTTCAAGGCAAGGACTTTAACTGCTAGGCTACTTCACCAGGCCCTAACTATTTGTTTTATTGCAAAGTCAGATATTCAGAGAGGAAAAGAGACAGAGAGGAAATCTCCCATCTGTTGATTGACTCCCCTAGTAGATGCAATGGCCAGAGCTGCACAGATCTGAAGGACCCTGGAGTCTCTTCCAGGTCTCTCATGAAGATACAGGGTCCCAAGGCTTCGGCCATCCTGAACTGCTTTCCCAGGCCACGAGCAGGGAACTGGGTGGGAAGCGGGGCTGTCGGGATACGAACTAGCGCCCATATGGGATCTCAATGTGTGCAAGGCAAGGACTTTAGCCACTAGGCGACCGTGCTAGGCCTAAGAAAACTTTTTCTTTAAGCATATTTCTTGGAATGTGAGGTAATCAGTAAATTTTTATTGACGAGATGAATATATTCATAAGTGGAAATGTTCTGACTCTGGATGTCATTCATCCGTGACTTGGGCACGAATTTGTGTACAAATGTTCCTGTGATCAGCACTCATTGCCTTGCTCAGTTTCCTATCCCCTGCTTCGTGCACCTCTCATATATTTCTAATGTATGTCTTTAATTATGCATGTTTTTATAAAATATTTAATAATTTTTACATATTTTTAATTACAAAATTTTTCAGTACATCACACTATTGCAGAAATTAGCTATAGCATTCTGCCTGTAAAATGCTGTAAATCTTACTCTTTTTTTTTTTTTAACTATTTTAAGTAAACAGCACATGTTGAGGTGTATTTATGTTCGATGTAGATGTAGTTCCTTGCTCTGAACTGCAGCACATCCATTCCCATGGCAGTGGACACTAGACTACCAGTGATTGTCCTGTCCGTGTCCCTGATGGCCTGCCCACGAGTGGCCTGTCAGGCTGCTTAATGGTTGCATCAGTGCGCAACTCATGTCCCATTCCTGCAGCTTCCTCAACACTTGGCATTGTCTACATTCTAATTAATAGTGTATCATCTTAATTTTTATTGCAAATGGCTTGTGAGTTATTTCCTTTCTGTGAATTGCAGAAATTTTATTAGACATAGGTATGTATTTATAATTCTTCATTAATTTTGGACCATGCAAACAAATATCATCCTCTGGGGCATCATTTGTTAATTATGTCCGTAGTGTTCTTTATTAAACAGAAATGTTTGCTTTTTAAGTATCTTTTTTAAAAAATGTATTTATTTTTGTTGGAAAGGCTGATTTACAGAGAGAAGGATAGACAGAGCTAAAGATCTTCCATCTGCTGGTTCACTCCCCAAGTGGCTGCAATGGCCGGAGCTGAGCCAGTCCACAGCCAGAAACCAGGAGCTTCTTCCGGTTCTCCCACATGGGTGCAGGGTACCAAGACCTTGGACCATCATTCACTGCTTTTCCTGGCCCCAAGCAGGGAGCCTGATGGGAAGTGGAGCACTGGCGCTTGAAACTAGTGCCCATATTGGATCCCGGTGTGTTAGGCCGAGAATTTAGCCACTGAGCCATTGTGCCAGAGCCGAAATGTTTGATTTTGATGTAGTCAAATCCATAATTTTTTAGTTTTAATATGTCCATCATATGAATGGTTATATGACTTTGATCACGTAAAACATCTTTCCAAATTTCTTTCAGCTTTATGACTGAGATGGTGTGAAAGTGGAAGCTGGCATGTAGACAGAGATCTCCTACCTACTGATTTGCTCCTCCAAAAGTATGCAATAGCTCCTGGCTGAGGCTGACGCTGGGAAGCTGGAACTCAATCCTTCTTTCCTGTGGGTGACAGAAACCTATTGCTGAGCCATCACCACAGCCTCCAAGGTTGCACCAATAGGAAGCTGAAGTCAGGAACAGAGGCAGAGGTTAAACTCAGACTCTGCATTAGAGCTAGGCAAGATAACCCCACTATGCATTAAGTTTTTAATGTTTGTGGAACAGTCTATGATTACAGTGCAACATTTGGACCCAGCGTTATTTTTCCCTGTCCAAAAAGCCTGAATTCCTAAGACTCACTGCACTTCTGGCTGAATTTGATTTGTGGTAACATCTTACATTTCTAACTACACGGTGTCTGTCTCTGTCCCCTGTATGACTGGGCTATTTATCTCAGTTTCCAAATTGCACACAGTGGTTATTGTGGGCATGTTTATTATTGCTGACCCTATTCTCTCAGTGCCAATAGTACTGCCCAGTTATTGTGACACCCTGGTGTCCCCCATATTTCTTGGACATACCTTTTAGGCTATCGCACCAGGCCCCATTTGTTCTTTTATTTAAAAACTGGAGGAATTTCTGGTATGCTTTGTATGTTGTAAGATAGTAATATTTTCTAGGGCCCAGCGGTGTGGCCTAGTGGCAAAAGTCCTCGCCTTGAATGCACCGGGATCCCATATGGGCACCAGTTCTAATCCCGGCAGCACCACTTTCCATCCAGCTCCCTGCTTGTGGCCTGGGAAAGCAGTCGGGCATGGCCCAAGACTTTGGGACCTTGCAGCAGTGTGGGAAACCTGGAGGAGGTTCCTGGTTCCGGGCTTCAGATAGGCACAGCACCGACCATTGCGCTCACTTGGGGAGTGATTCATCGGACGGAAGATCTTCCTTTCTGTCTCTCCTCCTCTCTGTATATCTGACTTTATAATATAAATAAATAAATCTTTTAAAAATAAAATAAAATAAAAAAGATAGTAATATTTTCTCAGACTATAAACCAAATATTTTAAAACATACAACTTGAAAACTGTAGAATCTGTTGTAGTTTTTATTCTGTTCTGATTGGCTTCATTTATGCTGAAGAGCGTAGATTTGGTTTGGTTTAGTTTTAGCTCAGTTTAAGAAAAAATCTCCCCTATTCAGAGATCAATAAATTGTCAAAACATGTCAATATTATCCATTTTCCATGTTTATAGTTCCCCAGATGTTAGAAAACCAAATGTTTAAAATAGGCAATACCTATCTATGAAAACCCAACACTTGATCAACAAGTAAGTATAGTTGTAGCACTCATTAATTCTTAGTAGATGACATTAAACCTGATTAGCAAACTGTGTATGGTACAGAGCCCATTGTGCTATGAAAGGACAATGAAGTATGAATTTTAAAAAGACTTGGAGATAAAGAAAACCCCTTTTCCAGGCTGAGCTTTGGTATGGTCTAGAGAAAGTTGGGCAGCGGCCTGCTACTACTCAAGTGTGCCTGAGCGGCCTGCTACTACTGCTTCCTTCCGCTCTTCAGCACGGGATGAGTTCGTGCGACAAAGGATGCTCCTTGCCTGTGCCAACAGATGGACAATATTTGTGCTTTGTTTTCCTGAAGAACCAAAAAGGTGTTTATGGCCACAGTGCGATATGATCAAGTTGTTCTTTTGATTTTTGTTCAGCATCTGAATGAAAAAGAATTTAATTTTTCAAGTGATTGACATAGCCATCATGTCTGAACTTTTCCTAATAATGTGATATGTTAAAAATCTTTTTTCCAGGGCCGAGCACAGTAGCCTGGCAGCTAAAGTCCTTGCCTTGCACATCCTGGGATCCATATGGGCGCCAGTTCGAATAGCAGCAGTCCTGCTTCCTATCCAACTTCCTACTTGTCGCCTGGGAAAGCAGTTGAGGATGGCCCAAAGCCTTGGGACCCTGCACCAGCGTGGGAGACCTGAATGAAGTTTCTGGCTCCAGGCTTTGGATTGGCTCAGCTCTGGCAGTTGTAGTCATTTGGGGAGTGAATCATCAGACGGAAGATCTTCCTCTCTGTCTCTCCTACTTTCTGTATATCTGCCTTTCTAATAAAAAATAAATAAATCTTTTAAAAAATAAAAAAGCAAAAATATTTTTTCTAGCCTGATGTGATGACATAGTGCCTAATTTAGAATTTAGAACTAATTTAGAATTAAGCACTAGTGCCTATACAGAATTATATGATAAAATTCAAAACTTAAAATAAAAATTAGAAATAAATAAAAATAAAACTTTAAGAGTAAATAGATAAAAAAAAAAAAAAAAGAAAGAAAGAAGAGCATCAGAGACTCAAACCCAGGCACTTGGATATGGAATGTGGGCATCTCAAATTGTGTCCTAACAGCTTTGCCAAAGTCCACCCCCAATATGTAACATTTTAAATTTGTAAGCTGTATTTTTAAAATATTAAAATTACATATATCTGTTTAATAATAAATCTTCTCTAATTATTAGGCTGTAAGCACATTTTTTTAAGATTTATTTTTACTTTCTTTGGAAATGTAAATTTACAGAGACAAATATCTTCTTTCCTATGGTTCACTCCTCATGCAGACACAACATCCAGAGCTGAGCTGATCTGCAGCCAGGGACTAGGAGCTTCTTCCCAGACTTGCACGCAAGTGCAGGGTCCCAAGGCTTGGCCCATCCTCTGCTGCTTTCCCAGGCCACAGTTGGGGAGCTGGATGGAAAATGGAGCAACCAGGACACAAACTGGCATCTGTATGAGACCCTGGTGTGTGCAAGGCAAGGATTTTTCTACTGGGCCATCATGCCAGGCCCTGTCTGAACTATTTTCTATATTTTCCTAATATTAAAATAAGAGAACTTTTAAGTGGTGTCACCTGGTCGTTAGTTTTTCTTAAGCACAAAAACATATATTTGAATCTTAGTTCTGTACTTATTCTCTATAGAATTTACTTGTGCCTGTTCCTTGGCTGTAAAACGAAATAAAGATAATGTCTGCCTCATAGTTGTGAGGATTGAATGTGCTAATACATGGAGCAGCGCTTGGCTGGCACACGTGCAAGGCAGTGTAAGTGTTATTATCATCATTGCTATTATTGTTTGGCTGCATAAGTTGGGTAGGGCGTCCAGCATGAATTTTTCTCCTATTCACATCCCGAAAATTGCACTAACAGTAGGAAGATCAAGGAAGAAAAACAAATCTTTGTTGCCAGGCAATGTGTTAGTATTTTGTCTGCATTCTCATTTAATCCTTACTCCAATACTTGTGGTCAGTTAGAAAACCAAGTCAGAATTTAGTACAATCTGATACTAGAAAATACACTCTGGTGGTAACTGCTCTCTGTCACTCCACATCCCAAGCTGGAGTTCACCAGTTATACCAACAGGTAGGCTTAACATACGTTGTCCTGCCGGTTGGGGGCTTTATTGACCCTGTTATCCACATTTTTTGGTTCCTACTTATTATAGCGATTTCTTTTATGTATGTATAATTCCATTCTCTTCCCATTCAAATGTATATTTCAGTAATTTAAGCGGTAGATGTGGGACCTAGATGAAAAATATTTGTGTAATGCATATTAATTTTTAGATTTCGGCTAACTTACAATTTCCCAGTTTTCAAAATCACTGTTACAGTTATTATTTTCATCATACTTCAAAGTAAGAACTACTTCCTAGCATGTTAAGTCTAAATTCTATTTGGTCACATATCTTACTTCTTTACAGAACTAGATACTGTGATCTGGTTTGGGACATCATTCAAAGTTCTTAAAATAGCTTGGATTTAATGTAATTTAACTTTTGTGTTTTTTACAGCTTTAAAATTGAAACTAGAGACTTCTTTATAGAAAAGTAGAACATTTTGTGACTGTGAAATCCCCCTCCTGTGGTGCTAGCTTAGTTTTCCAAGGTTACCTAGGCTTGGGTTTCTTGATCTTGCAATCTCCTTTGCCTCCTGGGTCTGTGTTTTCTTTCCTTGTGCCACTGATTTGCATCACAGTGCAACCAAATATGAAACTTACATTTTTTTTTTCCCTTTTCTGATTTTCAGAAGGGATCTTTTTTTCTCACAGGGCATTTGTACATTTTTGTATACTGAACTGAAGAAAGGGGGGAGTAGAGGTGGGGTGGGCCTTGCTTTGCATTGATGCAAATAACTTCCATGTAAAGCGTCCCCATTCGTACAATGTTTCCAGACCTCCCTTGACCTGCGAGCTTCACCCCCACCTAATCCCAGCTTTGCTCTATTATACTAACTCTTCTTTTCTTCTCTCTTTTCCCTCTCCTCATCATTCTTCATCCCGTTCCTTTCAGAGATAAAACAACAAATTCTTCCCCTTATCTAAGGCAAAGCAATTTCCCTTTCTTGACAACCATTCTGGTGTCTTGACAGCCATTCTGCAGTGAACCACCCACTCCAAGAGGACTGGGCAGGAGAGTGGGGGGCCTGTCTCAAGGGAACACACTTTCACAAAGAGTTTCTTCCAAGAGGAATTCTTGTGTAAGTTGTTAGGATTATAAAACAGAGCGTTTTCCAACCTGTTCAATGGCAGCTGAAACTACCAATCTCAAGGTTTGTTAAGTCCTGCTTTTCTGCATAAAGTATCTGATACTTAGGAAAAAAGATTGATTTTGTAATTTATCCAAATAATCAACTAGCTATATTTGACTAATGTCTAATGTGCCGCGTGTAAAAGTAGATTGCCTACAGACTGCTTTTAAAGATGCATGCTCTTGTATAACGGTCATTGAACTCGCTCAGCACAGAGAATTCCCAGTGCCATCTTGCATTGTTATGTATTTCCCTTATTCAACTAGAATTTTACCTTTTGATACTCAAGTATTTTTGTTACAACGAATTTGTGAATTTGATATTTTAGGTTTTTTATGACTTTAGGATACATGCAAAGATCATTTGTAATCATTAAACCCTAAAATAAATGCATAGATGCATTTTTTGGAGAATAAACTTTTTTTCTAAGATTTATTTTGTTTTTATTGGAAAGGTGAATATACAGAGAGGAGAGACAGAGAAGAAGATCTTCTGTCTGATGATTCACTCCTCAAGCAGCCACAATGGCTGGAGCTGAGCCAATCTGAAGCCAGGAACCTCTTCCAGTCTCCCACGTGGGTGCAGGGTCCCAAAGCTTTGGGCTGTTCTCAACTGCTTTCCCAGGCCACAAGCAGAGAGCTGCATGGGAAGTAGGGCTTCTGGGATTAGAACCGGCACTCCTATGGGACCCCAGAATGTGCAAAGTGAGGACCTTAACCACTATGCCATCGTGCCAGGCCCTGAAGAATAAACTTTTAATACTTCCGTTTATGCATTAGTCTACTCATGGTAATTGAATCTTTGCTATTTGCTTCAAAACAACAATAAAGCTTTTTTTTTCTCCCCACATGTTTTACTTTTGCTTTGAGGACTTGCAAGGCACTTACTGCATTGTGATTTACTAATTATTTTCCGGATTTATATAGAAAATTCACAGACTTGTTTTTTTCTTGCCATGTATTAGCTCAAGCTTACAAATTGCTTCCCTTAGGTATTAGAGAAGAAGAAACCTAACAGATGGCTGTGGAGTAGAATGGAAGAAGACAGAAAAAACTTGTTTAATGGGTAAGAGATAAAACCACAATAAAATATTAATGGGAACTAGTCATAGGTAATGTTCTCTATGGCCGGGCTGTAATATCTTAGCCCTGTTCTGAACTTTTATCACCTACTTTTGTTTTACCCTTGTGAGCTTTTTGGTGTCATGAATTATGCTACGAAGGGAACACAGCTGTTTTTATACGTGGAGACCAGCAAATGTGCTAAAACACATCTAGGAAGTGTCTGGAAGCTTGCTGGAGGTTGGCTAGAGACCCTGTCTGTCATGACCTGTGGAGAGGAATGCTCCACCCCGTTTTCTGCAAACACTCAGCTGCTTTCATGTTGGGTTCGCTGTGGGGATCCTGTTCATTTGAGCAAGTGCAGAGGTGGTAATCAAGCAGTTTCACAGGAACTCAAAGACTTAAGTTTATGAATTATAAAAAAAAGTTTAGTCATGGTAAATCCATATTCTTGTTCTCAGTAATTCAAACATTATGGAAAGCCAAAACTGTCTCGTTGAATCTTAGTCCCCCAGAGTCGATATGACATATATTTGTACAGCTGCCTTCTTTGCAAAGTGATGAAAAATGTGAACTTTGAAGCCAGGATGGATTTGATCAATCACTATCAATATCTGAGTGTGTTAGTCTCTCTATGGCCAATTCCTTGAAAATAAGGTAGGGACATTAAAATGCCTATCTTATATTGATGTTGAGAATTAATAATAGTAATGTTCTCAAATGTTAGCTATAATTTGCATATCTATCCCGGTTGGCATTTTCAAAAATCCATTCATAAAGGCAGCATGCCAGAAAGACAAGAAACAGAAAGAGAGGACAGAGCAATCGAGCCTTTGTCCACTTGTTCACACAGCTGGGCTTGGTCCAGGCTGAAGCCAGGAGCTAGAAACTCCATCCAGGTCTCTCACGTGGATAGTAGGAACCCAAGTTCTTAGGCCATTACCTGCTGCCTCCCGGGAACATTAGCAAGAAGCTGGATAGGAAGTGGAAAGGCAGGCTCTCTGATCAGACACTGCCATATAGGACATAGGTACCCCAAGCAGTGTTAACTCTGCACCCCAATAACCACTTCCTACTTAGCGGTTTTATGTAATGAACTGTCCACACATGAATCTTCCTTTGATACCATCTAAGAGTTAAACTGTCTCAAATAAGGTTAATCCTGGTGGCTGAAGGTTTTTTAAAAAAAGTTTTTCATGAAGGTCTTCTTTTTGGTTTTAAGCTCATTTTTCTCAAAAATTGTTCATGGTTGTGCCCAGTGCAATAGCCTAGTAACTAAAGTCCTTACCTTGCACACGCCAGGATCCCATATGGGCACTGGTTTGTATCCTGGCAGCTCTGCTTCCCATCCAGTTGCCTGCTTGTGGTCTGGGAAAGCAGTTGAGGATGGCCCAAAGCTTTGGGACCCTGCACCCACGTGGGAGACCCAGAAGAAGCTCTAGGCTCCAGACTGCAGATCAGTTCAGTTCTGGCCATTGTCGGAGTGAATCAGCAGACAGAAGATCTTTCCTTTTCTCTGTAATTCTGCCTTTCAAGTAAAAACAAAATGCATCTTTTAAAAAAAGTCAGCGCTTACTGAATATTTGTTGTGAGCCAGACAACATTTTAAGTGCTTTCTTCCTTGTTCCATTCCTGATCTCATTTCATCCTGTCATCTACTTATGAAATAAGTACCATTTTTTCTTTTTAAAGATTTATTTATTTGAAAGGCAGAGTTGCAGACTGGGGATGGGAGGGGAGAGAGAGAAAGCAAGAGAGTGAGAAAGCAAGATCTATTCTGAGGTCACTTCCCAAATGTCCACAATGGCCAAGGCTGGGCCTGACTGAAGCCACTTTGTGGGAGCTTTATCCAGTCTCCCAGTAGCACCACAGGAGACCAAGCACTCAGGGCTTCTCCCACTGCGTTCCTAGGCAGTCGCAGAGAGCTGCATTAAAGCTGGAACAGCCAGGACTCAAACCAGCACTCATAAAGGATGTAGGCATTGAAGGTAGTGGCTTGATGCACTGTGCAATAATACTAGCCCCCCTAATTTGTTTTTGCTTGTCTATGACAAAAACTTTATTATTTTTTTTAAAGATTTATTTATTTTTATTGCAAAGTCAGAGAGGAGAAGAGACGGAAAAATCTTCCGTCCGATGATTCACTCGCCATGCAGCCGCAATGGCTGGTCCTGAGCCAATCCGCAGGAGCCAGGAGCTCTTCCAGGTCTCCCAAGCAGGTGCAGGGTCCCAGAGCTTTGGACTGTCCTTGACTGCTTTCCCAGGCCACAAGCAGGGAACTGGATGGAAAGCAGGGCCACTAGGATTAGAACCGGTGCCCATATGGGATCCTGGAGCGTGCAAGGCGAGGACTTTAACTACTATGCTCTCATGCTGGGCCCTGTGATAAAAAATTTAAAGTCATGTGTCTTAAGTCTGGGGAAAATGTGGATATGAAATGATTGTTCATGAATGTTTTTCCTGACTACGCTTAAATGAATGAACTGTTTTTGCTTCATTGTGAATCATAGGTAATAGATAGAAACTGCCTGATCTAAGGAACACCACATGCTTAGAAAGGACTAGAGTGGCCTGATGTGTAGATTACCACGTAGCTGCTATTCATAGTAGCATGCAGCCAGAAAGATTGAACTGCTCAGCAGTTTGGAACTGATTTGTAATTGGAAAATACTCTTTTTGTCCTGTTAAATAATATTTGAATGGCAGTCAGCAGAAACTTTAGCAAGAGAAGAAAAGCTAGGAGAAAGGTGACTTATGGGTCTCATAATTAGAATGTCATTTATAAGAGATGGTCTAAAAAGTAAATGTGCTTGAACAATTGACATTTACATAGGCACTGGGATGGCTTATAATATGTGATTTCTGTTCTGAGCCTGTCTTGTCAGAAGCATGGCTTTTCTTCAAACAGGAAGTCATTTCCTGTTTAAATAGGTAACTGCTTGAAAAAGGTCATAGAAAGCATTATCTTTTAATTCCATTTTCCATAAATTTTCAATGTCTTGTGGTGAAGTACAAATATTAAAGAACATTAAAGTTACGACAGGGTGGCATACGTTGCCACTCAGTAGCCCTGTATATCATGTTGGAGTGCCTGTTTGAGCCCTGAGTTCATTTCCAGTTCAGGTTCCTGCCAGTGTGCACTCTAAAAGGCAGCAGATGATGGCTCAAGTACTTGGATCCTTGCCACTTCTGCAGGAAACCAAGACTGAGTTCCTAGCTTCAGCCTGGTCCAGTCCTAGTAGTTGCAAGCATTGGGAGAATAAACCAGCAGAAGCTCTCCCTAACTTTCTGTGTGTCTGTATTTCAGTTTTTTTTTTTTTTAAGATTTATTTATTTTATTGAAAAGTCAGAGAGAAGGAGAGACAGACAGAAAGATCTGCGATCCACCGGTTCACTCCATAAGTGGCTGCAATGGCTAAAGTTGAGTCAACCCAAAGCCAGGAACCAGGAGCTGCTTCTGGGTTTCCCACACAGGTGTAGGGTACCAAGGCTTTGGGTTGTCCTCAATTTCTCTCCCAGTCATGAGCAGGGAACTGGATGGGAAGTGGAGCAGCCTGGATACAAACTAGCGTCCTTATGGGAATCCAGCACATGTGAGGCGAGAAAGTTAGCCACTAGGCTCCCACACCAGGCCTTCAAATACATTTTTTTTAAAGGTGTGGTACAGGTTGCAGCTTGAGACACCTTTATTCCTTAGCAGAGTTCATGTCCTGGCTGGCTGTGTGTTCCAGCTTCCTGTTAATACAGATCTGAGAAGCAGTAAGTAATGTCTCCAGGACTCGGGTCTCTGCCACCTACTGAGGAGATCCAGATCCAGCTCCTGGCATCAACCTAGTGCGGCCCTGGTTGTTGCAGGCATTGGGGTACATATACATGGGAAGAAGGTCTCTTTTTTTTTCCTCTGCCTTTCCAATAAAATGAAGATGAGGGCCCGGCGTGATGGCACAGTGGTTAAGGTCCTCGCCTTGCATGCCCAGGATCCCATATGGGCACCGGTTCTATCCCGGCAGCCCCGCTTCCCATCCAGCTCCCTGCCTGTGGCCTGGGAGGACAGTCGAGGATGGCGCAAAGCTTTGAGACCCAGAAGAGGCTCCTGGCTTCAGACCGGCATAGCATCAGCCGTTGCGCTCACTTGGGGAGTGAATCATCGGACGGAATATCTTCCTCTCTGTCTCTCCTCTCTGTATATCCACCTTTCCAATAAAAATAAAATAAGTATTTTAAAAAAATGAAGATGAACAAGTGAAGGTTTTTTAGAAAGGAAAATTCATAAACAACAAACACATTGATGAGATGTCTTGGCTTTCCCATGTTAATAGCATGTGGTCAGTGATATTCTCCTGTCTTTTTTTTTAAGCACCCTCTTTTATTATCCCTTCTGTGTATTGATCAACTTTATGGGTCTTGGTGTGCATGCCTTTTTTTTTTAATGCTTAGCTTCCTGTTTTACACTGCTGCAGGCATAGGCCTGCTGTACATATCTTTTAAAGCAATGTCTTGGGAAGGTAGTCCAGGGATCTTCAAGACCTTTTAGGGCTGATAACAAATCAAAATCATAGTATTGGGCCCGGCGCGGTGGCGCAAGTGGTTAAAGGTCCTCGCCTTGCACGCCCGGGATCCCATACGGGCGCCGGTTCTAATCCCGGCAGCCCCGCTTCCCTTCCAGCTCCCTGCCTGGGCCTGGGAAAGCAGTCGAGGACGGCCCAAAGTTTTGGGACCCTGCATCCACGTGGGAGACCCAGAAGAGGCTCCTGGCTTCGGATCGGCATAGCATCAGCCCGTTGCGCTCACTTGGGGAGTGAATCATCGGATGGAAGATCTTCCTCTCTGTCTCTCCTCTCTGTATATCCGCCTTTCCAATAAAAAAAAATAATAAAAATAAATCTTTAAAAAAAATCATAGTATTTTCATTATACTAAAAAGTTATTTGCCTTTTTCATCCTCATTTTCTCATGAATGTGGGATGAAGCTCACATAATGTGAACTACATAATGTGCAACTTACTGAATACAGAAGCAGATAGGAAAATCCACCTATTTTTCTTAACAGCGACATGAAAGATTTACATAGCTGTACAGTGAAGTTACTTTTTTCATTGAATTTGCCATGAGAAGCTCTGTGGGTTTTTTTTACATCAGAACATTAAAGCAACTGCTGCTGAGACCAGGAACCATGTTGCCTTCTCCCACTGATCTATACCAAACTTAGAAATGTTCCCCAGTTGGAAAAAGACCTTTCAGGAAAGCTTTTTGTATTGCAGCATGAATAGTAACTGAACGTCTACTGTATTCCAGTCCTGTTCTAGGGGCTGCAAACTAGGCAGTGAACAAAACAAGAGTAAATGTTCTCTGCCCTCTTGGAGCTCACCTTCCAGCCTCTATTCTAGCTTTCTAATCCTTTGCCTTTAGTCACTGCTCCTTTTGCGGGGGGTGTTTCAGATCTGATAGCAGCTGTGGCTCTTAAATACTGACAGGTGTTTCTTAGTTTGGTGTGCCAAGGATGACATGACTTGAAATTTTGTGGTGTTTGATTATGGAGAAAGGCATGAATTGATTTTTCTTTTTCAAATATTGTATGAAAACCCCATGAATCAAGAAAGATGGACCTAGCCATTCATTATTGTTGTGGTTGATTTAATAATCTTACTTTGTCTTCAGGGTTAGTACCAGTTTCGTCAAGAAATTAAAAAAAAAAAATTAAATACCAACTGATGTTAGGCTGTTTTTTTTTTTTTTCTTAATTTGAAGAAAAATGTTCTCGCGTGCCTGAGCTTTGCCTGGTGAATTGCTCTCAAGACCCTGTAATTTGTTTAATAGGCTTTCATACAGAAAGAGATTACTTGGTTCATTAGATTGAGTCACTTAATAATGACTTGAAGGTTAACTCATACAGCCATCAGACTTCTACTCCCCAGCTAGGTGTCTGTCTTATCATTCACTTACTTCAACCATTTCTTAGTTCATACAATTGGAAATATGATTAGAATATTAATAGAAAAGGAAGCTGACATTCAAAATGTGAATGACCAAAAATTTTTTCTAATGATTATTTTCACCTTAAGATAGACTTTTAATAGAAGCTCTTTTAAAAAGACTGTTTTTTTTTTTTAATTGGCTAACATTTTGACCTTCCCATCATTCAAGACAGGACAGAAGCTTTTTAATCAGAATAACCAAGTGGCTTTTGAGGATTCATTGTTACTGCCTGCCAGGCAACCTATTCTCACTGGGCCTAATAGACCAAAGACCAGAATGTCTTGAGTTCAGATAAAATCCTAGTCTTCCGTCGAGGGGGAGTTTGGCTTTAGGCTTAGGAGGGGGAACTATGAGGGATTCTACAAACTTACCTCTACTTTGAGAACCTCAAATTCCTGAGCCTTTCCAAGTTCTGAGGTTTTAGCCAGCTTGTATCTTGTTCATTTCTTCTTGATGTAGGTAACATTTACATTTTAGTGTGCTCTTACACAGTGATTTTAATTCTTTGATTTGTGTTACAGCTTCCAGAATTTTCATGAAACTTCTCTTTTGCTGTTGTCTCCCTTTTTCCCATTGTCTCTGTCTTTTGGAAATGTATGACTTTTTCTTTTAAACCCATTAATTGTGATTTGGTGGGAAGGGTTGAGAGGGAAAGGAAATGACTATGTATATTCCTTGTGTTTTACTGGTAGCCCAGAGTTTAATATTCATCGTTAAGCACAAGTACTATACCAAGAATTGTGTTAGATACTTAATCTTCCAATTCTACTGAGGTCTACAAGGTCATTCACATTAGTGGACTTTTTGAGCACTTTTTATATTCAAGGCATCATCATATAATGATCATATCAACTCTGAGACATTTACATAATTATACTTGATTTAGTGAGTAAAGAAAGAAATTCAGAAAAGTTAAATAACACATTTAAAATCACACAACTAGTAAAAACTCATGCCAGATTTGAAATAAATACGTGTTCTTCTATACCATGCCTATCTCAGTTATCTGTTAGCTTTTTGGGTTTTCAGGTAAAGGAACAATACAGTATGGGATGAAAGGCTGCTTTTTGTGTAATACAATGACAAATTTTAAGATTTACTATAGAAAATAAGTAGAAGGTATCAAGATCAACTAGCAGTTGAAGTAGTAGTAAGGTGAGCATACAGTTAAGGGTGGGGGAAGAAACTGGGGGAAAGGGAAGGATAGCAGTAGAGATGGGAAGAGTCGTCAGACTCTGAGCCCTGGATCCCGTGCATGCCAGCAGGCAGTGGCCCTGCTTGCATTGTTTGCCCTCAGTCCTGGCCTTTGCCATGTGTGGCCAAGTGCTGCAGCCTGGCCTCAGCCTGCCTTCTCCCAGCCCCAACTCCCCAAGTCAGATAGGTTCAATTCCATGGAACAACCTGGCTTAGTCTATCACCACCCACACCTCTCTGTGTAAATCAGCGGGTGCTGTAGTCTAACAGAGGTGAGCCTATAAGTCTCTTACAGAATCTTCCCCCACATCTGGTTCTTTCATGTTGTGGTTGGTACTGTGCCTCAGATTGCCCATCAGCCTGCTGCAACACTCACAGGTGGTTATTGCGGCCTGCCCAGCCAGGCATGCCCCACCTCCAGCACCAGCACCAGCTTTTGTGTGCATCAGTGGGTGGTGGGTGATACTTTTTAGCCCAGCACAGGTCTTCCACGTGTGTGGGTGCCTTGGTCTGACCCAAACATGCCCTCATGTTTTCCCCCTCTAAGCCACTCTGTCTCAGCTCCCTCACCTACCTGTGTGTGCAGTGGCTGTTGCAGGGTGAAAGAGAGATCATGCCGGACAAGTCTAGGATGTATTAAAGAGTCTTTTATTAACCAAGCTTGGTGATGATAACAGGGCCCACTAGATATTAGCAAATGAAGTCAGTATGGCAATCCAGTCTGAATCAAAACCCCAAGAGGAACAAATGGTCAGTACCCTGAAGTCCATCTGTTAAACTGAAGACCTATGTCCCAGCTCCCCCAGCAATAAAAATATCCTAACAGACTTGCAGCGAACAACCTGGGCACACTTACACAAAGCTGCAGACATTCACCTTTCCCTGGCTTCTCTGTCCACATTCCATTACTGCTAGGCCTCACCTCTCCTAGAACTCTTGAAAGTACACAAATTTAAAAAAAGCATCTTCGCATTTGCATCTTCATTGACTCACCCAAGCCGTGAACAAAAGGTGA
The DNA here is from genome assembly GCF_017591425.1 of Ochotona curzoniae. NCBI lineage: Eukaryota > Metazoa > Chordata > Mammalia > Lagomorpha > Ochotonidae > Ochotona > Ochotona curzoniae. Next base: position 7,147,402 of record NW_024466004.1, on the reverse strand, counting down.
GGAATACAGATATACTTGGGAGTATCTGTCCTCAGAGTCTGTCACAGAAGCCAGAGAGCAAGTGGGTACCAGGAAGGCCAGGAGTTGGAGTGCCAGAGCTACAGAAGCACAAAACCGAAAGAGAGCCCCTTCCTAACTAACATAAGCGTTTATGGGGGCTTGGGAAGGATGTGGTTATGCAACAATGTCATACTGCTCTCTCAGGTTGCAGGTGATGATGGGTGAGTGTCATTTGACACACAGGTGGATCATGTAGGTGAGGGAGGCCTGGATTCCAAGCTTGTGACCCTGAACTAGCTACCTAAGACCACAATAGAGGCTTGGTCTATGGAAGCCCCCCAAGGTCATTCTTCCTCTGTGAAACATGCCTTCAGCTACTCTCACTCCAGTACATCTCCAGACCCCCTTCCCTTTGCAAACTGCAGCACCCCTACCCCGACCTGGGTGCTGGGTAGTGTGCCTTACCTGGCATTCCCTGCCATCCTCACTTATCTCTTAAAAAAAAAAAAACTATGTTGGCACATTGCTGTAGTTATACAAATTTGACATTAACTAGTCCCAGAGTGCCTGCCAACCACTAGCTGATTTTCTCCCAGCAGTTTAACACTTTCCTAGATACAAGGAAACCTAGGCAGTTGCCTGTAGTTGGGGTGAGCCATTAGTTTTTGAAATATTTGTATATGGTATAAGCCAGTTTATATTAAATATTGTGTGTCTTTTTTTGAGAGATTTATTCTTTTACTTGAAGTCCGTTACAGAGAGGGTAAGAGAGAAAGAGCGGGCTTCCATCTAGTGTGTACTTCCCAGATGACCACAGCAGCCAGAACCAGGCCAGGCCAAACTCAGGAATTTGGAATGCCATTTGGGTCTCTCATGAGCATGCAGGATCCCCAGTACTTGGGCCATCTTCTGTTGGCTTTCCAGGCACATTAGCAGGGAGCTGGATTGGAAGTAGATTAGGCAGGACTCAAAATCAGTTACCTGTAAGGGATGTCAGTATTGCAGGTGACCCACTGAGTCACAACAGCCCCGATATTTTTCAAAATGCATAAAATATTACTGGAACTGTGAAGGATGCTTTATGAACAATAGTTACCTCTAGATGAACTACTATTTTGGAAAGCAGATGACCTAGGCTGTGCTAGTATATTTCTGGACCTTATCATGCCTGAAAGTATTCTGATCAAAAAGATTCTATTTTACAAAATTTCAGATTAAAAATTACTTTAAAAAAAAAAAGGACTCAGGGGCCCGAAGAGGTAGCCTAGTGACTGAAGTCCTCACCTCGAACACGCCAGGATCCCATCTTGGCACTGGTTTGTGTTCTGGCAGCCTTTGTCTCTCCTCTTTGTATATCAGACTTTCCAATCAGAATAAAATAAAAATCTTTAAAACAAAAGGATTTATTTATTTTTATTGGAAAGGCAGAGGAGAAACAGAAAAATCTTCCATCCGTTGGTTCATTCCGCAAGTGACCACGACAACCAGAGCTAAGCCAATCCAGAGCCAGGAGCTTTTTCCCAGTCTCCCACGTGAGTGCAGGGTCTTAAGACCATCCTCTACTGCTTTTCCAGGTCACAAGCAGGGAGCTGGAAGGGAAGGGAAGCAACTGGGACACGAACTGGCACCCATACGGGGTCCCAGTGCATGCAAGGTGAGGATTTAATCACTGAGCCATTGCTGCTTGAGTCAAGTGGCCACTGAAGGGGGGAAAGCAGCAGATGGAAGATCTTCCTGTCTCTCCTTCTCTCTATAAATCTGGTTTTCCAATAAAAATAAATATTTTTTTAAATTTATTTTTATTGGAAAGGCACATGTACAGAGAAGAGGAGAGACAGAGATGAAGATCTTTCTGATGGTTCACTCCCCAAGCAGCAGCAACAGCTGGAGCTAAGCCAATCTGAAGCCAGAAGCCAGGAGCCTTTTCCAGGTCTCCCATGCAATTGCAGGATTCCAAGGCTTTGGGCCATCCTCAACTGGTTTTCCAGGCTACAAGCAGGGAGCTGGATGGGAAACAGGGCTGCCGGGATTAGACCGGTCCCCATATGAGATCTTGGTGTGTGCAAGGCGAGGTCTTTAGCCACTAGGCTACTGTGCCAGGCATGCAAATCTCTCTTTTATGACAACTTTGGGGAAGAGGTAAGACTGATTACCCCCATTATGAAAGATGAAAGTCTCCCATTTTAGGATGATTTTGGTTCTGCAGGCTCTCCTGAGACAGACTGTTCAGCAATTGGGAAAATATCTGAGTGATGGGACAGCAATGCAAAGGTAGATATAGATGAAGCCGTGAGGAACCTGAAAACTGCTCCCTCACACGCATTACTGTTGTGCGTACTAAGACACGCACATCCCATTTGCATTTTGCCCTTATCCTCAGTCTGAGATGCCTGCTACTTTCCTGATTAATGTGAAAGTTGTTGAACAGGAGACCAAGCTGCTTCTACTGAGAGGTTATGACTGAACTAAACAGCATTGCTGGGATTCATTTGTTCACCAAATTCTCTCTTACTGACACACCAGGAAATCTCTGCGATGCCTGGGGTATAAAAATGATAGTAATGGGCCCGGCGGCGTGGCCTAGCGGCTAAAGTCCTCGCCTTGAAAGCCCCGGGATCCCATATGGGTGCCGGTTCTAATCCCGGCAGCCCTGCTTCCCATCCAGCTCCCTGCCTGTGACCTGGTAAAGCAGTGGAGGATGGCCCAAAGCTTTGGGACCCTGCACCAAAGTGAGAGACCCGGAGGAAGTTCCTGGTTCCTGGCTTCCGATCGGCGCAGCACCGGCCATTGCGGCTCACTTGGGGAGTGAATTATCGGATGGAAGATCTTCCTCTCTGTCTCTCCTCCTCTCTGTATATCTGACTTTGTAATAAAAATGAATAAATCTTTTTTTAAAAAATGATATTAATATGGTCTCAAAGACCTCAGAGTGGAATCAAGTGGATTAGGATACTAGGGAATTTAGTTAGACATGCCACAATGCTGGGTGTGAAAAAGATATAGGTATACCAATGAGGAGTCCTTCATGCTATAGGTTAACTTCTGAATTGTGGCCTTTTTCGTTCACTGTTGAACATTGTGTGTCACAAGCCCTTCCTCCTCTGTCTTCTCAGCCCTCCAGGCCCATTTCCACAGGTCCCTGCTTGCATTTCTCATTTTTCCCGGCATTCAGTAGATTCTCATAACTGGAAGGGAACAGCTACCAGGTCAGTTAGCAGAAGGAAAACAATAAAAACAAATTCATATATGGTTTATTTTCTGGTATCTTAGAATTAAAATTAATACTGCTGTTACAATAATAGAACTACATTTATGTAAGTAATATTAAAAATACACTGGCTTTTATTCTGTCGAACACTATTTCTGAGATTATTTCTGGTAATATCTCTCGTTAGTGTTTTTCTGTAGGCCAAATTTTTATAAGCTAAAGTCTGTTCGAAACTCTTGCTTTTATATCCACAGTTAGAGATTTTGATATTTTATAAAACATTAAGATAACATATGACTATCAAATTTTAAAAATTATTCCTGGAAGTTTCTGTTCTTTATAAGAAAGAACCAGCATGTGATATAGCAAGTGGGTAAAGGTGCCACCTATGACTCTGGTATCCCATATGGATACTGTTTGGAGTCCTAGCTGCTGCACTTCTGGTCTAGCACCCACATAATGGCCTGGGAAAAGCAACAGAAGACAACCCAAGTGTTTGGGCCCCTACACCCAAGTGACAACCTGGAAGAAGCTCCTGGCTCCTGGGTTTCCTGGCCTCGACCCAGCCATTATGGCTCTCTAGGGGAATAAACCAGCAGATGGGAAACCTGTCTTTCTGTCTTTGTATTTCCTTTTCTCATTGTAACTCTATGTCCAAATAAATAAATAAATCTTTAAAAAAAATAAAAGTCACCCCTTTGTACCTAGTCTGCGGCTGAATGCTACTAAGAACATAGCAGTTTGTGAACTTTGAAAAGGGAAGTAGTTTTGGGTGGATTCAAAAAGACCAGGATTTGAAGTGCTTCCAATCCACCCTGGGGCTTCTACCTTTTTTTTGTTGTTTGTTTGTTTGTTTGTTTTCACTGCCCTCTAGCCTAGAGTAAAGGTAACCCAACCCGGAGATGAGCACAGGTGTGGATGGAGAGCTCAGGATAAACCCTCTAGTCTCTTCTGTTTTCTTGCTTTTTCTTCCTCCTCCTTGCTTCTCTGTTCTCTTCCTCTTCCCCCACCCCTCCACTTATTTGAAAGGCAGAGCTACATGGAGTGACATGGAGAGACAGAAAGAGAGATTGTGCATCTACTGTTTCATTCCCTCAGCTGAGAGTTGGTCAGTCCAAATCTAGAAGCCGGGAACTTCTTCTGGGTCTCCCATGTGGATGCAAGAGCCCAAACACTTGGGCCATCTTCCACTGCTTTCCTAGATCATTAGCAGGGAGCTGGATTGGAAATGGGACAGCCAAGACTTGAACCAGTGCCCATGAGGGATGACAGCACCATAGGCAGCGGTCTGAAGCCACTGTGTCACAGTGCCAGCCCTGGAAATTGAGTTCTAACATCCAGGGAGAGAGAGGCGCCTCCCTTGGGAGCCTTGTTCTCTCTTGTGCCATAGTGCCAGGGAATCGTGGTGGTGGAAGCCGTAGTGACAGCGTAGTAGCCCATGGCTACTGGGAAACCCTAGGGCAGTTGGAGAGGCTGCACACCTTAAAATTGGAATAAATCTTGATCACTTTTTCTTCTTTCTATCCTCATCCTGTTTTAACCCCCCAAAATATTGCCATAGTTGGGTAATTAAAGCCCTACGTTTCTGATGGGATGACAGAAGAGGAAAGTGTACCGGAAAGAAAGTGGAGAGGGGAAAGCTCAGGAAAGAGAGACCTCCTTAGTTGTCTTTCAACCTCTGGGCCTGCCCCCAGACAACACATGCGTGGATTTGATCCTCAACAGCAATCCCAAAAGACTTTGAGAATTAAATGGATTTGGCTACCCTGACTACTGGGTAGCACTCATACCAGACAAATGTGAAAAACTCAGCATAACTGGTAGATATGTCAATTACTCGCGCAGACGTTTGATTGGAACTTGGGACTTGAACAGGCTGATTGCTTTACCCAAACTAACTATTTTTTATAAATAAGACAGTCTTATCTTCAAAATGTCCAGGATACAAAATTAGTAAGGACCAGAACAACCTTACCTCATGTGGAAAAGACAATCAGCTGATGCTATTAACAAGTTAATTGCTATAACCCTGCACTTAGATTGTGCCTGGAACTGGTTTGCCAAGTGTAGGCTCTATCATGTGCATGGCTGGACCAGTGATCTTTGCCAGGGAAGCTGGTGCATTAACTGGCGCAGATCTCTCGGAGCTGAGCTAGTGCTGAAGAAAGTTCTTCCTGATTCACATGGACCTGTGGAAGAAGAAGAGATAGTTACAGTAAAAAACAAACCAAAAAAAGGTCCTACTCAGACTTCATAAAACTTACTGTGCAAGTTCTGGTAAAGGGACTTTGCTCCAGTGAGGTACAGAGTTGAAATAGCATGTCATATGACTCAATACACACTTTGTTAAGCTCTTTGTATGTTTTTACTTTTCATATGATTCTTTCCATTTTTATTTTTTTAGGCATATGGTTAAATATGCTTTGAGGCTATTATTCAATGTTAAAATAGTCAGTTGAACAACACAGTTGTGGAAAGCCATCCCTGATCCTTTGCAGCTAAAAGAGAACTGCTGGAGAGCAGATCGCCCACCAGCTGCAGGCACTGGCCCGTGATTTGTAGCTGCAGAGAATGCACAGCGTATGGCAGAGTTTGCACCTGCCATCTTCTTAGAAAGCATCTAGAGACTCCTCAATTTTCCCTAGCTTATTTGCCATTATGATTTCTTCAAGGCTCCAATGATGCAAATGAGGTGTCCTGTGCTTTAGTGTATCTTCCACATGTTTATTTTGCAAAATCTTCTTCAGTTATATCTGTTGAGTTTATCAAATAGCAACTACTTGGGAATTTAAAGCAGAGAATTCCAGTAAACATTCCTGACAGAGGCTGCCCAAAGTGTTGGAGCTTGTATTATCACAAGTCAAGTCCTTAAATCCTTAAGTGTGTCAGGTTTCCAGTTGTGCATATAAAAAAAAAAAAATACAGAGGTCTGAAAGAAGGTAGTTTTGAATCACAAACAAACCTAATACATTTGAATAGCAGGACCAGGTTGTGTGAAACTACGCAGTTGATTTCTACTTGAGGAAGTGAGTAAGACCCTGGCACAGTAATATGCCCAGAAATGCCCTGTACATTACCTTTATAACATTTGACCCATGTGAAGGGGAATCTGTGGGAGTCTGATGGAAGGATCTCAACAGGGGAATAAGTTTGTCAGAGTCTTAGTTTTGTTAACATTTTCAGCTTGTGATCTGGGACAAGTCAGATCCTTGTATAATGATTGGCGTTTCTTAAACTCTATGCTCTGGGCATTGCTGTACACATTTTATATCCATCCATCAATTTAATATTTACAACCCTATGTAGTAGAAGCATTATTGTTTCCATCCTACAGATAAGGGTACTGAAACCCCAGGGGATCACATACAGCTCCCAAGTCACACACAGTTAATAAAGAGAGAAGTGGAATTATTCCATAGGCAGCTTGGCTTGACCTTGCTATGCTATTTTTCAGTTTATTTTTAAATGACAGATTTTCAGTGTTTGCCTTAACTATTTTATATAGTTGTCAGGAATAGGAAAGGAAATAATAAGCATTTTTAATAAGGAAATAGTACTATACAAAAGAAAAATAAAGTGGAAGAGTCACTGTTTGATAGTTGCCATGAGGATCTCTTCTTTAGAGAGTTCTAAAGAAGGCTAAAAGGCTCTCCAAGGCTTTGTTCTAAGTGGATTTGATCTAAAACAGTAGTTCCCAGGTTTTTGTGATGAAATGGATCTTAAAATACACTTGTGGGGCCCGGCACGGTAGCCTAGTGGCTAAAGTACTCACTTTTCACACGCCAGGATCCCCATATGGGTGCTCTACTTCCCATCTAGCTACCTGCTTGTGGCCTGGGAAAGTAGGAGAGAATGGCCCAAAGCCTTGGGACCCTGCACGCATGTGGAAGACCCAGAAGAAGTTCCTGGTTCCTGGCTTCAGACACCTCAGTTCTGGCCACTGCGGCCACTTTGGGAGTGAACCAGTGGATGGCAGATCTTTCTGTCTCTCCTCTCTCTGTAAATCTGCCTTTCCAATACAAATAAATGAGTCCAAAAAAACAGATATGTGAATGTACTACTGCCCCAATGCAAACAGCCATCCACTGTTTTACCATGAGAGAAAGAATGTTTTAACATCAGGAACACTGGAGAGATGAATCAACCTAACAAAGGACCTATGTTTCCAAGAACAAAACCAGTGGAAATCCGATCCTCACCAGTAAAAGGCCTGGTCTGAAGATTAGTAGTTGGGAAACTTATTCTTCTAGCCTAGTAGATCTGGATTCTGTTTGCGGTTATGGTAAATTCTTGGAATAAAATGAACTTATAAGTGATATAATCTCACCCTTTGAGTAGTGTATTCAGCCACATGCTTGTTAAACTACACATACCTGTAGCTAATCCTGCTTAGGCTCTTATATTTGTCTTGCACCCTGAGATGGCTTACTTATGCAAGTTCTCTGTGTATTTTCGTCTTCTTTTTTTTTTTAAGATTTATTTATTATTATTTTTTCCTTTGGAAAGTCAGATATACAGAAAGAAGGAAAGACAGAGAGAAAGATCTTCAGTTCACTAATTCATTGTCCAAGTATCTGCAGTGGCTGGAGCTGAGCCGATCCAAAGCAAGCAGCCAGGAGCCAGGAGCTTCCTCTGAGTCTCCCACACATGTGCAGCCTCCCAAGGCTTTGGGCCATCCTTAACTGCTTTCCCAGGCCCCAGGTAGGGAACTGGATGGGAAGCAAGTGGCTGGGACATGGAACAGCACCCACAGGGATTCCAGCATGCAACGCAAGGACTTTAGACACTAGGCTATTGTGCTGGGCCCATTTTTCATCTTCTATATGGATTGTAAACTCTGTGACGTACAGATCTTATTTGTATTGAACAAAAATGTTAATGCTAGCTGCTTTTCTTTATTGTAATAAAAATGTATGCCATACAATTTACCATCTTAATGATACTCAGTATATATTCTTGCTATAATATTTGCGTTACTTAAAACAGATGTTCAAAACTTTCATGGGTCTGGCACGATGGTCCAGTGGCTAAATCCTCACTTTGCACATGCTGGAATACTGTGTGGATGCCAGTTCATGTCCTGGTTGCTCCACTTTTCCATCCAGCTCCCTGCTTGTGGTCTGGGAAAGCAGTAGAGGATGGCTCAAAACCTTGGGACCCTGCACCTGCCTGGGAGACCCGGAAGAAGTTCCTGGTTCCTGGCTTCAGATTGGCTCAGCTCTGGCCATTGCAGCCACTTGGGGAGTGAAGGAGAAAACAGAAATCTTTCTCTATGTATCTCCTTTTCTCTGTAAATCTGCCTTTCTAGCAATAATAAATAAATCTTTAAAAAAAAAAAACTTTTTAAATTTGCAAATCTGAAATGATATACCTACTAAACAACACCCCTCCATTTTCCCCTCTTCCCAGCCCTGAGCAATCATCATTCTATTTTCTTGTTTCTATGAATTTATTTGTTTCTTAATCTGTTTTTGTTATTATTCAAAGTATTTTGAGATCTGGTGATTGATGAAGAGTGAAGGCTACCCAGCTCACCGTTCTGGAGGCTGGGAAGTCTCTGGGCATGGAGGACCGTGGAGTGAGGGCCTTCTTCCTCTTCCTAAAATGCTGGACAGAACGGATGCACCAGGACAGGTCTCCCTTCCTCTGCTTGTAGATCTGCTCATGCCAGTCTGATCAGCTCATCTAATCCTAATAACCTTCCTGATACTATTAGCGTGTGATTTTGGGGATGAAGTTTTCAATCCATGAATCCTGAGTGATGTACAATCTTAGCACTATATAAATGGAATCATACAGTATTTGTTTTGTGCCTGGCTTCATGTAATGTCCTCTGATTCATCCTTGTTGTAGCATATCAGAATTGCTTCCTTGTTTGCAATAGATAAAAATCATTCTCTCTCTCACACACACACACACACACATACACACATACACACACCACATTAACTTCTGCATTCATTCACTGATGGACATTTTAGTTGATTTGATTTCTTGGCTCTCAGAAATAGCACTGCTATGAATATTGGTGTAAATATCTCTTTAAGTCCTGCTTTCAGTTCTTTTGGCTTTGATCCAAGAATGGGATCACTTGATCATGTGGCAATTTTTTTTAAGGTCTGTTTTCTTTACTGGCATAATGACATCTCCATATTGTTTTCCATATAGTTTCATCATTTTCCAATCCCTGCCAGCATAGCACAGAAGTTCCCATCTCTCCATAGTTTTACCCACCCTTGTTACTTTCCATATTTCAGATAAAAGCCATCCTAATGAATGTGAAGTGAAACCTCTTTGTGGTTTTGATTGGCATTTTCCTTTTGATGATGATTTTGAACATTTTTTCATGTGCTTGTTGGCCACTGATATAACATATTTACAAAAATGTCTAGCCAACTACTTTGCTACCTTTTTAGATATTTTTTAAAAGATTTATTTTAATTTTTAATTAATTTATTATTTTTTCAAGTAATGATTACATGGTTGATCAATATGGGAAGGATCAAGGTTTAGGGAAATTTGGGTGAATTCATTGCTTCCAAATAGATACTTTTTTTTTTTTTACTTATTTATGTTTTATTTCATTGCAAACATAGGGAGAGAAAGAGAGAGAGATCTTTTCATTTCTCCCTAAGTACGTTGCTTCTAGCTAGGACTGGACCAGGTCAAATTTCCTATGTGAACAGCAGGACTCAAGTATTTGAACCATCATCTTCTGCTTTCAGGTGCTCATTAGCAGGAAGCTGGAATCAGGAGCAGTCAGGAGTAGAACCCAGGTGCTTCAGTTTGGGATGTGAGCATCTGAGCCACTGTGCCAATCACCTATCCTTTTGCCAAAAAAAAATTTTTTTTTGAAGCTCAGCTTCGGCTGTTGCAATCACCTGGGGAGAGAGCAGTGGATGAAAGGTCTTTCTCTCCGTCTCTCCTTCTCCCTGTAAATCTGCCTTTCCAATAAAATCAATCTAAAAAAGAAAAAAAAAACTGCAAGAACATGTCAGCCTTTTTTTTGAAGATTTATTCTTCCATCCACTGGTCCACTCCAAAAATGAACACAATGGCGAGCAGTAGGCCAGTCCAACTCAAGGAGACAGGGAGACAGAAGGTTCTGTGAATGCAGGGGCCCAAACTCTCAGGTCATCCTCTGCTGCTTTCCCAAACCACCAGCAGGGAGTTGGATCCGAAATAGAATAGTGGAGACATAAATCAGTGCACCGCAAGAAAAGGCTTAACATTCTGTATCGTGGCACCGCCCCTATAGTTTTATTTCTTATATTTAGTCCTCCATCTATTTTGAGTTAATTTTTGTATATAGTTTAGAGTAAGGGTCCAGCCAAATTATTTGAGCTTTGGTGTCCAACTTTTGAGCAGTATTTGTTGAAAAGACTGTTTCTTCCTCCACTGAGTGACCTACCTTTGTCAAAGATCATTTACCATATATATACCCAGAGTTTGTTTGGGACTCTGTGCTAGTCCATTGATCTGTTTGTCTTTCATTATAACCTTACCTTAGTGTCCTGATTCCTATCATCTGTAATATGTCTTGAAATCAGCAAGTATAAATCTTCCAACTTGATTCTTCTCAAAAATTATTTTGAACCAATGAGGTCATTTAACATTCCATATGATGTGCCCAATGTGATAGCTCAGTGGCTAAATCCTTGCCTTACATGAGCCAGGATCCCATGTGGGCTGGTTCATGTTCCAGCTGCTCCACTTCCCATCCAATTCTCTGCTTGTGGCTTGGGAAAGCAGTAAAGGATGACTCAAGGCCTTTGGGACCCAGAATGCGTGTGGGAGATCCAGAAAAAGCTCCTGGCTCCTGGCTTCAGATCAGCGCAGCTTCGGCTGTTGCAGTCACCTGGGGAGAGAGCAGTGGGTGAAAGATCTTTCTCTCCGTCTCTCCTTCTCCCTGTAAATCTGCCTTTCCAATAAAAATAAATCTAAAAAAGAAAAAAAACCTGCAAGAACATGTCAGCTGCAAAGATAATCTTGCTTTTTCATTTCCACTTTGAGAATAATTTTATTTAATTTTTTATTTATTTGTATAGGAAAGGCAGCTCAGATTTATAAAGAAAAGAAGAGACCAAGAGAAAAATCTTGTACCTACTGGTTCAATCCCCAAATGGCACTAATAGCTAGAGCTGAGCCAATCCAAAGCCAAAAGCCAGGAACTTCTTCCTGGTCTCACACATGGATGTGGGACCCAAGGTTTCAAACCATCCCCCTCCACTGTAAGGAGCTCAATCCGGTCTCCTAAGTGAGTGACAGGCCCCAACTGCTTGAGCCATCCCCACTGCCGCCAAGGTTTCTTGTTAGCAAGCAACTGGATTTGGGAGTCAGAATCAGAAAGTAAACCTACACACTACAGCATAGAACAGGTGCATCTGAACTGGTGTTTTAAGTACTAGACCAGATTCTAGCCCCATCCCCCTCACCCTTCCATTTTTCATACTTGAGTAACCCAGCAAAATTAAACTGTAATCAATTTGGCTTTCATGAATGCATTTCAGAATCTTGTAATGGAAATATTAATAGCATGAGCATTTGTTTGAGTTGCCTAAAACCTGCTATGCATACTAAATGTGTATTTGTCATCCTTCCATCTATTCATCCATCTTTCTGGAAGGCATTTTAAACCCTTGCCATTTTGGAAGGCACCAAATAAATGCAAGATATTGCTATTCAGAAATAAACTGTGTTCACTCATTGAAGAATTACCCTTTGATGCTGGGTAGGAACTCAGATTGAAGATTTTAGTGGTGACTTGGTCTTAGAATGATGTATCCCAACATCTTGCAAACATCTCCCCATTTCTATTGTTATTTTTTTCCCCTTCCTGTCTCTTAAATACAACCAAGTTTAAATGGTCCCTGAAGTACTTGGGAATCTTCAGCTTGCAACGGTCCATTCAGTAGAACACTGCTACTAACTTTGAGTTTTGATTTTTTTTTCCAGAGTAGCAATTTAGGATGTTAGGCAGCAACTCAGCAATAGTTTTTTGTCAAACACATGATCTTGAGAGTTAGCAACCGATGCCCAAACTGTGATGTTTGGTAGATAAGGTGTTTTAAATGCACTTGAAATGAAGCACTGAAGAACCTGGGTTAGGTTAATAATTGAGGCTTTCCAGGGATTATCCATCAGCCCACTCTTCATATGAGGTAGGAAGTAGAAATCTTCCTGCTATTTCCCGTGTGTCCTTGGAATCCACACAGTGGTTATTTCACCTACCTCTGCTTTGTTTGAGCATAGATTTTCAAACCTGTGATGTATAACAGGTTTAAGAGAGTTGTCACCTTACTTAGGAGAAGTAGTGAGACAGAAGCCCTGGAAGGTGTTCTACCTGGAGCTTTTTAGATGCTTTCTGTTACAAACTGAAGTCATTTTTTTTTTTGGAGGTTTTATATAGAGTATGGAGGAAGTCTTTACAATAATGTTGCATGTCAGTGGTTAAACATTTCATCATTTATTCCAGCTAGGTCAACAAATAGGATATGTATTTGTTGAGTAGCAACAAATTTATGTCCTTTAAGTGTATCTCTATTTTTTATTGCTTGAGCCATCACTTCCTCCCCAACACACACACACACACACACACACACACACACAGACCAGAAAAGTAGCTAAAAATACTACAAGATTTTCAGTCATAAAATAATAAAATATTGAATGATACTAGTGTTTTGAGACATCAAATTAGTCCTTTATTTTAGCTAAGTGATAACTTGTCATGTTTCCTAATCCTGTGGTGGTTTTCATGGCTCAAGCATAGTGCTTGGTAAGTGAGTTATCAGTAAAATATTAGGCCAAAATTAATCCCTAGTGATAAAAAGCTTCTTACAAAAAAAAGTTCAATGAAAGCTGATATCTTTGAACATCATATTCCTTCCAGTTGGAAAAGAATAACTTTGTTTAAATGTACTATGTTGTTGGGAGCCATTAAAAGTGACATCCTTACTGAGCTTTTATTTTTTCTTTCCAAGCAGCACACAATGTGCATGAGCCAAGCCTTTTTAAACATTTGCTTTTTTTTGCCAGCACAGATTTGATTTGGGTAAACTAGGGTGTAGAAATTGGCCAGTGCATCCATGTGTCATGAGGAAAGCTGACAGTCCTGTACGGTGCTCTGCACCAGAGCCAGGACTGGGAGGAGCAGGTTAGTGAGCAGCCAACACAGAATTCCACAAGGTAGTTATCTCTTTCTGATGCAAAATAGTTCCATTTATTATCCAATAAAAGTATTTCATGTAGGATGAAAAGTCAAGACTGGGAGCTAGGGGCTGGTGCTATGGGAGAGCAGGTTAAGCCACCACACGCAGGACTTGCATCTTGCATCTTATATGGCTGCTGTTTTGAGTGCTGCCTGCTTCATTTCTGTTCCAACCCCCTGTTACTATGCCTGGGAAAGGCCCGAATGTTTGTTCCCCTACACATACATGGGAAACCCACATGAAGCTCCTGGCTCCTGATTTCATCCTGGCCCAGCCTGGCTGTGTAAGGTCATATGAGGAGTGAACCCGCAGATGAAGATTATCTCTTGCTGTTTCTATAACTCTGCCTTTCATATAAATAAATAAATCTAAAAAAAAAAAAAAAAAAAGACTAGCAGTTAACAAGAGTAAAACATGTCCAGGAAGAAATGGAACTCAGCTCTTTGTTCTTTTTATTTATTTATTTTTCTAATTGGAAAGTCAGATATACCAAGAGGAGGAGAGAGAGAGAGGAAGATTATCCATCCGATGGTTCACGCTCCAAGTGGCCGCAACAGCAGGAGCTGAGCTGTTCCGAAGCCAGGAGCTTCTTCTGGGGCTCCCACATAGGTGCAACCTCCCAAGGCTTTGGCCCACCATCTGCTGCTTTCCCAGGCCATAGGTAGGGAGCTGGATGGGAAGTGGGGCTGCTGGAACACAAACCGGGAACCCATATGTTCAAAACAAGGACTTTAGGCATTAGGCTACCGTGCTGGGTCCTATTTTTTTTTTAAGATTTATTTTATTTTTTAATTGGAAAAGCAGATATACAGAGAGGAGAAAGGTCTTTCATCTGCTGATTCACTCCTCAAGTGGCCACAACACCTGGAGCTAAGTCAATCCAGAGCCAGGAGCTTTTTCTGGGTGTCTCACGCAGGTGCTGGTTCTAAAGCATTGGGCCATCCTTGACTGCTTTCCCAGGCAAAAGGAAGGAAGCTGGATGAGAAGTGAAACAACCAGGGTACTAACCAATGTCCATAAGGAATTCTGGTGCATCCAAGGCAAAGATCTAGCCACTCGGCTATTACACTAGGCCCCAGCTCTTTGTTCTGTAAGAGCCCTGGATAGGGAGTGAGTGGTAAAAAGCATTTAATTATAGCATCTGCTGCAAGGAGCTTGGAATGTGGTTAGGAAACCAGATAAACAAGTATGGCTTTGGGCAACAAGGTGTTCTTTGAGGGGGAGATTCACTGTGTGGTATAGTGGTCAGCAAAGGCTTTATGAAATTAATAGGACCTATACTAGACTCAGTATTAGCATGGAAGGGGGAGGATACTATGTCAGGGAAGTTTCCTGGGGACTTTTGAGGAAATACTGAGTAGCCATTGGTTGGTTGCATGCAAAAAATAATAATAATAATAATAATAATAATAATGGGAGATAATCTTACTAGCTAGTTTGGATCCAGCTCCCTAGATAATCATGAAATGCTTTTATATGTCTGGCTAGGGAAAGTAGACTGGACAAGGCTGAAATCAGGAGGCAGGAACTCCCCCCAGGTCTCTCATATGGATAGCAAGGGCCCAAGCACTTGGGGCATCTTCCAGTGCCTTCCTAGGTACATCAGCAGGAAGCTGCCTTAGAAGCAGAGCAACCAGAACTTGAACCAGCACTCCAATATGGGATGCTGGTGTTTGGTGTTGTAGGTGGCAGCTTAACTTGCAGTGCCCCTGTGTTAGCTCCCACAAGTGGTGTCTTAACAGCTAGGCCAAACTGCTGCTCTAGTGGCACTACTTTAAAAATGATAATACTGGTAATACTATAAGGAGGTACCTAATCTTGTTTTCAAAAAAACTAGAGAAAAAAACCCAAATATATAAACAACCCAAGGGTGAACTTTAAAACTTTTGGAAGAAACGTAAGAGACTATATTACTCTGAGATAAGAAGGGATTTCATGGGCCCAGTGTGGTAGCCTAGTGGCTAAAGTCCTTGCCTTGAACACGCCAGGATCCCATATGGGCACTGGTTCTAATCCCAACGGCCCCACTTCCCATCTAGCTCTGCTTGTGGCCCGGGAAAGCAGTCGAGGACAGCCCAAAGCTTTGGGACCCTGCACCCATGTGGGAGAGGTGGAGGAGACTCCAGGTTCCTGGCTTTAGATCAGCACAGCTCCAGCTGTTGCAGCCACTCAGGGAGTGAATCATCAGACGGAAGATCTTCCTCCTCTCAGTCTCCTCTGTATATCTGACTTTCCAATAAAAATAATTTAAAAATAAAGAAGGGATTTCATTGGGACCACTGTATTGGCATAGGTTACGCCTCTGTCTACAATGCTAACATCCCATATGGACACTGTTTGATGTTCTGGCTGTTCTGCTTCTGATCCAGCTCCCTATTAATGACCTGAGAAAGCAATGGAGAACGGATCAAAGTCTGGGGATCCTATAAATCTTATGTATGACAAAAGTTACCTTGAGCAGAAGACAAGCAATAGGAGATATTATAACTTGTCCTACTGGCAGGGACTTTGTATTCAGAATATATAAAGAACTCTCATCATTCTATAAGAAATGTTCAACAGCCCTATCAAAATGTGGATGAAGTTTGAGCTCTTAGAAGATGTAGTGTTTTTGTTTTGTTTGCCAGTGTTAAAAATATTTCTATTTTTGATGCCTTCAGAGCAGCTCAATTCTTTAGTTCTGATGTGAGCAGTTAGTGATCAATGTATGTTTTGTTGGTTACTCAGAGAGAAAGGAAAATGGGCAAAAATATATGTAAAGTTATTTGACTTTACTGTTATAATCCAGAAAATTTTTTAGACATTTTAAGTTCTGATAATAGACAATCCCATTTGGCTATAAAAGCTGTCTCACAGCTCGGCCATGTCCCAGCGGCGCACCCTTAGAGAGGTTTTAGAGTGACTGATGGACTCAGGCCCTCATCTGATGGCAGCCGTCTCAAGCAGTTGTGTTTGCAAGTTGTGCTCCCTTTCAGCTCTGTGGGAAGAGCACTGCCCAATTGTGCCTCTTTCTTTCTCTAAGCCTACTTGTTCTGCTTAAAATGCACTTAAAGTCACTAGCTCATCAGATTGTTGTGGGAAGTAAATGATATACACTGTTCTAAAATAGCATATAGATGTGGTAAGCGTTCAATAATTTATGATTGATGCAATTATTGATTATGTGAATTGATGTGAAAATTATCTCACCCAGCCAAATTTTGTTGGCTCTATTTTATTTGGGAAGATCTTTAAGAGCTACCTAGCACTACTGTTCCCACTGCATTTTGTCATAGATGGTTGGTTGCAAATGATGATCCAAGTGTTTGGGTCCCTGCCATCCTACGGGGAAACCCAGATGGAATTCTAGGATGCTGGTTTTGCCTTGACCCAGTTCCGGCTGCTATAAGCATTTGGGGATGAGCCAGCAGATGGAAGACCTCTTGCTCCTCTGCCTCTTTCTCTGTCATTCTGGCTTTTAAGTAGATGGGATGTAAACATCAAACTAAATAAATAAATAGAATGGTTTTGAAAATACTTGCAGAGGTGACTAGGATTTTGATACTTAAACAACATAAAGTTCCTTGCCTGGGTATGTATTGGCCCTGTTTCTATGGTGAGCCAGTTTTATTCTTGCATGAATTAGGACTCAGTCCTCGCTCACCTCTTGTGCCTGCTTGCTATAGCTGTTCTCTTACTATAGAGTTCCAGAAGTACTTCTGCTTTTCTTCTTACACAAGAGATGCGGGTTCATCCACAGTTCACGTCTTTGAAATGCCTTCTATGCCTTATTTGAAAGAAGGCTCCTTTTATATTTTTGCCACACAGCAAATTCTGTTGGACCTGTAAATATTCAATGGGCATACCCCCCAGTGGAGAGCAAGCTCCAGCTGATTCTGATGCTGCTGCTTCAATTCAGCTTCAGTTTATGATCCTCTTGGTTTGTTTTTAATGTCTTAATTGGATTTTTACTATCATTACACAGTTTTTAAAGACCCAGGAAAATAGATTGTATGAGGAAAAACCTTTCGGTTTGCTTTTAGATCATAATTTTTCTCATGTTTAACATAAAAAGTACCCTCTGATTTTTTTAAATTCTCAGACTGACTTATTAGAAATGCCTTAATAGATTAAGACAGTTACTGTAAGAGGTTCAGCTAACCAGCCTGACTTTGGCCCTTTAGACCAGAAGATAATTGGCCCCAGCAGCACATCTTCAGAGGGTGATGAGATTGGCCAGTATTTTGGTTAAGCTGTTTTCACCATTGATGTAGTAGTTGGATATCTTGTCTGAATCTGCCTCAGAACAATTTTTTAAGAGATCTGTTGTTCCCCAGGTTTACAGACTGAGAAAATGTGGCTTGAGACATCAGAAAGTTAAGTGAATATAAGAGGTCCTTGAACTAAATGTTTTGCATCAAAGTAAGCTTATCTTGAAAATTTGTAATTTATTGGAAGTCAGAGATCTTTCATCTGTTAGTTCAATCCCCGGGTACCCACAACCCCAGGAGCAAGCATCTCAGTCTGGGTCTCCCATGAGGGTAGTAAGAACCCAATTTCTTTATTTTATTATTGATAATGTTTATATAGTTGATCGGGGTGGAAAGGGCCAAGGATCAGGGGATAGTGGGTGAGACCCTTTGTTTACACGTTTTCTTTTTCTTCTTCCCGCATATGAGTGGGGGAGTGGATTCAAAAGGAGAAACCACACCCAGCCTCCCAACTGCCATATTACCTGGGGGATGGGGAACTACCCCCCCTCGTGTCATCCCAGGTTTCCCATTATGGAGCATTCTCTGAAGGTTTTGTTCATGTGTTTTCCATAGTTCTGAGAGGATGCTGATACCGCTGCTCCAAGGATGAGGAAATCTTTCTGAGGTCAATTGGCTGTCATAATCTGCCACTGAGTCTCCATTGGCCCAGAAACTTGCTGTCAAGCTTCACTGGGGTAGTTGATCAATTTGTTCTGCCCTGCATCTTCAACAAACAAATGGGTGCTTTGGCCAAACCCAGCCCTGCCCAACACATGCTCATGTATCAGGGGGTGTTGCAACCTAGTCAGAGTGACCCCAGGTAACCCCCACTCAGCTCTCCCCCTGCCTCTGGCTCCTGTGGAAACCCAACTTCTTGAACCCTTATTGCTGCCTCCCAAGACATTAGCAGGGCGCTGCATTGGAAGTGGAGTCAGGATATGAACATGCAGTGCATAAGCATTGCCCCTAGACTTATCTCTTAATTCCATTTTGCCATGAGCTTTTTGAGTAATCTCCTAATACTTGGGACAATATATACTGTCCAGCTGATTTCCTTTATCATCCACGACCACATATACATGCAATTTCTGTCTCTGTATTTGCCTCTTTTTCTCTCCCAAATGTGATTGGACGTTGAGAAATGTGTTTTACTTATTAATTGTGATGGTGAAGGAAAGATCTCTTGAGATTTGGAGAAGAGAATGAGTTTGCCCACAAATTCACTTCCATGGATTATTTCAGTAGTAGCCCCTGGGGAAGAAAGGCAGAAATTATCTTTGTACTTTGGTTGATATTAAATATCAAATGATTGACATTGAGATTCTGCTCTATTGCCACTCTGCAGTGAGCTGAAGAGGCATATACTTTACCAGTCATAAACTCATAGAGTGGTGATTGCCAGGCGGTTCATTCTGCCATGACTAGTGATACTAGCATATAATGTCTAGGATATACTGAGTGACATCAGACTGCTTATCCTTAAATCATATTTCCTAATGAAGACATAGTAGATCATATTTGTTATGTGCTTGCAGATGTTTGATTTTAAAAAGATTTATTTTTATTGGGAAGTTAGGTTTACAGAGAGGAGAGATAAAGATCTTCCATCTGCTGGTTCACTCCTCAAGTAGCCACAATGGCCAGAGCTACACCATCTGAAGCCAGGAGCTTCTTCTGGGTCTCCCATGCAGGTGCAACATCTAAGGCTTTGGGCCATCCTCAACTGCTTTCCCAGGCCACAAGCTGGGAACTGGATGAGAAGTAGAGCAGCCAAGACATGAACTGGTACCCATATAGAATGCCAGCACTTGGAAATAGAGGATTAGTGAATTGAGCCATAGCACTCCCCATCCCAAGCAGCTTTATATATATATATATTTTATAATATATATAATATTAATATATATTAATATTATTATGATGATATTATATATTATATATTATATTATTGTATAATATTAATATTATATAATATATAGAATTTTTACATAGTTGATTAGGGTGTGAAGGGTCAAGAGCTAGAGGAGAGTGGATGAGACCATTGTTTTCACATTCTCTTTTTTTTTTTTTTCCCCTGTATCTGGGGACCAGATCTGTCCAGTTTTTCACTGCCAACACATGGCTGGGGTAGTTGATTGATTTGTTCTGTCCTTCATACTGTCAGGGTACCAGTGTCCTCTGTAGACTCCAAAGTATTGCCATATTCTCCATGTCCACCTGGATATGCTGTCCACTGCTCTGTCTAAGCCTCCTCTGTCAGAGGAGATCCAGCTCTGACACATGCATTCCATGGTCAGACCACAGAACCTGCAATTTTCTCCATGGCTGGAGTTCTGAGTCCAGCAGTTCAACTGGGGAGTTTCCCAAAGACCAGACCTGATTCTTGTGTGTGCTTGCCCAATATATGGTCTGGCACAGTCTGTCACCCAGATCACCTTATGCCTATGCTGGTGATTGCAATTGCTGGGTCAGTTCTTCCAGCCCTGTCTGCTACACAAACTAATGGGTATTGGAGTCCAGCCCTATCCTGCCCACCACACACTCAGCCCTTACACAAACCAATGGGACCTGCAGCCTAGTTGGAGCAACTTGCAGTAACCCCCACCAGGCCTGCCTCCTGAACTGGTTCCCGTGCTTGCAAGCATGAACAACAGACTGGTCCAGTCTGTCCCGCAACTCATTCTGCTCTCATACGTGTCAATGGACATTGAAGCCTAGTTCAACCCAGTTAGCCCCACTATCCAGCCCACACTTACACTGGCAGGTGCCACTCTGTCTAGCCATGCCTGTTTCCATGCTCACCAGTGGGAGTTGCAGCCCATCAGAGAGGAACCCACAATTTCCCTAAAGGGCTCACTCCCACTTCCGAATCTTGCACTCTCCAGGTGGTTCTGCAGTTTGGCATGACAGAGTTTGTCCCCCCGCCCCATGCCGACATCTGTTAGTTGATGCTGTGGCAAAGCCAAACCAACCCATACCCACTCTAGCTTATGCATGTACCAATAGGCACAGTCCACCCAGCCTGGCTTTCCCCCGATCCAGTTTACATGAAGGTCAGTAGGTGTTGTAGCCCTCTCCAGTCTGGTCACTCCCTATCCCAGCTCTCACACTCACCAGTAGGTGCTAAAGCTCAGCTCACCCCTGCTATAGCTCAGCTCACCCCCAGTTCCCAGCTCACGCTGGTGGGAGCCACAGCCTAGCCAGCCCAGCCAGCCCCAGTCCCAACCCTGTTGTGAACTGGCTGGTATTATGGCCAGACCTGGCATGACCCGTACACCATTCTGGCTCTCAGATTTGCCAGCAGGTGATATGAACTTGCCCAGCCTGGATCGCCCCAGACCTGAGCCAAATGTATGCCAGTGGTCTGGGCTGCTCCCTTTCTTGGTTCTTACACTTAACTGCAGGGACTGTGTCCGAGAGAGGAGTTCCTCAAGCTCCTCCATCAGAACCTCTCCCAATGCCAGATCTCACACTTATTGATGGGTCCACGGGCCAGCTCTACTTATTCCACTTCCTGTCCTAGTAGCAACAGTGGCCTTTCCTGACTGGCCCTCACCGATTCTGGTTCTTTCTTTGGGGTGCTACAGCCTAGCCAAGCCTAGTCCACACCCAAACACAGCTCACGCATGGCTCAGCAGGGGCAGAGACTTAGCCCAGCCAGTCCTACACTCACCCTGGTTCCCACGAGCACTAATCTGACACAACCCAGACCCAGTCCACACCCATGCTGAGCGACACTGCAGCTATGTCCAGACCAGATCGCAGTCCCCACTCTGGCCCCTGCACTCACCAGTGGGAACCACAACCCAGCTAGGGCATCCCCTTGGCTCCCCAGTCAGGCCTAATCCCAGCCAGAGAACTCACTTGTGCCAGTGATTGCTCTGACCCAGCTTGGCATAGCCCCTCACCTGTCTTTGGACATTTGTCATCTTTGCTGTTAAAATCAAATGCTTAATAGTTGTCTCCCTATTTATACAAAATCTGATGGGCCTCCTTCCTGAGAGGTAATCTTCAGTGTGCTGCGGGGCAGGCATGGCACTAAGTGTGCTGCTGCCATTTCAGGACATGGGGACAGCCACTGAAATAACCAACATCAGCATCCAGTTTTGAGGTTCCATTTGTAAACTCTAGTCAGATTTTATTTTCTATTCACAGAAATTGTTCTTCTTCTCTCTGCAGGAAGTTCCTAATGTATACATGGGGCTGTCTTCCATACAAATGACCATATGTGGAAAGCCCTTTTAAGCCATGTGAAGAAAGAGGGAGGAGGGGAAGTCCCATTTCACTGCCTCGCCTGCAGCTGGAAAAGCAATTCTTAGCATCTCCAGTTGCAAGTTTTAATTACTTTTCTCAGAGAAAATACATTTTGGTAGTTAGCTGCCGTAGTGATAGCAGTAGTATGCTAGTATTATATTGTAGATGTATTTTGGGTTCAACATGCTTTTTAGTCCAAGTACTATTCATAACTCAGTTTCCATGAGAAATACACCAAAGTCCCAAATGGAAAAACTGTTTGTTTGTTAGTGTTTATGAATGTTGTGCTAGATCTTTGTGGCCAGACTGTGCTTTCAAAATCAAGCATCATGTGGGCTGTGAGTAATTTTTATGTGACTGGGGTGGCAGGAAGAGGACTTTGTACAGGCAATGCTGCTGTAGACCTCATGCTGCATCATGTCAGGGAGGTCTGGTTGTCCTACATTTAGTGTAACATTAGTAAGTGCAGTCAGATGGTGTCCACCTTTGCCACCTTGTTACAATTTTCTGTTTCTCTCTCTCTGTAACTCTCTTTCTCTCTCTGCAACTCTTTTAAGTAAAATAAAGTTTCTTGTTGGTTTTCACAAAATAACCTAAGAACTGCTGTTGAGACCTATTTATTAGGGATAAATTCTTCACTTGTATATGTCTGTGTAATTTTTAATAGTTGTATTGAAGCATACTTTATATGTAAGAGATATATTTATTTTTTCTAATTTAAAAAAATTCCCCTACTCTTTAAAGTGTATTTGCAAGATAGAAATACAGAAAGAGACATATGTAACTGCTGATTAGCTCCCAAAATGCCTGCAATAGCTAGGACTGGACCACGCTAATGCCAGGAGCTTGGAGCTCAATCCAGATCTCCCATGTAGGTGGCAGAAACCCAACTACATGAGCTATTCCCTTCTGCCTCCCAGAGTACACATTAGTAGGAAGCTGGGTTAGAAGCAGAGCCAGGACTTGAACCCATGTCCTCCAGTTTGGGGTGTGAACATCCCAAGTGCAATCTTAACTGCTGTGCCAAATGCCGATCTCATAAACATTATGTATTTGAAGGTCACAATTCAAGAAGTCTTGACAGACAAGGACTTTTTTTTTTAGGATTTACTTATTTTTATTGCAAAGTCAGATAGACAGAGAAGAGGAGAGATAGAGAGGAAGCTCTTCCATCCAATGATTCACTCCCCAAATGACCTCAATGACCAGTGCTGCTCGGATCCAAAGCCAGGAGCCAGGAACTTTCTCCAGGTCTCCCACACGGGTGCAGGGTCCCAAGGCTTTGGGCCGTCCTCGACTGCTTTCCCAGGCCACAAGCAGGGAACTGGATGGGAAGCGGGGCTGTTGGGACCAGAACGTGCACCCATACAGACGAGGACTTTAGCCACTAGGCCACTGCACTGGGCCCTAATTGATTCTTAGGGTTGTGAGAATAGATAAAATCCTAGTGAAGACAGCTGAGAACAGAATCTTAAGGCAAGCTGTTGTTTTTGTTTGTTTGTTTTTAAGATTTATTTATTTATTTGAAAGAGTTAAGAGCTACACAGAGAAAGAGATCTTTCATCCACTGGTTCATTCCTCAAATGACTGTTGTGGCCATAGCTGGGCCAGTCAGAAGCCACAAGCTTCTTCCCAGTCTCCCACATGGGTGCAAGGCCCCTATCCTTGGACATCTTTCACTGCTTTAAAAGACCATTAACCTGAAACTGGATGGGAAGTGGAGCAGCCAGGACTCCAGCACTGAAGGCAGCAGCTTAACATGATTTACCAAGGTGCCAACCCAAAACTGTCTCTCAAGGAAAGAGGGTCACAGGAAAACAAAGATGTGACTACACAGAAAACCGGAAAAAATCACTAGCCTAAAATTCAGCTGAGGAGACGGCATTGCTGGACTGTCACCTATAGCTAGCATCCCGTGTCAGAACACCGGCTGCTCTGCTCCTCATTAACACACCTGGCAAAGCAGCAGAGGGTGGTGGAAGAACTGGGGTCCCTACCACCCATATGAGAGACCTGGAAGGAGTTCTTGGCTCCTGGCTTCAATTTGTTCGATCCACAGCTATCCCTGTTCAGCCATTTGGGAAGTGAACTAGCAGATGGGAGATATTAGGTCTCTGTGTTTCTCTCTCAAACAAATAAATGCATATTTTAAGAAAATACCAAAATTCAGGGGAGAATGATTGTTGAATGTCAAATACAGAATGAATATGAATGGAGATTGAAAAAAGGTTAGTTAATTCTAAGGAAATTGCCATCAACCTTTAAGAAAAGTCTCCATGAGATGAAGGTGTTAAGGAATGAGTTTTGAGGGATGTGAAATTGAACACAACTCATGCCCAGAACAAAGCAAGCAGGAGAGGAAGGGCATGCTTGTGTGTCTGTGTCTCTTTTTGCACAGAAGACAGTTGAAAATAATGGTAGTGGCAGGAAGGAGGTAAACAAGACAGCAGAGAATGAAGAAACAAGGACCCCATTCTGGCTCTTTCTGTGGTTAGAGAAGTTGGTATACAGTGTGAAACAAAGCATCTATACCCTGCCAGTTGATGTGTCTTTTGTCAAAAAGCTGGGTTGGCCCTTCCCATAGGCAAATCAGTGTGTGTGCAGGGCACGGTGTTCTAGGTGAACTCTGCTGCATTCTCACTGTGGACAGCAGATCTCAGTGAAGTGAGACGTTGCTTCGTCAGGATAACTCAGCATTAGATGCACTTGCTTAGTAATGACAGATGAGTGAAGGCACAGCTGGCAAGAGCTCTGGCACCTCTGGCACGGGAGGTTCTGTCTCTGGAGACCTGCAGCCCCTGCCTGGGGGAACTTTCAGCTCTTCTGTCAGAGCTCCAGGAGCCCTCTCCGAAAGCTGAGCATCTCCAGAGGCCTCTACACCAGGCCCTTCCCCAACCCTTAGGGAGAGTGATGAAGAAGGGAAAAGTTGAAGTTCCGCAACCTGGACAATATGCCACCTGCTCAGCGATTCCCCAGGCTCCCATGCTCCTGTACCAAAGGACTTCTGAGCAGTTTCTTTCCCTGAGTCCACCCTTCTCAATGACTGCCTCTACTTTTATGCTTTTGTTTTAGCTGTAAATATAAAAATGAAAATTCAAAAGGCCAGTGTTACTGCACTTTTAAAGGTCTATACAACACTCTAGAATGTGGCGTTCTTGTCTTTTGAGTTATTAACTATATATGTTTTGAAGCTTTGTTTGTTTGTTTGAAAAGTAGAGTTACAGAGAGAGGGAGAGACAAAGATCTTCCATCCACAGATTCACTCCCCAAATGGCAGAAATGACTGGGAGTAGACTAGGCCTAAGCCAGCACCCAGGAGCTTCTAGGTCTTCCGTGTGGGTGCAGGGGTCCAAACACTTAGGCCATCCAGCAAGATAGAACAGAAGTGGGGTGCCAGCACTGCAGGTGGCAGCTTAACCGTACCATAGCGCCAGCCTCTTTTAACTATATCTTAATGTGATTTCTATCTTGTTTTTTTAAAAGTTCTTTTTCATAATTACTTACATTAAATCATCTTTCCCCATACTTCTTGGAAGTAAGGCACTAGCAGAAAAGAAATTCACTTCTAATACATTATTTGCAAAAAGAACGGTTATTTGTGAAAATAGCAGTCTTGGCAGATTGTGTGGTTGATGCAATTCTGAGTACATTTAGTGAACTAAAGGGTTAAAATACCCCGTGCTGTCGCATATGGCAGTGAGCAGAATCACAGATGTTGATGATACCACATAATTAGTATTCTTTTATGTAAATGACGGCTGTCAGCATGTTACCATAGTATCTTCTCTCTCTGAAGCTGGATTTTTATGCCACTTGGTCTCACCGAGATGAGGCAGACTTATTCCATGGTCCTTAGTTAAAAACTGAGAAAAAAAAATCAATATGAGAGAGAGAGGAAATGGGAATCTCCCTTGATTCCCTTTAATTTTTTTCTGTTTATTCCCTTTTCAACTTTTTTCTTTAGAAATTTTATTTCTGGTGATACAGTTATGCATTTAGGATCCCCCTAAGAAATTTACTATTTGTGAATAATTGAAGTACTACAATTAGAAAAAAATATCGGGCCCGGCGCAGTGGCGCAGTGGTTAAGGTCCTCACCTTGCAAGCCCGGGAGCCCATATGGGTGCCGGTTCTAATCCCGGCAGCCCCTCTTCCCATCCAGCTCCCTGCCTGTGGCCCAGGAAAGCAGTCGAGGACAGCCCAAAGCTTTGGGACCCTGCACCCATGTGGGAGACCCAGAAGAGGCTCCTGGCTTCAGATCGGCATAGCATCGGCTGTTACGCTCACTTGGGGAGTGAATCATCGGATGGAAGATCTTCCTCTCTGTCTCTCCTCTCTGTATATCCGCCTTTCCAATAAAAAAAAATAATAATAATTTAAAAAGAAATAATATCAAAATACAGATTATTAAATGTGATCCTAATGGCTTATTTTATTTTATCATACAGATGTTTTAATAGATGATGTAATCATTTAGAAGTTTTTCTGAACAACTGATAGAAATTGAAAAAATTCCACTATCTTCTTACTTAACAATGATAGTTATCTAGGGTAGAATGATTTTTTTAAAATAAATCTTTTTTTTAAGATTTATTTATTTTTATTACAAAGTCAGATATGTAGAGAGGAGGAGAGACAGAGAGGAAGATCTTCCATCCTTTGATTCACTCCCCAAGTGAGCCGCAACGGCTGGTGCTATGCTGATCCGAAGCCAGGAACCAGGAACTTCCTTCAGGTCTCCCACACGGCTATAGGGTCTCAAGGTCTTGGGCCCCAGGCCACAAGCAGGGAGCTGGATGGGAGGTGGAGCAGCCAGGACATGAACCAGCACTTAAATGGGATCCCAGTGTTTGCAAGGTGAGGATTTAGCCATTGAGCCATCACACCAGGCCAGGATATTTATTTAAAGCTGAGAGCTTACTGTCAGTTTTCTTAGCTATGTCCTATCTTTTCCAGTTGCACTGCAAGTTTACCTGTTTTGGATACTGGGAACCTGCTAACTTAGATGATTTTTTTTGTAAGTGGAAATAACACTATTACTATTAACTTTGAGAATATTAAGGGAAAATCTGTGGAATGGTGTTCCTCTGTCTGCCAGGGGTTTTGAGCCTTGTTCTGCAGCACAGCAATCAGAGTGTGTATGAGAGGTTGGTCAAGCATGTTATCTTCCTTGAGCTGAGCCAACCTGAAGTTGTGTTCTCCATTGACTCTAACAAGTGCTCTTTTTATTGTATCTCTCTTAGGAGACTCCCATTTCATGGTCAGATGCGTGTGCTGTTTGTCTAGACAAGTTGGTCGGCCTCCCTTAGATCAGCATGGTGAGGTGCAAAGCAGCCCTGTGTCGTGCTGAATGGATTTACTCTGCCATCTGGCAGTTTAATGACGTATCTGTAATGGGAAAAGGACTGTGCAGGAAACAACATGCTTGGTCAGTAGATTTAGAGATCA
This sequence comes from Ochotona curzoniae, assembly GCF_017591425.1. Lineage (NCBI taxonomy): Eukaryota > Metazoa > Chordata > Mammalia > Lagomorpha > Ochotonidae > Ochotona > Ochotona curzoniae. The sequence continues at coordinate 7,120,049 of NW_024466004.1, read as the reverse complement.
GAAAATGAAATCAGAAGCTAGATTTTGCAGAGCACCTTTTCCATTTGACAGTTTTCCTTGGGGAGGGTGTGTGGAGTTAGTACATCTATTTCTAGTTGTTGTTTTTTTTTAAGATTCATTTATTTTTATTACGTAGTAAGATATTCAGAGAAGAGGCGAGACAAAGAGGAAGATATTCCATCCAATGATTCACTCCCCAAGTGGCCGCAACGGCCAGCGCTGCGCCGATCCGAAACCAGGAGCCAGGAACCTCTTCCAGTCTCCCACATGGGTGCAGGGTCCCAAGGCTTTGGGCCGTCCACGACTGCTTTCCCAGGCCACAAGCGGGGAGCTGGATGGGAAGTGGAGCGTTGGAACTGGAACCGACGCCCATATGAGATCCCAGCACGTTCAAGGCGAGGACTTCAGCCACTAGGCCACAGTGCCAGGTCCTAGTTGTCCTTTTGATTGTTCTAGCAGATTGGTTCTAGCACAGCAGATGATTTTGTAAGGTACCAATGTTCTGTATGTGGTGTTGCTTTATCCCTGTTTACAGCAGTATTTTATCTTTGCATGATTTGAATCTGTGCTATATTTTATATGATATAATCTCAATAGCAGTTAAATTGCTGAACACATCGAGGATAAAATGGGGATTTTTTTTGAGATATAAGACCTATAAGGTTTTGAGCTATAAGAGAAGATAGTTCAGATTTTATCCAGCAAGTAGTACTATGTCTATAGAAAGAAAACAGGAAGAAAGGCTGAGTGAGCTGAATATTTCCAGTGTATTTAAGCCTGTCTTATTTTAATATGGTAGCCATTGGCCACATACGACTAATATTTAGATTTCAGTTAATCAAATATGCTTCAAAATTCAGGCCTGCATTCTCCATAACCACATTTCAAGTATGCTGCAGTCACATGTGACTAGTTACTGAGGTACTGGACAGCACAGACAGGGAATAGTTCCATCATTGCAGAAAACAGTCATTGATATAAGCAAGGAATTAAATTCTTTCTCTGGTTTCTGTAAGGAATTACTCATTTCTCTAACGTTCATTAGACTAAAATGCAAAAGAATCATCATCTATGGCATGTTTAAAGTGAGTATTTTAGCCCCCTCTCCAGGCTCCGAGCCCTTCTTTAGAGTAGTCCACCACTACCACTGCCACCGTGACACTGCAGGTTAAAGCCACTACCTGCAACCCCAGCGTCCCACATCAGAGTGCTGATTCAAATCCGCACTGCATCCAGTGTCTTGTTAATTCACCTGGGAAATTTACAGCCATTTGGGGAATAAATCAGTTGAAGGAAGACCTCTCTGTCTCCCTTTCTGTCACTCTGCCTTTCAGAGAACTAAAACAAATATTAAGGGGGAGAGGTGGTTCAGTGACCTGCAGTGAAAAATAAATATTGAATGAGAAATATGGAAGTTGCCGATCTCTTGATTTCCCATTCATTTCATTCCTTCATTGTTGATCTTTTTATATCCCAGTAATTGAGTGTAAGCATCATGTGTACCCAACTTGTACTCTTAACTGATATCAAGGAGCAATATAAATATGTTTCCATTTGACTATGCCCTAAAAAAGGGAATAAAAATGATCATTTCACTACCATCCAAGACTGTGTGCAAGGGTAATTCTGACAGAATATTTTTATTACTAAGAACCAAGCACCCATAATCCTGACATTATAAGAGTAAAACCATAAAAGATCTTTTTTTGGGAGGAGATTATAACTAGTCAGAGAATGGACACACACATCCAGAGAAATGATGAAAGGACACTTAGCAACAAGTGAATGGGGACATAATAATGAAGGGGGCCAGCACTGTGGCGTAACAAGTAAAGCCAACACCTGCAATGGCAGCATCCCTTAAGGACCCCGTTGGTTCCAGCTGCTCCACTTCTCATCCAGCTCCCTGCTGGTGGCCTGGAAAGGCAGTAGAGTAGGATGGCCCAAGTCCTTGGGCTCCTGTCCCCATGTGGGGGACCTGGAAGAAGTTCTTGAATCCTGGCCTCAGATTCCAACCATTGCAGTCATTTGGGGAGTAAAGCAAAAGATAGAAGATCTCTCTGTCTTTCTCTGAAACTCTCCCTTTGAAATAAATAAATCTTTCTTTTTAAAAGCAATAACTAGAATAATAAAAACATAATATAGTAGAAACTAAATCCTGGCAGTGTTCAAAGGGAAAACAACCTTTAACGAGATGGGTGAATCTGGGGTGTTTTCTTTTGTGTGGTCTGAAGGTTTCCTTTACACAGATGGTAAGAAGGGGAAGCCCCTAGAGTTGGCCCCTGTAATATACTTACTTTGTGGGTTTTAGTAATAGACCAGGCCAAAAGGGCATCTGAACAACAAAGGGACAGCCCAGAGTATGCAGGGTTAAGACTCTGTGGCTCACCTGGCAATCACTGAGCTGCATTTGCTCAAAGGAAGCTCAGGAATCACCTTTTTGGGATTTTAAATACTGATATTGAAGGGGGAAAGAAATAACCAGGGTTCAAAAGAATAAAAAGCTTTCTTGTAAAATAGTCATCAACAGAAGCCAACATTGTGATATAGTGTGTTAAACCACCCTCTACAATACTAACATCCCATAAGGACACTGGTCTGAGTCCCGGCTGCTCCACTTCTTTTTTTTTTTTTTTTAAGATTTATTTTATTTTTATTGGAAAGGTGGATATACAGAGAGGAGAGACAGAGAGGAAGATCTTCCATCCGATGATTCACTCCCCAAGTGAGCGCAACAGCCGATGCTATGCCGATCTGAAGCCAGGAGCCTCTTCTGGGTTTCCCACACGGGTGCAGGTTCCCAAAGCTTTGGGCTGTCCTCGACTGCTTTCCCGGCCACAGGCAGGGAGCTGGATGGGAAGTGGGACTGCCGGGATTAGAACCGGCACCCATATGGCATCCTGGGCATGCAAGGTGAGGACCTTAACCACTGCACCATCGTACCGGGCCCCCGGCTGCTCCACTTCTGGTCCAGCTTCTTGATAATGTACTTAGGAAAGCAATGGAAAATGGCCCAAGCTTTCGGGCTTCTGCATCCACATGGGAGACCTGGATGAAGCTCTTGACCACCAAAACCAGCAGATGGAAGATTTCTCTGTGTAACTCTGCCTTTCAAATATGTAAATAAAATCTTATAAAAGAAAACAAAATAGTTATCCAGAAGCCAACATTGTACTGGACCACAACACCGTATGTTAGGATGCTAGTTTGAATCCCGGCTACTCCATTTTCAGTCCAGCTTCCTTTAAGGAAGGCAGCAGGAGGTGGCAGAAGGCAGCCTCTGCCACCCAAATGCGACCAGGATGGAGCTCCTGGCTCATACCTTCAGCCAGGTCCAGACCTAAGCTGTTACAGCCATTTAGGGAATGACCCAGTGGGTGAAAAACTATCTTCTCTCTTCTTCTTTTCCTCTCTCTCCTCTCCCTTTCTGTCACTCTGCCTTTCAAAAAAATTAATCTTTTAAAAAATTAGTTTTCTGACTTATTTCCCTTGAGAAGTTACCAGTGGGAATTCTGTCCACTAGGGTTCTCACAGATACTGAAGAAATGTCTGGGGTGGGGGGAGAAAGCTCACTGTATAGCAACATTGTTTTTAAAAGATAAATTTATTTATTTACTTGACAGGCAAAGTGACAGAGGGAAATGGGAGGTGGGGAGAGATCTTCCATCTGCTGGTTTACTCCCCTGATAGCTGCAACAGCCAGGACCAGGCCAGACTGAAATCAACAGCCAGGAACTCCGTCCTGGTCTCTGGAGTGAATGGCAGGGACCCAAGCACTTGGGCCATCTTCCACTGCTTTCCTGGGTGGCTTGGCAGGAAGTGGGACTGGAACCAGAACTATCACAAGTGGAGGCTTTATATGCTTTACTACAACATGGGTCCCTGACTACTGTTTTAAAAAGCATTTTCACATGGCTCATATGGCAGATTTGTTGCTTTTTTCCCCCTTATTTCTCAGTAGAGGCTTTAATACCATCAGTCATTGCTCTTCTCATCCTAACTAAAAATTTTAACTCCTTACTTACCCATGCTTTTACTATAAAGAAGGTGCACACACACCGTTTTTATTTATTTTTTTTTTTTAAGATTCATTTCTTTGTATTGGAAAGGCAGTTTTACAGAGAGAAGGAGATACAGAAAGAAAGATCTTCTGTTCACTCCCTAAGTGGCCACAGTGGCCAAAGCTGAGTTCAATAGCAAGCCAGGAACTACTTCTGGGTCTCCCACGCAGGTGCAGGGTCTCGAGCATTTGGTCCATCCTTGACTGCTTTCCCAGGCTACAAGCAGGGAGCTGAATGGGAAACAAAACAGCTGGGACACAAACTGATGCCCTTGTGGGATCCCAGTGCTTGCAAGGTCGAGATTTAGTCACTGAGCCATTGCACTGGGCCACAACCACACTTTCTACAAGATGTAATCGTTCTTTGGAAAATGACACATTAAAATGTTACTTAAATGGACACTTGCAGTCTACCTCCCTTAGCTATAAATCATTAAAATGATACTCTGTGCCGTATGGGAGGATCTTTTTCTTATCTGTCTTATCTGTATCAACTCTGCTTTGAATACATCAGAATTCATGTAAGACTGCCTTTTTATTTGAACCTCTTGTAAGCCTTTTTCTAAGAAAGTATTTCACTAAAAGTTTTGTTTTTTTTTTTTTCCTTTTTTGGGGTCTCTATCGTACCAGGTTAAGAGCGTGGCAACCTCTCTAAGACATGGATAGATGCAAACATGTAGGGCGGTTACGGCTCGCCCAGGACCACTCCATCCTGAACCCTCAGAAGTGGCGCTGCCTGGAGTGCGCCACCACAGAGTCTGTGTGGGCTTGTCTCAAGTGCTCCCACGTGGCCTGCGGCCACTACATCGAAGACCACGCCCGAAAGCACTTCAAGGAGACGGGACACCCTCTGGCCATGGAAGTACGGGACCTGTACGTGTTCTGTTACCTGTGCGAGGACTACGTGCTCAATGACAACCCCGAGGGGGATCTGAAGCTGCTGACAAGCTCCCTCCTGGCGGTCCGCGGCCAGGAGCTGGATCCGCCGGTGCGACGCGGACGGACGCTGCGGTCCATGGCTGCGGGTGAGGATGTGGTCCCGCCGCAGCGCGCGCCTCAGGGACAGCCGCAGATGCTCACGGCTCTGTGGTACCGGCGCCAGCGCCTGCTGGCCAAGACCCTGCGGCTGTGGTTCGAGAAAAGTTCCCGAGGCCAGGCAAAGCTGGAGCAGCAGCGGCAAGAGGAAGCGCTGGAGCGCAAGAAGGAGGAGGCACGGCAGCGGAGACGCGAGGTCAAGCGACGGCTGCTGGAGGAACTGGCCAGCGCCCCTCCGCGCAAGAGTGCACGCCTGCTCCTGCACACGCCACGCGCCGCCAGCGGCCCCGCAGCCCTGCCTACCTCACGCCGAGTGACCCCCGCCTCCACGGTGCTCAAACCACGTCGCCAGCCAGCAGTGGCCCCGGGCGTCACGGGCCTGCGCAACCTGGGCAACACGTGCTACATGAACTCCATTCTACAGGTGCTCAGCCACCTCCAGAAGTTCCGGGAATGTTTCCTGAACCTCGACCCTTCCACAACAGAACACCTGTTTCCCCAAGCCACCAACGGGAGGACTCAGCTCTCAGGCAAGTCGGTCAGCAATTCAGCCACTGAGCTGTCAGCGCGCAGCCACAGGGCCGAGGCATGCCAGCGGGAGGGCTTCTGCTGGAAAGGTGGCGCGTCCATCAGCCGGAGCCTGGAGCTCATCCAGAACAAGGAGCCCAGCTCGAAGCACATCTCCCTCTGCCACGAACTGCACACGCTCTTCCGAGTCATGTGGTCGGGGAAGTGGGCCCTGGTGTCACCCTTCGCCATGCTGCACTCGGTGTGGAGCCTGATCCCTGCCTTCCGTGGCTACGACCAGCAGGACGCACAGGAATTTCTCTGTGAGCTTCTGCATAAAGTGCAGCAGGAGCTGGAATCGGAGGGCGCTACGCGCCGGATCCTCATCCCCTTCTCCCAGCGGAAACTCACCAAACAGGTCTTAAAGGTGGTAAACACTATATTTCACGGGCAGCTGCTCAGTCAGGTAGGTGTGTACCCAGCCGACAAGGGAGAGACTTGGGTGTCAGCCTGGGCTCCTGGCGAACCCCATTTGGGAACATTGGGCCCATCTACGTAGCCAGTGTTAGCTGGGAGTGTGTAATTGAGGCTAGCCCTGGTGCCTTTCGCTGAACTGTGCATTGTGATGGCCTTGTTGGTGAACGTAAGGGCTGTTTCTATCCTGGTTCATTTGACCATTCAGCTTTATTTTCAGCGCATGATAAGTATAGGTATATAATATTTTTATTGTTATAATAATATGATATATAATTATATAATATATAATTAAACATAATTATATAATATATAATATAATATTGTTATTTCTATGTCATCAATGTTAGAAAACAGAATAGTTTATCTGAAATCCTAGTCTCCCTAGTGGTTTAAAATAGAGTTCTTCCTCCATATGTACAAGGAAGGGAGGAAGCCAGGAACACAACAGAGACCCTTTTCATTTCCTGGGTCTGTAGCCACACAGAGCCCTAGGCAAAAAAAAAAAAAAAAAAAAAAAAAAGATGCAGACTGCACATCTTTCTAGCAGGGCTAGCAGTTGGGATGCTGGTGTCCTGTGTTGGAGAACCTGGGTTCAGGCCTGATTAGTGTCCTCCTTCACTGGGAGGCAGCAGTTAACTGATTGCTCAGGTGATTGGGCTCCTGTCACTCACAATGGAGCCCCAGATGGAGTTCCCAGCACCTAGTTGAGGCTCTGCTTGATGTAGCCGTTTGGGAAGTGGATCAGCAGATGAATGTCTGTCTTTCTCTCTCTCCATCACCAATAAATGTTTCCAAATGTGGTTGGGGAGCTAGCAACTTAGAAAATTCAAGTAAACCATCTATGCTGTGCTAATCAAGTTTTATGTCTTGGTTTTTAGATTTTGAAAGAAAAGTGGGATGGGAAGAGTTTTTTTTTGAAGGTTCCCCTCACCTACTCCTGCACCCCCACCCCACACAGAAATGCAGTATTTCCCAGCACTGCCTCCGCATACTCTCCTTGGGAAGAAAGGTGCTGGGGGAAGTGTATAGTGAGGTGAGGCGTCTAACACAGCACTCTGAGACTGTGTACACGGAGGGATTAGTACAGAGCCTTCAAGAAACAAGGGCAAAAATGGCAAGATGGGCAGTGTGGAAGCAGAATGCAGGGGTGACAGAAGCTGCCAGGGACCTGTGAATTCTCCATCTCCGCCTAGGATGCCATGAAGGCACCGAAGGCCAGAGCAGACTTTGGGAGAGGAGAAAGGGTGGATATAATCTCTTGGTTGTGTGGTTTTGCATTCCCAGCCAAGGCCATGTGTTCTAATTCTTCTTATTAAAATTTGGTTTATTTGAATACTAAAATTTTAAAATCACAGCCTTTAGTTTTTACAAAACTATGTATCTTATTTAAAGCCAACTAAAATGTGTGTGAGAACTAACATTTATAACCTATAACTCAAATCTTTTCACTGTAGGTCACTTGTGTATCATGTAATTACAAATCCAATACCATTGAGCCCTTTTGGGATCTTTCCCTGGAATTTCCAGAGCGCTATCACTGCATGGAAAAGGGATTTGTCCCTCTGAATCAGACAGAGTGCCTGCTCACCGAGATGCTGGCCAAGTTTACAGAGACGGAGGCTCTGGAAGGGAGAATCTACGCTTGTGACCAGTGTAATAGTGAGTGCCATGTGGAGGGGTAGGGGCCGTGGGTAGTGGGGATGTGTCAATTGAAGGGGATTCTTTCGCCCCTCAAACCCAAAGTAGTGTTTGAATGATTTTAAAGCATTTTTACATTTTTAAAAAGGATTTATCTATTTATTTGAAAGGCAGCTATAGAGAAAAGGAAAGACAAGAAGAGAGAGCAAGTGTGCATGTCTGTCCACTGGTTCACTCTCCAAATGGCTGCAGGAGCCGGCAAAGGGCCAGACTAAAGCCTGGAGCCAGGAGCTCATCCATGTCTCCCACTTGTATGCAGGAGCCCAAGTACTTTGGCCATCTTCTGCAACCTTCCCAGGCACATTTATGTCTGTCTGTCTGTCTTTCTTTCTTTCTTTCTTTCTTTCTTTCTTTCTTTCTTTCTTTCTTTCTTTCTTTCTTTCTTTCAAGATTTATTTATTTTTATTGCAAAGTCAGATATACAGCGAGGAGGAGGAGAGACAGAGAGGAAGATCTTCCGTCTGTTGATTCACTCCCCAAGTGACCAGTATGGCCAATGCTGCACCTATCCGAAGCCCGGAGCCAGGAACTTCCTCCAGGTCTCCCTCATGGGTGCAGGGTCCCAAAACTCTGGGATGTCCTCGACTGCTTTCCTGCAGCAGGGAGCTGGTTGGGAAATGGAGCTGCTGGGACTAGAACCGGCACCCATATAGGATCCCAGCATGTTCAAGGCAAGGACTTTAGCTGCTAGGCTACTGTGCCAGGCCCAGCAGGCACATTTCTGAAGCCAAGAGCCCAGAGCCACTTCTGGCTCTCCCACACTGGTGCAGAGTCCCAAGGCTTTGGGCCATCCTCAACTGCTTTCCCAGGCCACAAGCAGGGAGTTGGATGGGAAGCGGGACTGCCAGGATTAGAACTGGCACCCATATGGGGTCCTGACACTCTCAAGGTGAGGACTTCAGCCTCTAGGCCATGGTGCTGGGCCCATGGGACTGCTCATATATTTTAAAACAAAGGCCCATGAGTTGGGCCGTGTTTGACTCCTTCTGGTGGTCATTGCTTGATATGTAGAGGCAGTTGAAACTGTGGCTCTAGAAAAGCATGCTTTTATATAGACTTGGGAAATTATTCTTTTAGCAAAAACATCTGCCAAGAGTTAGGCTAAAATCTGTTTTAAAAATTTTCTCACCGAAACCCAAGTTTTGAAATACATTGTTAAGTGGCAGCTTCAGGGATATTTTCTGCATTTTCCCCCTTTTCCATGTGTCTGAAATGTTCATATTTAAGAGGGAGTTATAAGGGCAGACTTTCTAATGACTTTCATCTTAAAGTGGAACCGTTTTCATATGGTTTCATGGGCATCATGTACAGGAGCCCTTCTGTCTGGTCATACTAACACCAGTGCTTTCACTCACCCAATATGTACAGAAGAAATTCAAAGCAGATATAGAGAAGCTTCTGTTTGGGTTTTATGGCATATAAAAATTTGCAAACCAAAGTTGTAAAATGGACAGTTTATGACACAGCAGGTAAAGCCACAACTTGGAACCCCAGCATCCTATATTGGAGTGCTGGTTCAAGTCTTGGCTGTTCTGCTTCCAATCCAACTTCCTGCTAATGTCCTAGGAAAGTAGAAAATAATGGCCCCGGTGTTTGGGCCTCTTCCACTCACATGAGAGCCTAGGATGGAGTTCTGGGCTCATGACATGGTCCTAGCTCTTGCAGCTATTTGAAGAATGAACCAGTGGGTGGAAGAGGGATCTTCCTCTCTTTCTATGTCATCTGTCACTCTGCTTTTAATACTAAATTTGATACTAAACTTGATCTTAGCCAAAAGGCCAAATTGTCACTCTGCCTCTGAAATAAATAAATCTTTAAATCACAGGCACACATTATGTAGAGTCCTTGAGATAAATTTACAGCTGTGAAAGTTTGGACTACCAATTTTAGCAGAAATTATAATAGACCTTTCTATATATTTTACTCAGGTTTTTCTTAAATAATAAATTATGGGAAACCTATTCTGCTCTTTAAAAATTGGACAGAGTGCCTGGCATGATGGCTGACCTTGTAAGCCCCAGGATCCCATATGGGCACCATTTCATGTCCCAGCTGTTCACTTCCCATCCAGCTCCCTGCTTATGGTCTGAGAAAGCAGTAGAGGATGGCCCAAAGCTTTTGGACTCTGCACCTGTATGGGAGCTCCGGAATAAACTTCTGGTTCCGGGCTTCGAGTCAGCTTAGCTCCAGCTGTTGCAGCCACTTGGGAAGTAAACCAGAGAACAGAAGATCTTTCTGTCTCACCTTCTCTGTGAATCTGCCTTTCCAATAAAAATAAAATATATTTTTTTAAAAAATCACAACAAAAGTCCAATTCATACTTGATACCATTTTTTCCACTTTAAAACAAAAATTTATGGGGCCCGGCACAGTAGCCTAGCAGCTAAAGTCCTTGCTTTGAACATGCTGGGATCCTATATGGGTGCCGGTTCTAGTCCCAGCAGCTCCATTTCCCAACCAGCTCCCTGCTGCAGGAAAGCAGTCGAGGACATCCCAGAGTTTTGGGACCCTGCACCCATGAGGGAGACCTGGAGGAAGTTCCTGGCTCCGGGCTTCGGATAGGTGCAGCACTGGCCGTACTGGTCACTTGGGGAGTGAATCAACAGACGGAAGATCTTCCTCTCTGTCTCTCCTCCTCCTCGCTGTATATCTGACTTTGCAATAAAAATAAATAAATCTTGAAAGAAAAAAATTTATGGGCAGACTTTTGGCTCAGCAGTCAGGAGGCATTTGACACACTTACATCCCAAGTGAGTTCCTGGGTTTGAGTCCCTCCTTTGCCTCTGATCCAGCTTCCTGTTGATACACACAGTGATAGGCAGCAGGGGAGGGCCCAAGGAGTCAGATCTGTGGTTGGAAGATCTGGACTGAGTTCCCAATGCTGACTATTGCAGGCATTTGGGCAATGAATCAGCAGATAAAAGCTCTTTGTCTTTCTCTCTTTCGGTCACTCAAATAAAATAAAAATGAATAAGAAAATTTGAAATCTCTTGACCTTTTCCCATTTTGAGATACAGAGAAAGATGAGTTAAATAGTATGATTAGAGCAATATCTGTATTTTAACAGATAAAACTATATCAACTACTTTACCCTTCTTGGATATGATATATTAGATGAAAAATGTTTTTATTTTTTAAGAAAATACTTTTTTCCGGTTGCCAGATGTGCCAGCGTGTCGGAATTTCTCTTGGCAGGTGCACATGCTGGCAGGAAAAGAAGACTATAGTGAAGGGATGAGATGCAATGATCAATTGCTTGTGAAGTTGCAGAACTGTCTTGTCCGCCTGTCTGTGTGGCCAGCTTAATCAGACAGAGACAGAACTGATCAATCCCAATCAGATCATCAATTTTCTTTGTGAATTTCATTTACAGAAACAAAGCCAGACCCTATCTTGTCTTCATCTTAGCTCACATGCTCCCTCTGCTGAGAGTGGCAGTCACTGCCAGTCTTCTTAGACAAAAATCCAATGAAGAGGCATGAAAAGGGGGCCAGGCTTCTCTTTGAATTCTTTCTGTTCATGCCCCCACGAGCTGCAGCCCTGCAGTCCTATGAGACACCTGTTCTGATACAGTCTGTTGGAGAAGCACCACCACATCTCATTGTCACATGAAGCTGTGTGACTCACTGCTCTACAGTGGCACAGCAAGACTTGCAATTAGATGCCAAGCTTTTCAGACACCGAGGCCGTGGTGTTAATGGCTCAGGGACAATTAGCAGGCACCACAAAGGACCACTGATTTTATATTTCCATCCATTTACTAGTTTAATTAATGTAATAACAGCAGTCATCAGCAAATGGACTGGGGAGAAGACTTCTGAAAGAAATTTAGAGAAATTTATTTTCATTAACTATTTGCTACAATTTAGAAATGCACTTCCCCCACAATTCAGCTGCTGTAAAAACAAATTAGAATCCACTGGTTAAATTATGTGGGGAAAAAAATCTTTCAGAGACTCATGTTGTGGCACAGTGGGTGAAGCCCCTGCCTGTGACACCAGCATCCAATATCAGAACACTGATTCCAGCCCCGGCTGTTTCACTTCCCAACGAGTTCCCTGCTAATGCACCTATGAGCGCACCGGCAGACGTCCCCAGTGTTTGGGCCCATGCCGCCTACATAGAGACATGGATGGAGTTCTAGGGTCCTAGCTTTAGCCTGGCCGAGCCCCAACTACCACAGCCATTTGGGAAATGAGCTAGCAGATAGATTTTTTTTTCTCAGTTTCTTCCACCCCCCCACCCCCCGCCGTAACTCTGCCTTTCAAGTAAATATCTTTTTCTGAATTTGTTTATCCTCTAGTAATACTCTCCTTTTATCTTTTCTTTTAAAGACTTATACTTTATTTATTTGAAAGGCAGACTGACAGATAGGGGGAAATATAGAAAGAGATCTTTGATCCACTGATTCATTCAGAGCCAGGAGTCTGGAATTCCATCCAGATCTCCCATGTAGGTAGCAGGGCCCCAGGTATTTCAGTCATCTTCCATTGCTTTCCCATGTACATTAACAGTGAGCGAATCCAAAGGCAAGTAACCAAGATTTGAATCATTTCTCTGATATGGGATGCCAGTGTCACAAACGGTGACTTAATCTGATGTGCCACACACACCTTTATCTTTTTCTTAAGCCTAAAATAAGTGCATTATCCCCCATTTTACTTGTGAGGTTTAGTGTTGAATAGCTTCTCCATTAGCGTACAACCATCTGTGAGCAGGAAATAGATTAAGGCCTATCTAATGAAGTAAAGTTATATTATGGCGCCTCAGAACTTGTAAGTCCATATCTAATGGCATAAAGTCCTTACTGTACCTGTACTCTGTGCACAGGCTGCAGTTAAAGTTACAGTGTCAGCAGTACATCATCCTCAATCCATCAGACAATTCTGGAAGTTGATGAGGTCAAACACTTGAAAGCAGAGGTGTCAAGATTAGGTTTCATTGCTTGTAACAGTCAATCCAAATAACAGTGACTTAAGATGAAATATTTGCTAATGCACACCCTGGGAGGCAGTAGATGATGGCTCAAGTGCGTGGGCCCCCACCACTCACATGGGAGACCTGGGTGGAGTTCCAGGCTGCTGGCTTTGAATGAATCTGGGCATTTGGAAAGTGAATCAGCAGATGGGAGATAGATTTCTCCAACCCCACCGCTACCATGCCCCACTGCTCTGCTTTCAAGTAGGTGAAAGTAAGAAATAAGTATAAATATTTTTTTAAATGAGACATAGCTTTGTTGTTCTATTATATAATTGCTGTCTGAAGGACATTCAGGGACTAATGTGGTAGCTGCATGGTCATCAGGAACTCAGACTCCTTCTTTCTTTGAGCTTGACTGTCCTAGCACAAGGTGCCCGGCCACAGGGTCACTTCATGACCTAAGAGGAATTGCAAACAACAGTTGCAGATGCTGGGAAGGCCAGAGGGCTGCAGCTCATCTTACACTCAATCAGCCCTCCGTAAGCAGCCAACCTGAGAGTTGTCATTTTAGCCAGAACTTCCCTGGCCGTAGATGCAGAATGGGAAATACAGCCTCACAGAGACACCACATTGCTGCCCCAGACAAAACTGAAGCTTAAATACTGAGAAATAAGGAGAATGCCTGTTGAGTGGTAAGCCACTGTCTGTGCCAGACTAGGAATGAATGAGACTCTTCACAACCTGTATCTTCTATCTTCTCAAACCATATAGGCAAACGACGAAAATCCAACCCCAAACCCCTTGTTCTGAGTGAAGCTAGAAAGCAGTTAATGATCTACAGACTACCTCAGGTCCTCCGGCTGCACCTTAAAAGATTCAGGTGAGCTTCAGAAGGTGGCTTGCAGGGGGAGGTGGACTGTAGCACACTAGCCCATTTCCTTGAGACCTCACTCCTCCCACGAAGTTGAAATGGTTTCCCTCAAGAAAGCCAGCTGATGTTGGAGCCCAGCGAACCTCACTTGTACTCTCATGCCCTGGCTAGCTGCATCCTGGGTCTGTGCTTCAAGATTTCCCAGCCTCACTGGGGCTTCTGGGGTTTCTGGGGCTTCATCTTCACCGTGAAATGTCAAACAATCAGCTTAGCGCAGGGCAGGCAATAAACCACAAAAGGGTGGTTGCCTGATTTGCTTGTTCAAGAATCTCTAGAGTTCTTCATGAAACTCAAAGCAAATACAGGGGGGCCTTGACTTCCACCTTAAATTAATGAGAATACAAAAGCTGCAAAGTTCTGCGTCATCAGTTCCCTGCCTTATCTAGCACTGCCTGTGGTCACACATGCCAGTTTGTCTAGTAAGGAGTGTATGTCGGTGTTCCAGGTGGTCTGGCCGTAACCATCGAGAGAAGATTGGGGTCCATGTCGTCTTTGACCAGGTATTAACCATGGAACCTTACTGCTGCAGGGACATGCTCTCCTCTCTTGACAAAGAGACCTTTGCCTATGATCTCTCCGCAGTGGTCATGCATCACGGGAAAGGGTTTGGCTCAGGACACTACACAGCCTATTGCTACAACACAGAGGGAGGTGCGTGCGCTTGACTCTGTGGGGTGGGGGACACGGAAAAGGGTTGGTTTGTCCACAGTTGATTGCTTTCCTTTTTATCTTCATCCCACAGGTCATGTAGGGGGAACGTACATACATACTATGGAAAGAATAATGAAAATTAGATTCAGATTTTGGACAATGCACTAGAGAACAAGGTTGCTCTTTGAAAGTAACTGACATGTGTAAAAGTGCTTAAAACAGCGCCTACCCCATAGTGCTTGCTAAGTCAACAATTAGAGATCATTGTGGTAAAGGCAAAGTGTTGGTTTTCCTGACTGCAGGGAGATACTGATGTCCCTCATTAGCCTTGGTGCATAACAAAGCTGAGGGCATTTAATGAGCACTTGTTGTGTCCTTACAGCTTCCCTCACCATGGGAAGTGAGGGACGCAGGGACCCCTCCAAAGGTATTATTGGTTCTTGTCCTCCTGGACGCTGCATTGAGGCAGATGGCTGCAGGTGTGTTCACAGCCATGCACACCCTCTTAAACCCATCACCTAGACAGAGGAGTGGCCATACTGCAGCCTCTGGATACATACATGATTCCTTCCAAATTTCCCTTTATCGCCCTCCACTACTTCCAGGTCTCCTTTCCTCCATGCCCCCTTCCCATTGTGTAGGCCCTGATACCTTGGCCATCTTTGTACAAGGCTCTAAAGGACCATGAAAAGCCAGAGTAAAATGAGGGCAAGTGTTAGGGGATACAGCAATGTGCTGGGCGGGTTGGTGCAGCCGAAGCCAGTGGTCATGGGGAAGCCTGTTGGCCTCACTTGTCCCTTCCCTGACACCAATAAGTAAGGTGTGGCACCTTACAGAACAGCTCTGTCCCTTTCTTCATCTCTTGGTTTTGCTTGCTGACAAAAAATAGAAGTTGAGTAGTCATTCTCTCTCTCTCCCTTCTTTGATTTCCTAGGTTTTTGGGTCCACTGCAATGACTCAAAGCTGAATGTATGCAGTGTCGAGGAAGTATGCAAAACCCAGGCCTACATCCTTTTTTACACTCAAAGAACAGTGCAGGGCAATGGAAGGCTCCCAGAAACCCACCTCCAAGCTCAGGTGCAGTCCAGCAATGGCGAAGGCAAACCCCGGGCGTTCCCCTGAATGGGAGGCGTGTGTCAAAGACTGTATTGCTTTCAAACTAATGGTGTCTATACATTGCTCCTCATGTAGGAAATAAGGCCTGCTGCAGGAACAGCTGACTGGGTTTGCCTCCCTTGGTCTAGAGTGGAAGGTGCCAGGGGATCCAGGGCCTCTCCTGAGATTTGGAGCTACTTTCTTTTGAATGGATTTGGGAATAACTTCTATGAAGATCCTTTCATCTGTCGCTTCTGAATTTAGAAGGATCTGGGTAACAAGGGAGCAGCATGATCGTGTCCAGCCAGGAGGGCTGGATCCAGCGTGCGATTCCCCTGCTCATCAGGACCTCCCTGCAGCACAGCAGAGCCTTTCCTGAGTGAGAAGTCCTGGCCAGAGCGTAAGGAGGGCCCTGGCTGGGAGTGCTTCCAAGGCGGGCAGTGAAGTGTAAGGATTTATTCCCACAAGACTTGAAGACTTCCTTTTATAGAGGATAGCAGTTGAAGAATGAGAGGCACTGAGCAAATTTCTCCATGAAAAAATGGGAGGTTTTCACATGCCATTCCTTCCCTACCTGGTGCTATTACTTTATCATTCCACATTTCTGAAACGGGCATGACCATCCCTTCATTCTAAAGGGGCAGTTCATCTAAGGAAGCAGAGTACAAGTACTAGTCTTGTACTTTGCTGTGTGGTGGGCCATAGGGCACTGGCTCCTGATTCTCCCTGCTCTATAGCAGATCCCTGATTCAGGTCTAGAGCAAACATATTGTCTGGTTTAAACTTGGCCTTAAGCCTCTTAAGGTTTTCTCAAAACTCAATTGAGTGTGGGCGGGGACAACCACTGATCCAGAGCTTACCTCAACGTCTGTCACCTCTGTTTATCTTGGTGCAGCATGCAGCGTCTTTCTTGTACCTAGACAGCTGAAACAGTCATGTTCTCAAGGTCCCCCAGCTATTGCTGTCCCAAAGCAACCCACTCCATCCTGCCCAACAGTCTATTACTGATGGCCACCACTGGTTCCCTCCCAAGTCTCAATTCCACCTGTTCTCAGTCCTTCAGGGAAAAAAGCAGGAGTGCACCGCCTTTTATCCCAGTGCTAGTAATGTGCATCTGTTTAAGTCCAGATAGTTTCTAAGTGGGATGAAAGTGTCCAGACAAAACCAACCCCTCCTCACCATCAGGCACCACTGCGATGCAGGTGCACCAGGCTGGCCTGGGCTTGCTGCAGGGAGGCTCAGCCTGCCATGCATAGTGCTCATCTCCTGACTGAGTGTACCATGTTAATGTTTGAATTCAGGTAGAAGGAAGTAGTGTGGAACAGAGTTGGGGACAGGGTGGGCAGTGGGGGAAACCAGGCAAAAGTGAGGGCTATAGCTTTAGCAGATATTGATGAGCCCGTTTCCCAAACAGACCAGTAGCATTTGCTGTTGACCTCTTTTTGAAATGAATTCTCCCATAGGACTTACCAGACAGCACTGAGACATGGAAGAAATTCAGACAGAAACTAATTCACCCTGATAGGGAAGGAGTGACTATGTTTTAAATTAAACTTGCTTTTTCCAACACTGTGAGGTTTCTGTAATATTTAGCTTTTATTTGGAAGCGATAGCGTATGGCATATTTTATGCTGTTTGGTTTATATTATCTACTGCAGGATTCTTTATATAAGCTTTGCCTGGGCTCACCCTCTCCAAGACACTGTTTTAAAGTGTCACAGCTGCCCATGCTGCCCAAGGCTCTCATAGGACACTGTTCTTAAAACCCGCATTTGTAAGTCAGCAGGACTAGTGATGACTTCTTGTGGCAACTGAAAAGCCCATCAACTCAGAAACACCAAGAAGAATGAAGACAAAAGCAAACCACGAGTTGTGCCTCATCTTTCAGTGAACCCTACATTTATTACTCTGAAAAAGGAGAACTTACCAGAAAGCTAATAGAGCATCTGCTTCACCCTTTAAGCTGTCCAAGGGGAAATACTAAGAAACACAGGCGTTTAATGGAACACTGGAAGATAAAATGACTTTTACAAATAGTCTTAATGCCAAATATTATGACTATTAAGCAGATTAAACATATTGTAAAATGAGTGCTTAAATTAGCTGAGTGCCCATGTATCAGTTAAGCCAGTGAAATGTTTTACATCGAGTTGGAATAGAAAGGACAGCAATGTCGCCAACAGAGCCCACCCTGTGAAGATCCCACTGCAGTCACAGACACCTCAGGTCCCCAGAGGCAGCAGCACCAGACACTGTTACAAAGTTAGTATTTAAGGAGATGTTTATTAAGAGTTCCCTGCCACATAAGCCAATGACTATTGGTAGGGAAACGTCCCTTTGCCTTTAATTTATTTACATTCTGAAGTAGATGAATGTCTCAGTTGCATCTTAGGTTAAACTGAAAATAGTCTGAAGAGCTGAACATAAGAACCAGTTAGGAGTTGACTGTATTCTGCCCATTCAACCCCAGGATCACCTGATGAACCTCAGCAGGCCTGTCTCTCCCCCAGGGCAATGAGCCAGGAGTCCTGTTCCAGGAACCCTTGGCAATTGGCTGGCATGTTTACTGCTACTGTGACCAGCCCAGATGAACGCACCCTGTCCCTCCCCATCCCCCAAAAGCAGTTATACCTCAGTCCAGCTTGATCCTCACCCTTGTGGGTTTTGCATCCTGGAGGGTATCCAAGTTAATGTAAAACAATAGGCATGAGCTCGGCAGCCAGGAACCGAAGCTCATGGTCAATGGACAGGGCTCTTGCCAGCTTTGATCCAGCCCCTTATGCTGAGGGTGGAGGTAACACCACACTGGGAGGAATTCCAAGATGTCTCTTACAAGGTCATGAACAAAACTGGAAACCTATGTTAATGTGTCCTATGGACTCAATAGCAGAGTTTATTTTTGTTTTTAATGGCAAGGCTCTGGAGCCAATGATTGTATGAGTTTCCTACTCTGGCTCTGCTTACAGCTCCATCCAAGTACCAAGGAAGAACCAATGAGGTGGCTTGGCTGGCAGTGGGGCGTGTCCCAGTGTAAGGCCAAGAGGGCAAGAGGGGTGCAGAAGAAAACTTGGCTGGGGGTGGGGAGGGTGGGGGTAGTGGAAGCGGAGGCGGGGAGGGGGGCAGGCAGGGAGCAAGAAATGGAATTTTACTTATTGATAAAGCTTTGTGAAATAATTTTATACAATTCCTAAAATTTGGTGCCTTGTACCCAATTATGGTTTGCATGGGATTGAAAAGATTAAGGAAAAGGATTCCTTTCTTTTGTCATTTCAAGTGGCAGATGAGTCTGTATAGTGTTTAAAGGACATTTGGTGTCAGAAACTTTTTGAAAAGTATTTCTTAACTCTGTGTGTGAATGCAAAATTATTCTTACCAGCAAGTTCTGCAGTGTCATTGTGATCCCCAAGGTCTTTGTCTTTGAGATTGGTCACCTCACGGCTGCTCTTCTAGGCAGACCGTGGACCCCTTATCTTTCACAAGCCTTTTTGTTCCACGTTAGCTCAGGCCCTTTTTGATCAGCAAGGGAGGCCCTTTCTAACTGTAGACGGCATCTCTAGCTGGGACTGTGTCTTGCTTCACCAGCTGGTTGGAAGAGCACAAAAAAAAAGGCTTTTTGGTTTTTATGCAAATGATAACTGATGCTGGGCAACTTAGGATAGAAGACAGACACAAAAGGGTACCTCTGAAGTTTTGCACAAAATGTCAGGAAGTAGTGTAGAAAACAATCCCCTGTAATGTGTGAACTTTAGATTGTAAGGAAGCCAGGGCACTGTGATCTGCAAAGGTGACCATGGGAGGGAAGGCGCAGGCTCTGACTCGCCCCCACAGGGGCTCCCTAGGTGCCAACAGGCTTTGCGAGGTGCTGAAACCTGGTGTGCTCTCACTCACTGCAGGGCAGGACGCAGCCTGTTTTTTTTCTATTCCAACCTTGAGTTTTGTACCACACACCTGACTTTTTCACCTAACGGTGTATACGGAGCGCACCTCTTAAAAGCACACTTGATAATTGGGTCCCTCGGCCTCATTACTGCCCAATTAGACGTTTCTCCACACGGCCACTTGGGTTTTGGTTGTGGAACCCGGTAAGTATGCATCCATCTCCCTTCTGACTTTATATTCCTGTTAGGGATCACGAGTTTGTATCTTCCATGTCTGACAACCACTCTGCGACCCCCAGGGACTCAGCCCACATACCTGCACACATCACACCTGTTCTAGCACCAAGGCAAGCACTCATTTTTGTGGGCTCTTTCTGTCTTTAGCTTCTGCTTAAAATCTAAGTAGCTCAAGAATTTTCACACTGTGCTTGTGTTAACTAGCCCAGGCTGACAAATATTGACAGGATGTAAAACTGACTTCCCATGGGGAAAATGTCATGTTGGCCATGATGAAAGCCAGCACCTTCACTTTCATAACTGATTATTCATCAAAAATATTGACTCTTGTTAGATTCAAATTACTACATCACCAAGGAATTAAGTCAGTAAATGAAACATTAGCCAAACCAGCATTATGGCTTTAAAAACCCACCGAAAACACTAGCACTTGAAGCTAAATCATTGCATTTTGAGAAACTTGTATTGGGCTTTTGCAAACTGCTATGTCCTTCCTAATGCAGGCTGGATTTGCATTTTCAGACTTGGAAATCTTACTAAATTAAACTTTTCACACCAGGGAATAGATCAGGAAAAAGACCTGCAGGATCTAAGTTTCCTTGCTGTAAGGCCTGGGAAGTACTGCTATTTCTTGTCAGTAGTTTAGCATCTATGCCATGACTTGTAAACTTCCTTCTGGTCACCACTGGAGGGGTTGAGGGCTTCAAGTGTAAGCTCTGTGGTCCCGCATGTGGACAGTTAGCTTGGACCCCTGTCTCCAGTGTGGACGGCAGAGGTCCTTCAGCCTGAAATGACAGAAGCTCAAAACTCCATTCACTTATCAGGACAAATCTGATACAAATACAAGAGAAAGGTGGGTTTTTTTTGTTTTTGTTTTTAACATATGTTAATCCAATTCTCAACTTGTTTAGTGAGATCTATACTGTTTGGTGAGTACACTGGGAGAAGCAGCCTCTGTCAACTGTAATAGTAGGCTGCTGAAAGGAGCCCAACCTGCCTTCCAAGTCATGTCCTTTAACCCCGCACCAGCTCTAAAGAGCTGGCACATAAAAACTTTTTTAAACACCTACTAGTAGAAGTTCGTGGGGGGAGGGGGGACCTGCCCCAGGGACCCTGTCTCTGTCTTTCTAGAGCTTTCTGAGTCTTTCCATGTCAGTCCCTTTACATTTTTAATTTCCAAAGACTGCAAAGCCTCAGGTAGTGGTACTACCTAGAACTTAGGGTTAAAAAACACCTAAGTGTTGGCACAGGAGGCAGCCTCCTCAGCAGTGGCACTGTATAGCCACTGCCTTCTGCCACACCTTTCTCTTGCAGCAACGAAGCCCCCGTGCACTTACAAACTATGCAACACCCAACGGTTGCTCCCCCCAGCACCACCCCACAGTGCAAACGTCTCAAGGACAAGCTCCGTGCCCAGGCAACATCAGCACAGGATGTTTTACCATTTCCGTTTCGTCTTTCTTTTTGAAATGAAGCAAACCATCTCCATTACAATCCAGGTTTAGATCTTGTCCCTGATTGAGTATGAAATATAAATCACGTTTTTATGATTTTTGTAAATCTTGACTTTTTACACCTTGTTTTTTGTAAGCAGAAGTTTCTTATTAAAAGAAGAAAACGGCTGTCCTTGTACGCAGTCTTTATTTCACATATTGGTTAAGACACCATCATCACTCCTCAAGACGAGGCGGTGCAAAACCGCAGGGACCACGTCCAGGATGTTACAGAGCAGACGCAACACCCTGGCTGCAGCCTGGCCGCCCACCAGAGAGCAGAGTGCTGAGTGGACTCAAGGAAGAGCAGGCAGGGAAGGGGAGGCTCCCCACAGCACCCAACCTGAGCTGCCATCCAGGCGTGTCACAGATGGCTGACTGTTTCTGGAAGGTCCGAGTACAGCACAGCAATTCCATTTGTCTGCAATCAGACAACAGGACACAACAGGCGATATTAGGCAAGTAAGGCACTGGAGGGAACTGGTTAAGAGATCTTGAAATAGAACATCAAGTCTCTCCTACATGTTTTCAGCAAGCCCCCGTCTCTAGGATTCCTACAGCATGCAGAGCTGTCAGTGCTTTTACCTGCTCAGCTACACCCCTGGCTGGGGTGCCATGAGGTCGATGTCACTCAAGTTCCTGGCCAGCCACACGCCTGCAGCAAAAAGTCCCAAGTTGAGGATCAAGTTCCTGAAAATAACAATGTGTTCCATTATTCAGCAGCTTTGTAGCTGAGCCTCACCTCCTTCCTGAGGTGTTACAAGAGGTCGCCCAAAACTCACACGGGAATCTGGAGTTCATTTCCATGCCTACCAGGGGAACGATCAAACGCAGAGACCAATTCAACCCTAGGCCAGCACCCAAAAGTCTATTTACATATTCCCGTGCCTTCTCTTACTCAGTCCCCCTAATTAGTTTCTTACCAAGTATGAGATTGCTTTAGCCCCGACCCCACAAGGGAACTCTCGGTCAAGGACCCCAGGAAAGGCCACCATGTGGGCAGTGGGTTGAGCCAGCCGAGCAAGGAAGGGGAAAGGCGAGAGACGCACCACGACACCTGGCTCAATTACCTCCGGAAATCATTCCTGTCAGTAGCGAAGCGGTAGACGCCCCGAAGCCAGTCTCCCACGTTGTCGGGGATTTCGGGAGCCTCGTTCGCGGACCCGGAGGGCTTCCCAGCCCCGCTGCTGGAAGCCATAGCAGCAACCTCCGGCACGCAGCCCTGGCCCTGCAGCACTGCGCTCGCTGCAGCGGCGCCACCACAACGCAACTTCCGGCCCCGCCCTTCCGCCGGCAGAGCGCGCGGCCCATGTCGGACGCCCCGCCTTCCCGGGCTCCGGCTCTGCAGCCGCCGGCCACCACACGCGCTGAGGACGATCGCTTCCCGAGCTCCGGGGTCTGCCCCGGCCTCAGGGGGCTGCCCGGAAAAGCGTAGCTTTGGGAGGCGGAATGGGGTTCCCAGAAAAAGTCTCCATCGAAAGTCGTAGAACGCGCGGCGCTTACAGAGGGCGCACCCCAAGTTTGTAAGCTCGCCGCCACTACTCCGGCTTGTCTCCGAATTCTTTCACCCTACGAGTTTACTAAGGGAAGGAGCGCCTTTTTCTCTCGCCTTACAGGATCGCTCCCACCCTATTCTCTGCTGGGCCACTAGGAAAGGGTGCAGTGCTTCCTAGGGGTGTCGTTGTCCCTCGCTTCGGGGCGTCCGGGGGCATTTCGGGACCGGGGAAGAGGCTGGCCGAAGAAAAAGCCTTCTGGTTCTGAGTCCGAGGAGGAGGAGCAGGTGGAGCAGGGGGCATCCTCTTTGGGATCACGGGGCATCTGCAGTCGGTCTTGCCCCGATTTTGAGGGTCCCTCGGCCCCAACTTGGCACTGTGGCTCTTCCGGGCAGGATCCTAGCAGCCCCTGCTGGGCCTCCAGGTTGGAGCTGGCGACGAGAAAGGGTGTTTCGTGGCTGCTCAAGGCGTCCAGCGAGGTGCCATCCCTCCGTTTGCTCCCGTCGGGTCCCGCCTCCCCTGGGGAGGGGCAGGTCAGAAACGCTCACCCCTGGGACTGACATTTGGGGACCCAGCCTCCCGCCCCGCCCCCGCCAGTCCTCTCGGGGGGTCCCCCGCCTCTCCCGCTTCCGCCCACCAGAGGGCGGCCGCGTCCCCCTCCCGGGAGCCAGCCCGGCGCCGCAGCCCCGACCGCGGCGTGGGGTGGGTCCGGGAGGCCCTTGGAGCGCTCCGGCCAGGGACGCGCGGTGAGAGCTGCGGGCCCGGAGGCTCGCGTCCGGGGGAGGTGGGGGGCACGGTGGAGAGGGAGGGGCGGGGGGCGCTGCTGGAGGGAGGAGATAGCGTGGGACCAGGGCGAGGGTCTCAGCTCAGGGCGACCCCCCACCACAACCCCAAACTACCCCCACTGCGGCTCGGATCTGCACCTTCTTCCCACCCCCCCATACCAAGGGTCGCCAGCCCTTCCAGGGGCCTGCTGGAGCCCGCATCCGAGTAACGGCTCTCAAAGCAACTGGGACAACAGGGGCTGCCCCCCGGCAGGGCATAACGGCCTCCACACAGGGGCCCGGCGCAGTCCTGGCAGCAGAAGTGGTTCTCGTGCCAGTGCCGTCCCTCCGCCTCGGTGCAGCGCCGGGAGAAGATGAGCTAGAAGAGGGTGAGCCGAGGGGTTTGTTCATTCATTCATTCATTCCCTCATTCATTCATCCAGTAGCCACGCCTTAAACCCAGTTAACGCCAAAGCACGTCTACAGACATCCCCATGTGATCGGTTGCTCTCAGGCGCGGGGAGGGCTGAGTGGCTTGGCTAGGATCCCACAAGCGACAGGTGGCACGGCCCCAAATGCCTGCGACCCTGGCTGGTGACCTTGGCTGCTGCCTCTTACACTGACAGACAGAAATGGGTCTTCCAGCCCCATCCCAAAGACCAAGTGGAATTCTAAGAATCCTGAGAAACTGCACCCAAGAACTTGGAAGGACTCTGCTTGCAGTGAGAGAGCAGCAGAGTAGGGAACAGTCTGCATGCCCAGAGGACAGGCTGGGCCCTGAGGCTGGTTTTTACTCCTTTCTTCCTTGCTCCCCCATACAGCCTAGGAGGCCACCCCATAAGATCCTGCCCTGCTGGATGGTGGCCCACCCAAAGCTCTGCCGCCCACTCCATGCTGGACCTGGTCACAAGCTGGGCAGCGTGGTCGCAGCAGTTCGGCGTGATGTCGGCCACAGTAGAGATGCCCATCGTGGTAGAAGTAGATGAGGTTTATCAAGGCCTGGCCGCAGACCTGGCAGGCAAAGCAAGGCCGATGCCAGCAGTGCCGCTCTCCTGCCCGGGCCGCAAACACCCCGTAGTCCCCTGGCTTCAGCTGCTTCCTGCACTGTCGGGTGGCCACATGGGACTGGTCAGAGCTGGAACCCTCCTGGCTTCCTGTTCCCCGCCCGTACCTTTGTCCCTCTCAACTCCAGCCTGTCCACCAAAAACTCTCCAGGTTGGTGCCCCTGTTGCCAATAGCTGCCACAGTCCCAGAAGGAGGGCCCAGACTTGCTTTGGGGGGGTGGTTCTCCAAACCTTCTCACAGGTATATCCTTCCAGCTGGGGAGGGACCAGGCGGGCCACTCCCTGCCCCAGGGCCTCCTGTTTCCGCTGGGCATGGAAGAGCTGCAGCTCAGCCTGCTCCTCCTTCCCAAGGGCCAGGCAATAGCGCTCCTGTGGGACACAAGCCTTGAGCTAGCAAGCATGGGGCCGGCTGAACAGAGGGACTTATAGCTGCTTAGAGAAAGGCCACAAAACCCCAGGGAAGTGAGGGCACTAAGCGAATCATGGAAATGAGTGCTCCAAAGGCCACCTCCACCCCACCCCACCCCACCCTGGTCTCACCCAGGGTCCAACACTCTGAGCACTTGGCCCTGTCTCCACATTTCTGGTCCTTGCACTCAGTGACAGAGTCCGGCATCAAGTTCCACTCATCTGCTTTCTCTAATACCTCCCCAACTGAAGCGTGAGCCTTGGTCTGCTCAAACCACCATGCTGCACATCAGAGCATCCCACAGCCAGGCACCAAAGCAGCTCACATCCATTGCCCATTTGCTCGAAAACAAGCCACCACAGAGTATGCATAGCCGATGTGACAATGCCAATTGTGCAGATGGGACATCGGGGTGACTTTGGGACCCAGGTTCTTTCCCACAGTGAGGGAAGCCAGGGCCAAGGGAGAGGAGACAGGGCAAGTGGGATGGGACCCACGTCACTGTCTTGTGGGGGCAGTTGTTGCAGGAGGGTCCGGAGCTCGGGCCAGCTGCAGGCTTGGTGGGTGTCCAGACCACGGGGACCTGAGCTCAGAGCTGCAGCAGCCTGAGGAGACAGCAGACAGGGAGGGGTTGCTTGGCTCCCCTGCACGCCACGGCCACCCTCCCCTCCCGTGCAGAGCAAATTCTGAACATCCATCTCTCCACCCCTGTCGGTGTTGGGAGGCTCTCCCTGCCTTCCCTGATCCTTGCTGAGTGCAAGCCTTGACCCCTGCCTACACCCCTGCTTGCAAGCAGCCTCCCTTCTTATGCCCCAAACCACTCCTAGCTCCTCAGAATCAAAGCTTTGAAGATGTAGCCCACCCCTCCCCCCTTGGAAAGTTCAGGGTCCTCAGGAGGCGGGAGAGGAAGGAGCTCCTGAAAATCAAAGGGTGCAAGGGCATGGTGCAAGTATAGAGGCAGCCACCTCCCAGCAAAGGGCAGGGAAGAAGAGAGGCAGCACCCTGAGGGCCTCAGAACGCCCCCAGCAGCCCTCTTACCGCCCCAGGATGGTCCTCAGGGTCAGGTCCTGGGAGTTGGTCCAAGTCACTGTCCCTGCTGACTACTGGTAGGCCTGGCTCCCCAGACATCAGGCTGGCCTCTGACATTGCTGGCAAAGGCTGCTGGAGCACCAAGAAGAATCCTTCCTTACCAGGAGCACTGTGGAGGCCTTCCCAGGCACTGCCTGTCCTGGTCCTCCCAACAACCACACAGTCTACATGGCATTGTGCCCATTTCCCAGGAGGGTAAGCTGAGGACCAGTGAGCATGAACTATACACCCAAGGTAACAGAAGCAGAGCTTTCAGCCTGAGAGTTTCCAAAATTCAACCCTCTGGGTTCTCCCAAGAGTGAGATGGAGGTGGAGAGGAGGCCTGCAACAGGAGAGCCCCTGAACTGCCTGTCCTCCCCCCGCCCCTGCCTGGTCCTCCCCTCCCCACCCCAATGACCCCCCAGGCTAGTAGGTAGGAGGGAGAGCAGGCAGAATGGGACCAGAGCTCCTAGCAGATATACACACATTCTGGCAAAAACAAAAAACCCAACCCCAGCAAACTACTCTATGAAGCCAGGGACTGGGCTACTACTTTATGTACTGTAGGCTGTCCTCCGTAATCTCCATTCTCTTCTGCAGTTGAAATAAACTGGAATCCACTGACTTGCCCAAGACCACACTAGACCACAAGGGGAAGCAGTAGGAAGAGGGTCCCCCTGCCCCTCCCCAGCAGAGATGTGGATTCTGACAGCACTAGGCACTGGAGGCCATCTTCAAACCCCTGGTGCCCTTGGGCTGGGGCCAGCATTGCACCCTAACAGTTAATACTCTTTGTTTCCCCAACTCTGAACCTCCCACCCCACCCCTGCCGCCCTTCAAATGTCCTGTGCCACCCTCCCTCCTTCCTGGCTCCACACCCACCTGCTTCCTTCCTGTTCTGTCCCTCAGGTCAGGTTTCCTGTGGAAGGTGGCCAGGATGGGCTGCTCACTTGCAAGGCTGGGAGTAGCCACTCCGCCTAGCAAACAGCACTCTCCCTGCTCCAGGCAGCAAGGGAGCTGGTGTGGCATCTGAAGTCCCACGGGGCGATCTGCACCCTCTCCCAGCTTAGCTCTAGTTTGCAATCCAATTGTCCACCTGCCACCCTGCACCCTTCCGCCTTCTCCGCCCCCACCCAGCACCCCTCCTTCCTTCCTACCACACCCCCCTCCTCGCCCCCAGCTCCCAGCGACTGGCCTGAACTCCCTCTCCCTCTCCAAACAGGTGCAGCCGCGCTCAGGGGCTCCACCCCCGCAGCCCACCCGCAAGAGGAGAGCCCTAGGGGCCAGAGGGACTGGGGCTCAGGAGGTGCGGGAAAGTTCCCGGGGACAGCAGCGAGAGAAGCGTGGGCAGCACCTGGTCCCGCCAAGGACTGACCCTTCCACACATTTCCCAGAGTCAACAACTTGGGAGGGTCCACTTTCTGCAGTGAATTTCTCGTTCCCCAGGGGGAAGGGGCTGGGTCTCCGCTGGGCTCTTATTCTCTTACCCTCGCTCTCACGGCGCGGCCCTTCCTTCCTCCACACCCACAGCGGTCCCCGGCTGCTGGGGAGAGGAGCTTGGAGCTGCAGACGGCGGGAAAGCAGCCGTGGGCTCTCAGGGTGGACGCGCAGGGCTCCCCTGTGTCTCCGCACGCACAGGCCGTGGCCCAGGCTGCGTCCGCCGCCTCGCGAGCCGCCTGCAGCCCCTTCCCGGCGCTGGTCCCGGGGTCCTTTAACCCCGTCTCCTCCCTGTTTCCTCCAGTTCCGCCCCTCCCCGCCCGTCCACAGGGTTTCCCACACACACACACACGTCTTCCTCTTTCCTCAGCCCGATTCCAGGGTCCCCCGATCCTGCCCTTCCCCACTTCGGCCCTTTCACTGCCTCACCCCTAATCTTTCAAGCTCCCCGCCTCTCCCAGCCCCCTCTGGGATCTCCGGGCAAGCCCCGCCTCCCGTCCGCTAGACCCCGCCCCCGTCCGCTAGGCCCCGCCCCGCCGGGCTGGCTCAGCAGCTGGCCCGGAGCGCCCTCTGGCGTCTGCGCATGCTCCCTGCTGCCGACTGCAAAGTCCTCCAAAGGGACCTTCTAGGCTGTGCGCCGGTCGCCCCCGCTCGGGTCCGCCCGCCCGCCCGCAGCGTCTCGTTGGTGCTGCCGGTGACCTCCGACCCCTCGGCCGCGGGGCGGGGCGGGGCGGCCTTGGCTCCGGGCGGGCGGCGGCTGCTGCAGCGGGACCCGGGAGCGGGGCCCGGCGCCGCCCGGGCCGCGGGGCGATGTGAGTCGGGGCGCGGCGGGGCGGGGACGAGGCGGCTCCACCGAGGCCGTGTCGCGCCGCAGTCTCCGCTCCCTCCGTGGAATACCCGGGCGGGCGGGCGGGCGGGCGGGCGGGCGGACGGTGGGATCCCCGGGGGCTGGGGGCGGAGATGCCGGGGGCGGGGGACTAAGACACGCTGCTCCGACCTTTCGATTCCTTTATGGGTGTCTAGAAATCCCCCTCCGACAATCCTGCAGCCTAAACCTGCCTCTCGCTCCCCAAGCCCCGTGCTCGCTCTCCTTTCCCCCTCCCCCCCTCCGCACACGTCCGCATCCCTCGGAGTCCTCGAAGCCCCCATGCTCACCCTGCGAACCCGCTTCTCTGCCCAGACTCACGGTTCTCTCCCGGATGCCTCAAATGCTTCCACCGCTTGGACACTCCTTGTGCTTGCTGTTCGTATCCCTCGTCCTCCTTGCACCTTGCCCAGATCTATAATTATTGCCCACGTCACCCCAAGTTCCCATAACCCCCTCTAATTCTTACCCCAGTCTGCACCTATCGCAGACTGGAGTCCCTATGGCTCAGTGTCACCCCATGGAGTCGCCCTACCGTGGGCCTTCTGGCCCAGTGTCTTGCATACAGGACCAGTGCACCTCCCCCATCTTGCATCCTATAGTGCCAGGTTTCAAATTCTGGATCCACTCCTAGTTCCCAGACACCTGTCTTTGAGTCTGCACAGCCTACTTCCTCTTTCCAGAGAATGAGCCAGGCCCAGATTTGCAGGGGCTTGGGGGTGTCATTTGACCTGGGAGTGGTCCAAGACATCGGGGACCCTGAGGCACATTGCTTTGCCAGTGCAGGAGAGTGGGATGGCAGAGGACTCCAGAGCCCTGGCTTATCCACCCAGGAGCTCAGATGGCCTAACTTTGGGGCATAGCAAGAACATTCATGTTTGCAGTTCACCCTTCAGTGCTTGGATGACAGAAATTCTAACAAGCCTCCTAGGGGGAGCTGGCAGGGGTTCGTTCTAGACAAGGGAAGTGACCCCTTTGATGATGTTCATCTTACACGTTAAGCCAGAAGACTCTGAGTGTATGAACATTCCGCTAAAACACTAAAGAGGTGGAGCAGGGGTGCTGGAGGTAGACTTAGGAGGTGGACCTGATAGAACCTCCCAGATGCTTTAGCAGCAGCAAAAGTTGGTCCTTGGCGTGTCGGTCCCCTGGAGTGTTGGTTCCTGAACCTGAAGGCAGTGCCCTTGCCAGCCCCTCTGAGTGTCCTTGTGAGAAAGCTCTTTGTGAAGTTCAAGTTCTCTGTAAAGGCAATGGGACAGTTGGGTGTTGATTGAAGGATGACTTAGAGGTTTTGGATTTCAAACTCGGGGTGCAAGGGGAGTTTTTCCCTCTGAGCCAATTGGGCTAGGCATAAGGGCCCCCTATGCCCTGGGTGTCACTTTTGTTGTTGCTGTTTAGTTAGGTCCTGGGGCACACTCCAGTGGGACACAGACAAGGCTTCAGTTTTGTTAGCATTGTTTGGCTGGTGTGTATGGGGGCGGTGGGAAGGGTCTCCATTAACCTGTGGTGTCTGTCTCTCCTGCTAGGTGAGCTCCAGGCGATTTCTCTGCAGAAGGTTTGCCATGACCCCCCACCAAGAACGGGGTGCATAAAGTGGGACTCCTTCCCCATGCCCCTCCCGTGGTCAGCACCCCAATGGCCTGGGTGAGGTAAGAGCTGCTGAAGGAATCCATTATCTGCAGGTTCCCAACTTGGGAGGTCACTGTATTGTTCAAGGCGTTGTCCATTCTGCTGTCTTTCTGGAAGGTTGACAACTCTATGGACTTGAGACTTGTGCAAGTTGCAGCCCTCCCAATTGCCCATTGAGATTGGCTCATGTCTTATTCCCTGAGACCACTCAAGCCAGAGAGATTTCCTCGCCATTCTGGGCATTAGCTTTGATTGTTGTCACATAATCCTGTGAGATCCTGCATGCTGGATGGAAAAGCCCCTGAGCGAGTCAGGCTTCTGGTCTCCCTGTCCATGGGGCGGAAGGCCATCGTTGGTATTAATGAGGAGCCACCCAATCTAGGTTCTAAAAACCATGCTGTTGTCAACCTTCAGTCCCCTGAGTGTGTCTTTAGAAGCCCAATGTAACTGTATGTTTGAAGAGAGCATCAGGAAGATGAACTTGAGATGCCTGTTGGGAGGGTGGTAAGAGTAGACCAGAGGGAGGGTGAAGCGGACAAAGCTCAGGCCTCGGGGCCCGGGGCTCCCAGGTGAGCTCATGCCCTCTGATGAGGACCCCGTGTGCAGGGCTCTGGGTTGGCCTGCGCATCCTCCTGCCAAGGCCCCTCCCCCATCGCGGTGCACCTGCATGAGACGCAGCTGGGACAGGACTGCGTGTTCATCTCCGAGCTCTCATCCCTGACCCAGCATGAATCCTCAGACAGTCTGAGCATGAATGAACGGTTGTGTGTCTGCCCTAGGTCTGGCTCTGCGGTGAGCCTTCAAATACCTTGAAGGAGGGACACAGAGGTGGGGACAAGGTGGCATCTCTGAGCCGCCCAGCACAGAGCATGGCTTCTCTGAGCCACTTCTCCCTCTCCCCCAGGGCGGACTGGCTGCTCTAACACCATGGGGAGCTGCTGCAGCTGCCTGAACAGGGACAGCGTGCCAGACAACCACCCCACCAAGTTCAAGGTACCCAGGATCCCTCTGCACGCCTGGGCCTGTGGCCACCCAGCCTACCAAGAATGAAGAGGCGCTGTAACATGGTGGCAGAGATGGAGCTTTCAGAGTATCTGCTCCTGCTAGGGTGTTTTTTGTATATTTATGTATATTCGCTTTGGGGGTGGGAGTCCAGCAAGTCTACATGTATGCATTCATGTATGTAAAGTATGTAGCATGTTGTCTAGCACATGGTGACTGTATCAGTGTGTGCTGTTTGCTTTAAGTCGCAAAGGTGAAGCCCTGGGACTTTGTCTCTGTCCCCTGCGGCCCTTGACCACCTGGTGCGTGCTTCTCCTGCCCACCAGGAGAGGGCGCCGTCAGCAAGGGCATTCCATTGGGGAGGCAGTTTGTGTGTGTTCTGCCTTGGCTTTGAGTTTCAAAAGGTCTTAAGGTGTATGGTGGTGAGCATAGCTGCCTTCCGAAAGGTCTTAAGGTATTGAATTTACAGTAGAGCCCCTTCCCAATTTTTCTGGTCCTTGGATCACTTGAGACATTCTGACACTGAGGTCATTTAACTTTCTCACCTTGAAGGTCAACCTCTTCACTCCCTGGGCATTTGATAAAGCTGCTGCTGTGCTTGTTTTTGGCAGCACATATACTAAAACTGAAGCCGTGAGAGGAATTGTTTACACAGGCAACTTCCCTAGGCCCATGACACTGCTTTGCAGCCCCACTGGAGTCAGGGAGGTTGGGGGGACGGTTGGAGGAGACCCTTAAGTCCCCAAGCTCCAGCTGGGCATCTGACTGCTCCCTGGCAGCCAGAGGGCCCCTCGTTGGACTCACTCACTGCTTTTTGTCCTCTCCTCTCCAGGTGACCAATGTGGATGACGAGGGGGTGGAGCTGGGCTCTGGGGTGATGGAGCTGACGCAGAGCGAGCTGGTGCTGCACCTGCGTCGGCGTGAGGCCGTCCGCTGGCCCTACCTCTGCCTGAGGCGCTACGGCTATGACTCCAACCTCTTCTCCTTCGAGAGTGGCCGCCGTTGTCAGACGGGCCAGGGTGAGTGCTGGCCCTGCCTCACCCACCCACCTCCCTCCGGTTCGGGTGCCGGGAGGGGACCCCCCACAAGATGAACCCAGGACTGTGGGGGCGGTTGGTGGGGGAATTTGAGAACAGCCTCAGAAGAGCAGCCCAGCGGCAGGTGTTGCCCAGAAAGGGGATGGGTCTTGTAGACTTGTTCTTGAGTAACCTAGTAGACACCTAGGCCCATGACTTCTTCCTCCGTCATTGTCACAGCTCCCACTTAGGTCCCTTTGTGAATCCAGTTCATCATAGAACCTATGGGAGAAAGCCAGAGCACCCAGGCCAGAGCCTGCTTGACTAGAGCAAGTGGCAGAACCTCCCCCCATTTCTGCAGTTTCAAGGATCTCTCCTGCTCCTTAACAAGCTTTTTACTGAGCACCCAGCAGCTGGGGAGCAGTGAGCAAATGCTCTGGCTAAGTGACTTAGAAATGAGAGGTTTGGGGAGCAAGACTCCTGGGTGCTAGATGTATGGGGTAACCCTGGAGGGGTTCATCTTTGCTCCATGTCATCTGTGGCAGTAGAGGTCAAAGGCTTCTGGCCTGTTCCATGACGTCAGGGTTGGAATGGCATATGTGAGCTTATCTTTTGGGATCCCGACATAAAGAATCCAGCATAGGATTATGGTAACCGCAGTTTAGGATTACATTGTGTGTGGTGTCTCACTGAGTGAGGCTGCCAGCCAAGCAGCTCCGGGGGATACAACTGCTAGGGGAGCCTTCCCCTCCATACGTTGCACCCTGGACGCTAAGCAGGCAGGGGCAGGCACACAGGCTTAGGCGAGAGAGGCAAGGATGATGTGTCAGCTACAATAGGGATCCCAGAAAATCCTCTCTAGACCCTCAACAAAGTCTTCTAGAACTCCAACCTGTGCCAATCTTTCCTAACCTGTGGTGTATGCAGATGCTTCTGGAAGCTCCCAGAACTCAACATTAAAAAGAAGTGCAATGCCCTTCTTACTAGGGTGGTCTTCTTGCCTACCTGGTGTTGTTCCGCCCCAGTGCTACTAGTCAGCATTGTCCCATGCCCCAGCCGCCTGGTCGTGTCCTTGCAGTGGATCTGTGCATCACCTATCCCTGGGTCCCAGACCCCCTGCTACAGAAAGGAGGGGTACAGTGTCCCATGCCAGACCAGCACTCCAGGGCATGCCCAGCCATGTAGCTCCCAGGGCTTGGGGCTGTGGTGTTGAGCTGGCACGGCTGGGAGGCTGACTGACATATGTGCTGCCTGGCCCTCCTGTTCCAGAGCCCATGTCTGTTAGTCCAGGGGCCTGCCCACCGTGGGTACTCTCTGGCCAGTCACTGGGGGACCAGCTCTCCAGTGAATAAGTGGTGAACAGGACACACCTCCAGTCCTCAGAGAACTCAGAGCCTCTGCTTGGCACCCAGGGGAATAGGGTGGGGCTTTTTGCGGTGTGGGAGTTGGAGGCAGAGGAGTTGGCATGGAGGGCAGGGTGTATAATATAATCCTGTCCTGATTTGGAGTTATGTTGTCCCTGCCTCCCCACATCCCAAACGGACAAGCCTCCTTGTGAAATGACCTCAGGGTAGGGCAAGAGAGGGTGATCCTAGAAGGTAGCAGCAGCGTGTGGGTGCAGGATGGTGTCCCCAGGGCTCTGGGAGCCTGCTGGTACCAGGAGGGGTCCTCAGGGTGGGGACAGGCCCCTGGGGTCAGCCGTGCCTGCCAAGGTCCCCTGGGGTCTCTGCTGAGGTGTGGGCGTCCCCTCCCCAGCCCCTGGGGTCATGGCAGCCTGGTTGTTTCCCCTCCTTCTCCAGGAATATTTGCCTTCAAATGCTCCCGAGCTGAAGAAATTTTCAACCTCCTTCAGGACTTGATGCAGTGCAACAGCATCAATGTGATGGAAGAGCCAGTCATCAGCACCCGCAACAGCCACCCCACGGAGCTCGACCTCCTGCGGGGCCCGCAGCCGCCCAGCGGTGAGGAACCCCTCCCGCCCACATGCAGATGCACTTTGGGAGAGTGGGTCTCAGAGGCTCAAGTAGAGCGGGCCGGGGACGGTGGGGGTGCTGAGTGAGCCCCTCCCAGGACCCTGTCAGCACCACCCTCGTGGATGGGCGAGTCTGGGGCTGGGCCAATCAGATGACTCGAGCCGAGGCTGTGGAGTCCTGGGGGGGGTGGGGGACAGACAGGCAGAGGCTGGGTTTCCATGGAAACAGAAGTCTGGAGCTCTTTTGCTGCCTTCCTTCTGTCTGCTGGGCCGTACCCACCTCCCTCCCTGGCCACTGGGTCAGGCACCTCTGGCCAGGACCATGCTCTGGCTGGGGCTTCCAACCTCACTCACTCGCTCTGTCTGGCCTGAGCACCGGCTGGATGGCCTGCACTGGAGCTCCCAGGGGTGTCTAGGAGGAAAGGCCCAGGCTGCTGACAGCTGACAGCAAGGTGTGTCTGAGAGGAGTGGCAAGTGAGACTACCAAGACAGGCTGCAAGTTAGGTTCCGAGGCGCAGGCCAGGCTTGGGGATCAGAGAGAAGGAGGGACCTGAGGAGGACTGCTGGTCCCGGGGAGTGGGGTGGGCAACCCTCCCGGTGGCCCCTACAGCATCTCCCTGCAACCAGAGCAACCCCAGGACGTGACACAAGTGTGGTTCCCTCTGGCTGTGAGGTGGTTCTTCAAGTCCCACTCTCCTGGTCTTGTCTCCTGACCCAGCTCTAGGCTACAGCGTCTCCAGCTTCTCCAATGGCTTCCCTGGCTGCCCTGGCGAGGGCCCCCGATTCCCAGCAGCCCCACAGCCCTCAACAAGCAGCCTGCGGCACCCCTCGCTCGGGGAAGAGTCCCATGCACTCATTGCCCCTGATGAGCAGGTGAGCAGGCAGCCAGACCAGGCTGGGTAGGGGGGGTTGCACCCAGGGGCTAGGAGACATGGCCACCTCCCAGGACGGATCCCCAAGCAAAACCAAATTGACAGGGTCCCTTACTGTCCCCCCAAAAAGGAGGCAGCTTCTGTGGAAGGTTTGGAGGACCAGGCGGAAGAGGAAACTCCGGCTGCTTTTCCCTGTACTTCTCTCCTCTCATCCTGTCCCTCTCTGCTCTCTCTCTCTCCCTCCCTTCTCTCTGCTGCACCTGGACTCTCTCTCCTCCCAGTCCCATACCTACATCAACACCCCTGCCGGCGAGGAGGACCACCGCCGGAGTCGCCACTGCCTGCAGCCCCTGCCTGAGGGCCGGGTCCCCTTCCCTGCTCAGGCCCAGGGCCCCGAGCAGCGGGACCCACAGGTGTTCCTGCAGCCGGGCCAGGTGAAGTTTGTGTTGGGCCCGACCCCTGCTCGGCGGCACATGGTCAAGTGCCAGGGGCTCTGCCCCAGCCTGCGTGATCCCCCTCACCACAATAACAATGAGGGCCCCTCTGAGTGCCCTGCCCAGCCCAAGTGCACCTACGAGAACCTCGGCAGCTGTGGTGGGGGGCTGAGGCGAGGGGCTGGCTGGAGACTGAGCCCGGAGGAGCCGGGCTGGAATGGCCTGGCCCAGCGCCGGGCCGCCCTGTTGCACTATGAGAACCTGCCACCGCTGCCCCCAGTGTGGGAAGGCCAAACGCAGCAGCTTGGGGGTGAGGCTGGGGACGATGGGGACTCGAGGGATGGGCTCACGCCGTCCTCTAACGGCTTCCCCGACGGTGAGGAGGACGAGACCCCCCTGCAGAAGCCCACCAGCACTCGGGCCGCCAACCACAGCCATGGCAGCTTCCCTGTGCCGCTAACACGCCGCCGTGGCTCCCCAAGGGTCTTCAACTTTGATTTCCGCCGCCCCCCGGGCCCCGAGCCCCCACGGCAGCTCAACTACATCCAGGTGGAGCTCAAGGGCTGGGGTGGGGACCGCCCCAAAGGCCCCCAGAGCACCTCGGTTCCCCAGTCCCCTCTGCCCACTGCACACCCTGCCCGCAGCTCAGACTCCTATGCCGTGATTGACCTCAAAAAGACCGCGGCCATGTCCAACCTGCAGAGGGCCCTCCCCCGGGACGACGGCACAGCCAGGAAAACCCGGCACAACAGCACCGACCTGCCTCTGTAGGGACACCCCGTCATCATTGCCCTGCGCCCCACCGCGGCCCAGCCCCCGCCTCACACTCCTGCCCTGGGCTCAGGGCCGCTTTGCCAAGGTCTCGAGGGGGGACCAGACGCTTCTCTGCGCTGCCTGGAGTCCCCAAAGACGTCAGCCACCATGGCTCCTGGTCTCCCGTGCTGGAGAGAGGAGGGATGACCGGGCGAGGAAGACACCTCGCTGCAAACTGTGAAGGCTCTTCCCGATCGCATTCCCCACCCCCAGCCCCCCGGTGGCTGTGTCCCTCAGCTGTCTGTGTGAGTTCTTTCCGTTGGAACTTTGAGACATTTTGTACCTGTTGATTTTATTTATCAGTTTATTTTTCTATTTATTGTTTTAAATGTAATTTAACATATTTATTATTAATATAATTATTTTTAAATTCTGGCCCAGTGTATAATCTTTTTCTGGGCTTTTTGGCCTGGTCACAGGATCAGGGTATGGGCAGGCCAGACGGGCTGGGCAGACCTGCTCCCGGCAAACCTGGGACAGAGGCAGTGTGGCTTTTGTGACAAGTCTGTGGCCACTTCTTTCCTGTCCCAAGAAGCCTTGGCCCTAGAACCTAAAGGTTGGCAGGGACGGAGCCTCTGTTGAAGTAAAAAGAACAGGTCAGCTGGGGTTCTGGATGCAGAGAAGGCAGCCATTGGGTGCAGGCAGGTGGGGGCTCTGGAACCTCTCTCTGGCTCTGCTGCTCTCACTGCTCAGACATGGACCCTGGATCCTCACTGGCCGCTCCCAGCACGACTGAGTCAAGGCTGGAACCTTAAAACAGGACTTGCCTGCAAGCACAGGAATAGCAAAAGGAACAAAACCACATGTAATGTATAACCAGATCACCTGACTTGCAAAGTGTAGGCTTTCCCCGAGAACCATTCCCCAGGAATGGACTTTCAGGGGGCACCTGGACCCTGCCATCAGGGCAGAGTGCTCCCAGCCTCTGCCTGGGCACCTTTGACACCTGCCCCAGGGCCTGTGCTGCGGGAGTGCCCTGCTTCTTGCTCAAGGCTTCGCCTTCCCTCCCAGCCTCCCTCCTCCGACAGCCACATGTCTGACTCAGAGCCCCGTGCGGTTAAATGTAAACCCAGTTTCTGTGATAAGCCACTTGGGGGCCAGGAAAAGAGAGAGCCAGGTTTATCTAGGATTTAGGGGACAGCCCGGTCCCTAGTGGCTGTCAATGCCCTCAGCAGCCAGCAGGCCCGTCCTCACTAAGACCACAGACGGGCTTCCCTCTTGCCCTTCCTGCTGTCT
The DNA here is from genome assembly GCF_017591425.1 of Ochotona curzoniae. Lineage (NCBI taxonomy): Eukaryota > Metazoa > Chordata > Mammalia > Lagomorpha > Ochotonidae > Ochotona > Ochotona curzoniae. The sequence continues at coordinate 7,082,993 of NW_024466004.1, read as the reverse complement.
AGGTTACCACTGTGCCAGCCCTCGCTGCCCAAAGCCCTCCACCTCAGTGGGGCTCTGACTGATCGGTCTCCTGCACTCCCAACCTTGAATGTCACTTGCTATCACTGAAGTGGGCCACCAGCACCAGACCAACAGCCTGGGAGAGAAGCTCTTCCAGTGTGGCCTAGCAGGGTCCAGGGGGCACACAGTCAGAGCCCCAGAGCTGGCGCTATATCTTTCTCCCCTTTGTGTCCTTTCAATCTCTGGACCCACAACGGGCAGGCAGGCAGGCAAGCCACATACTCACTCCTTCCTGCACTGCAGTGGGGAACCTCCTCCCTGCAGCTTCCCCGGGTGGCTCAGCCACTGTTCTGCCATCTTCACACACACCAACCGGAGAGCTAGGACCATACTAGGACCATGCCTAGGAGCCCCGGCCACTCTTGCCAGCCCTGCAGGTCCCTCTTTTAGACTAATGGACAGCACTGTCATGGGTGAGTCAGGGGCTGCCTTCAGAGGCAGGTCGTGGCCCGGTCACCATTTCTGCCACCTTGAGCATTGGACTACACCAAATGAGTTGGATTTTGCACCCAGAAAGCAGGGAGTGAACATGACATCACTTTGGAGGGAGGCGGACTTGGGCAACACCTGTTACCAACCTCACTGTTCTTTAGGGGAAAGTGGCTTCAGTCACAGCTCTTCAGTCCCTCAGGCTTGGGGCTCCCAAGGCCTTGCCACCCCTTTGCTGAACAGCTCATTCTGGTTCTTCAGGCCATCAAGTCTGAATTGCTTTCAGAGGTGTATTTGTGGAGTTTGAGAGTCCCAGGAATCTGCTCTCAGCTGGGCTCAGGGAAGGTGAGACTCAATCTTGCCAGTTGCCTCCCCTGGCTACTGCCCCTGACCCAACAAGGTCCCCTGCAGGAATTTTCCCCTGGTGGGGAGCTTCCTGGCAGGAAGGGGCAGGTGGGAGCCGTGCCCAGGAGGGAGGCTGTTTTCACTGTGTCTGCGCCCTCTGCCAACACCAGGGTGTGGTGCACAGATGGATTGGGGCTGTACAAAGCTCATCCCTCCCCCGCCATCTCCTGTCCCCGCTTCCCCCAGTGAGGGGACTGTTTGCTGAGTGTTTAGTTCTCTGTAGAAACAGGCCCTCCCCAGCCTGGGGGACCTGGCATCCTGTCTGGGAGTGACATTTCAGGTCAGTCCAGGAGGCCCTGCCCCTAGCCCACCAGGGTAATCACAGCACTTTACAGTGGGATAAACACAGGCCACTTTCCACAGGGCCTCCTAGATGGTTTATCTCTGCTGGCCTCCTGCAGCTGGGATCGTTATCTGCACCATACAGAGGAGGAAACCGCCTAAAGGTGCAGTGAACTGGCCTGCAGGGCTCAGAGCTAACGAGCAGCCAGGGCTGGGGCTGGATGCCAGGCGTGTGTCCACCCACCTTTGCCGCCAGCCTGACCCAGAGCAGCTGGGCTCCCTCCCCGGAGTGGGTGGGGGCTACGCTATAGATTTTGCTCCCACCCACAGCCCAGTGTTCCCAACTCAGGAACCCCTCGGAATTCCAAGACAGGGTGATCCCACTCTGCCATTTGCATCCTCAGAAAAGGTTGTGGCAGGTGGCAGGGTGGGCAGTGCCTCAGTCTTGTGGGAGATTCTCTGACAGGGCCAGGCTGGGACCTTCTCCAGGCTGCTCCGGTAGGCTGTCCCTCCGCCACCTGAACGGGAATGAGAATGACAGGCCCGCCAAGGAGGGAGGGACTGCTGAGGCAGGAGTGGGAGAACAACGTGGTGGGATTCCAGGGCAGAAGTACAGCTGAGCTAGGAGCCAGCCAGGGGCCCTTCAACAGGATTGCTGGAGATTCATGTCCACATTGCCAGGGACGGCAATGTAAGCCCTCCTCCTCCTCCACTCAGGCTATTTTGATTTGTTTAAAGATTTATTTTATTTGTAAATAGAGAAAGGGAGAGACAAAGAGATCTTCCATCTGCTAGTTCACTCCCCAAAAGAACCATGGACAAGGTTGGTCCAAGGCAAAAGTGAGAGCCAGGAGCTTCATCCAGGTCTCACGTGGGTGGCAGGGACCTGGGTGCTTGAGCTTCATCTGCTGCCTCTCGGTGCATATTAGAGGGAAGCTGGGGATCTGGCATGGTGGCTATGTGGCTAAAATTCTTGCCTTGCAAACCCTGGGATCCTATATGGGTGCCGGTTTGTGTCCTAGCTGCTCCATTTCCCATCCAGCTCTCTGCTTGTGGCCTGGGAAAGTAGTCAAGGACAGCCCAAACACTGGGTCCGTGCACCCGCATGGGAGATCCAGAAGACCTAGCTCCTGGCTTTGGATCAGTTCAGTCCTGGTCATTGTGCCTGCTTGGGAAGTAAATTTGTGGTCAGATCTTTCTCTGTCTCCTCTCTATACATAAGCCTATCCAATAAAGACAAGTAAATCTTAAAAAAATAAAAAGAAAATAAGAAGGAAGCAGAATAGGAAGCAGGGTAGCCTGGTGACCTTAGCAGACACCCACCCTCAGATGTTCTTGGAGGCCCCAGTGGCCTGGTGCTGGCCATTTGCCCTAGTGAGCTGCTGTGTCCCTGGAATTCGATGCTTTGAGGACTTCATCAATGTGATGATACCTGGGGAAGGAGGGAAACGCAGGACACAGTCACAGAGGTATACTTGGGCCTTGGTTTCCCATGCAAATGTTGGAACCACTGGGTCCGAGATAGAAAATCTGGGTTGTGTAGACTGAGTCCCCCCAAAACTCTGGTTCCTGAATCTTAAGTCCGAGTCAGAGAAAAGAAAGAAGACAGGACTAGGGGCCCCACAGTTCAGCTGTTTGACTTCAGGCAGATGGCCTGGCCTCTCTGAGTCCCTTCTCTCACCTTATCGCGTTACTGTAGCTTAAGGAAGAAAGGCACATACAGACTTCGGAAGGTTCTGGGACAGTCCAGGCTTTGCTTCACTATGTTTGTCATAGCAAGAGCCAGGAAGTGGACAGGTGGAGGTGAAGGAGGAGAAGGTGGGCCTGGCAGGGGCTGCTGGGAGGAGAGAAGCAGATGCGGGGGGAGGAGATGAGCTGGCTGGGGATGTGGTGAGGTGCAAGCAGCTACACCTCCTGGGCGAATGAGTGGTGGCATTGAGGGATGCCAACCAGAGGAGTGTTGGGCAGGCTATTCCTGCTCGGGTGGCACCCATTTTTCCACTTACTCAACAAGACTGGGGAAATGTGGAATTAAAAGTTAAGTTTGGGGCCTGGCGCAATAGCGTAGTAGCTAAAGTCCTCACCTTGAGTGCACTGGGATCCCATATGGGCACCAGTTCTAATCCCAGCAGCTCCACTTTCCATCCAACTCCCTGGTTGTGGCTTCGGAAAGCAGTCAAGGATGGCCCAAGGCCTTGGGACCCTTCCCCCGTGTGGGAGACTCAGACAATCCTGGCTCTTGGCTTCAGATTGGCTCAGCTCCAGCAATTGCTGCCACTTGGGGAGTAAACCATCAGACAGAAGATCTTCAACTCTGTCTCTCTTCCTCTCTGTACATCTACCTTTCCAATAAAAATAAATAAATATTTTTTTAAAAAAGAGTTAAGTTTGGGGTTAGTGATAGGGCGTTGCAGGGTAAGTTACTACGTATAGTACTGAGTGCTAGTTTGAGTCACAGCTGCTCTACTTCCAATCTAGCTGCCTGCTAAACACCTGGGAAAGCAAAAGAGGATGGCTCAAGTACTTGGGCTCCAGCCCCCTGCACCCACATGGGAGACCCAAACGCAGCTCCTGGCTCCTGGCTTTGGCCTGGCCACTGTAGACATTTAGACAGTGAGCCAGAGGATAGGAGATCTCTTTCTTGCTCTCTTGCTCTGCCTTTCAAGTAAATCTTTTTCTTTTTTAAAGATATATTTATTTTGATTGAAAAGGCAGGTATACAGAGAGAGGAGACAGAGAGGAAGATCTTCCTTCCGATGGTTCACTCCCCAAGCAGCCGCAACAGCTGGAACTGAGCCAGTCCAAAGCCAGGAGCCTCTTCCAGGTCTCACACTCAGGTGCAGGGTCCCAAGGCTTTGGGCCGTCCTCAACTGCTTTCCCAGGCCACAAGCAAGGAGCTGGATGGGAAGCGAGGCAGCCGGGATTAGAACCGGCACCCATATGGGATCCTGGTGCATTCAAGGTGAGGACTTTAACCACTATGCTATCGCGTCGGGCCCCCAAAGAAATCTTATGTTTTGCAATTAATACATACATAAATGTTGTGGGGGCTTAGGAGGTTCCTGAAGAGTTCTGACTGAAGTTTGAACATTGAGGTTTTGGCTACTGTGTCGACCCCAGTGGGCTGGGACAGAGGTGAAGGGGTTAAGAAACAGGGAGCCCTGGTAGGAGATGTTATGGACTGAATATTGTGTACCCCAAAATCCTAAAGCCCCTGTGATGGTGCAGGGGGCAAGTTAGGCCTCAAGGTGGTGATGGGGTCAGGGAGACTGCAGGGAGCATGGTCTTTGCTCCCCACCACGTGGGCACAAAAGGAGAAGCAGCTGTTTGCCACCCAGGAAGAGGCCCAGCCCCAACACCAGGTCAGCGGCACCATTGCCTTGAACTTTAGCCTCCAGTCCTATGAGAAAATGAACGCTCAGTATGGAAATCCTCGGTCATTTGCTGGAGCAGCCAAACTGACCAGAACAGGAATGAGCGAGACTGCTATGTTCAGAGCTGGGAGGCAATAATGGGAAAGGAGGAGGGCAGATTTGGGGTATACCCAGAACAGGTGAGGGGCACGGGACAAGGGAGAGGAGGTTAGTAAGTCTGACAGATCATGGACTGCTTCTCCTGAAATGGGAAAGCAATGTGAGAGGAGATGAGTTGACAGCTGGAGGCTGCAGAGCTGGGTCCCTTGACCCTGTGACCTGTCCTTGGAGCCAGAGACTGCAGAGCCTGGTCCTGCACACGCCACCGCCTCAAAGCCAAGGGCTTCACCGCTCCCACCATCCCCAGAACCTGGGCTGCCTCCTCCTCCAGGTCTCACCTTCCCACCTTGCATCATGGGCACAAGGACACTCATGGCCATGTCTATGCCTTCAAGGGGCTACCTGTCCACACTAACCTCTCCTTGCCATCAGGCTCTACCTGGTATCTGAACCCAGCTGCACACTGCCACGCCACAGGCCCAGCTTTACCAGAACCCAACCTAGAGCAGGTGGGAAGCTGGGATCTGGGTCTAGAACCATCATTACGTGCAGCTTAGTTAGCCCTAGGGGGCAGGGAGCATGGGCAAGGAGAGGGCAGTCAGAGCCTGGCGGGCCCGCTATCAGTGTTTGGTTTGGGACTTTCGGATTAGGTTCAGTTCCTGCTCCTTATCCAGGCCATGGTGATTACAGCCCCCCTGCCCTGCCAGCCTTTGAAATGCCGCGCTTGGCCACAGTGGACTCACCTTTTGCCCCCAATCCCCAAACCCCTGCACTCCCCAGTTGTTCCCCTCCCCCAGTGTGGAGCCAAGGCCAACTCAGTCCAAACAGTCCTCTTTCTTGCATGCCTCCCGCTTCCCCCCCCCCCCCGTGAGGCCCCCTGCAGGGTCCCAGGAGGACACAGGGCAAGGGAGCACTGGGTGGGAGGCCCCCTTTAGCTGGCCTGGGGCTCACAGGGGAGGCTGTTCAAAGAGAGAGGGAGGGGGCAGCCCTTCGGCCTTACTGCTTCCCAAGCCCATGCCCCCATTGGACTCCCACCTCTGACCCTATACTGACTCCAGCTAAGGCGGACCCCTGGGGAGCAACAGGTGACACATTTCAAGTCACTGGGTTCCTGCCAGCCTTGTCACTCCCGGCTTCCACCTAGCCCAGACCAGGCTGCTGCGAGCATTTGAGGAATGCACCAGCAGGTGAAAGAGCTCTCTCTGTTGTCTCTGATTCTCAAATAAAGTAAATGGATTAAAAATAGTAATAATAAGAGGGAGATCCTCTATGTTCCCAGCTCCCACTGCCAAGTAGGCCATACTCTCTAGGGAGTGGCAAAAAGGAGGCTATGGAATCCACAGGGTACTGTGGGTGCATCGGCCCAATGTCATCCTGTGCTCAAGTCAGATCCCATGTCCTCACTTCCACCTTGGAAAGCAACTCATGGAGTTGTGGCCATTCCGAAAATGAACCAGCAGATGAAAAATCTCTCTCTCTCTCTCTCTCTCTCTCTCTCTCTCTCTCTCATCTCGAAAACTGGGGCCTAGCATGACGGCTCAATTAGTTAATCATCCCCTTGCAAGTGCTAGGATCCCATATAGATACCAGTTCATATCCCGGCTGTTCTGCTTTCCTTCCAACTCCCTGCTTGTGAGCTGGGAAAGCAGTAGACTACGGCCTTGGGACCTGCACTCATGTGGGAGACGTGGAAAACTGGAGACTCCTGGCTTCAAATCAGATCTAGTCATTGTGGCCATTTTGGGGGGTGAACTAGCAGATGGAAGATCTTTCTCTCTGTCTTTCCTTTTCTCTGCAAATCTGCCTTTCCAATAAAAGTAAATTAATCTTTAAAAATCTTTAAAGCCCTGTGCTTATGGGATCAGCTTGTAGCGTGAGCTGGGCAGAGGGTTGCCCAAGTCATGAAAGGTGTGACAAGTGGGGCTCAGAGGAAGCTGGATCTGATGTCACATTCAACCCCTGGGGACCCTACCTCCCTTGGGGCCTTCTGCCAGCCCTACAAGCTGTGGCTTCACACTAGGGTCCTGAGCCCATGCCTCTCTCCGCCTGCTGGTCTCTGACACTCTGTCCCTCCTCCCTTCCGCCCTCCACCCATCCCCCCAGCCTTCCCCTGGAGTTTCTGGGCTGCTCCCCAGTCCTCTGCCAGCCCTCCTGACCCACAACCACCAATGTCCCTAAGCTGAGTCTGTCCCCAGCTGCCCTGATTTTCCTGACTCTTCCTCATAGGAGTCGATAGACCCAGACTCGCTGCTCACTGGTTCAAGGCCCAGCCTGGGTTGCAATCTCTCTCTTTGCTGAGCTCAGAACAGCCTTGGGACGAGACAGAAGCCACACATGGGCACATGGTGGTCACTGATTCGCATGGGCCTCTGTTGCTGTGTCAACCTGCTTTTGTGTGAGGAAGGAGGTAGAGGCAGGCTAAGCCCTAAGAGCCACCCCACATCCAGAGTCCCTTCCTTCCTCCCTGGCATCCAGGCCTCCCCAGGAGTGGTTAACCTTTCCCTTTCTGTCCCCAGCCCCAACCCTGTCTCCCCTTTGTGTTCCTCCCCGATATGAGCAAGAGCGACATAAAAGACACAAGGCCACATGGCCATTTCCTAGCTGCAGGCCTCACACTGACCTTGGCTGTGAAAAGCCCTAATTTACCCCCCATAGGCTGAATCTAGGAGGAATCAGGCTCTGAATGAGGTGAACTGAACCCTTCCCCACTACGATGCCAGGCCACATGGAGTGGCCGTCAGGGTTCCTGAGAAATAACAGCTTGACCTAAACAGCACCTATATCTGCCCCTCAGCCCCTCCATCAGCTCCAGGCCAGCTGTGCAGACCCGAGAGGTCAGACTCACACAGCCACCAGTCACGGTCCAGCTGCCCTTGGGAACTGCTAAATTGTTCCTGGAGTTCAGTGCTGAGGGAACACAGCGCCGTCCTCAGTGAGCTCCGGGGGCAGGGGAGAGACAGCCCCGTCCTTAGGGAGCCCTGGTCTGAGGCAGGAGACACAGCTCCATCCTCACGGGGTCTAGTTTTGGAGAGGCGACCTCTAAGATGCCAGCTAACAGCTGGTCACCTGTAAGGGTCAGTACCTGAGTCTGTGGGTACCACTGCCAGAATGTGAGACCAAAGGGTCATAGGTCACTATGGGTCTGGGTCTCCTCCCCAACATATGTTAATATGGCAGGACTGGGATGGGGACCCTGTCTGAACTTCACAAACCTCTTTGTCACAGGCTTGGCCAACCTGGGGCTGCTGCCTCCTGTGACGGCAGCCATGGCTCATGTGGGGAGGTCAGCCTAACTGCAGCCCCACAGACTGGGTACTGATCCTTATGGATTATGTTTATTGGAAAGGCAGATGAGAGTTACAGAGAGAAGAAGAGGCAAAGAGAAAGGTCCTACATCTGCTGGTTCACTTCCCAAATGGCTATTATGGCTGGAGCTGGGCTGATCCAAAGCTGTGGGCCAAGAACTTCCTCTGGGTCTCTCTGTATGAGTGCAGGGGGCCAAGCACGTGGACCATCCTCTACTGCTTTCCAAAAGCATTAATAAGGAGATGGAATTGGAAGTAGAGCAACTGGGAATTGAACCGGTGCCCATATAAAATTCCAGTGCTGCAGACAGCAGCTTTACCTGCTATGTCACAATGCTGGCTCCTAATGTATGTTTATATATATATAATTTATTTATTTTTAAGGCGAGAGCAGCAATAGTCTAGATAAAGACTCGGGACACACTCACAACCTGTTGTCATGCCAAGCATTGGGCTTCATGGGCTTCTGCCAGCATGAACGCCCGCAGCAGAGGCAGAACCTCCTGAGTCTGTGATCCTGGACCAGGAACCTCAGAGCTGTGAGCTGAAACAGCCCTTCCCTTTACTGAGCTCGGCCACCAGCAGCATTTCACCAGGCTGGACTCACCTTCCTAAGGCTTCCTGAGTCCTGTGCTCCTCTTCTCCCTCTCGCCCCTCCTCCTCCTCGGGCCCCTCCTCCTTCTTCTTAAGATGTATTTATTTAAAAGGCAAAGTTACAGAATGAAAGGGAGAGACATAGAAGGAAATCTTCCATCTGCTTACTCACTCTCCAAATTCCCCCAGCAGCCAAAGCCAACAGCCTGGAACTCCACCCAGGTCTCCTATGTGAGAAGTTGGGGGCCCCAAATACTCGGGCCATTTTCTGCTTTCTTAGGCACAGTAGCAGGAGCTGGATTAGAAGCAGAGCAGCTGGGACTTGAACAGTGCTCAGATAAGAAGTTTGCAATACAAGCAGCAGCTTAATTTGCTGCACCACAATGCTGTCCCTCCCCACCCCAAGTCACTTCAACCCAATCCTGGTTCAGTACTTGTAGGTGTTCTGATGCCATCTGCCTGGGATGAGAGTTCAAACCAAAGCAGGAGGAATGAAGATTCACTTCAGGGTTAAAGAGCCCTTCCAAGTCAGTGAGCCACCCAGGACACGCAACCCTCAGACCTGCTTTTAAGTAAACAAGCTTGCATGGAGCATCTTCAGGTGCTCCACCATGGGGACATGGAGGAAGGAACAGTCATAGCCCTGCTTACCAGATATCTGTGAGCCATCACTCACTGTGACCTGACAGCTCAGAATACAGGATTGTATGTGAGGGTATGCAGGCACAGGTGCGTAGAGCTCTCTGTACCAAACAGCCTCAGCTCACAGTGAACTGCACATCAGTGTCATCAACTGGAACCAGCACTTTAGAAAGTAGAAGAAGAAAGAAGCATCTGGGCCTGGCGTGGTAGCCTAGTGGCTAAAGTCCTCACTTTGCACTCACCGGGATCCCATATGGGTGCCGGTTCTAATCCTGGCTGCCCCACTTCCCATCCAGCTCCCTGCTTGTGGCCTGGGAAAGCAGTTGAGGATGGCTCAAAGCCTTGGGACCCTGCACCTGAGTGGGAGACCCAGAAGAGGCTCTTGGCTCCTGGCTTCAGATTGGTTCAGCTCCAGCTATTGTGGCCACTTGGGGAGTGAATCAACACACAGAAGACCTTCCTCTCTGTTTCTCCTCCTCTCTATGTATCTGACTTTCTAATAAAAAACAAATAAATCTTAAAAAAAAAAAAAAGAAAGTAATAGAATCTATACCATGTATGGAGGATGAGAATCTTACAGGGGTGGGGGTGGTCAAGCTTTATTTTACTTAGAAAATTGTTTCTATTCTGTATGATGTAACAGATATATAATTAACATTTAAAAAAAATTTATTTGAAAGGCAGACAGAAAGACATAGAAAAAGAGATTTTCCAACCACTGGTTTGCTCCCCAAATGCCCTCACCATTCAGGGCTTGACCATATGAAAGCCAGAATCAAATCTGGATCTTGCACGTGAGTGGCGGTGGCCCCAGCACCCGGAGCATCGCCTGCTGACTCCCAGGATCTGGACTAGGAGCAAGCTGGAGTGGGGACTTGGATGTCTGAAATTGGATTTGGGCAACACAAGTGGTGTCTTAAACACTACATCACGTGTCTATCCCTAAAATAGATTTGTAGACATTTGCTTATTTGTTTGAAAGGGAAGGTAGAAGAGAGGGATAGGGAAAGAGAGAGATACAGAAGGAAAGAAGAAGGAAGGAAGGAAAGAAGGATGGGAAAAAAGGATGAAAGGAAGGAAGGGGCAAGAGCGAAAGGGGGTGGAGAGAGAGTGACAGACAGCAAAAGCAATTATTGATCTGCTGGTCTATTGCCTAAATGGCTGCAACATCTGATGTTGGACCAACTCAAAGCCAGGAGCCGGGAATTCTACCAGCATCTTCCATGGATGTGACAGGAATTCTAGCACTTGAATCATCATTTGTTGCCTTCCCAGGCACATCAGTAGAGAGCTGAATCAGAAGCAGGGTAGCTGAGACTTGAACCAACGTATCCGTACCGAATACTGGTGCTGCAGGTGGTGGTTTATTTGTTGTGCCACAGCACCAGCCCCATCATTTTGTCTTTCCTGCCTCAGTCTCTCTGTCTGAGCTGTTCCAACGGCCAAAATCACTCTTCCACTGCTCTTGAACTCCCTAACTCACATCCTTCCTGTGAGCTCAGCCCTGTCTCCATGATGAGAAAATTCAAGCAGAGAGAGGTTCAGTAATTTGTCCAACGTCACACAGCTAGCCAGAAGAGGCCCTGGGATTTGAACCCAGGCTCCAGTCACTTTAGAGCTAAGGCTGTGCCTTTATCTGCTGAGACCAATTGACTGACCACCTTACTCCTTTTCCTAGAGCTCAGGAGCATGGCTGCCTCATCCAGCCTGGCAGTTCCTAGGGGACACCCTCCAGAGAGTCTGTTGTTCATCTAGCCATGGCTTTGTAGGTAAGCTTCTGCATCCTCCATTTCCAGGGACACCCTATGCTCTGGGTCCCCCTTTCATTGGCTCCAGTCAAATCCTGCTGCTCAGAGCTGCCATCAGAGAGGCCCTACATACAGCAGCTCTGGGGACAAGTCAGTATGGCATTGGTGTCAAGATTGGTCAGTTGGTCCCCATGGTAAGCCATTCAAATACCACCTTATTTTGAGGTCTTTGCATGTTGTCTACAAGCCACAGACAAGGAGCCCCGGCACGGGTGGTTTGAGCTCCAACCCAATTCTCTGGCTTTTGCAGGAGGTGAGGGGCCAGAACTGCAGGGGGCAGCTGAGAGGTTCTGAGTGCGCAAGGCCATGCAGCCAGAGCTGTGGACACGGAGTCCTCGGATTGATATGACAACTGACCTGGACTCGCAGTTGTCCTGCCTGTCAAGTGCAAAGGGACACTGTGGGCAGGGCCTGGGCGGGGAGACAGGCTATGCCTCCCAGGCTGGATTTCAGGATCCACCCACCAGTCCCTCCCTGCGAGGCGCAGAGCTGCCGAGTAGGCAAGAGAAGCAACCTAACACCCAGAGACTCCAGCGCACTCTCCCCAGGAGGCGGGTCCTAGGAGGCAGGGATCTCAGCCCACAGCTGCTCCTTCAGGAACCTTCCTTTGGCTTTATCTTCACCCACTGTGCCTGTGCTGTCATGGGTGAAATGACCTGCCATGTATGCGTGCAAATGTGTTATGAGAAAAGCTTGGCCAAAGAAGAACTATGTATTCTTTCTCTTTCTTTCTTTCTTTCTTTCTTTCTTTTTTTCTTTCTTTCTTTTTTTCTTTCTTTCTTCCTTCCTTCCTTCCTTCCTTTCTTTCTTTCTTTCTTCTTCTTCCTTCCTTCCTTCCTTCCTTCCTTCCTTCCTTCCTTCCTTTCTTTCTTTCTTTCTTCTTCTTTTTTTTAAAGTTTTCTTTTCTTTTCTTTTTTTAAAGTCAGATATACAGAGAGGAGGAGAGACAGAGAGGAAGATCTTCCGTCCAATGATTCACACCCCTAGTGAGCACAACGGCCAATGCTATGCCGATCCGAAGCTAGGATCCAGGAATTTCTTCCAGGTCTCCCACATGGGTGCAGGGTCCCAAAGCTTTGGGCTGTCCTCAACTGCCTTCCCAGGCCACAAGCAGGGAGCGGGATGGGAAGTGGAGCTGCTGGGATTAGAACCGGCACCCACATGGGATCCTGGCGTGTTCAAGGTGAGGACTTTAGCTGCTAGGCCACACCGCCGGGCCCCTTCTCTCTCTCTCTCTTCCTTTTTCTTTCTTTTTTTTTTAAAATAAGGATTAATTTATTTGTTTGAAAAGCAGAATATGGCAAACAGTGGTGTAGTGTGCTACACTACAGCACCACCCCCATGTAACTCATTGCTTGTTTTTAGACATGGGAAGGGAGAGGTTTCCCTTTTTTTTTTCTTTCATTCATTCTTCCTTCCTTTCTCTTTCTTGCTCTGTTTCTCTCTCTCTTAGCTTTATTTTACTTTGAAAATCAGAGTTACAGAGAGAGGGGATAGAAAGAGATCCTCCACCTGCTGGTTCTCGCCCCCAAATGGTTGCAGTGGGCAAGGCTCAAAGCCGGGAGCCAGGAGCTTCATCTGGGTCTCTCACATGGATGCAGGAATCCTAACATTTCGTTGCCTTCTCACTCTGGTGTTGGTGACTAAACACCCTGTCTCTTTCTCAAGCCATTAGCAGGGGAAAATGGAGCAGCTGGGACACAAACTGGTGCCCATATGGCAGACTAACATTGTAGGTGGCAGCTTTACTTGCTGTGCCCCTATTCTTTCTTTTCTCCTCCTCCTCCTCCTCTTCGTTAAGATTTATTTACTCTTATTGGTAAGGCAGATAAACAGAGAGAAGGAGAGACAGAAAGAAAGATCTTCCATCTGCTGGTTCACTCCCTAATGGCCAGAGCTGAGCCAATTTGAAGCCAGGAGCCAGGAGCTTCTTCCAGGTGTCCCACATGGTTGCAGGGTCCAAAGGCTGTGGGCTGTCCCCTGCTGCTTTCCCAGGCCACAGGCAGGGAGCTAGATGGGAAGTGGAGCATCCAGGACAGGAACTAGCGCCCATATAGGATACTGGTATATGCAAGACGAGGACTTTAGCCACTATGCTACTACACTGGATCCTTCTTATTGTTGCTTGAAAACATATCTATTTATTTGACAGGTAGAGTGACAGAATGAGAGCAGCCGTCCATCTGCTGGTTCACTCCCTAAAGGCCTGCCATGGCCAGGGCTGGCCCAGGATGTGAGCCAGGAACTCCATCAGAATCTTCCCCGTAGACTTAGACCACAAGCACTCGGGCCATCCTGCACTGCCTTCCCAGCAGCCTTAGCAGGAGTGCCGACTGGGAAACTGAGCAGCCAGGGCTGGAACTGGTACTGATGTCACAAGCCACGGCTTAACCTGCTACTGCACAATGCCTGCCCCAAACTGGGCATTTTTACTTTTTATTTGATTTTCACCACAGGTCTCCTTTGCCCCCGGCCAAGGTGGGCCCCATTATTACAGAGGAGTGTACAGTAGTCCTGTGGGCAGGGACTGCCTCCCCTTTTGCCCTTGGGGCTAACTGGGAACACCTGCTCGCTCTCCTGTCTTCTCTTCCTTTTTATTTCTATTTTTAAACTTCATTTCTTGGGCCCAGCACGATAGCGTAGTGGCTAAAGTCCTCGCCTTGCATGCGCCAGGATCCCATATGGTCGCTGGTTCTAATCCCAATGGCCCTGCTTCCTATCCAGCTCCCTGCTTGTGGCCTGGGATAGCAGTCAAGGTCTGCCCAAAGCCTTGGGACCCTGCACCCACACGGGAGACCTGGAAGATCTGGCTCCTGACTTTGGATTGGCTCAGCTCCAGCCTCGGATGGAAGATCTTCCTCTCTGTCTCTCCTCCTCTCTTTATATCTGGCTTTCCAATAAAAATAAATAATCTTTTCTTTAAAAAACAAAAAAAAACCACTTCCTTTCTTTAAAAAATGCTTATTTATTCATTTATTTGAAAGATAGAATTACAGAGAGGAGACAGAGAGGAAAAAAGATGTTCCACCTGCTGGCTCTCTCCTCAAATGGCTGCCATGGCTGTGCTTGAGCCCGGCAGAAGCCAGGAGCCAGGATGTCCATCCTGGACAGAAGCCCAGACACGCTGGCTGCTGTCCGCTGTCTTTTTAGGAATGTTAGCAGGGAGCTGAATCGGAAGTGGAGCAGCCAGGATGCCAACTGACACATTTTTTCATCGGCTGTACCACAACTCCACCAGGGTGGGGTAAGCAGATTGTTGGGGTCACAAGATCAATGAGCGGCAGTGACACGTCAAGTTACCGCTTGCCACACACTGCCTTCTTTCATGTGCGCCGCGAGGAGTGACCCAGCAGCTAGAGGCAGGGCCCACGTGATATCACAAATCAGTGGGTGTGGACAGCTCAGGATATTTGCTCAGAACACGCCTTGCTTCTGGGAAGGACTCCTGTCTGTCCGCATTCTTCAAAACGCAGTTGGGGAAGCGTCCAAGTCCTCGCCCCATCCCTCCTTGCTGGCTGCATTGGGGGTCCGTGAGTGGGTAGCTAACTCAGAAAGGTGCAATCAAACTCTTTAGACATGTACAAACAGGCTGACTGCTGTGGTCAGTCACACAGAGATGGCCAGCCAGAGGGAAGGTGGAGCCAGGTGGAGGGTGGGGGGTTCTGACATGAAGCAGGACTGGGCAGCAGAGAGAGGGTCGCAGCAGGGTCCTGACCCCAGATGCCAGCTGAGCCTGAGCCCCCACCCAGTCTACCCCCTTCCTGCATCTGGGATGCTCTGTGGCCCTCTGCCCATCCCATGCAGTGCCCTTTTACCAGCACCAGACAAGCAACCAATTGTCTGCGCAGAAAGATTCGTTCATTCGTCAATTGACCTGAGAAAAGACTATCAACCCATTTATCCCTTCCTACACATACAGTCTATTTCCAGATGTTCGGGAATATAGACAGAGAAAATGGACTAAGTATAGATGGGACAAGGTGTCTAGTGGGAGTTGCACAATTAAACAAACATACAGTGCCTTGCCAGGGGCACTCTGGGGATAGAATATTGTGGCAGAAGAGACCATTTAAAAATTTCCAGTCAGGATCAGTGTTGTGGCACAGCAAATTATGCCTCTATCTGTGATGCTGGCATCCCATATGGATAACAATTCAGGCCCTGTCTGCTCCAATTTTTTTTTACATTTATTTTATTTTTATTGGAAAGTCAGATATACAGAGAGGAGGAGAGACAGAAAGATCCCCCATATGTTGATTCACTCCCCAAGCAGATGCAACAGCAGGAGCTGAGCCAATCTGAAGCCAGGAGCCAAGAGTTTCTTCTGGGTCTCCCACGTTGGTACAGGGTCCCAAGGCTTTGGGCCGTCCTCCATTTCCCAGGTCACAGGCCGGGAGCTGGATGGGAAGTAGAGCCACTGGGATTAGAACTGGTGCCCATATGGGATCCTGGCACATGTAAGGTGAGAACTTTAGCCTCTAAGCTACAATGCCAGGCCCCTGTCTGCTCCACTTTTGATCTAGCTCTCTGCTAATGTACCTGGGAAAGCAGCAGAGGATGGCCTAAGTGCTTGGGCCCCTGCATCCACATAGGAGACCCACAAGAAACTTCTGATTCCTGACTTTAGCCTGGCCGGGCCCCACCCATTAAAGTCGTTGAGGGAGTAAACCAGCAAATTAAAATTCTCTCTCTCTCTCCTTCCCTCTCCTCCTTTCTCTAACCTATCAGATAAATAAAAGCATCTTTTATGGGCTCGGTGCAATAGTGTAGCAGCTAAAATCCTCGCCTTGAGTGCACTGGGACCCTATGTGGGTACTGGTTCTAATCCCAGCAGCCCCACTTCCCATCCAGCTCCCTCTTGTGGCCTGGGAAAGCAGTTGAGGACAGCCCAAAGCCTTGGGACCCTGAACCCATGTGGGAGACCGAGAAGAAGCTCCTGGCTTTGGATTGGCTTAGCTTCAACCATTGCAGTCATTTGGGGAGTGAACCATCGGACAGATCTTCCTCTCTGTTTCTCCTCCTCTCTGTGTATCTGACTTTTCAATAGAAAACAAATAAATCTTTAAAAAATAAAAGTATCTTCTTAAAATGAATAATTTATTTTTATTTGTTTGACAGACAAGGTTATAGGAGAGAGAGAAGAAATCTTCCATCCGCTGATTCACTCCCTCAGTGGCCAAAGACTTGGGCTGAGACAGACTGCAGCCAGGAGCCTGGAACTCTATTAATCCTCCCACGTGAATGGCACTCAGGCCATTCTCCACTGCCTTCCCTGGCATATTGTCAGGGAGCTGGATCAGAAGTGGAGTAGCTGGGACTTGAACCGGTGCCTTGAGGGATAGCAGTATTGCAGGAAGTTCAGTCTGCTGTGCCACCTCAACAGTCCCCAAGGAAATGCACTTATTAATTAACCTAATTAAGTTGATCTAAACTACATTAAACATGGATTTTAAAAAAAAGAAATTAGTGGGAAGACTGGAGATGTTGAAATACTGTTGTAAAGCATTTTGCATATCAGTATTCATTTGAACACATTATTATTATTATTATTATTATTATTATTATTAATTCTAGCACTAAGGGAGACTGGCAGGAAGGGATGCGGCAACTTTGGGCTTTATTTGCAGCTTTTCTCCAAGTCTATAATTATGCTGAAGTAGGAAAGCATAAACCCTGGAACTTGGAAAAAACCAATCTTGGTTACCATATGTCCCCAATATGTTGGATTGAATTAAGTATAAAACACATGACATTTAAGGGGAAAAACTGAAAAAAAAAAAAAGAAAGAAAATAATCCAAACTATAATTAAATAGTTTTTAAAGCTTTATTTTCTTTGTTTAAAAGGCAGAGAGCGAGTGAGGGAGGAGAGGCAGCCAGATGTTCTGGCTCCTGATTCACTCTCCCATGGCCACAACAGCTGGGGCTGCCTCAGCCTCACCCCAGGAGCAGGAGCTTCTCCCACACCTCCCACGTGGCCGGTGGGGGCCCAAGTGCTAGTGCCTGCTCCATTCATCGATTCCCCAGGCTCATTAGCAGAGAGCTAGATCAGAAGTGGAGCAACTGAACTTGAACCGGAGCTCCTGACACAGGACACCTGCATCACAGGTGGTGGCTTAGCCCACTGCACCACAACACAGACCCGTGTCACTAACATTTTGTGCAGACAGCTTCCAAAAGTTTGTAGAGAATTTGACCCCAGAGCTGAGGTGACAAGATCAAGGTCAGAATTCATAGGGAAAACACAAATCTCCGACCCAGTTTCTCTCCCTTTGAGAAAGATTCCTCCACCAGCAGGACTCAAAAAGTGCTCTTTTAGCCTCTGTTTGAATGCCTCTGATAATGAGAAACTCATTGTGTTATTTTTTGGATGATTTTTAGTTTGGGAGCCCAAGTGCTCTTGTTAGCAGCAAGAAAATAGAAGGAACCCAAATGAATAGGGTCATGAAATCACAGCTACCAAGATGATAACATGCCACATGGCCACTGAAAGTGGTCGATAAGAATGTGGTCTATCTTAATGCATGGAAATGTGTACAAGTGCAAGCCATAAGACCAGTGATAAGAGCATAACAGAGGTTGTATTTACACACCAATCACAGCTGTGTTAAAATTCTAATGAACAATAGGAGCTAGACGATAAGCTAGGAGGATACAAATAGTTGTCTCAAGTTGTTTAATATGACATGTGTACATATTGTTTAATGGAATTTGGTATCTTGAATCTTTTTTCTATTAAATATTTATTTTTATTGCAAAGTCAGACGTACAGAGAGGAGGAGAGACAGAGAGGAAGATCTTCCATCTGATGGTTCACTCCCCAAGTGGCCGCAACAGCCAGAGCTGAGCTGATCTGAAGCCAGGAGCCTCTTTCGGGTCTCCAGTGTGGGTGCAGGGTCCCAAAACTTTGGGCCATCCTTGACTGCTTTCCCAGGCCACAAGCAGGGAGCTGGATGAGAAGCGGGGCTGCCGGGAATAGAACCAGTGCCCATATGGGATCCTAGTGCGTTCAAGGCGAGGACTTTAGCCACTAGGCCACCAAGCCGGACCCGGTATTTTGAATCTTAAGACACATCCTCCCTTAAAGAATTTAGGAGTTGTAATTTCATGGAGCACTAGACTGAAAGGAATCTTTGTTTTTTAAGGTTTATTAATTTGGAAGAATGAAAGAAAGAGAAAAGTTTCCTCTATTAGTTTCCTCCCCAAATGATTGTTTTTATTTTATTTTTGTTAAAGATTTATTTATTTATTGGAAAGCCAGAGATACAAAGAGGAGGAGAGACAGAGAGGAAGATCTTCCGTCCTTTGATTCACTCCCCAAGTGAGCACAACGGCCGATGCTATGCCAATCCGAAGCCAGGAGCCAGGAACTTCGTCCGGGTATTCCACACGGGTGCAGGGTCCCAAAGCCTTGGGCCGTCCTCGACTGCTTTCCCAGGCCACAAGCAGGGAGCTGGATAGAAGCTGCCGGAATTAGAACTGGTGCTCATATGGCATTCTGGTGCGTTCAAGGCGAGGACTTTAGCTGCTAGGCCACGTCACCGAGCCCCCTCCCCAAATGATTGTAATGGCTGAGGCTGTGACTGAACCAGTCCAAAGCCAGGGACCCATCTGGGTCTGCCATGTGGGTGGCAAGGTGCCCAAGTACTTGAGCCATCATCCACTGCCTCCCCAGGTGCATAGGCAGGAAGCTGAACTGAAAGCAGAATAGCCAGTGCTCAAACCAGTACTCCAATATGTGCCACTCTGCTAGTTCCTAGATTGGAAGAGAAGAAGGCTATGATTGAGCACTATGAGGATCAGCATTGGAAGATACCTCTCTCTGTCTGTGTAATACATATACATATATATATGTTTAATGAGCGTCAGTCACTGGGCACAATGGGGAAGACGCTGGGTAATGATACTGGGTGCTGAAGAAGCAACCATACAGGTGCCACATCTGGGAAAGTTTTTCTGAGGGAGCAAAGGCCAGCAGGGAGGAGGACAGTCCTTCTGGGAGAATACAAGGTGTAGACTGGCTTGCCAGTGAAAGGTGAGCTTGAGAGTGGGAGGTGGCAAGGCAGCAGGTGTGTGTGTGTGTGTTCCGGGGGGGGGTGGATCCTGGGTGCCAGGGTGACGATTTTAGATCCCACTGAGCTAATCACCGGGGTCCTTCCATGAGGTCAGTGATGTTTAATGAGCATACCCCACATGAAGCACCTGGGCGAACCCCACTGTTGGGGTGTGAGGATGTGAGCAGTGGTCGGGTCAAAGACTGGGACAAAAACATCCGGTGAGGGTCGAAATCTGAGCACTGGTTAATGGGGTGTGGAGTACATGACTAAGTTCCCCTAAGAACATTCCCTTGGGTACCATGGATCATATGAGATTTCCTGAGCTTTGGGCCAGACACAGGCAAGAGGACGCCTTAGTTTCTATTCTCTGGAAGCTTCTAGCCTACAGAAAACAACGTATCCCAGAAGACGAGTGGACAGAAACCCCAGGATGGATGAAATCCGTCACTGAGGTATGGCAACGGCTGGTCACACAGTGTCTTGAAGGTGTGGACCTGGGCAGGTGCCAGCACTGCCCCACCTTGCCGGGGGCTCTGTACTCCAGAAGGCCTCAAAGCTGGCTTCAGGCCCTGCATATACCTGGCAGGGAGAAGGAAGAAAAGCAGGCCTTCTAGATGTGGGTGGTGCAAGCAGGGACAGGCAGGGACTTGTGTTGTCTGGGGACGCTGAGGAAACTGGCAGACCTGTCATTCAGGCTCAGAGGCAGGGCTGCAGACCCTCAGTGCCCGGCAGCTGAGCCCCGGGTTGCCTTGGTGGACACCGCAGGCCAGGGATGTGATACAGCTGAGACTTAGAGAAGGTTAGCCCGGCAGCTGCAACCCCTGGAGTCCTCCCCAGATGAGAAAACAGTCTCTACCCACTCACAGGGGGTGGATAGCCCTGGTATTGGCCTCATGCGGCTTTGGGGAGCCCTTGGATTTGGCATGATGCCAAGGAGCCCTAGAACTTTCTTTGTAAATCTGAGCATCTCCTACCCGAGGTGCCTTCATGGTCTGTGGGGATGGGTTAGAGTTGAGCTGGCCTTGAGCCACAGGCCAAGCAGGGACTTCACTCTCTCTGCCGGGCCCGGGTAGTCTCCATGGCACTGAGGGCAGTGAGAGGCAGCAGCCAAAGTGGACAAAAATCCCCTCTCCCATAGATTCACAGTATGGGGGTTGGCAGGCAGGGCTGACCTTGGCCTTTTGCCTATGGGCCAAAGGCTTGACAAATCACAGTGGGACCTTGGGTGCAGGGTACTGGGAGGCAGAGAAGATGCTGGCACTGGGATCCACTCATCCTGGACCAAGTGACTTGGCAGTGGGCTGCTCCTGGGCACTTCAGGCAGAGAAGATGCCTTGCTGAAGAAATGGAGTAGGAGGGTTATGGGAGGCAAGGAGATGTGAATAGGGGCGGGTGAGGGGGCAGCATGAATTGGACCTGGAAACCAGAAAAAAGGGCAGCCAAGTGTTGTGGGCTAAGGAGTTGAATAGTGCTCCTCGTTGGCCTGGGCAGGAAAAGGAACTGGGTTTATGGCTAAAAACACCTAGACTGGTTGGACTTATCTGTATCCAATATCCTGCTAAATGAGGATGTGGGGGGAAGAGTATATAAGGAGAGGTGAAGGAGCAATAAAGGGAGTCTTCACAGAGACTTCTACCATCACTGGTCTCCTGTTGGTGCTTCATCCCCAGACCACGTTACTGGCTCTGCTGGCCAGAGCAGCCAAGCGTTTGAAAGAGGCTGGGGGAGGGGAATGTAGGAAGATAGAGGCAGGTTCATAGCGGAGTAGAGAATGAGTGCCAGTGATGGACAACAGCAAGGGACCAGCAGGGTCCCTGGCAGCAAGTCCTGGGCTATGCTGAATGCTTCTGAAGCTGTCCCAATGGCTCTGATGTCAGCCCTCCATTGGCATCAATGCCAGCAGCCCTGCCATTGTTGCCACATGGGCACATTCTCACCACCACCATCATAACCATCCTCCCAACTGATGACCCTAGGGGGTCATGCACCTGAACTCCACTCCCCAAGAACATGGGCATGCTGAGAACCAGCCTTGAGTCAGACCTCCAAGTGCATCCGCTACAAACCCCTAATTCTCAACAAGTTGTCCCCTTTGCAGGCAACAATTTGCAAAGCACAATTGGGAGATGGCTCCCAGCATCCAGTGTGTGAGATGCCCAGGCCGCGGCCGCTCATGGCAGAGGGAGCAGAACAGAACCTACAGCCGTACCTGTTGCTCGGGCCGTACCTGTCTCCGGCTCTTGCCCTAAGGTGACCACATCACACCTGTGGTTCCTGGACCAGAGACAATCTCTGCCACTCTGTCTCGCGGTGACTTTGTTCTCACTTATCGCTCACGCCTCCTGGCCTCTGACACTTGTACTGGAAAGTCAATAAGATGAATGGCCTGCTACAGGAAAGTACACAGAAAGAAGTGATATGAAAACCATGAAAGGTACATTTTGGATAGGGGTGATGCTCGCCTGGGATGGGGGTGCGTGGGGGGGAGGTAGTGTAGGGAGCCGCTGGACCCTGGGCAAGTATAAAGGGACAAAGAGGGCTCAGTTCTTCACTGCACAACTTGGAGGAGCAGCTCTTGGTCTGTGTCAGCCAGGAGGCAGCAGCATCATGAAGTGGCTGGTGGTGGCCTTGGTGTGTCTCCAACTCTTGGAGGCAGCAGTGATCAAGTGAGTAGGTCTGGGGTCTGGCTGCTGGTGCAGGGCACTCCGGGAAGAGATTTGGAGCCTGGCAAAGGCCAACCCAGGCAGGCAGGCAGCATGGCTAGGGGCGGCCTCACTGTCTCTATTCTGGCCAGGGGAAGAGAAGGCTCCGCCCTCGTTCCCTTGCCACGGTCAGACAGGACACAAAGGTGGAGAGATGCAACCACTGCCTTCAGGAAAGTTCTAGGCTAAGAAAAAAGCACAGTCCCTTCCTCCATCATGGGTGTGGCTCCTTGCCACCTAAGGGCTAAGATATTCCTTTCTAAACATTTTCCTGAAGGCCTCATGGTGAGTGGCAGCAGTCAGGCCCACATGGGCAGAAACAGCAGTACACGGCAGCCTTTGAGTCCAAGGTGGTGGGGCAGTGGCCCTGGGGGTGCAAGTGGCAGGGCCACAGGAGGTCAGGACGCTCGGGCCTGCTGTGCTGCCCATTCCTCCGCCCTGACCAAAGGGTCAGCATCTGTCTGTTCAGCCAGAAATTGCATTTGTACTGAGCATGTGCAGACTTTCTTGTTATTCTTCACAAGCCATACAGGTGGTGATTATTTATATACCATTTGCATTGTACTAGAGTATTTACATCTTTTAAAAGAATTCTTTATTTTTATTGGAAAGGCAGATTTATGGAGAGAAGGAGAGACAAAAAGATCTTCCATCTACTGGTTCATTTCCCCAGTGGCCTCAATGTTCAGAGCTGATCTAATTCAAAGCCAGGAGCCAGGAACTTTTTTTTTATTTTTAAAAAAGATTTATTTATTTTTAATGCAAGGTCAGATATACAGAGAGGAGGAGAGACAGAAAGGAAGATCTTCCATCTGATGGTTCACTCCCCAAGTGACCACAATGGCTGGAGTAGAGCCAATCCAAAGCCAGGAGCTTCTTCCACGTCTCCCACATGGGTGCAGGGTTCCAAGGCTTTGGGTTGTCCTTGATTACTTTCCCAGGCTACAAGCAGGCAGCTGGATGGGAAGTGAAGCTGTCGGGATTAGAACCAGTGACCATATGGGATCCTGGTGCATTCAAGATATGGACTTTAGTTGCTAGGCCACTGTGCTGGGCCTGGAGCCAGGAACTTCTGGGTCTCCCATGTGGTTGCAGGATCTCAAGGCTTTGGGCCGTCCTCTGCTGCTTTCCCAGGCCACAACTAGGCAGCTGGATGGGAAGTAGAGCAGTTGGCACATGAATCAGCGCCCATATGGTATCCAGCATGTATATGGTGAGGACTTTAGCCACTGAACCCTCATATTGGGCCCAGCGTTTGCATTTTTGTTAAGATTTATTTATTTTCTGTTTGAATGAGACAGAGAGATCTTATATCTGCTGGTTCACTCCCCAAATGGCCACAATGATCCAGAAGCCAGGATCTCCCATGTGGGTTGCAGGGGCCTCCCATGGTGTTTGCAGGGGCCTGAGCACTTGGGTTATCTTCTGCTGCCTTTCAGGATGCCATGGCAGAGAGCTGGACGGGAAGCAGAGAAGCCAGGATTCAAAGCAGGGCCCCCATATGTGATGTGGACATCACTATTGGTGATTCAACCCACTATACCATAACACCTACCCTGGCTATGTCATTTCATAGAAGGGACTTGATTGAGGTACCCGCAGGGGGTTCTGGAAGTGGTCCTGCCCACACTCCCTGAAGATGCCAAAGGGGTGTACCTGCTCAGACACAGAGCTGGCTCCTCTTAGAAGTTTCTGTCATCCAGCAAATTCAGTAGAGGGGACCGGCATGCAGCAATTTTCAGTGTGCCGTGGGTAGCAGAGGAGTTTTAGACAAGGCAGGGTCCTGAAGAAGGGGCAGGGGAGCTGGTGAGAGAAGGGAAAGAGGTACGGATGCTGGAGGCTGCAGCTGGCCCGGGGGACCTGCAGGCACACGAAGCTGTAGCAGCAAACACCCCCAGGAGGAAGACAGCGCTAGGGGGACTGTGCCTAGAGGGCTGGGGATTGGGGACAAGCATGCAAGTTCCAGCTACTGCACTCCCAGTCGCCCTCCGTGAGGACCTGGTGTCCTGTGGGGAGCCCGAGCCACTGCACAACAACAGAAGCACAACCTGGGCCCCAGCTACCGCCAGGCTGCCTGCCCCAGCTACTGCCATGCCTGGCTCTCTTTGGTGAACTTCCCTCTTAGAAACTTTCTCCCAAGAAATGCACATGTCCCTGACAAAGGTGACTCTGAAAGTTTTCCTCCATTTCCTGGGAAGGAGTTCTTGAAGTATTGGAGAGCCTGGGGGGAACCTTGCACAGGTGAAGTTAACTTGGAGCAGATATGGAGGAGAGCTCTAAAAGGTGGAAGTGAAGCTGATACTGTGGCATAGTGTGTTAAGCCACCATCTGCAGTGCCAGCATTTCCATATGGATGCCAGTTCGTGTCCTGGCTGCTCCATTTTCTATCCAGCTCCCCATTAATCGCCTGGGAAAGCAGCAGAGGATGACCCCAGTGCTTGGGTCCCTGCACCCATGTGGGAGACCTGGATGGAGTTCCAGGCTCCTGACTTTGGGCTGGCTTCACCTTAGCTATTGCAGGGAGTAAATGAACAGATGGAAGATTTCTATCTATATAACTCGGTGTTTCAAACAAAGAAGTACATCTTAAAAGGCAAGCAAAAGAGAGAAGCAAAGGGAGAAAGAAGAAGAGACAGAAATACACATTTATAGAAGTAACAGCCGTGGGAGGACCAAGTAGTAGGGAGGAGGGGGCCTATCGGGAAGGAGGGAGAGAACCGGACAGGAGGGAGGCGGGCCCTGCCCTGACCTGGAGTCCTTGGGCAGGGTGCCGCTGAAGAGATTTAAATCCATTCGTGAGAACCTGAGGGAGAAGGGCCTGCTGAAGGACTTTCTGAAGACCCACAAGCATGATCCCGCTCTCAAGTACCGCTTCGACGACTTCAGCGTCACCTATGAGCCCATGGACTACCTCGACGTGAGTCCTGCCCCTCCTGCGGCCAGCCCCTGCTCTGTCCTCAGAGTCTGAGGCCACGGTGCCCTCTCCTCCCAGCAGCCCCTTCTCACTGCCTGCAGGAGACTGGGCAGAGCATGGGCAGGGGCCTGTGCTGGGGTTGCCCAGCGGAGACTTGGACCTGCTCCCCTCCATCCTTCCCCCAGGCTTCCTACTTTGGAGAGATCAGCATCGGAACTCCACCCCAGGACTTCCTGGTCCTCTTCGACACTGGCTCCTCCAACCTGTGGGTGCCCTCTGTGTACTGCCAGAGCGAGGCGTGCAGTGAGTCATGGGCAGGACTGGGCATAAGGGATGGCTGGGGGGAGCAAGGACTTGTGCTGTGGGGAGCAGGGACTGGCCTGCAGCAGGTGGCTCCTTTGTCTGCTCTGTTCAGTAGGACTGTCCATCGGTTTATGCCAGCCCTGTCTCGTCCAAGTTCATTGCATGCCCCAGCACTCTTGTGCTCATGTGCAATCTCCACTCAGTTCCATTGCATAGTTATAGAACTTTCCATCCCTGTGCATATCACATCTTGTAAGCTCTCACTGAGTGTGTCTAAGGGACATGGCTTGGCCAGTGGTGGTCTGAGAGATGGGTCACATTCACTTGGGCCTTGGAGTTTGGGTCTGGTATACCCTGGTTCAAGGCACCCCTCACTGGCCAGCCCCCTATGCTAACTCAGGATCCTGGTATCAACTTCCTGTGGAGTGGTGGTTGGGGGAACACAGGGTATATATGCCCTGGACACCCTGCCAGTCCATCTTTTGAGGAAGAGCCCATTTATGCCATCTATGTGCCCTGCACTCTGCCGAGAAACAGAGTCTTAGGGGCCCTCCAGGAGGCTTAAAGTCCCAGGAGCCTGGTAGTGGTGGCCAGAGTCCTAGGGGCCTTCGGGGTCAAGGCCAGCCCCAGTCCCAGGGACCTCCCATGCCTGGAATTTCAGTTGGCCACCAGGGGATCCCTGCCACCAGGGGTGTGAGCCCAGGCTGTGTGTTGGGAGAGATCCTTGCTGGGCAGCCCTCACCACCTGGCTGTCCCCCACAGCCACCCACAGCCGCTTCAACCCCAGCAAGTCCTCCACCTACTACACGGATGGGCAGACCTTCTCCCTGGAGTACGGCAGTGGCAGCCTCACCGGCTTCTTCGGCTATGACACCTTCACTGTGAGTGGCTTGTGTTGGGTGGGGCTGTGAGCTGGATGGGCAGAACCTGGGAAACAAGGTCTAAGACGCTGGAGAAGGGGATAAGAATTCAGTCTCATGGGGGCTCAGGAGGGCTATCCTGTGTCAAGCTCTGGGGTCACCATAATGAGTAGGGTGCCCATGGTCCTTTCCCTCAGGAAACCTATAGGGTGGGGGGTCTGGAAGAGAAGGAGATGAGGGTTGGGGAGTGGGCTGCTACAGGCAGGGAAGGCCTCCAGGAGGAGGAGGAGGTGGTGGAGGTAGCAGCAGCTGTTGCAAGACCTGTCCAAAATTGTAGGCAGGAGCCCAGGTGAAGAGAGCCCAGTGGCAACCAGCCTCATCAACTCCTCTCCTTTGTGACCCCACCCAGATCCAGAGTATCAAGGTCCCCAACCAGGAGTTTGGCCTGAGTGAGACCGAGCCAGGCACCAACTTCCTCTACGCGGACTTCGACGGCATCCTGGGACTGGCCTACCCCGCACTCTCTGTGGATGACGCCACCACAGCCTTGCAGGGCATGCTGCAGGATGGCGCCATCAGCAGTGACGTCTTCAGCTTTTACCTGGGCAGGTGAGCAGCTGCCACCCCCACTTCCCACTGCATTGCAGCCAGGGATAGCAAAAGCTCAGTGCCGGCCACTAGGGGGTTCTCCAGCTGCCGTCTGCCCTCCCCGCAAGCCACACCTGGACTGCAAGACTTCCTCCCTGGCTCCTGCGTGCTCCTCCCCTCTCACCTTCACTGTCTCTAGCCCACTGCCACTTTTCTGCGCACTTCTCTCCCTTCCTTCCAGTTGAACTTGATTCCACCTTGCTTGTTACACCTGATTCTCAGCTCCTCTTGCCTTTGTCCCTTCCTTCTGAGCTGTTCATGGCCCCTGTCTGTACCCACTGTGGCTTTATCTTCTTTGATCTATTGTTCAGGCCCGGTGCTGAAGCCTACAATGGGGTGGTTATCTCTCCCAGCAAGCACACTGGAGCACAGTCACTTGGGGCCTATGGACCTCATTTTGTCCACTTCCCCCACCTCTCCATCAGAATTAGCCATGCACCTGTCAAAGATAGAGCTAATCTCTGTGGCGCCATCCCTTGGAGCTGAGGTTCCACATTGCTCTCCTCCCTGATGGTGCTGATCCACTCTGCCTCTATTGACCAGCCTCTGGGCTTGTACACAGCAGGAGCTTGTGCCAGTGCCCCCCCCCCGTTCTCTCCCTCCACGCCCCCCCATGGACTGTCTTTCTCTTCCCCCCAGGCCCTAGCTCTCTCCCTTCCCTGGGTGAGACTCCTGTGGCACAAAGTAAAAGGCAGATGGCAATAGGGCTGCACGGGGAAGCACCTGTCAGGAACCTGAGGGCAAAGATGGGGAGCCCCCAGTCAGAGGGACGCCCTGCCCTGCCCTTGGGGAGGCCCAGGTCTGGACCCAGGAGAGGAGCTGTTTCCACTCCCTTAGCAGGGACATCCCCTCCCTGACTCACCTGTCCCTGTCTCCTGCAGCCAGCAGGGCACGGACGGAGGTGCGCTCATCCTTGGGGGCGTGGACAGCAGCTTGTACACAGGGGACATCTACTGGGCCTCTGTCACCCGGGAGCTGTATTGGCAGATTGGCGTTGAAGAGTAAGTCTGCTGTGGGCTCTAGAGACGTGGCACTTTGGCAAGAGAGCTTTAGGACACCCCAGATCTCACACACACCTGGGCACTGCTAGGGGCACAGTGAGAATGTCCAAGGCTTCCCCTGCAAAGCCCAACTCAGCCTGGAGACGAGGGCTGGGGTGGGGATAAGGCAGGGTGGGACAAGACACTGGGCACCCTGTAGTCTCACCCCATGGCATACAGGTTAGAAATGGGTCTGTACAAGGAAGCAGTGGCCTTGGCTTTCAGAGTTTCTAGAACTTCCTTGAAAGTTCATAAGTCCTGTGGCTACTTAGGTTGTTTTAGGCAGAGGTATAGCAGAGAGGAGTGGTGGGGCTCAACTGCACATGGTCAAGTGCACCAAAGATTCTGCTGCTGCTGCTGCCTGTCCCTCTACCAGCTACTGCCCTAGCAGGTGCTAAGCCTGGGTGCTTGTGTCTGTTCAGGTTCCTTATCGGCGGTGAGGCCTCTGGCTGGTGTTCTGAGGGCTGCCAGGCCATCGTAGACACAGGCACGTCTCTGCTCACTGTGCCCCAGGCGTACCTGAGTGACCTGGTGGAGGCCACAGGCGCTGAGGAGGACGAGTATGGAGAGGTGAGCCTAGGGGGGCTGCCCTCTCTCTTCTCCAGCATCATGGCAACTCCTGGGAAACACACACAGAGCCTTGACCTTGGCCTCTATGTCTCTGATGGTGAGACTTGGGACAGTCAGTCACCTGTGCTGAGGGGGTGGAGGAGGTTACTGTCAGGCAAGAGTTACTAATGAATTGCAGTCACTCAGGGTCCTGGGCTTTGGGGTCAGGGTAGGATAAGTGGGGTGTAGGGCTAAGCAAGTAACAGGAGAGCATGTTTGCAGTCATGCTGCTCCAGCCTCCACAGAGCCAGGATGCCTTGAGCCCATCTCTGCTTTAAGTCTGGCAGAGGATTTGCTCCTGAACCCATTCTCACTGATTTTGGGGAACTGCAGTGCTGCGAGCCTACAGGTCTGTGTGCTTTTGGAGGATACCTGCAGAGAAAGGGTGGGGACCCGGTTTCTCAGAGAGAGCAGGTGGGTACAGGAACATGTCTGGGGTGGAGAGTGCCTCAGGTCTCCCCAGATTCCCCTTGTGTAACACTGGAGCTCTCTACAAAACACCCCTCCTTGGAGCTGCACCTCAGTCCAAAAGCAGGCTTGCGGCTGAGGTCTGATGTGAGCTGGCTGAGTGGCACTTGGAAGTGGGGGACAGTCCCTGTTGACCTTGTTCCTTTTGCAGTATTTTGTGGACTGTGACAGTGTCGACAGCCTGCCCACCTTGACCTTCATTATCAACGGCGTGGAGTTCCCTCTGTCCCCCTCCACCTACGTCCTCAGTGTGAGTCTTGGTCCCCACCACGAGGGCAGGGGGTGTGTGGCAGGAAGGGGTAGAGCACCACAGACACTCCTCCTCCTTTCTTTGGGCCATTTCCTGAGCCCCCAAACCCTGATTTATTTTTCCCATGGGGTGACTCCAGGCGACAAGCCTGTAGCATCTCTATCTGTTATTGTGTTTCTAGCTAGGGTCAAGGGGCACCAGGCCATAGGGCCATCTCCAGCCCTAGACACTTGACCTGCATTCTCCTACTTACCCTGCACAGTGTCCCACATGGGAGACTGTTGCTTCTGCCTTATAAATGAGGTCCAGGAACAGACTCCAAGCTGCTCAGGGTGGAGCTAAGGGGCTAATTTCCAGCAGGTTCCTGGTTCTAGATCTGCTTGGGGGAGCAAAGCTTCCCATCTTGGGGAGAAGACACCCTGCAGCCTGAATTTGTCTCCCCCAGCCAGTTCTGCTGCCAGCCCCTGTCCTGATGACGCAGTTGGCCTGGAGGCTCTCAGGGGTAGAGACCGACCATGACTCGACTCATGTACAGTCGGGGAGGGCCCCCATGCCTCTGCCAGGAGCTCAGAGCCAAGCTGCGTGCCCAGGTCACACCTGTGCAAATGAACAAATATTCCCTCTCTGTGTTGAGCAGACAGACGGCCAATGCATGCTGGGACTCGAGGCCACCTACGTGTCCTCCCAGGATGGCGAGCCACTGTGGATCCTCGGAGATGTCTTCCTCAGGGCCTACTACTCCGTCTTCGACATGGCCAACAACAGGGTGGGCTTCGCTGCGCTCGCCTAACCTGGTGGCCCTGGGCGTCACTGCTGCTTCCCTGCTTCCCCTCAGCCGCTGCTCTCTTTGAGTTTTCTCTGCGGGTTTACAGCCTTCCTTCTTGGGTCTTTCTCTGGACTTTTTACAACAATAAACAGCTCCCCTTCACGTTGTTGTCCAGCCTGCTGTTTCGGGAAAGGAGTTGTGGCCCGAGGGTGCAGCTGGGAAGAGTCCGCCCCACCCTTGTGTGTATGTGACAGAGCTGCTAAGGGCACTGGAGCTCGAGCCAGGGCTTGGATGGGGTGGGCGAGGGCTGTGCCTCCCTTGGAGTCTGTTCATGGTGAGGGCATGGGATGCTGCTCTGCTTTGCCACCTGAAATGCTGTGCCAGCTCAGCTAGCTAAGCTGCTGCAACTCTGCAGCCTCGGGGCCTGGGTGCACGTCCACATGGGGTGATCGAAACCCTCCCTGCCCTTCACCAATCCTTCACGGCTCAAATCCGGGTGTCCATCTTGGCTTCTGTGGATCCAGTTTGCACTAGAAACTTCTGGGGCTATACACACTTGCAGCAGCTATGAGGTCCTTGAGGGAGGGTGCTGCTAGAGATGGGCTCAGGAAAGTTCCAGAACCTGGGGCGGCACCAGCCTGCCTGGTTTCCCTACCCTCGGGATGGCTGTGTCCCAGGGGGGACTTATGGGTGACGCAGAGAGGACTTCTGACATGAGGACAAGAAGGAGAGCTAGCTACAGGGAAATCACAGTGAGTGTTTGCTTTAGCCAAGCCAGCAGAAGTTCTTCCTTTGGACTTCACTCCATTCTCCCCAGGGTCCTAGCCAAGGGTCAGAAACCTGGGATTACAGGTGTGGGGGTGGGGGAGGGGAGGCAAGGGAAGCAGAGGAAGATGGCTGCAATGAACTTCTAACAGGGGGAGGTGACACGGAGATCAGAACCTGCTGGCAACAGGTGGTGGTGGCGGAGGGCCCCAGGCCACCTCTGGCCAGTGCAGGAGAGCCCCATGAGACAGAGGTCCCGGGACTGGTCACCCCAAAACACAGGTCGACCCCAAACTTACCCCTTACGCTCAAAGGGCAGGGATCAAAAAGGTTTCGGATCCTGCACCTGCTCCACTCCAAACCTAGAGGGAAGTAAGGTTGCAAACTGAGTTTTTATCGCCATGTTCTGTCAGGGACCCTATGTTTCCCCAAGACTCCTGGAAAGAACTTGCTGGGTTCAAACAGGCCTCTGGACATAAGGTAACGAGTCCTGGTTATTTCTGCTCCGACTGAGAGCAGAAAAGCAAGCTTGCAATGGGGCCAGAGTTCTAAACGACACCGCAAGCCCCTACCAGACACGGACTGCAAATCCCGGCGTGCCTGGCGGGTCCGAGGCCAGGACTACGTTTCCCAGAGGGCACCGTGGCCGGCCGGCGGGGGCGGGGCGAGCCACGGGGCTGGGGGCGGGTGCTGCCCTCTGCCGGGCGCGGCGGGAAGTGGGCGCGGAGTGACAGCCGGAGCCCGGGCGCCGGGCGAGGGGGCTCGGTGACAGCGGAGGCGGCGGCCGCGGGCGGGACGCAGGGAGCCGCGGCGGGGCCGACAGCGGCGGCAGGGTGGCCCGGGGGACCCCCCTGGCGGCGCGGAGCCGGAGGAGCCGGGGAGTGGGCGGCGTGCGCAGCTCGCGGGCCGGGCACCCCAACTTGGGACAAGTTGCCGGAACCGCGGGGCTCGGGCGCCGGACGGACTGACCTTCAGAGTGAGGTGAGCGGGGCTGGGGTGGGGGGTGGCACGGGGTGCGCCGAGGGCTGGGGCCCCGGATCCAGGCGCCGCGACCCCATTCTCGCGGGTCCCGGAGGCAGGTGGGAGGTGAGGGTGTGGGTTGGGAAGGGAGCGGGACAGTGCGCGCCGCCACCCACCCCTCCAGCCCGGCCCTCGGCCCGCGGCCCTCCCACCCCGGGCGCCCTGCGCGTGGCCCGAGCGTCGCCGCCCGCCGCTTCGGGGGGCCCTTGCACCCCTCCCTCCGACCCGGGCCAGGGGCGGCTGCTCCGCGCCCTTATGTAACCTCACGGGAGGGGCGGGCGGCCTCGGGCCTTGCCGGCCGGCCGCGAAAATCAGAGTGAACGGCGTGGGAGTGAACTTGCAAGAAGTTTGAGGGACACCTAGGCCCTGCACCCACCCCTCCTCCGGACGCGGCCGGGCGGCGGGTGCGGGGGAAGGGTCCGAGGCCGGGAGGCGTGCGGGGGCCGAGGCCGGCCGGGCGGGGCCCAGCCCTGATGGTGGGGGGAATGGGAGGACCGGGGTGGCGCCACGCCCCGGGGCCGGGCTGCTGGGGGGGCGGCGGGCGTCTCTCTTGGCGACCCGGTGCGCCAAGGCCCCGGGCAGTGTCTTCCCTCCTGGCATAATTCCACGACCCTCTGCCCTCCCCGCTGAGCCCTGAGAGGCCACCGGCAGCCAGTACCCCAACCTTCCCCACCCCGCCCCGCCACTTTCCATACCCTGGAGAGCACATCATCCCCCTATCCCACCTCCTCCCTTCCCCTGGCTGCGCCGATCCCCCCCCGGATCGGCGTGCCCGCACCGTTCCCCGGACCCCACTGGTCATCCCGCCCGACGGGAGCGGGCAGTGACCGCCGCGGACCCCTCCCCTCGCTTCCCTCCCAGCGCGGGGCCCCGGGTTTCACGCACGGCTGCCCCGAGCCGCTCTGGGCTGCGCGAGCAGGTTCGCGCCGCAGCCGCCTGGCTCACCCCGGCCCCGCGCCGGGGTGGAAAGGGAGGGCGCCCGGGCGGGGCTCGTGGCGCCCGGCCTCCCCGCGGCGCCTGCCCCGACCCCCGCCTGCCCCGACCCCCGCCGAGCCCGGCGTCAGCCCCTCGGCTGTGGGTGCTGGGGAGGGCTCGGCTCGGACAGTTTCTGGGCTAAACTTGAGTGCTGCTGTTGGGCTTAACGCTGACAGGCTGGCTGGCTGGTTGGCTGGCTGGCCGGGAAAGTGTCGGTTAATTTCCATTCCCATCGCTAGCAATTGTGTGCTTCGCGGGAGCAGAGGAGGGGACACCTCAGGTCCATGGCACGCCCTGGCTGAGATCCTGCTGGCCCAGACCCGGCGATCCCGGACAGCCGCCGGGGGTGAGGTGGGATCTGGTCTCCGATTTCCTGCAGGGCGCCCAGATGTGGCTGCTCTCAGTCCGAGCCTGCAAGGCTTGACTTCTGCAGCGGGCTCAAGCCCCGCCTGGGAGGAGGGGGGTGTGCCAATCTCTGTATCCCCATTCCTGCCCGCGG
Organism: Ochotona curzoniae; assembly: GCF_017591425.1. Lineage (NCBI taxonomy): Eukaryota > Metazoa > Chordata > Mammalia > Lagomorpha > Ochotonidae > Ochotona > Ochotona curzoniae. The sequence goes on along the minus strand of NW_024466004.1, from coordinate 7,050,121 downwards.
GGAGCCTCTAGTTGTCTTCTTTGGAAGCTACAGAAGAGAAGGGTGGGCTACCTCTGGAGCCCAGCTTGGTGTGATGGTGTGATTTTACCCTGCCTCAGTTTCCTCTGTCCTGAAAGAAAATAGCAGATCCAGCCAGCCCTTCTTTGGGAACCTAGGGCTGGAGGGTTTGGGGGTGGCTCCAGGCTCATCTCCTCTGGCTGGGAGCCAGGTCTGCTTACCCGTCATAGTCTGCTGCAGCCACTGTCCTCTTCGCGCCTCCGAATGGAGACCTGTGCCTTGGGGGGCGTGGGTATGTCATGTCTCATGGAAGGGTGCAGGGAATGGGGCAGGTGCCAGGGAAAGCCAACTGAGCTTTGGAGGGCCAATGGCCCAGTGACTCAAGAGCCAGAGGTTGGCTGCAGGAGCCGAGTGCAGGAGGGTTTCTGGGCTAGCTGGGGGTCCAGTGCCCGCAGCCCCTGCCAGTCAGGCCTGCCTCTCAGGAGTGGGGGCAGTAGGTGGGTGGGGCTGTCCTTTCAGGCCCTGGCCCTGATTCCCAACCCCCTAGGCTCTGTTTATGGCTGTAATTGCATCATTAGCCAGAGTTTATAGAGTTACTTAGCACCTGCCCCCACAGGGACCAGCCCAGCCACCCCCTGCCTGCTATCTTCCTTTTCAAAGCTGCCAGATGGGGCTTCCCCAACTCCAGCAGAGGCAGGAAAGCCTTTGTCCTGGGGTTAGAGGGTAGGTCTTCCGTACTGGGGTATGGGGGGGGGGGCTTGGGGATGCCCTGGTGATGACCATGGAAGTGGGCTTGACCTCAGAGTTCCCATCTCTGGATGTAGTGAGTGTGCATGTGTGCCTGGTGTGTGCATGGCAGGGAGATGAAAATGCCTGCCCTTGTCCAGCCTGTGTGTGAGTGAGGAGGCGGCACAGTCCGGGGGGGGGGGTGTGTGGTTCTGAGTGATCGGGTCTGGGTTGGCATGCAAGGGCGACATATGCCTGAGTGCAGCTGGGAGAGAGTGTACATTGACTGTGTTATCTTACAGGATTCTCATCTCTTCCTGCTGCTCTAGAAGCCTATCGTAATAATAGCTGCCAGCATTTGTTGTGGTTACTCTTTAGAGCGAGGGACTGTTTTTACATCAATATAGATTTGGAGAAGCTAAAGCAGGTGGTTTGAAAATCACACTGCTTGCAAGTGTCAGGCTTTGGATTCTAACAGAAGCCCTCCTGCCCTCCAGAGGCCCTGTTGTCAATTCCAGAAAACCACTTCTGGGGTTTCCAGTATTCCCTGCTTTGAACAAGGCCCAAACTGGCTAAGGCCCAGCTCCGGGTCCACACCTGTGTCCTGGCTTTTCTGCTGAAGTGCTGCCAAGGGTGACCAAATCCTTCCCACCCACCCCGGAGTAGGGCTGGCTGAAGCTGTCCCAGTGGCCAGGGGAGGTGACAAGTTAGGACAAGATTTCCTTCTGTGTCTCTTTGGAAACTCAGATGCCCCTGGGAGGGCAGCAGGCATCCCCAACTAGCACAAAGTCCAACTTTGTGCGGTGAACTTACATACTGTTCCATGGGATATGGAGAGGAGGCTGTGGGGTTCCCAGATGACGGTGGGACAGCAGCATGAGGCCCAAGGGCATGGCCTGGGTGTTGGCTCTGTGTACCTTCAGTCCCTCTCCCTGTGAGTCCCCTCCACTGCAAGCCTTGTACCCATCTCTGCCCAGGGCACCAGCATGGGGGAGGGTGCGGGTCTCAGGGTCTCCTGTAGAAGTTCATGGAGTTTGGAGTTGCGCTTTAGCTAAAGGGTGGACTTGGTGGAATAGCCTGGCCTTGGGGAAGACGGGTTCTCTTGGGCCATGTCTCCAGAGCTATGTCCTGGGTGTTTGGGTGAGCTGGTCCAAGGGTTGGGAAGAGCCTGTGCTCTGGGGCCAGGCCATCTGGTTTGGAGTCCAGCTCTGTACCTGCTATTGTGGGGCCTCAGCGTGGCTCGGTTGCCTAAAGGGACAGTGAGGCCGCTAAGAGCACCTAGTGTATAGTGCTGCACTAGGGGCTGCTCCTGAAGTGCATGGAAAGTGTGGGTGTGAAGCAATGATACATGGATTTCAATGTTTTTTTTTTTCCACCAAAATAAACCTGTCTTTTAATACCTCTTCTCTGCAGCCTGTCTGAAGTACTACTGCATGTGGATGTGTGATGCACACACAGCACTGGAATAGCAAATAATTAACTTATAACTCATTTATCTGTTTAAAAATATATTTTTCTGCAAGGCACAGGTAGAAAGAGAGAGAGAGAGAGATCTTCTGTCTGCTGGTTCACTCCCCAAAGGCCCACAACAGTCAGGGCAGGATAAGGTCAAAGTCAGGAGCTGAGAACCCCAACTGGATGTCCCCTGTGTGTGGCAGGGGTCCAAGCCCTTGAGCCATCATACACTGTATCCCAGAGTGCGTTAGCAGGGAGCTGGATCAGAAGTGGAACAGCCAGACTCGAACCAGGCACTCCAGCGTAGTATGGCAAGTGTCCCAAGTGGTGGTTGAACCTGCTGCACAACATGTCCACCTTGCAAGCAGCATCTTAACTGCTAGGCCCAACACCCACCGTCCAGCTGTTTATTTCTCATTTTCAGGTGAGGCAATAGAGGCATGGGGAGCTCCAGAAAAAGAATCAAGATGTGTGGGTTTCAGACAGGCCTCCCCACATGTGAGATGCTACACCTCATGGGAAGGTTCGCACATGCAGAGCCACAGTCCCTGCCACCCCCTGTTGTACTCTGTCAGCCTAGGCTCTTCATTCAACAGGATACTCAAGGGCATTGGGCAATACCTGAAGCATCTCTCCCCTCCACCTGCCTTGTCCATTGCATACCCTTGGGTACCCTTTGGCCTGGTCCCATATTGCCCACTCCCTGCTGTGGCTCACCTGTGTCCTTCTGCTGTCTGCTCCTCCTCTACTCTGCAGCAGTGACACAGAGCCCCTGGGCTATGATGTCCCTGAGGACAGAGATAAAATCCCAGGGACAGGGTAAAGTCTGAGACTTATGGTACTCTCAGGAATTGCTCTATGGGGCAGTGGGTAAGATCAGAGGGTGGCCAAGTTGGGCAGCAGCAACAGGCCAACGCTTCAGCAGCTTTCTTGGGGACAGGTTGCCTGGTTGGCTGTGCCACCTACCACAGAGGTCTTGAGGTGCAATACGAGGCCTGGGGGAATGATTCAGGGGTCCCCACAGCATGTCTGGAAGCCAACATTGCCCCCTGCCATCCACTGTGGGTACTGGAGCCTTTGCCCAGCGTGCCCTCTCCTGCTCCCTATGGCCACATTGCAGCCCCTGCTAAGGCCCGTGTTCCCAGGAGGCCAGGGGACTGGGTCATCTTGCTGTAGCACTGATTGAGTGTTACCAGCACCTGGGGAGCTCTTACGAAAACCCCACTGCTTTAAGAATCTGTGGGCAGCATACCTGGGCATCAATGGCTTAAAAGAAAAATGATTCCAGGGCTTTCTCTAGGGTAGCAGTTCTCACATTTGGCCATGTGTCGTCACTCTGGCTCCCTGGACACCTGCTTCAGTCAGTGAGGTCTAAGCTGTGAATTTCCGGGCTGCTCTTAGTTGACACCCAGACCCTGGGAACATAGTGGGGAACCTCTGTGCAGCTGCTTCACAGCTCCCCAAGAATGAGCTCTCTTTTTTCTTTTTGCATTTTGTTTAGAGATTTATTTCTTTGAAAGGCAGAGTACAGAGAGAGAGGGCTCAATCTTCCATCCGCTGGTTTACTCCTTAAATGACCGTCATGAGCAGAGCTGAACCAGGTGTCAGGAGATTTTTCCAGGTCTCTCCCACATGGGTGCACTTAGGCCATCTTCTACTGTTTTCTCAGGCACATTAGCAGGGAGATGGATGGGAAATGGAGCAGCTGAGACTCGAAGTGCCACTCACAGGGGATGCCAGCCTCACAGGTGTATGGCTTCAAGTACAACACCACAACACCAGCCCCCAAGGACGATTTCTGAGGCTGTTTATGAAGCTTTCAATCCCACCCCACTCCCCAGCCCTTTGTCCTCCTTCCCCCATTCTGTCCTCACCTCAGGTTAAACCATGGTCATTCAGTTTTGTGGGTTTTGGTTCTGCTCTCTGGGAACAGGAGTTTAACAAATCTGTATGGTCAGGTAAAGGCAGGGTAAGGGGTGGGCAAAGTGTTAGAGCTATTGGGATCCATTAGAGTGCCAGGTAGGGCTTGGGGCTGCTGCAAAGAAGCTGGGAGCTTCTTTGGAGTAACATTGAAGAGAGTGAAGAGAGCCATGCTTTGTGCTTTCCTCCTCTCAGCACTGTTTTGAATTGTGTTTTCTGTAAACAGTAAGCAGTGGACGGACACACACACACACACACCAGTGTATTTTCCTGGCCCAAATTAGAGATATTGGAGGTAGTTTGGTATCTTCTGTCATCAACTAAGAGGTTCTGGGCCTTGAGGGCAACAGATGATGGGGAGAGCCTAGGGCTTGCCCCTGGGGTCATTGTGGGTAGACTTGACTTTGAAAGTGTTAGGATGAAGGCTGGGAGAAGACCAGAAGAGGCAAGACAGGTTCTCCCACCTGTGGGGTAGAGTAGGGAAGGTCTGAGTTTGGAGTCAGCCAGTTGATAGAAGACCGGACCTGCCTAGGCCTGGTACCCTGTTTTGTCCCACATTGCACCCCCAGCACCTGAAGAAAAAAAAAAAAACAAACTCATGTGTCATGGCTGTGTGGGAAACCCAAGTGCAGTGAAGGGGTAGACATGACTTGAGCTCCCATCAAATGTCTACAGGTGCTTTGCCTACAGCCTGTCCCAGGCAGGTGCCTCACCGTCTGATGTGCAGGGACTTGGTCCAGAGCTGGCAAGGTCGTGCGCTCTCTGCCTCCACCCTGCTCCCTCCTTGCCCACCCACCTCCCCACCCTCAGAGTTCCAGGACCAGCACCTCCCTACCCTGGAACTCAAACTTTATGTCTCTCCCCCAAGGATACTGAGCAGCACTGCCCCCATCCCCCAGTTCTTGCAGTGGGTCTGTGGGGCGGGGCTCCCATTTGTTTGCCAAGGGAAGTCACAGTCTGTCCTGTGCTTTGTTTATAACCTGTCCAGGCACAGCACCTGCTCAGCCCCTTACAGGCCCTGAGGGGTGTGGAGTCACCAGGAGGGGACACACTACACCCATGTATCCCCCACCAACTCTCCTCTTCCCTCCTGCCTCTAGCCAGGTGCGTGCTCAGCCAGCTAGCTGCCTCAGTGATGCTGACTGGCTTTGTCTCAGAACCCATGTTGTCCAGGAGACAACCTTTGGTTTCAGTGTTGTTCACAGCCGCCGGCAGACAGTGAACACCTGGCGGGTACCCCAGTGCTAGCCCGACTGGAACAAGAACATGGCTGCTCCCTAGGCAGGACGGCTGAGGAAGGTAGTGCGCATGGACACAGCGTGAGCCGAGTCAGCAGGCCTGACCCTTGGTTCTGCCCAACTTTCTTGCTTGGGCCTCCCGCCAGTTCAGGGACCTTGAAGGAGTGCGGATAAGGTCCTCAGCCCCTCCCACCATCTCTGGGGTTCTGGGAAGGGCAGCTCTGCTCCTCTCCAGTTCCTGTCTCTCACCTGCAGCTGGAAGCCTTCCTTGGGAAACCTGCAGGAGCCCTTACACGCTGTTCTTTAGCCCCAAGACTGGGCCTGGAAGCTGGGCTAGGGCATTGGTGCCCCTGGCTTCTAGAACCTTCTCTTTCCACCTGCTCTTTCCTTTGATAGCCTCTGCCTTCCTGCAACCTTCTGACCCTCTGGCTAGTTCCACAGTCTCTGACACGGACCCTGCCTGGATGTGTGTCTCTTCAGCTCTTTGTATTTCTCTCCTCTTTTTGGTTATGTTGAGGGGTGGAGGGATAATACCTGTCTCCAGAGGAGACCTCTAGGTCCTGCCCTCTGGGGTCCAGAGGAATGGCTCAGGGTGGGAACAGGTAGGTGCCCAGCCTCATTTTACCCCTGAGTTTTGGCCAAAAAGGGATATGTAATAGTTGGGGCACCTGGTGGATGGGAGATAGGGAAGGCTATAGTGGCTCCTCTGGGGGGAGGGCTGGCCCTCCACAGTCAGCCCCTGCCAGCCCCAGTCCTGTAGAGCTGTGACTGACTGGCTTCTCCTCCAGTTTTTTGAGCCTAATTAGGATGTTTTCCAGAGCCAGGTGTAGAGAGAAGGTATTAGAGACTTCTATTGGTACCTCTTCTGTTTTACCCTTGTTTCATCGCCAAATATAGCATGCTTGCTGAAAATGCGCAAGCACCCACGTATTAATGTGTGAATGGGCTTCGGAGAGTTTTGGGGAAGATGAAGATCCTAAAAAGAATAGGTGGATTTCAGAATTTTCTGTATCAGCATACCCTCACCTTTAAATTTCATTTTCCATGAGCTTCTTGGAGCACTCTCAGAGTAGGTGATTATCAAAGCGAACCCCTAAGGGAACCAGCTTCCAGATGAAGAAACAGAATGCTGTGCCCCCTAAAACTATCCAGTCCTGATCTCTGAGAGCTCTATGCTTCTCCTAAGCGTGGGACCCCTGCTGCATTGCTGAGCCAGCAGTATAGCTCTGACTTTGAATTTAATACAGATGCAGTGACACCAGATGTGTTCATGTCAGTGACATCTCTTTCCCACTCAGCAGCTTACAAGGAACTTCGAAATGTTCATGGGAAATGGAATGAAAAGATAAACTTCGGGGCTAGCACTTGGCCTAGTGGCTGAAACACTGTGTGGAGCACCCACATCCTATATTGAAGTGCCTGGGTTCGACTCCCTATTCTGCTTCTGTTTCCTGACCTCCCCGCTACCTGCACCCCGTGTCATTGCACATTCTGTAAGGTAGCAGGCGATGGCCAGAGTAATTGGGTCCCTGTCACCCACAGGGAAGACATGGATGGGATTCCTGGCTCCTGGTTGGGCCTTGGCCAACCCCATTGCTCTGAGTATCTGGGGAGTGAATCAGCAGGTGGAAGATCTCACTGTCCTCCTCTCTACCTTTCTAGTTGATAAAAAGACAAGGAAATAACATTTTTTAAAAGAGATCAAAATTTATTGTGGTGCATAAAATTACAATCCATACAGAAGAGGGACCTGGCAATTTTCCATGAAAATAATTTACATTGTGAAAAAAAAAAAAACTGTGCATGGATTTTAAAAAATGCTCCCCCAAACAAAGATGTGTTCTAACTCTGTTTTCCACCCCCTGTCCAAGTCCTGGTGCTAGCAGCATTCATCTGTATTGAATGCGGTGGCATGTCTGTGTTCAGTGTCACTTGGGGACATTGGCGTTGCTTTCCTCTCCTGGCTGCACACACTGCTGTAAGAGAATCTGCGTGTGTACTTCCTGCGGCGTTGTGGCACACGCTTCTCCAGAATGTGCAGAAGCTGGCATGAGCTTGCCAGCGCACAGAGTGTGCAGTGCTTCCTTCAGCTTCAATTAACAAGGTGCATGCCCATGCCCACGTAGTCTGTCCTAATGGCGCATGCTGCTCCACCTCTGGGCCGACGCTGGGTGGTGTTGGACTGTCTGTTCATGTCAGCCGTGCTGGGTGTGAGTGAAGCTTCTCTCATGGGTGTCATTCACATTTTCTTTCTCCTCTGTTTTAGAAATCTGTTTTTGTATGTTTGCCGACATGCATAATGCAGTTATGTGTGGGTATATATGAGCCATTTGTAGAAAAGATTTATTTATTTAAAATTTCTAATTTGAAAATCAAAGTTACTTACAGAGAAGAGGAGAGAGAGAGACAGAGAGAGAGCGAGAGAGAGCATGCACTTCCATCTGCTGGTTCACTCCCCAAATGGCCACAATGGCAAGAGCTGAGCCAATACAAAGCCCAGCCAGAAGTTTCTTTCCGGATTTCCCACATGGGTGCGGGGGCCCAAGGTACTGAACCATCCTCCACTCCTTTCTCAGGCTATAAGCAGAGAGCTTGATTGGAAGTGGAGTAGTTGAGACTGGAACCGGAAGTCACTACAAAGGAGGCTTAACTTATTATATCATGACGCCAGCCCCTATGTGAGCCACTCCCGAGGGTGCTCAGAATTCGGTGCTGACAACTGCATATGAGAGATTACGCTCAGGTGGAATGCTAGAGAGGATGCTGGTGTGTGGCTGTGGGTGGGAGGGGGTCTTATTTGGTCTTGAGGGGAGACCCCGGGTGGCAGTGCCCACCAAGGGGCAAGTCTTCCCAGAGGGTACTGAGACCACAGAGTACTCAGCAGCCTTCAGCTCTCCCGCCCACACATCTGGCAGGGCAGGAAGGAAGTCTCCAGGCCTGAGCCTTAGTCGGAGACACCCTTCACCCCGAGCTCTAGATTCTGGGCAGTAGTTCTCAAGGAAGGAAGGGAGATCCAGGAACGTTGACCAGAAGTGTGCATCTTCAGGTGCACAGGGGGCTCCCCTCTACCCCAGCCCCCCACTGCTGCCGAGAGATTAGTCAGTTGGCCCTGAGAGTCTGTGGTGAGGAGGCCACAGCTCTGATTTAGGGAGAAAATGAGGACACAGATTTGAAGTCAGCTTGCTGCACAGCCCCGCGGAGGTGATGTCAGTGCTTTAAGCTGCTGTCTTCTCACCTGGACAGTGAAGGTGGCACAGCTGCCCGGCCCTTCCCTTCGCAGAGCTATGTTCAGGGTGGGGAGCTGCTGGATGCACAGGCATTTGCGGGAGCAGTCTTTCTAAGATTCTCATGGTTGCTCTGTTCTGGCAGAGGCAGGGCTTGTGGGTGGCGGCCCTGCCCCGGCCTGACAGTGCTCCCAGCGTCCCAAACTGGAAGCATCAGATGACTAGTGGCTCCTACTGTCCCACTGGGAGCTGGGGAGGAGGGGGCTTTTCTAGGCTCCAGCCTTTTGATGAGGGCTGCAGAAATGAGGTGCTCTCTGGGAAACTTGGGGCCCAGGCAAGAAAAAGCCAAACCAGCCATTTCTGACTTTGAGCTTAACTGGACAGGAGTCCAAGGTTGTGGAGGATGATAAAAAGTGCTTATCTGAGGCCCCTTTGTAGGTTTCAGGCAGAGAGGGCAGAGGCCATCATAGGGGGCTCTGTTTCCCCCAGGCCAGCCCCCTTCTCACTTTTGGTTCCTAGGGCTCATAGTTGGGCCTGAGTCTGGGAGGATCCCCTCAGGCCTCGCTGACCTCCCTGTTTAAAGCCCTTCTTACCAGCCCTTAAACGCAGCCAGGCGTCCCTTGGTCACCTAAGAGAAGGCTGCCATGAGCTCTCGGTGAGGGCTCTGTGACACTGGCTGCACAGCTTCCCTCAGGTAGAAAGTGTGGTGGCCCAGCCCCCCTCCGAGCCTTGTGGGATGTTGTTGGGTCTCAGGGTTCCGTTTCAAGGGGTGGGGGCTAAAGTAGGCCTGCAAACTGGGGGACCTGTAGGCCCTGGAAGGTCCAAAGCTGTGGTGACAAGCGAGCGGCTGACTATGACAGTGGGGACCAGGGGCTTCTCTGGGAGGAGGCATGGGCTAGGGTCCATCCTGGTCCTCCCTGGTGGGCTTCATGCCTTGCTGTCCCCTGCCCTCCTCATTCCCACCCCACCCCCTGCTGTGCTGCCAGGGACCCTAAGAGGCCAGGCTGTGCTGAGTGAACCCACCCACCCCTCTGGGAGAGGTGAGATTGGAGCTGGGGGGGTGGAGACAGGCTTGTGGGTGGGAGCAGGGCCTCCGGGGAGCATGGTTCCCTCTGTGCTGTGAGTAATCTGGCCCCACATTCGCAGCTCCCTGGGGATTGCACAACTTCCTCTTGGGGCCACCAGAGGTGCAGGGGGCTGGGTGAGAAGCAACACAGGGGAAATGAGGAAACTGGGGCTGGCGCTGGGGTGGAGGCACAGCCCTTGGATGCCGGCGCCTGGAGGAGCTGATCAATTCAGGGGGCCTCCTGCTAGGGGTCTGCCGCTGTCAGGGATGCACAGCCCTGTGTACATGCGCTGATGTGTGTGCTGTCTTCGGGGAGTGGGTGAGTGGTCCAGCTTCTGGGAAGGGGACACATGAAGCAGAGCAGGGCCAGAGCCAGGGGTGGGTTGGGCGGGAGTTGGGGGCATGGGAAAAGCAGGGACCCTGTCCAGATTCCAGGAGAGTGTGAGATGTTGGGAAGTAGAAAGTTGGCCAGACTCTGTTTTGAGGTTCTGATGGGAAGGCCATGGGTGTAAAGTGCTTATCATGGGCAAATTCCCGGACACTCTGTGTCTGCCTGGTTTGGATGCCAGCCCTGTCACTTTGTAGTTCCTTGCATTCCAGGTGACTACACTGCTTTATCTGTAAAATGAGGTTACAGTGCCCACCTCTGGGATTCATTCTGAGGTGTCACAGATAGCTGTGAGTGCCTGCTTAAAGAAGCACCGTGGACAGGCCACCACTCCCCCCCAGTGTGCAGTGGCTCTGTGTGCAGATGGCTTGTGAGGGTTATGCTTCATGGTGGGGACTGAGGGGAAGCTGGGGCGGTTTACAGACACTACAGTTACTACACCTCGCTCCACGGCAGGTGCAGCTCCAACTCCTTTGCCTGCGTCAGCCTCTGGGACCCTCATGGTCATACTGTGAGCCTGCTAGTGTCCCCATTCTATAGAGGGGAAACGTGGAGGCTCAAATGGCTCAGCCTAGGACAGTGATGTTGGTGAGGAAGGACAGATGTTTCACTCAGCCCTCTGGTGACCCCTGCATCCCTGACCCTGCCCTTTTCTGGGTTAAGTGGGAGGTGAGTAGAGGGAAGGAGGCGGTAAAGCTTGCCATGAGGGATAGGAAGGGCCACCTGGCCGGCTGTGGGCTCTGCCTGGGAGCTGTCTCTTCAAGTCAGTCTTCAAACAAGCATCAACAGGTAAGAGTGAATTTAATAATAAAGAGAGTGACTTTTAATTTTCATATTACTGATTTTTCACTTTGTTTTTTTAAAAGATTTATTTATTTATTGGAAAGTCAGAGATACAGAGAGGAGAGACAGAGAGGAAGATCTTCCGTCACATGATTCACTCCCCAAGTGAGAGCAACGGCCGATGCTATGCCGATCCGAAGCCAGGATCCAGGAACCTCTTCCAGGTATCCCACACAGGTGCAGGGTCCCAAAGCTTTGGGCCATCCTCGACTGCTCTTTCCCAGGCCACAAGCAGGAAGCTGGATGGGAAGTGGAGCTGCCGGAATTAGAACTGGCGCCCATATGGCATCCTGGCGTGTTCAAGGTGAGGCCTTTAGCTGCTGGGCCACGCCGCCAGGCCCTGATTTTTCACTTTGAAAGGTGTGTGCACACACACACACAAAAGTAGAAAGACAACACATCCATTCAGTGAGTCAGTCCCTAAGTGTTGCCAACAGCCAGGGCTGAGCCCAGCTAAAGCCAGAAGTGAAGAGCTCCATCCAGGTCTGGCATGTAGGAGGCAGGGACCCGAGTGCTCAGGCCATTACCTGCTGCCTCCCAGGGTGTGCATTCATAGGAAGCTGGACTGGAAGTGGAGATGAAGTTTAAACCTAGATAATGAAGCAGGTGCCTCATGTGACATTTTAGTCACTCTGCCAAATGCACTCCTCCCTCCCCTACCCCCCAGAATGACATTTTAGGAGCTATAGGGCCAACTTTGGGAAGTGCTGCTCAGTGGTTATGGACATGCCCCTTGGTTCAGACAGACATGACCTTGAGTTCCCTCCAGGCCATTTGTGACACCACTCTGGACCTGTTTCTGCATATTTAAAATGGAGTAATAACAGTTTCTTCCTCCTGCAGTGATGATAAGAATGAAATAAGGTGTCGGTGTACAGTGCACAGACCACCCCTGGAATCATTGTTCAATCAACAGAAACTGTTGTCAGGTACCTGCTACAGGGAGGGTTGAGTGGTAGGCGGGGAATTGAACTCACAGACTCCCTGGCAGGGATGTCTTCCTTTTCTTTCTTTTAAAATTGTTTATTTATTTATTGGAGAGGCGATGTTAGAGAGAGGGAGATCTTTCTACTGCTTCACTCTCCAAATGGCCACAAGGACCAGAGCTGAGCCAGTCCAAAGCCAGGAGCCAGGGGTTTGTTCTGGATCTCCCACGTGGATGCAGGGTTCATCCTCTGCTGCTTTCCCAGGCCACAAGCAGGGACCTGGATCAAAAGTGGAACAGTCAGGACTCAAACTGAACATCCACATGGGATGCCAGTGCCACAGAGGCTGGCTTTGTCTTCTGTACCACAGCCCCAGCCCCAGGGGTGTTTTTGTGGAACTGTGGATCTAAGCCCTTGCTGAACCCTCATCAAACCAGCAAGTAGTGGGTTTCTAGGAACGTTTTCTTCCCCAATAGGATAGACTAGAATAGAAAATATCCAAGCATGCTGCACAGGATGGCCAGGTGTTATTTGTAGGACACTTTGCTATGTGTCTGTCTAGGGCCAAATCAAATCCATTTCCCTGGGAGTCACTTCAGGAAATTGGGAGGCCCTTCCTCAGAGACCCTGCTCCCTGAGCTGTGTTCATGGAGTCCCTCCTAGGGACAGCATCCAGTCCCTGCCCAGGTGTCTGCCCTGGGTAAGCCCAGTGGGCTGGCTGGCGAGTTAGGACCTGATTCTTACCAAGGTGGCTACCATGAGTGTGGGTCGGCAGAGCAGAGGGTGCAGGTGGTCAGGAGGGCTTCCTGGGGATGCTGATGGATTGGATGGGATAGCATTGGACTGAGAAGGAGTCTGACCTGCTGATTGCCCCCAACTTGCTACATGTGCAGTGACTCTGAGTCAGGAATCATAGCAGCTGTTAGCACTCCCTCCTCCCCCTGCAGCCCCGTCTGGCTCTGAGGGGCTGTGCAGAGGAACCCTGCCTACAGGCTTGCATCAGGAGCCACACTTAACTCTGTCTGGCAAGTGTGTGGCCTAGTCAGGCTCTCAGTTTCTTCATTTGTAAAGAGGACCTAGAAAGCCCTGGGCAACTGGCCTCCAGGGCGGGGATGCCCGTCTTGTGATCTATTGTGGATGAAGTGGCTGTGGGAAGTGTGGTGAGTGTGGGGGCAAGTAATTACTGTCACTCACCAGGCAGGGAGGACCGAGGAGGTCATGAGGCCGTCAGCTGCCTGGCTGGAGAGCCCCCCGCTACGCCACCCCATGACCTGAACGAATGGTGGGAGAGACCTGTGGCCCAAGGCAGGCTGGGGATATCCCCAGCTCTGAGTGGAGGTGGCCTGGTGGGGACCTCAAAGGGGTCTGGCTTGAATCTGGGAACCCCCAGCTCCAGAGCCCTTCCCCATGCTGAGTGCCCTGGGAACCCCAGCTTGGGGGTCTGTGTGGCCAGCTGCAGGGGCAATACCCTAGTCCTGACTGGCAGAGGCCAGTTTCCAGGAAGCTGTGGGAGGCTTCCTGGAAACCTTCAGCGGCTTAGGCGAGAACTGCCATGGTCCAGGGTGCTGTTCAGTGGCAAGGTGCGTACATTGAGCATCCACTGTATGCTTGCAGTTTAGTCTTCCCATTCAGTTAATGTATAGGTCTTTCTATCACCCCATTTTACAGATGGAAAAACTGAGTTCCAGGGAGAGGGTGAGCCTTTTTCTCAGTGTTGCCTAGCTGGTGAGTGGCAAAGCTGTGGGTATTCAATCAGGAGTTAGGCAGCCGGTCTGGGGAGTGTCACAGCCAGCTGCAAGCCCTTGAGCAGAGACTCTCTGATGGTCCAGAGAGACAGGGATAGAGACACTGCTTTGCTCCTCAGATGGCTGCAACGGCCAGGGCTAGGTCTGGCCAGAGCCTGGAGCCAGGAGCTTCTTCCAGGTCTCTGACATGAGTGCAGGGCCCCAAGCATTTGGGTTATTGACAGTCACCTTTTCTGCTTTCCTAAGTGCATTAGCAGGAGCTGGATAGGAAGTGGAGCAGCTGGCACTCAAATGGACACTCACAGGGTATCCTGGTATTCCAGCGTTGCAGGTGGCAGCTTCACTCACTATGCTGCTGTGCTGGCCGTAGCACCTGCTTAAACAGCGTCTGCACCTGGTGAGGATCCTGCACAGACTCTGCTGCCGTGTGGCCCTGGTTAGGTTTGCTGGCTCCCCAGGCTCCTGGGGTGTGTGGCCCAGGAACTGGCCCCTGTCTTCCCCTTCTCAGCAGACCAGCTGATAATCAGGTGTATCAGAAGCCTCTGGGAGAACACAAGCCCTGGACTCTCCGGTCACACCCCGCAATCCCACCCTAAGGCAGCTGGGGACTCTGAGAGCCCAGGCAGGGTCTGCTGCTTCATGCCCTGCAGGCTTCTCACCCAGCGACCCCCAGATCTGCTCCAGAGCTTCCCCACGGGGGTTCTGTAGGCAGCCACGTGGGAATTTTGCCTGGCTGTTAAGATGTAGGTGTCCACATCTGAGTGCTGGGGCCTGGTTTCCTGTTCATGCACACCCTGGGAAGCAGCAGTGGTGATGCAGGTAATGGGGTTCCAGCAGATGGGGTTCTTTAGCCACTAGGCTACCGCGCTGGGCCCTAGTGTATCTATCCTTCTCTCTCTCAAATAAATAAAAAAACTGGGGGAGGGGGGAGTAAAATAGGAGTAGAGGAATGACGAAATGGTGGTGAAAGCCTTAACTGGAAATAATATTTTTTTCTTTGAGACACATTAAACAGCCTAGCAAACATACTAGGTAGTAATGATACCCAGTCAGGGAGGGGCCTGCATGGTAGCCTAGCAGCTAAAGTCCTCATCTTGCACGCGCTGGGATCCCATATAGGTGCCAGTTCTAATGTTGGCAGCCCCGCTTCCTGTCCAGTTTCCTGTTTGTGGCCTGGAAAGGCAGTGGAGGATGACTCAGGGCCTTGGGACCCTGCACCCACATAGCACATAGGAGACCTAGAAGAGGCTCCTGGCTCCTGGCTTCAGATCAGCTCAGCTTCGGGCATTGCAGTCACTTGGGGAGTGAATCATTGGATGGAGGCTCTTCCTCTCTGTCTTTCCTCCTCTTTTATTTATTTGTTTTAGATGGAGAAACCGAACCCTAAAGTGAAACTTTGGAAAGCATTTTCCAGGGCCATGCCATTGTCCGTAACAGAGCTGGGGCTAGACCCAAGTGCATCTGCCTCCACAGCCACCTGCTCTGCCCGGGCCACCCTCTCCCTTACCTGCTGTCTGTTCTCAGAGAAGTGTATGTGGCTGCTCCCTTCTTGAGTATTCCCTTTTCCTGCTCCTCCTTCAGCTTCTAGCAATAGAAGGTGTCCTGTTCCCGGGGGCGGGGCGGGATATCTCTGGGAGCCAAGCTATGCGTGGCCCTCAGCTCTGGGGAGATGCTTGCTGACCCAAGGAGGCAATATGCACATGCCAGGCCCTCAGGACAGAACTCAGTACCCGGTTCAGGAGAAACCTGACTGTGTTCCACCAAGCACAGAAGTCTGTGACTCTGGCAGTTCTTAGATTTTCGGGGGCCACGGGAAGCAGAGCCTTGGCCAGGGAAGCCACGTGGCAAAGGACTCCTAAGATCAGATTCATTCCACCAGTTTGCAGCCTGCACTTGTACACACACATTCCTGCACTAGGCAGGCAGCTGGCTGGTAGAGGACCCCTTACACAGAGGCTACACGAGGCAAGGCCTGGTTTCCCAGCTGGAGGCCTGGTTTGCCTGGTTGTCAAATTTGGAGCAGAGGGGAAGGGTCTTGCTGGTGCCGATTAGGCTGAAATTCCCTGGGCTCCAACCTCTGCCGACTGTGGTGGCCCCCCTGGGAAGGCGGGAGGAACTGAGCCTCCCTGGCAGAGGGTGTTCTGTCCTGGAGGGCCATTTGCCCATGGTATTCTTAGCACTGAATCACCCGAGAGACTATTTTTAGCCTGAGTTCTAAGTGGTGCCAACATCTGGCACGGCCAGGACCAAAGGGGGTGAGGGTAGCAGGAGCGACCCCTTTTGGTGCCTCTGGCTCCTGAGATCTTGGCACCAGCTCTGGCCCGAAGCTGGACACGTGGTAGTTGCCTGCTCCTTTGGGTGCCTTGCCTTCCCTACTACAGCTCAGCTCCTGCGGAGAGGGGAATGTGGGGGTGCAGTGGGTGCCCTGTTCCTGTTGGCAAAGCAAGGGCTAAAGGTACTTTCCAGCTGGACATTTGCCAAGCCATCCATTCAGGGTGCTGGCCAGCATCTGACCCTTGAAACCGGGGCTTCCGAGGAGGGAGGGGCCCTATCTAGCCCCAGGTGAGGACAGAGGGGCTAGAGCAGCTGTGGCTAGCCCAGGCAGGCTCTGCATTAGACCACCCCGGGGCTGAGTCCTGGGCCTTAACTATGTGACCATGTACTATTTGTCAAACTCTTCATGCCTGTACTTTCTCATCTATGAGCTGGGGACGGGATGCAGTGTCGGGAGGATCAGGTAGCAGTGAGTGCCACGGTGCATTGGAAGGTGCCACATCACAGGGAGGTGGCACTGTGGTCCTTGTGCTGCCCTGTTGAGTGAGTGGGCAGGAGGCATCCCAGTTTTCCCCTGAGGGAGGGGATCCTTGGGGCATGGGACACAGAGGGCATAGCAGGGATGGTTTCTGCAGGGCTGCAGCCCAAGGTTGAGGGCTCACAGGTAGACTGGAGGTGGGACCTGGCCAGTAGCTTGGGAACATGCGATCTTCCCACACATTGCTTTATGCCCACTCAGGACGGAGGTGGTACCCTGGGCCGTGGAGTATGGTGCACATGGCAATCGGGAGCATGTGGGTCCATGAGACATTCACTGGCAGTGGATGTTGCCATGTCATTCCCTTGAGGGAGGGCTGGAGTTTCATTGCCTTGAGGGAGTTGGGGGAACAGTTTGGCTTAGAAGTTTCGGGGGGGGGGCAAGGCTCCCCCTGAACCATGCAGTCCACACCCCCGACCTGCTTCTCAGGGGCTTCTGGGATATGAAGAGGCTGAGAGAAGTGTAGGTTCTAGACTCTCCCTCAAAACCCCAGAGGGGCCTTGAGATTCCCCTGGGAGCATGGGAGAGGTCCCCGCAAGGGCAGCTGGGTGGTCCGGCCCTGCCAGTTTTCCATTAAGCTGCTGCATCCTTGGGCTGCACAGACCAAGGTCCCAGAAAATGGGGTATTCTGCTGCTAGCCTCAGCCAGGAGCACCATGGGTGCACGACTTCCCAGGTTCCCGCTACCTGGCCTGCTGTGCCCTCTGACTGGGCATTGACTTGGGAGGGGATGTGTGTGCTAGGGACCCGATACCTGGGATGTGGTGACATGGAGGGGGCTGCTTCTCGGAGGGAAAGCCAAGCTGCTGCCTTCAGGAGGGGAGGTGCTCTGTTAGTGGTGGGATCTGGGTCACTTGAGAGGCAGCACTGTGATGGATACTAAAGCATGTGTCCAGGCGCTGGTGTGAGGCAGGTGCTCAGGGAATAGTTAAAAGAAGAGCATACCATGATAACAGCACACCAGCTAGACAAGCAGCTCCCCTGATGTAGGGACAAAATCCCACCTTTCCTTCTCACCTCTGCCTTCTCCTTCCCCGTCCCCTGCTTTGGGGGACTAGCCTGAGGTTACCTCAGCACGGGGCTCTAGACTTGGCCTCGGTCATAACCTTGAACCTCTTCACTTCCCCAATTGGATTCTCAGTTCTTTCATCTATAAAGTGAAAGCCATGGGCTCAACCTAGAAGGCCCCTTCTGGCCCCCCGCAACCTTGGTTCTCAGGGGCAGTCTCCCCCAGTTTTGGGGGAGGGGAACACTCTTTCCCTGGTCTCCCTCCACATGAAGGCCTTGGCCCAGGGCGGGGACCCTGACTGAGGAAGGAGCTGGGCTCTGAGTGGTAGCAGGTGGACTTAAAGGATGCTGTGCTGCCTACTGCTCTTCAGCTGTAGAGAGAGCCCGTGGGTGTTGGGGTGGGTGGCCATCCAACTGTGTCCACCGGGCAAGAGGGGGTTACCGCCGTGACTTTGGTGTGTGACCTTCAGGGAGTGTGGGCGGCCCGCGGAGGGAGTACATGTTTGTGTCTTTGGGCCTGGGTGTGAGGGAAAGTGTGTGTGACCTGTGCTTGGGCCAGGAGGGGGCAAGTGCAGGTGGATCTCAGAAGGGAAAATGATTGGTTGCAGCCTGAGGTTCCAGAAGGCCTGGCCTCCTCCCAGCAGGCTTTCTTCCCTCCTCCCCTGCTCTGCCCTTGGAGTGGAAGTGGGGTAAGGGACTGCCCCCTGATTGAAGCCCCTCCTGGGGAAGTTTCAGAGCCATGGGCTGCCATACTGCCATTGTGGGGAGTCAGTGGTGACATTGTGACACCAGCAGAATGTCAAGACCCCCAAGTCCTGGAATCTTGTAAGACCCTTGCCAAAAGATGTGTTCTCACCCCCATCCCCGAGGCCCTGACTGGGGGCACTCATGGTGGTCAGCAGCCAAACAGCTTCTCAGCTTGAGGAGACTCCAGACAGCTGGGGCATGGGGGCAGGCAGAAGACAGGCCTCACCTGCTCCCTCCACCCGACCCTCCGGCCGCCACCACCAGCGGGTGACTCACTCCCCCAGGGAGTAGGCCAGCTCCCATTTGGGAAGCCCCAGGGCCTGGTGCAGACCCAGCGGTCACCCAGCCTGGGTGTCTCAGGGCCTTGGCCAGCTGGGGAGAGAGGAGGCAGGCCCTGTGTTTTGGGCAGGGACAGGTAGAGCCAGACTTCTCTCGCCCCTTCTCCTTCCATCTGGCCACAGCCAAGGCTGCAACCTCGGGTTATGTAATGGACCCAAAATGCCTTGCTAGGGAACAGCCCAGCTGGGGCCAGGACCCAGGAGTGCCCAGCCAGCAAATGCTGCCACAGGGCCTGCTCTAGCTTCCCTTCCTCCCTGCCCCCCCTTTCCCCAGGGGGAGGTAGACACGGGGCTGTGCTGTCTGGGAGGGGGAGGGGAGGCCCTCTCCTGGGACATGAATTCTTGGCCTCACCCCAGCTGCTGGCCCGCCCAGCTCTGCTCCAGGGTAACGCTGGGTGCACACACAGCCCCATTGTGTGCCTGGGGCCCTGCACCCGCCATGGGCCTGGCACCAGCTCTGTCAGCAGCAGTGGCTTCATTAGCTTCTCGGCACCCCCGCTGGGACCTGAGTCCTGTCCAACCCCATCCCACCTCAGCCTTAAGGAGGAAAAAGGGGGGCTGGTGACAGGGATGAAAGTCCTGGGTGAGGAGGGCCCATGACCAGGTCGGACACTTGAGAGGCCGTCAGCTGTGAGAGACACAAGCGGAGACTTAGCTCATTCACCAATGAGGCAGCTGAAGTAGCAGGCGGCGGCACTCACTGGGTAGCTGTGGGGAGCCCGGGAGAGGGTTGCAAGGCCTGGTGGGTTCTGGTACCCCTGTGTGCTCTCACAAAGTATGCTGGTACATTTGTCAGGCTGGTGCTCTGGCTGAACAGGCAGGACAGGCCTGCAAAGCAAGAGGGCAGGTTCTGGGTCTTAGTTGCTCTGTTGCACCTGCCCTGTGGCTGTTGGAAGGGACAGTAGAGGTGATGCTTACTCAGGGTCTGGTCAGCTTCTTCTTCTGTAGGTTTCTTTATTGGAATGTCAGAGTTACACACACACACCTTTCATCTGCTGACTCAACCTCAAAGTGGCCACAGGGGCTCTGGCTGGACCAGGCTGAAGCGGGAGCCAGTACCTTCTTCTGGGTCTCCCAAGTGGGTGTAGGAGCCCAAGGACTCGGGTCATTCTCTGCTGCATTTCCAGGCTCATAAGCAGGGAGCTGGATCAGAAGTGGAATAGCCAGGACTTGAACCAGATGAGGGTGCTGCTGGGACCCTTGTGGGACTGGTTCTTCACCTTGCAGGCTGAGCTGACTTGCAGCCCTGACTCCCAGGGCTGTGGAGCTGCAAGCTCCCCTTCCCCATCCTGCTGCTCCCTAGCTCTCTGTCCATGCTGAGCCCTGGGCCTGCCCTCTGCTTCAGCCCGGCCTCAGCCTCTGCAAAGGGGCAGTGACCTACAGGGTGGTGAAATGCTGGGCTGGGCCCAGAGTACAGGCGAGAAG
This sequence comes from Ochotona curzoniae, assembly GCF_017591425.1. NCBI lineage: Eukaryota > Metazoa > Chordata > Mammalia > Lagomorpha > Ochotonidae > Ochotona > Ochotona curzoniae. Next base: position 7,030,264 of record NW_024466004.1, on the reverse strand, counting down.
GAAATAGGGAGGTCACTCCTTCATTCCCTGCCCGGGACTCCATCTCTCCCTCCATGCAGCCCGGACTCATCATCCTCTGTGATCACCTTCCTCAGCAACCAGTCCATGCATCTTCATCTCAGGTCACAGAGCAGGCATGTCCAGCCTTACCTGTCTTAACATGGCAAGGTCCAGAGCATCCTGTCTGGGTGCCTCTGTGAAGGCCACACCGGAGATGCCAAGAAAGAGCAAAGCCTGGGCCAGCCCTCAGGGTGCCCACACTGAAAGTTTTGGGAGAAATTGACAGAATGACCTCAGTTTCTCATCTGCAAAATGGACACACTAGTATCTCCTACTTCCCAGACTGAGTGGGAAAGTCAAATGAGTCCATGCGTGAAAAACTGGACACCATTCCTGCCAGGTGGCTAATGAATCGTCTGATTCAGTTTTATGTGCAGGTGTAATAGAGGCAGAAGCAGAGCTCTCTATACTGGGCAGAGCTGCTTTACTCCAAACTAGATTGGAAATACAACAGAGACTATCTTGGTTGATCTTGTGTTCCTGTGTCAGACCAGAGTCAGACTTAGGGTAGATGAGGAGGCTGTTTTCAAGCAGTGATCAGAGGAAGGTAAAGATAGGGCAGGCTCCCCCAGAGGAGGCCCTAAAGTATGGCTTCAGGGGATGAAGAGGAGCTAGACAAGCTGTGGAGGGGAAAGAACTAGAAGGAGCATGTGGAAGCCAGGCCCAGGTTAGGGTGAGGGAGTCAGGAAGTCCCCTGGCTGCCCCCAGGGCTTGTTCATGGGGAGGGAAGACCCCTAATGCCTTGGGGGCCCTGGCAGGGCATTTGAACTTTATCTGGAGGGGCAGGGAGCCCCAGGGGTGGTGGAGCAGGAACATGGTTGGTTCTGTCTCTGTGTCTTATTCCCTCGGGACCACCTTCTCCCTCCATTTCTTCAGTGATGAGTTCTATCCACTCTTCAGCCTCTTCTCTACCATTCTTACTCACCCCACCCTGAAGACCCCCAGCCCTGCCTTGGCTTCCTCTCTGGCCATTCTGGCCTGTTCCCTCTGCCCTGCTGTTATCTGTTTTTCCCTTCCTCTCCTAGTCTCTGGGATAGCAGTTGGGTAGAGTTGGACTTGGGAGGTAGTGTGGTGTCACTGCATAGTGGGAGCTGGCATGATGGTGCCTGGGCCTGCGATGTGACATAGCCCTCTGTAGCCTTCATGGAGTGACCTCCCCACCTCAGTAGTGTGGCTGAAGCTTAGGAAAAAGACCAAAGTTTACATCATCATCCGGATGCAAGGAAACAGGATTTCCAACCAGATAAATTAGGGAGTGAAAGGATCTTGTCTTTTTGTTTATAAGGTTAGTGGAGAGGGATATTGAAACAGATGGGAGACTACAGAAAACCAGTGTCTCTTCTCCCTACAAACATCCATTCGTCTACCCATGTGTGTGTTACATCCATTCATCCATCTATGTACAATCCTATTACATCCATCCACGCAGGAATCCATGCATCCATGTACCCAGCCATTCATTCATCTATGAGTCTATCCATTCACCCCTGTGTGCACACATCCATTCACCCATGCATGCATCTCTCCATCCATCTATCCATGCATCCACCTGTCCATTGTATTCATGCACCTATGCATCCACCAAATACTTGCTCAGCACCTCTGTGGTACTAGGCATTACATGAAATACTTTTCGTTTAACCTTAACAGTCACTCTCCAGAATGGACATCATCCTCATTTACACACTAGGAAGCTGAGACCCTGTGAATTCAAGTAGGTTGATGAACACTGCACATCCAGCTGAGATGCAACTCTTCCTGCTGTTAGTGTGCGAGCAGAAGGCAGCATTTGGTTTTAGCAGTGCCTGGATCTGAGTGTGTCATCAGATGCATGGACATGCAAAGATTTCAGAACACTGAGGTTCTACAGTTCTATCTTTGGAGCATCATCCTGGAGCCAGAGAACATTGCCGGACTTCACGTCATATAGGGATTTGTCACAGCAACCAAATGTTGCTGATATCACCTCCACTGCGGAGGTTTCTTCTCCATGCAGCTTGTCACACTGCCAGTGCTGGTTCCTTTGTCTGTGCTTTATCAACTCTGATTTTGAGAGCACACAGAGGTAAACTTTCAGAGACTCAGCCATATTCTCTTGGGCAGCCACAGTCTGGAACTGGCCCTTCAGAAATAGGGACCATTTCCACAGGTCCACATTTGGCTGCTGTGCCCTAGTTCAACCAGTCTCCTCCAAGGCCTGAATCTTACCAGTCTGCAGTCAGCTTTCCTGCAGGGTAGGTCAGCTTATTAGTGTTATGGTTGTTTGTTTGTTTAACAGATTTGGAAATAGACAGAGGTCTTCCATGCTCTGGTTCACTCCCCAGATGGCTGTAATGGCCAGGGCCAGATCAGTCTAAAGCCCAGGGACAAGGGCTTATTCTGGTCTCCCATATGGATGCAGGGGACGGGGACTTGGGCCATCTTCTGCTATTTTCCCTGGAGCATTAGCAGGAAGCCAGATCAGAAGTAGAGCAGGGCTCTTCGCAGTAGCCTAGCAGCTGAAGTCCTCACCTTGCACACTTTGGGATCCCATATTGGCACTGGTTCTAATCCCAGCAGCCCTGCTTCCCATCCCAGCAGCCCTGATTCCCATCCAGCTCCCTGCTTGTGGCCTGGGAAAGCAGTCGAGGATGGCCCAAAGCCTTGGGACTCTATACCCGCGCGGGAGACCTGGAAGAAGCTCTTGGCTCCTGGCTTCAGATCAGCTCAGCTCCGGCCATTGCGGCTGCATGGGGAGTGAATCAATGGACGGAAGATCTTCCTCTCTGTTTCTTCTCCTCTTTGTATTTCTGACTTTACAATAAAGTGAGTAAAAATCTTTTTTAAAAAAGTAGAGCAGGGCCTGGCACGGTAGCCTAGGTGCAAGTCCTCGCCTTGCACATGCCAGGATCCCAAATGGGCTCCGATTCTAATCCCAGCAGCCCTGCTTTCCCATCCAGCTCCCTGCTTGTGGCCTGGGAAAGCAGTCGAGGAAAGCCCAAAGCCTTGGGACGCTGCACCTGCTGGGAGACCCGGAAGAAGCTCCTGGCTCCTGGCTTTGTATTGGCGTAGCCCCAGCTGTTGCTGCCGCTTGGGCAGTAAACCATCAGACAGAAAATCTTCCTCTCTGTCTCTCCCCCTCTCTCTGCCTTTCCAATAAAAAAAAATATATTTTTAAAAAAAGAAGTAGAGCAGGGCCCGGCAGTGTGGCCTAGTGGCTAAAGTCCTCACCTTGAACGTGCTGGGATCCCATATGGGCGCCGGTTCTAATCCCGGCAGCTCCACTTCCCATCCAGCTCCCTGCTTGTGGCCTGGGAAAGCAGTTGAGGACGGCCCAAAGCCGTGTGGGAGACCCGGAAGAAGTTCCTGGATCCTGGCTCTGGATCCTAGCTTCGCATCGGCCGTTGTGCTCACTTGGGGAGTGAATCATCGGACAGAAGATCTTCCTCTCTGTCTCTCCTCCTCTCTGTATATCTGACTTTCCAATAAATAAATAAATCTTTAAAAAAAAAAAAAAAGAAGAAGTAGAGCAGCTGGGGCTTGAACTGGCAACCATATGGGATGCTGGCCTTGAAGGAGATGGCTTTACCCACTGGCTGCACCACGTGCCAGCCCCTGGCTTTTTTCCCCTAAACTCTGAAGTTAGTTGTTCATTTTCATACCTCCTTGGAAAGGGTATGGGTTCAAAGACTCGGGGGAGAGTCCCACAGCAGCAGTGCAGGACTTGTGGGATGGAGAAAGGAAGGAAGCTGACAGTGTGGGCCTCTTTGGTTCCATCTCTCTGGGAATCATGGTTATCCAGTGGGGCTGGAGTCTTTGGTTAGGGGTCCTGGGAAAGGAAGGGTGTGGACTCCCTTGGCTCTGGTGTAGGTGTAGGTGGCACTCAGGAGGGCTGGTTCCGGACTGTGGGTGCCCAGGGGAATATGCCTGGGGCCTTGACAGCTTTGGCCTCATTAGCCAAGGCCTGACCTGGTGGTGTGCCAGGCAGGCCCTCTTGCCATAGTCTCCTTCCTGTCTTTGTCCAGTGGCTTGTCCAGGAAGACCCTTCCCACGGGAGCCTGTCCCCAGTGCCCCCTTCAGTGGGTTCAGCAAACACTCAAGGAGCTCTGAGGAGGTGCTATGCAGAGAGCAGAAGCTGGGCTGGGGTGGGGGAGGGCTCTTTCTGGGGCATGAATGAAGCTCTTCTCAAGCTAGAAGTTGGCTGGCCCTTGGCAGCTAGCATGGTTAGTTCCTGCAGGCAGCACCTCCATGACTCCACACTCTCCCAGGCAAGCTGGGTGCTGGTGGCACAGGGCCTGGCACTGTCACCCAGTCCCCTCCCACCTCGAGCATCCTGAGACTGTGATTGCCGTGGTTTTCTGACTTCCTTTTTCTTTCTCTCACTGCCCTGCCCATGGCTGCCATGTGGCTGCCTTTAGTCAGCTGGAAACTAGGCCTTCTAGTGCTTTCCTTCTGTGTCTCCAGCAGAAGATGATGTAATTTATGGGGCCCGAGAGGAGAGGACACCTTGGCCCTCCATTAAAGCCTGGATTCTGCTTGCTTCCATTCCCACACCTGTCGGCTTCATCCCACTGCAGCTCTCATCCCTAAGGGGACAAGGGAATAAGATGAGGTAAATGAAGGAAGTGGTGTAGGTAAGACCTCTGGGGTAGGGACAGGTGTAGTCCCACTGGGAAGTGACGGGGCTGTGGGCAGGTGTACGGAATCCGCAGTCCCTGAGATTCTGCACCCACAGCCCCTCCCCAGCGCAGCTTTGGTCATGATGAGCTTAATGGCAGAGGCAGGGGTGTGTCCACCTGAGCTGGCCACACTCATTACCTCTGACACTCTATTTCCTGGGGGGGGGGGGTGGGGAGGGCGGTGATGGCATCCATTCCTGCCAATTGGCAGAGCTGGGGTATCAGAAAGAACATTTCTGCTGTCTCCCCTGACCCCACATGGGCAGGTGTATGGGTCTGTGGCTGGGGGTGTGGCAAGGAAGAACAGAGAAGGTTTGGGAGGAGTTGAGATGTGGGGAAAATGGTGGGACTTTCAGTTCAGATCTCAGGTTTGGCCTTAAGCGTCTTTGATCCAGTCCTGCAGCTGCTGGCCAAACCTGACCCTGTGGAGAAGGTGGAGCAGCTCCAAGCCAGGCAGATAAGAGGGGTGGGAGATAAGCAAGGGAGAGCAGGGTTTACTGACCTCCGTCCCCACCTGACGCACAGTCCTGAGCACTCTGTCCTGCTGAGGCAAGAGGCTTCTTGGGGGTGTTGGAGGCCCCGGGGGGGGGGGGGGGAGAAAAAAAGGTGGCTGTGTCTGTGTGAGTTTTGCAATAAAGCCTTCATGTTGCTCCAATACCTGTGTGTGGCCTCGAGAGGTGGGGCAGGTGGGAGGTTGGAATGTGGCTGTAGGCGGTCATTTCTCCTCTATGGGCCCAGGGAAGGTGGCGTGCTGGGCAGGTTTCTTCTGGCTTCCCAGGAGGAGAGGTGGAGCTGCTTCAGTTGAAACCTGGGCCTAGGGCAGCAGCCTTCACTGGGGAGCCCTGGGGCCGTTAGGGGAAGGCTAGGCTCTGGGAGAAGGAGCCCAGGATTTTCTGTTTTGACTTCCCTAGGCCGAGCTCCTGCACTGAACAGAGGAGGAGGCCCGTTGGGACAGGTGCATGGAGTGAGGGGACAGCAGTCCCTGGGCCACTGCCCGCGCTGGCCACCCGGCCTCCCCCGCCAGGCGTGAGTCAGATCGAAAGCAGAAGCTGCCAGACACCGCGGAGAGTGAAGCGAGGCAGAACCAACTGTGCTATTTTGGAAGCCGGTTAATTCCCCCTCGCGCCGCCCCGCCTCCCTCTCTCTCTGGGCTCTCATCCTCCTCCTAGCACTTTGGCCTCCTCAGGGAGCAGTTAGGACAGGGCTGGAGTTCCCTGATGTGTGTCTCTGTGTGTAGGGGGTTGATGGGAGAGGGCAGAAAGCCGGTTACCAGCTCTTCCCTTTGCCAATCCCCCACCCCTCCAATTCTGGTGGGGAGAGGGGAGGAGCTGGCGTCTCCCAGCGCCCGTGGGTGTTGGAGGCCAGAGCGCCCCCTCTCGGCGGCGCCCGTGGGTAGGGCGGCCCCGGTGAGCGGCCAGGTCACCGGCTCTCAACCCTGCCCTGTGGCCCTGGCGCCGCCCTCCCCGCCTGTCTTTCGCCACCATCGGGGCCAGCTGTCAGCTGCCTCTCCCAGGGTCGTGAGTGACGAGCACCTCAGGTGGGAGCCTCTCCCGGCAGTGAACCTCAGCGGCCTGGGAGGGATTTCCGGGCCCTGAGGAGAGATATTTTGGGGCTGTGGGCCTTTGCAGAACCTGTGAAATCGCTCACCCCGCAGTAGACCTGACCAATCCCCTTAAGCCATCAGCTCACTCATTGGACATCCTAGGCCTGCTTGGAGTTCTGTTCCTCCCGTCCACCCTTTTGGGTTTCTTTGGAGCCCAGGCGAGCCTGGGGGTCCCTGCCGTCCAGCCTGCAGTGGAGAAAGAGGTCAGTGGGGTGTGTGTCGTCTGAGCTGAAGAGGAGGGCATGGGGGTGGAGAGGATTCCTTGTCCTTTTTGGAACCGTGGGCCAGGGGCACGATGGGCTTGGCCCTTGTAGTGAGCGCATGCAGGGGCGATGGGAAAACCTCTGCTTCATGTGGCTGCCTCCTGGGTGGGGTGCCTGGGGTCAGAGCTGTACAGTTCACCACCCCTAGCGCATGTGCAATGTTGCTCACCCAGGTTGGTGGGAGCGGGGGCGGGGGGATGGTCAGCAGGCAGGGGACCAAATGACATCTCGATCCTTACAGGTCTCAGGTGAGCAGGACTTGGGTTTCTGGCTGCTCAGATGGAATTAGGGGTTCAGGCAGGTGGGGGAGGGGCAAGGAAGAGCAGGCTCCTAAGCCTGCTGCAGGGTGCTCCCGCACCCCCAGTCTGGCTGCAGAACCCACAGGCAGGCACATGCCAGGGGTACTGTGTCCTCAGGTGCTCTGCCAGCCCTATGGCGGGCAGCCCTATGGCGGTGTGTGTGTGTGTGTACAAGAATGGAAGTGTAGCTGTGTGTCTCACAGGGCCCGTCTGGGTTGGGTTTCCACTGGTAACCACATCAACTTCTCGGCTGTTTTCCCACAGACCATGACTATCTCCTGCAGAGCCCAAACACGCGGTGAGCCCACTGAGTGGGCACAGAGCTGGCTCACAGCCTTGTGTTCTGGCACCCGCTTGGGGTCCTGGGCTTGGGAGTCAGGGCTTTTGCCTCAAGTTCATTGTGGGACTCAGACATCCCTGCTTGTCCTTTAAAGTGTCTCTCTCTAGACTGCCCTGCACCTGTCTGCTATCTCCTCACCCACACCTCTCATCACCAGTTTTCGTACTTGGAACCCACCTGGCAAGGTCTTCAGGAGGACCAAGTCAAGTTTCTTTAAAGTGACCACAAATCTTGCAGGGTAACTTGCTAAGAGGTGCAGGTTGTTAGTTTCAGATTTATTTATTTGAAAGGGAGAGTGTGTGTATGTGTGAGAGAGAGAGAGAAGAGATCTATCTACTGGTTCATTCCCCAGATGGCAGTAAAGGCTAGGGCTGGACCAGGCTGAAGCCGGGAGCCAGGAGCTTCATCCAGATCTGTTACGTGGGTGCCCAAGCACTGGGGCCATCTTCTGCTCCCTTCCCAGACTCATTAGCAGGGTGCTGGATTTGATGTGAGGCAGTGCTGGGACATAGACTGGCATATATCATCATACAGCAGCTTAACCCACCGTATCACCACACTGGCCCCAAGGTGCTGATTCTGACTCAGTGATCTGGACAGGGGCCACAGAGGCTGCTTTTTCAACCAGCAGTTAAGGGGTATGATGCCCTCTCAAAGTCCCATCAGGTAGATGGGGGTTGTGCAGGCATGGATCTGACACTCTCAGACCACTCCCTCGGGGCCAGCACATTTCAGCTCCTTGCCAGCCTGCTTTACAATTGGGGAAACTGAGGCTGCATGCTCTAGTGGGTGGCAAAGGCAGATTGGAACTCTGGTCTGTGGGGTCCCAGGCATGTTTCTGGTCCTCTAAACCCAGCTGTTTTCTAGATGAAGGCATCAGGAAGCTGCATGGGTTGGCCCTGGGTAGAGGGGCAGCTTAAGGCAGCAGCATAGCTCTGGAGGAGGTAGTTCCAAAAGGGCTTGTATCCTGCTCCGGCCAGCTTGGCCAGGTCTCCCCGCTCCCCCTGGCCAGCTCAGTCAAGCCTCCCCACCTCCCCTTGGCTACCACCACATATACAAGCACTGGGCTTAAGATCCCCTCATTCCTTAGTCCTTTCTGCAAATGCTGAACTCACTGGGGTATCCACCAGTTCCTGAGTATCCAGGCAGTGGCTGGGTCTGGGGACCAGGTGCCCCTGCTCTCTGTCTTCCAGCTGTGCAGCTGTTGGCAGGTGTTTGGCCTCTCTGCCTCAGTTGCTCCTTTGTGAAATGGAGATGATCAGTGACTCCATCGATGGGTGAGGCTGCTTTGAAGAGTAAGTTGGTGATGGATCTGAATGGGCTGGACAAACTGCCTGGGGCATGGTGCATGCCCAGTGTGTGCAGTCCTTGACAGCTGTTGGGAGGTACCTCGAGACCATAGCCCACCCCTTGTTGAGCTTGTAGTGTCCCCTCCTTCCTGCTTATTTCCTCCTCCTCAGGAAGGCTGACAGTCAGACCCAAAGCCAAGTAGTTGTACTTGGCAGTAGATCAGATCCCACGGAGAGCAGAGGCCAAGTGGGCATGAGGGCTACAAGTGATGAAGGTAAAAAAGACCCCGGAACAGGGCCAGGCACCAGGCACAGGTGGGGATCAGAGTGCTCGGTAGGTACCAGGCCTGGGGCAGGGTGCCAGGCTGGGGTGGCTTGGGGGCCAGCACAGAAGTACGAATCAGCAGTCCAGACCTGCAGCAGGGTTTGAAGCAAGGCACTATGACAGAATGCCAGAAGGGGCTCCAGGCTGTGTGCTGCTCTGTGCACCTGTGTACCTGCCTCCTTTCTCACTGGGACAAGAAGCCTTCCTCACCCTGTGCAGGTGCAGAAGAGGCTGGGATGCAGGCTCCTCCTCCCGGGAAGATGAAAGGCAAAGGCTAGATCCTACCAGTAGCTAGTTTTTCTTCAGCGGACCTCTCTCAATTGTCCTTTCCTGGCCCCGCAGACTGAGCTCCCAAGGACTGAAGCACGCACATGCATCTGTACCAGCAGGGCTCTCAGCACATAAGTGTATATGGAGGAGTTAGAAAACCTTCAAGATGTGCCATGCAGCCCTGCATGTGAGCCGCCATGGACCCAACACCCAGCGAAGGGCAAGAGAGCTGCTGGGAGCAGGTGTGGCGTGATCAGGCTCTTGTGCTGAGCCCGTGGGGCTATGGTACCCCTGCAGGAGGACTTACTGCAGTCTAAGTTATTGGACCCTCCCCCCACACACGATCTCTGGTGACACCAGGCTGCCTTGTCCTCCCTGGGGAGGGCTTTAGGGATAAGTGGACTGACTGCCACTCAGGACAACTGGGGTGTGCTTCCGCTCCCCTGCTGGGAGCAGGCGCACTGTGAGGCTCTGTGCAGGAGCTCTGAGTGCACTGGCTCCCTGATCCTCCCTGTACCACCCGCATGCACAGCACGCTGGTCCCATGCCAGGGATCTGATCCATTTTATCACATTTCTGTCTGGTAGGCCTGATCTAACTGTCCCCTGGGCCCTCTTGTGGCCCATGTGCACCGCCTCACTGAAACCCAGATATACAAGAGTTGTTCCTGAAGCTTGTGGTTGTGGATATCTTGGTGGAGGCTAAACGACCTATGCAAGGAGCCTGCTGACACCCCGGAGGTGTCAGGGAGTGCTGAGGACTGCACAGGCTTCATGAACAAGGGCATGGGGTGGGAGTGAATAGGGCTGGGAGGGTAGAGAACATTATCCCATCTGCATGGGGGCAGAGGTGGCTTTCCTTGAAGGGCCCTGACTTTCTCAGTTTTGCCAAAGCTGCAGGTCATGCACCTGAGTGCTTAGGCCAAGTCCCTGCTTCCACGTGTTCTTGCAGTGTGACCCTTTTAAGTCTTGGTTTCCCCATCTGCTGGTGTTGCTGTTTTCCTGGGTGCTGCCCGCGGAGGCTGGGTTAGGGAAGATGCCTGGTGTGCAGTGGGACTAGTGGGTGTTTGCTGCACACAAGAAGCCATGCTGAGTCAGAATATGTTGCAGCACTGGACAGGCAGGCCCTGGGGGCCCTGCGTATCTGTGTTCTGAATCTGGTAGGTACAATGGGATGGGGGCTCTGAGAGAAGATAGGTGGCGTCTCTGGATGCTTCCTGGTTGCTAGGAGACCGGGAGCTGATGAAGAAACAATTAGGGAAAAAGAGTGGACACAGGCAGGGTGCCTAGTGGGTGGAGTGGCCATGGTGAAGTGTAAGGGGAAAGAGGAGGGGGATTTCACATTCTTGCCCTGGTACAGCCGAGGAGTGAGGTGGCTGCCTTCTGGGATGTGTGTATGTGTACACAAGCGTGCTCGCATGTGCTCTTGCACGTGTGTGAGACACACACACAGAAGCAGAGACATGCGCGGAGGCTGGGCTGTGTCTGCATGTCCCTGCGCTAGGCTGCCTCAGGGACGTTCTGGTTTCTCTTCATGCTGCTCTCAGTTCTGCATGCCCTTCTCCTCATCCTGCCACTCCCAGGGCCAGTCCTCCTGGAGCAAACCCATGCCAGGGTTCAGCCTGTCCCGTGGGAAGCACAGGGTGCCTCTGCTGGCTTGGGGCTGCCTTTGAAGCGGCTCTGCGTGCTGCCCTGGGCCAGTAGGCCGCCGGCTGGGAGGCGCCGCGACCGCCCTTTCCTGTGGGATGTGAGCCTGGACTTGGCCACTGGGCCTGGGATGTGGGAACTGGACGTTGCTCCACTGGCCAGGAGCTGGGGGCAGGTGTCCTCTCTTCCTCCCTCTTTTCCTCTCCCTCTCCCTCCCACTCAGAGACTTCAAAGCAAGCCCCTGAGTCTCTCCCCTGCAGCCCCCTGCAGGGGCCCTTTGCGGTGTTTCTGGGAGAGGTGTGAACTCTGGGAAGCCAGCTCTGGGTTTGAGTCTTGCCCTGGTGCCACGCAGGTACCTTGTGCCGGTGCCTTGGTGGAACCTTGGCTTCCTCGTGGGAGTCCCTGGTTCCTTTCCAATCCACTTTCAACACATACAGAGGGTCTGGCCTGTGCTGGGGTCATGCGATCCCACTAGACATCAGTTATGTCACGTGACAGATGCAGATGGCCACACCCTCCCTGCGGGGCAGGGTCCCGGGCTCTTGCCTTTGAAGTCGGCTATGATGACACACAGGCGTACACCTGTGCACATTCACTGGGCCTCACACCTCAAAGCTATGAGGTTTTCTGGAATAATTAACATCCCTACACGGAGTGAGGAGAGCAGAGCAGTGAATTAAACATGTTCAAAGCAGGTGCTTCTGACCTTACATCCGTTTCTGGGACCCAGGGCTTTCCAGTCAAACAGCACACACTTCCTGAAGCGTGGGGTTTGCTCTCAGCATGGGAAGTAGCCGGAGGGTCCCAGTGCCCTCATGGCCTCCCGGTTGCCCCCTGCCAGGCATGGGAATGCTAACCTGCATTGCCCAGTGGTCCCAGGCGCAGGACACTTGGTGCTTTGCTCAGTACCCTGCCTATTCATCATCACTGTAAGACCCTGAAGGAGTACTTACTCGTCTGTCTCCACCTGCCTCTCCAAGACCTACTCCTGCCAATTACGTGCTAGACAAGCACTAAGAAAAAGCATCTTTCAAAACCCAGGCTTTGGGAGGGGGAACCCAGAGGGGGCTTGGTAATGGGAAAAGCTGGTCCGAGACCTCCCTGCCCTGTCCAGTAAGGAGAGGCAGGCTGGTGTTTGTGTGTGTGTGTGTTGAATGGTTGAGACTCTTCCCAAAAGGACCTGGAGAGGAACAGACAGAGAATGTCCTGGTTGGGGTGACAGGATGGCGCACTGCTTCTGTCCACACTCCCAGCAGGCATGCCCACGTGGGGCATGGCAGCTCAGATGGAGATGGGATAGGCTGATCGCTGGTAGGCACTGCTTGACATGGAGATTCCAAGACCAGGCCCGAGCTTGGAACTGGAGCTCAAATTCTCTGAGGCCCAGGCCTGTGCCCTTCCCATGACCTTCCATGGGCAGGACTGCTGGCCCCTGGGAGCTGTGTCTCACCTGCATTGCCCAGCCCCCATGAGAAGCTGTGACCACCTCGGCAATAGAGAGTGGCCACCTTGACTCAGCCAGCCACCCCACACACAGGAAGCTTTTCCTGTCTTCCTGTCCCAAGGCTGAACAGCTCCTGGGGTAGAGGGGAGGGATGTCAGGGGGTGCTCCCACCCCAGCCTCCCCTACCCTCATTGGCACCTGTGCTGGGGAGGAGGGTGGGCTTTCGTTCAGTGGAGGCTTCATGCCCCATGCCGAGTGGGCTGTGCCAGTACAATGGCTTGTCTGTGTCAGCCTGACTCAGGAGAAAGCTGCTTCCGACCACAGAGGCACAGAGGGTAACGGGGCTCAGTCCGGCCGCTGGACTCTCGTGCTTTGTTGTTTCAGCCACTTGATGTGTGTCTTCCTGGGAATGCAGGAAATTGCCCCCTGAGCCCTTTGAGGCAGGCTCTCCCGTGTCTGGGGCATCCGGAGCACGTGGCCCCAGGTTCTCTCTGCCTGTGGGGCTGTTGCAGCCTTGGATCATGGGGGCTTCTTCAGTAAGAATAGTTCCTTCCATAAAAAAGTGTTATTATTATTATTATTTGTTTATTTGAAAGGCATAATTACAGAGAGAGAGCATTCCATTTGCTGGTTCACTTTCCCAAATGGCCATAATGGCTGGGATTGGGCCCAAGCTGAAATTAGGAACCTGAATTCCATCCAGGTCTCAACATGGGTGCAGAGACCCAAGCAACTTGGACCATCCTCTGCTGCTTTCCCAGATCATAAACAGGGAGCTTAGATAGTGGAGCAGCTGGAACACAAACTGGAGCCTATATGGATTGCTGGCCCTGCAAGGGGCAACTTTACCTACTAGGCCACGGCGCCAGCTCCCCTCCCCCATTCTTTTTGTGTGTGGTTCCCCTCACCCAGCCTGAGCCTGGTTCCTGTTTGGCTTGCCATACTGGAGGGGTGCAGTGTGTCAGGTGCAGTGTGTTTTCTAGTGAGGCATCAGAATAGGGCCCTGCTGAGACCTCCTGTAAAACTGCAGGGCATTGAAATACCCTAACCAGGGACAAAGTCACAGCTCAACTGTGACTCATTTCTACCTTCAAGTGCTGGCCTTCCATATGAGAACCAGCTTGTGTCCAGGCTGCTCCACTTCCCATCCAGCTCCCTGCTAGTGGTCTGGGAAAGCAGCAGAGGATGGTCCAAAACTTTTGGCCCTTGCACCCATATGGGGGAGCCCAGAAGAAGCTCTTGGCCCCTGGCTTCTGATTGGCTCAGCTCTGGCTGTTGTGGCCATTTGGAGTGGACCCAGTGGATGGAGGATCCTTCTCTTGTCCCTCTTTGCCATAAATCTACCTTGCCAATAAAAATAAATATTAAAAATAAATAAATAAATAAATACCCCATGTTGTACGTGACAACTGACTCGACACAGACCCAGGGTGAGGGCCCTGGAGCCAGCCCCGAGGGCCCAGCACAGCGACCTGTACTGAGTAACAGTATCTCTGTGCCTGTGGTGCTTCAGCCGTGAAGTGGGGACGATGATGAAGTAACCAAGGGTTACACAAGGTGCTTTGAACAGTGCTGGACCCACGCGAAGCAGGCTTTGCATCAGATTACTCTCCCTGATTGGGAAGATACACATGTTCATTATGGAAGCAAGGCAACATTCCAGAAGATCAGCGTGAGGGCTGGGTGCAGCAGTTGGGACATCGCTGGGGAACCTGCATCCCACACTGGGGTTCCTGGGTTCAAGTCCCAACTCTCCTGCCAATTTCAACCTCTGGCTGATGTGTACCCTGGGAGGAAACAGATGACAGCTTGAGTGTTTGGGTCCCTCCCACCCATGAGGGAGACCTGAATGGGGTTCCAGGCTCCTGGCTTGTGTTCTGGATCCTGCAAGCATTTTAGGGAGTGAGCCAGGGCTTAGAATATTTCTATTTCTCTCTACCTCTATCACTCTACCCTTCAAATAAATAGAAATTAAATTTAAAATGGAAAATGGAAAACATGGGCCCGACACAATGGCTCAATTTCACTAATCTTCCACCCTTCAAGTACCAGGATCCCAGATGGGCACCAGTTCATGTCCTGGCTGCTTTACTTCCCTTCCAGCTCTCTGCTTGTTGGAAAGCAGTAGAGGATGGTCCAGAGCATCGGGACCCTGTACCCACGTGGGACAACTAGAAGAGGCTCTTGGATCCTGGCTTTGAATCAGTTCAGCTCCGACCATTGAGGCCATTTGGGAAGTGAATCAGCAGATGGAAAATCTAGGCCCTTGTTTTTTTTTTTTTTTTTTTTTTTTTTAAGATTTATTTATTTTGGGGGCCCGGCATAATAGCCTAGTGGCTAAAGTCCTCACTTTGCACGCACCAGGATCCCATATGGGCACTGGTTCATGTTTTGGCATCCCCTCTTCCCTTCCAGCTCCCTGCTTGTGGCCTGGGAAGGCAGTTGAGGACAGCCCAAAGCCTTGGGACCTGCACCCACGGGGGAGACCCAGAAGAGACTCCGGGCTCCTGGCTTTGGATTGGCTCAGCTCCAGCTGTTGCGGTCACTTGGGAAGTGAATCGGTGGACAGAAGATCATCCTCTCTGTCTTTCCTCTTCTCTCTGTATATCTGATTTTGCAATGAAAATCTTTTTTTAAAAAAAATTATTTATTTGGGACTTGGTATGGTAGCCTAGTGGTTAAGTCCTCACCTTGCACACTCTGGGATTCCATATGGGTGCCGATTTGTGTCCCTGATGCTCCACTTCCCATCCAGCTCCCTGCTACTTGGGGGGTGAACAAGTGGATGGAAAATCTTTCCCTATGTCTCTACTTTTTTTCTGTTAAGTCTGATTTGCTTTTAGAAAGTCAGATTTACAGAGAAGAGGAGAAACAGAAAGATTTTCCATCCACTGGTTCACTTCCCAAGTGGCCGCAATGGCCAGAGCTGAGACAATCCAAAGCCAAGAGCCAGGTGGTTCTTCTAGAATGGGTGCAGGGTCCCAAGGCTTTGGACCATCCTCCACTGCATTCCCAGGCCACAAGCAGGGGGCTGGATGGGAAGTGGGGCTGCTGGGGTATGAACTGGTACCCATGTGGGATACTGGTGCGTGCAAGGTGAAGATTTAGCCACTGAGCCATTGCGCCAGGTCCCTGCATTGTACATGGTGGCGATCAGATTGTGCGGTTTAGCACCCTACTTTTAATCACTTGACACAAGCCTCATGTTGTGTTGTAAACAGAGCCCTCCATCAGAATGAGTACACTGCAATTTATCTATTCTAGTTTACTCTTTACAATTGTATTGATGTAACCTTGCCTTTTCTCTATATAATGTGAAGGGTATCTTTATGCATTAATAACCTCTGCATTTAGGATTCCTTTTATGCATTAATACCTCTACATTTAAAATTCCTTTTTTGGGCTACTTTTTTTTTTAAGGCTTTGACACATTTTTGCCAAATTACTTTTACAAAGAGGTTGTACCAAGGGATGTGCTGGCAGTTACATTAAGGTTCTTGGTACCAAACATGTTTTAAAACCATGGAGACATTTTTGGGAGAGAGGTGGAATTGTTAAAGATAATTTACTTACCTCCATTTGTTTTGATTTGTTTTTGATTTATTTTAAAGGTAGTGACAGGGAGACAGAGAAATCTTCCACCCACTGATTGCTTTCCCAGTTATCCCCCAAGAGCAGGGGCTAAGTCAGACCAAAGCCAGGAGCCAGGGGCTTTATCTGGGTCCTCCACGGGGGTGTTGGGGCCAAAGCATTTGGGCAAGACACCTGCTGCCTCACAATGCCTGCCCTATTAGGTTCTTCAGCTATATAAGATGTTGTCACTTTTTTACCTGGCCTTTTTGATGAAAGAATAAGACCCCTATGGTGATTATGGTAAACTTTATGTGACTAACACTCAGCTCAGGTTACAAACGGTTCCTCAGCCCCCTTCCCACCAAGTCACCTGCTCCCCTCCCAAGCACTGCCCTGAGGGCAGCCAGGACCCTGGCTTCTGGTGCAGTAGGATCATCTTGCCCGTTTGTAAGCTGTATATCCACACATGGCGTGAACTGTGTGTTTTGGTGTCTGACTTTTGCTGTTGGCACGGGACTGTGAGAGCTGCAGTGGTCGCTTGCTGTCTTTGTGTTCTGCTGTGTGGACGAACCACAGCCTCTTCTCCCCAGCCCTCGTCTTGAATGTACAGCAGCTGTGTCCAGGCTGGGCGGCTGTGAGCCCTCCAGGCCATGGCCTTTGCTGAACACTCATGAGCTTTGCTGTGGGACAGAGAAGCAGGACTAGAGTAGATGGCATAGGTGCTGTGTATTTACTTCACTTATTTGAAAGGCAGTATCACAGAGAGAGTAAAGGAGACAGAGAAGTTTTCATTTGCTGGTTTATTCTTCCAAAGGCTGCAATCCATCTGGGTCTCTCACGTGGGTGTAGGGGCCCAAGCATTTGGGCCATCCTCTGCTGCTTCTCCCAGGAGCATTAACAGGGAGCTAGATGGGAAGTGGAGCAGCCAGGACTTGAACTGGTGTGCATATGGGGGTGGCTTAACCCACTCTACTACAGCACTGGCCCCATTTTTGTATTTTAAAGATTATTTACTTCAAAAGACAGAGAGCGAGCTACCTTCCATCTGCCGATTCACCCCCTAAATGCCTGTAATGGCAGGACTGGGCCAGGCCGAAGCCAGGCTCGCCCTAGTTTTTAAAAGGTCTGACAGAAGGCAGTAAAGTCTGCAGGACAACACAGAATCCCTGTGGACTGGAGCTGTCTCAGCCGGGAGCACCTGCAGGGGCACTGTGGGAAGGGCTGCCCCTCTAGAGGCTTGCATCCAGGGCTGGCCTCGGGGCCAGGTAGGGGGCTGGGCCTCTGTTTCCCATTGGCCTATGGCAGACAGGCTTGGACTGCATGCTTTATTCCACAGTTTCTTTTCCTGCTCTTATCTTTGAAACCTCTTCTCCTCCAGAGACTTTCTGCTCTGGGGTCCTGGTGAGGTCCAGCAAGTCCCATCCCCCTCCTTTCTCTCTGTCCACCTCTTCCCCAGTTTACACTAAGCCATATATGACTGATGGAGAGGCGACTGCCTGGATGCAGCTCTGACGGGAGAACCACATCCCCCTGTCCTTGGCGGTCTAAGGGTCTCCACACACTCCCCAGGCCTCCTTGGGTCTTCACAGTGGCCCTGCTGGGCAGGTACACGAGGTTCCATTTCACAGCAAGTGCAGGGAGGTGAGGCACAGAGAGGGTGAGTGACTTTTGAAGACATGGAGCCAACAGGGGCAGAGTCTTGGTTAGAAAGCTCAGTTTGCTACAATAAGGCTGGGGCTGAGACTCAGGCTGGGCAGAGGCATGGGCATCCGGCAGGTTTCAGGGCAGCAGTGGTGGGAAACAGCCATGCCCCTAAGCCTGGGGGAGGGGATTCCCCAGGGTCTCAGACCCCAGCAAGACCAGTATGTCCTGGGGAGGTGGGCAGGGAACTACCCCAGCCCAGTCCTGGCCTCCTGGCACGGTGGCTCTGGCTGGCTGGATATGGAAGGGGGAGTGGCTCGGGCACTTTGTCTTTCCCCTGTCCCTCCTGTCAGTTCTTCCTGGTAAATCACGGTGCCAGGAGAGCTAGAAGTGGTCCCTGGGCTTGTGTGTGAACAGGTGCATGGGGAGCTGAGGCTGCTGGGGGTGAGCATGCCCAGTGTATCTACCCTCACATTCCTACCAGTCCCTCCCCTTGCACCCACCCAGACCATACGCAAAGCCACCAGGCTCGCTTACCATGGCCCGGATGTCCTCCAAACAGCCATCCTCTGCCCTGCCACCCAGCTGCTGGGGTGGAAGTCCCACGTCCATTTTACAGACACGAGAACTGAGGCCAGCAGAGCTGATGAGAGGCCAAGCAGGGCCCAGTACAGGTCCTCTCACGGCAAAGCCAGCTCAGGCCCGGGTCAGGCCCTGCGCCCAGGCCTTTGTCAGAGAGACAAGGGGCTCCTTCTCCCCTAGCCCGCCCTGTGCTGGCACTGCCAGGCCCCAGCCCACCCCTCCTCCACCAGGGCCAACTGAAGCCAGATTGTCTCTGGGGGTACAGTGGGTGTGTAGGGTGCAGCTGCCAGGCAGTGGGGTGGGCGCCTGCAGGTCTGTGGGGCCAGTGTGTGTGGTGGCCGTGAGGGTGGCAGATAGGCCCACCTCTCTGTGGTGGCCCTGGGAAGAGGTCAGTGTGGGCTGCAGCTGCGTATGGAGGAGGGGGAGGGGCACCTGCTCCTTGCTGCCTGAGGGACTGCCTGGCTGAGAGCGACCGCTGGGACCAAGGCAGTCCCTTCAGCATGACCCAGGGACAGAGAAGGAAGGATGAGGAGGTGAGGCTGCCCATCCTCATGTCCTGCGTGCTTTCCTACTGGTCCCCATTCCTGGCCACGACCCACTGACCCCATAGCCTGGAAGCAGCCTTGTCCTAGCTCTGTGTCCCTAGCCTGGGCTTGGAGGCCACTGCTAAGGATGGGTTCTCAGCTGTGTCCCTTCCACCACAGGACACTTAGCCCCCTCATCCTGGGCCTGGGTGTCACAGTACCTGCCCCCCAAAGACCCTACAGGGGCCCTGGAAGGCTAAAGCACTTGGGCTGGTTCATCAGAAGTCCCCACCCCTTCACTCACTCACTTCTTGTGGGCCAGTCCCCAGCCCTCGGCCAGAGCCGGAGGTGCACTGAACTGCACAGGCAAAGAGCCTGCCCTCAGGGCAGCCTGCATTCCAGTGGGTGAGAGGCAACTGAGTAGAAATGTGGGCTATTTAAAAAGGGTGATAAGTGACATGGAGAAAAGTAGAGGGCAAGTGGCATGAGTCGGGGCAGGGAGGCAGGAATAGAAGGTTCACAGTTTTTATACGGTGGTGGGGATGACCACGTTGACATTGGTGTCTTGGGAGGGGGAGTGAAGAGGTGAGCTGTGAGGGTCTCTGGTTAAGAGCTGCCAGGCAGAGGGAGCAGCCCAGACAAGATCCAGAGGCCTGGGGCATGGAGGGATTGCAAAGAGGCGGGCAGGTGTGGCCAGAGCAGGTGGGACCAGGGAGACAGCAGGGGAAAGAGGCTGAAGGGGAACATGCAGTGCGGGCAGGTCACCAGGGCCTTTCGGGCCTCTTGACAACTTGAGCTTTTACTGGAAAGCTGGAGCCATGGAGAGTTTCGAGCAGAGGCGGGGAGTAGGACCTGACCAAGGTTTTAGCAGAATGTGTGCGATGACCACAAGTCAGATACCCATGTGGCAAGACAGGAGGAGGGAGGCTGAGTATCCAGAGGTCCTCCCAACCCAACCAGGGCAGAAACTGGGCTGGTTCATCAGCAGTCCCCACCCCGTCACTCACTCACTTCTTGTGGGCCTGACTGTACCAGGATGGAACCATGGCACCAAAAAAGGTGGGCCAACTGCTTGTGGCCAATCGCCAGCAATGAGAGAGGAGGAGAGACAGGCCAGCCATCAGGGAGCTGGACTCTGTGCCTTGCTCCGTGACCTGGAGCTGGTCCCTCTTCCGCCCCCCCGCCCCCTCAGTTCTACCCTACTCAGGTAGACAGGGTCCCCTGTCTACCTGACTAGTCCTGGTCCCTTCCAGGGATCTCACACACCTGTCCGCCTCCTCTGCAGGGAGCCAGCTCCAGCAGCCGCCATGGCGTCTCGCATCGGGCTGCGCATGCAGCTCATGCGGGAGCAGGCGCAGCAGGAGGAGCAGCGGGAGCGCATGCAGCAGCAGGCTGTGATGCACTACATGCAGCAGCAGCAGCAGCAGCAGCAACAGCAGCTGGGAGCGCCGCCCACCCCCGCCATCAACACCCCTGTCCACTTCCAGTCACCACCGCCTGTGCCAGGCGAGGTGCTGAAGGTAGGGCCTGCTCCCTGCCTCCCCAGCTGCTCGGGTACCAGGCTCCCCCTAGAGCCACTGCCTTCTCCTCCCCCACCAGGTGCAGTCCTACCTGGAGAACCCCACTTCCTACCACCTGCAGCAGTCACAGCACCAGAAGGTGCGCGAGTACCTGTCCGAGACCTATGGGAACAAGTTTGCCGCCCACCTAAGCCCTGCTCAAGGCTCCCCAAAGCCCCCACCGGCTGCCTCCCCTGGGGTGCGGGCGGGACATGTGCTGTCCACTTCTGCTGGCAACAGTGCCCCCAACAGCCCCATGGCCATGCTGCACATCAGCTCCAACCCTGACAAAGAGGTAAGTGAGGGGCACCATGGCTCATGCTCTTGACATTCCCATTCTAGCTGGGGGAGGGACACTGCTTTTGGGAATCTAGTCTGAGCAGGGGAAACACAGCTCCGTCCTCAGGGAACCCCTGTCTGGGTCGCGGGGAGACACAGCCTGGTCCAACAAGGCCTTATGTGGGAGGGAAAGAGCACCCCTCCCGGGCAGCTCAGCAGTGGGCAAAGCTGCAGTCAGCAGGTGTAGCAGGGGAGTTCCCCTGGCAGGTGGGCCCCCTGGGAATAGCCCTGGCCTTCCTGGGGCCTACGGGTGGTGGACAGCTCGTCAGCTCTTCCCCAAAAGCAGCAGGCTGCACATGGTGGCTCTGAGATCCCTGTGGCTGGCTCATCTTGAGGTGGACCTCTCTGTCTTGCAGTTCGATGATGTCATTGACAACATCATGCGCCTGGATGACGTCCTGGGCTACATCAACCCTGAGATGCAGATGCCCAACACGGTACTCCTGCTGAGGGCAGGGCCCACGACCCACTCACGGGAGAGTTGAGGACAGCTCCTTACAGCCAGGGCCTGGGGTCTCTCTGTAGAAATGGTTCCTGAGGCTCAGGGCTCAGCAGAGTCAGAGACCAAGAATGGCCTCAGGCTACGCTGTGCGAAGCAGGAAGCTGGTCGGGGAGCACAGATGGGGAGCACTGTG
The DNA here is from genome assembly GCF_017591425.1 of Ochotona curzoniae. NCBI lineage: Eukaryota > Metazoa > Chordata > Mammalia > Lagomorpha > Ochotonidae > Ochotona > Ochotona curzoniae. The sequence goes on along the minus strand of NW_024466004.1, from coordinate 7,009,214 downwards.
TCCATAGGAAGTCCTGGAGCGGATGGACTCCTCCAGGGAGCTCTCCCAAGCCCAGGGCCTAGCAGACAAAGACTCATGTCCCTAACTCAGCCCAGCAAGCAACCAGAGGCTGCCTTGCCCTGGGGTACACAGCCCCTTTCTGGCAGCCTCCTGGCAGCGTCATTGCTGTCTGGGTCTTTGGGGGGCAGAGGTCAGAGGGCAGGTGGGGACAGGACTGCCTAGGGAATCCAGAGGCCTTTGGCTTTCACCATGACCTTGAGGAGTCGCCCAGCTGTTGTGCACCCGTCTCCTTGGCTGCAGACTCAGGGTGTGGGAGATGAGACAAGACAGAGGGTGCACTTTGCTGTGAGTGGGCAGACCCACTGGTGCCTACCCCCTCTTGGGGGGCATCTTGCACCTGGGCTGCTTACTCCTGCTCTTTGTGCCTGATCTCACGCTGACTCCCAGCCCACACCTCCAAGGAGCCAGACTGTCCTTAGCCCCTGGAGCCCCTGGGTGAGTTAGCAGGAAGCCAGTGGGGACCCGTTGGATGCAAATCTGCATATCACAGGGTCAGCAAAGGAGGGCAAAATGGTCATATACTTGGCTGGTGCCCAGGGACTAGTGGGGACAGGTAGGGGACAGAGCATCTGCTATTGGCTACAGTGGAAGCTGGGCAGGAGTTTGCAGAGCTCCTGGCGGTCCCAGGTGGACTTCTGCTTAGGCCTCCACTGCCTAACCCCAAGGCCCAGCAGTGGTGTCACTTGAGCTGTGGTTCCCTCCCCTTCTTGTCCTGCACCAGGCCTGTGGCCGGCTGTCCCCTTCCTCCAGGCATCTTCCTCTGGACTCAGTCCCACATCCTCCTAAACAGCAGGGAGATAGGTGCCCCACCCTATGGCTCCCGGCCCACCTCAGCCTCCTCCCCTAGCCACAGTCCGGCCATCATGCTCCTTGAGGGCAGGGCTCAAGGTTCCACAGACCTGGCTTGCTCAGTGCTCAGGACCATGGAACCTGTCAGGAGCTCCCGGAGGAGAGGGGACCGCTCACCGGCCACTCCTGCCTCCCTGTGCTTCCCCACGCAGCTCCCCCTGTCCAGCAGCCATCTGAACGTGTACAGCAGCGACCCCCAGGTCACGGCCTCCCTGGTGGGCGTCACCAGCAGCTCATGCCCCGCAGACCTGACCCAGAAGCGAGAGCTCACAGGTACCAATGGCCTCTCCCCGGCCCGTGCCCATTGCCCCGCTGTGCCTTGCCCGCTCCCCCTCACCTGCATCTATCCCCCGGTATAGATGCTGAGAGCCGGGCCCTGGCCAAGGAGCGGCAGAAGAAAGACAATCACAACCTAAGTGAGTCCCGCCCTGTTCGTTCTCCCCGTGGAGCTCCATGCAATCCCCTGGGCTGGCTCCGGTATCCCTCCTGGCCTGCTCCCTAGCCCAGAGGCGGAGCCCTCCCACGGGTGCCACTTGGAGGGTGGGTGGGTGCTTTGGGTGGGGGGAGGGAGGCTAGGGGCTCCTAGGAAGGCCTCTGCCAGAACCCTTCTCTGGAGGGTGTGGAGTCCACACAGTGGGAGGGGTTTTGCCCTGGGATGAGTGTGGTGGAGGTGGGGCTTTGCTGTGCTAACAGTCTGGGGAAAGGGGTCTTCCTATTCCTGGCCCACCCCCCTAATTACAGTGCTGGAGGCACCCCCTATTCAGCCCTCCAGGTGGGGTCCCCACACCTCTAACTGCCCCCACCCTTTAGTTGAAAGGAGGCGCAGGTTCAACATCAATGACCGCATCAAGGAGTTGGGAATGCTGATCCCCAAGGCCAACGACCTGTGAGCAGACTGGGGGGAAGGGGAGGGAATACGGGCGCGAGGGGGCGGGGGGGAGGGAGGGCAGGAGCCCCCTGGGTGCTCAGGAGCTCCTGCGTGGGGGATGAGGCCGAGGGAGGCGAGGTGGGGTTGTGTGTGATGCCTCCTGGAGGAGCAGGCCGCCTCCACTCCCTGGGGGGCAGAGAAGGCAGGGTGGGGCCCGGTGGCCGCGAGCCTGCATGTGTGACACTGCCACAGGGACGTGCGCTGGAACAAGGGCACCATCCTCAAGGCGTCCGTGGACTACATCCGGAGGATGCAGAAGGACCTGCAGAAGTCCAGGGAGCTGGAGAGCCACTCTCGGCGCCTTGAGATGACCAACAAGCAGCTGTGGCTCCGCATCCAGGTCAGGCCCCCAACCTGTCCCCTGACCCCTGGGTTCGCCCTGCTTGAGCAGGAGAATGGTGACACCGTGAGGGAGAAGTCGGGATAGGTCAGGGCGTCCCAGCGCCTGGGAGTGGCCGGTGTAAGGGGCGGGGCACTGCTGGGGCTGCCCCTACAAGCTGCAGGTCCCTCTGAAGGTGCCACTTCATGTCACTCATGCTTAGGTAATGTGGGGTATACACTACACCTAACCATAAGGGGCAGGAATGTGAAAGCCTGCTGTGTGCTGAGGTGACAGAGGACAGGACACAGTGGGGTGAGCCGTGGGGCTCCCCTCCCAGCAGCAGCCTAGCTTGTGTGCAGGGCTTCTGGTCTGTGCTTTCTAGGCAGGCCCTCCAGACAAGGGTGCAGTTGGCCCACGGCTTTTCAAGGTCCTGGGGTTTCCCAGCGGTCTGTAGAACAGCTGGTAGGCAGATGCAGGGCAGCTAGGCAGGCTCAGTGAAAAGATGGAGTCCCACAGAACAGTCAGTCCTCACGCAGGGAGCACATTCTGATCCTTTCTCTCCCAGCTCTAGTCTAGACAAGTCTATTTCAATTAGAAAAGGAGCAAGCTGCTGGAGACTCAAGGCCGGGTGGTTTCACAACCTGCTAATAAGTTGTGACTTGTACAACCATGGACTCTCCCTCCTGCAGCAACACTACAGGGCCTTCCCGGTTCTGTGGTCTTGGTGCCCCCAGGGGACAGGCCAGCAGTCTGGCCCCTGGCAAGCCGTGCCCCAGCCCTCTGTCTTGTCCTCCCCTGTTCCCCGCCTGCAGGAGCTGGAGATGCAGGCACGTGTACACGGCCTCCCCACCACCTCCCCGTCTGGCATGAACATGGCCGAGCTAGCCCAGCAGGTGGTGAAGCAGGAGCTGCCCAGTGAAGAGGGCCCCGCCGAGGCCCTGATGCTGGGCGCCGAGGTCCCTGACCCTGAGACGCTGCCCGCTCTGCCCCCGCAGGCCCCACCGCCCCCACCCGCCCAGCCACAGTCCCCCTTCCATCAACTGGACTTCAGCCACAGCCTGAGCTTTGGGGGTGGGGCTGACGAGGGGCCCCAGGGCTACACCGAGCCCCTGGGGCCAGAGCATGGCCCCCCATTCCCCAGCCTGTCCAGGAAGGATCTGGACTTCATGCTTCTGGACGACTCCCTGCTGCCCCTGGCCTCAGACCCCCTCTTCTCCACCATGTCGCCCGAGGCTTCCAAGGCTAGCAGCCGGAGGAGCAGCTTCAGCATGGAGGAAGGGGAGGTGCTGTGACACCACTGCCCGCCCCTGTGCTGGGGGGGGGGCGTGGGGGGCGGGCCGGGCCGGCCCCTCCCCCTTCAGGGTGCACCTGTGTGTGAAGTAGCCACCTGCCCCGCCTCATGCCTCCCTGTTGGCTCCTTGTTTGGACTTAGTGCCTGCCTGGCAGCCTGTGGGGTGAGGAGCAGACCCCCCCACACACACCCAGCCTGGCTCTGTGCACCCCTCCATATCCCCATGGAGCTGGGTGGGAACAGGAGAGGGCACATGGAGGGGACAGTGGGCCGTTCCCCTATCCCGGGGAAGGACAACAGCCATGGTGGGTTCTGGAAGCTGCTTTCTGAGGCCACCGGGGGTCCTTTCCGGGGCCCAGCCTGCGGCCAAACCGACCCCTGCCCACTGCCCTCCTCCCCGCAGGGCTCCCACCCCCCCTTTGGTGCTAACAGCTCTCCACCTGGTGGTGTGAGGGTGGGGGTGGCTGGAGGAGAGGGTGGGCGGGGCTCAGGTGAGAGTGGGAGAGCAGTCCCCTCTCGCCCTCCCACTTTGTGCCTTTAGTAAACACTGTGCTTTGTACCCGGCCTCATGTCTCTTTGGAGAGGGGTTAGGGGTTAGGGGTGGGAGTGGGGCAGGGGATGGAGGATTTCGCCCAGCGGCTGCTGTACAGGTAAGCAGTTCCCACACCCCTCGCCTGGGCCCCATCCAGGGGAGCTGGGGGCGCCCGTGCGGACGGGGGCGCTGTGTCTGCATGCGGCCACGAGGTGGCGCTGCGGCCTCGCTGTCCCGTCCCTCCGCCTGGGCCGGAGGAGGCGGGTGACGGGGTGATATCTCCCAAGGCGCCCCTCTGCTGGCCCCGCGCAATTCCTATCCTCTATCCGGGCTGCAGCCCCCAGGGGTCTCTGCCAAGCTTCTGGGGGCCCAGAACCTCACCTGTGATGGACAAGTGGGGTTGAACTGTGAGAAGGGTAACCACGGGCTCGTCCAGCTTTGCCTGGCTCCCCTCGCAGTGTCCACAGCCTCTGCGGCTAGAGACCAAGACAGCTTTCCCCTCGCTGGCCGAGAGGCTGAAGGAGGCTAATTAAAAGAAAATTCTTTTGAAGATGGCTAAGAGGGCAATTTCCTCTTTGCAAAAGGAGATCAAATCAACGCTGACGCAATTAAGAGGGGACTTCGCGCGCCTGGAATGGCTGGGGCTGCAGGATTAAGCTCAAGGTCAGATGGAGGCTGGATGACTTTGCGGAGTCCGAGATAGCCCTAACGCTGCAGCCTCCCTGCTAGTTCACCCCAGGTCCACCTCACTGCCCTAGACACGCCCCTCTCGGGGCAAGCACCCAGACTCTGGCTGGGGACACCAGGTGATGACCCAGGCTGGGGCTGTCTTTACAGGCAAAGCCCGTGCTATTTGCCCACGTGGGCTGGCCCTTCTCCCCGGGGATTCACTCAGAGGCTGACAAGACCGCTGCTGGCCCCTGCCCAGCCCTGCCCATTGGCTTTGTGGCCCCGGGACCTTCAGCGGGGTCACCTGCTGCGTTCGCGCCCTGGGCGCAATGGACTCGCCCGCGGGTGGAGGGTCTGCCCACCAGAGGGCGCTCGCCGCTTGCCGCGGGGTTGGGGGCCCAGCGGCCTTCTGCCCTGCTTGGGGGGCGCCTGACAGAGCTGCGGGTTAGGAGAGGGGGCGCCCGCGAGAGGGGGCGACCTCCAACACGTTGACAGGCCCCGGGAAGCGCTCGCGCCTCTGGCAGCAGCACGCAGGCGGCCTTGAACGCCTCCCGTGCCTTATTTGCTGAGGAGTCCTAAGCAGCTTGCCACATCCATGGGAGAGTGGACGGGCCTGGAAGCCCCTCCGAGGCATAACCGAAGTGTCACATGGGAGAGGGGTCCGAATTTGGGGTCCCAGCTAGGTAGCAGGTCCCATGGGAGCCCTCAAGCAGCAGCTACCATGGATGCCGGGAGAGGGGGCAGGAAGCAGAGGGTCCCGTGTGTCCTCAGCTCCAGCTCCTGTCCCTGCCTGCCCCCAGCCAACCAGGGCCCGCGCCTTGGCTCCGGGAAGCACCTGCTCTCCTGCATCAGCGAGCAGGACCCAGGAGCACCCCCACGCGGACTTGCCCGTCATCCACAGGTCTGCAAAGTCAAGGAAGGATTCTTTCCTTGGGTGACCCGCCAATGAGGCTGATAAGAACCTGCATTCTGCTGCTGGTCCCTTCCCTAGACACGCGGCCCCTGCTGTGCACCTGCTCTCCGCCACCCACCCCGGCCCGCTGCTCAGCTACAGCTGCCCGCCCCTCTGTCCACCCCCCGCTCGGGGTCCAGCCCCATCCCTCTCCGCCAGGCTCCTCTGGCCTCATCTTTTTTCTTTGCTTTCCCTTTTCCAAGGGGGGGCAGTGGAATTTATACAATATTTAAGCAGCCAGCACCGAGTCCGGGAAGATATTATTAATGTAAAAGAGACGGGCTGCAAATGCTTTTGGACCTGGTTACAATTAGAGGGTGATTTTTCTAAAGGTCAATGAATTCAGATAATATCCACAGGGGGGAGAGAAATTTAATACCTTTTTAGTGAATTAATTAATTATAATATTATATCGGCTTGGGGTTCTTTTCCTGAGTGATTAAGCGAGTGATCCATCTTCTGCGAGGCCAGGAGGCAGCACCAGCCGCTGGGTCGCAAGGCTTGGGTCGGGGGTCTCTCCTCTCTCACCCTGGCAGAGGGGCAGGGAGCTAGAGGGGCCTTCCCTTCCTCCCAGGCCTCGCCCTTCCTCCTGCTGCTGGGTCACCATGTCTTAGACCACAGGGGTCTGCTGAGCTGGCACAGGAACTATGGCCTCACCCAGAGAGGCACGACAGTCTCCAGGGTGGCAGGGCTGGCTGGATCCAGGAGTGCGGCTGCATGCGGAGTCAGAACCCCCCAGGTCTTTGCACTTCCTTGTTCATTCCTTTGTTGGTGTATGAGGGGACTTCGGAAAGTTCATGTAAGAATAGATTAAATTATGCCTTTCTTGAGCCCAGCACAATGACTCAGTGGCTAAATCCTCAAGCAGCAGGATCCTAGATGGTTGCTGGTTCATGTCCTGGCTGCTCCACTTCCCATCCAGGTCCTGCTTTCCCAGGCCCTGCTTGTGGCCCGGGAAAGCAGTCGAGGACCACCCAAAGCCTTGGGACCGTGACCCATGTGGGAGACCTGGAAGAGGCTTCTGGTTCCTGGCTTCGGATCAGCTCGGCTCCAGCCGTTGTGGCCAGTTGGGGAGTGAAGGAGCAGATACATTTTTCTGTCGTTATCCTCTCTGTAAATCTGATTTTCCCTTTCCACATAAGTAAAACAAATGGTTTTAAAAGATATCTTTCTTTTGTTACAAAAAAATGCAATCTATGGTTTTTTCATACTATGCATGTTCCATGAACTTCCCAGAAGACCCCTCATATGCATTGATTTCAATTTTTTTCCGCACCAAAATAAATATACCTTTCCCAGTCCATTTTTTTTGCATGAATTTTGAAGTCCTCTCACATTCAGTTGAATATTCATTCAACAGTCATTTGCAGTATACTCGCTCCTGCAAGGTAGCCTGTGGGGGGCCACGCTGCCAGGCGGAGGAGTGGTCTGTCCCAGACATGAAAGCCCAAAGGCGGCACCTGCAGACACGCGGGTGCCCTAGAAATGGCAGTGAGGATACGCGGCCTGGTGGCAGGGGCCGGCCCCCTCTGCTCCTGCCTGCAGGCCTGGGCCTGCTCACTGGAACAGGGTTCCAGGAGACCCCAGGTCTGGGCCAGCAGAGTCAAACAGGCCAGCACTTAATTATTGAAAACACTTTGATGTCATTTTTATTTATCGAATAGCAGAGACACAGAGTGAAAGGAGAGATGTTGCTGTGCTGATTCACCCCCAGAAGGGCAGGCCAGAGCCACGAGCTCGAAATTCCATCCAGGTTTCCCATGTGGGTGGCAGGGACCAAGTACTTGAACTGCACCCCAGGGTGCACGTCAGAGGGAAGCCGGGATTGGCATTGAAGAACTGATTCGAATCCAGATCCTCTGAGACAGGCTGTGGGCATCCCAAGCAGGCTCTTACTACTGTGCCAAGATCTGAGCTTAATCGCGGCTCAACCGTGGTTCACAGTATGATGGAGTTGCCTCCTGCCTCAGTTTCCCCACCTGTAGGGAGAGCCCGCCTCCCAAGATTGCTGTGGAAATTGAAGGAGTCACCCAGGCAAAACCCAGGCCCTGCCACGTGACTCCTTCCTGGCAGCTCAGATCCTACCGGCCCTGGAGCAGGTGCATTGGGGCCCTGTTCCCAGCTGTGCCCTCAGTTCCTTTTCTCTTCCCAGAGCGGTGCCTAGGGAGGGCCCCATCTCTGTCAAAGAGACCAGCATTTCCCTCCCTGCTTGGCATGGCCCTACTTTCTGATTCCCGCTGCCCAGGCCCCTCTTCTGCCTCTGTGCCTGCCTCCACCCCGCCTGCTGCCGGGCCCTGGCTCCCCACCCCCCAGTCTCTCCTCTCTGTGTGCGGCAGGCCAGGGAGGGCCTTCCCATTTTACTATCTTTGGGCCCTAAATTAAAATTGATGACATCTTGAAATGAGCAGTGAGGGTAATTTTGCTTCTGAGCCGGGATGCTAATGAGGCCCCTTAATGGTTGGAGCGCTGCGCTGACGGGCCGTGTGTCACATGCAGCGGCAACGGGGGTAATGGCCGCGGTAAGTGCCCGTAATTACACCCTGTCTCGCTGTATTTTGGCAGGCCTGGTAGGGGAGCAGGGGCACCCCCACCCACTGGCAGGACTGAGAGCCACAATGCCCTCTCGGCCCAGCCGGGCCCCTTGGCTCCAGCCCCATGCTGCTCATGCACATGTAGTCACACCAGGGTATGCTCTTCACCCCTCCATAGCGGGGACACATGCAAACACGCGTGTCTGACAGTGTCGCCCACAGAGGTCTCTCCTGCACCTCCGCCTCTGTAAACACTCCCACTCACAGCACATACACTCATACACACACTCAGATTGCACCCTGGCCAGCAGGGCCTCCCGTGCCCACCCCGCCTGTGAGCTCTAACCCCCTGCCTGGCTGCTGACAGCCACCTCATTAGTCTCATTTGATGACGCAGACACTCGCCAGCGTGTCCCCAGGTCACGTGGCTAGGCCGCCACCCAGGCCGCCTGGGACTCAGGTTGAGTGTAAAGCTGGCTGTCTGCTTGCCCTCGCAGCTCAAGCTGCAGGACCCCTCTTGTCTCCCCGTCCCCTGGAACTCACCACTGCCCCACACAGGCACAGTGCCCTGTGCTGCTGCTACACCTGAGAGCGGGGCCTTGCCTGCACACACAGACATGCTAGGTGGGGTCCCGTGAGGTGCTCCCCTGACCCAACAACAGAGGAGGAGGAAACCGTGACACTATGAGGAACTAGGCATGTGGCCGCTCTTGGATGTTTTTAAAAAAGATTTATTCATTTTATTTGAGATTCATTTTATTTTATTGAGACAGGTTTACAAGTAGAAAAGCAAAGACAGAGACAAAAATCTTTCATCCGCTGGTTCATGCCCCAAATGGTGGCAATGGCCAGAGCTGAGCTGATCTGAAGCCAGGAGAATGGAGCTTCTCCCAGGTCTCCCATGCAGGCCCCAAGGCTTTGGGCTGTCTTTGACTGTTTTCCCAGGCCACAAGCAGGGAGCTTGAAGGAAAGTGGAGCAGCCGGGACATGAATCAGTGCCCAAATTGGTATCCCAGGCATGCAAGGATTTAGCTGCTGAGCCATTGTGCTGGACCTCAGCTTTGTTGTTTGTTTGTTTTTAATTTTTTAAAATCTTTATTTGACTGGAAGGTCAGATTTATGGAAAGGACAGACAAAGATTGATTCATTCCCCAAGTACCACAGCTGGACCCAAGGTGATGCAATGCCAGAAGCCAGAAGCCTCTTCTGGGTTTCCCACATGGGTACAAGGTCCCAAGGCTTTGGGTTGTCCTTGACTGCTTTCCCAGGCCACAAGCAGGGAGCTGGATGGGAAGTGGAGCAGCCGGGACATGAACCGACATCCTTATGGAATCTCAGTGCATGCAAAGCAAGGACTTTAGTCATTCGTCTATCACACTGTGCCTCAGCTCTTTCTCTCTCTCTTTTTTTTAAATTAATTTATTTTTATTGGAAAGGCAGAAATACAGAGAGGAGGGGAAGAGCTTCTGTCCGATGATTCACTCCCCGAGTGAGCGCAGCAACGGCCGATGATATGCCAGTCCGAAGCCAGGATCCAGGAACCTCTTCCAGGTATCCCACACAGGTGCAGGGTCCCAAGGTTTTGGGCCGTCCTCAACTGCTTTCCCAGGCCACAGGCAGAGAGCTGAATGGGAAGCGGTGCTGCCAGGATTAGAACCAGCACCCATATGGGATCTGGTGCATTCAAGGCAAAGACTTTAACCTATTGCACCGGGCCCCCTGGCTTTATCTTTTTAAACAAAGATTTGGTTTGTTTGAAAGGCAGAGAGAGAGAGAGAGAGAGAGAGAGCTCTTCTGTCTACTGGGTCACTCCCTAAATAGCCACAATCGCCAGGGCCTAGGTCAGGAGCCTGAAACTCCATCTGGGTCTCACCACAGGTAGCAGGGACCCAAGCACTTGGAGCATCATCTGCTCCCTTCCCTAGCGCCTGAGCAGGGACTCAAACCTGTGTTCCTATGCGGGATGTGGCATTGCTGGCAGCAGCTAGCTTGCTGTGCCCCCATGTAGTCCTGTCTCCATCTCCAGAAAAGAATCCCGGTCCACTTCCCTCACAGTACGTCACTCTTGCTGAGACAGCATGACAGCCACGCAGGTTTGCTGTGGCCGTGAACCCTGCCCAGTCAGCACTCACTGTCCACGGGCTCCGGACAGACTGCACGCCACCCGCACTCACCCCTGCACATGCCAGGGCTGCCCCCCCATGGCTCTGGGCCAGAGGTCCATGTGTGGCTGCTGGAGAAATGCAAGGCTCTGCAAGGCCCCTGGATACTTGCATCTTTCCACGCCCATCAGTCGTCATCTGCCTTCTGGTCACAGCAGAGGGCTAACCCTGAACTTTGGAGTTTTATGGCCTGGGTTCTCAGCCCAGCAGTATCATTTACTTGCTGTATGACCTTGGATGCACTGGTTAACCTCTCTGGACCTCCCTTGTAACAGGGATAAAAGTGGTGTACCTGTGGCTTGGGGATGCGCTGAGGCTGAAACGAGCTAGCAGATGTAAAGGGCTGTATTTTTGGCACACAGAAAGCTCCCGGGAAAATGGGGACTGCGGAGTACAGACTTAAAATGAAAAGGGAGACTTAAATGTTCTGGGCTGATAATGTGGAGTAGTGAGTGAAACTGCTGCCTGCAATGTTGGCATCCTATATGGGCACCAGTTCGAGTCCTGGTTGCTCCACTTGCAGTCCAGCTCCCTTCAAAGCACCTGGGAAAGCAGTGGAAAATGGCCCAAGTGCTTGGCCTCCTGTACCCACATGGGAGACCCAGACGAAGCTCCTGGATTCTGCTTAACCCAGCCTCAGCTGCTGGGGCCACTAGGGGAGCGAACCAGTGGATGGAACAACTCTTCTTGCCTCTCCCCTTCTCTTTCATTGTAACTCTGTTTTTCAAATATGTACATCTTAAAACAAGAAGATAAGCTTGTTTTGGTGCAGTTTTGGAATCCATGTAGTTTTTTCATAAGATAATTTCTGTAAACTTTTAAAGACTCTTCGTGTATGTGATGTGAGAAATACATCTTAGGGTATGAGGGGCTTTGAAGAAGGATGGGGGGCCGTTGGGGTAGTCAGGAGGGACTTCTTGGAGGAAGGTGGCTTTGGGCTAGGCCCATAGCCACAGCCCACTGAGCACCTGCGTGTGCCAGGCCCCATGCTCAGGGCTTCTCAAGGACTTTCCCAGCAAGTCCCTGAGGAGTCCCTGGAAGTGGCCACTGTCACATCCACAGACCTGTAGCTCGTCCCAGCACCGAAGGGCCTGGGGAGTAGGAGGGGTGGGTGGGTAGCGTATGACCCCAGTGGGGATCCCCGGCTCGCCTCACAGCACTGCTACTGTCTCCAGGTCACAGTGGAGCAGCTTTTAGCCAGGATTCTGGCAGCTACCTGGTCGGGGGTGGGGGTGGCTGGCACTGGCATGCTTGGGCAGGGGCTGGAGCCAGGCCTCTTCTTCTCCCGGTACCCCCTGGCCTGGCCCAGGCAGGACACGCGTGGATCCCAGGCAGGACACGCGTGGATCCCACATGCAGCCCACTCTGGATCACTGAAGACAGAGCCGCAGGAAGGGGGCGGCCTGGGGGCAGGCACTTTCTGCTGCCCCAGTCCCAGGGGACAGGAGCGCTTCCCCACAGGCAATGCTTCTGGTGACCTCGCCAGCTGCTGACTGGGGGATTCACCGAACCCCGCACTTCCATCCCCCATGTCTCCCATGAGGTGCCGTTTCCAACACTCCACAAGCAGCCACATCCTGTCATCCTCACCACAGTGGCCTCAGGTCCCTGGAGGGGCAGGGGGAACAGGAGGTGGTCATGTGGCTTCTGCTCCTTTCCCAGGGGGGAACCCAAAGAATCCTCCACCCATATGTTGTTTGTCCCCGATTCAGGCAGGGGTGACAGTCCCAATCCCCTGCCATACCCCCACCTCCCAACTGCGGGTTCCCCAGAACTGCATACACACGGCACCTGGCTCATGGCAGGGTAAGTGTGTGAGAGTGGGAACAAGTGTTTGTGAGTGTGACTGTATGAGTGAGTACATTAGGGTGTGTGTGCATGAGTGTGTAGATCAGTGTAATTACACAGGAGAATATGAGTGTGTGTAGGACTGTGACTTCATGTGTGGGAGTGAGTGTGTTACTGTGGCAGTGTGCATGATGAGTGTGAGTGTATTTAGTGTTGACAGTGAGTGCGAGTGGGTGTATGGAAGTGTGGGTGTGTGTAACCCCCCCGAGGGAGCCCATCACCTACAATCCAATCAGGAGAGGCTGTGAGGCTGAGGGGACAGGCACTCGAACAATGACATCAGAGCACCAGATGACAGCTGGGATGGTCTGGGAGAAGCACAATTTGCCGTCACCCCACGGACTACAGCATCAAGTCCCTGCCTGCCCACACCTTCTGTAGGGTGTGTAGGGCTCCTGGGGTGCACACAGGCCCAGCTGAGGGGGTGCAGGGGAGGGTGATCTCTGGGAGCACAATCTCAGGAAGAGGGTGGGATGAGGAGTGGCCCCAGGGACGGGAGAGGAGTTGCCGGATGCAGAACCTCAGCTGCCCCTTGTGTGGATGGTGACATGCCTAGGACCCCTCCTCCCCTGGGGAAAGCCCACTATGCTGGGTGCTGAGGGAGCCTGTGGGTGCTGGAGTGGGAACGTTGGGTCCAGGCTGTCCAGGGCCCTCACCCCAGGAGTGGGGCGGAGCACAAAGTCTGGTGGGTCCTTATCTGGCTCAGGGGTTGGAAACAGGAAAGCTCAAGTGCTCAAGGTGGTAAGGTTTCTGTACCATTACTTCCCCAGGCCAGCAGGGACTGTCTCTGGGGATTTTCTTGGGCCTGCTCTGGGTTCCCCCTACCCTGCCTCAGGTGCTGTGGCTAGGAGTGCCTGGAAGAGGGAGGTGGAGAGGGAGGCTGCGTCCTAATGAACAATTAGTGTCTGCTGCGTGGGTAATCATGTGGTTCCATGTAATTAAGAAGTTAATTAAGGTTTAATTGGTCTCCTCTTCTTCAGAGGAGCCTGCAAGACTCTCCTGCTGGAAGCTTCTGGAACGGAAGGTGGGGGTGACAAATGCAAGGTAAGACAAGAGGGAGGGGGCCTGTCTTCCTCACCTGACTCCTCCAGATCTGGAGTTGTTACTGAACAACACCCCAAACCAGCAGGAGACGTTGCTGTAGGACCCCCAAAACCTGGCATGGCTTGCTGGATGTTCACTGACTTTGGTGGAAGAAAAGTGGGTGCTTATTGTAAAGAGTGGAGCGAGGGGCCAGGCAGCCAAGGCTACATCCCCAGGGAGAAGGGGGTTCTTAAAGACTGGAACTGGAGCTGAAGGTGTGCGCACGGTCAGCTCGTGTGCAGCTTCTGGTTGGTCAGTGGCGCTCGTGACCGTCCTTTGATTGCTCAGTGATGATGCTCTTTGGGGAGTTTACGATGGCTAGGTGGACTCCGGCTGATCTGGCAGTTACAGGCAAGGTGGCAGTACGGGCAAGGTGGCAGTACTGCAAGGTTCTGCCTGGACCTGGAATTCCCCTCCACAACCCCCACCCCCTGAGGCAGACACTGGCCACCAGCAAGGTTCTTATCTACCAGGAAAACAAATGACTCCTTGAGTCTGGTGATCAGAACTCCCATGGGGCAATCACATTCCTTCTGGAAGAGGACCCAGGGCTCAGGGAGACCTCTCCCACGGAGGCTGTGTTGTGATTGCATGGTGGGGTCTTGTGTAAGAACTCACTCCCTGCTCCCCAGCCTGTGCTCCTCACAGCTGGTCCTGGTTATGGCGGAGTGGACTGGCTCTCCTTCTCCTCCAGGGCTCGCTTACCCAGAGTGGTGAGTCACTGCCTGGAACACACAGCACCACATTCCCTACACCTGCTCCTGGGGCAAGCTTCTAGCTGCTCGTCCCCAGGAAGATGAGGCAGCTGGGAGTAGAGAGGTCATCGGCAGAGCTGAACTTCCAGCCCAGGACAGTTGGACCCCAAGGAAAAGCCTAAGCTGGGGAAGCAGCTGCTCCTCATGCAGGGAACCACGTGTGACCCCTAGGGTCTGCCATGCTGGTCCCTGTCATCCCTGAGGCCCACTCCCTCGTCCACCCTCCCCTCTGCCCAGATGCCCCTGTGTCAGGTCTTCTGCCAGTCCCATGCGTGAAACAGCACACTGCCCTCCTCGTCGCAGGTGCCCTGGGGGGTGAGCACCCCTGGAGGTGAGCACCCCATGGGGTGCCCCATGCTATCGACTTACAGCCTGTTTGCTGCCAGGGAATGGCAGCTCCATGCAGGCAGGGACTTGGTGGCTCTGTCCCCAATGCTCTGGCAGCATTTATTGGACAAATGAGTAAACAAGGCTGTCACAAGATGGGGTCCTGTCGTGGCTGGTCTGCTTCCGCTGGGGCTCACTGGCTCCCGGCCCTGGATGTGGAGGGGTAAAGACTGCAAGGATCTGGGTATAAAGCTCAAGTTTATGTTCAGAACCAGAAATTCACACAGAATAAACTTGAGCTTAAAACAAGCTTTATTGGGAGGTTCACTGGTCTGGTACAGCCAACGGGCCAGAGAAGTCATGCCCGGGGAATATGAGGTATTGTTCTTATCAGGGGCTTGTAAAGGTGGGGTTTGGACGACAAAGGAATGTGCCTTCCACAGTGCTATGGAGTGCTATGGGTTCCTTTCGACCTTGGTGAATCCAGCTGCTCGGCTGAAGAGCAGGCTGCATTCTTTGGGTCTGACCTTACCAGCCACCTCTCTCAGCCTCCTCCTGGGCTGCCCCTCCCCTGCCCTGGCCAGGCCTTACTGTGGCTGAGCCCCAACGTTAGCAAAGCCTCCCCTGTCACCACTTCCCACTTCTTTCTCTCTCCTCTGCCCCCATCCAGGCTCCTCATCTCCCATGATCACCCAGCAAGCTCTAGCCAGGGACCTGGGGGACTAAACAAGGCTGCTTCCCCTCCTGCATTCGGGTGGGCTGCAGGTAGAGGGGCCTCTGGGCCATGGTGGGTGGGTGGGTATGGGTGTGCACTTGCTTGGATGCCTGCGAAGATGACAGGGGGTGGGGTGGGGTGGGAGGTCAGCTCCCAACCAGCCAGTTCCTTCTGTTCTCCCAGTCCAGCAGCTCTCCTTCACCTCTTCATGGTGAGGGGGTACCCCCAATCTGAGGATGGTATTACTTCCTGTTAGGGCAGAAGCCACTATTCCCAGGTGCATGGACAGCCCCTGCCAGCGTGGTGGTTTTATTGGGGGTGCTGTTTATAAGCCATGAGCACACTCAGTGTATCTGTGTGAGGCAGTGGTTTGGGGCCCTGTTACAGGGCCGTGTGGCCACCCCACCATTGAACTGTAAGTATCTTCTCATCCCGGAAGGGAGGCCTCTACCTACTAGCAACTACTCCCTATCTCACTGCCACCCTGGCCCTGGCCCCCCGTTTTACATACATGGGGTCACACACACGTGGGGTCACACGCAGGTGGTCTTTGGTGCATGTCTTTGCTGAGTGTCAGGTGTGGAGTAAATACATGGTAGGTAATTTCTTTTTTTTTATTGGAAAGGAAGATTTACAGAGAGAAGGAGAGACAGAATGATCTCTCATCTGATGGTTCATTCCACAATGGCTTGAGCTGAACCAACCCAGAGCCAGAAGCTTCTTCCAGGACTCTGATGCAGGTACAGGGTCCCAAGACTTTGGACCATTCTGTACTGCTTTTCCAGGCCACCAGCAGGGAACTGGATGGGAAATGGAGCAGCTGGGACACGAATCAGCACCCATGTGGGATCCCAGCATTTGCAAGGTGAGGACTTAGCCACTAGGTATCATGCTGATTCCATGAGTAATTTCTTAGAAATAAGTAAATAAATAAATTTATAATTTATTGGAAAGGTATAGTCGCGAGCCAGCACTGTGGTATATCAGGCTAACCTTCCTCCTGTGGCACTGGCATCCCATACAGGCACTGGTTCTAGTCCTGGGTGCTCCACTTCTGATCTAGCTTCCTGCTAATGCACTTGGGAAAGCAGCAGAGGATGCCTGAGGTCCCTGGGACCCTGCACCCTTGTGGGGGACCTAGAAGAAACTACTGGCTTCTGGCTTTGGATCAGCTCAGGTTTGGCCGTTGGGGCCATTTGAACAGTGAACTAGTATATGGAAAATCTGTCTCTCCGCTCTCTGTAACTGTACCTTTCAAATAAAAATAAAATAAATCTTTAAAAAAAAGGCCGAGACACACACATACACATACACACATACACCCCCCGACACCCCCAACACACTCCCATCCTTTGGGTCACTTCCCAAAGTGGCCACAACAGCCAATGCTGGGCCACTGGGTCTCTCACATGTAGCCAAGCTTTGGGGCCATCTCCTGCTGTCTCCCTGTGCCTTAGAAGAAGCCGGACTAGGAGTGGAGCAGCTCGAACCAGCACTCTGACAAGGGATGTGGGTGTCACAGGTGACTGCCTGCACAGAGCCAGCCCCGTGGGTTTCCTAAGGATGTGAAAGGATAAGGCTCTTGGTCTGATCTGTTCCTTCCCAACCCTTCCCCTGCCCAGTTCAGAGCTATTCAGCCAACCTCTCTCACTTCCTGCAGCCAGCCTGCAGATCTTCTCTCATTCCTCACTTCTCTCCTCCCCAGGTGGTTCTGAGTATAACTCCGGCCTCCACTTCCCGGAAGCGGTCAGTGGCTGGGCATGTGCATGAGTGCTTGGGACTGCCTGGTGATGTCCATTACCCCCTGGGCCCCGGCTTTGGCTTGACTGGCCTGGTTGGTCCCTGTAGGCACCTGCTATCTGGTCTTTGCTCCAGGTTTCCCAGAGCCAACACCAGCTGCTCCACAGAGCTTCTCTGGGGTCCCCACCTTCAGAGCCAGACAGAGTACAGGCAGAGGTGGAGGCAGAATCTTCTACCTGTGACAGGTAGGGAGCCTTGCTGGGTTCTGATCCAGTGTGAGAAGTCGGCTCACGCAGGACACACCCTGTTGTGTGCCCAGTGGAGGCGTAGCCACAGCTCCGCCCAGGGCAGTCCAACAAGCCTTTGCAAGCCACTGTGGGAGCCAGGTCCTGGCCTGGGCCCAGAGACAGGGCTCGAGGGGAAGAAAAGACAGATGCTTGCCTCAGCCCTGGAGACCCACATGGTAGGTGCATGAGGCCCTGGGACCCCCTCAGCGACCCTCCCATGGCCAACAGAGGAGGGAAACAGAGAGCCTTGGCTGGGGCAACAGAGGAGATGAAAGAACAGAGACCATCCTGTTTGACAACATTTTGTAATTAGGGGCCAATTATGTCCTCTGGCACCCAATTGGGGCCCTGGGAAATTCTCTCATTTGATAGGTCCTTACTAGCCAGTAAAGCTTACCAGCAGGAAGTGTGCTTTTTAAAAAAGATTTATTTATTTATTTACTGGAAAGTCAGATATACATAGAGGAGGAGAGACAGAGAGAAAGATCTTTCATCTGCTGGTTTACTCCCCAAGTGGCCACAACGGCTGGAGCTGAGCTGATCCAGAGCCAGGAGCCAGGAGCTTCTTCCGGATCTCCCACGTGGGTACAGAATCCCAAGGCTTTGGGCCATCCTCTACTGCTTCCCCAGGCCACAAGCAGGCAGCTGGATGAAAAATGGGAACTGGTGCCCATATGGGATCCTGGTGTGTGCAAGGTGAGGACTTAAGACACTAGGCTACTGCGCTGGACACTACAAGTTTAGAAAGTGATCCTAAAGCATAAATGTTCTCTCTTCCCTGGCCTCTAGCCAGAAAATAAGGTTGTGTTATCTCTCTAGCCCTAAATACAACACTCACCCCTGCCCCTGCCAAGCCTGGCCAACCGTGGGGCTGTGTCCCCTTCCCGAGCCTTCAGCTGACAGCCCAAACATGTGGAAAGCTGTGTGTGCATGTGTGTGCAGGTGGGTGTATATGTGTGTTCATGTGTGTGCATGCTTGTATGTGTGGCTTACCCTTCATGCTCCCAGCCTGCACAACAAACCAGGCATTGCCAAGCACTAAGTGGGAAACACATATGATGAAAAAAATCACGCATGGATTTCAATATTTGTCCCAAAATAAATCTTTTCTTCTGGGCCCACTATTTCCATGAACTTCCTGAAGGCCCCTTGTAGAATGACTGTGTTGGAAACCTGTTCTAAGTGACACCCACAAAGGTTTAGGTAAGTCTTTGGTGCCTAAAGGTCGATATCATTATTATTGCTGTTTTGTGGATGAAGAAACAGGTGTTGAAAGGTTAAATAAGACACAGGAATTTGTCCTAAACGAATCATCCATGTTGTTCTAGAAGGTTCCATGTTCAAGGCTGTCGGAGGCTGTTGAATGGCTGTTGGCTCAGGCAGTTGAGATCGATAACAGTGCCCTAGCATTCATTCATTCTCCAGTTCTTCCCTAATGACAGAAAAAAAATCATAGAAAGATTTATTTATTTATTTATTTATTTATTTGAGAGAGGGAGTTGATCCAAAGCCAGGAGCTTCTTCGGGTCTCCCACTTGGGTTCAGGATCCCAAGGCCCTGTTTCGTCCTCCACTGCTTTCCCAGGGCACAAGCAGGGAGCTGGATGGGAAGTGCAGCAGTCAGATACAAACTGGAAGTCCCTATGGGACCTGGGACATCAAAGGCGAGGACTTCAGCCACCAGGCTACCGTGCTGGGGCCTCTTGGGCACATTATCAAGAAGCTGGATCTGAAGTGGAGCAGCCAGGGCTCAAATCAGCACCCATATTGGATGCCAACACTGTGAGGTGGCAGTTTACCCATGGCCCAATGCCAGCCCCTAACTTTATTATTTATTTGAAAGGCAGAATTACAGAGACAGAGGAAGAGACAGAGAAAGAGAGCCATTTGCTGGTTCACTTTCCACATAGCCACCAAGGCGAATCTGGACCAGATGGCAGCCAGGAACCTGAAACTCCACCTGTGTCTCCCACATGGACCATCTTCCATCACTTCCCCTGACATTAGCAACAAGCTAGACCACAAGTGGGGCTTGAACAGATATCAAATATAAGATACTGGCGTCGCAAGCAGCAGCTCAGCCCGCTATGCCACGACACCCATCCCTGGCTTGAATTTCTAATAAGGAATGAGCGAAGACAGAATGGGCTATGGAGCCTGGCTCATTTGCATTTACAATTGGTTTCCAAGATGGCCCCTCCTGTTCACGTATGCACTCCCTTCTGCTTCTACACTGAGTTACTCACGCAAGCCCAGCTGCACTGCCGCCACCTGCTGCTTGAGGCCCAGAAAGGCTGCTGGGGAGTTCCTAGGGTGCTGCTTGGCCAAGGACCTGAGCATCCTCTGCTCCTTCTGCAGGCCACCAGCAGGGAGCTGGACCAGAAGTAGAGCTGTCAGGATTCAAACCCACACCCATATGGGATGCTGGCACTGCAGGCAGAGGCTTAATATACTACACCATGGCACCTGCCCCACCATACCCTTTTCAGATCACAGTGGTTACAAGTTATCACACACGTGACATAAAAGAGGACAAGATGCACCAGGCAGCAAGGGAGCTGTGCTCCCAGTCAGGTAGGGTGCTGCGGATCAGACCTGTGGTTGCGGCTGTGTCGCTGTCCACTCCAACTGGGCTTCTTTTGTAAAATTAGGAACAAAAATACATAAGCTCTGTTCTTTCTGTCCACTCTCCTGTGTGTCAAGGAGTTAATATACACATACACACACGCGTGTGCACCCGGGAGGCTTTCAAGAGCTCCCGGGCTTGTGGCACCACGGGTTAAGCTGCCACTTGCATCCCATTGGTTTATTGTCTCCAAACGACCACACAGCCAGGGCTGGGCTAGTCCAAGGCAAGGAGCCACCAACTCCCTCCAGGTTTCCCGCATGTGAGACAGCGGCCTAAGAGCTTGGCCACCATCTATTCTTTCCACAGATAAAGCTCTGAGAAGCTGGAGGGATGCAAGTGGCAGCCCCTGGGTGCTTCCCAGAGAGCAGCACTGGGATCACCTTCAGCAGAGAACACAGACTAGAAACGCAGGCAGGTGGGCCCCCCAGAACAGCCCACACTGTGACAGCAGTTTTGTTGTGTAAACACCTGCAGTGTATCCTGTGTGAATGAATACCACTCCCCGCATTGGTGACCAAGGTCTTTACAGATTGATTTCTTTATTTTCATTTTATTATAAGGCAAAGCAACAGGGAGTTACACATAGGAGAGAGAGAAAGAGAGAGAGGGCTTCCATCCACTAATTCACTCACCAAATGCTCTCATCTGGAGCCTGGAACTCCATCTGGCTCTCCCACATGCTATAGCAGGAACTCAAGTGCTTGAGCCATCCTCTGCCTCCCAGGATGAGCATTCAAACGAAGCTAGAACAGAAACTAAGTAGCCAAGACTCAAGCCAGGTACAAGAACCCCAGGGGGCAGCCTAAGTACCAATCAAATGCCTGTCTCAGGTTAGTGACCAATTTGAGACGCTGGCTTCGGCTCTTGCCCCCTCCCTTCCTGAGTTTCCTGGGATTCCTTCCTGCACAAATGACTACTGCCTGCCTAAGACTGAATGTGCCCCTGACTGGCAAGTGTGTGAGTAGAAACTTCAGGGTGTGTGAGGGCAAAATGCTGCAGGCTGCTGTGGCTGCCCTGTGACCAGGAGGGCAGACGGGAGCAGGTGCAGCCAGGGCATAGACAGGGTCCCCTTGTGAGCATCCCTTGATGACATGCTTGAGTGCCCCAATCAGCTTCCGGGCAGGTGTAGTGGTACCCTGCCCTTACGCTATGAGTGAAGGAAGCAATGGTAACTCTTTGGAAGAAGACACATCTGATTGTCATCGCACACATCAGACACTGATCCGGCCTGGTCCCCAAGGTGTTACCTTTGGGCTCAGGTCCCCCCACTGTGATCTTGGTGGTCCAGAGACATCAAGAGGCACACTTGGGTGAGGTGTGGGCAGCGGAGGGGGCCCCGCTTGTGCTCCACAGGTGGCTAAGGGCCAGGATCCCTGCAGGGAGAGGGACATGGTGTCTGGGGAAGCAGTGTCTGGAGTTGGACAACAGGGAACAGAGAGGCCACAAAGGCAGGTCCTGCATGAAGTTGGTGTGGGGATGGTGGCGTTATTATTGTTATTATTATAAAGCATTGCTGGGCTCACACTCGTCCTGGCCTGACAGGGTCCCCCCTAATGGTCCCATAAATCCCGGCCATAAAGAGTAATGGGGGGAGACAAATGAGATAATTACGAATAAATCTCATTCAGGTCTCTATTCATCAGCATCCCTACAACTGGCCAATCTTCCAAGCCATTAGCCGTGTTTCTAATTAATGCTGAGCGGCCCAGCTCTGTGGAGGTTCCCTGCCTGGGAGGGGCCTGGGCTGAGGGACACCATTACCTCCCCTCTCCCACAGCTTGTGGCTGTGACCTTGGTGGGAGCTGAGGGTTGTGTAGCCTGCCGTTTCACCTCTTCTGAGCCCCACTGCTTTTCATCCTCTGCCCCCATCTCCCCATGTACCTGCGATGCCTGTGTTTCTCTTGTCAGATGGCCACTGTCCACGGTGTTGGGCCATGGGAGGTCTGTGTTTAGGAAGGACTGGGAGAGCTCCCTCACTAGCCCCTTGCTCTCTGACGTTCCTCCAAGCCCCCAGGCAGCACTTGAGCAGGGACCCCATCCACGCTCCTGCCCCCAGAACAGATCTCATCCACACCTGTTGTAGTCCATTCCATTCGGAACCGTTCCACCTTGTAATAGAGAACCTTCTCTCTTGCCTGGAGCTGAGGAAACTCTGCCTGTCCTGCTTGCTTTGGGATCCCCCACTCCCTACTGGAGCCTGATCGTCAGCTTTTCTCTCCTCCCAAGCCCCTGCCTGTCCGAGGCCAAGGTCACTGACTTCTGCCCTGAGGCATGTTTGACATCCCTGGGGTCTGGCATTTCATCAGCACCCCTCCACGGCAATCTGACCCACAATGGTGTCTGACACCTTAATCTTTCCTCCTTTTACATCACAGCAGCCCCTACTTCTTCCGGTAGCTTCCCTACATTCTACAAGATTTTGGAGTGGCAACCAAGTAACCCAACCTCCCTGACTAAAAAGAATGACCTGTCATTGGGTTGGCCAATCACGGTCCGCCATGTCCTGGCACATGCTGGGCCAATCCCAGTCTTGCCCTGGCCTTTGCGATGCAGCCCCCTGAGGCAGTGACCGTGGGAGACAGGCAGGTGGAAGGTGTGTGTGTGTGAGCTCACGTTGGCTCCCATCTTTCTGTGGGATGAAGGACTGAGGCTCCTCCCCAGAAAGCAGAAACCTAGAGACAGGGTCTGGAAAAGGGCATAGTCCCAGGGGAGAGGGCGAGGGTGGGCTTTTCTCTGCAGTAGGTAAAGGGTGAGAAGAGTGGCTGGGTGACAGAAAGGCTGTGTTTGCAGATCCATCCTGTTCCATGGTCCTCATCATCCAAAGAAAGGCCAGCAAGGACAGGAGCATCAGCACAGAGAGGACAAGCAGCGGGGGGGGGGGGGGGCGCTGTGGCCTTTGCTCCCTAAGTGCCTTTTCCCCACCCTGCCTCTTCCAGACCCCTCCATGCATGGGGTCTGTCCTGTGGGCATGGCCTACCATGGGCAAGGCTGCACCTGCTGCACAAGCCCGGGTTGTTTAAAGCTGTCCTGTGCTACAAGTGGCAGGCCAGGAGCTCACATTGCCCAGCTCTGGGTATGAGAATAGAAGATGCTTATTACATACAGAGAGAAGCTAACGGGGGATGTGGGGGAAGGCTGGCTTGCTCTCCCCTCCCATGCCAGCCCCTGGCTCAGCTACCTGCTGCATTCAGAGGCAGCAGCTCTTAGCGTTGGTGGGCAAGATCCTGGCAAAATCATAGATGACGGGCTTATCCCTGTGTCTCAACTGTGGACTTCTTGTCTTGATTTAGTGGGTCAATGAGAAGGGGGTAGCCCCTCAAAGGTCACCCCCACTATCCTGGACCAGTCTGCTGCTCCCAGGAAGAAGACAAGAGGGTCCTCCCAGACAAGAGGGTCATTCCATACCCCTAGATGCCAGGCAACCATTGGACTTCGAAAGATTTGGTGCTATCCCAGGGCACAGGCCAGGGGTTCAGGGCCCATGGCAATGCCACCTGCTTGGAAAATAGGGGTTCAGAGTCCCAGAAGAACCACCATGAAGGAGAGAAGGGTTCAGAGCCGGGTACCTGGGTAGGCGTGAACTCTGCATGGATGAGGGCCCAGGTGAGCAAGATGGAGGACTGGGCAGGGTGAAGGAGGCATGGCTGCTGCAGTCCAGACTGGCCAGGGCTGGGATTCCTCCAGTGTGAGATGTTGGACTGGCATCAGGTGCAGTGGTCAAGTTCCTAACTTGGACTTTAAGTTGTGCTGGAGTGCTTGGTTTGAGTCTTGGCTCCTCCACTTCTTATTCAACTTCTCCCTGACACATCCAGAGGCAGCACAGCTGCCAGTTCCTGGCCAGTCACAGCTCTAGGCTCTCTGGACCCCTGGCTTGACCCAGCCCTGGCTGTTGAAGGCATTTGGAGAGAAAAGCAGCAGATATAACATCTCTCTGCTTTTCAGATAAAATGAAAATAAATAAAAAAGGATGGGAAATGTGTGAGGGTATGAGGAGAGGAATTTAAAACATTTGTGGAAAGTGGAACTAAAACATAAGTATATTTTGGCACAAAAACATTTAAGTCTACGTATGACTCCTTTTTTTTTTTTTTTTGCAATTTTTCATGTGCTTTTTGAAGTACTTTGTGTTCCTATGGACCTCAAATTGCTGGCAGCAAAATAAACTTATCCTTTAATACCATTTTCCATGAACGTCCTTGAGTCCCCTCAAATGTGTACACATATATGTGGTGTGAGAGTACATAGGTGGTTTGTGTATGCTGCACAGAGAATGTATGTATGTTTACTGTATATGTATTTGTATATTGTACTGTGCATTTATGTACATACGTGTGTGTGTGTGTGTGTGTGTGTGTGTGTGTGTGTGTGTGTGTGTGGTGGGGATTGGCTGAATCCTTTTGCTGTCTGGCCCCACCCTCTCAGCCTCTCGGGTTTCAGCTGCTGGCCTAAAGAAAACAGCAGGCAGACTGCAGCAGGAAATCGCTGTTTGGATTACACTGGGCGCTTCTTCCTGCCCCAGCTGTGGTGGGGTTGAGGGGAGGACGAGGGGGCTTCCTGCCCACCTGAACTAGACATCAAGTTGGTCAGGACACAAACACACACATCTCTTCTCCCACCCTGGTCCTGCTCTAGCTAACATCCCTGACACTGGAAGGGAGATGTCCCAGGGCCATCAGCTTGTCACCCAGAGGACGTGGGCACCCAAGATTGGGTCCCTACCCATCCAGCCCTGGCCAACTGATCAGGCAGTCATGCCAATGTTACATAAACACATACACTCAGACTGTCCTGCTGCTGTGGCTCATTCAGGCACAAGGGTCTAGCAGCACAGGGACAAAGAACTGTGGGGTGGGCCCAGCCTGCCAACGAAACTGCAAGCTGTGCCTCCACATGCTGGAAGGAAACCACCCACCCACCAAATGCAAGTGATAGGAACAGGGTGCCAGACAGTGTGTGCCTGAGCCTCAGTGTATAAAGCAGAAACCCCATGTGAGTGTGAATGTTAGCCTCTTGCATTCTGGATATGTGATAGCTCAACAGAAACTGTGAACCGAAATGAAGGACCCAGCCAGAGAAGCCAACCCTGGAGGCTTAGGGATGGAGCCCAGTGGCTTCCACCCAGCCCGACCATCCGGCCCCGGGCAGGTCCTCTCCCTCCAATGTGCACAATGTGTTCCATGGGACACAAACCTGCAACGTGGCCCAGGCAGGGCTGTACAACCGGGACAATGATTCTTACGGGGGGCTTGGATTGCCATCAGTCTTTTTGGGTCCCTTCCTGTCCAGCCTTTATTCCTGGAATTTCCTGGTGCCCCCACGTTTCCAGGCCTTCCTTGGGACACTCCAAGTCTCCTTGAACCAAGTGACACTCCCAGCCAGCTCCAGCTGCACTCCCCACCGCCCCCGAGCCAGGATCCACACTGGAACAGAGCAGCCCTGCTGTCGCTGGTCGCTCCTCCTCTGTACCCCAGGGGTGCAAAGCATACCCTCCTGCCTTCTCAGCCCTGTGACAAGTGAGGTTTCACTGAGACTGGGTGTGTGGCCCTTCACCAAAGCTGGGGTACAATCTCAGGCCATGTGCCAGGCTTGGAGGGAGGGTAACCTGCTGCCCGCCTCTGTGGCTGACATGGTGTCACCCCATGTCTTGAGGCTTCAAGGGAGGAAAAGAGCCTGAGGATCTGGATGGGCAGATTAATTCATCAAAACCTGAGCACATCTGGTGTTAATTAATCCCACGTCAAAGTTAACTCTTCCTTGTCTGGGCTCACCTCCCATTAGCAGAAAGGGACAGATGAAAAATCTGTACCTGCTTACTCCCTCCCCTTGCGGGGGTGGGGGGATATGAAGAAGCAAGCAGAATGGGCAGAACCAGGGCAGGAAAAGATGCAGAAGGCCCCACAGAGCAAGGCCTGGGCGAGGTGGGTATTTGCTCCTGAGAGGGGTGGTGCCTGACAATTCCCTGGAGTCCTGGAGACATCCAAGAGGAGACTCTTTTATTTACAGCAACAAATAGAACAGACCCCACCGCCCCCTTCCCTCCCTCACCCCTTCCAGTCTTTTCTAGAAAACAGTGCCTCCCCCTTAACTCCACCCCCAGCCCAGCCCCTCAGGTCACGGCTAGGGTCAGGGCTCTGCAGCTCTGCAGGAGCCCAGGAGAGGAGTAGGGGAGAGGCTGTCCCAGGGCTGGGCAGATGGCTGTCTCTTTTCACATTTTGCTGTCCTCCAAGCCTGGAGCAGCAGTGGGGTGGCCCAGGGGTGGCGGGAGGTAGAGATGCATAGAGGGGCACTCGTGGCTGCCTGGGTCCTCCCCTAACTTTCACAGTGTTCTGCAGCCCCGGCAGCTGCCCCTGGGTTGGTCCCCCACCTGCTTCCCATCCATCTATTCCACTAGGCCCTTGGTGCGATTTGTCCCTGGTGGCCCACCCGGACCTGTGGGTTTCTCTGCCAGGCTGATTTGGTTTCTCAGCACCCCCTACCCCCCAACTTCCCCTTCTCATTGGGGCTGAGGAGGGTGGCGGGGAGAGGACCAGCTCTTGCATGTGCCAGCCCTGGAGGGTCAGGAGGAAAAGCAGAGCCCACAGCACTCCATGCAAATCTCTAGGCAGTCTGCAGACTCGCAGCAGGCGTCCAGGATGCCGCAGTCCAGGTCGCAGGGTAGGTCGCAGTCGGCACACTCGCCGGAGCCGCAGCAGCAGCAGCAGAGGCACGAGTCCTCGGAGCTGCAGGAGCCGCACGTGGCGCAGTCCAGGACGATGTTGCACAGCGTCAGGAACTCACAGAACAGGCAGGACAGAATGCAGTGGACACAGCAGTCTGCGGGGGGAGGTGGGGCCAGACAGGCAAGGGCATGGGAGACCAGCCATGGCAGCCGTGGGTGGACGCTGAGCATCTACTGTGTGTCCCTCTGGCCTGCCAGGTGCTCAGCTTGCACTAGGCGCATGCAACCCACCCACAGGAGAGTGCGAGGGGGACAGCTGATGGCTGGTGACCTGTTTATGGCACAATAAGGGGAACCTAAGTGAAGGGCTCTGAGATCAGGCAAGCTGGTCGGCCTGTATCTGCCTCTAACCACACTGTTCACAAATGCAACAGTCATCCAAAGGATGGGTGTCCCATGCACCACTCTGTGCTGAGCATGGACCAACCTTGCTGCAAGTGCCCGCAGCTCTGCTAGGTGGGGACTATTAGTAGCCTGGTGCTGCCGGTAGGTTAACTGAGGCAGGGAGCAGTCACTTTAAAATGGGAGAGGGTCTTGCAAAAGTCCCTGGAAAACGCACATTGTGAAAATCAATATGCATAAGCTCCAACTATTTTTTGTACGCAAAATAACCCACCTTGTCGCTTTCTCTTGGATCTTTGGAAGGCTTCACATGTGCTGGAATTCCACTACTCTGCCTGGCCCTCTTGGGGTGGGAGAGGGATAGCAGCAGCCTCTCCAGGTCCCCTCCCAGGGTCGGCTGTTTCCACAGCTGCTAAAGGACTCCTGAAGCACCCTCCCTTGGGAACCCATGCCTCTTCTAGCCAGGGCTCTCCACCGGCCCCACCTCCCTGGGAGGAAAAGCTGCGGCCCTAGCCCCTCCCAGCCCAGCACCGCCATGCCTTGCCCTCCCCCAGGAATCGTGTGACCTCCCACTCCACCATGATTTCCTTTCTGTGACTGCCAGCTCCTGCACCTGAAGTATAAGCTCCTCCAGGGCAGGCACCGTTCTCCCTGGTTCACAGGGCCTGGCACATGGCAGGTGCTCAATGCATTCAAAAGTGCTAATGAATTGGGGCCCGGTGTTGTGGTATAGCACGCTTAAGCCTCTGCTCATGACACCAGCATCCCACATAAGTGCAGGTCCTAGTCCTGGCTGTTCTACTTTCCATCCAGCTCCCTGGGAAGGCAGAAGATGCCCCAGAAAGGGCCCCTGTCACCTGTGTGGGAGACATGGAAGAAGCTCCTGGCTCCTGGCTTCGGCCTGGCTCAGAGTAGTGGTGGAGCATGCAGCCTGACCTCAGCAGGCTGGCTTCAGAGCCCGCACTCTGAACCCCTCAGAATGCTTCCAGGTGCTGAGCTGGCATCCCGTCTGAAGGTCAGGACACAGAGTAGGCCAGGGCCGCCAGCTCTCTGCAGCGGCAGGTCTGATCCTGTCCTACACGGCAGGGCTCTTGCACGAGGGGAACCATCTCTGTGTGTGGAGGTGATGACATGGCTGCCTTATTTCAGAGCCTTCAGTGGCTCTGTATGGTTGTCCAGACAGAGCCCAGGTTTGCTGCCTGGCTTGGAGCCCTGACCTGCCTGGAGTCTCACCTTGACCGTGCTGCACTAGCATGCGTGTCCACCTGTGTCCAACTGTGCTCCAGGACCCTCGTTGAGTGGGTTTACCTCGCACTTGCCACACCGGGTGGGATGACCTGCCTCTCTCTCACATGGGGCTGCGTGAGGGTGTCATCTGGACACTTGACATGCTTGAATATCCCTTCCTAAATAGAAGACAGTTGGGGGTCACCTGCTCTGTGGAGTGGGAAGGTTTCTGAGCATTCTGTGCACAAATCTCATCTACCCATACGAGGCTCCTTCCACGTGGCAGCATTTCCTTTAGAAGTCTGGGGTGAAGGTCAGGCCACAGGCAGCTGGCTGTCCACATAGCCCTGCAGAGGGTCTTTGTGTTGGAGGAGCAGCGCTGGCTGCTAGAGCTGCATGCTATAATCTGCAGCACCTGGAACCACCCCAGCTCTCTAGCAAGCCTCGTCTTATTCTGCTAAGTACTCTTCTGCTGTCAATATTAAACAGACGGCCCATTCCTCCAAGGAAAACCCAGTTGGCAAGAGCTGAGTGGCCCTTGTGACAACAGCTGTGTCAGAGCTGGGATGATAAGGGTGCTCACAGGTGAGCCCAGAACCTGGGATCCAGGGGGCCCTTGGAGGAGGCTGTCAGCCTGCACTTGTAACCATTGCCTGGCCCAGATGTGACCCCGGCCCCTGAGCATGGAGGAACTCCACTCCTGGTTGAGTTGGGATTGGGGGATGGTGGTGTGTTGGGGGTTCAGTGTTTACCTTCCTGTGCCTGAAGCGGGATTTGGGAGGCGGCTGATCTGGTGCTGCCCTTGCTTTTCTTGCTGCCCTGGCTGGCCAGAGACGAATGCGTCTGCAACTTCCGATGGGTCTTGGGGCCACCCAGGGTACCGTTCCCTGCCCGCCTGGTGCCGTCCAGCTCCGAGGGGTGGCCAGAGCCATTTGGCAGTAGTGGGGTGCAGCCCAAGGGGTTTGCCTGAGGCTGGCCTGGAGAGATAAAAGAAGAAATGGTGAAGAAAAGCTGGGGACCACCAGCCCCTACATTCCTTCCCCCTGGCAAAGTCCATGCTTGAATCTGCCTTATTCTTAGATGCACCTGGCTAGTAGTAGCAGAGTTGAGCCTGGCTCCTGACTCCAAGTCCAGTGCTCATTCCCTCAAAGGGAGGTACATAGCAGGCGAGGGGCACAGAATGAAACCCATTCTCCTGCCCTTGGGGTGCTGGCATAGGGGGCTGTGGTTGAGGGGCATGGGACTGTGTGGCTAGGGTGGGGAGGATGGTGATGAAGCAGTTAACCTGTCCCTCTGTCTGTGCCAAGCCCCCAGCTGTTTTTGCCCTTGCCGTGCCGGGTGATTTATTGGAAACATCTGCTTGGAGGCGAATGCCTGGGTCTGGAATCCAGGGGCTCCTCACAGCAGCCCCCTGTGCCCGCACTGCCTGCCTCTGTGAGCAGCTGGCAGAGGGTTTGGGGCGGGGCCTTTGAGGCCTGAGTGAGGAGGAAGAGGAGGGAAGACAAAGGCTGGTGGGGAGACCCTTGAGGCCAGGACCCCCTGAGTCCCCATTCTAGGAAGAAGGACAAAGTTCTAGCTTTAGTACCAGTGTGCAGGGAACCTGCCCCTGGAGAGCCTCCCACCCTTGCCGCCCCGCAAGCACCTCATTCAGGTTGCCAGAGGTGAGGCCAGGTGCATGTGTTGGGTGGAGGCTGGCTGGGGAAGGGTGCAACCTTGAGCTGAGATGGACAGCTGGGAATTCAGGGTCCCCAACTCATGGCCAGGGCCCTCTAAACTGAAGGAGCCACCTGCATTTTGAATAGCGCAGGGGAGGGAAGTGGCCTCAGTGTTGTCCTTAAATGAGGGCATTAAGTCTTCCTGTGATACTGGCAATGATTGAGCACTTACTGCATGCCAACTGCAGTTCTAAGCACTTGCTAAGTATTCTCCCGGTGTCTCTATAGGGTAATAGCCTTCTTCTACAGTCCCAGAGAGGTAGAGTGAGAGAAGGAGACCAGACTGGAGACAAGCTGAGGTCCAACAAGGGCCTGGAGAACAACCGCTACTGTCACAGTAGTCTCTCCCCTTACAAGCAGCAGCTGGCATGTTCTGGGAGCTCTTGCATGCCAGCCAGCCAGACCTGTGCCTCGAGTTTCAAGGGGAGGAAATTCGCTCAACATCCCAACTTGAATTTTTCTGGCCCTATCGTACAGATGAAAACACCAAGGCCCAGAAAGGGTACGACTTGTCACAGGCCCTTCCTATAGCCCGGAAGAAGAGAAGGGAAACGGAGGCGAGGGCAAGGTGAAGGTTGGCACTCCCAGGGAGCTCCATGCCAGGAGCCTCGGGCAGCAGGTGTGACTAGGGCCTGCATCTGGGTAAACAGGGGAAGGCGATGGGAAGTGGCCAGACCTGAGTCATCCTGGCCTCGCAGAGGGGAGGACCAGGCTGAGTCCTTGGCCAGCTTTGGTGCCCCTTGCCCTGCTCCCTAAACATGGGCTCAGTGACCAGAGTGGGCGGGAGCATGTGGTGGGCTGAGGGCCCTGGGAGGCCCAGGCAGACACAAAGCTCGCCTGTGGCCTTGGCTTTGGCCGTGGGGGTGGGAGCTGAGTCACAGAGCAAACACTCGGGGCCGAGAGACACAGGAGTGTCTGTCCCACTCTCGGCCAGGCCTCCCCTCCACGGCCACGGGCTTGACCTGTTTCTCTCAATTCTGCTGGTGGGTGTGTCTGCCGGCGGCTAAGGACTGTTCGCTAGCAAGGTTTAGTAATCCTGCCTTCCAGGGAGTCCAGCTTAGCCCCAGATGCCCTGGCCCAAGGCGGTTCCTTGCTTGGCCATGCCAGCTGGGCAGGCAGGCACAGGAGTAGGCACCAGCAGGGTGTGAGCCCTCAGTCTCCCAGTGAGTGACCAGGGCAGAGTTGTTTTCCCTGGGCCTCGCTGTGCTCATCCGCAAAATGGGCTTGACCCTGGCTGTCCTGCTGTTTGGCCACAGGCTGAAGTGGAGAGCATGTGAGTTCATTCTGGGAAGGAAACGATTTGTCTGTTACTGCTACACGGTGATCCCAGCTGCCCAGTCCCAGGACTTCCTTGGATACCCCAAGGGCTTGAAGAACACAGCACAACCATGTTTTTTCTCCAGAGCAAGTGGGGGTTCCAGTCCTTCCTTTTCACCCTGGATGGGGTGGCATCCCAAGAAGCCCCTGGTTCTTCCTCTCCACAGAGTCTCCTGCTTAACTTAGACCTCTTGGAGCCTGCCCACCCATCACTGTCGCCAGCAAGCACAATGACATCGCACCCCCTATCTGTCCGCTGCTCATGCTCCCACCCTCAAGGGCCCAGCTAGGGGGGCAGCACCTGTAACATTTTGCCAGCCCACCTGAGTCAAAAAAAAAAATTCCCTCCTGTTGCCACCCCGATCCCTCCCAGCCAGCACTCACATGTCACAGCTTCTGTGGGAACAGCAAGGTCAGTGCTGTCCAGGGCCTGGGGGGCCCCAGGGTCATTGCCTTGGGGCATCGGGGGTGCTGCCTCCTCCAGGGAGCTCGCCTCTGGCGCGGCCTCCACTGACTGCGTAGATTCTGTTACTACCTCCAGCCCAGGTAGCAGGGGCAGGGTCTGGGCTAGAGAAAAAGCAGACGAGTGAAGCACGTTTTCCCAGTGTCCCCTGTTTGTCCGGCTTCATCCCAGCAGGCCAGCAAGCCCAGTGGTCTCTCCAAAACAGGAATCTCCCGTCTTTATCCTCTCCAGCAGCAGGGCTGGACTCCAAGAGAGAAAGCTCCACCCACAACCTGCTGGTGTGTGTGTGTGTGTGTGTGTGTGTGTGTGTGTGTGTGTGTGTGTGTGTGTGTGTGTGTGTGTGTACGCGCGCATGCACACCTGTGCATGTGTTGTCAGGGAGAGGCAAGGACCAGCAATACCAAAGGAGTGAGAAGAGTGGCAGCAGCAGTGCAGGAAAGAACGGACAGATGGTAGGTGACAGCGAGATAGGGACAGGCACGGGGAGGGGCTGGGCCTGGGGGAGTTAGGAGCAAGGAGAGCCCAGAGAGGGAGACTGGACACAGAAGGTGAGAGCCACCAGTTACCCATGACAAGCAGGGACCAACTTGGCGACATTGTGGCCATCAGTGATGGACAGATGGGACAGAGCAGAGGCAGAGGTGGAGAAGGGAGCGCAGTGTGGCCTGGGAGACAGACATTGAGGAGCCGGGTCACAGCAAGAGGGTGGTGACCAGAGGCCCAGTCAGGGGAACCTGCCGGCCAGGAGCAGGGAGGGGCCCCAGGCAGGAAAGGAGATGAGGAGATGGCCCAGTAGGGCCGGTAGGGAGAGGTGAACCGCAGCCCTGTGTAATTATAGGGGCCGCGCCAGGGGTGGGCGGGAGGCAGAAATGGAGCCACCTTAAAACCCACAAGGTCACAGCACCAGAGGCCCCCCAGGGGCCAGGAGGAGAAGGCTAAGGAGGGTGGAGATGGCAAGAGGTGGGACAGGGAGGTGAGAGGGGCCTGGGCTCCCACTGGGCTTGGGAAAGCCTGGGGGTCAGGTGCAGCTAGGGGCCACAGGCCAGCCCAGGCTGCAGGGCTGGCCCTGGATTGTGCTGCAGGAACAAAGGTGGGGGGCTCAAGAGCATAGCCCCTCCCTGCCTTGTGTCTCACCATGGGGGACATGCAGAAACCCAGGGCAACCCGTGGGAGTAGGCAGCACCCCAAGGGGAGCAGCCCATGGCCCAGCTTCCTCCCAGGGCCCGGGACACCCCCTGTGGACTCATGGTGAGAACCCTGATCCTTCTTAGCCCTGGGGGGATGGAGACCACAGAGGGCAACAAGCCCCAGTGGGCATGCTCAGTCCTGCCCAAGGGAAACCTCAAAAGCTGCTCACAGGGCTGGGAGCAAAGCAGCCGACAGCCAAGGTGGGAAGGCTGGAGGTGTTCCTCCCAGCCCCAACCCTGAGCCCCACTGGCCCACAGTCTAGGCTGGCAGGAAGGAGGCTTGAGATTTGGGTCACTATGTCCAGCTCCTGACCATGACCCTGATGGGGGGATCCTGCCTCCCTCACATAGTGCAGTGAAAAAAACTTGAAGGAGCAAAGAGCCCACAGTGCCCAGGGGACAACCTTAGCTACGGAGTGAGACAAGATGGCAGCTGGGGCATGGCAGGTCTTGTGGTCACTTCCCAGCCTTTGGTCTGGGGTCACAATGGTGCATGGGGTGACACCATCAGTGTCACAGTAGAGTCGGGGCTTCTGGTTCCCAGCACTGGAGAGGGAGAAGGGCAAGAGAAAGAGTTTAAAGGTTAAGAAAAGTCTGGCACGGTAGCCTAGCAACTAAAGTCCTCACCTTGCACATGCTGGGATACCATATGGGTGCTGGTTCTAATCCTGGCAGCCCTGCTTCCCACCCAGCTCCCTGCTTGTGACCTGGGAAAGGAGTCGAGGACGGCCCAAAGCCTTGGGACCCTCCACCCATGTGGGAGACCCAGAAGAAGCTCCTGGCTTTGGAACAGTGCAGCTCTAGCTGTGTGGCCATTTGGGAAGTGAATTATCAGACAGAAGCTCTTCCTCTCTGTGTCTCCTCCTCTCTGTATATCTGCCTTCCCAATAAAATAAAAAAATAAATGAAGAAGAAGGAGGAGGGGGAGGAAGAGGAGAAGGAGGGAGAGAAGGGGAAGAAGAAGAAGAAAAAGATTGGAACCTCAATTCTGCTCACCTCACCGGGGCAGTCTCCCCTACAGGACTAATGACCTTCAGTCCTCGGGAAATTAGAGAGGGGCCGGACTCAGGACCAAAGGAGTCTTAGAGGAAAGACAAGGAAAGAGTGAAAACCAAGTCCAGCAACCTTGACCTGGAGACACACAGAGGGGCCAACATCTGTGCAGCCAGGAGTGGGTGGCAGTGGGGAGCCAGCAGGCCCAGGACAGGGAGTGGACTGCGCTGCTTGCAGAGACAGGGGACAACAGGGTGGCAACAGCACACGATGTCTGGTGCTTCCCAAGCTAGCCGGGGCAGGCAAGCCTCAGGGAACCAGGATGAGAAAGAAGGCGCAGCAGCAACAGCTACAGGAAGACCTGCTCTGCAAGGAACTGTCTCAGAGGCCCCAACATTAGGTCTTGACTGCAAAACAGCAGTTTTCCTTTATCACCTTAAAGAGATACACTGTTGTCTAGCCTTCCAGAAAGAACACCTCAGGAAACTCTTGGAGAGAAGGGATGGCAGCAGAGATCAAGGGCCACAGTATGGACATGCAATTCCTGCCCTGTGTAAAGGCACCTGCCAGTAGGGTGAAGTCCCCCCACCGTTGGAGTCTTGTCCCCCTGTATCACCTCTTTCCAAAGGGATACCTTTTTCTTTCCCTGCAGGAATGTTATACATGCTGGTGGCATCTCTGAGCAGACCTCCACCATAGGTCCCCACTTCAACAGGGACATACAGGAAAACCAACTGCCCCTTCGCTTCCTTCCACATATTCCCATTCCTAGGAACAGGGACCAGGTCCATGAACTGAGTTCCACCCCTTGTGAGAGGGAAAGGTCATGTTTACATCCCTGAGCCTAGGCTGCCATCCCATGTTGGAGTGCTGGTTCCAGTTTTGGCTGCTCCACTTCTGATCCAGCTTCCTGCTACTGTGCCTGGTAAGGCAGCAGAGAATGGCCCACTGGGCCACTGCCACCTACACGGGATGCAGTTCCAAGCTCCTGGTTTCAGCTTGGCCCAGCCCAAACTATTGTATCTGGGGAATGAACCAGCGTATGGAAGATTTCTCTTTTTCTTCCTCCTTCCCTCTCTGTTGATATGCCTTTCAAATAAATACATATTCAAAAACAAAACCAAAAGACCCCCAAACTGAAAAAAATCTGAGCCCATAGGCCCATGAGGGGATGCTATGAGAGACTCTGTCATGAGACCTTCCACCTGTGGTCCATTAAGTTGAGGGGTCATCCTGAACCAAAAGCACAGGGGGGCCCTTCCCAGACAGTGCCCATGGGCACTTTAAGCTGGTCTTGGGCTCCTACGCTGCTCCCAAATGTCCAGTCCTTTCACTGTCTTGGGAGACCATGTCTCTGGGCCAGGACTTCATCTGGTTAGAGAGTGCTGGCGGGCACCGACCACCTCCATCTCTCCTTAGTCTGGCACTCAAGGCCTCCACCTACATTTTCAGTCTAATCAATGGCCAAGGGTCCTGTGGTTGGACGAACTGTTCTTTGAGGCCCTGGGCCATAGCCAGCCCGTCTTACCAGCCTGCCTAACTAGAAGGTGCTATTCTCCATATCCAGTCCATTTATCCTGACCCAGCCTAACCTTGATCTTTCCTTCCAGAATGCCTTTCCTGGCCCCTGAGCCAGCAATCCCTCCTCCAAAGAGTCTTCTTGGTATTGAGGGTTTTTTTTTTTTTAAAGATTTTATTTTATTTTTATCGGAAAGGCGGCTATACAGAGAGGAGAGACAGAGAGGAAGATCTTCCGTCCGATGATTCACTCCCCAAGTGAGCGCAACGGCCGATGCTATGCCGGTCCAAAGCCAGGAGCCTTTTCTGGGTCTCCCGCGTGGGTGCAGGGTTCCAAAGCTTTAGATTAGAACTGGCGCCCACATGGGATCCCAGGCGTGCAAGGCGAGGACCTTAACCACTGTGCCACTGCACCGGGCCCGGTATCGAGGTTCTGTCTGGCACCCCAGCCCTACTGTAACCTTCCTCGGGTAGGGTGAACACTCACCCTGTCCCTCTAAAGTCTGCACTTGGCAAAGCCTGTGGATGTCCTGAGTTCTGGAGTTTGGAATGCCCCAGGTCAGAGGAAGGAGAGCGAGTGAGAGAGCTGCGGGTTAGAGAAGGCATCTGCCCTTGAACTCCCCAAGGGGGTGGGAGGGCATGTGGACTCTTTGATGCACACATAGTTGAATATGAATCCACTGGTGAAAGTCCCAGGCTGCCAAGTCAAGCCCCGTGAGCCATGGGGCGGGCCGGAGCTGGCCAGTCAGGTTGGATCCAGTTGGTTTTATTTTAGGTCTGAAGGCTCCAATTCCCCAGGACATTGAATTTTAGAGTCATATGCAGGAATGTGACGCCCTAGCGCTGAGCAGAAAACTGCCTGTGCGTTAGGGAGCCAGTCCCCTTGGGATTCTCAGAGCTGGGTGAGGAGGAAGCCACCAAGAGACTGGAGGGTGCTGGAGGTGTGGGACTTGGCCCCTGAACCAACCAGAATGGCCATGAGTTCCTCCTCTGGCCAGATCTGCATTTGGGGTGACCCAGGGAGGAGGTGACAGTGTTCCTGCCAGCAGGGTTCCTGGCTGCAGCGCTGTGGCCTCGCTGTTCTGTCAGCACTTGAGGAGCGGGGGTTGCTGGTCTGGGATTCAGGCGTCTGTGGGGTTTTGGCTGAGTTGCATGTGGTTTGGGCTTCCTGGGCAGCAGGCTCACTCTCCTAAGGCGGCAGCACAGCACGGCCTCCCAGCTATGAAAGCCACATTGTCTGGCACAGCCCAGGCTGGGGAAGGGGCTTGCAGAGGGTTGGGGCAGGAGTGGGGAACACTGGAGGACCTCAGGTTACAACCCAGGGCTCAACCCTCCCAGAGTCCCACCCTGGTTCCTGGCTCCTGGCCTGAGCAGGTTTTACCCTCCCCTCCCTGCGGCAGGGCTAAGGCTGAGAAGGGGTCAGAGGGAGGAGGCAGGAGAGGCGAGACAGAGCAGAGCAGAGCAAATGGGTAAGAGAGGAAGAAAGCAAGTGAAAGTGGGGGATGGGAAAAGGCAGGAGACTGGGAAGAGAGGGAGGGGAGCGGGGGCCCAGAGCAAGGAGGAGGCTCTTGGACTTGGAGAAAAAGCTCTCCAACCCTCACCCAGCTCTCCCACCTGGCTGACGCAGCCAGGATCTTGACGGATGGGACTGCTCAAATGTCCCCACTTCCGGCCCCACAGGGAGAGGGGGCGCAGAGCACTCTCCAACCCTTGGGACCCAGGGTCTCTTCTGGTTGCTGGCTCTCTAGTTTAGAAGGCCCCAGCTGCACAGCTGTGGGTACCAAGGTTAGATACTCCCTCCACACGTGCGCCAGTCCCCATGGATGCCTGTGGAGCCAACCCAAGGTCGGACAGCAGAAGAAATCATGCTTGGCCTTGTCCAGAGGGCCAGCCTTGAAATGAGAGCTTAGAGGAGAGGCAAGAATGAGGCTGGCTGGAAGGAAAAAAAAAAAAAAAAAGTAGCCCAGGAGCTTCCAGAGGGGACCCAACTCATGGAATTGGGGTCCCACACTCCTGCCCAGAGCCACTTCCCAGGACCCTGACTCCACCGAGTGCCCCAGCATAGGCCTTCCCAGTCTAGACAGGCGGCCAGCCCCTAGCCCAGGCCCCTCAGGGTGTGGCAAGCCTCTGCTTGGCTGGGAGGCTGCCTGGGAGGACCCTGCAAGGTGGGGGCAGGGAACTCTGGGTTGAAGGGGGGGCTTGTATGTCTCAGCCTGCAGGGTAAGGGGCCCCAGGACTGGCCGCCAGCAGGGCAGGAAGGCAAGGAAGGCAAGAAAAGGAGGGCCAGGTCCTGCAGCGCCGCAGTTCAGGACAGACAAAAGTTTTGGGGAAGCGCGCAGGACTCTGGCTGGGCAAGGGGAAGAGACTCAGACACCCCCACCGCCGCCTGCGGCCCCCGTAAATATTGACACACTGGGCAGAACCGACCGGGACACAAATCCCAGACGGAGGGGCAGGCGTGTGTGTGTGTGTGTGTGTGTGTGTGTGTACGCGCGCGCGCGCGCGCGGGCCTGGTGTTGGGGGTGGGGGAGCTGGAGCGACTTGGCGCAGCCGCTGCCTCCGTTGCGGACCTTGCCCCCTTGTCCCAGGCTTCTCTCCCCATGCTTGAACGCGGTCCTCCATACCCAGACTTCTCATCCCCACCCCTACTCCCGAAAGCAATCCGCACCCGCCCGCCTCATCTCCCCGGAATTCAAGAAAGAGGTGTGTGTGTGGGGGGGGGGAGGGTAGAACGGCCTGCTCCCCGCCCCCTACTCTGTTCCTCCATTCCAGGTCTTACCTGGGTCAGAGGCTGCGCTGGGGGCTCCATGGGGCGCGTCACAGAGAGGAGGGCGCTGGTCGCTCACCTGGGACATCGGCTCGGAACCTGCAGGAAACAAGACTCAGCGGGCAGGGGCCGATCTTGGCCACGCGGACGGGGCGGGCAGTGTGGGCCTGGACTGGGGGCGATCCCGCCGCACACGCAACCTCCCCCTCTCGTCCCGCACGACTGCACTCACTCGTGCCCGCGGCGCGCTACACCGTGGTCCCAAGCTGGATCACCGTGCGCCGCCGGCCCTGCGCGCCTGCCGCGAGAGCCCCTCGGCCCAGGGGCCACGCTGGGCTCGGCACTGATCGCCCCGCGCCCCCTCCCCTCTCACTCGCGCCTCTCGTCGCCCATTTCGGCGCCAGCTCCAGCCGCTCGCCCCCTTCGTCTTTCCTTCTCTCCCCTCCCCTCCAGCCCCTCGCTCCACCCCAGCTCGCTGCTCCCCTCCCCACGTCCCCGGCGCAGCCTCTCCCCGCCCCCTCCTCGCCTTCCCAGTCTCCCCGCTGCGCTCCCCTCCCCCCGCGCGGGGGCTCGGCTCGGCCCCCGGGGCCGGACACGTCTGTCCGCAGGACTGTCGCGGCCCAAACCCTCACAGGAAGCTGCCTCGGCACGTTTCCTTCTCGTTCTCCCAGCTGGGGGGCCCCCCATCTCCCCAAGTCCCCGTCCCTCCCCCCCCCCCAGCGGGCTGCAGCACACTGGATCGCGCGTTTTCCTTCCGCCCTAAACTCCGATTCCGTAAAAGTTTTCACAGAGTCTGAAGAGAGAGAAAGCGAGCAAGCGAGCTAGCGCACTACTGACCACCGCCTCGGCCTCGGCATAACAGCAGCTCCCGGGTCTGGCCCCAGGGCTGTGAGCCATCCAGTTTCTCAGGCACCCTTTGTCATCACTCCTCGCCCTACCTCCCAGTCTCGCCCGGAGGGCCAGGGTCTGGGGCTCCCGGAGCGCGCCCACCCTCCGCTGAGGCTGTCCCCCGGGGCATCCGCGCACACACGCTCCAACCTCCCTGCGCCCTGCAGCAGTCCCTACCAGCCGTGCGTGGGAATTTGTGTCGGAAAATTGACTTAGTCAAAGAGAAGCCAGCGATCGCAGCTCAGTCCTGCTCGGGGCTGCGGGCTGGACTCCAAGCCTTCCAGGACACCGCATGCGTGCCTCCCCCGACCGCGCGCATCTGCAGTTGGCAAGCCGTGGATAGACACCAGCTACCAGGGCGGCCCCGAGGGGGCGTTCGGGGACCCTCGCCTGGGTTCACCAGATGGGGCTGAGCGGGCCTCGGGAGGAGGGGGATCCTCAGGTGGTGGGGCGCGCCTGCTTGACAGCGTGCCAGCCACATCTGGCCCTGGCTGCCTAGGAGCCGACGCCGGGCTCCTCAAGGGAGGACCAGCTGGTGGCATCGGTGACGGCAGGCCCTCTCTCTCGGACCCGCATTCCAGCCACCCCGCAGAAAAAGCGGAAGCCAAGGATGGGGTGACGGAATGGGGTCGAGGGACACTGTTTTCCCTGGACCTTCCCCAGTTCTCACCATGGCTACTTACAGCGCTCCCAGGTCCTCGGGTCGCCAGCGGGGCCAGGACCAGCGGGGGGGCCCCCACGGCGCCGGCCACGTCCCCGCAATGGGCTCGAGTGGCTGCGGCCGAGAGTAGGGGGTGCCGCGCCCCCTCTCCCCCCTGCTCACCGCCACAACTGCTGGCTACTGGGACCTGGCTGGACGCCCCAGGGAGACAGCCGCGGCGCTCTGACTGCCAGGCTGGGAGCTCTGGAGGGCAGCGGGGCGGACTCCCTCTTCCTGGCACGGGCTGAGTCACCAGGACGCTCCCGGGCCGGCGCTTGGCGGCTGCTGCGTTCTTACCGGCTTACCTGGGGCCTGCGGCCTGGGCCTCTCTCCCTCCCAGGGCAGTCGGCCCTTCTGGAGGACCCACTGCCCAGGCTCAGATCTCAGCGCTGCCCCGTTCACCCCCGAATCTCCCTCACCCCTGAAACCAGCAATTCAGCATCGCTGCAACCGTGCTGTATGTGTCATCCGAATGCTCCCAACACAGGTGCTTCTGTCCCAGGGCCTCAGCAAGCTGAGCATTGGAGGTACAAGCACTTCTAATTTCGGCAAGTGTGGAAATCAGCCCTCCACAGGAGAACACAGTAGGGCGACAGACCCTGCCAATAGGACCACAGTTAAGATGCCAACTCTGCCATCTGCCATTGTTTCTTTAGGGGACGGGCATCAGAGCCCTGGATATGCACCCCAAGGGCTTTATTATCCAGCTCTGGGACCAGGGGCAGGTCAAGTCAGGCACTCCCCTGGGTTGCAAGATGGAGCTTATTGAAAATTATTATTTTCTTTTTATTGGAATGGCAGAGCAGATTGCAAAGAGGAGAGACAGAAACAAATATCTTCCATCTGCTGGTTTACTGCCCAAATGGCCGCAGTGGTCAAACTGAGCTGATCTGAAGCAAGGGGCCAGGAGCTTCTTCTAGGTCTCCCATGTGGGTGCAGGGGCCCTAGGCTTTGGGCCATCCTCAACTGCTTTCCCAGACCATAAGCAGGGAGCTGGATAGGAAGTGGAACAGTCAGGACACAAACAGTGGCCATCTGGGACACTTTCAAGGTGAGGATTTGAGCCATTGAGCCATTGTACCAGACCTGAAAACTATTTACTGGTATCTGTTTATTTAAGAGACAGAGCTAGAGATAGAGAACTCATACCCACTGGTTCACTCCCCAGATATGCACACTGGGATGGAAGCTGCTAGCTGAGAATTCCACCCCAGAGCTCACAGCGAAGGTGGCAGGGCCCCGAGCGCTGGGGCCTTCACCTGCTGCTTTCCAGGAGCAGAGCCAGAACTCAATACCAGGCATTTGGACACGGCCCGTGGGTGTCCCAACCAGTGTCTTAACCACCAGGTCCAAGTCTCAGTGCCATAAATCATACTTCAAGGCAAGTTTTTTTGCAAACCGAATGGGCAGGCTGCAGCTCTGCAGGTCAGCTGCCTGGTTTGACCAGGTTTCCTTGGAGTCCTGCCCCGGGATTCAGGGGAAGCTAGGGAGATGGGCACTTGCAAATTCCTCATGGACTTTTCTGCATTCATGTGGACTTTTGGATGGAAAGGATACTGTTTTAACTAAGTTATTTGATGTTCCTGAAGTATCAAGGCCAGTGTTTCACTTAATGCATAACGTCACCTCTCTCCCTCTGGTCCCTGCCTGTCTCCTCAGGGCTCTTGGCCAGGATGCCCCGGCAGGTGAGCAGAGCTCAGAGATGCCCCCTCCTAACATTCTCTGTCTGTCTGTCTGTCTCTCTCTCTCTCTCACACACACACACTCTAGCAGGGCTTTGCACCCATGCCCAGGCCTGACTTCACTGGGGACCACTGGCCAGCTCTCAGTGAAATGAGCTCACTTGACTCCATGTAGCCTTTCTTATCGCCTTCCAACCACGCTGCACACCCACCCCTGGCCTGCCTGTTCCTCAGTTGCTGGACACATTCTTAATGCAGGGCCTTTGCACTGGCTCGTTCTTCCCTCTGCCCAGAGACACCCACCTGGCTTCCTTCCCCTTCCCTCTTGCTTCTATCATCATCTAAGGGTAACCATCTCAGAGCCCTCTATCCCTCCATCCCTCCCTCCCTGCCACCCCTACCCCTGGATCAGCCTTCCCAAACACTGTCCGCTTCTACCTGATGCTTCCTTACTCATTTCTTGGGAGACTGAAAGCCGTGAGAGCCTTGTCTGCCAGGGTCAGCCTCCCAACATTAGATGCAGGTCGTGCTGGCGGTCAATGGCAGGCTCTTCGTAAACTTCAGATTCTTAGACTGGTATTTGCTCTCTCCTGCCCCTCCAGGGGTAGCCCTTCCAGGATGTGGCTGTGGGCCCAGGCCACTCCCTCCCAAGGTAGAGCAGACCACTTCAGAAGCCTCCGCTGCATAGCCCCTTGCAGGCAGCGGACTCCCAGGGCCCAGCCTGGCTGCAGCTGCTGGCGCCCACCCCTCCTGGCGGCCAGCAGCAGGCACAGCTCTTCCCCCACTTCCTGTCTCTGGAGCGGGGCCAGCCAGCAGCTGGGCTGGGTTTTGCAGCTGGACTACAGCTGTGGTCTCAGTGCCCTGGGGGATGGGACATGGGACAGTCCCAGAAAAGGGGAGTAGTGAAAGGGGGGAATGTTGTGCTGCTGTGGGGGCGGTGTGGAGGGAGCTTGCTGGTTTGGGGTTGAGAATCCACACCATTCCCCCGACCCCTGACTCACCTCATCCCACCAAACATGAGGGCCCTGAGCAGGGAATGGGGCTCCTACCACCGCCTTCCTGAAGGAGAAGGCCTGCGGTGTGTTAGGGAGAGCCCTGGAGCACCAGGCCTGATTCTGTGCATTCCCTGTTCCTGGTGGTGTACAGCAAATGAGTCAGGCGTATTGTGTCCACCGGGCTTTTATTAGCTACTTCTAGACTTTAATACACACAAAGTTCAAGTAGTTCTGATCCTCCCACCACCCCATTTTACAGATGAGTAAACTAAGGCACAGAGCAGTAAGGTAAGTGGCTCACCTGCCAGTCGTGGGTAGAACTGAGTCTTGTCCAGCACTTTCTAAGACCAAGAACAGAGCTGGTTTGTATCCCAGGCACAGCCTAAGCACATGGTGAGAGCTATGATGTCCTTTGTGCTATGCCCACCCCAACCCGAAACTGGTCCCGGCAGGTGCAGACATGGCCCTCTGTGTCCCACTTCTGTCTCGTTGGCACTGGGGCACCAGGAACTCACCAGGGCGTGGTAGAAAGAATGGGCTTGCTTTGCATTCTGGCTGGGTCATCCCTTCCTTGCTGTGCGATTTGGGGCAAATTGTTTGCACTCTCCGAGCTGCAAGCTTTTTCAGATAAACCTGGGGGACACTGGGTCCCCACTGGGTTGTAGAGAATGGGAGCCCTTGTGGTGTGACATCCTGGACTCAGTGAGCAGGGAACCCTTGTCCAGCACTTACCTCTTCTGGCTCCTGACAGCCCATGGAGCGGCTTCACCCCAGTCCTGTCATACTGAACTGTGTTTGCCAAGCCTTGCCCAATGCTTCCCATGTAACAGCACAGCTTGCAGCACGCCACAGCAACCAGGCGCTTCAACCTTTGCAATGTGAGAGAGCAGCTCACACTGGCTCCACTGCTCCCACATCACAAAGCCCTTCACTGCCCGCCTCCAGGTGCCAGCATGATCTTCCTTGGGGCATCAGGGCGCTCTGCTCCGGCCTTAGCTGTTGTCCTTTGGTCCATCGACCAGTTCATTGATCCTTGAGCTGTCAGTCATGGCTATTATGCTTACAGAGTGCCCCACCCAAAACTTTTTATTTGCAAAAAAAAAAGCCAATTAATGGGTGGGTTTTGGTGCAATGATTAAGTCACAACTTGGAATTCTTGCCCACTGTGTCACAGTGCTTAGCTAGACTCTGCTCTGCTTCCCATTCGGCGTCCTACCACTGCACATCCTAGGAGGCAGCAGGAAATAGCTCAAGTAACTGGATCCCAGCTGCTCTCCACTTCCAATCCAGTTTCAGGATAATGTGCCTGGGACGGCACAGGGGAGTACCTTTGGCCTGGCCTGACCCTGGGTGTTGCAGGTATCTGGGGTCGTAAACCAGCAGATGGAAAATATCTTTTTGTCTTTCTTTCTCTGTCTCTACCCCTCTGCATCTCAAAACACAATGACCTATAAAAAAAACCAGTTCAACTTTACACAGTTATTATTAAAGTTTATTAGAATTTTCTAGACAGTGCCAACACCTGACTTTTAAAAAACATATTCCATTTTAAAAAGATTTATTTTATTTAAAAGGTAGAGTGACAGAGAGAAGGAAAGAAATTTTCCGAACCACTGGTTTACTTTCCCATATGGCCAGATGGGTGAGATTGGGCACTCTGATATGGGATGTCACCATTGAAAGTGACAGCTTAGTCTACTGTGCCACAGTATCAGCCCCCACAGACTCTATTTTTAATGCACTTTTTCTTTTTTAAGAGTTATTTATTTTATTGGAAAGGCAGATATACAGAGAGGAGGAGAGACAAAGGAAGATCTCCTGTCCGATGGTTCACTCAGCAACGGTTCACTCCACAATGGCCAGAGCTGAGCCAATCCAAAGCTAGGAGCCAGGAGCTTCTTCCAGGTCTCCCACGCGAGTATAGGGTCCCAACGCCTTGGGCCGTCCTCGACTGCTTTTCCAGGCCACAAGCAGGGAGCTGGATGGGAAGCAAGGCAGCAGGGATTAGAACCAGCGCCCATATGGGATCCGGAGCACTCAAAGCGAGTGCTTTAACCGCTATGCTAACACACCGGACCTTTTTTTTTTTTAATATTTATTTATTTTTATTGGAAAGGCAGATATACAGAGAAGAGAAGAGAGGAAGATCTTCCGTCCGATGGTTCACTGCCCAAGCAGTCACCACAGCCAAGCTGAGCCAATCCGAAGCCAGGAGTCTCTTTGGGGTCTCCCACGTGGGTGCAGGGTTCCAAGGCTTTGGGCCGTCCTGGACTGCTTTCCCAGGCCACAGGCAGGGAGCTGGATGGGAAGTGGGGCCCACATGGGATCCCAGTGAGTTCAAGGCGAGGACTTTGGCCTCTTCGCTATTGTGCTGGGCCTGCACCAGGCCCTTTAAATGCACTTTTAAGTTGCAAGCAAAACTGAGTTGAAATGACAGTCTCCATGCTCCCCTGCTTGCTGCTGTCAACACCTCCCACCAGAGGATACCCTTGCTACTCTGGCATATCA
Organism: Ochotona curzoniae; assembly: GCF_017591425.1. Lineage (NCBI taxonomy): Eukaryota > Metazoa > Chordata > Mammalia > Lagomorpha > Ochotonidae > Ochotona > Ochotona curzoniae. The sequence continues at coordinate 6,964,515 of NW_024466004.1, read as the reverse complement.
CTGTCACCCAAAGTCCATGGTTTACATCCAGGCTTATCAGAGGAGATGGGCAGGGAGCACTCCCACCTATTGGTTCACCCCAAAAAGGCCTACGATGGCCAGGGCTGGGTCAGGACTCAGAAAAGCAATCCAGGTCTCCCAGATGGGTCAGAGAAACCCAGTGGTTTGAGTCTTCACCTCTGACTCCCTGTGTCTGTGCTGGTGGGAAAATACAGTCAGGAGCCAGAGCCGAACCCAGACATCCTGATGTGAGTGCGGGTGTCTTACATGCCGGGCCAAAGGCCTGCTCTCTAGCACTCACTCTTGGTGCTGTGTACCCCAAGGCTTCTGACGCATGGATGACAGCATGGATCTGCCATGACGGCATCACTCCGATTTCACTGCCCTATAAACACCCCCGTGCTGTGGCTGCTTCTCCTCCTCCCCCACCTGCCAACATTCCCCTCAGCTCTGCTTGCTGCCGCACCGCCCTGCCAGACCAGGATCTGCTCCTCCGTACCGTAACAAATCGACCAGTGTGCAGATGTTTTTGTGAGTCTCAGTTTCCCATTATTTAGGTAGTTACCAAGGAGCACAGTGTTGGCTTACGGGAGAGAATGTGCCCAGTTCTGTTAGGACCCAGCGTGGTGTCTTCTGAAGAAGCTGGACCCTTTGGCATTCCCACCTGTGGGGACTGAGGGTTTGTGCCACTGCTTGGCGCTGTCAGCGTTGTGGATTTCTGCCAGGTAATCAGGGTGTGCCGCATTGTGGTTTTCACTCATATTTTCCCCATGACACATGACCCTAGCAGCATTCTTTCATGCGTTAATTATCTGTTTTACCTATCTTCTTTAGTGAGGTGCTTATTCATGTCTTTTCTCCATTTTAAAATCAGGTGATTCTTTTTATTATTGTTGAGTTTTAAGGGTTCTTTGCACATTTGAGGGTAACAGTCTTTGATCAGATGTGTCTTTGGCAAATATTTTCTTTTGGTATGTGCCTTGTCTCATTTTTTTGACAGTATCTTTTTTTTTTTTAAGATTTACTTATTTTTATTGGAAAGTCAGATATGCAGAGAGGAGAGACAGAGAGGATGATCCTCCTTCTGATGATTCACTCCCCATGTGGATGCAATGGCCGGAACTAAGCTGACCAAGTCAGGAGCCAGGAGCCTCTTCTGGGTCTCCCATGCAGGTGCATGGTCCGAAAGCTCTGGGCTGTCCCCAGCTGCCTTCACATGCCACAAGCAGGGAGCTGGATGGGAAGCAGGGCTGCCAGGACTAGAACCAACACCCAAATGGGATCCTGGCACATGCAAGGCGAGGACTTTGGGTGCTAGGTTATAGCACCAGGCCCTTGACAGTGTCTTTTAAGGACCTTAAGTGCTACACTTTAAGTCCAGTTTATCAGTTATTTCTTTTGGGGACCATGCCTCTGGGGAAGTTATCCTCAGGGTGAGTGTTGGGCCTCATGATTCGGGCCCCAGCGAGGGCGTCCATATTCTCCATCCAAGTTCCTGCACCAGACTCCAGCTTCCTGCTAATGCAGACCCTGGGCAGGAGCTAAAGTTCCTGGTTTCCTGCTGTCCACGTGGGAGGCCAGGATTGGGTTCCAAGCTCCCATCTTTGGCCTCCTCCCAGTCCTAGCCAACCGTTGCAGATATCTGGGAGAAGAGAACCAGTGGATGGACTCTGTTTCTTTCTCTGAGTGCTTCATTTTTCAAATAAATTAAAAAAATAAATATAATAATAATTTAGAGAACCAAATAAAAAGTCAGTGGCAAACTCAAGGTCATCCAGATATTTTTCCTCTATGCTACCTCCCAGGAGCTTTATGTTTTAGCATGTGGCGCTGAAATCTGTTTTGAGTGACTCCCTGTGATTGACGGAAGGACTGTCTCCGGAGTCGGTTCTGTGCAGGTGGACAGCCTGTGGCTGCACAGCAGTAATGAGAAGGACTGCTCTGTTGTGCTTGTCTCTGCATGTTTGTCAAAGGTTGGCTGTCTGATCTGGGCTTTCTGTGCTGTTCCATGTCTGTCTACCCATTCTTGGGTTAACACCACACTGTCTTGATTTTGACTGGAGAATATAAATCCTCCCGCTTGGTTCTCCCTTAGGGTTGTGTTGATTAGCCTGGGTCTTTTGCCTCTCCATATATAAGCTTTTTTAAAAAAAAAAAATATTTATTTTAAATAAATAAATAATTCTTTTTAAAATATTTATTTATTTAGGAAAGACAGAGGTAAGAGCGAGACACCCACACACACATATCCTCTGATGCTTTCCCCAGTGACCACAATGGCCAGGGGCTGGGCTCGGCTAAAGCCGTGTAGGCAGGAACTTTTTCCCAGTCTCCCGCAGGAGTGGCAGGAACTCAAGTTGCTCTCAGGATTGTTTTGGCACTACAAACAACCCTGGCAGGAGGTCAAGGCGCATCTTCTGCTGTTAGTAGGAGGTTGGTTCAGAATTGGAGCAACCAACTGGTAGTTGGATGTGGGAGCTTTTTTTCTTTTTCTTTTTAAGCAAATTTATTGAGACAGGATTCACATGCCATATGGCGTATTACATTATGAATTGTTTAAAATAGTGTTAAAAAACATTGTTTATAACTAGAGTTTTCATGTCAAGAATCTTTAGGTATGCTCCACTGGCAACAATTATATTCACAATGTTGGCAGTCCATAGTTTCATTTACAAAACTTTTCATCACCTCAGACAGGAATTGTAACTATTAAGCAACAACTCCCAATTTTAGTTTTTCAGGGTTGCCATGATGCTGTACCAGGCACTGGGTGCTGAGAAAAAGCATCATCTTGCCATGTAGTTTCCAGAGCTGGAAGTTGGAAGTCAAGGTGCCGGCAGGCTGTGCTGCTTCCAACGGCTCCTGGGGTGGAGTCCCGCTTGGTCTCTCAGTCTCTTAGCAGTGACCTGTGAAGCTCCAGGGCTGGGAGATGTGTCCTGTGGCTGTTCTCACACCCTCCATCTTCTTCTTTTAAAAGATTTTAGAAAAAATTTTATTTGAAAGGCAGGTTTTCATAGAGAAGAGACAAAGAGGTTCTCCAACTGCTGGTTCATTCTCTGAATGGCCACAATGGCCAGAGCTGGGTTGGTTCAAAGATTGGAGTTAGGAACATTCTTCCAGGTCTCCCATACAGGAGCAAGGGCCCAAGCACCTGGCTCATTTTCCACTGCTTCCCCAGGCCATAAGCAGCAAGCTGGATTGGAAGTGGAGAATCTGGGGCTGAAACCAGTGCTCACCTGGGATGCCAGTGCTACAAATGGAAGAATAGTCTACTACGCCACCGTGCTGGTCCCCATCCATCTTCTGCTTGTGTCTGCCTTTGTGGCCATATTTCCTGTTCATTTGGGGGCATCAGCCATACTGGATTGGGGCTCGCTCTGGAGCGCCTCAACCTGGTTCCATCTGCACAGACCCTGTTTCCCAGCCTGGCTGTGGTCTGAAGGACGGTGAGGCTGAGACTTCAGTATATGCTTGTTAGTATATTGCTTCCCTCCTTGCTCCTCCCAACCTCGGGTTACTTCTGTTGCACTTTCTGTACCCGTGTGTTGCCTACTGCAGCTGTTTCAGAGAAGTGGAACCCGCTGCTTGTTCCAGTGCATCCGACTCGTTTCCCTTAGCATCCACACCATGGCATCTCAGAGCTTCGCTAGTCTGAACGGCTGGCTAGTATTTCATTGCGTGTAGATAGATCGTTGGGGTATTTCCATCTTTTGGCTACTTGAAATAATGTTGCAATGTAATACTATCTGAGGTTTGCTTCTTCTACACTATGTTGGTATCTGTGTCAGTTTTTAAAAGTTGATCATGGAGGGGAGCGTTGTGGCAAATCAGGTTAAGTTGCCATTTGGTATGCCCACATTCCATACAGGGGTGTCAGTTCAAGTCCTGGCTACTCTGTTTTGTTTTTAGTTCTTAACTGAATAGTTAGCTTATCAAAAATGTATTAATTTAATTAATTCATTTAGAAGACAAAGCAACAGACAGAAGGAGAGGGAGAGACAGAGAGAGGTCATCCACCTGCCGGCTCACTCCCTAAATGTTTGCAAGAGTTAGGTCTGGGCCATTTCAAAGCTAAGAGCTAAGAAATCCATCCTGGTCTCCCACACTGGGGGCAGGAGCCCAGGCACTGGGCTGTTACCTGCTGCCTCCCCAAATGTGTTAGCAGGAAGTGGAATTGGAAACAGAAAAGCCAGGAGTGGAACTGGCCTTCCAGCGTAGCATGCTGACATCACAAGCAGTGGCTTAGCTATCGGCAACACAAACACCAGTGCTGCCCATCACCTCCAAACTGTGTCTGATCCAGCTTCCCGCTGACATGCACCCCGAGAAGCATCAGGTCACAATTCAAGTGCTTGGACTCCTGAGAGCCACCTGCTGGGAAACCCAGATGGGCTGGCTTCAGCCTGACCTGGGCCTAGCTGTTACAGGTCTTTGGGACTAGAAAATGTCTCTCCCTCAGCCTTTCAAAGAAATAATTGAAGTGTGTTTTAAATCTCAAAGAATTGACCATCAGCACTAATATATGTCTATTTACATGATGTGGTATTATGTCACCTCACACATTGCTAGCCACATCAGTTAGCGTTCCATCAGGAAACTAAACTACCTCAAGCAGAGGCAGGTCAGCACAATGAGCTGGGTACCACGTCTTGGAAGGATGAAGGAGGAAAGGGAAGAAGGTGGTTCTCTGGGCTTGGAAACTTCCACACATGCAGAGAAAGCTCTTTCTGCCTCAGGCCTTCTCATCTCTCACTGATTTCCTCTCCTTGGCAGGACCTCGCGGAAGTTTGCCACGTGGGTTACAGGCTTCTATCCCCTACAAAACACAGAAGGGAGAGAGGAAAGCTGAGGGCCACCAGGCAAAGAGCCAGCCTGCTGCAGCGGCTCTCGCAGACACCCTGGCATTTCAGGGGTCTGTGAAGATTCACTTTCCTTTTTTATCCTCCCAAACACTGGACTACTTTAAAATTTTTATTTAGGGGCTCAACTTGATGACTCAGCCGCTAAATCCTCTTTGATGCGCCGGGATCCCATATGGGCGCTGGTTCATATCCCAGCAGCCCCACTTCCCATCCAGCTCCCTGCCTGTGGCCCGGGAAAGCAATAGAGGATGGCCCAAAGCCTTGGATCTCTGTGCCTATGTTGAAGACCTGAAGGAAGCTCCTGGCTCCTGGCGTTGAATCAGCTCAGCTCCAGCCTTTGTAACCACTTGGGGAATGAGCCAGTGGATGAAAGATCTTTCTCTCTGTCTCTTGCTGTGGATCTGCCTTTCCAATAAAAATAAATATATTTTAAAAATTTATTTAGAAATGTAATTCAATTTAGATGTCAAGGAAGCATATACCTTCCCTTTCATTCTGTTTCTTTTAGTGTAAAGTTCTATGTTATCTATTGAGATTATTCCTAGGAAACAATTATGTCACAGATATGAAAAGACTTAAGAGGGTATGGCGAGATAAGCCGTTCCCTACAATGCTGACATACCATACAGGCGTCAGTTTGAGTGTCTTCATTTCCAAACCAGCTCTCTGCAATGCACCTGGGAACACAGCAGAATATGGCCTAAGTGTGAGAGCCTCTGCACCCATGTTGGAGACCCAGATGGAATTCTAGGTTCCTGGCTTTTGCCTGGCTCAGCCCCAAGCTTTGTAGTCATTTGGGGAGCCAACCAGCAGATAGAAGATCTCTGTCTCTCCCTCCATGTCTCTGTCTTTCAAATTTATATATTTATGTGTTATATTTGGGCCTGGCAAGGTTAGCCTAGTGGCTGAAGTCCTTACCTTGCATGTGCTGGGACCCATGTAGACACCAGTTTGTGTCCCTGCTGCTCCACTTCCTTTTCCAACTCCCAACCTGTGGCCTGGGGAAGCAGTGGAGGACAGCCCAAAGCCTTGGGACCCTGCATCTACATGGGAGACCCAGTGGAAGCTCCCGGCTTTGGATCGGCTGAGCTCTGGCTGTTGTGGCCACTTTGAGGAGTGAACTAGCAAATGGAAGATCTCTCTCTCTGTATCTCCTTCTCTCTGTATATCCGGCTTTCCAATAAAAATGAATATATATATATATATATATATAAAGAGTGTTCTCCACTCTTACCATCTGAAGAAGTCAAGGTCTTGAAAGTGACGACTTGCCCAGAGGGCTCGGCTGCCGGAACATGCCTGCCTGAGAGCCTCGCTCATTGTCTGGGCGAGGTCAGGGTTGACTCGGCAGCTGCCTGCTGCCCACCACGCCTCCCAGGCCGGGCTGCGTGGCCGCAAGCCAGGACGTGCACGCCTCTTTCATGTTCCCCACACTCTTGGCGCCGAAGCCGAGAAGGGCTGACTAAGCTGTGACCTCTCCGGGGCTGGTGGCTTCCTTCTACTCCAGGAAATAGGGCATCCTGGCGGCTCCACGACCAAAAGGGCCAGGGCAAAGGTCAGGCAGTCTAGCAGCTGAGGCCTGGGCTGGGAGGGGAGGGGGCATGGGAGAAGGGAGCCCAGTTCTGTAGTTCCCAGGGTGGAGTGCACTACCGCAGAGTCGCTGCTATCCTCAAGGGGACCGTATTGTCTGCCTACAGCTCCTTCATGTGGGCAGACACATAGAATTAGGAGGAAGAGGAAAATGGCAGCTAGGGTGAGAAATAGCATTGACCTTGGCTGTTGATGTTCGGGGCAGGGTTGTTCCCATCTGTGGGGCTGTTATGTGCACTGTGCAAGTTGATCAGGAACCCATAGCCTCTCCCCAGCAGGTGCCAGGAGCTCCCTGGCCAGGACAACTCCAAATGCTCCCAGACATTGACAAAAGTCTTCCAGGTTTGGGGTAAACGCTCCCTTACTGGTTTATTCCTTAAAGTAGCAAGCGCCTCTGCTGATATGCCCAAGGGCAGAGCAGAGCCCTTGGCTTGCAAAGGATAGAGGCCCAGGCCTGTCTCTCCTCTGAAGGGTTCTGTCCTCAGGGAGTCCCTGGGCTAATGGGGGAAACTGCACAGTTGCTAGAAAAACAAGCAGCATGGTTAGTAAGAACACAGACTTGGAGCCAGAACACACAGCTTCAAATGGCGTCCCTGCCATTCATAGAGTGACCTCCCCACCTTTTGACTCAGTTTACTTCTAGCAATCACAACAGCCTTATAGAGTTTTATGAAATCGAGTGTTTAGTGTTAGAACAGACTTTTTTAAGAACAGATTTAGGTTTGCAGAAAAATTGAGAATCAATACAAAGAGATATGACACAGGTCATGGTCAGTTCTCCATGATGAACATAAATTCCAAAGAGTGGACCCACAGTAACCCTTTATACTGCTAGCTACTGCCACAGTTTTTTCCAGGGTGTCCTGGGACCTCATGTGACCAGTCATCATGACTTCCGGCTTCCTCTCTCAGCCCTGACAACGTCCAGGACCTGTGTGAGGAGTTGAAGACCCTGAGAGATGTGAGGGGTGCTAGCCAGGAGTTTTGCAGGATGTCCCTCTGGTGGAATTCGCCTGTGCTTTTCTCGCCAGGAGGCTGGGATTGTAGGTATGAGGAAGGACAGCCTCAGAGGTGAATGCCAAGCGCCTAGGGCAGCGTGTGTGGCCCGGGGTAAGCTCTGAAAGGATGGTCCAGGGCGATGCCTGAAGGTGAGGGTGGAGAGTTCCCACACCCAAACACACCCAGGGCAGCCTGGAAGACAGCGCCCCAGTCCCACTCCAGGCAGGTTCTCGGAAGTGATGAGTAAGTTAGCCATCCGGTGGAAGGAGACTGATGGAGACCTGGGAAGACGGCCATGGATTGTCCAGGTGGGCCCGCCAGTCCCAGAAACCTTACAGGGAGGGAAATGTTCCTGGAGGTGACTAGGGAACACACACAGCAGGATGACAGGACAGGGTCAGGGACCAGAGACACGGGAACTGGCCCCTTCTTTATTCTTCAAATATGTGTTAAAATATTTATTTATTGGTGTTACAGAGGGAAACAGAGAAGGAGAGATAGAAAGAGAGGAGAGAAAGAGAGACATCTTCCATCTGCTGGCTCAAATGGTCAAAATGGCTGGGCCTAGATCAGGGCCAAAGCCAGGAGCCTAGAACATTATCTGGGTCTCCCATATGGGTGTCAGGGACCCAAGCACTTGGTCCATCCTCATCTTTTTCCCAGTCACATTAGCAGGGTGCTAGATCAGAAGGGGAGTAGCCAGAACCATCATTCATATAGGATGGCAGCTTTGCAGTAATTAGCTTAACCTGATGTGCCACAACACCAACCCAAGGACGGGCCTTCCATCAATGGTTTTGCAGGTGAAGCAAGGTGGCAGGGCCCCAGGAACCCCTGGTCTGAGCTGTCAGGTCATCAGCTCACATTGGTGGAAACTGCTGATGCAGGTAACTCCAGTAGTGATGGGCTACCTGTGCACACCCTGACAAGTGTGGGGCTGAATGTGGAGACCGAGTCCTCAAATTGGACTGACTCTTCCAGACTGCAAACCTACCAGCTCTCCTTCCTAGTGGACTCCGTTCTTCCTGACCAACCCCAGCACCCCCAAAATCACTCAGTGGGTGACAGACACTACCATCTCTTCTTCTAAGCCGGGATGATGCCATGCCAGATCCCGTGGGAGGCCCTTTAACTCATGGTGTCATTTCCTCTCCACACCACACTTATGGCACAGACAGAGGAAGGGTCCTTTGCCCCTCTGCTCCCAGGTTAGCTCCTTGCTGGTCATTAATGTGCTGCAGTGACCTCGGAGTAAGTCACTGTGCTGGGTCAGCCAAAAACTTAATTGGAGGACGTGTGTCTGCTGTCTTGCAGGTCCTGAACAGTGGCCCTTCTAGATCCATCAGAAGGCTGCTGGTAGGCTAGCACTGTGTTAAGGTGTGCCGCGTGACCCTGACATTCCTCCAATTTGAGCTCCGGCTGCTCCACTTCCCATCCAGCCCCTGCTAATGTGCCTGGGAAAGCAGCAGAGGATGGCTCACATGCTTGGGTCCCTGCAGCCACGTGGCAGACCTGGATGGCATTCCAGGATCCTGACTTGGCTTTGTCCGGTTGCACAAAGCTGTTGTGGTCATTTGGGGAGGGAATTATTGAGCCAGAGCAGAGCTCTCTGTCTCTCCCTTTTAGTCTGTCACTCTGACTTTCAAATAAGTGAAAGCCAATCCTCAGAACAAATAAATAAACAAACAAATAAATGAAAACTGCTGCGGGGCTGGTACCATGATGTAGCAGGTTAAGCTTGGGGGGTGGGGCAGTTTGCATCCTGGCTGTTCTACTTGCCATCCATCTTCCAGCTTATGGGAACACAGTGGAGGATGACTCACGTGGTAGGGCCCTTACACCCCGTGGGATACTCTGGGCTCCTGGCTTTGGCCTGGCCTAGCCCGGCCATTGTGGCCATTTGGGGAGTAAACCAGCAGATTAAAAACCTGTATGTGTGTGTGTGTGTGTGTGTGTGTGTGTGTGTGTGTGTGTGTTCTCCCTCTCTCTGTAACTCTCCCTTTCAAATTAAAAAAATAATAATAATTTAAATATAACACAATAGGAGTATCTGGAATATACTGCAGCCATTAAATACTTAACTATTCTTTAAGGACCCGTGGCACAGCTCAAACTTGCAGGAGAGTGTGAGGTGCCAACAGGGTCATCATTTGAGACAAGGTAGAACCAGGCACAGTTGCTTAACTTAAGCTGTGGGGAATCTGAGAAGGCTTCTAGAAGGTGTGGTAGGGGGAGCTGATGTAATGGCTCATTGGGTAAATCCTTCACCTTCAAATGCTGGCATACCATATGGGTGCCAGTTCATATCCCGGCGGTTCCATTTCCCACCCACCTCCCCGCTTATGGCCTGGGAAAGCAGTAGAGGGTGGCCCCGAAGTCTTGGGACCCCACACCCACGTGGGAGACCTGGAAGAAGCTCCTGGCTTTGGACTGGCTCAGCTCCAGCTGTTGTGATCATTTGGAGAGTGAGCCAGCGCATAAAAGATCTTTCTCTGTCTCTCCTCTCTGTAAGTCAGATAAATAAATCCTAAATAAAAAGAAAGATGGTGTGACTGAGTTGGGCCTTGAAGAACAGGGAGGCCTCACTAAACAGAGAGAATGACAGAACAGTTCTGCTAGGACAGACAGCACATGCCAGGGCACGGAGCAAGGGAGACAGAGGCCCATGGCTTAGCTCTGACACTCCTCACAGCATCTCTCTTGAGTGGGTGCTGCCATCAGTCCCACTTGGCACAGCTCTGTCCTAGGTGAACCAAGGTAACACTGTGGCTCCCCAGGAAGAGAGGGGACTGGTGGGACCATTTCGCAGTTCAGGAAGTGCCCTCAGCCTGTGGAACAAAGGAGGGAGCGTGTGGAGGGCACGGGAGGAAAAGAGAGATGGGTCAGGGATGGAGATGGGAAAACTGGTGAGAAGCCAAGCGGCTCCGAGAGGCTAGAGGCCCACTTACCTTGGCAGGGCCTGAAATCCCAGCCTACCCTTTTCTGACTACACTCCCAGCTGGCCCTGCTTCCTGTTAAGAGAGGGCACATTCCAAGCTCAGCAGTGGCCCCAGATCCGCTGCAAACAGCAGCCCTGCTGGCCCCTCAAGCCTGAGGCCAGGTTCCAGAGCTGCCTGCAACCGCCAGGGCACAAACTGGGGGGATGAAAGCAAACCAAGACCAAGTCCAGGCACACCAAGAACTTTCCAGTGTGGTGGATGCAAGTCTCAGCTTGGTGGTGGGGCTGTTGTCACGGGGCTGGTACGTGGTGCATGTCCAGATTCACCGAGTTAGACATAATAAGCATGGGCACCAAGACAGCAGAAGGAGATGGAAAGGAAAAGAAAGAAGAAAAGGAGAAGAGATGCATGATACCAGGGCTGGGGGGGTAGGAGTGGGAAGTGGACGTGATGCTAAGGGATGAGGCTGATGAAAATGACCAGTGGGTCAACTTTGACTCACAGGCTAAGCCATCACATGTCGGCATCCCTAGTGGTGCTGGTTCAAGTCCTCACTATTCCACTTTTGATCCAGCTCCCTGTTAATGTGCTTGGGAAAGTAGCACAAGATGGCCCAAGTCCTTGGACCCCTACATCCATATGCAAGAACTTGATGGAGTTCCAGGCGCCTGGCTTTGGTTGGGCTCAGCTCTGGCTGTCACAGCCGTTTGAGGAGTGAACCAGCGGATGGAGGGTCTCTTTCTGTCACTCTGCCTTCCTAATAAATAGTAAAACAGTGCCTGGGCCTGGGCGCTGCCTCAAGCTGTGAGATGTAAGCAGCTGGCTGGGTTCCTGCTACTCACACGGGGACCTGGACTGATTCCCTAGCTCCCAGCTTTGGTCCTGGCCACTGAGGAAATTTGGGGAGTGAACCTGCAGATGAGAGATTTTGCTCTCTCTGCCTCTCAAATAGTAATAAAAGTGGACTTTCAACAACTGCACCCATGCAGGGTTGGGGTGTGACCAGGTACAGTGGAGGGAGCGGAAGTAGGAGGGGAGCAGGTGTTGGCACACAGCACTCCTTCAGGAAAGCTGCCAGGGAAAGGAAACGCAGGAGTGAAGGCACTGGGGTTGCGGGGGCGGTGTGAGGCGGGAAGGTTTCCTGTTAAGAAAGGCATAAATGGCTTGATTTCAATGGCTCAAATGGCTAATCCTCCCCCTTCAAGTGCCAAGCGTGCTCATTTGTGTTCTGGTTGTTCCACTTCCCATCTAGCTCCCTGCTAATGTGCCTATGAAAGAAGGATGACCCAAAGCTTTGGGACCCTGTACCGCTGTGGGAGACACAGAAATTCCTGGCCCTTGGCTTCGGATCAGTTCAGCTTTGGTTGCCTGGGAGTGAACCTGCAGATGGAAGATCTTGCTGTTTCTTCTCTCTGTACATCTGCCTTTTAAATCCTAAGATTTATTTATTTTTATTGGAAAAGCAGATGTACTAAGAGAAGGACAAAAACAAAGATATTCCATTCGAGCTGAGCTGATCCAAAGCCAGGAACCAGAAGCTTCTTATGGGTCCCCTGTGCATGTGCAAGGTCCCAAGGCTTTAGACCTCCTTAACTGATTCCCCAGGCCACAAGCAGGGAGCTGAATGGGAAGCAGGGCCGCCAGGATTAGAACCTGCACCTGTATGGGATCCTGGCATGTGCAAGGCAAGGACTTTAGCCGTTAGGCTACTGTGCCGGACTCGAGGTGGGGGAGGTCTCAATGGCCACCCTGGCAGAATCGCTTCATCCATCGCTGGCACACTGCCGGCCATGTACTCTCCCAGTCCTTTCCCCCAGCATCTGTTGTGGCCCTGACACTTGACACTAAGGGAAACAGGCAGAGGCAGCATTTGTGACCCGTTTAAAGGATCACATCTGGTTAGCACTGCCCTTAGGCAGGGGACAGAGGGGTCACTAGATAGTGAAACTGATTTTCCTTCTTTCTTATTTATTTATTTGTTAAGGATTTATTTATGTGAATAACAAAGGTTGAAGCTAGGAGCCTAGAACTCCGTCTTGGTCTCCCACCTGGGTGCAGGGGCCCAAGCACTCGGGCCATGGTCTGCCGCCTTTCCAGGTGCAGCATCACAGAGCTAGACTGGGAGTGGAGCTGCCAGGGCTCAAACCAGTGCCTGTATGCGAGCTGTCACTGCAGATGGTGGCTCAATGTGCTGCACTGTGGCTCTCAGACTTTGAATGAGAAACCGAAACAAATGAGGTGACCTGTCTTTACCCTAGCTCACTGCCTGAGGCGGTTTCCAGGCTTCAGGTCAGGCTGTGGGGAATCCTAACCAAGCTCTCTGGTGCCTGCCGGTTAGAATTTGCAGAGCAGACCGCAGGGAGCGCAGGGTGTATCTGCAAATCCGCAGAGGTGTCTCCGTGACACTCAGGCCCATCCTGGTATGCACATGCCTGCAATCCAAGACTGTGTGCAGAGCCCCTGCAGGCTGAGCAGTGCCTGCAGCTGACACAGACCTGGCTTAATCTGCAGTCCCCACAGGCAGAGTGGATAAAGCTTGTAATACCTGGAATATCGGGTGCAACCTCAGAAGATATTGTCTTACAAGAACCTTAGAATAATAGCTCCTCTCTATCTGGCCTCATAAATTTGAAATGCAAGCATCAAAGGGAAACATATGCCTCAAAGTGTGCTAGCTGCGGGCCCAAACAAAACCCAACACCATCTCAGGGAATGCAACAAACTCAGAACTAAACAAAGTAAAACATGATGCCCAGCATTCAATTAAATGACAGTTGACAACCTTCACACAGACGCAGGGGGCCTGTGCTGGTGCATAGTAAGTTACGCCTCCACCTGTGGTGCTGGCACGAGTCCTGACTGCTCCACTTTTGATACAGCTCCCTGTTAATATGCTTGGGAAATCTACAAAAGATGACCCAGGTGTTTGGGCTTCTGTGCCCATAGGAGACCCGGAAGAAGTTCCAGACTCTTGGCTTTGGATAGGCTGTTGCAGCCATTTGGGGAGAGAAACAGCAGCTGAAATCTCAGTCTGTCTCTCCTTCTCCCTCTGTAAATCTGAATAAATTGGGCCTAGTGCAGTAACCTAGTGGCTAGGGCCCGGTGCGGTGGCACAAGTGGTTAAGGTCCTCGCCTTGCACGCCCGGGATCCCATATGGGCGCCGGTTCTAATCCCGGCAGCCCTGCTTCCCTTCCAGCTCCCTGCCTGTGGCCTGGGAAAGCAGTCGAGGACGGCCCAAAGCTTTGGGACCCTGCACCCGCGTGGGAGACCCAGAAGAGGCTCCTGGCTTCGGATCGGCATAGTATCGGCCGTTGTGCTCACTTGGGGTCTTAAAGAAGTAACCTAGTGGCTAAAGTCCCTGCCTTGCATGTGCTGGGATCCCATATGGGTGCTGGTTTGTATCCTGATTGCTCCACTTCCCTTCCAGCTCCCTGCCTGTGGCCCGGGAAAGCAGTAGAGGACGGACCAAGGCCTTGGGACCCTGCACCCGCGTGGGAGACCCAGAAGAAGCTCCTGGCTTCGGATCGGCTCCAACCATTACAGTCACTTGGGGAATGAGTGAAAGTGAGTCCAGTACCTGGGTCCCTGCACCCCCAGGAGACCTGGACGGATTCCTGATCCTGGCTTTGGCCGCAGCTCCTGGTTCTCATTCCCTGTGTATGTGGAAGTGACAGTAATGGCTCAAATAGTCCTGGCCAGTGTCGGGGGGAGACTAGGGGGAGCTTCCAGCTCCCAGCTTTGGCCCAACCCAGCTCCAGTCATAGTGGGCTTTGGGGGAGTGAATCAGCCTGTGGGCGATCTCTCTCTCTCTCTCTCTCTCTCTCTCTCTCTGTCTCGTCCTTACTCAAATGAAAAAGACAGCTCTTTGGGACCAGTACTGTGGCGCAGCAGGCTAATGCCTTGTGTGCTGCTGGCATCCCCTATGGATGCCAGTTCATGTCTTGGCTGCTCCACTTCCCATCCAGCTCCTTGCTTATGGCCTGAGAAGGCAGCAAAGGATTATCCAAGTCCTTGGGGCCCTGCACCTGCATGGGAGACCTGGAAGAAGCTCCTAGCTTTGGATTAGCTCAGCTAAGGCTGCTGTGGTCATTTTGGGGCATGAACCAACAGATAAAAGACCTTCTCTCCATCTCTGTTCCTCTCTATAAATCTGCTTTTCCAATAGAAACACACGCACATATATAAGACACATTTCTGTGCATCGTGCTGGATTCGTGAGACGGCACATGTGTCAGACAGGAAGCTGGAGCATGTGCTGTGGAGTCATCTGTTGGCTTCATTTGTAACTTCAACAATCTAGATCTAGATTTGGGGAGGCTTTCTTGCTCTGGGACACATGGAAGATGGGGAGTGCCTGCTGGGTGATACGCCAGGATTTCACCCAGGAGCGAGTGGACAGGGTGTTTGACAGGAGAACAGCATGGACCAGATTCTGCAAGAGACTTAGGGAGATGCCACAGGACTTCTGCAGGAAGTGGAATTTCGTGTGGAAGAGGGTGGGTGAGAGGAAAGGAGAACATGTTATGGGGCGTGCTGCTGTGGGAGTGGGGGGAGGCTGGAGCGCACAGCCTTTTCCTCTGCGGACAACACACTGTCCAAGGAGACGCTGGGGGAGCGGGGAGAGGAGAGCTTGCAGCTGGAGCAGGGAAGGCCCTGGGTTCTGCCTCCCTTTACCGCAGCCAGCTCCCCAGCACCCTCAGGAGGGGAGCCCAGATCACTTGTGGCACTACACGCCAACTCAGAGGCGGCAAAGCAAACTCCGCTCCTGCTGGAGCCTGTGCCTGCCAGGCGCTCCCAGACTCCAAGCCAGGAGTCGGCTGCCGACCGGCTGCCCTGGGCCAAGACTGTTCTCCTTGCTCCTTGTCTTTCTGTATGCAACTGTTTTGGAGCCAGCATGAGGGCAGGGAGGGCAGACGTAGGTTGGCTTCGGGAGGGCGGTGGGAGACCAGGGTTTGTTTTTGTGTTGTATTTTTTTTTTCTATTGATTGGAAAGCTAGAGTTACAAAGATAAAAGGAGAAAGAGCTCTTCTACCTGTTGGTTCACTCCCTGAATGGCTGCAGCTACCAGGACACAGCCTCGCTGAAGCCAGGAGTCTGGAGCTTCTTCTGGGTCTCCCAGGTAGGAGAAGGGGCTCAAGCACCAGGGCTATGCTCCACTGTTTTTGTAAGTGTATTGGCAGGGATCTGGGTCTGAAGTGGCAGAGCCAGGACTCAAACCAGTGCCCTCATAGGATACTGGCATTGCAGGTGGTGGTTTAACCCACTAGGCCACAGCACTGGCCTAGAGACCAGGTTTTGTATCAAGGGTTAACCCTGAGCTTTTGGGAAAAAGGGGTTCTTGGCCAGTAGCTCTGACAGAAGCAGTCCTGAGAAGTCCCCTGTCCCTGATCCTCCCTCTCCGATCCCACCTAAAACACACCTGGCATCATGTGGCCCCATGTGACCAGCTTCCTGCAGCCCAGTGGCCGTCACATAACTGCCGGCAGCGGCAGTCCCTGAGCTGGGCCAGGTGGGGCTGGGGTCATCAGGCTCCCTTCAGGGGCAGCATCGCCTGTTCTCTCTGCGTCATGCTCCCATATCCTGCGGGACACTGCTGTGGGATCACCGGAGAGGGATGGGAGGGGACAGTGGAGGGCATGTGGGACTCTGCCAAGTGTAGCTTCTTTGGTTTCTCCGAGCTCGCTTGAGTCAGGGAGCTGGGTAGGAGCGAGTCTCAGCCTCGGGCCCTGTTGCTCAGAGGTGCCTGGAAGGCGGAAATGGAGCAGAAGCTGTCTCCTGCCCTTCTTGGCTGCTTTTGCTCTCTGGGAAGGAGCCATGGCCCTCTGTGGTTTCCTGGCTGGGGGCAGAGTGGAGGGGAGGAAGGGTTGGCAGCAGTGGCCAAGGCGGCTTCCTGATCCTTGGACTGCCAGCCTGGAGGATAGCGGTGTCTGCTCTTGGGCAATTAGCTCCAAGGGGGCCTCTGTGGAAGCTGCCCCCTTGGCAGGTCCCGGGTTGGGGGTGGCACCTCCTCTGATGGAGATTGCCATTGCTGTTCCCCTATCCGAGTGGGAGGAGCCATGCCCACTCTCACATCTCTCCCTCCCTGCTTGTCTCCTCCTTCTTTGCTCGCTAAGTCTTCTCCCCTCCATAGCTATGCCCACCCTGCAGCTCAGGGGCAGTCAGCCCCTGCTCACTGTGGGAGTTCTGGGATGAGAATCCAGAGGAGTGCATTGTAGTCCTGCTACCCCCCAGCTGAACCCCAGGGGACATGTTGCTTCTTCTCTGTGGGCCTCAGTGTGCTGACCTGTAAAATGGAGAGTTGAAACGTTCTCTTCCAGCTTGAACGCATGCATGACTCACCTGACACACATGGAGGGCCAGCTGGCTGACAGGTCCTGGGCTAGGTGCTGAGGCACCGAGATGAACCGGGCCTGCTCCTTGTCCTGGGGAAATTCACCTCCCAGCAGCCAGGTGAACAGGTGCGTGGGGAACAGAGGCCTGCCGGCTGCAGCTGGAGGCGCTAGCTGCCGGCACCCAGCTTGTTAGGGAAGCAGGGGTCTCCCTGTCTTAACCCCCTACTCCCCTCCCCGCCTCGCCTTTCCTTCCTGCTTCCCAGGCTGCCACACCCGGTTCTACAGGATTCTTTAGACTTTGAGTATAGCAGCCACATTGCTACATCTGTTTCTTTCAGTGAAGTGTCAGTTACCTCCTCATTCTGTGAGTGTGGGTGAAATGCTCCCTCCTGGCTCTCCCCAGGAAGCCTCGTGCGTGGCCCTCCTTCCCCAAAGTGCTTACCTGTTCCTTGGGGTGGCAGTGTTCTCACTGTAAAGGTTTTATGCTTATTTACAGCTAAACCACATACTGTTATGACACTTCTATTTGCTTGTTTGTTTCTTTACGTTGAAAAGATGGAGTTTACAGAGAGGAGAGACAGAAAGATTTTCTGTCCGCTAATTCACTCCCCAAGTGGCCACAATGGCCGGAGCTGACCTGATCCAAAACCAGGAGCCAGGAGCTCCAATGGGTCTCCCACGCAGGTGCAGGGTCCCAAGGCTTTGGGCTGTTCTCTACTGCTTTCCCAAGC
The DNA here is from genome assembly GCF_017591425.1 of Ochotona curzoniae. Taxonomy (NCBI): domain Eukaryota; kingdom Metazoa; phylum Chordata; class Mammalia; order Lagomorpha; family Ochotonidae; genus Ochotona; species Ochotona curzoniae. The sequence goes on along the minus strand of NW_024466004.1, from coordinate 6,947,061 downwards.
CACAAGCAGGGAGCTGGATGGGAAGTGGAGCAATCAGGACACGCATGAACCAGTGTTTATATGGGATGCTGGTGCTTGCAGGCAGAGGATTAGCCAACCAAGCTATTGTGCTGGATCTGTTATTACATTCCTTTCTACCTGTTTTCTCCCTAGAGTTAATTACATTTTTAAAAAGATTTTATTCATTTTTATTGGAAAATCAGAAATGCAGAGAGAAAGAAAGACATAAAGGAAGATCTTTCATCTGTTGATTCATCCCCAAGTGGCTGCAATGGCCACAGCTGAGCCGATCCAAAGCCAGCAGCCAGGAACTTTTTCTTACGCAGGTGCAAGGTCTCAAGGCCTTGGGTCATCCTCCACTGCTTTCCCAGGCCACAAGCTGGGAGCCTGATGGAAAGCGGGGCCGCCAGGATATGAACCGGTGCCCTTATGGGATCCCAATGTGTGTCAGGCAAAGATTTCAGCCACTAGGCTACTGTGCCAGGCCCACATTTTTTCACTTGACTTATTTTCTTTTTATATGGGAAAAGTCTTCAGCAAGTTCATAGAAAATGTTTATTATGAGGACTGACATTGTGGGGCAGTGGGTAGAGCTGCCACCTGCAATGCTGGCGTCCTCTATGGGTACCCGTTGGACTCCTGGCTACTTCACTTCTGATCCAGCGCTCTGCTAATATCCCTAGCAAAGCAGTGGAAGGTAGTTGCAGTGTTTGAGTCCATGCACCCACCTGGCAGAGCTGGAAGAAGCTCTGGGCTCTTGGCTTCGGATTGGCTCAGCTCTGGCTGCTGTGGTCACTTGGGGAGTGAATCAATGGATGGAAGATCTTCCTCTCTGTCTCTCCTCCTCTCTGTAAATCTGATTTTGCAATAAAAAAAAAATACATCTTTAAAAGAAAACTTTAAAAATTTGTTCTGAAAAAGCTACACATGTATTTCAAAAGTTTTTGCACCAAAATAAACATCTTCAGATTCTTTTTTTTTTTTAACCAGTCTTTTGAAATACCTTTATATTAAATTCATCTCTCCAATCTTGGGGGCTGGAATTGTGGCAGAGTGGGTTAAGCTGTTGCTTGAGTTGCTGGCATCCCATGTTGGAGTGCCAGTTAAAGTCCTTGCTGCTCTGTGTCTCATCCACATACCTGGGAAAGCAGTGGAAGATGACCCAAGTATTTGCTCCCCTGACACTCATGTGAGAGATCCAGATGGAATTCCAGGCTTCACTGTGGACCATTCCCAGACGGTGCAATGGTTTGGGAAGTAACCAGTAGGTGGAAGATTTCTCCTTCTCACCTCCATCACTCTACCTTTCAAATAAATATTTAACCAACAAGTAAGCAACAGACACACACACACACGCAAAAAGCCACCATCTTGGGTCTTGCCTAGTGGAGCAGTAAGTCAAGAACCTCTCTGCATTGCCAAATCAGCCCAGGAAAGGAGCCTGAGAGTATATGCAGGAGAAAGCTTGCTCTCCGGAACACGCTCTCCGACCCTGCATTCAGACGGCCGGCGTTCTGTGCATCCTGTCTTTTGGAAACAGTCGGGGCCTCCCCAGTCTGATCCGGCCCCAGGGCGTCTGACCCTGGGACAACGCGCCCCTCACCTCTTTCTTGCCCTGACCTCTTCGCGCCCATCTTGCTGGTGGTGGGAAATGCTGAGCCGGAGCTACATACAGCGCGAGGAGCTACATACAGCGCAGGTCCCTACACGCCTGGGCACTGCTCTTAATGAGCGGTGTGACCGGCTGGGACTCTTCTGCCCGCCTCCTCAAAGCCAGCATGGGCGCTCGCCACATTCCACAGCAGCGCTGAGCTCGCATCCCTGCACGTGGCTTAGTTTCCTTGTTGGCACTCCACAGGAACCCCTGCTGGGGTCGGAGAGTGTGTTCTGGGGAGTGAGCGTGCCCTACATACACTCTTGGGCTCCTTTCCTCGGATAACTCTTGCATTACTGCTGGAGGGTTTCTGTGCCCTGGCCCCTCTGCTTCTCTCTCTGGATCTCCTGTGAGCAGGTACGGGGTCTCAGATTCTGTTGTCTTTTCTGTTTTTCTCTATCAGCTGTTTTTGGTGTCTTCATATCCAGCCCCTCCCGCCTTTGTTCTCCTTCATCTTCTTTTTCAGATTTATTTATTTATTTTTAAGATTTATTTATTTTCATTGCAAAATCGGATATACAGAGAGGAAGATCTTGTGTCTGTTGATTCACTCCCCAAGCAGCCACCACAGCCAGAGCTGAACCAATCCAAAGCCAGGAGCCTCTTTCAGGTCTCCCCTGTGGGTACAGGGTCCCAAGGCTTTGGGCTGTTCTGGACGGCTTCCCCAGGGCGTAAGCAGGGAGCTGGATGGGAAGCAGGACTGCCAGGATTAGAACCGGTACCCATATGGGACCCCAGCCACTAGGCTACCATGCTGGGCTCTATTTTCCTTCTTTCTGCGATCTTGTTTTGTTAAGTTTCTGAGCTCTCACTCTGTCCTCAGGACGCTCACTGGTACAGCAACTTGTTTCAAGGAGGCAGGATCACACTGTTGAGGTGGCATCCTCCGAGTTGCTTACTGTCTGTTGGTTGGTTTTGATCCGGGGGGTGAGGGAGAAATGGCAATTTTTGTCCCAGTTTGCTTTATTTATTTTTCATTTGGTTTGAAAGGCAGAGTGACACAGGTCTTCCATTTGCTGGTTTGCTGTCCCAAGTGCCCTGTGCAGCAGTGCTCCGGCCAGGAGTCGAAAACTCCAGTGAGATCTCAAGGACTTGGTCTCCTCTCCCCCAACCTCCCGGCTGCCCAGCGGAGTGCTTCAGCAGGAAGCTGGGTCAGAAATGGAGGTGGGCCTCATCATGGTCTCGTGATGCGGTGTCCAGGTGGCAGCTTCACCTGCTGGGCCACTATCCCTGCCACCATCCCTGCTTTTCTTGCTTTCCTTATCTGTCTGGGGAGCCGTGTGTGTGTGTGTGTGTGTGTGTGTGTGTGTGTGTTAGCAAAGCACGATTTATTGTAAGTCAGAAAACCCATGCCGCAGCAGCCCGGGGTGGGGTTTCCAGGAGAGGATGGCAGGCTCCACGCAAGAGTGAGACTAACAGCTCTGAGTCCGCAGGGCCAGCCTCTGGGAACCCCTGCTCCCACTGGTGCTCAGTGCCCTCCAACACTTGCAGCCCAGGACCCTCTGCTCACTTCTCCAGCATGGCCACCTCTTGTCACCAGGTGGGCTAGTGACAGGGTCAGCAGGGGTGGGAGGAAGTGGGGCAGAGCCTGACCGGGCATAGTGGAGGAGGCTGCTTCAGCTGACCTCCACTTGTGTGCCTGACTTCTTTTTGCAGACTGGACTTTGGGTTCTTCAAGCAGCTTTCGGTGAAATTGGCAGGAAGCAGAGACAGCTCGCACGTAGCCCCTGCCCTCTCTCCACTGTCCGCTCCCTGCCTGCCCCAGACCCGAGCAGCACGTTTGTGACAGTAGCTGATCCTGGCAATCCTAAAGAACACATGATTGTCACCCACATGCATGGTTCACGCTGGGGAGCCCTTGATGTGGCACTGTCCTGGGTTTGGGCCAAGGAGTAACAACAGTCAGTAACAACACAGGAGTGTGTTACAGGAGTAACAACCACAGTCACAGTCTCACAGAGGAGTGTGCATCTTCTTCCTTGCTACAGATGCACCTGCGCCCCCATCCCCCACACACCTCTCAGCTCTCCTCACTGCTGGGCCAGGACCCAGCTCCAGGCTCAGCCCCTCTCCAGCTTCTGAAACTCGCTGCTTTTGTCAGCTGTTGGGTTCTGCTTGTGGACAAGTAAAACTCCCTCCATTGCAGCTCAGCGGGACTTAAGGAGGCAGTGAGCTCAAGCCACCATCTTTAATTAGAAGTTGCTCCAATTGGGCTCTCTGTTGTCACCTCAAGTTCAACGTGACCCAGGCCAATCCTCTCATCTTCAACCTCAAAATAAGCTCCTTCTCCATATAACCCCACAGCTGCCCGTGACTTCCGCCCCCTCTGCTTGCTGGGATTTAAAGCCATAGGGTCCCTTGGTGCCTTGTTTTCTTGGCTCCTGTTCGTGCAGCGCTAGCCAGTGTGTTCTGCTTCTCGCCTTACCGTGTACATGTTCCCTCCCCTCCGCTCTCGGCTGCCACCCAGAGCTGGCCTGACGCAATGTCCAGTTTCTGAGCTCTGAGCTTTCCTTCCCCATGTCTACAACAATTCTGTTTCCAAGGAAAACGCTGCCATCAGGTTTTTCCCAACTCAAAAATATTTTGAGAATTGGTGCTGTGCTGCTGTGGGTAAAGCTGCCACCTGTTACAGCCTGCATCTTATATAGTCACCAGTTCGAGTCCCTGCTGCTCCACTTCCCACTCAGCTCCTATTCACTAGCCTAGGAAAGCAGGAGAGGATGGCTCAAGTTTGAGATCCTGTGCTCATGTGGGAGACCCAGAAAAAGCTCCTGGTTCCTGTTTTCAGATCGGCCCAGCTCTGGCCGTTGTGACCATTTGGGGAGTGAATCAATGAGTGGAATATATCTGTGTCTTTCCCTTTCTGTAACACTTGCGAAAATAAATCAATCTTTAAAAAGTATTTCCTCTAGAATGAAAAGTCCACATTGCTGAGTTGGGCAGGCACCTTTCCATAGTCCGGCTCCAGCTGCTGCCTGCACTGGACTCGCCTCACCCCTGCTGGTCAGATGAGCACGCTGCCCTGCAGGTCTTCACGTGCCCGTGCTGCCCTCGGCGACTCTTCACAGGTTGATTATTTATTTATTTGAAGGTGAGTGAACAGCAGAACTCTCATCTACTGGGTGGTCCACTCTTCAAGTGCGTGCAACAGGCGTCAAAGCTAGGAGCCTGGTGCTCCATGTGGGCCTCCCCCAGGGATGGCAGGGGCTCAGCTCCTTGAGCCATCACTGTCACCTCCCGGGAGGCCACAGTCAGGAGCCAGATCTGGGGACTGAACGCAGGGAATCCAGTGTGGGACACAGACTTCTTAACCAGTGTCTTACCTGCCTGGCAGGCTGCGCACCTGCCCCAACCTCATTACTTTTCTATTTCTATTCTTTTCTCCACTTCTGCCTCCACTGCACCATATTAATAATCATTTCTGCAGGAGGCCTTCTGAATAATTGAACTCCCTGTAGGCTCATAAGCAGCAGCTTCGCTATATTGAAGAGTACTTGGAGTGCACAGGAAGTGGAGTAGGTTCTGCACGTGGCTGTCCCTTGGCTTGTTCCCTCACTCCTTCACCCATCAATGCTCTCAATCCTGAACCATTCTCTTAGCCCTAGGGGGCAGGGCCTGTGCCAACCTACTGCTTTCAGGATCCCCCACTGCACCCTTCGCCAGCCTGGGCGTGCATGAGATGCTGATAGATTGGTAGTTTGTGTGCTCCACGGGCACATTTGGGATGGCTTGTTGGTGTGGCAGCAAAATCAGAAAGCCAAGCCAGGCCTGGGTGAGGCCAAGGTGTGACGGTTGGACAGCCAGAGACCACAGTGGATGGTGGGAGAGGGGTCTTGTGTTCTTTGGGAAGCAGGAAGCAAGAGAGAAGGAAGCGGGTGGGTGGAGAGAAATGCGTGTGGATGGGGAAGCAGCCCAGTGGGGGTGGCAGGTACAGTGGGGGAGCAGTGCGGGAGGTGGGCCAGCCTCCTGGGCTGATGTCTTAGGAGCAGCTTCCTTGTGCTAAGCCCACCAGCCTGTCCTCTCTCCTGGTCTCTGGCCTTCCAACCCCCTGGAGCATCTCCAGCCCCTTCGTGCTATGGTTTGCATGTTGAAACTGCTCCCCGCCAGCCCCCATCTTGTTCTTATAGTCTTCGCCCAGCCCCTGCCCTGGTCTGAAGGTCCAGGCCCAGACCTGTGCTTCTGCTTGCAATTCCCAACCCCTCCTTGTTCCCCGCCGCCAACCCCAAGTCCCATGGCTGTGTCCCGGTCCTCCTAGCAGAGGGGGTCCCCAGCCCTCTTTCTGAGTACCTTGGATGGAGTTAGCTGCTGAGTAGCGAGCGCTCTGTTCTGTCTGCTGCAGGAGGGGCTGGTTCACACACACCCCTAAGTCTCATGCAATGCCCTCCCCATGCTTGTGGAAGGTGCATGGCATCACCACAGGGGGCATTTCAACAATACAAACCTCTGCCCCTGCGCTAGGGCTGAACTCATGGAGACAGCTCTCCCCTCCACTCTCTCCCCACACCGCAACACCTCAGGAACCCTTCTTGCGCCTTCCTGGTTCTTACACATCACTCAGGCCCAGGAGGTCAGAAGCCCGCAGCTGCTGTATCCACAGGGTTGTCTCCCAGGCCTACCTGCCTTTGCCTTGGCCACTGTCCTCCTAGTTCTTCTTCCTATTCACCCCCTGACCACCTCTGCCAGCCTCCAGAGCCAGAGGTGGGACTAGATGGGTCACCAGTGTCTTTCTCTCTACCTTCTGTACAGGGGACAGCTGATGCCCCCTGCAAGCCTGGGTTAATATTTTATTCTCTCCTTTGCCCTGGCTGCAGTTGGGGGAAACCTGAAAGTCTCAGAATTTTCCCTGTGTTTGTGAAGCATTTGGGGCAAGCCCATGACACAAAGGGCAGCAGGATGAACCTGCACGCCCACAACACGTGCCTGATGCCTCCTGGGCAGCCGCTTCTCACCACATGCCCACTGCCTCTGACAGGTGGCCATGGGCTTTACCATTCTGATGTGTTCTTCAGATGCTATGTTTACAATGGTGCTTCCAAGCACTCCTAGGAAAATGGGGTTCAAAGGTAAGTTTATTTGGGGACTAAAAGGATGGTGAAGTCTGAGGCCAGTGTTGTATGGTGCAGTTGACTAAGGTCCCTGCCCAGGTGCCTGGGAAGGCGGTGGTGGATGATCCAAGTACTGGAGCCCTGGTTACACACAGGGCTTCATCCTGGTCCAGCCCTGGGTGCTGCAGCCTTCTGGGGAGCGAATCAGCGGGTGGAAGATCTGTCTTTGATTCTCCTCTCTCTGCCTTTCAAGTAAATTAATTTGGGGCTTGGCACCGTAGCTCAACTGGCTAATCCAGCCTTCATGCCCCAGAATCCCATATGTACACTGCTTCATATCCCAATTGTTCCCTTTCTGATCCAGCTCCTTGCTCTTGAGCTGAGAGAACAGCAGAGGATGGCCCAAATCTTGCGGCCCTGCACCTGCCTAAGAGACCCAGAAGAGGCTCCCGGCTCTGGATCAGCTCAGTTCCAGCCATCGTGATCTTTTGGGGAGTGAACCAGCAGATGAAAGGTTTTTCTCTGTCTCTCCCTAAATCTGCCATTTAAACAAAAGGGACAAAACTTGAAATAAGTCAGTTGTGAGATTAAAGACCCTGTGTTTATATGCCTGTGACATATAACATCTGCACACTCTTAGACAATACAGGTTTGGGAATGGAGACACTATTTATTCCTCTTCCTTTTTTTCCCCTCCTTTTTGCTCTTCTATTAGGAGTGCCTATGTATTTGCTTTCATTGCTGCACAGTATTCCACTACAAGCCGTGTTGTGCTTGGCTGCCCGCCTGCTGGGAACAGATGCTCTGCTCACAGTAGTGGAGCTTATTCTGGGCCTTCCTTCACAGCTGCAGCCACCCATGCTCTCAATGCCACCTGTTTAGAACTTCATTGTCGCCTGGACCACTCCCAGGAGCCCCTTAACCACTCTTACAGCCAGTAGCACCCCATCAGCCCAGGTTGCAGTGGGCTCCATGCCCCCCAGCCCCGGCTCCCCTGCCTGGCCTGCAGGGCCCTCACCAGCTGACCTCCTGCACTCCTTCCGGGGGCTCCAGCTTCTCTAGTCCTTCCTGCTTCTCCCCAGATGTCCTGTTTAGTTCCCCTAAGCTGTCCTGCCTTCTCTTGGTTGCTCCCTCACCTTGTCAAGCTCTTCTGCTAAGCCTGACCTTTCTGTCCAGGCCTGCTTGGAGCACCCCTCAAGCCCTCAGCCTGTGGCACTGGCCCTGGCCTTGACTATGGCTGCACCCATGCTGTACGTATTCAAGTTCAGGCACCTGACCAGATGCTGGCACCTGTTCCTCACAGCCAAGCAGCCTTGGCTTCTCCCTCTTAAACAGCAGTTACAGCTCTCACGGGCACAGACAGACTGGGCAGCTCCTGGCACTGTCTTATGTCAGCCTCCTGCTCAGGGCCCTGTGCCGGGGACCGAGGAGGGATGGGTTGGTGACAGTCATGCTGCCTTCCCTTCTCATTGCCCTGAGCCTGACCTCAGCCCTCTGCAGGCCGGGAGCCTTTCTGTCTACTCCTTCCTTCCCAGGGCTCTCCTACAGAATCCTCAGGCACATGGTTTCCCCATGACCAATCCGGTCCTCCCGACTGGCTGCGGGTAGCTGGCACCCAAGCCCACATTTGATCGGCACCAGCTTTCCATGTGCCAGGCATCATTTTGTACATCACAGCACTGATGTGCACAAGCTAAACCACGCCGGGGTGATCATGCCAGCCCACTCTGCAGATGAGAAAACCGAGCCCCCAGCTAGGTCAGCAAGCTTGGCCGGAGGCAGGACGCAGGAGTGACAGAGGCAGGGTGCTGACACTGCTGGGGCTGACTCCCTGACACCCCCGAGCACTTGGCCCCCTCATCGGCCCCCATCTGTCACCTGGTGGAGAGCCGGCTCTCTGGTCACCACCCCTCTTTGAGCCCAAGCAGCCGGAGGACACAGCGTGGCTTCCTAACCATGCCATCACCTCTGCACTGTCCATCAGCCCATTTCTTCTCCCTTGTGGGTGGCCAGCTCAGCATACTTGCCCCAAATCCTCTTGACTACAACAGGAGTCTTCCTGTCTCAGCCTTCCTCACTGCCACAATCTCTTTTCAAGGGGGGATCTTTTGCTAAACTTCTCATCTTGCAGGTCCAGGACCATCTTGCAGGTCTCCTCTGGCAGGATCCAGTGCTTGTGTGATGGGATGTCTCTGTGATCATGGTGAGGCTCAAATCCCTGACCTGGGATCCCACAGGCAAGTTGCCTAAAGATGAGTTAAAATGAACTTGGCTGAGTGGCAGTGTGTGTGTGCAGGTACACCTGCGGCTGTGCAGATGTGTTCACGCGTGCCTCTGCCCATGCAGCGTGGATGTGTCTGCCGTGCTCAGTATTATGTGCAACACACTTGAGCTATGCAAACGTTGTACACAAGGTTGCTGAATGCATGCACGCATGAGCAATGTTCAGTGCATCTTCATGTGTACTTGTGCACCTGCTGTGTGCATGAGCTTCCCAGCCCACACAAGGGCCTCCCTGATTTGGCTTTCCATTAGAAGGGCCTGCCTGGTGAATTTTTACATTTTGGATCTTTCTCCTCGGGCTCCCTCTGTCCTTCCGTGACTGTCCTGAGTCCCCGCTTACCTCCTTCTACCTAAAGGAAAAGCAGCAGCCGGCAACCCTGGAGCCAAGTCCACAGCTCCTGGCTCTGAGGTGCTGGGCACCTGCTCCGCACTCAGAGTCGCCGCGGAAGCACTGGGGGCTGAGGGGCCTCAGAACTAAACGCAGGGAAGCTAGGAGCCCCTGAGCTGCCTCTCCCACCCCACCCCACCCCAGCTGAGTTGCAGATGCCGGAGCGCCAGCAGAGGGCGCTCCTGTCCAGAGCTCACTCCCCCAGTGCCATGATCCTCCCCTGCTCCCCAACGCCCCACCCCTACCCGTGGGAACTCCCCACGCAGGTGGCAGGAGCTCAGTCCCTCAAGCCGTCAGGACTACCTCTCAGGGCTTGCAATGGAGGAAGTGGGAGTCAGGGGCCAGTCTGAGTTTCAGACCCAGCAGGGGACTGCAGTGAGGGATGCGAGTCTCTTAACCACTAAGCCAAACCCTGTGCCACATCCTAATTCTTAGTGCTTTTTTTTCCTGTTAACCACTTTTGGTTCTCTGCACCTGTTTCCTGGTAAGAAGAGGATAATGATATCCAGCTCAGAGTTGCTGTAATGGTGAAATAAGAAGCTTCTAGAACAGTGCTGCACACAGAACTTAATAATAATGAATTCCTACTGTTGATGGTGGGCACACGGCATGGTGGATTGCAGCTTGGAACACCAGGACTGCCTGGCTGGAGTCCTGTCTCCACATCCAAGCCAGTTTCCACCTTGTGTGCATCCTGGGAAGTGGCACGAAAGGGCTGAAGTCATGGCTCCCTGCCGCCCACATGAGAGATCTGGATTGAAATCCAGGCTCAGCCCTGGTTGTTGTGGGCTTAGTTAAGGAGGCGAGCCAGTAAACAAAGATCTGTGTCTTCCTGCCTTCCAATGAAATGCAAACAATAAAAATTTGTGAAAAATAATTATTACAATGGAGAATGGCTGCCTAGCCCTGCCTCAGGCCCACTAACTATGCCGTAAGGTACCACCTCGGCACTCAGGCCCTTGCCCTGTGTCACTTTAGGGTGCTTCACAGGTCACACATGGGAAGGGCCCATGACCAGGTTCTGCCCAGGCTAGAGACAGAGAGAAGTGTGGCTGGAGTCCACACCGCAGGCGCACACAGCAGTTTGTCCAGAGGAGCGGAAAGTTTGCTTTGTCTAAAGCGCCCTCTGCTGGCCATTGGCAGAAGGCCTAGGGCAAGGCTGGCTACTGAACGGCAGAGTAGAGACCTTCCCTGGCCAGGGTCAGGGGCTTCTGCCAGTCCCCCACCCCCTCCAGAGCCCAGAGGGCCACTTCTACTCTCAAAGTGTCCATCTAGAAGTAGTGCTCATTCTTTCTCTCTCAGCCTGATAATAACTTCCAAAGATAGCTTCCCCGTTGGGGTCGACAGGCGAGTACAAGTTAACAGGCAGCAGGCTGCTCTCAGAAGCTACTGAGTAAAAGTGGGCAGGGGGGAAGTTAGCACGCAGGACAGCCCTATGCAGTGTCCAGAGCCGGGGGCGGGTGGTGGTGTTTTCTTCCTTAGGCTAGGGGGAGGGGAAGGGCACCCCAGGCGGGCTCTGTCACACTGGGAAGCACATTAGCCATGTTGCGGAGAGCTCAGTGCACGCGCACAGATGGGCACAACCGTCTCCCCTATCCTCCATCACTCAACTCCACAAATGCACAGAGCAGACAAATGCCATCACCCAGTGAGAGACTGGAGCAAAACTGCTGGGAGGACTGTCCCCAGAGTGAGGCTAGGGGCCACCGTGGCCTCTCTGGGTCTCTGGCGCGGGAAGGAGGGCGGAGCAAGGTCGCTGGGAGCCTGGCACTTTCTGGGCCCTTCTAGAGGGCTGGGAGATGAGAGCAGAACCACGGGTCATTGTACTGTAGAGGCTGACAGTGCCCAACAGCAACATTCCAGGGCACGGGGCTCCAGCAGCGTCCGCAGAGGCCCAGGAGGGAACAGGATGACGCTCAGTGCCTGGTGGGTCAGGCTGGCAGCAAGAAGGTGGGGACACTCACCTCCTTCGGGTGAATGCTCACCCCAGGTTCTGCACGAGCGTCCACAGGCTTGGGCAGGGAGGGCGGAAGTCAGCGCTGGTACTAAGGGTCAGAACCTGAAGCCATGGATCCCACCTGCAGATCCTGCCCATCTCTCCCTACAACCTGGCCTTGGAAAGTTGCAGCACTTCGGCACTCTTCTCTCAACATCATGCTCCCTGCCACCAGCCTCTGCCACATTCCATCCTGGCATCTACCCCCAAGGAAGCCTGGGAACAAAGCAGCACTGAGTGGATGCCAGGAGGTTCCCTGTCCGGGAAAGCAAGGGTGGGCGCCCAGAATGGGTCTCGTGTGGGCTGGCGGTGCACAGCTAAGGAAGGGGTAGGGCTCAGCTTTGGTTTACTAGCTCGAGGGCCTGCTGCCTCCCTTCCCTCCCCAGATCCTCTTGGCACATGGAACCTGTCGGTAGCAGGGTTGCAGCACACACGCATGGCCCAAGGGTGACATTGTCACCCAGGAATGGCCTTGGCGCAAGTGCTAGGATGCCACCCCCATTTGTGTACACAGGCACACGCTCCCTTCCCTGTCCAAGTATCTCCCAGGACAACATGCATGATACACACCCAGGTTTGGGGGAAGGTGTCTCCCAGGGCCACAGGCAAGGCACGTACGAGTTTACTCCATCTGTGAACAACCCAGACCTGAACCCCATGAAGGATTTGGGGTGAGGGACTGAGACACAAGGAAGAAGTAGGATCACAGAGACCTGGTTTACCAGTGGAGGAGGAGGAGTGGGCAGGCTCATGGGGATGCCCACCTCATACCTGGGAGTGCCTGGTTCTAGTCCTGGTTATTCCACTTCCAACCCACATTCCTAACCTTGTGCCTGGGAGGCAGCTGGTCAGGACCCAAGTACCTGTGTCCCTGCCAGGCCCATGCGGGCAGGCCCAGATGGTTTCTGTCTCACCTCAGCAAATGGGGGCATTTGGGCATATGAACCAGTGGATGGGAGATCCGTTATTGTGTATATCAAGAAAATTAAGAAAAGAGTGGAGGGGACAGAGCGATTGGAGGGAGACCCAGTCCCAATCTTGGGCATAGCACCTAAGGACCTGGCATCTATGGTGCCCATTCAGTGTATCCACGCATGCAGCAAAGCCACCCCCGCAGGAACCCGGCTGTTCCCTGCCCTGGCTCAGAGCAGAAAGAGGGAGTCATGCGCTTTGGGGCCCAAGCCCCTGGTGAGAGACACAGGGCCGGGTGAATAGAGGACGTTTAATATTTCTGTGCTGGTCAAACGAACACAGGTGGGGGGTACACGGGGTGGGGCGGAGGCCCCGCCTCTCAGGAGGGGTGCATGGGGGTGGGGAGGGTCTCGGGCAGTGTCCAGGAGCCTTCTCGGTCAAGGGGCCTGGCCGGGTGTTCCGAGCACCTGATAAACCCCGTCTCAGCCTGAAGTCGGGGAACGGGGGTCCCCCATAGGGGGTCTGGGGAGACTCACTTCCTCTTCCAGCCCTTTCTGCTGGAATCCACATTCCCAGCACAATGGGGGACTTGTTCCTGGAGAGTCCCCTCGGGAAGCAGTCCAGGGCGTGTGGGACCACCGTACCCCAACCCTCTCTTTTTTCCTTAACCAACCCACCCAAAGCTGGACAAGAGCCCAGAGGAACAAGGCCTCTCCACCCCTACTGAGTCCTACGGGGGGGGAGGGTCCCTGGGTCAGGTGGAGGAAGGATGGAGGGAGAGGGTCTTGCCACCAACAGACACTGTAAACTTTGGTTTAAAACAATAACTTAAGTGGAGGGAGGGCTTCCAGCCGGCGGGCAAGGGGTGGGGGGATGTCTGGGGTGGGGGACAGGTGTCTGGGCAGGGACGGGGGAGTCTGGGAGGCGACAAAGGAAAAGAGCCAACAGAAAGTTTTGGTTTTTGCTTCCGGCATAAGAAAGGTCTTTGGTCATCCGTTTAACTGGGGGACAGGGAGGACGCCGGGAACCTGCAGGCTGGAGCAGCCAAGCTGGGTCTTGGCCCTCTTTCCCTGGGCGCATCCCCACCATCCAGGCACTGCCCCGGCCCCAACCCCGGCCCCAACCCCGGCCTCCTGGGCATTGGTCCACCTGGCACGGGTTTCTCTGTGCAGAAGATGGGCATGGAGCCTCCTTGGTGCCCAGCGTGTGGGGGTGTGAGGAGGGGGTGGCCCAGCTCAGCCTGGGTCCCATCTCAAGTTGGGGAGATGTCTGCAGGGCACACAGCTAATCCCACCCCAACAGCCATGGAGTTGATTTCTTCCAGGGCTGGTCTGAAGTCCCCATCTCCCGTACCTTCTGGCTCCCCCCTCTCCACCCTGTCCCTCTGCAAGGTCGGGCAGGGGTAGTAGTTGGGAGGGCCGGGGGCAGAGTTCTCTCTTCACAGTACGGAAAAGGCGGTGGAAGGGGGCACACATCAGGGAAGTCGGGGGGCCTCTGGCCAGAAAGCACTGCTGGAGCCAGGTGCCAGGGGCTGGGGTGTGAGGGTGACTTAGCCCCGCCTGCGGGTCTCCATGGCGCTTGAGGGGCCCTGTTGGGGGGAGAGCTGGTGGGGGAGGAGGGCCCTGCTACTGCTGGTGGTTGGGGGCGGGGGCAGGGATCAGACGTGGGGGAAGGTCTGAGAGGGGTTCTGGACCCTCCGTGTCCTCGGTGTCCCCTCGGGGGTGGGGGCTTTGGGCAGGGTCATGCCTGTCCCAAGTGTGTTCCTCTGTCAGGTCACACCCTGGCCGGGATCTCCCCCAACTCAGTTCTGGAAGTGCCTTGAGGTTCGGGAGGGGCTGAGGAGTGGGGGGTGGGTGGCCTGGGTCCCGGGTGGGAAGGGTCTCACCCCTGCCCTGCCCGTGCCTGACGACAGGCCCTTAGGACAGCTCCTCTCCCGGCAGCTCCTCCTCCAGGTCCCTGTCTTCTGGAGGCCCCACTGGACTGGGGTTGGGAGGTACGAGGGGGGGCCCAGGCCGTCTGTCCTCCTCCGCCTCGGCTGGCTCCTCCTTCACCTGTACCTGGTGGCTGTGGCAAGAGGGAAGATGATGACCTAGTTCCCTGGGTGCCTTCCTTGGACTTCCTGTGAGCCCCTGGAGTGGGCCAGAGCTCTAGGCAGAGCCCAGCACCCATGCCTCCCCGCCCCATCCTAAGGAGCAAGGACACAGCACAGGAACTGGTCAGCAATGAAAGGGATTGAGGGCAGGGAGGAGGCAGGGAGGACCAGGAAGAGGAGGACCTGTAGGGCTGGGGGTGCTGGCGTGCTCACCTGTACTGGGGAGGGGAGAGGCGAGGGGGACTGCTGTTGCCATTGCTGGGCAGCGGCTCCACCGGGGCACCCATGTCCTCGTGGCTGAGGGGCAAGAGGCTGCTGGCCGAGCCGGGGTTCAGCACACCCGGGCTGTTCAGGAGGGGGAAGCTGCTCTCGGCCAGGGCGGCCTGTGGGGCACAGGATTGGGCACACCACCCCTCTGTCAGCAGGCCCCATATGGGGTGGGTACACCTGGTGCCACTGTGTTCCTGGTCCCATCCCTGGGTGACCTCCACTGGGTCCCGGACCCAGCCTTTTGGATGTGCACCCCTTCACCCCTCCCAAGGCTAGAATGCTGAGTCCTAAGCACCGTCCCTGTCCCTCCCCTCTCCCCTGGAGGACTAGGCCCTGGCTGATTGCACCTTGGGCAGCCAAGGACAGGCTGGGGGTCTGGACACCCAGAGAGGTGTCTCCCTCCCTCCCGCTTCGTGCTCCCCTCCCACAGGGACCTGGGGGAGGCTCTGGGGGTGCAGTCACCTGGTAGCTGGCATTAAGTGCTCCATAACTGAGGCCTGACAGCATGTTCTTCACCAGGGTGGGACTCCTGGGGAAAGATGGGGCACTCTGGCTCTCTCACCCTTTCCTAAGCTCACCCCTGGCCTGTGTTGGGGACTTTGTTGATCTGGGTTGGAGGGGAAGAGGTCCACAGAGCCGTGACTTCGTCCAGCGGGTGCAACAGCCCCTTCCCAGGAAAGGGTGCTGAGCCTTGCGGCTGACCCCAAGCCTCAGGTCAGGATGGAGGGAGCGGGATCCTGCCCTCTCTATCTTCCTGCTGGACTGGGGGTGGGGACAGCTGGAGAACCTTCGCGCTTTCTGGTCTAGCATCCTGTGTGCAGTAAGGTCTCTGCTGAGATGACAAGAGAAGCCGGCAGGACAGGGCATCGAAGCCACGGATCTGGCTCGACTCCACCCACCCGCTATGTGGCATCCCACCAGCCACCTGCCCTGTATGGGCCCACTCCCCAGCCCCCTGTAACGCTGGCATCTGTCCCTCTCTGCTTCTGGGTCTCTCTCAGCTCCTTCTCTCAGTCAGCAAGGACAGAAACCTGACTCCGAGCACTGGGTTCCTGTCCCCTGAGGCTCCTCCTGCGAAGGAACTGGTGGGTAGCACCCAGCACCCAGCAGAGGTATGGGCTAGGCCACAACTCTCACGCTGAGGGGGTGGACGGGGTAGGGGTGTGAACCCACCCCCTCCCCCAGGTCTGGACCTGCATACCCCGTCATCTTTGGCGGTCTCCGCTTCTGATACTCTCGCTCATCCACGGTCCACACAGCACCCTTGACGTTTTCCACACGGACAAAGCACTTGTGCAGGCTGAGGTTGTGGCGCACAGCATTCTGGGGGGGTGCAGTGGAGACAGACTCAGAGGCGGTGGCTGGGGCCTCTCTCTGCACCCAGGCATGTCTCTGTCCAGTCCCATTTCCTGGGCAGCAAGTACATTGGCCTTGTCCCTACCCAGGGCCAAACTGAGGCAGAGAACCCCCCTGCCCGGCCCTGGGAGTCAGGGGCTGTTGGCCTCCTGCGTGCCCATAGCCCACTTGACTCTTCACCTCTGGCTGGCGCTGATACCCTCAGGGAAACAGCCCATCAATGAAACACCATGGGGTTGGTGACCACTGGCTTCCCCATCATCACATATCAATGCTACAAGCAGCTGCAAGGCTGGGCTTCTGTTGGGCTTGGGGTCACACGTGGGACATGCAGCCTGGGCATATTCCCACTAAGCTTCTTCAAGTTCACAGCCCCCACGGCCATCTTCTCCAACCCCTGGGGATTCTGACATTGGCTTAGAGCCGACAGCGAGATGCTCCAAGTTGAGGGAGGGAGGATGGCAGAGCCATAATACCTATGTGCTACAACACATAACCCGGGAGAAAGAAGATGAAGGAAGGGTTTGGTGGGAGAGCGGGAGAGCGAGAGAGCGGGAGAGAGAGAGAGAGAGAGAGAGAGAGAGAAGCTGAGTTACCTTGTCATTCTCCCTCCTCCCAGCAGGGGAGCATCAGGAATCGAGGTTGGCTGGTTTGTAGGACACTGGGTGAGGGCGGGGTGCTCGGCCCCACCCACCCATGGGAGCCTAGTAGGGGCCCTAAACGAGTCCTTAGCCACAGTCCTGCCCCTGTCTGCTCCTCTCTCGGTTTCCCAGTTCTGCCCTCCCTGCTGGCCCCAGCTGCCTCAGTCCCTGTCCCTCTTACCTGTCCTGCCTCAGCCTCCCCTCCACTGCCCCCCAACCCTGTCCTCATCCTTGCCTCCTCTTTACATTTCTAAACGGGAAAGAAAGCGGCCAGGGCGGGCAGCCCGTGCCCCTGGAGATCCCCTCTCCCTCTCTCCCTTCCGACTCTTGCCACTTGCAACTGGCCCGATTTCATTACCAATTTTAATTTGCCTCTAATTAAATCCTGTGTATTTTTCCGACTCGCTTGCTAATCCACGAGGGAGGCGGGCGGCTGGAGTGGAATCTCTTGGAGCGATAATTACAAAGGGCCTAATCACGCCGGGGCTCCTGCCTCGGAATAAATTTGCCCGCATTACGGGGCTCCGATCCTCCGCTTTGCAAATGAGAATGACCCCAATTTCCGAAGATGGCCTCACCGGGGCTTTTTTCCCTCGTTTCGAAGCCTGATTCGTGATGAGAGACTAATTCGTTACGCTGAAACATTAACGGCAATTTAAGGGGTCTGGCTGGGGCCGCGTAAACAAAAGGATGGGCCCACAACACAGGCCCTGGGAGGGGACGGACACAGGGGGAGGGCCAGCGAGGACCATGGGCTTGGCAGATGGCGGTGCTGTCCCTGGATGAGCGGCAGCTGGCCTGGCCCACCCACACCCACTCTTGGCCCTTCTGTCCCAGACCAGTGGCGCTGGTGCTGGCGTCTCCTGGTGGGAGGTGGGACAGGACAGAAGCCAACTGTGATCCAGCGAACTCGGGATGGACGGTGCAGGTGGTAGAAAAGTGTTAGATGGAGACGGGGCAGAAAGAGTAAGAAGCACAAAAACATTCCAAAGGTCCAAGTGGCCCTCAAGTCGAGACAGATTGTGCCTCGGCTTCAGATGGCGGAGATGGCAGGCAGCAAAGATCCGCTCATGGACAAGGTCACACACCCACTCACCCACTCTCCCCCAGCCCCACCAGCTTCTTCCTTGGACCCAGACTAGGAGAGGGAGATGGAACAATTAGGAGGGAAAGGCATAGATAACCAAGGTCTAGAGGGAGGGATAGAGTGGCTTCAGGATGACTCAGAGAGAGAAGAGGTAGGAGGTGGGCAGGGGGGTACGGGGTGCTCGGTGGGAAGTTCTGCACTGCCACCCCTTAAGGTCAGGGTGTATCTGCAAAGTCAGACTTTTTGCTGTAATAGCGACAATCCCTTAGGCTTGCACAGATTCTTAATTATCAGTTAGAAAATTCAGTCCAGGAGGTGGGAGACATGGCCAGGTGGCCACAGATCGGCCTTGCGAGCTCAGCAAAGGGGCAGAGCTGTGCTTGGCAGGAAGTGACATCACTCAGAGCCAATCAGAACAGCTGTTCTAGCCTCACAGGGTCTCTCTGCCAAGTTTTGGTGAATGGGCATGAGGACACAGAAGGTCATGGAACCATCCCTCCTCTTGCATCCAACACACAGCCCAGGCAGAAGACGCCAGGCCCTGTGGGGACCCTATCCAGTCCGGGCCGCTGGCGGGAGTGGCACTCAGCGCCACTTGTTGAAATCTGATGGAAGCGGTCAGCCCTTTGAACGGCAGTTTTCATACTGGCCAGTAGGGGGACTCGAGAGCCAGAGATCCAATTAAGTTTCTAATACGGACCCCCTCGTTATGTCTAACCTTCCCACTGGGGCCAACACTCCCTCCTCCTTTCTCCTACCCCTTTCCCAATTTAGATGTCACCTTCCCATCTTGCCGCACGCATGCGTAACCCAGCTCAGCTATGCAAAGATACACGGCTCAGTTTCCCAGCCCATTTGCCTGTGTCCCACTTTCCTGGGGTCCCCCTCTTGCCTGTCTAGTCTCCCAGGAAAATGCTTTATGGCTGAAGGTGCTGAAATGACTAATTGGATAGAGACAATTATCTTCCCCATCACTGACAGCAAGCCAGGGCAAACCTGCGCGTACCCGTGTGTGGGACTCTGTGCAGGGGTCCCTTCAGTCTGTCCATGTGTGCACCCCAGCACACCCCCTACAGCCACCGCGGGCTTTGGAACATACACCGTTGGCCACAAGAGCCTTGGGGTCTCTGCATGAAGCCCATACCTCCTATGTGGTACCCCCGACCTCAGGCATCACCTGTCAGAACCTGGAGCACTGCCAGAACCTGGGACAGCCCCTTCATGGGGCTAGAGCCTTTGGGGTCAGAGGGGAGCAAGCGTCTCATGGCAGGAGAGCAGGTGTCATGGAAAGGCCATCATAGACACTCTGGAGTACATGCTCGGGTGGGGGACGGGAGGGGGCAGCACGAGGTCCCCCAGAGCCGTGGCCTGCTTCTCTAGAGCTAACCGTTCAGGAGGCGAGTTGGTAGGCAGGGCTGCCTGGGGCCAGGACGAGGGCCAAGCAGCCAAGCTCACCTTCCAGGTGGCAGTGTTCCTGCGGAAGTAGGCAAACATCCTGGTGAACCAGTTGTAGATCTCGTTCAGGGTCAGCTGCCTGTCGGGGGTTTCCAGAATGGCCTGTGGGCAAAAGCAACCAAGTCCACACTCCAGGTGTGCGTTCTCACCGTTCTCCCTGCCTCCCCACTCCCAGCTAGGGAGCTCTCCCTTCTGCCTCGCTGGGAGCAGAGACCCCACTGCAAAATGAGAGGGGAGAGCGGCCCTGCAGAGGCTGGGAGCTGTGCGCTGAGCATGGGAGCCTCCTCTAGGGGGGAAATGCCTCTGAGAGCTCCTCAGCCCCTGGGCTGCCGCTATAAGCAGATGGCCGGAAGAGAGCTGTCTTCACAGGACACAGGCTGACCTTGGCCAAGGACATCTGAAACATGAGACAGGTTGTGTGTGTCTGTGGGGTACCAGAAAGGACATATGTGTGAACAGATGTTCGTGTGTGAGACAGGGGGAGGAAACACAGAGGGGAGAGAGAGAATGTGGGTGGTATGAGAACGGAGACTGACTTGAATCAGTTCATTGAAGTACAAGTGCACAGAAATGAGCACACAGTAGATTGTGAGTCATGAAAAACAGTCACAGGGGCAGGCATGGTAGCATAAGCCACTGTCTGTAGTGCTGGCGTTCTATATGGATACTGGCCGGAGTCCCGCTCACTCCATTCTGATCCTGCTCGCTGCCAACGTGCCAAAGAAAGGAGCAGAGGATGACCCAAGCGCTTGGGCCCCCGCACCCATACGGGGGACCTGGATTAACTACTGGATCCTGGTTCTGGCCTGACCCAGCCCTGGCCATTGTGGCCACTTGGGGGGTGAAATCAGCAAATGGAAGATCTCTCTCTCCCTCTGCCTGCTCACTCCAAAACCCTGCCTTTCCAATAAAAGATTCATAAACAAACAGGGACACACATACACAAATGTGCTGAAATGTGATGGAGATCAGATGCTGAGAATGGAGGCAGGACAAGAGAAAGAGGACCATGATAACGTGGTGGGGGGACTATACCCCAGGTCCCATGACCCTCTTAGGGGCCAGGACCTGGTATATGAGGGGCACCACCGGAGGGCCATCCCTCTTGCACTCACCTGGCGGATGAGGGAAGCATAGGTGAAAGGTGGCCTGACGTCAGCATTCTTATAGAACTCGTGATTCTGGGCCAGCTCTGGGGGAAGACAGGAGGTGGTTCAGGCAGCAAGATGGGGAGTGGAGAAACAGAGGTGGGGGGATTGGGAGGGTTGGGGGGGTGGGGGGTGGGCCCAGTCCCAGCCCAGCAACAAGCTGCCCCTCCCTCCTTACACCAGGCTGCTGACCCCCTGCCCTGACCTGAGGAGATGGGGGAGCAGAACTTGTCGCTGCTTCTCCGGCGGGCAGGGCCCCCGCTGTGCAGGGAAGCAGAACCCAGGCCTGGAGGTCGTAGGGGGGTAACAGGGGCGGCGGCTGAGGTCGGGGGGTGCACAAGACCATCAGGGAAGGAGTCTGTTGCAGAGACGGTCACCTTGGAGAACGAGGAGCCAGGGACCGGGTTCAGCTATGGGCAACAGAGTGAGGGGGCGGAGGGAGGGGGGGGCTGGAGGCTGAGACCTGCGCCCAAAGGGGTGAGGTGTTCCGAGGGGCAGTCACTCACCGGCTGGCTGAAGGCCTTGGGTTCCGAGGGCCGCATGTGCAAATGGGCCATCATGGCCTGTAGCCGCTCACTCTCCTTGGCAAGCTGCGGATGGAGGGGCAGGTGGTGGGCAGGAGGTAGGGGATCTTAGGGACCCCCTGCTCCCATCCTGCTTTGCCTCCATACATCAGCATCCTGGCCTCTCTGTTCTGCCCTCTGGCCCTCGATATCCTGGAGGCCAGCACTGGGGGGTGAGGGGGAGGCTGCTGGAAGGGGTATTTCTCTTTCTGGCTAGTGCCTGGCTCCTTCTCCTCCTCCCTGGGGGCCTCTCTCTCTCAACTTGACCTCATCCCCATCCTCTGTGTCCCCGTGGAGGGCACAAGCTGCAGCTGCACAATAGCCTTGTGGCGTGTGTACGCAGGGGGGTCTGTCGTCGCCGGCTGAATGGAGATGTGGGAGGGGATGAATGATTCATTTCTCCCCCATTCATGAATTCCAGGGCTTTCCCGCCACCACCCTCCCAGGCCAGGCCACTCTACTGGGAGCACAGGGAAATGAGGAAACAGCCTCAGGGCCAATTGGAGTGGCCTCTTGGGTGCCCCGTGGCAAGCCCGGGAGCTGGACTGCCTGGGTTCTGGCTCCAGTTCTGAGAGGCCACAGGCAAGCTAGTTTTCTTCTGTGCCTCCACGTTCCCCATCTGTCAAATGGGGTAGCAAGCACAGCCTAAAGCAAGAGGACTCCCGTCGCTGCGACCCACCCCCTAGCATCTGGCTATCCTAATTACCACACGAAGCTAAGGTGGTGGGCGTGAGGTCCTCCCCCAAAGACAGCCCGTGCTCTGCCCCCACATCCTGCAGGCCACACCTGGATCTCCAGCTGCTGCACCACCTGCATCTGAACCCTGCACTGGGCCGTGCTCCGGTCGTCCAGGGCGTGCTCGGTGTTGAGGTGTCTTGGGGGAGAGGAAAGGCAAGAACCAAGACAGTCAGTGTCAGCCAGGGCTGTTCTCGTTGCCACCACCAGCCTCCCATCCCAGCCCCTCAGCCCGGCTGTGGCCTAACTGGCATAGAGAAAGACAAAGACGAGGGAGAGGTGGGGGAAAATGGGGCGAGGCAGGAAGCCTTCTCTAGGCCTCCCAGTTTGATGTCTTTGCTAAGATCCCCGCTACAGAGAGATCTAATTGCAAATGAACTAATTAAGTAAACCTCTGACGAAGCGTGAAAACAATTTGTTTGACCCTGATGCTGCAAGGGTCTGGGAGACAGCGGAGTTAATCAGTCAGTGACAGAGCCTGGCACGGCGGTGGCAGCTGGCCGCCTGCTGCCAGCCGCCTGTCCGCCTCCCACCCTGCCTGCCAGCGGCCTTCAGCGGCCCTCAGCCCGTCACGGGGCCGTCACTCCGGTGGCTGAGTGGGAAGGGACGGCGCAGCGGGCTGAGAGGCGAGCGGAGACGCTGGTCCCACTGCTCCTTCTCCTTGCCCTCTATCCTCTGCCCCTGTGTTGGGGGTTGGGGAGGTGAGAGGAGTTGATGGGAGAGCCCCCCTAGAGTAAGGAGAGTGGGACAGCTGGTGACAGAAGGCCCCAGAAGCGACAAGCTGGGTGGCTGGCTGAGGGCAGAGGAGGGGAGGGGCGGGACTCTTGGGGGAAAAGGCTGCTGGGAGAAGCAGCTAGGCAGGGATTGGCGGGGGGAGTGGCAGGGAAGGCAGGGTGTGACACCTACTTGATAAACTGGCCCAGATCTTCACACAGGGTCTCACAGCCTGGCCACTTGCACTCTCCGTGTCCATAGAGGGGGTGGGAGCCAGGGGTCTCCTCGTGGGAGGAGCTGGGAGGGCAGGAGGGAAATGCTGGTCAAAGACTAAAGGACTTCAGCAGCCCCGGGGCCAGTTCCCCTGCTGGCAGCACTTCTCTGTTCCTTACAGAGGATGCCTTGGAAGAGAACTTAGAAAGCCCTGGTACCCTCCCCACCTCCCCAACAACAAATGCCATCCCTGGGGCCAGTTCCCGTACCTGTCTCTCCGGGGCGCAAGCACAGTGGGCTGTCCGTTAGGCAGGGTGTGGTGGGAGAGGGGAGGTGAGACCTTGGGTGGGGCGGCGAACGAGGTAGTGGTGGCGGCCGTGCCAGTGAGATCCAGCCCCTCCTGCTTGACGCTGTCCTCGGCAGGCTGCCCAGAGGCACCCTCGCCCTTCCACAGCTGGGGCAGGTCCGATGGGCACACAGCTGCTGTAGGAGAAATGGGGGTGGGGGGAGGGAAGCTGGCAGGATCCCACCACCACACAGCCTCCCACTTGGCCGCTAGGCACAAGAAAGGGGCTGCCAGTTCTGGGGTGCAGGGAGGGTGGCAGGCGGCTCACCTTGCGGGAGGGTCTGCAGGGGCCCGGAAGCCTGGCTGGGCTGCAGGCTAACCAGCCCCTGCCTCTGCAGGTTGAGCAGGTGCTGTTGCTGCAGCTGTTGCATTTGCAGGAGCTGCTGCTGGAAGGCCAGCTGCTTGTTCCCCAGTGCCTGGTGGGGGGCCCGAGGGGGCACGCAGAGAGGGCTTCCATCAGCCTCGGGCATGCCATTGGGCCCCCAGCCCGCAGCCACCCCTTCCCAGGGCCTGTCAGCTCCCGGGGCTGTCGTGGCGGTGTCTGCCGCTGCTGCCGCGGCTTCTCTGCTCCCAGCCCAGCTTCCATAGGGCTGCATGCCGCCTACAGTCAACACACGCATGCACGCACACACGCACACACGCACGCGCACACTGCCAGACCCAGACACGCAGCACGACGCCAGCCTGCCCCCTCCCTCCGTCGCCTCCGCTCCCGCGCAGCAGCAGCAGCTGTGTGCCCCTGGGTAGGGGGGCTTGTGGCTGTGATCGATGAGCCTGTCACGCTTCCAGGGGCCCCTCCTGCCCACAGGGCACCCTCCCCACATGCCTGGGGAGCCCCCCTTCTGCTTTGCAGAGGGAGAGCTTGCTTTTCAGACATTGGCACTGAACAAGATCTGCACCTGCTGGTCAACGGGACCCAGGATCAGGGCAGTGACAGCCCCACAGCCCCGGTGATTGCACCGGGTGCCTGGCTCCTCTACCTACCTGCGTCCCTGCCCCCTCCTCAACCCCCAACCCCCAACACACACACACACACACACTCAGTTCCTCACACAGGCACCAAACAGGACTTTGCTGAACCCTAGGAGCCAATGTGTCCTGGGGGGTTGCTAGGCAGGGCCCACTCTGTCTTCCTGTCCTGAGTGGGTTGGCGGGTGGGAGGGAAGGGTATGGGGCCAGATGTTCAGTAGGGAGATCCTAAAACTTAGACAGCCTAGTGACTGGAGACCTGCAGGCACATCCCATGGCAATCCCATAGCGGGGGTGAGGGGATGGGTGTTGGAGAACAGTTGGGCAATCAGGGCAGTCTTCTGGGAGGAGGTGACTCAGGGCTGGTGGATTGGGGGCAGAACTCTGTGGCACACATGGGGTGCAAGGGAGTTCTGGGAGCAAACCCATAAAGTATGAGAAGAAAAGACGTTGCTGGAGGGGGCTGAGTGAGACGGAATGAGGACAACAGAAACTGGGCAGGCAGAGGTGGGTGGCATGGCTTGCTGCGGGACTGAAGACGGCACCAACCAGAAGGACACTGGTGGACCACCAGCGTCTCACACCCTCCACATCTGTGCACGGGGGACAATGTGATGATATGGGACACAGAAGGCAGTGAGTGGCTTTCCCCAGTCCTCTGGCCGGCCGGGGGGCGGGGGGGGGGGGCTGGGAGGGTGCTCTCGGGGCTCACACATTGTCGTGGGGGCCGAGGCAGCCTCTTACCTCTTTGGGTTGCTGTTTCCCAGCCTGCTGCTGGGTGAGGAGTTGTAGATGGAGCTGCTCTTGCTGCTTCTTATAATACTCTTGCAGCTAGGGACAGGGACCAGGGGACGGCAGGAGGGTTACTATCCCATTACCTGCCGCCTGCCCCACACACAGCCCCAGTCCTGCCCTCTACTGCCTGGGAGAAGGGAGTTCGGGGGCAGGGGAGAGCGGTGGTGGTGTTACTGAGCAGGGACTGGTGAGGAGGGGAGAGGCCTGAATGCTGGAGGAAGAATGCAAGGGTGGGGACAAGGGTGAGGATGAGAAGGGGAGGGGTGGTCGGCTGAGCCATGACCTTTGGCCTCTCCCAGCTGCCTGGGAGGAATGCAGACCAGTCCAGCCTGAGCCAGCGGTCTCTCTGGTTTCTGTGACAACGCTGGCTCTGGGTGGTGTTGGCAGCAAACAGGACAGCAGGCCAGAGGCCAGGGGCTGCCTCAGGAGGGATCTGGCTGCCTGGGAGCCCGCCTTACCTGCTGCAGCATGAGTGCCTGCTGCTGCTGGAGCAGGGCCTGCAACTGCGGGGGCGACAGGATCTGCTGCATCTGCTGGGGGGTGAGCATCTGTGGTGACATCATGGCCACTGACACGGGCACCTACAAGAGTCACCAAGTTAGTAGGCTCCACTTGGTCCCGTCCATGGGTGCAACACACACACACACACACACACACACACGCGATGGTAAAGCAGCTCCCAGGGACACAGCCCCTAGGCTCAAATCATGGCTCTGCTCTGGCTGTGTTTTCCAGATGGATGACTGACCTGCTCTCTTGTTGCTAAAATACAAATGGCAACAGTGCCCTATCTGAGCCCCCAGGAGGACTAACACATTCACTCTTAGGACAGAGCCTGGTGCATGGCAAGCGCTTTAAGAGTAGGCCATAGGCCATTATGGTAGGTGGCACTGTCCATGGAATGCTGGGACACAAAGTTGCACTCAGTCTCTTCTGAGACCAGCACCTGCAAGGGTGCCTGGCTAAGAGGGCAGTCTGCAGCCATGAGGAGGAGGAGTCAAAGAGTGGCCCACATGGCATGAGGCGCTAGACGTGGACTGGGTTCACATACATCACACACTCCGGCACACCTGTCAGGCGTCCCTCATGGTGGCCCGGTGCTGCAGCCCAGGGGGTGTATACTGATGCCAGCTGTGCAGCAGAAAGTACAGCAGGTGGGGAAAGAGGAGGGAGACAGGCTTCTGTCCCGGGCTCTGCAATCCACCTCGAGGAAGTCACCTGCCCTCTGTGATGTCCGAGTCCTTCCACACATGAGGCAGGGACTGAACCACAGAAGAGGATTCCTTCCTGGACTCTCAAAGCCCAGCGGCAGCTTTTCTGCCCCTCACCCAAGGGGAGGCCTCCACAGGAGGCTCCAGGGATACAAAAGCAGAGAAAAAGCAAAGATATCATTTTTTTTTCTCCAGCCTCATCTCACCTGAGACTCCCAGGCTTGCGCAGTCATGGTTAGGGACGTCCAAGCCATCCTACGGTCCTGACTCCATTTCAACAGACCACCTGCCACCGCTATCTGTCCACTCTCCCCTCCTTTCCTACAACCAAGCCCTGGCAGAGTGCCAGAGCACACAGCAGGCATTCAGTGCTTGCTTCCCCTGTGCTGACTCACCTGTCCCAGCAGGAGGACAGCCCTGGGGCAGGAGGGAGGGGTGCAACCAGACCAGCCAGGGAGGAGTGTCATGCAGCAACTTGCTTTGCACAGGGACAGGCTAGGTCCCCTGGGGGAGTCCTCTCCCAGCCCCAACCCCACCCGTGGGGCTCCTTCCTATCCTTGGCAGGGTGGGGGTTCCTTACTCTACCTGGCAGGACCAAGATCCAGCCATGAGGCACTCCCTTAAGCCACAGGTACAGAGGTCCCCAGGTAGAGGAGCAAGCAAGCAGATGCACTGAACCCTGGAACCCTGGAAAGTCCCAGAGGCAGCCCCTTCTCACTCAGTCCTGGGTTCACATCCTAACCCTGGCCCAGTTCTGCCCACGTGTCCCTAAGAGGGAGACAGCTGTGCTTCCGACTGGACCTCTGGGCCCTGCGGGAACTGAGGCTCAGCATTTGGGAATTTCCCCCCGTACTGCCCTGTAACCCTGTTTCTACCAAAGAGGAGATCAGACGTGCAGTGGGACTAAAGCCCAGGTGCCCACGTGTATGTCTACATGCACCCACTACAGCCTGGAGCAGGGGCTTAGTGCAGGTAGGGGCAGCAGAGCTGGATGCGGTCAGGTGTTCCCTTCCCACCTGCACCTTAGACGGACTCTGAGGAAAGCTGGGCTGCTGGCGTGGCAGGACCCTCAGTCTCTGGGCAAGCCTGGGGTTGAGGGCAGGCAGCGGCTCAACCCCAATCCTTGCAGAGCCAGACCCTGCGCCTGCCATTGAGCGTTCAGAAGTAGCCGAGGCAGCTGCTCCAAGAACTCCAGCTTTGCTATCTAAAGACGTAGGTAACAAATGCTAGACTGGAAGCATTTGTCATCAAGCAAGTACTTGGCCTGTCCTTGCTTTCCTCCACCCATAGCACAGAGGTGGGCTGAGAGAGAGCTCAGAGCCCTGGCTGAGCAAATGACCCAGGTTTGCTATCTTGAACCTGATATCGACTCTTTGAAATCGCCAAGCCTCCTCCTCCTCCCTGTCTGCCCTCCTCACCCCACTTGGCTGCACTGGAGTGACACAGACTGCCAACAGCCTGGGGAGAGCAGGTGCTTGATACAGATCTTTGTGTGAATTGTGGCATCCTCACTGTGTTCCCTAGCAGGGGGAGGGTAGAGTAGCGGATGTTATCATCACTTCCCATTTCCCAGATCAGAAGGCTGAGGCCCACAGTGTTTCAAGAAGCTGCACTGCCTGGCAAAGGTCACTTAGTACCAAAACCTCTAGGGACCACTCCTCCTGATCAAAGGCCACAGAAAGAGACTGGACCAGACATCCAGCTCTTTGCAGGCACCAGGACTGTGAGCTGCCGGAGTAGCACACAGAATGGAGGTGGCATGTCCTCCCTTAGAGGCTGGGGAATGGGAGAGGTTACCCTGGCTCCTGCCAACCCTGCCTATGGGGCTGCAGCCACCACCTGATGTGTGCTTGCCTCAAGGTGGCCCAGGAGAGCCAAGCAAAGAACCAGGCTGAACTTCCTGGATGTCCCCACTGACTTGTCATTGGGCTGGATGTGTCAGGCTGGGCACCCTCCAGCAAGTAAGCTCAGCGAGCCCATGAGTCACCATTCTGGAGTGGCCAGGGCAGAGAGATACCTCTTTACATCCTGGCGGTGTAAGCCCTGGGCCACATGCTGGCAGCTACCTCCAGTGACTGGAACTAGGGGATGATGGGAGCAGGAGGATCACTGCTCAGGCCCTTGAGATTTCCATCCAAGTACATGCTGTGTTAGGTCGCAGGCCTGACCAGCAGGTGCAGAATCTTGCCCAGCATACAGGATGCTTCTTGAAGGCTGAGGGCTAGGAATAGATGTGATGGAGTGCTGGAGTCAAGGACCCAAACTCAGCCACCTGGGTTCCAGAGGGAGTGGGGAGCAACGTGGTCAGAGCTCAGCTCGGGTTCAACTCCCTTGCCAAAGACAGGAAGGAAATTCTCCAGTTAATTCTGGGCTGGAGGCACAACAACAAACCTAGCAGTGGGACATCAAGAGCAACGTCCAGAAATGTCCAACAGGAGGCAGACAGGGCCAGAGGCTCTGACTCCAGCCATTTCCCAGCCCACGCTCACCTCCCGGCTACCTGCGCTGCCTTCTGTGACACTCCTTCCTTGTTAGAACCCCAGGCTCAGCCACGGGCAGGCGCTCTTGCTAGGCTACAGCCAGAGACCTAAGGACACTTTTGGAGGTGTTGGCTGTGGCTCAGATGGGAGTGGGTAGGCAGGCCTTCTGGGGACCAGTGTCCTAAGGGCCTCTTGGGGTGGACATGGCTGCTACTGGTCTCATCACCCATGTTGCTTAAGTTTCACCTTTTCCCCAAGGGAGCAGAGCCCAGCCCTGGTTATCCTGTTCCTTCTGGGGTCTGTGACCTCAGCAGTGGGGCTGGGAGGCAAAGGAAGGACTGCGGGGTAGGAAGAGTATGAGAGGGATGGGCCACCAGGCTTCTGTGTCCAGACACTGGTGATGGTGCTCACAGAGCATGAAGCCCAGGGAGGCCTCACGGGGAGGGAAGTTGTGGACCCAGTTGTCAGGGTTTGCATGCAGGCTATGCCCACTGTGTGACTGTGGACAAGCCACTTAGTCTCTCTGGGCCCTATGTGAAAGACAGGACCCTGGTGAAGTGCCTGAGGCAGGTTTCACAGCTAAATGCTCCTTAATAAACAGCAGCTGCTGATTCAGGGCCAACTTGGTGAGTGTCTGTGAGTTGAAGGAATGGGTTGTTAGGAGGCTTGGAGAGGCCCAAGAAAGTGGCCTTGGTGTCTGCCTCTATCACTCCTTGCATTTCCAAGAGGGTCTCCTAGGTTGGAGGCCACTATTCCAGTCCAGCTGGGCAGGTCCCTCTTGGTGCCTGGCCACTGTTCTTCCAGCTGCCACTGAACTCTTCCCTCCTGCCCACCTTAGTCGGGGTGGGATGCAGCAGACCCTTTCTGACTTTGGGGGACATTGCTCTTCTCCACCTTTGCCTTGAGTACTAAACCAGGCTGAGCAAAGGGAGGGTTCAGCAGAGGCCAGAGGGGCCCCATAAAACCCAAAGAGCAGCATAGGTGGGAGTCCCTAATTCAATCAGACCCAGGATAGGACACCACAGGGGTGTGGGAACTTTTTCTTCCTCTCTTCACTGACTTTCCAGCCCTCCCAACCTCCACCTCAGGCCACGCCCCCTCTCTGCCCAGCACCGCCCCCTTAGAAGGTAGACTCCTCCCAGGGCTACTGCTGGGGCTGCACATTTGTCCTGCACCTTGAGCAAACTTGATAAACATAAGCTCATGTCTACAAAACCCTGATCCTGCGTCAGGTCCTCCAGGAGCAAGCTTGGGCCCGGGGCTTCCTTTTAGCACCCAATACCCCTCCTCACCTCCCAGCCAGCTAGGCTGCAGATCAGCTCCAGAGCAGGCTCACCCTTCCTCCCTTTAGATAAACTTCCTTTCAAAGCCCGTTAATCCTCTCCCCAATTCCAAGCCCCCCTGCCCATTGCCCGTGCAGCAGTTGCTTCTTCGGGAGGGAAGGGGAGGGCAAGCCTGCTGGGCTGGGGGAGGGGGAGGGGAGTAGACTGTCCCAGTGGTGACCCACCCTGGACTCAGACAGCAATTCCCCAAGTTCTTTGTGACACAAAAGGTAAACAGAAGGCCTGGCTCCCCCCACCACCCCTTCCTCCCCCTCGCGTCTCCCCTCCCCCTACCAGCCAGATGGGCCGGCAAGCTTGGGGGAAGGGGAAGGAGAGGGGGAAAAGGGCAGATTGTGTAAAGAAAAACAAAAGAGACAGAGAGAGAGAGAGAAAAAAGAGAAGAGAGACTTACAGAGACAGGAAATGCTGACAGCCTAAGAAGTGGAGGCGGGTGAAGGGGGCTCTGGGTAGGGGGAGGGGGAGACCCGGAGAAGGACCTGGGCTAGGGGGTGGGGGCAAAGAGAGCGACAGACAAACAGACCACAGAAGTGGCTTGAGTTGACAAGGAGAGCTGTAGCCAGAGGCCGGGACCAGGCAGGCCCTGCCGGACTGATCAGGGGAGCCCAGAGAGAAAGTGGGAGTTTCTTTGCCCTGCCCCTGAAGATTGTTCCTTCTGGAAAGCAGCCCACATTTTGGCCTTGGTGGCTAGCAAGAGCCATTCTTCCAGTGGGTCCCGGAGGCCCCGTGTGCCAAGCCCACCCTCCTCCAAGACGCGGCCCCACCCTCCTCCTCACCTGCATGGCAGAGGCGGACTGCTTGCTGTCGTTGCTGCCCGGGGAGCCCAGGCCTGAGGCCTGCTGCAGCAGGAACTGCCGGGCCACCTGGAGAGCCTGCCAGACAAGGGGTAAGTCAGTCAGGGCCGGCTGCAGCCAGCCAGAGCTAGCAGGCAGGCTGAGTGGAGGGTCCAATGGGGGAGAGGGGAGGCCAACTGTCAGGGTTCAGGCAGCAGAAGCTGTGGGGACACCCTCGTGGGACTCAGGTTCTGCCAGTATTGCAAATGGAATGGCCAGTGGACCACAAGGACTCCAGGGTGGGCTCAGAGAACTAACATAATAGCAGGTGCTGTTAGCTGAGCATCTATTATGCTTCAGGCATTTTCCAGACAGAATCACATTTGATCTTCCCCTCTAGGGCAGTGAGGTAGGGATATGAGTGTCCAGGAGGCTGCAACTTGCTCTACAATCATACAGCTTGAGGGGAAGGTGGTATCAGAGGCAGCAGGAGGCCCCAGGACCAGCCTCATTCCAAGGGCCTCTGTCAGCCTCTGGGTGGCTGCTCTGGGGATTTGGCTGTCAGAGGACACAGCTTGGTGAGACATGGGGCCATGGTCTAGGGGTTAAGGGGCAATAGGGTGCGAGACCTGGTAGGGTGGCAAATGAGATCATGTCCTGCAGGGTGTGTGTGACCTGCTGGCGGGGAGCAGGGGATCTGGACCTCTGAGCCGGGGAGGACAGGACTCTGAGCCACAGAGGTCCCAGAAGCAGGAAGAATATGGAGTCTTCAGGGGTCAAGGAGGTGGGACCGGAGAGCTGGCGGGAGCACAGGATAAAAGGCTAAGCCCTGTAAACCCACGGACTCCCTCACACAGGGTCAAAGTGGAGCTCAGCATTCACATTCTGTGAACACAAAACCTGCCTGTGCCCACACAGACCCCTTGGGAGCCAGGACGGCAGCTGAATCGCAGGTCTGCCCATTGGCCAGCCATGACCTTGGACAAGTCATTCCGTGGCTTATCTGCAGAACTGGGACCCCACCCATCTCCGAATTACTCTGGGGATTAAAGGGCCCGTGCTTGGCACCTCGTTGGCATTCAGGGAGTGTTCCCTCCCTCCCTTTCTCATTAATCTCCCTCTCTCAACGGCTCTCCACCTCTCCAGTCACCACCTCCGGCCTCTTTCTAGCACTCCTGGGGTGGAAGGTGCCTGCTCAGGGTGCCCTCTCAAACCTGTCCGCACTCCGACTGATACTTTCTCACACTTTCATTGCCCTACCCTATCACACGCACCTTCGAGGGAAAATCTTTCACGGCAGGATCTGGCTGGGTCAAATGCACCCGCCACTCAGCAAACACCTGCAAAGGCCCGCTGTGTACCAAGCATATAGACACACACACACCCACACCCACAGCCCTAGTCACCGACTGGACTGAACGGCCAGCCTCCCCTGGGGCCCAGGTCTAGTTTACCTTAAGCTGGCGTCTATGCACACACAAGGGGTATCTCTGGGAACATGTGCTGCACCGCTCCCCCACCTCCCCACCCCAAGCAGACCTGGACTTCACATTGGCACGTTCCTCCCCCAGCCCTTCTTCTGGATGAAAGGATTTAGTGGTGGGTGGAGACAGGAGAAACAGGGAGTCAGCCAGGAGGTGCCAGGAGGGAGCCCCTGCCTGTCTCTTACTGACTAGCTACAGGTGTCATGATAGATGCTCTTGGTCCCCCAAAGACAGAAGTGCTGTGCAAGCAGGGCATGGCCCAGAGCAGAACACTGCATTGTGCGTGGAGTGACGGCGGAGGGGTTCTGGTGTCAGGGGTCTGTGCTCCAGACACACCGGCACACTCACTGTCTCCTGGGTTCACACACCTTCACCATCACCTTGCTTACATCCTCCTGTGCCTGCAGGCATTCTGCTTAGTTTGCTTTCAACCCAGCCCTGACTCAACATGGGCCCTGGCTGCACCCAAAAGACCACCCTGGATATGCCTATCGTGGGGATTTGGGACAGATTCTAAATCTAAATCCCCTCCCCAAGTAGCCTGGACATGTCCCTGGATGCTCAGCATAACTTCCACTACTCTATTCCCAAACACTGCTCTCATCTTCCATGTACCCATTGTCCTAGCTGAACAGAGGTCTCCTCTAGAGTGGTCTGAAACCTCCTGGAGTCCTAGGTGGGTCACAACATCTCTGCAGGGCAGGGAAGGTGGACTAAAGAATCACAGGAATACCCTCCCCACAGAGAGATGGAAATTACAGCCCCCAACCGGCTTCAGCTGCCACCAGCAGCCAACATAGCACAACTGCCACACCTAGGGACTTCAGGAAGTTGCTGGAAAAACAGAGTTCAACTTGTTTTGGTGCAAACATTTTGAAACCCATACCCATGAGAAGTCTTCCAAAACAAGCAAACAAACAAACAAAAACAAAAGTTCACAGAGAACCCACATTCCAGAAATGATGGCAGGAACTTCAAAATTCTCTGCACAAAAATAAACTGATTTCACATTCCATTATTCCATGAACTCTCTGAAGCATCTTATGCCACCTATTTATTTTAGGTGGAAAATGGAAAGCAGGCACAGGCTCACACCGAATCTAAGAGCTGACACATGGAGCCAGGGTAGTGACGGAGTTAAGGTGCTCGTGACACAAGCATCCCCACATCAGTCCCTGACTGCTCCACTTCTGATCCCACTCCCTGCTAAGGAACCTGGGAAAGCAGCAGAGAATGGCACAAGTACCTGGGCTTCTGCCACCCATGTGGGAGATAAGAGCTTCTGTCTCTCCCACTCTCTGTTGCATTGCCTTTCAAGAAAGTTGCTTTTTTTCTTTTTTTAAAGAAAAGATTTAGTTGGGCCCAGCGGCGTGGCCTAGCGGCCAAAGTCCTTGCCTTGAATGCCCCGGGATCCCATATGGACGCCAGTTCTAATCCCGGCAGCTTCACTTCCCATCCAGCTCCCTGCTTGTGGCCTGGGAAAGCAGTCGAGGATGGCCCAAAGCCTTGGGACCCTGCACCCGTGTGGGATACCCGGAAGAAGTTCCTGGATTGTGGCTTCGAATCGGCATAGCATTGGCCGTTGTGCTCACTTGGGGAGTGAATCATCGGACGGAAGATCTTCCTCTCTGCCTCTCCTCCTCTCTGTATTTCTGACTTTCCAATAAATAAATAAATCTTAAAAAAAAAAAAAAAGATTCAGTTTATCTTATTGGAAAAGCGGATGTACAGAGAGAAGGACAGACAAAAAGATCTTCTGTTTCTTGGTTCAAGTGGCTGCAACAGCCAGAGCTGAGCCGTTCTGAAGCCAGAAGCCTGGAGCTCTTTCTGGGTCTCTCCTGTGGGTGCAGGGGTCCCAAGGTCCTGGCCCATCCCCTACTGCTTTTCCAGATCATAGCAGAGAACTGGATGGGAGGTGGAGCAGCCAGGACACAAACTGGTGCCCAGATGAAGGCTGGTGTTTGCAGGTAGAGGATTAGCCTGTTGGACCACATCACCATGAAAAATTTTTTTTTCTAAAGAGCTTATATTTGCATAGAACCTTGATATCTTCAAGCATTTGTTGAAGCTTCAAACACTGAAAGAGGCAGAGCTGCTATCACATGTCCACCTTATAAGCAACGTCTCTGAAGCCCACAGCCCCACGGCCAGCAAGTAGAAAAGAGTTTGGACACCTCTGCTGTCAGCCCCCTGCCACTTCCTGCCCCAAGAGCCTCGTGTTACCAAGGGCAGCCCAGCGAGGACAAGGTGGCAAACCAGGAGTCCCGTAACCTCTTTGATCTCATTTGTCCCCTCGGACTGATATCAAACACCCAGCCCTGAGGTCCAGGGTTATGGTCTTGCTTCCCCCAGGGAGGCAGAGCTGGAAAGCCTTAGCTCTATCACACACACAATGCAATCTTGAGTAAGTCACTTCCCTTTTGGTGAGCCTTTGATTCTTTCTCTGTAAGCCACGACTACACTAGCTCACACAGTGTGCATGGAAGTCCCCCTTGCAGTGTCCACTCCCGCTTGAACCTGGAAGGACACTCAGTACTGTTGTTATGAAGCTCCTGTGCCCAGCGCCACTGGAAGGCCTTGCTCACCAAAGCCTCTTCTATACCCTCTTCCTCCCCCCTCAGGTTTGCTAATGAAGCCGAAATCACCCCCCCCCCCATTCCCCATTCTGAAGTCATTAGTAGGATCTCCACAATTAGGCACCAATGGCTTATGACGGACAGACGAGGGCAACCAGCAAGGAGGGGAACGAAGCTGTAGCTGAGGGCAACGGGGAGCTGCTATCAAAAGGAAAACAAGGGGCTGGTGCTATGGTATAGTGAGTTAGGCTGCCATCTGCAATGCTGGTACCCCTTTTGAGCACCCCAGCTGTTCCAGTTCTGATCCAGCTCCCTGCTAATGTGCCTGGGAAAGTAGATGGCTCAAGTCCTGACTTGGGCTCCTGCATCCACGTGGGAAACCTGGAAGAAGCTCCTGGCTCCTGGTTTAGGACTGGCCCAGCTACAGGCATTGCAGCCAGTGAGTGTATGAACTGTATGGAAGATTTTTCTCTCCCCCCACCCATAACTCTGCCTTTCAAAAGATAGAAAAGGAAAGAAGGAAAGAAGGAAAGAAGGAAAGGAGGAAGGAAAGAAGGAAAGAAGGAAAGAAGGAAGGAAAGAAGGAAAGAAGGAAAGAAGGAAAGAAGGAAAGAAGGAAGGAAGGAAGGAAGGAAGGAAAAAGAAAAGAGAAGAAAAACACAAGTCTTAGAGTAAAGGGTTCCTTACTTCCTGTTTTGAGAATTTGGGGGTAGGGACTGGTAATGGGGGTATATTCCTAAAAAAGGCATATGCCAGGTCCCTCAGCAGTCCCTTCACCTGACAGGTGTCTCCTCGTGCCCTATGTGGCTCAGGGAGAGAGCTGGGAGTGAGAGGGGACTTGTTCAGG
Organism: Ochotona curzoniae; assembly: GCF_017591425.1. NCBI lineage: Eukaryota > Metazoa > Chordata > Mammalia > Lagomorpha > Ochotonidae > Ochotona > Ochotona curzoniae. Next base: position 6,911,688 of record NW_024466004.1, on the reverse strand, counting down.
GTCACCACCTGGCTGGCCATGACCCCACAGCATGTTATGCCAGTGTAGCGGTTCCAAAGGCAGGACTTCACACACACACACAGTTACACTGTTCTGGTTATGTTACACATGAGGACAGCGGTCTCCGGGAGACAAGGCGACGGTGGTGACAGGCAGAGCCTGCATCCAAGAGTGCCTATGTGGAGAGGCGACGGATAGCTACCAGGGCAGCATGGAGGAGGCACCACAGACTGTGCCACTACTGGGATGGTGGTGTGAGACAGCTCCCTGTTATACACAACGCCTCTTCTGGTTGCCTCTGGTGAGTTCTAGAAAAGCTGGGCTTAACTTGTCTCTCTCTCTTTCCATTTCTTCCTCTTTTTTCAAACTTATTTATTTTTACTTGGAAGTTGAAATTACCGAGATCTTTCATCTATATGCTGGATCACTCCCCATATAGGCAGTAAGTCTGGGGCTGGGCTGACCAGGAGCCAGGAGCTTCTTCCAGGTCTCCATGTAGGTGCAGAGGCCAAAGGCCTTGAGTAGGAGCAGCCAGGATGGACACTAGCACCTTGGGCAGAGGATGAATCTCCTACACATACCACATCCCTCCCATCCCCAACTTGTCTTAATAACGGGTTTTCACTAGTGTTGGCTGCAATGCAGCCTGGAAGAGTGCTGGAGGGGACTTGCCCACCTGACTCTATCCCAAACCTGAGGCACGTGCCCAGGGCCCAACACCTGTACCTCCAATGACTGACCAGTAGCATGTGAGGCACACGCAAGGTGCTGGACGCTGACCAGGCAGTCTTCGTGGGGGCCTCAGGCTGACCGGCTGAAACAGGCAGTAGGCAGATGGGTAACACAGCATGCAAGGCGGGCAGCACAGCCAGTGGGCTGCCTGCACCTACCACGTGGCCAGGAAAAGCCTCTCGTGGGGGATGCTAAACATCAGAAGGAGGTGACTTTTCCAAGAGGTATTTTCAAGGTGAAGGAAACAGCTGGCGCATTATAGGTGACTATCTGGGCATATGATTAAACTGGAGAGACCAGCAGAGTGGCCAAGGGCAGAGGCCCAGAGCGGGTATGAGAGCCACAGTGTACAGGAACAACTTTTTAAAAATTTCATTTTACTCTTGAGGAAGAATCATTGAAGACTCCTGAACAGAAGTGATAAAATTGCCAAGGGTAGACACTGACTCACTGCTAATAAATAGTAGGTACCTAATAAGTACTCATTGATTTCAATTAAGCAGAAAGCAACTCTTTAACCACCTCTCAACATGGCAACTCTACAGGGACCAGAGAGTGAAGGACCAGGTCAGAGGTCAGCCAGCCCTGGCCACCAGAGGAACTGACCTGGGGAGAAACAAGTTCTTGACCAGACAGACTTTGTCCTCAGCAAAGAGAAATAAACACGAAATGACACAGGGAAGGGAGATGAGGAGAGGGGAGAGGAGACCATAACAACCCCAGAACTGATTCCACACTTTTTTTTTTTCTCCTTGCAGGGGGGAAAAAAAAGCTTTTTGGGAAAGGCTGTAAATTTTTTTTACACCAACCTCGTAAAAACGACATCGGCACATTCTCAAATTAGAACCATTAAAATGAAAACCAGCAATGCACAAACACAGGCGGGCCCACGTGGGTGGGAGACACGTCCTGGGTACAGTCCTGGGTTCTGGGTGCTTCCCTGCTACGTACCTTGCCAGTGCCTGCACTCTGCAAGGAACTGGCCACAGGAGACAAGGACCTGCAACTGACAATGTCAGGGAGCAAAAATCACAGGGGCTGGGGGTGCACGGGCAGAGGTGGGCGGCTCCTGGGGGGGACTTCCTTTACTCCTGGGGTTCAACCTCAAGTGCTGAGGTAAGGGACGGGTCCGAGGTCAGGGACAGGATGGAGGAGTCAAGCCATTTATTCTGCAGGAACAGTAGGCCCAGATCTAGGGTGGGGACATGGAGGGGGCCTCAAGTTCCTTTCCAGGAGAATCCTGCTAGTCTTTTCTGAATCAAGGTGTCAGCTCCCCAATGATGAAAACCAGGTCACCCACCCAGGTTTCTTAGGCCAAGCCCTGCCCTGGGGGCTTCAGCCCCGCCCGCCTAAAAACTCACCTCCTCGGAAGAGGAATGCTGCATGGACTCGGTCCCCAATTGTCTGATGAGCAGGGACAAGCCCTCTGTGGGGGAAAGGGAGTGAGGGAGGGGAGGGGATGGTCCATGGAGACCCTCCCCACAGCCAGGGATTCCCTCCCTAGGAGTATCTCCCACCCAGAAATGGGGAGAAAGGGTGGGAGTTGCTGTGGGGAAGCTCTGGCCCAGACCTGGTCTCTTATAATCCCACTCCCATTCAGGTGGAGGAGAGGACAGCAGCTGGTGTGAACTGGCGTGGGCTGGTGTGAAGCCACATCTCCTCTCTAGAGAGGTCAGTCCACTTCCTCCCACAGCCTGGAATCTCGGGCTGGGGACTGACTGCTTCTCCAGAAGGAAGAGAAGAATCCAGAAGGACTGGACCCTGAGATGAAAGGGCAGGGTGTGGGAGAGAAGTGTGAGTGGGGGCGGGGCCCACTGACCACCACCAGTCCCTCCCCCTGAGCTGGGCAGAGAAGGGAAGGGGAAGAAAAGTTTCTTCCATTCTTCTGCTCCCCTCCCCCACCTCCCTGACCACTCCCCCCATCACCATCTCTTTGGGAGTTGGTGGGGAGAGGGAGCTAAGAGCCCATTAATGTGCAGAGCCCCCCCAGCCCTTTTGAATCTCCTCACAGGATGTGAACAGGGTGGGATTTGGCCCTGTTGCCACAGCAACTGCAGTGGGAGTTCCCCGACGCTAGGCAACCCTCCGCTGACCCTCACTGACCTGTCACCCCTGCAACCCGTGGACAATGGCAGTGCCCGCCCTGGAGGCCCCCCCCACACACTTTTCAGAGTGGCCGCCAGCAGCTCTGCCCATCACCCTCTCCACAACTCCTCCTTCCCAGGCAGGCTGGCCAATGCACCCACTAAACCTAAGACCAGACACCCCCCCAACCCCGCTTCTGTCCCCAGGCCCTCCACCTCCCTAAATTCGACTCATCCTTCCCCTCTGCTCTCACAGGCCTCCATGAGAGAACTCAAAAGGGTGCTTGCGGGGAGACTGGGGGAAGCACCCCAAGCTGGGAACCTTCTCAGACAGGTGACACCAAAGCAAGGTTAAGATGCAGAGGCAGTTTTCAAAGATCACCACCATGGTGGTAGACAGTGACCACACGAGCATGCAGGTGCTGCCTCCATGGAGGAGGGGATGGAGGCAGGACTGACACCTGCATCTGTCTGGGGGTCACCAATTCCAGCATGTCATGAAGCAGGTTCCATGTGTGTCTGCCAAGTGTGACTGGCCACTATGGGCATTTGCAGGCCCTTGTGCTACCTCCTCAGGGAAGATTCCCAGAGGGGTTGGGGACGGGGCAGACCACAGCCTCGGTGAAAGGCCCAAGACAGCCGAGATGCGTGTGGCTCTACCACACTCTCACCAAGGAAGCTGGACGCTGGGGTGTTGAACACCGAGCTAGGGCAGCCAGTCAGGGAGGGACCCTGGTTGGAGTGGGCCTGGCAGTCCAGGTCACCCCTCGGCCTGTGTTTAAACAAACTCCCGGCTGGCTGGTTGCATGGAAACCAGCGCCAGCTCTTGTTCTGCAGTGACGCGGAGCCCTCTTCGGCACTATTTGTCTCAGCCTAGAGAACAGTGGCCGGCCTGACTTGTGACTAGCCCTGTCTATATCTCCTCAGCCAGCTCATTACACCCAAAGCCCAGCACCGCTCTGCCCAGAGCACAGAGATGGAGACTGACACACAAAAGCAGAGGCACCTGGAGAGCCTGCACAGCACACAGCAAGGCGAACACACAGCCCCACGCCCACCGAATGCCACGGTCACAGAGATGGGCCAGTGGGCAGGGCTGCTTTGCGATTGCTTTGTAGCCTGCTGAGGTTGGAAATGACAGTCTCACTTACTCACCCAGACATTGATTTAGCACCTACTGTGCTCCAGGCCCATGGTGGCTGGGGTAGGAGCCACAGGAAGATGTGCTGAGTCCTAAGCTGGGAACTAGGAAGCTGAGGTGCAGCTGCAGCCTTTGCATCAGGTGCACAGATCGGGGTCTCCCTCTCACTGCCTCCCCTGTACGATTGATACAAAGGGGACAGGGACCTCCTAGGGACAAGGGTGCTGCCACATGGAGACCCAAGGCCCCAGACGAAGGCATCTGCTTGTCCTCTAAGGACTTCCTGGCTGGGATTGAGGGAAGACGAGGAAACCCCAAGAGCCAGGTTTTCCTTCCCACAACTGCTCACCCCACAGACAGGACCTGTGGCTGCTGGGACACCCAAAGGAGGTGTCACTCAACAGCCCCCTCCTGACATGGAGGGGATGGGGCAGGGCCTCCAGGCAGCTCCCTTCTCCTGGAGAAGCTGAGAAAAGCTTGTCGTTTTAATTTCGCAGGGATCTTTTCATGGTTTGGAGCCAACAAAATCTTTCTTTCTTTCTTTTTTTTTTTCTAAGTCTCAAATATTTTCCTTGGCCGCGGGCACTATGCCCATCGTGAGCCCAAATGGATAAAACAGCCCTCTGCCTGCCTCCAAGTTCCCCACCCCAGTTTATTTGTGAAACAGATATAGGATTTTCCAGGGCTTTGGGATAGTCCCCAAAACAAACAGGAATAACTGGAATGCAGACTACAGATGGTGCGACACGGCTGGTGTGTGCACGGCAGCCCCAGGAAGCCTGCAGGGTACAAGCAGTCCTGTCCCTCCCCACCCCAACGGCACCCCTCTCACTCTTCCCTTAACTCATTTGCCTAAAAGAAACCTTCCAGCTTCGGTCTCCACCCCAACCTTCTCAGTTCCACTCCAAGTTCTTCCTAGCTCCTGGAGCGCGCCATACACAGGCAGGGAGAGGGGGAGCTGGCCTCCTTGGCTCCTGGTGGAGCTGATTGTTTTGAGGAAAGTTTGTCTTCGCATGTATGCGAGCTGAATGGGATGTGGGACAGACTGGACTAGTCCACTACACATGCTGGCAAGCATGAGAACCAGGGCAGGGGGCAGGCCTGGTGGGGGTTATGGTGGGTTGCTCTGACTAGGCTGCAGCTCTCACTGGTTCCAGTGGAAGACAGAGCTGGAAACAGAACCGACCCAGCAATTGCAACCACCAGCTGATTGTGGCGATGGACTGTACCGAGCCCTGTACCTGCAAGAACACACAAGAATCTGGTCTGGGATCACCTCAGACAAAGTTTCTTTTGGGATCTCCCCAATCAAACTGCTGGACTCAGAAACCATGGTCTGCCATGGAGTGCAAGCACCAGAGCCGAGCCTCCCCAGAGGCTCAGACGGAGCAGTGGAGAGCATAACCAGCTGCACATGGAGGATATGGCAGTCTATCAGAACCTGCAGAGGATACCTGGCATCACAACAGAGGACAGAACTGATCAGTCAACTACGCCAGCCAGATGTTGGCCGTGAAAAACTGAGCAAACGGAGACTCTAAGGTGGACTATGTCAATCAGTGGATTCTGCAGCAACTTCATTATGCTTGGAATGACAAGATTGGCAGCAATTCATCACTGTTGAACTATCCAAACCACTTGAGCAAGACCCTTGGAGCATGCCCTACATCAGGGACCTGGGATGGGTGGGAGACTGGGGGTGGGGCTTCTTCCTTTATGTCCCCCTTTACCCCAGATACAGGAAAAAAACAATGTGGAAATAATAGTCTTACCCACTTTCCTGTAGCCCTTGAACCTTTTAGCCCTAATTAACTATGTAAAGATTGTCAAAAATAAAGGGAAAAAAAGTTTGTCCTTCGGCCTTCTGTCTCCCAACAGAAAGCACTGGTTCTGGGGGGTCTCCTCCCCAAGGGAGTGTGGTGAAGGAAGACTTGGGAAAGGCCAGTGAGTTCCAAGGACCCTTAAGATCCTCTCTGACCCAGCCTCCACTGTTGGCAAGAGGAAGAGACTTTAAAGTCCTCCCTTCTAACAATAGGCACAAGTCAGGGTGTAGGGAGAGGGTGTCACTTCCAAGCTGCACCTGAACCTGACTACCCCAGAGATCATGAGGCTGGAACTTGGGGAGGCTAGGCTAGAGATGCAACCCAAATCACCCTGCTGGCAGGGATTTAATCCTGGTATTCTGCAACTGGCCGGCAGTCCCACTTCCAGACTGACAGCCAGGTTCAAGGCCAGGACCCTCCAGCGGTTACAGAATCAAGTGGGGGCGGGGGGACACAGCAGGTACGTGCATCTGTACATGCCTGTGGCTGGGGTGTGGGTATAGGGAGGGGAGTGGCGTCCAGGGTCCTGCTTCTCCATTCCTAGCAGAGCCCCTCTTGGCCAGGGCATCTACGACGGTGCAATTTCAGCAGCAGCCTCACAGGAGAGGAGGGGAATCCCAGGCCAGGCTGAGCTGGTTCTCCTGAACTTGCCAAGCATGATTCCCCGTTCTCCCCCAGGGGTGGAGCCAGGACCTGGGGCCCCTGCTGTGTCATCACCCAACCAACTCCCCACCCTGGTGCCTCTCAGAGGCTGGGCTTGAACTCCCGAAATCTTCCCTTCAGGGATGATGGGGGGCAGAAGGATACACAGACAGGGGTTCCCAGACTGAATCCCCCAAACAGAGGCCCCTCTTTGTATGCTTTATCTCAGTTGTTCTGACCCCTGGTGCCTGGACATGTAAATCTTCTCACTGCTTGGATGGAGGGGATTTGAGAGGGGGTGGTTAGAACTGGAGGCGTCTGTCCATCCTTTTGGCACATTGGGACTGTTCCAAGTTCTACCATCTCAGCACCCCCCCCCCCCCGGGCTCAAAGTGGCCACTAAAACAAGAGTGCGGCTGTGAGGAAGTGGGATGTAGCCTGGTGTGCCCCCTCCTGCCCCAAGGCCAGCCAGGAGAGGCATCTGCTCCTACCTGTTGCTGTTGGAAGTGCAGCAGTTCCGCTGGGCTCATCTCACCATTGCTGTCTCCGCTGCCAGGGGCTGCGTCCCTGCCCGTGCTGCCTCCAGCCGTCCCTGTGGTCCCAGCCCCCGTGCTGCCACCACCATCAGCCTGCCCAGAGAGGCTGCCCACACCGTTCTGACCGGATGGTGCCGACCTGATTGTCTCCGAGGCAGATTCCACCATCATGTCGCTCTAAGCGGGACCTGGAGGGGACAAGGTAAGGAAGAGGCTGAGGCTGGATGGACGGGTAGTTGGGCAAGTGACAGGTTCTATCCAGTGTAGCAATCAAAGCCCCTCACAACACAAGCACTACCTCACAGCCTACTTCCATTCTGGGGTGCTTGCTGCTCTTCAGCTTTGTTGAGCCAGCTCCTGGGCACCCTATGTGGGGTGTAGTATCCCCCTAAGGCCTGGCGAGGGGCAACTCCAGACTGGAGCCTCCCCATGCACCTCTTCCCTACATTCCCACTCCCTTGGCTTCCAGGAGAGCAGAGCATGGTAGGGACTGCATCCTTAGCCTGTTGGGGTGTCTCCATCTAGCCATCCAGGTCAGAGTGTGAAGGGGAACCAGCATCAGCTGGGAATTGGTGGGGCAAGGCAGAGACAGGTAAGTGCCTCCCACCCCCGCCTTGTAACGGTCCCCATCAAGATAAGGGAGATCCCCAGGGCACTGACAGCCCCCTGGCTAGTCCCTCCTGGGACCCAGGAACCCAGCCTGGCCAGGCTTATCGGCTAGAGCCTCCCACCCCACTTCCCACCTCCCATTTTGAAGAACCTAAACCTGAGGCACCTGGCCCAAAGTAGCAGCTCAATGTCGGCTGCTATTACCAAGCCAGTCTTACAGATGGAAAAGGTGAGGGTTTGGATTCAGGGTGTCTGAGCTAGAGCTGATCCCTATCACACAGGAAATGGTATTCAAGCAGCAGCAGCAGAAACTACCCCCAGAAACAGGTTATGCCTGGGAAGGTCAAGGGCAGTGAGGCAGCTCACGGGTAAGCCCCAGCACCACATCCCCTGGAGGGGAACACCGTGGATTTTGGTCAAACAGCATGTGGTTTTACAGCCACCACTGACTTTCACACATCTAAAAACTGCCCTAACCTCAGGAGCCTTGTTTGTCAAATCATTCAACTCCTACCTCTTTAAAAAAAAAAAAAAAAGATTTTATTTTCATTGGAAAGTCACATATACAGAGAGGAGGAGAGCTAGAGAAAAAGATCTTCTATACGTTGATTCACTCTCCAAGTAAGTGGCTGCAATGGCTGGAGCTGTGCTGATCCAAAGCCAGGAGCCCAGAGCCTCTTCTGGGTCTCCCACGCGGGTGCAGGGTCCCAAGTCTTTGGGCAGTCCTTGGCTGCTTTCCAAGGAACTGCGCTGATCTGAAGCCAGGAGCCTTGAGCCTCTTTTGGGTCTCCTACGTGGGTGCAGGGGCCCAAGGCTTTTGGGCCATCCTCAACTGCTTTCTCAGACCACAAGCAGGGAGTTGGATGGGAAGCACGACCGCTGAGATTAGAAACGGTGCCCATATGGGATCCCGGAGCATGCAAGGCGAGGACTTTAGTCATTAGGCTACTGCAACAGGCCCCAACCCCCACCTTTCAAGAGTCCTTTAAAGTCAATCCGTAAGCCAGCAGTACACCTGGCCAGTGTGCTGCGTCTCCCTCCTACCCTGACCAGCCCCTTTCTCCAGCTTCACCAACTGGAAGATAAAGGCCTGGGATGAGTGGGGTGGGGGGACAGCACTCACCTGGCCCAGGTTGCACAGAGACATCAGGGGCCAAGGCCAGCCAGGTCCTGAAGTAGCAAGGCCCAGTGACTCTGCCAGCGGTCCTTCCTACCCTTGTGACCCTGTCCAGCCCAGCCAGGACCAGAACCTCAGGGTTTCCCTGAACCGGCGGGGTGGCAGATTAAATACCACAGGAGGAAGCTGCTGTGCTGCTCTCCCCCCAAGCTATCCCCATAGTCTCTCTGCTTACTCCCCAAGAACTCTCTTTGCCCAACCTCCTGGGCCACTTGTTCTGGTCCCTTCTAGCAGCAAGGGGGGGCAGGCAATGTGAGGGTAGCCCCTTGCCTTCTGTGATTTGAGTGTTTCCTGTCCCAGTTCCTCTCTCTGGCCTCCGAGAGCCCCAAGGGGCAGGCTTACCTCCCACTACCTCACTTCCACTCCTGGGTTCATAAGAGGAACAGGGCCAGGGGTGCAGGCAACGATGGGGGTGACAGTTCAGAAGAGATTGAGCACTCGGTCTTGGGCCTTAATAGCCATGTCAGCCTAAGGGCTAGTGGCTTCCCAATGATGGATGGGGTGGACACCATGCTCCTCCCACCAGAGCCCAAGGCTCCAGCCCCCTCCCCTGCAAACTCCCACCACCCCCCTCAACTGGGGTCTGGATCGCAACTCTGCGAGGGGAATGGTGTGGGGGGTGGATGGCAGGAGCCCATTCTGCTCTCTCAACCAACCTTGGCCCTGCTGGGGTGCATAGCAGTTATGGGGGAAGGAGGAGGTGTGATTCCAATGGGAGCCACTCTGAGATCTGAGAATTCCTGGGACCCAAGGGACAAAGACCAGAGTCTCAGGGGGTTCCTGCAAGCACAGGAGAAAGGGACTAGACTGGCCAGCCACTTCCCCTGTCGAGAGGGTTGGGGAGGGGAGTGTGTCCCTTCCAACATTTGCAGGAATGCCACAAAGTTACACTTGATGGGGGCAGCAAGTTTGGGGAAATGCAGAGAAAGGACGGCCCAGGATGCACACACACATGTCCCTTTCTTTCCTGTCTTTTTATTTGGGAAGGGGGTCCAGAGTGACGCCCAGTGCACAACATAATTGCTGCAATGTGGCGTGTAATAATAGCTATTCAAGGGCCGATCATTCATATTAAACAGGGTGAAGCAAGCCTCTCATTTGCATGCTTGAGATTAGATGCATTTGAAAAGTCATTTCCGCAGGGTGTATGAATGGCATTAATTCCCATGTGGCACGCTCTGTCCCCTCCCGGGGGCCCTCAGCCTACACACACACACACACACACACACACACACACACACACACACACACACACACACACACACACACACACACACACACACACACACACACACACACGAGTCCACTTCTTTCCTTGCTCCTATCTGCCCACCCACAGTCCCCCATCCCACCTTAACAGCCCATGGTGGCAGGCTCTCCCAAGCAAGTTTCACAACCTCATCCCTCTATTCCCTGTATTGTGAGTACACAGACTGCAAGCGTCTGGGGCCCAGCCAGCTGGGGAGAGTGTTGGGGGATTGCAGAAGGCAGGCCTAGGTATCTGTGTCCTGTACCTTTGAGGGTGAGGGGTAGGGTCCGTGAGAAGGTAGGCACTGGGCTCAGTTATAAACCAGCCTGGTGGCAACCCTGTCCTTTACTGTCCTGTGGACCTCTGTTCCCCTCTGCCCACATAGTGAGATGGTCTCAGCTCCAGCCAGTTCAGCCATCTGGCCAAGCCTGTGCCGTGAAGCCACCAGTCAGTCCTCCAGAGTCACACCTGATGGACCTTTCCCAAAAGGCCTTACCTGCTAGAGTACTGGGCCCCCTGCCCTGTTCCTGGGGTGCAGCTCCAAGAGCTCCTTCCATAGACACCTAGGTGGCTCAGCAAGGAGCAGGAACACAACCCTGCAGAGAAAGGAAGCAACTCCAGGAATCAGATTGTCTGGTCTCAAGACCCAGGTGTGTGACCTTGGCCAAGTCACTGCTCCTAACCCAAGTTACTCCTTGGGCTGGCTGCTCCTTTTTGTAGACAAGCAGGGGAATCAGGTTCACTGAGACTGCTCTCCTCCTCCACGCAGCCTTCCCTGGCTGCTCCAGGATTTCTGTCTGCGGCTCTGGTCCAGCACCTGGGCAGGTCCTGGTCTCCCATTCTGAGCCGGGGCATGTAGGAGGCTCCCACAGGCTCCCTGCTAAGGAAGGAAGCTGGGTCAAAGCCACAGCTGCTCTTCCACTGAGGGTGCCTGTGGGCTGCTGGGAGCGCCTACTGCCCTCAAGGCTCTCTGCTCTTCATACAAGGTGGGGGATGCTCTCTGAGCTAACCCAGGCCTGCCCTTCTACCCTAGGGGGAAGTGTCCAGCTCTACCTACTATGGAGCTAAAACGGGGACCCCCATAGTAAGGATGCCTTGCGGGGAGGGGACAATAAGAGGAACCCCACACGCTGAGAACCCTTTTGTGCCTTTTCACGGGCCGATATGGTGTAGGAAGTATTAATTCCTGTAGCTTTTTTTTTTAAAGACTTATTTATTTTTATTGGAAAGTCAGATATAGAGAGGAGAAGAGACAGAGAGGAAGATCTTCTGTCTGATGGTTCACTCCCCAAGTGACTGCAACAGCTGGAGCTGAACCAATCCGAGGCCAGGAGCCAGGAGCTCTTCCAGGTCTCCCACGTGGGTGCAGGGTCCCAAGACGTGGGTGCAGGGGCCCAAGGCTTTGGACCATCCTCGACTGCTTTCCCAGGCCACAGGCAGGGAGCTGGATGGGAAGCAGGACCGCCAGGATTAGAATCAGCGACCATATGGGATCCCAGCACGTGCAAGGCGAGTACCTTAACCACTACACTATCACGCTGGGCCCAATTATCGTAGCTTTTTAATTAACAATCATTTAATCTGAGCCGTAACATTTGCCACGACACCCTGCTCCTTGCCGCGAACCCATGCCGCTGGCACTGCCAACTCATCAATTAATTTTTATTGACGTTTTCTTCCCCAAATAGGCACAATACCAGGGTTTTCCAATTAACACCTCCACGATCTCTAATTAGTGTAATTAACAGACTGATGGATGCCTGGAGTTTACCCGTGGGGGAAGGAGAGAGGGAACGGAGGGAGCAGCCCTCAGTGTGCTCCGGGACATGTACCCCCACTGGGCACACCCATGCATTCAGCAGCAGTGGCCACAGGTAACCTGTGCCCAGAAGGGTGGTGATAGTTGCAATTCAAAGAAGCAAGCAGCTTCCAGCTCTCGTTAAGCCTAGGATCTATTGGAAGGGAGCAGAGCTAGGAGCCTGACACCAGAGGCTGATACACTGGAGTCCAGCCTGAACCTCCAGCACAAGCTTATCTGCACCCTGGACAAGGTGGCTGCTCCTTCCCTCCTCCTATAATGAGACCTGAACTATAAACAGTTATCATATGAGGACTTCAGAACGTTTGTGGAAAGTGGCATCAAACAATAAGCTTATTTTGGTGCAAAACAGTTTTAAATCCATGCATCTGAGAGGGTCTTCCTAAAATCTATAGGGAAAAGAATGTGCATTATGAAAAACCTTTGTGTAGTTCAAGAATTCTTGGGGGTGAGGCAAAGTAGGCATTATGGATCCATTGGCTAATCCTCTGCCTATAAATTTTGGCATCCTATATGGGTGCTGGTTCATGTCCCAGCTGCTCTAATTCTCATCTAATCCCTACTCATAGCCTGGGAGAGCAGCAGAGGATGGCCCAAAGCCTTGGGACCTTGCATTCACATGGAAGACCAAGAAGAGGCTATGGCTCAGCTAGGACTGTTGCGGCCATTTGGGGAGTGAACCAGCAGATGGAAGATCTTTCTATCTGCCTCTTCTCTCTGTAAACCTGCCTTTCCAACAAAAATAAGTAAATCTTATTTAAAAAATATTTTTTGCATCCAGACAAGCTTATTTTGTAAATTACATTTTCTATGGACTTTCTGAAGTACCTTCATGGATATAATTTCTATCTCCAAAAAAGATTAGGATGCAGATTGCAATAACAGCCAGATAGAACTTCTGAAAACAGAATAGGAAGGTGCAAAATGGGCAAAAACTTAGACTGGGGCGGGGGGAGATCATAAACTTCAGAGCATTTCACCTCTAAGCTGCTGAAACACACAGCACAGGTGTTGTGACATCATGGGTTAAGCCACCACCTGTGATACCAGCTTCCCACAGGGGCACCAGTTTGGTTTTAGTCCCAGCTATTCCACTTCCAATCCAGCTCCCTAATGCACCTGGGAAAGCAGCAAGAAATGGTGCAAGTCCTTGGGTTTCTGCATCCACATGGGACACCCAGATGAAACTCCAGGCACCTGAGTGGGGCCTGGCACAGCAAACCACATAAACAAACACACCAAACAAACAAACAAACAAAAATCACACCCACACACATCACTGGATCCCAACCCCAGAGAGTCTGGCTGAGTAACTGCAAGACTGGGCCTGAGAATGTATTTCTGAGCAGTTTCTAGGTGATGCTGATGTTGTACTTTGGTCACAAGCTTCTTGGTGGCCTCAAACACCTGATTCCTCTCCAAAAGCTTTTGAGCTTTGTGTAGGGTATCCCTGAGCCCAGTGGAGGTCTGCAAAGTCATCCCCCTCTCTCCTCCAATGGTTGGCCAGGAGCACACATCATCAGCAAAGAGCCTGCCACCATCCAGGGCTTCAACAAATACTTGAATATCTCAGTGCCCCTAATTCTGTGAGTGTGCTAACCTGGACAGCACAGGGTGCATGCCCTGCTCTGGTGGAGCTTACATGCCCAAGGGAAGAGCCAAGTGATACATCAGGGCACAAGTGAATGAATTCGCTTAAAAAAAAAAAAAAAAAAAAGAGTTCTATCCCATGTGAGTTCAGGAGATAAATGGGATAGCATTTAGACGGAGAAGGTCCAGGAAGGCATGCACTCTTGAGCCAATTGCAGTTAGGCACAGAAATACAGTGAGTAGGCGTGGGCCAGGCAGAGGGAACGCAAGGGAAGCAGAATTGTGCAAATGCCCATAGTTATGAAAGAGAAGCCAGGAGTTTCAGGATTTGCAGAGCTGAGCCTCAGAAACGGACCTACTTCTGGATAATATAGATTTGTAGGATACTACATAGGACAGAGCAGGAATGTCTTCCATTCTCATTTCCTTTTGCCTCTTCTTTCCTTTCTAGTCTTCTTGTTATCAGCTTTTTATTCAAGTCAAGGAACAGAAAGCACAGAGCTTTTCAGAGCCATGAGCAGTGACCCTCCCTGCAACTGGAAGGCTGCGTCTCCCTACGGAGGCCTAGGAACTGCTCTCCCATGTCAGCTTGGGCCCAGAGGTCCACGGGCTCCCATGGAAGGTCCATGGGCTGCAGCCACTTGTCCTCCACCTTATTTCGCCTGCCACTCTCATGCCATCCTACCTGCTTCCCCATTCCCTGGCCTTCTCTGATTATCTTGGTAACACTGAGGTCTGAGGTCACCTGTCTGAGTCTTGCTTTCCTTATCTGAAGCAAGGGGCCTAATACCAATAAGCTTTTCCTTCAAGGTTGCTTGGAGGGAAGCAAGACGCTGCATAGGCGTCCTGCTCTGCGGCATAGCAACTGAAAGCTTGCACTTGTGGCATCAGCATCCTATATCCAAACATTGGCTGAAGTCCTTCCCAGCTACCCTGCTTCAGTTCCAGCTGTTTGTGAACACTCCTGGGAAAGCAGTGGAAGAAGGTCAAGTGCTTGGGTTCCTGCCACCCATGTGGGAAACCCGAATGGAGTTACTGGCTCTTGACTCCAGTTTGGCCTATACTTGGTTGTTATAGCCATTTGGGGAGTGAACCAGCAGGTACAAGATCTCTGTTTCTTCCTGTCACATTTTCAAATATATATATATATTAACTGCATGAAAAAGACATTAGTTGCTCTTGGTAGTCTGAAAATTCAGCCTAATTCTGGGCTATGGTTTCTTTCTAATTTTTTAGGATTTATTATTATTTTTTTAATTGAAAAGTCAGATATACAGAGAGGAGAGACAGAGAGGAAGATCTTCCGTCCGATGATTCACTCCCCAAGCAGCCGCAATAGCCAGAGCTGAGCTGATCAGAAGCCAGGAACCAGGAGCCTCTTCCAGGTCTGCCACATGGGCACAGGGTCTCAAGGCTTTGGGCCATCCTCGACTGCTTTCCGGGCCACAAGCAGGGAGCTGGATGGGAAGTTGGGCTGCTGGGATTAGAACCTATGCCCATATGGGATCCCAGAGGGCATGAAAGGCCAGGACTTTAGCCACTAGGCCATGCACCAGGCCCTGGGCTATGGTTTCAAAACTGATCCCATGCCTCCTTCCCAACCCTGTGCCTGGCACTTGAGGAGTGTCAAGGGGAATCAAGGGTGAACACGTGGCTACTGCTCCTAGCCAGTTCTGGGGATGAGAGTACCATCGCTGCTGGGCTGTCTGCCGAGGCCAGAAGCTTCTCTCCCTAGTCAAACATTATTCTCCTCCTTCCTGACGTTACCTGACCCTTCTCTGAATCCCTGCCCTCCCTGAAGTTGGGGATCCACTTTGCAGGGGTCAGAGGCTGATACATTAGCCCACCCAACCCTCACTCTCATCTCTGCCTGTGTGGCCAAGCCTGAGGATCTTCCTAAATGGCTTGTAAGGTCCTAGGAGCCACCTGCCCCAACTATTGGGGCCACTCAAGACCTCTCCTGAGCATGGAGGCTGGAGGGCTCTTAGAGCTTAGAACAAGGGGCAGAAATAAGACACCCCTAATTGCAAGGCCACTACAAAGCCTTCCATCTGGGAGGGGAAGCTGCCACTGGGCACTGTCCCAGGTTCTCTCCCAAACTTCAAGCCACTTCATTTTTTTCCCTTTCTTTCTTTTTAATTATTTATTTTTAATGGAAAAGTAGAACAGAACTGAAGCAGAGCAGCTGGGACATAAATCGGTGCCCATATGGAAATCCGGTGCTTACAAGGCAAGTATTTTAGCCACTGAGCCTTTGCACTGGGCCCGAAGCCCCTTCAACTTCTTTTTTTTTTCAAGATTTATTTACCTTTATTGGAAAGTCAAATTTACAGAGAGAAGGAGGGTGAAAGATTTTCCATCTGCTGGTTCACTCCCCATGTGGCCACAACAGCCTGAGCTGAGCCAATCTGAAGGTGCAGGGTCCCCAGGCTTTGAGCCATCCTCAACTGCTTTCCCAGGCCACAAACAGGGAGCTGGATGGGAAGTGGAACAGTCAGGACACACATGAACTGGTGCCCATATGGAGTCCTGCACATGTTAGGTGAAGACTTTAGCCACTGGGTTATCGTGCCATACCCACCACTTCATTTTCTAATTCTAAAAGTTACTAATATTTCAGTAAAATATTTTGGGAGGAAAAAAATACAAAGAGTGCTTACACTCTTAGCAAGCAGTGCTCTAGCCTTCTGGTGATCTCTCCCTGCAGTCAACCCCCTTTCGCTCGCATATGGTACATAAACATTTAAAAATGAGGCTGGGGTCATAATCTGTGTGCAGATTGAATGTTCCGACTTTTCCACTCGCCACTTACTATCACAAGCATTTCCACATGACTTCAAATAATTTTAAGCATCGGCATTTAATGGTCATATAGTTGCTTGGTGGGCTGCATGTTCCAGAAGTTATTTAGCCTATCCCCTTGAGTAACATCTAGGCTATTACCTTATTTATTTATTTGCTTACTAATTTTTTTTTCTATGACTCTGCAGGTAACTCGTTTCTGGGAAGAGGATGCTCTGCATTTTTTGACCATTTGCCTAGGATACAGGTTTAAAAGGTGTAACTTACATTACTGATGCTTTTGATACATTTTTCTCTGATGTGTATAAAACTGGTACCTGTCTTCCCCACCTACAGCAGTGCACCTGCGTCTCAAGAAAGCCCACAGGCCCTGGCCTTCCTATTCACTTCCCTCCACTCCTCCCAGCTCTTCCTCCAGCATGGTCCTTGGATCCCGCAGGGAACACTGAGAATGCAACCAGACATACTCAGTCAAATCTGGGTGAGTGCACTGGACACATGGCTGGGCCTGGGGACCTTTCCCTGCACTTGACTCTCAACATGCAGGGTCCTAGGGCCTGGACAAACACCGGATGAATAAAACAGTACTTGCTCTTAGGTGACTCATGACTGGACGGAGGAAAAAAGTGACACGCAGGTGAGAAGCATGCTGATAGGTAAGTGCAGCTTCTACAAGGAGGCTTTTGCTCTCAGTTCTGTATCTGAGATGCCCACCTGGTCTGTCAGGTGCATTCTCTTCATTAAACTTTGCTAACATGCTCACTGTTGGGAAACAAAACGAAAACACTGAATTTAAAAGTTTACTATAGGGCCAGCAGCCTGGCAAACTGAACTTCCCATACAGGTACCAGTTCAAGTCCCAGCTGCTCCACTTCTCTGATCTAGCTCCCTGCTGGTGGCCTGGTAAAGTAATAGAGTATGGCCCAAACACCTGGGACCCTGCACCCTTGTGGGAGACCAGAAGTTCCTGGTTCCCAGCTTTGAACTGCCCATCTCTGATCATGGAGAACATTTTTGGGGGCTTGAAGCAGTGCATGGAAGATCTTTGTCTCTCCTCTCTCTATATAATGTGCTTTTCAAATATAAAGTAAACATACCTTAAAAAAAGTTTATTACAGCACAAAACATTTTTGAGATCCATACCTTCAAAAAGCTCAAGAAACATGCACATTAGGAGTAAACTATGCATGGATTTTAAGTTAAACTTGCCTTTAAATTCCACTTTTCAGAAACTTTCTGAAGTTGCCCCAACACAGCAGACTCACCTGGGAGAATGCTAAAGAAAAGCACCGCCATTGTAGCTAATCTGCTATATCTGACAAGGAGTTGGACCTGGGCTTGGATATGTGAAAAAAGCAAAGCTTTCTCAAGTGTTCTGAAGCTCAAATGCAATTAGGGTTGAGAAGCTCTGCCCTTACACACCAAGTGCAGGTCGGTGCAACCTGCATGGGAGCAGGCCCCTGGAAAGCCTGCCAGGGGCTCCAGCACACCAGACACGAACCTGTTCAATTCTCAGTGACAGAGTCCTCAGAGCTCCTTCCCACAGGCCTGTGCTGAACTGACAGGCAGGAATCACACCTCCAGGGATTTGCTCCGGAATTTGACAAGGTCACTTGGCTGCAAAGTGGCTGAGCCAAACCCAAACCAGGTGGCCCTGCTGACCTCCAAACCAATGTTCTTCCCCTGCACCTGGCCTTAGAGGCGGCCGGCCAGAGGCATGTGCCCCGCCATCCTCACATCCTCACAGAACGCACATATCCCTCACCACTACCCACCAGTCCACCTTCGGCTGGCCCTGGCCCCAGAACACCTCTACCAGGCCCTGGAAGAGGGGCATCCCTCCTCATGCCTTCCTACCAGAAGGAAGACTTCACCACAACGTGGAAAGAGCGAGCGGGAACCAAAGATCCCACTCCATCTCATTAAGAAAGTAAACATAAGAGCCATCTAAGTGTCTAATTAAGCTTCTAATTAGTCCCTGCTTGTTACTAATGCAAATTAGATTACTCCGCTTAACTACAGCATGTCCACAACACCCTTGTTAATTGCGGCCTTTTGAAATTAAATTACTCCCTAATTAGCATATCAAAGCCATTGATTCGGAGCTGGGAAAGATGAGGGCAAGAGAAGCCGAATGCCAAGTTTGGTTAATCAGAGATGGCTAATTAAATAGTGACGTCTTCCGTGGGGGGCCTGCCGGCGAAGGGGGTAGGAGCAACTTGCCCAGGGCCTGGATGGCCATCTGGAGCCTGGTTGTGAGCCTATGGGTGTCCTTGGCATCAGGAACTCCCATGGGCACAAGAGAAAAAGCTCCAGCCAGCCTGCTATAGAACACTGGCCTGGCCCTCCCTGGGCCCTGGAATTCCAAGGGGTCTTCTTGGGCATGACTCAGAGGCACCCAGAACCCAGCCACAGGACAATCTGCAGTGGTGCAGGGTCCTCCCCTGGCTCTCCTCCTGTTCCCAATGAGTCCCTCCTTGAGAGGAAGTGGCTATCACCCCCAGCAGAAAAAGTCCACAAAGAGGGCCCGGCGCGGTGGCGCAGTGGCACAGTGGTTAAGGTCCTCGCCTTGCACGCCCGGGATCCCATATGGGCGCCGGTTCTATCCCGGAAGCCCTGCTTCCCTTCCAGCTCCCTGCCTGTGGCCCGAGAGAGCAGTGGAGGACGGCCCAAAGCTTTGGGACCCTGCACCCGCGCAGGAGACCCAGAAGAGGCTCCTGGCTTCGGATCGGCACAGCATCAGCCATTGCGCTCACTTGGGGAGTGAATCATCGGACGGAAGATCTTCCTCTCTGTCTCTCCTCTCTGTATATCCGCCTTTCCAATTAAAAAAATAATAATAAAATAAAATAAAAAAGTCCACAAAGAAAGAAAGGTGGGGTGGAGACTGATGGTTTTTACAGATGGGCTCACCAGGCACAGTTGGTTTGCCTTCAGTTGGAATAGGCTCCTGGAGTCCCAAGGCCTCAGCATTCCCCCCAGGTCGGCTGCCCAAGAGCACCAGTTCTCTGTGGCATCTGATTTGGGTGGGGGGCAGGGTGGTCCTCACAGGCCTTCTGAGTTCTTATTGCACCTTATCCTAGTCTTTCAGAGGAGGGCTCGCTAGGTTTTCCTTGGAGAACACTGGAGCTGGGAGGATGACCCTAATAAATGCCCTTCAGGGCTCAGCTGGTCCCCGGGGAGGCCATGGAAGAGGCAGAGGGGCACCAAGAGGCAGTGGCTGTAACTGGGTCACAGTCCATCCTTGCCATGCAAAAAGGCCGGCTCAGAGCCGGTGGCCACACTGAAGATGTTCACCAGAGTAACAGGCAGCGTGTGTCATGCGGTGAAGATGGTACATTTGGGACTTTGGCCCTCACGGTCAGCACTTCCTCCCCAGAGGCAGGATCCAGTCACCTGTGTGGGCCTGGGTCTCTCAAGCGACAGTAACAGTGACCCCCACCTGCCGCTGTGAGGGTGAGGACAAGCACAACTCTTCTGGAGTGTCTCTGGTGACCACCTCCTTCCACCTGCCATGATTCACTCCCAGATTTCCTAAGAGAAAAGCCTTCTAGAATCATCTTCCCAAATCGCAGCTTTCACTTTCAGGGAACAGAACCCAGGGCTGCCACATGCCTGTGAAAATGCCTGCCCTGGGAATGGGGTATGCACACGCCGGCAGGTACCACACACCTATGCCCTCTGCCCTACATTGTCAGCCCTGTATGGGGCATTGCTTCCTAACCCTAGCTCTTCTAGAAAAGGTGGAAACAGAGCAAACACTGAGACAGTCAGCGGAGAACTCCCACCCCCACTTGGTCCTGTGGCCAGCTTCCTCCAAATGGAGTGTAATCTGTGCCCTCCCTACCACCACTCTCCCCAAGTTTCTCACTAGCAGCCCCTGCAGCATACCAGGTCAAGCTCAGGGCCAAATTCTGAGGGTGAGGTTTTGTTTATTTAAAGAGAGATCACAAGGGGGGTGTGCAGGGTAGAGGATTTCCCTTGGCCCTCCATCCCACAGTCTCCAAAAGTATGAGTCTTAGAGCAGTGGTTTTGTTTTAAGAAATACGTAAAATTAAAAACAAGGCAGGAGAACAGAGATGGCAGGAAAGGGGAAGCTGTCCCGGTGTGAAGGGGGAGGGGTAACGGCAAAGCACGAGGGCCAAGCCAAAGCCTGTCTTGCCTGCCTTGTGCAGCTCTCTCTCTCCCCCTACGAGATTCAATTAATTGATAACAAGAGGCATCAAATTAATTTCTGGAGGATGTGAGATTCTGATGAAGGGAAATCTCACTGATGGAAATCGGGGGGAGGGGGATAGGCAGCACCCCTTTTAATCAGGTTCCTGTGCCTAATTGGGAAAGAGGAGACAGGCAGGGGTGGCCAGGTCCCCAGCCCTGGGGCTCCACAGTGCCCCTTTTGGGTGAACCCACTGGGCAGGAGGCTCGGGATACTGCTGGAACAAAGAGGGAATGTGTGGGGCCCTCCAGGGCACTTCCATCTGGTTCCTAACACACAGCTTCGGGAAGGAGAGGTGGGGGTGATGAGAGAGGCCCACAGGTGCTCCCTCCCCCAAACCCAGAGAGGACCAGCTGGCTTAAGAAGTTGATCACTAGGGGACCAGTGCAGTAGCCTAGCGGTTAGTCTTCTTGCATGTGCAGGGATCCCATATGGGCGCAGGTTCTAATCTTGGCGGCCCTGCTTCCCATCCTGCTCCCTGGGAAAGCAGTCGAGGATGGCCCAAAATCTTGGGACCCTGCACTCAGTTGAGAGACCTGGAGGAGGCTCAACTCCTGACTCCTGGCATCGTATTGGCTCAGCTTCCGGCAGCTCCAGCCGTTGTGGCCGCTTGGGGAGTGAGTCAATGGACAGAAGATCTTCCTCTGTTTCTCCTCCTCTCCATATATCTCACTTTCCAATGAAAATAAAATAAATCTTTGAAAAGAAGTTGATGACTGGGCACTTCCTGGGGCCCCTCATGGTGTACCCAAGAAGGGTCCAGACCGTTTACCACCCAGACTCACAGAATCTTCCTGAGCACACAGCGTGGGTGGCCCACTCTGAAAGACACAGGCCAGGAGGCCTGAGCCTCCCTAGTACCCCAGACACCAGTTGGAGCTGCCTGGTGCTGCATTTATTCTCCGCATCCAGGGGAGGACCTCAAATAAGAGGCACTGCATTCCCAAGCTCAAATCTCCATGCTGCCCCACCGCCAGCCACTGTCAAGCGCACTCTGGCTGTACACTCCCCTGGTGGTAGATCAGCCCAAAGCCGCAGGGGAGGGGCACACTGAGCTGCGGCGGGGTAGCCAGGCGGGGAAGGGGTTGCAGGTGAGGATCCTGGAGGCTTCCCCAAGGAGAGGTGACTCCATACCCTGGACACAGCCCTTTCTCAGTGGCACCTGCAGCTCCCTTCTAGAGAGCCAAAAGCCTTCAGAATCCGGCCTGAGTGCTTACAGCTGCTGCCCTTCAGGCAACCTGAGGCTCCTTCTTATGCTCAGATTCTCACTAGCCCATTTGTTTCCTTCCAGGACAGGAGCTGTGTGTGCTGGAGAACTTTCCACCCTGGGAGGGGCAGGGGAAGTGGGGGATGTACTACCACCTTCCCTTGGCCCAACTTCTCCTGGAAACACCAACTACTCAAAAAAAATATAGAAACCTCCCCCTAATGGACCCAAAGCTTGAGGCCCTGCACACACGTGGGAGACCCAGAAGAGGCTGGGGGGCTCCTGGTTTCGGATCAGCTCAGCTCTGGCAGCTCTGCTGCTTGAAGAGTGAATCAACAGTTGAAAGATCTTCCTCTCTATTTCTCCTCCTCTCTGTATATCTGACTTTCCGATAAAAATAAAAGTAAATGAATGAAAGAAAAGAAAAAAGAAACCTCCTCCTAGGAACGTGCAGCCAGAACTCTTAACCCTACTTCACCACTTCCTGCCCTCCAGCCTCAGCTGCCCACTCCTCAATTTGCCTTCAGGCCACAAGGTCCTGCCCAGGACTCTCTCCAGGCCAGTATCAACATTCCACCTTACTAGCGGACATCAGGCCAGAGCCTGCCACAGACAGCCAGTACCCACCAGCAGACAGGCACTCCTGTACCTGCTCAGATTTTTCCAAACTGCGAGGGAGGCACCTGTCAGATCACCTCTTCCCCGGGTTTCTCTTACATGTCCCTGCGCACAGTAGGTACTCCTCCACGTGTGCTGAATGGATACAACTCCATTCCCTAGGCCAGCATTTCACAGCCCTTCCTCCCTTCCTGCCAGTCAGAATCCTGGATAACTTCCATTCCCATCAGCTCTGACTCCCTTGAACAAATGCCAGAAGGTCTGGATTCTCCAGACTTTGCACAGTCCAGGAAAATCCACCATTCTGTTCCCCGACCCCTCCCCCCCCCAACCAGTTCAGGTGCCATCAGAACCTCCCTGGGCGGGAAATACCATTGCCATATTGCACCACCAACTGACCCCACCCAGCCTCAGGCTTGGTGAGAGGGGGAGGTGAGAGTGGGGTGCGGCAGGGAGGGGGAGAGTAGAGGATTCAGCCCAGGGAGGTGGGACTGTTAACCAGGCTAGAAAAAAAAAGGTGAGCAGGGCTGTGCTGGAAGAAGAGCCAGGAGATTGTAATCCTGTATGCCAGGCGGGGAGCAGCCAGGCGGAGGCCCAGTGGCCCCCCGCAGCTCTGATTGCCACAGCCCAACACCCTGTCGACACAGGGACCTTTTGCTCCTGCTTTCTTCTAATGTATGTGAGCTGCTGTCTGCAGCAAAGGCTCTGCAAGAACCCAGGAGCTCTCTCTCCCTCACCGAGCCCTCCATCCGCAGAACAGTCACAGAGCATGCCAAAAAACTGGGAGGGCTCCTGCTTTGGTTCCCGGCATGGCAGAAGTAGCTGTGAGTGGGGCGCCACTTTTCCACACTGCAACGCTGGGGCAGCTGCCGTCCGCTGCCGAAGACGAGCCGGAGCCGGCACTTCAGGCTGTGGGGAAGTTTGTTTTTCCCTCTTTGACATGAGCCATTCAGGCGGAGGTCCCAGGCTGGCCGGCGACCTGCTGCATTACACCTGCCCTACAGCTAAGTAGCTAAGAGCTTGCAAACTCTGGAAACCTTCCTTCTTAAGCCAGGAGGAGCTCGCTCCTGCTTCCTCCTCCCAGCTCCACGGACAACTTTGGGAGAAGGAGCAGGAGGAAAGGGGTGAGAGGAACTGGACCCCCTGCATGCAGCAGTGACTGGAGCCCTAAGGGTTACACTGGGAGGCAGAGCCTGGGCTACAGTCCCACCTCGGCTACTGCGTCATCACAGTGTCATCATCGGCAAGTCTCCTCTCTCAGGGCTTCTTTTTCCCCAACTCAACAAAATGAAGGTGAAGAGTCCAGCATTTCCAGTACACAGTTCAACATCCAGCTGGGACAGCGCTAGCCAACCAACAACAAAAAATGACCGCACACAAAAAGTCACCCCTAGACTGGCACTCCCCGAGGCAAACATCAAGCAAGGTACTTCACATCCGTTCTTCAGCTCCCAGCCTCTCGGTGGTGGGGAGTAAGTACTGACCTACTTTACAGTCCAAGAAAATTAAGGTTCCAAGAGCTTAATTAAGCTCCCCAGAGTACCATCTCTACCACCAACCTCCAAGGCCCTTTCTACTCACAAGTACTGTTGTGCCAGGGACACCCCCGCCCCCCACCGATTCCTTGCCCTGGGCCCCACTTAAGTCTCAAGGATGCCCAATCAGCCCACTGACCCTCAGTGTCCGGTTTTAAACACCACACCTGCTTTCCCAAAGTCTGAGAGACCGGCGGGAGCAGTGCTACTTGAGAAAAGAAGGAGTCCTGCCAGGGCCCCTGGTTGGCAGAAACATGGTGGGAGCTATCAGAAGAAGCAAAGCCATTGTACCTGCTTGGGATGGAAGTGTGGGGTTAGCACTGGGGATGAGGTCCTAAGAACCTTTCAGGGCTAAGGTCCAGGGGCAGAGGGAACAGGACCAGCAGGGTAGGTTTCTAGCTCCCTGGGGAAGAGACCCTCCCCTCCCCGCTCATACTTGTACTCTGAAACAGAGAGACAGCTCCCACCCTTTTCTTTGCTGGGAAAGTCTGGCTGTCTCTCCAACCCCAACAAACTGGGATCCAGGGAGCACACCCCAGCCTTCATGGCCTGGGCATCCCCAGTACCCAGCCTAGGAACCTGCCCAGGCAGAATGGGGGGCTCAGCAGAGGTGTAGGGAATTACTGCATCAAAAGAAAGTGTCCCATCTTCCCCCTTTCCTCCCCTCCCCCTCCACCAAGGAAGAAGTGTGTTTAGAGTAGGGGCCCAGCAGGATATGCACATTCCAGGCAAGAAGCGACCTACCTGCCTGAAGCCAGAAAGGAAGTTTCTGGCCCAAGGCAGAAGGGGGATGGGGTGTCTGGGGAGGCGAAGGGGTGCCCTAACAGGCACCCACACAGAAAGCTGCTGGCCCAGACAGTTGGCCCTGTCTCCACCATTGTCCAGCCTTGGTATCTGGCCATTTCCTTCCAGGGTTCAGGGGTTCCCCAATCCCAGGGAATCTGCCCAGGACTGGAGAAAGACAGAAGTCCGGGGGGAAGGGACAACCATTAGTGCCAGGAGAAACTTGGTGCCAAGGCCAGCACCAGGAGAAAGCAGGCCCTGAGGGGCCACGAGGAAAGACTTAGATGTGGCGGGGTACGGGCTGGGGGCCTTGATGTGGGGCCAAGGGGGTCCTCCTGCAGCAACAGCACCATCTCCTCCCCCTCCACCTGGCTGCCCAAGAGCCTGGAACACCGCCAGATGGGGAGCCCCCCAGCACAAACTGTGTAGGTACTCAGAGGTCAGCAGCCAGGGGAGCCTGCACGCAGCCCAGAGGCCCCCAGTACAGTCCTGGCGTCCTCCCTCCTCCCACCAGGCGACAAAGAGCTCTTCGAGACAAAGTTTCTCAAGTTGAAAGAAAAAAAAAAAAAAAAAAAAGCAAGTAAGCCTGCAGCCCTCCCTGAGGGGGTGGGCAGAAGTTGTCCTAGGTGAGCCCTTTGGGCACCCTGGTGCAGGGCCCCAGGCCAAACTCTAAGCTCACCTGCTAAGCTCGGGGAGCTCGGGGCACCCAGTGCTGCTTGGATGCACAGCCTTTGCCGGCAGTCAGCCAAAGGGCTGGCAATGGGAATGGATGCGACCCTCGTCGGCCACCAGCAGCACTCACCACCTGCAGGGCACCTGGGCAAACCCCAGCCATTACTCCAGAATCTGCCCGCCCGCCCCAAATTCCTTCCAGACGCAACCCAGTTCAGTCCCCGGGGGGCCAAGGCGGGCACTTGGACACCCACAAGAAGATGCTCAAGTTCAGGTTTAAAAAAAAAAAAAAAGAAAACCCGCATTGGCCAAAATACACCTGGACTTCCATGGAAACCGCCTGAGGGGCTGCCTCAGGGCTAGGTTTGCTCCTCCGGGGTCCCTTCACCATAGCCCTAGCTTCGGTGTTGCAGCCAGCGGTCGTGCGGGCCTGCGCCAGGGCACTGGCCTCCGGATACCAACTCCCAGGTGCCGACAGAGCGGAGGGAGGATCCACCTGGCGACCGCTGGCAAAAGACCGGGGAAGGGGGGGAGGCAGAGACGGGAGGTGCGGGCCAAGCTCCGGCTCGGAGACCCCTATCCCTTCCCTCCAGCCAAGGCGGTGGCGGTGGGGGCGCCAGCCGGTTCACAGGTGGCCCCAGTTAGGCGGGAGAAGGCAGATCCGCCGCCATCGGGGCCTCTGTGTCCGAATCCGCATCCCGCGAAATCATTAAATTTAACACATGCAATGGCCAGGAGCCCAGGACATTCGGGGGTACCCCCGAATGCTAGCGCCAAAGGCTCTTTCTTCCGGCACAACTCAAGGAAGTTTGCTGCTGAAGGGCGCGCGAGGCGGGAGCGTCGCCGGGATCGGTCTGGGAGAAGTACAGGGGTCGCCGTGGGGCGACAGCAGAGGCCCCGGTCTGGGATGGAAGGTGAGGTCCAGTTTGGTTACGCCGGGACATTCTTCCCCACTGGACTCCGGGCACTGGCCGCCCCCTCCAAGGTGGGGTGGAAGCTCTCCCCAAACGAGGCGAGTAGTCCAATAGGGCCCCCCATTCTCTGGCGGCGCACAAAGTCCTAAGGACCATTTCCAGACGCTCCTAAGTCCCCAAGAACTTTTCCACTCGATCTCAGAGCCGTGCGAGGAATGGGGAGAAGCGGACGAAAGCTCCCGGCGCTTCCAAGGTGGGGTGCCCTCGGTGGAACCCGGGCCAAGCCTCGGGTCCCTCGGCTAGTGGTGCGTCTCAGGGTGTCCCGCGCAGATTGGAGCTGGGCGGCGAGCGTGGGGGGGAGAAGCCCGATTCCCTTCCCAGCCCCGGCCGGTCCGGCCCGGGAAGCAGTCTTTGTCTGACTCGAGGCAACGGGGTGTCGCGCCCTCCTTACACCCCATCCCCTGCGGCCAGGCAGGGGGCGGAGGCGCCGCAGTTGGTGGGGAGGCCGGCTTTCAGGGGCCCCCTCCAACGGCCCCACCACCACCACCAGCAGCACCACCACTCCTCCGGCCTCCGGGCCGCCCCCTCCCCCCTTCCCGGTCGGCGCGCCGCGGCCCCCACCTGTTCCCTGCGGAGCTCCTGCCCGCGGGGGCCCGGGCCGGGGGCGGAGTGTCGCGGCTGCGTGGGGTCAGCGCGCCGGGGCTGGCCCTCGTTGGAACAAAGTGCGCCGGCCGGGGCCCGGCTCCTCCCGGCGCCCGGCGCGGCTGCGGCGGGCAGTTTGCAAACACAAAGTGAGCCAGAAGCAGGCGAGAGAGTGCGCCGAGTGAGGGAGTTGGTCTGGGCTCCGGCCCAGCCCCCACTCGGTGCCGGCCCGACCCGCCACCTTACCTGTCCCGCCCGGTCGCTCCGTGCGGGCTCCGGCCCGTCAGTCCGCGCCGGGCATGGGGCTCGCTCGGGGCGCAGCCGGGCCCGCCGCCGCCGCCGCCGCCCGCCGGGGCTGCCCCTCCGCGCCGGCCCGCGCCGCGCCGCTCCCGGGCGTCCTCCTCGCCGCCGCGCGCTTCAGCCCCGCCGGGGCATCGCACTTTGTGAGCAGCTCGGCTCGCCCCGGGTGCCGCTTCTCCTCCTTCCCGGTGCTCCCGCGACGCTCGCTCGCTCGCTGCTCCGGCTCCTGGGCTCCAGGACCCCGGCGTCCCCGCCCCCCGGCCCAGCCCTGGTTCCGGCCCCGGGCTCCTCCCCGCCGCGCCGCCGCCGCCGCCTGCGCCGCCGCCCGCGCCGCGCCCTCTCCGCGGGCCGTGGGGGGCTCCGTCCCGGCCGCCGGCCGCACCGTCCGATCCGCAGGGCCGGCCGGCTGCACACTCCGAGGGGCTGCGACTGCGCCCGGGCTGCGAGTGGCTGCGAGCGGGCGGCGCGCGGGCGGGGCGGGCGGGGACGCGGGAGGCGGAGGGAAGGAGGGGAAGGAGGGAGCGCGCGGCGAGCAGGAGGAGGGAGCGGCGAGCGGCGCGGGGAGGGCCCACCAACTTCTAGCGCTACCATAATTCGCCTAAAGCAGGTGCAGCCGCTTTCCCCCGGCGACGCCGCCTGCCGCGAGCCAGAGGTGACCACGTGGAGCCAACTTCAGGGGAGAGAGAAAAGTGGGGCCGTGCTTGGTGGAGGGGAAGAGGGCGCCGGGCTCCGGATCGGAAAGAGAAGGGCAGGCGGGGAGAACCCCGGGGCTTCACCTCGTCCTCGGACTCAGGCTGGGGGGGTTGGGGGGTTGGGAGCGCTTTGTAAAAGCTGGCCTCTCGCTGCAGCTTGGAGGAACGGCCGAGTCCGGCTCCCACACGGTTCACTGGTTCTCGGCGGGCTTGCGCCCGACGCGGGGAGTGGCCCGGGGGCCAGAGGGGGGGCCCGAACTCGGGACAGGGGCCTACCCTACCTTCCCTGCGCTCCTCACGGCGTGGGGGCTGCGGGTGGGCTTTCTGAACCGGGCTGGGAGCGGGAATTTGCAAACCACCCTCCCTCGGCGGGCCGCCTCGCTCCTCTGAAGGGGACTTTCCCGGAACCAGAGAAGAAGGGGGCCCATGCCCGGGTCCACGCGGACCCGGCCAAGTGCAAAGTTGAAGCGATTATTCGGACAAATGAGATTGTAAACAGAATTCGGCGTCTGCTCCGGGGACTGCAGGGGCGGCGGCGGCGCTGCTGTGTGTGTCTGGGTCGGGAGGGGGTAAGGCCCTGCATCCAGCGGGGCGGGGCGGGCTCTAGTAGTAGCTGACGCCCGGGCGACCGGAGAAATCTGACTAGATCCTCCGCCCCGTGGGTCTGGGAGTGCTGAGCTGGGTCGGCCGAGCGGTGCGGCTCTCCAAAGAGCGCTTCTCCACCTCCCGCCCGGAGATGCTGGGGCTCCCTAACCAAGGGAAGGGCCCTGAAGTGCAAATAAGGGCAAGAAGGAATGCCCCCGCCTTTTAGGATAAATTTATTTATTTGAAAGGCAGAAAGAGACCTCCATTACCTGGGTTACCAGCCGAGGGGCCAAAGCAGGAGACCGGAGCTTAATCCAAGTCTCCCAGGTGGGTGGCAGCGACCGAACCGCGGCAGCATCCCAGGGTTCCAGTTCCCAGGAGCAGGAGCTGGGGATTGAACCCAGGGCGCTTTCCTGGTCCCAGTTACTTTGTGGAAATCGACAAGGGTCTGCGAGGCCCCAGTGCTCTTTCTGAGGTTGCAGCAGCCAGAAGTAGTAGTACTGTTATTGACACCTGCCTAGGTCCTAATTTGGAGCCTTTCTGCTTCCTAGGAATGAAGTTGTTGGGACACAGGCCCTGAACCCGATACTAGTGGCTAAATCCTCACCTTGCATCCACTGGGATTCCATATGGATGCCGGTTCAGGTCCCAGCTGCTCCAGTTCCCATTTAGACCCCTGCTTTGTAACCTGGGAAAGCAGTAGAAGATGGCCCAAATCCCTGGGACCCTGCACCTACATGGGGGACCCAGAAGAAGCTCCTGGCTCCTGGCTTCGGTTGGTTGTTTCACCTACAGTGGATGGAAAATCTGTCTCTTCTCCTCTCTGTAATTCTGACTTTCCAGTAAAAATAAATAAATCTTTTCAAAAATACTTTAAAAATAAAGAAATTGGGGGGAGGACTCTTAAGAGCCACTTACTTGGATATTACAGTGAGCTTTTCTGTGTAGCAATAGCAATAGCAACAGGCATACAGTAACAGCTAGCGTTTGATGAGGACCCCATGCCAGGCTTATTGGCTGGCCCATTTAATTGGCACAGTATCCCTATGGAATTGGTAGTTCTATGATCTGCATTTTGCAGAAGAGGAAACTGAGGCACAAAATAATCACGTTCCTTGCCCAAGTATCCACAGCTAATAAATGAGGGAGCATGAATCCAGCCAGGGCCACATGGGTTGAACACGGTGAAGTGGCAAGTGGCTCACAGGGTTCTCCACGTAACACTGCCTACTGCAGGCTCTCAGGAGGAGCAGGATGGTCGGAAGGAAGGCAGGCCTTGGAGGAATGACCCGATTCATGTTCTGGGAAGAGTAAGTTGGATGAAGGTCTGGGTGTGTGGACAGTCCTGGACCACGCTGCTGGGGTCAGGCCAGCTACCTGATGACCACGCATCTCCACTCCCTCGCTGCGGTGAAGGCTGAGAGTAGAGTGAGAGTTAGGGATCTGGGATATGTACAGGAGACTTTGGCATAGTGGGACACTTTGAGTGACCAGGTCTGACCAGAACACTCTCCTTCTGGTCCTTGCTCCTTCCAGGGATTCAGGACAGGAAGCAAGACCTCGGCTCAGAGCGGGGGACCTGGAGTCAGACAGTCTTGCGCAGAACTTTAGGCTCTGTCACTTGCTGGTGTTTAACCTGGACGAGGGATGGGAGCCTGGCACCTCCGGGGGTCAGCAGGACAGCGTGGAAGAGCCAGGATAGAATGTCCAGCCTGTGCCTTCCAAAAATGTTTGTGTTCCTTCTTGTAAGCCCCTCCCTGAAAATGAGGGAAGGCTGCAAACCCTGAGTTACCACTTACTAAATAACTGCCGGCCTCATTGCTTGCAGGAGGTGGCTCTGCTCCCCATTTTACAGGTCACCTGCCCCAGGGCACATAGCTGGGATGTGGTACAGCAAGAACTGGCTCCTAGCTCTTCCCGCTGTATAATAAGTGGATGCCCTTCCCAGGTCAGCTTGTTTGCTGTTTTTGTGGGGGATGAAGTGGATTAATTGCACTTGGCCTGATGTTCAGGTGTGGGGGTGTTGGACTGTGTGCCCAGAAACACTCATCTTCTTATTCCCACAATGCCATTACAGGTGGGCTCAGGTATTCCATATTTCTACTTTTTTTTTTCTTTTAGGGGAAAAGACGGAGTAAAAGCCGATCTGTTGGCTCACTCCCCAAGTGCCCTCAATAGGGTATGCATTATGAGATTGCTGCAATGGCAAGTGGAGCCTTTACTCAAACCCAAACACACTGGAGGCCGGCATTGCAGCACAATGGGCGAAGTTGCCTCTTGCATCGCTTGCATTGCCAGCAACCCACAGGTCAAGTTCCAGCTGCTCTACTTCCAATCCAGCTCCCTGCTGTGCACCTGGGAGGGCATGCGATGATGGCCAAGTGCTTGGGCCACTGCCAGCCATGAAGGATATGGGGATAGAGTTTCAACCTCCTGGACCCTGTGGCCACTTAAGAAGTGAAGCAGCAAGTGAGGAGTGAAACAGCAGATGAAAGATTTCTCTTTCTATTGGTGTGTCTTTTTTTTTTTTTATTTTTATTTATTTTTTTTTTTAAGATTTATTTTTATTATTTTTTCATTGGAAAGGCGGATATACAGAGAGGAGAGACAGAGAGGAAGATCTTCCGTCCGATGATTCACTCCCCAAGTGAGCGCAACGGGCCGATACTATGCCGATCCGAAGCCAGGAGCCTCTTCCGGGTCTCCCACGCGGGTGCAGGTTCCCAAAGCTTTGGGCCGTCCTCGGCTGCTTTCCCAGGCCACAGGCAGGGAGCTGGAAGGGAAGCGGGGCTGCCGGGATTAGAACCGGCGCCCATATGGGATCCCGGGGGTGCAAGGTGAGGACCTTTAACCACTTGCGCCACCGCGCCGGGCCCAATTGGTGTGTCTTTAAAAAAAAAAAAGCTTCACTAAATACAACAGATAGCAGGCCCTCTGATGGGAGCTGTCAGGATCTTAACTTCCAGGCCAAATGCCTGCCCGGATCTTAACTTTTTTTCCTCAAAAAAACTTTTAATATTAAGGTAGAAAACTTGATTCTCATAAAATTGCAATTCTCCTTCTAAGTAAAGGGTGCTTCAGAACATCAGGAAGAAATGGAGTTTAAAAAGCAGCTGAGGGGCACAGCAGTGAAGAGGCTGCTGGCTGGCATCCTGGGCCAGAGTGCCCATCTTCGGAATTCCAACTTTGCTTCCAGTTCCACTTCCTGCAACGCACACCCTGGAGGGCAGCATGGAGTTTGGGGCTTTGGGGCTCCTGGCTTCAGTCTAGCCAGACTCTGGCCGTTGTAGGCATTTGGGGAATCAATCAGTGGATGGAAGAGCCCGTCTCACTGATTTTTTTCACTTTCCAAAGAAGTGGGAAAATAAATAACATATTTTTAAAAAGACGCTTATATTGGTGCAAAAAGTTTCGGAATCCAGTGTTCGTAGTGTACATTTTCTATGAACCCCTTGACTATCCCTCAAATGTGTAGACTTCAGAATGTTTGGTGCCAAGATAAACTTACCTTTTAATTCCATTTTCCACCAACTTTTTGGAGTTTCCTGACACGTAGACTTCTATGTGTTCATTAAACCCTGAGCCATCTACTCATGTATGCCAACTGTTCACAATACCTATCAAGAGAGGAACAGGTAAACAGATCACATTCTCGTGAGCTAGAACTTGGCAGTGAGAATGAAGGCACTATTGCCATATGTAACAAGATGGGAGGAATCGCACAAACATGCTGTTGGCCAGAAAGGCCAGACATAAAAGGGAAAGAACAGTGTGACCACACTGATTGGCGATTTTAAAGTCAGTTGAATTAATTGATGGTGTTGGAACTCAAGGATGTCCCTAGTACAGGTGGGACAGGGATGGAGGCTTTGGGAAGGTTCTGGTTTTAATGGGGGATTTGGATACATGGGTGTGTGCACTGAGATTTAATGGAGATGCACATGCCCCTATGCTTCATATATCTTTATATTAAAAAAAAAAAGTAGGCAAACTGCTGCTCATCTACCATCCACCTGCTCCACGTGCCCCGTGCTTCCCTTGCCAGCAGTGGTTGGTGTACAGAAGCTACAGCCAGGATTTCTGCGCTATCTCAACAGCAGGAATGCAAGGTGCTCTGTGCTCCAGGGAGGTGGTGGTGGTTGGTTTTAATTCAGTTGTGTCCCTGCTACACATTCTGCTTTGTCTCTCTTGCCACTTACTTCCCAGGTTCCTGGAGAGCACCCTGCCAAGTTCAAGTCCAAGTTAGTGCTCCTCTGTCTCTTTCCCAGCTGTCCTCCAGGCACAAGGAGGCTATATGGGATGAGTGGCCCTCATGGTTTCCCCTGCAGTGGGCTTGCCTCCTGCTCAGGCAAGTTGCTTCCCTTCCCCCAGTGCCTCCTTCATTCTGGAATCTTCTCACCCAGCTTCCTGGTCTTGGCGACCCAGGGAGACCCATGGTGGGAGATGCAGGAGGGAGGGAGGAGGGGCACACGTTGCCTTCTCTGCCAAGGCCCCATACTCCAAGACAAATGACAACTTAAACAAAGAAATGTTTCATTAGGGGTTAATATCTTAATGAACTCTGTGGGAGCCTTCAAGTCACCCTTCAGGCTCCCCCCACAACTTCTGTCCAGTTTACCATATTGCCCCTAGTAGAGGACCATGCTAATGTGGGGAGCTGGGGGGATGCAGGTGCTTTGGAGATCTCCCAGGACTATCAGGGCTGGGCTCTGAAGACCAGGCTGGCTTAAGTGCTAGGGCCCTGGCAAATGCTAGAAGCCGTTGCCTGCTCAGAAACAACGGCTTCAGAAACTTAGTTTTAGACTCAGGCCTTTTCTGAGGGATGGTGGGCAAGGGCCTGGAGGCTGGTTAAAATGATTCATTAAAGATCAGGTAATGAATCACAACATGAGAGCAGTGGGCAACTTTCCACTCATTAGAACACAGCATCTTTGATGCGGTGAGTCCCCTTGGTGCAGAAAGGGAGCCAACCCGAAGAGCCTGTTCACTCTTTAACCGTGAGCCCATATCTACCTCCCCGTGTGAAGACTCAGTTTAAATCCTATTTCTGACACTTCCACTTCTGAAATCCTGAAGCAAGGAGCTTTACTTCGGGTCCTTCATGTACAGGATGGAGAGAAAGGTCATGAAGAATAAGTAAGGGTTCTACAGAGTTCTTTTCTGCATAGGTCCTGGAGAGGCTCTGTGGCTTCTGCTAGGATCCCTTGGTCACCCCAGGCCACACAGACCTCTTTCCCTTCCTCCTTAGAACTGGACACATTGATGTTACAATGTGTCCTTGCCCAGCTTTTTATGTCCTAAGCACCTTGTAACTTGTAACACATTGTATTGTTCTTTAACTTTTAACTATTTCCACCCCCCCCCAAAGATTTATTTATTTATTTGACAGGCAGACCTATATACGCAGAGAGAGAGAAAGAGCTTCCATCCACTGGTTCACTCCACTCATCCAAATGGTCTTAACTGGGCTGGTTTGAAGCCAGGCCAGTCTGAAACCAGGATCCAGGTACTTCTTCCAGGTCTCCCATGAGGGTGCAGGGGACCAAGCACTTGGACTGTCTTCTACTGTTTTTTCAGGTGAATTAGCAGGGAGCTGGATTGGAAGTGGAGCAGCTGGGACCCATATGGGAAGCTTATGCAACAAATGGAGGTTTAGCCTGTTACGCCATAGTGCAGGCTCTGACTGTTGCCTTTTAAGTCTCATTTTTCCGACTTGAGGCCAGGGACTTCCCAAAATTGCACCCAGCTTGGTATCTTTTGCATAGCAGGGGAGCAGATAAATGCATTTATTGCATGCTGATTTGATTTGATATTCTAGAGCAAAGGTTTTGTTTTTGCTTTTGTTTCGTTTTGTTTAAATAAGAATCAACATTGTGGTGCAGCAGGCTAAGCGGCTGCTTTTGAGGCCAGCATGTCCTATCTGAGCACTGGTTAGAGTCCCTGCTGCTCTGTCTCTGATCCAGTTCCCTGCAAATGTACCTGGGTCCATGAAACCCATGCAGAAGTTCTGAATGCAGTTCTGGACTCCTGGTTTCAGCATAGTCCAGCTCCAGCTGTGGCAGACATCTGGAGAGTGAACCAGCAGATCGACAACTTCATCACTCTGCCTTTTAAATATATACATATTTATGTGTGTATGTGTGTGTGTGTGTGTGTGTATGTATGTGTGTGTGTTTTAAAACACTCATTTATTTTTATTTGAAAGGCAGATTTTACAGAGAGGAAAGTAGAAACACAGAAAGGTCTTGCATTTGCTGGCTCACTCCTTAAATGGCTGCGTTGGCCAGAGTTGAGCCAATCTAAAACCAGGAGCCAGGGGCTTCCTCCAGGTCTCCCATGTGGGTATTGCTGCCTACCCATTAGCAGGGAGCTGGATCGGAAGTGGAACAACTGGACTGCATCGGTGCCCAGCTGGTGTCAGTGCTGCAGACAGAGAATTAATTTGCTATACCACCATGCTGACTCCTATAAAATAAACCTTTCAGAAAATAAAAATAGCCTAAAGTCTTAGGGCAAGTTGGCACCCTGCAGGTGTCTGCTGGGGGTACAGAACGTGGGCAATAGCTGCGTCTGCATTAATTGCCAGGAAAGCATAGGGGATGGAACGGTCCTTGGATAGAAAGTGGGACTACTCCACTCCCTGGGAGCCAAGCCATTTCTTTCTCCCAGAGGGCTATTTATGCTCCCTTCTTCAGCTTCTGCTTGTCTGCTGCAGGTGCTTTCAGAGGTCTGTGCTTAGGAAGCATTGCTTCCCAGTGGAACCTGGCAGGCTAGGGTTTGGGATTTCAGCTTCTGGACACTGATGGCTGAGGTGACAGGAGGAAAGCCAAAGGTCAAAGCCTGTAGCCACTCTGGGACTAACCACCACCTACTGAGCACCTGCTGTTCATCAGGTGCTTTTTCTTTAGTTGTTTTTTAAAAAGATTTTTCATTTATTTGAAAAATAGAGTTGCAGAGAGAGCATCCCATCTGCCTGTTCATATCCAAATGGTCAAAATGACCTGGGCTGATTTGGGCAGCTAAGACTCAAATGAGCACCCATATGGGATGCTGGCATTGCAGACTGCGGTTTAACCCATTATGCCACAATGCTGGCCAAACAAGTACTTCTTACAAGGATGTGAGGAGTTCAAAAAGTTTGTGGAGGAGGTCAGCACTGTGGCATAAGATGCTCTATCTCGGGCTGTAGGGGTGCCAGTTCAAGTCTTTAATGCTCTACTTCTGATCCAGTTCCCTGCTAGAAAAATAGCAAAAGATGGCAAAAGACCTTAGGCCCCAGCACCCACATGGGAGACCCAGAAGAAGCTCCTAGCTCTTGGCTTCAGATCAGCTCAGTTGTCATTGTGGCCATTTGGGAAGTGAACCAGCAGATAGAAGATCTCTCTGTTTCTCCTTTTCTATAAGTCTACTTTCCAAATAGAAATAATATTTTTCTTTAAAAAGAAACTGTGGAGGACCCAGCCCAGTAGCCTGGTGGCTAAAGTCCTCACTTTGCACATGCCAGGATCCCATAAGGGTGCTGGTTCTAATCCTAGAAGTCCTGCTTTCCAACTCTGCTTGTAGCCTGATAGGGCAGTCGAGGATGGCCCAAAGCTTTGGGACCCTGCACTTGTGTGGGAGACCCGGAAGAGGCTCTGGGCTGTGGCCACTTGGGGAGTGGATCAACAGATGGAAGATCTTCTTTTTGTCTCTCCTCTTCTCTGTATATCTGACTTTCAATAAAAATAAAATAAATCTTTAAAGAAAAGAGAAAGTTTGTGGAAACAATTTAAAAATAACTTTATTCTGATACAAATTTTAAAATCCATGCACAATGGTTTTTTTAATTTGCATTTATTTATTTATTTATTTAAAAGTCAGAACTGCAGAGAGAGAGAGGAAGAGAGCTCTTCCATCTGCTAGTTCATTCCCTAAATGGTTGCAATAGCCAGGGCTGGACTAGGCCATGACCAGGAGCCTGGAAGTTCATCTGGTTCTTTCGCGTGGGTAACAGGGGCCCAAGCACTCGGCTGCTTTCCCAAGCATTCTAACAGGGAGCTGGCTTGGAAGTGGGCAGTGTGGACTCTAACTGGCCGTCCTACAGGATGCTAGCATCATAGGCAGTAGCTTAGTTTGCTGCACCACAATGCCAGACTCTTCTGTAAGCTTTTAAAGGCCTTGCCCCACCCACTGCATCTTGCTGCATGCACCGATTTCAAAAATTCCACACACAAAAAAATTTGCACCAAAATAAATTTACTTTCCCATTGAATTTTCACCGATATTTTGAAGCACCTGTAAAACTGATTCTCTCGCATGGTTCCCCAAGTAGGCAAAGGGAGTGCCTATCCATAGACTGGTTTGTAACAAGCCAGATGTCTTCGGGGAACTGCCATATGGCTTCCATTCCCCGCTCAAGAAGTCCGGTTCGAGGTCATTCTCCTGGGCTTCCTGCTTTGAAAGGTAGGAGGTGAGGGGCAGGGTGGGTCAAGAGAGCGATGACTGGAAGTGGAGAGGATTCCCAGGCCAATTGGCCCTCACTGCCTCTCTCTGGGCCATAGGCAGAAGTCAGGGCCAGTCCCTGCATTATGGGCATGAACACCTTCAGGACTGCCAATGTGATGAAGGGAAGGAAGTCAAGGCCACTGGGAGTGCTGGAAAGATAGACTGAGCTAAGGATGCAAGAGGGCTCAGGCTCGAACTTGGGGCTTTGCATTCTGCACAAGCAGGAGCAAAGAGGACAGCATAGGCTCGCTTGCCGTTGAAGTAGAAGTCCTCTGCTGACCACCTGGGAACCAAGAGAGCAGCTGACCCGCCTTTTTTATGACTGTGAGGGTGGGCACCTGGCAGACAGAGATGGCTTGATCATCTTGAACATCAAGACATGGTCTACCACGTCTTTGGGTTCACGGTGTACCTTTGTGTAGTTCAGGGGCGCCCAGAAACAGGTGCTGAGACAAGGGTTCAAGCAGAGACACTTTCTTTGGAAGGTGATCTGAGAAACATGAGGTTGCTTCCAAAAGTTCATGGGGCAGGGGGCGGGGGGGGGGAAGGGAATAAAAAAAACACATTTATTGGGTTCCACAAGTTTTCAAATTGATGCATGATTGCTTTTTTCCTACCAGTGTGAACAAGAAGAACACCATCCCACCAGAGGATGTTGGCAGGTGTGACATTGTGTGCATTACCTCCCAGGATGGGAAAGGGGGGAACCCTCTCTACTGGTGCCCCCTTATCACTGCTCGAGACCTGCTTCTGGGCCCAGGGACTCTCTAGCACTTCCGGCTTGTTCTGGCCTGGAGCCAAGGGTGTTCACACGGCTAGAAAATCAGCCTTAGACAAAGAGCAGGTGTTGGCGGGGTTGGCCTTGAGACTTAGAGGCCAATGGTGAGAGACATTGGCAGGGTGCCAGTGCCCGCTACACTGCGCCTTCCTGTCTCCTTGATTTTTCCTTGCCATGTGCCTGGGTGAGGTCATCGCATCATTCACTGTCCCTGCTTGTATCTTACTGCTCTCCAGGTTTCTGTCAGCATTCTTTACTCTCAAGTTGTCTACCCTCGTGGGCTTGCCTGTCTGCTTTAGCTCCCACCTGTGAGATGAATGCCCCCAGACCTCACTCTGACTTGGACCTTGAACCTGTGCCCATGACTGGGGGGCCTCCAGCAGTGGCATAAGCAATTTGGCTTGAACCTGAATCATCTTCTTTATGCAGTGCACACCCCTCTTTCTGCATTCTCATCCTTTTGGTGGTACCAGGGTCCACTCAGTTGCCCTGGGAGTGGACTCGTCCCTTGATCGTCCCTGTGTCTTCCTCTTCACACCCATGTTCTGTGCATATGGTTTCCAGAGCATTGCCAGAATTGTTCCCTCCCTGTCACCCTCAGTGCCATTGGCTGGAATTCTTCATCGCTTTCTACCTGTTGCATACAGGCAGCCTCCTAATGGGCTCCGCTCTTCCCCCATAGTGGCCAAAAGGTTCTATCTAAAGCACCAACCTGAACCTGCCATGCCCTGCTCAAGACCATTCCTAACTTAAGCACCTTGGCCTGGTACACAAGGAACAGAGTGTCCTCTTTTTTTGAACCTTTGATTCCATCCCTGACCACTCCTGCCCCCGTGGACTCATGGCATATATGAGCTTCCTCTCAAGCCACACCTGTTGCTTGGAGTGCCTTCTTTCTCTAAGACCCAGCTCCAATAACACCTCCTCTTGGAAGTCTTCCCTGAATGCCTCAGGCTGGATTAGACACTCTTCTTTTGTGCTGTGGTATCAGTGTGAACATCACAAAATCTGATTCAAATGGGCTTACATAACAATGGGAGTAAGTTGGCTCCTGAAACTGAAAAAGCCAAGAAGAAATAGAGCTTGCCTGAGATGAGGTATAATCCAGGCAATTATGATGATGCCCCCGCATTCTCCACGTTGCCTTTCTTAGGGAGGGCTTCATGCTCTCAGTCTTTGGAGGGAGCCTACTATTCCTGACTCACGTGTGTGCTGCCCAGGTCAACTGATAAATGGTTCTAGCACACACTGGCTTAGCGGCTCCCAAGTAAGGGTTGACTTGTTCCTCTCCAAACCAACCCAGGTGGCCCATGCTCACAGTGTCCTGCTCCAGAAGGGTTTGGCAAGCTGGCCAGATCCTGCCCACCACGGGTTTCTGTAAACAAGGGTGTGTCAGGACACAGCCATACTCATTTGTTTGTGTGTCATCTGTGGCTGTTTGTATGCTGTGATGGCAGAGTTGAGTGGCAGAGGCAGGGACTGGCAAGCTTCTCTGTAAAGGGACAGATGGTAAATATTATAGGCTTTGCAGGCCAAGAGGCAAAAAGAGTATTGCACAGGGATCTGGGTAATGAGAGAAAAATGAATCTGCACAACATTTTCATTGATAAAATTACAATTGGAAAAATAATTGAGAACAAGTGTTTTTGTCATGCATGTCTGTTATAAGAATGAAATTTTAGGGCAGAAAATTGTGCTTCATTGGGGTTCAAAGCTGAATGTTTCCCACTGTGATATCAATAGGAAATGTTTATCTAAAACACACAGGACTTGGTCTCCAGGCCACAATTTTCTAATATTTGAGTTAAATCAACCATTAGAAAAATATAATATGCTAGGCAGCTTTCTGACACTATAACTTAGTACTTGAAACAGGCTGCTTTTGAAGTAAAGAGGTTTATTCTGGCCCATCGTTTTGGAAGTTCACCGTCCACAATGGAGCAGGACCCTCTGGTTCTGGGGTCCGGAGGCTAAAGGATTGTCATGGTGGAACATATGCGCAAGATCACATGACCAGCCTGGAAGCCAAGACAGGGAGCCTACTTTTCACCTGTGCACCTGTGGATGAGGCTTAAAGTCTCCACGATTTGATCATGGAGCTCCACCACAATGACTTAATCCAGTCTAATCACATCCTTAAAGCCCACCTTCAGATATCACAATTGGATTACGTTTCTGCCCTTGATCTATTAATCCATTAACATAAGATCTGGGGGGATCAAACTTTTAATGCATGGGTCTTCAGCGGACATTCAAACCTGAGCAGCAATGAAACTGGAAGACAGGAAATGGAAGGCCACTCTGATGGAAGATGACATCGACACACATGAACTACCTTTGCGACGTGCCAGCTGCAGGGTGGTGCAGTGGGGCAAGGACAATTTTTAAGGGATTTCTTCACCAGGTATTTGTGTGTCCTTCGGCCCCCTGGCAACATCCCTGTGAAGCAGGCAGTGCAGGGTGAGTGTGCCCTTTTCTGATGAGAAACTAGGTTCACAGAGAGGTGCCTGGCCGAGCTGTCACACCAGGGCCTCCCTTTGTTGAGTCATTAAACAATGTTGAGAGAGAAGAAACTGGGCTGGACCACAGTGTACGAGGTGGGGTCTCCTGTGCTGTGAGGACTCTATAGGGCTGGTCCACACAGACGCTCAGGAATGCAATGCTGCCTGTCTCCCTTCGAATGCATGGTGTAGAGCAGGTGTCATCAGCACAGGGACCCAGAAGCTGGAAAGAAGTCGGGCTTCAGACAAGACCATAGAGGAATGCCCAGGGTTGGCTCGTGCATTAAGTTGACAGTGCATTAAGCTGCTGCTGCTTGAGACACCTGCTCCCTAGATCAGAGTACAGCTATGGGTCCTGGCTACTCTGCTTCCAACGTGGCTCCCTACTAATGCACCTGTAGGGAGCTGTGGACCTTGATTCAAGCATTTCACATGGGAGACCTGGATGTTATTTTTGGCTCCTGGCTTCAGCCTGGCCCAGCCCAGGCTGTTGTAACCATTTGGGAAGTGAACTGCTAGATGAAAATTTCTAGCTCCTTTCTAACTCCTCCTTTGCCATTCAAATAAATAATCTTCTTACTTTTTTTTTTAAGGAATGTTCAAACAAGGAGATTGATAGATGTTTCATTTCACTGCCTCTGGCCATCTGGGTCCCTGGTGAGCATCCTGCTGTCCTGATGGCCAGGATATGGACAGGACCCCTTCAGGGTTGCCTGAGACCAGGAAGGGGTTCTGGGAATGGACAGAGGCAGCCACAGCTGAAGGATAGATGCTGGGAGTCTCCCCAGGATGATGTGTAGACACACAGGATGATGCTGACACACACAGAGATGGCTACACAGTCTCAAATTCACACCTATCTCCACTCCTGAACTCTCTCACACTTGCACATTTTCAGGGCACTACAACACGTTTGTACATACATGTTCTCATACATCTAAATTAGTTTCCTGGACCTGCCCTGAGTACCTATGCTAGGCAGCTGAAAACAAGTCAAGTTTATTGTCTGAGTTTTGCAAAGCTGAAAGTCCAAAGTCAAGACCCCTTCTTCTACCAGAAGGACAAGATCTCTCCTTTCCTCTCACTGACTCCTGGCAGTTCCAGGTGCTCCCTGACTTGTGGATGCACTTCTCTAGTCTCTGTCCCAGTCATGGTCACACACTATTTTGTCTTTACCTGCTCCATCTAATGCGTGTGGGGCCACCTTACTCTAGGCAATCCCATCTCAACCAATTACTTCTGTAGGGGCCTTATTTCCAAGATCATGTTCTGAGTTACTGGGTGTTAGGACATCAGCAGACATCTAATACCATCCAGGACCATTTCACACACACCTGCCACATTCACACTCTCACACAGGTTCACACACACACACACACACACACACACACACACACACACACATTCCTATGATCAGGAAATCCCCAGTAGCTCCCTGGACCTCCAGGAGGATGCACTCCCACAGTCTCACAGTCACATTCTCCCTTGGTCTCCTAGTCTTACACATAGCCCTTTCCATAGCCCCGCCTCTACCCCTCTATCCTCTGACCTGCTCCACAGTGGCCACACTCAGAGGTGTGCCACCCTGCCAAGGTCAGGCCCAGAGCCACAGCACATTTGCAACCTCTCTCTCTCTCTCTCTCTCTCTCTCTCTCTCTGGCGCAGATCCCCTCCCACCCACACAGGGCCTCCCCTCTGCCGCTCTGTCTCCTCCCTCCAGCTCACATGTCTGATCCCCCAACCTCGCCTCCCTGGGAGGAGCTGGTAGTCTGGCTGCTCTGTGCCACCCCAGCCTGGCACCCCGTGGCTACCCCCACACCCTCTGGAACTGGATTTCCCACCCCCATAAGCTTCTGTCCCCTCTCCTCTCAGGGGCAGACAGACGGCTAGACAGACGCGCACGCACTCTCACTGCACACGCCCCCTCGGCAGCCCCACAGCAGCAGCCTGTTCCTCATTATGGGCCAATGCGCCTGTTTACTCACCCAGCTGGAGATGGTTAGAGAGTGATAAATAATGAAAGAGAAAACAGGCTTTTCCCCTCTGTGGCTTCTATTTATGTAACATGTGTCATAGCGCACTCACAGACTTTGTTTCGGAGATGGTTGCAGGAAATAGTTTATTTTTTCCGAACGGTGGCTTTAGGAGGTGGGGAGGGGGTGTTCAGGTTTCTGGTCTCACACCCATGGGAGTTCTGGGATCTAGCTCTCAGAATCTTGCTCCCCTGCCTCCCCGAGGGGCCTCCCTGATACCTACCCCCTCCACCAGGGCAGACATCACGGCTCGAGGCAGCCACTGAACAGGGTTCTCTCACTCCACCAATTTGGAAGGAGCTGGATGGTGGTGGCGGGGGGGGGGGGGGGGAGGTTTCGGGGGGAGCCCTCCCAGCTGCCTCTAGATCCTCTCAAACAGATGGGCTGGTTGTTGGAGCCAGACAGCCGGAGGCTAGGCTCCCTGAGAACAGGCAGTTGAACAAGGGGCTTCCTAGGTAGCTTGCACCTGTTAGGGGTGAGGATGTAAAAGGATTCCTTCCATAAAATAAGAATGAAAAGACCCACACTCACTCAGTGTTCGCATAGTATTTTGGTGTCTGGAGTCTCTCCGTGTCCTCACCAGGTCTATTGGCTGTTTCCTAGGTGGAACCTGGAAGAGCCTTGCCGCCTTC
This sequence comes from Ochotona curzoniae, assembly GCF_017591425.1. Lineage (NCBI taxonomy): Eukaryota > Metazoa > Chordata > Mammalia > Lagomorpha > Ochotonidae > Ochotona > Ochotona curzoniae. The sequence goes on along the minus strand of NW_024466004.1, from coordinate 6,868,892 downwards.
TGCTCAGCTGGTGGGTGAGGAGTCGGGACTTCAGAAGCATGGATCTGTTTCCAGAGGAATCCTTGTCCTCGGCCCCCTCCTTCCTTCTCCCAGGGGGCACATCCTTGGCAAATTTGAGGGGGCAGGGGCGCTACAGGTGTACTGGATGAAGGTGAAAGTTTAATGGGATGGAGGTAAAGATGTACTAAGAGGGAGGAGCAGGTGTACCAGGATGGGGTGAAAGTATACTAGGTGGGGATGAAAGTGTACTGGAGTGAGGTACAGGTATAGTGGGGTAGGGGTGCAGGTGGACTACAGTGAGGTACAGGCGTGCTGAGCTGGAGGTGCAGGTGCAGAAACCTGTCCCATAGCCTCTGGGGTCCTTACAGGGAACACCACACACTGGTAGGCAGTAACATGCCATTTTATTGATGAGGACGCCGAGGCTCTGAGAGGTCTAGTGACTTGTCAGAGACTGCCAGGCGGTGGAAGTCCTCCGTACAGGAAAGCTGGTGCTCTTTTCAGTGCTTCAGGGAGGAGTTCCGCTTAGGAGGAAATACCGCCTGCAGGCCGGGACAAGCAGCCAGCTCTCCAGGACTGCCTCCTAGAGAGGTGGGTGAGGAGGCAGCGCTGTTGCTGTACCTCTGTGGGAACCATGAACTTGCCTGCGAGCTCTGTCCCAGGAAGCTGAGCAGGGGGGTAGGTGCTTGTTTTCTAGGGATCTCAGAGAAGGGTGTAGACAACCCTGCTTTGGCCTAGGCAGGGTAGGTGTGTGGGGATGGCGGGGCTAAGTCATATTTCCATCACAGGGATTCAAGGGATTCAAGGCAGACCCCTGGAGGGACCCTGTGCATTAACACACACACACACAAGGCCCTCTTGAAAACCCAGACCCTGCTCCCAACCGGGATGTCCAACCAGACAGAGAGCATCACTCCAATCCCAGGTGTTTGAACATGTGGTCTGTGTGCTTCACTTTGGTTCTACAAAGGAGCCTTTGTTATCATCCCTACCCTAACCATGGAGCTGAGAAAGATGGGGCTCGGAAAAGCCAAGTGGCTGCCCAAGGCCCCCTGGCTTTACCGCTAGGCAGAGCCAAGTGTGAACTTACATATTGTGCCCGCCTTCAGCCCCACTCCTAGCAGGTGCTCAGGAAGCCTCCTGACAAGGGTTTATACACCTTTTAAAAAGTTTTAAATTTTTAAATTTTTACTTATTAGGGAAAGACCAAGGTCTTCCATCTGTTGGTTCACTTCCCAAATGCCCACAATAGCTGGGGCTGGGCCAGGCTGAAGTCTGGAGTAGAGAGCTCCATGTGGATGCACATTAGCAGGAAGCTGGAAGAGCAACAGCACTGGAACTGGAACCTGGGCACTCTGACATCGTTGCTCTGCATACGTTATCTTATATACCCTGAGTACTGGCCCTACCTCACCGGGCCTGTAGAGACGCCCTGGTTTCCCTCCTAAGCCAGGAGCAGCGCCATCCTGAGCTCCCTGGGTTCAGGCAGTCTCCCAGCCTGGCACCCCCTAGGTAAGCAAGCCCTTCCCACAGCACTGTCCAGGCCTGGCCCTGCGTTGTGCCACTTCCCCCCACCCCTTTCACACACCTCCACCCGCAGCAGCCCCCTCCCCCGCGGCCCCCAGGGAGCGCAGGCCTTGCTGGAGGGCAGCGAGTGAAGCCGGCTGTAACAGAGAAACCTCGGGCTCCTCTTTAGAAGTCCCCGGAGGAGGCAGATCTGAGGCAAGGCTGCGGAGAAGGCGCCTGCAGCAATGTCAGCTGGAGAACAGGCCGGCTGACAGGATGCTGAGCGGGGATTAAGGTCAGGATCAGGGAAGCTGGGGAGAGGAAGGCGCGCCGCTCCCCTCGCTACTGCTGCCACCGGCTGCCCGCCACCACCGTCACTGGGTTTGTCTTATTTGTTCTTGCTCTGGGAAAGTGCGCAGGAGGGACGCTGATGGGGCGAGGCGCAGACAGGCAGAAGTAGGGAGGGCCAGGCAGGAGTGGAGGCAGCAGCAGATGAGTCCTACTGTTTCTGGGTCCTTGGACTGGGGGTCCTGTCTGCGCCTAGTCAGCTAGGCAGTGTGTGGGCCAGTGGGGCAGACAGCCAGCCTACTCCCTTGGTCAGGTGTGGAGTGAGGGGCAAAAGCAGCGAGCTCAGAATGGAGCTCACCCTTTCTTCCCTACCCCCCCAGAAGCTGCAGACCAAGGCTGCAGAAGGGGTGACAAGATGCAAGCACTGTGTCCTCTGCCCGTCTGGAGATGCAACTCTGGGAGAAAGCCAGTCCCCAACCTGCCTCCTTCATGAATTGTGGCCAGAGCCAGCCAAGTGGGCAACTATTTTCCAGGTCAGCTAGAGCAACACGGTTTGAATGAAACCTCAGACTCTGGCCTTGTTACGGGCAGTTGCTGGTGAAGACCGTGGTTGTCTGGTTTTGGATCGTATGCATTCAAGTGTAGACTGCCATGTGCTGTGTGGCCTTGACCAGCCGTCTGACCTCTCTGGGCCTCACTGGGATGAAATCACAGCAAACAAAGGAAGGGGAAACACACTGGCAGTACCAGGAGTTCAACAGCCACACAAGGCATCTGTGGCCAGGGGAGCTTTGGTGATTATCAGGGCGGAGGGAAGCAGTAGAAGTGATGCCTTGAAGTTAACTGTCTGAAACCTTCCTGGAGGAAGGGAATGTAGAAACCAGATTTTGGGGTGGAGGAATGAAGTAGGGCTGTGGATGGAGCCCCGGTTTGCCAAGTGAGTGATTCAAGGCTGTGTCTGGCAGGGGCTGGTGTGGTGGCATGATGGGTTAAACTTCCTCCTGCAGCACTGGCATCCCATTTGGGAACTGGTTCAAGTCCTGGCTTCTCCATTTCTGGATTCAATTCCCTGCTAACACACCTGGGAAATAGCCCATACCCTTGGATCCCTGTGCTCTCATGGAGATCTGCATGAACCCCCTGGCTGTTGGCCCAGCGTTCACCGTGGAGGCCATCTGGGGAGTGAACCAGCAGATATAAGATGCCTAAGTCTGACTTTCAAATAAATCTTAGTAATAAGAATAATAATAATTAAATAAAAGGATGTGTCTGTCACAGGCATCAAGGAGCTCCACTCCCACTTTGTCTCTAAAGTTCTTGCTCTAACTAGGGATCACATGACTTCTCTCTCTCATGGACAAGGCAAGGGTTCAGACCCTTGAAAAGATGCTATTTATTTTTATAGTGACATTCCCAGAATGGGGCTAATAACGGGAATCTTAGTGAGTCAGAGAGATGACAGTTACCACAGGGTCCTTTGGATCTGGTGAAGAAAGAGGCCAGCACAGAGTAGAGACCTGGAGGCAGACAGTTGCTGGGTGGGGTTAGAGCTCTGCCCCTCCAACCAGATGTGGCACTGGGAGGGAGTCAATTAGCTTGTCTGGGCCTCAGTTGCTTTGTCTGTGAAATGGGATCATAATGTCCACCTTGGCCTAGTGGTTACAACCAATCCCTAATAAATATCCCCAGTTGATTTCTTACTTGGCAAAGTGTCCTACAAACTGAGCCTCCTCACTGGGTCCCTGAGGGGCTGGTGGGCCACATGCAGAAGCTGAGGGTTGCAGTGCCATTTTACAGGTACCCATCCCTCCCAACCCCGCCAGAAGCTGGGGAGGGCAGATCTCAGCCTCTGGGTGTCATACTGCACAGCCTGCTCTTCTGCAGCCTCTGCTGAGGGGCTCTCACGCACTGCCCTGCCACACCTCTGGTAACTGTGCCACCGTCCTGGCCAGTGTTTTCTGGGGAAAGCCCTGGGCAAGCGCCCAGTCTCTGTACAGATGTGGGGATTTTCTAGAAAATCTAGTTTTAGAAACAGTTTTTCGTTGTTCTAGTATAAATGTTATGTATACTTCTGATGCACATATAAAATAATGAAAAAGCAAAGAAAGGGAACTGAAAAGGGTTAGCCATAATCTGACCACACAGTGATGACTCTGGTTACACTCTACACTGTATTCTGATCCTCTTTCTTTCCTTTTTTAAAAAAGATTTATTTACTTATTTGAAAGGCAGAGTTACAGAGAGAGGGAAAGAGAGAGATCTTCCATTTGCTGGTTCACTCCCCTGCAACTACAGAGACAGAGCCAGATCAAAGCTGAGAGCCTAGAACTCCATCTGGTCTACCATGTGGGTAACAGGGACCCAAGCACTTGCACCATATGCTGCTGCTTTTCCAGATGCATTAACTGGGAGCTGGGTTGGAAGTGATGTAGCCGGGACTTGAGCTAGTGCTTAATATAGAATGCTGGTGACCTGGGGACGGGCTCAACCTGCTGTGCCCCAACATTAGCCCCTCTCCTGGTTTTCTTAAAATTCACACCATACACACACACATGCTCATATGTGAGCATACACATTTACATGTTGATATGTGTAATTTTTCATCACAGCCAAAATAAGAATGTACACATGTGAGAGTAGTTGGGAAAGTTTGCAGAATAATGGGATTAAAAAATACAGCTCCAATCCTAACCTCCATGCCCAGTTTTATCATGACACGTATTTTTATCTCCTATAGCTTAAAAATTTACTAACAGGATCATGGAAAAATTTTTTTGTAAGCAAATGCTTTTTAAATTAAGCATCTTTTTAAAAAGAGATTTGTTTATTTTTATTGGAAAGTCAAATATACAAAGAGGAGGAGCAGAGACAGAGAAGAAGCTCTTCTGTCTATTGATTCATTCCCTTAGTAGCCATAATGGCCAGAGCTGAGCTGATCCAAAGCCAGGAGCCTGGAGCTTCTTCTGGGTCTCCCACTCAGGTGCAGGATTCCAAGGCTTTGGGCCATTATTCACTGCTTTCCCAGGCCACAAGCAGGGAGCTGGATGGGAAGCAGGGCTGCCGGGACCAGAACCGGTGCCCATATGGGATCCCGGTGCATTCAAGGCGAGGACTTCAGCTGCTAGGCCACAGCTCTGGGCACGGAAGAGCATATTCTTAAATCTAGAGACTCATGAATTGCTTGCCCACCCCAGTGCCCAGGCAAACCAAACCTTGGCTCCCCTACCCCTGCTGCCCCTTCCCTTCTTTTGAGGGCTTTTGTTGTCTTCAAGCCAAAGGTCCAGCAGACAAACCCCTTTCTCCTGCTTTTTACTGCGGAAGAGATGTGATAGCAGCCCCCTAGCTCTCCATGCCACAGCCCCTCTCTGGCCCCGTTCCCAACACCATAGCCTGCTACATCCCTGGGATGTGTCCTCTAAGGGCACCCCTCACCTCTTGCCCCCTTCCTCCCTTTGTGTCTTCCTTGGGAGTTCTAGGTGGGTGCTACCAGTCTGAGCAACGGAGATTTGTAGAATCATGGGTCTGTGAGGTGGGGTGAGGTGGGGTGGCATGGTGGGGGAGGATAGAGGGAAAACAACAATTGAGAGACAAAACTTATTTAACTTCCCCCTCCCAAGCATCCATGCCCCCAACCCCCTGGAATTTCTCTTTTTCATTTTGAACCTCTTCCTCTCCCTGCTCCTCCTCATCCCTCTTACTCTCTCTCAGCTCTGACCCACACGCTCCCACCCTCCTGTCCTCCTCTCCCTATCTCTCCCCTTCTTTTTTAAGTTTTTTTTTTCTTTTAACTTTCAAGGTCATTCTGGACTCCTGACGCCGCCAGTCCCTCGATGAGACGTGTGCGCCATTGGCGTCCGTGGCCTCTGTTTCCGTGGCAACCCAGTAACCATTAATTTTCAATTAAAGGAGACAAAAAGCTCGATGACAGCTCCAGGTCTGCTGAAGATGTCAAGAATCTGTATTAATATACAGCAAGAGAGCATAATTGTGTGTCCATCTTCCAGAGCAGCGAAAAATGGAGGGATAATTACCAGCTCGAAAGCCACTCTGTAATTTAGTTCTTACTGTCACCACAGCCCTACACATTAGCATAAATTAAAAGCAGAGTTTATTGTTATCAAAGTGCATTGATATCGCCAGACCTGCTTTCTTCCTTTTAACTGTTTGTTGTGGGTGAGTGCTCCCCAACTCTCGCTGGGGTCTCTCTCCCAGGGCAGGGGGTTGCAAGAAAGGAAGTGGGGGTGCTATTGTCTTGGCTGTTCCTAGCAATTCTTGGTGACTGGGGGCAGGTGGGGACAAGGCTTGGGAAGTTACCCTTCTGTTGGGGTCTGGGCCTGGTGGTGGTGTGTTGGGGGCTTGAATATAGATTCACCTTTCACACATGGGTGCTTTGTTTTATCTAAGAGCCCCTCTTGTTCTTTTCCCACCCTGGTCCCCCCTTCAGCGCTGGCTGGGCAGGTGTTGGACTCTTAAAGGCCACAGAAGGAATGTAGAGTGCCCGGGGTCTACTCGCCTGCGGTGCATGCTAGGAGTAACCCTCTTGTTTCCACTCTCAGGGTGAAGTCAAGATATTCTTGACTGGGTGACTTCCTGCTCAGCTCCCTGGGACCCCAGGCCCCTCAAGTGGCCCCTTTGCTGCTGGGCTATTCACCCTCATGGCTTGGGTACCACCAACAGCTGTCTCACTTTCACAGCCTCACTTCCAAGCCATTGGAGAGCCTCAAAGTGTCTCCCTTGCCAGGGTGCCTGTGACAGCCGCAGAAATCACGAATTTCCGTGAATGGGGGCTGCCGGGTTTTCTTGTATTCTATCCAGAGAGAGCTGTCCTTCAGAGGGGAATTTAGTGTAATTACCCTTAAGGGAGCGATCCTTACACAGTCAGTCACAACACTGACCTCCTGGCTGAGATTTGACAGCGAAATTACAGGCTGTGTACTCAACAGAAGGGGCATCCTCCTTTTTTGGGGGGCGGGAGGGTGGGAAGGAAGAAGGAGGAGGGAAGGGAGATGCTGAGGCTTTGAAAGGAAAAGTGCCGGCTTACAGCTGCCACGCGAGCGGCTCTGCTTGGCAAGGAATCTACTAGGCAGGGAGAAGGTGCCAGAGACCCCTGCGCTACAGCTGGTTGGTGCAGCCGAGTGGAGCCAGGGGCCCCAGCCCTATACATCCCTGGGCCCTGATCTGTGATCTTAGCTAAAGTGATCTTAGGGTTTGGATGGTGCTGTAAACAATTCCATCAATGACTCCATCAGCTTTCTGCAAGCACAGGAGCTTCTCAATCCTTCCCAGCCGACCCAAAAGTGCCCCTCTCCCCATCCCATCACCCGGACAGCTTGCATTTTAGCTACCTGGCAGGACTAACATGCTAATTGGTGACTGTTCCCAAAACACAGTGGCTTGCCTTGCAGGTGCACTGGCCTGTCCCATGGCAGTGGGTGCCCTGACAGGGCCCTGGCTTGGCAAGTTGTCATGATACATTGGAGACGATCTTGATGGGCCACAGCACTGACCAAGGAGTGGTCGGTTGGTTGTACACCCCCAAATCTCGGAGGACCCTCAGAGACCAGAGGGTTCAAGCCCTTCAGCCTGGGGTTCAGCCACCCCTGCTGCACTACTCCTAGTAGGAGTCTCTTGCTTCTAAAGAGGTTTCTTCTGCAATTCAACCCCATGGACCACCAGTTTGTCTTTCCTGGGCGTAAGTGCAAAATCTGCCACTCTGAAATTCTTCCCTTGCCTTTGGAACCTCAGGAAGACTTGTAGATTTCCCTCTCACCTGAAGACCACACTCAGCTGTCCCATCTCTCCTCTAGTTCTGTGACCCAGGGACCCATCACCTCTAAGCTTAGCCTGCCCTGGAAGGGCCTCGGAGGAGCACAACAGGATGAAGGAGCCAGCATTCACTGAGCACCTGCTATTCTTTCTCAACCTCATCCACTGTATCCCTCTCAACTTCCCAACCATCCAGGGTGAGGAAGATATTCTGTTCTCATTCTATTACAGAGAAAAGACCTGGGTTGATGGCTGACCAGGGGCAGAATAGACTAGGAGTCCAGGCTGCTGCTCCAGGACGAGGATGTACCTTGAGAACCCAGCTGCTCATGCCCCTGGAGCTTCGGACACCCCCAGGCTTGCGGTGTGAGAGCTTCCCTGGTTTCCTGCTTCCCTACCTCAGAGATGTTGCTCTCCAGAGCCCTTCTCTCCCCGCCCCTCCCCCTGCTTCTCATCAGGGAGGGAGCAGGAATCCCAAGGGAAACCCAGCTAAAGCCCTGCTTTCTCCCTGAAGGCTCCTACAGACATTCCCTCTCCCTAAGTCCTCACTCTGCAGTGGCTCAGGGATATAAGGCATCCGACCATATGGGCCTAGGGCAATGGCTCAGTTGCCTAATTCTCCCCCTTCAAGCACTGGCATCCCATATGGGCACCAGTTTGCATCCCGGCTGTTCCACTTCCACTTTTTTTTCTTTTTCTTTTTTTTTTTTTTAAGATTTGTTCCATTTTTATTGGAAAGGCAGAGCTACAGAGAGAAAGAAAGATAGACATAAAGAAACTTTCACAAAATAAGACATGATATCAAATTATCGTCAGAAGAATATGCACCATCTTTATTTTCAGTAACAGTGTTTCCTTATATCCTGTCAACTTGGCCAATTATCAAATATTTTCATTTTATCATTCTGAATGAAAAAAAATGGTGTTTTGTTGTGAGGATAAATATCTTTTTAATGTGAGGGAAAAGAGAGAGAGAAAGACAGATCTTTCATCCACTGGTTCACCCCCCCATATGGCCACAATGGCCAGAGCTGAACCGATTTGAAGTCAGAAACCAGGAACTTCTTCCAGGTCTCCCATGTGGAGGCAGGGACCCACGGACTTGGGCCATCCTCCACTGCTTTCTCAGATCATAAGCAGAGAGATGGGTTGGAATTGGAGCAGCTGGGCCTTGAACCAGTACCTATATCGGATGTTGGTGCCATAAGTGTAAGCTTAGCCTACTGTGCCATGACGGTGGTCATCCCCACTTCCCTGACAGCCCTCACCCCACCAAGTTTTTATTCTGTTATCTGAAAGGCAGCTGCAGACATCTTGTATATGCTGGTTTAGTCCCCCAAATGCTCACAAAACCCAGAGCTGGACCAGACTAAAACTAAGAGCCAGAATTCAGTGTGGGTCTCTTACGTGGGTGGCTAGAAAGCAAGTATATGAGCCATCATGTGGCACCTCTCAGGGTGTACGTTAGGAGGGCGCTGGTACAGGATGTAGCATATGGCATCATAAGGGCTGTGCCAGCTCCCCCCTCAATACACACACCAATTGGCATTGAATCCAGTCTTCTGCCTTCAGCCCCCATCCCACTAAGGTCTGCATCTTCTTCAAGCGCTCCTTCCAAGGATGGCAAACGTAAGCACCCTGCCCCCAGTTCCTCATGCCCTGCTTTCATTCCATAACTCCTCTCTCTGCCCATGCTCATTGTCTGCTTTACTTCAGGTTCCAAGAGGTCAGCAACTTTATTTTCTTTTTCACTGTATCTCAAGTGTTTAGAAAGGTGCCTGGAATTGTGTAGCTGCCTACTGTGTACTGGTCAGGTGAGAGGAAGAAAGCAGAAACCCTTTGGGTCAGGGCCATTGTCATCCCAACAAAAAAAGGAGCTGGGGCTCTGGTGCTAGGTTAGGTGGCTTGGGCTCGGAGCTGGCAGATTCAAGTCTGTTGAGGGCAGAGGCCAGGGTGTGCTGGGAGTGGAGATTGGCATCCTGGGAGACTTGTGCTGGCAACCCAGGCAGCAGGGTCCTCTTGCAGACCCTTAGCTCCTATACAGGCTTTAAGAACTTCAGGCCTCTGCTGCTCTGTGTCCTGTCCCTGGAGAGGCCTGCAGGTGCAGTCTAGTTTGCCTCTTTCTCCCCTGGGGACTCCACCCTGGGGCCTTGGGTCTCTGCCCTCCCCCAGCAGTCCTGAGCGCCCCTGCTTGGCCCCCCAGTCCTGGCCTCAGAGTGGCTCCTCTCCCCCTACCCTGTGGATGTAAATCCTGGCCCCAGAGTGGCCACACAGAACACACATCTTAAACAAACACTTCTCCTTGCTGTTTATCTCCCCGGCCTTTAAACAAACTCTTTCAAAGGTTTCTGCTGATAGGAGAGATTTACGGAAAACCATTCCTGGCTTAAAAGCCCCGGGTTTCTGCTGCTATGGTGGGGGCGGTGCGGGGGATGGGAGGGGGCCCTCAGGCCTGGGGTTTCTCTGTCTACAGGCCACATGTTTATGCTCCAGGCCTTGATAGGGGAGCAACACAGAGTGATCTTTAAGGAAAAGGGGAAAAAAAAGCTTTGGGGGTGGGGTGGGGAATGAGACCAGGGGGCTTTGGCTTTTGTCACTGACTTTGTAAGGCAGTGACCACTGTACTGCTGCCCAGGGGTGCGGGGGTGCAGTATCTGTCATGGGGTAGGGTTCCCTTAAACTTTGGACAGAAGGTTCCTGGGCAGGTGAGCCTCTTTTTGGGCTTCTACCCCTGCCACCCCCACAGAGGCCAGGGTGGGCTTTTCCCAGCTGGGGGTGGGGAGGGGATAGGGTGTCAGTCACATGCCTGCAGCCGACATTCAGGCAGTACCCAGTGTGTGCTAGGACCCGAAGGCGCAGACATGAGCCATCTCTGTGGGCCTAACACTGCTCTAAGCCACCCATGTGAATTAACTCACTTAACACAGCATCTCTAATTAGCTCTGCATACAGGGAAACCAAGGCACAGAGAAAATTATTGAGCTATACCCCTGGTTTTATCCAGAGCAGTCTGGACATTGGATTTTGAAATACAACCCTTGGGGGACTTCTGGCTAAAAAGACCGGCATGACTGTTGATTCTTTTTTTTTTTAAAGATTTATTTTTATTATTATTTTTTTTATTGAAAAGGCGGATATACAGAGAGGAGAGACAGAGAGGAAGATCTTCTGTCCGATGATTCACTCCCCAAGTGAGCGCAACAGCCGATGCTATGCTGATCCGAAGCCAGGAGCCTCTTCCGGGTCTCCCACACGGGTGCAGGGTCCCAAAGCTTTGGGCCGTCCTCAACTGCTTTCCCGGGCCACAGGCAGGGAGCTGGAAGGGAAGCGGGGCTGCCGGGATAGAAGGGATAGAACCGGCGCCCATATGGGATCCCGGGCGTGCAAGGCAGGGGCCCATGACTGTTGATTCTTAAGGATACCCCACTGCAACGATTCAGGGCACCTCCTGTGCTAGCCCCAGTTTAAGGTTCAATGCCATATACTGCTGGAAAACTTGTCTCTATCTGTTGTGGAACCTGGGTCAGATGATTTGCGTACATGATCATGTTTAAGCTGCCATCAATGCTTGAGGCCAATAGCACAAGAAGCACATCTGATAGCAGATAGAGACACAGGTGGCCGGCATCACGACAGAGCAGCTAAGGCTGTGGCTAGTGATGCCGGCATTGCGTGTAGGTGCCCATTTGTGTCCTGGCTGCTTCACTTCCAATCCAGCTCCCTGCTAATGTGCCTGGGAAAGCAGTGGAAAATGGCCTACATGCTTGGGTCCTGCCACCTGCGTGGGAAAGACTGATAAAGCTGTTGGCTAAGGCCTGGCTCAGCCCTGGTCATTGTAGCCATCTGAGGGGATAAGCCACCGATGAAAGATCTCTATCTCTTGCTTTAGCGCTGCATTTCAAAGAAATTAATAAATCTTAAAAAAAAAAAAAAGGAAAGAAAAAAAAGAGGGCCCAGAGCAATAACCTAGCAGCTGAGTCCTTGCCTTGAACATACCAGGGTCCCATATGGCAGCCCTACTTTCCATCCAGCTCCCTGCTTGTGGCCTGGGAAAGCAGTCGAGGAAGACCCACGTCTTGGGACCCTGCACCCACGTGGGAGACCTGGAAGAGCTCTGGACTTCTGGATTTAGCTCTGCTTGCAGCTGCTTGGGGAGGGAGTTAATGGGCAGAAGATCTTCCTCTCTGTCTCTCCTCCTCTCTATATATCTGACTTTACAATAAAAATAAATACATCTTAAAAAAAAAAAAGGAAAAGAAAAAAAGGAGGCATGGAGAACAGGGACTTTTCTTGCCCAAGGACGTTGAGCCAAGTGGGAGCTAGGTGACAGGATCTGAACTCTGAGTGAAGCACTCAGTTATTCCTGAGTCTGGAAGGCGTTTCCTACTAGTCCAACAATCTTTACTTGTGCTGTCCATTGAGGAAGACACTGAAATCTAGAAAGGTGGAGCTGCTTCCCAGGCTGCCAACCCAACACACCCGGGGGAGGCTGGCTCAATTGCTTTACACCTGCCTGATATAAAACAGCTGCTTCCGAGATGAACACAGGACTGGAACGGTCCCCTTGGACAGGGGCCTGGAGGGAGAGCCTGCTGTCCTAGCCCCAGCATCTTGAGTACTAACAGCAGGTGTCATTGCCAAGATCACGGGGGCTTCCATCTCTGCTTTGTGCGTGGCCAAAGAGGCTGTGGTGGCATGTGGGGACGACAGCAGAACCAGCAGAGCACCAGGTAGGAATCTGCACTCCTTCCTGCTGCCCCTGGCTCCAGCGCCGGAAGCCACTCCCCTGGCCCTTGTTTACTCTTTGCGGGCCACACCTTGGGAGAAGGTACCCTCTCCCCCACGCCCCCTGCTCCAGGCCAAATACCTTTGCTTTTTTCCTGAAAGTACCTTTCAGTACCTGGGCCCTGGGCTAGGGGAGCACTTGCAGGTCGGAAAGGAGGGGAAGAGTGTGAGGAGGGAGGTGGGAAGGTGGGCGCAGTGCAGGGAGCTGAGCAGCCCCGGTAGTGGTGGCGGCCTCGCTCCCATCACCTACCTCCCTTTGTGGGCCATCCTTTTCTTACATAGTGACTCACAATTCCCCCAACTTTTCAGCTCTTGCTGTAAGACCCTTCAGCCTCACCAAGGTAAACATGACTGATAACAGCGTCTAAAGTGACCCTCTCACGGGAGAAGTGCATTTTGGCAGCAGCCTCTGTTTGTCGGTTCACTCTTGGGTTTACTCAACATTTCCTTTGACCATCCTGGGGGGGACGGATCCCCCACCCCCACCCTGGAGTCTTAGTTGTCTGGGGAGGTAGAGGTGGGCTGTTGTGAGATCGCTGTGGGGCCCTCATCTCTCCCCTCTGATGGCACAGCTTTATTGGTAGCAGCTCAGCTCCCTGACACTTTGCAAGGGAAGATAGTTGATGGTCATGAAGACTTCTGGGGCCCTGTGCCTTGAAAGAAGAAAGGAGATAATGTGATGGTGGGTTGCAGGTGCTGGCTATCAGACTGTTCTAGGGTGATGGTGGGCCTGGTTCCCTGGGGCAGCTGGGCAGACACCAGACCTTGGGGCAGGGGTGGAGGGAGCCCTCTAAGGCTAAACTCTGTTTCAATCTCAAAGTCAGTCAGGTGCAGTCACAGGGAGGCTGTGGACTTGCTTCCTGAAGGGAGCTGTTGGGCATTGAGTTGAGGGTCTGCCTTCAGGACAGCCCCAGTTTTCATCAAGTTTGAAGGGCATTTGTGCCCTTGCACAATTTCTTGGAGCCCTGAAGTGGGGCAGAGGAGGGGACCCAGAGGTTTCAGACCCCAGGGAGGGAGGACTTGTTAGCCCACATTTGGTCCCTCCCTGAGCCACAAGAAGATGGAGAGTGGGACTAAATGCTTGGGGAGGAAAGGCCCTGCCTCCATACCTCCCAGCTAGACTGATTCCCCCTGTTCTTTGGCATTTTAAGAGCCTTGACTCAAATCCTTCAAGGGCTTTTGAAACAATTAGATTTGCAAGAGCCCAGTGTTCTGTCTAATTGCTTAAAAGCCACTCCAGGCTCCAACTGACCCACCTTAAGGCCTAGGGGTGATCAGGGGGAAACAGATAGCCCAGACACTCTGTCACCCTTTTCCCCAAGCCTTTCTTGGGAAGCAAGTTCTGGGTAAGAGGTAAAACCAGAAGTGATCTTTGAAAACCGTCCCCTTCCGGTGCCCCATGGGCATCCCCCCCCCACCATCTCCCTGCCCTCCAGCCTGGGGAAGACCTTATGTCTAACTCTCCTCCTAGATACTGTCTCCTGCCCAAACTAGTGTCCTTGGCGGGGGGTGGGGGATGGGGTGGGCATGTGTCTATACCCAACGGTCAGAATCAAAAGTTCATAGAAAGATCTGGAATTCTTGGGTTGCAGTGGTGGGTGTGAGTCCTCTCCCTGGGACCTCCCAGGCCTGGAGTAGGAAGTTTTTGCCACCCTCAGGTCCATCTCTGTATCTTCCTGGCTACTCTGTTTCTACCTTCCATCTTCTGCCTCAGCTTATTCTCTCTGGCCCATGATCTGGTGTTGGCTGAGAGCTGGGAGTCAAGTCTTCCCCTGACCCTCTGAGCTCTTCTGTCATTCAGCCCCTCCTCACCTTCCCAGCTCCATCTGCCCTGCGTCCCCTTATCTCCAGGCCATAGCTGAGACCTTCCGTGTGCCCTGCTCTTGGTCTGCAGTCTAACATCTGAATGAAGATATCTCTTTACATGCCAAGCATGGGGACCCTGAGATAGGCCCTGCTCTCTGGGTGACACATTCCAGTGGGAGCTTAGAAACAAACTGATGGTTCCTGTGCCACATTCTTGTTGTGTACCTGCTGCTGTGCCAGGCCTTGTGCTGGGCCCTGGAGACCCTAAAGTAGGCAAAACCAGTAAAGTTCTCACCTTGCATGGGACTTAAGATGAATGGAAGGAGAAAGAGACTGAAATGTGTAGGCAAAGAGACATGGAATGTGCCGGTGAATGAAGGAAAACAGAGCAGGCAGAAAGAGAAGGACCTTGGAGGGAACACTGGAGCAGAAACCCATGTAGTCGGAGGGAGCCGCTTGCACAAAGGTCCGAAGGCCGGGGTGGGGGCAGGTGCTGTGTGTACAAGGAGAGTGTGACTGAGGAAGAATAGGGGGCATGGAGAAGGAGGGGATGCATTGGCAATCCCAGCAAGATCCTTGGCATCTGAGTGAATGGGAGCCACTGGGGACACAACTGGGTGACATGAGCAGATATGGTTTTCTAGGTTCGCTGGGGCTGCTCATGGAGGAGGGCGTCGGGGGAGGGTTGTTGAAGTGGGAATTGGGAAGGCGAGGAGAAAGCTACTGCAATAGTCTAGGTGAGAGGTGGTGGTAGTTGGGGTCCTGGGAAAGAATCAGAAGAGGAATTCTTGGAACAAGGCAGACACTAGAGGTGGAAAAAAATAAGAACAAATTGGTTGAGTTGGCTCATGAGTCCTAGAGAGGAGGGGTCAGTGCAGACAGGAGGGGCAGTGCCTGTTGCCGACAAGTGCTTCCCATGGGGCAAGGGCCTGGGAGCGGTGAGTGTCCTTAGGCAAAGCAGGAAGCCAGGGGCTGAGGTAACAGGTGATGCTGGCAGGCTGGATGCCAGGGCCACAACTGCAGTAGAGTGGGCACAGGGTGGTCAGCCTGGCCTCCCTATGACCCTGTTTGTGCTGGGGAAAGACCACGTTAGCCTCTGGCAGTAGAGAAGGCAAGAGAAGGGGTAGCCGTGGATCCTCCGGGGAGACGTTTAGGAAGTTGTGGTGAACTGGTGACAGATGAGAGTGGCCTGGACCAGAGCAGTTGTGACAGGGCTTGGGGGAATGTTAGAAAAGAAAGCAGTCAGGATGTGCAGTCACTGACTGTGGGATAAAGGGGTTTGGTAGGATAAAGAAAAGGAAGGGGTGGGCCTGGCGTATGGCTTGGTGGCTAAATCCTTGCCTTGCAAGAGCCACTGGGATACCACATGGGTGCCGGTCCGCATTCCAGCTGCTCCACTTCTCATACAGCTTCCAGTTTGTGGCCCTGGGGCAATGGTGGGTGGTGGAAGCAAGTTGAGTGTAAGCCCTGTGGACAGAATTGAGGTGGATGCAGTGGCATGTCCACTCACACTCCTGAAGCTCGTCACTGGTCAGGATAAAGTTCAGGGGTAGAAGGGCAGGGAGCCAGGCTGGGGTAAGGGCTCAGGGGAGGATAGAAGGTTGTTTCGCCTTGAATTGCCCTGTGTAAAACTTGAAGAAGCCTGAGAATTCTAAATTCAAACCTGGCCTTCTGAAGCTTTGGAAGGTCTATATGTCAGCAAAGAAGAATAGGGCATATTTTATTGAACAGTTTGTTAACTTGATTTATAACATTTAAATATTTAGACATATGGAATGCGGGGCCTCCATTTGTCTAAGAGGGGCGAATGGAAAACTCCCAGGGGCCAGGAACATGTCTGACTTGCCCAGCTTACCCTTTCCCTACTGCCCCAAACCTGGGTCCCTGGGCCTTGGTAATTTCCATAAAACTGGAAAGAGCATCAGATCCCATTTCCACAGTGAGAAATGGGGCTTGATGTGAGGCATGTAGGCGGAAGGCTGGGCCGTCTACAGAGACCTCTGGGTGGTGCGACAAGCAGCTAGATTCAAAGCCTAGCTCTGTTCTGGAAGCGTCTCTATGACCCCAGCTCCTGGTTTGCTGGGGGAGGATTTAGTATCTGGTATGTGATGGCTTCCAGACAACCTTTTCTGTTCCTATTGCACCAAACGGTCCCTTCCAAGGGAGTAAGTGGGCCTTGGTGCTACACCTTTTTCCTTCTATTTGCAGATTTGCTCCTAGAGGACATTGAGTCATTAGGCTGTTCTTTCCCCTCCCTCTGCTCCAGGATTCTGGGCCCCTAGTCCATGGGCTCTCATGTCCCAGGATCTTGGCCAAAGCACTCACCTATTAATTCTTTTTTTTTTTTTCTCACCTATTAGTTCTTGAGGACCCTGTTCACACAGAGATGTCAATTCCTGAGAATGAGCCAAGCCTTGTACTGAGTGTCCTGTCCCCAGGATCTCAGGCCTTTGCAAGAGTCCTGTCCAGCATGCTCTTGGCTCCTGCCCCTGGAGAAGGTTGGCTCAGAGAGATTGCCCAGGATTTCTCAGCAATAAGTTACACAGCAAGGACTAGAACTCAAGGATGAAAGGCATCACCCTTTTTGTTATGATGAATCCTACTATGTTGAGAGTGGCTGTGGCATGCCTACCTTAGAGAACTCAGTCTTTCTGGAGAAAAGGGCCTGTCCCAAAAAGAAGCGCCTGGATGGGGAATTTGGGGTGGGGGTGTTGTAGGTACTACAGCAGGCTGATGATAAGCTGATGTTCTTTGTCGGGGGAAAGATTGTTTTTAATGGTTTCCCTTACCATGTGGTTGAGGACTATCCATGTGATCCAACCAACCAGTCAACCAAAAAGCCAGCTAACTAACCAACCAATGGATTAACTAATTAGTCAAGCATTCAACCAGCCAACCAACCAACCAGCCAGCCCACTAGCTAACCAATTTTCCTATCTACTCTCTCTTTTCAAGGATATGCCTGTCAGTGAGTCTGAAAGAGAAGGAACTTGGTATGTTGGAAATTCTGGGCTGCCAGCTGTGTTTGGCAGGCAGGGTTCCAGTTGGAGGGGATTCTCTGGGGACTCTGGCTCAGCCTGTCCCTGTTGGAGGCCTCAAGGCGACCTAGTGACATGGGCTCCCGGGAAAGCTCTTCACCATAAGGATCAAAAGCAGTGAAATGACACTCACTCGGCAGGCCTGGAGCTGCTTCCCTTCAGTGCCTGCTCCCTGGAGCCTGCAATTCTACGGAAGGCTGCTGTAGGCTCTAGGGAGCACTGTAGAGAAACAGCACCAACAAGGCTGTCCTCTGGCCCATGAGGGGACTCACCGTGGGACTGCGGGCAAATCATGGACCTCTCTGTCTTGCTTTCACTTCTATAACACGAGGTTAGGATTTACCAGTGGATTTGAAAACTTTGCTTTTCCATAAGTTCTGATGAAATCCCACTCAGAACTCACCTGCACATGAATGAGAGGTGAGAGCAGAGCTGTGTGGCTTTTTGTTTTTCAGGTCATTGTCAAGGGCAGTGCTCAGTGTCCTTCTTGCTAAGACCTGAAGCCCAGGAGACAAGTTCAGAAAAAGTCTCCTGGAGAAGTCACCATGGATTCTTTTTTTATTTGACATTTGAATTTTTAAAAGATTATTTATTGATTTTATTTGAAAAGAAGAGAGAAAGAGTGAGCTGTCTGCTGGTTGACTCCCCAAATACAGCAGCAGACAGGATGGGGCCAGAGAGAAACCAGGGACCTAAAACTCCAGTTGAGTCTCCCCACATGGGTAGCAGAATCCCAAGTACTTGAGCCATCTTTTGCTGCCTCCCAAGATGCATATTAGCAGGCAGCTGGATTGGAAGAGGAGCTGGGATTTGATGGCTGGCAGGATTTTAATGAGTACTAGAGAGATGAGGGCCTACCAAGTGGAAGACGCTTGAGTGAGACGGGGAAGGGCAGGGTCCTTGCTGGCACCGGGCCCTTCTGGCTAGCACTGAGGGGTTCTGGAGCAGAGGGGTCTCAAGAAACACCAACAGGAACCTCACATAGGCATCAAGGCAGTGACTGGAAGATACGGATGTCCTGACCTTTATCTGCTGGGAAGGCTGGGGTGAGGGTAGGCAGAACCAGTGAGAAGGAAGCCATGGACAGAGCCCAGTTCAAGGGTTTTGCTGAGAGGTGGTGTCAGGGAAGTCATCAGGAGATCCCCTAAGAGCGGCAGGCTCTGGGACACAGGAAAGTGAGAGAACATTTGTCAAGTGAGGTCAGGTAAGAGCGGACCCTGTGGGCACAAAACTTCTGATCCTTCCTTGCTTTTGGTCCAGCAGTGGTTGCTAGTCATGGTTTTGTGCATTTTCCCAGCTACTATGTACGGTGGTCACAGTGATGATATGCGAGTGTCAGAGTGTTGCAGGTGCCATTCCCCAAGACACACACATGCACACACGTGCGTATGCACACACATACTCAAACACATGCTCCTCCTCACCCCCATCCCCCAGAACCCCTGGGCTCCAAGCCCACACCTTACTCTGCCTTCCTTCTCCCCCTCTTGGAGCCCCTGTCCTTCCCACCCACCATAAATCTGCTGCTCTGCAGTGTGTGTGCGTGTGTGTGTGTGTGTGTGTGTGTGTGTGTGTGTGTTGGGGGGCAGGGGGAGCTGTGATGGAAAAGCTGCAAACCCAACCACCCCGGCAAATGAAAGCAGCGATAAATCTCTGTCTATCAGGTTTGTTGGGAGCACAAACATTGCCAAACAAGGGCCCAGATGGCCCGCAGCCCTCCTCCCCACAGCCGGCCTGCCGAGCTCTAAATGGAAAGGCGGGTTTTGTACATTTATTTCCTGCGGGGCCGCAGGGAAGGTGCCTGGCCAGGAAATGGCAGGGAGTAGGGGAGGTGGGGGGGAGGGTGCGCAGGGCAGGTGGGAACCTTCTGCCTTCCCAACACAGGGACAGGGCTCTGTTGGCCACATACTACTCTGACCTCCCCTGTTCCTGCTGCTGTTGTGTCCTCTCAGACACAGGACACTTGGCAGGGAGGGCTGGGGGCAGGGAGGGCCAAGGCCGCCCCTGGTTGATCTTTAGGCCCCACAGCTTGATCCCCAACTTTTCCCCCAGACACATGTTCCTGGCCAGCCAGACCCAACTCTGCACTGTTCTCAGAATTCTTTACCCCTTGAATGAAACTTCTGTTCCTTTCTATTTGCTACTTGATCCTACTTTGTCCTTCATGTCCAAGCCAAATCCCACTTCCACTAGGAAGTCTTTCCACCTTTCCTCTTCTCTCTCTCTCAGTTTTCATTTCTCCAACACCAAGCAATGAGAGCCCAGTGCAGTCTCTGGGAGATGATTGCCTGTGAGTGGACAGGGGAAGGGATAGGGTGGTGAGATAGAGAAGTAATGTGGGAGAAGCTAATGAAGAGTTATGTGCAAGTTCAGAGAGGGCGATGAAGCCTAATGCGCAGTGAGCAGAACGCTCCGGAATTGTCCCAGGGGTTCTTGTTGGCTGTAACTAAAGGTATTTATATCCACCCATTTCTGTCCTGGATTGCTAAGTTAAAGGTCACCCCTGGGGCATGAAACTCCTGGCACTTCCTTGCTTCCAGTAAGCTAGATAGAGCTCTTGCAGGAAGAAGTGGGAGAACCACTTAGGGATGGACACCTTTGGGGCTTACATTCTCCCCAACACTACAGGCAAACCCGGGGGTACCTGAGGTGAGCTACCAACAGCAGTCTCTGCTGATGCCTCTCTCTCTCACACACACAGACATACACACACACACACACACACACACACACACACACACACACACACGTGGCATTTCTGCCCATGCCAGCATGGCACTATGTCCACAGCAGACATACGACATACTACAATTATTTGTGGGTCAAAGGGAGGTTTGAGAAGCCGTTGACGGCGCAGTAAGTTAAGCTGCTGCTCCCAGCACCAGCATCCTGTATAGGAATGTGAGTTCAAATCCCAGCTATTCTGCTTCTGTGCCAGCTTCCTGCTGAAGTGTCTAGGAAGGCAGCTGAAGGTGGCCCAGGTGCTTGGGACCTTGCACCCACTTAGCAGATCTAGGTGGAGCTCCTGGCTCCTGGCTTCAGCCTGGCCGAGGGTGTTGGCTGCTGTGGTCATCTGGGGAATGAAGCAGCAGATGGAAGAGCTCAGTGTGCCCGTCTTCTCTCTCCCTGCCCCACCTCATGCTATCAACTTAAAAAAAAAATGGTTTTTGACTAAAAACTGGCAAAACCTGGATTCCTTCTGCTGTTTTCTTTTTATTTTAAAAAGACATTGGTTTATTCATTTGAAAGGCAGAGTGATAGAGAGAAACAGAGAGCTCTTCCATCTGCTGCTTTCAATCCCCAAATGGCCTCAACAGCTGGGACTGGACCAGGCCAAAGCCAGGAACCCCATCTGGGTCTGCTAAGTGGCTAGCAAGGACACAAAGACCTGGGCCATTTTCTGATTCTTTCCCAGCTGCACTAGCAGGGAGCTGGATTGGAAACAGAGCAGCTGGGACTCTGAGTGACACTCTGGACTCTAGCATAGGATGTAAATGTGGCGAGCGGCAGCTTAATGTGCTTGACACTGACCCTTCTGGTTAGTTTTGGATTTGTTGTTTGATGATAAGACCCATGACTTCTCTGGGTTCATCTTCTATTGTCATATCAGGCTGTTTCTACTTTATGCTAGCGGTCATACTATGGAGATGGCTCGGGATGATCTTGGGGGTAGGGACTCAGAACAACAGATGGTTGTCATGGTGACGACAATGATGTTATCAGAGGTGACGTCCTCTTCCTCTGTCCAGGCATGCTCTGAACGCAGGTGCCCAGGTCATGTTATCCACACGCATTTTGTGCTCAGATCACAAAAGATGTTCCCTTGACCAGCCTGTCTCTTCCTATTCCGTGATAACCCTGAAGGGCAAGGGTGGGTAAAAGGCCAATCGGTTCAGCCGAGCTGGCATCTTGGTGAAAAAGACTCCCAGAGTCCCTGAATCCCAGGTGTGCTCTGTGATTCCTTATTTCTGGGTCAGAAGTGCGTTTGGAGAGTGAACATTCATTCACACAGTGGCTAAGTCACTAACCGGGACATCGGCATCTGAGAGCAAAGTGCCTGAATCTAGTCCCAGCTCTTTTGGTTCTGATCCAGTTTCCTGCTAATGCCTACTCTGGGAGACAGCAGGTGGTGGCTCAACTATCTGGGTCCCTGCCACACACATCTGAGCTCTAGAGGGGACTCCTGGCTCCTGGCTTAGTCTTGACCTGGTCCTGGATGTTGTCTGCATTTGAGAAATGAATCAGTAGGGCCTAGTGCAAAGGATCAGTTAGCTAGTCCTCCTTCTACAAGGTCAGGATCACATATGGGCATTTGTTCGTGTCCTGGCTGCTCCTCTTCCCATCCGGCTTCCTGCTTGTGGCCTGAGAAAGCAGTGAATGATGGCCCAAAGCCTTGCGACCCTGCTACCTATGTGGGAGAACTGGAAGACGGCTCAGCTCAGGCCACTGCAGCTACCTGGGGAGCGAACCAGCAGGTGAGGAAGATCCTTCTTTCTCTCCTTCTCTCTGCAAATCTGCCTTTCCAATAAAAGTAATAAATGAATCTTAAAAACAAAAGTGAATCAGTAGATGGAAATTCCCTCTTTCGCTCTTTGCCTTCCAAAATAGACAAATAAACAGAAATCTTTAAAGTAAGTTTTGTTGATGACTGGACTGAGTACAGATATCATTTTCTAGGGAAATTCTTTAAGAGTCTTGGAACCCAAGAGGGGCTCAAGACAAATGTGTACAACTTAGTATCTGCCTATATGTGTGCACTACACATGTGCATATGAACTGCACTTCCAGAAAATTCTGAAAGAAATCTGCGACTCAAGAAAAGTAGATTTGTTCTAGAGGAAGATACTAAAGTCCAGAGAGAGTTTTTTTTTAAATAAGATTTATTTATTCAGGGTCCAGCATGATAGCCTAGAGGCTAAATCTCACTTTGCATGTGCCAGGATCCTATATATGCACACATTCATGTCCCAGCTGTTCCATTTCCCATCCAGCACCCTCCTCGTGATGTAGGAAACCAGAAGAGCAATGGCCTAAAGCCTTGGGACCCTGCAGCTACGTGGGAGACCTGGAAGGAGCTCCTGGCTCCTGGATCTGGATTGGCTCAGCTACAGCCTTTGTGGCTACTTGGAAAGTAAATCAGTGGACTGAAGAGCTTTAAGAACTTTCTCTCTGTCTCTTCTCTCTGTAACTGACTTCCCAACAAAAGTTAAAAAAATAAATCTTAAAAAAAGAGAGAGAGATTTATTTACTTAGTTGAAAGAGTTACAGAGAGAGAAAGATCTTCCATCTGCTAGTTCATTCCCCAGATGGCCAGGTCAAAGCCAGAAACAAGGAATTTTATCCAGGGTCTCCAAAGTGGGTGGTGTGGGCCCAAGCACTTGGGCCATCTTTTTGCTGCTTTTTCCAGACTGTTAGCAGGAAGCTGGATCAGAAGCAGAGCAGCTGGGACATGAATCAGAGCCACGTGGGATGCCAGGTTCACAGGCAGCAGTTCCACTGGCTGTGCTACAGCACCAGCCCTAGAGAGATCACACCTTAAGTGGTGGACAGAATCGAAGGCCCTAACCCTGAGCCACTGTGTGAATCGGCTGGGTCAGACAGGTGGGCAGTCCAGGAGGCTGGACCAGGATCTCACAGCGGAGGATCTCTCCTTGTCCTGGGGAGAGGACATCTTAAGGCAGTTCCTAGTCCCTGGGGGTGTGGGTGGGCACAGAGGTCTATGTCCACAGGAAACAGGAGAAACAGGGAAACCAACAAACACAAAAACAGCATATATATGCAAGAAAAGGAACTCTGTTGCTGAGGCAGGGCTGGAGCAGGAAGCTTATTCCTGGAGATGAGCCAGGGCAACCCTCAGGCTGGCTTCCACATGTGGGAAATGAAAGGCTAATCACACATCTCTAAACGGTGGTGAGGATTAAAGAACAAGTGAGTGAAAAGGGCTCATGGAAAGAAAGCCTGGGAGAAGGGGCAGGCCTAGTGGCACAGCGGGTAAAGCTGTCACTTGGGAGGTTCACATTCCACTCACGAGTGTCTGCTTAAGGTCTTGGCCAGCTCCTTTGCTTCCCATTCAGCTACCTGCTAAGCGTCTTGGGAAGCAGAAGACCCGGGCTTCTGCCTCCCAGGAGGGAGACCCACACAGATTTCTGGACCCCTGATTTCAGCCTAGCCCTGCCCTGGCTGCCATGGGCCTTTGGAAGGTAAATCAGTAGTGAAAGATCTCGGTTTCCTGAAATGCCGGCATCCTACATGAGGGGTAAGTTCCTGTCCCAGCTGTTCCACTTCCGATCTAGCTCCCTATTTATACACCTGGGAAAGCAGCAGAAGATGTCCCAACCTACTTGGGACCTCTGTGCCCACCTGGGAGAGCTGGATGAGCCTCCTGGCTTCCACTTGACACAGCCCTGACTTTTGTGGCCGTTTGGGGAGTGAGCCAACAGGTGGAAGATCTCTGTCTCTCTCCTTCTGTAACTCTGCCTTTCAAGTACATAATACATATGTGCATACATAAAATGAATTGTTCAAAAATTTTAAAAAGGAAAGCTGTACATACATGTGACAATCATTACCACAGACACTTAAGTCAAAACTTGCTTTGCTACTGATGAAATTCTACACTTCCTGAATGCCAGTTACTGTAGGACAACTCTGCCACCGGTTTCCAAGCCACAACAATCTGATGTGGAAGCAAGAACCTTGGTTTTGGAGTCAGACGGGAATCTATTGCCAAGTTCTACCACCTGTGCACATGAGGACCTTGGACCACTGGCTTCACTTCTCTGGCTCTCCCATTGCCTGTCTGCAAACTGGGGACAATGTGTGGTGTGCAGGAACACAGGTTGTCTGTAAATGAAGACCTCCACAAGTGTGACAGGCCTATGGTCTCTGCTGACCGGTTTTTGTTCTTGTTCCCACAGTCTATTTTCTGTGTCTTCTCTGGTCCCCTCACACCGCCGTCTTCACCAGAATGTCCACGTCTCAACACAGGGGCATGCTTGTCTTGTCCACACAGCTGTCACTTTCCCAAAGCCTGGCACCCTGGGTGGCAGTTCCGCGGTAAGCCGCGGGGTGCAAAGATGGAAGGCAACTGGGACCAGGTGGACCTGCTCTTGAGTCTGGACCAGCACCGAGGTGGAAGAGCGGCGGGGGACCTGGAGTGGTGCCAAGGGCTCCGTTAGGATGCCAAGAGGGTTGGCCTCTGGGCCTCACCTGCTGAACTGCAAGTAGTTGACCCTCTCTGGCCCCCTGCACTCCTTCCGGAGCTCAGCAGCTGCGAGACTGCCTTGCCGGCCAGAGGCTGGCCTCCACGGAGCTCTGGCCAGCTGGGGAGTGTGGGATTTCGGGATAATTCAGCCACTTAACCAACCAAGAGGAAGGAGAAGTGGGAGAGGATAAATAGGCGGGGTGGAGAAGCAATGCTGGAAGAAAAGTCAACAGGCGGCGGCAGCAGCAACGGCGGGCGCGGGGGTGGGGGAGGGCAGCCGGCTGGAAAGCCACGCTGGGCAAGGCACCGAGCGGCTGCGCTGGTCCCCGGGGCGTGTCTCCCAGCGGCCGGTGCGCCCGAGCCTCCGCCTGCGCCTCCCCCCCAACCCCCTCGCCAGTTCCCGCCGCCACTGACTTTCTGACTTCTTAACTTGTCAGCAAATCCCAGAGTTAAAAATGCACACGCACCCCGGCCAGCCGCCAGCAGGGCCGTCTGGCCGCGGCTCCAGATGTGGGGCCACCGCGCGGGCCGCCCGCCCCGCCGCGCAGACTAAACAATCGGCCTTGGCCGTGAGCGCAGCGCAATTCCAGATGCCGCGTCCCTCGCGCCGCGCGCTAATTGGGCCGCGGGCGCGAGGCTCTGTCAGCGCCGGCAAGGCCCTGCCCGGGGCGGCCTTGGCCCGGCGCCCGCCTGCTGGGCTACCTGGGGCGGGAATGGGGGGCAGGCAGGCTGGGGAGGGTGGGAGAGACTGAAGGGAAGCGGAAAGGAGCGGAAACGCTAGGAGAGGGACAGGCGCGAGAGGACAGAGACGCGCTCCGAAAGGGTCCAAGACAGCCAGAAGCCCTGAGTCACATTCCGACGTAGCAGTCTGAGGCAAAGACAGAGGCACAGCGGGTTCTCACACAGAGAGAACCAGAGGCAGGGCAGACCCACCCGGAGGGCGGACATCAAGGCCACTAGGACGAGAGCAGGAACGTGGCCGTGGCCCGGGACGTCGTAGAAGGCCTCTGGGGGACCTCCGGGTCGCTTGCTGCCGGGTTTTGGGCGTCCCGCTCCACCCCCCGGCGCGTGTTTTTCTAGCAGCTCCTTCCCAGCACCTTCTCTTAACTTCCTACACTCGGGACTGAGTCTGCCGGCGCGATGACTGGTCCAGTCCTGCTGTGGCTGGGTGCCTGCGCAGAGGAGGAGGAGCCCTCGTCCCCCAAAGAAGCTGAGCTGCCTGGACTTCACCCCCAAACCTGGGCTGGTGTGAGACGGGGCTCTACCCTCCCGCAGCGTCCTTTCCCTTGCGCCCGGGGGCTTCCCTTAGCCCCCTGACATTCCTGACACTGGGGACGGGCGGCGGCGGAGAGTAGGTGTCTGTGTGGAAATGACAGGTTAGCCGAAGCCCCGGGGCAGGGAAGCCCACCGGGGACCACCCGGGGGAGCCCCCCCAGGCTCAGGTTCCGCCCGCGCCGGGAGGCCCGGGCGCCCGGGGGTGAGCTCGGAGGGCAGTGCGGCGGCCCCTTTCTGACAATCTTTCCTTTGTTTGTTTTCTTAAATCTGGGAGGCCCGAATTCCTGCCGGATTCCGTAGGTTTCACTCAGGAAGGAGGCGCCCCTACCCCCACCCCTCTCACGTCGGGCCCGGCGGCGGGGAAGGGGGGGCAATGCGAACCGGCAGGTTTTTTTCCCGTAGGCCCGGCGGTGCGCAGCCCCACGGCCCGGGCAGGGCGAGCGGGCGCCGGGCGCGGCGGAGAGTCCCGGGCGTCCTGCCCGTGCGCACCGCCCCGCCGGAGGGCCGCGGGCAGCCTCGGCCCAGGACATTCTAAAAAGTGAAAACCAAGTCTGGGACACTTTAAAAAATACAAAGTACGGCCTCTCCACTCCCTGCCCAAGACTCATTCCATACCCCTCCACCTCGCACACTCTCTTTTTTCTTTTGCTCTCCAAACTTGAGCTTCATTAATTTCCAAAAAAAATTTCCCCCAATAAAAGGCAAACATGGAAAGAAAAACAAACTATTAGAAAACAGAGGAGGGAGGAAATGTTATTTAAAAGGTTAGCAGACCGCATCATTTTCCAATGATATTATATACTCCCAGCAGTATCCAAAATATATATGGGCCCGGGGCCAAGAATGTAAAAAAAAAAAAAAGCAAAAAACTTTTTTTTTTTGTAAACGCCTCACTTAGACACAACATCTGGACCGGAGAGCGAACAAACCGCCCATTTATCACACTTAATCCTCCAATGAAGCAATCGACAGTTGACTTCTGTTTTGCTAATTTAGCTGCTTTCAAGCGCCCGCCCCGTCCAGACCCGGAATTAAGTGTCACTTGCCTTTGCTCCTTCCCCAGTCTGAGTCGGGGAGGAGGGGAGGTGGGGGTGGGCGCGGCCAGGGGCAGGTCATTAAAGAAGAAAGAAACTTTTTATGAATTCCCTTTTTTTGCCCTACCCACCCTGGTCAGTGAAAACCTCAGCTCTGACCTGGCCCTGCCCCCTCTCCCAGCACCCGCTTCCTTGGGGCCACACCCTTCCACCAGCCAGTTGTGTCTCCCCCATCAGACCCAGCCGAGCAATGAAATTAACTGGCACAAGCCCTGCAGTTCCAGGCTGTCACCCTGGGCCCCACTCTCTGATTGGCAAATGTGGCTGCCAGCCACACCTGGCTCTGTCTGGTGGACTGGCAGCTTGCCCCTTGGGCCCTGAACTAGAGATAGGGAGTGGGGAGCAGGAGTGAGTTGGGATGCTGAATGGAGGGGAACCTCTATGCATCTGGAAATGGATGCTAGGCAGGAGGACCCGGGGCCAGCAGGGTTCAGAGACAATGGAATCTTGTAAGAGGGTAAGCTCTAGAGAGAGTAAATCAGGGAGAGTGTATCATTTGAGGATTAGTCAATAAACCCCTGGGACCCCAGCCCAGTGGGGCTGCTGCCAGAAGCAGGGTTGGCCCAGTGCACAGACTTCCTTCCACAGCAGCCTTTCTACCCCTCCCTGGAGGCCTCCTGGGTCTTCCTCTCTCCCCAGCTCTTTCTCTCCACTTTATATTTTCTGTGGCTTTCCTTGGGCTTTGGAGCCCAAGGGACAACCTTGCCACTTCTCGCCCTTATTTTGAGGGCGATATTTCTCCAACCGAGCAGTGAAGGTCAGGGGCCAGGGCTCTGCTCTCAGGTACCTGCAAGGGAAAGAGGCTGGAGAACCCATACCAGCTCCAGCCTGCCTGCTCCTCTTTCCTCCAGCACATCCCCCTCTCCCTGCCACCCCACCCCATCCCACCACCACCCAGCCTGCTCCAAGCCCTTGGGGAGTCCTGGCAGAGTCCCCAAGCACAGCCTACATTCCTGAAAGAGGCCCCCGGTAGCCTGTGTGTA
Organism: Ochotona curzoniae; assembly: GCF_017591425.1. NCBI lineage: Eukaryota > Metazoa > Chordata > Mammalia > Lagomorpha > Ochotonidae > Ochotona > Ochotona curzoniae. The sequence continues at coordinate 6,841,147 of NW_024466004.1, read as the reverse complement.
CCCCAGTCTCTGCAAGCTCTCCTAGAAGCCTGGCCAGGGCCTCACACTTCTTGACATAATGCCAAACCTCCTGAGGCTACCTGCCAAGGGCCCATGGAAGCCTCCGGGGTGGAGCCCCTTCCAGGTGGCTCGTACTCATTCCAGCAAGCATTTCCAGGCACCTGCCATGTGCTAGGCAATGTGCTGGATCCAGGTCAGAGACAGATCTGCACTGGTTCCCATAAGCAGCAGCCTGCCAGGTACCAGACATTGTACTAGCCACTGCGGGATTGGAGATGGTGAGGAATCATTTCTGCCCTCAAATTTGCAGGACCAACAGACATAAGACCAGGCAGAAAGTACGGGCCCTGAGGGAAGAACAGAGAGGAACTTCAGGGTGTGCCCCGGGTCATGACTGACTCACTCTGTCTGGGATGGAGGCGGGGGCAAGATGGACTTCAGAGTGGAGGGGGTGGCGGTCCTGCAGCACAGGCTCCTAAGGCCCATCCCCAGGCAGCTCAGCCCAGGGGTTGAGAGCAAGGACTCCCTGGAGCGAGGCACAGTGGTTTGGCTTCCTTGCTCTGAGCCCTGGTTTCAGCAGCAGGACAGTGGGACTAGGACCATAGCAATGACCTCCTGCGGGTCCAAGGTGGGACAGTGGGCAGATGTCCATCTCTGGAGGAACGTCCACTTCAATGATCTTTCCTCCAAAGAGCAAGAACAAGCCTCTCTGCTACCTCCCCTTGGTTTCCCTCCCAGGCACCTGGCGTGGTGCTGGGCACACTGAATAACTGGATGGGGAAGCTAAAAATCCACCAGGCCTTGGCTCAGGTCACTCTGATTCACACAGACAATGCTGTACCTACTGGGTGGTGGGCCTCGAGTGCCAGCTCTTCTCTCAGATCCCAGCCCCGGGTTTGAGTGGGTCATGGTAGCTGTTTTTTGTTGTTGTTGTCATTTAATTATTTATTTTTATTGGCAAGGAGGATTTACAGAGAAGAAAAAGAGAGAGGAAGATTTTCTATTCATTGGTTTACTCCCAAAATGATCACAACAGCTAGAACTGAGCTGATTCACAGCCAGGAGCTTTTTCCAGATCTCTCACACAGGTTCAAGATCCCAAGGCTTTGGGCTATCCTTTACTACCTTCCCTGCAGGGAGCTGCATGGGAAGTGGAGCAGCCAGGACACGAACTGGTGCCCATATGGAATGCTGGTGCCTGAATGTGGAGTATTAGTGAACTGAACCCTTATGCAGGCCACCCCCATCATAGTTCCCTCATCTTGGGAAGCCAAGCAGAGCAGGACGTTCCAACGCCCCCTTTTCTGAGCTCAGCCAGTTCATTCATTGGTTGACAGCCCAAATGCCTGTCTAGGTCAGGCTGGAGCCACAAACCTGGAACTCTGTCCGATTCTCTCACTCAGAGAGTGTGGCAGGAGCTATACACTTGAGCCATCTCCTGAATCAAAAGTGGAGCAGCTGGGACTTGAACCGGGACTCTGAAATGGGATGTGCTGTCCTAAGCAGTAGCTTAATGCACTGTGTCACACAGCTTACTGCATGAGCAGAGCCTTGATTTGCTGTGTGTCGCTGGGTGAGGCAGGTTTCCGCTCTGCACAAGTACAGTGAGCAGGTTGACCTGGATGCCCTCCAAGCTCCTCTGCAGCCACTGTGAGGTACGCCTACCTCTCCTTTCAGCGTCTAGAACCTTCTCTTCCTCCTGGCACCTGCTCACTCGGGGGCGTTTTTCCATTTACCCATTCTTGTCTGCCTCTTGGCTTTTCTCTTTCTGTGACTCAGTCACAGTCCCAAGGCATGGAGATGATGTGGACCCTACAAATGCTTAACTGCTTCTAGGGAGGTTTCCCCACTACCCTCCGTCTAGTTTCCAGGGCTCAAAGAGTCAGGCCGTGCCATCTGTCCTCCTGGCTGCGAACCTGTCCCTAAAGGGTTTGGTGGTGCCCTGACCCTTGCCCCCTGACCTCTGATAGAGTGTGGGAGTGACATGCCAGCTGGACCCAGAAAGTGCCTAATAGGGGTCTTCTGTCCACCCTGGGACTGGCAAGCTGTGTATTCCCACGCTGCCCTCCCCTGCCCCCATCCCAGGCTCAGGGAAGGGGAGAAGGCAGCCCTTTCTAATCGTAGTAATGCCCAGTCCCCAAAGCCCACCTCCTCTGCCATGCCATCTCCCATCTCCGAAGCTGAGAAGACCCATTTTTCAGAAGCCTACATCCCTGGATGTCATGATGGTCGCCACGGAATCCTGTGTTTTCTTAGGAGCCATTTCAGGAGAAGCCCTTGCCCCCCAGGTACGGTGCTGTGAGTCAAGGGAAGGTGTCTCTCTCTGCAGAAGGGGCTGGCAGGGGACAAAGACTCGGGGAGTCCCCAAGGACGTATACTGCTGCCAAGTCTCGGGCTCGTGGGCACAGAGGGCTTGGCAGTGTCTGTGCGTGGGCCCAGTTGGAGTGGCACCTGAGATGGAGCCAGGACCGGAAGGCAGGTAAACAGGACGCTGGCCGATGGGCGTGGTGGAGGAGGGGGAGGAGGACCCGGGGTGGGGGTACAATGGGCCATTGTGTGCCTTCACTTTTGAACTTTGGGCTTCCCCTTCCTCTCCAGCACCCTCCCACTCGCCTGTACAAATATGAAGACATATGGAAGCTGAGGCAGTAAATACCAAGGAATGAAGGGACTTCACAATGTTCATGGAAAAAAGGGCAGATTAGAAAGAAAATCGATGCCTGAATTGCGATACTTTTTGTATCAAAAAAAAAAAAACTTTAAATTATTTTTCATTTTGCCTTACTTACGGACATGATTGACTTTCTACAAATATTTATTTATTTATTTTTTTGGAAAGGCAGATTTACAGACAGAAAGAGAGACAGAGAGAAAGATCTTCCATCTGCTTCTTCACCCCGCAAGTGGCCATAATGATCAAAGCTGAGCCCATCCTGGTCTCCCACTCAGGTTTTGGGTCATCCTCAACTGCTTTCCCAGGCCACAAGCAGGGAGCTGGAAGGGAAGTGGAGTAGCTGGGATATGAACACATGTCCATATGGTATCCCAGTGGATGCAAGGTAAGGATTTAGCCACTAGGCTATTGTGCCAGGCCTGGTTGATTTTTTTGTTTTCTAAGATTTATTTATTACAGAGAAGGAGAAAGGAGGAGGAAGAGAGAGATAGATCCTTTATGTCTTATTTATTCTCCAAATGGCTGCAATGGCTAGAATTGGACAGGTCTGAAGCTAGAAGCCTGGAGCCTCTTCTGGTTCTCCTATGTGAGTGCAGAGGCCTGTTTGCTGCGTACCCAGGTCATAAACAGGGAACTGGAAGGGAAGTAGAGAGCCAGGACTCAAATGGTGCTCATATGTGATGCCAGCATCTTAGGAGGAGATTGGACTACGCTGTGATATAGGCCCCAAGTTAGCTGTTTTTACTTCCCCTGTTATTCTACTACATGATTCTTTAGCCTTGGGCCCACCACTGCGTGGTGGTGGGTTAAGCCATTGCTTATGATACCTGCATTTCATACTAGGGTGTCACTTGTAGTTTTGAGTACACCTTTTTGAGAACACATCTGCGAAACAAGCACATGATGGCCCAAGTGCTTGGACCCATACCACCCATGTGGGAGTCCAGTGGAATTTTGTCTCCTGGCTTTCACCTGACCATTGCAGCTGCTTAGGGGAGGGAACCAGCAAGTGGTTCCCCCAAACCCCTGTGTCTTTCAAATAAGCAAAATAAAGGCTTTTTAAAAATATTTATTTAGTGTCACATAATGCTATGTAATCAATAAAAATAGTGTAAAAAAGAAAAATATTTATTTATTTATTTATTTGAGAGAAAGAGAGAAATTTTCTATTTGCTGGTTCACTCCCCAAATGGCCACAGCAGCCAGGGCTGGGCCAGTGGGCACCCAGCTTGAGACCCAAGCACTGAAGGTGGTGGGTTTAACTACTCCACTAAATGCTGGCCCAGTAAATTTTTTTTTCTTTTTTTTTTTCTTAAAGATTGCTTAGGCCTTGCAGGTGTCCCCACTGGGTTCAAAAGTAGGACAGAAGAGATGACTACTAGGCTTGGCACGATGGGTCAATGGCTAAATCCTTGCCTTGTACACACCGGGATCCCATATGGATGCCAGTTCATGTCCTAGCTGCTCTGCTTCTCATCCAGTTCCCTGCTTGTGGCCTAGGAAAGCACCAGAGGATGGCCCAAGGCCTTGGGACCCTGCACCTGTATGGTGAGCCCAGAGGAGGCTCCTGTCTCCCGGCTTCAAATTTGTTGTTGCGGCCGCGTGAGGAGTGAACCAGCAGATGGAAGATCTTTCTCTGTGTCTCTCCCTCTCTCTGTAAATCTGCCTTTCCAATATAGAAAAAAAAAAAGTGATAACTACCCTAGTGGGATTATTGAGAGGCCTGTTGGCAGGAATTGGGGCTTTAATTACGAGTATTCAACCAGTGAGCCTTCATTCAGTCACCGTTTCTTCAGGTGGGATGTTTTTCTTTTGAGCTTCCTCTCTCACACCAAGCACTCCAAGGCTCTGGCTTTCAAAGATAAAGCAGAGTATGTCCTGTCCTTAGGAGACACCTGGTCAGATTTGCGAGCGGGCAGTGCTGAACACACACATCCCTTTTAAGAGAAAATAGTGACAGCTAGTGTTTGTTGAGTACTTATTCTGTGCCAGAACTGACTCTCAGCACTTCCCAGGTGTTGATTCATACAATTATTGCCATTGTGAAGATAAGACGCCCAGAGAAGGTAAGCAGCTTGCCCAAAGTAACAAAGCTGAGATTCTTCCAGTCAATCTGTCTAGTGCCTGGGTTCTTAGTCAATAGATAGATCACACAGCACACACCAACAAGGGCCAAAGAACAATGGAATAGAAGGTTGGGCTGAGCTTCCAAAAGGATGAAAAAGGTGCAGGGGCAACGACTATTGTCTGGCTTGTACTAGAGCAAGGTGGGGTGGGGCAGGCTATATTTCTAGCAGGCATGATTGGGGTGTCTCAGGAGATGGGGACCTGGAGCATGTTTACAAGGCAAGAGGTTGAGCCAGGCATCCTTGAAGACAGCAGAAAGACCACTGGGACAGATTCCTGACCTGTCTGTTGCAGGTCCTTAATGGGAGGAGTTTGGGAGGCTCCTGGTGGAAGGTGGCACCTGCCCCAACTGTCACTTGAACTTCCCTATCCCTCAAGTCTGTTAGGTCTTTAACATTCTCTTGCATGTAGGGTGCTGGGAATTGAGAGAGTCAGGGCTGAGTATGCCAGCAGCCAGAGCTCAGGGAGTAGGGTGTGGAAATACACCCCCAAGGAGCTTCAGCCAAAGAGAGGGGTTTTTGGTTCAAGTCTCTAGGAAAGATGAGCTTATGGGAGTGTTGGGATTGCAGGGGCTGGGAATAGGGAGGTATCGTTTTGTTGGTCTTATCAATATTTGAGCTATGTTTTTTAGTAGGTGATAACCCCATTTTGTTGTGTCGTTTTCCCCTAGAGCAACTGGGCTTCATTTCAGCGAAGTGGAGGAGTGAGAAGGGAAGAGGGGGCTGGGCCACCTGCACCACTCAGTGGAGAGCAGAGAAAGGCAGGTAGAGGAGCTTGGAGCCGTTTCATGCTCACATTTCGGGGGACAGAGAACCTGCCATTCCCAGCACCCTCTGACCACTAAGATCCTAGGGCAGCCTGCTATTTGCCTGGTGTGGATCATGTGCCCATTTCTTGGACAATTCAGGTGGTTAGGAAGATTGTGTGTGCCAATTGGCTAAGCCTGGATCATGGGCCCATCTTGAAGCCAGCGATGCCTAGGAATTTTGATTGACAGCCCCATTGCAGTACGTGCAATAAGGAGCAACTGTCCGGTGAAGGAAAGGCATAGTCCCTAGAACCGGAGAGGCTCCTGGGCATGTGCAAAACACGAACACCCCTGCTTCAGTGGCACATGTTTCCCACAAGTTCATGTATTGGAAGCTGAATTCCCCAAATTTATATGCATTTTCAAATGCAAAATCTTCATTTATTTTTCTTTCTTTTTAAATAAAGATTTATTGATTTTTATTGGAAAGCCAGATATACAGAGAGGAGGAGAGACAGAGAGGAAGATCTTCCATCTACTGATTTACTCCCCATTGTGACTGCAATGGCTGGAATTGTGCCGATCCGAAGCCAGGAGCCAGGAATTACTTCCATGTCTCCCACACAGGTTCAAATTCCCAAGGCTTTGGACCATCCTCGACTGCTTTCCCAGGCCACAAGCAGGGAGCTGGATTGGAAGCAGAGCCACCGGGACACTAACTGGTGTCCATGTGGAATCCTAGTATGTGCAAGGTGAGGACTTATCCACTAGGCTACTGTGCCAGGCCCCACTAATTTTCTTATATTAAGAAAGTTGTGATTTATTTTATTTTAAAGAGGATTGAGAAAGAGACTCTTTCATCTGCTAAATTCCTCCCCCAGATAACCACATTGGCTGAAGCTGGATCATGCTGAATCCAGGAGCCAGAAGCTCAGTCCAAGTCTCCCTCATGGGTGACAGAGACCCAAGTACTTGAACAGCACCTGTTGCATTTCAAGGCATTCATTAGCAGGAAGTTGGGCTTATGAGTAGAATCCAAACTTAATCCCAGGCACTGATTATTGTGTCAAATGCCTACCTCTGAAACATTTTTTAAAATGTAACTTGTATGGCTTATGTTGAAATTCATGAGTTTCAAAGAAAAGATACTAGGAACCAGCACTGTAGTGCATCAGATTAAGCTACTGCCTGTGATGCTGGCATTCAGTATGAGCAGTGGTTCAAATCACAGCTGCTTTACTTCCTGTCTCACTCTATTGCATCTAACGTGCCTGAGCAGTGGAGGATGGCCCAAGTATTTGGGTTCCTGCAACTCATGTGGGAAACCTGGATGGAGCTCCAGGATCCCGGGTTTGGCTTGGCCTGGCGCGTGACAAGTGAGCCAGGGGATGGCAGATGTTTCAGGGTCCCCAATCTGGGGCATGCTCCGAGGGTCCTGTTCGTGAGTTTTGATAGTTCAACAGTTCTGAATTACTGTCACCCCAAGCATGATGAAACTCTCGAGAAACCAAAGCTGACACAGTCCACCTTATAGTCTCCATTTGCCCAGATATTCACTGCCAACACTTGTCTGGGGTAGTTGATCGATTTGTTCTGTCCTCCATCCTCTGTCATGGTACCAGGTGTCCTCTGCAGACTCCAATGTACTGCCATATTCCTCATGTATACCGTATACCTGGATATGCTGTCCACTGCTCTGTCTAAGCCATTGAGTAGATCCCAGCTCTGACACATGCACTCCACGGTCAGATCATGGAACCTGCAGTTCTCTCTGAGGTGATCCCAGAATTTATTCTTGTGTGTGCTTGCCAATATAAGGTCCAGCACAGTCGGTCACCCCAATCAGCTTATGCACATGCTGGTGGTTGCAATTGCTGAGTCAGTCTGTCCCCTGCCCTGTCTTCTATGCAAACTAATGGGTGTTGGAGTCCAGCCTGATCCTGCCCACCACATATTCGGCCTTCATGTACACTAGTGGGAGCTGCAGCCTAGTTGGAGCAACCTGCAATAACCCCCATCAAGCCCGCTCCCTACCCTGGTTCCTGTGCTTGCCAGTATGTACAGCAGACTGGTTTAGTCTGTCCCACCTCCCATTCAACTCTCATACATGTCAATGGGCATTGAAACCTAGTTCAATCCAACCAGCCTCCCTCCCCCCACCCCATCCAGCCTACTTGCCTGCCTGCGGGTACCACTCTTTCTAGTCATGCCTGTCCCAGTCCTGGTTCTCATGCTCATCAGTTGGAATGGCAACCCAAGGGGGAGGTACCCTACTGTTTCCCTACTGGGCCCACTCACATTCCTGGATCTTGCACTCTCCAGGTGGTTTTGTGGTTTTGTTTTGCTTTAGATTTTTAAAATTTTATTGGAAAGTCAGATATACAGAGAGGAGACAGAGAGGAAGATCTTCCATCTGATGATTTACTCCACAAGTGGCTGCAATGGCCGGCACTGTGCCGATCCAAAGCCAGGAGCCAGGAACTTCTTTCTGGGTCTCCCAGGCAGGTGCAGGGTTCCAAGGCTTAGGGCCATCCTCGACTGCTTTCCCAGGCCACAAGCAGGGAGCTGGATGGGAAGTGGAGCTGCAGGGATTAGAACCGGTGCCCAAATGGGATCCCAGCGTGTTCAAGGCGAGGATCTTAACCATTACGCTATTGAGCCGGGCCTGGTTTTGTAGTTTAACTTAACTGAATTTGCCCCCTGTGCCAGCATCTGCCAGCTGATGTTGTGGCAAAACCCAACCAACCCACACCCACTCTGATTTAAGCATGCCACCAGTAGGAACAGTCAACACAGCCTGGCTTTCCCCTGATCCAGCCCACATGAGGCCAACAGGTATTGTAGCCCTGCCCAGCCTGGTCTGTTCTCATTCCAACTCACACTCTCCAGTGGGAGTGATGATCCAGCAGGGAAACCTTCCACAGCCCCCTTACCAGCTTCACTCTCTCCCTCCCTGGCTCTCATGTATGTTAGTTGGGTGCTGCAGCCCAGTCTGGCATGGTTCACCTCTTCTCCACATTTGTCAGTGGGTGTTGTAGCCTGGCTGGGCCTGGCTCACTCCCAATTTGAACTCACACTGGTGGGGGCTACAGCCTAGGCCAGCCCCACCAGGCCCCAGTCCTGGTCTTCATGTGAATTGGTTTGTGTTATGACCCAACCTGGCCCAACCCACATTCCATTCTGGTGCTCAGATTCACCAGCGGGTGATGTGAACTGGCCCAGCCCCTGGTTTGCCCCTGACCTGCGCCAAATGTATGCCGGTTGGTATAATTCCCTGGCCTGGTCTTGGCTGCACCCTTTTGTGGGTCTTATGCTCACCTGCAGGGACTGTGTCCCAAAAGAGGAGTTGCCCAGGCTCCTCCACCCAAACCTCTCCCAACGCCAGATCTCGTGCACACCAGTGGATCCATGGGCCAGCCCTATTTAGTTCACCTCCTGTACTAGCAGGTACAGTGGCCTTTCCTGCCTAGCCTTCACCCTTTCTGGTTTTTACTGTTGGGTGTGACAGCACAGCCAAACCTGGTCCACACCCAGGCACAGCTCACATATGGTTCAGCAGGGACAGAGACCTAGTCTAGCCTGTCTTACACCTACCCTGTTTCTAACGAGCACCAGTGACTGCTAGAGTCTAGCCTAATCTGGCATACCCCAGACCCAGCCCACACTTGTGCCAAGGGGCACTGCAGCCATGTCCAGACTAGACAACAGCCCCCACTCTGGCCTTTGTACTCACCAGTGCAAACCACATCCCAGCCAGGGCATCCTCTTAGCTCCTTAACCAGACCTGATCCCAGCCATAGATCTTGCGTGTGCCACTTGTTGCCCTGACCCAGCTTGGCACAGTCCCTCATCTGTCTTGGCCTTTGCCTTTGGATACTGTAGCCTAGCCTGGCCCTGTCCCAACTCTCACTGGAGGGTGCTGGAACCTAGCCCCGCTCAGTTTGCTCCCATCTCTGGCTCATACAAACTGGTAGGTGTGACAGCTTAGCCCAGCATGACCTGTGCTCCAGCCTGGTTTCTGAACTTACCAAGGAGCTAAGGTTTGCTTGGCCCCACCTAGTCTGCCCCTTTCCAAACCAACTCACATATTACCCAACAGTTGGAACTACCTTGCCCAAGCCTCGACCAAGTACTTACCCGCAGGAGCTATGACCTACTAGGGGAGATTCCCAAGGTCTTCCTCTCAGTCCACTCCTAGACCCGGATCTTATGCATACCAATGGGTGCTAGGCCCTTGCTCAGCATAGCCTGCTCCTCCATCTTGAATGTTGTGGCCCAGCCTGCCCCACACTCTGATTAAGGATGCACAAGTGGGTGCTACATCCTGGACCTGCCCAGACTATTCCTGGTCCCTGTACCCATGAGTGTTGGCAGGTTCCATGGCCGCACCTAGCTCAGCCCAACTCTTAAGCTAACTAGCAAGACTTGCATTTCCATAGGGTTAGGCCCACAAATCCCACACAGAATCTACCCCTGGACCTGGTTCTCTCGTGTGCTGGTTAGTGTCAAGGCCCTGACTAATGTGAACTGTTCCCTGTTCTGACACTCAGTCAGATACTATGATCTAGTCCTGCTAGACAGGCCTCTAGCCCTAGCTTTCGCATGGACTAGCATGTGGTGGTCAGCAATGTTCCATGAAACAAGCCCAGCTCAGGTCTCCCATGTGGCTGGGCATTGGGCTGACCCATAAAGGTCTTTTGGTTTCTCCCCTCCAATCCACCAGGTCTCAGTCCCCTTGTTTATCTGTCATTGAGTGTTTTTTGGGATTCATTCCTCACCTACATGTTCTGTGGTCTTATCCCTAGGCAGTAATTCCAGGCCCCCAAGACTCTAGAACTTGCCACCGAGTAGCCAGTGGACAAAGCCCACCTCCAGTTGGCGCTCTGGCCACCTGCAAGCCCAGAACCCTCCCACTACCCAGCAATGGTGGACTGGGAGCTAGGATCCCCAGCAGAAAGACTGGCCTGACATGGGTTCTCCAAGATACAACCATGTGGCTGAGAGATTTGAGCTATCTGCACCTCTGAGGAGAATTACCTGGATTCCTCCCACCAACATGGGGGTGGTGGGCAAAACCTGAAAACAAATCTTAAAAAAGAAAAAAATCTACAGGATGTCAACAAAGTTTTGGATTTGCAGGGAGCTGTTTTGCATATCCCCTTTCCCATGCCTGATATGTTTGTTTAAATGTCTGATGCTAACCATGTTTGGGCAAAGAAGTTGGACTCACAAATCTTGAAATGCACTAGAAATGGCAATGACACTGGACCTGGAGCCAGAGATACACATGTTGCTTTAATTCTCCCTTCAGTTGTTGATACTGTGGTATGGTGAGTAAGGCTGCCATGGGCAGCACCAACATCCCATATGAGCACCAGTTTGAGTCCCAGCTGTTCTACTTCCGATCTAGCTCCATGTTAACATGCCTGGGAAAGCAGTGGAGGATGGCCCAGGTCCTTAGACACTTGCACTCACTTGGGAAGTCCAGGAGAAACTCCTGGCTCTTGGTTTATGACCAGCCCAACTTTGACTATTGTGGCCATTTGAAAGGGAAATCAACGGATGAAATCCCTCTCTCTCTCTCATGTAAGTAAATAAATCTTATTTAAAAATGAAAACCTCCTTCTGCCATTTTCTAGTAGTGTGGTCTTAGGAAAGCTGCTGTCTCTGTGTGCCTTGAGCCTGTCTCACTGGAAAATGGGTACACTGATGCCTGCTTGGCAGAGGGATGGCAAGGAGGAAGGTGTCAAACAGTGAAACCCACGGCCCGTGCCTGGCTCCACGGAAGACAATGTAAATGTCACCACTCACTTCCTTCCCTCTGGGTTCTGCAGGCTTCTCAGGCTCACCCTGATAATCCTGGCTTCTGGGAAAGGGGACCTCACTCTGCTCCTGGCTAAACTGCTGAGCCTTGAGAGAAGTCTTAAAAAAAAAAAAAGATTTATTTGTTTTTATTGGAAAGGAAGATTTGCAGAGAGACCGATAGAGAATCTTCCCTCCATGGCTTCATACTCTGAATGGCCACAACTATAGCTGAGCTGCTCTGCCTCCAGGAGCCAGGTGCTTCTTCTGGGTCTCCAGAAGGACTTGGGCTGCCCTCCACTGCTTTCCCAGGCCATAAGCAGAGAGCTGGATCAGAAGCAGAGCAGCTGGGTGTTGAACTGGCACCGACATGGGATGCTGGTGTTGCAGACGGTGGATCAGCCTGTTGAGCCGCTGCTCAGGTCCCAGAAAGAGTCTTGAGATCTGTTACGATGGGAGCTCCAACTGTCACATGTGCATGGTGAAACATAGCATCACCACCTGTAGACCTGTAGATCCTGACTGATCCCTTTGCTGGTGTGACGTCACCCACCAAGGGGAAATATGCTGTCCTGACTTCCCTTCTCCCCAAAGCCCCATCCTCTTTTTTGCAGATTTACAGAGAGAAGGAGACACACAGAGAAAGATCTTCTATCTGGTGGTTCACTCCCTAAGTAGCTGCAACTGCTAGATCTGAGCTGATGTGAAGCCAGGAGCCAGGAGCTTCTTCCAGGTCTCTCATGTGGGTGCAGAGTCCTAAGGCTCTGGGCCATGTTCTACTGTTTTCCCAGGCCACAAGCAGGGAGATGGATAAAAAGTGGAGCAGCTGGGACATGAACGGATGCCCATATGGGATCCCGGAGCATGCAAGACCACTAAACCATCGCACTGGGCCCCCCAAAGCCCTTTGAACATTTGACTAAACACTGCAGTGATGTTCTTATCTATTGCTACACCTCTGGCTGCCACCCATTTACGAATTCTTGAAGCCAGGATTTGTTTTCCTCACTTCTGTCCCTCCAGTGTTCATGAAAAGGTGGTGCTGAAGAGGGAAGCCTGGTTAGCTTCAATGCAGACATAGGGGAACAGGACTTGTGCTTTCTGTTCAGGTACCAAAAGTTCCTCCCACCGTTTGTGGAACTATTAAAATGCAGCAGGTGTGAGCTCTTTCATCTGATCCTTAAAAAATCTGTAGGTTCTGGGGACTATAATTTGCCCCATTCTAGAAATGAGAAACTGAGTCTCAGAGAGTGAAGGGAACCAGCCGGTGAATGGTGACATCAGAACACAAATACAATTCTGGGAGAACCTTTTATGTTCCTCTTCCACTGCAGGTCACGCTGAGGTGTGGCTACAAGTCTCTAGACAGAACTGTCATGGTAAGGGGTTGTCTACTAGAGAGAGGCAGGGCTGGTGATCAGAGAAGATGCTGGGTGGGCCTTGGGAAGGAGGAAGCAAGCTCTGAAGGCTAAAGTTCAAGGGGACTGGGAGTCTGGGGATGTGAGGCTGACACTGGTGGTCAAGTACTGTAGGGGGAGGCACCAAGGCCAAGTGTGCCCCAGGCAAGGCACTGGCTGGGCCAGGAGGCAGCCCCTTTAGGTTGTTTTCTAGCGGGGTTGGGGGTGTTTAATATTAATAGTAATGACTGTGGCGGGAAGATAATAGACCTCAGTCAGATTAGAAGGGGGTAAGCGCTTATCTGTGGCTGCTGAAGACACATGTCTTTCACCTGCTCCTTTAATATCCCCCTTCTTTCATTCCACCGCCCACCCCCCTCCCACCAGCCTAGAACAAAAGGGGTATTATGGGCCGGGGTGTTTTCAGGCTGCAGCCAGTGAGACCTCCCCTTCCCCCTCTGCTTCCCCCCCCCCACCCCAGTTTGAATGAGGCTTTTTCCTCTCGCAGGAGATTAGCAACGTTTGACAAGGCGGTGAACTTTGGGAGGGGTGAGGAAGGGTCTCCTTCGGGAGCCTCTGGGCACAGCCTTGGCGAACGATTGCTGGCTGGGAGAGACAGACAGACACATGCACGCTTGCACACACACATACACACACTTCAGGGTGTTGAAGTAAGTGGGAAAGCACAGGGAGACAGACAAACCTACACAAAAGGACAGAACAGAGAAGCGCACATATACTGCATGATTCAGAGAGAGACAAAGGCAGAGGGAGAGAGACAGATGGCAGGGGATGGGTTATTGGGGACACAGAAGACACTACAGACGAAGACGCCCAAGACACAAACAAGATGACAAAAAAAGAGAGGAAGAAAAAGGGAGGGGGTAGCAGCCCGATGTGTGGTAGCCTAGTGGCTTTGCATGCACCAGGATCCCATATGGGCAGCAGTTCTAATCCCAGAGGGCCTACTTCCCATGCAGTTTCCTGCTTGTGGCCTGGGAAAGCAATCAAGGATGGTCCAAAGCCTTGGGACCCTGAACCCACTTGGGAGATCCTGAAGAGGCCCCGGGCTCCTGGCTCCTGGCTTCAGATTAGCGCAGCTCTGGCCGCTGTGGCCACATGGGGAGTGAATCAATGGATGAAAGATCTTCCTCTCTGTATATCTGACTTTCCAATTAAAAAAAAAAATCTTTAAAAATTAAAAAAAAAAAAAAGGAAAGAAAGAAAGCAGGGAGAGGGAGTGAGAGAAGATGGCATTGTCAAGAAGCCAAAGAGAAGACTTGGAAGAAAAGTGGCATGAAGGCTGCCGGACCCTTGACCTTCCTCACTATAACTCTGCAAACCCTGGTCTTTGAGGACCAGGGGTCCAAGTGGAGTTTGTTTGGGTGAGATTAGGCAGACAGGGAGAGGCACACAGCCTGGGACACTGGAAACCCAGACGAAAGTAGAGTGTTAAAAAAGGGGCTGACAGAAGACGCCAGCAGGTGGAGTGGGGGTTGACCTGTGGGTTAAGACTGTGCGTCCTTCACCTGAGTGGCGATCTGGATCCAATCTCCACTCTGACTCCAGCTTCCTACTCAGGCCGACCTTGGGAGGCATTAACAATGACTCAAGCAGGTGAGGTCTTGCCACTCCTGTTTCTGCATCCCAGCTTTGGACTGACCCTGGCGTTGTGGTCCTTTGGCAGAGTGAACGAGGGGATGGGAGAGTTTGTTTTTCTTTTGTCTCTAATAAAATAAATATGTAAAAACATGAAGAAAACCATCAGCCAGAAACGGGAGTTTCCTCAATAAGGCAGCCCTTGGTCTCTGTAGACAGGAGAAGGAGTGGAGGCTCTCAGGGCTTTCAGGGGCCTCCTGGAAACAGGGTCCTTCGTTTCTGGGGCAGCACTGCTTCTCCTCATGCAGAACAGAAAGAGAGTGGGACTGTTCAACACAGACAGTCCTGAGTTCAAATCCCAGCTCTGCCACTTCGTGACTTTGTCAGGAACCTAACCCATGCTAATTCCACTCTACCCATTCATAGGATGGGGACTAGTAATAGTATCTTCCAGGAAGGTGCTTGAAAACTTGTATTAGGCTAAGGGCGTTAGCACCATCAGGACCCAGACCAGAGACTAGCACTGATTGGCTACTCAAGGTTAGTAGCCCTGTTTCCATGCATTATCATTTCATTTACATCTCTAGAGCACAGTCTACACTCCAATCACACATCTCTAAGAACTACAGCTGTGGATTCAATTGGCTGGGGATCTAACAAGTCAAAACATCTGGGAAGAGGCAAGTGTTTGGCACCATGTACCAGAGTACCTGGGTTTGAATCCTGGCTGTGCTTCTGATGCCAGCATCCCACTACTGCCCTGAGAGGCAGCGAGTAATGGCTCAGGTCCCAAGTCCTTGTCACCCACAATGAGAGACTGGAGTTTTGTTTCTAGCTATCAGCCTTGGCATGGCACAGTTCCCAGGCATTTGAAGAATGGATCAGCTATATGGGACAGTTTCTGTCTCTCTCTCTGCCTTTCAAATAATGAAAAAAAATGTATACAGTAAAATAAAGTTTAGAAAAACACTTCTCTGGCCCAGTGGCCTAGCAGCTAAAGTCCTTGGCTTGAACGCACCAAGATCCCATATGGGTATCAGTTCTAGTCCCAGTAGTTCTGCTTCCCATCCAGCTCCCTGCTTGTGGCCTGGGAAAGCAGCAGAGGATGGCTCAAAGCCTTGGGACCCTGCATCCACGTGGGAGACCTGGATGAAGCTCCAGGCTCCTGGTTTTGAATCGGCTCAGCTCTGGCCGTTGAGGTTACTTGGGGAGTGAATCAGTGGATGGAAGATCTTCCTCTTTGTCTCTCCTCCTCTCTGTATATCTGACTTCCATAAAAAATAAAACAAATTTTTTTAAAAAAGAAAAACATTTCTCACATTTAAAAAATATGCAAGGAGGTGGTATTGTGGTACAGCACATTAAATGACTGCCTGCAGTGTAGACATCTCACATGGGCCCTGGTTCAAGTCCTGGCTGCTCTCTTTCCAAACCAGCTCCCTGCTAATGGTCCTGAGAAAGCTGTAGAAGATGATCCGTGTACATGGACCTCCTTCACACATGTGGGAGACCCAGCTGAAGCTCCTGGCTTCAGCCTGGCCCAATCCATGGCTGTTACTGCCGTCTGGAAAGAGAACCAATTGATGGAAGATCTCTTTGTTTCTCCTACTCTCTCTATAACTCTGCCTCTCAAATAAATGAATCTTTAAAAATATATGAAGGGAAAATTGCACCAGCACTGAACATGTAGATTTATTTTTTCTTGCTGTTATTCTCTAAACAATACGGTAGAACAACTGTTGACATTGTAGTTACATTGTCTGTGGTGCTAAAAGGAATCTCCAGATGACTTGGAGTACACAGTAGTGAGCAAGTAGGTTAATTGAAGATGCTACACTGTTTCACATAGGAACTGAGCATCTGGGGGAAGGGTGTGTTGCTGCTGTTAACAATTCTTTATATATAGGGAAGGCAGACTGAGACAGAAAAGAGTGAGCAAGAAGTCTTGTCTCCACTGATTCACTCCCCAAAAGGACACAATGATCAGGGCTGGGCCAATCTGAAGCACGGATCCTGGACATTTATCCATGTCTCTCATGTGGTGTGGGTGCAGGGGTTCAAGGACTTGAGCCATCTTCTGCTGCTTTCCCAGGTGCATTAGCAGGGAGTTAAGTTGAAAGTGGAACATCTGGAACAAGAAATGACATCACAATCACTGTGCTATGGCCCTAGAAAAGCTGATTTTTATATACCTGGCAAGGCTGAAGACTCACTGGTGGAGGAGCAGGTGAAGCAGTGGCATGCTGGTAAGTGTGCCAAAGCCGGCTCTTGGAATGGGTGGAACATGCCACCTTTGCAGCTTCCCTGTTGGGGTGAGCTGCAGACTGTGCCCTGGGGGCTGAAAGCAGTTTTGTGCACCCCTGAGCCTTCCACTTCAAGGTGGCAAGGACCACGTCTTCTGGTCTGGATCTGTTCTCACCTTGGGCCAGTCCCGTGTCCCCTTGTCCTCTGCAGTGCCCAAGGCAGCCCTCCAGGTGCTGTGAACAGTGCTGGGGGAGGGTTGGTACCCATGACCTACATCCTCCCTCTCCTCAGGCCCCAAGTGCCTTCTGTGAAACCAAATACTCCCCCAATCACCCACCCGGACACCTGACTCCCTCCTGGGGGCCCAGGCAGGGCACAAGCCGCTTCCTGTCTAGGTCCTGGTAACCCCCTGAAATCCCTACCTCCCTCCCGATCCCTTCCAAATGCTTATTAAGCCATTTGCAAATCCTGGGCTGAACCACTGCTGGAGTTTAATAAAGCAGAAGACAGATGCCATCCATCAGGGGCCCAGGCTCACGCCCTCCTGGCTGCTTCTAGGTCAGCCAGCCACGTGTCCCCCGTGGAGGCCTCCCCTCGCCCACCTTTCCCTCCAGGACTGCTCGCTGTGTGTAGCTCTTTCACAGTTCCCAGCTTGCTGTGGTGGGTCCTGCTCAATGGGAGACCACTGGCTTCTGTACACAGCGACAGGAGCTGGGAGGCCAGGCCCATTTCCCATCCCCCAGCTGTCTGTGTGAATATCTGTAACAGATCCAGCCATGATTGGGGTGTGAAATTTCAAGGGAGGGCAGGGAAGACCAAAACCTCCCGGAACTAAGGTAAATTAGAATATAATGTGATTCAAAAAAAAAAAAAAAGTCCACACTGAATAAAATTCCACACTTCTAAATCAAGACTGGCTAAGTGTCACTGGCTGCTGCTGTGGCCTCGGTTTCATCCATCGAGGGACTCTGGACAGCCACCTCCAGTTCTGCCTGCTGCCAAGTAAATTTCTGGTCTGGCCCCAAATCTGCCCCTTGCCCCCTGACCCATCCAGGGAAGGCAACTCAGTCCTTCCAGCAACTCAGGCCATAAAAGGATGTGTCTGCATTTGCTCTCCTTCTCTCACACCCCTTACTCCAGCCTTCCTACTGGAGAGAGAGAAAGAGAGAGAGAGAGAGAGAGAGAGAGAGGCAGGACCCTAGTGGTTCTCCATTGCACCAGGTGTAAAAGCCAGGTCCTGAGTCATGGGTTCTCTCTAATCTGTCTCCTTTTTCTCTCCTCCTTACCTCCTGTCCTCTGAATGGCTGGGCGGGCGGGGCCCATCCAGCCTCGTGGCCACTGCATTTACTGTGCCTCTGCCAACTCCCTTACCCCAACTGTCCACGTGGCTGCTGCCCTTACTTCCTTCACCACGTTGGGACCAACATGTGGCGGCCTGTCCCTGGGACACTCACTGGCCCTCTTGCTCTAGTTCCTTTGTCTTTGTTGTCGCTGAGTTTCCTTCTGTGATTCTGGCGGCTGGGACTGGCACTCTCCGCACGCCGTGGAGAGCAGTCAGTGCTGCCTGCCAGCCCCACTGTGGTGCAACCTGCCATATGCATGCGTGTACACACACACACACACACACACACACACACACACACACACTTTGAAATGTGCTTCCTCTTACCTGGCTCTGTGTCTCTGATCCTCAGCTTAGTTCCAGGCCCTGCCAAAGGCATCTCCTCCAGGAAGTGGAGTTGTGGTCCCAGTGGTGGAGGGGTGGAATCAGTCCACTGGGGGGCTCAACTCTGGTGTTCCTGGGCAAGTCACCTCCCCTTAGGACCTTGGCTCCTCCTTTGGAGAAGAAAGGGGCTGGTTCAGGTGCCTTTCAGCCTTGAACTTCTCAGCCTTTAGCATCTTCTCTAAGGGTCTACTGTGGCCAGTGCAGCCAGACTGTCTGGGCTTCAGTTTTTGCTACCACCCACCAACATGAGCTGCACTCCAGTTGGATCTGTTTAAATGTCCTGGGCTTCTTTAGGTGCATCTATAAAAATGGGGGTGATTTAGCGTCTTAATTTACAGGAAACACCTAAAATATCCCATACATGTTAGCTGGTTTCATTAATATTAATGGTAGAGTTGACCCAAAAAATTCTGGAGTGTTGTAGTGGCTTTCTTTCTCTCTTTCTCTTTCTCTCTCTCTCTCTCCCTCTCCCTCTCTCTCTCTTTTTTCTGTTTTTTCTTTTTGGCATTTTATTAAATATATTTATAAGCAGTGGCAGCAAAGCTCTCCCTGCCCGCCCCCTCACCCCCGTTGCTAGGTATAACATGACTGATGAGGAGTCACAGGGAAGCTATACTAGTGTCTCCAGGCTGGGCTGGCTTGTCATCCCTGGTGACCCGTTGGATGGTTCTGGTTCTTTTTCCTGGGGGCCCCCCACATCCTTAGCCTCTGTACCCCACAGCCTCCCGCCTCTCATGGCTCCTGGCTCAGTCTCCTTGACCTAGGTCCCAGGAGTCCAGGCTCCTGTTTCTACTGAGACCCAAGCCTGGGCCGCCGCTGGCCTTTCACACCCAGATGGAGGAGTCAGGCTCTGAGCCCTGCCTGGGGCTGGGATGGGGGCCAGCTCGACATCTGGCATCGATTACCCACGGTGGCTGCGGAGTGGACTCCTCTGCCTGCCACTCACCTATCTGCCGGGGTGACAGAGGAGATGGGAAAAAGGTTTTCACAGCTGGAATAAATTGAGGGGAAGTGGAGGGGGAGGGTCAAAAAGAGACAAAAAACAACATTGAACTCAAGATGGAAAAAAGACAGTATTAGAGGAGGTAATGAAGAAAATGTGTGTGTGTGTGTGGGTCTGGAGTGTGAGTGCATGCTTGTGCACACACACACGTGTGTGTGCCTGTGTTGTACACGTGGTTGTGTGCAGCTACATGCACAGGGCACACGCATGTCTCTGGGACAAACATGTTCTGTGTGTCCTGTGCATGTATGTCTGATGTGTACACACGTAAGTGTGTCTGGCTGTGCATACATGTTTGCTCTATTGTGAATGTATGCACCTATATGCACTCACGTGTGTGTGCTGTGTCTTTGTCGGCAAATCATAGGGTCATTTATTTAGGGTTGCTCAGCATTGTGCAAATTTTGTGGGAGCTGTTCCCACCTCCTGAAGGCTAGGCTGAAGGGAGGGAAACAAGGAAGGAAAGAAGAGAGTTGGCAAGCACACGGAACGTGAAGGCAAGGAGGAGAAAGAAAGAGGAAGTTGGAAGAGCCGAGGAGAGGAGAAGGGAAGCCGGGTGCCCCAACAAGCACCAGCTGCCTCGCCCTCAGCCACCACCTGCTCCGGCTCCCGCGGCGTGGCTGCCGGGCCTGGCCCCAGAACCCTGTCTGCCTGTGGGTGACAGCGCGGCCCTCCCCCACCTGCTGACCCCGCGGGGGCTGCTCTGGGCCCTCCCTCCCACTTTCGCTGCCAGCCGCCCACACCTCTGGGCCAGGCCGCAGGAATTCCCCTCCTCCGCCATCTGCTCGCAGCCAGCCCGCCGGCCCGCCTCATTAGACCCCGACTCCTCCCTCTTGGACCCCACCCCCAGCCCGGCCCAGCCAGGGTGGGGTGGGGGTGGAGGCCACTAATGGCCTGGGCTGTAGAGAGGCTCCCCGGAGGCCTCCAGAGAGAGAGAGAATACGTGATATGTGTGCAGTGTGTGTGAGTGTGTGTGTGTTGGGGTGAGGTGGGGATGCACCCCTCCACGGTGAGTAGCCCACTGCAGGCAGGCTGCTGCCCCTTCATAATATAATCCCTGTGGAGTCCATAAAAGCCCCCCACCGGCGTTACAGCTTTTGAGAGACTATTAAGTTGGAAGGCCTTGGACCTCCGTAGGAGGCTGTGGGACGTGTGGGCTCTGTGGCAGGTCTGGGGGAAGCTGCCCCTGGGCTGAGAGGGCCAGCGGGGTTGGGGGGAGGGAAGGTGAGCCTCTCTCCCTTGATTGAGATGGGGGTGAGGGAGGAAGAGAAAGGGGCTTTTTCCAGGGAGATGAGGAGGGTCTCTGGGTCTCTGAACTCAGCCTGGCCCAGTTCTCTAACATAGCCTGAGGGGGTGTGTGTTGACTGGGGTCTGGGAGGGAGAGACCTTGGGGCACTCATTTGGGACACGTGGCCTGGGGCCTGTTCTCTGGGCCTCTCTCAGCCAAAGAAATTGAACTAGGAACAGCCTAACCTTGTCTGTTTCCCAAGGTGGGATTCAGTGTGTTGGATATTAGATCCCAGTCCTCATCAGGCACAATGCGTTTTGCACGTTTCTGTGTCGAGATTATGTTGAAATGAGGAGGACAAGGCATAGAAAGACCGAGGGACCCCACCTGGTACGTTTATGCTCTCTAGTTAGGTGCATGGCACCAGCGACCTATTGCAGGAGAGCTCGGGGTGCCTTGTAGAGAAGGCACACCCCAGCCTCTGGTTCTCAGTATCCAAGGTTGAGCTTTCTTGGCAAGGCGGATGGCATCCACCTCGTTGGCTGTGGCCCAGCCTGCAGCAAAGTTTCCTTGCATGTTAATTCCTGCTGTCACTGTCACCGTCATCCCCTGCTTCAGCCAGCCTGGCGGGAACATCACCCAGAAAGAGCTCCACCCCTCCAAGGCAGGTGACGCCACACAACCAAGAGGTGGAAGGAAGCAGCAGCTGTCACCAGAGTCCCACCTGCCCCTCTTCCTAAGACTTGCAATTCAGAGATAATGGCAATACGAGCACCTTGCATTAATATACAGCTCTCTCTTGGATTCTAATTCAATTCTACAAATATTTACTGACCATGTGGGGAGGCTTCCCATCAAATATTCCAATTCTCTAATTGCAAGCCCCTTTCTTGCCCTGACACACATATTCACTTGCACATGTATTGTGCATCAATGCGTGCATGCAAGACCTATCCACCTACTTGCAGGGAAAATGTAAGCACAGGTGCAGAGCTACAGGCAAACATGGGATCCCGGAACTTGCAAGGTAAGCATTTAGCCACTGAGCCATGGTGCTGGACCCTCCTGCATGCTTCTGGTCTTGCCTCCTAATTATACACCTGAAAGGCAATGGGTGATGGCCCAAATACTTGGGTTCTTGCCATCCATGTGGGAGACCTGGATTGAGCTCCTAGATCCTGGCTTTGGCTTGACCCAACCCAGCTGTTGGAGGCAGTTGGGGAGTGAGCCAGTGATGGAAGATCTGTGTTTGAATTTATGTGTGTATCTATCTATTCTTCTGTCTCAGGTCTCAGTCATTTTGCCTTTAAACTAACAAGTAAAAGAAAAAGAAAAGAAAAGAAAAGAAAACAGATGAAGCAGCTGGCTTCTGCTTAGGCAAGTGGCTTATTGGAAAATGCTGAAATGTTCATGCCATGAGAACCTTGCTGGGTGAGGGGGCAGGGCAGGTGGACACCAAAAGCTGTGTTGCATCCAGCTTCCTTGGTGCACCTGCTGGCCTCCAGGTTTTTGTTTTATTTTTCTTTTTTTTTTTTATGTACAGAGAGAAAAATCTTCCATCTGCTGATTTACTTCTTAAGTAGTCACAATGGTCAGAGCTGAGCCAATTAGATCTGAAGCCAGAAGCCAGGAGTCTCTTCTGGGTCTCCCATGTGAGTGCTGGGTCCCAAGTCCTTGGGCCATCTTCCACTGTTTTCCCAGGCCACAGGCAGGGAGCTGTATGGGAAGTGGAATAGCCCAGTCACAAACCAGTGCCCATATGGGTTCCTGGTGTGTGCAAGGTTAGGACCAACCACTAGGTTTTTGTGCTGGGCCCTGGCCTCCAGGTTTAAGAAGCATCACTCTCTTCTCCTGAGCCAGTGTTGTGTGCTGCAGCTCTTTGTCCAGCCCTTGCCCATGGATGCGAGTCACTCACCCGTGCTGTGGTAGGGACATTCCTGTAAACCAACCTCCTTACTCCACTGAAGCCCAGAGAGGCGACATGCGGTAGGGGAGGTGGCAGAGCTGGATGACACTCCAGGGCTTCTGACTCCAGATCTGGTGTTCTTCTCTTGCTCTTGTTACGTTCGTGCCAGTGACACTGGCATCTTAGCTCTGAGATCCCAGGGGAAGCTGCAGTGCCAAAGCAGGAAGGACCATGCTCTATGGGAGATTCCAGTTTAGAAGTCTACCCCGTTCCTCTACCCCACTTAGGTCCTTTGCTTCCATTGCTCCAGTTTGCCTCCTGGTCTAACACTTCCTTTAGGAATAATTTTTCTGCAGGGGAGTGGAGGGGCGATGGCCCAGTTGCTAAATCCTCACCTCACAAGCCCTGGGATCCCATGTGGGCACCGGTTCATGTCCCAACTGCTCCACTTCTCATTCATCTCTCTTGCTGTGGCCTGGAAAACCAGTAGAGGATTGCCCAAATCTTTAAGACCTTGTACTTATGTGGGAGACCTGGAAGAAGCCCCTGGCTTTGGCTTGGCTCAGCTCTGGCTGTTGTGACCACTTAGCAAGTGAACCAACAGGTGGAAGATCTTTCTGTCTCTCCTTCTCTCTGTAAATCTGCCTTTCCAATAAAAATAAAATGAATCACTTTTGAAAACAGAAATAATATTCAGGTACCAATTGCTGTGGCACAGTTGGGTTATGCTGCCACTTGCCACACCTCCCTCTCATATCAGAGTGGTAATTCCTGATGCTCTGTTTCTGATCCAGCTCCATGCTAAAGCATCTAGGAAGGCAGCAGAGGATGGCCCAAGTGCTTGGGGCTTTGCACCCTCATGTGGGAGACCTGGGTAGAGTTCTAGGCTGCTGGCCTTGACTCAACCCAACCCCAGTATTTGTAGCCTTTTGGAAAGTAAAATAGTAGATGGAATATCTCTGGCTTTTCCTCCCTCTCCCTCTGTCATTCTTGCAAACAAGTAAAATAAGAACTCTCTTAAGGATTTATTTTATTATGCCCTGTGTGGTAGTCTAGTGGCTAAAGTCCTCGCCTTACATGCAGCTGGGATCCCACAGGGGCACTAGTTCTAATCTCATCAAGCTCCCGCTTGTGGCCTGTGAAAGCAGTCGAGGACGGCCCAAAGCCTTGGACCCTGCACACACGTGGGAGACCTGGAAGACGCTCCTGGGTCCTGGCTTCGGATCAGCACAGCTTTGGCCATTGCAGCCACTTGGGGAGTGAATCAGCAGATGGAAGAAATTTCTCTCTGTCATAAGCAGGGAGACAGAAGGGAAATGGGGCAGCCAGAACACGAACACACATGGGTCCCAGCAAGGTGAAGACTTTAGCCACTAGGCTTTCGTGTCAGGCCCTATACACTTTTCTATTGGTTTTCTTTTTCCTACTGATTTTAGGACTTCCAGCTGTATCTGTATAGTTCTCTCTAAATCTGCTGTCTCCTGGATTTGAGAACTTTGGTGGGTGAATAGTTCACAAATATTCTTTTTCCCACCCTGTGGCTTATGCTTTCGCTCCCATCAGGGTATTTTCAGATGAGCTGAAGTCCTTAGCTGTAATGTTTACCGGTTTGGCAGTTTTTGCCTTCATGCTTAAGTGTTCTTTGTGTTTCCTTTTCAAGAAAGCTTTGCCAATCGCAGCGTCAGGAAGATATGCCACGTTTGCTCCGAGATGCTTTATTGTCTTGTTGTTTACATTTGGACCTACAATCCATCTGGAATTGATTTTTGTGTATGTTGTGAGGTAGGGGTCAAGATCCATTTTTTAAATACAGGCTGGCACCATCTTGACCTCTGACCCCATCCACTCCCAGTGAAAGGCCTACTTTAATAAAGAAGGGCTTTTGAGTTCCGAATGTGTGCTGTGACAGCCTAATTTGGGGGGTAGAGGCCAGGGCAGGGCGCTCAACGTGGGAGTTCTGGAAGAGTTCAGGGCAGTGGCCTAGAAGATGAGAACTGGTACAGGTGACGAAGCCCCTTCTGCATCACTCAGTTCGGAAATGATCACCCACTGGTCTCTTGGGACAGGATTGCAAGTTGCCTATTGGGATTGTAGCTGTAGCATTCTGAGTCAGGAGCTTGGGAACACCTGCCTTCTCACTCTGCCCTCTGCTCACTCAACACGTGTCTGACTACCTTCAGGCATGTGTTGGCTACATCACCAGTGGTATGCTAGTGGACACAATGGGCTGCAGGACCTGCCCTCTCAGAACTCAGCTTTCCTGCAGTGAGCTGGCAACTGGACAAGGAAGGAAAATGTATCAATAAGAATGGAAAAGAAGATGACAACTGTGCATTGGATGAAGACGGAATGAGACAGGGGACTAGCGGGTGTCACATGGCTGACTTCCAGTTAGATGTTAAGAAGAGGGAAGCTGGGCCCGGCGGCGTGGCCTAGTGGCTAAAGTCCATGCCTTGAACGTGCCGCTGGGATCCCATATAGGTGCCAGTTCTATCCCAGCAGCCCCACTTCCCATCCAGCTCCCTGCTTGTGGCCTGGGAAAGCAGTCGAGGATGGCCCAAAGCCTTGGGACCCTGCACCTGCGTGAGAGACCCGGAAGAGGTTCCTGGTTCCTGGCTTCGGATTGGCATAGCACCAGCCGTTGTGGTCAGTTGGGGAATGAATCATTGGACGGAAGATCTTCCTCTCTGTCTCTCCTCCTCTCTGTATATCTGACTTTGTAATAAAAATCAATAAATCTTAAAAAAAAAAAAAGACTAGGGAAGCCCCATTGAAAAGAGTCCTGCACTTTGGGTGGGTGTGTGTGGGGGGGTGAGGGATGGAGGGGTAGAAGGGAGGGAGAGCATAGAAGGAAGAGGAATAGCCAATACAAGACCCCAATGGCAGGAGTGGTTATGCGGGTGTGGTGGTACAATGAGTTAATCTTCTAACTGCAGTGCCAGCATCCCAAGTAGATGCCAGTTCATGTCCCAGCTGCTCTGCTTCTCATCCAGCTCCCTGCTAATGTGCCTGGAGAAGCAGCACAAGCTGGTTCAGGTCCTTGGGCCCTTACATTCATGTGACAAGAGACCCTAGCCTCAGATTGGCTCAGCTCCAGGTATCATGGCCATCTGGGGAATGAACCAGAAGATGGAATATCTTTGTCTTTCCCTCTCTCTGTAAGATCTTTTAAATTAAAATAAACACATCTTAAAAAAAAAAAGATTTATCTGTTATTTGAAAGACAAAATTACAGAGAAAGAAACAGAAACAGAGAGGTCTTCCATCCGCAGGTTTACTTCCCAAATGACAGCAATGGTCATGGCTGTACCAGGCTGAAGATAGGAACCTGGAACTCTGTCCAGGTCTCCTGCAAGGGTGCAGGGACCCAAGGACTTGGACCATCTTCTGCTGTTTTCCCAGGCACATTATCAGGAAACTGAAGTGGAAGTGAAGCAGCCAGGAATTGAACTGGTGCCCAAACGGGATGCCAGTGTCACTGACAGTAGTTTAATCCACTATGCCACAATGCCAGCCTCTGTACTATGCATTTAATAAAAGTAAGCTACTGCTGCATGCGCTATGTGAATCGCCATGCAAACATGCTGGATGAATCTCCAAGACATTATGCTGAGTGAAATAAGCCAGACACAAAAGAGAACACATCGTGTGATTCATTTATATAAAGTACAAAGACAGGCAAAACTAATCTACGGTGATAAGGGGGAGGGGGTCCAAAATCTGGTTGCCTGGGGAGAGGAAGATTGACTTGAAGGAGAGCAGCAGGGCACTCTGGGATGTGGGAAGATTCTCCTTCCTTCATCTGCATGTTGATAACACAGTCATGTTTGACAAAATTCGCCCAACCATATGCACCCCCATAAAGGAAGAAAATGTAAAAACAAACCCCAAATACTTAGACCTCTGCCTCCTCTCTCTCTGCCCCTGGCCTAGCCCAGGCTCCCAGCACAGGGCTGCTGTTTCGTCTCTCAGCTGTCAGCCCTCGGCAGCCTCCCCACCCAGCGCACAACAGCAGATCCATCTTTCTAAAGCAGCTGCGGCGGATGGCAGGACGCTTTAGACTTGGAGCCCAGGGTGGGTTGGGGAGGGGAAGCTGTTTAAACCTGAGCTGTGGGCAGGCATTTGGTACAGAGGTAAAGGCATCGTTTGGGACACTGCCTCCCAGAGCAGAATCCCTGCTCTGCTTCTGATCCCATTTCCTGTGAATGCATACCCTGAGAAGCAGCAGGTGATGGAACTAAGATTTGAGTCCCCGATATGCCCAGGAGGGAGACCTGGATGGTGTGCCCATCTCCTGGATTTGGCCTGGCTCAGTCCCAGCTGTCTGTCGTGGGCTTTTGGGGAGTGGGTCAGTAGGTGGAAGACCTCCGTGTGTCCATGTCAGTCTGCCTGTCTCTCTTCCTTGCAGATAAAATTAAAAGTAAACGAACATCGGAACAGACTTGATTCTGTGAGGCCTGTCTTGCCTTTATTTTTCTCTTGCCTTCCTCTGCTGCAGCCTACAGCCTTCTTACTTTCCCGCAGTTACAATTCAAGATGCTAGACGGCCACGGTCAGGTTCACCTGTCTCCCTGAAGTGTCCAGAATGATGCTAGCCATAACAGGGCTTTCCATTCTCCTCCTGTGAGCCTCTCCCTATGCCCAGGCTTAACACACAGAAGATCCCTCACCTTCTGGGCCCCTTGTATCCTGCTCTAGCACTTTGTACTGTTTGCCACGAGTCCCTGAGGTCAGTGCTTCCGGGGAGGCCTTTCCTAGAGGTTTCCAACTGCCCAACAGTGAATATGCACAGGCCATGCAGCATGAGGACGCCCCCTGCCAGGAAAAAACAGGGGCTTGACCAGCCCCTGTTCCTGTCCTATCAAGGCCCTGCCAGGGTGCTTCTAGGACACAGAGAAGGAGAAAGCAACAGATGGACAGCAGGGGCTGTGTTATTACGAAGTGAGAATCTGGGTTGAGGTGGGAGCTTCAGAGGGGGCCCTGCCTACAGGAATTCGGCTGGGAGGAGCCTGAGCAGAGGGGGAGGGTGATGGAGGGGAAGGGAGGGTCTGCCTCTCCCTAGGAACCTGCAGGCAGCCAGTCTGGCCTGTTTGTTTTTCTGTCTGGCTGTTTGTTGGATGGGGGTGGGAGAGATAAGGAGGAGAAAACAACCTTAAAATAACCTCCCAGGGGAAGGCACTGCCCGGGGCTGGGCTCAAAAGTCCAGTTTAGGGCTTGTGAGTTTTTTGGCAGAGGGGGAGGGGAGTGGGGCCTATCGCTAGTGGGTGGAGGGGAGGGCGTGTGTGTGTGTGTCTGTACAGAGATTTGGCGCTCTCTCCTTGTTCTCCTGCCTCTGGCTGCTCCGTGGACTCTGGGTGGGTGAGCTGGTGTCAGTTTCAGCCGTCAGCTGACACTAGCAGGCATGAATCATTCCAGGACTTGAGTTAGGGGGCTGTGCTCCAAGGAGACATCACAGCTGCATAAATCCTGAAGAGGTGGTGCTCAGATGAGCCCAGAGCATGGGGCCCGGGACACCCCCTAGGAGTTATGGCTCTTTAATTCACTTGCCTGGCTCGCTACCTCCTGCCCTGCTGTATCTAGCCCACCAGAAGGCGTTGTTCTAGACCCCTGCCTCTGCCTAATCTGGAGAAGGACAAGGGCAGGACTGTCCCTGTAGAATGGGTGGTTCCAGACTGTTTTTCACACTCCCTCACCTTTGTACCCCTCAGGACTCCCTCCCAAGGTGCCCATCTCCCTCTGCCCTCTCCTGTTCATAGCTAAGCCATAAAAATGGGCCTGTGCCCTCTCTGCCAGTAGGTAGCCCTACCTACAGTGCCAGAACTGTAGACGCAGCTTGGGGAATTCACCCAGAGGCCCACGTACAGCTGCCTCTGCCCTTCAAGCCCTGCCCCCACAAGCACCTGGGTCCGAGATGTAAATACGGAATGAGGAGGGTTTTCTTGCAACTCCCTCTCCAGCTACCTGTTCTTGTGGGCTCCACCTCTGGCTTTGAATTCCCACTGAGGGAATTTGACCTTGAGCATCCTTCACCTCTGTGTAGTGCCTGTCACATGATTCAAGCAAGTTCTTGAGCATTCGGTTGGGCAGTTGCATCTTGGCCAAGCGCAGTCTAAATGTCAAAAGTGGGGTTTTACCACTCCCCCCAGGTGGGTGTGTAAGGGTGGCGGATGTTTGAAAGAGGGACTTTATGACGGATGCCCCTTTGCTTGCCTAGGACCCATTCAAACAAACATCTCCCAAATGGTCTCTTAACTCTCAAAGGATGCTAATATTTCCCTGCATTACCTCAAAACCAGAAATAGAGTTTTTAAATATTTCTGAAGTCAGGGAGGCTGAATTCAAACTGACAAATGTAAAATAATTTTCCAGGGGCTGACATGTGGCACAGGGAGCTAAGCAGCTATGTAACGTGCCTACATCTTATTTTAGCACCAGCTATATTGCCTCTGATTCAGTTCCCTACTGATGTGCCTGGGAAGGCATTGAATGAAGGTCCAAGTATGTAGGCCCCTTGGGAATACTTGGGAGACCCAGGTAATGTTCCTGTCTCCTGGCTTAAGCAGTCCAGCCCAGTTCCAGCATTTGGGGAGTGAACCAATGAAAGAAAGTGCTCTGTCTTTCCTCTTTGTGTGTGGGGGCGGGGAGGGGGGAGACTGTTTCTCCAATAAAAATAATAAATCTTTAGAAAGTAAGTTTCTGGGGCCTGGCGGCATGGCCTAGTGGCTAAAGTCCTTGCCTTGAATGCGCCGCTGGGATCCCATATGGGTGCCGGTTCTAATCCGAGCAGCCCCTCTTCCTAGCCAGTTCCCTGCTTGAGGCCTGGGAAAGCAGTTGAGGACAGCCCAAAGCCTTGGGGCCCTGCACCTGCGTGGGAAACCCAGAAGAGCTCTTGGCTTCTGGCTTCAGATTGGCTCAACTCTGGTGGTTGCAGCCACTTGGGGAGTGAATCAGTGGAAAGAAGCTCCTCCTCTTCATCTCTTCTCCTCACTATATATATCTGACTTTGCAATAGAAATTAAAAATTAAAAAAATGTACGTTTCTGGGCTGGATCTGAGGAATAATGAGCTAAGCCTGTACCCGTACCCCATAAGGACATCGGTTCCTGCCCCAGCTGCTCCGTGTTGGATTCATCTTTCTGCTTACGACCTGGGAAAGCAGCAGAGGATGGCCCAAGTTCTTGGGCCTCTGCACCGACTTGGGAGACCCAGAAGCAGCTCTGGCTTTGGAACAGTGCAGGCTATTTCAGCCATTGGAGAATGAACCAGCAGATGGAAGACCCTTCTCTGGGTCTCTCCTTCTTTCTCTCTCCTGTAAAATCTGACTTTCAAATCAAAATAAATACCTTTTTTAAAAAAGGAACTGTTTAGGGGCCAGTGCAATGGTTCAATTGGCTAATCTTCCACCTGCAAACATTAGCAACCCTTATGGGCACCCGTCATGTCCCAGATGCTTTGCTCCTTATCCAGCTCCCTGCTTGTGGCCTGGGAAAGCAGTAGAGAATGGCCCAAGCCTTGGAACCCTGCATCCGTGTGGGAGACCAGGAAGAAGCTCCTGGCTTTGGATTGGTTCAGCTCCAGCCATTATGGGCCATTTGGGGAGTAAATCAGCGTATGGAAAGTCTTTCTATCTTTCCTTCTCTCTGTGTATGTCTGCTTTTTCAATAAAAATTAATTAATCTTTAAAAACGTTAAAAATTGCTCTGTTCAATCAAGCCTTAAAAGGCCGTATCATTCATTCTTTCATGCATTAAACATGTATCAGTTACCTACTGTGTGCACAGCCCTGGGCACACACACTAAGATGAGAACTGAGAGAAGTAGGAAGTCTTTTGGATTCCAGCTGAATGGTTATTCTCTTACAATCAGGAAGTCACTCAGTGAATGGAGAAAGAGGGAGAGTGTTGGGGTTGTGACCCTTCTTCTCCTTGACCCCTGGGCAGATGGATCCTCTCTCTTGCTGCGGTGTGTGTGTGTGACTGTCTCTTTGTCCAGTTTCCAGCCTTATCCCGGAGACAGAGCCTGAAGCTAGACCTGCTTACCACAGCTTCCTGAAAGTTGGGTGATGTGCGTCCCACAGGGTCCCACAGGAGCCATCATGGATTCCTGTTTTTCCTCCTTTCATTTCTAAGCACTAATTCTGAGCTCAAGGGAAGTCTTCCGAACCCCAGGCAGACCAAGGGCAGTGACATCAGGGAGACAGGTTGTACTGGGGCGGGAAGGGGAGAGCTTCCCAGGGCCGCTCACACTGCAGCTGTCTTTTAAAGACTAGGCAGCCCGTGGTACAGGCCTAGCCGAGGGAAAAGACTTTTTGCATTCGGGAAAACTGTGCGCTAAGTTAAGCAAGAGAGAGAGTAAGAGGGACTTTAGGTTTTATGGGATGTTGAATGGACTGGTTGGACCAGAACTGAGTTGCTGTAGACCTGGCTGGGAGAGGTAGGAGGCTGTAGACCTGGCTGGGAGAGGTAGGAGGCTGGAGCCCTGCTTGGAGATGGCCTTGGGGCTGTATTACTCAGCTCTCACCACTGCAGCTGTGCCTGGCAAGGTTCCCTGCTCTACAACAACTCACCTTCGTCTGCTCCCCTCCCAGCCCCCCAAGACAGCTCTGTGTGCTCCCAGAGCCCGCAAGCCAGCTGCGGAGGCTTAAGGTGAGCAGGTGGAACAGATGTACAGATGTCTTCATTCTGTGTTCCTCTGGCAAAGTCCACTGGGGCCACCAGGG
The DNA here is from genome assembly GCF_017591425.1 of Ochotona curzoniae. NCBI lineage: Eukaryota > Metazoa > Chordata > Mammalia > Lagomorpha > Ochotonidae > Ochotona > Ochotona curzoniae. Next base: position 6,809,974 of record NW_024466004.1, on the reverse strand, counting down.
GCCAAAGCAGGTCATAGGAGCAAGCCTGCTACCAACGTGTGGGGAGAAAAGAGAGCCACCCAGCAAAGGGCGCTGCTGGAGAATCCTGTTACTGGGAGCTGGAACTTGGGACCCATGGTCTGCTGCACCTCTGCTGCTGTGCCTCAGTCATGGACGGTTCCCAAGCTGTGGAAAGACAGTGCTCGGTGCTGAGCTCCCCAGCCCTTTGGTAAACATCATCTCTTTCTCATCCTCCTGACCAGCCTCTGGAGGAGGTGCTGCAGTCCAGTGCAGCCCCCTGCTAATGTGCCTGGGAAGGCAGTGGAGGATGCTCCAAGGCCTCTGTCCCTGCACCCATGTGGGAGACCTGGATGGATCTGGAGCTCCTGGCTCTGTCCTGGCCTAGATCTGGATGAAACTAGTTGGATGATGCCTCTCTCTGTGCTTTGCCCTGTCTTTTTGTATCACACACTCTCTCTTTTTTTTAAGATTCCATTTATTTATTTATTTTTAAAGATTTATTTATTTATTGAAAGTCAGATATACAGAGAGGAGGCGAGACAGAGAGGAAGATCTTCTGTCCACTGATTCACTCCCCAAGTGGCTGCAGCGGCCAGAGCTGAGCTGATCCAAAGCCAGGAGCCAGGAGCCTCTTCCAGGATTCCCACGGGTGTGTGGGGTGCCAAGGCTTTGGGTCATCCTCAACTGCTTTCCCAGGCCACAAGCAAGGAGCTAGATGGGATATGGAGCAGCTGGGACATGAATTGTGCCCATACGGGATTCTGGCACATGCAAGGCAAGGATTTAGACCCTAGGCTATCACGCTGAACTCTGTATCAATGTCTTTCAAATAAAATAAAGTAAAATGTATTTGTAAAGAAGTGTTTTATTTGGGACAGAGAAGAGTGAGCGAGAGAGACTGCTGAGCTGGGACTCCAATCGTTTCCTAAGTGCAACAGGGCATGCGGGGCCTCGGGCTGTGTTCTAAGTGGAGCAGGCAGCAGAGAGGCACCTGCCCTGCATCTGATTTGGAGCCTGTCCACCGGGAGAGCTATGCTGAGCCGGGTGTTCAGGGTCGGGTGCCCTGCTCCACGCAGGGGGCCCAGGTTCTCTCTGACAGTGTCTGCGGAGGCTATCCCAGCCTTCCCTTTAGTCTCTCTCTCCCCCTTTCCTCCTACTCTGTGCCCAGTGCTGCCCTTCCCCACCCTTTTCTATGCACACTCCCCATCTGGCAGTCTAGCTGCCAAGCAGCCTTAATGTCCTCATCTTCTTTAATAAAGATTTATTTTATTTATTTGAAAAGCAGAAGTACAGAGAGGGAAGGAAGGAGGGAGAGCGGAAGAGATATCTTCCATCTGCTGATTCACTCCCGAAATGGCTGCAAGCCAAGGAGCCAGAAGTTTCTTCTAGGTCTCCTGTGTGGGTGCAGGGATCCAAGTACTTGAACCATCTTTTGGTGTTTTCCCAGGTACATAAGCAGGGGGCTGGATTGGAAATGGAGCAGCTGGGACTCAAACTGGTGCCTGGGTGGGATGCTAACACTGTAGGCAGTAGCTTAACTCTATGCACCATGCCAGCTCCTGCTTCCTCATCTGACTTAGGTCAGGCCTCAGGTGTTCTGAATCTTGGCTTTTGGGCTCTCTGGACAGCCTCATAGCAAAGGCAGTCCAGGACACAGTCACACATGACCCCAAGCCTTATGGATCTGCCAGGCCTGGTCTGGGGTGGGGACAGGGTGGGGGAGCAGAATCCCATCCCCTGCCTGGTACTGTACACTTCCAAGTACACCCGCCCTATCTCCTATTGCTGCAGACCACTTGGCACTGCCTGTATCAGCAATGCAGGCTGGGCACTTTTGGATGGAGTCTGAACTGTAACCAGAGACCCATCAGGTAATCAACCCATCAAGCAGCCGGCAGGGGCAGAGCTTCTATTGCATAAGAAGTTCACTCATGTGGAGGATCTGGGAATGTTTGGTCCAAATGGAAAAACTCTGCTAGGGGGAGAGGGGTCAAGCAGTGTCCTTCCAGGAAGGATTTGGTGGTTTGTGTGTCTGTGGAGTGGGGGGTGGGGAGCAGGGGCTGGTCCAATGTGGTGGGGGCTAAGAAATGAGTGGGGAATGTATGTTTCTCTCCACATTAGTACTCCCCCCCCCAGTGGGCTAAGCTTTAAGGGCTTCCCTGGGCACCTGGAAGACACCAGACCCTATACCTGCAGTGGGATCTCCCTACACTCTCCAATCACCAATCACGTTACCCGCACCCACGCCCCACCCAGGACATCCACCTCCAGGACTGGAGTGGGAGGGAACAAATGAGGTCAAAGAAGTGCCTGGAGCCGAGGAAGGGACTCCGAGTTCCAGCTTCTTCCTTGTGCCTATCTCAGATGTGTGCTGGAGCTGACCACCTTCCCGGGTTGAGTCAGACGGTGGCATCTCCCCGAAATCGCGGCGCAGCAAAGTCAGCTGGGTCTCCTCCCCATTGGTCTCCAACTCGACAGGGCCACGGCCCCTCCCGTCTCTGTTCTGCCCTCTCCTCCCCCCCCTCCCCCCGGCGTGGAAGCTGTCGGTGCGCGTTTTTCCGACGGTCCCGCCAGTCCCGCCGAGTGACTAATCCTGCAGGTTGGGCAATGGACGGGCTCTGGCGCCCGAGAGCCGGCGGGTCATTCCCCCTCCGCGCGCCGTGCAACGCCCGGGCCTTGAACTTTTTTACCCCGCTTGGTCGGCATCGTATGGTGTGGCCCGACTTGGCCCCGTTTGCGGGATCGCGAGGATGCGGGCAGCGCGTGTAGCTTTTGGGAACCTCCCAACTGTGTCCAGGGTAGGGAAGCCCATCGCGAGAGTGCACTGGCGAGTGAAGGCGAGGACAGAGTGGCAAGTTGGGCCCCTCCATCTTGCAAAAACAGTCTTTTGGGCGTCCTTGAGGGTCCAGGTGTGTTTGTGGAGAGAAACTGAATCCCCAGTAAGGGACCAGCCCAGCACGCGGGTGCCCGAGCACGCGCGCGCGCACACACACACACACACACACACACACACACACACTTGCACGCGCACCCACATCTGCCCCAGGCCATTGCTCACCCTCATTCTGCCCTGTTCACTGGATTCAACCCCGCTTCCCCCTCCCCCTTGTCCCGTCCCTTGCGTCTCTAGTTCTTAATCAGCAGCGCTCACTACTTGCTTTGTCTGTCTGTCCTTCTGTCACCACCCGTCTCCCTCACTAGGGGTGTTTATTTAATTGTTTTCCCTGAGCTCTCCTGTGCAGGCTCTCAGGCCCGTCAAAGTCTGCCATCCCCACTCTGCCTGTGTAATTTAAAGCTATAGTTAAATTATGACTTCTCCGGACCTGTTGTGGCACCGACGCCGAAGCCTAATTAAATGATCACATCCATTCTGAAGGCAGCTCTCTTCTCCCCTCCAACGTTAATTACAACATAAGAGGCTTTAATGGCCCGCCTCACCTCCAGCTCCTGGAAAGAAAGGTCAGGCGATTAATTTTCGTCATTAATCTTTTCCCAATGTGGACACTGTGCTGTCACCGGAGCCTATTAAACCCCCTTTGTCCCCCCATCCAGCCTCCCTCGCCCCTTCCCCCCACCCCCGCCCCCTGAGTGACTGCAGAGAAGGAAAATATTTAAGAATCACTTTGTCTCTGCTTTTTTTTTTCTCTCCTTTTCCTGGTGACAGCTTCTCCTTGGGAGTCCTGGGGGGCAGGGGTTGGGGAAGGGGAGGCCAAGTTTGTTTTCCTGTGGCTTCAGACAGCAGCACCTCTGGAGTGATCTGAGTCTAAGATGCGTCTCGTCCAGGAGTGGAGCTTGTGGTCAGGGGGTGGTGAGGAGGGTTAAGTCAGGGCTGCCAACTTGCCCACCCTTCACTTAGACTCATAGATATACGCACCATAAGGAAAGCGTCGGTACCTTAGGATGTGTCTGGGTAGCCAGTTTTTTTTCCCCAGACGTTGTCTAGATTCCTTCCCCATCACCTTCGGCTGTCCTCTTTTTTCCTACACCATGAAACTTCAGCCCTGATTACGTGGGCAAAAATCATCTCTGAAAACTGTCCCCCACCCCACACTCTGGGAAACAGACTCCTTTGCAACTGCCCCTTCCCCCAGCCCCCCAGATGGATTCCAGACTCCCTTGGAGCCTGGTGTCCTGCAGAGAGAACAGTGACCCTGGGCCCCAAGGGAGCAGGAGTCATGGCCAGGGGCCGCAGAGTGGGCTGCAGATAGCTGGGGGAGCAAGCTGAGACACTAGGGCCCAAGAGGACCTGTGGCTGGGCTTGGGCAGCACTGGGATTTTTGGCAGCAGCCTGAGAAGCAAGAGGAGCAGGAGGAGGAGGAGGAAGAACCGGCTCTCTGCAGACAGCTTTCATTCCAATCCCAGAATTTATTTGATTTAAAATTCTAATCCAGGAGAGAATCCCCAGGAAATGGAGGGGGTGGGGGATGAGGCTTGGGTAGGAGGTGTTCCAAAGGGGCTGGAGCATAATGGGATGGGGATGAATGTGTAGGTGCAAGACGGGTCAAAGCCACACTTGTAGCTCCAGCCTAGCCACACCACTAGGTGTGGTTCCTGGATTCCAGGGTGCCTGGCTCTGTCCCAGGGAAGAGGGGGCCAAAGGCTGGGCCAGGGGCACATGATATGAAGTGGCCAAAAGAGAGAGGGTGGGGTTGCATGGAGGTAGCCGAGGCAAAGGGGGGATGTCTGAGCCTACAGGCAGTCCAGAACAGGTGTGCCAAATCCTGTTCCCTGCCGAGCTCCAGGCACACTGATACCACCTGTCCTCAGGAGATGGAGCCACCCACGCACACACTCCATGTCAGAAGAGCGCCACGGATACCCTGGGTTGGTGCTGCGTGGAACACAGACCCATCACAGTGAGGAAAGAAGGCTTAGCCATCCCCACCCTCCAAGCCCCAGGTGCCCAGCGCTGCAGCGAGCTGTAGAGTCGCTGGCCCTGGATAGGATGATGTTCAGCTGCAGGTGAGGCCTTGTCATTGGGACTTGGAGGCACCAGGGTCTTCCCAGCCAGGAGGAAAGGACAGAGCACTCCCTGATTCCACATGTGGCACTTGTGGGCAGCCTTCCAGTTTGGAACTGGGGCGGGGGATGGATGGGTGGGAGGACTCCAACTTGCCAAAGAAATTCCAAGGATCCCACTCAGGATCTGAATTGTCTCATGCCCAGCAAGGCTGGCGATGCCCAAGGCACTGGCAGTTGGAAAGGAGAAACTTGTAGGAAGTCCAAGAAGCACTGGCCAGGACCCAGGAGGCTGAGATTTCCTCAGGCAGAGGTCTGCTTTCCAGGAAAGTGTCCCCTCGCCCCAGAAAGCTGGCTCCTGCTGGCATGTGCCACAAGATGGACATCTGCAGCTTCCTGTGGCTCAGAAACAAACCGCCCATCCAGCGTCGGCCCCTGCCGGGTGCTCCCCCCAATCTCCACCCCAAGGACATTGGGGACGGCACGTCTACAGAGCCCTGCATGGCCGGATAATAATAATTAATAACCATTAGGAACAATAAGGCGAAGACCAGTGCCCAGCCAGCCCAATGTGCAGCCTCGGCTTTTTTCTTTCTTCCTTTTTTTCTTTTTTTTTTCCTCCTAACTTTAATGAAAACAATGATTTGACTTTGAAGAAAGTGACTTTTTTTTTTTTAAGTGAAAGCTGGATTGAGTTCCTCATCCGGCCTCCTCCCCCTCTGGCTGTCCCCTTCCCTCCCCAGCTCCTCCTCCCATCTTGCTCCCCCTCCTCCACTTTTCTCTTTCCCTTTTTTCTTTTTTCTTTTAATACTCTGCGTTCTATCATGCAAATCCCCTTTCAAATTATGAGAGTATTAGAGCCATCAACGGTAATGTCACCGCCACAAAATGAGAGTGGGGACTTAAGCACCTAACGAACAATGAAATGTGCGAGCCCTGGGACAGGACAATTAAGAACTGGGCTTAGCCAGCCAGGGAAATTTATTGCTATCAAATCCATATTTCTATTTTCCCCCTGAACAGTAACCTATTTGAATATGATTAAAGGGTTTCATTACGGCAGAGAGAAAGGCCCGTGTCCCGCGGTTCCTCGTGAGCTCACAAACAGGCTTGGCGCTGGGTGTCCCTGTGAGGGTGTGGGTGTTGTGGGGGGAAGTATGGAGTAGGGAGGGCAAGGTCACGAAGGACCCTGGAGCCCAGACCTTGAACCTTGAGGGGCTGGAGCAAGGGGTTGGCTAGCATTGTAATCTGATAACCTCTGGTTCTCTGACTCCTTGCAGAAGGTGCTGGAAGTTTCGTTAGCTGATGGGGAGACTGAGGCATGAAGACGTTGAGCAGCTTGGTGAGGGATGCTGAAATCAGTGAGAATGGCAGAACCAGCGTGATGTCCAAATTCAGTGCTAGTCTATCCTTTGCTCCTTTTTCCTCCTTGGCCTCCTTCTCTCTGTTTTTCATCTCTGTTACCCTTACCACTTTGCATACCCCCTAACCCTAATGTTAAATGCAGTGGAGAGAGAGGGAAGGAGCAGTCCGTGTTGGAGAAATTCACACTGTGGCTGAGACACTGGGACATGGACACAAGAGGCTGACAGTGGCTGTGGACAGGGGCAGGCAGCAGAATGTCAACATGAGCTGCGTAGGAGGCAGGTCCTAAAGGGTGTCAGTGAGGCTGGGACACAGTTCCATTCTAGCACAAACCGATGACAAAGAATGCTCTCCCCTTCCCAGAAGTCTGCATCTCCTCACCCTAGTGCAAGGCAGAGCCCTCTGAGTACCCAGCAGCCAACAATGACCAGGAGCATGATGCCACTGCCAACCCCATGTGATCCCATGTGTATCATTATAGTTTACAAAGAGCTTCCACACACTTGTTCTCAAATCCTCAAGAACAATCCTTTTAAGGAGGCAGGGTTGATGATAGGCAAGACCCAAAGAGTTTAGACAACTTGTCCAAAGTCACACAGATCAGAAGTGACAGCTGGAATTTGAACCCACATTGGTCTGGCACTAAATCCAGTTCACGCACCTATGATTTCTAGGGGAGTGCAGCATTCTGACATATTTTGGCTCACCAAACTGCTCCCCGCTCCCTACAGGTGGCAGCTCCCTGAAGAAGACTAGTTCTGCCAAGTAGGTTTGCTATAACTATGCTGACAGGCAGTGGGCAACAGGTGTTATGGAAGATCACCCCCACTCCTTGCAGCACACACTCACCCCAGCAGATGAGAATCTTATATGTTGGGAAAGAAGTGCTGAATGGTGAGCTGGAAGGAGGTGTAGTTCAACATGCATGGCTCCTTGGGCCAGAGAAACAGGCCTGGAGCTGGCCTTCCAGGAACCCTGAGTATCAGCAAGAGGAGTCCAGAGAGAAGAGACCTGAGATGGAGTAGCCAGTCTGGCTGAGAAGATGTGGGCTGGAGACCAGAGTGGGTCAGGGTTTAAGCTCAGCACCAGAGGTGCTGCTGTTTCTTTGTCCTCCTCCAGCCTGTCTGGGTCTCCGGGATTCTCTGAAATTCCCCTCCTCCCTCCCAAGTTTTGTACCTGATGTTCCCAGAAGCTGCTGAGTGGCACCCTGGGAAGCTGGATGGTGTGGGATTACTCACACCAGGCCCTACATGCCATCAGGGCCACCAAGAGCACTCTTTGGCTTGGAGCACTGGATGTGGGTGGCGTTTCTGGGGCGCGTAAGGCTGTTCAGGGTAGGGAGAAGACACCTCCTGATGCCTGAGGGTACTCTATCTCCCATGCCCATTTTACAGGAAGCACTCCCCACTGGCATCTCTCTCTCCTCTCTTGCTTTTATACCCACCTGTCCAACAAAGCCTGCCCTGGAATTTGAAGATGCCTTACTCTGCAGCCTTGTCTTAAGGGGTTCCACCCACAGGCAAGGAATCATGTCTATAGGAGTGAGCGACAGATTCTGAATGGGCGCAATGATGCACTAAGGAAGGCAGCAGATATTGACCCAATGAGGAGAGGCACACGCTGAGGTCGCAGCTCAAGGCAACAGTAAAGGCAGAGAACCCAAAATCAGCCATCTGATAAGCTGTTTGGTCTTTTTACCTGACTTCTTTCCTTTGAATTTTTTTCTTCCCTACAACCACCTGATCTCATATTTGCTCCTGGCCTCTGTGTAGCCACCCACCCAGACCTGCTGGTTAAAACAGAAATCCTGGTGCTGATCAGTAGAACAGAGGGGTACTGGCCATCGCCATGGAGCTGGATGCTGGTGCTTAGTTGCTGAGTTGTGGGGAGACCCAGCAAGTCTGAAGGTGGTGCCATGGATGTGGGGAGATTGGCCTCTGACCAACCAGGGACAATGAGTTAGTCATCGATATGAAAATTTCAGCAACCAGGATAGGCTCCGTGATTCAAACCACTCAAGTCAATGTTATACATATCTGTTCACTCATTCATTCTTCTGTTTATTTATCTGTGAGCCCCATCTACCTACAAACCTGTCATCCCCAGGCTCCACCCACTAGTATTTCCTGGGTATGCTTTGGGGAGCTCCAAGGCTTCCTTCTCTTGGAGAGTTTACACTTGGGGTAGGGGTGGGTGGGCAGGAAAGAGCCATCCAAAGGTTCAAGAAGTGGCTCAGGGCAGCCCAGGCTGGTTTGCCTGGGCACATCCCTGCTGGCTTCAGAGCAGACAAAAATCCCATGTGAGTGTGTGTGTGTGTGTGTGTGTGTGTGTGTGTGTGTGTGTGTGTGTTTGCAACAGGGAAGTGCCAGGGTGCCACATGCCCCTGATATGGACTCATAAGCAAATGAGGGTCCATATTCCAGCCTCACAGTGGCTCAGCCTCCTGCAGGGACTGAGCCGGTTGCGTGCCTGCACTGGATTCCCAGCCCTCGCTCTCCCCGCCACTCGCCCCTCTCTTTCCTTCCTGGGGCTGTCAGTTTAATGGACAGGTGTTTAATTCCAGCCTGTCAGGTGCCTGGAAATGCCAGCATCGCTGCACATCGGTTTGTGGAGTTTGCTCTTCAAAGAACAGCGAGAAACTGAACTCTGCTCTCCTGCTCTCTGCAGCTCACCCCGCTCTCTCTTTGTCTCTGTCTCATCTGGCACATATGGTTGCACCTTTCTTGCTGAAGTTCCTCCCTCCCCCAGGACAGCTGAGCTCATGGAGCCTGGCCGAGAAGGCAGAGAGCCGGCTCCCTGAGCCTCCGGTGGAGATTGCGTTCCCAAGAGCTGGGTGTCATCCATTATGTCCCTGGTGTGCGATCGGCCTGCTTTTTAACTATTGAGATCATGTCATCACACAAGCACACTGCTCCTACGGCCCCAGGGTCTGAGAGGCAGTCGTCAGCCTCTCCAGCCAACACCTGCTACAGCCTCTCTCCTCTTCTAACTCCGCTCCAGCGTGAGCCGAGGACCGCATACTTACTTCCAGCCTGGGAAACAGTGGTGGTCATTCCCAGGACATAGGCTCCAGAGCTCTGCAAGTGTGGGTATGGCGATTCAGACCCTGGGCTGCAGTGTGTTATTCAATACTGCCTATGGAAGACCTGGATCCCCAGTTCCCCCACCCTCCCCTAGGAGAGGATCTCAGGGTTGGTGGCCAGGGAGGGACAGGCCAGTGGCAGAGTGACAAACCTACCTTTGGGGATTGGCGAAAACCTTGAAGAACTGGGTCAGCAGTAAGGACTCCTTGAGGCCTGTCTTTTGCAGCTGGTGGAAAGAGTTGGGCTGCTTGGCTTAGGTGGCCAAGGCACGTGGGTAGCATCTCAGAGCGGCATGGGGGCTTACCCTAGCCATGGATGCGTCCCACTACCAGTATCCCCCGACCTCCACCCACCTCCCAGACCCCTAACGAGGCATCACAGTTCCTAACAAAACGGAACCAGTGCCAGATGAAATATATTACTATTAAATACTTAATTCTTCTAGTGAGCAGAGCGCAGGCAGTGTGAATACGATCATTAAAGAAAATTACTTTGGCTGATCAGATATTTCTGCATACTAATTTCTGACCCCTCTTCCCTCACTCTCGCTTCTTCATCCCTTAGAGACCAGGGCAGATAAAATTCCATCACAAATAGCTGATTACTGAGACTTACATTAAAAATCACATTCTCCTTTCACCTCTCTCTTACTGTCTCACGCTTGCCCTGTGCTAATGCCCTCCTCTAGAGGGAGGTACCCCCCGGACAGCAACGACCATTGAGTAGCATCTATAGAGAAACTGTGCCCTCCTTCGCGTCTGAAATCAGCAGCTCTGCTATTCCAACCAGTTCCCTGAATGGACAGAAATCCCACCAGCTCTGCAGCCCGGCACAACTTCTTGCCATGCCTTCTGAGTGGAACCAACCAAGATGGCTACCATTGTCCCCAGTGGGCTGCTAGGTTTTTAAAGAGAAGAACAGACAGTGGGGCCTGGCGCGATAGTGTAGTGGTTAAGGTCCTCGCCTTGAACGTACTGGGATCCCATATGGTTGCTGGTTCTAATCCCAGCAGCCCCGCTTCCCATCCAGCTCCCTGCCTGTGGCCTGGGAATGTACCAAAGCTTTGGGACCCTGAACCTGTGTGGAAGACCTGGAAGAAGTTCCTGGTTCCTAGCTTCAGATTGGCTCAGCTCCAGTCGTTGCGGCTGCTTGGGGAGTGAACCACCGAACGGAAGATCTTCCTCTCTGTCTCTCCTCCTCTCTGTGTATCCGGCTTTCCAATAAAAATAAATAAACCCTAAAAAAAAAAAAAAAACAATGCAATGAGAGATCCCACCCTGAATGGGAGAGACTTCCTGATGGATGATCACCTTCTGATGAGCCATGCCTTACACCTCTTTGCAAACTACCAAAGTCAACACACTGTTCTGGGTGTGTCCGTGTACTTGCCTGGAACTCGGGTCAATGTCAAACTCAACATTACGCTTTCGTTCTCTGTGCCTTGATTTTCTCATCTGCATAGCAGAGATTACGGCAGCAGTGCCTACTTCATAGGACTGTGAGGATTAATGAGTTAATATACAAAAAAGCACTTAGAGCACTGCCTGGCACTTAATAAGTACCATGTAGGGATTAGCTATCATTATCAGCACTGTTACTATTATTATTAGCACTTTCTATGATTTAAAAAAATGTACTCCCCACCTGCCATGGTGGGACCCCTTTCCCCAAGTCACCCCCTGACCCCCTCACTGGGGACAATCCTGATTCCCCAGGCCTCTGTCCAATACTTTCACTTGCTGTCAGTGCCTACCTTCACCTTGACCCCTCCACCCCTACCTTGCATGGCACTCCTGGTGCCAGAATAATTATCAGGGTTTTGGCAATCAGGAGAGGTGAGGGGAGCATGCTAAAAATACACCCATTCCCCACAATCCCATAAGCCTTCAAGGTACCTGCTTTTATAAAAAGATGCTTCCTAGGTGTCACCCGTGGAAGGTATAATTACAGCCTGGGAATGCTAATTCCTGTGCTGTTGATATGCCGATCCCTTGGCTGGGGAGGGAGTGGTGGTGGTGGTGGTGGTGGGGGTGTTCCTGTCCTCTTTCCAAGCCTTGGGTGGTGGGCAGGAAGCAGGAGGAGGGAGCCAGGCTGGGAGATGTATCTGGTCTGGAGGCTGTAGAGACATGCCCCTGGGGTGAAGCCTGGAGCAGGTGAACTCCCCTGGGCTATTCCCAAGAGCTCCAGATACAGGGATCTCAGGGCAGCAGGGGCTGTGCAGTGCCTGCATGGATCAGTGCTCCTCCGGGCTTCATCCATGCCTCCCGTAACTTGCTCTCCCATCTTCCAGATGGACACACAGGATGTGAGCGGGGCTGCTTCTCCTTGCCTGCCCTTCCTCAGTTTCCATCTCTGAAGCCAGAGGTCGCATTGCTCAACCCGAGGGCCCTGGCCTCATCCTCTGCTCAGCACCCTTCAAGGTTTCCTCTCCCCCAGGATCAGCGCAGCAAACTTGAGCTTCCCCCAACCCCTATCCTGCCATGGTTTTTTACACACTTCTCAGCTATCCCATGCGTTTTACTTTACTTTTTGTTTCTTTATTCTCGTCTTATTGCAAGGGTGGAGAGAGCGAGCACTCCCACCTGCTAGTGCACTCTCTAAATACCCACAGTAGCTGGAGGCTGGGCCGGGAGCTGGGGATCCAGTCCAGGTCTCTCACGTGGGTAAGCAGAGACCCAGGTACTTGCTTCGTCACTTGCTGCATCCCAAGGTGCCCATGAGCAGGAAGCTGGATGGAAGTGGAACCTGAACTTGAACCAGGCCCTCCCACATGGGATGCCTTTGTTCCTAGCCATATCTTTGTTGCTGTGCCCCAAAACCCACCCTCCCCTTACTCCACAAGGACCATGGTGCTTTGTCTCTTCTGCTCCCTGATTTGTAGGGTTCTATGTCAGGTACACAGTGGGGCACACGTTCAGTGTTGGTGATTGACTGAGACCCTTCCTCCAAGAGGGATTTCTAAGCACAACCCAGGGCCGTGGGACACTTCATATCTAAACTCCTGCCTCTGGAGCATGGGAGTTGTGGAAAAGAGGAAGTGAGCCAGACTGGGCATGTTTCTGTGGAGATGGTAAAGATTAGGGTTATGTTTCTGGAAGACCCTGGGGGCTGCTGTGGAGCAGGTGGGAGCTGGCCCAGCTGGAGGGGCAGGGGAGTCCAAGAAGGAAGCTGTCGCCTGGGCCCTCTTGGGTTTCAGTCTGGGGGGTCTCTCACTTAGTAGTTCATTGGTTTGAGGAGGTTACTCCCCCATCTGTAGAATGGGAGCACAAGCTTACAGGTCTGTCCTGAGCATTATCTAAGCTGGTGCATGTCACAGGCACTAGATGGTTCTCTTCCACACGTTCAGAGTCCTCTGGCCTTCCCCCTCCCATTGCACCTCACACTCTTGCACCTGTTAGTTCAGCCTACCACGACGCGCAGAGCTGTGACATAACTGTGCTGGCCGAGTGGCAGCTGCAACTTTCAGCATGCAGTGCACTAAAGTGGGTGAGAACAAAGCTGACAAAGAATCCTAATAGACCTAAACTCACTTCCCAGGGATCCCATGTTTCCTGGAGGACTCAGACAAAGGGAGATTCCCAGAGGAGGCAGGAAGGCAGTTTCAATTTGTCATACCCTTACCCAGAGAAGGGGACTCTGCTTTGCGTCCTCCCATTTCTGGCTTTGAATGGAAGATCCTGGGAAGAGGACAAGCTGGGGGTGGGGCTGGGCAGGGGTGGAGGGGGCTCAGCCTGCCTGCACCTCACCTCCTGGAGCCCCAGGCTGGAGATGCTGCAGAGCCCTGGGCCCAAGGCTGTCTTCACACAAGGCCCGGAATGTTTATTTTTCCTTATTGACTTTCTCCAAATAAACCCCTGGCCGGCAGAGAGGGGCTCCTAGCAGCAGCTGTTTACCCAGTGTTTGTGATAAAGAGTCTTCTCCATAGCAACAGGTGGCAACGGCCGGCTCTCCCAGAACATGGCAGGGTCTGGCCATGGGGCTGTGCTTGCTGCAAGGAAGGATGTAGAGGCAGCAAGCAAGGGAGGAAGGGAGGGAGGGAAGGAAGAAAGAGAGAAGGGAGGGAAAAAAGGAAGCAGGAGACTGGGGGCTTGGAGGGGGAGATTGGGAAGGAGCATTTGGTAGCTTTCTTTCCTCAGGGGACTTCTGCTAAGAGGACCTGGTGGCCCAGGGAAGGGAAAGCTCTTGGCAGGGGTGGGGGTGCAGGAAAGTGTGTTTGTTCCCTGCTGGGTTGGTTACCTAAGAACAGGAGCAGCTGCAAGTGGGGGCCAGTAGGGCACCTGCTCAGCATGAGCATGTGTGGCCTTGGCAAAGTGTGTGTTTGACCCTTTGTGTATCGAGGTTATTCTGCAAGTGTTTTGTGTGTGTGTATATGTGCATGCATCTGTCCATGCATATACCTTGCCTTCTGCAAGATGGGGAGAGAAAACTATGGGTTTCCCAGGACTTCTGTAGTGATACACAGACTTGGTGGCTTAAAACAGCAGCAATGGGGACAGGGACAGGGACAGGGTACAGGACTCGGTGTGATGTTTCAATTGGCTAATTCTCCCCCTTGCAAGTTCCAGGCTCCCATATGGGCACCAGTTCATGTCCCAGCTGTTCCACTTCCCATCAAGCTCCCTGCGTACAGCCGGGAAAATCAGTAGAGGATGGCCCAAGCCTTGGGACCCTACACCCATGTGGGAGACCCAGAAGAAGCTTCTGGCTCCTGGATTTGGATCAGCTTGGCTCTGGCTGTTGTCATTTGTGGAGTGAGCAAGAGGATGGAAGATCTTTCTGTCTGTCTTTTCTATCTGCAGATCTGCTTTTCAGATAAATATATAATTCTTAAAAACTCTGACAGCAAGTAGATTTTTCACAGTCCTGCAGGCTGGAAGTCTGGATTAAAGGTGCTGGCAGGACTGGTTTCTTCTGAAGGTCAAGGGAGGCCGTGCCCCTGTTCCCAGCTTTTGATGGTTTCTGCAAATCACAGTGTTCCTTGTACACTTGCTGTTCCTATCAGCCCACAGTGGTTTTTCTGTGTCTCTGCGGCTGTGGCTGACTTTCCCTCTGCTCATGAGAGCACCAGCTCTCACATAGGGCCCATCCTGTATGACACCATCCTAAACTCATTACACCTGCAAAGACCCAGTGACCAAATAAGATCCCCGTCACAGGTTCGGGAATTTGGACTTGGAAACATCTTTCTGGGGAGCATGTTTACATCTGCTGTAGAAGGTATGGATATGAGCAAGGGGCTGGCCTCTGGGAAGATTTGATGAGGATTGTGTGCAAGGTTCAGAAAGCAGCCAGCTTGTGCTCTCATCATCCCCCCTGCTTTCAGAGGGAGATGGTGGGGTCTGAGTGATGGGGTGCCTCACTGTGTCACCTGGGTGATGTCCCCTGGCTTCAAAGAGAGAAGGATCATTGGGGCAAAAGGAGTGGGTGCAAGGGTGACTTTGGGAGCCGGGTGTCTGTGTCCATTCTTAGGGCTTATGTAGCCTTGAACAAGTCACTCTTTCCCTTAACATCCCCATTTCCTTCTCTGTGCTCAGCTCAGGGCGCTGTGATAATCCCGAGTCATGCAGGATGACACTAGACACACTGCAGCCACTCTCCTACCCAAAGTATGCCCCCTCCTTCCCAAGCCCTTTTCCCACAAGCTTTGGGTTTTCTTTCTTTCCTTCTCTTTCTCTCTCTCTCTTTCTTTCTTTTTTGCAAGATTTATTTATTTTTCTTTGGAAAGTCAGACAGAGGAAGAGAGACAGCGAAGAAGGTCTTCCGTCCGGTGGTTCACTCCCCAAGCAGCCACAATGACTGGAGCTGAGCCAATCCGAAGCCAGGAGCCAGGAACTTCTTCCAGGTCTCCAGGTGGGTGCAGGGTCCCAAGGCTTTGGGCCATCCTCGACTGCTTTCCCAGGCCACCGGTAGGGAGCTGGATGGGAAGCAGGTTGGCTGGGATTAGTACTGGCACCCATATGGGATCCCAGTACGTTCAAGGCGAGGATCTTAACCACTACACTATCACGCTGGGCCCAAGCCTTGGATTTTCTACCAGGAGTGCTTGAAAGCACTTTGGGCGGATACTACACCAACTGAGTGCCCACTCTCCTGGGAGAGCAGTGCCTCAGGAGTCCAGCAGGGCTTGATGTGAAAGAGCCCCGAGACCTTGTGTGGGCAGCAACCCTTGCAGGGCATCTTCAGGTTGGATATTGGTTCCCATCTACGCAGGTGATGCTCGGTATGGTGTGCTCTGGCTGAACCAGCAGGTTCACCTGGGATGCTCTGCCCTACTCCGTGTCAGCAGCTGAGGTGTGCTAAGGTGTGCAAAAGGGAGGTGATGAGCAGGCTGAAGGCACACACACACAGCTCGGTACAACACACAGGTCAGTCCCCCCCCCCTCCACTCACACACACAGAGCTCAGTCCCACGCACACAAACACACACCGCTCAATCCCCCCACACGCACATATTCGCAACTTAGACCCATCCATACATTCACACACACAACTCAGCTGCCCCCCTACAGCTTAGTACCATCAACACACACATTCGCACCTCAGTCCCATATACATACTTGCACTCACATAGACACACAGAGCTCAGTCACACACACATTCAGCTCATTCCCCTACACATACACACCTTCAGATAAGGCACACACACACATCACAGAGACAGACACACACCACCTCACAGAATCCCGCAGAGACACAGCGTCAGCCACCCAGAGACCCACCTCCAAGGTGGGGGTACCCAGAGGTCACCCAGCACACTGAAAGCCAAGCTGATGTGTTCCTACTATGTGTCAGGCAACCCCAAGAGAGCCCGCAGGGACCTAAACACGCAGACTGCATTTTTACCAGGGAGATAGACAGCAAGAAACGCGGACAGGCAATCACGCTGTGTGTTAGGAGGACTTCAGCATCGTAGAGAAAAATGAAGACAGGCGAGCTGGTGTGGCTGCTGTGATGGCAAGCGTATCCTCTATGTCTTCTGAAGGAGGCTCTTCCTCCTTCACAGGCCAGGGGCTGTTTCGGGAGGTC
This sequence comes from Ochotona curzoniae, assembly GCF_017591425.1. Lineage (NCBI taxonomy): Eukaryota > Metazoa > Chordata > Mammalia > Lagomorpha > Ochotonidae > Ochotona > Ochotona curzoniae. The sequence continues at coordinate 6,793,541 of NW_024466004.1, read as the reverse complement.
TGTAGGCCCCAGGCCCAGCCACTCTGCCCTACAGGGTGGGCTGGAGCCAACAGCCAGAGTCGAACCCATTGCCCCTTGGCGTTGGGGGGCTGGTGGCTGCTGCTGCCAGGGCCCAGCAGTTGGCGTCCCCTAGGCATGTTGGCTCTCCCTCCCTGGGGATCTGCAGCTGTCTGCCCACGGCGTGTCATCCCCCCTCGTTGCTATTCTAATCCTCATTACAGGGAAATGTCCTCGCGCTCAAACCCAACAGCCTCGCGGAGCGGCTCCGCAGCCCGTGGGGAGATGGGGCATCTGTCGGCAGCAGACTGGGGAAGTAGACTCGATGGGTGGCAGGGGATGAGGAAGAGGTGGGGGGCAGTTCTTTGCTGTGTCAACTTTCTCTCTCCTCCCTGTCCCCCTGCGGCTGGCTGTCATCCTTCCCGGGAGCCTTCAGCCCAGAGTCTGCTGTCTGGTGTGCCTGTCCTCTGCTGACCCACAGGGACTTGGGAGCTGAGCCTTCGCCTTGGCCACAGCCATCTTTTCAGTGAGGCATGCAGGAGGCGCATCATTAATGCTTCCTGAAATCAGGGCAGGACAGGCACTGAAATAAATGTGGAGTTTGAGGGCCCGGAAGCATGTCCTGCTGTCTGGGCTGGCAAGGAGTCGGGACATGAGCAGGTGGGAGAATTCCGACAGCTCCCCTAATTTCCTAGAGACGAGGCACAGAGAAGGTAGCATGTAGGGACGGGGTTCCCCGGGAGGGAGGACAGGGAAAGTGAGGAATGGGGGGCCAGGAGGTTTGCTTGCAGCCCCAAGAACAATGAGCACAGGGGAGACAGCTAGAGAACAGGGCCCTCAAACTTTCCGGCACATTCCTGCTAAAATTAGCCCTGTCTTGCGTACGCAGCTCTATATTTAAACCAGCGGCTTGTCAGAGACATGGTGCTATGCTGCCGGCACACGCCAGCAGGCTGGGCCTCAGCGGGATGCAGGGGTGCAGACAGCCTCTTGGGGCCACCCAAGGGCCCCGAGGGAGGTCACTACCCCGTACCTCACATCCAGGGTGGCTCCCAGGAGGTGTACCAGGCTTCCTGCTCCCATGCCCACTTCAGGATGAACCCCTGGGAAGATGCACAGACACACAGCTCTGCAGGGCAGCCACTTGCAGAAGGGGTGGGGCCGACAGGTGGAAGAACACTGTGGGAGCAGAGTCAGGAACCTGGAAGAGGGCGGGATGAATGAGAGCTGGTGGGAAAGACAGGAAGTAGGTAGATGGAGCTCAACACGTGGAGATTGGCTCTCCGCTCCTGACCCCCTGGTGCAGGGGATGGTGTGTGGGAATGTATGGGTTGGGGGGAGGCTACAGTCTTTCAGAGGAGCCTCCCACTCCACACCCTCCAGATGCCCCCTACTGTGAGGATGTGGGGGGCCTGGGCTACTCCCCTCCTCTCCCACCAGCTGCCTGGGGCTCTCCAGGGAGGGCTGGCTGATAAGCAGCCGGCTTCTACCTGAAGTCTGGATCATTAACTTTGACACTGAGAAGGGGAGATTTTATTGCCCAGGAATATGTCTGCATCTCTTCAGAGATCCTCTCGCTCCATGCCCCGCCCCAGCAGCAAGCCTCTTTAGACAATGAAAACCGCTTGGTTAGTGCCCTCTCTACATCCTGCCCCACACAGGCCACGGAGCGGGTGGGTGTCTGCTGTGTGGTCGGGTGTCTCCTTCAGCCTGTACAGCTGCAGACCATTCTCCTTATTCTGCTGTCTGTGTGCGCAGGTGCACTATGCATGTATATGTGTGTGTGTGTTTGTGTGTGCACAACTGGAGACAAGAGAGCCACTCCAGCCCTTCTCATAGCCCCCTCTGATCACAGACCTCCAAGGGACCCCAGAGAGCCAACTTTCCGTGTCCCTCAGGAGACCACTCAGTTCCAGATATGGGGTTGCCTATGCATGCGTGGTAAAGGCCTAGCCTGAGGTCCAGCCCTTTTCCTCCGAGGCCAGCTCTGACATTCTAGGCACAGCAATCAGCTGTCTGTCCCTGTTTTTCTGGGAGCCCGGGTCATTGTGCTTCCAGGTCAAAATAAAGCAGTCCTGCTCCCTTCCATGTTTGTGCTCCAAGACTTTGCAGTGCTTGTGGCTGGCCCCTCGTGATGCTCTGTAAAGCACCATGGGCCGGAGCCCTTGCACAGGCCAGTCTTCCAGGCAGGTGCCGTCAGTCCCATCTGAAATGGAGAAACACGGACAGGCACACTCACCAAGAAAGGGGAATAGCCAAGTTTTGCACCCGAATCCCGGGGCCCCTCACCAGACTGTTTCTGCTTGCTCAACCCCACTCAGCCGGTCAAAGTCCCCAGCTCTGCAGCCTGCCGCCCCGGCATACCGCCAGACATGTGACATGCACTAAGTAACACCCAGCTGAGCGAATCCATGCCCAGCCAACCCTGCCCTCTGCGGACATCGCTTCCGTTCCCCTGCCTCCCGCCTGCCTGAGGCCTTCCCCCAGCAGGACCAGCTTCCTCGCTCCTGTTTGGCATCTCCCCGGCTTCTTAGCCCTGCTTTCCAGAGTCTTGAAAGAAATGACTCCGCCTTGAGGCAGCGAAGGTCAGAAGAGATTTGTGCACATGTTCTGAGAGCTTCCAGACTGCGTCTCTGGCCTCAGGCCCCGGCGGGGGAGCATCGCAGACCCCCTGGCAGCCTCTGGTGGGTCCTGTTGCAGCCACCTTGCTCCCGCGTGCATGTGATCCCCAGGCAGGGGTATGGGTGGTACAGCTCCTGCGGTTTCCTCTGTTTCCAGAAACTCTTAGTGAAATTACAGCTTTAATTAAATACAGCTGGCTGTACGTTAGACTCTGTGTAATTATCGTGTTATTATTATTATCACTTAGACAAAAGTTCAGACAAAGTTTATTGTAAATACTGTTTGACAGAAACAACTGGGAGAGCTGAGGGTTATTGGCCTGCCTGAGTGACAGATGAGAGTGACCCCTGCTGTTTGATAGCCAAGAAGGGGCAGGGCCTCAAGGAGGTGCAGGTGTGCCTGGGGGTGGCTGTGGAGGGTAAACCCTGCCAGGAACTGAGGCTAGGGAGCCAGGAGCTCCTACAACTCCATCACCCAGGCGTTAGTTCCATTCCTAGGGGGAATGCAGGTTTTATCTGTCCTACCAATATATTGGGGCAGTGCTGTGGTCAGCAGGTTAAGTGGCTGTCTGCCCTACTGGCATCCTGCATGTATACAAGTTTGAGTCCTATCTATTCCACTTCCGATCTAGCTCCCTGCTAATGTGCCTGGGAGGGCAGAAGGAGATAGTCCAAGACCCAGATGAAACCCCTGGCTCTTCTGGCTTTGCTTGGCCCAGCCCTGGCTATTGGAGCCATTTGGGAGTGAACCAGCAGATAGGCGATCTCCCCTCTCCCTTCCTCCCTCTCTCTTTCTCCTGATAACTCTCCTTTCAGATAGATACATCTTTCAAAAATTAATTTATCTAACAAATGTTGATGGGAAGCCTGGAGCTCAGCTGCTGGCTTGAACACAGACACCCTGGCCTCCTTAGAGTGTGCTTTCTAGTGTGAAGAGAAAAAACAGTTATACAAGCATCAGTGTGAAACACAATACCAGGTAGTCCTGAGTGCCATCAAATAAACCAAGACTAGAACAGAGAAAGGGATGTTGAGATGAGATTACTGGCAGGTGCTACTCCAGGAAAGACTGTCCTGTGAAGAAGGGGACACTTGAGCTATGATTCACGTCCCTTCAAGAAATGAGCTCAGAGAAAACAGGGAGGAAAACCACTCCAGGCAATGAAAGCCGCAGGTGCACAGGGCCTGAGGCAGGGAGCCTATGGGGTGAGTTCCAGGAAATCAGAGCGCCTGGAGCAAAGGCAGTGGAGGTAGGTGAGTAAGGTCAGAGGGAGACTGGAGACGGAGGCCTGGCTGACCTCAGAGGGGACTTGGGATTTTGTTCTCAATGTAAAGGGATTTTCATCATGGGCTTGTAAGAAGGGCAGTGATGTCATTATCTGATTCACCCTGCCCCCAGGGGCATCTGTGCATCAAACATGTCATTCCAAAAGTTAGTTGCTTGAAAGAAAACTTGAGCATCACCTCATAGCTCTGTGGGCTCAGCTAGGTGTTCCATCAGGTAGCAGCTGGGCCCGTGGTCCCTTGAAGGTGGGACTGGGTGGGCATGCAGGCAGCCTCCTTCATCTGCCTGTTGGCATCTCAGTGGGCATGGAATAAGTGCTGCTGCTTGGCCAAATATCTCTGTCTTCCTTCTCTCCTCCTTTTGTGGTCCCTGTATGTGGCTAGCTGGGGCCTCTTCACAGCACAGTGGAGCAAAGGTATTGGGATTCCAGCTCCACAGTGAATCTGTTACAGAGGCCAAGGCAGGGGCTGGCATGATAGCTCAACAGGCTAATCTTTCACTTTTATGCACCAGCATCCTATAGGGTACCAGTTCATGTCCCGATTGCTCCATTCCAGATTTGGCTTCCTGTTTACAGCCTGGGAAAGTAGCAGAGGATGGGCCAAGTGCCTGTGACCCTGTACCTACTGTACCCACGTGAGAGGCCGGAGGAGGTTCTTGGCTTTGGATGGCATCAGCTCTAGCCACTGAAGCCACTTGGGGAATGAACCAGCAGATGAAGATCTTTCTTTCTTTCTTTTTTTCTCTATACCTCTGATTTTCCAATAAAAAGAACTAAATCTTAAAAAAAGAAAAAAGAAAGAAAAGAAAAAAAAAAAAGGAGGAGGGTGGTCCAGGCAGAAGCTGTAAAGCACTTCTTGGCCTTACCAGCCCAGCAGTCATATGGTAACTCCTCGGCCATATTTGACTGTCCTGGGCCATCGCAGATGTTTAGGAGAGGATGAAGTTAGGGTGTGCGGTTAATGATAAGGTCAGCTCTGGAGCACCAACAATTGTGGATATACACTAGGATGACCATCAATGAGCCAGACTCTGATCTGGCTTCCTTCATTTTATTTGATCTTCCTATCAGCCCCATTAAGTAGGCATGATTCCTGACCTCCAAGCATAGATGGCAATCGGAGGTGTAGAGAAGCCAAGTGCCTTTGCTCAAGGCCACACAGCGGCTGAGTGTGGGAGCTGGGACCAAGCCCAGGCTGCCTGGCTCCACCGCACTCCAGCTCCCCTGGAGACTCACAGACACTCCGGTGGCTAGCGTTTGCTCTGGGGTCAGGGCCCTGTTTAAGTCACCCCATCCTGTATCCAAGTACCCGGGTTCAAGCCCTGGCACCCTCCTACTAGCATGCACCCTGGGAAGCAGCAGGTGATGGCTCAAATGGTTGAGGTTGGGAGGTGGGGAGCAAATCAGCAGGTGGAAGCTGTGTCTTTTTCCCTCTCTTTGCCTTGCAAATATATATATATATATATTTTAAAAAGTCAATAAAACTTTCAAAAAGAGAGGCAATTCAAACCAGCTGACGACAGAGGCACCTTTTCCTGTCTCCCCAACTTCCGGTGGCTAACACATTGCAAGTATGCTGGCCTGAATCTGTCCGTGGGTGTGCACAGCACACAGAGAACTTTCCCAGGGGTGGAATGAGAGGCTCCCAGAGTTACAGTTCAAGGCTCACAGATTCCCTGGCATTTTGGACTAAACGGAATCTTCAGCATGAAGCCCAAATCACATGGTGTGGAGGTGAGAACTGAGACTCGTAACAGGCACTGAGCAGGACCACGGTAACCCTGCAGCGAGTGGCCCAGAGTCTGCTCTGCTACTGTCTGTGGGATCCTTTCTGTGGTCTGGGGCAGGTGTCAACGGCACAAGTGGCGTAGGGACCGGGCAGGCACCGAGCAGTGGTCCCAGATTTCTGTTCCAAACGTTGGCCACATGGTGTGTACTGCACTGTTTGATGATGTGCAGCTGGGGCCAAGGCTGCAGGTGGTAGCATGAGCCTGGCTTTAGCTGGCAGGCAGGGGACTCCGTAAACCAGATGTCAGGGCATCTTAGACCGGGGACCTTAATCCCCAGAAGTTCAGAAATAGGATGGCCACAAGGGGTGTGTGCCCCAGTGATTCTTTCTCCTACCATGCTTTTTGTAGATGGGATGGGATTGACATGGCACAGTCCTCGGGCCTCTGGGAGGGACCAAGTCCCATGCAGGGCCACACCAAGTGACCACTGGGTAAAACCTGAGGCCCAGCTCCATGCAGGGGAGGGAGGGTTGCAAGTGTACTCATCTGGGCCTGCCAGGTTTCCTTCCACTTTGGGGACAAGGTACGCTGTGTCCCAACTTTCCATTCCCCGCCTGCTTGCCCATCACCTGGCTGGACAGCGGGGAGCAGGTTGTCTCCCTGTGCTGCCACTGGCAGGGCAGCCGTTGTGCGCCCGCTACCTCATGGCAGCCACACTTGCACAAATCTTTAATTGTTTAGTTTAAAGAATTGTGTTTTGACCGCGAGGGGATTTTGGCTGGAGCTCAAGAAGTGATAATGATATTTCACTGCCAAGACGTCTCCTTGGCTCTCTGTGTGTTAATGTGCACTTTCAAGGCGCTCCAATTAACTGCACCAGCTTCAGGGAGAGAGAGGAGGGAGAGAGAGGAGGAGGGAGAGAAAGGAGAAGGGAGAGAGAGGAGGAGGGAGAGAGAGGAAGAGGGAGAGAGAGAGAGCGAGCACAAGCAGCCGAGAGCTGGGAAGGAGAAGACGGGGAGACGGTGATGGGGGGGGGGAGAGGCAGACAGTCCCCCACCCAGCTTTTTATTAACAAACAAATTGGGGTGAGACTGGATGACAAACTTCTAGGGGGACCAGGCTGCACGTGTAGCCAGTCTTGTGAATTTGCTAGGGAGAGGCCGGGAATTCAACCAAGGGACCTGCAGGGGTGCCACCTGGCTGCAGGTTCCCAGGAAACACCTGTTCATTTGTTTCCAAGTGGGTCTCCTTCTATGTTCTCCCTGCTGGCCTCTCCCTCCGTGCCTCAGTTTCTCCCTTAAATCTCAGAGAGAAGGTGGAGCTGATGGAAGCCCAGGCTCTGACTGCTGCCCCCACATCACTGTTGTCCTCTGTCGTTCACTCCCCCCGCTGCAGGCTCTGAGCTGTCCCTTGGGTAGACTGGGGGTGTGTGCGTCGTAGGGTGGAAGAGGACTTGCACGCTGGTGGGTATTCTGCATTTGCTGTTCCCTCTGCTTTGCTGAGATATATCCACTTGCCGGCTTCCTCACCTCCTTGAGGTTTTTGACTCGCTGTTGCCATCTCCAAGAGGCAGTATGTAAATTTGCCACACACACCCCATCACTCAAAGCCCCCCTCGCCACCAGCCTCACAACCCCAGCATCACCGCCCCTGGTGTGTATTTCATTGTCTGCCTCCATCATCATGGGTGGGTGGCTGGTGGTGGCGGTGGGGAGGCGTAGGATTTTGTGTTTTACTCACTCCTCTATTTCACTTGTAGCAAGTAGGACAGAGCCTGCCAGGCGAGAGCCCTTCTTAATCTTAGTGGATGGCTGAGTGACAGGTTACTGTCATGCCTTGTCCCCACGTGTTTCCCCTACATCCAATCCTCACTCCAGCTCCCGGTGCACCCCTCGCGGCCTGCAGCCCTGACCTCACCTCCCAGGACTCTCCCAGCCCCGGAAGTTTACTTTGGCTTTTACCTCTCCTTCAACTACAGGCTTTGCCCTTGCCCTTCACCTTAGTGGGTTGATCCGTTTGCCTATTCAGCCTGCTCCTTCCTAATGAACTGTCAGACCCCGCCCTCCTAGGGAGCCCCCAGGGCCCGTGAGCCTCTGGGAACCCCCACCCTTCCTTCCCTCCCCACTGCGCTGAGGCCTCCAGCAAAGCGGTTCATCCCTCTCAGCCTCCTTTGTGGCCAGGTCTTCAAGCTTCCCTCGGCGCCTTCGGGGTGGCTGGGGGTGGGAGGGCAGGGAGGGCTCCTCCTGGGTGAGAGGAGAATTGGGGGGACTCCCACCAGACCCCCCTCCCCTTCCCTGCACTCCGTCTGCTCCCAACTCAAGCATGAAAATGACTTTTCCACATGCGAGGGGGGGGGTGTTACACACACACACACACACACTCGCGCGCGCTCAGCGGGTGCACCCAGAAAGACCTAGAATCTCCCCTGCATACTGGAAAGCAAAGGAAGACTGGAACTCAACTTCCGCCGCAGAGCGACACCCCCTCCCCTCCACACACACTCACCCCCACCTGCCCCCGCCCCAGTCCGCGAAGTGGAGGGAAGGGGGCAGCTGGCCCAGGCCTCCGGGGGAGGGTCAGCGCCGGCGGCTCCGGTTACAAGAACTTGAAGACAGGAAGATTTAGCGCGGGGCCGCCGAGCCGCACAGTGCGCTGTTTGTGCGCCTTTGAAAGGGAGGCCGCGGCGGGGGCGGGAGGCCGACGGGAGGCCGCGGGACGCCCGGGTGACTGATCGCCCCTTGCGGGCTCCCACTTGCAAGGCCCCCGCCGCCCTCCCCCGGCCCCCGCTCCTGTTTCTCCAGGTGCCGGCCTGTTTTCGTACGTGTTAATTTGCCCCAGTTGACGCGTCCGCTCCTGGCCCCGGGCCCCCCGTGGGGAGCCCAGCCCGCCGTGGGGCGGCTCGGGAAGGGGGCTGGGCTGGCGGCTGGAGGGGCTGGAGGGATGAGGGTGGGCAGCACAGACCCCCGACCACCACGGGGGCACCCCCATCCCGCGGCCTGCTCGCCCACAGCGACCCCTGCTGGCCCCTGCGCTGGCCCCTGCGCTGGCCCCGGCCGCCTCCTCCGGCAGCTCTCCAGGACTAACCCCGGCCTGGAAGAGCGCTCGGCGCGGGGCAACGTCTGCGCCGGGCCTCTGGATTCCCAGACATCCTGTCAACTGAGTCCTCGCTGACACATCATAAAGCCTGACTCTTACGGCTGTGATTTTGAGAGACGCGATCAGGGATCGGAGCGGGAGAGGCTCCGCAGCTTACCCAGGGTGGTGAGGCCACTGGGAAGCAAGGAGATCCGAGGGATGAGAGGGGGAGGTTGTCTGAATCCCAGATCCCTTGTCCGCGATGGGGCCTCACCTGACCTTGCTCTTTGAGCCCATGTACTCATTTTTCTATGCTTCCCTTGCGCTGCTGGGCTGGGACCAGTGCCTGAGGCTTGGGCAAGAGTCTGCTGGCAGGTGGCATCTCAAGCTGGCCCAAGTTAAGGGTGTCCATCTTTCCCTTCTTCCTCTGCTTTTCAGGCCCGAGGTTCAAGGGTAGGGGTGATGTCCTTCCATCAGGGGTTAGAAGCCCCGGAGTTGCTGCATAGGAGGGGGAGAGGCCTATTCAGCTGGCTGCAGGAGGCTCCCCTAGAGAGGGTCTCCTGGCCACAAGGCCTCCTACTCCCATCCCAGGTGGACCCAGGTAGGGTCAAACTCTGGGTGGGTGAAAGGGAGGTCACGGTTTCTCCTGACAGGTGTCCCCAAGATTGACAGAACCACGAGCAACCGTTGCGGCGTAGTGGGTTAAGCTGTTGCATGTCAGGCCAGCATCCCATGTGGGAGTGCCGGTTTTAGTCCTGGCTACTCCACTTGCCATCCAACTTCCTCCTAATGGGTCTAGGAAGCAATTAATTGATCATGGATTAAGTACTTGAGTTCTTGTTACTCATGTGAGATAGCCAGATGGAGCTCTTGGCTCCTGGCTTCAGCTGGGCTCAACCCAAGTGTTGTAGCCATCTGGGGAGTGAACCTGCATATGGAAGAGCTCTCTCTCTCAATCTCTCTCATGCTGCCTCTCAAATTAATCAAAGCTCTAGTTTTGCTTCAGTTGCAGCCTGCCTGGGAGGCAGTAGTGACGGGTCAAACCATATGGTTCCTGCTACCCCAAGGGAGATCCAGAGTGGGTTCTGGGATCTTGGCTGTTGCCTGGCCCACCCCTGTTACAGGCATCTAGAGTGTGAACCAGCAGGTGGAAGCTCTCTCTGTCTCTCTGCCTTTAAATAAATACTGTACTACTGGCACTGTGGCAGAGTGGGTTAAGTTTCCATCCGCAGTGCTAGAGCCCTGGCTGCTGAACTTCCAATCCAGCTTTCTGCTAATGCTCCTTGGAAGGCAGAAGATGGTTCCAGTGCTTGGAAACCCAGATAAACTTTAGATCCTGGCTTTGGCCTGGCCCAGCATCAGCTATTGTGATCATGTGGGGAATGAACCAGCAGATGGAAGTTGTTTCTTTCTCTCTGTCTTTCAAATACATACATAAACAACTCTTAATAATTAATAGAAGTTTTATAAATTAAGAAAGATTGGGCCCAGTGCAGTGGCCTAGCAGCTAAAGTCCTTGCCTTGAACGCACAGGAATCCCATATGGGTGCCAGCTCTAATCCCGGCATCCCTGCTTCCCATCCAGCTCCCTGCTTGTGGCCTGGGAAAGCAGTTGAGGATGGCCTAAAGCCTTGGGACCCTGCACCCACATGGGAGACAGGAAGAGACTCCTGGCTTCTGGCTTTGGATCGGCTCAGCTCTGGCCACTGCAGCCACTTGGGGAGTGAATCATCGGATGGAAGATATTTCTCTCTGCCTCTCCTCCTCTCTGTATATCTGACTTCCAATGAAAATAAACACATCTTTTAAAAAAAATTGTGAAAGATAAAAGATCATCCTACAAGGGAACCCGTTTGTGTGGGGTAATGATGCACACCCCTCCTGGCTGCTACTTGTCCCATGTTGCTTTCTCCCCAGGTTCACAGGCCTCAGAGCTCATGTGTCCCGTCGCAATGCTGTGAGGGACCACACTGTGAGGGACCACGGCGGGCTGGCCAGGGGATGGGGCAGGTCAGTTCTTTCCTGCTGTAGGGGAGAACATCAAACCTGCGAGGCAGAGCTGGGCTGCTGGGAAAGTCAGGGACCAGCCGCATAGAGAAGCTGTCCCATCTGTTTTCTTGTTCTCCCTGCCCTGCTCGGCTCTGCTCCAAACCCACTTCCATGTCTATTCCACCTACCACCTTGACCTTACCCTCCTAGACTTCCGAGGTCCCACTCCTGGCTCCTGGAGCAGCCTCAGGACTCCCTGGGCTGAGCTCTGGAAAGCTCTGGAAGCCTCAGGATGAGGTTGCTAGGTGGTCAGCAGCCTCTTGCCTGGGCTGCAGGGGTTTCTGTGGTCATGAGCTGGGCGGGATAGGGTATGAGGAGAAGTATTGATCGATCCAGGACAGGTTTTTGGAGCCTGTTCCGTGGACCTGGCTGTCCATAGGGCCCTCTGTGTGGAGGACATGGCCACATTTCCGGCCCTTGCGATACTTGCTTATATCCTAGTGGGTCAAACGACAGAACATCCAGGGACGCTGAGAACCCTGGCCAAGAAATGCATGGAACCCGGGGTAAGGGGAAGAAAACAGCTCACCCTGGCTAAACTGGGTGGCCAGATGCGGGCAGGGTGCTCTGGCTGAGTAGAAGGTGGGGAATAGAGTCGCAGGCGGGAGGGAGGGAATGGAGCGTGCAGATGTCAGGAGGAACAACCTTGGCCTCTTGGCGGAACTGAAAAACAGCGAAGTCCCCAAGCAAGACAGTATAGGAGCCTGAGTGCAGGTCACAGGATGAAGTGGGAGCCACGGTGTGGCCAGGTGTCGAGGTTTGCTCTAAGAAGTGGTTGTGGGAGTTCTTGGAAAGAGAAGGGAAGATACTCCCTGACTGACCCTCTGGACTGTTGGCCACTCAGGGAAGAAGGGATGGGTGAGGGAGAGGATGGATGGAACCAGAGCAGGTCAGGTGGGAGAGGAAAAGGGCTGGTCCAGGGTAGGAGCCCCCAAAGAGGTGAGAAAAAAGTGGATTTGACCATATGGGACTGGCAGTCACAATGGAGAAGCAGGGTGTGTGGCTGGGTAGGTGGGTGGGGAGAGCAGAGGCGCTACTCCAAGAGGGTGCTGCAGCTCCTGGCTGGAGAAGTTTGCAGATGTGGGCAAGTCTGAAGTGGTGGCGGTAGGGTGGTGGTGCTTGGGCAGGGAGAGCCAGGGAGCAGCAGGGTGTGTAACAGAGGGCGTGTCTGTATGTCCGTGGACTTGGGGGAGACCAGATGCAGAACTGAAGCAGGAGGTGAGGTTAGGGGTGGAGAAGAAATCCCAACATCTTCACTTATTTTAAAGTTAGTATTGCTTTCTAAAGTTTATTTGAAAGACAAAGAGAGAATGAGAAAGATCCCCTCATCTGTTCACTCAAAAAATGTCTGTAACATCTGGGCCCAGGCCTAAGCCAGAGGCCAGGGATTCAACTCTCCCATGTGGGGTGGCAAAGAACCAATAGTTGAGCTGCCACCTGCTGCCTCCCAGGGTACTCCTTGGCAGGAAGCTGGGAGCTGGAGAGAGCCTGGGACTTGAACCCAAGCCCTCTACAGGGGATACGGGTGACCCAGATAGCATTTTGGCCACTATGTCAAACACCTGTACCGGGTTTTTTTAATCAAAATTAAATAAAGATTTATTATTATTTGAACGGCAGATTTATAGAGAGAGAGTCTTTGATCCTGTGATTCACTCCCCAAATGGCACAACAGCTGATCTGATGCCAGGAGCCACAAGCTTCTTTGAGGTCTCCCATGTGGGTGCAAGGCTTTGGCTGTCCTCAGCTGCTTTCCCAGACCACAAGCAGGAAGCTGGATGGGAAGTGGGGCCATTGGGATTAGAACTGGTGCCCATATAGGATCCTGGTGTTTTCAAGGCAAGGGCTTTAGCCACTAGGCCCCCGTGCAGGACCTAATGGGTGCATTTTGCAAACTACCTGACCAACACTCCCTGGAAATGCCAAGGTCATCAAAGCCTGTCACTGGAAAGAGCCTACAGAGAGGTGACAAGGAGAGATCATGTGGTGTTCCTGATGAGGTCACAGGGCAGAAGAGGGACAACAGGTGACAAGGAGGGGGAAACCGACATTCACCGGGCTGCACTTGACAGCCATTTGCATCAGGGAACCAACAGATGTTAAAGCAGGGGAGATGTGGCTGGAGGCTCTGCGCGATCTTCTCAAATTTTCTGTAAACCAAAAACTGTTCCAAAGAAAGATCTATTTAAAAATTAAGTCTCTGAGGTACGTGTGTGGCACGGTGGGTCAAGCCACCGCTTGGAACAGTTGAATCCTAATTTGGAGTGCCTAAGATTGAGTCCTGCTTCTGCTTCCCATCTGGCTTCCTGCTTATACTCACCCAGGGAGGCAGCAGGTGATGGCTCAAGTTCTCGGGTTCAAGCTGACCATGTGGGAAACCTGGATGAAGTTCCTAACTCCTGGCTCTGCCCAGGCCCAGACCTGGCTGTTACATGCATTTGGGGAGATGGCAGATGGATTTGCATTTGGCAGATGGACTCCCTCTCTATGTGTTGCTTTTTTGAATAAATAAAAAAAGATAATAAGATTTTTAAAAGTCTACAATATTGGACCTGCACTGTGGTATAACGGTTAAAGCCATAGCTTGCAATACTGCCATCCCATGTGGTATCTTTTGAACCCTGGGACTCTACTTCCAATCTAGCTCTCTGCTAATGGCCTGGGAAAGCAGCAGAGGATGGCCCAAGCACCTGGGCCCCTGCCTCCCATGTGGGAAACCTGGAGGAAGCGCCTGGCTCCTGGCTTTTTCAGCAGCCTGGCTCAGCCCTGGTTGTTGCAGCCATCTGCAGAACAAACCAGTAGGTGAGAGATTTCTCTATGCCTATTTTTTTGACCCCTAACTCTCAAAATAAATAAATGTGTCTTTTTTAAAAGTCTGCAATGTCTTTTTTATCACACACACACACACACACATGAAGCTGTGACGGAAAGGTTTTTGAAGCTGAGGGACATTACAAATGGAAGGCCGGGACACCAGAGCGGGGGCAGGAGCTGGAGGGACAGCACAGGGGGCAGAAGGAGCAAGGAGGAGGAGTAGCCACACTCATTCTCCCTCCTCCTGCTTTCCATCCTCCTCGCCACTACTGTCCTAGTGGGTGGCATCTCAGACACAGGTTCAGAGATGGCGTTTGCCCATTTTCCTCTTAAAAGAGAGCATGAGCGAGTGAGGAAGGGGGATCTGCCAAGGGGATGGGATTGGAAACAGATCAGGGGCTGTGGGTGGAGCCAGGACCCTCCCCATCATCCTGCCCCTGTGTCTCTCCCAGTTCCATCTCTCAGCCCAGACTCCTCTTTGAGACCTGTCTGTCCCTGGCTGTTTGGGTATTGTTCTCACTACCACTTTGCTAGCCTGCTGTATGCCTGAGAAAACCCCACAGCGAAGCAGAGCCCACTCAAGAGCTCCTGGCTGAGCTCCCATTAGCCCCTTGCCCTGTCTGGTGGTTGACTGTAGCCACAGTTTGTACCTGGCCTGCCAGGTGTCCCTTACTGCCCCACAGTGCTGTTTGAAAGGCCTGGCTTCCTTTTAAACTGACATCTCACAGGCTGGGCTTGCGGCCACTTCTGATCTAGAATGTTCTCCACACCCATGCCACTTTACCTCATGTCACTATATCCATATTCCCCAGGATCCTCATGCAGGGCGCTGGCTCCCTTGAGTGGGTGTTCCCTCCACTTGGTTCTGTGGTAGGCTCTGAGAGCGAGAATATAAGAGCAAGAAAAGGGCAGGCAGAGACCCCTAGCCCACATGAACAGGAAGGGGTGACCCACCTGCTCCCTGCAGGGTCACATCCCAGGCAGTAAGCGGAGTTGAAAATGACTGAACTCCAGAGAGTTCAAACTGTGGGTGCCAGGGAGGACCTCGAGGGCTGCTTATGAGGCTGAGGCCCCTAGGACTCTGGCTTTCTCTCATGCCATACTGGAATCTTCTGCCACAAGTGCCCTTCAAGCTGTCACTCATGCTGTTTGCCTTTTTCTCTCCTTTCTCCCTAGGGACCCGCCTGCCCTGCCTCTCCCGCACAGGAAGCTGTCCTCCGACTTGGCCCAGCCCTTCCACGTCAGCCATCCGCACACCCAGTTCTTCTATTCAGAGATTGACAAGCAGCTTATGCCTGGTATCCAGGACCTGTATTTGCACAGTACTGAAGCTGGAATCCCAGTGTTGGCATGGGTTCCTGGGCCCCTGGAGCCGCATGCAGGGAATCCCAGGGTCCCGTGTTATAACAGGGAGCTTCCAGCTGGGACTGAGGCCCTTGAAGTGGCAGGAAGCTCAATATCTACCAGTCCCCCTGCTGGGAAATAATTGTAGCCCCCAGAAATGTCTTCCTGATGATCCCCACACTCCTGTTTGGGGGTATGTGGATGCCTGTTTTTGGTTGGGCGTGGAAAAAGCACTACTAAGTACACACGACTTTTGGGGGGGAAATTTTTTTTAAGACTTTTTATTTTTATTTGAAAGGCAGAGTTACAGAAACACACACACACATACACACACACACACCTCATCTGCTGCTGGTTAACTCCCCAAACGGCCGCATTGGCTGGAGCTGGGTCAATCTGAAGCCAGGAGCCAGGAACATCTTTCAGGTCTCCTACATGGGCAGAGTTCCCAAGGAATAAGCCATCCTCTGCTGCTTTCCCAGGCATGTTAGCAAAGAGCTGGATTGGAAGTGGAGCTGCTGGGATGTTACCGCTGTAGGCAGAGGTGTAGCCAACCACCCCTTGGCACCAGACCTTGGAGGGAGGGGTGTCTTGGTTTTGCAAAGAACTCTATGGCCTGCTTTCTTCTAACCAGCCCATGTGAGTGGACTCTGCTGCTTGGGGGCAGGGGGAGGCTGCAGGGTTTGAAGAAGAGGAGGCAGGAGGGAAGACTGACAGAGGAGGGAGGAGGAACAAGCAGGGCGCGGGGTGCAGGGGGTTGCAGAGGGAGACAGGAAGAGGCCTGGCTGGTGTGGAGGAAAGGAAGGAAACCTGCAGGATTTCCACTCACGAAATCTTCAGGGAAAGCGTTGCTTTATCAGCTTTCTGGGAGAGTGTCTTCATCTCCTGGAGCCATTTTCATCTGGAAAGTGGGTATGACCTTAATGCTGCCTCGTCGTCTTGAAAGGACGAAACAAACTGTGTAGTTGTGCCTGCCATGGTCCATGCAGTCAACCCAAGCATGAAGATAAAGGATATTTAAGATCCTATTCTGTGACTGACTCCCTTCCAAGCCCCCACCCTCCTTCCATCTGCAGAATCCGGGCTCCTGTGTGGCCCCTCCCAAGCTGTGGTTCGCCAGCTGCCAAGGCCACAGCTGGGTGGGGTAGGAGAGAAGCTCTGCTGTCCATTACTCAAGGTTTCCAAAGCCCAGGCAGGGACTCCCTGCTCCTCATTGGCAGACAAACACTGGACAGGGTTATGTCGGCAGGAGCCCCGTCTCCCCCCACCTCTCCTCCGCCAGTCATTGTGCCCTAAGTCACCCAGGGCCTTGAGCCCAAGCTGCTTGGGACACCTGCTCCATCCTGCCTCCGTCTCCTTCTGCAACTCAGACAGGAGTGTTGATGGTAGAGCAACCAGGCCATCTTTGGCTGTGTGACCTTAGGCAAGTCTCTTTCCCTGTCTGGGCCTCAGTTTGTGTGATTACGCAGAGGCCAGAATCCCACCACTCAGGGAGAGAAGTCCTCCAGTCAGAAGAACTTGCAAAAACGAAGGATTTTGCCCAACAGAGTCCAAGCACTCCTCTTAAACGCAGAGTGACTGGGAGAACGAGCTTAATAACTCCTCCATTCCCAGAAGGTCCCACTCCCTTCGCCTTTCCTCTCTCTCGCACCCGCCAGGCCCTTTTCAGGAGCTTGAACCCTGTTTACAGAAATGGGAATTTGCATGATGAAAATAACCCCAGCCGGACTGCGATTTTACTGCGCTTGGCACGGGGCTCGGAAAAAGCGGCTGCATAGCCAATTACTGGAATTTTTAAACACAAATAATATTTTATGGGATCAGTGGGCTGGCGCAGGGCCGCCGCACCCGGCGCGGCTCCTCCGCCCACAAAACAAGCTGCGATTGTGCGGCTGGTCAGGGCGACAGCCCCGGGATGGGGATAGGGGAGGGCAGGGTGCGGCGGGCTGGGGTCCCTGAGCGGGCAGGTGCACAGCGCCAGTCCCGGACGCCCGTGAGCGTCTAGGCCCAGACCCAGGTCCCGGGGTGAGGTGCGCCTGGCGCTCCGGCTCACCTGTAGCAATCCGCGCCTGGAAGCGTTTAGCGCGAAGAGGGCGCGCCCGGCGTGAGCTCCTCCGCCTGGCGGCCGACGGCTGGCCTTGGCCGCGGGCCCTGCGCCCTTGGCATGGCCGTGGCCGCCGAGCCGCCTCCGGAAGGCTGGCTTCCCGGAACGGCCCGAGGGCGGCGGGGACTCCACGCCGAGGCCCGGGAGCCTCTCCTCGCCTCCTCTTGCCCGCCTGGGGCCGCACTGGAGCGCTGGAGACAGACCCGACAGCCGCGTGCGCCGCGCCCATGGGGCCCAGGCAGGGCGAGAGGCACAACAGGAGCGAGGGGAGGGCGAGACCCAGAACATTGTCCCACCGGCTATCCCCCTCTTCCTGCGTCCGCGACCTCCAGGCCTGGCCGGGGCCCCCGGGGGCTGGCCGCCCCGCTGCCTGGGTCTCCTCCGGCGCAGTCGGCCCGCCCGGCCCCGCCAAACGCCCGCTTCAGCACGCACAGGGTTAAGCAGGAGCAGGTGTGCAGCCAGATGCGGCGATCCGGCCCCCTCCCCCGCTGCCCGGCCGGCCTCCTCCTCCTCCGCCCACCCGCTCAGAACCAAACAGTCCAAATAAAAGTGCTATTGTTGCCGGGCCTTTCCCCACCCCCGGCGCTGCCCCGCCACCTGGAGCGGAGCCCGGTCCCCTCTTCACCTGCCCCGGGGCCGGCCGCGGGGGAGGGGAAGTGGGCCTCCGAGCGGGGACTTCCGCTCCTCCAGCTTCCCTTCTCCCCCCAACTGCCACCAGAGCTGACCCCTGGGCCACGGGTGGGGGCCGCTGCTTTGTGGTGATGGTGGAGTGATGGGGGACTCGCCCCTTGCCCGGGTTCCACTCCCCCTTTTTTCCCCCATTGTCACCATCCTCACTGGCAGGAAAAGCGGTGGGGACGGTTACAGGACAGGGTCAGGCCCACTGGGCAACTGGAGGTTGGTATTAAAAAAAGAAGAAAAAAAGTCCAACCAGACGAGACTGATAGGACCAACAGAACAGCAGGGGAAACTGAGGCACGACTCTATTCTCAGCTGGTGAATGTTGTAGTTTTGCACCGAGCGTCCAATGCCGAAGGGACCCCAAGACTCATTTGATGGACACAGCGGGACACCACTTCGGACTCACTTTGGATCTCGAACACGCTGCCCTTCCCCTCGATTTTCCCATCCTTTAAACGAGGGGGTTGGCTGGCTGGTGTGCGGCGCGGCCTGCGCACCGGGAGGAAATGTCATGCCGTTCGCTCCCTTTCTCCGCCAGCCGTCTGCGCCCTGCCTCCATCCATCCCTCGCAGCCGGCCCCCAGGAGGCTCAACTGCGAGGTTAAATAAATAAGTGACGGTGGCTCAAGCAGAGTCCAGACCGTCGCGGAGAGAAGAAACGCAGACCTCGGCAGAGATCCGCCCCCAAGCCGGAGCACGCCCGCTCCGCCCCGAGACATGCTGAGCCCTCGGTGCTCTCCAGCCTCGCCCGGGTTCCCCGAGATAACCAACCCCTTCCCGGCGCGGACCCCTGCAGCCCCGGCGCGGGGCGAGCCGGGCTGTGCGCGCGGGGTTACCGTAATTTCCTCTGCGGACGCCCTAGGTTTAAAGCGCAGGACTTTAAAACGCTGCCAGTCAGCGAGAGAGCTGTCCGCAGCCTGTGGAAGGGGTTCTACCGAGGGCGGGACGCCTTGTTCTCTTAAGTTTTACTGTGAATCGCTCACCCATAGGCCCCCAAAACCCAGTGTCCTATTTGCATTCGGACGCCCGGCTGGCATCTCAGCTCAGCTCAGGTATGCACTGACCCCCGTCCTCCTTCCCAAACCCACACCTAGCCGGCAGCTTTCTCAGGCCTCGGCCTCAGAAAAGAACCGCTCCCCACCCTTTACTCAGGAAAAAAAAATCTTGACGTTGTTTTCAACACTTCTCTTTTTTCTGTCATCATTCATCGACTGCTTTAGCAAATCTGGCTCATTTTGCCTCCAAAGTATATCCAGTGTTCACCACCTCTGCTTTGCCTGCTCTCCGACCCAGGCGTTCTCTTAGCTGCAAAAGCCCAACATCTCCCTACTTGGCCCCCAGCCCCCTCCCACACCCACCCCATGCATTCTGTTCTCAACAGAGCAACCGAGTTAACCTCGACAATAATGTGTTCTCCTTTTTAAAAAAATATACATTTATTTAGTTGAAAGGCAGAGTTACAGGGAAGAGAGACAGATCCTTATCTGCTGGTTCACTCCCCGAATGACGCAATGGGTAGAGTTAGGACAGTCTGAATCCAGGACCCTCGTTTCCCACATGGACGCAGGGCCCCACGGACCCATAACATCTACTGCTTTCCCAGCTTACAAGCAGGAAACTGGATTGGAAGTAGAAGTGGGACTTGAACCCAGGCCCATATGGGATTCTAGGGCTTCAGAGGGTAGCTTTATCCACTCACTGCAGCACAGTGAGGACCCTCTAGGTTGTCTTCTTAGAACTAAAGTCAATTTTGTCTCCAGTGGCTGTACCATCCACTCGGGGTCCTTCCAGACTCCAGCCACCTGCTTACTGCTCTTCTCTCCACTGCCCCTGCCTCTCCTCTCCCTCTAGCCCTGTTCCAGCCACCCGGGCCTCCTCCCTGGTCCGCTGCCAGGAAAGCCCACTCCTGCCTCAGGGCACTGCCACCAGCTCTGCTGCCAGGATAGCCACTCCTGCCTCAGGGCACTGCCACCAGCTCTGCTTCCAGGACAACCCACTGCTGCCTCAGGGCACTGCCACCAGCTCCACTCCTGCCTCAGGACACTGCCACCAGCTCTGCTGCCAGGACAGCCACTCCTGCCTCAGGGCACTGCCACCAGCTCTGCTGCCAGGACAGCCACTCCTGCCTCAGGGCACTGCCACCAGCACCGCTGCCAGGACAGCCACTCCTGCCTTAGGGCACTGCCACCAGCTCTGCTGCCAGGACAGCCACTCCTGCCTCAGGGCACTGCCACCAGCTCTGCTGCCAGGACAGCCTCTCCTGCCTCAGGGCACTGGCTCAGGGCACTGCCACCAGCTCCACTCCTGCCTCAGGACACTGGCTCAGGGCACTGCCACCAGCTCCACTCCTGCCTCAGGACACTGGCTCAGGGCACTGCCACCAGCTCCACTCCTGCCTCAGGGCACTGCCACCAGCTCTGCCTTGACTCTGGGGTCATCTTCCCTTTTTCCGTTTTCCCCTTTCTTTCTTCTTTTCCTTTCCTTTCCTCCATTTCTTTCTTTTTAAACATGTATTTATTTTGATTGGAAAAGCAGATTTACAGAGAGAAGGAGAGATAGAAAGATATTCCATTCACTGGTTCACTCCCCAGGTTTAGCCATCACACTGGGCCCTCTGGGCTCCCCTTTTCCCATGTTGTCTCTCTCTCTTGGTGAGGCTGTCCCTGGCACCAGGCTGCCCCCTCCTTGGCCTTGCTCTCCTTTCTGCGGTGACATTGGTCTACCATGCAGCCCTGTTGATTTATCTAGCTCCTCCCCTGAGATTGCAGGGGCTATGAAGTCAGATGTTTTCAGAGGGCTTCCCACAAAAGGGCATGTGGTAAATATTTGTCAAAGCAACGGGCTGTTCACATTCCCACCCCAGGCCTTGCCTTCCTTACCTGCACAAATAAAGTGGATTTAATACCAAGGGCCCTCAGCTTTGAGAGTCTTGTGGTGAGAGGTTTCCCTTGTGATGGAAAGAGGTGTGCGGGCAGGGTGGGCAGTGGAACCAGGGCTCAGGTAGCCCTCAGCCCCTGTGGGCCAGCACAAACCCAGGAGGCTTACCCCAGGGAGCTTGTAGCCAAGTTCAGAAGCACCACTCATGAATGAATGAATGAATGAATGGTCCCTGAAGGTCCCTGTTGTGTCTAGACAAGGAACCAGGCTCCGGGGTAGACCGGGGGCAGGCAGAGCAAGATGGGGGTCGGCAGCTAGGGGCTCTGTGACCATGGATAAGCCTGGAACCTTCTGTGGCCTTGACTATCCCACCTGTGTGAGTGGCAGACAATTCAACATGCCTCGTGTGACTTGTGAATTAGTCTGAGTGTCAAATGAGGTCATCCCACCGTCCACACTTGAAGTCTAGGATTAAGGGATGATGACAAACATATAAAGCAAGGTCTAGCTTCTTCAAGGACTGACCGAATGATCTGCTGCTTGGAGCCCCCTATAGAAGCCCCCCAGCCTTCAATTTCTGTTTGGTTTCTTAAACTTGTGTTGGTCTCTTTCCTCACCCCAAACATCCACGTGGAGGCTCCCCCTTGTGGCATGCGCTGGAATGACAGTTATCATTGCTCCCAGAGCAGGAAGGAACGAGGGTGGTGATGAGTGTGGAAGGAAACTGGAAAAGACCAGTGAAAAGAGTGAGGCCTGGGAAACGAGTGAGGCAAACCCGTGAAAGACATGAATCTTGAAACAGTGTGTTAGATGGATGGGACCTGGAGCCTCGTCAACCCATTTTACAGATGCAGACGCTGAGGTAGTAACAGGTATTTGTACACTGCCTTGCCAGTGAGTGTCCTATTACACCCGGTCTCCTGTGCACCACTCAAGTCAAGGAGCAAGCAGTGGGCACTGGTTCCCCTCTCCATCTAGCAGCGCCTGCAGGCATCTCAGCAGGTCAATGCTGAGAGCCTCTCCTTCCATCTGTTTTGGAGCCAGAGTTCTCAAACAGGTAGCTTGCCCCGTCTTAGTGGGGTGTGGGTATGGTGGTATGGAATGGACACACAATGAACTCCTTAGAGACCCCACATGACTGACTCAGTCCCTTATAAAATGTTTAAAGATTCAATTGTTTTTATTTCAAAGGCAGATTTACAAAGAGAAGGAAATTCAGAGAAAGATCTTCCATCTTCTGTTTCACTCTCCAAACGGCTGCCAGAGCCAGGTTGGTCAGGAGCCAGGAACTTCTTCTGGGTCTCCCAAGTGGAAACAGGGGCCCAAGGTCTTGGGCTGTCCTCCACTCTTTCCCAGGCCATAAGCACAGAGCTGGATCAAAGGTGGTGCAGCTGGGACTAGAACCAGAACTCATAAGGGATGCTGGTGCTTGATGGTAAAGGATTAGCTTTTTGAGCCACCATGCTGGCTCCTATCATAACATTTTAAAATCTATACCTTTTTTTTTTTTAAGATTTATTTTATTTTTATTGGAAAGGCGGATATACAGAGAGGAGAGACAAAGAGGAAGATCTTCTGTCCGATGATTCACTCCCCAGGCAGCCGCAACGGCTGGAGCTGAGCCAATCCAAAGCCAGGAGCCTCTTCTGGGTCTCCCACGCGGGCGCAGGATCCCAAGGCCTTGGGCCGTCCTCTTCTGCTTTCCCGGGCCACAGGCAGGAAGCTGGATGGGAAGCGGGGCGGCTGGGATTAGAACCGGTGCCTATATGGGATCCCGGGCGTGCAAGGCGAGGACCTTAACCGCTGCGCCACCACGCCGGGCCCAATCTATACCATTAAAAAAAAATCAGTTGTTTATTTTGTAAGTCAGAGTTACAGACAGAAAAAAGATCTTCCACCTGCAGGTTTTCTCCCTAAATAGCTGCAATAGCCAATGCTGAGCCAAGCCAAAATTAGGAGCTTTATCCATATGTCTTAAGTGGGTACAGGGCCCCATGAACTTGCGCCATCTGCTTTCCCAGGCTTTCCCAGGCCATTAGTAGGGAGCTGCATCAGAAGTGGAGCAGCCAGGACTGGGTAAGACTTCTGTATTGACTCCGGCATTACTGGTGGCAGCTTTGCTAACTATGCCACAATGCCAACCTCTAACCTGCATCTTCTAATTTTGTCCTCACTTGTAGTGAATTTTAGAGATGAGGACAATGAGTTCTTAAAGGTCAAGTCCCCAACTCACCAGGTGATTTGCCCGAGGCGAGGAGGAATGCTAGGGGAAAGATTACGGAGGGCATACAGAAGCCATTCCTTGGCTCCCCCTGCCTGTCCAGGAGACGGCCAAGTGATCAGCAAGCTGGAAACCACCTCCTCCATCAAGCAGGATTTCTTCAGGCATCCTTGGGTGCTGGAAACCTGGAGTAGCCTCCAGCTCTGTGTTCCAGGTTAGAGGAGAGGTAAGGCAGAGCAGAGGGGCAGGGAAGGGGTTGCTTCCCTAAGTGAAACTGTGCTGGACCTTCCAAACAGCTTCCTTACTGGCTGGCTGGCAGGAGGCCTGGGTTTCTGATTAGCCAGAATGCCCCGTGAAGACACAGCTGATGCTCAGGAAGCTGAGCAAGACTGCCGCTGCCCTGTGCTCTTGGCCAATCAGCAGGCAGCAGGGTAGAGCGTGCCGGGCTGTTCCTTAGCTGGCCCGGCCTAGGGGAGCCCAGAGGTCAGGAATACATAGGTATTGGAGCCAGGTCTCCTGGGTCCTGCTTCATAGATCTGTGTGTGACCTTGACTTCATCTTTCCAAGTCTCAGCTTTCTCATCAAGCAAATGGGGGAATAATATTACCTACCCGAAGACAGCCGGACACCTTGCATGAGCATATCATGCAAACAAGCCTGGCTTGCGGGAAGCGCTCAGTGGACACAATCTACTGTTAGAAAAGAATGTTAGGTCTGAGTTATGTGCTGGGGAAGGGTGGGGCTAGATGTGAGGTTTGGTTTGGCAGGTCGAGTGAAATGATACAAATGAAAATTTGGCCAAGCCTTCTGGGTTATGGCTTGCAGGCCTAAAAGTTTTCCCTGGAGATAAGTTGATGGGGTCCATTCATTTATTCATTCATTCCTGGGGCATGATCTTGGGAGCCTGGGGGTCCTGAGACTCTTGTGGTCCTGGGGTTCCCTTCTCAGCCTAGAGGGTGACCCAACTCAGGGGAGCCTGTAGGTGGCCAAACGTGATAGCCAGGGCCTTGGTGGCCAGCGGGTGTGTCGCATTGAGTGTTTTGGGAATTTTCTTGTCTCTAGCCTGTCCTTGGGCACTGCGTCTGAGTGGAGGCAGAGTGAGGCCTTCGTGGGAGAGGGGCAGCCAGGGGAAGCGGCTTGCCTGTCATGTTTACTGAGCTGCACTGAATTATGACTAAATGCCGAGAGCCGGCTTCAGGCGATTGCCTAAATCATTTAGGGGCTGACAAGGAAGGGAGGGAGAGGACCTGGAGAGCTGGGGATGCGGGGGGAGAATGTTCTTGTAATTCTTCAGTCTGAGGTACATTAAGGAGCCATAAGCCATGTCGAGAGCTTGAATTACATTAGAGAGATTATCCTGTTACAGTTCATAATCCAGGATAATATACCATCTTGGAGCACACCTGCCCGTGATAAATCTTACACTGTAATGGCCTGACCCTGGGGACCCTGGTGCGCTGGGGCAGCTGGTTGGGGCTATCGGAGGGGACATCACCTGGGTGGACAGTGTGCCTCACTGTCCTTCTGACTTGACTTTGTCCAGAGGGAGTGGGTGTCGCTAAGAGCTTTAACTGTCTCCATCCCGGGCTGGGGTGCCTGGCTCCCATCCTTGATCTGCCTTCTGCACCAGTGAGGCAGGTCATCTGTATTCTTGTCCCTAAGAATGTTCTCACTCTGTGCCTTTCCCTTCACCGCTCCAAACCCAGCCTGGTGTGCTACAATCTACCCACAACCCACATGGACACTACTGCCACCTCTACCCGCTGCCAGCGAGCTCCAGCCTGCAGCACTGACCCATCGCTGCAAACTGGGTGAGTTACCAGCTGGCCACGGTCCTGGAAAGCTTTTTGCAGAGGCTTCATCTCTCCAGCTCGACTGCCAGGACTCTGAGATCAGGAGTCATGATCACTGCCTCCGCACTTGGCGTGGACAGGTTCAGCTATGGGCTGCCGATCGCGCAGCCAGTGATGGCAGCATCAGGATGTGGCCCCCTCATCTGGCTCCAGGGGTGGTGCCCGCTCCAGGGCACTGTCTGGATCCGAGAGCTCAGTCCTATGTTGTTCATAAGCCTTGCCTCCCTCTCCCTGATCCGTCACATTTTTATTTAAAAGATTTATTTCTTTTCATTGTAAAGTCAGATATACAGAGAGAAGGAGAGACAGAGAGGAAGATCCTCCATCTGCTGGTTCACTCCCCAAGCTGCTGCAACTGCGCCAATCCAAAGCCAGAAACTTGGAGGCTCTTCTGGGTCTCCCACGTGGGTACAGGGTTCCAAGGCTTTGAACCACCCTCGCCTGCTTTCCCAGGCCACAAGCAGGGAGCTGGATGGGAAGCAGGGCTGTTGGGATTAGAACTGGTGCCCATATGGGATTCTGGTGTGTGCAAGGTGAGTACTTTAGCCCCCAGGCTACCACGCTGGGCCCGATGCATCACATTCTAACCTCAGGGAACATTACAAGCCACAGGGATGACTTGATCCTGGTGTATCATGGGGGAATGGTGGCTCAGCCCCTCAGCTTTAGCTTCAGCCTTTTGTCCAGAGGCCTCTGTCTACTGAGCCACCTCATTAAAATGCCCCCATTGACATTGGTTTCAGCCGATTGCTCTGTTCCCAGCTCCCAGGAGACCTGGTGGTGTCTGGATCCCTGCTACTTCACTGCCATCTCCCTGTCTGACGCCCACATCCGATGGGGGTCAGACTCAGCTTCCCCCAGTCACACCGTGAGCACCTCTACCTGGGCACGTTTGGCCTTCCTAAGGTTGGCTGTGTCCCAAGCCTTCAGCTAATCCAAGTCATTCATGACCTTATCAAAACAGGTATTCGTTACCTTAAATCAAATGTTCTCTGGGTGCTCAGCACTGGGTTATGTTTTTATTTCTTTCTTTCTTTTTATTGTAAAGTCAGATATACAGAGAGGAGGAGAGACAGAGAGGAAGATCTTCCATCTGCTGGTTCGCTCCCCGTGTGGCTGAAACAGCTGGAGTGGAGCTGATATGATGCCAGGTGCTTCTTCTGGATCTCCCACGTGGATGCAGGGTCCCAAGACTCTGGGCCATCCTAGACTGTTCTCCCAGGCTACAAGCAGGGAGCTAGATGGGAAGCAGGGTGCCAGGATCTGAACCGGTACCCATATGGGATCCCGGCATGTGCAAAGTGAGAACTTTAGTCTCTAGGCTACTGTGCCAGGCCCTGGGTTATCCTTTTTATCTGATTGACCTCCCATGTCAATCTTAGGTGATATGTTTTATAGCATTTCTATTCTGTAGTGTAAGTGCTCACAACTTAAGAAAGTCATGTGACCTCCGGCAACTAAATCATGTAATTAGTACCCCTCTCTTTCCTCCTCTGCAGACAAGAATAAAGCAAGAATCACCAGCTTTATCTGTAAAGAATTATTCAAGGTACAGTGGTGGGGACGGTGGCTGCTCTCCCTCCCCTCTGTGGGCTGGCCAGGCTCAGCTGGGTGGTTCTTCTGGTTGGCTCTTAGCAGCTGCACTCAGGTCATGCCCGGCTGACCTGTGGTCATGGAGAAATGACCGAGGTGCTGGGATGGCCAGGCCTCTTGTTCTTCAGGGACCC
Organism: Ochotona curzoniae; assembly: GCF_017591425.1. Classification (NCBI taxonomy): domain Eukaryota; kingdom Metazoa; phylum Chordata; class Mammalia; order Lagomorpha; family Ochotonidae; genus Ochotona; species Ochotona curzoniae. The sequence goes on along the minus strand of NW_024466004.1, from coordinate 6,767,163 downwards.
TCAATGGCCTCCTACCCAGGTGGATGTCAATTAGACATCTCAGAAATTTCACATTTCCGGTTCCAGGAGATGGGCGTGGTCTCCCTTCTACAACATTCCATAGGTTAAACATTCAGGAAAGGGGAAAGAAACGCCGCTTCTCAGTGGGGGAAATGTTGTAGTTGGAATATGTGTTCTTTTGGACTTAGGAATTTAGTTCTCAAGGAAATTCTGTGTTTGTGATACCAAGAGGATAAAACTTAATTCAGTGATCATGTTCAGAGGGGGAGCTTCTAGGACAGTTGAGTCAATTCGTTAAGGCAGACCCACTCGGCTGAATCCCAGTGGCTTCGTGGGGAGAGAGAGGCTGCACGAGGGCACGTCTTGTAAGATGCCTTGTGTCACCTTAGCACTCTGCCACCACCACAACAAAGGTCTGCCGGAGCTCAGCCCGTGAACGCACAGAACCGCGAGTCATGTAGCCTTCTTTTTCTTGGAAGACGTTGGACCAAGTCGGATATTTTGTTATAGCAACAGGAGGTTGACCAATACAAGGAGAGACAGTTCATTTTTAGCATTTTTAACTCACTGCTAGCTGTGTGACCTAGAGTAAGGAGCTGCCTGGGATTGTGGTTCCCAGCTGTGTTCTCATCTGTGAACCATAAATCCGTGGAAAGTCCTTGGCAGAGGGCCTGGCGCATGGTAAGCCCTCCCATGTTAGCTGCGGGTGTTTTTATTTCTAGTACACACATCTGACTCTGTGCTGGGGGGTGGTGGGTTACAAGAGGAGTGGCAAACACAGTTTATACTCCTGATAATAAATAATCTAGTTCATGAGATAAAATTAACACAGGCAGAGATCAAAGTGCTAATTCAAGGCACGGTGTAATTAAGGAGCCCACAAGAGGTATGGCTAACACACACCTGAGGAACTTGGAGGACAAAGATTGGATGTGGGGCTGAGTGGCCCCTGAAGCCTTCAACAGGGAGAAGGCGTCCCGAGGGGCACAGTAGTGCAGTGGGAGGGGAGTATAATGATTAAAGGTATGGATTCTGTAGCCAAGCTCCCTTATTGCTTATTATTATTGTTATTATTGTTGCATTTACTTATTTGAAGGTGAAACAACAGAGATGATAGAGAGACCCTCTGTCTGCTGATTCACTTCTCAGCCGAAAGCCTGGAACCCTCTGAGACTCCCATGTTGGTGGCGGCAGGGGCCCAAGCACGGGCATCTTATGCTGCCTTCCCAGGCGTAGTAACAGGGAGCTAGTTCAGAAGTGGAACAGCCAGGACTTGAACCAATACTCCTACTGGATGAAGGCAGCTTAATTGGCTAAGCTATGACACTGGCACCCAAGCTCTCTGTTTTTGAGTCTTAGCTGGTACCACTCTAGATGTTTATGTGATCTTTGCAAGTTACCTAGCTTCTCTTTGCCTCTCTTCTCTTCTGTGTGACTATGTCCTTGAGGCTCAAGATTTAGCTCCCATAAGGCCCTTCTGTGGGGTTGGACAGGTAGTAAGTACTGACCAAGCTGAGCTGACCTTACAGAGAACTCCATGAAGCACAGGTGCAGAGTCCCACGAGACAGTGGCCATGAATGTGATTGGGGAGGCTCATGGTGCCAAGCCCGGGGACACGTGAGTGCAGCGTCAGGCTTTATGTGGAAGCAAATGTTCTGGGAGGCAGACATTCCAGGAATCAGGAGCTGAGGCAGAGAGGAGAGGGAGGGGAGGGCTTCAGGACCCTCTAGTCCAGCTGGAGAAGCTTGCACTTGAACCTTGGGGACAAATAGGAGCCACCATCAGTTTCTAACAAGGAGAATTGCTTTCTGGGCTTCACTGTGGGGAGAGATTCCCAATTGGGGTGTTAGAAAATTATCAAAGGCAGGGAGAGAGGTTAGGAGGACCAAGGTCCTTGCCACATTCCAAGACTGGGAACTGCTACAGCTGGGTGCGGACAGAGGAAGAGGGCAGGGCTAGCAGCACGTGCTGGGAATTGCTGCCGGCTCTAAGGAGCGCTTGCTCCCTGTTCATTCCACCCACTATGTTGGCTTCTAGAAGCCCTGGCTCATGGGAAGCCCAGAGAACGGGCTGCATCCCACCCGGCATCACCTGGCCCAAAAGAAGTGATTCTGGGAGCTTGGCTATGTCCCAGAGTGGCAGACTGGGACAAGGGACCCAGCCCTGGCTCTGTGTGTGCATGTGTGTGAGCAGGTGCACATGTGACAGGGAGTGCGTGAAGAAGAAAGCCGAGGGAGGACCATATGTCCACATTCTTTGAGGAACAGTTGACTCCTTGGGTGGGTGAGGGTGTCGGTGAGAACTGACAAGTCGAGTCACAGGACTGGGCCCGCATTAGCAAACAATGTCCCTGGTGCCAGGCCCTGTTTGAACTCCGCTTGTCCCATTTTCCAGATAACGCTCCTTCTCCCTCTGTCTCAAGCCATCTGGCCTTTTCTGCCATGGTTGCTTTCTCTCTTACACACTGTGCTCAGCGTTGGAGGTGAGCAGGGCTTCTAACAGTGAGGGTGCCCCCTTTTGGGACCCCAGGCCAGGCCCCTGGGTGCAAACCCTGACCCTGCCCTTGTTGCCTCCTGTAAGAAACAAGCAAACACTGGGTGCCCCTCCTCCGGAGACCTGGCTTGGAGGAGTGTGAAGGGGAGGGACACCCTTGGCTTATCACAGGAGGAAGTGAAGGTCAAGGCCACTGCTTGGCAAAGTTGCTCTTGGGCGTGTGGCCCTCATTTGCCTTTACTCTACTCTGTCATTCTGGGGCAAGAAAAGCATGGAAAGAAGTCAGAAGGGACTAGGTTCCAACCCCAATCCTACCCATACTGGCTGTGGGGTTGGTGGCATGTCGCTGGTCCGGGGACACAGAGTCCTGTCGTGTCCATGGCTGGCTGGCACACGGGGGGAGAATTCAGCAGGAAAGCGAACCTCCATGTCGGCATAAGCACAGTCTTTCTGTTTGCCGCATGGCTTCTGTTTGCTCATTCCCTTTCACCTTCATCCCTTTAAGACTGCAGCTGTGCTGGAGTCTGGGGAGACTGAGGGAGCAGGAGTGCTGCTCTGGGCTCCCCAAGACAGTCCCTTTCCCAGCCTGTCCAGTCCAGCCTGTCCATTTCAGGAAGTGGGGAGTCCTCGTGGGTTTCTGAGGAAGGGGAAGGGAGTGATGCCATCAGAGCTTGGCGCTTTTGGAATGCCGGGACCCCTTGGTGCCTTGGCAGTGCGTGCGTGCCTGTGCCAGTGCGTATGTATTTGCACGGTGTAAGTGGGGCAGCCCAGCCTGTCTGCAGTCTCTCCCTGGCCCCTCTTCTTCATCTCCTCCTCTCCCTCGCCATCAACCCCGCTCCCCATTCCTCTCCCCTGGTTCCCCCTGCGGCTTGCCAGCTGCCAGCCGATGACACCTCCTTTCATGTTTGGGGCTGAGCGGGGCTTTGAATGTTCGTTTGATTCCGTTAAGATAATAGCTGGTTCACTGTCAGATGCAGACTGATCAGTTAAAACCTTAATCACTGCCTGTCTCCTAGCACGGCACTTATTTTTTAAGAGATTAATCCCCGCAGCCCTGCTCTGGCTCACATTCGCCTTGGAAAAAAAATAAGTCAGTTTTCTGCAATCCTTGTTATTATTATTGTGATTGTTGTGGCTCTGTTCTTTTGCAGGGTGACCCCGCATTTCTGTCCTTCCCTCCTCATCCAGCTGCTCCCTGATCTTCCTCCACTGCTGGGCTTTCTCCGTCTCTCTCTTACTCATTCCACTGTGGCTCCCTTGATATGGTATATGAGGAGTATCCAGGGATAGTCGGAGTGTGGGCACAGTAGCTTTCTACAAGCCCTTGCTGTGACCTCATGCAGGCCCGTGTTATGTCCACAGTGCTGAGTAGGACTCAGTGTGGGATGTGGTCTCATGCCCTTGGGCAGAGCTCCATCCCAGATATGCCTGTCCTGACTGCCCTGTCCTTCCCAGACCTTTTTGCACTGGGTGACCTTGGAATGTAACTTCAAGTGCACAGTGAGCATTGGACACAGAAGCTAAGCTGCCACCTGGGACACCTGGGTTTGAGTCTGGTTCTGCTCCTGATCCCAGCTTCCTGCAAATGTGCATACTGGGGGACATGGGTCCCTATCACCTGTATGTGGGAGACTGGTATTGAACTCCAGGCTCCTGGTTTCAGGCTGGCATAGCCTCGGATCTTGTAGGCATTTGGGGAGTGAGCCAATGTGTGGAAGATCTCTCTTTCTCCTCTCTCTGCCTTTCCAGTAAAATGAAATTACTTCAAATTTTGAAATAGGTATGAGGAAGTACTTTAGGGCAGCGGTGAACACTGAATGCAAGAAGTGCTCCCAAGAAGGGCCAGGCACAAAGCAGGGCTCTCACCTCCCAGATTCCATGGACAGATTCTTTTTTTGAGGCTGCCCAGGCCTAAAGCTGCCATGTCCCTTCTGGACCACCTGGCAGGCCCTCTTCACTCCATCACAAACTCATCATACTAACAAGCCTCACCAGGATAGGGAAGGGGACTTGCCCCGACCCCTGAAGTTTTGCTTCTACAGTTTGCACTCTAAGCTAGATTCTGACCAAGGAAAGGAAACAAGAGGCAATGAAGTCCAAGCTCTTGGGATACAAGACAAGGCTGAAGGTCAGAGAGGGCTGTCTTGCCTTGGACCACACTGTGAGTTACTGCAGGGCTGGAACTAGAACTGGGCCCTGACTGTTGACTGAATCGTGGAGAGGCAGTTAAGTGACCATCCAGTGCTTACTGAGCACCTACAATGGGCCCAGTTCTAAGCTATCAAAGAGAACAACCAGGCTGGGCCAAACCAGATAACACTTTCAGGCACAGCCAGGCTTTTTGGAGGGGTTGGGGTGGGCAGGATTGGGCATAGCAGGACTCCTGGGCAGGGAGATGGAGCTGAGGACACTGGTTGCATTCCTGGGGCTGAGGCCATGCAGCCAATCTGGACTCAGTGGGAGGAGCTTACAGCGGTCAGGAGCTGTCTGCAACCTCTGTGTCCTGGAAGGTAGCAATAAGAAGTAAACGGTGGAGTTTGTAATGGCAGAGTGGACAGGAGAAGGGTGAACTTTCCTGGCCTGGAGGCAGGGGCACAAGTGGCCTAGAGGCCCAGCATCCTGATCCTTGGGGACATTCCCTCTTTCCTTCCCAAGATTGCCTGGATTCTCATCACTTGGTTGAGTCACTCAACTTCTCTGACACTCTGCTTTGATAAGATTGAACAATAGTAGGCTGCCCAGAACACGCCAGGAGGTGTCTAGGCAGGTGTCAGTCATGACTCTCCTGTGTTGGCACAGGCTTGTTCTAGGTGCTACGGACACCGAGTGGAATAAGACCTGTTCCCTGCTGGCAGGTGCGCATAGCCAAGTGGGGAGGCAAATGGGTAAACTCTTTTTTTTTTTAAAAAAAAAAAAAAAAGATTTATTTATTTTTATATTTTTTTAATTGTTATTAACATTGTATTATGTGATACAGTTTTATAGGCACTGGGGATTCCCCCCACCCCTCCCATACCCCTCCTCCAAATGGGTAAACTCTTCATTAACATTCTGTATGGGGCATATGGATAGCCTAGCTACAGGGGCTGAGGAGTGGCCTGCTGGAAGAGGACTTGTATGTGCAGTGTGAGCCGTAAGTGAGAAGCAGTTGAGCCAGATTCTGTGAGAGATATAGGGTGGCCCATGGCCCTTCCCTGGGTCCTTAGGATCAAGTGCATGGTGAGCCCAGGTGAGGTTTCTTGGGGAGCATCTAGACCATTGTACTTAAACCTGGCCACAGGGAAAAATCACAAGATATGTAGTGTAACCTTGGAGTGTATATCAGGACCAGGCTGCCACAGTTACTGACACTTGTATAATGGACAGAATGTCCAGATGCACATGGAAGACATGGCAGCAAGCTCATCTAGGCTAACAGAGGATGCTGGGTGCCACATCAAAGGATGGACAGCAGAGCAGGTGGGACAACTCTCCTGGCCAAGCTTTGCAGCAAGTGTTGGGGTCTATGGATGCACGCTGAGGTGGACTTGGTCAACCAATAGACCTTGGAAAGATTTTCTCAACTTTGGTGCAACGAAGCTGAAAACATCTCAGAACTATCAAAACCATTCAAGTAATACCCTTGGAACATTACTCTTCACTTTGGGGTCTCTAAGGCATCATCAAGTGATTGTCTCCAATCCCCGGGTGTGCTGATGTAATCTGACAGCAGGGAGCAACCCTTTCTTCTTCGCACCCCCCCCCCCCCAGCAGACACCGGAGAAAAAAAGAACTGAAACATTTGTCCCACCCACCTTCCTCCATACCTTGACCCTCCTCACCCTAATTAGAGGCCCGTATGGGCGTGCATCCCTCTCAACTACATAAAAAAAAAATTACATTTAAAATTTAAGTGCACAGTGAGGGCTTGCATTGGGGCCCCAGAATTCTATGGCTCTTCTTGGGATCCAGGCTCCTGACCAGAGGAGGAGTGGGCGACAGGGAGGATGGGATGGGGATGAGGATGATAGAGGTGAGGATGGCGTGGAAGAGCTGGTGTTGGATGGGGCAGGGGTGGGGCGGGTGCAGAGGGCCGGGCTGGACTCAGTTTCCGTTGGAGTCGGGGGCTGCAGAGGGCTTAGAAGCCTGATGCCTCCTCCTCCTGCTCCCCACCCCCAGCTTCCTGCCCCAGCAGGAGGCGGCCCAGGGTTAATGGCGTGACATCCCTGCGGCTGTCTGCCCGCAGGCTTCTGATGCCTTTTCTAATTTGGTGAGCGCAGCAGATTAGAAGGCTGGGAGAGGAGAGTTTTCCTCTCGCAGGTTATTATCTTGCCAACTCCCCCGGCGCCCAAGGGAGGGAGTCAGCGTGTTCCCCGAGAAAAGGAAGCAGGGCCTGGCATTCTGGATGGGCGCCCCTGGGGAGCAGGTAGAGGGCGGGGTGAGGGGCTGCTGCAAATCACACTGCTGCTATTAATGGAGCTGGTGCTGGTGGAAATGGGAGCAGCCGTCACTGTGGCGGCAGGCAGTGACAGTGGCATGGGGGCTGCTGGAGGGAGATGGGCCTGCCAGCACAGGGGAAAAGGGGGCTTCCCAAAGTGGAGCTCACTCAGGCCTTTGCCCTGTTTGCCCTGAAGGGTCCTCAGTTGGTCTCTTCCTGAAGCAGGGCCAGTCTCTTCAGTCCTCCTCCATCCCTCTCCCCCACACCTCTTCTCAGTTCTATCCCTGAGGTCTGGCTCCAGGTGAACCCCAGCTCCCCCCACCCCTGGGCTGCAGGTCACCTGGAGATGTAACCACACACCTGACCCTCCTGGCTTACCCTGGGGAGCAAGAGAATGACAAGGAAAGAGGAAAAGGCAGCAAAAAGAAAAAAAAAAAAAAAGCTGGAGGAGAGTGGCTGGAAAGGAGGATCACCTGGGCTCAGGGCTGCCACCCCACTGACTGAGTCAGGGCATGGACTTGGAAAGACACCAAGGGTGGGACCCCAGGGATTTAAGCGAGGGTCCTGGAATAACCAAGTATGGATGAGTCCAGGGTTGCTGATGGGTAAGGAGGCCTGTGCCATTAGAGTGACCTGTATGAGTTTTGAAAGGCAAGTTCAGTCCAAGGGTTTAGATGGAGGGGAGGGTGTGGGTTAGGTCTCCACAGGTTCTGAGGAGATGCTGGCATCTTGAGCAATGTCCTATTCTGCAGCTACCCACACTCAGCCTTCTGGGCTCAAGCACTGCCTCCTCTGGGAAGCCCTTCTGGACTAGCCCACAGCCTGCTTTAGGAGCTGGGTTCCTCTAATAGTCCTTGCTGTTTCTGACGTGTCTTCAAGCTCACGTAGTTTGCTCTTGAAAGCAGTAACTTTGACTTCTGCAGCTTCCTCCCAGAGACTAACAAAAGGGCCCAGTACAATGACTCTATTGGCTGATCCTTCCCTTGCAAAATTCCAACATCTCACATTGGCACTGGTGTCCCGGATGCTCCTCTTCCTATCCAACTTCCTGCTTATGACCTGGGAAAGCAGCAGAGGGTGGCCCAGCTCCTTGGGACCCTGCACTTACATGGGAGACCTGGGGAAAGTTCCTGGCTCCTGGCTGCTGGCTTCGGATTGGTTCTTCTCCCAAGCTGTGGCCACTTGGGACTTAAACCAGTGGATGGAAGAGCTTTCCTCTGTCTCTCCTTCTCTGCAAATCTGAAAGAGATAAATAAATCTTTAAAATTAAAAAAAAAAAGTCTAAAAAACAAAACAAACCCAAGCACATTGTAGGATGATTACGCACTTGATGAACCAGTGCTGTTAAAAAAATGCCTTCAACTCCGAAGCTTGGCAACTCTGGATCCAGACAGGGGTCCTCTGGCCAGGCAAACCTCTAGCTAATGACAAAAGTTCCAGTTAGCCCGCCCTGGTAAGGTAAAAGACTGGATGACCCAAGGCTTGGAAATCAGGAATGTGAGTCCTAACTGTGCCTTGACCCCTGGACGAGGTGACCCCAGGCTGGGCTCTGCTTCTCTATGGACCCCAGGACACATAGGATCTGAACAAGGTGCAGGTCTTGCCAGAAGGCTGTGGCCTCTGTGGGAGTGTGCCTGCCTGGAGGCTACCTTGACTTCACAGAGACCAACCCTACTGAGTCACAGCTGAGAAGATAGAGGGAGGAAAGATGGGGAGTGCTTGGGAAGAGCAGGACTGCTGTGCAGGGTGGGACCTGGGGGAAGGCAGGCACCTGACCAAGCAGCCTACTGAGCCTCTGCCAGCCCCAGGGTGTGGTGGGAAACCAGCTTGGTTGGTAATGGTCGGGGCGAGGTACCAGGTCTGGCCTCAAGGAGCCCCCTTGGACATTCTAGACCCTACCCAGCAAAGTGGGGCCCTTCACGTATTAGACATCGGAGGGACTCATTTTCAAGGCTTCCATGTGACAAAATGGCCCCCATGATAATGGATCATAAGTAAATAATGTAGAACACAATTCAAGCCAGAGGTGGGAGTGGGGGTGGGAGGACCGCATGACCTAGAGTGGGCCCTGCCAGCAGTGCCACACACCATGCGCAGAGAAAGGCAGAGCCGGCATCGCTGGAGTCTGTTGCTTCATTTTTGCCATCCTCTGGAGCATCATCCTCTTACACCTGCAGCTTAAAGGCTGTGATGTGTTGGGCTACAGGGTTGAGATGTTGCAACGGAAGCCAGCTCCAGTGATTTCAAGTTGTTACAAACTTGCTATGGGAATGCAGAATTGGGGCAGTCCTGCCTGTTGTGGGCTGACTGTGTGCCTGAGAGTAACCACCATCCTGGTCTTTACCAACAGCTAGGTAAAAGATGATAGCCTAATGTGAAGCGCCTGTGTCTATTTTCAAAACCCCATAGTAACTCGAGTCCCTGCTTCGCTGACAGCACAGCAGAAGGGTTTTCCAGGGAATATTTTCTTACCGACACCAAATTGCTCGTGCCTGGGGATAATAAAACAGCAGATCCACTTTTGGTCGAATTTATTGTTTAACAAGGAACCCTTTCATTGCCTGCTCCCGCTGCTTCCCCTCACCCCCACTTCCCCTTTGCTTCTTCTACTGATTTTGCACGTGTACAGCCCCCACAGGGCGGTCATTTTGGCTGCAAAACCTGCCCCATTCCAGGCAAGTTAGGAAAACAAGCAAACAGCAGTTATTTTTCAAACCTAAGGCTAGCCTCCTTTGGGAAGCCTTCCCAGACTACCCTCCCCGTTTACCCCCACTCCTCCGCCAGTTTTTGGATTTCTGTTCTAGGTTCCCCTCATTTGGGTCATGTGTGACGTAGCCTCTAAAACCTTGTCTTTCAAGCGTTGTGTACTGTCTCTGAGAGACAGTGCCCTTGGCTTACTTTTTTCTGTGCGTTGAATGTTTCTCACACATGGCAGGTGCTGGGGACCTGTTTTTCCCAAGCAATTCAACTAAGCTCCTTTGTCAGACTTGGGATCCCTGAATCCCAAGCTGTGGGGGCCTGGAGGGAATCAGTAGGTCTTAGTTCTCCTTTCCTGGGGATGTGCAGCAATTTCTGCGGGTACTTCTGGTTATCCTAGCCAGGAAAGGGGCTAGCATATGTGTGCATGTGTGTGTGTGTGTGTGTGCGTCTGTGTGTGTGTGCATATGTGTGTGAGAGGACATTGGCACCTTGTGGTTACAGGTCTGGAGTGGATCCCTTGTCCAGTGCAAGGTTCTGGGCGGTAGTGTCACACCCCTGGTGACCACTGTCTCTTATAAGGCTGCTCGAGTTGACAGGAGGCTGGGAAGGCTGCCCTACCTCCCGTGCCCAGCCCTGGCAGCATAGCCCCATGCACTGCTGTAAGCAAGCGTGTGGATGCAAATTCCCAGACACCACCAGAGCTCTCCGTGGGACAGGAAGGGCTTTGGGTAGCCCATGGAGTTGCTGTCCTACTGGGACTCACACCAGGCACGTGGCAGAGGAAAGACATTCATGCCTCCTGCTGACCAGGGTCTGTTTTTTCAAAAAGAAAACTATTTTTACTTGAAAGACAAATTTTTTTACAGAGAAAAGAAATCTTCTATCAGTTGGTTCACTCCCCAAATGGCCACAATGCCCGGAGCCAGGCCAATCTGAAGCCAGGATCCAGGAGCTTCTGCCAGCTCTTCTGTGTGGTTGTCATGGCCCAGAGACTCAGGTAATCTTACACTGCCTTCCCAGGCACGTTAGCAGGGAGATGCATTGGAAGTGGAGCGGCTAGAACTTGAACTGGTGCACATACGGAATGCTTGCACTGCAGACAGAGGCTTTACCTATTAAGTAAGGCAGGAGTCCTCCCTCTCAGTTTCTTATCTCTAAAGCAGAATTTGATAACACAGGCCACAGGTGCATAGGAGGCCCAGCTGGGACACTGGCCTGGAATGTAGCTGCATCTGTGCCTGTTGGGGGTCAGCCTGTTTCTTGTCCCTCTTTAAGCACTTATATTGGTGAGGGGAGGAAGACATATGTCACAGCCCAGCAGCGACACTAACAACCAGGCACACTCTTGAGGGTCTGGGAAAAGCCAGAACTGCAACTGGACCCCTCACTGCCAAAAGCGGCTGCGTTTATACCCCTTTCTCCTTTATCTCCTCTCTCCTTTTCTTCCATCTCTCCGCTGCTCTTCTCTGTTCTCATCCCCATACTTTCTGCTGCATTTCTCTGTTCTTGTCCCCGTACTTTCTCTCCGTACTGCTTTTGTACCCCTCTCTGTCACTTTTACTCCCCATTCACCTTAGTTTTTCCACCCGAAGATCTTAGCCCCTCTTCCCCTCTCTGCCGCCCTGTTCTTCCGTCTGTCATTCTTCTCTCCGTCTTTCTCCTCGTTGTCCCCCTCCTTAGCTTTTAGCGGCTGCTTTTATACCCTTCTCCACCAATCACTTCTCCCCGTGGGTCCACTTGGCGTTACCTGATAGGCCAATGACATAATCGCAGCGAGGGCATCAGCCTATGCCTAAGACTTCCTGTTTACCTGCTAGTGAGACCAACCCCCCCTCCTGGCCCGGGGCCAGCCTCCCTTCTGCGAAGGCCTTCCCTATTCTGGCTTTCCTATTCCAGGGAGCGGCTTCAGCACCCCACTCCCCACAGACATACTCTGTTCCTCCCAGGTTCTCAGGGAAAGGAAGGGAGCAAAGCAAGGAAGGAATGAGGAGTCCCAGGCCTGTGGGTGCAGGCAGGAGAGCTGGGAGTCTAGGAGGCCCCCTTGGGGTGAGCGGCGGGTTCCATCCTGCTGAGACCTGCATGCCACTTCCCCACCCAGACAGCAGCAATTATGGAAATCAAACAGTTGACACCAATTATGCCAGGCAGAGAGGACAGCAGCTGCATGGGTGCCTGGGTTTTGCATATCTTAATGTGGACTGACAGCTGCAGACCCATGGAAGCCCCAGCCCTACCAGCTCTCAGCTGGTTTTGCGGCACCAATTTTTCAGAGCCAAATTACTGCTAGGGTCGGCCTATTGGTGAGATAGCCAACTGCATCTCTAGGTGGATCTGCTGGCTCCTCTAGGGTTCTGGGGAGCCACACTGGATGCCCAGACATGGCTGAGACCACCCTTATGCAGAGGGTATGAAGTGACCTTAAGCTCTGGGTCTGTAGGAAGCACCTATCACGTCCTCCATGGCCTGCTCAGGAGGCCTGGTGTGTGCGGTCACAGGGCTTTCAGCTGCGGGGTGCTCAAGCTCACTGTAGCCATGCTGCAGGGACCAGTCCTGGTAGCATGAGAAGCGAGGGCTCCACTCCCAGCAGACAGAAGATGTCCCAGATATTTTCTTGTTTTTGGGAGTTACTCCATTCATGTCTGTGAGGAGCCAAGGGTTACCAGCCACACACCAAAGCACCTGCCTGGGGACAGTGGTCACCAGGATCCCCAGTCTGCCCGGTGCGGGGTGTGTGAGAATATCTCTGTCAAGGGGACATATAGGGACTCAGCAGGGGCTGGGTTTCCCGGAAGGGTTGGGACTGGATGCTAACACTAAGGCAGTTCCAAATCACGCCAGTCCTTGGGCTCTGGTAAGTGCGTGTTTTCTCTGTGGACACCCTGAATCAATCTCTGGTCCAGCTCCAGGGGCCCAGGGAAGGCCGATTCTGGACTCCCTCCCTGCTGAAGACACAGGTACTGTGGTAGAAGATGCCAGCATGGCAGGGGGTGCTGGGAGCAGAGACACGCAGGCAGATCTCAGTGGCCACAGCCATGGCCATGTGGGTGCCAAGTGGAAGTGAGTAAGACTCCACTGCTGTGGCTGTCCCATGTGTGCTGGAGGAAGGAGGTGGAGTTCCCTATGGCCTAGACGAAACAGCATCCTGCCGTTGTGCCCTATTTGGGTGAGGTGTGGCTCCTCGCCTGTCAGCCGCCCAGGCCTGAATGTCACCATTGCTGGCTTTGTCTGGACAGCAAGTACGTATGCCCTGTGAGGCAGAGCAAGCAGGATTCCTGGGGATGACACAGGGAGCCCAGCTCATCCTCTGCCCTCTTCCCTACCCCAGGAACAAGAAAAAGAAAGATCTGTTGGAAATGCCCTCCCCCTGCCCTCTGTTCCCTGCCCCAGTCCTTCTCTTTCTGCTTTCACTGACTTAAAAGAAAAATAAAATACATTCCAGAAACCAAACGCAAACCAGAAAATGCTTAAAGATGTTTTAATGACTTAAACACAGGGGCCGGTTTGTGTCTAAAAGTTTCCACATTAAAAAAAAAAGCAAATTCAATATTAAATATCCTTTCTCCTGGCCCCCTCCCTGGCTGCTTGGCTGCCCCTCCTGGCTCCCGGAGTCTTTGGGGTGCTGCTTGTGCCCCGGTTTTCCCGTGCACCGCTGTCTTCAGCTGTGGGTTATTAGCACCCGGTGTGAACAGAGACCAGGCCCCTCCATAAAGTTTATATTCACATTCCAAAAGAGAAAAAACAAGGAAAAGGGAGAAAAACAACACCCTCGACACAGGCGCGATTGCTCCAGCAAGTGGGGGTTGGCTGCACCCCACCCCATGCCCCCTCCTCTAAGGTTCTGGGCCAGAAACTGTTAACTAGCAGCTGACAGATTTCAACAGCAGGAATTAGATCCTCATTGGGCTCAGGATTAGCCCAAATCTTCCATCTCATTACTGCTCTGCTTCATGGGCACTCCCTTCCTTGGAGCTAGGGGATCGGGATTCTGGTGGGCATTCTTGCTATCTGAACTGGGGTTGGCTGGGGCCAGGACGCAGGGTGGGCACAGGTGAGTGGTGAGGTGTAGGGATCTAGGATGGAGGCTGGCACAAGCTAGCTGGAGGCCTGCAGGAATGGCTTGAGTGCGTTTGTCAGGTGGAATGGTTCCCTGGGCATGGAGAAGTTATGGAGAAGAAGGGGCAGGTGTTTCTGTCCGTATTCTTTCAGGGGATGCCAAAGGTTGAGAATAACAAGGGGGATGGAGGTACTTCCTGAGCAGTGACTACCTGTTGCGGTTTATTGTGAACTCTTCTGCTTTCCATCCTTACAGGAGCCTCATGGTGCAGGCACGACCAGGACAGGTGACAATGCTGAGTGTAGAGGTGCAAGGAACTTGCCCCAGGACACAGCTGGTTGGGAGGAGAGCCAGGACCCACACCTAGGCCTCAGAGGCCCCCTGGCATTCTGCCCCTGCCTGGGATACATTGCTTACCTTGTCAAGGTATGCTAAGGCCTTCTTGCTTAAAGATTGGTTTAGTTACATAAAAGAGTGACAGAGAAAGAGAGGGATCTTCCACTTGCAGATTCTTTCCCTAACTTGCTGAAACAACTGCTGCTGGTGGTGGTGGCAGGGTGCTGGGCTGGGCTGGAGGTAGGAGCCAGAACCTATATCCTGGTCTCCCACCTGGCTGGCAGGGAACCAGGTGCTTGGGCCACCATCAGTTGTCTTCCCAGGAGAATTGGCAGGGAGCTGGATAGGAAGTGGAGTAGCTGAGTCTCAAACTAGAGCTTTGAGATGGGATATGGGCCATGTAAGCAGAAACTTCACCTTCTGTGCCACAACACTGCTGAAATGTCTGTCCCTAAGCTGTTCATCTGCCACGGGATGGCCTGAATCTTGGTGTTTCCCCAGAACCCCTGTTGGAGTTTAGCTTACCCCCCAGGGGAGGCCCTGAGCAGAGGATGAGGTCTTAAGCGAGGAAAGCAGCCACGGAGGGCTGGTGATGCCTTAGCAGATCCTGAGGCCCCCAGTGCCTTGGACTTGACCCTCCCAAACCCCAGGATTTCAGTGATCACTCCTGCAGATCAGGTCCTCAGGCTAAGGAAGTTTGTTGCAATAGCCTGAATGGACTAAGATACAATCGAGAAGGTTAAGTCCAAATCCCTGCTGGCATAATTCTTTTTCTTTTTAAAATGCATTTTATTTATTTGAAAGCAGAATATCTCTCTCTCTCTCTCTCTCTCACACACACACACACACACATACACACACACAAATACACAGAGATCTTCCATTCATTGGCATACTCCCTAATTGGCCACAACAACTGGGTTGAGTCAGGCCAAAGCTAGAAACTTCTAGGTCTCCTACATGGGTACAGGAGCCTAGGGTTTTGAGCCATCTTCTGCTGCTTCCCCAGGTACATTAGCAGGGAGCCGGATCAGAAACAGAGCAACCAGGACTAGAACCGGTACCCACATGGGCTGCAGGCACTGTCTACGGCAGCTTAACATGATACACCACAATACTGGCCCAAGCTGACATAATTCTAGCCATTTTCTGTTATTCTTTTTAAAAAACTGCTTGTTTATCTCAATCGTAATCATTTGAAAGATGATAGAGAAAGCAAGCATCCATGTGCTGGCTCAATTCCCAAATGCCTGTAACAGCAGGGCTGGAGTCGTTGGGTCTCCCACGTGGTGTCAGGCACCCAGTCCCTTGAGCCATCACTGCTGCCTCCCAGGGTGTGCCTTGGCAGGAAGCTGGAGCCAGGTGTTGAACCCAGACCCTGTGATGTGGGGTGCAGGCACCCTGTCCCTTCCATTATCCCTTCCAAGGCCAGGACCAGCATTGATTCTGTCTTGTGCTGATATGAAAGCTGTTATGGCAGGATTCAGGTGAGGGGTATGACGTTTCACCCTGTGCTTCCTCGACTCATGGAGGCAGCTGACTGGGTGTGAGTGCCCATTTGCCTTGAGGTCTGGGAGAGAGGGTAGATGTTGCTAGAATGGAGAAGGGTGGTGGAGAAGAGGGCTGGAGCCCTCAAGGCATCTGGAAGTTTGGCCTCCTGAGAGCTGGACTGCAGAGGCACTCCAGCTGAGGATGGTTTCTTGTCCTCGGAGAAAGCTGCGAGGAAGAGGTGATGCTGGTAAAAATGCAAATGCCTGGATGCAGAGGCTGCAGTGGGATAGTCACCTCACTAGCTCTTCTTGGAATGTCTTGTGTGCCCCATGGACCATGCAACGGTCAGCCTAGGGTAAGGAAGTGCCTGGGTATTCTGAAGCCCTCCCAAATCCTTCCTTTCACCACATGGGACTTGGAGCGGTTGTAATACTTTTACACTTTGCGTGCGCTTTGCAAAGCCAAATGGCTTTGTCAGTTTAGGCATGCGAATGTGTTTTGTGTAGAACTTGGACAGCTCATCAGACCTTTGCTTGGGTGTATTTAGAAATGCAAGGCTAGAGAAAGGTAAGTAAAAATTTGCAGGAGAACTTCAAATAGTAGATTTGCAAAGAGAAAGCATGTATGAGGTGTTTCGTTCAGTTTTTATTTGGAGAGGAGCCTGTTAGGGAAGAGAGCTGGGAGGTAGAGAGAGCGAGCAACGGTCTGGGCAGGCTGAGCCCAAGGAGGCCAGAATGGTAAGGGGGCTCTTCCCAGCAGGAGGAGGAGCATCACTTTGTGCAGAGAGCAAACCGCTTTCCTGAAGGCAAAGTCACTCTCTCATCAGTGACCTGAGTTTCCCTCTCGCTCCGTTACTACGAGTCTCCTAAAGGTCTCCAGGAGCTCCCAGGCTCTAACATTTCAATCAGAGCTTTGGGAGACCCTCCAGGGACACAGAGGTGATTTAGACTCTGCCTTTACCCTTGGGAGAAGCCAGAGGCTGCTGGTTTTATCAGGAGACAGAAACTGACATACATGGTGAGGGTGGCAGCTGGCATCCCATGTTGAGTGCCAGTTCGAGCCTAGCTCTCTGCTTCAAATTCTGCTTCTCCACTAGTGTGCCTGGGAAGGCAGCTGAGAATGGACCAGGTGCTTGGGTCTCTGCTCTCGTGTGGAAGACTCTGGTGGAGTTACAGTTTCCTGATTTTGATGTGATCTAGGCTGTGCCTTTTGCAGTCATTTGGAGAGTAGGCTAGAGGATAGAGGATTTTTTGTCTCTTTATTTTGGTGCAAAAAATGTTTTTGAGAGTTATGCAAAATTTTTTCATATATATGCATTTCCAATAAGTTTTCTGAAGCTCTCTTATATGTGTTACAATCAATACAGCTAACCTGCTTAACAGCTTGAAAAGATGAATTTGGCTGAATAGATCTTATACATGGGGAGAGTGCAGTGACACGTAATTGGGATTTGAACTTTAGATTCTGTGTCTCAAGTCTGTGCCCTTAACTGTTTTAGTGTTCCAAGGCCAGGACATGCAGGTGCACTCAGGATGCCCAGAAGCACTGGAGAGGACCACTGGCCCTCGCCTTGGAGATCTGGAAAGGTCCCTTGGAGGAGGTGATCTCTGAGTTGCCTCCATGGTCATGAGTGAGAGCTAGGGAGGCGAGAGCTGTAGGGAAGCTGATGACCAGGACCAGGCATCATGGGGTATGGACCCTGGTGTTCCATGTGCGAGAGACATGCTGCTGAAAATGTCTAGTACCAACTAGGTGTGAGGTTAGAGGGGGCAGGAGAGCGGGTGGAGAGGCAGGAGGGGACAGACCACAGTGTGCTTAGCCCAAGTTGGAGTATCTTGTGTCAGTCATCAGGAGTTCACACAAGGCTTGATGCTGGGCATGATACAAGCCTCAGTGCATTTTTTGCTAGAATTCTCAGGAGGAGCCCAAAAGAGAAATGACTAGACAGAAGTGAGAGTAGAGCTGAGTACTGAGATGCAGGGTGGGGAGTGTGACAGCGAGTCACACTGGGAGCCTGAAAGGGCTACTTGGTGCTGAGAGTGAAAAAATAATTTAATGTAGACAAAATCTTCACTCTCCCACTCTTACTCTAGATGTCTATTTATAGGCTATCTTATCCCCCTGGGGACTTCCCACTAGATCTTTGACATGCTCAGTTCTCCCCAGCATGTTTCCCTAACTCCCCACCCTCTCCCCATCCAGCCACCACTAGAAACTCCCTGCTGAGTGACTTGGCCCAGTTCATACAACTTAGGCTCTTCTCTGAAACCTGGCCTGTGTGTCAGAGCTGGTGGCGACGCAGGCCGGTGGCCAGGGGGGTGACTGCAGGATAGTCTGCATCCACAGGTGAGAAGTTCTACACGGGTCCACAGTGATGATGCTACAGTTCCTACTGGCTCAGCTCTGGGGAGTGATGGAAGAGCTTTCTGTCTCACCCTGTCTCCTCTGTATATCTGATTTTCCAATAAAAATAAATAAATCTTTTTAAAGGTTAGGAAAAACAAAGTGGCATCACAGTGCCCTGCTTCCCTTGGCAGCTCCCACCTTTCCAGGAGCACCCCCACATCTTCTAATGTTGATGTCAGTGGGGATAGGGATCTCATTTTTTTCACCCATCTCATATGGCGAAAGCTCCATAGCCTTAGAGGAAAAGAGACTTAGCATGTGGAAGCTGGGAACATGACAGGGGAAAAGGGGGCAGCACGGGATGAGCGGGAGACCTTGGAGGAAGTTTAGTGGGTTAATACCCTAGACTTTTGTCAAGCTGGAATTAGAAGGAGGAAGATCCAACCTTTTGAATGTGTAGAGGGGCTAATCATGTCCTTGGACAAATGGATGATATTCTCGCAAAACAAATTGCTCTGCCCCGCTTATCCCGGGGCTGCAGGGGGACACTGAGCCGGGGAAGCGGGTGAGGGTGACGGGGCTTCTGGATTCGCAGATCTGAGATTAGGCTGCAGGACTGCGAGGCATGAATGTATTAGCAAGGAAATTGCAATCACACTGACGGCTCTTCCTTCAATAACTTGCAAGAGACAGGAGCAGGGCAGAGGTCCCTGTCTCAGGCTGAAGCTAAGCTCTCACCTCACTCCTGGTCTGGCCTGGCCTGAGACCTGTCCCCTCTCCCTGGGTGTCTTGCTAATCAATTCCTGACTGCTGCCTCTTATTCTCCTTGATTCTGTCCTTGGACTTCTAGGGCCCTGGGGAGCTGTCGCTTAGGTGATGCTTTCCAGCTGACCCACTCTTCTCTCTCCCCAAATCCCCTTTCTCAGGGCAGTGGCCTGGAGAGGGCAAATAAGTGACTTACCTTTCGGAGATTTCAAGGGGACAGGTGCTCCTAGAGTCTCCCCAAAATGGGGTCCAGAGCCTGGCCTCCTGGAGCTCCTGGGGTGCTGTCCATCCAATCATTTCCAGCCCTCAAGGGTGGCTGGTTTTCCTTGGGTTTGTTAAACTCATTGACTTTTGCACCTATTGAGGCCACAGACACAGAGGCTGAGCCTGAGTAAGCCACGAGCCAGCCCTCCTCCACATGGCCCACTGTTCCCATCACATCTACCCTCAAGTCGTCTATAAGATGAATGAAAGGCCAGGCAGGATTTGATGGGGTCCAATTCTGAAAGGGCAGACAGATTAAGGAGTTTGAGCCAAGTTCTTGAAACCTGGCTCAGATGAAGCATCTGTTGGCTTGTTCCAATTCTCATCTTTCAATCAATGTAGTTTAGATTTTGTGTATTTTTTACATCCCATGTAAACTTCCTTCTATATTGAAAAATGCATACAGCACTGTCTCTATTCTTGCAGTGTTTGTGGCTTTGAGGACTCCTGTTAGGAACTAACGCCAGGCTCCCTCCAGTGTAGCACACATGAGAGACTGCACTGTGAAAGTGCCGCCCGTTAGACAAAGGCACGTGATGATCTTTAGACAATGATTGTGCGGAAGTGTGGATGAGGGATGAAAGCTGCTGCGTGCTCCTCTGGTCTCTGTCTTGCTGGGGCCCAGGGTGCCACGTGCTTTGTGGTGGAGCTGCTAGCTGTGACACCTGACTGAATCCTCGAATGATCCAATGAACAGAACCCCTGGCGATTCACAGGAGGTATGGAGTGAAAGACACAAGGCTCTCAGAGTACTAAGCTATTTAGATAATAACTATTTACTATTATTTTACTTATTTATTTTTGCCTTATTCGAGTGGCAGACAGAGAAAGCTCTTTTATCTCCTGGTTTACTTCCCAAATCGTACAACAGCCAGAACTGGGTCAGGTCAGGGAGGAGCCAGGAGTTCATTCTGAGTGTTCCACTTGGGAGGTGGGGATTCAGGTCATTGAACCTGCCTTAGCAGGAAGCTGCATCGGAAACTCAGTGGCTCAGATGGAAACTGCACTTGGGTCTGAGATGCTGGTGTGTCAGCTTTAACCATTGCACTGTATGCTCGCCCCGGAGTCATTCCATGCAGTGATGCAGTCTGGCTAATGTGCCAGAAATCTCTTAACAAGTTCATGGAAAAGTGAATTATGAAAAAAAATCATATAGATTTTGAAAGCTTTGCACAGAAATAATTTACTTTTAAATGTATCTGTTATTTTATTTGAAAGGCAGAGAGAGACAGAGATGGAGAACAGATATTGATGGGGAGGGGAGAGAGATAGAGAGACAGATTTTATACCCACTGACTGGTTCACTTTCCAAATGCCAGCAGTGGCCTGAGCTGAACCAGGTCAGAATCAGGAGGTGGGCACCCAGTCTAGGTCTTGAGTGGCAGGGATCAAACACTGGAGCCATTGCTTGCTGCTTTCCAGAGTGCACGTTAGCAGGAAGCTGGAACCAGAAGCAGAGCTGGATTCAAGTCCAGGCATTTCAACATGGGATGCAGGCGTTCCAAGCAGCCCCTGATCATTGTGCCAAGTGTCTGCCCCAAACTTCATACTTCCATTTTCTAGGATTTTTTCTTTGAATACCCCATGCATCTTATTATGAGGAGCTTATCTATGTATACCTCTTCTCCAAAGTTCTCTTAATTACAGCTCAATTTTTGGTTATGGCCAGCATTCTTTTGTCTTTTTCAGTTTAGTGGTTACGTGACATTTTCTCACTGCTGAGCTGCATTGTTTTCTATCTTTACATCTCTTCTGTCATACAAGTGTTTGTTTTTGCTAGACTTACTAATTGTCTCATTTTATAACAGTTTTCTTTGACAGTCTAAATTCTCTTCACCCTTCAACAACTCCCTAAAAAATTACACCTTATTACAATTTTCCACTGTGCCACACTATCATATGGCTTATCAGTCCCACTTTCTTTCTTTTTTTTTTTCTGAGAGTGCTCCAACTTCCCCATTCTTCTCCTGTGACATGGACTGAGCCTTCTGGAGCCACGCAGAGGATTCCATACGGCGTTATTTTTTTTATTTCATCCCTATTTTTGATGAGGCACATCCTCTTGAAACTTTGTGAGAAAAGGGTCAGTGAAGTTATCTGTTTTTAGACCTTGTATGCCTGAAAACACTATTTTTTTTTTTTTTATCATCGCTGTATCTAGTTGATAAATCAGCTGGGTATAGAACCCTCAGTTGGAACCAACCAGAGCGGACACATAGCCAGCCACCCAAATCTTGGGCATACCATTAAACCACACTTCCCAGCTTCCTCTCAATGAGATTTGGCCATGGGATCAACCTCACTTTCATGGAAATGGGAAACTTCTAGACTCAGCCCATTCCAAGCTTTCTGTGCTCGCTGTTCCATGCTTTTCCCTCTTCTGGAAATTTGGACGGAAGTGATGAAAATGAAAGTCTAGGGAACTGCAGAGCCATGAGAGGAGAGTGGTGTGGTGAGGAACTATGCAGGAACATTTATTGTTTTAAGCCAGTGAAATTTGGGGTCTGTTTGTGAGTAGCGTCATCTAGCCATCCCAAAAACAAAGCGGCATTGGCTAGAGGCAAGTGGCAAGGAAAGGTACGGCTGGTCAAGGAGCTGGAGATACTGTGAAAGCATTTAGTAAGAGTGATGCCCCAGCTAACTTCATTCCCTGTCGGCACTGGGCCTACCATGGAAGAGGTTGAAGAAAGGCAGGTGGGGTTTGTTGCCATTTACTTCGTTCACTTCACAGATTGTCAACAGGAAACAAGGAGCTTGAGAACAACTGAATGGTTTTCAAGCAGAGAACAGGGGCTAAAGAAATAGCTTCCCGACCCCCTCGTCAGAGGCGATGAGACCGAGTCAGTGCTGGAGCCACAGAGATTTTGTTTTCTCAGTTGAACAAGGGGCTCTCCCTGCCACCTAGAGTAGATCGGGATGTAACGCTTGCTGCCTATGGTTGTACAAACAGCTGACCCCGACAGAAGGCGAGGGCGTGGAACCGAAGCAGCAGCAGCTTCAGAGCCATGTCTAGGAGACTTGAGATACATAACAGACACAGGTAACCACAGGGAAGCAAATCGTTCTAAATCTATTTAGAGAAAGATAGCGAATTCTAAAGAAAACCACACAGGTGGCCTTAAAAACTGCGAAAATGAGAGATGGCGTGATAGCTCAATTGGCTAATCTTCTGCCAACAAGCACAGGGATCCAGGTGCATTCAAAGTGAGGACTTCAGCCATTAGGCTACTGCACTGGGTCCATGATGTTTTTCATAATACACACTTTCTGTGAATTTTTGGGAGATCTCCTGATGTTTTGCAAAACATTCTAAGAAGACTTCTAGGATGTTCCAGAGAGTTCAGAGGGCCTTGCTCACTATGTGGCTGGGCCACCTGTTGGAGGGAGCTTGGGTCCTGTGGGAGGCAAGGCCAGGGACCACCTGGATGCTCCTCCAAGTATTCCAATGCCTGACTTGCTATGTATCTTTTTCCAGAACATCTAATGAACTATTTAATGTGAATACATTGGTTCATTGATTAATAGCTTTAAAAAATTATGTTTTACATTAGTTGAAAGAGTAGGGGACAGAGGGCTAGAGGGAGGGAGTGGGAGAGACAGAGAAATCACCTGTATGCTGGTTCACTGCATCCCCACAACAGTCAGGACTGGCCCAGGAATTCAATCTGTGTCTCCCATGAGAGTGGAGGGAACCAGTGAGGCAGTTGGACTTGGGAGCAGAGCTGGGATTTGAGCCCAGGGGCTGTGACACAGGATGGGACAATTCCAAGTAGTGTCTTGGCTGTACCAAACACCGGGCCGTGACCAGCAGCGACAGTTGTTCCTTTGGCAAAGTCTGTGGCCACAATGATGTCTGTCTGCGTCATTGCCCTGCCACGTGGAAGCCGTACCTCCATCACTTTGTAAATTGGTGTTTATGTTCTCCTTTTGTTCTGAAATTTCACGTGTGTGTGTGTGTGTCCTAAAGTAACTCTTTCTTTTATTTATGAGACAGGCTAGTGGGTGCTTTGTTTTTTTCAGTCTAGTAAACTAGATTAACTCATATTTAATGTTCTGGACAAATTACCCCAACACTTAAAGTGTCTTAAAACTACAACCATCATTTTATATAGACCCTCTTGTGGACCTTGGAAAAGGTCAGTGAATGGTTTAATTCAAGATTGTAGGCAGGTCTTGGGTGAACATAGAGGGGCAGGGAAGGACAAATCATTTCACCTGATGGGACACCCCTGTGTGGGGCCACAGCCAAAGATGTCCCCAGGAGCAGGTTTAGGTTACTGGGGTTCAAGAAGAAGGTTCCAGCTAACATGCCTGAGAAAGCAGTGCAAGATGACTCAAGCACTTTTGGTTCCTGGCTTCAAACTGGCTTAGTTTGACTGTTGTAGTCATCTGGGTAATGACCCTGTAGAGGGAAGATCTCTCTCTTCCTCTGCCTTTCAAATAAATCAATCCTAAAAGTCTACCAAAAAAAAAAAAAAAAAAGCACTAGGGTCATCCTTGGCTGCTTTCCTTGGCGTGTTAACGGGGAGCTGGGTCAGTAGCAGAGCAGCCAGGACTTGAACAGGCGCTGTGGTACGGGATGCTGGGACATGGGCAGTGGTTTAACCTGCCTCTCCCCAGCACCTGCCCCAGCACCAAAACTTTTCCAGCAGACTCCCGGGAGAACTCAGGGTCTCAGCTCACTGATTCCACACGAGGACTTTTGGAACTTATCATCCTCTGCCTGTTTGTGACATCATAGCGGTGATAGAGACTTCCGACAATGGATAAGGAGAAGGCTTTGGAAGACTCACAGAGACTGCAGGAGAGGGGAGAGGAGAAGGATTCGCTCTCTTTCCCCAGTGGCGTTTTTTTCTGTCCCTGCCTCGCACTGCATTCCCAGCCCTGCTGGCCTCTTCTACTCAGGTACTGGATGAGAAGACTGAGCCAGTCCTCCAGGCCTTCCCCCTCCCTCCTCTTCCTTTCCTGGAAACCCCTCTTGCTCACCCGTTTTCCTGCCCTCAGCCCTAGGGTCTCCTCCTTTCTCCCTCTTTTTAAAGAAAGCAGAGAGCCTCCCTCCCGCTGCTGTTGTGGAGCCAGGCTCTCTGTCCCCATCCCCAGAGGAGACAATCTTTTAAGAAATTGCCCTGTGAGCCTGACCTCAGGGGTGTGGATTCCTGGCCCTGTGTCTCTCTTCTTTCTTCTCTAAGGGCTCTGCTTTCTCCCTCCAGGCTTAGGAAAGCTGCAGGAGATGGATATAGGGTCCCAGGAGCTCCTGGGGTCTCTAGCCCCTCCCTCCCATGCCTCTGGGCTCTGCCTCTGTGTGTACCTGAGGACATGGGTGAAGCTGCACCCTAATCCCCTTTATTGCCACACCAGGCCTCCCAGGTACTCCCCCATTGCCATGGGCCAGGAAGCAGCTCTCTCCCGGGGGAGGGGGGAATGTCCTGCAGGCTCCCTTCTCCTACAGCTCCCTACAGTCCAAAGCCAAGGCTAAGTCCCAGCTGCTAGGTGGGGGCAGGCCCAGGGTGGGCCCTGTGGGTACTGTGCCACCACTTAAGCTGGTGCTGATGGGCGTTTGGCCCAAGGGGTGTCACTGAGCCCCTCACTAAGGTCTTTCCCTGGTAGTTCTTGCATGGCTGGATGCACAATGCAGAGAGCTATGACTCTAGCCAGGGAGTCATGGCCGTTGACATCACCGGTGAGAAGTGACAAGCCCTCTTTACCGTCCAGTTTGAATGAAGATGTATTTAGTTAACTGTGGTCTTTCTTGTGTGTTTACTGAAAGCATGGTAGGAGCCTGTGTTGACGGAGAATATACTGGCTAAGGGTCTTGGTGGTCTTTCGGGTTTTTTATGGTTGCTTATTTTACCAGGTGATTGGGGCCCCTCTGCCCCCTGCATTTCTTTCTATAGGATCAAGGATCTGGTGAACCATATAGTCAGGCCCACCCAAGTTCAATGTCCACAAACAAGCCTGTTGAGAGGGTGGGCATCCTGGTGTGCCTGGGTAAGCTGCTGCTTGGAACACCTGCATCTGGGCCACTCCGCTTGTAAGGCAGCAGATGAGGATGGTTCAAGTGCGTGGGCCCCTGCTATCCACGTGGGAGACACAGATGGAGCTCCTGGCACCTGGCGTTGGCCTGGCTCAGCACTGGTTGCTTGTGGATTTGGAGAGTGAAGCAGAAGCTAGAAGATCTCTCTCTATCACCTCTGCCTTTTAAGTTGATGAAGAATAAATACATTGAGATTTTTACTGGAATTGCACTGAATTCACAGATCAGCTTGGAAAACCGACTTCACTATCATGTGAACAACGACACACATCTCTATTTGCAGCAGTTTCCCCTTTGATGAGTGGGGATTAGGGGCAGAACTGCCAGGAGATGCCAGGGATTGCAGTTCCTACCAACACACACACTTGCACCTGCCTAGAATAACATCTCATCTGTGAATGACGGGCAGGAAGAGGTGAACAATAAACATGAAATAGGCTGGTTGGGACCGGGGAGTGCAGCGCAAGCTGTGTGAGTGGGGCCTCTCTCCCTTGAAGCACTGTGTGGGCTTTGTCAACTTTTCACCGGAAGTGCATGGTGAGTTTGGCATGATGGACCCAGGGATGAATCTTGCCCAGGGCAGAATGGAATGGGGATGGCACTGGGCTGCATCACACCATTAAAAACACTTAAAATTGCTTCTTTGTCGTGGCCGACTCCTGGTGACAGAAAGGCCATGTTGCAGTAAGGGGCACTGCCTCGGTAGGTTTTGACATTCTCTCAGTTCCCTTCTGTAAATTCTGTGTTGAGGTCTTGTACTTGCATTGTTAAAGTTATCCCTGGACCTTTGGGTGTCTTTGGCTGCTACTGTAAAGCTCATTTTATTAGTAGTATTATTATTATTTTTATTGGAAAGGCAGATATACAGAGAGGAGAGACAGAGAGGAAGATCTTCCGTCCGATGATTCACTCCCCAAGTGAGCGCAACGGCCAGTGCTATGCTGATCCGAAGCCAGGAGCCTCTTCCGGGTCTCCCATGCGGGTGCAGGGTCCCAAAGCTTTGGGCTGTCCTCGACTGCTTTCCCGGATCACAGGCAGGGAGCTGGAAGGGAAGCGGGGCTGCTGGGATAGAACCGGTGCCCATATGGGATCCCGGGCGTGCAAGGCGAGGACCTTTAACCACTGTGCCACCGTGCCGGGCCCATAAAGCTCATTTTTATTAGGAGTGTTTTTTCAGCATGGTAATGGGGAGTGTTGAAATCCACAAAATCTACCCTCCAGCTTTAAAAAAAAAAAAACAATTTTAATGTTATACAATACACATACCATATAATTCATGCATTTAAAGAACAAAATCCAATGGCTTTTGGAAGATTCACAGATATGTGTTACCATCTTCAGAGACAATTCTAGAACACTTTAACTCACCCCCAAAATGAATTCCAGAACAGACT
Organism: Ochotona curzoniae; assembly: GCF_017591425.1. Taxonomy (NCBI): domain Eukaryota; kingdom Metazoa; phylum Chordata; class Mammalia; order Lagomorpha; family Ochotonidae; genus Ochotona; species Ochotona curzoniae. Next base: position 6,740,868 of record NW_024466004.1, on the reverse strand, counting down.
TCTGGCACAAGGGTTAAGTTATCACTTGGGATGCCTGCCACCCCAAGTGTCTGAGTTGGAGTTCGGCTCTGCTTCCATTCCAGCTGCTTGCCGATGTGTACCTGAGGAGCCAGGTGATGGCTCAAGGAGGGTTCCTGCCTGGGCTGAGTTCAAGGCTCCTGGCTCTGGCCTGGCCCAGTCCTGGTTGTTGCATGTATGAATTCACTAGTAAAATGGAAGATATTTCCTTTTCTGTTTCATCCTTTCAAATAAATAAAAAAAAAATTTTAAGAAAGTTTCTAAGTATTTCCTAACTATTGCAATTTGCTATAGTCTGACTATTTCTTTCCCAGGATGTGTAAGTTTAAATACTAACTCCAATGCGATGTTATAAGAAAGAGTAGGGCCAGTGAGTCTTGAGGGTGGGCCCCCCTCTGTGAGCAGGACGCTCCCAGCTTGTAGGAACACAGAAGGGGCCATCGGGAGAAAGTGGGCCCTCACCAGGCACTCAGCCTGCCGGCATGTAGAACTTGTACTTTCTCGCTCCAGCGCCCTGAGGACTGTTTCTGCTATGTCCCCCTGCTAGAGTGTTTGCTATTGTTGCTTCTGTGGACTCAGTTGTGCCTATTGGTGATATTATTTTCCAAGCTTTGTGACGGTTTCCTTCCTGTATCAACTTCGCCTTCTGCCACTTGGCTAAATTCATCTTTGCACTCTTGTGGTTTGTGGATTCTTCTGGATTTCCTAAGGACCCGATCGCACCATCTATGAGCAACAGTGTTTCAGTTTCTCCCTCCCAGCCCTTTTCCAATCCTGAAGGCTTTTGTTGTTGTTCCTGTCTCTGGGTGAAGTGTTGAATAAAGGCGTTGCAGGGAACACTGTATCTTAATCCTGAACCCAAGGTGAGTGGTTCACTGTTGCATCCTTAGATCTGACTATGGTTGCCGGGGCTGCAATTGTCTCTATCAGATTCCTCTAACCTGACAAGTTATCACCAGGGGTCTGCTGAGCTCAAGTCTCAAGCTGCTGCTTTCTAGTCCTTCTGGGTGAAAGTCGCTGGTCTTCTGCGAGTTTCACTTTCACTGCCTGGAAATGGAGTGTGCTGGGACATTGAGGTTGTAGGTGCTCAGTTAAGAGCTTGGTCTTGAACCCAGTGCGGTAACCTAGTGGCTAAATCCTTGCCTTGCAATGGCCAGGATCCCATATGGGTGCCGGTTCATTTCCCAGCTGCTCTACTTCCCCTCCAGCTTCCTGCTTGTGGCCTGGGAAAGCAGTCAAGGACGACCCAAAGCCTTGAGACCCTGCACCCGTGTGGGAGACCTGGAGGAAGCTCTTGGCTCCTGGCTCCCGGCTTCAGATCTGGTCGTTGCAACTGCTTGGGGAGTGAACTTGTGGATAGAAGATACTTACTGTCATGTCTCTTTCTTTCTGTAAATCTTTCCGACAACAACGACAAAATAATTTTTTTTAAAGATTTATTTTTATTATTTTTTCATTGGAAAGGTGGATATACAGAGAGGAGAGACAGAGAGGAAGATCTTCCGTCCGATGATTCACTCCCCAAGTGAGCACAACGGGCCGATACTATGCCGATCCGAAGCCAGGAGCCTCTTCCGGGTCTCCCACACGGGTGCAGGTTCCCAAAGCTTTGGGCCGTCCTCGACTGCTTTCCCAGGCCACAGGCAGGGAGCTGGAAGGGAAGCAGGGCTGCTGGGATTAGAACCGGCGCCCATATGGGATCCCGGGCGTGCAAGGTGAGGACCTTTAACCACTTGCGCCACCGCGCTGGGCCCGACAAAATAATTTTTTAAAAATTATACTACAGTCTCCACTATGTTCATTTTCCCTCCTCCTTGCATCTACGCTTTGATGCTAATTATTCCTGGCATTCAGGAAAGTGACAAGCAACAGCACCAATTGCCTGGAGGGAAAAAATGTTGCTGAATCAGTGGGTGTGTCCTCCTTTCTGGCCTGCTGACACCCTGCTGAGTTTCATGGCCTGAAGTTACATTTGCCCCTAAGAGTCACATGTCACATGGTTTCCCTCAGGCACTCTTATTTTTTTTTTTAAGATTTATTTTCTTTTTATTGGAAAGGCGGATATACAGAGAGGAGAGACAGAGAGGAAGATCTTCCATCTGATGATTCACTCCCCAAGTGAGCGCAACAGCCGATGCTATGCTGATCCGAAGCCAGGAGCCTCTTCCAGGTCTCCCACACAGGTGCAGGGTCCCAAAGCCTTGGGCTGTCCTCAACTGCTTTCCCGGGCCACAGGCAGGGTGCTTGATGGGAAGCAGGGCTGCCGGGACCAGAACCAGCGTCCATATGGGATCCCGGGCATGCAAGGCGAGGACCTTAACCACTGTGCCATCCCCCAGGCACTCTTGAAGTTCAGTATCAACCTTCTTTTTGACTATTATTTATTTATTTATTTTCTAAAGTCTTAGTTTCCTTTTTCTAAATGGGTTAACTCAGTTCTCTCCTAACTCACTATGCATCAGGATAGGAGCCCCGCCCTGGGGGGAGGAGCGGGGCTGAGCCTGAGCCCCCTGCACGTCCCTGGGTCAGAGCCCTCCGCCGCGGCAGGTGTCCAGGTCAGAGCCCACCACCACAGGTGCCTGGGTCAGAGCCCACCCCCACAGGTGCCTGGGTCAGAGCTCACTGCTGCAAGTGCCCAGGTCAGAGCCCACCATCCCAGGATGAGGACTGGAAAGGGGCCCCCTCTGGCCACTCTTATGGTTGCCTACCACCTTGGTTCATGTCAAAACGTCCAGCACACTCCTCACTCCGCTCCTGCAATGCTCATCTTTCTCTCCACCAGTTCCTCTCTCAAGGTCCCCAACTTCAACATCATTGACTTTGAGGCTGGGGAATGCCTTGCTGGGGGTGCTGCCCTGGACTCTGTGCACCCTTGACCTCTACACACTGAACAGTCAGTAGCGCCCACTGTCCCCAAGGCCTAATAGTCAAGTTCTGGAGCCCCACTGTCACCAATCTCCCTCTCTCCCGGGCAGGGGTGGTGGTTTGTGTTCTTGCCTGGCCTGTCTGATGCAGTCAGCTCCTTGAGCACACAATGACACTGTTTCGGGACCCAGGCTCTGCTGGGACTCAGCTGTGGCCGCCAGGCTCCCAGGACCCAAGTGCGACCACTCAGCCTACCCAAGGGGACTTCCCCTCACTGTCTGCCAGGCAGCCTCCCTGCTGTGGCTGGAAACAAATCAGAAGCCTTCCAGGTGAGTCCCTATTTATGGTGCTGAGCTCAGGGCTTGCGGTGCTAAACAGGATTGTCTTGGATGGTCTCCCCACTGCAGTGGGATCTCAGGCATGAAAGAGCAGGAGCCAACATATGAGACTGAGGGGTCAGGGAGAGGACACTTTCAATCAGAAGCTCACACACATAGTCACCAAATACAGATGTCATTTCCACAGATCCATGCGAACTGAACACAGCTGGGGGACTAGGTCAACAACTTGGAGACTGACATGGACCTAGAAGCCTTCCTGGAAGTCTGTCCTGGCGAGGTCCCCTCTGGGTGACTTCCTTTCGGGTAACCGGCCTGGTAAGACCATGGATGCCTGGCCTGGGCGTGATGGCTCAGTGGCTAAATCCTTGCCTTACATCCACCGAGCTCCCGGCTATTCCACTTCCCAACTAGCTCCTTGCTTAGCACCTAGGAGAACAGTAGAAGTTGGCTGAAGTTCTTAGGATCCTGCACCCATGTGGGAGACGTGGGGGGGGGGGGCGGGCTGCAGGCTTCTGGCTTCAGATTGGCTCAGCTCCAGCCATTGAGACCACTTAGGGAGTGAAAGAGTGGACAGATCTGTTTCTCTTTCTGTAAATCTGTCTTTCCAATAAAAATGAACAAATGTACACATTTGGTACCCATCCCTGGCTGGACAGGTGGCTGCATTTCTGTGGCAGCGCCTGCCTGTGAAGTGTTGGGTGCTGCAGGCTGCGGCCTCAGCAGGTGGTGTCAGCCTCCCCCGAGCTTTGGTGTCAGGAGGTTCTGCGAGGTGTCACCATCTACCACCCCGACAGGCTATTCCTGAGAGGTGGGAAGGACAGGTGGTCCGCATTCTCTGGAATCTTCCAGGTGACCCCTCTTGCCCTAAGAACCTTTGTTACAGAAAAAGCACTAGAGACCTCAAGTTCAAGGCTTTCCTCATGCACGGGGGTGGGGGGGTGGGGTGGTGGAGGGATGCCAAAGATGGCTCTGGGGGGTGTGCTTCTAGTTCAGCTTCTGAACTGGGGTCTCTGCTTTTTGAGTACCCCAGGAGAGGGCGTCAGTCTGGAAGATGCTGGGGTGGGCCTGCCAGGGTTAGACGTGAAGTAGCGTGTGTACGGGAGTGGGGAGGGGTTGGCAGCTTTCTCGCTTTCCTAGAGTTTCTCTAAGTCTGGGTAGGAGCCAAGCACAACCAAAGCCTGGCCCCTCCTCTCACCGAGGCCAGGCCGAGTGAGGGAGTCAGCGCCTTCACAATTAGAGCCTGGAAAATCTTCCCCCACTCCCCCCTGCCCGGGGGAGGGGAGGAGGTCTGCTTGGTAGTGGAGGGGGTTGGTTCCAGGCTTCCCCCTCAAGGGGCTCACAAGCCTCAGGAAAACCAGACAGGCTTGGTGCGGTGAGCGAAACCCCATTTATTACCGACTGAAATTCCATCCACCTGGAACCTGGCGCAAACCTAAAGCCAACCGCTTAGCGGAAACAGTTAAGCCAGCGGGACCCCCAGCCCTTACCTGGTGCCCCAGTCCCTCGCCTACCCTGCAGGCCTCACATACCTGCCAGTTAGCTGGGCACCACCCCCTTTCCAAGAAGTGGCTTAAGTGGAGGGTGCGCCGGGATGATCCATGGCCCCTCACTCCCGGGCCCCCACCAACCTCCCTCATCTCGGCCCCCTTCCTAAGGTCGAGGTCGCTGTTCGGTAAAGAAAGAGCCGGGAGAATAATTCGCGGGGTTGTTTTTCTGTGTCAGTTCTTGGGCACCCCTTGCCCTCCCCAGCCAGCTTCCTTCCCTTCCTGGCTCCCGCACCGGGCGGGGGGCGGGGTGCGCCAACTAAATCTGATCAAAATGCAATTGCCAAGTCGTTAAGGTATTTTGAATTAAAAAAAAAAAAAACTCCCGAGAAAGAAAGTATTTGATGGCTAATAATCTCATTTCAATATAATGGGACCTTCTTCTGCAGAGAGCAAGACAGGTTAAGAGATATAATTATGACTTTGCAAACTCTCTCCCCAGCGCGGGAGACGCGCTGACAGGTCTGCGCGCCGCTGCGCCCCGCTCCGCTCGCTCCGACGACGGGGACGCTTTGTCTGCCGGGCCCGTTAAAGAGACACGGTCCCGTTCCCCCTTCTGGGCCTACGTGGCAATTTAACTGTCAGCGGCGGCCTCACCCCGGGAGCCGAGTCTCAGTCCCGTGCCGGGACGTGGGCCAGTTGAAGCCGCAGCGTGCGGGGCCTGCCGGGTCCCAGGCTGTTCCGCCCCAGAAGGCGGGGCTGGGCTTTCTCACCTGCTCCCCAGCCGAGTTCGTCAAGGTTGAGTTCGCTCGGGAGAGGCCAGGATGGCTGGGGACCAAGGCGGCGCAGATCTGTCGCCGCTCTTTCAAACTGGCGCTCTGCAAAGGGTCCCCAAGGTACAGATCCCTGGTCGCCAGAATAGCTCGGTTTCAGCTACAGAAAGAAACCGACTTCGGAAATCGGGGAGCGTGCGGTGATGGCGTATTGGAGCTACTGTTCCCCTCCACCCTCTTCACTCTCCAAGCAAATCTTTCCTCCCTTTTAAGGGAGTGAGAAAAAGATTCCCATTTGAAGGCCACACAGGGAATCTTCGAGAAAAGGGAACGTGCCCCACGGTCAATCTCGCAGTCCCCAAAGTGCTGCAAAAGAGACCTTTGGGGGGGGCGGGGGAAGGAGGGGTCGTGGGCGCAGCCGGCGGCCCGTTGCACTTGACCCCGAGCTTGGGGTTCTGTGTGACTCAGGCCATGACCTGCGGACCTGGTGGAATCCGGGGCGGGCCCTCAACCGCACACCGCAGCAGCGGTGCGCAGGGGCCCGGAGCCGGCTCGGCAAGTGTGGGCAAGGGTGCGGACGCCGGCTGCCCCCAAAGCCCGGCTCCGGTGACAGCGCTTGGCTGGCGTTCAGCCCCGCGAAGGGTTTTGGAGAGCTGGAAAAGCACAGGCCAGGTCGCGGGGAGTTCGCCCTGGGACACTCGCCGGGGGGGACACGAGAGGAGCGGGGACCGGGGACCTCTCGGCATGCGTCTGGGCGCTTCCTGGACGCGCGCTCGCGTTTTACGCCTGGCGTTTCCCGCCCGCCCAGCTCCGCACCCGAGAAGTTCGAAGGAAGCGGGTGCGCGCTGCTCTTCCGCACGCTGCGGCAATGGAAGGGAGACCCTGGGGCCGCCGTCTGTGTGGTTGCCGAACGGGAAGGGGCGGAAGCGAATCCCAGGACCTCTCTCCGCCAGGCCACATGGAAGGGGCGACCTCTCCCTCCGTTGGGCGAGACCGTCCAGCTGGGATTCCAGGATCGCTTCCGCACCTCGCGTTCGCCACCCGGGTCGTTCCCAACACGGTTCAGCCTGGTGCACGCCAGGGCAGCCGCCGCCACCGCCTACAGTCACTGGCACAGCCACCAAAGTCAGAGCTGCGTCTCCTCCAGGTGGAACGTGGACCCGAGCGGGTCTTCCTCCTTCGCCCGTCGGCTCCCCCTGGTGGTCCTGGACGTTGGGATGCGCGACCACGGGAGACCGGGAGAAAAACGGCTCCCCGCACTTGGAGTGGTGCTCACCTGGTGGGTCACCTGCCAGGCCGGGCCAGGCCCATCGCCCAGCGCCCCTCTAGGCCCCCGCCGCGCTCTACCACCGGAGGGCAAGGGGCATGCCTGGGACAAGCCCCCAACCCCTGATGACTGAGCCAAGCCGCCTTCCTGACGCCCCCCTGTCCGCTTTCTCCAGCAGGTTGAACGGTCCCCACGCAGGGGGCCGCGAGGACACGGGGTCGGAGCCGAGCGCACTGAGGGGCGCAGAGGACTGGCTGGCCGGGGTCCCGACCCGGCGGGGGGCACGGTGGGGGGACGGCGGGCACGCCGCCGGCGGGGTCAGGGGCGAAGGGGCAGGCGGAGGGCAGCGCGCGGGGAGCCGGCGCGGAGGCTCGGGTTACCGCGGCCCGGCCCTCCCTCCCGCAGCTCGGGCGCGGGGGCCCGGGTAGGGCTCGGGCTGTCCCCCGCTGTTTGCATTTCTCTGGCAGGCGGCGGGGCCGGGGTTGAAAGGAATCGCCTTCGTTTGGAACGCTGTTTATTTTTCTTAACTAGTCAGCGCCGACAGACGACCCCGCGGGCACGGCGGCCGGACCTGGCCGGACCTGCGCCGGGCAAGGGTCAGCGAGGCGACTCCCCCTGCCCCCGGGAATGCGCCCGGGTCCCCGCCGCCGGCTGGGCGGGGCGGGTCGGGCCGAGCCGAAGTAGCCGCTTTCTTGCACTTCGGAAGACAGACCTTCTCCTGCCGTGGTTACCTTAGCTTTGACCTTGCGGGACGCAGGGCAGTGCAGGCGTTAAATATTCAGGCTTTGGGCGTCCAGCCTGCGTGATTCCAGTTCACTCGCCTTTCAGGTTCCTGTTCCGTGACGGGGGAACGCGACGCTCCGTGCCTCGGTTTCCCCGAAGTGCTCACGTGGTACTCTGTAGGTTGCTGTAGGTAGTAAATGAGATAATGCGACTTGGCGCAGGCCTTGGATCTCGCCAAGAGCGTGGGAGACGCTAACCCTTTCCACGGGGGTGGAGGGCCGTGCCCACACGAGGGTGAGAACGGGAGCGCGGGGTCGCGGGGGAAGGGGCTGAGCTGAAGGCCCTGGGCCTCCAGGCTCCCGGGAGAGACAGGAGGAGAGAGCAGCGAGCGTTTTGACATGAAATGCATAAAATGCAAATGATATTCCAAGCAAGATGCTAATGAGGATCTCTCCTTTGAGCGGCCGCCGGGTCCAGGCAGCGCCCGCCATGCAGTCGGAGCCCGCGGGAGCTCGGACCGGTCGGGCCCAGGTCCCCGGGGGTGCGCGCGGCTGCGTGCGAGTGCGCGGGTGTGTGTGTGTGAGCTGGCGCGGGCCTCCTCCGGCATGTGCGTCTCCGGCTCCGGCTGTGCTCGCGCTGACATGAAAATGAGGTCAAGGAAGGTCGTTCCACTCTGCAGCATAAATCAAGAAGGGAAGGAGAATGGATGTGAGCGACAGTCCCCGGAGGCCGCCCCGGGAGAGGCGGAGCGGGGAAGAGCGAGGGGGGAAAAGTTCTGCGCTCTGAGCAGGCGGGCTGGCGGGCGGGCCTGGCGCCCTTCCGGAGCGCGCTCCTCGCCGGGCGACCCACACCTGGACCGGCCGTGCGCCCTTTCGCTTCACCTCTCCCCTCACCCGACGCCCTTCCCCTCTCTGGAGGTGTCCTTAAATTAAAAATGTCTCCATTTAGCAAGCAGCAAGGTTCCCGCGCCGGCCTCCCCGGAGCTTCGGCGGCAGCACCACTAATGTGTACCTGTCCCGTGCGCCCCACGGCCTTCGGGGTGAAACCCTCCCTGCGTGAGGCTGCACTCGGTTCTCCAAAGGCTCCATGACCCCGGCCCTCGCGTCTGAGTGCCCCCACGTGGTCCGGCCTTGGCCTTGGCACGGAGTGTCTGTCACCCCGGGGTAGCTCGCAGCGCCCCAGGCCTGGGCCCTGTCCTGCGGGACTAGCTGGGAATCTGCGGGCGCTCAGGACTGCCCGCAGCCAGGACAGAGGCAGCCCTGGAAGAGCCGGCCACCCCAGGACCTCGGAGTCCTGGCGCGGGGTGAAGCCAGCCAAGCGCCAGCCGCACGCTTTGGGGAGACCCCTCCGGGCGCCCTGGGCTCCCTGTTGTCCAGCAGCCTAGCCATCCCGTGGGATCAGGAAGCCCTCCACACCCACGTCTGGGCGCTGGGCCTCCGCCAGACCCGTTCCCCATTATATTCCCAAATCAAGAGTGGTGAGGAGGAGGGTGCCCGAGGGGCAGGCAAGAAGTGGGCCCCCAGGACACGCAGCGCCTCAGGTCTGCAAAGCGCAGACAGAGTGCTGGGCAACCCAAGCCGACTGCATCTTAGTGGACTCCCACAGCCGGTCACGCGTACCTTCGAGGTCACCTAAGGCGCTCCTATCCAGAGACAAGCGGGCCACGAGGTGCACACGGCGACACAGAGGGGCCACACGAGGCTGGTGGCCCCTGATGCTGGGAAGGAGACATACCAGGTCCGGGAGGGCCCCCGGAGAGCAGGTAGAGACGCAGGTGGAATAAGGGACTGAGCCCGAGCGACTACACAAGTACAGGGGCGCGGGCGGGGTTGCATCTGCACACGTGCTAGGAGCGGGTCTGGACCCCAGGGAGAGGGGCTGGCGGGAAACAGATCCGCGAGCAGGCTGGGCAGGGCCCGGCACCGGCTCTCCACACTCTGGTGGTGGTGTGTGCATGCGTGTGTGGGAGGCTTGGCTTATGTAGGACTAGCGAATTCAGCCAAGCCTGTGCCTGGTTTCTGCTTTTGAGTTCTTAACCCAGATCTGCAAATGCGCCCAGGTGCGGCGCGTTAGAGACGACCCCTCCCCACATCACCCCGGGGCACACTAGCCCTCCAGGGACCCCGGGACAACGTGGAGCCTCCCTGTCCTCCCTCCCCTCCTCTCCCTATCTCCTGAGTCGACCTCCCCGCTCCAACCTGCTGCTCTGGCCGGCCTACCCTGGGCCTCGTCCGAGCTGCGAGGCCGGACGGCGAGGGCAGTTCCGGGCCGCTGGAAGGGCCGCGCGGACTCCGCAGCCCGCGGCTTTGCGCGCCGCAGGGTCGGGGGCGCGCAGAGCCCGCACCGCAGTGCCACACCGTCCTCTGGTGGCCGCGGGAGGTACTGCGGCCGGAGGCGGGACGGCGTGCAGAGCTGCGCCACGACCGGCAGGGGGCGCAGAGACCGGCCTGCGGAGCCGGCCGGCTGGCAGGTGGCAGCAGATGGCAGGTGCTGGGCGAGGCGCTCCCCTGACTGTATTTTACCATCAGGCAGCGCTGTCGTTTCCCACTCCACACAGATAAGGAAGGCGGGGAGACACGCAGGGCTTTGTCTAGGATTATCTAGGTACGAAGCAGCAGGCATGTAGTTTACACATGTAGGTTGTGAGAAGGCATAGTTTCCAAAGCAGCTCCCAGGGAGTACTCCGGGGTCATTCTCCTCTCCCTCTAAGCCTGTCCCAGAAGGGTGCATGGCCCGTGGGAGGAGACAAGCTCTGGAACAGCCAGGCAACCGTGTCCTGCAAACAGCCTGGTCCGAGGTGTCCGAGGTCTCCCGCGCTTTTTATCCCCCAAGGTGACAAGGAAGGTGATGAGGGTGATTTGGGTTGGAGCTGCTTCATCCTCAGGTGGCCGAGCACACTGAGCACCTCTCTTACCTCTGCCCCATCTCCAGTGCGAAGGCCAGGCTCTTTCTCTACCAGGCGTTGAAAAGACGGGAGCCGCGTGTGCACTTGCTGCAGGCAGGATGTGCGTGCACCTGCTGCATGCGGGGTGTGCACCTGCTGCATGGGGGGTGTGCACCTGCCACATGCGGGGTGTGCACCTGCTGCAGGCGGGGTGTGCATCTGCTGCACGTGGGGTGTGCACCTGCTACATGCGGGCTGGGCAGAGGTCTGCTAGGCCTCTCGCCGAGCTGGGGACCATTCTCCGTCCTCTGCTGCCCCCTCGCGGGCCGCGACGTCGCTGCGGCTGCTACACTCCTTGCAAGGCTGGGCCACTTGAGCCTCATCCAGGACTCTCTTCCTAGCGGGTGTTCTGGGAATGACTCGGGATACCCCTGGGATGTCCCAGGCCGTGTCTGCGGGACACTGGGGCAATTTCCCCAGCAAGCGTTTGTGCAGGATCTGCCACTGCTCAGCACTGGAAGCCACAAGAGGACCCCCACCCTTTAGGACAATGGGCTCATATAAAAGAAATGAAATTTATTCATTGGAAAGGAAGAGAGACAGAAGGAGAGAGAGAATCTTCCACCAGCTGGTTTACACCCTCCCCAACAGCCAGGGTTGGGTTAGTCTGACTAAGGAGCTTCTTCCAGGTCTCCCATGTGGCTGCAAGGACTCAGCACCTGACCACCCTCCTGCCTTCCCAGGTGTCTTTTCAGGGAGCTGCACCAGAAGGGGAGCAGTCAGGAGTTGAACTGGTGCCACTATGGAATGCCAGTGCTGCAGTGCCAGCTTTTGGCTTGAAGTCCAAGTCTATCATACAGAATGTTGCAACAAGCAGATTTTCACATGTTCCTCTCTGTGCACACTGATTTCAGCTCCTGTAGACACTAGGAATGGAATTGCATGCCTAAAGTGAATGCACAGCGAATATTTTGATAATTCTGAACAAACTGGTTTCCTGACAGAGAACACACTCATTTACATTCCCGCGGAAGCTTCTGCGGCTGCCTTTGCTCACTCCCCCGCCCGATGAGAAGGGCTCTGCCATTGCTGTTTTCATTTGCATTTTCCCATTTGCTGACAAAGTTGATCTTGTCTTCCCTGCATTAATTTTCCCTGGCGTTTCTCCTAACTGCAGCCTCGGATCCCTTTGTCTTCTACTGAGCTGGTGTCCTTATGAGTGATTTCATGCATCCATTTTCCATGCGTATCTTCATATAATACGTACACGGTTTCTCATGGTTCTGCTATTTTTAAAAACTATATTTTATTTGAAGGCCAGAGTTACAGATAGAAGGAAAGACAAAGAGAAGGTGTTTCATCCCTTGGTTCACTCCCCAAACAGCTGCAATGACCAGAGCTGAGTGAGCTGAGGCCAGAAGCCAGGAGCCTCTTCTGGGTCTCCTGTGTGGGTGCAGAGCCGCAAGCACTTGGGCCATCCACTGCTGCTTTACCAGGTAAAAAGAGAGAGAGCTGGATCAGAAGTGGAGCAGCCAGGACATGAACTGGCACCCTCACAGGATATTGGCACCACAGGCCACCTTACCCTCTATGCCACAATGCTGGTTTCATCCCATCACATTTCAAACAATATTGTTTGCAGTATGTTTTATTATGTGAAAAATCTGCCAGTTTTTCTTCCTGGCTGTGCGTGGAGGAAATGTAGGTATCAGGAGTAGGTGTATAGGGGGAGTCCTCCCCAGGACAGCAGCTCCTGCCATTCCTGCAGCAGGCAGCTCACCTGGGGACACCTGGGTGGCTCAGCCTTGATCTGACACTGCCAGCCGCAGGGCACACCTGGGGACACCAGGGGGCGCGCGAGGTCCCAGCTGGCCAGCAATGTTGTCCCAAGGTCAGGTTCAGGGAGGACATGGCCATGCTGTGTGTCTGGGTCTGGTGACTGGCAGGTCACAGGGACTTGCTGGAACCTCTGCCTTGACTCATTTTCCTGGGGTGGGAGGGGGCCCCACAGACAGCCTATCGCCTTTCCTGGTTTAGGAAACCAAGAACCCAAGACCTTAGGTGAGGGCCAGGGGAGGTCCCCCAGAGAGTGAACCCCCAATGGGCCCCTGCTGCAGAGCTCCACTCTCCCCCCCAACACACAGTCAGTGCAGCTGTGGCTGAGGCTAGCTGACCAATGCCAAGTTCAAGTGGGCACCAAGTTGGGACCTGGGAGGGGACCATTTTTGAAGGTTTATTTTATCTTTACTTGAAAAGCAGGGTTAAGAGAGACAAGGAGACAGAGTGAAAGAGAGAGAGGAGAGAGACATCGATCTTCCGTTTGCTGGTTCCTCCCCACATGGGTGCAATGGCCAGAGTTAAGCCAATCCAAAACCAGGAGCACCCTTGCCAGATCTACCACATGGGTGCAGGGTCCCAAGGCTTTGGACCATCCTCTTCTGCTTTCCCAGGCCATAAGCAGGGTACTGGATCAGAAGTGGAACAGCCAGAACTCGTTTGGGATGCCAGCACTCCAGAAAGAGGCTTAGTCTCATGTACCATGGCACTGGCCCCAGGGGCTGGGCTTTCTAAGAGGCATCATTGGCTGCCAGCAGATGACACAGGAGCCAATGGACGTGCTGGCCGTTGGGACCACCTGGCGGTGAAGCCATCCTACAGGTGCTGCTGGCAATGGAATGTGTTTCTCCAGCGGCCAGGGTGTTGCTTTCCTGTACGGTGTCCGGGAGCAGGCCACTTGTTCAAATCCCCCAAGGAGGAGCAGGCCGTGTGGCAGCAGATGCTGTCTTCTGAGCTCACGCCAGGTGCTCCTCTCCACTTGCGAATTTTTAACTCGCTGTATTTTTTATGCAGAAATGTTCTACAATGCATTACATCACAGGTAGCTTGATGCTTCAGCCTTAAATAATTCAACACGCATCTCTAAAAAAAAGTTTCTTGCTCTTTAGCAAATGAATACAATCACAACCAAATCCATGACAGGCCCCTTTTAGTAGCCTCTGTTGCCTGGTGCACACGCAAAACTCACTGGTAAGCTCAGCACGCTAACCAGGAAAGCGAATTCTGGTCTGCTCCCCTCCTCCCTCACACACGCATGCACACTGTTCCATCCCCAGAGTCACTGCCCTGGGTCTGCAATGGAGCTGGGTACCCAGAAGAGCCCCAGGAGAGAAGCAAGAAGTGGAAAAAGAGGTGGGAGACCAGGGGTCCTGAGAAGAAGGTCCCGAGCTGTCCCTGGACCCCAGGATGCTGATACAAGCTTGGGGGTGAGGGGAGCCCCTCCTCTGTTCCCTTCACCAAGTTCGGCTTGCTCAGGGTCCTCCAGGCAACTCTTGCTCCCTTCAGCTCCTTTCTCTGCTGCCCTCTAGTGTCCTGTCTTTTAATCCCTCTCCGGTCACCTCGTTGCCCATCTTGCTGTCTTGTCCCCCTGGCCTCAACCTGTGCTGCTGGAATCTTCCAGAGACTCCCCTCCTCTCCACCACCCCTGGGTCATGACCCACACCCAGGTTCAGAAAGGGGTGGGGCCTACCCCATCTCCTGCAGGGCTGAGCTGGGAAGACAAAATTAGGTCTTGCTCCCACCTTGCTCTGTCTGGCTCCTCTGCTCATGCGCCTTGAATACGGAGCCCTAGCCTGTGGACAGCAGCAGCCACGGGGACTCCCAGGAGGTCATGGGGGAGAGGATGCCAGAGACAGCTAAGAGTCAGACAGGGTGATGATGAAGAAAAAGGGGCAAGCCAGAGAAGGTGGGACCAAGGATCTGGTGTGGGGGTGTGAGTCTGAATAGAGCTTGAAGGGAACAACTTGAAGAAAGTGGCTACATAGTCAACGCCGTGTGTTCACCAGCACTGTGGAGTGGCCGTGTGTCTCTCCTTACAGGTGCCCAGCTGGAGACCCAAAGGAGGTCAGAGGCCTGCTGGGAGGGGCAGGGCTTTACTGGGTCCTGGCTCCTGTGTCTGGCACTGCATGTTTCCACTGTAAGCAGAAGAGAGGGCCAGCAGGTGCTCGGGGACAGTCCCTCCCTAAGGAGGAAGGCTGTGCAGGCTGCTGCTGCTCAGCACAGAGGTGTGTGGCCATGCGTGCATTTTGCACCTGGTGTGGTCTGCTTGCTTGGTCTGACTCCTTTCTTGGTCTCCTGAGCTAACCATGGAGACCTGACGCTGGGTATGGGTGTTGAGGTGCCCAGGGGCGCCCAGTGAAGACCTTGTTGCTTCTGAGCATTCTGCTCTCTGGGAAAACCACCCGAGGCCGAGGTTGCTGGAGATGGAGAATTACATCACCGCCATGATGAAGGGTGTAGTTGTCCCATCTCAGATGAAGATGGAGCAGTTGATGAGTCAGGAAACCAAGTGATGAGACAGTAGCTCGGTATAGCAAGTAAATCCGCTGCCTGCAGCACTAAACCCAGGAACCTGGAACCCCGCCTTGGTCTCCCACATGGGTGGCAGAAGCCCAAGTACTTGGGCCACCATGCACTACCATCCCAGCAGCCTTAGTAGGAATCTGGATTGGAAGCGGAGCAGCCAGGACTCAAACTGGCACTCTGACATGGAATGCTGGCATTGCAAGGAATAGCTTAAGCTGCCATGCTACAACTCCAGTCCCTGATCTACACATCTGATGAAAGAGTGACAGCCACCTTACAGGGTCCACATGGAGAGTAGAACATGTCTCCTGGCTGGAAACCACCCGAGTGAACTGGGAAGCCGTGAACCTCTGCTGGGGCCAGAGGAGGATGACTCAGTGAGCAGCCAAGGGCCCAACAAAAGTTGTTTCTTATGGAAGCTGGGCTGTGTCTGTCACGAGGCATTGCCAACGTTTGCCCAGAGGAATTCAGATTTTCTAACGTCAGTGACGTGCCATTTCCCTGTTTTGGCTAAAAATGCTTGAGGTGGGGTGGTTATTTTGTGGTTGTTTCTCTCTCTTTCTCTCTCTCTCTCTCTCTCTCTCTCTCTCTGTCTGTCTTCACATTGATACTGAACTTGAGGATGGGCACAGAAGGAACTGCACCTGACTGTAGTGACAGCTCCCGGACCTCAGGCACATACTATCCCGGATGAGACTTCCGGGGGCCTTTAGAAGGGGCCTTTTGTGCAAGGGTGAGGGGTGTGAAGAACTGGTGACCAGAGGGGCCCTGGGGTGGCTTAATGTTTTTGGTGTGCTGTCCCGTGAGAGCCAGAGCCTGGTGGCCTTGCCTGGGCGTGTGGGCTGGCCCCAGTGCCCAGCCACTGAGGAGTGGCATGTGCTGAAGGAATGTGTGAAGCGCATGAGAGCAGGCTGTAAAGGCGCTAGGGCTTCCTGCTCACCCCGTCACGGGTCGCTCTGGGGAACTTAGCTCCCAGGCCATGAAGAAAGGCCACACAGCTGAGATCCAGGACGCGTCCCAGCCACACACGGAACTGCAAAGGGAGTGAACCTGGTGCTAGTACCACACAGTACATCAGGTTATGCTGAGGTATGTCAGGGTTCCTTTCCGGCTATAACCCAAACACGTCTGAACACCTGAAGAACCGTATTTTTCATTCTTTGTTATTTTTGTACTCACTTCCATTTGCTGATGTTATTTTATTCTGGGGTTCAGTGTGACAATATGACGTTTCCATATATGTGCACAATGTGCCGTGATCCACTGGAGTAATTGGCTAACTAGCTCCTCTAACGTTTTGCTTCTTTGCCCTGAGAACGTGAAACACCCTTTCAGTGATTTGGAGACATGAGACACATTGTTGCGAGCTTTAGGCACCCAACTGAGTGATAAAACAAGGGGAGGGCGAACTATTACAGAAATGCAACATTGTGTCTGTCACCTCAGCCCTTTCCCCTGCTGGTAACCACCAGTCCTGTCTAGATGCCACACAGGAGGGAGGTCACACCATATTTTTTCTTCCACACCTGATTTATTTGCTCTAACCACATGTCACCTACAGTTACCCATACAGCTGCAAATGGCAGAACTTCAACCTCTGTGTCACTGAGGGTTATTTTGTCACATGCATGTACCATCCTTTTTGGGTCAGTCTTACCTACTTGCCCACCCTTAATCTCAAATCTCGGCAGTTGGGAATGGTGCTGCAGGAGACCTGAAAGGTTTTAGCAGAGAGATCTACTGTTAACCTAATGGGGATTCCTCTAAATATAACTCAATACTTACTTCTTGCTTTTTTTTTTTTTAATTGGAAAGGCATATATACAGAGAGAAGGAGATACAGAGAGAAAGATCTTCCATCTGCTGGTTCATTCCCCAAGTGGCCACAACAAACGGAGCTGAGCTGATCCGAAGCCAGGAGTCAGGAGCTTCCTCTGAGTCTCCCATGTGGGGGTAGAGTTCTCTACTGCTTTTCCAGGCCACAAGCAGGGAGCTGGATGGGAAGTGGAGCAGCCGGGAGAGGAACCGGTGCCCATATGGGATCCTGGCAGAGGCAAGGTGAGGGTTTGGCCACTAGGCTATCACACCAGTCCTGCTTATTGCTGTTTTTAAGGAGGTCTTTGTCTTGATTTTATTTTTATTTTTAACAGTTTTACTGTTACAGCCTCAGAAAGGATTTGTTGTTGTTCGTGACAGGTCATTTGGGCTTACTCGAACCTGGATAACTACATCTTCCCCAAGATTTGGGAAAATTTCAGCACTTATTTCTTAGGATAGGTTTTTTTATGCCTTCTCTCTCTCTCTCTCTCTCTCTCTCTCTCTCTCTCTCTCTTTTGATTTATTTATTTTTATCACAAAGTCAGATGTACAAAGAGGAGGAGTGACAGAGAAGAAGATCTTCTGTCTAATGTTTCACTCCCCAAGTGACTGCAATGGCAGGTGCTGCGCTGACCCGAAGCCAGGAGCCAGGAACTCTTCCAGGTCTCCCATGCAGAGACAGGGTCCCAAGGCATTGGGCCATCCTCGACTGCTTTCCCAGGTCACAAGCAGGGAGCTGGATGGGAAGTGGAGCTGCCTGGATTAGAACTGGCACCCATATGGGATCCTGGTGTGTTCAAGGTGAGGACTTTAGCCACTAGGCCACCACGCCGGGCCCATTTTTTTAAATACCTTTTCCTTGCTCTTCTCTGGAATACTCAAACAACAATTTTTTACTTACTTAATGGTATCCTACGTCTCAAAGGTTTTCTTTAATTTTTTTTTTTGTATCTCTTTTAATTATTTATTCATTTACTTCAAAATTAGGGTTGCAGAGAGAGGGAGAGACAGAGACCTTCCACTCACTGCCTCACTCCCCAAATGACCACAACAGCTGGAGCTGAGCTGGTCTGAAGCCAGGAGCCAGGAGCTCCTCCGGGTCTCCCACGCAGGTGCAGGGGCCAAGGACTGTGGTCATCCTTCACTACTTTCCCGGTGCATTAGTAAGGAGTTGGAGCACTAGCCCCCAAGTTCCCTCCTTTTTTTTTTTAAAAAAAGGAAGTCCCAATGGGTCCCTCATTTGAATGTTCTGGGATTAAACAAAGAACCTTTTCAAACATTATTACCAGCATCTGTTACAAAGTTCCTCTGTGATGCTTTGCAACTCACTTCAAGTGTATGTCACTTGATTTATAAATTTGCACTTGCATGTGTACATATAAAACAGCAGTCCGGAGATGCTCTGAGAGAAAAGAAGGCCCATCATGTTCTGGTGGACGGGAACTTTGCATAACCGCGGAGCCCCCATGGGGGGAACGGTAGGTGGTACTACTGAACACTCAAGCTGGGACATTAGGAAAAGATGTGAGAGTGAATCACAGTTGCAAGCGCTCCATTCTTCTTTGGGAGATGAAGGGTTATTAGACTTCATATAAAAACAAGTCTTTTAAGCAATAAGAGAAAATGAATATTTTAATAGGAAAAGAGGATAAGGCTAGAACAGATAACTTTCTACAGAATATAAATGAGCGATGTTAATAAAATGTATTCAAGATGGATATTATTAAAATAAATGTGAAAGCACTTTTCTCATCAGATTGATAAAAGTTAGAATAAATGATGATAACCAGGGTAGGGGAGGCTTCAGGGGAAAGGCAATTATGGATCTGTTGGGGAAAATAATAATACTGCCATTCTGAAAGACGGAGGATCAAATCCATTACAAGAAGGAAATCATCCTTGATTCCACATTTCCAAATTCAGGAGTTGAAAATGTCTGTTGCAATGCTGTGCCAAGTGTTAACGTCGCATCAAAAATCACGCATGTGCTGTGGCCACTCTTTGTTACTACCTCCCAATTTTTGTTCTGTAGATCGAAAATTATCCTCAAACAAAATGATTAAAAATACATATCCACAGACTAAGAAAAAAGTGCCTGCTATAAATCCAGATGAATAAACACACAGCAGTTCTAGACCTCAATACTCCATGCTCCAATTCCTTTTTTGATGGAGTCAATTTGTAACAATCTTTAAAATTTTTTAAATTTATTTGAAAGGCAGGGAGAGACAGAGATAGGAACAGAGAGATCCTCCACCTGCTGGTTCATTCCTCAGATGCCCAGTGTGCCATGGCTGTGGTAGGCTGAAGCCAGGAGCCAGGACCTCAACCTGCATTTCCCTCGTGGGTGGCAGCGACACATATACTTGGCGCTATCACCTGTCGCCACCTAGGGAATGCATTAACTGGAGGCTGGATTGAAAGCAGAAGGGTTGAGGCTGCTGGTGTGGCATAGCAAGTGAAGTTGCTGCTGTGATCCTGGCCTCCCAATGGATACCATTTCATGCCCCGATTGTTCCCTTCCATCTAGCTCCCTGCCAATGAACCTGGGAAAAGCAGTGGGAAATGGTCCAACTGTTTGGGTTCTTTTTACCCATGTGGGAAGCTTGGGTGAAGCTCCTGACTCCTAGTTCCAGCCCAGCCCCAGCCCTGGCCATGTTGGCCATTTGGGTAGAGATAAGTAATTGTTAAAATAAATAAATAAGGGCCCAGGACAGTAGCCTAGTGGCTGAAGTCCTTACCTTGCACTTGCTGGGATCCCATATGGGTGCTGGTTTGTGTTCTGGCAGCCCCACTTCCCATCCAGCTCCCTGCTTGTGAACTGGGAGAGCAGTTGAGGATAGCCCAAAGCTTTGGGACCCTGCACCCACGTGGGAGACCCAGAAGAGGCTCCTGGCTCCTGGCTTTGGATCAGCTCAGCTCCAGCTGTTGCGGCCACTTGCTAAGTGAACCATTGGACAGAAGATCTTCCACTCTGTTTTTCCTCCTCTCTGTATATCTGAATTTCCAATAAAAATAAATAAATCTTTAAAAAATAAAAAAAATTAAAAAACATGAGTTGGGATTCTAATTCTTTTTATTGTTATTATTATTTTGGATGTTTGCATAGTTGATCAAGGTGGGAAGGATCCAGGGTTAGGGAGAAGTGGGTGTGATCATTGTTTCCAAGCTTTCTATTTCTTCTTCCCTTTTCTGAGGGGAGGGGAGATATAAGGGGATAGGCCAGACCCAGTCTCCCTACCATCCTGGTACCCGAGGATGGAGAAAGACCACGCGATATCAACCCAGGGTCACAGTGTGGTCCATACTCCGAGACTTCTGCTCAGGTGGATGCAATAGTTCTGAAATGCTGTCGATCTTACAAATCTATAAATGAGGAATCCTTCCAATGTCCGTCGGGTGCACAGATATTTGCTGTCACTGTTTGGCTGGGGTGGTTGTCCGTATGTTCTGTTCTCCATTCTCTGCTATGGTACCAGATGTCCTCTGCAAGCCCCAATGGGCTACCATGTCCTCCATGTGCACCATGGTCTGCCATCAGCACTCCATCTTTTACACTGAGGAGGACCAGTTCTCATAAGTGGGCTCATGGAGGTTCAGGCAACCCAGGTCCCGTAGGACCACTCACCCCTGAGGCTCACAGACCCGAGGATTCTAATTCTTGCATTGCAAGCGTCATCTTAACCACTGTAACAAAAAGCCTACCCTTGAAGCATACTATTTTTTTTTTTTTGGGAAAAAAAGGTTTTATTTATTTATATGTTTGAAGGCAGAGTGACAAGAGAGCGAGGAAGAGAGGCAGAGCTCCTCCATCTGTTGGTTCACCGTGTTTGTGTCTACCTTAGAGTTCCAGCCATCACCTGTGAGATACTTTCTGGGGGCAAGAAGGAGTGCTGCTGTTTTGCATGGTCCCACACCATTCCCTCACCCCGACTTTGTACCAGTAAAATCAGTACTCAGGCTTTACGTTTCCTGCCCAGGTAGGCGCTTATGTTTCTCACCTAGTCCTGTCATTTATTATATTTCCTTTGTGCCTCAACTTTTAATTTCCACGAAGCTATTAATTGTTTTATTTTAAACAAATGACTTAAGACATGTCATCATCTATTCCTTTCCAAATTTTACATCAAAAACACAAATTTCATCTCCCTGTGTTCATACCTGTCTGTTTTCAACCTGTTTTATCCTTAGCCCCGTGTGGCCAGATGTCTTCTGGCTTCCATCTGGACAAGTTGCTCTTTTGGCTGTCAGCTCAGCAGCCACTTGCTGTCCCTTCACCACCTCCTTGGAGACTTCCTCTGCCCCTTCCTTGTGGAAAGAGCTCCCTCCTGAACCCATGAAGAGAATTAGGAGATGATGAAACAGCAGGCCACTTTCTACCTGAGCCCACTTTTGGGCATACGCCAGCAATATGTAACAAAGAAAACGCACTGTGATCAGATGGGAGGCAGCCAGAGTAGGGTTAGCACCGGAAAACAATCAGTAGAAAGAAAGGAAGAAAAGCTATGATTATCTCATAAGATGCAAAAAGGCATCTTAAAAATGAGCACCTGTTAGCAAGCTAAGAACACAAGGAAACATCCTTTTCCTGAAAAAGGACATTTGCACAACACCTCCAGCCAACAACGTAGTTGATGTCAGAAACTCTTTTTCCCGATTAGGAGAAAGCCCGGGGTTCCTCTCTCTGTCTTTACTCAATGTGCACTGAGGCTTAACTGCTTGGAAAAAAACAAAACAAAACAACAAGTGACAGACTGGGAAGGGAGAAGGAAAACTTTACTCACGGGCAACATGACTGTGTGTCATTAAATTCTCAGTGATCTGCGCAGAGCTAAGAGAACCAATGTGAGAACTTAGCAATGTCTCGAGGAACAAGATCAATATAGGAAAGCTAAGTTAAGTTTCTACATAATTGTAGCGTACCATAGAAAATGAAGTCAAAAGCAAGATTTCAAAAATGTGTCCAAATCCACCGAATACCAGGAGATGAATCTATCAAGATATGTATGAGCCTTTTATAGACAAAACTGCAAAGCACTGATCAGAGATACGAAAGACTCAAGCAAGTGGAATTCACCAACTGGCATGCTCATTGTGGGTAAGACCCTCATTGTTGAATAACTCAGGATGCAAGCAGGTGCTGAAACTGACAAGAGGATTCTAAAACAGAAAAGGGCACCGAGGAGCCAAGCAGTTTGGAACAAAAGTAGCCTTTCCAATAAAATAAATAAATAAATAAATAAATTTTTTAAGAAAAAAAGGTAGCATGTTGGATGACTCACAGCATCTGAATTCAAGTCTTGCTAGAAAGCTACAATCCTTTAAAAGGTGTGGCATTGGGGAAAGCAGTGAGAATTTTAAAAACGAAGCACAATAGCCCAGGAATAGACTCACCCACAGACGCACAGCTATTTTTTTAACAAAGCCACTGAAGCAAATTCAGTGGGCAAATGGACATGTCTTCAGTAACCAGTGCTGGAACAAGCAGACACCCAGGCCAGACAGCCCCAAGCTCCTTCCTTAACAGCTGCGAATGCGGAGGGCAGCCTGATCGGGATTTGGGGAGCAAGGGCTGACTGGAGCCCAAACTCCACGCAGGAGTGAAGGCCCAGACGCCCAGCATCTCAAATCCCCCCAGGGCCGTGCATGGAAGGGGGGTCACCCATGGATGTCCCTGAGGAGAGTCCAGTCCAGAGAAATGCTGGCTCCACTCTCCAAGGACCCACCGCCTGCGGGAAGAAAGGGAGGACCTCGCAAAGAGCGAGGTGGAGGGACAGAGGGCCGCAGGGAGTGGGGTGGAGAAAGAAGTTCCTTTGGGAACCGGTGAGAGAAGAGGGTCACCTACGACAGGAACAGGGGGAGCAGGCGTGCTCGCGGTCATGGCACGCTCTGGTCAGCAGAGGGCAGGGCAGCCGCGGAGGCCTGGCCTTGGCTGAACTGAGTTCTACCAGCTCAGGGCTGCGGAGGACACGTGGCGCGGCTGTCCATGGAGGGCAGGTATGCAATACAAAGAGCGCTGGGATCCGGGTGCACCGAGAACCCTAGGGGGAATCCCAGGCATTCCGGCTCCCGCAGCTTTCTTCCCATGACAGCTGAAGTTAAGTTACACCAGCTGTGTTCAGACTTGTCTGTACCTGGAGACGAGCGGGGGGTGCTTCTCTGCTGCCCCGTGGGGTCCTTGTGGATCTGATGTGGATGGTCTGGGTGTGGCCCGTGCTGTGACAGTTAAAAAAGCATTCCCCTGAGGCTGGCACTTTGGCTTACTGACTAAAGCCTCTGCTTGCAATGTAGGCACCCCTTGTGAACACAGGTTTCTCATATGGAGGCAGGGGCCTGTCCTGGCTGCTCCATGTCCGATTCAGCTCCCAACTCATGTGCCCGGGAAAGCAGCAGAGATGGCCCAAGTCCTTGGGCCTCTGTCACCTGTTTGGGATGAAGTCCCTGGCTCCTGGTTTTGGACTTGCCAGGGGAGTGAACCAGCAGATGGAAGGTCTCTCTCTGTCATCCCCCCTCTGCATAATATTCTCCAGGTAGTTGTCCCGTGCAGGGAATGTGGGAATTCCAGAGCTGGGTGCTGCAGGACTCAGGCTGTGCAAATTCAGAGTTGCCAACCTGGTTTTACAGTCGCCAACCCCCCCCCCCCGCACACACACACACACACTGCCGCCCCCACCAGGCCCCCTCTTTTTGGCCTTGCTTCTATGAATGTCAAGTTCCAATTCCTTTCTTTCTGAACTCCCTTGCTTCCCATAACCTTTCTTTTTTTTTTTTTTTTTTTTTTTTTTTTTTTTTTTTTTTTTAAAAGGATGCTGGCTTAACTTTGCCTTTGTTTTTTTTTTTTTTTTAAAGATTTATTTTTATTATTTTTTATTGGAAAGGTGGATATACAGAGAGGAGATACAGAGAGGAAGATCTTCCATCCGATGATTCACTCCCCAAGTGAGCCGCAACGGGTCGATACTATGCCGATCCGAAGCCAGGAGCCTCTTCCGGGTCTCCCACGCGGGTGCAGGTTCCCAAAGCTTTGGGCCGTCCTCTGCTGCTTTCCCAGGCCACAGGCAGGGAGCTGGAAGGGAAGCGGGGCTGCCGGGATTAGAACCGGCGCCCATATGGGATCCCGGGCGTGCAAGGCGAGGACTTAACCACTTGCGCCACCGCGCCGGGCCCTCCCATAACCTTTCAAAATGGAAAATGCAGGTTCCTCTCACTCCCTGAACTGGAACTGTTTAAATCTTCCTTCCTCTGACCTGCACAAACCAGCTGGCCAGGACCAACACCTCTTATGGGAGTGCAGCCCCGAACAACATATTCATAGGGTTTTTGTAGGGGCAGTCCACAATATCCTGCAAAGGGATAATTCACAATAATCTGCAAGGTGAGGGGAAATACCACACATTCCCTGCCTATCCCGGCTGGACAGCCCATGCCTCCAGCAACTAACAGAAGCACCCACTTAATTACTTGGAACCACCTGTGAGATAACCAGATTTGGGGGGCCTTGATTCATAAGAATTGGGGCCCATCAGAGTTAAAGGTCACATAGGCCATTTAGCCTGCAAGCTCACAGTTTCTTAGTAGCAGTGAGCCATGAACAAATGGTTGGGATTTTGATACTGAGGTTCCTCAGTATGACAGGTTGTGAAACGATGTGTTTTCCATAATTTGATTAATTTGGAAATTCAACACTCATCTATTATTTTTTTTAAAAGATTCAACCCCCACCTCCCCACCGCATTAGATTTGTAGTTAATGTGATTTTTTTTTTTAAGGCTTTCACCACCTGATGCCTATGCCTGTCTCTGCTTGATTAGAGGAGAAGGGGTTGGAGCTGGAGGAGGGGGCTCCTGGGCTCCAGGGCTGCAGCTTCCCTGGGACCTGCAGGGCAGGAGGCACGGCAAGAGGGTTTTTTTTTTTTTTCCTCTTAGAGGTCACAGCTTCAGGATGACTTGCTGTTTAGGTGGCTACACTTCTCTTACCTGTCTGTGAAAGTTTTAATCAGGTGAGTAACTGGTGGAATTAAGTGGTTCCCTGTGGGTATTTTACTTATTTATTACTGGAAAGGCAGATTTACAGGGAGAAGGAGAGACTGGTTCACTCCCTAAATGGTCTCAATGATCAAAGCTGAGCCAGTCTGAAGCCAAGGGCCAGGAGCTTCTTCAGGGTCTCCCACATGGGTGCAAGGGCCCAAGGACATGAGGCATCTTCTGCTGAATGAAAAGGGGGAGAGCTCGGGACATAAACTGGTGCCCACATGGGGTGCTGGCACCACAGGGTGGAGGCTAATCTTGTTGAGCCACAGTGCCAGGCTTTTCTTGTGTTTTTTGACCTACCTGCATTATTGTTGGTTCATTCTCCAGATGACTCCACTGTCCAGGGCTCAGTCAAGCTGAAACTAGGAGCCTGAGACTCCCATCTGGGTCGCCCACATGGTTGGGCAGAGGGCCAAGCACCTGGACCATCCAATACAGGATGTCAGTGTCACAGATGGCTTGACCTACTATGCCACAATGGCAGTCCCCATTCACCCCACTTTTGTCATTATTTTTAAGGTTGGCTTCTGGGTCCAGGAACTGCAGCACTGGAACTTTGTATGGTGGCAGGCAGTGGCCCGAGGCAGAGTGTGTGCAACTTCTAGGACTTGGATGGGGATGGGATGAGGGGGTATTGGGATGCGGAGAGCACTTAGTTCATCTCAGGGTACTGTTTGACATTCCCTCCTGTGCCTGGTGGTGGGGACCAAATGCTCAGGGCATTTGTGGGTGACATGAAGAGTCTCAGACTGTGGGGACTGAGACTCTCAAGGTCCATGGGGGTGGGGGACGAGGAATGCAGCACCCAAGGAACACAGGCTCCTGAGGAGGCCATGGCTGTCCATGCAGGGTCACCCCCAGGGCTGGCATCTGACTAGCACCTGCTGTAATGACCGCAGATACTCCCATGTGAATGGTGGTACTTTGCATTCCTCTCTGCTAGACCCTCTTAGGAGAATCACAGCTGCTCTGGGACTCTTTGGCTTGGCACCTCCATGGGGACGTGGGCTCAGAAGTGTCACACCTCACTCTAAAGCTCGGTGGGGTTTGTCTGTGTGCCCCAGTCAGGCCCATAGCCTTGCTGAGGATGCTCCTTCTGCTGCGGGGGGACCCCTCTGAAACACATTACCCATGCAGCAACAATATAGGGTGGATAGTCTGGCAGCATGCTACAAGGGGCACCACAAAGTGGTGCAACTGATGGATGGTGCAATTGCCAATGGTTGCCACACTGGGTAGGATGTTGACAAGCATTGCCAGTTCAATGAAATCTTGAACAGATTGTTGGAAACTCCATGTATCCTGCTGACTATGCCAATGATTGGAATTCAAAATCCTTTTCTTTCCTTTTTTTTGATGTGTTTGTTTTTATTGAAAGACAGATTTACAGAGAGAAGGAGAGACAGAGAAAGATCTTCCATCCACTGATTTACTCCCCAAATGGCCAGAAAGGCTGGAGCTGAGCTGATCTGAAACCAGGATCCAGGAGCTTCCTCTGGGTCTCCCATATGGTTGCAGGTGCCCCTGCAGGGTCTTTGTGCCATCCTCTACTGCCTTTCCAGGCCTCAAGCAAGGAGCTGGATGGGAAGTGGAGCAGCTGCTACATGAATCAGTGCCCAAATGGGGTGCTGGCACTTGAACATGAAGAATTAGCCAATTGAGCCATCACTCTGGCCCTGGAATTCAAGATCTTTAAGAAGGAAAGCACACACCCTGCGTCATACTGAGGCACAGATAGACTGAGTTTTTTTACTACTTATAGGTCCCGGGGGACTATAACCTGCCTGGAGCTATGCAGGGAATCAGGGAGGAGGGAGACCTACATCACACCAGGGTGGTCTCTGAAAAAGTTTCCCATGGGGGGCACCAATGCTTGCAACTCCAGCAATGAGGAGTTTCCTGGAGATCCTATGGTAACCTAGCTGTAGTCCAGTGGGCAGTGGAGGCAGCAGGACATGCCGCGTTGGGGTCCTCAGGTAGGGGAGGTTGAGTCGGGTAGGTGTCAGGAGCCACTGCGCAAAGGAGGGAGTGCAAAGACGTGCTGAAAACCAGAGGTTTTCCAGGGTGATGATGGTCCCACCTGGTAGTAACCTGTCGCCATGGGGATTCTGTCTCGGGTTCTGAGAAGTCGGAAAGCTCATCATCATGGTTCCTGGAGAAGAGGAACCTGGGGTTCATTCACACGTAAGCAACCGAGATGTCTAGGATCAGGGTGGGGAGTGGGGTACAGCACAAGGAGCCCAGTGCCTCCCAGGAAAGGCCTCACATCCTGTTGCTCAACTTCCTCGTGCGTTGAGGTCAGGGTGACACCCTGCAGCTCATCCAAGAGCTCTGGATGGCCACAGGAGCGGATGCATTCAAGGATGAGGATGGCCAGGGTCCAGGGGCTGCTATGGATGTTCTTCATCTCAGGTAAGGCTAGGAAGGGGTATGAGCAAGTGAGGCTTCTGGGGCAAGAGCTTGGGGACTCCCTTTTGTAAAGGATTTTTTTTAAACTTTAAAATGTATTACTTAAAAGCAGACAGAGACCAGAGAAAGCTCCTCTCTCTAGTTCCGAAGGAAGTTTACTGTTCTTCTGTTTCTGTGGACCGCTCAGTGCTCTTGGTTGTCGTTCCGATGACCTTGGATCAACCTCTCAAAACAAACAAACGAACGATCTAGAATAGACAGAGAACAACAAGAAAAGCTTAGAAACAGACAGGAAATGGTCAGCAGGGATGCACTTATAACTCACTGGGTGGAACACAAAGATTAGTTACTCCTCACTAGGGTATTGAAGATTTCTCTGCACACCCCTCCTAAAATGGGTCACCTAAACTGTTGACATATGTCTTGTTAAACTACCCGTAAAACAGCCAGGTTCAGCAAAATCATGCTTCAATGCTATAAACTGCTAAATACAAAAATTAAAATAGACATGAGACAGCTGAACAGTAATCTATAGCCATTTTAAGGTGTATAGAAACCAGTTATATATAAGCTAATAATTGAAATGTCAATGTAGAAGTCACAGGATGTGGTTCAGAACTTGCATTCTTTTTTTTCTCTCTCTTCTAACATATTGGTTACTCAATACCATGTCAACTAATTCTATAACTTTATAAAATGTTACTGACGTAATGTCGGGGCTTTTAATTGATCGGGATGATATTCTGTCGGCTCTACCTTCAGACCAGAGATGGTCTCCTCAAGAAACTGATGAATTTATTTGGACAATAAGACGCTGGACTTTATACTTGGTAGATGCTTGCAAAGGAAGAATCTCAACTGAATTTGAATTGTGGTAATGCAACAAGGTGGAGGAATCCACCGGCGGGGGCCGGTTGGGGAGAGGTGTGGGGAATCCCAGTACCTATAAAATTGTGTCACATAATGCAATGTAATTTGAAAAAAAACAAAACAAAACAGAGAACCATCTGCTGGTTCATTCCCCAGCCCTAGCCCACTATGGCTCGGGCTGGGCTGAGGCGATAGCCAAGAGCTGGGAATTTAATATCCGGGTGGCAGGGACCCAATTATTTGAGGTCTCACCACCTGCACCCTCCATCAGCAGGAAGCTAGAGCCAGGAGTTGGAGCCAGGCCCTGTAGTAGGAGACCCAGGCTTCTTAATTGACATCTTAACCGCAAGCCGAAATGACTCCCAACAGATTTTTTTCCTTTATTTTCCATCACGGGCTTTTGATGCTGACAGTCTGTGATCATGTAGGATATAGGTTATTGGCTAAATGTTATGCCCCAGGGGCATCCTAGAAGCTGGCAGATGTGCAATGGCTGAGGACACTTCTGGCACCCAGTTCGGTGGAGGTCATGGCTTTGGGCCTCTGTTGTGTGCAGGGGGCTTGGAGGCCACTGTGACTGAGGCCTGGAGGAGACTACGTCCCAGCTGTCCTTGTGAAAAACATATGATGTGACAGCTCACACCTGCACTACGGATACCAGCCTATGCGGGTTGGCAAGAGAGAGGAAGACCTGGGTGAAATGGAAAGCAAGACTAGTCTTGGGAAGGAGCAAGAAACAGCAGGCGGACTGTTCTGCTTGGCTTCTCTGTGTGGATAGGGCCATGAACCACACCTCACAGACACTGCTTGCAAGCCCTGCTTGGAGCTGGGGACAACAGACAGGTGGGCAGATGAGACTCAGGTCCTTGGGGACCAGCACGACCCTCAGTGCTCCCTGTAGAGTCATTATTTTCTAACGTATCGTGAGGGATTCCTACGTTGCAATGGAGCATAGGCAATGCTTCAGCATCAATGTCTGTCTCTTTTGGCTTGAGACAGGCAAGTTTGTGTGCAGACTCTCTTGCCTGTGGCTTCAGCCTTCTCCTGGGGAGCTGGCAAACCGTGGGGCTTTGTCTGGGATGTGAGTTTCAAGAGGGTGGCAGCTGAGGGTGGAGCCCGTCCCAGAACCCAGCATGGGGCCAACACAGACAGACAGCTTTCCAGCACTGTCTGATGAAATGCGGAAGCCACTTGGCTTAAGCAAATCTGGTGTTTACTCACTTCTTTCCTGGAGAGGTATTCCTAATTAGAGTCTGAGGGAATCCCCAGGACACCTGCTAGTAAGGCTTTCTTAGAAAAATCTGGGAGCCCATGCTGTGGCACAGTGAGTTAAGCTCCCACTGGTGACATCAGCAGGCACAAATTTTAACTGCTCTGTTTCTGATCCAGCAGCCTGCTCATGTGCCTGGGTGAGCCACAGAAATGGCCCAAGTGTTTGAGCCTCTAGCAACCATGTGGGAAACCCAGATGCAGTTCCTGGCTTCTGACTTTAGCCTCAAACAGCCATTTGGGGAATGAACCAATGGATGGAAGATCTGGTTCTCCCTTTCTTTAACCCTCTGCCTTTTGAATAATAATAATAATAAATCTTAAGGAAAAGAAAGAGCAATTGAGGTCTGGCCCCAGACGTGGTGGCCTTCAAGTCTTCAAAACCTGCAAGAGTCCTGGAATTGGATCTTTAGGATGAGGTGGACTGGGGGTACTGGAGCTGAGGGCCCATCCTGGTGGGCAGGAATAGGGCTGTGCATGAGGCAGCTTGGGCATTTTCAGTGAGCATACTAGAAGCTACCATCCAAAGGTTAAAACAAGTGCCTCTGCAGCAGTGTCAGTAACAGTGACAGGATTGGTAGTAGCTGGAATAATGGCATTAACAATGTCAGTAATATTAGAAATAGCAAGAATATTTGGCCTGGCATGGTGGCCTAGTGGCTGAAGTCCTCGCCTTGAACGTGCTGGGATCCCATATGGACACTGTTTCTAATCCCAGCAGCCTTGCTTCCCATCCAGCTCTCTGCTTGTGGCATGGGAAAGCAGTTGAGGACAGCCCAAAGCCTTGGGACCCTGCACCCATGTGGGAGTCCTGGAGGAGGTTCCTGGCTCCTGGCTTTGGATCGATGCAGCACCAGCCGTTGCGGTCACTTAAGGAGTAAATCATCAGATGAAAGATCTTCCTTTCTGTCTCTCCTCCTTTCTGTATATCTGACTTTGCAATAAAAATAAATTAAAAAAAGAAATAGCAAGAGTATTAATGACAGCAGTGATGTTAGTAACAGCTGCAGTATTAGTAACAGTAGCATTAACCATCGCAGTAGTATTAACAACAGTGGTTGTATTTTTTTTTAAAGATGCATTTATTTTTATTGGAAAGGCAGATTTACAGAAAGAGGAAAGATAGAGAAAAAGATTCACCGATTCATTCCCCAAGTGGCCACAAAGGCCAGAGCTGAGCCGATTCAAAGCCAGGAGCCAGGAGCTTCTTTTGGGTCACCCACATGGGTGCAAGGTCCCAAAGCTTTGGACCAGCCTCTGCTGCTTTCCCAGGCTACAAGCAGGGAGCTGGATCAGAAGTGGAGCAGCTGGGATACAAACCAGCTCCCATATGGGATCCTGGTGCTTGCAAGGGGAGGATTAGCTAACTGAGCCATCGTACAGGTCCAGTAGAAGTGGTACTAATGATAGCAGTTGTGGTCATGGATGGTGGTGACCTGCAGGGGTCCAGTCTGTCCCAGGGTTACTGGTGTTGGTGTTCCATGGAGGAAGGCATCCAGGCCTGAGTAAATAACCTGGATTTCAAATCACAGAGCCCTGTGTATCCAGCTGAAGGTCCCTTACCTGACTCTTCTCATTTCCACGCTGCATGGCCTCCCCTAGTTCTAGGCAAGAGGATCTTCCTCAGCCCCACAAGGTCAGACTGGGTGTGATGGAAACTGCTGTCCAGTGGGTCTGCTGCCACTGAGAATGGGTCGGCTGGGGCATGATTCTCCTAGAAGAGTGTTCTACTACCCAAGCAAGAGAGGCATCAGTGCCAGGTCAGCCAACATCTCTCTTGCCCTCAAGGTGCCTTCCTTACCAGCTGTCCTGTGAGCTGGTGAGCTGGCTTCTCTGCCTGACTTAGAGGCAACCTGTCTGCCAAGAGCCAATCTTTCCAGCCATTCGTGCCCTGTTTGTGCCTCCCTGCAATATTCTCTGTTCCTGGCCACTCAAGGTCTTCCTAGCACAATGTCCCCTGTTCTGTCTCCAGTCAGGTCATCTTCTTCCCTTTCTTCTTCTTCTTCCTGCTCCTCCTTCTCGTCTTCCTCATCTTCCTCCTTGTCTCCACCTCGTCTCTTCCTCCTCCTCTTTCTTCTTTTTCTTCTTCTTTTAACATCTAGGAATGACAAGTTCTTAAAATTAAAATATATATATATATATATATATATATATTTGAAAGGCAGATTTCACAGGAGAGGTAGAGAGAGGGGAAAAAACCCCAAAAACCAAAAATCTTCTACCTGCTGATTCATTCCCTACATGGTCCCAACAGTTGAAGCTGAGCTGATCTGAAGTCAGGAGCCAGGAGCATCCTCTGGGTCTCTCATGTGGATCCAGGGGCCAAAGGTCTCAGGCCATCCTTCTCTGCTTTCCCAGGCCACAGGAAGGGAGCTGGATGGAAGTAGAGCAACTGGGACATGAACTGACGACTGTAAGGGATGCCATTGCTGTAGGCAGAGAATTAAATTAGTTGGTTGTGCCACCATGCCTATACCTAAAATCTGCCCAAGTGGCAGACTAGGGCCACTGGAGGACAAGTTGGGTCCATGTTTCATGTCCCTAGTTAGAGTCACTTCTTCAGAAGCCTGCTGTCTTCTGTGGGGTGCTTTAGGTGGCCCTCCCATGAACATTCACGGTTTGGTTCTTCTAGTGAGAAAACAGAACAAGCCTGCTTTGCCATGGAAAGATATGAGGCCCAGTGCCAGCTTGCAGGGGACATGTTGTCTTCAAGGGCCTCATCTGGAAAAAGCATTTATGAGGACCAGTGGCTCCCCTAGCCTTTTTTTTTCCCCCAAAGAAGAAGTTTTTATCACAGAATTTAACCCTCTTTTTTCCTCACAGGGCTGCAAGCTGTAACACAAAACTACGAGGAAGTGTATGACCTGGAAGTAGGGCAGAACCTCACGGTGAGCTGTCCCTTCAACATCCAGAAGTATGCTGACAGCCGGAAGGCTTGGCAGAAGCTGGAGACTGGTCAGGAGCCCTTGACCTTGCTGGTCACAGAGGTGTCTATGGGGAAGCCCAGGAAAGTTCAGATGGGGAGGTGCGAACTGGAAGATGTCCCCCATGAAGCCATGCTGCATGTCCACTTGGTCCATGTTCAGGTGGAAGACTCGGGCCTGTATCGCTGCATCATCTACCAGCCCCCTAGGGAGCCCGTTGTTCTGTTCCATCCTGTGCGCCTGCGCGTGGGCCACGGTGAGTGACCTAGGTGGGGGTAGGGGGAGGCAGCCAGATGAAATTGCAGGTTGTGGTGGGAAGAGCAGTTGAGCTGTGAGCCATGTCCCTGGGCTCCAGCCAGGTAGCCTGGCTCCTTCCAGAAGCTCTGTATTGGAGGATGCAAGAGGTGTTTGCTCTGTCAGTGAGCTAGGGCTTTTGTGCTTGGGGTTCCTCTGCCCTCTACTAGGGAACCTAGGCTGCTTGGAGTGTGGTTACTGGAATCAAGGCTTTTAGGAAAAGGCAAGTGGCAGACTAGGGCCACTGGAGGACAAGTTGGGTCCATGCTTCACGTCTCTAGTTAGAGTCACTTCTTCAGAAGCCTGCTGTCTTCTGTGGGGTGTGTTAGGTGGCCCTCCCATGAACATCTAAAAGCACAGTGGCTTCTCCCACCTCGCTGTGGCCAGCTGCAGACCACCACAGGATCCTATTGCAAGGCGGAGCCTGGTTCAGGAGGTCAAAACCAGGACTCTAGAATCTGACTTTCAAATCAGTTCCAAAGTGATGTTGATGCCGCAGGTGCATGGCTCTCATTTTGGGAGCATAAGCCTCCAAAACTCATTTTGTGCCCCATCTTGCGAGCAAGATGATTGCACTGGATCCCATAGGCTGATTTACTTACCCGTGTAGCGCCTGTGCCCTGCTGGGCTGTGTATCTCCAGTTCCTGTTCTAATGTCCGGTACATGTTAGATTCTTAATAGATGTTGAATTAAGACCTGATGAATTAAGAAAGGCACAGGAAAGGGAAATAGGTTTTAATTTCCAGTGCCACAAGAGTTGTGAGCCTAAGGAGGACAAGTTCCAGATGTGATTACATGAATGAAAGAGAACTTGCAACCGAACATGTCTGAGGTACTGGTGAACGAAAGGTGGAATTCGTGGTCCAACGTGGAGGACTGAGGGCATCACTCTTGGAGATGGGGAGGGGGTACCTAGGTTTGCAAAGTGGCAGACAGCGCATTTCCAATCATGGGAATGCCTGAAGCTTTCTTCTCTAATCCTCCCTTCCTATTTCTGTCCTGCTCTTCCTCCTTTTTCCCCTTTCCTTCTTCCTGTCTCTGATCCCACACTATTTCCTGGATTTTAGCAACAGAAAAGCTTGTTTCTTGATTGGCTGTTTTTATTTCGCCCCATAAACTCTACTGGCTACCCACCATCCATTCATCCACCTATCAGAAATCTTTATATCTACCTAGCAATTATCTGTCATCATCTCCCTATGAATCCATCCATTCAATGTGCCTTCTTGCATTTATTTCAGTTCCCTCTACCTTCCACAAGAGTTCTACACAATACCCGACTCCAACCTACATGTTTTCTCCTACCACTACCAAGGCCTTGAGCACACCCTCCACCTCACCCGGAACTGTGGACCCACCTGCGCCCTCGTCAGTTACCATTGCCTCCACTCCTAACCCTGGACTCCACCTTAAAGATGTGACACGTGTCACCAGGTATGGTTCTTAGATCTCTAACCTGAGCAGGGAGTCCTTTGTCCTGCAGCCTTGTGTTAAAAGTGTGTGTGAGTGTGGAGAGGGAGACCTGGGAAAGATAGGGCAGGAGTAGGCTTGAGCTCCCTCAGGCAAGCTGGGTTCCCCAGATGGCAGTGGGGAGGGAGAGGTGAAGAGAAGCTGCCACTCCACTGGTGCAACCAGGAAGAGCAAGGTGAGGGAAGTGGCTCCTTTGCCCAAGTCCAGTGCTCCTCAACCAGCCCAGGGTCTGATGGTGGATGGGGGACTGCACTGGGAGTGACGAGCCTGGGTGCTGATGTCAGCCAGGTGGACTGTGTGACTGTAGGCAAGGCAGGACCCAACTCTGGCATCTTTTTCTGCCCCCACAACAGAGAAGTTAAGGGCAGAGTTGGGCGAGTGCTTGGAACCCAGCAACCCTTAGCAGCTGCTGTAAGCTGGGAATTCTGCCCCTCTCCCTGCCCCCCATTTCTGGGGGTGCTTGTGAGAGCTCTGTGTGTGGACTCAGTGTAGAGCTAACTCAACATGCAGGCTCCGCTTCAGTTTTTATTCAGTGTTGGCTTATCTTAGAATATGTTTGTCATTAAATATTGAATTAACAGAGAAAGAGATAACTCTTCCATATTCCTACTAATCTAGCTTGGCTTTTTTCTCCATATTGTCTCCCAGTCTACTTAATTCTATGGCTGTGTTAACATAGCAGTAATTCTCATTATACACATGTCATTGTTTTCCCTGCTGAAAGTATTCTTTGTTCTTGCTACCCAGACTTCATTGTAATGTCAATGAATGCGTATTTCCCCATCAATTGGAAAAGCTGTAGCACACATAACCATTGGCCTATTCTTAGACAATGATGCACTGCTTTTTAAAAATTATTGTTTTATGATACAGTTTAATAGGTGCTGGGATTTCCCTTCCCCATCCCCAAGTTCCCTTCTCCTCCCCTCTATTCTCCCCTCCAGTCTTACAATGGATGTCTTTTTTAAAAAAAATATTTATTTTATTTTTATTGGAAAGGAGGATATACAGAGAGGAGAGACAGGGAGGAAGATCTTCCGTCCAATGATTCACCCCCCAAGTGAGCCGCAATGGCCGGTGCTATGCCAATCTGAAGCCAGGAACCTCTTCCGGGTATCCCATGTGGCTGCAGGGTCCCAAAGCTTTGGGCTGTCCTCGACTGCTTTCCCAGGCCACAAGCAGGGAGCTGGATGGGAAGCGGGGCGGCCGGGATTAGAACTGGCGCCCATATGGGATCCCGGGCGTGCAAGGCAAGGACTTTAACCACTGTGCCACCGTGCTGGGCCCTACAATGGATGTCTTACATAATTTTCCACAAGTCCATTATGCTTCCATTGAGGTGTCTCCCAACAATGGAAGAGATTATCATTTCATTGTGAGTCCATCCTTGTAGTGCATGCGTGAGGACTTCTCTTTTCCACCTATGAACATATTAATTTCTGCTACATTTCCATAATCATCCCCTTGAGTACAGTCGACCACGGGGAGAAAAAAATTAGTGAGCCTTCATCCACATGAAGTTAATGAACATATAACAAAGGTGTCAGTGTGACTCTAGGGTGGTGAAAAAGAGTGTCCAACATTAGGAATGGGCTGGGGGTAGACTTCAGCACCAAGGGGCCACTTACCCCTTTAAGTTGCTTATATGTGGTTTCCCTCCCTGCTGATCTGTCCTTCTATGTTCAATTACATGACATTAGCACTGAGCCTGGGCTTCTGGTTGTTCTCCGACTACCCATTTCTCTTGTGTCTTGTAGAGTCCTTATATTCTCATCCCCAAGTACCTGTGGGTTGAATGGGAGGATTCTTGAATTTGTAGCTCCCTTTCTTAATGATATATTTCTAGAGCTGCATGGGACTTTTAGAATCATTTTGCTTCAATCTCTAAGAATGCACGATGGGATCCAATCTGGACTGGAGTTTTCTTGGTTTACAGTTTTTGGGAACTGAGACTACCAAGAGAAGGTGACCACCGCTGGAAATAATTGCTGCAGACAGGGTTCTTGGCCCAGGATCCCATACTGTCTGCTGCATCACAAAGAAGGAAGCCGTGGCCAGGCAGGCTGGCTGTTTCCCCAAGGCCTGTCCTCCCAGGGACTCTGATGTCTGCTAAAGATCTCTGTAATGTGTCATTTTAGGAAACAGCATAGAGTGAAGTGCATGGGAGGCAGACACTAGGGGGAAGTTGCTGGGGAGAGCCGAGGCAATGTGATCAGGGCATGGAGGATTCCATGTATGCTCCTCTGGGGATGCCCCACTGCTGGATCATCATCCAGTCTCTTCTCTCTCTCTCTCCCTAGGATCTCTACATTTGGCATTGTCATCCTCGTGGCCTGCGGACTCCTGAGCAAGAGCCTGGTCTTCACTGCCCTCTTGGCAATCACCCAAAGGTCATTTTCACCATAGAGTTGTGAACTCATAGAGTGACCTCTGGGGTGGACATTTAGCTGCTTGAGCTGCCCACATCTCATAGTGGAGCATCTGGGTTCAAGTCCCAGTTGTAGTGTCAATCCAGCTTCCTGCTGGTGTACACCCTGGGAAGCAGCAGGCGGTGAATGGAGGACTTGGATCCCTGTCACCCATGTAGGAGACCTGGATTGGATTTCTGGGTCCTGGCTCTAGCTGCTGTGGCAACTGGGGAGTGAACTGTTGGATGAAGATCATCTTTCTCTGTTTGGTTCCTTTCCCTGTCTTTCAAACAAACAAATAAACAAATAAATAACTTAAAAATAAAGCAACAAGGCAGAGGTGACTCCAGATTGGACCCACCTGGAGTAACCTTGATCCTGCATGCCTGGCAAGGGCAGCGGGTGACTTCAGGGGGCCTGCATGGGGTGCTAGTCACAGCAGCACTCCAGATTGGGCAGCCTGGGCGCCACTGGCACGCAGGCCGAGCCCTTGGCCTGCCTACCGGTGACACAAGTCTAGGGACTTGAGTGTATGTGTTTACATGGGGTATGGTCTATGCCACAAGTGAGGCTGATGGGGACCTCAGGTTCATGTCATGGTGAGGAATAACTACTGAGGGACATACATGGACAAGGTCACTGTACTTTCAGGTAAGTGAGGGTATTGAGACTGAGTAGTTTGGAGGGGTGAACAAGAAACTCTTTAAAGGTTAGTCTGAAGCACGAGCAAACATGGGAAACCTTAGTCGGGGTAGTTAGCAGCAACCATCATCAAATACTACTCACTGGCACACATTAAAGCTAGAGCTGGGAACCTATCTGGCAGGGCTAGATCGTAGTACTCACCAGTGAGAGATGGAATAGGGGCAGATAATGTTAGGCTGAGCCATGACACTAACCAACACATGAGAAAACCAGATCTGGGGGCAGAATACGTGGGGGGATATACGGGCTCACCGCAATCCAACTGTAATCTCTGCTGACACATGCAAGATCTTGTGGCTGGGGTCAGGCTTGTCTGGGGAGCTAAGGAGATACCCCGGCTGAGCTGAGATTCCCACCAGTGAGTATGAGTGCTGTGGGGTTCATTAGTTGTGCTTGGCATTGCACAACTTGTGGGTGTGAATCCCAAATCAGAATCTGCTAGAGATTCAACAGACTTTGGCCCTTGAATTCATGCAAATGTTTAAACCCAAGAGTCACACTTGAATGGTTCTAACAAGGTAAAAACTTATGGCTATTGTGATGTTTAGGAAGTGGGCCAAGTGAGAGGCCCTCTGAGCACTGTGGGTAATTCTAGGGAGAAGTTTGATCTGGACCCCTCTGCTGTCTCAGCTTCCTGGCTCATGCACTATGGTGTCTGCACACACTCTGCCATTGCACCGTCCACCAGCCTCACGTGACAGCTAAGCCAACAAGACGGCCCTTGTTGTGGGCCATGAGTCTCCAAAAACTACAGAGTAAAATAGGCATCTGTCCCGACCTGCAGGACACGACACTCATACCCTGAGGGTGGACTGGGAATGCCGGGCTGCTGGCCCAAGAAACACACGGACACATGGGCTTGGTGGAAAACAGTGCCTCCTGCTCTTTATTTTACTCCTCATATGTATACCTTTTTCTCTAGGGGAGGAGGGGAAGGGAAGGGGTTTCCTGGAAGTAATTATCTACATTGAAGCAGGGAAGGAACTAATCATCTATATTGAAACAGGGGAGGAACTAATCATCTGAACAGGAACAAGGGTGGAGGTTCTATTCCCTTGCTCTACACAGGATGTTTTGGCCTAATACCCTGCTTGCTGTGGTCCTGCTTGCCCAAGGCAGGCTTTGCAGTGCAGCAGGCTGTCAGGTAGGCCAAGTCTAAGGTCCTTAAGTCTGTGGCTCCCAACAGGCATCCTTACTACCTAAGTAGCTTGTCTTGGGGATTGCACTACAGGAATGAAAAGTTAACTGACACAGTATCCTTGCAGTGTGTCTGGTCTTGGGGGACTCAGCTAATCTTCCAGGTCTTAATTGTCTTACCTTTGCGGGCCATAATGCCTCCTCACCATTACCAGTTGAGATCCTTGATGCCAACAACAGAATCCAGCTCTGGTGATGCTAAGCCACAAAGGACTGCAGAAGGATGTCAGGAGGTCACAGAGACACCGAGAAGGTTAAAAGACCAACATAGGAAATGGGCAGGACTCAAAGGAGCGTAGGTAGCAGGAGACACTGCCCTGGATGCTGGACGCTACTCATTACCTGTCAGCAGGCTACTCCAACCATCTCCAGCTGGTCCTACATCTTGGGTCATATCATCAAGATGAGAATGATTGGCAGAATCACGCATTTGGCCAAACTTAGGCGAAATCACATGCCTGTTCCTTCGCTGCTAGGGAGAAGCAGGGAGGGTGTGGATGGAGAAACCTCGGCCTCCACGGCCAGCATAAGGGGAAGTAATTGCAAGCCAGGGAGCACCGCACATGGGCATGTGTCCCCAGCGGAGATGGCATTTAGTGTCAGGGAACTGAGACATGACAAGCAACCCTTGTGCAATCTCCCTACCCTGACAAAATTAAGTGACACAATTCAGAAGCAGCTGACACACAGTAGGATGGCAAGTCATAGCAGCCAGATGCTATTAGTACTGTCTTAGTGACCTCCATGCTGGGGCCTGGACTGGGCAGCCCTGGGAAACCTTTACCTAGAACATAGGTCGATCACCACAGCAGGTGTTATAAAGAGCTCTGGCAAGCATGGTCTACTGGGAACACTTGTCTCAGATCACCTGGGTTACTCACTAAAATGCAAATTCCTGGGCTCCTCCCTAGACCTGCCCAATCAGAACCTTTGGGTGTAGAGCCCCTGTGTGTGTGTGTAGCCAGCTTCCCTAGAGGTTCCACAATAGAGTGTGATTAAAGGCTCTGGGTCATGTGAGAGAGCACTGAGCCAGGCCTTGGGGAAGAGTGGGTGGCTGTAGATGTATAGAGCTGTTTCAGGAAGAGTTTAGGGAGGTTTTGGGAGGGAGGGGCCAGGAACATCTTGGGGACTTGAGGAAGTGTGTGGAGTCAAGGGTCTCAGGCTGGTGGGTGGGACTTGCTGTGGAGAGGGAAGGGGAGCCACTGAGTGTTTCCTAGCAAGACTACAGCTTCATGAAAGGAAGTGATAACAGGAAGGAAGTGGCTGCAAGGACCACTGTTGCTCCTGTCTTCATCTTGTGGGTTTTCCTGGGCTGCCTCTCGTCACATCTCTCTCAAGGTTTCACAACTGCAAAGGCAGGGTCTGGCCTGTCAGCAAAGGCTGCCATTCTCCATCCCAGGAGAGGAGACTCTGGGTCAGCTAGCAGAGAGTGGATCCGGAGAGAGAGATGGGATGGAAGGAGCAAGGCTTGGGGCAGCCATTGTCACTGTTTCTGCTACGCTGCTGCAGCTCTGTGTCCCAGATAAGGAGAGGCAGGGAAGGATGGAAATGGCTGCAGGGAGGGTCTCTCTCACTTCTCCAGGGTGGACTGGAACAGAAGTGTATGTGTTATAGACAGGTAAGAGGCATGGGCATTGGGTGGCACAGGCTCCCTGACCCAGTAGGGGCTCGGTGATGAAACAGAAATGGGTTTTCTCTTAGTATGGCATGTTTTGCAGTTGAGAAAATGGCCTTGAGACAAACTAGTCACTCCCAGCCCTGTGCCATCATCCTGGCAGGTGCAATGAAGTGTAAGGCAGTCTCTCCCTAGAGGATGGTTCAGGAGGACTCCCCTCTGGGACCACATGGGATGTGTCTTGGTGGAGAGGATCAGGAGAAGCAATCCATCTGGGGATCCAAGGAGCTCCTGTAAAAGATTGCTTGCCAGACAGCAGGGAGTGTGTCTGAGCAATGCCCAGTAGAATAGAAAATGGGTAGTAAAACTGGTGATGCTCTTTTAAAGTTTTTGAAACTGCCTAGCACAATAGCCTAGTGGCTAAAGCCTCACCTTGCATCCACCAGGATCCCATATGGGTGCCAGATCATGTCCTAGTGACTCCACTTCCCATCCATCTCTCTGCTTGTGGCCTGGGAAAGCAGTGGAGAACGGCCCAAATCCTTGAGACCCTGTATCCACGCGGGAGACCTGGAAGAAGCTTTTGGCTTTTGGCTTCATATTGGCTTAACTCCAGCCATTGTGTCCAATTGGGGAGTGAACCAGCGGATGGAAGAGCCTTCTCTTTGTATCTGCTCTCTGTATATCTGCCTTTCCAATAAAAAACTTTTTAAAAAAAGTTTTTGTAAAGTGTATTTCTTTGGAATGGGTGGGGAGAGAGAGAGAGAGAGAGAGAGAGAGAGAGAGAGAGAGAACACCCAAATGGCTCCAGTTACCAGAATTGGGTCAGGCTGAAGCCAGGGAGCCAGGAACTGGATATGGGTCCCTGTGTGAATGGCAGGGGCTCAAGCAGTTGGGCCCTCCATCCTCTGCTGCTTTTCCAGGTGCATTAGCAAGCAACTGGATCAGAAGTGGAGCAACCTCATATGAGGTGCAGACGTTGCAGTGGCTGCAACCCACTGCACCACAACACTGGCCTTGGTGACACACTTTTGTATCTATCTGCAATGAGAATTTTCCAAATTACAAAATACAGGAAGAGCAATCACCATATACTCATTGTCTAGATTAAAACACTCAACTGTGATGGACATTTGCTTTTCTTTTCTTCCCCCATGCATGTGTGTATATTGTTAATATGAAGACATACACACACACAATTGCTGAACTATCTTAAGATAATCAGAATCCCTAGTCACTGCTGATGGCTTGCCGAGGCTCTCGCATGTATTCCTCTGTGGTCTCATGCCTATGGTGCAGTTAGCTAGGGATGAGGGTAGCAGAAGCAAGGACATTGGTACAGCTAGTGATTTCACTCCTCATGTCAGGGTTCCAGGCTGTAGGTGAGGAGGAGGTGGAGGAGGAGCTGAAGTGTCTAGTGGAAGGAGACAATCTGACTCTGAGCTCCCCTTATAACATCATGAAACATGCCACCAGCCTGAAGGTTTGGCAGTGGCTGGGCAGATGCGACTCCCCAGAGACTCTGGTGCACACAAAGACTAGAAACAAATTCCAAAACCAGGCCCAGTCCACAGGAGGTACGTGCTAGAGGATTGTCCCAACGAAGTCACCTTCAGGGTCACAATGATGGAGTTGTGGAGGCAGGATGTAGAACTGTACCAGTGCGTGGTCTACCTCTCCTCCCAGCAAGTGGTTGTCTTATATCATCAGAGCTAGCTGGGACTGTGCAAAGGTGGCAATGGGTGAGACTCCGGGGCAGGGCACAGAGTCCTCATAAGCTGGGACCCCTGGAAAGGTGATGCTGAGATGTGAAGAAAGTTCTAGGCCAAAGTCAGGGCACCTGTGCCTTCTACTGTCTCGCTGCTCTCTTGGTTCTTTTTGTCTCACCTGTGACACAGGAGGCTGGTCCTCAGTCATGTCAGAAATCATCTTACACTGATGTGGAGAACCAGCTACAGGACTTAGTCATTGAATACCTACTGGGTGGCAAGCAGCGCCAGATGTGGAAAGCTCCTGGCTGGTGTCTCCACAACACATGGGAGAACCCAAGGCAGTCAGCATCAGAATGGAGCCACTGGAATCCCAGAGACCCCTGTGTTTACAGGGTGCTGCATGCAGCTGCGAAATGGGCCCAGTGGGGCCAGTAAACAGCTGTCTCCTTTCTCCAGGAATTTACAACATTGTAGGTGAGGAGTCAGTGTGGGAGAGCACAGTGGAGGGCTTTTTGTTGGCTGTGAATAGCTTCTCATTTGTGAGGGCGCCTGCTTACCCACACAAGAAGATGAAATTGTGAGTAAAAAGCCCAGAGCTTTATCCTGAAGCTTTCAATAAATCTTCCTACTCGGGGCTGGTGAGTCGGAACTGGCCTCTGTGGCCACTGGAGACTGCTAACCTAAATGTATTGTAAGTAGGAGATATGAGTGAAGGGCTGCACAGGGCTGGGGCCACGCAAGGGACAGTGCTGCAGGAAGCCTGAGAAACAGCTGGGGGTGCCCAGGAAAAAAACCTTGGTCATTAAAATTCTAGGAGTAGGCTAATTCCTAAAATATCATAAAAAATATCGAGGCTGCTGATATGGCCTAGAGGGTTAGGCCACTCACTACCTGCGACACCAGGACCCTGTTGGGACAGCAATTTGAGCCTAGGATGCTCTACTTTTGATCCAACTTTGTGATGATGCCCTCGGGAAGGCAGTGGAGGACGGTCCAGGGACTCGGGGCCCCTGCCGCCGCTGAGGAAGATTTGCATGTGGAGAGTGAATCAGCAGATGGAAGATTTCACTTTTTTTCTGACTCTCTCTCCCTCTCTGTAACTCTTACAAATAAATGAATATTCTAAATATGTATATAAAAGTCAAGATGAACATCAGAAGAAGGAAATTTGAATAGGTTGTTAAATATGAAAGAAACTGAAACATTTAGAAAAGATCCATTGTTACAGAACATTCAGGACTCTGATGGTTTTTCAGAGGGCATAACTACTCTTTTTAGTTTCAAAAGTTTTATTTATTTGAGAGTCAGAGAATAAGAGAGATCTCTTCTGCTGATTCATTCTCCTAAATGCTTGCAATGACCGATGCAAACAGGAAGCAGAGACTTGATCCAGGACTCCCACGTGGGCGACAAGAACCCAGTTGCTTCAACCATCAGCACTGCTCCCAAGGTTCTGTATTAGTGGGAAGGCGGAATCAGAAACTGAATCTGGGAATCAAAGCAGGTAAGCTGATGTGGGAAGCAGGCATCTACGCCACGTTCAAAACACTTGATTCTAGACCTGTGCAGATCCCCTCATATGTACAGATTCTAAAAGATTTTTTTTTTGCAAAATAAATGTATCCTTTAATTGCATTTCCCACAAATGCTTAAAAGTGCCCTTGTATATATGGGAATATATTTTATGATCAGGCAACACCATGAACCAGTGGAGGAGGGCGACCTTGGTTTAGACTCATACCCTCAAGAAAACCAGCAGAACACACTTAAACATAAAAAAATAAACCTAAACTCAGGTTTTCTACCTAGCTATACAAATAGCAAATACAAATTTCAGATGGATTTAAATCATGTGTAGGGCACATAAAGTTACAAAGTAGAAAAGTAAATAAAAACAAACAAAAAAACACGTCACTGAAGATGAAAATCTGCAAGGTCTTGGAGTGAAGACAGATCAGAAGGCAAAGAGAAAATCAATCTGATTCCATCAGGATGGAGGATTGATCAATAATCAAAAACTAGGTCAATTACAACCGCTGGAAACAGCCCACTTTGACACTGGCCAAGCTTGGATGCCTTGATGCCGGGCGCTGGTGGGGATGCAATGTCAATAGTGAGGGCCTAGGGGGCGCCCTCTCCCCACCATGCAGCTGTGAACCAGCAGCCACGGGGGATTCTGATTCAGGAGCATCTTTGGGATCAGTTCAAGGCATCACAACTGAGAAAAAGGAGGTTCCTGGGGATGACATGGAACCTGACCAGCTGCTTAAGATCAAAGACAGGGCAAGGGACCAGGCCCCCTGTCCACTAGGTCCTGGGAGGTCTCTTGTAATCCCTGGCCCATCAACTTAGACCTCTCCTTTAAGCAAACCTGATTTGCTGTTCTGGCCTCGGTGACTGCATGCTTCAGGTGGTGGCCTTGTCCTTCCTGACCTGGTCAGCGAGAGCTCCTCCCACCCCACCAAATCCCATCCCCCAGCTCTTCCATAGCCAGCCCTTTCCCCTCCCAACTTCTCTGTCCCTTTATGACCTGGTCTCCTCTCAGCCGGGGAGACCCCTGTGGGCCCTGTCCCCCATCGCTGGGTCCATCCTCCCTTCTTAGTCACTTTAAGGCAGCCACAAGGGGTCTTGCTCAGGGACACACAGGAGCAGGCCACAGCTCAGCCAAACCCACCCTCCTCTTGCTCTCCTCCTTTGCTTTGCCCTGGGGCTCTGTAGTGGCTGCCAGGGGAAGGGGCTTGGCCTGGCTTGGGGGAGATGGTGCTTAGGATCCTCTCTGTCCCAGGAAGGAGGTCTGCAAGAAAGAACAGGAGAACACAGAGGTGGAAGATAAGAGTCCTTTGGAAATGACTGTTAGTTCTCACAACCTTTGCCTTTTCCCTCAGAAGCAAGATAGATACATAAATATAGCTATAAATGTCTATATATAGGTAAACATGTATCTACATGTGTTTGTCTAGAGGAATTGTGTAAGGGAAACTATCATATTGAAAAAGATGTGGTGCAGTATGCACTTCTACTGAATAAAAGATGAACCCAATGAAAATGTTAAATACATCTCCACAGAAGGA
Organism: Ochotona curzoniae; assembly: GCF_017591425.1. Taxonomy (NCBI): domain Eukaryota; kingdom Metazoa; phylum Chordata; class Mammalia; order Lagomorpha; family Ochotonidae; genus Ochotona; species Ochotona curzoniae. The sequence goes on along the minus strand of NW_024466004.1, from coordinate 6,696,358 downwards.
TGCTGGACTCTACCATTGTCCATACCTACAATGTCACAGTACACTTAAATAGCAGAATGATGGGTTTGTGACTGTTGCTGAATGGCTATACTATTGTAATAATATAAGGGAAAAACAGTGTGTGGGGGAGGTGAATGAGGAGGGTGGAAAGGGAAACCCTTGAACCTATGGTAAATAAAGTTCCTGGAGAGATGGCAGCTTCCCTAGAGTGTCCCCTCCGGGCTCTGCTCTTATCTCTGTCTCTGCAGGGGCAAGCGCAGGAGGAAAAACTGAGAGTGATCTAGGCAGAAAGGCCTGGAGGCAGGTGAAAGGGAAAGAGGAAAGACAGTCAGGGGAAGGGTTCCTCCTCCTACTTGCTCAGGGCCATAAGACAGCAATGACAGATATTTCTGAGTCTACTAGGCCAGCCCAAGTCTCAGGCCACTGGCATGCATTTGGCTGCATTGCTGGCCTAAGCGTCAGGACCCTGGCATGCATTTAGTTGCATCATCTGGTCCAGGATAAATGCTTATGCTGCTCCCATTGCCCAGTTGTACGTAGGAGCTGCTGCAGACTGGCTCAGCTCCATCCATTGGGGTTTCAGAGGCTAACCAGCAGATGGAAGATCTTTCTTTCTGTCTCTCCTTCTCCGTAAATCTGCCTTTCCAATAAATATACATAAATCTTAAAAAAAAAAAAACCCAAGTAGCTATTTAGGTTTTTGCCCATTTCTTAACGGGGTTATTCATTGTTGAGCATTTTCAGTAATTTATGTATTTGGATATGGATCTTCGTTGGCAAATCTTTTCTCCCATTTTGTGCTTCATCTCTTCATTCTGTTGATTGTTTCCTTTGCTGTGCAGAAGCTTCTCATTTGACGTGATCTCATTTGTCTGGTTTTCCTTTTGTGGCCTGTTCGCCCAGCTATGTTTAAGATCAGTAAATCACTACAGATGTCACTGCCTAGGAAGTTCCAGAGCCATATAATAGCTCAATGTCTAAATCCTTACCTGGCAAGCTCCTGGGTCCCATATGGGCACCAGTTCATGTCTTGGCAGCTCCATCTCCCTTCTAGCTCCCTGCTTGTGACCTGCAAAGGTAGTGGAGAGTGACCCAAAGCCTTGGGACCCTGCACCCATGTGGGAGACCTGGAAGAAGTTCCTGGCTTCTGGTTTCAGCTCAGCTCAACTCTAGGCATTGTGGCCATTTGGGGAGTGAGCCAGCAGGCAGAGAATCTTTCTCTGTGTCTCTCCTTCTCTCTGCAAATATGATCTGCCTTTCCAGTAAAAATAAAGAAACCTTAAAGAAGAAGAAACAGTACAAATACCTCAACATGTGTAGTATCACAGGGCTGTCTGCGTCTGTGAGCTCACTTAGCAAATGGAAATAGAGTGTGCTTAGCTATATCCTGCCTCCACACCCTAGTCTAAGAGAACTCCAAGTGGATCAAAGAGGTAAGTGCTAAGTAAGAAAATATTAGGGAACTCCATTTGGATTCAGTGCTGACCAGGGAGGCGCATGTCAATGGTAACTAAGATGCAGACGCTGCCAGGGGTCGACAGGCAGAAGGCTGAGCTCCCTTTTTGATGTCCGCATCCTGCTTTGCCAGGTTCAGCACCTGGATCCTGCTGCTGCCTCCAACTTCCTGCGAATGGGGACCCTGGGAGTCACTGGGACAGCTCAGGTCGGTGCATTCCTACTACTCACATTGGAGAGGTGGGTTGGACTTCTGGCTCCTGGCTGCAGTGCCACAGGCTGTTGGGGGTGTCTTGGGAGTGAGCCAGTATCTGAGGACCCTCTCTGTCTCTCCTATTTTAGAAGAAGTAAGTAAATGTGATACCAGCTCAAATTAAAATTTCATAGGCTCTGTGTCATAATATACTCCAATGAAGCGGAAGATGCAAGCAACAGATGGAAAAACAAGAGTGAAATCAAATTAGAAATCAATAATAGAATAACCCAAGGAAATCTGGCAACTAAAGACTACAATAACACCACCAAGAAAGCCCTCTAAAACTTCACCAGATGGACTCCATAGCAGAGTGGAGATGACAGAAGAGAGACTTGGTGAGCTTGAAGACAGAGCAATAGAATTTACTCAGTCTGAGCAACTGAGCCAAGCAGGACCCTGATCGAAGGCACAAGAAGGACAATGCCAGCATCTGGCTCATCAGAGTTTCTGTGGTGAAAGACATGGTGTGGGAAATGGAGAAAGTATTAGAAGAAACATTTGAAGACTTCTCATTGTTGGCAAGAGTTAGAAACTTACAGTTCCGAAGAGCAGATTTAAGTCCCCCAGTGGGACAAACTCATAGAAATACACAAGACAAACTTGCAGCTACAAAGAGAAAAAGCAGCCAGAGAGAAACGAGACATTCCTTACACAGGGACACAAAGTCTAGCTCCAGTGAATTTCTCCTCTGAAAGAGTGGAAGCCAAAGTGATGCAGCACATTTTTCTTGTGCTGAAAGACAAACAGTTCAATTTAAAAAGAGCACAGAATGTAAGTAGACATTTTTCTAAAGACGTACAGATGACAGAAGATACATGAAAAGTTGCTCAAGGCCTTTGGTTACTAGGTAACATGAATCTAAACCACAGATAATACAGTCACCTGCTAAATAACGTTTCAATCAGTGGTCCCATAAACTTACTATGCACCCCGGAACCTAGTACTTTTTACTGCTACAATTGCTTGAAGTATTCACTGCAGTACCACATTGTGGAGGCTGTGGGTGTGTCAAGGCTCCCCCACTCAGCACTGCAGAAGTACAGCTCGTAGTATTGGCACGATGGCAGAACTGCTCCTCTCAGAGGGTAGCCCCAACTGTACTTCACACCCTACACCCTGGTTTCAAGGACGGACACTAAAAATGTTATCATGACCCTCATACATCCCTGATGAGGGTATAAAATGATGTGGCCACTTGAAACTTATTTGGCAATGCCTCAAAATGCTAAACTCAGCCATTACATAACCCAGGGATTCTATTCTTCAAAACATACCCAAGAGAAATGAGAATACATCCTCACACAAAAACTTGTACTAGCTTCAAAGTAGTACTGTTCACCATTGCCAGAGAACAAATAAGTCAAATCTCCAGCAACTGGTACATAACTAAACTGTATAGAGAGACACAGACATAGACTATGATTCAACCACTAAGAAGGAAGAAATAACACAACTTGTATAGCAAATATTGACACAACACAAACAAACCTGAAAGCTCTATGTTACATGAACGACTTCAGCCACAAGGAACATGTATGTTCAATTAAGCTTTGATGAAATGTTCAGAATAAAAGCAATCGGATATCAAGAAGATCAGAGATTGTCTGGGCTGCAGGAATGTAATTTGCTTTAAAATTTTGTTGTTGTTGTTGTTGGGCTTGGTGTGAGGGCTCAATGGCTAAAATCCTTGTTTTGCACCCCCTGGGATTCCATGTGAGTGCCAGCCGGCTTGTGTTCTGGCTGCTTCACTTTTTTTTTTTTTTTTTTTTTTTTAGATATAAGAGTCTTTATTACTATACATCCCCTTAAAAGCCACAAAAACAGGAAAAAATTAACAATGCCATGAAGTTAAATAACATGCTAAATAATGTGTCACTGAGGAAAATCAAGAACCTTCTTGAAGAAAATGATGCTACTGTATTATCTACTTGAAGACATTAAACTTAAAAAAAAAAAATCAAAATCCATGATACAGTTCCCACTAATCTTTGTTGGTGAGATGTCTCCTGTAGGCAATAGATGGGTTTTGTTTTTTTAAAAAAAATCCAGTTCACATTATGGGTCGCTCCAACTAGGTTGCAGCTCCCACTGGTTTATGTGAGGGCCAAGTGTGTGCTGGGCAGAATCAAGCTGGACTGCAACACCCATTGAGTAGAAGATGCGGCTGCAAACAGAACTGACCCAGCAATCGCAACCACCAGCTAATTGGGGGATGGACTGTACCAGGCCCCGTACTTGCAAGCACACAAGAACCTGGTCTGGGTTCACCTCAATTGAACTGCCAGACTCAGATCCCCAACCATGAAAAGACAAGAGGACAAATCAATAAACCACTCCAGCCATATGTTGGCAGTGAAAAACAGGATAAATGGAGACTCCAAGATAGACAAGATATGTCAACCAGTGGATTCTGCAGCAATTTCTTTGTGCTTGGAATGGCGAAATTGACAGCAATTCAAAACCACTTGAGCAAGACCCCTGGAGCGTGCCCAACATTGGGGCCCTAAGATGGGAGGGAAACTGGGTGGGGCTTCTCCCTTTACCTCCCTTTTCACCCCAGATATTGGGGAAAAAAATGTGGAAATGATCGTCTTTCCCACTTTCCTATAGCCCTTAAACCCTTGTGCCCTAATTAACTGTGTAAAGATTGTCAAAAACAAAATTTTTAAAACGGGAAAAAATCCAATTCGCTAATCTATAACATTTCATTGATGAGTTTAACCCATTTACATTCAAGGTTAATATGAATGGGTAGTAATTTGGTCCTGTCATTTTAGCAATGGGTTGTTCATTGGTTTAGTCTTCTGTTGTCATTTTACTGGGATGTTCTTCCCATTTGCCTTTGGTTTTGGTAGGTGCTGTTCCTCTTCTCTGTCAAGAGAACATCTTGAAGTATCATTTGTAGGGCAGGTTTGGAAGAGGCAAATTCTTTTAACTTTTCTTTACTGTGGAAGAATTTTATTTCATTTTCAAAGACAAAAGAAAGCTTTGCTGGGTATGTTATCCTGGGCCGACAATTTTTTGCTTTTAGAATCTGAAATATGTCACTCCATTCTCTTCTTGCTTGTAGAGTTTCCTGTGAGAAGTCTCCTGTGAGCTTAATTGGCAATCCTTTATATGTCAGTTGATTTTTTTCACGTGCACATCTAAGGATCTTTTCCCTATGTTCAGTTGAAGAGAGCTTGATAATCATGTGTCTTGGTGAAGATCGCTTTGGGTCAAGCCTGTGGGGAGTTCTGTATCCCTCCTGGATCTTGTTTCCCAATTCTATCTCTAGATTAGGGAAATTTTTCCTTAGTATTTCATTGAACACACCCTTAACCCCAGCTTCTCTTTCTGCACCTTCTGGGATTCCCATAACTCTTATATTTGGCCTCTTAATAGTGTCTTTCAATTCTTGAATCCTTTTTTGGGTCTGATCCAGCTCTGCTTCCAGCTTTTTTCTTTTTTCCCTCTGGTGACAGGAATTGTCTTCTAATGTTGAGATTCTTTCTTCTGCCTCCTTCATTCTATTTTGGAGACTCCCCACTGTACTTTCAATTTGCTCCACTCTATTCTTCATTTCTGATGTATCATCAGCCTTCATTTGCTTCACTTGCTGTGTAATACATTCCCTGAATTCCTCGAGTACCTGATTCATGTACTTCTCATAATTGATAAGTAGCTTTATAAGAAGCACTTTCAATTCTTTATCTCCCATTTTCTCGATGTCTTCCTCAGTAAACTTTGAGGTTTGCAAAGGGTTTTGCTGCTTTGCAGGGGAGTCTTCAGTAACATTCATTGTGCCACTGTTTCTTTTGCCCTTGGTCATTGTGCTTCTGGTTATCAGATTCTTTTTGGGATAGGTTTCTAAGCTGTGTTACCCACAGATCTACAGTTCAATTTTACTTATTGCAGTTGGTACCTGGTACTTTCTTTGCAGTCACTTGTACCACTCCCTTGATACTGATCTTGTCAGAACCTGTTGGCTGTTAGGTCTGAGGGCCACACAGATCTATTTTGATCTGTACAATGCCAAAGTCAGTATTGTTTCCCTGTGGGACACTGCAATGCACTGAGCTCAGCGAGTCTGTTCCCAGCTCAGCACATGTGTAGCTCACTGTTTTCCCCACACGTACAAAATGACACCCAATTTGGCTGTAGGGGATGGACTGGGCTGTTAAATTGATCCTGTTCCCTGCACTGCCTGTCTGGCACCTGCTGCTCTGTCTCTGCTCTTGGTCAAATCAAACAGACCAGCAGGATTGGACAGTTCTTTGAGTTGAACTCCTGAGCTCCCGGTAAACGTCCCTTCCCACCTTGGTGCTGGTGGAGTTCCGGCTGCCAGTGGAGTTTAGATCGTGGCTCGCTGAATGCCACTGGGGTATCGGTCACTGCAACACCACACGGTTGTGTCTGCTGCTTTCCTGTGTCTATCAGTGAATGTATTCAAAGTTACAGGATCATAAGGATGTAGATATGGTCAGCCTTGGAAGCTGCTCAGTTAGGCAGGTTTCGTGAGCCGAAAACACCAGATGCAAAAGTATCTTTGGAGGTTTATTCCAGCGGCGCAGGAACGGGATAGAAGTGGTGGGAGATCAACGCGGAAAAGAGGAAGGTTGAGGAAGCGGGAAGGCCGGAAAGCCTGGCTGCTTCACTTTTCATCCAGCTCCCTGGGAAAGCAGTGGAGGATGGTGCAAGGTCTTGGGACCCTGCACTCATGTGGGAGATTTGGAGGAAGCTCCTGGTTTCTGGCTGTGGAACAACTCATCTCCATCCATCGCAGCCACTTGGGGAGTGGAGCAGCAGATGGAAGATCTTTCTCTGTCTCTCTCTCTCCATAAATCTGATCTGCCTTTACAGTTTAAAAACTGGCTATGGGTGTGTCAAGACTCCCCCACTCAGCACAGCTGAAGTACAGCTGAAGTACAGCTCGTAGATATTCACTGGTTCACTCCCCAAATGGTTGCAACAGCCAAAACTGGACCAGTTTGATGCCAGGAGCCAGGAACGCCATCCTGAACTCCTACAACCCCCACATGGATAACAGAGGCCCAAACAATTGTGTCATCTTCTACCTTTATTCCAGGTTCGTTAGCAGGGAGCTGGATCAGAAGCAGAGCAGCTGGGGCTCAGACTGGTTCTTGGACCAGGGTGCCACAATGCTGGTCTTTAGGCTTTAATTTTTAGTTGAAAAAAAAAAAAAGAAAGAAAAAAAGTATGCTATCTTAAATTATTTTGCACACAAAATTGTAAGTATACATTCCTCCCATCCTCCTCCCTCCTGGAAATTTGGATACCTACTTCCAAATTCCCTGGAGGAGATGTGGATATTTCCTGTACCAGCCAATGAGTGGTTGGGTCCCAACTGGCCCAATTGTCACAGTGCCTCCCTCACTTGCTCCAGGGGCCCTTCACTGTGCCTATGGAGGCAAGGGATGAGGAAAACACCTTGTGTGTCAGGGGTTGGTGAGGAGCATCTGCTCTCAGCCAGCTGTGGACTGGGAGAAGCTGTCAGCAAGGCAAGGAGGAATGAAGAAGCATAGCACGTCCTCTGTGGTCGGAGAGAGAGGGAGTGACAGGTGCATCTCATTCTTAGATCCCCAGTGCCCACTCTGGACACAGCAATGAGGCACAGACGGGGGTGGGCTTTGGGCCTTGCAGATAAGACCCTACTTCCTGTTCAGAATACCTGGGTTCAATTCCTTTCTCTGGCTCCTGATACCAGCTTGTTGCTAAGGTGGACTCTTGGGTTCCTGACACTCATGTGAAAGACCTGGATTTAATTTCCAGCAGCTGGCTTCAGTCTGGACCAGCCCTGGTTATTGTGGGCCTTTGCGGAGTAAATGAGCAGATCAGAGTGTTCTCTCTCTCTCCTTCTGAAATAAATATATAAATAATAAAAACCCTGAAAAGAACAAATACATGAATGACTGCGTCCAGAGAGTACAAAGTTTGAGGTCAGCAAAGATGAAAGTTCTTTGGTTGGAGTTTGACGTCCAAGCTCAGTTTAAGACAATGGCCAGATTCGCCCCAGGACTTGCACTCTAGGAAGATGATGCAGGTGAATAGGGGAACCCACGTGGCCCCGGGGGTCTTTGTGGTCCCCGCAACCCCTGAAGGAGATGACACAGCCACTGGATGGCAGAAGTCAAGCCTTCTGATTTTCAGTGCCAAGCATTCTAAGGGAAGGGCGGGGTCTCGGGCCAAGTGCTGGGTCATTTCAGCTGGAGTCACTGGCTGTAGAGGAGAGATAGGGTTGAGCGGCAGGAAGCAGAGAGGGCATGCCTGTGTGCCGACGGGGGCCGGGGCCAGGGAAGGAAGGGCTCTGGAGGCGTGGCGTTCTGAGAAGTGGGTGAGGGGAGGCACTGGGGGAGTGGCCGTGGGAAGCCTGCCAGAGAAAGGAGTAGTCTAGAGAGAGCTGGTGGGTGAGTAGACTATAGGAGGGGAGGTGGAGAGAGATGGACAGAGGATGTGAGAAAGGCAGCTGGGGTGGGTGTGTGCATACGGTGTGTGTGTGTGTGTGTGTGTGTGTGTGTGTGCAGGCACATGGTGGGGGAGGGGAGAATGTGAAGTGTGGAGAACGTGTGTGTGTGTAGGCACACAGGCGGGGAGTGTGGAGAGTATGTGTGTGTAAGAGAGTGAAGTCAAGGTATGAGTGCTCCCCACTACTCAGGGATGAGGGCCCAGTAGCTCCTCCCGAATAACAACCCTGATGCTCTGAGTCTTACAATTTGCATTTCCTCCCTTCCCCTCCCCACCCCACCCCTAACCACTGTGACAAAAATAAGACAGCACGTGTGAGGTTATTGGCCACAATGAGTAGGAGGCACCTTGGCAAGTAGCCCAGAGATCTGGGAGAAAGGCACATCGTTGGGCTTCAGAATGAATGTATCGGGCCAATGAATGAGTGAATAAAGGGGCACTGACGAGGACTTGCTTTATGAGTGAGTGAGTGTGTATGTGTGTGTGTGTGTGTAGTCCAGGGGTCCCTCTGCAGCCTGAGAATCCTGCCTCGGCTTTCTGACCCCAGGAGAGTCCAGAAGTTTGTGCCAGAGGTCCCAGAATCCTCACAGGGGTACCCCTGCCTCAACCCAGGAGACACCCCCTACCCCTCCTTCCAGGGAGGGGGCCCAGGAAGGGCGGGGACGCTGTCTAACCCCAGCAGCCTCCCCTGGGCAGGGGGCCCCACGCTGGGTGGAGCAGCCACACCTGTCTGAAGTTCCGAGGAAGAGGGCGGAAACTGCCACCCCTGCGGTCCTCCTGATAGGCTCAGCTGGCCCCTGCGGTCTGCCCATGGCAGTGGGTCCTGCACTGCCTCACTTCCCTAAATGAGCAATTTCACTTTTAAAAGCCCAGCTCCTGGTCTGCCTGGCTCAGTGACATGTCCTGCGTTGGCCTGTGCCCTGGCCTTAGATTCCCGGAGGGCTCTGGCCCTTTGTGGCTGGGTCTGTGATCACTCCGACTGGATGGGGCCATGGCCCCCGTGGTGCTGCTGCTGTTGCTGCTGTTGCTGTGGCCACAGGGTTGCGTCTCAGGTGAGAGAAGGAGCGAGCTGGGCTGACGTAGGGGAGGGAGTGGTTATGTGGGCCTTCCAGCGTGGTCTTCTTTCGCTGCTTCTCCTTGCCCAGTGACCTCATTTCAAGTTTGGTGGGTTGGGGCTGGTTCAGCAGCTGTTGATCAGAGATCAGCAGGCGTGTTCTGTCCTCAAATTTGCTTCCTCACCCCAGCAAAGCCAGGCCAGGCCCCACAAGGTATGGAAAGCTCAGGGCCCTCTACCGTGGCCCTCTTATCTGCTGGGCACCTTCAGGGCCTGAACCTGCACCCTGAGTTAGCCTTCACTGGTTCTTGGCCTCTGTCGGGAAAGCTTTTCTTTTTCTGACAAGAGTCATTGCATCATGGAGCGCTTTGAACTCCCCTTTTCTCAGAATGCTGATGCCACATCCGGTCCCTGCTCCCCTGTTCTGAAGGTAACCTATCCCACCCCAGTGCTATGGAGGCTCCCAAGGGGCCTTGCCCATTCTTGCCTCCCTTGCTACGATGGCAACCAACTTACCACTTCCTGTTGAGTTCTGGGTGTAGTAGGAGTTGCCAAAACCCACTTTTCAGGTACTCCCCGCCTTCTCCCACAACCCTGCCTGAGTCTATTGGGGACACAGACCCTGTGTATCTAGCTCCCAGTCTAATGGAAGAGTCATGAGAGGGGTGTAAGATGCAAATGGACATGGCCCTTCCCTAAGCCACCCACCTCTGCCAACACCTGTTGGGCCCCTCTGTTTAGTTGACAGGTGACATTATGCTGCTCATACAGGTGTTCCCTGACCCACAGCCTTGCCCGGCTGTAGTGGCTGCTAGAATGGAAACTGGAACAGATCTGCGGGTTCCTGGGTCCTTGGCATCATAATAGCTCTCTCTGATTTCTCCATTGGGAAACTACTTGCAATTGGAGAAAACGGTGTGCACTGAGCCTTGGGTATCTACTAAGTTCAAGACAAGATCCTGGAGTGTAATCCTTACAGAAGCCTATGAGGAGGCCCATGTGATTCCCTCCGGACAGATAAAATAGCACAGAGGGTGAGGGAGCTGCCCACATTGTGGTGGTGCCGCCTGGGTTTATGCATATATACAGAGATAAATGTTGTTTGATTTACTTGAAAGGGTGACAGAAAAAGAGAGAGAGAGAGAGAGAGAGAGAGAGAGAGAGAGAGGCACAAGAGATCTTCTACCTGCTGGGTCACTTCTCAAATGGCTACAATAGCCAGAGCTGGGCCAGGCCAATGTGAGGAACCTGGAACTCCTTCTGGGTCTCTCATGTGGATGGCAGGGGACTTGGGCCACTTGGGGCATCTCTTACTACTTTCCCAGGCACATTAACTGTGAGCTGGGTTGGAAGCAGAGTAACCTTGATTTGCACTGGTGCTCCGATATGGGATGCTGGTGTTGCATGGCACTGAGGCCTGGAACCAGGGTGTTAACCCAACTCCTATTTTTGATTCTACAATGTGTGTTTTGTATTCCATACCACTAGGGAGAGACTGTGTGTGTGTGTGTGTGTGTGTGTGTGTGTGTGTGTGTGTGTGTGTGCGCGCGCGTGTGTGTGCACACTTGTGAAAGGCTCTGGGATGGCAGTAGATAAGCGACTGATGAACTTGCAGTGGATAGACAGAGGGATCCCACCATAGCTGTCTCCTCTCTGTCCCCTGAGCCAAGTCGCTGCCCCTGTCCTGGTCTCTGCATGTCCTGGTCTCCCCACCAGATGGTAGATTACAGAGGGCAAGAGGCACATCTTGGGCACACAGAACAAGATGGTGCAGACAAACCATACGTAACTGTAGAATCTTCCAGTCCTGGTGTGTTGGAACATCCTAAGACCCACCTGTATCTGCACTGTCTTCACAAAGTTCCTAGAAAATGTTTTCTATGAGAAAGCTACGCATTGATTGTTTCCTCCCTTAGACTGGGAATTCCCTGTCTCCACCATCAGGTTGGGAGAGGCAGGGAAAGGCCTGTGACACCTGTGTCACAATGGGCACTGGCCACACAGGGTCTGTCTGTTCCCACCAGACCAGGGCGGAGGGGGTTCCCTAGGGCAGGGATGTACTTCCTCCCCAAAACTGCGAGTTCCGCCACAGCTGGGCCACATGCCCCCTTTCTCTCCCCGCACCACTATTTTCAAGTCCAAGCTGCCTTCCTCCTGTCTTGACGAGCTGCTGTCTCCCCAGGTCCTCCGGTCGACGTGTACACCAGAGTGCAGCACCGGGAGGGGGAGACGCTGTCCGTGCAGTGCTCCTACAAGGGACGCAAAAACCGTGTGGATGGCAAGGTCTGGTGCAAAATCAGGAGGAAGAAATGTGAGCCAGGGTTCACCCGGCTCTGGGTGAAGGGGCCCCGCTACTTGCTACAAGATGACGCCCGGGCCAGGGTGGTCAACATCACCATGCATGCCCTCAAGCAACAGGACTCAGGTCGATACTGGTGCATGCGTAACAGCTCTGGGATGCTGTACCCCATGATGGGAATCCAGCTGGAGGTGTCCCCAGGTGAGAACCTGCTGGGCACTGGGATGGATGGGTCAGCCTCCCTGCCCTGCAGGCCACAAACATCAAGCATCGTAACAATAGTAATCCACCAGTTTGGTGTGACACTTCCTCCCTTCTCTCCTTCTTCCATCCTTTCTTTTTTTTAAAGATTCATTTAGTTGGGACCCAGTACAGTAGCCCAGTGATGAAAGTCCTCTCCTTGCACACACCACCAGGATCCCAGATGGGTGCCGGTTTGTGTCCTGGATGCTCCACTTCCCATCCAGCTCCCTCTTTGTGATCTGGGAAAGCAGCAGAGGACAGCCCAAGCCCTTGGGACGCTGCACCTGCGTGGGAGACTCAGAGGAGGCTCCTGGCTTCAGAATGGCTCAGCTCTGGCCGTTGCGGCTGCTTGGGGAGTAAACCAGCAGATGGAAGATCTTCCTCTTCATCTCTCCTTCTCTCTGTAAATCTGACTTTCCAATACAAATAAATACATCTTTAAGAAAAAGATTAACTTAGTTGGAAGACAGAATAACAGAGATGATGAGGGCAGGGGAGAGAGAAAAGGATCCTCCAACTGTTGGTTCACTGCCTAACAGCCTGGGCTGGGACGAGCTGAAATCGAGAGCCCGGAACTCAATCTGGCTCTCCCACATGGGTGGCAGGTCTCCAAGTCCTTAGGCCATCTTATGTGGCTTTCTCAGGTGTGTTAGCAAAGAGCTGGATCAGAAATTAAGCAGCTGGGATTCAAACAGACAATCTTATATGGGACTTTTGAGTTTAACTGACAGCTTAACCCATTGAGCCACAATGCAGGACCTGCCAAAGGGTTTTCAAAGTGCTTTTACTGATTCTTTCCTGGGAATTACTGTCACTATTTAAAAAAAAAAAGATTAATTTATTTTTAGTTGAAAGGCAGAATTATAGAGAGGAGACAGAGAGAAAGATCTTCTGGCTACTGATTTACTCCCTAAATAGCAGCAATGGCTTGAGCTGAGCTGATCTGAAGCCAGAAGCCAGGAATCTCTGCTTGATTTCCCACATGGGTGCAGGGTCCCAAGGCTTTGGATCATCCTCTGCTCCTTTTGCAGGCCACAAGCAGGGAGCTGGATGGGAAGTAGAACAACTGGGACATGAACTGGCACCTATATCGGATGCCAGTGCTTAAGGGATGATGATTAGCCAATTGTGCCATTGTGCTGGGCCCTACTGTCACCATTTTGCAGATGAAAACCAGAAGACCTTAAATCACATGTATGGCCCCGTGTGATAGCCTGACAGCTAAAGTCCTCATGTTGCACATGTCAGGATCCCATATGGGCGCTGGTTCTAATCCCGGCAGCCCTGCTTCCCATCCAGCTCCCTGCTTGTGAACTGGGAAAGCAGTTGAGGACGGCCCAAAGCCTTGGGACTCTTCCCACATGAGAGGCCTGGTAGAGGCTCCTGGCTTTGGATTGGCTCAGTTCCAGCCATTGAGGCCACTTGGGGAGTGAATTATCAGATGAAAGATCTTCCTCTCTGTCTCTCCTCCTCTCTGTATATCTGACTTTCCAATAAAGAAAGATCTTTTAAAAAAAGTCACATATGGGGCCTTCATTTTGTCCTAGTGGGTGACTGCCTATGATCCTGGCAATCCATATGGGTGCTTGTTTGAATCCTGATTGCTCCTTTTCAACCCAGCTCATGCTAACGGCCTGGGGAAAGCAGTACAAAATGGCCCACGTGTTTGGGCTCCTGCCATCTATGTGGGTGACCCAGATGACAAGGGGGAAAAGAGGCAGACACAGGGCAGTGACAGGGGGCTAAGGGTTTCCTTCTGAGGTGATGAAAATGTTCTCGTGTTGATTGTAGAACACTGATTGCACATAGGACTTCGTCAAGATACGACAGCTGACTGAACTTTATACTATGAATGGGTACGTTTCATGGGATGTGAATTCTCCCTTGACTAAGTGTTTTAAAGAATCAAGAGGATATAAAACGTCTCCCTTGAGGAAGAGCAGAGAGAAGAACCAAGAACCAGGACATGAGCCCATGGCATTTTTTTTTTTATATTGTAAAATCTGTTTCACAATATAAAAAAAAATTCCATGGGCTCAGCAGAGAAAGATCTATCCACCAGTTCCCTCCCCAAATGGTCACAATAGCCAGAGCTGGGCCGTTCTGAGGCCAGGAACCAGGAGTTTCTTCCAGGTTTCCCAGGTGGAAGCCGGAGTTTGAGTATTTGGGCCATCATCTACTGCTTTTCCAGGCCATAAGCAGGGAGCTAGATGGGAAGTGAAGCAGCTAAGATATGAACTGGTGCCCATCTGGGATGATGGCACCAATTGGAGGATTAGCCTACTGAACCGTCATGCTGCTCCCTTCGCCCCAACCCCAGCATTTATAAGTCATGAAAAGAGTGAGGAGCTGGCGAAGGAGCCTGCAGCCATGCAACCAATTCCTGTGAGACTTATTACCCAGTCCTTGCTGCCCTGACCTCGGTTCTCCCAAGGTCTGGACTGGGGAGAATGCTCTTTCCTAAACGGGGGGCCCAGTCTCCTGCCTCCCCTCTCCAGTTCAGAAGTCGCATCGTAGCCATCTTTGTAAGGATGCCAATGTGAAATGGCTCTGTCTTCTCTTGTTTTCCCTACCATGCTGTGCCAGTTCTCCCCTGGCACCTCAGCAGGACCATCTGAGACAAGTTTAACTGCAGTGTTTTCCAGTTACTAGAATGCTCCTCCCCCCCAAAAGTTCCTCACCTCAATTCTAAACTCTTCTGGAACACAAGGTTGCCCAGGTGTCATGGCCCCAGGAACCTGTGGAAGAGGCTGCCTGCTGCTCGGCTTGGAGAGCCTCTTCATTGCCCCCTGCTGGCCGTCTCTCTCCTACGCACCTTAGTGAGTTGGGGTGGGAAGGAGGTGAAGGGAATGGTTGTGATGGAAGTGATCTGTGGATTGAGGCCAGCCCTCTAAGACCGCCCTGAGGTGGGTGTCCAGGAGCTGGCTCTGAGGCAGCCGGTTATGTGTCTTATCCGCTGCTGAGCGGGAGGCTGTGGCAGAGCCAGCACCAGGCCAGTCTCTTCCTCTGCCACCCACCTTATTCAGAGAGCTCAGGCTTGGTACAGTCCTCTCGGCAGACCAAGCTGCCCACCCCTTCTCTTCTCTCATCATCCATAGGCTTCTAGAAAAAAGCCAGCAGAGGACCGAGATGCTGGCTGAGATGTGCCTGAGGAAGATGCCTGTCCCTATCTTTACTGCTTTGTCTGGAATTTTGGGTCTTTGCTGCCTCCCTGCCTCATCTCTGGACTCTAATAGCTGACTATGTGGAGGTGGAATTGTCCTTCTGTTCCCCTTAGAGAAAATCTTTCGGCTGTCAGAAATGAGGAGGGTCTGGGAAGTGCCAGGAGAGATGGCGGTTGGGCAGGGCAGTGTCTACTGAAGAAGCAGCCTCTCCTTTCCTCACTACACCTGCCTCTTCCTTCCTAGCCAACCTCTCTGAGACATATCCACACCTGCCTGCCCAAAGTCCAAGAATATGACCCCAGGGGCCCGGCACGGTGGTCTAGCAGTTAAAGCCCTTGTGTTCAAAGTGCCAGGACCCCAGATGGGCGCCAATTCTAATCCTGGCAGCTTCACTTCCCATCCAGCTCCCTGCCTGTGGCCTGGGAAAGCAGTCAAGGATGACCCAAAGCCTTGGGACCCTGCACTTGCATGGGAGGCCTGGAGGAAATTCCTGGCTCCTGGCTCAGGATCAGCACAGCACTGGCTGTTGCGGTCACTATCTTCCTGTCTGTCTCTCTTCCTCTCTGTATATCTGACTTTGCAATAAAAATAAATAAATCTTAAAAAAAAAAGGACCCCGGCCCGAGAGGACAGTCCCTACCCCCAGTTTCCCATCTTAACAGCTGTCTGGGGGATGGAGGTGAGGAGGCAGGGACAGTACAAGATCTGTTCCTGGTCCTGAGACCTCCTTCAGTCTAACATGCTTCCCTCTTTGACCCCTCAGCCTCCACCACAGAGAGGAGCATCCCTCTGACGCGCCTGGACCACGTCCTCCAGAGCAGCGGTGTTGCCCCGATGACTCAAGCCCCCACATCAGACCCCAGGGCCTCCCTCACCTCCAGTGTGACAGTGCTCACCTCGGGACGGCTCACCGTGACCGGACTCCCACCCTCCTCTGTGGCCCAGACCACAAGGCCCAGCTCGGAGACAGGCCACGGCTCCACCGATGGCAGCATCACCACCGTGGGGCCTTGGAGGGCCATGGGGTCACGGACAGTGATGACCACAGCTCCCAGCAGTACTAGGGAGCGGTACTCTCCTGCCAGCCAGGCCCTGCTGCCCACCAAGCCCAGGCGCCTCAGCACCAGTTTGCCCACCACAGTAAAGTGTCAAAACAGACTGCCCTCCCTCAGGTACCTGCTGAAGGATGTGCGGGCGGATATGTGCCAGCTCTCAGTGCCTGAGCAAACCTGGAGGGGTTAGGAATCAGGAGCTTGGCGTGATTTGTTGCCCAGGCAGCAGAAGGAGACCGGAAGTGACGTGAAGGATGAGAGAGATGTAAAGGATGAGAGAGGAAGTGATGTAAGGATGGTCCTGGGGAAGAGGGTCAGGGGTGGGCAATGAGAGGATAGGGCCAGCCAAGGATGCGGCTTGGAGAATAGGAGCTCGGGGGTGGCAGGCCCTGAGATATGGTGATAGGGAGGGAGGAGAGATGAGGGGAAAGAAAGGAAGGTTCCCAGAAGCACTTGGTCACGCCCACGGACACTGCGCATGGGCGGGGCCTTGTCTAGTGTCAGACGCTCCCCCGCAGGGGAGGTAGTTAGATGCCACCTCGTGTTTGTCTTCTGTGGAAGGAGCCCGCCGTGTGTGTGTGTGTGTGTGTGTGTGTGTGTGTGTGGCCCAGAGGGCTGCGGGATGAGAGGAAAGCATCAAGCCAACAGGGGCACCTGAGTAGTGGGGGCCTGGAGCTGCACAGGCACGCTGGGAGGGGCTTCCTCAGCCATGGGCAGAGCGAGGGTCACCCAGAGGCCCCGCCCTCGCTGTGGACACGTTTTGGGCATTCATGGCAGAAGTGACTTTCCTCTGCCTGGGGCATCTTACCTTCAGCTCTGAGTTAGTGATTGTCTCTACCACAATCATGTCCCCAAGGAAGGAGGCCACGCTCCCAGGACTGACCCCTCGTGTGGGGCACACCGCGGCTGTGGTCATGGGTTGGTTCTCATCTCCTTCCCTCTGCCCCACTTCCTCAGGCAACAGGATCTTCATGTCACAGTGCTCGTGGTAGCCCTGACCTTCCTCCCAGCGCCCATGATGTTGATTGTGGTCTACGGGTTTTGGAAGAAGAGACACATGGGAAGTGAGTAGAACCCACCCCTCAGCATTTCAGGGCAGCGGTCCCAGCTGGTCAAGGGAGTGAGAGGGAGAGGCCAGGAAAGGGAGGAGCTGGAGGGACCAGAGGTGGAGCCAGGAGAGGGACTTTGCGGTGCTTAGAGTGGGGCAGGGTACCCGTCCTCAGTTCCCATTTTTCTCTGCAGGCTATAGCATTTGTCGCAACCCTGCCAGGCCCTGGAGGGCCCCGTCCAGAAGACCAGAACTCCTGCAGAAGCTAGCTTGGCTTGAGAATACATAACTGCAGTGGGAGCTCCTCCTGGAGGGGTCCCAGGAGGCTGGGGATGAGGGGAAATGTGCACAATGGCTGAGGTTGGAAGAACTCTGCAGGTGCTCTTGGACACCTTGTCCGGTCCCCATCCCTGGCCCCGCCAAGCCTTCTCCAGGGTTGCCAGGAGGGCTCAGCAACAGGCAACCTTCAGGGGGTCCTGCAGGACGTATCCCAGGGGTGCCGTGTGCTGCTCTAGCTGCCGTGCCCTGGGCTGAGGGCAGTGGAGCCCCCAAGATGCTGCTGACTGATGGAGAATGGCTCTCCTGATGCTCCATCCAAGGTGAGAGTGGGGCACAGCCGGAGCCGCCCTCTGCCCACCTGGAACCGTGGAGCCCTCAGCTTCCCCACATGGCATGCCTGCAGAGGAAGAAAGAGGGACTCAGGAGCCCCAGAGGCAGGAGTGTCCCCAGACCCTGTTGTGGAAGAGGAGAGGGACAGTGACTCGGAGCTGGGTTCATAGCAGGTAGGCACCTGTCAGTCTGGGTGTCCTGATGTCTTCTGCCCTGACTAAGGCTGCTGATCCCCCATGCCCAGGGAGCCTTCAGGGCACACCTTTCCACAGCTGCCTCCTGCTATGTGTGTCCCTCCCCTGTGGTGTGCCCCTCCTCAGATTGGGGGATCTCTCTCCCAGGCCACGCACCTGAGGTCACACGTCCGAGTTCCTGGAGGGAACTCTAGCTGAGTCCACGCTCCAGGCTTTCTGAGACCCTGGCCCTGGAATGAGGGGGATCACCCCACAGATGCTGGTGGGGAGGCCATGGTGCAGAGAAAAAGAGTTGGATCACTGTCCCACTCCCCAAGGGGCTCATTGACCCCTGGAAAGAGAGAGGACCCCACTTGTGACACAATGAAGGCAACTGGAACTGCCTGCCGCCTAGAAGACTGGCCTAGGTGAGAGCTGGGAGGGGAGGTGTTTAAGGAGCTCCTGGCTGGGGCTCCATGGCCCAAGTGTGAGCTCAGACCTAACCTCTGCTGCTCTGACCACTGGCCCAGCTGTCAGCAGTGAAGACGAAACCACCAACTGGATTCCGGCCCCCAGGCAAGGGTGTCCTTCAGCCTGCTGGAGTCATGGTTGGGGACAAAGATGACATGTGCACTTTGGTTGTGGGTTGGCAAGGGTCATATTCAGCAGAGAGACTCAACTAGGGTCTCAGTGGACGGCTGGTGTGGTCAATCCAGGATGAATACGGGGAGAGGAATAGGGGCTGGGGTCGTGCATGGGGACAGCCTGGAAGAGGTACTGCTTCCCTGTGTCCACGAGGGGGCAGTGGAGGCAAGACTCGAACTAGGAACTGACAGTTCCATACAGGACACACACACACACACACACACACACACACACACACACACACACACACACACACACACACACAGTGACATTTGTCCCTGGATGGCCAACAACTAGCCCCAGGAGCTCTTTTCACCACCTTAACTCTCCTGAGGAGAAAACCTCCATGAGAGCTCAGTGACAAGATATCCGGTGGGGAAGGAACCGGGGTGGGATCGGGGATGCCACCCTGTCACTGTGTGACCCTGAGCAAGTCACTAACCCTTTCTGGGCCTTGTTGTTCCTCCCTTGTGAAAGGGGGTGATAATAATTCCTACCTCTCGAGATTGTTCTCAGGATAAAATACAATGACCCGTGCTACTCGGCTAATGCCTGATTATTATCGCTTCGTGGTGATTTTCTGGTTCCGCTGTTTTCTGCGTTCTGTGCTTGAGAGCTTCAGGGGTTGGGGAGGGGGTCTTCCATCTCTTCTCTGTGTCTTTCATTCTCAACTGTTTTGGAGCAGCCTCTTTGATGAGGCCTTCTCGCCAGGGTAGGCTCATCTTGGTGCACCCTTGGCAAGCTATTGTCCCAATCTGGCTCTTGTTCTTGCTTTCTCACATCCATGGAAGGACAAGAGGAGGTGCCACAGTTGCCTGCACAGAGCTCAGCACTAAGGGAGTGCCAAGGAGCCACCCCCTCCCTCCACCTGCTCCCAGCTCCAAGTGGCGGGGGAGGAGGGGAAAGACACAGCAGGGCTGCCTACACCTCGGATCCAGCCCAGGGTCAGAAGCCACAGGTGCTCAAGGGCTTCAGGGATGGGAGCCCTGGGGCCAGCCAGGCAGGCAGGCTCCTTCGGCCTGTCCTCAGACCTTGTCACAAGAGGCTGGAGTCCTCTCCAGGCAGTCCGGCTTCTCCGGTCCACTCCTGCTTCCTGCTCTTCCCCTCCCCTAGGGGGTGGTTCCAGAGCACTTGAAACCCCTGTACCCATCTGAGAGTCTGTCCCGGGAATCTACCCTGGCATACTTCTCATGGGATCTTCTTTGTTGTGTGCCAACCGTGAGTATCTGGAGCTCACCCAAGATGATTATTTCAGATGTGTTTGATTGGTGGGATTGTGGTTGGGAGCTGGGGGTGCTCTGAGGCCAGGAATAGCCCCCCCACCCCCCGTTGTAGGGTCTTCAGGAAATTCATGGAGCAGGCATGTTATGCAAACTCTGTGTGTGGGTTTTCAAGCTTTTGCAGCAAAATAAACTTTTTGTTTCCTTTTCCATGAGATTTAAGAACACCTTTATGGGCCCAGTGTGGTAGCCTGGTGGCTATAGTCCTCGCCTTGCATGCCCAGGATCCCATATGGGTGCTGCTGGTTCATGTCCCAGCTGCTCCATTTTCCATTCAGCTCTTTGGTTGTGGCTTGGGAAAGCAACCGCGTGGGAAACCCGGTAGAGGCTGGGGGCTTTGGATTAGCCCAGTTCTGGGTGTTGTGGCCACTTGGGGATGAAAGATCTTTCTTTCTCTCTGTCTCTCCTTCTCTCTGTAAATGCCTTTCCAATAAAAATAAATATGCCTTTAAAAATATACTTACTTATTAGAGAGATATCCATTCATATCCCCAAAGGCCACCAAGGATCCTGGGGACCAGGCCAAGGGCGGAGTGGAAGCTAGGAGCCAGAAACTCCATCCAGGCCTGCTAGGTCAGTTTTAGGAGCCCAAGTACTTGAGTTCTGTCATTGCTGCCCCTGGGGCATTAGCAGAGAGCTAAAGGTGGCTGCGGAGCCCCACCCCTTCCGGGGTGTTTTTTGAAAACCCCCAACCCGTCCTGGCATTCCCCTAGCCTTGCTGGGAACCCTCACTGCGCTCTTGCCCCTGGAAGGACATCTCCAGTTCCTTCCTCCTGTTCCCCTTCAGTCCCCTGCAAACTTCTGAGTTCTGGTGGCTGGTGACCAGTGGCACTCGGGGTTCTGGTCAGACTGGCTTTTCTTTCAGCCTTCACTTTCTGGGGCACAGCACGGACTGTGAAGGAAGTGGTAGAGCAGCTGGGAGAGAGAGTAGAAATGTTTCACCCTAGTTCTTTCTTGGAACTTCTCAGCTTTCCCCATCCCGACCTCAGTGGGAGGGAAGTGGCTTGCTGGAGACAGCAGGGGCTGGTCCAGAGGAGCCCAGGAGTGGTTCTAGAGTCCCCAGAGCCCCAGTTAGCCCAGCTGGATGCCAGCCCTCCTGCCGCTGGCTGCCTGCTTCTCCCCCAAAGAAACCTTTGCCTAGCTCAGCAGTTCACCCCCACTCTCTCCCCAGGGCCTGTCGGCTGCTTTGCTTTCCTCTTTATCCCCGAGCTCAGGAAAAGGCTCCATGGCTTGGGAGGCTATACACCTGCTGCTACCTGGCCTGCTGATGCTCCAGGCCTCAGGTGAGGAGGGCTGGGTAGGCGCTATGGAAGATGCCCTGAGGGGACGGGGGCCTGAGGAGAGGGGCTCTCTTCACTGAGGGTTCACCCCTAGGTTCCTGGGGACAGATCCCAGAGATCCTGCAGAAACTGGAGGGCGAGGCCATCTCTGTGACATGCTACTACTCGGCTGAGCAGCACACGAAGCTGAAAACCTGGTGTAGGCAAACAGGGACCAACCTCTGCACCTTGCTGGTGGACAGTTCCCAGAGCTGGGCACAAGACCCCCGGTGCTCCCTACAGGATGACCACCACTCTGCCCACTTCATCGTCACCATGAAGAGGCTCACAGTGATGGACTCTGGTCTCTACTGGTGTGGTGTCTATGAGTCTTCTGGAGTATTCCCTCTCAGAACCATCCAGCTCATGGTGTCTCAAGGTGTGCGTGCTTTCCCTTCTTGGTTCCCCTTGGATTGGGGAGGGCGGGTTGTCTCTGGCTTGCTGAAGCCCCTGGGTGAGAGAGCTGGAGAGGATTCTGGAAATAAGGTATGTGGAGGGGAGCAGAGAAGGAGGCATGTGGCCCAGGGTCACCTAGAGAGTGATCTGAAATCTCCCCCATGCGTCAGCATAGCTGGCTCATCGTCCAGTCTTGGACATCCCTGTCCCTGACCTTGACCCTTTGCCTCTCACACAAGGGAACTAACTGGGTGTGAAGCTGAAAACCACGGACTGATAGGAGACAGGTGGAGAGGGAGGGAGATGGGATGCTGAGAGGCAATGCAAGATGTGTGGTGGCCTAGAGCTCCACGGGGGGCCTGGGTTCTTGTCTTGACCATGGACGTCTTGGTTATGGAGCCTAAGTGGATGCTTACAGCTACCACACATCTGAGGTTCCGTGTGGTCCTCCTGAATCCCCATGGAGTTGCAGAGTTGGTCCTGCATTTACGTGTGGTCCAGGCTGCAACCCCTGGATCCCTCCCTCAGGCTCAACCTGCCCAGCCTGTTGGTCAAATGGGCACTCGAGGGATTAACAGGTCAGTGCTTCACTGCCCAAGCGTTGGCTCCATGCCCATTCCTTGGAGGGCCCAGGGCTAGTCTAGGGTCTGGAACGGGGCCTTAAACCTTTGAAATCCCATTCCGTGCTGGAGGAGCCAGTAAGGCAGACTGTGAGTCAAGAGTGACACTGCAGGAGGCAGGGATATCACAGAAGCAAATGGACAGAGTCTTGGTGAGGGAACTCTCCTGGCACCAAGAAGGTCAAGGGAACGCTCCTGCATCAAGGGAGGACTCCTTGGAGGAGGTGTCACCACCTGACTTTGTGGCTGAGCGGGAGTTTATCCAGGGAAGACATGAAAGGCATGCGGTTACGGTGGAGGGAAGCATCAGAGATTAAAAATGTGACATGTTCAGAAACAGCAGCAGCAAAAGGGATGGCACAGCTGACCTAACATGCAGGTGACAATGTGGTTTGCCATACAGAGCTCCCGGCACGGTGGCCCTTCCTGCCCTCAGTATGGTTGCTGTGCCTCCTGCAGGTGCTGCGACCCTGCCCAGAGCTCACCCCTGGTCTAGGGCCCCAGGTGGCCGCCTGCTCCCGGGGTTGGGGACTGGAAGTGGGAAGCCCTGGGGTGTGGGTGAGCAGAGGGCTGCTCCATTCACTTTTGTCTCTTCCAGCTCCCGTCCCATCCTCCACCAGGAATGCCTGGAAGACCATAGCCCTGGCTTCTACCAGCAGCCCTGTCAATGCCAGGTACTGTTGCACACCCTCCAGTTCCCGAGCCTTTCTTTTATTGTACCCTCTGCCAATCAAGATCAGATACCGCCCACTACTGCTGTACCTGGCTCGTGCAGGATGAAACAGGGTCATACTGGCCACTTTGCCTGAACGAACCTTAGCTTTGGCACCTGCAGTGATGTTCCCACCTTACAGGGGGCTGTTTGTTCTGGCCTGTTATCATCTGGATTGTTCAGATTGTTCTTGGCTGAAGGACAGTGTCCGTGCTTTTTGGGATGTTTGGCAGCATCCCTGGCCTTTGTCAGGTGTATAAACCTCCTGCTGACACCTGGGTGTGGTGACCCAAAGGGTCTCCCGGTACCGTTGGGATGAGGCCGCTCTCGTGTGGACGTTCAGGCTTGGAAGGTGTTTGTGAGGGCTCAGAGAGCCTAGAGCCATAGCATCCGGCTGCTACATCTCAGTGAGAGCAGCAGAGCTTGGTAGGCACCCTTGGTAGGTCCTGCCTCCTGTGTGCCCAGCTTTCTTCTTCATACCTGCCCAATCATTTCCAGGCCCCAGACTCTGGGCAGGGCAATCTCTTTCTTGCCCTCCCCCTCTTCATTCACCTTCATCTCAGATCACAAACTCCGCCTCTGGCATGCCATTGTTCCTTTAAGCAGATGCTAAGTGGTGCCAGTAGCCTGAGCTGAGAGGTGTCTCTAGAACTGATCCCCCAACTGAAATGCCCCAGAAACGTCCCCTAGGAGCTTGTGACAGGGTGGCAGGATGTCGCCCTGGGTGTTTTTCCTTTGCCTAACACAGAATGCCAGAAATGTGCCTCTTACCTGCAGTGAAGTATGGTGACTCCTCTGAGAACCACCTGCAGCCCACAGCAGGGATGCACGAAGGAGCTGGGACAAGGGTGCTGGCGAGGAGTAACTGCAAGCCCTGTCACGGAGTCCCAGGAGGGATGGATGTTAAGGGACAGAAGTCAGAAAAGGGAAGGCATGAAGACTTGTGATATCACAGCATAGTCATCTTCCAGAGAATGGAAACTAGCCCAAGGCAGCACCGGCCGCTGTGGCCACGTGGTGATCAGGCGGGGAGAGGGGCAAGGCTCTGGGGAGAGGCTGGAAGCTGTGGTGGGGTGTCTGTGGGTGGGTGTCTGTGGCTGTGAGAGTGACAACCACAGCAGGGAAGGTTCTCCAGGCAGGAGGTGATGCTGGCTGGCTCCACCCGTCCTCACCACCAGCCCGACCCTTCTTCCCAAGGCCCCCTGACAGTGGGAAGTCTGTGCTGTCGGGTGTGGTGGTGACCGTCCTGCTGCTGCTGCTGGCTCTCCTTGTGGTCCTGGGTCTCAGAAAAAAGCAGAAAAGAACCAGGAAAGGTGAGCCCCTGCCTTGCTCTGAGCAGACCACTTGGTACTCAGTCGGGAGTTGGGGGGTGGGAAACCCAGGCTCTGGGGTTCTGGGAGCTCTCTTCCCCTCTACCCAGCAGATGGGGTGTGTGTGTGTGTGTGTATGTGTGTGTGTGTGTGTGTGTGTGTGTGTGTGTGTGTGTGTGTGTGGTTGGCTCCCACAGGTAGACCAGTTGTCTTGTGATGCTGGCGCTTAGCACACCCAAAGTCAGTTCAGTTCAATGTTAAATGGGCCTAAACCTAGGTACACTGCTGTCCACTTACAGTCTTATGGATTTTTGCCATAATTTTTGATTTTTGAATGAGGATTTAAAGAAAAAATTATGTAAAGAGGGCTGTTTGGTCTAGCAGTTTAAACACCAATAAAAATGTGTGTGTGCCATACTGCAGTGCCTAGGGCTGAGCCCTGCTGCACTCCCAGCTCCAGCTTTCTGCTAACACACATCCTGGGAGGAGGCAGGTGATGGCGCAAGGGCTTCGGTTCCTGCCACCCGTGTGGGAGACGTGGGTTGAGTTCCAGGACCCCGGCTTGGGCTTGATCCTGCCCTGGCTTCTATGGGAACTTGAGGAGTGGACTGGCTGATGGAAGATGTTGCTTGCTTTGTGTTTCTTTTCTGCTTCTCAAAGCATAATTAAAACTTTAAAATTCATAAAGGATAAACATAATATTGTTATTGTCAATATCTTTGTATAATTCATGGTATTTTCATTTCTGCATTTGGATAGTTTATTTGGAGGGGGAGAGCAAAATTCCATCTGCTGGTTTGCTCCCCACATGCCTACAACAGCTGGGACTGGACCAGGTGGAGCCAGGAGCCTGGAGCTCAATTCAGGCCTTTCTTTCTTTTCTTTATAACATTATTCATTTTTTTTTTAAATTGGAAAGTCAGATGTACAGAGAGGAGGAAAGAAACAGAAAGGAAGATCATCTGTCTGATGATTCACTCCCCAAATAACCGCAACAGACAAATCTGAGCCCATCTGAAGCCAGGAGCCAGGAGCCCTTCCAGGTCTCCCACACGGGTGCAAGGTTCCAAGGCTTTGGGCCGTCCTCAACTGCTTTTCCAGGCCACAAGCAGGGAGCTGGATGGGAAACAAAGCAACCAGGAGTTGGATTGGTGCCCTTGCAGGATGCTGGCACTGCAACCAACAGCTTAATTCACTATACTGCAATTCCAGCCCTAGCAGTATTGTTTTACTCATTGCTGCCATAGAAAAATGTGAAGGCCTTGAAGTATCAGGGGTAACACGGGGAGCTGTAGGTCAAAGAGTAGAAAACAGGAAATGTGCAGGATGAACAAGCAGAAGGGCCTAACTTGCAACATGAGGTGGATGATAGTGTTCTGTGTTCAGGGTCTTTGCTAAACGAATAGGTTAGAATTGCTTTTGTCACAAGAGGAGAAATGAGAACCAGATGAGATGAGGACTATGTTCACTTACTCCAAAGGGTTGCATAATCCTACAAAATCACGTTATACACATTCAATATACACAGTGCAATTTAAAAATTAAGCAAGAAAAAACAAAAGAATGTCCTCCTAAAAGCACTTCAAGGACTTTCTCAAGGTGTTTTTTTTTTTTTAAGTTTTGGCATTAATCGTGTGTGAAGTCTATAGCACTTTGTACAAGGTTTTTCAGATCAGTCTCTCCAACAATTACTAATTGATTCAAATGGAAGAGACAAGAAGAGAGAGACGGGCAGAGCATTCTTGTTTGTTGGTTCTTGCAGCCAGGCTGACAAGCCCTGGATCCCAGTTTGCATCTCTCCTTTGTGGCAGCAGTCCAAGCCCTTGAGCCATCCCCTGCTGCTTCCAGGGGCACATTAGCAGGAGGCTGGAGAAGAAGCAGAGGCGCTGGGACTGGAACCAGGCGCTTTCCTATGGGGCGCTGGTGTCCCAGTCAGTGTCTTAAGCACTGTGCCAAGCGCCTGCCCCAGTTAGTCCCTGTGGATGAATCCTACATATTTTCTCACTTTTATTCTTACTGACCTTGGCTTGGTGTCTGTGTCCTATGTGTGTGTGTTAACCATATGCCTTAAGGGTGTTTCAATCAACAACGTGATTGAAATGTGTTGAATGAAAAATAATTATGCTGGACCTCATAGGCTTTAATTTTCAAGCAATCAAAACCCCCAGGAGGAGGGGATTGTACAGTTTGTGTACCTATTTTTTTTTCAAATGACATCCAATAGATTTAGTAGATCCCAATAACCTTTTAGTAGAGCAACCAAGTAGAAGAGACAAATGCTTTGTGCGTTCTTTATTGAGGTTCGATTTCTAGAGCATACATGCGAATGCACGGGTGTGAGAATACTCGTAATTGTAACATCGGCTGTGTTTTTTTGCCTTAAGAGTCCTGCTTCAAAACTGAAACGCATAACTCCTGTATGGCTAAGGAGGTTGATCTTTGAATCGGAGGTCTAAGTTTGGGACCTTCAGGCACCTTGAATGAAGCTCTCTTATTTTATGCAAACCAACCTTGGCAGTTTGTTACTTTACCTCTAGCTTCCCAGGACACTATGTGGGGCACTTGGGTCTGTCCCCAAGCAGGAGCAGGACCTTCTGCCCAGCCAGGACCTTAACTTGTCTGCCTTATCTCCATTGGAGGCAGAGACCTCCACCCTAAGCTGACTCTGTGTTCTTGGCAGGTAAAGATGGAGCCCTGGATGTCTGCAGCCTTTCAGTGCTGAAGGAGCCCACCGTGAGTAGGCCTGGCTCATCCCTGGGACCCAGAGAATCACAGCTTGGCTGTGAGCATGCGCTCTTGCTGCTTTCTGCTGACTTCCCAGCCTCTGCGTACTGTCTCTAGCTGCTCTAGACCTTGGTACACAGTGCTGACTGAGCATGCCCCTGCTGCCTCGTGGCCTGAGTGCTTCCTTTTCCCCATTTCTCAGTTCAGTTCTGAGAGGGAGAGAGAGTTAGTTAGTGGGTCAAACCCCAGACCAGCACTTCCACAGCAGGCAGCGCTTCATATCTCACAGGTCATGGGCCAGTCAGAGGGTCTTGTCCACTGGTGGGAACAGACATCACACGGCAAGTGACGTGCTCAGTGAGTCCTGGGGCTGTATGGTTGCCAATGACCAGGGTTGAGCTGATCCAAAGCCAGGAGCCAGGAGATTCTTCTGAGTCTCCCATATAGGTGCAGGGTTCCAAGGCTTTGGGCTGTCCTTGACTGCTTTCCCAGGCCACAAGCAGGGAGTTGGATGGGAAGTGGAGCTGGGATATGAACCAGCACCTATATGGGATCCTGGCAAGTGCAAGGCGAGGACTTTAGCCACTAGGCTACCATGCAGAGCCCATCAAATGTCCTTACTTAGTGCAACCCACACCTGAGAGTGTGTAGAGTGCTGATTCAGACAGGTGGCTAGGGCTGGCCTTGTGCTTTAGCAGGTCAAGCTGCTGCCTGCCAAGCTAGCATCCCATCTGGGTGCCAGTTTGTTTCTGGGCTGCTCCACTTTTGATGCAACGCCCTTCTAACGGCCTGTGGAAAGGAGTAGAAATGGCCCAAATTCTTGGGCGCCTGCACCCACATGGGAAACCTGGATGTAACTCCTGATTCTTGACTTTGACCTGGCTGAGTGTTGGCCATTGAGGTCATCTAGGGAGTAAACTAGAACATGGAAGGTCTCTCTCTCTCTCTGTAACTCTGCCTTTCAAAGTAAATAAATAAATCTATTTTAAAAATAAGAAAACAGTTTGCTGCCCTCCCCCCAGATTGCTTTACTAGATCTGGGGTGGAACCCGATTCTATGTTTCAAACAAGTTTCCAGGAGTATCAAAGCTTTTAGTCCTAGTATATTATATTTTCATTTTTAATGTTAAAATGCATTTATTCATTTTACTTGAAAGGGAGAATAAGAAAGAGACAGAGACAAGTATAGATCTTATATCTGCTGGTTCACTCCCCCAAGTGTAATAGCCAGGAATGGGGCCCCGACGGAAGCCAGGAGCAAAAAAACTCAAGCTGGGTTTCCCATATAGGTGACAGGGACCAAGTACTTGAGCCATTCTCTGCTGCGTTAAAGGATGTCTGGAACTGGAAGTGGAGCTGGGACTCAAACTCAGGTGCATTCATAGGAACTGTGGGCATTCCCAGGCTGCGTCTTCACTGATGTGCCAGACACCCCAGGTCATTGTTAGACATGCCTGTGATGGTGATGTTATTGCCTTGGGAATCACCTCTTTCCACAGTCTTTGCAGACTCGACACCTTGTCCCACATTGCATCTCTCACCCCATCCTCTACCAGCTATAGACACCTAGAAGGTGAGCACACAGCTTGTGTCTGCCTTTCTTGATTTCTAGGGTGCTGATCAGCAGCCGACCTATGAGGAGGAGCTCACAGAAGCCATCCACTACGCCTCACTCACTCACTTAAGCCCTGAGGATCCCCTCTATGCCAACATCTACTGCACCATGAAGCCCGCCCGAGACCTCATCCTGTCTGTGGAATACACCAGTGTGAAGAGGAGCAAATCTCCAGGTCCCCAGACCCGCTGCCTGAGACCAAGTGCCTGGGAATCACAGGCAGAATTTCCTGACCAGTGACTGAATGCCTGCCACCTGCTCAGGAGGTGCTAAGCTCATTTGCCAGCCTTGGAGTGCCTTCTAGTGGCAAAGACTGCTACAAATGATGAGGGAGCAGAGGGCTGAGCAGCAAAGCCAAGCAGAGTCCTAACTAGGCAAGGACTGGAGCCTGGGGCCACGGCTGTGATGGGCAGACTTTGCAGTGGTGGGGTGGGGGGTTGTGATTTTCTGGACACCTGCTCCGTCCCCTTCCTTCCAGGGCCAAGAAGAAGGGAGTGCTACTGGAACTGAATCCAACCGGATGGCGGGGTCTGGGACCCAGTGCTTCTGAGTAACCCAGCACTGAGACTGTCACTTCCTTCCTGACCCAAGGCTGTGAAATCCTGAGGGATTGTGCAAGTTCCTCTATCACAGCCTCTCTTTGAGAAGCCCCAACCCTAGCCGTCCTTGTGAGACGTCCAAACTAGGCTGAGATATGCTGCCCATTCCTGCTCCTTCTGCGTCTCCTGGAAAGGCAGATAGACAGAAAGATCTTCTGTCTGCTGGTTCGTTACATTAGTTTCCTGCCTCATATCTTACAAAGGAATAAACTCCAGGAGGGTGGTCAACCTCAATATGAACAGTCAAACAAAAAAGTGTTTAGAGCGAAGTAGGAGTTTTTAGGACATCAGGGTGTAGAAAGATGATTAAGTAAGACCTCGAAAGCACATGCCATAAAGAGTAAAACATGTAACCTGTTCAACTCCATTAAAAGGAGAAACTTGGGGGCCTGGCGTAATGGCTCAATTGGCTAATCTTCCTCTTGCAAATCCTGGAATCCAATATGGGTTCATGTTCTAGCTGCTCCACTTCCCATCCAGCTCCTTGCTTGTGGCCTGGGAAAGCAATGAAGGACGGCCCAAAACCTTGGGACCCTGCACCTGCATGGGAGACCCGGAAGCTCCTGGCTTCTGCTCAGCTTCAGCCACTGTGATCATTTCAAGAATGAATCAGTGGATGGAAGATCCTTCTCTCTATCTCTCCCTCTCTCTGTAAATCGGCCTTTTCAATAAAAATAAACAAATCTTTTAAAAAGTCTAAACAGGAACTGATGTGAACATAGCTCATGGACCTGTAACTTGAAGACCTGGGAGTGACACTGAGGAGATAGCATGGGGCTGCCACCACCAAGCTGGAGAAGAGATGAGAGCCAGGAGGATGGCAGAGACATGGAGGTAGGTGTGGGAGAGAGAAGGTGAGAGGCAGGGAGATGGTGAGTTGTAGAACTGTCCAGCCTGTGTGAGCAAGGCAAGGCAGATGGCCAGAGAGTGATGGTGGAAGAGAAGGTAGAAGAGAAAACCCATCTGGGAGGAAGATGGAGAGTTTAGACTGAAGTAATCACTTCCTGTGAACCTGCAGGACAAGCTAAGCTGGGGAGTTCAGAGCCAGATGAGCGACTAGGACCCAGAGGAGGAGGGAAGGACTCTGACGCTGAGCATATAAATCCTTTAGATGCTGAGCAGAAGAGGATTTAAGGAAGAAGATAGGATCCTAAGGGATCCTGGTAGGGGAAAGCCTGCATCCCACAGTGCACATGCTAGGGTAAGCCAGGTGCCGCGAGGAAACCCCTAAGAAAGCTTCTTTCTCCCTTCCAGTCCCGTACTATACAGTTAGCCAAGAAAGCATGCACGGATCCCAGGACTCATTCCTTGTAGGTAGCGAGCTCTGTTTTCCCGCAGAGCGTTAGAGATTTTGTGGCTCCCCTACTTGGGCAGCAAAAGCGTCCGGAGATGGCACAGGCAGTTGTTCTGGGCCAGACCAGCAGGTGGCAGTAAGACCCCAATAGAGGAGGAAACAGGGTGGGTTAGAGACTCCTAAATTCAGGAGGACACCCAAAGGTAAGCTGGCCACTTCCCTGGGGAAGTTTTCCTAGCTGCTCCATTGTCTTCGTCTGGCTGATTTCCTCTTCCTTGTCCACTTGCTGCAATGATCCGACGTATAACCCACGCACAATCAGGACTTTGGTGGGGTCCTGTCTCTTACAGGGTAGCGTTGTAGAAAAACCAGGCTGACACCAACCAAACTGAAGTCAGATTACAGCCGTCGGTATGGAAAGCCGCCCCAGGGAACTGAAATAAAATACACAAGCTTGACATATTTCCTAAAGTATTGGAAATCTCCCCCCGGCAGCTGTGCCCCTCTGGGGCAGGTGGATGGACTGGGAGAAACTGCCTGTGGCTTGCAGCTCGAGATTTATATAATGAGTAATGATTGATGTCACTGTTGGATGTCATTTACTTAATAAGCATCATTACATATTGAATCGTAATTCAATGCATAGTCCTTTTTAGATGAGTGGATGTATATTTTGAAGCCTTATTTTTATTTATTTGAAAGGCAGAGAGTAACAGGGAGAGAAAACTCCCACTGACCCAGGCAGGGCCAGGCTGAAGCCAGGAGTTTGCAACTCCATCTGGGTACCCCACATGCATGTAGGGACCCAAGGACTTGGGCCACCTTCCACTGCTTTCCTAGGCCATTAGCAGGAACTAGATTGGAAGTAGAGGAGCTAGGAATGGAACCTGTGTCTGTATGAGATGCTGATGTTGCAGATGTTGGCTTTTAACTCACGACACCACAATGTCTGCCTGGAGTTAATGCTACTAAAACAAAATTTTTAATGTGTTGCTTAAAAAGTCTTGGAAAATCGATTAAATTTTGCATCCACCAATTTTCTTTAAGGATTATTTTTGCTTTCTAGACTAACTCAGGTTCAGACTCCAGAATTCTTGTTGGCATTCCCTAAATTTAGAGTAGCTTTTTAAAGGGTTCCTATTTGACGCTGGTCTCAGGATTCAGTTCCTTGTTTGGTACGCAGCCTCAGCCTGTTGCGGGTGTAAAGGGGAGGGCTGTGGTCGGCTGGACTGGCTTCAACATGGAGGGAGCAGCGCCACCACCTGTACGGTCGGTGGTGATGCTAGCGTTGAGAAACTGCACCTCCACGGGGGAGCAACTTTCCGATAATCCTGTTTCTTTTTTTTGACACTACATGCTTGTTTCGTGGGAGCACCAGTCTTCAGCTCGCAGGTCTCTCAAAGCCTGGATCCCCACTTCCCCCCAGACAACAGGCATCTTGACTTCTCAACTCCCACTAGGACCCTAAGTCCAGAGGCGTCCTTGCAGTGAGCTGGCTTGGCCACGTATCCACAGAAGGAGAACAACCATTGTCCCAGCCACACGAAAGCATAGAAGAGGGAGGAGAAAAGAAATGTGCATTTCTCCCCTCATCTGCCTGACTCTTACGAATGTCTCCCTTAGACTAGGCCCAGCAGAAAGCAGAGGGCTGGGGATTTGGAAAGTAGGGCCAGGGACAGTGGGGCTCAGTCTCCCAGGAGAGGACAGGGTATAAGTCAGGGGGTGAGGACTGACCTAGAGAAGATGCAACATGATGGTCAAGATTCTCACGGCAGCAGGAGTGCCCAGTGGCTGACAGAGGAGGCCGTGTGGGACTTTTTAGGGAACAGACCAAAAAGCCTGGGTAAAAAGCTGAGAGGAAGCCAACTTGTTTTCTACCCTACACTCACTTCTGGTTGCTTTCCTTGAATGTATGTGTGTGTGTGAGTGTGTGCGTGTATCCCATGCACACACCAATTTTTTTGCCACACGAGGCTGAGTGTCTCACAGTTCAACCCTGACATTCTCTTTGGGGACAGCACCCGATCCTATAGGTACCAGCTGCGGGCCTTGGGTTGTGACCTTGAGTTCAGATCGACTGGAAAGGTTCCCATGATGCTCTTGTTAGACATTTTTTGACAGTCTGGTTAATTTACTGGTGTGGCTCTCATAGAACTCGGGGAAACACCAAGTCTTAGGCATTTGCTTTCGAGGGAAGAATATCGATGGACAGCTGGTTAGAAGAGGGCTCAGGGCCAGGCATGTGGGAAGGAGCCAGGAGTTTCCATGCCCTTCCTTGCACCGCCTCCCTCCAGGCACCTGTGCGTGTTCAGGAAGCACTCTGTCCTCTTGAGTTTTCACAGAGACCTCCTGGTGTGGACATGGCGTTAGATTGTTGTTTCTGCCTACGGCCATACCACCCTGAACGCGCCCGATCTCTTCTGATCTCTCCTCCTCTCTGTAAATCTGCCTTTCCAATAAAAATAAATAAATCTTAAAAAAAATCTATAAAACAAATAACATTATTGAAATAGTCAAAACTCTTTAGATTTTAGTTTAGTAAAAAGATTTGTCTTATTAGAAATAGGTATGGGTGAAATAATACAGGTGAAAATGGTGGCTTCCGAGATTAGTGGGCAGGACATGAAAGGACTGGATCAGAAGGGGAAGCTGAGGCATGCATGGTATTTTCCAGGAGTGAGACAGTACTCTACCCTTGTGAAGATGGAGGGGAAGGTGTAGGGCCTGGAGGCAGGGGAGAGGGGAATGGGGGAGCCCAAGACCCAGGGAGTGAGGATGAGAAAGCAAGTGGCAGGAGTAGTCAGGGTGCTGGCCAAGGTGCTGACAGGTGCCTACCTGGTTGCTCAGGTTGGCTAGTGTGGGGATGGAAGGCTAAGGATGGATCTGATGTGTCAAACAATGAGAATCCCCACATTGGAAGGTCTTGATTGATTTCTAAGGAGGCAGCAGAGGGGAAGAGAAGTGTGAGTGTGTGTGTGTGTGTGTGTGTGTGTGTGTGGAGGGCGGTGGCTTGGAAGTGCTGCTAGATGAGGTTTGCTGGGGAGCCTCTATGAGTCCTGAAAACTGCTCCGCAGTAGCTGTGAGGTCTCAGCCAATCAAACAGCAGACATACATAATGTGTCCAGCCATGCTTCCAATTTTGGGGCTTTCCCTGGCAATGGTCACACCCATACCCAGGAACAACAAGCTGCCCCGAGATCCGAGTTCTCTAACACAGCGACTGACATGTGCACAGAGCTTGAATGGATGTCAGTCAATGATAAACTTCCGGTGTGTGATGGAGGAGGGAATCTATTGAACTCTGCTTAGCAAAGGAAAGATCTTGCATTTGGAAGAAACATTCCTGTGCTCCTGTCTGAGGACCAGGGGATTAGCCCAGGCTAAGGGAAGAGAACATGTGAGATGAATTTGCTGTAAAAATTTCTTAGTGTCTGTCCTTTGCTATGGAATGTAAAGGGATAAAAAAGACCTTTGGGTCGTAAAGAGAGGAGAGAAGGAGGCAGAATGAAGCACAAATAAGCCCTAAAGATGAACATGTAGGAAATTCATGAACTGTGCTTCAGTCAAAGAGACAGAGAGCTAGAGACATTTCTAACAGTATCACCCAGAGTAGGTAGAATTTTTTAAAAGTATGTGCAAGATCTATACTCTGGAAACTAGAAAATATCGATGAGTGGGGATGTGGAAGATTTGGTAAGTTGTTTGTTTTCCTTTACACCGAACCATAGCTAATATGATCCCTGTTCAAAGCCTGTAGGCTTCCAATTAAAAAAAAAAGATTTATTTATTTTTATTGGGAAGTCAGATATACAGAGAAGAGGAGAGACAGAGAGGAAGATCTTCTGTCTGTTGATTCACTCCCCAAATGACCACAATAGCCAGAGCTGCACTGTTCCAAAGCCAAGAGCCAGGAGCTTCTTCCGGGTCTCCCACATGGGTGCAGGGTCCCAAGGATTTGGGCCATCCTTGACTGCTTTCCCAGGCCACAGGCAGGGAGCTGGATGGGAAGCGGGGCTGCTGGGATGCAAACTGTCTCCAATATGGGATCCCGATGTTTGCAACAAAAGGACTTTGGCCACTAGGCTACCATGCTGGGCAGCATAGGCTTCCAATTTTTAAAAAACAGTACAAAACTTGACATTTGACCTAGTGGTAAGATGTCTCTTGGTCCACATCCTTTGTCAGAGACCCAACTCCGCTTCTGGTTCCAGCTTTCTGCCAAGGCACCCTGAGAAGCAGCAGGTGATGGCTTAAGTAGCTGGATCTCTGCTTCCATGTGGGGACCTGGATTCAATTTCTGGACTTTGGTCTTATCTCCAGGCAGCGGGCATTGTGGGTATTTGGAGAGTGCACCAACATAGCAGAGCTCTGATCTGTCTTTCATACTTTCTTTCTGTCACTCAAATGTATAAAACATAAACATAAAATTTATTTATTTTTATTTTTATTTTTTTAAAAAGATTTATTTTTATTATTTTTTTTATTGGAAAGGCGGATATACAGAGAGGAGAGGCAGAGAGGAAGATCTTCCGTCCGATGATTCACTCCCCAAGTGAGCCGCAATGGCCGATACTATGCCGATCCGAAGCCAGGAGCCTCTCCCGGGTATCCCTCACGGGTGCAGGGTCCCAAAGCTTTGGGCCGTCCTCGACTGCTTTCCCAGGCCACAGGCAGGGAGCTGGAAGGGAAGCGGGGCTGCCGGGATTAGAACCGGCGCCCATATGGGCTCCCGGGCGTGCAAGGCGAGGACTTGACCACTTGCGCCACCGCGCCGGGCCCATAAATATAAAATTTAAAACTTTACATAGCTGGACATGGCATGATGGCTCAATGGCAAAATCCACGCCTCACAAGTGCAGAGATTCAGTATAGATGCTTGTTCGCATCCTGGCTGCTCCATTCCCATCCAGCTTCCTGCTTATGGACTTGGAAAGCAGGAAAGGATGGCCCAAAACCTTGGGGCACTACATCCACGTGGGAGACAAGGAAGAAGCTCCTGGCTTCAGCTCAGCTCTAGCCATTGCAGCCACTTGGGGAGTGAACCAGTGGATGGAAGATCTTTTTCTCTGTCTTTCCTTCTTTACATAAATCTGCCTGCCTAATATTAATACATAAATCTTTTTAAAAAGACTGTACTTAGCAAAGCATAGTTAAAACCGTTTTGTAGAAATAGTATTTTGCTATAAGTCTCACTATAAAAATTTCAGAAAATAGTGAAGCCAGAATGAATTATAGGCTGGTAAAGAAGGGCAGACAGGCTTGAAATTGACCTACATATCAACTGATTTTTTCACAAAGAACCTAAGGAAATTTAATTTGAGGGAAAGGTAGTCATTTAAATAAACAGCACTGGGTTTTGGATATCTGCAGTGATGCCTGCCTACCCTCAGAGCTCCAGGGAACATCGTGCTCGTTGTGCCCCTTGGCACACACATGAGTCCAAGATGTGTGTGTGCACTGGTTGAATGCCAGCCAAGATCCCAGAGGCTCAGCCTGTGTAGGACCTTCCAGGTGGGACAGAAAACCCTCCCTTTCCTAGGGCAGCCGCCCTTGCTGCCCCTGCTCACTGCTGCTTGTGAAGGAGGGAGGTACAATTGGATTCACAGTCCATAAACAGGTAGGCCTGGGATTGGCTGTCAGGTAAGGCTCGCATGGAGCACCAGAAGGCAGATAGGCATGCGTGGTCTATGGCCAACAAGATTCAGTCCTGGACTGTACCTCAACCACCTACTCCAGTCCAATTGGACACCATAGTTGGATTAACCTATAGTCATTAACATAAGACCTCAGGAATTGAGGTTTTAACACAGAGGACTTGGGGGACACTCAATCTGATCCCCAAGCTACAGCATTAAGATAAAAGCCGGGGGCCTGGCGGCGTGGCCTAGCGGCTAGGGTCCTAGCCTTGAACGCGCCAGGATCCCATATGGGCAGTGGTTCTAGTCCTGGCAGCTCCACTTCCCATCCAGCTCCCTGCTTGTGGCCTGGGAAAGCAGTCATGGGTAGCCCAATGCTTTGGGATCCTGCACCCGTGGGGGAGACCTGGAGGAGGCTCCTGGCTCCTGGCTTCGGATCTGCACAGCACTGGCCATTGCGCTCACTTGGGGAGTGAATCACCAGACGGAGGATCTTCCTCTCTATCTCTCCTCTCTGTGTATCTGACTTTGTGATAGCAATAAATAAATAAATAAATCTTAAAAGAAAAAAAGATAAAAGCCAGAGCACTAGTGCCCGAGTGTTCATTGGATCAGGCCCCATTCTGAGGCATTTCCTTGCATGAATCCTTGTTAGCTAGTAACCTTATGCAATATCATTATTCCCATTTTACAGATGTGGTAACTGAGTCACAGGGAAGGTCACACACAAGGAAAACAAAGGAAAAAAGAACTTGAGGCTAGGAAGTTTGGCTCAAGGGTCAAGTTTTTGACAGGCCACCATAGCACAGAGATGCCAGGCTTCAGGAGGGACTAGAAAGGGCAGGATGAGACCAGAGCTAGAAGGCAGCTGCTGCAGCTGACGTAGTCTTGACTCAGCTCTGAGGTTCGTAACCCTTGGGCCAGGCTCTGCAAGGAAACTAAGCAGCTTCGGCCCCTGATCCACCCCAGCCCTGTGGGGGCAGCCGCTCTGACTGGCATCTGCAGCAGGGCACTGGTGTCTCAGGCATGGAATCCTGGGTATCCTTCTGTTGGGGCTACAGCAGCAGCTCCTCCTCTCCCCTCCTCTCTGAATCATAAAGCCAGACCCTGGTCCTATTGCTCAACCCCCGGCTGCCCAGTTCCTGCAGACACCGCCTGACCTGCCTGCCTGACCCTCTCTGTCCTGCAGTGCAAGGGAAAGATCAGATCTGTGCCAGGTGCCCTGTAGGCTGTCCAGGGCTGGGGTGACATGGAGCCTCTGTGGCTACTGGTCCTGCTGGCCATTACAGGTAGGATGCCCTGCTTCTCCTTCCTTGAGCTGTGCTTGGGGGCGGGAGTGGGCACTGAGTACAACCAGGGAGGGCATTGCCCGGTGCCTTGCTCTGCTTGCCCTTCCTTCTTCCCTCCCTCCCTTCTCAGCACCAGATCCCATGCAGGTTAGACCCTCATGTGCGTGTGGTGGAGAAGGGTCAGGGACTGGGCAAAGAGGCAGGGAAGCATTTCTAATTGTGGCACAAACCAGCAATCAGAGGAAACTTGGGGAGTGCTGTAAAGAATCCCCACCATCATGAGCCCCTGAAGCCTATGTCTAGCCCAGGTGAGCAGCAGGGAAGCAGGGGAAGGAAGGAGCATCCCCCTAGGAGGGGCCCCTCCCATGCTGGGAGGACCTTGTCCTCAGCTCTTGGTGGACAAGGAGGGGGCTACAGATGCCCATGTTTAGATTTTGGAGAGTGACAGCTCACATCCCTGCACCTCCCTGCCTCCTCCCATTGTGGGTACCTCTTGTTCCTCCGGGGAAGGCTGGGAGAGGGGAGAAATGGTGCCACTGGGGTCTTGTTCCAGCAGCCTCTTAGCTGGAGATGGAAAGGGGACTTAGCAGCCAGGTGGTGTGTGTGTGTGCGTGTGTGTGTGTGTTGCTTGCCAGTAGGCAGAGGGATGGGCTGGGTGACATGCACACGGGGACACAAAGACATCCCTATATCTCCACTTGGCAGCTCCCAGCTCCTTCAGGCTCTTCTGGTCTCTGCGCCAGATCTGGGGGACAAGGGGACAGGACTGAGAGAAGCGACAGTGAAGCCATAGCTCCAGGTAACGCCCTGGCCATGGCCCTGGGCTGGAGCCCTGGCTCAACTCCCTCCCCTCCTCACCCCAAGGGAGTTCCAAAATAGCAATCTCATGTCTCGCCCAAAATAGCTCTGAGCTGAGTCCTTCCTGCAAGGGGAACAAAGCCATAGAAATAGGGAAGCTGGAAGCTGAGAGCCAGGAAAGAGGAGAGTATGGAGTCTGTGCCAGCGTGGGTGGGTGCAGATGAGCGAGTGTGACCCGAGGGGACGGGGTGCCTTGCCCCGCCCCTGCAGAGCCAGGCGCAGGCCTGAGGGTGCTGCTCGCCCTGCGGGGTTGAGATGCAGAGGCAGAAGAGAGGCCCTGGTGCCCCTAGACAGGAAGCAGATGGGCACAACAGAAGCAGACGGGACTTGGTCACCGAACATCACCAGAAATAAGCCTACCAAGGGGCAGTGATGTCTGTGAAGACGCCCTGCCAAGTCCAACAGCGAGAAAGTCAGACTCCGAAGTCTGGTATCCCAGCTCTTGCCCCCCGTAAACACACATCCTCACAGTGCCACCTTCTCTTTCAGCTTGAGTAAGAACCCCAGCTTCTAAGGGTGTGGTTTCTGTCTAAGTTGCACACGGTAGGTGTTTAGTGCTCATTCGGTAAAGCAATGAAGGTGTAACTGAGTACCTCCTCCATAGGGCTGTCCTGTGCCCACAACGTCACGGTGTTCCAGGGCGTGGAGGGCCAGTCCCTGCGGGTCTCCTGCCCATACAACTCGGTGGAGCACTGGGGGAGGCGCAAGGCCTGGTGCCGCCAGCTGGGCGAGAAGGGCCCGTGCCAGCGTGTGGTCAGCACGCATGCCTGGTGGGTGCTGTCCTTCATCAAGAGACGGAACGGGAGCACAGCCATCAAGGATGACGCCCTGGGTGGCATCCTTACTGTCACGCTGCGGAATCTTCAAGCCCACGATGCAGGTCTCTACCAGTGCCAGAGCCTCCAAGGCAGAGAGACCAACACGCTCCAGAGGATCCT
This sequence comes from Ochotona curzoniae, assembly GCF_017591425.1. Taxonomy (NCBI): domain Eukaryota; kingdom Metazoa; phylum Chordata; class Mammalia; order Lagomorpha; family Ochotonidae; genus Ochotona; species Ochotona curzoniae. The sequence continues at coordinate 6,657,305 of NW_024466004.1, read as the reverse complement.
GGTGGAGGTGCTTTCAAGTGAGTGGGTGACTGGCCGTACCTCTGGTCTGTCCCTGGGTCCGGCCTGGTGGTTTGGGTGTCTGTGAATAGGATCGCTCTCCGGGCTCCGAGGCATCCTCCAGGCATCCTTTCTCAAAGGAAAACCTCCGCTGTGGGTCTCTCCGCCCCCACACACGGTCATCAGAGATGATTGTACAGGTTACTCACGGTGCCAGGAAGCCCAAATCCAGTCCCAACTCCTTTTGCTGGGCTGTCTCCCTGACTCAGGGCTGTATCACCTGCAGGGAGGGCGTCTTTCTCTGACTTGCATTAAGGCGCTGTCAGAGCTAGCTTTGGCCTTACTTGAGTGTTATCACTTTGCTGTCTATGCATGTGATGTTTCTGTAAAGGGACTTCAAAACGTTGTGGAAAATGTAGACGAAATGTATCTCAGTGCAAACGTTTTTGAAATCCATGCATAGTTTTCTTTTTAAAAGATTTACTGTTTTGGGCCCGGCGCGGTGGCACAAGTGGTTAAGGTCCTCGCCTTGCATGCCCGGGATCCCATATGGGCACTGGTTCTATCCCGGCAGCCCCACTTCCCTTCCAGCTCCCTGCCTGTGGCCCGGGAAAGCAGTCAAGGACGGCCCAAAGCTTTGGGACCCTGCACCCGCGTGGGAGACCCGGAAGAGGTTCCTGGCTTCGGATTGGCATAGCATTGGCCGTTGCGGTCACTTGGGGAGTGAATCATCGGATGGAAGATCTTCCTCTCTGTATATCCGCCTTTCCAATAAAAAAATAATAAAAATAAATCTTAAAAAAAAAAGATTTACTTTTTTTTTAAAAAAGATCTATTTATTTTTATTGAAAGGCAAATATACAGAGAGGAGGAGAGACAGAAAGGAAGATCTTCAATCCATTGATTCACTCCCCAAACGGCTGCAATGGCTGGTGCTGAATTGATCCGAAACCAGGAGCCTGGAGCTTCATCTGGGTCTCCCGTGTGGGTGCTGGGTCCCAAAGGTTTGGGCCATCCTCAACTGTTTTCCCAGTTCACAAGCAGGGAGCTGGATTGGAAGTGGGGGCACCAGAATTAGAACTGGCGCCCATATGGGATCCTCATGTGTGCAAGGCAAGAACTTTAGCCGCTAGGCTACTGTGCCGGGCCCTAAAAGATATATTTTCTATTGGAAAAGCAGATTTACAGACAGGAAGGTCTTTCATTTGTTGGCTCACTCCCCAAATGGTCACAATGGCTTGAGCTGAGGCGATCTGAAGCCAGGAGCCAAGAGTTTATTCTTGGTTTCCCACATGGGTTCAGGGTCTCACGGCTTTGGGTCATTCTCTACTGCTTTCCCAGGCCACAAGCAGGGAGCTGGATGGGAAGTGGAGCAGCCAGGATACAAACTGGCTTCTATATGGGATGCTGGTGTTTGCAGGTAGAGCATTAGCCAGTTGAGCCATTTTTTTTCATAGTATGCACGTTTTGTGAACTTTTGGAAGACTCTTCATGTGCCCAGATTTCAATTTCTTTTCACCAAAGCTAAGTTTGTCCTTTGATTCCATGTCCACAACCTTTCTGAATTGTGCCTGTCAGTGGCCCTTAATCATTTCTTCCCTGGCCAAGCAATTGACAATTCCACCAGCAAACATTTGCCACCACCCCCACGCTCCACCCCACTCAGTGGGTGCCAAAGCATGATGCTTCTCCCCTCTGAGCTTTGCACAGGGATCTGAGACTCCAAACTCCACTGGGTCTCGAGGGAGAACCACGTGGGGTGCGGGTTAGGGGGTGGGGAGGAGGTGTCATGTTTCTCCCCTCTTCCCACTTCCTGCCCCTCCGCCCAGGCGGCCCTTCATCATGCAAGCTGGGTAAGGAGGAGGCATTGCCTAAGTTGCAGGGGGAGGAGAAACTGCCAGCCCCCCACTGCACCTCCAGTCCACCATATTTCCAAGTATAGCAGGGCAAGGAGACCCAAGTGTTGAGTCTGGAAAGGTGTGGGGCTCAGCTGACCTCTAGGAGGGTGGCAGAGAATAACGTGGTTGCTTTAACTCTTGGCTTGTGTCCATAGGAAATCTGTTGCTCCACCTGCTCTCCTCTAAGGCTGCTGCGTGCTGCAGGGTAGGAGCTGAGAGCCCGGGCACTCTGCTGAATCCTCCTCCTCCCCGTACTCCGGGATAAGCAATGGAGGCTCATAGAGGTTAATGACCTCTATACACTCAAGGTCAGAGGCCACAGGGCTCACCCCATCCACAGGGCTTCTGTCTGCCTAGCCTGCCTTCTGTCTCCACAGACCCCCTGGATCATGAAAACGTTGCAGACCTTTGGGCCCCAGAGGAGTCCGGGAGCTTCGAGGGTGCTCCCGTGGAGCACAGCATCTCCAGGTGCAGACCCCTGCCCTGCAGAGCCCAGCCAGGGGTGAGACAGGGGTCCCGGAACTACCAACCCCAGGTGCAGAGAACCTAAAGCTCCTTCCAGCTGGCCAGGTTGTGTGTGTCTGATCCTGTGCCCCTGTTGGGACATTGAAATCATTCCTACGACAGTTGGTCCTGAGCTGCTGTTCCAAGAGCGCCCAAATAGATGACACCCAGGCTCCGCACAATTTGGCAATGATGAGTTTTAATCCTCCAGTATGAAACAGGGAATCCCAGTGCTCTGCACTTCATCCTTTCTGACTGGTCCCTGCCTGAGTCTTGTTGTTTGCACACTGGTAATATAACCGCTGAGTGCCCAAGCTTGCACACACACACATACACACTCAGACACATAGTCTCACATATACTCACATATATACAATCATACTCAGACACATACTCACATATTCTCACACACATGCATATACACACACTCAGACACAAATATTCACACATGCATACACACATATACATTCATGCTGACACTCAGATATTCTCATACACGCACTCACATAGACATTTACACTCATAGGCACATACACACAGACATACACACTCCCTAGCATACTAAGGGGAACAAAGGAGAACTGATCGGCAAGGAAGGGAAGAGATGTGCTTAGGTACACCAAGCAAGGCAAGGGCCTGGAAGTCTCCTGACTGCAGGTCCCATAAGCTTCCTCCATCACAGATGGTGCTGGTTGGGGAAGTCGCCTGAGCCCCGAGAAGCTTACAGTTCCTTCCCCTGAAGGCAGACTGATGGCTGTAGGTGATCCATAGCTCCCCTCTGCCCTTCTTGTGTCCTCCAAGGAGCCCCTCAGAAGGAGAGACCTCATTCCCATCCACTGCCATGCTGCTCCTGCTGGCCTGCACCTTTCTCAGCAAGCTTCTAGCAGCTAGTGCCCTCTGGGCTGTGGCCTGGCGCGGGCGGAACACGGGGACAGCTCCAGCCGGTGGCCAGGATGGTGGCTGCCACTCAGGGCACCTGCTGCAGACCCTGACTGGTGAGCTGGGAGGGAGTACAGCGGGCCAGCAGGGCGGGCAGGGGTGGGGAGAGGTGGGGAGGGCGGGCAGGGGTGGGGTGCAGCTGAGGGATCATGTGAACCTCTTAGTGTTTCTTAGGGCTGACAGACACATGAGAGAAGAGGACCTCAGATAGAAGGAGAAGCCACCCAGCCTATACATGTGCCACCTGGCTACCAAGATGCCTGATTCTGCTCTGGCAAGGGGCTCCTCTGCCTGCATCCTGTTCCCCAAGGTCCTGGCAGCAAGGATGTGTGTGTGTGTGTGTGTGTGTGAGAGAGAGAGTGTGTGTGTGTGGCAGGGGCACAGTGTCTGTCTGGAAGGCGGGAAAACCACCTCCTGGCTTTTGCCTCTTGGGTATTAAACATTTTCACAAACACACCCAGGACTCTGTGTGTAAAAAACCAACTGGCCAATCCATAACTGCCCCATACTTCACAGGGGTTTGGGGAAGTTAAAAGAAACAACATTTGGGATAGCCATTTGGCACTACAGTTAATATGCTGCTTCATATGCCCAATCCACGTTGGAGCACCTATGTTTGTGTTTAGCCTCCAATTCTGGTCTAGCATTCTTGCTAACATGCACCCTGGGAGGCAACAGGTGATGGTTCATGTGCTTAGGGCCCTGATGCCCACGTGGGACACTCGGCTGGAATTGGATTCCACTTGGCCCAGCTCTGGCTATCATAGGTATCTGGGGAATGAACAAGTAGATAAAGAATCGCACTACCACTTTGCCTTTCAAATAAACAAACATATACCTTTTTGCTAAAGAAGAAGAAAGAAAGAAACTTTGTCACTCCCTAATAAGTTGTCTGGTGCACAGCGTGTTGGAGTCCCGGATCCTGTCTGGTCACCTCTGTTCCAACAGTGGACCACATCTATTTGTTATAAATAAGAAATGCTTGAAGAGTAACAGAGATTTTTCAGATTAAAAATATAAAGACTAAAAGATTGGGGCCAGTGCTATGGCATAGCAGGTAAAACTGTCATCTATATCCAGCTCCGGTATCCCCTTTGGGTGCCAGTTTGAGTCCCAGCTGTTCCACTTCCGGTCCAGCTTCCTGCTAATGAGTGGCAAAGCAGCACAAGATGACCCACATCCTTGAGCCCCTGCCATCCACGTGGGAGACACAGAAGAAGCTCCTGGTTCCTGCTGTGGCCTGACCCTGCCCCAGCCATTGTGGAGCGGGGCAGGAAGCAGCAGATGGAACATCTCTCTCTTTCTCTGTCTTTCCCCTCCTCTCTCTGTAACTTTGCCTTTCAAATAAGTAAATAATTTTTAAAATAAGAAATTTTAGAAATAATAGAAGGGTAGAAAAAAAAGATAAGGAAATCTCCCAGATGACAGAACAAAATGGACAAAGAGATGGAAAAGATATGAGAATGAGATGAATATGTAAGATTCAGTATCCAACTAATTAAGGAGCTGCAGGAAAAGCGGAAGGAACCTGTGCCTGATGTGAGTCCCAGCTGCTACCCTTCTGCTACAGCTTCCTACTCATGCACTCGGGAAGGCAGTGGAAGAAGAGGGTTAAAGTACTTTGACCCTTTTAGCCCTGGATGGATGAACCAGGATGGAATTCCTGACTCCTTGCTTCGGCCTGGGTCAACCTTGGCTGTTGGGAGCGATAGGAGAGTGATCCAGAGATGGGAGATCAGAAGTGATTAGTAAACAAAGAGCCTCTTGCCCCAAACAAAAAGTGAGTGAGCCAGTCCAGGGCACACCATCCAGGTGACACTTGTGTTGTGAAGATGTGCAGCAAGAGGGACAGTCCCCTAAAGGCTCAGGTGGGGTTGGTGGTGGAAGAACCTGGAATTAGAATGTCCTGACCATGCTGAGGGCACTTGACAACTCTGCATCACTTTGTATCTGAAAGACCCTGAAGATCATTTCTCTTCCTCATTGCCCTCTAGCTGCCGTGATGATTCTCCCATTTCACTCCTCAGTCAGGTGCAGTGCCCAGGGAATCTGCTTTCTCACTCCACCTTGCCTCAGGATCAATTTCTGAATACTTGAGCCAACCTGGGCTTGGAAGAGCTCCCTCTCCCCACCCCAGTCCCTGCCTCCCACCCTGTTGTCCCTTTAGCCGTGGACAGCCCCATGTGACTGGGGAAGGCTGGCATTTCCTGCCCTCCAAGGAAAGCTGTGTCAGTGCCCAGACAAGCCCTGGAGCTGACATCTCCCTGTCCAGCCATGGACCTCCAGCTGCTCCTGCTGCTGCTCCTGGGACTAGCAGGTAAGGTGCAGAAGGGGCTGGTACTGCTGTGGATGCTACACTCACATGTGGAGATCCCAGGGGTCACCATGCCGGTGGGGTAGGCTGGAGGTGGGAGGAAGTACTCTGCTCCTGCCCAACATTGCTACTTCCATTCCTCCCCCAGGTCAGGGCTCTGTAGTCAGCCGGCCTGAGCTGCTGCAGGTGCAAACAGGGAGCTCCATTCTAGTACAGTGCCACTACCGGCTGCAGGATGTCAAAGCCCAGAAGGTGTGGTGCCGCTTCTCAGCCGCCAGCTGCCAGCCCTTGGTGACCTCAGCTGTGGATCGCAGAGGCCCAGGGGGTGGGCGCACGTTCCTCACCGACCTGGGCGGGGGCCTCCTGCAGGTGGAAATGGTCAGCCTGCAAGAAGAGGATGCTGGGGAGTACGGCTGCATGGTGGAGGGAGCCGCGGGGCCCCAGACCCTACACCGTATCTCTCTAGTGGTGTTACCCCAAGGTGAGTGGTCCATGGCCTGCTTCCTCCCACCGTGCAACTTTGCCTCACCACCCACCTCTGTTGCCAGGGGTTCTTGGGTCCCTGATGGGTGGAGGCCATTCGGGGTGGCATTGGGAGGAAATATCCTTGTGACAGCTCTGCAGGGAGCGGAAACCAAGCTGATTGGGAAGTGGGAGATAAATCAGCGGAAGAGCCTGCCCTGCTCCTCCCACAGTGGACTCCCCATTCCTCCCACCAAGGTCCCGCCATTTTGGTCAGCATTTCCAATACCCTTGAGGGTTTTTGGTTTGTTTGTGTTTTAATTCCCATAACAACATACCTGATAGCTTAAAACGAACTGAACTTATAATTAATTGTTGAAGTCTTAACTGAGCCTGTGGGTGGGTTTTCCTGTTAGGCAGCTTACATTCTGGGCTGAACTGATCAGCTCATGGTTTTGAAGGTGGGAAGAAGGTCATTGCCATTGAAGCCATTATTCTCCCTAGAGAAAGCCCTTTTACAGGCTCCAATCTCTCAACCTGTAACCCTTGGTGCCCAAGAATTTATTTAAAGAAGTTTAAAATACTTACCATTTTTCTCAATAAAATAGGTTATTAAAAATTTATTTTGGTGCAAAAATGGCCAGTTCCCAGCAGCAGACACTGCCGTTGCTCTGCTGTTGTACATGTTGAAGTTTTCTCATTGTTAGGCCTTTTTTTACTCAAGTACTTTGTGCCCAGTCCCCTCACATAATGAAACTAAGGGAGGCATATTCCCTTTTCTCCCTTAAGTAACAGGGTGACTAAGTTGTGATTAAAGTCCCTGTTATCTTGAGCCCATGATTATTACTTTATATTCACCTGCTAATCGTTCCTCACACCTTGTCCTCCTTATTGTTTCATGCTCTGAGTGACTAGACTGAATACTTGAATCTCTGGGAAGGCAGACTGTGACAAGGTGAGATGTGAGATGAGGGAGCACGGAAGAAGGTGCTTGGAGCTCCCACCTGCTGCGATGGGGCAGGTGATATTGATGAGTGACATTCACATAGACTGGTAGAGCAGGCTGTGGGGTGCAGTTCAGACAGGCGCTTAGCTTTAGAGATGGTTGCCCAATGTGGCCTGATAGGGCAGTAGAAATGGTGCCGCCACACCTTCAGCGGGTAGTTTGGTATGAGGAAGGCAGTAGGCATTATGAATTGTTCAGCAAAGCAAGGCTCCTATCCCAGATATTTGAAAAGGACTGGCAAGGTTCCTAAGACAGATCTCTCAACCAACAGAAACCTGAATCCTACTCCCAGGGGACCAGGATATGGCAGGGATGTCAGAAGCCTTCTAACAAAAACCAAGTCTCTGGCTCCCAGCATAGGGTCAGCTATTCTCACAACCCATTAGGAATGATCTGGAGCTCCCGCTATGCTGGAGGACAGAGCTTAGCCTGGGACTCATGCACACTGTAGGTGTGGTCCCAGCATGATAGCTATGTGGGGAGGGCCTATTTGAGGCCAAAAATGGCTGGCAGTTACATCACTTTGGAGGGCGACAGTTGGAGAGCTCTTTTCTGGGGCGGGAAGAGGAGTGGGACATTGCATGGCAATGGCTGTTTCTACATATTCTGAGCAGCTTAACAAGCCCAGAAGGGAATGAGATGGAGCAGGTGGAAGAATGAAGGTGGTGGAGGAGATCTCTTCCTCAGCTCCTTGTTCCCAGTCCCTGAGATCTCAGCATCATGGGGGCTAGGTGCTCTTTACATGTTTCCTTCTGACTCAGTTGCTGGCCAGAGTGAGGAGACCTACAAACTTGGCAGTGTGGCTGAGGACCCTACCGCACACCTCCCAGGCAGTGCCAGCCCCTGGGAACCCAGGCAGCATGAGAAGAGGTATCGCTATGCCCAGATGTGGGTGGTCGGGAGAAGAGTGGTGATGAGACAGGACCTGTTGCAAGCTCTAGGTTACATCAAAGGGGAGACATGATTCCTGCCATTCTTGGGAAACTGATTGGCAGGATGATCAGTCCCCTCCCCAAGTTCGGCTCTGGGTTCTTCATTCTGCTGACTCTTCAGCCAGGACACCCTAATTACGTGTCTCTTTTATGTCCTGTGTGGACTGCCCACCTCATTTCATCTCTTCCTTCTCGCTGTGGGTCCCTGAGGTATGACCCTTCTCCAGTGTTCTGGGCCTCCTGGCTAGCATTCCTTGTAGGATTGAAGGCTAAGCCTCCTACCCTTTTCTGTCCCTCAGTTTCCCCTTGATCGGGGGTGCTGTGTTCCTACTGGGTGTGCTGGTGGTGGCTGTGGTGCTGTTTGCTGTGATGGCCAAAAGGAAAGGTAAGTAGCAGACTCTACCTGCCCCACTCTGGCCCTGCCACTCCTGCAGAAGCCAGCTTTGTAAATGGGATCAAATTACCTGAGGGATGCAAGGGAGGGAAGGGGACTCCGTGGGAGCAGACCTGGAGAAAGATAGGAACTGGGGGGTGAGGAGAGGGGCACTGTGACTGCAGGACAGGTGATGGAGGTGGGGTAGGGGCTAAGTACAGTGGTGTGAAGGAGCTACAGGCTGGGGTACGGGCTAGGGAGGGTGAGAAGGAGGGTCTGCAGGAAGTGAGAGCTGGGTTCAGAGCCCACTCTGGATGCTGACGGTGTTGCTGTCTGTCCTGCCAGCAACCAGACATTCTGTCTGTGGATCATTCCAGAGCTGTAATGCTTCAGGCACGGTAAGAGGACCTTCACACCCTCATCCCCACCCCCAGACCGTCCAAGCATCTCTCACCGAGACCCTGGAGAAGTGGAGACCTCTTGGAATCTCTTCCTCAAGCCTGTACACTTGACATTAGTGGTCCCCCACTTTCCCAGAGTTGGGGAAAAATGTGGGGCCTGAAATATCTTTAAACAATGAAGCCCACATGGCCACTCATAGATGCAAGTCTTTTTGAGAGACAGATCCGGTGTGGTCTCAGGCTCCTCACCAAGGGTGGCGGGGCAGAGGGTGGCCTTTTCTCTTTGCCTGATGTGCTTGCTTCTACCGTAGGACCCCTCTTCAGCGGTCCCCCACATCAGTGATTGTGGACTGGCTGTGGTAGAACCTTCGGATGTGCCATACACCAGGCTCCATTCACCAATTTCCTTCGACAGTGCTGCCTACAGAGAGCTAGCTCTTGATGTCCCATCCCCAGGGCCTCCTCTGCCTCCGAAGGTCCACGTTTCCTCCAAGTCTGTGACATATGCTGCAGTCATCTTCCCAAAAGGAGACAAGGGTGAAGTGGCCTCCTGTGAGCCACCCCAGGATCCACCTGACTGCCAGACTCCACCCAGCTAAGCTGTTTAGTTCTCTATGGACGCATGGTGGTGGTCATGCTTGGGGCCTCTGCACGGCTCATGCCAGATCCCTAAGATATCCCAGCCACTGTCAGATCCAAGCTAACGTCCTGAGTCTGCTGATGAGATGCTCAAATATGTCTAAGGTGTTTTGGGGAAGCTCCCTCCCCACCATGACACACTGAATAAACCCTGAATGATATGTGGCCTCAATGGTTATAGAGTAGTGAGGACGGTTGGGGGGAGGACCCTGTTTTGACTAGTCACTTGGGTATTCAGTGCGCACATTCCCTGCCTGTCTGGCTAGTGGAGAAGCGGTTCCCCACCACCCACCCCAGGACACTGAATTTGAATTTGTTTCAAAGAGCACCAAAAAGACTTCAAAGGTATTTCCTGTTTCTCTTAGGATCCCTGAATATACCAATTCATTTGCTAGAATTAAGAAAGCTCTTCTGTGCTCTGCTGCTTGTGAACAAGTAATGTGTTGTGATGCACCAGCACGTGTGGGGTGTCCATGATAAATTAGAGGAGCCCCAGACAGATGGGATGTGAGCGATGGACTGCAGAGACGGGAATAAGCACGGCAAGCTTGATTCCCTGCAGAAAAAAGGGTTTCCCAGCGCCAGATGAAACTCCTTTGTGTTACCAGAGGTGGCTCTGCCTCACTAGGTGACCGTTTGGTAGCTCTGTTTCCTTGGGCTTGAACTCTGGAGTCTGGAAAGAGCCCAGGGGGAGAAACAGACATGCTGGAAGGCAGGGGAATAGTCAAGTGTGCCCATGGTCAAGTGTGAATGAACACTAGTCCAGGCAGGATGTGGAGAAGCCTCAAGGTCCCTGCTAGCATTTCTTCTGAAGCTGTTTAATATGAAAATACTTTCCGATATGGGGGAGAGAGAATTAAGGGCGAGGGGATGTCGGGGGGGGGACTCAAAAAGTCTTGTGATAATCATGGAGAACTAGGCATGAAGAGGTTTCACTCATCTGGAGGGGCTCCAAGCTTAACCCGGTGTTTCAGGAGAAGGGCCAGGGGCTGGGCCTCGGACTGCAGGCAGGATAAGCCCAGGATGCTATTTGGGGACTTGTGGCAGGATGCTCTGAGCATGGCTGATAAGAGCCTCAGGCTGTGACTTCTGTCCCTTGTGGAGGTGGCAGCTGTCAAGATGCCCATCAATCAACGGAGCCCTCATTTTCCTGGGGGAAAACAGCCTGGTGAAGAGAGAAGAGTAGAAGAGCGAATAAAGTCTAAACAGAACTCTCTGGAACAATTTTTCCCCCGATTTGAATGTCAATTTGTACTTCTAGAACTGGATTTAAAAAAAAAGTTCAGCAGTACAAAGGGAAATACTGTGAAAGATAACTATAACCTGTGTAGTGGAGAAGAGGAAAAGCAGATGTTCTCCTGCTTACCACAGACTGTATCCCGATAAGCAGATCCTAAATCACACACTGCAGCTTGAGAGTGCATTTAGTTCACCTAGCCTACTGAGCACCACACATTAACCTAGTCTGCCTTAATCTGCTCACATTAGCCTCCTTTTGGGTAAACCATTTAACATAAAACCTATTTTATGATAATTTCTTGATTATCTCATGAATACACAGATGAATATTTTTGTAGGCTGATGGATATAAACACAGAACATCCAAAAACCGCTGGCAGCATATGACACTGTGTGTTACTGGCTGTTAGCCTCCTGACTGTGGCTCTGCGGCCTATGCTGTGCTGTGCTCAGTGTCTGTGAGAACATTCCATCACATGTTGCTGGTCTGGGAAAAGAGCAACATTCAAAATTAGGGTCAGTTCCTTCTGAATGTGTATTTCTCTCACACCACAATAAAGTCAAAAAGTAGGAAGATGAACCAACCTAAGTTGGGAACCACCTGTATATGATTTCATTATTGTTAATGGGAGAGTCTATTGATAATAAATTTTAAAAGGTCATGGTTATAAGAGCAATTTCTAAGATGAAAACACTGACCCATATGCTAGTGTAAGAAACACTCAAAATAAAGAACTTGGGTTACAGGGTGAGACAGTCACCTCAGATCAGAACCTTTGGAATTCAGCTAAAGAAGCACTCAGAGGAAAATTCACACCCTTTAGCAGCAGTTAAGCATCTCACTTAGATTATAACTGATAAACAACAAGAATAGATTCTTTGAAATAAAGTATTAGCTAGCTTACTCATGAAGGGTGAAATAAATAACAAGAGGGACATTACATAGATGCTAAGAATGAAAAAAATAATGAGCATTTTTGTGTTAGGTCTGGATGTATTTGTTGAGTGTTAACGATAGCAAAGAGGCTGTACAACCTGGCGAATATACTAAGTACTGAATTTTATACTTTTTTTAAAAAAATTATTTTTATTGCAAAGTCAGATATATAGAGAGAAGAAACAGAGAGGAAGATCTTCTGTCCCATGATTCACCCCATAAGCGACCACAACGGCCGGTGCTGTGCTGATCCGAAGCCAGGAGCCAGGAACTTTTTCCGGGTCTCCCAGATGGATGCATGAACCTAAAGCTTTTGGGACATCCTCGACTGCTTTCCCAGGCCACAAGCAGGGAGCTGGATGGGAAGTGGAGTTGCCAGGATTAGAACCGGCGCCCATATGGGATTCTGGCACGTTCAAGGTGAGGACCTTAGCTGCTAGGCTACAGTGCCAGGCCCTGAATTTTATACTTTAAAAGTGTGCATGCAGGTTGAACTGCATCCTGCAGTGCTGGCATGCAACATACTTGGAGCTCTGGTTCTAGCTGCAGCTATCTGTGTCCAACCCAGCTGGTAATGTGCCTGGAAAGGCAGCAGATGGCGGCCCATGTACCGGGGGGCTCTGACACTCAGTGGGAAATCCTCCTGATTGTTGCCTGGTCCAGCCCGGTTGTTGCCGCTGGACAGTGAACCAGTAGATGGAAGATTTGTCTCTTTTCCTTTCAAACAATTAAAAATTTTCTCAAAAAGGTGAATTTCATGTTCTATTTTATCCCAGGAAATTGTCAAAAGTGAGTTTTTAAAGGGGGAATGGAAGGGCACAATGTGTTGTACCATTTGAGAGAAAAAAAGGTGCTATATACTGTGATTTGTACATGTATGTCACAGGTTTGCTGGTATACACTAACAATGATCACCACCAAGGACAGCAACTTGTAACTGGAGGACAGCCCAGGAAGTCACTGTAACACACTCTTGCTCCTTTTGAAATTTTAAAAATCAATTTTAAAAACATCTATTTTAAAAAAAATTATTTATTTTTATTGGAAAGTCAGATATACAGAGAGCAGGAGAAACAGAGAGGAAGATCTTTCATCTGATGATTCACTCCCCAAGCAGCCTCAATGGCTGCAGCTGAGCCGATCCGAAGCCAGGAACCAGGAGCCTCTTCCAGGTCTCCCACATGGGTGCAGGGTCCCAAGGCTTTGGGCCTTCCTCAACTGCTTTCCCAAGCCACAGGCAGGGAGCTGGATGGAAAGCGGGGCTGCTGGGATTAGAACCGGCGCCCATATGGGATCCCGGTGTGTTCAAAGTGAAGACTTTAGCCGCTATGCCATCACATCGGGCCCCCAAATATCTATTTTTATAGGGAAGGCAGATTTACAGAGAGGAGATACAGAAAGATATTCCATCCACTGGTTCACAGCCCAAATGGCTACAAATGCTAGAGCTGAGCCAATCCAAAGTCAGGAGCCAGGAGCTTCTTCTGGGTTTCCCACACAGGTGCAGGGTCCCAAGGCTGTAGGCCATTGTCTACTGCTTTCGTAGGCCTTCAGCAGGAAGCTAGACTGGAGGTGGAGCACCTCGGGCATGAACCAGTGTCCATTTGAGATGTTGGTATTACATGGTGAAGATTAACCAGTTCAGCCATTGCAACAGTCTTAACCTTTTTTTTTTTTTTTTCATTCGAAAGGCAAATTTTGAGGGAATGAATGAAAGAATCTTCTATCCACTGGCCGATTTCCTAAGTAGGTGCAGGGTACCAAGGCCTTGGGCCATGTTCTGCTGCTTTCCCAGGCACATTATCAGGGAGTTGGATGGAAAGTGGAACAAGTGGGACATGAATCAGTGTCCAAATGGGATGCCAGCATCACAGACTGGGGATTAGTGTTATGCTACATGCCAATCTGCTCCTTTTGAATTTTGTATTACATAAATGTAGTACAATTTTTTAAGATTTATCTTTATTGGAAAGGCATATCAGATTTATTGCTTGTTCACTCCCGAAATGGCCCTAATGACCAGAAGTGAGCCAAACCAAAGCCAGGAGTCAGGAGCTTCTTCCAGGTCTTCCATGTGGGTACAGGGTCCTAATGCTTTGGGCCATCCTCTACTGCCTTCTCAGGTCACATACAGGGAGTTGGACTGGAAGCGGAGCAGCTGGGATATGAACTGGCACCCATATAGAATCTCGGTGCTGGCAAGGTGAGGATTTAGCTGTTGAGCCATTGTGCTGGGCCTTTGTAGTACCTATTTTTAAATGCAAAAATTAATTAAGAGGGGAGTGGCATAATTTGATGCTGATGTGCTGGCAAAAGCAGCAAAAGGTGGCTCAGGTGCTTGTGTCGGTGCCGCTGACACAGTGACAGTGTTCTGGGCTTCTGGCTGTAGGCCAGTGCAGTCCTGATTGTTGCAGCATTTGGGTAATGAATCAGAGGATGGAAGAGCTGACTCTCCCTCTAAGCCACTTTGCCTTTCAGATCATTTGATCTTTTTTTTTTAAATTGAAGCCAGTGTTGCGGCATACAGGTGAAGCTACTGACTGCAATGCCAACATCCTAGATGTTCAATGGCTCCAGTTCCACTTCCAATCCAGCTCCCTGCTGATGTGCCTGGGAATGCAGCAAAAGATGACTCAAGTCCTGGGGCCCATGCACCCCAATGGAAGGCCACGATGAAGCTCCTGACTCTGGGCTTTAGCCTGACCTGACCCCTGCAATTTTGGACATTTGGGCAGTTTACAGAGGATGAAAATCTCTCTGTATATGTGCCTTTCAAATAAATACAATGAGTCTTTTAGAAAAATTGAATTTAGCATTAAAAAATCAGTGGACAATCCTAATCTGAGGAAATAAAACCATCAAAAAGATAAAGGCCAAAGATGGTGGCCAAAGGGGAGAAGAAAAGTTGCATGTACTCTGGCAAGTTCACAGTTTCAGCTGGGAATGCCCACATCAGGCAGAACGAAGGAGAAATGGGTGTCCATAACTATGTGTTCTTCTCAAGAGGCACCTGGACTTCTTCAAAGTCCATGAGCACATCTGTGCCAAGACAGGACAAGACCACAGCACTGATACTGCTGGCATTTTATAAGGAGTGACATCCTCTCGATTGGGGTTGTACTCTTCCATTTGCTAATGGGTCTCCCTTTCTTAGATAAAAGGGAATTATTTTATCTCAAAGCCACTCAGGACTTCTATCTACCACTGTTTCCAACTTCTGCTAGTTATACTAATAACCAATAGTTAAAAAATAGCTGGGTATCATGTTTCAGGAACATAGACTTTTATTTTGGCAAAGATATAGACAGCAGTGATTGTAAAGGCTATTACCTTCAATATGTACACTACACAATATCTTAAATAGGAGAATCTGTGGCATTTCCTTTTGTTATACACAACAACGATGGTCCCTTTAGATTTTGTAGCTTTTAACATAAACATACTTGAGTTTCATTCTCTTTGACATCAGCCACTCTGCTGAAACCTGAAAGTAGAACAGAAACAGTATCACCAAGAATGTCCTCAGCAATGACACATCCAACTTATGCTCAAGGGCTAGGTGCAGGTCCCAGGGGCAAGGAACTACTCTTCCTCCACTCCACCCCCTTTTAGGGGCCTGTATCTTACTAGTTACTGTCAGAAATTACACCGTGACTTCTCAGATCTCTTCTTTGGAGTGAGTATTAGCTACCCCAAGGAAACAACACAATTATCTAGGCTGAGACTGAGAAAGAACTTTCTATGCTTAAGAACTAGATGCGGGCCGATACGGTGGCCTAGCATCTAAAGTCCTTGCCCTGAATGTGTTGGAATCTCATATGGGTGCCGGTTCTAATCCCAGCAGCCCGACTTCCCATCCAGCTCCCTGCTTGTGGCCTGGGAAAACAATGGAAGAAGGCCCAAAACCTTGGACCCTGCACCCGTGTGGGAGACCCGGAAGAGCTCCTGGATCCTGGTTTTGTATTGGCTCAGCTCTAGCTGTTGCATTAGTGGATGGAAGAGCTGTGGGTTTTTTTGTTTTTTGTTTTATGAATCTCTCTGTAACTCTGCTTTCCAAATGAAAATAAATCTTAAAAAAAAAGGATTACAAGCATGATGAACTTGTGACCTTTCATGGACATTCATTGTAAAACTATAGAGGACAAATTAAGGTTGGGGGAGGGACCTTGGGAAAGGGCATGGGCAACCCCAGAGCCTATGGAACTACATCATGAAGCAAAATAAAATATGTTTAAAAATAAAGAAAAAAAATATATATGTTGACAATAGGATGCTGGACTTTTTGCCATTGTCTATACCTACAATGTGACGATACACTTAAATAGAGGAATTACAGACTTGTGACTGTTGTTGAAGCACTTACTATTGTTATAATACAGGGAGAAACATTTGCAGGGGATGGAGGAGAGGGAGGATGGAAGAGGAAATTCCTGAGCCTAAGGACTTGTATAATGAAAATTAAAATTTTAGAAAATGAAAAAAAGAGGTACCATTGCCTTCAACAATCTTAAATGCATCAATTAAAGTTACAAACATTAAGAAAAAGTTGCAGATGTTGAAACAAAGGGAAACTGAAGAAGCTGTTTGGTTTAAAGGATTCCTGTTTGTCTAAGCTGAATCTAGCAACAGGGAAAAGAACCAAACTTAATCTATGGACAAAAGACTAAACTATTCACCTATGTGGATCCATTTTGACTCTAGAAGCACAGGCTTTGATTGTCTCTAAGACTCTGATACTGTTTTTCACATCTGTTACAAAAGATTCCAGGAAAGAATGCTTACTCTGTAGTCCTAAATTTCTTCTGTAAGAGTTGTTTTCCACCAGGGATTCCCCCTCTCTCGAAATGTTGGCAAAACCGGTGTCAACAGGTATGATGTTAGTCAAGGACAGGGGTTCTCTCTTTCCACATCTCATTACTGAAGCCTTAAGCTCAGAGACCCACTGGTGATAGACAGGGCAGGTCACACATCGAGAGAAGAACTCCTTGAAGTACTGCACAGAAAGGAACGCCCATTAATTCTGGTATTAGCACTTTCTTCCCCTACATACCTTTTCATCAGAACTTACACCGGTTGGTCTCCATTCAGCATGTTTCACCCCAGAGCTCAGAAAAATAGGGAAAATTATTGGTGGCAAAGAAGGTCTGGGATATTGGTTTGGGGACACAGAGAAATTAGAATGTTTATCAGATTCTGAGGCAGAGCTATTCGGACAAGTTGTCAAATTACAGATTGTGCCAGAGAGGAGGCTCACTGGGAAGGACTCAATGTTCAGAATTGAATGATACTGAGTAGTAGCTGTGCAAAAGTGCAACACTAAAGAACCAAACCCAGATGCAGGCTTATTTGGGAGGGAATGGGTGCTAGACAGAAACTTCCTAGTGCAGAAACAAAGAGTTCCAGGAACACAAGGCAGAGTCCAGCACAATGAAGAGCAAGGGAGAATCACGGGTGGTAGTAAGAGGATTACAGGCTGTAATGAAAGGTGTTAATTGAGAGACAACCAGTGAAACAGGTACCTTGAGGGTCTGGTTATGATTCTTTGGGTAAATACGTGTGAAGAAGCATTCTGGCATACTCTGTAACATTAGCACATGGCACTCTAGGAATCGGACAAAGCCATGTGAACCAAATAGTGAGGCGTTGGTTTTTTTCACCAATTGACAGGCCTTAGAGAAGTGGTGCACAAACAAGTGCCACTGTGAGTCCTGGGCAAACCTGGAGGGAAAGAGTTACAAATCTCAGCGCCATCTATTGCCTACCGATCATGGTTCCCTCATAAAAGCACCACTTCTTTAAAGCTCTCAGACATCCTTCATAGAACTATGACACTAGAAGTGACATAGAGCACCAACTCACATGCAAGCAGATTTTAAAGGAGACCAAAGCTACTCAGCCTTGTCATGGGCACTTAAATGTAACCCTAAATTTAGTCCTTAACCAACAGGCCCAAACCTATGCAGGAATAGGAATACTTCCAATAAGATGGGAGGGGATGGGAAGTTAACAATTTTTAGCAGTTTGTCAGAGATGCTCAGAGTCCTGGGAGAATACATGTGGGGTGGGATAGCTTAGATTCAGGGTATCCTTAAAATCCTACTTGTTGCCATAGATTCTGAGTGAAACATTACCACATGGCCAGGGAGGAGTGAACTCCCAGCATAACGTTGCTCTGGGAAGTTATAATACAGCTATGCCCGTAGCGTTGAATGAAATTCAGGCACTCGCCAAAGGACCGACACAACAATCCTGTGGACAGAGATGGTCACCAATTTAGGACATGTTGTCAGTGTATGGACTAAGGTATAGAAGGTGTGGTACAGCGAAGGAAATGAGACCTGGAAAGTCAATGCTCCTGAATCACAA
Organism: Ochotona curzoniae; assembly: GCF_017591425.1. Taxonomy (NCBI): domain Eukaryota; kingdom Metazoa; phylum Chordata; class Mammalia; order Lagomorpha; family Ochotonidae; genus Ochotona; species Ochotona curzoniae. The sequence goes on along the minus strand of NW_024466004.1, from coordinate 6,639,298 downwards.
CATGGTTCTCAGGTTTTAGAAAGCAGGTGCCAGGAGCACAAGTTGTGCCTCAGTGACAGGCTAGTGGCTGCCTGTGTTCTAAGTCTTGGGCTCTGTGCTGGCTTCGGCAGCGCATATACTAAACCTTGGGCTCCATCGGAGGTGGGACTCCTTCAGGAGTGCAGGAGAGCGTTGTGCAAGATGTACCTTCTCCATAGAGCAGCAGATCTAAGCAAGCGGAGTAAAAGCAGGCCAGGCCAAGGACATCATGAGTTTTGGAAGTGAGAGCCCACTGACTCTCCAGCACATGGACACACAGATCAAATCTGCAAGAGACAGAGCTGCTGAGAGGCCAGTGAGGAAGTGGGGCAGAGTGAGGCAGGAGTGGGGGGACCTCACAGCAAAGTAGCCTAACACTCTGAGGACCCCCTCTGCTGAACTCTGTTACACAGAGAACTTCAACAGAGAACTTTTATGCTCTGGTTAAAGAAGGTAGGAAAATTCCCAAGACAGCTTTTGGGTCTTGAGTTGCTACAGTTCCCTACCTCTGTGTAGAATATTAAATAAATAAATAAATAAAGGGGAGGGGGCATTTCTGGGTCCCAGGTGCTAAGGAGGATGTAGCTACTCTGACTCCAGCATTTCTACACCTGACCCCTACTCTTAGCATAACCCTTCCTGGGAGTGGGAAAGAGCCTGGATGTGGAAACAGAAGCATATCACTCAACTCCAAATTTCTGTGGAAGAAAAATCCCTCCTCTTCCCCCCTCCCCGACAACAAATCTAAAGGAGAGGACATGATCTGAGTACTTCTTCTTCAGAAATGCTGATCTGAAGAGAACCGAGAGAACCAGCTTCTCCAGAGTTGGTTTCCTGAGGTATCTGCAGATCTCAAGAGCTTGGAAACCTGGTGGAGTGGAACAGCACAGCGTAAGGTATGGTTTGGAATCCGGCCTCTCTCAAAGCCCTTGGTCTCACTGCCCTAGGCCCTGTTACCAAGCTTGATGGAGAAATCAAGATGGCCAAGGCATAGCTTGGTGTAGGCCAAGGACTGCATGAGCTGGGCCATGGCCAACAATCCCTCCCTGGAGAACCAACACAGGCTGCTCTTCTGAATGGCCATCCTCTCACACTGCAGCCACTTGTCCCTGTCGCCAACATTCTGGGAGAACTGAGAGAGGTCTACATAACTGGAGACAACCTGTGGTGCAACAAAAGACAGGTTAAAATGTTACCACTGTATCTTCACAAGCTATTTCCACTTTGTTCCTTTCCTAAGAGCCTACCATGGCAGCTTGCTCTTCACTCAATACAGACTCCTAGTGTCCCTACCCACTTACACCCACACTTACACTTCTATTTTGATCATCCTCACTTACACAAATCACTTTCTCTACAGGCCCATTTTCTTCTACTTCAATCTAGGACTTTCCCCTTTAAAATACCAATCAAACTACTTTTTCTTCAAGAAAGGAGTGATTTTTTGACCTCTTACGAAATGCTACCTAGATCTCATCATTTTTATTTGAAAGGTAGAGTCACAGAGAGGAGAGGCAAGAGAGATTTCCCATCTGCTGGATCACTCCCCAAATGGTCACAGTGGCCAAAGTTAAGCTGAGCTGGTCTGAAGTCAGCAGCCAGTTGCTTCTTCCAGGTCTCCCATGTGGCTATAGGGGCCCAAGCATTTGAGTCATACTATACTGCTTTCCCAGGTCAAAAGCAGGGGGCTGCACTAGGAAATGGAGCAGTCAGGACATGAACCAGTGCCTACTACTCCACAGTTCTCCGTTATGACATGTGCACATTTGATATAGTTTCTGGCTTTCTTCTTGAAGCAGAAGCACTGTTTCATTCATGTGTGCAGTACACCATGCTCTCCTGATTTTTTGGGGGGCAGGGCTGTCTTTCTCCTCCTCACCCTGACCTTTTAACACTAAACCTGTAAACTCAAGCAACAGGCCTCTTTCCTTTGCTCATTCTCTTAATGCTCTCATCGAGTTTCCTGGCTCTAACAGACTTTACACACTGATAACCCCCATATTTCTCTTTCTAGCTCAGACCTCTCTTGTGATCCCCTAGAATTAAATAGCTCCACTTGGTTTCTCATAGATTTCTCATAGGCTTCTCAAACTTAACACATTCACTCACAGCCTACCTCCTCATCTCCTGCTAAATCTGCTCCCATTGCATTTTCCCATTCTGATTAAAGGCTTTCCTCCCAAAGTTCAGGTCATGAATCCTGGGATTATCTTCGACTTTTTATTTTTCTCTCATATCCTAGTAATATTAATCTATGAGTAAATCCTGCTGGCTCTATCTCAGCAAAAGACCATGCTTCCCACTTCTGCTGCCACCATCAACCTTGCCTAAGTAACTGCAATTGCCTCTTGTCTCCCTGCTTTCAACGTGTTGTTAACATGCAAGCCAGAACCATCATGATAAAACAAAAGTAGATTCTGTCAGCCCTCTCTTCAAAACCTTCAGTGGCTTCCCACCTACAAAAGCCAACAAGGTCTGTATAATTTCCTATTCCACTTCACCCCAGTCTTTCTGGCCTCATCTCCCAGCTCCCTCCCTCCCTTCCCAATCCTGCAGTCACACAGGCCCCTGACGGTTTCTCAGACATGGAGGACATGCCTTGTGCATTCATTGCCTGAACATTCTTTTCTCAGCCATTTGTACCAATGTTACCTGCTCAGTAACACTTTCTCTAGCCACCATGTTTAAAATTACACCCCTAAACCTCCCAGAACTCTGTCTCCCAGATTCTACCTATTTTTTTCCCACTGCATTTATTATGGTCTACTATACTATACATTGTTGCTTCATTTAAACATATTATATGTTTTCTTCCCTGGCATGTAAATATCTGTCAACTGAATAAAAGAGAAAGACAAATATATTTCTTTTTTTCCTAAGTCAATAATCCTGATACTTTTTTTGATAATAAATTTCTTTGGGAATAAAAGTTATGCCTTCCTCCTACTACCTCCCAGACACTTTTCAACTTACACAATTCTATATTCAGTTCAGGGAATTCACAGATAAGCCCATAACTAGAAACACATCTATAAACTGTAATTGAGAAACCCGACTCAAATACAGGTCAAAGGTGTCCTGTTAAGTGTGGGCTATTGGAGAGCCACAATAAAACCAGAAACTGGCAAGATTTTTTCTCCCCAGAACTTGAGGTTTCTGAAGGAGGTACAAAATTAAAGTAAGAACTGCTCACCTGGGCTTCATTTGCAAACTCTTCAGTTGAATTCTTCTGCATAAGAGCAGCCAGGCAGGCAAACCTGAGGTTGCTGGCTGTCGCCTCAAGGCTATAGAGCTGCCGGAGTAGGGAGAGGCAGTGCACCTGCTGCTGGAGGATGGCCAACTTCTTCTTACTATTGTGAAGCACAAGGTGATTGGCACACCCTTATTCCCCACCAATGCCTAACTTCCCCTCCCCATGAGATCTAAATTTAATCATTACAGGACCATCTGTAGACTTTCAAACCAGAAATGTTCCTGGAATCCTACTGCTTCTTGTGAAGTTCTCAGGGTTTTATACTCCAATAAGTTAAAAAGACAACTGGTTAAGGCAGGAGAGTTTTACTGAAAACAGAGTATCAGAAAAAGGAAGGGGGCAGTGAAGAGTATGCTTGGGACAGTGAGAAGAAGACAGAAAGTTCAGGTTCTGGGATGATGGGTAACTGCTTCCTTCTACTCCAGGCCTAGAAAAGCATCATTTATACATGCAAACACCATATCCACAGTGGTAAAGTGGGCCTGACCTGGCAGGATGCCCCTTTGATAGGCTACCAATTTATGCTGTATGCCCTTATCAGCTTGGGATCTTGTAGACAGGCAGGTGGCTGTAGGGGCTGGAGGCCAGAATCTTGGGCAATAAAATTTTACCTTGACAATCTTCAGGGTCAGGTGTAAAGTTAACTCTCTGTGTCCCAGCAACCTGGAGTCCTAACACTCCTGACCACACATCAGCTCTTCACAAGTAAAAGTTCAGATTTTTTTTTTAAAACTCATTCTTTGAATTGCTATTTTCTACATTTAACTGGCTGGGAGGGAAAGGTGGAAGAGCTAGGCCTGTTACGCTCACCTGTTACCTGAATAGAGGGATAAGCATATGTCAAAAAGTAGCAAAAACAGTTGATTTTGGTGCTAAAAAATTGTAAGCTACACATGGATGTTTCACATAATGCATTTCCATGAACTTTTTGAATACTCTTCACAATGCTGGCTTATACTTTCTTATATAACTTGAAATTACTTGATAATAACAAAAAGAGTAATAGATTAATACAAGTAAAGTTCCAGACTAATTTAACTAGTTTTCTGTGACTCTAAAAGAAATTAGGATAATCTGTAGGCTTCTCACCTCTCAATAGGGTTGTCTGGACGTCGGCTCACAGAACAGGAAAACCAATACTTTTCCAGGAATGTCTTGAAAAAGACACCAAACCAGGTCCAAGGGAAGTATCTTTTCAACAGTCTAAGAGCTTCTCTAGCCAGTTTTTTGGCCAAGGTGATCTGCCCCATCTTAAAGCAGACCTGGAGATAGGCAAAGAAGAAGTAGTGGTGCTATGGGACAGCACAGTGGCCCAGTGTTGAGGTGTGCAGCTGGAGTTAGTGAAGTGCTAAGCTCATGTGGGGTGGAGAACAGCTTCATCACCAGTCCCACAAACAAACACAGTAAGGCCATAAGCAAAGAGTAAGAACATGGGATTATGGAGAAAGCACCTTTGGTTGTTGTTCACATGTATTTGTTAGTGGAAGGTACAGAGCAGCTATAATTTAGAAAGCAATGCTGCCGCACTAAGATGAGATTATGCTTGTGAGGAAATTCAAATGCTCTCAGACACACTGGAAAGCATATGAAGTAGCACCAAATCCCATCTCTCTCTTCCCTGGAGAGGGTACAAAGAGTGCATGGGGGAGTGGGAGCAGGAAAGCCACTTGAGGTTATTCTATACTTCCACATTCTAAGAGTAACCTTCAAGAAGGTAAGAAAGTCTATGTGATTCTGGAACATTTTAAGAAGACTATAAACTTCTAAAAGAATAACTTTGCTTCAAAAACCTCTTGTTGGGGACTGGCGTGGTAGCCCAGTAGCTGAAGTCCTCATCTCGCACACTCTGGGATCATATATGGCCACTGGTTCTAATTCTAGAGGCCCCGCTTCCCATCCAGCTCCCTGCCTGGGAAAGCAGGCAAGGATGGCCCAAAGCCTTGGGACCTGGCATCCACATGGGAGACCCAGAAGAGATTCCGGGCTCCTGGCTTCAGATCGGCTCAGTTCTGGCCATTCCAGCCACTTGGGGAGTGAATCAGTGGATGGAAGATCTTCCTCTATGTTTTTCTCCTCTCTGTATATCTGACTTTCTAATGAAAACAAATAGATCTTAAAAAAAAAAAAACTCTTGGTTGAAGTAGAATAATTTAAGACTGATAATACAGGATATTGTAATGTTAGGATATGAAGAAATGGGAAAATTCGAATTGACATAGTATTTTTTGTTGGGAATTGATGATATATTTATAAAGTGTAAAGTATTTTGTATCTTCCACCTTACATTTCAACTTCTGGCAATTTATTTTACATCAATAGTCTTATCTGGGGAACAATAAATGTATAAATAAATAACTAAATATTCACTGAAACAATGTTTATAACATTAAAATCAGAGATGATCTAAATGCACAAAAGAAAAAACGAGTTAAATTATAACCATCCATACAATGGAGCACTTGACAGGTCAATATATACGTCAATATGCAAATATGAAAATCTTCTAAGAACAAAAGCTAACTATAGAAGACAGAGAACACAGAACATGAGTCTACTAAAAATCAACTGCAAAACAATGGCATGATTGTATGTATATAGGTGGAATACATGTGACATGAATACATGGTAGTGGAGGTACAGGATTAGTGGAGATTCTTCCACTTTCTGAATTTCACATATTTTTATATTTTGAATCTTATAAACTTTCATTACATCATCACATTTATAATCACACACAAAAAAACAATGAAGACAGTTTCAAAGAAATAACAGAGTAGGCCAAGGAAAAAGACTCTGTATTGCAGGTTACCTGCTGCCCTCACCTCTGACCGCAGACAGCAGAAAGTGGCCTCCTCAAACTGACAGATCTTCACCGTGTGCTTTCTCAGGAAGGGGAATGCCGATGGCAGGCCCCGAAGACTGCCTGCCTTCCTCAAGTAAAAGAAGGCCTCCAAAGAGAAGAAGGATGCAGAAACAACATGAAGGTTAATGGAGTCTGAGGGTGAGGCTAAGATGAGGGCTAAGATTTGAATTAAGACTGTCTGAATTCTGAGCTGGAAATGAGGAGCTGGCTGCTTGTGCAAGTGTCAGGCAGTGCCAACACGGCCTGGGGTTTTTTTTTTTTTTGAAGATATATTCATCTTTTTTATTGGAAAGACAGCTTCATAGAGAGAAGGAGAGACAGATAAAAAGATCTGTCCACGAGTTCACTTCCTGATTTAAAGCCAGGAAGCAGGAGCTTCTTCCAGATCTCCCATTTGAGTGCAGGGTCTCAAGGCTGTGGGTCATCCTCCACTGCTTTCTTAGGACATAAGTAGGGAGCGGGACACGAACTGGTGTCCCCATGGGATCCTGGCATTTGCAGTGGGAGGACTAGCTGACCAAGCTACTGTGCTGTCCCTGTGATCTTTCACTACCACACCCCCAGTGTTAGTTTTCTCCTACATCCCTTCCAGCCTCTCTCTTTTTCATCTTTCCTCCCCTTTCCGCTCAGGTTAGTTTGACAGAAACAAATCTCAGATTTTTAAAATAAAAGGGCTCAGCTCAAGTTGTAGACGGTGTAACTCGCCCACCAAGTAATTATCCGACAGGTCCAAGGCAGCTGCAGCAGCTTCCAGCAGGTAATAGAATGCGCATGTGGTTTCTCCAGTGACCAAGCAGTGCTGAGTGAGAGGTGAGAGAACCAACTTCAGGATTTCCTCACAGTGACAGGGCTTTGTGGTCAACAGGTTTTCCTCAGGGCTAGTCCAGGCCAGTTTCCTGTTCACTTGATCCAGGAAGTCTTCCTCTGTTCTTTTTGGAGAGATGATGAAAAATGAGAGTGGCCACAAAGCTGTTACTTTTGTGGGAGTATTACCACTTTTCTCAGGAAGCTTGCTTATGCAGTTCTGAGTCTATACTGTTCCTCCATCACTCTCTAACTTTTTACAGCTCAGGAACTAGTACTGTAACCATAATGCCCTATTAGAGAATTAAAAAAAACCCAAAGCCAGTCTACGTTCCTCACAATCTAAAGAGGGAAAATACATTACCTGAAGAGTAAATAACAACATAAGTGTTGAAAGAAGCTAAATGATGATATGAAGCAGTAACATTTCTCTGAGTCACAATGACCTACACAAGTGGTAACCGAGCAGGGCCTTGAGGGATGAACCTTCTGGAGAGTGGAGCATGTATGTCGAGGTCACTCAGCAAACACATGCAGGAGAGTGTGGGTGGGCCACGGGGAAGAGAGATTTTTGTTTGAGATCAGCAGAAAGCTGAGTTAGCTAAGTGGTCTATTAAGCTGTATCTACAGTGGCTGGTAAACTCAAGGTGGGGACTAGGGCTAGTCATTTAAAATCAATGGGCTAGACATTGGAGAGTTGAGAAGTCTGTGGTTAAAAACAGATTCATTTTAATGTCATCCCAGATAAAAATAATTGACAAGACAAATTTATAGCAGGAAAAAAATCTGTGGCAGGTATATGGCCTTTGAAGTGTTTTCAGCCACTACACAATGGTTTCTATATAGAGAACTGAAACTTGCCTTTCCTGTCTCCGTCATCCTAAATCTTGGGCTGAGAACAAGAGTCCCTGCTCCTGCACGGTCAGACACCCTTGGCTGTGGGTGACATGGGTGACACGAGTGCCCAGGTAATGGCTTTTGCCTCTCACCCAGACCCTCTCCAAATCTACCCTCATTAGCTCCACCTACCTGCAGGGATCACATGACAAGGCCTCCCAATTTCTGAATGCTTTTTCCTGGAACTGCAAACTATCTGTGGGAAGAAAAACAAAAACCAAAAAACAAACCACAATTATTCTCAATTAACTATGACTGGATTTACTACTTTCCTTTCCTTTGCAGCTTACAACACAAAATCAAGACTGTAAATTGTGAATCCCTTAATGACAATTATCTGCAATGCAAACAACAACTCCTCAAAATAGTCCCTACATTGACGGAGACAGTGTTTATTAAATGAAGGGGGAAAAAATCAAATAAATTATGTGTCTTATCCTGGTTTCATGGCTATTCTTTTAAATAGTTAACTTTCTATTTTTAAATTAATTTTGTTAATTGGAAAGACACAAAGATATTAGAGAGAAGGAGAGACACAAAAATATTCCATCTGCTGGTTTACTCCCCAAATGGCTGCAAAGGCCAGAGCTAAGCCTATCTGAAGCCAGGAGCCAGGAGCTTCTTCCATGTCTCCCAACATGGGTGCAGAGTCCCAAGGCTTTGGGCCATCCTCTATTGCTTTCCCAGGCCACAAGCAGGGAGCTGGATGGGAAGTGGAGCAGCTGAGACACCAACTGGCACCCATGTGGGATGCCTGTAGGTGGAGGATTGGCAGCCATTTGAGTCACTGCGCCAGCCCCGGCTAAAAAAAAAAAAAAAGGAAATTTGATTTATTTTTTATTGGAAAGGCAGAATTACAGAGAAAGGGAGAGAAAGAGAGGAAAGATATTCCATGTACTGGCTCACACCTCAAATGGCTACAATGGCTGGAAGCTGGTAGAAGCTGAGAGCTAGGAACTTCTTCCAGGTCTCCCAGATGGGTACAGTGGCCCAAGGAGTTGGGCCAGCCTCTGCTGCCCTCCCAGGGAGGTGCAGGGAGCTGGATCAGAAGTGCAACAGCCAAGACTTGAAACAATGTACCCCGCTATGCCAGCAGGCTGGTTCCTGATGGCTACTTTTAGTAGTGGAAAAACCCATGAATCTATCTGGATCAATGTCATGACCAGATCAGATCAATGTCATAACAAAACCGAAAACCAAGTAAAGCAAATCATGATAGAACAAGATGCCACAATCCACAAAAGTCATAGAGGTAAAAAAAAGTTTGCAGCTTTCCCTAGTTGGCCTTAAATAGCAGCCTGAATCTGCCTCCCCAAAGAATAACACAGCAAAAATCAGCAAAGGTGCTAACATGTTATTTATGAGATCTCAGAGCATGGGGCTTCAGGACTGACAGGCAGCCTGACGGAACTCTCACAGGAAGAATTTGGATTCAAGTAAGAGGACAGGTTCTCTGATGGTGGTGACTTAGAGTAACGGGCGTGGCAGCACTATGCAGTACATCACATCATGGTTTCTGTGAGCAGCATCCTCCTGAATTGGGCACGTACAGAGCTTCCTCAGGGTTCAGCTACAGGAATAGTACCTCTCTTAAAAGATCGACAAGGCTGTTCAAAACTGAAACTGACCATTTGAAGGCAAGAGGACATATAGGAAACACGAATGACAATGTATTTTTTTCACAGCGTCAGAACAATGGCCAAAGCGCTCACCTGGCAAAGCAATCGCTCTGTCACAGGTCTATCTCCACAAATCTGTGATCACTGACAACACGGATTTGTCATTTCAGCCCAGCACCAGCAACTAACTACTATCTCCCTTCTCCTGCTCCATACTCTACAATACCAAGGATCCCTGACAACTGGGGACAATGAAGTCATCTGTCCTGAAAGGGTAACTAACACAAAAGGTTAAAACAAAGAACTCTCATCAGGGATGCAGCTAAGGGCTATGGTGAACACTGACCCACTAACACAACCTTCTTTGGTTAAGCCTCAAGACTCAGTTCTGGAAATGTTTCCAAAAAGAGTCTCCTCTAACAACTCAGGCTCACTTAAGGGCCACTTTCCTAGGTATTCAAAATCCTTTGTATGCCATAAAAAAATAAAAATAAAAGGGGGAGGGGTTTGCAAAGAGTTAGAGAGAAGAAGGCGGGAGAAAGGAGAAAGAGAATGTTAAATTAACTTCCATCCTGTGGTCCACTCCCCAGATGGTCACAACAGCCAGAGCTGGGCCAGGCTGAGGTCAGGAGACAGGAACTTCATTGGGTTTCCCATGCAGGTGTGGTGGCAGGGTCTAGGTACTCAGGCCATCTTCTGTTGCTTTGTAGGGCATTAGCAGGGAGCTGGACAGGAAGTGAAGCAGGGCCCAGAAGGGCTCTGCCAGCATCACACATATAGCAGCTTTACCTGCAACACCACAATGCTGGCCTCCTGTGTGCTATTTTCACTGTCTTTACCATGCCATACTGGATTAATCTATTTATTCATTTGTTTTACCCCTTCCCTGAAACTCATGGCTTCAGGAAGGTAGAGACTGAAGTTTTATTCACACCGTATTCCTAACACATAGTATATCATCTTATATATGCAAGAATTGTGCACTCAGTGTGTGCAATGAACTGAATAGTAATAATATGATAGCTAAAATATTTTACACACTCAAAATATACTTGGCATTTTTTCACAGTATTTTACATATTTTAACTAATTTAGTCCTAATTAATGACCCTAATGAAGTTGGAGTTACTATTTCCCTGAGATTAAGTCACTTGACCAAGGTTGCAAACCAAAATAAATTTCTAAGTTTCCTTTAAACTTATATCTTACTTATGGTTGTTCAGAGATAAATCAGAGATTAATCTGATTTCAACTGTTTGGTGAAGAACTCCAAGTACATGACTAAATAGCAGTGCTGGGATAATGCTGCTGCATAGTGCATTAATTCTCTGCTTGCAATGCTGTCATCCTATATGGGCACCAGTTTGAGTCCTGGCCAGCACACTTTTAATCTAGTTCCCTGCTAATGGACCTAAGTCTTGTGTAAAATGCTCCAAGTGCTTGAACATCTGCCACTGATGCGGCAGACATGGGATGAAGCTCCTGCTTTTGGTTGGCCCAGCCCTAGTCACTGCAGTCATTTGGGAAGTAAACCAGTGTTAAGTTTTAACTCTCTGTTTCTCCCTGTCTCTAATTAACTCTGCCTTTCAAACAAATTTTTATTAGAGATGTGGCGAAGGGAGTGCTCTGCCCACATGGTCTCTCCCTACCTCCAGGGTTTACCTTGAGGAAAAGGCGGCTGCAGTTTGCCTGTGACTGCTTGTGTCAACACTGAGCCAGTATCTTTGTAAGTACAGAATCGGGAAGTCCTACTGGAGCTCTTAGTCGAACCGACTGCAAAACGATGGAAGGGGACAAAGTCTCCTCCGTGGCAGCTCCCACAGCGGCAGGCCAGCTCCTGGAGAAAGTAGGCACATTCGAGGTGCAGAGCTATCTGCTGTTCCTTGGGCCACAGCTCCCAGGCGGCTTCCCGTAAGAGAGGCACTCCAAATTCTAGCATTCCGGCTTGTGGTAGGAATAGCTGCTCTTGCAGTCTGAGAAGAGAGGCTTTGGGGAAATGTGAGAGTCTTCCTTAAAGTCCTTTTATAGTACAAAATGCCACAATTCTAAGTATACAACTAATAGCTTATAGGAAATTTTTACCTAAAATTCTTAGTTACTACTGTCTCCTTTGTAAAAATAATTTTTGTATCAAAACGAGACAGACTATATGTAGAGATATTGAGGATGCCCACTATGCACAACACAGAAGAAGTGATTGGCAGTACAGATATACACTGGGAAATTTTGATTGTTCCTTCTAAATTGGGCTTGTTTATTTCACATTATTATAAATGTCAATTCACTAGAAATGCTCTTTTCCAATATGGGCCTTAAAAATATTTCAAAGTCAAAGGGAAATTATTTGTGGGGGTCTATAAGCTTTGTGTAGTCTATGCTGTAATTTATTGTTTCATATGGAAAATCTGAGATTGTAAGCTATTTAATTAATCTCTTGCCTGTTCATTTCTTTTTCAATACCACATACGTTAATCTCCATTGCAAGTTTCTAAAATTAGGAAATGGCTTATCCTTTTTGTCTTATTGTTTGCACCCAGAACCAAGAAAAGAGTATGGCAATACTTTTTAAATCTAAAACCAAAATACAAAATACTCACAGCTAAATTACAAAGGAGATAGGATTCTTGAAAATTAGATAATTCTGAAAAAGACAGGGTATTTTTTTCCACTATAACCATGGTTCCTTCATGATTTCACTAATCATTTTCTTCTTGTTTCTTAGTCATAAGCTTTAAGATATGACTGTGGACCTGTGTAACACAGAACACTCCACCTGGACCCTCAGTTCATACAGAACAAGGAGTAGCTATTCCTCACCTGGCTTTTCCTCTGTGGTCTGATCAATGATGTTGACAGATGAATGTGCTAATAAGGGCTCAGCAGGGATCTCCTGGTTTCTGTTAAGGCTCTGGAGTACATGTACATCCACAAGAGCCCTCAGCACCTGCAGTAGCTTATTTCTATCCCATCCAGGCAAGAGGTGCTGCAGCAGATCGACATGGAAGGAGTGACCAATGACAGCCGCACACTTCAGCAGCAACTGTTCCTCTGAACTCAGCTGATCCAGTTGATTTACTGCTATTTCTGCCAATGAGAATAACGAAGAACACCATCAGAAGCAACAGCAGCAGTGAGTAAGACTTCTACAGATTCAGAATTCATATGTTCACATCTGTCCATCTTCAAAAGAAAAATCCTTGTTTTTCTATTATATCTACTGTCTTGCCCTATTCCTCCCTTCTCCAATTCTCTTTAAGAGAGGCTTATCACTATGTCCCCACTTTGAATGCATTGTTCAATCAACAACAATCAGGCTTCTACTACATTATTAAAACTCTTGTTCCCAATGACACCAAAACTTTTGGTGGAAGACCCAAAACCATGCTCTGAATCATACAGCTAAAATATGTCCATTTTTCATGACCTATTATTCAGACTGTTCTCGTCTTTTTTTTTTCAAGATTTTATTTTATTTTATTGGAAAGTCAGATATACACAGAGGAAGAGAGACAGAGAGGAAGATCTTCCATCCGATGATTCACTCCCCAAGTGAGTGCAACGGCCAGTGCTGTGCTGATCTGAAGCCAGGATCAAGGAACCTCTTCCGGGTATCCCACACGGGTGGGTGCAGGGTCCCAAAGCTTTGGGCCGTCCTCGACTGCTTTCCCAGGCCACAAGCAGGGAGCTGGATGGGAAGTGGAGCTGCCAGGATTAGAACCAGTGCCCACATGGGATCCTGGTGTGTTCAAGGTGAGGACTTTAGCCGTTAGGCCACGCTGCTGGGCCCTGCTCTTCTTATTTTCAACTATACTTGGAGACTTGGCTTTCTGTTTCAGATCTCAAATAATTATAGAGATCTTACTTACCTTTAAGCACTAGTGAATCTCTCAATACTATGACCTAAATATTAGTTAGTACTAAGTCAGTAAGTAGCCAAGCTCAAAACCTTGGAATCATTCAAAAACTTGTTCTTTTACTCAAAATCTCGTGGTCAAGACTGGTGCTGTGGCACAGCAGGTAAGCTGCTGTCTGTGGTGCAGCCATAGCACACAGGCACTAGTGCCTGTCCTGGCTGCTCTACTTCTGACCCAGGTCCCTGCTAATGCACATGGAAAAGCAGCAAAAATGGCCTGGACCCCTGCTGCCCTCACAAGAGGCACAGAAGTTCCTGGCTCCTGTTTCATCCTAGCCTAACTTAGCCCTGGTTCATGAAGCCATTCAGGAAGTAAAGTAGCAGACAGAAGATTCCTGTTTCTCTCTCTCTCTCTGAAATTCTGACTTTTAAATAAAACAATCTTTAAAATTTTTCTTGTTTCTAGATCATCAGTCAGTCCCAAAGAGAACAAATGGGCTCACTTAAATAAAGTACTGCTCAAGTTGCATTACAATCTTCACAGTGCTCTTCAGGTAATCCTAGCACTTATTTCAGAAAGGCAGGTTTCTTTTTTGAGAAGACAATGAAGCTAGCATGATAATTAGAGACCTATATTCAATCAGCGGCCAAACTCCCAATTGCAAAGACACTATAACAGGTTCACTTCAAGGGTTTGCCTACAAACTAGACTTGCCTTTTAACAGCAGTGGGAGAAGCACTGTATCCAAGTTCACATCATCCTTGACTGTGCAGACATACAGTTTCTGGTCGTCACAGCTGGCAGGAATAATACTGTACATTGTGGATTTCATTGCTTTGGCTGTAGAGAAAGAAAACTATGAGGAAATACCATGTTCAAAGATCAGAAGTTTTAACGGCACAAAATGCAAAAATTTAGTCAAGAAACTAAAGGATGAAGAAAACTAAAAATACCGTGGTTTAAAATATTTGATTCTTCCCCTTCTTGCTCCCACCTTTGTTCCTCAGCCAAGGACACCCTCTATGCACGCGGCATGCACCAGTGCTCACTATTCCTACTCACCTCACAAGCAGCCCTTGCTTCTGGACCTCGAGGGCGACGACTTCCCTGGATTTAGACACACCTCTACCCTTTTCTTCCACCTCTTCCTCCCTCTATGCCTCCATCCAAAACCTCAAGTCATTACCTCAATAATATTCAATTCTCTAAATTCTCTGTGTATATATCTATACATTCCACTTATAAACTTAATAAAACTTATGTTTAATAATTTTCTCTGGGTGGGGGCAGTGTGGTGGCTCAACATGCTAATCCTTCATCTGCAAGCATCAGCATCCCATAGAGGTGCTGATTTGTATTCCAATTCAGTCCTGCTGGTGACTCCTGGAATGGCAGGGGAGGATGGCTCATGGTCCTGTCCCCACATGAGAGGCAGGGAAGCAGCTCCTGGCTCCTAGCTTTGGATCAGCTTAACTCTGATCATTAGAGCATTTGAGGAGTGAATTAGCAGATGGAATATCTCTCTGTCTCTTCTTCTCTCTGTGTAAATATCTGACGTTCCAATAAAAATACATACTTTTTTTTAAAGATTTATGTGTTTTTTTAAAGATTGATGTATTTTTATTGGAAAGTCAGATATACAGAGAGGAGAATAGACAGAGAGGAAGATCTTCCGTCTGCTGATTCACTCCCCAAATAACTGCAATGGCCGGAGCTGAGCTGACCTGAAGCCAGGAGCCAGGAGCCTCTTCTGGGTCTCCTACACGGGTGCAGGGTCCCAGGGCTTTGGACCTCCCTTGAGTGCTTTCCCAGGCCACAAGCAGAGAGTTGGATGGGAAGCAGGACTGCCAGGACTAGAATCAGAGCCCAGTTGGGATCCCGGTACGTGCAAGGTAAGGACTTTAGCCACTAGGCTACTGCACCAGGCCCAAATAAAATTTTTTATTTTAAAAAGATTCTATTTTGCTATCCTCACCTTCTAGGCTTCCTAAAAATGAATCATTACAGATTGATAAACTGAAATATCTGAGGTAGACAGTCAAGTTTTTTATCCTTCATTGCAAAAAATTTGTCTAGTATGCCCAAAATGTCAGCAGGGAATAGGAATATGCTTCATAAAGGCTAGCTGATGCAATATTGGAAAATGAACTTGACCAGCTGGGACAGCATAAAGACCTGGAAAGTTAAACTTACCAGACAGGGTCTCCCACTTGGTGTTCTCCTTTTCTTCCTTTTGCAGATCATGAAAGAGCAATATGTCCTTAGAGAGAAGGTCCTGGCATAAGATCTCACAATAGAGGGGGTTGCTAAAGCACCTGCGGAGAAGGTAGCTGCAGAGAGGTAAGCGGGGAATTGCTGACTAAAAATGCCCATTTCAGGGGAGCCAAGCATAAGGGTACTTCATACTGAGGGATCTTTTGTTGAACACAGCTCTGGATGATACACACCAACACATGCAAGCAGCACAAAATGTAAAGAAAAATAATGATTTCTAATTGGCTTTGAAATTCATTTTGGAAGTAACTTTTCTTCTATGGTTGTTAAAAAGAACTAACACCCTCTTGCTTAGGAGTTGGATACATAAAACCAACATATTAAACAAGTAATCCAAGGCCTAACTGTCTTTAGGAAGCCTGAGTGGATGGTCGACAGAGGTAGTTCTTTACTGGTCTGCAAGGGGACTATCTCCCTTAAAGCTGATCTGAAGTCTCGTCATGGTTACTCCGCCATTTCCCTTCCCAGACTCTGCCGAGACCTGAGCCTTCTCACTTATCAGCATTACGGTACTGGCTCGGCCCTTAATGAGCTGCCCAGCTCATCCTACTCACTCACCTCTGCAACTCTTGCGGGATGCTCACCACCCCCAGTTCCCAACATGCTAGTCTCAACAGCGAGGTTGCCGCCAACTTCGAAATGGGCACAAGAGCAGCTTGAGGGCTCTGCAGGAAATTCTGGGCCCCGACACACAGGGTGTAGGTAGTGGTCAATGTCATCACCATCAGGATGGGCACCCTGGAGAGCAATGCTCCCAAGAATGCCCAGGAAGCTGCATCTATATACATGGCCTCGTCAATCAGGAAAAGAAGTGGCATTTTCCTCACTGCCTGGAAATAATAGCAAATAAACAATAATAATCTCTGATTAGAAATGAAGTCTCCTGGTTTTCAAACCTCTCTTACATTTCACATCAGCAATTTAATAAAATGTCAACATAGGCTGGGATTTTTAGAGTAACATGTATCCTAAATCCAGGTATTATTTCACATTACAAATATAAACAACAGCCTTGGTAAGCTAATTCCTAAAGAAATATACTGAGTTTTTCTTGAACATAAAATGACTGAAAATTTAAAGAAGTCATCAAAATATTCTCCAACTCAAAATTGGAACATTCCAATATTTCATTTTGGCTAAGGCTTCACCCTGTGTGCGAACTCACAATACACACTAAAAGAGCAATTTCCAAACTGGGTTGCACATCACATCTCCTGGAGTGCTTGCCATCACTACCAATTATCAGGACTCACTTTTGTGGACTTTAAAAATATATTCACTATTTCTCCACATTTCCCATTCCTACTTCCCTTCCCACTGCCTCAGGTGACCATTCAAATGTGTTTCTTACAGTTTTTTATTTGTGTAGAGTTATTATAATGTGCATTGTTGCTTCACCAATTAAATTGCTCTTATATAAATGCTATTATATTATAGATCTCGTTATTTCTCTTTCATTCAGGACTACTTTGAGATCACACTGTATGGCTATGTTTTCATTTACTCTCATTTCTAACATCTGCCATTACATTACATGTTCGTTCATGTGTCCAGGCCAATTCTTAAGAGGCTTTCCTGAACAGACACTGCGGGGAGTAGTCTTATAGCTAGGACTGGAGCTGCTGCATTTAGTAAATGTTTTCATCAGAATTTGACTAGTTACATTTAATCAACTTTCCAGAATGGGTTTATCAATCTCTGGTTAGATTTTTATTCTGCAACCCTGAGTTAGAGCATAAGACCGTACTTAGAAACCATTGTTTTAAATTACGTTACTAAAATTTCATTACAGAACAGGATGAAGAAAGAACTAAGACCTTTTCATGCATGCTGTGCTACACTGTTGGATTCATCCAACATTGAAGGCAGATTCAAATAATGAAAATATCAACAAATATGTGAAGAAATTTCTAAATCAAGATGTGATGTGAATGAGTTAAAATGGGTATAAGCCATCCCTACATATTAGAAGTTGATGGTATGTAGAAAATTACCCACCTTCCGAAGTACTTGAATAAAACATGATTTCACCTTCTTTTGTCTGGCCAAATCATCCATGTGCGAAACTTTGAAGGATATGGGAAACTGAGCAGGAAAATTATTATATATTAGCATTCCAATAGACACCCTAATAAAAACATTCAGTTCCTCCAAAGGGAACAGAAAATGATTCTATTTCTACTAAATGGGCTTTCTGATGATTGTGTATAGTTGCACAGGCCAATCCGACCTCACCATGTAATTTAGAGGGTAGGACAAAGTTCTTGGAAGTTAGAGACAGAAATCTTATCTCCTGTCCATATCAAATTGTAATGAAGCAGTAAATGAAGTTTTGGTGTAGGAAGGTCACTTTGGGAAGCCCTAGTACCCCAATAATGCCAAGTATACCAAGAATGGATGCATACATGAGTCCTGTCAGAATGAAATACAATAGATATTGTATAATGTTATTTCCTGTGCTAGAATAAGGCACATGAGCTACCATGGATTTGACAGCCAAAGTAAGGTTCCTGTTGGACATGTTGGCAAGGGTTAGCCCCCAAGCCGAGGCCTATCTTAAGAGAGGGCTATGCTAAGGGATTGGACAGATGTTAGTGTTTCCTATTTTCCACTAAATTTAATACTCTGAAGGCTGGGGAGATAAGGAGAAAATACAAGGATGCATAAATGTAACTGCGGATCAGTTAGCTGGTGTGCTATGTGAGATCCCATAAACCCTAGACCTTGCAGGCTTTTGATTCAGATGACAGTTGAAGCAATAAATTCTGTGGCTAGGGAATAGGAAGGTAGGGCTAAAGACTGAAAAACTGCAACTGATGCTAGAACACATGGATAGAATTTCTGACGATGCATTACTGGTGAGAATCAATATTCTTAGTATTTTAAAACTTACCACACACTTTCTTATAAACTATATCTCCTTTAGAATTCACATAAAAACATTATGAGGTAATCATTTCAAGATAACTGAAGTTAAAAGGTCTGTACCAGAACCAGCAACTGTGAAACAAGCAAGTATGAACTGCCAAGTGTAAGTCAGTCTTAGATTCCACTTTCTCAAAAATGAGAAATCTTGGGCTTAGGCATCAAAGGGATTTGAAATCTCAATTCTACCATTACTAAATATGTGTTCCTAGAACACACATATGCACACACACGCAATCTGTGAAAACAAGTAATAAGTTGGTTGATTTTGGGGCAAAATTTGAAAACCATGAATAGTTTTTCCATAATACACATTTCCACAAACTTTTTGTAAATCTGCTTGTTTTCACACCCAAATAAACATGTACGGCCTATAAGTATTCAGACAGACAACACTACAGTATAACTGTTACCACCTTCATTACCTTCACAAAGAAGAGGTCGTTGAAAAGGCAGTGAAGTGGCTCCTGCACTATCCCATGCAGCTGTTTGTGCAGACACTCTTGCCGGTAGTAGGCTGGGCATGTATCGATCTCAAAGAAGATGGCCATGAGGGTCTGGATGGCATAGAAGTACTGCTTGGAATCTGCTTCCTTCAGCTTCAATGGCAACACCCTGGTGAATGTCACTTGGTCACCGGGAGTTCCCCCACCCACACACAGGTTGCTCCTCTACCAGTCCGAGTGCACTCAATTTACTGACACAGAATTTCACCAGCAAGGGAAAGAAACACCCCAAAGAGCAGGCTCTGACAATGTCAGAAAGCAGGAGTCTTTACCTGTACCCTTCCTTCTGGGCCAGAAAGTTTATTTCAGCCAATAGCTGACTTTTCCCACAGCCTTTTCCACCTTCATACAGAACCGCTTGTCCCTTCTTCTGGTGCAAACACCCCTGATGGGCCACTTTAAAGGCTTCTAGTTCTTTCTCTCGATCTGCAAAGAGACCAGAGGAACCCAAAGCTCCCATGCTTTTGGCAGACACTGTTTATCTGAAATAATTTGGCAAAGCTAATTCTCAGAATGTTTCCTTTCACCCCTACAGAAAGTCTGGCAGAATCCCATGTCCATGGGGCTTTGTAGATCTTTCTAAAAAGCCAATTATAGACTAAACAAACACAAGTAGGTCTTCAAAGTTTGTTCCAGAGCCTGTGTGATAATATCCAAACAATTAGACATGGGAATTACAATACTTCAGTTGTTGTAAAACTATCTATAATAATTTAATCTTCAAAGTCTGACACTGCTGAAAGAGAATAAATTAATAAATTCATATGAAAAAGAACACTCACCTAGCAAAGGGTGACTTTTATTTCTCTCTCTGGGTAAATGTCTCTTCCCAAACATTCTGGGGGAGAAAGGATGTTGGAATATGGTTAGCAGAAATAGACTCAGGAAACAACTGTCCTCCTAAGCAAGTATTTTCAGGTAACTGAAAATGCAGAGTTCTGTATAAAAGGGTATTTTCTCTTCCTCTGGGAGAGCTCTAAGAGGAGACACTTATTCAAAGTCACCTTTTTTTTTTTTAAAAAAAAGCATATTTCTTATGTTTATTTATTTGAAAGGCAAAATGAGAGGCAGACACAAATCTTTTATCTGCTGGTTTATGCCCCAAATGTCCACAACAGCCAAGGCTGGGCTAGGTTAAGGCTCAGAACTCAATCAGGGTCTCCCATAAGAAAGGCAGGGATCCAAGTACTCCTGCCTCCCTTCTACTACCTCCCAGAGTGAGCATTAGCAGGAAGGTAGACCAGAAGCAGTGGTGGATCTTGAACCTGGGCACTCCAAAATGTATTATGGGAGTCCAAAGCAGTAGTTTGACCTGTTGCACCACAAGGAACTTTTTAAAAGTAAAAACTGTAAGGAGAAAGGGAATATTATTTTTTTCCAGGCTCATGGAAATAAATTGCAAAGCATTTAAAGGAAATGGGTGGGTGACTTACTGCTACTGTTTTGCTATCAGAGAGGAAGAAGTTGACTGAGGAACTAGCTAAGGATCTCAGACAATTCTCTTCTTACATGTCTTATTCCAGCAGGCCAGAATTAACAGCATGTTTCTAATTTCACACAATGAAAAATTCATTCCTATGTTTTCTGTATAAGAGGAATGAATGAACCATCACAAACCAATACTTACACACATCTGCTGTGGCCAAGATACTCATACATCGTTCCTGGATTGGAGATATTTTTCATTATTTTCTCTGGGAGTTTCTTGAAGTTGTAAGCAGGTAGCATGGACCTCAGATATGTTACCTCATCACAGGACACCAACCCTGGGTAAGCGGTTACCATCCTAGCCACAAGGCTCACCTTTGGGCCAATAACTGTGTCAGGGCGATAGTAACACAAAAAGGGTGAGATTTTTTTTTATTATTATTACTTCTCTACCTTCATCTCTTAAGTCCAACGTCAATTCTACCTGTATATTCATGTCTGGCCACTGCTCCAACCACACCACAGAATACTGGTCCATTGGTGATACTGATGGAAACAAGCCTGGGGAACAGAAAAGTAACAATGGGCAGATACAGTCAGAAGCCTCCGCATCAGGCATTAGATCTCTGCCAACCCTCAAATCCAGAAATCTGGCTTAGGAGCTCAGAATGGAGAAGGCTAGAGATTGCTGTCATTCTACAGCACAAGACTGGTATATAGTTCTTACTATTAGAGAAAAACAAAGGAACAGAACGGCACCCCACTTCAGGAATTTTAGTTGGGATATTATTATTAAGAAAAGATTTTTAAAATCTTCTGTCAATGATGGCCTAAAGCCTTGGGACCCTGCACCCATGTGGGAGACAGGAAAAGAAGTTCCTGGCTCCTGTCTTCGGGTCGGCACAGCACCGGCCTTTCTGGCCACTTGGGGAGTGAATCATCAGGCGGAAAATCTTCCTCTCTGTCTCTCCTCCTCTCTGTACATCTGCCTTTCCAATAAAACAAATAAATCTAAAAAAAGAAATCTTCTGTCAGTTTTTTAAATCTCTGTATATCTGCCTATCCAATATCCAATAGGCAGATATACAGAGAGAAGAGATACAGAAAGATTTTCCATTTGCTGGTTCACTCCCCAAGTGGCCACATCAGACAGAGATAAGCTGACCTGAAACCAGGAGCCAGGAGCTTCTTCTGGGTCTCCCATGTGGGTGCAGGGTCCCAGGGTTTTGGGCCGTCCTCAACTGCTTTCCCAGGCCACAGACAGGGAGTTGGATAGTAAGTGGAGCAACCAGGACATGAACCAGCGCCCATACCAGATCCCGGTGGATGTAAGGCAAGATTTAACCACTAGGCTACTGCACCAGGCCCTTATCAGATGTTTCTTATGTTCAAATTATTACCTCATCTGATCCTTTAAGAGGTACTCAAGAGCAAATCTACATGGTGAGTAAGGCAAATATTTTTATACCATTTGAGAAAAAGAAAAAAACTAAAGGAGTTAATTAACTTTCCCAGAAATATATAGCAGAAGCAAACAGTAAAGTTAGAATGAGACTCCAGGTCTCCTGACCACTAGACAAACTTTTGAAAAATCATTTATTTGAGAGTTATAGATAGACAGATCTCATCTGCTGGCCAATATTCACAATGGCTGGAGCTGGGCTGAGCAGAAGCAGGGATTCAGTCTATATTCCCTCTTTCTTTTAAAAATCTTTTCCAGGGCCCGACGTGGTGGCACAAGTGGTTAAGGTCCTCGCCTTGCACGCCCGGGAGCCCATATGGGCGCCGGTTCTAATCCCGGCTGCCCCGCTTCCCATCCAGCTCCCTGCCTGTGGCCTGGGAAAGCAGTCGAGGACGGCCCAAAGCTTTGGGACCCTGCACCCGTGTGGGAGACCCGGAAGAAGTTCCAGGATCCTGGCTTTGGATCGGCATAGCATCGGCTGTTGCGCTCACTTGGGGAGTGAATCATTGGACGGAAGATCTTCCTCTCTGTCTCTCCTCTCTGTATATCCACCTTTCCAATAAAAAAATAATAAAAAAAAATCTTAAAAAAATAAAAAATAAATAAAAATCTTGTCCACTGATGAAAATATCCATTATTCTATAAATGTAGTAATATATACATTCTGTTACTAAAAAACCAGGAGCTGAGATAATGACACTGAACTCCCTATATCTCAAAATTATCCTAGAGACAGACTCAGGGATGTCAAGTTTCTTCCAAAGGGTTAAAAAGAAAATATTTCTCAGAACAGAAAATGTTCAAGATGAATAAGGTCCTGGGTAGGATGTGAACTGCAGCTTTGGGTATTGCTTTTGCTGTTGTTTAGTAGAGAGCATGAACAACACGATGTGCCAATGAAGTCACGCAGGCACCATTTTGCAAACATGCTCCTCAAAAAATTAGTTCCTTTGGATGTTACAGGCATTCCTGGAGAAAAGCACTGGGATCACATAAGTTTGTTAAATGCCAAGTAAAACTAAATGCAATAAATTTCTCTACCATTATGACTTCTCAGAACCTTGGATATGTTAATGGATGCCAGGAACTTCCAGGAAAGAAATAGAGTTTGCATCACGTCCCAGTCCTATTTTTGTGAGTACAGTAAGGAATGAGTGTCCTAACAAACACACTTGGAGAAAGCCTGATTCAATTACTACTTTTGAGGAAAAAAACACTGGCCTTGACATTTCACTTTCATACTCTGACATTATCACACTACTTAGTTTACTAGTGTTACAATTCTGGGTCTTAGTTCTGTTAAATTAAGGAAGTCAGATTAATGAACTCAAATATTCCAAATAGTTGCTAACATCGATTGCATTCTAAAGTAAGTAATATCAAAATGATCAGTAATTACAGTGAAGTCACAGAAGGTAATTTTAAGGGCATAGTAAAATAGTCTCTAAAGGCCAAAGAAATGACTTCTGCATTCAAGAATCAGGGCCAATAGCAGGATCTTTGAGGGTCACAGGTAAATGCAAAATTCAAGAGCAGAATGGACAACTCTAACTGGAGGGGTTGGCCCATCATATTTATACTGAAGATAAGACTGGGGGAGAGGGGCCCAGCATGATAGCTTAGTGGCTAAAGATCCCATATGGGCACTGGTTCATGTCCCGGCCTCTCCACTGCCCTTCTAGCTCCCTGCTTGTGACCTGGGAAAGCAGATGAAGACAGTCCAAAGCCTTAGGACCCTGCATCACGTGGGAAATCCGAA
The DNA here is from genome assembly GCF_017591425.1 of Ochotona curzoniae. NCBI lineage: Eukaryota > Metazoa > Chordata > Mammalia > Lagomorpha > Ochotonidae > Ochotona > Ochotona curzoniae. Next base: position 6,615,636 of record NW_024466004.1, on the reverse strand, counting down.
AGAAGCTCCTGGCTCCTGGCTTCAGATTGGCTCAGCTCCAGTCAATGTAGCCACTTGGGGAGTGAACCAGTGGATGAAAGATCTTTCTCTCTGTATCCCTTCTCTTTGTAAATCTTCCTTTCAATTAATTAAAAAAAAACCAGACAAATCTAAAAAACTAAAAAGAGTGTGAGAGAGGTTGTAGAACTATACGCAAATCCTAGAAATCTGTAAAACATGTCAATATGATAGTCCTTGGACTAACAGTTTTACCATCGATTAAGCAACTATAATATCTTTCCTCTAATAAAGTAAAGAGTTGCATCAGACAATCTCTAAAAAAAGTTCCAGTATGTGTATTTTATATCTCCACATTAAAAGTACACATGATACTTTGGGAGGTCTATCTGCATTTTCTAAGAGGTAGCTGCGGGTTAATGACACAACCCAAAATTTGAAATCTGAAGATTTGAATTTCATTACCAGCTCTAGTTTATTCACTTGCCAGTAACTTTTCCTCTGTGGCCCTTGTTTTCTCATATGTAAAAGAGGGATGAAAACTTTCCTACTGGTAGCATACTCTAAAATGTTCCACAAATATTAAAGCACTATGTATATGCAGGATACTATTTTTACAATGTTGAGTAAGGGATGGCAAACAAATTAATGTTTGAATCAATGTTAACACTGGAATAACATTTTTAAATTCCATCAGCATTAAAAACATACATACACACTCACACAAGGCAGGTGTTTGACCTATTGGTTAAAAAATATTGTTTCGGATGTTCACATCTCCTATTGAAGTGCCTGGGTTCAATCTTGGTTTTGCTCCTAGCTCTATTTCCTGCTTGTGCACATCTTGGGATACAGAGGTAATGATCAGAGTAGCTGGGTCCCTGCCACCGACATGAGAGGTTTGGGTTTCGGTTAGTTCCTAGATCCTGGCTTCAGCTTGGTCTTGCCCTAACTGCTATAAGCGTCTGTGGGGATGATTCACAGATGGGAGGAAATCTTCCTCTACCACCGCTTTTTCTTTCTAAGATTTATTTTTATTGGAAAGGCAGATTTACAGAGAGAAACAGAAATAGAAAGATCTACCCACTGGTTCACTCCCCAAGTAGCTGCAATGGCTGGAGCTGAGCTGATCCAAAACCAGGAACCAGGAAACTCTTCTGGGTCTCCCACATGGGTGCAGGATCCCAAGGCTTTGGGCCATCCTCCACTGCTTTGCCAAGCCACAAACAGGGAGCTGGAAGGGAAGTGGAACAGCCAGGACAGGAACTGACATCCATATGGGATCCCAGTGTGTTAGAAAAGGATTTATCCATTGAGCCATTGCATTGGGCCTATCATCAACCTTTCAAGTAAAATGAATAAACACAAATTTAAAAGTCATTTGAAAAATTCCAACCAACTTTGTCATGACACAACTGGTGAGAGAATGTAATTTCCTATTCCTTTATTAGGAATAGTTTTTATAGGCAGCGGTGGTGAAGGGTGAGCATGGATGGAAAACCGATTCAGTGTGAAATCCAGAAAAAGCAAAGGTTCCGGGAAAGATGGAGAGTGAACCAGTTACGGTCCTTTCCAATTTGGTCATAACCCCACAACTTCTCTCTTTCCTCTTGTGGACTAGCAGCCTCTCCACATGCAAGTATGTTGTTTGCGTTATATTAATGTACATGTCTGCTGTTCCTTGGCTGTATTCCTCAGTCCTGCTCCATTAGATGACACCTATCTTTATTTTCCCTCCCTATCCAGGATACACTTTTAATCCAGATTGCTTAATAGATCCTCTTTGCTGACTACTCAGTTTTCTCTCCCCTGTAGGCAAATTCTGCCCCACTTTCCTCCTCACTTGGTCTCATTAAGATTCTCCCAGCAGAAGCTGAAGATGCGGAAGGAGCTGTCCAGGGCTTGTGCACACTCATCTGGATTCTTATGCCCAGGAAGGCCGAAAACACAGAGGAACATGCAGCCCTGAGAGAGATAACAAAGAAAGAAAAGTTTACTTGGGGAGGGAACATAGCTTTCCTCAACTAAACCAACTCTCCTGAATGAAGCCAGATTCTATTCTGACTGGTCTGCTGCTGGAAAGAGAGAATTTTACATGATTCATGAAATGGGGTACAGCAAGGCGAACACTAAAAAAAAGAACTTTGGAGGGGAGGTGTTTGGCCTCATAGTGAAGGTGACACTCGGGGCACCTGCATCTCAGTCTGTTCTTGAGTCCAACTTCCCGCTAATGTGCACCCTGAGGGCATCAGATGATGGCTCAAGTTGCTATGCCCAAGCTACCCACATGGGAGAAATGGACAGTGTTCCTGGCTGCTGGCTCTAACCTAGTCTCAGCTATTCCAAGCATTAGGGATATAAATCAGTGGAAGTGTATTCTTTTTCAAAGGAAAAAACACATGGAAAAATGAAATTAAAAAATAATTTAAAAGAACATCTTAATTTAGCTAACTATTCAAAGAAATGACATTTAAAGAAAAAACTGGTATCAAGAACTTTTCAAAAATTTTTTGTATATATCTTTAGCTAAATCTATCTACTCACATTTTCTTCACTTGCCACTGTCAAATATCACGATGTTGCTCTTTCCCTAGTGCCTCAATTATCTGAGAAAAGCATGACTGCATTTAGTTTATTAATAGAGCCAAACACTCCTTATTCCTTCACAAGAATTTTCCAAAAAGAACTGAATAGAAAATGATATAGAAAATAACCCTAAGTAAGCCTGGAAATTAAATGAACTAAGATACTCCATCTCTATCAGTTGAAGCTTTAATGTAGTATAGTTTGCTACAAAATAAGAAGTTAAAAATCTGACTTATGCTTGTACTATGCAGGAAACAAGCTAGTCATGCATAACTTGTTATTTAGTCTGCACTCATTCTCTAATACTGATGGGTCAAGTCCCTTTGAACTTACTTTCTCAAACATAAAGATGCGGCTCAGCTGGCCACCTGCTTTCTCAATAACTGTGGAGATATATAAGGCAGCCTCCTGGATAAGACGACACAAATGCAATATCCACGCTGTCTTGTGGAACTCTACGCTGATCAAAACTGTAGTTACGGTACGTAATTCAGATACATATTCCATTGGTTGGCCTTCATCAATCTATAAAGACACAATGCATTATTCTGACAGTATCTTCAACTTCCCAGCATTATGCTAAGGCATTTTAATTGTGTATTTCATAATAACACTTATGTGTCATTTTCAAGAGGCATAGACCAGTAAATCTAGAATTTAAAATAACTTTAATCCTATTTCACTCATAAATTTTGCCAAAATTTGTAACAGTACAATATATATCCAATTCCTTTAGTCATTTTACTAGTGGATTTATGTATATTCATATATTCACAATCAGTACATATTTACCAAGAACATACTGTACACCTTGTTACAGTGGATTAAGATCCAGGAAGAATAACTGAAAAATGAGTTTGGCTTTTATTTTCTAGGACTGATAAATCTAAAGATAATGACACATTCATTATAGCAGTTATATTGGTGCAAATGGGAAGCCAGAGATGAACTGGATCAATACAAAACATATCTACATATAAATGTACACCTGTTCACACATAGTCTACATGACTCATGAACTGGGACTTCACCTTCTTCAAAAGGTTTGTCATGATGTGTTTTCGCAGTGTTTGTTCAAGTGTGGAGTCTGGATCCAATTCCAGGGCAGTTCTTAGAGTCTCTGAAGAAAGAAAAACAAAATGTCTCTGGCTATGTGGAAAATTAATCTTGAAAATCTGGGGCTTAGGTAGAAATTTCAAAATAACTTACCAGCACTTGTACGGTAGTGTGGCAGATAATTGAGGCACTTGTCAAAGTGTTCATCAAAATCAAATCGGTCAATGATGTGCAAATCTCTTAACTACAGAAGAGAAAACTGCTCAATTCTATGCCCACCCATCAACCTGATCACCTGGTCGCTTAACAGGGGATGAGGAAGCTGGGCACAGAAAAGGAGACTAGTCTCATGTTTACCCTCTGTCTTTCCAATCTCACTGTTTTGATTCAGTTCATTTCCTAGAGAATCCCCTACCTTCCAAAACAGGCAATATGTGACTGCCACTAGGAGGCACTTTCCAGAAGTGCAGTGGGTGGGGTCAGCCTCCTACCTTCACAGCTTCATCTTCCCTCATGATTTCCACTTCAAACATGTACTGTTCACAGAGCTTCCAGCAGTTCCACGACAGGACGATCTCATTTGCCTGAGCTAAACGCTGAGCTAACTGGACATCATCTACATCCCGCCCAATCACCAAGAGGTATTGCCGTTGCTCATCTCCAACAATAACCTGGGAAATCCGACCTGCTGACAGACCTACACACAGAAAAAGGAGTCAAGCGGAGAAAAGAACGACTCAGTAGGAAAATTACGCAAAGGGAGAGATGTGGAATCCCCACATGGCTTTATGCATGTGAAGACACAGTCATAGAAACTAAAATGAAATGGGAAGGAGGATGAGAATACTGAACACACACCATCAGTGAGCTGTGGGACAGCTATATGTAGCTTAATAAATGTGTCCTTGCAGAGCAGAAAAATTCTTTAAAGAAAAATAGTATACCATTTTAAAAATCTGAAACAAGAACAACAAAAACAAAATTGTACATACCTAGAGCCTATGAGTTCTAAGCACAAATAAAATTATGCTAATGCGTATCATGACCAAATTACTGAAAGCCAGTGCTAGAGAAAATATAAGCAATTGTGATAAAGGGAAGCAAAAATTATACCCAAAGAAGCAAAAACACGGAGATTTTTTGTTAAAAATACCGCAAGCTACAAGAACGTGGAACAACAGTTTTAATACACGAGAAAGTCTGTTAACTGAAATTGTATACTCAAACATTTCCAAAGTAGATGTGAAATAAAGGCTTTCCCAGACATTACAAGTGTAAAACTAACATCTTCAATAAGTTTGTGCTGTTAAGAAATGGTCAATGTGTGATGGACTGGTGGCTAAAGTCCTTGCCTTGCAAGCGCCAGGATCCCATGTGGGATTCCATGTTTTTGTCCCAGCAGCCCTGCTTCCCATCCAGTTCACTGCTTGCGGCCAAGGAAAGCAGTCAAGGACAGCCCAAGGCTTGCGACCCTGCACCCACATGGGAAACTTGGAAGAAGCTCCTGGCTTCGGATCGGCTCGGCTCCAGCCATTGTGGTCACTTGGGGAGTAAATCAGTGGATGGAAGATCTTCCTGTCTCTCCTTCTCTCTGTATCTGACTTTCCAATAAAAATAAGTAACTTTCTTAAAAAATAAAATTAAAAAATGTTCAAAGAAGATCTTTAGATAACAAGAGCTGATAAGGACAAAGAAAAACTGGACCCCTCATACAGTGCTATTGGAAATGCAAAACAGTACACACTTTGGAAGACTGATTTCTTAAACAGTTAAACACACCATCTGACTCAGTCTTCTATGTGTTGGTATTTACTCAAGCGAAATGAAAGCATACATCTATACAAAGAATTGTACACAGATATCACAATAGTTTTATTTGTAATAAAAATGACAACCTTAATGCCCATCAGTAAAAGTGAATGAACAAACTGTAATATGATCAAATAAAATACTACTCAGCAATAAAAAGCAATATACTATTGATAAACACCACAAATTGGTGAATCCCAAAGAACTTATAGTAAAATTAGCCAAAAAATACAACTGGATGATTCTACTTATGTAACATTCTTTTAAAAAATTTCAGTATAACTTCTCTAAACAGAAAGAAAATTGGTGGTTGCTTGGGAATAGGAGAGGTGATTGGAGGCAGAAAGGATGTACAAACGAATATAAATAAGAAAACTCTTGTGCCTGATGTGTTCTTTAGCTTTATCGTGATGAGTTTCAAAAACATGCAAATACTTCTATGTACAGTATCAATCACTCCTCAATAAACCAAAAACAAAAGAAAAAAGAGGCAGAATTCTCCCTCCACACACACCAACAGGAGAGCACAGATGCCATATAATACCATTGTTCACTGCTGCTTTTGACTCCTGTAAAGAAGTCTTTTCTCTTGAGCTTCTCTAGTCTTGATTTTGTCACTGGTGAAACTGGCCTCTGGGAGCAGCTTTTTAATTTTATTATACTGGATTGTATTTCTGATTATGTTACAGAATAACATATTTCAAAATGTAAACACAGGGGTTTGGTGTTGTGACATTGTGGGTGAAGACCCTGTCTGAAATAACTAAACCCCAAACTGGAGTGCAGGGGTTCAAGTCCTGGGTCCTCTTGCACTTTTAGCTTCACGTTAAAGCACACCTACAGGGGCAGCATGTAATGGTCCAAGTACTCCCACCCCCATCACCCATAGGGGGAGACACAGACAGAGCTCCAGGCTTCAACCTGGCCCAGTCCGGGATGTGCCAGGCATTTGAGAAATTAACCAGAAAGCAAGATCTGTCACTCTGCCATTCATAAATAAATAGAAAAACCCTAAAATACATAAATAACATACATAAAACATCTTCCACTGTAGGCCAGGCATGGTAATAGCTTAGTGGCTAAATCCTCACCTTGCATGCCTGGAATCCCATATGGGTTCCAGTTCTAATCCTGGCTGCTCCACTTCCCTTCCAGTTCCCTGCTTGTGGCCTGAGAAAGCAGTAGAGGACAGCCCAAATAGGACCCTGCATCCCTGTGGGAGACTGGGAAGAAGCTCCTGGCTCCTGGCTTCAGATTGGCACAGCTCTGGCTGAAATATATGCCAAAATGTATGTATTGCTTTGTCCACTTACCATTTACTTATACCCTTCACCAATTTTTCACAGAATGTTAGTCTTTTCCTGATTTCTTGGCTCTGTTAATATAGTAGAGGAATTCACCATTTGTCTGTATGAAGTGTATTTTTCCTTGGTTTGTCATTTATATTTTTAAATCTTACAGGCATTTTTTCCTCTCTAATTAAATCACTCTTTTAGGAGCTACTACCTATTTTTAGCTGCAGGTCCTGGCCTTCTCTGGTATGGTAGATCCCAAATTTCTCTTGTATCTCCAGACTGCACTTTGCCACCAGGGTAATGATGTCACTCAGTTGATTCTGTTTTACCGTCCAGAGTGCCAGGAGCACATTTCCTGCAGGACAGAGTGACAGGGGTGAAATATCTAGAGTCAGCTGATCAAAGGCAAAACTCCCAATAATGAACAAGACTCAATATACTAGCAGAGGGGGATAGGTACTACCAAAGAGGTTAAAAAATACAGGTTCAAGTTCAAATCTAATTTTACGGCTGATTTTATGAAATTTAGATGAGGGGCCCGGTGCCGTGGCCTAGCAGCTAAAGTCCTCGCCAGAACACACCAGGATCCCATATGGGCTCCAGTTCTAATCCCGACAGCTCCACTTCCCATCCAGCTCCCTGCTGGTGGCCTGGGAAAGCAGTCGAGGAAGGCCCAAAACTTTGGGATCCTGCACCCAGGTGGGAAACTCAGGAGAGGTTCCTGGTTCCTAGCTTCAGATCAGCGCAGCCCTGGCTGTTGTGGACATTTGGGGAGTGAATCATCGGACAGAAGATCTTCCTCTCTGTCTCTCCTCCTCTCACATATCTCACTTTGTAAATAAAATAAAATAAATTTTTAAAAAAAATTTTAGGGCCCAGCGTGGTGGCGCAAGTGGTTAAGTCCTCACCTTGCACGCCCGGGATCCCATATGGGCGCCGGTTCTAATCCCGGCAGCCCTGCTTCCCTTCCAGCTCCCTGCCTGTGGCCCGGGAAAGCAGTCGAGGACGGCCCAAAGCTTTGGGACCCTGTACCCGTGTGGGAAACCCGAAAGAGTCTCCTGGTTTTGGATCGGCATAGCATCAGCCATTGCGCTCACTTGGGGAGTGAATCATCGGACAGAAGATCTTCCTCTCTGTCTCTCCTCTCTGTATATCCGCCTTTCCAATAAAAAAATAATAAAAATAAATCTTTAAAAAAAATTTTAGATGAGAAGGTGGGTCAATACTAGGCCATATAGTTGTTAACGATCCTAAGATCTTTCCAGATAGAAAAATATTTTTCTCTTACGTTGTCTACCTGTTGCTATTAATGACTTGGTTTCTCATCAATCTGCTCAAGCATAATTTATAAAAAAGCAAAAGAAGAGGGGTCAGTGTTATGGTGCAGCAAGTTAAATCTCGTCTATAGCACAAGCATCCCACATGAAGATTGGGTCAAGTTCTGGCTGTTGCACTTTCAATTCAGCTCCCTGCTAATGAACTGGAACGCAGTGGAGAATGGCTCAAGTGCCTGGGCCCTTCACCCACGTGGGAGACAGAGAAGCAGCTCGTGGCTGCTTACTGGTCCAGTTCTAGCCACTGCAGCCATTTGAGGAGTGAATCAGAAGACGGAAGATCTCTGTCTCCCCTTCTTTCTGTTAACTCTGCCCTTTTTTAAAATAAAACATAATTATAAAAATTATAAAATATAATTTATAGCTACTTATTTTCTTGGCATTTGATTTAAATGAAATTTAAAGCACACAAGAGTTTAATATGGGCAAAAATTCCCAATTACATTGGGAGATCCTCTGAGGCCGACATTGGGTCTCCCTCACCTTGGTACCCATGGGGCCCAGCACCTATTAAATAATCAAGACATGATAAACAAAGATGGCAAATCCTACCTAAGTACAGTCTCCCTATTCACAGTCCCTTAAGTACTCAGAAAACTGAAAATACCTGTGATATTTAGGATATCCCCTCCGAAACAGAGTACATCTGAAATCAAGTAAAGAAGAGAGAACAAAGTAAAAATCAGATCAGTTTGGTCATTCCATGCCTCAGGCTCCTTCCTCCTCCCCAGATCCACCTGGACCTATGACATCTCTCACATGGAGGTGCTTCTGCTGCCTTGACAGACTCCCTATCACTGGTACTAGGTGTCTGCTCCCTTTATCACTTTCTCAAGGACTTTACCATCACCTTAATCTTCAGTGTACTAATGATTCCTGTCAATATGCTGAAAAAGAAAAATCAAAATTTAAAAAGCCTAGGCTTGGTTTTACTTTCTGATTAGTTCCATTTTTCTACTACCTCCATAGCAAAACATAAGCAAAAGAAATCCTCAACATAATTGGTTAAATATACTTTTCTCATCATCTTCCATTCATTTTTTAAAAATTTATTTATTTTTATTACAGAGTCAGATTTACAGAGAGAAGAGACAGAGAGGAAGATCTTCCATCTGATGTGACTGCAATGGCCGGTGCTGTGCTAGTCCGAAGCCAGGAGCCAAGAACATCCTCCAGGTCTCCCATGTGGGTGCAGGATCCCAAGGCTTTGGGCTGTCCTGACTGCTTTCCCAGGCCACCAGCAGGGAGCTGGATGGGAAGTGGAGCTGCCGGGATTAGAACTGGAGCCCATATGGGATCCTGGTGTGTTCTGGCGAGGACTTTAGCTGCTAGGCCACTGCACCGGGTCCCATTCATTCCTTAAAAATTGTTTTCTCAAGGCCAGCTTAAACTACCGCCTGCAATGCCAGTTAATCTGACTGAAAACCCAGCTGCTCCACTTCAGATGCAGCTCCCTGCTAAAGCATGCCTGGGAAGGCAGCAGACATGGCCCTGCATCCATGAGATAACAGCTGCAGCTCCTGGCTCCTGGCTTGGCCTGGACCAGCCCTGACCATTACAGCCATCTGCAGAGTGAACCAGCAGGTGGAACATCTATCTATCCATCCCTCTTTCTGTACATCTGACTTGCAAATAAGTAAATCTTTTTAAAAATATATTTTTTTCTACAGTCTTTTTAGTCCACTGCCATCTGACCTTTATTCTCAACCAAATTCACTAAAACTATCAGGGTCATTTCTACGGTGTTCATCATGCTAAATTCAGCATTTTTTCTGAACATAATGTACTTGACAGCTACTATTTTCAACCTAGCTAGCTGCAGCCTTCCTCTAAAAATACTACTTTCCTTTTGTCTTTAAGAAAATACTGGGGGAAGGGCAGTGTGGTAACCTAGCGGCTAAAGTCCTTGCTTACATACACCCGGGAACCCATATGGCTGCAGCTTGTGTCCTGGCGGCCCCACTTCCCATCCAGCTCCCTGCTTGTGGCCTGGGAAAATTGAGGACAGCCCAAAGCCTCGGGACCCTGCACCCACATGGGGGACCCAGCAGAGGCTCTTGGCTTCAGATAGGCTCAGTTCTGGCCATTGCAGCTGTTTGGGGAATGAATTATCGGATGGAAGATCTTCCCTCTGTCTCTCCTTCCTATGTATCTGACTTTCTAATAAAAATAAAAAGATCTTAAAACAAACAAACCAACAAACAAACAATATTGGGCCCTGGGAATTGGCTCAACAGGTCAATTCTCCATCTCCACCCATATGGATGCCAATTTGTGTTCCATTCAGCTCCCTGCTTATGCCTTGGCAAGCAGTGGAGGATGCTGATAAGCCTTGGGCTCCTTTCCCTATGTAGGAGACCAGGAAGAAGCTCCTGGTTTCAGATTGGCGCAACTCAGGCTGCTGCGGTCATCTGGGGAGTGAACTAGTGAATAGAACAGAGTTCTTCTCTCCTCTCTGTAAAATCTGTCTTTCTAGTAAAAATAAACAAATCCTAAAAAAAAAAAAAAAAAATCTTACTTGATTGGCTGCTTTGCAGTTCCCTTTTCCCAGTTTTCCATCCCTAGAAACAATCTTCCCCTGGAGAACCTCAAGCTACAGCCTAAGGTTCTCTTGCTTTATTAATTTTCTTTCCACAGAAACTCAATCAAATTTTAAGTGCCATTTTTATGCTGTCAACTCACATTTTCAGCTCTAACAGAGATCTGTTCTTTGAGCTCCAGTCTTAATTACAGCAACTAACTTGTCTTCCCCACTTGAATGACTTGCTGGCATCCCAAACTGAATACATTTAGAACTGTAACCTCGATTTATTATTTTTTTCCTCAAAGCTCAATCTTCTTGATCTTGGCAGGTGACACCATCATTCATTCACTTATGAAAGCCAAAACTACAAATCCCCTTTCTCACCACTTCCCACTGAAATTCAACCCATCAGTAACTCATATCGGTTCAATCTGCAAAAAACATTCTTGCAAGTTATTCCATCCCCACAGAGTACCGCTGCTGTATCCAGGCCAATAGTCTTCAGTCTTAACTGCACAGTGGAACTGCTAGTGAATCTTAAAGAAAATACTACTTCTGGACACATTCCAAGAGATTCTGCTTTAATTGATTTGGCGTGAAGCCTAGGCAACAAGAATAAGCTCTGCAGATGGTTACTGCATGTGTAGTTGAGGTTGAGAACTACTCCCCTAGACCCCATTACCATCACCTCGCGAGCAGGTTCCAATGCCTTTTCGTTTCCATCCTTTAACAGTCACTCTCCACCAGCTCCCTATAACCCAACCTCCGCAAGACAGCCAAAGCAAGCTTCAATACACACACACCATAGCCTGTTCCTTCCCTGCCAGGACCTCCCCATAGCTTCCCTTTGGGTCAAAATGTATCCTTCAAACTCCATGCTATAGGCTTCAGAGCTTGATGGTCTGACAGCAGCTGCTTTCTTCCAACCTTACCTTCCTGCTGGCTGCACTCGGGCCACACTGGTCCTCCCTCAGCTCTTAGAACAGGCAAGCCTTCTCCAGTCTCAGAACTGGCGCATCTAGTCTTCTTCACATGCTCTTCCTAAGGCGCAACCCTCATCCCCTGCACCTCTGTTTAAGTATCACCTCTTCTGAGGAGCATCCTATGACTACTGTCTCACATAGAAAACCCTCACCCTATTATGATCTTAAAAAATACCTTGCAGTTTAAGAGAATGTATAAGCTATACTGATTTTATCTGTCTTTCCCATTAAAACATAAACACTTCAAAGACAGGTGGTGAGTCTGACAATGCCCCTGTGTTTCTAGTTCCATATTATAAGATATGCACAATATACATTTCGTAACTGTGGTGTCACCCAAATCTGATGACAAAGGGAATCGCCTATGCTTGTTCTGCAGGGTTAAAGAGGGGAGATGCCACCAAAGCAATGATTCTTTGAATGGTAAACATATTTGTATGGACCTGATCAGTAAAAAAAAAAAAAGAATGCTGAGTGCTGATTAAATGCCATGCTGGTCAAGCCAAACTAAAAGGCTCCTGTGTGGGTTTCTGCCTCCCTGTCCCTACACAGAGCATGTACAGTGCAGGCACTCAAAACACACTAATAGAGCACACAAAGACGATTTTGCCTCCTTAGATAAATATGCAAATTATTTATTATATTATATATGTGCATATAAATATAATACACACACATTCTAGTCCTAGAAGGACTAAATCCAGGAACACAGAGTCAAACTGCAGTAACAAAATGGAAAGCCCTGTGGTATCGATTATATATACATGTTATGCATATTACTGTTTGAAGACACCACTTGGGGAACATTGTATTTTTAAAGAAACTACAAACCTGATAACGAAATCTAGGTTTTCTCTGCCTTCTCAGGCAGCAGGATGTGAGACCGAAGGGTGTGGGGCAGGGAAAGGCAGACACAAGCTGAAATGGAGCTTGCCATCTTGGGCAACTAAAGGCCCTTAAGGCTCTAGCTAACTCCTGAGTACACACTTTCAAGCCCCCCACCCCCCGGGTCTTCTTATTGTACCAACCACCAGGAGCCCAGCACCTCCTTGCTCCCCTTGCTGTGGTCACTCACGCTCCACGATGTCACTAATGTAGTAACTGAAGATGTGGGCCAGTTTGTCTATGTCATGCTCCAACTGGCAGGTGAGGCTTAGCCTGTCCATCAAAGCTGTAAACCCTGACCGACAGAGCAAAGGTTATCATTAGAGCTGCAAATCCCGAATGCCAGCCCCATCCGTCAGCATGAAAAACACATCCTTTCCGATCAATTCCTTTATGCACAGAGTGGCCATTACCTACTAGGGGCTGGGGCTTCTGCTAACGTGTCTGGAGCCACCCTCTGCCTCCCGGGGATGCGGACGGCGAAGAGAATCCCCTTTTAAAGAAAGCCTGCTTCCCCATTCCTCCGACCCGCTAAATTACAGGATTTGCTCCAACAGGGTTAGAGAAAAACATGGATGGGGGAAGGAATTCTAGATTAAGGGGTTACCCATGTTCCTATCCATGACACTTGGAGAACAAACTACACAAATAGTAAACGAATGTCTGTACGTGGCTGCTAGGTTGCTAACGCCAACCATGGGCACAAACGTTCGGACTCAAACAATGACTTAAAAGGATGCATTAACTCCCACGAAGAGGCGGAACCAGGACTGGAAACCGCTCACACCCGGGCTTGAAGCCCGCCGCGTGGTGTCAGGAAAAGACTCGTTTCCCTCCTCGGGAATTTCCATTTCATCAAGTCCAGATGCGCTCAGGGGTCCGCGGCCGGTGCAGCTCAGCAGGTGTCTCCGCTACGGCACGCGCCCGGAGCCGTACCCCGCCGGGGAACCGTCGCGGCCTCAGGCAGCTGCGGCCCAACCGCCCCCGGGGACGGAGGCTCCTCCCTGGGGCCTCACCCGTCACGTGGACGCCGAGGAGGACACCCTGCGCAGTGGCGAGCTCGGGTTTCGATCCCCACGGCTTCCTGAACACCACCAGGTCGGGAAGCAGCGCCGCCAAGCGGGCCTCCACAGGCCACAGAGGCGGCGCCACCTCCCGCCCGCCGGTGGTCATGGCGGCGGCGGCCGCACTGCCCACGGAGCCACCGGAAGCCCAGGCGCTTCGCACGGCAGCCAATCCGCACCGGCGGCACTAGCGGCGTCCTCCCGCCAGCCAATCCGCACAGACTTCCTTGAAGCACTCCCAAAGGAGTGCGGCCGGGGCGACACGCCCTTTCACGCTCTGGGTTTCCGGGTAAGGGGCGGGACGCCGGGCGGGCGAGAACAGCCTGTTAGGTTTTTAATTTTAATATATTTATTTTGAATTATGTGGTACAATTTCGTATAGGCTGGGAATCCCGCCCCCCAGCCTGTCCGTTCTAATCCTCCTGAACGTAAATAAAGCGGGCCATTCGGGATAGTCTTTCCCTCCAAAACGGGTTATGTCTGGACTTAAGAGCAAGTATACCCGGCATAAATCTAACAATTAAGTTCGGGATTTTTTTTTAAGGCAGGACGAACAAGCTTATCCAAAACTCTAGTCCCGTTGATTTTTAGCAACTTTCTCTCTACTCATCTGCCAATACAGGATAACTTCATCTCGTTTCCTAGGCTATAAGCACGGTCATCAGCCAGCAATGTTTTTGTTCTGTTGTCTGAATTTAAAATTTTGCAAAAGGACTATTTTCACTAAAACACTGAGTCAAGGCCATTTGTGTGTGTGTGTGATCAGGAAAGGGCCAATTTTACTCCTAGAATTACGAGTAAAAAGTGCTCAGCCCAAACGTGATGGGAGATCCTCAGGAGAGACCTGAAGGGAAGCTGAAGCCGAGAGGTTTGTCTGCACACTGCAGCCGGATGCTGTCCAACGCACACTTCACTGTCAGCAAAGCTTAGAGTCGAGGGGCTGCAGCCTTCTCCAAAGCCAAGTCAGTTTTGTTTTTTTTTTTTTTTTACAAATTTATTTTTAAAAATAACAATTGCAATGACATTAATATCCAATCCCCAGTATTCCCCCTGAGGCTGAGCGGGGTGAGGAGGGGAACCTAGATAGGTATGTCCCAAAGGAAAACGAAGACATTATCATCAGGCACCCTGTAGCAGGAAAACGCTATTGGTTCAGTGGTACAGTCACTGATATGGTTAATGTACCAGTGTGATTAAAAACACACAGTTATCCTGCAAAGAGAGCACTCAAAAAGTGACACGACAATGCAGGAAGCCAATCATTCATCCAATCACCTGCCATCTGTGATGTCATCACTACAGTTCCAAGGACAAATGAGAAAAAGAACTAGTAACAAGGAATCCAAACATGAGCCCCTTTGGCTCTACAGGTGTGCTATGAACATGTTCCATTGACTACAATAAACAAATGACACTTCAAACAAAATTCAAATTGACCCACACCCCCAATTAAAAAAAAAAGCTGAGCAACAATTTGAGGTTTGTATTATGTACAAACTTACAAACACAAATAAATAGCATTTTAGAGTTGCTGTTGGCTTAAGCACTATAAATCAGGTCTGAGAAATTTCTTGCTGAATTTTGCCCCTTAGACTTATAAACACCAAAGGGATAGAAAACTGTTTCATGGGACTGAATGAATGAAGGTATCTGAAACTCATGTGAAGAGCCAGGAGGTCCTAGTGACATTACCAAAAGGGGTCAGCCTCTCTGGCTGCTGGAAGCCCAGACACAGGATCAATTCCTGGCTTGAGGAAGCCATTCCGCTCCTAGACAATTTTGCATAGTTCTGTACATCTAGTTTGGCCATCACCATCATCTCCCTTTGTGATGTTTGTTTCTTTCTTTTCACTCTTCTGAAACACCTTAGCATAGTTCTCTTTGACTTCAACATCTAGGAGAAACAGATGGACTGCTGAAGCACCACCCACTCTGAGAGCTGCGGACCAGTTCCTGAATCCGCAGGCGTTCTGTTTCCGGTCTGCAAGTTATTCCCACAACATGCATGCAATGGGAAAACCTCTGTGCCCAACCCCTGTGGGAAAAGAAATGGAAACTGGCTCCAGAGAATTACTACTATGGGAAGGGGGACAATGTTTGCTCTCTGAGGCCAGCACGAATGAAGCTAACATCTACCTCATGATCTATCAAGTAACCAGTTCTTGTGACTAAACACTGCTTTCCAGAAATTGTCCAAGGCCAAATCTCAGACTTCTTCCTTAGTGTAAATGTGATTTAGTCTCTTCATCTGAAGGATTGACTCCAGGTATCCAGCCCCTGGAAATTCGCACTCTGAAACAAAACATGGGATAGCTACTACCGGTTGCCTGTCTCCTTCCAAACACACACGAATCTCCAAACTCCCCAGTCCCTGGCCTGGCTCCCCACTTAGGAATCACTGCCAGTGTCCTCAGTGCCTCAGCACAGACGGTGTTGAAGAGCTTTGTTCTTTACTTAGTAAAGGCAGTTTTAAGGCTTGATACCCTTGAATTTGTCTTAAAAGCAGCCACAGCAGGAACTATGGTCCAGATGACCTGTCAACAGAGGGACAAGCATCCCAAAACTTGTCAAAGCTACAAAGAGATTCAACAATGTGTATTGTTAGTGCTTGAGTCTTCTATTCCTTTATTCCCAGAATTAAGCCATTTTTTGGCTGGAGTCCAAAAATATCAACCTGCCATCTGTACAGACAGATTCTTATTATTACCACAGATCAGATGAACGTGTGTCAGGGAATTTATTGTTTCCATATCACAAGATGGAAAGAACTTCCTCGCCTGGAAGCCATCTCTGAATACAAAGAGTCTATTCAGTGAGTCAGCCTGCGTTTCCCCAGCAGGGATATGGATGCTGTCCAGATTCCATGGAAAGCTGTGCACTGCCCCTCCCTGAGTGCAGTCTAGGTCGAGAAGGTTATTCTCCCTTGTGGAGATGGCGGGCTGGCTTCACCAGTTAACGTAAGTGCTTTGTGTACTGCTGGGCTGGCATGTGTCTCCTTGCATCCTTTTAATCCATGTAATGTCAATGTTATCGATGATCTGAGATAGGTCTTGACTGGAAGGGTGGACAAAAGGCTTGCAACTTCAATTTGCCAGACACCACTGCTGCAAATATAATACTGAGCCACTTATTAAAAAACTAAGTGGTTTCTGTCCTGTAGAAAAGGGCAGAATGTCATCATCAATCATCAGTGTCCCACTGGAAGAGTTGATCAATTTCCTGGAACAGCGGTGAGGAACCCGACTGTGATCAGCTCTGTCACGTGGTCTGGGGTTAGGACACTCGGATGATCTGTGTCATTGCTTCCTCATCAGCTTGGTTTGGATCCTAGAGGCAAAGACAGCATGATAATGATCAAAGTCCTTTGCAAAAGCAATTCCTGGCTCTAAACCTCAAACACCTACCATCGCAACCCCATTAGCAATGAAGTGACATTCTTCTCTTAATTAACTAATGAATTAATCTGAAATGTAGAGAAACAGAAAGAGACAGACTTCTCCAAATGCCATGGCTGGGCAAGGCTGAGGCCAGGAGCCAGAAACTCCATCTGCGTCTCCAATGGGGGTGGCAGGGACTCAAGTATTTGACACATCTTCTGTTATCCCCTCAGGGTGCATCAGAAGCAATTTAGAAAATGGATGTGGACATCCCAACAGCAGCTTAACCCTCCCCCAACCTTATCTACCTGGGCCTCCATCACCAAATACTCCAGAGTTGATAGTGTACCTCTTTTCTAAGCACCTTGGAATGTGCTGTATCCTTAAGGGTGAAGGGTATTCTGGCAGCTAAGAAACAGATACAGAGGAACTATGTCCTGAGGTATTTGGGGGCCATTATTTCCTGATAGTCACATTTAAATTCTGAGTACCTAGGAGGCAGGAAAAAGATCAGATTCTATACATCAGATTCCATACATCACACACATAGATAAAGCTGGGAGCTCAGTGGCATGGCCTAGTGGCTAAGGACCTCGCCTTGAACACGCCAGGATGCCATATGGGCGCCGGTTCTAATCATGGCAGCCCCACTTCCTATCCAGCTCCCTGCTTGTGGCCTGGAAAAGCAGTCGAGGAAGGCCCAAGACTTTGGGACCCTGCACCCGTGTGGGATACCTGGAAGAGGTTCCTGGTTCCCGGTTTCAGACTGGCACAGCACTGGCCGTTGTGCTCACTTGGGGAGTGAATCATCGGATGGAAGATCTTCCTCTCTGTCTCTCCTCCTCTCTGTATATATGACTTTGTAATAAAAATAAATAAATCTTTATACACACACACACACACACACACACACACACACACACACACACACATAAAAAAAAAAAAACCCAAAAAACAAAAAACAAATCTGAAGCTGGGACAAGCCAAGTGGTTTGCCTGAATTAAGTCAGAAAATGAGTCAGGAACCCAGCACTGGGTAATTCCCAGTCACCTGGCTACCATTTAATTTTCTTTCCAGTAAACCCTATGGTGCTTTTGCCCTTAAGATCTGCAGTGTAGGGGCTGATGTTATGGCATAGAAAGTAAGCTGCAACTTGCAATGCCAACATCCCATATGAGTGCCAATTCATGTCTTGGCTATCCCACTTCTTAATCAGCTCATTGCTAACTGCCTGGAAGAACAGTGGAGGATGGCTTGGGTCCCTGCCACATATGTGAAAGACACAAAAGAAATTCCTGGCTTCAGCCTGGCTGCTTTGGCCATTTGGGGAGTCAATCAGCAGATGGAAGATTTCTCTGGGTAACTGATTTTCAGATAGATGAGATTTCTCCAATATTCCTGGAATGTGTTCAACAGTACTCCACTTTTTCAAGAAAGGGATAAGAGGCTAACTTGACTAATGCCATATTTCTAGCAAATATGGGGGCAGTTCTTCAAAAAGCTCATGGAAAGAATGAACCTCCTTGTGCTGGGACCATGCTAATCTTCTCTGTATCATTCCAATTTTAGTATATGTGCTACCGAGGCAAGCACTCATAGTTTATTTTTAAACTACATTTCCTCACAAATGTTTTGAAGTATCCCTGTAGAATGGGAATAGTTTTTGGCATATGAGCTGGTGAGGTAATTAAAAGAGTAAACTCCGGAATTACATGACCTGGGTTTGCATTTCAGTTGTTCCATCTTAGTATTTTACCTTAGGGAAATTACTTAACTAACCTCCCTAAACTTCAGATTGAATTGTAAAATGAAGAGAATAATTCTCATCATGGGGCTAAGGTTCCTGCTATAAAGATTAACTTAAAGAGTTATCCCTGCGGAGCCAGCCTTCAGTGTCCCACGGTCTTGGGAGGAGGCAGTAATGACTCAGGAATGGGGTTTTCTGCCATCTACATGGGCGATCTGGCTCTGGCCTTGGTACAGCCGAAGCTGGGAAGGCATGTGGGGAGTGAAGCAGTAGATACCAAAATCCTTAACATTGTACCTGTCATATAATGATCAATGTTTGCTACTAGTAGTGTAATTACAATAAAATACAATAAAACTTGTTCCTTGGCTCTTAAGACAAGTGAGAATCAAAAAAATCTATATATTACTAATAATAACTAGGAAAGATAAGGGGGAAGAAAGGCCACTGGAGCAAAGACTTTTTTGGGTTTTTAATATTAAAAATAATCAGGGCCAGACATGGTGGCCTAGAGGCTAAAGTCCTCGCCTTGAACATGCTGGGATCTCATATGGGCACTGTTCTAATCTCAGCAGCCCCGCTTCCCATCCAGCTCCCTACTATTGGCCTGGGAAAGCAGTCGAGGACGGCCCAAAGCCGTGGGACCCTGCACTTGCATGGGAGACCTGGAGGAGTAGTCTCCTGGCTTCAGATGGACTCAGCTCCAGTCATTGTGGCCAATTGGGGAGTAAACCATAGGACGAAAGTTCTTGTCTCTCCTCTTCTCTGTATATCTGCCTTTCCAATAACAATAAATATAAATCTTAAAAAAAAAAAAAAAAAGATTAAAGTGAATCTAACAGACCCAGGTTGCATCCACTTTAGAGAATATTAGTTTCTTGAGTGTCAAAACATGAGGAAAAACCTGAACACTTCAAGAAAACATAAAGCAACAAAGAATGAAAAGTATATACATATTCTTACTTGCATATGAGGACTATCCTTTTCCTTTGGAGAGAAAAATCGTCCACCCTCACCCCGTTTCCGAGCCATAGCGTGACGGTGCCGAGACTCATGCAGGTATTTCTAAAACAGCAGAAATAAAGTTTAACTATTAAGTAGAAAGAGAATGGTTACCTAGTGTACAAATCCCAGACTTGAAAATTTAGGATGGCTGTGGTCAAAGCCATAAGGCAGAATTAGGATTCTGAATTAGGCAAAAACGTGCTGGAGGGAACTGCAAAGTCAGTAAGAGAGCAGTTAGTATATGTAGCTAACATAAGATTGTCAAATTCAAGTGAATTAAAAAAAAAAAAACTGCAAAGTATAGCAGAGATCACGATCATACATCTTTCCCCTTCTGTTTTATAAGATATCACATTTTAGTAAGGCAAATGGGTGCTCACTGAAGACTGCATTTCCTATCTTCCTAGTAGACCACTGGTTTAAGAGAAGTGTAGGAAACGTTTCAAGACCAGATGCCATTTTTGTTTCCTTGTTTAAGCTCTTTGGGTTGCAAAGAGCCACCATTGATTGTGAGCTCACTAATAATATTGAAGCAGAAAGACAAGAAAAGTCAAGTCTTGGGAACTAGGTGGAAAGTGCTCCCACTTCAGGACAATTATTGCTGGACTGCTTTTATACAACAAAAAATTCAAATTCTGTTGAAGCTACTCACTTGCTGTCACAATTGTAGTTGAAGCTATATACAACAATAACAAATGCTAACTTTATCTAATATCAGTCTGTCTGGAAGGCACTCAAAGAAGCATATGAAATCAAAGGCAATTTCCGAAGTGGAACAATGTGGTTGTCCTTCCATATCCTTGTCTGTGTGATACGCACCCTCCTTTCCTTTGGAATCTTTCCTTCTGCCTCTAGCTTAGCTCGGGCTTGCCTCCTCTTAAGAATACGGTGATACTGTTTGGCATTCACATAGAGAGGCTCTTCCTCAAGCATTTCCGCACCGGGCAGAGGGATTCTTTGGATGGCAGGCACAGAACCAGCTCCAGGCACCATCTGTGTTAACAGGAAACCAGGGGTTATCAATGGCCTGATGTGTGGACCCAGCTAACAGTCTCTTGGTCCCTATTAATCTCTCTTCTTCTGAACGTCTCAAAACTAACATTCG
The DNA here is from genome assembly GCF_017591425.1 of Ochotona curzoniae. Taxonomy (NCBI): domain Eukaryota; kingdom Metazoa; phylum Chordata; class Mammalia; order Lagomorpha; family Ochotonidae; genus Ochotona; species Ochotona curzoniae. The sequence continues at coordinate 6,594,868 of NW_024466004.1, read as the reverse complement.
GGCCCAGTGTGATGGCCTAGCAGCTGAAGTCCTTGTCTTCAAAGCACCAGGATCCCCATATGGGTGCCGGTTCTAATCCTGGCGGCCCCACGTCCCATCCAGCTCCCTGCTTGTGGCCTGGGAAAGTGGCCGAGGACGGCCCAAAGCCTTGCGACCCTGCACCCGTGTGGGATACCCGGAACAAGTTCCTTGATCCTGGCTTCGGATCGGCATAGCATTGGCCATTGTGGTCACTTGGGGTGACTCATCGGGCGGAGAATCTTCCTCTCTGTCTCTCCTCCTCTCTGTATATCTGACTTTCCAATAAATAAATAAATCTTAAAAAAAAAAAAGATTTTAATGTAATCTTTTTAAGCTTTATTTATCTTTATATAAATAAATAAAAATAAATGTATTTTTAAAAGATTTTTTAATTTAATCTTTTTTAAAGATTCATTTATTTTTATTGCAAAGTCAAATATATACAGAGAGGAGGAGAGATAGAGAGGAAGATTTCCTTCCAGTGAATCACTCCCCAAGTGAACGCAACAGCTGCTGTTGTTGTGCTGATCTGAAGCCAGGAGCCAGGAACTTGCCCCGGGTCTCCCACGTGGGTGCAGGAACCCAAGGCCTTGGGCCATCCTCGGCCGCTTTCCCAGGCCACAAACAGGGAGTTGGATAGGAAGCGGGGCTACTAGGACTAGAACCGGCGCCCAGATAGGATCCCAGTACGTTCAAGGCAAGGACTTTAGCCGCTAGGCCGCGGCGCTGGGCCCAAAAATAAATAAATCTTTAAAAGAAAAAAAAAAGTAACTTTTATAGGGTTCTGGCAGATTCTTGGCAAGCATTTACATGAAAGGTCTGCAATACATTATAAAAACATCGCAGATGATTCTACACAGGGGCTCTGAACCACTGAGAAGTGATGTAACCATGCCTAAATTCACACCCATCCATGGCTCAATTTCCTAGACATGTTTGCTGCTATATAATGGTTAGAACAGTGGTGCCAAAACAATGAAACACCAAAGCAAGGTGGGCACAGACTGACCAAGCATTATTAAATGTAAAGATATAGTCAATTAATTCAACTTAATTAAATAACTAGCTTACTATTCAATTGTTTTCTTTTTCTTAAAAAACAAAACACAAGCACACACACCACTGTACTACACATAAACAAGTTAACAAGCTCCTGTTTGCCACTCACTTTCCAATCACAACCAGCACTTACAATGGTACAGATTCTTCTAGTAGCTTCTTCCAGCTTTGCACAGAATTCTATCACTCTTTCTCAATTCATTCATTTTAAATCCTGTGCACCAACATACTCTTAGAATGAATCATGGCTTATTGTGATGTTGCGGTAAAAGCAGATCCGAGTAAGTGTCTTAAAGATTAATCTCACTTCTAATAAGAAGCCAACATTATAAATAGGTTTTATGAGAGATGTCAAATTATAAGTTCACAAAATCTTTAAAGGCATGTGGGAAATTTCATCGCATGAGAACAGTCAGCTGGGGAACCAGTGCTCTTACCATGACCATCCCTCCCGAGTTGACCACGTTGCCGGCCACTGGCAGGGTAACAGTGACAGTCCCTTGCCCACTGCTGGTTGTGTTGGTATTGGCTCCTGTCTGAACAATCTGTGCTCCTGCCAAACTGGCTGCTGGGATGGTGATCATGCCTGAAACAGGGACTGTAACTTTAAGAAAATAAAACATAAAACAAACAAAAAACAGGCACAAAGAACAGAGAAGGGAACACGGTTAGTCCCTCTTCTATCTGACATACACACGGTCACCCTGGGAAGAGTAAAAAATACAAGGGGGGGGAATTCTCTCTCCCATGCTAACATTTCCCCACTTGTTTTGCTGTAAATAATCCAGGTAATAATCCTCTTTGCAATTCTATTGATTCTCCCAGTTTTGAGGAACTCTATTCTTTAAAAAGACATTTCTCCATTGCAGCAACAGTTTTCCAAAGGGAGTGAGAAATGGAAGCCTGCCCTTCCTCGGCTCAGAATGACAACAGCTACCCTCACTGACTACACATGGAGCAGCCTGCTTTAGGACAGAGTCTACAAACTTAAAATCTGCTCATCCTGGAGTACGAGTCAGCTGCAGGACTAAAGCTTAAAATTAAATCAAGCACTACAAATCCTGAAATGATTAGCATCACTGAGGAAATTAATCATAACTTTGCTTGAGCTCTTGGCACGACTGAATCCAATTCAGGCTTCGAACGTCCGAATCATGACAGTGCATATAGTTAATGCACTCCCTACATCTCAAGTACTGCACAAGTTTATCACAAGTCAAACTTTTGTCATGGAATTTGACACACCCTTCCTGGATTGATTATCTAAACAGCTGACACATGCCTTCTAAAACATGTCCATTTCAAGTATCCTTCCTCTTTAAACACTTCTTGTATTTTTGTATCTCTTTCTAAAATGTACTTACAAAGAGCTCTCTACATTCCATTTGTTTTTTTAAGTCTCTCTTACTTGATTAGAGGCTCTCTGGGAACTCTTCTTTCCATTTTATTAAATCCTATGTATAAAGTGCTGTACCCACAGTAAGCATTTAATAAGACATTTGGAGTAAGTTAATTATAGAGTGATGGGGAAAGGCAGTGAGCATAAACAGAAACAGCATTTTAAATGCCTATTTGCTTTCTGATCTATTTCTTTACTAATAAGCAAAGTGTATATTTTCCATCTTCTATGCAGAACCATTTCCTCCCTGAAAGCTCACATACTCCCTAGGACCAGTCCTCCCTACGACTACCACAGAATCAACACCGGTCATGTCCTAGGACAAAGACCCAACTTGGGAAAATCCAGAGGAAACCTTGTTTTGTTGATGTTTTTTTTAGATACCCCAAGATGTACAGGGAAACTTAGGGGCACCCTTACCTTGCTGGAGAATGGTGCCATCTGCATTAACTGGCTGATAGACGATGGTCTGTCCTTCAGCAGTCTGTGCCACTTGCTGCCCCTGGACGGCAATCTGTTGCTGTGTCTGTGGGAAATCAACACATAAATGAAAATGTGTACACAATTACATGGACCCCAAAGGTTCCCCATTAAGAAAATGACCACGTGACACTTTTCAAGGAAACATTTTTGATGCTTTTCTCCCCTACTTCCACTCACATGGACTACCAGGCTGGCTGACCCCTTCCCTGTATCAACTGTGCTCCTGTGTTGACAGTGCCCATGTTACCTGAGTCTGCCCAGCGGTGACAGCCGTCTGGGGCTGCTGGATGATGATCTGCTGAGTCTGGCCCTGCTGGCCCTGCACCTGCACAGCCTGCCCACCTTGGATCTGGATCTGTCCAGGAGGAACCAACTGGATCTGTGGAAGTGAACATAAAGATTGTACCCTACTCACACTGGTTTCCTATGGGCTCTGAAAATTACCCAAATTCCTGTAAAAACAAAACAAAACAAAACAAAACAAAACAAAACAAAAAACTACTCTAACGAGGAAAAGAACAGGAGGAGTCCTGTTTCACTGGCAACTATAAATTAGAGATTAACTTCTATTCAGGAAAAGATCAAAGGGGCCAGTGTCATGTTGAAGAGTTTTAAGTACGACAACATCTCAGCTGTTCCACTCTAATTCAGCTAATAAGCCTGGGAAACCAGCAGCACATAGTCCAAGTATTTAGGCCCCTGTCATTCACAAGAGACCAAGATGGGAAAATTCCTAGCCCTTTTTGGACCTTGTTTGGCTGCTGTGGTCATCTGGGGAGTGAAAGGATGGAAGATTACTCTCTCTGCTTTTCATAATAAATTACATAAACAAAGCAGGCCTACCAGGAAGAAATCATCAGGGAATTTTTTTTTTTTTTTAAGATTTTTATTGGAAAGGCAGATTTACAGAGAGGAGACAGAAAAGATCTATCCACTGGTTCACTCCCCAAGTGGCAGCAACGGTTGGAGCTGAGCCAGTTCAAAGCTAGGAGCCTGGAGTTTACTTACGGTCTCCCATGTGGCTGCAGGGTCCCAAGGCTTTGGGCCATCCTCGACTGCTTTCCCAGGCAACAAGCAGGGAGCAGGATGGGAAGTGGAGCAGCCAGGACATAAATTGGCACCCATATGGGATCCCAGTGCATGGAAGATAAGGATTTAGCCACTAAGCTATCATGTAGGGCCCAAGGAATTTTAAACAATGTTTAGACATATCAGTATTAGTTTTTAAAAACATGATAGCATTGGGCCCGGCGCGGTGGCGCAAGTGGTTAAGTCCTCGCCTTGCACGCCCGGGATCCCATATGGGCGCCGGTTCTAATCCCGGCAGCCCCGCTTCCCTTCCAGCTCCCTGCCTGTGGCCTGGGTAAGCAGACGAGGACGGCCCAAAGCTTTGGGACCCTGCACCCGCGTGGGAGACCCGGAAGAGGCTCCTGGCTTCGGATCGGCATAGTATCGGCCCGTTGCGGCTCACTTGGGGAGTGAATCATCGGACGGAAGATCTTCCTCTCTGTCTCTCCTCTCTGCATATCCGCCTTTCCAATAAAAAATAATAATAAAAAAAAAAAAAAAAACATGATAGCATTTGCATGCTTTATATGCTTTAAAAAAAAACAGTATGCTCCTTTAAAATTCATCCTTAAGTACTTTTTACAGATGAAATGATAATAAGTTGATTTTCAAACTGTATTATCTTATAGTTAAAATGCTGAGCTTACAGTAGCCCAGGCATGACACTTTGAAGAGAATCTGGATCAGAAAACCACCAAGTCAGATAATGCACCTAAGCCATGTCTGGATTCCTGATCCACAGAACCATGAAATCAAGTGTTGCTATTCCAGGCTACAAAGTTCTAGAATAATCTGGTATGCAGCAACTGACAACTAAGGCCATGTTACAAACTATATTTCTGACACTCAAAAGTTTATCCCACTTTGCTTTGATGCCACTTATTCATCAATAGATATTTCTGATGCATTGCTTTCAGAGCTGGCAGTTTGGAGAAAGGCTGCTTCTAGAAACACAATTCTGTAGCCAGATTCCTTTTTCCTGTAATTTCATCTGGAACCTACTTGGTCTGGAAAAAAGAAAATGTGTCCAGAACTTAATCAGCCGAAAGGCAAAAGGCCTGCTGATGGAGAGAAAGGTGCAGGAAATCAAGTCAATGGACTATGCACTCTGGAGACACTGGTGGCTGCATCACTGTTAAGGTCACTGACTCACCCACTTTTCTGAAAGGCAGAGGCAGACAGACAGCTGCCATCCCGTTTCCTTCTTCAAATGCTGGCCAGCTGCCTCCTATGGACTGCATTAGCAGGAAGCCAGGACGGGAACCAAGGCAGTCAATGTGGAATGCAGGTAAATGTGTGTGTGTTACAGAATATCCGTTTGAAAGTAGAGCTACAGAGCTCCCTAAAGAGCCACATGGACCAGGAGCCAAGATCTCCGGATGGGTTTCCCAATTACTTAGGTCACCTTCTGCTGCCTTCCCAAGTGCACCAGGAATGGGCAGAATGTAAAGCGGAGCAGTCAGGATTCAACTGGGACGGTGACGTTGTGGGTGTGACCGACCCACTGCATCCTAACAGTGGCCCCAGGACACATGTCTTAGGTGCTAGACTAAAAAACCTGTCCTTGCCTAGGTCATAACTATATTTCCCAAATATTTAGTTTATAATTTATACCTAGGAAGAACTGGCAAATGAGCAAATAGCCCCAAGCTTATCTGGTTATGTGACTACTTCATTCCTCACTCGGCAAGGCGTAACAATTTATACAAACCATCAGGGTTCCTTCTTCTTCCCACTTACACTATTTGCTCAATATCTATTGGAGTAAGTTCCTTAATACACCATGGATACAAAATCAGCTATGTATGTTAAAAAGCTTATTATGTATCTTTTTTAGGAGGAGATAAAAATCTTCTGTCTGTTGATTCACTTGCCCTGTGGCCACAATGACCCGAGCTGAGCTGATCTGAAGCCAGGAGCCAGGAGCTTCTTCTGGGTCTCCCACGTGGGTGCAGGGTCCCAAGGTTTTGGGCCATCATCAACTGCTTTCCCAGGCCATAAGCAGGGAGCTGGATGGGGAGCAGGGGGCCGCTGATATTAGAACCAGCGCCCATATGAGATCCTGGTGCATGCAAGGGGAGGACTTTAGCCACTAGGCTACTGCGCTGGGCCCAAAAATCTTATTATGCATCTTTATCAACTTATTTTCAACAATCACTGTCTTTATTTCAGAATAGTAAAATCAATTGGATTTTATGTTTTTAAGAAATCTCCGTCAGGGCTGCTGCTATAGCACAAGTCAAGCTGCTGTCTGTGACACTGGCATGCTCTATCCAGCTCCCTGCCAAAGTGCATGGGGAAGCAGCTCTTGGGCCCCTACTACCCATGTAGGAAACCTGGATGGAGGTCTAGGCTCCAGACTTTGGCTTAGAATAGCCCTGCCCACTGTGACTATTTGAGGAGTTAATCAGCAAATAGAAAATATCTGTGTCTCCCTCTCTTTGTAATTCTATTTTTCAGGGTCCGGCGGCGTGGCCTAGCAGCTGAAGTCCTCACCTTGAACGCACCCGGGATCCCATTTGGGTGCCGGTTCTAATCCCGGCAGCTCCACTTCCCATCCAGCTCCCTGCTTGTGACCAGAGAAAGCAGTCGAGGACAGCCCAAAGCCTTGGGACCCTGCACCCGTGTGGAAGACCCGGAAGAAGTTCCTGAATCCTGGCCTCAGATTGACATAGCATCAGCTGTTGCGGCCACTTGGGGAGTGAATCATCCAACGGAAGCTCTTCCTCTCTGTCTCTCCTCCTCTCTGTATATCTGACTTTCCAATCAATAAACAAATCTTTAAAAAAAAATTCAAATTACAATTAGAAAAAAAGAAAAATCCTTCTCTACCCTATAACATGAAAGAAGGTCCCCTAAGTTTGTAGGCATTGTTTTTTACATATAGGTCTTTAACACATTTGGCAAATACTTAGAATATAAAATAGAAATCAATTGTCTTTTTCTGTATCATTCTTTTTTTTCTTATTTATTTTTTAGAAAAGATTTATTTATTTATTGCAAAATCAGATGTGCAGAGAGGAGGAGAGACAGAGAGGAAGATCTTCTGTCCGATGATTCACTCCCCAAGTGGCCGCAATGCTGGTGCTGCAATGATCTGAAGCCAGGAGCCAGAAACTTCTTTCTGGGTCTCTCACCAGGATGCAGGGTCCCTAGGTTTTGGGCCGTCCTCGACTGCTTTCCCAGGCCACAAGCACGGAGCTAGATGGGAAGTGGAGCTGCCGGGATTAGAACCAGCACCCATATGGGATTCTGGCATGTTCAAGGTGAGGGCATTAACTGTTACGCTACTGCGCTGGGCCCTTCTGTATCATTCTTAAACCTTTTTCTAACGATATAATATCCTACTTTTGCTTTATATCAACACCCAATAATTCCATGTCTGTATCTTGGGTCTCTACTCTGGTTTCATTATCTATACCAGGTCAGGGATCTTAACCCAAAACAAAACTAACTGCAATGTTTTGCATACAATCTTTCTGCACCATTTCTTAACACACCATAGAGTTCACTGGAATTCTAAAACTGAAAGTAATCCAAACATGATTTACAAGTCCTCTGGAAAAAATGGCTATTCAAAGAACATTTAGGAGAATTTCTCGCTTAAAAGGGATTAAAAAGCCTTAAACATTTGTTTTTTTAAAAAAGATTTATTTATATCAGAATGGCAGAGTTATAGAGAGATCTTCCATCCACTGTTCACCCTCCCCATATGGCCAGAGATACAGTGGAACGAAGCTGGGACATCTGTTGATTTCCCAAGGCCATTAGTGGGAAGCTGGATTGGAAGTGGAAAAGCTGGGAACCCAGCCAGCACCATTAGGATTGCCCGCACCACAGGCGAAGGTTTAGCCTGTTGTCCATTAGCATGGATCTCAAAAAGCTTTAACAAGTCTAAGGAAGACTATGAAATCTAATTAGAGCTTTACATATCAAAAAATAAATTTTTAACTTGATTAGTTCTAGTCCTACCTGAAGTAGGGAAATGAAACAATCTTATCATTCTCTTACAGGAAAAAAATAAACCACAGTTATATGAACCCTACAGATCACCTGATATAAACTGCATTTTCAGATTAATGAGTTGGCCAGAATCAGTAAACTTGTTTAATGGCAGACCTGGGAATGAAGTTGGCTCACTGCACTCAACAGTATTCCGTTTCCAGTCCTGCATTACATTTTCTATTCAATAGAGAAGAAAAGAAGGAAAGGGGGGCTGGGGGCTAAAAAGCAGGCCAAGAGTAGAAGCACCGAAATGAAATAGCAATACGAATTGAGGAAAGTGTCATACAGTGAAAATATATTTAAATCCTCATTTATGTACTGAGAAATCTGGAAACTATTTTTAATTCCAACTACAACTGTATCTTGGCAAAAGAATGCCTTTTGCCTTAAAAGTACTCTTACCCTTTGCCCAGGCAATTTCCACTCCAAAGAAATTACTGTAATAACAACTGAAAAAGAAAGAGCCTGCCCAACTGTTTACAGTAAGCTTACCCACAACAGTAAAAACCAGCAAGACTCTTAAATACACTCTGTAGCGGAGAAATTCTGATTCATCAGAATTGGTTGAACACTATGAAAGAATTAAATAACGTAACCTCTTACTACCTGTGCCACAATTATGTTCCAAAATTTTGCAAAATAAACATGAAGAAATGGGCAAAATTCCAACTCTGATTTACAAGCATATCATTGTGGCTGATTTTTTCCTACTTATCCAGTATGTTGATATGCCTGTTTCACCTCCTTTCCACGTTCATGTCATATATAACTGTGGTAAATTGGTTAATTACAAAGATGAGATCACATAGCATTTATTACTTTGCAGTTATTTTTCTCTAAAAATACTATTAAGTCAATCATGTCTCCTGTTTAATTACACTCCAATATGAGTATCTTGTATTCAATCATTTCCTTAGCCTTATTAATGAACATACAGATATATTTTTCACTAATGTGCAACACTGTGTTGTATTCATGCATTTTCTCTCTACTGCTGGCTTTTCTGTAGACAACATTAGATTACAAACTGCTATATAAAAAGGTTTACATATTTAAAATATAAATAGAGGTGGGGAATCTTTTCTGCGAAGGGTCATTTAGTTGATTATAACATCATCTGTAGACTATACAAAATTGTCAACTTAAAAATTTGCCTGGTAGATATTCCAGTTAAAAGAATGTCTCTTCCAAACCTGCCCTACAATGATGAAGGTGTTCTCTTGACAGAAAAAGGAATAGCAGCAACCAAAAACAAAGGTAAATGTGAAGAATATCCCAGTAAAGTAACAGCAGAAGACTAAAATCAATGAACAATTCACTACTAAATAACAGGAACAAATTACCACCTATTATGCTAACCTTGAATGTAAATGGCTTAAATTCATCAATAATTCCAATTTTACTGTGTGCTGCTGAAATGAGCACTGAATTTATCAATCAAACATAGATCAGCAGACTGGATTAAAAACACAAAACCCCTAATAAATCTTGCTTTAAAACTAAAAACAAAACCCATCTACTTGTTGCCTACAGGAGATACATCTCACTAACAAAGATCAATGGAAACTATAGCTCATGAATTCTGATTTTGTTTTCATTTTTTCAAAAAATTTTCAATAAATTCTTTTTTTAAGATTTACTTATTTTTATTGGGACATCCTATTCTGTAAAATCTCTATGCTGACACACTGCTTCAGCTGTTTTCTGTCACTTACCTGCTGCAAACCCTGTGTTCCAGACACAGGCACTTGCATGATGGTTTGACCTTGTCCACCAGGGACGGCCTGGACCATGATGGGCTGGCCAGTTGATGTGATTAACTGGCCTCCGCTGACCTGTACCATTAATGGCTGCCCCTGGACCTAGAATGAAATAGAATAACAACAATGAAGTAACAAGAGACAATATTGCTTTTTTATCAAAACACAAATTATTGGACCTATTTTGATGCCTTGCTAGAACGAACAAGGAGAGGCACTAAATAGATAAATTGTATGTCCTCTAGTTATCTTCTTCAAATAACTATGATATCTTTGGCTAAATGTCAAGTTGATTACTTTAAAATCAGATACTATAGAGTGTATCTAGGGTCCTTGGCAAGTCTCAATAAATAATAAGGCATTCAGACACAGGTTACTTCCAAATATTTATCAAAACATCAAGACTGTTGGCCTGTTAAAGACAATATTCAGGTGTGGTATCCAAAATTGCAGCAGGGAATCACATGAAGAAGGATGGTGGTGATGGCAGTAAAGTGTCTGAGGGGAGCTCAGCAAACTGCACCCTGTATGATGCCAGGAGGCTGCGAAGCAAGCCGCTCTCAAGTGTGTGCAAAGAATCCTTTCTCCACAGTCTTTCAGGCAAAAATGAACTTGCACACCTGTTATGCTCTTCACTTTGCTCTGAGAAATCTGGGAATATTTGTTGTTTAAAGATCCCAGTATACTAAAGACTCCCTTGGAAGCATTTTCTGTCAGTTTGTAATCTCCACGGCACGGCTCTTCACACTGGACTTTAAAATACCTGTATAGTTTCTTCTTGATCAAAAGCAGTAATACTGATTATAGAGACCAGGCAGGTCTATGAATAAAGAGACATGTTTGGGAGCCAGGTCACTTCCAGTGCTCTGCCGCCTCTGGAGTTCCAAGGTAAAAATACCCAGCAGAAAGCTTTCTAAAAGTCAAGACGTTAGGAGTGAACCGATCGACAAAATAGTTAAAAGTTCAAAACTTATACTTTCAGATTGTCTTGGTTTTGAAGAATAACTTCTGGTAGAAAGTAAGTCTCATGACTAAAACATTAATTCTTAATGACAATAAAAATACGCTCAACTAAATTAACTGTAAAAGTACATTCAAATAAAACACCAATCTACCCTAGAGGATTAAATTGGACAATAAGGTCTTCCTGCCATCACCACCACCCATCATCAGAATCATCAGTAATGCTTAAATCCTATGTTTGATAAAATTTTCTCTCGAGAAACTCCACTTCTACCTTAAAGGATTTCACAGCTTGTCTTATGCTTGCTCCTTCTGCCTGCCCTATCTAAATTCCCTCAGTTACACTGGATATGCTTTATCAGGAAGGACTTCTCGGGAATACTTGCTACAGGAACTTGTCAAGGAACTATTTAAAATTCTCCAAATAGAATGATTCCTGTAGTGAAAAGATTTATATTATTTTCATAAAGTTTTTTTTTTAAATAAAATTTATGGTTACCCATCATCTGTATTTCTTCCCCCACTGACATGTTATATACATACATGACTAACTATTTTAGACTCAAAAAATCCACAGCATAAGAATGATCTGAAGGATACATGCATTAGACAAAAAGCCATTCAGTTAAGAGCATGTCACATTCCCATTCCACAAGAGGTTAATGACAATCCAAAATACTGTTTCGTTTATCAGTAAGATGAAGCAAGCATGAAAACATGAACAAGCTGTACAGCTATGAGATTTAATTACAGTTCAGCAGTACCAGAAACTCAGCTTCTCTTAACTTAATTTGTGTTCAAACGGGTTATATATCATCACCAAATACTCCCAAGGCCAGAGCTGGGATGGGGACTGAAAGGGAACAGTGACCGAGGCACAGCTCACTGCAGGTACTCAGTGGCACTAGGGATAAATCGAGATGTCTAGGTTCTGCTCTGACTGCCACTGTTAATTTGGGTGTGGGAGGACAAAGGAGGAAACCCAACTCTTGGCCAGTTCCCAAAAATGAGCTCCTTTTAGTCAAAGTTACCTAAGATATGGGGAATATTAGTTCTCCCCCTCTTATTTTTACATAGAATTGGCCAAATTACTGTTTCAATTTACGATGTTTAACTTCGGCCATACGTTGAAGAGCAGTGCTGGTTAGCTAAGAGTTTTTACAATGGCTTTAACACCAGAAATTGAAAGCATATTCCACTCTGTCCAACCAAGAGGTACATGAGGTAATCTCTGCGGCTCTAGTAATAAGATAGATCACTATCTCCACAGAAAAGGTCATGAAAAAGCAGTAAGTAACAAGAAATCAACATGTACTGTGTAGATGCTTCTTAGTAAGTGCAATAGGTTATTTTGTAGCTGTCTCCCTTTAAAAAAAGTAAGACACAAGCACCCATTTTACGTGTATGTGTATGTATATCTATATATCTTCCTACACTGTAATACTCAAGAAATTTGACTATGCAATTGGATTTCAGAGTTTAAGCTCTGGCTAAGTTAAAATGCCCACTTCTAAAACATGATTCATGTGGTTTCATAAGAATCACTCATACAGTTTTCTAAATACTCCCAAAGAAATACACTAGCCAAATGCAGTTGTCACACATTTGATACAAGGGTCAGTCACTACTTGACTTGGCACAAAGCATTAGAAAGTGGCATATTAAAAGCCTCATAGACAAACTGCAGCACCAAAGACATGCAACTGACTTCGCCATTCCTACTTGAGAACCTAACACAAACAGCACCAGACATGAGGAACAGAGAAGTTCATGCAGTGCTCACGCAGAGTAGGAGAGGGCACCACTACCTGGAGGGTCTGGACTTGCTGGCCTGAGGCCGATGCCACCTGGGCCTCAGTCTGCAACTGGACAGCAGTGACACCACCCTGCTGCTGAGAACAGGAACAGGAAAGAGCTTGAAATGTGTCAGGAGGGAAATGAACTACAAGACGCGAGAACACCTTACCTCTTGGGAGAGAAGGAGGGAAGTCTTTTCAAAAGGGACAGACTCCCTCTACTGAGAGTGTTTTTGTTGAAGACAGCAGGATTACAGATAGTAGCCCTCTAAACCTATGTGAGACACCCTGCGCACCCCTCAGGAAAGTCAAAATAGCTGTCATCAGTTTAACACAAACTATTGTAATGTACTCCTTTCCTCCAAAACCAGAAATTTGATCTCTCTGCTCATGCAATTACTGTTCTTTCCTTGTAGAGTTCACCAAGAACAAAGTTATCAGGTTTTAACAGCCATGAAGCAACACAAAAGAATTCTGGGGCTTAAAGCAATCACCATGAATAAACAAACAAACAAACAAACAAACCACAGCAGCATCATGCATGAGATCACCGCCCCATGCCCCCAAATTAAGATTATGTCTACCCAACCGGTTCACCATCAAACAAATATTCTCCCCACTCCAGATCCCTTCCTGCAGGAGATCCGGCCGTGGTCTGAATGCAAGGTCCTTTGTGTGTAAAACCCTTCATTAAGACGGTAGGTTAAAAAGCTGTCAGAACCAAAAAGCTGTGTAGAAAGGAGGCAAAACAAGGAATTTATTTTTAAATTTTTAAAAACTGTTTTTATTTCAAAGTCAGATATATAGAGAGGAAGAGACACAGATCTTCCATCTGTTGATTCACTCCCAAAGCAGCTGCAATGGCCGGAGCTGAGCCAATTAGAAGCCAGGAGCCCAGAGCCTCTTCTGGGTCTCCCATGCAGGTGCAGGGTCCCAAGGCTTTGGGCCATCCTCGCCTGCTTTCTCAGGCCACAAGCAGGGAGCTGGATGAGGAGCAGGGGCCGCAGGTATTAGAACCAGCATCCATATGGAATCTCGGCGTGTTCAAGGTGAGGATTTTAGCTGCTAGGCTACCATGCCAGGACAAAGCAAGGGATTTAGATTATTAATCTTTTCATCAAGATTTGTCTTTTGCTTGACCATTAGATTGGATTAACTTTCTTCCCCTCCCCACCCCCAACTACTTTTCTATATTAGCTTGGAAACAAAGTATTACTCATGGCCTAAGGAAACAATCTTTATTTTCTTGTAGGGATGACTAAAGTTTTATTAAAAGAAACCTAGGTGTAAGTTCAAGAAAACTATCTTAACAATAAACCAGCAGGAAGAAATTTTAGTATGTGCTTATCCACAAGTAGCTGTCTATTATCCTAATGTTATTTGTGATCAAATAAAAGAAAAGTGGATTTCTTGAAAGCCAACTACCTTAGTTTGTCTATGATAGCCAAATCCTATTAAACCACAAATGGAATTAAACAAAGAAACAAGTAAATCAAATCCAGGAAAAAGCCAAATTCCAAATTTCAATCTGCAAGCATACTGGATATTCTGCTGAGTGAGATACAAGGGGCAAAGGGGGCAATGTAAGTCAGGCCCCCATGAAGGGCAGGTTCGAGTGGCTAGAGCACTGGAAATAACACTTCAGCACAAGTCCTCAAACGTGGGGTATCACCAGATCTGCTTCTCTGATGGTTCCCCAGAGTGCCAGGCCAACCGGGTGGTGCTGTTCCCAGCCCTAGTGCTATGACATAGGGTAAGCAGTTCCACGTCCATACCTGCTGCTGAATCTGTCCAGCCTGCACAACAATCTGCTCGGTTGAACTATTGCTATTTGTTGTGTACTGCTCCATAGTCTTGCCAAGGTCGGATCCTGCCCACAGGGAGCTTCACTCTGGAGATCCTAGGTGACTGGGAGGTGCGCTCCTGTCAGAAAGTTGCACAAAACGAGACTGTCAACAAAGGTCTTGTCAGAAAGTTAACCTTGACAACTCTCCACTGCACTTTATCTACAACAAAACAGGCTTAGAGAATAGGAAATAATTTTTCAACTAGGATTATATGTACAATCATAGCAACAATAACGCTATTTTCACATTTTAAAAATGCTGTTAGTAATTTCTAATTGGCAGTCTTACTTTTCAATACTACCAGAGCACACTTCTACCTAAAATCTCTTTTAGGACTTAGGTAGCACTGATTTTAATGCATGTACGAAATACTTCAGAAAATGCTTTTTTAATTTATAAAATGCATTTGCTTATCTATCAGTCATATTACTTTGGTCCACCACATATCGTAAGCATTTTTTTTTTTAGTTTATCTCAGAACTGAAGTCAGAAATTTTGCTTATCAGAATGTCTACTAAGAGGTATTAAGAAAGTTCCATCAGGGTCAGAGCTGCACAGCAAGTTAGACTGTCACCTGCAGTGCCAGTATCCCAAATGGGTGCTGCTCTACTTTTGATTCAGCTCCTGTTAATGTGCCTGGGAAAGTAGTGCAGGATACCCCACATCTTTGGGTCCTTCCACCCAGGTTCCTGGCACCTGGCTTTGGCTGTTTCAGCCCCTAAATATTTCGGAGTATGAACCAGTGGGTAATGATCCCCTTTTCTCTCTGTAACTTTGCCTTTCAAATAAGCCAAATAAATAAGCTCTAATGAAGGTTTAGGAGTTTGTATTTTAATCTTAACAAGGAATAAAAAGAAACCAATGACAATGGGCCTTATAGACAAGATACAATAGTTTCCTCATCCAGTTTCATCTTAGGTGTAGTTTCAGTTACCCTTGATCAGCTGAGGTCTGAGAGTGGAAAAATCCTAGAAATATATGATCCATAAGTTTTAAGCTGTAATCCATTCTGAGTAGTGCAATGAATTAAGCCACGCCATGCCTCACCCAGGACTTGGGGCACACCTCTGCCCATTGTGCCCACACCATATATCTTTCCTGTCCAACAATTACATAGCAGCTATCCTGGTTAGCAGGTCAACCTGGGTAGGTACAGCAATGCTTGTGTCTATATAATCTTGATTTTATGCAACAGTCTTAGGTAGTATGACTAATGGATACCAGATGACCATCTTTAGGAAATCTCTAACCTCCTAGCTGAGACTAGTAATGGAAAATCAGAACTCGATTGAGGTCCTCTACTTGGAGAGCAGCGCAATCAGCCGGGCTATCACCATTGCCTCCCAGGATCTGCACCAGCACAGAGGGAATGGAACCGAAATACTTTGATATGAGATACAGCCATCCCAAGCACTAACACCTTAATGGAAAGGTCAAACAACTGTCTCAGAAAAACTTCTAAATGACTTTCTGTAGGAGTGTGCTTTCCTTGGGGCCGCATGTCATGGTTCAATTAGCTAACCCTCTGCCTGTAAGTGCCGGCATACCATTCAGACAATGGTTTGTGTCCTGGCTTGCTCCGCTTCTCATCCAGCTCTGCTGATGGACTGGGAAAGCAGTAGATGATCCAAAGTTTTGAAGACAATGCACTCATGTGTGACCAGAAAGAGGTTCCTGGCTTTGAATTGGCTCAGCTCCAAGCACTGCCACCTTTTAGGGAGGGGATAGATAGAAGATCTTTCTGTCTCTCCTTCTCTCTGTAAATCTTTCCAATAAAAAAGTTATAAAGATGACGCTTTTCTCTTAAAAAGAACTTCAAGACATTAATTGAATCTGTTTATCTACAATGATCTACCCTCTTTGTAGAACTTTAAACTTAATCATGGTAGTTTTCACAGAGTCAAAAACAGAATAGTATATGAACCTCCATACCCAGTACCCAGCTTCACCATGACCAATCCTAGCTTCCCTGTATTTCTGCCACTTTCCACTTTTTCTCTGTGTTATGCTGAAGCAAATCTGACACTTTTTATTCTGAAATTCAGTAGACATAGGAAATTTTGTGAACAGTACAGAAAATTAAATTTTCAGTCAGGTAAGTGGTTCGGCTTGCAGAGATGTACCTGCTTCTATTTATGTGTCACCCTGAGAATTCAACAGCAGTTAGCCACAGAAAGTAGATCGGCAGTTCCCTGGGACTGGAGAACAAAGAGTTCTCCAGGAGGCTGAATGGCTTGCACAATTAGAACTTTATGGGATGATGAAAACGTTTTACATCTTCACTGTATTGGTGTTTATACAGATGTATATGCTTATCAGAATTCATCAATGCATAAAACGATGTTTGTCCTAAACTATGTCTCAGTGAAGCTGATCTAAAAAGCCTCCCAACCTCCAAATCCCCTGCCTATGTAAGATCTTTCCTTGACTAGTTCCCAGAAATCCACTAATTGCAAGACTAAAAGATAACCTGAACTATATAGAATTGACTATAAACATTCCAACTTAAGAACATATAAACCCACTGATAGTACTTCCGAGTAAAAGCAAGCAGCTACGAATCCAGCAGCAACTGTCTCCCATTGCTGAGGGAGTCACTCAGCTTGGAGCATGATGCTGAGCCTGCCAACAGTGAGGGCCTAGAGGGAAGCCATATGTTCCTGCTACTGGGAACGTCAATTGGCAGAACTGTAATACAGTCTGACACGCTGAAGTAGTTCTCTGCCCAGGGTTATGACAAAATTAAGTCTGCCTGTCTGTCTAGCTCTTGCTGCTAACAAAGGCTGTAAATACATTTTACTAGGAAAGAAAAAAAGATTTGCAATGTGGGTTGATTCTGGCTAACATGAAAGAAAATGTTCTTCCTAAAGAATCTCCATCCCATGGTTTCAATGCAGAAGCTGACACTTAGCCAAGCACCAGGAACTCAGTTTATGCGGCTCTACACACTTAAAAGCAAACATTTCCAGAAAGTGTAAAGTCTAAGTAGGGAAAAGCCCCTAGATTAGCATATTTAACAAGTATCAAGTACTGAAGTGCAGCTTTCTAACTTTGGATTTCTAACAACTACGGTAAGAAATATATTTTGTCCTACTATAAGTGAGGGTAAACAGCATATAAACATAACAGAAAAACTTAACATGCACCTCAGTATTTACCACTCCATTTAAAAAAGTGAGCTTGGGCTCAACATAATGCCTCAGTGGCTAAATCCTCACTTTGCATGCACTGGGATCCCACACGGGTGCTGGTTCACACCCCAGTTGTTCCATTTCCCATTGAGCTCCCTGTGACCTGGAAAAGCAGTGGAGGCCGGCCCAAAGCCTGGAGACCCACACCCATGTGGGAGATCAGGAAGACGATCCTATCTCCTGGCTTTGGATCGGCTCAGCTCCAGCCATTACAGCCACCTGCGCAATGAACCAATGGATTTAAGATCTTTTCTCTGTAAATTCGCCTTTCCAATAAAATAAACCTTAAACCAAGTTCTACCAGGCTACTTTGTTTGCTAACAGTCTAGTTTCTCATCCCTCTAGAGGTTTCTACGTTCGAGCATCCCTAATTTGCTCCGTCTCTTCAGGAACATGCCATGTGCTAGACCCTACTCTACATGCTTAGAAACAAAATCACCGAGAAGAGCCTGACCTAACCCTGCCTATTGAGTAAGGCAGGAAGAGCCTGCACTGGAATCACTGGGAACAAAGTCAACCTGGCGCAGCAACCTGCGGCAACCCGCAGCAGACAGTTTTCAGGTTGGGATGAACCCAGGTAGGCTTCTGAGCTGCTCTTTCAGGGCGAGAAGGTTAGTTAGGAGACAACGAACGGGTGAAGCACTCCAAAGGAAATGAGCACAAACAAGGACCGCCAAAGGCAAATCTAAGCCATGTTGATACATCGGGTGATGTTAATAATGTAAGCATTAAACGATTTAGAAAAGTATTTTTATTTTGGAAAATGATTTAAACAAAGAAAAACTTTCTTGAAAGTGAAATAAACTGTTTTGGTAGTAGAAAGAGCACTGGACTAGATTTTTTGTTTTTAATTTAAAAGGATGAGAGATAGAGATCTCTCAAAGCCGGGCTGACTCCCCAGAACAAGGTTGAGCGCCAGAAACCAGGAGCCAAACAGACTTTCCACACGGTGAGTCATCACCCCCTCTCCCTCTTTAAGTTATGCATTAGCAGGAAGCTAGAATTGGAAGCTGAGCCTAGACAGGGGCCCAGACACTCCGACAGGGAATACCAGAAGGCCCAAGAGGTTTCTTGCTCTGTGTCAGTCCGTTTCACGACAGAAGTCAGTATGATCACCAAAACCAGCAACTCATACTGAAGACCCACTTGCTACGGCCAGGACCTGCACAAGATGCTTCAGAGCAGTAAACACAATTTTTAAAAATGATTTATTCTTTTCTATTGGAATGGTGAATATACAGAGACAAAAAGGAAGATCTTCCAACCAATGGTTCACTCCCCAAGTGAGCGCGACGGCTGGAACTGGAGCCAATCTGAAGCTAGGAGTCAGGAGGTCTTCCACGACTCCCACACGGCTGCAGGGTCCCAAGGCTTTGAGCCATCCTCAACTGCTGTCCCAGGCCACAAGCAGGGAGCTGGATGGGAAGTGGAGCTGCAGGGATTAGAACCGGCGACTATATGGGATCCTGGGGTGCAAGGCGAGCACTTTAACCACTACGCAATCGCGCCAGGCCTAGTAAACACAATTTTTAAGAGTCCTGGGGAGGGGGGCTTGGGGAGTGTACCATTTTTCCCTGGAAAGAAGGCAGCTGTTATGAGACAGAAGCAGCAAGTCAGAACCTTGTTTTTCCCAATCTTGGGGGGGCGGGGAATCAAGTCCTCCTCCTACCTGAACCTTGGAATAACTGCTGAAAACTTCCTTAGCTAGAGTTTTAGCCAGCTGGGTTTTTCTGCCTGAACGCTGACACCCGTCATTTCTCTAGCCCATCTTTCTGTCTCAAACACAGCAAAATCTCATCCGTGTGCACAAGTTTATTTCTCTGCGAGCAATGCTCTTTCCATTCATTCATTCATTCATTCGGATGAACAGGAACGTGAGCGCGGATGCTGGTAGGGAAGTCCACAGCCTTGACAGGCTCCCTCTGCAGCACCACCTGCTGGGCGCTCATTAGCTGTTCACCTGTCACCTCTAGCAGGCAGAAATGTTTCCTAGTTACTCCTAGAGACTTCCAGCTGCACACAAAGAGGATTCCCAGGCTCCTACCCTTGGCTCCAGAACTGGCTGCCAAGCGAGACTTCCCCTCACTCCAATACTATCCGTTTTCTAAACATCTGCTCAGAAACTATTAAGAAAGGATTAGGGAGTGTACGGGGGTTGGAGGAACATCCAATCAACTGATACTGGGAGTAAGCTCAACACTCACACCTGACACTCTCAAGCAACCACGAAATGTCCAAGTATTTGAAAGGCACTGATCAAAGGAGCGGGGCTGCAACGAAGCAGCCTCTGGGTTTAAGACGAATGCACAGGAATATGCCTCTTGCAGGAACTGAGCCTTCACGCACGGAGCAGACACCAAGGCCGAGGTGTGCGGTGCTGCCCGGCGTGCCGGGGCGGGAAGGAGGAAATGACGAGCCCGAAGGGGCGGTGGTCACCGCGCGCGCGGGCCGGCGGGCGGGGCAGGGCTGGGCAGTGGGCGAGCTAACGGACCCCCCACCCGGCCTCGGGACGCCGCGCAGCCGGGCGGGGGCGGGCCGACCCCGCGCTCGGGCACCGGGGGGCTGCGGGGCGCGCGTCTCCCCCTAACCTAGACCTGCGGCCGACCCACACGCCTCCGGGACGCGGGCAACGAGGGAAAACACTTCCTGTCCTGACGGCCTGAGCTTGGGAACGGCAGGAGAGGTCTCCACCAGGCCCGGGCCGCCCCCCGCGGCCCCCGCGCCCGGGCGCCCGAGAGCCTCCCTGGACCTCAAGAGGGGCGCACAGGGGCGCGCGTCCCTCCCTGCACCCCGACGAGGCCTGTCCTCTGGGCTGACAGCCCGCGCGCGCGGCGGCCCCTGCAGGCCTGGGCCGGGAGTGACCCGCAGGGCGCCGCTCGGTTCCGGCCCGGGGCCCCCCGCCGCCCGGCTCGGCTAAGGCTCAGCTCGACTCCCCGGGCTCGACGGGTGCCTGGGCCTCTCCTGAGTGGTCAGCGAGACCCGCCAATCGGGGCGCTGGGGCCGGCTCTGGGCCGCTGGATATTGGCTCCTCACACTCACCGTGCCTCGCTCCCCCGGTTCGCTGCCCGCGCTGATTGGCTCCAGTACCGGACTCCGAAACCCAATCAGAGGCTCCAGCCGCCGCTGCTGCCGCCACTGCCGCTGCCTCGCAAAATGGCGAACCCGAACAAAGGGGAATCGGACCTCCCTCCAACCGCCTCCGCGCAGGCGCCCTGAAGGCCACGCCCCCCGCCCCGGCGCTGGGCTCGCCCCACCCCCGCGGCGGAGGAACACTGCGCAGGCGTCCCAGGTCGCCACGCCCGCTTCCTGGATGGGACTCCGCCTCCGGTCGCAGGAATACGCAGGCGCCTTCGGGACCTCGCCGCCCTGCAGGTCCACGGCCGCCTGAAGTCCAGCACTACGCAGGCGCCTTGGCCAACTGCCCACCTCTTTCCAGGCGGCCCCCGGGACACACCCCTGCAGCTAGTGCGCAAGCGCCGCACGCCCAGCTCGCGACTTGCGAGCTCCTGACGCACGCCCGGGCGGCGGGAGACCGCGGAATTTGCCGCCGGATGTTCGGCGGCCGTCACCAAAGAGCTGCGCTCTCGGCTGGCTGGCTAGAGAGGAGTTCGTTTCCGCCCGCCACCGGGGGCGGAGTGGCGGCGAGGGGAAGGGGAGCGGCCATCTTAGTTGCGCGCAATTTAGGACTGTGGCGGGATTGGCTCCTCGTCGGGGCTCGCCCGCCGCTGCCCACCTACCGGGGTCGGATCCGGCGGGCACCTCCCAGCGGCGGACTCTTTCCCAGGTGAAGGTTGGCCCCGGTCCGTGGAGGCTCTCAGCGAGCCTCCCCGGGGGACCCCAAGACAGGCACTGCACTCTCGGTAGCCCGCCTTAGGATAGGGGACATGGGGCCTTTTTGCATCTCATCCCAAAGAAAGAGGCCGCTTTTCTCGCACCTGCGGCACAGTACGCCCTTGTCCCGCACGTCATCTGATAGCGGTGTAACGGACCGTGCCCCACGCCCTGCTCGTGTGTTTTAAGCCAGGCACAGTGGGAAATACGGGGGGCGTCCTGCAGGGGAAAGGAGACGGTCCTGCCTGCCCCGGGTTCCGTTCAGGCAGCTCGGGAGACGACCCAGGCTCTTCCCTGACCCAAAGCCGCCTCGCTCTCGGCGGCAAACGTTTTGCGGGGGTGTGGGAGAAGATAGCTGGACTCAGGGCCCTCGCGATCATCATTGAGGCTGCTTTTCTTTTCTCATAGCTGCAGAAGCGCTTAAATTTTGGAAATAGCGATCCCGTATCATGGCCAGCAGCACTAATGAAGATCCAGAAGGAAGCAGAGTGCGTAACGACTATTAACTTATTGGTGAACTGAAATTCGGAATAATTGAGGTCAAGCGCATAAACACATTTTAATTAAGCCAATAATTGAATTGTTCTTTTCCTCTCCAGCTGATTTACTGGAGAGAGGCTAATAGAATCGTAGGCAGGCACCATCCATCACTTTTCCTTTTCCACGTGCTTGAATTCGCGGGAGTTAACCCCTCACAGCCCGGGATTTTGGTTTGGCATGGAGCCATAGCAAGGGGCGGGGTGGGAGGGGCGCCGGAAGACGGGGGAAACCAAAGTCTTTTCCCGCCTCTAATGAACCATTGTGTTTCCCTTTGCCCATTGTAGATCACTTATGTGAAAGGAGACCTTTTTGCCTGCCCCAAAACGGACTCCCTAGCCCACTGCATCAGCGAGGATTGTCGCATGGGGGCCGGGATAGCTGTGCTCTTCAAGAAGAAATTTGGAGGAGTGCAGGAACTGTTGAATCAGCGTGAGTTTTGAAAACAGCATCCCTGTTTTGCCCTGCTGTCAGGCTTGAATTGTTAAGCTGTGCAAGCACGGAGGAGGTTTCTAAAGACTAACTGCTTTTACAGCTTCCTATTACCTTTTTCTTAAAAATTTCTTTACAGTTTATTTTTATTTCAAAGTCAGATATACAGAGAGGAAGATCTTCTGTCTGATGGTTCACTCCCCAAGCAGCCAAAAGTGGCCAGAGCTGATCCAATCCGAAGCTTGGAGCCCAAAGCCTGTTCTGGGTCTCCCATGCAGGTTCAGGGTCCCAAGGCTTTGGCCCGTCCTTTACTGCTTTCCCAGGCTACAAGCAGGGAATTGGATGGGAAGCCTGGTTGCTGAGATTAGAACAGCGCCCATATGGGATCCTGGCACGTGCAAGGAAGGCAAGGACTTTAGCCACTAGGCTACTGTGCCAGGCCCAGAGTATCTTTTTTTTTTTTTCCTCCAGAAGAATAATTACTAATTTAAGTTCTTACAACACCAACCATGCAACCATGGATTCTTTTTTCTTTCTTTCTTTCTTTTTTTTTTTTTTTTTTTATTTAATGGAAAGAGCTATAGTGCCCTGGGTTGGGAGGGGGTGATTCCATCCATTGGGTTTACTCGCCAAGTGACTGCAAGAGCCAGAAACGTCCTCTGAGTCTCCAGCATGAGTGCAGGAAACCAAGGACTTGGGCCATCTTCTGCTTCCCCAGGCACGTCAGCAGGCAGTGGGGTTGGAAGAGCAGCACCAGCGACTCGAAACTGGTGCCCATATGGGGCGCTACCACTAATGGCAGCAGTTTTACTAGCTGTGCCACAGTGCTGGTCCCTAAACCTGAATTCTTGTAGAAATTACTCATCTCTTCCTGCATGATCATTAATACTGTCTTGATAATGTTAACTGCACTTCTCTGAAAACTTTAATGCCCTTGAGAGTTCTTAAAGCCTCAGTATCATCATGGGATTCAAGATGCTCTTGCTTCTTAGTCCACTACTTACTCCTCACAAGGCTCTTCCTTCTGGACTCCTCCTGTAACTGCGGCAGTGACTAGAGCGGAGATGGGCATTGGTGTCACAGGTGAAGCCTCTGCAGTAGTTTCTCAGATCACTCCGAGCCTGCCAGATTAGTATCTGCCAGTGACTCTGTGGCTAGACTTAAAACAACTTCCTTCTGCTTCGTAGCATAGGTGCATTGAGATTTTTCTTTTTAAACTGTTCTCATAATGTTTCTCACAACTATTGGTGCATAAAAAGATGGTTGTTGAGGGACTGGTGTGGTGATGTAGCAGGCTGAGCCTCTGCCTGCAGCACTGGCATCTCTTGCGGGCTGCTCCATTTCTGATCCAGTCCCTGTTGATGGCTTGGAAAACAGTGGAGAATGGCCCAAGTCCTTGGTTCACAGCACACAGCGTGGGAGATACAGGAGAAGCTCCTGGCTCTCAGCTTCAGACCAGTCCGGCTTTGGCTGTGAAGGCCATTTGAGAAGTGAGCCAGTGCTTGAAAAACTTTCTTCATCCTTGTTCTATAAACCTGCCTTTCTAAAAATAAATACGTCTAAAAAAAAAAGATGGTTATTGAATGTGTACACATTTGACAAGTGAAAAATAATGTGCTTTTCTGAAATTTTCAAGGCAATGTAAAACTTTTGAAATGGCTAAGTGTTTATGCAAGTAGAACCAGAAAGTGTATATTTTGGTGCAAAAATATTTGAAATTTGTGCATACTAGGTACTCTCAAAAGACCATGGAAGATATATCTTGTGAAAAAACTATGCATGGTTATGAATTTTTTTTTTGTAGTATAGTAAACTTACTCTTCAGTTCAACTTTCTCAAAGTCTTTGAAGTGTCCTCAATTTGAAATCAGGGGCAGAAGAAAGCTGGAGTGTGAAGACGCACAATTGTGGGAAAGCCTCAGTTACGGAACAGAGCATTCGGGACACTGACTAGGAACAGAGTCTGAAGGAGACAGTTTCTCCTTGACGAAAAATCAGTTGTAGTTTTGAGGTAGACTATGATTTGTAAATACTCTAAAAAATTGAGGAACGCAGAGTGATGTTGTGGTTTTTTTGGGTTTTTCCCCCCCTCTAGTATTAAGTAACTGTTTTTTGTAGAAAAGAAGTCTGGAGAAGTGGCTGTTCTGAAGAGAGATGGTCGATATGTATATTACTTGGTAAGATGGGGCCAAGTTCTGAGGAGTGCAAACAGCTGGGCCACACTGTGTTGAGCACAGTGCTGCCTTCTAGATAGCCAGGATGTCAGAAAGCTCATGTGACAGCTCAGTGGTGGTGCTGTGGGGATCCTTGGGTTAAAAAGGAATGAGTGGCTGTATCCCGTTTCTGTGGACACAGTATGGTGCCATCCACTACAGGCTTTTGTCCCAAGACTTGCAGGATGCCTCCCATATTTTCCTTCTGGTTACGGTGGGATGGAAACGGCAGTGTCTCCTGAGCCAGATTCTCCAAAGGAGTTTCTCTTTGACTCCCTCCTGTCAAATCCTGTGTTAAGTAATACCCATTCTTCTCCTGCCTGTTCCTGAGTGTGGGAGTCTCCAGCTAACCAGATGGCCTTTGGCTTCAGCAAGGGCCAGCTTCCTCGGTCATGGTACAGCCTACTCACTGTCAGCTTGATGTGCACAGTGCACTAAGTGGGAGATGTACCCTGGATTCTTTAAGGCTGGTGTGACTGCTAGAGTTTTCATTCTAGAGTTGGGAACATTACTTGTTGCTATTTTATGGGAAACCAAAAGCAGGCAAGCATGGTTTCTGAGCAACCAGAGACAGGTTCACAGGATTTGCAGGTGGTATCAGTTCTTCCTTGTTGTAGATATTCCCCTTATCTTTGGAAGTGACACAAAGATATTCTCTAACTTGGTTTAGCAGCAAGTGACAGTAGGGGCAACCTGTCATTCCTTAAAAAAAGAAACTTCTCAGTAGGCTGAGTGTAGACGTCTTAGCCCTCTTAGTGGGTTTTCCTGGGAATCTCCTCTAACAGTATAGAAGGAGCGGTAGGACATTTGTCCTCCCTACTCAAGATTAATTATCTTGCAAAAATGCAAGTTAAATTATGAGGATATGGGCAAATGTAATGCTTTTTAATGGGCTATCATTTTGGAATAACAAAGTTTGAATTTTTTCTTTGTGTTCAGATTACAAAGAAAAGGGTTTCACACAAGCCGACTTATGAAAACCTACGAAAGAGTTTAGAGGCCATGAAGTCCCATTGTCTCCAAAATGGCGTCACTGACCTCTCCATGCCCAGGCAAGGAAAGCTGGGGTTCTAGGTGAAGATTTGATTCATTGGTGGGGTTTACTGTGTTATCCAGAGACGAACAACAGAGGAGGATTTCCAGATGAGCAAATTTCAAAATGCCAGTGACCCAGTTTGACTTTATGTGAAGAAATAGGCATTTTCTAGCTTGACTTGAATGAGCCAAATAATTCCCTGTCTCAGCCTCCTTGCTAGTGAGGAAACATCATTCAGTCACATTTGTTGAAGTCCCTGCATTCTCTGCTTGAGGCTTGGCCTCTGCTCCTTTAGCCAGAGAACCAAACCAAAGCTACTTGTTGTCTCTGTGCCCCATTAATCTTGTGGCAGGACAAGTTGTATGTAAATCATTACCACTTTTACCGTGTCAGCTCTGGTGGTAGCCAAGAGATCTGTCCCTGATGTAACTTGTTAGACTTGCTTTTGGGAATTTAAGGCAATAAAACTGGGTTCCTTAGCCCCTTTGTTTCCTTCTCAGGAAATAGGCCTCACCTCTGCAGTGCCTCTTGCATGAGTAGCTTTTAGTCAGTGATGGCATGCAGATTGATTCAAAGCCCTGAGCTACTCTGATTTTTTGTGACTTTGTGGCTACAGTGTCCCCATTCTTGAACTGGTCTTCAGTATATTCATGGCTTATATATCAGAAACTCTTGTGTATGTGTCATAGTTCTTCAGGAACTTAATTATCACATTATGATAAGAAATTAGCAGTTTTAGGCCTTATTTTTCTCTAAGGAAGTTAAAGATCAATAAAGTAACATGTTAGAAGAGAGGTGTCAGATCGTAGAATATTATGGGCTGCTGGAGGTTGCTTGCCAGAGTGTTACAAGGACCTTACTGCTGGATTGCAGCCAGCATGTCATTTCAAATCTCTCTTATTTTGCATAGATCTTGTCCCTCTTACCTTTTTTTTTTTCTTTTTTCACATTCCATTATCATAAGTACAATTTTTCCTGTTGATCCACAGTCAGTTTGCATCAGTAGATGTAGAAGGATAGTCTGGTGTCATGGCGGAGCTGCACAGTTCTAAGTGCAGGATGAAATAACTGGAGACTTTGTGGGCAAAGGAAATATACAGCTGTTGGATGCTGGATCTGTCTAGGAAAAGTCTTGGGTGACTCAGCAAGAATCGACTTCCAGACTCTTTCTGTGGGGTCTGTGTGTGGGAGATGAGATGACCTGTCTTTATGCTGTGGTTAGGTGCAGCTCAGAGGTAAAGGGGAAAGAGTACTTTGCAGGATTCCTTCATCACGGCCAATGGAGGTGTTTTGTCTTTTTCAGGATTGGATGCGGTCTTGATCGTCTGCAGTGGGAACATGTGTCTGCGATGATTGAGGAGGTGTTTGAGGCTACTGATATCAAGATCACTGTGTATACACTCTGAATGGATGCACATTTTGGGCGTGTCCATGATCTCCCTTGTCATCCCTACTGGGCCTTAGGACTGGCAAACCGACTTTAAATGGGCAAAGGAAAATTTCATGTGAAGTCGGTCTGTGTCACAGGCCAGTCTTGGTCACTGTATTCCAGCACTTGACCTGGGCTCAGATGGAGGGTTTCTTGGGATATGTTGCTGTGCTTTTCACAGGATGTTCGAGAGAGATGGCCTTGTTCCAGACAGGGAGACGGGTTACAACCTCAGTTTTGTAGTACGCTGGCGTCTCTGGCTGGCCACTAGGTGCCAGCATTGATTCTGCTTCTCTGTTTCCTGAGAGAAATTTTAAGTGCTTTTGCATTGGTTTGATATCTGGTGTCATTTGTACACTGAATTTTAATTATCCTCATGTCGTTAGACTCATCCTAGGAGAGGAATACAGGTTTTGTTTTGGTTACAAAATTGAGTTCTGTATTGTTCACAGTGAATGTGGGTGATAAAAACAGAAGAATAAATATTGGGGTTCCCTGAAGCTCTGTGCTTGTGCTGGTGTTGTTCTGGACTGGAGTCACAGGATTCAGCTGTAACTTGATTTTGAGGCACCCAGGAGCTCTTTGGAAAGAGTAACAAGATGAAAAATATGAAGGGACAGAAACTGCATCAGTGTGGTCAAAGGCAGGTGTTTGTGATGCCTTTATGATGGACCTTGCTGTCTTCCGTCTGCCCCACTGTTTCTGTGATTGTCTAAATTTAATTATGAAATAAATAAAATGGGAAATAACTGGCAGAGTGCTCGCCGTGGAGGAGTGACTCAATACGTCAGTGATCCTCAACAGAAATCTTTCTTTAAAAAGCAGTAAAGACCATTTTTTAAAAAAGAAAAAAAAAAAAACCTTCAGATTTGGTGTCTGGGTGAGGTGCCCCTATTTCTCTCTTTTTAACCGGCACGAAAGATCCTGATCATTACAGCCAAGTGATCTCAAGAACATCGAGTAAATATTAGTTCATCTTTCTTGTGATGCCAAGAGGACAGGTTCTCTTGTTTTCTTGGGAATTATAAAGTTCATGAAGTTAAGCCCGTGATTCAGGGTCAGAAACAGTGGGCAGAGAGTAGCTGTTTCCTCCCCACCCCTTTCTGTAGTGTTGGGAATTAAAACGGCAGCCAGACTTAGTATCGATTTTCTCTCTAGGGCCAATTCCGCGTCCACCAGTGGAGTTGCTTCATTGCCTGGTGTAAAAACACTAGGCTTCAGAAGGCACTTAATTGCAACACCAGGAAGGTGGTTAAATGTAATCTTTGTACTTTAGACTTGTGTTCCTACCACATTTCAGCCTGATAGGCAGCAGTTTCAAAAAGTGTTTCACCTTATGTCTGTAGAGCAGACAAGTTCTCTGTTATTGGTGTAGATGCAGTGCAGGGGCAAGTTTGTCATCAGACTTGCAGGCTGAAGGCTTTTTTTAAAGCTTTGTTTCCACACAAAATTGAAAAGAGGATGTGTAAAGAGAATAAAGAATATTAAAGCTGCACAAAGTTGAAAAAGGGAGTGATAAGTGGCAACTTAAAAGAATTGGAAGTATGTTGTTTAATTCTATGCAAATAAATCTTAACACTTGGATGAAAACATTGGTTTTCTAGTCTTTGTATCTTCAAAGGGATTATAGCTGGTTTTTTTCATGGAGTCTGAGCCTTGACTTTCCTAGCAAAACCTCATCAGGATGGACTGTATGAGGAATTCTGAGACTCAGCATGTGTGTGCTTGAGTGCTTGTTATTTGCAGGTGGTCTTGGGGTCAAATTCTGATGACTTATCACACTGGAGACCTGATAATCAGAACCAACAGGTTATTCCTGGAATACTAGTTAGAGTTTGGAAAACACACAAAAATTCACATGAATTTTGTTTCTACCACACAGGATTCAAAATCAACCATGTAAAAACTAGAGTTTTAGCATTCTATCCTGTCAGGTACCACTTGAATGAGCTTTCCCACAATGTATGTGAGCATTAAGCTCCTCCTGCTTTTCACCTTTCTCTAATCAAATGACTTAGCTTATTGGTGGTTACTAGGATGTGGAATACCTCTTAAGAGGGCCTGGCATGTTGACTCAACGGCTCAATCCTTATCTTGCAAGTGCTGGCTGTTCCACTTCCCATCCAACTCCCTACTTTTGGCTGGGAAAGCAGCAGAGGACGGCCCAAAGCCTTGGGACCCTGCACCCATGTGGGAGACCCAGAAGAAGTTTCTGCCTTCTGGTTTTGGTTCAGCTCAGCTCTGGCTGTTGTAACCACTGGGGAGTGAACCAGCAGACATGAGATCTTTGTGTCTCTGTGTAAATCTGATCTGCCTTTCCAATAAAAATAAATCTTTTTTTTTTTTTTTTTTAATCAAGGCCCTAGTGAGAAGTCTTCATGGGAGTGTCTCAGGTTTTCTAGACAGGTCCTGGATTAACCCTCCCTAGGTTAGCCCATGCCCGGGCCTTGCTTAGTACCCATGGTAGTGTCTAGATGTCCAAGTTCCTTTAAAAAACCTGGCCACAGGGAACCACACAATTTCTTTTATTAATATTGTTGTTTCTCTTTTTAAAAAGTTAACACACAATGAACTTCTGGACACGTTCCAAAGATCTCTGTCTTTAGACAGGCCTGCTGCCTTAAGCAGCCCCTCTGGAGGCTACTTAGGACCTTCAGCCCGCAGACCCCTGGTGCCCACATTGCTTGCATCTCTCTCCAACTTTTGTTTTTGCCAATAGCAGCCTTAGAGAGGCACAGCCTAAGTGAATTATAGCATGAGAAGTGTATCTTGAGTCTTCAAGGGCCTTGTCTAGTAGAATTTGTTGTGTGTCCAGCTCCAGGTGACATTAGGACAGGTTTGTTCCAGATGGCCGTACATGTCGCTGCTGTCTGTTGGTGGCAGCAGGCAGACCCTAATGAGAAAACAAAGCATGTTACTGGAAGCCCTGCCATTCCATAAGCTCCTCTATTTCCAGTTTCATCCTGTAGTCTCATGGCTTCAGCTTTATTCAGGATAGACTTGTTTCATTCATTCATATTGTACTTTGGCTCACACACAAAGCCCCAGAAAAGATCTGCTGTAACTCTGCTATTCTGTCATTTGTTTTAAAACTCTCTAGAGGTCAGCATCATAGTGCAGCCAGTCAGGTCACTGTCTGCAATGCTAACGCCCCATGCACTCCCTTCCCATCCAGCTCCTTACTAATTCTCCTGAGCAAAGCAGCAGCAGATGACCCAAGTGTTTGGATGCCTTCCATCTACACAGGAGACCCAGATGGAGTTAGGCTCTTGGCTTCTGCTAGAGAAATAGGCGAGAGAGATTTTTCATCTGTGGTTTCACTTCCCAAAAGCCTTGCAACAGCCAGAGCTGGGCAAGGGTGAAATCAAGCTGAGGACTCCATCGGAATCTCCTACACGGGTGGCAGGCCTCTTGCCCTCCAGATGTGCACCAGTGGAAGCAGGATCATAAGTGGAATGGCCAAGTCTCAAACCAGCACTCCAATACAGGGTGTGGGCATCCTGAGAAGTGATTAAAGCCAATGAGGCCACATCCCCACACCCTGTCACTCTTTTAAATGAAAGCAAATTTTACTTAACGAATGCTTACTTCTTGAGATCACCTTAGTTAAGCAAGGTTGTTCTTTTGAACTTCTAGTTTATAACTCTTTTCCATGCCATCTTTTTAAACATTGTCCATTTTAACCTATTCTTTAAGGAGCATGAGCAGCTCAAATGGAAAGGGAGGGAGTATGCTAACGTGACAACATAATATAGTTACTTTTGCGCACTTAACAGGGAGGCTTACAATTTGTGAAATGTCCAGTATTAGTCTGCTTAAAAATAATCCAACTTAGGGGAGCAGGTGTTTAGTCTAGCAGTAAGGATGCCTGCATCCCACATGGGAATACATGGGTTTGATTCCCAGTTCTGGCTCCTAACCCTAACCTTGTGCCAATGCAAAACCTGGGAGGCAGCAGTGATGGCTCAAATCATTGGATTTGTGCCATTGTGTGGGAACCCTGGATTGTGTTCCTGGCTCCTGGCTGTGGGCTGCAGCTCTTGCTAGCATTTAGGGAGTGAGCCAGCTGATGAGAGCTAGCTCTCATCTTCTTGCAATCTCTCTCGCTGCTTCCCAAATAGAAAATTTTAAAAAGAGAGAAATGGATGTTGCTCTCAAGCGGATTTATTTCTTTTGCTTCTGTTTAGTGTAAGATACAACCCTCAATTATCGAAAACTGAAGATTTTTTCAGTCTTCCATGAAATTCTCAATTTCTATGAAAAGTTCCTTAAAAAAAAAAACATTTCTGGGAATCTGCTAGTTGTTAGTAAGGTGTGTGAAACAAGTGGCCCATGTAAGGTGTGTAAGAAGATACATTAGAGTCAAACTTTAGGAACCTGTTATCAGTCTGTAGAATTTAATTACAGTGATAGTACTTCAATGAATTTAAAAGCAAAGAGTTTCATTTTCAGAGGTCACCCTTGGAAAGTCATTTTCACTACTGCTGAACACTGCTAAGCATGGTATGGTCTGATGTGAGCAAAGTGTGGTAATACCCTACCATTGTCTCACTGGATGCAAGGCCTGGACCTTGCTTTTTAAAAGAAATGGCTGGGCATTATTCCTTTTCTCTGTCAAGAGAACATCTTTAAGTATCATTTGTAGGGCAGGTTTGGAAGAGGAATATTCTTTTAATTTTTTTTTTATACTGTGGAAACATTTCATTTTCAAAGCAAAAGGAAAGTTTTGCCGAGTATGTTATCCTGGGCCAACAATTTTTTTCTTTTAGAATCTGATATATGTGACTCCATTCTCTTCTGGCCTGTAGAGTTTCCTGTGAGAGGTTTCCTGTGAGTTTAATTGGCATTCCTTTACATGTCAGTTGATTTTTTTTCACGTGCACATTTAAGGATTTTTTCCTTATGTTTGATTGAAGAGAGCTTGATTATCATCTGTTGTGGTGAAGATCACTTTTGATCAAGCCTGTTGAGAGTTCTGTGCCCCTCCTGGATGTTGTTTCCCAATTCTTTCTCTAGATTAGGAAAATTTTCCCTCATGATTTCATTAAATCCAAAAGCAAAGGCAAATGTGAAGAACATCCCAGTAAAATAACAACAGAAGACTAAATCAATGAATAACCCATTGCTAAAATGACAGGACCAAATTACCACCCATTCATATTAACCCTGAATGTAAATGGCTTAAACTCATCAATCAACTGTCATAGATTAGTAGACTGGAGACACATTTCACCAACAAAAATCAGCTGGAACCATATCATGGATTTTGATTTTTTTCATCAGTTTCATCTCTTCAAAACACTTTCTTCTGATTAAATTCTTCATTGACTCATAGATCATACAGTAGCATCATTTTTCTTCGAGAAGGTTTTTGATTTTTTTTCATTTCTTCAGCAACACATTAGTTATTCAGTAGTATGTTATTTAACTTCATGGTGTTGTAAATTTCTATTTTTCTTCCTGTTGATTTTGTTTTGTGGCTTTTCATTTAAGGGGATGTATAGTAACTGTATAATAGAGACTATCATATTCAGATGTGAGGATGCAGTATGCATCTATGTCCATACAAGGATGGACTCCCAATGAAGCTGTTTACTGTATCTTGACAATAGGATGCTGGACACCCTGTCATGGTCCATGCCCGCAATGATGGACCTATAACTGTGTATGGAAAAGCTATGCTATAGTAATAATATAGGGGAAATCAGTGGGTGTGGGGGACTTGGGGAGGGGAAAAGGGAAATCCCAGGGCCTAGGGAACTGTATCATAAAATGACAATAATAAAAAAGAGGTAAAAAAAAAAAAGTGGCTGAAAGTAAGTGTCTCCATGGATTGTCAGCTGCTCAGCTCTCAGATGCATGGGTGCCCACGTGTATGGCAAATGGAAGACAGTTGCCACAAGAAGCACCAGAATACTCAGGCCCTGCCACTATGTGGAGGAAGAGACAACTTCTCTTCAGGGTGTTAGATGTGAGAGATGCCAAAAGTGAATGGCCTTCTTGCTGGAAGCATGTTGGTCTCCGTTAATGTGTGTGTTGCTCCAGAATTCAGGGTGTCTGTGAGGGCGGTGAAGACCCCCTCTGTGGGAAGCTCTAGACCAGCAATTACAGACTTGATAAAGGGTTCAGTCTTAACATTTCTGAGGGAGCAAAGGAGATCAGACCAAATTCAAAAGAAAATAGTAAAGTTTCTTACCCTCTTTCCAGAGGGCAAGTGGCCTGTTTATCTCAGAGTCTAATTTACCCACAGCAAGAGGCCAAATTGGCCTTAATTGTGTCCTAATTATTTGCTTAAATAGCTAATCTTTACTTCCCACCCTATCACTTCTGCTAATCTTTTAGGAGGCTACTTTAGGGAAAGCCGCCTAATTTGTAAACATCTTTTAACCCTTTAAACATCCCTGTGCAGACTAGCTTGCTGCTTTATTACCCCACCTGCCTGCAGTCAGCATTCTTCCTGAGATCTGATGATGTACATTCCCCAGCAGTTAATGCCGTCCCATCAAGCCTAGTCATTTGGAAATATGGGAGTTGATAGTGATTTAAAAAAAAAATCCACGGGCCTGGCGTGATGGTGCAGTGGTTAAGGGTCCTCGCCTTGCACCAGGATCCCATATGGGCGCCGGTTCTAATCCTGACAGCTCCACTTCCCATCCAGATCCCTGCCTGTGGCCCGGGAAAGCAGTTGAGGACGGCCCAAAGCTTTGGGACTCTGCACCCGTGTGGGATACCTGAAAGAAGTTCCTGGATCCTGGCTTTGGATCGGCATACGGCATAGCATCAGCCGTTGCGGTCACTTGGGAGGTGAATCATCGGATGGAAGATCTTCCTCTCTGTCTCTCCTCTCTGTATATCTGCCTTTCCAATAAAAATAAAATAAATCTTAAAAAAAAAATCCACTTGGGATGTCTCAAGTTACTCAAAATGAAAAAACTGCACTTTGAGAAGTGAAAGACCTGCATCAGAGAAAACAATGGAAAGGTAGGAGGGTAAACGATGTTGGGAGCAGGACATTTGGGAGGCCTCCAGGTTTCGTGCTGATGTGCACACAGTACCAGGCTTAGGGGTTTTACATTCTCGCCTCTGCTGTTGTTCAGGAGCAACTTCCTTGTAAGTGTTGCTAAGGAAGACCATTCTGTCTCATTGGAGCCTAGGAATGTTATCAAGCCTGGGTATACCAAGTTAGTCTTCCGAGGTTAGTTTGATATGAAAGGGTAGGAAGGAACAAGTTTAGGGACAGAAACCTAGAATTAGGAAAGGAGACAAGGTGGTTTTAAGATTACAACCAACCAAAGTCTGAGAAATGTAGCCTTTCACAAGGGAAATTAAACATTAATACCACTCACCCCACCTGACCTCAAGCCTTATAGCCACATTAACTTAGGTTAATAGAGTAACAGTGCCAGGGCACTTGGGAAACTCACGTGAGGCTGAGCCCTGCCGACTACTTGAGGATGTCCGCCAACTTTTCCTCATAGTAAAGGAAGTTCTCCTGAATGTCCTCCCAGGGCTCGAAGGCCTTGGATTCTCCTTCTTCCTGCTCCACAAAATTCTGCCAGACGTACTCGAAGTCCTGGGGTTTCATGATGCGCAGTCTGCAGCCAGCTTCCCTCAGCTTCTTCAGAGCAGCCTGGATCTCGGGCTCTTCCCACATGAAGAGGCGCCCCACCAGAATGAGCAGGCGCAGGTTCTTGGTCTTGCCAAGGGTTTTGATGATGCGGTCAGCACAGGCTGCACAGGGGCTGGAGGACACGTACCAGGTGACATTGTACCGCAGGGCTGGGTCAAAGGTTGGCAGAATGGTGTTGAAGAAGGCTTCCTCTGCGTGGGCAGCTGCATGCTCATCCTCTAAGTAGCCCCGAGATGCTTGAACTTGGCCTCCCTTGCTCTGTACTTCTACCACATAGCAGAGGAAGGTCTTGTTCCGCCCGGAGCTGTACTCTACATTCCGAAACTGAAACTTAAAGAAGTTGACAGGCAGCCGTTCCCTGTAGTTTGGAGGTTGGGGGGGCAGTGAGAAAGGAGGGATAAAAAAAAGAAAAAGAAAATGTTAAGTTTTGGTTCCTAGGACCTCCCCCAAGAAGGCAGTTGTCTTATGAACAGTGCTTACCCATGTGATCATCAATGACAGAAAGGCATGATAAAATCCAGATGGGTTTATGGGATAGGAAGAGAGAATTTGGATGGAGGTGTGCCCTCTGATCACTGCACCAAGAAGGGTCCCCATACACAGTCTATGCCATCATTCCCAAAACACCACACCAGCCCTCCTCCGCCCATTTCTACCTCTGTGAACCTTTAACCTGGCTATAGCTTAGAATCACAAGAATAAAAAAAAATGTCAGTGTCTGGGTCTCACACTGTATGATTCAAGCCAGAATATCTGTAGAGAAAGGGAGCCTAGTATTTTTAAAAAGCTCTCCAGATGATTCTAATATGTGGCCTGGTTGGAAAAGCATAGCAATTTTACGAAGTAGGAAGCTTGTGAAATTTCTCACGAGGGAGCAAGACTGGAATTTTGCAGGAATTTCATGCTTTCATTCCGCTGCTTGTTGTGACCCTTGTAAATCGCATCTCAGACATAGAATGGCCTGACCACACTCTCCTAGTGGCGATTCCTCCAGGCCATATATTCCTTTAGGGGAAGGATTGTCACATGGTCAACAGCTGAGCAATTTTTTTTTTTTTTCAGTCTGTGAGGCCAAACCATGTGGGAACATTTGGGATAATTAAGCTTGTGTATAGTATTGAGTCGCTTTAACATCTCATAAGACTTGACCTCTACCATTTCAATGCTTATAATCCAGCCTTTTAGATTCTATCGGGACAGAGATGCCCATGTTCTCTGTGAGAACAGAGGAATGGTAAAAGCGAATTGGTAGAGGACAGATAAAGTATCTCAAGAGTTCAACCTTGATTCAGGAGCCATTACAGATTCTTACAGCAGAAGGATGTGTAACAGTGATGTCTGTGGAAAATTATCATGAAGGTAAGATGGAGTGAAACTGGGAAAAGCCTGCAACTCACAAGGCCCCAAAGGCGTCTTAGAATGTCGGACCCTGGGGCAATTAGGCAGGTGTCCAGTAGCCTCGGGCAGGAGAGGGATGGTTAGCAAATTAGAGGGGCAAGAAAAGGCCAGGCTTTGTGGAAAGTTTGGTGGCAGAAATAAACAGAGAAAACAAGAAGAATGAGAGAGAACGGTGTCAAGAGTTGAAGCCTTTTTAACATTATTTTCAGATGCGTGTGTGCATTTTTCTAAAACAGAAAGAAGCATGCAGGCTTAAAGGTTGAAGAAAATGAACTCTTGAGGAGGGTGATTGAAATGTCACAAAGAGAGGAAGGAATGAATGCAGGCTGCCTGGGAAGGCACCATGTTGTGAGGGTAGCCCTGCTGTCCCTCGTCTCCAGTCTCCACTCCTCTTCTCTTTCTGCAGGAAGGTCACCGAGAATCCCTGGGCTGCAGGGGGAATCCCTGAGGTCCCAGGGCCCTGGGCCCGGGGTTGTTTAGGGGTAAGCCTCAGATGCCGAAGAGCTGAGTAAGCCCAAGTTCCTTCTCTGCTGGATTCCTCCCTGCCCCCTCCACCAAATGCTCTCCACTCAAGTTGCCACGCCTCTTGCTGTCAAGTTGAATTTCCACGGTGGAGATGGATGTGTTTGAAGACCTAGCCCCAGGAGTCCTTTGGGTACTATACTTAGCTCTGTAAGTCCCTTGTGCCTCATTGGAGGTGTTTATTATTTACTTAACATTTTCTGAGAGTGGATGGCCTGATATTTCCCCTCCCTTCTTTCTACCCCTGTTGGAAATTCACTTGCACTGAATTCTTCCTCCCAGACATTTCTGCACCCTGCCGGGGGCTAATTGACTCCTGAACTCAAAGGAGTAGCTTTCTGCTTCTGAGAAGCACAAAGCTTTACCTATCATGCCCAAACCCCTTCTGGGTCTGCAAAGCCTTTCTGCCCACTTCCTTCCCCCGTCCAACCCAGAATCACCAAGCAATCTTAGTCTCTCAGACCCTGGAAGTATGGCAGCAGGAAATGAAGCGGTGTAAAAAAAAAAGCTCGTGGAAAAATGCGTCTTACGAAAAAAACTATGCATGAATTTCAACATTTTCGCACAATAAACTTGCCTATGGATTTCCTTAAAGTGTCTTCTAGTTCCAATGACTTCTTTTTGAAGTATGGCTTCTTGATTGGCTTGGGAGCTTCAGCAGTAGCTGCCCATGTGGCTACTCGGGTTTCTTGCTGGAACCCCTGAAAGCATCATTCCAGTTTTGCCAGCTCCCACTGCTGTGAAAGTCTGCATTTGAGCCCAGTGTGGCAAGCTGGCTGGGGGGTTGTGCTGCACTGCTTCCCCTAGCCTCTTTTATGTGCTGGCATTGTCCCCTCCATGTCCCCTCCCCTGTGTCTTTACCCTTGGCAAGAGGAGAGGACCTACAGAAACCTGAAACCCAAGGGAGAGGTGGAAAGGTCACCTCCCTATAAATATCCATGTCCAACCCCTCTCCTGGGCCAGCAGCCCAGAGTGTACTTGGTCCCTCAGCAGGTCCTCCTGGGCTAGGGGCCTCCTAGGGCAGAGGAAAGCAGGGAAGGCCTTTGGCTCCCAGGCTTGCTTGTGGGCTTGCTCAGGTTGCTAGGCAGTCTCAAAGGGCTTGTTGATCTAAGAATGAGCACAGACTAAATGAGGCACAATGTGCATTGGGTTCCCACTGAGGAAAAATCCAGGCCCTGGAGTGTCACCAAGGGCACAGACATGGGCGGAGCCTGGGAATTCTCCAGGGAGCCAGGTCACATGACCATACATCCATTGGGGGATTTTGTAGACTCATAAAATGAGACAAAGCTGTTATGCCTGCTAGTGGAAGGAAGGGAAGGGAGACGCTAATTGCTGAATCACATTATTTTTTTTCTAGTAACAGGATGTGCCTAAGTACCATATTTACTTCTAGCTCTTTACGCTGAAGTACAGCAGATATTTTACTCCTTAAGTGCTATGGGGTGTGTGTGTGTTGGAGTGATGGCCTGGAGAGAGATGAGATGCTGAAACTGGATCCTCCTCCACATCCACAGAATCTTCCTGTTATAGGAATCAAGAGCGTGATTTGTGGTCCCCGCCCCCCTCCCCCTCAGCCTCAGATAGCTCCTCTTTAAGTACCACTTCCTCATATTTTCTTGCCAACAAAGCCATTCCCACTTTATTTGCTTAGAACTAGGCTGCTGGGCAGTGCAGCTCTGCACGGAGGAAACCCAGAATCCTCATATCTAGCAGAACCTGAGGAGGATGGGCTGCTTGGTGGAGGGAAAGAGTTGAGTCAGTGTGATAACATCTTTTTTCTCAGGCATCCATTTAAAAAAGGACCATTTCCTAACCCTCAGTCTGTCAGGGAAAGGGAAGCAACCTGGAAGGAACAAGAAGCTGGTTAGGTATTCAACTCCAAAGCTGCAAAGCAACACCTGGCATGGAAATCTACTCCCAGCTACTCCTCTGAGCTTTCCTTGGGTAGTCCTCCCTGTGACCTGCGTGGTAGGGGTGCAGGTACCCGCTGCACCAGCCGCTCCTTTTCAAGTCACTTTCATAGTAGAAGCCAGGGTGGGGTAAGTCACAGAGAGGCATGCAGAGCAAGAGCAGAGGGCCTGGAGTTGCAGGCACCTCCTTACTTGTAGCTTTGCCCTCCCACTAGCCCTCCACAGGAGCCAGTGGGGCAGTGAGTGAACTGGGTTCTCTTCTTTATGACACACTTCCTGCATGCTCCAGAGGCCAGGCTGGAGGAGTGGTGGTGGAGGGGAGGGAATGGTGGTAATGTTGAAGGTACCTCACTCACCCCCTACATCTCTCTTCTCTGGACCCTGTCTCTTCTCTCTGGGCAGTTCCTGAAATTCTAGAGTAAGAGAAGTCTCATTCCATCTGGCATGCATCTCTGTTCCATCATAATCCTTTTGCTCTAGCAGGTTCTACTGTCTGCAAAAATGCACACGACACGGCTAGATTTGAATACCAACTTACAGCAGGTACATGGCAAAGCAAGGCTATGGTCACTCCTCACTAGGGTGGAAACTTGCAAAAATGGGGGACGACTAGCTCCTGTGTACCAGGACCCCCTGGAAACTTGCAACATTCAGAGGTAGGCAACCAAGAATATGCTCACCAAAACCTAGCATCACCTGCTATTCATATATCTGGAGCTTCTCCCCCTAGCCCATACCCTGTCCTGATGTCTGGCAGGCAGCCTAACACACAATGGATCCTCCAATCAGGAGCTGAGCCCCTGCTACGAGCCTGGTAATATGGACAAAACATCAAGAAAGTTCAAGTCTTGTCCCAGTGGAGTAAATACATAAGGAGTTTCCTCCCCATCCCCCCAAAAATTCATGGAAGACATGGATTATGGAAAGATGATGTAGGCATTTCATTTGCACTCAAATGAACTTATGTTCTACTTTTTCACGAACAACTCCTCCTTGGTAAGAATTTGTGAATTAAAAAGGAATCCCTTCTGGTGTTTTGGGCCCACTGTGGTGAGCTGGTGCCTAGCAGTCCTGAGGTTCTCATTCCACTTATCCCACTAAGATTGGGCAAGTTAATCTTCCACCAAAGTTGAGTTTCCTTCCCTGAAACATAAGCAATCTGCAGCTCCAGCCTGGGACAACAGCAGACATTCATTATGTACAAGCCTATGCCTGGGGCCTCCCCCAAGCCTCAGCCCCTCTCCTGCTCTCGCCTACCTCCTTCCTCTGCTCTGCTCTCACCTGCAGAGGTTTCTGTCTTGCAGTGCTGTGCTGCTATACGTTGAACACCCAGCTCTCTGAGACATAGGATGACCAGAAAAGGAGTCCTGATGTCTCATGTCTGCCAATTTCTGCCATGGTGCAAGGAGATTTCAAACTCCCATGGTGCAAGTAGGGGGCGAAGCCGAGAAGGCAGACACATGGTGGGGTTTCTAGCCCGCCAGGGTAGCCCTGCCGGTCCACCTGGTCACTTACCACCCAATGTCATGATTAGGCTTCGGCCTGCTTTCCCTCACGAGTACCCTGTTGAAGCACAGCCACCACGAGTGACTGTCCTGTTCCTACTGGGTGTGTCCTGCTCACTTCACCCAGCTTCAGCACTTTGGGAGCTGTTCCCCACAGGAGCCCAGGCTAGTGGAGAAGCTGCTTTGCTGATCCATCCCTCTGATTCCAGGGCATTTGGGCAGCGGGGAGGGGAAAGTGTTCCCTTGCCTGTGCAACCACAGCCACACCTCCAGGCTATTTTTAGCCATCTATTTACCCAGAAGGGCCCCTGGGAGACAGACGTCCACAGCTGTCACTTGTGACCAGGCAAGCGCCAGAGCCCCTCCTCTCACCTGAATTCTCAGAGTGCCTGGACTGTGCTAGGCTTTCTCAGCTGCAAGCCTCTGGCCCTGAGGACCCTGCACCTGGACAGAGGGGCAGCTCTGTCTGGGAGACCTGGGGCCAGAACGAAGGAAAAGAGCCAGCACTTCTGTTCCAGACTGGCTTCTCTGGCGGTCTGGGTCTTGATCGGATCACTCGATCTCATTGTCTCAATGTCTCGCTGGAGTGTAGTGCTGAGAATTGAGTGAGCTTATGCACTTACCCACACATTGTGATGATCAAGCTCTGGATTACCAAATGTAAATGACAGCAGAGAGCCTTACCCCCTGGGAACCCTTGGCTCTTGGGTCACCTTGGCAAACAAGTCTCGTTCTCCTGGCCAGTGCTGCTTCCTTGCAAGCAGCTGGGGACTGGGAACCTGCGTGTGACTAAGGACAGCGTGAACCAGCTGGCTCAGGTATCCTCCCACCAGAGAGCCGGTGGAGCTGAGGCTTGGCTTTCCCTGTAATTGTGTCAGTCTGTGCCCAGGTGATCCCTTAATCCCAGGATGAGGGTGGTTGGGTGAGGGTGGGCAGAGAGAAGTTCAGGATTAGAATCTACTTGTCCTTAGAGATCAACAAATGTCTGAGCTGGACAGGATCTTAGGAGTCCACCAGCACAACTTCCTCATGTTAGGAAATGATGCGAACAGAGGCCAAGACTGGAGAAACACTCACGGAGCTTAATGCAGCATGCTTGGCTTGATGGCAGGGTGAGTCCTTTCCCCTGCACTTCCCTCCCTGCTGGGTTTCCCTCCCTTGGCCTCATCCCACAGCCCTCCCTGACTCTCAGTTGTGCCTTCCCTGCTGTGGGCATTGCTGGGGATCCCCTCCTCCAGAAGGAAACCTCAGACACAGGGAGAAAGTGTGACCCCACTGTTCTATTTTAGTCTTTGCTTAGGACTCTGATAAGCTTGTCCCCTGCAGAAATGAAGGGGAGAAGGGGAAACTGACTCAGGGTTGTTCCCAGAGATGGCATAATCGGGGCAAGACTGAAGGATCTTATACACCTGGCCTGTTTGGAGCCTCTGCCCCCTTTGCTGGGAGCCCCAGATTTTCTGGCCTAGAGTTGTAAGTGTTGAATCTGTGCCAATGTCTGTGAATGCCTCGCCCAGGTGACCTGTACTGTGATGTCTGTGCTTCCTTAGGCCTGGATGTAGATGGACCCTGAGCAGGCTCAGCAAAAACTCAATGAGCAAAACCAGCTTCCCACCTGGTCCTGGGAGAGCAGGCCTCTTGCTTCCCTGTCCCAGGATCTCCTATTCCAGAGAGGAGCCCTAAAGAAAGTGCCAGACGCAACCAGATACAGGGAATACTCACGCGAAGACATAGAGAGGATGGGGAGAAGGGGCGTGGTACTTTGGAGCCATATTGAAATGTATCTTATCCTCACCATAGTTCCTAGGGCTAACCTCTACCCAGAGAGGTGCCTGTGCCCATCCTAGGAGACATGGCAAGTGGTGGCATTCTCTGGGCCCTTGCTGCTAATGTGATCCTATTATCTCAACCGATTCTTGGCTTAGCTCAAGAGCAGAGAGAGAGAGAGAGAGAGAGCCATGGTGTGCTCTTCATCCCCTGTACTACACACAGGTGCCGGCCCGGTGCTGCAGCACTGGGCCTGACCCTAACCCTGGCTGGTCCCAAGCCCCTCCTCTCTCCTGTGATAGAGGACCATGGCCCACGCATGAGTCTTACCCTGTGACAATCTCAAAGGGGGGCAGCTCAATCAGCTCCTTCAGCTTCTCGGGGTCGTCCAGGTTGTCCAGATCCTCCCCACCCTCCCCATTCTGGGAGGCAGATGCGGCGGCGGCCGCAGGGGCCTCTTCTTTCTGAGCCATGAAAGGGCTGCGGCTCAGGAGTCACTGGCGGAGAGGAGAGCTGGCAGGCTGGGCCAGGGCCTGGCGGCAGAGTCCCAAGCAGCTGTCAGCAGCTAAGCCTGACCGAAGATGATGACGGAAAGAGGCTTCCTGCTCTGGCCTCCTGGGTCACAGGCTTTATAACCAAGGCCTCCTGCCCCTCCCCCAGGCCCTCTCTCTCTCTGTCTTTTTTTAATTGAGTGACGGCGGGTACCAGAGTGGGGCAATGGAAAGTCTGGCCCTCACTATCCCCTATTTATCAGTAGGCTAAGACGGGAAGCTGGCAGGTGCACATGGTTTGGCCTGGCTTCTCTGTCTCCCTCCTCTCGCCATATATTCTTCCTTTTGTTTTCCGCTCAAGGTTTCTACCTCCATCCTGAGTGTAGGGGTGGGCATCCAGGGTAGGTGTCCTGAGACTTAGGGAAAAGATAAAAAGAGTTTTGAAGAGGATGAATCTTAAAGGGGCAACCACAAAGAGATCCAACCATTCCTGTTTGGGGAACGTGGGTAAATGCCGAGCAAAGAAAGCGTGAGCTTGTGGAAACTGATCTGCCTTTTGGGAACTCTCGTTGCAGCATCAAAGCCACCAGGCACCTCCACTGGTGACAGTGGTGGCCTTGTACTAAGCTTAGAGTGTTTGAAATAGGCCAGAAGTGAGTTGGGTGGTTTGTCTGTGAAGTCAGACTTCATGATGTCATCAGCCCTGGGAGGCCACCTGTATGATCCCTGTGTGACATTCGCAAAAGGGAAAGTCATAGCAGGGTTGAGGGCCTCGGTGCAGGTCAAGGCAGCTCAGAAGTGGCAGTAACAGGATGGAGGCCACACACTCAGTCTTCATGCTGTAGAGTCACAATCAGTCCCTTTATTCCTTTCATGGGTGCTTGGTGAGCAGTGACTCTCTACCAGGCACTATTTCAGGTTTTAGGGATAGGGAAAATAAAGCCAATGGGAATCCCTGTCTTCATGCAAGTAGCTGGGGTTGGAGGAGGAAGGCATTAAGCCAAGGCCTGTCTCTTTTATATTGGTAAGAGGCAGAGAAGGCAGAGAGGCAGTGTGAGGGGTGGGTCCCTTGTTTGTAGGATAGATACAGAAAGGACCCCAGAAAGCACGTAAGTGAGAAAAGATCTGCAGGAAAGAGGAAACTAATTATGAGACCACCGAGGAGGAAAAGGGGAGGGTATTTCACAAAGGCCATGGAAAATGAGGTGAAAAGATAAGCT
Source organism: Ochotona curzoniae (assembly GCF_017591425.1). Taxonomy (NCBI): domain Eukaryota; kingdom Metazoa; phylum Chordata; class Mammalia; order Lagomorpha; family Ochotonidae; genus Ochotona; species Ochotona curzoniae. The sequence goes on along the minus strand of NW_024466004.1, from coordinate 6,551,356 downwards.
TTTTTTTGATGGCAAAAAAGTTGTTTTTGAAATCCTTGTGTAGTTTTTCAAAATGCCCTTTTCATGAACTATAGAATACCCCATGTTCATGGATTTCAAGGTTTTTTTTCATATAAACAATTTTTTTTTACTGCAATTTCTATAAATTTCTTGATCGCCCCTGTGTTCTAAGGAAGGGAAGAGCAGGTGTGAAGGCCTGAGACGGGAGCATTCTCTGGGGACTAGGGGAGTTATCGAGGACACCTCGATGGCCAGGGTGACCTAGGGGCAGAGATGCCGGTGCCAGGAAGGGCTGGCGAGGGTGGGGCCTTAGGGGCCTTGGCTTTTTCTTGGTGCAGGATGGAAAGCCTTTGCCCCTGAACAGATGGGGCCCATTGTCAGCCCTGGCTACTGTGATTGAGACTGGAAAAAAAGGGACAAAGGAGAGCACCAAGGGACCTGGGAGAACTCTGGAAACTAGAGAGAGCTGGCTTTGCCCCTGAAAAGGCCCTGAGTCGGAGTAGCTCATGTGATAGATGGACAGCAGAGGCCCTAAGTTCTTGTGGGTGAGGCAGTGCAAACATTCTAGAACATTCTTTGAAAACCCAGAAGGTTCAGGTTCACCTGCAAGTGAACTTGCACCTGCAGGTGCACCACTTGAAAACAGCTTCCGATGGAGTTAGATGGAGTTAGATGGAAGGCACGGAATACTCCAGGGTATAGGTGGGGTTGTCATGAGGGTTTGGAAAATCTGGACATCCCTCCTCCTGAGGGTCCTGAGCAGCAGACACCTGCTGGATGGTTGGTGGGTACCAGAGTTTTGGTTTGCCTTGCGGCAGCGGAAGGGCGCTGGTTTTCCCTATTACTCAGCTACAATTACCAAAACATCTTCTGTCACTTTTAAAAGTGTCCCAATGCGAGCAATTATATAATCACTGAACCTGTTCAATGAAGGACTAAAATCAACATTCTCAAAAAGATTTATTTGTTGTTATTGAAAGGCAGATTTACAGAGAGAAGGAGAGGCAGAGAGTGAGATCTTTTGCATTGATTTTGTTCCCAAGTGGCCACAATGGCCAGAACTGAGCCAATATTAAGCCAAAAGCCAGGAGCCTCTTCTGGGTCTTCCACATGGGTCCAGAGTCCCAAGGTTTTGAGCCATCCTCTACTGCTTTCCCAGGCCACAAGCAGGGGGATGGAAGGAAGTGAAGCAGCTGGGACACGAACCAGTGCCCAAATGGGATGCTGGCGGTTAAAAGGTGAGGATTTAGTCACTGAGCTATCATGCTGTGTCCACTATACTTTAAAAAAAAATTACTTAGGGCTGGTGTGGCCTAACGGCTAAGGTCCTCTCCTTGAATTTGCCGGGATCCCATATGGGTGCCGGTTCTAATCCTGGCAGCTCCACTTCCCATCCAGCTCCCTGCTTGTGGCCTAGGAGGGCAGTAGAGGATGGCCCAAAGCCTTGGGACCCTGTACCTGTGTGGGAGACCCGGAAGAAGTTCCTGGACCCTGGCTTCGGATTGGCATAGCATTGGCCGTTGTGCTCACTTGGAGAGTGAATCATCCCGCGGAGGATCTTCTTCTCTGTCTCTCCTTCTCTCTGTATATCTGACTTGACTTTCCAACAAATAAATAAATCTTTTTTTTTTTTAGTTTTTTTTTTTGTTTTTTTTTCTTTTATTGGAAAGGCGGATATACAGAGAGAGGAGAGACAGAGAGGAAGATCTTCCCTCCGATGATTCTCTCACCAAGTGAGCGCAACGGCCGATACTATGCCGATCCAAAGCCAGGAGAGTCTTCCAGGTCTCCAACGCGGATGCAGGGTCCCAAAGCTTTGGGCCGTCCTTGGCTGCTTTCCCGGGTCACAGGCAGGGAGCTGGAAGGGAAGCGGGGCTGCGGGGATAGAGGCGCCCATATGGGATCCCGGGCGTGCAAGGCGAGGACCTTAACCACTGTGCCACCTAAGCACATTAGCAGGGAGCTGGATTGGAAGAATGGAGTAGCTACGACTCAGACAGGCACTCAATATGGGATTGTGGGCAACCCCAAAGCACCACAATACCCTCTCCTACTAAGAGCATTCTAAGCCAGAGAGGACCGCTTTGAATGTTTGCACAGGTGGAGGTAATAGTGCCCATGTCCATGATGAAAAGTACTAGCTGGCAAACAGTGCAGCTTGCTTATACCTTCCCAACAAATAACACTTACACATGAAAGCTGACCTCTTTCTTTTATTCAGTCGGCACTCAGTGGGAGTGCCCACGTGCCAGGTCTGTGTCCCACGCTGATCATAGAGCGGTGAATGTAGCACTTCCTGGCCAGGAGCAAGCTGTCATTATGACACCAATTAGACACCGGAGTGTGCATGATCTTATTTGATCCGCATACCCATCTCACATGAGTGTGATTTATTGGCTGTATTTGCGGCTTAGGAGGGTGTAGTGATTTGCACAAGATCATGTAAGGATTTGAGTCCTGGGCTCCCGTGCTTAAGTTCAGTCCTACTTCCTGCGCTGTATCTCTGAGTGATTGTCTCTGTTGTGCTATGAAGTAAAGTCCTTGGTGTGCTTGGCTCAGCTAAGAAAGGGTCAAAAAACCACAAGGTGGTAAGCAAGGAACACTCATCTTCCAGTTGGCTGCTCCCTATTGGGAAAGACCTTTTCCATATGGATACATTTTGATGGTCATACGTTACACAGGATTAGGAGGTAGAAACACACACACAAGCCCATTGTATCATTGTGTCTCCATGTTCACCCCTCCCTCCCTTTGTGATCTTGGCCCAAACCACTTGACACTTCTGGGCCTCAATCATCCCATCTGGGATCCAAGCTGAGCTATTGGCCTAAGGACATGTGATCTGCAACTCTGGAGAGCTCTGGGTGATGTTGGGGCTGGTACAGAGATGGGCCCAGCTCAGGCCTGTCTGAAAATGTGACCCCCTCCCTCCCTTCAACCACTCCCATAGACATTTTACCCTTTGATCTTTGGGAAAGAGCCCAGGGTCAGTCTGCAGGCTTGATAACTGATGACTTCCTCTTCCACTGCTGCTTTCCAGCCACCTCACCACCCCAACATCTCCTATCCCCATCCCCCCATCTGCCATCCCCGGAGGCCTCTGACCTGCTCAGGCTATTTATGGCCACCTCTCAGGGGCCGGAATTCCTTGCTGGTTCCTGGCTGTCCATTCCAAGGCAGACCAGGCTCCCAAGCCAGCCCCAGAGTGCAGCAGCTAATCTGGGGGGTAAGACAGGGTCAGGTGCCAGGAGCCTGACTCCTCCCCCTGCAGTTGTCACTACACTCTGCGTTGGCATGGTCCTCCCCCTCTCCCCATTCCAACCATGTTTACCCCATCAGCTAAGGCCTTATCAGCATGCCCTTCTGCACAGGCGGACACTGCGCGGGAAGGTTTTTTTTAGTTAAGGTCACAGCCCGAGCCAGTGAAGTTTTGGGGTCTGCACCCAGAGCTGTCAACATCCTCCAAGCTCCAGGTTTTCCCCACTGTGTGAGCTACTTGGCTTTCAGAGGAGCTGGCATTAGCACAGCCCTTGCTGCCAGTCTGCCATTGCCCTAAGTTCATCATATAGACTGAGCTGTTGAGTACTTACACAGGTGGCTACTATTATGAACCTCCTTTTTTTTTTTTTATGTGAGGAAACCAAAGCCAAGGAATTGGCCCTTTCTTTCAGAGTCAGGCTCTTAGCCCCTTTCACCACTCAGTCCCTTCTGTCGTCAGGAACCCTGAGGCCTGACTTTGAAGGAGGAGGGGAACAGCAGGACCTTGGGAGGCAGCTAAAGAGGCTCAGAAGCAGCTGTTACAGGGAGAAGGGGCCTGGGAAGCAATTGACATGTGAGGAGAGAGTGTGTGTGTGTGTATGTGGGCATACATGTGTGTCTATGTGTATATGTGCATGATTGTGCATCTATGTACATATATGTGTGTCTACGTGTATGTCTGTGTGTATGACTATGTGTGGGCATGTGCATGCTTGTATGTCTATGTATGTGTACACATATGTGTACATGGATGTGTGCACCCCCCATCTGAGATGGCTGTAATCGGAAGGAGCTGGGTGGGTCCAGGATCTGCTGCAGCTCACCTCTGCCAGTCCCATCTCCCATGATCCTTTCAGAAAATATTCAGGGTCCAAGGGAGGTAGCTGTGGAGGAGGCGATGGGTAGGGCATGAAGGTTCCTTGGGTCTTGGCCAGATATGGAGCTGCCCAGGGAGAGAAGAGGCCAGGGGAGAGGGGCTGGCGGTACACAGGAGCTTCACCAGGGGAAAGTTGCAATACTCACTGTGTGAAAGGAGACACCTCGGGGTGTGAGCATGGAATGGGGGCTTTATGTGCAGGAACAGCTGGGACCCCAACAGCGCGTTGCCTCAGAGACCCAGTCCAGGCATGCCTGCCTCTCTTGTCACTACCGAGACAAGGTATACAAACAACGGCTGCGGGCACCAGACAACCCCTGGTGGACAGGAGCCTGTCCCTGCTGGCAACCGCTCTGTTGACATAAACACCGGGTGTCCAGGGTTTCCAGCGGCCATTATCAGGGGGCGGGGGAGCAGGGGTCTCCTAGAGCCTGAAGCTAGGATTGGAGAAGCGCAGGGTGGCCCTGGGTGTCAGGTTGCTTCTGAATAGGACACAGTGCTTGCCTTGCCAGGTGGGACAGATGGGAACACCCAGGACTTTAGTCCTGGTCACCACGGTCCTCCATTCCTTCCGGCAACCAGTCCTGGCACCACCTGGCTCCTGTAGGCCTGCCTGGCGGCTGGCACTGGGAGTCTTTGATCTTATCCACGCACATGAAGATGACTAATAGTAGCGGGGTGTGGGGCGTGTTGCAAGGCCAAGGATCCCACTAGGAGGCAGTCGCACATGTACCTGTCCACTTTTGAGAGCACAAATTAAGCCCTGAAAATGAGATAAGTGCTAGGATACACAGATGGAAAAGGAAAAGGGCAACTGTTCGGGGGGCTCCTTGGAGGAGAGCATTTTTGAGTGGGCCAGGAAACCTCACAGATACGGACACCAGTTGCGCAGATGAAACCACCAAAGAGACATCCATTGAGATCCTTGCTGAGATCCAGGGGGCTTCTCTTTGCTTGCGCAGCAGAAGAGGGATCTAAGGTTTTGATGGGGTCTCCAGCAAGGAGAGGGGTTTTTGGAGTGAAGAAAATGTTTTAGAAAGCTCTGCCAGAGGGTGAGGAAGAAGGTATCACAGCCTGCCTGCCGTGACCAGCGTTGGAGACGGGCCAGCATGAAATTGAGAAAATAGGAAAAGAGACAGACACAAGATAAAGACTTTGGAAGTAGGCGGCCAGAGGGAAACCCCCTTCCCTCAAAGGGAAGGAAGTTCACCTAGGAGGCACGCTGCCTTGAGCTTTTATTGAAATGCTTGGGGAGTCAAATTACAGCAGTTGATGTGGTGCAAATGTTGACAGTCAAGTCCCATGTTGCTGTACATCAGCCAGTGCTGGATGATCAGGAAGCAACACTGTGATCCAGTTGCAGAAGTCAGTGTGTGACTGACTCAAGGATATCCTAAAGCACCTAGTTCTGAGGCCTTGGACAGTTGCCCAACTGCAGACCCTCGCTCACAGTCTTCAGCCTTGACCTTGGGCTTTTGCCCACTTGCAGACCATCACTTGCAGAGTTTGATCTCCATCACTGGAACGGGCAGTCTGTGAACTTGAGTCTAGACACACACGGTCTCTCCTGCTGTCTCATATCAAGTCACACTGTTATGTTCTTACCACTGCCTGCAGCAGAAGGATGAGACAACAGCAAAATCAGGGTTGGACTGAGATGCTCATGAGCATCAACAGTAGAAATCCTTGGAAACAATGTGTCTTGGGCTTGCTCTCTGGCTCTACAAAAAGGGGAGGTCTGCAAGACCGACACTGGTTATATGGGGTGCAATAATGCAGTGGCTGGGAGCCACCTATGAAGGCAGAACAGAGACCTTGCCTCCCTAGTCTGGGCCTGACATCATCAAAAGGCTCTCGAGGCTTCCTCTGCACCATCAACTGTAGCTGCTGTGGGTGGAGGCACTAGGACAAGGACACTTCCTCTGCTCTTCCTGCTTCCCAGCCCAGCCAACAAGCAGATCTTTGGCCACTGGACATACGCCTGCCAGATGTACAGTCTGCCACTCTCTGGTTCCATTGTGCAGGAATCATCTAAGTGGAGAAGAATGAGGGCTTTGGAGGAGATGGAGGAGGAGTGAGGAGAGAGAATCGGGTATGCCACCTCCTGGGTTTGCTTTTTGACCTGGGGCCTCTCCACACCTTTCCAGTCGCTGTGCAGAGGGACTCTTGGCCACTCTATTCTCAATCATGTTCAGACACTCAACCAGAGGCAATGGGAAAATATTGCCCCAGGACCAAGTCGCAGACACATGTGACATGGGTGGTTGAATCTATGCCATGTCTGGCAATTACATGCGGTAGCTTGGATAATAAAAGATGAGGAGCTGAAGGCAAGTGTGCTCAAGCTGTGCTCAGACCCAGGAGGTGGGGGTAGGGCAAGAGCTAGGGGCACAGGTAGGCTGGGAAACTGAAGGCTTAGATTTTCTTCAAAACTATTTATAAAAACAAGTTCGCAGGGCCCGGTGGCGTGGCCTAGTGGCTAAAGTCCTTGCCTTGAACACACTGGGATCCCATATGGGTGCTGGTTCTAATCCCGGCAGCTCCACTTCCCATCCAGCTCCCTGCTTGTGGCCTGGGAATGCAGTCGAGGATGGCCCAAAGCTTTGGGACCCTGCACCCATGTGGGAGACCCAGAAGAAGTTCCTGGATCCTGGCTCCGGACCAGCATAGCATCGGCCGTTGCGCTCACTTGGGGAGTGAATCGACAGACAGAAGATCTTCCTCTCTGTCTCTCCTTCTCTCTGTATATGACTTTCCAATAAATAAATAAATATAAAAAAAACCCAACAAAAACCCAAGTTCGCATATTTATTTGAAAGAATGGCAGAGAGAGGGAGAGATGGAGAGAGAGAGAGAGAAAGAGATCTTCCATGTGTTGGTTCACTTCCCAAATGGCCGTAATGGCCAGGGCTGGACCAGGCTGAAGACAGGAGCCTCTTCTGAGTCTCCCATATGATTGGGAAGCTCCCAAAGGCTTGGACCATCTTCAGTTGCTTTCCAAGGTGCATTGGCAAGGAGCTGAATGTGAATTGGAGCAGCTGAGACACGAATTGTTTCCCATATGGGATGTTGGGTTGCAGGTAGTGGCTAATGTGTTGTATCACAATGGTGTTCCCAGATAAAAAGTTTTTTTAAAGAAACTCTTATGGGATTCATCTGTTAGCACCTCAAAGCTTATATTGCTTTTTTTAAACTCTAAAAAATTAAAATTGTAATTATTGTTATAAAAATTATAAGACTGTATGAAAGCAAAAAATGGCCCATAATTTCACTTATCAGAGATAATTACATAAGATTTTGGCATGATGCACATGAGGGGAATTCAGAAAGTTTGTGAAAAATGTGATTAAAAGAAAATGAGAATTTTTTGTGAGCCTTTTGAAACTCATGTGTTCTATAATGAATGGCATACATAAATTAATACATAGCATATAACCTTAATTAGTATTCTTTTTTGCATTCTGCTTAGCTCTTCCATAACTTTTCAAGATTTTCTTCGTCAAGTAATTAAAAATCTCAGACTGTGACCTTTCTGCTAAGTCTGGGAGGGCACTGGGTGAGTGGATGATGTGTCCATCCCTCCCACATACATGTTTTCTCTGTTTTTGTCTCACACACACAGACGCAGAATTCTCTTTCACACTGCAGCCTAAACTATATATTCTTTTAAAAATTATTTATTTGAAAGACAGAATTACAGAGAGACAGAGGGAAAAAAAGAGTTCTTTCATCCATTGCTTCATTCCCCAAATGGCAGCAAAGGCCAGAGCTGGTTGAAATCAGGAGCCAGGAACTCCATCTGGATTTCCCATGTGGGTATAGGAGCCCAAGGACCTGGGTTGCCCTCTGCTTTTTCATGTGCAATAACAGAGAGCTGGATTGGAAGTGGAGCAGTTGGGACTTAAACCTGTACCTATATGTGATGCTAGGATTGTAGCATCCTACAAACCTGTGATGGTTTTACTCACTATGCCACAGCTCCAACCTGGACAAACGTCTTGTATGCATTTTATACTTGAAGTCACTGACAGAGTCTTATAGAAGTGCACAGTAACCACCTTCCCATTTCTACGAATTCTAAATAAAAATGACAAGAGGACACCTAGGATGGTGGCCGCATTGGGGCACACCCTGCTTCCCATCCCTGCATGCAGGCGCCTTCCCTCCTTTCTCTCACACTCCTGCCTACCGTGCTCTCCCTGCTCTCCCTTTTCTCCCTTGTCCTAGGGCCTCAGAGGCTCTTCTGCTGTGGGCCCAGGGTGGTTCTCTGGGCAGAGGCTGTCCCTCCACAGGCGATAGGTGATGGCAGCTGTCACAGTGAGCCAGGCCAGGTAAGGCAGCAGGAGCAAGGCGGCCAGCTTGTTGATGGGGTGCCAGATGAGTGCTGTGCTCACCACCAGTCCATACAGCAGCAGCAGGTGCAGCAGGGCCTGAGCAGAAAGGTAGGCAGGAAGAGGGGAGAGGCATGCTGGCCTTTGACCTTTGTTGAGCATCCTGCTCCCAAGAGCCAGAGAAATCTGACACCTGCTCCTGAAGGATCCACCAAATTACCTGCTTCTGGGGTCTGATGGTTTTCCCTTCTCTTTTTCCACCTCTGCCTTTGGGCTATCAAGTGCTTACCAGACCAGGGCTGTGGGCTTCAAAGAAGAGAATGAGGACGGTCCAGCTGACAGCGAGCTGTATGGCATAGAGGCCGAGGGGCAGTGCCAGGGGCCACCCAAAGCCCCCTCCCAGGTCCTTCCACACCAGGTAAGAGCCATAGCTGTAGAGAGAAAGGATCGACGAAGCACTCAATAGGAGAGTAGTTGGAGGAGACCATAGGGACCTTGGGCTCCCAAGAAGGAACCCTTGTGGGCTGAAATGTGGGCACTAGGGGAAGATGGGAAAGGTGGTGAAAGGGGAAGGGCATGGTGAAGTGGAGGTGGGATGCTTGGAGCTTGGGGATGACTGGCTGCCCTCGTAGCAGGCACAGGGCCTTTCTATCTGGGGCATTTATCACAGAAGGCCAGCTGGGTGTCACCCCTTTGTGAGCTGGTGTGTGCTGGTGGAACTCAGGATACAGGGTCTGAGTCGCACTCTAGTGGGTCCCAGGGCCCCATGGGAGGGGCAGGTGCTTACCCAATGATGAAGAAGATGGTGGTCCACACGAGCAGTACAACTTTGTATGGTGGGCACCAGGCCAGCTTCCGGGGGCCCTCACACCATCCCGACATCTGGTTGCTGGTGAACAGCCAGACCAGGATGAGCCCCAGGTGGGGAAGGACCACGAAGACAGCCCCCTGAGGCCGCATTCACCCGGAGGAGACAAACCTGGTGAGACAGAGAGGATGCTCATGATGAGTCTTTTTGCCTTGTCTCCTTGTCAGTCTCTAGGGCCCAACCCGAGGGCATTCCCTGGTCTGGAGCCATCTCCAGCCTGCCCCCACTTTGCCTGTTTTCCGGCTTCCACAAACTCACTCTCTACCCCTCTCACTGGGCACTCGGAGGACACTGCCCGCTGCTGGTAACTACTTCCAGGTTTCTTCTCTGGAGACCAGGGTCGGGTGTGACCATCTTGCTAACCATCTCAGCAGGTTTATGAGGAGGCCAACAATATCTCACCTGAGCTGGCAGTGACCGACGTGGCAGGATCACATTCTGAAACAGGAGCCAGAGGCTCCTGGGTCTCTGTTCTAGTCCCCAGCTGGGCCAACCCCTTGGCCCCAGGCTTATCTCACCAGGCCAGGTTGGCACTTGCCCGCAGCCCACCCAGGCTGGCCTCAACCGACACTGGGATATCCTCACTCCACAGCCTGCATTCTCACTGACTCCTGGAGCCTCAGGACTTGGGGGTCCTCCTACACCTTTCCATTGCCAGAGGAGCGGTTGCAGATGCTAATCTAATGCTGAGTTTCTTTGAAAAATAAAAAAAAGGTCTGACTTTTGATTAAATAGCAGCCATGCTCATTTGCCTACTATGTTGCATTGTCATTTGCATGTAGTTGATGTATAGATTCTCCTCCAACCAAAGCCTCACCAAATATCATTCTCATTTGCTCAAGGTACTCCAGTGTCCTTCCCCATGATTGGTGGAAACTGTAGGGAAAAAAGTACTTATTTCCTAGTTTAGGAATAACCGCTTAAACCACCCTTTCTTGTCAAGGGTCAGGACCCTTGTCCTGGAGGTTCCTAGAGCAGGGCTGACCAGTGCACCTGCCTGGACATCTGCCCATTTGCCTTTCTCTGCTCCTTGCCATCAATGTGTCTCTGTAACTTAGTTTTTTTCCCATTAATTTTCTGTCCCGTGTGGGACAGGCTGGTCCTCCCTTCCCCACCCCTTTTCCTCCTGTTGTTTACCATTCCCAGTACCTCCTTGTTCCAGGGGCTTGAATTCTGCCTCCCCTAGGCAGCACCCCTTCCAGGCTAGTGCCTCATGATGTATGATGCATGGAAGGTGGGAGACAGGGAGGAGTGAAGGGTGGGGTTCCCAGCCAATCTGCTTTTCTCAGATGACAAGGGTGGTGACACTGGCTGGGGAGTCTAGGTTGCTGCTTGCAGTGGCTCCAAAGAGCTACCCTAGTCTGCCAGATGCTAGTGGATGGCTGGCCTCTAGAGGGAGTGCCTTGATGCAGTAGCTTGAGAATTTGATCCGGTAAGGCCTGGGCTTCCTCTGACAGCTCAGCTCCAGGTCAACACATTCTTGGTGTCCATGGTGTCTGCACTCTGTGAAGTAACTATAGGTGCCTGGGAAGGCAGGTGGTGGGTAGGGGTCCTCAAATTTCACCAGAACTTTCCTGCAAGTGAAATTGCTCCCACGTGAGACAAACTCCAGCTTTGGAAATGAGTTCATGATTGTGGACACAGGGCCTGGGTGCTGGTGCCTGCCAATGAACATACCTCTCCCTGGTTTGGAACTCTGGCTCAACAGATCTTGCAAAAACTTCTCAGATAACTCAGAGCTCTGGACTATGAAGACAAATCCCTGCTCGCTTTGCTCCCTGCCAGCGTTTTGAGACCACTTCCTCTCCCTCCCTCACCCTGGCTTATCACGTGGCTGGGTTGATCTTCCCAGGCTGGCTGTTCTCCAACTGTGCCTTCGCATCTCCCCAGCCTGACTCCCTGGGCCAGGGTGTCTTGTACCTTCTTATCTCTACCCAGCGAAGGAAGCAGAGGGGAGGGTGTTAGAGTCAGGGGCAAGTACAAAAACAGTAGAGGAAAACACTTCGTTTTTTTGTTTTATCTTTGGTGCCTAGAATTGTACCTTTTTTTTTTTGGTAGAGTACAATGTGACATTTTGATCATGGTATACTTGGTATAAGGATTAAATTAAGAGTAATTAGTGTGTCCACCACTGTGAATATTTATGACCATTCCTTTGTGGTGAGAACTTTCAAAATTCTTGGCTCTAGTGGTTTCATTATATATAGTGCCTTACTGTGGACTGTGGTCACCCGACCAGGCACTAGGTCCCCAGACTGCGCCTCTAACTGCCCCATCTAACTGTAACTTTGTACCCATTGACCTGCCTGTCCACTTACCAGAGGCTGTCATGTCTGCCCTCCCCTGTTTATGACAGTATTATTTGTAATGACTAAGATATGAAATCCATCCAGGGTCATTGACTGACAACAGAACAGAACACAACTCAGCCTTATAAAACAAGCCATTTCTGCCATTTGCAGTAATGTGTATGGAGCTGGAGGACATTCTGTTTAGTGACTGAGCCAATCTCGGATAGACAAATGCTACCTGGTCACATGCACACATGGAGTGGGAACATTCCGATCTCATAGAAGCCACGGGAATGGTGGAAGTTCTCTGTTTTCTATAGGAGGTGATGGCTGGGAGGCTGATAGGGGGCGTTCAGCCCACAATTCCTCAGCTGCAGGAGGTCAGACCATCAGGACAGTTTTGACCCTTTACCAGGCACCTTGCAAGGATTAGCTCAGAAACGACATGGACGAGTATACAGAAGGTGGATGTTGCAATCTGCATTTGACGGACAAGGGATTGAAGGCCGAGAGGGTCCAAGTTACATGCTGAAGATTTCACAGCCCAGGCCGACACTGGTGCAGTAGGTAAGGCAGCTGCCTGCAGACACCAGTTTGAGTTCCAGCTGTTTCATTTCTGATCCAGGTCCCTGCTAATGGCCTGGGAAAACAGCAGAAAATGGCCTGAGTAGTTGGATCCTGCTAACCACGGAGAAGACCTGGATGGCGTTCCTGGCTCTCACCTGGGTCAGCCTGGGTTGTTGAGGTCACTAGGTGAGTAAACCAGCAGCTACAAGAACTCTCTTGTGTCTTTTATTTTTTGTGATTCTGCCTTTTAAATCAATCTTTAAAAAAAAAAATGTGTATGGGGCTTGGTGTGATGGCTCAATTGGCTGATCCTTCACTATATGGCTGAAATTCCATATAGGGGTTGATTTGTGTCTCGGCTGCTCTGCTTTCATCTAGCGCCCTGTTTGTGGCCTGGGAAATCAGTGGAAGATGGCTCAAAGCCTTGGGACCCTGCACCCGTGTGGGAGATCCTGGCTTTGAATTGGCTCAATTCTGGCTATTGTGAACCAGCAGATGGATGCTCTCTCTGAATCTGTCTTTTCAATAAAAATAAATAGCTCTTTAATAAAAAAAATTTAAAAAGTACATGGCCAGCAAATGGATCATCCGGGTGAGCAGCTCAAATGCATCCTCTTCCCTCCCGCCTGGTCATTCACTCATTCATTCATTCATTCATTCAAGTCTTCATGTGATACTGAGTCAGTAGCATCTGTAGTGGGAGCTGAGGAGACCTAGCAAACAGTGGGGACACTTCCTTACTGGGGGTACCTTCCCTGCTGGCAGACTCCAAGAATGCAGACTTGCAAACAGCCCCAAAGTTCTACTCTTTCTCCACAGGCAGTGTCCTTGTCATCTCCAAGTGTGGGCAGTGGAAAGAGCACTGGGTGGTGAGAAGATGTGCGCCCACCCCAGCAGGGCCACCAGCAGCAGCTGCTGAGCTCCAGTCTTCTCAGCGCCTCTGCCCAGAGCCACCTCCTCACAGTCACAGGTGGATGGGGAGCAGCCAGTTCAATAAAAAAGGCATGGCCCACCAACTATGAAGAGAAGTGCAGGTTCCATGGTCTGACCATGGAGTGCATGTGTCAAAGCTGAGCCTCCTCACAGTCACAGGTGGATGGGGAGCAGCCAGTTCAACAAAAAAAGGCATGGAGAGAACCAACCATGAAGAGAAGTGCAGGTTCCATGGTCTGACCATGGAGTGCATGTGTCAAAGCTGAGCCTCCTCAGAAGCTCAGACGGAGCAGTGACAGCATACCCAGTTGCACATGGAGGAGAGGCAGTCCATAGGAACCTGCAGAGGACACCTGGCACCACAACAGAGAACAGAACAAATCAATTAATTACCTCAGCCATGTGTTGGCAGTGAAAATCTGGGCAAATGGAGACTCTAAAGTGAACTCTGTCAGCCAGTGGATTCTGCAGAAATTTTATCATGCCTGAAATGGCGAGATTGGCAGGAATTTAGAACTATTGAGCTATCAAAACCACCTCAGCAGGACCCTCGGTGCATGCCCCACATTGGGCGCCTGGGATGGATGGAAGGCTGGGTGGGGCTTCTCCCTTCACCTACCCCCTGACCCCAGATACTGAAAAAAAAATGTGGAAACAATGATTTTACCCACTTTCCTGTAAAAAACAAACAAATAAACAAAAAATAAGTGTGTACCTAAAGAAAAAAAGGCATGGACAATTTCAAAAGCACAAGAAAAAGGGATTTGAATGTTCTCAAAGAAAAGATAAGCATTTGAGATGATGACTAGGCTGCCTCTCCTCTTTCGCTGAGGACCCAATGCATGTAGTATCAAAACATCACACTACTGTGGTCCTTGCACTCTCTCAGAGCACCTGTTCGAGTCCCGGCTGCTCCACTTTGGATCCAGCTCCCTGCTGATGCACCTGGGAAGGCAGTGGAGGATGGCCCGAGTGTTTGGGCCTCTGTCACCCACGTGGGAGACCTGGATGGAATTCCAGGCCCTTGGCTTTGTCCAGCCCCTGGCTACTAGGGACTTTGGGAGGAATGAATCAGAGGATGGAAGAATCTTTACTCTGTCTCTCCCTTTTGTTGTCAGTCTGCCTTCAAATAAATAAGACATAAATCTTAAAAAGAAAAATCACATCATAGCCTATATATAAGTACAGTTTTGATGAGCTAATCAAAAAAGAGTGACTTCCTGGGCTTTTATCTCAGTGATTGAGTGCCCAGACAGGGACTTGAAGGGCAGAACTGTTTAAATGTCCTGGAGAATTGTTTTGGCATCTCCGCGAAGCTTCTCAGAGCTGCAGACTCCAGTCTCACCTCACTGCTACCGCATTTTAACAAGGTGATTCCTGTACACTTTATAATTTGGCCAAGTTCGGGCTAAGGGTTTTTGCCTCTTGAAAGCCTTTGTCTGGGCCACCACTCACCAGCAGAGGTCGCTGTAGGGAGGGGTTTCAAGTGCAACACCTGTCTCCGGCTCCCCTTTTCTATCTCTCCCCGACTTCCCTCTGACCTAACAGGGCCCAGTCCACTGGCCTCTGAGATCCTCTGCCTGATTTCCCCGCCTGGGCTTGACTTTGCCAGTAGGCAAGGTCACTCTCCCCTACCTCTCTTCAGGGCTGCTGGGAGGCAGGGCTGTGGCGGGAAGCTCCAGGCCACTCCTGCTTGCATTCCCCGCCCATCTCCTGGCCTCTCTGTTTCTCAGAGAAGGAACTTCTCTTTCCGGACCCAGCAGCAATTTCTGAGAGCACCTGGACGATCAGCTGAGCACAGCTCCACTGGAGGTAGGTGGCATGAGTCGTGGTCACCTGGTGCTAGGTGGGGAAGGGCCAGGCCTGCAGAGCCTATTTTAGGAGGAGGAAACCCCGGCAAGGGCCACTACCCAGGAGCTGAAGGGAAGAATGGGCGGATGAGTGTGTTTGAACACGTGTGTGGTGTGCTGGTGAGCCCGTCCGTCAGGGGCTCACACTGGGATGCATCGCATCATCACCGTACTTTTCACTGTGATGGCTCAGGTGCTAGGGAGGTGTAGGAAGTGGGTGGGGGAGCAGGTTGAGTGCTCCCTTAACTGACCACAAAGTGAAATCTGCTACAGGAGCCAGCGCCTAGGGACAGGGGGTGCCAGCATCCTCCATGAACTGCAAGTGGAGGAAAGGCTACTGAAGATGACCTGATGCCTTGGGCAAGAAACACGGGAGGGAGGAGCGGTAACAGGAGGCGGCACATGGAGTTGGCACCCTGTACTCCTTCCTGGAAGGCTGCAGGTGTCACTCGGCCAAATCCGGGGGGCTTTCCACCTCCCTTTCCCCACTTCCAGGACAGGGGGCTGAGGCTGCCCGGTGTCCCAGGGGGCTACGCCGCTCCCAGGTCGGGATAATGAAGGCTTTCCCTGGGAGGCCCTGAAGGGCTGCGGAAGTGGGAGCAGTGGCACCAGAACCAGGGTACCCTGCTGTACCACCCAGTAGGAGTTGGCCCCCTGCAAGGTGGTTGCTATGGCAACAGTGAGCCATTTCCCCCCACTTCTTTCCCCTGAGCAACCTGTTCCCCTTGCTATTGTGGTGGACACTGCAGGCCAGGGAGTGGGAGGGTCCCTGGGAGTGGGAACCAGTATGGGCCCTGATGTCCCTTTCTTTTTATCCTTGTCTTCCAAGGAGGAAAGGAGAACTGGGGGAGAAGATGCGATGGAGGGCCTGTCATCCCTGCTCAATCTTGTCTCCTGTCTTCCTAGTGTGGCTGTGAAACCCTCTGCCCCCATCCTCATCCAGGGAGGAAAATCTGGCTTCAAGATCTGTGAAAGGCAGATAAAGGGATCCAGCGAGAGAGCCACAGCAAGGGCTTTACCACGGTGGCACGTGGTGTAGCTCCAAGAGCCCTAGTAGTAGTACAGTGAGGATTGCAAGGCTGCTGATGTGGCAAAAGCGAAAGCAGCAGTGAGGACTCCAGGCCGCCACCCCCGCATCCTCCACACTCAGGGCACTGTCAACTTCTCCAGTTCCTCTGTGCGCTCTGTGAGAGGTCCAGTGAGGGCTGTGCCTCCCCCCGCCACCCCCCGGCCCTGCAGAGTTGGACTTCAGAGCCACGGAAACATCCCTGGCCTCCACTACCCGTCTTGCCTGGGTCTTTAACCCTGAGGGTGGTGGGGGTAGGCAGATAGCTTCTGCCCCTGTATGGGAGGGGCTAGGAAGGGTGGGCACGTGGGGGTGCAGTGGATGCCAGAAGCTGTTCCAGGGCAGACAGCAGTGGGTCAGCTCCCAGAGGGCCCCTGAGGACTTGAGGACTGTACTACCTGTTGTATCCGATACATGACCTGTGCTCAGCTCACATTCATTTGAGCAGGAATGACCTGAATGATGGCATAGGGTCCAGAATCACTGTGTGGTGGGAGGGCAGAGCAACAACCAGAGCTGCCATTGTCAAAGGCAGGTGTGTCGGGGTGGAGGGGTGTGTGTGTGTGTGCTGTGGCGCTGAGGGGCTGTCCGGGAGGACAGATGAATGGATGGGTAGGGCAAGGGAGGGCAGCAGCAGAACACAGAGCTGGGATGAAGGGCGGAGACTGGAACCAGCCAGGTGTGGGGGTGGGTGCTGGAAATGAAGGAGGGTGGGAGGCAGAGATTGGAGGGGACACAGGTGCCCCCTTGGGGGACCTCATTTCTGTCTTCCTCCCTCCCTCTCTCCTTCTTCCCTGCCCCTTCCTTCCTTCCTTCCTTCCTTCCTTCCTTCCTTCCTTCCTTCCTTCCTTCCTTCCTTCCTTCTTTCCTTCCTTCCTTCCTTCCCTCCCTCCCTCCCTCCTTCTCTCCCTCCCTCCCTCCCTTCCTTCCTTCCTTCCTTCCTTCCTTCCTTCCTTCCTTCCTTCTTCCTTCCTTCCTTCCTTCCTTCTTCCCTTCATCCCTCCCTCTCTTTTTCTTTCTTTCCTCCTTCCCTCCTCTTCTCCTTCCTCCCTCACTCTTCACTCCCTCCCCCCCTCCCTCCTTGTTTTACTTCTACTGTTGTTAACTCTGATTATGCTCCCACTGGGTGTCTCCTGTGAGCTCCCTGCAGTTCTTCCTGGCAGAAGGAAGGGCATCAACAAACACACCAGGACACTGTTTTATCATCTACAAATGCTTTCTGTGTGCTCTCAAGCCATTCCCATGCTCATCTGAATGATCATTTTTTTCCTTTTATTGGCTTTCAGAAACAATTTGAAGTTAATACAAAAATGACTTGTATGAGGAATTCAAAGAATATAGAAAATGTGATCTAAGGCAATTCAAAGTTCTTGCTCACACCTCCCACCCTCTCAGGTGGTTGTGTTTTTGAGTTGTGGTCCATGAGAATGGTCTGCAGGTGTGTTCTTCCAGACATGCCCTGTCTGGGGTGGCAAGCATGAGGCCACATGTCTGCTGCACTCTAAGAACACAGCAAATTCCAGGTGAGGTATGCCACATGTGTAAAATTCACACAGGTTCCAAAGGCTTGGAACGGAAAGAAAATGGAAAACAGCTCATTGATACATTGATATTGCTTATCTGTTGAAATAATAGCATTTCAAATATACTGGGCTAAAAACATATAGTATTGGGCCTGGTATGGTAGCCTAGCAGCTAAAGTCCTTGCCTGGCACAAGCCAGGATCTGATATGGGCGCCAGTTTGTTTCCCGGAGACCCCACTTCTTATTCGGCTCCCTGCTTGTGCCTTGGGAAGGCAGTTGAGGATGGCCCAAGGCCTTGGGACCCTGCACCTAAGTGGGAGACTTGGAGGAAGTTCCTGGCTCCTGGCTTTGGATCGGCTCAGCTCCAATCATTGTGGTTACTTTGGGAGTGAATCAGTGGATGGAAGATCCTCCTCTCTGTCTTTCCTCCTCTATGTATATCTGACTTTCCAATAAAAATAAATAAATCTTAAAAAAAATATGGTATTGATTTCTCTTGTTTCATTTTCCATCTGCTGGTTCACTTGCCAAATGGCCACAATGGCTAGAGGAACCCAGGAGACTGGAATTTCATCGTAGTCTCATGTGCCTGGCAGGGACCTAGCACTGGGGCTGTCTTCCTCTGCCTTCCCAGGTGCGCTAGTAGGAAGTGGGGCTGGAAGTGGAGCAGCCGGGACTTGAACATGAGACGACGGTATCTCATGGCTTACCCTGCTACACCACGATGCTGGGCTTTCACACACTTTTCTATATTAGCACTTTTACCAGCAGAAGAGGAGAATGAGGCACATTAAACAACAGGATGAGCTTCCCACAGAGGCCATGGTGGCTTCTAAACTCATTCCTCTAAGTCCAGACCCAATTTTTTTCTGTGTCAGAGGAGCTCTCCTTGGTCATGAAGGGCCGTGGTGATTTTCTGAGTAAGGACGGGGTGAGGCTTACGTAGAGAAACTGATCTGACTGGGGTGTGCTGGTGCCCTGGGATAAAGGCACCTGGCTCCCTTGTGCAGTTCCCTAGATGCCAAGGCTTTGCTTTGCTTGTGTGAATTGGTTGAACACAGTTTTCAGTCAGCACATAATGATACATATTTGTGGGGTACAATGTTATGTTTTACACAGGTATACGTTGTGCCAAGATCAAATTAGTCATTACCACTTCTATCACTTTAAATGTTTCTCATTTCTTTGTTATGGGCCATTCAAAATCCTTTCTTCAGGTCTGGCGTGATGATTCAGTGGCTAAATCCTACCTTGCATGGGCTAGGATCCCATATGGACACCAGTTGGTTTCCTGGCTGCTGCACTTTCCGTCCAGCTCCTTGCTTGTGGCCTGGGAAAGCAGTAGAGGATGGTCCAAGGCTTTGGGACCCTGCATCCATGTAGGAGACCTGAAAGAAGCTCCTGGATTCTGATTGGCCCAGCTCTGACTGTTGCAGCCACTTGGGGAGTGAACTATCAGACAAAAGATCTATTTCTATCTCCTTCTCTCCGTAACATATGCCTTTCTAATAAAAATAAATAAATCTTAAAAAATCTCTTAAAAATCACAATTAGAAGACAAAGAAGATACATCAATACAGAAAAATCTAATAGCTCATGTTTTAATTTTACCCTTTTTTTGGATTTGATTCTCTATATACTCAGTTAAAAGTTTTCACCGGTATTATTCAGGATTATATTATACATTTTTTCTTATACTCATTAGATTTTTATATCAAAGTTATGCAGGTTTCTTACAATGAGTTGGAAAGTGCTTGATATTTCTCTGTATTCTGAAGGAACATATTATTATGTTGTTATTCTTTTTTAAAGGTTAGTAGAATTCAATAGTAAAACTATTCAGGCCTTAAGTTAACTTTAGGGGAGATTTTTAAAATGAATTTAATTTCTTAAAGAGTATGAGGTGATTAAAAGGAATGATTTTCTTTTCACATTAATTTTTTTGCAGTTGTTTTTGAAGAAATTTGTGCATTTCACATAAATTGTCAAATTATTTAATGTCTTCTCAAAAAATTAAAAATAGAGCTATCTTTTAATCTCACAATCCTTCTACTAGCTATATATTCAAAAGAAGAGATACCATTTTGTTGAAAAAACATCTGCATCCCATGTCTATGGGAGTACTGCTCACAACTGCCAGACCATGCGATCAACCCACAGATCCATCAACAACAACAACAACAAAATGAAAAATGGTAGCTATGCACAACAGAAAAGCACAGAAAGAAATTAAAATTCTGTCATTCATGACAATTTGGGTGAGCCTGGAGGGCATTGTGTTAGGTGAAATAAGGCCAGTGCAAAAGACAAACACCACATAATTTCACTTAAATGCAGGATTTAAAAACTGTATCACATACAAGTCGAGAGGAGAATAGCAATTCCAAGAGGTTGTGGAGGGATGAGGAGAGGAAATGGGGAAATTAGAGAGGGATGCAATGAACCAGGAGGAACAAGTTGAGCTGTTTTACTGCATAGCAGGGTGACAGTATGTGCAGGCAACACTGTGTATTTTTAAATCGGTAGAGGAAAGGATTTTGTTTTGGAGATATATTTATTTTTCTTGGAAAGGCAGATTTACAGAGAGAAGGATAGACAGAAAGATCTTCCATGTGCTTATTCACTCTCCAGTGACCACAATAGCTGGAGCTGAGCCTATCTGAGGCCAGGAGCTTCTTCCAGGTCTGCCATGTGGGTATAGATTCCCTAGGATTTAGGCCATTCTCTACTGCTTTCCCAGGCCACAAGCAGGGAGCTGGATGGGATCCTGGTGTATGGAAGATGAGGATTTAGCCACTAAACTATAGCACTGTGAGCTAAAAGTTATTTTATTTTATTTATTTTAAAGGCAGAATTACAGAGACAGCAAGAGATTGATCTTCCAGCCACTGGCTTACTTCCCTGATGGCCACAATGGCCAGGGCTGGACCAGGCTGAAGCCAGGAGGCAGGGGCTTCATTAGGGTCTCTCAGGTGGATATGAGGGCCAAAGAAGTTGATCCAGCTTCCACTGATTGTGCAGGCACATTAGCAGGAGCTGATTTGGAAGAAGAGCAGCTCCAACTGGCACTAATGTGGGATGCCAGCCATGTACTTGACAGCTTAACCCACTATACCACAGCAACAGCCCCAAATTTTGTGCTTTTTTTGCGTGTTCTCATCTTGACAGTTACTACCAATTCACTTCTAATATAGGCCACCCTTAAGCATTTCTTGAGTCAATCTGGTGGAGATTAATTCCTTTAATTTTTGCTTTCCTCCATTTGTAGAGGCTAGCTTTGTTGGGTATAGAATCCTTGGGTGAGGGCATTTTTTGTTTCAGAAGTTGAGTGTTTCATCCCACCCTTTCCTGGCATGTGTGTTTCCCCCCTCAGTTAAAATTAATTGATTTTCCCTTTTTATAAAAGGCAGAGAGCTGGGGGTGGGGAGAAGAGAAGACAAGAGGAAGAGACAGAATTCTTCCATCTACTGGTTTACTCCCCAAATGTCTGCAACAGTGAAAGCTGGACAATCCTAGAAGTCAATCCAAGGTCCTCTCCTTGGGTGGCAGGAAATCAAGCACCTGAGCCATTGTTGCAGGCTCCCAGGGTAGGCATTAGCAGGAAGCTGGGTCAGGTGCAGAGGTAGCCAAACCAGGTGCTCCCATGTGGTATGTGAGTGTACCAAGAGGCATGTTACTCCATGCCCAATGCCCAGCTATGGCCTGTAAAGTTTTATCCAAGAAGTCTGCGATTAATCTAGTGGGCACTCCATTATAAATGGTCTGACACTTTTTTTATGTTGTTTTTAGAAGTCTAGCTTTTCAATAATTTATTTTTTGACCATTTGACTATAATATACTTTGGAAATTTTTTTTTTGGTTGAATTTGTTAGAGGTTCTTGGGGCTTCCTGGACCTGGATTTGAGTCTTGCCCTAAATTTGGAAAACTTTTTAGTAATTCTTCCATCGAGTGTGTTTTCTGTACATCTTCTCTTCTTTTCTTCTGGAATACTGGATGATGTGAGTGCTTGTTTGCTTCCTGGGGTCCACTAAGTCTTGAAGGTTTTCTTCTTTTTCTAAAATTTGCTTTTAGCTCACTGGGTTTTTTCACAAGACCTGCTACTGTCTTCAAGTTCAGAAATTCTTCTGTCTGCTCAGTTCTGTTGTTGAGGCTTTCCATTCTATTTTAAACTTCACTTATTGAATTATTTAGCATCAAAATCTCTGGTTTTTTTTTTTAATGATCTCTCTTTGATCACTTTCTAATTCCTATCATTGATGTTCTCAAATGGTCTAGCTTTGTGTCTCACTAAGCTTTCTTGAGATTATTCTTTGGCATTCTTTGTTGGAAGATTCTTTGATTCCCCATTTCTTTGTGATCAGCACCTGGAGAGTTGTTACATTCCTTTAGGGATGTCACGTTTCCCCCTTTTTCATGCTTCCTGTGTCACTGGGATGGTTTTCTGGCTTCTGGTGGAGCAGTTGCTTCTACTAGTTTTGTGGAGTGATTTTCACAGTAAAGGATTTTCTGCTGGCAGGGTTCCAGGGTGCTGGTGGTATATTGTGCTGGCTTTGGGTTAAGGTAGGCACTTTAGTGTCTGTGCAGCTTTTTCAACATTTCTTGGTGGGGTCAAGTCCCTCCTGGCTCAGGGTTGACCTTGAGAAATTGAACAACAGATGCCAGGTGCTTGCTTCCCCATGTGTATCTCCCTGTTCTGCACCACCCAGTGCTGGATTCATACTCCTGCCTCACTCCGCAGTGGTGAGTCTTCCTCCACACTTTACTGGGTGAGGTTTAGGACAGGCTGTGGAGGGAACACCTTGGCCAACTGGTTAATGTACTTCCAGACGCTCAGTGTGCAGACACTGACTTGGAATCAGGTCTACTTCTAGATTCACTATAGCAGACCTGGCCCTAAGGCTTGGACCTTATCCTTCCCCATTCTGCACCTGAGCAGGAGGCATCTTTTCCAATTTGTGTTGCTTATAGTCAGAAAATAAGGCGATGCAGCTCACTCTGTTTTTATTGCACTAAAACCACTATGACCCCTCACCAGGCTTCTTCCCCCTTGGAAAGGTTGCTTGGTACATGAATAAGCTTTTCAAATGGGTCTTCCCGTGAGGAGACTGATGGTGGGAGATCTGACTCAGTCGTCATCTTTGGATATCAAACCTTGACCTCTACCACTTACCCAAAGTTGTGCCTGGCTCTGACTCCATCTTTTCCACAGGACATTGGCTGGCACAGGGGTGCAGCAGAGCCAGCAGCACCGAGTGACCATGTGGATGTGTGCTCAGGAAACCTTCTTCCAGCCCTCCCAGATTCTCCTGCTGGTGGGCATTCCCATGGCCAGCATCCTCCTTCTGGTCCAGTGCCTTCGATGGCACTGTCCTTGGTGGCTGTCAGGGGCTTGCCGGAAGCCAGATGCCCAAGAGGAGCCAGTATCCCAGCCCATCCCCCTGCCAGAGGATGAGCCCCCAAGGCAGTGCCCGCCAGCCACTCTGTCAGAGATGGCTGCCTTCTACCAGGAGCTACACACGCCCACCCAGGGCCAGACCATCGTCCGCCAGCTAATGCACAAACTGCTTGTATTCTCTGCCCGGGAGGTGGATCATCGTGGCGGTTACCTGATGCTCCAGGATGCTGGCATCTCCCTGCTCATCCCTCCAGGTAATGGCGCCCAACTCCCTTCTTGGCAGCCAGGTGTGCAGCCTGGGCATTTGGGCACCCCACTATTCCCCAGACATCTGCACCCTTCTGAAGGCACAACTTCTGAAGATATCAACTTCCAAGACGGACATAGCATCTATCTTGTAGGACAGTTTCCCAGCAGGTGGAAATAGAGTGCCTGTTTTAATGAATGACTCCACAGTGACAGGTCTCCAATAAACAGAAAAAAGAGCACTCTTCATAAATTCATACCAGGCCCTGTGAGGGATGGTGGTGGCCTTGAGGAGAAGGGCTGTGGCTTGCTTCAGAGTATATCCTACATGGCTCACTGTGGTCTCACTCCAGGCTGCTTCCCTGCATGTGCCCTACTGGGTGCCCTCTCCACTGGGTGCCCACCTCCACCTCACCTCCCCCACACTCTAGCCTAACTTCATTCAGGGGTAATTGAATACTTAAACTCAAAATCCATCCCAGCTCTCCATCTCTGCAGGTGCTGTGGCTGTGGGCCGCCAGGAGCGGGTGTCCCTAATCCTAGTGTGGGATCTGTCGGATGCACCGGCATTGTCCCGAAGCCAGGGCTTGGTGAGCCCTGTGGTGGCATGTGGTCCCCATGGGGCTTCATTCCTACAGCCTTGCATCTTGACCTTCAAGCACTGTGCCCAGCAGCCTGGTCAAGCCCGCATCTATAGCAGCAATACCACCCTACTGGACAGCAAGGCCTGGAAGCCCCTGGGTCGTCAGGGGGCGTATACCTCCCGGGATGAGTGTCGTATCCAGCTGTCCCACTTCAGGTAGGCAGGTGCTCCTTGGTTTGCCTCCCGCCCCAACCTCTCCGTATGGCACAGCTCTGTCTGGCACAGCCTGTAAACTCTTTGTCACAAAGTACCTCTCCAGGTCCTCTGTCCCCACGGTCCCATTCCAACCCTGTGCTGGATGGTGCATCCCACGGTTGTCTCTGCCTGTCTGGAGGAGTCTGTTTCATCTCCACCTCTGGCTCTGAAATGATCCCACTACTCCCTGTGCCTCTGTCATGCCTGTTCCCACACACTGAAGAATCAGCCCCACTCCTGACATTCTTCAGGAATCTCTCATCTCATTTCTCTCCATCTTGTTGCCTTCTGAAGTCTTGGGGACGCTCCCTTCCAATCTTCCGACAATCCACTGATCAGAAGAGGTTTCCTCTGTGGGAGCCCTGTCCAGCATGGGGATCCTGAACTCACCTTCCCCCTCTCCCCTGCCAGACAATACCTGTTGGTGTGCCACCCTGCTCACATATGCTCACTCTTGTTTCTCTGCCTCACCCCTCCCCAGTACCTTCCCATATACGCCCCTGTGCCACGTGCTCTCCTTCCCTCCTGGGGAAGCCCCCACAGAGCCCCCTTGCCAGTGGGTGCTTTGCAGTTGGGGGTTGGGGTTTCTGCTTCCCCTGGCAACCCTGCACACCTCTCCCTGCACAGCCTGTACACCTGCGTGCTGGAGGCCCCCCGGGGGCAGGCTGCCCGCAAGTGGCTGCAGCTAGCTATCTTCTGCTCGCCGCTCGCACCGGGGCAGACACACCTGCAGCTGCGTGTCTACTTCCTCAACAACACTCCCTGTGCCCTGCAGTGGGCTGTGACCAACGAGCAGCCCCATGGAGGGCGCCTGCGTGGGCCTTGCCAGCTCTTCGACTTCGCTGGGGCCAGGGGCGACCAGTGCCTGAAGCTCAAGTACATCTCTGAGGGTGAGGGAGGTGGGGGGCTGGGTCAAGGGGAGCCCCTTAAGGTGGAGAGTGTTGGGTCCCTCCCATTGGGCCTTTGGAATCCCAACATTTTCTCCCAGACTCAAGGAGATCTCTTGGTTTTTAACTTCTTCCCTCAGTTGCCCACTCAGTTATTGCTACCAGGGCCCCCAGGACAGGATGAGGCCAGATTTTGGGTGGGAAGGACAGGAAATGGAGGTATCCCAGTCTTCTCTACTTCGGTCCTCTTTGCTTTGTGGGTTACGCTCCTGGGATTTCTGGTGAGGGCCCCTGTGTTTTTGAGGTTGTGGGCAGGGCACACAGTGTGTCTGCTTCAGGGGGTGAAGGGGGGTGGGTCGTGACTGTGTGGGATGGGAGCAAGTTCACTCTTGTCCCTCCTCCCCCAGGCTCTGGCGCTTCCCACTCACTCCTACTGGTCCCTGAGTTCCCCACGCTTTGCCTCCTCCCCAGGTTGGGAGAATGTGGATGACAGCAGCTGCCAGCTGGTTCCCCATCTCCACATCTGGCACGGAAAGTGCCCCTTCCGTTCCTTCTGCTTCCGGAGAAAAGCAGGTAGCCCAGTTGTTGCGGCAGGCCCCCTGCAACACCTCTCTTCTCTGCTCACTTTCCGGGGAGTGGTTGGGAGCTCTGCCACTCCCTTGTTATAGCCCAGCAGCTCCAGTAGCTCCTGACAGAGACGAGGCAACAATATCCAGGCCCAGTCTCCACTACTTTCGCTCCAAAGCCTTCCAGGAGACTCTCACTGACTTCTCCAGCTCTCTTGCCCTGGGCCTCTTCTTCTCCCAGCAGCCATGTTCCGACTTTTTCTTTGCAGCCAATGAGAGTGAAGACTGTTCTGCACTAACCAATGAGATCATTGTCACCATGCACACCTTCCAGGATGTGAGTGGGCTGAAGGGCAGAGGAAGGGAAGAGCCTGGGGAGGGGGGAGGGAAGGGCTTGGGGGAGGGGGATGGCCTGGGTACAATGGGTAAGGGTTTGGGGCCGCTGCCTCTTAGAGTTGCTTAGCCTGCCTGGCCTCCAGGGCAGCCTTCCTGCCTTGCTTTTTCTTAATTTTCCATGCATAAACTCAGCATGAGGTGAACAAACCCAAACTGGAATCATCCCTTCTCCCCACTTGGGAGAACTGGGGCTTGGGGAAACGTGGTTTCTTTCTAGGATGACAGCCTGCATCTCGGAGGCAATGTTTTCTGTGATGGGGGAGTAATAGGAAAGAGGTCTTGAGGTGCTAGGATGGGACCTGGCTATCTCCCCCTCCCGCCCGCCCCAAGGACAGGATGCAATCAGGGTGGAGAATCTTGGAGGACTCCCGCACCGATCTTCCATCCCACCCACCTGTTCAGTGGCAGCCAGCTGCAGGGAGACACTCCCAGGTTGACAGGAGGAAAGCCAGGCAGGCTGGAACAGAGGGATGTGCCTGAATTCAGTGTCTCTGTTCCTCTCCCTGGTCCATGATTCCACTCAGACCTCCTCCTGGTGGCCTAAAAGGCACTGTTTGGTCATCATGTCCTTGCTCCCAGAGGGGCTGATGAGGGTGGGGTTCTGAGGCCAGGGGAGTGAGTGTGATGGTGGTAGTGGTGAAGTGTCCCTGGGAAACAGGTCCAGGAACAGAGGTAGGCCCAGGGACCACCTTACCACACCCCCCCTCCCCCATCACTCCCTGCCCCTTTGTGGTTGACTCAGGGCTTGGAGACCAAGTACATGGAGATCCTCAGATTCCAGGCATCGGAGGAGGAATCCTGGGCAGCCCCGCCCCCCGTGTCCCAGTCACCTCCATGCAACAGGTGAGGTGGGGGTTGCCCGTGAGATGTCTGGGTGGGTCTTGCTGGTGGAGGCTGCCCGTGAGAAGTCTGGGAGTCCCCAGGGCGAGTCTAGCACTTGCCGTGCGTGAGTGTGCGTGTGTGTCTCCCATGCTGTGTCTCTTTGGCCTTTCCCTCCGAGAGCATCCTCTCCCCTCACTCTAGGCTGCCCCCAGAGCTCTTTGAGCAGCTACAGATGTTGCTGGAGCCAAACAGCATCACGGGCAATGACTGGCGCCGGCTGGCCTCCCATCTGGGGCTCTGTGGCATGAAAATTCGGTAGGAAGAGGGCCTGGGGCTGCAGATGGGAGAGGAGGCTGGCTGGGCTCAGGGCATCCTCAGAACACAGTCAGGGGGGTGACTTGGAAGTCGGGGACCCCTATTCTCCCTAAAAAGGTTAATCTTCCTGTTTATTGCTGTGTCCTCCCTATCAAGAATGATGCTTGACTTTTAGTAGGTCCTAAACCAATGTATATCAGAAATCAATCGCCCTGGAAGTCATTGCATTCCTGCCTAGTGCTTGCCAGGATGTGTCCCGAGGAGCAGAGTGGCAATACTATAGGATAGCATGTCTAAGGATGCTTGGTTGCTTGGCACGGGTTAATTCAATAAATGTTGTTAATCATAACAGCCACACAGCCATAGCCCTATGAAGGAATTTACAAACCAGCAGGAGAAAATTCCTTTTATTAACATCATTAATTAATTAGAGAAAGAACCATCCATTGGTTCACTCTCCAAGTGCTGGCAAAGGGTGGGGCTGGGAGCTCAGTCCTGGTCTCCCACTTAAGTGGCAAGGACCTAAGTAGTGGAGCCATCACTTGCTCCTTCTTGGGCCTCCTGGAGGCAGGTTGGGCATCCTAACCGAGCAGGTATGCTCCGCAGCTGCTGCTGGAGAAGGACTCTGAGCTGCGACCCAGCACATAGACTGAGTGCAGAGATCAGAGAAGCTTCACCTGGAGAGGTGGGGCTAGCGCTGGCCCCTGGCACAGGTGGATTTAAAAAAAAGTCACCTGTTTATTGAAGCATGTCTTATGCACCTGCTCTGACTTGCAAACTATGGGATGCAAGATGAATGAGCTCCTGGGAGCTCCTACTCTAACAGGAGATAGAAGGAGTTTTAAAATAGGCCATTTGCAGGCTTCAGCGCCCTGGGCAGGCAGGCCAGAGCAGGGCAAGCACCAGGACTCTGGGGGGAGGGAATTGTGGATTTTGCTGTAGTGCCAGAGGCAGCGAGAGGAGGAGCCACTTCCTTCCTCTTCTCCCTCCTCTCATTTGCCTGCTGGCCCGCCCCGGGACCAGGTTCCTGTCCTGCCAACGCAGCCCGGCTGCCGCCATCCTGGAGCTGTTCGAAGAGCAGAACGGCAGTCTGCAGGAGCTGCACTACCTCATGACGATCATGGAACGGCTGGACTGTGCCTCCGCCATCCAGAACTACCTGAGCGGATCGCGAGCCAGCAGCCCCGCCCCGGCCCGCGGGGGCGCCCAGGACAACAGAGGCGTGGAGCTGGACGAGAAATTCTGAGCCGCCGGCGTGGGCACGGGGAGACTGGCAGGGTGCCTCTCCCCGCCCCCTCGTGTCCTTGGACGCCTCCAGCAGCAGCGCCAGGCTGCGCCTCCTCCTCTGGACTCTCGGAGGTGCAAGGGGAGGCCCGCCGGCTTCCCGCCAGCTGGGGCTGGCGGACTTTGCCCCGCGTGCAGGGCGCTCCTGCTCAGCAGGGGGCGCGGGAGCCCAGGAGATGGCCAGGGCTGCTCGTTGGGGTGGGCTGGGGGAGCTCCCCGCAGCTGCTTCTCTCACCTCACCCATCGGCCCGGGTCTGTGTGATGGGTGAATACTGGCCAGGTCCCCAGTATTCACAAGCACGTAGCAGGATACGATCCTTGGCGCTTCCAGCCTGGAGAGATTGGGATTTGTGAGACTGGAGCGGAGGGAGGGGGGGCAGTCCCCATGCACCCTTGTTGTGCAGGGGTCAAGTCGCGCTCCTAGGAGCCCAGGGCGGACCCTATAGCCGCCCTGCCCTGTGGCTGGATCAGATGAGTGTGGAAGGACCCTGGAGGAGTAGAGAAGGGAGGAGCCAAGTGTGCAGGGGCCTTGGAAGAGAATGCACCATCAGGGGCGTTGGGGGCAGGGCTTGCCCGGCTTTTTTTTTTTTTTTTTAATCTTGACTTTGTTTTCCTGGTTCCATGTTTGAAGCCATGTGTCTTGCCTGGTGGCTGAGCCTCTGCAAGCTGGGTGTTTCCCCTCGGGCGAGTGTCTCAAACCAGTGTTAGGAATCAAAGGGCTGAATGCTATGTTCCCAACGTGAGGCATCAAAGGCTGTGGAAAGGCACCTGACCAGGAGGATTGGATGGGTGGGGAGAGCTTCCTGCAAGATACTGTTTAGAGCCACAAAATAGAGGAGAGAGATGAAAGAATGCCCCACTCAGTCAACAAGTACTGATTCAATGCCTACTATGTGTAAGATGGTGCTGACAAAAGGCATGAATAACTCAGGACTGAAAAAAAGAAAACAAAGGGCTCTTGGAATGCTTTTGTTGGCAAACAGGTGTGGTTAGCTTGTTGCAGGGCAGGCAGTCTCTTTGGCAACACTAACAGTTTGCTTCTGTATTTAATGAAAATAAATTAGCTTTTTTCCTATGACAAATATTATATAATAAAATATGAAAGTTATCTTCCTGTGTTTTGCTCAGATTGTTTCATTTAGGTGACAATGATTGGTTTCACTGGGTAAAAGAGTACCAATGGGGATGGACTGGAAGGAAACCTTTTGGAGACTGGGCTTCCTGTCTGAAAAGTTGTCAGGGGACGGTGTTGTGGTGTAGCTGGTTAAGCTGCTGCCTGTGACTTGGAGCGTTAGTTCGAGTGCAGGCTATCCCACTTCAGAGCCTGCTTCCTGCTAATGTGGCTGAGGGGAGCAGCTGAGTATGGTCTAAGTGTTATGTGGGAGACCCACTGCAGGTGGGTGCCCTGGCAGTTTCCTCTTTTGCTTGGCTCAGGCTGGGGGTGCAAAGAGCAAATGCTTTGCCTTCAGTGCCAGCCCTGCCCCCTGAAGTCCTGTGGTTCTGTCTGTGCTCTCGCAGCTAGAGAGAGACACAACTTTATGCTCCTTCCTTCACCTGGACAAGTTGTGTTTAGAGTTTTAATTCTGCTGGAGCTGTGAATAGAAGCCAGGGAGGCCCTATGAGGGGGTGCAATGCTTTTTGGCATTCCAGTGTCTCACAATGAGAAACTCGAATTTCTCAGAATGAGTTTCCAGTGTCGGCAGAAGGGGATCTTGAGAATTCTGAGGGAAGGGAGGTGTAGGCTGCATGATTCCTTGAGGCAGATGGTGGTGGTGGTGGTAGTGGGGCTTTGATTCTCAAGTCAGAATCGATTGGCAGGTATCTGCTGGCATCTACAACTGAGAGATGGAGTGTTCTTGAAGGAGATGGGAAATTTAACACTTACCCTGGCTCTGGCACCAACTAGAACAGCTCTCATCCCAGAGGGTTTCAGACTCTCCATCCTTGCCTTGAGACAGTAGAAGGGGGAGGGGAGATCAGTGTCCTAAGGGGTCTCCGAGAATCCTGCTTCGATCCCACGGGCATGCGTGGAGACGTCACCCTGGAGTATATAGAAAACAGAACACTGCTTGAGGTCCCACTTTGAGCTCTTTCCCTGCTAGGCTACATGCTTGGATCCTAACAACCACCACATTTGTGACTTCTGCTCATATGCATGTTGTAGCAGCTCTTGTCCAAACTCCATCCTGTTGGGTTTGGGGTCTGCTGGGTGCGGTGAGAAGTGTGACAGGGTGAGGCCAGGCCTCTGCCTTAGGCTGATAGCCTTCAGGGCAAGCAGGTCACATGTCCTCAGCATCCTCTAACTGAAGAGCCACACCCCCACTAGCATCTACATCTACACTGTCCAACCAAAATATGGCAACAGTTCATAGATAATTTTAACTTTCCTAGTAGTTTGCTAATGGCCTGGGAAAAACATCAGAGGAAGGCCCAAGTGGTTAGGTCCTTATCACCTGGGTGGGAGACCTGGATGAAGCTCCTGGATCCTGGTTTTGGTCTGACTCAACCTTGGCTGTTGTGGCCACTTGGGCACTGAACCAGCAGATGGAAGATTTCTCTCTCTCCTCTCCCAGTCTTTCTCTTTTCCTCTGATTTTCAAATAAAAATAAATAAATCTTTAAAAAGTGTAAAAGAAACAGGTGAAGCCACTCACCCACTTTTTAAATTCAAGAAGCAGCAAGAGAGAGAGAGAGAGAGATTGAGAGAGAACCAGCCCATCAGCTGGGTTTCTTCCAAAATGCCCTTAGTGGTCAGGGCTGGGCCATGCTAAAGTCAGGACCCAGGACCTCCATCTGGTTCTCCCATGTGGGTGGCAAGGACCACTGCTTGAGCCTCACCTGCTGCCTCCCAGATCTGCCGTGTCAAGAAGCTGGCATCACGCAGAGTGGGACTTGAACCCGGGCATTCTGATAGGGGATGTGGGCATCTTAACTGGTGTCTTAATCTCTAGGCTATGCCTGATCCAAAGTCAATGTTAATAATATTCTGTTTAACCTGATCTATCCAGGGTATCATCATTTCCACATATAATCAATATGCAATTAATGGTGTATTATAAGCTCTTTTGTCATATTATTTGGAGTCTGATGTATATACCTGCCATTGCAGAATGCCTCGAATTGAATACTAACTTCTTATTGGAAATACCTAAGCTGTATTTAGATTTTCATAAAATTTACAAATGGGAAATTACATTTGCCTACATACAAGTTAAGCAAAAGCTTTCCAGAAGTGGAATTAGATATCAATTAAGTTAATTAAAATGAAAGCAAAGATTAGCTCCTCAGTTGCACTAGTGATATTTCAAATGTTTGATAGCTGTGTGCAGCTGGTGGGTATCATTCATGGACAGGCAAGGTCCAGATGACGGATCCAGTTGAATATATTTTGGCATTTATGTATTCATTAGATATTTGCAGAATACCCACTGTGTGCTAAGTCCTGCCCAAACTGCTGATGATAAAAATTCAATAAGGAGTTGAATAGCAGTTCAACCTCTAGGATAGTGGGAGTTAGAGAGAAATGGGCAGGCACTTTCCTTCCATGATTCTTTGCACCTGACTCAAGAAGAAAATTAGCGGGGTAGTCCAAACCAGCATTCTCTATTGCAGAGATGGTGCACATTACAGCCTGGTGTAAATGCCACGGATTCAGCACCAGGCATTCCAGTTTACTCACAGGATCCACTCTGGCTGGTTGAGGAAGATGGGGTTCTTAAAGGATATTGGAGGATAAAAGATCATTTGAAGGACTTGGGAAATGGTGTGAGGTCAAGTTTCCAGGAACAACACCCTACTCTCTGCTGCAGGGTCACCTCATGTGGAGAGACTGGGATCGCTGTGCTTGCTGGCTCTGAACACTAGGTATCAGGAACTTGGCCTTTCTGCAACCATCGCTGTCACCACTCTCCATGCTATTTCTGAATCAGGAACCAATGACATTCACTTCTGAGATGTGAGGCGCCTGCTGCTGTCCAGGCCCAGAGGAAACTCCAGCCACCACCTGCATCTTCATGGTGCTTTCTTCAGAGTTGAATCTCAGGTAGGGGTAACAGGCTGTCAGACTCCAAGTCCACATGCCTGAGTCCCAGCTGCAAAGATGTCTGGAAATTGGCATTTTGACTTCAGTACTGGGGAGGAGGGAGCCACTATATACAAATATTCCCATGTAAGGAAAAGTTACTCAAAAGTTGAATGGGAAGAGTGGTTTTGTGGGTTAAAATCCTATCTGCATTGCTGACATCCTGTGTGAACACCATTTGGAGTCCTGGCTACTACAGTTCTGATCCAGCTCCCTGCTAATGTTTATGACAAATCAGTGAAACACAGTCAGAAGCTTCTTCCGGGTCTCCCACGTGGGTGCAGGGTCCCAAAGCTTTTTGGGTCATCCTCGACTGTTTTTTTAGGCCATAAGCAGGGAGCTGGATGGGAAATGGTGCTGCCAGCATTAGAACTGACACCCATGTGGGATCCCGGGCATGCATAAGGTGGGGACTTTAGCCATTAGGCTACTGTGCTGGGCCCACAAAAATAAATCTTTTAAGAAAAAAAATAAATGACAAGGCACCAGTGTTATGGTGCCACATGTTACGCTATTAGCTGCAACTCCAACATTCCATATAGGATTTCTGACTTGAGTTCAAGCTGATCAGCTTCTGAAACTGCTCCCTGCTTACATGCTTGAGAAAGTAGCAGAAGATGACCCAAGTCCTTGGGCTCCTGCCATCCATATGGGATACCCAGACAGAGCTCCAGGCTCCTGGCTTCAGTCTGGCTTAGCTCCAGCTATTCGAGCCATGTGGGCAGTAAATCAGTGGATGGAAGATCTCTCCTCTCTCCTTTTATCTATCTCTCCCTGTTTTTCCCTCTCCCTTGCATTTCAAATGCACAAAATAAAATCTTTGCTTAAGTTGATTGAAAGTCATGAATATGACAGATGTCTCCCGCATTCACGGTGTAGTAAATGCTGTGCCTCATCTGACAAACTGTTCGCAAGCAGAATCCCATGTTTAGAAGGTACCAGCGTGAGGCCCTCACCTTTCTAGTCTCCTCAACGAAACTAGACTGCACACATCTCGAGAATGGCTCTCCTGCCAGCGGTCGCAATGGTGATTTCTCAGTCCAGAATCAGACTTTGGAATGTCTCATAAATGTTATGGGGTGATGTTTGTGTCCACCCCAAACTCATATGTTGACATTCTAATGCTCACAGTGAAGGTATTAGGAGGTGGAGGACTTTGGAGAAGTGACTGAGTTCTCAGAAATGGGATTAGCTCTCTTAGGACAGAGACCCTACCCCCACACTCATGCCACTGTGTGAGGACATGGCACGTAGATGCCATTTATGAACCCTTTCCACAAATAGACCCTTAGCAGGCAACAATTGTGCTGGAGCTTCCAGTTTCCAACATTGTGAGAAGTAAGTTTCAGTTGGTTACAAGCCATCCCATCTATGGCACTTTTGTCATTGCATCCAGAGTGAACTAAGACCATCAGTGTCCGGTGAGTGTTCGCCAGCAGCGGTGGATGAGTTTACTTGATGGCTCCTCTAGCTTCATGAGCCTTCATGAGCTGCAAGGGTTGGAAAGAAAATTGGATTTCCCAGACTGCTTGGCAGATGAAGGTGTAGCAATATTTATCGACTGTCAATCGGCTGAACCCATGCAGGATTTGGGCTTGAGATGGAATCAAGTGGAGAGTAGATGAAGACTCAAGATGGATCCTCATATTTTTAAGAATTACAAGTTCAGCTTCAAAAATATTCTTGCACTCCTCATTGTCACTGGTGAACTACCCAGGCTCTATAATATATTTGTGTAGCAACTGGCTAGACACCAAGTGCACTGTGTACCGTCAGGACTCCCGGCCAATGGACCGATAGAGTGTTTGTCTCCTTTATTCTGTGATCATTCTTTTGCTGCTCAGCTGGCATGTAAGGGACTATTATGAAAGGACAGTGAGAGAGATGACAATTTTCTTAAAATGTCCCTACCTAGCCAAAATAGACTACTCCTACAATGATTTCTCCTCCCCAAATTAAAAAAAGAAACAGACCAAAATATATATTTGACCTGTGATATACAGCAGCCTTTGAGTGGTTTTCCATGAGACTTGTGTTGCATGTTCATTTTGAAGTCTTATGGATGTATGGTTAGTCATTTTCTCAGCTCATATTTGATGGTTTATTATGTGCTTTGACTCATGGTGGAACCTTCTTTTTATTGTCTTATCTTTAGGTCGTCTTTCTCATGCTGGCTTTAATCCAGCCCATGAGAGATGTCATGGCTCTTGGCTGACAAACAGCTGACATCAATCCTAGTTGATTAGTGCTATGTTGTCATAAAGACATTAGACCACGGACAGGAATAGGCTTAATATTAACAATTGATCTTCAGGTGGGAATAGATGCAGTGTCTACACAAACTCAGAAAGATGTGATCAGAAAATGAAGAATAACGTTTGGGCAATGCTGAGGAGGATGAAGAAAGGGTGATAAAAAGCTTCTCCATGGAGCAGAGGGTGCAGATGAAGGTGGGGGTTGGTCCACGGCCTGGTTAAGACAGGAGCCAGTCTTTCTGTGCATGGGAACCCAAACAAAGCTGGAGCCAAGAGCCTGGTGTGATGGCTCAGTGGCTAAATGGCTAAATCCTAACCTTGCAGGATGTCAGGATGTCATATGAATGCTGATTTGTGCCAGAACTGCTCCACTTCCCTTCCAGTTCCCAGCTTGTGGTCTGGGAAAGCAGTAAAGGATGGCCCAAAGCCTTGAGACCCTGCACCCACATGGGAGAGCCAGAAAAAGCTCTTGTCTCCTGGCTTCTTATTGGCTCAGCTCTGGCTATTGTGGCCACTTAGGGAGTGAACCAGCAGATGAAAGATCTTTCTCTCTTTCTCTCTGTAGATCCGCCTTTCCAATAAAAACAAGTAAATCTTTAAAAAAAAAATGAAGCTTGAGCTAAGCGTTTGACAGAGAAGGGGACCTGGTTGTCTAGGAATCTGCAGGGAATCCTTGCGCGCATTGCTCATGCAGTGTCAAGCTTCTGGCCATCTTGCTGAAGACAGTGCTTGTGACCTGTGGACAGCGTGCAACAGGGGACCACTTTTAGGGCATAGGATTGGAGGCTTTGGGAAGGTCAGGTCTGGACACTGCTGCTCACTGCCTGCTCCAGCTGTCATTTCTGCCTGTGACCCCACTCTACTTCCTTCTAGGTGGGTCAGGTACGACTCAGGTGAGTTCCTCCTTGGGAGTAGATCCGGTGACTCCTTGAATTCAACGTCTGTTCCTTTCCTTCAGTAAACTCCCATCCATGTGTTTGATCTCATCAAAGCAGAATGTGCTTCCATTCCCTTCAAACCCACTCTTGCAAGCCAGATGAAATGAGCAAAGGGTCTAGGGCCTCCCAGACTTGGCTGGCTACACTTTCAAACTGGCTCCTGCACCTCCCAGAAAGTCATATCATGTCTTTGAGGTTCTGGAGCTTACTCTGGGGGCTGGGGCTCATATCATCCTCCCTGGAAGCGTTATGAGGGTCAATGAGGCTGTGAATTGCAGCCCAGAGCCCACAGGTGGTCTGCTTCAGGATTATCAAGGACCCCTGTCTCCTTTATAACACCAGGCAGGGCCCTGGGCTCTACTTACCATTTGGCGTTAAAGGATTCCAACTTCCTTCCCAAAGCACCCCAGCTCCATCTTGCCCACTGGCAGGTGCTCCAGAGGCAAAGGAAACTGATGGCCAGATCCTTGCTGTCCTGCCCTGGGTGCCCCTACGGGAGGGCATGATCGCTGATCACAGCCGACACTGGATCCTGAGATAGTCGATGGAGGATGTGCTGTGTTCAGGAATGTGGGTCCTCACCATGTTCTTCAGGTGAAATCCTACCCCTCAAGGGGTGACATCAAGGGGTGGTTCTCAGTCCTGGAAAGGAGTTAGTGCCCTGTTAGGAGGAGGCATGAGACAGTTGGCTTCCCTCCTCTCCACTGAATATTACATGAAGATGTAATAAGATGATGGATGTGTGAAGACCTTGCCAGACCCTAGAGCTGCCTATATCCTGATCATGAACTTCCCAGTCTCCAGAAATAAATGTCTGCCATTCAAGTCACTCAGACTATGAAATTCTGTGGTGGCAGCCTCAATGAAGACTCAGGATGTATCTAGGGGTTAGTGGTACCTTAGAATTACACAGGTGGGCCTCTGCCTGTGTTGGGACTGGAGGTATCCTGTTCTCAGGTGGCAGGGGGACCCTGAGCCTTGCCTTTGGTCTTCTCAGGGTTCTGTAGGGTGTTGATCCAGAAAAGGTCTTTTGGCTTATGTTTGCCAGAAGTGGTTTCTTTTGCTTGCAGCCAAGAACTCTGATGAGAATATTTTACCCTTATACCGATACTACTTTTTTTTGTTATTATTATTGGAAAGGCAGATTTACAGAGAGAAGGAGAGACACACAGGGAAAGATCTTCCATCTGCTGGTTCACTACCCAAATGGTTGCAATAGCCAGAGCTGGACCGATCCAAAGCCAGGAGCTTCTTCTGGGTCTCCCATGTGGGTGTGGGTTCCCAAGGACTTAGGTCATCCTCCACTGCTTTCCTAGGCCATAAAGGAGGGAACTGGATCAGAAGTGGAACAGCCAGGATAGGAAACAATGCCCGTGTGGGGTGCCAGTGCTATGCAGCCTTTGTGTAGGTAGGCCCCCACTGTTGCTATTAGCAGACGCAGGAATCCATCCGTCTGGGGTGTCCCTGAGTCATCAGCCTCATGTGGGAGATGTATTTATTTGTTGCATGTAAAGGAGACAGTAGGAAGGTAGCATTTGCTAGAGAAGCTTCCTCCGTGAGAAGCAGTAGCCTAAGGCTTTTAATCCAAGGATTGGGAGCATGCCCAGGATATAGAAAAAGAGGAGCAGGACATGCTTCCTGTTAGCAAGCTACATGTACCTATATTGTGTGTTGCAGCTTTTATGAGTGGTGCTAAGTGCCCCTCTGAATCTAGGGTGAAATATGCCTCCTGCAGCAGACTCTGCAAAACAAACTCTTCTGAGTAAACTGCCTGGATACTCTGTCCCTCTTCCGGTGGTCTTCCCCTGCCTGAATCCCACATGGTATTTGTTAGCTCCTACTATGTAAAAGATTACCCCTAAACCCAGTGGCTTAAAGCAGCAGTACATTACATCTCACTTTCCTATGGGTCAAGGACCCAGGGGCAGTTTGGTCAGTGGCCCTTAAGAAGTTGCTGGCATCTGACATTTGGCTGGGAGTGGAGGGTGTGCATGCACAGTAACTTGTGCACATGGCTGGCATGGTGGTGTTGACTGTTGGTCCAGATGTCCATCTTTTTGGACACTCTGAAGGACTTCTTAGTTGTGGGGTCCCCACCACATAATAACTGCGTCATTGGTTCTTAGAGGTTCGGGTTAAGGGTCAGGAATGAAAGCAGCTGTAAGCTCCCAGGCTCAGAATGCTAAGTCAGCAGAATCCCTTCTGAAGTTTCCGATGGAGGAGACTGCTTTATTAACTTACTTCTTTTCCAACATAATATTTGAAAATACGCATATATTGTGGAATGGTTAGATTGTGCTAATTACCATATGCAATACCTCACATGCTTATCATTTTCTTCTCCTTTGTTCTGGGAGCTCTTAACTCTATTGTCTTAGAGATTTTCAAGAATAAAATGAATTGTTAGGAACTGTAGTAAAAGGAGGTTTACTTTAATCTTGGTCTGATTGTCTTACTCTCCAGCTGCCTACAGTAAAATCATCTTAAAAAACTTTGAGCAATGTTGTTTTATTCTTTTGCATAATGTTTTGCAAGTTTATCCTGTGACTGTTCACCTTGGCAATCATTTCTTCACAAGAATAGGGCAAGCAGAGCAGGATGTGTTACCCACTCCAGTTCTGTGGCTCACTTGCAAATAGAAATGGACAGGAGGCTGATGTGCAACTCAGATAAGGTTTATTGAGGCTTATGCTTGAGCACAAGGGAGACAACACAATGGGAAGTGATCTATCAACTGGCTCCTCGTATGAGCTAATGGGGTGCTTTCGTGACATGGCACTCAGTGCCCCTGGACTTCTGGCTCCTCTCACCTGGCATGTGACGTGTTATTTTAGCTTGAAACCAGCTGTGTGCAGGTGCTGCTGGTTTTGTTTTGAGCACTCGAAGTGGTGGTGTTGCTCACTACTGCCATACCATGAAGGTCACATGTTGGTCGCATGAAGCTATTGTGGACAGAAGTGAAGGTCTGAGAAGTATTCAACAGGGCAATCAGGAGTCGTGTGGCTGGAATCTAGCCATTCCATATTCTTGATCAGTTTGCATCCGGAGCTGGGCACAGACAGGTTGAGGGGACTTAGTTTTGTGAGTCCTGTTTCTATTTTATTTTAGACATAGTGGTCTCATTTCATAAATGGGGAGAAAGAGGCTCATGGCCAGTGAGAATTAAATATCATTAGGGTACAGTGCCAGCAATTAATCAGGCCTGTGTTTCATACAAGTTGTATAACTTTGAGCTGCTTTCTGTCTGCCTTCATTTCTGTGTCTGTAAAATGAGCTAACAACAGTGGCATAATATTGCTGTTCTTCATGGTGGTATGTATAGCAACTGGTATTTAAGGAATGTTCAGCAAATGTGAGGGGTTGAAATGAATACTATTGAGAACTGGACAGATGTAGTTTCTTATTGATTTGCGTGATGGGTTGGCCTGTACTTGCTGGTGAATACGCTCACTGTTGTGTGTGGAAATCCAGGAGGAAAAGCAGGCCTACTTCCCGGACCTTCTTCTGTTTATTATTCTAGCATTTAAAGCATTTAAAGAAGGCAAGTTTGCCAAAATATACTGAGTTCCCTGCAGTATCCTCTTTCCTGGAGGCCTTTAGGATATAGGGATTCAATCCATCAAAAATGAATTCATCCACGAGAATAATGGCTACTCTGTTGGCTGAAACAACCCGTGTGTGCACACACATATGCAATGCACAAATGTCCCGGTACGCACACACACTCACTGAAACCCACTGTTGCATTCTTTATGGCTGAACTTTGGAAACCTATTCATCCTAAGCTACTACCTTCCTGGAGAACATCCTGAAGTGAGATGTTCAGGTTTTCCCAAACCAAAAGTGATTCCTGAGGTGTGACAGCCTCTTGCCACTTACAGGTTCATGCCTCCCTCATTATCTTCTTGAATGCCATCCTGCAGAGATCTGAGGGCTGGTCTGGGAGACTTAGGGATCTTTCTAAGTGTAGGACTTGGCCTCAAATCCAAGCTTCTTAATCCCTAAAGCTTTTAATGCCCTTCAAGCAGGCATGCCCAGACTTTTGCTCCCCCTTTCCAAGCTGTGCATGTGGGGTAAGACTTGCACTTTCACCAGATTCCTAAAAAAAAAGGGCTAATCTCTACCACCTTGGGTGAATTTACTCTATCAGATCAAATAACTGTCACCCAAGGTGAGTGCCTGCGTTTTGGAGCGTCTTGGGGGCATTCCCAAAGGAGTGTGCTGGGGTGACAATTCTTCACCAGAGTGTGGCCCCTTATTTCAGTAGATGAGAATTTCCCCAAACACCCGCTCCTAGTCTCCATAGTCTCCCTGCAGTCAGGGGGAGCCTGGTAAAAGATGTTCTCCATGGCAGAACATGAGTGGGTACTGGATGAGGTCTCCAGGCCCAGTGCCCAGTGGGGTCAGCATGTCTCCTCCATTCACCTCCCCTTTGTTGCAGCTGTGCTCAGCCTGGTAGTAATGTAGCGTCCACTCTGCAAGAGAGGACTAGTTCTTGGGAAGTGGAAGAGAAATGACATGGAAAGAACCTGGGTCTACAGGAAGCAGAACTGCCTGCTGACTGTGCCTCGTAAGGTTCCTTTGCATTACATGAGACAGAAATGCTTTTATTAACTTCTTTTTTATTTTTTAAGGAATTATAGTTAGCAGATTTTATTTCAAAATTTACTTACTCATTTATTTGAGATGGAGAGAGAGCTCACTCTTCCATCTGCTGACTCACTATTCCAATGCCTGCCATGGCTGGGGCTGGGCCAGGGTGAAGGCAGGAAATAGGAACTCAATTCAGGTGTCCAGTGTAGGCAGCAGGGACCCTGTGACTGAGCCATCACATGTAGATACCACCCAGGCACTCTGTTAAGGGGTGTAGGCATTCCAAGCAATGTCTTTATGAATGTACTGAGAGTCCCCCTGGAGAAATGCATGCTATTATTGGCTCTTTTTGCTATCATTTCTCTCTATCCCTCTCTCTGCTAGCTCTGTATGTTCTCCAGCTATCTGAACTAGAGGCATTTACCACCCATCTGAGTTGCTTGGCATAGAGCCTGGCACAGAGTAAATGCTCAGTCCATGTCAGCTCTTAATAGGCTTGTTTCAAAACCTTGCACACATCACTGACTGGAGGAGTTGAGAGCTCTTTTCACAAGGGCTCTGTTGGACCTGTGCGGCTACATTTACCTTCCCGTGTGGAACGCCGCGGGTCCTCAGGGAGTGCAGCGAAGTTGTGTTCAGGATTGTCCATATCAAAAGGGTGTTCTCAGACTCAACACTCCATTTCTGGCTCAAAAGCCCCACTGAGGCAACACCAGGAGTGTCTGTGGATAGGGGGATGGCAGCTGCATACCACAAGTGCATGGCCAGTGGACTTATATGAGACCCTTGCAGAGGATCCCAGCAATGCCCGGGGGGGCAGGATGTGCGGTAGAAGTAGGGGTAAAAGTCCGTTGAAGTGTAAGTGATGTTTGCAAAGGGAGCCCCTTTGTCACTAAGTAAGGCTAAAAAACTCGACTGACCTTGAAACAAAATAATAAAACGAGGTTATCAAGTAAGGGGGTAGCTACGAAGTTTTTGTTTTTACATTTGGGATGAAAGCTATTATGCTGCAGAATTCCATCAACAGCAGAATCTCTGCTGAAGGCTCTCAGTGAGTTCACACATTTCTTCCAAATGCTGTTCATGCATGGCTTTGTGGTTGCTTTGCTGTAGTGATATTCCAGATAGCATTTAGAATGGTAAAAGCTTTCCTTGGCTTTCTGAGTGGTTGGCTAGAATCAGTGGCTTTAGCCTCCTGTACTGAGGGTTGGTACATATTATATGCTTTGAATGCAGCTACTGCCCCTTGGTCCATTAGTTAAATGGACACAATTGATTTCTGGTGGCCAACGCACAGCATTTACATCAGAAGGCTCTTGAACCTTGTTGAAAACCAGAAGAACCTTGCAGATGCTGTTCAGTCTTCTATATTCTCTTACTTGTAGAGTCAAATGGTTTAAAAAAAAATCAGTCTTCAGGGGCTAGCACAGTGGCATGGTAAGCTAATTCTCCATCTGTGGCACTAGTATTCTTTATGGGAGTCATTTCAAGTCCTGGCTGCTCCACTATTGATCCAGCTGCCTGCTCGTGGCTTGGGGATGCAGTGGAGCATGGCCCAAGGCTGGACCCTGCCCTGCTCTGGGAGACTTTCACAAAGCTCCTGGTTGCTGGCTTCAGGTTGACCCATGTGGGAGTGAGCCAGTGGATGAAAGCTCTTGCTAGATCTTTCTCAGTTGGCAACTCTGAGTTTCAAATGAAACAAATATACCTTTAAAAATGTTTTTAATTTTGATGTCATCTGGACTTTCTTGTTAGGAAAAAATAAACGATAAGAAGGAAGACTTTTTTTTTTTTCTGCTCATAGTCTTTAAGGCCCTGGGTTCTCTGAGAGATAGACCAAGAAAGGATTTAACTTGAACCCTCCAAGATTTCCACCAGAGCAGTATGACGCAGTCTTTGAGTTCCTTAGATCTTGGCAGGCGTTGTCTTGGACCCTTGATGAATATATGTCTGCTCTGGCATATGCTCCGAGAGCAAGCACATTTCATCAACATTAAATATTTGTTTTGGCAAATATTTCTCTTCTACAATTACTCTGTGCAGCTTTTCCTTAAAATCTCTGGCATCTTCAGTATTGGCACTTGCTGCCTCACCGCTGACATCCATATTATGGAAATGATGATGCTTTTCCAATCGTTGGAACCGTCTGTGATACTCTGC
Source organism: Ochotona curzoniae (assembly GCF_017591425.1). Taxonomy (NCBI): domain Eukaryota; kingdom Metazoa; phylum Chordata; class Mammalia; order Lagomorpha; family Ochotonidae; genus Ochotona; species Ochotona curzoniae. The sequence continues at coordinate 6,509,015 of NW_024466004.1, read as the reverse complement.
ACATATTTGCGTGTGGGTAGATGGGAGCCTCAGTGTGTGTTTGAGCGTGTTGAAGGCTTGTTATGTTAGACTGGATCTTTTCTTTTTATTGAAGACTCATTTATTTACCAGACTTACAGATTGAGAGGGAGAGAGTGAGAGAAATTGAGAGAGAGAGAAAAAGTGAGAAAGGGAGAAAGAGAGAGACAGATCATCCATCTGGTGGTTCACTCTCTCAGACGGCCACAGTGGTTAGTCCTGGATTAGGTGAAACTCAGAAGCTGGGAGCTTCACCTGGGTCTCCCATGGGTTCAAACACTTGGGCCATCATTCACTGCACTTTTCCAGGCCACCAACAGGGAGCTAGATAGAGACTGGAGCAGTGGAATGCAAACCCACACCCATACAGGATGTCAGAATTGCAGGTGGCAGCTTTATCCATTGTGCCACCATATGAGCCCCAAAGCTATATCTTTAGAAGGCTGGGTGGTATGTGCTTCTGTTTCTGGTTTTCCATCCACGTGACGGGTGATTTCCATTGTCATCAATAGATATGTTCCTGCTGATGACTGTGGGCTCAATACTGATGATCTCACTGCATTGCTGATACACTCTTGGCCTATGAGATGGTCAAAATCATCGACTGTGAAAGTCCAGATTCACCAGGGATAGCTGCTACTGGCTAACTGCCTTCTTGCCGGGCATATATCTTGAATTCTATCTTTAGAGTAATTGCCTGCCTTTTCTTATCAGATGCAGGAAGCACATATGGGGTTAACACAGACACAATGGGATGGAAAGAGACAAAACACAATACACAAAAAAATGCTGGCCGCACTGTATGCTGTGGGGCACTGCTGTTCCCTCTGTGGTCGTGTGGGTTACAACGTACCTTGATTTACTGCTGCTCCCTAACCTGTCACAGAAGAGTTGTACTGAGCACACATCTAGGCCAGAAAATGCCCAAACCCAACATTCAAAGGACACTTTCTACTGAATGTATGTTGCTTTGTATCACTGTAAAACTCACCCTGAGTTGGGCTGCGCCTGCACTGCACCAGTGTTGCCCTTTCCTCATCAGGTACTATTGAGCGTTTTCTCACCCTTGCTCTGGCCCTGCCTTTCCAACAGGCTCTTCCCACAGGCATTTCCCTTCTCCCCAGCCTTTGTGCTTTGAGAAAATTACAGACACACAGAAGAGAGTATGGTGAGTTTCCATAGACTTGTCACCTCATTTCCCCACAAAGGGGCATAGAGCACATTATCCCAGCCAGAAATTTCACAGTGACACAATATTATCAGTGAGGCTGTTGACCTTCCTTAGATCTCTCCAGCTTGTGCAAGCATGTCTTTGTTCATAATTCAATAACAGTTTATCCTGTGTACAGATTAGTTGACCATCACATCTAAATCTATTGTGGCTCATAGCATCAAAGAGGGGGAGCTAGAGAAGTTCGTAGAGGGTACCAACACACAGAGAGGAGGAGTTAGTCTCAGTGTTCTATATCACAGTAGGGTAACTATAGTTTACAACAATTTATTTTAAATTTCAAAATATAGGACTCTCACTGTGACTTGTAGCTTTGGACTGCCCAGCTCCAGTCACTGCCATCATTTGGGGAATGAATCAAAGGATGGAAGATCTCTCTTTATGTTTCTTTCACCATGATTTCACCATTCAAATAAATAAAGTAATTAAAAAATTCAAAATAACCAGGAGAGAAAAACTGAAAGTTTCTCAATACATAGAATGATGCATGTTCAAGGAGATGGAAATGCCAACTACATTACCCATCATGCACATGTGAGGAATTATACTACACACCATAGGTATGTACAAGTCCCATAAATGTGGTCACTGGAGAGACCTGTTGATCTGGTCTTGAATCTGGTCTTTCCACTGAGTAGCCATGTGACAGGGTCATGGATAATTTGATGTTTCTGAGCTTGTTTCTCCATCTGTAGAATGAGGTGGAAGGAGGGCATAAAAACAGCACCCTGTTCTCTGTGTTGTCACAAAGGACAGAGGAACTCACCTCCAAAGGACTAAGTGTACCATGTTCTGCCATTATCAGCATCCTGATGTCAAGGTTGCTTGATTTTACGATTCAGGGCTGTTGACTCAACCTTGGAATAATTAAGGTTCCTGAGAAAGAAAGAGAAGAAAGTCAGAGGACACACCTGTTACATCTTCAACACACCTGGGGCTCTAATGTCTCACTTGTTCCCTAAGATACTTGCTGCGAGACACTTGCTGCCAAGGTCTCTGCTACACACCTTGCAGGCATACCTCACCCTGCTCCTTTCTCACACAACTCAAGAAGGGAAGCTCCTCCAAGGTGCTGTTTGACCCCTTCTCATCTTCCTTTATTGTCCAAAGATCCTTGCGAAACTCCTCCCTGCTCTGCATCCTGTCTTATAGTACATTTCCTTCCCTGATCCCAGATCCCAATCCTTGGACATGGACAAGAGGAGCAACTAGAACTCAACCAGCCAGGAGGCTACCGTATGCAGACATCCTCACATGCAAACTACGTTTTTATTAAAAGGGAATCTGGTTGGAGAGATGCAATTGTATCATATTGATTTTTTTCTGCCTGCCTCTGTCTCAGTAAATATACTGTGCCCTCCCTGAGGGGAAAGATTATTTATTTGAGTTGTTAGGGCATTTTGGGGAACTCAAGCACACTCATCCCCTCTGCCAACAATAACTCCCCCCACCAGTAATTGCAGCTTCCATGGACTGAACCTTTGCCATGTCCTTGTTACTGTGCTTGAAGCTCTAATTCACAAGCATCCTACATACCAGCTACCAGCCAGCTCCTGTTTTGTACACGTGGAAGCTGAGACATAGTGTGATAAAGTGAGCAGCTGGAGTTCATTGCTTCCCAGAACCCATGATCTCTTCCTGTTGATGTGTGCTGTTTTTCCAGTTGCATCTGTTCAATGAACAACCTTAGACCTATTACCTCATGTCGTTTCCTATCAAATGGTAGCAGGTGACTCTGGCTTTAGTGAACTTCCAATGACTTAGTGTTGGGAACTGCCCACAGCAAGCAGCGGTACTACACACAGGGACTTGGTGGGCTTTCAGTGCGTGTGCCACCCTCCATTCTTTGTAGGACAGCCGCTCTCACCTTTACCTTACCAGTGAAGAGTCCTTCACTGACTCTCAGTGCACAGCCTCAATGTGTAATTAGATATTGAAGGCTATCTTTTCGGTGGCCACTTCCATATGGGGTGTTGTTTATAAAGATTTGTTTTATTTATCAAGGGGGCGGGTACTGGGAGAGAGAGAGAGAGAAGAAAGCTCTTCCATATGCTGGCTTATCTTCCAGATGACTTCAATGGCTAGGCGCTGAGCTAGATCAAAGCCAGATGCTTCATCCAAGTCTCCCACATTGTTTAGGGCCCAAGGACTTGGATCATCTTAAATGGGCAGATTAGTAAGGAGCTAGATTGGGAGTGGAGCAGCTGGACACCAACTGGAACCCATATGGGATGTTGGCACTGCAGAGTCTTAACCCATTATGCCACAACACTGGCCTCACGGAGTACTTTAAAAATTCATCTCAGTGAGTGTTCACAAATGTTCTGTGAAAAAGGTGTTGTCATGCTCGTATAGCCTATGGGGCAACTAAGGCTCAGAGGAGATGGCGTGCCTAGCCTACTTATACTACCAGTGGGCTGAATTTTTCTTAAGAAAAAAAAAATTGGGGTATATCTGGAGGTTTTATAAATTTTTAAAGTAAAATCTTTATTATTGCAATTTTTAAAATTTGAGAGGTAGAGTTATTGGAGGGGGGCAAGAGTAAAGCGGTCCCATCCATTGGGTCACTCCCTGAACACCTTGCAACAGTCAGGACTGGGCCAGGCTTGAGCTGGGAGCCAGGAGCTAAATTCAGGTCTTTCTAAGAAGATTCAGGAATTCAATTACTGGAGCCAACACTGCTTCTTCTCCGCGTGTGGATCAGCAGAAAGATGGAAGTGGGAGCCGGACAACTGGATCAGGTACTCCAATGCAGGACACTGGCATCTTAACCAATATCTTAGATGCTAGGCCAGATGCCTGCTCTGATCTTAATTATTTACTTATCTATTTGTTTATTTAAATATTTACTTATTTGTATTGGAAAGGCAGTTTTACAGAGAGAAAAAGAAAAAGATAAAGATCTTTCATCCATTGGTTCACTACCATAGTAGCTGCAATGACTGGAGCTGAGCTGATCTGAAGCCAGGAGCTTCTTCTGGGTCTCCCACATGGATGCAGGATCACAGCCTTTGGGCCATCCTCTTTTCCAGACCATAAGCAGGGAGCTGGAAGGGAAATGGAGTAGCTGGGATCCTAATATTTGCAAGGTGAGGATGCAGCCACTTGAGCCATCTTTTTTTTGGACCTTGATTTTGAACTAAGGTCTGTCTGACACCAAGTCCAGGAGTCCAGGTCTTTTCAACCAAAGTCATGCATTTTTAACATTTTAAATATCAAAATGTATAGAAGCCACCTCTTGCCTCTTGATCTCTTGGATTCTCTTCCTCAGAGACAATGTTTTGTATCTTAAATTTTCCTTCAGATTTATACTCTACATACTGTTCTTCTCTACCCTCCTTTTTTTTCACTGAAAAATTGAATTGGGAGAGCTTTACATAAATCAGTGTACATAAATTGCCTCCTATTTTTCTAAAGTTGCATACCACACCATTATATGGATAGACCATAATGTACTGAATAAAAAATGTTCGTTTAGATGTTTTTTTTCCTGATCTCTTCAATAACAAGCAACGTTGGCATGAATAACATTGCACTTGGGTCATTTTGCATGTATGTAAATGTATTTGTCAAGAAAACATAGAAGTGATATGTTTAGGTCGAAGAACATGAGCATTTGGAGTGTTCAAAGTTATTAGCCCTCTGCTCTCTGGAGAGGCTGTGCCAATTTCTTTATCCCCAGTGTTCCTTCCTCTGCCTTGCAGCATCTGGGAACAAGGACAAGGTCAAGGAACATGGCTGTGCTGCTGGGACATGTTCTTCTTGTTCTTTCCCAAAGGGAGAATCAGACTTTCTTGTACTTCAGCCTCCCTTTGCTCTGCCAGGAAACTTGCCAGATGGAAAAACGGGAGATAATCTTTTCAGACACAAAGACACAGCCCTGTCTGTTTACAATGATTCACACCCAGCGCATCAGCGAACCCTAGGATCCTTCGCAAACTCCAAGAGAAGCTCACAGCTGGAAAGGCTGGGAGTGGGGGCAGGCTCCAGGCTTCAGTTAAATATTAATCATAATATTAAACATTTACAGAGCCCTTACTCTGGTGCTGGGAACTCTGCTAAGCACCTTATGTGGATTATGTCATTGATGCCTCAAGATAACCCTGTGAGATCTGGGTTATCTTTATCCCCATTATAAGAATCCAGCAATAAAGATAGGAGGATTAAGTTTCCCAAGGCCACATAATTAGCAAGCGGCACTGCTAGGATTTGAGCCCTGGTTGTGTGATATTGCTCTCCATCGTGACCTCCAAGCACATCCTCAGGAGAGCAGGTCGTGACATTCTGACTGCTTTTCTCTTCCGCCTTGAACTCCCATCCCTCAAGACACTCTCAGTCTTTCCCCCAGGGCTGCTCTCTTTCCAGCCAGACCAGTTTGCCTCACTTCCTTTTGAGAAGTTAGCGAAGTCTGGAATAGAGGGTCATGTCTTCACACAAGAAAGGATTAAGGTGTGAGACACGAGAATTGGCAGTGAGGTAGCAAGGTTTATTGGGTGGGGCATCGGTTGAACCAGATGGGCATCTCTGCAGATAGACTGTATGAGAAAGCGTCTAGGCATTCCAACTGGGGGAAGCAAGGTGACACAGTTTGACAGAGAGTACCCCTGATTGGCCAGGTGGGCACCTCAGCGAAAAGTTGAGATCCAAGAGCTGAAACAGACCTGATAGAGCAGGTGGGCATCACAAGAAATAACGGAACATGAACTTTTTTTTTAAGATTTATTTTTATTATTTTTTTATTGGAAAGGCAGATATACAGAGAGGAGAGACAGAGAGGAAGATCTTCTGTCCGATGATTCACCCCCCAAATGAGCGCAACGGCCGATGCTATGCCCATCTGAAGCCAGGAGCCTCTTCTGGGTCTCCCGCGCTGGTGCAGGGTCCCAAAGCTTTGGGCTGTCCTCGACTGCTTTCCCAGGCCACAGGCAGGGAGCTGGAAGGGAAGTGGGGCTTCCGGGATAGAACCGGTGCCCATATGGGATCCCGGGCATGCAAGGCGAGGACTTAACCACTTGTGCCACCGCTCCAGGCCCGAACATTTTTTTTTTAACTGGGGCTGATAGAGAAATGAAGTCTGATTTTTCTGTCCTTTTTCCCCCTCCCCCGGATAAACGGTTGGCTGGGTGTGAAACTGGTGACATTTCTCCCAGTGCTTTGTTCTGTTCCCAGTATGATATGACAGAGCAGCCCCTGAGTGCTGTGTTGATTCTTCCGGGAAGCTTTCCTTGGGTAGGGGTAGGGAGGAAGGCTGAGAACATCTAGAATGTTTTTGGGGCCCGGGCAGGACTTTGCAATGGAAAATCCCAGGTTGAATCCAAGGCTAGGCCATCCTTTCCATAGGTGCTTGTTCCTTCTAGGCCCTTCTCACACTCCCAGGGTGATTTCTATCTTGCTACCAACCCCTCCAGTGGGAAAACTGTCCTCTCGTTCATTCTACTCCTCTAGTTTTTAAACTCTGACTTCTAGGAGGTGCAATGAGTGCAAATGTATTGATTGACATTAACAGTCCTATAGATCTCCACTGGGCCTTAATTTGGAGGAATTCCAGATGTGAGGCAAGCCTGTGGGAGAGATATATGCAATTGTCTTGGTGTGTGCATGTGTGTGTGTGTGTATGTGAGGGGTCTCAAAACATTCATGTTAAGTGCATATTACAAAGAAACAATAAATCTTTCAATTTACTTCTTACACCAAATGAACTTGCTTTTTAAAAAAGGATATTTTATTTTGTTTTATTGGAAAGACAGATTTATAGACAGAAGGAGAAACAGAAAGAAAGATCTTCATCTGTTGGTTCACTCTCCAAGTGGCCTCAGTGGCTGGTGCTGAGCTGATCTGAAGCCAGGGGCTAGGAGCTTCTTCTGAGTCTTCCATATGAGTGCAAGGTCCTAAGACTTTGGGCCATCCTCCACTGTTCTCCCAGGCTACAAGCAGGGAGGTGGAAATGGAGCAGCTGGAATACAAACTGGCACCCATAGGTGATCCTGGTGCATGTAAGGCAAGGACTTTAGCCATTAGGCTATCGCCCTGGACCCTGAACTTACTTTTTAATACCATTTGCCATGAGCTTTGTGTAGTAGCCTCATATGGATCTGTGTGTGTATGTGTGCATATATGTGTACGCATGCCTGTGTGTGTGTGTTTGATGTCCATTAGGGTGAACTTATGACATCACAAGAAGACTGGCTGAGGGCCAGCTAATGGAGTCAGGAGTTTGTTCAGGAAGCTTCTGTGTCCTCAGTGATGATGGTCAAGGAGGAAGAGGAGAACTCTGTGGGAGTTGGACCGGCCCTTCTTGCTGTGATGGCGGTTCAGTGGTGGCCCTGTCTCTGCCCTTTATATTCCCCATCTCTATCTTCTCTTGCCCAATCATTCAGGAAGACCAGCCCTGGACCTTCAGGATGCTCATCACAGGGTGGGCCAGCTGGTTTCTTCCTCCCAGGAACGACTGAGATGAAGGAAGAGCCCGGGTTAGCAGGGGCTCTGTGGCACAGAGTAAGAGCTCAGAAGATGCCGGCAATGGTCATGACTGTTGCTGTCTTCCCTGATGGCTATTCCTCTCTGTCAGCCCTCCCCCATCAGGCCTCCACCTGTTCCTGAATACTGACTTCTCTTCTTGCCTTCGGTTGATCGGACAGTCAGGAAGGCCCACACGAGTGGTTTTTAGGGGTGAAGCCATCCTAGGCCCTGCTGGGCAAGCACATTGACACATCCCAGGGGTAGAAGGACTCCGTGGCCTTGCTGGCTGTCCTGGGAGTCTCTGAAGGCCTGTGGCAAGGGCCTGAGAGGTGAGGGACAATTGCCCACCACTGCCTGGCCTCCATGCAGGACATAATCCCTGGTTCCCATTTCTGACAATCAATTAAGAACCTGTAGTACATGGGGAGACCCAAACACTGAAGAAACATGGGCTTCTGTCTGGGCCTTCCAGCTGCTGTGGGGACCCTGAGCCGGACTTCCCCAGCCCCGACATGGGTATCCATCCATATTCACTGCCTCCAGTTCCCTCTGTCTTCTCCAGGCTGGGCTTCCAGGTCACCCTCTCCCTTACCTCCTCACCGTCTGGCAGCCTTGGGTTCTTCCTGGCCCCTTCTGTCTCTGCCACTTCCCTAATCCCAGAGTGCTCACCATCCATGGTTGTTGTCCTCTCAGTCATCTCACTGAGGTCCAGTTTTGAAGGTCATTTTAACCCTCAAGAACCCCAAGTTCCTGGCCCTAATTAGCTCCTCTCTTCAGACCAGATTCATCCTGTTCTGGCCTGCCCCTGCCCTATCATCCTCCATATTACCTTCTGTCATTTAGCTGCTATTTTGTTTCTCTTCATTTTTCTCAGATCAAAGCAGAAGTCCATGGAGGCTCTGCTGTACTCTGCTGCTTTCCCCCTGCCTATTCATTCAAAAATACCTGAATGAATGAATGAAACAATGAGAGAGAGGAGGGAGAGACCAATGACTGAAGACACTGGGTGACAAACACTTGGAATTCCTTTTTTTCTCTTACAGTAGGTGCCATCTACACCCTCCCCTACCCACTTGAAGATATATTTATCTATATGAAAGAGTTACAGAGAGAGAAGGAGAGACACAGAGAGAGAAGTCTTCCGTTTGCTGATCCACTCCCTAAATGGCTGCAGTGCCTGGGACTGGGCTGAGCTGAAACCAGGCTCCAGGAGCCTTTTGCAAAACTTTTCTGCGTGATCCTTGACTCAGGGCAAGGAAGAGGAGCTACAAGGGCATTCTGACGACCACAGAGCAAGTATGAATACCAAGGGCACACTCAATTGTGTATCAGCATTGCATGTGTTGAGTGTGGTAGGCAGTAATTATGGAGGACCGTGTCTCAAGCAGAAGTAGGCTGAAATATTTAACATGCAAACATACAGGGTACTTAAAAAAGTTTGTAAGAACTGGAATTTAAAAGTACATTTCATGGGGTCGGTGCCGTCGCAATAATCAGTTGCGCCTCCACCTGCAGCACTGGTTCAATTCCAGATGTTCCACTTTCAATCCAGCTCCCTGCTTGTGGCCTAGGAAAAGGAGCTTCTTCTGCTTTGCCTCAATTCAAAGATCATGCTGTCTCTTTAACATCCTGTAATTCAGAAGGGTTTCACCCAGCATTCTGGGACTGTATTATTTATTTATTTATTATTATTTTAAAAATGATCTTGTTGATTAGGGTACAAAGGGTCAAGGGATAAGGGTGAAAGTGGGCAATACCATTGTTTCTGCACTAATATTATCATTTCCCCCTGTATCTGGGGTCAGGGGAGAAACAAAGGGAAAAGCCCCACCCAGCCTCCACCCATCCCAGATCCCTAACGGGAGGCGCACTCCAAAAGTCCTGCTCAAACAGTTTTGATAGTTCATCATTTCTGGGTTGCTGCCAATCTTGAAGTTCTAATAGCAATGAAACCTATTTAGAGTTCACTGGCTGACAGTCTCTTCATGGTTGGGGTTCTAAGAGCAGCAGTTCAGTTGGAGGGATCTCCAAAGAGACTTCATCTGAGATGATCCCAGAACTGATTCTTGCATGAGTTTGCTAGTACAGAGTCCAACACTGTCCGTCATACCAATCAGCTTATGCTCATGCTGGTCATTGCAATTGCTGGGTCAGTTCTGTTTCCAGCCCTGTCTTCCTCATGAACCAATGGGTATTGTAGTACAGCTCAATCCTCCCCACTTCATACTCGGTCCTCACGCAAACCAGTTGGAGCTGCAGCCTAGTTGGGGTGACTCCCCATAACCCCCGCCAGGCCCGCCCCCTATCCTGGTTCCCATGCTTGCCAGTATGTACCGCAGACTTGTCTAATCTGTCCCACATCCCATTTAGCTCTCGCACATGTCAGTGGGCATTGAAGCCTAGTTCAACCCAACCAACCTACTATCCAGCCCATACACCTGCTGGCAGGTGCCTTTCTGTCTAGCCACACCTGCTCCTGTCCTGGTTTTCGTGCTCTCCAGTGAGAGTGGTAACCCCACGAAGGAGGTGCCCAGTATCTCCCTATGAAGCCGCTCCAACTTCTGGATTATGCATTCTCCAGGTGGTTCTGGCATTTAACTTAACAGAATTAGCTCCTAGTTCCAGCCTCTGCCAGCTAATGCTGAGGCTAAGCCCAACCAACCCTCCCACTCTAATTTTTGCTTGCACCAGTAGGAACAGTCTGCCCACTGTGGCCTTTCCCTTAACTAGCTCACATAAGGCCCACAGGTGTTATAGCCCTTCCTAGTCTGATCTGCCCCATCCCAACTCATGCTTTCCAATGGAAGTAGTTGTCCAGCAGGGGATCCCACATTGCCCTGCCGGCTTTGCCTCTTCTCCCTGATTAGCACATGTGCTGTTTGGGCGCTGCAACCACATCTGGTATGGCTCATCTCACCTTGGCATTGCTTAACGTGTACTGGTATGTGTCGCAACCAAACCTGGCTCGACTCATACTCTGTTCTGGTGCTCGGATTCGCCAGCAGGTGATGTGAACAGGTCCCATGTATGCCTGTGGGATAATTTCCATTACCTATTCTGGGCTGTTTCCTATTGTGCTTCTTGCGCTTACCTGCAGGGACTGTGTCCTGCCAGAGAAGTTGTCCAGGCTCCTCCATCAGAAGCTTTCCCAGTGCCAGATTTCATGCATACCAGTGGGTCCATGAGCCAGCCCTACTCAGTTCACCTCCTGTCCTAGCAGGAACAGTGACTTTTCCTGACTGGCCTTCAACTCAATCTGGTTCTTACTGTTGGATGTTTCAACCCAGTCACGGCTCTTTCATACCCACATATAGCTCACACATGGCAAAGTAAGGGCTGAGACCTAGCCTAGTCTGTCACACATTTATCCTGGTCCTCCAGAGCACCAGATGGTGTTGGAGTCTGGCCCGGCTTGGTGTCTGGGACTGTATTGACAGTGGCATCTTTGAAGGGTCCATGTTATGCCTGCTTTGGAGTATGACCCCATCAGAAGCAATGATTCTTTCCTCTGATGGAATTCAGGTTGAACTTGATTCTGAGGACTTTGCAAGGAAAAGGGGCACTCTCCACTGCTGAAGATGGGGAGTCATTTCAGGTCAATGATCACTCATATGACTTACTTGTTGATTGCATGAATAGCTGACCAAAGTATTACCCAGATGTGGCAGAGTTCACTAATGACCCTTGGCTGAGTAAATTATCACACTGTACGATGGCAATTTGTTAATTCTATCATTCCTTCTACTTCATTAACAGGCATTCTTCTGTAGAGTTTCCTTTCCTTTTGGCATACCACATTGAACTTGATGAGCTTTTAAAAATTAAATGTGTTATAATTCCTTGTTTTATTAACACTCAGATTGTTCCTACGCTACAATGGTCAGTGGGGGCCCCTCAGATGGCATCTGTTTGTCTTTGAGCACTTTCTTGATTTCTGTGTAACCAGACATTCTGGGCTCACTCTACACTTGGTTCCAGAAGTAGATTGGGCATCTTTTTGAGGAGCCCTATTTCCTTTATGGCGTAGTATATTAAACACCATGGTCTGGGTGTGTGGGGTGCTTATTCCTGTTGGTGCATTGGTACCATGGGCCTTTTCAGTGGAAGGAGCTAGAAAATGCTTTCTTAAAAAAAAAAAATCTCGAATTCACTTACTTGTATGCTCCCAAGTCAGGTTCAACACCCTTTTGCCTCTTCCTTTCCTATACTCCATACATTGCAGTGACTGTGAGAAGTTGTTTCTGGACAATGCCAATCTAGCTACGGATCTTTTGCAACAGACCCAAGCAGCTTCAGTTACTGCCCCAGTAACTACAGATCACACTACAGACCACCTCACACTTCAGGCTTCTCGGCTCCTTGGTGACCCTTCTTATCTAAAATATCCTCCCTTAACAGGGTCTGGTCAGGGTACTATGTCCAAAATTGCTTCAACTCTTACTTTGTTCTATAGAGCTAGATGTACTTATTTTTGTCACAACTCAACTTTAGGATTTCCTCCTTACTGATTTAATTTGGTTGTTGATATGTGGAACCATTTAAATGATCAAAACAAAGTAAAGCCAAAATCCAGCCAGATGTATGCGGAGAAGTCTCATTCTTATTCCCAAACTCACTCTCCGTAGAGAACTACTTTGATTAGCTTCTCATTTACTCTTCCTGGTATTGTTGTTGTGTAAACTTTGCCTTTCGAATAGATATGATAAATCTTTAAAAAAAATACCATTGATCCAGCTGAAGAAGAGAAGGTGCATTTAAAGAAAGCCAGTGGCTCTATCTTAGGGCACATTTTAAGAATGAACAATGTGAAATGGGGGAGGTGGTGGTGGGCACGAGAGTTGGAAGCCCAGGAAGCAGGGGTTTCTTAGGCTCTCATCTTAGACCTTCAGATGACCTTCAAGATGATTGATTGATTGCCTGTGGGCTTCCCCAGTGGTGGGGAGTTTCTAGAGGATGGTAGGGGATGGTGCCCCCTCCCCACAAAGCGGTGGAATAGGAGATCAGTGAACCCAGCCTTCAGGGGCGGGGCCCCTGGGGCTGCAAGGAAGGACATCCTGGCCTGGCCTTAAAGAAGGGAGGTGACAAGGGACAAAGAAGGCATGAGTGACAGCTATCGGCAGGACTGCTGGAAGCTGGATGGCCTGTGACTCAGCGGTGGCCGTGGAGATTACAGTTCTGTGAAATGGTCCTCAGAGGTGCCCTGCGGGATGACTCCGGGTGAGGACTGGATCCAGCAGTTTGGCTGGGAGTGCCTCGGAGGACCTGGGGGTTGTGAACTCCACGAGAAATCCCATTTATCTCTGTCCAGCAGGCAAAGATTAAAGGCAGGCATTTCCTGGAGGAAATGATTTAATGTTCACTGAAGACCAAGTGAGGCAAGTGCTGCCTAATTACTATTTTACCTCCTTCTTCTCCAATGAGGAAAGTGGTCTTCCAACTGGAAAGGGTAGAACAAACATTGCACGGAGGGGATTGAAGTCAAGGACAGGTGAGGAGGCTGCCAAGCCAGCAGCAGCAGCTGTAATGAACTTGGGGCTCTGAGCCTGATGAGTTATGTCCTGCAACCTTCGGAGGACTTGGCATGTGAGTTCTGAGCTGCTGTCATTAATCTCTGATAAATTATAGAGGAGGGACTTTGTGTTCAAAGACAAGAGATGGGCATATGAGTTTTTGACATTCCAAAAGCAGAAAAGAGTGAATTCTAGAAGTTACAGGGTTATGAGCTAGGGTGTTCTCACCAATGGAATTGTGGGAAGCAGCTGGAATGTTCTTGCAGTAGGACTGTGGGAAGGAGTGTGCCCTATGCCAAGCCTGCCTTGAGTTCTACATCTGCTCCTGGATTAGGGCAGCCCCAAGGTGGGGGTCTGAGGTGCAGGCCTCCCTTTCAGAATGGAGGGATCTGGAGAAGAGGCAGATGTGTGCTTGGAGGGGCTTCTCATGATTGTCTCTCAAGCAATAACTCTTGGTTTTCCACCATGGGTCTTGGATAGTCATCGTCTCTGTTTCTCATGGTTTGCTTGCTACGAAGTGGGTCCTAGCAGAAATCTCGTGTCCAGCGGTTAGGAAGTGTATTGGGGAAGGTGGCAGGGAGGTGAAGAAGTGGGATAGTTCTAGGTGGGTGAGGAAGAAACGAAGCCCTGCTGACGGGAGCTTTGGGGGAGCTCTTTGGGCACATCCCGGAGAGAGGCCTGGCTGTGTTTTCCCCTCATAAGGCCACCAACATCGATGAAGGGAGGCTGTGGGGGGTGATTCCTAAACGCATGCAGAGCTGGCCACGGATTCCAAGGGGCCTGGAGAGATTTTCCGACAGCCTCCACAGCATGGCCTGACCCTACAGTTCCCTGGCCAAACAGCAGAGTCTGTCCATGGTCAGCACTCCACACAAGGTTGTTGGGGTTCTTCTCCTGGAAACTCGTAGGAGAGCCTGGGACTGGGCAGGATGCAGGCTGGGTTGGGTGGGGCAACTGTGGTCAGCTCATTTGTTTGTTTAGCACATTTTTAAAAAAGATTTTATTTATTTTTATTGGAAAGGTGGATGTGCAGAGAGCAGAAGAGACAGAGAAAGATCTTCCGTCTGATGATTCAAACCCAATTGACTGCAATGGCTGGAGCTAAACTGATACAAATCCGGAAACCAGGAGCTTCTTCCAGGTCTCCCATGCAGGTACAGGGTTCCAAGGCTTTAGGCCACCCTCAACTGCTTTTCCAGGCCACAAGCAGGGAGCTGGATGGGAAGTGGGGCCGCTGGGGTTAGAACCAGCACTCATATGGGATCCTGGCACTTGCAAAGGGAGGACTTTAGCCACTAGGCTACTGCGCCAGGCCTGCTTATCACATTTTGAATACTGTTTTGATCCTTGCAGGGATTCCCAACATGTGAAAGCTTCAGTCTCAAGGCAGAAGCCAGAGGACTGGGATCCTAGCATCCCTTGCAGTGTGGCTATTCGTGTGACCAGTGGGAACGTTCACACTGGACTTCAATTTAGAAGCAAACGCAAAACTCCTGGGGTGTAGCCTGGCAGCCCAGGCTTCTTGTTCTGAGGATACAATGACTAGTTTCTTTTTTAAAAGATGTATTCATTTTTATTGGAAAGGCAGATTTACAAAGAGGAGAAACAGAGAGAAAGATCTTTCATCCACTGGTTCACTCCGAAAGTGGCTGCCATGGCTGGAGCTGAGCTGATCTGAAGCCAGGAGCTTCTTCCGGGCCTTCTACCTGAGTGCAGAGTCCCAAGGGTTTGGGTCATTCTCCACTGCTTTCTCAGGCCACAAGCAGGGAGCTGGAAAGAACATGGAGCAGCTGGGACACACACTGGCTTCCGTATGGGATCCCAGTGATTGAAGGCGGGAGGATTAGTCAATTGAGCCATCACGCTGGGCCCATAATTTCCAATTTCTAATGTAGATTTGACAGCAACACAATTGCAGTAGGGCTGAGATCTGGCATGTAAAACCAGTCTACTTCCTTTTGGGGCAAAGATATTGAGAATAATAGGCCTGAAAATACACAGGCAGAGGCTACTTGGAGTCCAGACAGGCATTTGAGCAAGTCTCTTGGCCATCCCGGTAGTAGGCAAAATGGGGTAGATCAACATCAGGTTCAATCACAACGAAAGAGAAAGGGGACTGAGGTGTTGACAGTGGCTGGAAGGAGGTCTTGGGTAGTTACGCCCCATTCAGCCTGTTTGTCAGGGACTTGGATGAAGGCAGATGTGTGTGTGTTCCTTGACACAAAGGGTAACATAGAACTGGCGAAAGACTGGGCTACGGGTTAAGTTTCCAATACCTTGATGTCCCAGAAAATTAGGATGAAAACAGAACCTAATGAAGCATGTTTCAGTTCTGCACTGAGTTAGACAAAAAATGACGGTATAAGGAAACTTGGAGGCAGAGGTGGTCTTCCTCTTGCCTTATTACACAGCATGTATTCCACAAAGGACTTTAGGAGGCCTGTAAAGATCCATGGAATGGCAATGAGTTAAAACCCAGTTGAGAACATTCAGACCAAATGGCATGTAGAAAAATGTGAAGAGCAGTTAGAGACAAAGTTCCAGGTATGCCTGTTATCCATTCCTGCAAGTGCCCTGAGCTCTCCTGTGGCCAAAGCAAAAAGGGAAACTTGATAGCATTTGAGATATGAATAGCGAATGTCACAAAAGATACAACTAGAAGGTAAACAAGCTGTTTGCTCCAGAGAAGCACAGCTTTTCTTTACACGAATATGTGAAAGGAAGTTCTCTTGTGGCTTGTGAAAAGGACACCTGAATAGGGAGGGGATGAAGGCCTCGGAAGGCAGGCTATCACAGCGAAGCCAGTGGGAGCAGTGCCACCTGAAATCTAAAGCCTGCCAGGTAATGCCAGCTCTGGGCAAGGGTGGAGTGGTGCGTGTTGAACTTAGAATTTACAGATTCTCCCAGCCCACCCCCAGGGAGAGCTTTGCTTCTCTTTAGCCTAGATATACTCTCTGGTACTTTATTAAAAAATTGTTTTTTCCTCTTTAGATTTTTAAATAATAATATAAAATTTAAACAAGAAAAACAAATAAAATAATAATCATCTTTTATTAAAGCTTTTTCTGAAACTCCCCCTTCCCTTCCCAAAGCAGTTCTCACTGGGTGGGGACAATACATACTGACAGGAGTTGGAGGCACCCATGTCCTGCAACGTTTTCCCCGGGGCAGGTTCTCTGGACAGAATTTCTCTGTTCGGTGAATTACACTTCCTGACATAATTGACTTTTTGGCTAATCAGACCCCAATTAGGGTACATGTAGGGAGCAGCCTTCCTTTCCTCCAAGTGTTTTCCAGCTCTGCTTCCCTTCCTTCCTTCCTTCCTTCCTTTCTTTCTTTCTTTCTTTCTTTCTTTCTTTCTTTCTTTCTTTCTTTCTTTCTTTCTTTCTTTCTTTCTTTCTTTCTTTCTCTCTTTCTCTCTTTCTCTCTTTCTCTCTCTCTTTCTTTCTTTCTTTCTTTCTTTCTCTCTTTCTCTCTTTCTCTCTTTCTCTCTCTCTCTCTCTTTCTTTCTTTCTTTCTTTCTTTCTTTCTTTCTTTCTTTCTTCCTTCCTTCCTTCCTTCCTTCCTTCCTTCCTTCCTTCCTTCCTTCCTTCCTTCCTTCCTTCCCTCCCTCCCTCCCTTCCTTCCTCCCTCCTTCCTCTCTCCCTCTCCTTCCCTCCTTCTTTTTTTATTCTATTTATTTTTATTGGAAAGGCAGATTTACAGAGAGAAGAAGAGAAAAATCTTCTGTCTGTTGGTTTACTCCCCAAATGGTCGCAATGGCCAGAGCTAAGCAGAAGCCAGGAGCCAGGAGCTTCTGGGTTTCCAATGTGGGTGCAGGTCCCAAGGCTTTGGGATATCCTCCACTATTCTCCCAGGTCATAAGTAGGGAGCTGGATGGGAAGTGTGTAATGGGGCACCGCCATTGATGGCAACACCACTTGTCAGGTTAATTGACAGTGGACAGGGCATGGAACAGAGTTTCTTCCTACCTCCTCTAACACTATTCAAGTTAATTGAAGGCGTGAAAAGTGCACCTGGCCCCTCCTGCTTCCTAGTGTACTGGATTGGGGTAACTACAAGATAACTTTGGGCTCTGGTAACTCCCTTTCTTCCCAGAATCTTGTACTGCGTGGCTCTCAATCTAATTGGAGGATGACAGCTTAAAAACTCCTGACTTGCCCCATTCGGCGCATTGGCTTCTGGAGTACAGTGGGAGCTGCTTCCACCAAGCTTGGGAAATAAAAACTCCTCCTAACATCCTACACTTGGATCCAGTGTGATCTCTCTCACACTCTCGATGAGTGGAGCAGCAGGGACACAAACTGGTGTCCATATGGGATCCCAGCACTTGCAAGGGGAGGATTAGCCAATACAGCCATCATGTTTGGCCCTGTTGAATTTCTTTGCCTTGCCCTTGACAGTATCTCAGACAGGTCTTTGGTCATCTTGTGCTTTGATAATCATGCTTTCTTGGGTTTGTTGCAATTCACTTTCAGGCACTGAAAGATCTGTCCCCAGCTAAGTCAAAAGTTCAATCTCACTTCACACACAAGGCTTCTATTGCCTCTTCCCCTCCCTCCACCCAAGCCTGTGCTGGGGAGGACTCCTTTTCTGCAGTGTTCTTGCCAGCCCCTAGGGCAAGACTAGGGCTTCTGGGCTTCCAATTTCAGATGTCAGAAAGTCATAGTAGACCCCTGGGGGAATGAGTCACCCTCCAGCATTCATGCAGCAACCCCAATGAGAGGGAAACTGTCCTTACACTCACTGAACTGGCAGTTCCCCATGTGTCCCTCAGCTCCTCTGTATAAGAAGCAGGGGCTGACCTCACTGTTCCAGAAGCAGGGGGCAAGGACAAGGCCACAGCCCTGGCTCCCACAGGCTACTGGCTTCTGTGGCTCAGCAGGCATCTTGCTGGGCAGGGTATCTGAGCTGCCCTCTGCCCCCTGTGCCTCCCTTGAGGACAAGGAGAGGCAGCCTTACTGCCCTCATGGGAAAGGGAGAGCTGGGGAATCTCCACCATACACAGCGTCACCCACTGGGATGCCAACTCCTGACTCACAGGAAGATGCTGACAGAGAGAAGGAGAGACAGAGAAAAAGAGAGGCAGAGAAAGATCTTCCGTCTGCTGGTTCACTCCCCAAGTACTCAGAGCTAAGCTGATCTGAAGCTAGGAAGCAGGAGTTTTTTAACTGGTCTCCGATGTGGATTTAGGGTCCCAAGGCTTTGGACCAGCCTCTGTTGCCTTTTGGCCACAAGCAGGAAACTGGATGGAAAGTACAGCAGCTGGGACATGAACCAATGCCCATATGGGATCCTGGCGCTTGAAGAATGGGGAGGATAGTTAATTGAGCCATTCTGCTGGGCCCATTTTTTTTTTTAATTAAAAAGATTTATTTATTTTATTTGGAAAGTCAGAGTTATGGATAGAAGAAAGGCAGAGACAGAGAGAGAAAGAGAGAGAGAGAGCTGGATCTTCCATCCACTGGTTCACTCTCCAAATGGCTGCATCAGCCAGAGCTGGGCTGGTCCAACCTGGGAGCCAGAAGCTTCTTCCATATCTCCCATGTGGGTGCAGAGGTTCAAGGACTTGAGCCGTCCTCTGCTGCTTTTCCCAGGGCATAAACAGGGAGCTGGATCAGGAAGTAGAGCAGTTGGGACGATATGAGCCTTTGCTCATATGGGATGCAGGTGCTAGCAGACAGAGGTTTGGTCTGTTAAACCACTGTATATACCAGGGTGGGGAACACTTATATCTAGTCTCTTCCAATTAGTATCTTCTGCAAAATGCTGAGATTGCAAGAAATGCCCCCTTTACATCCCATTCATTACATGTTCAAGCTTCCTGTTGGTTGAGCCCCCTCTCTGTTGAGCTCTGGCTCAGTGTGTGGGAGTTCACCCGGCCTACGCGGGAGGCCTAAGGCACATGGCACACTGTGTCCCCGGGGAAATCCCTGGGGAAACCTCTGACAGTCTCGGCTAACCAAGATTCCAACTTGACCTGTTCCCTGGGCATGCAAGATCATTGGAGTGCCCCCTATTCTCTCTTCTCTGTCTCTTAAAACAAGCTGTGTTAGGATTTCCTTGGTAAACAAGTCTAGGAAGGCAAATGTTACGTTCATCATGTTTTTCAGCATGTAACGAGTTTTCCCTGAGACACCTTGCTGCCCTGCTGTAAAACATGACCTTTAACTTGTTTGGAGGGTCCACAGAAATAGACCAGATATCACAACGTAATTGTTGGGTAAGAGTACTATCAGACTGCCCTTCTGCTCGCTCCTTTTTTCCTATTCTATATAAGCTTGTAATTGCTTTCAAATAAAGGGACATCCCTCACCAGTTTGTTTCTGGTGGTTCTGCTGTGGAAGAGCTCTGTCACCTCACCCCTTGGTGGTCTGGGGGCCTGCTGGACGGAAGACCCCTGAGATCAGTGCACTGATTTCAGGACCTGGAGGCACTGCTGGGGTCTTCAGCTGGCTCCTGGGGTTAGCCATAGCCTAGGTTCTGCCTTTGCATCCTGCTGGAGAGCGAGCGCTCTCACCACAGTCTGTCTGCCACTAGTGAGTGGCACTGCTGATTTCCAACCTGGCTCTCCCACGAGTTAGGAACAAAATGTTGGAAAGATTCCGAGCCCTTCCTTTACTTCCTCCCTCTTAGGAGACTGTGTGGTATTGAGCCAGACCTACTGCCTGGACTTTGTTCAATGGGTGGAGCATGAGTGAGGGGGAGAACAGGAAAACGGTGAATGGAGCAACCACATGGCAATAGGAGGAGGGAGGACAGATGATAGGGATACAGCCTGGGTTGTGGGGAAAGAGAAGAGGAGACTTTGTGGGGAAGACCAATCTTAAAGTGGAGTGGCTGTGGGCCATGGTTGGCAAGAAAGGCTTTGGGGCAAAAATAAAAATAACTGAGAGGGGGCACCCAGCATTGTTGCTCATCAGGTTAAGTCATCATCTACTATACCAGCATCCCTTATAGATGTTGGCTTGAATTCCAGCTGTTCCACTTTCCATCCAGCTCTCTGCTTATGAACTCGTGACAGCAGTGGAAGATGGCCCAAGCACCTGGGGACCAAGGCTATGGAATGACCCCTTTCTAGGACATTTCTAGTCTATGGTAGGAGAAGAAAGCACAGCCAGAGGCCCACATGTATGTTCTTAAAATCTGCATACAAGAGTAACTTTTGCTCAGATCCCATGAGCCAAAGCAAGTCCTATGGACACAGGTGCATATGTGAGGAAATTGTGCATGGAAAGAAACAGAGAGAGACAGAATGAGAACAAGAGCGCTCCTGTCCACTAGGTTCTCTTCAAATGCATGCAACGGCAGGGGCTAGGCCAGGCAAAGCCAGGACACGGGCCCCAATCCAGGTCTCCCAGCTGGCAGGGACCCCCGTGCTTGAGCCATTACCTGTTGTACTTTGGTAGGAAGCTGAAATCAGAAGTGGAGCCAGGACTTGAACCCTGGGGCACTTTAACGTGGGACACAGTGACCCAAGTGGTGTATAGCCACTATGCCAGAGCCTGCTCCAAACCTATCTTTGATCCCATTTTCCCATGAATGTTCTGAAGTCCTCTCACGCAATCTTTTTCAGGAAGCTGCTGGCAGTTGCCCACTGTGTGGGTTTCTGACACACAAGATTGTCAGAGAAGATCTGAAGGAAGCTGCCAGGTGCGGAATTGTGACCCTCCCCACCCCCCGCTGAAGATTATTTCATGCTTGTTGGGCCCGTTCTGCTTCAGCTGTACAACAGGTATCGGTAAGTGGAAACCGTTGTGCCATGTGGGCATTGGTGACATCCTACACAGCTTCTTGACTCACATACACTAACTGGCTTCACTTTCTCTCAATTCCTATCTCTTTACTTCCTGACTCGCACTCTTTATTTTTTTTTAAAAAAGCCTCCACTTGGCTTCTCCAGGCTGAAAAACCCGGCTAGCTGTGCCTCCAATGTGGATGCCTGAGATTTTCAAAATTGTCCCATGGTAGGGAGTGGAGGGTGGAGGGAAGGAGGCTGGTCATTTCTCCCGGGGGCTTCTCCCATCATCCCCCATCCCCTGGCCCATGCAAAGAAATGCAGAAATGCTCAAAATTCACCAAAGATCTGGCATGTTTTTTTTTTCTCTCCTTATATTAGCAAGAATTTTGACAAGATGTTTCATTTTATCATCTGGCTGACACAGACATCACTGAACACTGTACCTCTGGGGATACTTTGGCAAAACAAACAAAACACCAGGGACCCATTTTCTACTCTGCCATGGACTCCCTCCTGTGCTAGACCCTGACAAACACGTACCTTTGAAAGATGCCCAGCCTGGGTCTGATTCCTGTCGGAGTCAAGCTCCTCTGCTTGGCTGAGGGTGGATGTGGGGGCCGGCCCTGAACGGAGACCTGTCCTAGAGGGTGGCTTGTGGGGGTGTTTCTGGGTCACGGCCAAGGTAGTCCACTTACCATCTCGGCAGGGAGAGATCATGAACGAAGCAGCCTATTTCATGCCTTGTTTTGCCGCCTTATCGACTGGGACAGTTTGTTTTTCCCTGTGCCTCATGATTCAGCCTTTCATGCCTGGAAAGGGGTTCCCCTGCTGCTAAGGGACAGAACCCATAAAGATTGAGTTCAGCTGTGCACACTGCATTTTTGCCTCTCAGTGGGAAGAACACGCTTAATTGTCTTTTCCAATCAGGCATTTTCTTAGCTGGGGTTTGTGTATTCTATTTTGATGATTTCGAGGAGTTCCATTTCCTACTTTTTTTTTTTTTAACTCGCCTTCGTCAGGTCCTTTTGTGAGCTGGTAATTTGCTCTCTGGTCTCTTAGCAACGAGGAACTTTTCCAGCTTACTGTTGAATCACACCTTGGAGTTGCAAAGTTTCTAACAGAATCTACTGAAGGACAATATCTCTCCCAGAGCCAGTAATTTTAAATTAGTGTTTGAACAAGAAAATTAACCAGGGTTTTAGGACATGTATGCTCATAAAAGCAACAACGAAAAAACCCACAAGTCAGTTCCCAGAATGCTTCCATTCATTTCTGCTCCTGGTCCCAGCTGGCCTCCTCCTCCCTGGCTTAACTCATTCCCACCCCACCTCCAAGCCCTCCTTGTAGAGCTCCACCTACAACTCAAGGTATTTCCAATTCCCTGTTCTGGGACTAACGTAAAGCAGATGGAGTCTGTCTGCTGAATTCCACACACACACTTATTTCCTGTCTACTATGGGCTGACCATGTGCCCAAGGAAATGCCTCATGTCTTCTCCAGATCTTGCTCATAGTGATGTAAGTGAAAGAGTTGGGGCAGGTAGGGGAACATGAGGCAAAGGACAGGTATTTGCCTGTGCTGTGACACTCTAGCATTGTTGACTCAGGCACAAGAAGCCACACGTCCTCAACTGTCCCACTAAACCATAGCTATGCATAAAAGCCACCTCCAAATGCTCAGGATGATTTCTGCTCATATAGGAGGTGGCATTATAGATACTAAAAGCCTTCACTAAAACACAAGGATATCACAAAACATAAAGCAAACAGAACGGATAGTAGATCAAAGCTAACTCTACTACAACAAGCTGACATTGAGTGGTACATGTGTAGTGGAAGTACCTACTCAGTTAAGGTGACTATTGCCATATACTTGTGAGAAAGCTGTGGGTAGGATGCCCAGAGGCTTCCTGTAACAGTATGGTTTGCAGTCCCAGAAACATATGTGTAACTGCAGTATTTCCTCAGTTGGGGTGAGTTTCCTTGGTTCATTAGGTTTTCCCAGGTGGGTGTTTTGCATTTCTGGGCAGAGCTGGGGAGACTATAGTATCTCTAACTTAGAAAGTGCACTCACTGGTCTGGGTCCACCCTTCATGGCAGCAGCAGTGGGGCTGGGGGACTCTGATGGCTAGGGTTCTTTTCACCGTGGGGTGCCAGAGGATTCCCTATTTATGTAGAGTTCCTGCACATATATGCTTTGGCTGGGCTGGGCTGGCTGCTGGACGCACTCAGCTGAGATGGCTGTCAACGTCATTTCATGTGGCCTCTCTGGAGCGTGCCAGCCCTGGACTGTTGGACTGCTCACTTGGGGGCTCAAGGCTCTTTGAGAGCCAAACACAAGGTGGCATGGCCTTCTCTGCCTTCACCATGACTAATACTAGCATTTCTTCCAAGTACTCTGTTGGTGGAAGGAGCCAAGGACGACTCCGGATGAAGAATAAGGTTGCAAAGCCATCTTGTAGTAGAAGCAGGCATCAGGATATTGCAGTCATGCTTACAAGGGGAAGTGTCTGGGGCCATGAATTCTAGTCAGACCCTGCTCTTCCCTGGCTATGTGACTTTGGGTTACTGCTACTTCTTTCTGGGTCTTGGGTATCTTCATACTTAAGATGAGAGGTTCACTGGGTTAATCCAAAAGCTCTTTTAATGAGCAGCTGCAGCGTGATGAGTGCTCCATAATTACCTATTGATCACGAATGAGTTGAGTTTTAACTGTGGGGATGGATCTCCTATGGAATTCCATGGCTCATTGGGCAAATGTGAGTTTTTAGTGGCGTTTCACACCGAAAGGAGCCTAAGGACCTATTGAATGGCCCTTGTGTTTTATGGATGAGAAAGTTGAGGTATTGTGAGGCTAAAGGTCTTGCTCTAGGTTCAGGAGGAAGTTAATGATGGCTATTAAAGAAAAGCACCTGGGTCCTGAAACAATCACTCTGTGTGCTTTGCACTCACAATAGCACCTTCAGCGTTACACAGGGAACTCCATTCAAGCATCCATCTCCAAAGAGGCATCTCTAACAGACACTGAAGAATATCAACAAGAAGCCATCTAGAACTTTCCCAAGGCCCCAAACCCAACATCTGAGGGCTTGTTGGCCAGATCTATGCTTGCTGCTTGGCTTCTTTAGCCCAGGATTACAGCAGAATGACAATGGAGCTGTGACGTGGGGTGGGCAGAGCTGAACTTGTCTCTGATTTGGGTCCTCATTTTTCCTTCCAGTTATATTCTGAAATGGTTCTTGTGCATCTATAATGCAGTGGCTGAATTAAATAATAAATGACAGGAGAGGCCACAGGAGGTGGGAAAGCAAAGGCAAAGGAGAAAAAGTTTGACTTCAGCTCAAATTGCAAAGGATTTTGAGCTGTGAGAGTGGGACCTGGAAAGGCAGAGGGCTTGCTGGGAACAGGAACAGGAAAATAAAAAGAGCTGGAAATGGGCAATGTGGGCCATTACAGTTCCTGGGACGCAGGTAGATAGAGTTAGAGCTGGCTCAGTGTGGACACCTAGGATGTCAATGGGCAATGAAATGATGGGGAGATCCTGAAGTTAAATTTAGTGCTGGGAAATAAAGCAAAAATTCGACAGTAGATCATGAAGCAAGGAATCCTCCCAATCAATGGGCTTTTCTTGGTGTATCAGTCACACTCAGGGCCTTGAACCGAGTCAGCTGGCAAGGCAGATGGGGTCACATTGTTTGCACACACAGCAAATAACATGAGGCTCATCTGTGCTGGGCCATCAGTCAGGGTGAAGAGCGATGTGACAAAGAGACACTGAGCAAGTCACTGAGGGCTTGAGGGAGGAGCCTGGCTCCCTTCTCCTCCACACAGATCCCATGTGTTCCTTTTCTAACCCATTGTCTTCTGCTCTTGCCACAACTAATGTCACACCAGCCCCTCCTGATATCCTGTCTAGTCCACTTCATCTTTGTCCCGGTCCATCTCCACTTTCCTCACAATTTTCAACACAGCCCATTCCCTTTGGAACCTCCCATTTTATCCTTTTTTGTTCATCTATGAGTTCTTGATTTGGTGCTTATCTCTACAACCCTCCGTAGGATGAAGACTTCAAGACTCCGGGCCTTGGGATTTCAGGACTCCCATAAAGCAGAGCTTTGTAGGCCTTTTCTTCTCAAGAATACACAGAAAGTGGTATTTACCTGGCACGTGGGGGCAACCCAGGCCTCTCAGAGATATCCCACAGCCGTGGAGCTAGGGTACCCCTGAGAGCCCTGCTCAGTGCGCTGTTCAAGAGGGTTGGCAAGATTCTGCACAGCTGCTGGCACAACGTGGTTCCTTACAGAATTGCATGTTGCTTGTGGGTCCTTGGTGGGTCCAGCAAACAGCATTGCTCCCAGGGACACCAAGGCCTCATCCCCCTGCTTGCATCTAAGATTGCAGAACAAGTGAACTACCCTGTGACGCAGCTCACAGCAGGCCTGGCTACTTTGTCTTAGTTGGAGGAAGTATCCATGGTGTTCAAATCCATGTGGGGGAAAACCCATCACGCCAATCACAGGGTTGATCATAGTGTTGGGGTCTGCAAGGGAGACAAAAGGCAATTTCTCATACTCTCTGCCATTGTGAGCTTCGGTTAGAGTCCTCGGGATTGAGGTCTGTAATAGAACAGCAGAAAGATGAGATGCTGATGAGCAGTTCACACTGCAAGAAGTTGTAAGGAGGCAGGGGGCCTCTCTTGCTGGGAGAGGACCTCAAGGAACTTTACCCAAGTCACATTCCCATTTCTGAGGGCCCTGAAGGGGCATGGGATTTCCCTGGGAGCAGAGCAGACGGAAAAGTACATTCCAGGCCCATTGGGGAAGATGAGGAAGGCTCGTCAGGAGAATAAACAATAGATGGGACAGGGGAAAGCCACCGGGGAAGTGTAGACTGCAGAAGGCTGGCTGGAGAGGGTTAGAGAAGGCTGGGTAGGGCCTTCCTTCGAAGGGGAGAGATTGTATGTGAGCCATAGAGGGACGCAGGAATGAGATTTTCGCTGAAGAGGAGAGGGGTCCCAGGGAGAAGAGAAAAGCCTGGAAGTCATGCTGCTCAAGGAGAAGTGGTTTTTGTATGGAGAGACGGGAATTTTCCTGGTAAGCATCCTGGAGCGTGCCCGATCCTATAATGCAGGACATGATGGATTTTGAATCGGGAGGGAGTGACCAAGGGCCCAGAGCCAGCTAAGGCCCCACTGGCATTTGAGGGAAGGACTTAGGAGATCATGGCCATGGACATTTGGAAGTGCTAGCTGGAGGCCATATGCAGGTATTGGAGAAGCAGACTGCCATGGGCTCAGAGTGCCCCTGCATGTTCTTGTCGAAAGTACCAGAGGACAAAGCTTACTTCTGTCCTGAGAATGAGCAGTTCTGCAGGTGGTCACCTGAGTACTAAACAGGCCTAGTGTGACTGCCAGGTGAGTTCCCCCCCTTACACAGGAAAGAGGGACTTGGAGAGATTTGGGAGCACAGGGCGGGGCACATGGTGAGCCCTCAATAAATTGTGGCTGTTGGAATCAAGTGACCTCCCCCCCTGGTGCCACCCAAGAGAGACGTGACCGGAGCCATGTAGTTGAGCCATGAATGAATTTTTAACAAAGTACCAAGAATTGAAATTTATTCTAATAGTATATTTCATTTGATCTAATATGCCTCAAGTATTATCTTTTTTTTTTAAAGGTTTACTTTTTTTTTTTTTATTGGAAAGTTAGATATTCAGAGAGGAGAGTCTGAGACGAAGATCCTCTGCCTGCTGATTTACTGCTCAAGTGACTGCAGCGGCCAGAGCCGAGCCAATCTGAAGCCAGGAGCCTCTTCCGGGTCTCCCACGTGGGTGCAGGGTCCCAAGACTTTGGGCCATTCTTGACTGCTTTCCCAGGCCACAAGCAGGGAGCTGGGTGGGAAGCAGGGCTGCTGGGATAGAACCAGTGCCCAAATGGGATCCTGGTGCATGCAAGGTGAGGACTTTAGCCGCTAGGCCACCTCGTTGGGCCCAAAATATTATCATCTTAACATTTATTCCATGAGACTGGTTTCTTTTCTTTTCTTTTCTTTTCTTTTCTTTTCTTTTCTTTTCTTTTCTTTTCTTTTCTTTTCTTTTCTTTTCTTTTCTTTTCTTTTCTTTTCTTTCTTTCTTTCTTTCTTTCTTTCTTTCTTTCTTTCTTTCTTTCTTTCTTTCTTTCTTTCTTTCTCTCTCTCTCTCTCTTTCTCTCTTTTAAAATTCAACTGTGTTTGAGATCCACCTCTGTTTTAGTGTCAGCACATATCATTTCAGCCTTGCTACATCTGAACAGTTCTGCAGCCACCTATAGGCAGGAGCCACAGTGCTGGGTGGAGCAGCGGTGGAGTCAAGAAGCTCTGAGTAGTTTCAGGAGAGGCACAGGGTGTGAGTTCTCCCTGCATCACTCAGAGGGTGGCATGGAGGCCCTCATTAGTGTTTATGATATGTGACTGAACTAATGCAGGTAGTCACAGAGTCAGAACAGGAGACAGATTGCCAAGGGGACACGTGTCATCACCAGCTACTGTAACAAGGTAGGGAAACCTGCTAGCCACCCACAGTGAGTCACTGCCTGACGCTGACGGGGGGAGGGGCAGGGGGAGCTTCCCTCCTGTAGCAAGGCCAAGAGCAGAGGCCCAGACGTGAATCTTCAAGATCTCCAATATTTGGGCAACCTTCAAGTTAGCCTCATGCCAAATCAGTGGTAAACAGCTTCACGCAGTGACAGAATGGGCAGCCTTCCTTTCAATAGGACAAGGGTGTTGCTATGGGACAATCACCTGAGCAGGCTGGACTCCGTAAATGGCTCTGTTTCTAATATTTTAAAAATATTTATTTGGAAAGGCCTATTTACAGAGCGAAGGAGAAACACACAGAGAAAGATCTTTCATTCACTGGTTTACTTCCCAAATATCTGCAAAGGCTGGAGTTGAGCTGAGCTTATCTGAAGCCAGGAACTACTTCTAAGTATTCCATGTGAGGGTTTTGGACCCTTCTTGACTGCTTTCCCAGGCCACAAGCAGGGAGCTGGATGGGAAGCTGGGCTGCCGGGACATGAAGCCGCACCCATATGATATGTTGGTGCTGCAGGTGGAAGATTAGCCAGGAGCCAGCCCCACAGTGAATGGCTATGAAACAGGGATTTCCAGTTCTAATTCCACCAGCCATGAACTGTAGGACTGCAGAGAGCTTAATCTTCCTGAGTTTCAGCTTTTGCACCTAGGAAATGAAGCAAGCAGGAGTGCCTTCCATCCTACAGGGCTCCTCCTAACTCAGAGGGTTGCCTTGAGGTTTTTGTGCTGAGATCATGGCTTGAGGAGACCGCATGCTTTAGCTGTGGCTCCTGATCCCCACCACCTGGTGCTCACCCCTTCCATATCCCTTCTTCTGAGGGCACATAGGAACTAGTGACTGTGTTCTAACAAATGAAATATGGCAAAGGGATGGGATGTTATTGTCCTGAGTAGACCACAAAGGGCTGTGCCTGCCCCCTGGCTAGCACTTGCTGGCCCTCTCTTGCTTGTCCTGATGAAGTGAGTGTCCTTGATATGGAAGATTTGGGGAGGCCTGTAAACAGGAAGGAACCGGGGAAGTCTCCAACCTAAAGTTCATGTGAGGAACTGAAGCTTCTGTCCAACAGCTCCAGAGGAGCCAGTTTTAACAGCCACAGCACCAGTGAACTTGGAAATGGGTCCTCTTCAGAGGCGCCCTGAGATGAGATGGCAGCCTAGTGTGCCGGAGGACTCAGCTGTGCCTCGGGCCACGCAACGGCCATGTCTGTACGTGGTTGAGGGTTGCTAAGTCTTGGAGAGCAATTGATGACTCAGCAATGGATGGCTAATACATGCAGGTGAAAATGTAACATGACAGCCAGAACTTTGGAGGTGCTCAGTGTACTTGTTGCTGTAACACACAGTACCAGAAAGTTCTGCGATCAGTCAGAGGGTTTTGTTCCCTAGCAGGTAGTCCTTGGTCTAGGTAGGCTGCACACGGCCATTACATAAGCCAACTGAATTACGTTATAGTCATCCTTTTGTCCTGGTGCCAGCACTGGCTTGCCCACCCCCGGTGTGTTTTTGGTCTCATCCCATCACGTCGTCCCACTCACAACCGCTACCCAATATGTTCACAAAGCGAGGACACCAACTGGACCCTTTCCTGACACAAAGCGCTCACTTGAGGGTCAAGAACCACTGCTGGCTTGGGAATGAGGTATAATTAGTCTGTAGGTCAGAGAGTATTTGGTCACAGCATTTTTCATTTTCTCCGTTTTTCGTTCTCAGAATGCGGTGGCTGTTCTCCGAAAGAAAAACTCGCAAGAAGAATCCATGCATAACAGAGCTAAGTGTCCATGTTTGTGAAGGCTAATCAATTGTGAAATATAATTGATCATGGTGTGCCTTGTGTGGACAACGAAGGCACTCAGCGAGCGGGTGGGCTGTGCCTGGCCTAGAGCAAAGGGGGCCCTGAAGAACAATGATCTGTCACTGTTTGTCCAGGGCTGTCCAGAGCAAGGGGCCAGTCCGGCTGACGGAAATTTCAGCTATGTTTGACAGATGGGCTCCAGGGGTGCTCTGAGGGCTGGGCAGTGATAACTCACTGCTATAGGCCATTAAGATCTGCATCTCTCCAGCTCTAGGGCCTCGCTCACCACACAGGCTGTGCATTCCAAGAATGCCTTTCCACCTCTAATGGCCTCTCCCCGGTGGACATGAGGGTGTGGGCATCTCAGAAGTCATAGCTCTCTCTGAGTTGATGGCTGTTCCGCCGACTCAGCAGTCACAGGAGAGCTGGGGTGAGTCTCTGACCCCTGGGGCTCTGAGTAAACAGAAGCTGCTGTCTGATAAAGTGGATTGCAAGTGCCTGGGACCTAAACACCTCCTTCTCAAACTCCTACTCTTTCTTTCTCTCTATTCTGTGTTGCTCCTGTGCCTCCTACTGGTCCCCTGTATGTACACACACACACATATATTCTCTTTCTCTCTCCCTCACAATACCTCTTGTAGAAATTACAGCATGGCATCTTAGCTAAACTTAAATGGATTCTGCAAATGATTGAGGTTGAGTCCTGACTCCATCACTGAATGGTTATGCGCCCTTGGGCCAGTCACTTGAATCTGTCTGTGGGTTATATGTAACTTGCCTGCTAGGACTCATGTCAGGAGTGAGCCAGCTGGAGCAGGGGCTGGCACTAAGCACTGCCTGACGTTACCTAGGATCTGGCTGGGGGTTGGTAATGGGGACATTTAACTAGGAAGAGAGGGAGTGGAGGCATCAAAACCCATTTCGAGTCACCTCTCTCCCTGCACACACACATGCACACACACACACTCATACACACACTCACACACACCCCCAGGTGCTGGCTTACTATAGCACATGTTTCTATTTTTTTTTTAATTGGAAAGGCGGATATACAGAGAGGAGGAGAGAAAGAGAGGAAGATCATCTGTCCGATGGTTCACTCCCCAAGCAGCCACAATGGCTGGAGCTGAGCCAATCCAAAGCCAGGAGCCAGGAGCTTCTTCTGGGTCTCCGACATGGGTGCAGGGTCCCAAGGCTTTGGGGCATCCTCGACTGCATTCCCAGGCCACAAGCAGGGAGCTGGATGGGAAGCAGGGATGCTGGGATACAAACCTGCACCCATATGGGATCCTGGTGTGTTCAAGGCGAGGACTTCAACCACTACGCTATTGCGCTGGGCCCCTATAGGATATGTTCTTTGGGGACATTTGGGTCTCCTTGCTTTCAATTTTCTCATTGCCATAGGGATCTCTGCCTTGGCTCCAGGAGCTGCAGTATGAGAGGCCAGGAGTCTTAGGGTGCAGAAATGGGCCTAAAACATGGTACTTTCCTATAAGGGAAAGAAGGGAAGGGCATTGGGTTTGGGGTTTGCCCCATACCAGGGTTTCAGGGCTTGGCTGTCCTTGGTTGATGAGGGGTGGTCTTCATATTCCAACTATGCCCAGCGATGAGGCCTTTTCACCTGGCTGGAGCCCCAGTCATCCTCCTGAGTGGACAGGTGGATATGTTAGCAAGGACATTAGTACCACCTGACACTGATGAATCTGTGTCGGCGATGGGGATGATAGCCCAGGGCAACCCTGCGGTTACTCCTGAGTGTAGATAGTAAAATCAGGTTATATGTTCACAGTTCCTGGGTGGGAGCTGTGGCTCTCACTGCTCTTCTCTCATGGGGCTTCCAGGCCCAGATCCTGAGCCACCTCCCACCCCCACCCCCCGCGATGCCTGCTGCCTTGACTTTGCTCTCTTGAGTATCTTACCATCTTGCATTGCTCTCAGTTTTGGAAAATGTGTGAGCGCTGTAAACTGCAAATAGAGGTTATATTTTTAAACAACCCAAGAATTATATTAGTTTCTTCTTGGAATAAGTTGGTAGGTTGCTTTGCATACAATTCATGTACTTTCTCACTCATTCTTCCCCCGCCCAGTCAGCAATTTCTTCTCCCTGGTGGCAATGAGCAGTACCAGTTTCTTGTGAGATGGTAAGATTTTTAGATAAAATGGACCAGGACTGATAAGCCTTGTATCAATTCAGCTGCTCTTTGTTGAGTAACTACCACATTCCAGGAGCTAGAGAGAAGATCGATATAGGGAAGGGGTTCAGTGTGTAGGGGGGTGGTCACTGGTCAGCCAACAGTTATAGACTGATGCTGCTCCAGGGGAAATAGATGTGTGCCCCGATTATAGGCAAGGGCCTAGGTTGCCTTGTACTGAGATAAATGTTACACTGCTGGGAGAAAAGCAGTCAAGGCTGGTGGGCATCTTGGGCCTGGTTAATGCCAACTTTGTGTTGATTATACCCATGTGCCAGCATAGTTACCTATTCTATTTTAAAAAATATTTTAAAGATGGGGAAGTGGGGAATGCCAGGCCGGGACACGCCGCCCCAGCCCCAAGGCAGAGTGCTGCAGATTGCACAGCGAAGGGGTTTGGGGATGTGTTGGAGCAGGAGTGGCTGAGGGCATGTTTGACAGGGGAGGAATAACTTTTGAGGGCTTCCGTGAACTCTCAGGTGAGGGAGCTGAGATGGAGTGGTTTAGAGGGGGCAAATCAGAGGGCATCCCTGGGTCAGCCCAAGGCACACAGCCACATGGGTAGCCTGGGAAGGGGTAAGTAGTACCACGTGATGCTTGTTGGTATACGCAAAACCTGGGGCTGGTGTGCATGCATGCCTGGGCTAGGTTGCAGTACCTGCCCGAGAGTGTTGGAGCAGGGGATGGGCCATGTCAGGCTGGGCTGCAGCACCCCTTTGTGTAGGGGACTTGTGGGCTCACTTTGATGGGACTGCAGTACCCCCAAGGTTGTACAGGGCTGGGGGTGGTGACAGGCTGAGCCAGGCTGGGCTACAGAACTCATCTGATAGGAACCCACCTGACACTTGTAAGAGTCATGGCTTGGAGGAAGCTGTGTGGGGCCAGGCTGCAGCTCCTGCTGAAGCATGCAAAGGCTGAGACTGAGGACAGACCATGCCAAGCAGGGCTGTAGCGCTAGCTGCACATGTGGAATCTGGGGCTGGAGGCACGCTTGGTGGGGGAACTCCTGTGCAAGACCATAGTTCCCACTAGGGATGAATCAGGTAAGGCAAGGCTACAGTACTCAGCATTTGTATAGTCTGGGATTGGGGGAAGACTGGGCTGGGCCAAGCTGCAGCACCACTGACATGCATGAGATCTAGGACAGGATATGGGCTGTGCCTGACTGGGCTAGGCTGCAACACCTGGTAGTGAGAGCTGAGATTCTGGGCAGGTCATGCCAGGCTGGGTCAAAGCACCTGCTAGCACATGCAAAATCCTGGGCTGGAAATGGGCCTTGTAAGGGAACTTTGGGGACCCCCTTGTGGGGCTGCAATTCCTACTGGGGAGTATGAGAGCCAGGTTATGAGTGGACCAGGCTGGGCAAGGCTACAGTGCCTGTTGGCATCTGTGTGGGCTGGGTCTGGGGGGTGCATCAGACTGGGCTAGGCTCCAGCATGTGCTGGCACTTATTAGAGCCATACTGGGTTTGGGACAGGTCATGCTAGGCCATGACATTGCCCAGTCATGCGAGAGCTGGGTCTCAGGGTGGGCCAGGCTGGGCTAGGTTGCAGCACCCACCAGTGAGAGTTGGAATGGATGTAGGTTGGTTGTGCAAGGCCATCACATACCAGCCAGTGAGTGCCAGGACTGGGGGCCAGCTATGTCTGGCTGGGCCACAGCACCTATTGGCACGCATGAAATCTAGGGCTAGGAATAGGCTTGGTAAGATGACTTGAGGAGTCCCCTGCTAGGCCACAGTTTCTGCTGGTGAGTGCAGGAGTGCGGGAGTGTAAGTGTGGACTGGGTCTGAGAGAGCTGGGCTCAGTCAGTTTGTAGTACACACTACCGTAAATGAGAGCCAGGATAGGGTTCAGACCAAGCTAGAGTTGAGACTGGGAGTGGGGCAGGCTGAGCCAGGCTGTAGTACCTGTTGGCAAATGCCAAAAGGTGCAGCATCCATTGGCACACACAAGATCCGGGACTGGAAGTGGACCTGGTAGGGGGCCTTTGGGGATGCCCTCACTGCTTCTGTTGGTGAGGAGTGTGGGCTAGCTGGACTAGACTGTAATACCTGCTATCAAGCGCTGAGACTGGGTACAGGACATGTTAGATTGGACTGCGATACCTCCTGGCAAGCACAAGATCCAGGGCTGGGAGTGAGTCTGGTAGAGGAATTTTGGGCGCTTCTCTGCTATGTTGTCTAACTTCTGCTGGTGAGCATGAGAGCCAGGGCTGGGGGCATGCCAGGCTGATCAAAGCAGCAGCACTTGTTGGCATATGTGTGGGCTGTATCTAGGGGCAGGTAAGAATGTGCTAAGTTGTAATACCTATGGGTGTGCATGAGAGCAAGATGGGATGTGGGATGGACTGGCCTAGGCCGCGGTACTAGTTTGTGTGCATTAAGAGTGGGCCTGTGATGGGCTGGGATAGGCTAGGCTGTAACACCCACCAGTTTGTGTGAGAGATGGGGGATGGGGACAGAACTAACCAGTTGCATCCCCTGGTATGTGCACTGGGTGGTGTGGTTGAGAGACTGAACCTGACCCTGCACTGGCTACTGCATGCAAGAGTCAAGTCTGAGGTCACTTCAGGTAGGGTTACTTGGAGACTCCCTGACTAGACTGCTGGATTCAAACCCCAGTCACAGAGAAAATCACAAGGTATGTGGTCTGACCTTGGAGTGCATCTATCAGAACTGGACCTCTTCAGTTTCTGATATCTGTGCAGTGGGCAGTATGCCCAGATGCATATGGGGGACATGGCAGTCAGATTATCTAGGCAAGTGCCTTGTCAAGAATGGGAAACAGAACAGGTTGGACCACTTTCCTGGCCAAGCTTTGTAGCAAGCGTATGGTCTATGAATGTACTAAAGTGGACTTGGTCAACCAACAGACCTTGGCAGGATTTTCTCAACCCTAGTGCAACAAAGCCAACAATGTTTCAGAATTACCAAAATTGCTGAAGTAATACCCTGGGAACATTCTTCCCTACATGAGGTCTCTTCTGCATCCCTTGGTGCTAAAGTAGTTTGACAGTGAGGAATGGCCCCCTCCCTTTTCTCCCTATGGACATAGGAGAATAAAGTGGAAGCATTTGTCCCACTTACCTTCTTCCATATCTTGACCCTTCCCACTCTAATCAGATGCCCACATGTGCGTCCATTCCTGCCAACTGTGTAAGCAATATTAAAAATAAGATTAAAAATTAAAAAATTAAAAAGAAAGATGTGTAAGCAGGGCCAGAATTGTGACATAGCAGGTTAAACTGTTGCTGTGATGTGGCACCTGTCAGAGTACCAATTTGAATTCCATCTGTATTCTAGTTCTGATTCTGCTTCCATGCCTGGGAAGGCAGGGGCTGATGGCCCAAGTCCTTGGATCTCTACCACCGATATGAAAGACCTGGGGAGAGTGCCTGGCTTCTGGCTTCAGCCAGAATCCATCCTGGATACTGCGGCCATTTTGGGAGAGAACCAGTGGATAGAGAACCTCCCTCCTAGACCTCCGTCATCATTCTCTCTCCCTCTGTGTCACTTGTATTTTC
This sequence comes from Ochotona curzoniae, assembly GCF_017591425.1. Lineage (NCBI taxonomy): Eukaryota > Metazoa > Chordata > Mammalia > Lagomorpha > Ochotonidae > Ochotona > Ochotona curzoniae. The sequence continues at coordinate 6,473,979 of NW_024466004.1, read as the reverse complement.
AAATAAATAAAATGAATCTTAAAACAAACAAAATTATGTGTGTAGCAGCAGAGGTAATTCCAAGGAGTAGAGAAACAAAAATAATTTAGCAATGGCAATGAAAAGGGTCTGTAACCACTTTCATGCTTTCCATAGCCACCTGTTTGGGATTGTTATACAACTTAACTTTTTCCTGGATACATTTTAAAAATCATTTTATCTCTGGTCTCATAGAATTGAAGTCCACTTTGGACCATCTGCCAGCTTCCTTAAAAAAAAAAAAAGCAATAGCGATAACTCACATGCTATCTGGCTCACTATTTAAAAGCGTTTACTCCAGTGTCTTTCAGTTTATTCAGGGAACTGTGTATCCATCACCCCAATCAATTTTAGAACATTTTCGTGATTCTAAATGTAAACCCTACACTTACTAATCACTACCCATTAATCTTCCCATTCACCAGCCCCAGGCAACCACCACTTGGCCTCTCTGTGTAAATTTGCCTCTTCTGGATGTTTACAATAAATGGACTCACACAATATGTAGCCTTTTGCATCTGGGCCCTTTTACTCAGCAGAAGGTTTTCAAAGTTCATCTGTATGGTAGCACACCACAGAGAACTCTTACTATAGAGTAACATCCCACCATAAGGATGTTTAGTTCTTCATCAGTGGAGACACATGTACTAGGATGGTTCTAGTATATGGTCCATAGAGCTGCTGTAGACATTTGTGTCCAAGTTTTTGGTGGAAAATCTGTTTCTAGTTCCCTTGGATGCACAGCAGACTTACTGGGTCAGGTGGTTCATGCTATAATTCACTGAAGAACCACTGCATTGTATTTCATAGCAGTGGCACTATTTTCCATTCCTGCTGGCAAAATGTGAGGGTCCCAACTTCTCATCTTCTTGATTTTACTTTTTCTCTAAGATATTCCTTCTGGAAGCATCCGCTAGATTTCTCTCTTCTGCTAGTGGATTTGTACTGAATCACCCAAGGCCTGGGCTGATATGGGTCTGATACCAATCCTGCTGGGAGAGATTCCAGAGCAGAGTCCATTTTCCATGCACTAACCACAGGCCCCCTTGAGAACATGCTTTCCTGTGTACTCAAAGGTGAAGGGCTCAGGAAGCAGGGGACTGTGCGACAGCTGCCCTGAATCCCCTTTTGCCCCTAAACCTTGGCTGGTGACTTTCTTCTGCCAGCTCAAGGGCGGACAGAGCCTACCCTGGGAGAACCCAGTGGGTAGGGCAGAGGAGGCCAAGGACAGAGACAGGTAAGCAAAAGCTGAAGACTTTGCAGTTATTCAAAGTCAACTCAGGGCCGACCTGGAGGCCAGGGGGTGTTGGGAGAGGCTAAAGAACCTGCTGCCCTCAAGGTCTTTAGCAGCAGGGCTTGTGCTCTGGGGATAGAGAAGGGCAGTTCAGGCTGTGGTCCAGGTGCAATTCCAGCAAAACATGTCAAAGGACATGGCCGCTACCGAGAGTGGAGCTGTTTACATCAGGCTGTGGGTTGCTGACTGGGGTGCAATGGCAGCGAGTCTCAGGAAGCTGCTTGCTTCTTTCATACTTTTCTTCATTTCCAGATTGGCAACCGTGGGCCTCACCCAGCCCACAGCCTGCAAGAGAACTCCAGGACCCTGCACATTGCAGTGACATCACTACTGTGGGGAGAGTCTCTGCATGTCTGTGTGTGCCAGTCCCCTCCCTGTCTCTCTCTTTGCTGCTTTTAAGAGGAGGATGTGCTGGTGGGCCTTTTCGGGGGCCTTTTGAGAAGAGCCACTGGATGTCACCTTTCTTTCACGTTAACACTCAACAGGTGTCCCCTGAGCTCTCTTTTGGGTTCTATCAACATATTCTGAGTTATTGTGGCTCTCAGCCTCCCAGGCTGCTCCTCCACAGGTGGTTTTGAGAATGGGAGAGACTTGGACCTTTTCACAGTGACAGCTCACACACTTTGCCCTTCAGGGTGCTTGATGACGCCATGTGGTAGGTGTTGCTTATCTGCTAACGTGTCAGTTAGGTCTAGACCATGGCAAGTATTCATCATTGTCTCCTCTGATAGCCATATCGTGGCTGCCTCAGGAGACTTTGATGGGAATTCTTGTTCTTTGCCATCTGCTGGCAGATGGGTATTACGTCTGGCGTTAGGCCCTGTATTACCTGTGGTGGAGGAAGCAAAACTCGTGGTTTGGTAAGAGAGATGTTTGGGATAGGAATTTCTTTAGCTACAAGGAAAAAACTTGGATGAAACAAGTAAGAGTCTATTTTCCTTTTGTCATTATCAGTCTATTCTAAACCTACTATTATTGGTTTAGCTGTTCAACAATAATCTTGGGGATCAGGCACTGTAAGGCATCATAACTGACTCCTCATGCATATGCATGATGTCTCATGATCATGAAATGGCTGCTGCATCCCCACCCTTTTTTCTTGAGGTAGGAACTCAAAGAAATGACAAGGTAGTGCTTTTTTGTTTTGCTTTGTTTTGTTTTTTTAATCTTACACCTGATCAAGAAGGAAGCCTGTGAAATGAATCTTTAGGGTTTCCACCTTCTTTGGTGGAAGTTAAAAAGACCAAGAATGGGTGTTGGGCTAGGCAGCCAAAAGAATCTGCCTCACCAGAAAAGCCATTAGCATTATATGCTCAAGGAATGATGATGGTTTAGACCTAGCAGATTCTTTGCTCTTCCAGTTTCTTTCTTTCCTGGAGTTTAGAAGAAAGCATTCCCCATGAACGGAGGGTAGAGAGGCAGCTAGAGCCGTGCTAGGAGGAGTCTGGTGAGAATTAGACATGTTTGATTCAGGAGGTTCAGGGCTGTAGAGGCCTGAGAAAGGACGTTGTAATCTAAATGTCTGTCTCAGAAATGCTTGCTGTAATCTGACCCCCAGCATGGTGTGTTAAGAGGTTGGTTACATATGAGCTTAGAACCCTTGAAAACAGGATTTTGTTTTAAAAGATTTATTTGTTTTCATTAAAAAGTCAGATACACAGAGAGGAGGAGAGACAGAGAGGAAGATCTTCCGTCTGATGATTCACTCCCCAAGTGAGCGCAACGGCCGATGCTGCGCCAGTCTGAAGCCGGGAACCAGGAACCTGTTCCGGGTCTCCTGCACAGGTGCAGGGTCCCAAAGCTTTGGGCCATCTTCCATTGCTTTCCCAGGCCACAAGCAGGGAGCTGGATGGGAAGCGGGGTGCCGGGATTAGAACTGGTGCCCATATGGTATCCCAGCATGTTCAAGGCGAGGACTTTAGCTGCTAGAAATGGGCCCTGGAAACATTTTGATCTCACTAGTCCTGGATTTCTGCTGCCCATCACCTTGAGTAAAATCCCCTATTCTCCCAACCTCAACATGTCTCTGTTTCCAGAAGTTAAAAAAAAAAAAAAAACAGCAAGACTAACAAAAACAGAACATGGTGTGTAGCTTGTTAGCCTGGCAGAGCTGTTAACATTTCGGTTGGTACATGTACCTGTGTTTTTTTAGCTTCTTGTGGAACGTGTTTTTCCTTGGTTTTCCGAGAGAGCCTTGTGAACATTCTCCGGGATTCCTGCGGCCGTTTGAGTTCCTTCTATTCTTAGCTCCTTCTGCTATTTACTCGGGTTCTGTGTCAGAGCTGGCGCTGTCTCAGTGTGGATTTTCTCTCCCTACCTTGCTGGTTGTCGGAGTTAATTTCATGTGATAATGTTAACAATAGCTAACATTTGTTCAACGCCGTACAACTTCCCGGGCATGTCACATACATCATACTTTAGCTCCGCAGCAATTCTGCAAAGCAGTTGAGGTATAGTGGTGCTTATGCGACAAACGAGGCCTCTGAGGACTTGGCTGCTAAAGACAGGGCACCTGTGTGGGATAGTCTACAAAGCCATACTTCTTTTTTCTGCTAGAACTATTTTTTTTCCCTTGAAAAATATATAATTTTCCAAGAAAACTTGGAAAAGAGTGCAAAGAAAAAAGGAGTATGGGAGAATGCTCATGTCACTGTCCAAGGCAGATTCATAGAGAGAAAGACAGAAAGATCTTCCATCTGCTGGCTCACGCCCAAAATGGCCACAATGGCTGGAGCTGAGCTGATCTGAAGCCAGGAGCCAGGAGAGGGTTTCCTACATGGGTGCAGAGTCCCATTATGTGGGCCGTCCTCTGCTGTTTTCCCAGGCCACAAGCAGGGAGTTGGATGAGAAGTGAAGTAGATGTGACATGAGCTGGCACCCATGTGAGATGCTGGTACTTGGCGGTGGAAAATTAACCAATTGGGCCATCACACTGGCCCATTTCATGGCATTTCTTTGTAGTCATATTTCTCTAGATTAGGAAAGGTTTGTCATAATTACAAAGTATGTACATTTTTCTATATTTAAAAAACTTTAAATGATTTAAATTACTTTTATTTGTAAGGCAGATTTGCAGAGAGCAAAAGAAAAAGAGAAACATCATTCATCTGCTGGTTCATTCTTTAAATGGCTACAATGACCCATCTGAAGACAGGAGCAAGGAGCCGCTTCTGGGTCTCTCACATGGGTGTGGGAATCCAAACATGGGAGCCATTCTCTGTTGCTTCCCAGGCACATAAACAAGGACTGAATTGGAAGTCGAGCAGCAGAAATCAAATTGGCTCTCATATGGGATGCCCACATCACGGGTGGGAGTTCAACCTGCTGCACCGTAATATTGGCCTCAGAAACTAGATACACTTTGGTGCTGGACTCTGATTTTTACTTACTTTTATTTGAGAGGCAACATGAGAGAGAATTAGAGAGGGACAGAGATCTTCTACATGCTGATTCACTCCTAAAAAAGCTGCAATGGCAGGGCTAGCTTAGGCCAAAGGCAGCAGCTGGGAACTCATCCAGGTCACCCAAATTCCCTTTTTTTTAGATTTTATTTATTTGAAAGGTGGAGTTACAGAGAGAAATCTAGACAGATCTTCCATCCACTGTTTCACCCCCAGATAGTTCAAAAGTCAGTGCTGGACCAGGCCGAAGCTAGGAGCCAGGAGCTTCATCCAGTTTCCCCACATGGAAGGTGAGCGCCTAAACACATGAGCCTACTCTCCTTTGCCTTCCCAGGTTCACTAGCAGGGAGCTGGATCAAAAGTGAAGCAGCTGGGATTCCAACCTGTGTCCATATGAGATGCCATCACTGCAGGCAGAGGCTTTACTCGCTAAACCATAATGCCAGCCCCTGTCTCAGAGTTCTAAGTCAAGTTCCTGTAAGCATCATCTCTTGGCCCCAGCAGTAGTGCTCATCAGTGTCATGATTATCTTTGCCACTTTTGTCATCACCACCGCTTATGGAACACTGACATGCTTGTAACACTTTTCCCTGTATCATTAAAGTTTTGGGCAACTCCATGGAGCGGATGCTTTTGTTATTATTGTCCCTACTCATGGAGTGGGTTATCCACTTGCTCAAGTGCACCGTGAGGACAAGGTGGGTGAGGCCTTCAAACTTAGGCCTTCGGGTGTTGTAGCAGTGCGGTAGAGAGGAGCACAGGGGCTTTCCTTTGGGATTGCTGGGCTGTGGGAGAAGACATGACAGTTGGAGCTTGTCTTTCCCCAGGAAGAGGCAGGGAGGGTCAATCGCTGGGTTTCTCATCATTGTATTCATGCATCGATTTCCACGGCTTCGATGGGGAACCAGCCCAGGGGAAGATGCAGACTGACTTGGTATCTGCAAATCCTTCTGGCTCAGCCTTGGACTTCTCAGTGCAGAGCAGCTGGCACCGACTTTGGTCTCTCATACATGGGTGCCTCTCTGAGCTTTGCAGTGGAGAGGCACTGGGGTATAGGACCATGGGATAGGGTGATGGGGCCCTGTGGTTTTTGGCCTTGAGTATTCACACGGGTGATGATCTCAACTTCCTTTTGTGGTTCCAAAAGCAATTTGGTGCCATGTACAATCAGACAGCAGTTTATACCTTTGAGCCTGAGCAAGTTGCTTAACTTAAACTTTTTTTTTTTTAATTGGAAAGTCAGATGCATAGAGAAAGGAGAGAGAAAGATCCTCTGTTTATTGGTTCACTTCCCCAGTGGCTGCAACAGCTGGAGCTGAGCTGATCTGAAACCAGGAGTCAAGACCTGCACCCACATGGTGCAGGGTCCCAAGGCTTTGAGCCATCCTCAACAGCTTTCCCAGGCCACAAGCAGGGAGCTGAAAGGGAAGAGGAGCAGCTGGGATACTAATCGGTGCACATATGGGATCCCAGTGCCTGCAAGGTGAGAACTTTAGCCACTAGGCTACCACACCAGATCCAACTTCTTTCTAAAAATTTTTATTTATTTATTGGAAAGACAGAGAGAGACAAAGTGACAGAGAACTCTTCCAAATGGCTGCAATAGCCAGTTCAAAGCCAAGAGCCAGAAGTTTCCCCCGGTCTCCCATGTGAGTGTCTGCATCCAAGCACTCGGGCTGTCCTCTGCTGCTTTCCTGTGTGGTTTAGCAGGGAGCTGGGTCAGAAGTGGAGCAACCAGGACATGGACCTGCCCTCATCAGATGCTGGCATTGCAGGTGGTGGCTTAACTCACTATATCACAACACCAGACCACAAATTGCTTAACTTCTGCAGCCTCAGTTTCCTTCTTTGTAAAATGGAATCTTTGCCAAGAATGAGAGACTCTGTAGAAAGCCCCTAAAATGAGTGTTTTCTTGCCACAATGGAAGCTTCCTGCTGTGTCCCCATGCCCAGCCCAGCATCGGCTTGCCCACTAATGGAATGTCCACATAGCATTGATAAATAAGCATTGAGGACACGAATGTGTTTTGCAGGCTGGTGAGTACAGCACAGGGATTGGGAGGACTGCTATTCATTCTGTTTCTCTTGACGCCAGGCGCTTAGTTTTTTCCAACATGGTGGTGGCCGTTTTTCTGCATCCATGTCTGTTTCAGAACTAAGAAACCCCACACCTGGACAATTAGGGTGGCTCTGTGAGAGAAGATGTGAGTGAGTGTGAGTAAACACTTCCCTTTCCTGAGCTTCCCTGGGGACTTTCCTGTAACTCAAACCCTGGAGGGGAGAGGACAGCTTTGGGCCAGCTTGTGAGTCTAGTACCTGCTTGGTTCCTCAAGATCCTGGGCAACTGCAGGTCCTTGGAGCCAAGTCAGTTAAGAAGGAGGTGGTGGGCAGTGGCTCAGTGCTTGGAGACCTATTGTGTACCTTTAGCCAGAAAACTTCTGTCCACAAAGCAGGTGGAGCACCATGGTGGGTGCACGGGTGTTGTCTTCCTGCTGAGCCTTCTAGGGGCTGCTTTGAACTGAGAACTACACTCGTGTATGTATGTTACCGCTCACTGTGCCATGCTGCTCATCCAGGTGGGGTGGCCCCAGTTGTGCTCTCAACATCTAGGCAGAAACACGTGTCTCACTTCCCCCATTGGAAAACCAAGGAGCAGACAGCAGCAGCAGAAGTGACATCTGATTTACAGACTCAGATGGAACCAGTGGCCACCTGGAGAGGGCCCATGGTCACTTCTAGGTTCTGTCCAGTTGCTGCTAGGCAAAAGGCTATGGCTTCCATGTCACGGGAGCATCTGGTTTTCCAAGAGATTAGGACTCTTAGCCAAAGCCTGATTCCTGTTAACACGTCAGACAAAGGCAAAATGGCTCAAACATTCAGAGCCAGTGGAGGAGGTGTGCAGTGCCCCCATGGGAGTTGGGGAGCGGGGTTACAGAGCCTGTGGGGTTGCTTGGAGGATGTGGGGAGCAGCACCTGTTGCCCCACAAGGCTTTTTTTTTCTTTCAAAGATTTTTCTATTTTTATTGGAAAGCCAGATTCACAGAGAGGAGAAACAGAGAGTAAGCTCTTCCATCCATTGGTTCACTCCCCAAATGGATGCAACAGCCAGAGTTGAGCTGATTGAAAGCCAGGAGCCAGGAGTCAGGAGTATCCTCCACATCTCCCACAAGGCTTTGAGCTGTCCTCCACTGCTTTCCCAGGCTACAAGTAGGGAGCTGGTTGGGAAGTGAAGCTGGATGGGAAGTGGAGCAGTCTGGACATGATCTGGCGCCCATACAAGATCCTCATACTTTGCAAGGGGAGGATTTAGCTAACTGAACCAGCACAGCAGGCTCCATGAGGCTCTTTACTGACAGCTTCATAGGACTTCGGGGTACAGTGCATCACACCTGATGTCAGGGCAGTGGATTGGTAGAAGAGGCATCTAATGCATAGAGAAACTGAGGGGGCTGTATTAGTGCATCGGAGCACCTCACAGAAGGCACCACCCAGACTCATGCTCAGCTTGATGGCACCAAGTCAGCGATCTTTTGCACAAGGAATCAGTGAAGTTGGTGTTTTGGGAAGGAGGAAGAGGTTCATGTGTGAGCCTGACCTTGGATTCTGAAGGCACCCAGTTGTGTAGGTGAACTCAGACATGCTACTTTCCTCATTCTACGAGATGGGATCCAAGGTAGGAGGCTTGAGTTAAGACTTTTCCACCTTACGGTGGCTTGAAGGGGATGAACCCTTGGTAGCAAGAGTTTCTGAAGCTTGAGATCTACTTCCCCCTTGGTTAGAACAATATGATTGGATCTTTCTGTGGTCAGGAAAGAAGTGCAGGATGCTCTACCGTGTTGTATGGCTCAACCCCTGGGTGCTATGGCTTGAATGTGTCAAGTACATTTTCCACTTGGGGTGCTTTCTAGATGGATTTATGGGGACCTGTAGGCTTTCACCATGAGAAGCCCATTTTAAGTCAAGGAGCCTTTGTTACCAGAGCAGCCATAAAACCTGGCTCTTAGGGTTGGGAGAACTCCTCGGGGGAGTGTGAGAAAAGGGCTTAACGTGGCGTGGAGAAAGCAGCTAAGCTCTCATCGCTGTGTATGCCACCCATGCACAGTCTGTCTTATGTAGCGTCCTCTTTGCTACATTCCTGAAGGCCTGCTGCCTGCTGAGGATAGCATCGGGTAGTAAGCGCATGGCTGCTTCGTGCCCAGTGCAGCTCACAGTTGAGTGAGGAGCTTGATTGCCCTGCAGCAATGCCCTCCCTGTGCAGTGTGGCTTCCCTGAGCCTGTGGTGGTGCCTGGGATGTGGACTCCAGGGAGTTGGTGGGAAGAGACCTTGCAGGGTCTGGCTCCTCCCTGTGCATTGCTGTGTGCTATGGCCCGAACATGTGTCCCAGAGCATGTGTGTGGAGTAGAAGGCTGGGGCCCCGAGATCTCCACCCTCACAGATGGACTCACGCTCATGGTCAGGAGGTCTAAGGTTGAAGATCTGAGCACACCCTCACCCTGTGATCCTTGCTGCCCTTAGGATGAGGCATCAAAAAGACTCTCAGTGAATGTGGTCTCTTGAGACAGTTGTGGTCAGTGCAAATGACCCAATGGCATATTCCATTATAGCAACACAGATGCACTATGACACTGGGGAATGTACAGGTATTTTTAGATTCCATGACCTAAATGATGCGGTCCAGCAAGCCAGACATAGAGAGAAGCAGGAGACCCAATTGGGTCATGTTGAAGAGGGCTATAGCCTCTGAGGGTTATAGCCTCTGGCTCCACAGAGAGCTCCTTATTGGAGACAGCGATGTGTGAGCCATTGTCACACATGTGGGAATTAACCTGAGGCTCGCACAAGCAAGGAAGAACTGGGAGGAGAGGTGGAGATCCCAGGGAATGGGAGAGCTGGTCCCTACCACTTGGGGAGCTTGCTACACGATGGTAGCATGAAGACCTGCACATGGGAAGATGCTAGGAGCAAGCTGAAAAGCCTATATGTAAGCTGAGAGGTGAGGAACAGGTGGAATACAGTGAGTTGAGGGACAGAGGAAGGGCATGCAAGTCCAGCCGAACAAGGGGTGGTGGTGACGCTGGTTAAACAGGAGCAGGAGAGGTTGGGGCCAGGCCAACAATCTGGGTAGCATCTGAGAGGTCCCTGTTACTCCAGAAACACCATCATCAGGCTTTCTGTCCCTAGAAAGCATGTGTGGTAGCAAACCAGTCACTATGACAGAGTGTGGAAGCTGAGTGCTCTCTCTCTCTCTCTTTGTGTGTGTGTGTCTCAGGTATTTAAAACAAACAAGTTGGGCCCGGCGCGGTGGCACAGTGGTTAAGTCCTTGCCTTGCACGCCCGGGATGCCATATGGGCGCCGGTTCTATCCCGGCAGCCACGCTTTCCATCCAGCTTCCTGCCTGTGGCCCGGGAAAGCAGTCGAGGACAGCCCAAAGCTTTGGGACCCTGCACCCGCGTGGGAGACCCGGAAGAGTCTCCTGGCTTCGGATCGGCATAGTATCGACCCGTTGCGCTCACTTGTGGAGTGAATCATCGGAGAGAAGATCTTCCTCTCTGTCTCTCCTCTCTGTATATCTGCCTTTCCAATAAAAACATAATAAAAATAAATCTTTAAAAAAAAACTAAAAAAAAAAACCAAAAACAAAAAGTTTTCCAAAGTTCGCTTTGAATGCTGTCATCTTCAAGTGGCCTGGGCTATGTTCATGCAGGAAGGCTCCATGTGCCCTTCATCTGGAAACGTTAATATCTCCTGCAGGTGTCTGCTTCGACCAAACACATTTTCTTCCCCTCCATGCCAAGTATTCTAATTTTTGAAAATCTTCTGCACCTGTCTTGAATTTTTTTTTTTTTTTAGCTTCCTGACATGGTTATTTGGCTTTGATGAAAAGATTTACTTCCAAAGAGACCTTTAAGGTGGCTTGGTTTTTGTCAGCAGGAGGCAATGTATCGAGGTGGATTTTTTTCTTCCCTTGTTTATCACTCATCATCTAGGCACCTACTATGTGCGGAAGAAAACATTTTGGAAGAGCTCAATGGCAAAGGCTTGGGTGGGCGTATTTGGGTCCAAAGTTGAAGAGGTGCATATATCAACCATGAATTCTAGAAGAGAGCGTGGACCTGGAGAAGAACCAGAGAAGTGATTTCAGCTGCAAATAACAGGAACTGGACTAAGAGCAGAATAAACCAGGAGATTTAACTTAGTAAGAGGAGAGGAGAAAGGCCATTATGGTGTTGGCTCATCCAGGAAACTGGTTTAATTTTCAGCTCTTCTGCACTGAGACCCCACAGTATCCATGATGCTTCATGGTCTGCCAATGGCTACTACATCACATCCTGGTAAGGAAACATCCCAAGCAGGAAGGGCCAAAGAGAATTTCTGCTTCTCTCCTACTCACAGTGACTCTGCACACCATGGGTACAGGTCCAGTTATGGAAATATCTAGTCTTGGAAATATCTAGTCTTTCCCCACCTCCCCCGCCCCCCACTTCTAACCTATCTAAGAACATACATAATACTTTGCATTGCCAGTATTTGTACTTCTAGGCAAGTCCTTGTTGGCCCCTTGGAGACTTCAGCAAACACAATGTCATTGCAATGGACTGTCTCTGGTGAATAAAACTCTTAGAGAGACTCTGGGCCGGAAACTCCTTCTCATGGTCTGGGTCTGGAAGCTTGAGGGTTGAGAGTCCCAGATGAGAAAATGTTGAAGCTGGAGTCCAGACACTTCGTGGATAAGAACAACTTCGTGGACAAGAGGGAGGCCTAGATAATTTAAAGGCTTTTTTTTTTTTTTACATTTTATTATTATTATCTTCATCTTATGATACAGTTCCATATTCCCTTATTCCCTCCCCAATTTCCTCCCATCCACCTAGTTCCTCTATATCATTACTAACATATAGTTCTTCATACACAGTCATATGTCCATCATTGCATGCATGGACAACAGCAGAGAGTCCAGAATCCTATTGTCAAGATATAGTAAACAGTTTCATTGCAAGTCCATCTTTGGAAGTAGAAATGCATACTACACTGCATCCTCACATCTGGATGTTAGTCTCCATTTCACAGCTACTATATATCCCTTAAATGAAAAGTCATAATACAAAATCAACAATAGAAAAATAGAAATTTACAATGCCATGAAGTTAAATAACATGTTACTAGATATGACAGTCTCTATTACACAGCTACTATACATCCCCTTAAATGAAGAGCCACAAAACAAAATCAACATCAGGGAGAAAAAAAGAAATTAACAACACCAAGAAGTTAAATAACATGCTATTAAATGACTACTGTGTAGCTGAAGAAATGAAAATCAAGAACCTTCTTGCAGAAAATGATGCCACTGCATGATCTTTGAGTCATTGAATGATTTAATCAGAAGAAAGTGTTTTGAAGAGATGAAACCAACAGAAAACAACAAAACCCATGTGATACAGTTTCCGCTGATCTTTGTTGATGAAGTGGGACTCTTCCAGACAATTAACAGATGGGTTTTGTTTTTTTAATCCTGTCTGCTACTAATCTATGATGTTTGATTGCGCTTAAGTCATTTACATTCATAGTTTAATATGTATGGGTGGTACTTTGGTCCTGTCATTTTAGGAATGGGTTGTTCATTGGTTTAATCTCTGTTGTCATTTTACTGGGATGTTCTTCCCGTTTGCCTTTGGTGCTATTCCTCTTCTCTGTCAAGAGAACACCTTGAAGTATCATTTATAGGTCAGGTTTGAAAGAGGCAAATTCTTTTTTTTTGAAGATTTATTTTTATTATTATTTTTTTATTGGAAAGGCGGATATACAGAGAGGAGAGACAGAGAGGAAGATCTTCCCTCCGATGATTCACTCCACAAGTGAGCGCAATGGCTGAGGCTATGCCGATCCGAAGCCAGGATCCTGGAACTTCTTCCGGGTCTCCCACGTGGGTGCAGGGTCCCAAAGCTTTGGGCCGTCCTCGACTGCTTTCCCGGGCCACAGGCAGGGAGCTGGATGGGAAGCGGGGCTTCCGGGATAGAACCGGCGCCCATATGGGATCCAGGGCGTGCAAGGTGAGGACCTTAACCACTGTGCCACCGTGCCGGGCCCGAAAGAGGCAAAATCTTTTAGCTTTTCTTTACTCTGGAAGAATTTTATTTCATTTTCAAAGACGAATGAAAGCTTTGAGGGTATACTATGATAGGCCGACATTTTTTTTCTTTTAGAATCTGAAATATGTCACTCCATTCTCTTCTTGCCTGTAGAGTTTCCTGTGAGAGATCTCCTGTGAGTTTAATTGGCATTCCTTTATATGTCAATTGATGTATTTCACGTGCACATTTAAGGATCTTTTCCTTATGTTCAATTGAAGAGAGTTTGATGATCATGTGTCTTGGTGAAGATCGCTTTTGATTAAGCCTGTTGGGAGTTCTGTGCCCCTCCTGGATCTTGTTTCCCAATTCTTTCTCCAAATTAGGGAAATTTTCCTTGATTATTTCATTAAATACATTTGCAAACTCAGCTTCTCCTTCTGTACCTTCTGGGACTCCTATAACTCTTATATTTGGCCTTCTAATAGTGTCTTTCAATTCTTGAATACTTTTTTTGGCCTGATCCAGCTCTGCTTCCAGCTTTTTGTTTGCTTCCCTCTGGTGACAGGAGATATCTTCCAATTCTGAGATTCTTCTGCTTGCTTCATTCTATTTTGGAGACTTTCCACTGTACTTGTAATTTGCTCTACTGTGTTCTTAATTTCTGATATACCAGCCTTGATTTGCTTTATTGCTTCCTTAAATTCTTTGAAATCTTGCATGAGCTTCTCATTTTTTATCAGAATGTTCAAAATGAGTCTTATGGATTCTGTGTCCCCCATTTTATCAATGTCTTCCTCAGTGAACTCAAGGTTGGCACAGGATTTTGCTCCTTTGCAGGGGAGTTTTCGGTAATATTCATTGTGCCTTTGTCTCTTCTTTTGCTCTTGATCATTGTACTTCTGGTTAGCAGAGTCTTCTCCTTGGGGCAGGTTTCTAAGTTGTGTCACCCACAGGTCTACAATGTGATTTTACTTATTGTAGTTGGCACACAACTTTTTGCTTGTAGCCACTTGTGCCACAACCTCCAGCGAGTTCCAGGTTTGGGTTTTTATGTTAGATTTTCATCGTGGTCTCCACAGCCCCAGCTCATGGCTCACTACGCTCCACCTGCTGTGATACTGTGCTGAGGCTGCACCGTGGTCTCTGCAACCTTTCTCCCACTTCCGGATGGAGCAGGTCCCAGGATTAGAGAGACACCAGGTGTTCTATATAGCTAGGTTGTTGGTGGCGCTGATCTTGTCAGAACCTGTTGGACATAAGGTCTGGGTGCCACACGGACATATTTTGACCAATAAGATACCACACTCGGTATTATTTTCCTGCAGGACCAGTGCAATCCAGTGATCTCAGTGAGTTCTCGTGAGTTCTCAGGGAGTTCAGCACATGCACAGTTCACTGTGGTCTTCTGCAGTCACAAAGCTATTGCCACAGTGCGCAAAATGGCTCCCGACGTACCACCACTACAGTTCTTGATCTGCTGGCCGTCAGATCCAAGGGTTACCCAGTTCTGCCCCTGGTGGAACCTGTAGAATGCCACGTTGATGCAGTTCACTGAGTCAGAAATTAGCTCACCCCACTCAAACTCCCAGTGAAAGTCTCTTCCCACCTGGTTTCTGGTGGAGTTCTGGCTGCTGGTGGAGTTCAGATCACTGTTAGCTGAATGCCGCTGGAGTATCAGTCACTGCAACACCACACCGCTGTGCCCCCTGGTTTCTGTCTGTCAGTCTCCAGGTACCCTTCTGCTGTCGTTCTTTCCATTCCTATTTCCTGAAATATGTCCTCTCTGCTTCATCCTGTCTTTCCATCTGTTTAAACATGTCCTTACCCTATTCCACCATCTTGATTCTCCTCAATTTAAAGGCTTTTGCAAAGATGTCAGCTGCATTAGAATGGAGGCCGCCACGTATCTTGTGCATTCTGACTAAAAAGTAAAATCCCAGAAATTTTCTCATGGTTGACCTGGTTCTTCAAATTCAACTGGCTGGAAAAAAATTCCTATGAGCAAAGTATTCTGGTGAGTTGAACAGTGATGAGTATCACATTATTGTTCCTCATGGCTTGCAGGCATGGATTAACCTTGGCCATCTGCAGTCCTTGAGGTGTCCCGCCCCCCACCTTCTTCTCTCATAGTGGCTTGCAGGGCACAGTGTAGGTGCTCAATAAAGAACTGCTGGATTCCATTCTAGTCACACACCCACATACCACTCTACCTCCATGCCCTCACTAATGGGCTGGCTGACATGCTTTAATTAAAAGACTGGTATTAAAAAAGGAGCCCTGGTGAGTAAACATGGCAGTGGATAAGGCAGAGGATGATTGACTAGCTTCCAGTCACCAAAGTTTAATTAATGCTCATATAAAACCATTGCATGTTATTGGATACTCACCATGAGGGGAGAGCAGGGCCTCCACAGGGACTGTAAAGGAAGATAAACACAATCAGATTTCTAGGATCTGTGTTGACTGTAGCCCAGAGAGCAACAGCCTCTGCTCCCTTGGTCCAATTACTACCCTTTGGGTGCCTTTAATCCAGTGTTTACTTTGCGAAGTCTGGCCTTGAATGCATGGGAGGCGCTTTCTTTCCTTGTTTCTTTATTAATTGGTCTAAAACTATTCTCTTTCATCCATCTACCCCTCCACTCATCTTCCCGTCCATTTAGCAGTCACTCCATCCATAAACCCACCCATCCATCCACCCATCATTTCACCTACCAATCTATTACTCTACCCACCATCACTCACCCACAAACTCCATCCATTCATTGCTTCACCCATCAACTCTTTTATCCATCCATCACTCCATTCATCAACCCATCCATCTATCCATCCATCCATCAATCCATGCACATTCCAATCACTATTCTATCCATTCGTCCATCCATCCATCCATCCATCCATCTACCCATTAACCCATCCATCGATTCATCATTGTTCCATCTCTTTACTCATTAATCCACCCATCCATCATTCTATCCACCAACCCATGTATCCACCCAACATTACACTTACCAGTCCATCCACTCATGCATCCATCCATCCACCCACCAACTCATCTACCCATTGCTCTAGTCACCAACCCATCTATCCATACAATCTTCAGGGTTGCCTTTATTGTTCCAGGTACTATTTAAGGCTAAATTGCTATGCAATCAGCCTTTTCAATTCTTTACCTCACCTACTACCTCCTCCTTCACTCTGCCTAACATCACACCAGTCTTCTGGTTATTCCTTGGGGCCTTTGAACTATATGCTTGTGTGGCTAATTCCTTTATTATCTCCAGGATAATACTACCCATTTTACTACTCACACTCTCCTGTTTTGGTTTTCTTTGAGCCACTTGTCATTTTGCAGCATACTACTTTTAGGTTTGTAAAATCACCCAACTCCACCCTTGAGGACAGGGTTTCCTGTCTTTGGTGCTGTGTTCCTCACATCTTAAAAAACATTTGGCACACAATGGGTGCTCAGTAAATGGTGAATGATTGATAATGGCCTTCATTTTGCCTGTGAACAACTGATAGCACTTTTGAGGAGACAGAGATGATGCTGAAGTAGAAGAAAATAAAAACGTCCATGATGAGCGCCAGAGGAGGGGTTTTTGACCATCAGGATGGCATGGCTGTGCTGCTTCCCATAGAAGCCTGGGAGCACAGGCTGGTGTGATGTATTCTGGGGCTGATGCATTCACCTGTACCTCCTGTGCTTACTGGCCTTACGCTTAGGTTTCTGACTCTTTAGTTCTTCTAGTGCTATAGGAACTTGGTTGGCCTGGATGTAGAGTAAGTCAGAAGGGATGGAAATTCATGGCCTTGAAGTCCAGTCCAGCCTGATGACTGGAAAGCTTAGTCTATCCTTGTGGTGAAAATGAGTCCTGGTAGCCAGCCTGTGAGCCCTTGCCAATGTACCTGCTGTGGTATTCTCCACCTCTCTAACAAACCACCAGCTAGCCCCATCTCATATCAGAATCTTCTTTCCAGAAAACCAGACCAAGACAAGTCAGGTTTAGGTAGAGACACTCTGGATACCATGGAAACAGCCTGTAACCCAGAGGTTTCCTTGTAACTTCAACTCTCCAGCAATCTGGGGGACTTCTCTGCCTCTGCTGGTGCCCATCATCCACCTGCTCAAGGGAGAACAGGGTTCGTGGATTCCTCTTGTCACCAACATGCTGTGTGCCTTGGGCACATCCCTTTGCCCTCGCTGGACCTGAGTGCTGTCCCTGGCCCACGAGATGGTGGATTGCTTCATCTTTAGGCTGCCTCTGGCTCTGAATTCTCTACCAGCCTCACACGGCACTTGTCCACAGTTCTGCTTCCCCACCCTACACTATGCATATCTGCCTCTCTGTTCTGTTTGTTCCTGCAGAGTGCATGTTCCTGGCCCTGGAGACTGGGTGCTGGCCTGAGTGCTTTTTGATGAGTTCAAGCAAGGCTTAGCCCCTGCAACATTCCTTGGGACCTGAAGTCAGCAGCTTTCCCCCTCGCCCGAGGTGTCATGATGGTTAATGATGATGACATCAATCCACCTCATCAGGCTCTGGGAATGCTTAACTAAGACAAATGCTTTTGTCACCGGCAGTAAACATAAAAGATGCCTGCTCCATCAGATGACACGGGGACGGCTGAGGCCCCTCCTTGGCTCCGTTCCCCGACTGCTCATTTGCAATCCCACCCTTCTTCAAATGACAGTGTTTATTTTTTTCTTGATGTTTCAGCACTTTGACAAATACATTTTTCCATGAAGAGAAACATAATTAACTTAAGTCATTTATATTAATCACGAGGGGGGAACATCATGCAAAACAGGGGTAATTTTGTATTGAACAAGGCGCGTTATCTAATGAATATAGATGATACTGATTTATGTGTTTATCCAAAAAAGCATCAGTGGGGGAATAAAAGGCCAACACCAAACTACACCCCAAGCTTCCCCTCCCCAGAAAAAAAGCTGAAAAAAAAGAGAAATCTCTCACGTTCTATCTGATGGTGCTTCCTGGACATGGTGGCATCCTTCTCTTGGCTGGGAGTATAACCGGGCTTAAACCGGGCTTATCATGTGCTGATACAGCTGGGGCAGCAAGAAGAGGCCTTTCCCTATGTAGGCGCCCACTGGCCAGGTCCAAGGAGGCTGTGATGACCTAGGCCTGCAGACACTGGACTAGCAGGGACTCCTTTCCACAGGAAGGTGGGGAGGGGCCTGGTGTCTGTTACTGCCAAGTGTGGTAGGCAGAGACCTAGCCAGGATCACTCAGCTTCCCTGTTCATACTGGGAGCGGGTAGGATGTGGATCCTGGCAACTGAAGGTTTGGTGTACAAGTGCTTCCCATCTGTAGAGGCTCTTGTGAGTGAAACTGCAGGCTGGGGCTCACAGGCATGAAAGACACAGGTGCAGGAGATAAAGAAGTGTCCCCGGAGTGTTGTGAAATCACAGTCCCAGCCAGAAGTCCATGCCAAGCCGGAAACCTTTCTGCTTCATTTTCTCATCGAGGAAACGAAAAACTAGAGATCAAGCCCAGCTGGAGTTTGCTGTGCCCTCACTTGGAGTCAGGCACAGTTTTGAGGGATTTTGTGCTTCAGTCCTTTTGAATGGCACTAGCATGATTCCCAGTCAACAAAGAAACTCAGGCTCCAGGAAAGCGCCATATTCTTTCTGATCCCCATGCTGAGGGCTTGGCTGGGCCTGACTATGGTCTCTGCAAACCCAGCACCAGGGAAACAGGTCATCAAAGTGTGGGAAATACCCTTGTGGGGCTTTGCGGCAAAACTTGGAAAGCATTTCTTAAAAAAAAAAAAGCTGAATTTGAATTTTAAGAATTTATTATTTGAGAGAGAGAGAGAGAGTACTCCCATTTGCTGGTTTACTCTTTAAATACTTCAAAGGCTGGGGCTGGGTCAGCCGGAAGTAGAAATTCCAGAACTCAATCTGGATTTCCCACGTTGGGTGGTAGGGATCCAATGAACTGAGCCATTTCCTGCATCCTCCCAGGGTTTGCACTGGCAGGAAGCTAGGACTCAGGGAGCCAGAGCCTAGAAGGGGTCCCAGGTGCTCAGCTGCAAGAGTACAGGTGTGTTAACACGAGGCTAACCCCCCACCACTCCTGCATCCTGAGAAGATCTCCAGCATTGTGTATCACTTCTTTCCTTGTTGTTTTCTGTCATCTGTGCCATTTGTTGTCACAAAATAGGAACATTCCTGCAGAGTTTCAGAGGGACTTGGAGCTTGCCTCAGGGACAGAGGTGATGATTTCCTGGGTTGTAGGCTGGAGCTAGGTGGAAGGTGTTAGAATTCTGGTTGGAATTACCGGGTGCAGGCAGCACAGGGGGGCCCAGTGCCCATCTTCCAGAGGAACAGAGAGCAGAACGTGGCCAGCCTTGAACCTACGTGGTCTGAGATCCCACAGGACTATGTCATGGCAGCTGCTGCCCAGTTTACAGATAGGGAAATTGAGGCAGGGATGACTTGTTCCTGCCCACTCAGGAACCACAGTCCTTTGTCTTCTCTTCTTGGGGTCAGTCCTGGACTGCCCTTGAATTCTCCTCTATTCCAGCCTTGCTGGTAATAGTTCTGAAGGTGCAGTAGATGCTGGATCCAGGCTGTTTAGATTCAGATCTTGCCTTGTCACTCACTGTGTGATGGTAGAAGAGATCTCTGGTTCCTGTACTCCACACCATAAATAGCTCTGGGTTAAAGGCATCCATGTGTGTTAAACGCTTAGAGGAACATGGCAATCTATGTGCCAACTCTTGGTGGTGATGGTGGAAATAAACCACGCCCACAAACACCCATCTCCAAGGGCCACACAGCAGTCCTAAGCACACCTGTCTGGGGCAGCAGCGAGGGCTGGGAGGGAGCAGGGCGGGGCCTGGCGCTGAGTCTTGGTGCCTCCTGATCTGCTGCCATTTGTCTTCTACCTGGATTGTGTCTCCCAAGCACTGTCAGGGCCACTGTGGGTGCCAGGGCCCCATCCATCCTCCACTGCCTGGACAGTAGTGGTGCCCGAGAGCGCATCTGTCACTGTCTTCAGTGGCATGGATGACTGGCGTGTCATCTTTGACAAATGTCTGTGCTGGCGAGCTCTGCGAAGCTATGGGTACTTAGAGACACAGAAAACTTGCAAACACAGGCAGGCCTGCATACCTCATGCTAGAGGCCACACAGGAAGACCAGGGCTGCTGGGGTCTTGAGGGGAGCAGGGGAGGTGGCAGAGTGACAGCTTCAGGCTGGGAAGAACAGGGCAGTACCCTTCAGCCTTTCTGAAGCTCTGAGCATACCATTTCTTCTACCTGCCCTCAGGGTCTCCTGCCCCGTCTCCAGTGGCCTGATAGGAACTGGTCATGATTCCCAGCACTTTAGTCCTTATCAGACACCTGCTGTGGTGCTGGTGTTTTGTGGGTGCATACTCTAGTTCACATTCCTGCCATGTGCCTGTTTTACAGTTGCAGACAACGAGATCTGGAAGCAACTTGTCTGCTCGGGAGTCCTTGGACGGGCTCCTCCAGCTTTTCATCTTACTAAAATCCTGGAACTTGTGTCTCCAGCCTGGAATTCTCTTCCTTTGCTCCTTAAGATGTATTTATTTGAAAGGCAGAGGACAGGGGCATAGGGCTCGGAAGAGACAGATTGATTTTCCATCCACTGGTTCATTTCCCCAGGTGTCTGCAACAGCCAGGGCAGGGCCAGGCTGAAATCGAGAGCTGGGAATTCCATCTGGGTTTTGCTTGCACCTAGCAGAGACCCGAGCACTTGGACCAGACATCTGGGAAAGCAGCTGTGAGGCCTGAAAGCCCCGTAGCTGGGTACTTGCCAACGGGTTGTAGGCTTCCCAACAATGCCTATCTCTCTCTTCCTTTTCTTTTAGCAGCCTTTTGTTGGTGCACAGGACACATTTGTTACACATGAGAACAGTATTCCACCCCCATCTTCAATTGTCTCTGCTGCAGCTTAAATCAAATAATTGCTCTGCTAACTGAACATCATCCTGTAATTGCAAAAAGTTACAGTCTCTATGTTGACATTCTGAAGGCTTCTAAGTAAATGCTTTTTTTATATTTAAAAACTCATTATTGTCATTAATTTCATTCTACTTCAATAACATCTATTTAAACATTCAACACTCACCTGCTACTCTTAGGGCCAGAATACGCTTGTCTTTTACTGTTTTAGGAAATCAGCCAGGTTTTCGTGGTGCTTTTCTAGTGGGTTGTTAAAAAAACCAAAATGATTGCGAATCCGTTCGCGTCTTTCTACCCTTGCGGCATCCTTCTCTGCTTCCTTCGGAATCTGGACCTGCGTCGGAGCTTTCGCGGCTTGTTCTTTTGTTTCAGATTCCACGTAGACCCCAACAGTGTGCTGTCGGACCTCCGGGAAACTGACAAAGTGCTCTGCTAATATAAACAACTTGGTTGTGCTTCCCAAACACGCTTCCCACCACTGTAATGAACATTTTTGGGATAACTCCTGAGATAAATCAGCAGCAGTACTGAGTATGTGTGGACTTGGTGACTCTACACTCAGGTTCTCACAATGCTGCATCTGATCCTGATTGTCTACACATTTTCACTTTAATGCATCTTGTCCAGTGTCCCCTGTGACACGATGTCTGACCGCATTATTATCTGTGTTCCTGCCCAGCTGGGCTTACTGCTTGTGTCACTCTGGGCAAGTGACTTACTAGTTTGGGCCTCAATTTCTCCATCTGTGAAATGGCAACAACAGTAACATCACAAGATTGTGACCATGTGAAGAGTTTAGGGTAGTGACTGGCACATCAGGAATGCTGGCCAAACATTACCTAGGACCACGTGCCAGGCAACGTTAGCACCCACACCGGGGAGTCGCAGGCACATTTTTTTCTAAAACATTTATTTTTATTACAAAGTCAGATTTACAGCGAGAAGCAATTACAGAAAGATCTTTTGTCTGCTGGTTCACTCTCCTGGTGGCTGCAACAGTTAGAGCTGAGCCGATTTGAAGTCAGGAGCCAGGGGCTTCCTTTGGGTTTCCCATGTGGGTGCAAGTTCCCAAAGCCTTGGATGGTCCTTGACTGCCTTCCCAGGTCTCAAGCAGGGATCAAACAGGAAGAGAGGTGGAGCAGCTGAGACGCAAACTGGCATGCATATGGGATCCCGGCTCCTGAAAGCCAAGGGCTTTAGCCACTAGACTACTGTGCCGGGTCCAATCTCATGCACATTTTAATGGAGGGCTGGGCAGGAGCTCCTGGTTCAGAGCTGCAGGTTTCAGGTCCCTTCTCTCTTTCGGCCACCAAGAGGCATCCTTGTGGGTTCAGCAGTGGCTGCCTGAGCTCCCTAGGATGCCATCCATGGAGCAACCCTAGGGACAAGTATGCTGGTTACTGTTGGAAGGACCCGCAGGTGGCAGATCCCTACCTGGCCAACACTCTCTTCCAAAGCCAGCAACCTTTTCTCTGACCAGCCGTAGCTGGGTAAAGTGAGTGAGGCTATCAGGGAGGGCATGGCTCCCTCCTGCTGGAGCCTGGCAGCCACAGGTAGGCAACACAGACCTTGACGCTCAGTCACACATCTGTCCACAGGAGCCTCCCTGTCTCCTCACTAGTGGCCAAGAAGCCACCTCCGGTTCCCTGACTCTTCTTTGGGGGGTTGGGGGTTTCAGTGTGACTGCAGGTATCAATAGCTGGATAAAGCTGGGATGAC
The DNA here is from genome assembly GCF_017591425.1 of Ochotona curzoniae. Classification (NCBI taxonomy): domain Eukaryota; kingdom Metazoa; phylum Chordata; class Mammalia; order Lagomorpha; family Ochotonidae; genus Ochotona; species Ochotona curzoniae. The sequence continues at coordinate 6,451,520 of NW_024466004.1, read as the reverse complement.
ATTGTGTAGGATATGCAATAGCATCCCCCTTGAGTCGGGACACTTGAGTCCTCTAGGGGTGGGCACTCACTGTTGTGTATGGAGGAAGAAGGAAGAGAAGGAGTTGGAGTTGTCTCCTACTTTGGCCTGAGCCGCTCCTCATTGAATAATCCACACACCACATCCGGCAGCTGTCCGTGATTGTGGTGAAGTATGTGGATTGCAGGATTTTATGAAACCACAAGCAGCCTCTTCTCCCAGATAATGTCAATGACACCGGAGTCTTCACTCGATGATGACTTTCACCCTGCTTCAATCCTCTTGCCTTCTAGGTAAAAATAATTAAGGTAGTGGACCTGGAATATGTTTCCTGCTTCCTGCCAGCACCCTACCTGGAGCAGTCTTTGTTTTCCAAGGCTTCTCCAGCGTCACTCAGAAGGTGCACCTGGACCCTCTCAATAAGCTGCCTATTGTGTGCAAGGTGCATGCTCCCTATAGCAGCAAGGCAGGGAGCCTGAGCCTGTTTGATTGTGAATGTTTTTGTGGTGGTCCTTGGGGACTGAGCTATCTGCCCATATGTGTGAGGACTGCAGCTGGATAAGAGAGATGGAGGGGAAGAGCCAAGCAATGATGAAGTGGTGGGGGTGGAGAATCCTACAGAGCTCAGCTCTCAGGTCCTCCAGAGACATGAATGCTTTACATTTATTAAGCCCTTACAAGGCAGATCCTGCCAAGAGCATTATTTCATTCCATCCTCCTAATAACCTTGGTGGAGCAAAAATATTTTCATTTTATAGGCAAAAAAAAAAAAAAAAAGAACAAAACCCCATCAGGCTCAGCAAGCTTGAGGAACTTGCTTACCACTCTGCAGTGGGCCATGGTGTCAGGATGATTCTGAAGCCAACCTCGGTGTTAATGATGCTTTGATGTCAGGTGGCAAGGCTTCCAACCCATGTGATCAGATTTTCCATGGGACCTGCACAAGGAGGTGGTGGGCAGAGAGGGCCCTGCTGACCTTGCTCCTGTAAGGTCTTATTTTTCCTCTTTGAGGAAAGAGCATCCCTCAAAGAGCATTCCTCTTTGCCTTCTTCAGCCTTCACACCCATAGGTGTGCGGGTGGGGTGGGGGGTTATACCTCGCTTCAGGAAGCTCTCCTCACCAGCTCTGAGGAGGCACCTTGCTCATGCAGTTCAGCTGGGCTGCACTCATGTGAGAGAGGGGACAGCTGTGGTGCTGTGCCATGGGAAACCCAGAAAGACAGAGGGCAGGAGGGGAACAGAAAGTGCACAAGTGCCTGCTCTATGCCAGCCCACACTGAAAGGCGGATTTGTCTTCAGAGCCAGCTTCCCTTGTTTTAGCGAAACTGCTAGGCAGAGGACCATAGACCGGTCTCCAGCCGTTGCTGGAGTAAATGGTGATGATGTCATCGTGCTAGAGGTTTGAATGCCCATTCTAAAACTCTGCTGAATTAGTTTGAAGATTTACTTAATTACTGAATTTTTAACGGAAGAAAAAAGAGAAGGGGAGAATGAGAATAAAGGAGAAAAGGATAGAGAGAGAGAGAGAAAGAGAATTTCCCATATTCTATTTTACTCCCCAAATGGCTACAAAGGCTGATGCTGGGACAAGGTGAAACCTGGAGCCCAGAACTCCATCTGAGTCTCCCAAGTAGGTACAGGATGGACCAGTCTTCTGCTGCTTTCCCAGGAACATTTCAGGCAGCTGATTTGGAAATAGAGCTTCTACAAGACTCCTAGGAGACACCAGAGTTGAAAGTGGCAGCTTAATCTGCTGTCGACTGTGTTGACATGCCATTGCCATTGTAACAGTGTGGCTTGGTTGGGGCTTAGCTAAGGAATTAGGCTGTAAAAACTGGACCAAGGCCGTTAGGAGAGAGTCAGTTGTCACAGAAGTGGCTCTGTCCTGTAACACCATTTCTCATGCGTGCATTCTTGCTGTGGAGGCACCTGCCCTGTCAAGAGCATCCAGGAGGTCCTCACCACCTGTGGCATGTTGACCTTGTGCTTCCAAGCCCTTGGAGAATAAATTCCTTCTCTTTAGATGTTGCCTTAGTCTGGGAACAGTGTGATGGGTCAATGGTTAAATCCTCACATTGCAAGCACCGGAATCTCATATGGGTACTGGTTTGTGTCCTGGCTACTCCATTTCTCATCCAGCTCCCTGCTTGTGGCATGGGAAAGCAGTCGAGGATGATCCAAAGTCTTGGGACCCTGTGCCCAAGTGGGAGACCCAGAAGAAGTTCCTAGCTTCTGGCTGTTGCAGTCATTTGGGGAGTGAACCAGCAGATGGAAGATCTTTCTGTCTTTCCTTCTCTCTGTAAACCTGATCTGCCTTTCCAATAAAAATAAAAAATCTTTAAGAAGTTGCTCCATCCTGTGATATTTTGTTCTAGTGGTAGGAAACTTGCTGAGACATCCCAGGGCTGACCACCCATTCTTTCAACAGAAAGGTTGCCTTCTGTTGAGCTATGGGATTATGGTGACTTTCACTAGTCTGGGTGCTGGAAGAATTGGACATTTCCCTAATTACTTAGGCCCCCGGTGTCCCTGGCCTAGCATGGTTTTCAGGCTGTGGAAGACACAGCTATCCGCTGTTGTGATGGTCTTGTCTGGCCTTAGCAGTCAGCCCAGCATTGTGGATTCAGGTGTGAGTTTTCTCTAGAAGAATGATGTCATCTTATTGTTGCTCATCCAGGTGACTTTGGGATGAGGGAGATAAGAGGTCTCATGGTTTGGATGCAAGGGTGCTCAGCTGCTTTGCCACATGGCAGTTGCCAGGAGAGGTGAAGCACGGCCTATGAGTGCAAGGGTAGCAATGCCTGGTGGTAAAATGTGTCCCATCTCTGTTTGTGGCTCCTGTGACAATGTGATCACTGCAGCTGGATCCTAAGGGTCTTGTCTGTATCATTTCCTGCCACTGTTCTCCAGGGGACACCTGCCTGCTCTGGAGGCTTTACTCTGCTGTACCTGTGTCTGGAGCATTCCTACCCACCTGGGGTGGCTGGGGCCTCTTTCTTCAGGTGCCATTTCTCAGGCACACTTTCCTCTGCCCACTCTGGCTGAACGTCTAGCTCCCTATCCTCTACTGTGGTTTTTCTACTTAGTGACTACCCCCAACTAATAATGTGTATATCCCATATGCACCTTGCTTATCACTTGTCTTTGTCACTGAGGGCAGGGGATTCTTTTTCTCTGGGTCATGGCTATAATCCTCTGGTTGACATGTTGGGTTTGAAGCAACAGAGGGTCATCCATTGGATGAGGTTTTTATTTCATCAACTATTTTCATCATTTATTGTATGGCCACATCTCTCCTCCTTGAATCTGTTGATGTAATGAATTGCATTAATCAATTCCCTGTTATAAATCTGTGTAACACTGGGATAAATAGCACTTGATCATAATGGCACTGTGTCAAATTTCATTCACTAGAGTTTTATCTTGATGTTTTACATTTACATGCCTAAGAACAATTGGTTTCTAACTGCCTTTTCCTAAGTGATGTGTGTTGAATTTCAGTGCTCAGGCAATGCAGTTTCATAAAGTGAACTGCAATGTTTAATCTTTTACTATGATCTGGAATAGTTTAATTAACATTGGAATTATTTGTTCTTTAAAGGTTACATAGAACTCAGCTGTGAAGCCATCTGTTCCTGGTGCCTTTTGTAATGGTAGATCTTTAATCACCTTCCTAGTCTCTCCTGCTGTAATGGCCCATCTTATTGTCTCTTTCTTCTTGGGTCAATTTAGGTAATTTGTTGGTTGCAAGGCAAATATTCATTTCTTCTGGATTTGCCATGTGTGGTTAGAGAGCCAATGCAGAATCCCTTGGTGATCTTTCCATCATGGATACATCTGTGGTTATGTCTCATTTCCCACTCCTGATTCTACTTGGTTTTCTCCCCTTTCCCTTTAATCAGGCTCCTGACAAATGTGCCTGATCTCAGCACTTTAGAGAAGCAGAGAGGCCTGTGTCCAAACCAGCTGGCATTCTGGAGGGAACATGGTGGACAGAAGCAAGAGCCACAAGCTTTTAAGAACTACTGGGAATCTATAGAAGAATGGACTTGCAGATTTTCAGGAAGAGTTTTCATTTGGACCCCGAGCCCTAGGGGAATGCGCTTTTCTTCATGATCTCAAGCCAGTCAGATCTGAGATTTTTGCAGGGACATAAATATCCTCCTACTAAATTTTCCCTCAGGATTCCCAAGGTAAGCTTTAGGTGGAACTAATGAGCTCGCCCATAATCAACAATTTTAGAATTATGATCACATTTTCATTGTGTGTATCTGTGGGGTACAATGTGATACTTTGATATATGTATAAAACATGCAGTGCTCAAACTGGAATAATTAGCGCTTCCGTTTCCTTTGGCATTGCCCCCCACTTTAACCCACAGAAAGGTGTTTTCAAGGGTGCATCCTAATATTATTGTCTCTGTTTTCAGATGGTAGGCTCAAAGGGGTTCAGCAGCTGTCCTGAGGGCACACAGGCTACTTTGGTCAAGCCGGGGCCATTGACTTCCAAAGCCTGTGTAAGAGCTCCTGGTGCGGTCAGAAAAACACAAACCTCAGAAGCCATCACAGTGATATGTTGCAAATATAACTTGAATGAGGTAGTTTACTGACTGTTGAGTAGCAGCAGCTGCCTGAGTATGGAGAAGGTGGCTGAATGGGATTCTAGTAGTGAGAGCGATCCTAGAGCTAAAAAGATCCTATCTCAAGTTGCTGACCTGTGCGCTGCGTTCTGAATGCATTCTGAATGCTACATTCATGAAATTGTTTCTGCAAGTTTCTTACTAGAGGGTAGGCACTCCTTTGTAGCACGTGGGCTCTCTTGAAAGGCATGGGACGCTTCTCATCACCCCCTCACCCTCCACATTTCTTTCTAAGTATCTTGTGGTTATAACACAGGAGAAATTTTCTGGCAAATGGTCAACCATGCAAGTTTTAGCTTGCTATATAAGGAGATGCTCACCCAGACAGAGCGTGATTTTGGGAAGGAAGGGACTGGGGAATCTGTTGACTCAGTCTCACCCGGTTAACTCTCATCATCTTGAAAGGCTGGCTGATCTATCTAGGGGTCTACGAATGAATTCTTTGATGAGAAAGTCTGGACTTCCATGAAGATAGATACAGGCGTATGATGCACATGTATGATAAACGGATACAGATGTAGAAGGCCATAACTTTCACCTGCAGGCCTGCCACCCGAGGCAATCAGAGCCAGTCCTCAGCCAGAGGGCCAGGATGTTTGCCATGCTTAAGTCTGAATCTCTTCTAAGACACCTCTTTCTTTTCTTTTTTTTTTTTTAAAGATTAATTTTTATTGGAAAGTAAGATATACAGAGAGAGGAGGAGAAACAGAGAGAAAGCTCTTCCATCTGCTGATTCACTTCCTGAGTGGCCACAATGACTAGAGCTGTGCCGATCTGAAGCCAGGATCCAGGAGCTTCTTCTGGGTCTCTCAAATGGGTGCAAGGTCCCAAGGCTTTTGGGACCAACCTTGACTGCTTTCCCAGTCCACAAGCAGAGAGCTGGATGGGAAGCGGGGCTGCTGGGATTAGAACCTGCACCCATATAGGATGCCGGGTTTTGAAAGGCGAGGACTTTAACTGCTAGGCTACTGTGCTGGGCCCATAGGACATCTCTTTCTTATTTCAAGGGTCTTCCTTCCTGAGCTCCCAACACTTCTCATGCACCTAGTCAAATGCCCATTAAGGTCCCAAGAGCAGGTTCTCTTGGCAGATCTCCAGGGGAGGGTTGCCACTCTCCAACACACTTGCAAAATTCTGATCTAGGTTGTGGGGCTCATCACAGAGCAACAAGTGTGCCTTCTGCTGCTGGGATGGGTGGGACTCTGCACAGGACTTCTCCCTGTTTACAGATGCTGAGAGTGTTCTCTGCCTTATCCACAGGGTTCAAGATGGTGCAGAACCAAGTCCAGGCAGTTCTTATGAAACCCAAGGTGATCCATTCCCTCTGTGTCAGCACATGGAACAGCTTCCTTCTGCAACACCTGCTGCTCCTGGCTGGAGGGCTTTTTCTGGCCACAGGAGAATAGTGAGCTTAGATTTGGGACAGACTGGGACTTTCAGAAATTGAGGGTCTGTGGGAAGAGCTCTCTGCCAAGGATGGATGAGATTTGGTGGCTGCCATGCCAGATTCATCACCTGTTGATGGGACAACCCTACATTGCCTCTTGGAGACTCCTGGTGGAACTGAGTGGTAAGCCGACCGAACATCTTCATTTCCCAGACTTGTTGCTTCACGCTGCTGTGGGCGCTTTCTGGACTCGCTTCCCAAATAAATTGTTTGTAATCAAGTTTTACATATCCCTTCATCAGACCTCTCTCTCAACCCATAGACTCGTGAGTACTCATTGGTAGGTGGCGTGTAACTTTATAAACACCTCTCTCTTAGCTGATGTATTCTCTGTAGATCAAGCCTCTGGGCTTTGTAGGTCTAGAGAATATTAGTCTACCAAGTTCGTACTGCAGCCTGAGCAAGGCTTAAGCAAACTTCTCTCATGGGCTGCTCAGCAAGCTCCCTAATGAGCTCCTGAAGTCTTCAAGGATGGATAAACTTGGAAAAGGATTGATCTTTCCTGTGATAAATCCAACCTGTCCATGGTGGACTGAGGGGCTACACAGCCGGGGTTTACACCCTCTGATCTGGCAGACCTGTCTCCTTGTATCCTGCAAGACCAGACTTTCGTGCCTATTCTTTTGAGATGGCCATTATAATTATATCATGCAGAGTATCCCATAAACATGCCCCTTCTTCCCTCATGTATCCCTATTCCCTTTGGATTTCAGGACTCTCCACCTTTCCTCTGTTAAGGCTGAATGGGTGTGACCCTGAAGGACTGGGCTTGGAGTTCCATAGGTTCTGGATACCTCCTGATCTCACCCTCCTCCTGGCATTGCTTCCACTGTGTAACTTTTACCATCTTGTGCTTTCTTTGTGAACCTAAGTTGATCTCTCACTTGCCATTTCTCAGGCAACCACTGATGGCTCTGCAAAGAACAGTGGAGAAGAACATGGAGCCCAGGCAAAGAGCGGGTCTCAGCCTGGGCTGCTATGCCAATATTCCACAGACTGGGGGACTTCAACTAGAAGCATTTATTTCCCACATTTCTAGAGTCTGGGAGTTCTCAGATCAAGGTGCCAACAGGCCTGGTGTCAGGGGAGAGCCCTCTTCCTGGCTTGCAGGCAGCTGTTTTCTCATCGTATCCTCAAATGGCAGGGAGTGAGAGAGCAAGCAAGCACACTCACGTCTCTGCTTAGACAGATACCAACGCCATCCACAACCACCTGGCCCCACCAAAACACACACAACACCTCTCTTCCTAAAACCAGCATTTATCACTTCAGGTCGGCCAGGATTGTAACATACACCTGCACTTCAGAGAGTTCATGGGAAACGCAACTGAAAGATAAATAGTCTTTAAAAAGTTCACAAAAATACCTTTTTATAAAAATCTATGCATGGCTTATCAAAGTGTGTTTGTTCCCAAATAAACTTATCTTTTAACTTTTTTTTCCCCACAAGCCTTTTGATGTACCCTCCTATGGATTCTGAGGGATGGGGATACGAATATTCAGCTTATCATGGAGAAGAGGCGACCCCTTGGGGTGGTCCATCACACTCTGCTACTGGTGGGATTTTTTCGTGTCCCAAATATCTCAGCATAGGTAGACCACCTTGCCAAACCCCACAACAGCAGTACATGTGGGACTCACACTGCTCCTGCAGCCTTCCCTCTGACCTTCTTATGCTTAACAGGGAGTGAGTTTCAGCAATCCAGATGGCCAAGCTCTTCCCGCCTGAATTTTGGAGGCAGTAGCTCTGTGATGGAGCACAATGATTCGCATCTTCCACTTCCAGGGGCTGCTGATGCTGCTGATTGAGGTACCGCACTTCAAAAAAAAAAAAAATGATGCATTTTTATTTCTTTGAAAGGCAGAGTGACATGTAGGGAAAGACGTATAGCGATCACTCTCTAAACACCTGCCACAGGTGGGGCTGGGTTAAGCCTAAGCCAAGATCGGGCAATCCAGCTGGATTTCTCTCGTGGGTGGCTGGGATTCAGTGCTTGGCGTCAGCACTTGCTGCTTCCCAGGTGCATCAGCAGGAAGCCGGATGGGAAGTGGAAGCTGAGGTGGGACTCAGCCAAGGCACTGTGATATGGGATGTGGGATTTCAAGTGGCAGCTTATCCCCACTGAGCCTCCGTGTCCATCCCGAGGCACTGCACTTTGAGGTCCTTTGTCCCCTTCCCGAGCCTTGGGTTAAAAAGCAATGTCCTCGTCTATGGGCTTCAATGCAGAATTCTCTTGGCTGCAAAGTATATGTTGGTGAGGGTTGTGGGGGGGATGTAGGAGAAATGTGGTTTCTCTATTATTTTTACGGCTATATTGGCTCACAAAGATGTTACCTATTAAGGAGATCTATAATGAAGAGCATCTGGTGCAAGGATAGCAAAGACGAAATTTTTGCATTCAATGAAGTACAAAAACAAACCGTAGGTTGTCCGCACACAGTGTAGTCTGGGTTACAAAGGGGCTTCTTGAAGCATTTGCTAATTTGATCCTTGGAGAGACCTAGTGAGGGAAGTGAGGCATATATCATTAGCCCACTTTACAGGTGAGGAATCACATGGGGAATTAACCTTGCTGCTTATTGGCTGCATGCCAGGTACAATACGCAAGACAGCTCATCTGCTCCTCACAATAACCCTTGGAAATGGGTATGGTCCCTTCCAGGGCCATCTGGGAGCTGGAGGCTGAGGAGTAGAGTGATTTGTCAAAGGTTATGCACTTAACTGGCAGTGGAGCCGGAACTAAGATCAATTTCTCCTCACTCACACCAGGGCTCTAAGACACTGTGTTTGATGTGTCTGTGCCATTGGGGTGAAATTTATAACTACTCAAGAGGTTACAACTGAAGAGACTCTTGTTGCTCTTTCAGGTTCCTGTTTACTCCTCTCTCTGAGCTTAGTTTTTTACAATCTAGCATTTGGATCTCTCGCCACACACAATCGAGATCTTGGGGAGAGAGAGGCAGAGAGGCTAAGTAGAGTAAGAAGAGGGGATACATGGAGGGAAGATGGCTGGGAATGCCTTCTGGGCTTAGTGTTTAAAGTTTTGTGAGCAAGAAAGGGACCACGAAGCAGTTGTCAGATAAGACAAGGAGTGGAGGGCAGAGGAATTTCACAGTTTGCCTGTGGAATTTAAATGGGAACCCTATTAATATTCTCTAAGAGATGTTAGAAAATTGAAACGAACATAAAATTACTCTGGGCTATGGGACTGTGCGCATTTATATGGGATGCTGTTTGGAGAATGGGCCACCTGGGAGCCCAGCTTAACTTAAGGTTATGTACGCACAAGTTTGATGGAGAAGATATTTGCATGTGAAAGGTGCAGTGGGAAAAAATGGCACAGTGACAGAGCCACCAGGAAAAAGGAGATAAGAGGAATAAAAGCGAGATACACACAAAGAGGAAAGGAAAAGCAAGGAAGGTATCAGGAAAAGGTACAGATAAAAGATAGAAAATTCTCAGGGAAATGGAAACCAAGGAGAATGTGCTCTGTCCTCTACCTGGGCTAGAAGATTCTCCTCTACTAATGTGTCTCAGACTTTGAAGAGTCATTAGCTGTTGAGAATATGCTTTCCATTGCTAATCACTACCTGTATCCATATCCAATTGACAAAATCATTGTAAAGGAAATGATGCTGGGCCAGTGCACTGTCTGAGATGCCACGTCCCATATGGATGTTGGTTTGAGTCCAGGCTACTCCATTTCTTCTCTTCTTTTTTAATTTTATTTTTGATGATGTTCACCTACTTGAACAGGGTGGGATGGATCGAGGGTTAGGGAAAAGTGGGTGTGATCATTGTTTCCAAGTTTTCTGTTTCTTCTTCCTGTTTCTGGGGGAAGACAGTAGATGAGGGGAGGAGTCCTACCCAGCCTCCCAACTATCCCAGGACCCAGGGATGGGGAGTGGCCTCCTGATATCAACCTGGATCCCAGTGTGGCATACGCTTCGAGGGTTCTGCCCAGGTGCTTTTCATACTTCTGAAATGCTCTTGATCTCACTGATCCAAGGATTAGGAAACCCTTCCAATGTCCATTGGCTGACATAGTTGACCTTACATTTGCCCAGATATTTGCTGTCATTATTTGGCTGGGGTAATTGTCCAATTTGTTCTGTTCTCCTTCCTCTGCTGTGCTACCAGATGTCCTCTGTAGGGCCCAATAGGTTGTGATAGAATCTGTATGGCTGCTCCACTTCTGATCCAGCTCCTGGATAATGCCCTTGGAAAGCATCAGAGGATGGCCCAAGTGTCTGGACTCTTGCCACCACTGTGGGCAATCCAGATGAAGCTCCTGGCTCCTGGATTTGGCCTGACTCAGCCCTGGCTAATGTGGCCGTTGGGTGAGCAGACCAACGGGTGGAAGATTTCTCTCTGTAACCCCGACTTTCAAAATAAATAAATACATCTTTAAAATAAAAGAAAAAAAAAAAACTCAAGGAACTAATGTTTATTCTGTGCTCCCAAATCAGCCACACCTCCCAGTATTTAAATCCTTGACCCTGAGCTTCACTCTGCTTGGGCTAGCAGGGGGTGAGGCAAGTCTTTGCACGTTGAAAACTTGCCTACTTGGAAGGTGGGGTCTTGCGATGCTTGCTGGGAACCATGCTGCCCTGCTGAGCCTGATCTAGCCATGTAGGAAGGCCTGTGGGAGAAGCACACGGCCCCAGTGGCGCTCCCAGCTTACAGCCAGGGCCACTCAGCAGCCACCTGATGAGCTATCTTGAAAGGGGAACGTCTACCCACCTGGCACCGGTGGGGCAGAACTGAGCTGTGTTCACTGGGCCCTGCAGATTCATGCACAAGCAAGTGTTGTGATTTTAAACCCACCAAGTGTTAGGCTCTTTTGCTATACACAAAGTAAGGATACGTCAAAACTTCACAGAAAAACCGAATTCAAGGATTGTCGCTGCTGCCCAGCAGCGGCGACGCTAAAAATGATGAGGCACGCTCTTGAGGGTTCGGGAAAAGCCGGAACCGAACTCCTCACTGCCAAAAGTGGCTGCGTTTAAATCCTTATCTCCGCTGCTCCTGTCCCCATTGGCCTTAGCTTTCCTCCGCTGCTTTTCCAGCCTCTTTCTGCCTCCCTTCTTCCCATATTTCTTCCCATACTTTCCCTGTCTCCTTTCCACCATCCTTCTTCCCGCACCCCCCTCCCGTCTTTCTCGTTTATTTGGGGACAAAGAAATGTTTGAAAATTTTTTGTAGCTCTTTCTACCAGCTTCTCAGATGCATAGATTTCAGCAGTTTTTAGCACCAAAGTAAACTTTTAACTCTACATTCCATGAGCTATTATTTTCTTCTAAATTATTTATTTTTACTTGAAAGATAGATTTATAGAGCGAAGGAGAGACTGAAAGATAAAGATCTTCGATCCACTGGTTCACACCCCACCTGGCCATAATGGCTGGAACTGAGAGCTGATTGGAAGCAAGGAGCCAGGAGCTTCTTCCGGGTCTCTCATGCAGATACAGGGTCCCAGGACTTTGGACCATCTTCAATTGCTTTCTCAGGCTGTAAGCAGGGAGCTGGGTTGGAAATGGAGCAACTGGGACACAAACCAGTGCCCATGTAGGATGCTAGTGCTTGAAGGTGCAGGATTAACCTGCTGAGTCATGGTGCTGGCCCTCCATGAATGCGCTATGTTCGGACTGCTCTACCCTGATTTTACCTATTTTTTCCTCCTAACGCTGGCTGTGACTCATTTGACTGCATTTATGATTCATGCACAGGGCTCACTGTACAATTAAAACACACTGACCCTTCGGTGCCTGTACAGCATTTGGAGTGGCAAGCACAGTGTGCCCCTTTGGTTCTGGTGCTAACATCTGGCTAGTACCCTCAGCTTTCTCTTTAGGAATCCTTAAGAGAACCCTGGGAGACAAGCATGGTACCTGTTGCTGGGTCTCCAGCAGAGACGCCTCTAGTCTCAGAGTGTAGTCGGTTGTACCCCTGGAACCTGGGACTCTCAGACTCAGCTGCCCAAGAGTGTTTGGGGCTGCAGGAGGAGACAGGATGGGGCAGGCCAATGCAGGGATGTAAGACTGACCCTGTTCTTGAGTCCTAAGGGAGCAAGAGCCTGACTAAGGCCAGCATGGGAACCCCCTGCTAGGGCAGAGCCATCTGTGTTCAGTTGTCTTTTATCATTTGTGGGACACTGTTGGGGAACCCCCTAGAAACAAACCCGAGGAGACCACTGGGGCAAACACTCACAACCGTGCAGTGCAGGGATTAGGTGGTCTGTTTTTCTGTTTGGACTTTCACCTCTGTCACCTCTTGTATGAGGCGGTTCCCCAAGGGTCACAGGTTGCTATGTAACCTGTGACCTTTAGCCATCATCTTTCAAGGGGAATGGTGGGCAATTGTGGCAGGTGATCCAGGCCTAGGGCAGGGGGGTGTCCTCATTGCCTGTCCTCCATTTTGGGTGCTGGCAGCATGCTTCTCCCAGGGCATCCTTTTAGCTACAAGAGCCCCCATGTTTGTCCTCAGTTATCCCAGCCTCTCCAGATGCTCCATCATTTTGACACTCGAGACAGCTACAGAAATCATCCCGGCTTCCAAAATGTGCCTTTGACGGGGTCCAAGGAAGCCTAACGCATCCCCAGTGATTGATTCACTGGCTGCAGCTGGGCATGGAAGCAGACAGACAGCTAATGAGGTAATTTTTCTAAATGCAAAGTGTAAACAAGATGAGGGCTCCCGCCCTCTCTGGGAGTCTAACTGGGCTTCTTAGGCTCCCTCCGTACTCTGCACAAATTCCCTCGCCAGTCTGCCTTTCCCAGGCTGAACCCGGGGCCGAACCCCTGGGTGGACTGTGTCCTCCCAAAATGATACGTTGGATTCCGGACCTCCAGGAATCCTGAAGTTCTGTCTTACTTAGAGACAGGGTCTTTTCAGAGTTGGAGGTCATGAGTGCATTAGTGTAGGCCCTAATCTAACTTTTTTTTTTACAAAAGGATTTAGGCATTTCTTTGAAAGGCAGAGTTCCAAAGAGAGAGAGACAGAGAGAGTGCTTTCATCATTGATTCATTCCCAAATGGTTACAATGTCCAGGCTGAAGCCAGGAACTTCATTTGAGTCTTCCTATGTGGATGTGAGGGACCCAGACACTTGGGTCATCTTTCACTGCTTTTCCCAGGCTATAAGCAACGAGCTGGATTGAGAGTGAAGTAGCTGGGACTTGAACCAGCACCAATATGAGATGTCAGTAGTTCAGTATGTCAGTAGGCAGCAGTTCTGGACTCTATGCCAGAATGATAGTGCCCCAAAAGGGCAGCTTGGGCAGAGCAATACAGAGAGGGAAGGCAATGCCAAGGCACCCAGGGAGAAGTCAGCTGTCCCTAAGCCAAGCAGCGAGGACTGTATCATTCTCCCTCACAGTCCTGGGAGGAAGCAGATCACACGGTGCCTAGCTCCTGGACTTCAGAAGCTATGAGTCAATACACTTCTGTGTGTAGGCTGCTCAGGCTGAGTTCTGGCAGCTCTGGCACACAAATACAAACCTCTTTATCCTGGTGGGTTTTGGCTTCCGTATACTAGGTGTGGGTAGCTCTCTCTCCTGCGGTGCAGGGGGGGTACGTTGGGAGAAGACTGAGGTTGAATCACCAAAGAGCTGGCAAGGCTCTGGCTTCAAGGGCCCTCAGCTGCACCTGCCGCTCCCATCCTGCAATGTCTCCTTGTGGTCACAATGTTCTGGAAAAACTGCAAGTGGTATTTACACTGTAGCCAGTTACAGCTGCTGAGTTTTTCTCCATTGCAGCCTCCCCCTCAGCCCTCTCTGTAACATCAGGTGGCCTTTGAGTGGGAATATGCATAATTGGGGTTCAGTAGGTCATACAGATATGGATGGTTTGTGGTCAACTGCACGTGCAATGAGACATCACTTTCTTTCTCAATGTACAAATGGCTTCCAGGTTTCTCCTCCTGCCCACGTACCTGGCCTTGTTACAAAGAGGCGTGGTTCAGAATTGTACCTCCATGTGAGCAGACCCCATGGGGCCCAGCACTGGCAGTCTGAGACAGTGGAAAAATAATAGGGCTCACCACATGGAGTCAGAGCTAGTCTATGGAAAGTCTTGCAATCACCAAATGAGTCAAATTACAAGTCTAGTGTTGGAGGGGTGTGGCAAGCAGTCATTATTGAGCAAATATTACGTTATTTTTCTGCATGGTAGGTGCATTTGCTGTATTTGTCAGCTTTTCAGAATTTGCAATTTAGAAAAATAATTTTTCATTTGAGAGATTTGCTCTCTTACCGCATTTTGGGTCTTTTCTTTAAAAGGGCTCATAAGATTGTCCAGGCTCCTGGCTCCCACCAGGGTGTGAGGGATGGGAGGGAACAAGGACTGTGGAGAACACATGCAGGCAGCAGGAGGGAAGTGAGGGAGGCCCCTGGAGATGTCAGGGAGGGAAGTGGAGGCTGTGAAACAGGTGGGGTGGGAGCCAGTGCTCACCGTGCAGACCCCATCCTGCTATTCACTTCACTCTGTATTTCTGGCAAGTCAGTTTCTCTCCCTAGATGTCTGCTTGGCTTGCTCTCTCTGTTAGTCAGGTCTGTGCTCAAATGCCCACTCATTGGAGAGGGAATTTCCTGGAACATCTGCCTGAAAATAATGCCCCATGCTCCAGCACAATTCTTCTTCCTCGTGTGCTTTGCCTTGTGTATAGCATTCACCTCTGCATGGCCATAGACGCAGCCTGTGTTTCATCCCGTTTGAGCTTCTATCTTCACTGAAAGGTTAACTACACAAAGGTAGGATCTTTGCTCCCTCCACATGGACCAGGGCTTGGTGCAAAAAGACAATGGATAAGCATTTAGTGGATGGAGAAAAGAGGAAGAGAAACAGAGAGAGAGATGGTTAGGATGCTAGCTTTACAGACTCAAAACTGGGAAGACTTGCAAAGTTAGAGTAATGGACTGCTTTTGGTGACGTTGCTTCTAATGTTTTGAGTGGGACAATCCTTTTATCATATGACATGGTTCCATGCCTTGTGAACCATTTGGGATTCATGGTTTTCCCCATGAAGTCCTGGCAGCAGCATCTTGAGTGTTAGGATGGGTCCCAGTTGAGAATCATAAATCTAGTGCTGCTTCTTCATTACATAAATGATGGAAGCAAGGGAAAACTATTGGTGTACAGAGGCATAGCAGGTCCATATGAGCCCCGAGATCTGAGTTTAGGATTCCCAACTCTATTCTGTGCTGTTTATTTCCCCTCTAGTTTCATCATGCCGCTTTCAACAAAAATCCTCCTGAAGGACACATAAGATGGAGCAGGGAGGGCCTGGCACAGTGGCTCAACTGATTAATCCTCCCTCTTGCAAACACTGGGATCACATATGGGTGCTTGCTTGTGTCCTGGCTGCTCTACTTCCCACCCGACTCTTTGCTTGTGGCCTGGGAAAGCAGTGGAGGATAGCCCTTGGGATCCTGCCTCCACATGGAAACCTAGAAGAAGCTCCTGGTTGCAGATCAGCTGCTATTTTGACCATCTGGGGAGTGAACCAGCAAATGAAGATTTTTCTCTCCATATCTTCTTCTTCTGTAAATCTGCCTTATCCAATGAAAGTAAATATATCTTTTTTTTAAAAAAAAGGATGAGGCAGGAGTGGTGGTGGTCCCATCGAGGACCTGTTGCCAGAAGATCTTAGTAATTCTTCTGCCTCACTAGTGGGAAGCACCTGTGGTATCTAGATTATGGAGAGAGAGAGAGAGAGAGAGAGAACGCACACGAAGGCTACCTCTCCTGTGTGCTGGTCTCTGTGCCAAGTGAGGCACAGTGAGAAGTGGGGTTTTCATGGGGCCCATGACAAAGCATTCTAACTAAGAGTCATCCCTCAATCCTTCACAGTCTATTAAACAAGGGAAATGGACTTGAAATGGAGCACATGCCACTACAGCTTTAGAACATCATTTTTATTAATCAACATTGGCTTGATTTTTCAAAGTTCAATGCGGTTTTGTAAGCTTGCCTGAGTGAGTGCCTTGGGACAAGTTGGGAATAATGACCCAGCCCATGGTTCCCTGGGTTGCAACCCCAGGCAGGTGCCCTGTTTCTTTGGTAGAACATAGGAGACTCTCTGTAAGGATTGCATGGATAGATTCTTCTCCAATGAGGATACTTCAGGTATCTGAAGGGTCTCCATCATGATGGGTTCTGGGGGAGGGGGAGGCAGGTGCCCCTGGGTCTCTGGGGCTCAGGAGAATGAAGAAACTTGGCCATCAAGACCTAGCCAAACACTTGCCCCTCCTTCTGATGGGACAGTACTGGAGTCCTGTGCTAAGTTCCCGTGTACCTAGTGATGTGATTGATAGGAATCTGGTTGGGTCAACTTGGACATGGTGGCTTGACAACCTTTGTTTTTCGGTCTTATGGTTTGAGTGTGACTTCAAATAACTCACGTCTTGGAAGCTTGGCCTCCAGTGTGTCCAAGTTTGGAAATATCGGAATTATGCAGAGGTGAAGACTGATGCAAGCTAACTAGGTCACTGGGATGTTGCACTTTTAAGAGACTAATGTAGCTCTTGTGGAATCCCATCAAGTTCTTGGGAGAGATTAGCAATAAAAAAGCAAGGCTGGTCCCTTTTCTCTCCCTGGATTCCTGTATCACCATGTGTTCCCTCCATGGTGCCATCCTGCCATGGTGTGATGTAGCCATGGGGGGCCCTTATGAGAGCTGAGAAGATGCCAGCACCATGCCCTTCCTGAATCTTCAAAACTATGACCTCAATAAGGCTCTTTTTCTCATAAAGGATTCAGTCTTGGGTATTTTGTTATGGCAATGGAAAATGGACCCATATACTTGGCTTCATAAAACTGCATGGTGAACCAGGCTGTTCCTTCTGTCCAGGGCAGTGTCATCCCATTGTGAACTAAAAATCCCCAGCCTGCCACCCTGCACCAGACACTTGGTAGGACCTGGTAGAAGCATTGTGGGCATGACAACATTGATGCACACAGCTCTGGTTCCTCTCTTTGCTCTCCTAATAATACCAGGTGTGGAGAGGAATGATGGGTTATATGGAGGCTGTAGGCAAGCCCCCTTCAAATTCACACCCAAGCCATAAGTGTGATCAGAATCCCTTGAAGTCTCAGGGATGGGAGCTTAGAGCTGCAAGTGAAGCCCATCTCTCAATGCTGGCCTTGCAATACATAAGCAAGTCCCAGTCCGGAGTTTGGGGAATGGGGTGGAGAAATCCAGAAGGGAAGACCCTGGGTCAGCCTGATGGCTGAATCACAGCTGTGTCTTTGGCAGCTGTGTCTTTGTCTGTGTAGGAAGGCTGGGAATGAGAGATGTGTTGTTGAGACTGCTTTGTCACACAAACTGCTGGAAGCTTCTTCTTTGTTTTATACTTCCCTGAAGAAGCTTCTCTGGACCATGACAGCTTCCATAACAGCAGCTTCAGCTGCAAATCATGAGTGTCTCGCACCTGCAGGGCACAGGTGGCCAGAGGTGGCTCTGGCTGAACATCAGTCTTCCTCCACCGCACCCTGGGGTCCCCCAGTCAGCAGCAGCCGCCTGTCTTTTTGACGGATTTGGCTACAGAGATGAAATGTTGCCATCCTGGGAAAGCCAGCCCTGCCCCACCCCATGCATGCTCTCTGCTGCTTTCCTTCCCATTTCATTGCTGCCCAGTTCAGCTACCCCTTCCATGGTAAATTCTTCCACCCAGACCCAGGAGACCTTATCCTCTTCCAACCCTTGCTGGTTACACTCACTTGGCATTTAGGCTCCAACTCCCTCATGTCTGCTCTGATGGTTTCTTCCTTTAGGATGGAGTCTTCCCCAGTAAATTTCACTGAAGGGAAGGACTGTGTCTTACGCTGTCCACCATGGCATCTGATCATTCATCCACACCGAGTGGAGTGGGTGCTGCTGACACCCGCTTAGATTTTCTTGTCCCTCACCGTTCTCTGACATCCTGTAGGTGAAGACACTTTTGTTCACTGGAGACAGCTGAGAGGCCAGGAGCAGCCCATTTCTGGGGATGGGCTGCTTTTGTGGAGGGACATCTGGTGTCTTCAGTTGTGCTTGTGTCCTGGTTGCCCACAGTGCTACCTGTTTTGGGTCTTCCCCTTGTATAGTTTCCCCAGTCCCTGACCCTCACCTTACCAGTAAAGTATTAGTCTTGTGATCTTTATCTCAGGGTCAACCTGGGCTGATGAGTAGGTGTTACGACCCTACATGAAGATCTCTGGGCCCAGTCTGGCCCAGGACACTCACTCACATATTGCCAAATGGATGTATGGATGGATGCTCAATGTACTGTGGAGGTCCAGCAAGGTCGCAAGCACCACTTGCTTCTGGCACAGGAGGAGATTATGTACTTCCCTTGTCTATTCTTTCTCTTGCTCTTCTGGATGACTATTCCACAGTTACTTCCCTCTGACCTTGACTTTCCTGTCTGCAGCATCATGCTTTTCATTCCACGGGGGGTGCAGAAATTATGGGGTAGAATGTCCACATACTCCCATTGCCTCTCCCTGCTCACCTGCGGCTGAGCCTGGCTCTCTGGCTGGCAGGTGGGCAGCTGGGATTGGAACCCCTCAGGATTTATTTGGGGCTAATTCTCTACCAGGTTATTACAGCCTGGAGTTCTAAATCTCTAGTTCTTCAATTCTTGGGAGTTAACTCAGTTCACATGATGTATTTATGTAATCTTGTTTTGTAATTGGGTCTTAATCCACCTCCATTGACCCAAAGTCCTCAAAAATCATGAGCAGGATCAATTTCCTTTGAAATTTTTAGGGCACCATCCAGTGCTTAATCCATGTGAGCTGGACTTTCCTCTTTAAGCCTGTGGTTGTAATAACAGACACTGTTTTCTGAGCATCTTCTAAGTGCCAGGAGCTTGAGGCATAGTTCGTTTATGGATCTTGAAAAGTACCTGGGATGGTAAGCATGTTGCTCCATTTTATGGATGAAGACATTGAGGCTAGGACACCTGAGCAATGTGGCTCAGGATGCACCCTGGGGCAGCATGTGGCCATGACAAGTTCTTCTGCTCTGCACTGTGAATAGGGAGCCAGGAGCCAGGATTGGGGTGGGGGAAAGAAGTCAGCATGGAGAACATTCACACCTGCCAATGCTTTGAGAAGCCTCCAGCTGATTTTTCAAGAGCTAGTTCTAGAGTTTCTAGAAAGCTGGAAAAGCATGCTCTTGGGTGTGTCTGTGAGAGTGTTTCCAGGAATGATTACTTGGTAGGTCTGAGTGGGCTACATAAGCAGGACTATACTCCGTGTGAGTGGGCTCTGTCCAACAACAGGGAGTCTCCAGGGAAAAGTGCCAAGGGCAAATTGGTCCTTCTTGCTCCCTACTCTGAGAGCTGGGGTGTGCCCATCTCCTGCTTTGGACATCAATCATCAGGTTCCCTGGCATTGGACTCTATCTAGCTTTTGTACCAGTGGGCTCTTTTGTGGATTCTCAGTCTTTAGCTGAGGGTAATGCCATTGGCTTCCTTTTTTCTGAGGCCCCCAGGCTTGGGCTGAACCATGTTGCTGGCATCCCAGGGCCTGGGGCCTGCAAGCCATCTGTTCTCAGCTGCCACAATCTCATGAGCCAAGTCCCTTACAATGCCCCCTCCCCATCTCTAGGGCTAGGTAAACAGTTTGGATTCTCTGGAGAACCATGATTGGTGCAAGGACTGAGGTAGAATCTCCGCTGGGGGAGCGTTTGGTAGATGTAGATATGAGAGAAAAGGTAGGGGAGGGGGCTGGATACTGAGGCATGGCAGGTGCAAAGGCTTTGGGGGTGTGGGAGCAAGGGGACAAATTCCACCCATGTCATCACGGAGCAGATGGCACAGGACCAGGAGTCAACAGCTATGGTGGACTGGCTGATTGATTACCTCTTACATGTTTCCATTTGGTTTCAGCAGCAAAGGCCAAGGTGCTGATGCTGCTTTTGGCGTGGGATCCCATCCTGGGAGTGGGAGCCCTCTGCTGGCAGCTAGCACAGCCCCAGAAGCTTTGCTGGTTGTGAGTCCTGTTGCCTCCTTAGGAGGTGCTGATGGATATGCTGGGGTTCATGAGCAAATACCACACCTGCCTCTTCTGAATAAATGAAGAACATGACAGGGAACTGCAAGCCTGGATGAGACCCATCCTGTGAGAGCCTCACTCCCATCATTCAGAGAGGAATGGTTCACTCCCCAAGTGGCTGCAATGGCTGGAACTGAGCCGATCTGAAGGCAAGAGCTTCTTCTGAATCTCCTATGTGGGTGCAGGGTCCCAAGGCATTGAGGCATTTGCCATTGCTTTCCCAGGCACATTAACAGGGAGCTGGATAGAAAGTGAAGCAACTGGCACACACACCAGTGCCCATATGGGATGCCTGTTGAGCCACGGTGCTGACCCCTCTCCTTGCTTCTTCTAAAAGGACATAGACAATTCAACTTCACTTACATTTTATTACCTCTTGAAAGCCCCTGTCTCACAATACAGGTCCGCTCTGAGATCCTGGGGGTGAGGGCAAAGTGTGGCCACAAGGGACAGCCTTAAGGGCATGACAGTAATTTAGGCATTCTCTCTTCTCTTTCTTTCTCTTCCTCCTCCCTTGCTACTCCTTCCCTCTTTTGCTCTCACCAGCAGTGCTGTAATGACATTGTGTCTCTGCACGCACAGGAACAAATTTGCCTAGCACAGACACTGGGGATTGGAAAAGTACAATGCTGATGCCATGAAGGGCACACTGAAAGCCACTTTCCAAAGCACGCCTGTCATCTATGCTCTCATGGTGTGTTTCATGAGGTCTTGCTGTTGTTAGCTTCAAATGGAATCAATTGGATGGCTGTGAATTGATAGCATTATGATTTTTAATGTTCCTGATTCCTAAAACAAGTCTCCACCTTTACATACATTTAGTGGCTACTCATGATTTCCATCCTACCAGTTGGCTCTTAGTACCTTTGCCTGTTTCTCCATTAGATGTTTATCCTTCCTAATCTGCAAGCCATTTTTACACTTCTTCACACCACTCCTCACTCAACAACTGCTTTTTGGCCTCTTAACTTCCAGTGTTTCCATTTACCCATTTTTCATCTTTAAGGATCTTTGTTCTTCCCAGAAAACACAGCATAAAATTCAGACCAAGATCGCCTTCTAGGCCCTGACTGCTTGAGTCTCCAACCTCATTCCCTCCCCAGTCTCCCCGTGCTGGTCACCAAGCACCAGCCTGGCTCCTAGACTGTGTATTAAGTTGATGTTTCTGAACCTTACACACTGCACCTGCTCATTGGAAGGCCAAGCCTCTCCTTTGCAAGAATCAGATTCCAGATGTCACTCTGATGTCAACCTTTGGGTCAGGCTTTTCAGCCCCAAGCTACAGAGGACAGTTCATATCATTACTGTTGCACCTGCCAACGATGCGAGATGGATTGTTTAGCTCTGTCTCCTCCCCTAGAGAATGAATCAAAAGTCAGCACTCCCCTCCTCCTTTATTCATCTTCATGCTGTTCTCAACACTGGTATATAGTAACAGCTCAGCATTTGCAGAATTCTATTTTTTTAAATCCTGGAATGTTATTGAAAAGATTGCAATTGTTAATGAGTAGGCAGCAGTAATAGAATTGTTTAGCTCACCCTGCCTGTCTGAAATTCACTCATTATCCTGAAGGTCATAGACTTGGGTTCACAAAACAAACTCCACCAAGGATATAATGAGAGAGTCTCCGCTTAGCAGCTGCACAAGGCCAAAGGGAGGGGGCGGATTAGGAGAAAGCCCATGCTGGGTACACACGCAGGAGTGGTGGCTACAAATGATGAAGCAGTGCCAGGGTGTAATCATGGAAGGGGAGTATTTAGAATGAGACAATAATTCTGTTCTTCTCTCATTAGATCACTGTTGGAGTACTGTGGGGATTCTGAGCAACATTCTTTCAGAGGGAGGGACACCTCAGACTGGAGTGCCACCGGGGAGGCAGAAGATAGAATTGTTACCAATAGAGGAATGACCAACAGCACTGATAGGTCTATTCATCTGGGGGGCCAGAGGACATGTAGAGGGGGGATCAGGCTGTCTTCAGGGGCTCTCTTTGGGAACAAAGGAAAGCACTGTCCTGTATCACTCCTAGAATGAGGACTGATGGAGGAAGTGTATAAAGAGATTGCTGTCCACCTAATGGAGCCGGGCATTTTAGATATCCAGAACATCTGAATGTGGTTTGGATGGTTGGAAGAGTGAGGATCCCTCAATCCAGGCCTGGGCAACCAATGGCAAAGGATCCTGGGACCCAGAGGTGACTGAGTTTGGATCAAATGACACTTGGGGCCTTTTCTGAAGCTGAACCTTCACAAGTGGTTGAGTCAGACGGCACTAGCTGGGGACCAGATTTGCAAAATACCATCAAGCCTTGTGAAATGAAAGGTTTTCTTTAATGGGTGGGACCCTGGCCTCACCATCTTCCACTGCCCACCCTCAAGATTGGCTAGCATTAAAAGCCAATCCCTGATGATGGAAATTCCTAGCAAACGCATGATGCCTCCCCCATCCTGTGATCCCTCCTCCACTTTTCTCTATGCACATGGCCAGATAAGGCCAATGATCCTCAAAATCTAATGCCCGCTAAAATCATCTGGCAGGCTTTTTAAAAACACTGGTTCCTGGACCCAAGCAGTGGAACATGATGTCAGCCACTAAGCACATTGCATTTCCATGGCCTGGGTGATTGGTTTGGGAATCGGTGGGCTGGTATAGAAATCAGAGCTGATGTGATCTCATGAGACTACTGTGGGCAAAATGAATACTCTGCTATCGTTAGAGATGCCATTAGGGCTTCAGCTGCCACCAGGAGACTAGACACAAAGCCAAAATGTAGCAAGATGGAGCTGAGATCAGAAAAGCTTTTTCTGATGATGCAATTGGAACTCTAACTCCAAAAATACTGGAAGCCAGACTATTCCTGGGCTATGTGATGAACTAATGAATTCTGCCTTCTGTCTGAGTCTGTTGAAGTTTGTCTTGCTGTCACCTGAACACCATTCTTCATCTGTGAATAGAACTGGGATGAGCTGGAGGCAGAAGTTGAGAGCTTCTCTTGTTGGGCCCGGCTGCCATCTTGCCCTGGGGCTCGACATCTATTTATCAGAGATTAAGGATCTGTCAGGTACCAAGTGTTCTGCCAGATGTTACAAGGGACAAACAGGACAAGATTTGGCCCTTCCCCTAGTAGAAGAGGGGCCCAGGAGAGTTCTACCTTAGGGCGTAGGTGGATGGACCTCCCAGCAATGTGGCACCTGCTGGGGGGACCTGAGCCAGATCGGACTCAATGTTTGGGGTTCTAGCCCCAGCCACTGCTGCCAGGCAGGGTACAAATCCTGAACTTGCAGTGGCTAACTGTTTTGGGGGGGTGTGGAATTACTAGGGACATCCATAGATAAGGTCATTAAAGCTGTAGGTGAAGAATGAATCCTGAGGGAAACCCAATGACAGGCCTACTGTACTTGCAGGTAAGTGAGGGGACTGAGACCTGGTGGTTTGGAGGGGAGAAACTGGAAGATCTTTATGGGTCAGATCAATGCCCCAGTCCAGATGGGAGACCTGAGCTGGACTTGTTAGCATGGAACATTGCTGACCACCACATACCAGATCACACATGAGCTAGGGTTGGGGGCCTATTTAGTAGGGCTAGATCCCAGTACCTGACTGAATGTTGAACAGGGGATGGGTCACTTTAGGCAGGGCCATGACATTAACTAGCACATGAGAGAACCGGGTCCTACAGAAGTAGGGGGTATGTGGGCCTAGCTCTGTAGAAATACAAGTTGTGACCATGGGACCTGCCACACTCATGGGTTCAGGGACTGAGAATAGTCTTGGCAGGTCCAGGCTGCAATACCCACATGTGTATCCTAAAACAGGGCATGGGGTGGGCTGGGCTGAAACATTCACCAGCTCATACAAGGCCAAGATGGAGGGGCAGGCTATGCTGGGCAAGGGCCTAGCACCCGATGGCATGTGTGAGATCTGGGTCTGGGAGTGGGCTGAGAGGGGAATGTGGGAAACTCCCCTAGTAGTTCATTGGTGAACACACGGTCTAGGCCTGGTGGGGTCAGGCAAGCTAGGCAAGGTAACCCCAACTGTTGCCAAATGTGTGGGTTGCTTTTGGAGGGGAACAGATTGGTCAGGGCTGAGCAAACCTTAGCTCACTGGCAAGTACCAAAACCAGGCTGGAGTGCAGGTAATGCCGGGCTGGGCTGTCACACCTACTGATTTGCATGAGCCAGGGATGGGAGCAGACTGAGCAGGGACAGGTTCCAGCACCTGCCAGCGAGAATTAGGACTGGAGACAGGCCAGACAACAGCATTCAAAGGCAAATGCCAAGACAGATGAGGGACTATGCCAAGCTGGGTCAGAGCAACCATTGGCACACGTAGGATCTATGGCTGGGAATAGGCCTGGTTGGGGGGGCAAAGGGGACACCCTGGCTGGGTTGTGGTTCCTACTGGTGAGTAGGGGCTGCTGTCTGGTTTTGGACATGGCTGCAGCATCCCTGGGCATAAGTGTGAACTGGGTCTAGGATGTGCCAGATTGGGCTAGACTCCAGCAGCCACTGGTGCTCGTTAGAACCAGGGTAGGTGTAGGACAGGCTAGGCTAGGTCTCTGTTCCTGCTGAGCCATATGTGAGCTGTGTCTGGGTGTGGGCCAGGCTTGGTTGGGTTGTAACACCCAACAGCAAAAACCAGAATGGGTGAAGGCCAGTCAGTTCCTACTAGCACAGGACGTGGACTAAGTAGGGCTGGCCCATGGACCCACCAATGGTTGTGAGATCTGTCATTGGGAGAGCTTGGGAAACTCCTCTGTCAGGACAAATTCCCGCAGGTGAGTGCAAGAACCATAATAAGGAACAGCTCAGGCTAGGCCAGGGAATGGTACCCACCTACATACATTTGGTGCAGGTCAGGGACGAACTAGGCTGGGCCAGTTCATATCACCTACTGATGAACCCAAGCACCAGAATGGAGTGTGTGTTGGGCTAGGTTGGGTCAGAGCATGTGCAAGTTCACATGAGGGCCAGGATTGGGTGGGCGGATGCTCTGGGCTAGGCTGTAGCCCCCACCAGCATGAGCTGGAATTGGGGGTGGGCCAGGCCGGGCCAGGCTACAGCACCTACTGGCCAATGCCAAGGTGAGGCGGGCCGTACTGGACTGGGCTGCAGCACCCAGTCAGCATACATGAGACCCAGCAGGGGAGGAGGGTGAAGCCAGGAGGGCTGCTGCTTGGGGCTCACCTGCTCGACTACCACTCCCACTGGCGAGCATGAGAGCTGGGATGGGAGCAGACTGAGCGGGGCAGGGCTGCAACAACTGTTGACCTTATGTGAGCTGGGTCAAGCAAAAGCAAGGGTAGGCTGACTCTTACTGCTGGTGCATTCGTAAGTCAGAGTGAGTGTGGGTTGGTTGGGCTTTGCTGCAGTATCATCTGCCAGATGCTGGCATGGGGGCAAATTCTGTTACATTAAACTGCAGAACCACCTGGCAAATGCAGGATCCAGGAGTGGGAGTGGGCCCCAGTAGGGAAACAGCAGTGGGCACCTCCATCTTGGGTTGTGACTGCAACCCATGGTGAGCATGAGAACCAGGACTGGGGCAGGCATGGCTAGACAGAGAAGTGGACAACATATCCAGGTATGCATCAGCACATGTGTGGGTAGGATAGTGGGGTTGGTTGGGTTGAACTAGGCTTCAATGCCCATTGACATGTATGATAACTGAACGGGATGTGGGACAGACTAGATCAGTCTAGTCTGTTGTACATGCTGGGAAGCACAGGAACCAGGGCAGTGAGAAGTTCTGGTGGGGGTTATTGCAGCTAGCTCTGATTTGGTGGCCATTCCCACAGACATATATGAAGTCTGAGTGTGTAGTGGGCAGAATTGAGATGGGTTGCAACACCCATTGGTTTGTATAGAAGACAGCGCTGGAGACAGAACTAACCCAGCAATTGCAACCACCAGCATGTACATAAGCTGGTTGGGGTGACAGACTGTGCTGGACCCTGTACTGGCAAGCACACACAAGAATCAGGTCTGGGATCACCTCAGATGCAGTTTCTTTGGGCATCTCCCAACTGAATTGCTTGACTCAGAACCCCAACCATGGAGAGAATTTCAGGTTCCTTGTTTTGGCTGTGAAGTGCATGTGTCAGAGCTGGAATTCCTCAGTGGCTTAGACGGAGCAGTGAACAGCATATCCAGGTACACATGGAGAATATGGCAGTACATTGGAGTGTGCAGAGGACACCTGATACCACAACAGAGGACAGAGGACAGAACAAATTGATCAACTACCTCAGCCAAGTGTTGGCAGTGAATATCTGGGCAAACGGAGACTTTGGGGTGGACTATGTCAACAGTAGATTCTGGAGAGATTTCATAGTGCTTGGAGTGGTGAGATTGGCAGTGATTCAGAACTGTGGAGACATCGAAACCTCTTGAGCAGTGCCCTCGGAGCAAGCCCCACATTGGGGGCCCTGGGTGGTGTCGGGTGGCTGTCCTCTATTCCAGGGTGCACAGGTATTTGGGAGGCTGTGTGTAGCTTCTCTCCTTGTCCCCCTACTTCTCCCAGATACAAGAAAGGAAAAAAGAGAATGTGGAAATGTTGATCTCATCCACCTTCCTGTAGCTCTTAACCCTTATTACCCTAATCAACTCTGTAAAAATAATTAAAAATAAAAATAATTTATAATAAAGAAAGAAGAAAAAAGAAAAAGACTGGGAGGCTGGTGCTGTGGTGCAGTGGGTTACACTGCTGTCTGTGGGTGTGGACATTTCATATGGACACGAATTCAAGCTCCACTTTTGATCCAGATCCTTTCTAAAGTGCCTTAAAAGCAGCAGAAAATGGCCCAAGTATTGGGCCTCTGCCACCCATGTGGGACACCCAAATGAAACTCCTGGTGTCTGCCCTCAGCCTGGCCCAGGGTTGGCTGTTGGTGTCATGTAGGGGAATGAACTGATGGATAAATGGAAGATCTCTATTTGTTTTTTTTCTCCTTCTCTTTGTAACTCTGCCTTTCAAATCAATAAACCAATCTTTAGAAAATGAGACCTTGTGGAGCATTGAAACACCATCTCCTCACATCTTATGCAAGCTGGGAGCAGCGAAAAGGCCATACAACAAAAACAGTCAAATGAAATGCCATATAATGACATTACATATTATGAGTTGGATGATATAATTATACAGACAGATGAATCTGGTACAAAAAAGAAAAAGAAAAAAAAAACAAAACCAGAAGGGTCTAGGAAAGTAGAGACCTTTAGAGTTGCTAATACACTAACCCTGTATGGTCACAGTGGAATTAAATACTTAATTGGATAATTTTCATGCTTTGAAAGTAGTAGGTCATCTGTGTTTTGGTGGCTTTGGAGGTTAATTACTCTGCTGATATTGCACCAGGGCTTGCCTCCTCTCACATGGGAGGTGAATCTGATCTTGCCTACTTACTTACATGGATAGTAAACTCTTCTACTTGCCTGGTAAAACTAGGGTAAAGTCAACTCCAGACCATGCTCTGTGCTCATTCTGGTTTGTACAATGTTGTCCACCAGGGTCCTGTTCATCCAGCCTACTTACCTGCTTTCAGAACCTAGAGGCCTCCACTTCAACACCAACGAGAATTTGGGGACAGAGTAACAGTACATGGTGATCTGCTGGTTTGCTTTTCCTAAAAAAAGCAATATTTGCATTAAAACATTTACATATTCATGGACATTTGTGATGGTGCTGTGAACAAGAATTGAAGAGACCCAAAATCTAAGAGATATTTCATGGATGGCTTTTCACCATCCCAAATGCTATCCACATACAGCTCCATTGTATTCTGGTTGCTTTTTCTTTTTCTTTTAAGATTTATTTTTATTAGAAAGGTAGATTCACATAGAGAAGGAGATAGAGAAGGATATTCCATCTGCTGATTCATTCTTCAAATGGCCACAATGGTCCAGAACCGGGAGCCAGGAGCTGCTTCTGCATCTCCCAAATGGGTGCAGGGTCCCAGTACTTGCGTCATCCTTTGCTGCTTTCCCAGATCATGAACAAGAACTGGAGTAGCTGGGATATAAACGATGCTCTTATGGGATGCCAATGCTTGTAGGTAGAAGATTGGCCTGTTGAGCCAGCATGTTGGCTCCCGTATTCTGGTTTTCTATTGTACCGTGCAAAGACACTTCAACCTGACATGTATTAATTCCATGAATAGCGATCAAAAGCCTCTTGTGTGAGAGGTCAGCTTCCTGGTGGGGATCAGTGGTGAAGCTGCAGACACCGGCTCCTTCCTCTCACAGTGTGTGATCTGGCAGGAGTGGCTAGTGAGATGTGGAGTGAATGACCACACTAGCAGTGAATTAAAACTGTAATAAAATCTAGAAGATGGAGCTTCGTGCTAAAGGCATCGGTGTGTTTTTCTCTAGAAAACTCTAGGTTTACTGTCATTGTGTGCAAAAGCTCACTTTGAATGCCTCTATAATTCTCAGTAGTAGTAGCAAGTCTTTTTACTGGGCAGATGTATTTGCCCCCGCTGTGTGCTAAACACCAGCCTCTTTCCTGGAGAGTTTCAGGAGCTGCTTTGTGATGAACACAGAGAAGCTGAGCTTATGAATCCAAGGTTTCCTGGCCAGGAGTGAGTGGGGTGGCGAAAGGGCACTGCAGCTGTTCACCTGCCTCCTGGAGGCAGGCACCATGGACTCGGTCAGGGAAGGCACACCTTTCCTATAAACTTAGTAGCGGGGGTTAAGAGTTTTCTGTCCCTCAGCAGCCAAAGGACTTTCCTGGGCTTCTTACCCCGCCTGATACTGGAGGAGGGCAGTCAGCTATATTAGCTAAGGGGTGACTTGACGTCCAATTCCTTTTGAAATTTTGCTAACACTTATTTTACTTTGAAAGACAGAGTTGAGAAAGAGAGACAAATGCCCATCATGGCTGGAGCTGAGCTGATCTAAAACCAGGAGCCAGGAACTTCTTCCAGGTCTTCCACACAGGTGCAGGGGCCCAAGGACTTGTACCATCTTCAGCCACTTCCCCAAGTGACCTAGCAGGGGGCTGTAATGGGAGTGGAACAGCTGGGAGTTGAACTGGTTTCAATAGCTTTACCCACTAGACTACAATGCCATGCCCTCCTCCCATCACCAATCTTTACTGGACATATTTTAGAGTTCCTTCAGAGAGAAACTCATTGTCATTCTTTCAAGACCTGCTGCTGTCAGAAGCTTGTCCCCCTTCTATCTGCCCTCTGGACTCCTGACTTCAGTTATCTTCCAACAGGGCTCTGCTAACATGGAGCAATGGGCTCACCACTCCTTGGGACTCCACCCCATGCCACTGTCCAGCCTGAGAAGGCAGTACAAATCCCAGGAGTCACAGTAGTACTTCTTGCCTCAGTTTCCTCAGTTTCTATAGAGCGGGAGCAACCATGGTGCCTACCCCCATGGATGCTTGATGAGGATGTGCAAGGAACCTAGCACAGACTTGATAAAGGCTGGGAATGCTGTCGCTATTGTTGCTGACACTGTCCTACTTGCCTTTGGAGCCGACAGAAGCTCGAGACAGCGCACCTCCTCTCCTTGTTCACATTTCTGTCTCTCTTGTACTAGATGGGAGTAGTGGTAGAAGCTTGCTCCCCACCTTAAGGAACATGCCTTCTTAGAGCTGGCTCCTCATCTGGTCTGTTGAGATAATTAGAAGCAGCCACCCAGGACTGAGCACCACATGACTGTGTGTCACTTTTGTCACCTTGATGCTTTCCAACAGCCCTAGGAGGCAGGAACTGTTATCTCTATTGCACAGGCTAGGCGACTGGGGTGGCCGGAAACTCATGGGAGCGCAGGGCCAAGTGGCTGCTAAATGGCAGAGCCTCAGAGGCAGCCTCCATCTGGATGTTTCTGCTCTATCTATTTGCTGCTGTATGCTTGAGCATACAATTCCTGTCACTCTTTCAGGTACCTTGCCCAACCAGCCGCAAGTCACCCAAGGTGGCAGGTGCAGAGGACTTCCTGGGTCCTTATCCAGACCAGTGGTAAGAATCATACCAGCCCTAGGGCCCGGCGCAGTGGCGCAGTGGCACAGTGGTTAAGGTTCTCGTCCTGCACGCCCGGGATCCCATATGGGCACCGGTTCTATCCCAGCAGCCCCTCTTCCCTTCCAGCTCCCTGCTTGTGGCCCGGGAAAGCAGTCAAGGACGGCCCAAAAGCTTTGGGACCCTGCACCCGCGTGGGAGACCCGGAAGAGGCTCCTGGCTTCGGATCGGCATAGTATTGGCCGTTGTGCTCACCTGGGGAGTGAATCATCGGACGGAAGATCTTCCTCTCTGTCTCTCCTCTCTGTATATCTGCCTTTCCAATAAAAAAATAATAAAAATAAATCTTTAAAAAAAATCATACCAGCCCTCAAAGGTCCAGACACAAGCTAGGGCAGGACAAACCCATGTCACCTGTGCAGAGGGGGCCTTGGAGAATGGGAGCTCACTGAAGGTGCCAGTGAGCAGAGGAGCCCAGAAAGGGACTGGGGATTTGTGGGAACCCTGAAGCCAAACTCTTTGAGGGCAGTGGCAGCTGGCTGGCTACAGCATGAGCTCCTTATGGGCTGGTTATGAGGATCAGTGAGTGAGATGACTGGGGAAAAGTTTTTAGAATGGGAGGCACTCAGCCAGCTGCTGTTACTATTCTAAGCATTCTTTTCCCAAGTGTGGTCAGCCCCTGCTTCTTTGCAGAAGGCACAGTTGAGGTGCTTACCTGGAATGGGAGCCCCCATCCCCTCATGCAACCTGACCACCACTGGATCCAGTGCTCTACACCCATACCTGTCTGCACACTCTCTTCCGAAGCATGCGCAAAGCTGAAATGTCATATGTGTTGCCAAGGAGTCACCCTCTCCATCTATTTTAAAACCTCAACAAGCTTGCTGTTCAGTGTTTTAAAAGGTTATGTTCTGGAGAGGGCTGCGGTTAAGTAAATTAAGGCACATCAACCTGACAGCATATTAAACAGCCACTTAAAGTGATAATTAGGAAAATTGTGTAGCAACACAGACTGTGCCGATGGACTCAAACAGAAAGAAAACCGTGGGATGACACTGTGACTGCCACGAGTGCAAAACCACAGACCTCCAAATAAACCACAGGGACCTTTCACTTCTTTTATGGTTATTCTGTTTTTATTTTTTTAATAATAAATAAATCAAGATCAGTGGATGCCATTGGAATCATGATTTTATAGACTCAAAAAAAAAAGCAGCTGCAGAAGAACTTCTATCTTCGACATGTACAGTATATCTGTTGTCATGTTTCATTGTTTAGAAGGTGCTCTAGACCCATGAGTAACACTGAGATCCTACTGTGTGTCAGTACCAGCTCATCACCCAATTTAGGGAGGCACAAACTAGTTTCTGTCCGCCCAGAAGTCTGATTGGTGAGGTGAATCTGAAAGCAAATGCTCTCGACAGATCAGAAGATAAATAATTCAAAGTGACAAGGAGAGTGACAAACTATCAAGAGGAGTCAGCAGAACTTCCCTGACTGGTGTCCCAAGCGCCATGAAGAAAGCATTCTGGAGTGAGGGTTTGAGGTGGAGGGTTCAGTATGCACAGAGGGTGAGGGAGAATGGAGCTCAGGCCTCCTCGAAGACTGTTGCCCATTTGCTCCTGGATTCTGAGCTCAAGGCAAGGAAGGGTCAACATACCATGCATCCACTTGACATCATGGGGTGGTGGGGCCTCAAAGCCATGGCTGTCCTTAGCATCCTACTATAGCTCCTGGCATGCAGGAATTTTATCAGAATCACATGAATCTTTTTTGACATTGTTTTGGAATCTGTGAATGTTAGAGATGAGAGAAGCTTTAAGGTAGCTAGGCCCGTTACTCATCCCCACCTCAAAGAAGGCTGGTTGGGAATAGAAGTTCATCTACTAGGCTATTTCAGCATGGCCGACTGTCATAATCCTCCTTACTTCAGACGTGAGGGAACTGTGGTCCAGAAAGAAGGCTGGGAGTGAGGGGATAGAGTCCAAATCATTGAGTGAAACACTGGCTCCAGTTCAGTTCTTCTGGCCCCAAAGCCTCTGCTCCTGGTGTCACATCAGCTGCCTGGGAGGTCAGACAAGCCTCTTCCCCCGGCCCCATGGTCCAATACTTCCCTGTTTGCTGTGTGAATGCTTCAAAAAGTTCACAGAAAATTGGATTAGAAGGTAAGTTTGCTATAGTGCAAAACGAACAAACAAACAAACAAAAAAACCAGGAATCCATGCACATGAGAGGTCTTCAAGAACTCCACGAGAATGCGTGTCATAGATACCAATTTCTGTTGCACCAAAGTAAATGCCTAAGTTTCATTCTCCATAAATTCCTTACATTCTGGATTGTCCTCAAGAGTGTGTAGCCCTTTCCAGCTTTGTAGGATGCGAAGTTGCTTCCCTTGCTACCCTTTCGTCTTTCTATTCTGTCTCATTAGGATAAGGCCTGATTCCCTTTGCTCTGGGGAACAGCAGCTGGTTCTCAAGAGCATGTGACCCATTCCTTGTTCATCTCCTCCATCTTCTCCTTTAGAGAAACTGGCCCTTAGGAAGGCATCGTGGCTAGAGTAAGGAAAGTGGCAAAATGGGAAAGAACCAGGGCTCCAGTTCTCTTCCCAAGAACTGATTCTAAGTTACCTAGAGCAAGTTCTTCCTGAGTTTGGTCATATCCTCTTTTCCTGGCAATGTTGGACCACCAGGAGACCTTAGACTCTATGGTCTGCAGCCCATCATGATAGCCAACAGGCATTAGATGTCCATATGTTTACAAGTGAAGAGGTGGGACCCATTTTTGCTTTCTCTGTCCTGAACCAAGCTCATGGAGGTACACAACAGGGACCTTGGGTGTGACACAGCACAGTACTTGAATGTCATGACAGAAGCCAGACTAGGAACCATATGGACCAACGTGGATGAACAAAGAGTTTCTGGGCCATTTGCCATTTGTGTTTCTGTTTTTCCACCTATAAATCTGTTCACTTGCTTTGGCATTTATGTGGTTTCAGTAGGCTATTATCTTGTCAACATTGTTCTACGGTGTTGACATTATCTCTTAATTACACAATTACTTTGTTATGTACTGTAGACCTAGTAATAAAATATTTGAAGTGTGTGAGCACAGACAGGATTTTTAAAAAAAAAATATGCTTTGAGTCAAGTCATCTTGCAAATATCACTAATAAGTGTCATAGCCAGAACAGACCTCTGTTCATTCCTCCTGTTAAGAGGAACTAGAGACATAAGACCCAGAGACAGGAAGGGGCCTGCTATTGCCCAGGCAGGTCACTAGAGTGACTGGCAGGTAGGGGAGCCCAGCTTGGATGACATAGCAACTCAGGAGAGCTGAGGCTGGAGGGAAGACTTGGCACCTCATAGATCACTGTTTTTCCTTTCCTATGAGCAGGGTAAGTGACTTTTTTCTCACCGTATCTTACCCATTGGGCCAGTCTACTTTGAATTGGGGAACCAAGGCCCAAGAACTGCTTTACTTTCAGGGCCAGGGCCTTCTCATGTTCAAAGGACATGGCAAAGCCCTATTGGGCTAAATCTCCATCTCTACTAAAAACTGTATCTCCAAGAAGCTCTTGGTTATGAAGAAGCACGTGGCCAACAGACATATTTGTGCTTTTAGCATTGATCTATTGACCCAGGGGAAAAGCACGCAGGATGAGGGTGAGGGTGGGTAAGGCCAAAAGATGAAGAAAGCACCCAGAGTTGGTACATGGGTTAGGGACATTTTTGGAGCTGAAAGGATCCAGCCTTTGATAAGCCTTGATCAGGCATTGCACAACCTTGGCTACCATGGCCAGTCCTGGGCCAGATGGAAGCCAGGAGCCAGGAACTAGGAATTTTATCCAGGTCTCCCATGTGGGTGCAGAGGCCCATCTCTTGGGCCATCTTCCACTGGTTTCCCAGACACATTAGCAAGGTCTTGAACCAGCTTCCATAATGGGGTGCTGGCATCACAGGCAGTGAGTGGCTTTACCTGCTCCACCACAGTTTCACCCCTTTAGTTCCTTTTTAAGTTTTTAAAAACATTTACTTATTTTTATTGGAAAGGCAGATTTACAGAGACAATGATCCTCCATCGTGGGCTTACTACTCCCCAAGTGGTTATAATGACCAAAGCTACGCCAATCGAAGCTAGGAGCCAGGAACTTCCTCTGGGTCTCCCATGTGGGTCTCCCATGAATCTTTGGCCCATACTGTGCTGCTTTCCCAGGCCACATGCAGGGATCTGTGTGGGAAGCGGAGAAGCTGGGAGATGAACTGGAACTCATATGGGATCCCAGTGCTTGAAGAGGGAATCAGCCAGGCGAGCCATTGCTCCGGGCCCGTTACCAGGTCTTTTGTAAAGGCCATAAGTCCACCTAGCAGAGGAGAGCTCTCCTGGCCTAGTTACTGCTTAGAGACTCCATCTCCCAAAGTCATGTAACATTGACAATTAAATTTCAATGTGAGTCTTGGAGGGGACAAAGGATTTAAAGCTTAGCATTTATTTGAACAGACTTCAAAAAGTTTATAAAAAAGAGAATTCAAAGACAAGTTTGGGTGCAAATATTTTTTGAAATCCATGCATGGTTTTTGCATACTATATATTTTTCTTCAGGAACTTTTTGAAGACTCCTTATAGGTACAACATTTCTTTAAAAAAAAAGATTTATTTTATTTTTATCATGAAGGCAGATTTACAGAGAAAAGGAGAGTCAAAGCGAAAGATCTTCCATCTGCTGGTTCACTCCCTAAGTGGCTGCAATAGCTGGAGCTGAGCTGCCCTGAAGCCAGGAGCCAGGAGCTTGTTCCAAGTCTCCCATATGGGTGCAGGGTCCCAAGGCTTTTGAGCCGTCCTCTACTGCTTTTCCAGGCCGTAAGCAGGGAGCTGGATGGGAGGTGAAGCAGCTGGGACATGAACTGGCACCCATATGGAATCTGGCGTGTGCAAGGTGAGGATTTAACCACTTAGCCATTGTGCTGGGTCCTCCTAGGCTCCTTTCTACTGCTTTGTTGGCATAAATGACCTTGTGGACTTGTTCATCTTGAGAAACTATTTTCCAAAGGTAGAATTTCAGGCAGACAGGGTGATTATTTCAGGCACTACAGTGGCTGCTGCTAACATGTTCATTCAACACTTGTTTCAGTGGGTGATTTGAAGAGTTGTGAACTACATTTCCCAAATATCCTTGCAGGAGGAATCAGAGTGTACCTGTAGCCGATCTTCCCTTTGCAGGTGGGCATCACTGCAGAATTGCTGTTGCTGATAGCTGTGGGGTTGGGGGTCAGGTCCTAAAGCCTCTTTGTGTGGTGAGGACAGAAGTTCCTTAGGTGTTATAGTGTGAGGTGTGATCCTGGATGCTTAGTATACCCGTCTCCCCATGCTGAGAGGAGGTCAGGAGTAGATTGCCAGGTCCCAGCCCAGTCATAATGAGGCAGCTGCTTTGCAGCAGTCCCCAGGAGATTGGCATACACAAGCATGGTTTCCTACTAGATGGAGCTCAGCGGACACCCCAGCAGGGCTGCCTAAGGAGCTTTGCACACTCCAGATGCTGTGTTTGCCTTCTGGATGCATTCAACCAAAGACTCCTGGGGTGGGTCCTGGGCATCTACGTCTGTAAGAAGCTCCATGGGAGATTCTAATATGTGATCAAAATTGAGACCCATTGGACCAGAGGAATGGGTCTGAATTAGAATTATCTGGAGCTTAAAAATAGTAACAAATACAAGTTAATTGGGCTGAGTGAGGCTTAGACATGAGGTTTGTTTGTTTGTTTGTTTTTGTTTTTTGTTTTCCAGGCAGTTCCAGTTGCAGCCAGGGTTGAGCTGCTGGTCTGAATCTGATCTTTTGGCCTTCACTGCTATTTAGACTTCTTAATAAATATGCTTATGTTTGAATTTGTGAGAGTGAATTGTGCAGCCTGCAATTAAGAACTAGGACCCACAGACCTGTTAGCATCATGTGGGAAGGCCTGTGTTCCAGCTGCACTTGAATCTGAGTTTGGTCTGGGTTCCCAGTTACCTGGAAATCTGGAATAGAAAGAATTTAGTGAAAAGGGCTTTAAAGAAAGTTCTTTGGGCTTGGCGTGGAGCCTAGTGACTAAAGTCCTCGCCTTGCATGCACCAGGATCCCATATGGGTGCCGGTTCTAATCCTGGCAGCCATGGTTCTCATCCAGTTTCCTGCTTGTGTCCTGGTAAAGCAGTTGAGGATGACCCAAAACTTTGGGACCCTGCACCCATGGGAGACTCAGAGGAGGCTCCTGGCTCCTGGCTTAGGATCAGCTCAGTTCTGACTGTTATAGCCACCTGGGGAGTGAATCAGTGGACAGAAGATTCTCCTCTCTCTCTCTCTCCTCTCTGTATATCTGACTTTCCAATAAAAATAAATAAATCTTAGAAAAAGAAGGTTCCTTGAGAGGAATTGACCAGGAAAACCAATCCCCAAGGGACTGGCTAAGAAGAATGGCCACAATGCAGGCAGGGCCATAGTTAATGACCTGTGCCCAAAGATCAAGGAAGGAAGGAAGGACTGGGGCACTGTGGTTCACACTGACAATAAGAAGGAGTGGAAATCCCAACAGGCCATGCACACTCAAACTTCTTGTTTTTGCTGGGTAGGCTCCTGACTGTGAGATCTTGTCTAGCAGGGAAAATCAAGGAGGTTGGAGCTTGGAGGAAGGGACTCACCTGTACAGGGACACGGGTTTTTGTTCTTTATTTCTAAGATCCTCCTTCCTCCTCTGGTAGCTTCTCCTTGCTAGTAGTTCAGGATCTGCCTGCTTCCCTACACTGGCCTCCAAACAATAGATCTCATCTTCTTCTCTCCCACCTCGGGCTTGCGTGCACAGTGGCATAACCCCTAGTGCGCTTGACCTGCTAAGCCCCAGGCCCTGCGGCACAGTCTGCAAGTCACAACTGAAGCTCACAGGCTCATCAGCGAGGCAGTTGCCACAGTTTGGAGATTCCATCTCACCAAGGGACAGAACAACAATGGCATTGAGGAAGGGGTGTCAGACATGACTGGCTCCCAGAGGAGGTGGAGGATTAACTGTGAATATTACAGAGCTAAGCCAAGAGGGGAGAGCTGTGGTAGTCATCCGTGGGTCCAGACCTTCCTGGTCTATGCCACAGGTCACAAGGGCACAGCATACTGCACCCCTGGGAAATGGACAGGGGGCATGGCAAAATGAGACCCCACTTTGACCTGATGGCTAAATGGTGGCCCAGGTCTGGACATACATATCCCATTTTCCTCTGCGTGGGAGGTTTTCACCTTGCACTGCGGC
The DNA here is from genome assembly GCF_017591425.1 of Ochotona curzoniae. Lineage (NCBI taxonomy): Eukaryota > Metazoa > Chordata > Mammalia > Lagomorpha > Ochotonidae > Ochotona > Ochotona curzoniae. Next base: position 6,414,137 of record NW_024466004.1, on the reverse strand, counting down.
AATGAGGGAACCAATTAGGGGGTCACTGTGATCAGGTCAGGCTTGCAGGTTGCTTTCATCAGGAAAGATGGTACCTTTAGGTTGGTTGGTGGTTGTGGGGGTGGGGGACAAATTAAGTTGCTGTGGGGAGTGGGGGAATAATTAGGTTGCTCAACAGCTTCACTGTTAAATCCAACAAATGGATTGGTTGGCTGATTCCTGGTCGTCTTCCACAGGGCCTCCATCGCCTCACCTTGGGATCCTCTAAGAAGACAGCGGAGAGCAGCCTTGGAGAGGGAGGCTCCTGAGGAACCACTGTGAGCAGAGGGCCTGACAGACCCAGGGGCTCCTTGGGGGCAGGGAGGGCCTGAACCTTTCTTACTGCCTTTCATGGTGACCAGCTCAGCTCTCACAAGTGAAAGAATCTATGTGCATAAGAAATCAGTGACTGCTGGTACATGGGTTGAAAGCCATCGTTGAATTAAGAGTCTATTTTTGTTGTTGTAGTAGTAACAGAAAATTCTCAGGCCTCAAACAGAGAGGGAATATAAAGATACTGCAGAAAGTTCATGGAATATTTTAAAATCCAAATATGTAAGAGGGCTCTTTAAATAGTACACAAAGGGGACAGGGTTGTGGCACAGCACATTAAACCATTGCCTGCAACACTGGCATCTCATGTTGGATTGCTGGCTTGAGCTCCTTCTGCGCCGCTTTTGATCCGGCTCCCCGGCTTCCCCTTGGGAAGGCAGCAGGAGATGGTTCAAGTACTTGGATCCCTGCCACCATTGTGGGAAACTTGGGTGGGATTCCTGGCCTAGCCCTAACCTTTGTAAGTCATTTGGGGCGTGAACCAGGAATTCGAAGATCTCCCCTCTCTCCCTTTCGATCATTCTGCTTTTCAAAATAAATAAAATACATCTTTTCAAAGAAGTTCATAAAATGCATATTATAAAAAAAATCTGTTTCAAATTTTTTGCATCAAAATGAACTTATCTTTTAAATTAAGTTCCTATAAACTTTTTGAAGAGCCTGTGTGTATCAGCTCTCTAAGAAGACAGCAAAGAGTGGGAGTCGGCTTCTACACCTTCCCAGAAATTCCAGGCCTCACCTCTTGACACAATGAAAACCAGAGGCAGAGGTGGGGTCATCCTTAATGAAGGTTTTTGGCTTTGGAGCAAGGAAAGTTTCTTGGAAGGGTCTCACTGGATTTTCTCTCAGGTTTCATCGGCCGGAACTAGACGTTATAAGCATGTATACACCCGCCACTGGCCAGAGGAACAAGATGGTGCTGACTCACAGCCACGGTCACTGTCACACCACAATGAGGCAGGTGGGAGGGGGCTGCTGAGGGCATCGGCGTTAACTCCATCTCTCTCCGCGAGAGAGTTCAGTTTGGTCATTGAGGTATAATTGCTGATGCTTTAGATTATCCTTTTAAAAGTGGAGCTTCTAGCTTTTAAAGAATTTGAGCAATGGTAAATCCTTTAATAATGATTATTGTTATTTCAGGGATATTTGAGATAATAAGTGAGGAGTATCTGTGTTATTCAGTTTTTGGAAAGGAAATACTCATGGATGGATCTGGTAAAATAAAAGATACAAAAGAAATTCACCCTAAAAAAGTAACCATTTTTCAGTCCAGGCCTTTCCTCCTACCCTTCTTCTCTTCAGAGTCTGTTGCTACCAAGGATTTCTTGTGTAGCCTTCTGTTTATATGTATGTCCAACAAAATAGATATTTATATTTGTCAAATGATAAACAAGCAATGTGCACTGCTGCTCATTTTGTCTTTCATACTTGCACAGCACCTTCAGACAATGATTTTTGACTTTCATATTTTATCTGGAGTGATAAATCAGTTCTGTAGATTATGAAAAATTAGGTGTGCACATTATATTTTCTAGAGAAAATATTACAGTACTTTGAAGATATGTAGTTAGAAAGCTAAGTGATAAATTAAAATGTAGTACTAAAACATTCAAATAATGCCAAAGAAGACAGATAAAAGTAAACAGGGGGCATAAGGAAACTAGTAAAGCAGTGGACCTAAATTCAGTAATGTCAGTTAAATTAGATTAAATTATATTAGCTGCAAATAATCTAAATTCACTAATTAAATGACAGAGATTGTTACATTGGATAAAGCAATTACAGAGCAATATCCCAAGTACATATTATCTACAGAGATTTCTTTTTTACGATATGAGATGCAAACAGACTTAGGTTAAAAGTAAATAATGGAAAAGTATACCATTCAAACAGTGATCAAGAGATAACTGAAGTGAGATTAAATGGAAACACGACAGCCAAAGCTATCCTGAAGAATAAAGATTGAGCTGGAGGAATCACAATTCCAGAGGTCAAGACATACTACAGAGCAGTGGTCATCAAAACAGTCTGGTACTGGTATAGAAACAGAGAAGAAGATCAGTGGAACAGAGTAGAAACCCTAGAAGGGAGCCCATACATGTACAGCCAATTAATCTTTGACAAGAGGACTATAAATAATCCAGGGGAAGAGTTTGGTCCCTTCAACAAATGCTGTTGGGATAATTGGCTAGCAGCCTGCAGAAGTAAAAAGCAAGACCTGTCACCTTATTTTAAAAAAATCGACTCTAGAACGATCAAGGACCCAGAAACCATCAAACGATTAGAGAAAAATACAGGAAGCAACCTTCAAGATATAGGAATTGGGAAAGACGTCTTAGAAATTTCGCCAAAAGCACAGGCAGTCAAAGCCAAAATTAAAAAAAAAAACGGGACTACATCAAACTAAAAAGCTTCTGTACAGCAAAGGAGATGATAAAAAAAAATTAAGAAGCAACTGATGGAATGGGAGAAAATCCACACTACACAACTGATTGAGGACTCGTATCTAGGATTTACAAAGAGTTTTAGAAACTCAGCAACAGTGAAACAAACAGCTCTGTGAAGAAATGGGTAAAGGAAATGAAAAGACATTTTTCAAAAGAACAAATTCAAACGGCTAACAGACATGTGAAAAAATGCTCAGGAAAATAGAAACGAAAACCACACTGAGGTTTCACTTCACTCCAGTGAGATTAACCTGCATTCAGAACTCTAACAACACCTGTTCCACTCCGTACACACTGCTATCCCAGAGTCCGAAACCCAAAGCAAGGCTTCTGTTGTAAAGTTGAACAATTCCAAGTCAGTCCTTTAGGAAGGATCGTCTGTGATACATAATCAAACATCCAGAAGTTAAACAGGAGATGCTGACTCCAACCTGTCCCCAAAGCATAAACACCCTGTGGTCGCACTTTCCCATCTTATCTAGAGAAGCAGAATGGTGGAGTGGGACCAGGACAGGGCAAAGATGCTTTATGCACACTGTTTTAGTCTCATGGGATACAATAGCTCAGAGAATGGTTGTACAACGATGTGGATGTACTTAACACCGTTGAAAAGAACCAAACCCTTTAAAAAGGTTAGGAAGATCTCTTTGTGTATATTTGAACACAATTAAAAAAAGATTATTGAAGCGATTCGAGTGATATCACACCAAGTGGACTTCAGAACAGGAAAGTCACCAGGGTGAAGAGGCACCTTACAGACTAAGAGGATCGTTTTTGTCAGATGTGACAATTCCGCTTGTGTATGCACCTAACACGAGAGCTTCAGCCTGCGTGAAGCAAAGTTTGACAATTGGAGGGTGAAAAAGGAAACACATGAGAAAAGCCGGCATAGGATAGTCCTGCGTCGCCTCGATAGTCCTAATCAGTTTGACCGAATGGCCATTTTTAAAACACTCCCAAGAAAATACACATCCTTTTTAACCAGAGTGTGCAACAGCTGCTCTCTAATTTCCCCTCTTCTCCAGCCCTTTATTCATGTCATTCTCCCTTCTCTCTGTCTCTCTGGCTGCCTTTCTCCCTTCTTTCCGTTTGTTTATTTCCTCCTTTTCTTTCATTCCCTTTCCTTTCTCTTCTTCTCTTTCTTTATAGTCAGTCTATTTTCTGGCTAACACTAATTTTGTAAAACCAGAAGCTTTCCGTTCTACATTTGAAAGCAAGGGCTTTGAATATTTTCTTTCTCAACAAACTGTGTTTGCCATAAGGTATCCAGTCAGTGTCTTCCCCTAGACTTTGGAACTTGGTGTCTGTAATAAATGACTTTGGAAATGTACAGCCAGACCTTTGGGGGCTGCTCTTGTTGGGAAGGGAGGCTTCCTTGGGGAAGTGGGTTTTGGGATTGAACAGAGCTTGGGTTGGTGAATAACTGGTCCAAGGAGAACATTTTTTGATTTCCCCCTGTGTCTTCAATGCAAATTTCCTGGCTGTCTTCATGGCTTCAGATGAATAGGGAGACACAACTTCTCCTGTTCTGCTTTCTCTTACAGCTCCTGTAGTTTGGGCGGTGGTGGATCTCTCCTCTCAAGAGCCTTTCTCTCTCCCTGTCCAGAGCAGACCTTCTATGATAACTATAGGTTCTCCTCTCCCAGGACTCTCCATTTGGCCCTTTTTGCCTGCCATTGGTTGGCTGGGGTTTGCAGTTAGCTTTGCCACTGCTGGAGCTTGCCTGCTCATGGTTGCTTTGTCTCTGGATGCCCTGCAGCCTCCGCTGTTCCGCCTCACTGGTCTAGGACCAAGGCTCTGGGTACGTGACGTGTCGATTAGCTGCCTGTGTCCCAAGACCCCGGGGGACCGCTGTCTGTTCCCTCCTTTCTCTAGGTGAATGATGCTTTCCTCTGGGAGTGGGAGGCTGTTTTTCTGCACCACACTCTGCTGCCCAGGCAGCATGAGTAGGCAAGTGTTTGCGGATGCAGACCTAGGTGGTCACGCTGCATGTGCATGTAGGTGTTCAAACTTATAGAGGGGGTGTGTGTGCGTGCCAGAAGAGAAAGTGCTTGCCAAAGTGTCTCCAGGAGCTTCACTCAGTAGCATGTGCTTGCTGCTACAAAGGCAGGCACATAGAGACCCACCTGGATGTCCTGTCCCAGCTCCCTGTTCTCACCCAGGCCAGGCCCTCCAGGGAATTCCGGTATATTTATCACATTTACCAGCTGTGCAAGGAGCTATAATCTAAGGGAATGCAGAGGACTTACTCTGGGCCAAAGTGCCTCCTCCACTCTGGTCTTAAGTGTTGCATTTGGCATTGCTTAGTTTCAGTTGAACAGTGTTCTTTTTCAAAAGGCAAATGTTCCTGAGAGGAGGCACCCAGAGCCAGGAAGACAAGCGATTATATAACTCACCTCCTTCACACTTGTATGGACAGGGAGGCAAAGCGAGTGGCTGTGATGCTCTTGAGGTTCCTTTGGAAAGTGGCTGGCACAGCCGGGACTTGAACTCAGTCCTGGTTATTGCTGGTCATCACTCAATGCTTGCCTGTATCACAGGGCATTGCCTGTGGGCCTGTCACAACCTACCATCCATGTGTTGAACCTTGGCCTCCTCACACAATGTGGCCATGCTTGGGAACATGGTGGGTAGCATTATGGAACAAGAGGTGGGGGTGATGGAAATAGATTTGGACTTCTCTGTATATTGGAAAAATGGTTTTTCCTGTACCATAGTGTAATGTGAGCCACACATATGATTTTCCAAATATCTACAGCCAACAAATGAAGCAGATTTTAAAAAGGAAATGGAGAAGATATTTGGCTTAGTCATTGAGATGCCTGTTGGGACCCTGAGTTTGTATCTGTGTAGCTGGGTTTAAGTTCTGCCTCTAGCCTTTGATTCCAGCTTCCTGCTAATGTGGCCATGCAGGTCAAATTAACTAACCCTTGTCATCCTTGTGGGAAATCAGGATTGAGTTCCTCAGGCCTGGCTTCAGCCTTGCCTGGCCCTAGCCATCACTGGCATCTCTTTGCCTTTTTGAAAAGACTGATTGGGCCTGGTGTGGTGGCCTAGCGGCTAAAGTTCTCACCTAGAATGTGCCAGGATCCCATATGGGCGCCGGTTCTAATCCCAGCAGCCCCGCTTCCCATCCAGCTCCCTGCTTGTAGCCTGGGAAAGCAGCCCAAAGCCTTGGGACCCTGCACCTGCATGGGAGACCTAGAGCAAGTTCCTAGCTGCACTGACCATTGCGCTTACCTGGGGAGTGAATCATTGGATGAAAGATCTTCCTCTCTGTCTCTCCTCCTCTGCGTTCATCCACCTTTCCAATAAAAATAAATAAATATTAAAAAAAAAGATAAAAAAGGAAAAAAAAAATAAAGGCAGAATTATGGAAAGAGAGAGAAAGAGAGAGATCTTTCATCTGCTGGATCATTCCCCAAACAGTTACAAAGGCCAGAACTGAGCCGATTTGAACCCAGGACCTCGGAGCTTCTTATGGGTCTTCCATGTGGGTGCAGGGTCCCAAGGTTTTGGGCCATCCTCCACTGCTATCCCAGGCCAAAGGCAGGGAGTCAGATGGGAAGTAAAGCAGCTGGGACATCAATGGCTGGTGCCTCAGGCAGAGGTTTAGCTTGCCATGCCACTGTGTTGGCCCTATCTGCCCTTTAAAATAAATAAACACATCAAGTTTTAAAAACTTGATTTTTAAAAGCAGGAAATGAAGAAAATAGGTAACACCTTTAAATTTAATTTACTACTAATAATTATAAATATTTATGAAATACAATGTGATTTTTAAATTTATACATTTATTTGAAAAGCAGAATGAAACAAAAAGAGAAGAGAGCAAGAGAGAGACAGAGAGATCTCCCATTCTCTGATTCAGCCCTAAATGGCTGCAGTGACCAGAGTTAGGCCAATATGAAGCCAGGAGCCTGGGACCCCACGCAGGTCTCTCATGTGGATGGCAGGGCTCGCGCACTCTGGCTGTCTTCTGTGGCTTTTCCAGGTGATTTTCAGGGAGCTGGATCAGAAGCAGAGAACCTGGGGCTGACACCGCATGCAGTAGCTTAACCAGGTGTGCCATAGCGCTGACTCCACCTAATTTTGGCACAATATTCATTGTAGGATGATTAAGCCAAGGTGATTACCGTAACTATTGCTTTATATACTTATCTGCTATGGTAAAACATTTTAAATCAACTTTTGCAGCAGTTGTGAAATATCCAAGGCATTACCATTAATGATGGTTGCTGTGCTGTGTAATAGACCTTAGAAACGGTTTTCTTATCTAATTGGAACTTTGCTCCCTTTAACTAATATCTTCTCATTTCCTTCTTCCCAGAAGAAGCAGGTAAGATTGATTTTATTATACATTAAATGCAACCCAACAGTACAAAAAGGTCGAGGTTGTAAAAAAGTGATTTCTACATACATGCTGTGTGCAGCATTACTAATGAGCACAGTGATTTGAGTGTGTTTGTTTCCACCAAAATTCGTGTGGAGGCGTGGGACTGCAATGTTGGAGAATGAGTGGGCAGTGCCCAGGCCAAGGGGCAGAGACCTTATGAACAGGTGCATGCCTTTCTCTAGCGGGCGCTCTTGCTCCCTCAGTGTTGGAATAGCATGTATGGTCCTGAAGTCAGCCTGCCCCTCCTGCCTCTCTCTTCCTCACCTGTCTTCTTGCCCTTTTGCTTTCTCCATCATGAGTTGCAGCAGCACAAGGCCTTCCCCAGAAGCCATGCAAATGCTCTTGAACTTCAGAACCAGGAGGCAGAATAAAACTCTTTCCTTTACGAATTGTCCCATCTGGGGTGCTCTGTTACAGTGTTAGAAAGCAGAGGCAGTGAGGAAGCTGACCTTTCTGCTGCTGTGTCCCAAATCTTTGAAATTCATTTTGTGCTCCTATGCACAGCTCCTCTCAGTTGAACCTGCCTGAACCTTCAGGGTCCAACAGCCCTCGTGGCTCTGACACTGCGTTTCCTGCCCACAGCTTCTTTCTGCAGACCCAGTCTTCCAGGCCCATGGGAGCCTTAGCGACCATACAGATGGGAACTTCTGTCTGATATTTCAGAGGGTAAATGAGGGCGGGGCATGATGTGAGCGTGTGTGTGTGTGTGTAGCGATTGTGATATTTGCTTGCAGCTGTGTGATGAGGATTTGCAGATTATCTTATCAAATGCTAACTAAACTCACCCCTAAGAAAGGGCAAACAGCTTAACCATATCCCAACAAAGAAAGCACACATCTGAAGATGGAAGATATTATCTGAAATGCAAGCACAAGTGGAGCCTGCGAAACAGCGGAGCTGGCATTTCCTACTTCCAGGGCAAGCTCCTGGTCAGGCACGTGGTGAGATTAGAACAGTGGTGACTACAGTGTCAAGAAGGCTATCAGAGCTGTGAACATGTGGCCCCTGTTGTTAACAAGAATTCTACCCTAAGAATATCTTATGGCTTAGGATATGAGTGGATGACATTGCTAAATTTTCATGTGTGTTTTATCACTCAGGCACTATATTGATCCGTAGTATGGGAACATAACTTAGAAATAAACACAGACTTTAAAAACATGAATGGGGGCCCAGCATGGTAGCCTAGTAGCTAAAGTCCTCACCTTGAACATGCCAGGATCCCGTATTGGTGCTGGTTCTAACCCCAACTACTCCACTTCTCATCCAGCTCTCCGCGTGTGGCCTGGGAAAGCAGTTGATGACAGCCCAAAGCCTTGGGACCCTGAACCTACATGGTAGACCCAGAAGAGGCTCCTGGTTCTGGCCTGGGATCAGCTCAGCTCCAGCCATTGTGGTCACTTGGGGAGTGAATCAATAGGCGGAAGATCTGTCTCTCCTCCTCTCTGTATATGTTCTGCAATGAAAATAAATAAATCTTAAAAAAATTAATGAGATCAGGTCCCACTTTCACTCAAAATCATGCTATGGCCAGCTTGACTCTCACCTCAGACCTACTCAGAGTAAGCCCACAATGAAATCCATTGAGTTCTGTAGATTTCTTAACGTTTTATAAGCAACAAACCATGTAAATTATTCTACTGGATTCCAGATCAAATTTATATTATCAAGTTGCAGCCATAACATTGCATACATCTTGTTTTCACTATCATATAGTGATCTAGATTACAGTTAAATCTCATTTAAAAGGACTGTCTTGGGGCCAGCGTGGTGGCTCAACAGGCTAATCTGCCTTACAGCACAAGCATCCCATATGGACACTGATTCTAGTCCCAGCTGCCCTACTTTCAATCCAGCTCCCTGAAAATGGCCTGAGAAAGCAATGGAGTATGGCTCAAGTCCTTGGTTCCCCGCATCCGTGTGGGAGACCCGCAAGAAGCTCTTGGCTCCCAGCTTTGATTTAGCTCAGCCCTGGATATTGCGGTCATTTGGGGACTGGATCAGTAGATGGAAGCTGTCTCTCTCTCTCTCTCCTCTGTAAATCTGCCTTTGAAATAATAATAAAAAAGACTCCATCTCCTACAAGTATGACTTTGGTTGTGTTAGGACCAACCCCAACAGGTGAGTTTTAGGAGGACTCAGACATGCAGCTCGTAGTATTGTGCGCACTCATGACTGTTGCATTCAGGCAACCTCACTGCCTGCTGCGTTGTGCAGGCTCATCAGATCCTGGGACCTGGTGCTTGCTTAAGGCTACACTCTCATCCTCTCATGGAGTTTCACATTTAGTAGGAGCAGCTTACTTTGAGCCTAAACCTGTCCTGGCTAATTCCCCTTACTACAGTAGCTGCATGACCTAGCTGAATGGGCTAGCGAAACAACTGTGAAAAGAGCAGTATTGTTTCTGTGCAACCCTAGTTGAACAAGTCAGAGAGACGCAGGAGAGGGTTGACACACCGAGATGTCTGAATGAGCTGATGTGATTGCCATTTCCTGGTCATGTAGTGTTTGTCTCCTCAAAACAGCCCGAGGACAGAGACCCTGGTGGCCCCACCTTTGTGCCTTGTATTCTAGCCCAAGACCTGAGAGAAGGTACAGGGTTTATGGGTATATGTTTATCCCAAACAGTGAATAAACAGATGTTGAGGTTCAAAAAAAAAGGGGAGGAGATGGCTTCCTAAATGTGAGTCCTGTAAACAAACTGCTGGAAAATTAGGAGTGGGTGAAACAGGTGTAAAAGACTAGCATGCATGCACCTGTGAAACTGTCAAGGATTCTCCAATTAAATTGCTCTAGCGAATATCCTTCAACGCTTGCACCAATTTAAGGAAAAAGAAACTGGGACCTCCTAGCCCATATGTTTTGACGGACGCTGTCCATGCATAAACAATGATGTGGAACCCCAACTGGCAGGCACGCATTCAAAAGAAAGGGCTTTGGCCTTCTCAGCAACAGGCGAATTAGTCTGTTTGTATATTTTATGATAAACATATCGAAGAGATGAGTGTTGGTATGAACCCAGCAGGAAAAAATGACATGTCTAAATTAGATGCTGTGAAGGCAGTTTAATAAAAAGATTGTTTATAAAACTCTGGGTAAAAATGAGGAAAATGAGAAAGGACAGGATTTTAAGTTAGGGAAACACGGAGAGCCTGCTGATGAAGTGGAGGGAGGTGCCTCTCAGCAGGAGGAGCCTGTCCCTCCCTTCTCACTCCTCTCCTCCAGTGTCTCCTATGGCAGGTGAAAGATGCCGGGGCCCATTTACACAGACTATGCAGGGGAACCCCTAGGCAGACAGCAGCTGGAGAATGAGGACAGAAGGGGGCAAATGAGAGATACACAATGTGGTATCAGGTTCTGGGAGCCCTCACTGAATTTTCTGACAAACCGTGAGTTCATGCCTTCAGATTGGAAGATCTGTGCTTTCTTCGTTTACTTGTCTGTGTCTTTCATAAGACTGGGGATGTCAGGAAGCACAGATTCTGGCTTGGCCATCCCTGGACCTCCAAGCCTGTCCCAGGATTCAGCATCTGGAAGAAGCTCAACAATGAGTTCAATCCTGGCAGCTCCTCGTGACCAATGATTTGTCCCAAACTCAGTGATCGGCTTGCTATTCCCTTCAGCTAATAAACACTGAATGGTGGCTGCTTGGTGCCAGAGCACAGGCGCTCTAAGCACAGAAGACACTTCGTAGCTGTAAGACACAGGAGAATTCCTGTCTAGTGGGCATGGCACTCCACAAGTTCTTTCATTCGTTCAACAAACATTGATTGGATGTGCCAATGCACTGTCCTAGGTGCCGGGCGTTGAACTAAAGTCACTTAACCTATTGAACTTTCATTTTTGAGGGTGTATTTTACCCATTTGTAGCCCTCTCAGAAGCAGAAGATAAGTACACGGGCACTATTTTTTTCCGGAAAGCTATTAGATCTGGGACTCCTGATAGCTGAGAGGCAAGCAGGGAGCCACCTCAGGTCATGGAAAGACAATCCCCAGGGCTGCATGGAAGCCAGCGCTTGGGGTGAATGTCCTCCCTGGTGAGGGTGTCCTTGCCAATCACATCGGATCCCTTGGCAGTGGAAGATTGGGGTGGGTCTTACACAAGAAAATCTGAGTTCTTTCCACTTGTGACACAAACCAGGTCAATGAGTTTTTGTGGAATTAAGTGGACACTTTCCCATCCTTTCACCAAGATGTGGTCTCCCTAGATTCCAATCTTGGGGGACAAAGGGCTGGGTTGACAACACAGGGGAGCCCTGGCAGGGATGCGGGATCACATTGCATGGTTTAGATGCTCGGGATTTCTTCAGAGCATGTGTCATTTGGCTTAGCATGCTAAAGCCAGTCTTTTCTGGGAAGGAAGGCAAGGGGTCAAGGCTAGGTTTACCATCCTATGAATATCCCTCAATCTCCTACACTCCTAAACTTTGAGAGTCTGCATTTGTCTTCAGTGTAAGCTGCAAATTGCAAGGCAAGTAGTATTTCTTATGACAGAAAGCTGGGTACTCACGAACATTCCTTCCATCTTGGTAGGAAGCCCTCAGAAGCCAGTGTGATGGAACAACCTCTTAGGGTCCCTTTTAACTTGGCCATTCCCTGCTTCTAGCTCTTTCTCCCCTCCTCGGACTTGGCTGCTGCCCATGAGGCTGCTGCTTCTTCCCAGTGCCTTTTTGGCCACCACAGCGGCCGCTGTGAATCAGCAGAATGGTTTTCAGCATTGATCCATGAAGACAACTGCTTATCCAGCGTGATTTTGCAGGCCTGGGGGAGGGACTTTGCTTCCCTGCTCCTGTCCCTAAGTATCTCCTCTCTCAGCCTTCTGATGTTTGGGATTTCTCTGCTGTGGACAAAGCTTTCCATCCCACAATGATGGATCAGAAATAGCAGTGAATGCACATGTGTTTGGCATTGCCCATAACAAGCTGTTCTTGGCCTCCGTGCTGTTGCTCGTGCTGTGCCCTCCGCCAGGAATATCTTCCCCATGGCCTCATTTTGTGTATACTGATCCTTTAAGAGGCAGTTCAAGCGTTTCTTGCCCTAAGGGATATTGCAACTGGTCTCATCTGCAGGAAGCAGACGGGTTCAGACCAGTTCACACAGTAGCTGGTAGAAGGTGGGTGTGGCCAGGACAAGGTCAAAGCCAAGAGGGAGTGGACCCCTGGCCATTTCTGAGAAGGAAGCATGAGTGTCGGCTTTATAGTTTATCCCCCTCCCCGCAATCCCCCCCAAACAATCTAAGATCTTGAAGGTAAAGATGTTTTTTAATTCATTTCAGGAAGCCCATAACTAGCACAGAGCCCAGTATCTAGGACAAACCCCAAAAGATGATTATAGAACTAATGAATGGATGGCTTCACGAATCCTAAGTAAGGACAGAAGATGTTTCTGTCATGGAGGGCTTATAGTCTAGTTTGGGAACTAGATGACAGGTAAGTAGTAAAGTTATTTCAGAGACATGCCACACAAAACAGTGGGTAAGAATGGGCATAAAAACTCCTTGGGGGAGACGAGATTTAGTGAACAAAGGCTGGAGAAATTGTTTCATTCACACTGCTGTGCAAATGACTATGTCAGACCACTAATGGATGAAGAGTTTCAGTAGGGAAAATTAGAGTGTCTGTGAAGCCGGAGTAGAGCTTCCTACCAGGTCCCATGAGGGATGACTCAGGGGCACAGAGGAAGGTCTCACCTGTGTCTCAGAGGACCTTGCCACTTGGCTGAGGGCTGGTCTGCAACATTGGGGGCTTCCACGCAGCAGCCCTGGCTGCTGAGTCTGCCCTGTGTCAGATCTGATTGTATGTGCTGGGCAGGTGGATGATTCAGCTGCTGGTCATCCAACACTCACCTGGCAGAAGCCTGTAAAGGCAGGCACCCATCCCATCAGCACTGGGAAGCAGGCTGTGGGGTTATGTGGAGGGGAAGGTGGGCTTCAGAGCCTGCAGGCTCCCCAGCTCAGCCACAAGCAACCAAGCCTTGAACTCTGCCCTTCTTGGAGTGTCAGTGATGTGCTCCTTGGACGGTGACACGGCTCCCTGGTCGCTGGACAGAACCCCAACATCTAAAAACAGGAGCTAAGCAAGTCGAGGACTTCACCTCATTCCCTCTTCAGCAGGAAAGAAGATCTGTGCAAGGGGCACCCAGCTGGCTTCCTTTTGTATCTCCTTGGCCATACATGGGTCACAAGTCTGCTCCCAGATCAATCCCAGGCAGCAGGGGTGGGCTGCCTCACCTGGTGGCCATGTGGGAAAGGCAATTTTGCATCCCTGGCAGCTGTCATCACAGGACTTGAGTCCCGATCCTGCCTCTCGTATCCTTGGGATCCTTGGGTGGGTGTGAGCTTACCCTGCTTCTTTCCTCAGTTTTCTTGTTTGTCAAGTAGAGCTAATGATTCCTCCCAGGCTGATGTGCCTCAGAAGCAACTAAACATAGACAACCCCCCCACAACAACAAAGACAGTGGATAAGGAAGAGAGAGCTTCTGGTCTACCACCGGAGTTTTCTCTCCATCTCTCAGGGGCAGCCCCTCTACATGGTGCAATCGCAGGGGCTTGAGCTCTTTGCTAAGGGATATGGGTTTTTAGCTGGAAGTTTCCCAAGACTTGGAGTCTTGTGAGCCAGGCTGTGATTGGAGGATAGGTGGGAGGGGAGTGGGACCCAGGTGAGAGACTCTGGCAGTATTTCAGGCGGTGGGGCACAGCTGACAGCTTGAACAAGAGCAGCTGTAGCAGGGCTGGCAAGGAGGGAGGGATGGCTGGCCAGCCAGCAGATTGTGGTCATTTGATACAGAGGGAGAGGATGCAGTTCGGCAGGATTCCAAGATTCTGGCTGGGGGACTTGCTTTAGTGGGGTGCGAAGAGAGTGGGGACAGAGATGCAGGTAACAGAAATAGAGGAAAGAGGGTGTTGCATTGTGGGTTGGAAGTTTGGCATCATCAGGTCTTGGTGGGGAGCAGCTGGGGAACCCCCACCAGCACAGGAATCCAAAGCCCAGGAGAGAGCTGTTGACTCAAGATGGGGAATTGGGAGTTGTCTACAGAGAGGGAACAAACTGATACTCAAGGCAGATGATGTCGGCTAGGTTTAGCAGAAACACAAGCAAGAGGACCACTTGGCAGCTCTAAGTCTTGTGTAAGTGGCCCCAGTGACCCGTGTTTCTGGGCGCTTTGTTGGGCTACATGTGGGTCAAACCCTGCATCCAGGCTGAGGATCTGCACGGGTGCTGTGCAGTTATTGTTTAACTCCTGGCCTCCTGTGTGAATCGGTGCATGTTCCCTGGGGTTGTTCAAACTGGCAGCCTTGGTGTGGGTGAGCAGAGAGCGAGGCTGAGAAAACTGAGCCCTCGGATTAACAGTGCTTACAGCCTGGGCGGAGCTGGAGGTGCAGGAGAAGCTGACTGGGCAGGTAGGAAGGGACCAAGAATGCAGCAGCTCAGGGCCACAGAGCCTGAGCCATGCACAGGTCTGAGCCATGCACAGGTTTGAGCCATGCACAGGTCTGAGCCATGCACAGGTCTGAGCCATGCACAGGTCTGAGCCATGCACAGGTCTGAGCCATGCACAGGTCTGAGCCATGCACAGGTCTTATCTTTCCTGTTCTATTCCAGGAGAGTGTAAGTAACAGGTATCAGGTGCGTTATACTACATCAAGCATCTCTATTGAATTACAGTACGAATCAGCCATGTGGCACAGAGAGGATACACAAGAGGGTTATCCTGTGGGACCCCCAGGTGTTTGGTGGGGTTCACGCCGTGGGTTCTGGAAGCATATGGAGCTGAGGGAAGAACAGCTGTCAGTATGGCGTGTGAGTCCCATGCTGGACAGTTTACTCAAGCACTCTGGACCTCTGGTGTCATCTTTCAATAGAGCTGGCAGTGTGTGGCTGAGAACTTGGAGGTGCTCTGTGACCATCGGTGGATAAGGACTCAGCCGATGGTGACCAGTAAGGTCCCCAGCTCCGTGTCAATACCCAGCATGCAATGGGAGGGCTTATCACATGTCTGAGTGAAGATGGGAAGAGTGGAAAAAGGCACCCAGGTATGTGGAGCAAGCTTGGACCAGGGCAGGAGAGCAAGCAGAGAGCTCCCTTGAGGAGGACTCGTGCAGGGCTCTGGGCAAGGGCAGATGACAGCCCAACCATAGGAACAGAGAAACCAGATGCAGCCCCTCCCAGGTCTCAGCTGAGGTCTGTGAGCTCCATCCTGGTGGAGAGGAGCCCCTCATCCAGTCTGACATGTTTATAGAGTTAGTTCAGTAGAAAGAACACGAATTCTCTTAAGTTCAAGTTCCTGTTGCTTTACCGCCAGGGGATCCTCATCTGGCACATGTGCTTACCCACCTCAGCGGGTAACTGACATTCCTGTATACAGGCTGGCCGGTACAGCACCTGGCATGGAGTGGATGCTCCAGGATTGGTTTTGCCATGTTTGCCTTTGTGCTTTAGGTGAGGCAGTTTCCATCATCCTCAGCAAGAGGGGCTTTCAAAGTGTTCTCTGACTGGGGCGGGTGTCTGACGCAGCAGCTGGAACAGTGCTGGAGCCTCCTATACCCCCTACCGGGGCGCCTGCATTTGGGTCCTGGCTCCATTTCTGTTTCCTGCTAATGTGTATGTACACCCTGGGAGGCAGTAGGTAAGGGCTCAATGGTTGGGGTGCTGATACCCATAGGGGAGATCAGGATAGAATCCCAGGCTCCTGCCTTTGAGCCTTGGTCCAATCCCAGCAGTTATGGGCATTTACAGTGAGTCTGTACCTGGAAGATCTCCAGGTGTCTCTGCCTTTCAGGTGAATAAAAATAAATAAAATTTAACAAATATATCTTAGGAAGGTCCGTTTGGAGGAGGGAAAGAGAGGGGTGAACATGCAAGGATCTTTTCTCCTAGGGTGGGGAAAGGTCAAATGGAACACACACAAGTCAAGGGCCCTGGCCAACATGGTGGGCCAGCACCTTACTGCCCACCTCTAAAACAGTGACCACAACCCCCTTCTTCCCTTCCCCTGGCAGTGTGGAGGCTCCATTGCACCTCCTCTGCTGCCTCCTAGAGGTCACTTCTGGGATGGCAGTCCTAGCTCTTCCCTCCCTTCCCAGGTCTGGCTGATCCTGAAGTCTCCAAAGAAATCTCAGAAAGTTCCTTATCTCCCATTTCCCCACCTCCATCACTGCCCTCCCCCACCTGCTCCCGCTGCCCTGGGCCATCACATGGCAAAAAATCATTGCCATGTCCCTAGCACAAGCAGGGAGGCTGTGTCACTGAGCAGAGAAATGGGGTAATGGAAAAGCAACCTGCTGGAGACCAGTGCTGACCTGGCTAGCTGACAGCAGAGACTGCCAGCCCAGAGCTGCTCTGTGTTAGGAGATACCACGGCCCAAGTCCACCCCTGTGGCCTTGTACCTGTGGGGCTCTGCTGTCCGTTCCGATAGATGAATATTTCCCACTGCTGCTGGGAGGGACTGGCCCTCCTTCCTGTCAGCTTTTCACCCCTGGTTTTGCTGGAAATCTACAAGGTGTCTTGAAGGACACACCCTGTCATCCTTCCCTCCTGCCCCAGCCTCAACCAGTCCCACTGTGAGTGTCTCTGAGTGATCCCCAGGCTCAGGGCAAGGAGGCTGTTTCCCAGGCTGCTGGGTGGTACTGCTTGGGGCTTAGGAAAGTCACCTTTGAAGGCTGTGCCCTGCCACACTCATTGCTGTGATGGCAGCGCTGTCCCTGCCAATAGTATCTGCCATGGCAGAGGAAGAGCATAAAAAAAATGAACCCAAGTGTCTGTTGCATTCCATTAAAGAGCAGGAAGCAGTTCCTGGACTTGATTGAAATTCGCAGGTAGAGCGCATCGGTGGCATTTGAAGAGAGGAATGTCATTTGAGAGTTTATATCCCACTTAAGTTCCCATTCTCTCTCTGGGTGCTGGTAAACAGCTGTAAACGGCCACAGCTGGCTTTGCAGTGAAGGGGAAATGGCAATGGCTGTGGCAGTATGGAACGTCAAGAATTGCCCAGCCTCGGGAGAGTGAGGAGGGCATGGAGTGGGTGGGAGGGTGAGGAGGGAGTTGGGTTGTGGGTGGTGGGGGAATGGGAGCAGCTTGGTGCAAGCCTGGGGCAGGAGACTGCTCCATCTATTGCCTTCCTCTGGGGCTGTCCTACTGTAAAGTGATACTCAGAACCAAAAATCCGCTCTGAGCCTTGTGGTGTTGCAGGGGTTCACAGAGGTGCCCCGGAGGGGACCGAGGCTTTGGTCTTACTCAGAAAACCAGAACTGGGGCTGCTGTAGTGCTGCAGCAGGTAAAGCAACTGCTGCCATGATGCTGGCATCCCAAACTGGAGTGTGTTAGAGTCCTGGCTGCTCCATTTCCACTCCAGCTCCCTGCTAATGTGCAAGGGAAAGCAGTGGAAGATGGCCTGAGTGTTTGTCAAAGCTGTATGGTGAGCAGGAGTTCCTGCAGCGATAAAGTCTCAGGTTGCTTAGGAAAGAGTCAGAGGAGAAGAGGGAGGAGCCGGCTGCCTTCCCTCAGCCGGGACCCCTCTGCCAGCACTCGCATGCTTGACTGACAGCGTTTCATCTCCTGTGGGTGGGGCTCAAACCGCTGTGAGGGGCGCTAGCAGGCCTGAGAGGATGTGAAATGGACAGGGCAGTGGTGGGGTGAGGGCTACAGGAGGAATGTGACAAATACAACCGCTCAGAAAGAAAGATCAAGGTCACTTCTCTCTGCACCACCCCATGTAGTCTGCATGGTCCCACTGCAGGGCTGAAATGCCAGCTCCAGGACTGCCTCCCTCAGAGTCTGCCCCCATGTGGGACTCTGAGCTCATTCCCTCCACTCTAGTTTGGCTCAGTCTGCTCCCGCATTCAGCATGCCTCAGCCCTGCAAACAGGTTGCAGCCCTGTTCATGTTCTCGCCTCAGGCTTTCTCCGATCACTTCACCTCATATCAGATCGCCAGCCAGGTTATATCCTTGGCATCTTGAAAAATGCCAGGATGGTGGTAGGCACTGGATCAGCACATGAGGAGTGAATGAATATGGGAGTGAGCGAGCTGTGACAGGGTTGGAAACTAGATTGTGGGGGACTGGTGCCACCCGTACAGCGGCCGCTTGCAAGCTGGTGTCTTATATGGGCTGTGGTTTGGGTTGCTCCACTTCTGGTGCAGCTCCCTGCTAATGTGCCTGGGAAAGCACTGGATGACAGCCCAAGTGTTTGAGCCCTTGCAACCCACGTGGGAGACCCAGAAGAAGCTCCTGGCTCCTGGCTTCGGACTAGCCCAGCTCTAGCTGTTGCACACATTTGGAGAGGTGAACCAGCAGATGGAGGAGCTTACTCTTTCTATCTGCAGTTCTGTCTTTCAAATAGATGAATCTTTAAAAAGAAGGAAGGAAGGAAGAAAGGAATGAAGGGAGGGAGGGAGGAAGGAAGAAAGCAAGATTAAATTGTTGATGTCGAGAGTCCAAGGTTGCATCAGGTCTGAGGGCTGGGGCACTGGGTATTTGCCTAGCTGTTCTCTGGGTGCTGAGGTGGCAGCTTAGGGCATGGGGAAAGAGGTGAGGAGTGAGGGATGTGTGATGCCCTGGTCACCTGGGCCAGTGTACTTGCTGTCCCCAGAACCAGCTAGCTGAGCTCCATTTCCTGGATTCTCTGCCTGCCTTTTCATTTCTTTTTTTGCTAATCTTCTTGCAGGCCTAGTGAATAATGACTGTCACCTAGGGTGATCCAGGCATCAGGGACCCCTCTGTCCCAGAAAGGTAGCTCTCAGGAAGAAGGTTCAGGAGTCAGAGTTCTGGCTCCCACACCAGCCTGGCCCTGTGGCCTCCTCTTCCGTACGCTGCTCTGTGGTCTCTATTATGCACACAGCAACTTGGCTCTTCTGGGACCCAGGCACAGCCCAGAAAGGACCCAGGGGGTATCGTGTGCAGGAGGCAGTGGGCAGGGAGGCTGGGCATGTTGTACAGCTGGTGGCAGCATATTGGGGAGGACGGCTAAACCAGGAGCCAAGGCGTGAGGCGGCTCCTCCTCCGTTTCTCAATTTTCTCCTCCATAAAGCCTCTAAGAGTTGGACAAGATTGGTAGCTTTTATGCTAGGTTGGGGACACCATGGGGAATGTAGATGATGTGGTTTGAATTCTGTGTGGACCTGAGGGAGAGGAACAAGGACCAGGGATGTCACATGGCCAAGGGGTTTCCTTTGGAGCCTGAGATAGCCTGGTGGGGAAAGGGAGGTTTGAGACAAAGGTCAAGGAGGGCCTAGCCCCCCTGCTTGCTCCAGTCAGGGTAGTCCCATGTTACTGATTTCCAATCCGTGTCACATAGCTGCTGGGATTGCACCTGTAACAACACTTCCTCCACGAATATTCTAGAAGCCCCTTGGCAGTTTCCCAAGTCCCTTGCCCTGGGTTGGGGCTTGAGCTCTTTACTCTGTATGTTTCTCCTGTGTAGGGATGTCCTTGATTGGCGTAGGATGGATGGTGGTGGTGGTGGTGCCCAGCACATGGAGGTGTCACTATGGATGTACTGAGTTGATAGCAGAACTGGAGGAGGCTTTTGCAGGAAGCAATGCTTCCCGGGGATGAATGGTAGGAACCCAGGCAAAAGGTTGGCTCCATCCTGATCTTGGGGTTAGGAATGTGTGACAGCAGAAGAGTGGGCCAAGTCCTCAAACAGCCCCACTACACAGCACCCCTTCACTGGCTAAGGCAGAGATGGATGGTACTTCATCTGAGCTACATTCTATTCAGGTATTCCTGAAAGGAGAGCCGAGTGCGTTGATCTGTGGCCCACTGCGGGTAATGAGAACTGGCAGTGCAGCCTCTGGGGAGTGGGAGAGCTCAGGTGCCTGAGTCCCACATGCTTAAACAACAATCAAGGCCACAAGGCTGTGAAGCAGCTGAACCTGGCGGGGTGGGGATCCTGTTGGGCTGGGGAGCGCTGGAGAGCTGCCTACAGCTCGCTTTCGTCTGGCTCTTCAGTGGTTAGGATCACGGACTGCAGAGGCCAGACTGGCTTGTAGTGCAGGATGGGATGAGTGTCCAGACCCAGGGGTGTGCCTGGGGTCATCCTGATGGGGAGCTCCATCTAGAAGATGGGGCATGAGGCTGTAGGGTAGAGGGTCTCCAGCGTGAGAGTACGACAAGGGCTGCACATCATGGAGAGGTGGGCATTTAGCAGCAAATCCTTGAAATAGAGACAGAGTTCATTGGAGCTTGTGTAGCATCACTCAGCTAGGCAACAGCACAACTGTGTCTGTGTGGTACCCACATTTATTTTCCCTCAGCCTGTAAGATTGCTTGAGAGTCTTGGGGGAGGCTGCTTGGAAATGGGTGTCATAGCTGCAGAATGCAAGCCAGGATCTGTTGTCTGGCAGCAGGGAGCCCAGTGGTATTCACGCTACCACCATATGAACTGACCAAAAGTTTGCGTGTGGGCCTGGTAGAGCAGTGGGTTCAGCTGCTGCTAGGGATACTCATATCCTAAGAGTGAATGCCTGGGGTCTAGTTCTGCCTCTGTTTCCAATCCAGCTTCCTGCCAACACACCAAGAAGGCAGCAGATGATGGTTCAAGGACTTGGGCACTTGCCACCTACATAGGAGACCCAGATGAAATTCCTGGCTGTAGCCTGGCCCAGCCCTGGCTGTTGCAGGCATTTGGAGTGAACCAGTGGATGGAATACCTCTCTCTCCCTTTCTATCACTATGCCATTCAAATAAATATATATTTAAAAAACTAACAAGCAAACAAGAGCCTGGGTGAGGCAGGCTGCAATCTGCCAGGAATTGCCCTATCTGGGAGGGCTGGAAGATTAGTTCAAGCCTTCGGGACCATCAGTCGTGGCTTCAGCGAAGCAGCTGACGCAGTTTGTGAGCTCCTGGGAGCACAGACATCTGGATAGCAGGTGGAATCTCCTGTGTCTCACCCTCCACGGTTTGAAATGATTGAATTTTCCTTTTGAATGTGTTCTTTCTCCTTCTTGGACTGGTTTCCCCAGCGACACCCAGCCCTGGGGAGTCCATGGGGTGTTGTCATGGTGTGCTTGATTTCTTCACACCTTTCTCCTGCCTCAAAGTGCTTGCTGCCTGGCACGGATTGCAAAACCTTTGGGATTTCCCCAGTTCCTTTATCCCCCCCTCTTTTAGCATGAAAGGAAATGAAATATGCTCTCTTTTGTGGAGACTTCTCCCCGCCTCCCCACCCGCCACCTCTCCATTGGGTGGTGTGCTGCTTGCTTCACACCCCCAAAGAAGGCAGAGCCAGAACAATGTGGGGCGGGCGCTGGGTCCTCTGAGGGCAGGAGTGCATTCCGGGTCCTCCAGGTTGGTTGGCTGCCTTTATCACCTGTCTGCGTACACAGGGGCCACTGTGCAGCTCCGACAGGAGATTCTGTAGCCTAGACACACTCCCTGTTCCTGAGATCGGCAGAGAAAAGACCCCAAGTCCTCTGGGGTAAGTGGGAGATTTGAAGGAAGTTGTTTAGTGCTTGTTGCATGCCTTGTAGAATTTTTGGGCAACTAAGATTTCCCCGGAAGTTAGACTGTGCAAGAACCAACACTGAGCAGAGGACTTTTAACAGGACTACTAGGGGTGCCACACCAGAACTGCAAGTTTGGGGCAGGACTCAGGGAGGGGAAGGCAGCTTGTGTTCACCTGTAGCAAGGACACTCTATGAGTTTGGACTGTAGCAACTTGAAGGCAAGAAAGTACACCCCAGGGCAGAGACTGAGTTGCTGAGAGAAGTAACCAAACTCAGCTGGCTTCAGCTTATGGCTCTCCTATTGGACAACTCAGGCACAGGCAGATGGCCTGTGGTCTTGTTGCAGGGTGCGAGCGAGATCACACCAGACATGTCTAAGGCTTATTAAGGAGTCTTTATTAACCAAGCTTGGTGATAATAGAGCACAATAGCAAATCACAAGTCTATACAGCAATCCAACCAATCATAATCCCAAAAGGAACAAGTGGTCATTATCCTTAAGTCCATCCATTAACCTGAAGACCTATGTCCCAGCTTCCCCAGCAATATAAGCTATCCTAAGAGACAGGCAACAAATAACCTGGACACACTCACAAAGAACCTGGACACACTTATAAGCTGCAGACATTCACTTTTCCCTGGCTTCTCTGTCCACATTCCACTACTGCTAGGCCTCACCCCTCCTGGAACTCCTGACAGCACACAGACCAGAAACATTATTATAACCATTGCCCCATCTAAGCAGTACACAGGGACCATGCTCAGTGGATCACCTGTTCTGGGTCAGCCGAGTCGAGGTGATAGCGTAATGGAAGCACATGGCCAGAAAGAGAGAGAGAAAGAGGGAGCGAGAGCCCTTGCTTCCTGGGCCTTTTAAAGGGGCTTGTGAGGGGAGTGGTTACACGACAATGCAATACCGTCCCCTCTCAGTTGATAGGTGAGTCACAGGTGGGCAGGAGTGAATACCTAAGTGTTGTGAGTTAAGGAGTTAATTGGCGCTCATTGGGATGGGCGGGAACTGGGTTTGTAGCTGAAAATGCTTAGACTAATTGAACTTGTCTGCATCCAATATCCTGGCTAAATTAGGACAGAGGGAAGTGGTTGAAGACTGAATTATCATTCCATTGCTATTAGGACCCACCTTCAGGACATTGGATAGGGGACCCAACCAAGTTTCATTTGCCCACTATCACTGGCTGCACCCCATAACAGTCTTGCTCTGTTTGTTTATCACAAATCCTAGACCTTCCCTCTGGAATTCCACCCTTGTCCTCAGGGTCACTGCCAGCTCAAGGGCACTCTGTTCTGGGCATCCAAGTCTGTCCACATCTAAAACATATGAAGTACAAGACCCAGAAGTTGTGAACATCACCTTTCCTTAAATCCTTTTGGCAAGACCTTGCTTCCACAGGCAGCTAACTGCAAAGGATGCCAGGCAACGCATCCTAGGTGGGAGGCCAGAGTCACAACAGGAGAAACTCTGGGTCAAACAAAGGAAGCGTAAACTGATTCTGGGGATTAAAGAGCAGGTTTCACTCTAGGAAATGGTCCAGGTGATCTGATCAAAGTCTCACATTCAGTACACCTTTCGAATGACCAATGCCCCACCTCTTCTCTCCCCTTTGGAATGAAACACTGCAGTGAATGAAGACGGCTTTACAACAAAGGTCCCTCCCGTGTGATCACCCTGTTAGCTGGGGTCCCAGGAGGCAGGAAGTTGCTTCTTCCCCACCCAGAAAGCCAATGGAGCATTAAGCAACAGCTTGCTGACAACACACTTTGCCTTCTGTAAAGGCTTGGAGAGTCAGTGGGTGGCGCTTTCCAGTCTTTCCTGATATTTAGCACAGGAAATGAATTCAACATCAGCACTCAGTGGCTGCCCCTCGGTGGGCTCCTAGACAACCAGTTGTTAAAGGATTGCTCTCAAAAGTGGCCATCTTCACACATGGGGGATACAACTGAGAGTCTACTTCTGCCAGCCTGAGCAGGGCTTCTTATTTCATTTCTGCAAACAGTTGTGCAGAAGGTATGGCCTTACGTCTACTGCCCGGGTCTTGCAAACAGCTTGACCCCGGGTGGAGGTGGGGGTCACCCATTTCCACAAGAAATCACTACTGCATTCATGTGAGTGAAGCCTTATTTCATTGATTTCGCCACTTTAGAGAAGTCAACATCACAGACATACTTGTGCACTATTAATTTTTTTAAATAATAATTTCATTTACCTTTCCACTTCTTTGAAAAGTGGAGAGATAAGAGGTAGGGAGAAGGGGAGAGTGAGAAGACTCTTCCAGTTGCTGAAGCCAGGAGTCTGAATGCAAATTGAGTCTCCCATGTGAGCGGCAGTGACTCAGGCTGCTCACTCATCACCTGCTGCCTCACAGGATGGGCATCAGTAGGAAGTTGGAAGAGTGGACCTGGACCTCCATCCCAGGCACTCTGATCCGGACACAGGTGTTCCAGCAGCATCTTAACTGCTGTACCAAACACCTGCCCTGTATGGTTAGGATTTTTCTTTAGGTGGATTTTATTTTATTTTACTTTTAACTGATGTTTAAAATGCACAGATGCTTTTGTGTTACCATCTGATATTTTGATACATGCACATGAGGGAGCTACAAAAAGTCCATGGCCAAACGACTTAAAAGTTCATTTTGGTACAAAAAATTTTTGAGTTCTGCATGGCTTTTCATAATACACATTTTGTATGAACTTTTAAAAAAGATTTATTTATTTTTATTGGAAAGGTAGATATACAGAGAGAAGGGGAGACAGAAAGAAAGAGCTTTCATCTGCTGATTTACTCCTGAAGTGGCCATAACAGCCAGAGCTCAGTTGATCTGAAGCCAGGAGCTGCTTTTGGTCTCCCACATGGGTACTGGGTCCCAAGGTTTTGGGCAGTCTTTTACTGCCTTCCCAGGCCACAGTAGGGAACTGGAAGGGAAGTAGAGCAGTTGGGATATAAACCAGTGCTCCTATGGGATCCAAGTGGATACAAGCCAGGGATTTTAGCCACTAGGCTGTTGTGCTGGGCCTTCCATGAACTTTTTGAAGAAGTGTTGCCTGTTATGTGGTAACAGAAAACACATCTATCTCCTTCACTGTTTATCCTCAAGCATTTATGATGATGAAAATATATGAATTCTTCTCTTTGAGCTTTTTACAACCGTGTGAGATGCTTTCACGTAACTGCAGACTCCTACTGGGTTTTGGTTCTCCGAAGATTGGTGACTCAGGGCAGGGGGCTGGAGGGAAGCTGGCACTGAGCCTTAGGTAGGGTCACCCTGCTGGGCCTTTTCTCAGCTCTGTGACAATCAGGACAGCTGAGCCTCAGGCCCAAGAATCTGCATTTGTAACCAACGCCCATGGTGTTCATTCACCTGTCTGGATTCCAGTCTGCCCATCCACAGACAGAGTCCTGCACTAAGGCACCTGCCATCTCCAGCAACTGAACTTGAGTTGGGATCCAGTGACTTTGAGGAATGGACTACTACATTTCCAAAGTCATGCATCTGAAAAAATCAAACTCCTAGATCTCAAGCAAAACCCAGCATTGACTGGCTCGCTCCTAAAGTCAGCTGTGGCCATTGGCCCTGGACCCACTCCATGCAAGCGATGTGTTTCTTCAAGACACAGCCACTGGTTTTCCAGCTCAGCAACCTGACCCAGCTGGCACAGAGACTTTTCTTGGTCTCTCCTGTCTGGCCATTCCCTTCTCTGCGCTGTGCCTTTCCTAGCACCCACCCAACACACACACACACACACACACACACACACACACACACACACACACAGCTCCATGTTTCTGCACTCATGAACTTTTCTGATTCTTCCAGAACAGCCCAGCCTCCCTCTGTCTCATGCCACTCTATACCTTTCCATATCTTAGGGCTGTGATTTTCATATTCTCCTTCAGCCACTATTTGCTTGTTTATTTTTCCACCGGTTTCCAACCCTGGGACAGTTCTCCTCACTGAGCCAATCTGAATTAATTTTGCAGGGCCCATTCCACAAGACAATGTATCAATGGCTGCTTTCAAATCAAGATGTATTACCTCACCCCCATCCTTCCCATCCCTTAATTTCTTAGTTCCCTCAAAGGCACAATCAAGTGTGTCTGGCATAATTTGTTCTTTATAAACCCAGACTGCTCATTGCATGCCTTACCATTTTAGAAGGATTTTTGGCAGTGTTTTATTTCTATAATCCGCTTCTTTATCATACTTGGTGGTTGAATCTTGGTGATTAAGATGACAACCAGGTGGAAGTCACCGCCTAGTCACAACATCATGGAAGGAGGGGGACACAAGTCAGAGGTCTCCATGTCCAGGATGTAGTGGATAAGCTCCCAGGATTTCAGAGAAAAGAGGTTTCAGAGAAGGTTCTCTGATATGGGAGGGGCAATGGCATGCACAGTGAATGCTGGGGGATCCACCATGTCTACTGAAAATTTCTATATTGAAGCCCTGACTTCTAGGAACTGTGGAATAGTGTCCCTGACAATGCAATTAGCTCAGACAAGTTTGTTAAGATGAATGCTGGAACCACGTAGCTGGTGACCCTATATAAAGGAGAAGTTGGACACAAGGACAATGTCCTGAGAAGCTGTTAGAGTTGGCTGTGATGCATCTACCAGCCAAGCAAGGTCAGAGAGAGAGAGAGAGAGAGTGCCACCCGGAGCTGGGGTGAAGGCATGGGTTGGATTCTACCTCACAGCCCTGAGAACAAAGTCCCCCATGCAGCATCTTGATCTGGAACTTCTCCCCTGCAGAATTCTGAGACAGCAAGTTCCTGTTGCTCTGCCTGCCTCCCCCATCCCCACCAAGTAAATCCATAGGACTTTTTTGGACAGCTCCAGCAATGGCATTGATATGAGTGGGCAGATCTGAAGTCTGAAACTTGCTTTCACTCATGAGCAAAGTGTTCCTCTTTCAGCCCCTGCTGCCCCATCTGAAATGGAACATCCTTATACCTTTATTAGTGGTACTGGATGGGGAGGGTGTGTGGAAAGCTGTTAGTGTCCCATTCCCATTGCTGCAGCCGAGGTTGAGGTCACCTGTGCATGGATCCTCTAACTGCCTCTGCTTCCTGGTATTTCCAGTCTTGCTGTGTCCTCCTGGGCTGTGTGAAAGAAGGAGACACCAAGGAGTCAATATCCAAAGAACCACAATCAACAAGGGACAAGAGCTTCCCTGTCTCAAGCCGGGACAAACCTGAGCTGTGTTTTGTTACATCTCCTGGGGATCCCCAGTGGGCTTGAGCTCCAGTTGCATGGAGCAGTGGGGATCCTTCAGGAATCACCCCTTGGAGGACTTTTCTCACTTCACTGCCTTGTTGCTGCACAGTAATTCTCAGATCCCCTCCCAACGAAACTACTGGCTTCCGAATTTTGCTCCGAGGTTTGTTGTTAAGGGAACCCAGATGAAGATGGTATGATTCAATGAGATGATATATTGAAGTACTTACAGCATGTGGCACGTGATAAGCACTCAATTCATTTTTCCTGAATATCACACACCATCCGTGGGGCATCAGCAATGAACAGGGAGCCCTCTGGGTCTGGAAATGGAAAGGTGCATTTGTGGGCATCAAATCCCCAAATTTGCTCAAGGGGGAGTATCCACTTGATAATCCTACACCCTGTGTGATCTGATGACCATTGTACCACTCTGTGGTCATTAGGTGGGGGCAGGAATTGGGTGAAAATGCAGGCATTGGAAAGTGTACTGTGGGTGTGCAGAAAGAGCAATGTATTTTGGTAGTTCTTGACAGTACAGAACACTGGGAGTATGGGCATGGTGCAAATGCACAAGGGGCAAAGGGTCATCTGCTGACACACCCAGCCTCAGCACCTAGCCTCGGTTAGAGTCAGGCCCATTTCTCCAGTCAGCCTGCAGCCAGGAATGGCTTGATTATCTACCTGTCCTGTTGCCTGGCTGCCTGGGCACCAGGAAGCCCGGCGACAGCCCCAAACGATGAAAGTCCGACCAGAATGGTGGCTTTCCCCATTCCACACCCAATAATCATTTTGTTGTTCTCCTGTGCTGGCTACATGTGTGGTCAAATGAATGTAAGTCTTGTGTTCCAGAAGCTCCGTGTAGGTCCTGAGGGTGTGCTGCCAGCTTTGGAGAACTCCTGTCTTCCAAGTAGCCAATAGAGTCCATGTACATGGCTGCATCCAGATGAGCAAAGGGCTGTATTATCCACTGTAGAGCAATGTTGACATTTGGACTAGGCATTCTGTAGTGGTGGGAGGGCCTTGGGGCTTTGTGGGATATGAAGAGCACCCTAGTCCTCTGCCCTACTGACTGTTAGCATTACTGCCAGCCAGGTTGCACCCATATTGTCATATGTCCCCTGGGGACAAAACTTGGTCCTGGTTGAGAACCATTACTGTGGAGATCGATACACAGGTGCATGTGGAATGAACACCTGTGAACAAAACCAGCTTAGGCACCTGCCTGTTCAGCCTAGGTGAGGTCAGCCTGAATGACAGCTAGCACCAGGGCTCAGTGGTGATAAATGCTTGGCTCCAAATTTCATTTCGTATTCAGCTTTGTGACCTTCGCTATAAAATTAAAATCAAGCCATATCACTCTGAAGACTCTTCCCTAGCTTCTTCTTGAGCTTAAAAATGAAATCCAGAGCCGTTAGATTTTATGCTCTGTTCTCATGTGCTCCCGGGCAGCTCTACTCTGTTCCCTGAGTATAGGCAAGGCCTCTTTCAGTTTCTACCTCAAGGCTTTTGCTCTTGCTGGTCTCTGAGGTGAAAGCACCCTTTCCCTGGATAGTGGCGTGTCTGGCTCCCTCTTATTGCCCACGTTTTGGCTCTAATGTTACCTCCGCATTAATGCCTTCTCTGACCACCTTAGCTATTGCCTTCTCTGCCCCAATCACCGCCTGCGGCTTGGATCTGTCCTCTTCTTAGTAACTCTTCATCAAGCCCTCATTCATTCGCTGTCCCTCTGTTTATTGTTCATCTTCCCTACAATGAGGTAAGCTCCCCGAATGTAGGGTTGAACATGGTTGATTTGAGGTGACGCCTAAGTGTGATGCTGCTACAAATACAATCATAGCAATGAGAATAATAAAGCACTTAGCAAGCAAGCAAGCACATGGCGTATAGCCAATTCTCAATAGCGGGTGATTACAATCTACTGACTTCTTTTATCATGCAGTTTAGAGGTCACTTTTACATGTTGATAATTTTCATTTTGGTCACTTTCCCAGTGCAGAGTCCAAAAATACCATGTTTCCCAGCTGGAGTGACTGACATGTTCTGGTTTGTTTGGAAGTTCTCTGTTTTAGCACTGAAAGTCTTGGGAAGATTTCAGTCCTGGGGCAGTGGGGATTTTCCCTGGCTTCCAACATGATTTTTCATCAGGTGGAACCAAGACTTTGGCTAGAGACCAGATGGGCTGGGAATCTGGTGTAGTGATTATGATGCCGTTTGAGAAACCTACATCCTGCATCAGAGTGTCTGGGCTTGAGCCCCAGCTCCTTGCCGAATCCCAGCTTTCTTATGCCCTGGGAGGTAGCAGGTGATAGCCCAAGGAGTTGATTCTCTGAGAGACCTGTGCTAAATTCCTGATTCCTGCTTCAACCTGGGCCAACCATACCTAAGGGTGTATCTTTCAGGAATGAGAAAGTAGATGGGGGTTTCCTGCCTGTCTATATGAAATATATTTGAAAAATTAAAATTAAATCCTAGGCAAAGGACAGAACAAGATTTTTAACCCAAATCATTAGAGAACCTGCTTTTCTTCCTGTGCTTTTGTGATTGCAGTGATGGCAGTTTGCCAACCAGAGACAGGAGTAGAATCCTTTTGCAGGTTGGTTGCAAGGTTTGTTGCAGCATTTGTTTTCAGCAGCTGAGCATGGAGCCTGTTTCTTCTGCAGTGCTGATGGTTTCATTTGTCCTCTTTGTCATTACTAAAATGCTCTTTGCTTAAACTACCTGGTGAGGATGCTGTTGTGTGCAATCGAGAAGCTTGACCAATACACTCAGTTATCACAGATGTCTCTTAGTGAGATTTACACTCCATAAAGAGCCTCTTGTGGGGATGCTTCAAACAAGTCAATATCTAGACTGTCCCGGGGATTGCTCATTACCAGTCCTTTTCTTTGAGAAGACACATGCCTGAGTCTGCCATTTCTCATGCTGCATAGACCATCTACTGGGCTGTGCAGGAAAATCTGTGCTGTCAGTGCAGCAAGGCCATGTACACAGCTCTCCTGCTTCCTGGCACATGTATTTGGGCACCAGGCAGGGAACCAATCACAGTGGATCCCAGCCAGGATGGCACATAAAGTCTTTAGCATGCAGGCGAGCTTGGACAACTGAGACATCCCAGAAGATCACCCTGGAGAAGACCCAGACTGGAGTATGTGTAGACCTCACACATGGTCAGGACCATCATGGTTATCAGGATACCTGGACCTGCTGGAAGGTATTACAAGAGATCCAATTCAGAAGGTGAGGAAGAAGGGTGCGATCAGAACTGGGGGGCCTGTTCAAACTCGCAGGTAGGGACCCCAGGAATCTAGATCTGACCCCGTGGAGTGAGTCCAGGGCCAGGGGCCATCATCTGGGACTTAGGGGAGAACTCAGATCAGAAGCAGAAATTCAGATGCCTCTGGGAGCAATCTAACATTTATCCTGATTCAGCACAAATTCTTAGAAATTAAGAGTTGCTGTATGTGTCCATGGTTTTGAGTTCACCCAATTAATACAGTGTTAGGGACCTTGCTTTGCATGGTCCCTTTGCATTTTTTTTTTTAACACCTTGCAAAATGTTTTAAAAAACTTGTTCTCCTGTGTACTTACTAATTTATTTACATATATATAAAACATACAGTGAATCGTATAATTTGCACACATATGTGTGCAGCTCTTAATTATAGCTTTGTGGGGATGCAATTTAGTACAGCAAAGAATGCACCATGACAAAGCTTCAGTTGTTCTGAGTGGAGTCACAGACTGCAACCATCACCAGCATCTAGTACAGGACATTTCATCGTCCCCATAAGAAGCCTTGTGCCCAATAACGATCACTCCGTGTTTTCTGCTGCTCTTTGCCCCTGGTGTCTGCTTGTCTGACTTTTGTCTCTGTGGATTTGCCTCAGTCTCTAGGGCTAGTGGACATTTCCCGCAAATGGACTCAAAATCCATGATTATTGTTTCCTCCCGCCTGAAGTTAGCTTGATGTTGTTTGGGTTCGTTCATATCATGGCAGGCACCAGTCTTGTCTTCCTTATTTATTGTTATGTAGTATTTCATTATAGGGATATGCCACATTTTGTGGATTCATTAATCAGTTTACAGGTATCTGGCTTATTCCCACATTTTAGCTATTCTGAATAATACAACTGTGAGTATTCATGCGCAAAAGTCTTGGTACAGACATGCATTCTCAATTCTCTTAGAATTCTACCTAAAAGGAGAATTGCTGTGTTATTTGCTAATTCTGTTTCTAACATTTTGGGCAATTGCCAAGTTATCTTCCAGAACACCTGCATCATTTTGTCTTCTGCCAGTAACACATGAGAGTTCCAACTTCTCTACATCCATGACAATACTTATTGCTCTCTGTCTCTTACTATTGTAGCCATCCTAGTGGGAGTAAGGTGGTTTCCACCTGCATTTCTCACTGTGGTTTCCACCTGCATTTTCCTAATGATTATTCATTCAAGTGCCATTGCATGAGTTTATTTATTGGTTATTTTGTTTTCAGAGGATTGACCGCTTGAATGATCATTGAACTGATTTTTAAAAATACACTTAGTTTTTACTGGAAAGACAGATATATGGAGAAAAGGAGAGAGAGAGAGAAAGATCTTCCATCCACTGGTTCACTCCCAAAATGGCCATAAGAGCGCGAGTTGAGCTGATTTGAAGCCAGGAGCCAGGAACTTCTTTTGCGTTTCCCATTTGGGCACAGGGTCCCAAGCCTGTATGGGATGTCCTCCACTACCTTCCCAGGCCATAATCAGGGAGCTGCATGGAAAGTGAATCATCCAGGACACGAACTAGTGCCCATATGGGATCCCAGCACTTGCAACGGGAGGATTAGCCAATCGAGCCATCATACTCAACTGTGCTCATTGAACTTTAATGTAAATCAAGTTACTTCTTTGTAACTATCTCCCAGATGAAAACAGAGCACATTTCTAGCACAGTAGATAATTCCTCTATGCCCCTTCCTGGCTATCCCCTTCCCAAAGGCAACTACTCATCTGACTTCTATCACTATAGACATGATTTGACTACATACAGATTTCACAGAAATGGAGGGTCCTGGATATGCTATTTGATGTCTGCTTTCCTCTTCTCAGTACAAAGCAGATGAAATTCATCCACAGCCCTCTTTTTCATGATCCTGTAGTAGTCTATGATGTGGAACTTCTCTCCTTCTACCTGATTTGATTTGGGTTATTTTTAGTTTTTTTTCTTTGCAATTACTAATCAGTTTTTAGCACAACATTCCATACAGCCCCAGGGTAGAGTGGTTGCCTCTGGTGATGGCTATGGGGAATGTGGGTAGAAGAGGGGTCCTGTAATGGGCTGGTGAAGAGGATGCCATGATTGCTATGAGAAAGCTGAGTGTTATTTCCTCTGTGTGTGTGTGCCGTGCAAACACACACACACACAATCAGAAAGTAAGATGGAAACAGGGATAGAAGGGGAAGGAAGGGGGAAATAAGTTGCCTCTCTTCTCTGATTTGCTCAGTGCTGTGTGTCTTTGGTCCAGTTGCTGCCATTGGCTAGGAGGTTCTGAAGGAGCAGGGAGGGTTGAGTATCAGCTACTGTTTCAGTCCAGGGAGAAACGAAGCAGCAGTATGCTCTTCTCATCGCTCGAGCCTGCCTGGGTGCACCTGGCATTTGTTAAGTCATGGCTAAGATCCTCCTCCTTTCCTTGGAGCTGGTTGAGGTTTATGGAGTGTCCCAGGGAAATCACTCTCTGGGCTTCCTCTTTCTTGAGACCTGGTCCCTTTTAAAGGTGGGCATTCTTCAGAGAACCCCATCCAAGTGGGAGACTCAGCAGAAGCATCTGACTTCCGGCTTCTAGCTTCTGATTGACCCATTTGGGGAGTGAGCCAGCAGATGAAAGATCTGTTTCTCTGCCTCTTCCCCTCTCATCACTTTGCCTTTCAAATAAAATAAATCTCTATGAGGACATTGTATGATGATGATTATATCAGATGGAATGGAAGGAATGAGCAACAGGTATTTCCTGTGATCTCATTAACCAATGGTGACACCAGCTCACCCAACGCAGACATGGTGATGCTGACACAAGAGTTAGCCAATGAAGGTGGTCCAGTGATCCTGGACATGGCAGTCCATAAGGCCAGCAGGCAATTGCCACAGATTTGAGATCCAATCCCACTACTTAGAAGTGACATGAAGAAAGGCTGGATCCTTTCTTGGGATTAGCCCCTGGCATGTAAAATGGTGATAATAGAGTCCAGTGCTGTGGCTCAACAGACTAATCATCTGCCTTCATGTGCCAGCATCCCATCTGGGCACTGGTTTGTATCCTGGATGCTCAACTTCCCATCCAACTCCCAGTTTGTGACCTGAGAAGGCAGTAAAGGATGGCCTAAAGCTTTGGGACCTTGCACCCACATGGTAGACCCAGAAGAAACCCTTGGCTCTTAGCTTTGGATCAGCTCAACCCAAGATGTTGTGGCCACTTGGAAAGTGAAACATCAGATGGAGAGCTTTCACTATATTTCTCCTTTCTCTGTAAATCTGCCTTTCCAATAAAAATAAATAAATCATTAGAAAAAGATGATAGTAATGATATAACAATATAATAGTGCAGTCCTTCTTGTCCACCATACTGCAGCTCTGCCCCCAAGTCCATGTGTAATTCACATTTCCCCTGAGTCTCTGTGACAAAGTCTCAAGCCTCCGGACTCTAGCTCAGCTGCAGATCCACTGGGAGTGTCAGACAGAGAGGCTGGCCCTTCAACATCTCTGCAGCAGCTGGAGGCACATGGCAAGGTACACACCCTGGCAGAGGGCGGCCAATGTCCCACAACTCACGTGTGGACACTGACGGTCAAATGGATGAGGCAGGAAGATAGCCATTTTTTTTTAAAGAAGAAAATGTATTTGAAAGGCAGAGTTACAGAGAGAAGAAGAAACAAAGAGAAAGAGGATTTCCATCTGCTTGTTCACTCTCCAGTGACTTCAGTAGCCAGAGCTGGGCCTGGCTAGATGGCTGGGCCATCTAGGTCTCCTACATGGATGCAGGGACCCAAGCACTTGGGCTGTCCTCTGTTGCTTTCCCAGGCCACTAGCAGGAATGGCCGATACTTGAGGAGCCGATACTTGAACTAGAGCAGATAAGGTATGCTGGTGCTGCAGATAGGGGCTTAACTTGCTGCACCACAGTGCTGGCCCCAATTAGTTATGTTTTTAAAAAATAAGGCCTCTTTTTAAAAGCATTTATTTATTTTCATTGGAAAGGCAGATTAGATTCATGGGGAGAAGGAGATAAATATTCTCCATCCGCTGATTCATTCCCCAGGCGGCGACAATGGCCAGAGCTGAGTCAACCTGAAGCCAGGAGTCAGTAGCCTCTTCTGAGTCTCTCAGTAGTTGCAGAGTCCCAAAGGCTTTGGGGGCATCCTCTACTGCCTTCCTAGGCCACAAATGGCGAGCTGGATGGGAAGTGAAACAGCCAGGACACCAACTGGTGTCTATATGATATTTTGGTGCTGTGGGCAGAGGCTTAACTTACTACACCACAACACCAGCCCCAGTTAGTCACTTTTATGTTCTGGTGGTCTTTGTTTCTTAATTTGATAGAAGGGTAAACTGAGGTAGGGAGTGGGGAAAATGACAAAAGGATGCAGGATGTGGCAAGCTGGTCTGCCACCTGCGGCTCTTCCCCTGGTGCCAGGCCCATCACTCACACCTTGCTGCTTGCTCGCTCTGTCTTCATCCTCGGCTGTCAACGCGTGTGTCTCCAAATGACAGGAGGTAAGCATTTGAAAGACCCTGGGATTCATCATGTAGCAATGTCAACTCAGAAGACGCCACTTCCTGGGGATTATTGTCTTAGTGGTGAATGGTCACGGAGCTCTGAGTACGTTTAGGGATCTGTAGCCTTACGCTGTGGTGATGTGATGAATAGGTGGAGCTGTGGGCTTGATGGCATACCCTCCTCAAAGACCCTCCTCCTAACCCTGGATACCTTGGGTGTGACCTTGTCAGGAGAGATGGCTTTGCATGTCGCTAGTGCAGGCTTTTCTGGCTTTATGAAAAGCCAAGAGGGAAATAGCCCTGCCAAGATTTATGCAGAGATTGGAATAATACAGCTGTTGGCCAGGAAGGCAAGGGGCCCAGACACTGGGAGATCTGACAAGGCACTTCCTAGAGGGGGTCTGGCCACACCTGACTCTCAGACTCTGGCCTGCAGAGCCATGGCAATGAGCCACTGTTGATTCAAGCTGCTTAGTGATGGGTCCAGCAGCTCCCAGAAAGGGGTCCGGAAAAGAGAAGGTTGCGTACATGGAGGTCGTGGGGCATGAGAAGAGGGGTGCACTCTTGCTAAAGGAACCTCAGAATCTCTCCCTCTACCTACCCTGAGATACTTCTGTCTTCAAGTCTTTCCATTCTGAAACCCCAAGTCCCAATGTCCTCCTCCATGGGCCTGGCTGTAAGTCCAGGTGCCACGAAAGTTCTCTGTCTCCTCCCTAACTTCAGGGTCTCCAGGAGGCAGTGCAGGCTAGCGGTGGAGGGGCCAGATCCAGGGCCAGAGTGGGTCTGCACTGAGGCCACTGGCTGCGTGACCTTGAACTGGCTCCTCTGTCCCGCAGGAGCCACAACATGGCCACTTCTGAGGGCTCTTCTAAGATTTGGATGAGATGACAGGTATCTGGTATTGGCACCAGCAGTCAGTCAAGGTGAAGGTGATTATGGCTGCTTTTATCTGTGTTGAGGGTTACCATGAACAGAACTCAGGATGCAGTATGACACATGCTGGCAAAGAAAGGCTAACAAAATGTTTTCAGCAGACAGAGTGAGAGGGATCCTTTCTGGCAGGGATGGGGTTGGGCTCTGCAGAGTAGCAGGGTCCATTAAAGCCTGGGGTGTTCCCTCAGTGGAACATACCTGTAAGTCTGTAGTGAGTGCAGAGTAGTGAGTGCAGCAGGGACTATGTTCTCTCAGTGGAACATATCTCTAAGGAGGTATGTTTTGTGGGATCATTAATGGGCAGGTACATGGGGAGTAGAACAGTGGAGTTCCTTCAGTAGAGGGAGGGTGGCGGGGGTGGGTTGTATAGGGGAGAAGGAAACAGCAGGTGCCGGGCAGAGGGAGCTGGCAGCTTTGCAAACATGTGAGGCCCGTCGTGTGTCATGTGTGCTGTGAAGCAGGTCTGGCTCTCACATTGGAGGAGGGAGTCTGGGTTTTAGGATCAAGATGCTGACTGTTAAGGGAGGTAGAACAAGACAAAGAATGAGCTGGAGTGGAGGCAGGGAGGCTGATGATGGCACAGTAATCCATTCCAGTGATGAGGAGGGTCTGTTCCAGGATGGAGTGTGTGGGTAGGGTCAAAGATCATAGGCCCAGGACCAATCGGGCTTGCTACCCAGCTGAGGGTGAGAGGACAGGAAGACGTACATTCTTGGAGATTCCTTGTTTTCTCACTGGAATGATCTAGAAGGGTGGTGAGAGGTGACACCAGCCTCTCTGAAAGCCCCCTCCCCCATGGTTGTCTGGCACCCCGAAGGCCTGTGAGAGGATGTTTATCACTGAACTGCTGTTGGTTGAATAGATTTGGGCACTTTTGGAGAGGGCGACTAACGAAGGGATGTCAGTTTTGGAGAGGCCTTAGCATGTTTGATTTGGCTTCAAGTATCCAGGGGAATTATTACATTGAGCAGTGCAGGGGCAGTTGGACGTGCAGCCTTGGAGAGAGGTACAGACTGGATGTGTGTGCTCTACAGCTGACAGCAACAACCTGTGAATGCAAACCTTATTGGTGTTTCCAGGCCAGACTTAGCATGGCAGCCGGTGGTCCCACGAGATGAGTCATCATGACTACAGGCACCAGCTTGGGAACCCATGGGGAGGGCAGCAATGAGCTCAGGTCAATGAGCAATCATGACTGCTGCCTCGAGAAACAGTGGTGCATATTCCATTTTCCTGCTAAGGCACAGAGAGGAAAGGAGGCGGGAGTGTATAGGTGGCATCACGGCAGTCCCCTAGGGCAGCCAGAGCCCTGGCACCACTGGAGGACTCCCGGGGACTCCTTCCTCCCTGCAGCCATCCCCCACCCCAAAGATGTCAGCATAAAGGCTTCTTCATCAAATAGCCATTTATCAGACTTTGTTTTTTTAAATACAGAAGAATTTTCAGGTTGGGAAGCCCTGCCAGCTCTAAGGAGGTATGTTTTGTGGGATCATTAATGGGCAGGTACATGGGGAATAGAACAAGAAATGTGTTCATGAGGCAGATCCTGGACTGATCATAGGTGTCCTGGAGGAGGGCATCAGCATTAAGGAGACATGGTCACATTCAGCCCTAGTGCCATCCATGCCTCCCCCACATGCACCCTCAATGCCTGCCTTGCTGTGATGCTGGGAGGCCTGCCCCTTGCTCATGGCCACTCCTGGACACCCAGGCACCTCTCAGGACATCTTCAAGTTCCCATCCAGGTTGTCATCACCTCTGTCCCTTACTCCTGTTCAGACCCTACTAGTCAGCAGCACCCCAACCTGCCACCTCTCCCATCTCCACCCAAGTCAGGCTGTACCTGGAGTTAGGCATACCTGTGCTCCAGACTCAAATATATAGACCATATCCTTGCCCTAGTCATTCTCTCAGAGCCTCAACTTTCCCATCTGTAAACAATTTCCTTGGCCCCTAGATGCCGGCATACATGCCTTCTTCAAGGATCATGTAGAAGCACATGGGTTTTTATGAATCGCTGAGCAACAGTACCAGTAAAATCAAAGTTGCTTCCAGTTGTCATGCCAGCCTCTTTTGGAGCAGCCTGGGTTGACTCTGTTTAGAAGGGCTTTGTGCTTTGCCTGCAATTCTTGCCTCACTCTCAGGGCCCTAGCCAAGTGGTACCTTCCTCTCACAGTCTTCTCTGGCTGCCCCTGTCCTCTACAGATCCCTCGTCTGGGTGCAATCCACCTTTCAGTCAGTGCCCCTGGGTCCACACCCAAGCAAGGGCCGAGCCCTACTAGGTACTGCTTGGTATCCATCATTACTGTCTGAGCTCATGCACCTTTCACCCCAGCCAGCTGGCCAGTTGATCACACCCTGAGTCACCAGAGTGGACTCCTAGATTAACTGTACTGCAGGCTGATTTGGGCTGGGGATGCACGCAGACACTGGCAGTGCTTGTGGAGTTGCACACACCTAGGGAAGCGATCGTACTCACTTGCCTTCAAGGCTTGGTTGACAGTACCTGGGTCTGAGTCTGGAGATGGTGCATGAAGTTGGGCAGGCCTTCTGTGCTCTGGAACTGCTTGAATGGGATATGGCTACAGCCCCACCGCTGGGGCAGTGAGTGCAGCAGGGAGGAGGGACAGAACAGGGTTGTTCAGCACAGGCCCAGGAGAAGATGCTACTGCGTCTTGGAGGTGCAGGAGAAGGGATGATCTGGAATCCCTGCTTGAGGTTCTTTCCTAAAGCGAACTTTAGGAGTTTGGCTTCAGATGAAAATATATACATACAGGCACCTGTTCACATCTCTCTCTCTCTCTCATAGTCTCCAAATGACCTGTGGGCACACTGGCACAGTGTTGGCTTCTCCTGATAGTAAAGGAAGAACAGGCTTGGGTTGGAAGGGGTGAGTGCAAGGAGCAGCCTCTTGGATTACTGACTGGTACATCTGTTCAGCAAATATCACCCTTCCAAGTGTGCCTCCCCTGCCAGTTGCTGATGATACGACTACGAGACACATATGAGAGTACTTCCTAAAGCTTGTGCAAAAATGGAGCTAAAAGGCAAGTATTTAGATGTAAAACTTTTTGAAATCCATGAGCAATTTTTCACAATATTCATTTTCCACAAAACTTTTGAAAATCCCTTAAATACGAGACATATCCTAATCATGTCCCTGCCCCACCCCCAGCAGCCAAGTTTAAGTGCAAACTTGTCTGCATCACAGATGCGCACACGCGCGCACACACACACACACACACACACACACACTCGCACTCGCATGTCCACAGGCATTCAGGAGCAGATCATCACTCACCAGAAAGGCAAAATGGGAGGTGAATGGCCTTAGCAGTCAGCTCCAGACCCAGCGCTATTGCTCTGGTTACTTCTCCAGAGGCCAGGGGCCAAGTGTGAGATAAAATGACTCTTTACTGTCCATTTGGGAATCCTGTAGAAGCAAGAGGTGGTAATAATGCTCCCTTTGTAACCTGTCTCTCCAGCACTTCAGAAAATTGGATGCTATTAAAATCAATTTAACTGCACAGGGCAGTGAGCACTGGGGAGGTGGTAGAGGCAGACGATGCCTGCATTGCGGAGAGGACCTCTGCTCACAGATACCTTTTCAGCCTTTTCAGGCTGTCCCTGGGAGATTTCTCTTACAACTGGTGTATGGCCCTAATCCTAAGTACTTGGAGTTATATCCACCCTTCTTTCAGCAGCACCAAGGACAGAGACTCCAGGGCCATCATAGGCAAAAGCACAATAGATCCAGGCTAGCTGATGAGAGAACCAGAGATCTGACCTCATGCAGGGGAGATCCACAGAGACATGCAAACATACCATTGAACAAATGCAAGCTGAAGAAACATTCCTGCTATATGATTAGCCTTTATATAAAATAGATGCATTTAATTATTTTGAAAGGCAGAGAGATGAAGAGTGGCAAAGAAGAAATGTCCCTTCTTTGCTGGCTCACCACTCTTCTCATCTGATAAAAGTTAGAACTGGACCAGGTGGAAGCCAAGAGCCAGAAACTCCATCTAGGTCTCTTCCATGGGTACCATGGACCCAAATGCTTGAGTCATCACCTGTTAACACACAAAGTGGAGCCAGGACTTGAATGTAGGCTTTCTGATATGGGGTGTGAAAGTTCCAAGTGGTGTCTTCTGTGCCAAAAGGCCCACCCTGAAATAGAATTTGAAAACATGAAGAATGACTGCATACTCTGCTCTAGGGGATATACATAAAGTGTAGGCAGCCTTTACTTAACTTGCATATGCATGGGTTTCTGTTCTTGTGGTTTAGAGGGAGCTGTCTCCCCACAACGTGGTTAACATTTGAGTTACTCTGCTGTGTTGATGTGAGCTGTCACACAGAAGATAAATGCTGAAGCTAGTTTTCCATTCCCTAGTCCGTCTGTCAGTAACACATTGATTTAGCACGTCCTTCTTCACCGTCTGACAGTGACTGGTCACCAGGCCTCTGCTATTCCGTTCACACACAGACAGCAAAGTGTGCCACGGTGTTGCCTTCACATCTCTTGGTGACAAATCTGTGTGACATTTTGCAAAAGTGGGTAATCTAAAGAGGAAGTTGGCCAATGAAAATGAATGCCAAGCAATGAGACAGAAAGCGGTAATGCTGGAAATGCAATTCAAATCGAATGCAAATGGAGTTCTAGAAGAAAGAGCAGCCTGGGTGAGTGCAGACCACCACTAGCAAGCTGGAGATATAGCCACGGAATGTACAGAGGGACAGCCTAACCTAACAACGTTAGTGACAAGAGGGGTGAAGGTGTCCCACGGGAGTGAGGCTCATGGAGATACCATGCAACTTTGAATCGCAAAACATAAAGCATTGGGAAGCTGACCACACCTGGAAAGGAGTATGGCAGTTCACTTGGTACAAAAGGATGCTTGCACTGGGTGTAGGCTTCATGACAAAGATGGTGAGCACTGAACAAGCTATTCTTGAGAAGGCTTTTACAAAATCATACAGCATTTTGATTCTCAATGTTTCTAATGTCCTAAATTAAACATAAAACTAATATTCTATCTAATTAATTGAAAGAGAGAGTGAGCGAGAGAGCAAGAAAGAGATTTTATTCTTATCTGCTGCTTTATTTTCTGAATGCCCATGACCAGGACTGGGCCAGGCTGAAGCCAGGATCCAGGAACTCTACCCAGGTTTTCCATGGGAGTGGCAGGAGCTCATCCATCTGAGCCATCGCTGCTTTCTCCCAGGTTCTGCATTTGCAGGAACCGGGAGTCAGGATTTGTTGCCAGGAATTGAATCTAGGTACTCCAATGTGGGATACCTGTCTTAATTAGTGGCTTAGCTCCTAGGCCAAATGTCTGCCATATATATATATACACACACATATATATATACACACATACACACACACACATATATATATACACACAAATATATTTATAAACATATAAATGTTTGTATATTTATATATATGTATATTTTTAATTGCTATGTGCCATTT
This sequence comes from Ochotona curzoniae, assembly GCF_017591425.1. Taxonomy (NCBI): domain Eukaryota; kingdom Metazoa; phylum Chordata; class Mammalia; order Lagomorpha; family Ochotonidae; genus Ochotona; species Ochotona curzoniae. The sequence continues at coordinate 6,373,083 of NW_024466004.1, read as the reverse complement.
CTGGGGCCTATTGCCATTAGAGACAGATGATAAACCTTACCAAATCAGTGCACTATGCCATGGCCTGGAGCAGATAAACCAGGTTTGCCCTTCTTTCCATTTTTAAGAAAGAGATTTGTGTTACTAAAAAGTCAGAGACACACACACACACACACACTCACACAGAGAGAAAGAGAGAGAGAGAAAGAGAGAGAGAAAGGTCTTCTATCCACTGGTTTGCTCCTCAAATGACCACAATGAACAGAGCTGGGCTAGTGTGAAGCTAGGATCTAAGAACCTTCTCCAGGTCTCCCATGTGGGTGAACGGGCACCATTCTCTGATGCTTCTCCAGGCCATTAGTAGGGCACTAGATCAGAACTGGAGTAGCTGGGACTCGAACCAGAGGCCATATGGGATGCTGGTGCTACCAATATGTCACCCCCCTCAATTAACATTTTTAAACATTGATTTCACAATTCTAATAGTACCCTTATACATTTATAATCGATAGTGAAGTAACTTTTCAAGTTTTTGACAAGTTTTGCAGATAAGAAGTAATTGCTTTTCTCCTCATTGATTTTTAAGATCATTTTGCACATTGTCAGCTTGTGCAATCACTTTTATGGTTCTCAGCATGAGGCCTGCCTGGCTGAAGAATAGTGGGTCATGTGTAAAGACATGCATAGGATAAAGCCTACCCATTTGATGCCTCTGGTTGGCCTGGAGGAGAGGGGAATGGAGAATGTTTGGGAAGTATAAGGAAACTTTGCATTTATAATATATTCTTTCTTAAGTTGGAACATGAGTTTAATAGTCTCTGTTGGTTTTTTTTCATATCATTTGCATGTTAGATGGTTGTCTCTTTTTTTTTTTAAAGATTTATTTATTTGTATTGGAAAAGCAGATTTATAGAGAGAAGGAAAGACAGAGAGAAATATCTTCCATCCACTGTTTCACTCCCCAAAGGGCTGCAATGACCAGAGCTCAGCTGATCTGAGACCAGGAGCCAGGAGCCATTTTCAGGACTTGGGCCATCCTCTACTGCTTTCCTAGCTCACACGTAGGGAACTGTTACGGGAACGAACTGATTCCCATATGAGATACTGGTGCTTGCAGGCAGAGGATTAGTCAGTTGAGCCATCATGTCAACCCTGAGAAGTTAATCGAAGTTTAAAGACATGAGATTTACAAGTAAGCATGGGAAATGTGTCCCTTTCCTTACCACACATTATAAACACTGGTGGTGAGTAGGCAATGGAAAATTGTAAGAATGGGCTAGCCATGGAGGAAACACTTTCTCAAAGATGTACTGAAGGACAAGACACAAAAGAGAGGGTAGGTGGACAGTTGGAAGGGCAGTCGTGAGTAGAATTCTGCTAAGACTCTGGGCCACACTACACTCTGGAGAGACTGCAGGCTGCCTGGGGCAGAGGCCTGGCATGGCTCCAGGGAGGGGCAGGGGCCACAGGAGGCCAAGGTTCCAAGTCTCTATCTTTGCTAGAAAAAAATAGTTCAGTGCCTCGGCCAAGCCTTTCCTATGCCTGGGTCTTGGACGCCTCTTCTGCAAGGCCGGGAAATACTGCTTTCTTCAAACGGTCCCTCTAATTGACTGTGCTTTCTTCTTTGCACACCAGGGGTAAGGCCAAATGGTTTGGACTTCTCTGAATATTGGCTGGCTGAGTGAGCCCATGTGTCCATTTACACCCCCTCCTGTGGCCAGCCCAGTGGCTTCCAGGAAGGTAAAGTGCTCTGGAGTCTTGGGTAGGAAGCAAAAACAGGTTGGTTGTACCCACCTTGTCTCTCCTCTTCCTCTTCGCTGTGAGGCCACCGGAAGCACAGGTGGGTCTCCTCTGAAGATAGAGTTGGTATCCGGTTTAGGCAGGCTCAGCAGAGCACTAGAAATCGTTTCTCTCCTGTTTCCTGTCTATAGGGTCTCTTTCCCATGCACCTAGGCCCTTAGGTTACTCTGATTCCTCTAGAATACAGCCAGCACCCGGAGGAGGGAGGACACTGCTACATGCCCTTTCCCAAATCCCATCCTCCATCCGGCTCCTCTCTCTCACCTCCTGAGGCCCTGACACTTTTCTCTTCCCAAATGATTTGGCTTCAGGAAGGGCAATCAGAAAGAAAGGGGCTCTTTGCAGAGAAGGGAGGGGACAGGAACCCTGAGACCTCCCCCACCCTCCTCATCCTCCCAGGGATAAGGAAGAGTCCCTTCTATCTGCAATTAGCAAGAGGAAAGGAGCCCCTCTGAGAATTCCTGGCTCAGGATGGGAATCATGGGCCTGGAGCTTGCGTGGAGTGAGCCCTTGGCGTGAAGGCGCAGAATCCTCTCTCTTGCTCTGAGAATCTTCTTGAAGAAGTAGAACTGCTTGGTGGGACGAGGAGGAGGCTGACTGCATGGGCGGAAGTGTAGTCCAGGTGCTGTGCCGAATGCTTCCTGCTGTTTAGCTCACAGCTGCCCTTGAGGTTGATGCTATTGTGAACCCCATTTCACAGGAAGAGAAATGGAGGCATGCTAGCCAGATAGAGCTGTCCACATCACCAACATTGACTTTGTGGAAAATGTGTGGCTGGTGTACTGGAGTCAATAGATGCCTAACTCATTGACAGCTAGTCTCTCAGACCCCTCTCTCACCATAGGTTGTTGTCACTTCCTTTACTCAGCTATGCAGAGACCCCAGCACAGAGTCCTGGGGCAAGGAGCAAAGACAGCCCCACTTCACAGTCAGTTCAGCCCCGGTGTGTGACCCTGGGGGACACCCTGCCTGACCTTGAGTCTGGATGCGTACAGCCCCCTGAGGAGGCCGTGAGGCCAGCTGACTTCATTCTGGTGCCTGTTGCTCTACTCCACTCCCTGGGGTGGGGGTGGGGCAGCCATCCAGGCTGCAGCTGCTGCCCATCACTTTTCCACGGCTCCTCTCTCCTGGGCTGGATGCCCCCACACTTGGCTCTGCTTTGCTGTGAAGCTGTGTAGGAATGCCTGGCTGCCTGGTTGTTTAGGGCTCTTCCTTTTGGGCTATCTTTTCACACTTTCCAAGTGCTGGGTGGGAGGGTAGCCTCAGGCAAGCCCCCCGCTCCCTTGGCCATGCTTATAAAGTGACAGGAGCAGACTAGCTCAGCCTCCGAGATGCTCCCAGCTCTCATGTCAGACCGTTTCTTCTAATTGGTTACATTGTCTTTCTCAACGCCCTCATACCCTGTATGTCTTCCAGACCACCACTCTGTTAGCTGGGCTTTTAAGCGGCTCCAAACACCCTCTGGAGGAGCATGCTGGGATGAATGCTGCTTCTCGGACCAACCTGTTGATGCTTTGGTTCTGGCCCATCACTGCGTGGCAAAGACAAAACAAAGGAGGGGCACACATGTTGGATACAACATGGGAAGAATCTATCGCCTGTTTGCCCCAGCACAAACTCACCCAGATGCTGCACACGAGTTTCCTAGTCAGTCTGTTCTTTTTGGCTGTGATGTTGCTTCAGCTAATAGCTTCTAAAAATTGTGGCTGAGGAGACTAAGGCGCCTTCCAAATTTCATCACGGAGCCTGTGGGGCTTCTCTCAAATTTCATTAGGCAGAGACCAATTTAAAGATTAACTAATGTAAGAGATGCAGTTATCTAATTAATTGTAGCAGGCCCAAGAGGTAAGGCAGTGAAAGAGGCTCCTGGCAGCTGGTGCAGACCAAAAAAAGGAGTCAAGTCAGAATTGTCAGGTTTCTGGGGCGTATGTTTGAGCTAGACGGCGCTGTTGTCCAAGCCGCGAGTCCTGGGGTAGCTTAGTGGATAAGAAACTGGGTTGATGATGGGCTCTGCTCTTGATTCCAGCTTCCTGCTAAGGCAGACTGGGCTCTTGCCCTCAGAGGGGAGGCCCAGATGGAGTTCCTGGCTTTAGCGTCAGTCTCTGTTGTGGGCACCGGGGGAATGAACCTGCGGATGAGGGCTCCCTCTACCTTTCTTGATCTTTGCTTGGCTCTCTTTCTCTGCCTCTCCAATACGTACATTAAAAAAAGAAAAAAAAATCCTTATGATACCTTCAGCATGGAGGTTGCTCCATGTTGATGGGCTAAGTCCCATCTTGAGATGATATTTAACTTCCTGAACCTCACTTCAGAGTGCCTCAAGAGGCTTTCAATCCAATCCAGTTTCTGTGAGTGTCATTGTTCAGCGTTAAGCAGGGAAATTTCACAATGTTCTCCGACAGTGCAATGAAAAGATAAGGTCTTGTGTGATGTGAAATATCTTGAGATCCATGTGTAGATTTCAAAATCTTCATGGAAAACACATACTATGAAAACAGTGCATGGATTTCAAAATACTTTTGAACTAATATAAAATGCCCATGATCTGCTGGAAGTTCCATTACATAGTGTATAACCTGTGCTACTGCGTAGATTTAATAACAAAAACTCTACAGAGGGCGCCAGTGCTGTGGTGCAGGGAGTTCAGTTATTTTCTGTGGTGCCGACATCCCATAGTAGCACTGGTTTGAATCCTGGCTGCTCCACTTCCCATTCAGCTCCCTGCTAATGTACCTGGGAAAACAACAGAAACAACCCAAGTACTTGGGCCCCTGGCACTCACATGAGAAACCCAGATGGAGTTCTAGGTTCCTGGCTTCAGCCTGGCTCAATCCCAGCTATTGAAGCCATTTGAGGAGTGAACCAGCAGATGGAACATCTTTCTCTCTCTTTTTCTCCCCCTACCTTCTTTCTCTGTAATTCTGACTTTCAAATAAATAAATACATTTTTATAAAATATTACAGTGTCATATGCTATTACATGCACTTGCATGTATGTTAGTCTATTTAACCCTCCATGAGGCAGTCTGAGATTATGTAGCCAGTAAATAATGATGCTCGATTAAAACGCAAGTGTGTCTGGACCTCCAGCTTCCCACCTTGCCACTTGGGAAATTACATTAATATGCTATCCCACGGTGGCCAGACCTCTGCTGGAGACCATCCTGTGGCTGCCAGCACCTCACTGCTGGCAGTTCCTGAACATGCAAGGCTGGGAACTGGGTTCTCCGGGCGATCATTCTGGAAAGCTCCCCAGGCCAGCCATGCAGCCCCTTCCCGTGACCCCTGAGTATTGCTCTCACTATGTCCCCCGTGCCTTGTCAGGAAGCAGCCTGGCATGCAGAGATTTATAGAATAAGAACACAGACTAGATTGAAAGATTGTGAACTGACTCCTTAGTAAGAAGGTATAGGATCAACCAGAGGATTCCTTTTACCTTGAACCTAACCATCTGCAATGACCAGTGAGGGCCATGGAGCAAGCCTTAGATTGTTAGATTTTTAAAAAAGACTTACCTCTGGCTTGGTTTGAAATCTTTTGTAGTAAGAGCAGGAGGGGGAAGACCCATGGTGGTTCTAGGTCCTCATCTCTCTTTCTGTTCAGATGTTTAGGGTGGTGTGTTAGTGTGGCCACACAAGGGATAGAAAAATCATTTTGTGGTCAGATATGGCTGAGACACTGAACATTCTCTCCTTGAGAATGGTGCGCCTGGATGCCAGAAGTGAGTGCCTCATCATTCACACAGCTGAACTGTGCCCCGTCTTCCTCTGCTGTCCCTGCTGGTCTGATGCCCTCCCTGCTCAAGTGGGACGGGCTTCCCTCCTCCTCAACAACCACTGATTTCCAATAGTCTTGCTGTTGCTATGGTAACTCTACCCAGTTCTCCTGCTGCACATTTCTGAGAGCAGGTTGCATCTTGTCATCTTGTCCAAATGCCTGGGGCCAGTTTGGTTTGGGAGAGAGGGAGGAAGGGAGTCGTGCTTCCAACAGAATGGACAACTGAAAGTGGCCCAGCCACTGGGCTGGGGCCAAGGTGGGGAAGAAGCCAGTGTCCCCATATGTGTCATGTCCTAATGAGCCCTGACTTCCCATGGCATCTGACCTCCTCCCGATGGAAGTGTTCCAGGTTCTTGCTGGTGGTCTTCAGAGAGGTCTCTAAATGTTGACATAAATGTTGGCTTCTTTAATTTTCCATCGGCAGACCACAATAGATCCTTCAAGGTGATTGTTTGCAGACAGGACGTGTGAGTTTCTGCCTTTCCTAATGTCACCATGCAGCCTTGTCTGTTGTGCTCTGAATGTCCTTGAGGGGCCCAATGATGCAAAAGGGCATTCTTGGTGGCTCCCTCTGAGACAGAACCTGCTCTCCCTTCCACTCTGCTCTGCTGAGCCATCCCCGGGAGCCAAGATCTGAGACACAGCATTATTCATTCATAGGGTCAGAGAATGAAGAAGGCTCAGCTTTAAATAGTTAGGTTTGTCCTGATATTAATGCTTGGAGATAATTACAGATGTCGTAACAAAAACCTAGAGGAAGAGAGGTTGATGTGAGGACATCTTGGAGCCAAGAGCCAAGAGCCAAGCTGTCCTCTGCTTTAACCTCCCTGGGGATGTTAAGGAGCTTCCTCAGGAAGGCCACCCCCTACATCCTGTTTGCTGTCTCCCAGATTCAACTGGGAGCAGGGCAGGTGAGGCGGGGCAGTGAGGGCTAGCCTAGCTGGGAGTGGGAGGCTGGGTGCACTGAAACCATGGACTGGAGCTCAGCAAGTGAGGCTTTGGGGTCTGCAAGGACAAAGCAGCGAGGGAAGCACTTAATACAGTGGTCTCCTCTACCCCAAGGCCCTATCCATGGGGCCAGGATAGAAGGTGAGGGTAACGTGGAGTTGCTGGGTTGGGGTGGGAGTTACACCTGTAACTATACCAGCTCTGAGTTGAATTCTAGCATTTGCTCCCCTTGTGAGGGTAGAGAGACCACCGTGGTGGTAGCAGAGCTTCGGACATCTCTACCTGTGATGCTCAGCTACTTTCATCATCATTCAGTTTTTGCAGATATCTCAATGTAGTTTCTCTCCCTCTCTCTTTGCCACTATTCTTAATTACTACTCAGACCTGCTGACAGATTTTGGCTAATGGGTTGCACACAGGGATCACTGCATTACCGATGAACAAACTATTCAGGAGAGGGCATTTTTGGCTGGCACTCAAGGCATCCGCCTCCTACAGCAGAGTCCCTGGTTTCACTTCCCAGCTACAGCTTCTGACTCTGCCTTCCTACTCCCAAGAACCCCGAGAAGCTGTGTTGATCACTCAGATAATGGGGCTCCTGCTACCCACAGATGAGTACCTGGCTCCTGGCTTTAGTGCTGTGGTGGGCATCTGCAGAGTGAACAAGCAGATGGGAGATTTTCTCTCCCTCTCTAAAATAAACACATAAACATTTGATACATTATTTAGAATATAAAAGCCATGATCAGTGCAAACAAGATTTTGAGCTCATGGCAAAGAGTTTAAGATGATGACCACAGCTGAATGTGTGTGTGTAAAACACAGTTTTCTTCGTTATTCCACACATTTTACTTGACACATTTGACGGTGTTATTCAGACACAAAGCCCACGATGCTTCACCACCGTGCCACAGGGGCCATGGTGCAAGGAAGGCTGATGGTCCTCCCCCCCCCTCTTTAAACAGAAAATCCGCTTCTGAGACATGTATATTATGAGAGGCAAGCTGTAGAAAACCAATTCAGGCTTGCCTGCATGTAGGTGGAAGAATCTTAGGATGGTGCTGTTTAAACCAAAGGGGTAGACTGTGTTGGTGGCATCTGAGGCATGCATGGAAAGATGTTTTGGAGGTGAAACACCATGCATGGAGGTGAACATCCACTCTGTTGGTGCTAAAACCCCACTTCAGTTCAGGTAAGGATGGAAGGGTGTTTATGTCCAGCACTGAGGGTGGGATTCACAGCCATCTCATTCCAAAGTGAGTCCCTGTGAGGTCCCATGCATAAGGGTCTCATGGTTCTCTTTGAGAGGTGGTACTGGCAGAGACCCTGGCTTCCACCTTGAGTTCAACAACCTTGGAACCACAGTGCCTCAATGTCCTGGAAGTTCACAGCATCCTTTGAGTCACTGTAGCTTACTGAGCCCCGAGCCTTTGGGAAGAGATGTGCAATAGGGGGCTTCCGGAGCTCCTCCCTGCTAGGCTCCTGTGGTCTCCTCTCATCAAAGATACACACAGCACATGAAGCCGGGCTTTCAAAGCCTGATCAGAACACTCCTGAAAGGATATATTCACTCATTTATTTTTGCAATCACAGGTAACAACTCATTCTTGTGATGTAAAATCCATTTAGTGGAATTGCAGTCCACATGAAAAGCTAGAGTAGAAAGCAGCATATATCACACCCTAGTAAAATATTATCTTATAGAACTGGCTCTAGTTTGGGGTGTGTATGTAGGGACTGTGTTGTGATGCAGCTTCTTTCTTACTGTGGATTGCAGTCAAGCGTTTGAAAAACAAGGCTGTCGGGATGCCTCTGTAGCCTCCCAGAGAAATAGGGAAATCACAGCAGTGGGAATAGAGTGGCAATTTTTTTTTTAATTTAAGGATTTAATCATCATTTTAATGAGCATTAGGGAAAATTTAGCATAGCAAATCCCTGGGAATCCAATATGTCACTTGGTACTGGACTTAAGTCTGAACCTTACTTTCCAAGCCCTTCATGAATCAGAGAGTGGGGCTCAGGCAAGGAGGCTGGAAATGACTGGGAAAATTCAGTGAAGGGGAAAAACATGAGTCCTTGTTTCAGTTATTTAAGCTTGTCTCTTAATCTCTGCAGCAGGCAGAGTTGTAGCAGTCTGGCCGACTATCTTCACTTTGTGGATGAAGGCCAGACAATGGATGGAAGGCGTCAGTTTTCACTGTGATTTGGGGGGAAGATAGTCTTTCTCCTCTACCTTTGAAGCTGGTGGCACTTCAATAATAACTAGCAGGGACTCCTGGCAAACAGGTCCTTCAGCCTCTGCTTCCTCCAGGCTCACCAGGTCCTGTTATCCAATGGAAATTCTTGGGGGGTGCCAGGTGTCCACAGAGCTTGGGAGAGCCTGTTGCCCGGGATCCAGAGATCCCAAGAATGATGCCTGAGTCTTAAGCCTGTGATTCTCTCCAAGCCATTTGTTATTCCATCTCCCATGGGACCAGGCCCTACTTGTCTCTGGTGTTGGCTTTGGAGCTGTCCCAGGAAGCTGTGCTGATGTCCAGGCGACTATGTGCCCTGCCACCCTGATTCAAGTGGCAGTTTGACTCTTGAGAGATGGCCTGGGGACTGCAGGCTCCCTGCAAGAAGCTGTCAGAGGACACAGTAAAACGTTAGGGATGGGAAGGGGTGGGCGATGTGGAAAATGGTGCACCTTCTATGAGAGAGGGTCTGGGAGTGAGTTTGGAACTGAATCATCCCAATCTGTATATTGAAGTCTTCATTGCCCTGACCTCAGAATGCCACTGTATTTGGAGATGGGCCCTATAAGAAGGAAGTAAGGTCAAGTGAGGTCACTAAGATGGATCCTAATCCCCTAGGACATGGGCACACATGCAGAGGACAGAAGGAACAAGAAAGGCACCCTGAGAGCCAGAAGACACTCATCCTGCCACTGCCTTGCTCTTAACTTCTGGACCCCAGCACCATAAGCTGGGAGAGTTCTGTTGTTCCAGCCACTGGGGCTCTGGCACTTTCTTGGGGCAGCCTGACACAGCTGAGAAAGCTGGCATGTGTGGTTGTCAAGATAGGATGATTGCTACAAGACAGAGTGAAGACTGTGGAGTCAGAAACAGGGACATGCCTGGCAGCTGAGATCCAACATGCACAGAGTAACTCTGCCCAGGCCCAGAGGTGAGGGTGAACCAGAGCCAGGAGACCAGCTGCTTTGCAGCCTGACACAGCCATGAACTGGAGATAACGCATGCCCCATGGGTCTCATTCTGGTGCCTGGATCAACAGCAGCAGCATCCCCTGAGGGAGGTGGTGCTAGAAGTACAGATTCTTGACCCCCATGCAGCCTCCCTGAACAGTGACTGGGAAGAACCAGTAGCAGAATGGACCCCTCCCCACGATGTGGAGATGGGAAGGAGAAATGCTAAGCAGCAGAGGAACCATTCCCATCCCCCTAGCTCAGGTTCCCATCATCTCAACCAGAAAGAAGAGAGCTGGAGTGACCCCTGGATCTTGGTGCTTACCTCATCCCCAATTCTCTGCATTTTGTTTCTCCCCAATCTCCTTTCTGACCCAGTCTTCACCCACTGTAGATATAACTTCAAGTAATGATATATATATATTTTTAAGACTTACTCAGGGAGATGATGAGTGTGGAGTAAGGAAGGAGGGAAGGTGAGAGAATAGAGAGAGCTAGGAAGTTGTTGGTCAGGGAGGGCCCTGTGGTATGCCAAACACTGGAAGGTGACTTTGGAGGCAATTTTATGGAATGGCTCAAAAATCATGTTTTCTTTCTTTTGTCCTCTCATTACCTAATAGCCAGAGGCACACTAATGAGTATGAGACATTGCTGCCTCCTAAAAAGCACATGGGACTCTATTGACAAGAGATGAAGATGATGAAGACAGGATCAAATACACTTCTGGTAGTTTGAAAGGGATCAGCGTGCAATGACAAACTAGTTTTGAGAAGGCATCTTCAGATGGAGCTAAACTAATGAGTTTGGATGGCAGTATTCTGGTCATTTCATCAGATTCATGGGTTCTGGAGACATGAATAGTTTCAATGTCATCACCCTCCTTCCTTCAGGGCACAGGCAGTGCACATGAGCCCTGGCATGAGTGCCCCGTGCCCTCCCAACAATGCTGTGCTTCCAGGTGCCTGAGACTCTGAGTTGGAGGGTTCTGGCTGAGATTGGAGGAGCAGGTTGGCATTTTGGTGTGAGAACTGGAATCTTGATTGACGTTTAGTCCTCCTTAGCTGTGCAAATGTGGACCCTGTCAAAGAATGCATTAGTCATGAGGGTGGCTGACACTGGCTAGGCAACTGCTGTGAGCAACAGACAGCTCATCACACGTGTGACTGCGCTGAACCAGACACCAGTGAGCTAGAGGAGGAACCTAAACCATACAGTGGCCACATGGCCCACACTGGCAGGTGCCACAGCATCAGCTCTCCACTGGCTTACCTGGACTTGTGTGCACAGAGCAGCTACAGGGGAAAAAGAGAAGGCAGACACTTTGGCCAGAACTGGGAAAGATACAAAGTAGGGCTTATGCACTGATGAGCTGTCTGCTCACTCAGCTGGTGCTGGGAGCATGGCAGCAAGCACGGACAGCAGGGACAGACATCGACAGGATGGCCCGCGAGACTTCAGAGGCTGGGGCATTTGGACAGAAGTCCTAGAAAAGAAAGGGCAGGGCTGAACAGGGCACGGGAATGGCATGGAAGACCCTGGATTCATAAATGATGAGGTCCCTGGCCCACAATATCCTTTCTCCTGAGCCGCAGCTGGCTCTTCTCTTCCTTATCTGCTTCTCCCCTCCCTGCAGGTAGGTACTGCTGTGACTTCTCTTACAACAAGCCTCTCCCTCTTCACTTGACTTTCCAACTATACCCTCCTCCTCCTCCATGGTCAATCTTTTTTTTTTACTTAATTTATTTTTACTGGAAAGGCAAATTTACAGAAACAAGGAGGGACAGGGAAAGAGCTTCTATCCACTGGTTCACTCCCCAAGTTGCCGCAATAGCTGGAGCTGAGCCTATTCACAGGGCCCAGGCAAACCCAGTGTGGGTAGGGCTGGCCCAGAGGTGGGGAGGGAACAGTACTGTAAGCCCTTGCCTGGTCTCATGGTCACTGTGACTCCCAGGCCCATAGGCCTCCTTCCTAGGACCTTAGGATAATAGACTGCCCGGAACCCTCTATGCTTCCTCTGGAATCTCTGTTAACCCAGATTCCTCCATAGTTTCAACACTCCGTATCTGTGCACCTGCCCTTAGCCTAGGAACATAGCTCATTTTTCTCAGAAACCATCCTCGAGCTTCTGCCTAGGGTGACCAGCTATTCTATTCTCAAACTTGAGTCTTCTTAACTGCCACTCAAGTCTTGATTCCACTGTATCTCTGCTTGATTAAGCACGCAGTTCCTTACAAGGCCACAGAAGCCATTCTCAACTAAGGTCATCAGCAATAGTAAAACCCAACAAATTCTCACCCCTGTTCTCCATGTCCACTCTACTTCATTTTCTGTGTGGTTCATTCTTCTTTTTTGCAAATGTTGGCTTTAACGGTGCTATGTAATCACATTTAGACCCTTAATCATTTCTCTGTGGTTTCTTGCTTCATGGTGTTGGGCCTCAGGGAGTCTTAGTGTTTGTGACAGCCGTGCCACGTGCAGCTATACAGGGCACAGGTATGGTCTCCTGCTGTGCTCTGTTTCCCTGGGGCCTATAGGCAGGCTAGTCTCCCTTATTCTCCACTAAACCTGATAGCATGGACCTGCTGGGGTGAAGTGAAGGAAAGTGAAAGGAGATGAGAAGGCACCAGGGAAGATACGTGCACATAATCCTCACGATCAAACTTTCAATCTCTCTCAAGGTGGGGGAATAGAATAGGCTCATTTCCCTTGCAAAACATGCTAGCGAACTACTGAGAATATGGCTGATTCTGCAGCCAGAAGCTTCATCTGAGGAACAATGCCTTTTTCATGACCTAGGAGGGCATCAAAATATTCCCTGATAACAATTTTCATATTATTTGTATATTTATTTGAGAGGCATGTGAACACACACACACACACACAAGCAAACATGGGAAAATGGAGTGCTCTATTCTGCTGGTTTACTCTCCAAATGCCTGCAATAGCTGAGGCTGGGTGGGTCTGGTCAGTGCTAGAAGCCAAGAACTCAGTCTGGCTCTCCTACATGGGTGGCAAGGACCTAACTACTTGGGTTACCATCTCTTACGTCTCAATGTGGACACTGGCAGGAAGTCGGAATTGAAGCCAGAGTTGGCACTTGAACCAGGCCCTCAGATAAGGGAGATGGTTGTCTCACCTAGGTATATAGGTTAAATGCTTATTCCCCTTGGAAAGAATCTTGAGAGCAGATAGTGAAGAAAAAGATCTAGAATAGGCTGTTCCTTCCTTGCATTCTGATCTTGGGCCCTTTTAGTCTCCTTTCCTGGCACCCCCCTCTGCCTCCACAGCAGAAGCAAGTCTCCATTCCTCATTCCCTAATCATTTCATAGGTATCCTCTATTTTACATGACCCATCTCGTAAGGGCTCTTGCTATTCTATCTTCATCAAGCTTGCATACACACACACACACAATCAGGAACAGCTTTTATCCCATATCCTATGCAGAGTTTTTCAAGAATGCCTGGGAAAGAAAAAACATTCCATTAGGCATTGGGGGGAAAAAAAAAGACATGTGGCAGGCATAAGTATTTGTGGGAAAGCTACCTTCCACATCACTGAACTGTTTGTTTAGTGACTATATGAAGCATCTCCTGGAAATACTCTAGCCAGTGGCATCATCTTGGGTGGCTTAAGTGATAAGGGACAGAGATGAAATATATGGGCAAAGGTTTCCAGGAATGTGTTGCCAAATGCAGGGTTGATTCCTGTTTGTTGTCCATAAATCATGATGGTCTCCATCCAGTTCAAATCCAGATCCTGTTCTTGTGCCTGGATATTCTAGGCTTGCCTCTAATAGTTCTGCTCATCCTCTCTCTCTAATTCAACCTCTTTTACTCCAGTAGGGTTGGTGATGGTGGCAGCCCAGACAGAAAGCAGGACCTCAAGTACTCAGGTTTTGTGGACCTTCCCTCTTCCCCCATTCTGGGTTTCCGAATCTGCCATCTCTTTGTTCCCTTCTGCAGAATGTAGAGTTATAATGGCCCTCATCTCTTTACAAACGAACACAGAAATTCTGCTGACAAGTCCTCACCCTCTCCGAGGTTTAAATCCCAGGGCTCTTGAGCTGCGACAGTTTAAATGAGCAAGATTTCAAGAAACTGATGAGGGAGCTTTGAAATGTCTCACAGAAGCGAATAGCTAAATCCTCCTTTCAGGATTCTGGAGGCCAAAGTTGTTGAGGGAGCAGTTTCCTACAGAAACTGTGTGTGTGTGTGTGTGTGTGTGTGTGCGCGCGCGCCTGTGTAATCACTGTGGGGGGACTGCCTTAAACCACAAGAGCTGGGAGAGACCTCAGGAGATAATCCTCCAACAAGCACATGGTAAGGATGAATAAGCCGGGACTGAGAAAGGTTAAGTCTCTTGTGCAAAGTTGTGGTGTCAATTTCATAAGGAAGCGAGGAGCAATAGAGCTTCAGGATGATCAGGCACTGGTCAACTGAGTGACTGGGGGAGGTGCTCTCAGGGCTAGGCGCATAGGTCCATTTAGTCTGTTGGTCTTACTTGCTGCCCTCTGCTGTTCTACCTGATGACTCTATGGTGGTCCCATCTCTGACTCCTCCCTCTCCCCAAGTTTAAAGAAGTCTCCATTACTGGAAGATACACTCAACTTTTACTCCAGGCATGAGAAAAGAGGAAAGTGTGGGAAGAAATCACATATTGTAATGACAGTCACACTCCGATGACAAGACCGAGTACACATAACTTTCTATTCCCCTCATGCAGCTAAACTCAGCACCCTGGATGTGAGAAATGGAGCAAGCCCAAGGAGCTAAGAAATGGGGAAAGGAGAAGGCAGACTGGGCAGGAAACTCAAGACCTGAGGAATGAATCCTTGGGATGTCTTGTTCTTGTCTTCATATATCCCAGACTTGGATTGGGACGAATAGACAACCCATAAATGTTAGCAGGAAGTGCTAACAAAAGTCCCGGTTCTCCATTAACAAAAAGCCTTTTAAACAATTCTTTTTCTTTTTAAATAAAAATTTAGGGGCTGTTGCAATGGCATAGCAAACTAAATCTCTTGCTGCAGTGCTGGTGTTCTAAATGGGTGCCACTTTGAGTCCTGGTGGTTCCACTTTTTGATCCAGTTCCCTGCTTATGGTTTGGGAAAGCAGCAGAGGATGACCCAAGTTCTTGTGCTGTTGCACCTGTGTGGGAGACACAGAAGAAGCTCTGGGCTCCTGGCTTTGGACCATCCCAGCTCTGGCTGCTGTGGACACATGGAGAATGAACCAGTGGATAGAAGATCTCTCTTTCTATCTCTCTCTGTCTCTTCTCTGTAATTGTGCCTTTTCACTAAAAATAAATAAACCATTTAAAAAAAGATTGGCTAACTGTATAAAAATGATGCTCTCTGTAAGAAACGAATTTTAACTTCATAAATATTGAAAGTAAAAGTGAGGGTCCAGGGCGGCAGCCTAGCAGCTGAAAGTCCTCACCTTGAATGCGCTGGGAATCCATATGGGCACTGGTTCTAATCCCGGCTGCTCCTCTTTCCATCCAGCTCCCTGCTGTGGCCTGGGAAAGCAGTTGAGGACGGCCCAAAGCCTTGGGACCCTGCATCACGTGGGAGACCCAGAAGAGGCTGCGGGTTCCTGGTTTTGAATTGACTCAGCTCCGGCTGCTGCAGCCACTTAGGTAGTGAATCAATGGACAGAAGATCTTCCTCTCTGTCTCTCCTCCTCTCTGCATATATGACTTTTCAATAAAAATAAATAAATCTTTAACAACAGCAAAAAGAAAGCAAAAGTGTTAAAGTAAAAAGATTGAAAAAGGTATACTGTGAAAATGGCAATTGAGTGGAAACAATCATAATTATATTAATACTAGACATTGTAGATCAAAACAAGGAGAGGAATATTACATGAGTCAAGCCACCAAGGGCCTATCATAGTAATCCTAATACGTATTGACCAAGAAGCACAGCTGGAAAATATGTCAAGCCAATGTTGACAGAGCCGAAAAGAGAAGCGATCAAAATCACATTAGTTCAAGACTTCAGTTTTCCTCTCTTAACAATCGGTAGAAAAACCAACAGAAACTAGCGAACTCTATTAGCAAGGATACATCTGAACTCAACAGCACCGTCAGCCTGGACCAGGGGCTACCATCTATTTGTATGTGTGTACAGTCAGGTAAATGGATGACACATAGATAAACAGATACACAGGCATGCATGCCGCTCCATCCAAAGAGACACACTCACAGTGACCGTGGGCTATATGCCAAGATAGATGCAGGCTGCACCAATAACCTCAACAAATCTAAAACAGTTGAAAGCACATGGAATCAATTCTCAGATAATAATGGAATTAAACTGGAAATAACAAAAGAAAAATGAAATAAAAATATCTAGTCACCTGGAACCTTAGCGAAATAATCCGAGGTTCAAGGCTAAGTTTAAAAACTGCTGAACAGTGCCAAATGGGAAATGGATAGCACCTAGCATGCCTCGGAAAAGAAGGAGAGTCTCAAATTAATCATCTGAGTTCTTCCCCAAGAATCTAGAAAAAGAAGTAACAAAGTAAATACACAGCAAGCTGAAGTCAAGGAATAATGAGAAGAAACCAGTGAAACCGGAAACAGAAAGACAACAGAGAAAATCATTTTTAATAAGTCTTTTTAAGATGACTGAAATTGACACTTGTCCCTCAAGATCAAGAAAGAGAAGAAGTGAGGCCAAATTGCCAATATCAGGAATGTAATGGCAGTTATCGCCACGAACCCTGCAGACACCACAGCAACCTCTGAGAACACGAGGGAAAACAAATGTGACGCCTTAAATGAAACGGAACAATTCCTTGCCTAGCACCAACTTTGACAACCTCCCCGATATAAAACAGATGATTGAAATAGCCCTGTGAGTATAAAGGAACTTGAATTTGCCAGTTAACTCGTTAAAAAGGAACTCATCAGCCCAGGGTGGTTTTACTGGCAAACTCTACCAAATACTTAAAGAATAATGAATACTAATCCCACTCAATTTCCCTCAGCAGATGGAAGAGTGCGGAGGCATTTCTCTGGCCATGTGAGAAGCTACCATTGCCTTGATCACACAAAGAGTAAAGAAAATTGAAGGCAAGAATCTCTCTTAAAAACACAAATAGTCTTAGCAAATTATAAGCAGACTTAATCCTGCAGTGTATCAAAAGCCAACTTTAAAAGATCACCTTCTGTGTGATTCTGTCCCTGTAACATTTTCAGAATGTCGGCATTGCAGAGACAGGACATGTTGGGGGCTGGCAGGAGCTAGAGGTGTGGTAGGGGTGATGTGGGGAGGTGTGAGACTATAAAGGGGCAGCACAGGGAGACCTTTGTGGTGACAGATTGGTTCTGACCCCATTCAGCCAAGAACCCACACATAGGCTAAAATGGCATGAAGCTATGCTCCCACCGTGCCAACGTTTGCTGGCTTTGCTGGCTCGGATACTGTGTTGTTACTATGTAAGATGGAATGGTTACTGGAAACTGGGGAAGGATGTGTGATACTCTGGATTATCTTTGAAACTTCCCATGCATCTGTGATTCTTCCCAAATGCCGAGTTTAAAAATCACTTAGCCCCTATCTCAGCTAACAGACACGATGCCACACTTTGGCCTACCCACCTCCTTTAACCCACAATGTCCTCTCCCATTGCTGTATCGATGACCTGTCAGGCCACAGGTCCCACAAAAGCTTAGCTCCAGTCTACGCATTTGCGGCTGCTCCTGAAGTGAATAAATTAAACTCGGCACTATGATACCTGTGGATCTAATCCTCGGCCTTTCCAGTCTTAACTTGATCTTTTCCCTGTGTCTCTTTGGGTTCTGCCTCAGTATCTGAGAAGCCACAGGCAGAAAGGCACTGTGAAGACAGCTGCCTCTGTTTGCTGAGGCTGACTTCCAGCCTTTGCTCCACTGACATTCATGGTCTCTAGCCAGAGCTCACCGATTGCATTGGGAATCTCAGTCATAACTTGGGAGGTTCAGAAAAGCCACCACTGCTAGTGGTGGGGTACACACAGGGGCCCTGCATGCCTGACCTGGGGCTGGTGGTGGAGTACACACAGGGCCCCTGCATGCCTGATCTGGGGCTGGTGGTGGAGTACACACAGGGGCCCTGCATGCCTGACCTGGGGCTGGTGGTGGAGTACACACAGGGCCCCTGCATGCCTGACCTGGGGCTGGTGGTGGGGTACACACAGGGGCCCTGCATGCCTGACCTGGGGCTGGTGGGAGGAGTACACACAGGGGCCCTGCATGCCTGACCTGGGGCTTGAGGTTGGGGAGAGGTGGGAGGGCCGTCAGGAGTGCCAGGTACTAATCAGCCAAGTGCTGGTCACATCATGTTCTCTTCTGCAATCATATGCAGGCCTTCATGACTTGGGGAACTGGGTGCTGGCAGAGGGCAGCTGCTACAAGGCCACCTTGCCTGTTCCTGGCAAGTGTTCTGATGCGTTTACAGCTTTGCCACATTCCACAAGTTCATGGCATTCCACAGGTCTCACATAGGCATGAGGACACTTCTGTCTTCTTACCCAAATGCTGTGAGTTACCACGGCTGACTCCACAGCTTAGATAAATGAGCATGGCTGTCACTGGTCAAATTCAGCAGTTGGAGGCTCTGTTCTTTCCACCTCAACTACAGCATCCTCTTTGGCCGTGCCTCGGTGTTCTTGGGGAGGAGAGAAAACAAACTCCCAGTGAGTTTCAGACAGGCTGGCCCTGGCGAGGTCTACTCCATTTCCAAGCTGATTTTCTTCTATTTGGCCAGATTGCTGAGATCAATTTGTGGGCTATATATTTCCACTAAAGTAGGTTTTTGGAAGCCAAGCTAATTACACCCAAGGATATCTTTCTGATATCCTAATTCAGTCTGAGGATTTCTTGTTTTCCTGTTAGATCTCAAAACTTGTCTCTGCTCTGGGCAGTCACTCTCCAGGGCCCTGAGCCCAGCACTGTACTCTGGCGTGGGCACAGGAGAGGCACCTGCACTGCTTGCGAAGAGTGGCTGGTGGAGCAGCCAGCGGAAGCCCGTGCCCCTTCGTAGACGTGATCCGCTTGGCCCAGGAGACTGACTCCTGTAAAGTCTTCTTACAAACTAGGTTCAACTCAGCACCCAATAGCAACGTGTTTCCTTGTCTTCACCTCAATAAAAACTTCAGACTCGACCTGCAGTGTGAATCCCTCCTCTCTCAGTAGAGGAGATGAGAGCTGGCACTTGCGCCAAGACCTGAACTTCCAAAGTTCAAAGTGGGCCAGCAGCGTCAGGTCTGGAAATCACTAAGCTGCTTAAGCCAGCCTGAAGCAAAGGTGTTCTGAAAGTTCAATAACGAAACTCCACGTTCGAAGAGTGAGGATTAACAAAACAACAAAATCCCAGGAGTGCTCCAGAAGTATTGACTGTATTACTATAGCACAATTACTAAACACCAGCTCTTTGATAGCACCTTTTCTCACATTTTGGAAAAGATTTATTTGAGGGCCTGGCACAGTAGCCTAGTAGCTAAAGTCCTTGCCTTGTACACACTGGGATCCCATGTAGGTGCCAGTTTTAATGCTGGCAGCTCCACTTCCCATCTAGCTCCCTTACTGTGGTCTGGGAAAGCAGCTGAGGACGTCCCAAAGCTTTGGGACCCGGCCCCTAGTTGGAAGACATGGTGGGGGTGGGGAGGCTCCTAGCTTTGGATCAGCTCAGCTCGGCTGTGCACTTGGGGAGTGAATCAACAGATGGAAGATCTTTCTCTCTGTATCTCCTCCTCTCTGTAGATCTGCCTTTCCAAGAAAAAAAAAATCTTTAAATTTATTTGATGCGCCCGGCACGATAGCATAGTGGTTAAGGTCCTCACCTTGAATGCACTGGGATCCCATATGGGCGCCGGTTCTAATCCTGGCAGCTCCACTTCCCATCCAGCTCCCTGCTTGTGGCCTGGGAAAGCAGTCGAGGATGGCCCAAAGCCTTGGAACCCTGCACCTGGTTGAGAGACCCAGAAAGAAGTTCCTGGCTCCTGCCTTCAGATCGGCTCAGTTCCGGCCTTTGAAGCCACTTGGGGAATGAACCAGTGGATGGAAGATCTTGCTCTCTTCCTCTCTGTATATCTGACTTTCTAATAAAAATAAATAAACCTTTTTTTTTAAAAAAAGTGGAGCAACCATGATTTGAAATGGCCCTCTGATACAGAATGCTGGCATCACCATAGTGGCTTATAATTTCTATGCCACAACATTGGCTCTTGTCTGTATGTATTTGACCTTACAATTCTGGGAAACTTCAGGCTTAAATTCTGAATGAATCCAGAAACTCAAGTACCAGTATTAGCACATGAGCCACAAAGGGGGTGGTTATGAAGTGTGCCCACTCATGCCATATCCAGGTGATCCTCAACCACGGTGGGAGACAGGCAGAACAGAATGATAGGAATAAGAGTCGTGCCCGTGTGCAGCAAGGTCTCAGAGCCAGTAGTGCCCTTAGCATGTCTCCTTCCACCCCCAGGATAAACTGCTGCCATTCTTCTAGGGCTTGTGCCACGAGGCAAAGCCAGAAACTAGTTCCGTGGATCCCCAGTTTAAAGAGTTTAGTTTCTGTACAGCTTTTGTTTCATCTAAGGATCAAGGAAATCACTTATAAATAATTATCTCCTATTATTCTTTGTAATGAATGTCACCAACTAACTGGATTCATCAGCAAGACTCACTGATTGTGCCAAATCATCTCTCTCCAAAATATAGAGATACTTTTTGTGTAGTTTTACACTCAGTAGAAACCAAGAGTGTTGGAGCAAAGATGTTTAAATACAAAGCCTGTAGCAGGGTGGGCAGAGCTAAAAATAAGTGATATAGCTTCAGGCCATTGCTTAGTGCTCGCGGTGCTTCTGCTGAGTCTGGGGGAGTGCAAGGAGGTGGCTTCCACCCATAGGAACGTTGCAGTGATCTTCAGCTCAGGTATGAAAGGCAGGAGGTTGAGAGAGGGGAGAAAGGGAAGGAGGGAGGGAGGGGGAAGAGAGAGAGAGAGAGAGAGAGAGAGAGAGAGAGAGAGAGAGAGGAAGATAGAGGAAAGGAAAGAGGGAGAAAGAGAAGGAGGGGAAGAGGGAGGGGGAGAGGGAAGGGGAGAGGGAGGGGGAGAGGGAGGGGGAGAGGGAAGGGGAGGGGGAGAGGGAGGGGGAGAGGAAGGGAGAGATTTAAAAAAGGAATTCCACAATTCCTTTGTTACCTTTTCAGAGGGAGAAAAAAAAAATCTATAGTAGCCATCCTGCCATAAGCAGAAATTGTTCATCTGTATTCAATAGCACATCCAGAGAAGTCATCACTCAACATGAAGTGTGCCAGTTATGTATTAGGTACTATTTGAAAGTCTGACTTAAAATATTTCCTTTGGAATAGATAATTTATGATTAAAAAAATCACCATTTTCAATGGATAAGTCATGACTGAAAAGCTGCAAGTGTAGAGTGACAAGTCTTTCTGAAATTCTGTTTGCCATCCTGGAAAGCATAAGATGAATTTTTATATTCCTCCTCCCCACTTTTTAAAAACAAAATGAAAATCTGCTTTTTAACTTCTGCTGTAATTTTCTCCTTCTAGCTAATGTACTTAAAGTACTTCAGGATTTTAAAGAACCTAATGGGAAGCTTGCTTTCATGATTGCATAGTATTTCTTGGCATGGATGCATCATGATTGAATTAGTCACTCATAGAAGGAATTATTCTACGTCTTACAGGTCATAGACAACATTAAGCTGAATTGCCTTTTATGCATATCACTTTGGAAGCTATGCGTGTTTGAAGTACATTCTCAAGCCGTGGGGTGGCAGGTACATGTTGGCCATTTAGGCACAGCCCAGTTGTCTTCTCTACCAGGTGCGTGTTGGTATCAAACTGTTGATTGCTGCTGGGTGTCAGTGCTCCGGAAGGCTTTGCCTTGGGACATTTCATTCCACAGCTAACACTCTTTGTCTCTTCAAACTGAATGCACACGAACTAGAATGACTGAACAGAAAGAGTAAATGCAGAACAAATCTCCCAGCTTTGGAGCTGAGATCTGAGATGATGACAATGCAACTGAAAATTGTTAGTACTTCTCTGATTCATTAGGCAAATATGAGAGTACTTCAAAAAGTTTCAGGAAAAGTGGAATTCAAAGATGTTTAGTTTGGTCCAAAACATGAAATTCACGCGTAGTTTTTTTCAGAACATGCATTTTCATGAACTTTTTGAAGAACATTGTAGAATATGGATTTAAAAGTATTTTTTGCATATCTAACAATTCTCGTTTGCTTTAGAAGAAGAGAGAGAGAGAGAGAATGAATTGGTTCCAACATGTCCACAACAAACAGAGCTGAACAGAGGCCAAAGCTGAGTTAGTTCGGCGCTTAATGCAGGTCCCCCACATGAGTGGCAGGAACCACGCACTTGAGTCTGCACCCTCTGCCTGGCAAGGTAGGCATTAGCAGGGAGCTAGCATTGAAAGCAGAGCTGAGGTTTGAACACAAGCCTGACTAAAAGACAGAGTAGTGTCTGCTCCTAAACTTACCTTTTTATTCCACTGTCCATGATGATTTGAAGTACCCGGGTACTTCTGATTTTGCTGCACAGAGATGTAAACATGCATCCTAAAAACTGGCTGGATAATAAACAGATTTTCTGGCTGCTTTCAAAGCGCATTTACAGCAGGCAATGGCTTCCAGCGCCCTGTCTGCTTGCAGAGGAACATAAGGGTCTTGTTGGACCTCAATACCCAAAGAGTATGCAGTTGTCCCAACTGTAGGAGCAGTTCTAAAAGTCCTACCTACTTGTCTATACTGAAGCTGCTTCCAGATTTGGGATGATGGATTTCCACATGCATATCTTGAGGACAAGATAAATAAACAGATTTTCCTACTCTCTCACTTCATCTGTTGTTTTTTTTTTTTTTCTGACACTGGATATTGTTACAACAACTGGCAATAGTTGTGCTGGTTTGTGTTTCCAGAGCAACTCTTTTCTCCTCCACTGGAAAAGCTGAGGGCTTTGTAACAGCTGTAGATCATGTGAAACTCTTGCACCAGAGTCCATATTTGCAGGTGTAAGGGACCTTCACAGGAAGCACATGAACAAATGCAATCACATTCTTGTTTTAGGAATGATGTCATCAGGGTCGTGGGGCCTGTGTTTGCCTCCCTACAGGGATGCCCCCATGGTTTCATTCACCTTGGCACAACTTGTATATTTTGTCTATTCTTCCTAAGTCTTTTTTTTTTCCCAACAAGTCTATTTGTATAGGTGGAGGTATCCACAGTGAACTTTAAGGAATCTGCATTTCCCCATATGCTGCAGATGCATCCCCGCGGTACCGCAAAGGTGTGAGTGAAGCTATCTCCATGGTGCTCCGGGGGCTGTGGTGAAACAGTGGAGTTGATGCTGCACCAGTTCTGTCCTAATGCATTGACTCATCAAGTGAAAACTGACTCAAATGTTACACGATGGGGTCAGGCACACAAGCTTTAATTTGTTTTAGACTGACTGTCTAAGTCACTTCCACTCTGGGTAGCATCCTGGGATATAACAAATCTAATCCTTCCGTGATAATATAGATTTGTTTAATCTTTTAATATTAATGCTTTTTGTTAAATGCTGCATTTCCATTCCTTTCCATAGATAACTGGCTTCCATTGTTTTAGTGGCTCCTCCAGAAGCATCCTAGGTATTTTACATACAAGCAAGCACACACAACGCTACTCATACCTTTACTAATTCCCTCAGTGACTCCTAGGTCCCTTCCTGGGTTGGGACAGTCACTTGGATTAGAGCAAGCCACTGACAAAGAAGGATTTAGATGATGTCTCTTGGGAAGCTGTGAAACACTTTTATTATGAAAACTCGTAAGGAGAAGGAACACAATGAATTCCCATGTATCAATCCAGCTTCCTCAATGATTAATCTGCATCTAGCCTTGCTTCTTCTGCTCTCCCTTACTGGAATATTCTGATTTTTAAAATGTTATTTATTTATTTATTTTGAAAGGCAGAGAGACAGAGAAGCAGATAGAGAAAGATCTTCCACTAATTGGCTCACTCCTCAAAAGTCTCCAACAGCCTGGGCTGGGCCAGACTGAAGCCAGGAACCTAGAAGGCCACCACGTGGTTGGCGGGAACTCAGCAGCTGATCCTTTGACTCCTCAGCAGGAGTTGGATCAGAAGCCAAGTAAGCAGGACCTAAACCCAGGTACTTACACATGGGCTGTAGATTTCCCAAATGGTGACTTAACCACTGTGTCAAATTCATTTTTTAAAAAATTATTTATTTGAAAGTTAGAGAGAGAGAGAGATTTTCCATCTGCTGGTTCACTCCCCAGGTGAATGGCCAGACCAAAGTTAGGAGCCAGAATATTCACCTGGGTATCCCATGTGGGTGCAGCAGGCCAAGCGCTTGGGCCATTACCTTCCACTGCTTTTTCCAGGAGCTTTAACAGGGAACTGGATCAGCAGTAGAGTAGCTGGACACTCACATCGGATTCTGGCATTGCAGAAGGTGGCTTTATCCATTATGCCATGACACTTACCCCTGTTTCAAAGTTTTGTTTGTTCTTACATTATTTTAAAAGCAAATCCCAGATTGTGGTTTGTTTCAAGGAAACGTTTTAGAAACAAATAAAAATACCCATTTAAGATGATATAGTTTGCTAAAATCCTCCCCAAAGTTATTCTGGCCAATCTCACAATGACTAACACCTCTTGTCACTTGGTCATGGTTGTTAGGAATACTTTATTCCGGAATAGACAGAAAACATTTAAGAGGGACAGAGAAAATGTTGTAAATGAAGAATTGAGTATGGTGGATGAAGATCCAGTTCCTAAAGAAACATTGCAGGGGAGGTTTTTCCTCCACACAGAGTTGTGGAAAGGTTCTTCTTTTTCTTTCCATTTTCCTAATAGAATCAGGATGATTATGCCAAGTCTCTGGCTAATCTTGCTCCTTTCTTTTCCCAACTAAGAAGCTGAGGTAAGGGACCTTGGGCATTTCTGCTTAAACAACAACAACAACAACAACAACAACAACAACAACAACGAGGCCACTATGAATAGAGTCTGGCTCATAAGAATCCCTGGAATCTGTCTGCCGGGAATACAGAGTATAGGGAGACTATGGAACATAGGGAATATTGAATGGAGGTAGTGTAGAAATCAGAGCTGCACACACACACACACACACACACACACACACACACACACAAGCTACTTGCATTCTTTTTGTTTTTTATTTATTTTTATTTCAAAGTCAGATTTATAGGAGTGAAGGAGAGACAGTGAAAGATTTTCCATCCACTGGTTCATTCCCCAAATGGCCACAATGGTCAGAGCTGAACCTATCTGAAGCCAGCAGTCAGGAACCTCTTCTGAGTCTCCCACTTGGGTGCAGGAGCCCAAGGATTTGAGCTACCCTCCATTGCTTTTCCAAGCCACGGGCAGGGAGCTGGATTGGAAGTGGAGCAGCAGGGACAAGAACCAGAGTCCACAGGGGATGCTGGGGCTTGGAGGTTGAGAATTCGCCTGCCTAGCTATGGCTCTGGCCCTGCTACTTTGGATTCTTATAGACAGACTAAACGTAGGTTGAGACAAGGTGATACTACTAAATCTCAGAAACACACATGAAGTTTAACATCAGCATGGGCAGAATGAGCCAAGGACAGACATCCCTTCCTGAGCTAGAATGCACTAACAGTAGCACTGAAAAGCAAGACTTCCATACCATGAGTAAGTGCTCACATAGGTATTTTAGCAGAGTGAACTGCCCTGGCTTAGGGAGATATTGCACATAAGACAGTTGTGCAATTGAATTTCTTCCTTCTATTACTCCTGCTGGGGGTTGTTCATCAGGATGGAAATTGGTTCTAACTTATCTGTGCTCACATGTTCCAAGAAACATACAAGAATGGAATAACACTTAGAGATCCATCTAACAAGCACAAGGAATCATCTTAGGAAAAAAAGTGTCTTCTAGTCTTTAGGGTATAACTGAATGAAAGCAAATAAAAGTTATTTATCAAAAGTGGAAGCCTTAAAGATGCTGGTCTATACTGAAGAAAGAATTTCAGAGAGGAAACTTCGTAGCCAGAAGTGGTCAGGGAGCTAAGGCCAGGAGAGACAGCTGTGCAGGTGGGAGTGGAGGTCTCAGCTGCCCAGCAGAGGGTCAGAGAAAGAGGCTGGAGAAAGCATGCTTTCTCCGTAGAGTGGACAGCACGCTTGCCATAGAGTGCCTTTACCTGATAACTCTAGCTTAACTGTAAAGAGAACCATGACTCTGTGGGTCTTAACCTTAAGGACCTATCATCAGGCTATGGAAAGCATCCTTGAGATAAGCCTTTATTGATCTGTTGCTTCCTGGAAAATGTCACAGTCTAAGTTTGTGTTCATTGGAGATGTATTCAATGGTTTAAGAAGAGGGCTGCTTCGTGGGTTAAGTTCTAAAACAGAGGCTGCTACTCAATTCAGAAACCTGTGACCTGTCTCCAACAGGACTACTTCCTGGTGGTGGTACCTAACTATGAGCTGAAATATAAAAGCCAAATAGTTATTCATGGAAGAGATCCTAATTATGACACTGAAGTTTGATCTTGTTGGCACAGCCACGAAGTGTTCTCGCCAAACGTATTCCATGACCTTGATTTCAATATTACATGAGCTCAATGTTCATCCTTGAAACACTGAGAATTAAGTGTGGGTATTTGCATAAATTAGCTGCTCTTCACTGTGTCTGGTGACTCGGTTCTTTCCAGTCTTGAATTTTGATAGCAGGGACTTGCCTAGCATCTCAGCTGACTCATCCTGATTTCTAAGAGGCAGTATCTTCTGGCACTGTCGCAGTGTTCCATCCTCAGATGGTTTGATGTTTTAGAATGTGGTTTTGTCAGAGGTTTCTGGAATGCTAGCTGATGCTTGCCACGTTCCTCTCTAGAATCATAGATGTAGCTCTTCCCCTGTCACATGAATATCAAAGTTGATGACGACTGTGGCCAATATTAGGAGACTTCAAATACCTTGTAGGAAAAATTAAACAAGGATGAACTTATTTCGGTGCAATTAACTTTGAGATTCATACATAGTTTTTAATAATGTATCTTTCGTATCTATACATGAATTTCAAAACATTTTTGTATCCAAGTTATCTTTTAATTCCATTTTTAAGCTTACAGATAATTTATTTGAAAGACAGCTATATATAGAGAAAGAGAGAATCTTTTACCTGTTGCTTCATTCCCCAGTTGGCTGCAATAGTCAGTGCTAGGCCAGGAGCAGGAATTTTACCTAGGTCTCCCACATGGGTGCAGGTGTCCAAGCATTTGGGCCATCCTTTGCTACTTTCCCAAGCACATTAGCAGGGAGCTGGATCAGAAGTGGAGTAGCTGGGCCTCAGACCAGCACAGTTGGGAAAGGAACTGGCACCCATAAAGGGTGCCAGCAACACAGACAGCCACTTAACATGCTATGCCATAATATCAGCCCTGTAATTCCATTTTTTATGAACATTCAGTGTCCTTGGACCTTAAAATAACTTGGATTTTCTGCCACAAACATTTCTTTTTAAAATATGTATTTTATTTTATTTTAAATTTTGTTTATATAGTTAAGAAGGATGTATGCCTATGTGTGGCCACTGATTAGTGTGAGGAGGGTTGAGGTATGGAGGAAGGAGGGTGGGATGCAGGTTTCTAAGTGATTTCTTTTTCTCCTGTATCTGTAAGGGGAGGGAGCCACTGCTTGCTGCCAAACTACATCCATATCCTGGGGACGGAGGATAGCCATTACTACAAACATTTCTTAACATTTTTCACAATCATCTATATAAAGGTAGGTTTTGAACGTTGAACTTGCCAGGTCCAAAGAAGGAAAGGAATAGAGAGTTGTTTGACAAGGTAGGTATCTTGCACAGCAGCTGAGATACTTATGGCCATACAGTCCTAGCTCTGCTTCTGAACCTCAACTTGCTGCTGATGCACGCCCTGGGGGGTGGGGAGGTGATGGCTCAAGCAGTTGGGGCCCAGACACCTACATGGAGAGAGTGGGATGTCTTCTTTGTTCCTGGCTTCAGCCTGCATCAGTCACTGTGGGAAGGTGGGGAATGAAGCAGTCAATTTCTTTCTGTCTCTCTGTCTTTCCACTAAAAAGAAAGAAAGGGAAGGAATGTGTGGACATGCATTTTCTCTCTGATGAGGGGCGGTCTTGTTAACGGAATAGATGCACTGTGCATCAGCCTCATGAATACTTCTTGAGACCTCATCACCTCTGCTAATGAGCCTGGGGAAGGTGGCCGAGGCTGCCAAATTCAGTTAACCAGGCAGGTAATGCTGTTCCAACCCAATTTTATCAACAGCTTACAGAGGCAACAGCAGACACTGGGGTGTTTCTCCTGTCTTTAATTGTTGTAGGCAGAACTAATTGACACTGTGAACATAAAAATGCAGGCTCTGTCACAAAGTGTATGTGTCTCTTCCACCAAATACATTGATATGTTCTGAGGACAGGTGTCTAGAAGGGAGTGTTATCTGATGAAGCTACACTCTTTTTTTAATGTCAAGTTCTGTGGTCATTTCAAGTGGCCTTTGCGATTGGATATGGGTTCCAGAAACTTTGACTCAGAGGCCTGGCATTCCGCTTCGGTGCCCCTCCACCCCTCCACCAGGTTTCAAGGTTTAGACACCCTGCAGAGGTGGGGATTCTTTATTTTTCCCAGGGCCATGTGGATAATTAGAACATCATTTGTGGGCCATACAAAATTACGAACGTAACAATTCACCTACTACGGATTTACTGAATTTTGAGTCTTGCCTATGGTTGCCTTGGGAAGGCCAGGCCAAATGATTTTGTAGGCCCTAGGTGGCCTGTGATCTAAATGTTTTCCACTGCTGCTGGGGACTCAGGCAAAAAGTTATAGTTGGGACTGGCATTGCGGTACAGCAGCTTAAGCCTCCACCTGCCATGCTAGCATTCTATATGGGCACGGGTTTGAGACCCGGCTGTTCCATTTCTGATCCAGTTCCTTGTTCATGTGCCAGAGAAAGCAGTGGAAGAGGATCAAAATGCTTGGGACTTTAACTCACGTGGAGACCTGAAAGAAGCCACTAGTTCCTGGCTTTAGCCTGGCCTATCTCTGGCCATTGTAGCCGTTTTGTGAGTGAACCGGATTATGAAAGATTTCTCTCTTGCTCTTTCTCTCTCTTACTGTCTCTCATCCTTCTTTGTAATTCTGCCTTTCAAATGCATAAAAAATAAATATTAAAATCATCGTCAACTGGTTGGTTCAGGTGTTATGATTTTCAGGTTTTCCAATTCATAGTTGATCCAAGTTAATGGAATTGAAGCCAGCTATGAAGCTTTTGTTGAATGCAATAGCTTATTTTGGTGTACTCTTTCCTTTGTGTCCTTGTCAACTGGCTTTTAGAAATGTTTAAACCTTTGAAGAACTGATTCATAGGTCAACCTAAGCTTCCTGTGCTAGTATTTCATTTTTTGTAATCAAGCTCACTAGATCTTGGTTACTTGCAAAATCATTTGGGAAACTTTAACCAAAATATTCAGCAGAGTGCCGAAATGCTTCAGTGTTTAGCCCCCCAAATTAAAAAACAAAACAACAAAAAACCTAATGATTTAAAATAAAGCTTGTAATCAGGAAGACATTGAAATTTATTATCCCTACAAAAACAAGGGAAGAATTGAGCTTGTCAGAATGGCTATAATAAAAAATAGTGACAACGCCAGATGCTGGTGAGGATGTGAGGAGACTGAATCACTCAGCCATTGCTGGTGAGAATGAGAGCTCACATGGGGTACAAGATGTCATGTTTGAAGTTCTTTTTGGAAATAATTACAGATTCATAGACAGTTGCAAAAGACATGTGGAATGCCTTCCTCAGTAGGAAAGTGCAGAATAGTATCAGAACCAGACACTCCACCAGGAGACTGAGAAGGATGGGTAGGTAGTGTTAGCAAGAAGTTCTGGGTTTTTATAGTTGCATCCAGCCTGCCGTCAGGCCACCACAGAACAGTTCCGGTCGGGCTGTATGGAGGCCGTGACTGGCTGGTGCAGCAGCTGCATCTGGAGATCACATGACAGCCTGACCTGGCCGGGTCAATAGGATCCAAACTTCCCTTTGTGTCATTGCACATCCACCTTCTTTCCCACCATAATAAGATGCCCAAGGCCAGCACTCTCTCTGCATCATGCACCTGTCACTAAGGCACTTCCAAGATTTCTGACAAATGGCTAAGGAATGTAGTCTGCACTACAAACCCACCTCTTTTGGATATGAAATGAAGCCCATCCTAGCACTACTCACCATATACGATTGGAGAATGCTTTGAATGCTGTTAAGGATTTTGATGTTTGTTTTGGCTTTTTGTTCATTCTCTCTCAAGCTTGCTTGCACTTACTTCTTGAGTGTGTACTTTTGCTTTGCTTTAAGCAAACCCTGTTTCCCTACACACCTTTATGACCCCTCTTTGCTTTCTTTCCAAAGTGGAGGGAAGAGCCTGGAATCTGCCACGGCTTCTGTTACCCACAATGCTCTAATCCACAGAGCCAATTCAGGTTTCAGTTTTACGTCTGCTCATTTGTGTGTGCGCACACAGTCTTATGTTAGTTTGTTACATGGATAGCTTCACATAATCACCACAATTGAGATTAAGACCTATTCCATCACTATAACACTCCCTTGTGCAACTCCTTTAGAACCGGAGCTTTTGTTTCCCCCCTCACCACTACATTTCCTCTGGAATGCACTATCAGCTTGTCATTTCAAGAACATTCTGGAATGTTATGTGAACATTATAATGATATAATGCGTGACCTTTTTAATTCCTCCCCACACACCTTAATGTCCTTCCCTGGAGGTCCTTTCAAGTTCTTGCTCATATGAATAGTTCTTTGCTTTTTATGATGGAGTAGTTGTGCTGTAAATATGACAGTTTATTTAGTTTTTTACTCATTGAAGGCCATCAGAGAAATGCCAGTGTTTAGAAAATATAAATGAAACAACTGTGAACATCCATGCAACAGGTTTGTGTGGGAACATGATTTTTGTCTCTCTGGGATAAATACCCAAGAGTACGATTGCGCAGTCAGATAACTACAGGGTTAGATCTAAAGTAATTTTCCAAATTTAGATATCTAAATATTCCTATGTCTAACCAGGTTCTCTCCATTCTTGTTATTATTTGCTGTTGTTTTTGATCTGTTTTAGTCATTCTGATGGTTAGATAGGATAACTCTTTGTGGCTTAAAAAAATGTAAAAGTTATGATTACTTGTATGTTTTACTTATTTGAGAGGCAGAGAGAAGTAGAGACAAGCAAAGGTGTGTGTTAGGGCAGAAACTGAAAAGACAAACTAAAGAACAGGAGAAAACATTTACAAACTAAATAGTCAACAACAACAACAAAACAGCTCCCTCTGCTGGTCCACTCCTGAAATGCCCTTAGCTGCTGGGCTAGGTTGCAGCTAGGAGTCAGGGACTCCATTTGGTTCTTTTGCGTGGGTGGCAGATATCCAATTACTTGAGCTATCATCTGTTGACTGCCAGGGTGCACATTAGCAGGAAGCTTTAATCGGAAGTGGAGCCAGGCGCAAATCCAGGTGTGAGATGCTGCAACTGGTGTGTCAACCGGCTAGATCAACGCTTACTTCCTGTGGTTTTCACTTAAATATGCTTAAACGTTCATGGTCTTGAACATCTTTCATGCACTGACTCTCCAGTTATAGATCCTCTACAATGAAATATCTTTTTATGTCTTTCGTCCATATTCTGATTGGGCTTTTCTCTTTTGTGGTTAAATATTAGGTTACTAATTTGTACTAACTTCAAAATCATTGTTGGATATGTGGTCTGCAAATATTCTCTCCAATTGGTTCTTCTTTTCATATTCTAAAGAGGATCTTTGGGAAAAGAAATAGAAACCTTTGTTTTATGAATTGTGCTTTAGTTTACCAGTATGGATACAAAAATTTTATATTTTTCTGCAAGTTTTATGGGTTTATATTTTGCATGTAAACGCGTGGTATGTCTTGAGTTAGTGTATAGGATGTGAGATTTATGTCAAAGAATCTCATCATCATTATTATTACTTGATCCATGGATGTCAGTTCCTCTAGCCCATTGAACAGACTGTGCTCAAGTAGGGAGTTTGCCATGGTGGGGAAGACATCACTTGTGTCCAGTGTCCAGTTCAAGCCTCAGCTTGGCTTCTGAATCTAATGTCCTGCTAATGTGTACCCAGGGAAGCAGCAGGTGATGGCCGAGACAGCTGAGTTCCCATCACCCACAGGGAAGACCTGAATTCAGTGTGGGTTCCTGACTTCAGCCTTACCCAGCTCCAGCTGTTGCAGGTATCTAGGCAATGAATTAGCAGATGGAAGACACATAAAGTAAAAGAAATAAAAGGAAAAAATTTAAAACATCCTAATTTCATCGAAGGACATTTACACCGTTGTCAACGGGAATATTTGGGTTTAGGTCTGTCTGCCTTCTCTGTTCTTTCCTATTGATCTCGGTGTCTGGTGGGCTGTCAGTACCAGGCAGACTGAGTACTGTTACATTATAGTAAGGCCCACCATCAGGCAGAGTGATCCTTCTATTTGGTTCATCTTCAAATTGAGCGATGACTAGGTTCTTTGACTTTCCACATAAACTTCAAAATAAGCATGTGTGTATCAATAAAACCCTTCCTGGGAGTTTGATAAGAATCACATTAACCTATAGATCAATTAAGAGAGAATTGATATCTTTACTATGGTAAATTTCTAATCCCTGAACACAGTATGTCTTTCAACATTTGCGTAAGTCTTGTTTGATTTCCGTTATCGGCTTTGTGTGTGTGTGATTTTCAATATACAGATGTTTTGTTAGATGTATACCAAAACATTTAATTTTCTTTGGAGCAATTGCAAATAATGGTATTGTGGCTTTTTTGTTTTTTTTTTTACTTCCAATGCTTACTGTTTGTAAACATAAATAAAAGTGTGATTGATTTTTATGTGTTCATATTCTACCTGCACTCTTGTTGAGTGCACCACTGAATGCACCTGGTCCAGGAACATTTCTTTTTGAACAGATTCCTTTAGATTGTCCGCATGGACAATCACGTCAGCTGCAGACAGGAATGAGTTAACGTCTTCCATCACAATGTATAATCTGTTTCATTTCTTAGTCAAGACATGACTTTTAAGTTCTAGAATTACAGCTGGAACTATGTTGGCTTGTTTGAAACCCTGTTTAAGGGGTCTCCTGTTTTGAATTGGACGCATTTCTATCCTATGTAAGAGAGGATTGAAATCAGGAAAGTCTACAGTTTTGAGCATTTAAATTAAATGTAACATTCAAAGACTGTTTATTTATTTATTCAATTTGATCTTGGAGAAAGATTTGTTGAAGAGAAGTGTACAGTGGAAATAAAAAGAAAGTGTTTGAAAATGTTTGGCTTGATATTTATATATTTTAATTTCAAAAACCCAAAATTTGGATTATGTATTTCAAAATTGCGCTTTGGCCTCCCCTGGAACTTCTGCTCCTACAGGGAGTTTCTTTCATAGTTGAAACTACTATGTTCACCAGACATGGTGTTGACCTACCCATTTCTAAGTTTATAGGTTATAATGTGGAACTTGGAGTTGCAGAGTAAAGATTGAATGTAATATCATATTGAAATAAATATATTCCTCAGAAAAATAATAAGAGAATCACTGAGACTGATTAACAGGCATTTCATTCTGCTTTCATGTAAATGAAATTTTTAAAAGAAAAGTTGTCATTAAAGAGGCTTAAATAGAACCATCCTTTAGGAAAACCAATATTGGTTAACATACCTTTCCAAAAGCTATAGAATTTTAGTTTTCTAAAAAACATGTCCTTTGTCTTAAAAGAAAAACTGCCATGGCTTGGGCATGAAATTCCAAGATCATGCCTCATAAAAGTTAACTTTGAAATCGCCAGGATACTCAATATTATGATATTCTAAGACATAGCTGCTGGTCCAGATGCAAGGATAAAGAGACCCCCCAGAACAGTAACAGAGTAATCACAATTAGGGAGAATGAGGCATATGCATAAGAGGGAGCAGGCTGGGGGTAGCATTCATCAAAGGTTGAAGAAGTCTCTGTACCTACATCAGAGTGAGGTATCCTATGGCAACCATGTATTTCTTCTGGTTATAGAGCAGGAAGCTCGTGGAGAGTTGAAATACAAGACTATAAATCCAGAAGGACTGTAAAACAAGTTTTTTTTTAATTAGGTAAAGATGCTGGGAGTTCTATCATTTGTTTCTGGGCTTTTATCTTTAGTAACAGCTGTGACCAGCTGAGGCAGTACATCCCATCCTCCGGGGAAAGCCAGTAAGGAAAATTCTGACACTTTACCAGTTCCCAGGAAGTCCTGCACTCCTCAGCGTGTGCCAAGGTTTAGACCACAAACAACTGGTGGGAGTGCTCTGTGAAGGGTCCATGTTTGTGTCCTCTGCCCCAGTGCAGGTCTGTTGACCTCACTCACTGCTGCTGGAGGCAACAGTTGGAAGACAGCATAGAGACGGG
Organism: Ochotona curzoniae; assembly: GCF_017591425.1. NCBI lineage: Eukaryota > Metazoa > Chordata > Mammalia > Lagomorpha > Ochotonidae > Ochotona > Ochotona curzoniae. The sequence continues at coordinate 6,338,867 of NW_024466004.1, read as the reverse complement.
GCTGTGGAAACACAGAAAATGAACCATGATGTGCTAGAGTTCCAGCTGACAGAGTCAGGAGATGCATGAGTTCCTCAGGGCTGCTGCATGAAGAACCACAACCCGGGTGGCTTAAAACAGCAGACCTTTGTTCTCTCATGGTTTGGGAGCTAGAAGCCTAAAGCCAAAGTGTTAGGGCTGTTCTCTCTCTCTCATCCTCTCTCTTTCATTTTCTCTCTCTCATCTTTAGGGGAAAAAGTGTCTTTCCTCTACTTGCGTGGTTGCGGGTAGCCCCAGCCTTGTGGCCATTCTCTGCCTCCACCTTCACCTTCACGCAGCCAACTCTCTCTGGGTCTCTTCTCTTTGTATAAGGACATCAGTCATCTTGGACTGAGAACCCACTCTGTTCCTGCATGACTTCATCTTCACACACGTCGATGATATCCACAGAGACCCCATTCCCAAAAAAGATCATGCCCGCACATACCAGAGGTTAAGACATCAATGCATCTATTTTTTTGTGGTAGGGCAGGAGGGTAAAACCATTCAAGCTACAACAGGAAGTTGAACAATTCTACTCAAGAATCTTGTAGGGCCTCCCCTTTCCATGGAAAGAAAAAAAATACATCATGGCTCAGGTCATTGGGACATGTAGAAATCTTAGTGCACCAGACCTGCATACTATAGAAAAAGAAATTTGAAATGTCAGAAACAGTCTTGTCAATTTGTGCTGGCTGGGAACAGGGCAATAAACAACATCGTCTCTTGGAAGAAACTACCACAAAGTTTCCCCCTTCCAGGGACAGGGGATTCACCCAAGTGTGATTCTGATAAAGCCACACCTCCTGCTTCTCTATGCCGCTTGAGAAAAAAAGAAAATGAAATCATACTGTTATGGACCCCACCGAAGACAAGCGCAGGCCTGGTTGTATCTCCACAGAATCAGGCATGCTAGCCCAGATCTGTTTGCTTTCAGAAAATTTCCCTGGGAAACTTAAAGTTGTTCGTATAAATATGCCGGTGTCTTTCAACAGCTGGAAGGGCTCATTCTGGGTGTTAACACAGCAGGGAACAATCGGAACTGGAAGGAGAAGTGATTGGCATGCGGACACGCTGCTGTAAGAATGGCAGTGGGGAACAATTACATTGCTCGGAGAATGCCTCACAATTGGAAGGAAGAGAATTATGTCAGCTCGGAAAGATTTCACAGCTGTTCCCCCAAAACAAACCTGGAAATGCACATCCTGGTACTGGAAACAAAAGAGCCCTATTATTTTGTCTCCTTTTAGATAAGTGGTAAAGTACTGGGAGGTGGCAATTCCGTCTTCTTGTCAGCACTGGGGGCCTTGCTGGTTGTCATTTCCACAAGCGCTGGGTTGGGCTTGGTGCAGAATGTAAGAATGAGCTAGTCTGCTAACTCTCCTTTACACCCAGGATGGTGATTTTCCTATAGTGATCTCGGGTGCGGGAAGTTTCTAGCATCAATTTGTAGAGACTTTGGTGTAAGTCTGAAAGAACCGTAAAAAAAGAAGCTTGACTTTGAACCACAGGATGGGAAAAACCAATTTAATCCCTTGATTTGAGAAAGCCCCATTATCACTGGAAATGGAAGCAGGGGTGATAAGCAGAAAACGTAACCTGATGTGTGGTTTCACCTCCTTGCCCCGCGTGTAGCTGGGATTACTAGGTATATGCATGTCTCGTTCAGGTTACTGGGGCCATCTCTCACTCCTTTTTTCCCTTCCTGTGGCACTGAGTTGGGTCTCTGTGCAGGCTATATTTCTGTTTTTCTGGTGAGTACCTTCTTAGGTTCTGTCACTAGAAAGCCCTGGAGGTGGTGGTGGCAGGGAACGCTGCACCTGTGGCCAAGGGTTTGCTCTTTCTAGTTTTGAACTTGGTTTCTATCCCTGTCACCCCAGTCTGGTATTCAGCCCAGCTGATCGCAGTCAGGTCCAGTTTTTTTTTCTGTCCCAGAACTAGCCCCACCATGCTGTCAGAGCCACCGGCCCAGCTGGCCAGTGCCTGGCTCGAAGTCTAAGGTCCTCATTCAAATGACTCTGGCACTCCTGGAGCTGGGCAACATGCCATCTGCAGGGCTGCTCAGAAAACAGCATCCTTCCCTGAGCTGCTCACCCATGACTCTCCCAGCCCAAAGGGACTTTGAATTATCATCTTGGAATTGTTAAGGTTAAATATTGAGCAACTAAAATCATTATGTCCTGAAGCAAAACCTCTTTCATGAAAGAAAAGGCCCACTGTATTAACCAACATGTAGGGCGAAAATTTACTAGGATTAGTGTGCTGTTGTAGGAGATTTGCTCTTCGTTTTGTGAGTATCAGGCCATTCTGTGATTTGATCCAGAAAGGAAAGCCAGATCATCAGGAAGTAGGAGATTATGAGCCACGAGTGTGTTAAGAGGCCTTCATAATGGCTGAAAGATGCAGATGTAATGGCAGTCTCCTCAAGCATGATCGTGAAATAGCAGTGTGTGAGGAGTCAGACGGGATAGTAGGAAGATAGAATTTTCCTGATGTCTGAGTTATTTTTTTAGAATATAAAAATTGTATTTTTACTCCATGTCTTAATTTCATCAGAGCACGTTTCTCCCAATAGACGGGTGCAGAATTGACATATCGACTCAGGTGTCTAAATGATCAGTTTATCATTAGAAAGGGACCGAGGAAGTTAACCAATAATACCTTTCTGAGGTTTTTGTCTCAGAGCAGGGTATTATGGAAAACAGAAATCTTCCTTTGTCTTTGGAGAAACTCCTTTGAAATGTGTGTGTGTGTTTTTAAGATTTATTTTATTTTTATTGCAAAGTCAGATATACAGAAGAGGAAAGACAGAGAAGAAGATCTTCCGTCTGATGATTCACTCCCCAAGTGATTGCAATGGCCAGAACTGAACCAATCTGAAGCCAGGAGCCTAGAACCTCTTCCGGGTCTCCCATGCAGGTGCAGAGTAGTTCAAGGCTTTGGGCCATCTTTGACTGCTTTCCCAGGCCACAATCAGGGAGCTGGATGGGAAGTGGAGCTGCCAGGATTAGAACTGGCGCCCATATGGGATCCTGGTGTGTTCGAAGCGAGGACTTCAGCCACTAGTGGTTTTCAACGATACAAGCACCCCCCTGCTCATGGTCCTTCCTCCCTTGGAGCCCCTATCATTAGAATAGGAGTTACTTCTCTCTTCTCTTCAAATAAATCTTGCTTTGAAACTAGAGTTTGTCCGCATGAGAATTCTTCATTCTTGCGAAAACAAGGCTTGAGGTTGGTGCCATGTTTTTGTGTCCGCAGTCCTACAACAGCAGCAGTCTAGAGGAGTTGAAATTTTGTACCCCCAGAAAGAAGTGACATCATCTCTGGAAGTTTTAATGAAAACAAACCTTGTAAGCCTGGATACTAAATCATCAATAAGCTGTGACCAAGGCTATTTGATGACCATGAATGGATTTTTATTTATTTATTTATTTTGAGATTATAGGGTTTCTCAGAAGGAGCACGGACAGCCCATAAAAGGGCAGTGTAAACCTAGATACCAACTAGCTCCTGCACAGATGAGATGCTGCACTTTAAAAATTCATGCTTAAAAAAGAGAGCAGTAAATGCAGTCAGTACCATGAGCGTTTTATTTGTCGTATTTTACAGTCATCAGAATCCTTAAGTCTGGTGTCTGTAAATTCCAAAAGAACTCAAGTGCACAGAAAGATCTGTCAACAGCAACCTGAAACCATAAGGCATTTTATAGCAAACCCAGAGATGCATATCCATGTACCAGATTTTGCTGTAATTAAAGAACTATTTCTATAGTATGTAATTAATCCTTGTTTCTTCCCTCTTTCTGGTTCAGTCTTGTCTACTTTGCAATGAGAGGGATGCGTCCACATAGTTTCTGTCCATTTTCCACCATGAGAACCAGTGTGTTTCTCTGATAAATCTTTCCAAGGTGAAGGGCAAAAGAAAGATTTTGAAGAGTGAGGGCAGTGAGAGTCTTGTCTGCCCAGGCGCTTTCTTCATTATGGACTCTGTTCTTTACCATGGCTTTTCTGGGTTAAACTTTCACTGACACACACACAACTGGAATTTCATTGGCCTTTCTTTTCTTTATGCCACCTGCCCTCCCTGCTCGCCATCTACCTTGGAGAGAACCGAGGATAATTCCATCCGAGTCTGTGAGTCCAGTACACTTTTCATAGCTCTGTTACAAAACCTGCATTTCCCAGTGGGCAAAAAATTAGCAGCAAGCCATTGCACTACCTTTGAATTTTCTTCACCAGAGCCGCCCGAGGAACTCACCCTTAAACAAGACCCAGGCTGCTGGGACCAGCTTCACTGTGATGGCAATGGTCTCTATGCTGCTTAGGTTCTTAGGTACGTTGGCTATTTGAGCCTCAGGTTGCCAAATTTAGCAGATACAGAATGTTTAGTTACATTGAAATTTCAGATGAGTGACACATAACATTTGGTAAATATGTTCCATGCTCTCATGTGTTTAGGTAAAATTCCGACTTGGTTGAGCATCCTCGGTTTTCAAGTTCCACAATTTTTCCCACGCTCTCCTAATCTCTGGTAAACTTGTGGCTCAGGCTTGGGTAGAGGCCTGGATTGCAGGTGCCAACCACAAAAGCCCTCAAAGGGAAGTTGCTGACTTACCTTGGAAATTTCAAGAGCATTATGGAGACCGAGCCCCCTTGCCATGGATGCCTTGAGCCACACTAACAGTTCAGATCCCTTCCGGGAGCTTCCTAAGAATGGTTAGGGAAGCTTTTTGCACTGCGTTGATTTAATGCATGAGTACTACTGGTTTATAAGGATCTTTCTTTGCTGGGTCAACACTAATGCTTTCAACCTTGGCAGTGACAGTTGGTTAGATTATTCTTAGAGGACACAGCTGCCTGGTCTTCAATTTTCCCACATATCCCTAATTTTCAGGCCACATCAATGTCTCAGCTTCTTGGAAAAGAGCCTGGACCACAAGCATGAGCCACACAAGCCATTTGAACCCGGTCCCAGCACTGCCTTTGTAGTATTCAGTGTGTATTTCTTTGAGTTTCACATCCCCATCTCATAGCTTGGAGCTCCTTCCACTTTTCCTGCTGGCTTGGCTCCTTCTCTCTCACATATTATCAGAACCACAGAGGATTTTATACCCTTGACAGGCAACTGGACTTCTGCAGGCCTCCAAGCTGGTAGGGAGTGCATGTCTTAGGTCATTGGTTTCTTTCAAATAAATCATCTGCATCGTTCCACGTGTTCTATGTTACTATAGTCACATCAAAGCTTATCCTGCTAGCCTCAGAAGCCACTAGAGCTGGCTCAAGTCCTAGTCGCCTTAGTTTCCTAAGCATGTGCTGGGGCTGCCCAGCTCCCACTTCATCAGTGGGCTGTGCTTCAAAACTAGCTTAGAAGCCTTCAGAGCAGAAACCCTGATTTTTTTACATAACATCTGATCTGCCCAGCCACGTTCCTGCCCATGGTATTACAATGCAGATGTCTTAGCCCTGCTTGCAGGAATCCTGGGCCTTTTGTGACAATGCCAGCATAGGGTATTGTTGTTTTCCAGCAAAGTTGGCTGCTTGGCCTCACGGTTTGGCTCATACCAGTGCTGTGGATTCTTAGTAGACAGCTTGTACCTGTGGCTCCCACCTCAGAAGCTATGAGCAGCTGGTCATTGGGTTCCCTGCTATAGTATCTACCCCAGGGCAAAAGGCAGTGAAGCCAACATGATGTCAGGATACTTAAGCCTAATCAGACTGAGGGCTGGACCATTTTTAGTTCAAGAAGCTGGGACGCTTCTAAAAATTTCCTTCTCTCACTGACTGTATTACTTGCCTTCCCACCTCCGCTACCAACCCTGGGACTGGCTTCTTGTGGCTGGGACTGGGAGTTTCCTGGCCCCCTGAAGTGGGGGATCTAAGGTTTCTGGCACTTGCTTGGTGAGGTTAGAGGTCTCCAGCCTCTGAAAGGAGGATAGCAATGAAGATTCCTTGTAAGACAAGGGAATTCCTGCAATCCTGGCTCAGTGCTTTACTTCACCTCAGTCTTCAGCCCAGAGTAAGAAAATCAGGGATTTGGGCATCAGGCCAATGGATTCTCAGTTTTGGTGCCAACCATGGGTGACAAGAACATGATCTTCCTGGCCTTGTTTTGTCCTGCTACAAATTAGAATAGAGACTATTGTGAAGCACTAATATCTTGGTCATGGATTATCTGCCTTGTGTTTTTGAGTCTCATGTCTATTTTCTTCTTTGCATGCAGGATCTCCTGATGTTGAGTAAGAGAGGGCAAGGGAAAAGTGGGTCCTGGATGGAGCTGCAGGTAGGAAGTTGCAACACATGCATGGTATTGTAACTTGGCTGGCAAAGTTATTAAAACGTCTAGGGTCTGTTTTCTTCTCTGCAGCAACAAAGAGTCTCCATTGAGTGTGTGGGAGGATGGGGGCAGTGACTGGGATTCTCTGGAGATGTGAGAGTGTCATTTTACATACAGCTTGTGTCTACTTCTTTTCTTCTAGCTTCTTTACAGGACCAAGACAGCCCCTGAGGATGTCAGATATTAAGAGGAAGTAGAAGATCAATCCCAGATCAAGGCTTCCTATTATTGCACCTGAAATCCTTGGGAATCAGAGAAATGCTTTTCCCTGATGACCTCCCACCTGGTCCTGAGCCCCACCTCACTCGGTGTCCTTGCTCTGTAATTGCCCTGAGCCAAGTCTTCTTGTTACCTTTAACATTGGGGTCAACAGTTTAAAATAAAGTCCCTTAGCTTTAGTTTCAACCTGAAGCCGACTTTGGGAGACTTGTTTTGACCCAAGGAGCCTGGCCAGTCTACCTGATTATTCTGGAGCTCTTTGGAATGGTGCTTTGCTTGTTAAAATGGGGGATTTGGGTTGGGGTCTCAAAAGACCAGGTTGGGGTCACCTATTAGTCAAGGACCATGGGAGGGACATTAGGGGCAGACAGTGAAGGAGGGCTCTGCTCTGGTCTTCTGTGTGCTGCGCCTATGTACCTCACCTCTTGCCCTTCACTTTGCCCTTGGGAGTTGACAGTGGCCTATAGCCATCCTAAGCATGACCTAGCCTGTTATTAGATGAGCTGGTGTGTTGACTCTAAGAATCCCTCATGAGCAGATTTAATAAGGGGGAACCTTGTCCCTAAAAGGAATGGACTCACTTGTAAGGGTATCCAGGCAGCAGGAGACTGCATCATGGTTGTGGAGGTTCTGGGAAATGACGCAGTTGGGCAAAGGATGACCAAAAGGACCAAGATGACTCTGTGGGCCAGTTACTGACACAGCAGTGATGGAGTCTCATGAACCAATGATGGCTTCTCATGACCAGCCTGGATTCTATAACAAAGAGAACAGCAAAACATTTTCTGGTGTCCTTATGAGCTCTCCCTTGGTTGAAATTAAAGTATTCATCCCTGCTCATCTCCTTGTCTTGTCAGAGTCACAAAGACTAGGACCAGCATGGCAGGGAGACAGTGGATATTATAGGACCTGCAGCTGGGGCATTGGTTACAACTATACAGGCTCTGCTTACTCCTGGGGCTCCAGACCTCTGGATCTTCCTAGAGGACCTGTGTGGCAGCCTACTGCTCCCCAGCATGGGGCATATTGGAGTATGGCCAGGAAATGACCCCTCACAGGTAGCTCTGTTTTGGGAGAACTCTCAAGTGAAGTGTGCTCAGTGTTGGTAATGGGAATTAATATCCCTTGGGGCAGAGAGGGTGTAGAAGCTACCAACACAAGGGAAGGAGAGCAGCGTGGGAAAGACAGCCTTTAAGAAAGAGCCCTTCTGGTTCTGAGACTCCGTGGAATTGGCTTCTTAGGATTGTTAATAGGTGCAATGCAGAATGTCACCGATACGTTCCAATGGTGAGGATTTATTTTGTCTTTCCTAAGTACATGGATCATACCTGTAGAGAATTTCACAGTTTCTGAAGCCAAGGCTTAATCCTGACAAAGTCTCCTGAGCCATTTTATAGCTGAGAAAACTGGCTGTCAATTCGCAGGTCCCAAGCCAACCTGTGTGTGAGGTGTGTGCGTGTACTGGGGGAAGGGCCAGTCTGTATCCCTGAGCCAGAACTGTTCTGGGCATTTCTCTCAGAGGTGAATTGTGTGATCCTGACTGAGGGAATCACTTCTATTTCCTCCCTGATTTTTCTTTCTCTCCCCCACCTGTCCCATCAAAATGAGATGATAATGACCCTCCTGTCAGTGGTACCTTGAGCTCTGGGAGAGTATAGTCTGGTCGTTCTTCTATCTTCCTGGGCTGTGGGTTCCCAGAGCCATAGGGAGTTGTCTATGAGTGGATAAGCTACAATGTTTTTTGAAAATAACAAGGGCCTGAACATCACTTTATTATTATTATTATTAGTGTCTCAGCTAAGCTGGCCTTGCCTCAGAGCCATGTACAATGTTTGCATGTCGAAGACTTCCCTTTCAGAAATTCAGGACACAATGTCGGCTCCTAACAGGTCCCGCAAAGATGACAGCTCAACTCTCTTTCTCTTTCCCAAAGATTTATTTATTTGAAAGGCGGAGTTACTAAGAAGGAGAGACAGAGTAATCTTTCATCCCCTGGTTCACTTCTTAAATGGCTGCAGCAGGCAGGACTGGGCAAGACTGAAGGCAGGAGCTTCTTCTGGTTCTCCCTTGGGGGTGCAGAGACCCAAAGACTTGGGCCATCCTCCGGTGCTTTCCCAGCTCCATTAGTAGGGAGCTGGGTTGGAAGTGGAGCAGCTGGACACAATCTGGTTCCTGTGTGGAGTGGTGACAACGTAGGTGGCAATCTAACCACTATGCCTCAGTACCAGTCACAATTTCCTAGTTTTTCTATGAGGTGCTGCCTTCTAAACCTCATTGCTCACATGTTAGGCCCTTAGCAGGTCTCCCTGGAAATGTGATATGTTTCTTATCCCTTCTGTCCCTTTAGGCATTTGCATAGGAAATCCATATTGCAAAGCCTCCAAGAAAATTACAAGGAATTCTAATCTCATTTTCATCACAATTCTTTCTGAGAGAGGCAGGTACATTTTTTAAAATGAGCGAGGGTTCGGGAACTTGGCTTCCACTGGGTAAATGAAGCAACACTTTTCCTCATCTCATTCAAAGCTCAACCTGGCAGCCTGCCTGAACCCAATTGCAACCATCCTCAGACCCCAGGGCTGATGTGGCCCTTAATTGACGCTTCATCCAACACAGCCTCTGTTGAGGAGAGTCTGGTCCAAAGAGGCAACGCATTTAGTTGAGTGCCATGAAGCTGGGTCATGCTGACCTGGGATGTTGGCAGGCCGGGATCTTTCTGCTGCCTGATGACTGAGACGCAAACTCTTTTATGAAATGATGATCAACCATCATTGGAAGGTTTGCATGTTGCAGGACATCCACTGAGTTGCTTTGTGATTGCAGGAGCAGAAACCCAGGTTCCCAAGTAAACAGTAGACTGGAGTCCCAGGCAGGGACATGAGATCTGATGGTGAGGTTCAGCTGTGAAGCCAGGCCTATCCCTAGAGACTGTGGCTTCCTGGTCATCTCAGCCTGGTTGGCAGTCCCAGGCAGTCAGGGAAGGGGGTAGGAAGCAATGAGTCACAATGTCCTGCCCTATCTGTCTTGGATCCATCTCTACCCACAGGGTACCTTGGCTTGTTCATCACCTGGATGATCTGATCTTGGGGGCAAGAAGTATCAGAGAAGCATCCGTGCTGAGGGGATGCCAGGAAAGCACGTGTGGGACCATGAAGGTACATAGCAAAGCTAGCTGTGACAACAGCTGCTCACTCTAAGCACCTGTTGTGCTATAAACACTGGCTGCTAGTACCTTATAACATTATTTCAATAAGTTGTGCAAAATCGAACTGAGTGTTTAATTTGGAGCAGCAGGATTTTGAATCCCATGCACATTTTTTTTTTTTAACCAGGAGCCTTTCCATGAACTTTGGAAGAGGTTCTCATATTGGATGCTCAGGAAAGGCTTGGGTCATTGCTACTAAGATCTTCATTTTTCAGATGAAGATACATTTCGAGAAGTTGTCACTTATCTGAGCTTTGCTTCAGGGAAATGACAAAACCAAGATCCCAATACCGATACCCAAGACTTCCAAGTCAGAGTTGTGCCCTCACAGCAGAGTGGAAACAGCCCAGCATGTCTCAAATTCACTACTTGCCAGCCCCCGTGAACTTGGACAAGCGACTTAACTTGCCTGTGCTTTTGTGGAAGAGAATGAAATGAGATGCTCTTCATTGGCAACTGGCATACCTCCTGGTCAAAAAGTCTTTGTTGGGAGGGTCTTGAGGAGGTAATTACAGTTAATGAAGTCCTCAGCGTATAATCCTAACCTCATAGGATTAGCTGTCCTTGTAAGAAAAAGAAGAGACTCCACTTCTCTCCCATGTGAGAGCTCCCTGAGAAGGTTGGTGTCTGCAGCCCAGGAAGGAAGACCTCACCAGGAGCCAGTCTTGTAAGATGCTAAGCCACATCTTCCCTATCTCTGACAACAGATCATTGTAGCTTGAAGCCACCCAGTGTATGCAACCCAAGAGGATTTCTCTGGGCAAGCCAGAGACATGGGAGCACTCTGACTCTTCCAGTTCCCTCATGTCCCGTACCATTTAGTAGCAGCTCAGGTTAATTCTGACTCCAAGAAATTTCTCAACTATTCTCGCTTCTGTTGGTTCCACCCAACATTTTTTTTTTATGACTGACTTCATTTCAAACACTTGCTTTAAGAGCAGAGGAAAAAATATATATCTAAGTAAATCAAAACAATTATCAACACATCAGCATTCATCTGGAACTTTACTCACACCCCAGATCATTTTCAAACAAAGACATTATGCAAATTTACCAATAAAAACGTCAGCATATTTCTGTAAAAGGGCCCCATTTAAAAAACATAACCACCTTAGCCCTACAACTTTCAATATTTTAAATTATTCCTTAAAATAATAAAACATCCAGTCAATGTTTATATTTGCATGATTAACTCGTTTAAATCTCCTTTATTTTATGTGTTCCTCTGCTTTTTATTTCCATTCCATTTCTTCACAGATTATTCGGGTCATTTGCCCTGAAGAGCTTCACACAGTCTGAATTTTTGTCTCATATCTCCTGGTGGGCAAGTTTAACCAATTCCTGTTTCCTTTGCATTTTCCATAAGTTGTTGCTGTGTGTGTGTGTGTGTGTGTGTGTGTGTGTGTGTGTAGAAAGTGAGAGCACATCCTATGTGTGCACATTTGCAGTTGAGTTTGGTATATAGGTAGGTTTTCCAGTTTGTTCTCCCTTGCTTAGGTGATGGGTTACCTTCAGGTTCACCTATACACCTGCTTCACCTCTACCTCTTATGGCTTATGCCACAGTGGCTATGGGTGTGTGGCTTCCTTGGTGACAACCCTCTGCAAAGTCCACCCCCCCTGTCTTTGTGCAGCCCGGCCAACCCCTTGCCAGCCTCTGCTTCTTCCCTGAGCCCAACAGGTCTTGTGGCTCTTTCATTCTCTCCCTAGGCTTCCTGCCACCATCCAGACCTTATTGTAAATGACTTTTACCCTATTCCTGTCCTGAGCTGGCCTATCCCCAAGTTGAAAGCAAGATGCACACTGCCTCCCCCGGCCCTCCCAAGTAACTTCTTCCCTCTGGTGCTCATCACTCTGCCCTCTTTGTGTTCCCTACCTTGACCCTTGGTGCCACTCTGCCTGCACTATTCCTGCCTAGTGTTGGCCTCCAGGTCTTTATTTCCGGGTCCCAGCTTGAGTAGCCCCTCCCTAGGCAAGCCCTCTCCCCTAAAGTGCCCCCCATACTCCACTGCCTTCCACTTGTCTCTCATGGGAGCTGGTCTTCCTTCATGGCCCCATCACGACTGACAGTGGTAGCATGCTGGTTTAGTACTTGGCTTCAGCACCAGGGTGCACAGTCCATCAGAACCCTGAGCTGAACCTGCCCCCTACACCTTAGTCCATTTTTTTTTTTTTGCTAATAGCACAGTACCACAGATTGGGTAAGCTATCAGAAAAGAGGTTTGTTTGGATCATAGCTCTGACTCAAGGTCAAGGGATTGCACCTGCCAATGGTAGGGTTGGGGGTGGCATTGGGGCATCATGTGGTGTGGGATAGGAAACATGTGTGTCTTCTGGGCTCTCTTTGTTCCTGAAGCCATCAGGATCCCACTGGGGTCTCCACTGTAACAATCTAATCCTAATTACCCCCTGACAAGGTTCCACCTTTAAGGACTATGGTCAGATTGGTTCTGCCCTCTGACACTGCCCAGTGGGCATTAAAGTCAAAATGCATTGAGAGAAAACAATGTCCAGGCCACAGTACCTCATTAACCCTAAAGAATATGTGACCTTTGCAACAGAATTTCATACCTTGTGGCAGATCAAGTCCGGGGAGAAAGATCAAGTTTTTTTGTGTGTGTGTGCTCAGTTGCCTGCATTGACCCCAACTGGCCCTCCCCTTGGGCTTGAACACATGGTCTCCCTGTTTCTTTGGGAACTGACTACTCGAAGTGCATCACCTAGGAGATTCCTAGGAAATAAAGAACCTCAGACTCTCCCAGACCTATAAACAGACCACATCCCACAGCAGCCCCATCATTACAGCTGTGATTCTCACATTCTGTTTGCAGGGCCAAAGTATTACTCGTTAGGAGACAAGAGAAGGCAAGGCGCTGGCTGGGATAGCTGGCTGAAGAAGAAGGCTGCAACTTGTTAGGGTAATGAGCTGAAGCAGGTCCCTGGAGGAACGTCACTGGTGAGGCGGGAGTCCCCTTGGAGATGGGAACTCCCTTGTCCTTAGTGTAGCACTGACTTGCAAAGGTGATCAGGCTACAAAACAGCATTTGCAATGTTCCACTAAAACATATTCGTATCTACCTGTCTGTCTCTCTGTTTATCTACCTATCTATCCATTGTCTGTGTGTATCTATCATCTCTCTCCTCTTATCTATCATCTAGCTAGCTAGTTATAAGGTGAAGCTCAAAGCAGTCACAGAAAATGGAATCCAAAGATAAGAATATTTTGGTAAATGGAATCCAAAGATAAATATAAATTGGTGCATTGGGTGTTGAAAGTCACACAGTTTTTTCAAAATATGCGTGACCACAGACTTTTTGAAGACACCTCCATATGTGTGAATTTCAATGTATCTCTATCATTTATTTACCATCTATCATATCTACTTATCTGTCTTTGTCTGTCACCTATATATCTATCAAGCTTCTACCACCAATTATTTTTGTCCATCTGTGTCCATCTATCTGTCTCACCTGCCTCTGTCTCTCAATGTGGGTCTTTTCAGACACAAAAATGCAGTTCCCAAGCCCACCGCTTGACATCCGTCTCCTTCCGTTGCTGAGTGTGGAGCATTTCCAGCCCTGCTGGACTCCTGAGGCAAAGGAGTGGGCAGGGCAGGCTGGGGTGATGACCTTCCCCTACCAGTTCTACCATGCACAGGGGGCACTGCTGGCACTGAAATGATGCTGTCCTGTGGTTGCCTTTGCCTGGATGAAGGACTCTGCAGGGAGCCTCTCTAAGCCATATCCTGCCCCAAGTTCCCATTCACTCCCTGACTGGTCTCCCTCCTGCCACCCTCACTCACCCCCTTGCCCTTTCTTCCTTCTTGCTGCATCTCAAACACACCAGCACCCGCCTCTTACAGCCTTTGCCCCTGTTGTCTCCCTTTATAGAACATTCATCTCCCAAACATCCAGGGCCTTTTTAACCCTCGGTGCTTCTTCCAGGTCTTCTATGTGGGTGCAGGGACTGAAAGAGTTGGGCCATCCTTGCTTCTTTCCCAGGCCATAAGCACATTGATCTTTTCTCTGGGTCTCTGCTCCCAGCACACACCCTGACTCTGTTGGATCCCACAGTAGACAATGCTGGTGCTCAGTGCATCACTCTTCCCCTCACTAGTATGCGTGCGCGCGTGTGCGCACACACACACACACACACACACACACACACACACACACACACACACAATCCAAGTGCTCCCTGTGGACATCTGCAGCTCCTGGCCAAGGGTCTCCTGCACTGGCTGGTCAGTTGACTTCCATGCTGCGACCTTGAGGGCAACTCTCCTTGGTGACTGGCAGGAGTTGATGGACAAGTACACACACATCTGCCCTTTGGGATACAATGCTGAATGTCTCATTGGTGCCCCTAGCTTCCCAGAAGGACTGAATGGCCTGAATGTGTAGCAGGACCTGTGTGGCTATCATGACCTCTGTTGACTATCTTCCTTTCCTTGTCCTACTTCTCCACTCCCAGCCAACATTGTTCTACTTAATACTCTCCACACAAGCTGTTACCACTGCCAGACACCCATCCTGGAAGATGCAGATCAGTGGTCAGCTTCAGTTTGACACCTGCCTTGCCTTCTCCAGGTGAGAGGCTCACACTCTTACCTTCTCAAGGCTTTGTTCAGGTCCCGTCCTCTTGATAGGACCCAAAGGATCTAGTCTGGGGCCTGTGGGCTTTGCTAGTGTGTGGGCTCCCTGAGGTCAGGAGCCCATGTCTTGTTTCCTTTAGTAGCCATTGTCCCCTTGTATAGGATGTGGTCTTTTAGTCTTCCTTATTTCATCCACTTCCAAGCAAGCCTCCTGCTACCTTTGCAAAGAATCCATTCAGTTCTGGGGCTTTCTACTTTGCCTTGAATTCCAGGTAAGTCTTGGATTCATCTTCACCTGCAGCCTCACTTCCTCCTAAACGTTGCCCAGGCCCACCAGCTGCTCATCAACAATGGACACAGGACCCTGGGGGTCTCCAGCACCCACAGCAATGACTTCTGTCCTAACTCATCTCCATGTAGCATGCTGTGGGCTGGGGAGCTGTGTTCCTCTCACCTGCTTATCACTCTGCAGGGAAGTTCTTTACGCTCCCCTGCCCCTCTGCTCCCTGGCAGGCCAGTGGGGTATGTGCCCTCAAAGACCTTGGTTACATTCCCAGGGAGGATCTCTTGTTCTTCCTCTTCCAAAACCCTCTCAAGGGAAGAGGGGGGGAAGGAAGGAGGAGGCAATGATCTAGTTTGAATTATGTATTGATCTTTTGAGCAAATGCTGTCCTGCCATTCTGCTGTTTCTGAGACGGTTCTCTTCTCTTGCCAGAGCCCAGCTATCTATCTGTAGTACATCCCGACTGCTCTGGGCCATACCCAGACTGGTGTAGCTGCTCCCTACCTCCACATCACTGGATTCTATTCTATGTGACACCAGAATCACAGATATCGCATTCCTGCCAAAAAAAAGAAAAAAAACCTGGGACATTGTACTCAACCATGCTCCATAGTCGCCACCCTCACCCTTTCCCCAGAAGTGCCTGCTTGGATGTCAAGGGCAAAGGGAGTTGTGTGGCTCCCTGTAAGGTGCACCAGAACCTGTATGGCTCCTAAATATACCACCACCTCACTGATTGCCAGTGCTGAGAGCAAAATCCCACATATGTATAGTGGGTGTGTGTGAACTGACTTGTTAATCTTGGGCTAATCTGCTTTGGTGAGTGGGGTTGGTGCCTCCATTCCTTCTTAGAACATGACCCCAGCACCATCGACATATGTGTGTGTGTTTTGCTCTACCTGAGACTGCCACCCTGCAGAGGGCAGCAATGCCAGGATAAATTTGTGGTGGGCAGGAGAAGTAGAAGTAAGGGACGTGGCCCCAGGACGTAGGTGTACTTATGTTGATGATATTGTTTCCAAGAGGTGGCAAAGGCTGGCAGAGAGGGGAACACCCTCCCCTCCAGGTAACCAGCTCCTACTTCTTTGTGTTTCTTGGGCTGAGTACTGTGCCATCTGCCAACAGTTGCCCACTAGCAGGGATGGCATCATGTTTCCTACCTGCCTGTTTACCCTGAGACACCCAAGTCTATGAGTTCTGTGTGCCAGTCTAGGTATGTGTGAGAGATGGGAAGGGGACAGTGTGGATGTTTGATCATCACTCTGCATTCATATCAGTGACACAGCACCTGTCCCGTTTGCAGCTTCCACTCAGGTTCAATCTGTGTCCTCCTCTGCTCCTCTGGCTCACCCTGGGGAAGTGCCCACCTCCCCATCCCCCCTCCCCCCCGCCCTGCTTCTGTCTCTCAGACTCTCAGGGCCCTGCATATAACCAAGCTTGGTTCCTTCCAGAGCCCTAAGCCCTCCTATCAACCCAAGGCTGGAGTTCTCCCCCAGAACTCAGGAAGGCCAGTTGTTTCTTGGCCATCAGTCTCCGTTATCTAAAGCCTGCCACAGAGCTGACCCACCTATGTTCTCCTTGGGGCCAGTTGTTCTTTGCCAGGCTCCTTCTCTGCCTTTGACCAGGTCTGTGCTGTACATTGAACATGAGTAGGTCCTTGTTCATGCCAGCAGGCCCAGTGTCATCCCTTTATAGAATCTACATCCTCACCCAAGACTGTGGCTCTTCTCCCTGCGGTGCACCAGGGAAGTGGAGGTGTAGAGGGCCCAATCATCTGTGCTCCTGATCCCAACTCTAAAGCCAGGGTCTGTGGGGCTCAGAGGACCCCAGGCCAGCCAGTCCCTAAGTAGCTCACCCTCTCCATCAGTCTTCCCTTTCCTCATGTGTCCACCAGGGAGCCACATCCTGTGCACTGGGCACTGCTCTGGCAGCTCAGGATATAGAAGTGTTTATGTCCTCCAGGGGCTGCTGATATGAGGCTACTTCAGAAAACTCCATAGAGGGGCTGGTGCTGTGGCACAGCAGGTTAAGTTGTAATTTGCAACACTGGCATCCTATGTGAATACTGGTTCGAGCCCTGGCTGCTCTGCTTCCGATCCAGCTTCCTGCTAATGCACCTGGAAAAGCAGTAGAAGATGGCCCAACTGCTTGGTTTCCTGCACCCACGTGGAAGCTCCAGGCTCCTGACATCAACTTGACCCAGCCCCTAGCTGTTAAGGCCATTTGGGGTATGAACTGATGAATAGAAGAGCTCTCTCTCTCTTTCTCTCTCTCTCTCTCTCTCTCGCCTATCCTGTTTCCCCAATGTTTTGCATTTCGAATGAGTAATTAAATAGATAAATAAATAAGTCTTTTAAAACTGCATGGAAAAACTGAATTTAAGGGAAATTTATATAAGACCAAAAAGTTTCAAATCATATAAATGAGGAGTTTTCAGAGTCTATAGAAACATATGCTACAGATTTCAAAGTATTTTTGCTCTAAAATAAATTCATCTTTTTTATTCTGCTTTTCCATCAATGTTTTGAAATCCGCTTGCATTTTAGAGAGGTGGAGGGAGAGCGGGAAAATTCACACATTGTTCGCATGCGTGGTATCTGGTAAGCATACAGCATCCAGTAAAAACACAAGGATCAGGAGGGATAAATGTCATAACAGTGGTGGGCCTGGAGGAGTCGTGGGTAGCCTTGGAGGGCTTCTCTGAGGAGGTGTTGTTTGAGGGGAACCATAAGGGAAGTGAAGCTGGGGAGCTCTAGGGGTCCAGAGACAGCATTGTTGGAGGAGGGGCTCTCAGTTCTCCTGGTTCTGAGGTAGGCAGACATGTGTGGGATGAGAGAGCCCACAATGTTAGGAGGGACCGGAGGGGTGGGGGCCTGTGTTGGACAGCCATTTCCGCAAGGAAGCAGGAGAAAGTTGGGGCCTCAGAGAGCTGGATGAGGGAGAGAACATCCATGAGCAGCAAAGAATGAGACCCAGGACAATGGGGCCAGTTGGACAATGGGCGGTCACCCTTTAGCTCCTTCTTATAGATCAGTGGCCCTGAGCAGAGCACACAGTCCTTTCTTCAACATATCTGCAGATGGGTGAGGAGGGCTGGGTTAGAGGTGGAGATCTCAGGACAGCAAAGTCACCAAGGCTGAGGGGAGGACAGGCAGGGAAGCTGAAACCACAGCCATTGGACCTGCTGTAGGTGCCATGGGGCCCTGGAAGAGCCACAGCAGCAGGAGTCCTGCCCACTGGTTTTGGGTTCTGGTTGGAGCTGAAGCTGGAGGCGGGAGCTGGTGGGAACAAGGCAGGGATTTATTCAAGGCTGCTAAACATTTCTGCACTCAGAGGGCCTCTAGGGAGGTGCAGATCATTCATCCCCAGCCTGCCCTGGAGCTGAGGCAGTGATGCATCTGTCCCCTGGGCACCCTGTATGCTGCAGTGGGAGGGAGTAACATCTGCCCATGCCCCTTGCCTCTCACCCTGCAGCTTCCTCAGCCAACCCCACACTCACAGGGAGTGTCCTGGTTTAGTAGTGGGTTACTCCTCCTCACATTTCCCTGTCCAGCACATCACACAAACACAGAGATGGACAGTGCCTGGTACCCTGCAGCATATTGTCAACACCTAAGCTGCAAGGTCAGAGGTCAGAGAGGGCCAAGGCTTGTGCCCTGACATCAGGGACAGCCTGTCCCAAGTAGAGTGTGCCTGGTAAGTGTATCCATGTGTTCTGGAGCCATACTGGCTGGATGTGCATCTGAGCCTGCTGCCCGCTGGCTATGTGCTATGTAGGACTTTTTGTGCCTTTGTTTTCTCATCTGCACAATGGGAAGAACAATGGTACTGCACTCATAGGATTGTTATGAAGACCATCTGAGCTTCTTTATATGTAAGAGTCATCACTTGGCATACTTTGAGGACTGGCTTCAGGAACAACTCACCCCACTCCCCCCCCCAAAAAAACTCACCCCAATCCAAAAATCTGGATGCTCCAATCCTTAACATAAAATGGGGCAATATTGCACATAAACCATATATGTGAATGTTCTCCTATACTCGGCATTATCTCTAGATTATTGATAATACTACAGTATAATTGCTATGTAAACAGTTGCTATATGCATTTTTTTAGGGAAAAACAACAAGAAAAATTTGGTATGTGTTCAAGACAGATATCTTTCTGTTTTCCAAATATTTTCAATCCATAGCTGTTGGTAGACTCCATAGATGTGAAATCTGTGACTATAGAGGTCCAGCTTTGTAAGAAGTTTAGGGAGTATCTGGTACATAATATATTCATGTAAATGACATGGGTAGTAATTGATATGAATTCATGAAGCTACTGCAATTACAATTCCATCAGGAAATGCATAAGACTGTAAATAATAGAAAACTCAATAACGATTAAATTGAGAGCAGAGTTTATCTGTATGCAATAAGAACTCTTGAGCTGGAGCCTGTGGTGGGCAACCTCTCAGACCCTCCCAGGGAGCCCCAACTTCTTGTACTCACCCCAAGAGTCTGTTTCCAGATCGGGTCATGAGAAGGCTGTGGCTTGTGTCTCGGCTGCTCCCTGGAACTCTCTTAGCTCACTGGCTGCTGTGTCATAAAGCAGCACAGGCAACCGGCGGGGAAGCCCAGGTCGTGGGAAACCAAGCTTGCCAGAGGGAAGCCACACCTGTGTGTTTGGAAGCAAATTCTTCAGTCCCAGTCAGCCTGGTGCTGCCTAAAGCCCTCATGTGCGACTGTCTGCAACCTTGTAAGAGATGCTAAGCCAGAGGCACTTGGCTAAGCCATTCTCAGACTTGTGAACCATAGAAAACATGAAAGATAGACATTTCACTAGGCTGGAGGGCCACACCAGTAGATACCTAATGCAGGACCATGGTGCCCCAAGGTGGTTATCACCAAACTCTCTTTGTGGTGGTTGTATTCCTCCCACCTAGCTTGGAAGTTTCATCCTCGTGGTTTCAAAATGACTGCTGCTTACAGTTTCACCTCATTGGCTAGAAGAGATCCACAGCCATCCCTAGGCCCACAGTGAGGGGAGGAGGTGAATAAGGTGACCTCTAGAGTTCCAGGACACCAAAGTGCTACCCGAGAACCAACACGGGTAGTTTAGGCATCATGAAGAGAAGGTGGGGGATCCCCAGGACCTAGCCCAACACTTCACGTAGAAGGGTGCTTGGATAATAGTCATTGAATGAATGGACTAGATTATAAGCTCTCCAAAGTCAGGAGTCCCATCTTCCTTGTGTTGAAGACCTTCATGCATGACTGGGGTCTTAGGTGAGTTGTGCCATGTAGCTATCACAGTAAAGGCAGTGCTGCTGTTCCTTAATTTCTGTGTACCCCAGTGCCTGGTACCTGGCAGGGATACACAACAGTGTAGGTGGCTGAGCTTGTCCCTCCTGTTGACCAAGCCAGCTGGCATCCTGCTTCCTGGTTCATGAGATGCACTTAATCTTGTGCCATTGGTCAGGAATGGAAGGCAGGTGGCATCCCCCTGGTATCAGAAGCCAGAGCATTTTGCTCTCCAGTGGCGCTGCTCCATCCCAGCTCAGACTGCCTCTGCCTCTGCCTGCAAAATGGAAGATGATCCAAGGAAAGCCTACCACTCTCTATCTTTGCTCTCCTCTGGGAAGCTTATGTCTCCTACCAGAGTGGAGTGGGCCTTGTCAGGATGCTCCTCACAGGCTCCAGAGTTCAGATGTTGTTGACTGCAGCTCAGCCCTGGGCATGATCACAGAGTGTGTAAGTATACTTTGTATGAAAATAAACCTCTCCTAACCTCTACCTGTGTCTCATCCTCACGTTCAACCTGAACCCAGCCATCCCATGATGTCATGATCCAGCAACCCCATAACACTTCCAGAAAGAACAAGCATGGGCAGGTGGGGTGTCACCTGAACACTGTCAGATGTTGCTCTGCAGCCCACTTCTATGTGGAGGGATCTGTAAGGGCCACAGCATGCAACAGTTTTGTTTAGTAAATGCATATTGAGTACCTGGCCCATGCTGGGTACAACAGGCAGAACACAGATAAATAAGAGATGGTATATGCCCTCGGGGTGCCTGTGGCCTAGCAGGGGAGGGAAGATCTGAATGTGGCCAGACTGAACGCAGGGCAAAGAGAGCAGGCAGCACTCATAGGAGACAGGCAGGGATGTGAGAGCCTAGGCTCTGAGATAGCAACTCGGCACCTTTTCAGTATTGATTTGCACGGTGGGGATGGCAGTAAAATCAGAGTAAGTGGGTAGGCGGAAGATTGTGTCTGCATTGACTGTCCCACCTGTGACTCACCTCCCTGGGAAGGCGCTGAGTTGTGCCTTTCTGCAGCCATTGAGCAGATAATCATGTGGTTGCCCCTTGAGGGGCTCCAGGATCCTGCTGGGGGTCATAGGCTCCCTCTACAGACCCAGAATTTTCCCCAAGCCCCCTGCTTCATGCCTTTGTGTCAGTGCTCTGTTTCTGTATTGCGAACCCATAGTTATCCAGAGGTGTGTAAATGCGTGTGCACAACCTTATGCACATACACACATACATGCTTGCTTGTACATAATGCGTCATTCCTAGAATTTAGAATGCAAAGATTACAGACTAAACAGAGATGCCTCCTGGCTGAACCAGTCTGCCACACAACTGGCTGCCTCTTGCCCCTCCTTCAAAGGAACCCTCACTTCCATGACTCCTCTCCCTGACTTTCAGTCTGGCCATGTCTCCAGGCTACTGAATTCTTGTGTGGCTCTCTCTCTCTCTGTTTCCTTTCAGCTCAATTTTTCTTCCTCTCTGACTGTTACATCTGTCACTGCATTTCTCTTAGATCCTCCCAGTGAATGGTGTGTGTGTGTTTCAAAGAGAGAGAAAGCGAGAGAGGCAGATCATCCCCTTTTGGAGTTTTCCTCCTTGATTTAGCTAGAGCTTCCTGCCCCAATGAAAGCAGAGATTGTCAGCTCTGGGAAATGACGATGTCCCTTGGCCTAGAGCTAACGCTGCAGTTTCCCTGTCATGGAGGACACCACAAAGCCACATAAGGGTGGAAGGTTACCCAAGAGCTGGTGCGTACTCTGCCTGGGCCCTAAAGGGTGGATGGGCGGTGTGAGGGTCAGGGAGGGAGGACAGGCTGGTCTCCTATCTTCTGGTTCTATGATCTGTGCATCCATAGAGAGCCTCCTTAGATGAATCTTTGCAACATTTCTTAAAAGTCTGTCTGAAATGATCTTAGGATTAGAAATGAAAATATCCAAATTCAGAGACACTAAATGGTGCTTCAAAGGCCATGCAACTGCTGGGTCATCTGGTAAACCCAGGCATAGCTCTGCCTTACTCTGTCTCCACTCGAAGCACCTGTGATTTCTCATGAAGGGGGAATTCTAAGGCTGGTGGCTAAGCACCGATTTTGCATGAGGAGGGCTGCTGTTGAGACGGAATCCTCTAATCAGGCTAGAGTCTTTGTCAGAAGCAGGGGCTTAAGAAGGCCCGACGATATTCAAGCTGTAGGTTGTCTGCTCAGAATCTGTAACAGCAGGATGCTGCAGCCAAGAGACAGAACCAGCAGTCCAACCCAGGTGCTCCAAAGGCATGTGCATTCCTGATTCCATATTAGCCACCTCTAGGCTAAACCCCAGCCCCAAGCACAAGCTCTTTGAGTTAGCATTTGTGCCTGCTCCCCCAGGGCAATTCATAATGTTTGCCACATTTGTTGTGTTTTTCTTTTTGATCAGAATTTGCTGTTTTGTCAACTGGTTTTGAAGGTTGGGCCTTTTATTTTTCTGAGCAGAAACAACAGAAATCTCAGGTGGGTGTGGAGGTGCAGGACATTCTCTCAGATGCTTTCAAAGCTGACAAGGCTATGCAGGAGACTGTCCATGACCCTTGCATTTCTCCAGTTCTCCATAGAAAACCCAAGGGCAATTGCAGGAGCAAGCTAATAACGGTTCATGTGGACTGGGAAAGGGAGAGAGAGTTGGACAGAACCTGGGAGTTGGGCTGGAGGAGGAATGAGCAGTCCAGAGAGAGGTGAGGGGCCAAGTGTGACATGAAGGAACCTACCTTTAAGGTAAAGGGATCTATGTCTCTCCCACAGGAAGGCCTGCTGTGAGGGTCATCAAAGCCCTCCTGGCTGGGAAAGTGAAAATAGTCATGGGTGCCATGTTGTGACACAGTGGGTTAAGCTGCGTCTTATACAGAAAGCTTCCCATATGAGCGCCAGTTTGAGTCCTGGCTCCGCTGTTTCCAATCCAGGTCCCTGCTAATGCACTGGAAAAGCAGCAGAGGACGGCCCAAGTCCCTGGTCCCCTGCACCCATGTGGGAGACCGGGATGACATTTCAGAGTCATGGCTTAGGACTACTTCATCCCTGGCCATGGTGGCCCTTTGGGTTGTGAACTAGCAAATGGAAGCTTTCTTTTTCTACCCTACCCTCTCTTTCTTTGTACCTTTCAAATTAGTCAAATGAATCTTTTTTTTTTTTATTATAAGGAGAGTAATCAGGGAAAGAGATAGAGTAAGGAATCAGCTTTTTGTATGTTAATGCCAAACTCACACATGAGCTTTGTGGAGCCTATTACTAAGTGTTGTAAATCCTCTGAGCCTCTGTCTGTTTTGTCTGTTCATCTGTCTTTTGCTTACCTGACCACTGAGTGTATAAGGGGCCAGCATGACCTCACTGGTGGTCTGGTGTTGTTGGGCAGGTGATACAAGGTGTCTTAGTCTGTTTGCTGTTACTAAGAACACAATCACACAGACTAGACAAGTTACAGGGAAAAGAGGTTTATTTTGGCTTATGATCCTGGTCCAAGCTCAAGGGATTGCATGTGGTAATGGCCGTCTTGCAGACAGAGTCCCACGGTGGCACAGGGAAACTCACAGTGAGAGAGACTGGGTGTTTCAGAAGCTTACTGGCCTTCAGAGCAGACTCATTAATCCACATGAATGGATTTATTCATGAGGCCAGAAGTCTCATTACCTTTCATAGCCCCACCTGATTCTGCTTTTTAGCATCACTGAATGGGGATTCAGTTTCACCTGAGTTTCTGCAGGTATAAATGGTAGTGGAACCACAGCAGGGGTTCCTCTTTTGGGTCCCACTGCTGTCAAGGGTAGAGAGGAATATGTCCATATCATTCTCTCTTTGTTCAAAATAAATATTTATTTGTTTGAAAATCAGTAACAGGAAGAGAGGGAGAAGACAGAGAGGAGATGGGGAGAAAAAGAGGCAGGAGAGGGAAAGAGATAGAAAGGGTGAAGGAGAGAGAGAAATATCTTCCATCCACTCAGTGGTTCATTTTCCAAACGGCTGGGGTTGGGCCAGCCCAAAGCCAATAACTCCATCCCATCTCCCACCTGTGTGGCAGCAGCCCACATAATTGGGTCATTCTCCACTACTTTCCCAGGAACATCAACAGGGAGCTGGACCAGAGGCAGAACAGTTGGAACATGAACTGGCACTCATAGGATATGCTGACATTGCAAGCAATGGCTTAACCCACTGTACCACAACCCTAGTCTGGTATCATTCCTTCTTACTGTTCTTGACTTTGACATAGATCACTGTTTGGGACATCAGCCTTCCCTTGTTTAAAGTGCTGCTTCCCTTGAAACAAGGAGGCTGGGGAGGGGAGACCTGCTTGGGTTTCAGTCCTGGCCATCTGCAGGTGCCAGATAATGGTCACATCTGCAATGTCCTTTTGCAGGTGAGGAACCAGGCATCAAGAATGGGTATGGCTGGCCACTGCTCTCACCAGTAAAAGTGATCTACAGTTCTGGCTTAGCTTCTTCCTACTGTATTGTCTACATTTATGAGGCCCATTATATGTTGCACTCAGCAGTTAGCATATTGCATGCCAGGCAAATGCCTCTCTGCCCCTTGCTGATGGTGTGGGAGGAGGAGATGAACAATGAAGTAAGCTGTAACAACGTGAGCGAGGGAGGCCTGCAACGGAGTGACATGGGATGTGCTGGAGCGTGCAGGGAGGACTTGTTCTCTGGTATGGCACCTGCCATCGTGAAGGATTCCTGGAAGACGTGACACTGAGGCCAAGCTGCAACCTGAAGGGTAAGCAAGAATTACACAGAGAAGTGGGGGTGGGATGGCTGAGCTGGAGGGAGAGTGTCCCAGGCAAGGAGACGTATGGGCAAGTTTCTGGCCATGGAAGGGAGCATGTTTCCTTTAAGGAACTGGAAAAAGGCACAGCAGGGCTAGAAAACACAAGGCAGGTGGGGCTGGCAGGACCTAACACGGGGAAGTCATCGTCCTTTGGAGATGGTCAGTTTCTCAAGAGCAAGGACTTCATCTTTTGTCACCCTCGTGAGTTGGACAGTTCAGGACTAGGCGCCACACCAGATGTTTCATGTTGGAATAAATCCATCTGTGAAGGTAAAAATACACATTCCAGAAAATCCCTAGAAATGTCCGAGCCTTTCATCCTCTGAGGCGGGGAACGACAGAAAGGCAGCTTGTCCAAGCAGGCGGGGGACACGGGTGGTTGAGTGGCTCCTACTTCCACTGGCTCCCCTATGGTAAAGCAGGAGGTGTTTCCTGCCTCTCTGAGGATCCTGCTCTGTGGCCTGAACACTCCCTCCGAAGCTCACATCAGTTCCAGATTATTGCCATCGTCTCTGAAGCAAAGGGAAACATTGGCCTGTTTTCTCCCCATCTTGCTGCTCATTTGCCCTTCCACCTTAGTAGGAACCAACCAGATGCCCACTCTGGACCTTAGACTTCCCAGCATCTCCAGACTGTGAATCAAACATGGATGACTTCAGCAGCTGGTGAAGTTAGGTTACAGTAGCAGACAGCAGAACAGACCCTTACCAGCGACTGCAGGGCTCGGGGGCACTATGCACCTCCATTCCAGCCTCCCTTACCAGTCTCTCCCTGCCTATTCCTCATGGACTTGGGATGGTCATCCCAGGGTGGTTGGGGTTCTTCTAGCTCAAGAATGAGGGCTTAGTGAATGTCTGGAAATGTGACCCGGGGAAGGCATGGCACAGACAGATCAAGAAAAGGAACTTGGGGTCAGTGCTGTGTATAGCAGGCAAAGCCACATCACGTGGTGCCAGTATCCCATAAGGGCGGATTCGAGTACGGGCCACTCCACTTGCTATCCAGATCCATGCTCCCGTGCCTGGAAAAGCAACAGAAGATGGCCCTTCAGCTATGTGAGTGACCTGGGTGAAGCTCCTGGCTCTTGGCTTCAGATTGGTCCAACTCTAACCATTATGGCTATTTGGGGAGTAAATCAGCAGATGGAAGATCTCTCACTCTCATTCTCTCTCTCTGTTTCTCTGTAGCTTTACCTTTTAACCAAATACATTAATTAATTAAAAATAAATACAGGTACTGACAATGAGAGTCAAATTTGAATGAGCTAATTAGAATTCTTATGGCTGTGGACCCATCCATTGCTGGGACTCTTGGAAGCGTTCCCATTTGCCTGTACACACATGTACACAGGCGTACACACACATGCACACAACACAGCATTGCACACATTTACATGCCCACACACGTTTGTGCTCTCACGCATGTGCACACTAGTACAGGGTGGGCTTTCTTGTCTTATTCTCACTTGTGGGATGATGCTTTTCATTGCTTCTTGCTACTTTATTCTACATTTTTAGTCATTTTCCCTAATGAAACTATCAGGCAGAACTAATCCAAACATCGGCTTAATTAATCAACATTTGGCAGTCTATAAGCACACGCTCTGGTCCAAATTACTTGTGACAACTTTCTTAATACAGAACCAAAACAGCTACAGGGAGGCGGTGGCTCTGTCAGCCGGCTGCAGAGAACAGCCCTTTAATTCCTCTAATATATTTTAATAAAGTTGCAATAAACCTTTTGTCCCCAGGTATAACAGGGAGTATCTTGCTGCCAGACAGTGCCATTATTTTATTTTTAGTTCAATTAAAAAAAAAAAGAAAGAAAATGCCCTTGTGCTTTAGGTGTGCTGTCACCAAGAGCAGCTCCTGGCAGGTTTGGGGTTACACCCAAGGAGACCTTCAGGTTGGGTACTCAGACCAGAGGGCCCTGGATGGTCCAAGCTGCATCCAGCCAAGAGATTCAGGGCTGCCTGGTGATTGCTTCTAGAAGCCGCATTTCTCTGTCAGAGACCGACTTCGCAGCAGGCAGAAGTCAGAAGCAGAGTGATTGTCCTTCCCATTTGCTTATTGCTTTCTGGCTCCCAGAATATGTTCTTGCAGCTGGGTCTGTTTGCTTTCCCAATATCCCTGGGACATAGGTGATGCTGTCATTTGTTTTCTGTTGCTGGAGCAAAATGCTGCGGACTGGGTAAACGATAAATAATGCACGTTGATTCAGCTCACGATCCTGGAGGCTGGGAAAGCCAAGATCAAGGGGCCGCGTCTGGGAGAGCCTCTTCACTGCCTCACAACACAGTAGAAGGCAAATGAGCAGGCGTGAGACGGAGAGGAAATCCCACTGAGCTTGGCCCTTGTAGCTCCTGTGATTACAACGTTTGTTCACGCATGAGGGCAGAGCCATGGGCTAATCTTCTCTTTAAAAGCTCCACCTTTTAATACTATTACAATAGCAATTAAATTTCAACACGAGTTTTGAGGGGGGGGGACATTCAGCTGCAGCAGTGAGGGAGGGAGTCAGCTGGCATCATCATTCCTTTGGAATCTACTCAGGGCTGGGAATCAGACTACACTCCAGACATTTGGGGAGAACAAGATAGACATGGGTCCTGACTTGCCAGACATCTTAATTTACCTCCCCTCCCCGAGCCTGTTCCCCACCCTCAGCTGTTCTGTCCTGTACCTTGCAACCTGACCTGCATTAACCTCATCTTTTGAGTCTTTTTGTGTTTGAATGTCTAATTGGGGTTTGGTTAATGAAAGCCATATTGGCAATGGGAAGAGATGCAGGCTGGGACATTTCTTTTCCTTGGCTTCCTTCCTGCTGATCTGTAGACTACCAGCACTGTGTTTCTCTGCCCAAGGTCCCAGCCCCTGTTTCTCCTCTTTCAGCTCTGACTCTCTTCAGACCCTGGTATCCACTCTCTTTTAGGCCCTTCAGAACTAGGTCTTCCAGCAATGATTTCACATCCTGATCACCCCTGGAGCACCTCAAACTTTCAAAATCAATTACCTGGCTCAAATATACTATCTTTTTTCTATGGGGATGTGAATTGGATCTCCTAGCTTCATTTAAAGTAGAGCCTGCTGACTAGTAAGTGAACACTTGCACAGAACTTAGTTGCCATGGTTGTATGTGTCCCCAAGGATGGGTACAATGTCCTTGAAGAGTGTCCAGCAGGGTCTCTAGGGGACCAGGAGGGAGTTTCCTGCAGGGGTGCCATGGCTGCTGCCACTGAAGAACCAATGAGAAATCGTCCATCAGAATTAAGGGGAGTAAGAGTAGGATAGGGGAGGGTGCTCCAGGCAGATAAAGCAACATGTTGAAGCCTTGGAGGTGGGAATGAACTTCACTGGAAGAAGGCTGACATCAGTGTGAATGGAGCCTTTCATTCCTTTTTCACCTCCCTCCCTGAAGGTTTACTTATTTGAAAATCCAAGCTACAGAGAGAAGGAAAGACAGAAAAACAAAGAGGTCTTCCATCCACTGGTACATTCCCCAAACTGCTGCAATGGCTAAGGTGGAGCCAGGCCTAAGTTTGGGGATCAGAAGCTTCTTCTGGGTCTTCTTCTTGGGTGACAGGGGTGCAGGCACTTGGTCCATCTTCTACAGCTTTCCCTGGTGCATTAGCAGGGAGCTGGATCAGACGTAGAGCAGCTGGGACATAAATTGGTGCCCTTATAGGATGCTGGAGGCACAGGAAGCAGTTTTATCCACTATGCCACAATGCCTGCCTTTAAATGAAACCCTTTTAAAAAATCAGGATGAATAATGGCTGAAACCTCTGTGGATACAAGATAGAGGAGGGAAGGGACAAAAAACTGACCCAGCTGGATTCGGGACTGGGACTAGTGTGAGGCAGTGAGGCCCTGAGAATGCACATAGAAAGGAGGTACCCACCATGAGGGTCTCATGAAGGTAGTATCAGCTTCAACTTTGCACTCTGCACTCATCACTTGCCTCATTGATAGTGGGCTTCTGACAGGGGGTGAAAATGAAGACAAATTGTCAGAAAGTTACATTTGAATGAGGATAAATCAGAGAACAAAGTAAATTTCTATTAAGTCATGGACAGGGTTACTGTTCAACCACTGAGGGATAGCACTATGGAAAGAGCATTGCCAGAGACACTGATGGGATCTTTGGGTGTCCAGTGTTTACCCAGGGCTGTGCTGCATCTTGCCCCTGTGGCTGATTCTCTGGCCCTTCTGCAGGTATGACCAGTACAGTATACCTGGACCGCTTATCATCAATCACATGCATAGACTGTCCAGGGCTCAGAGCCCTCAGGCAAACAAAGCCACTGCTGTCAAGCACGACATCCAAAAATACTTGGACATGATTTCTCAGATGCTGAGGACAAAAGCACTCTTTTTGGGAAAAATGAATTCTGGGACCGGCATTGTGGTACATTAGGTTAAGCCACTGCCTGTGATGTTGGCATCCTGCACGAGCATAGGTGTAAGTTCTGGCTGGCCAGCCTCTAGTTCAGCTCCCTGCTAATGTGCCTGGGAAAGCAATGGAAGATGGCCCAAGTGCTTAGGCCCCTACCAGATATGGGAGACTCAGATGGAGTTCTAGGATCCTTCTTATGGCCTAGCTTAGCTCCAGTGACCGTGACCATTTGAGAAATGAACAATGGAAGATCTTTCTGTGTCTCTTCCTCTCTCTGTGTTACTCTGCTTCTCAAATACTTTTAAAAGAATAAATGGAAAGCAAAACAAACAAGAGGCTCTAAAGTACCCTTTGGTTCTAGTGGAGACCCTCTGTGTGTCTGCTGGCAGCCCCTGGGCTTGTGGGAAGCTGTCTTAGCCTGCAGGACCGAGCCAGGATGACTGGCATCTGTTTCTCAGCTGGTAGATGAAGGGTTTAGGGGCCCTTCCTTCGATTTACAAAAACAGAATGCATTCACTGTTTTGTTGATTATAAAGTTACTGAATGTGTACTGTAAATTTTTCTAACAATGCATAATGTGGTCTATAGGAAGCACCCATCATGCAACATAATCCACAAGTGTATATAAAGCAGAAACTTCACCATCATTCAAGAAATAACTGTTCCTAAATTTTTGGTTTATACTTTTCCATTTTTCCTATGCATATTTTAACTTTATAAATATGTAATCACTTTTAGCAAAAATGATATACTGCACACAGCACACTGCCACTTGCTCCCCCCTTTGCCATATATCATAGATACGACATACAAATGTCACTGTGTATAAAAGAACCTCATTTTTTGTGGAGACTGAAAGTGGTACAGTGTGAATGGGAACCATTTGCTATCACTCATTGATAGGCTGTGCCAGTTTTTCTTTTATAGCAAACAATGCGGCAATGACTATCCATTGTCCATATTTAATTTGGCGCCTTGCTAATATTCTGTAAGGGTAAATTCTGAAAAGGAGAATTGCTGGATGAAAGGCTATGTGTGCTTTGCAGTTTTATAAGATCCTGCCAAATTGTTCCATGCAAAGCTAATCCAATTTATGCTCCCATTGACAGAGTAGAGGGAACACCAAATTCCCACCAGCCTTGCCAGCAAGTTACTGATCATTCCCATAAACCCAAACATTTAAAGGGGAACCAGAATCATCCTCCCTCCCAGTGACACGAACCAGGCAGCTCTTCTTGCTCCAGTTCCATCCCTCGAGGCTTGGGTGGTAGGGCATGTATGAGATGCAGTCAATCTGGTGGGGATGTAGAAAATTATTTGTCATATGTACACATGTATACAAGTATACATGCACACATACACATACATACAAACATACGTGGACAGAAACACAAATAGGCTTGTAGAAGCACATGGAGACACAGACACACATGCACATCTATACACAAACACGCATAGACACATATACACACCATAATCGCTTCCCAGCCTGTCCCAGCCTTATGTCTTACATCCTATTCTTCACACCCTCTACCTCCAATCCACAAAGACTAACAGAAAAATAACAGCCCCCGTTTGCTGGTGGCAAAGCAGTATGTCATCAAAAAAAAAAAAAAAGAAAGAAAGAAAGAAAACAAGACCTCTTCACTCATCAGATGTCCTTCCAGCCCAACCTTGCAGGCTTGGGCCCAGAGCCCTTGGCTTATGAGCCATGTGCCACAGGGCAGGCACAGCTTTAGGGTAAGTCTGCAACATGGACAGAGCTGCTGTTGGACTCAGCTGCAGTTATGCTGGGGTGTGGGGAAAGCTGAGGAAAGTGTCAGATGAGGTGTCAGTCACATTGCGATGCAGGTGTGAACAGAACATGATGTGGCTATCCCTCTGTCGAGTGTGGACCCTCTCTTGGGAAGGCTTCCTTCCTGGCATCTGGCCCCTAGGCACGGAGGAGTTGTAATCCCCTCAGCTGGGCCACTCCCATGGGGAGGCAGCAGACAGGTGTTGTCACACCACTGTGGCTGTGTCAAGGATTATTCTAATTCTCTGTTTATCTCCTGGGCCAGCATGCCCGATGTTTTCAACCAGTGTGGTTTCCACTCTGAACTACTGTCCTCTGCAGCCCATTTTTTAAGTTGTTAGCAAGGTCCCAGGCTGCTGTTCTGAGAAAGGAACATAAGAGAAGCAAGATTCATTCCTTGTCTTTCTAGGCTGCCTGCAGCAGAATGTGTTGCACGTCTGCTTGTCACTGAGCCTCGCCCTGAGCTGTGGGGTCCTTAAATGAGAGGACATGGCCCTACCTCTTTGAGAGTGACCAGGTTATAGAGGCAGGCAGGTGGAGAGTGTATGTATGCTGACTGCTGTCACAAAGCCAATGACAGTGGCTCCTGGAGACGCTTTGGTGGAGGAGAGAATAGAAGATGAATAATACTTTATCAAGTGCCATCCTGGGGTCAGGTAGGGTCTTCCAGGGAAAAAAAACAAAGCATGTTCAGAGGTCTTTGGTGGAAATAGGTCTGGAACACTAATGTTTCAAGGCTTATATGGCTCAGGGTTGGGTGGGTATCTGTCCTGTTCCTCAGCTTATGATAAGTTTCTTGAGAGCAAAAGGGCGGGGGTGTATGCTTGGGTTCATTTTTGGGTGACTCTAAACATTCACACCCAAGGCATTGTGTGGGCTCCTAAGGAAAGGTGACTCAATCAGGGTTGCTAGCCTAGGAGAGAAAAAGAAAGAGGGAGAAAGAGAGAGAGAGAGAGAGAGAGAGAGAGAGAGAGAGAGAGAGAAGTCTTGCATCTGCTGGTTTATTTCCCAAATGGCCACACTGGCCAGAGCTTGGGCAGAGCAAAGGCAGGAGTCAGGAGCCTCTGGGTCTCCCACATGGGTGCAGGGTCCAAACACTCTGGCTATCCTCTGTTGCTTTCCCAGGCACATTAGCAGTGAAAGTTTTAACAGAAGTAGAGCTGGTAACCCTTCAGATGAGGGTGGGCCTCATTGAGCATAGAACATATACCTCCTGCACACTAGAAGCTCAGCTATTACAAGGCTCTTGGACTTGAACTGCAGCAAGTCTCCAGTAAGCTGGGTTGGACAAATGGAGCAACCAGGACTGACAGTGGCTTAGCTTGTTGCACCTCAATGGTCCTCCCCGGCTCTTTTTTTGTGTGTGAGGTCTTGCCACATCTGAAAGTGGCCTTCTGAGTAGTGGCAGTCATTTCTGTGATCCAGAGGGGAGCTAAGCCTAAGAAAGGACGGTGGCAGCAATGAGACCTGGAGCCACTGACTGGACCATTTACGGCACTCCTTCTCACTACTCTGATGGGGAGAGTCATCAATTTTCTGGTTAAAGCCAGTTGAGCGGAAGGAGTATTGATTGCAGGCCAAACCGCCCTCTGATACTTACAGAGATTGTTCTAAAAGGGATTTCCTCGCTGCATCTGGTACACTGTCTTGGATCTAGGCAGCAGCAACTGGCGAGTGAAGACCCTTTAGAGTCACACAAGGGATAGCAGGTGTAGCCATGGAAAACACTCACCACTTTCTTACCACCAAGCCAGTGATGGATGGAGGGGAGCAAGGAGTCAGCAGGCATTTATCTTCTACCTGCCGAGTGACTACATGGGGGCTACGTCCTATTCTGAGGGCCATTCGGACCCCATGCTCTGGTATGACCCTTCAGACTCTCCGGATCCCTGATAAATTATCTGACTGAACCCTTTAAGCTGCTTTACTAAAAAGAACAAAGTGGCTATGGCCAAGGTTGCAATGGAGGGTGGAAGACAGGCAGTTTATTCTTCAGAGACTGCCCGTGTTGCACTCCCCCAGACCAGCCAGAAAAGGGCTTTCTCTGCAGATGTGGAGCAGAGGGACTTTGAAGTGCCTGAACTCCACAGGGAACACAGAGAGTGGCATGGGGGAGATAATGGCATTTGGGACAACTTCTCAGAATCGGTGCCAAGGGCTGTGCAGGGAATGGCACTGCCTATGTTTGCAGGTTAGTGGATGGGAAGGGGAGGGCAGCTGCCCAAAAGGCAATGGATGCTGTGAATCTTGGGTGCCCAGCAGAGAACTCTGAGGGTGGGACAGCATCCCAGCTTCACACTGCCAGAGCAGCTACTAGGCTACGTTTCAGGATCAAAGACTTCTTCAGCTTTCTTTCTGATCTTCCTTTTGTCTCCTGACCTCTGGTATCTGGAGTTCAGCTGCTCTGTGGGTGCTAGGGTTACCCCTCCCCGTTCCCAGCCTCCACTGAGGTCTTTTGGTACCAACATACTCTGCTATAGTCTTTCCCTGTTTGCAATCCCAAGTTCACCCACATTGCTGTTTTCTGGGTGGGTGGGCATCAGAGGAGTGTCAAAAAGGCATCTTGCTGAACAAATTCACACTGAACCATAAATGACTGCAAGGTCTTGGTGAAAACTTCATCCTGCCTTTTTCTTTATCTTTCTCACTTTTCCCCAACAGAAAATGTACTAAATTGACTCAGTCTTCAATTGCCAAAACTGTTGGCAGAGTGACAGAAGAGAAGAGACCATTTTCTAAGAAAGACAATTTGGAGGTAGTGTTCACTGGGACAGGTATTCAATTTTCTCTTTTATGTGGCTTTCGTCAACCTCAAAAACACCCTACATTGTCAATTTAGGACATCCCTACCTTCTGGAAAGATACAGGGAAGGGGGACGGAAGGAAGGAAGCAATGAAGGAAGGAAGGAAAGAGGGAAAGAATAAAAGAAGGAAAGAAGGAAGGAAAGAAGAAAGAAAGGGAATGAGGGAAGAAGGGAGAGGGAGGGAGGGAGAAGTAGAGGAAGGAAGGGAAGGAAGAACTGAACAACCTAGGAAATCTGCCCTCCATGGATCTGCTGTGACTTTGAGCTTGACTTTGAAACCTGTGTTGAGGGAAAGAGCTTGAGCTTTGCCTAGAGATGGACAGGGATAGGGATAAGTAGATTTAGGGGACTAGGGCATGGCCATAGGAAGCAGAGAAGAACAGGAGTTGGGTTTTGGTAAAAGTGGCTATGGCTGGCGATGTCTGGACTTGGCTTTGATCTGCCTGGTGCCAAGTGCACGATTATGCAATGATGTTCTGACTCCAGAGCCTTGATTCTCAAAATGGGTTCCCCAGCTATCTGAGGGGATACCTAGCAATGTGCCAGAAGGGTCAAAGCCACAGGGTAGTTTCATGCATCCTCCTGGGGCCACGTTCTTCTTTGGTAGAAGAACATTGCTTTCATATGAGAATGGATAAGCAGAAACTATGGCAGAGACTACAATATCTGCTGCCACTTGTTACCTAGAACAGAGGCAGTTGGAAGGATCTGTATGGGCTGTGATCCAGAAGGAAGGTCTTGGACAAGCTTGGCAATACCAGGAGTTACCCATTTAAGTGCTGGGTGGTGAGAAGGACTGGAATCCTCAGGGAGAGACTGGGCAGCAGCCAGGGAAGTTTGAGGGTAAGGGCTCAGGACCACATCCATTTGCAGAGAAGCAGTCTAGCAATGTGACAAATGGCTGGGAAATTTTCCAGAAGCCCACTGGCTTTTATTTTTCATTAAGGGGCAACTGGGAAGAGCAATGCTTTGACTAAAGGGGGTGACTCCAAGTGGCAGTTAGGAACATTGGGTTAAAGAAGGGATTTTTCAAGGTACAGTCCTGACCTTGCAGCCCCCCCCAGATTGCAGGGTCCAGATGACTATCTTGTTGGTCCTTGCAGATTTAGCTGAAGTGGTCTACCCCTGCTAGTACAGTCAGGCAAGTTCTCTAAGCTTCACCGCCTCAGCACAGTCTCACTGTTAAGAGAGCAAGGCCCACTCCATAGACTCACCTGATTTTAACTATAAGTATTTTCTTCACAAGTGCTTTGACGGGAGAAAAATAAACCACATCCAGACTCTTAGCAATACATCAAGGATACTTGAATGCATTTGAAATATAATGAGTATGCAGCTGTAAAAGACATGCCTTGTAAGAATCTTCTGAAATAAGGAATAAAACAAATGATCCTGCCTTTGTGTCTCACCTCAGAGAGCCCTTGGTGCTCTCCCCAAATCAAAGACTCAGGTATAAATTACAGTTAGTAATTAGGCTTTTTCATACCAGTGTCACAGTCAACACCAGGCAGGCAAACCTTCCATCTCCAGTTTAGCTACTGTGGGTGGTGTCTCTATGCCAAGCGGGATGGAGAGGCAGTGACACCCAGCACTGCTCAGCTGACACAACTCACTTCTCACAAGGATCTTGGAAAAGGCTGTAGGTGTCCTCTACATGTCCTACAGCCAACTGGTCACATGACCCAATTCTACAGGGTAGTCTGCTGAAGTTTCTGTGAAAGATTTTATTCCCTTCTGAAAGGTGGGTGTTCAGAACAGTGGCTGAAGATGCCACTGAGGATGGTTCAAATCACAACTACCCTGATTCTGATCCAGCTTCCTGCTAATGCCCATCCTTGGAGGCAGCAGTGACAATGGCTCAAGTGCATGGGTCCCAAGTACCTGGAAAATCCAGAAGATCTGGGATTTGGCCTATCCCAGGGCTGGCTGAGAGTAAACGCAGCAAACAGAAGGCCTCTCTGTCTCCTTTCAAATAAACTGAAAAAATTAACTAACATGGAATGATGGTGAGAAGGCACTTTTCTTTTCCTCTTGTACTGTTGTGAGTAGCACGATGTAACATGTGCTACAAGTAACATGTGTAACAAGTGGTATGGAGGTGGTCCTGTGAGCAGAGAGAAGAGGAGCAAGATTCACTGAAGATGGCAGGGTTGGTGGATGCAGGTGGTCCACATCTTTCTGAGTGAGCACTTGTTCAGTCCAGGAAACTTGTTCTTGTCCCTGAGAAGTTGATTGCCAGACAAGGAAGTTCCTCCTTGACTCCAGGTTGAGTCCCATGTGCTGCTGGTGGTGCTGAGAGCATCCTGTATCAGGTTGGATAAGCTAGACTGTGCACTGTAACATGTTAAATTAAAACTCCTGGTGGTTAAGCACAGAAGGGCTATTTCTCACCCTCTTAATGCTGGTGATGGAGAGGTGAGTAGCACTCCCAAGCCTGTGGTGATGTCACTGCAGCTTCCAAGACCCTGAAGGCAGAAGGAGAGACAGGTGGCACTACATGGTTGAAGTCCAGGCCTGCAGGGAGTGAATGTGGCTTCTGTCCATGTCCCATGGACCAGGCCCTCTTCAACTTTGCAGGGAGCACCTAGCAATGTCTGTGCTGATCC
This sequence comes from Ochotona curzoniae, assembly GCF_017591425.1. Taxonomy (NCBI): domain Eukaryota; kingdom Metazoa; phylum Chordata; class Mammalia; order Lagomorpha; family Ochotonidae; genus Ochotona; species Ochotona curzoniae. The sequence continues at coordinate 6,302,522 of NW_024466004.1, read as the reverse complement.
ATAATCTTGATCCTTCCATGAGGAAGTCACCCTATCTTTCAACAAATATTTGTACAACCTATTTGCAGCAGGTGAGCTATAGGAATATCAAAAGGAGATTTATTTGGCTCTTACAGCATTATATGTCTAGTCATTAGAGCATCCGGCACATAGGAGACACTGAATAAATTAGCAAGAAAACACACACACACATACACACATGATCTATCAAACATCCCGCTCCTCAAGGAGCTTAGCATCCAGCAAGGAGTCAGACAGAAGATTCGCTGAGGGACAGGTGACTGATGCTCTCACAAGGGCAGCGGAGAGATACTGGGGGTGGGATTCAGAGGCTCAAAGATCAGCTTGATTTGAAGAAATTAGAAAAGGCATCAGAGAAGAGACAACCCATGGCTAGGATCTCAAAGGATGATGAAATTGCCAAGTGCTGCAAAGGGAAGGCTGGGAATCTAAAGACAAGTGTAAATGCCTGGGCATGGCCCCTGTGCAAGTGGAAGGCAGAATGTGGAGGGCCAGGTTTTGGGGTAGAGTTAGAGAACATTCTTGCTTAGGCTGTACACTACCTTCACTTGGGCTGCTCTTTGGGGTACACCAATGTTTAGGCTCCATTTCCAAAATGCTTAAGTGGCCTTCTCTGGCTTGGGGCCTGAACATTCCACGTTTGAGACAAGCTCACAGATGATTCTAATTGCAGGTGTGAATCCTGTTGCACTAGAGGGAGATCAGGGTAGACTTAAGATCTTGCTTATCATCCTTGGGAATGGAAATGGAGTCCGTGGAAACAGACCTCTCCCTCCTCCCTGGCCTTAGCTCCTTTTAAGGCACACTTCAGGGTGAGGTTGGTAGGGGATGGTTGCAGAAGATTTGCTTTGTCATGGTTTTCCCTCTGCTCACAGTGCCTTCTCTGCACAGATGGACTCCCACCTCCCTTATCTGCAGGGTCTGGATGTGGGAAGCACCTGTGTAGTCAAGAAAGTCCCAGCCTCACCTTACGGAGGTTGCTGAGACAGATGGGGCGGATGTCAACCTGCCTTCCCAAGTAACCGCCAGGTGCAGGGAAGCCCGTGGGCATCCAGTAATCCTGGCTCCTGGGCCTTGCCTTGCTCGGTGATCTCACAATGTTCTCCTCCATGCAGTACACCCCAGAGCCATTTAGAGCTGGGCAGGCAGGGTGGATTCTGATGGATCAGGGTTGCAGATTCTGTGTTTGCCCCTTTGTCCTCCAGGCTTGGATTGGTTCTGCCATTCACGACTCCCTGCTGTTGGGCTCTGCCTGACTAGAACCCTCCCAGCTGCTGCTGCTTCTGTAGCCTGCACCTCCATCTCCCCACGTGGGGCATGTTCCTAGATGCAGATCAATTTTCCCACCATCCGGCAGTGAGCTTGCTGCAGGGGCAGCCATAGCGCCCACTCTGAAGCCAAGGAGGAGTTTTGTCTGTGTTGCTGTCAGATGCGGCAAATGGCAGATCCCAACATCTAACGGCTCCCAAACATCCAGTCTCCAATCCTGCCTACTGCTGCGTTGGCCTGAAGCTTAAGTTCTGAGACTCTGCTCTGAGTAGACCCTCTTAGCTTGTACTTTCAGGGCTTTAAAAGGGTTTTAATGTTTTTTAATTATTGGAAAGACACACACACACACACACACACACACAGAGAGAGAGAGAGAATATCTTTCATCTGCTGGTTCATTCTCCAAATGCCCATGACACATAGGGCTGGGCCAGGCCAAAGGCAGGAGCAAGGAACTTTCTTGGGTCTCATGTGTGGGTGAAAGGAACCTAAGTACCTGTGCTGGCTCCTGCTGCCTGCCAGGAAGCACATTAGCAGGAAGCTGATCAGAGCAGAGTAGCCAAGACTCAAACCAGGCACTCTAATATGGGATGTGGGTGCTGCAAGGGGTAGCTTAATTGCTCTGCAAAACGCCAGCCCCACAAGGAACATGGGAGGAGTTGAATGGAAAGCTGATGGTCCTTCAAATGGCAGTTGAAGGCTTGAAGAGTACACCTTTTCCAGGCTAGAAGGAGTTTAGCTTCCACAAGGACCTTGGACTTGAACTGCAACATAGTCTTCACCCTGTGACTCCAGCCTGCAAGCTGGCCCTTTCATCAGCATGGACTTGCTACCTCCATATCTGTGTGGGCCAGTTTCTTAAAATAAACTCTTCAGGAACACAAACAGGCATCCTCCTAGTTCTTTCTCTGGGTAGCTGTAATATGAATTTCATATTGAGGAAGTTTCACCTGCTGAAACTGTCAGCTATGAAGATGGGCCAGACCAAAGCTGGGAACCTGGAACTCCATTCTGATCTCCCACATGGGAGGTAAGGGCCCAAACATTGGACTATCTGCTATTGTTTTCCTAGGCACATTTGCAGGGGGCTGGATCAAAAGTTGAGTAGCTGGGACTTGAACTGGCACTCTCATACGGGAAATTGGCATTTTAAGTGGCAGCGATGTCTTGTCGGGGTTTTAACACACTGCCCTGTCTTGGGTTCTGGCTTTTCTGTCCTCCCTCTGATCTTACATGCCCCTGTGGTCTTTGCATGTAGTCTGGTTCTGTTTCCAGAGGCTCGGTTTGGGCTCTGGTCTTTGGGTCCTGGATACTGAGCAGTTGCACTTTATGTGTCTAATGATTTATTGTTTTCAAAGTATGTTACAAAAGTTATCTTTTTTAAACATTACTGTGCTGAAGAGGGCTTACATGACTCACCCAAGGTTGCACAATTAATAAATTGCAGACCCAAGGGTCGAATTCTTCAGACTCAAAATCCCATGTTTGTCTCTAAACCAAGCTGACAGGCCACATGACCTGTCACATGAGAGAGCTCTTAGCCATGTAGGATTCCCCTGTGGAGGGGAGAGAGCTGGAGACTCCCTCCTCAAGGATGAAAATCACATACTTCTTGATTTCCTGGATGAACAAGTGCAAAGACTGAGGCAGGCACCCTCTAGAGCTGGCCCGGTTTCCTGGCTCTCGCTGCCAGGGTGATCGGTCCATGATTCACGGCCACACGGGGACTTTATGAGCCTGTGATTGAGCAGTAATCACCAGCTGTGAGGCTGACATGAGATTATGGAGCCATGCAGGTGAAGAAGTTACTACACTTTCGCAGAATGTTCTGGCAGCCGTGGGGAGCCAGTCCTGAGCATAGGGGCTTTTCTGGGAGTGGGCCAGAGAAAGGCAGGGTGAGGGGAGCGTTGGGTGGTACTTCTGGGCCCATGTTGTGGCTGTGCATGTGACAATGAGGATTTGGAGGGCAGAGGACTGAGTTCACCACAGTCCTTACTTAGCTCATGGTCCTTAGCTCCCTTCCTCTCACATGCCACATCCAACCTAACCACAAATAGATCCAATCTCTGTTCATCACTCACCCACACTTCATCCGCAGCCTCCTACGGGCCTTGCTCCCTCCTCACTCTCCTCCCCTGCTCTCCTCCCCCACACCCTATTCTCAGTGCAGCAGCAGGAGTGATCTTGTTCCAAACTGTTTCTTTGGGCCAGCTGTGGTAGCCTAGTGGTTCAAGTCCTCACCTTGAATGTCCCGGGATCCCAGATGGGCACCGGTTCATGTCCCAGCTGCTCCACTTCCCATCCAGCTCCCTGCTTGTGGCCTGGGAAAGCAGTGGAGGATGGACCAAAGCCTTGGGACCCTACACCCATGTGGAAGACCCAGAAGAAGCTCCTGGCTCCTGGCTTTGGATTGGCTCAACTCTGGCTGTTGCAGCCACTTTGTGAGTATATCAGCATATGGAAGCTCTTTCTCTCTGTCTCTCCTTATCTCTGTAAATCTGCCTTTCTAATAAAAATAAATCTAAAAAAGAAAAGCTGTTTCTTTTCTGCTCAGAATCCAGTGATGACTCCCTACTTCTCAGAGAAAAAGTTAAAGTGTGTCCAGTAGTCCATCAGGGTCCCCTGCACTTCTCTGCACCCCAGCCCTTCTCTGCACCCCAGCCCTTCACTCACTCTCCCTCCGTCTCAACCCCCTGAGGGCTGCATACCAGTTGTTCTCTTGCTTAAAACCTCTACATGACCTACTTCTTTGGTTTTCCCTCGCCTTGGGTCACTGCTACTTCTAGCCCTAGACCATTCTGGGCCAAATCACAGGTCAGATGGGCCTTGCCCCTGGTGGGCTCCGCTAAACCCTGTGCCAGGGCCTGAGCTCCTCTGGGTGGCACTTCCTGGATGCCCGGCGCCCACACAGAAGCAGTGTTTTTATCCACATCGCTGCCCCACCCCACCCCACTAATGGGTGTTTTCAAGCAGCTTTTTCCACTCAAAGTCCTTTTCTTTTTATCCTGAAGAGGGAAATTACTTGCTTAATTTAATTTGTTTAATATTCTTGTTAAAAAATGAGGTTCAATTAAGATACCCAGAAAAATCATAATGTTCATTTAACAGTAGAATGGAATCTGAGTCCTGTGGATGCATTTTTTCCCTCTATTCTGTTTTTTTTTTTTTAAAGACTGCAAATCCAACTAAATGAATTACTGATCTTTATTAGATGCTTTAATTACAGGTTGCTAATGGAAATATTACTGAAATTAAATTCAAATGCACTAAGCAAGAAGGCGGCTTTCTGTGTCACTGGAACAACTACATCTCAAGACTTTGTCGATCTGGTCAATTGCGAAAACAACTGGGAAATCAGCCCCTGATTTGTGACAGACAGTTTATGGTCAGCTATCTCTCGTGGACTTGTGGACAGACATGACCATTCTAGGACAGGAGTGTCACGTTTGTGGAGCAGCGCTGCACACACGTGTTCAAACCCCACACCACCAGGATGGAGCTAGCCTGCAATGTCACCAAAGCTCCTACTCACAAGGGTGTCCAACCCTCTCCTACTCAGACCAGCTCCATGAGTGTTCCCTGTGAACACACATTCTCTCTACACACGTCTGCACCCAACTCACACTGTTTCTCCTCTCTGTGACGCACATGGACATGACTGGGCTTTGATGGCACAGAGAAGGCTCCTATAGGAAGCTCTTTGATGTACCATTAAATGTTCCCTCTCCCCAGGACAGTTATGGAGGATGTGCGGTCAAGGCCTTAGCTTTTCTATTGCTTCTGGCTGCCTGTCTGCACTGGTTCTCCATAGAGCTGTCAGCCACGCGGGAGACACACTTCCCTCTGAGGCCAGATGGTCTTGGGGGATGAGTTGTCTGGTGTTTCAAGACAGCTTGGATCACTTAACATTAAACTGGGATCTTTGCCACTCTGAGGCTGGTCAGTTCATTCTTAACCATGACCTGAAGGCCATGCTAACTTTGCAAACTGGATGTTTGGTATGACTTCAGAATTCCTGTGTGTGTTTATGCATGTGTACACACATGCTTTAAAACGTATTTATTTATCTGAAAGGAAGAGGGAGAGTGACATATAGAAGCATACAGAAGAAAATAGAGAGAGAGAGAGAGAGAGAGAAGACAGAAACTTCTTTCATTCCCCAGCTTGACTCCTCAAATGAATACAACAGACACTGGTCCAAATCTAGGAGCCTGGACCTTCTCCAAGTCTCCCAGGTGGGTACAGGCCCAGGCACTTGGGCCATCATCTTCTGCCTTCCCAGGCACATTAGCAGGAAGCTGGATGGGAAGCAGAGCAGCCTAGACTTGAACCCTCTAACATGAAATGCAGGCTGTGAGAACTGCATTTAGCCCACTGTGCCGCAATGCTGGCCCCTAGTCTACTGATCATGTCCTGTCATGTCCTCCAGTCCCTGTGTCAGTCGGTGCTGCAGTGATGAGTGACAGAACCCACTCTAGCTACTTTCAGTAGAACAGTAGTTAGCAAAAAGGTCCCAAGAATGTTGTAGGAATTTGGATCAGAGATGGTTATGGTATACACATGATAAGTGGTGCCCAAAGTTCATTACTGTTCTACCTGGAGGCTCCCCTAACCTTGATTGTTGACCTCAAAGTGAGGCCTTCCTGCCACTGTAACCAGAAGGCAAAATCCCCAACACCTGTTTCCTCTTACTTCAAGTCTAAATTTCTCACGAGTATGGCTCATTGGTGGAGCCCAGGTCTTGTGACTACCTTCCTTGCAAGGTAGGCTGGGTGGGAGAAGCTTCTTCTTCATGTGTGAGATGTCCCCCATGAACAAGACGTGTGTTCAGGGGATGCTGGTGGACAGGGTGAGCAGCATGTGACACATTCTGTGTCTTGCCCTATTCTCATTGTGTTCCTGCCATGCCCTGGGGAGACCACCACACTGGGTATCTCCTCATTGCCCAATTGTGTGTATGTTCCACCTTCTGTCCACCCCCAAGGACTGACCTGACTTCTAATTGGGTGAGACAAAGGGGGCTTGGCAAGAGAGGGGAGGGCCAGGCCAAAGAATTAAGCCTGGCGGGCTCACTAGGCTGGGCTGTGTCCTTGCTCTACGTTAGTGGCACTCTATTTTCCCTGTCTCTGGCCTCGTCAACTCCTTCTCTTTAGTCTTTTTTTCTTTTCTTTTTCTTTCTTTTTTTTTTGCCAGCACAGTGGCTGTCCCTGCTGTCCCTATTGCCTCATTTAAGCTTCTGGGCTCTCCTGGGAGCCTCTCCCACACTGTGCCTCCCCTGTCATCAGATTCCCTTTTTTAAATCCTTTGCAAATCACTGCTATCTATTGCTGATTGATGTTGATGAGATGGCTGCTGTGCTGCGACCTCCACTTCAGTAAGCACCTTCAGTCTTGATCTTCCTCTACCTCTTGGCTAGAGAGGGGCTCCTCCTTCCTAAGTGAGCCAGGTTCACTTGGCTTCTGACTCTGGCTGGTTTTGATGAGTCTCCTTTGGTGAAAGGATTTTACCCAAGAGTCTTGTGGGGTAATGTCCAGTCTGCAGGTCATAGCAGCCCCATGAAATCATTCGGTCTGGCTCTACCAAGACAAATGTAAAGTGAAATTTGAAATTCCATATGTCCACAGCAGGCTAATTTTTAGGCTGATACTTTTGTGTGGCCTGTGGATGATGCTGTAAATTTCCAAGCTTCTGCTGTAATCTTGGTGGCTACATTCACCCAGTATCTTTTATTGCTATGTCTGGGTATTATAGCTCCAGCCTTACTTCTGAGCCTGACTCGAGGTGCCCACCAGCAGCCATCTGGTGTCACTTGGGTGTCATGAACTCAACAAAAGTCAAACTCACCCATTGACCCCTCCCAGCACCCCACTTCACTCCCTGCATTTCAGAACTCAGTGAAGGCAAACCACCCTCTCAGTCTGCAAGCCCGCAAGTCTCCTCCTTCTGTCTCCCTTGCCTATTTCTTTCTCTTTCCATTTTTAACTGTTTCTTGTCCCAGTTCTCTTTTCTCTGACCCGCACTACTTATGCATTGTTCTGGGCTTTCATCCTATCATGGATAAAATCTAGTAGTTGCCTCCTTCCTGGCCTAGGTTTACCCTTGTCCAGTGAAAAGCATCTCAGCCACTCATGGAGCCAGACTAATGCTTATAAAAGGCAAATCACCCAGTCTAGATTCTGCTGAGGGTCCTTGGGTTCTGCTAAGAGTTGAGCCCAAGGCCTTTAGCCAGTCCCATGAGGCCTCCTTCTCCCTGCCTACCTCCTTAGCCTTGTTTCTTTTCCTTCCTTGTCTCCAAGGTTATGCTTTAATAAACTCACCTGCTTATAATTGCAGGCACAAACTAACTGTTCCACGCTGCCATGACCCTGTAGATGTGATGTCTCCAACCTAGAGTGTTGCTCAGCCCCTTGCTCACCTGCCACCTGCCACCTGCTCAAACTTCTGACTCCGCTCGTGGATTGCTTCTTTTAGGTTGATGTTGCCAGTGCAGAGAAAGATATGCATTCCATTTTTGACAGTATTCTTTATTCCCCATGTCTGTCATCTTTGCTAGGCTATAATCTCTCTGGTGTCCCTTAATCCTGTCTAGCACTGGGTACCACCAGACATGCTCAACTAACTGAACTAAGCCAAGGGTAGCAGAGAAGCTGGGTTGCAGGATCTCTGAAAGTTCTGATACTTCAGGGAGGCAGGATCTACAAGGAGGCACTTCTGCCCTTGCCCAAAGGCAGTTTGGGGTTCCCAGGGAGGATTCTGAAAGATCAAAGAGCCCCACAGTCTATCTCCTACAGTGCAGAGATCTAAGAGCTGAGGCTGGTAGCACACACATCCTGCAGAAGACCTTCAAGTTCTTACCACTGAGCTGGAAGCCTTACTCTAGCCAAGGTTAGATCGCCCAGGTTACCTCCCGACTCCCTGGTGCTTTCCCTCTCTGACAACACCCAGCTTTTATGTCTGCCATCCGCCCAAGGAACTTTTGCATTTTCATAAGCTGGAGGCAGCCATGAAGCAGCAAAGTTTTGAGCAGGAAACCCCAGTTTAAAATCTATCTACTCAGCAGCTCTGTAGTCCCGGCAGTTTCCCAACCCCACGTTTGTTCCCACTTTTTAAGTTGGAGTGATGTGTCCAATGCCTAGGCCATAGGTTGTTGTGAGGATCCATTGAGGTCATGGGCACCAGGCCCTGTGCTCATAGACTGGCCTTTCACCAGCATGCACTGAGTGGAAGCCATCATGGGCTTTGTTCCAATGGCCCCTTCCTTGAGTACTCCCACTGACTCAGAGCCAGCCTGTAGCAGTGTCCCTCCTCTGAGGGCTGCAAGTCTGTGTCCCAACACTCATGTTGGCACTTAGTCACTCAGAACCTTTGCCATGCCCCTGCATGCCAGCCATGTCTCAACCTCCACTGGACCTTAAGTCACTGGGGGACAAATATCACACCATGTAGCTTCTTCCAGTGGAGAATGAGGGGCAATGGGCAGCAGGTAACTTTTTGACACTTGGCAGGACCCTCCATGAATGTCTCCCCTTCCCTTTCTTGCCCAGACCCCTTCAAGTGCCCAGCACTGGGGGAAGATGGCAGTTTATGCATCTGCATGGAGGGTCTGGAGAATGGGGGTGAGGGGCGACATTATGGGAACCACTGTTTGGGAGGGGTGGTGTCAATAGGCCTTGCTTAGCTGCAGCCCTGGAGGGCTGAGCAGCTCCTGGAACATGTCCATTCTCTCTCACTCTGATGACTCAGGAGGCCTCTGGGCCGGTGGGGACCCAGCAGCTGACGGCTTGCCCTAAGCAGCCTCAGAGGTTCTGGCAGCTAAAGCAGGGCAGGTGTCCTCCAGAGAATGCAGAGCCTGGGAGGCTCTCCCTGATACTGGCTTGTGTGTTGCAGAGCGTGTGATTCTGCCAGTGTTCTAAGTCCCAACGTGAGGACCCATTTACAGCTGGAGGCACCTTGCCTCCCAGTCCCATTGGCTACTGGCAGAAACAGAGCTGGAAAAGAAGCTTCAGTAGCTTCCTCAGGAGCGTGAGGAGGGAGGGAGCCTGCCTCTGGGCAGAGCCCTCTCCTGGCCTGGCAACCCACAGGGGTTCACTGAGGGTCTTCCCCATAGCCAGGAACCTGGGGGTGGTGGCTCCTTGCTGCCCACACTCTGAACCGACTTACAGCTGCGCTTGTCATGCCTGCAGGGACAGAGCCTCCCACATGCCTTAACTGGATGTGAAAAGTTAAGTCAGGTGTAAATGGGAAGACTTAACAATGAAAGGAGAAGCCTACTAATTAATTCCGCCCTTTTTTGACCAGGACATGGTGCATGCACTTCACAGTCCACGTGCTTCTTTCAGCAACCCACTTGCCACCATTGCATAGCACCCTCACTCCTGGACACTCCCTTTCCTCACCTGAGGACTGGGGCAGAAGGGACAAAGTGTTAATTCTGGTTCCTGGAAGGCAGAAACCTGCGGGGCCACAAAGACATATGAACTATTCTCTTGTCAGATTGGAGCCAGGTTCGCCCACAAGCTGAACCCTCTCCCTGGACTCTCCTGTCTGGCCCCACCTCTCCTTTGGCATGTTTGAGTTTCAGGAAGTGCTGGGGGACTTTAAAAAGAGCTATAGGACAAGCTCCTGTCCTGACAGTGCTGGAGTGCAACTGGAACTTGTCGTCATAACACTGTTACCACCACCGCCATCATCATTGTCATCTTCACTGAGTGTGTCCAGGCACAAAGCAACACTCTGGGCACACTGTAAGTTATTCGGTTTCACAGGTTGTTAATGACTCTGGGGGGTGGGGGGAGATGCTTTTCGTCTCCCCATTTTACAGATGAGAAAGCAGAGGCTCTAAGAGGTAAAACTAAGTTATCCATAGTGGCCCAGCTGAAAATTGGCAAAACTGATCCTTGATCCTTGTTCTTTCGGCTGCTATGCTGTCCATTCCATTAGAAATGGCATAGTCTTTGGGGCCATGGCATAGTAGGCCGACTCTGCCTCCAGCACTGGCATCCCATATGGATGCTGGTTTGGGACCCAGCTGCTCCACTTCTCATCTATCTGCTAGGACAGCAGCAGCAGAGGATGGTCCAGTGTCTTGGGCCCCTGCATCCCATGTGGGAGACCAGGAAGAAACTTCAGGTTGCCTCAGCTCTGGCTCTCGTGACCATCTGGGGCTGAACTAGTGATTGGAAGATCTCTCCTCTTTCTCACTCTTTCCTTCTCTGTGGAACTCTACCTTTAAAATAAAAATAAAAGAAAAAAATTTAAAAAGGCACAGCCCCAGTGATGGAAATACATAGCCCCAAATTACCCACAGGCCAGGGGGAACTCCACTTTGTGCTCTGCCAGCTTAGAAGTCTCATGCAGGAGGGTGATGAAGGTTTGGGTGGGCAGAGATGCCTTCTGCTTTGAGATGGACCATTTTTTAAAAAGTATTGATTTATTTAAAGGCACAGCCACACACAAGGAAAGAAAGAGAAGTATCTTCCATCTACTGATTCTCTCCCAAGATGTCCTCAAGTGCCCAGATTGTGCCAAGCTGAAGCCAGGAGCCTGGCATTACATCCAGTCTTCTGTATGGGAAGTGGTGACCAAACACTTGAGTTACCTTTCACTGCTTTCCCTGGTGCAGTAGCAGCGTGCTGGATTAGAAGTGGAACAGCTAGGGCTCAAGCTGGAACCCGTACAGGGGGCTGACTTCAGAGGCAGCTTAACCCAGACAGGCTCTTACTAAGCATGGGAGCTTGCTTCCTTATTTCCCTGCCTCCAGGGCTGGTACAGGTTTCCTCCTCTCTGCCTCCCTCCCCGCCTACATTGACCTCAATACAGGAATTTGGATTTCTTCTGTGATGCATGCAGGAGACCTAGCTGGTCCCAGGGCCTGGGGAAGGAAACTCCGAGCCCAAGCCCTTTTCCCATCCCTGTGGAACTCTGCTGGCCATGCTATATCAGAGCCAGTGTTGCCTCCAGGACCTGTTGCCATGGCTCAGAGCTGTCCCACTCTGCAGGCTGTGTCTGGGGGCACAGCACTCTTTTCTGGCTAGAATAGAAATTCCCCAACAGCTGTCGTATCAAGGGACTGTTCATTCCACAGCCACATTTGTGTGCTTTGCTTTCATCTGAAGAGCACTCAGGGCCACATGCTGCGTGGAAGTCTCAAGGGCAGCTGCTGTGGTCAGCAGCGTGATTGCCTCCCTTTGAGAGCCTCAGAATGTGTAAGAGGTGCCAGAGGGTAAGCATCTTGTAGAGACCAGGGGCTCAGAAATGTCCTCAGGAAAAATCACATAGCCATGTGGCCCGATCCTGGAGCATATGTTGCAGGACTGGGCCACCTCAGTTGCTGACCCTCATGCAACAGTGGACAGCCAAACCAGATAAACACAAAAGGCAAAACAGGTGCTACACACTCGCTCTGCTTCTTCCCACTGGCCCAGAGAGTCCATATCCAGGACAGGGAACCGGAGGGTCTTCCCTGTGACAGATAAGATTGTGGCACAGGCAGGATAAATATGTATTTATTAAGTGTCAGTGAAAAGGGCATCATTTTTCTTACTCCACACAGCAGTGGGATGGTTAAGTGCTAGCATCATCCCTAATTTAAAGACATGGAAATTGGCGCTTAGGTAGATTGATGCTGATAAGATGTGAAGCTTATATTGGAAATGTGAGGCTCCCAGAACACCCATGCCGAGGGGTGGCGTGGATCCTGCCATGGTCTGAGTTCCTATGTTGAAGGTGCGATGCTGAGTGTGGTGGAGAGGGTGGCACCTTTAGGAGGTGGGGCCTAGTGGGAGGCCCTTCAGTCACTGTGGGCTGTCTTCCTGGGTGCTATCCTCCAGAATGCTATCTGTTTTTGGAGGGTCACTAGAGATTGGACCAATGGAGTGGCCTGAACTTGAACTTTCAGCCTCTAAATCTGTGAGCCAAATAAATCTCTTTTCTGGGAGGGCTGGCGTGATGCCTCAACTGGCTAACCCTCTGCCTGCAAGCACCAGGATCCCAAATGGGAACCAGTTTGTGTCTTGGCTGTTCAACTTTTTATTCAGCTCCCTGCATGTGGGAAAGCAGTGGGGGACAGCCCACGGCCTTGGGACACTGAACCCATGTAAGAGACCGGGAAGAAGCTCCTGGCTCCTGGCTTTGGGTCGGTTCAGCTCTGGCCATTGTGATCATTTGGAGAGTGAACCATCAAATGGAAGATCTTTCCCTAACTCTCCTTCTTTCTGTAAATCTGCTTTTCTAGTAACATAAATAAATCTTTTTAAAAATGCAACTGTTGGGCCCAGCGCGGTGGCGCAAGTGGTTAAGGTCCTCGCCTTGCACGCCCGGGATCCCATATGGGCGCCGGTTCTATCCCGGCAGCCCCATTTCCCTTCCAGCTCCCTGCCTGTGGCCCGGGAAAGCAGTCGAGGACGGCCCAAAGCTTTGGGACCCTGCACCCACGTGGGAGACCCGGAGGAGGCTCCTGGCTTCGGATCGGCGTAGTATCGGCCGTTGTGCTCACTTGGGGAGTGAATCATCGGACGGAAGATCCTCCTCTCTGTCTCTCCTCTCTGTATATCTGCCTTTCCAATAATAAAATAAATCTTTAAAAAAAATGCAACTGTTTTCTCTATAAAGTTAGCTTGCCTCTGGTATGCTGCTATCTTAACAAAGTGAATGAAACACAGATTTTATCCAGTGAATATTTATGGGCACCCAGTATGTGTCAGATAGTGCACTAAACATTGGAGATACAGTGATGAGCCAAACAAAAATGGGCCCTAGCTCTCAGGGCTCAAACAGCTCCACTCTCTAGGATCTGGACTCCGGGTAATAAGAACTGGCCACAGGGTAAGAGCCAGGGCACAGCAGCTAATGAAGCACGGCTTGGGACAGCATAGGCCTGGAACCTGCTTCTTCAGCTAAGAGGTTTTGAGTGGTGTAGTGGCCATGAGAACTGCACCTGTGGGGATGGTGGTGCCCTTGGGAGGAGGCATGGACTGCTGGGGAGATACCAGTCACTCTTGCATGACATGATGGGGATGGCAGGATGTGAGGTATGTGTGATTTGAGTGTTCTCTCAAGCTTGGAAGGCATTGCTTATGTATTCCAGGTCCTAACTGGAGGATTATCAGAGAGCTTGGAGACACTAATGTAAAATGTAATTGCACAGGGGTAGGTATCATGGCTCAAAGGCTAATCCTTTGCCTGTAAGAGCTGCATCCCATGTGGGTACCAGTTTGTGTTCTGGATACTCCATTTCCCATCTAGCTCTCTGCTGATGGCATGAGAAAACAGTGGAGGATGGCCCAAAGACTTGGGACCTTAAACTACGTGGGAGATCCAGAAACTCCTAGTTTCTGGCTTTGGATTGGCTCAGCTCTGGCTGTTACGGCCATCTGTGAAGTGAACCAGCCAATGGAAGATCTTTTCTGTCCTCTCTGTAAATCCACTTTTCCAATGAAAATAAGGATTTTTCGTTAAGTGTTAACATATAGAGTGGAGCATGAGGAGGTTTGGCCAGTGGGAGGACATGGGGAGACTTGATCAACCAGAGGTCTGAGACTAGGGGGAGGTCAAGTCACAGCAGGGGCCTTGTCCCAGGCATGGACAGTCAGGGGAGAGGAGAAGTAGGTGTCTGGAGCTTGGTTCTCTACCAAGTTGGATACTGAGAGATGATTCGCCATGACCAGAAGCCAAGCTGGAGGGAGGAGGCATCCCTAGAGAGCCCACATCTGTGGGGAGACCAGCTTCCTTCTCAGGGAGGCCCCCATTTGTTCCAGGTGATGGGATCTTCAATGTCATGTGCAGGGATGATGGGTTCTCTGGACATTTGTGCTGGGGGTTGCATTGTAGCATTTTGATCACATGTGTTTGATGCTCTGTTCACTTTTTTTTTTCCATTGCTTTTAAGATCCAGAAACCCCATCCAGGTCCCCCACACTTGGGCCTTCATCTGCTGCCTCCTCATATGCACAAGCAGGGAGCTGGATCAGACATGGAACAGTTGAGACACCAGTCGGGCTGCTGACATCATAAGTAGCAGCTTAAACAGTTACAACATAACACTGGCCCCTTGCCTCTTCATTTTTATATTTCTACAAAATCTGTTAGATGTCTTTTTAAAAAGAATCTATCCCTCATGGATTCTGGCCAAAAGGAGGCCAGAAGGTCTACATTTGCTATTAGTAATAAAAGCTGATGGTTACAGGATTTGGGAAAGCTATTCTAAAAGCTTTACTTCTTACAACACCCCAGTGAGATGGGTAGAGAAGGGAGTCAGGCACACCACCTAGCTTCCTAGAAGGCAGACAGCAGGTGAGAGGCATACCGCGTCAAGGCCCAGACATGCTGACCCTACAACCCTTGCCCTGAAGCATGGTGCTGCCGAAGGTGGGTGTGTGGGGCCAAGTCCCTCCAGGGGAGTGTGTACAGGCCTACCCCTGGAAACCATGTCATTATTTTGTGCCTCAAGGAGTCAGGGCTCTAGAGTTAGACCCCAGCTCATAGTGAGCCCTGGAAAAAGTCCTTCACCTCCCTGGGCCTAAATGTGGGAGTGGCATTAGGTCAAGTGGTGGTACACATGGCATCTCCTGGGGTGCTCTGCAGCCCTGCCCTGAGAGCTGTGCTTCTGCAGATTTGGTGTGCAGCTCTGGTGGAGATGAGGTGTCCAGGCCACCTCCAGCCACGCTACAGTGACTGTCATGATTTAGACTGCAGTGGACACTGGGGGTTAATATTTTGACCATTCTCCAAGGACACTAGAAGTTAATATTTTATCGATGGCCCCAAGGGCTTCTGCCAAGGGTTTTTCGAGGGGCTGAGTCAGTTGCTCGTCATGACAATCTGCATTGATGATACTTTTACTTTCCTCATTTACAGAAGAGGAAGTTGGTGTTCAAAGAGGTAGATGGGGGTCTCCAGGGCAACCAGCTTACAATGAACCCACCTGGGATTTGCACACAAACAACATGGCCAAAGTACCTGCCATCATATTGTTAAACCACATTGTCCCTTGTGGTGCAGTTCACAACCAGACGCCTGCCCCTAGATCTCCCACCTCACAATCTGCTCTTGTTGAATGGGCAGTGGAAATGCAACCTGTTTGTACCGGAGTAGGCAAGGGTCGCAGAAAGCCCTGGACTAGCTGAATGGTGAGACATCACAGAGCTTCTCATGAGAACTTGAACCTGAGAATTGGGTGATGCTGGCCCCTGGAGTAAGGAGGTCAGTGTTGGGACCAGAGTTGGCACCACAGAAACTCAATGCTTGGTGACCTTGAATTGATGGGGAGTGGGAGCTGTGCAAAGCAAGCAGGATCACAGCAAGGTAAATGGAGATAGGCGAGCAAAAAAGAGACTGAGAGATGAGAGAGACAAGCCTGCTGACATGGTCTGCACCACCTGAAGTTAGGATCCAGGTTCTCCTCCAGGTTTCAGTGACAGATTCCTCCAGCTAAGTGAACACTGTAGATTTCTGATCCTTGTGGTGAGATTATTTGCTGCAATTGTTGACCAGCTGCCCTTAGAAGGCTCCAGGATCAAATCGGGCAATGTCTGTGAAAGTGCTCACAGTGGTCTGTGAGGCCCTCTGCCACTTACAGGACACACTCATCTTGGTAAGGGTTGTGAGCTTAAGCATCACCCATGGATTGCCAGCAAGGGAGGTTAGGCTGACTTGCTGCGGACAGAGGGTAGATAAGGGAGCTGTGTAGAGGCAGTGGCTCTGCACAGATTGTCAGCTATAATAGATACAGACAGTGAGAGAGAGAGAAGACCTTCCGGGCAGGTAGTTGGTGTGAACGTACATGGTATGAAGAAGGTGCATGGTTCATACCCAGGCACTCGCAGGCAGAGGGATGGCAGGGGCTTACAGCAGCTGCGATGCAGGAGGGCTACGTTAGGAGAACACCAGGGAGTAGAGGTTTTTCTTCTATTCTGGGCAGCAAGGAGCCATTGGGAGTTATGGATCAGGTGTTGTTACAAAGGCCAAAGTGATTTGACAGATTGTCTGGGGAGGGAGACAAATTAAGAAGTCATTTGTGGGCCTGGCACAGTAGCCTAGTGGCTAAAGTCCTCGCTTTGCCTGTGCTGGGATTCCATATGGGTGCTGGTTCTAATCCCGGCAACCCTGCTTCCCATCCATCTCACTGCTTGTAGACTGTGAAAGCAGCTGATGGCGGCCCAAAGCCTTGGAACCCTGCACCCATGTGGGAGACCTAGAAGAAGCTCCAGGCTCCTGATTTCAGATCGGCTCAGCACCAGCTGCTGCAGCCACTTGGGGAGTGAGTCATCTGACAGAAGATCTTCCTCTCAGTCTCTCGTCCGCTCTGTATTTCTTTTTTTTTTTTTTTAAGTATGTAGCAACTTCCCAGTTTTATTTGCGATATATGAAAAATTTGACTGTTAATACCATTGAACTCAAACTTCTGTGTTTCTATCCACCTTCAGCATGGCTTTGATAATCCTGAGCACTTTTTTTTGGTATTTTAAAAATTATTATATTCCATGATACAGTTTTGTAGGTATATGGATTCCCCTCCCTGCCATTTCCCCTCCCCTCTTCTTTGTTCTCCCCATTTCCCGTACCCCATTCCCCCCATTACCACAGTAAAATAGGTCTTCAGAAATAGTCTCAAGTTCAAAATTCTGCTGTTTAACTGTATCATGCCATTGGAGGTTAGGTAATGCTAGAAAACCTAGTATCAAGTTGTCAAGGTATATTTAACTGTTTCACTGCTTTTATTCAGGAACAGAGATGCTTATCACAACATGTCTGTATTTCTGACTTTCCAATACAAATAAACAAGTCTTTTAAAAAAAGAAGGCATTTGCGGTCTCAAGGAATCAGAAAAAGTGATTTCTTAGCTAAAGAATAACATGGACTGGGTCATGGGTTGAACAACGGCCAACCCATTCACTCATCCAGCTAACAGAGGCTGTGGGCATGAACCTCCGGGCTACATAGCCTGCTGAAGATTTAGGGTGATTGAGATAGTGGGGTTCCTGCCCTCTGGATGCTTAAAGCCTGGCAGCGGTGGTGCATATTGGTATGACAGTATCAATCGAGAAGTTTTGTGTTGTGAGGAAATTTCTTCTACAACTGGGCCAGACAGGAGAAAGGAAGCAGGTGGATCAGGGAAGGCTCCCAGGAGTAGGATTCCCTGAGATGTGAAGGTAGAGGACAGGCGATCCAGGTGAAGGTCAAGTGGATAGTCAGAGGCCCAGTGTTCCAGGTCAAGTGGATGGTCAGAGTTCACCACAATGCTGAATGAACTGGGGTAGAGGCCTCGGCAGCAGGAGTCGAACTGGGCAGGGGGTGCCCAGCCCGTGTGGGTCAACAAGGTGTGAGGAAAGTTTTGATCTTCATCCTAAAGCAGTGGGAAGCAACAGGAAGCACATAGTTGGACTTGGGGTCTTAACAGTTTGCTTCAAATGTGGAAACAGGAGTGCATGGAAAGAGGATTCTGGGAGGCCTGTGAGGAGACTTCGGCTTGAAGCCAGAGCAGCAGGCTGATCACCACAAGTGCGACAGAGTTGATTGGCACATGTCAGGGCACTCAGACGACCCAATACAAGGCATAGGAGACCTGGGTGAGTGAGTTGTGTGCAGGTCCCAAAGACACGTCTTTCCCCATGTCCCTGATTTCTCAGGTTGTTCCAAAGGGGACATCCCAGCAGGTGCTTCACAGCCCCAGTAGAATGATGCTATAAGATTCCTGTATAGCTGGGGAAACAGGGGCATAAGTACACCAGAGTCGCTTGCTGGAGATCACACAGGCCTTCAGAGGCATAATTGAGAGTTGGTCTCGGGATGCTGGGGTTAGTCCCAAGCTCTGTGCTTTCTCATATCCCGTGTGCTATTGGCTTGGGAGGGGCTTTGGGTAGAGAAAACAGTATTGGTCGTTGACCTTGACCTTCCAATCTCAGGGAGACTATTCAAAAAGAACAATCCTGGAGACAGTGCATGTAGGCTTTTAGAGAGGGCTGAGGGTTCAGCCTTGATCTGGAGAGTTAGGTAGGGGTCACCCTGGAAGGCTCGTAGGTCTGGGGGTACCTTGTGGAAAGAACTCTCTCTCTCTGGGCCTTGTCTCTCCTCTCTTGCCTCATCCTCATTCCCAGCTATAGTTACCCAACTGGCCTGCTTTTTGCTGATCTCCTAATTAACAAAAGAGCCAATTGCTTGAATTTTTTAAAATTTCTATCTTAGGAAAGAAAGCAAGATGATTTTGCACAGGTCTGTCTGATTGCAGGATTAGCAAGTGCCTTCAACTTGCTTAATCCTTATTTAATTCCTTGATCAACTCGGTTCAGCTCAAAACAGGCTGCACCTAAGAAATTCAGGATAAAAGCTGTGTTTGGGGGAGTTAAGCACCGGCATTGTGCTTATGCTTTCATGGGACTGAACTGTACCTACATTCGTAATGAAAGGGGCAGGCAGACAAAGAAACAACTGCCATTGTGGAGCATGAATCTTGGAAATAATGCCTGGGAGATGGACAGGGACTTGGATGGGAGTCCAACTGGGTAGAGTCCCAAGCACTGGGAGCTCATGGCTGGTGCAGAATATACCCACATGATAGCTGGGTCCAGGCAAGAGGCAGGTTCATCCCAGGAATGGGAAATTTGTAGAGAGTTTGGCAGGGTACAGAGAATGGGGAGGCAGGGTACAGAGAAACACACTGAAGGATACAGTGGTCAGGGGCAAGAGCCAGGAGGGCTGCTCCCTCTCCTGCACCTGAAGAACCGAGAGGAAGGAACAGTCTTGGGCACCCAGAGCAAGCAAATGATATGAAGAGGACTCCTCCTACAGGAACTGCTCCCTGCCACTGAGGATCCCATGGAGTGGGACTGGGAAGGAGCACCGTGGTCTCATTCCCCCACTTCCCCATGGCCTGATGGTGATCCTCACTGACCCAACCCAATAGGAACAGGTTGTCCAAGGAAGCACCCCTCAAGTGCAGAAGGGGTGGGTATGGGAGACAGACACAGAGGTCAACAGAAAGATGCCCAGAGCAGCTCCCTGCAGGAACCCACATGGCCTTGCCTGTTTTACATGTGGTTGTTGGCTACGGAGGGAGGCTGCAGGTGGGTGGGGTTGAGGGACAAGCTAGGTTCTCAGATTTTTGCTGACTGATCCCAGCCCCCCGTTTCCTATACTCCAGTCCGGATGGCCATGTCCTCTTCTTCTTCCCCTGGTCAAAGGCTATTGGACTTCCATAGTTCACTAGGCAAAGGGAGCTGGTCTGAAAGAGTGTCCAGATTGACATGAATGTTCCTCTTACTGCACCCATTCATTCAGGGACAAGAGCAATGCCCAGGCTCCCAGACCTGGCTTTGGGCCCCAGAAGGTTTAGAGCCTGCTCCTCTGAAGATGGGGAGAAGGCATCTGTTCCAGGGGCGGGAGGCATAGGCCTAATTTGTCTTGAATCTCATCTTTTCCTGGTTTTGAGAATCTGCTGGAGTGCTGCTCTCTGGGGGATGCTCCACCCTCCCTCCTGGCTCTGGCTTAGACCAGTCCCTCTCTACCCCTTTCTTCCAGAAGTCTCCCCTCACTGCCCCAGTGGCATCTGCTCCCTTCTGCATAGGCCTCCCAGGCAGAGTTTCAGGACATGCCTCTGGGCATGTGTGTTTTAGGCCCACTGGACTATGATCTCCCTCAAGGAAAAATCTCTACAGGACATTCCCAACTCTCCCTCTGGCACCTGCCTCCACTAAGCCAATCTCTCTAGGGAATAGGGTGGCTGGGAGCAAGGCAGGATGCTCTGCAGTCACTTCACAATGCTGAGAAGTAACTTGTCTCCCTGGTTCTGGAGGCAGAGAGGGGCCCTTGACCAGGGCAATAGTTTTAGCATTTTAGGAGCTAGGACTGTTGGAGTTAAACAGGAGCAGGGAGCTCACCAGCCTGATGATTTGCATGTTTTAGCTATGAAATCTCCCATTTCCCCCAGGTTAAAGCTTGCATGAACCCCTGGGGAGAACAGATAACTGGCAGGTGCTTTGATGACAGAGGTGTAAGGAGTGCAGCAACATTCACGCAGCTGCTGATGACCCTGTGACTTATTAATCAAGGGCCCTAGAAGGCAAGAGGCCATGGCGCTGCTGTGGTCTGGTCTTGGCATGAACACTGACGTCTCAGAGAAGTGATTGGGCTTAGCTGCTTACTGGTGAAGGAGGAACAAGAACCTGGGCCTCAGCGTTTTCAGCAGGAAGGTCTTTCCTTCTCACCTGTCCTTTATTAAAAAGTCATTTGTATTGGGGCTGGTGCTGTGACGTAGTAACCTAAATCTCCCCCTGAACCCTGGCATCCCATATCGGTGTTGGTTCTAATTCCAGCAGCTCCACTCCTAATCCTGCTCCTTGTTTACGGTCTGGGAAAGCAAATGGAGGATGACCCAGGTGCTTGGGCCCCTGCACCCATGTGGGAGACCCAGCAGAAGCTCCTGACTTTAGGTCAACTCAGCTCCAGACATTGTAGTCATTTGGGGAATGAACCAGCAGACGAAAGTTTCTTTTCTGTGTCTTTCCTTCTCTCTGTGTAACACTGTCTTTCAAATAAAAAAAATAAAACAAACCTTTTAAAAAGGTCATTTGTGTTGGCTGTTGGTCAGTTGCTCTTGGCCTAGCCCTCCTTCCTGCCCAACAGACAGGCCCCAGGAGGAGATGTGTAACTCAGGAAGGTGTACTGGACATATTGGTTGTCCCAGACACTGACAAGAAGAATAAACCTTGGAAGCACCTCCCAGCATTATCTCCCACACTTTAGATTCCAGTTACTGAGCAATCCAGTTGCTAGGCGACCCATGGTTATGGGTTATGAAAGGCCCCAGCCCACTTCTCTCATGTCCTTGGATGACACCTTACTCCGTCTTCACCTGCTGGTGATCCAGTAGGCCAGTAGGCTGTGTCTGAGATCCCAGGAGAAGTTCGATTAGCATGCCTAGCCTGTGCTGTCTGGCTCCGCATGCTATTTGCACAGGTTAAGTATTCCTGATAAGGCTTCTTGAATCAGAGGGCTGAAATGAACTTAATTAGAACTCAGAATGCCCCAGGTAGAGATAAAAGGAAGCTGTGCGGGGCTCTGAAGCAACAAACTTGGGGGTGGAGAGAGGAGGGTTGGGGAGAAAGAGAAAATGTAGGGAACTGAGGCCTTTCTATGCAGACAGGGCCACTAGAGCCCAGCTCAGCCCTTGCTCAGCCCTCAATTTATCCAGACTTCAACTTATTGTCAGTACTTGGGGTCAGGAGGAGGATAGGTTGGATGGCCTGTAAAGGAAAGGCAATTTGAATTTTATCAAGTGTAGATTGACCAAAAACTCTCGTGCTTGTCCAGGGCCAATGTTGCTGTCATCACAGAGGGCCTTTTTTTTTGAGCCTGGATGGTCAGGTCGGTTCTATATAGTCCAATTGCCTCTGAATCTCACACTTCCTGGAGTTCATGTCCCCTCTCTGGTGACATTCAGTTTGCTTCTGGGTTGGACAACTCCAGAATCGTTGCCATCTGTAGTGTGGCAGGAGCCCCGGGTGCCCCAGCCCTGTCCCAGATCTCTAGGAGCACCTCTTGGAGTAGTTGGCTCTCTTCTCTGGCCTAGTTCTGGGCTCATGCCCCCAATAAACACTTGAGCACTTGGGGCCTTATTCTAGAAAGATCTTTGTAAGACTCAAAGGTGGTGAAACATAAAGAAGCTTCAGAGATGGGAGGCTGCCTGTGATACCTCTGCCAACATCCTCCTCAGCTTATGCTGGAAATCACGACTCTTTCATCACTTCCCCAGCTCACACCCTTGAATGTCCCATATGATTGGTGCAGAGCCTCCTTGGGGCACCACTTCATTGTGTCCTCCTTCTGGGCCTCTGCTGCCACTGCTTCTAGCTACATTCTTCCCACTGACAAGCCCCAGCCCTCGCCCCGGGTTGTCTGCTCCCAGCCCTTGTAGCCACCACCTGGGAAGTGCCATGGTCCAAGTCCACCTGCCTACTCAGTGCAATGATGCCTGTGAGTGCAGGTCTGTAGAGTTGCAGTCACAAGTCCCCATCACCCCCCATAACTGCTCTCCTCCTCTTCCTTACCCATACACACTCCACCAACACTGCTGCCCAGCCAACTCCCATCTGCTGGATTTGTCAGCTTGCGAAATTCTTCATCCACTTTCTGTTCCCCAGGGTCCAGTCCCTGCATGAAACTTCCCTGGGTTCCAAACCTCTGAGCAGTTTCTCTTCACCAGGCTGGACCTGACAGACATGCATCCCTTGCCGTGGAATCTTCTTGGGTGCAGATCTGCAAAGTGAGGGCCAACATAGCATTCAACTCTTAGAGAGGTTATGCAGATTATATATATGAGTGAAGAGGCAAGTGCAGTACCTGGTGTGGGGCAGATGCTTGATATATAAGGTGGGCATTCATGATTCCATGCCCAGTAAACTTCTGTGGGTGGATGTGGTGCTAGGGAGGAGGGTGGGCATCCAGTTACATGGGCACTGCATGGAACCTCTGTGTGGAGGGGTACCTCTGTGGGCAGCCACATTAGGCATGAGAGCCCATGTAGGGTGCCATCACTTGGAATGTCCACTTGTCAAGTATTCACTCCCTTGTACAGCCACCTAGACCTTTCTGAAACCTGAGGCCTTGTGGACTCTTTGGGGCACACAAGCTCTGGGGCTGGTGCAGCTGGAATGATTCAGTCCTTGGTGGGCTGAGCAGCCTGAGGGGCAAGGGCAGCAGGGAGAGGCCCTGGTGTTGTGGGAGCCATGCAGGACTCTGCTTCACTTAGTAGGAGTCACTGCATGGGATCTAAACTCCTGATTCTTGAGCACCCACACACTTGGCCCAGGTTGGCACAGACTGTGTAAGGGCTTCAGGGCATGGATTTTAAGAGGCTGTGATGTGTCAACATCAGATCTCATCTCAAAGAGACTCACCCTTGTAATGGCACAGATGAGACTGAGACCGACAGGGCAGAGGTAGGGGCATGACTTGCCCAAAGTTACTGAGTTGGAGTAGAACCCACGTCTGCCAAGTCTACATCATCTTTGTCATCTTGGGCAGGACCCATCCTCCCTCATTTTTCCAATCAAAATAGGATGTCTCAATAATAGGCTGTATAGTTTATAATCTCATCGGTGATGACCATGATACTTTGCCAATGTGAGCCCATGTGTTTTAATTCAGCCAAGCTCCTGTGCAGCCCTCCTCCAGGCTGAGCTGTGAGCCATGTCATTCCAGGGAAGAAAGAGAGGGTGGCCCTGCTTTAAGGAAAGGCTCCATTCAGAGATTCTTCTGGGCTCTGGTGACTATTACCAGGGATTGAATCCTGGCTAATTCACTGTGACCCTGGGGAAAGTAGAGGACAAAACAATAAAATGAATAAGCATTTTAAACCACCACTCTGCTATGCTGTAGCCTTTTCCCTGTGACTGGAAGCTCTCCTGCACTTCCCCTGGGGAGTTATTGTGTAATGCTGCCCCTGGAGGGTGTGTCACTCATGCTCTCAGGCCTGGGAGCACTTGCTTATGGCTTTATCCAGCCCACCTTGCACTGGCAGGGGTTGCAATAGAAGGAGGGCACGAGGGGGTTGGCATAGGCAGTGCCACCCAGCCAAATCTTTCTCCAGGTTTCAGCCCCCAAGAGAAAGGCTTCCTGGGTGGATAGAGGAGATGCCCCAGCAGAAGTGACTTCATCTCCTCAATCAGGACTCAGGCAAGTTGTGGCCTCCCAGGCTGCTCCTGTGCACCTGCACCGTGGCCACCTTGGAGTTGACCATGCACTGCAGTGTGGTAGGCAGAGAAAGACAGAGAAAGAGTGTGAGATCAGATCTCCAAGCACCCCTTGGTTCTGTGTGTCCAAGAAGGAGCCCAGAAGTGTCTGCTTGACCTGACGACAGGTGAATTTGGCTGGGGAGATACCCAGGGAATTCAGGGAAAGCTGTGGGCCAGCACCTGAGAGGGTTGTTAGCTTCATCAAGAGACAGATTGGAACCAATATATGGGAAGCACTAGGATAGCCTAGCCCTGATGAATCAGGGAAATGGTATAGAACATGCCAGATGGCTGTAAGCTGGGCCCATACTGTAGCATAGTAGACAAAACCAGCTGCTTATATCACCAGCATCCCATATGGGCATTGGTTCGAGTCCTGGCTGCTCCACTTCTGATCTAGCTTTCTGAAAATGTACTTGGGAAAGCATCAGAAGATGCTCCAAGTGTTGGGCCCCTGCTGCCCGTGTGGGAGACCTGGAAGAAACACCTGATTCCTGACTTTTGCCTGGTTCAGTGCTGGCTATTGTGGCTATCTGGGGCATGAGTCAACAGATGGGAGATCTCTCTCTCTCTCTCACTCTCTGTAACAATAACCTTCAAAATACATACTTTTTTTTGAAAGAAGAAATAGCAGAATCATATCTAGACTATTGCACATGGCCACAACTCCATTGTTTTCCCCAGTATCCATAGAAAAAGTTACACATGAGTGTACCAGCCATCTAACAGACAATTAAGTGAAGTGGTTTCTTTGTACATTTTACTGTGTCACAGGACATCTGTGACCTGGCTACACATAAGTTATCCTGCTTGATTCCCATGTATGCTGGAAAATGGTCATTGCCTGGGGCTAGCCTACAGTGGCCATATGGTGCAGGATGGCAGAGGCAATGGTGGCATATGCAGAATCGTCTTTATTATCACTGTTTTTACTGCCAGTGGCTGCAGAGGCTGCTGACTCCTCCTGCTAGCACCTGTCTCCATCTGGGATCAGACCTGAGCTGTGGTTGCTGGATCAAGACTGATGCAGCCAAAATTGGGGAATCAGCTCAGGTTTCTGCTATACCTAGACAAGACTCTGGTAGAAACCCTAACCCTCCCACTTGCTGGGTGTGTCCCTGGAGAAGAGGTCATAATCATATACACTGCTGTTTGGGTGTGAGAGTTAACGATTTAGGAGGGATGTTAGCACAATGCTTCAGGCACAGGAGATACTCAACTTATTTGAATGAACAGATGTGTGGATGGATAGATGGATGTAGAGATGAATGTGTGGATGGACAGGTGGATGGATGGATGGTTGGATGGAGGATGCATGCATGGGTGTGTGGACGGATAGCCGGATGGAGGGAGAGATGATGAATGAATGGGTAGATGGATAAATGCATGCATAAACCATTTACAAAGTTGAACACCCAGGCACAGATCCAGCACTGAGGCAGCAGTATAGTTAGCCCTTGGTATCCATGAGGACCAGCCCCAGGAACCCTATGGATAACCAAATCTAGATTCTCAAGTCTCTTATATAAAATGGTCCAGTATTTACATACAATCCTCCCACCCAATCTTCCTATACATACTTTAATTCCTCTTCAGATTATTTGTAACACCAAACACAATGCAAATGCCATGGAAATCATTGCTCCTCTGTGTTGTTTAGGGGTCATGACAAGGAAAAATCTGCACATGTTCAGTAGAGACACAATCTTTAAAAATGCTTTGCATCAGTAGTTGGTTATCTGTGGATACAAAACCCATATGTGGGGCCCGGTGCGGTGGCGCAAGTGGTTAAGGTCCTCGCCTTGCACGCCCGGGATCCCATATGGGCGCCGGTTCTAATCCCGGCAGCCCCGCTTCCCTTCCAGCTCCCTGCCTGTGGCCTGGGAAAGCAGTCGAGGACAGCCCAAAGCTTTGGGAAACTGCACCCGCGTGGGAGACCCGGAAGAGGCTCCTAGCTTCGGATCGGCATAGCATCGGCCCGTTGTGCTCACTTGGGGAGTGAATCATCGGACGGAAGATCTTCCTCTCTGTCTCTCCTCTCTGTATATCCGCCTTTCAAATAATAATAATAATAAAAATAAATCTTAAAAAAAAACCCATATGTGGGGGCTTAGCACACTAAGGAAGGTCCTCGCCTTGCACATGCTAGGATCCCATATGGGCACCAGTTTGCTTCCTGGGTGCTCCATTTCCCATCCAGCTCCCTGCCCGTGGCCTGGGAAGCAGATGATTATATAAAACGGACATTCAGAGTGAGGGTTCTAGCCACAGATGGCGTGAGGGCCAAGTCCTGGCTTGGTCATTTGCTACATACATAATGATGAAAAACTTGCTTAGCCTCTCTGGGTCTCAATCTGCAAGTTATGTAATGAGATGGGGGATATTGATAGGCCTGTAATGAGGCTGCTGTGAGGATGCAATGAATGAATGTGGGCAAGCCTCTTAGAGCAGTACCAGGCGTAAAGCTCTGTAAGTGTTAACTGTTATTATGGCTCTTGTATGCATCTTGGGGCCTTTCTGTGCCTTTCTTTCCCTGTGCACAGCACTGCTACAAGTCCCATGAGAATAGGAAACCTAAGATGGGACATCTGGCCTCGAGGAGCTCATTGAGGGGCCAGATGTGCATCCGTGAAGCGATGTCACTTGGGCTGGCAGATGGGCCACTGTGACACTGATCGAACTAAAGACCCAGGAGACATGCAGATGTCACAGGGAACAGAGGAGAGGGTGGGAGGAGATGGGGGACCAAGCGAAGCTTTGAGGAGGCCACAGTGTCTGTGTTTACCCCTCACAGGGGCCAGCTGAGCTACCAAGTTCACACGTCCAAGTGGAGTTCCCCATTTCCCACCATCAAGGCACCTGATCATCCAGCCACTGTCATGGCAGCAGACAATGACTGACCAGCATTCCAGACAGCTGGGACCTTTTGAAAAATAGATGACCTTGGGCAAACTGCATATCACCCCAAGCTTTGATCTCCATACAGGTAGAGTGGGCATAAGAGCAGTTCTTCTGACTTCTTGGGGCTGTTACTGTCAGGATGAAATGAGCTGGTGGGAAGGGGCAAGCTGTTTTGATCATCTTAGAAATTAGCCTCCTTATTAATCACCAGTCCTTGAGATGGTCGGGAGGGGAACTCAAACAATGACTGTCTCACTTTCACCCCTGCGCTCATCTCATCTTGAAATGTGATGTCACGTCACATCACATCACTACATACCATTTCATCACACAGGTCTAGAGATCTGGTTTCAGGTTGTACTTCCGCCTTGATCTTGACATGAACCATGGACCACAGCTTGCTGGCCCTGGATGTCACAGCTGGTGATGGCAGAAACATCAAGCTCTGAAGCTGTTAGGGGAGGAAGCCAACACAGCCCGTGCCAGGCAGCTTTGCTGCTTGTGTCCTTACTTCTGTGCCCCCAGGAGTTGCTGCTCCAAGGTTAGACATCCCTGCTCTTCCTCCTCTTGAAGGTCCACCTGCCTCCAGCCCCCATTCCTCCTGGTTCACACCCCTTAGCTAGGAAATTGAACTTAATCACTTCCCATCCAGCTTCTGCGTTGTGATGAATAGCTGTGGCATGCATCTGAGGAGGAAAAAAAATTCCACAGCTTAAAATACTGAGCTGCTCAGAAATAATTATTCATAAGGCTTTATGCATGCATGTGAGCATTCACTGGAGGCTGAGAACTGCCCGCTGGAATGAACTTGGCCACAGTTTGGCCTTCCCTCCCATGTTTCCTTCCCCCCGCCCCCTTTGGTGTTTATGAATCCTGAACACATCCAGGATTGAAACATTAAAAATGCTCATGAACACAGCACGGGCTCTGAGCTCATCAACAGAGGGGCTGATGGGTGAGAGGGAGGAAGGACATCAGGATGTGATTGTTACCTAGAGCTCACGACTGCATGTGGGTTTCTGGTCCTGGGTTGGGGGAGATGCCACTGCTCGGAGAGGAGCCACTGTGTGCTGGGAGATTTCTTAAAGATTTATTTACAGACTTTCTCAGAGAGGGGGACAGCAGAGACCTTTCCTTTGTTGGTTTATTCCCCAGATAGCTGTAAAGACCAGGCTGAAGAGAGGAGCCAGGAGTTTCTTGGGATCTCCTCATGGGTGGCAGGGACCCAAACACTGTGCCACTTCTGTTTTTCTCAGGTTACTTTAACAGGGAGTTTTTACTGAAAGCTGAGCAGCTAGGACTTGAACAAGCACACAGATTTTTTTTTTTTGAAGATTTATATGTTTTTAATGGAAAGGTAGATTTATAGAGAGAAGAGACAGACAGAAAGATCTTCCATCTGCTGTTCACTCCCCAAGTGGTCACAATGGCTGGAGCTGAGCCGATCTAAAACCAGGAGCCAGGAATCTCTTCTGAGTCCCCACAAAGGGGACTCATGTCAGCATCACCAAGGCTCCATTCAGATAGCTTATTTTCCCCAAGATAGTGCAGTAGTCTTTTCTGTTGTCACAGAAAGGCAAGATTAGAAGGAACAGTCCCTAGGTAACCAGCTCAGTAGCAGGACAGTGTTGTTTGAATTTTTCAGGGAATATCTAGGAATGGGGCTGGTGGCAGGGGTGGGCTCCTCACTGCACTAAGCCTTAGGCCTAGAACTCAAACCACAGTTGCAGGAGTTGGGCACCATGCCACAGTTGATATTGCCTATAACCGGTCCCTTCAGTGGTCCGATAGCAAGCAGGGTTGTGCTCTGGACTAGCAATCGCTGTTGCTATCCTGCCTGTGACCCCTTAGTATGCACCTTTATTTTCCATGCACATGCGTCGCAGATGGCTCCTTTATGCTATGAGGGCAGATGCTACCTGAAGGCTTTCTCTGGTCCCTGGAGCAGCCTTGTGCCTTCTGTTGGGTTAAAGTGCTAAGGACTCACCCTGGAAATCACCCTCAGCCATCACGCATGGCAGTGGGTGCCCCAGTCCCCCAACTCTGAGGTGTGTTCTGCACAGTCTCTCAGGGGGGCTGAATTCCAGGTGTTCCCAACAATGGCCTGCTCTCTGTCCTGGCTTCCTTCCCTGTCTCATTTCCTCTCTGCCCTGTGGGTTCTTATTGTGAGCAAACTACTGTTTGACATCAATGTCTCCGAATCTGCTTCCTGATATCTCAAATGAAAACCCTGGGTTGATGGGGTTCACTTGTTCACTCCAAATAGAGGGAAGAAGCTACAGCTAAGAGAGAGGGGCTCTAAGCTTGGAGCGACAAGGGGATGAGTCTCCCTGTTACTGCATTCTTAGCACCTGGCACAGGACCACCCAGGCAGATAGGTGGGCACCCAGAACTGTGTGATGCACTCTGTCATTGACTTTCTGTGTGACTTGGTGTGAGTTGCTTTACCCGTCTGAGCCTTTTTCTGTTTGCAAAGGGGGACAGGTGTGACTCTTCCTTGCTTAGAAGGTACAGTGAGATAAAAGCCTTGAAGCAGCCTCAGGAGCACCACGCCCTCTGCATCTCAAGGGCTGAGGCTTAGCAAGATGCCTCTTATCCTCATTGCTGCTTTTCCAAATGCACGATTAGGAACTTGCTAGCAGCTAAGAAGCAGCATCTATTTTCACATTCAAATTCTTTTATTCAGCAAAGTGGATAATCTTAGTGGAAGGAACATGCATTGTATTTTCTGTAGGATTCATTAAAGTTGTTTTCATTTGGAATTAAACACTTAGTTTCTGAATATTGGTTCTGAAATGGCCCGTGCAAACAAACAAGTGACTATTGTGTCCCTGGGTCCTCAGCACGTCTCTTGTTAGACAGCAGAGAAAGTTCACCAGGGAAGAGTGTGTCTTTCTCAGGGCTGCAGGGTTGGCCAAGTTCAGTTATTCATTCTGCAGATGTCCCGTGGACGTGGGCACTGGCTGGGTACTGTGCTGATGTCAGGTGCCACAGGAAGCCCAAGGGCCAGGGCCAGAATTGTTACACTAAGGTTGACCAGTAAACCAGTGTGAGCTAGCAGCCTGTTTCTCCCAGGACTAAGATGATAGACGTCAGCAATCTGTGATAGGAAACAGAGAGAAGGGGCCCAGAGAACAGCTGCTCGAACAAAAGCTTGCGGCATCACCCGTGAGCAACAAGAGAAGTACAATCTCCTAGACCAGGAGTGAGACTGTGCTAAGCTCCTGGGGCCCTAGAAAGCACTTAGCAGGTTTAAACATGTGAAACCAGACCCCTTGTGACGCAAGTATGGACAGTGAGCCGTGGACTGTGAAGTGAACTGCAAGAGATGGTAGGGAGAGGCTGCGAGTGGTTGTAGAGGACACATGTGCTAAGCCACAAGTGGAAACTAAGAATTTTTCTGCTCCAAATTATCTTACAAAATTCCAAATTTAATTTTTTGATTTTGTTTATTTGGAAAGCAGAGTATAAGAGAGAAACACAGAGAGAAAACACAGATGAAGAGATATTCCATCTCTTGGTTTACTCCAAACAGCCTCAACATCTGGGCTAGGCTGAAACCAGGAGCCAGGACCTCCATCTGGGTCTCCCGCAGGGGTGACAGGGTCTCAGGCACTTGAGCCACCAGCTGCTGCCTTTCCAGTGCATTGGTAGGGAGTTGGGATCCCAGTGGGCACTGGATCTGATGCTCTAATATGGGATATCAGCATCACAATCTGTCTCCTTCACTGTATTTTTAAAGTCCTATACATTTGCTTGAAAGGAATCTTCCGTTCCATCTGCTGGCTCATTCCCTGACAATAGCCATCGATAGGTCAGGTGGATGCAAGGAGACAAGAATTGCATTCACATCTCCCACATGGATGGCAGGAACTGAAGCCATCATCTGCTGCTACTCAGGATCATTGACAGGGCACTGGATTGGAAAAGTTATTCAGTGGACATCCACCACCTAGATTTACAAGAAGAATTTTGCCCTTTTTGCTTTATGATGTACCTTTCCATCAATCCATCCCTTATCTATCAAATCATCTTAATTTTTACACTTTAGAGATGTGAGCAAAGGCTTATGATGTTACAGATGCATGCAGCTGTGTAATTCAGGACTTTATGAAGATATAAAGCATGGAGTGAGTGTTTGGTCTAGCAGTCGAGACCCTGGGTTCCATGGCTGGCTGATCCCAGCTTGCTGCTAAGGCAGACCCCAGGAAGCAGCAGTAATGGTACAAGTGGTTGTGCTCCTGCCAATCACATGGGAGACGTGACTTGAATTCTGGAATCCTGGCTTGGATCCAAGTCCACCCAGGGTGATTTTTTTGGGCATATCTAGGCAGTGAGCCAATGATGAGAACTTTCTCTCTCCCAAACGACTCCTTTTAGGAGATTTGAATATTCCCCCAAATAAATGAAATATGAAAAATATTCCATTACTCCAGTTAGTTTCTTCATGTTTCTTTGGAGCAATTTCCTACCTTGTTCTCCCAGTTGATCTCCCACTGCTGTGATGTTTTACACCTCGCATTAATTTCACATATCCAGACATCACTCACCCCGTGCAACCCCTTTTGAGAGCTGTTTCTTCAACTTAACAAGTCTTTGAGATTTGTCCATGCTATATTCTTATTTACTGTTGAAGGGCATCTATCATGTGTATGCACATGTATGTGCATGTGTGTGTGTTACCCACATAGACACATAGTTACTAAATATTAGAGTTGCTTCCTGTTTGGGGTAGTTGTAAGCAATGCTGCTCTGAGTGGCTTTCAGGCTGTGCGTTTCCCTGATTCCAGAGGGAATAGTTGGCAGGGTGGGATGAGGACAGTGTTGGGTCACAGGCTGTTTAGTTTTATAAAAAACAAACAACAAAAGTAAAGCAAACAAGCAAACAAAAAACCCTCAGAAGCATGCAGAGAGTCCTGGGCCATTTTGCATTCTTGTCCACGGAGCAAGAGTACTTCAATTGCTCTGTATCCTCGTCAGCATACAATGTTTTCAGCTTTTCTGGTTGGAAACAAAACAAAACAAAGATCTGTAATAATGCTCTGCTATGATTTTAGTCTGCATTCTAATGGCTAGTTTTGTGTACTTTTTGGGCCACTTGCATTGACTTCTGGTAGACTGTCTATGAAAACTTTGCTGACTTTTTAAAGAAATGCTTAATATTCTGATTATGGGGTTTTAAAAATTTATTTATTTTTATTGGAATGGCAGATTCACAAAGGGAAGGAAAGACAGAAAGCTGTTCCATCTGCTGGTTCACTCCACAAGTAGCTGTAACAGCAGGAGCTAAGCCAATTCAAAGCCAGGAGCCTCCCCTGGATCTCCCATGTGCGTATAGCATCCCAAGGCTTTGGGCCATCCTCTACTGCTTTCCCAGGCCACAAACAGGGAGCTGGATAGGAAGCAGAGCAGTCGAGACATGAACTAGTGCCCATATGGGATCCTGACAGTTGTAAGGAGAGGATTTAGTCAGTGAGCCATTACACCAGGCCTTCTGGTTATTGAGTTTTAAGAGTTCTGTGTAGGTGAGGTTTATATGCAGGCTGTTTTTAAGTTGCGCGTGTGTAGCCAGCATTTTATCCAATACATGTTAACTTCTGTAACCATTATGTTCTGGACAATGGATTGACCCACACCACATTGAGTCTACCCAGGAAAATCCTATCCCACTCTCTTTGGCCCGAATCCAGTGTTTTTCCCACTGAATTCAGCTTCTCCTTTGAGGAAACTTCTAGACTCAATGCTGCCCCTTGGATCCCTGAACTAGCAGGTTGTGTCTCCAATGGAGCATTTATGGAAACCCAGCTCAGTGACTTTGTATATGACTGAGGTCAAGTCACTTACCCTCTCTGAGTATTGGTTTACTTATGTCTAAAAGCAAGGGGGAAGCAATCTAAAAGCAATGACAACTCTCCTTCATAGATTTCCCACGGAGATTAAAGAAACTAAACCCCCAGGGTATACTGGAGGCCTTGAGGCAGTGTCAGCACTCTGTCCATCTCTTCCTCAAGAACAAGGGCCATCCTGACACCAAGGGGACTCCAGTCAGGCTCAGTCTATGTTTGCACATGCCATCAAGGAGAAGAGGGCTGTGGTTTCCAAGTGAGCTGTTCTCATAGTGCTGACACAGCAGTCAGCCAGGTTTCTCCTCTCTAGGGTTGTTTACTGACCCTGGTTTCCTAAGTTTGCTAATGGAATGGACTTGAATGGGCTTCCTGATTGCTCTTTATCAGCAAAGAGAGGAGGGAGAAGCACTTGGCCTGAGAGAGAGGAGAAAGCATGCCCCAGGGGTTGGGGGTGGGGTGTCCTGGCTGGGTCTCTAACCATACTTGACAGAGCCCTAGCTCTGGGAAGCAGCATTGTGTGGAAGCTATGTTTAGAACAATGACTGTTTTTGTTTCCTTCAGGCTGGAAGACCCACCCCATCAGACTCCCCCGGAAGATTAGAGAGAGCCTTGAGCAATGAGCCCTGGGTTTGCGAGATACCTGAGATTTCATCCTTCCATTGGTTCTGCATCCTGTTTTTACCCGCACTTCAGAGGACAGGGAGAGACACTGTCTTGGAAACCAAAGACGTAGGGAAACCATGTAGCTTCCAGCCACACAGACTCAGGGGGCAAGTCTCAGGAATCCTCCACTTAGTTCTTATGCTGGGATGCTTG
Organism: Ochotona curzoniae; assembly: GCF_017591425.1. Lineage (NCBI taxonomy): Eukaryota > Metazoa > Chordata > Mammalia > Lagomorpha > Ochotonidae > Ochotona > Ochotona curzoniae. The sequence continues at coordinate 6,268,942 of NW_024466004.1, read as the reverse complement.
GATTTTCCCTGAGGTTTTATCCTTCAAGGAGCATTTTTTTCCCTACCTCCTTTCCCTTTTGAAGAAGGGTCTCCATTTATATGGAAATTTTAAGTTTGAGTTCTCGAGGCCCCAGCAGTTGAGGAGATCTGGCTTTTACATTTCCAGGCATGCCAACAAAACAAAACAAAACAGACCACAACAGAGAGGGATGCAATTTCTAGGCAGTCAATCTTCCCCTTTCCCTTTCCAGTCCCTAAAAAACCTCACATGAGTCAGTGCTAGACCACAGGTGGTGGCTTTTCCTATTGCAAAGAGATGTGCCCCCTGAGATTGTTCTCCAAGGGGCTCATTTGCCAGGTCCTGTTGTCTTCCATCAACACCTGGCAAGGGCTGGTGATTTCCATCTCTTTTAGCTTTTTCATACCAGTGGTAGACACTGGAAAACAACAGGGGCAAAGTCAAGGCCTACCCAGGAGTCCTTTTCCACAACACTTCTTTTCCCTTCCCCTGCAGGTTCTTAAGTGTCCTAAACCAGTGTTGGTCTGAGCTGGGGGGGACTGGTGGAGAGGCAAATCCTAGTAGCTGGTAATCCTGTAGCCAGTAAGTGGAAGCCATGTGCACTGACCCACCAGGTACTTAATCTGCTTTCCCAGCAGCATCGTATTTAACCCAAGAGAACCCTGGGAGCACATGCTAGTATGAACCCAACTTTCTGGTCAGGGAGTGGAGGTTCAGAAAAGCTAATGAATTTGCCCAAGGGATGCACTTGGTTAGTGGGGAAACTGGAGTCGATGGCTTTCTGACTGTAAGTTCAGCATGCCGTCTGCAGTGGGTGTGACCCTCATGGGCATGTAGCAAATTCAGAACTTGACCTTGACCTGTCTGGCTCCTCAGCAGTGCTGACACTGATATGGACAGACTCTAGGCCGTGTGAATAAACTTCAAATCAATCAGATGTAGCAAGCCCTAAAGAACATTAAAAACCTTTGCATGCAATGTGATGTCTCTCTGAGATCAGAGGAACCATCAGGCCCATCAGGACCTCAAGGTCATGGCTGCTGTATTGATGGCCCTACAGATGGGCAGAGCTGGTGGCCCGTGAAGACTCCCAGGGCAGAAGTGGGCAGTGGAAAAGGTTCTTGCCCAGTCCCAGCTTATTTTCTATGAACACAGAGATTGGATTTCAGGGTCAGAAATGAGGGAAACTCCCAGTGGACTTTTGACTGTGAGGCCAGCTGACCCAAGTCACCACATAACTAAAAATGACTATCACTATTTCTATGTTCAATGTATGGATGTTTAATGGGTGTGTACGTGGGGGGTGAATTTCATTTCAGTTTAGAAACCTATTAGGTGGTAGAAACCTATTCCTGAGTCTACAGGTGAAGAAACGGCCCCCAGAGACATTAAGTAAGCAGTCGGTGGGTCTACATTCTGTAACTGTTAATGCAGCTCCTGATGGGTGCCAGCATCATGCTGGGTGTCTTCAAAGAGGGAATTCAGTTGATGCTCATGTTCCCACTGTGTGTTGCACGGAGGGGCATATTTGCATTCGTTAAGAGCTTTCTGGCTAGATAGAGCTCATCCTCCTGCCTCCAGAAGTGGCATTGGCCAGTAGCAACCATTAAGCACCATCACATAGAAATATTGCTATGCCTGGCATGGTAGCCTAGTGGGTAAAGTCTTTGCCTTACATGTGCCGGGATCCATTAGGGGTACTGGTTTGTATCCTGGCTACTCTACTTTCCTTCCAGCTTCCTGCTTGTGACCTGGGAATAGAGTGGAGGATGGCCCAAAGCCTTAGGACTCTGCACCTGTGTGGGAAACCCAGAAGAAGCTCCTGGCTTCTGGCTTCGGATTGGCTCAGCTTGAGTTGGCCATTGTGGCCACTTGGGGAGTATGCCAGTGGATGGAAGATCTTTCTCTCTAACTCTTCTGCTCTCTGTAAATCTGACTTTCCAATTTAAAAAAAAATCCTTAAAAAAAGGAGAAATATTACAGGAGAAGGGAGGTAGGTGAAGGACACAGATAGGGACTTAGTGTTAAGGGTTCAAAAGAGAGAGCCAGCCCATATTAGGGTAGAGCTGGGATAGGAGCTCAGGTCAGCTTCAGGTCATCTTCAGGGGAGAAAGTGTCCATGTTTTGTAGATTTATTCAATGACTAGAGAGAGGGGGAGAGAGAGAGCAAGAGAGAGAGAGAGAGAGAGAGAGAGAGAGAGAGAGAGAGAGAGAGAGAGATACCTTCCATCTGTGGTTCATTCCCCAGATGGCCCCACAACAGCCCAGGCTGGACCAGTTCAAAATCAGGAATCTCCTTTGGGTCTCCCATATGACTACAGGGACCCAGGGACTTGGGCCATCTTCTACCTTGCCAGGTGCATTAACAGGGAGCTGTATTGAAAGTGGAGCAGCTGGGATTCAAACCAGTGCCCCTATGGAATACCAGAGCCACTAGCACACCATAGGGCCATCCCTGAAAGTGTCCACTCCAGGCTTTTGCATCTGTGGTTCTCACTGTTAATGTCTTCTTCCTTCACGCATGATGTTCTTTGTGCATATAAATTACTTGGGAATCTTTTGGATCTTTCAACTCATCTCCTTGGCCCTCCACTCTGAGGTTTCATCATAGAGCTGCCTTGAGTGAGTCCCTATATGAGGCTAACTCTGGTCACCCCTATGCTTCTGAGCCCTTGCACGTGTCCTCCATCACAGGCATGGTGAGGACTGGTTCATGGCTTCCTGCCTGAGAACATGTGAGTTTGGGCAGGCACACTCCATAGCAGTCCTCAGTAGGAGGTCTAGCACTTGGTTCAGATTGAAACACACGGATGCTCCTCTCTGTCCTAGCTCTAACCAGCCAGACGAGCTCCAAATCCAGGGACTGGAGCTGCAGAGGGTCTATGTTTGGAGACTACATGACTGGGATTTGGGGATATTCAGAAAACAGGGGAGGGCTTATGTAACACAGGGTCTCACATCGTATCAGAAATGGTGACTCTTAGGCCCACCCCAACGTTGCTTATCTGAAAATGAATTTCAAGAAGTTTCCCAAGTAATTGTGAGCACGTGAACATGTGATAAGCACTAGTCAGAATGTCCACGAGTGGGACTAGAGACCTTACAGAAATGCCCAGGAAAACACTCCAGCAGAGGACACAAAGAATGGCGCTAAAGAGTGTGACCTCATTGGACACCACATTTGCTGCCCAAACAGGCTAACTCAGCTGATATCTGGAACCATCAGCAGGATGAATCGAGGCAATCCTGGCGCTCTGTGTAGAGTCTGTAGTCCTGTAGGACTAACAGGCAACAGCCAAGTTCAGAAAGGTCAGCCCCACGATGTGTATTTGAGAGGCCCCAGAGGGTGAGTGTCAGGGGTGGGGAAGCAGGGCAGAATGTGATCCCAGGACAAGCATTGTTTGCCTTGTTCTCTCACTCACTCACTGCCGGGCTTCCCTTACTGACAGTACCAAGGCATGCAAACGTGCCCGAGCAGGGGGAGATGCCAGGGCCACTCCCTGGGCTTTGGAGCCACTTTCTTAGTCAATTCAGTGCTGAGCTCTACCTGCTGTGTCTAGTCCCACCCTGGTCCTCATGGATAGGTGTACATAGATGCTTTCCGGGTATATCTCCAAGTCAGTGCGGCCACACACAAAGTGCTGTGTGGAACACACTCCTTCCCTGGCGCTACACTCACATCAGATTTATTATTTAAATGCAATCCATTTATGGTTCTGTATTTAATTTTAAAACATTGAGTGCATTATTAATCTATCAATAAATAATAAAGTTTAGTAAGCTGTTGATGAGCATTCAGACTAGCTAAAGTATTGTGTTCCTTAACACAATACCCATATTTGCTCCTGAAACAGAGGAGCTATACCTGTAAGAAGCTTCACCCTTTTGACCTGGTTTCTTTTACTATGAGAAAACATGAAGTAATTTGCCTCATAGGTGACATCACCAACAAAAGAGAAGGAACTAGAGTTGACTTATAGCCAACTAGAGTTGACCCCTGTGTACCAGGAGGAGCAGGGCATCAGCTCTTCATTAAGGATGAAGTGCCTGAGACAAGTACTTGTGAAGGCAAGGGGAGTTAACTTAGCTTGCAGACTGGGAGGCTGGAAGGCCCAGTGAGGGGATAAAGGCTTTGGCAAAGGCCCCAAGGCCAATGGTGGAACAGAGCAGGTTGGGGGGAGGTTACGAGGAGTCAGGAATCAGAGTCAGGGCACAAACTCGGGCCCTGGCAACAGCCTTATTGCAGGATTCACTTTCCAAGGGCATGCACCCAGGGAACTAAGGAGCTTGGGACATTCCATTTAGTTCATCTCCAAAAAGTTCTACCGTTACCTGGACCCTGGGGCCCAGCCTCTAACACATGGGTCTTTGGGGAGTCATACCCAAATCAATATGTAAACAATAGCCCTTGTCCTTTTCTGCTTGGTATCATAAACTGGCCAAGAAATCAGTCCTCTCTGTGTTTCCCTAGAAGTGCTGCTAACAGAGCCTGATAGTCAAGACAAACAGGAGGGAGCTCTAGGTTGAATAAGAAAAGCAGCCATGAACATACTGCTACCTGTATTATGTGGGGAGCATAACAGGAAGATAAATAAAAATATTTTATTGTTCAATGGGAACATTAACTTTTATTGCTATCCTCCCCCCAAGCCTCCACCCCATGTTTTGTCACACAGACTGATGTCTGCTCAGAATGAGACACTAGCATTGCTTTTCCAACTTGGGGAACTCTGAAAGGTTCTGGAATATATTGGGACTTGCCCTCCCACAGAAGACTGTCTGTGTATGCTGTGTACATGGTGCGTACATGAATATATGCTCACAGATAAAGAAGGGTTGCTACACAGACATTTTTAAGGCTCTCCTCTGCCAGGCAGAATTGCCCTCAGGGATTGCGGGGTAGAGGACTTGAAATGGAGGCCATTCTTGGGGTTGTTCTTTTAAAATTTATTTTGATTTGCTCCTGTGACAGACAGACAGGCAGACAGACAGACAGACACACACACACACACACACACACACACACACACACACACACACACAGAACTTTCATTTGCTGGTTCACTCCCCCAAAAGCCTCAGCTGCCAGGACTGGGTCAGGCCAAAGCCAATAGTCAGGAACTCTATTTGGGTTTCCCACATGGGTGGAGGGGCCCAAGTACTTGTGATATCATGCACTGCTTTCCTCAGTGCATAGGCATGGAGCTGGATTGAAAGTAGAACATCAGGACTTGAAGTAGCACACTGACACTGGATTCCAGATGTACAAGTTGAGACTTAATTCGTTGAAACAAGGCTACCACCCTTCACCTTTAAATTTCATTTTTTAAAAAAGATTTATTTATTTTTATTTCAAAGTCAGATATATAGAGGAGGTGAGACAGGGAGGAAGATCTTTCTTCCCATGATTCATTCCCCAAGTGACCACAATGACCAGTGCTGTGCTGATTCAGAGCCAGGAACCAGGAACTTCCTCCAGCTCTCACATGCAGGTGCAAGGGCCCAAGGCCATCCTCAACTGCTTTCCCAGGCCACAAGCAGGGAGCTGGATGGGAAGCGGGGCTGCTGGGATTAGAACCAGTGTCCATATGGGATCCCGGCGTGTTCAAGGCAAGGACTTCAGCCACTAGGCCACCATGCCAGGGCCTCATATTTAAATTTTCATAACTTCTATCCTTGAGTTCTCTGGTCTCTGGAATGTTTTCCTGATTCCTCTTTATAAAATGCAGGTGATATTACATCTTGTTAGGCCATAGGAAAGATTAACAGAGGAATGAATATAAAATCCACAGCAAAATACCTGGTCAGTGGTGAGGATTCTGACACAAGAGTGATTTGCTATTGTCTTTTAAAAAGATTTTTATTTATTTGAAAAATAGAGTTATACACTGAGAGAAGGATAGACAGAGAGGTCTTCCAACTACTAGTTCACTCCCCAAATGACCTCAACATCCAGGGAAGGGCCAGGCTGAAGCCAGGAGGCAGAAGCCTCTTCCAACTCTTCCATGTGAGTACAGGCCCCCAAACACTTGGGGGATGGAAGATCTGTCTTTTGCTGCTTTCCCAGGAGCATTAGCAAGGAGCTGGATCAGAAGTGGAACAGCCAAAACACAAACCGGCCACCCATATGGCATTTAGGAACTACAGGTGGCAGCTTTACCTGCTGATAGTCCACAATGCCAGCCCTAGGGGTTTGTTATTGCTATAATATGCAGCCATAGTCTAATGCATTTTGTATGTGTGCACATATGTTCACACAAACACACGTGCATACATGCATGTGTGATTGTTCACAGAGGAGAACAGCATGGAAGACAGGATGAGTCTCTGGCAGGTTGAACGAACGAATGGCGTTGTCTCTGCGCCCTGTGAGCAGCAGGGTGTGGCTGCCCAGGGCAATGGCCTCCGGCTTCTGCAGAAGTGAGATTCCATGGGAGGTGCCTTAATACTAAAAATCCTGCTGTCCAATTTTGAGGGCAACAGGCAGAGAGAAACTGGGTTGCCAGGCAACCAACCATTAACAGGAAATTAGTTGCTCATCTCTGAATGTCCTGTCCCATTTCCATCCCACCTCCCCACGTCTGCCAAATAGAAACACACACACACACACACACACACACACACACACACACACACACACACACACACACACAGCCAAGGGCCACCAGGATGTTTTTGGAGAGGGGATTCTCATGCTGGGCTCCCACCCAACTCCAGCAGGCAGGCAGGCCAGGTCATCCCCACCTCCTTCTCCTCCTCCTTTCTCCCTTTCCTCTCGGCTTTTCCCCTCCCCTACCACTTCCTTCCAATCATGGCTCAGCTTGGATCCCTGTGGATACCCATGGCTTGTTTATATCCCTGCCTTCTGCCACCTTGTGGTGTGTCTTGTCAGACTAGGGAAACTGCCTGGGAGCAGTAGCTGTCTCTCTCCGCACAGGTTCCCTGGGGCCGGTGGCAGCCACCCTCCACAACTTGTTCTTGCCAACCTGCCTCAAAACCATACCCCAAACCCAATGTTTGACACAGGATTATTACTTCAAACACTGGGTTCTCCCTGTGACCCTAGGGGAGGGTCTGTCTCCATTCCATGTTGGGTGTCATGGGTGTCATGGAGGACTCTGTTAGAAAGGAAAGGAGAGTGGGACAGCAGTCTCACCTGCCAGGGCTGATCTGGGGCTCAAGTCAAGGTCTGTTTTTGATTCAATTCTGCTCCAACAGAGAATGATGCAGCTAGTGCCTTCCTAGGTCATCTTGTACTTCTGCTAGAGCCTGGCCCTTCCCTGGAGTTGGCTGGTAACATTTGGGGTTCTTAGAGATGCAAATATATCTGGAGAGAAGTATCCAGATCATTGGCCTTGATTCCCCAGGACATACTCACACCCCTTCTCCCCACCACAAGTCTTTCGACACAGAAGACCGAGGTTACATTAATATTGTCAATTAGGCTGGACTCTGCTAGACTTGGTTGTCAGTTGCTATTTCTCCTCTGCCCCTGGTTGCAAGAAGCCTGTGGACCCAGGAAAGAAGCAAGTGTGTACATGATAGGAAGTGCCCTGCAGAATTAGGGAAGAAGCAGGCCAGCCTTTACAGTTTGGGATCAGGCTGAAGAAAGGAATCAGGGAGCAGGGAACATTTAAAGTGGGCTTTAGTGTATGCACAGGAGTCTGCCATGGGAAATGTTGGGCAGGGAAAGGAGGAGATGACCTTCTAAGCAGAGGTGACAGTCTGGACACGAGAACTGAGAATATTTATAAAAAGCCACCTTTCACAACAAAAGGGGCATCCTTGCTATGTTTTGGGAGTTGACATAGGACAGAGGGACAGGCAAGAGGAGCTTCTAGCCCCAGCTCTGCCTCTCATTGGCTGTGTGTCCACAGACAAGCTCTGTCACCTCTCTGGGTTCTATTTTCTCGTCTGTAATACAGAAGCTCTGTTTTTAGTCCCAAGTCTGATGACCCATGGACTTGGGCCTATGGGGTGTTCATCTAATAGGGAGACAGGTGGGGCCTGAGAGGTGGGTGTTGCAGGGGCTGAGGGAGCCCGGTGTGGGGGTCTACTCTCTGCTCTCCCATCTCCTCCCAGCTGCCCCAGTGCTCTCAACACCTCTGAGCATCTCCTGGCAGTGCAGACCACTCGAGCATTGTAATGGCCTTGGCAGGACTTGCCCATCCTGAGGCTTCACCTATAGGTAGAATCAATATGGGAGACATCCTGGAAGGTATGGCTAGGCTGGCAAAGACCCCACAGGAGTCTCTGAGTTCACCCCCTGCTGCAGGAATGCTTTGAGCTGTGAAGATTGGGGGTGAGTGCCAGTGATTCTCATGGCGCCACAGCGTAAGGAGCATCACGAACCTTCTGTAGAGCCAGGTGACATGCCAGTCAGAGTGGGCAAGAGCTTGTCCAGAACCTGTGGGGTGTCTCCCCCACCCTAAAGGCTTCCTGCTCAGTCACAGTGCAGCAGCCCAGGATGCTGCCCTTCATCTCCCACTTCTGGGCTAGAGGAGAGTCCCAACAAGAGCAACAGAGATCATGCCATTCACACCTGCAGGTGCTAACAGTCTGATAGAATCCCTGGAAGATGTAGGAGGGGAAGTGTGAGGAGGAGCCTGGAAATCAGAGGGGAAGGGGGGCAGCAGGAGGCAGCCCACATGCCATGTTGGGAGAGCAAGGCAGCTGCAGATGCAGCACTGAGGTAAGCCCTACCCACTGCCAGACGGCAGCAGGGCCCATGGAGTCCGCTGACACCAGCTCAGCCTTGCACAGTCATGACCTTCCGTGTCCTTCAAGGGAAGAGCACAGCTCTGTGAGGACAAGGGCAGAGAGAGCAGAGCACGGCCCTCTGTCCCCATCCCCCAAGGTGGTCGCTGCTTCCTAGCCTGAGGCTGTGAGACTTCAAAGTCATTTCTTTCAAGTGAGAGAAATGTAATTTATTTGTCAAATCAAAAACTGCTTAACTGTGCAGAGGAGGCTGCTGGGCCCCAGCACCCTTGCCTGGGGGCAGAGCAGGGGCCTGATGCCTGATGTGGGGCCTCTTGTGCCGGGTGCATTTAATTCGTGTTTGTGAAGTGCCGCACTGCTTGCCTCGGTGGGGGGCTCACACACTCCCTTTGTGGGTGCTGTGTCTGCAGGCACCCCGGTGCACGTGTGCATACTGCATCTTCAGCCCACATATGGGCAGATCTTGCTGAGTGATTGTGGGTGCTGTGTGTCTTCTGGAGGATGGCAGGGGACCCTGGGAGGGACTTCAGGGGTTGGAGAACGGAAATGCTCAAGTCTGCTGAAATGCTGTCTTCTTAGAGGCTTCTGGGGAACTTTCAGGGGCTGCTGTCTCCTCCTGCCAGGGATCTCCCCTCATCCCCAACCCCAATTCTTTTAATATTAATCAGGGAAGCTTGTTCCGGCCTCTCCTCTTCCTGCTGTGCCCCGCCCCAGCTCCACAGTCCACCGCACTCCCTGTCAGTCCACCAGGCTGCAGGCTGGGGAGGGAGGGAGAGGGTGTGGCCGGGGTGGTTTCCTGGGCAAGAGGCAAAAAGAAAGTAGGAGCCTGCCTCTAGGACCCTTCCCAAGGTGAAAGGAAACACCCTCCGTGGGAGCCCCAGGATTACACCTGCCAGGCTGGGTCTTCCCCACTTGGAGCCCTACCCTAGAGACAGACACCAGCTGAATGCAAAGGGACAGGTCATGTCACTGGGGAGAAGCTCTCCCATAGCTCTGGAAAGCACAGGGTCTTCTTCCATTGGAGCTGGCTGAGAGATCAGGGCTTCAGGGAGCAGGAATAGGCACTGAGCCCGTGGCTGTGGCTGCAGATGCTGCGAATGAACCTGAAAGGATATGATGAATGCTGTTGCAGCGGTGTGTGTGTGGGCGGGGGGGGGGGGAGGGCGGGGTGCTGCCCATTTCCAGACAGAAAAGGCAGGGCTGGACTAAGGCTGGTTAAAGGGAGGCCCATGGGCTCTCTCGTCTCTCCATCTCCACTTTCCCTCTTCCTCAGGGCCTTTTGTCTATCCAGCTGGAAATCTGGTCAGCCCCACTGTGTCCCTAGGCCATCACACCCAGATTCTCTGTTGCCTCCTCATCCCCACAGGGCCAGACAGAGGCTAGTCACTCTGACTGCTTGCTCCCAGCTTCTCCTTCCAGGAGGTTGGAGATTTGGGGACTTGTTAAAGACAGCGTGTAATTAACATTCTGGGCTGGTAGGTGTGCAGGCACGCAAGGTGCAGGGATCTGGGAGAGCCTTACCCCTGCATGCACACGAGGTCCCGCCTCCTCACTCCCACGTGCAGTCTGCCTTGGATTCGGACGTGTGCACACTCCCTGCCTGCATCTGTCTGCTGCTTCGTGTGCTGCTCGCCTTTGGTCTCTCCCGACTCTCCCTGGCTTTCTATCTCCCTCCCCCTTCTCCAGCTGCCTCCGGCTTTCACTGTTAAATTTTTTTTTCTTTTTTTTTTCACTTTCTGCATCTCCTCCCCAAGTCTGTCACTCTGAGAGAGCTCTGTTCTGACTTCCAGTTCTTCTCCCTGTTTCCTTTTGGGTCTCCCCTTTCTGTCAGCTTGCCTCCATTTCTCCCTCTGCACCCCACCCTATTGCTCCCTTTTGGATGGCAAATGTTCAAATAAATGAAAAAGGGCAAACTCTATGTGCCTGGCAGTAGAAAGTAACTGCAACCCCAGGAGCCAGGCAGGGACTGTGCAGAACAAAAGCTTCCCAATTACTGCCTTGCAACTCTGAGCTCACTGCTTTAACAAAGAGGAGCTCAAGGCAGCAGAAGCAGAGGGCCCCATGGGCAGCAAGGGTAGGTGTGAAAGGCCTCAGAGACTCTCGCTGGCTGGGTTCTGGCTCTCTCCTTCTCTGACTCCACTTTCCAAACCTTCTTTTCACCTGGCCCCTCTACCTCCACAGCGTGTGAGTGGTCATGCCTGCCAGGACACCCCTATTAGACACCTCTAGATTTTCATGACCCCCACAGCTCCACAGGCTCTGTCTTGGACAGTTGTCAATGAGTCACCCGTTCAGGGGTCAGGATGGGTCCCACACTTTCTTCTTCTCTTGATGGGAATGTGATGCCCAGGGACGCATCTGGACTGCATTTTAACCCATTTCTGTTTCTTCCCTCTTCTTCATCTTCAGTGGATAGAAGCTGGAGGGAAGCAGGAAGAAGGAGCTTCCTGTAAGCACATGGCCACCATTTCACAGTTACTGGGCCCACCTGGGTGAGGGCTGGGAGAAGCAGGTGTCAGGGTCATTTCATGCCTCAACTTGACTGGCCGAAGGGGTCAGCTATCCAAGGGGATAGCTGGGCAAGAATGTGTCTGGGTGTGGCTGTGTGTGTGTGTGTTCCCGGTGGCGACTGGCATTTGGATTGGTAGAATGAGGAGAGGTCATGGTCCAGTGTATTAAGGGGCTTGGCATTTGCCTTGCAGGGGACAAGCCATTCGGCCGCTTCTGCTTCCAACCTCCAGCGGCCCCTGTTGCTGCACCCTGGGACTCACATAGGATTCATACCAATGTCTCCCCCCAGCCCTCAGGCCTTTGATGCTTGACTGAACTATATCATCAGCTTTCCTGGCTCCCTAACTTCCATGACGCTGACTGTGGGGACTTCTTAGCCTCCATAAGTGCATGGACCAATTCCATAATAAATCTATGTCTTTAACCATACCTGCATCAGCACCTGCACCTCTGCCTACACATGCACCTGTCATCTCTATCTGCATCTTTACGACTGTCTCTGACTCTACCTTTACTTCTATCTACACCTATACTTACACCTATAGAAAGTCTATATCTAAAACCTATGCATGTATCTGTCCTTCTCGTTATATCTATATTTTACTCATAGTTATACTGTATCTTTACCTAAATCTACACATGCCTACATGCATTATACTTTATATCTACCTAAAACTTCACCTATACTGCTACCCCTGTTTATAATTGAACCTATGTTCATGTACCTCTGTCTCTTCTTTATCTATGTATCTATACCTCTCTATACTTCTGTCATGTCTGTCTTTACCTACAGCTGCACCTACACCTATTTCTGTCTCCCACTTGTTCTGCTTCACTGGAGAACCTTAATGCAGCCAGCATAGATGTTAGAGCTAGACATTTGGAGTTCAAATCAAGCTCTCCCTACTCCATAGCTCTGTGATCTTGAACAAGTTATTTAGCCTCTTGGAGCCTCACTTTCCCCATCTGTGAAACGTGGGCTTTGTAACTCTTGAGAATTTCAAAAGGTTCCCAAAAACTGGAATGAAACGATAAGTTTATTTTGGTGCAAAAAATTTGACAGCCATGCATGATTATTTTCATAATCTGCATTTTCATGAAGTAAGACCTTTTGTATGTGTGGATGTTAAAAATTATGCCAAGATATGCTTTAATTTCATTTTTTTTTTCAGATTTTTGGGAAGTCTCCTCCTATCTCAAAGGCAGCTCACCTGCCACTCTCAAACACAGTGTTTTGCAGAGCCATGGGCAGTCTATCTTCAACATCATGTTTCTGGTTATCTTTGGGTCCAGTTAGGAGGGTCAAGTGGACTCCAGCAAGTCCTAATGGTTCAGAAAGAGTAATTTCCTATTGGCTTGCAGAGTGTGGGCAGCCTACAAAAAGGACAACTGGGGACTCAGTGCCACAGGGGTCCCTGCAGGATGGAAGCCCGGGGGACACAGTGTCAAGCAGCCAGATCACTCTCCCTGGCCCTCCCACTCCTCTGGCCCTCCCACTCCCTGGCCCTCCCACTCCTCTCCTCCCTGGCCCTCTGCCGTACTTCCCTATTGGGATCCCGTCTCCTCCCAGATGCATGGCTGGTGCCTGGAGCCTCATGTTAAGTGTCATGAAGACAGTGGGTCTCCAGAATAGAAGTCCAAGGCCCATGTCCCATGCTGCCATGGTGTAGAGGAAGGTTCTGCCTCATGCCCACCATTTTTCTTGATTTCCTTGTCTAGGAAACTGGGCCACCCCAAAACGCTTTTCCTATCCATCCCTGTGGCTAGGTGGTGATCAGATCATATAAGATCATACAGGTGTGGGGAAAAAAATGCTGCAAAGTGGTGATTCGGCACGTCCTGGTGTGAGTCAGCATCATCATTAGTATTTGATCTTGCACATTCAGTTCTCACCATCAAAAGGTGCACCGGGAGCGGACGGCTCTGGGCCATGTTCGCTGGCACAGCTCCACCGCAGCTTGTCTGCCAGCCCCTGTCATCCTGCTGCCACCTCTGCACTGAGCTCATCCAGGGTTCCCCCATCTCTCCACCTGCTCTGCAGACTTTGAAGTTAGGTGAAAGCTCTCAGAATTGGTTTTGGGGGTTCTCACAGAAGCCTTCTCGAACTAACGCTTGTCCCAGATGGTTGACTGTAACAAACAAGTCATTGTAAACACAAACCCAGATCACCAGCTTTCGACGGAAGCCGCTCCCTCCCCTGACCTCCTTTCCTCTGCTGCCAAGCCATGCTGAGGGTTTTTTTTTTTTTTCTTTCTAGAAACCCATCTTTTTGATCTCTAGCACACATTTTCCCCTGGCTTTCAGGGGAGAATTTTCTTTATTTTTTTAATAGTCTATGGGCTTCTTATGCTTTTAAAGTGTTTTTAAATTTTCTTTTAACCATTCCTTTCACTTTTTCTCCCTTCAACACACTGGTTCTTGCTTCCTGTATTTCTCCTGCACACAATGAACAGTGGCATAAAGGGTATTTCAGCTCTCCCACCAGGGGGTTCAACTTCAAGGTGCCGTAGTCTGAGGCAAGCAGAGCTTCTGCCACCCAGCCTTCCTCCTTGGCCTCTAGCCTTCTCAGAGCTTGAGTGCAGCAAGCCTAGCATGGTGCTGGATGCCCCTTATCTCTGTCACCACTGGGGATGTGCCGCATGGTACCACTTTATCACTCACACCAGCTGGCTGCACTAGCTGCACCTTGTCCTTAATTAATGACACCCTCTGCTATAAGGAGCCATCTCCCCGCCAATGACAGCTTTCAAGACCCGTCAGATGAAGAGGCAAAACACTTTCATCTTTCCTGATGGTTCCAATCCTTCTGTGTCATTTCCCCCTCTCGGTTGCCAACTCTGACTCCTTTATAAGGCTGTTCCTGGGCCAGAGCTGTGTGTGGAGCTTGGACTCAGCTGTGCAGTGAAGTTTCCAGTAGCAAGATTGTAGGGCTCTGTAGGTGTAGGTGGGGCAAGAACCAAAGGGGCATGAGGCTTGCTCTTAGCAAAGCTCCGAGGCCAGTATCCAGGCATGCTCAGAGGGCCTGGGAGTCTGTATATGTACACTTCCCAGGAGGAGGGAGGAGAGACTGTCTGAGATCAGAGAACTGCTGGAGAATCCTGGAGAACTGCTCATGGGATTAAGTTCTACGGTGTGTCAATGGCAGCAATAGGTAGTGCAAAAAATGACACAGACAGACCCCAGGCTAGTGAGAGGCTCAGCCAGGCAGAGAGTGATTTGCTCTGCGCTCCTGGTGCTGACCCTGCAAACACCTTAGCTCCAGCTGTGGTGGTTTCTAGCAAGCAGGGGCCCTTCCTTCATAGCCTCTTGGCAGTGACAGCTTCTGGGCATCTGTGGAGACTTGCTCGCCTTGCTCTTGCCACCCTTCCTTGCGCATCAGGTAGAGGTCTGCTCTTCTACATGACTCTCCATCACCCCACTTTGCCCCTCACTTTCTTTGGGTCTCTGCTCGGTCACCTGCCAGCCCCCCTCCACGAACACATTTCCCTGTTCATAGGGATTCTCTTCAGCTTCCTCCCCACCTCTCCCTGCTTTGCTCTCCTCCCCTCACCCCACTTTTTTTTTTCTAAAATTGCGGATTTGTCTTATTTAAGAGAGAAACAGAGAGAGGGAGGGAGGGGAAGAGGGAAAGAGAGAGAGACTCCATTTGCTGATTCACATCCTAATTGCCTGCATTGCCTGGGCTTGTCTGAAGACAGGAGCCTGGATCTCCATTCAGGTTGCCCCACATGGATGTCAAGGGCCCCAGTTTCAAGCACAGCCTCTAAACCCTGGGCTGATGTCAGCCAGCTAGGATCACCTGCCTCTGGGAGGCTGTGAGTGGGTAACAAGAAGCTTCTGTCATTGAAGGACTGGGCTGTTCTGGAGGCCTTGAGTTGAGATCTGAGCATCCATCACATGTGACATCAGCCCTTTAGGCATCTTGATTGCTGTAGGTGAAAATCTGTGCCATCGGGGAATGCACGGTTCGGTATACTGCCTGTCACATGAGGTTTTCAGTCCCCTGACTCCTGCCTAGTAGCAGGAAAAGTGGCTGTGTCATCCATCAGCATGGCCAGCCTCATCCTGCCTCGTCCCTGTTCTTCGCCTACATGGCATGAAGAAATGATTTTTCCAGAGTGCCATGGGGAGAGACAAAGCCTTCTTGCAGAAACTTTGGAAAGCACCAATGCAAACACATTGGCCAGGAATGGGGAGCAAGTGAGAGGAATCAAGAAATGAACATCAGAGCTTTAGCTGGGCCATGGGGTGGCAAGAGTGAGAGACAGAGATAGACCGATGTCATATGAGGGGGTCACTGTGACTCAGGGCTTTAGCGGTGAAACGTCCATCTGTTTCATTCATTCACTGATCTACTCAAGCATTCATTCATGCAACAACCAATTAGTAAACACCTGCTTTAAGTTAGACACTGGCAGCCCAGAGCCATGGGGTTAAACAAGAGAGACACAAAGGTTACTGTCCAGAGTGACTGACCTGAACCTCCTCTTCCTTCCAAGTGTGTGTAGTTTCTCCATGTCCAAGTCCAACTGCACATTGCATGGCTCTGCTGAGAGACTGGGCCTCAGCACAGTATGTGGGCCAGTCTAGCTGTGGTCAGTGTCTGCGTGTTGAGGGTTGGGGATGTTTGCCTTGCACCCAGTTCTCATCATAGAACTTTCTGGTCACCTCCATAGTCTTGATGGAGAGTCCTTTTGGAGTATGGTCAAACACTTGGGATGGATTGATAGAAAATGGTTAGCAGAAGTCTATGGTAGAGATTCTGATGTTCTAGACGGACAAAGTCAAGGGAGAGAGCTTCAACCTGCTTTTCCCCCATAAACGCCTACCCACACATACATGTGCAGGCTCACAACACATGCACCCACTCACACAGACCCAAACACATGTAGATACCTACACACTTGTGTACAAACACATACACACAAGACACACACCTACATTCACGTACACAAACCCACACGGGCATATAGATGTATATCTGTATATATACACATATGTGCAATTCACATGTACAAACACATATATTCACACGTACATGAACACAGACACAGAGGGGAGGCACACAGACCTACATTCATGCACACATACATTCTTAGTCTTTCTAGCACATGATTGTCTTCCTCAGGCTCCTTTCTGTCTGGATGTGCTCCAGGCAGGAGGCTTTTAGGGGAGTTATGGTTAGCAGACAGGTTCTTGTGGCCAGGCAGCCCTAACTCCTTGGTTAATAATTCTGACCCTTGCATAGCTATTCTGATGATGGAGGATCACACATCGCTTCCCAGTGCTCCTGAAGGATTGAAGCAAGAATGTCAAGACCACAGATCTGAAATGGTGTGCATTTGTCTTTATGGCCAAAACAACATTCTCTTTCCTGTATCTGGAGACATCTCCCCCTGCCTGGGGTCTGAATGGGCAGCTGAGCCCGCCTCTCACTGGAGAACATTCTGTTCTACCAGGCAGATGCACCTGCACTGGATGCGGGAGGACCCTGAAGTGCCATATCGGGCTGCTACAAGCATTTGAAGACTTCCCAGGACAGTAGCGGCTGTGCTGTTAGTTCGGCGGGCAGCGTCCAGCTGGCACCAGTGGCGGGAACTTGGAGTCTAGACAGAGCCAGCCCAGCTGTAGGGGTGTCCCAATTGGGGATTCCTTTTGCAGCAGCATTTTGGGTGTTATTCCGAGTGGGTAGCTTTAAGCTCAGCTTCCAGGCTCTTTTAGAAATCCTGTGATCAACCAAAGATGTTTTCAGTACATTTTTGTTCTGTTGAAATCAGCTGCAGTTGCTTTCTGTTGCGTGCGGCTACAGGCTCCGTCTGATAAGAGTGCGCAAAGTGGTTGGCCTGCTGCCCAGAACACAAAAAGCAAGTGCTCAATAAATGGTGGCCATTGAAGATGACACGTGTGCAGCTCGAGAGACCACTTGAGGGAGGCAGTGAGGACATACTGGGCAGTGAGGACATACTGGGATTACAACCTGCATCTCTCCACTCCTACCCTGCGGTCTCTCCAGGCACAAGGGCATAAAGGAGCCAGGGAGACCTTGTTCTCATGTTTCCAGCCCAGGCAGGATCTAATTTATATGCTCCAGCTGCCTGGAAATGGGCAGATGTGGGAAGGGCAGCAGGAGAAGCAGGGACCACATCCGATTCCAGCAGGATCCCATATATCCCCTTATCCCTTTATTTCAGGGCTAAGCATGCCCTGGGCTAGGCTTGTCAGGGCTGGGCTTGATCAGATTCCCCCCATCACCAGATTTCAGGAGGGAATGCAGGGACCCTGGAGACCCCATGAAGGCAGGGGACTCAGGAGGAGATGGCTGCAAAGTGCACCCTGTGTGACCTGACTATTCTCCACCCTGTCCCCTGCCTCTATGGGATGTGTGGGCTTTCTCTCCCAACCCCACCTCTCCATCCCTGCTGTAGCAGGTACAACTCCTTCTCACTAGGTGGGTGGTAGCTCATGGTGCCCTTTTGGAATACATGAATGTCCGTTGATGATGATGGCATGGGCTCCTTGGATGAAGGCTGAGTCTTTAGAAGTCTCTAACCCTGCCAAGTGATGGGGACTATATTTGGCAGCTTCAGAGGACTCCATGTCAGCTGTTGTCTGCCTTTGCTTGGCAACATGGGGGGAAGGGACTCTTGTGCCTGTCCTGAGTCCCCGCCTATCCCTAGGCCCTGTGTCAAGTCCACTGGGAAGTGGAGCACATCCCTATGTGGCAGAGCCAGGGCAGGAGCCTGGATCTCCTTCTCCCACAGTGGGACCCTGTGGAGATCCTGGGGCCCTGAGATGTTTTAGTGATCACACCCCCTGGTGACAGACCCTGGATGTTACAGAGAGAGGAGAGACCAGAGAGGTCTTCCACCTGCTGGTTCACTCCCCAAATGGTTACAATGGCCAGGGATGGGTCACGCTGAAGCCAAGACACAGGTGCCTTTTCCAGGTTTTCCATGCAGGTTCAGAGGTCCAAGCACTTGAGCCATCTTCCACTGCTTTTCCAGACACACTAGCAGGGAACTGGACTAGAAGTGGAGTAGCTGGGACTCAAACCATCACTCCCATGGGATACCAGTGCTGCAGGTGGTGGCTTAATCCGATGTGCCACAGCATTGACTCCTGGCATTGTCTTCTTAGGTTGAAAGGCACAGCCAACCAACTGCTTCTTTGTCTATGCTGTTAGAAGCCCAGTGAGCAGGACCTGGACTCTAATTCATGGTGCTTGCCAAGCAGCACTGTTTAAATTTATTAAACCCCTTCCCTTTTTTCCCCACTTGTTAGCTAGAGTCTGTATTTCTTATCTGGACTGGGAGTATGAATAGCTTTTCTGGATCTACCTCTGGACTCAGTGGAACATCGCACATGGGGGTGTGCAGGATTCTGCTCAGCATGCACAGCCCACTTCCCAGGCTCCTTGGGCTGCTATTGTCATCTTCCTCCACATCAACCTCAGGCTCAGCGCAGGAATGGAGACTTGGCTTTGACAAGGACATAGTTAGCCCCACTTAAGGGTGTGTTAGAAATGGATATTTTTTTTTTAAAAAAGATGTATTTTATTTGAAAGGCAGAATTATAGAGAGAGGAGAGACAGAACGAGTGAGAGAGAAATCTTCCCTTTGCTGGTTCATTCCCCAAATGGCCACAACAGCCAGAGTTGAGCTGCTTTGAAGTAAAGAGCCAGGAGCTTCTTTTTGGTTTCCCATGTGGTTGCAGGGGCCCAAGGACTTCAGACGTCCTCCTCTGTTTTCCGAGTCCATTAGCAAAGAGTTAGATCAGAAGTAGTACTCTTATGGGGATGCCTGTGCCTCAGAAGCTCAACTTACAACACCACAATGCCAGTCCCAGAAACGGACATTTTTTCCAGGTTCACTGAGTCAAAAAGTTTGGCAGGGCCAGCAGTGGTCTGTATAAATAGACCCTCTAGACTAAGTTGCTGAGGACTAACAGTCATTGGCTTAACACATATAAGGAACAGACGCCCCTTCACGCACAAAAGGATTATGATTCCACAAACCCATTGCACACAAACCCATTGCACACTGAAAAGCATTATGGGTCAAACCTTGTGCACATCATGGCTCAGTCCCATGGTGCTCTGGGAATGTCCTGTCATTTACCCTGGGGATGGAGGGACTGCCAGAGGCTGTGATCACTGTTCCTGCCCAGTATCATGAAGGGATAGAAACATGTAATCCTGGCCCGACAAAGGTCAAAAGTCAAGAGCTGCACATTCTACTGAATGCACACCAGGTTGAAAGAGCCCCAGGTGCTGGAGGGGGCATCTCCTGTCCCTGGAGTGATACCCAGGACATGGCGAGAGCTCCCTAAGCATGAATGGCTTCTCATTCTTACCAGCCATGACGGTGATTGCTCATGGAGTTTCAAGGTGGAGATGGTTAGCTCTGTTCCAGGGACACCTGGGTTGAGCTCCAAGCTCACAGTCCCGGAAGGACTCTGGGTTCCTGGAGATTGGTGTGTCTTGGCTGGGCCCCCTGCAGAGCAGTGACGGGGACACAGCTTAGCTTGACGGTAACGGTAACTTGCAGCGTGAATGCAGCATCTCTCCTCCATTGGTGCTGTTTGTCAACCAGGTCTGGAAAAGTCAAGGGGACACCCAGGACTGTGGGCTGGGCCTCAGCCGGCCTCTGAGCATTCTGCCCTCTAGGAAACATTCGCTTCCCACAGGAGTCTTGGTTTCCATTCCTTTGTTGTTTCTGTTCATCAATTAGAGCATGATGCGTGTGTGGGTGGCTGTGCTACCAGGTCTCTTTGTTTATGTCACAATGTGTGAACTAGAAAAGACAGACAATTCAAGAGGAGAATGGATAACAGCCTTGCAGGCTTGTAGTTAAGTGGGCAATAAACAAGAAAAGGTGCTTCCACATCATTAGCCTGTAGGGAAATGTACATTAAAACGCTGATGGGATACCCCTGCATGCTCACCAGAATGGCTGAAAAGAAAGCAATGGAGAAGACTGAGTGATGGGGAAGGTGCAAAACAACACAAGTCCCGCTGAGGGCATGTGTGGCAGTGCAAGGAGAATGCTGCTTTGGGCAAGCGTTTGGAAATGTGGATCAACACATAGACTCTGGCTTTAGGATTTCCACTTCTAAGTATGATACATTCATCCCAAACAAATCCATAGACTTCCCTGAAAAGCATATGCTGGAATATTCATAGGAGCACTATTTTCATAGCCCCAGATGGGAGTCTAGCAAAGCAAATTCATCTGTTGAGGACAAAGTGGGTACATCAAAAGTGGTGCATTCACACAATAGAGTGTATGTAGCAGTGGGAATGATTAACCTGGGAGCCTGCTCCAGTAGAAGAAGCCAGGCTTGAGGAACACACTGATTCCATCTGACGCCACTTAGACCAAGTGCAGTAGCAGGTCAGAGCCATGTATGGCCCTGAGAAGCAGAATGGTGATTGCCCTTGGGGTTGTGGTCACTGGAAAGCGCAGCAAGGGGGCTTGGAGGTGCAGGTGAGGTATGCCGGCACCTTAAAGAGTGCCTCTGGTTCCGATGTGTTCAGTCTGTGCAGATTTGTGGAGTGCACGCTGCTGGTGCAGGTGCCTTTCTGATTATTTCATCAAGAAGCTGAAATGCCTAAGTGATTGGGGAATGCATCAGGAGGCACGTGTCTCCTCCCACTCCCGAGGCAGTAGCCTTGTGGAGGAGAAAGCCACCTCAGAATCCTGGGCTCTGAGCTCGGGCCTGTCAAGTACTGTGCATCTCGGTGGGTGATGTGGAGACCCAGGCCCAAGAGGAGAAGGGAGTAAACCACCTGATGTCCCCTGTGCAGAACCAGTGACTTCACCTTGGTCACAGGGAGGAGGTAGCTGGGGTCCTGCCCCTCCAGTTTGAGGATCAGACAGTATCACCAGGGGTGCTGAAGTCGGGCTCTGAGGACCGTTCTTGCCAGTATCCTCTGAGCAGAGCTACATCTGCATGGAGTTCCCCCTCAACATCACACTCATTCTTCCCAATGACATGCTTTTTGACTATCATTCCTAAATGAGCACACCAAAATAAGCTTCTTCATTAACTCAGGGGAAAAATGCAGCACCTGAGTGGAACGTACTGCAGAAGGCAGCAGACGCTCAGCAGCATATGCTGGACTAATCGCCCCTGTCTGAGCAGATGGCTCCCCTCAGCAGCATGCTCCTGGCATGGGGTGGGCTGGCTAGAAGCTGCCCTGTTTGGGGTAGCATTCCCGAGGGGTGTCCCTCAGAACACCAGGCCCATAAGGGGTCCATAGGTATTGTGAGGTGACAAGCCCACTCTCACAGCTATCTGGGCACCTGCCAGATCCAATGCTCTAAGACACATCCTTCGCTGCAAGACTACAGAGAGATTTTGATGCGCTGGTGGGCCTAGCACATCGCTGAGACAGAGACCAAGTAGGCAGCTGCCTTCTAACTCCATTGATTACTCTACCCGATTTGAGTTGTAGGGAAACTTGTGAAGAATGTTCGCTAGAACTCATAACGAAAGATACTGACATGGGCCCAGTTGTGGTTCGAGAGTCAGGGGACCTGGCTTAAAGATTCAGCTCTGTTTTCCAAGTCCCTCTCTCTGAGCCTCAGTGAACTCAAAGGGAAGGAATTGAAGAAGGGTGGGAATGCGAATTTGCCCGAGGGAGTGGAATGGTGTTCTATTTTTTCTTCCTCTTTTTGTACTTAGCCTCATGGTGCTATTTTTATACAAGCTGACTACCGATGACTCACCTAATGGACGTTATGTTCTTCTTGCCAAAAGAATCCTGGTTTTCTTCATGGGACACTGAACCCAGGGCTAGGTAAATCCCAGTCCTTTCAGGCCAGGTACGCTCTCATGAATCAGTTCTGAAAGAGAAGGAGATGCTTTCTGGGGACTCCTGGAGCGCTTTTCTACTCTGCTGATGCAAAGTTGCTTGAAGAGCAAATGTCTCCTTTTTCATTCTTTCCCCTTCCTCCTTATGTTGTGTGAAGATGTGATGGCTGGAGCTGTGGCAACCATCTTTGGATGGTGAGATGGGACGGATACCAGCAGGCTGAGGAGGGTGATATTGCTGGACCTGATGAACTGCCCCCTCCAAATGTTTGTCATGCGAATAGTAAGTGTCCTTTGGATTTTAGACCCCATTAGTTTGATTTACTATTCCCTGTACTTGCACTTCCATAGAAACTGACTCACAATACTTGCAACTGCTTCTGCCTACCATTATGCAGTTTCTTCATTTGTAAGGGGCCCTCAGTGATTAGATTCATCACTTATTGATTGACTAGGAGAAATCAACAATGATTGGTGGACACTAAATAGGATAGATGGCTCCAATGTAATGATAGGCAAAAGCCTAAAATCTTAGACACAGAATATTCCATCACAGTCCCATATGGGGTGGGTGATTGTGGTGCTTAATTTGAAGGGTCCAATCCACTACCTTAAGAAACACCTAGAAATCTGACAGAGTGCCATGTTTGGGTGTGTCTGTGAGGGTGTCCCTGGGGGAGGTGAGTGTGTGTGGGCCTGAATGGACTAGGTAAGGGATTTGCCCTCAACATGGTGGGAACCACCTCACCACCCAGCAAAGCAGTAAAGGAAAAATTGTCCACTTATTCCTGGGTGCTGGGCTGCCATCCACTTGCCCTGGATTATTGGAACCGCAGGATCCCTGGCCTTGGGACTCTAGGACTTATGAGCACACTTCTGAAAATTTGTGGGAAATAAAATTAAGAGAACTTTTATAGGGGAGGTATACAATATTTTGAAGTCCATGTGTACTAATGCCCATATCTTGTGAACTTTTGGAAACTTCTCATATGCATGGATTTCAAAAGAGTTTTGAACCAAAATGAAGCCTGGAAGCTTCCACAGGTTGTTTATGTGGGTAGCAGGAGTTTAAGCATTTGGGTCATCTTCTGCTGTTTTTCTCAGGCCATTAGCAGGGAGCTGGATCTAACGTGGAACAGCTGGGACATGAACCAGCATCCACATAAGAAGTTGGCACAGCAGGGGGCAGCTCTGTCACAAGGAACATTAGCCCCAAGGACGTACAGCTTGGACAGAGCCAGGCTCCTGGCATCCCAGAGTTTACAACAGGCTTACAGATGGTCTGTTGGGGGACTTCTTAACCTCTGTGAGCTAGCTTCGCTCGTAAGCCCTCACTCCTTCTCTACGACTGAGTGTTCTACTCCGTCTTCCTCCCTGGATACATGTGCTCTCTCTCACTGTTTCCATGATTCAAGAACACAGGAGTGGCTTGAAAGAAAATTTTTGTCTCCAGCTCTCATGTCTGTAGTCATCTGAAACCTTGGTTGGGGCCAAGCTCTTGCCTTACTCCCATGGCTGGCAGGCTGGTTCTAGCTGTTGGCCTCATGTTTCAGCTCCTCACCGTGCAAATCTCTGCCTATTTCAGAAATGTGACAGCTGACTTCCTGCAAAGCATGGACCCCAGCCATGGGAACACATGTCCCATGCCTTTATGGTCTGGTTAGGATGTCACACAACACATTCCACTGGGTCCTCTGGGTTACACGGCCATACCTACTTCACTGTTGGAAACAATTACACAGGCGAGCAAGGCCTGGAAGATAAGCTCATTAAGAACCCTCCTGGAGGCTGACACCCCAGACTGGAAATCTTTCCTCTTTGCCAACTCTCTTTTCCTTTTTTTTGAAAAAAATATAAATAAAGAGAAAAAGAGGACATATATTTGATCCACTGATTCATTGTTCAGATATCTGCAATGGCCAGGACCGGGACTGGGCCAATGCCCAAATCAGGAGCCAGGAATGCAATTCATGTCTCCCTGTGGGTGGAGGAGCCCATAGGGAACCATATACTGCATCCCTCACTGTTGCCTCCCAGGGTCTGTGTCAGGAGCCGGAGGCAGGAATGGAACCTAGGCACTCCCTTGGTAGGTGTGGGTGTCTTAGCCATTTATCCACATTTCAATCCCTAAATTCTTTGCCTGTGAGGAAAGGGCTGGCAAGACCAAGTCCTCTTAAGTTTCCCTAAAATGCTCTGAACCTGCTGGATGAGTTGATTTCTAGAACAAGAACCCAAAGATTAAACTCATTTTCTGTTTGTTCTTTCGAGAATGCTATTCAACAGGTGCTACTCCTATTATGCCCATTTTACAGAGTGGGACACCAAAGTCCCATGTGAGGTCATGATTGGCACATGCTGAATCCCATGATCTAACAAACAGCTCCAAGGGCTGTAAAAGCAGCCTGGCACTTGCTTCTGCCCGAGCTGGATCCCAGTGTCCTTTCAGCCTGGAAGTAGGGCAACTGATCTGTCCCCTCCCAGAAAAACCCTGGGCAGCTAGCTAGGAAGCTGTCCTTCCCCTCTGGATGCACCCCCACCTGGATAGGCTTGTGTCCCCGGAACTTGATGGAGGTTGACAGTGTCTGGACGTCTCTGCTATTTCCAGTGCACATTGGGTTAATGGTGTTAACAGCAGAACAAAACAGTGCGCCCCTGCTTAAGGGAGTGATAATGGAGGCTGGTAAATCAGAACAAGGAGTGATTTCCTTGTGAGCCAGCATATTAGGGTCTAGCTATAAAACTGCCCTTTCCTCTAACCGCCAGCACGTGAGAAAGCTCCTGATCGCAGATTCATTAAATGTGGACTTAGATAAGATGATTTAAAGTTCATGCCTCCCATTCTGATCTTCCCATCATGGTGAAGCTTGAACAAAGACTTGACCCATCCCAGCAATTTGTCTGCATGTAAATAAGACAAATGAGCTAAACTCAGGCTTCGAGGTCTGAGGACACGGTGGAGGACATCTCTCAGCCTAGGGGGCCATACTGGCCCTTTCCTGCCACAAAGGGACAAGGAGACACCTAGCATGGCACCAAGGTGGCACATGGTATGCTCATTCAGGTGTGTGAGTGTGTGTGTGTGTGTGTGTGTGTGTGTGTGTGTGTGTGTGTGTGTGTGTGTGTACACAGACATGTGTGCATGTGGCTAAGAGGCAATAGACCCAGGAGCATTATGTCTGGGGGTGCCTGTAAGTGTGAAAGGGGGAATGTGGGCGAGTCATGGCTGAGAGTACAGATGTATTCGAGACACACTGGTGTGTAGGATCCATGAATGTTACTTATAGCTGGGCACTCTGGGTGGGTCTTCTTCTCTCTGAAATCAAAGTGACAATAATGGGAGGCCAGTGCTGTGGTGAATGGGCAAAACCTGAAATGCTGAAATTCCACACAGGCACTGGTTCGTGTTCTGGCTGCTCCACTTTTGATGCAACTCGCTGCTAATGGCCTGGACAAAATGAGCAGAAGATGACTCAAGCATTTGGATACCTGCACCCAAGTGGGAGCCTCAGAAGAATCTCCTGGCTTCTTAATTCACTCAGGTCTTTTGGAAAACATAATGTCATGAAATCAATTCTCCTTTTCTCACATCTTATAAGCAGTCCATTAGCAAATTTTGCCTTTCTGCTGCTGCTCATGCCATAGCCAGGGGACCTTGTAATGCAAAATCTTCCACGGCCTCCATATCATATTCTAATTGAGTCCAAAGTTTTGGTGAACTGGCACCCCTCTACCTCCTTGGCCTGTCTCCTGCCACTGTCTCCTTCACTGCCCCTATTCTGCTCAGAAAGCCTCCTGGCTGTTCCTTAAATATGTGAGTACATGCATCCCTCCCACCTCAGGACTTCTGCACCTGCTGTGCCCTTTGTAAAGAATGGCCTGTCTCCACCTGTCTGTATCATTCACTCCTGTGATTCATTCAGATTTAAGTTCAAAGGCAGCCAGTGGACCCTCATGTGTTCATTTGATGATTCGTCATAAAATAACATTCCCTGAATGAGTGTGTATGTGCATGTGTGTATAGGTTGCACCCCAGTTTATTTTCTTCCAACGTTTTACACCATTTTTGCAAAGGAAGGATGCTAATTGTTTGCTCCATCTTCAGAACCTAGAACATTGCCTGGTACAGAGTAGACCCTCAAAATGTACAGTCTGGAAGAATGAAACAAATGAAGGAACAGATGAGTGAAGTGGCAATGTCACAGGCACACCCTGACTCTTTGTCTCCAGGCTATCCTGTTCTTCGCCTGGTCTTTTAGAATAAGCAAATTAGTCATGGGTTGGAGATTGAAATTTCTATTGGATTTTAACAGCTTGTGAGCAAGCTCCTCCTCTGTGCTCCAGTGGAATGGGCTTGTAGCTGATGGGGGCATCAATGACAAGGGCCTCGCAGTTACACAGTACCTGATTTGATGGAAAGACCTGATATGGCACCATTCCTCTCCACTTAGCAGCAGGCGGGCATGACTCCTCAGTCCTGTACCGAGTTAGACAATGTGGGATTTTCAACATAAGCATCCAAGTGCTGGTAGGCAGATGAGGCCACCTGCTACAGGTGCCTGGGAATCTAAACATCCTTCTTGGTGACTGCATTAGCACGTGAGGACTGCCATGGCACAGCACTACTCACGGGGGCTTTCGGCAATGGGAATCCGCTTCCTCCCCTCCTGGAAGCTGGGGGTTGGCTCAGGATCAGACATCAGCAGTCTTACTTTCTCCAGGGGCCTCTCACCTCGGCTTGCTATGGCCTCTTCTACCTGTGTCTGCACGTGGCTTCCTTGTCTGTCTGTGTCCTCATTGCCTCTTTTTAATAAGGACATCAGTTGGAGTGGGCCACGGTCTCATTTCCACTACATTACTTCTTGAAAATTTCTATGTCACAACGCAGACACCCTCTGAGGTCCTGGGGGCTAGGACTCAATATAAGGATTTGGGGGAGACTCAACCCATAAAACTGACCTTTCTATCTCTACAGAAACATCCAGAATCAACACTTGTCCCTAACGTGAGCCCTAACTGGTTTAATAGCACATTGTGGTGTGCTGATTAGTATTCCAGTTCACAGAATCAGGACTGAGAGAATAAGCACTTGCAGGGCCATGCAGTGAGGTCAGGCATGGACAGGGCTGGACTCCCAGTACACTGCTCATCTTACCACCACAACCTCCTGTCCTTACCATACATGGCAGCAAATGGATACACAGTATTAATTCACCAACTCAGAGATGCTATTTTCAACTGTGTGCATGAGAGCCCTTAATGCAAGAGACGTGGTTGGTATGGAGGGGCCTCCTTGCCACCTTGCCACCCTGATCATCTCAGCATAGCCTGTGCCTCCAGTCACAATGGAGAGAAACCATAAGAAGAAAGCAGGGCAGACAGTCATCGTAGTGACCAAATAGTTCTATCCCTAGAGATTCTGGTTCCAGGGTTTGAGAGAAGCCAAATGCTACCAGGAAGTGCAGAAGGCTTGCAGCACAGGGTCCCATCTTGCCTGGCAAGATAGAGATTATTCATGTGAGGAATACACAGCTACACAGGGCATCCTCTGCAAACCTGAGCTGGGTGAGCAGCAAGTTGCAGGAGCATGAGGCCACTGCTCCAAGGCTGGATATACTGCTGCTGTCCTGCCTCCCTAGGGCTGGACAAACTCTGCTGCCTCATCTGCTGTATGTGTCATGTGGCATTTTCCCTTGCATCAGATTATCCTGTTCTTCACCTGGTCTACTTCCTTCCCTGAGTGTGCTGTGGTGCCTGGAGTCATAGAAGCCATCTGTGACCAAGAGATTCTAAGCAGAGTGGGTGGTGGGATGGAATTGTAGAAAAGACCTGGGTTGGGCCTGGCATGATGGCTCAATTGGCTAATCCTCCCCTTGCTAGTATGAGGATCTGGTTCACATCCTGGCTGCTCCACTTCCCATCCTGCTCCCTGCTTATGGCTTGGGAAAGCAGCGGAGGATGGACCAAAGCCTTGCGAACCCTCACTCATATGGGAAATCAGGAAGAAGCTTCTGGTCCTGGCTTCGGATCAGCTTTGCTCTGGCCATTATGGCCACTTGTGGAGTAAGCTAGTGGATGGAAGTTCTTTGTCTCTCCTTCTCCGTAATTCTGCTTTTTCAATAAAAATAAATAAATCTTACAGAGAGATAGAGGGAGGGAGGGAATGAGGGAGAGAGGGAGAGAGAGGGAAATATCTGGGTCTCTAACATTACTGAGATCTAAATCCATGCCAGCAGCAGCTCCTACCTCTGGATTACTTGATCCTGACAGGAAATAACCTGTCTTTTCAGGAAATAACCATCTTTTCCATACATGCTGTGTGGTTAGGGTTTCTGTTCAATGTGGCTGAATGCATTCCTAATGACACATCTGGTGAATCAAAAACTGGCTGTCCCTGAAGATCAATCTGTTAGAGTTAATGGTTCTATAACAATTCCCCACCTGGCTGTTAGCTGAAGGGGATGTAGGTGGCTTCTGGGATTCCAGCATGTCCCCTGGGCTCCTGGGCTGCTCTCCCTGTCCCTTCTCTGCAGGGTGAGAGGTAACCATGGCTCTGAACAAACAATACTCTTATTTTTTGATTTTCAAGGAAACTAGAGCTAGAGGAGTGAAGCATTTTCACTAACATAACACAACATTCAAGCAGTGAGCATGGAGTTCCCATCGGGCATTTTAATTCTAAGTCCCTGGAGGTGCTGTGTTTGTGGAGACCCCAGCTAGGTTGTAGGGGAAGATCCTGGACTTGGGGAGTACTGGGTCAGACAGGAGAGAAAAGATCTGCAAGGGGGGGAGCTCTGCTCCTGGGGAATAATCTAGAGGCTTCTGAAAGAGTCTAAGGACCCCAAGACTTCCCAAGGGAGGAACTAACATCAAACATGGTGGAAGCTAACTGCAGCCACTATCTGTAGGCCCTAACAGCTTCTTGAGCAAGGTGAATGGAGCCAGGTTTTGAAAAAGGAGAGAACAGAGAAATATTTTGAGGGCACAAAGAAGTAAAGGGGGAGAATCCTTGGTTCGATATCAGTGCCTGGGTTCAGTGGGTGGCTCTGCTCTGCTTCCAGCTTCCTGTTCATGCAGCCCATGGGGGGCAGCCATGGTGAGCCCATGCTACCCACATGGGAGACTGAGATGGAGTTTCTGGTTCTGCTTCACCCCTGTGGAGCCCCAGCCATCCCAGGAATTTAGGGAGTGAACCAGCCAGTGGGAGAGCTCCTTGAAGATCTCTCTCTCTCCCCCTCCAGCCATCCCTCTCAAGTACATAAATCAATAATAAAAATGCAAAAGGAAGAAGCCAGGAAGAATTTTCAAGTTTGTCCCTGGCAGGCCACCTGCTCATGTTGCAGAGTTCTGCTCTCTTTTGGATCTCTCTGCTTCCTTCCCACAGCTCTTCTTCCTGGCCTGAGAGCTCTCCGTTCACCTTCCAGCAAGCCCAACCTCTGGCTCAATGGAGCAAAGACAAGGACAAGTGCCAAGTCAGCTGTGTCCATCACAGCTGCACGGCCGTGTCCCTGGCTGACTGCAGAGGACACCTTGGCAGCAAGTGCAGAGAGCTGGACTTCGAGTTGGCTCTCTTATCATCTGGACACTCTTTAGAAGACAGCTTGTCTCCTGCATCCAACTAAGGGTTCCTTGGGGTGGGAGTTCTATTCCCCCGCCCCGCCGCTCAGCCTGAGCTCTGTGTTGGGCCTCCTCTAAGTTTCCCTGGGCACAGAGACTTTTCTCCCGAGTCCTGGGTGTAAACAAGCAATAGGATCACAGCTCACTGGTGGTGGAGTGGGGAAGGGTTGGCAGGCTGGGCTTTGTCCCCCTGTCACCCAGCCAGGGGTGTAAGACTAGAGTTGCCAGCATACCGGTTTTGCCTCATTTTCCTTCTTCCCACTCTGAAATCTCCTAGTGGACCACTTGGGAATGACATCTTCAGGTCCCAGAAGGTCAGGTCCTGCAGGAAAGGGTGCTGCTTGAATCAACCTGGGTTCTGCTGCCACTGGGGTTTTTTGGGTATTGAGTTCTCAGCATCCTCTCTGTTCTGCTTGGCAGGAAATGGCCTCGCATCCCAAGGTCGCACGTGTGAAGGAAAAATCCATCCATTTTCCTCAGGATAAAGTGGAGTAATAGTGCGGGGAGGGAGACACAGGAACAATTTGATGTG
The DNA here is from genome assembly GCF_017591425.1 of Ochotona curzoniae. Taxonomy (NCBI): domain Eukaryota; kingdom Metazoa; phylum Chordata; class Mammalia; order Lagomorpha; family Ochotonidae; genus Ochotona; species Ochotona curzoniae. Next base: position 6,238,752 of record NW_024466004.1, on the reverse strand, counting down.
TTTGAATCCCCATGGGCCGATGGCTTCAGCGGGAGCATGTCATGTTGGTGCAGAGCCGTGGCGGATATTTGATGAGCTGCTGCCCGCTCTCAGCTCCTGTGGGTGGCTGTTTGACCTCGGGCCAGGCTGGGACTGAGTGGTGGAGCGGGAGTTGACACTGTGAGCCTTCTTTATGCCAAGACCGTATAGTCAGCACTGCTGCAGTGTTGGCCTAGACTGGCACACATTCCTTCACCATGAAGTTTTACCACTCAGGAAAAATAATAAGCTACCCCCAAATGTGACTTTATCATTCTCAAGCCAAGTATATTTTAAGGCCTGTCCTTTGGGTTGGTGCAGCTACATTTTTTAAAATTTGGGGGTTGGGACGGCGGTGGTGGTATGTTACAGCAGATTAAGCTGCCACCTACAATACCAGCATCCTGTATGAGCAGGGTTCAACTTTTGGTTGAAGGTGACCCACATTCTTAGACTGCTACCACTCATGTAGGAAACTCATATAGAGTTACAAGCTTCTGGATTCATCCTGGCCCAGACCTGGGCCATTGAGGCCATTTGTAGAGTAAACCAATGGTGGAAGATCTGTCTGTAACTCAACTTTTCAAGTAAATAAGTATTAATTAAAAAAAAAAAATCCTGGGACTATGGGTGCCAGCTCAACAGGAAAAAGGGAGGTGTCCCATAGCAATGGATGTCAAAATCCAGTTGATTATGTGGTGGGATATTTGCAAATACAATGATCCTTAGTTAAGAGATGATGCAAATGATCTAAATAATGATATGCTCTGAAGAAAGGGAGAGGTGAGCATTGTGTGGGGAATCACTCAGTCCTGGAGGGGGTAAAGAAGATAAATCACATTTATTAAGAACTAATCCAGAAAGGATAATTGATTTGCCCAAGATCACCTTGAGCACTCACACTAGGTGTGGGACTAGAATCTGTGTCTCTAACACCTTATCTATCATTTGTTGCCTGAATTGCAGCCAATGAATTTGTCCCAAGCACCACATGTATACTCTCTTTCTTCCTGTTCTCACAGCAGCTCTAAAAGTTGGACTTGGGAGATAGCCCAATTATAGATGAATGATTCAAAGACAATTTCAGACTGACTTGGGACATATTCCCTGAGCTCCTGCTAGGTTCCTTTCTAGGTGTTGTGCCAGGGACAGGAAATGAGAACATTTAGTAAGATGGAGTCCCTATCCTGAAGTGGGAAGTGCATTAAAGGAGATGGATGGGATCACACTGGGCATATGGTTGGATTTTAGGAGAGATGAAGAGCTTGGAGGGTTTCCTGGAGATGCTGAGCCATGTCTTCCATCAGGAAGGAGAGCTAAGATGTAGAAGTGGCAGAGTGGTTGTGGGGAGTCACTTGGGCAGAGATGTAGCCTGGCAATGGCCTGTGGTGCACTAGTAGCCGAAGGAGGAGAGGGACAGTGGGTTTACAGCCTGGCCTGGCGTGTTATTATTTGATCAACAGGGGGCTACTGACAGCATTTGAACAGGAAGTGATACTACCCTATTTGCATATTCATTACAAGCTCACATACTCTGAGCTGTGAGCACAGACTAGGAGTCAGTGGCAAGTTTTCAGTGCACCGGGCTCATGGTGGGGAGACTAGAGCCACAGGTTTAGAGGCAAATAGCTGCCACAGCACCTGGGAACCAGCTGAGTGTGTGTAGGAGAGGGAGGGAAGGCTGTGCATGTGGCGGGGGCAGCGGGGCAGGAAGGAGGACTTCTCATTTGCACAGCCAGATGGGTGGTGGGCTGCTCAGACAGGGACCCTGTAGGAGGTCCTGTGGGGGCGTGGATGGTGGGCTCCAGCGAAGCTTGATGAATCTGAGTGACTAATGACATTGTCACCCATCATTTTTTTTTTCTCTTGATGTCTGAAAGCTCCAGTTCTGCTTCCCTCTTGCCAACAAGCAAGGAAAGGGGCAGATGGCTGTGTCTCCTGGAACTAGGGGAATCCTCAGAAGATGGCCGATAAGGTGATGCCTGAGACTTGGGAAAGAGGAATAGGTGCGTCCTGACCCTGCCCTTAACCTTCCCCTTCATGCCTGCTCCCTGCCTCCTAACACCGGGTCAGAGCCTCACTGGTGGCCCTTCACAGAGGAGAGTTTTCTGGGCATGTTTTCCCACATCTCTGCCTGGGGGGGTGAGGGTGGTTAGTGCCTGGCACGGAGTGAGCGCCCCAGCCTGGTGTCACATGTAGTTACTTCTGTCATCAACGTCTATGTTATCACCACTCAGGAGTCAGTCAGGGAAGCATTACCACAGAACTGAAAAGCTGGGGAAAAACTTCACAGAGCAAGGGATATGTGAGCTGGGCCTAGAAAAGTGATATTTTAGCAAGAGAAAGAATCAGATGTAGGGATGGTGGTCCAGGCAGAGGGAGCAGGTGCCTGATGTGGAAATGCAAGGTGCACCCAGGACCCAGGTGCAGTCTTGGAGCCCATTGAGAGGGAAGGATGCAGCAGAGGCAGGATGCCTCAGCAGGTAGATTGGCACTGGCCAGGGAGAGGCCTGGTGGCCAAATTAAGGGACTTTGTAAAAAGATGAATTTGTTTATTTTTGAAAGGCACATTTGCAGAGAGAAGGAGAGAGATTTTCCATATACTGGTTCACTCTAAATAGCTGCAATAGCTGAAGCTGAGCTGATCTGAAGCTAAGAAGCCAGGAGTCTCTTCCAGATTCCCCAGGTGGTTTAAGGGCCCAAGGTCTTAAGCCATCCTCTGCTACTTTCTCAAAATATAAGTAGAAAGTTGGATCAAAAATGAGCAGCCAGGACACAAACTGGCACCCGGATGAGATGCCAGCATTGCAGGTAGAATGTTCACTCATTCAAACATTAGCTTACTATGCCATTATGCCAGTCCAGAGAATTTGGATTTTATACATCAAGTAGAAGTAGTCCTGGAAGAAAGCGTTATTTTAAGAGTGGTGACTTGGTCAGGTTTGCCTGTCAGAAGGGGACAGTGGCAGCTGTGTGGAAGATGAGTCAGTGGGGACTGCCCAGGTGAGACAGGTGAGTAATAGCAAGGATTTGGACTAAGGGAGTAAATGGACCCAAGCACTTGATGACTATGATGTAGGGAACAGAAAGAAGGCTGCCCCCTGCTCTATATTTAATGGTGAAGGAAAGATATTAGGACCATGAGACGAGATGGGGACCTCTGCCTGCTCTGAGCAAAGGTCTCCAGACAGGTAGAAGTGAACGCTTGGAATCTTTCCACTGGCAACATCCACTCTAGAGCTGCCTGCCCTTCTGCAGGCCTCCAGGGAGCCCGGGTCTGAGTCCGCCCAGTGCAGCACCCTGTGTGTGTGGCTCTGCACCTGGGGGACAGGACACAGATGCCACTGCAAGGGTGGCTGATTTTGGAGGCCAGCAGATCAGGTTTCTCGGTCAGACTGGGCCTCTCTCACCAAGCTGTGTGGCTTTAGCGCATGTCCTCTCCTCTTGATGACTGTTCTGTAAAGTGAGGACAGAAGTGGTTACTTCTGAGGGTTGTTTTTAGGTTTTACAGCATGATGACTCACAGATGTTCATGGCTAGCTCATCTCCAGCAGCACCAGTTTTGTGTTCCTCTCTCTGCTCCAGCTCTACCTGCTCTGGCTGGAAGTACAGGGTCCTCTGCTCTATGCTTCTCTCACTACAGATGCAGGGTCTCAGCAGACTTCTCCTGATCCTCCTTCTTCCTCTGGATGCCTCTTCCATTTAACCCTCTCCTCTGCCCCAGGTGAGGTGGGAGTGGGCGGGGCAAGGGGGTATCCTGCTCTTAATGCTTTGGGATTTCACTACCCAAGTCAAAAGTGACTAAGTTGTTCTTAAAGTTCAAAAAGAACTTCAAAGAGCATTGGTAAAATGACCCCAAGACCCTTCCCCCAACCCTCCACCTTGAGTCTTTGCAGCCCACACTCCCCTCATCCCAGCCTGCAGCTTGCCTCTCAGCTCTGGCCCTAAGAAGATTCTGCCTCATCCGATGAGAAAGCCATTGCTGTAGAACACTCTTGTGTTTATTTCCAAGCAGCTTATTGGTCCAGGGAAGCCATGGCTGATGCTCGGTCCTTCTGCAGTCTGCCCCTTGCTGCTTGCTGCACAGCTTCCTGAAGCTGATGGACATATGACATGTAGGCTTAGGAAGGAGGGAGGGAAAATAGCAGCTCTCCGACCACTGCAATTTTCCTGAATCAGTGCCCAAGCTTCCCTTCCCTCCACAGGTTACCCCTCCACTCCTATGCTAGGACTGTCAAAGCAGGTGTGACCCTTCCACCCAGCCCACATTTGGGAACCAAGCCCAGTGCCTTCTCTTAGCATCCCCACCACACTCCAGCAAAGTTGGGCCTCTAGGCAGGGAAATCGGCTCAGCTCAAGGATATTCCATCTGGTACACCTGTGATCACATTCCACATCCTATGACAGCCAGAAGTCCCCTGCAGGCGTTACAGCCTTGGCTCCAGCTAGCAGTCTGCTTTATGGAATTCCTTTGTCTTATAATAATTCTGTCTCCTCTTGTTAACAACCCTGGCTGAGGCTCCTGCACAGCAGACTTGCCAGGAAAATGGAAAGCCTGCATGCACAGCAATGGTTGGATGCCAAACTACTGTACCTGCTTACTAAGGTAAATACACAGGGAAACATGGAGGGTAAGGTCAAAATTGTTGGGATTGTTTGCTTGGAAAAGGAAGGCTAGAAAGATGGAAAAAGAGAAAGTGCTTAACAGAAAGCTGGAAGGATAGACAAGAAATTCAGTCATGAACTTCATCCATTCATCCATTCACTCAATCAAGCATTAATTAGATGCTGCTTTCAGCACTGTTTAGGAGTGCAATGGGTTATAATGGTAAAACAGGAAACATGAACCTTGCTCTCCCAAATCACTCAGATTAGAGGGGAGTAGACACAGCAAGCAATTTAGGATGAGGATGGGCATTTGGTCTAGCAGTTAGGCTACCAACTTGGACTCCTGCTACCTACACCATAGTACCTGGGTTTGAGTCCCAGCTCCACTTGCAGTTCCAGCTTCCAGCTAATGCAGGCTTGGGAGGAGGCAGTGATGGTTTAAGTACGTGGGTCCTTACCATCCCAGACTGGGTTACCAACTCCCAGTTTCAACCTGGCTGGGTCCTATTTGCTGTGGTCATTTGGGGAGTGTCTCTTTCTCTCTCTCACTCCTTCCCTTCCTCCCTCCTTCCTTCCTCTCTTTCCCTGCTTCCTTTTTTCCCTTTCTTCCTCTTCCTCACAAACAAATTGATACAACTTTGTACAAAAAAATTCTTGTTCTTGTTAGTTAGGTATTTCTTTAAAAATTTGGAATGAAGAGGGCTGGGTGAGGGGAAGTACAGGGAGCTGAATTATAGGGGAAGATTTTGTCAGTTAGCTGGACTCAGGAAACAGGAATTACTGAAAGTTCATCCAAGATGATTTGCTCTTAGTTAACAGGTGAGAAAAAGAAATAAGTTATGGCAGGAAGCAGCTACCAGAGCCAGGCTAAAGAGGCAGATGGGAATGCAGAAAACCTTGGGTGACACAGTGGAAAGTACAGCCACAGTGGGCGTGTGTAAGGAGCAGAGCCTTACGGTGACTGTGTTCCTCCCTCCCCTGGGTGAGGGATGGATGGAGGGAGGAAATACCCTCTCCTGCCCTTTCTGCATCTGGCCGGTGTAAGAAAATCACACCCTGTTGGCTGTCAGATAACTGGACAAGCTGAGCATTGCAGCCCACAGGTGTCCTTGTCTTCCCTCCAACTCCAACACAGAGCAGACCAGGGAAGTGTGGAAAATGGATCTGAGAACAAAGCAGCTCAGGACGCCACACAGACAAGGGGCCTTTAAGAAGACACAATCACGGGCCCGGCGCGGTGGCGCAGTGGTTAAGGTCCTTGCCTTGCATGCCCGGGATCCCATATGGACGCCGGTTCTATCCCCGGCAGCCCTGCTTCCCTTCCAGCTCCCTGCTTGTGGCCTGGGAAAGCAGTCCAGGACGGCCCAAAGCAATCAGACCCTGCACCCAAAGGGAGTCTCGGAAGAGTCTCCTGGCTTTGGATCGGCATAGCATCGGCCGTTGCGCTCACTTGGGGAGTGAATCATCGGACGGAAGATCTTCCTCTCTGTCAAACTTGGACCCTCCTTTGCTGATTTCCCAGATGCATTAGCAAGGAGCTGGATCAGAAGTGGAGCAGCTGGGTCTCAAACCAGCACCCATATAGGATGCTAGCACCACAAGCACTATCTTAACTTGCTCCCTTCAACATCTGTCCCAGAGTGACTGACTGCTGAAGGCGGGGGAGGCAGAGGGGTTAAGGGCACTTCCCATGACTGTGCTTGGACAACTAAGCTCATGCAAATACATTTGCTGAGATAGGAAGCACAGAGGGAACAACCCTTGGAGGAGCTAGGGAATGGTTTAATGAGAGGTGTCTGTGAGACATTCTGGTAGAATTGTTTCAGACTGGACTTCTGTTTTTTTTTTTCCATGATGGGGCCGTCCCTTATAGCTCAGAGCTCTAAGAACTTGCTTTTTGGAGTTTTTCTGCTAAGAGGCTATGTCCTTTCCCTGTCTCCCCCATTCCCATCCCATGCCCAACCCAAGACTTTAGGAAACCCTACAGTCACCTTTGAAGCAACTGGTACTTCCACCTGTTTCTCCCTAGTCCCTTCCTCATGCATAGAGCTGCACTCAGGCCTGGGAGCTCCAGATTTCATCTCCTGGGAGCTGGAATGATGAAGGGCTCTGAGAAGGCACTTTTTCTTGCTTTACTTCTTATCAAGCATTGTTCTCTAATCTGTGCAAACAGAATCACGGAGTGTCTTAACCCATTTTCTGTTGTTAGAGCCTGGAAGCAGATGACTTATGAAGAATGAAAGTTTATTTCACTCACAGCTCTGGAGCGTGGGAAGAGGAAGAGCATGACACGAGCACCTGCTTAGCACTTGGTGAGGACATCATGGGAGAAGGCATTGTGTGGTAAGAAAGCAAGACATGGATGCCATCATGGAATCCTTACCTCATGACTTTCTCTAATTACAATCACATCCTAAGAAACCTTACCTGCAAATACCATTACCATGTGGATTTGGTGGGAAGGTAGGTTGAATTTCCAACACAGAAATTTTGGGGGACACATTCAGACTATAGCAGAGAACATAGATGTGGCAAGAACACACATGGTACAATCAATCACTCACAGAGGCAATTCCATCATGGGTCAGGGACAGACGAGGGCGGAGCATGACGTTTCTCCACTCAACTCTGCTTTTCCTACATTTCAGAGGGGTGTGTGGTGTGTGTGTGCCCACCTCTACACCTAATAGACACCTTCCCTTCTTCTTGTGATCCATGAAACCTGGTGCGTCCTGGAAGCAATGGGCTCAGCCTCACAAGAGACATCAAGTTGGGGCATGCAAGTGCTGGCATCCCATATGAACACCACTTCATGTTCTGGCTGCTCCACTTGCAATTCAGCTGCCTGCTATGGCCTGGGAAAGAAGCTGAGAATAACCCAAAGCCTTGGGACCCAGTACCTATGTGGCAGACCCAGAAGAAGCTTCTGGCTCTTGGCTTCAGATCAGTTTAGCTCTGGCCATTGTGACCATTTGGAGAGTGGCTGGAAGATCTTTCTGTTTCTCCTTCCAATATACCTTTCCAATAAAAATAAATATAAAAATAAAAATAAATAAATCTTAAACAAAATGACCAGAGTGATGCCAAACTCATGTGATCCAAGGTGATTTACAGATGGGGTCAGTGAGGGAGTCTGGATGAAGCTGAGGGCACTCGTGACCAAGCACAAAACCCAGGGGAATTAAGACATCACCATGTGTCTTCTCATGGTTCTGGTGGCCAGGAGACTGTAACTAGTGTGTCTGTTGGGCCATGCTTTGGGGAAAGCTTGAGGGAAGGGCCTGTTTCCTGTGTTCCTCTTAGCTTCTAGTGTTCCTGGTGGTGTGCAGCATTCCTAGGCTTGTTGCTAGCTTCCTGCCATGTCTCCCTACTTCCATAAGGTTTTCTCCCTGTGTCTTTGTCCTCACACAGCTATTGCCTCTGTATTTTTTTTTAAGATTTATTTATTTTTATTGGAAAGGCGGATATATGAAGAGGAGGAGAGAGACAGAGAGGAAAATCTTCTGCTCAATGGTTCACTCCCCAAGCGGCCGCAACGGCTGGAGCTGAGTCAATCTGAAGCCAGGAGCCAAGAGCTCTTCCAGGTCTCCCACACAGGTGCAGGATCCCAAGGCTTTGGGCCATCCTTGACTGCTTTCCCAGACCACAAGCAGGGAGCTGGATGGGAAGCGGGGCCGCCGGGATTAGAACCAGTACCCATGTGGGATCCTGGCGCGTGCAAGGTGAGGCCTTTAACCACTATGCTATCGCACCAGACCAGCCTTTGTATTTTTTTTTTAAGATTTATTTATTTATTCATTTATAAATGAAAAGCAGATTTACAGAGAAGAGAAACAGAAGGATCTTCCATCCACTGGTACACTGTCCAAGTGGCCACAATGACTGGAGCTGAAATGATCTAAAGCCAGGAGCCAGGAGGATTTTCCAGGTCTCCCACATGGGTGCAGGGTCCCAAGGCTTTGGTCCATCCTCCACTGCTTTTCCAGGCCATAACCAGGCAGCTGAATTGAAACTAGAGCAGCTGGGATGTGAACTGGTACCCATATGGGATTCTGGCTGATGCAAGGTGAGGACTTCAGCTACTATACAACCATGCTGGGTCTCCCTCTCTGGCTTACAAGGATGCCAGTCAGTTGGGGATAGCATCTGTCCAGTGGGACTTTTTGATTCATCATGTCTGCAGTGAATGATTCTATTTTCAGGTCAACTCCCATTTTGAGGTCCTCCAGCACTTCATTGTGTGGGACTTGGCACAACCCATTGCAAGAATCTTTCAGAAAGACTTTACTCCCTTATAAAGCAGCTTCGCCACAGTAGCACCTGTCTTGCGCTCTCCTGTTTGTGTTGCCTGTAGGGTGTGAGGTTGGGATGCTGAGAGCTGTGGCTGCCATTGTGACTCCCTGGGGCAGACCTCACTCAGCTGTGGCTGTGATTGGCAACCAAGGGAGATGAGGAAGTGACATTGCAGAGCCCCAGCTCTGGTCCTGAAACCCCTATCTCTATCTATCTTATTAAGGAGGGCAAGTGTGTATAAGCCACCTGTTACTGGTTGTCTTTTTACCTACCTTAGACTATTTGTGCTGCTACAACACAATTGATCAGGAATGTGATCTGTTTTCCTACTGTTCTGAAGCCAGGAATATCCAAGGTCAATGTGCTGGCAGGTGTGCTTGTCTGACGAGAGGTGCTTTTTGCCTCACAGAGGGCATGGAGATGTTGCTGCATCCCGTGGAGGGGAGGACCATTGTGTCCTTACATGGTGGACAGGATGGAATAGGGGGGAGAGACAAATTCCAATGCTATGCTCCTCTGTGAGGGCACCCAGGTGGACGGAGCCTTCCAGAGCCAATCCTCTGTTGAAGTGCCCACTACTGCCCTGGGGACCTAGTTTTCTTGTGAATTTTAGGAAGAAAACTACCACTCAAACCGCCATAGCTCCTTATAGCCAAATACATGTGACTTCTGTTCTGCCTGCTCAGTCTAGGGGGAAGCTGGGGCTCAGTAGGGAATGGGGCTTACTCAGGGCCACACCACAAGTTGGGGACATGGGCAAGACCTGCACACAGCTCTGCAGCTTCCCAGTCTCTCACCATGTTTCGCTGGCGTCTTGTATTCATGTATCACCCTCTGTGTAGGGGAAGCGGGGTGCTGTTTGAAAGGCAGGGCCTGCTGGGTGGGCTGCTGCTGAGCTGTCAGAGGAAAGGAAATGAGTGGTGGGATAAGTGATAAGAGGGATTCCGAGGGGAGTGTGCCTGTGTTTGGGAAGCGGCAGAGCCATGTTTGCCTCCGGGACACATTTATTCTAATCACATACTCTATGCAGGGCTCGCCTCTCTGAATTATGCACCTCGAAAGGGCCTTTCATCTCACCAAGGGTTTGATGCCAGCCTGCCTGGCTGCTTGTGCCTGGGCTGTGGTTTAGCTTCCGGAGCAATTCAGGGCAAGGGGGTGGGAGGAAGGCAAAAGGAAGCACTGGGGGACCTTTGCTGTTCTACAGGCTCTGCCTCTGCCTTTCCCTTAGGGGCTGGTTGGTGGTGAAGGAAGACAGAGAGCCAGCCCTCACCTCAGCCAAGTCTGGGAGCCTGATTGCATGGCCATGTATCTGGCAGCCTTCCAAGAGAACACAGTGCTCTAACTTCATCAGTCTAATTGAATTAAAATCTGTTAAATTCAAAGAGCTGAAAACTCAGGAGTGCTGGAGGCACTCGCAGCATCCTCCGTCTGTGGTCTACCTTGCTCCTTGCACAGGAGGGGGAAGCGAGGTACCAGGAGGGGTTAAGGAGGCTCTCCCTAGAGGCAGGACCAGGGGCCCCTCCAACCTTGGCCACTGTCACCTGTAGCAGACCTGCCAACACACAGGTGTGAGCCCAGTGGTTGGCAGCCTCTGGCACAGAGCCCTGACCCCACCTCTGAGGTTGCAGCCCTTTGCAATCTCCTCCTCTTAGGTGTGGACGGGACGTAGTGAGTGACTTGCCTATAACCAACTGATATGACCAAGAAATGGGAGGCCACTTTGGTGATGAGGTTACGAAGATCTTCCATCTTGCTTCTACGTCTTGCTTTCTCATGAACATGCTTTGATGAGATGTGCTGGGAGCCCCCTATGGCAAGAGGCTGAGGGGCACCACCAGCCACTGGCCAGCAAGGTGGTAATGTCCTCAGGCCAGCAGCTATATGAAAACTCTGCCAATGACCACCGAAAACTTTGGAGCAGACCAAGTTTAACCCTTTTACTGTGGTTGACACACAGGCCCCAGCTAAGCTGTGCCTGGGTTCCCCACCCACATACCATGGAAAAAGAAATGTTGTTTTAAGCTGCTGCATTTTGTTACATAGCAATAAGGTAGCAATCCCTGTTTTAGGGTAATAATTAGGATTATATGCCCAGCACACTCTGGACAGGGTTGGAAATGAAAAGAAATGGGGCTATTTTTTGTTAAACATTTATTTATTTGAAAGTTGGAATTAGAAGGAGAGACAGAAAGGTCTTCCATCTACTGACTCACTCCCACCAAATGAGTGCAATGGTCAGAGCTGGGCCAGGCTGAAGTCTGGAACCAGGGCCTTTTTCCATGTCTCCCGTGGGGGTGGCAGGTGCCCAAGCATTTGAGGCATCTTACTCTGCCTTCCCAGATGCATTAGTAGGGAAACTGGATGGGAAGTGGAGCAGTCAGGGAATGAACTAGAGCCCATATGGGATGCCAATGTTGCAGGCAGCTGTTTTCCCTGCTACACTATAATTTCCTAAGAAATGGCTAATTGTGTTTTTTTATAGGAGCATACATTTGGTGAGTTATGACATGCCATGAGACATAACCATAACTGGTGTATATTAAATATTTTCTGTGTTTCTAAACTCTTTGCATGCACTTATCTCTTTAATTTTCTTAATACTCACAATCATGCTCAGAGGTCTTTTATTAGTCCCCCTGCCCTACAGATGAGGAAAAAAGAGGTGAACAAGTGAATGACCCACGTGGGATGATGCAGCCAATATGCAGCAGCACCGAGGACGGTGGTTTCCTGGGGGAAATAAGGCAGCAGTTGTTCACCAGGAAGCTACGTGGAGGCCTCCTGTATCAGCTCTTGTACGGGCGCCTTGTGAAGGAGCCAGTGACTCTGATCTTGTCTAATGATGACCTTGAGCCAATGAATCTCAGTATCCTTGTCTATAGAGGATCACCACCCATGCAGGGTTTCAGCTAGACTAAATGAGTTCATGTTCACGGAGTGCCTGCGGGGGGCTGTGCCATGGGCAGGGATCAGTGCTGTCCTGAGGGAGAGAGTTTTTTCCTAGGAGAGTGAGTTGTTATAAAGAGAAACTACTCACCTGTGATTCAGCCAGCTTTTCCACTGTCTCGTGTTGCAACCAGAAGCTGAACTGACTGTGCTGCCCCTTTAGCTTCCCAAAGTGTGAGCAAAGCAAACCGTGATTCTTTGTGAAGTTGAATGTTCTGTTACAGTGACACAGAATGGACTAACCTGGCATATAACACAGTGTTAGCTGTGTGCTCAGTAAAGATAAGTAAATGGTCTTGTCATACAGTACTGGTTGGGAATTACAGAGCTGAGCCAATCCAAAGCCAGGAGCTTCTTCCAGGTTTCCCATGAGGGTGCAGGGTCCTAAGGCTTTGAGCTATCCTTGACTGCTTTCCCAAGCTACAAGCAGGGAGCAGGATGGGAATTGGAGCAACTGGGACATGAACTGGCACCCATATGTGATCCCGGTGCATGCAAGGTGAGGATTTAACCACTGAGCCATTGTGCTGAACCTGGCCTTCCAACTTTCATGTGTATTCTTAAGTCCTTGGCAATTGTGGGTTTCCCACACAAGTTTTCTAGACTCCTTATTCTGTCATTTAGATAATTATCTGTTCTCAGGTCAGCTTCCTCCTGTGGAGGTGCCCACATCTCCTAAGTGATACTCCCTTTTCTTAGCCTAAGCATCGCAGGGTGAGCAACTTCTGAAAACCATGTTTTCCAGCTCCCTCCATGTAGCATTATTATATTAGTGTTCTCGTGTGTCACCAGCAACAATCATTCCCCTCAATCTCCCAACACAACAGCTGGTTATCTGGGCATTATAAGACGCAAATACCATTTTGAAGCTGCATAATAGCAACTCTCTCTGGGCCTATTTTAAATTTTCCTTGAGTTGAGAACGATCTCTGGTACTGATGTTTTGCTTTGCTCATATTTTGGACTTTTGAGAGGGATCTACGCTAAACTACTGTGTGCTGGAGGATTTCCCGGGATCCCCTAAAACCAGAGGGTGTTTCCCATGGTGCACCAGCGTGATGTCAATCTGGCCATGAACTCCCCCTTCCTAAGGGTTAGGAGGTGGTCCAAGGGTGGTCCGAGACATGCTTTCACCTCTTCTCCTCAGTTGCCATGTGAAATGACTAGGCACCTCTCCATTGAACAGAACATGTTTGTTCAGTCTGCAGAAGCAGGGTTTGTGTTCCAATTCAGACTAGCCACCTCCTGAGGGCAGAGATCCAGTGAGAAAGATCTGTGGAATCAGTGGATGTTTGCCTGCATTTATTTACATGCAGCAGGGGATTTCAACACGTGTGTGGGAATTGAAAGATACATTTACCTTAACGCAGAGAATTTTGAAGTCCTTACAAAAGATCTTGCACTATGTGTATTTCCCATGGACTCAGCTACCATATCTGTGTTTGCATCAGGGACAAATCCTTAAGTACTCTTAATAGGACCTGGTGTAAGGCCTTCAAAAAAGTTCATGGCAAATGGGCCCAGCACGGTGGCCTAGTGGCTAAAGTCCTAGCCTTGAACGTGCCAGGATTCCCTATGGGCCCTGGTTCTAATCCTGGTGGCCCTGCTTCCCATCCAGCTCCCTAGTAGTTGCCTGAGAAAGCTGTTGAGGATGTGCCAAAGGCCTTGGGATCCTGTACCTGTGTGGGAGATCCAGAAGAAGCTCCTGGCTCCTGGCTTTGGGTTGGCTCAGCTCCAGTCGTTGCAGTCACTTGGGGAGTGAGTGAATCATTGGATGGAAGAACTTCTTAGTCTCTCCTTCTCTCTGTATGTCTGACTTTGCAATAAAAATAAATAAATCTTTAAAAAAAAAACAGCTCATGGCAAATGCGTGCTATGGGGCCAGCATTGTGGCATAGTGAGGTGAAGCTGCCATGTGCAGTGCTAGCCTCCCATGTGGTCATCAATTCAAGTCTTGGCTGCTCCACTTCCAATCCATCTTCCTGTCAATGTGTCTGGAAAAGCAGAAGCCTGGACCAAGTGCTTGTGCCCCTGTCCCCATGGTGGGAGACCTGGAATAAGCTTCTAGCTTAATCCTGATCCAGTCTTAGCCATTACAGCTTTCTGGGGGATGAACCAGCAGATGGAAGATGTCTGTCACTCTGTTCCTCACTTTGTCTCTGTAACTTGGCCTTTCAAATAAATACACCTTTTTTTTAAGGTGTATTATAAAAAATTGTGTGTGAATTTCACATTTTTTTACATCCAAATTTAGATTTTTTTTTGTTAGAAATTGTTGGTAGCATCTGTGTGTGTGTGTGTGTGTGTGTGTGTGTGTGTGTGTGTGTGTGTAAGTCTAAGTCTCCCCCCTCAAACTGGGGCTCCCTGAGCACAGGGCTGTGTCCTCTTCCTCTGACTGGGTGCCACGTCTTCTCCTTTTTACATCTCTTGTCCTGAGAGACCTGGTCTTGAAGGCTCTGCTTTTGGGAGTTGCAATGGTGTGGAAAGTCTGGCAGACGTGGTGGACTGCAATACATCTCCCATTCCCCATTCCCCATCCCAGCTTGCTGGGCCCCAGGTTTGGAGTCATTCCTGGACCCTGTGCTCTGTCTTCGAGGCTGAGACAGCTAACTCACAGCCCACCCTGGAAGCCCTGGGGCCCCTGATTGGCTGTAGGTGCTGCAGGCGCTTTCGAGCTCAGCAGGCTTAGGGCTAAGCATGCCCCTGCTTTCGCCTGCGTTTCCCTGCCTTCTCTCTTCCTTCGCGTGTAGCTTTTCTTTCTTCTGTTTGCCGTCTGCAGAGAGAGACTGTGGACGGCATGAATAATAGATTAGTAATTTGGAAGCTCTCCAGCGGGCCAGACTCACCACCAGGGCAGACGCGTGTTATGTAACCAGCAAATTACAGCTGCAGTAGAGCTCGCGCATGTGCACGGAGCAGATCAGAGCTGGGAGAGGGGGCGGGCGACAGGGCACTTGGCAGGTAGATCATAAGGAGTTCAGCTCAGGCTTGGGGCGGCTGGTTTGCGGTGGTTCCTGTGCTGCCTGTACATGCTTGAGTGTGAAGGCGCCTCCCTGTGCAGGGAGAACAGCCGGCTGGGAGCTGGGGTTGCCTTGTGCAGAGGTCTGCTGGGAACCCGGTTCTCTGCTCAGGGCTGCCTGACTGTTGATTTTGGTCTCTCTCTGACTTGGTCCAAGAGGTCTGACTGCAGGATTGCAGCAGAACAGGGGATCCCACACAGTGATGGACTGTTATCTTTGGGGGCCTGTTGAAGGTGTCTGCTCCCCACCTCCATCACATCTGCAGCTCATGCTAGGGAATCCCAGATCGCCTCACATGTCCCTGCACCAAGAAAGGAACGGTTCTCAGGGACAGGGGTCCAGCTTTGGCAGCCTTGAAAATACACTTCTCTGCCCTCCCATAGGATCGAAGCTACGTGACAGCCCTGGCCATGTTGCTGTGTGGTGAGTTCACTGCTGCAATGGTGCTAAGGCTGCTCCCAGACGTGGACTAATTGGGATGGTTGGCGGAGCCAACACAAAGGTTGGCCCGATGCTATCTGAGATTTTTCTCCGTCACCTTCCTGCCTTCCTTCTTTCCTTCCTTCCCTCCTTTCTTCCACCGACTCTGCTCAGCCCAGCACTACCATCGCACAGTTCTAGCCTCCTCCATCTGTCTCCCTTTCTCCCACATCAGCTGTTTCTTCCCTCTGTCAATTCTTGCATCAGCTTCTCAAGGGACTTAAATTAACCTTATCTCCAACTCCTGTATTAGGTAGAAACACCTTCCATCCAGGCACAATTCTAGAAAGACATGACTGGTGACAAAATAGTGTGTTTCTAGTTCATCATGGCCTCACTTGATGGCTTTGGGTTCCTGCCCTGAGATGTGCAAAAGTCCTGTGGCTGGAGCAGGTCTGGCCTGTGTAATTAAGCATAGAGTGGTGGAGATGAGAGTCAGAGTGGGTAGAGCCTTCTGGATAGAATCTTGGGGCGCACTACAAGAAGCACAGTGGCCTCTCCTGAAGGCCGAGACTCACCTGGCATGGTCTTCCGCTCATCCTTCCTCTGCTTGTTCATCAGAAGCAGGGCTTGTTCCTCCCAAGTCAGTTTTTCTCAGGCTGTAAAGTTAGAAGTGACTCATCTTCCTAAGACCACTTGAGATGCTTCTTGATTGGCTGAGTCCAAACTCTGTGGCCTAGAAGGGATGGGGGTTTGCAGGCCACCAGAGCTCAGACAAGAGGTTCACAGCCAGGTGTCTTGGCTCTGTTTGGCTGGAGATGGTCTCCGAACCTTGCACAACTTAGGGAACCTCTTGAAGCCTTGGTTTCTTTGCGGACATTGGTGGCAATGGTTGTAGCTGGTGTCAGCTGAGTGTTGACACAGTTCTAGGCAGTTTTCCTTTATTATAAGGGCCACGTCCCTGGGGTGGGTGCTGTTACTAATCCACCTTCTCACACGTCAAGGTACAGGGACACTTAGAAGCAGCCCAGAGCTGTAAGCTGATGAGGAGCAAAACCGACCCCCCAGAGAGCTTCCTCACCCCTCTGTTCTCTGTACTCTGTATCCTGTGATGTGCCCCCCTCACAGGGCCATTAGAAGTCCCACGTGCAAACATTCACCATGTCCCTGGGAACTCCCTCAGGCTCACAGACATCTGGGTTTGGAAACCCAGGGCTGCTGAGACAGGAGCATTACGTTGTTGTATTTGTTCCCTGCAGTGGACATGTCTGTGTGGCAGGATAGAACAGTCAACAGCTCAGCCTAGTCCTTGTCCCCTTCCCCTCCTCCACCATCTTATAACGCAGAAGGAAAGACAGGCATCAATGGTAATTATGCAAAGGAGATCCAAGATAGCAAAGAGACACATCCCTGCCTTTGTGCAGAGCCCAGTCAGTCCGACTTCACCCTGTTTATCGGGGAGATCTAGCCTGTGTCCTCCAGGAAGTTCCAGTCTGATGCGGGGATGGGGGGGGGAAGATGCAGTCTCATCCATTCTGATGCAAACGGCTGTCATCCAATCTGATGAGAGAGGCATCTTGGGATTGGCTAACAGGAGCTGCCCATGTGATGGGGGGAGGGGGGTCCAGGTTCCTGTGCTTGCCCCCAGCGAAGGTGATGGGGAGGATGTGTGCAAGTCCTCAGGGAGATACCATCTGATCAGGGAGGTGGGCAGAGGAAGACACACAGGGGCCTGACTAGAGGGCATCCCAGGCCAGGAAGCAGCACACGCAAAGCAGAGGCTGGGCAAAGCTGAAAAGCCTTGGAAAACCAGCCGGCAGTGACATTCAGAGCTCATGTTCAGACAGGTGGATGGCATGCGTGAGGTGGGGGTCAGAGTCTGTGGCAGGGAGCGCGAAGACAGAGATCGAAGTAAGAGCAGGTGGCCCAATTCATACAACAAATCCTGGCATCTGGCATAGGTGGGCACTAGAGAAAGCATGTTTATTCTTGTGAGAGAGAGGTTCACAGTGTTGGTAATACAGCGGAGCCACCAGCTATGCCTCTCCCAACCACTTCGTTGTCTCATGTCCCATGCCAGAGGCTTCTGGAAAGACTGAACTCCCCGTGGCCCTGGAGCTCAGGTGCAGGTGCGGAGCAGCCCCAGGGCTTTGGCACTGACTGTGCGGGAATGGGCACTTGGCAGGCAAGCAGAGGAAGAAAATCTAAGGCCAGCTCAAGCATTGCATACACGGAAGACAGAACTTTTTTTTAAAGAGGAGTAGTTAGGGGAAAATTTCTAATGAATCCTATCCAACCATAAAATCATGTAGAAAATGAATCCTATCTGACAATAAAATAAAAGTGAAACAAATTACTAGGTTCTCATATTTGTAGGATAAATTAATTTCATGTTTAGAATACTAATTGCCCAAGCAACCATGTACCTCCAGAATTCAGCATGAACCCTAAAGTTTTGTGGCTGTGGGTTAGGGGTGGCCCAGGCTGTGCCCAGCCTGCAGCCCTCTGCCAGGGCCTCATGTCAGCTACATCTCTCTCAGGGACCCAGAGCTCACTGGGCACACTGTGCCTGGGTACAAGAGCTGTTAAATGGGTTCCTGTATTCTCCGTTTACCTCTCACTGATAGACTGAATGTGTCTCTCCCCTCAGACTGGGGCTATGTCTCCCCATAGGCTGGAACTCTGTGAGGATGGAACTGTGTGTTCCTCAGCATAAGGATTTCATGAGAGCCTGGAGGTAAGCGCCACACCCTTCTATGAAAGATGCACAGGTGCACAGCACACTCTTGGAGAACCACAGGCCCCAGGAAATTTCTGCCTGGCTTCTCCTCCAGTTGGACATGAGAAGCCTGGGAAGCAAACGGCCTCTGGTGAGGCAAATTTTGTAGAGTGGACTGTGTGGGTGGCAACGTCTCCTGGTGTATTTTCTCTGTTGCTGCTTCATGCTGGGCAGTGCGGATGCATTCCCAGCTGTTGGCTTGTGAGCCATCACATTAGTGGATTACCTGTGGAAAGCAAAACTAAGCCAAGGATTGTGTGAGCAGTGTGTACTCAGCAAGGGCTGGCCCTGGCCTTGAAGCCCTGGTGGTAGCTTCCATGATACCTGTCTATGCTGTGTGCAAGCCCACACTGTCCTTGCAGGCTGACCTACTTGCTGGTCCTCATACCTCCTGCCAGCCATAGGCTCCACAGTGCCCATTTCACAGGTGAGGCAAACAAGGCTGCAAAGTATCACACAGCCAGCTGGGAATTTGAAATGGCCCTTGGATCTAGATCTGTTGAATTCTCTCCTCCCCAATGGCTCCCATGTGCTCTGCAGCATTAATAAACGATGGAGCTGAGCCCTAGGAAAGTGGTTCGGGCAACAGCTGAGTGTTTAGGGTTTTGATGAAAGCCCTTCTGATCAGGTGTTTATCTGGGTGTCCTATTCTGTCTGAGAAAAGGGGGACAAAAAGGGGAGGGAAGGTAGGATGAGAGGGAGAAAAGGAAGGAAGGGGAGATGGAGGGAGGGTGAGAAGGAGGAATGTGGAAAGGAGGGAAGGAGGGACATACAAGGAGGAAATAGACACTCAGAAGAAGAAGAAACAGCTGTGCAGTCCCTAGGCCAGCAGAGCCCTGTGTGCGCATGTGCTCAGGCCCTTTGCCCGTGGAGGTACAAGCAGTCTCTGTCACCTTTGCTGCTTGGGGGCTACCTCCAAACTGAGGGCTGTGGCTGTGTCCCGGGGACAGGCACCTCCTTGTCCTTTCTTATTTAAAAAAAAAAAAATTGTTTTGTTGTTTGAAAGAGAGAGAGAGAGAGAGAGAGAGAGAGAGAGAGATCTTCCGTTTGCAGATTTGCTCCCTAACTAAGCAAAAAAACCAGATTTGGGCTAGACTGAGGCCAGGAGCTAGGAACTGCATCCGGATGTCCCATGTGCGTCTCAGGGCCCCAAACACTTGAGCCATCTTCTGCTGCTTTCCCGGGGGCGTTGGTAGGCAGCTGGCTGGGAAGCAGAGCAGCCAGGACTCACTGCATGCTGATATGGGATGCTGAGGCTCTAAATGGCACTTTAACCTGCTGTCTGCTCCTTCTTGTCTTGAAGGCCTGGTTTGAAGGATGTACAGGTGACAAACAGATGTGGCTCCTTGGAGAATCATGTGGTCTCTCTACCAGGTCAGGCTAGTTGGATCGGATCCTGAAGTGAATGTGGATAAAGGGGTTCTGAGTGGGGCAGGAGTCTGAGCTGCCTTTGTCTGACTGCAGGAATTTGGCGGTCAGCCTTGTTAGGGGCTACTGACTGTTAGCTGTGTGTGTGTGTGTGTGTGTGTGTGTGTGCATGCGCGCACATATACCCTTGAATGTGTTCTCAGGCTTAGGATCAGCAACAACAGTCTTCTCTCTCTGCTGCCACCACTCTTTGCCAGCCTTAATTACAGCCATTTAAGAGACACGTTTAAGATTGCAGAGTCAGCCCATCAATATTTCACTTAAGAATGGATTTCTGTCTAATGGTATCAGAAGCTATAAATGAGAACGATGAGACTTGCTTTCAGCTGGCCACACATATGCACACACACTCACACTCATGTTCACTCATGTTCACTCTGATGAATTACTAACACATGATTTCTTTTCTGTCTCAGGCACTGGGAACAGCTGAGGGCTTTATTGGGCTACATTCAGAGCACAGCATTCCTACCAAAGCTATCTGCCTAACATAGTAAAATAAACACGAGGAAACAGCGGCTCAGTGTTCTAGGGTTTCCTGTTGGTGAGAAGCTAGGAGCTTCTGCTACTGTGTACACTTTGCTCCTGTGGGTTCACTGAGAGGAGAAAGGAGGCTGGGAGCTCCAGCTCCAAGTCGCATACCACTGGAGCATCCTGAGTCTGGGTGGGGAAGGGACCCAGAGTCCCGAATCCCTCTCACTCCTCTTGTCTTATCCTTCCTCACGCCCTGTCGATAGGCAGGCTTTCTTTTTTTAAAGATTTATTTTTATTATTTTTTCATTGGAAAGGCGGATATACAGAGAGGAGAGACAGAGAGGAAGATCTTCCGTCCGATGATTCACTCCCCAAGTGAGCGCAACGGGCCGATACTATGCCGATCCGAAGCCAGGAGCCTCTTCCGGGTCTCCCACGCGGGTGCAGGGTCCCAAAGCTTTGGGCTGTCCTCGACTGCCTTCCCAGGCCACAAGCAGGGAGCTGGAAGGGAAGCGGGGCTGCCGGGATTAGAACCGGCGCCCATATGGGATCCAGGGCGTGAGGACCTTTAACCACTTGCGCCACCGCGCTGGGCCCGATAGGCAGGCTTTCACAAGGCTTCTTAGGGCCTCCCCATGGCTGCAATGGCTCATTTCATGCTTTGCATGTGGTGGTGTTGGGAACGTAGGTTGTAGCAGGAGGATGGTGGGCTTTGTCACCCGAGTGTCTTACTAATTTCATGACCCTGGGCAGTCATGGCCCCTCTGTACCTCACCTTCCCCAGTTCTAAGTAGGACTGAAGGGACTGAAGGTAATGAATACGAAGTCCCTGTGGACAGAGGTGGCCTCTGTCAACCTAAGGATGAGCAGCGATGGGTGATGCCTTGTGGTCGCTGCTTCTAGCTGCTCTCCTTAGAAAGGACATTCACCTTGTCCAGGAGGAAGTGACTGGTGACCAAATCATTGGTTACCTGTGGACCCAGGAGAGCTTACGAAAGGGACTTGTTTAGAAGTAATGTCTTAAAAGACAAGATACTTCCCCACAGGGAGAAGCAGCATTTGTAGGAAAACTGGTTTAACCATCAGAGCGGTGTGATGGTGAGATGGGCTACTTTGGGTGGAAGGGTCCTCATTACTGATGACTTTCAAGGGAGATTGAATGTCATTTGGTGGGGGATGGCAGCATGGCTGGCTGGACACTGTGAGGTTGTGTGTGGAAGGGCCTCTCTCAGAGAAGTAGCACCTGCCTTCCTATTTCTTCTCCCTGTGTCATCCTGGGGAGGAGGCAGCTCTGTTGAATAAGACCGGAGGAGTCTGAGTGATCTCTTCTGTGGACATCTGTTCCGCTCCTCCCCACCACCATGGGATGGAGGCCGGGCTGCTCATGGCCATCTCTGACTGACACACAATATGTCAGCTAAATTCAAGCATGAGGTGTTGGATCCTTCCTGTGTTTGCAGCCCAGATGAATGATTTGGTCTCCATCTACCAGACTGTCATGCTTTTGGAAGCCATGAGGGAGGTGTGCAAGCAGGAGTGAGATTTTAACAGAGTTCAACTTGCTTGGCAACATGCCGTGGCCAATGCCTATTTGCTTTCAGATCTCTTTCTTTCCATCTCAGTCTATTTGAGCTGCTCTAACACAATGCTAACGTACTGAGTCATTTACAAGCAAAAGACATTTCTTTCTCATAGTTTTGGAGACTGGGAAATCCAAGAGCAAGGCACCAGTAGATTTCGTGTCTGGCAAGGATCTTTCTCTGTTTTCAAGGTGGCACCTCCCAAAGTGAGGGCACTGTTCCTCATGTGGCAGGAGTGGAAGGGTGGGTGGGATACATTCCATCCTGCAAGTCCTCTTATAAAATCCCTTTCAATTACTTCCCACACCCGCACCTCCCCAGGTTGCATGGGGGATTACATTTCAACCTGAAGCATGGGTCCTTGACTGACCTGACCGGCTAAGCCACTTGTTAGGATACCTGCATCCCAGCTTGGAGCGCCTGGTTTGAATCCCACTTCCAGCTTTTCATTCCAGTTTCCTGATAATTCAGACCATGGGAGGAAGCAGCAATGCCTTCAGTAGTTGGGTGCCTCCACCCAAAGGGGAGACTTTGAAGGAGATTTGGACTCATGGCTTCAGCCTAGCCTAGCCCTGGTTGTTGCAGACATTTAGGGAGTGAACCAGTGGACAGAAGAGAGCTCTGTTTGCCTCTATGTAATAATAATAATGAATTTCAACATGATTTTTAAAAAAGGTTTATTTTCACTGACAAGACAAATTGAGAGACAAAGATTTTCCACCTGCTGGTTCACTCCACAAATGGCCATAGCAGCCATAGCTGTGCCAATCTGAAGCCAGGAGTCAACAGCTTCTTCTGGATCTCAAAAGTGTGTGGAGCATCCCAAAGCTCTGGGCCATCCTTCACTGCTTTCCCATGCTGTAAGTGGCAAGCTGGATTAGAAGTGGAGCAATTGGGACACGAACTAGCATCCATATGGGATGCCCATGTCTAGAGGTAGAGGAGTAGCTGGTTGAGCCATTATACCGGCCTCTTGACATGAGTTTTGACTAGGACAAAAACATTGAAATCATAGCTCTACCTCTCTGTCCACTTCATTTCTCAACCTACCTTGTCAACGGGCCTGTTTGTAGGGCCCATCGAGAAGAATAATAGGAGACCACTGGGGCAGAAAAGCTTTTCTCCTTCCTGTTCTGGGCTTCAGTTGTTTTCTCAGTGGGTGAGCGCCCAGTGTGGTTCTGGTTCCTGCAGAACAGCTGTGACAGGTAACTTCCAGGAAAGGCCCTTCTGGTTCTCCTTACTGATAATCCTAAGGGTCACAGAGGCCCCTGCACTTGCTAACCTCTCTTAGCTTCCCAGCTCTTCCAACCCTGATGTAGCCAATTCCCTGTCTTCACTTCTGTCTGTAGGAACTACCTAAAGTAGCTTGTGGCCTCTGGAGTGGATCCTGTGTGATACAGAGCACCCCTGTCCCCCCTGTCCCCCACATCCAACAACTCTGGGCACCCATCACAATTTCAGGCTTCTTGACCTCCGTGCCTCTGATTCCTGAGTGTCCCATGGAGGAACAAAGTCATGATGGTCAGACAGGGTGTTGTGGCCAGGACTTCCCAGCATGGAGTGTGGCAGCCTCTGCCCCAGACCCAGATCCAGAGATCAGCCACTGGGTGCCCCAGGGCACGATGAGTGTGACTGCATTACTGGGGTATCCCTGAGCTGAGTCAGGGCTCTCTTGCCTCGAGGTGTCTTCTTGAAGACCTGGCTGGAAGCCTCAATCATGTTCCATCCCCAGGTTGCCAGTCCTACATGCCTTACTCCTCTTGCTTGCTGGAACTCACTTCCCCCAAACCTTCCTGCACAATGGCTTCTGAGTGCTCTGGTCTAGCCATCTGCTCAGTATGTCCCTGCCTCACAGGACAGACCTGGTCTAGGCGCTCCATGCCCTTTCTCTTCTTGTCGTCTTCATCCACAAGACAAGCCTTGTAATACTTGGGTCTCTCGAGTCTTTTCAGATGCCTCACAGCTGTCAGGGCCCATTAGAGAACACATGAGGATGCTTCTAGACATGCCACAGTAACCCAAATCTCTTCTCCACAGACTTGGAAATGCGGCCAGCCCTGGGACTGCAGACATGGAAGACAGCCCTCTCACACTGGCTTCCTTTTGCATCGCTGTTTGCCACAAGCAACCAAAGGAAGCTGGCTTAGGTTAAATGATTTGAGGAATACCAGATTCTGTGATAGCCCCTTCAAGATTTCCATCTGCAAACCAATCTTCATCACCATCGCTGTTACCACCTCCATGCCTTTAATGGCTGTCAACTCTGTCTTGCCTCTCCCACCATTATCCTCACTACCACAGCTCCCAACAGGAGCACTGTCATCTTCATCACCACATCCACCACATTACTTCCCATCTCCTTCCCACCCCAGTCCTAGAGTTGTCTCTCTTGCTGGGATCAGCATCACTATGGCCACCATGGCCAAAACCAACGCCATCCACCTCTGTACCCTACAGATCATCTAACAGCCTCAGTCTTCTACTGTAAGAGTGCACATGGACCACAGGATGTAGGGAGAGAGTGGCTTAGGGGCCTCCATCAGGGACAGTCACAACTGTACAGGAGCAAAGCATATGAACACCCATAGGGAATCAAGGCTCAACAGAACAAAGAGGGATTTATCTCCTCTGCAGAGGCATGGTTTAAAGTTGGGGAAGGAAGCAGTGGATTAAGAGATGAGATGGGAACTACACTCCCAGGGAGAGAGCACAGAGGAAGTATCAGAATCTATGCGCTCTGTTGGTGCAAGTTGGCCTCGAGTCAGAGTTGAGGGGAGAGGAGACAGGAGAGAAAAGATTGGTTTGATGGGCTGTTTTGTCCTTTTTTTAGATGGGGTGCAATAGCCCAGTCTCCCTAGGTGGGCAGGTAAGAGGGTCGTAAGAAAGAGAGAAGCAGCCCCGGAAGTCTAACAAATGACATTGGCATCCTCCTGTTGCACATGGACAATTTTATAGGACGAGATCCCCTGGGACAAGAACAGATCAAGTCTGTCCCAGTCTTGTCTGAATGCGGGCAGACAACCAAGACACTCACGGGGCCCTCATCAAGCTTCTGTGACTGACAGCTGCTCTGCCAATTGCAGTTGCAGCCTTGTTGTGGTCTGTCCCTTCCTGGAGATTAAAGTCATTGTGGTACCCTGTTCTAGAACCTGCCACCTGCCCCACACACCGGATCCTACCAACTTTCAGTTGGCTTGCTTGGAGCTCCCCCCAAATCATTTAACCAAAGCCCAATCCGATAACGTATCTCCAGTTTTGTCCTCTTCCTAGGGTATCCCATGATCCGTCATGTTGTCCTGGATGCCACACAATAAACCCAACTCATCCAATTGTCCACGTGTCTGTGTTGCGGGGGGGACAGAGGTTTTGAGAATCTTTGGCAGGTGGCATTGACAAGGACATGAAAGGGTACAAGCCCCACCTCATCTGAAAGGGCTAATGCTCAACCCAGAAGGGTCTCCCCCAACCCAGAGAGACACATGAGGTGACCAGGGTGTAGTACAGCTGGGCAACTTTGCAACTTTCTGTGGAAGCCTAGCTTGTCCAGATGGTCGCCCTGGCCAGGGGACAAGGCCTGGAGATGACCCTAGTAGGTCAGTGGGCAGAAAACAAAATTCTCTGAGCTGCTTGTTAAGACACAGACTCC
The DNA here is from genome assembly GCF_017591425.1 of Ochotona curzoniae. NCBI lineage: Eukaryota > Metazoa > Chordata > Mammalia > Lagomorpha > Ochotonidae > Ochotona > Ochotona curzoniae. The sequence continues at coordinate 6,213,540 of NW_024466004.1, read as the reverse complement.
TTAGGCAGGGCTCCTATGAAATCAGCTTTGAAAAACACCTGATCAGGGTGGGGGTGGGGGAATATCATTCAGGGGGCTTTCATGGCCAGCAAGGACCCAAGTTTTTCAGAGACAGCCTAAGTCCACACCCTTCGCTTTCAAGAGGCCATGTATCCCACAGGCTCGGGTTCCTGGGGGCCCTCTGTTCTGAAAAGGCCACACAGGGCTGGGTCCTTTCTCCAAGCCTGCCCAAACTTCCAGAAGATCATGGCACAGAGCTGTCCAGTCATGTTTGTGGCAAGGGTGTCTGCCTCCAGGAAAACATATCTCAAACAGGAACATTTCATTTAGTTTCACGTCTATAAAGGAATGAAAGTGCTAATCAGTAGATCTATCATCCTGAGCCCTGTGTCTCCAAGCTGCAGATGCAGGGAATGCAAATCAGCTTTGTCTAAACACAGATACGTATGCAAGCATGCACACACACTCACACATACATGATACACCTGTGTGCACACATAGGGACACACATGTGGATGCACACAGAATTGCTCTCACATGGAGATAGAAAAGGCAGTTTTCTCTTACCAAAACCTTGCCCAATCACTTGTCCTGGTCTCATTAATTGAATCCCCCTCCATGAGGAGGGCAGTGGCTGGGTGAGGTCTTATGGTTGGCCATTTACTCTGGGTGCATGCTTACCAGCTTGACCCATGGGTTCAATTCTATTTTAGGGAGCCACTGCCCCAGCATGTACCCTCCTCACTCTGTGACTGCTCCCCAATATTGCCCTCAGCAGCAGCTTGGAGTCCAAGTCATATCCTCACAGCTTACCCTGGGGCACGTGAAACTGACTTTACTGCAGATGTGAGCATTTCATGGGACGATCTCATGCAGTTTAGCATTTTATTATTATTTTGTAAAAAAGTTATTAGAAGAGTTTTTTTAATGTTTTAATTTTTGTGAAAGGCAAAGAAACACACACACACACACACACACACACACACACACACACACACACACGTCTTTTCATCTGCTGGTTGAATTCCCCAAATCCTTGGAACAGACAAGCCTGAGCTGGCCCCAAACCTGGAGCTTGGAACTTAGTCTAGGTCTCTCACATGGGTGTCTGGGACCCAAGTTCTTGGGCCATTGCCTGCTGCCTCCCAACATGTGCATCAGCAGGAAGCTGGAATGTGGAGCAGAATCAAGACCTGAACCTGGCACTCTGACAGGGGATGTGGACATTCTGAGTAGGGGCTTAATTTTTACTCTAAAAATTTGAAATTTGTGCATTGTTTTTATAAGACACGTTTCTTCACTTTTTTGAAAACCTACATGCCAGTATTTCAAACATTTTTGGTTACAAAGCATAAACACATCTTTTAGAAGACATTTATTTATGGGGCCAGTGTTGTAGCACAGTGGTTTAAGCCGCTGCTTGCATGTCAGGCAACCCACATGAGAGTTTGAGTCCTAGCTGTTCCTCTGTCCTTTCCCATGCTGGACAGGAGCTCATGAGGCAGGTTCTGGCTTTGTACCTCTCAGCCCTCCTAGCTCTAGGTGCACTCCTTGGCATGTGTCAGGTGTACTGTGAGTGCATGAATGAATGGGAGGCATGGTGACAGACACCCCTGGAAAGGGGGATTTGGGTCTAGGACAAGGGGGTACCCTGACAGCTGCTGATGAGATGGCAAGAGGAAATATTTGTTGTGGGTGAGCTTGCTCTATGAGCCTGGGAGCCTGGTATCTGGCACACGGAGTCAGCTGGGGTTCAGGGACATTTTTGTATCATTAGAGCCTTACCATCCCTCTCCACTGCCACCACTGCCACTGTAAGAGGGGTCATTGCAGCGAGGACTTCAGCATCCAGTGGGCAGTTGAGTACCCTCCATCCCAACCCCGACCCCGCAGTAGCAGCAGCTGATTATTTCAAGCCCTGTTCTAATTTGTGTTGTTACTGCAATCACTGGTATAATTACTAATCCCCTGAACTGTATTTTTCCCCTGGAGGCAAAGTCACTTTCCTTGCTGTGGCTAGAGCTCAAAGTGTTCTGGAAGGAATTGGAAACAATCAGGAGGACAGGCAGGGGGTGACATGTATGCAGCTTGCCATAGGTGGGGGAGGAAGAGACCCATCTCTACCAAGAATTCCTCCTTCCCAGCAAATTGAGGCTCAGAGAAGGGGATGTTTCCAGGCTGGTGGGGGTGGGTGTTGGACAGTAGAGGCCGAGAGGGAGGGTGGGTTCATGTGTGTGAGAGGCAGCCTGCATAGCCAGCCGTGGTGATGTGTGTTGGCGAGGGAGCTGGGCAGGTCTGTGAGTAAGAAATAATGAGTTAAAAGAATCATTCAGTGAGTAAAGAGAAATATCAGACATCAAATTGCAGGGAAGATTTCAAGTAATCATAAAGGTTTTTTTTTTTTTTCAAATATATTCACTGCTAAGAGCTACAGATGTCAGGAGAGAAAATTGGTTCACTTACCAATAATAGTGGCAGAGGCTGGGAGCAGGATGCAGACATGGGAAGTACTTAACCAGGCTTCCCCACTGCCTTCTCCCCTGGGAGGCTTGGGTGGAGGAAAGGATGGCTAGGTGCCAGGCTCCACCTGGGGGGTGGGAGACAATGGCACCACTAAGCACGGGAGGGCCTGTGAGTGTGACTGGGGCAGGTGACACAGGAGGACACTGTTCCCCCAGCAGCCCCAGCCTCAGAGTGACTTCCACCTTCATTCCCAACTCATCCACAGTCTGAATTAAGGACAGATGCTGTGCTTGGCATGAGTAGGAGGCTTGCTGTTGTCACCAAGAAAGTATTGATTAGGTGATGATGAGCAGAGCAGTGTGCCAGGTGTGTGACAGATTGGAGATGTGGGCTGTGCCCTGGGCTCACCACTCAGGGAGAACACACCAGCAATAGCTGAACGAAGATGGCATGATGCTGGGACATCGGGGCCTGCAGTGACTGATGGGAAATCTGAGTCATCATCAGTGGCTATGTGAGGTACCCTGGTCAGGGATGTTCAGACAGTAGCCCTGTGTGCTTGCCTTCTCCCCAAACACTGCCTCTGGCTTCTAGGAGCGCTCCTGGTGCAGCAGTATGTAGCAACCACAGCACGGGGGCTACCTTCATCTGCCAGGACAAAGTCCTGCTGAAGCTAGTTAAATGCCCAAGGCAAGCAGTGGTGTTGTTGAGAACTTGTGACTCAGAAGGACAGGTCCTTGGATTTGAGGAACCTGCATCTTTCTATAACACGCAGTAGGCAGGTGCATCGTTTGCTCCAGTAAGCACAAGCATATGAAGCTGCTAAGGAGACACTGTCTCTAGCTTTCAAGGCTGCTTGCCACACAGATCTTGAAGATTCAACAGCCCCGTGGCTAATCATTCCTTAACAAGAACAATCTCTGCCACACACTTATGCACTATGCGTGTTGTACATGTCCCTGTTTTCCTTCTGGGACCAATACTCCACAGGATCTAGAATTACCATCTATTTTTTTTTTCCGTTGATGTATCATCATGAACTGGAACAGTATCTAGAACCCAGTAGATGCTCAGCAACTGTTTGACGAATGACTACGTGATTGTGAGAAGAAGGATCAAGTCTCCAGTAGGCATCTCCTCATTCGTGAAGTTCCCTCTGGGCATCCACAGCCTTCCATGGGGGAGAAGGGACTCCCTGAGAGAGTCACCTTCCTCTGTGGGCACTGAATCAGAACCCCTCACATGGTCTCCCCCTGGGAGCCCAGGGAGGAGCTGACCAGTTGTGAAATGATTTCTGCTCCGGGTTGCACCATCAGGCCCCAGGTTCTTCTTCTGGGCTCCCCTTCCCATTTTCTCTGCTCTCCCCTTCTCCTCTCCCCTCCCTCTTCCCCTCCCCCTTCCCCTCCCCTCTCTTCTCCTACCCTCCCTAACCTTCTCAGGCTGGTAATTAAAAGTATCAAAGCAAAGTAGAGCTGTCTCATTACACATCCTGTTGCTGTGACTCTAATGTGCTTAGGGATGATTTGAAGGGCTGAGAAATCGGCAGCACAAGTTGCTTCCTGTCCAGCCTGGAGCTGGCAGCCTTGAGATAAGGGGATCAAGACCGGGATGTGAATTAGCTCCAATGTAAACCAAGAGCGCATTAATGTGGGTGAGGAATTAAAAATAACAGAAATGCGGCCCAATTCTCTGATTAATTAGCTGCTCTGGTTAATTTTGTTGCTTGTAGAGACAAATTATGGGTCTTAATAGTGGAGCCATATCCTACTGGTCACTGCGGCGCTGGGCTGGGGAGTGACTGTATGATGGGGTTCTGTAGGGGAATGGAGGCGCTGCAGCCGTTTGTGATGGTTTCTTTACTGTTGTGTTGTCTTCTGCAATATGGGGTTAGAGGGCAGGAGAGGGGCCAGGACCAGCAGGAGTGTCTGGGGGTTCAGGTCACAAGGACAGGCAGCTAGGAGGAGGACAATGAGTTTATACACCTGTGCCAGATGTCTGGGCATGTCTCTCAAGGCCCGGAACGCTTTCCATTTCATTCATTCACTCATTCATTCATTCATTCAGTGGATGTGTATTGAACCTCTATGCACTGGGCTCTCCTCCAGCTGTGGGGATGCCTGAATGCATCACAACCTGTGACCTCCAGGAGACAGGGCTCCTAGCCTGGTTTGGACCTAAGTGACTGTCACCAGGAGGCAGAATGTCCCGACCACACATTCCGGGGGTGGGAGGGGAAAAGTTATCACACAGGCAGACTTCTGCTCACGAGCTCCCACCACCATCTGGATTTTCACAGATATTTGAAGAGAGAAAACTCTACCTCCCTCCAGGGAAGTTCTCTTACACACATTTGCAAACTCCAGAGCTAGGGATGCTGGCCAGGACTTGGGATTACCTGACTCTCAGTCAGACATGGCCCTACCCCTGCCCTTGTCCAGTGGCTTCAGGAAGCTGTGTCCGTTCTCCATCTCCCTTTGCCTCCAGACAGAAGGCCTTCTTGGAGAAAGCCGCCATCTCATGAGTGGGACTTGGGCTGGCTCTTGAAGGCTGTGAAGAAGCCTGGGTCCCCCATACTCTGTATGAAGGAGACAAGAGGAGAGGGAGGACTCCCAGAGGGCTGGGCCACACCTAGGCAGGGCAGGGACAGTGTCTGGGAGTTGAACGTGGACCCCAAGCACGTCTGCCTTGGAGGCTCACATTCAGGGTCAGCATGGACCTGGTAGGAAGGCCAAGGAGAGGAGATGTAGGGGAGGTTGGGTTGACCAGTAAGACTCAGGTCTTGGCCAGAAACAATCAAATTTGCACATCAGAACTTGCATCTTGGGCCCAGTGCAGTAACCTAGTGGCTTAAGTCCTCTCCTTTAACACCTTGGGATCCCATACAGGTGCCAGTTCTGATCCTGGCTATTCTACTTCATCCAGCTCTCTGTCTGTGGCCTGAGAAAAAGGATGGCCCAAAGTCTTGGGATTCTGCCCCTGCATGGGAGACCCGGTAGAGGTCCCTGGCTCCTGGCCTTTGGATTGGCTCAGCTCTGGCTGTTGTGTCCACTTAAGGAGTGAATCATTGGGTGGAAGATCTTCTTCTCTTTCTTTCCTCCTCTCTATGTGCCTTTCCAATAAAAAGGAATTAATCTTAAAAAAAGAAAAAAGAACCTATATCTTTTCAGAAGTTGTAATTCAGGCTTTATGTGGAAAAAAACACTCTTGGTTTTTAACTGCTGGATCTGAATTTTAAATATTTAGCTATTAGGATGTGGGCAAATAGTATATTCTTAGAGACCATATTCAGTTCAGGGATGTGTCAATTAGAATTAGCATTAGCCTGAAGTCACAGAAAACAAATAATGCAAAACAGCAGTGACTTAAATAAGACAAGAGCTTATTTCCTGCTCTCTTCTGAGCCATCCAGAAGTAGCCAGTCCTGGGCTGTTGAAGCGTCATCCACGGCGTGGATGTTTCAATCTCCTTTCTCTACCATTCCTTGCCTCCAGTTTCAACACTGCCTTATGGTCTATGATGGCTACTGGAACCCTGTCCCTTATGTCTGCCCTCAAGCCTGCAGGGCGAGGGAAGGGCAGAGGAAGAGCACACACCCCTCCTTTGGGTGATGTGTACCAGAAGTTGCATGCGCTGTTCCTCTCCATGTCTCATTGCTGAGATGTGATCGCCAAGTCCCTAACCAGTTGCAATGAAGACCTACAAAGATGGTCTTTATTCTGAACTTGGTATTCTCATGTGTCCAATGGGAAACAGGAAAGAGGGTTTTGACGGATGCTTGCCATCTCAGTGCCAATTTGCCTTCCCCGTGGGACCTGGCTGCCCTGGTCTGCTCTTCACAACCAGGATGGGGTGGAAGCTGGGGAATCTGAGCATGTGCAGGCTGCCCAGTGAAAAGGTCTGGGGCTGTGGTGTGACTGGTAGCCCTGGGGTGATCTGTTATTCCATGGCTTGGCTCATAGCAGCCTTCCTTCCTCCAAACACCTCTCAGACACTCACTGTATTCAGGCAATGTCACGGGTACCCTCAGCCACATCTGGGCATGTGGGGGAAAAGCAAGACCTTAACCCATCCTCTGGCCACAGCTGGGGGATCCAGAGGAAGAGGAGACACCATTGCTCTGGTCCCACCACGAGTGGGGCTGTAGGCACCTCCAGGGCAGGGATAGTGAGTCAGGCACTGGGGACATGGGCACCCCACATGAGGGCAGCCTATTCCCTACTCACCCAGTAGTTGCACCTGCTAGATACACATTGAGTGGGCACAGGGTAACACTGAGAAGAATGTGATTCGGGTCACATCCTTGAATCTCCCTGGCTGGAACCCAGGATGAAAACCTCTGCCTGCAGGCATCCATCCGTTTGTAGTGCCTGGCACAAAAAGGACCAGCCATGCCCCCTTAGCCTCTGCTTTCCATTGGCCTTATAGGGCAGGAGAGAATGAGGTGGGTATGCCCTTTCCCTGCCCCATTTGTTCCAGCTCTCCATCTCTGCACCGGGACCCTCAGTGATGGTTATCTACTTCCTCAGTCTCCCTTTGAGCACAGATGTGTGAGCAGCCTTCTGAAACCCTGTGTGCTCCATGCATGGATGGATGGATAGATGGAGATACTCTAAATGTTCTTTATTTGAGGGGCACAGGGAGAAAGAGAGAGGTCGAAGCAGAGAAGTCGAGGGCTCTCAAATGCTCGCAAAGGCTGAGGCTAGTCCAGGGAACCTGCCAGCCAGGAGTTCGATCCAGGTCACTCAACTCTTTTGAACTCTCACTAAAGCATCCCAGGGAACTGGAGTTTGGAGCTAATGTTTTAGAAATTGAACCCAGGTAACCCACTATGGGATGCAGGCATCTTAGCCACTGGACTAAACACCTGCTCCAGTGTCACTCTTCTTGGCTGGTTCCCACAATCCTGCACATTCCTGTGTACATTTCCTTGTAAACCTGTCTTTGTGAGAAACAAGGGAAGGCAGAGCTATGGATTAGATACCGTGTGTGGGTGTGGAATCTTGGTTGCCAACATGACAGGGCTAAGAGGTGGTGAAGCCTGAAAGAAGCAGGGCCTGGCAGAGGTCACTAACTAACTGGGGGCACTGCCCTTGTGTGACCTTGCTGCTTCCTGCAGGAGTGGGTGCGGTCATCACGAGGATGGGCTGCTTCAAGGGGCATTGGCTACTGTGGCCTCCTCTCCATGCCTACTGTTTCACATGGAGACTCGACATGGGATGTCATCAGGCATGAGGCAGCCTGAGCTCCTCACCAGCTATAGCTGATCGGTCATGGGTGGAATTGTGAACCAAGAGGAAGAGCTTTTCTTTATGACTTACCCAGCCTTGGAAACTTTGTTATCGTGAACACAAATCATACACAGGCTGCCTGTAAGAGCAGAGAAGAAATAATCTAAGATCTGGCCCTTCTCTGTGAGTGAATGGGAGATACCTCTTGTTTCCCATAACTGGCAGGAAAAGATACTGTTTGATCAATGCTATTTGTCCCCATGCTGATCTGTGCTGGGTAACGATCATCACTGTGTAAGTCTCCATCATTGTATGTATCATCATCATTACCATCATCATCACGCTGTCTTCACTACTCCTGCCAGAAATTACATACACGTTTTTGAAGGAGGCCAAGCAGAGAGACTGCCCAGGCCTCCATGTAGGGAACAATCTGTCATAATAACTATCATTATGTGTAACAGTTCAAGAATGTTTTGCCACATGCCAGAAACTGTTCTAACAACTTTTACTATATTAACTTTTCAATCCTGGAGCCATCTATGATGCAGATATTATTATTCCCATTGTAAAGATGGTAAAACTGAGGCATGTAGAAGGAAACCCTGAGGGAACATTATGGAAAGAATGATCACAAGCAAAATGCAGATGCTGTCCCTGGTGAGAGTGCTGGTCTGGAACAGGAGTTGGCTTGCACTAAGAGTGGGACAGGTGGATGCTGAGGCTGTGTCTGCCAGCTGGTTCAGAATCTGCCCAGGGGACTCCATCAGTCTTTGCCTCTGGCCAGAAAGGACACAGAGAACCACGGATATGTTCTTAGGGCAGTGAGCTGGTGTATTCCGGCTCTTCCTGAGAGTACGAGATTGCACCCCACTTCTCCCACACACTCTCCCCCAGTCCCAGACCAGCAGGTTGCTCTCTGTGCTCATCTTCAGGTCCCTGCAGTTCTTGGGCAAGTCCCTCAGTGCTGTTGTTTGCCTAGTTGCATCTTTCAGAGCAGGTCTTTAGCAGGAAGTAAAGATGCTTGCATCCCTAGTTGAGGTGCCTAGGTACACCATCTGGCTCCGATGCCTATGTGCGCTTTCTTGCTAATGGTGCTAATGGTGCTAATGGTGCTAATGGGAGGCAGCAGGGGTCAGTTCGAGTGGTTGGGTCCTTGCCACCCAACTGGAAGAGTCGAGCTGTGCTCCCAGTTGTCTTGGCAAGCGGGCACCTGAAGAGTGAACCTGCAGAAGAAAGTACTCTCTCTCAGTCTCTTTCTGTCGCTCAAATAAATGATAGCCACAATCAGTTAATTACTATTTAATAAAAGGTGACTTTTACTCCAAACTGTCCCTCCAGGAGAACAGGAGCAAGACCTTCAATTTGTGCCTACACCCTGTAGGGTGCCTGTAACATCAGAATGTAGCTGGTGAATGAATGAATGGTCAAACTCTAAGCTGGCCTCTGATACTGTTTCCTACGAGTCCCAGTGTATCTTTTAGGTCTCAGATTTCACCTCTAGAATTAGGAATGATACAATTTTACTATGAAGATGGCCACAGTAACATTTCCTCCCAACAGGCAGCTGCATTCCTGCCCAGTGGTTTCAGGTGGTAACAGCTTTTCTCAGTTCAGGCTTAGAGTGAGGGAACAGAGACTCCAAGAAAACTCAGGTCTCAGGCTAGTTCTCAGTCTCTGAGGACAGAGCTGTGCAGCCTCTGTCAAGCCAGGACTCCCTGAGGATGGGGCTGTGTCTCCCCACGCAGACTGGAGCTTCCTGGAGATACTGTGTCTCCACGCAGCCTGAGAGCCCCTCATGTGGATTGTGTCTCTCCTGTGATCCACTTGATTCCCAAAGGCAGAGCTAGTTCTTCTCAGCAGACTGAGATCTTTATTAACAAGACTCCGACTTTGCCTCAGATCACAACCTCCAAAGGGAAATCGAGGTTTTCTTGTCGGAGTCACAACAATTTTGTGTATATTTTGTGTGTTGGCTTTAAAGTAGTTCAATATTACAGAAAAGTACTAGGAGGAGTCCTGTGTCCACACCAGAGGTAACAGCTTTCCCTGGGTCCCTGTGAAGCCTTGGGGGTATTGCACATAGATCACATTACCTTGCGGAATGGCTGCATGAAGCTGTGGTTTAAAGCACATCTGTAAAGTCTTTGGCACTGCTTTTCAGGAGGTAGAATCTCGTCTCCTTGGTGTTGCTGCTGTAGGAAGTGCCCAGTGCAGGCTGCCCATGATGACAGGAAGTGTACTTCTGCTTCTGAGGATTAGGCAGGCCCCCACAGACTTGATGTCGGGTGATCTTGGAGGATTCCAATGGTAGACTATGTGGCAAGCCAGGAGAGAGAGGTGGAACTCAGCTCAGTTTTTCATTACCCGCCCTCTCAGGATGACATTCCCAGGGTGTGACCCCATCGACCCACCCCAAACCTTACCATTGGATTAAGTTTCTCCCTGTCTTAGTCCCATCGACTCAACACTTGCAGACTTGCCTGAGTTGTGAATCATTTCCTGTTCATACCTGTGTGGTCCCCTTGAATATGCACTGGCCTTAAACACTTGCTTCTGGTGAAAAGTGTGTGGCAAAAGGGATACCACCTGACACCAAGGCTGGGCCATAAAAAGTGATGCCACCTTCTCTCTCTCTCTCTCTCTCTCTCTCTCTCTCTCTGCCCAAGCACCTGCTCTTGGAACCCAGAGGCCTTGCTGTGAGTAAAGCAAGTCCCAGGAAGGGGACATGCCACACTGTTGGCATCAACTATCACCCAGCATGGGCCATCAGGCACCACTGAGGCACTGCTGAATTGTTGTCACTGAACTGTCACCTCCTGCCGAGTCTAGCCAGATCCGACTCATGGAGGGGGAGGGAGGCGGGTGTGGAGTAAGCAACAACTATTGTTTGCACCGCTGCTTCCGGTGCTCTGCTAGGCAGCAGTGGAGAACCCTGTCTGGCACATTCCGTACAGCAGGGGCTCTGTTGTGTCCTTTTGCCCTGAGCACACAGCAGTGTGGCTGGGCTCACCCTGGCAGGGATCCCTGGGGCTGACACCTGGCATTTGAAAATGTGGAAAAAGGAAGTGGAGCAGACTGGAGCAGGAAGCTGGGGGAGGAGCTAATCTCGTCTGACCATGCACAGGCCTGGCATGCTAGGTATTCCACATTAGCCCTTCACTTTTTTCTATGGGATAAGTGGAACCCCATTTTGCAAAAGAAAACCTGAGGCCCCCAGATATGTGTTGATTTATTGATCTCAGCCATAATCAGCAGTGGAGTTGGACGGTGTACTTGTCAGCTTGTGCCCTCCCCCACCATATCTCCCTCTTCACCACCCTTCTCCCTCTGCTGCTGCCTTGTGCACAGCCTATCAATATCATGTAATTAGCAGAGCCCCAAGGTGCCCATCAGCACTGTGGTGCCAGGAAGCTCTAACTGGTACCTCATACCCTTCTCCCCTGCAGAAAGTTCCTAAAGTTTGTTGGAGCCCAAGAATACGAGCTCATTTTCTTCCCTTTAATAAATCTCCGGGGACTTAATGATTCTTGGCAAGTTCCACAATGCTTCTTGTTTGCCTTCAGTTGCTCAGAGAAAGGCAAGCCCTCCTTCGGCTTCCTCTTGGTTGAGTCTGGGGCTATCTCCCAGGGGACCTCCTACTGGGAGGAATATCCAAGCTGGGGAAGTATGGCCCCTGTGGGGACTCAAGTTGGATCTTTGTTGGGAGGGGAACAATCATTTCAGCTCTTGTAATATATATATTACAAGAGCTGAAATATATATATATAATATATTATATATATATATATATAGAGAGAGAGAGAGAGAGAGAGAGAGGAGTCTCTATAGAGACATAGTACATCTGTGGCAGAAAAATAGCAAGGGTGAGGCTGGCACAGTGGCATCGTAGGTTACACCGATGTCTGGGGTACCATCATCCATAGTGGTACTGGTTCACAACCCAGCTGCTCTACTTCCAGTCCAGCTCCCTGATAATAGCTTGGGAAAAGCGGGGAAGGATGACCCAAGTGCTTGGGCCCCTGCCACTCATGTGAGAGACCCAGATGAAGTTCCTGGTGTTTGGCTTCAGCTAGGTTGTTGGAGCCATCTGGGGAGTGAATCAGTGGGTGGAAGATTTCTCCCTCTTTCTCCTTCTCTGTTGGTAACTATTCCTTTCAGAGGAGTGAATAAATCCTTATAAAAAGGATTTCCTTAAAAACCTGGCAAGAATGATAGTTACAAAACATAGTGAAAAAAGTCTGGTTTGGGGAGTGGGCGATGATAAAGAAAAAATTGCAAAGCACAGGTATGATCCTGCTTCCCATGGGGATCCAGGGACCTTTCTTTGGGGGAAGGGGAAAGTTGGCAGGGGCATGGGAGCCTCCTGGGGTGAAATGAAGTTCCTCTTGGCTGTTGCACATAGATGTTGGCTCAGGCTCAGGCACCCCAGCCTCCAGACTTGCTTTTCCTGACAAAATGGAGTGTTTTCAAGGTCAGAATGCTTATCTATCTTTTCCTAAATATATATTCATTTTTATTGAAAAGGCAGATACACAGAAAGTTGGAGGGACAAAGAGAAAGATCTTCCATCCGCTGGTTCAGTCCCCAAGTGGCTGAAATGGTCAATGCTGAGCTGATCTGAAGCCAGGAGCCAGGAGCTTCTTCTGGGTCTCCCAAGCAGCTGCAGTTCCCACAGCTTTGAATTATCTTCTACTGCTTTCTCAGGCCACAAGCAATGATCTAGATAGAAAGTGGAGGAACCAGAATATAAACTGGCACCTATATAGGATCCTGGCTCATTCAAGGCAAGGGTTTAGCTACTGAGCCATTGCACTAGGCACTTATCTATCTTTATGTGTTTGAAAGAAAGAGAGACAAAGATATATACATATAGACCAACAGACAGAGAGTTTCCATATACTGGTTCATGCCCCCAAATGCCTGCAACTACTTAGAATGAGCTGGGCCAAGGCCAGGAGCCTAGAATTTAATCCACCTCCATAGCATGACTGGTATGGATGCAAGCACTTCCCTGCTGCCTCCCAGGGCGTGCATTAGCAGGAAGCTGGGATCAAGAGATGGAGCCAGGCACTCTGATATGGGATCCAGGCATCCTGAGCAACATCCTAACAGCTCTGCCAAATGCCTGTCCCTCGGAGTATTTTCTTTAGAAAATCAACTCTGATCAATTGTTTATTCTGCTGAAAATAAATACATCTAGTCAATGGGAGTAGGAATTAGATGAAACTCCGTGTGTAGTGGGGAATGGACATGTCTGGGCTATGGACTCTCCTTCCTCCTGTCTTTCAACCCCACCTCCAGCATCATGGCTGAGATATCAGAGGCACAGCCACTGCCTTGAACTCAAGTCCCAACCCTTCATCCCAAAAGGGAGAGATGAAGCAGGAGTTTGTCCCGGAGTTAGTGCCCCTGGGGGCAGACTTGGACTTAGTTGAAGCATTGTCAAAGTTTCTAAACCCCATGAGTGTCTATGATGATGCTTGGGAACTCGCAGTGGGGAGGTCACCTGTGCATGTGTGTAGGGGTGGAGTGGTGTGGTGATCCAGATTTCTATGAGGTGTGTGCATCTGAGTTACTGAATATAATGTGTCTCTGTGCGTGTCTTCTCATGCATCCTGCTATATGTGCCCATCAATGTGTGTTCTTCCCTGGGCTTTTATCTCAGTGTGCCCATATCTGAGGGTGCACGTTAGGCATAGGATGAGAAATGGGACACTTTGTAGATGAGGCATGGGCTGTCCTGAGGAAAGCAGGTTGGATTTTACAGAGTACATGAGTTTTCTGAATTTTAAGGGAGCTGAAAACACCTTGCCATTGAGTGTCTCTAAACACTCAGGGCAGGGAGGGACACAAGGCCTGGGCTCGTAGTGCAGTGTGAGGGCTGCAGGATGTGGGACAGAGGTGAGCTGAAGCAGGTCTGTCTTGCTTGAGATTGGGGTGTCAGATGTAGTGACGGCGGGTGCATGGGCCAAGGAGACAGCTGGAATGTCAGGAGATCTGGGGGCTGATTGCCACAAGCCACATGGGCCCATTCCTGGCCTCTCTGAGCCTTCATATCTCATACCTAAGATGCAAAAAACATTTCTGCAAGGAATAACAAGAGAGAAAACATGTAGCAGGTGAACAGGCAGACCTGTAGTCAGGGAGCTGAAGAAGCAAATAGATGAGCTCCTGGGTTACAGAAATTGACACCTGCCTGTTTTAAATCCCAGGTGTGTGACAGAGCCCCAGATCTGATCCTATGACCAAGACCCTGATGGGCAATGCACATGGCATCCCAGCCCCCACCATGGGTGATCATACTCAGAACACAGCTGGTGGCCAGTTCTGGCTGTTTTAGACATGCCACATGTGTCAGATTTGTGAGAGCCTCAAAACAGTACCTCTCTGGGACTTGTTTTTCATATCTATGAAATAAGGACCACCTCTGCCTAAATGTGTGGAAGGCTCTTCAAGTGAAACTGGGCTCATGGCAAGCGCTGAATCCATGCTGTGTGTTAGTCCCATTTCACAGATGATGATGACATCGGGGTATGGAGAGAACAAGTATTTTCACCAAGAGAATACAGTCAGTAGCTGGCAGATCTGGAGACCTTTCTCCTGTGCTAGCTCAGGAACCAGAATCCTGGGGCGAACCCCTGCCTGCTGTCTGTGTTCCACGTTGCTGTCACAGAGCAAGCAAACAAATGCAGTTGTTACGTCTGCTGAATTTGCCCATGGAGTTGCTGTGGAAAGCAGCTGCTGCAACCCCAGGTTCAGGGCAGCACAGTTCCGTACCCTGAGAACAGAAGTGGTGATCATTCCAAACTTCAGTGCAGTGTGTCATTTATTGGTTTCAGCATGCCTCTCTTCTCTGTGTAATGTTTAATTTCTTTTTGATTCAATGGCCTCCATTTTGCTGATTTGATAAAGTTGCAGGGGAGGAAGTTAGTTATTGTGCATAACATCATTGACTGCCTTCTTTTAAATTTTCTTTTAACTTTTTCCTATTGTTTAAGTCCCAAGAATCATCTTAGATCCTTTCCCAGAAATACAGAGAGCACACACCCTTTATATGTTTCTGGAGGTTTAAGCTTTGTCCATGACTCAGTGGTCCTTCCTTCTGTTTGCATTAAAGGATGGAGGTATGGCCAGGTGTTCACCTCCTAGCCAAGACCCCTCCACTTCTGTGATCTTGGCTGGGGGTGCAGAGCCTTATTGGGTGCACACCCACACATCTGTGGCTGGTATGCAGTCATCCTGTAAATGTTTACTGAGTGATGTGGAGGACAGGTTCAGATTCAGAGATGCCTTGGTCACAAAGACACCACTCCTGCAGATACATGTACTCGTCATAGCAGTAGCACACATTTACAACACCCTGTACACATGCGCGTGTATGTGTACACACACACACACACACACACACACTGCCTCCACTATTCACACTGGACAAAGCAGTGATCAAAGTTTCTGGACGTCTTGACCACAGTTTGACCTCATTAGGCTGGATGCCTCCTCTCCTGGGGCAAAATGTTCCTGCCACGTAGACATGGAAGATCTCTGGCACCTCTGTCCCACTCACCCCTCTGCCTTTGCAGAGTGGTTAGGAGTAGACTGTTACTAGCCATTCCCCACCTAAGTCTAGGGTCTCTCCCCTGGATGCACCAGGAGATGTGAATATTCACTGGGCGTTGTGACTTGGTTTGCAAAGCAACATTCGGATAAAACCAGAATGTCCCTCTCAACAGTACTGGACAGATTGAATTAGAACTCCAGGAATGAGCACGAATGGACCTTAAACCTACAACACTGAGTGAGTAAAGAAAGCAAGTGGCAAAGAATGCCAAGAGGGTGCCATGTATACAAAACTCAGAAACATACTGACAAGTCTGTGCTGCTCACAGATAAATGGATCCTGGCAGGTGTGTGAATGCTCAAATGGAAATGGGCACGGTGAATTCCAGATCTGGGAGTGTTTGACCTCAGGCTGAGTATCTACGGGCTCCAGTGAAACCACGATGTGTTTTATAACTGGTTGTTGGAGACATGATGCTCATTAGGTTATTACCTGTACATTTCAGGCCCCAACTATTTTATTTCTTGCACTCAAAGAGAATTTTTCAGGAATCAGTGTCAGAATCATAATGGAGATAATGGAGCCTTTATTTTTTCATTTGTCTTCAAGGTGCAGATTGGGCTTTTCAGATAAGAATCTTTCATTTAGAGAAAGAGATGGGAGTTTCTTTGGAGAAATGGCAATGATCACGAGGTGGCTGAATGTTTTTTAGCTCCTTTTGGATTGGGGTTTCCTTTGCGTGGCTGAACCAACACTGAGGGATGAACAGCCCTGGTTTCTTTCTGTTGCCGCTCTGCATAAGGCATAGGGATGACTGATATAGCCTGCAGGTGCCAGAGAGATAGGCCTCCTGGGAGATAGGTCCTTGGGATTTGTTTACAGACACCAAAGGGGACTTCTCTCAGCTGGGGCTGGAGGCTGGCACTCTGGAACATGGTAGAAGGCTGTGGTAGAAGTCAACAGACCAGAACTTAAGAAGTCCATGTCCATAGCTGACAGCCTATGAACCCAGGGTGGACACGGGCAGAAGTCATGGGAGCCCAAAGGTTGGGAAACTGGGGTCTGTCCTCATATCCAGCCCCAGGGGCTGAGAGACATGACCACCTTCCCTGTGCTCCTGTTTCAGAGGTCCCCAGCATGTTCTATGTGCCTGCCCATACTGAGACAGGGCCTTCCCATCTCATGCACTCAGACCATCATGCACATGTGAGTCTCTTTGGTACACATCCTCACCAACACACAGCCCTGCTCTACCAGGTCTCCAGGTATTCCTTCATCCACCACATTGGTACCTGTTAACATTACAGCTGGCCCAAGGAGCGGGTGTAGACCCATCAAAAATCTGAGCCCATGAAGGTTTCATCATGGCAGGCAGCCTCACCTGTAGCATGAGCTGCATCCCACAGTGCCCTCATCCCTGCTTATCCATTCACCCACATGCTGTTCTGTGAAGGTGGCCTGCTGGAACAGTTCTATTTGAGGGACTTTGGGCAGCATCTGCACAAAAGAGTGCTACAGTCTTAGGGTCACCTTAAAGGGAATGCAGTGTCCAGACAAGGGCCTCATTTCTTCTGGTTCTTCCCTCAAAGGACATTCAAGTTGAAGGCTGAATTTCTCTTGTTAGTTGACGGTGCCCAGACAGCATGGGTGATGGCAGGGATTATGGGGAGCAGTGCCTAGGGGATGCCCCCATCAGCACAGAGCTCGCCCTGCTCTCCCCTTGCCCAGCATCTCCCCTTGCCACTGTGGACTACTGTCAGTGGCTGCCCTCTGTCTTCAGTACCAGCCTTCTGCTGCTGTGTAATCAGTGAGAATCAAACCGTCAAAATGGTAGGAAAAGTGCTTGCATGGGGCTTTTCTGCAAAACTCGATTACAGTAGCAAGTGGCAGGGAATGACTTGAAAATCAGTCCTTTGCTCAGAACTTGCCTTCCCTTCCACACACACCAGGTACATTCAGTGGACAGCCTTGGCCTGGGGTGGAAACCCCAGCTCCCACTTCCAGGAATCCTGCAGTTGCAACATCACCAACCCCATCCACTCCTACAGAGAGGGTTACGATCTCTGGCTTCCAGCTGAGGAAATCCAGGCACAGTCCACAGCTGGTCCACAGCAGGGCTGAAATATAAACCCTGGTATTTCTGTTGTATTGGGGAAGTTCTACCCAGACCTTCCATAATTTCACCCCTGCTAAGCATCCTCATGCCAATCAGAACGAAGCAACTGCAGTTCTGCTCTGTACCAGAGTCTGCCTGCACTGGGTACGAGGCATCTCCTCCCATGGCACAGCCATCCAGAGCTGCTACTGCTCAGCTTGGCTGTTGCAGTGGACACAGCCATCCCCCTGCCACGTGGAAGCTCAGAAAGAGAAAGTGATGTATCCAGGGTCACACAGCTAATGTGGGTCAGGGATGCAAATCCCTGATCCACCAGCCCTGGAGCTTAGGAACAGCCCTGCCTCTCTGTTCCTCCTGCCAGGCTTTGGGAGTGGGGGTGGGGCTGTCTCCTCCTCATTGGCTCATCTTCCTGACAGGTGCTCTTGTCCTTTAAACAGCGCTGAGGTCTCAAGTTCAGTGCCTTCCACACACCAGACCCTGCCCAAATTCCATCCTTTATTATCTCCACTTGGAGTTAGAAGGACAAAAGCAGGTGTCTGCTTGTGTAGGGAGAGTTCTTGGTAGGATATTCTTGGAATCCTGTCACCCTGGAACAAGAGGGTATTTATTATATGATTATACTTAGGATGAGATGGTGACTTTGCTTTGGTTGTAAATGTTCAAGGAGTCTCAGTTGGTTGTTAACCAGAAGAAGGCTTTATTTCTTTGTACATTACCGACGTGGTTTAGAATGCAATGACTTTGGTAATTTAAAAATAATTTTAAAGATTTATTTATTTTTATTGGAAAGTCAGATATACAGAGAGGAAGAGAGACAGGAAGATCTTTCATCTGATGCTTCACTCCTGAAGTGGCTGCAATGGCCAGAGCCGAAGCCAGGAGCCAGGAGCTTGTTCAGGTCTCCCGCACAGGTACAGTGTCCCAATGCTCTGGGCCGTGTTCAACTGCTTTCCCATGCCGCAAGCAGGGAGCTGGATGGGAAGCAAGAGTGCCAGGACACAAACCAGTGCCCATATGGGATCCCAGTGTGTAAGGAGAAGACTTTGGCCACTAGGCCACAGTGCTGGGCCTGAGTGCCCTGCTTTATACTTCATCAAAAAAGAAAGCAAAGAGGAGATTTGTTGTGGGTAAAGATCTCTCAGGAGACAAGGAACCAAGTATATGAGTAGTGGTTGGTCTTGTTTTTAGGGATTTATTTGGTTGTGCCACAGGGATCCAGAGCATATAATTCCAGATGTGGGACAGCTCAGCCAGGTTACCAAACACCCATGCTCTCCCTGTTCACTGCCAGGTGGCTACGTCATCCCTAGAGGTTACCAGGTGGCTGTCAATACTCAAGCAGTGGGACTGGAGGAAGAAATCTCCAGGAGAAGATCTGCCAGAAGCCCCTTGTGGGCTTCCTGGTCATTTCATTGGCACAAATAGTGCTACAGCTGTCCCATAGCAGCTGTGGCCAAAAGTGGGAAGGCAATGATTACAATGAAGATGAAACTAGCAGGTTTAATGCCCAGTGACTTGGCACAGTTCCTCCCCAAATAAGCACTGGATTAAAAGGGGGGAAGGCACCAGTTGCTGGTGCATAACCAGCAGGGTGGGCCTCCAGGAATCAGCATTTGCTGAGTGCTGGGAGGGAGTCTGGGGAGCAGAGTGAGACAGAGGCACTGGAGTGCATCTGCTCATGGCTGGTGCTGATGTCCTTGTACACAGTAGTCATCCTGTTTACATGGTATTCATGAGTGTCCCCAAGTGAAGACGGAGAGGGACCTAGTGGAGGAGTTAGGGGAGGTATGATGTCAGGGTGGTGTCAATGGCAGTAGAGAAGTTTGACTTGTGGAGCTGGGAGGCCAGGGATTGAATGGGCTAAAGCATGGACCTTGGTTGCTTCATCTGGAAAGTGGAAGCAACAGCATCTTCCTAATGAAGAGTTGATGAAGACTGAGCTAATATAAGGGACATGCTTAAAATGCTGCTGTTGCATGTACTGAGTAAAGATTACTATTATTATTAATTATTATTATTGTCCACTGTATATCCTATCTAGGTCGATAAAATGAATGCCTGGACCCTGAGCTTATACTGTGTTTAGACCGGGGGAAGAATTAGACAATAGGATGAGACAGCTGTGGGCCCTCCATTCCAGGGAAGCATGTGAATCAGCAAGGCGAGACTGGGTCTGAATGCTCTGGTTCAAGCACCAGTGCAGCCAGGATCAGCCCAGCCCAGTGGACTGCTTCCAGTGAACCTGGGACTTTATGTCTTTCTGACCATCTGTGTCCTCATCCTTATTCTCTTCCAATGCCATGGCAGCTGCCTTGAGGATCTCAGCTTCTGCCTAGAGACTGCACACAGCAACATGACTCAGGTATCCACAGCACAGCACAGAGGCATCTGCCAGGGTGAGCTGGACTGGGCTTCAGCCACCAGCACTCTGCTTGTCAGCACTTCCTGTAGGGAAGAAGCACTTTCCCAGCCCAGGTTCCATATAGTCCACAGAAATGCCTGCTCACAGAGCCGCTAGGGAGGCAGCCGCTAGGGAGCCACTGCTCCCAGGCCAACGGAGGCAGCACCTTGGATACAAGCATGTCAGATTCCCAGACCAGATGAAAAGGAAAATGTAAAGCCCTGACGACAAAGTGTTTCCACTTCCCAGTGCAGGTCACTGTCACCTGCAAGCCGCAGGCCCATTGCTTGCATGTGCCTCCCATCCTGCATGTGCCTGAGAGAATGGGGACATCACAGGTGGCAGGACCATGCAACTTTGGGGATACACCCACTTGGTGGAATCAAAGCCTCCTGTAGACACTGCTGTCCTGGCCCCACTCTCCGGGGGTGGCTGTCCCTTCTGTGTGCTCAGAAGTCAGCAGCTGCTTTGGAGTTGCTGCTTCTCCTGGCACAACCTGTGGCAGTTGGTGCCACTGTTGGCAGAGATCTTGTCACATGACTTTCCCATGGTGAGTCATCTTTTCTCAGGGTCCTGACACCAGCTCACACAGCCCTCCTCTTGCACGAAGCCTTTCTGGGTTGCCTGTTGATGTGGGATGGATACCTTTCCTAACCCAATTCTAATAGAGCCGAGCATCTTTTGTCTCTGTCTTCTGCGGCCCCTAACTGCTGCTCCACCTCTTGGTGATGCGTAAGAAGAGCTCCTATTTTGATACTTGACAGTTTAGTGAGTGCGTCTTGAGTACATTCACATGTAATCCCACAATGACTCTGAGAGGCAAGGGCAAGTTTATACAAGAAATCAAAGCCTGAGAAAATATAGTACCAAGCTGCCAGTCTGGACTTGCAATCAGTGGAAAATGAAATTCAAGTTGTCTGAGTCCAGGAATGATAGTAATAGTTATCTGGACCACAAACCTAGGCACAAGTGGCTATTAATTATTAACTCCAATATACGGATGAGAAAACTGGGGCACAGGGAAGTTAAGGGAACTGCATACAGTCATACAGCTTGTTGGTCCTCATGCCAGGATTCCAACCTGGGCTGTGTAGGGCAGAGATCACATGCGTAAGCCTCATGTACAATCCATACCTGCCAGGCCCAAGCAGGTCAAGGTGAAGGGTGGCCTTGCCTCTCCTTTATTTACCGCCACATTTCACGCGATGGGCAGAGGTGGACCCCTTGCTCTTGGCTGCTGCCTACCTTGAGTTGCTCACAGTTTAGCTGGCATTGCAGGCCTCTGGGGGCCTGGCCCTTGACCCTTAATCCACTCCCAGATGGATCTGTGGTGCAACTATTGGGAGATTCTCCAATAAAGGGCCTCCTGACAGAGGCGCCATCCTCGTGATCTGCAAGTCAGTAGTCTACTGCCTAGCGGCGACTCCTGAAATCCCAGCTGTAAACCACTGTCAGATCAGGATGTCTCAGAGGGACCACCCTAGGGACTCCTGTCCCTGCCATCGTTGTAGGAAACCCTGAGAAATGCTCCCAGTCATCCCTGGCCTGGCCTGGCCTGTAGCTGGCAGATGGGACTCCATCACAGCTCCGCCCTTTCCTCAGCCTCCAGGGAAGCTCAGCCTCATCCCGACCAATGGCCTGTCTCATGTTCCCTGCATACTCACCCGTGACAATGGGATGGGGCGTGTGCCCAGTCGGCTCAGCATAGCAGACCCTTTGGAGGTTCCTCTGTATGAGCAAAATGCAGAGGGAAATTGGAGAGGGAGTAGGTGACTGCAGCACCCGCCTCTGTCTTTGCCCAGACCCTGCCTGTCTGCTGTCACCTCCCCTCACCCACCCACCCACCCCCCAATCCCAATGGATCCACGTGCTTTCCCTGATTCTCACACAGTCTCTGGAGGAGGGAGATGCAAATAGCACAGAAATCTGAGCCAGGTTCCACTCTTCAAGGTCACCTAGGAAGGCCAGTTGAGTGGAGGAGGAGGCAGGAGTCTCTGCCTCAGCCCCTTCCCCTCTACCTCCCACCCCACCTCAGCAGGCTGCCTTGCAGTTGTGGAGAACAAGGAGCTGCCTGAAGGATACTTCACAACTCCATAAATACTCAGATGTAGAATACACAAGACTTGAGTTGCATGGCCCAGCTGGGCCAAGGCGGCTGGGTGGGGTTGGAGTCATCACTTCTCAGTGTCCCCAAGGAAGCATCTGCTTTGAGTTTGGCCTCCATGGTGTCAGCATCTGCTCCTGCTCCTACCCTCCAAGGGTTTTATTTGTTTGTTCGTTTCTGGAGGGGCATAAGCCTGAGAACTGACATGCTGACATGCTGGGGAGCAGAGAGCAAGAGCCCAGGCAAAGCAGGGGGAAGCTGCTGCTTTAGAGTGTTTCTGCCGACACAGAGATGGATGCCTGGGCATCGATCCCTTGGAAGATGAATCACAGCGAGTGGCACAAAGAAAACCCCTCTGGTCTGAACAGGCAGATAATGCTCCCGCTAGGGCCTCTACCCGGTGCCAATCTGCTGTGATTGGTGGATTGGTGGGAGGGAGGGAAAGAGAGGAGGTGGTGACACACAAAGAGATGAGGGAGAGGCAGAAAGTTGGGCAGGGTCAGAGATACAGAAATAAGTGTAAATGGACAGACCCTCAGGCAGAGAGAGAGAAAGTGAGAGATCCTTATTGCATCTAATGACCATTCACATGCATTAGTTTTGGATTTATCATTTTCTAGAATTAGCAGTGCCTGCCTATATCCGTTCAAGTAATTAGGAGGGAATGGCGAAGTAATTCACAGTGTGCTCTGCAAGGTGTATGCTGCATCTCACTATTTGGATTTTCTTAATTAGTATCTTAGAGCTACAGGACTTAAGACCTTGGCCCATCAGAGCTGGACAGAAAACCTAGGAGTCCTCCAGTGCAGCCCCTTCCATTGCACAGATGGAAACATGAGCACAAAGGTGTAGGGGCTGGGCACTTTTTTTTTTCTGAGGTGAGTCAGCAGGAAGAGACAAAGTACCCTCAAGTCCCCAGGGTCCCCACAGCCAGGCCTATGCCTCCCCCTACTGAATGGGGCTGCAGATTTCCTGTCTCTGGTCTATATGAAGCTTTGCAGAGGGGTGCAGGGAGAGGACTTTGTAGCTCAAGGAAAAAACTCAGCCATCTTTGGGATTGACATGGTGCATCCAGAGATTTCCCCAACAGACACACGGGCAGAGAGTAGAAACAGGCATATTGAGGCCAGCTGCAAGATGAAATCTCAAGAAACCCCAGACGGCAAAGCTGGTGGGTCACTTCCAAAAGGGCATTCTAGAAGGTGAGTGCCCCCTGGAGTGACACTCCTGTTTGGGTAATGCCTGGAGGCATTTTGGTTGTCACACTAGGAGTAGGGGTGCTGCTAAGCAGGGATATCCCCTCATACCCCACAATTGTGCAGCCCCAAATGTCTGGGATGCTTAAAGCTGGGACACCCTGTATGAGAGGGAGGGCCCGAGTTGTGCAAATCCCCACTACCTACACCAGCCACACATGCAGTGTGTAGTGTATGCAGACACAGGCTGTCTTCTTCCTGGGCCAGAAGGGGTGAACTCAATGGGGGGTGGAGCGGGAGAGACTGAGATGAGTTTCATTTGGCAACCGATCACGGAGGTAAATCCCATTCCTCCAATTGTGCCTCCTCTCTCCCCTTCTGCATGTATGGCCAGGTGGTATTTACAAAGATGAGATTTCTTTATTTTAAAAAATTATTCACTCATTCATCCAATTCAGAGAGCTAGAGAGAGCATGCACTTCTATTTCCTGATTCGCTGTCCTAACAACCTGGGCTGGGCTGTGCTGAAGTCAGGGGTCAGAAATTCTATTTCCCTTGTGAGTCACAGGACCCCTGTCACCTGCTACCTCCCAGCCCGCAGTAGCAGGAAGCTGTGAGCAAAACCCAGACGCTGAGAGGTGGGATGTGGGCATCCTTCCTGGCTTCTTAGCCACTAGACCAAAGACCCACTCCAAGGAGGTGTGCTTTCCCAAGGCTCTCCAGGAGGCAGCTGACTTGCCTATTGGAGCCCCAAGGTCACTTAAAGGAGATGTGCTCATCCATCCAGGAGTCTCTCTATCAGGACTTTCCTTTCTGCTTTCACTAGGGAGAAGGGGTAGGAGATTGCCCCTCTCAGTTTGTCACCTCCTTGGCTTTCTGATGCATCTTTACCTTACACAAACTCTTTCCTTGTCCTGTCACTGCATCCGTTCTCTTCATCCAGTTCCTCCTTGTCTGGGCCCTGGCCTTGTGCCTTTCCACTTTCATGATGTCTTTCTCTTCTTCAATGCAACTATGATCCAGAGCAAGGCAGACATTGTTATCCTGTTCTATTCCAACCTAGCCTTCTACACTATTTTAGGTCCTATATTGTGTACATGTAATACCATGATGGTGCAGGTCCCGAGGGGACTCCTTGCCTCAAGCCTGTCCCCAGGAGTGGCCTCATTGTCTTGATCGCCATGCCCTTACCCAGTCCAATTGTTGACAAACAAATGGACTACCAGGAGGCGCTACAGGACTCTGATTGAGCAAAGGCCAGCACCATGAGACATATGGATCAATGTTTATACTATTTGTTGGTGTGCGTGACTCAGGCAGCAGAAGTGTGAACATTTGTCACAGGGAGTGACAAGGGGCTGGCTGGAGGAGATCATTTGTCTTCCACCATTGTGAATTACAAAACCCCTTTTTCAGCAGAGGTGGGCTTAGACCAGCCGGCCGAGGGGAGGCTCGTTCAGCTATAAACACAGATTCTCATTGTTGCTCAGGAAAGGATATGACTCTAGAGAGATAGCAGGTTGAGTTTAAAAAAAGAGAGAGAAAAGAGTGTTGTCCTGGATGTCCATGGGTCTGTGTTCAAATCCTGGCTGAGCCAATTGCTGCTTGTGTGACTTTAGGCAGGTTCCAGTTCCTCTTCCTTAGGAAGAATTGCAATAATCTTACAGAGCTGCTTTGCAAGGTGAGTGAAGCAGCATGTGTCATGAAGTTACGTAGTAGTAGCTTAGCTCATGGTACCTAAGGAAGCGTGCTTGGCTTTTTCAATGACTGAGGACAAACAGGCACCTCATCCTTTTCCCTGTCCCAAATAGCCTAGCCACAAACAACCTTGGAGCACACAGCAGGTGCTTGCTGAATGCTACTTTCCTTCCCTAGGCCAGAAAGATGAATTCATTGTTTTGTTTGCAAGTGTGCATCTCTGTCTGTGGGAATCACTGCACCTGCTGAGTTTATGGTATGTGCTCATGAGAAAAGCGATGGTCCCTGTGTTTCAGATGGAGCCCTAGCCACAAAGTGCTGAATGGAAAGCACGAGTCATCTCTGTTGTCCTGCCCAGGGTCAGGGTGCCCTTCACCAGTAAGCCCTGTCCTAGACAAGTTGTAGCTGACAATGTGGATCTGGAGAGCTAACCCTCCAGGTCCCCTTGGCTATACAGTTCCTACCCTGCATTATTGCAGGATGAGTTGAAGGGAAGTGGGCATGGGGGGAGTTAAGTCCATAGAAGAATATGGGTTATAGAGACCACAGCCCTCCAGGGACTCAGACCCCCTCATACTGTATTAGTAGAAGGTAACAGGATTGTGCTATGTCTGGACAAATAAGTCGGCATGCCTTGTGGTGGTGAGAATCCTGTTGGCCAAGTGGGATCCACCACTATACCCATCAGTCAGGCTAGGCTTGGACCAGAACCATGCCAGGTTTCTCCAGTCTTTGAACCAGTGAGTGTAGGTCCTCAGCTACCAGTGCCTTGAAACTGTTACCTACAGGCCAGGATTCCTGGCCCAAGGTGGGCCCCTCTGGCTTCTGTGGTATTCCTGGTGGGATCCCTGTGGGGCTCACATGCAAGCTCATACTGTTGTCAAACTTTAGAGCTGTCTGACTTTGTGATGCTAGACAGCAGAAGCTCCACAGGTGATTCGTATGAGTGAGAAAGGCCTCAAAGAAGGAATTAAGGAGTTTTGCCCAGGAGAGTTGCTACACTGTTCAGGAAATAATACATATACCATCCAATCCAGTAACGGGCATTCCTGAGAAAACCCAGTCCCAGAGCCTACGCCAGGGGAGTCTTTCTCCTTCCCTTCTCCTGTCTTCCTGCCTGTGAGTTGTGCTACTCTCTCCCCTTCACATGACTTCTCTCAGGTTCTGTGTGCTGAGCCTCAGCTGTGTAGGTTAAAAGTACAGAGCCCTCGGGAAACTCAGCAGGCTTTCTTTCCCCAAACACGCCTGCTTGTGTGTGCAAGCCTCCCTCTTTGCAGGGGATAACGACATGGAATTCAATGGAGCACACTGCAGTTAAACCCCAGTACTTACCCACCACATAGGCTCACAAAGTACCTTTTTGTTTCATCACTAAAAGACCCTGGGAAGTAGACTTCTTGGCTCTGAGTTACAAATGAGGAAACTGAAGCTCAAGTCAGACAACAACTGGGACAGAGGTGGGTCTAGAGGCCACACCTCCTGACTGTAACGTGGAAGTCCTGCCTCTTGTCTGAAGGAGCTGGCAGAAGCAGACAAGCAGGTGTGCGCAAGCATCTGGGGCTGGGGAGCTCTGGGTCCTGAGCTCCTAGGCCAGCAGCCAGAGAAGAGAGGGAAGGGGCAAGATGATGGCAGAGGATGGAGGAGGAGGGCAGGGTGGGGATGTGGGTGAGAGGAGTGCAAGGGCTTCTAAGGCAAAGTTATACAGGCACAGAGGGGCTACAGGGCAAAAGCATCATACAGGGACACGGGACAGAGAAGTATTTCACTGTTCCCATCATGGTCCCTGCACCTGTCTCTGCCTTCATCTCTTGGCTTTTATCCCTCCCAGAGCATTTCCTTGAAGCCTCATCCTCAAGTCACACTTTACTTGGGAGCTGGGAGTTTATACAAGCAGGAAAATCTCTAGTAAAACTTTGGGCTTAGTTTTCTACTGTTACTCACCCACGTTCCTCTGAACTCTCAGCTTTACTCCCCTATGACCTATCTTACAAAAATTATACATATGCAAGGATAGTGTTATGTTGGTCATCTGGTCAACTCTGAGGGCACAGTGGAAGAAAATAAGGCCCACAGTGGGGGTGTTATAATTTGACCGTGGAGAGATAAGCTAAGAGTTGGGACAGAGTATTGGTATACTAGTCTCCTGGTCGAAGCCAGACTCTGCCCCTTGCTGAGGGTGGAGATTTGGGGTGGAAACACTGGTAGAAACCCCCAAGACAGAGCTGTGAGAGTCACAGCCTGAGACGTGGCCTATCGCCTCCATTGTTAGTGTCAGACACTCTGCTTCCTGGGGGCTCCCAGTCCTCCCTGGTTTGCTGTGTAGTCTTTTCAAAGTACTTCTCAGTTCAGTGCCTTTTCTACGGTAAATATCTAATAATCATCTCAGACTCTATTACTTGCCTCACAAAACAGTACCTGAAAATGGTGCTTATTGAATTTTGTGCCGAAAGAGACTGTAAATGCTGTCACATTACAAGTGCTGTTGACTGTGTGTGTTTCAGAGAGGAAGGATGACCCACTGGCCAGCACCTGGGGTGGAAAATTGAGTTCTCAGGATGGCATGTGAGTAGCTTCCTGAATTCTGCTGAACAACTCTCTCCCTTTGCAAATGGTGCTGCTGCTGGTGGTGTGTGTGTGTGTGTGTGTGTGTGTGTGTGTGTGTGTGTGTGTGTGTAAGAGAGAGAAATGTGGGGAGACAGGATCTTGCACAGGTACAGGCAGAAGTGTGTCTCTGAGCCTTGATGTAACAATGTCAATGCCACTTATCACCTTCTTATGTGCTATGACTTAATTCGATTTAGCTCCTAGACTTATGCAGGATTTTAACTCTCACCCTGGACCTCCAAATCATAATGTATTGGTACTAAGAGAGTAGAAATGACCCGCTGATGGTGTTTAGAAGGTGGGCCTGGTGCGGGTCCTTAGGGGATTGAGGATGCAGTCTGGAGGGAGAGTCTCATGTAGAGGCGTCTTATAGAAGCCTGAGTGTGGCTCAAGCCTCTCTCCCAGTTTCCTGGCTCCCCAGTGGAGCCTTTCTGCACATGTTCCACCATTGCTGAGCATCTCTTTCATCAAACACCAAACTGACAAGGCTACCTGCAGTTGGACTTGAGCTAATGGGACCTTTTCTGTTTGTAAGTTTACTAGGATCAGATATTTCCTTGCAGTCATGGAAAACTAATATCTCACAGGTGTATGCATGTGCCTATACATACATGTGTTCAAGCATGAGACTGAGTACAAATTTCCAACATTCCATGACCAGATAATGGTTCCCAAAATGGTCCCTATGATGAGATTACAGCTGGAAGACAGATGCTGTCATAGTCACATCAACCTTGCTGCTTGCAAACCACTCTCAAGTCTGTTATTTCCACCACTCTTTTTAATCAGATATTCCCAACACCTGTTTGGCAGGTGAGGGGACAGGCTGGAATAGTCGGAGCGTGTGCTGAAATTCAAATGATGGTAAGTATTGGGGCATGGCTTTGACTCCAGGAGAGTGCAGTGGCTAAATAATCCTGACTCAGAAATAAATGTTTTGGTGTTTTGATTTGGTGCTGGGTTTGATCAGCACTCACAAGCTGCAAGTCTCTGGCTCAAGGAGTAAATCTTGCTCAATCTGTCGTCCTCCCTACACGATGTGCATTGCAGTGTCCTCCTGTGTATCTCACAGAGGTTACACAGGCTCTGCAGCTGGTGTGAGAGTTGTGCAAGGCAGTGGGTGAAAAACATTCATAGAGAGCCCAGCCCATGGCAGGCACCTGCCAGAGATCAGCTGATCCCTGCTCCCATTTGTAGGCCCAGTTTAATCAGTTTAACTCCTCTGGTCCTGGGTCAAACATTGTCACTAGATCAAACATTTTGGTCTCTGAACCCATTTGCTTGTTATGAGTGGCCTGCAAAAAGCTCTTGTGTGTGGCAGTGCTAAGGTTGGAGTTGCCTGAGAGTTCTGAACTTGGCCTTAGAAGTACAGTCTTCGCTCTGACAGGTTTCCATGAAGAAGGAAACGAGTGAGCAGATATATTCACACAACAGGGCACATGGAACTGCTCAGGGCTCCATAAGCAAGGTGGCTATCACCAGATACATGTCCAGAAACCCCAGAATCATGAGCCAAAAAGAACAAACTCCCCAACATGAAAACATAGCCTCATTGTGTTCTTGTGTCATTGGCGATAGAAAACACACAGTAACAATGGCTTACATCTGTTTTTAGCTATTGAGAATCTTTAAATTTTTAAACTTTCAAAAACTTGATAACCCATTGCGTAGGAGCACAAATGATATTTTCATGAAAAATAGCTGTATTTACCAAACACATTTGTAGGAAGAATGCCTTTGTTTTACATTTTGGAACCCTTTGCTGTCTGGCTTATGGGAAGACAGCTGGATCCTGGTACGCGTGCTTCCGTTCAGTCTGCTGGGATCCAGCTTGCCTTACAGCCTCTGGGATATGCCCCTGCATATTGGTGAGAGAACAGCAAAGGGTGTCTGAGCTTTACTCCAAAAGCAGCTCCAGCCTCCCCAGTTCTCAGACCCGCTTGGAGAACCACTACATGAGATGGACACTGCCCTTCACCCAGTCTGTGCTCCCTCATACTTCCCTTACCGTGCCTTGTCTGTGAAGATGGACCAGTAACGCGTGCCTGTTGATCTTTGAGGATGCCTTTAAATGTAAGAACCAGAAACCCAAGCTCAGAAGAGTTTCAGCAAGTCACTTGATTATCTCACATTGCAGGAAGTCTCAAGGTTGACAAGTTGCATTTCTGATGATCTTTAGATTGAACAATCATCATCTTCCACTCAGGTCCTTGCCATCTTTTGTTTTTATTTTTCTCTCTGGGTTTATGACATCAGCCTCATCTCACAGGCTCATAAACTGACTACAGTACTTCATTTCATCCCAATGTTATCCTTAGAGAAGCCGCTGTTTCTTTGAATCAGTGGGAAACACCTCCGCAGCCACTTTGCCTTGGATGTTATTGGTCAGAACAGTGTTACATGTTGTATCAGTTTCCTGGGGCTGTTGCAATAAAGCACTACAAACTGGGTGGCTTAGTACAACAGAAATTTATTGTCTCACAGTTACAGATGCCTGAAGCCTAAAACCACAGTTGAGCGGACTACATTCCTTCTAAAACTTGCAGAAAAAAATTTTTTTCCCTTGCCTCTTTCATTTTCTTAGGCTCAGCTCTCCTTTGATTCCTGAGAGCAGAACTCTCATCTTTACCTGGAGCTTTTCCTGTGTCTCCTTCCTCAGGCCTCACTTGGCACAGCTCTGACTGTGCTCCAATTTCCTCCTTTGTGTGAGGACACTGGTCACACTGGACAAGGACCCACACTCATGACCTTACTCTAACCATGTGACTGCATCAGCAAGAACCCTGTTTCCAACACGGACTCCCATAAGTACTGAAGGTTATATTTCCAATAGATTTCTCTTGCTCCTTTTTTAAAAATTATTTATTTGAAAGACTGAAAGAGAGAGAGAGAGAGAGAGAGAGAGAAAGAGGGAGAGGGAGAGAAAGAAATCTGCACCTGCTAGTTTACTACCCAAATTACTACCCAAATAGGCTAGGAGCCAGGAACTCCATCTTGGTCTCCTACATAGGTGCCGGGGTCATTTGAATCATCCTGTTGCTTTCCCAGGTGCTTTAATAGGGAACTGGATCCAAAATGAAGTAGCTGGAACTGGCAGTCTAATATGAGACTCCAGGAAGCACAGCTTCACCCACTGAGCCCCAGCCTTTCCTGCCCTGTCTTAAATCACTGTCAAAGGAAAAGAAGTTAGTGTGATTGACTTGCGGTGGGCCGCCACTCAGGGGTGGTGACCTTCTTAGGGAACATTTGCTGACATAGGGATGAGCTTTGGGAAGGACTAACATCTGGTACCACTCGAGCACCCGACCCAGCCCCTGGGTTACTGCACAAGTTGCAAGGCAAAGCCACAAGTGTCTACAAAGGAATCAGAGGAGGAGGAGGACAAAGAGAGGGATTATTCAATAGCCTGTGCAGGGGCTGAGCACCAGGGTGCCATCAGGGACACGGAGGGACAGGATAGACAGTATCAGGAGACCAGTAGCAGGGTGCTGACTGCTGTTCTCATCGTAGGTGGGCCTCCCTCAGAGGACAGTGGTTAAAGCCACAATTCTCTTACTTTCCCTGCTCTGCTCCTGATGGGTCAGGGAGAGCACAGGAAAGATACTTCTGCCTGTTTGAAATCCTGTCTCCCCGTTCCCACTACACCCAAATCCCTGCTACTGTCTTTTGGATGATGTTTATGAGAAACAGAAAGGACAAAGCTTACTCCTGGCTTCGAAACAAGGTCACTATTATTTTCTCTTTTTACATTTTATTTTTCACTTTACTACACATCTGAAGGCATCCAGAACTAGCCAGACCACTCTTAAGGGAATAAGGCTTATGTAGCACATTGAAGAATTGAGAGGGTGCAGAAAAATACAACTGAAATCCCCCAGATTTGAGCTCCTGTGACCACGGCAGTCCTCTTGTGGGAGCTGCCCAGGGTACTCCCTGCTAAAGGCTCTCAAATAGAACAGTCATGATGATTTGCACACACACTATTTTTCTTTCTCCTGCTTAGCCTCTAACATTTACAAGTCCCATCAAAGGAAAAGCTAATACAAAGGAGCAGGTGTTTGGTGCATTGGTTAAGATGCCCCTCAGGACACCCACATCCTGTGTTGGACTGCCTAGAGAGTCTGACTTCATCTCCATTTCAGCTTCCTGCTAGTGCACAACCTGGGGAGCAGCAGGTGGGGCCTGGAGTATTTGGGTCTCTGCCACTCCTCTGGGAGATTCCAGCAGAGTTCTGGGCTCATGATTTCAGTCTGCTTTAGTTTTAGCTGTTGTGATCATTTTAGGAGTGAATCAGCAATGAAAAATCTCTCTTGCTCTTTCCCTGTCTCTTCCTCTCTCTCTCTTCCTCACTGTCACTTTCTCTTTCTATCAGTGTATCTTTCAAATGAAATATGAACAAATAACTTTTAAGCAATAAGGAGTGGAATGGTTCTCTCTCTCTCTCTCTCTCTCTCTCTCTCTCTTTCTCTTCTGCTGCTGCTACTGCTGCTGCTGGACTCTCCAAGTTCAAAGGTCACTGATCCAGAACATGAATGATAGGTCCTGACAGTAGTGTATTCTCTTCCAGCATGATAAAGCAGATGTAATACAAGCACAGGGGTCTCATGCCCAGGGCGAGGCAGCAGCTTCCTCTCCAAGAGTTACTCTGACTGCTGCTGGAAGCCCTTTCTTCCAGGACAGAGGGTAGGGCTCTGTTAGGGCCTTGCACAACAACCCACTCATAGCTGCTGTTTGGGCACCCACGTGGCTCAGCAGCTGGCAGGAGGCAGATGCCCCTGGTGGTGCCAAATACAAGCACAAGAGAGCTCCTTCCCTTCTGTGTGCACTGAGCCATGGTGGCTGCTGTTTTCTTCCTCCTGCACCCCCTAGCACTCCATGGACGACCTGGTGAAGCTCTTGGCCTGGTCCCCAGTGCTGAAGGCTCTGCACAGTGATGAGCGCCCTGCACGGTGATGGGGTTGCATGCTGTTGGTTCCCTCTCTTCTCACGGCTCCTCAGGGACAGGATCATACTGAACTCCTATGAGGACAGCTATGAGGGCGAGATCTGCTCTGGCTGGCAGACAGGCTTCACATCTGTCTTCCTGATCTTCCAGCCATATCCTGCCTCCCCCACCTCACTCGCTGTGCCTACTCTAAGCCCTCTGCCTCCCTGCGTACCTCTTGGTCTCCCTCGATGCAGGCCCCTCCCCCCACACCATCTTCCACTCCTCCCTACCTGCAGGGGGGTAAAGGTTAAGTGGAAACATGTTCACCCTGTCTGTTGTGATAGAGACACAATAACTTTCTCCTCTAATCAATCTGTCAGACATGATTAGGCAGACGGCAAGACTCAGGCTGCTCACAACCCAGCCAGTCCAACAGCTGACAGCTTCCAGCCAGGATACACACCACATATGCACATGGACACTTACACACACTGACATGCACACACATACACACTCATGTACACATGCACACACAGAAACCACACATGTAATGTACCTATAGACATATGTGTGCACAGAAAGTCATCCATGTAAGCACGTGTATACACATTCATACAGACACAAGCACACATGAAAGGCGTGTATATACACACACACATAGACTCATGCACCTGTATACCAAGCACATAAGCACACACACACACACTTCACTCAATTTGGGCCAGGAGTCTCACTTGATGACCTGAGAAAAAGGATTTAAGCAGAGAAGGTCATGCCTGAATCATTTCTTCTTCCACAAGGATGTATGAAGAAGCTCCTTAGTGACAGCTCTTGCTCCAGGACCTGGGGAGTATCAGGCAGCAAGGCAGGCTGCCAAGGCTGCCCTCGGTGGCCCATAGTCAGCATGGAAACAATAGAACCCTATGGCATGGGGGACAAAGAAGTCACTTGTGGGTGTTTATGAGCAGCTACCGCTGTGGGGGTCATCCTGCTGGAGATCCCACACCTCAGGGGTGTTCCTCTAATGGCAAGGATCCCAGGGTGTCTATCCTCCAGCTGCTATGGTCCACTGACAGCCATGGGGTCATTAACTCCCAGTGTGGGAGGCCTGCCTTGAGCTGAGTCCCATATGCTACAGTAGGCCACACAGCATCACGGACTGTAAAAGTGTGGGCAAGAACACTGACCGCATGCACTACCCACACCCCAGTTCCTTCAGGAGATGCAGTCCTTTAGGGGATTCCCCTGGATTTCTCTAAAAACATCCAGGTGACATCTCAAGGGCAGATGTGTTTTAGTCAGTGCTGTGTCTCTAACGTCAGCACGCTGCTCTGAGCACAGTGTGTGTGGGGGGGTGGGCATTCAGCACACATCTTTTGGTAGCTACAGGAAGACCACCTCCACCTTTATTGTCTAGCAGATCCCCCTCGATGCACATGGATAGCTCTCTGGAGCAGTCCCGGGACCCAGCAGTCCTTAGATCCAACATGGTGCCTGGTGTGTGACTAATGCATGATTGACTGCAAGGGATTCCTTCTAGGTGAAGGAGCAGAAAGCAAGGTGTGAACACTCATTGCACATGGAGGCTGGGTAGAACGCAGTTGGGCTGTGGAAAGCCACATGGCGTAGCAGATCAGACATGTCAATGTCATCAGCAGAGAGAGGACAGGAGATCATGTCTCCCAGCCTGGTTGAACTGGCTGGCATGTGGGGCTTCTGCAGGAGCTGGGCCTGACCTGGGAAAGCTACTGCAGAGCCGATGCTCTACAAGAATGAGGGAAGTAGGTGTTGTTTTGGGGGAGGGAGGGTCCCACAGTAGGCTCTGAGTGCTATAGGGACCTCCTGGCCAGGCATAGCCTTGGCAGTCACCAGCAGGTGCAGCAGAGGAACTGTCCACACTGAAGGCTTCTGATCTTCAGTCTCATGAGTGCCTATGCACAAAGGAATGGATCAGGAGCAGCCACAGGGGTTGGGCTGACCCCCTTTCGTCAAACAGCTTAGTGCTACAAGCCTTAGGCCCTGTGGGAAGAAGCCTTCATCTCAACCAAATGGGTTGGCACCAGAGCACGCATCATGGCTGCTGGGTGAAGGTGCTGGTACCAGGAGGAGAGCAAGCAACAAGCTCTGGACTGTCGGGCTCTGGGCAGACATGTGGCTGGGGTTTACCACAACAATGGCATTGGCTGGTTTGGAGAGTTGCCTTTCTTTTTGTGTCTCGTTCTGTGGACATGGAGTATAGTCACTCTTGGTTCTGGGGAGCTTCTGCCTTGTGTCTCTCTCTCTGTTTCTCCCCCTGCTCCCAGTCTCAGTCACTGTGTATGTGTATGTGTGTGCATGTGTGTGCATGTGTGTTCCTTGTTACTTATAGTCTCTTATGAGGATTAAGTGCCCCAGCAAATAGGACCCCACACCTGCCAACTTTCTGGGAGGGTGTATTTTTATTTCTCCTGGGGCCCTCCTTCTGCTCTTAAGCTTTTGGGCTCAAGTATTTTGGGGCTTGGAGGTGATCAGCAACTGCAAATGGCATTACAGGGCAGAGGAAATGCACCTCTCACAGCTGAGAAGGATTTAGCAAAATCTACTCCCCTCTTTTTCCAAGGAAGACTTTTTCACCAGCTGCAGAAGCCAGAGCCGGGAGCTAGTGCTGGGCTCTGGGGTTACAAGTTGGATGTTCTGGCCAGCAGGCTGCACAAGGACCTTGGAGAACTATGGGCTGTGTAGCACTTAAACTCCGTTCTCTATCTGCTCCCCTGGGCTAGGCATGGGCAGGGCGTTTCTGGTCTCTGGCCCCTGGTCTGTAATAGGGAAAGGCCTCACCCAGTCTGACAGCTGTCCCACTATCTGATTGGCCGTTGTTCCTCCACATCCCCTTGCCCCAACGTCCCCATCTGGGAACTCAGCCATCATGGGCTGACACAGTGCGATGACTAATGTTGGAACGAAGTTGTCAGTGCCTTCCCAGCTTGGCCCTCCTTCCCACTCCCTCCTAGTGGGGGACAACTTTTCGAGGCAGAACATCTCTGCAGCATCGGCATGTGGCTCTTCGTGGTGCCATTTCTGCTTGCTTCTTCCAGTAGGAGATTTCCATTCAGTGTGGGCATGGGGCGGCCTTAGGCTTTCTGCTTGGCTACCATCCCTGATGGCGGAAGGGGGAGCCTGGGGAATGGAGAGGCCCTCTTGCCCCCGAGTGGCTGAGCCCATTAGAATTGTAGGTCTTTGACATGTAGATGTTTTCTGGTTTGGATCACAACCAAGAAGAGTTCTGCCTGTGTGTGTGTGTGTGTGTGTGTGTGTGTGTGTGTGTGTGTGTGTGTGTGTGTTTGTGTGTGTGTGCCTTTGGGGAGCCATCGGATACATTTCTGGATTGTTTGCACCCAGTATTGGATCTGTGACTATGTGGTTGCTCCATCTCCATTTAAAAGCTGCCAGATAGTTGTTCTATGTAACAGTAAAATTCACATGGCCAGCAGGCATGAGTCAGGGTTTTGGCTACTCCACACCCTGGCCAGAACTGGGTGTGGTCTGTCTCGCTCCTTTCAGCTGGCCTATGGCATATGGTATATAACCACACTGCTGCTTGTTCTCTATTTTCCCAATAACTGGTGTGGCTGGGCACCTGACCATGTTTATGGACCATTAGGGTTGTCTCTTTTGTAAGCTGCTTGCTACATGTTTTTCCAGGCATCTGTACTTTTTAAATCTTTCCTAGTGATATTCATTTATGAAATCAGGGCTGAGAGAACTTCAGTGGTTAAGCAGTAGGGTGGGGAGTTTCAAGCTTAAGGAGCCAGGTGGGCTGTGTGTGTGTGTGTGTGTGTGTGTGTGTGTGTGTGTGTGTTTGTGTGTGTGTGTATCTGTATGTGTCTGTGTGCACATGCCAGAAGCAACTTTGGGAGCCATAACCTTAGAGTTCAGTGTATTTCTGGGAGAACTGAGCTACTGGAACTTTCTTATAAGCTCACCTGTCATGAAAAGGTAAGAGTCTCCTGACCAAAAGAAAAAGACACCGACACGCAACATGTGGAGCAGCAGGTGCACAGAGCGTGCTGTGGAATGAGCATGGTGCCACTGTGAGCTGCGGGTTCTCTCTGATTTAATGCCCTCTGAATTAAGGAGTTTTCTGCAGCCCCAGCCCCATTGGAATCATCTTTATTAGAAACAAAATAAGGGAAGGTCATCGAGCCACATAAAGCAGGAAAAGTGACATCAGATATTGACTGTAAGAGAGAGCCATTAATGATGGCTTGTTGACAGGAAGGCAGGAGCTAGGCCCAGTACCCCCGCCAACAGAGACTTGGAAGCAAACATTTCATTTTGACGTCTGCCAGCATAGCCCAGATAATCAGATTTCTCTGGGAGAACGAGTCAGAGGCATCAATAAAAAAGGACAGATTTATCCTCCCAGCCTTCTGAGCTCAGCAAGGACCAGAGCCACATCGCATCACAGAAGGAGCCAGATGTGGTCACCGTCACCTTCAGCAACACCAGTTCTGTCCCCCCTGCACTCACTAGGTGAGTGGAAACTCCTGTCCTCTACCGCTCACCCACAAGATGGAGGCTTTCACAGGAGGGGATGGCTTCTTGAGGCTACTTGTCCATGCCCCAGAGGGCCCCATGGTCCCTGCTCACTGGGAGACACGGGGAAGTGATTGTCCCGTGTTCCACCCACAGTGAGGACTCATGTCAGGATACTCATGTCAGAGAGGAAGCACAGGCTCCCTGTCACAGGCACCTGAGCTTCTTCCCATAGTCCCTGTCATAGTTATGGCATCGACTGCAGTTTCAGAAAGACCCCAGTCTAGCATACGCCAAAGATACTGGTGTTTTTCCCTGGACTTCCTGAACGATCTATATTTTCCTTCCTATATCCCTTGTATACTCAAGCTGTAGAAAATTAGAGGATTTCCTAAATTGAATAATTGAAAAGCAGTTGTCATATTTGATTGTTATCCATGCATTACAGATATGATATTTCTATAAGCACCATTTAGGCCTTCCCCTTCATATAATATCATGTTCAGCCTCACCATTATCAGCATCATCAGCATCCTTAATGAGTACTTAATGGGCCAGGCACTGTCCTCAACATGCTTCACATGGACTTTTAACTCAGTCTCATAACAATCTCATGAAATAGCAGCTGCCCTTTTATACATCAGAAAACTGAGTTGGATGAATTAATTCCTCCCTTGATACATTAAGATTATAAGGCTAAATCATAGAAAAACT
The DNA here is from genome assembly GCF_017591425.1 of Ochotona curzoniae. Taxonomy (NCBI): domain Eukaryota; kingdom Metazoa; phylum Chordata; class Mammalia; order Lagomorpha; family Ochotonidae; genus Ochotona; species Ochotona curzoniae. Next base: position 6,176,013 of record NW_024466004.1, on the reverse strand, counting down.
TCTTGGGCCAAGTGCGTTAACTCATTGGCTAAATCCTTGCCTTGCAAGGTAGGATTCCTTATGGACACCAGTTCATGTTCTGGCTGCTCCACTTCACTTCCAGCTCCCTGCTTGTGGCCCAGGAAAGCTGTAGAGAATGGCCCCAAGCCTTGGGGCCTTGTGCCTGAGAGGGAGATCTGGAAGAAGCTCCTGGTTCCTGGCTTCAGATCAACTCAGCTGCGGCCATTGTTGACATTTGGGACTAACCAGCAGATTGAAGATTTTGTTTTTCTCTGTCTCTGTTTCTCCTTCTCTCTGATCTGCCTTTCAAATAAGAAATAAATAATAAAAAAGTCTTTTTTAGAAAGAAAAAAAAAGAATAAAGAAAGAGAGAAAGGAAAAAAGGAAAAAAGAGAAAGAAAAAAGAAAAGAATGAGGGAATGAATGAATGAATGAAGGAAGGAAGGAAGGAAGGAAGAAAGAAAGAAACAAAGAAACAAAGAAAGAAAGAAAGGGAAAAGGAATAAAGACTTCCTGGGGCAGGTGCAGTGGCAGAGTGGGTTGAGCATCCCATACAAGTGTCATTTTTATTGTATTTGTTTCACTTGTAATCCAGCTTCTTGTTAATGGCCTGGAAAAAGCAGGAGATAATGGTCCAAGTGTTTGAGTCCTTGCCAGCCACGTGGGATACCTGGGTGAAGCCCCTGGCACTTGCCTTTGGCCTGTCCCTCTGCTAGCCACCGCGGCCATCTGGGGAGTGAATCAGTTGATGGGAGATCTGTCTCTGCCTCTCTTTGTGCCTCTGATTTTCTAAATAAAGAAATAATTTTAAAAAGGAATCAGAAAAGATAATACTGCTTTACACTTTACTGAGCACAGCTGCTGTATAAACAGCTTTCCATGTTTTATTTTGAAATCTCACAGAATCCTGTAGGACAGGGCAATAGGCAAGTTCAGCTCTCAAAGCACCATGGGCTGGGGGTGGTGACAATAGACACTCCTGGTCTCATAGCTGTGGAGGTTGGTTCAAGGTCAAAGTGTCCAGAGAACACTCCTGCTGAATGTGCCAGGGAGCGTATGTCCCGTTCTGCCCTTCCCTATCCCCATCCCAATAGCGTCTTGGTATCATATTCTCCCCTTGTCTGTCTCTCTGTGTCCAAGGGTGCCATCCTATCAGATTAGAGCCACCATAATGGCCTCACTTCAAGTTGATGATATCAGCAAAGACCCTCCTGAATAAATTCACAATCATAGGTCCTGGTGGGGGGTGGGGAACACAGCTCAATACCTAACAGATAGGTGTTCTCCTGCTTTAACCAATGAAGAAAAGGAGCTGCAGAGAAGGTGAGAGGCACAAACTTGAGCGTGCACAATGGAATCCCCCAGGGAGCGTTCCATCTCTCTGCCTGGTCCCATCTGCAGAGACGCTCTGGGCCCCCAGATGATCCAATGTGCAACCAAGTGTTAGACACTTGGAGTTGGAAAGTGGGTCGCGTGGGTCACGCTAGTGTCCTACACTGGAGATGCTGGAGCTAACCAATGCCTGTTTGCTTTACCATGGAGGCTTCAGAAAGCCTTATGTTGTGCTGCTGTAACAAAATACCTGAGGCCAGGCAACCTGTAACACTATAAATAAATAAATAAATAAATAAGCAAATAAATAAATAAATAAAACAGAGGTTTATTTTGCTTGCAGTTCCAGAGGTTCAAGAACAAGGTGTCTGCATCTCGGCTGATGCATCCCTGGCTGGATCTCAACGTGGGTGAGAAGTAGAAAGAGACCTCACATGGCAAGTGGCCCTGCCCTATAGCAACTTATCTTTTTTCTTAAAAAAAAAGAGATTTATTTATGTATTTGAAAGGCAGAGCTACAGAGAGGAAAAGATGAAGAGAGAGTGAGATCTTCCACCCACCTGTTTACTTCCCTAATAACTGTAACCAGCAGGGTCTGGGGCAGGTAGAAGCCAAGGACACGGAACTTAAAAGTCCATCAAGGTCTACCCACCTGGATGGCAGGGGTCCATACACTGGAGCCACCTTCCAGTGCTTTACCCAGGTCATTAAGAGGGTGCTGGATCAGAAGTGGAGACGCAGGGACTCCAACTGACACCCATACAGATGTCAGCATTGTAGGCGATGGCTTTACACGCTGAGCCATAACACCTCAGTCAATAACAACTCATTCTTGCAAAGTCTGGTTCATTTCCAGAGACCAGCATCCATCCCTTCTGACATGATTTTCCCACAACTTGATTACTTAGCACTGGACCCCATGTCTTAAAGATTCTGCCACCTCGACACACCAGCCTACTGGGGACTAAGCTCCTAGTCCATGGCCCTGGCCAAATCATAGCAGGTGTTTCCCAAACCACACAGATCCTCCACCTGCCAGCTCCTCACCCATTCTTATGGGCCTTAAGCACTCCGCTTTCTAGGTGGGAGCTGTGCTCTGTGATGTCACTAGCTGTTCAAAGCCACTGCTGCTCACCTGGGGCCCCAGAACCCTAGCCACAATGTAGAAAGGCTGTCTTATAGCAAAGATGTCCAGAAGGCAGCTTCACACTCCCTGGAGGCTGAGCATCTTCAGCAGAGGGGAGGCCTTTGTCTCCTGGGAATGGTGAAGCTGCACACTCCTGAGGCCCCTCAGTGAATAGAGAATTTGATGTGCAGAACTGGCTCACATCACAGCACAGCTTATGGCTGGAAAGAGCCCTCTATTTCCAGCAGCCTACAGCCGCCATCCTGTTCACATGCAAGTGTGTTAAGGACAGATCTTATCCTCACTCTAATGGCAAGAAACATGTCCCTGAGCAAAGTGATGCCTCAATCATCGGTTGAACTCATCAGGATGAGGCCTTCTCCAGTGCTCTTTCTAATGACCTTCTACAAGGTTTAAAAAACTGTGTAGGGCCCGGCGCGGTGGCGCAGTGGTTAAGGTCCTTGCCTTGCACGCCCGGGATCCCATATGGGCGCCGGTTCTATCCCGGCAGCCCCGCTTCCCTTCCAGCTCCCTGCCTGTGGCCCGGGAAAGCAGTCGAAGACGGCCCAAAGGCTTCTGGCTTCGGACCGGCATAGCATCAGCCGTTGCGCTCACTTGGGGAGTGAATCATCGGATGGAAGATCTTCCTCTCTGTCTCTCCTCTCTGTATATCTGCCTTTCCAATAAAAACAATAATAAAAATAAATCTTTTTTAAAAAACTGTGTAAATATTTGTACAAAAGAATCTGGAGGACCTTACAAGAATAGATGGAGTACAAGTGATACACAGATTGGAAAGCAGCCTTGATGGGAATACAAGGCAAAAATGCAAACTCAGGGAGCAGTACTGTGGCCCAGAGGTACTCATTCAGGCCTGGCTCTCCAGGATGAAAAGTCTGAAAAGAGATATTATCATCAAGAAATTTGGTAGCAGGGGGAGAGTTCTGGGGCTCTGCTCACAGGAAAGGAAGGAACAGCAGCAGGGTCCGGGTGAGATGGAAAAGCTGGGCTATGCTTCAATGCCTTCAGTAAGTTCTCAAAGATGACCTTGAGAGGAGGGTCTGGCCATTCCTCTCTGCATAGCTCAGTCTTTGCACGGATCCTTGGGGAAAGGTGTGTGATCGTGAGCCAGGTAAATCTATTCAGCCAAAGATAGAGCTGTCAGAGCAAGAGAATACATACAGCCAGTGCCCACTTGAGTTCAAATTTCAGAATAAGTAACAATGATCCATTCCGGTGTTAAGTGTGCCCCACATGTTGCATGGAGCATACACATACTTAACAAATGTATTTGCTGTTGATTTGAAATGCAAATCAAACTGGGCATCTTCTGTCATATCTGGCAACCCTTGTCAAAGGCCAAGTCTAAGAGAGAATTCATTTGTGAGTTGCCAGCAGGCAACACTGGAAGCAGCTGGGAGGCTGGGAACTGGAGTCTTGAGAGTGGGTTGTACACAGCACAACGTGAGTCTCCTACACCTGCTCCATGTTTGCAGTGAAGAACAACATCAATTCCCAGTTACCTGGCAGCCAAGCTATAATTTCTAAACTTGAACAGGAGCCCAAGGTTTAAAAAAAATCACTGGCAATTTTGTTTAGGAGCAATGCAGATTGTTTAGATCATGGAGTTCAAGGCTTTTCTCCAGGGCTTTCTCATAGTGAACTTAAGATGATGGCATAGTTGCCAGTTACTCTTACTACAGCAGGAGTGTGCTGAATTACACCTTGAAGAATAGGGCTGATTCATTCGCAGTTTTAAGCTTTCACAGATCCCAGCACTGGGCTGTATGCTGGCTGTGTGGTGGTGGACAGGACAGTTGTTGGCCATGGCTTCCGCCAGGCGACAATCAACCCAGCCTGCATACAGAGCCTCAGCTAAGATGCCATGTATATCTCAACTCAGAGCCATCCCAGTGGAGAAGCTCTATGTTGAGCATCAAAACTCAGGTTAGACCATGACAGCCAAGAGGCTCCAACAAAGAGTAGCTTAAGTAAATTGGGTTTTATTTTATTCTTACTTAAGCATCTTGAAGTAGGTTACTCAGGGTAAGTAGGAATGCTGTCTGTCTGTTGTTTGTCAAGGTTGCAAGGATTCAAATTTTTCTTCGGAGGCTCTGAAATCCTGGCTTGCTAATACCCCAGGTGCATGCTAGCTAGTTGAGGGGATGAGAAAAACACACCCCTTTCTTTAAGGGCATACCAAGAAAGTTGCACACACACACACACTGTTGTTCTTTGCCCACTCTTGGGAAGCCTAATTTTTTTTTTTTACGAAAGGGGTTGGGAATGTAGGACCTATGCAGGTAATCACACATCTGGCTAAAATGAAAGGCATCCATTATTAAAGGCAGTGGGAGGGTGTGGCCACTGGGCAATGTCCATCAGTGGGTAGGCTCACAGGTCCTGAGAGGCATGCCCACAGGAGTGCTGTGATAACTTCATAATGCCTGTCACGAAAACACAATGTGGAAATCAAAGCACTTGGGGTGCCTACTCTGTGACCCAAGGGCTAAGGCTGCCTGGCTCCAAGTTCAAATTAACTTCTCTGCTGCTTTGCCGTGGCGTTGTCTGAGCCCTGCAAAAGATAAGATGTGGTCACTTAGCAAAGCCTTGCAAAGGTCAAATTCTAAGGGGAATGAAGTTGCCGCATACTAGGTACCAGCACCCAAATACTGGGGCCAACTGATTAGGGTGAGGAAGCAGGGGCCAGGAAGGGTGTAGCTGAAGGGACATGTCCTTCTGTCTCAGCTGGCTGGCTGTCCACTCAGTCAGTCCCTTCTGGCACGCGTCAGGCTTCAGGGAGACGATGGTATGGCTTAGAAGATACAATAGAGAAAGGCACAAGGCCTTGTTAAGCTTTCCAATGTACTAAGTGCTTCACATGTTTGTACACTTTTGAAAATGCTCTCAGAAACTCACCTTTTACCTTTATTTTCAATTCCCTAGTTTAGGCAAGGAAGATAGAAGCAAAAATTTTGTTCAGTCAGGAACTGAATGACAATACCAACCACCTTGACCTAATTGATATTTATAGACTACTACACTCAACAGCTCCAGAATAGACATCCTTTTCAAGTGCATACAATATATTTTACAGGGTAGACCATATGCTGAGCCATAAAACAAGGCTTAATAAATCCAAAAGCATGGGAATTACAGAGTGTGCTTTCTGACCATTGAGGAATCTAATCAGAAATCAATCCTCAAACCACAAAACTACAAACATCTGGAAAGTAAACATCTTCCTAAAGAGCCACAAATTAAAGGAAGAAATCACCACTGCTGTCAAAAGACACAGAGGAAGGATGCACTCATTTGTTAATTTATTATTATTCATTTGATGTGGTGAAAAATACGCAGCATCAGAATTTGTGGCAGAGACATAAAGCCGTGCTGAAAGGGGCAGTTATAGCTTACATTTAAAAATAAATTTATTTATTTTAGATACAGAAAGGGAGAGACAGAAATACCCCATCCACTGGTTTACTCCCCAAATGACCAGGACATCCAGGGCTGAATCAGGTTAAAGCTGGAACTCCAGCTAGTCTTCCATGTGGCAGGTACCCAAGTCCTTGGGCCACCACCTCCTGTATCCAAAGCTGTGTACTGGCAGAAAGTGGGATCTGAGTGCAGTTTTAGGGCTTGAATGCAGGTACCTGATAATGAATGAGGGTATCCCAAATGGTATCCTAGCCACTACATCAAATTCCTGTCTTTAAATGTATAGCATTAAACACTTCTATTAGTAAAGAAAAATATCTAAAGTCAGTTATTTAAGATTCCACTTTCAGAGGCTACAAAATGAGGAGTAAAGAAAAACCAATATAAGTAGAAAGAAGAATGAAGTAGATAAAATAATGGAATTGAAAGAGGACACACAGAAAAAAAAAGTACCCATCATGAAATAGAATAAAAGAGAACAGGGGGAGGAAGAGATGGAGAGAGAGAAGATGCAAATCATCAACATTAGGAATGAAGAAAGCTCGCCACCACAGGTTTAAAGATATTATAGGGACCAGTGTTGTGGTATAGTGGGTAAAGCCCTCACCTGCAATGCTGGCAACCAGAATAGGAGTTGGTTTGAATCCCTATGGCTCCAGTTCCTTTCCAGCTCCCTGTTAACGTGCCTTGAAAAGCAGCAGCAGATGACCCAAGTTCCTGGGCCGCTGGACCTGGAAGAAACTTTTAGCCCTTGTCTTAGGCCTGGCCACTTGGGGAGTGAACCAACAGATGGAATATCTTTCTCTCTCACTCCTTCTTTCTCTCCCCCTCCAGCCTTTCTCTGTGTAATTCTTCCAAATCAAACAAATCTTTTCTTAAAAAGATATTACAAACATAAGAAAAACCATGTTCTAATAAATTTGACAACCTAGGGTAAGTGGCCAAATTCCATGATGGAATTAAGTTGTCAGAGCTGGTTTCAGAAGAAACGAAGCAGAAAGCTTGTGGATAAGGAAGCTGAACTTCTAACTAAAGCCTTTCTGCAAAGCTAAGTCCCAGCTCCATGGTCTCACTGGTACACTCTGGCAAACAGGTAGGATGAAATTACCCCCAATTCTCCTGTGCTGTGAGCTGGATTGTGTCTCCACTGCCATCTGCCCGATGCCCCTGTTGAAACCCTAACCTTTCAGCAGGGTAGGCTTGGAGATGGGGCTTTGTTCTGTCCTGCAGGACAGTCAACGGGGGTCGCAACCAACCTAGGAAAGAATGACTGGACAAGAGACACGAAGAATGGACAGCAAGACAGGATGTCTGATCAAGCTGTCAATTTATTGATTTCAACTGAGGGCTTTTATATTCTTCAGTAACTAAAGCTCAGGGAGGGAAGAAGAAATTGGGACGCAAGCTATGGTCTCAAGACTGATTGTTCTTGAGCAGCCACCCTATCAGCAATAGTAACCACCATATCAACAATAGTGTAGGTAACCAGTAACAGGATGTCGGCAGGTACAGCATAAATCACATTCTGAAACAATTGCTAGAAATAATTGAAACTAGGTGTGTGATTAGCTTCATAATCCCTTTCCTAAGCATTTAGCCAACCGAGGGTTTTCCACTGGCCCATAGTTCTATATTCAAAATGGCTTCAGTGTGGCTATAGTACATGGCTCCTGACAGGGTCTCTAGGAAACCATTAGGTTTAGAAGGAGTTGTGAGGGTGGGCTGTCATGCTCAGTACCCTTGATAAAGGGATAGAACCCCTTACTCTCCCCCCACCTCTCTCTCTCTCTCTCTCACACACACACACACACATCCCTGTGAATACATGGGGAGAGTGGCCACCTACAAGCCAGGAAGAGAACCTTTATCAGAAGGTACCTTGTTCTTGAAATTACAGCCCCCAGTACTATGAGAAAATGCATCACTGCTGTCCGATCACACAGTCTGTGGTGTTCCGCTACCGAGCCTGAGTGGATGAACACAAGCTCTTACATAAAACCAAGGGGACAACACTTTCCAACTCATCTTGCAAGGCCAAAAGTCCAACAAAGACATTATAAAACTAAAATCAGAGTATTTTGTGGAAACTTGGGCACAAGAACTTGTAATAAACAGTCACAGAATGCACACAGGAAAACACTGGTGCTTATGCTGCATCATGACTAAGTAAAGTTTGTTCCTGTAGTGCCAGATTGGTTTAACCTTCAAAAATCAATCAGTGTAACTACCTCAAGAGAATAAAGAAGAAAATAATCCTATCAGCAGAGGACAGAACAACATTTGAATGAAGTGCAGCACCCAGTTGTAAGACTCAAGAAAAATCCCAAAAGTTAACCAAACCAAACCAAACAAAAACAAACAAAACCTAAACTAAAAACCCAGAGCTATTAAGTAACAAAAGAGAACTCCCTCTTTTTTTTTATGAGTTCTGGCAATGATCTTGTAGAAAAAGCAGCATACTCAATAGTGTAGGATTTCATGGCCTTGATCTTGTCAAGGAACATGAAGAGTCTGTGATTTCCTCTTACTTGCAAACTAACCAGCCCATCACAGCTGTGGGAATTAGCCTGCTGGGACTGGGGGGCTTCCGCGGTCCGCAGGTATCCTCTCCCAGTGCTGGGGGCTGGGAAGCGAAAGGTCAGATCTCCAGCAGGTTACAGTGTGTGCCATGGGCTCTCTTTCTGGCTTGTAGAGAGTGGCTGTGCCCTCCCAGGGTCTTACTTCCGTGGACAGAGAACACAAGTGTTCCCTTCACCTCTTCTAGTAAGTATACCACCCCTGCCCAATTTTCTTCTTAGGGCTGCTATCTCCAACCACAGTCACAATGAGGATCGAGGCTTCTATGTACGCATTTTGGATGCTGAATTCGAGTCAACATTTGAAAGATGAATGGACATATGAATGATTCTGTGGATGTTACTAAGTCACATGCTGATAGGAATTCGAGTCCTGAGTCAGAGACAAAGGGTTTCATTCCATCACATGGGGCAACATGAATGTCACATCTTCATTGGCTCTCCCTACTCATCAAATCCTGCCAGGCCTGAACTGATGCTCCATGAGCAGCGAGCTTATGCCTTAGCTGAGGAGTCCAAAAGCTTGGGGAACCCCAACTTACTCTAAGGGACTATTGGGAACAACAAACAAATCTGCTCTCTTGTCAAGGTGACACACTAACACGCCTTTTTAGCCTGTTTTCAGTACAAACGTTCTAGGAAGATACACCAGAATCAGAGGTAGCCAGCATTCCTGCCTGCTAGCATTTCTCTTCCAGAAGAGGAGCCTCTTATATAAATGTCCAATTTCTGCACAGTTACTGTGCAGGAGTAAGGTGAGGATAGCAGCTCTCACGTCTTTAAATCCTCAATGTTCCTGACCTTATAGCCAGTGAGTAAAACAAGAAACCTACTGGAATTGGACAGTAGGAAGTAGAACTGTATGTATAGATGATATGATTGTTTACTTGTAAACTGCCAATAAATTGGGAGCTACTCTTCGAAACAACTGCAAGAATCACTAAGTAAAGTTAGGAAGATCCCAGGATAGAAAGTTATACTAAAGTAAATTATACATCTATACACCAGCAATCATTTGTAAAATCTTACTTATAAAACTACTAGGTTGGGCCTGACACAATGGCACAATGGCTAAATTCTCACCTTGCAGATTCTGGAGTCCCATATGGGCATTGGTTCATGTTCTGGCTATTCCATTTTCCTTCCAGCTCCCTGCTTGTGACCTGGGAAAGCAGTAGAGGATGGCCTAAAGCCTGGGACCCAGAATCCATGTGACAGACCTGAAAGAAGCTCTTTGTTTTAGAATGGCCCAGTTCCAGCCATTGCAGCCACTTGGGGAGTGAACAAGCAGATGGAAGATCTTTCTTTCTGTCTTTCCTACTCTCCATAAATCTGATCTGGCTTTCCAAAAAGACCAGTCAGTCAATCAATAAATCTTTTTTAAAAAGCAAATAGTCACAAAATACCTGGTACTAAATTTAGGAAAATAGATTCAGGCTAAAAAATATGAAACTTGTTCAGAAAAAAATGGGAGTGTTCTAACTAACTGGAGGAATAAACTATGTTTATGAATTAGAAAAGTCAAAATTGTTATAACATGAATGAAAGCATTTAAATTAGGTTCTTCGCATAGATTAAAAATAATCTCAGTCCTAATCCCAAAAGATGTTCCTTATAGAAACATCTAATTTAAAAATCCATATGGAAATACAAAGGATTTAGAATATCCAAAGTAATCTTTTAAAAGTTATCCAAGTTGGTGAAGTTCTACTGTTTGTCTCTATGACATATTATAAAAGCTACTTTAATCCAAATAATATGGATTGGCATAGTAATGAATGAATGAGCCAATGAAATTGAACAGAGTTCAGAAATAGACACCAATGAGCATTTCATTGTTACTAAAGGTACCAAATCAATGTAATGAAGAAAAGAAAAGTCTTTTTAGTAGATGGTGCTGAAAGAACTGAATTTTAATTGGCAAAATGAATCTTAGTTCTCATCTTGCACATACACGAAAATGAATTCCTTATAGATCATAACATTTCTAGAAGAAACTACAGAAGAATATCTTTGTGTATTGGGGAGTAACAAGGGCTTCATACACAGAAGCAATGAAGACAATAACAATATCGGACATCAGAAAACATTGTTAAATCAGACGTGTATAAGTTTTAAAGTTCTGCTCATCAGTTGGCATTGTTGAAAAAAATGTTAAGCAAGACATGAACTGGAGAAAGACTTGCAAAACAGAAATCTGAGAAGGACTAATATCTAGAATATACATGTCACTCCTACAACTAGCAATAAAAATGACAGGCACTCCAGTAAAGGTGGGCAAAAGGTTTGGACACATATTTCACAAAGGAATACAATGAATACACAATACTCACACATAGAAAAATACTTTCAGCATCAGGGAAGTGTAAATTCAACCCATTGTGATATACTACTACTAGGCTCCTGTTCAAAAGACTCAAGTGTAAAGAACTGACATCCCCAGCACTGGGGAGGATATAGAACTGGATCTGTCACAGGCTGCTGATGCAGGCAGAGAATGGCACACCTACTTTGGAAAATCCTGGAAGAATTTTATGAAATTAGCACATCCAATCCATGACCTAGTCACTTTATTCCTGTGTATTTATCCAAAAGAAACAAAAGCACACATCCACAAGAAGTATTTTATACAACCTGCATATCAGCTTTAGCCACCATTGTCCAACACTGAAAACAACCCAGGTGCCCATCAGTAGGCAAATGGGTAATCAAACTTGGATTTGGTCATTCGGTGGACACTTAGTATTCAGTCATCAGAAGGAATGCATTACTGATTCATACACGGCTCTGTAGCATTACGCTCAGTGAAAGAAATTTAATGCAAAATTGAATGTGTTGTATGCTTCTATTGATGTAAAACTCTAGAAACCAGCAAAATAGTCTATGGTGAAAAGAAATCAGAATAATGGTTACCTTGCAGGGAGGTGGTGTGAGGGGCCTGATTGGGAAGCAGCATGAGGGAACTTTCTGGAGCCATGCTAGTGATCTAAGGGGCTAGGGCAGACAGATATGTGCATTTCTCAAAACTCAACAAATGGTATACTTAGCACTAACACATTCACTAAAGGTAAATTTCATCTGAAAAAGAACTGTAAGCAAATACTTAAATCTAGTTAGAGACATGAATCCTAAAATCCTTGGGCCTGCCTCTATGGAGGGTGGTGGTGGGTCTGTCAGTTCTGGGGGGTTAGGGGTCCAGTGGGGCCTCGGTTGCCTCACCCAGGTACTTGGGCCTACCTGCAAAGCCTTGTCCTCCTCAGTGGAGGAGACAGAGCAGTGGATGGCAGGCCCAGATACACATGAAGGATATGGCAGCCCATTGGAGTCTGCAGAGGATACCTGGTGCCATGGCAGAGGAAGGAGAACAGAGCAAATGGGACAACTATCCTAGCCAAACAATGATAGCAAAAATCTGGGCAAATGGAGACTGTAAGGTTGACTGCCAGCCAATGGCCACCACATGGGTTCCCTCATCCTTCGATCAGTGAGATCAACAGCATTCCAGAACTACTGAAACCACTTGGGCAGAACTCTCAGAGCGTGCACCACATTGGGATCCTAGGTTGATATTGGATTCCATATGCCTGGGTACTGGAGCAGTTCAGAGGCTGGGTATGACTTCTTCCCTTGTCTCTCCCCTTCCTCTGATACAGAAAGAAGAAATGGAAAATTTGGAAACAACGATCACACCAACTTTCCCTTAGCCCTCAGTCCTTCCCACCTTGATCAACAATGAAAACATCATCAAAAGCAAAAACAAAAACAAAAATTAAATTGAAAAGTGAATTGTACCGATAACCAGTGATATACTTTGGAATATATATATATATATATATATATATATATATATATATATATATATATATATATATAAATAGAATGTTCTAAGGCGGCCAGCACTGTGGCTTAGCCTCGCATAAAGTGCCAGCATCTTATATGGGTGCCAGTTTGAATCCCAGCTACTCCACTTTTGATTGAGCTCCCTGTTAAGGTCTGGGAAAACAGAATCAGGTGGCCCAAGTGCTTTGGCCCCTGCACTGTTGCAGGAGATCCAGAAGAAGCTACTAGCTCTGGGCTCCTGGCTTCAGACCAGCCCAGCTCTGGCTGTTACAGCCTTTTGTAGAGTAAACCAAAGGATGGAAGAGCTCTCTCTTTCTCTCTCTCTTTGTCTTTCCTTCTCTCTCTGAAACTCCAACTTTCACATAACAAAAAAAGAAATACCATCTCATGGTTTTGATTTAAAAAAATACATTGAGAGATGGAAGCCTGGGTGACAGATATTTGATAAAACAGACGTTATTTCATATGTACAATACAAGAGACAAAATAGCAAAAGCAGCTATTTTAATAAAGAACCAAGTTTTATTTAATTTAGTTTTCTAGGTTCCGGTCCAAGATGGAGTGGTCCCATTATTTGGGCATCTAGTGAGAGTTGTGGATGACAATGGTGGAAGGCAGGTGAAGGAAGGATGATCCATGGTGAGTCAGAAAGCAGAGAGGCAGGTTAAACCTAATTCTTGCAGAAACAGTCTTGCAAAGATGTGCTTGCAACAGCCGAGGGACCTAGCCCTGGGTCCCACCTCCAGAAGTTCTTCTCTCCTACCAACTATATTACCAATGGGAACCAAGCCTTTGATGTAGGAACCTCTGGGGCACATTCAACATCCTGACTCATCCAAACTGTAGCCCCTTACGATGACAAACATCAGCCTGTGTAGCTTCTGAGCCCCAGATATGCAGCAAAAGGCTGTCTGAAAGGACAGAGATGGAATGCTTTAGTTAAAGAGCATTCCTATACAGCTAGAACTGGAGGCTCATCTTTTTTTGGTTGTTCTGCCTTCATCAAAGTCATTAGTGGGAATGAGAATGTGATTATGTCTCCACACGTCTGTTTGCATTTCACAGCTGCCGGTCAGGCTCAGTCAACATCTCCACGTGCTGATCATTGTAATCAACCCATTTGCCCATTTAAAACAAACACATGATTATTCTTCAGGGAAGAAATACCTTGAACTATGATTTGCTAATTCTTAGTTCTTATGATTATTCTGTTTTTTTTTTTTTTTTTCACCAAGCAGAGAGAATCTCTGAGCTACTTATGTCTTCCCTGGAAGATTGGTCTGGAAAGCGCTTTTCCTCCTCACCTGGTTTGTATGTGCTCAGTTAAAAAAAAATACACAAGGAATGTTTTACACACACACATGATGAGGTATCACATGTTAGTGCAAATATTATAGTTGAAATTACACTGCTAAGTATCTGAAAGTACATTTTAATACAGATCACCATGAGCATGCTACGGCTGTGCCAATTGGGAAAAGAAGGATCACTCTGAAGGTCTGACACAACCATTTGGCTCTGTCCAGGCCTGGTCCTCAGAAATTTCTCCCTTCATGGGAAAGGTCTAGTTTAGAAGACACATACCTTTTACCTCGTTTGAACAGACATGAGATTCCCTCCACCAAACCTAACCATGTGTCAAACTTGAAAGTGAAATATATAAAGTAAGGGAGACTCAACAACAGCTTTTGGATAGGCTGCCTGGAAATGGTGAGCTCCCAGACCAGCTGAGAAACCGTGAGGACCCACTGAGAAGGGACAGAGTGTACCAGGAAGGTTGTGAATGGGGGAGTGGAGGGAGGGACACATCCACTCCCAATGACCACTGCACACATGAGGAAACACTCCACACCACACACCAGCTTACCCAAAGTTTCAGGTCCCATGACATCTGTCCCTCTGATGGCCAGGTCTTCACTTGGGGTTCCTGTGTAGTGAATAATGCGCAACCTCGTGAAAGCTGCAAGGTCTACATACCTGCTCCCGTGGCCTCATAGCTGTAGTAGGAGCTTTGCAACCCAGCATTGTTTGGTTTTGGTGTTTGAGGGATATTATCTATTCAACAGGGGGATATTATCTATTCAACAAAATCTCTAATAAGGTCCCCTTTTCTCTCCATTCTGAAGCAAATACTAAGTAGAGAACTTTAAATCCAGAGAGATTTTATAAGAACAGAAAATAGGAACCAGGAGGCTGGGATTCCTCCCAGGTGGGACAAGGCACTTCTTCAGAGTGACCAGTTAATCTTTACTTGCCCTTGGATTTGCTAGTTTAAGCACTGAATGTCCCACCCACAGGAACCTGCTTCTCTACCTGAGTCCCAGGAAAACCAGTTTGTCATCCCAAAGCCCATCTGGTCCCAGAAGGCAAGGACATCAGTGATTTCCTACTTTGGGACATGGTGGGACTTGGAAATCCCACAAAAAACAGGGGATGCAAAGTTGCTTCACTGTTCAGTGGGGTCAGCTGGCTTTGGAAGGAGCCAGATGCATCTGACTGAGTTTCTCTCTTCATTCCCATCCTCCAGCATGTTCAGAGACTGAGGAAGACATGGTGGTTGGCACCTCTCACCACTGTCCCTGCTCAGCAGATGCTGCAGTAGCGAACTCTGGGAAGAGCTGGTTGCATCCAGGCTTCAGTTTCTATGCAAGCTGGGCAGGCATGCATGGGAGGGAGGCTTCTGCTCTGACCCTCCTCAAAGAGCACTCCCCCCAATTGCTTGGCAGCAAGTTTCATGGCTCCTCAGGGTGCCTGGCAGGAGTGCAACAGCCATGTTAGCTCTGTATTAGACCTGCCTCCCTGGCTTCCATTCTGACCACTGCAGTGGCATGGATCATTGCTGCAAGGCACGAGTGGCTGGCCAGGTAGCTGGGGGCAGAGAGAAGAGGGAACCACATTCACTGAGAGTCATGGCTCCCAGGCACCAATCCATTTGGCCAGCTGGATGATGGGACCCTTAGCTCTTTAATGTGATGGTTTCTATCAGTTTTCCCACTTACCTCTAGGTACTCACTGTCCTTTCTGGTGCAGGGCAGAGGAAAACCTTGAACCTACCTCCTAGAATGTTCCTAAGCCAGCAACACCATCTGGAAAATGGCTTTGTAACCTAATTATAGAAGGCTCAAGACATGATTTAATGGAACAAAACTTTGGACAATTGAACTGGGATGGTAAGCTGCATAAAAGGCCCAGAGTGGCTGTTGGCAGATTACTCTGGGCAGGCTGTGAATCCCAACATTTCACTCAGTTGACATTGCAAGAATGGGACACCCAAAGCAGGCAGCCCCTCTGCACTGGTCTTGAGAATGACAGAGCCATGGAACTTTGGAGGGACACAGGAACATCCAGAAGAAGAGCTGTAATGCAAGAGCTGAAGTCTAAGATTTTGTCAATCAACCAGCATGGCATTTGGTGTGAAGCAGACCCTCAATATATGGGTCCCCTTGCTGCTGTAGAAATTCTGAGAGGCAGAGATGGGCATCAGGCTGGCAGAGTGGAGTTTGGGAGCACTGGCAGAGGAAGAGATCCAGAGGAGCCACAAGAAAAATCTCCAGTTCTGTCAACTGGCCTGTGGAAGGGGGGGTGACAGGTGATAAAGTTTTCAGGCCTTCTCTGGGATGGAGGCTGCCAGGAAAGGAAGCTTCAATTTGTAGATGAAGAGGTCAGTTACATTTGTAATGCAGCTGTGATTTGTCATCAGCAGGACCCCCCTATCTTCAAAGGCTGTGTGCTTGTTCCCTCCCTTTCTCTCCCTGATGCATCAACCTGCAAGTATTCTGCAAGTATTGGGATGAATGTGTGCCATGTGTTAATGTGGGAGCCTGCAGGGTAGGAGATGTGCTGCTTCCATCAGACTGGAAGCTGTCTGAGAGCAGTACATTTTATTTATTCCATCAGAGTAGGGAGGTCCTAAGGCTAGGGACTAGGACAACCCCTGAGACTGATAATTCTTCACTCACGGCAGCTATTAAGGATCAGGCCTGGCACAGGCTTTTTGAAAATTTTTTGAGCAGGGATAATGGTGACTGCACTTGAGTCCCAGCCAAAGTTGGGACACAGCCCCATCCCATTGGGCAGGGATAGGTTCATGATATCAGGCTGCAACCTTATCAGACTGGCAGACCCTGTTGCTTCTGTTCCCTCAGGGCTGTCTCTGGAGCCTTATACCTCTGCAGCTGCTCTGAGAGCCAGCCTCATTGTATGACAAGAGCTGACCCCACAGTGCGCCACTGAGATGACAAATATGTGCATTTTGGTCCCTACTAAAGCCTGAGTTATTGCTTTCCTTTCTCCCCAAATAAAAGGAGCCTTTTATTGGCTTGCGTTTTAGCAAGAAAACATAAAAAAAAGTGACTTGTTTTTATTTTCCAAAATCGTGAAGCTAAGACTGAAGAGGAATGTGGCCAAGAAAGAATGAAGGAGATGCAGAAGAAAAATGGGAGAGGAGGCAGTAAGGGGAACAGAAGAGGTGGAGAAAGAAAAAAGGAAGAAATGATGGGGGAATTTGGAGCCAAGTGGCCTGAAGAGACCTAACAGAAAGCCAGGGAGAAGGGCAAAGAAAGACGGTGGCAAGGAGAAGGAGTAAAAGGAGAGAGCAGAGTTAGGAATTGATGTTGTGCAAAAAGCCTTTGGCTTCCATCTCCCCCAGGACCTTTCCCAATGGGAAGCAGTGAAAAGCCAATCGTATTCCATTCTGACTCTGTGTGCCTGCCAGGTGCTTGACCCAGGTCACCTGGAAGGTTTCTGCACCTGGGATTTCAGGCTCCCTGGACGAGGAGTGAGTGCTTCCCTCACTTTGTGAAGGAGGGAGGAGAGAAGTTCTGGACATGACACCCCTTGGTCTTCTCCCTGAGCTCCAGGGCCACTCACTGTTGGGAAGAGATTAATGATGTAGACAGCCCTCTGAGCAGCATCGAGGGAAGCTCCCCAAACCCCACAGCTGAGCTATGGGTTCCAAGCCTTTGCCCCTTTGCTGCTTCTGCCAGACTGCCATCTCTGCCTCAATGGCCTGTCAGATGCTCATCACTCAAACCTCAACTCAAAATCTGCCTCTTCACTGGGGTTTTCCAAGCCGTGTTCCCACATTACCATGTCTTCATCTTTATCATTGCTTGTGGCATACCATATTTTGATTGTAGTTGGTGTTACCAATTTAGCACCAATTTAGGAGGAGAGCTTTGAGAGCAAGAGCCAGGTCTTATGGATCTGTGTATGCTTAGCACACAGAGAGATACATGATAAGCACGTACTAGCATCCAGTGAAGGAGAGGAGGAGCAAGGTGTACAAGACTAGTACAATGAGTGGTTGAGACCTGAAACCTGGGTGGAAATGGGCATGGATGTACTCTTCTTCTCTGTTTCTTAAAGCTGCATGCCCTTGTTGAAAACTTGGTGAGCTTGCCATGAGCAGTAGAAGCAACATGTGTAGATGGGCATGTAGCCTAACACCTGAAAGGTACTCAAGGTGTATTTGCCATGCCTTCTGAGTGCTAAAATCAACCCTTCACACACTGCTAGGCCCCCTAACCCCATTATCAGCTGCTCCCATAGACTCCCTGGACTATTTTTTCCAGGAGGCAGACACGGATTTTTCCATGGGCGGAAGCAGTCTTTCTGCATCTTTGCCAGCATCATCAGAGTGTCTGCCACAGGACTGTTGATGGGAGGTGCAAATCTGTTTCCTAATTTGAGATGATGGTGTTTGGAACGCCTGTCACTGTTTATATTTAGCTCTCTGTTCCCCAAATAGCATCAGAGAGGAAGAATCTTCCAGTCAAACATCTCCCATTCAGCTGGAAAAAAATATCATCATGATTATTATTTTTATTATTGATATTAGTATTTATTGACTGAGTGAATTAATGAGAGTATCCATTCACATCTAGAATGGTGGTGTTTTAAAAAATCAGGGCTCAACAGCTCTCTTGCATGCCATACAGCCAAGCACGACCTATTCTATGAGTTAGGAAGTAGAGGCTGAAGTGGGAGGGGACTTGTACACTTGATAGCTGTGCAAATACTACAACCCAGATGCATGGACTCTCCATTTGGTGTTCTTTGTTAAGAGCTAAGGGACACCATGTGAGGATGCTTAGATGGGCTTTCAGCAAGAAGCTGGCTTATTCCTGGTCTGCTTCTGCTGCTCCAGGCCTTCGTCCAGTGCTTTGGAGGCCCCATGGATCACTGAGTTGGGAGAAAGACACCTGCATTTTAGTTTCAATTGTGTCCGAGACTATCTCTATGACTTTAGATAAGCTATTTTACTTCTCTGAGCATCAGTTTCTCTATTTGCCTACCTACTTCTTATCTGCCCATCCATCTATCTATCCATCCACTCATCCATACTTCCTCCCACCCATCCATTCATTTGTCCAACTACCCATCCATCCCTCTCTCTGTCCATCTGTCCATACATTAAACAACAGTGCATAGAAAGTCTGTGTGCTCAATTTCAGCGAACTGAAAAACTCTATGGCATCATTTCTGCCTTGCAGGACTTACAGGCTATCCTCTGGTAGATACTGAAGAATTACTCAACACACCCACAGAGAAGATACATGAAGATCTGTCCACACTAAGATAGGCAGAAAAGGCATAAAGAATCCAAAATAGCAATCACCTACAAACTCTCTCTCCCTGCATTTAAAGATAATAAAAGATAATCAGGGAGCTTCCATTCACTCAGTATGAACACATAAGTATGTGCGCATGTGCACACACACACACACAGAGTACACTTCTGTCCACACTCATTAATCTCCCCAAAAGCGATCCTAGGAAGAATTGGGCAGTGGAGATCCACGGTCACAGCTAACCTACTACAGGTGTACTGCAGAACACAGAAAGGCAATGGGCAGGACAGTCTTAGGGAAAAGGCCTAATCATCATCATTCGGCCGGGGGGGGGGGGGAGAAATTCCCTGGAGAATGGGGAATAAATCTCAAATCCTTGGAAGCTCTTGAGAACCAGGCATAGATAACACAGGGCACATGATTATTTGTCAATGGTTGGCTGAATGCTTCTAGAAGACCTTGCGTGAGTGATTTCCTTCTTGGACTGTTGGGGGCACTGACAATTTCCTGCCCTGTGATTGGCCTTTTGCCGATTGGTGTGCCTTGGTGATCTTTAAGCTGATTGAATAGTATTGACATATAAGCTGGGGGCTGGCAGGGAGGGGCTCCTGCGTAATGGATTTAATGAGCATAATGGTTTTAATGGAAGGTCTGAATAAAGCGCCTCTGAGATGCTCTCCAGTGTCAGGTGATTTCTTCTGCGGGACGGGAGACCCTGATATTGGACCTCCATTCATAGAGTTTACACTTGTAAAGTAGAGGAGCTTTAGAATGGTGTCAGCAGAAGCAATTTCCAGCTCTCATGATTGATTGTTTCATCAAAGAGAGATACCCAGAGATCTCTATGACCCTTCAGTCTGATTTTTTAAAACATATTCTAATCTTGGGTTCTAGGATTTGATGCCACATTTTATCCCTTCATGCCCGTGTCTTCATGTCCACTCCATCATTGTCTCTATCCTCATTCCTTCCTGCTAACTCCAGTGCCTTCCTAACGCCTTGGAATCTGATAATTAAGCCAGACCTCCTTGACTATGTAGTGGGGAGGGGCACAGCTCTCCTTTCTCTGCTATGTGCACGTACACACCCAGACCCATCTGTGAAACACGATGAGCCCAGGTCCCAAGAGGGATTCCAGCTCTTGCCCGAGTTAATAGAAGAAAGGATGAGAAGAGAGGAACTGAATTTCAATCACCGTGTGATTATTGGCCTTTTTGAAGTTTTCCTGGATATTTTTTTCACCTGGTTGGCTCGATATCACTAACCAAATGCTTGTCTCACAAATCGGTTTTGGCCGCAATTCAAATTTAATTACATTCCAGCTAAGTGAAAGCAAGCAAGAAAGCAAAGGAATAAGGGAGTGGGGAAAGGGGAGAGATAGATAGTGAGAGAGAGAGAGATAAAAGACAAATATAGCATGTGTTTATAGACCAGACAGCTCTATCTGAAATCTCCATATCTTCCCCAGAGTAATAGTTTAAGTGAGCCAGACACAGTTGGGTCAGCCCTGAGATGGATGTGAGGCAATAACAAGTTTCTTGTAAGTTGCAACTAGTGAGCCCTGCATGCCAAGGCTTCATGAACACTGGGAAGTTAGCAGTTTTATTCAAATGCTTCAGCTGGCTTGTTCTGTTCCTGGTAGTGCCCCCTTTTGTTGTCCATTTCACAACCATCTCAGATACTTTGCCTTCTCTCTACATCCCCTATCACATCCCTGATGCTTTCAGGAAAATTCAGTCACACTAACATGTAAGTGGCTGGCAATGTTTTCCCCTAGCCCTGCATAGAAGGGCATTTTGCTAAGAGTGACTAGCACCGCCCCCCCCCCAGAACATTAAACATCAAATGCAAGAGCTTTACCAGTAAATAAATGAGGATATATGGAATATCCACAAGATAAGACATTTGGCTAATTACAGATCCATAATTTACAGAATGTTAGTATAGGTGGCTCTGAGGAAGGTTGGGGAATGGTGGCATGTAGGTATCAGCTGCAGAAAATAAGAGGAAGGGTCAGCACATGGTGGCATAGCAAGTAATGCCATCACCTACAATACTTGCCTCCCATATGGGCACCAGTCCAGGTCCCAGCTGTTTTGCTTTTGAACTGTTTCCCTGTTATTGTGCCTGGGGAAAGGCAATGGAGGGTGGCCCACATGCTTGGGCCCTAATGCCCATGTGAAAGATATGGCTTCTTGTTTTAGCTTGGCTCATCTCTGGTCATTGTGGTCATCTGGAGAGTGAACCTACGGATGGAAGACCTGTCTCTATCTCTCTGTAACTCTGTCTCCTAAACAAGTAAATAAATCTTTATTTAAAAAATAAGAAAAGAGGAGAAACATGGCTTTGGGGGATGGATGGGGATGCTTGTGGAGGGCAGGCTGAGTATGAAGTGTTTGTGGTAGCCAATGGCAAATTCTCACCTAACTCAGAGTGTAGGGCCAAGGATGGTGGAGCATGGAGAGCGAGAAGAGGAGAAGGCCCAAGGTAGGGCACCGGGAACACCAGAGTGTGAGGACTTCTCAGTGATGGTGTTGTTCAAAAAGTGGGAACAAAACCAGTGCTTTTACAAATATCACAGAAGGGTTTTTAAAGCACTCAAAAGTGAAAAGTTGTAAGAAAAAAGACTAAGTAAGGACAGGATTGCTGTGTGGATGAGGGATTCTATGGGTGTGGCTATAAGGAATCATCAGCATCCTTGGGGGTAATGGGTTGGGACCTACAAGGACAGTATGATGGGGGACTGAGAGAGACCTGAGGGTTGGGACTGAGCTGAGATAGGAAATGGCTAACCAGCAAGAGTCCTTTATAATGTTGCACTGACTTGGGTCTACTTCTGGGCTGAGGATAAGCATCAGTGTGAGGGAGAGTGTAGATTATTGGTGAAAGAAGTTCCTCAGAGATGGGAGAAAAGTTTACATCTCTCCTTCATAGGTAGAAGGGCTTCCTTGGACACATTCTCCTTTAAAGAGAAGGAAGGAGGAAGTAGACAGTTGTGAGAGCAGCTTGATTCTTGATGGGGTTGAGAGAAGCCAAGTCCAGCAGCTCAAGTTTTTACCATTAATGGAGAAGTTTTGTTATCCAGAGAGGGAACTGGGGAAGTTATGGGAGGTTAACACAGTAACTACACAGAAGAAGGAAAGAAGATTCTCAAACCACAGTCCCAAAGTGAATGTGAGATGCCTTACTCCAGCTCAGGGTGTGAGGTGGTGGCAGAGGGGAGCTCCTTGGAAGTCAGCTGGCTGAACCCAAAGCAGAAGTTTCAGGATACATTGTCAGATGGATAGGAGGTATGGATGTTGAAGATGATGTCAAGGTGTAGTGGATGTGCCATTCCTTGGGAAGTAGATATCAAAATGAGAAGGAAGAGTAATTTGTGAAAACTGGGTGGAGGAAATACATTTGTGTAGATGAGTAGAGCAGTTTTGTGGTCTGTTCCATGGATATAGTCCACAGGAAGTTTTAATTCTAGAATGGCTACTTTCTGTCTTTTTTCCTCACTGCCTCAAATTCCCTCTCTGCTGTCTCTTTTAGCAGGGCCTAATTCCATTACAAAAGAACACCTGCAATTCCAACCCCCTTGCAAAATGGCTTCACTCAAAATAGAAATTATTTTGTATAACACGCTATTTGGAATTCTAGGAGTTTTCCCTTCCATTGACAGAGACAATCAAAGCCAAGTTATATTTGATCTTGAAAAGCAGGTATAATCACATCAGCTGAGCAATCCCATTTGCTCCTTGGGTCTTGCATCTTCACCCTTATCATAAGGAATGGCAATGGAAGACATGACTCCAAAGCTCTTGCCCAGTGCTGAGACTGTTCTGAGCCTCTAAGCTACAGCAGCTGCTCTAATTCAATCTAGTCCGGCCATGCAGACAGCCCAACTCCTGTTTCAGAACCAAGGCCAGTGCACAGCTGACTGAGCAGCTGCTAGAAAAGGGCATACAGTAGGGCAGTCTTCTGGGACATGGATGCAAAACTTATTTTAACCTCTCTGGACCCACAGTCTCATGAGAACTGTGTAATTAACCTGGGTCGAGTCTGCAAACTCCTGCTACCCATAGCTGGCCAAGCAGATAGGCGGAGTGGTGTGAAACTGTTGACAGCCCAGGCAGAGAGGGAATCATAATGAGACTTACGGATTGTGGGTTTTCCCTGCCCTCCTCACTTCACTCCTCAGCAATTCTTGGTGGTTTATGCCTAGCAATATGTGGCTGCCTAGCATAAGAGTGAACGGAAGCTGAACCAAGAGTAGAGACATGTGTGGCTCTCGTCCAGCTCTACCAGCTGTTATCCTAGGAAGGTGATTTATTTCTATGGCATATACTTTATTCATGACATGACTGAGCTGAGTGACCTCTAAGGTTCCAATTGGAGTGTCTTAGCCCAACTTCATCCAAAATAGGCTTTGAGGTTAGGATTCAGGAACAAGTAGCTAATGGGAGGAGGAGAAGCGGGGAAGAGCTGGATCCAGAAAGAAAAAAAAAAGTAAGGTACTAGAGAAACAAAGCAGGAAAAAAAGTAACTCTTGGTTTGTAGATGATCAATTCACTACTGTGGAAAATGGTATTCAATCCCACTAGGAGCTTCCAGGAGAGGATGTGGAAATGTGTTCCAGAACAATCCCATATGAAGGATGCGAGATCATTAATCACTAACCCCCTATTCATCATGGGTTGGCAACTTCTCTTGCACTTGCAGCATTTTCTATATGTGAGCCATAGATAGTTCTTGCCACCAGAGAAAGTCCTCAGGCAGAGAGATGCAGGTGCTCTCAATAAGAGATTCTCTGCAGGCCCAGAACTGGTGAGTGCTAAGGGGATACGGGCAGGGCTGTGACAGCATCTCTATGTATATTTAATGTCCCTGAAAAGTCTATGGTTTCGCTTGGCCAAAAGAAGAACAAGAAGAATCATCTGCTTTGGAAGAACCAGTGAGAAAAGACCTGCCTTAATCCAAAAAAAAAATAGAACACCTACACATTCTTAATATCTCCTACACGAAAAAGGCAGAAAGCTTATATTGTAATCTGAGGTTCCCTAGTTACTATGGATAGATTATTCAGCCTTAGAGAGCTTTGCCTTATGTGCTGAAAAGAGGGAATGCTAGTAGCCACCTTAAAGAGGTGTTGCAATTATTAAGTGGACAAGTGGGCAAGAGAAGGAAGCAGGGGCTGGGTTTTCCTGGGGCTGGAGAAGTGAAGGGAACAGTCTGATTTCTCTTGTAGGTTGACCAGTATGTGCTACAACATAGAAAAGAGTAAATGAGCTGCCAGTGTGACTGAGGGACACAACAAAGGGATTCTGTGATATTGAGAGTACCCTGGGTTCTTGGGGAGGACAAACTTTTGTCTCCAAGTGAGAACTCTTGTCTGAAAAAAAAAATCAGACATTAAACTATACATGCTCAGAAGGGCAGCTAAGCTGATAGACTTTAGAAGAAGGAATTACCAAACTGGATAGAATGCTCTATGTTAGCCCCAGAAACAAACCCATCAATGTGTCATAAACCATGGTGAACAAAAATGGAAATTTAATGGTATGTGTGTAGGACTATGTCAGAAACTTGACTCAGACTGAAGCAGCAGTAACAGTATTCATTCCAATACACAGCTATGTGGCATATAAACTAGGTCTATCCTTGGCAAAAACTGGCATGACTTGGGAAGAACCAGGCTCATGCAGGGGGATGTGCAATATCATTATAATCACCTTGTTTGGCAGGAAAAAGTCTAATAATAAGGAGATGTGATTCCTATGCCTTTCATTAATATGTATTGACTTATAAAACCCAAAGAAATTGGGGGGTTGATGAAAAGACCTCAAAAGATCCTCTATGATGCTGACCTCTTGGATAAAAGGGAAACAGTTGAGGATGCAGGAATTGATCTATTTTCAGGTTATATAAATTGGGAATGGATGTCCAAAGCTTCAGGTCCATAAGAAAAGGCATCAGAAGAGCAGTGATAGGGTACCAGGTGGTGAATTGGCAGAGAAAAAAGTGAGACAAAATACTAAGAGTGGAAAATGAAAAATGTTAGTGTTGGCCAAGTAATGAAGGAGTCTTGTATGTAGACAGACCTCTGGGCAAGAGGAAGCAGCTGTAACCAGTGCTGAGCCAGTTTGATGGCAATTACTGGAAATGATTTTGATTACAACCATGCCTTGCTGATCCTCCCACCCCAGCCGTAAGCTAACCCAAGTGTCTCTATGCTAGAGTCAGACTTTATCCCACTCTCCGCATAATGTGTTGTGATGAACAATCCAACTTCATCTCTTCAGCCACCCTCACCACAGATGGCATTTGGGGACAGAGAATGACGCTAAAGAGAAGAGATATTCTGTTTTCGGGAGTGAGGGTGGAAAGAAGGAGAATGTCACCGCAGTGGAGAAATATAGACAAGTGAAGAGAGAGAGAGAGCACACCTTGGGAAGGAGAGAAGACGAGGAGGACAGGGTAAGATGAGGGGATAACACTTGTGATTCAAAATAGAAGGAGGGGAAAGCTCTTTCTGCAAATCAATGCCCCCTGGGGTTCCATGATGAATGAGCAGAGAGATTATTGCCATACTCAGTGATGTGCAATGTAGCACACAGATGAAGGGCTGACCACAGCACCAAGTCAGCTGTGTGTGCATGCAACCCCATGAAGCCATCCTCTACTGTAACTGTGTGGGAGATCTGGAAGAAGTTCCTAGCTCTTGTCTTTGGATTGACTCAGCTCCAGCTGCTGTGGCCACTTCAGGAGTGAACCAGTAGATAGAAGATCTTTCTCTTTGTGCCTTGCCTTCTCTCCATAAATCTGCCTTTCCAATAATAATAAACAAAACATAAAAAAAGGAAAGAAAGGGTGATCTGGCATGATAGCCAGTGGCTAAATCCTCCCCTTGCGTGTGCTAGGATCCCATATGAGCACCAGCTCATGCCCCAGCTTGCTCCACTTCCCATCCAGCTCTCTGCTTGTGGTCTAGGAAAGCAATACAAGATAGCCCAAAGCCTTGAGATCCTGCACCTCTGTGGGAGACCTGGAAGAGACTTCTGGCTCCTGGCTTTGGATTGAGTCAGCTCCGGCCATTGTGGCTACTTGGAGAGTGAACCAGCAGACAGAAGATCTTGCTGTCTGTGTCTCCTTCTCTCTTTATATCTGCCTTTCCAATAAAAAAAATGAAATAACTCTTGAAAAAAGGAAACTCCATGTAGCAGCACCAGTAGAGTAACATCCTTCCTGAGGGTGTCATCTGCTGCATTGTGTGAGAACATAATATGAGCCCACTCTTCTGTCCTTCTCCCACACAGCCACAAGGTCTTCTTGGGATACTTACTACTGCATTATGCTTAGCTGTCTTTCTGGTGAAACTGGGACATCCTTGAAGGTAGCTGCTTTGTCTTAAGTATTACTTATCTTTAAGAAAACCAGAATTTCCCTCAAACATAAAGATCACTTGGAAAGTTTTAGGAGTACAGAAAGACTTTGTGGGACTGGTGTTGTGGTGCAGTGGGCTAAGTGTCTGCTTGTAATGCTGGCATCCCATATCAGAGTCCAAGTTTGAGTTCAGACTGCTCTGCTTCTGATCCAGCTTCCTGCAAATGTGCCTGGGAAAGCAGCAGAGGATGGCCCAAGTGCTTAGGCCCCAGCATCCTCATGGGAGACCTAGATGAATCTCCTAGTTCCTGACCACCAATTCAACCCACCACTGGTCATTGCAACTATTTAGAATGTAAACCAGTGGACGAGAGCTCCTTCTAGTTCTCCCTCTAACTGTCTTTCTAACAAATAAATCTTGAAAAACAAACGTACGAGTGTCCCCAGTCTATAGAATCTGAACTTCACAGATAGAGCTGGGAATAAACGTTATCTCCCTCAACATGTGTTTCTGCTAGCCAAGCAGGACCAAGAACCGTATCCTAAGGGCATCGATTGCATTTAAATACAAGCTGCTGATTCCTCGTGCCTCTGAGGATCCTTTGGGTACATCTGGAATGATTGTCGCTTTGCGATGGAAAAATAATGCAGAAGCCCAGAGAGGACGTGGGCCTTCCCCAAGACCCAGCATGCTGCCAGCAGGTACCCCTGCAGGGAGTATCAGCAAGCTTTTCCAGGGTAGTCTAGAGAAGGACAATGGCTCCTGCGAGAGAGCGGTGCGCTGTCCAGCACCACTCACTCCTGAAGTTCCCCTGCCTGCCCTAGCCCTGTCCGCGTCCAGCTTCGCCAGGGCAACTTAGAGGAGGGTGGGCGGGCCGCAGTGCGGACTGCAGCAGCGCTTGCCTTTGGTGCCCTCCGCCCCACTCCCTGCACCGCAGCTAGGCAATCCCACAGCCGCTGCGACAGCAGGCGGCGTTGTAATGTCCCCCACCGCACCTTACTCAACTTCAAGCTGATTACAAATGACCACGACAGCGCCTAGATAGTGACCCTGTCCCTGGCACGTTGGTCTGCTGCCCCATGATCGATTCTCTTGTTAAGGGACCACACAGGCAGAGGAAGTAGATTAATATATAATGAATTGCATCGAAATGTAACGCGATGCCGTACATAAAATTCAGCTGGATCTGCATTTCCACCACCACTCCCCAACACACACACACACACACACACACACACACACACACACATCACTTTGCACTTTCCAGAAGTTTTTCCAGGGCCTTTCTCACTGAAGCGTATATCAGTGCTGGATAAAGAAATGTATTGACTTGGAAGGCTTGCCAATTCTTCACCATGTCTTCTAATCTAGTTCCCTGTTTTTGGTCCAGGGATACTGAATCTTGAAGTGCTATTTCCCCTGGTCCCGAACCTGCTGAAAGGTGAAGGAAGCAAACTGACATGGCCTTGTGATGTGGCTTTCCAATTCACCTTACACTCATTCCGTTGGATCGTCTTCCTGAGGAGCCTCCTACCAGCAAACCTGAACCAAACAGCTGGTTTGCCCATGCAGCAGATTTCCTGGCCTCAGGAACAAGCCAGCCCCACCCCACCCCCAAGCCTCTGCTGTCTGGACTGAGAGCTCGGCTTGTAGTGACCGTGTTAGATGAATGTTGAAGTCTCCAGAGGCTTGGCATGGTAGTAGGACTGGTACCCATGGGAAGAACTAGGTGAAATGAAAAGAATGACAGCCAAAGAATCCATTTAATTTGATGGTGCAATGAATATTTAAAGTTTTATAAAGACATACAGGAAAGCAATCAGGCTTATTCAGGCATGTGCTCTGCAAAGCAGAGTAGGCACCCAGCAGGCTGGGGGATAGAGGAGGATGCTGAGGGTGGAGGACACACATAAATAGTCCATAATCTTTTCAGTCTTTGTATTGAGATGAAAAAGAGCTTACTAATGCAGTTCAAGAAGAAACATGGGGGAGGGTGTCCTCCCAGGTAATTATTGTAACGAGCTGACACCCTACACTGTTCCTTTTAAAAAATTGAATTCCTAATGCCATCATTTTGGAGATTACAGTATTGAGACACAAATCCCTTGGCAAGTGCTACGAGAACCATACATGCTGTGTGATCAAGGCACCTGCTACAGGAACACAAGGGAGCATACAAGTCCAACCTGTGCAAAACGTCTAACAGGATTGCCACACCCTTCTGACAGAGTAGGGCCATCAGAAACCTCCCAAACTGCCCATTGGAAGGCAATGTGTCCCCTGTGGATCTTGGTCAGACGTTGTCATTGTATCTCAGCCTTTTATGTCTGATCCTCTGGTCAGAGAAGTGGGTGGGATACAGTGTGTGCCTTCAGAAAGCTTCCGGTCTTCCTGGAGAGTCAGGGGCGCATGCACACAACACCACAACACAAGGTTCATACAGGTCAGGGGTGTGAGAACAGGCTAAGGGCTTGGGGGCACCAGCGGGATGGTTTATCAGGCTGCCTGTGAGGACTGAGCGAGGCTCCATTATTACTCATGGTGACAGTGGCTGTCGTTGCCTGGCTGCTATCTCCTGAGCATCCACTTTTATTTGCTTGACTTGTGTTACCGGGAATACACTGGAGACTTCACGCCTGAGGGTTTTTCCTGACCGCAGGAGCCAATTGTGCTGGAAAGTTAATGTCCCCAGAAGCCCTCAGCCAGCGATAGACGGCAAATAGGCAGATAAATGCCTTGAGGAAAACAACCTTGGGGGACAGTCTTGGGGGCAACTCTCACTAAATCCTGTGTAGAATAACTTCTTCCTAAAAACACTTTTGATAACACCTCCTGTCCCAGGTCACCTCCCAAACACAACACTTCCACTCAAATCCTTGTCTAAACATTGTTTCTGGAGCAATCCAAAGAAGCTCTCTACCAAAAGCCACTGTTTACCAAGAGTCAGCCATGCCAGGCACTGAGCTGGTTGTTAGACTGTCTCTAATCCTTACATCAACCCAGCTCAAAGGAAAAGTTGGAGCCCTTGAACAAGCTAGGTCCCTAAGGTTCTAGCACTAATGGTTCTTTTCCTCCTCCTTGAGCAACTCCTGTGGTGAAAGGAATAAAGATCTTTTGAATGTGTAGCAAGTATGCTAGCCCACCCACCTTTCTGGAAAAACCATGCAGTAATTGTACATTTATGTGATCCTAGCAAATTCCCCTTAGAATTGTCTATGGGTTCCAAATTAGGAAAGGCTTTTCAGAAAGAATACAATTTTTTAAGCATTTTTTTAAAATTGGGAAGTCAGATACACAGAGAGGAGAGACACAGGGGAAGATCTTCTGTCCACTGATTTACTCCCCAAGTGACTGCAACAGCTGAAGTTGAGCCAACCCAAAGCCAGGAGCTTCCTCTGGGTCTCCCATGTGGGTACAGGGTTCCAAGGCTTTGGACTGTCCTCTACTGCTTTCCCAGGCCACAAGTAGGGAGCTGGATGGGAAGCAGGGTCACCAGGACTAGAATAGGTGCCCATATGGGATCCCAGCACATGCAAGGCAAGGACTTTAGCCACTAGGCTACTGCTCCGAGCCCATATTATTTTTTTTTTATTTTATTTGTTTTTATTGGAAAGTCAGATCCACAGAGAGGAGAGACAGAGAGAAAAATCATCCACTGGCCCACTCTCCAAGTGGCAGCAACAGCCAGAGCTGAGCTGAGATGAAGCCAAGAGCCAGGAGCCTCTCCAGTGTCCCCCACATGGATGCAGGGTCCTAAGGCACTGGGCTGTCCTCCACTGCCCTCCTAAGCTACAAACTGGGAGCTAAAAGGGATACAGAGCAGCTGGGACACAAATTGGCACCCACATGGTATCCCAGCACATGCAAGGTGAGAACTCCAGCCACCAGTTTACCACGTCGAAACCAGGAATTAGATTTTTTTGAAAACAGAATAATACTCATTTTTGGAAACTGGAGGAAGTAGGGAAACTATGAAAATGACAGAACTAAGAAATGAACAGTGGGTGACAAACATGTCACAGTCATTGGTCATGGTCAGCAGAAGCAGTGGGAGGGACAGATGGTGTGAACTGAGAAGCAGCATGCTCTGAGAACTGGCCAAGGAAGACCCTTGTATCCCAAGAGACTCCAGATTCCTGTGGGAGAATACGGAGTCTCTCTCTGGCCTCAGCCAGACTCATGCTCTTCATCTCTCACCCCTCTCTTTTTTTTTCTCCATTTGAAAAGATTTATTTAAGTAAAGACAGAATGAGAGAGAGAGAGATTTTTCAACCCTGGTTCACGCTGCAAAAGGCTGTAACAGCTTTGGCTAGACCAGACAAAAGCTAGGAACCTTGAAAGTCTATCCATGTTTCTCATATGGGTGCAGGGACCCCAAACACTTAGGCTATCTTCTGCTACTCTCCCAGGCACATTACCAGGGAGTTGGATGGCTCAAAAGCAAGGCAGCTGAAATTTAACCTGATGCCCTAATGTGGGATGTTGGGGTCGCAGACCATAATTTAATCTTCTGCTCTACAATGCTGGCCCCTGACCACCAATTCTTATGCTCCCCTCTCTTACTCTGTTGCTACTGAACCCCACATCCCCCTCAGAACATGACCGCTGGCTCACCATCTAAAGACTTCAGTCCATCTTTACTTACCTGCTGACCCTGGACCCCACAACCCATCTTTCAGGGGACTCTAGGGTCACTGCACATTCCAAATGTCCCCACTCTCTACTAAGGAGCCCCCAGTCCTAATGCATTTATACATTCAATTATTTCCATCACAGAGCAGGATAATGTCTCATGAGCTTGTTCAGCTCCCATCAGAGCATGCTCCTCCTGGCCTCCTGGGTCATCTCATTCCAGCAGCTGCTCTACCTCCCTCTCTCCCCACATCTTTCAATTTACAAGAGTCAAATGGGATTTCACCACTCCCCAACACAAAGTGTCTGTGCTGTCTCCTCTTCCTTTGTTTCTTCCTTTGGAATTTATTTCCTGTTCTGCCCCCTAGAGGATCTATCCCCCCCACCCCCCACCGCATTGGCTGTCTCCCTCTGGCATACACCCAGTATTTCCCACCACCAAGAAAGTCTTCCTTTCACTCTGAATTCTCCTGAGTTTCCATCCCACCTTCCACCCGCCTTTCATAGCTAAACTTCTCAAAAAAGTATTATATGCTCCCCGCCTCTACTTCCGCACCTCCCACTCAGTCCCAACCACCAGCAATCTGGTTCCCGTGCCCATCACATTGCAGAAATTGCTCTCTTAAAGGCCTTCAGTGACCTCCCATTTGCCAAATCTGGCAGTTCTGTTAACCAGTCACTGTCTTCTCAGGCCTGCTCTTCTGCCCAGGTCAAGCTTACAATGTAAGCAGATTCTGAGCCAGGGGTCCAACTGGTGTACCTTGGTTCATGAGTGGGTTGCAGATTGGTCACAGGCTGACTGGGCTGCACCATTCAGACACATGGGCGATCAAAATACAGAAATACTCTGTACCACTTTTCCAGCCCCCAAGTGTCCCCTTCCCCATCCTGGCTGCCCCACCCCCAGAGCCCCAGAATGGACTTCCTCATTTTGTGACCGTGAGATAGACAGTGAGATATAGTAGGAACTTCTGCTATGCTGGTGGGAGGGGACCACCTGTTCCAATTGCTACATACATGCATTATCATGCCTGCTTCGTACTGTGCTGAAGCAATGATTGCTTCTGTACTTGGAGCAGACACATGGAGTCTGAAGGGCGAATCACCTAGGTAAAAAGCCACCCTTCTATTTGCCCCCCAATATAATTTCTTATGGGAGCCGTGCCATGGAATGCCTGGGAAAAAAAGCTCCACCCCCATCCCTCCTTCTTCAGTTCCCTGTGGGTTTTTTTCATCTCTGCTCCTGTCTTCTTTAATTATGGGAGTGACCTAATCTAGCTGAACCACAGTTTTCCTTATCTGTAAAATGGTACTACCTACTTCGTGCTTTGTAGGAAGAATGACAGGTAAGGTGAGACAAAGGGCTAACCCTTGGGAAAAGAACTCTACTTGAACTGAAGTCAAGTCCTTAGTCTCTACCTTCTTCTCACCCTGCACGTTGTCCCTGGATATTTCTTCTAGAACCTTTATTTCTATGTTACCCCTGACCATTTCTCCAGACTCATAGGTAAAAATGTGTTCTGGGTGACAGGACCTGAGTACTCCCAGTGTAGAACCCATCCTCCACTTTCCCTCCAACTTTCTCTCATCTCTCCCCAAGACAGCCACTGCTCTTACAGTCCAGTGGGCTTCATATGACCATCCCCTGCTTGTCTTCAAACCCATATCCATTCACCTCTGGAGTCCCCTCCATTCCACTTCCCATCCATTGTCGGCACTAGTTTTGGTCTGACCTTACCTGGACTCCTGCATTCAGTGCCTAACAGCTTACCTTGTCTGTACTTCCTTTCCCAAGCCACTCAACTGTCACACCCCTAGGTAGATCTGTGCAGAGTTGTGTGGTATTTTCAGCTATCCTCAGAAAGCAACTAGATGTTATTTTTGTGTCCAAGGCAGTTCCAACCTCCTCTACTCTCTTATTTTCCACTACTTTTATAATCATCATCATAGACAGATCATCATCAACATTTCTTGAATATTTACTATGTATAGTGCTCATATTCTAAAGTCAGTTAATATTTAATTCTTTCATCTTATCCCATCACAAAGTTGTACATTATTGGTGAAAAAAAATGGAGGATGGAGACCTTCCACAACATAAGGGACTGCAAGTTCAACCTAGGCAGCCCACGGCCAGAGTCCCCAACCCTAACCATCATGACTTCTACTCAGTGAATTTATCACACCAGAAAAGTTGTATGTTTCCAAACCCACTTTGCTGCCCTGCCTCCCTGCTTTCATTTGTTCTATCACATTTTCCTGGCTTTCTAGTTTCTGCTTCCTGTCAGAATGCTATCCAGCCTTGGGGCTGCCATGCTGTGGCACAGCGAGTTAGGCCACACCATCTTCGACACCAGTGTCCTATAACTGGAGTGCAGGCTCAAGTCCTGTCCACTCCGCTTCTAATCCTGCTCCCTGCTAATATCCCTGGGAAAACAATGGAAGTACTTGGGTCCTTGTCACCCATGTGGGAGACCAGGATGGAGTTTCTGGCTCTTAGCTGTTATGGCCATTTGGGGGAGTAAACTAGTGGATAGAAGGTCTGTGTATGTGTGTGTTGGGGGTGTGGGACTCTGCCTTTCAACTTAATATAGTTTTTTTCTTATTAAAAAAAAACAATATCCCCTAGCCTTCATGTGTTATTTCAGTATCCAGGTCCCCTTGAAATCTTGCCTGGTTTCTCCACTTACAGATGATCTTTCTGTTCTGGAAATACAGAATTTCCTCCCAATTTCCTATTTTTCCCAGGCTCTCTTGTACTTTAGCCACTTGGCTACAGAGCCGGTCAGCTCTAGCAGAGTGCAGGATGGAATCACAGCTGATATTTGCCTTAATCCTTCTCCGTTCTTTCACACGGAACTCACAAAGGCAGTTTTATTAGATGAAATTGAATTATCATCCCACTCTGGACCAGGTGTTGGGTTGGTTTCTGCTCAGCTCTCCAAGTGCCTTTGAAAGAAAAGCCAAGGACTTGATTAAGGAAAGGAAAGGATTTTGGAGTTAGTCAATTCCTGCTGCCATAAATCTTTCTGGTGAAAGGTGCTAAGGCAGGGACATAAATGACAGTTGCCGTGCTTCCACAGTTGACTGGATTATAAAACAAACCACACACTATAACTATATGTTCCAAACAATACATAAAAGGAGGCAGGGAGACGGGGAGGCAGGGAATGGAGCAATGAGAGTAGAGGCGTTTTACTCTGCCCATTTTGGAGTCAGAGACAGTAATTCTTCTATTGATTCTCCTTGAATAAATTTACTTCTCAACCAGTCACTTCTAGCCAAGGCCCCCAGAGTGAGAGTGTCAGGTTTAGGACTGTGGTTCTGCTGCCTGCCAGCTGGTGCACCTGCCAAACAGGGTTTTTTGGGTCTTGATTCCCAGATCTGGAAAGTGGGGACAACAGTAGTTGCATCACACCATTGTTGTGAGGTTCCAGGGAGGAAGTCACCCCCTTTGTAAGAGCAGAGGAGTGGCCAGCACACACATTTGGTGCTCTCATTGTTCTATCTGATGGTGGCAGCGGGAGGGGGATTGCGTTCCTGCGGCAGGGGGAAGGTTGTGGGAAGTGTCCAGCCCTTGCCTGTTTGACCTGGGTTCTTGCCTTAGTTTATGCTTTTTGCTTTCATATCCCCCTTAGAATGTGAGAAGAACCTGACAGGAGGCAGAAAGCCAGGGAAGTAAATGGAATCTATTTGCTGCATTGTTTGTCATTGGCTGCTCCTAGAGATCATTTGGCCTCGACTGCCCGTTTTAGAGATGGAGAAACTGAGGCCTGTTTTTTTTTTTTTTGATTGGTTTATTTTTATTGAAAAGGTAGATTTACAGAGAGAAGGCAAGACAGAGAGAAAGACCTTCCATCCACTGATTAGTTCACTCCCCAAATAGCCACAACAGCTGGAGCTGAGCTGGTCTGAAGCCAGGAGCCAGGAGCTTCTTCCAGGTCTCTCACATGTATGAGGGCAGGATCCCAAGGCTTTGGGTCATCCTCTATTGCTTTCCCAGGCCTCAAGCAGGGAACTGGATGGGAAGCAGGGCTGCAAAGACACAAACCAGCACTCATAGGGGATGCTGGAACTTGCAAGTGGAGGATTAGCCCCTGAAGCCCATTTTCTAAAGAGCTTCTAACTGCTCTCTGCCTTTTGTGCACTGTTTCTGCTGCAGTGACCCCAAATCCCTCCTGGGGCTGGGGAACCTCCACAGAGCCTGTCCTGCCTGCCTCTACCTCATTCCAGGCTGTATCAGCTTGCTCTCCAGGTAACAGAGGCTCCTGTTGGGGGGACGTGCCTTGTTTGCGTGCAGGAAGAATCGTGGTGCATGGATGCGGAGATGTGGCATGAGATCAGCACACCTCCCTGGAACTCAGTGTGTGAAATGGGGATAGTGAGCACTCGCATGAATGGGGATGGGTAACTCCTCACAGCTTGCAAGGCATGGGATGGAGCTGGGAGACCCTTCTCTCCAGGACCTGGCTCTGCCTTCTGCCTTCCCTCCTCCACTCTGCCCTTAGCAAAGTGCTAGATGGGGCAGACTGTACTGGTGATTAATTATGATGTTCCAGGCTTCTAGGATGCCCTGACGTATCAGGAAACCAGCCACAGCCCCGGAACTGGGGCAAGAGAATGGAGGCAGAGAAGGGAGCCCACTGGGCTTTGGGGAGGGGATGAGGTAAACAGAGGTCTGGATGATGAAAAGTAAACTGGATTTAGAAAACAAACTCCTGCTAAAGGCTGTAGGCGGTGTTAGTCATTCTGTTAAGGAATTTGGGAACACATATGCATACTAATAAGAATTTACTTTGGCTACTTCTTATTCCAGCGTTCAGCAAGAGAGGAGGGGTTAGAGGACAGGGTAGAATTAAGACACCTCACTCTGCATCTTCAGAAAGTACACTCCAGAGTGAGTTGCCAGTGCTCCAAAAACACATTGCCCCAAATTCTACAAGGTCTGTGGGACAATCTAGGACTAGGATGGCTGCAGTTTCCCGGAGAAGCTGAGTGACTGGGGTACTAAGAACTTAGCAATGACCCCCAGGTCCTGAACCAGGGAAGAGAATAGCTAGAGACCCTGAGGCCTCCAAGACTGTGTGTTAGTATCTCTTTCTTTTTGCTTTTTCTTAAATTATAATTACGCATTTAATTTTTTAAATTTAAATTTTATTTTTTAAAAGATTTATTTTTAGTTTTATTGCAAAGTCACATATACAGGGAGGAGGAGAGACAGAGAGGAAGATCTTCCATCCATTGATTCACTCCCCAAGTGAGCGCAACGACTGGTGCTGCGCTGATCAAGAGCTAGGGGCCAGGAACTTCATTCAGGTCTCCCACACGGGTGCAGGGTCCCAAAGCCTTGGGCCGTCCTTGACTGCTTTCCCAGGCCACAAGCAGGGAGCTGGATGGGAAGCGGAGCTGCCGGAATTAGAACAAATGCCCATATGGGATCCTGGTGCATTCAAGGCGAGGACCTCAGCGGCTAGTCCACCATGCTGGGCCCTCATTTAATTTTTTTTTTTAAAAAATTTTATTTATTTATTTTTATTAAAAGAGACTCCTTCAAATGATTGTAATGGCTAGAACTGGGCTGATCCAAAGCCAGGAGCCAGGTATTTCCTCTCCATCTCTCACAAGGGTGCAGGGGGTCCAAGCACTTGGGTTGTCCTCTGCTGCTTTCCAAGACATGTCAGCAGGGATTTGGATTGGAAGTGGAGCTGCTAGGACTTGCACCCGTGTCCATATAGGATGCCAGGGCCACAGGCAGGGGCTTAGCCTACTGCACCATGGTGCCATCCTCCAATTCATTAATTTGAGAGGCAAAAAGATGGGGCGGGGACAGGGAGAGAGATGGAGAAAAGGGAGAGAAGAGAGAGATTTTCCATCTACTTGTTCACTCCTCAAATGCTTGCAGTGGCCAGGGTGGGGCCAGAAGGACCCAACCACCTGAGCTCTCAGCACATGCCTGCCAGGTGCACAGCAGCAGGAAGCTGAAATCAAGAGCCCAGCTATGGTTCAAACCCAGACTGACTTGGCATGCAGACATCCCAAGAGGTGCCTTAATTACTAAGCTAAACATTCCCTGGGTTAATCTTTGCAAAGTTGCTTTTTAAAAAGGATTTATTTACTTACTTGAAAAGCACAGTTACAGACATGAGAAGGAGGCTAGAAAGAGTGAGCCAGTGCTTCCATCTGCTGGTTCACTACCCAAATGGCTGCAGCAGGAGCTCCTTCCAAGTCTCCCAGGTGGGTACAGGAGCAGAAGCACTTGAGCCATCCTCTGCTGCTTTCCGAGGCACATTTGCAAGGAGCAGGATGTGAAGTGGAACAGCTGGGACTCAAACCTGCAGCCATGTGGGATTCCAGCATTGCAGGCACAGGCTTTACCCACGGTGCAACACTGCTGTCCCCCTTCCATCCCCTCACCCCCAGATTTGTCTCATTCTCCTCGTGCACAAAGTCAACCTCTGTGAGGTTGGCCATAATGAGCCAAGGGCAACTCTGAGAAGCCAGACCTTATTGCAGGGATAGACTGCAACTGTTCTTGCATGAACAGCCACAATA
This sequence comes from Ochotona curzoniae, assembly GCF_017591425.1. NCBI lineage: Eukaryota > Metazoa > Chordata > Mammalia > Lagomorpha > Ochotonidae > Ochotona > Ochotona curzoniae. The sequence continues at coordinate 6,138,576 of NW_024466004.1, read as the reverse complement.
CTTCCCCAGGTGGGACTGTGGGATAGAGATCCTGTAGTGTCTGTCCTGCGCCCCTCATTGGCTGATTTAGTTACCTAGTTTTTTTTTTTTTTATTTTGAAGGGCAGATTAGTACACACACACACCTTTCATCTGCTGGTTCATTTCCCCCAGTGTCCAACTGCCAGGGCTGGTCCAGGCTGAAATCATAAAATGCCAAGAGCCAGGAACGCCACCAGGGTCTCCCACGTCACAATCAGGGACCCCCAGGAATGTGTGCCCTCACGTGCTGCCTTCCTGGAAGTGGGGGCAGGACAGAATCCCAAGCATTCCAATAAGGAAGCCACTTAGCAAGCTATGGCAGCATGCTCCCTTCCTCTGCCACTGCTGTACAATGACTTCTCTCTGTTTCCCACACTCAGTGGATACGAGGAAGAATGATTAACCAGCAACTATCAATGTTCAGGCCAACCATGACTTTCCCTCCTGGGACTGAGCTCCTGGCTGGCTCTGAACTCTCCTGGGAATGCCTCTTCTCAGATCCTGTGATCCATCCCTCTCTACCATGTTCCCAGCAGGAAGCCCAGAAGGAGGGTCCGGGAGAGCAGCTGTGACCTTTGAGAGGAATGAGAAGCCCAGAATGAGGACAGGCAGAGCTTGAACTTTCTTCATGTTGGATTCCTGGAACTCCAGGACAGGGTATAGCCTTGAAGTACAACATGAAGCCCAAGGACCCTGAAAGGCATGGGAAGACATCCTCACACACCTGCTGGCAGCTCTCTGACAAATCGTGTATCTGCCCTGCACTTGAACGCCTGGGCTTTGAACCTGAAACAAAGAAGTGTGTGCCTTCTTGAAGTTCACATCCTTTAGGCCACCACAGGACTTCCAGGAGTCAGGCTCAGCACAGAGAGAGGGACTGGCAGATTTAGGCTCCATGATATTCAGCAAGGGCTACTGAGAAGCATAAAAACAGAGAAGACGCCCATGCCTGCACTTAGAATGGCTTGCGTGCACTTTGGTACAGAATGGGTTGGACTCCTCAGGGAGTCTTGCTCCCTGCCCCCTCCACGCCCTGTGCGGCCCCAGCAGCCATCACCACACCAGTGCTCCTAGTGGGCCCTTCTGGGCTTGCTTAAGGAAAAAGACCCATCACCATTCACCTTTCCAGGAAACAGTAAATGCAAATGAGCTTTCCACAGCAAAGGGTGACTGCATCCTAATTTGCTCCTGGTCCCCCAGGATGCATTTCACTCTGCTGTGCCTGTCGAAGATCCCTAGGAATTCCTAAAGTCACAAAAGCTCCCAGAAGGCACACAGTCCAGCCCCTTCCCCTCTGAGTACAACTCCAGGTGAGCAGTCAGACCACCTGACACCTAGCTTGGCATTGAGGTACCATTAAGGCAAGTGTAATCAGAAATAAACCCAGGGACTTCCAGAATGGAAGTCCACATTCATTTTTCCAGATTGAGAAACTTCCTCGTGGGTGGTAGGTGTCCTGTGGAGTACAGACAGGATGATCCTTCTTGCATTCTGGGCACTTCTTCTGCAGGAGCTCCCCTCCCCCTAAATATTCAACACCAGGAAGAAAAACGTATCCCACGCGGATTCCTGGCTATCCTCCCGCCCCCTTCTCATCCTTTCACACACACACACACACACACACACACACACACACACACACACACCTTTTAATTTCCTCCTCCTATCAGCTCCTCTCACTCCTCCATGTGTTTCTCTTCCCTTCTTCCATCTCACATCCTGCACCTGCCTCTCCTCTCTGAGTGGGCTCCTGTTTTCTCCCAGAACCAGACCACTCTGGGGGCACCTTGAACCTCATCCTGGCCACACCCTTCTCTCCTCTCCCCTCCTCCCTCCCAGGCTTCCAGGAATTCTCGCAGAAAAGGGTCCGCCCTCAAGAGCGGGCCTGGAGCTCACCCATTTGGCAGTTTCTCTGAGAGCATGCCCTGCATCTGGGCACTGGCCGCCGGGACCTCTGCAGCTAGGCCTCACCCTGAGGGGACCCAGGATCTGGTGTTGGAGTCACATCCAGCAGACACACATTTACAGGCCGCCTGTGCCTCCCTGTGGGTAACTGGCACAGGTGCATGGGATAGAGCAGCAGAGGAGACAGTCTGTCCAGCCCTGGATCGGCCAGCTGCATTGATAGCAGCAATCTCCAAAATCCATTTCCTGCAGTTACCCAAGGGAAAAACACTTTTTGAGAACTCCAGCAGCTGGAGGTGACCCCAGGGGACAGAGCTGAGAGATGAAGAGAGATGCGATACTCATCCGCAGACCCAGGCCCCCACCCCCCAACTGGGCTTCCAGTAGGCGCTTTGCTACCTATTACCTGTTTCAGACAAGCCACTTTGCTGGGTCTCAGTTCCCACGTGTGTCAAATGGTAGTTTTAGGGAGAGCAGACAGGAGTTGTGAGGGCGCTATGCAAGCATTGGGTGCCACTGCACACCTTATGGATCCAAGGAGCGTTCAGGAGAGGTCAAAGGACCTGTGCACCTACGGCTGGCGCTCACTCTTGGAGGAAGGTCCACAGGCTCCGCAGCTGGGCTCCAGCGCCAGATGGGCGCCTTACTCCCAGCCCCCACCCGAAGCCTGGGGCGGGCGCGGTCGGGCTTTCCTCCGGTAGGCGGAGGACTGACGGATGCACTGCGCGCTCCGCACGTGAGGTAGCAACACCCGCGCGGGCTGCGGCGGCGCAGCCCAGGCCGCCCGGCTCGCCTGGTGCAGGGATTGCCCGTGTGTCCCTGGACCGCCGAGCTCGGTCTTCCAAATCCCTTTGCCGGGTCGTGGTCTCTACCCATTCCCATCCACCTCCTGTCCCTCACCCCTCTTAGGCCCCGTTCCACCCCTGCCAGGACCGCAGATCGTTCGGGTGCAGCAGGCGGCAGTGGCGGCGGCGGCAGCGGCAGCGTTGTGGGTCGGCGCGGAAGGGGGTGCGCTCGGCGGCGGCGGGCGCGTGGCCTGCTCCGGGCTCCTGCAGCTTTGCAGGCCGCCGCTGGGGGCTGCCGCGCCGGGGAGCTCGGAGGGGACGGTGCGCACAGCCGCTGGGGCTCCTGGGCGCCTTGGCCAGGGGTTGTCTCCACCGCCGGCCGTGCGCTGTCCTGGCAGCCTGCGCGGCTCCCTCCAGGATCTGCGCGTGTGATTGCTCTGCGTGTGTGTGCGTGCGTGTGTGTGTGTGTGTGTGTGTGTGTGTGTGTGCGTGCGTGTGAGGGAGAGGGGAGAGGCCAGAGGCAGCGGTAGAGCGCGCTCACGTGTGTGCGCGCGCGGGGGGCAGTGTGCATGTGGGGAGTGCGGGGGAGTGTGTTTGTGTGTGTGCATGTGGGTGTGAGTGCCTGGCTCCTTCTCACACATACACACACGCACGCACGCGCGCGCGCACACACACACACACACACACACACACACCACGCATACCCGGGCAGGCTCGTCTGAACTTGAAGACGCCCCACATGCTACGCTGCCCTAGGTTCCCGGGAATGCCCCGCGGGTCTTGGATCTGGTGAAATCCTCCTGACGTCTTCCAGGGAAGAGATGATCTTCTCCCTTTTAAAAAAATTTGGACGCGGAGAGAACAAGTTGTGCTTTCCCCCCCCCTGCCTCTTTGCTAAATGATATGGATGTAACTGAATAAGCCGCTCAGAGCTCTACCGCGTGGACGTCCGAGCCACCATCTGCCTGCGTTCGCCGGAGCAGGAGGGCTTAGCTCCAGACTGTCTCGGGAGCGGAAGGATGCGCGGCCGAGCCGGGGAGCCCGGGCGCCCCGCCGAACCGGCCTCGGAACCTCCCAGCCGGAGGTAGATGCTGCCTCGCCCAGGTGAGTGGCCGCCGTCGCCGCCACTGCGGCTCCGCGATCCCGAGTGTCGGCGGGAGCTGGGCGCGGGGCTGGACGCGCCCGAGGGAACCGGGAACTTTGCATCCCTTTCTAGTTCACTTGGAGACTCTCCTGTCCTCGGGGCTTGTGGCTGCACACCCTTCTCTGCTGGCGCGTTCGTTTCGGGAGAAGATTCTGTTTCGCTTTCTGGGTTTTTAGAGTGGGGGGGCGAACTCTGGCTGGGGAGCAGGGCTAGGCGGTCCGTGTGAGACTAGGGAGGCGGCGGGAGAGGCTTGAGCCGCGGGCAGATGGCGCCGGGGAGAGCAGCAGGAGAACTTTGCGGCCAGACCACTCTGTTGCATCTCGGCGCACACCCGAGGCCTGCTGGAACCATGGCTGAGGGGCTCCCGGAGCTCTGCGCTGGGTGGGGTGCGGAGGAGTCAAGTGCGGAGGGAGGCAGAGCCGGCATGGCTGCAGTTTGGGGCGGCCGGCAGGGCAGGGTAAGGAACCCTCTGTTGGCCTCTGGGTCGGGATCCTGAGGAGATGGGCAAAGGAGAGGGAGATTGTGTAGCTTGAGGCATCAGAATGGCATGATGAAGCAATATGGAAACTGGCATCAGGCATGCCCTAGTTGGTAGGTCTCTATCTGTCACCAATTCCTGCCCTGATTCTCCGGGGTGGCCTGGGAAGCAGCAGGGAAAACCAGGAAGGCAGGCCGTGCCCAGCTCTGCCCACTCCTTCCCAGGCAGTACTCTGCCCACCTTTCCCACAACAACTCAGTATAAAAGACACTGGCAGTGAGTTTGAGGAGCCTGGAAAGAGAGCCAACGGGGTTAGAGAGAGAGGAGGAAGCCTGCAGGCAGACCCGCAGAGGGATTAAGCCAGGAGGATGCCAGGCGCACCCAGAGCCTTCTCAGACACAGAGACAGACAGCCACCTGCAGGGGAACGGGAGCTGGTCGAAGCCAGCACACTGAGCTAGCGTTCCAGGCATGGCTGGGGATGCTGCCCCTCTACCCTGACCATAGCCGTGTGTATGTCTGTGTGTGTGTGTGTATCTGTGTGTGTTTCTCAGGGAGGTGGTAGCTGTGATTTCTTTGTCCTGATTGGTCTTATGAGGCTGAGGGGGAGAGGGTGGCTTTAGGAAACTGATCCCCCACTATTGGGAAGGAGCCAGAGCTAGGAAGGAAAATGCCATTTTCCAGGGATATGAAGTTTCCCTGCATGGTAGGATGGGTTTTAGGTAGGCGGCTGCACTGGATGGGAGCCTGTTTTGGAACTCCTGGTGGGGTGCCGACGCAGGGTCAGTGGTGAGAGAAAGGAAGAAAAAAAAAATGAGTGGTGGAGGTGTGCCCTGGGCTGGTTGCCGCCCTGGATGAGGAGCTGTGTACAGCAACCTCCGGAGCTGGAACACATGGATCTTGCTGGTGGTGGTGGTAGGGGGTGATCGGAGGCTATGGGGTGATGCATGGGACAAGGGAAGCCCCTAAGAGTCTGGATATGGAGCTCCCAGGCTCAGCAAACCAGGCTGGCTGCCTGGGGGTCCTCCTGCTGACGCCGGCATGTCATCTCTCCTTTCTGTCTCTGGCCTGGGTGTACTGAGTTCCACCTGCTGGCCTTCTCACATGCTGCTTTCTGCTCAGGCCCCCTGCCCAGCCCTCAAGTTGGAGTTTCTGGTCTCATTCTTGCCCAGGGATGTAACTGATAATCTTCCTGCCCTTGCCTCGGAGAAATACAAACAGCAGACTTGGCAGTTTGGTGGTGACAGCCCCTGGTGGAGCTTCTTAGGAGGTGGGCTCCTAAGCTCTGTCTGTGACTGGTGGCAGGTGCCTGCTGGTTGGTTGGTTGCAGGCTGGGAATCAGCCCCCCTTCTCTTGAATGCCAGTCCTTTCCCCAGGCTCAGAAATGTGAGATGCTGGGAAGGCTGGCCTGAGGCAGCTGGACAGGGAACTTGCTGGAGGTTGGGCTGAGGAAGAAGAGGAGGAGGGATGGGATGGGTAATGCAGACTGGGTGGGTGGGATCACAGAGAATCTGGCAGTCTCTGGCTACCCAAGACCTGGTTTGGTGGTGATCATGAGGGATCACTTTTCTTGTCTCCACTGCAGTTCCAAAGTTAAACCAAGGACCAGCTTGTCACAGCTCTCCTGCCTGCGAGTTGGAGCAGGCTTTCTCCTTATTTCTGGTAGTGGCAGCAGGGTACAGAGGCTTCCAGCTCCTGGCCTGCCTGGAGACAGTTGGAGAAAGGAGTTGGAATTAGAGTTGCTTTCGGAAGTCGCCTTCCTAAGCACCTGGAGTTGTTGGCACCTGGGAATGTTATAGCCCTGATGCGGAAGACTGCTAGACTGAAGGCAGAGGTACAGAGCAAAACACCACTTGTGATGGCCAAGCAGAGTTAGATTGTGAGCGAGAGTAACAGGGATTTGTGTGTTTTGTGATCTATTTTTGGGCAAGGATGGCGTTTTAGGGTCCCGTGCAGTCAAAAGAGGAGGGTTGTTATATAATGGGATGGAACTGAAACTTGGATAATCTGGGTTCAATTTTGCGTCTCCCACATCGTTGAGGGTTATTTACTCAAGACTTCGTGTGCTCCACAGATGTGAAAATGACTTGACTGTTCCCTGATTGTCTCCAAATCCCCTTAAGATCAGTGGGAGAGGCCTCTAGAGCCACGGGTGATGAAAGCCCCAGCTCCTCTGCCCTCATGCTGCTGGGAGGGTTTGAGGCTATCCCACTGATTGTGAGAAGATCCCAGCGTCCCTTCTAAGACCCTGGCACTGCTTTCCTTCCTCTTTCCGGTTTGCTCTGTGTTTACAGCCATGTACATTTACTCAGGTCGCAGAGTGATACTTGCCACTGCCTAAGGCTTGAGTGAAATTGTCAGCCTGCAGAAGCTAGCCTGGGCCCTTGCTTCCTGGGCTCTTCCAAGAATGGAGTCAGGTCCAGGCCAAGTGATTGGACGCAGCCCCTATGGGGGTCTGCTCAGGGCTCGGCATAACCCTGGGTCCTGTCGATGGAGGTGGCGAGGGTTCCAGATTCCTCATGTGCTTAGCACGTGCTCTAACTGCTGGACCAACAGTAACATAATGGACAGGCTTACATAAAGGTGTTTCTTGGGGAGCAGGAATTTGAAGATAGAAATCAGAGAGGGCCAGTGGGAGGGCTTCTTGGAGGAGTTGGTGATTTTAGGAGCAGTTAAAGCCCATTGAAACCACTAGAAGGCACTTCTATTTTATAGTACATTTCCACAGGGCCATGGGAATTTGGGGGATTTGGGGGAGTTTTTTCTAGAGAAGTAGACTAGATAATGTTTTCAGCTACCTAGATCATTTCTTGAGTTGCTTGATTCTTATTATGTGTATGTAGACTATTCAATAAGCGCTCCACATGACTCACTGGATTCTCATAGTGTTGTCAAATGTCCAGGCATTATCTTGACTTACGGATAAGAAACTGTGGAAGGTTTGTTACCAAGCCTCACTCCTTGCCTGTTCTGCTCCCTGAGGGACTCACCAGGTGGACTGTCACCCAGTGTGACTCCAGATTGAATTCTGGGCTCCTGACCCACATTGGAGATCCCGAGGTACTTCCCAGTTTCTGGCTCGGAGTTTGGGAAGAGAACTAGCAGATGGGGATTCTCCCTGTCTCTCAAGTGGGAAGAATAATGTTTCCATCATGTATAGAGAAAGAACTGCAGAAGAGGGGTGTGCAGGGCTGGCCTGGTGGTAAATCAAGCTAATCTTCTGCCTGTAGTGTTGGTATCCCATATGGCACCAATTCATGTTCAGCTGCTCCAGTTCTGATCCAGCTCCCTGCTTATGGCCGGGGAAAGTAGTGGAGGATGGCTCAAGTCCTAGGGCCCTGCACCCATGTGGGAGACCTGAAGGAAGCTCCTGGATCCTGGCTTTGGATCGGTTCAGCTCTGGCCATTGTGGCCATTTGGGGATTTTCCAGCAGATGGAAAATCTTTCTCTCTGATCTTGCTCCTTCTTGCTGTAATCTACTTTGCAAATGAAAATAAATAAATGTTAAAAAAAAGAAGAAGAGGGGTGTGTTCTCCATCTGACTAGGGGAAGAAAGGGTGTACTGACATGAGCATCTTTTGCTGTGGTAAACAGGTGGCTACCATGGAAGGCACAAGCACAGGAGACGGCAGGGGGCGCTGTCCTTGAGTCGGTATTCCCCTCCTAACTCCAATCACAGCCTGAAATTGAAATATCACAGACACTCTATCCCTCTATATACTGAGTGTATATCTGCACTTTGTATATCAAAAGCCTAAGGGATGTGTATGGGGTTGGGTCCTCACCCAGGCTGGAGTTTCCCCTGTTGGGAAAGCTGGCCTTATGGGTAACCTGCTTGGGTTAGAAGAAAAGGGGGGTGAGCATGAAGAGCAGGGAACAGCCCTAGCACCTGCCCACTGAGGTGTGGTTTGTGCAGTAGCTGCAGTGCAGGTTGTTGTTGCAAAGTCCCACTCCACAGACCTTTAGAAGAAGAATGTGTTTTGTTGAGAAAGCGGGGGAGAGGCAGGGTCAGCCACAAGACTAGTCTCTGAGCAGAAGGTCTAAGCAGAAGAGATAAGAAGCCAACACTAGAAATAAATGTGCTCTGGGTCGCCTGGCTTGTCAAGTGTTGAGTCCAAATGCAGCCAGCAAGTGAGTGTCATGACACAGGGTACACGGGTGTAATCAGTTGGTGTTTTTTTTATTTTTTTTTTCCTTATATTTCAAGGAAAGGCTGTGGAGGTGGTATGAGGGTTCTGCAGAGGACACACAAGTCCATGGCAAGAGAAAGCTAAGGCCACCTTGGTATGGACAGAGCCAGACCTGCAGTTCCTTGCACACCCTTGGATCAAAGCCAGTGAGGAGCACACAGACCCTAGCTGTAGAGATGGCAAGGGTGCTAGACTGGGTGAACAGGTAAAACTGCACGCTTGTCATTTATTTGTCTGTGTGGGGTCACCTGTCCTGTATTAGTAGCGCGGCACTGAAACACAAGACAGGGCAAAATCTCCAGCTGGGCTCCTGAATGTCCAGTGTTTTCATTGCTAGCATGTCCCACATTCCTGCGGCCACCAGCAGGAGCCGTGGCTGGATGGTTTCATTTACACAACATGCCATCGTGGGGAGCTGTGTATCTCTGCATCCTCTTCCCTCTGTGTTGTCTCCCAGGTCCTTTTCCCTAAACATCTCTTCCTGCACCTACATGGAGAAGTAGTCCTTCCCTCCTGTCTTAGCTACGGCCTCTAATATATAACTGTTCTAATAATCCCTCAAGCTGGGGGCTGGTCTCAGGATCTGATGAGAGAGAGAAAGAGAGAGAAATGTGGGAGTGGGGACTCCAAAGGAAGATGGCAATGAGAGTAAGCTGGAAACCCCTAGATGTGACTATCAAAGACTGCAGGATGAGGCCCTGGTATTCTAAAAAGGTATTGAGGAATCCCAGATGGGCAAAGTTGATCCCTTGACTCCACACCTACGACGTGAAGCCATTCAGATGCCCAGGAAGGACCACGGGAAGGGGAGAGGGGGAATGGATGACTTCTCCAAGGTCACAGAGCTCAAAGGTGATCACATAAGGGGCCTTGGCTGGTCATGGACTTGACTGGGGGGCAGTCAAGGAGGAGTTGTCTTTTCAGCTCTGAGAAGAGCTGAGTGACCGAGCAGCACTTCCCTCTCCTGGGGAGTGGTGCCTGAGTCCTTTCCCAGGACCCTTCCAGCTCAGGGAGTTGGTCCTTAGAACTGCTGAGTCATCAAGGCTGAAGTTCTCCTCTTGAACTTCTATTGTTTCCCAGTGCTGCCAAGATGAATCGTGTCTTTAGTCTGTGTGTGCAGATAGCCTGCTGGCTCATCCATTATTGGATTTTTCTGTCTACCTGTTTTTCAACACCCTTCTGTGGACTTGAGGACTAGATGGGGTCAGGGGATGGTGTGTGTATATGCATGTTTGCTCAGGATTTAGCAAGTCACATATGAGTAACTGTTCAAAGTGAAACTGACAATGCTGGTGGGTGATGTTGATGGTGGTGATACTAATGGTGGTGGTGATGGGTGACTTTGCTGGTGGTGGTGATGACTCTTATTTGAGAAAAGGCATTTGATTTAAGATAAAGGTATTTCTTTTTAAAGATTTGTTAATTTTTTTATTGGAAAGAGATTTTACAGATAGGAGAGACAGAAAATAATAAAGATCTTCCTTGTGCTGGCTCACTCCCCAAGTGACCACAGTGGCTGGATTAAAGCAGTGTGAAGCCAGGATCTATGAGCTTCTTCTGCATCTCCCACATGAGTACAAGGTACCAAGGCTTTGGGCTATCCTCCGCTGCTTTCCCAGGCCACAGGCCCAGGGAGCTGGAAGAGAAGTGGAGCAGCTGGAACATGAACTGGTGCCCATATGGGATCCCAGTGCTTGCAACGTGTGGATTTAGCCACTGAGCCATTGTGCCAGGCCAGTGATGATTGTGGTGATGATGGTGCTAGAGGTATTAATGATAATGTTAGTGATCATGATGATGGTGGCGGTGATGATAGTGATGTCAGTAATGATGGTAGTGTTGATAATGGTGTTGGTGGTGATGAGAATGGGCATAATCCGGGGGATGATGATGATGGTGGTGATGATGATAGTGATGTCAGTAATGAGGGTGGTAGTGATGATAACGGTGATGGTGGTGGTGGTAGTTACGATGATGCTGATGTTAGTAATGATGGTCGTGGTGGCAGTGCTGATGATCATAGTGATGGCGGTGACGGGGATGGGAGTGGTTGTGGTGATGATGGTGGTGGTGATGTATCATGATGATGATCAGTGAAGCCCACTGGAGATTGATTCAAAAATTGCTTTCTCGGATCCCTTCACCTATTCCCCCTTTCCCACCCATTAAGCTGATATCTTACCTTGCCAACCAAACAGAAACTGATGAGATGAAGAGATTGGGGTCATGGCCTCAACTTAGGAGCAGCTGGCCCTCAACGAACCATTTAATCTTCCTCCTGGCTTGGGTACTTGCGTCACAAGGCTGAGCTCAGAAGAAGGGGAGCTGAGGGGAGAGGCCCTAGAATAGATTTAAGTCCTGGGCCTTCTGCCCAGAGGCAGTTGCTAGGCCCTGGCCAATGGGGGTTGTTACATGGTGAAGACACAAGTTCCCCAGGCTTATAAGGATGGCGATATGGTATGAGACTGCTGGTAGGGAACCGTGCTAGCAGGCATGGAACAGCTGACACTGGACAGGGTGGTCCCTTATATTTGTGTTTGATGAGAGTGAGGTGGTAGCATAGAGAAGGGATCAAGATACAGGTAGCCTGGATGGGAGCTTTCTGTCCAGGAAGGGGGATGCTGGCTCAGTGGGGCTAGAGTGCATGGAGGAGGCGGAAGACCTCCCCCTGGGCCTTGCTTCCCTCCTCTACAGCCCTAACAGCCTTGTCCCAGTGCTGCTCGGAGTCATCAGGGAAGAAGGACTGGCTTGGAGTTTTTGGTTAGAAGCAACCAGGAAAGCATTTGGTCCAGGACCCCCAAGGAGGGGTGAATACCCCCAGCAGGGGGAACTCAGATCCAAAAAGGGGATCCACATGATCTTGGGGTTTCATTCTGGGAAGCCATGCTGAGACATGGAGCAGGGAGGGGATCACTGGGCAGGGTAAGATATGTAGTGATGAAGGGAGGTGGGTGTGTGACTGTGGGAAGAAAGTAGTAGTCAGGGAGGCAGTGGAGGCTGGGAGGAGGAAAGGGAGGGAGAGCTGGTGAGGGACCAGGCTCCTTGGTCATTCCAGAGGCAGAGGAAGGCCAGCCCACCTCCCTCGTCAAGGCAGGAGAAGGTTCCAAGCCCCTTTCCAGTGCTGTGCCATCAATCCTTGCATGCATCTCAGGCCATGAAAATACAGCACATAATCTGGAGCCAGTACAGGCACCTGTGGCTTCAGGATAAAACCCAGGCAGATCGAGCGAGCCATGGATCATGGGTGGCAGGGCTGGCTCGCCAGGCATGGGTAAATGTTTGTGAGCCATCTGCGGCTGGGCCACCATGCTGCTTGCTGCTTGCTTGTTGGATGATATTTACTGTATATTGGTTTTTAAATTACAGTACAGCATCGATCTCCCACTCTTTCACTTTAGCGCTCCCCCTCTGTCCTTGCTGCCTCTCTGTCTCTTTTGTCCCTCTGTCGTGGTGGTGTGGTCTCAATTCAGTCTGAAATGCAAGGCATTGCACACCTGATATCATAGTCCCTATGGTGTTATCTTGTTCTGTATTTGTTAGGGCCTGTGTGGTATCCATCCCTTCATGTGCTTGAAAGCCTTGCTTGTTCCCCTGCATCTTACAGCAGTGAGAAGGAAGGGCACATGCACTTGTCTGTTGAAATGAGCTACAGGTGCAAAAGCTAAAGGTAGACCCGGCAGTGCTTGGCTGACACCATCTCAGACCATGAGAATGACAGTTCCTGGGCATTAAATGCTCACTAAGAGCCCAGTGCTGTTCTCTCATAAACACTAGGGACTCCCTCTACTCTTGCAGTGGTTCTGTTAGTAGCCCATTTTGTAGATGAGCAAATGGAGGCCTGAAAGGTATTGGTGCAAGGCCACACTGCAAGGAAGAGGAAGAGGGTCAGTGCTTGGGTTCAGGCTTGAGTAGCTGGTTCCTGAGCCCACATTCCTCCATGTTCATACTGTCACCATTCTGACTCCAAGCTGGGCAGGGCTAGGAGAGTGAGGGAGGGGTGGAATGGCTTCCTGGATATCTCTATGATTTCCTTGCACTTAAGGGAAAGCCTTGGAGGAATGTTGTGGCAGTAAAAAGTCCCCCAGAGCAAGGGGCCATGTTCCTTTTGCCTCAGCATCCACTGTTTGGGCCCGCAGGGAGAGGCAGGAGTGCAGGTGTAGGCAGGTATGGTGGAAGCCCTTGCTAAGGTCTCAGTTTCTGTCTACCCTTCTTCCCTGTGTCCATGGGCATGCTGCCTTGGTGGCTTGAATCTGGGCCACACTATCCAGCTTGCCATGGCCCGGGTGCTCTTGCCCCTGTCCCCAGGGCTGATTGGTGGGAAAGGAGAGGTGGGCATTCTAGGCTCTTGTGTCATTTGTAGCTCCATTTTGTGTATGTGTGGTTGATGGAAAAGGGAGTCAGAAAGAAAATGAACCAGGGTTCTGAGACTGGGAGTGTTTGCATGTGACTCTGAGAAGCTGTTGCTGTAAGTGGACAGCTGTGTGTGTGAGGCTGCTGCCAGGTGCTGCACCCTGAGGCCACCATGCCCTCGCTCCAGGGACCTCCCCTGTCCAAGCTAGTGTGAGTCTCCTACCTGCTCCCATGGGCTCCAGCTCCTCAGCTCACAGTCCTGTGCTGGGTGTAGACTGGGAGGTGCAGGGCTCATGTTTTTTTTGTTAGTAGCTACTGCCCACTGAGTGTGTGCTGCTTAAGAGGAAATTAGCAGGTTGAGTGAAGCCTGGGAGCCAGACAGCCTGTGCTCAGCCACGGGCCATTCTACTGAGGAGCTGTATAACCTGGGGTAAAGTATTCATGCCCTCTGTCCAACAGTACCTAACCCCTGGGGATTGGCGTGAGCAAATATGCACAAGGTGCTGCCTGGTCCAGCTGCAGAACTTGCAAATGTTTGCTGCTACAATCACGTGTAAACATTCTTTCAGTTTGTCTCTTTGCAAAGGAGGTATCACCTGCCTTGATCGAGATGGGAATTAACCTCTCAGCAAACACTGAGGATGGCCCTTGGTCTACGGTGACCACCTGCGCTGGCTTGCCTACCCTGAGGGGATTTCTGGGATACAAGATTTTTCATTGTGGAAAAGTTCCAGGTCAACAGGATATACTGGTCACTCCATCCAGGTCATCCAGCACAAATATGGCGGAGCCAGGATTTGAACACGCTTGTGTCTGGCGCTCATGATCTTGGCCTGGAAACAGACACAGAGAAGGAGAGTGACATCTTGAGGGTCACCACACTCAGCAGTGGCTGGGTTGGGGTTGCAGCCCGGGCTTTCTGGCCCTGGCGTCCCACATTGCCTTCCCCTTTGCTGTAGATTCTTTCCTGACCTTTCCACATTCTTTCACACATGCATGACTTCATAGTTTCATCTCATTAGCTGGTGGAGCAGTCAAGCAGGTACTTTTTTAAAGCTTTATTTATTTTTATTGAATACACAGATATACAGAGAGAAGAGACAGAGAAAGATCTTCCATTTGCTGGCTCACTCCTCAAATGGTCCCAATGGCCGGAGCTGAGCTGATCTGAAACCAGGAGCTTCTTTCGGCTCTCCCATGTGGGTGCAGGGTCCCAAGGCTTTGGGCCATCCTCTACTGCTTTTCCAAGCCACAAGCAGGGGGCTGGAAGGGAAGTAGAGTAGCTGGGGCATGAGTTAGTTCCCATATGGGATCCTGGTGCTTGCAAGGTGAGCATTTAGCTACTAGATTATTGCACTGGGCCCAAGAAGTTACTTTTATCCCAGCTGTTAAACAAATTTGTAAAGTTTATTTTTAAATTTTGAGGAAACAGGTGTTATGGTATAGCGAGTTAAGCTGCAGCATGGGACACCTTCACCTCATCTCTAACTCCTGATATAAGTCCTGGCTGTTCCACTTCTAAACCAGCTTCCTTGTACCCGTGAGGATGCAGCAGCAATGGCTCAAGTGCTTGGGCACCTACCATCCATGTAGGAGACCCAGGGGGAGTTCCTGTCCCTGGCTTTTGACCTGACTGTTGTGAGCAGTGAACGAGCAGAGGAAAGATCTCTTTCTCTCATTCTGCCTTTCAAGTAGGTAAAAATGAATCTTCAACATGAAAAAACTTATTTGAGAGACACAGAGAGAAAGTTCCTACTCAGTGGTTCACTCCCCAACTTCCTGGTTCACTCAATAACTAGAGCAGGGCCAGGCTGAAGCTGAGAGCCAGAAACCCACTCCAGGCCTCATGTGGGTGACAGGATCCAATTGTTTGAGCCGTTACTGTGGACTCCCAAGGGACCCACTAATAGGAGGCTAAACTGGAAGTGAAGCCAGACCTTGAACCCAGATGCTGGCCAAATTCCCTATTATGTTAGCCCTATTTTTAATGACTAAACAGTGAAGATCAGAGAGGCTAGTCTCCTCAGCTAAAGTCACATAGCTTGCAGGTGACAAGAACAGGACCAGGTTTCTTCAGGCGTTTTCAGCTGGGCTTCTCGCTGCCTGTCCTTGTTTAATAAGTGGACTGTCCCTACCCGATCCTGTTCAAATGTGTCTGAAGGTGTGATTTCATCCCTGAGTCATTGCTACAGCAGGCAGATATTGGGGGAAGAGGGCTTGGGTTCTACCGTGGGATGTACCCCTTATGACCTGGTCAGGGGCCTGCCTGCCACACACTCATCGACTCACCGCTGGACCCCTCAGCTCCACAGCAGGGCTGTCCGCAGGATATCCAGTATGCTCTCCTCCCACCAGCCGAGAACTAAATGCTGAACAGGTTGTGCTTTCCTGGCCTGGTAGCCAAGATGCTGTTAATGCTGGGCTTGCTTCTAAAGCGACTAAATAAAAGAATTGGAAAGGATGCTGCTGAGAATCTATGAGTTCTGAATGATGTTCAGGGAAGTGGCCTGGGCCCCTGGACCCATAAAACCCAGACCGCCTGCTGTGTCAGGATGATTTATGGGCCCCTGGCTCTGCTGTGGGGTCCCCTGTCCATCAAGCCTCCATTCAGAAGGTCCCGTTATGTTTTAACTTCCAGACACATTTACAGTCCTTAACATGACATGCTTGTCTTCAAGCCATTCCTAGGAAGCAGCCACTTCCCCACTGAGCAGGTGGGAAAACGGAGGCACAGAATAGGTTTGTGAGTTGCACAGTGCTTTCCTAGTGCTGACCTGGGCAGTTCTCACTTGGGTCTCACACGACCCTTTGCTTTTACGCTTCTGGGTTTCTGTCTGTCATCACTTCTGCAGCCTGTCTTGCCAGAAGCTGAAGCAAAGAGGGTCTTGGGAACTTGCTCAGGGCAAGTGGTGTGCAGAGCCAGGGTTTGCAGCCATAGCCTCAAGACTCCTGCTGTCCTTGGGATGTGCAACTCGCATTGGTGGGAGGAGTGCCAGCTGTGCACCTCTTTCCAGGGGAATGTTGGCGGTCATTATTGTTTTATATCCAGCTCTTGGAAGAATGCCAGATTCCACCAATGTTTGCTGATTGGCTGAGGCACCTGCTAGAGGCAGGTCGTGGGATAGGGCTGGGTTAAGGATAGAACAGTGGTTGTTGCCTCTGACAGTCACTAGAGTTGGGGTGGGGCTTTAGAAACACTGGTGCTTGAGCCCTACCACAGCAATCTGATTTAATGGATCTGGGGGCCCTTGCTATTGGAGGGGGACAGAGAGAGAGAGAGAGAGGAAGACAGAGAGAGGGAGAGAAATGCTCTGTCTCCCAAATTTCATTCCCCAAATACCCAGAATAGCTGGGGCTGGACCAGACTGAAGCCAGGAATGCAAAACTCCATCCAGGGTTCCCACATCAGTGGCAGAGGCCCAAGTCCTACAGCCATCTTCCACTGACTGCTCAGACACATTCACAGGGAGCTGGATGGAAAGAGGAGCAGCTGGGATTCAAACCAGTACTTCCATATGGGGATGCTGGCATCACAAGCAGTGTCTTAATGCACAGCACCCCTTAGAGTTTCAAACCTATTATGGGATTCTGATTCCAAGGTTGAGGAGCCCAGGGTTGGGGGCGGGCAGGTTCCCAGCCCCAGGTACCTCATGTAACTGGAAACACCTTGCAGGAGGAAGTACACCTCTGTGGAGGGAGCTTAGGAGGGTGGGACCAGTGGATAGGGCTTGCAGGGCACAGCCCAGGAAGGCAGATCCAGGTCAGGGCGGGCCCTTCGCACCTCATCTGCAGGCTTAGACTTTGTGGGGAAGCCAAAGGCGCGGGAATGTCACAGTTGGATGATTTGCCTTTAAGGAAATTGGTGGGGGTGGCTGCACGGTGATGAATTCCTGTGAGTGAAATTTTAGGCGAAGAGATCAGAGCGCAGAGCCTCTGCCGTGGTGAGAGCTGATCAGGCCGGCTGGAATGTGAAAAGCCACTGGCCCTGGGTTCCCAGCTGAACAGCTCAATCCTCTTGGAGGCATCAAAACTGCAGGTGGGGCTGAGCAGCCCTGCCCCTGGCTGCAGCACCAGATTGCGGCACAGCCCATCCCAGCCTGACTCTAGCAAGACTTTACTGTCTGCTTCTAAGCTATGCTTTCGAGACCTAGTGGATGCTCTCCAGCCCACAGTCCATGGGTCCCAGCTGGTTGAATCCACTGAGAAATTGCACACTGCACCCCAGGTACCCCAAGACCCACTGCTTCTACCATACCCACCCCTCTTAGGTGCACGCTGGTCCCCTTTGTTAAACAGGTCTCTTCCTTGGGGTTTCTCTTCCACCCCCACCAGCAGTATCTTCACCATCTCCTGTCATCTGTATCCAGAGGGACGTTCATCCTTCCCAAAGTCCAGCTCCCCTGGCCCTTGGCCTTTGCCCCCTTGCCCTTCTGTACATACGCAGAGCTGCCTCCACATGGCAGGGCTCTTAACAAGTGATCCATGTGCTCCATGCTGTACCAGCCCTTGGAGACAACGTCCATGGGTTCTCCAACCTGGGTCTGCTCACACTGGCAGATCACTTGGCCTCCCTGTGCCTCAGTCTCCTGGTTGGTCTGTTGGTGTGGTAGTGGCACCTCAGAGACACATCTCTGGAGCAGTGATGCCAGCAGTGACAATGGGTTCAGTCAGCCATCCTGTGGAACCGACACTGGTGCTTTAATCTAGCACTGCTTCTTAGCATGAGAGGAGGATGCAAGGCAGACAAGAGAGTACATACAGCATCTTCATCTTGTAGGGGAGCCCAAGACCAGTCCCCCTATTCCCAGGTGTTCTGCACCTCACCCATTGGGGACACACAGACTGCTGGGGTAGTGGCAGATATATGTGGGCATCTCCTGGTACAGAGAAACTATAATCCCGAGTTCCTGGCCCTCTCGATTACCAAGGAGAGATGTACACCGAAGGCCTGTAGGCCGTCTCCTGGCTCCCTAGACCTGCAGAGCAGGGGGCTCTAGTAAGCAGGGCAGCTGCTGCTGTGCACTGGTGTTTCATGGCCTTTGCCTCCACATGAGAGCAATGATGCCCTGCTTCCTCCTCATTGGATCTGAGAGAAGAGCTCCTGTGTAGCTCACCTAGTTTCCTAGAGAAAAGGGAATGCAGGAGAAGGACTGAGCTGGGACCATGGATGTCGTGGGGACTCACCCTGAGACCTTGATCTAAGGTCTGTCTGCCCTGCTGTTTCCTCGTGTTAAAAATCAGGCTGCGTGGGAACTGCCATGGTTTGAGAACCTAGAGTTGGGAAGTGAACTGGAGAGAAGGGGATGGATCTAGATACTCCAGGTCAGTCTGGGCACTCAGGCATCTCACCTGGGTGCTTCTGAGTCTGCATCTCCAGCTGGGGAGGTTGGGAGTGGGACTGTCTGACTCTTGGTTGTGTGAGCAAGGGGTTAGTTTGTGCCCTGGTGCTTCAGGGATGGTGAGGGGAGGCAGGGGTGGAGGCTATAGTGCCGTGATGATGGAGATGGCCACAGTGATGTCATGGAAGGGAGGCCTGGGAGCAAGGAAAAAGTTTAAGGGAAGGAGAGCCAAAAGTGCGTTTCCAAAAGATCACTTTATTCACCTTGTAGACAACTGATTGGACAATCCAAGAGTCGGTGGGTGGAGGAGACCTTTTGAGCCTAGTCTGGGTGAGCTCTGGAGAGAGGGAACTGTAGCTTGGATTGTGTTGGTGGTGAAAATGGGCAAGTGCCAGAGTTACTGAGGTAGTAAGAGCAACAAGACCTGGTGGTGATTAGGTGACACGTGGATCCAGCTGGGGGTGCTAGTGAGTGAGAACAAGCAGCCAAGACAAGCCTTAGGTTCAGTGCTGGGCAGCTGTTTGGACCATTAGATTGTAAGCTCCGTGAGGATGGGCACTTTATTTACCAGGACTCCCAGGCCCTGACTCACAGCAGATCCTTTGTGAACACTGGCTGGATGGCTGTTGCCTCTTAGTCATAAATGTGGCAGACACCGTATGGGGAGATTGTTGGTTCCCATGCTGGAATTCTCTGCTAGACCCTGCAGACTATTGCCCGCAGGTGGCTCAGGGTTAGGGAGCTGAACTCAGACAAACCTCAATTCCAATCCCAAGGCCGTCCCTTCCTGGCTGCATGATTTGGCTGAATTTTCTGAGCCTCAATATATTTCCCTCTAAAATGGGAATAGAAGGAATGAGTCTTTTTACAGAATCATTAAGTCAACTCAATGAGACAATGACATGAAGCACTCCTCGGGGCTGGCGTGTGCATGGTGGTGGCGGTGGTCATTTAAGATGACCGATCATTTATATGTGGAATCCAGCACCTGAGGCATCCCGAGAGGGGATCTGCAGAGTCAAGGGTGGAGAAGTGCCTGGGGGAGCTGATGTTTGTGGAAGTCATGGCGCTGTGCTTGTTGAGCTGCAATTGACGTCTTTGAGGGACAGGGCTGGAGACTGTGGGGAGAGTGGCACTCCTTCCACATCTAGCCTCTAGCTTCTTTCCGAGGCTGTTTGTGAAGTGGCCTCAGGCTCATGGGTACACAGGAGAAAAAACCTGACTGTTTTGGGATTCCCTTTCTCTTTAGCTCAGTCTCAGCTCAGTCCTAATGGAATGTGCTTTAAAAATACCAACAGGTGAGGTTCGTTCACGTGGAACCCCCTGAAAGCCACTGCTCCCCTAATGGGTTTTGCACAGCCATGAGTGACAGGAAGCCCGCTGGTGCTGGTGGCGGGACAGCAACTGTTCCCCTGTTCCTACACCTTTCCTTACCTGTGATTGAAAGCGAGGACTCAGCAAGCTGAGTGCCCTGGAGGGCCCCTCTAAGGAAGAGGCAAGGGAGCAATGTGTGTGTGCCCTGAGCCTACCCTGCTGCTGTGCTAGCCTGAGTGGGCTGTAGGGAGTGTTGTGAACTGCCCACCTGGAGCCACTGACTGGATGCTGATCTTTCCAGAGCTGTGCAACTGTGTGGGGCAGGGTCTGTGCACACACAGCCAGGCCCTTTGAGCTGCCTGTCAGCCTCGAGGCAGCCTTCAGCAAGACCGGCATGGGGCTGTGGCCAGGGAGTGAGCAGCCAGTGTTCTAGTGAAACCCACACATTAGATCTTAGGGCGCTGACCCTAAGGACGCATGCCTGCACACACACTGACTCGCCCGCTCAGCCTCACACTCAGCTGTAGCCCCTTGAGAAAGGGGCACAGCCACGGGGCAGCCCCAGACGGGGGCTTGTAGGGGTGACAGGGGGTCTCTCTGTGTGTGTCTGTACGTGTACATGCACAGGTATGCATGCTCACATGTGCCTGTGCGTGTACCAGTCAATTTCGAGGAAAGCCTTCAATTCCAAGTGCTGACAGAAATAGATCGTGCTTCTTTTCAGAGCTCTCTCTAGCTGGTTAGCACAGGCAATGTGTATGTGTGTGTTGGCCATGCCAGGAGCCTCTATTCTCGCTGCTTCTCCAGCAGCTCAGGGGCCTTCAGGCTTCGGGAGCAAGGGGGTGGTGCACTCACGTGCTGCTGCTCCGGCTGTAATCATGGGGCCCTGGCCCACTCTCCAGGTGGACCCCAGCTCCATTTGTGACACGTGAGAGTGGCAATCCTGCCTCTTCTCCCTCCCTGCTCTGCTTCTCCCTGCGTCCCTCCCTCCCTGCCCCTCTACTCATGCACCTGGCTGCTGCTCTGTCCTAGTCATCCAACCCCAGCAAGGTATGCCTTGAGGTGTGCTGACACTTCCCAAAGCCCTCTACTACACTGTGTAGCCATGGCTGTTCCTCTGTCTGACCCCTCACCATCACCTACACAAAGCCTTCTCTGATTATCCCAGCTCAGCCTCGGCCACAGTTAGTGCATGCACAGTCTGTGCTCCTCTGTCAACTTTTTAAAAAGATATTTGTATTTATTTGAAAGGGTTGCAGAGAGAGGGAAAGGCACACAAAGAGATCCCCCATCTGCTAATTTGCTTCTTAGATGGCCACAATGGCCAAGGCTGAGCTAGGCAGAAGCCAGGAGTTTCTTCCAGGTCTGCCACAAGGATAGCAGGGACAGAAGCACTTGACCCAACTTCTGCTGCTTTCCCAGGTGCATTAGCAGAAAGCTGGATTGGAAGTGGAGTAACCAGGACTTGAAACAGTGCCCAACACTGGCTCCCCACCTACTGATTTTAAAATAATGATACTGTGTCACTTTCCTCATGCCATAGCTGGACTGTCAGCTTCCAGAGAACAGATTCTGTCCTCTCTGGTCCCAGCCATGTTCATTGGATCATTCATTTTTTTTTAAAGATTTATTTTTATTTTTATTGGAAAGGCAGATATACAGAGAGGAGAGACAGAGAGGAAGATCTTCTGTCCGATGATTCACTCCCCAAGTGAGCGCAACGGCCGATGCTATGCCAGTCCGAAGCCAGGAGCCTCTTCCGGGTCTCCCACGCGGGTGCAGGGTCCCAAAGCCTTGGGCTGTCCTCGACTGCTTTCCCAGGCCACAGGCAGGGAGCTGGAAGGGAAGTGGGGCTGCTGGGATTAGAACTGGCGCCCATATGGGATCCTGGGCATGCAAGGCGAGGACCTTAACCACTTGTGCCACTGCGCCGGGCCCGGGTCATTCATTTTTCAGAAGCTTCTTGAACTGGCTAGGAGTTAGTCCCTGGGCCCATGGAGGTGAGTGAGATGAATGGCTTCTCAGTCTGGGGCGCCCGGCTTCTACATCAGCAATGCAGAGGGAACTGTGGTTTGATTAGTGTGGATCAGGATGACACCGGGCAGATCCAGTGTGACAACTCTGCCATGTGTGTCTATTCCAGTGTGGGTTGCTTAGAGAAGCGCAGCCTTAGGGAGTGTCTCTGGCAGGGCACGTGCAGATATGGGTGGTAGGCCAACCACTGCATGATGTTCTGCCTGCAGCAGGAGTTGTGTGGGTGGAGCAGCCCACCTCTCCTGCCCCATGGACTTTCTTCAGGCTCCTTGGCTTCCCAGCCAGGTCCAGGAATAATACTACCTGACACCTTTCAGCACCCTGGGGGCTTGCCACAGGTGGAACTCCTGGAGTCATCTCTGAAAGTTGGTGGGTGTGGTAGTCCATGCCGCTGGCCAGGAGTCCTGCAGGCATGGTGGCTACGTGTAGGCTCAGCCAGAGCGTGCTTCTCGGCTGGATTCCGTGCAATCCACAGACGCTTGTTTAGCACCTTCTGAGTTTCACACCCTGAGTGAGACGTTAAGGCTGAGGGAGGGATGGTCCTCAAAACCAATGCTTCCTGAGTTTCCTCTAAGCAGAGATGCAAATCCTGCCAGGGTCTGGGTCAAGAGAGTAAGGGTGTAGCCAGATGGTTAAACCATTCCTTGGCATGGGCAGCCCCACTCAGGTGAAAAGCAGGAGGAGGTAGGTGGCCTGTGCATGCCAGCTGCTCTGCTGCTAGGGGATCTGTTAGAAGGGAGGAGCAGGAGAGCTGAAGATTTATCAATAGGGTATCGGGGAGCCCATCCAGGCTGGGGAACCTGAGGGGGCAGATTCAGTGCTGTCAGCATGGGGAGGGTGTACAGGAAGGGCCAGGATAGAGGGGAGGGGCCAGTCCTGGGCACAAGGAGGTTTAAGTCTCTTCCTGCCCTGGCTCTTTTAGTGACTTCTGATCCTTTGCTGATCTCCAAAGCTGGGCAGGCTCTCTGGGTCAAAAGGCTGGGTATTAGCGGGGTATTAGCACCCAAGCCAGGGAGCCTTCTCCCTCCTGCTGAAACGGAGCCTAGGGCCAGTCTCCTCCTGGCCCTCCTAGCCAGCTGAGCCCTTCAGTGCTTAGGTTTGGGCAAGTCCCAAGTTCCTGGTGATTCCCAGGGGGCAGAGGTCTGTGCCAGGCAGGATTTACAGCTGCAAAATTCTTTGGGTGACAGGCTGAGTGATGTAGCCTGGTACCTGGCTGGATACATAAGAGCCTGATTTACAGAAACACCATAAAGCCTGTAGCCTGCTCCTCGCCTTTGAAGACTGACCCCCCACTGCCAAGGCCGCTGGCCTCCTTTTTGCTCCTGACCAATGCAGATACCTGGAGCAGAAGGCTCTTCTCTCCATGTGGGGCTGTGCTGGGACTGAACTGCCTCTGACAGCTATGGCAACTTGAGCAGGTGTCTCTGGGCCATGGTTCTCACCACTGCAGAATCAAGATACCAGTAATGTTATTCACTTCCCAGTGGCCTTCTTGGGGCAAGCAAAGCACTTGGGGGGAGCACAGAAGGAGCTTGGCAGTAACAGCGGCAGAGCTGGCTGTGCCACAAGTCACCGTGGCTGAGTGACTTTGACAGCAGTGTAGCCCTCGTGTTCCTCCAGCAGGCCCTCCTCCTCACCAGGTTAGGACTCTTCACAACCCAAGGCCACCTTCTCCCAGGCCCCTCTATCCTTCCTTACCTTCCTGGGAAAATTTCCTGTCACTCCCAACTCTCAGACTTTAGATTTGTACTTCTTTAGTTATTTTCACTAGATTTGATAGCAGAGAGAGAGAGAGAAACCCAGGGATCGATATGCCATCCGTGGGTCTATGCTTCACATGCATGTCAAAGCCAGGAGCTGGAAGCTGAACCTGGTTTCCCCGGTGGGTGTCAGGCACTGGAGTCCTCGGGCCACCATCTGCTGCCTCCCAGGACGTGCATTTGCAGGAAATTGGATTGGAAGCTGGGACTTGAATTCAGCTACTCCTGTATGGATTGCATGTGTCTAAAGAGGTGACTTGACCACTGTGCTAAATGCTCGCTTGAGCTCACTCACTTTAAAGCACATTGAGCAAGGTGTCTACATGCCCTTCCCATCCTTGTACATGTCAGCCTTGTACATCCTTCTGGCCAGACCTTACAGTGGCCAAGACCGAGAGACAGACAGGTCCTTAGCAGTGCCCAGGGCTCAGACCTTCCCAGACCCAGAAAAGGACATCTGATTGTCGCTCCTGGCCAGAACAGGACCTATGGCTGCCTCCTGAGGAGCATAAGGCCACTCCTTCCTGGCCTACCAGGAGAGGCAGTGTGGCCTGTGACAGGCAGCTTGGCTGAAGGAGGATGTAACCCCGTGTGGGATCACAGCAGCTGTCTTGGAGAACTTGGGCCCAGGAGCAGAAAGATCCACCTGTCAATCAAAAGGTTCATCCTTCTGCTCCATTCTTCCCTCCCTGCTTCTCCCCTCAGGGACATCCACCATTGGACACTGTTTCTTCGTTCAGGCAAGTGGGTCCTTGCCCACCATTTTGGGACCAGAGAACAGCAAACCCCTAGGGCATCCATTAGAAAAAGATGTCTTGGCCTGGCATGGTGGTATGTTAAGCTAGTCCTCTGCCTTTGGTGCTGGCATCCCATGTGGACACTGGTTCGAGTCCAGGCTGCTCCACTTCGATCCAGATCCCTGTTGGTGGCCTGGAAAAGCAGTAGAAAATTGCCCAAGTCCTTGAGTCCCTGAACCCACGTAGGTGATCCAGAGGAAGCACCAAGTTCCCAGCTTTGCACCGGCCCTGCTCTGGTCATTGTGGTCATTTTGGGTGTGAACCAGTGGTCGGCAGATTCTCTCTCTCTGTCTCACTGTGTAACTATTTCAAGCGGAAATAAGTAAATCTTTGAAAAAGAAAAACACATCCATGCAGCCAAGCATCAAGAGCAAGCGCTGTTAGTTATACCCGTTACAACTTCCTGTGTACTAGGCATTGGTCCACTGCTTTCCAGTGTTAACTTACTTCATAGCTCACTAGCATCCTGAGAAGTAGGTGTCACAAATGTTGTTTCAGACATGAGACACAGAAATGCTGAGGCACCTGTCTGAAGTCCCAGGCAGGGCCGAGAACTGACACTTGCTACTCACAGATCTGTAGGAGCATCTCTGAGCCTTCTCATGATGGGACCCATCTGTGTTATTTCTACTGTCTTTATTTCTTTCCTTAGGCATGTCTCACGCCCATCTTTATGTCACTTTCAGGATACATTGTCCCAAAATTTGAGTATCTGAACCTATCATTCTATATGTGTTTAAAGAATTGTGCAGTTAACAAGTAAAATACAGAAGTTGTAAACATACAATTATTTTAAAAATGCGTTCAATGAAGTTGTCCTGCCACACAGAATAACTGACATTTCTTTCGAGCCTCTGGCATACTTAGAGGCTAATCCACTCCGGGGAAAGAGCATGGAGTGTATTGATTCTTTCCACAAGCCCTCAGGAATGATTACCACAGAGGAAGCCCAGGACCGGGTGCTGCAGTCAGAACGGACAAGCTCCCAGCATTCCTAAGTGTGTTTGATGGAGATGCTATCTGCTTAATAAGCAAACATAAAAGTAGCACATTTACGTGGGAATCAGAGTGAGGGAGGGGAATCTGTGAGTGTGTCAGCAGCATTTGCTCAGCCTCTAAGGAATGGGGTGCGGGAAGACTTGCCTTTGAGAGCTGAAGGGGAATATGGAGCGATGAAGTGGGGTTGAGAAGGGAGTTCAGGTGACTCTAGTTAGTTGTCTTGGTTTGTTTCTCTCTCAATTCCAAGTTTTTAAGAAAAGGAATATTCATTTAGTTTCTAGAAGCAAAGGTAATAATCCTGGGGGAAAAGATGAAAGCATTTTTTTGTCAATATTAATGTCAAGTGTGCCTGTGCCATATAGGCATCCAGATCTTTGTCATTTTACTGCTCAGTTGAGTCATTTCCATCAGAGTATCTCTTACCTCACCCTTGTCTCCTTGTTCTTCTGCTGTAGTATCAACATGCACCTGCACACACCTGCTAGAATCAATACAAAATTCCCATGAAATTGGATCTTTACCTGAGTATAACAGTTAGCTTTTCTTCACATAGCCCCTTACCTCCATATCATTGGGACTAAGCCATCCTTTTTTTTATTTAAGATTGATTGATTGATTTGAAAGAGTTTCAGAGAGAGCTCTTCCATTCACTGGCTCATTCCCCAAGTAGCTTCATTGGCATGGGTTCTACTAGGTCAAAACCAGAAGCCAGGAGCTTCATCCAGATCGCCCACGTGGATGAAGGAGACCAAGGATTTGGGCCACATTCTGCAGCTTTACAAGGCCATTGGTAGGGAGCTACAAGGGAGGTGGAGCATCTGGGGTACAAACAGGTATCCATATGGGATATTGGTGCCGTAGGCAGTGGTTTAGCATACCGCATCATAACTCTGGCTCTGGAGCAACCCATCTTGACTAAAGAGTGTATAACAGTAGGTTCTAAAATTAAATATGCAATGTCAGTCAATGGAAGGACTTCACAAAGTATAGAGGTATAGGCCCACTCCCATGGAAGCCCAGACACCTGTAAGGTTCACGTTTTCTGAGTGTTTCAGAGTGTGTGCTGCGTGTATCATTCCTGTCTTTGCTGGTGGCTCACTGACCTTGAAGATCAAGTTTCATTTCTCAGCCAGGACCTCTGGGGGGCCACCCAGCAGGATTCCTCCTCAGATTCCCTGGTACCTGGCAGCTTCTCTTCCCCCAGAGTTGTTCAGGCTGTGCAGGTAGTGGCTATTTGACCCCAACAGCACTGTCCCCACTGTGGTCCCTCTCTGGCTCCTTATGGCTCTGTCTCCTTGACTTGTGGTCCTCTGCTGCTCCAGTGTCGGGCCCTTAGGGACAGGCTGTGCCTGTGCTCTGTTTCCTAGAAGCCCTCAAAAGGCAAGACTTGTGCTAGAGCCAGGGACAGCTGCTTGCCCCGGGGCAGGAGGGTAATGGGCAAGCCTCATCTGCAGCACCTGACCTGATGCACACACTGCTGCAGATGCCTCTCCTTGGTCCTGCACAGAGTGAGGCCCAAGCGTCTCAGTGAAGGGCTGTGAAGCCTGTGGATGGGGCTGGTAGAGGGATCCAGAAGTCATCTAATGATGACTTTGGTAAGTGTCATTTCACTTGTTCTTAAGGTGTTCATCTGAAGGGCCATGGATTAGACAAAAATCAAAGAATGCTTTGAACTACATTTGTGTCTTGGAAGATTCACATGTTGGTGGCCATAGCCTGAGGAATTCTACGGGTGAGAAGAACTAGGGGGTTACTCGTTCACGGGGAACAGGTGTGCAAGGAATCACCCATTCAAAAGAGGGCCCAGGGTGTGGGGTGAGTGTGTATGTGAGAGAGAGAGAGAGAGAGAGAGAGAGAGAGAGAGAGAGAAAGGGAGGAGAGAGAGAAAGATGCCTGGTTCTAGTTACCTTCACATTTACTGGCTTATGCCTTGGTGCCCACCACCTCACCCTCCGCTCTTCTAACTCACCATTCTGGGGACCAGAAGTATGGTGTCTCCAATGTGACATGAGTTCTCTAAATGATCTGATCCTGGCAATACCAATCTCCTCCCTCCATCTGTTCGTTGGGGCAGGTGGGACTCACAACCTTTAGCACAGTTTGGCATCACACATGGGCTCTTGTCCTGGGTCAGAGGAGCCTTCCAGGATGCCAGGACCTGCTTTTAGACAGGACTAGATTCCTATGGGCTGTAAAAGTGCCAGGCAGGAGAGATGCCAACCAGTCTAGGCAGACAAGTGGTATGGGAGGGAGCCCGGGTGGCCTCCCGATACCCTTGGCTCCTTCTAGCCTCTCCAGATCCAAAGTTGGAACCACAAGGACAGTTCCAGATCCAACAGCTGGAGGAACCATTTTCAGGTGGCTCAAGTAGGGTGGGGGAGGTCCAAAGGGCCGGGACATGTTTGCCCAATGCCTGGGACATGCTGGGTGAATGATAATGATGATGATGATGGTGATGATAATGTTGATGGTTATCCTGATCTTATTAGGTCTCTGATTCTTTAGGACCTCCCAGTCTGAAATGGACATAGACATCAGTAGAACAAAGGATTTAGGACCAGCATTGTAACACAGCAGGTTAAACCAATACGTGGAACACCAGCATCCCATATGAGCCCAGGTTCCTTGCTGGTTCACTTCCAATCCATCTCCCTGTTAACGTGCCTAGAAATGCAGCTGAAGGTGGCCACGTGCCCCTGCCACCCACGTAGGAGACTTGGCTGGAGTTCTAGGTTCCTGGCTCTTCTAGCTTTTCTAGCATAACTGTTGTAGCCATTTGGGAAGTGAACCAATGGATGAAAGATTTCTCTGTCTCCCCTTTTCTTTCTGCAATTCTGCCTTTCAAATAGGTAAGAATCTTGGAGAGAAAGAGGGAGATAGAGATAGATAGAGGTAGAGACAGAGTGTGTGTTTTTTGCACACAGCCAGCAGCCCTGAGAGTGGGCTGTGACTGGTGTGGGAGATTGGGGGTCATGCAGACACCTGCACACCAGACCCGGCTGCTTCTCTGCATAGTGAAGGCGAGTTTCCTCTGGGGGAAGGGAGGCTTCTGGGGAGCAGAGGGGAGAAGCAGGCTGGGGAACTGGGCTCAGTCAGGAGTCAGGATGCAGGGCTGAGAGCCGCATGGAACAACATGTGAGCAGGAGGCTGTGACCAGCCGCTGCCCTGGTGACCTCCTGGATGGGCTCAGACAGCTCATCCGGGACGCCCCCACCTTAGCCCTCTGAGATCAATACTTCTGAGAAAGGTTTCCTGCCTGCTGCCAGCTCAGGTTCACATGTGGCCAGCGGAAGACTAGGAGGAGGAGGAGGGTCTCCCTACTACTCCCCCACCTCCGGGGGTGAGGGGTGGTGAGCTCATCTCCGGCACAGTCCTCCCCTCACCCCTGCCCATGCTCCATCCTCAGGGGACCCAGCCTTCAGTGCCCATCAGGATAACCTCATGGCTGTCGCTGCCTCCTGCAAGGGGGTGAGGATGGGTGGGACAGAGCTTCAAGTTCCTCCCACTGGTTCTGCCGCCTTCCTGCCCTTGCGGAATGTGGGGGAGCAAGCAGGGGAGAGCCCCTCTGGGGGGCCTATGGAGCACTTAGAATGCTTTTCATTCTACTGGCCTTTCTTAGCCTGGGCAAAGGGAGTCCAGGGGAGAGGAGAGACTCCACCATACAGGGCAGGATGGAGCTCCGTTAGACGTCAAGAGGAATTTTGCAGCTGTGATGGTTTGCAAGGAAAAGGCCTTTTACAAAAGTACATTCGAATGAATTATACATTATGAAAAGGCTTTGTTTGAACCAGCAGCCACCCTAGCCTCCTGCTTGGGCTCTGGCAGCCACTGTGCTCGCATCTGGTTGTTACTGTGCGGTGACTTTCCAACTGGCCAGGGCACAGATAGGACATAGATGAAAGCTGTGTAGGCAAAACTGGGACCAGAGTGATGTGTTTTCAGAGAGGAAGAGCTTCTCTCACAAAGAGGCTGTCTGGAGAGCTGAGCTACTGTGGGCCCACGTGACCCTGATAGCTCTTGGGAAATAAGCAAGCAAATGAAAGGTAGTGACCTCGTTCCTTTCTGACCACCTCCTGTCCCTTTGCCTCCATGCTCCTTCTGTGTACTGTCTGCCACTCAGCCATGTGTGCATCCACCCTGTTCACCCACCCATGCCTCTACCTGCGTCCCTCTCCAGTTGATTTCCAGCTTCCCTCTAGGTGGGGCCAGGCTACAGATGCCAGCTTTCAGGGATGTTTCAAGTGAGGAGGCTTCCAGATGGGCATGAGGTCTGTGGCCAGAGGCCTCCAGGACTGAGCTGGCCTCACTGGGTCCAGGTAGCATGGCTGTACCCCAACCTTCAGCAGCCTGCTCTCAGCACACCCCTTTTCTTGCTGCTGTATGATCCCAAAGACTATCCTTCTCCCTTCTCTTGGGTGCAGGAACTTATCCCCAGCATGGCAACCCTATCCTCCAGTGGCAGTCTGGGAGGGTGGGGGCAGGGAAGCTTGGGGCAGAACGAGCTGCCTCTCTGAGGCTGTGAAGGCAACTAAAATGAGGGGGCAGCATGCAGCCGCAGGGCACACAGAGGCCACCGTGTGCATGAGCAGCAGCGGCAGGGCCAAGGACATGAGTGACCCCAATAACGATCTTTCAGGAAGATCGCTCCCTGCCAGAAGCACGCCCTCATGTCTTCTATCCATGCAGTGGGAGAAGGCTGTCCGTGGAGATGATGTCCAAGTATGTCTCATCTTGGTAATGTAATTACAACTCAGGTTAATTCACAAGAACTGACCCATGTTACCTGTCACTCATGCATTTATGATCACGGAGGGTATGTTGTTTCTGATCAAGGAACAAGGTGCAGGGCAACCTGCTCTCTCAGACCGCTCTCTCAGACCTTCCCATGCAGGGCACAGAGGGGCAAGTCCTTTCACGAGCCACATGGAGCATCCAGAAGTGCTGTCTCATGTGTCACCTGAGCTTCCTGTTTCCCGGCTCCCTATCCTGTGCAGTCTGTGGGATGTCTCCTTGACTGGGAGAACATCAGACAGTCCTACCCTGATTCAATTTTCCCCTGCTCTAAGTCCCTCAACCACAGCTCTGTTTGATTTTTTTCCCTTGCACCATGTAGGTTTGATTGAGTATTTAAAAACAAAAGTACACACGTGTTGATCTTATCATTTCTTGTTTGATAATTCAACATGCACGGGCTGATATTTACCATAGCCGATTCTCTTTAAATAGTCAGGAGGCAGGGATGGGCCAAGCCATCTAGAGGTTTCTTTTTCATAAGGCTGAGGGCTAATTAGAAACTCTAAATGGCTGTGTGAGCATCACTCTTGATTGTACCTCCTCCGCTAGCAACAGTGGATAAGAAGGGGCTTTATTCCTTTGGATAGATGAGGCATACACCTGCTCTGAGAACCAGGAAACTACCAGACAGTGCAAGTTCAAGAAAGTGTAACTCTTGCCAACTATTGAAGAGCTGAGTGTATTAATGCAATGATTAAGCATGGGATTTTTACTGATTAAGATAAATGAGAATAGGATAAGAGCACTTCAAACTAGTCAAGACAACTCCATAGTACATGTAAGGACTGGTTTTTAAAAAGGCTACATTACATTTATAGAGGAAAGAATATGTGAGCATATTCTTGATGATTTCATCATGAGTGTTTTTCTTCCTTTCCCTTTCTAAAGTCCTTTGAGAACATTGTTTTGAATTTTTTTTAACAGTGGGAAAGAGAAAAGAGTTTGAGACTTCAGTCACCTGTATTTCATATTGGAATGAACAATTCTTTCTAGCTGTAAATCTGATTTGACATTAATCTATCCTTTCTTTTTTCCCCCCATAGTGACCAAATTATGATCCTACTCTGGAATTTCCCAAGTTCCCTGTGGCTCTCTGCTTCACTACCCATGTAAGGAGTACCAGCTTCCCTGGATGACAGGGCACAGATATGATCTGAGGTTGCAATATAGCGAATATTCCTGATTCAGCAGCACTGATCTTACCTAGCAGCAGGTGTGAGGAATACTCCTAGACCCTACCCCAGACCTATAATATCTGGCCTGGTGTTTTAACAAGATTCCAATGGGACCTGTATGCACACCAGGGTCTGTGCACCACTATTCTAGAACCATGCTCTTCAAGCTTGACCATGTGTCAGAATCATGTGGCAGGCTTAGAAAAGCAAGGTTTGCACGGCTCCCTTCAGAGTTTTTGAATTCATCAGGTCTTGAGTGGAGCCTGGGAACTGGCATTCCTAACAAGCTTCCAGGCTGCAGGATGGAGACCATTACTTGAGAGTCACTGCACCCGAAAATGGAGCAAAAAGGTGTGGGCTTCCTCCACCCCCAACCCAAGGTGGGAACTGTGTGGGAATTATGGGTCCCTCACTTTGTGGAACTGGATTGTTGCAGCGATGTGACTCATGTGGGTCTTTAATATCTTTGGGCTTCAGTTTCCTTAACAATAGAGTGGGTCATCTGGACTGTCCTCTGTGATCTTGTTGAATGGTTGATTCTTTGGTGTTCAAATGTCCAAGTGGAACTGAGGGCTTGTGGTTCTAGATGGTCTTCTGTTCTTCTTGAGAGTGTTCTGTCAGTTCTCCAGTCACTGTGCACTGCTAGACAATGTGCGTGGCATCTTCCCATCACAGCTTTGCAGCCTTGTTCTGGAATCAGTCCTTAGTAGCCTCATCTTCCCTTGTACCTAAGGCTGCATTGCACTTGTTTATCCCCGGAATACTTCAGTCACCATCTCCTCTCCCATCCTGAATGGAACATAAGAGAGAAAAGGTGCAGAAAGCATGTGTCATCAACTCAGAGTGGAGAGTCTTTCTTGGATCATGCATTTGAAATGTTGAGCAACCATGTGAGATGTTGGATGAGCAGGCCTGGGGCTCCTGTCCACCTAGGCTGGCTGTACCCTGTCCTGCTCTGCAAGACTTCTTTGTGGCCTCCTGCCCACCTCTACAGTGCTTTCACGAAGATGCCACATCCCTGGCATGGGAGTTGTTTGGTACAGTGTCTGCCATTGCCTAGGAGAATCATTGGCACATGGTTGGCCTTCTGTAAAGCCCTGTCTCTGTGTCTGGGTCAGGGACCATCACATACATATTTTTTCCCCCTGGAACTGGAGATTGATTCCATGCCCCCGGACTACCAGGAGGCTCTATGTGGACATCAGGAACTTTGGTGCTATCTCTTCAGAGGACAACTCCTAATTGTCCACTACAGTCCTCTAGCTGCCAACACACTCTTGCACTCCATATGCACTTTCATTTGTTTCCCCCAATATTTATTTATTTATTTATTTTTATTGAAAAAGCAGATATATAGAGAGAAGAGACACAGAGAAAGGTTTTCCATCCACTGGATTACTCCCCAAGTAGCTGCAATGGCCAAAGCCAGGAGCCAGGAGCCTCTTCTGGGTCTCCCATGGGGATACAGGGTCCCAAGGCCTTGAATTATCCTCCACCACTTTTCCAGCCACAAGCAGGGAGCTGGATGGAAAGCAGAGCAGCCAGAACATGAACTGGGACCCATATGGGATGCTGGCACTTAAAAGGAGAAGAGTAGCCAGTTGAGCCATTGTGCTGGGCCCTTATATCCACTCCAAGAACATCTCACTTGACTGTGAGCCCCTCACCATATGCCTGGAGGAATATGGTGGAGTTTCTCTTGATTTCTGCCTAAGGTCCCAGCCTCACCTCTGTCAGTGCTGGCATCCTCTTTATCCTGCCCAGGTACAACTCTCTGTGGTTCGTGCATTGGTGTATTAGTGAGCTTCTGACACCACCATATACCCAGTATGCATTAGTAGAGAGAGAATATGAAAAGTGCCAAAGTAAAACAAAAACAGCAAGCAAAACCACATGGAAAATAGTGGCACATGAAAGCTGCATGGTGGCCACTACTCTGTGGTTCCCCAGCATTATTTTTTTAACCCATTGGTGGCTTTCCCTTATTTGTCATCTCCCTGTGTACCTCTGAGATGGATGTTGTGAGGACCTCTCTTGGGTACCATGTTGGCAGATCCTTCCTGAAGGAATAGGCAGGGAACCTCATGCAATTGTCTATTCCAATGGAGAATCTCCTCAAGTGGGAACCATTGTCAGCCTGGTTCAACAATGTACCTCTTTGTGAAGACCTTAAATTTACAATCTGTTTCCTTCTTAGTCAATCCCATGTGCCACTAACTGCAGCCAAGAGATATTGCTGAATCAGTCTTAAGTCTCGGGCAGGTATCCTAGCAACAGACCTCTTTGCTCTGCTCATTGCCTATCCTGTAGTTACAGAACATCTGCCCCGTTTGGGGTTGTGCTCCTAGGGGGGCTTCCACTCGGGATAGGGAGGCACTGGTCATCTGCCCTGGGCTCACTCCATACCCTCATGACAGAAGGCAGGAAGTTTGTCTCCACCGAAGTGTGTGTGCCTTGGGGATTCACACTTCTTGTTAGTCCCAAACTCCTGTTCCACTGTGGTTCCCACCACTGACCTTTACATGCACAAAGCCACATCGCATTTCTATCCCTCGCAGACAATGAGTTGCCTCAATTCCAGGGAATGTGGTCCACAGGCTGTGCGACCCAGGGACAACCTGTCTTAGCACATAGTTTTATCTCTCCATTCTCCACAGGCCACTTTTAGCCAAAGACTGTCATTTTGTGGTCACATCTTACACTTTCTACAAGGCCATATTCACTTCCTTCAGGATCCCAAGTCTGCTTACCTGCCACCATCTTTCTCAGGCACGTGGCCTGAGATTCAAGGCACATGAGGCTGCCATGGACCCACTCTCCTTGCTGTTGTCTAACAAGCGTGGCCAATTTGCCAGATTGTGAGAGAGACAGCCTTGCCGCCAGCCCCGTTGACATTTTTGTACAAATAAGGAAAAGCCTAATTTGCAAGTCACTTCACTGCCATTTGCTAGAAAATCATCTTAGAAATATACAAATCTGCAGTGACGACGCGTGGCAGTGATGGCCTGGAGTTGCTCCAGCACAGGACACCCACCCACAGCCCCGAGTGGCAGTGTCTCTGCTGCTTGCTACCCAACCTTCATCTTGGTTGTACAGGCCTTGCTTGCCATTATAGGAACAATTCTGTCAACATGCCACTCTGGCACCAAATTCTCAGTCTGCCAGATGCAATTGAGTATAAGTATATAAAGCCTTCATTTGTTCTGATTTTTTTAAAGATTTATTTTATTTGAACGGCAGTTACACAGAGAAAGAAGAGCTAGAAAGAGATCTTCCATCCCTATCTTCACTCCCCAAATGACTGCAACTGCCAGGGTTGGACTGGGCCAAAGTTAGGAGCCAGAAACCTCTTCTGAAGGTAGGGTCCCAGGCACTTGGGCTAGCCTCTGCTGCTTTTCCTGGAACATTAGCAGGGAGCTGGATGGGAAGCAGATCAGCTGGAACTTGAACTAGTTACCCATATGGGATTCTAGTACTGCAGGTAGTGGCTTAACCTGCTATGCCATAGCTGCAGCCTCAATCCTGATCTTAGTTTTATTTTATTGTTTGGCAAAATGGCATGGTCTTTAGGTATGGATGAATCAGACTGGCTCTGTTTCACTGCTCTCTGTGAACTGGTTTTATCTGCAGGCCAAATTTCCTCATGTGTGCAAGAGAACTATAGCAGGTGAAAGCTAGGGCTCGTAGGGCAGGCAGAACACGTTCTTCCACCAATCTTAGAAGGAGCTGGGAATTCTGTTCTGACTGCAAGTGCTTGGGTCATAGGCTCCTCTCTTAACCAGGATCTGTGGAGTTAGATGCACTGGTCAGAGCTAAGGCAGAATCAACTCCCCCGAAGTACAGAGCTCCCCAGACTGAGTGAAATCAGAGAGAGAGAGAGAGAGAGATGCCATCTGCTTGTTTGTTTCTTAAATGTCTGCAACAGCCAAGGCTGGGCAAGGCTGAAAATCTGAGCCTGGGATGTCATTCAAGTCTCCCACATGGGTGGCAGGGACTCAAGTACCTGAACCATCAGCTGATGGTCCCAGGATGCACACCAGCAAGAAGCAGGATCGGAAGTGGAGTACCTGGGAGTCCAACCCAAACACTCCTAAATGGAAAGCAGGTGTCCTGTGTGGTGACTTAAGCTACTGTGCCAAATGTATACCTCTCAAATGACTTATTTTAAAAAGAACAAATTACAAAGGCGTGGGCATGGCCTAGGGAAGCCATGGGGGCAGTGGAGTATTCCATCCAGCACTGGGGAACTATTATCTGCCAGGACTTGTAGGGATGAAGCACATGTGTGTGTTGTAGCCAGATTTTGAGATCCCCAGAAATAATCAGGAATCTGAGGTCGATGCAAACTCATAAGGGTGGTTTATTCAGGCCAGCCTAGGCTGCCAGTCGTCACCCCAGCCCATGGGATGCTGTGGCCACTGCCACCGTCACAGTGACAGCAAAAGCAGCAGTAGTAGCAGAAGCAGTAGCAGCAGCAAAAAAGGGATGGCAGAGGCAGCAGAAAGGTTTTTACACATTTTTCAGGTCACTTCCACACAATTCCATAGTCATGATTGGTCAGTGTAACTGTTAACTTTTAAAAAGAGCAAGTTGGAGGGATCTGTTGGTGGGTTTGAAGCAAGCAACTTTCAAATAGTACAAACTGGTGGGCTATAGGGTAGTGAGGAAATCTTAACTGACACCAGGGGCCTCCTTCTTGAGGAGTGCTCTGCCTACATGACCTGCCAGATGTCATATGGACTGTCAGGCCTGGAGTTCACACAGCCCCTAGCCAAGCAAGCAAAGCAGAAAACACTCAAGTTCCTCAAGTGCAGCAGCAGCAAAAGGGCTGTCCAACAAAAAGCCAATTTTACTGGGAGCTGGGGAGAAAGATGTAGCTCAAATTCATTTTACTTTCTCCCTTCCATCTCCTAGTGGTCTTCTGGTTGGTCCTGTTGACTGGTCTCCTTGGTGGTAGTTAGGATGGGGAGGAATTGGTGGTAGGTCTGGAGGGGCGAAGGCAATGGCCCTGGGAGACAATCAGCTGAATGGTGCAGTAGGTAGAGGAAGTCCTAGGAGACAGCAGCATCTGCATTGCTTTGGACCACTTCCTGACATTCATCAAGACTTGGTTTATTACTATTTCTTAAATTGGTAAACTACAGTAGCTCATTGGGTCAAGTAGTTATAGCCTTTACATTGCCTTTATAATTGCAAGGTAAAAAGAGCTGTGTGAGCCTCGTGAAATAGGTGAAAAAGCCCAGATTCAGGGAAGGGAAGCAGGTGCCACAGAAGAGGTGGATGGCCAAGGCTCAGCATGAGGCTGCCTGTGTTCAAATCCCAACTTGACTGCATACTGTCTGATTCCAGGCCTGGCCTCAGCTTCCTACCAGAGGGTGGGATGAACCTTGAACCTGCCATGAACCTGGAGAGGTGTTAAAGAACTGTGGGTGAATCCTCATCAGCTACACCATGGAGTGGCCTACATCACACAGCAGGAGCTGTCTCAGAGTCTCCCCTAAGCTCCTCAGTGACACTGGCCAGCAGGTAGAGGATGGACTCCAGCCTGAGGCTTCACTGGGCTGTCCCTAAAAAAGCTGAGTCCAGTGGAGAGGGCGTACTATGAGGCTGCAAGGGTTCCAGGGGTCTGTCAGGGGTCATTTGGAATATTCGTTCTCCTTCTTACTAAGGATGATGGAAGCCCTTGTTACAACACAAGGGCTTTGCACAGGCCTTGAGGACTGAGTGGATGCATCAGAGCTGCCCTCCCCATCTCTCTTATGTCCCCTATGTTGCCAGCTGTCAACTGTTCCTGATCATCAGGCTGAATCTGTCCCCTCCCTTCTCTCCTCCCACATCCCAGCCTCCTCCCTCCCTCCCCCACAGAGCTGTGGTCCTTGGAAACTGCCGCAGGGCCATCCTTGCCCTCAGACCTCCCTGTTGTGCACAAACTGCTCAGCTGGGTGTGCTGGTTGGTTGCCTGGGCTGAAATACTGTCACTTGACAAAGAATTATTGGTGGCTTCCATGGGCAGGCACGATTCTAAGGGCTGAAGATGCAACCTAGGGAAGTAAAAAATAGAAAGAAGAGGAAACAGTAGACAACAGCCCATGTCCTAGGGCCCTTCAATTTTAACTTGCTTCTCTGCTCGGGGGTCATGGGGTGTAGGCAGGGCCCTCGAATGCTGCCTGGCTCCCTGCTGTGGCTCCAGAAAGCCTGGGCCTGGGCTTCACTCTCCACTCCTGCCCTCTATCCCTCCACCGCCTCTCCCTGGCTGCATCCCTGTCCTCTCTTTTTCCATCTTCCTATCCCCCTCCCTCCCTCTCTCCCCTGCCTTCCTCCCCGACCTACCCCTGTGTATTGCCTCTCTTCCTAGCTCCTCCCAGCTCCCCAGCTATGCCATGGCTCTATCTTGGACAGGAACCCACTTAACATGCTGTGGGGGCTGTCGCCACACTGCAAGCAGGAAATGAGGGAATACAGATCATTCAATCAATTCATTTTCGATAACAGGAGCTTGTGTGCTCACCCTTATTTGCCATTGACATGTTGTTGTTATGGCTCACTGAGCCAGGCAGCTGCCTGCCTTGCATCATGAGCAAGCAGGCTGTTTCTCTCACCAGGGGACCCCCTGTCCTGGGCTTCACCGTCTTCCTGTGTCAGGTGAGTGGGGCCAGGGAACAGCCAGCAATTGCCTCTTCCACTGCATACTTCTCCAGCATGGGAGGCTTAGGACTATCCTGCCTGGTCACTTTCCAAAAGGAGGACATAGGCAGGGCATTTGGCGGTGTCTTAAGAAGTGTTTGGTGGGGAACAGCTCCTGTGCTGGTTCTGGGGGCTAGGATCTTCTCATTGTCCTTGCTTTATGGTACACAGCCTCTGGCACCGAGAAGAGGAGATGCTCCTTGAAAGTGGCCAGGCGAAGATGGGAGAGCAGGCTTGGACCGCAGCATGCTGTGCTTCTGACCATTGCTCCACACCGCCCTTCCTGGCATCATGGCTTGTCCTCAACACCACTGCCCCTAGGGGCCAGTTCCCTGTTGGTGCTACCCCTTCATTCTAAGATCACAGGTTTGGTGCCCAGGGAGGGAGGCTACTGCACTGAGCTGGTCTCAGTTATTCTGCACCCTAAAAATGTAGGTTCTCCTCAGCCCTGCTGAAATGGCAGGTGTGCATTTCAAGGAGATGGGTGGGGTGGTGGTGGACAGGCTAGCTGTTGATGATGTGGGGCCCTTGGGCCAGTTTCTGCGCTTCTCTTCTGCCACTGGGGGTGCTGCACAGCTCTTTGCAGCATTGCTGTTCTCAGTCAGGGGTTGGTGGAGGGGCAAGTGTGAGTGCACTGACCTTGGGGACATGGTGTGTGGTCAGCCAGGGCCCTGCAGGGGAGGGTAGGAACACACACAGCTGTTGCCTCAAATCCGCTGGGATGAGGTCAAACGTGGGAACTCCAGGCCTGGGGCTCGGAGCACAAAGGCTGGCTTTTATCACGGCTTCACGCTGATGTTGAAAGGCCCTGCTAAATATAAACACAAGCAGGCGGGCCTCAGGTGGGTTTTTCAAGGGGTGTCTTTGTGGGGTGGATGGGCCCCTCTGCTAACTGATGTGGGCGGCTGGATCAGGGCGGTCATGGTGCCCCCGGCATGCAGGTCTAGGCCCAGGCCGAGGGCTGCTGCGTGTCCACGTGCTGTTGTCTCTGGCTGTACAGGCTGAATAGGCCCTTCTAGGATTAGCTGACTGTGTCCTGGCAACAGGTGCCTGGCTGGGCCAGCATCTCAAGGAGGATAGGACTTGTCTGTGCCAGTTTCTTGTAGGAAGCTGGAGAGCAGCGGGCAAGGTGTTTCCCTAGTGTGATAAGGACAGGGTGAGTGTGCCAGGCCCAAGTCCCTGGTACCTTATGAACTGACTTAGAACCTGGCTATTGGCATTGGTCATACCCAAGACAAGGTCAGGAGGCCCTCAGCAGGGGTGGTGTGTTATATAAGGGCAGCAAATGGGGAGAACCTCCCAACTCAAAGGAGAGAAGGACTGGAGTTGGGGGGAAATAAAGACCCTTACCAGCCTAACCCTGTGCTAGTCCACACAAGATGCCCAAGCCAAGGAAAACCCCGGTGGCTGCAGCTGCTTTGTGCCTGAGACTTGATCTGTAATTATAATCCCTTTCCTTTGATTCTCTCTGAAAAAAAAAAAAGCAACATTTCAGGTTTTGAGCTGAATAAAAGCACCATGTCAAGCTTAAGAGATTTATAAACATGGTGAAAAACCACAGGCTTGTTTTCCCACAGCTTGCTTCCCTGGGTGCATGGAGGGAGGAGGGGGGAAGGATGGTGGAGGGAGAGGGTGATGGAGTCAGCGTTGGAGTGGGGCAGATACAGATGTGCAAGACACCTGGGGTGGGCATGGACCTGAGGCCAGGTGAACATAAGCCAAGAATGTGACTCAGCTGCCAGAAAACATCGCTGTTGGCGTCTGTCGGCAGCGAGACAGGGACCTAGGCATAGAAGTGCAAGTGTAATTTTCCTGTGTCCCAGGCTTGGTTTAGGAAGAGCTGATGGGGCTGGGGTAAGCAGAAAAGCCAGGATGACAGACAGGTGTCCCTGTGGGTTCTGCACTGAAGAGGCAGGGGCTAAATAAGCAGGGCAGGGGTGCATGCCTTGGAAGGAAGACAGATGTGTAGCTTTGCAGTGTTCCTGATCTTGTCTGAAAGACTACTGTTTATCAGTGACCCAGGACGCTGCAGCCTCCATGGCTGGCCCCTAGGAGCTCTTAAAAGTCATCATAACCAGTCTCCTGCTTGGGGAGTGGTTGGCTGCCCAATTTACAAAGGAAGGCTCTGAGTGGCAAGATGGGGGACTGGGATTCGGAAGACAGAGCCTAAGCACTTGATCATTTTGCAATACTGCATATGACTGTAGGAGGCTTTGTTGTTGGATGCCCTTGAGGTGGGGAGATGTGAAAGAGAGGGGGCTCCTGCTGTACGGGCAGGGTCCTAGGGTCTTTTCCCAGCTGAGAGAGCATCTAAGGGGTGTCTGGCCTT
Source organism: Ochotona curzoniae (assembly GCF_017591425.1). Lineage (NCBI taxonomy): Eukaryota > Metazoa > Chordata > Mammalia > Lagomorpha > Ochotonidae > Ochotona > Ochotona curzoniae. Next base: position 6,098,479 of record NW_024466004.1, on the reverse strand, counting down.
CAGAGGATGGTCTCAGAAGAAATTACCTTGTGGTTGGAACCAGATGGGGTAACAAGGCTGACTCCACCTGTTGAATGAAGCAAAGCCTGGTTGGAGCTGAGGAGCAGGTGTGGATACAGAGAGGAAGTTGTGGTGTTTTCCTGTATCACCCAGCCTGGTCTGAAGGCTAAGGGTGCAGGGTCCCTGCTGGCGTGTGCTTTCCCAGGGCTGAAGTGAGAAATCCCATGGTCCCTGGGATGCTGGCCAGCATGCGGTGCCCTGAGGGCTCTGCGCTCTGCAGATGCTCTCCAGCTCACTCTGAAAGTCTCTTCCATGTTTCACCGCGGCTATTCCCGCCCACTCCCAGCTCCTTCCTCCTCCTCCTCATCCAGTTATACTTGTGCTGCATCCTTAATGACCTGCTGCTGCCAGCACCTCTCAGGGTGCAGGTCTCCTAATTGGAAAACTCAGAGCCTGCATCCCAGGGAGAAGGGAGCCCTGGGACCTTGGATCCTCAGTGAAAATTGCATGGGGCTGTCCTGGCATCTCATGTCAGAACTGGTGCAGGTGTGCCTGCAATATGCGCTCCCCCCAAGTGGAAGCCCACCCAGACATGGAGTGTGTGTTAGTTTGTTAGGCCTTGTGTGCCTGGGAATGCAAAGTGTGTATATGTGTGTGTGTGTGTGTGTGTGTGTGTGTGTGTGGTGGAAGCTTCTGAGCATGCTTGAATGGATGGGCCTGTGGGCTGGGTGTGGTGGTGTGTGCCTGTGTGTGCCATTGCATGTTGGCATCAGTATAATTAGGTAGGTAGGTTCCCCCTGCCCCTCTGAGCTCCCAGGCACAGGTTGGAGTGAGCCTTTGGGCACCTGTCTGATGCTGCACATGCTGCTATTAGAGGATCTGAGGGATGCACGGTCAGAATCTCGCTGTAACCCGGATGCCAATCCTGGGCATATATTTATGGAGGAGGGGCACCTGCAGAGGATGGCAGAGGACTATGACTGCCCTGGCACAGGCCTGGGTTTCAGCAGAGCCAAATTTCCCAGCATCTCTTTCAAATAAGGACACCTGAACTTGTGATAATTGGGATCTATCATGTATACCTGTGGTTGGCCTACCTGGACTTTTCCCCTGTGTCCCCCTGGCCTTTGCCCCACACGTTGAGCCATATCTCTGTCTTTTTCATTCCCTGGGCCAGGCAGAGTAGGCTCTGGGGTCCCTCCAATGCCTTTGGCATCCTGATGTCCACCTCTGTCATCCCCCCAACGCTAGGCCCCTTCCAGTCTAGATCATGTGCACACCCATGTGTGTGTGTGAAGATGGTCTCTGCAAGCGTGATCGATCAGTCATGTCCCCACCCTACACGAATTGGACCACATTCTGTTCCCTGCTGTGGCCACAGCTAGGGAGGCGGGTGCCAGGCTCATGCTGGGTGCTCCGAAGCTGTTAATTGAGAAGAGAGGAATGAGTAGGACCGGAAGGCTTCCCATGGCTGCTGAGTGGCTGTTTTCTCCACCCCTGAGAACTCCCTGTCTTTATTTGTTCCTCTGTTCTCCGTACAGTCAGTGCTGGCTCTGCCCTTGTCAGGGGCTGTCAGAGAAGAGACATCACAATGATTGAAGTGGGAGAACGGTGCCTTGGGATCCATGTTGACAGGATGAGTGTCGGTGACCCCACAGAGGAAAAGCGACCAACCCCACAGAGGGAAGGAGACTGACTGAAGGCTAACAGCTCAGCCTGTGCCCCCTGATATCCAGCCCCAGGGAGCAGGCACGAGACGGAAAGGGTGAAAGCTGGGATGCCAATGAAGTAGGCTCGCAGCTGCCCTGTGTTTTGAGAGGCAGAAGCTGGACTGAGCCCTAGGCTTGCACCCCAGGACGGTGTGAACAGGGAAAAAACGGGGCCTGCAGGAAGCGCTAGCAGAAGGGGGTGCCACAGAGCTTATACGTCAAGACAGACAATCTTGTCCTATAAAATAACTAGTGGTCAAGGATTGCACGTGTCAATAGGGCAGTTACAGGTACCCAGGAACAGACAAGATACCCCTTGGGAGGCACAAGTGGAGCACGGGTACTGGGGTTTATGGTGGCTGGGGAAGGAGGTGGGCAGATATGGTTGCAAGGATAAAGTATTGCCCGTCTGTCTGCCTGTTGCTGCAGGAAGGAAGGCAGGAGAGAGGCTGTAGCAGCAACGGTTTTGTTCACTGTTGAAGTCAGCAATCTCTCCCGCTAATTGGACCCATTGTATTTATGGTAATTCATGTTGGAGTGCAAGGATCTTGTCCTGGGTGGGAGCTGATGGAGGAAGAGGTGGGTGGTTGGAGTGCCCTAGAGAAGGTGGGTGCAGCAGCCTGGCAGGCCTGGAAGGAAAGGATGCCTGTGGACCTGGGGCTTCCCATCATTACCCAGCCAGCTTCTCATTTCCTGCCCAGGGCTCTGTGCTTCCTAACGATGCTGAGCAAATCATGTATTTCTGGGTATCCTTCCTGGCAATAGTAAAGAAGGGGCCAGAAAACACAACCATTCCTCAGTTCCTGGCAGTTTGCTTCCTCTGAGCCCGTCAGACCTGAGCAGGTGTGTCTGGAGCCACAGAGGCTGCCAGGAGCTCCCAGGGCCCAGGTGCTGCCATCTGTCTCAGGGAGCACCTTGGGCTTCCATCTGCAGCTGGATAGGTTGGTGAGGGGCTGGGCTGGGCTGGGCTGAGCTGGCCTGGGCAGTAGTCCCTCTCTCCGCTGCCCTCCACAGTGGCCTCAGAGTCCATTCAACCATCTTCCACACCAAGGCAAGCCAACTTGTTCCTAATTCTGCTAAGGTCTTGGTGGAGGAACGGTGACTCAGGCCAGCTTGCTATCCCTACCCGCCCCTGGCACTGGGGCTCCTGGTGTGCTGGGGAGGTATGTTGCCTACAGACAGGAATGAGCCCCTAGGAGGGGGCTGGCAGGCATGTATGGTAGAAGTAGTCAGGAGAGCTTCCTGGAGTAGGGGACACTGCAGCTGGATCATGTGATGTACAGCCTTGGCCAACTTCCCAGTTTTCATTTTGTTACTTGGACCTGGGTAGCTGCTGTTGGTGTGACACGATCAGAGCACACTGGCACATGCTGCGGCCATGTGGCTATGCACTGTGGTGGACCCGTGAGTGACGTGGGTTGTACCTTGCAGCTACCTCTCCTGGAAGAACATTCTTTGCACAGATATTCCGGCAGGTCAAGCTCTGTTCTTGGTGTCCTATCCCTGCCCCACGGGCCTCCCATGTGGAGGCAGACTGTGCCAGCTGCTGCTGCTGCTGTAGCAAGAGCAGTATTCTGAGGGAATGAGCTCCCAGGCTGTGAGAGTGATTAAGAAAGTCCCAGAATCAAGAGCAGACCCAGCTTGGCTTTTGCTGGCTTCAGGGCCACTGGCAGCCGCTCATCTGTGCTTACGGGTCCTTGTGTGGGAAATGGGCAGAACAACAGCCTCTACCTGACAGTGTGCTTGTGAGGACTGGGGAAGCCAACCCTCATGGCCACTTGGTGCCTCCTGTACCAGGGAGGGCCCAGGCCCAAGGTACCTGAAGATGGGTTTGTCTCCCTCTTTAGACGGGGTCTCCCTGGGGACGGGGCTGTGTCTCCCCCTGCCTACCTCCTCAACACTCATTCTCCTTCACCTTTTGGGGTCCTCTGCAGCCCTGACTCTGCCTATGGAGCTGCGCTGTGACTGGATGTAACCACTAACAGCTGAACTCCCGTCCCCTTATTTCCATCTTCTCACCTGACTCCCCCTGGGCCCGCAGTATCTTCCTGAATCTCTAAGTCAGGCCAGCCCCATCTGCTCCTGCATCGCTGAGCCAGCGGCAAAACCAGGTCACCCCCTCTCCATGTCTTTCTCCTTGGCCTCTCTGCCTAATCGAATTTCTTTTCTCAGCATTGTGCATGGCCCAGGAAGCTTGCACAGATGTGGCTTCACTGAGAAGAGCAGTGAGGAGATGGTGGCCCGAGGGTCCTCTGCCCACTGGCACCTACCTGGCACATGTGGGCTTTGCAGCAGGGTCCCTGCTGTAGGAGAGCGGGAGGAGGGGCAAGGATGGGGGAGAACAGGGTTGCCCAGCTAATGGGGTCATGTGTGTCAGGCTGTCTCCCAGACCCAGACACTTCCTGTCTACCTCCTTAGACCACCAGGGCAAGGTGGGGCTGGTCACGGCTCTGTCAACTACCCTGCTTTGGAACTCTGTGTCCAGGTCATGGCCAGCCTGGGTTCCAGGTGTCTCTAAGCTCTCCCCGGGCATTTAGGACACAGTGCCCGCCTGCAGCTTGGGATGAGCAATCCTGATTGTCAGCTCTGCTGGTCTCCTGGGGGGCTCCCTGTTGGTCTTCTCATCTGATAGGCAACCAGGTGACTGGGGACTTGAAGAGATCGCACAGCTGGCAGGGCAGCTGGCAGAATGTCTTGTATGCCCCCAGGGATTCCTATCAGGGCCACTGCTTGCTCTCCCCAATGACGCAGGACTGATTTTGGCTGCAGCAGGAAGAGCCTGCACTCTGCAGTCAGACTTGGTCATGGACCTGGAGCAAGTTGTGTGGGTCCTCACCTGAACCTCAGGCATCCTATCTGTGAAATGGGAGAGTGGTACAGCTGCCCTTGTGTATCCACAGGGATTAGTTCCAGGACCCAATGTGAATGCTGAAATTCTTAGGTGCCAGAGTCTCTTAGAGAAAATGGCATGCCAGTTGCAGGCAATTGAAGCCCATGGTAATATATGCTTTTTGTTATTATTATTTTTTTAAGATTTACTATTTTGGAGGCCAAGTTAAAGAAAGAGAGAGGAGAAGGGGAGAGAGAAAGACCAAGAAAGATCTATTCACTGGCTCACTCTCCCATGACTGTAACATCCAGGACTGGGTCCCAGCTAAAGCCAGGAGCCAGGAATTCCATCTGTGTCTGCCACCTGGGTCATCTTCTGCTGCTTTCTCAGGCCTCTTAGCAGGCAGCTGGATGGAAAGGGGACTCAAACTGGTGCTCTGATGAAGGCTGATATAGGATGTTGGCTTAACCCACTGTGCCACATGCCAACTCCCGCTATGTATTGCGAGTCATCCCTAGTTGCACCTAATGCAGTGTTTGCTACACTGTACTGTTAAGGGAATAATTGCAAGCACAGACTCTGTACACATCCCCTGTAGATACATTTTTCCGGACTTGCTTCTGTGTGGGTGTGGTGAGAGCCCCAGAGGTGGCTTGCTCAGGTGTGAGACGTCGCTGTGCTTTCTGCCTGGGCTTTTCCAGCATGCCGGGCACTCAGGAAGTACTGCATCGTGGATGATTGCCTTGGTCTCGACCCCTCCTCCTCCACCTGGCTCAGCAGGGTGGTCTGTTAGCCTGTGCCAGGGCCCAAGGAGAAGGTCCACAATGGGAAAAGAGAGAGTGAGTGCAGCCAGTGACAATAGAAACTGGGATGCCAGGCCTGGCCCTCAGCTCTTTGCACACAGCTTCTCATTCAATTGTCAAGAGCTTTATGAAATGTGGGCTAGCATGAAAGCCCTTTTCCTGGCCCCAGCATGGTGCAGCAGGTTAAATCACCACTTGTAATATCTGCAGTTCATATCAGAGCACTGGTTTGAACCCCAACTGCCCTGCTTCCCATTCAGCAACCTCCTCATGTGCCTGGGAAAGTAGTGCAGGATGGGCCAAGTGCTTGCATCTCTGCCATCCGCATGGGGCTGCTGGCTCCTGGCTCCAGCCTGGCCATTGTGGCCACCGGGCGAGTGAACCAGGAGATGCAACATTCTCTGTCTCTGACTCCCTCTGGCTCTGCCACTCTGCCTTTAAAATAAACACATCAAACCTTTTAATTTTTTTTTAAGATTTATTTTTTATTGGAAAGGCGGATATACAGAGAGGAGAGACAGAGAGGAAGCTCTTCTGTCTGATGATTCACTCCCCACGTGAGCGCAATGGCCGGTGCTGTGCCGATCCGAAGCTGGGAACCTCTTCTGGGTCTCCCACACAGGTGCAGGGTCCCAAAGCATTGGGCCGTCCTTGACTGCTTTCCCAGGCCACAAGCAGGGAGATGGATGGGAAGTAGAGCTGCCGGGATTAGAACCAGCACCCATATGGGATCCCGGCGCGTTCAAGGCAAGGACTTTAGCTGCTAGGCCACAGCGCCGGGCCCACACATCAAACTTTTTAAAAGTCCATTTTCCTAGAGAGGGAAACAGGCTTGGGGCCTATCCAGCCAGAGTCATCTTGTTGGCTTCAGAGCCTGTGCAGGACCTGTCTGCCCATCACAGCAGGGCGAGGTGCTGCTAGAGCTGCAAGCAGTACTCTTGCAGTTACTTGTCCGTGTATCAGCAGGGGACAGTGCAGAGCGTCCATGGTTCCCCAGTGTGATGTCCATGAAAATGTGCCATTCCCATCTTCTTTGGGAGAGCTTTCATCAAGTTCTTACCTCAAGAGCAAAGTCATGTGGTGTCCCCTCACAGGGAGATATGGAAGGACAGGTCCCCCAACTGGTGACAGAGCGAACGCTGGGCTTCCCGGGATGCCTTTGCCAAGTCGTTCAGATCACAGGCTCTACTATTTTGTCTGCTTGGCCCACCATTTAACAGTTGTGTTATTCTTGGCATGCTACATCACCACCCTGAGCCTCAGTTTGCTCATCTTGATAACGAGAGAGAGCCTCATAAACTTACCAGCGATGTAATGACACCGCGGCACTCCTGTCCCCACCTGCAGTGTGGACACAGGCACCAACCCTGCCTCGATCCAGGCTGTGCTGAGGTCCACACCTTACTGGTCTGCCACCTCTGGGAAGTGGCAACCTGTGGGACAGGGGGCTGCCTCCAGCTTTTATTTTGTCTATTCAGAAGGTATGAGCTGGCCTCTGTCTGCTGAGCACCAGTGTAGGCTGGGTGACCTGGCTGGCTTCCAGGTACAGTTCACTGTGGTGTGGAAGGGATGGGCAAGGGTACTTTTCCATGTCCCATCAATATTCAGTAATGGACAGAGAAGATCATCTCAGGAACTTCAAGGAAATAGAAATCAAATGTCCCCACAATAGCCAGGGTGGGGCCAGGCTGAAGCCTGGAGCCTGGGTCTCCATCTGTGTCTCCCACATGAATGGCAGGGGTCCAACTGTTTGAACCAGCAGTTGCTGCCTGCCAGGGCATGCTTTAACAGGAAGCTGGAATCAGAGCAGAGCTGGGACTCCAGCCCTGTCCCTTTGATGGGCATGCTGGAGTCCCACGGAAGGTCTTGATCACTGTACCAAATACTCACACCCAGAAATCTCTGTGTGTGTGTGTGTGTGTGTGTGTGTGTGTGTGTGTGTGTGTGTGTGTGTGTTTGCTTGAGTGACAAGAGGCAAAGTAGAAAACATCCCACTCAGATACTTTTTAGAGCAGGGAACAGATTTTTTTTTTAAATGCAATCGGTACAACAAGTAATAGCAAATGTATTTTTGTTCTGTATTCCTCCAGTTAAGGGAAAGGAAAAGAAAGGGGAGAAAGAAGATGGGGAAACAAACAAAATAAAACAGAGGCACAGAGGGTGAAGGAAGACACTTGGGAAGGCCAGGGCTGCACCTTGGGGCATTGGCACAGCCGCAGATGGCCTTGTTGGAGTCTCTGACTGCAGCTCAACTGACTCAGTCAAGGATGCAAGGAGTACCCCCAAGGCAGGAGGCCTGTGGGGTAGGCGTGCTGGGTCAGGATCATGCCAGCTCTGTCCTAAACCTCGGGGGGAACCAAGGCACAAAGCTGACAGAGCTTCAGCCTCTCTGAGCTCCCATCCCAGTTGGAGAGGCAGACACGTAAATAATGATTCTAATAAAAGTCAGGCTGCTCTAATTACTATAATAAAAGTTCAAACAAAATGCATGGAGGAGAGATTAATTAACTCTGACTAGGAGATCCAGTGCTGCTTTGTGGCTATGAGTGATGAGGCACCCTAGAGCAGGTGCAGGATTGCTGAGGTCGAGCAGGCAGAGGTAGTGCTGCGGGGATGACAAGTGGGGTTTCAGCTCCAGCTGAGCTGCTTCTTGGCTCTGTGTCTTTGAGTAGGTAGCTTTACCTCTCTGAGCCTGTTTCTATATCAATGAAGGAAGAGTAACAGTGTTCTGTGTCTCATAGGGCTATTGCATCATTGATGCTGTGTTTTAGAGTATCACTTGTTAAACAAATGTTAAAAGTAGCATTGGGCATGGTTGTCGTACAATGATTACGACCCCTTGGTGCATTACACTTCTGTTTTATCAAGATTGGTTTTCTTTATTTGAAAGGCAGAGTGACAGAAGTAGAAAGTGAGAACTTCCACCCATTTGCTCTCTCCCCAAATGATCACTGTGGTCTGGGTTGACAGCAGAATCCAGAGCTCCGTCTAGGTCTACCATATGGGTGTCAGTGGTGTGGGTACCTGGGTCATCTTCTGTTGCTTTCCCAAGCACATTAACAGGGAGCTGGACCAGAAGTAGTGAAGCCCGGACTTGAACCAGCATTCATATTGGGATGTCAGTGTGGTTGCTTAATCTGAGCTGCCACAGTGCCAACTATCTGTATGATATGAATTGGAATCCAGTCCAATCCATCTCTGGGACCTGAAGAACCCTCCCCCCAGGAGGATCAGATGGCACATTTCGTTGCACCCTGCAGCTGTCCATGGTGCAGCCTCACCAGTCAGGCTTCGGGGGATGTGACTAGAAAGGCTGGTGGGGCTGGATGCAGACTGAGCATCAGTAAGTGCAGATGTTGAAGCAGGTGCAGGCACCTGTCAGCAAACTGTTCACGGGCTCCTGCATGGAGACATTGCTTCAGGTGCAGGAGCAGGAGATGGCTCTGATAGAAGGTGTCAGGGCATCCTGCTGAGATGTGAAAGGTGAAGAGGGGACAGAAGCAGTATAGGCTTCTAAGGAAGGATGGTGATGGGCTAGGGCCTGATGGGAGTTCAAATGGACACAATACAGGCAGGGCTTGCGGGGCTAGAGCAGATGTGGGTGCAGATCCTGCTGTGTCAGTTAGTGACTACAGGACCCAAGCACTGTGGGCAGCATCTTCCTACACAGAAAACTGATGTGCAAAGGTTAAGACATACAGCTTGCACAGAGATGGGAGAGAAAATCCCTCCATGTTGGCGGTAGGGCGCATGAAGTGGACCCTAGCAGGAGTGGCCAGGCATTGCTGGCAGCTGGTTGTGTCTGTTCCCTGCCACACACTGCAGTGCCAGGGCGTGGGCTCCAGGATTCAGAGCAGCCCATGAGCGGTGGGGAGAGAGGTGAGCCGTGACACGCCAGGGTGCTCTGCAGTTACATGGAGTGACCTGCGAGATGCTTCTGGACCTCCAAACACCAGCGGGCATAAAAGAGGACACTGTGGGATTCTCTTTTCAGCATTGGGCAATGGCAGTGAATGTCAGAAGAACCATCCCTCATGCAGAGAGCAGCTGAAGGATGTGCTGTGTGATCTCTGTTTGTTGTGCAAATTCTCTGACCTTGCCCTGTGTGTACTTATTTTCACAATATATTCTTTAAATGCTTCCTCTGGGGCAAGCATTGGGGCACAGCTGGTTAAGCCGTTGCTGGGAGTTACTGCATGCAGAATTGGCATTCCTAGGACTGAATTCTACCTCTGCTTCCAATCTAGCTCCCTGCTAATGTGCCTAAGAAGCAATGGAAGATGACCTATATGCGTGGATTCCTGCCAATCAGCCTACATAGGGAACCTGGGTGGAGTTCTTGGCTCTTGGCTTCAGTCTGACCCAACCCTGGCTGTTGTAGGCATTTGGGAAGTGAACCAGCAGATGGTGGGAGGTATACAAATATGTCTTTCAAATAAATAAATAGTTTTTTAAAAGAAGTCTCTGTGTTCCCCATCCCCCAAACTGATTTCAAGCCTTGTGACTTGGAGCAGCTGGGCAGGCAGCATCAGTAGCCACCTAGAACAGGAACACCAAAGTGGCAGCCAGGTGTGAACTGAGAAGAGCTTTCTGAGGTTGGGGAGAGTTCTGGCTGCCTGCAGGGTGGCAGGAAAGCTGTGGACTGGGGGGTCTTGGTGGTATGTGCATGGGGTCTCAGGACAGGCCGAGTGGGGAGGAGATTCTGGTGAGGTCTCTAGATGGGGATTTACGGCAGCATTGTGCAGTTGGGATGTGCAGAGCAAGGACAGCAACGGACGTACAGGGTTTATGGGGCAAGCAGAGAGTGATGATGCACTAAGGAGGCAGGAGAAAGGACTCAGAGCTGAGGGAGACACCCAAGAAGGGGAGAGCTTCGTAAGATGGTGGCCAACAGGACCAGGAGTAGCCAAGGCCAAGTTCCATCATTTCAACCATCGCCATCACCAACACCTGCTTTCTCTGAAGTCTTCCCTCTTATACGGACTTTCTGCTCAGTCACTCTGTCCTTCTCCAACCTCACTGCCCAGCCCCCACCAACACTGGCCCATGTAGGGGGTTGTCCTAACCTGGATGCAGAACTTTATCTTCACCCCATTTGACCATCTTCTGTCTGTGCCAAGGGCAGTGGAGACAGCCAGGCTCCCTGTATGGCCCAAAGGCAGGTCTGATAGGGTAGTCAGCTGGCCACCCCAAGCCTGCAGGCATTGCCAAATGGGGGCGCCTGTAACATTTCTTTTGAATATTGGTTTGAATGGCAGAGCAAGAGAGAGAGAGGGAGATACATCTGCTGGTTATTCCCCATATGCCCACAGCAACCAGGGCTGGGCCAGGTCAAAGTCAGGAGCTAGGAACTCATTTTGGGTCCTCTCACATGAGTGGCAAGGGCCCAAGTACCTAAGCCATCGTCTGTTGCCTCCCAGGATGCACATCAGCTGGAAGCTGGATGAGCAGAGGTCCTGGAGCTGGAACCACAATACAGATACAGGATGCAGGCATGCCAAGTGGCAGCTTACCCTGCTGTGCCACACCTCCTCCAACCTGCAGTTCTAAACAGGGAAAAGCAGACTCATAAGCAAAGGAACATCTGTGCTTCTAGCTGAGTACCTGCATCAGACAGGTGGAAGATCACACACAACGCCCTGTGGGAGGGCTGCGATCGTGACCTTCACTTTATAGATGGGGAAACTGAGGCACCAAGGGGCTCAGCCCCTTGTTCAAAGTCTCACCTAGGAGATGACAGGCTGGGACTTGAAGACACACACATGGCTCACACTCTGCCATCTTTCAGGAAATATTGCATTTTCTGTGCACCAAAGGAGAGACTGTGGAAAGCTATGCATAACCCAAATCCACAGGCCCTTCATTTGAAGCCCCTCTTGATGGCTTGGCTGACAATTTATTTCCTTTCTCTATTCCATTTGGTTCGGGGAAATGCTGAGATGAGTTACACTTCCCTCAGGCCCACCACGACCAGCTGCAGGGAACTGCTGTGGATAACGTGGTGGCCTGCTCAGTCCGTAAATTTCACTGGCCAATAACATTGCATTTGCTTTATTTTATTGACCCTGCCATAAAACTGATCCCGGACCCCACATTTCCCACTGAGGCAAAAATCAGAGTCTGTCTTGATCAGGATTTTCTACTGCTCTTCGGATCAGGATTATGCAGGGGTCCTTGGGTGCTAGACAGGGCTGGCTGGTTGCCCTTCCGTTTCTCTGCTCCCCCTACTCCCCTGGGGCTCCTCAACAGTTTCCTCACTGAGTTTAGACTTCAGAACAGACAGGAAGGGCAGTGCCCTTATGTATCTTTCTTTTCCCACTCTGAGATCACCCCTATGGCCTGCACAAGGACAAGAAGGATGGAGAGAAGCGACACACTTTCACAGACACCTGGGCATGTTTTGCAGGCACAACCCTCCAGCCAGTGCAGGTCCCAAACAAGCCCAGGAGGTATCGCCGTGGTGGCATTGTGCACTCTCTGAAGCTTCCTGGAGGATCCAGGGCAAGGGCGATCTGATGGCCCAGAGGACCCTGTGCCCCTTAGTAGAGAGAAAGGATGAGGATTGCTGTGAGTTGGGGGTCTGCAGCCTGTGCAATGAACCATGCCCTTGACTTTGGTCCTTGGGCGGGTTAGGGTAGCTGTGTGGTCCACCTTGGCTGGATGGGCCCTGCCTCTTCTTCAAGTGAGAGAACTATCCAGGTGTCCTTGCAAAGAGTTGCCCAATGTCAGAGGGCCACGGGTAGAGAGGAGTGGTGACACTGGGTCGGAGAGTCCTGTACTGTTAGAGTTCAAGGTTAGAAATAATTTCCCTGGAGACACTGCTTCTGAAAGGTTGGCATGTTCCTTAGGAATTAAAAGTGTGTAAACACTGCCACCCAGGACAATGGTTTGAATCCCCGCACTGGCTCTAACCAGCTGTGCTGCCTCAGGCAGGTAACTTGCTCTCTCTGGCGCCATCAGCAGGAGTGACAAGAAGCCTTTTGTAGAACTCGATGAGTTCTCATGCATAAAGGGTTTGCATGCACTCAGTACTTATCACACATCCAGGGTTACCCACATCATTGTGTCTGCCGCCCCAGGGCTTCCCAAACTGCCCACAGAGCGCAGCGGCCCATGCAGAACATCAGCACGCGCGTTCACGCGCCTTCAGGTGCTCTTGTTCTGATTTTCTTCAAAACAGTAATTTTTAATTAAGTGATCACTAATGAGCAAAATAATTTTGCCATGTAATTTTTAAAAAAAGATTTGTGTATTTGAAAGGCAGAGTTACAGAGAGAGAAGGAAAGACAGAGAAGGAGAGATCTTTTCTACTTTTTTTAAAAAAAGATTTATTTTTATCTGAAAGGCACATTTAACAGAGACTGGAGGAGAGACAAAGAGAGAAGGTCTTCCAACCCCCTGTTCATTCCTCCAATGGCCACAAACGGCCACCTGACTCAAAGCCAGGAGCTTCTCCCAGGTCTCCCACGTGGGTGTAGGGGCCCAAGGCCATGTGCTGCTGCTTTCTCAGGCTCACGGGAGGGAGCTGGATGGGAAGTGGAGCAGCTAGAACTTGAACAGGTGCCTGTATGGGACTCTGGCACTATAGGCAGCCCCAGATGATTTCCTTTTTTATGATTTATTTTATTTTTATTGGAAAGTCAGATATACAGAGAAGAGGAGAGAGAGGGGAAGATCTCAATCCAATGATTCACTCCCCAAGTGGCTGCAACTGCTGGAGCTGCACCGATCAGAAGTCAGGAGGCAGGAACCTCTTCTGGGTCTCCCACATGGATGCATGGTCCTAAGGCTTTGGACCATCGTTAACTACTTTCCCAGGCCACAAGCAGGGAGCTGGATGGGAAGCGGGGCTACTGGGATTAGAACCGGCAACCATATGGGATCCTGGCACATTCAAGGTGAGGGCTTTAGCCACTAGGCTACCACATCAGCCCCCCTCAGATGATTTTCAAACCCTGGTCTAGTCCAGTCAGACACCTTTCTCTTCATTACACCCTTGTTCTCTCTTGAGCCAGGTTTTTACAGTTCTGAATGCTCTAGAACCAGACCTTCTCTCCAATGCTGGACAAATGTTACCGTCTGTGCTGGCTCCAGGCCTTGCTTTCCATGACCAAACTTGGGGAACTGGCTGGGGTCCAGGATTTGTGGGAAGACCTGACTTCTCATTTGGACTATACCACTTGCCAGCTGTGTGGCTTCAGGCACATCTTTTAGCTGATTTGAGCCTCTTGCCCTACTGTGCGTAGATAATGGGGCCAATTGAATAAAAGTACACACCATTGACCTTTGCTTCTTGCTTGTCTCTGCTCATTCCCCGTGGGTCTTCACTCTGTTGGTTATCCTCACATTTAATAAAGAAGGTTCTGGAAGAAGAACCTCATCCTAACCCTTAGCTAAGCCTGCCCTTAAAAGGCTTGTGGGGAGTGGCTCGCCAGGACAAAGGACATTGGCATCTGTCTTACTTTTCATTCACTTTTTCAAAAACATATTTATTTATTTTATTGGCAAGTCAGATGTATAGAGAGGAAGGAGAGACAAAGAGAAAGATCTTCCGTTGGACGATTCACTCCCCCAAGTGGCTGCAATGGAAGAACCTGAGCCCATCCAAAGTCAGAAGCCAGGAGTTTCTCCCAAGTCTCCCACACAGGTGCAGGGTCCCAAGGCTTTGGTCCATCCTTGGCTGCTTTCCCAGGCAACAGGCAGGGAGCTGGATGGGAAGTGGGGCCACTAGGATTAGTACCAGCGTCCATAGGGGATCCTGGCGTGTACAGGTGAGGACTTTAGCTGCTAGACTACCACACCGGACCCTTCACTCACTTTAAGCATGTGTGAAGCATTTGTCTTTCAAAGAAACTTGTAGAAGCACTGCAAATTAGACATAACTGGTCCCACATTTGGGGTTCATTCCCTCAGCCACTATGAGCGTCACAGCCCTGTCCCTGTCAAGTCCAAATTCACATCTTCAGAACAACCTTGGAGGACAAAGATGCTGCATGAATAGTTTGTTTTGCTCTATGAACATGATGTAACAAGCTTGCCATGTCTTTCTGAAGTTCCCCATCACTGGGAACAGACACATGAATCAATGCTGGCATTGACAGAAATATTAAATACACAGGCACATGGGCTCGCTTATTGCCTTTGGTTACCACTTGGGGCTGTTGGCCCATGAATGATCCTTCTGGCAGAAGATGGAAGGAAGGCTGTGGCCCTTCATCTCCTGTGGCCCAGAGTAGGCATTGCCTAGACATATGGGCTCTGTGTGGAGATGTGATAGGAGTGTCAACCAGTGTGGAGATGTGATGGGGGTGTCAGTCAATGTGGAGATGTGATGGGGGTGTGAGCCTGTGTGGAAATGTGATGGCAGGGTGTGTGTGTAGGGGGGTGGAAATCAACCAGTGTGGAGGTCTGATTGGGGAGTTGGCCAGTGTGGAGATCTGATGGTCGGGGGAGGCTGCCTGTGTGGAGATCTGATGGGGCGGGGATAAATCAGCCAGTATAGATAGAGCCAGATGGTGGGGAGAGCCGGTCAGTGTGGAGATCTGATGGGGTGAGAGAGTGGGGACTCTGTATGGAGAACTATTGCTTTGCTACAGGAAGCTGAACACTTGCAATACCCAGGCTGCACATGCCTTCTTGGGTGGTTCCTTTCTCTTCTTATCCTTGCTGAGGTTTGCTTTGTCGTCCCTTCAAGGGTGTTGGACTTGCTCTCCGCTCACTGGGTTGAGGCTGTCTTGCAGTGCTGGTGCCTGGCACCAGCTGGTTTCAAACTGGAGTCGGCCTGTCTGTTTGCATGTTGAAAGCTCAGCTCTTTAGCTGTACATGGGGGACAACAGCAGCCTCCCCATGAGAAGCTCTGCCAGCCCCCAGCTGCGCTCAGAACCGTGCCCTGTATTGCCGAGGAAGCAGTGCTGGAACTAAGCCAGGAGCCCGGGGTCTGTTGGTGCTGCTGTGCCTGCATTGCATGCCCACTGGGTGCTGCTTACAGGTGGTGACATTCAGCTGGTCCTTAGAGAGGCGCGAAGTTCTTCATGTAGAGAGAGCATGCAGCAGTGGAGAGCCTGAGGGCCAGAGCAAAGCACATTGCCCAGGAGATAACGGTAGCCTGCAGGAGGACTTTCTGGAGAAGGTGGGATGGGCCAACAGGTATCCAGGTACAGTGGGAGGGAGGTATGGTAAGAGGAAGGAGGCAGGGAGAGAGCCGAGGGGCGAGGGTGGGGTGGAGCACATGTAAATCTCAGCTCCTTCTGCTCATAAAGTTGCCCAGACGCATATTTCTGTCAGTTTCATATTAACATTTACATAACAAGTAGATTGAGAGATTGCATTATTTACATATATATGGAGGCTGGCTGGAGCTGGGGATCCTCGTGCCTGCACATGACGTTTTATTGATTAATAAATTAGACACTTACAGATCAGGCACAAATCAAATCCATCCATTTTAGACACCCATCAGGTGCAAATGAATGTAAATTGGTGGCTTCATTTGCATACGGAAAGCAAACCATTTAGCTATCATTTGTCACCAACACCCTTGAGAGGCTGTAATTTGCTTAGCGAGGCAGTCTGCAGCAGGGCCCCGCCCCTGCGCTCTCTGGGTTGACTTTTGAAAATGTCTGCTGGCAGGGCCACCAAGGGGCTGCCTGGGGAAGGCACCTGTTTCCCCTCCCCTCCTCCCATGATGAAGCACTTGCCTGGTCCCAGAGAGGTGGAGAAGTGGGAGGAGGAGAGTCCAGCCAAGGTCAGGGAAGGGAGGACCCAGGTGGCTAGAACTGGAGGGAAACTGAAGTCAGACTAGAGGAAGGCTGGCTTTTGCAGAGGAGGAACTAGAGTGCAGAGAAGGGAAGTGGCTGGCTTAAGGTCACACAACAAGGTAGACACCAAGCTAAGACCAGAACCCGGGGCCCTTGACCTAAATTCAGCCTTTCCTCCATGAAGTCACTTTGGCTGTTTCTGACAGGAAAGAAAGGAGCAGGGGCTGGGACTTTGACAATCCTTGCCCACTTAGTCTGCCTCCTGGGGAGAGACTGGAGGTACAAGGGAAGAAGCTGCTGGCAGCACCAGGGCGTCTAGAGAGCATCCCCTGCGCATGCCTGTGCCGACCACCTCTGCAGCCCCGGAGCTCCTTTGTGGCCAGCGAGAGCTGCTCACTGCTAGTAAAAGACAGCTTTGAGGCTGCTTGGCATGGGGAGAGAGTCAGCAGGAGAACCTCCTCCCAGCCCCTCAGGCCTGCCTGAGTGAGCCAGGTCATGGAGCAAAATGCAGAAGGTGACAAGCAGATCAGGCTGCCCGTGGGAGCAGAGGAGAGGGCTGCAAACATGCGTGTGTGTGTGAGCATGTATGTGTGTGTGTGCATGCATGAATCAGCATTGAGGAAGGTAGCTAGTCCACAAGACAGGTTACCAAGGCACAGCTGGACAGAGCAGGCATCTGGCCGATCGGTCCTGGTTCTGGGTCTGCTGCTGGATGCCAGGGAATAGTTGACCCCAGTGGAATTTTCTGTTTATAACTCATGTATGTTTTGCGTAGTTTAGCTTTTATTTAATCTTTAAAACTTGTTCCTTCCTGCATGCTAAGAGAATAGGCTAATGGGAGTGTTACCCCCCAGGCTTGCTGTATCCTTGTTGTTCACAACTATAAGGAAACCTGCATGTTGTTGTTTTCCTGGAACTGGCGGGGCGGTGGGGAGTGAATGAGGTGTGGAAGGCCCCTCCCTGCTCCTGCAAAGCAGCGTGGGAAGGCCCAGCTGGGAGTGCTCAGTTGTGTCTCACCATCTCTGTGACTTTGGCCGGTGCACACACCCCCTCTGTGCCGCTGTGGAGTTAAGAGTCCCAGAGTTCACCCAAGCCCCTGGGCTCCTGCTGAGGGAGGGGCTTGGTGCCACTGGCATGGGAAACACTGGAGGTCTCAGATACCTTATCCTTTCACAGCAGGCCTGAAGCAGGGCTGGGATAGGCACCCATGGGTGTGGAACTGGTTTTGCATCTGCTAACTTAAAGTCTTGTAATCCTGCTTCAGACAGCAAGTGGCAGTCAAACACCTGCCATGTAGCAAGCAAGCCTTTTCTTCTTCACCGTTTGGAATCATGGGGCCGGGGCAGCAGCTTAGACTGGGGACTGGGTGCCTGCGCAGCCACTCAGTGCAAGAAGGGATGGAGTTGAGGATTGGGGTCCTCCAGGGCTCATCAAAGGGAAGACGGGAGAAGTTCAAATTCACCATTCACGAGGAAGGCAGGTTAACAGATAACTTTGTTATTTTATTTTTTTACAGATTGATTTATTTGGAATGCAGAGTGACAGAAAGGGACAGACAGAGAAATGGAGAGAGAGAGGTCTTCTATCCCCTAGTTGACTTCCCTGATGACTACAATAGCAGGGTTAGGCCAGGATGATGCCAACAGTCAAGAGTCAGGAACTCCACCTGGGCCTCCAACATGGCCAGCAGGGACGCCAGCCTTTGGGCCATCATCTGCTGCCTCCCAGGCACATTAGAAGGAAGCTGGAGGAGAAGCAGAGCAGCCAGAATTTAAATAGCTGCTCTGATACAGAATGTGGGCATGCCAAGCAGCTGGTTTCATGTGTTACCCTACAATGCCAACCCCTGATAAGTTCATTTGGGGGCAACACGTTTTGAAAGTTCATATGCATGGGCGCTTTTCAAAAAGTTCATGGAAAATGTACATTTTGAGAAAACTATGCGTGGATTAAAAACTTCTAAACAAATATTTATTATTTATATATTTGAACAACAGAGTTAGAGAAAGGGAGAGAGAGATCTTCATCTGTTGATTCACCCCACAGATGGAAGCAGGTAGGGGCAAGGGCTGGATGGTGCAGAATCTAGGAACCAGGAGTTTCTTCTGGGTCTCCCTTGTAGATACAGGGGCCCAAGTACTTAGATCCCTCCATGGATAGTCTTGTAGCTTGTTGCAATGTCTGTGTTCCTTGGCTGCATATTCTCCTGCCAGGGGTTCCCACACCTGCCACTCAGGCCCAGTCCCCAGCAACTCCCATACAGGACTCAGACCCTCACATGACACAGGCTGTCATGCCCCGTCCCTGCCTCTCTTGTTGCCTGCTTATAAGCCAGCCATTTCCAGTTGTGGTGCTCTACCGTAGTGGACAGGGGACCCAAGATCCTTAAGCAGTGATCCAACAGGAGGCTCATACAGGCAAGATTGGTCTGGGGGCTGCCTGGGCCTCCACATGAACACCTAGGGCCTGTATACCCAGGTGTCACCTCCTTGCCAGCACCCTGTATCTGCAGCTAGCTTGGTTCCTGGTATCGCTTCTCTGTTGCTGGGCAGCTGTTCTCTGTTTTTCCCTGCACTGGTGAAGCAAGGTCTCCTGACACTTCCAGCTCTGTGAGGGTCCCTCCCTTCCATTCGCCAGGCAGCACCGCAGCCCCCTCCCTTCCCTTACTTCCTTTACTCTTGGAGAACCTCTTCGGAGGGGGAGCCAAGGTGATGCTGCCCTCGCTGCCTTAAGCTCAGCCAGATCTGGATGGAAGCTCCCTATGTGGACACCCCACCCCTGTTCTCCCATCACCCCTCATCCTTTAAGGGCAGCCCCCCAGAGCATCTTGTTGCTGTTTTGTGAATCTTGAGTGATAATTATATGTATAAAATTCGGCTGCTTAAACCGTTCAGGATTAATCGGCACCAACACACAGAAATGCGCCTTGGCTGTAATTAGCGAGTCCCTGGCAAATGCATTTTACAAAATAACACTTGATTTTAATAACAGGCTGTTAGTATTAGTACACGGTGCCCATTTTATTCCAAATTGTCCAAGAAGCCTCCTTTCTGGGGCCAGCCCAGCCTTGCCGGTAGGTGCTATGGGTCTGAGATCCCGGGTGGTGGCCCCAGTGCCCTCTGCGATGGGGACATCTGTGGTCATGCCGAACATCTCCCCTCCACATCCCCGCCCCTTGGGGCACCTAGAAATCCTCCACTGGTGGCAGATTCCATGTGAAACCACACCCCTCTCATCTGTGTCTTCTGCTCTCCCTGCTCTTTGCTTCCCTGTACCCGACAGCAGGCTTCTGGCACAACCGCCTCCCTTCTTCTCTCCTCCTCTTCCCTCCTGTCCCCCCAGGCCTCTCTCTGGTTCACAGTCTTTGAAGGCCTCGTTGTCTGTCACCCTCTCCTCATGGCTTCTCCCTTCTGGTGTTTTGGGTGCTGTGCTTGTGTCTATCCAACAGCTCCTGAATGCCCTGTCTGCCTGAGCCAGAAGTGAGAATGAGCCCACCCTGTACCCACCTCCTTGGCCCTACTCTTGGCCAAGCATCTGTCTCAAAGACCCTAAAGGAGCCAGCTGGCCAGGGCAGGGCAGAGGAGTGTGTCACGACTCAACGGTGGCTGTCCCCTGTCCAGCTTCCAGAGACCCTTTTTCTTATTGACACTGTAGCTGTAGCAGCACAGAGCCAGCTGCCTGAGCCCCTTGGAGTGCATGGACACGGAAGGCCATTGGAAGGACCTCTCTGGGGAGGGAGGGAGGGACTGGAGGGGGCAGAACAGGAAGTCTAGGAACCTCTGGCTGGGGCTGGGCTGGGCATTGGGAGGGGGCAGGTCTACAGAGAGCAGGCCCCCTTGAAATACTGAGTGTAAACCTCGTGTTGTCTCATCTCACCCCACCCCAACCCCAGCATTGAGCTCGCTGCTTCCCCCTGTAACCTCCCCCACCACCTCTTCTCTTAGACAACCAGGTGGAGGCCGGAGTATCGCACCTGACGCCTCCTCCCCAGGCTGACCCTCCGCAGCCCCTCTGCCTCCTGCCTCACCCTGCACTGCCTTGTTGTTAAGTACCCCCTGTTTCCCCCTAACCAGCTGACAAAACCAAGGCAGGCATTCATCACTCTGTTACTGAAATCCTTCCAGGGAAAGCCCTGCCCACATCTGCAACCTTGTCTCCTACCTTGTCTACATAACCTTCATATGCGGGACCCACCACACTGCCCTTGTACATGCTGTTCCTTCTGTATGAAATGTTCTTCCTTGACCCCTTCCCCTAGGAGCAACTGTGGTACCTGCCTCGGTGTTTGGCACGTGTTTGTTGAATGAATGATAGATTATAAAATATTTATGTATTTATTTATTTGAAAGCTAGAGACAGAGATCTCCCATCTGCTGGTTTGCTTTCCACAGCAAAGGGTGTGACTGTGGGGGTGGGGTGAGCAGATCAGGGCCCGTACCGCCTGGGTGGGAGTCCTGGCCCCTCTGCTCATCAGTGTGGAGCAGTCATCTCAGCTCACTGAACTCCAGGCTCCTTCCTTCTAAGGGTGGCTGCTGTTACAGGAGACGGCTCATCCCAAGGCCTTGTCTGACTACAAGAGAAAATTAGACGCGAGTTGGAGTGGTGAGCAAGGCAGCAGAGTTTAGTGGAGAGAAATCCACTTGCTGGACGGAGCAGGCTTCACAGGAAAACACTGAGTCCCAGCCTGTATTCAGACTGGAGTTCTTATGGCTGTGTGTATGGGTATCCGGAGTGACTCTTGATGAAGAGCAGGGGAGAGGGCTGGGACCCACCTCACAGTGTTAACCAAACAAGGGCAGATGTTGCTCAGCCTCCTGGCTTACTCTTGCTTTGTCCCTCCCTCCACATTTTCTTCTACCCTTCTTACACACACTGACTCATGTTTGCCCAGCTCCCTCCCATTAGAGGAATCAACTCATTCATTCATTCATTCATTCATTCATTCATTCATTATTCTCTGGGCTCATAGTTTCTGAGTGTGTGAGTTGCAAGGCCTGAAAATATAGTAGTGAATGCTACTGATGCTAGAGATGCTGAGATCAGGGTCTGACTTGAAAGGGGTGGTCCCCCTCTTTCTTCTCAGCCCTGCAGACCTACCCTAGTTAGCACCCATAGGGTCTCCCCTAGACTGGGTCTTGCTCCATGTAGTCTATGGGGCTCTCTGCTCCCTACTGCCCCATATTCTCAACCCCCCCCACCCCTGGCTGATCCAGCCTGTTGGCCTCAGAGCCACTCATGGCACTGTGTGATCCTGAGGGAGAGCTGCAGGGAACAAAAGTTGTGCACTGTTCTTTGGGTTGACACTCAAGATCAGCGATAGGAGAAGGAGAAGGAACACAGTCCAGGTGAAACTGAAATGGTCTCATCGTCACAGGCTCCCAGAAGTGTTGTGGGGTCATCAACCTAGGGCATTGGAAACTGCCTCCAGCAGCTTTCCCTGGGCATTTTAACAGGTGCCCACCCTGGGCTGGGTTCTGAGGGGTGAAGGAATGAGAACCCCGGCTCTTTTTGACATTAACCCTCCCTAGGTCATATAGAGAGGAGGCAATGCAAGAGGTGAACATGCCACCAAGATTTGGATCTAAACTCGTCCATTCCTTAAGCTGGTAAGCCCAGCAACCTGCTTGAAGTTTGGTACATCAGTTTCTATTTAGACAGTGGGATGAGTAATATTTACTCCTTATGGATGTTCAGTCATGAGCTGTGTGCCAGGCATGGGAGAGAGAGCAGGGAATGGAATAATGTTGGTGCCCCATGGACATCGTTCAGCACATGCTGATTAAAGAGCATATTGTGAGTATTCATGGTTGTTCTTGTCCTCTGGTCCAGTTGTGGTGTTAGATGAGGCTCCAAGAAAGCCAGACAGTCACCCATGTTCACACAGCAAATTGGGAGCTGGCTGGATATGTTGATGTCCAGATAAGGCTTTTCACAGGTTACTACCTGCTTCTGCTAAGAAAGGAGTTAGTTGTGAGACCAGAGCTGGGAGGAAGTGGGCAGTGGGCAGTGGACAGAAGACAGACTTGATCTACACTTGCTCTCCTCTGAACTACTGTGAACTTTGATGGGGAAGAGAGGGGTGTTCGTTTCTGTTTCATCACTCATTGTCTGCGTTAATTGAATGGAGATAATCCCAAAGTGCTGCTAATCCCATAAACCCTTCAGCTAGTTCTGCCACACACACACATACACACACACACTGTACCATCTTGAGTGTGTGTTGAGTGGGGAGGTCTTAGGGCATGGTGGGGAGTGGGGCTGCACACCAGGTAGAATGCAGGTGCCAGAGAGATGCAGAGATAACCAATCACTGGGGAAAGCTAGCTGTGCAGGTGAAAAGGAGCTTGAGAACCTTACCTGCACTTGTCCAGGGTCCGTGGCAGGGAGCAAGACTGGAGGCCATGGAGCAGAGAAACTGTGTGACTGGGAAAGTACCTGAAGTTAGATATGCATCCTTGGAGGGCTTTGCCTCCGTCTCCTGAGAGTTCTGTCTGGTATAGCCTGGGTCCTCCACCTGGGAGCTGTAGCATCACCTCCCTGAGGTGTGTGACAAAGCAGGGCTGAGGCTAGTTCCCACTCCCTGACCCTTGAGGTCTTTCAAAGACCAAGTGTTGATTCTATGAATAGAGTTAGGCTGGGATTTCATGTCCTTGGGAGTGCCCAATGAGGGATTCGTCGAGTGCTCTGATTAGAATACCACAAACAGGGCTACCCTTCTAGGCAGGGGCAGATCCCTGGAGCAGAAAGTTCACTCCTACAATGGTGGGCACTTCCTCTCCTTCTTGTTCACTTGGGTACACCTCAACATCCCCACCAGGGCCTAGAGAGGAGATCCTTGGACACAGTTAGAGAATGGCCTTGGGCAGGATGGAGAGCACATTCCAAATGAGAATGAGAGTTACAACCTGGGTTTTCCTAATGAGAAGGAGGCCAAGTTCCAGGGAGCAGGAGGGGTTTTCCCAAAGGGACAGAGGCTCAGGTGCGAGCAGGACAGCCCTTAGTCAAGGAGGGTCGCCAGGGAGACAGCAGCAGCAAGATGGTGGGAGGAAAACGCCGTTGGTAAGTGATTTCTGGATCACAGCAAGACAAGTTGTGTGGATGGCTACATGTAGGTAGACAAGAGAGCCACACATGGCTGCTTTGTGGCCTTTCTTTCCCTCCTCTGGTGGCATAATGTGGGCTTGGTAGTGCTGGTTACTTCTTTTTTTTTTTGTTAAGATTGGTTTATTTTTATTGCAAAGTCAAATATACAGAGAGGAGGAGAGACAGAGAGGAAGATCTTCCATCCGATGATTCACTCCCCAAGTGAGCACAACGGCCGGTGCTGCACTGATCCGAAGCTGGTGACTTCTAATGGCTGAAGGTGGCAGCTTTTCTCTCTGCAGGTGTTTTTCCTGGCTTCTTGTGAGTATTTTGGTCTGGGGGAAGTCTGCTTGGTGACCCTCCAGCACTCCTTCCCCCAGCCCTGCCATGGTGGAAATGATTAATTGCAAAGGTCCCAGGTTTATTAAGCACCTGGGGTGACGGCTAGACCCTGGAAGAACCTGGTGGAGCAGGATCCTGGGCCTTCGTCAATGACCTGGAAGACTGGGCTGGGACGGTGCTGATTCGTTGTGCTCAGATTCCCCAGCAGGAAGAGGCTGCGTAGGGTTTCTTGGCCTCGTTCCCTCCCCCAGAAGCAGATTGTGAGATGAGACTTTTTTAAAAGATTTAAAAATTTTCATTGGGAAGGAAGATTTACAGGAGAGAGAGAGAAAGAGAGAGTTCTTCCATCCACTGGCTTACTCCCCAAAAGGCTTCAGCAGCTGGATCTGAACCGATCCAAAGCCAGGAGCCAGGAGCTTCTTCTGGGTTTCCCAGATGGGTGGAGGATCTCAAAGACTTGAACAATCCACTTCTTTCCAGGCCACCACAAGCAGAGAGCTGGAAAGAAAGTGGAGCATCCAGGACAAGAACCAGCAGGCATATGGGATCTCAACACTTGTAAGGCTAATGACAAACCTGTTGAATCACCGTGCTGGCCCCAAGATGAGGATTTAAGTGTCAGTAGTTATGTGGGAGACTGGCCCAGAGAACACTGGTAGATCATGAGGCAAGCAAGGAATGCATCCAGGACATTTTCAAGCCACCTAAGCCTGGGATCAACTGGAGCTCCATCCCATAGGTGAACCCTGAGAATCAGGAAAGGAATGAGAATCAGGTGCTGGCATCAGAATGCAGGTGCTGGCAGCTGGAAGTGTGGTGTGGTGTGGTCAGAAAAGAAAGGCAAACAGCTATGGGCAGGACACCGACAACATCTGTGGGACTGGAATTTAAGCCTCCATCAGTGTGAGCCCCAAGCTCAGGCACTGGCAGCCATGTCTCCCTTTCCTTTTCTTCCAGGGCAGTTGCGTTCAGGGGCCAGAGAAGCCTGCAGTTGTCCAGCCGGGGACCTTTGCAGGGCTCATCAGGGAGAAAGGTGACAGTGGTCAAGTGTGGATGAAGTTCTTCAGCTTGATTCCTCAAGTGCCTTTCTGAACCCCTAGCCCTCTTCACTCAAAAGATGTGTTCAGACAAATCAAACTTCTTTTAGCATGAGTCTGAGTGAAAGCTAAATCAGGAAGGTACGGCTGCAGTAAAAATAAATCACTTAAGCGTGCCCCAAATAAATGATCTTTGGATTATCTGATATTTGGGATTATACTCACCCCATGCAGAATGCCCACGGCTTCTGTGGGCCAAGCAAGCTAGGAACTGCCCAGGTGGCCAGTGCAGAGTGGGGGCTGCTGCTACTGAGTTCCAGAAACGAGACTTACAGCCAGTGGCAGGATGGGCACAGGTGCTGCCTTAGTGAAGTGAGAGCCACTGTGGAAAGCAGGGATCCTTTGCCAACGTTCCCTGGTTGGCCACTTCTGCAGAAAGTTGCAGGTGTTGTGGAGTGAGGGCTGAGGGGGTAATAGGGAAGAGATTAAAAGGATATGTGGTCACAACAGTTAAGAAGAATCTGGTATTGGCAAAATCAAACATTTTTAAATATTCAAAGACCCAAAGTCAAAGTTTTACTTCCTTCGGATCTTTTATCTCATTTGGATGATATACATATAAAATATACACCACTATATAAAAATATGCATGCTCTCTGGTGGCAAATTACAATGCATAGTAACACAAGGATACTGAAAAACTTCCCTGGAAAATGGAGTTCACTTCAGTACAGAAATATTTAATGTTCATCCTTTTTTAATACACACTTCCATGACTTTTTGAATACTCCTCATAGTATAACAATACATGTGTATATATTTAATGTATTTCCGTACATACATATGTACATATAAATGCATGCTTTTGCATGTGGACAGCACTCAGACTTTCCCTGGCATGCCGGGTCCTGGTGACTTAACACTGGCCACCTTCCGCATGGCCTCTCTGGCAAGACCCCTTCCTCCTTACCCCTGCCCCATACCTCCACAAGCTCACCTGAGTTTCCAGACCTCCAGATCCATGCACACACTGCTCCCTCTGCCAGACACTTCCCACCCCACCAAGGCCCCCATAGACTTTGATGAACTGACTTGCTTTTCAAGACTCAACCTGGATGTAATCTTTGGGACATTTTCCTTAAACTTGCCAGACCACCTCCTGGCCTACGCCATGGCTCCTTGCTCCCCTCTGCTATACTCTGCTTGCACAGACTGCAGAAATCGGCTCCTGGCTCTGCTCTTGGTCGGTGATCCGTCTCCTGCCTCCAGATGGTTGGCTCCATGAGGGCAGGGATCGCTTTTATTTCTATTTGCCTGTGGGAAATGCTTGAAACCATGTGTTAAATGAAAAAGATGGCTCTTGCCTGCTCCAGCTGTGCTGCCTTGCTTCCTTTGATGAGTGATGAGCGATCTCTAAGCACTTGCGCTTGGCAAAGAATGGCTGCAGTGTTCTCTCTCCCAGCACCCTGACCTCTGGGGCCCTTGTTCTGGACCCCACCTCAGGAACCCAGTCACTAGAGCTGCAAGCATCCGTTTCCATTTTGGATCTTCTGAGTCCCTGCCCCTGCCCAGCCAACAGGGGGTCTCCTTTGGCATGGTCCCCCTCATCTCCTAGGCTGGCTCTTGTCTGATCACATGCAGATGCTGCCAGAGTTGGTTTCTTTTTCCTTGGAGATGGCAGTGGTTTTCCCTCCCCAAGGGCTCAGCATAGAAGGTGTGGCAGAAGCTTCTGTGGCCTTGACCCGTGACAAACGCTTGGGTGGGAAACATGAGAGCTGATGAAAGTCATACAGCAGTGACAGGTGCCAGCCATCATGCCTGTCACTCTTTATCGATGATCGGATTCGAGTCTCAGTGGACATGAGGGCTTGGGAGGCAGGCAGCTGGCCCACGTGACAGCTGGGGAAGGATCATCCTTTGCACTCAATGCCGTGTTATACTGTCAGTGCCTGGCCCTCCACACCTTGATTTCCTTACCTCTCCAATGGGACAGCGGCTCCGCCGTAAGGTCTGTTATGACATGCATGTGGCGTCTGGCTCCTAAAAGGCATACATTTTTTAGTCATTATTCATCTTGTCATCGTGGCGGCGGAATCCGAGTGCCTGCCTCCAAGTGTTGGCTTGAAGTTTAATCAGATTCAGAAAGAATCCGCAACCTCTCAGGGCCTGAGCACTTTACGAGTCGGTGATTAAGAATCTGCTGGAGACATGCTCCAACAAATTCAAAACAAAACGAGATGCGACCAGCGTTTCTTCCTTGACAATAACCTCAGGCTGGGCACTGGGCTGGATGTCTTCTCCTTTCTGTTCTCATTTTCTCCTCCTTCAGCTGGTGAGTAAGAGGCAGCATTCATCCCAGTTTGCAGATGAGAAAGCAAAGTTTCAGAGATAACATGGCCTGTGTTAAGAGATAGCCATTTAGCAGTGAGATCCAAGGTGGGGGCTTTGGAGTACTGTGCCCTTGACCTTCCCACCCCACTTGCCCACTTGTTGGTCCAGAGTTCCTGGGCTTCCCTGCGTGCCAAGATGGGCCCTGTCTCAGCACGCCTTTGTGAAGATGAAACAAGCTGCCTTGTGTTCAGGCTTTAGTGCCGTGTCTGACACAGAACAAGCGTTTAGCCAACGGTAGTAATCAAAATCCCTTGTTTTGTGAGGTTACTGAAGACGAAGAGGGAGGTGGAAATCTCTTTTTAGATCATGAACTGAAGCAAGGCAGTCTGAGCCTGGCTCAGGGAAGAGCTTGACGTGTTGGCAGACGTTGTTTTAAGAACCTGGGAGTGCTGATGAGTCAGGGCTCCTGCAGTCCAGTGAAAGGCTGAGCTGCCTCCCACCCCAGGCTCCTGCCACCACAGCCAGCGCCTAGGACGTCACTGCACTCGGGGAGCGGAAGCCGAATCAATGCCACGCATTCCTGACATCATCGCCGCGCGTTCTGCAGTCACACCGGTCCTGGACTGTTTGGCACGTGACGATTTGGAAACTGCTTTACCCTGTGCAGATACAAAGCTTCAGCACTGTGTGATCTTTTCTGTTCAAATTTAGATTCTGCGCCAGGGACATAAGAGGTAGGAAGTCCCACCTGGCATCTGGGAGACCTCTGGCTCCAAGAGTACAAGTGAGCAGGCTGAGTTAGTTGCTCGGCTTCTCCTGGCTGCTTCTGGGATTGCCAAATGCTCTCCCCCTAACTCCACTCCATGCTGGTCTCCTTTGCTATACAAAGCATGGCTGATCTCAACTTTGAGCACAATGACATCTTGGAAGAGGCACTTTTTCTTTGGCCTAGGACAGGGTGATTCAACCACGGGGCAAGGCATCCACTCTCAGATTGGCAGGTGCACATAGGGACATGCTGAGAGACTTGTTGGCAGGCTGGTAGCCTTCCTAAGTCCAGGTGACTTTCCTCAGGGCTTCACTCTCCCAGTGTTGTCATTCTAGAATGTATAGGACATCAGAGGTAGTTTGGCTCCAATGCATGATGTTTCCGGGATAACCTTTCTTTCTAAGAAACTATTCTACTTATGCACCAGGAGCCAGCATGTCTGCTCTAGTCAGAACTCCATAGTTCCAGCTCCCGCACGAGCCTACTTGCCAAGAGAACCAACATTTCTGTCTGTGGTTTCTGAATGCAGCACCTTAGACTATTCGGCCATCCTGACTTCCTGTGTCTGTGGTTTCTATTCCACCTCCTGCCACAGTGGGTGGCTGGAACAAGTTGCCCTTTAAGGTGTCATGAACACACTTAAACTTCTAAGACCTGGGTTCTCACTGGGGCCTCCTCATAAATCAGGCCTAGCCTAGGAGGTCCTGGCTATGGAGAGGAGAGTGGCTTGCATCCATTTGCTCTACCATTTGTTTAGCCACACCCTGTAAGGTCTGAGTCAGTGGGACCCCACAGCGCTTCAAGTGTCCCTGCGCCTGTGGCCTTAGCTGGCAACTGGTGGAGACAGTGAGACTGGAGAGACACAATCCGGGAGTCTCAGCTGGATTTCCCTACCTCTCCCTTCCCCAGGAGGCAGCTCATTCCTGCATGTTGAAGCCCACAGCCACACCCACTGAGAGCCACCCTCCAGGCTCCCTGTTGACAGGACTCCAGGGGCTGGGGAAAGCCAGATTCTCTTCCCTCTTCCCACCGAGTCAAGGGGAGGCTTTTGTGCGGCAACTTCCAGGGTTTCACATTTTAATTTTCAAAAAGGAAATAAATTCTCTCCAACCTTGGCTGTAATTGACTTTGGAGTTGTGACTTTATCATGCAAATGGTTATTTGTGGACTTTTAGAAACCTGCGTCATGGAGCGAAATTACATACTTAGAGACTTCCGAAACCATGGATTATGGTCCCAACAGATCCTAATGGTTCTCTGGGTGCCACTAGGGTATAACGTGAAAATGCATATTTAGAGGATGATTAAAAAGCACAGGAGCACACACGGTGAAGTTCCTTGTACAAAGTGGTGATTAGGTTCATTGTGAGGTTATTTTCTCCTGTTGGGGAACTCATCAACTGATCCAGCCCCCTGCCTCCGCAGAACCCCAGGGAGCCCCGCAACAGGTTGTAAACAACCACAGATGCCAAGCTGCCTGAACCAGCAGACACCTGCCAGGCAGGTCCAAGGCAACAGAGCTGATCCCACGGGTTTGCGAAAGCCACTCAGGCCATCTCTCTAGGACTGTCTCCTACATTTGCCCTGTACCATCATCACGTCACACAGCCTGGTGGTAGTTCATTATGCATCACTGTGACAGGAAACAAGGCTTCCCCCTCCTGGCGAGGGAGGGCAGTTTGCAGGGAAGGGAGCTCTTGCTGCAGGAGGGAGGCCCTGGTCTCACGTCCACCAGTGCCGCTACAAGGCGCTGCTGTGCCTTTGTTTGTTGTGACTCACAAGTATGAGCAATGGAAGATGACTGCGGAGGGCTAAAGGGTGAGGCGGGTCAAGACTCTTGTACACCTATTTCTTGCTCTTGGTGAAAGCAGGTGCATGCTGGTTGGGGTCCAAGTTCAAACCCCTGCAAGGCAACTAATAGGAGCCAAGTTTCTGTGACTGTGATGGAATACCCCAGGACACACTTCATCAAAAGGGAAGGCTTGTGTAGACCCTAGTTTTAGGGATTCAAGCCCAAGATTGAGTAATCTCATTGGTTTGACCTATGGTGGGGGGTACTGATGGCAGTGGTGGGAAAGCAGGTGCAGGGAAAGATCATGCAGGAAGCATCATGAGTAGCTGAGCCTATGCAGGCACTCACAGCTTCTATGTCCTGCGATGGATGGAAGTGGTCTTATGGGCTGTGTCTTCTGGGGTGTGTCCCCGGTAACCTCAGGATCTCTCAAGAGGATCCTTCTAAACACTGCAACTGTAGTAAGTCTCCACCCTCTTAGCAACATTAGCTTGCACTTTAGAATGACCATGGTGACCTCATTGTGGTTGGACAACTTAGGAAGAGACGCATGTTGGAGCACTTAGCTTGTGCCAGTCTCTGGGGCAAATGCCAGTTGTTCATTGCATCCCCTGCAACTTGTATGATAGCCCTTATAGGATTTCAGTTAACAGATGAAGGAACCAACCAGAATCTAGAGAAACTGACTTTCCTAAGGCCAAACAGCTACTAAGAGAGTAAACCCAGGACCTGTCTCAAAACTCCAGTTTCTGCCCTCCAAATATTGGGCTCTCTCTCAGGAGCTGGATGCAACATGCAGCGTTGGAGTATGATTCCCTGCAGGTCTCCCCTGCTGTGAGCATCCAGTGGTTTCGGAGGGAGGCCCTTACCCTAGTTCTAAGTACATTCATCCTTGGAGCTCAGCTACAGTGCTTTGCTCCCTTAATCCTGTGTCCCAAGTGGCTGTCTCATCTTTCCCTACTCTCATACACACCATTTAGAGTTGCCTCTATCCTGTAACTTCCCTTTGAATTGACCTTCACTGCCTTTCCAACATTGTTTCTCTCTTGAGGACACCCATCCTCCTGGCACCGAATCCTATTGTCTTGGGCCCCCAAGGGCATTATGAAGTCCTCCTGCCTAACCCCACAGCAGCAGTGGACTCTGCTGCACACATCCTCCCTCCTACTCCCACGTGTTTTGCCCCAGTGACATGACAATTCCACCTGTGCCTCCTGAAGCTTTGGCCACACCCTGACAGCCTTGCTACATTGAGCCCCCCAAGGCCCAGGTTTGTCCATGCTGCTCCCTCATGTTCTACCCAGGTGGGATTATCTATAGGTGCACAGCTTTTGCCAAGGCTTCCCCAGCTGTTCATGCATCTCCCTGCCCAGGATCCTCTCAAAGCAGCCCCATCTCTGCCTGCCTACAGCAAAACATGGATTCTCCCCAACAATGGTGGTCTGAGTCCAGTGTTTACTGTGCTGGCAAAGGCTACTTAGCCCCACTGCAAGGCAGCTGTGCCTGCCAGAAGCCTAGGGCTGTGGCTCACAGTTCCCTCTCCTCCTGTGCCACAGTCAGCCCATCACTGCAGCAACTCAGTGCTGCCTCTGGGCCTCCAGATTCATGCACATCTCTCAATTCATGCACTTCTCTTCTGCATGCCAGTGCAATCTCCCAATATGGTTCTTGTGCTGCTGAGTCCACATTACAACTCTAACACATCACTCACATGCACACCCTCACCCCACTGGCTTTCTGCTGAGACAGATGAAATATCAAGGGCAGGCAGTGGCTCTCTGTGGGGGATCACCACCTGTGAGAACACAAGAATGATGATGAGTCACACTGAGGGACGAGGACCCTGGTGTTGCCCTCTGCAACAGGCATTGCCCAGGAGGCTCTCAGAGTCTAGGTCCATCCCATGCACAGGGAGCTGGAGGGCCTGGCCTCAGAGAACCCTGGTATGCTTAAGGATTGGAGGCTGGTGATAGCCAACACTTGCTGACACCTCACCAGGACCTCTTCTTTGTGCAAGGCATTTCAAAGTAGACTTGTTTAAACTTTCTAATAGTCCTGATTTTTGTTGGATCCATTTTTCGAATGGGAAAAGTACGACATGGGAAAGGATTTAAATTTAATTAAAAAAAAAAGACTTGCTTAAATAGCCAGTGTTAGGCAGGGATGGGGTCCAATCCTGGGGTGGTAGACTACCTGATTTCACAGGGTAGGAGGGCAGCTGGCCCCCTGGGAAGATGGGCCTCCTGACAATCCCGTTTGCTCGGTCCCACAGGGCACGAAGGAGACACCAGGTGCAGACTGTGACCCAAAGAGGAGTCCCACACAACCCTAAGTCCACTCCAGCTGTCCTTTCTCTCCATCCTTTAGAAAATAAAAATTGCTGAGTGCCTAATATTTTCCCTGAAACTGTGGGGCAGAAATCTCCTGGGCTTTGACCCTGGGAGTCAGATTTCCACCCAAAGCACATTCTTACAGCCAAGTTATTTCTGATTCTCCAAAACAAAAAAAAATTCTGGAAGGAGCAGGCTTCGTTCTAACACAAGGCCTCAGCAAAATCCCCGTCTGACAGTTCTAGTCCTCACTATGGTGAGGAACACTGGGACTCCTGGCAGTGGCTAAGGGTGTGGTTCAAGGTTGCCAGCAGCCTCTGGCCCTTGAACGAGTTCAAAGACATGAGGTATGAGATGGAGGGGCAGGAGTGATGTGATCCTGAAAGGAGAAGTATGTGTAGCCAGGTAAAGAACAGAGTTTATGGAAAATGTATACTGCTTGCCAGGGACACCATACATATGCCTTGACATGAGTGTGTACTTAAGTGTGCATGTTCTGAGTGTGTCATTGTTGGGCGGTGTCTCTGAGTGTGCTGGGAGGTTGGGCACCACGTGCCCTATGTGTTCTCAGTACCAAGTAGGCATCCTGGAATGCAGCAGGTGCTCAGTCCAGGCCTGTGTCCAGGAGCATGTGGCTAGCATCCTCCAGGTGAGCCTTCACATGTGTGGGATAGGTCTGCAGGTCTGCAGGCAGGGTCAGAGGCAGGGTGCCTCCTGGTGGGTGGCACCCAAGGGCAGCGATGCGGATTGACTTTGTTAATGCCTATCCCACATCTAAGTGGGAGCCACCTAGCAGGCGGCATGACAGTGAGTGTGCCATGCGGCAAGAGATGGTGTGTGTGAGAACCAATGCCTTTTGGAAAATTGCAGATATGACCATCTCTGCCTCAAGGAGCAGGAGGGGCATTTGCTTGTTTCTTAATGTGTGGGGAAAGATACTTGTCCAGCCAGCCGCAGGGCAGGTAACCAGAAGCAGAAACATTAGAGAATCATCTAGAAATATCTTCCCTTATGCATCAGGTTCTTCTGCTATTGGCTCTGCCTCATTGCCAATGATCCTGGCATGTGTGAATTTGGGTCTTAATTATAGACCTTCACTCATGAATCCAGCTAGGATTCAATTATGAGGAGGGACCTGAGGGCAGAGGACTGGAGGTTTGGACACAGGGACTTGTTATTTACATCCCTGGCTGCGACGGCTCCTCCCAGCTATTCCTCATCACATATTTATACTTTCAGTGGCAGTTTCACTCCGCTCAGTCTATCCTGGGTGCCCCACTGGGATGCAGTCTTTAAGGGTGGACACAGGTGTGTGGGCTCATGGTCATCAGCTGTGTGTGTCCTTCAGGAGAGCTTGGTCTGTAGCCCCTTCCCTGAGCCCTTTCACCTCCATTGGACCTGCTCAAGCCCCCAGCAGATGCACCACTGTTAGTGATTCTGTCCTCCCCAAGGTCATATGTTTCTTAGGATGACTTTACAACAGTTAGGATGACAAATAGCTGTGTAGCCTGAGACTGGGGAGGTGACATTTCTCTGGCCTTCTGAGGATCCCCTGTGCACCAGCTGTTGATGTCCCAAGCCTGTGTTTTCTTGATCAATCCCTGCTTCCTGGAGAGCCCAGGGCCCTCTCTGGAAAGGCCAGGCATCAATCCCAGGGAGGACAGAATGTGTGAGGAGGCACAATGGAAAAGCCAGGGTGTCTGTCCTGCAAAGCCCCCCTCAATGCAGGCGGGGAAACTGAGGAGCCGGCAGGTTCTCTGCTTCCTCTTCCCTCCAAGTCTCATCCTTGTGCAAATGCATTCTCTGCTGCTCCTCGCCAAAGTTACTGTGCATCCTATGCAGTGCATGAGTAACGGGTGGCTCTGAGAAACCAGAGTATATAATTGACTCCTGCAAAGGCATAGGGCAGGTTTGGAAGCAGGTGCTGGGTGGAGGTAGGACTAAGGGAGAGGTTAAAGAGAAAGAACTGAGGACCAAGCAAAATACACGGAAGAGTCAGATGAACAGAAGTTAAAGAGCTTAACGACCTTGACTCAGGAGGAGACTGCAAGAGGCGGTGCTGAGGTTTTCAACAGACAAGAACTGGGATGTGGCCTACCAGCAACATGCAGGCGTGGGATACAGGATGAACTGCTGAGGGGCTTCTCAGATTGGGAGGAGAGGCAGGGGTTAAGTTAAAGATGGAAGGCAAACAGGTGTGTGAGCGAGATGGGCAAGTGGGAGTGGCAGCTGAAAGGTGTCCTCTTGGGATGCTTTTGGTTTCCTGCTCTTTCTGCACAGTCAGGCTGGCAGCTAGCTCCTTTGCATGGTGCTTCCTGGCCTACCCTGCTCTGGCACACACATGGACATTGCAGCAGCCCCTGCATGCATGTCGGGTAGGAGAACCTATGCAGTAGAGATTGGGAGCGAACAGAGTGATGAATTGGCTTCTCAGGGGCAGTCAGCAAGGAAAGGAGGAGCTGTCATTGCCAGTTAAGCCTGTTCAGTAAGCACCTACTATATGCCAGGTGCTCCTAAGATGCTAGGATGAGAAGAACCTGACCATTAGGGTCCTATATTCTACCAGGAGGAGGCAGAGAGGAACATACACCCCCATCAGTAAGATGTTTCTAAAGCACTGATACAGAAGGCAAAATTGACCAGGGTGGCAGAGGTGATCAGGAAGCATCTCTGAGCACGTGACATGGGGAGAGAGCTCTGAGTGGTGGGATATGAATGGGGCAGGAGAAGTGAAGTTAAGACTAAATGAACTGAGGCCAGTTACAATTAAGGGCAAGGCTCAGGGGAGAAGCAGCAGGCAAGGGCAGAGTCCCACATGGCCTTGTGGGTTGCATGGAGGGCCTGTGCTTTCATTACCTGTGTAGTGAGAGCCACACACAGACAGGTTCTGAAAGGGTGGCCGTACCTACCCAGATTGCTGCTTTGTAGCTCCTGCCAGCTGGAGGACCAGGAGAGGTCAATGTCCTGGTCCAGGTGAGAGATCATGGCAATTTGGACTAGCAGCGGCAGCTGATGGTGAAATGGAGCAAAACTTCGTGATGGACAGACTCTTCAGTGTGAGGGAAAGAGGGGCTACTGAGCATGCCTCTTATGCGGTTGGCATAAGCACCTAGACGTGGACAGGGCAAGCATTTCTGAGACAGGTAAACTGCCGAGTTTAGAATAACAAGACGGAATTTGTTTTCTGGTTTGTGTTCCAGACACCCGATTGATTTCCAAGTAGAGACAGCAAATGGGTCATGGGATGTGTAAGTGTGACAGAGTTTGGGGGAAACCATATAGGAATGGTAGCATTTGAAGAGTCTGTATCAAAGAGCAGACTGGAAGCTCAGGAACTAACTGAATGTGATCCTTCAGAGGTCAGGTGTGGACACAGCACAAACGGAGGCCAGAGAAGAGAGCTGGAGAGTCAGACAAGGGGAGCCACCCGGGCTGTTGGGGCCCCTTGTGTCAAGTGCTGTGACAGAAGCATGTAGGCTGATATTGCAGCCCTGGCTCATGCTTTGAGAAGGTGGTGGGAGGGTGGCAGTGACCTGGGTCTAGACCTTCTCCATGGAGAGGTAAGGTGAGATGAAGGTGGGAAGAGACGGCACATGCTGGCCAAGCTTTTTCTCTGGGTGGATGTTGGGTAGGGTGAGAGCAGAATGGCAGGTGATGTAGGACCAAGGGAAGCCTTTTCCTGAAAGAGCTGGAGCAAGGAGGGGTATGTGTGTGTGTTTGCAGCAATGCTACCATGGTGAGGCCATGGTGGGGTGGAGAGGCAAAATTGACCAGGGTGGCAGAGGTGATCAGGAAGCATCTCTGAGCATGTGACATGGGGAGAGAGCTCTGAGTGTTTCGAGAAGACTTAGTCAGGGAAGGCCCTGGCCACAGGTAGATAGGCAGGAAGACCAGCCATTTAGGGGGAGAAAACAGGTTTCTGATTTCATTGTTTTCATCAAGGAAGGGGCAGGACAAGGCAGGGAGAATGATGCATTTCGAGGGAAGTTTGAGAAACACATTTACTGAAAGAGTTGGGAACAAACACTCCCTGGGAAGGTGTCCACATCAAAAACAGTCAACATGTGATTAAGAGTCCTGGGTAGCAGTCAGCCTATGGGGTACAAGGGTCAGGTAAGAGGCTGGCTGGGTCTAACCAGTGAGTGTGTGGGTGCAAGAGGGGGTACAGGTAACTCTGAAGGAGGGAGAGGGGCCAAGGGCACCAGGAGTGCTGGGAACAGGATGGCCCGGGATTAATCTGGGCTGAACAGGGAGGGCAAGGAGAGGAGGGAGAGAGAACCGGCGGCCCGTGCAGAGGACATCACTTGGCCACTCATCTTTCAGTCCTGAAATTTCAAGCTGAAGGGATGTTGAAAACGATTTCTAAGGCCCTTGATTCATTCTCCTGTTGGAGACAGAGCTGTTGGAGGCAAAGTAAGCAAACAGCGGAGCTGATGGCAGATTTGCTTTGCAGTGGAACAGAGAGAGCCAAGTGATAAGCAGCTTCATCGCCACACTGAGCAGCCCTTGTGAGGGCTCCCCCACTCTCCCCTGGTATTCCACGAGATAACCCCGATCCACCTTGCTGTCACCTCTTTCACACTGGAAAACCAAAAGTTGTATTTCTCCAAGGTCACCCATTGGAGCTGAGCCGGACATGGGCCCCAGGTATGCTGTCTGCCATTGGACCCACATCTGTAACTCCTGTAGGTCTGGTTCTCAATCACCATTGTTTTGCTGGAGGTCCAAGCTCTGGGTTATGGTCACTGAAGTGGCCCCAGCCTTATCAGGATGCTCCTTCAGGGGCCTCCAGCAGGTGTGTTGACCCTACCCCACCTTTCCAGAGCCATGGACAGCACTGGCCTCGCTCACCTTTCCACAGCGTCTGCCCTTGGGGGGGTCAGATCAGGATAGGGACAGGAGATCAGAGATACTTTCTACTGGGCTCATCGCCTGGCTTTCTAGGGTAAAGCACCCGAGGCTAGGAGTCAGTGCCTAGGGTGAGGCCAAATGGACGGTCCATGTTCAACACCATCAGTCTGCTGAAAGAAGGAAGCTTGCTGCAAGGCTGGAGGATTGGGGATGGCAGAGACCAGCTTCTGACAGATAGAGGCCAGGAGGGGGACCTGAGGGACTTCCACAGGTGTAGAAGAACTGAGGGTTTGTGTAGCTTGGATGGGACTCTGGCGGTTGGGAGGGGCAGGGGAATGTGTGTCCAGTGCAATGGGTTAAGCCCGATGGTGATGGGGGGAAGCATGAAAGCAGGGGTTGGGGAGCAGCTGGGCATGCCATCAGGGCTATGAGCTGACTGCCTAGGCTATGGTGGAACATAGGCCTACATCACTGAATAGGGGCAGATGAGCACTTAACATGTGTCACTACCTTGACCAAATCCTAGTTCAAGGCAGAGTTCTAGATAAGAGTGCCTGGCCAGGAGCTGCAATACCATGCAGGGCAACTAGGGCAGCAGGTCAGAATGGGATGACCGGGGCAGGAGGCATCTGTGCAGTCCACCACTGCATAGAGGACTGTGTGAGGATCACTCTTTGCCCAGCAGGTGGCAGGGCTCCCACCATGCCCTATTCACAGGGTACATCCAGGGACACCCTGTGAGTGAACCCCTTGCTTCTTGTGCCTCTCCAGCCTCCAACCTGCGTCTGTTCCATCACTTGCTGGGGTCTCCTAATGGAACCATCCATCCATCAGACACACCATGCTAGACCACACGCCCATTTTGAGTCCCACAGGTGGCAGCCCAGGCCTGGAGTTGGGAGGGCTGCCCCCAGCCCTATCCCTCTCCTCCACTCCCTACCTCTCTGCTAAAGCCAGTGTTGCTTTAAATGCTCCAGGGGCTGATTCTGGTTCTGCCAGGGGGCAGGGGGGGCTGTGCTCCCCCACTAGGCTCTCCCTACCATACATCCCTTCCCCATGAGAAGAGGGCTGTCACAGGCACGAGATGGTAGCACAGCTGAGCCCCAGAAACTTCAGACCGTGCGTATCAAGGCTGATAAGCCTCAGTAAGTGGCTCTAAAGATAATCAATTGTTTTTCATTCCCAGTGAAACACCAGGCTCCAAGGAACCTCTATTTAAAAACCGCACACATACGCAGATCCATCTTTTGTTAAATTGTTGCACACGCTGATCTGATTTAACCTGGCAGGTTCAATGTGCTTCCTGCTTAGCGCCAGAGAGGGGGCGGGAGGGGAACTGAACAGGGAAGGGGAGGAGCTGGGAGGGGACCTCACTCCCTCCCTCCTTCAGCCATGGCGTTCCTCCTTGTGGGAAACCGGGCCTGCCTGTTTCCACTCCCTAAACCCTCCTCCTGCCCTGCTCAAGAGAATCAGCATGCTGGGGGTGGGGAGGTGGGGAGTTGGAGGGGAGGTTTGAACCTTAGACTGCAGAGACTAATCCTAGAACTTCAAGAGAGGGAAGCAAGGACTGAGTTATTTGCCCGAGTTCGCACAGTGAAGTAGTCTCCCGAGGCCCACCTGCCAGTCTGCCGTCAATGGCTTTTCTCCCCAGTCCCATAGTACATGTGCACCAGGTGTGTGCTGTTAAATGATGGAGGGATGGGGTCCCAGGAGGGAAGAGAAACTGAAGGAGGGTGGTGTGGTCGCAGCAGGCAAAACCCCAGAGAACTCATGAGCATTGATCAAGGATCTTGAAAACATAAGGTGCATCATACCCCTCGTCTGGCCCACAGCCTGCTCTGGCTCCCCGGCGTACTCCAAGGAAAAGTCCAAATTCTTCCAAGGCCTGCCAGGCCCTGCATGACTCACCTACACCAGCATTGTTCCCACCTCTCTGTGCCCCTTCCCTCTGCGCACCAGCCTGCAGCTACACTGGGGTTGTTCCCACTTGCCAAGCATGCCAGCCACCACCACCCCTCCCCTTTTAAAGGGGAGAATCACGTGCCCAAGCATGCAGGATGCATTGACATTACTCAATGTTGGAGGGGAAGGTAGCTGGCTGGAAGCCAGGGAAGCCAGGGAAGTGAGGCCGGAAGCAAGGCAGAATGGACCAAGATCCCATCGCCCCCAGGAACAAGTCTCGGGCAGGGCAAATCCTCCGAGGTTCGTGATCTGATCCGGTAGGGTCAGTCAGGAGTGAGTGAGTGGCCCCGGGCCGGGATGTGAAGGCCAGCCTTGTGTGCGTGCTCTGTGGTCTGTGCCAGCCATGGCGAGCACTAGAAGGAGGGCAGGGCTGGCTGCAGGTGGTGGCAGTGGCGTGTCACATGGCAGCCTTGTGCTTGGCTTACAGAGAAAGGTACTTAGCACAGAAGAGGCACTGATGACCTGTGGGGGTGCCCATATGCACCCCGGAGACCAGGGACTTAAGCTGGTCAGCCCAGCCTCTCCACACTGCAGCCGCCCACTCCTCCTCAGACGCTGCACACCGCTTGTGGCCCAAGGCCTGGACAGCACCATAAATAATAGTAATAACGAGAGAGTCTGTTCCAAGCGAGGTGATTTTATGAAATTACATTTTTGAAAAGGTTAATTCTCCCGTCTCCCCACTTGTACTCCAATCTGGAGAGGCAAATGTGGATTAATTGGTCCCATTTCCTCCCTAGCTTCCACAGCACCTGGACAAGATGTTTGCTTCTCCCAGGCCTCACTGTTCCTCCAGGCTGGCGCTGGGCCCCTCT
The DNA here is from genome assembly GCF_017591425.1 of Ochotona curzoniae. Taxonomy (NCBI): domain Eukaryota; kingdom Metazoa; phylum Chordata; class Mammalia; order Lagomorpha; family Ochotonidae; genus Ochotona; species Ochotona curzoniae. The sequence continues at coordinate 6,059,068 of NW_024466004.1, read as the reverse complement.
TCCTCCTGGGGCTGGCTTGCCCTCTCTGCGCAGGCTCTACAGGTCTGCTCTCTGCCACCCACCTGCTCCTGCACAGAGCAAGAGGCACAAAGCTTGCAGGGCCAGGAAATTCTGGCAGGTACAGGTGCAGGGGCAGGGGGAAAGTCATGGGGAAGTAGATGCGAGAGGGTGAGGCAGGGAGCACCCAGGATCTGAATGGAAAGGGCCAGATGTGGGTGAGTTCCAAGGCAGGAGTGGGTGGAGACAAGAGGACAGAACAGAGGGAGGAACTGGTGGCCTAAGGAAATAGAGGAAGGCAGAGGGACATTTTGCTGCAACAGGAGGCCAGGAAGATGGGAAGGGGTATTTGCTGGGCTCTGAGGGCATCCTAACCCCGAAATACACACACACACACACACACACACACACACACACACGCACACACACAGCCATACAGGCCATACCCCCAACAGGTGGCTCAGTTTCCCCAGCTGTGAAGTTCCCCTCTGGCCCTGAAGTATGAAGCTGGATTTGTGCTTCAGGAATAGGGGTTTCCGTTTTCTTGCATGTGTGCTGGGTTTTCTGATGCGAACTCTTGCCTGGTTTTCAGTAAAGTGGACAAAGGGTCAGTAAAAGCTGGGAGGTGGAGATGGTGGTGGTGTGGGGTTGCCTGGTTCAGATGTGCTGTGATCCCAGGATGTGTGTGTGTGTGTGTGTGTGTGTGTGTGCGCGCGCGTGCACGTGTTGGGACTCGGCCTTGACGGATAACTGTGGAGGAACGAAGCGTTCACCAGGCTGTGTGCTGAGTACTGTGTGAGATGTTTGCTTCCATACGTGGAGAACTAGACAAAACTGGATGTCATTGGTTCAGCCCTCGTCCCTCAGGGCAGGTGCACTTCAGTATGGCCAGGACCTTTTCTTCCTCCAGGTTGCTCTTAGCCCTACTGACTTCCAGAATGATCCCTGATCTGAAGTCTGTGATATAACCCTGTCAATACAGAAGTGCACCTGCCTAAAGGGGAAAAGGGGCGGGGCTGTTTGATCACTCCTAATCCACAGTAGATACAAGGTAGAAGCAGAGGTGTGGGGATCATGGAGGACTCCCTGGGGGAGGAGACACTGATCCTGCAGATAAGACCAATCCCTCTCTGGGCTCTTGAAGCTGAAGCCCTTTCCTGTCAACAGAGGAGAGGAGGCAGGGGGAAGGCAGAGGTTGGGGTGGGGGGAAGAGTCGGTCTGTGTAGTCAGGACTCAGTGGGGTTCTGAGAAGAGATCCAGGAGGGCTTTCCACAGGAGGTGGGGGCTTGGAGAAGTGGGTTTGTTTCAGTGGGATGGGGCAGCTTCACAGAGGTGCCACGAAGGAGCCAGGCAGAGAGGACAGGGCCTGCAGGAAGCAGGCAAGTAGCCTGGGCGGAGTAAGGTGCTCTGTGACGCCCCCTCCTGGCATGCCTTGTTGGCCCAGCCCCTCCTGCCTGCCTGGCTGAGTCCTACCCTGTTTATTCCTGTTCAAAGAGCCGGGAAGACCAATTTCCTTCCCAAGAGCCTGTTTGTTCTAGTTTCTAATTTTCCAGTCCAGCGGCTTTACGACTTTTTTTTTTTGGTTTGACTTCGCCTTCACAGCCACAGGAACTCTTCCTTCCCTTTCTGGCCAGAGGCCTGGCTGGGGAAGCTTGGGTTGCTACTGGAGCTGTTGGAACCTGTTGGGCTGGGTGCTTATCCGTCTACCCATCCCAGGGGGCTAATGGCCCTGCTGCCATGCTGGGCAGCCCTGACTGCTTCCTCCCCACAGCCTCGCAGCCTAGGAGCACAGGGAGGTGCTGGGGTTTGGATAGGAGGTGTGGGACACCTGCTAGGTCAGGCCCTGAGGAAGAGAGAGGTGTAGAGTGAGGAAGTTGAAGGTAGGCTTTCCCAGGAGTGGGGTGGGGTGGCGGTGTACAGGCTGGTCCCAGGACTGAGCCCCAGGACTTGCTTTGGTTTACCTTCAACATAGCTATCGCCACATGTCCAAGGGTGACCTGATGTCCCGGTTGTCCCCAGGGCCTATCCCCTCTTGGATTTGCCGATGAACCTCACTGCCCTCTCATTGTTGAGTTCATGGTTTCTTGAGCTTCCAGTCAGCCTCCTCTGGGTCACTGCCCAGAGTGAGAGACCACATGCCTGCAGCAGCGGCTGCTTCCCTCTATGCTTTCCAGGTCCATGGGCCTCCTTGGGACACCTTCATTCTGCAGAACCACAGGGGCTTGTGAAGACTGCAGGGGGAACAGACAAAAGTTTGTTGATAGCCCTGCTGGACCTTCCAGTTGCCATGTCAGTGAGTGCCAGTGCCTGCTGTGGGTCTAAAGCTCAGGGTGGCCAGGACTGAGGATGGGCAGTTGGGGCTCCTCAGCAGAGGGTGGTGTTTCCAGCCATGAAGTTGTTTATTGCTGCCCCAACCATGAGTCTCGCAGGGCTCCCTGGGATGGGGGGTTTGAGCTCCAGCTGTATACCCCAATCACTTGTTTGATAGCACCCTTTGCATTAGCTTTGCTTTCTACACTGTCTTGTTGCTCCTACCCACTTTTCCATGATACAGAAGAGAGAAGGCAGAGGAAGGACCAGAAGAAGGGTCTGAGGCTGGCCACATTTGCTAGAGGAACCAGCCAAAGGGTCCAAGCTGGACAGGCCAGCCAGGGGCCAGAGACATCCACAAGGGCACTTCAGTTGGAATGGAGCTGAGTGGGAAAGCATTGGAGACGATGGCAGTTTTTTCTTGTTGGCGCCCTTGGGTGCTGCTTCCCCCCAGTCCCTGGTGCCCTTCTAGTCCCTTTATCTGGTAGGTTCCTGTCCCCAGGGCACAGACCAGAATGAGCACAGATAGAATTAGTGCCCCGGCCCCCTGGCCTTCCCAGCTGTGCCCCCTTGCGAGCTACTCTGCATCCCCTTGTACCCGGAAGGCTCACTGTAGAACACCTGGCGCCAGCAACCACCCCATAAATGTCAGTTCCTCCTCTCTCCCAGCTCTGCCTAAAATAAAACCGCCGTGGCATGCCTCATCTCAGAAGGAAGTCCTGTGGCGCTCGCAGTGTGTCTTTAAATACACGATCTTACACTTGCCCACACCCCATCGCATCTGCCACTTTCCTGCCCACTCGCACAAGCCCTGGTGGCAATTGGTAACGGAGCCCATTGCCTTGACATTTTGTTTCCCCCAGAAAACTCGGTGCCGTTTGCCCAGCTCCAGCTGTCCCTTGGGAACCTCTCATCTTCCAGATGATGCACGAAGCATTCGAGACATAGCAGCTAGCTGTGTCCTCCGCACTGGGCTCTTCTGTGGACTGTCTTCCACCCAGTGGTTCCTCCAGCCCGCTGCCTGTTCCCAGTGTGAGGACCCTCCCACTGGGTTGCCCTCCTCCTCTTCCTAGAGGTCATCTGCTGCCTCAAGACCTAGCTTGAGTCCCCACACAGTCTCTTGTTGGAGATGTATTGACCTGGCTTGTTATCTGAGCGTACTCCCTGGGTTTTGCAACTGTGCTAAGATGACCCTGGAGAGACAGGGGAGCTTCTCCTGAGTCCTACTGACCTTGTGTGGCATAAACACTGACTCCCTTCGGCCACCATTTTGATGACCCCTTTTCCAGACAAGGGCAGAGCTCCCTTAGCCTCCACCCCCAGCATTGTGGCTCCATCCTTCAGTGACAGCCCTCCAATGTTGACTGCTGAGCATGCCCCGTCCAGGGCTGTGGCTGCAGGAAGCAGGGTTCACTGCAAGATGGGTACCTACATTGTCTCCCACTGGTTCCTGGTGGGACGCAGCACCCACTGCCCACCCTTGAGGGCCCTGCTAGCTAACACATTCTTGGCTGGCTCTATTCTCTTTACCTTCTCACTTCTGCCCCTTCTCCTCCTACCGTTTCTGGGAGCCATCTCCTAAATAAGTGATACACCAGGCACAGCCTTTCTCAGAGCCTTGGCTTGGCCTATGGTAACTACATGACCTTGCATGATGCCCCCTCACCCCATCTGATTCAGCATTGAGTTATTTCTAGGTCTTAAGGTCCATACCTTAGATGTACTCTGCACAGAATCCCTGTCTAACTCTGGTCAACAGCCTGCCCCTGTCCGAGACCTTGAGGGTGAGGGTCAGGGCCTTTCTGAGCCTCCTGTCGATGTCAGAGGAGTTTATCTTGTCACTGGGTGCATTGTCTGCTGATTTATCTCCATCCAGGGGAGCGAGCCCAGCTGTAGACAGCAAACATATTGAGTCAATTCCTAATGAACTGATTACTCAGCTTAGCGTTTTAACTGCGGCATTAAGCGTCCTCTCACCCTCATAAACACTGTGCAACTACTGAAAGGATTATGGCTTCCGGGCCGGCCGCTGTCCCCGGGCCAAAAAAAAAAATCACAGTGAGATTTAATCAAAGTCAAACCAACATACCCTGGCATACCCTGGGAGGGAAGGGGCTTTTTCCTCTCTGATGCCTGGGAGAGAGCGGGGAGTTCATGGGTTTTTCTGAGTGGGGAGCAACCTTGCCAGGATGTCTTGTCCATATCACTGTATCTGGGTGCACTCAGATTCTCTTGGCCCTGTGGTGCAGGTGATCTGGCTGAGGAGTGTCTCTCTCTGTGGTCACACACAAGTGTAAACCTAGAAGAGGTTTTATCAATCAAAGTGGAGTTTGATGCAAGACAGAGAATGCGTGGGACCCCCCTGCCACCCTCAGATCCTTTCTTGGGGGTGAGAGGCTTCCACAGGAGCCAGGGCTGCATCTGGACTGCCCGTTGTCTTCACTGAGCCCTCTCACTGCTGTTGGAACTGTGTCGGCTTCTACTGCTTGGGCTGAGGAGTGAGTATGGGTGGCAGAACCCATCTTGGCAACTCTCACCTGGGCATCACCTGTCAGCCTGTGAGATCTGTTCAGACAGGTCTGGTCAGCTGCATTCTTCCAAGGGAGGGGCTCCCTATTGCATTCCTTGGCTCTAGGCATGGATATGTTCAACCCCGGAGGCACCCAAGGAATGTGTGTGTGTGTGTGTGTGTGTGTGTGTGTGTGTGTGTGTGTGTGTGTGTGCACGCGCGTGCGTGCATGTGTGGGTGCTTGAGTGCCTCTCTGAGATCCTCACACCTCCACGTATACACTTAGAAGGTGGTCCCGAGCCTGCCAAGCCCTCACTACTCTAGGTATGGACAGAGTGCCGTAGCACAGGCCCACCCATCTGCACCTTCTCAGCCAAAATCTGCTCTTTTACCCGGTTTCACCCTAGGTGATCCATGTGCATGGTAGCTTGTGTCCGGCACCAGCCCAGCGTCAGAGAACAGCTGCCGGAGGTGGGGACGAGAGCCCAAGGGAGCAGCCATCCACGTCACTGGGAGCCGCAGCAGAGCCTCAGAGAGTAGCCAATGAGCAGGCACAGGAGGATATATCCAGAGCAGTAGTCACTGGGCAGAAGGCTCTGGGAATGAATGCTTCTGGGCCAGCGCAAGACCTGCAACACACTCTGTCCCTGTCAGGGCTGCTGCCTACCCTTGCACCAGTCCCTGCCCCTGGAAAGGATCCGTTTCCTTTGCAGAGTGGAGGCAGAGATGGAGAGGGGTGGTGAAGAAGCTGGCCCTGGCAGGGAGCCTCTGCTCAGCACCCTGTTGGGAGGGGTTTATGCTAGGCCCAGTCAGGGTCAGGGGGTGGGGTGTGTGTGGCGGCAGTAGGTGATGGAGAATTCCAAGGCTGCCGCTCCTCTGCCAGAGAGGCTGGACAGGGGAGGGAGACTGTAGGTGACCTTGAACTTGGAGCCAAGGATGCTGTCAGAGATTCAATAGCAGAGCCTCCCAGAGGCCTGAGGATGCAGGGGAGAGAGGCACCCCGCCTCCTTGCTCCTACTCCTGCCTCTGAGCTGCCAGGAGTTCTCTTTCTCTCTCATGTGCCATGGCTGGGAGGTGCTGCACCTCACTGGGATAACATGGAGGTGGCAAGATGGGGACTGCACGGAAGGGGGAGGATGCCGCTGAATGAGCACGTTTGTGACAAACTCCTCCTGTGGAGCCTGGCACACAGAAAGAATTCCATAAACAGTGTTCCTCTCCGTGGTCATTAGAACTTTCCATCGCAGATCAAGACAGTGTCTTCTGGAGACAACTTCCCCCTCTCTTGTCACCTGGCCCCTCCTTCAGAAGGCAGTGGGGAATGGCTGAGCCCTGCTGTGGGAGCCCAGTGCTATTGGCTGCATGAGCAGTAAAGTCCACGCAGCGAGGGGCAGCCAAGAGACAGGGAAAGTGCTGTAGAGAATAGATGGGAACCCAGCAGATCTCAAGAGAGGATGGCAGGGGAAAGGGCTAGAACTGGGAGGCAGAGAGAAGGAGAGGGGCATGGCTGTGGCGACCATGCTGCACCTGCTATTTATACTATTTCTTGTTTATGACCCTACAGCAAACTCTAAGGTAAATCGTGTCCCCTCGTTTCGTGGGTGGGCAGGTGAGGGGCCATACTGGCCCAGGGTCAGGCAGCTGATGACCTCCACCAGGCTCTTTCTTCTCAACCACCCTGGTGGAAGATGAAAGAACGCCAAAGGACAGGAGAGCAGCTAGAGGACAACAGGGACAACGGCTGCAGCAGGGAGTTGGCGGTGGGGTGGGCACAGCCTCTGAGGTGGCCTAGTCATGTCTCGGCATTCCTGGCAGTCCTGTGCCACTCGGGAGTTCATTACTGCTAGTCACCTGCTGCCTGCACTCTGGGGCCCTCTGAGGTCCTTGTCCATGCCAGCCTGAACCATTCTCCCCTCCCCCTTCTGCAGGGTGGCATCTGAGCTGGCCTGGGCAGGAAGAACTGGAGGGCTGAGCCCAGGGTGCAGCTGGGAAGGCAGGGTGGGGACAGGGGTTTGGTAGGAGGAGGCTCCAGAGCAGAGGCTGCTGGAAACCACTCCAGAGGAGCCAGAAGGAGTCGTCATGACAACCACTGATGGCGGCATTTTGGAGGAAAAGGAGGGACGGTTTGGGGATTTTGATTTGCTGTCATTGTACCTTTGCTTAGAGGTGCAGTGAGCTGTCTGGCCTGTGGGCCTGAGCATCTCCTCATGATCCTACTCGACCCATGCACACCCAGCTCTGCATCAGAAACCTGCCCCTGCCAAGGCCTTACCATATACAGGGGCTATACAGGCCCCATCACATGACCTGCCATGAAACTCCGTACGCATGGCCGCCTAAAGAGGAGTTGTGTCCGAGGCCAGGAGGAGGTTCCATCCCAATCTTCCCCAACCCTATTCCACTTAAACACATCCATTTTTTTCTGCAGGGTACTTGATGTTCCTGCCAAGCATGTGGAGGAGTGTAAAGTAGAGAGCTTCAGTCACCTGCCTGACTTCACAACCATAGCATGATCCTTCACAGCTAAAGAGCTGTCCATGCCTCAGTTTCCCCAGTGTGATTTGGAGGTGGGGGGCAGTGGGCAACAGGTGAGAACAGGTAGGCTCATGTCTGTGCAGCATGTATAGCAGTGGTGTTGCTCAGCCTGGCTGCTGTGGCCGGATTTATGCTATCCTCAGCCCCAGGGCTGTGGACTAGAGGCTAGGAAAGGTGGGATTGCCTGCTGCCCACAGGTCTAGCCACCTCCTGGCCTTGGGCCCTGCCCTACTGCTACCACACTCTCATGCAGGGAGCCTTTGGCACACTCACTGGAGGAGGGCTGGGTGGAGAATCTGCTTTAGAGGACTCTGCCCAAGCCAGGAAGTGGCCCAGACTTTCTGGATCTGTTTCCAAAATGCGATTTCCATCCACGGCACAATAATAAGCAAATAATGCAAAGCTAACTGGTTCCAGCCCTCTGGGGAGGATCTGTCTGCATCCATAAGAGGCTGAAGCTGTGGCTGCCTCTTGATCCGTGGTTTTTGTTTTTTTCCTTCTGAACCCAAGCTGTCAGAAGACCTGCTTCCCTGAGCAGTAGAAGCCATCGGGGGCTAGTGGCTCCCCAGATTGGCATGGCATTGCCGTGAACTCAGGTCCCTGGCAGCAGCCTTACTTTTCCTCCAGATGTGCAGGTGACATGATTTTCAGCCTCATCTTAGTTCCTGTGAGGTTCAGAGCAATCACATTTTTCAGTCAAGCGTGCAGTCAGCAGACTAATACTCCTTTAAGTCACGGAGAACAACTAAACAGTGCTTCTGCTCCTGGCGCAAGACACCAGACTGTATGTCACTGACAGTTTTTGGTGGGACCCCTGCAGGTGCATGGTGGCAAGCCACTTCCAGGGATATGAGGCTCAGAGAAAGCAAGGAGCTGCTTCAAAGCCACACAGCAAGCGGGTTAAGGAATCAAGATTCAGACTCAGGGGTGCTCTGCCAGAAATAGGAAGAGGTGATTAAGAGCTCCAGACCAGCAGGACCAGGATCTGGCTGGTGAGATTACTATTTTTAGTTTCCACTTCCTTATCCTAATAATGAAGATACTCCTAACTCAGGGCTGTTGAAGACTAATAAGCTAAAACATAGAAAGTGGGGCTGCTCAGTGGCTCAATGAGTTACATTGCTGTCCATGATATTGGCAGCCCATAGGAAAGCATTGTGAGTCCCAGCTGCCCTTCCTCTGATCCAGCTTCCTGCTAATGCACCTGGGAAGGCAGCAGAAGATGACCCAAGTACTTGGGCCCCTGTCACCCACATAGCAGTGAGCAGTGGATGGAGTTTCTGGTTCCCGGCTTCAGCCTAGCCTAACTTTGGCTGTTGTGTGTCATGTCTGAATGAACAGATGTAAGATTCTCTTCTCTCTTCTCTCTCTCTCTATCTATCTGTTGAACTGCCTTTCAAAATAAGTAAACAAATTCTCTTCAACATATCCAAAACATAGAGCAGAGCCTCACATACAGCAGGCATTAAACCTGTGTATATCGTTGTCCTTTCTACCAATCTGTGAGGCTACCATGCAAAGGCCTAGAAAGTGAAGCCTTAGCCTGTGCTGAAATATTCACACTCAGGAGTTTTTGAAATTTTCCTAGAAGTAGGTCTTTATAAAAAAGCAAAAAACATTTTTTAAGCCAATGCTGATTAAAAAAAAAAAAACTTATTTCACTGCAGCACAGATTTCTTAGGATTGGCAGGGCCTTGTGTGATGGAGAGAAGAAACGGGTGGGACAGGTTTTGCTTTTTGCAAAAGCATACACTGACACTTCATTCCAACCACCCTGGAGGCCAGAACCATTGGGGTGGGCGCTGGGCTGAGGACAGAGCCAGCAGCCCCCTGCCCAGCCAGGCCAGTCACTGAAATCCCGCTGGCTTCGTGCTCTGGGCCTCAGCTCAGTTCCTCTCCTGGAAATCAAAACTCTGGCTCCAGATGGCTCTGGCAACATTGACTCAGGACCCAGGTGCCCCCAAACCAGGCTCTCCTCCAGGATTCTGCCTAACAATACAGGGCACTCACAGCAGGAAGCAGACAGAGACCCTAAGGCATTCTAGAAAGTGATGGCTGGAAGGGCATCTCAGTAAACTACTCTGGACACTCCCCTTTTTACAGATGAGAATACTGACATCCTTGTGGGAAGAAGCAACGTGTCCAGCGTTCAAAGCGGGACTAGAACCCCTGTGTCCTGCCTGACAGGGGTCTTGGCATTCAGCTCAAGGCTGGGATGCCCTGCTGTAGGAGGTGACTACGTTGTCAGGAGAAACAGGATCCTCCCACATTGGCACAGAGGCGGAAGCCATGCTGCTGTCCGTGGTGCTGATGACAGCGTAAAGGCTGTCTGTAGGGAGGACTGCATGGGGTGGTTCTGAATGCTTTCTGTTATTTAATCCTGCAAGAAGAGCACCACCATCACCACCTTCTGTTCTGGGAAAACTGAGGCACAGAGACCTCCCAGCTCACAAGGACTTGATTTTTGAATCAGACAAAATTTCAGAGCCTTCCCCTCAGCTGACCCCTTGGGTTCTATTGTTTCTGTCTCAAAGCCCAGACTAGTGACTGGCACTGCCCAAGTTTCAGTCTAACACTTCTGGGGTATTTGTGAGGGCCTTCTGTGTGATCAGTTGGACAGCCAAAACAGTGGCTTCTTCCAGAACTGATACCTCAATGCCAAAGCCCAGAATGTGGCCTCACACCTCACCTATATGTGTACATGCAGTTGTGTATGCATGTACACACACACACACACACACACGTGTTATAGAGGGTCAAGTGCATCGGGAAGTAAATGGTCTATTAGGAAGTGAACTGGGTTGAAACTGCTAGGGCACTTAGCACAAGACTTGGCTCAGCCGCTGACAACACAGTCCCAGCTGCCCGATGCACCTGCCCTGTGAGGAATGAAGCTGTGTCTGCCCTAGTCACTGTGAATCTCCAGTTGTTGTCGCTTCTCAAATAAATGGATGCTGTCCTCACTGCTGCTTTGTAGCTGTGAGACCAGGAACAGCTTAATCACCCTCTCTGTTCCTCAGTTCACCCAAATGCAAAATAAACAGTAACTATTCCCACTGATTTTATTGTTGCAATGATTAGATGAATTTATGTATGCCAAACACGTAGAACTTGCTGATGAATGAATATTTTAATTAATTATTTGAAAGGCAGAGTTAAGGAGATAAGGAGAGACAGAAGTAAATCTTCCATTCACTAATTTGTTCTCCAAATTGCCCCAATGGTCAGAGCTAGACCAATCCGAAGCCAAAAGCCAGGAGCTTCCTTCAGATTTCCCAAGTGAGTACAGGGGCTAGAGTATGTGGACCATCCTCTGATAATTTCACAGGCACATTAGCAGGGAGCTGGACGAGAGGTGGAGTAGCTAGGACTCAAACCAGTGCCCATATGAGATGCTGACTTTACCCTTTCAACCCCAGTGCCAGCTCCAGTGTGAATGTTAAATACAATGACAGTGATAACATTATTGCTTTAGTTTGTAAAATGGGCTAATAATATCCCCCTCCTAGGGTTCTTCTGAAGGCCGGATGATAGTATGGAGTATGGACTTGGATCCCAGCTTAGGGATCTGGGATGGGAGAAGGGGGTATGCTCAAGGGATACCCTGCCATTCCCTCCAGGAGAGCAAAGATAGTGGCAGGGTGGGTGCTGATAGAGCAGTAGGTAGACACGATGTCCCCTCCTGCCAACCTGTTCTTTGGCTTCCAACTCCAGTGATGACATTTGGCATGAGGGAGCCAAACTGCTTTTGTAATGATCCCACAGAGAAGGAGGAGGTGCCACCAGCAGGTTTACCCCATTGATGGTCTGTTTTATCTGCGTGGCAACCCACATGCTTGCAACATCTTGGTGGCATTGTCTGATAATGCCTGAGGCTGGCAGAGGTGCGCCTGGTCTCTACAAGAAGGACCACTGCAAGAAGGACCACTGCAAGGGGAGCTCTCAAAGCTAGTCTTTTGGGAGGAATAGGGGTGCTGCATGGGTGGTTCCAGCTGGGGTCTCTGCAGGGAGAGGAGCATAGTGCAGGTCCAGCATCCACGGACTGGGGAGGTCACACACTTGTAATTAAGGGAGGTGATGCTTTCTATGGCCCATATGTCCAGCACCTCTGGCAAGGCCAGCAGGGTTGGGAATGCATGCACTGCACAGTGAACCTTATTGAATCCCTTATTGAATCCAACAGTGAACCTTCATCCAACAGTGAACCTTATTGAATCCCTCTGTCCCGGCCTACCAGCAAATCTTCATTGATGGTAACTGACCCAGAACTCAGTACATCTCTGTGGCATAGCGGGTAAAGCTGCCACCTGTCATGCTGGTATCCCATATGGTTCATGTCCTGGCTGCTGCTCCACTTCTGATCCTTGTTTATGGCCTGGGAAACGCATTAGAAGATGGTCCAAGTGCTCGGGCCCTTGCACTCCTGTGGGAGACCCAAAAGAAGCTCTGGGCTCCTGATTTCAGTCTGACCTTGCCCTGGCCATTGTGGTCATTTGGGGAAGTGAATCATTGGATGGAGACTCAAGAATCTGCCAGCAATTCTCAGCCTCACCCAGAACATCCCTGAAATCCTGCTGAAATGATTGGTGGGGATTTTGTAAAACATCCCTGTCTGTCAGCTGTGCAGTTGGGGGTTGAGGTCTACTGACCCGGATAATCCACACCCTGAAAGAGGAAGGTGGTGTTAATTCATGCAGAATGCAGGAAGAGACCAGGGAAACCAGACACCTGGGCCATTTTGTGTCTGGCTTGATGCATCTCTCCAATGCTGCTGCTGTTGCTGACTCTACCTCCTGGATAACCTGCTGGAACCAGGCTCCCACCCTCTCCCCATCATGGGTCCTGCTGCTGGGAGTGCCCCAATATGGTATGGACACAGGTGACAAGGGGCTCAGAAGATCCTCTTATAGAGGGCACTCACTGGGACATGAGTAAAGTGGGCAAGAGGAGGTGGGGGGCTCTGGAAAGGTACAAGAGGGCTTCTGGAGGCCAGGGGCTTGGGAAAGGTCTGTGGTTGGCATGTTCAAGGTGGCTGCATGGAAAGTGGGGCTGGGGAAGCAGCCCCATGCTCTGGCCTTAGGGTTGCCCCGGCACACCAAGCATGCACAGCGTTCCCTGCTGTGTCCTGCTCGATGCCAGGCATTGCTGGTGGTGTCGGGGGAGGCAGTGCACACAAACAGGCAGACATATGCCTGACTTTAAGTGATTGTGGTTCAGGGCACAGGACCGGAGGAAACTTCAAGGCAGTTCTGTAACAAAGGGGGTTCCTGGTGGGAGCTCCCAAGAAACCCATGCCCCTCAAGGAGGCTTTTTGGAAGAGGTGTCTGGAGACATGGCAAAGCAGGCAGGAGGCAGATGACGTCCTAGGAAATGCAGTGGATTGGGGAAGGGCTGGGTCACTGATCCAACCACACGCATGATCTAGGTGTCACTGGGGAAGAGAGGACCTGGTGTGGCCAGAGCAGCACCAAGGTGGCTGGGCCATGTAATCAGGATCCACCTGAAACCCACATTGCACTTGTTCAACACAGCCTGAACTTTGGGGATTGAAGAAAACATTTAATTTCTACTCTAACCTAGGTTCCATTCATCCTCATATAAATGCTATTATAGAACATTGATTTCTAATATCCTGTGCTAGAGGAAGGAGCCCAGGTTACCACTTCTCCAGGAAGCCAGGGTTTGCGATTCTGTAACCTGGAGTCTCAGACCCAACTAAGGTGCTCCTGGGGTACATTAAGAGTGTGGCTACCCTAGAGTTGTGCAATGGGATGGATGGGCCCACCAGCCTCACACTAGGCTGCTCTAAGAGGGAGGGTGAGAAGAAAGGTCATCATCATACCCGGGAGGCAGTTAGGAAGGTGTTGTTCAGCTGTGGAGCCCAATCCCCTATTACATCTTCTCTTGAGCAGAGACCCAGTCCCTTGGCTTCCAGGGCTGCTGACAACCTGTAGCACTCTGTGCAGCACTTGGCAGTCCCCAGAGTCCTTATCCTTGCTCCTTGCTGTGCACACAGCTCTGCCTCACCCAGGAGCCAGCACATGCTGTGGGCCCAGATGGTGACTCCAAGTTCATTCTGTTCCACTGCCACTCCAGGACCCCTGGACTCACATCTCTGTCCTCCCCAAGTGCTCCAGCCTCTGACTGCCATCTACTTCTGGTAACATAACTTTATGACCCCACAGTGCAAAGGCAGAATCTTGAGGCAGAATCTTATTGAGAGGCAGAATCTTGGTGCTGACACCTGGCCTACAGCATCTGATGGGTGAAGATGGGTCCCTCCAGGGGCTAGGCTGCCATCAGGTGGCTCCTTGACCATGCCTGGGGTGCAAAGGCAGCTACACACTCATGACGTCCCTGAGAGTGGATGTGACTAGGTCATGTCTGCAGAACCGGGACAGCTCCCCGATTGCAGAGGCTGTACAATGATCATCGACCTGAAGACCCAGTTAGGAAAAACATCTTGGAGGAGTACCCTTCTCTCTTTCAGATAAATGGAAGATGGGGCTGAGGGTGTGTACTGCCTGAATGGTGATTCCCAAATGATGGATCCTCCTGGAACCTTGGAGTGTATGTCTTCTTGGGAGCAAGGAACTTGACCTGAAGTCATCCTGAATCAGGATGAATCCCAAGCCCCTGTGACAGTGTGCTCAGAAGAGATGAAAAGGGAGAAGACATTGAGGCCTAGAACAGGCAGCACATGAGGCTGGAGGAAGCCCAGGACCACTAGGAGACTGCTGAGCCACTGGCACTGGGTGAGGGCTGGAGAATTTCTCCCCACAGCCTTCAGAGGGCACACAGCCTTGCAGATGTGTGGAATTCATGTTCATGGCCTCTGGAGCTCTGGAAGATAAATGCCTGAGTTTAGAGGTACCTGGCAACCCAGGAAAACTCCACAGGACACTCAGGGCTGGGCTGTAGAATAACTTGCATGATTTTGCCCACCTCAGCTCTTGGGCTCCCTATGGGGTCTCCCTGAAGCCCCCAGTGGATTTTTCTCTTTTTATATTTATATGTTTATTTAAAAGAGTGACAGAAAGCGGGGAGGAGAGATGGTTCTCCGTGTGTCTTCACTCTCTTCTTTCAGTTCACTGGCACTTTCATCACACCTGCTTCTTAACCTGTAACCTTGTACTGTAATCTAACACCTTGGCAGGCGCTAGGCATTAGGAGTGATCTTGGAGCTGCCATTATTCTGCCCTCCCAGGAAGCTGTATAGATCATATCCGAGGGTTGTTCCACCAAAGAGTGTGAAAGCTGGGGTGTTTATCCACCAACTATCATCCAGGATTGAATTGGGGTAGACTTCACATGGCCAGTCTACCTGCTCCTGCCCACTGAGCTAAAACCGGAGGAAACCTCTAGGCAGAATGTCAGGTACTTGAAGTAGGAAGCCCCCACAGGAACAGTGGAGGCTGAGGGAGGATGGGGATTGCCCCCACAGAATTTGCTGCAACTAATTTATCCCTTTTGTTGAATGAGTGATGTGGCTGGGTTTGATCAGCTCCTGGCAAAAGAATGATGAGAAAAGCACTGACCCATCTTTGCTCTGTGGATTTCCCAGATTTCTGGGAGGGTCAGCCACATCCAAGAGAATTATCATGCAGTGTGACAAGTGTGTAATCCACACCAAGCAGGGAGCTGGAGGCCTCCAGTCCAGAGTGGGGGGTGTGGATGGCAGAGGAGGCATTCTGCAGTGGCAAGCCTGAGTCGACAAGACACAAATCTCCAGGCGGCAGCATGGCAGGAATGGAGATTAGGAATGAGGTGATACATGCAGAAGACACAGCCTGGGGTGAGGAGCTGTACTTCAAACAGGGGCAGAAGAAGGCTGGAGTTTCTTCTGGAAAGCTGCAAAGGTGTGATAGTAGGGTATGGCACTCGTGGGAAGAAGGTCAAATACTGTTCTACAGTCAGTAGGGAACCAAGAGTTTTCAGCTAAGAAGGAACACGGTAGAATTAATTTGGTTGGTAGGTCCTTCTGTCCACAATGTGGAAGATGGATGTAAAATCTCATGACTGGAATCTGGGAGGAGTATCAAGAGTTAGTGAGTGGTGCAGGTGATCCTTCTATTTGTTGCCCTATAAGTGTGGCCTCCACTCCCAAACTCAACTCACAGTCCAGGATGGCCACTGCAGCTCCATTCATCACATACTCCTTGCAGCCATGTAGAAGGATAAGAGCAAAGGGGCACATCCCTTCTTTTTAAAAACACTTCCTGGAAGTTTTTCACACCTCTGCCATACTTTGTTGGCCAGAACTTAATCACATGCATGGTCAGGGTGGACAACTGGTCACGACGATGCAGTGGTGGACAGGTACATTGCTGCCAGACCTGACCTCGCACCTCCGCTGAGCTCTGGGTCCCTCACCTGCAAATGGAGATGCAATATGATTGTGACAGCGGACATGGGTGTGCTCTGTAAGTGGTAGAGCCCTATCTTCTGTAAGCTAGTGGTTGTGTTCATTTGTGGCCCTGCTGAGGAGCCAGGATTACTTTCTCGGGGCAGATTTGAGAGGTGCACATCTAGAAATCGCAGAGGTCAGAATGCTGGGAATCTGGTTGAAAATGGGAAGGAAAGGGCAGGGCATCCCCCCAATGGAGAGGGCTTGGGGGAGGGAGTCTGTACAATAGCCACTCCGGGGACTTGGGAGCTTCCCACAGGAGCGTGCCTGTGCCTCTGAGGGAGCTTCCTAGCCAGAGCCAGGAGCAGGCACCTGGAATCCTGCAGGGGTGTGTGCAAGGAAAGTCGTCACTTCCTTGGAACATACTCATTCCCCTCCTGGGGTTCCCCTCCACCCCCTCCATTCTCCTGACATTGCCAGTGCTTCCGCCTTCAGACTAAGAACACGGCACAGCCACTCCCAGGTTCATTGTTTGGGAAACTGTTTTTCTCATTCTTGGCCAACAAAATCATTTCTTGGATTTCACTGAGGTGCCCTCAGTTCTTGAGAGTAATTACTGCTCTCAGCAAATGGAGTTTTTAATTTCACCAGGGTATGTGCAAATTGCATATTTTGCATTTCCTCAGCTTTAATCAATACTGTAACAGAATTAAGAGGTCCCAGTAAGACTTGTGATCTTACCTAAGCTAACAAAAAGTGAGCCTGCATAACTACAAACAGGACTTTCACTAATGCATTTGCAGATAGCAGATGACCACATTTTTCTGTCTTGGATCTCGTTTCTCAAGTTCCTTCAAGTTAGTAACTGAGAGAGTGGGGAGTTGATGAGGGAGGCATAATCTCACTGCTATTATAGGTGAAAATTTAAAAATTGATTTATTTATTTGAAAGGTAAAGTTGCTGTGGGAGAGGCCGGTGCTGTGGTGCAGTAGGTTGAGCCAATACCTGTGACACCAGAATCACAGCTGTGTCAGTTGCAATCAGTTGCTGCTCTGCTTCTGTTTCCATTTACCTGGTGAAACACCTGGGAAAGCAACAGAAGATGGCCCAAATGCTTGGGATACTGTCATCCATGGGGGACACCTGCATGCAGTCCCAGCATTCTGGTTTCCTAACCCAGCCCTGTCCATTGTGGCCATTTAGGGGAGCAAACCAGGAAGCAATGGATGAAAGACTTTCTCTCTCTCTCTCTCTCTCTCTCTCTCTCTCTCTCTCTCTCTCTCTCTCTCTCTTTCTCAGTGTACTCAGACTGGGCTGGGGTATAGGCTCTGCTATAGGTGGGGATTTTTTTAATAGCTTTACTTTCTTTTCACTCTATCATGTACCCACAGTGCCTGACACATGTTAGAAGTTCGGTAGACTATTTGCTACAGGAAAGAATGCAGTTGCCTGCCACAGCTGCTGGACATGCAATGCATGTCCTTCCCAGCATCACTGTTTAGCTCAAATTTCTGTGTTTCCAGGGGCATGGTCTATAGTGTTTGCCTCCTCAATGCTTGGCTGGTTAATTAAATAAGGAGACAAATTCAACGTTACATTCCAATGATAAGAAAGTGTTTCATCCAGCCGTCTCCCCTTTTCCTGCCCCCCACTCCCTGGCTTCCCCTCAAATCCAGCTGGACAGAGGAAAGAGGCACCAAGAACAACGGTTCTTCTTTACCCTTATCTCTTCAGCACATGGCCAATGTTTAAAATAGCATTTAATGACCGTGGTATGAAGATGTCACTGTGTCAGCGCTGTCCCCAAGCAACTGGAGGGTATGAGGTCCTTCTCATCTTTCCACAGTGATCCATCCCCAGGGCCGCAGAGGGGCATCCTAGGCTGGCTCACCTACCTCATTTCTTGTACCCAGCCCCCTGGGTAGAAGACACTGCTGAATACACCTCTCCCTTATAGGCTTCTCCTGTGGTGATGCTCTTGCTACAGAAGCCAGACAATTAGAGGTAATTGGGATAATCGGCATTTATTATGGCAATTTGCATTTGTACAGCAAGCAGCACAGAATTCACTTACCCAGCTTGGGAAATACGCTTTTTGGATTTGGGCTGAACCTGGCTCTACTGTACCCTGAAGCATCCGCAGGACTTGCCTTTCTTTGCTCCCAGGTTGGCCTTAGGATAGGCTCAGGTGTGAGTCTCACCAGCCAATCAGAGGGGAGCATGTAAATGAAGGCCTGGAAACTCCAGAAGCTTCCCCTTCCTCACCAGGCACTGTCAATAAAGAATCCTGAGTCTGTGGCCAGACCTCTGGTGACTGATTTTTTGCTGTGTTGACCAGATGTTTGAGTTAATTGACAGAATTGTCTCAGTGTCTCAGCTGAGCAGCTCTAAGTTCATACCTGCTGTTGGTATGGGCAAGGAATCCCTGGAAGAGACTTGACACAAGAGCTTCAACATTTGCAGGGACTGTAGAACTTAGGACCACCCCTCCTTTTCAGGCAAGCATATTTCCCTTGGACTCAGTCTCATGGCACCCATATGTCCCTCTCATAAGTGAGATCAGAGTTCCCAGTGGCTGCCAATGCATGCTCTTGACTGTGGTTTCCAGGATTGAAGCCCTTCTCTGACAGTTGTTAGCTGGGTGGCCATGATAAAGTGACGTAACCTCTCCTAAGAGAGGAGATCGTGATAGTGACTCCTGGAGTTAACATGGGATCCAATGAGACAATGCAGGAATGTTTGATGCAGTGGTTAAGATGCAGCTTGGGCCTCTACATCCTCTATCAGAGTGCTAGGCTTTGTCTCAGCTTTTGGTTTCTGATGGTCCCACAGATTCTGGGAGAACATGCGTGCAATGAACAAAAACATTTGCTGTAGCATCTCTTTATCCTGTGCATTAATGAGTATCAAGGTGAAGCTGCTGGTAAAGGGGGTCCCCGAAGAGGGTGTTTTGGTAAGATGAGGGTGTGTTTTACTCTCACAGAGCAACTGAGATGGTTCAGTCTAGTCAGGGAGTTGTACTTACCAAAGCCATTTAGCTCCGAGTTCCTTTCCACTTGTGACCTGGCCGTGCCAGTGGGAATCTATATTTACCTATATGGCTGGAGCTTTCTTACTGGCACATGAGCTGTCCAGTTTACAGCAACTGGAAATAAAAGCTGAGTATGTGGGCTTTCCTGTAATATAAGGAATGGAAGAGTTGTTGGATGGTTTACTTTGGAAAACATGAAGTCACTTGGTCATACCTAACCCCAGAAGTGGCTGGGGTAGAGAATCTCTACCAGTGACTATATGTCCATCCAAACCCAGTGGGTAGAGGCAGGGCGGGGGCAGGTGTAGGCCTGTTAGCAAAAAGAGGGATGGCAATTAGACATTGTGCCTAATCCCCATTGTTGAGGCAATTGAGGGAGCTAAGATACTTGGTGTTGCTCTGAATAGTTAACTTTGGATGTGGGTGGGACTTTGACTCCCAACGTGCCAGACTGCAGTGAATAGCTGTGGGCTAAGTGCTGAAGGCACACGGGATGCGGTGTTCTCGAGACCTTAGGTTTTTTATTGCTCCTCTGTGGTACCTTTTTTCAGGAGAGTGCCCATGAGCTAGGTCTCCCCATATCCTCAGCTCTAAGGGTCATTGCTACCCAGCATGAGAGACTGATTGTCAATGAAGTATCTATCTTAGTGAATTACCCTTCCTGATCTGCTTATTGCCATGAGTTGATACCCTCATGGCAATAAAGCATGAATGGCTCTTCCTCATGATGATTGAATGCATCTTCCTGACACTGAAAGGAGAGTCACCAGGTTCAGTGAAGTCAGGGGACTCCTGAGTTAACATCCACCAAGTTCTGTTTGAGTAACAAGCAGTCCCTGATACTACTACCTTAACAGAACTAAGGTTAAGTTCTTACTGTGAGCCTAGGTGACTCTTAGGGACAGTCATGCTCTGCGGGGCCCCAAAAGATCTCCAAAGGCTCCCTTTTCCAGGGTTTACAGTTTGGAACACATAGTCTCCTTGGCCTTCGTAGCAGGGCAAGAGAAAGATGGACCATCAAATCTGGCCATGGTGCCCACTAATCATACTTATCTTTTATTGATTCAGTGCAGTGACAGGACTCAGAGACCTACACAGGTGCTGTGCAATGTTACCTGGGCAGGGAGAGCTAAATGTTGGCAGATATTGGCAGATCCCCTGCAAACCTGTTAAACGTGGCATGCCACAGTGCCTCTGGCTTTTCAGAGTTTACTCATTTCTTCCATGACACTAGCAACAATAAAGCAAGCTATCTACCCTTCGCTTAGGAACACAGCAAATATTTTTACCCACAGGATTGTGAGTAAAAATTTGGAGGGACCAAATGCCTAATTCCATACTCAAACCCTCCGTGTGGGATAGTGGATGTTTTCCCAGAATAGTCAGCATATTGTCTTTGAAGGCCCTAGATCCACATCATTAGGATCCTTCCTTTGGATTGAGACTGAGAAAATTCTCTTAAAATACACACAACTCTCTTGGTTTGGAAATGCACAAGCACTGTCCTCATCTGTAACTCTATTTGGTGGTGACACTCCTGGTGAGCAAGGTGGGAAAAGAACAGGCATGTTCTGATAGGGGAAGCAGGCAAAGAAGAGAGAAAGATGGTAGGAGGCAGAGCAATGGAAATGGTTGGGATAACTGAAATGAGCTGAATGGTGACCGAGCTAATTATTCACTGAATAGGAATCTGAATGTCTGTGTGGGTGGCTCATGGCTGCTTAGAGAAAAGTCTGTAGGGACTGGGGTGATGATGATGAGAAAGTCAATTTCCCCTGATGCCACAATTATAATTGTGAGTTTGTTGTCTTTGAAGCCTGTGTTGTGACCTTGACTGGAGAATCACAGTTCCTTCTCCTTGCTGTGTGCCCTTAGAGGGGATTATGAGCCTTGGGTCTGGGTCCTACACAGTCAATAATAAGCCTGAGATTATGCAGAGTTCTCAATGACCTGTTTTCCTTGTCCTTATTTGCAAAATAGACATGAAAATATTAAGGGTTTCCTCCAGACTTTCTTGGTAGAATCCAAAAAGTCAATGAACAGGCCAGTTTTGTTTACTCCAAAGGACTCGATAGAGTGCATCCTGTTGTTCTCACATCCCACTGGACTCACATCACCACTGTCATCATCGCTTTTTTGTGGCCTTGACCACACATGGTAGTCAGGACACCAAGATGTCATCAGTGCTGAGTTCCCAGAGGACCAGGCTTAGGAAGTGAATCTTGGACAAACCCAGGTCTACATCCTCCCAGCCTCTCCTCCCTGGATCCACTGCCTTGGAGTTCAATAGCTTTCTAAGTTGTCAGCTGTCCCCCCTTTTCATCTAGAATGAATTCGTGCTTCTGGCTATCTGTGTCTGTGTTTTGTTGTTTGTCACAAAGCTTAGTCACTTACAGCAGTGCAGATTTATTACCTCAATCTGAATGCTCTCTAGCTCCTTTGGCTGAAGCCAAGGCCCAGTTAAGGAAAAAACATCTTAGGTCTCTTAGGCTGTCACTGAGATTTAGTTCCTTGGGGCTGTAGGACTGAGGTCAACCTCTCTCTTGCTGGTTGTCACCAGGGGCTCAACACTCTCTGTAACATGGGGATGTGTTTGTACTTTCAAGACCGGCAGGTGAAACCTCTCTCATCCTTGGAGTTTCTGTGACTTTAGAAAGAGCTGAATCCTGCTTAATTGTTCACGTGATTGGGACAAGCCCATGGAAACTCTCTGCCTCCTGATGAACTCCAGGTCACTTGACTGGGAAGCCTCATTAACAACATCTGCCAGTTCCCTTCTGCTCTGTCATGCTTCATAATCCAAGTAGTGACTCCGATTCTATCTGCAAGTCCATGTCCAATTACATGCAAGGAGAGGGGATGATATCCAGTGTGGACGCCTTAGAAACAAGTCTGGTATTGCATCTGAGAGATCTGTCTTCAAGAGCCCCTTATTTCCAACTCTTAACTCTTTTCTCAGATCACAGTGAACTCTGATCCTCTAGTACCCTAAATTTAGGAGACATGTAGAGATAAAGATCTCTCTTTTTCTCATTGTCTCTCTCACATACACAAACACACATGAAATGGGATTGATTCTATATGCAGAATTGGCTTATATAGCTATGGTGGCTGATGAGCAATCTCTCAGCCTGCCACTTGCCAGCTGGAGACCCAGGAAAGTCAGTGATATCTAATCCCCACCCAAGAGTGGGAGAAGAGGAGATGAAAAGACCCTGCTCAAGTAGGCAGGCAGGAAAGGAAAAACAAAGAGCAAGCTGCTTCTTCCTCTGCCGTTGCCTTCTCTACTCTTCAGTTCCTTAAAGGGTTGAATAGTGCCCACTGACATTGGGGAGGGTCTTCATCAGAACACACTCTCACAGACACACCCAGAAATACGTTTGAGGTGTGGGGCACCTGTGGCTAGACAAACTGAGTTGGAGCATTAGCCATCCCAGAGATGCAGAAGCAATTGCCAGGGTGGTAACCTCAACCTGAAGTCCTTACATCAGAGCATGGGGGTGGGATTCAGTGCTGTCACTTACTTGGGAAATGCAACCCAAGCCAGAGGGGGAAAAGGTGGAAGAGAAGAACAAAGGGGATGCTGTGCTGGTTTCTTCTAAACCAGCCTTAAGGAGACAGGGCTGATCTCTTATCAGGTACATCTGTTCCACCAGATAAACTTTTCTGGACAGGCTGGCCACATTGTCCTGGCCGTGCAGGGAGGGAGCAGGCCGAAGCTGTCTGACTGAGTTCCTCCTTGGCTCTCCTGTTTTCATTGACCTTTGAGACACAGGGAGTTACTGCACTTGCTGGCTGTGTGGCTGGCCTCCCAGGGAGATAGTCTAGAAGTGGGAGCCTCTGCCTCGGGTGTGAGGACCCATTCCCTACTCTATAGGAAACCCCTTCTATATATGAAATGTTCTGTTCTGGTGGCAACCCAGGTGAGGTCTGGCAGACAGGGGAAATCCAGCGCTAAGGATGTGCTTGGCAGAGAGATGCCCTGGGAGCTGTACACTGAGGCATGACAGGAGGAGCCAGGGAGAGCCATAAGCAGGGGAGGGAAACAGAGATTAGATGTATTTCAGCCATTCATTTTAAATTCTAAAGGTCATGGACTTAAATAAAATGGAAATAGTACAAAATTCAAATAATGAAAATAAAGTCCTTTTCATATTCTAGATCCCAAGTTATGGTTTCCAGAGAAACCTGAAATTGTTCTGATTTATACAGCGAGTCACATGGTAAATGGATAAATAGATATAGAGTGTGTGTGTGTGTCCTTTTCAAGTATATAAATGGTATTTCATTCTATGAAAGGACTTCAAAAAGTTCATGGAATTAAAAGAAAATCACATTTTGGTGCTGAAGAATCTCAAAATGTACATTTTCTATGAACTTTTGAAGACCTCTTGTATTGAATAGATTCATAAGTTTTAGTACCAAAATAAATTATCTTTTATTTTTATTTCCCCATGAACTTGTGGGAGCCCTCTGACAGTCCCTAGCGATTATGAACCATGCTGTAATGAAATCCTTGTCTCTACATCTTTGCACCTGAGTTCAATATCTGTGTAGAGTCGATTCCTGATGTGGAGTTGCTGACTTACAGAGAGGGCAGCCTTGGCATTGCTGTAGATGGCTTTGATGTTTCTATGGATACCCATCACTGAATTGCCTTCTAGCAGTTCTGTTCCTAATCTGTTCTCTCTTCCCAAGTCTTACAGTGTCTGGTTGTGTTTGTTTACCTACAGTCTCATCAGTACTGACTATTATCAAGCAACTGAGCCTTTACTAAATTCCTTATTTAAAAAATAAGCTAAAAACTTTCATGTGAATCTGTCAGTGGGCATAATTTTGTGCACCTAAGGCATAAGAGTTTTTTAAAGCATTTGTGAGTATGTGGGTCTGTCTCTTTGTCTGGTGTGTCCCAGTGTGACAGGGGCCCCTACTTAAGGGAAGCTCCTAGCAGGAATGGGGAAGGGGGCAGGACACCACCACACAGGGACTGGAGGGTTAACCAGCAGCACAGAGAGCCAGCCGGGGAGAGGCTGGCAGGTGTTTTGAGTTTGATGGCAAGATGGACAGGAGCTGGACATATGGGAATATTGTACTCTGGGTTTCATCACATCGAAAGAACTTTGAAATGAGTTTTCTGGGGGCGGGGATAGGATGGGTTGGTTTTCATGACTCGTCCGGCCTGGAATCAAGCCTTCTGTCCTGGAAAATGCCTTTGGCAAAGGAAACAGGAATTTATAATTCAGAGAGAAAGAGGTGGCTGGGTAATTAAATACAACTCAACTCAGACTGCTGTGTGTGTATGTGTGTGTGTGTGTGTGTGTGTGTGTGTGTGTGTGTGTGTGTGTGTGTACACGCAATGTGAGTGTGAGAGTTGAGGGGGAGATAGAAATGGGGCTGACACTCTTGGACCGCTGTGGGAGTTCATGGCTGAGTATGGCAGGTGATGCTAGGTTCTAATGGTATTCTCAGGGCCTTGACATCAGGGAGTTCTGGGAGATCCTCCTCTAGTAATGCCTCAATCAGTTCCCCCTCCCCCTTCAGCTCTATCGCCACATATTCAGTTCCAGTTCTATTTTTCCTCCCTCTTCCCCTACTGAGGAGCTTAGAACTCACCAATGCAGATAGCAAGATTGTAACCCTGACTGGTGACACCACTGGCCATGGTCACTTTGCCAGCTGATAGTGGTCAGTTCTGCGTCGTCATCAGCTTGGAATGTCAGCAGCATCAAAAGAACAGACCTAAGGTGTGGTTGAGTTTGGATGGTTGACCAGTTGTGACTGGCACTGAGACCAGTTGATGCCATAGATGCTAGCCCAGATGGCCTAGAGAAACCAAGATGTGCATTGTCATATCACACAGCAATTCTGATTGGGCCTTATCTTCCATTCTTGAAATACCTTCACTGGGGAGGTAAGATTGAACTCAGCTCCTCTGAGAGTCTATTGCTGAGACTCCCAGACTTTGTTCACTGCCTTTTTTTTTTCTGTACAGAAGGAAGCTAGTGCAGTCTCTATAATGACCATGGGTATTGCTGGGAGAGTTTCCCTTGGAAGTGATGAGATGGAGAGATGGTTCTGCCACGCTAACCCCCAGAAGCATGTAGAGTTGTTTCTTGTTCCTAGATGGGAACCTTGTTGCGTCCTCCCATCACCTCACAGACTAGGGCAGGTCCAGGGGAACATCTCCTTTAAGATCCCTCTTGGATCCCTTTGGGACCTTTGACAAGGGGTTCCTTGCCATCCCTGACCACAGAGAGCTGCGTGTGTGACTAGGGAACATAAGAGAAAGTGCTCTGTTTCTAACAAGGTAAGGCTCACGCAGCAGCAGTGTGGCCATCCAGTTCTGTCTCCTAATTTTCAGGAGATCAGGATCAACAAGGTACCACTGAATCCTGGTAATGAAATGGCTGCTTGCCCCAACACAGGTGCCATGGTCTGTCCACAGAGATGCTCATTAAGTGCCAGGGATGCTAATTGAATCACTGCAGGTCCAGACACAACCAGGTGCTTCCCCCAGGGAAAGAACTTCCCTTCTTCCTTTTGTCTCTTCACCTCTTGCCCCAGCCCTTTGAGCTGGAGCTGCTTTAGCGTCTCCTCCTAGTATTAGAGCAATCAAGATTTTGAGAATTAGAGCCTGCCTAGGATGAACCCCATCTAGAATTCTCCAACCTCTCTATTCATAAAGTGAATTGAATGAGGCTGCACACTGCCCAACTTCTAGGATAGTAGTTGAACTTTGGGAGAAGTCACTTCCACCAAAGGTTCTGGATACTCTTCCTGGAACAATACCTGACCCTATAATACTTAGTACCAAAGGCCAGTTAGTTCACAGACTCCAGTAACTGTCCCATGGAACTGAAGAGGAACACAAACAAACATCTATCTCACTCCTTTAGGCCACAGCTCAGGGGTGTGAGGGAGCAATGAGAAGAAAGCCAGCAATAATGTGTATGACAGCTTTCACACTGCCCTGAGATGAAGGGAACCCACAGCTCAGGCCTCGGGACAAAGCCTCTGCAGTTCTTGCCTGCTCCTTTCTCTCCTCCTTTGAGCATTCCGAGAACTGTGTGTTCCAAATGGTGAGGATCACTTCCTTCTTACATTCTGTCTTTATCCCCTTTGCACTTTCTCTAAAAGAGCACCATCTCCTGGAGGTGCCATGATTGCTTCCTTGTAGGTTTCCCCTTAACACCTGTTACTTTCCCCATAACACACGATCAGCAAATGTTCTCTGGATCAAGGGGTGGGTAATAAAGGAGTGCTTTCACTTGAGCCGCTTATATATGACAATGTTTCTAAAAGTTCAAGGAAAATGATATTACAGGATGTTTAAGAGGCTGGTGCT
The DNA here is from genome assembly GCF_017591425.1 of Ochotona curzoniae. NCBI lineage: Eukaryota > Metazoa > Chordata > Mammalia > Lagomorpha > Ochotonidae > Ochotona > Ochotona curzoniae. The sequence goes on along the minus strand of NW_024466004.1, from coordinate 6,032,994 downwards.
ATGCTAACAGGCTGGCCCAGAGGGTTGGGCTGCGATCTGCAGGACTGCCACCCTGTATTGTGCATGTTTGAGTCCTTAGATGCTCCATTTCCATTCCAGCTCCCTGTACCTGGGAAGGTATTACAAGATGGTCCAAGCACTTGGGCCTCAGCCCCCACATGGGAGACCCAGATGAAGCTCCAGGTTCCTACCTTCAGTCTGGACTAGCCCCAGCGATTGTGATCATTTGGGGAGTGAGCCAGTAGGTGAAAGATTTCTCTCTCTGTGTCCTTCCTTCCCTCTCATAACTCTGACTTTCAAATAAATATGATATATATATATGTGTGTGTTTATATTTTTGAAATCCATATATATGGAGAGATATATATTATATATATAAACTGGGCTTAAAAATTCATGATAAATATTTATTGTTTAAAATTTATGCATGAATTTCAAGCATTTTGGGGCCAAAATAATGGCATCATTTAATTGCATTTTTCTATGAACTTGCTGAGCCCCCCCACCCTCCTTCCACCCTACACACACACACACACACACACACACACACACACACACACACACACACACAGTCTTTCCACAATGAGATTAAGCTGGACATAGTGAATACTGCACACTTGACATTCCTTGCTGGCTTGCGGCCTGGCTGCGTCCCTCCTTCCTGTGCACACTCAGAGATGGCTGTCCCCAAGCAGGGATGCTTTTCTCTCCCTCCCTTGTAATATGCTCAGGGTCCTTTGGCATTTCACTCCAGTGCAATTTGTTTGTTTTCACCCGCATTGAAAATACCAACAAATGTCACCTGCTTTCACTCCTCCGTCCTGACGTGAGACTCCGACAGGCCAAGAGCCTGCAGCACTAATGAGCAGCTCAGGTCTCCAGAGCTCTCGGTGTGCAGGAGGTGGGCAGCACCTGGCTCCAGGGAGAGAAGGGTGAGTACTAAGTTATAGGGTGTGGCAAGGCTGCAGGGATCAGAAGGAGGCTAGGGATGCAGGAGCGGATGGTTCTCCCAGCAGCACTGTCAGAGGGAAAGATGGTAAGGGAGTCCAACAACCTCCCCCTGTGTTGAAGGACTTGTAAACACTTGCCCCAAAGGTCTAGTTGAGCTCTATCTGCTGTGTACCTCTCTCAGGGATGGGGCCTGATGACCCTTGGTTGTTTTGGAAATTAATGTCAGTTAGAAATAGGTTTCATTGTGAGTGATGAAAAGCCAGACAAACCAAAAGTAGCCTAACGAGATAAGGCTTTATTTCTCTTTCATGTAACATGTACAGGGAGTGAGGTCTATATTTTAGGAAAGGACATTGTGCCAATGTCAATTGTGCTTGAGTTATATAAGATGTCACGGTAGGAAAGTAGGTTAAATACCATATAGGAACTGCATACCATCTCCCACTTCTGATGAGTCTTACATGACTTCAAAATAAAACATCGTAGTGATTAAAAACTTCACTGCGTCCAGGCTATCCTACGGTGGTGCCATGATCACCAGGTGCCCAGGTTCCTTCTCTTTCATTATTATGCATCCTCAATTCATGGCTAGTACATTATTGTCCAAGACCATACTCGTGTTCTACCCATCCATCCACAGTTCAGTCAGTAAGCAAAAGGGAAGGTCCAGGAAGACAATGTCTTTTATTTAAGGACAACTGTAATGAGGGCATCCTCCTGAATAACTACTTAGGAGCCTTGGGTAGAACTTAGCCCATGGCCACAGTTAGGTGCAGGAGAGACTGGGCCATGTTGTTCATATTCGGGGTGGACTTCAGGCCAAGTACAACTGGGGAACTGTTACTGCAGAAGAAGGAGAGAATAGATATTGGAGGATAATCAGGGGCTCTGTGCAGTTACCGTTTGGGGGAAGCACACAGCCCTGGGTGGGAAGGAAGAGTTGGCTGTTTTCCCCTTCCAGGTCTCCATCCTGCTTTCCCCTCTGCCCTGTCCAGATCCAGTAGGAAGTGGCTTTTGCTTCCTTATTCCACCAAAGGGTCCCCTCCTCTTTCCTGGGTCTAAGCCTCCAGCCAATCTCCTTGGCTCTGCAGCGAGTTGAAGTTAGGGACACTTCTATAGCTCTGCTGTTATGTCACAGGGAGAAAGAGGTGGGGGGAACAATAAGACTGTCTCCATCCTTGCAGTATTTCCTCATCAAGAAACAGTGTCTCAAAGTTCATTAGCAACTCCTGTCCTCACTGAGCATAACCGGCTGTTGATGCTTTACCCATCTGTCTATGTGACCTTTGAAATAAGTGTGATAAGGATCCTGAAAGGTTAGGGCTGGATCCTGTGGTCTCCAGCTGTGCACTTGAAGATATCCAGGGTACTAGGATTTGGTCATATCTGGAAGAGGTGGGCCTCTTAGGGCCTTGGGCAACCTCCTATCTCCTGATTCTTAGAGCCCTGAATCTTCATCCTATGAGGTGGGCTGTGCTAGCTGAGAGGCCTAAACTCCGGAGCAGGCAGAGGAAGTACAAGTTCACTGCTTCGCCTGAGCAGGACACTGCCTCTGCTGATGGTAGGAAGTGGGACGGGATCAGCTGTTTCCTAAATCACCAAGCACTCCCCACTTCAACCCCACTCCTCAGGCCTAAATCTGGGGTCAGTGTCGACTGGACACACAGGATCCCTGGGAAGGACCACACTATACACTGCTCAGGTGTACTGGGCTTGACCTCTGAGGCAGGCAAGGAGGGACATTTGTCACCACCCACCAGAAACTCTGGGGCCCACACCCCACTCTCTCAGGCAGTTCCCAGTCACTGTTGGCCTGTGAGAACACTGAGCTCCCTGAGGGTTGTTTCCAGTGGGGGAGGATGGAAGTCCTAAATGGCTCAGGACGGCCTCTCTGAGCAAGTCACCCAAACACTTCCATCAAATAGGGCTAGTGACCATGCACACTTCCTAGTTGCACAGATGTTTAGCATGTAATGCCCAGGAGAGGACAAGGACATTGCTGCTGCTCATGTTAGCCATATGTGAAGTGAGGAGGAGTTTGACTTGTTGGACCTGCAAGGATGTTCATGGAAAAACAAAACAAAATCAAATATAAAGGTTTGGAGATGAACTTTAAAGATCCTGATCTCAGGTTTCCAAGCAGTTGAAGCAGAAGGCACTACCAGGTGGAGACAGCTCTGTCCAGAGGGGATGGCACTAAAGGCAGCCAAGTTGAAACTGAGAGAGACCCAGGCCAGAGTTAAGGGAAGAATGTCTCAGCAACTTCAGAGACCAGGGATAGAGGTCAACATTGTTACACAGCACATTAGACTGCTGCCTAGGACACCAGCATCCACATGGATGCTGAGAGGAGTCCTCAGTGCTCCGCTTCTGATCCAGCTCCCTATTAAGGATCTGGAAAAGGAGCAGAGAATGACCCAAGTGCTGAACTGCACCCACAAGAGAGACCCAGATGAAGCTCTGGTCCCTGGCCTTGGACTGGCCCCATCCTGGGCTATTCCAGTCATCTGAGAAGTACACTCCTCTCTCTGTAACTCTGAGTTTCAAGTAAATAAATAAATCATTTTTAAAAAGTTGTCTACATTTGCACTGGAGAAACTGAGATAGGAGCTGGGGTTGATGAGAAGGTTGGTGGGATTTTTGCATTGCCAGAAGATATAGAAATACGCTATCTTTGAGAACTCTTGGTAAGGGAGTAGGGGGCATGTTAGGAGTTCTGGTTTAAAGGAGACGTAGGGCAGAATCAGTCGTCTACCCCCTTCCCTGCCCACCTCTTGCTCCCTCTGGGAGAACTGCACGTCTTCACCTCTTCCTTGCCTTTTCAAAGTCACCGTTAGTAGACGGCAGTCCCCCAGAGGACAGACAGGAAGCCCTTAGCCTCTTTATGGAGCCCAGCATAGCGCGTGCTCAGGATTTAGCAGAACAAATGTGGGTAACCTGGGTGACAGCAGGCTCACTTACACAGCCTGCTGTATGGGTGGGGGCTCTGGTGTAAGGCATTGGCTAGGGAAGGAGTTACCAGGAGACCTGCTGAGATGGAGGGGAGGGGGTAGGGAACCTGGCTCCTCTGTGCCTTCCACAGCAGCTGATTCCAGAACACTTCTGAGCTGACTACATTAGGACTTTCAAGGGCCTGAGGCACTTTAGTCTTGGAAGCCTCTTTCATTAAAAAAAAAAAACAATAATAATAATTCAAGTTAACCCATGGCCACTTTTCTTGTGGGCACAGAGGTAGCTTACACACAGTTCTCACTCTATCTGGCGCTGGCATCCAGAGTGGTCAGACTGGACTTGGTTATTGCTCTCCAGTCTCAGCTTTATTTGTATTAGCTCTTTCCCTCACTGCCCGCAGCCATTGAGTTCCCTAAACTGGCGGCCAATATCCCTGGGGTGCTGAATTCTGTGACTATGTCAGCTTCCTTTGGAGTGATGAGCCCAAATCCACTCACTACCGAAGCTGCTCTTTGAGAGTAGCCCCTGGCAACCTAGAGAACATGCGCAGATCGGGAGCCAGGAGCCGTGGTGCCCAACGCCGTCTTAGAGTTTCCCTGCCTGCCCTGCTTGTGCATTGCATGGGACTGGCTCCATCAGGGCTCGCAACTCCCTGAGATTCTCTGGCTTCACAGACAAGGAAGTTGAGCTTCTGAAAGCTCCAGCAGCCTGCTCACGACCACACAGCTAGGAAGGCTGAGCTGAGCCTTCTTTACTGCCAACCATGCAAGGTCAGTCACCAAGAGTGTCACTTAAGAAACATTGCCTTGCCATTGGTGGGGAACATACTGCAGAATTTCTATAATATTCCATCACCTTCTTTCAATCTTGATAGAGCAGGGCATAGGTCATTGAATTAGTTATGTAAACTTCCCTGGGCCTCAACTGCTCCATCCTTAAGCAGGGGAGAGTGTCATTGAATTCTTTAAATGCAATAACAGAGGTAAAGCATCAGACAGACCATACATCCTTCCTCTTTTCCCTGGGTAGCAGTTAACCAAGCACCAGACTCCTGGGAAGAGGGAAGGTGTTTCCCCAGCTGTTCGCATCCTGTATCCCGCAAGCCTGTGGTAGAAACCTGATAGGAGGGCTGCATCATGGCTCCCACTGAAGTGGGTCCTGCATCTACAGGGTGAGGGTAGAGGGGGTGGAGGGGTGAAGGAGGAGGGATTAACTACAGGCTTCAAGATTTGGCTCCAGATGGGATGCGGGCAGGAGCGTGACAATGATAGAGGAGATAGAGGCAGAGGGACACCAAAAGGCAGCCAAGTGACAAGAAGGGAAGGAACGTCAGTTTCAGGCTTGAGGATGGGGAGGCAGATGGGGGTGTATGCTGATGCTGAGATGGTCTGAGACTCTGCCCATCTCATACAACCAAGGCTGGAAATGGACTGACACATGATCAGCTACATTGCACGGAGAGAACTGAGGCCCCAGAGGTCTGTGGAGAGCCAAGGCAGAGCCAACACGGGGACGCAGCTCACAGAGCTGCCCATACTCCTCCAGCTTTACTGCAGTGGTGGAGGGTAGGGGGAGAGACACGCCCCCCCATGGCCACCTGCGGATAGTGATAGGGACACAGCACATCCCAAGGTAATGGAGCCTGGTGTTTGCAATAAAAATTTAAATGTGCCATCCTTGTGGTGATGGAGGCTTTTGTCTGATCAGCACATCAACGCTTAAGAGGGCTGGCTACATAAATGGAAAAATCAAATTGAATGCATAGTTACTGCCCTGGAGTCTTTGTGGCTGATTGTTTCCCATGCATTTGTCTCTTGCTTCTCCTCTTCTTCCTTTGCCTTCTCCCCCTCTTCCTTATACTTCCCAGTGGCTTTCTTATCCAACAGGTGGCTGTGAAAGTTGGCCCTAGAACAGGGCTCTCTCTCTCTTGCTCTCACTCTGGCATTCTGGTCTGGTTAATTCTGAAGCCTCTGCCACATGGACTCTCTTCTGCATGGGGATGAGCTACCAAGCAAGGCCATCCACAGGCCCCTCCCACCCCAGCCTCTGCTGGGTTTGGTGGACACAGGAGGCAGCCCAGGAGGTGAGTGGACAGAGAGCTATTTCAGGGCTACAGGGTCCCAGCAGGCCCCGATTTGTCCACATAAGACCTCTGTACCTTTGGATGATCCCTTACTACAAGCCAACGGGGCTGCTCAGGCCTGGGGTGAGAGCATGACAGGCTCCTGGCTGTTGCCAGCTGCTGGGGCTGTTCCATCCTCCCTTGCCAACACTGCCCTGAGTCACCTCTTCATGAAGCTTCCTGCAGGCTCCCCCCTTTTTTTAAAAAAGATTTATTATTTTTATTTTTTTTTATTAGAAAGGCGGATATACAGAGAGGAGAGACAGAGAGGAAGATCTTCCGTCCGATGATTCACTCCCCGAAGCCAGGAGACTCTTCCGGGTCTCCCACGTGGGTGCAGGGTCCCAAAGCTTTGGGCTGTCCTCGACTGCTTTCCCGGGCCACGTGCAAGGCGAGGACCTTAACCACTTGCACCACCGCGCTGGGCCTGCAGGCTCCCCTTTGAAGTTGCCTTCTGATTTCTCCCATGACACTGACTGGGACAGTACCACTCAGGACCTGTGTGAGAGCAGCAGATAAGGGAGTAGGCTGAGGTCTTCTGTTCTGTTCACCATTGACACCAAGGGCACAAGAGTAAATGACTAAGCTGCTTGTGCTCTTTGGGGAGAGGGGGAGACACAGCCCTGTCCTCAGGGAGCCCCACATGAGGGAGGAGACACAGCCCTTTCCCCAGGGAGCCCAGTCTGAGGGGGAGACACAGCCCTGTCCTCAGGGAGCCCCACATGAGGGAGGAGACACAGCCCCGTCCCCGGGGAGCTCTAGTCTGAGGGAGAGACACAGCCCCTTCCCCAGTGAGCCCAGTCTGAGAGGGAGACACAGCCCCGCCCTCAGGGAGCCGCATATGAGGGAGGAGACACAGCCCTGTCCTCAAGGAGCCCCATCCAAGGAGGGGGAGATAGTTTCTACCCACTATGGCTCCCATCTGCTGTCTGATTCAATGCCATCTCCCACGATCCTATCCTGCAGCCAAAGTGAACTTGGATGCCATTAGCCGATGAGTAGCCTCTAGCCTAGGTGGCTTGAAAAAAGTCAAACTAATTTTAACGTTAGCCTGAACCAAGCATAATGAAGAGAGTAAATCACAGTGAACATTCTGTGGCCAAATGGAAATGAGTTTTGGATTTTCTTTATTGTTAAATTATCCATTCCACTGCTCCCTGCTCCCTGGAGAGAACCAGTCACTAGGTCCTGGGCATAGCTAGAGGGTATTGGGGTGTCAGGGAGACTGGGCAACTTTAGGGGTGGGTGGACTTGGATGGGCTTGGCGAGGAGGAAAGGCCTAGAAAGACTTGGTGCCTAGATGTGCATCCCCCGTTGATCCACAGGCTACTCTGGCCCTCCCAGGAGGGGAGGGAATGGTTCATCCAGGGCCCACAGCTAGATCCTCCTATGACACAAAGATGCTTAAAAGAGCAGCCATGGACCTTAAGTCACTGTTCAAAGCCCTGAGCCTATGCACAAAATGATCTTGTAGTATGTTTCCACGGTTCCAGACTTGCTGCACCCTGTTCCCACCCTCCCTGCCACCCCCTGCCTGCCAATGCACACACAATGACTGAACCAGGCTGAGAAGTGCAAACAGGGGAGATTCTAGGCTAGACTAGAGCCTGGAGCTCACAGGTCTGGGGCTGTGTGTCCCCAACCTGGGGACAGATCACAGGCAGCCATGGAGACAGATACAATGAAAGCTTTACCCACATGGCACCAAAACCTCGTTGGTTTCCACTGAAGCTGAGCCCTGCTGAGCCTCCATGCCTGGGTTCTTCATTCATTTTGGGAGGGTCCATACTTCAGTCATCTCCATTCACAGAACACCCCCTCAGTCATGCAGGAGCTGTCATATCTCCCCATTCACATTCCCACTTCACAGCCTGTGGCCACCCTGTCTGAGGGCACTGTCCATACACATATACACACACTCCTTCACGTGTAGGCTTGTGTGTATGTGTCTCCAGGCAACAGACAGCATCCCTACAACCCTCAGCCCAGGCCAGAGCCACACCTAGCAGAGACATTTCCCATTAAACTAGTACCTACCCACCACTCACGTGCCAGTGGAGGCTGCCAGTTTTTGGTGACCATTGATGAGAATATGCATGGTTTTTCATATCATTTTTAAAATTTCCTTGCATCTCCCATTTCCCCAATAGCTTGGCCTCAGCAGGTCGCTTATAGAAGGACAGTTATAATTAAGAAGTTTACCTGGGGCTGGAGTCATCAGAAATGGCTTAGTCATTGTGAACAAAGGTTTCATGGTAAGTGGTTTATTTGGATTACGATGGCAGGAAATGTGAAGAGAAGTGGGGAACCGAACTGAGGCAGGGAGCAGGAGGAGGCCGGTGTAGAGCAGGGTCAGGAGTGGAGGACTGAGGCTCAGCCTCACCAGGGCCTCCTGGAGATGGTGCAGAGCACTTATGAGCTGAGCCATAGGGGTGGGGAAAGCGTGGCGGCATCGACCCTGCTCTGTCTCTCTCTCACTAGCATTGGTTGAAGAACGCTGCCTCAGAGCAGGCTTTCATCAGTGAGTCAGAATATTAGGAGTGCCAGGGGACAGGACAGCCTGATGTTACACTTAACCCAACTCACTCATTCATTCTTTCGCTTATCCAACGCATCCCCAGTGACATTTCAAGTGCCAGGTGCTGGGGTTTCAGAGCTGAAGCACGCACAGTTCCTGCCAAGAAGGGGTTCCCAGGTGGATGGGGAGGGGGCAGTGAAGGCAGGCAAACACATCGTAAACTGTGTACCTGGAGGATTGCTGCTGGCATTGAGGGCACAGAGGGAGCAGTTCTGAGATTAATGGCTTCCTTAGGGTAACAACTGCTTGTCTTGGACCCACAAAATTTACACAGAGCCTAAATGGGCTCATCTGCTGTTGGGATATTGCTGACATTGTTTCCGGCCATCGTTGTCAGTGATATCAAACCTTGGTTTTTCGTCCTGGTCTGTGAAGGAATTTGCACCTTCCAGATGTGGCTCTTGGCCTGGAGTCTTGCCCTTTTTGTTTAAGTGTCCTGCATCCATCAGGCTGGGGATGTTGATGGGCGGGGACTCTCTTCCAGGTGGTCTCTCTCTCTCTCTCTCTCCACTCTCCATCTCTCCCTCTCCCCCTTTCTCTATTCTTACCGAACCAGAGCCCTTCCCCTCCCACACCCGAGGTCCAAGGATGCAACTCCTCTGTCAGACTGGAAGCATTCTGGGAGCTTGGCCTCTTTGCTTCACCTGAGCCCACACTCATTGAACTTGCCCTGCCCTCTTCTCAAGGTTCTAGAAGGATCCCTGTATGTATGGCTTCCTCATTTTTCCTCCCTCTCTGGATAATTCCCAGACCACCCAGGGAGCATGAATGTCCTCCCCTCAACTGGAAACTGTTTCCTTTCTCTATACCCTGTCTGAGTGAGTTCCTGCAGGATCTGTCTTGCAGGGTGTCATTTGCAGGGAGCAGAAGCTCAGAGGGAGGAAGTCGCGAAGGTAGGGCGCTGGGTGGCAGCTTGGCCTGTGGCAGAATGGAGCTCCTCCCACTCTTGTTAATTCACACACTGGAGGGGCCTCTGCTCTCTGCCTGATGCTGTAGACAGGCATCTGGCTTGACATACAGGCTCCAGGGCCGGATGTTCCTCTGCTACTTGCCAGGATATCTTTTCAATGAAAACCAAGGTAGAGAGATCTCACAGAATGCATACCAACCCATCTGCCCTGTTGCCTCTGCAGGTGCTTCTGATGGGGCAAGGAGGGGGCAGCTGAGGAGGGGAGGAAGGCTTGGGGCTGGCATGCAGAACTGGGCGGGGGGCGGGGGGTGCTCCAGGTCCTTTCCTTGCCTGCCTCTGCAACCATTCCTTTCCCACTTTCTGTTCTCACTGCTCTCTCTTTTTCTTCAGCGTTAAATATAAAATCCCATCTGGAGGCTGAGATTACAAGCCGTCAGCCCAGCTCCACAACTCTGTGTTTGTTGCCAGTAGACTTCTGTTGCTGTGTGTGTGTGTGTGTGTGTGTGTGTGTGTGTGTGTGTGTGTGTGTGTGTGCGCGTGCCTGAGCACGCGTGTGTGTGCATGTGTGGCTCACCACCACCCCGGCCTGACTGGCAGTCTTCCGGAGCCTCTGCTTCTGTGGACATCAGCATCAGTGTTCCATCCGGAATCAGCCCTAAGCTGGAAACACAAGATGCTTCAAGGAGGCAGAGCTGCTGGGCCATCCCCAGGCACTAGGCATCTTGGTAGTGCAAGCAGCCCGGATTCACTGTGTATGCCAGGCGTATAAAAGGGCTCTCCTCCTCTCCGAGCAGTCCAGTACTCCCTCAATTTTAGTTGTGAAGCATCTTGGGACATTAGGAGCCTTTAGACCCAAACCATCTTTAAACACCAATTCCTAGTGGTTCAAATGGAGACGGCAATGGCCATGGATACAAGGAATGGTGAGGCAGGACGTTCACTGCCTGAGGTTGCTCGGTTAAAGTCTGCTAAGAAGACCCAAAGGACGTGTTTTTCTTTCCTCTAAAGATTTATCTTATTTGTTTGAAAGGTAAAATGACACAGAGAGAGGTAGAGAAGAGAGAGGATCTTCTACCTGCCGGTTCATTTCCCAAATGGCCACAACAGCTAAGGCTGGGCCAGGCCAAAGCTAGGAGCCTGGACCTCCATCTGGGTCTCCCACATGGGTGGCATGGACCCAAAGCACTGGGGTTCATCACCTATTGCTTCCTAAGTACATTAGCAGTGTGTACTTGCTTCTGGATCTGAAGTAGGTCAGCCAGGACTTGAACCGTGCTCATATGGGATGCTGGCATCCCAAGCCTCAATACCAGCTCCAGCAGACACCTCCTTCTTACTGCACAAGGACCCCTTATGCATTAGCAGCATACTTACTTTGCAGAGTTGCAGCATCTGAATGATGAAATTTCACCGAGGGGTAGAGGAGACTCAGTTCCTACCCTGGTTCAACACCCAGAACAGGGCTGATTGTCTGGTGCAGGGCTGGTGGGAGAGTGATTCCTGTCCATCCCCCGCTCGGGTTTCTGCCAACTCTCCTGAAAGCCCTCATCCCAGCATTGCCTCATAGACATTCTAGGCAGGGAAGAGCAGCCTGGCTCTGCAGAGGATCCCTGTTTTGCAGGCTGATTCTGACATTTGATACCAGCATCCATTTCACAGCCTTTCTTTGATACCCATGCACCCCTGAGCTTAGCCCACAAAGGATTCTGCAGTCCGTCCTGCCTGCCCTCACTTGTCCCCCTGCTCCTGGCCCCAGCCCTGTCCTCCTCATCACTCCCCCCATCACCTGTATCACTTGGATATACTGTGAGGCCCCAAGGATCTGGGTGTGCACTAAATACCCTACTTGGTTCCATGCCCTATTGCCTCCCAACTTGGAGGTTAAGCTTTCTTCTTTTTGGCTGTTATAGTAACACATTAAGTGACAGTTCTCAGAATATAATTTTAATTAAGATTCAATAGTCACTGCTCTGTCAGCTATCTTCCATGCTGATTATTTAAAATGTATTTACCCAGCACTATTATGTCACAGCTTTGAATTCATTAGACATTTGTTAATCCTCAACAAACTTCTTTTCTCTGATGTGATTTGCTTAGCTTATTCTCTAAGGGCAAGGCCAAGGGAAACAAGGAAACTCATGCCCCTGGTAGCTGTGGTAGGTGTGCCTCCAACATTCAGGTTGCTCCCTCTGTGGGGCAGGTGACTGAGTTAAGGTTGCCAGAGGTCTCCCTCTGTGTTATGCTAATGTAAGCCACTTGGCCAACACCCTCAGAACACAGGGGAGAGTGGTAAACAGGCCTAGAAGGGCAAATGGAAAGGCTCAGGCCATGAATAGCCTTGGCCTTAACCCCAGGTGCACCTGACAGATACCGTCATCTCTTGCACATTGCCATGGCATGAAAATGTTAGAAAATGTTTCTTGGCCCTGGAACTCTACAGTGCTGCAACTGTCCAGAGCACGTAAGGAAGAAGAGCTTTGTTGTAGGGCTGAAGGATACTAATCATCCTGAGCCCTATACAGCCCTTTGAAAAGCATATTCACATATCTTTGATAATTTTTCATAAATAAATATTATAAATCAAGCACCATTTATTGATTTAAATGTATTTGTTGAAAGGCAGAGCAATGAAGAGATATCTTGCACCTGCTGGTTCACTTTCCAAGTGGCTGCATTCATCAGGACCAGACCAGACTGAAGCCAGGCACCTGGAACTCCAATCTAGGCCTCTTGTCTGAATGGCAGTGGCCCAAGCACCTGGGCCTTCATCTATTGCCTCCCTAGGAGTGTTAGCAGGGAGCTGGATCGGAAGTGAAGCAGCCAAGACTCTAACTGCCAGGCTGATACATGATGCCAGCATTATAGGCAGCAGCTTAATTTGCTGTGCCACTGCACCAGTCCCACATGCAGCCTCAGGAGATATCACTGAGTGTAACTGTCCTGTACTCCCAGTGGGTACAGAGGCTGCCATTCAACTCCATGGAAATATAAATGGTGGCCAGGGAAGTGGCCTCAGCTGTGCAGTCACCATGAGTCACTGGGAGGAAGAGCTGGAAAGCTCAAGAAGGCTCTGGGTCCAGGAGTCCAGTCCTTGGAGCACAGAGAATGTGAAACACTTCTATATAGTGACACATGGGGGCTGGACACATCTGATGGGAGCTGGCATGGTTCTGGCAAGAGCTTGGTGAGAACAGGCACAGGGCATTGTGGGCAAATGGCTGCGGGGAAACTGAGCAAGAATTGTGCGGACCTGGGCATTTGGCAGAGGCTTCCACTGTGTGCTTGCTGCAAGAAGAGAAGAAAACAAACCCTCTAGAGTATTCTAGAAACAACTGGATGGTAATTGTTTGGTGCTTTTCGGGCCACATGTTGCCTGCTGCAGCTACTTACCTCTGCCATTGTAGCAAAAAAAAAAGAAGCTACAGATAACAGGTAAATAAACCTGTGTTTTAAAAAAGCTTTCTTGACAAAAACAGGCAGTGGATTAGAGCTGGGCTGTGATCTATAGTTTGCAGTGCTGTCCAGTACGGCAGCCAACAGCAGCTGCAACTGGTGAGCATTTGAACTGTGTTCTGAGAACAAACAAATGCTAACCATCTCATTAATCATTGACTTCATGATTTATTGAAATCATATCTTGAATATCATGGTTAAAAAAATGTATCACCGGAATGACTTCACCTGTGCCTTTCCATTATTCCTTTTCAATGGACCACTTGAACATTTGAAATTAGTGACAAGTTCCAGCTCACACGATTTTGCCATTGAACAGTGCTCCTCTGAGATAACACTCCAGGTGAAATGCAGAAGTCCCTGGCTCTTGAAGGGTCTCAGATATGAGATTTATCCTTAAGAAGACACAACAATGGAATTTAAATCTGCATAGTGGAAAATGTGGTTGGAGCTGGTTTTTAAATGCACCGCACTATGTGTTTCTCCTTTAAAGTCTAAGAATCATTTTGTGTGCATCTGTGTCCTTCAGACTGGGACCCGTGAAATTCTACCTCCTTACAAAAAGGAGTATCTTTGTGGTGAGGAAGAAATAGCAGTGATGCCAAGCACGAGTGTGGTGTCTCTGCTACGGCAGCTTTTCTCGACTTCTCGGAGCACTGTGTAGAGACAGCGAGCTTTTACAGCAGCAAGCAGAAGTGTGCAGCACTTCCCTGACTGTCTCCACAGGACCCTAGTTAGCACTCCTACAAGGTACTTTGTGAGGCAGCGGGCTGCCTGATGCTCCACAGCCAGTGGGCACACGTCTCCTGAAGTCCAGCTGCACAGGCTGCTTGCAGCACTACCCGAAACAAGCAGCAGTCGCACAGCATGGTGAGCGAGTGAACTCGGAGTTGGAGGCACCGAGGCTGCCAGTTTCCTGCTCCTCCCTGCCCTAGGGTCATTGGCAATGAACATACAGTAAAGTAAGTCCTTCTTCTGGGCTGTGCTGTCAGGGCTGAAGACAAATGGAGAGATGAGGAGCTTAAGTGTGGGGTAAGGTGGAAAAGGAGGAGCTTCAAGCAGAAAATGCCAAGTGTATGGGGGTGGGGTGAGGGTGACGGCAAGGGTTCAGGGAAGTCATTGACGAGAAGGTAACTTGTTTTTCTTTTTAAAAAGGGTTTATTTATTTTTTTTATTTGAAAGTCTGACTTAAAGAGAGATAGAGATCTTCTATCTACTGGTTCACTTCCCAAATGGAGACCTCGGCCCCGGAGCTGGGCCAGGCCGAAGCCAGGAGCCAGGAACTCTGTCTGGGAGCTGCACATGTCTGCACAGGTTTGCCAGCAGCCCAAGTACTCAGGTCATCATTTACTGCTTCCTAGTGCATTGGCAGGGAGCTGGATGAGAGCCAGGCATAGCCGGGACTTGCACCTGGACTCCTATAGGTAATGTGGATGGGCCAGGAGATGGCTTAAGGCACATCACCACAATGTCTACCTTCACTCACTTCCTTGTCCTTAAGGGGTGCTGGTTCAGTTTCATTCGCTGCTGAGTCTACACTACATAAGAAGGGAACAGGCCTTTCGGAGACAGCTGTTACATATCTTCCAAACTCAATGATTATCAAGTGCACTACTGATGGAATCTCCAGCTGCACATTCCTGCCCTACCCTTCCAACTCACAAAAACATATATTGAGAACCTACTGTGTTCTTGGCACTATGCTATCTCCTTGGAACACAGTGATTCATGGAGCAGACAGAAGTAACCGCCCTCTGAAAGCTCGTGTTCTAGCAGAAGAGATAGGGAAGGATCAATACGGGTAATAAGTGAGTAAATGAAATTGTACATTAGCCAGTAAGAGTTCAGGGAAAACATTGGGCTGCATCGGAAGGACTGGTGGGGGAGAGGAAGCCTTGCACCTGCTGCTGCCTCAGGCAGGGGCGAGTGGGAGGGCAGTGGAATGTTGCTTCTGACCCTGATCTTGTGTCCCTCCCTTCCAGGCACTGTAGCCTGAGTGACCAGACCATGGAGACCCTGCTTGGTGGCCTGCTGGCATTTGGCATGGCGTTTGCTGCAGTCGACGCCTGCCCCAAGTATTGTGTCTGCCAGAACTTGTCTGAGTCACTGGGAACCCTGTGCCCCTCCAAGGGGCTTCTCTTTGTGCCCCCCGACATTGACCGGCGGACAGTGGAGCTGCGCCTGGGCGGCAACTTTATCATCCACATCGGCCGCCAGGACTTCGCCAACATGACAGGGCTGGTGGACCTGACCCTGTCCAGGAACACCATCAGCCATATCCAACCCTTCTCCTTCCTGGACCTCGAAAGCCTTCGTTCCTTGCACCTCGACAGCAACCGGCTGCCCAGCCTGGGCGAGGACACGCTGCGTGGCTTGGTCAACCTGCAACACCTCATCGTGAACAACAACCAGCTGGGCGGCATCGCTGAAGACGCCTTTGAGGACTTCCTGCTGACGCTGGAGGACCTAGACCTGTCATACAACAACCTGCACGGCCTGCCCTGGGGCTCTGTGCGCCGCATGGTCAACCTCCACCAGCTGAGCCTGGACCACAATTTGTTGGACCACATCGCGGAAGGCACTTTTGCCGACCTGCAGAAGCTCGCCCGTCTAGACCTCACCTCCAACCGGCTGCAGAAGCTACCGCCGGACCCCATCTTCGCTCGCTCCCAGGCCTCTGCCCTGACCGCCACGCCCTTTGCCCCAGCCTTGTCTTTTAGTTTCGGAGGGAATCCTCTGCACTGCAACTGTGAGCTCCTCTGGCTGCGGAGACTAGAGCGGGAGGATGACCTGGAGACCTGCGGCTCCCCAGGAGGTCTCAAGGGACGCTACTTCTGGCACGTGCGGGAGGAGGAGTTTGTGTGCGAGCCACCTCTTGTCACCCAGCACACGCACAAGCTGCTAGTTCTGGAGGGTCAGGCGGCCACGCTTAAGTGCAAGGCCATTGGAGACCCCAGCCCCTTGATCCACTGGATAGCCCCTGATGACCGCCTAGTGGGGAACTCCTCGAGGACCGCTGTGTATGACAACGGCACATTGGACATCCTCATCACCACGTCTCAGGACAGCGGCGCCTTCACCTGCATCGCGGCCAACGCTGCAGGCGAGGCCACCGCCACAGTAGAGGTCTCCATCGTCCAGCTGCCGCACCTCAGCAACAGCACCAGCCGCTTGGCGCCCCCCAAGTCCCGCCTCTCGGACATCACCGGCTCCAGTAAGACCAGCAGGGGCGGTGGGGGTGGGGAGCCTCCCAAAAGCCCCCCGGAACGAGCCGTGCTGGTGTCCGACGTGACCACCACCTCGGCGTTAGTCAAGTGGTCGGTCAGCAAGTCTGCGCCACGAGTGAAGATGTACCAGCTTCAATATAACTGCTCCGACGACGAGGTACTGATCTACAGGTGAGGCCGGAGGCTGCTGTCAGGGAGGGGAGGGGTGATGGGGCTGCTCCTGCTATGCCCATCTGGTTCCCTCTTCCCAAAGGGGTACATCGGACCTTTAGTGCAGGTAGGGGGGCATGGGAAAAATACCAGCTGCTAGTTCAAGAAGAAAAGAATCTGCTGTGGGTAGAAAAGCCATCCTTCCTGTGGGTGGCTGTGCTAGGTGGTTGCATGGCTGTGAGCCTTAGAACCTTCTGTCTAGAGCCTAGCCAGGGGTGGCAGTAAGGGGGTTGTGCAAGGACAATGTTTTGGTCATGGGATCTGATTCCTCCAAGGGAAGAGGCATTTGACCTATGGCCTTGAGGTCAGAGTGGCTTGCAATCATGGCTGTGCCATTTCCTTGTCATTTAATTCTCCTTCCTCAGTTGCCACATCTGCCAAGTGGGAACAATCCACATTGGACTTGCTTTACATTTATGACAAACTGGATTTTTTTTTAAAAGAAATAAAAGTAGAAAGGAAAATAAAAAGGAGTAGTGGGTCAGCTTGGGTAACTGCAAGGTGAGCAGCTTGCTTCAGGCGTGAGACTCGGCTAAAATACTGGTCCCCATGAACACACTCATTTCCGGTTTCCTAAATACCCAAGTTCTGCTTCCTTCCAAGTTGGATTCACCCGCTGTCTGTCCTAGCAGCCCTGAAGAGAGGAACATCCCTTTTCATATGTGCTCTAATGGAGGTTAGGTAGTCCTGCTCACCCGGGCCTTGCCTACAAGTGGTGACAGTGATGCCTACCTTGTCATGCCCTCGTGAAGGTTAAGAGGGCATGTTCTAAGCCAGATAAGGAGAGGGGCCGCGAGGAAGCTACAGAATTGCTTAAGTTCTGCAGAGGAAGGGAAGAGGTCAGAGGCTGAGAGACAGGGATCCCACTGCCCGTCAGGACTGCTCCTTGCAGGTGCACCTGCCCCAGTGCCTAGGAAACATGGGGGACCTGGCCTGCAAGCTTCCTGCTCCATGACTGCGCAGTGTCCTTTGAAGCCGCAGTGCTTGGCTTTGATGCACTTGCGAGGACAGTGAAGAGGAGGGGTGCCATGAGATTCACCAGGCAGTCAAAAGGCTGCAAGCCCCTGATTCACTGTCAAGATTTCATCCAGCTCTGCTTGTCTGGGTGGAGGGGTTTCTGGGCAGGGAGTGTGTGCAGAGAGACAGAGACCATGGGATGAGGCTGGGGCAGCATGGATATGATTGTAAGGACACCTGCCAGGCTGGTTCAGGCAGCAGCTTCAAATCTCAGGGTGGAGAGAATGCAGCGTGAGAGCTGATCTTCCACACCAGTCCATAATGCATATGCAGTACACAGAGAGACACTGAAGTGTTTAGTTCAACTCAAAACCATGTGTGTCTTTCTAATGATGAAAGGGGAAATTAAAAATGACCCACATTCCCACCTTCCAAAACTAACCAGATAATTTGGTGTGTGCTCTAAGTTTTTTTTTTTTTTTAAAGATTTATTTTTATTATTTTTTCATTGGAAAGGCAGATATACAGAGAGGAGAGACAGAGAGGAAGATCTTCCGTCCGATGATTCACTCCCCAAGTGAGCGCAACGGGCCGATACTATGCCGATCCGAAGCCAGGAGCCTCTTCCGGGTCTCCCACGCGGGTGCAGGTTCCCAAAGCTTTGGGCCGTCCTCTGCTGCTTTCCCAGGCCACAGGCAGGGAGCTGGAAGGGAAGCGGGGCTGCCGGGATTAGAACCGGCGCCCATATGGGATCCCGGGCGGCAAGGTGAGGACCTTTAACCACTTGCGCCACCGCGCCGGGCCCTGTGCTCTAAGTTTTATGTCAACTCCACATGATATTTATGATCAGTCCCATGCACACTATTGTGTCTTAATCCCTGACACTCAGCTTTATGGCTTGCATTTCTGTGGTGTTGGAGTGCATTGTATTAGATGGTTCTGTAACTGATTTCACCAGTCTTCTATTGTTGGATGTTCAGATTGTTTCACATTTTTCAATATCAGAAGTAAAGCAGTGATAGATATTTTCATGTAGCAATGCATTTGTGCAACTCCAGTGGTTTCCTAAATATATTTTCCTAGGACATGGATTACTAGTTTAACAAATACATTATACTCTTTGCATATTCCCTAGAAATACTTATCTACCCTCCCGCCAGTGGAAGGTGAAAGTACCCATTTTGACCACAACCTCCCCAACATTGAAAATATAATAACTTTTTTCTTGACTGTTTCTAGGAGTGAAAAATAGAAACTTGTTTTCATTTGCATTTCCTTGATAACCTGCAAGGTTGACCTTTAGAAAATAAGTCTATTTCTGCACTTTTGAATGTGTGATTGGGCCCCGACTTTGATAAGAAGCGTAAAGGTGAAAGACTACCAGTTCTGAGGTTTGTGTGGACACAAGGGAGGGGGCAAATGTAGTTTCCAAGAGGGGGGAGGAAGAGATGGGCCACAGGCAGAGGTTTCTAGAATGGCATTGCTCTGTGGGGTTTCAAAAATCCTGGAAGGGGGCAAGCGTTTGGCACAACGACGAGGACTGTATTCAAGTCCTGCCTCTGTTTCCAGTTCTACAGCTTCCTCCTTAGGCTGCGTCCTCGGAGGCAGCAGGTGATGGCTTAAGTCTTTGGACTCCTGACATCCATCTGGATTGAGTTCTGGGCTGCTGGCCTTGACCTGACAAAGTCCCAGCTGTCGCAGGTATTTGGAAAGTGAATTAGAGGATTGGAAGTCTCTGTTTTATTGTGTTTCTCTCTGAAAAGAGATAAAATGAATAAATGGGAATATCTTTAAATGGGAGCTTCCTAAAAATGCTATGGTGCCTGTGTGCACTTTAAAAAAAGCACTGGGAGGGGCAGGAGAGGGCTTGGGCTGTGCTCCTGTGGTCACCTGGGAAGGAAGTCAACTTGCTTTCATTTCAGGATTGAGAACCATAGATTTTTAAAGATTTCTCTAGTAGGAATAAAAGGGAAGCATTGGAAAATCTTAATATAAAAGTGCAGGTAAGAAAGACAACTTCTCGGAGTGGTCATGAAGAGTGAAAGTGATTTGGTCATGTAGACACACTAAAGGCACGCAGGTTCTGATTAGCAGGAGTAGTGGTCACAGGGAGAAGGCCACTGTGAAAAGTAAGGCCACTCTCTCATCTGCCACAGGGAAGGAGCTAGAGGAGGAAAGACCAGACACACGACACAGTGTTTTCTTTCAAAGCTTTCCTGGCATTTGGAATTCCAGGTCGCGGTAGCTGCACACTCTGGTTCGCATCTTTGCCAGCTTCCTGTGTGCTGGGTGCTGAGACTTGAAGAAAGTGCCCATCAAACCCTCCTGGATATACTGGGAAGCATCTAAGGTCAAGAGAATCCTGGGATCACTTAGCCAGAAAGAGACCGGACTGTGATCTGAACCCCAGACATCTGGCTGCAGGGTCACGACTAAACCACTGTATTTGTACTGTGCTGCAAAACCATGTGTCTTGGGGAGAAAAACAATTGAGAGACTCTAAGGAAGGAACTGGAATTTTAAGAAAATGGATTGTTCCCAGACAAAGAAGACACTAGCAGACTGCATTGTGATTCTCAGCTGTACTCAGATTTTGACCAGAACTTGTACAAACTAGGAGGAGAGGCTAGAATTCCAAGAGAAATGCGATGGGGAGTCCAAACTACCCAGAGACCACGGGACCATGGAAGAAACCACAAAGAGTTTTGGAGACCTGTGCTGAGCTGGAAGAAAAAGCTCTGCTTGGGAAAGGAGCTGAGCTGAGAGCAGACAAGGAGCTAGGTCTGGCAGCTTCCACCTGGCCTCCCACCAGCCCAGTGAAGAGAAGATCTGTGGCAGCAGCAGCAGCAAGGCCAGACGCATCTGCTTAAGGATTGAGCTGTGCTGTCCACTTGCCTAAGGGTTTGAGGCACATGTATGTCTTTAGTTCTTACCAAGGCCCACAAGGTCAAAATGATTTTTTTCTAGAGACTTTCTCCATGAAGATCTGAGAGCCCTTTGGGAAAAAGGGCCCACTGAGGGCTAGTCCTGCCACATTGGTGAGCTGTGTCTTCAGGGAGCTGTGGATCAGGAGCATCCAACTTTGCTACCCTATTTGGCAAATTGTTGTGTCTAATCTGTCTCCCTTTATAACAAGCTCTCTATGATCTATCTGTCCATGTTAGCGCAAAGAATCGATTGTAACTGCACAAATCCAGGTTGGGGAAAGACTGACTGAAGTTTGGTGGGGACTGGGTTGTACTCAAAGGCAGGACCACCAAGTGATGGTGCTGTGAAAGGACTCGCACAGTTGTTAACTGTGCTGACAGAAGAATGATCAGATCTTGAGAGGTTATGGCTCTGCTGAGTCGTAACTATTGATCAGAGCAGAGCTGTGAGGTGTTTCATCCAGGCTGGCATCAATATCAGGAGTTGTGGTCACACACTGCTGGGGGTCCAGAGGCCAGGAGATGACAAGGGGGTTGCAGAATCCTATGTGAGATGGGCAAAGTTGACCTTGGAGGTGAGAGGAGATCTTGAGTTTCTTAATTTATTTGAAGAGTTTGTGGTTGGAAGGGAAGGAAACACACACACACACACACACACACACACACACACACACACACACACACAGGCTTTTGTCCACTACAAGAGCAAGACTCCAGCAACAGCCTTACATACATCCTTCTCTCCATCCAGCTAGGAAATGATGTGGCTTTGGATTCCTCTTGCTCTGTAGCATGTGCTATTCGTGTGACACACTCTTCTGCACCACTAGCCCCCAGTGACTCCTGGCCCCCACCATCTGTGCATTCAGCACATGTTGGATCAAGCAGAATGGACATGAGCACCCAACCTGCCCAGCAGCAGAACAGGAAAAGCCATCACCGGTGTGAGTAACCTCTACCTGAAGAATGTATTTAAAGCCAGCTCCATGGATACTGAACCGACAGTCTGACTTTCAGGTCAAAGTGGAAATGTTTCACCTCAGTGATCTCCATCTTGGTCATCTCACCTGTTCAAGATGCTCATAATCCAATGATCAAGATAGTAGGACTTCCACTGGTGCTGAATTCATTTGCTTGAGCCTGTTGGGCCCACTATAGCATCCACTTCCCAGGGTTCAAGTGCCCAGGGTTCAACAGTTCTAATAGGTCAAAGACATGGATCTTGGTGGAAACTTTGTGTCCAGGGACACAGATTATCAATAGGTCACCAGGGATCTACTCTGAGGTCTACAGAAGACCTGAGGATCTGCGAGCAGGGGTTAGAAATCATCAGGACTTGTCTGTGTATCAGGAAGAGGGAGAGTGGAGACAGGGGCAATCCCAAGTCATGGATGTTCACACAGGGTTTGCATTTGGCTAGGCACTGGTGTCCTGCTCTTTGCTCAGATAATAAGCTTCCTAATTATCTCAAGGTTCTGGCTGGTCACT
The DNA here is from genome assembly GCF_017591425.1 of Ochotona curzoniae. NCBI lineage: Eukaryota > Metazoa > Chordata > Mammalia > Lagomorpha > Ochotonidae > Ochotona > Ochotona curzoniae. The sequence continues at coordinate 6,011,219 of NW_024466004.1, read as the reverse complement.
CCAAACATCTGCCTTGTCCAAATACACACAGCTAAGCCCTGCTGGACTCGGGCAGTCCACAAGTGTTTGCTGTGTGACTGGGGGAGGCTGCCAGGCGCATCTGTCAATGTGTAGGCCTGCCCTATCAGCAAGGGGACAAGGTTAATGGGGACAGAAGCAGAAGGGAGAAGAGTAAACAAGGTGGGGGTGTGGTCTGGCCTGGCCCCCTGGAGAGAGCAACAACCCACCCATCTCAGCTAGGCCTCATCCCTGGTGAGAGATGGAAAGTCAGGTACCCTGCATGTCATGATCAGCCCAAATGACATTCACAAACACTTGTGTTTAAGAGTCATTGGGAGCATCTGTCACAGGCCATGTTGTCAAAAAGGGCCGCAGGGGGGACAGGCAGCATGTTCCCAAAGCATCTTGTGGAACCAGCCCAAATGTGGCCTTGCTGTCCTGGTGCTACTCAAGCAGCTGTCAAAGTCCATCTTTCTCTTAGTCTTTCCTTCTCTCTCTATAGCTCTATCAAATAAAAATAAAATATGTTTTTAAAAAAGAGAGGAAGAAAGAGAGACCTGGGAAGAAGGCTGCTCCTTGGCTAGAGCCAAAATCAAAGCGAGCCAGCCCTGGAGTTTGTGTGGGTCTACATTACTTTCATACCAATTGATTCTTAAATCACCTGAGAATAGGAATAAGCAATATTCTGTCCATTTTATAAATGGGAATACCAAGTCTCAAATGAACAGAGTAGATTTCTCTACTTTGTGCAGAGCACAAATGGAGCAAAGTCATCTTCATCCAGGGCTCAACTTTTCTCCGGGGCTGGAGGCTTGCCGTGGGCACACCCCCTGTGATGCTTCCTCCTGGAAAGAACAGCGTGTTCTCCATCACTCCCAGTTACTGACATCTGCATTCCCAAGTCCCAGCACTGTTGGAGCCTAGTGATTTGAGGTGTGCCATGAAAAGCTTGGCTGCACTCATAGACAGCCACATGGGACAGCAAGTGGGACACTGGCAAGAGAGCTTGGGGTCCCCGGTCAAACTTAAGGAACCCTTGCAAAGTGATCAAGTTGCTAGTGGCATCAAAGAGAAAACAAAAATAGATGAGCACAGAATGCAAGTGAACATGACCTCAACTCATAACAGGTTATTTACCTCTTACGTAAAAGAAGTCCAGGGAGGGAGGAGTTTGAAGCTGGTTTCCTGGGCAACAGGGTCACCAGGAGCCCAGGTCCTTCTATCTTTCTGTTCTAGCCTCTGCACATTGTCTGTCTTCAAGGTCACCTCATAGTACAAAACAGCTGCTGGCATTCTGGCTATCATATCTCTTTTGTAAGGAGCCAAGAAGCTGGACAAGAGAAGAGCAGAGGTGGCAAAGGTGTGTGGAGAGTATTTATTAGGACCCAGCCTCCTTGCTTTCCGGGAGTACTATTCTTCTCCCTGATCCCCAGGAAGCTGCCTTTGTAAAAACCAACCAACCAACCAAACAACCAACCAACCAACCAAACAAACAAAGCTGTAACCTAGAACATGGTCTGATGGGGTTTTGAAGGGATCATGATATTCAGGAAACTTGGCAACTCTGGAAGATTCAAAGGAGCAAATCCCTTAAAGGTGGAACTTCAAAGCCCAGAGACTAACAGAATGCAGACATCAATATTCCTGATGACGTTCAGGAATCGTGTCCCTCTCACACGCTGCCCAGCTCACTCTGCTCAGGAAAGCGACACCACTCAGACTGAGAAACTTCTGGGGCATCTGCTCAGAGGTGACTAAAATCTTGACATGTCATTTCTCTGTACTCTCTCCAGGCTCTGGCTAAAAACATGTCTGAAGGGAGAAATAATGATCAGGAGTAAAGGAATGGCAGCAAGCAGCGGGTTGCACTTTCTTCTGGAACGAGGGTTCCTCCTCCAGTAAAAATACCAGAGAATCAGCTCTCTGCAGTTATTTTAAAATGGTTAATTTATCTGAAAGGCAGAGAGAGAGAGAGAGAGAGAGAGAGAGCTCTTTCACTGCTAGTTCACTCTGCAAACGCTTTCAAAGGCCGTGGCTGGGCCGGGTCAGGAGTGAGGAATGCAATCATGTCTTCCCTGTGGGTGGCAAAGACCCAAGGGCTTGAGCCATCACCCGCTACCTTCCAGGGTGAGAATTAGCAGGAAGCAGCATGGAGAGCTGAGTGAGACTCCAACCCAAGAACCCCAATATGGAATGTTCCCACTGCACCAAGCACCCACCCCTCTGTGACTTTCATGCAGTGTACATTTGGTTCATTTGCAGACTGGGGTTGAATAGTATATGTATATATTTCATATCAGGAGGAAAAGTACCATGAATGTTTCCAGCGGAAGGGATTGGGTAGGGAGGGGTACCTGGAACGTGGGGACCAGTTGCTGGTGTGGGAGTGAAGATCCGCGCACCAGTGAACACTGCTCTGTTCATTACACTTCTCCAGATATGTTCCCAGGCCCCGTGCCCAGCCTGCGGCAGTCTGGCAGTGGGGTTGGTGTGGGGACCCACCTCCTGGCCCCACTGGCCACTCGAATTCCTGTCCTAAGGGCTGTGTCTGGGGGAGCCAGACCACAAAATGCACCCACCTCCCTGATGCTTCTTCTCTCTTGAAGAGTTCCCCACCCCAAAGGCCTGCCTGCTGGCTTCTGCTGCTATTGTGCCCCATCAGACCCAGTGAACTGCCAGGAAGTCAAAAGAGAAGCACGACTGGTGGGGAGGCTTGGGTGAAAGTGGCCGCTTGGCTACGTGGGTTGGCACCTGCCCACACAGCCCCAACACAGAGAAGCAGCCAGGGAAGACAACGGATTAGGGCTGTTGTTCTATTCATTGCTAGTTCTCTTTTCTCCTCTCTCGAGACACTGCAGAGAGAAGTAAAGAGGAATGTCTTCATGGTTGCCAATTAGGCTGCTGGTCTGGCATGTGCATGCCTGGCGGGAGTGGGCACCCTGTGGGCAACGGGCGGATTTGGGACAAAAAGTCAAATTAACGCCCATCATCCTGAGCATCTCAGAGGCAGGTTGGGAGAGAAGGCAGAATCACACAAAACTGCAGAGGGAGACGTGCCAGCCCTGGGTGAAGGCAGAATGGATGGCAGGGCTCGTTAATAGCATGGGAGAGAGGGCTGTCCTTGGCTGGGTGCATCGTGCAGGGAACACCAGAGGTGTTGGGGGACATCACTCGGGGGCTGATGTCCCAGGGTGGAAGAGCTGACCGAGGTGTGGGTAATATGCCTGCCTCAGAAAAGAAGATTCAGGACAGGAAATGCAGCATCAGAGAGCGCCATCAAACCCAGCACCTTCTATCTAGGGAATTAGCCACAGGTCAGGAGCTTTTCAGCTAGGTAACTAGCAAGCCCACCTCCACCCCCACCCATGAGATTAAAACATAAATGAGTTCCTAAGCAGAATATGTTGGCTTGGAGCTAGCTGGAGTGGGTTCCTATGCCTCAACAGGAGGGGTGCCCTGGGGGTGGGGGGAGCTTGTGGCTGTGTCTTAGGGAAACTGGTGTTTTCCAGAAAGGGAAGGCTAGGGTAGCCATTGCAGGTAAACCACGGAGGAAAGGAATGAAGGCAGGTGTCTGGGCAACACCAGTCTTTCAAGCAGTTTCTATTCTTTGGGGGTAGAGAGGGAAATTTTAAAAAGACACATGTGTTACTACAAAGGGAAGTTTGCAAGGTGCAGGCTCAGAGACTATAGTTAGTGTTCAAGCAGTGACCTTGGTGCAGGGCCCTGATCAGTGAGAAAAGAACCCTGAGACATGGGTCCGGCATGATAGCCTAGTGGCTAAAGTCCTTGCCTTGTGTGTGCTGGGATCCCATATGGGTGCTGGTTCTAATCCCTGAGGCCCCGCTTCCCATCCAGCTCCCTACTTGTGGCCTGGGAAAGCAATGAAGGACGGCCCAAAGCCTTGGGACCCTACACCCATGTGGGAGACCTGGAAGAGGCTCCTGATTCCTGACTTCAGATGGGCTCAGTTCCAGCCACTGCAGCCACTTGGTGAGTGAATCAATGGGTGGAAGATCTTTCTCTTTGACTCTCCTTCTGTATATCTGACTTTTGCAATAAAAATAAAAAATAAAAAAAAAAACCCTGAAACACCCCCTTCCCACCCACCTCTCACTCCCATACAGGAAAAGACCCTGAAAGAGGAGTGGCAGTGAGGCAGAACTGGGCTGGATCCCTGACACCTGGGACAGTGTCAGTGTCAGGATGAAAGGAGCTGGAGCTGCGGAGGGTTGGAAGCAGAGCTGGAAGGAACTTCCGTTGCCACGGGCTAGGGCAGGGCAGGACCAGGGCGAGGACAGAGGGAGGGACAGCTACAGGGGGTCTTAGCTGAATCTTGCGACCCTGCTGTTCCTGCACACGTGGGAGGAAGGACCCTGGGCACCTCAGGACAGCAGCTCAGGGAATGGGAGCCTGACTAAGCATAAAATCCTCCTCCCACAGGGAACAGGAAGTACCTAGAGAGGATTTTGGTAGAACTCTCCAGTCTGCATCTGCTTGGCCCAGGAGTGTTGCTGAAGGGGCCTGGCTCTTAGCCCTGGGGCATAGAGGAGTTTCTGGTCTCCCTGTGCAGGGTACCTCTCCCCCGACCCTGCTCCTGCCCCATGTTGTCCCAGACCCAGATCCTGTGTTCTCCCAACCATCCCTGACTCACAGAGGTGGTCATGTCTGGCCCTAGTTGGTTGGCTTGAGGCATGCATGTGCTACAGGATTCCTGGTTGCCCATTCACTCTCATGGTGTGTGATTGCATTTTTGCTAGTGCCCGACTGTGAGGATGGAGGCTGAGGCTGGGGGGATCGGCTTGGCCACCTGGGGCTCTTTGTCCTGGGGCTGCCCCTGCAGCACACTAGGCTTGGAGACAGGCTCTAGGAAGTTGGGCTGGTGACAGTGGTGGCAGCCAGCTCTGAACACAAGGGAGATATTTTTACCACCCGTCAAAATGCCAGCCTAGAGAGCCCGTGCCAAGGACTGCTTCCCAAGGCTTCCTCCTTCAAGCTTTCATTTTCTCCAGGGAGGCTTTGCAAATGTCCAGGGCTGCTTATGAGTCCTCAGCAGTTCTGTCCCCTCCAGGTCAGGAGTTGAAATGGCTATCCTGCAGTCCAAGCAGGGGGCTGGGAGGTGGGCTGCCTCCATGTGCCTAGTCCTGCTGTCAGCCACTCTGTCTGGAACGGGCCTAGAGACGTGGCCCTCTCCCTAAATGCTTCCTTCACCCATCAGAAAGCCTGAAATTTCCCAGTGAGAGATGCGTTTCTTTGGCTCTACAAGGAGCTGAAACCTGGGAGATGCAAAAATACTTTTCCTCTAAAACCCACTAGCAGGATTGCTGATCTGGTGGAGGGCACCTGGCAGCAAAAAGAGGGAGGGTCCACAGGTTGTACTTCAGAGCCCCATTGCCCTGCGTGGGCAGGTTGCAGAGAGCTTGCAGAGTGGGAGGGGGACAGCCAAATTCCTGGAGATCCTGTGCTGACTCATTCATCACGACCATCTTGGGTCAGTTCTTCCGTGTTTAAAATGGGGCTGAGGGCTGGCCCACCTTCTTGCTGCCTCTGCAGACTGGAAGCAACCCTGGGTGAGAAGGCCCAGGTCTAGGCCATCCAAACCTTTCTTTGTGAATCCTTGGGGCCTTCTTTCCTCGTGTTTCACCCAACTCTTCTATCCCCACCACCCTGGCGTAGAGCTGACCATCCCCAGTCAGGACAGAGACAAGTGTCCCCTGGTTTCCAGACCATTTTTCAAGACCACCCTCCCTTGCCAGGTCCTTCTTCATTTCAGCCCCTTACCACCACCACCACCACCACCTCCCCCATTCCCAGTCTCATTCCTGCCCTCCCCCTCCTACCTTGGATTCCATCTTAGTCTTCACTGGGGCACACAACTCTTCCGTAGTGCATCCCCTTAACTCTTGCAGAGAACCGCCCGACTTACCCAAGGTTAATTTTCCATGCATGCTGTCTTCCTTCCCTGTAAATAGGTCTTTACCTTTAACCATTTAAGAGGCATGAATGACATCAGGTTATGGGGATCTGATCTAGCCTAGAGAAGTCAAGGAGGGCTTCCGGGAGGAAGCAGTACAAATGAAAGCTACTGTATTTGTCTCTCTGTGGAGCAGAAAGGGGCCTAGAGTATCTCCTGGTCACTCATCGCAGGTGTGAGCTGGGTATGTGATGTCTTTCTATGTGTGTGGGGTCTAACAGTGGAGGGTAGGCTGGATGCTGCCTGGCCAGAGAACACTGGATGGCAGCAAACTCTCCCATCCAGTGACATCCCCAAACTTGAGGGCAACCTCAGTCTGCCCAGATAGGGAAGCCCTTGCATGGCCATTCCCCTCCAGACCAAGTGGCCCAGGCTGTATGGCAGCTTGGGGACCAGGTGCATGCCTCAAGCCCTTGTACTGGTTTCCACAGTGTACTGAAGTATCAAAGCACCTTCTTTGTGTCTCCATGGGGCAGTTGTTGGAAAGACAGGGATTAGAATCACAAAGAAGGATGGAGGTGAGGTCAGAGATGCCTGGGAGGAAAGGGCAGGTAGCTCTTGTGGCGCGGTGGGGACAGTCCAAGCCAGCCTCCCTATGTCACAAATCCATCATGCCAGGCACTGGCATTAGCACGTTGGGCTTATTCACTTATTTAGTTTTTCCCACCTCTTGAAAGAAGGCACCGCCCTGGTCCACACCTTACGAATGGGAAAACAGCAGCACATGTGGCTTGCAGAACTTGCCCAGGGTCTCAGAGCTGGGCCTTGTCCCCAGGGCCACTGGCTCCAGGGTTTGTGGCTTGGATGCTGGCTGTGTGCTCCCTACTCGGGCGGCCACGCAGGGAGGCAGCTGTTACTGTCATGTCTACTCCATCATGTAGGAATCCCAGGAATCAGAGCAGGTCGGTCAGCTGCCTGAGTTCCCCTTGCTGAACGTGAGAGCCAGGATTCAAAGCCTGGCAGCAACTCCTCCTCCTCCTAGTGGGTCCAGGAGAAGAAGAGAGCGAAGGAGGGGTCTTGGCCTCACAGGTGACCAAGCAGCCCCTGTGGCTCAGGCCCACATGGAAGACCTGGAAGAAGCTCCTGACTCCTGGCTTTGACCTGGCACAGCCCCAGCAGACTTTGTGACTATTTGGGGATCTCTCTGTCCCCAAATCTCTTTGTAACTATGCCTTTCAAATACCTAAAATGAGTCTCAAAGAAATAAAAAATTAAAGGAAGAAAGAAAGATTACAGGTTGACAAAGGAACTCTCGCATTCTGATTGCTGTCTTCCAGGGAGCAGGCGACACACTCCAGGCCAAAGCCCAGCACCTTCAGCCTCAATGCCCTGATCTCTGTGAGAAAAGAAACTTGTGTGGAGATTTCTGGATAAATGGTCCAGTCTGTGGTATTCTGTTACAGTAGCACAATGAGGCTAAGCCACTGACTGTTACTGCTGTCACTGAAATAAGCCACAGGGTTTCATGCCTTTGTTGCCAGGCCCTGTGCGGAGGTCTCAGGGCCCTCTACCCTACTTAACCTTGGCATAAGCCTGATGCACCTGTTGGCTAAGGCATAGAGGGAGGGCCACATGGCAGCTCAGTGCCTGGTCAGCATTAGAACCTAGGCCAATGGCTGAAAAACCTCCATTTTTGGCGCTCAGATCCCTTTCCAGGTCCTTGATTCCTGCCAGGGACTGCCCTGGAGCCGCCCCTTTCCTCACCCTGCAGGAAAATGAGGAGAGCATTCTAGTGGACAGAGCCCTTCTAGAGAGCCCCAAGCGCCAGTGGCTGCAAAGCCCGCAACACAACTGGCAGCCCCTGGCCGTGAAGCCCCAGGGTCGCCAGCCTTGCTGGAGTGCTGGCTGCTTCTACCACCCCTAGTCCTCCTCCTGTCCACCTGGCAGAAGCTATTCCATGCTAACATTGCTTTTGCCATTTTCTTCAGTATGCTGAAAGGTCCCTAGATTATCATTAGAACTGCTATTAAACGCAAGTACAATAGCACTTAGGACATGCTTACGTTGTTTCTTCTCAAGTTATTCTTTCTGAAAAGCAGAATTAGAAACACACACAGAGATCTCCTATCTGCTGATTCACTCCCCAATGATTCATTGGCTGATTCACAGCCAATGGCTGTGGCTGGGGGTAAGGCAAGGTTACAGGAGCCCAAGCACTAGAGCCATCCTCCACTGCTTTCCCAAGCCATAAGCAGGGAGCTGGATCAGAAGTGCTGCAGCCAGGACTCGAACTGGTGCCCATATGGGATGTCAGCGTGACAGGTGGCTTCACCTGTTGCAACATTCCCTATGACTGAAGGCAATAGTAAGTACATTCATACTCCTATGCAAATATCACAACCTTTCATCTCCAAACTGAAACACCAGATGCCCTGGCACCAACCCTGGTGCCTCCACTTGCTTTGTGATGCTGACTGCACTAGGGCCTTCATGTGGGCAAACCCAAGCTATTTAACCATTCGTGCCTTGTGGCTTCAAGACACACTTGGGTTGCTGTTCATTTTGGTACTTCACCTATCTGAGGACACAGTGTGTCATCCTTGGACAGGGCCCCCACGCCAGTCTTCTTGGCACAGTGTTGACATTCTTGAGGCTGTGGGTGCTATTTATGTCCCTGGCTGGTGCCCTCAGGAGCTATGGACCAGCCAATGGCGGCAAGTTGCCCTGTGAAGCCTTTGAGGCTGTGGCCAGTTGTTCTGCTGTGTCTTAGATAAAGGCCAGCCAGGATTCTTCCCCATGCCCACTCCCATGTTCGCGGCAAGGGAGACTTGAAGAGATGGCCTTTGTGGTTTTCCACGAGTGGGGAACTGTGGCTGAGCAAGCTCTTCTCATCTCCACTGTGAGACAGAGAGCAATGGCCTATCCCCTTTCCCCTCCCTGCCACTGCACTAAATTCCTCTCCTTCTCTGTTGAAGGGTGGCCTTGCTGTCCCATTTCTCAAGAAGGCAAACTGAGGTTCCAAGAGAGGAGAGACACAGCCAAGCCTCACTCATTAGCTAGCTCCTTGGAGGCAGGACTGACCTTCAGAGAGGGACTCCTGCCCGATCCCAAAGCCCATATCCTTTCCTCTGAGGAAAAGCTAACCATAATTGGGGTTTATTTGGGAAGACATGAAGGAAGCAAACCAGACAGGCAGACAGAGGTTGTAGGAGGTGATGAAACCTGCCTAGGTCAGCTCAGCCCTGAGAGGGAGAACAGAGTGGGGCACTGTGAGTGCAGGGCAGCGGTGGGGACAGCACAGGACGTCCCCACGCCCATATGGGATGCAAGTGCTGTGCTGAGGATGAGTAGGGGAAAGAGTGCTCCTAGAAGAGGAGTCCCTACATGCACTGGGTCAGAAGGGCTCGGCGGGGAGCCAGGGCTGGGACAGGGAGGGGGCCGAGCACATCTTTAACCTGGAGCCGTGCTCAGCACAGCTTGCCTGAAGGCAGGACCATCTTTCTCCCAAGTGTAAAGCACATGTGACAAGTCCAGAGGTTGGGTATTGTTATCAATGCCAAGGTTACCACCTATGTCACTCAAGGTGGAGGCAGAAGGTGAAAGAGAACACTTCAGCGCTCAATCGGCAACACATACACTAAAACGGCAATGAAAGAGAACATTTTAGCCAAGGGCTTGGGTTATGGTGGAGGGTGGAGCTGCTGTCGGGGTCACCTCATGAGGACTTGGAAGTTAGCAGCAGGAAACCACTACCTGTCCCCTGCTACCTTCCACCAAGGTAGGAAGGGACACAGAGTAGGGCAAGCCCAGGTGTGTCTGGTAGAAGTTAGAAACCCAGAAGCTTCCCATCTTGACATCTTGCAGGGCTCCCACCAGCCACCTCCCGAGGGTATGGGAACCTGCCAACAGACAAAGGATCCTGAAAAATGTCGTTTCCAGCCACACAGAATAGAGTGGGTGACAAGTGGGAACCAGACTGGAAGCAACAGTAGAATGACAGGGCCGCTCCTTCCCATCTCTGCCATCAGCTGTAGATTTGTTGAAATGAAGCAGAAAAATGCCTCCTGAATATTAATGAAGGCAACAAGGAAGCAAACTCAGAAGCAGCGAGCACAAGAAAGGAGGCTTGTGTTGTTTCTTTCTAGGGTAAGGACTTGGGGTTGCAATTTCACATTGTGTTTTGGAGCATATGAGTTTAATTAAATTTAATGCGTTGGAGCAACTTAACTTAAAATAGCAATTCGTGTTTTCTGCTAACAGGGATGTTGATGGTTTATATTGTGGAAAGCAGTGGCTCAGGCATTGGGGAGTATGTTTCTCATGGAGGGCTGGTGCCTGCTGGTTGGGTAGCTACCTTCTTTCTACCTTTCCAATGTACTCTCCCCCTGTTACCCCTGGCTCTCTGGCCAGGATCCACATGCCTCTTTGCCAGTGGTTGAGTTAAACCACGATAAGTAGCTGCAGAAGTATTGGGCAGAGGAGAGAAGAAGTTGTGAGGTGTATTTGGCACCCACCCTTTGAGGTTGACCCTGGCAGTTTCTTTCCTTTTTAAAAAAGATTTATTTATTTTTATTGAAAAGTCAGATATACAGAGAGGAGGAGAGACAGAAATATCTTCCATCCAATGATTCACTCCCAAGTGACTGCAACGGCCAGTGCTGTACTGATCCAAACCCAGGAATCCAGATCCTCTTCTGGGTCTCCCTGTGGGCACAGGGTACCAAGGCATTTGGGTCATCCTCGACTGCTTTCCTAGGCCACAAGCAGGGAGCTGGATGAGAAGTGGAGCTGCCGGGATTAGAACAGGCGCCCCTACGGGATCTCGGCACATTCAAGGTGAGGACTTTAGCCGCTAGACCACAAGCAGGGCCCAACCCTGGCAGTTTCTTAAATCCTCATACCCAGTGGCTCTCAAGGGAGAAGGGGACACATTTTTTAGCCCCCTGGACAGTCAGCAAGGTTTGGAGACTGGGATGTATGCTGACATCAAGGCTAGAGCCAGGAGGCTGCTAAATACCCTATAGTGAGGAGGCAGCCCCTTACATTCAAGACTCAGTCCAATCCAAAAGATCGCGTGCCAGGGTTGGGAAATGTCTCTCTTCACAGGTGCTTCTTAACATCTTCACATTTACCCTAATCTCTGGTAGACTAATGCTTTGTAAGAATATAATAAAAGGAGCTGGTGCTGTGACGCATTGGGTTAAGTCAATGCCTGCAGTGCCAGCATCATATACCACAACAATGGCTCAAGATTGGAATCCAAGACACTGTGCTTCTAGTCCATCCCTCTGCCCTTGTGAAAGCAGCCAAAGATGCTCCAAGTATCTGGGCCATTGGCACCCATGTGGAGACTCTGAAGGAGCTCTGGATTCCCAGAGCCAGGAATCTAGCTCAGGACTGACCTAGAACACGGTTTTCAAAAATGGGCAAAGTTAAGAGGGTGTGCAGGTGCTAGGAGAAGAATGGGACAGGCAGTCCGGTTTGGGAGCCCAGTTCAGGAACTCATGCTGCCTGGAGACCATCTTGGTGAGCCAAAGGGCCTGACCAGAGCTGGGTGTTATTAGTTCAGCAGTGGTGGGGGCAGTGCTCAGAGTGCTCAGAGTCAGAAATAGGGAGGCACATGCCACAACCTGCGTTTGAAGCTTGGAATGTCTAATTCAGAGAGATGGGCTGTGGGCAGGAATGATGGGTGAGCCAAGGCTCCCAGAAGCTAGCCTGGAGCATCAGTAGTCAGTGTGTGGGGAGTGATGCTGTGTACAGGGGTGCACTGATGTGACTGGAGTGCCATCTCAGTCAGTAGTGTCTGAGTAACACCTTTCATGTGACTTTCATGCAGGTTGTCTATTGGCTATGTGGAGGTAGGTGTGTCTTGATTTTTTTACATAAAAGATATTTAAATTTTTTTTTTCATTTTATTCATTTGAAAAGTAGAGATGAAGAGAGAGAGAGAGAGAGAAGGTGGGAGGGAAACTTTCAATCCACTGGATCACTCTCCATATGCCCTCAACATTCAGGGTTAAAACCAGACCAAAGCCATGTGCCAGGAGCTCCATCTGGGCCTCCCCTATGGGTAGCAGGGACCCCACTACATGAGCTTTCACCTGCTGCCTCCCAGGTTGCACACTGGCAGGGAATTTGGATGCGGCGTGCAGCTGGGACTGGAACCTAGGCACTCTGCTTTGAGGTTAGACATTCCAGTGGAGCCTTGACCTCTGTGCCCAGTGCCCAGCCTGTGTACTTGCCTTAGATGAGTATGCATTCTGGATCCCAGTGGAGTCAGTCAGCTCTCAGTTCTGTCCTCACCCCGAGGGAAAGTGTAAATGGGTTCTCTTCTTCTATAAATGAGAGTGTTGTCAGGAGGCTCAATGAGATAATGGCTGTGAATGTCAGGGGCAGCTTGGAGACAATTGACTGACTGTCCTCATGTCTCCTCAGTGCACCCCCTGCCCCAACACACACACACACACACACACACACACACACACACACACACACACAGTCCTGGGACAGGGGACTCAGGAATTGCCATCCCAGTCTTCTTGATGCTGGGACACCTATGTTAGCACAGCTCACCAGCAGCTCTATCACAATATCTCCTGATCCAGAGAGCAAGGAAAGCAGGGTCCTGTGCGAAGTCACCCAGGAGGGCAGGAAGATGGCAACGTGGCCCTGAGCCAGATACTAGGCTTGGATCCCACCTCTATCACTTACTGGCTGAGCATCCTTTGGCTGGTGGCTTGAACTTCCTGTGCACTAGTTTCCTAGCCACAATGTAGAGAAGGCAGTAGTAATACTCATTGATGATTAAATGAGTGTTCATCTCCTCAAAGTCATCAGCGTGGTGTTCAGCACAGGGGAAATTCTCGTGTTAACTGCTCTTTCTTTTTTTTTTCCTCCTAAGATTTATTCACTTGAAACAGAGTTACTGAGAAAGAACAAGATCTTCCCTCCACTGATTCACTTACCTGATGGCTACCACAGCTAGAACTGGGACAAGCCAGGAGCTTCTTCCGGGTCTCCCATGGGTACAGGGGCACAGGCACTTGGGTCTCTTCTTGCTTTTCCCAGGAGTGTTATCAGCGGGCTGGTTCAGAGGGACCTGTTGAGACATGAACCGGTGCCCACATGGGTTGCTGGTATCAAAGGCCGTGAGCTTTACCCACAGTACCACCTTACTGGCCTCTTTGCTCTTTGTTAGCAGCAGGGTCTGCTGCCCAGGAGAAGGTGTCTAACCACCAAGATGACTTCTGGACTCAGATGCACTATGCATGCCATGGTGCTGTTGGGAGGGTTAACTGCAGGAAGAAAGGCAGAACCCCTGGCACCGAGCAGGTGTCATTGCACAGGCAGGCTCACACCTCAGATGAGGCAAGTACTCTCAACTGCCCATGACTCGAGGGAGAAGGGGCCACCATGCTCATAAAAGATAGGAGTCTAGTTGGCTTGGCTGGCCTTTGCCCAATGCCTCTGCTGTGTCACCTGTGAAATGGTGACCTTACAGGTGCTGCCTCAGGGAACTGCTGAGGCCCAAGCTGACTGACACAAGGGGCTACAGACGCAGCTTAACACACAATGGCCCCTGGAGGGTTGGTCTTGGATGGTCACTGCTCTTGGTAGGCTTAGCTCCTGCTTGTCCTCTTGGCCTGAGGAAGAAGGAGCCAGGCTTTAGGGAACAAGTGTTTCCCAGAAACACTGGCCACACAAGGCTCCCAGGGCTCTGCCCAGCAGGTGGCCCAAGGCTGTGACAAGCTCCTGAAGCTGCTGCGTAAGATGGAGTTATTGACCAGTGATGGGCCAAGGCAGAGTTTTTACTAGGACAGAGAAAACTGCCCCTGTACCTGTCACACCGTGGGGATCAGGCCCAGCCTGAGGGCCCAGAAGCTAAAATGCCAGCTGCCTGGTACTAGTAGTTGCAGCTGTGTGATGTCAGTGTCTGAGCTGTAGCCATTTCTCCTCTGAAATGTGAGCACTGAACAATGCTTTCCCAGGATTGCCATGAGGTCCACATTACATGGTCACTAGAGAGGTTGTGGACGGCCCAAAGGTCTGGCTCACGGGGTCCTTGCTGGATGGCACTCTCTGGCCGGCTTTGCCTCCCCTGTAACTTTGCCTGCTACCAGCATGGGCCAGGGAGGGGGTGGGGCGTGCAGGGGCTGGGTTTCCTCCAGCAGGCACCCCCTGGGGCTGAGCATGACGGGGCATCAATATCTGCCTGTCAGCTCTCATCCTGCACGCGGCAGGGGTGGGTGTGTCTCAGACAGAAGGTATCATTCAGCCTTCAGGCTTTGGTATTTTTTAATCTGAGATCTCAATTAAGTTGCCTGGCTCAGGTTTGGAGAGAGCAGAGGTGGATGGGAAAGGATGTTCTCAAGTGACATGGAGCTGGAGAAACGAGTGGAGGGGCTTCCAGGAGAGCGGCTTAGTGGCACCTCCAGACCCAGGCAGGCGTTTCTGGGAGTGTGTCTGTGAGGGTGCTGAGACAGCTGGCAGGCATGATAAGGAACGTGGTGATAAGGGCTTGCGTCCAGGCTTCTATCCAAGCAGGATGCCCAGGATGAGCCCCAGAGTCGGGAGACAGTGCCCCACTTGACCCTTCCTAAGCCAAAAGATCCAGCCTATGTCCTCCTGGTGGGAAGACCCCTCCCCTGGGTGTCCTGCATCAGCCTGGCCCACTACCCCTGTGTCAACCCTTCCTGTGGGGTACAGAGTACACCCTAGCCTTCAGCTTGGCTGAGTGCAACCCCCTCCCCTGACTCCAGGTTCCTTCTGCTTGGAGCCAACCCCGAATCATGGGGGAGCCCATTTTGGAGTGGAGGTGGTGTTCACTGTTCAGGACAGGGTCCTTAGAGGGGGCTTCATGTCACAGGTGACCCTGATTCATCTTGGAGGACAGGGGTGGGCCTCATCCTCACCCCTGCTGCCCAGAGGCCCTGGGGAAGAGCTGCAGCCGCTGTGGGGAGGAGCAGGGGTCCCTGTATGTAATGTCTGCCTCATTACTTCTTTAATTTCTCTGCCTCTGTCCTTCCCTCCCCTCCCTGTGCGTTCTCTTTCAACTCCGCTTGAGTGTTCCCCTTTCGCCTCTCTACCTCCTCCTCTGCCTCCACCTCTCCCTTCCCGGCCCGGTCTCTCCTCCCTGTCCTTTCTTCACTCCTGCTGCCTTTGCATCCCCATGTCCCCCCAACCACTCCCCTTGACATTCTCTCTTACTTCCTCACACTCCTCCCTTCAATTGCCCACTTTGCTTGTCACCCAACCTGCCTGCCTGCTCCTTTTCCTGGGTGGGTGTGGTCTGCCTCTTTCCTTTCCCCTGTTTCCTGTGTGCTATCCACACCTGCCGTCCACTCCCCGCCCCTTCTTCCCTGTCACTCCATTTCGGCCCCGTCCCCTCCCCACCATCTCTTGTTATCTATGCTCCCTCAACCCCCCATCCCACCCCAGGATGATCCCAGCCTCCAACAAGGCCTTCGTGGTCAACAACCTGGTGTCGGGGACTGGCTACGACCTGTGTGTGCTGGCCATGTGGGACGACACGGCCACAACGCTCACAGCCACCAACATCGTGGGCTGCGCCCAGTTCTTCACCAAGGCGGACTACACACAGTGCCAGTCCATGCACAGCCAGATCCTGGGCGGTACCATGATTCTTGTAATCGGGGGCATCATTGTGGCCACACTGCTGGTCTTCATTGTCATCCTCATGGTGCGTTACAAGGTCTGCAGCCAGGAAGGACCTGGCAAGATGAACACAGCTGCTGTGAGCAACGTGTACGCACAGACCAACGGGGCCCAGCCGCCACCGCCACCGCCTCTGGGCGTTGCACCTGCTGGGCAGCCATCACAAGTGCCACCAAGGGTGGTGGTGCGGAATGAGCTTGTGGACTTCAGTGCCACCCTGGTTCGAGGCAGTGACTCGTCTTCCTCCAGCTCTCTGGCCAGTGGGGAGGCAGCGGGGCTGGGACGGGGTCCCTGGAGGCTCCCGCCCCCTGCCACCCGCCCCAAGCCCAATCTGGATCGGCTAATGGGGGCTTTTGCCTCCCTGGACCTCAAAAGTCAGAGAAAGGAGGAGCTGCTGGACTCCAGGACTCCAGCCGGGAGAGGGTCTGGGACACCGGCCAGGGGCTACCACTCGGACCGAGAGCCACTGCTGGGACCCCCAGCAGCCCGGGCCAGGAGCCTGCTCCCACTGCCCTTGGAGGGCAAGACCAAACGAAGCCACTCCTTTGACATGGGGGACTTTGCAGCTGCTGCAGTAGCTGCAGGAGGAGGTGCCCCCAGTGGGTACAGCCCCCCTCGGAGGGTCTCCAACATCTGGACCAAGCGCAGCCTCTCTGTCAATGGCATGTTGTTGCCCTTTGAGGAGAGTGACCTGCTGGGGGCCCGCGGCACATTTGGCAGCTCTGAGTGGGTGATGGAGAGTACCGTGTAGGGTGAGGGGGGCTCCCTCCCCCTTAGACCCCTGCAGGGTGGGAGAAGAAGCTGGGCAGAAATGTTCCTGGCAAGTCTTTGTGGGGTTTCTATGGTGATGTTTACATCCAGGGCCTTTTGTCCCCAACCACCACATTATCCTCCACCCTCACCTGTCTCCCTTTCCCAGGCCCGGCCCTGACCCAGCCGGGGTGCTCAGGGAATGTGGACTCACTCGCGTGCGGACTGAGCCCCGAGTGGCTGGAAAGGCGAGACTCTGCCTTTCTTCATCACAGATGTAGCGTGCCGGCAAGCGGCTTTGGATTGCTGTGGGTCCAAGTGTGGTTTTTATTTCTGAATTTACGTTTTCCATTTCCCAGACTCCTCTTCTTCATTTGCACAGACACCTGGGAGCATGCTATCCGCTTGAAGACATGTTCCTTGCAACCCTGGGGTGGGGCAGGTATTGCCATCTGACGTGAGAAGGGGAAAGGGCCCTGTTTCCACACTTGCATGAGGAACACTTTGAGGCCCCTGCCATCTTCCTGTGATGGCCTGGGAGGGTTGGGTGGCCCCGATTCCTGTGCTTTGCAAATACAACACCCCACACCCATCACAGTGGCTTAGACCAAACGTCAATGATGAGGAGAAGGGCATCCAGGGATCTCTGGGAATTTTTTTCTCTTACTCGGGAAACAGGTTCATAAGGCTCAGGGGGCTTTTCCTAAGGAGAGCTGTGTGGGGCTGCAGAGCTACTGAAGAGCCAGCTGGAGAACTGAGGAAGGCCCTTTCTGTCTTTGGACCTCTGTTTTCTAAGTGGCTAGAGATGCAGGGATTGCACAAGCACATCTCTGAGGGAGAATTCTAGAAGCATTGCAAGGAGAGTCTGCAGTTGTAGTTCCCAACCTCAGCGAGGAGTCTGCGGTCATCCTGCCTTTGCTGCTGTCTCCCCAGAGCACAAGGACTTGCTCATGATCCTGATGTGAGTCTATGATAGAGCCAGGGGAGGGTCCTGGCACCTGCCTCCCAGGGATGAGGTTTGGGACCCATGGCTTGGTCTGTTGTGGGCCCCAAGCATACCCCATGTTTGTTCCAGAAGGAAGCAGCTCCAAATGAGCCTTTGGGGAGGGTGGTGCCCTCTGAGAAGGGAGGGTTCAACCACTGAAATGACAGGTGGAGAACGGAGGCACACATGGGAGCTAACTCCAAGCTCACAGCCAGCCAGGGAGAATCGGCTTTGGATGAATCTCAGCCACTGTGTCCTGCACCTGTATTCCTCCTGGTCTCTGCTTGCAGGACCCCCTCCTTTCTAACACACTACCTCTCCGTCTGTGTCCCCAGTTCATCCTCTCCCTCCTCTATATTTTTTGTCTTTCTCTTTCTCTCTCTCTCTCTCTCCCACTTTCCAACCACACAGATACCAGCATCCTAGTGAAGCCATTTTTTCAGGAGGCTTAAAAGCCCTCAGATCAGACCTGGATGGCAGCTGTATCTCCCCTCCAGCACTGGGAGCCAGGTTTGGGGACTGCCAGGCCTTCCCCTGGCATCCTGCTCTGCCCTCTCCTCTTCACCCCTGTTTTCATCTCTCCTTTCCTCCTCTCTCCTGATCTCACCCTTTTTCTGTTACTCTCTGCCTTCCGCTCCTCCCAACATGACCCATCCAGCCCAGATGGTTGCTGGCCCTGGCAAGGTCATTAATAGACCAGGTCAGCCTCTCCTGAGACAAGTGGATTTCCCAGGCTGGTACTAGGGTTGGAGCATACCCCTTCCCCAGTCAGGGCCACACAGAAGGTCCCTCTTCTTACTTACCATCTTGTTGTCCTTCTCTTCATCTTTCCTGTCGCCCTTTCTGGATGCAGCTGTTGCTTTGGTCTTTGGACTCAGGCACACAGAAGAAGGTGCAGAAAGGGTAGGGAACACAGCTCGCCGTTCTCACCAGTGGTTCTGAGCTTGGTGGTCACATGATCTGATCATGTTTCTGACTCGGGAGCTTTGGAGAACAGCATCCCCATGATGAGCTGATCAATTCTGACCTCCTTCATTAAAGTGCAAGAAGAAAGGTCAAATACACAGTTTCAAAATCCACCAGCAACCCCTCTTTCTCAGGAGGGAGACCCATGAATGTCTGCTGTTTGTTTCTCTGGAACCTGGGGTTTTCCAAAATGACTTCAAAGCGACATATTCTGCTGCACCTGTGTCTAGGACTGCCTGGTGGGAGCCAGTGCTCCCTGCCAAGTTCACGTATGAGGTGGGAAAGTCTTCTGAAATGAGATTGTGAGGACGTCCTCTCATGGTGAAAAGAGGGACAGGGCATGGTAGGGAAACTCTAGTCTAAGAAGGCAGGGAGGCCAGCATCCCTCACTGACCTCTGTGCTCTGGCATACCAGATCACCTGCTTTGTGCTGGGTTGTTGCTGCCTTTGCACCTGATATGAGGGGTGCCTGGAGATCTTCCATCCATTTTGGTTTTGCCCTGGGTATCATTTTTTAAAGTGTCTTTTACTGGGCAACAAAGGGAATACATAGAAAACCAAGGCATGGGAATAAATGAACTTTTGATTCACAGGTTCCCAATCTTTCCTGATGACAACATCAGCACCTCCCAATAGAAGAAAACAAAATGTGATGGGAAGTATACCACCATTTTAAATGGTCAGGTAACTGCATTAAAGCAAACACAAAGAGACAGGCGAAATTAATTTTTAAAAATATTTTTCATTTATTTTTACCTGAAAATCAGATTTTTTTTTTACAGAGAGAGAAGGAGAGACAGAGGGAGATCTTCATCTGCTAGATCACTCAATGGCTGAATCTGAGCCTATCCAAAGTCAGGATCCAGGATCCAGGAGCTTCTTTCCAGTCTCCCACATGAGTGCAGCATCCCAAGGCTTTGGGCCATTCTCTGCTGATTTACCAGGTCATAAGCTGGAAGCTGAATGGGAAGTGGAGCAATAAAGCCTCAAACTAGCACCCTTATAGGTGGAGGATTAGCTTGTTATACCACTGCAGCTGCCCAGTATTGTGTCTGGATCTTCAGGTGCATACCTCACTGAATCTCACTCCAGACGTCCTAGGTACATGTTATTGTTCTGCCCCCTGGGTAAAAGAGTACTGCAGGTCAGAGGGTTAAGTAACTAGCCCCAGGTCATAACTGTAAAACCGATGCTCTTTTGACAACATCACAAGACCTCCCTTCTCCTTGCTGCCTTCCTTCAACTTATGATAGATTGTATTTTGCACTGCCTGACTTGATAAGACCTAAAATTTGGAAGCCCTTTATTTGACCTCAAGGTCAGGTAGAATCCTCAGCATGTTAACACCAGGTAAAGCCCATTGTAAGTGGCCTCCTTCTGACTATGCATGGTGACCCAACCCAGCTTTTTGCCTTGGCCTATTCGGCACTCTCCAAGGTCCTGAAAGAGGGTACCCCTCAACTCTGATCCTTGGCAGAGGAGTGATGGCTGATGCAACACAAGGGGTTTTCACAAAATTTATGGAAAAAAACTATGCACAAATTTAAAAGTGGGTTTTCAACCAAAGCAAACTTGCATTTCCATCTTCCATGAACTTTCAAAAGTGTCCTTGTAGAGCCCAGTTCACTATTAACTTTTCATCAAATGTCGACCTTCTTTGCCATAGTCTTGATAGTGACACATTTGTTGAATTCCCATCTAAGGAAATAGCTTCAATTCTTCCATCATTACAATGTTGAAAATCCAAAAGACTTTGGACACATTTTTAAGGGCTATATTTTCAGGCAAGCAAGAGGAAGGTCACTGTCTCATTTGCCTGTTCCAAAGCCGAAAGTGACTTTTCTTCCAAAGTCTGCTGGTATTGATTTTTCATAAGCACAGCCTGAGCACTTTCATGTGCTCTGATCTCCGTGTGTCTGCAGTGAAGGTCTGAGGGCCCCAGCAGTCTGGGTGGGGCTTCCTCTGTTCTGGTAGCCTTTGGGGTTTTTTTGCAAACTGTGGCGGGGAAAAAGAGGCACACTTGTTCAAAGAAAGAGACTGCCAGCAGGCAGCAGTCAAAACCTCACTGTGCACTTGTAAATATCACATCTCAATCCCCAAACCCTGCCATGATGTCTGACGCACTTGGCACGAGAGAAGTGGGTTGTGACAAGATGGCTTCTCGCAGGTAAATACTGGAAGGTTCTATTATGGTACAGTATAATCAGACCGATTCAGGTTGTTCTACCAACATCTACAGAAATCGCCCCACACTCACCTCCTGAGAACATTGCCCCCATTTTCAGTTTATAAATACCTATTCATGCTATCAGCCTTTAAATCAACAAATATGGTTTCTCAGTTTCTGCCATCTCAGTTAAGGTTCTCCACATCATAGCTCACAAGTCAACACTTACAAGGAAGGCTTTTAAGTTTCTCTTCTTCACAGCTTCTAATACAGGGAAAATCACATGCTTCCCCCACACCAGCAAGGAGCTGGTCTTTCCCAAGAAAGCCATTTAGGATCTTCTGACAGGTCATGATTATCTTGTTCACAAGGATCATTTTGGTAACATCTGGCATCTTTCTTCTGCCCAAACTTGTCTGGCCCACAACAAGCATCCCACTGACCGGCCGCTTCTGCCTGGGTCCCTCTGTCCAGGCTGCCCATCTGGCGAGCTGGTGATGAAGAGTCCAAGCTCTGCACTTCCTGTGTTACAAGTGTTCCTTAGTGTGCCCTAGCACACTGAGCACTGATATCAACATAATTTGCAAGGGTGGTTTTCTTTTGTTTGACTGCCCTACACCATGCCCAAGATGTCTTCTGTCCCTTAAGCCAGAGTTGTTATCTCTGTTGGCTGGCCTGCCCAACACTGCTTCCACTTTCTCATGAGGTAAAACCTCAGAATGCTATACCTATCCCCTACATCACAGATCCAGCTCATGCTGCTGCTAGTAAGCAGGTGTGATGCTCATCATTTGAAAAGAAAAGGTGATCAAGAAGAAGGAACTCTAGTCTCCAGTTATATCTGTCAATCCTGAAGTCTCTCCTGGGGTCCCTGTCAAGCTCTTCCTATTATTACTGTGGTGCTTTCTTAGAAACATGGTTCTGCCTGTCTGCCAAAGATGGGCTGGTTGTCTTACCTACCCAGAAAAAATAATGGGAAATTTCTCATTCCTTCATTAATATGCTATAAGGCTGGCATTTTTCAGGTGACTGTTGAACTACAAATGCAATTGATCGTCATAGCTGACATAGATTTCAAGTTTTCAATGTGCCATTCACTCTTTTGAGAGTTGTATATGGATTTTCTCACATCTATCATCAGAACAACACAATGAAGTCAATGTAATAATTGTCATTGCTATCAGGGAGGCCAAGGAGGAAGAAAGCTAAGTAACTTACCCAAGGTTACCAACTAGTGTATGGTAGAGCTGGATGAATACTTGTAAATGAATTTGATCTGTAGTTTACCTACAGAGCTGTTGAGGATTTTCAAAAGTCAAAGCTGTCTGGGTTCTATATAAACTCCAGCACATGAACTCAGTCTTGCAGAAGACTGCATTCAGTACATGGGAATGCACACACACATACACACACACACACACACACACACACACACACACACACGTGAGAGAGGTAGAGAACGTTACCTACAGTCACTCAATCTGTCAGGTCTAGTGCTTAGGACAGAAAAATAAAAGTGGATGGGGGCGGGGATAAGGGACATTCCTTGAAGGCCTTACATGGTTTCTTGTGGGGGAAGATGCAAGTTGATATCTAGATCCCTGACTGCACACAGGGCCTGTTATCTCTCAGTTCAGGGTAACTTAGAAGCTATTTTCTAAGACAAGAGGGACAGATGGATTGGCTAGGGCCACAGAGCCCAAAGACAGTAGCTCCTACCTGAAAGAATTTGGTCAATTTTGAGGTTCTACAATCTTGATTCATCATACAAAGTGGAACATTCAATGTGCATTGGGAAGTGACTGGCTTAAGGAAATACAGAGACCTTGTCAGGACTAGACTCTTACCATGGACAATCAGAAGCTAAAAAAAGTGACTATCCCAGGAGTTTTTGAAGGGGAGGGAGGTTGGGAGAGTAAAGCAAGCCTAGTGGTGAGGCAACTGCAGAGACCCAGAAGGTGCTCATACCCATGCAGGCACAGTGTGGTGGTGGGTACTGTGCAGTGGGCATTGCTAGATGGAAAGCTTGTTTCTTGGCTTGCTTCCTTTTTGGTGATGACTCAGTGGTAAGTGTTGACACTAATCAATACATCTGTGATTCCATAGATTACATGTCAGACTGATGGCAGGATGGTCACTGTCATTATTAATGATATGCATCATCAAAGCATTATCATAAAATATAGCATAGGGATGATGATATTAAATGTATCAGGCTCACACCAAACACAGGGCCAGGCCATCCCTTGATGGCTATAGGAATCTCTCTGTTCAATATCTACGAAAATTTGTATTAATCTTATCACAAGCACCATCAGTCAAGAAGAATTTCAGAACTCATCTGAGGCAGGAAGTGGCTCCCTATGCTCCAGCCACACTAAGGCCTGGTGACTATGGCCTCCATATTCCTAGTGGGTGCTTGCCTATCCATCGTTCCATCCTTCATGGGAAATTCCAAAGATGGCTGTGGTTAAAACAGTATTAAAAAGCTATGAACAGGGCCAGGGCCCTACCTGGGAAAATCTTCAGGGATTTGTGATCCCTTTCACAAATCAGCAAATATCTGTGACAATGAAAAAAAAGAGCAGAGAGAGCTCAGACACCATGTATCTGGATGATAGCACTGATACTTTTTATAAAAGAGACTCACCTTAGCATCTAGAAAGCCTAGAGGTTTCCATACCTTACTCCTGGGATGAGGGTGGTCATTCTGCCTCCCTTCCCTCCTCCCAACTTATTCAACCCTTATCTGTGTTCAAGAACAAATCTAACAGCCACATGTAACAATCAGGGTCTTTGGATGATAAACACTGCCATCTAAAACTTCCCAATGACTTTCCTCCATCTTTCAACTTAACAATTGTTCCCTTCTGGGATGGGAAGTCTCTCGGTCAGGGACTGGTTCTGTTTAAAGAACTGTGGCTCCAGAGGCTCCTCACTTGAGAAAAGAGCTGAGCACTTCTGAAGAGGTGAGAGGTTGACACCTGGAAACCCAGTGACCAACCAACCAACCAACCAACCAACCCTCTCACCCTCCATTGATACCTAGGGTCCCTCTGGCACAAACACTATTCACCTACGTCATGTGGGAAATTAAAATTGGTTCCCAATGTGTTCTTTACTTTGGGATCATTACACTAATCCCAATCAGCATGAAGCAAGAATGTTGGAGAAGTCATTCCATCCCACCTCAAGGTCAGAGGGGGCTGGGCTGACTGAAGTGTGCATGAGTGGGTAGGTCCCATGGGTGGAACTGATACTTCACCATTTGCTTGTTAAGAAGAGGTGGGGTATGACCAGGTATGTTCCTGGGGATGGGGTAATTAATACACACGAAGGGCTTGGTTTCCATGTTGAATGTAAACGGAGAAGACTGTGGGCCAACACAGAGGTCTGAGAGGAGGTAGGGAAGACCTCAAGCACAATAAAGTGGAGGAGCTCAGTTCCTCCAGAGACTTTGCACAGTTCAAACCCCCTTGGTGAGATTCCATCTTGCGAAGAATCATGCAAACAGCCGTGGCCTCCTATGCAGAGACACACACAAAATCTGCAACGGGGCAGAGATTTCAAGCAGTGCAGTGTTCCAAAGCATCCTTTCAGGCGATTCATCACTCCTGTCACTCCTGATCTCAGTCGCTGGCTTGCACATTATTGCCTTCTCCACTTTATGCATTTTTAAAATTGACAACCATTGTTATCGATGGGTCTTTTTTCCCAAGTTCTTATGCAGCTTAGAAGGCATCAGTGAGTCTGATCCCAAAATGGGAGTGCCCAGAATGACGCACGTTCACTATGACCTTGCAGTGATAGGAAAGCTTTCATTGCAGGAGAGATGGCAAGGGGCAAGGTTGAGAAGGCAACCCAAACCTAGGAAGAAAATGTCTGCTCAGAGGGAGGGAAGAGTAGGGCTCAGGGGAATGGGAGGTCAACAAAGGGCATGGGGGTTTGGAAAGCTGGGATGTGACTGAGAAGGGAGATCTTGCAAGAATCCTTCATGGACCTGAGGCTCTCTCCACTGTCTGTGTCATGGACAGGGCATTAGAAACAATATTGCATCCATTGTGAATTAAGCAGTGAAGAAGAGGTGAGGGGTTTCAGGTGAGGTTAAGTAGTGAAAGAGGAAGGGGCAGGGGAATCTGCCTGGGAGGACACAGATGTCTAGATGCAGAGAATGGGCTCCAATCACCTGTCACATGCAATTAGAGGAGGCAGGAAAGGAGCTGAGTACTGGGGTGCAGCTGCAGCTGAAGCGTTCTTATGGGCTCCCTGTGTAGTGAAGGCAGGAGGCAAGTAGGGCCCATTTGGGGCTTGTTGTCATTTCAGAGTTGAGTGTTTGTTCTGTGTACTTCAAAGCTCTCAACTCTCCCCATGAGAAAGTAGACAGCAGGTTTATTCCTGTAGGAGTACAGGCCCATTGGGGAATCCAGTCTCTCTAAACCTGTGCCTCCAGGCTCAGTGACAGCACAAAGGACTGGCTTCTCACAAATGCTGGCGGTTCCAGGGCCTAGCCCTCATCCAGTCCACTTAGATGTCTAAGCCTTCATGGTCTGAGAGTGGATGGGGGCGTATGGGTGTGGATGATCAGCCCTAGGCCTTCCAGATTGTGCCAGGGTACATTCATCAATTACATCCCATCATATTCAGTCCAACTGTTGTGCAACAAGGTGGGAGTATATTAGAATTTGCCATGGGATCTGGACTGGCCTTGAAACAGCCTGGGAAGGGGAAATCTCAATGCAGGACTCACGACTTCTCACCTCTTGCTTGTGAGACAGCATGAATAGGAAAGTTCTCAACACGATGCAGGCAACTGGCCAAACAGAAAAGAGGGAATTTCAATGATTTGCTGAACACTGGATCTGTTCCTTCTAAGCCTCTCTCAACCTGTGACATAGGGATTCGGTCCTCCATTTTGCAGCTAAGAAGGCTGAGGCACAGCGGTTATGTAGCTTTGCTAAAGGTCATATAGTTACCAAGAAGAACGGCTGGATATGCACTCAATAACTACAGTGGCTTCTGCTACCTGAGGAACATAAAGGACGTTAAGAATTTTAGCAAAATTTATTGAAGCAATTAGGTAAGTAATGAAGTCCAAAGAATGAGTGTAATGTTTTAAAAGACAAGCCATGAAGAAATGCATTGAGCAAATATTTAGCAATTCCTCTGTGTCCATCGGCTGCTTCCTTCCTTTAAGATCCTTAACATTTGCCAGGACGATTAAAGCGTTAAATAATTCCAGGGTACTGCTGGTCTGTTTCTCAGGTGTGGAGATTGGGTAGGAGGGGCGCAGGAGGTACGGATGCAGAGAACAGCTGAGCCCTATGCCCCTCTGTGAATGCATGCCCCTCTCTTGACAGGAAGCTGTGTCCCAACTTCAGGATCTCCAAATGCAAAAAAGACTATGGTTATTCACCTACCTTCAACATTAGTGTGCTATAAATCACAGGACTCTACATGGTTCCACAAATAAGCCTAGGATTTGAGAAGTCACCAGCTTATGATGATTAATGTAATGGATCAATGATAACACTGTTATAAATTACAAGACATTAATGATCATTACATGCGTATTAGGCCCAGTGCCTGGGGGCTGGAAAAGATCAGAAGACTCTAAATAAGCCCGCCTCTTCATCAATATCCCTGCCAGGTGGTACTATGCTGGTTACAAATGACACTGTAGCTCTAATTCATTAAGTTGTGCAAGGAAGAGAACATGGGAGAAGCTCTGAAGAGTTCATGGCTTGTGACTCCATGCTTGCACAGACGCTACCATTCCTACTCCTTAAAAAACAGCCCCATCCCCTGGCTCAGTGTGGTAGCCTAGTGGCTAAGTCCTCACCTTGCATGCACCAGGATCCCACATGGGTGCCAGTTCTAATCCCAGCTGCTCCACTTCCCATCCAGCTCCCTGCTTGTGGCTTGGGAAAAAATGGACAGCGCAAGGCTTTGGGACCCTGCACCCATGTGGGAGACCTGGAAGAAGTTCCTGGCTCCTGGCTTTGGATCGGCACAGCTCCGGCCATCCCAGTCACTTTGGGAGTGAATCAATGGATAGATCTTTTTCGTATTTCCCTCTGTAAATCTACCTTTCCAATAAAAATCTTAAGACGCCCCCTCTCCCCCCAAAGCCATGAAGGAGGACAACCCAGATTCTTCCATGTTGATCGCCAAGGCCCTGCCATGAAGTCTGTATATTTACATACCTGCTCTGGTCCTGAAGACAAGAGAAACTGGGTAGGGGCACTGGCTAACCGAGACTTACAGGTTGGTTTCTGCATTCTGTGGCTTTATCACACTCAAGGCTCAGAAACTCTGCCCAGCTCTAAGCGCACAGTACAGGCTAGTGCTGGGGCAGCAGCATGCTTCCCCCCCCCCCAAGAGCACCACCTCCCTCCCACTGGTAATTTGTTCCTGTAGTCTTCCTTTACTGTCAGGGGACTAGAGCAATTATTTTTTAAAAATAGTAATTAAACTCCAGGACTTCAATACCAATCACGGTTTATGCCCTCCCACATCCATCTGAATGACCCAACAATCTGGTGAATCAGTGACCTCTGCTGTAGCACAGTGTGCATGCTCAGGGCAAACTCGGCCAGGAGTCCACTACCCAAGTGAGATCAGGTGTCCTACTTGAGATGCTCAGTGCTAGTCCAAGGGGTAAGCGGGATGGCAGTGGGTGCCACTCAGTGTCCTCATGGCCCTGCTCCCTGCAGTGCGCACGCACACACATTCCCCAGGTGTGGGAAAACAGGATCCACGCCTTCAAAATCAGCACACCCACGCAGTCAAGACGACTAGGAGTCCTTTATTAAGCGTCTCTACTCCGCGCCGAGTTATGAGGGGACTTTTCTGGGGCCTGGCTGGCTGACCAGGCCCTTTTGAGTCCCACAGGCCTACTCTATAGGTGGAAAAAGTTGGTTTGTGTGAAGGGCCATGTTTCCATGTTGATGGTAAACGGAAGGGCCTTTGGGTGGGCCCTGGGTGTCCTGGGGACCAAAAGGGGCAAGGAAGAGCTTTGAGAACTCAAAGGCTCCACAGCCAGCCCTCTTTATTATGCGCGGGCTGGCTGGGTGGGGTGGGGGAGAGGCGTGGCCTCTAAGGGAACCTAGACCTGGAAACCTAGACTGAAGCATCATGTCACTCATCATAGATCACTAACAGTTAAGAAATGAGAATCACAACGCTGAAGGAAGGGGAGGGAGAGGGAGATGTGTGCGTGCAGGAGCTAAAGCACCAGCCGGTGGTCCCACTAGCAGATCTTTTCCAGGATAACTAAACACCCCAGTCTCTCCAGAGTCCACCTAGAATGGATTGTCCCTAGGGGAGGGTGAGGCTTCCAGTTCCAGGAAAAGAGCGCCCTGGGCCAACAGCCTGTGCCTCCCTGGCCTTCTGTAACGGCGGGACAGTGGTGATACAGGGCCTCTGCCTGTGAAAGACAAAACAAAAAGTCCATTAGTCAAAAGACCAACCTCCCGGCCACACCCCGGACAGCCACTGCTGTCCTCCCCAGGCCGTGCTGCGACTCCCTGTGGGAGACCCCCACTCACACTCACACTCCGGGACCTTCTCACGGAGCTCTGGGACCTGACACCGAAGCACGGAACTCTTCTTCCACCAGAGATAAACCAGAGCGGTCAAGACAGTGCGCAGCCCAGCAGCACGGCTGCCACCCCGGGTAGGACGCACGCAACACGCCCCGCGCAGCAGGGCATGACCCTGACGTTTGGCAATGGGGAGCATCTTCCAGAGTCTGTATCAGGTGAGCGGCTGTCGCCATCACTAGCTTTAGGGACATCCTCGGAGCAGCGCTGACCTTCCCCGTTTGCGGCTAGGAAGGCAACACGCACACCTCTCCCCAGCTCTGCCTGGTTGGAAATAACCGCTAACGGCCAACGGCCAAACTTATGGCCGTTAGCCACGCCCAGCACCCGCAGGCCTCCTCCAATCGGAGACTTAGCGAGGAGGGTGGGGGATACCTGGGCCTTCCAGAAAGTTCCACAGCCTCTGATTGGCCCTGGTCCAGCCTTCCTGGACAGGAGAGCTCTCTAGTCAGTGGGATTTGGAGTTGGGCACGTGTTTTGACGGAGTTGTGTTAAAAATGTTGACTTGTTTCATCGTGTTCGAGACTCCCGCATTTCTCCTTTTTTTCAGATTGGTGGGGGTAGGCATTTTGCACCATGGGTAAGACACTCCTGGGATGCCTGTGTCACCTGTTAGAATGAGTGGGTTGGAGCCTTGGCTCAGCTTCGGATGCCAGCTTCCTGCTAATGCACTCTGGGAATGATGGTGGCTGAGCAAGAACCTTGTCACCCGTGTGGCGAACAGTGCATTTCTGATTCCTGCCTGGCTGTTGCAAACCTCTGGGGAGTGGCCAGCGCATGGAAGATGCCTTTCACCCATCTTGTCTATCTTCTGTCTACCACCTATCTCCCAGTTTTCTCTTTCATAGAAACGGAAAATAATTTTAAAAGCTTATGACATTAAGTTCGCCATTTCAAAGCGTGCAATTTAGTGCCTTTCTGTACATTGATACTGAACAATCGTCATCACTAATTCTAAACCATTTAATTACCCACCAAGTGCTGTCACTATCAGCGATCCCATTCCACTCTTCATTTTGCCCTTCCCGCAGCCTGTGGTAACCACTGGTTAGCTTGCTGTTTAATGGATTTGCCTGTTCTGGACGTTTCATACAAATGACGTAGCAGAGTTCCAAAGCTAATACATTTTGCAGCATCTGTCAGTACTTCTTGTTTTAAGGATAGGTAGTAGATTGTTGCATGACTAGGCCATAGACTGATGATTTGTCAGGTAATAGACATTTGGTTTGCTTCCACCCTTTTGGGCATTATGAATAGTTGCAAGGATCCTGTGTACACGTGATTTTCCTTGGGTACGCCTTTTAGCTCTCATGGATCTGTACCTGATCTCCATCTTAATTTTTTTGAAAGGATTTTTTTATTTGAAAGAGTTATAAGAAGAGAAAGAGAGACAGAGAGAGAATGAAAGCACATCACGTGCTGGTCTACTTCCCAAATGGCCACAATGGCCAGCGCTGGGCCAAGCTGGAACCAAGAGCGAGGGATGCACGGGCCCGAGGGTTTGGGCCATCCTCAGCTGCTTTACTGAGGCTCATTAGCAGGGAACTGGGTTGGAATTGGAGAAGCTGGAACTTGAACCAGTGCCCATGTGGGGTGCTGGCATTGAACAGGAGCTTAACCCACTACACATGTTTGTTTGTTTGTTTGTTTAGGTGAACTGCCAAAATGCAGCAGCTGCACCATTTACATTCCCACCAGGATTGTGTAAGATTTCTGCTCTTGTTCTTTCCTGAAGCTGTAGATATCCTAGAAGTTACAAAACAGTCTCTCATTATGGTTTTGACTTATACTTCCCTAATTACTAAGATTTTGAGCTTCTTCATGTGTTTACTGGCCATATATATTTTTAAACATGGATTTATGGAGATTGATGTGGTAGCCTAATGGCTAAAGTCCTCACATTGCACTCGCCAGGATCCCAAACAGGCATTGACTCCAATCCCGGCAGCCCCACATCCCATCCAGCTCCCTGCTTGTGACCTAGGAAAGCAGTCAAGGATGTCCCAAAGCTTCGGGACCCTGCACCCTCATGCAGACCCAAAAGAAGCTCTGGCTCCTGGCTTCAGATCGGCATAGCTCCGGCTGTTGCGCTCACTTGGGAAGTGAATCGTTGGACAGAAGATCTTTCTCTCTGTCTCTCCTCCTCTCTGTATATCTGACTTTCTAATAAAAAATAAAATAAAATAAACATTTAAAAATATATTTGTGTGTGTATTTATTTATTTAAGCAGGATAGAGAGATATTCCATCTATTGATTCACTACCTAAATACCAACAGTTAGCACTGGGTCAGGCCAAAAAACGAGAGTTAGGAACTCCATGGCTAGTCTTAACTTTGGTAGGTCCCAAGCATCTGAGTTATCTTCTGTGGCCTTTTCAGGAGCATAGGCAGGAACCTGGATTGGCAGCAATGCAGCCAGCACTTGAAATGGCATTCTGATATAGGATGCCAGCATGTTAAGTGGGAGGTTTAATACGCTGTGCCACAACACTGGGCTCACCTTTGGAGAAATGTTCCGTTACTTTGCCCACTTAACAGCTGAATTATCTTTGAGTGGTTGAATTTTGAGTGTTCTTTATATACGCTGGATATTAGATTTGCCCTAATCTGCTTGAACTACTGTCACAAAGTACCATGGTATGAGTTGGCCTATAAATACTAGAAATTTACTGCTTATAACCTTGAGACTGACAAGTCTGGGATCAAGGAAGGGCCGGCAGCTTAAGTATGTGGTCAGGACCTGTGTCATGGAAGGCCGGGCTCTCACTGTGTCTTCCTGTGAGGAAGAAACAAGGGAATTCCTCGAAGTGCTCTCAGGTGTCTGTGTAAACGTGTTCATCCTGTGCGTGTGAACCCTCAGAAATCCGCTTACAAAGGGCCCGCCTCCTAAGAAGACCTCAGCCTTCGGGTTTCAAGATATACATTTGGTGAGAAGAAATAGTCCGTAGTAAGTCACCTACAGGATTGTGATTTGCAAATATTTTTTTCCCAGGTTGTTGGCTGTTTTCCCATTTTATTGTTAGTGTCCTCTGAAGCACAAAAATTTTAATGTGAAGTCTAAGAAATTTTTTATTTTTTAATTTAATTTTATTTTTTTATTGATTACATTGCATTATGTGACACAGTTTTATAGGCACTGGGATTCCCCCCTCCCCAACCCTCTCCCCCCGCCATGGTGGATTCCTCCACCTTGTTGCATTACCACAGTTCAAATTTAGTTGAGATTGTTTCATTGCAAGCCTCTACCAAGCATAAAGTCAGTATCTTATTGTCCAGATAAGTTTGACAGTTTCTTGGGGAGACCATCTCTGGTCTGAAGGTAGAGTTGGCAGAGTATCAACCCGATCAATTAAAAGCCCTGACATTACATCAGTAACAATTTATAACGTTATAGAATTAGTTGACATGGTATTGAGTAACCAATCTGTTAAAAGAGAAAAAAAAAAAGAATGCAAGTTCTGAACCACATCCTGTGACTTCTACATTGACATTTCAATTATTAGTTTATATACAAC
Organism: Ochotona curzoniae; assembly: GCF_017591425.1. Taxonomy (NCBI): domain Eukaryota; kingdom Metazoa; phylum Chordata; class Mammalia; order Lagomorpha; family Ochotonidae; genus Ochotona; species Ochotona curzoniae. The sequence goes on along the minus strand of NW_024466004.1, from coordinate 5,979,648 downwards.
CAGGTTCTATACACCTTAAAATGGCTGTAGATTACTATTCAGCTGTCTCATGTCTATTTTAAGTTTAGTATTTAGCAGTTTATAGCGTTGAAGCATGATTTTGCTTTACCTGGCTGTTTTTCAGGTAGTCTAACTCTATAACTCTAACAAGACATGTGTCAACAGTTAAGGTGAACAGTTTTAGGAGGGGTGTGCAGAGAAATCTTCAATACCCTAGTGAGGAGTAACTAATCTTTGTGTCCCACCCAATGAGTTATAAGTGCATCCCCACTGACCATTTCCTGTCTGTTTCTAAGCTTTCCTTGTTCTCTATGTATTCTAGTTTTTTGTTTGTTTGTTTGTTTGAGGGGTTTCTGGAGTGATCCTGATGGTCATTATGAGAGAGGGTGGGGACCCAAAGTCGGAACCTGGCAAGGACCAGAGAAAGCTCCTCTCCTTAGTCCCAAAGAAAGTTTACTGTTCTTCTGTTTCTGCGGACTGCTCAGTGCTCCTGGTTGTTGTTCCGATGACCTTGGATCCTGCAAGCTAAGGCATTTTTTAGTCTTTTTTTCTTTCTTTGTATGCTTTTGAGGTCTAAGAATACATGTCCAAATTCAAGATCAAGATAACTTATACTTTTTTTAAAACTAAACCTACCTCTTATAGTTTTGGCATTTATGTTTGGAATTTCATCATTAAAAATAATTTTGCATATACCTTGAATATGGAATCAAATTCATTCTTTTGCATGTGGAAATCCAGTTGCCACCGCACAGTTTATTGACAGTACTATCATTTTTCCACAAAATGGTATTGAGACTTAGAGAAAGCCAGTTCATGATAGGTGCATGAGTTTATTTCTGGTGTCTATGTTTTAACTTACTGGTCTAGAAGGTCTGTGCTTTTATTTTTCCCTAAGTCAGTGTCTGTGCTTTCTAGAACTTTGTTCATTTTATTTAGTATCTAATGTGTTCGCATACAATTGGTCACATAATTCCTTTTATTTCTGTGAGGTCTTTAGTTATATCTCCTCTTTCAGCACTGATTTTGTTAATTTGAGCTAATATGAACTAAAATGCACACTCTCCATTTTCTTTGTCATTCTGCAGATTTGTTAATTGCATGACTCTTTTCAAATGTCAAAATTCTTGGTTTGCTCATGATCTCATTGGTTATCTCTACTCTGCTTTGTTTGTCATCTCTCTAATCTTTCTTCTGCTTTCTTAAATTCTATTTTCCTTTTAAATCAGATTAAAAAAATAAGAAAAGATCCAAACCAAAACTAGAAAAAACTTCTAATAATTGCTTCCTCCTGTGTTACTTTTAAAAATTTTCAACGTTTACTTTATTTTAAAGGAATAGCAGTATTTACAGAGAGAAGATGAAGCAAAGAGAGAGAGATCTTCCCTCCACTGGTTCACTCCCCAAATGGTCATAATGGCTGGAAGTAAGCTGATGGAAAGCCAGGAGACCAGAAACTTCCTCCAGGAATCCCATGTGGGTGCAGGGTCCCAAGGCTTTGGGCCATCCTCCACTGTTTTCCCGGGTCACAAGCAGGGAGCTGGATGGGAAGTGGAACAACCAGGACACGAACTGGCATCCATATAGAATGCTGGCATTTTTTTAAGCAGAGGATTAGCCAGCTGAGCCATAATGCCAACCAGGTGTTTGTTTTCATGTGGATTTGTGCTATCTATTGTATTACGTCCCTTCGTTTCAACCTAATGGTCTTCTACTATGAAATCTTACAAATCTACTATCTTCACTCTCAAACTTTTGTTTATCCCCAAATGCCTTAATTTTTCCTATTTTAAGGATACTTTTTCCAGACAGATAATTCTTGATTGATAAAGATTTTTATGTTTGTTTTTGTTTGTTTTTTTAGCATGTTGAATATGTCAGTCAGTTCATTTCTTTTTTGCCTTCCTGGTGTATAATGAAAAAATCAGTTCTTAATATGATTTTGAAACTCCCTTATCCATGATAAATTACTCCTCCCTTGCTACTTACAAAACTCTGCTTATGTCTTTGTCTCTCAGCCATTTGACTGCTGTAATTTTGGGTGGTGATCCGTTTGAACTCATTTTACTTGGAGTTCATTGAGCTTCTCATACTTGTAGGTTCATGTGTTCCACCAAATTTAAAAGGTTTTTGACTATTTTTTTTTTTTTGAGTATAGGTAAAATTATTGCAGGTAGTGATTGAAGTCTTTGTCCCATTAGAATAATGGACAGGTAGTAAATGAACCAGAGTTCCTTGAACATTTGGACCCAAAAGGATAAAAGAATTCCAGCTGTTACAAATGTGTTCTGTGTGTGTGTGTGTGTCTCGGATTCTCTGTGTGAGTGTGTTGGGTAATGCCTTCAGTTCTCAGCCAGCTTACCACTCTGCCTCGTCTCCATGTCCTGCTGTACAGGGCCTCAAGTCCAGCCAGAAGGAAGAACTCAGGTCTTTTTGGAGTATTTCACAAGCATATGTTCACCCTGGTCATGTGCTTGGCCTTGCCCATTTCCAGACATGTGTGGGACTTTTCCAAACAGGTTGTTCTCCAACGCATCTAGTTGCTCCATCCTCTTTCTCCGACTTTTGGGTTAGTCTGTTGTTCCCTGACTGTCTTTCCTTGGGCTACAGGAGCTACCTATTTGCCTTCAAACATTTCAACAACTTTTCCCTGAGCAACTTCCTCAACTGTGAGAGTATTTTATTTGCAGGTATATACAAAGGCTACCATTTGAGAGAGTTCTTCAAGGGATCATCAGAAAGAGGAAAACAAAACTCACCATGATTTGGGAATAAGGTTTGCTCTGCTCCCTCCCATTGACTTCAGGCTGCTGGGATGGGGTGGTACCAGGGTAAGTTAAAAAAAAAATTCAAAACTTGCCTTTTTCCCCTTGATTAAATATTCTGCTTGCTGTAAGCTTTTGATTAGATTCCAGAATTCTGAAAAGGTCAATTCTCCCAGTTTTTGCCAGTTTTCTTTTTGTGTATGTGGAGGAACAGAGTTTTAGAAGTGTCCTACTTTACCGTTTCTGCTGACACTTCCCTCTCCGCATCCTTTTCACATCAGTGCTCTTTAGAAGCTGAGCTCTGGCGAAGTGTAGTCCCTTGCCCAAGCACCGCGTCTAGTCACAGGAACAAGCCCTGCACACAGGCAGCCTGATTCCAGAGGATTTCTCTGTGCTGTAACACTCCTTCATTCACTCATTTCTCTTCCATCTACTAGGCTGTAGGGAAAGTTCTAGTCATTCATGATCATCATGCAGAACAGTCATAGTTCCTGCTGCTGGAACGGTACTTGCAAGAAAAACAGCAAGTGAACAGCTGGGGTTCAAGAGATACTATGAAGTAAAGAAATGAGGATTGACATTGGCTGTCAGGATTGTTCAAGAAGTGTTGTGATTATAATTTTTAGTCATTTCTTCTATCGTAATTTCCAAATTACAGAAAAGATACACAAATGTACATTTCAACATATGCTTACTTGAATCTATTCGTGGCTGAAATTTTGTTACACCATCATTCTCTATCTCATTTGACAGCAAATTCCAGTATGCTGTTTGCTCTTTCATAACTATTTTCTAAGAAAGGCATTTTTTTCAGGCACATGTACAACAGCTGTCAATCAAGGAAGATAACATCTGTACAACAGTACTATATGGTCAACAGTTTCTACCCCAGTTCCCCCTGCTATTTCAATAGTGCCCTCATCACAGTCATGTTCTCCATGCCAGGATTCAATTCTGCATTGCCCTTTACATTTATTGTCATGTCTGTTAAAATCTGGAAAAGTTGCCTTACTCTTTCTCTGCAGTATTATGCATTTTCATGACTACAGATCTGCTATTTTTTTTAGCCTCTTCCATAATGTGAGCTGACCCGGGTCTCACCTGGAGCAGTCAGTGCGGGCACTCTTGGCAGAAGCATTACATGGGTGGTTTTTATTTGCCCATGTTAATGCCTTGTCTTTTACTTGATGATGATCATGACTTTGGTCCTTTTACTAAGAGATCTTAAGCTAGAGTTTTCTACTGCAAAATATTTTTTCTTTTGTAATTAGTAAGTAACATGATATTTAGAGATGATGTTAATATCCTCTCCATTGGGTCAGTTCAGTTTTGTTCTTTGTGCAAAATATTGTTATGATTGCAAACATTGTGTTATATGCAAATTCATAATTAGTGAAATTTCACTCACTCTCCCTACTTCATTCATTCAATTTGTTTGCAAAGATGTGTGGAAAATAGCCATATCCCCATTTTTTTAAACAAAAATTCCCTTTATATCAGTAGATATTTATTCTTTACCAGTTCTCATTATATATTTAATTATTTGCGTATTTAGATTATTTTTTCCTTTATTGTACTTTGTAAGAGGCAACTTTTAAAATGATGGTTTTTATTCTTTGATGTCTACATCCAGGAATCATAATCTGATCATGACTTTACATGTATCTTATAGATGGAATATTGATTATCCTTTTATTCCAGAACTTTCTAGTTCTTTTTTGTATCTTGTCACTTAATAATTGTCAGATAATAGATTGCTTTAAACTTTCATTTAGATTGCAATATTTAAAGTATTTTTGATATGCAAGTCTTTCCTTAAAAGATAAATTGAAATGCAGCTGACAAATAATAAACTACATCTTTCTCCAAGAGAGATCACATGTTGGGTAGCAAAAAAAAAATGTTCAAAAGTTTAGAAGATTGAAGACACATGTAACTTTTTCCATAATAATAGAATTGAACTAGCAATCAATAATAGCAGGGGAAACTGGAAAATTTATCAATATATAGAAATTAGATGTATTTTTGAACAGCCATTAAATCAGAGAGGAAATCAGGGAAGAAATTCTAGGACACCTTGAAGCAAATGAAAGTTTAAACGTAACATCTTCATTTCTATGAATATAGTAAAAGTGATAAAGCAAAAGCATTACTTAGGGGGAAATTCATAGCAATAAACATCTACGCTTTTTAAAATCTTTTTTAAAGATTTATTTATCTTGGGCCCGGTGCGATGGTGTAGTGGTTAAGGTCCTCGCCTTGCACGCCCGAGATCCCATATGGGCACCGGTTCTAATCCCGGCAGCCCTGTTTCCCTTCCAGCTCCCTGCCTATGGCCCGGGAAAGCAGTCGAGGACGGCCCAAAGCTTTGGGACCCTGCACCCGTGTGGGAGACCCGGAAGAGGCTCCTGGCTTCGAATTGGTTCAGTTTCAGCCGTTGCGGCTGCTTGGGGAATGAGTCATCGGATGGAAAATCTTCCTCTCCTCCTCTCTGTATATCCAGCTTTTCAATAAAAATAAAAATAAATCTTAAAAAAAAGATTTACTTATGTTTTATTGGAAAGGCAGCTATATAGAGAGGAGGGGAGACAGAGAGGAAAATCCTCTGTTCACTGATTCACTCCCCAAGTGGCCGCAATGGCTGGAGCTGTGCCGATCTGAAGCAAGGAGCTTCTTTTGGGTCTTCCAGGCGGATGCACGGTCCCAAGTCCACAAGCAGGGAGCTAGATGGGAAACGGGGCTGCTGGGATAAGAACCTATGCCCATATGGGATCCTTGTGCTTGCAAGGCAAGGACTTTTGGTTGCTAGGCTACTGCACCAGGTCCAAAACATCTACTTTTAAAAAGAAGAAAAATCTCAAATAAAAACTCTAAATCTTATTCTTCAAAGAGTTAGAAACATAACAAAGTAAGCACAAAGTTAACAGAAGGGGAGAAATAACAAAAATTAAAACTGAAAGAAATAAGATATACATTGATAAACAATAGACAAAAAAAGTCATTGAATCTAAGAGTCAGTTTTCTAGATAGATAAAATCAGCAGGCCCTTAGCTAAGAAAAAATGGAGAGGACTCAATAAAATCATAAATGAAAGAAACATTATAAGGATACTTCAAAAAGTTTGTGAAGAAAGAAAACTAAAAAATGAGTGTGTTGTGGTGAAAAAATTATTTTTCAAAGTTCATGCATAGTTTTCTGTTTTTTCATAATGTACATTTTCCATGAACATTTTCAAGACCCTTCTTACAACTGCTGCCACAGAAATAAAAAGGATACGAGAGTCTGTTGTGTCTAGTAACACACCAAGAAAACTGGACAGAGAAGCAGACATTCCTAAGAATATGCCTTCAAGATCAAACATGAAGAAATAGAAAAACCTACGAAGTAGCTGGAATATTATGCTGCTGTATCAATAATCAAAAACCTCAAGATAAAGAAAGGCAGAGTCTGACACAATGGCTCAATGGCTACATCCTCACCTTGCAAGCACCGGGATCCCATATGGGAGCTGATTTGTGTCCCAGCTGCTCCTCTTCCCTTCTAGCTTGTGGCCTGGGAAATTGGTAGAAGACGGAAGCCTTGGAACCCTGTACTTGCATGGGAGATGTGGAGGAAGTGCCTAGCTCCTGGCTTCGGATCAGCTCAGCTCCAGCTGTTGCAGCTACTTGGGGAGTGACCCAGCAGATGGGATATCTTTCTTTCTGTCTCCTTCTCTCTGTAAATCTGATCTGTCTTTCCAATATGAATTATTAAATCTCTCTAAAAAAAGAGAAAAGTCTAGTATCAGAGAGCTTCATTAGTGAATTCAACCAAACACACAAGACATTAACACAAAGCTTCTTAAACATGTTCAAAACCTTCCAAAAAGAGAACACTTCTGAATTCCTTGTATAAGGCCAGTAGTTCCATTGTACTGAAGCCAGACAAACACAGCACCAAAAAGGGACACTGTAAGACAATATCTCTGGTGAATATACATGCAAAAGACCTCAAAAAACATCAGCCAACTTAATTCAATAGCACAAGTATCATACACTATAATAAAGGGGAGTTGACTCTGAAATGTAAGGTTGGCTTATCACATTATAGTGATCAGTGTGATATACCACATTAACAGAGTAAACCATGAAATTACATGCTCATTTCAATGTAGAAACTCTGAAAAAAGTTCCACATATTTTCATGATAAAATTTTTTTTAAATACTAATGGAAGGAAACTAATACCATAATAAAGACCAATCATGGAAGGCCCACAGCTAACAGTGTAAACATGGTGGAAAACAGAAAGTATTTTGTCTCTTAAGATGAGGAACAAGGCAAGGATACCCACTGCTTTCAGTACTGGATATCCTAGCCAGGAAAACTAGAAAGGAAAAAGAAATAAAACCTATCTACATCGGAAACGAAGAATTAAAATTGTTCCTGTTGCAGATAGCTTGATCTTATATAGAGAAAAACCTACCAACTGCATGGAAAGCACTGTTAGACCTAATAAACAGAGCCAGTACGATTTCAGGATACAAATCAACATATAAAAAATCACCTATTTCTATACATTGACAATAGGCTATCCAAATAAGAAATCTGAAATATAATCTCGTTTACAATAGTACCTAAAGTTGTATAATTCTTAGGAATAAACTGAAGAGGAGAAAGACTCATACACTGAGAACTACAAACACTGATGAAATAAATTAATCAGGACACCAATAAATGGGAAAATAGCCTTTGTTCGCATATTAGATTTAATGGCATTTAAAAGTTCATACTACCGAATGATCTGTAAATTCAATGTGATCCCTTGAGATGGAGAAAAAAAATCTAAAACTGATAGGAATCCTAAAAAGCCATAAATAATCAAGTCAATATGGAGGAAAAACAATCCTGAAAGCATCGTAAGTCTTGGCTTCAAAATATAAAAATACAGTCTTTAAAAGAGTATAAAGACATGCACTAAATAAAGTATGTACAGACCAAAGGAACATAATAGAGTCTAGAAATAAATGCTCTCACCCACACCAACTGTTCTTCAACTAAAATACAAAGAAAAAGCAGAGGGGAAAAAACAGTGGGGGAAGAAGTGATCATTAGAAAACTGGATGTCCATATGCAAGGGAATAAAATTCAACTCCTGTATTATAACGTGCATAAAGATAACTTCAAAATGAATGAAAGCCTTAAATGTAATACCCCAACTTGTAAAATTCCTTGAAGAAGACAGGGGAAATACTTCATGATCTTAGTTTTAGCAATTTCATAGATATTACACACACACACACACACACAAGGCAACAAAACCGCATCCAACTAAAAAGCTTCTTATAGTAAAAGGAAGCGATAAACAGTAATGTATTAAAGAGGAAAAATGTCTACATCTGAGTATTTCTATCTGAAAATAATTGTATCTGAAAAGGCGTTACTCTGTAAAATACAGAAGAAATTCCTACAACTCAATAGATTTAAGAAAAGAAACATAACAATAAAAACAGAAAAACAGTGAACTGATTTTAAAAATGCGCTGAAATATTTGAGTGGACATTTCTCTGAAGAAGACAGACCAATGATTGCTGTGGTTTGAATGTTTGCCCCCTCCAAAATTCATCTTGAAATTTAATAACCATTTTTAACTGTGCACCTCCAGTGGTGCTCAGGGCAAGAGGACTCTGCCTGCAGAAACTGGTGTAATGATGAAAGGGAGAGTCTGAACCCTTCGTCTTGAGCTTCCAGGCCGATAGACTTCTGTTCATTGTGGATGACTATGTCCCCAGTATTCTGTTCCAGCAGCACAGAGGAACCATGGCAACAATAATCAATAAGTAAATGCAAATCAAAATTACAATGAGCTAATACTTCCCACCTGTCAGGGTGGTTATTATGTCTAAAAAATAAAGATGAGTGTTGACAGGGATGAGGAGACGTTGGAGCGTTGAGCACTCTTTGTGAGCATGCAAAAAAATGCAGCTGTTGAGGAGGAAAGTGTGGGATTTTCTAAATTAATAAACAAACAAGCAAAATCCCAGAGCTGTTCATCATCAGACAGCTGAACAAAGCAGAATAGGTTGGGGAGCTGGGAGTGGCTTAGTATTTGTGACAAAGGTTTTAATACAAGCTAGCAGTGGGGGAAGTGTGGTGAGGAGTGCATGGGAACTCTTTGTATTACTACTTCTCAGCTTTTTGGTCTGTAAATTCAAAGCCATTCTGAAATAAAAGTGCTAAAATCATCAATAAAAAGTATAATGTTAAAAACAAGAAAATGTGGTCCAGGCACACAATGGAATATTAGTCAGTCAGAAAATGTAAAATGTCATTTTGAGCAAAGTCGTTGGAACTGAAAGGATTATAATATAACATAAGCTGAACATAGGTAGGCAAAGCTTGAATGTTCCCCTTTGCATGGGGAATGGTGGTTACTAGAGGCTGGCGAGCACTGGTGTGTGTGTGAGTGTGTGTGCGAGAGTAGGGAGGTGAGGCGGGGAGGGAGCATGGAATGTACAAGGAGAGATGTATAATGGATCTGAAACACAGCTGGATAGAAGGAAGAAGATTGCAAAGCGCAGATGGTGGAATGGTTCACAATAACCTGTCGTATTCTTCACGAGCCAAGAGAAGGAAGGAACAAGAAGGACCCAAACATAAGGTGATGACAAGAAGGAAATATTAATGGCCCAGATGTAATCAATGCATAATGAAGATATATTTTTTTAAATGTCCAAGCAGTATTCCATGAATATTGTCAATCAAAAATGCTATAATTGTTTTAGATGAAAATACCAACTAACCTAATTTGATCACCATACATTAAATTCATGAACTGCACCCCCAAAAATGTAAAATTAAACTAATCACAGAAGGAAAGCAAAATTTCTTTATGTTGTAGCGTAAACCTTAACAATTGATCCTAACTTATTACTTAGTGAGGTACACCACATGTGTATACTATAGCTTATCCACCTGCTCGTTAGAGCTTGGGTTGCTTCATTTTTTTCTCCATTACTAATAAAACTGCATGAGCACTTACATTTCAAAAGCAGAACCACAATGTGGTCCTCAATTCTACTTCTGATTGCATCTGAAAATAGGATCACCAAAAGATACCAGCACACTCTCATTCACTGTATATCCACAGCAGCCAAGGCGTGGAAGCTACCCACATGTCCACTGGCAGACGGGTGGATACAGCAGCATAGTTGATGTGCACAGTGAAATACTCATTCAGCCAATTTTATGTATGTAACAACAAGATAAACCTTGGAGAGCTTATTATAATGAATGAAGGAAGCCAGACACAGAAGGACAAATATTGCATGATTCCATTTGTATGAAGTATATAAAATAATTAAAATCATGGCGTCAATAACAGAGCTGTGATTGTCAAAGCTAGATGGAGGAGGATACAGGCAGTTGCTACTCACCAGGCACAAAATATCAGCCAAGCAGGATAACTTAAGCTTCAGTTCTGCGCTGTGCAATACTGCATCTGGAATCAACTGTCATGAGTTGGGCACTTAAAAAAGAAAAAAGTCTTAATAGGGTAGCTATGGTGTTCAGTGCAATCATCACAATAAGAAAATATTTAGTCAAGGTTAACAAAAGTAAGGTATTTTTTAAATAAAATGACTTTTTTAAAGAATATATAAGATTTTAAGGAATAGCTAGATATGTAATTTCCTATGGAATTTGAGGTCAGCTTGTCAGTTTTTGATAAAGTGTCTGCTGATGCATTGGCATTGCAAGTGACACAGCACAGTTGACCCTCGTGGTGCCAGCAACCCATAGCAGCATGACAGTTTGGATTCCAGCAACTCTGCTTCCAATCCAACTTCTTGCTGATACACCTGAAGGCAGCAGAAGATGACAGGGGCCGCTTGCCACGCGGGAGACCAGGATGGAGTTACAAGTTCCTGGTGTTGGATTGGCCAATTGGGAGAGTGAATTAATGGATGGAAGATCTCTCTTCTCTTTCTCCCTGTCTGTCTCTGTGTCTCCCCTTCTTATTGTTACTCTGATTTTCAAATAAATAAATGCATCTTAAAAAAAAAAAAAACTACTGGAGCCAGCAGCACAGTGGCTTAACAAGTTAACCATCTGCCTACTGTCCCAGCATCCCATATGGATGTCATTATAGTCCCAGCTGTTCCACTTTCCATTCAGCTCCCTGCTTGTGGCCTGAGAAAGCAGCAGAGGATGGCCCAAGTCCTTGGGCCCCTACATTTACACGGAAAATGCAAAGGAGGCTCCTGGCTTCGGATCAGCTCAGCTCCAGTCATTGAGGCCATCTGGGGAGTGAACCGGCAGAAGGAATATTGATTTTTCAATCCTTCTCTGCGTGAATCTGCCTTTCAAATAAAAATATATACTGAGATTTTTGAGTGGGACTATATGGTACCTAGTGATAAATTTACAAATTTGTATCTTAACAGGATTTAATTTTCTTAATTATGGACATGATATATCTCCATTGGCTTTTGTCTATTTTAATTTCTCTCAGCAATTTGTGGACTTCAGTGTATATACCTCTTTTGCCAGAATTTATTCATAAATTCTGTTCCCATTTTGGGAGTTCAAATATTTTACTAATCATTATTGAAATATGGGATTACAAGTTATCTATTCTAGCAATTTTTGTGGTTTCCATATACATAATTATGTAATATTAATGAAGAAAGTTTTTTGGGCCTGGCACAATAGCCTAGATGCCTAAGTCCTCTCTTTGCACACATCGAGATCCCATATGGGTGCCAGTCCTAATCCTGGCAGTCCCGCTTTCCAACCAGCTCCCTGCTTATGGCCTGAAAAAACAATAAAAAAAACGGCCCAAAGCCTTGAGACCCCACACCCATGTCGGAGACTCGGAAGAGATTCCAGGTTCCTGGCTTCAGATGGACTCAGCTCTGGCCGTTGCAGCCACTTCGGGAGAGAATCAGCATATGAAAGATCTTTTTCTCTGTCTCTCCTATTCCTTATATATCTGACTTTGCAATAAAAACAAATAAATCTTAAAAAAAAAAGAATAGGAAGTTTTTTTTCTTCCTTTTCAATCTGGATTCTCTATTTTCCTCCAGCACCAAGTGGTAGTAAATCCAGACAGAAATCTACAGAGCAGAACTGCTCGTACTGTGCCCCTAACCACTAAGTGTGCTGTTATTTTATTCTTTTCTGAGAAGTGTTTACTTATTTGAGAGGCAGAGAGAGGGTGGGAGGGAAGGAGGGAAAAAATATAAGGTGGGTGCACTCCCACCTATTGGTTTACTTTTCAAATATCTGCAACAGCTGGAGTTGGATCAGGCTGATGCTAGAAGCCAAGAACTGAATCCAGATCTCATGTGGTAGGGGCTCAAGTGCCTGAGCCATCGCTGCGCCCCCGAAAGCGTGCAGCAGGATGAGGCTGGCATCCAAAGTGGAGCCAACACTCAGATTAAGCCAGGCACTCAACGTTTCAGATGCAGGTGTCTTAATTACTAATCCATCTATTTCAATCCAATTCTTGGTTATTTACAGTATTTAATACAAAGGGAATGCCACTTAAATATGTGTCACATTGTGTTTTTGAGGAACAAGAAGAAAATTGTGCCTGTTCGGTACAGATATGACCATCACAGGCCTAACTACATTTTCAATCTGTGGCTGGTTGACCATGTGGATACAGAATCCAGGGACGTGCAGATCAGCTACAGTTCCCAATTTCCTTTGTTTCCTCCTCTTGGATTCTTGCTTGTGAGTTTTACAGACACAGGGGGATTTTCAGTGATCAATCCGTTACTGATCTCTGCTTTAATTTTGTTGTGTTTAAGGACCATCTTACATTACGTGAATTTTTCAAAATATCTTGGGATTTATTTCAGGGCTTAAATTCAGGATGAATGAGTATTCAGTTGTTGCAGAAGGTATTCAGTAAATGCCAATTAGTTCAAGTTGGTGGAATGCGCTGTTTGAGTCTTTGTCTATTTTATTGTATCACTTTCTCTGAATGAGATATGGAAACTCTTAAGTACAGTTAGGGATGTCTAGTTTTGAAACTCTGCTGTAGGTACATTTAGGATTTGTGTCCTTTTAAGTGATTAGTTTCTAGTTTTCATTTAAACTTATTGTGAAATCGCCTTCTTTAGCCTTGGTAATGTTCTTTGTTCTTCAGCCTCTAATGTTAATATAGCTGCCATTCTAGCCTTTTCAAAATTAGTGTTAGCATCCTATATCTTTTCCTATTCCTTTACCTTATCAGTGTCCTTAGCTTTTGTTGTTGTTATTGCTGTTTCCAGGCATCCTGCTATTATTTCAGCCTGTTCTTTTTGCTTTTTCTTTTGTAAGTGTTATTTATTTATTTTTAATTGGAAAGTCAGATATACAGTGAAGAGGAGAGACAAAGAAGATCTTCCATTCAAAGATTCACTCCCCAAGTGGCTGCAACGACCAGATCTGAGTCCATCTGAAGCCAGGAGCCAGGAGCCTCTTCTGGGTTTCCGTCAAGGGTGAAGGGTCCCAAGGCTTTGGGCTGTCCTTCGTTGCTTTTCCAGGACGGAAACAGGGAGCTGGATGGGAAGTGGAGCAGCTAGTGCATGAACTTGGCGCCCATTCGGGATCGCAGCACATGCAAGGCAAAGACTTTTGACAATAATAGGCTACTGTGCCGGATCCAGTGTCCTTAGGTTCAAAGTGACTTTGCCTAGTTAGCAATAGTGAAGCTTATTTAAAAAAAAAAATTTATAACAACTTCTGATAGGCCCGGTGCAATGGCTCAATTGGTTAATCCTTCCCCTTCTAGCACCAGGAACCCATATGGATACTGATTTGAGTTCCAGCTGCTCAATTTCCCACCCAACTCTCTGCTTGTGGCCTGGAAAAGCAGCAGAGAATGGCCCAAAGCCTTGGGACCCTGCACCCGTGAGGGAGACTTGGAAAAAGCTCCTGGCTCCTGGCTTCAGATCAACTCATTGCACCCACTTCAGAATGAACCAGCAGATGAAAGACCTTTCACTCTGTCTCTCCTTCATTCTGTAAATCTGCCTTTCCAACAAAAATAAATAAAGCTTTTAAAAAAATTCTATCTATTATTTGGGTGTTAAAATATATGCAATATGTCTGTGTGCCTTTGCATGTAATCTATCTAGAAATATGATTGGGTTTAAGTATAGTGCTTTGCAACCTGTTTTTCCGCTTTATCATATGTTTCTTATTTTTGTCTCACTTTCTTTTTAAATTAAGGATTTTTTTCTTAATTCTATTTTCTCTGCTTTGTTGGATTATGGTCTATAAACTGTATGTTTTGTTTGTCAGTAGTTTATTTAAAGTTTATGGTATACAGGGCATGGTGCAGTAGCTTAGCAGCTAAAATTCTCACCTTGCATGCACCGAGATCCCATATGGGTGCTGGTTCTAACCCCAGCAGTCCTGCTTCCTATCGAGCTCCCTGCTTGTTGTCTGGGAAAGCAGTTGAGGACGGCCCAAACCTTTGGGAGCTTGCACCCATGTGGGAGACCCAAAGGAGGCTCCTGGCTCCTTGCTTCAGATCAGTACAGCTCTGGCCATTGCGGCCACTTGGGGAGTGAATCAATGGATGCAAGATCTTCCTCTCTGTCTCTCCTCCTCTCTTTATATCTGACTTTCCAATTAAAATTTTTTTAAAAAAAGTTTATAATACACAGCGTAAATCCACCTTCAAGTGAGTTAATCCTACACATACGGTGTTAGTCTTTTAATAGTGTATTCCATTGGTTTCTTCTTATCTTTACAGGTACTTGTTATACATTCTCCTTTTATACATATTATAAATTATACACTTAAATTTTTATTCTAAACATATTTTTAAAAAGAAATTCAGATCATAAAAGAAAACGTTTTAACATATCCATGTAAATCTCCTGTGCTTTCCCCTAAAGCTGAGTTCAATGAAATGCAGGGAGAGACACACACAGTGACAGAGGGAGCGCCCATCTGCTGATACATTTTCCAAATGTCCACAATTGCTGAGGCGGGGTCACAGCCAAAGCCAGGAAACAGAAACAAAAGCCAGTTCTTCAACACAATTAGTTGAGGTATCACTATTGGTTCCTAGGGTCTGCAGGAGCAGGCAATTGGAGTCAGGAGACACGGTGGGAGTGAATCCCAGGCATCTGCTTGGCTGAAAGCCCTCTTTACGTAGCTTTGTATTTCAATCTCATTTTGATTTCTTCTGTGCCCAAAGCATACTCCTTTGACATGTCTTGTGCATGATTTTGCAGGATGTGACTTATTTCAGTTTTTGTGTGTTTGGAGAATTCTTTTTTTTTTTTTTTTTTGAGAAAAAAATTATTTTTATTAGGAAGGCAGATCTACAGAGAGATTCTATCTGCTGGTTCACTCCCTAAAAGATTGCTATGTCTGGAGCTGAGCTGATCCATAAACAGTAGTTAAAAGATTCATCCAGCTCTCCCATGGGAATGAAGGGTCCCAGGGCCTTGTGCCATCCTCCGCTGCTTTCTCAGGCCATAATTAAAGAGCTGGATCAGAAATGGAGCAGTTGAAGTCACCTTGCTGCTCCACTCCTGATCCAGCTCCCTGCTCCCAAGGTGCATGCAGGAAACTTCAGGACCTGCTGGGGTCTTTTTGCCCCTACCCAGCTGGCAGTGGCAGGGGTGTTTCTGGGCTGGGTGGCCTGGGTGCCAATGGCATTGGGTTCAAGGCCACCTGGCAGTGCACTCCAGGATCTTGGGGTTGAGGATTTACAGGGAGATTGGGAATTCGACAGCTGAAGGAGAGTATAACCTGTGAGTTCATGCCCAGGTAAGGAATTATTGCTGAGAATATGTTTCCAGGTGGCCCTGGGAAAAGCCACCATAATTGTACTTGAGGAATGACTCCAGAAAGATTCCCCAAGACAAGTTCACTGTATTTGCAGGTAAGTGAGAGGAATTAGATGTGGTTGTTTTCAGGGGAGTGACTGGAAGACCTTTATGGGTCAGACTGATGCTCCAGTCCATATGCAAGTTCTGAACTGGGTTTGTTAGCATGGAACATTGCTGACTACCACACACCAGGCCACATGAAAGCTAGGGCTGTGGGCCTGTCTGGCAGGGCTAGATTCTAGTACCTAACTGTGAGTGTTGGAATAGGCAATGGGTTACATTATACTAGGCCATGACACCAACCAGCACACAAGAGAACCAGGTCTAGGCATAGATGTTGTAGAGGGTATGTGGACCTAACACTGCAGAAATATATGCCCCGCTGGTTAGCTTAAGAATTGGGGTGGTACGGGGCTGTGCTAAGCATGTCTATGGAATCTGCCAACTTTCATGGGTGCTGGGACTGGGAAAGGAATGTGGGGCAGCCAGATCGCATCATCCACCGGCTCATACAAAAGCTGGGACAGAGGGGACAGGCTGTGCTGGGTAGGGGCCTGATATCTACTGACATGCGTGAGATAGGGATCTAGGAGTGAGCCAAGTGGAGAAACCTGGGCAACTCCCACGTTGGGTCATAGTTCCCACTGGGGAACACATGGTCCAGGCCTGGGTGTTGGGCAGGCTTGGCAAGGTAGCTCTATCCGTCAACAAGTGTGTGGGCTGGCTTTGGAAGGGGGGCGGGCAGTGCAGACTGGGCAGGGCCAAGCCAACCTTAGCCCACTAGCAAGTGCAAAAACCAAGCAGGGGTGCAGGTCATTTTGGGCTAAGCTATCATACCTGCCAGTTTGTACAAGCCAGGGATGGGAGCAGACTGAGCAGGGTCAGGTTTCAGTACCTTCCAGTGAGAGTTGGGACAGGGGACTGGCCAGGTAGTATCCAAAGGCAAAGGCCAAGACAGGTGAGGGTTATGTCAAGAGAGGTCAGAGCAACCACTGGCATGTACAAGATCTGTGGTTTGGAACAGGCCTGATTGGGGAGCTAAGCAGACACGCTGGCTGGATTGTGGTTCCCATTGGTTAGCGCGAGGGACGGAGTTGGGGCTGTGATCTGGTCTGGACATGTCTGCAATCTGCCTTGGCATAGGTGTGAATTGGATCTGGGATATGCCAGACTAAACTAAACTCCAGCACCCACTGGAATTTGTGGCAATCAGGATGGGTTTAGGATGGGCTGGGCAAGATCTCTCTTCCTGCTGAGTCATGTGTGAGCTGTGTCTGGGTGTGGACCAGGCTTAGTTGGGCTGTAACACCCGACAGTAAGAACTGTAAAGGGTGAGGGCCAGACAGGAAATGCCACTTTTCTTGCTAGGATGGAAGGTCAACTAAGAAGGGATGGCCTGTTGACCCACCGGTGTATGTGAGATCTGGCACTGGGAGAGATTCTGATGGAGGAGCTTGTCAATGCCTCTGTTGGGACACAGTCCCTGCAGGTCAGTACAAGGACCAAGACAGGGAGCTGCCCAAACAAGGCAAGGTAACGGTACCCACCAGCATACTTTTGGCTCAGATCTGGGCGAGCCAGGCTAGGCCAGTTCATATCACCCACTGGCAAATCTGAGAACCAGGATGGTGTGTGGGACAGACCAGGTTGGGCCACAATATCAACCAGTTTACATTAGGGCTGGTTCTGGGGGCTGTATGGGCTGGGTCTGGGAGCTATATGGGCTGGGATGGGCTAAGCTGTAACCCCTACCAGTATGAGCTGGAATTGGGGGCAGTACTGTGCTGGGCCAGGCTACAATACCTACTGGCAAATGTCAAGGTGAGGTGGGCCATGCCAGAATGGGCTGCAGCGCTCAGTCATCACATGTGAGACCTTGGGGGTAGGGTACAAACACAGTAGGGGAGCTGCATGGGACTCCCCTGCTGGACTAATGCTCCAATTAGTGAGTGTGAGAGCTGGGGCTGGGGGCAGACGAGCCCAGGCGGGCTACAATACCTGTTGGCCTGCATGTGTGCTGGATCAGGGGAAAGCCAGGCTGGGTTGACTGTTCCTACTGGCACACACACAAGCCAGAGTGGGGGTGGGTTGGTTGGACTTTACTGCAGCATCAGCTGGCAAATGCTTGTTCTGGGGGTTAATTCTGTTAAGCTAAACTGAAATACCACATGGAGAGTGCAAGATCCGGGAATGTGAGTGAGTTGCCATTCCCATTGGTAAGCATAAAAACCAGGACTAAGGTCAGGCATAGCTGGACAGAGAGTGCCACCTGCCAGCACCAGTGTGGACTGGTTAGTGGGGCTGGTTAGTTTGAACTAGGCTGCAATGCCCATTGACATGTACAAGAGCTGAATGGGATGTGGGACATACTGGACCAGTCTGCAGTATGATGTGGCCAAGTGTGTGGTGGGTAGGACTGGGCTGGACTGCAGCACTCACTGGTTTGCGTAGAGGACAAGGCTGGAGACAGAATTGCCCCAACAACTGCAACCACAAGTGTGCACATAAGCTTATTGGAGCAACAGACTGTGCTGAACCCTGTATTGGTAAGCACACACAAGAATCAAATCTGGGATCACCTCAAATGAGATTTCTTTGCTGATCCACCAACTGAATCATTGGACTCAGAATTCCAACCACAGAGAGAACTGCAGATTCCTTGGTCTCACCATGAAGTGCATGTGTCAGAGTTGGGCCTCCTCAGTGGCTTAGACAAAACAGGATATTATGGTACATTAGAAGTTGCAAAGGACACCTGGTACCATAACAGAGAATGGAGGACAGAACAAATTGATTAACTACCCCAGCAAGTGTTGGCAGTAAAAATCTGGGCAAACAGAGACTCTAAGGTAAACTATCTTAGCCAGTTGATTCTGGAGAAATTTCTTCTTGCTTGGAATGGTGAGATCGGCAGCAATCCAGAACTGTTGAACTATCAAAACTGCTTGAGCAGTGCTGTCAAAGCATACTCCACTTTGGGGACCCTGGGATGTTTGGGAGGCTGGGTGTGGCTTCTCCCTTTATCTCCTTCCCCCAGATACAGAAAGGAAAAAAGAGAATATGGAAATAATGGTCTTAAACACTTTCCGGTAGCCCTTGACCATTCCGCCCTAATCAACTATGTAAAGACCATCAAAAGTACAAAAACAAAAAACTAAAAAAGAAGAAGTAGCAATAGTAGTAGTGGTGGTGGTGGAGCAGTTGAGACACGAAAGGGCACCCTTGTGGGTACTGGTGCTTGACGGTAGAAGATTAGCCTGTTGAGCCTTGGCACTGACCCCTCTGACAAATACTTTATTTACCTTCATTTTTTTTTAAAGTCTTGACTGCAATGACTCTTTTTTTTTTCTATTTTTTAAAAGGCAGAGTTATAGAGAGAAGGGAAAAAATACTAAGAGAGAGCTTCCTTTCATCTGCTAGTTCAGTCTCCAAAGGCCTGTAATGGCTAGGGACAGGCCAGGCTAAAGCCAAGAGCTTCATCTCTGTCTCCTACATGGGTACAGGGAACCAGAGCCTTGGGCCATCTCCCATGCTTTCCCAGGCACATTAGAAAGGATCCGGATCAGAAGTGGAGCAGCTGAGATGTGAACTGGTATCTATGTTGGATGCTGATATTGAAGGCATAGCTTAAACAATATGCCACAATGCCAGTCCCTATTTGCCTTCACTTCTGTATTCTTGGTTGATGGCTTATTTCTTTCAGTACTACAAAGATATTATTCTATTGTCTTCTTGCTTGCATTGTTTTGAAAACAAAATCTGCCATCCATCCTTGTTTTAGCCTCTCTTTACACAAATTGTGTTTTAAAGCCTTGTCTTCATCACTGACTTTTAGTAGTTTCATTACGGTTTTGCTTACTGTAATTTCCTTTGTGCTTCTTCTGCTTGGGGTTTAATCGAATTTCTTGGGTTTGTGGATTTGTAGTTTTCATTAAATTTGGAGTATTTTAGGCTGTCATCTCTACTTCTTTTTCTGTTTCTCCTTCCCACCTGTCTCCTATGAGGACTCCAATCATGATGGACAATAAAAAGTTGCCTTTTAGCTCACTGATGCTCCCTCATAAAGAAAAAAAAAAACTATTTCAGACAACAGAAGCCTTCTGTCTTTTATTTTAGATCAATTCTATCACTGTTTTTAAATTCTCCAATCATTCTTCTGTAATTTCTAATCTGCTGTGAAATTTCATCCAGTACATTTCATTATGGTTTCCATCTCTGAAGATTTGGTTTGGCACTTTCACACATCTTCTGTGTCTCTTTTGAACATATGGGTTGTAATTATAGGCATTTTGATATCCTCATTTGCTAATTATAACACTTGTGTCCAGTTATGGTCGGTTTTAATGACTGATTTTTCCTCTTCGTTATGGGTTGTATTTTCCTACTTCTTTGAATGTCTGGTCATGTTTTTATTGGATGCCAGACGTCATGAATTTCAACTTAATGGGTTCTGGGTATTTATATCTTTCCCATAAATACTGCGAGTTTTGTTCTAGAATGAAGTTAACTTACTTGGAAACAGTTTGTTTTTTCAAGTCTCATTTTTCAGATTTGTCCAATGGAACCACAGACGCATTTGTTATGGGACATTCTGTGACACGGTCCTTCCAAGTACTCTATGCAGTTCCACGTGAATGATGAGGTTTTTCAGTTCAGGTGATTGGGGGCTTGGCCCTGTGAGATAACCTGGGAGTGTGTCCTCGATTCTTGATGTGGATTTGGGCAGTTCTTCATATTTATGTGCAGAAGAGTATTACAATGCATCCTTGAGGTAGATGCTCTGTTGCTCTCTTTCTGGCACTCCATCCCACCATTTTGATCTCCCCACACTCTGCATTTATCAGATCACAAGGTCCCCTGGGTTCTGCCTGGGTTTGCTATGCTGAGAGCAGGAAACTCACTCAAGACTCAGAGCTGGAGAAATTGTGCAATTTACCTCATGCATTCCCTAATTCTTCAGGTTCACTATTCTTCACGATTTGATGTCCAATATCTTGAAAACAATTGTTCCACTTCTTAAAAGTGTTTTTATTGTTTTAGGTAGCAGAGCAAAGTTGGTTTCTTTTTATATGTCTTTGGACACATCTTTAAAATTGTTTCTTTTCATTTCTACTTGTACTGCATTGTGATCAGACAATGTATCTTTATGATTCGCTTCTTTTTTGTGAACGAACATATGTGATCAATTTCCATGAATGTTTCATGTACGTGTGAGAAGAAAGCAGATTCTTAATTAAAGATACACACTTGGGAATATGATTTATCACTGACATTGGGTAAATCTTTCCATACTAATCTTTTGTTTGTGTGATTTTTCTTGTTCTGAGAGAAGTGTATACAACTTTTTAAATTTATTTTTAAGCTATTTGTACAATTTATTGCAAGGATATCCACAATGGATACACCTATATTGTAGATTGTGATCTTTTGTAACATAATTTTATTTTTCTTAATATTTTTTGCTCTAAATTCTGCATTGTATAATACTAGAATTGCTTATTCTGGCTTTAGAACTGTTGGCATATTGTTTCCTATCCTTTTGATTTTCCCATTGTCTTCTTTAGAAAAAGCATTTTAATCATTTTCCTGTATATAGAATGGAAGAGTCTATTGCTTTTATAATATGCTTTTAAAATCAATTGCTTTCACTAGTCAAGTGAAGTTTATTTTTGTTTACTGGCATGTTGGTTGTCAACTCCTTGTGCCAAAGTATGTTACGATTATTCTATGTAGGGCCCAGAACAGTAGCCTAGTAGCTAAAGTCCTTGTCTTGCAAGTACTGGGATCCCAAATGGGTGCCTGTTCTAATCCCAGCAGTCCTGCTTCCCATTCAGCTCCCTGACTGTGGCCTGGGAAAGCAGTCGACGGCCCAAGGCTTAGGGACTCTGCAACCACATGAGAGACCCAGAAGAGGCTCCAGGCTCCTAACTTCAGATCAGCACAGCTCTGGTCACTGTGGCTGCTTGGAGAGTGAATCATCAGATGAAAGATATTCCTCTTTGTGTATCTGACTTTCCAATGAAAATAAAATAAATCTTTTAAAAGACAATTATTCTATGTCTTATGTTTAATGTTTTCTTTCTCTTTATAAAATATCTTTGTTCTTTTATAAATATTTTTCCTTGATATGTACAACAGTGTATAGTTTTGCTGTGTAAATTCCTTGCATCAGTACTTTTTGAAATTACCTGGTTTGTCTTTTTTTTCTTACTTGACCTTGTTCTAATGTATTTTTTCTCTTCTAAATGGTCTAATTTGATATTTGCTTGTTTCCTTTGCAACAGAGCTCCTATTCTATTTTTCTTTTTTTCTGATCTTTCTTCTCAGCTCAAACTTTAAGTTTCATTATTTCTAGTTGCTAACACACAGGACTTTTGCAAATTATTTTCTACAATTTCCTCTGATGCCTGCTTCAAACTTAGCTTCCATATTCACCCATCTTGCTTGTAAAAACATCTCCTTCCAGTCATTCTTTGGTTGTGTGAAATTCATAATTCTCTAGCAAATTATCTGAGGAGGGTTCATGTGTACAAAACTGTCCAGCTCCTGGAAGAGGCAGTCATCTGTCTATCGCTCTGATGACTGAATGATGGCTTGGCTCCATCCGAAGTCCTTAGTTCACAATTTATATCCTTTCCATCAATTATTTGGAAACAACACTCTACTCTTTTTTTTTAAGATTTATTTATTTTTAGTGGAAAGTCAGATATACAGAGAAGAGAGACAGAGAGGAAGATTTTCCGTCTGTTGATTCACTCCCCAAGTGGCCACAACAGCCCGAGCCAAGCCAATCTGAGACCAGGAGCCAGGAACCTCTTCTGGGTCTCCCATGCAGGTGCAGGGTCCCAAGGCTTTGGGCCGTCCTCTACTGCCTTCACAGGTCACAAGCACAAGCTGGATGGGAAGTGGGGCCCACAAGACTAGAACCAGCACCCATATGGGATCCCAGTGCGTTCAAGGTAATGACTTTAGCTCCTAGGCTACTGTGCTAGGCCCAATACTCTACTCCTGCCTTGCTTGGCAGGACTCCCTTGGAACACCTGATGCCTATATAATTTTCATATCTGTGTAGGTGTTATGGATGTTGTGCCTTGGAGGTATCACACAATATGTGTTTGTCTCTGAAGTCTACTACTTCTATAGGCTATGTCTCAGGGTTCATTGTTCTATGTTTTCCCAAATACATCAGCTCTTACAGAAATGCAAATTTAGGTTTTCTCTGATTTCTATAAAGGGTTGTATTTTAAAAATACTGGCTCTGTTCCCTGATTCTCTCTGCTTTGCAAGGACATCAATAACTTCTGGACTGTACAAGAAGGGTGACGAGGCAGCATAGTCACAGAAACACTTTGGGACAGCAACACAGATATTACACTTCTGGCAATGTGCAGGGAGCCATGATTGGGTGCAGATGCTAATGGCTGGAGAGGTGAGATGTACATCCAGGAAGGATGTCTCAAGCCTTTGGCTTTCTTCATGGTAAGAAAGCACGACCTAAGGTGACTCTTCAATCCCATCCTTGGATTACCAGATGGAGATGAGCTAAAGCTCTGTGACCCGAAGGTGTGTGGTGGATGCGCCCATCTCTATCCTGAGGTCACGGATACTAACCCATGGGGAAGGGACTTTGGAGGGCAGAGTCCAGCAACAAGGAGGGGGAGATGCTCAAGCCAAAATCTTCACCTTTGCTAACTTACCAGATGTTAGACACACAAATACCCATGGAAGGATGCTGGCCCGGCCCCTTGGCTTTTGAAGAGTCCCTCTGAAGAATTCTTCTATAACTTTTTGCACTTTTTCCTGGATCCTGTGTCTTAAGAAGTACATTGCCTGGCTGGGAGGGAGGGCTCCATGGGCCCACAGTGGCCCCAACAGCTGGCAGAGCCCCTGGATCCTAGAGCGGCACACACCTTGTTTAGGAGAAAGCCGCACAGGTCTGCATCAGGGAGGGGCAAGCCCTGAGTCTGTGGCCGCTGAGACTGTCACGCAGGGGAGAACTGAGATGGCCAACTCCAGCTCTGGGTTATAGGGGCGTCAGTACAATGAGTGGGCTCAAGGGCCATGAACTAGGGAGAATAGGAACTTTTAAGTTCCTTCAGTTCTCCAATCAGGAGAAGCTGCGCTCCTGTCTGGTGAGCAAGGGGCATGTGGTTTTACTTGGCAGCTTCAGTTGCTTCATTTGTGAGATGGCTGTGCACAAAGATCCAGCTTAGGGAGTTGGGGCCGTCACAAACTAAGAAGTAGCAGGTGATTCCGTGCATTAAGCACCGAGAAGCAAGTGCGAGCAAAAGTGTACCAAGCACTCTGACCCCTCCTGTTTGGGCTGTTGTACCCCATTGAGCGCTTTACTGTGGCTTCTCCTTTCATGCTCACAGCAGCCTCTGAAAAAGCCACTGCTGTCCTCATGTTACAGACCAGGTCAGTGATACAGACCCAAACAGGCTGATCCCTGAGGTTTCCATAAGGAACATCTTGGGCTGCACCCACAGCACTGCCCCTTGTGCTTCCTGTTTCACTCAAGGCTTCCTGGCATCCTGACAGCCCAGCGGTTCATCGCCGTGGGTAGGGATGTTTGGGCAGCAGCAGTTCCAGAGGCTGCAGTTGACTACGTGGATGAGAGTGTGGAGGCATGCGGCGGAGCAGAAGGTGCATACCTTGGGCTTACAAGAGATCTGGGGACCAGGGCAACTGGGGCTATGCACATACAGTCTGGTCCATCTCAGCCCGCAATTCTACCCATCCTCTCCAATGGAAATCTGCCAGGCTGAAGGGAGACTAACCCAGAGCTATGCTACGAATCACAGGTGTAGACTGCAATCCCACCCACGCCTCAACACCTCACTCTGTCAAGTCATCCTATTTTCTCATTGGTCTTGAACCTTACCAGGTAGGTGGGCATTCTGCACCTTGTTCTGTGTGAATCACTGTGCATGTACATACACACACACACACACACACACACACACATCTCTAGGGTCCAGAAGCACCTTGACTATCAAAGACCATGCAGGGTACTTGGCTGCACCCCTCACACACCAGCCACCCAGAATGCAATGCACCAGCTCAGAACACCTATCTGTTTCTCTTCATTTCTGTTAAGGGCAGAGATGGCAGCTCTTCCCCAGACTGGTCGTAGGTGGGGTAAGGATGGTGAGCTGGAGTGAGCAAGGAGTCCTCCCTGCCCTGTCTGATCTCAGACCCACCTCCTCTGGGTGTCACCTCTGCTTTAACTTGATTTAGCAAGCCCAACACAGTAACCACAGCAACTGGGCCACACAAGGCCTTCTGCCCCACTCCCTTCCTGGAAGGACTCTGGAAGGCCAGCTTCTCCCAATTACTAAACAAATCTTCCATTTCTCCCTGGCAACCAGTACAAAAGGCCAGGCCATGATGGGTGGAAATGCTTGGGTTCCTAACCACAGCTTCTATTTTCTGTTTTGTGACCTTCTAGGCCTGGTCATCGCTACTCTGTCCTTGGAGAAATTCTGCTTCTAAGCATTAGCTTCTAGCAAG
Organism: Ochotona curzoniae; assembly: GCF_017591425.1. Classification (NCBI taxonomy): domain Eukaryota; kingdom Metazoa; phylum Chordata; class Mammalia; order Lagomorpha; family Ochotonidae; genus Ochotona; species Ochotona curzoniae. The sequence goes on along the minus strand of NW_024466004.1, from coordinate 5,954,551 downwards.
TCTGCATAGGTTAAGCTGATGTCACCACACCCGTGGAGCACTGCGTCGTGGTGTGCTATGTGCCAGGTTATAGTCTGGGTGTGTCCACAGGCACAGGCTGGTGTTCCATGTGTGCCTATAGCATATGCATTCCCCAATCATTTGGACTTTGTTGGTGGCCTACCCCATGCCAGGCCAAGGTGTTCCAGGCAGGGAGGAGAGGGGGACAGGGCCACCACAGAGTGATCAGTAAGCCAACCAACAAACGAGGTTGTTCCAGGAGATGAGGGATGAGGAAGGCAGCACAGGGAGAACAGTGGGTCTACGTGCTGTAAAGGCAGGGTGGGGTGTTGGCTGTCATGGATGGTCCCTTTAGAGGGGGGTCCTCAGGCAAGGAAGAGGAAGGTGGGTGGGGGGCGGTCTGGAGGTAGAGCATTCCAGACAAAGGAATTGCAGAGAGAAATAAAGAGAGAAGCCTGTATGTGAAGAAGCAGGGTGGTCTTGTGGCTTGGCAGAGATGAGAAATGGGACCCAAGGTCAGCAGGGACTCCAGGGTCTGAACTTGCACTGTGCAGTCAGATGACCTGGGTGCCGTGCCTGCTGTGGCACCTACAGGTGGAGTGACCTGAAGGGAGCTGCCCTCTGGGGGCTGGCAGTGAGAGCGGCAGTGATAATGGTTAGGGCACCGCTTGGTGCATCATGGCCTCAGCAAATGCTTGGTATGGGATCAGCCTGATTGGCATTGTGAGAAAGGGACTTAGATGTTAAGACATGAGCGTTGGTCTGCTGGAACAAGTTGTGGACCAAAAATCAGCAGAAACACAAATTTACTCTCTCATCTGTCTAAGCCCTTGGATATCCAGTCCTAGGGGTGGGGCAGGGCATACCTATGGGGCCTCAGCTAAGTGGCTGGCATGGGTGTTGGCTCCCAAAGGTGGGATCTTAATCAGGTACTGAGGTTGTTGATCAGAGTGAGCTCAAAACTCATCCCAGAGTGTCCTAGGCAAGTAAAGACCCAGAGGACATGGCAGTGGCCTTGACCGAGAAAAGCAGGAGGCACCAAACGGCGAGAGGAGGCAGGCATGGGGCGGAGAAAGGCCAGTCTGCATTGGCTTTGGCCTCACCATCCACTTCAAGGACATCCAGGGCAAAACGTGCCATGCATGTGGTCCCCTGGATATAGACAGGGATCTGCTACTCCTTCCCTTTCTCTTTGATCACAGAGGGGAGTGGGTCAAGACCGATGGGAAGAGCTTTTCTAGTTCCTCTCACTCAGGACATCCATGTCCAGCTGGGCTGGTGAAGGACAAGGAGGGCATTGGGGCTGGGCATCTCTGTTGACAGAGAAGCCTGGGTTTGAGGGTATCTGCAGTCTGGGCCAGACGGAGGCCCAGTCTGAGACCAGGATTTGAGTGCTCAGGCAGCCAGGACCGCCATTTCAGATGCTCGTGTGTCTCTCAGCCAGCAGAAGGGTGGCACCATCAAGCTCTGCACCTTCCCAGGCACACACACACCCTGGCCCTGCAGTGTGTGGCTTCCATGGATTTGCAGGCAAATCACATTTCTGTACATCAGATTCCATTTTCAATGCACTCTGGTTTGGTACCAATTTTAAAGAAGTCCTGTTGCAAATCCTTTTATGAAGCATATCTGCCTCTTCCATAAATATCAGTGTTTAAGTTCAGGCTTTCGAAAAGTGTGAGAGCCTGTGTGTGTGTGTGTGTGTGTGTGTGTGAGAGAGAGAGAGAGAGAGAGAGAGAGAGAGAGAGAGAGAGAGAGAGAGAGAGAGGAAGTGTGTGAATTCCCATTGGCACAGAAGGGATTCCTGAATGTGCGTTCCCTTTGGCCTGAAGCTTTGCTGTGATGTGCTCTGGAAGACACAAGGGTTGAAGTGAAGGACAGACAGACCCCAGCAGCTCCCATCTCTGAGTGTCAGTTACCCCTAGCTCCTGGTGGCTGCTGCTCCCAGTAGAAACTGACCACTGCTTGGGCTTGGGGGGAGGGCAGGGGAGGCTGGCGGGAGGATGAGGAAGGGGCTGAGTGAGAATTCAGCATATTCGTTCACGAGGGTGCACTCTACAATTTGTCAGAGAAGGTGTAGTGATCACAGCTGTTTGCATTCTGTTTGTCTGCAGGTTGCAGACGCATCCCCCTGGAGGAGCTGCAGCACCAGGTTGGCCTCTGCATCTTGTCCAAGCTCTGCCCAGGGTGGGTTCTTTTCTTGCACAGAGCACAGGGGCCAGCAAGCAGCCTGCGAAAAGACTCCCTTGTCACATATTAATAGTCCCTGGCCCGGTCCTGGCAATAATCAGGTTGGGATATTTTCAGATCATGCAGCTAATTGCCATCTGCACTGCTTAACAAGCCAGGGTGCTCGGCAGTGATCTGCAGGCCCACTGAGGAGCGTGGAGGAAGGACATGAGACCCGGTGTTGGCTGCCACATCCGGGGGTGGGAGGTGCTAGGGCTTCCCTCCTGGGAGGCAGGTAGCTGAGAGGCGATCCTGGCCGGGAGCCAGGTTCTCATCACAAGATGGCCCTGGTGCCATCTTGGCTGTATTCAGATGTGAGCCCTCAAGTCCTATGTGCCAGCCTTGGGCTCCCTGGAAACAGGATCTGAGCCAGAGCATTGCCTTGGTTGAGGAGTGGCTGGCAGGAGACACAGAAGGAGGGAGGCAGGGAGAAGCAGGCTGCAGCAGCGGGATGAAGGACCTGGGCACATGGATGCTGCTGCTTCCGGTCAGGTCTGGCCTCTGCACAGCCCACGGGGGTTCCCGAGCTTACAGGGCAGCAGGGAGCTTAAAACAGGAATGGGCCTTTTGTCTCTCAGTCGTGAGCTGGGGACTTCATTTCCTGAAGTATCACCCAGAGAAATGGGCCCGGCACCAGCCGCGGAGGGGTGGGGCAGCAAGCTGGCACAGCCAGCCCCACGGCAGCATGGGTGGGGCCTGGCTGGTGGAGGTCTGGGGGGAGGGTTGGGCGTGGTGCAGACAATCTCATGCCCCTGCAGCTGGCAGGAGGTTGTTCACTCTCTGTGGGAGTTGGCCTCCCCGCCTTCCCCACTAAATAGTGCACAAGGTGGCCAAATGACAGACCCCAGAGATCGAGCCCAACAGTGCAAATCTTGCTGGGTCCCTGTGCACCCCCAGCTGGGCGGCAGGAGAAATGCCCAGGCATCTCTGTCCTTGGGGGACCACAAAGCAACTGCCTGTTGCAGTTGACTTCTCTCCCCTGTCGCTGGGGAGGTTGGGGGTCTCTCCTGAGAAATATGGATTCTCCAGACAGCATAAACAGTGGGCTGAGGGTTTCTGTTTTTAGGGATTCCAAAGGGCTGAGGATCCTTTTCAGGATCTGTTAGGATCAGAGCAGGGAGGAGGGGACTGCTGGGCTGCTCTGGGGTCAGAGGAGGGTCCAGATCCTCTCACCCGTGGTGGGGTGGGCTACCCTTAGAGACTTGGCAAGGAGCAGCCCCATGTTCCCAAGGGAGCTCCGTGACGCCAAGGACACATCTCTCCCAGACTCCTGATCCTGATCCCTCCAGGGCCCAGTCCAGGAGCAAGGTAAGTGCTGTCCAGGGTGGCAGGCAGCTTGGGGGGCTCCCAGGGCCTGTGGAGAGGAGGGCAGGGCAAAGGAGCAGCTGTAGTGTTGGCAAAGCCCTCTGGGGAGCAGGACGGCTGAGTGTAGCTGGGGACAGACGCAATGTCAGAGATGGCCTGCTGTCTGTCAGGCCTACAGCAGAGGGATGATGGGGTGCTGGGGAGACAGGCTGTTGGGCTACATGAGGATCACATGTCCCCCGCTACCCACTTGTCTCAAGAGTGACACTGTCCCATCTGCCCTTTCCTGGGATGGGGGAAGGTTCTAGGAGCACCCCAGGACATGGCTGTGCCTGGCCTGTAAGGTTTGATAAATCTCCTTGGAGGTGGGGATTGGCAAGGAGGTCCAGGACCTTGTTCTGTCTTGAGCCAAGAAAATTGTGACTGGGCTGTAAAAAGCACTTTGATTGCCATGATGGGGACAGTAGGATCATTTCTGGGAAAGCAGCTAGTGTCTACTTTACAGAGCAAGCACACATGGCATGTGTATAAGCCACATTACACCGCAGCTCCATCCCAGGGGTCCACCTTGTGCTCAAGCAGAAGGGCACGGACTCGGCCAGGGCCATGTGGGTCCAGGAAGCTTTGTGGTAGGCTCCACAGAACATTCACCTTCTGGGCCTGGAGTCTTGAATGGAAAAGAATTTGGAAAAGAGCGGTGGTGAGGAGTGGGGGAGAATGCAACTTTCACCAATATGATCAGGGAGGGTTGCATGGAGGAGATGGGGCTGGGGAGCAATAAAGCACCTGAACTGAGGACGGGGAGAACATTGAGTCAGCCCAAGCATGGAGGCAAGGAGGCCGGGCGAGGGGCGGGGAGGGAATCTTTCCAGAGCCATCGTCATGGTCAGAACCGGCACTCATGGAGTACCATGGCACCTTGTATAGCACTTAACATACTAACTCATCTAACCTTCACAGCATACACTGAGTTTGGTTAGGTCCTATTCTGCAAAGAAAGGACCTGAAGCCCAGAGAAGTGAGAACACGGGTGTGAGTTCACAACCAGTGAGGAGCAGAGCCAGGGCTTGTCCAGAGGCAGCCTGGCCCAGCCCTCTGCTCCTCACCTTGCCATTTCCCTCCAAGCCAGCACCCACTGAACACTATGTATGTGCCAGACAACATGTGGACTCCTTGTTAGGAACCCCACTTTACACAGGCAAAAACAAAGATAAAGAGACATCAGCCATGATCACTCAAGGTCATACACAGAGCAGCCTGCTCTCCGGCATCCTGAGACTCACACGGTGTGCACAGGGCCACGGCGGGGTGGCTGAAGGCCTCGGACCCTGTCTATCTCCAGGCACTGGAAGCTCTAGTGGATTTCCATTATTCAGGGAATAGAGTTATGAGGAGGACACACACAGCCAGGGCAGCAGGCAGGGGGCCATGAGAGCCAGCTGTGCTATGCTGTGCTGTGCTGGGCTGGGCTATGCTGTGCTGTGCTGTGCTGTGCTGGGCTGGGCTATGCTGTACTGGGCTATGCTGGGCTGGGTTGTGCTGGGCAGGGCTGGGCTGGGCTGGGCTGGGTTGTGCTGGGCAGGGCTGGGCTGGGCTGGGCTGGGCTGGGTTGTGCTGGGCAGGGCTGGGCTGTGCTGGGCTGGGCTGTGCTGTGCTGCCCTGGGCTGTGCTGTGCTGGGCTGGGCTGTGCTGCCCTGGGGTGGGCTGGGTTTGGCTGTGCTAGACTGGGCAAGGGGAGGACCTGCCTCCTCTGTGGCTCCTTTGGCCTAGATTCTAGGCGGCCGCCAGGTACTAAGGCCTGGCAGCAGGTTATAAATATCCCGGAGTGACAGCAAGGCCTTTGCTCTGACGCCGATCCGGATTAAGCTGGAGGTACAGGCTCAGGCTCAAGGTCATTGACCTGGCTGTGGCTCCGACTGCTCTGGGAGGGGCTCTGGCAGAGGGTGGGGTGCTAAGAAGGGGCAGCCAAGGGGTTGGGGCCTAAAGCCTGATATCCAGTCTAGCTAGGACAGTGTGGCCTTTCCTCCCCAGGAGCCTTAACACCTCACCTTTCCCTTCCCCACTCCCACCCCACTCCATCTTCCCCCAGCTCTCCACTGCAGCTTTTCCCAGTCCAGTCTAGCCCTGGAGGCCCCTCCAGCTGTCCCAAACCTCCTCCACAATCTATCTTTAACAACTCTGGGGTGACCCAACAAAGCTGTGCAGGCACCCTTGAGGGTGTGTGTGTGTGTGTGTGTGTGTGTGTGTGTGTGTGTGTGTGTGTTTCTCTGTGTGTGTGTGTGTGTTTATACTGCTAATTAACAAATGTATTTAGAAATTTCAGAGTCGCCTGACTGGGTGAGACCTGGGAGTACAGGTACTTTGAGAACAGGACTCAGAGAGGAGTATGTGACATGTGTACAGCTTAAACCCTGTTTTCCTGCACTCTCTGAGTCCTAGGCCAGTGCATTCCTTGGGATGCATCCCAAAGGAGGATTGGGAAGGACCAGGGAGCTCCATGGAGGTTAGGAGGGCCTCGTGGCTGAAGATGGGAATGGTGGCAATGACTGGGTGGGCCAGCCCTCCAGTCTGGCTGAAGGGAAGGCAGGAAGCTGGGCAGTGCCCATTGGCCCAAGTGGAGTCTGAATGAGTTCTGGGGAGATTGGAGGAGACCTGGAAGCATTTGGCATCCCTGTCCACTGTCTCAGGGGCTACAAAGGTAGAAACACCTTTCCCAGAGTCCTTTGCTGTCTAGGATCTAGGCCAAGTTTAGATTTTGCTCACAAAAACTCCCTGTGAGCTCGGGGAAGGGACAGAGGTCCCCTCTGTGTGGAGCTACACCCACTGGCATGGCCATGGATGGTCCTGATCCAGGTGTGTGGGTGCAGGGTATTTAGGACCACATGGGGTGTCCTGGTGAGGGCTGTCACGGTCAGAATCAGGACCTCAGCTGGGGCCATGACTCAAGAACCAAACCAGCAATGGCCTCAGCTTCCATTTTGTCCAGGCCCTGTAATCACTTTGTAAGCCTCTTCTTTTCATATATATATATATATATAAGTTTTAATTGTTTGTTTGAAAGGTAGAATCATAAAGAGGCAGAGACAGAAAGAGAGGGAGAGTGTGTATATGTGAGATCTCCTATCTCAACTGGGTCACTTCCAAATTGCTACAATGATGAGGGCTTGGCCAAGCTGAAACCAGGAGCCAGGAGCTTCACTGGGGTCAGCCATGTAGGTGTCCCTGCACTTGCATCATTTTCTGCTTCCTTCCTGAGGCACATTAGCAGGGGATTGGATCAGAAGTAGAGCAGCCAGGACTCACTCCAGCATCCATAGGAGATGCTGGCACTGCAGACAGTAGCTTATCCAGCTGTGCCACCCCAAGGGGCTCCCTCTTCCCCTATTAAGTCCCTTTCTGTTTAAGACACTGCAGGTGTTTCTGTCTCCTGCAGGAGCACTTACTCGTTGATACACAGGGCGCATCTGGGACTGGCAAATGCTGGACCCAGCAGTGCAGGGGCTGCCTAGGCCTCCCTGAGAAACCAAGGAAGACGTTGCGCCTTGCTCCTGTGACAGACAAGGCTGTGGTGGAGAAAAAGTGTCAGCTGAAGTACTTTTGCAGAGCCGGAGTCACAGGCCCTTGGCACAGCCAGAGAGGAAACCCCAGCGGGGCCTCTGTGGCCCCATGTAGGGTGCTGGAGAAGTCCGAGCAGGAATCCCAGGAGGTCCCTTCAAAGGCACTCTCATACTACCCTTGTCAAGGAGCTCTGGGCTGCTCTCCCATGGCTGGAAGGCAAATCTAGGCCATGGCGCACCCAGATCCTGGGGCCCAGCTGGATCTGCCTGCAAAGGCAATTCAAGGCTACTCAGAGAAGGGCAGGTAAGGACCCTCTCTGGGAGGCCGGCTGGAAAAACACAGATGGTCCAGGGCATTCCCTAGCGCTGTGGACCCATGGGACTCCTCTGTACCACCTCTGCCTCCAGATGGCTCCTGAAGTATACTCCTCTGGAAGGAGCCGGATCCAAGAGAGAGAGAGGGACTAGGGCTTGTCAAAGGGGGCCGCTTCCCTGCCAGATCTACAGAAAAACAAAATGAAAGAGACTGTTGGCGGTGGAAATGACTCAAGCAGCAGAGTGGACCACAACTGTACACTCCTGGTTCCTGGTGACTATGCCTAATGTGTTGTTGGCCCACGTGTTGGAAGAGCTGCCATCACACCAGTGCACAGACGGGGGCCCTGGGGCTCAGGGAGGTAGAGGAAGCAGCCAGCCTTTCCCACAGCTGGTTCTTTGGTGGAGGAGCTGGGACTGAAACCCAGCTTCCCAGGCTGGAGCCAAGGTTCTCTTGCCACACAGAGCAGGGTGCCTTCTGCCCTGCTCTCTCACCTTTGGAGTCTTGAGTCCTCATCAGTGCCTCTTGCCGCCAGTCTATAGCCTCCCACCTCTCCTCCTGTCCTCACCTCCACCAGTCTCTCACCAGGGCATAGCAGGTGAAGGGTTAACACAGACACTGAGGGCTTTTCTTTCTTCAAGTCTGGCTGGCAGGTGCTGAATTTTTTTTTGTGTGTGTGTTGTTCTCTGTTTTTTTTTTTAATGTTTCAAATCCTTCTTTCACTTCAGCATAAGCTGGCAACTGTCAAGCGGCTCTGATCTCATCCACTGACATTTAAGTCCCAACTCTTCCTACGTTGAGAATGGAGGGGCTTGGCTTCAGCAGGCATCCCAGGAGCTGAGACAGCCAATCATCCCGGCAGCCCTAAGGTGCTGACCGTGCTGCTTGGGCTCCCCTGCAGAGGTGAGGAGAGAGGGAGGAAGGGCCCAGGAAGTGGAGGTGGCAGGAGGCAGGCCTTTGATCTCGTCCTTGGCCACTGGCAGTGAGGCTGCTCTTATGCCCCAACTCCCATCCCTGAAGGTGGGGCTGAACCTCTGTGATCCCAGGTTGCCCTGCCTCCCCTGAACACAGCCTTGATTCTGAGATGATTGGGATGAGCCAATCACTGGGTATCTCATTAACATACAAGAAGACACTGATCATTTAGAAGGTTGTGAGGGTTTCAGAAACCAGGATGAAGAGCAAGCTGGGAGAGGAGCAGCCACTTGCTGAAGCCCTCCTGGTGGGGAGGAGGCTGTGGTGGCCTTGGCTGAGCTGCAAAGCAACTGCACAGCATGGCGACGCCTCCATCTCTACATACCTGCAGCTCTTTAACTTACTCATCAGCTATGACATCATGGGAGGTCCAGCCCTTGCTGGGATGCAGACTGCAGACACACCTAGTCCCTGACCTATTCCCAGACTGATGGGAGAATCAGGTACAGGACTATGCCCTTTACTGCCATCATCACCAACCTGAACAGTGCCAACACTTCCTGGGGGAGCAACACCATGTGCCAGGCTGCAGCTACTATCACCGTCTCCATTTTACACAGCCACTAACTGCATCTCAAAGAGGTTAGACATTGTGTCCAGTGCCACACAGCAGGGCAGGGACCATCTGACTTGTGTACCCTGAAAGGGGAATGACGAGGGGCAGGGACCTAGAAGAAGGGTCAGACTTGTAGGAGATTCCACTGCCTACAGGAAAAAAAAAAAGCCAGAAGCAACAATGAGTGTTCTGGGACAGACCAGGAACTTGCCCAGGGCTAGTGGACAATGGAGCTGGACACTGATTCTGAGACATTTATTCTCACTGACCAGGAAGAACTCATTAGCCATGAGGGAGCAGGTGATGTGAAAAGCCTCTGAAAGCAGGTGCCATAGGAACCCTCATCTGTGTTCTCCTAATGGGGGTTTATGGAAGTGTCGGGCCTGCTGACCCTGTCTGCTGGAGGGATTGTGCCAGTCTGATGGATGCCGTCTGATTCTCTCAATCCCCCAGAGGGATTCTGTCTCATGGATGAGAGCCTCCGACATTGGTACCTGTCGGGCGACAAATCCAGACACATGCTCCCTGTCTGGTTACAGATGCATCAGGTCCGATTAGGCCTGTGCACCTGCCTGCTTCTCTCAGATCCCTTTAGCTGAAAGTACCAAGATAAATGGAAATCAGGAGCGCTTCACAGCAGGAAGCTGCCTGGTGATGCGTGGCCAAGGGCCATGGAGTAGGAGGCCTTGGACAGCGGTGGGGGCAGAAGGACACCACTCCGGGAATGCCAGGGTGGGGTAACCGACCATCTGGTGATCCCTGAAGCCCCCAGTCTCCATCAGGTGTCTGAGTTCCCAGCAGGAGCATCCCCTGCCTCCAGAGAGTTTGGCATGGAGGGTCCAGGGGCTTTGTGGCCCTGCTCCCTGTTTTTTCAGGAAGGATACGAGGGCACTCAGAGAAGCAGAAGTGACCTTGGAAGAAGTTGGCAACACAACATATGCCCAGCCGGACCATCCCGCCTGCCGATTTCAGTCCTGGATTCTGTTTCCTCCCCTTGGGTCCTTTTGGGAATCTTCAGTCATACTTGAGAAGAAGCATCCCTGCTGACCTCAAAACATCCATTCTCTTCTCTGGGTGGTCTGCACAGCTCCCGGGGCAGAAGGTAGCAGTGGCTGGGATGATGCCAAAGGATATATCTGAGCAGCTTTCCCCACAGGGCTCCACTGCGCCTGGCTTCGGCCCACCTCCATCCTCACTGTGTAGTCCTGCCCCCTGTGGTCATGGGGCTCTCCTCCCAGTGATGCTGATGGTCAAGGCAGCACTCAGCCTACAGCAGTCCTGCTTTGAGTACAAGAAGCAAGTGCTCCTTAGCCATTGCCTCCTCCCCCCCATGCAGGGGATTGGGTTAGCAAGTGTGTCGCTCAGGGCTGTTCCTGCTCCCTTCTGCTCTTGGCTGCAGGCAGGTGACCTTGTCTCTGGATCAGTGATGTCCTTAGGCCACCCACTGTTCTTGAACACTTGTCACTGTTGGACAAGGGCCCACTGTGAAGTGAGAAGCCTGTGTCTCATCCCTGGCACCTCTTAGAGATGGGAGAGAGTGACAGATGTGGACTCCACATGGGGGACCCAGCTGTGTGAGGCTTTGGTTTTGACGCTAGCATGCAAGAGCATGGCCCGTGCAGGACTGTTTCCCGAAAAGAGCAGTGACAGAGACGAAGGTGGAGCAGCTGCAGAGGTGGAGGCTCAGGATTTGGGACTCTGGATCAGCAGGTGCAAGCTCCAAGGCATGGACTCCTCAGAGCATCGATGGGTCCTCTGTGTGAAGAGGGCTAAGGGATTGTCCAACCAACCTCTCTGATGGTAGAACTGCCCCCCAGAGTCTGAGCCTGGCTCTCCCAAAGATTTAACATCTTCAACATTTGCCTAAAGATTTTTATTTAAAAGGCAGCATTATGGAGAGAGAGATCTTCAGTCCACTGGTTCACTCCCCAAATGGCTGTAACATCTGGAGCTGGTCAGATCTGAAGTCAGGAGTCAGGAACCTCCTCTAAGTCTCCTGTGTGCATACAGGTCCCCAATGACTTGAGCCATCCTCTGCTGCTCTCCTGAGTGCATTAGCAGGGAGCTGGATCGGAAGTGGAGCAGCCGGGACTCTAACCAGTGCCAATAGGGGCAGGTGGAGGTTTCATCTACTGCACCACAGGGCAGTTCCTTCACCACCTGCTGAAAGTAACCTGAGTAGCTTTGCAAACGGCCACACTTCCAGTGGTGTGTGTTTGCGTTCACATGCATGCACAGCCCGAATGTGCGTGACTCTGGTTTTTGAGGAGCTTGTAGCTGCTCAGAGGTAATGGTGATGAGGACGAGGACAATGGGAGTGTGGAAGGAAGAGAAATCAGTGCAGAAAGAGGGTTATGAGTGTACAATGCAGGCTCTGCCTGGTGACCTGGAGGCTGCTGGACTGGACATGGAAGACAGCTGAGAGATAGACAGGGGTGGGGTTCAGGCCTACTGGCTGCCCTCCCAGGACTTGCTATCCAGTGCCCTGGCAGAGAAGGGAACAGGGGGCCAGTAGGCTGTGTTCACACTGGAATATAGGGTGCAGGGCATGAGGTCATCTGGAGATGTGGTTGTCATTGTCCTGGTTGCACTCGGTTAAAGAAGGGCTGCAGTGGCGGCACCTGCTTGCTCCTGGGCAGTCTCCTCTAGGGTTTCTCACTGAGGCATCACCACTGGGGGCACGGGCTCTCTGCCCTGCAACCCTTCCCTCACTGCCCTTGCCTTTGCTTCTTGCCTCCCCCACTGCCTCTCTTGGCCGTCCTTTCCTGACTTCTCCCTCTCTCCCACCTCTCATCTCAAGGTCTCCTGCCTTTCTTCTTCCTCTTATTCTCTCACTCCCCATTCTGTCCCCTCCACAGTTAGCCACTTCTCTGCCACCTGTTTCTTTTTGGCTTCCACCACCAAACTCCAGCTCCTCTTCCTCCCTGTAGGCCCTGCAGGGACAAACCTCTCACCTCCTTTACCAGTCCATTCTCCAATGCCTAAACTTGAAGAACAGGTAGCTGCTGGGACCGCCTTCCTCGTTACAGGCATGGGCCTGGTTCCTCGGGGGAAGGACCCAGGCTCTCTTGGGTCCCAGAGAATGATACAGGAAGAGAATAGTGGGACCTGGGAGAGCCTGGTCAGAGCTCCTTGCAAGGCTGGGAGGGGAAGGGCAGGGCGGCTGTTGGAAAAAGCGCTTCTCTCTGTGCTCAATGTAGGCTGGTCTCCCTCCCTTCCCTCCCCATCCCTTGCATCTTGGCCAGCCTCTCCCTGTCTCCCCATGTCTGAGGGTCTCTATCTGAGTCCTCCTCCCTCTCTGTCTTTGTGTCATCTCCAGCTGGAGTAACATCTCAGCATTAACCACCACTTCTGTGCAGGGAACATTATCTTAATTGAGTCTCAGCTTGTTCACAGCCACTCTGCACCATAAATAATGGATGTCCAAGCGGACAGTAAACCCCAAGGCTCAACGGTGCTGTGGCATGCAAACAGCAGCCACTGGCTTCAGCCTTCTGCAAGGAGATGAGTCTGCCTGGAAATTATACACGGTATAAGCCCATCCTAGCTAGCTGCGCAGGGTCTTCCAAGGAGCAGCCTGGCTGTGCTGTGCCACAAGAAGGCATCAGGAACATGCCAGGTCTGCGTTCCCCTCCCTGCTTCTGCCCTCTGAGGTGAATGCAGCTGGGAACCACCCAGTCAGGTGTTGAAGCTGCGAGTCTCCTGGATAGCTGACCCTGCCCACCACATCACAGCCAGGGAAACCGATCTGCCTTGTCCTTCTGTGTGCACCGCCAGATGGTCTTTTGGTTTGTGGCTTTAATCCTGGGACATGAATCCTGTGGCTGTCTGCTTGCTGTGTCCCTGAGGGCTGCCCTGTTCTCTGGATGCACTGAGCTGCTGTGTGGAATGGGAAGCTGTTTAACACGCCGGCGCCGTTTGCACAGCCTTCCCGTGATAGTAGAGCTTGCAAACAGAGACTGCAGATCCAGGGCTGCTTGCACAACTCTCAGGCTGCTGACTGTTTCTGTCCCTGACACACATGCTCAGGAGGCTGCCCCTTACCTCAAATCACAGCTCCCCACTCGGCTCTCCCCCTCCTCCCTCTGGCTCTGCCTGACCCCAATTCTGGTCCCAGGACACCTCCTGCTGCATGGTAAAGATGACTCCCCATGGATAGCCATGCCTGAGAATCTCCAAAGCATGGATGCCGAGAACTCACTTTGGCTGGAGAGGTAGCCAGAGAGGGGTGGGAGGACCAACAGTGCCCCTGGTTGGTATTTTCCAAGCCAAGGGCTTTGCTTGTAAAGATCCGGGCAAAGCTGAGGTATTAATAGGCCTCGGTGTCCATGTTATTCTAACACATTCTTGTTGGTTTTGTTTTGGATGCCTGCAGGGCAGATGATGGGAAGCAAGCTGTGGTTGTTTAGTGGTTTTTAACTTTAATGGCTTTGGTAATGTAGCTAAAGCCTGTTCAACTTCTTTTGTTACTGGCATCTGAAAGCCTGCGGCAAATCCTCCCTGGGGTCATCTGGCCACTTCTCTCACTGGCTGCAGCTGAAGCTCATAGAGCTTTCGGATATTGAAGTCCTTGGAGGGGCTCAGGGGCGGGGATGGGATGGCTGAAGCAGGTGGTAATGAAGAACAGGTGACCCTGCGTTTTCATAAACAAGTGCAGGAGAAGATGAGGAAGATGAACTTGAGAGATATTTAGTGTCTTCTGGACTTGAAGTTACCTGGGCTGAGTGAGGCATTGTCCTGCTCTCTGTGCGTCTTGGCTCTCATCCAGGGCCTGGAGGTATCTGGGAGTTCCCTGACATTTGCAAGATAACCCAGGCAGAGTAACTCACTCACTCCTCCTCCCACAGAGTGGCTCTCCTGTGTCCTGGCAAATGCAACAAGGTACAGAGATGCCTGGGACTGTGCTGCAAGCCAGGCCTCCTCTGGGACACTCAGCCCCCTCCGAGGCTCACCCTCATCCAGCCAATGTTTATTGAATGACATTGTTGAGGGGTGGCGGGGTCCAGGCTCTTATCTCTGAGGCAAGAAGGAATTCAGGGACAAGACCTAGATAAAGGTCAGCAGAGAAGCGAGATCTATTTACGTGCAAAGCCAAAGTGCACAGTCAGGGATGAGTGCAGCTAAGCTCATGGAAAAACTGCATGCAGCAAGACTTCACTCTTGGTCCTTTTTGTGAGCTGGAGGTATAGGCGTGGTGTCTGGGGCTTCACTGAATACGCAGAGGGGCGGAATTTACGGCAGAGTGAGGACTGACCATTTCCTCACTCTCTGAAATCTGGAAGTGACGTGGTGTCAGGTACAAGATGGGGCTTGGGGTGTCAGCCACGGTAACCATACGCTAATGACGTTATTAGGAGCTAAAGGTCATCACGGGAAGGCAGGCGGCAGCCATCTCAGATGTTTTTAACCTGCATTGGTTGTAAGGTGAAAAATTCACAGAAGCTGCGGTTTCCAGCTGCCCTGAAGAGTTGGGGTAGGACCAGCGTGTCACGGGCTAGGCTGAAAGGGGACTGCTGGCATGCTGGGCACTGTGTCAGGCACCATTCTGGACCCCAGGGACACAGGAGCAGTGTGGACACAGTCCCTCCCCTCTCATCCTGTTTATTCTATTTGAGCATAAGACAGGGGAGTGAGCGGCAGTAAAGTACATGGGGAGGGCAAGCAGGCTGTGAGACGGGCTATGTGCAGGTGACAAGGGAGTCACTGTGGGTCCGGAAAGGGCATGGCGGCAGGGGCGCTGTCCCCTGGCACTCTGAGATGCTCTGAGCTTTGAGGTTTGTTCTCTCTGCTCTTAGCAAAGGCCTTCCCATTGCTGATCACCCCATTTTAACCCCTGCTGCCCTTCTCCCTTGGAAAGAAGGCTGCAGTCCCCTTAAGTCTAGTGTCAGAGTCTAAGAACAAAAACTTGGGGACTCTGGGCAGGTAGGCCCTCTCCCCTTCTTCCTATGGCTCTGCCATCACTCCTCAGTGGACCAAAACACTGTCCTCCCCATCCCAACCCCTCCCGCTGTCCGTGCTTTAGCAAGCTCCGGCAGCCTGGCCCATATCCTCCTTCACAGCCATGCATGTAACCAAAATTGGCTGCTGTAATGGCAAACTAAATGATGCCCTAATACCCAGATCAATCTTCCTGTGAAATCACTCATTATTCAGGCTCCAATTGCAGGGGAGGGAATTAAGACAAGTTCAACCAGGAACTGCAGGACCAGGTAGCATTCAGGAAATTCAGGCTGCTGCAGTATGGAGAGAAGGGCTGAGGGTCCGGGCTGCAGGCCAGGGCTGGTTAGGGGGTGGGGGTCAGGGCAAGACAGCTGCCCTGGGCTTCAATGAACGGAAGTCAGGACCAACGCCACCTTTGTTGGAAGAGACACGCAAGACCAGTGACAAGCTCTAGGGCTGCAACGGGAGTCACTTTGTTCTCGGGAAAAGACACAGCTCTGAGCAGACAGAGAACCTCCCAGACAAGGCCCTGCCAGGCACAGCTCACAGGAGGGGGCTTTCATCTCAGCACTAAGGGAGAACAATGACAGTGGCCTTTAACAGGGGCAGGTGTGCAGGGGCCAGAGGAGGGAGGGAAGAAGGAAGGGAGGCAGGGAGGGAGGGAGGGGAGTGCTGACTGCCCAGATGTGTGCGGGCCAGTGGTCGCAGGCAAGAGCAACAGCTCAGTCTACCTGCACCATCTCCCTGGAGGCAGGCACCGCATGCAGCACTTCCCAGTGGCCACAACCTGGTCATGCAGACCAGCCAAGTTACAAGGGAGCAGGGGTGATGGAGTTTGACACGTCTGCTGGGTTTGAAGCCCAGTACTCCACTAAGCGTTTGCTTGCCGTAAAGGAGAGAGAGAATGGAGACTGTGCACACTTGGCAGTACCACTTCCTCTCCTGATTTTATAGATGCTGAGGTCCAGAACCATGAACCCAGGAGGTCAGGTGTGCGGCCTAGGCTCTGCATTCAGGGCATCCAATTCCAAGGGTCTGGACCTTCACAGGAGCAGGCTGCAATGGCCCATCAGTGGCTCAAGGCCAGGACTCCAGGAATGCAGCAGGACAATTGTGCCAGCTGCCCAGACCCTTCCAGTCTCTTGTATTCTGGGCAGTGGGGCCTAAGGATGGTCCTAGCTTGTAGGAGTACAATGTTTCACAGCTATGCAGTGTACAGGACAGGGCACACAAAGCCAGGCAGCTCATTCTTGCAGACCAGGGACTCTGTAGAACAGAGTGGCTGGGTGACATTAGGTGGTGCTTGAGACAAAGACAGAAAAAGCCTGGGCCCTTCCCATCAGGAACTGCAGCTGGCCAGCTGCTCAAGGTGCTCCCTGCGCAGAGCAGAGCTGCTTCACTCCGGGCAGTGGGAGGGCAGGGTCCTGCAAGCCAACTGATAGCAAACTCCCCCATACCACCTTGCCATGGAAATGGGGTTCCAGACAGGAGAATAAAGCTTGGGAGGCAAAACAAAGCTATTTTGCTGAATAAATGTTCTGCACTGAAGCAGCCAGAATAGCAATGAATTAAACATCAGGTCTTGAATGAAGGGAAAATGCCATGATTTATAATTGCTTAGGCAGGAGGCGGCCTGGGAGACAGTCGGAGGCCCCATTAGGAGTCTGGTTTCCCCACTGAGCGGCAGAAGGCCTGGGAGAAGATGTGGGCTGCTTTCTGGGCATAGACTCTTCTAGAAAAGGGGGCAGCCCAGAGAGAAAAGCAGGTACCCAACTGTTGGGCTCAGTCCCTTGTGACCTTGGCTAGGTCACATGGCATCTCTGGACTCCTTGGCCTACGCTCTGCTCATCTCACGGGGCTCTAGGGTACTTCGAGAATATACAGCATGGAGTAGCTTGGGCAAGCGTAAAGTATTACTATTGCTTTGAGGGTTCAGCCACCTCCCTGCAGAAGAAACACTTCTCCAAGGACATCAGGCTTTGAGGCAGGAGAAAGCAGTGAGGGAGAAAAGCAATAGTCTGTTAGATCAGCAAGGATCTGTTAGAAATGCCTTGGGACAGCGTCGGGCTGGGCAACTGCATCTCCTCACAGGGCAGTGTGTTTGGTAAGCTGGAGAGGGCTCCATTCCCTTCCCAGTTCACCCTGGGTTGGCATGAGTGCTCCAGCAAGCCTGGTAACTTCATGTACCTTATGGAGATCTGTGAGCTCAGTAGGGTGATGAGATCCCACTTCCATCTCCTCCCAGTGAGGGGACTAGTGCAGCACAAGCAGGGTGGCCCAGAGCATACAAACGTCCCTGTAATTGCAGGTTCCCAGGAAGCTTCAAACCCTGAGTATATCAACGCAACATCCAGAAAAGCAGCTGTGGACAGGCTTAAGAGGCACTGAGGCGTGGCCAATGCCTGGCAACTCAACCTAGTTTACAGGCAGAGTCCCACCTGTTCTGTATGATCCGTGGGCTGGGGCCTGGCAGGTCTAACCAGCTCTCCAGGATGTGCACCTGCTGCTGGTCTCAAGACCACGTGTCAAAAAGCAGGAGGTGAAAGGATGCTACTGGTCTAACGCCACAGCACCTGCTTCCCCCTAGGCCGGATATTTGGCTATTTCTGGAGGCTGCTGTGTCAGCAGGGCTGTGCTGCGCACTCCATTCTAGCCCTACCTCCTGCCCACACCTGCACTGCCCATGGCTTCTCATCCAGAGGGAATGAGCCTCTGTTCTCAATGGGCTGGAGCTTCTCAGAGCCCAGGAGATCCAAGGAGTCTCTGGCAGTCTGGCTTCCTACGGTGTTATTGATCTATTAGAAATGACACCCAGATTACTGTGTAAAACCCCCAGCAGCTCTGGATGGGGAGAAGGCTGCTAGGAGGGAGGGTACGTGGGCAGTCAGGGCTCTGACTGCCCCAGATCCTGCTGCCTGATGAACTGTGTGGCCTGATGCAGCCTCGCTGTGCGGAGCCCGGCTGTCTCAGCAGTATGCATGGGATCCCTAGATACCTGGCTTTCAGCTCAGGGGAGAGGCCTCTGCACAGTGGTCTGTGGCGGACTGAGCAGGAGCCCAGGACCAAGTTCTAAGCCACACTGTCATATGCAGCTTCTCGCAGAGGTCTGCAGGAGGGGCAAGTGCTTGATGTATCCCCTGTTGGAGTACCTGGTTCAAATCCTGGCTGCTCTGCTTCCGACCCAGCTTCCCGGGAAGGCTCTCCCTGGGGAGAGGCAGGTGGGACCATGGGCAGACCCAGATCAAGCTCCCGGTTCCTGGCTCCTGGCTTTAAGCTGGCCCAGCCCTGATGTTGCAAGTATTTGGGGAGTGAACTGGTGGATGGAAGGGCTCTCTCCACCTGCTCCTCCACGTCTGCCTTTCAAGTAAGATGAAAATATATGTATATATATTTTAATGTAAGTTCCTGGGAAGTTTACTGTTATGAAGAAACAATGCATTGATTTAAACATGTTTTCCACCAAAGTAAACTTAATGTTTAACTCCATTTTCCAGGGACTTTATGAAGAACCTTCACATAGCTGCAAACCCATGGGCAAATGCAGACAAGTAGACATCCAACTGACAGAGTAGTTGTCTTGGGGAGGGGAGGCAGTAGGATGATGAAGGACTTTACATTACATATAGTGAATATCTCTCTCTCTCCATACACACACACACAGTGAAATCTGAAAAGTCATGAGCATGCACTGATTCTATAACCAGAAGAATCTGCCTGGGATCAGCAAGGTGGCTCAACGCGTTAGTCTTCTTCCCTGTGGTGCCAGCAACCATTTGAGTGATACTTTGTGTCCTGGCAGGCCCACTTCCCGTCCAGCTCCCTGCCTGTGGCCTGGAAAGGCAGTCCAGGACGGCCCAAAGCCTTGGGACCCTGCACCCACGTGGGAGATCCAGAAGAGAGTCTGGCCCCCAGCTTTAATCCACTCAGCTCTGGATGTTGCGGCCATTTGGAGAGTGAACCAGTGGATGGAGATTTTTCTTTGTCTTTCCTTCTCTCTCTGTAAAACCAGCCTTTCAAAACAAACAAACAAATAAATATTTAAATAAATTCTTTCTGCCTTAGGGGCCCAGTGTGTGGCAGAGTGGCTAACTCCTCCATCTATGGTGCTGGCATCCCATATGGGCCATGTGTCATGTCTTGACTGCTTTACTTCTCCCTGCCAATGCACTTGGGAAAGTAGTGGAAGATGGTTCAAGTGCTTAGGCCTTGCCACCCACGCGGGCAACCCAGACGATGCACTTGGCTCCTGGCTTCAGCCTGGCCCAGGTCTTGCCATTATGGCCATCTGGGCAGTGAGCAGGTGGATGGAATATCTTTTTGTAACTATGATTTTTTAAATCCTTCAAAAAAAAGTCTTTAAGCCTATGCAGTGCCAGCCTGGGGAGAGACTACTTATGGCCTGACCCCCTGTCCTGGCCAGCACAGGCCACGAGATATGGCAGGAGTTGAGCGAGTGGCTGTTCTGTGGGGTGCAACCTTGGGCAAGTTCCTAGATCTTGCTGCCCCTCCCGTTCATCAGCTCCACTCAGGGGGCAGCAACCCTACTCGGGTCTGTACCACGACTGAGTGGCAGAGCTTGGAGCCCCACCCAGAGAGGCGAAGGAGGGCGGTGTGAGTGTGTGTGTGGTGTGTAGGGGATTGTTGGGGTGTCACTGCCTGGTTTCCAAGGGTGACCCCGAAGGCTCCCACAGCCAAAGAGCAGGTCAGCAAAGGGGAAGACCACAGCTGGAGGCTCAGTTCCAGACACAGCACTGCTACCCGACTTTTCACTTGCCCAGATGCTAGACCCTGTGTCTCTGCTGGTGCCGTTCCCCTGATCTAGAAAGCCCTTTTCTCCCTCACATAGCCACTCCCTCCTCACCAGGACGCACTGAGAAACCTACCCTGGGTTTGCCTTGGAAGTCGAGGGCAGGGACCGCCAACCCAGCTTCCATTAGGTAGAAGTCATTGCTTCTCTCCTTTGAGCTGAGCTCAGAGCTGGGTCTGTCTCGCCTCCAGCTCCTGTTCCTGGGCTGAGCACATGTTTCTATCCATCTTTTCCCTGGGACACCTTTTGGCAAAGGCCCCTCAGAGGATCATGGGATTTCCCGCGCTTCCTTCACCTACACTCCAGGGAAATGGAGGAAGGCTGGAGAGTTGGGGTGGTGATGAGGGCCTGGTGCCCTCTAGCGGCCAGGTGCAGAGGCCGCAGCCGCATCCTTACCAGAAGAACATGGGAGGGACCAGGTGGGCTTAGGGAGTCTGGGCAGCTAAGTGAACGTCCCCAGAACAAGCAGGTGCAAGTGCGTGGTACTGGTCGTTTCCCCCAGCTCAGCTGAGTTGGAAGGGGCCACTCTCACGGGTCCCGCGCGGGATTTGGGACTTTGCTTGAAATCCTAGAAAAAAACTTGAGGAACCTCAGAGAGTGCCCCCTGCCATGATGAGGTCTCAAGATGCCAAGGTGGGACCTAAGAGGGGCGCAGGCACCCTGTGGGGTGTATAGGTCTGATTCTGCTTGGCATCTCCAGGGCATCACCCCAACTCTCAAGTCTCTTCTATTTGTCCCCAGGACCATGCCCTTCTTGCGGGCTTGGGGCAGGGCCATGGTTGATGTGGGGCCAGAGGCACATCCAGGATGAAGCCTGCCAGTTCCACAAGTGCCAAAGCCAGTGGAATACCTTGGGGGCCAGACATCTCACAGTGTCCTTGCTGCCTGCCCACTTGCTCTCTGTTCAGAACAGCAGAAAACCTCCTTGAGCCAGGCTGCACTAGCCACTCAGTCCAGCCAGGGCAAGAGAAGTTTCTCTCTCTCCCTTCTTTCCTCTTCCTTGTCTCTGTCCCTTTCTGCCTCCCCAGGACTGCTTCCTCTTGCTGTGAGGGTCATATGTGAGGCTGTAGGGGCTACATCATGGCTAGAATCCTGGCACCAGCACCTGCTGTTGCAACCAGGCTTCCTGGCCTGACTCCCCAGTTCTGTGTCTTCACTCACAAAGCAGGTGGTTTGGGGACAGATCATCCACTGGTATCTGTCGTACTGACATCCTGGAGGACATCAGGAGGTCCTGCTTCTCCATGACTCTTACAGTTGGTCCCGGGGCAACAACATGTCAGCCGCTTTCAGCAGCAGTGCCTGGAATCTATCCCTTGCCCCCAAGCCCGCAGAAATAATCTGGCACAGATGTTAACTCATGTTCATAAATGGAACAGGCAGACTTGGGACAAGGCCCTGTCCTTTCTTGTTGTATGAGGCCAATTATGTGGTCAGATACCTCTGCATAGGAGGCACCTCCAAGACTTCCAGTTCCCCAGTGGCCCATTGCACCTAATCCTTTGTGAGATGGGGAGAGGGCCCACCAGGGATCTAAGGGTAGGGGCTGTCAAGGGCATGGTCAGGGCCTCTTCCACTGTGTCACTCTTGAACCAAGATACATGTCCTGGCATCGAACCTTTCTGCTGTGGTGGCAGCTTGTGCCCCATCACTAGAATGAGGAAGCTACTGCCGGCATTCCCCTGCCTCCCTCCATCCCACTGGACGCCCATCTCGCCTAGGCTTATACCATGGATTCTATTTTTTCCCTCAACTTTCCATCATTCCTCCAATGGCCCTGGCTCCTGTCCAGAACCTCCAAATCCTTCTTAAATGTGACAGTTAAAATTAGATGCTTGGAGAAGGCCAAGTGCAGTGGGCTGATCATACCCGGCCTTGCACCTGCTGCTTCCTTCTCTTCAAGTCCCATCGCAGTGTGGAATGGGTCAGCCCTTCTCTCGAGGCACTGTCTGGCTTGTCCTCCTGGGTCCCTTGGGTGTTCTGTCCTCCTGGATGCATGAGGCTCCAGTCAAACGAACTTCTGAGTGCCTGGCCTAGCATTTTGCCCGTGCTGAATTTTTGTTTTGTTTTGTTTTTTTGGCATCTGTCATATCTCTCATTCTGATTTCCCAGTGTAAGCCAGGATCTAGTTCTAATATGCTCTTAACTGGTCATGGTGGACCTGTTTATTCCCTCATTCATTCACGCTCCTTGACATCTTTCCTTTGTGCTGGCTGCAGTGCCAGGCTTAAGGATGCCACCATTCACTGGGCAGATCACAGGAGACATAAAGACCTCAGTCTTGGTGAAGAAAATTGAAAACGGACAAGGATTGCCCAGAGACCCATGGAAGAATGCAAGAGGGGATGCAACTATCTCTCTGGGAGAAATCATTGTGGCAGATAGCAACCGTATGTCAGTAATTCATGCCTTGCTCAGTTTGAAAAAAAGATGAACTCCCAACTCTTCATAGCCCAATGCAATAAGGCTAATTTTCTTGAAAAGACTCATTCCAGTGCAGGCTATGTATCTCCCCAGGGCAATCCTCTCTCTCTCTCTCAAACTCTTCTGTCTTGTGTGTTACTTCAATGCATGTTAGCTTCCAGCCTACTGTGGCTGGGGAAGCAGAGCCTGGAAAACTCAGTCCTCCCTCTAAGCCAGGGAAGAGACTCACAGTAGCACTGCTCATGTCCTGTGAGCCCCAAAGGAGTGAGCCCAGAGGTACGCTGGGAGATGGAACCTTGCTGGCTGCTCCAGCGGAGGATGTGAGGGTAGACCTGCAGCATCAATTCTGCTGCAGCGAACCACGAGGCTGCTCCCCTGAGGACACAGCAGAGGCTGAGGGTGTCCAGACTGGGCAGAAGATGGAAAGCATGGGATGGGTGAGGGGCAGAGGGCACCATCGATCAGAGCCCTGCTTGTCCTCACCTATGGTAACCACTGCTGGCAGCCAGGGACCACACCTCAGCCTTGGCCCATGGGTGGAACACTGCTCCATCCTCCTCAGGGAAGCCCAAGTCACAGCCAGGAGACCGTTAAGCCTGGGCCAGTCCCCAGCAGCCACGTGGGACACGTAGCCTAGAAGTGTTGCTGTCTTGGTGTCTAGGGTCTGTCTGTCCTCAGCTCCATTCCTGCCTTTGCACATTTTTCCTGCCTTTGCTTGGTCTCCATGGGCTGTGGGGTGCAGCTACATTGGTAAGTCTGACTCCCTTGGGGTAAGGTGCAGATGGGAACAGCAACAGGTGTCTGCTCCTCTGCTCCACAGGGGCCAGCTTCCCTGCTTCTGACCATGAGTTCCATACTCATGGTGCCCCAGCTTCCAGGTTCTGCAAACACTCCATTCTCCACCCCCCATCTCTCTCCCTCCCTCTATCCCTCCTTCCTTCACCCTCCCTCTATCCCTCCTTCCTTCTCCCTCCCTCTATCCCTCCTTCCTTCTCCCTCCCTCCATCCCTCCTTCCTTTTCCCTCCCTGCTCTAGCCCTAGAGCTGGCAGTGGCTGTCTAGGATTGTTCATTTCCAAGTCACTAGCTGTTCCTCTTGGCTCCTGCGGCACCTGTTCAGTCACCTGCTGAGTCCACGATGGATAGACCATCCTTGAGCAGGAACCCTGGATAGGAAGTAGGTGTTGCTTAACATGGTGAACATGAAGTGTAGAAACTAGGACCTGGGGCCTGGCACGGTAGCCTAGTGTCTAAAGTCTTCACCTTGCCCACGTTGGGATCCCAAATGGGCACAAGTTCATATCCCAGCTGCTCCACTGCCTGTGACCTGAGAAAGCAGTCAAGGAGGCCCAAAGCCTTGGGACCCTGCATCCACCTGAGAGACGCAGAAGTTCCTTGCTTCAGATCAGCTCAGCACCAGCCATTGCAACCACTTGGTGAGTGAACCAGTGGATGGAAGATCTTTCTCTCCATCTGTCCTTCTCTCTGTAAATCTGACTTTCCATTAAAGATTTTAAAAATCTTGAAAGAAAGAGAGAAAGAAAGGAAGAGAGAAAGAAAGAGGAGGAAATAAAGGAAAAAAGAAAGAAGCCAGGACCTAACAGGGTCATGCTCTGGCCTTTGTTTGTGACCTGGAAGACACACATTCACTTTCCCGAGCACTGTGTCCTCATGACGGCTCCTCAGCCATGCAGAAGGCTTGCATGTGTACTGGGGCAAAGTCTAGCTGAGGTTGTCTGGCCTGGCCCTGAGGACAGAGTTGAGTCCTCCAAAGTCAGAGTAGAATTCTCCAGGAACCATATGCAGGCTCTTGCATGGCTCACCCCGGAGTTGGACAGGCCTGCAGGGGTTGTGGGGAGGTGTTCTAGAGTGGCTGAATCTTGCAGTGTCATCCCGCTCCTAGGGAAGGACCAGCTCAGCCCATGCATCCCTATCCCACGCACAGCCACCCCAGCAGTGCAGATAGGAGAACAGCTCCGTGGCTGGGAAATAAATGAAACGAGCCATAAATAAACTCTGGTATCTCGCAAGGTGAACAGGCAGGGCCTTGGAGAGCTGAGGTTTGTTTCCGAAGAGGCGGTTCCATGGCAAGCCAAGGTAGTTCCTTCCACTACACAAGCTGGGCTGGGTCTCTGGGGCTGAGAGAGAGAGAGAGAGAGAGAGAGAGAGAGAGAGAGAGAGAGAGAGAGAGAGAAAAGCTGGAAAACCAGAGTGTCAGACAAGAATCAGAACTTCAAAATCTCTAGGGACCTTCTCAATGGGGCTTCCAATCTGGCTACAAATTGGAATCACCTATGTTGGTTTAAAAATAAATAAATAAAAATTCTTAAAACTAGACACCTGCTCTCCCTAAACGGGGCACATGCTGACTCAGCAAGGCTGGATGAGAATGGGCTCCTCATAGATTTTTCTAGAAGCCAATGTCTGTTCAGAAGTTCCCGGCTTTGTGGTTCGCTCAGGGATTCCTCCCACTCAAATCAAATCATAGAGCTGTTTTTCAATGTACAAAAGAAATCCACTGAATGAATAGGATGTTCTGTGCTTGCAGCTTCCCCCCACCCCATACACCTGCTGCTGTGTACCTACCCATAATGGGGAGAAACCCAGGCGAGCAGAAACCCATCAAAACAACTGTGGCTCAAGCCTACCTTGATGGCTATTTCTTTTATTTGTTGTGAAGCCTGTGTGTTGGAGCTGGTTTCCCAGCCCAAGTTTCACCGAGGATCGTGTGGTGGTGCAGTGTCAGCTGCGGCTGACCCGATCAGCAATCCCCTTTAGAACAGAGTGAGTTAGGTAGGAATACAAAACACTCTGTCCAGTGGAGGTTAAGGCTGTTGTTGGGTTTCGCTGGCTCCAGGGGGGTGGGGTGGGGATGTTGCTGAGAGAACGCCAGTCTTATTGCTGATTTAGCAAGGGAACTGGAGCAAGCTGGTGAGCCTCCCATCAGGCAGAGGAGGTAGATCTTCATGCACATCTGGCTCAGCAGCACATGCAGACATGCTGCCAGCCGCATCTAGGTGAGGACTCGGGGTGAGGCATTGCAGAGTCAAGGTCTTTAGAGGAACTCTCTATCAATGGGATTGTCCTCTGTCAATGGGACCATCCTCTCTTCATTCATTATTAACTCTTTAATACCATGGGGACCATTCCAATTTTTCAAAATCCCAGACAGGAGCTTGGTCTGATGCGTGGGACCCCCAAGTTCTATATCAGTGTGCCTGGGGTTGAGTTCCAGCTGTGCTCCTGGCTCCAGCTTCCTGCTAATGCACACCCTGGGAGGCAGTAGGGTGGAACTCAAGTACCCAAACCCTCCTAGAATTGAGTTCCTGGCTGCTGGACTGAGTTTGCTCCAGCCTTTTCTGTTGGAGAGGGAGTGGATATTTGAGTTTCTCTCTCTCTCTCTCTGTCTCTCTCTCTCCTTCCTTATTACACTTGATCTTAGCCAAAAGGCCAAGAAGCGACCCCTCTCCTTTCTTAAGTAAATAAAAATAAATAAACGTTGAAAATGAATTAAAATGAAGGCGGATCTAATCCACCTAGCCTTACACAGTACAGATGTACTGGTCATTAAGAAGGATTGTCCCTCAGGTGTCACCCCTCACCCACTCTGAGTCTGCTTGCTCCTGCAGTGCCCACTGTCCTCCGAGGGCCCCAGGCTGGACAAATCTTTCTCTTGTGACTTTTCATGCCTGTCCTTGACTTGGGGGCCTAGAAACTATCCTATCTTGGTCTGGAAAGAGCAATGGGCAAGAGAACAAAGCACAACACCGTGTGGTGACTGCAGGAAGGGGCATCCAGGAGGAGGATCCCCCGGGGGAGGCAGGTGGCGCTGGCCCAGCACTTCCTGAATGGTGGACCAGGAACAGCGGCAGCACCTGCATGCTTGCCAGCAGGGAAATGCCCAGGTCCACCTGGAACTATGAATAAGACGCTCTGGCACTGGGTGGGACGAGGTAAAGTGGCTGTTGCATGATGCTCCAAGAAGTGGGCGAACCAATGTCCGAGAGGAACTGGTCACTTCTCCTTGAGATGTCCCGTTTTCCCACCTGTAAACCACAAAGGGGTGTGGATGTTTCGGGACAGCAAAGCAACAGAGCCAAGACAGGCACAGAGCTGCCTGCTGGATGGAGCAGGGTGGTGGGGGCACGTTGCCCAGGCTCCCTGGGGGACCTGACCTCTTCCCAGGAGATGCATCTCCACTACCCGAACCTTCGGGGTGGACTCTGCACCCTCTCCACAGTGGATGAGGCTGTGTCCTGTGCAAATCAGGCAGGCAATTACCGGACACGTTGAACTTGATGACAACATCAGTGTCAAGCTCATTGGTTTATAAGATCACATGGGGAAGCCAGAGCCTCTGCTTGCTGTTCTGTGCGTTGGGAGCAATGAACAGAGAGGGAAGCTGGGGAGGCTGCTCCTTGTTAAGAATGTATGTTGGAGGAGGGGTGACCTTATAGAATAGTCAGGAAAAGCTCTGCCTGCGGGACTGGCCTCCATATGGGTGCTGATTCAAGTCTTGGTTGCTTTATGTCATCTGGCTCCCTGCTGGTGGCCTGGGAGGAGAGTGGAGGAAGTACAGGTGCTTGGGACCCTTCACCCATGCAGGACACCTGGAGAACAAAGCAGATACAGAGTGACTTGACACCAGTCTGTCTGCTTTGAGGGCCTTATGGAGATAGACTCCCTGCCTCCGCTGTATGTTGGGTGCCATCCTGGTTTCCAGTGCTGACTTCTCCCATCTAGACAACAGCTGCCCTCTGGTTGAAACAGGAGGGACAGGGCAATAGAGAGATGGAAGCTTTATCCAGCTATCTCAGAATTAGCCTCAGTATTCCAAGTTTCTGACCCAGGACTTGACTCTCCCAAGTGTGACTGTAAGGTCATTCTCTCTAGCGGCCATCTGATGCCTTCTCCATGAAAATGTGGTCCTGGCAGGTGCCAAAACTTGCAGACCCAGCCCAGCGAGAGAGAGAAGTGAACAGAGAGCATGGGCTATTGCTCCAGAGATGTGCTAGGCTACCCTATCTTCCTGACATTGACCTCTGCTTAGGACCTTTGCCCACAGATCTCTCTGGCCCTGCCTGCCTCTATCCCTCACTGCCACATGTTCCCCTCCTCAGCACAGAGAAGTCCCCCCTCTACCTGAACTGTAATGGAAGAAGGTGCCTTGAAGGGCTTCAGCAAGGCTAGCAAGAATCTACAGCCAATATGTGGTGGGGAGGTGAGCTCCTACAGAAGGCAGGCCAGGAGCACCAGACCTCCAGGACCAGGGCCCAGAAAGTGAGATGTCTGCTGCCGTGCCCTGGCAAAGCTGGTGTCTCGGGCGAGTAGAGCTTGCTGGGCCCCACAGGGGAAACCCCACACTTACTTTAAGTCCCCTGCAGCTCCCAACACCTACTTTAGATAAAGTTTGAACAGCTCAGCACGGCCAAGCCTCATGTCAGATGTATTTTTTTTAAAGATTTATTTATTTTTATTGGAAAGGCAGATACACAGAGAGAAGGAGAGACAGAGAGTAAGATCTTCTATCTGTTGATTCACCCCCAAAGCAGCTACAGTGGCTGGAGCTGAGCCAATTTGAAGCCAGGAGCCTGGAGCCTCTTCTGGGTCTCCCATGCAGGTGCAGGGTCCCAAGGCTTTGAGTTGTTCTTCATTGTTTTCCCAGGCCACAAGCAGGGAGCTGGATGGGAAGTGGGACTGCCAGGATTAGAATTGGTGCCCATATAGAATCCTGGCAGGTTCAAAGTGAGGACTTCAGCCACTAAGCTACCATGCCACGTCCCCTGTCAGATCTTGACTCTGTGTCCCACACTGCCCTCAGCATTGTGGACTTTGACCTATCCTGTAAGACTAACTCAAGTATGCCCTGTTCCCCCCACCCCCAAACCAGCACCACTCACAGGTGTTGTTCCTCCAGCACTTCTCATGGCCCTGTTCTTCCTACAGCGAGCGCACACACACGCACGTCTTCCATCTGCTGGTTCCCTCCTTAAATGCCAGCAACAGACAGGGCTGGGCCAGGTCAAAGTTGGATGTCAGGAACTCTGTCTAGCTCTCCCGTGTATGTACAGAGGTCCCAAGTATTTGGTCCAGGATCTGCTGCCTTGAAAGTGTTATCAGCCAGAAACTGGATTGGAAGCTGGACAGCCCCGAGTCCAACCACATACTCTGAATTGGAGTATAGGCATCCCCAGATGTAGCTGAACCTACCTGTTCCCCCACAGGGCTCTACATGGTCTTTGTCTCTGAGTTGGACTCCCACAGTGGCTCCATCATCTGGGTGATACTAGGTGAACAAGGAATAGAACGAGGAGTCTGTAGATTCCCTGGGAACCCAGCCCCCTGCACTGATGGCCATCTCTTTGTCCTTGCAGGACACATGTCTCTCCCACCACCAACAGTGCTAAAACAGAAAGTGTGGGGGAAGGCTGTGTGTGTGTGTGTACAAGCCCAATGGATGGCTCGGCTTGCTGTCGTTAGGCCGGCAGCCCTGGAGGGGGTCAGGGCCCACTCTTGTGCCTCCCACCTGCCAGCTGGCTCCTTGGAAGCAGGCATGGCTAATTTTATAGCCAGAGGGGCTGCGGGGATGATGCTCTCCTGCTCTGGCCCTATAGGATGCGGGGTCTCAGCACCCAGTCCACAGCTGTTTCTGGAGGTGGCAAAGCCACTCTCACCCACTTGGTGGGATGAGAGAGGGAGCCTTCCTCTTCCTAGACCACATCTGGTCACACCGACTGCAGTGCCCTTCACACAGCCAGTATTTGTGGCTCGTTCACTTTCCATGGCTTTGGCTTTGGGAAGTCCTAGAATTTAAGAGAGAGAGAGAGAGAGTGCGTGTGTATGTGTGTGAGAGAGAAAGAGAGAGAGAGAGAGAAATATTGCAGAAATTGCTAGTACATTCTTTAAGGAGATGACTAGGGCAGACTGTGAGAACTTTTTTCATCTATTCAGGCAGCCATAGCAAACTGTGTGGTCTGACCATGGATGCATGTATTAACTAGGCCTCCTCAGTGGCTAAGATGGAGCAGTGGACGGCATACCCAGGGGCACATGGAGAATATAGTAGTTCATTGGGGTCTGCAGAGGACACCTGGTACCTTAGCAGAGGAAGGAGGGCAGAACAAATTGGTCAACCACCCCAGGTAATCGTTGACAGCAGTTATCTGGGCCAATGGAGACTCTAAGGTGGACTATGTCAGTCAATGGACCTTGGAGGGATTTCCTCATCCTTTGATTGGCAAGATCGACAGCATTTCAGAACTATCGAAACCACTTAAGCAAAACATTGGGGACCCCGGGATGACATCAGGTGACTGTTCCCCATTCCTGGGCACTGAGGTGGTTGGGAGGCTGGGCACAGCTTCTGCTCTAATTTTTTCCCTTCCCCTAGCTACAGGAGGAAGAAAAAGAAAATTTGGGGAAAATAAGAGATAAAGATCATATGTGTGTAGTTGTTGAAACTGTGCACTGCACAACCTTAATGTGTGTGTATCCCGCCAGACCAGATAGCTTAATATAACCCTTTTCATGGCAAATGGGAAAAGCAGTTTACCAAGATAATTATCCATAAAACTGGTAAAGGAAGGCTCTTTATCCACTTAAAAGCAACCTGTAAACTAAAGACTAGCCCTGCTGCTGAATGGTCCTTGGATGTTCTGCAAGATTGTTCTATGAGTAGGTGAGCTTGATCCATTTCACTGGTGCAGAAGCCAAGTCAGCAGGACCAGGTAATTCAGTGGGTGGGTAAGGAACCAGTGCCCAGTGAGGCCAACCCCAGATCCAGTCACTTTCCCAACATGTTCCAGCCACTGGAGACAGGAGCCTGGGTCTGAGCCTACACGTTTTAGCTCAGGCCTCCTGGGAGCACTGATCCATCCTGGCTAAAGTGAGCTCCCTGGCTGAGGATGACGCTGAGAGCAACTTCCCTGCTTCCAGCTCACCCTGAAGGTCCAGCCCCAAAACAGTGGGGACCCCTATGGAATCTGAAGGTTCACATTTTTGGAACTGGGAAAGTGAAGACCTCCGAGTGGCTTCCCAAATGAGGGTTGGTCTCCAGCACCTGTAGGGAGACACACTGAAAGATGAATGGGGATTCCAGATTCTTAAAAAATTCAAAAGAGCAGAATTTTGAAAATTTTTGATGTTATGTTTTTTGGAATTTTGAACCGGTGCAAGGTCTGATGTACAACAGAATGAAGTCTGCAAACCTTGAGCATCCAGCTGGAAGCATCCTCAGCTATGCACACACCTATGTGGCGCCACTTGGGTTAGAGTGGAGTGTTTGAGCCCCGTTCCCCCTGCTCCAGCCCCTCAGGCTGCCCAGGAGCTACGGCCAGTCTTTTTCTCTCTTCCAAAGCTCACCAGTGTTCTGCTCCCAGCCACCAAGAGTCGTTGTCCATCCCCCGAGCTTTGCACACATGGAAACGCACAGGCTGTCTCTTCCCCACCGACTCCTCTTGCTCACTCAAGTGTGTGTGAGACCCATCCATGCTCTCACTGTAAACAGGATTTTCTGCATTCTCCTGGCCGTGTACCTTGTAGGTGGAGGTGAATTCAGAGCCTGTCGCTGATCAGTCCCAGCCCCGGACTGCTGATGTGATTAAAAGTCAAAGGTGAACAAGGTAAGAGCAGCAGGACAGCAGCCCGAGGGAAGGACTGGGTGGAGCTGCTGACCGGCCTGGCAGGTGCCCTAAGGCCCCTTGCTCTGCCAGCTTCTCTACTGCATGGTTCCAGGGCTGCTCGGACTCCCACTTGATTGAAGCTGCCTGCCATTGGTCTCCCTCACTTGCCCCTGTGATCCTCCTGACACATCGACTTCCTGCAAAGGGTTTGGAACCCAACTGTGGTGGATCTTCCTCTCCTTGTGCTTGGGCTACATCCAACTGGCCCTTTTCTTTGCCTCCAAATCTCCTGGAGCATGTGCTCTCCTGCTAAAGCCAAGGCCAGGGGTCACTGGGATCCCTCAGCCCTGGTGTGGGTGCTGCCTCCTTGGAGAATACCAGCCACCGATGGCCTCTTAGGGCTCAACACTTCCCCTCTCCCTGTGCGTGCACATTGCCACAGCACTTGCTGTACTCTCACCTGATAGTAGGGGTGGGGTAGGAGATGGAGGGACTGCTCTGTGTCTGGACCCTGAGCTTTCCGTGAGGTGTCAGTGGATGAGAATCACCTGCGAAGCTCCCCCTGAACCTGCACCCTTACTGTGAGAACATGAACAAGCCCACTGGGCAGAGCCAAGCCACCCGAGGCTGACTGAGGCTGACCTGCAGCAGTTAGCAGCCAGCCTGCCTTTGGGGTGACAGTAAATCCAGCTGAAACCAGAACTGCACAGCTGTGCCCCGCCTCAACCTCTGCCCTGCTACTTCAAGATGTGCGAGTCCAACTTTTGAATGTAGGGGAGGACTGGCAGAGCAGAGAGTAAACACATCTACTATAAGGCAGAGGTGGTCAGCCCGCACAGGTGCAGGACAACCAACTTGACAAGAAGGTTGACCCACTGAGAGGGTCGGGGTAGCCACCACAGCTTAAGGGAAGAGCTTAATCCTTATAACAGCCTTGGAGGGCCCACGGTAACCCAGGTTGTCAGGTTGAGGTACGTTTGATTAAAGTCTCTGTTTGCCCAGATATTCACTGCCAACCCTTGGCTGGGATAGTTGATCCATTTGTTCTATCTAATGCTTTCAATAGTAGAAAAGAGAAAATGTGGACCTTGGGAGACCCAGACAGAGCTGAACATGGTCACATGGCGAGTCTTAGAAGATTCACATTTAAACACACACACATACACATGCCCAATTTGATCAACAACACAGAGTTAGAGAAAGAAGGAAGCACATAAAAAGAGTTCCTACCCACTGACCAGGGCTGGGCCAGACTGAAGCCAGGATCCAGTGATTCAATCCAATCTTCCACATGGCTGGCAGGGCCCAAGCACTGGAGCCAACAATGCTGCCTCTTGGGGTATGCATTAGCCGGAAGCTGGAGTCAGGAGTTGGAGCCAAGTATCCAGCTCAGATTTTAGGGGTGTAGTTGTCTTACTAAACACTGGCCCTATCAAAGAGGCCTGTTTACCGAAATAAATCCTTGTGAGACAAGTTCAGGAACGTCACTGGTGGTATCTGGGGGAGCAGGCGCAACCATAGAACTGTCTTGAGAAGCATACTTTAGAAGCAGATCTCAAAGTCTTCCCAAGGAAACCACAGTAAAGAACAGGAGCTTACAGTCTAAAACCAACCCTTCCAGAAGGAGAGAGCCCCTGTGGGCACGAGGAATCACAAATCCAAAGACCAGAAATGCCGTTATTGGTCACTGGGCACGTCACGGTTCTCTAGAGGAGCCATGTCACTGGCTATGTGTGTACAGATTTCAAAGAGATCTCATGTGGGGACCACTGACTCCCCTGCTTATAGGGCCTGGAAGTCCCAAGAAGGAGCATGCCAACTGTGGGACCAGCAAACAGTGTGTGAGACTCAGTGCAGCCAGATGAGGCCAAAGATCTTGGGGTGTGACCTTTTGTATAGGTCCAAGATCAAGGGTCTCCAGGCAGAAGAGGGGTCTCCCAGACCAGGAGAGGGAGAGTGGGAACAGGAGGGAGAAGGGGAGGGAGACACAGAAAAAGAGAGTTCTTCCATTCACTGGTTCACTCCTCAAGTGCCTGCAACAGACAGGGCTAGGCATGGCTGAAGCCAGGAGTCTGGAATTTGCTTCAGGTCTCCCTTGCAGGTGGCAGGGACTCATTTGAGCCATCCCCTGCTGCTTCTTTGTGTGTCCTGGAGCAGGAAGCTGGGAGCAGAAGCCGACCCGGATCCAGGATTCAAACCAGGCACTGCGGAGTGCAATGCAGGAATCCCAGGGGCTGTACTCACCACTGAGGCCAACACCTGCCCCACAAACTTTTGTCTTAAAAATGTACTTGTTTGAAAGGCAGATTGAGAAAGAGAGAGAGAGAGAGAGAGAGAGAGAGAGAAGGTAATTTTCTTATCCACGTTCCCTGCAGTGGGTTGCATAGCTCCTAAGCCAATCTCCTCCAGAAACACTCTGCTAGGCACACCCAGCATCGCAGCCATCTCTTACCTTGGTCCGATGGACATGCAGTACAAAGGAGCGGGTTATGTGTTGAAGGAATCAAAAGGGGATCGGAAGCATGGCACAAATATGAAGAACAACCAATGTTGGCGATACAATTCACCAAAGAAATAAATGCAACCCCCAGAAATTAAAAAAAAAAAAAGAAGTTAAAACGAAAGCCTCAAAAACAGAAAACATAAGGGTTCCTTCAGAGAATGGAAAAATAATGGGTTTCTTTTATTAAGCCAGGCAGTTTCCAGATAGTTCATGTTTTCCACGGACTTATGACCTTACACAGCAGACTGCGGTACTGCCAGAGTCGGCGTTCGTGAACTAGAACACAGACTGGAACTGGCCCCTGTCTCCTGTATCAAGGAGTTTGGGTGCTGCATGAGGGTGAGTGGCACTGGGGCCTCTGTCCATGGCGCCCAAATACCCTCCATGAGATGGGCATCTGGGAAAGCACCACCCGTCTGTCCCAGCGACGCTGGGACTCAGCAGCAGCACCCCAAGGCCCGGAGAGGCGGCTGACCACATGTAAGGCCACATCTGACAGTCAGAGGTCAGCAGGGAGTGCGTAGTGGCATGTTACAAGCAGAACTCCGAGGACAGGCGTTGGGTCACAGTGGGCCCAGCAGCCATGTGGGGCATGCTCAGGCCGGATTGGACTGCTTGCCATTGAGTCCTGCCTCTGCTTCAGCTCTGCTAACACACCTGGGAGGCAGCAGGGAATGACCAAGTACCTGGTGTCCCTGCACCTCCATGTGGGCGATGAGATGGGAGCTCCTTACTTTTGGCTCCTGGTTTCAGCCTAGCCTGGTCCTGACTGTGTGGGCATTAAGGAGTAAGCCTTAAGATTGACGATTTGTGTGTGCATGAGCACGTGCGCGCGCGCGCGCGCGCGCGTGTGTGTGTGTGTGTGTGTGTGTGTAGGGAGTTAATCTCAGAAGGAAGACCATCATTTGGTAGTGAAGATGGAGACACACAGCCTACCGCTCCAGGCCTTGCTACCCGCTGTCTGTGTTCATCCAGGTCCTAGTCTTGGGCCAGGCTGAGCCCTTGCCTGCATGGGAGGCAGGGCCCGCTGGGCCTCTCTGGGTGAAGCACAGGCCTTTCCCCTCACAGGGCCAAAGGCTTCTGACCTGGGGCCATGGCAGGTTCTGACTCTGCAGGGTCCCCTGCAATGTTGTCAGAGCAGGAAAAGCAGTGAGGGGTCCTGCGGCTGCTTGGAGGCAGAACAAGGGCTTCTTCTTTAGTGAGCCACCATACACAGTGTCTAATTAGAACCACAGGAGCCTCAGAGAGCACGGGCAGTGGGCATGTAGGGGAGTGAGGGGAGGGATACGATGGCAGCCATTGATTTGTCAGGGCAGAGGCTCAAGGCAGGTCCTGCTTGGTCACTGCCTTCACTCTCCCTGTGTGGAAAAGCACTTGGAGAAGACACAGTCCCACCCACCAGCTTCAGACCTCAGGGAACAGCCTGGAGCAAATGACTCCAGTTCTTCAGTCACCTCCTCTGGAAAATGAAGATGGGAATCCCTTATCCACTGAGCTATTGGGAGGACCCAAGGATACAGCAGCATCAGCAACCTGATGTTCCTGGGCCTCCATCCCTTGGGTGTTCCAGGCAGGGTTTGGAGAGGGGTGCGCTGTAGTGCAGCCATGTCCCGCGGCTTCTGGGAGACACTGTGCCCACAGAAGTGTTCTCCCCCGCGCATGGATGACTTAAAGAGTGACCCAGGACCCTCTGTCACTGAACTTTTTCTTGGTTTCTGGCCAGCTTCCTGGCTGTTTCACCCATGAGCACCTTCGGGGCAGGCTCTGGAAAACACCCAGGTATCCTAATGATACCTGCAAGATGACTGCATTTCTCACCTGAAAACTTAGGGAAGTACCCACCTTATAGAGGGATGTGAAACACACAACACAGCTTGTTCTGAGCTCAGCACAATCATGGCAGCTGTGACTTGGGCAGGAACATAGGTGCGAGGAAGGATGTAGGGGAGGCAATTAAGGGAAGAGTCTCAGAGGGCAAATCCAGAGTGGGCTGGCGGGGTCTGAGCTGGTGGATTGAAGGTCTGAGCATTCTGATGTCTGGACTGGCACTGGAGGCAACACTGGGTTTATAGAAGGCATGTGCTGGCTTCACTGCGGACCAGGAGGGCCACTGGGCACACAGCAAGTGGAATGATCGATCACTCATTAACTTGCTACCCCTGTATGTCCCAGGTACTTGGGGCAACTGCTACATGACAGACACCCCAGCCGACAGAGAATGCAGTAAAATAGGGCTTTGTCTCTGTGGGGCAGACACTATCCCTGACTAATCCACAGGTTAATAATTTCTAAATGGTAAATAGTACCCCCCAAATGCCAGCACAGGTAAGGAGTCAGGAGTGCTGACTAGGACTTTAGTCCAGAAAAGCTTCTAGGAGGGGGTGATGCGATCCGAAGGTGAATAGGGCCAGTAATTACAACCTGTTTTGGCCGACCACCATCATTATCATGGATGACGTCATAAACACCTGTCAGGACCCTCTCCCAGAGTGCAGTTCCAACAATGGCCACAAGGTGGAGGAGTAACTCTAACCCCTGGGGACCAGGGGCTGAGTCTATGAGGCTGAACCCAAACTGCCCTAAGCCCTGGAAGCCCGTCGAGGTTGAGAGCAATCTTGTGAGACCGAGTGTGTGTGTGTGTGTAGGGGGTATCCTTGGCTTCCTGCCCCACTCGCAGTGGCTAGGAGGCTTGTAGGTGGGAACAGGGAGAAGCAGAGTCCAAGGAACTCCCAGGAAGCTGAGCAGGGGATGGGCAGGCAAGGCCCCAGAGCAGAAGCCTGGCTGGCGTGGGCCCGGCCACCTGTCTTCCTGGGGTTTATGCAGCACTTGGGACTCCTGTTGTTTCATCTCAGCTACAAGCCCAGTGTCTGCCAGGGCAAGTACAGACCCCTTGACTAGGGTCTCTTCTGCAAAAGACCCAGCCTGGCTTCCCCTCTTCACAACTGCACCAAGGGTCCTGGCTGATTTGCTCTACCAAGGCAGAGCTGCAAGGCTGCCCATTTCCTTGGTGTTTTGCTTCCTGATAACAAACCAACAGATGTGGACCCCAGTTCCAGCCCAGCCAGTTCCAGGTGGGGAGGGCAGAGCCTGTCTCCTCTTGCCCTCCTTATTGCTCTGGGGTTCTGCCCACCTGTGGATGCAGGGCTGATTGGGATGGTGGAGTTTCGCCCTGCCTTCTTCTGCACACAGGCTTGTGGTGCCAGATCCAATGGGAAAACACCACCCACAGCACCTGCCACCTCACTGGTGTGCTACGTGGGAGCCCCGCTTCTTCTCTAGAGGGGGGCTGGCATGTCTTCCTATCTAGGGTCCTAATTATTCAGGTAACAACTGTACTTAGTTCATTCTCTCTCGCTCTTTTTAATTTATGTTTTCTTCCCATGAACTTTGTGAAAAGCTCCTAGCACAGCACAGCCCAGCACGGCATCAGGGGTACCTGAAGGAAGATGTGAATGGGAGGCGGCAATTGGGCGTGGAGGTCAAGATCCTGCTTAAAAGGCGTCCCAGATTGGAGTCCCTGGGTCCAGTTTCCAGTCTGACCTCCTGGTCCAGCTCCTTGGGAGACCGCCTTGATGGCAAATGCCTGGATTCCTGTCACCCATGGTGAAGCGGCTGGGTTGGGTTTCAAGCTCCCACCTTTGGCCCTGGGTGGGGACTTCTGCAGGAAATTTGGGGAGTGAACCAGGCAGTGTGGCTGTCTCAAATAAACTTTAAAAAGTGTGATTCTAAAGTGTGTCTTTACCATCCGCAGTGTAAACCCCCCACACTCCAACATGTAAGGCAGCCTGGCACTGAGAGCACCACTGCTGGGAGTTCATGACACATGGTGACATGTGCACCTCTGCTTTTACCTCCATGCCCCTGGAAGTGGCATGGAGGGCATCCAGGGCCCCGACAGAAGGCCTTAGGTCCAGGTCTCCCTTGAAGAAGCTCTGTGGGACCTGGGGAATCCCACCCATCTTCCCCCACACTTGCTCTGTTATGCACCCTGGGCTGTTTGCCAGAGCCAAAGCCTGTGCCATGCTGTTTAGACTTTGAATCTCCAAAGACTTGATCCAAGGAGGTTGGCTTGGTTCTCCTCCTTATGCAAGTTGTCTCAGGTATTTCGTTGTAGTCATGGCAAAGCAATCAAAACAAAACCCTCAAGATCACATCAGTTCACACTTCCCTCCACCTCCACTTGTGTCAGCTCCAATTCAGAACAGACCCCAAATCGATCCTCCTGCCTCCATCCCTCCTCCCTCCCCTGGTGCCAGCCGCTATTGCTTGTGTAAAGGGCCACAGCAGCCTGCTCACGGCCTTGCTGCTTCTCCTCTTATGCATTGCATTGCTTCTCATTTTAGGCATGCATCATGTGGGATACTCTCCTGCAGTGCAGCCCAAGCGAACGCCCCTGTACCACAACAGCACCCACCCATGCCATGTCAAGCTCACTGCCCTCAGCCTGAGCTGCAACTCTGCTGGCCTATAGTCACTAGCTGTCCCTTCTCCTGGGCCATCCTGTCACTGGGCATTCCTCATCACTCCTGTCTCTGGTTAGAGGATGCCTGCTCAGTAGGTCTCCCATGTGTCTCTAGTTGGGAGATCTCTCTCCTGGTTGTCACCGTACCCCTAAGTTTTCCATTGCAGTTATTACTGCTTTGAGAAATTCCCTGGTCCACTGATGTGTGGGCAGGTGGAATGGGCCTAGGTTCTGGAACTGAAGTGCTGTTGTGTGGTGTGTGGGTTTTTCTTTTAACTTATTTATTTTATTTATTTGAAAGGCAGAAAGGTGGAAAGAATTGATCTGCTGGTTCACTGGTTCACTCTCCAAAATGACCCCTCCATCCACGTCTCCCATGTGCGCGGCGAGAGCCCAAGAGCCTTCATCATCTTAACTGCTTTCCCAGGTGCGTGAGAAGTGTAGCAGCCCTCAGACATGGGGTACGGCATCCCAAGCAGACTCACCACGCCACGACACCTGCTCCTGCTGCCTGTTTCTGTCCAGCCCTCAAGAATGCTCTTTGATTTTACATGACTGAGAAAAAATAGAAAGAAGACTATTCTATTTTGTGGCCTTTATAAAGGGCAGGAAATTAAACAATTCAAGATCCATTAATAAAGTTTAATTGGAACATAGCTGCGTCCGTTCACCAACCTGCTGCCTGCAGCTGCCTTCGCACTCCCAGGGTGGCTGAGAGGAGGTCCCTGGGTGAGTTGCACAATCTGGACCCGTGAGTCACACATCGCCTCTCCAGTTCTCTGCCAAAGTTGGTTGCTGATGTCTGATAAGAACCTTGCCACCGAGGGTCGACAGAGTCCATTGAGGCCTGATATTTGTACGGCTGTACACACACATACAGATCGGTTAGACCACACAGGATAGAAACACACAAGGGCACTCGAAAAGCTGGTGGGAAACACAATTACAGGACATGCTTGGTTGGATGCAAAAGCTTGAAATTCACATATAATCTTTACATCTCCAAGAAGACTCGTTGTGTGTGGATTTCAATCTTTTGTTTTGTTTTTGCATTAACTTGCCTTTCAGTCTCACTTGGAAGCCTGCCACAGGTAGATGAGCAAGGTGGTCCTATCTTCCTTCCCTGTGCAGCCCCTCCAGAGGACTTCCTGGGGTGGGGGTGCTGCGGCCGCACCATCCACTGCAGCAGCCAGCACTGCCTGTGACTTAGCCTGTGGCTGTGTGACTCAAGTTCTAACTGCACTTAATTGTAATTCATTTTAATGTCAAATGCTGCACATGGCCACCATGTGCAAGCCCTGTGGCACCTGCATGCCTGGCATATGTTAAGGCTCCCATGAAGGTTGGCTTCCCTTCCTGCCTTTCTTCTCTCCTCCTAGCCTCTACTCTCCCATTCCTCCCTCTGTCCCTGGCCCTGGGCATTTCCACCTCTCATTGCTCACTTAGAGATCTTGAGTCCTCCATCCCTACCATGTCTGAGGCCTGACCCCTGCAGGCCCTTCCTTTGGTGCCAGCATAGCTCCTCTGCCAACTTTGCTATCTGGGTAAATCAGCCCCAGTAACTCACCATCTGGTCCCAGCTTTTAGCAGAGAGCACAAGGAGCCAGGTGAGTTCTAGCCAGAGGTGAGTCAGGGAACCAAGCCCCCCTGCGGGTGGTGGGCAAGGACACTCCAACATTTCCAAAGTTGGCACAGTTTTCACATGATGCCCAGTGCCAGGAGTCTGTGCCAGGCTTAAGCAGGCTGTCAATCACAGAAGAGCCAGGCCCTGGAGGCTGGAGAGTGGTGGAGAGCCTGGCAGCAGCAGGTGCTATGAGCAGACTCTAGGTGAATGAGGTAAAGACAGCAACAAGGAGTGGGCTGCTGGGCAGAGTGGTACTTCATGATGGCTGTGGGGCCTCGGCCAGCTTTAGGAAGAGGTATCGGGGAGGGTGACAGCCTGTGCCAGGCTAGCTTGAGCTGGCAGCCATGCCTTCTCACAGATCCCATCAGCTACGCCTAGCCCATGGGGCAGAGATATGCAGGGTTAGGCTGGGACCAGGTCAGATAGTAATGAGGGAACCACATGGCCTAGAGCTCACAGAGGACGCTGGCACACATTTCAATAATGAATGAAAGAGCAAGTGCCATACACCCCCCAGTCTTGTTTTGGAACAAGCAGGTGTAGCCTGGCTCAGCCTCTCTGAGTGTCTGTGGCTGGTGAGTCCTTGGGCTTTCGGCCAGACATACAGAGAGTTGGACCAGATCTGGGCTAAGTGGGGTAGGGGTAGTGGTTAGGATGTGGTGGTAGGGATATGTTTAGTTATCATGGTGCCTGAGCGGTGCCGTGGACCTGGGGGTGTCAGCAGCCAGTGGAGAAGCGGCAGAAGGGACACTCACTCATGGGTCTGCAGCAGCTGTTGATGCTGCCCCATCACCATCCATGCTCCTGGGCAGGACCCTTGGCTATCTCCAAAGGACCTCTCAGCTAGCAGCACCTGCGTTTCTGGGCCTGAGGCCTCATGCTGGCAGCTGCCTCCTGTTCTGCTGCCCATGTGGCTCTGCCTGTCCTGGCTGTGGCATTAGCAGCCCCTGAGGAGAGCCTTACCCAGCCAATAGCCGATGGACGCTGGCAGATCAGCACCTCGGCTCCCTCCCCTCCATGCATGACTTCCCAGCTGGTCTCCTAAAGGTGCTAGAGTGACAGAGCCTCAGTTACCCACAGTGAGACCAGGGACGATCCTATTGCCCTCCAACTTCCTGCTGCTCCTTGTCTCATTTCCCCAGGGACCCTGGAGTGCCTTCAGTTGGATCCTTGGTTTTTTCAGGAAGCCACACTGAGACAGCGACTTGCAGATGGGCTGACAGGATGAGCTTCCCTCCCTATCTGAGGGAGGTTTTCTGCAGCCCCATTTGGGGTTTGCAGAGAACCTGACCTTAACCTGGGACCACTGATCAAAGTGATCAAAGGTGCAGAAAGCAGACACTTCTGGGCTTCAACAGCGCTCCAAGCAGATGGAGATCTATATTTTTTTGTAAGATTTATTTTTTTTATTTGAAAGGCAGAGATACAGAGAAAGGAAGAGAGAGAGAGAGAGAGAGAGAGAGAGAGAGAGAGAGAGAGAATGAAAATCATTTATTGATTCACTTCCCAATGGTCACAACGGCTAGGGCTAGTCCTTGCAGAAGCCAAGAGCTTGGAGCTTTTTCTGGGTCTCCCATAGGGTTGGGCGTACGCACTTGGGCCATTTTCCACTGCCTTCCCACTTGCATTAGCAGGGAGCTAGATCAGAAGTGGAGCAGCCAGGACTCTAACTGGTGCTCACATAGGATTCTGGCACCACAGACTGAGGCTTAGGCTGCTATGACACAATGCTGGAACCAGGTATTTCTTATTATGGATGACAAATCAGCCTCTCTCAGGGGAGCCTGGGAGCTGCCTGATGGTGGCTGCTGAACATATCCACACATCCATGTGTTGGAACCTGTCACAACTCTGTCTCCCACTAGAAGCCTTGGGTGCCCCACACTGCTCCAACTATCAGAGCCAGTATGTGGACAGGGAGAGGGTCTGGGGATGAAGCACCAACAGGAGACCAGTGATGATAGAAGTCTCTGGGAAGTCTCCTTTTATTACTCTTTCACCTCTCCTTCTATACTCTTCCCACTCCCCGTGTCCTTTAGCCAAGCAATTGGATACAGCTGAGTCCAATTAATCTAGGTGCTTTTAGCCACAAGCCCAGTTCCTGTCCCCCCTCAGCTTAATGAGCACTAACTAACTTCTTAGCCCACAACACCACATCATCACAGCCCAGCCCAGCTTCTCCTCACTGCCACTGCACAGAGCATCCTGTACTGGCCCTTGCATGGGCTGCACCCATTGACACAGGCTGCCCACAAGGACATGCCCAGCCTTGCACATGTAGGCTCAATCTCTGAAGGATGTGGAAGGCAATGACCCCCATGGTCATGGCTGCTGCCCAGCAACGGCTAGCAGTGAAAGGTGAACTTGCCCCCTTTCCCCACCTGGAGGGCACCCCTCCAAAGCCCTCACAGACCTCTGGCATGATAGAGTGAGTGGCCACAGGAGTGACCAGTATGGTGCAGCACCCATTGTATGGGCTTGTTCCAGTGTGGCTCCATCCTTCCAGGTCACTGTTCTATCTCCTCCCCAAATACTCCACCCAGCCAAGACTCTGCTCCAGCCTTGGCTTTTTTTAGGGGAGTGTGGGCGGCAGACCTGGGACAAGGCAGTTTGGATCACTGAATGGTCTTGCACAGCCAGCTGGCCATTTGGGAACTCTGTCTCCCACCCTGTACAATGGGTAGAGTTTGGACCATAGGACTCCTCAACTACAGACGCCCCCCGGGCCAGGGCCCACATTTCCCTGGGTCCACATGCAGGTGCCTCAGTTCCAGATCACATGGACAGTCAGTGATGGGAAGGAGGGAAGAGAACAGATAGAAAGAAGCATTAATTACCAACCGCAGTAAGCCAGAAAAAAAGAAAAAGCCCTCGGGTTGCGAGCAAAGTCATGTGAGTGGAGGAGGTTGTTAGACATTCAACCCATTAAACGAAAATGAATGGGAGTGTGTGTGTGTGTGTGCCTTGGTCAGGGGCAGGGGCTAAATCCACAGCAGAGTGTTAATGAACTTGGTCACAGGTCACTGGGAACAGAAAATGCTCAGTCCTGCGTGGGCATTCCCGCAGGAGCTGGGATGAGGGAACTGAGAGCACAGGTGACGGCAGAATGGCTGGGACCAGGGTCCGAGGATGGTACTGAGCCCCCTCCTCTTCCGAATGCCACCCTGACCCCCAAGCCTGGCTCCCAGGGCCTTCTTGGAGGCAAGGCTTCAAGGCTCCTCCTGGGCTGCAGCCATTGGGCTCAGGGTGGGGGCACCCCAGGGTGGGTAAGAAGGGGAGCTAGCACTCACTCACCCCTGGGGAACTGTCCAGAAAGATTTTCCAAGGAGAAAGCAAAGCAAGGCAGAAAGGAGTTAGCTGGAGAGAGTGGAGAGTGTGGCAGGTGGAGGGTTCAGTTTGTGCCAAGACTAGGAGGCTTGGGACAGTGTGCCTGGTGAGGAGTGGCAGGTCATCTTAGGTGGCTCCCTCCACCAACTGCAGTGGCCTCTGCCCTCTGAGGACCACCTCCCAAATGGCAACTTGGGATACCTGCCAGGACATCTAGAGCAGGGGCAGGAGGAGGGAAGGAGTGCCAGCTCTCTGCAGCCCTGCTCTTGCCATAGGACAGATGAAGGGAGCAGGTTGTATTCCCCTAATGGCAGGCTCACCCTTTGGTGATGAGAAAGAACATCCTGCTGTAGGCAGAGCAATCCTCAACACAAGGTGGACACTGCTATTTTCCACCAAAAGACAGAGACATTCTCTGCTATTTCAGAGTGCAGTCCGAGGTCTTCAAAGCTGGCCCAGGCCCCTGGGGAGCCAGGGCAGGTGAGGCTACCCCCTGAGAAATTGCCTGGTCCCTCCCACTCCGTTTGGGCTGACAGAACAACCCCAGGGAGGGCGATGACCTAGGCATGGAGGAAATGAAACTCCCCAGCAGGTCAGGTTCACTAGCAGTTGGCGAGCCACATCCAGAGTCCCTTCTCCCTAGGAGAACACAGATGGCACAGGAGCAGCCGCCCTGGCTGGGTCCAGGAGCAGGCAGCGTTCATAGAGCCACAGACTCAGCAGCAGATCAGCTCTGCTCTACAGCTCCCAGTGCAAGCCAAGGACCCCACCAGGTCATCCCTCCGGAAGCTAGGCACACTGGGGAGCTGGTGCTCTGAGGACTCCATCCCGCTGTGCCCACTCAGCTGCTCCTTCCTTCTGCACCACATTTTAGGGCCGGGTGGGATGGCTCAATAGCTAAATTCTCACCTTGCAAGTGCTGGGATTCCATACAGGTGCCGGTTCAAGTTCTGGCTGCTCTACTTCACATCCAACATCCTGCTTGTAGCCTGGGAAAGCAGTCAAGGACGGCCCAAAGCTTTAGAACCCAGCACCCGCAGGAGAGATCTGGAGGAACCTCCTGGCTCCTGGCTTCAAATCAGCTCAGCTCTGGCCATTGTGTTCATTTGGGAAGTGAACCAGCAGATGGATGGTATTTCTCTTGTCTCTCTGCCTTTCCAACTAAAATAAATAAATTTTTAAAATGAAATGGTGACAATAAAATACTTTTATATGTTTTCCAAAATTCAGAGTTGACAGACAAATAATGAAGTTCAGCAGAATGAACAAGAAAAATACTAAAAGACCAACAAAAATATATTTTTAAAAACATTTTTAAATTTTTATTGCAAAGTCAGATATACAGAGAGGAGAGACAGAGAGGAAGATCTTCTGTCTGATGATTCACTTCCCAAGTGACCGCAATGGCTGGTGCTGCGCCGATCTGAAGCCAGGAGCCAGGAACTTTCTCCAGGTCTCCCACGTGGGTACAGGGTTCCAAGGTTTTGGGACGTCCTTGACTGCCTTCCTAGGCCACAAGTAGGGAGCTGGATGGGAAGTGGGGCTGCTGGGATTAGAATTGGCACCAATATGGGATCCTGGCGCTTG
The DNA here is from genome assembly GCF_017591425.1 of Ochotona curzoniae. Taxonomy (NCBI): domain Eukaryota; kingdom Metazoa; phylum Chordata; class Mammalia; order Lagomorpha; family Ochotonidae; genus Ochotona; species Ochotona curzoniae. Next base: position 5,910,320 of record NW_024466004.1, on the reverse strand, counting down.
CAAGGCGAGGACTTTAGCTGCTAAGTCACCACACCAGGCCCAACAAAAAACAATTTTTAAATATATTATCCATTTGAGAGAGAGAATCTTCCATCCACTGGTTCACTCTCCAAATGCCTTCAACAGCCAAGATTGGGCCAAGCTGGAGCCAGCAGCTCCATGCAGGTCTCCCATATGGGTGCAGGGTCCCAAGCACTTGGGCCATCCCTGGCTGCTTTCCCAGGCTGTTAGAGGGAGCTGGATTAGAAGTGGAGCAGCCAGGACTCAAACTGGCGCTCCTTGTTCTGGAGCTTTTATTCTTCAGAAACAGAGGAGAGCGCCATTAAACATGTGACTCTGCATGAAGGTAATGGTCATCACAGGTATTTTGAAGGAAAAGGGCTCTTTATGAATCTACAAGTTACTAAGTCAGGAGTCGTCACATTCATTCATTCACACTGACTGAGCATCCACGATTTGCCCAAGCTTGTTTCCTTCCAGGTAGGGAAGCCAATGGCTTCCCTCCCTCCTGCAGCCATGGTCCATGATAAACAGCAAGCTCTTGCACTGCTAAAGCAGTGGGAGACAGAGCTCACCTGCCAGGCCAGGCATGACGCCAGGCAGTTACAGAGAGAGAAGAAGAAATAGAGAATCTTCATGCATTGTTCACTCTCCAAATGGGCGCAACAGCCAGAGCTGGGCCAGGGCAAACCAGAATCCAGGAGTTTCTTCCAGGTCTGCCACATGAGTGCAGGGTCCCAAACACTTGGGCTGTCCTCTGCAGCTTTCGCAGGCAGAAGGTCCAGAAGGGAGCCGTGTTGGAAGTGGAGCAGCCTGAAATCAAACCACCTGGCATTGCATGTTCTGGCCCACTATACAGTCTTCCTACCTTGTGTCAACTTTGGGAGGCATCACTGTACACAGGAGAGGAAATTCCAAAGACAGTCTTGGAAAACCACGCACTTGAGCCAGAAGGTCAGTACAAAGCCCGTTTTCTCTGGGGCAGGGGATGCTGCACCTGCTCTACTGCCCATCCTCCTGGTGACTTTCAACCAAGCAGTAGTGTCCAACACTTCACTGCTGGGTAGGGGAAGAAGGAAGGCCTTTGGGACCTCATAGCTACCTGAGATCCCAGGCACACTGAGGCCCAACACAGGTGCATTTCCTCCTCGGGGAGTGACTTTTCCGAGAGCTTGCATTTTCAATGAAGAGATTTCTTTCACCTATTATCTATCGACTTGGTTCCCATTCCACTCACATTTCTCAGTGCTTAACCAATAGCATGGCCCAGCAACACAGATGCTGAGCAAATGAAAATGTGCGTGTTCCCAGCCACCATGGCTCTGCTCCTCGGGGTGAGGTGTGTCCAGCCCTAGAGGGCCCTGTCTGCAGGGCTCACACCTCTTGGCAGGTGCCTTTTTCTATCTCGTGAGTGGCACCAGTCCTCAAGTCTACCAGGCCCAGAAGGGAGGTTGGGATGGGCAAAGAAGAGGTAGAGATATGTATCGACTTGGGTATCAGGGCCACTGTGTTGGGAGTGTTTGTCTCAACCTTGAACTTACTTCACACACATTCAGGCCTGCTGAAGTGTCTTGGGGTTTGGGAAACACATAGAATGAAGTGAATGCCAGGGGAAGAGAGAACATCACCAGCTGGGCCAGATACTATAGATCTCCCACAGCTCACCCATCTGGGTCCCCCTGATTTCATTTCTGAGATGCAAGTGGGGATCTCCGTTTTTTCCCCTTTGGGAGGTATACCCACCCTGAGCACCATCCGGTACTCTGGCCTTGCCTCCTCAGGACAAGCCACTTCCAGAGGCCTTCTGCACCTGTTTTTCCTGGGAGCAGAGGAGAGTCTTTCCTTGGCCTCTAAAGCCCCCTCTGCCAGTTCATAGCAGGCTGCTGGTAGGGCTGGGCCAAGAGCAGCCGTCAACCCATGGTGGGAGTGGGTGTGATGCACATAAATGGAGGAGGCATCCCGTTCCACCCTGTGTCTCTCCCTGAGAGTGGTGGGAGTAAGCTGCAGGTGCTATCTACGCCTCTGTTTTGGCTTCTTCTCTTACCTGTTCCACTTCCACACTCCCGTTCCTGTGTCCCCAGCTCACCTGGCAGGCAGCTTCTTGACTCAGATATGTCAAAAGACGGGCGTGTTGTGTTAATTATGCAAATTCGAATCCCATTTCTGCCACTTAGTCCTTGAGCTGGTGCTTTACGCTTTCTCTGCATCTGTTTTCCCTTGTGTTGTGACAAGCCCTGTATCACGGAGACTCTGCAGATGAGCTGGGCAGCCCACAGCACCCGGCAGACTGCTGGCAAGTCACTCAGGGAGCCCAGTCAGGTCGCTGGCATTTCCCGCCTCCTCACTTTGGGCATGTTCATGCAGCATTTCTGGGCAGAACCAGAAAATGCTTCCTGAGCTCAGTGCTTGGCCTTGGGGTCTTCCTCGCTTGGATTCTCCTCCAGCCCTGGCTCCAAGCACTGTTACTCTGTATTCCTGGTTTCTAGTTTCCAGTCTGGACTGGCTGCTGTTTCCTCAGGGCACAGCATCCTTCCTGAAGTTAGTGGCCAGGGCTCCTTGAGACCCTGCCCTCCCAGGGCACATGTCCAGGCAGGGGCGTCAGGTCCAGGGTGACACCTGCCTGCCACCAAGGCCTGCCCGTGGTTTCTGTTCCCTTCACTTGGATGCAGGGACTGATGGGAGACCCAAGATCCTCTCCTCTTGGATCACAGTCTCTGACGAACTTCCTGTAAGGCTCAAGCTCATGTTCAGAACCAGAAATTCACAGAGAATAGTCGGAATATGAGGTGTCGTTTTTATTAGGGGGCTTAAATGAGGGATTTGGGGGACAAAGGGATGCGCCTTATACTGTGCCATAGGGTGCCATAGGTTCCTTTTGACCTAGGTGAATCCATACGTCACTGCTTGGCTGAGGAGGGCGCTGCATTCTTCAGGTCTCACCTTACCAGACCCCTTTCTCAGCCTCCTCCTGGGTTGCCCCCACCCACCCTGGCTTGGCCTTACACTTGCAAAGAGTAAAATGTTACACAGACATAAGTTGTTAATAAAAGCAGTTTTGCTGGGGTTGGGGTTGGGGCTGGTGGCACCTCTCGATTCTCTTTAATGGTAGCAGTGCACCAGAGATCAAAACTCAAAGGAATGGACCAGGAGTCTAGGCCCAGCCTGGCATTAACCTGCCCAGGGACCCTGGGCAAGGTTTGTCCTCCTCCTGGGCCTTGGGGATTCATTGATAAAATGAAGGTGTTTCAAAGCCCTCAAGTCCCTGGGACTTTACCAAAACCTGCAGACAGGAGGCCAGATAGCTATACCTCTGTGTGTACCAGAGGGTTTTCAGCCATGGACTAATTTGTTCTCTGTGTGATCCTGATACACAGGGATGGCTTCCTGTTTTATAAATGAAGACCCCAAGATTGGGAGGAAATTCAAAATCTCCCAATTGGGGGTGGTGGAGCCCATGAGACACCTTTTCCACAGAAATAGGTTCTGTTTCTTGCCATTGGTCAGGCAGGAAGGACATTTTTACTTTAAAAAGAAAGATCTAATTAATTAACTTGAGGAAGGAGAGAGAGAGAGAGAGAGAGAGAGAGAGAGAGAGCAAGCTTCTATAGTCTGGTTCACTTCCCAAATGCCTCCAACAGCTAGAACTGTGATAAGCAGAAGCCAGGAGCCAAAAACTCAATCCAGATCTCACATGTGGGTGGCACAAATGCTGAAGCCGCCACCTGCTGCTTCCCAAGATGCATCTTAGCAGTAAGCTAGAGTCTGCAACAGAGCCTCAATCCCAGAACCTCAGAACATGGGATGTAGGTCTCCCAAGGGACAGCTCAATGCCCATCTCTGGAAGGAGGGCATTCATTCTCCTCTTGAAACACGTTCAAGTAGTCAGGAAGGATGAACATGTATGTTGTGTTCAGCGTGCCCATTTGTGTGTGTGAGAGAGGCCGTGTGTTTGTGTGTGCCCACGCGTTAGTGAGTTATGTGTGAGTTCATGGACCTGTGTGTTGATGAGTGCCAGTTGGTGCATGTCAAGCCTTGCATGAGTGCCCATCAAGGCCCTGGGTCCTCGGAGATGCCCTGAAGGGCAGGCACTCAGGCCCTCACCTCCACCTTCTCTTGGCTGGCTTCCCTTCCCCTCCCTTCTGGCCTCCAGGCGCTCTCTGAATTGGTGTTCTTTTGCAAAGAAAACAAAGCTTTCTCTTTCCAAACTCTGAGTGCTTTTACTTGCTGCAAAATCCATAACAATTAACCAGATCTGTTTGGGAGGGGGAAAAAAAAAGGGCCTGGGGCCAGCGGAGATGGCTCCAGCCAAGCGGGATGTGCTCTGTGCTGGTTAAAAATGCAGCAGGAGCACTGGCATATGATATGAGGTGCAGTCTTTTACTAAAGAGATTTAATGGCTCACAATTCAATTTGAACTGAAAGAATCCCCTGGATGACTCCTTATAAAGTCTTCCCGAGCCCCAAGTCGATATCTGTGGGGTAGGTGAGGAGGGGCCATGGATTAGCTGTCCTTGCCGATGAGCATGACAAGCCAAGGAAGTTGGGGGATTGGGGTCATGTGCACCATTACCTGGTGGCACCTGATAAAATTCACACCTGTCCACTGTGTTACCCAGGCCAGGACAAAGGATGGTTCAGGTGTGGGGTGTGGGTTGGTCACTGACCAAGTTCCTGGGAACCCACTGAACCCAAAGTGTTTTTTTTTTTTTGTTTTTTTTTTTGTTTTGTTTGTTTTTTTTTTTTACCAGAGGTCACAGCACAAGGAGACCCAGAAGTCAAGTTTCCAATTATTTCAAGCCACAAAACCTCAGAGATACAAAGTAAGGAGGCCTGATCTTTCAGGACAATGCAGACAAGACGGAGCTGGGGTCATAAACACTGTCTAAATCGCTCCCTCCATGCTTAAGCCACATCAATGGCAGCCAAAAATCATCAGTGTGCAACAGCTGGCTGTGACCCTGTGATGACCTCTAGCTCACTACGAGGTCACCGTAGCAGTTACCACTGCTGGCACATCTATTCCCATCATACACCTGATGCCATGCCAAACCTGGCTCATTTGTGAATATTAGATGAAATCCCACCCCAGACACCATCCTCTAAGCCTCCGGTTCATACAAAGGGATGGCCTGGATCTCCTGTGTGCCCCTTATCTCGAGCTTGCACACATGCATTCTTGAGTGTGTGCTGTGACTGCCTGTAGCTATGTCTGATGTCTCTGCTGACCTTCAGCAGCATCTTATCCTCTAATTCTTTCCTGTGTCAGAGACAAGGACCTGGACCCAGGCATCCCACAACGGCTTGAAGACTGTTTTCTAATAAGTTGATTTCTCAAAAGCAAAGAGAGATTTCTGTGGCAGCATGCATGTCCTCATACGTTGAGTTGGATAACTTCACTGGGAACATTGCATGGATTCCTAGAGTGAGAAAAAGCCTTTGAAAAGCTCAGCTGTGGCTGGTATCATGACACAGCTGGCTAAGTCACTGCCTGTGATGTCAGCATCCCATGTGGGCACTGGTTCATGTCCTGGTTGTTCCACTTCCATTCCAGTTCCCTGCTAATGGAACACTTGTTTCTAATGATCGCACCTGGCATGCCCTTCGGAGACCTGCCTAGATAGGACTGCTGCTTTCTGTGCACCTACTATCAGCAGGCAGGTGTCTGCATCTGCACCTGTTCCAGCTATTGGCAGCTCACAGTCAGCATGTGCCTAGAGCAGGAGCCAAAACTCAGCACCTTGTGCTGTGCTGTGCAATCACAGAGTAATAATGTCTGGCCCAGAGCTCAGGCGTGTCTGCCTTCCTCCTTGCTGCCCTGTTTCCCTGGCTCCCTTCCAGCCTGCCAACCACAGTTGTGTGCCATATCATGGCATGCTGGACAAGGATGGGCCACACATACAGCAGCAGTCCAATAAGATTGCAACAGAGCTAAAGACTCTTTCTCATTCAGTGACATTGGCGCTGACGCTGACGTAGGAAAATGCAGTCACAGAGGAGTGTGACAATGTTGCAGGGCCGAAACTTACTGCTCTGCCAGCCTTATAAGTCTAGCAGAGGTGAGGGGGCTTCCAAAGTCCACGGCAAAGGGGAATCAGAAGACAACGGACTTTGCCTGTGAGCTGTGCAACGCCCTGTGGTACAGCTGTGTACAGGACAATGCTTCACGGGAAGCACCCTTGCGATGGCTGTATGTATGTGATGTATGTGATAGGGGCGCCAGTTAGAATGCCAACTGCTCTGCTTCCGATCCAGCTCCCTGATAATAGACTGGGAAAGCAGTGAGGAGTGCGTCACTCAAGTTCTTAGAACCGTGCACCCACGTGGAAAACCTGGATGAAACTCCTGGTTCCTGGCTTAGGTCTGGTCTAGAAGCAGCAATTGTTGCTATTTGGGGAGTGAACCAAAGGATAGAAGAGCTCTCTCTCTTTTTAATAAAATTTTTTTTTTTTTTAATTAGAAAGGCAGATCAGGTTTAATGGAGAGAAGGAGAGAAAGAGATCTTTCATTTAATGGTTTACTCTCTAAATGGCCACAATGGCCAGAGCTGAGCCAATCCAAAGCCAGAAACCAGGAGTCTCTTCTGGGTCTCCCATGTGGGTGCAGGGTCCCAAAGCTTTAGATCATCCTGCACTGTTTTCCCAGGCCCATAAGTAGGGGAGTTTGATTGGCAGTGGAGCAGCCAGAACTCAAATTGGCACTCCTATGGGATCCTGACACTTGCAAGGCAGAGGATTAGCTATTGGAGCCATTATGCCAGGCCCTGTCTTAACTCTGCTTTCCAAATAAGTAGATTAAATCTCAAAAAAAAAAAAAAAAAAAAAAAGAGGACTCACGGAGTCATTGATCTACACGTTTAGGCTGTGTGAGTCGTTCTTTGATGCTCACACCAGGAAGTACTAAAGACAAGGCATTCCTCAGAACCTACACCAATCAGATATGCTTCTGGGGAACTGGCCAGGTCACTACAGAGGCTCCCAGTGGGAGAGGCAGGGAGGAAGCCCCAGAGGGGCCCTAAGGCACACAGACCAGTCAGACCAAAGGCCAGGAAGACCACCATGCTCTGCTCACCATCAGCACCACCACAGGCAGAAAACACGATCCATTTTCAGTTTGCCTTTTCTTTAACATAACAAACTTCCACTTTTCGAGGCTTAATTGGATCTATTCTTGGACGTGACAAAAAGTTAGTGGGAAATGAAAGGGGCAAAGCAAGGGGGAAAAAAAAAGCATTCCAAGTGAATAATTGAAGATCACATCCATAATTAATGGCATTTGGCATGCATCCCCTGGAAGCCTCATCATAGAGTGGAACGTGCTAATTAGAGCGGTTTGGTGCAAATCGGCCTGTGCAGGTGTGGAAAAGCTGCCTCTGCTCCCCTCCCCGCTGGTGGCCCCCGCAGCAGCAGCAGCCTGAAACTCTCGCAGGCTAAGGCAGGGTTTGCATTCGTTGTGGAGCTCAGTTCTGAAACAGCTCATGGTACAAAATGAGCTTCTCTTCTTTCAGATATGAATGCGTGTGTATGATCTTGAGACACATCAGGCTGGAGCTAGACAAACGCTGGAGATGAGTTCTCTGCTGTGGGGAGTGTAACAGGATGGAGCATGACCAGAGCAGGAGGTGGGGGAAGGGAGAGGAAGAGGGGACAGCTCCATTACCTGTTCCCAGCATGCTGACGGATGGGCAAGAGGACCCATCACAGAGCCAGGTGTGCCTGGGAAAGCTAAGTCAACAGGAGACCTTCCATTTACTCATCCAAGCCTTGTGCCATCCTCCTCTACCTGTCTTTTCTCCATGTACTGAACCCAGGGGCTCACTTGATGTCTGACTGTGGTTACAGTTAGCATGTAGGGAGCCCATGAAGGAGACTGAAGGAGGAAGAAGAGACAGCTGAGGTTGATCCCTTTTCCCTCCTCCTTTCTGAGGACTCCCTGAGGTCTGCCCACCTCCCTAGAGCTAGGACTCCAGGCCTTATCTGGCAACCCTCTGCCCTTAGCTTTTTCCTCCTTGGTACTCAGGGCTGTAGACTGAGGGGTGTGACACCCCATCCCTACCAGCCTGGGTGATAGCAAGTGCTCTGTAACCCAGAGTGGCCTGGGGCTTCCCAATAGGTCCAGTCCTGTGTCCATCAGAGCCTCTTCAATAACCGCCCATAGAGTGATTCCAATTTGAGCCTAACTCAGCCAGGGCCCTGATGGAGATAGTGGGAAAGAAACTCTTGCTCAAGGCTGACATTCTTTTACATTCAGAGCTCTCAGTTTTAAAAACCAAGCTGTTTGTTAATATAAAGGTTGCTCTCAATAACCTGTCAAATATCTTGACTGTTTCAGTGGATAGGGTGTGGGAGACCAAGGAAGCTGCCGGAGATCAAATTATATGCTCTTGAGACTCATATTTGGCAGCTCTACCTTCCCAGGTGGCTGTGTCTGGAGATGGTATATTAATGGAAGTCATCAAGGCCAAGGAAAGTGATTAGAGCAAAGTCTTATGTGCCTGGAGACAGGGCTCAGGAGAACTATTGAGGACCCAGAGGGACCCAGGTCAGGAACCAACACAACTTGCTTCTCTGGGCTAAACAGGAGCAAACAACAACATGGAAGTGGGGAACAATTCTGTCTCAGGCTCAGTACCCTTGTCCTGCTGTCTTTCACTCAAATCCTCTCTGCCCTCCCTAGGGAGCCAGCACAAATCCTGAGGGGCCTGCACACCGGAGTCTACCTGAAAAACTGTCCATTTTTTTTAAAGATTTATTTTATTTATTTTTTTTATTGGAAAGGAGGATATACAGAGAGGAGAGACAGAGAGGAAGATCTTCCGTCTGATGATTCACTCCCCAAGTGAGTGCAACGGTCAATGCTATGCCGATCTGAAGCCAGGAGACTCTTCTGGGTCTCCCACGCAGGTGCAGGGTCCCAAAGCTTTGGGCCGCCCTCGACTGCTTTCCCGGGCCACAGGCAGGGAGCTGGATGGGAAGCGGGGCTGCCGGGATTAGAACCAGCGCCCATATGGGATCCTGGGCATGCAAGGCGAGGACCTTAACCACTGCACCATCGCGCCTGGCCCGAAACTGTCCATTTTTACATTTTTTTTTTTTTATTTGACAGGGTTGAGAAAAGAGTGGGGAGAAAGAGAGGTAAGAGATTCAGGAACTTGGGCCCGGCGCGGTGGCGCAAGTGGTTAAAGGTCCTCGCCTTGCACGCCCGGGATCCCATATGGGCGCCGGTTCTAATCCCGGCAGCCCCGCTTCCCTTCCAGCTCCCTGCCTGTGGCTCGGGAAAGCAGTCAAGGACGGCCCAAAGCTTTGGGACCCTGCACCCGCGTGGGAGACCCGGAAGAGTCTCCTGGCTTCGGATCGGCATAGTATCGTCTCTGTCTCTCCTCTCTGTATATCCGCCTTTCCAATAAAAAAATAATAATAAAAATAAATCTTTAAAAAAAAAAAAAAAGAGATTCAGGAACTCAATCTTTGTCTCTCTCCTGGATGGTGAAGACACAACTGCTGCTTGAGCCAGCCCCTGATACCTCCTAAGGTGTGCTAACAGGCAGCTGGAGTCCCAGACACCGAGGCCGCTCATGCTTCCTGCAGGGGTCCCAAAGAGGCCAGAGCCTGGAGTCACAGAGTAGAGCCTGGGACACGCTCGCAGGGTGGGAGCTGCCATCTCCCATCCCCTGTCACCTCCTGAGTGACATCAGGCAAAGGTGAGCTGGGAGCACTGAGCAGTGGACTTCCAGTAAGCATGCGGAGGTCACAGAGCACACAGGATGAACACAGGGACTCCTTCCAAAGTCCCAGTCCCTGGCACAAGACGGGCTCTTACTGACAGCTTGGTCTGTGGGAGGCCAGCCAGCACATGGTGGAAACACTGACACCATCTTGGAAGTAGCAGACATGGGACCGGGAGGACTGCAGTATCCCATCAGCTGCCGCTGTTGACTTTATCAACCATGTCTCAAGTCCCAGGCTAACCTTCAGATGACCACGGCCTTGACTGTTGCCCTAACTGCACCCCCCCTCCTCATGGGAGGTCTGAGCTAGTGCCACTTTTCATTCCTGAGCCCAGAAACCAAGAGACCATTTACTGCTGTGTCAAGCTCCAGGGTTTTAGAGTAAGTTATTATGCAACAATAGACACCTAATACCATGGTCGAGCAGCTTCCTCTGGCCCTGGTGAAAATGTACTTTTTGCCTCCACCTGAATACACAGAGTCACAATGAAAACAAAGAGAAATCCAACTCTAAAAGCTTTTGGAAATCATGAGCTACTTTGCTAACGCTTTTTTGCAGGCAGAAAGAAAGAAATGGGAATTGCATTTCAGAGCAGAGAGCAAAACCCCTTCAAAACATTATGCTTGGGGCTAGAGTGCTGGCATAGCAGGTAAATCCTATGAAACAACAATCCCAAAACAGTTCCTAATATGGCCACTCCACTTCCTCTCCAGGTCCATGGTAATGGCCTGGAGAAAGCAGTGGAAGACCGCCCAAGGGTTTGGGTCCCTGCTACCCATGTGGGAGACTGAGATGAAGCTTCTGATGTGAACCTGACCCAGACCTGGCTATTATAGCCATTTGGGGCAGTGAACTAGCAGCCGAAAGATCTCTCTAGCTCTCTCCCTCTCTCTCTGACACTCTTATTTTCAAACCAATGCCTCAGTAAATCTTTGAAAAATAAATAACGTTTTGCTTTTTCTCCTTCTGTAAAAAGTCTCAAGATGCACCTGTTTTATCCAGGACTCGGGGGTGTCTGACTCCACTACCTGCTTCCCTAATGGTTACACTTGCAGCAGTATCTTCCTACCACTTGCCCAAGGCCAGGACAGAAGAGGTGACTCATCAAACTTCACCAACACCCTTGGGAGCTGGGAAAGCTGTGGACCTTGGATAAGTGTCCTTGTCACAGCAAACACAGAAGTGGACACCAAACTCAGCAGTTTCTGGGAAACAGAGCACAGAGTGTCAGTTCTAAGAGTCAGGGCAGGGTATGGGAATCCAAAGCTTAACATGGAGCCCAGATGCGGTGCTTCCCCTGCAGGGCCCCTTCATGCTGGGATGCTAAGAATCCTGTGCAGAGTGCTCGTGGATTGTAGCTCTCAAAGTGGAGTCAGGGAGCAGGAGAAGCAGCTGGAATTTTTAGGGATTGGCTGTAAACGCAGATTCTCAGGCGCAGGCTAGACCCATGGAGCTAGAAACGCTGGGGGCAGGGCCAGTTGTCTTTCAACCATCCATGGGGTCAGTTCTCCACTTAAGAGAATAGCCAGCCCAGAGATTGTGATATGTAACAATCAGAAGGGCAGACTTTTAGCATAGCAGTTAAGATGCCACCTAAGACACCCACATTCCCTACTGGAGGGTCTGGGTTCAATTCCCAGTTACAGCTTTCTGCTGATGAATACCTTGGCAGTCAGCAGGAGATGGATGAGTTGCTGGGCTTTTGCCATCCATGGATGAGACCTGGATTGAGACCCAGGCTCCTGGCTCCCTGGCCCAGCCCTGCCTGTGGTAGGTATTTGGGTAGTTGAGAAGTAAATGTAAGCCTGCGTGTGCTCTCTCTCTCTCTTTGCCTTTCAAATAAGTGAAATTTAGAAAACAATTGTATAGATGATTCTCAGCCTGGGGAGCAGCTGAGAAACTTCGTAAATACCAAAGGCCTTCCTGGGTGCTGGTGCCGAAGGTCCTCAGCTTGCCTCTGGGGCTTTCCAGAAAAAAGAAGTCTGAGAAATAGCCAAGACCTCTCTGTGCAAAGTGAGTGACATTCCAGGGAACAGCAGGCCATTTACAAAAGCCCCTCCAGGGCCTCCCAGTGTGTACACACACTCCCGCCTCCCAACCTGGCCTGCAGGTGCTCCCCTGAGAAGAGTGGAGAAGATGAAAATATCCCCCCAAACCCAGAGGACTGAGAATGAGGCCGGGTCAGCAGGGTGTATCTCCTTTATTAATTCATTCCCTCCAGCTGACATCTCATTTTCTCAAAGGCGACCGCGGAGCCTGGCTTGCTGCCCCACCAGCTTCCCTCTCCTCCCCCTTGCCAGGCAAGAGCACCCCTGGTAGAATAACAAGAAGATTAGAGCAGGCTGCTGGGCCTATCAGTCACCGGGAAAATGAACTGCTCTCTCCGCCAGCTCTTTGGCAGACACGTGGTTTGATTCAGGGGCAGACCCAGCCACTCTCTTGTGGCTGCAGCAGGAAGCGGGTGGCACCTGAGCCCCGACTCCTGTGTCCTGCAATGTTGTGGCTGCAGGGGTTCTTTTCTTGCTGTTCTTTTTTCCTGGGGTGCGCAAAATATCAGTATCAATGTGACATTCCCTCCATCATCCCCTACACACACACACACACACACACACACACACACACACACACACACACACTCACCGCTTCTTTTGTTTAGTCATTCATTTCACATTTATTTCCCAAGCACATTCTGGCTCCAGGTGTTATGGTAGGAATTGAGAATACTTGCAATTACATGTGACCTGAAATAATAATTAGTATAAAAACTATGTATTTTCACCCACTGGAAAGCCAGGGAGAAAGGCAAGAGGAGATCTTCTACTTGCTAGCTCACTCCCCAAGTTCTCTCAGCAACTAGAGCAGACCAAAGCCCACTCTAGAGTTTTATCTGGGAGTCTCCCACAAAGAAGTAGGGGACCTAACCCCTAGAGCTCTTCCTACTGCCTTCTAAAGTGTATAAGGGCAGAATACTGGAGTCCCAAGCTGGAGCCTGAACCAGGACTCAAAGCCAGGTGCTGCAATATTGCATGTGGGCCCCCTGGGAAGCTTCTTAACCATGGCACCAAATGCTCACCCAACGCTTGAGTTCGGTAGCTTCCCCAGAGCCTCCCACAAGCTAGGTGAAATACTTGCACATGGAAAGGGGGCCTACTCTTTGCAATAGTTGGGAGACAAAGTGAGAGCATTGGAGGAGGACTGTACATGCTCAGCACTTCCTGCATGCCAGATGCTGATTGGGGAGGAGGGAACACAGTGGACAGAGATCCCTACCTTTGTGCAGCTCCCAGCCTCGTGGGGGAAGACAGAGAAAGGACAGATAAGCATGTGTGTGCCTGGGCATCAAGAGCTTTGGCTAGGAAACCAAGGTGAGAGATTAGAAAGGACCAGGAGAAGGAGGTCTGATATTTGATAGCGAGTGGTCAGGGATCTTTAAAGGATTAGCCAAGTGGTACTTGAGCTGATGGCCCTTCTCTAGGAAGAAACAGCCTGGTGTGCACAGGTATGGAGGTGCTGATGTGGAAGAACAGACGCAGAGTATCAGTCACATCTCTTTGGGTGGTGTGACAGTTCTTGGCTCAGCAATTCAGATTGTACTCAGAATGAAGGTGAAGTGGATTTGTTTCTGAGCACAGAATGCATATTGTGTGAGGTCTGGGGGCCAGGAGGTAGACAGCAGGAGACCTGTTGGAGTGAATGTGGCCTATGGTTAATCATTGTCCATGCATCTGCCTTGGGCAAAACCAGGTGTTGGGGTCCAGAGTAGGTGAGTGTGGCTCCACCTGGCTGCCCCATGACTCCAGCAGCTCTAGGTTTGTTCTCTTGGTCATTCTAGAGGTTTGTAAGACAGCCAACATCTCTGGGCTTGCTTGCTTGCTTCTTTTTTTTTTAAAAGATTCATTTATTTTTATTTGAAATAGTTACAGAAATAAGGAGACAGAGAGAAGGAAAGAGAGAGATCCATATCCCATCCCTTGGTTCCCTCTCCAGGTGGCTGCAATGGCTAGCACTGGACCAGGCCAGAGCCAGGAGCTTTCTCCGGGTCTTCCACATGGGTGGCAGGGGCTCAAGTACTTGGGTGATCCTCCACAGCTTTCCCAAGCACATTACCAGGGAGTGGGATCAGAAGTGGAGCAGAAAGGACATGAACTGGCCCCATATAGGTTGCTGGCACTGCATGTGGAAGCTTCTCTCACTATGCCACAATACCGGCCCCTATTTGTCTTTTTTATCTGCTACCATGAGGGATACAGCCTCACCATTGCAATGACAGGGATGTATCCCCAAAGTTCCATGGGGCTCTGTAACAGGTCACAGGAAAACAGGAAGGCCCTGGTAGAGAGTTCCATTGAAGTTCAGAGTGATGGGTTTTCTTGGAATAATATTCTTGAGCAAGAAGATGAACATCTTTCTTTGTCTGCAATCTTAAAAAGTGCTGTTCCAAGGAGACCAGGCAGTGGAGTTTCTTAGAAAGGTTCCAGAGTGTTGAACGATACTGAGGACATTGCATCCCCTGGCAAGAAGCACAAGACCCCCAGGATTGAGGATCCATACTTTGACTCAGTGCAAGGCCCCTTTAAGAACTGGAAGGGGAGGACTAAGTTAGTGGTATCCAAGGAGGGCCAGTGGTGACTGCTCAGGTCCACGTATCTGGTGGCGCAGTGGTGGTGGCACAGGTGTGTGTGCAGCTGGAGGTTCCTGTGGAGGGCTCCCTGCCTGAGGGTCAGAGACCCCACCTTTTGTTCTTGCAGCTGTCAGGAGTTGTTGACTGACTGAGAGACCTACCAACCTCCTCCAAATCAGAACTTTGAGCTCTATGTCTCTTCCTTCTTGTTTATACTCCCAGCAAACACAGAGGTAATATTCATGTCCATCCAGGTGGCTGCCATGTCTATTACTTAGTAGATCTTTTCTTGACCCTTGTTAACATTGTGTTTTAAAAAATGGGGTTGGAGGGCCTGGTACAGTAGCCTAGTGGCTAAAGTCCTCGCTTTGCATGCACCAGGATCTAATATGGACACCAGCTCTAATATCAGCGGCTCTACTTCTCATCCAGCTCCCTGCTTGTGACTTGAGAAAATTGTCAAGGATGGCCCAAAGCCTGGGGATGCTGCACCCATGTGGGAGGCCTAGAAGAGGCTCCTGGCTCCTGGCTTCAGATCGGCTCAGCTTAGGCCATTGCGGCTACTTGGGGAGTGAGTCAGCAGATGAAAGATCTTCCTGTCTCTCCTCCTTTCTGTATATCTGACTTTCCAATAAAAAATAAATAAATAAACCTTAAAAAAATGGGGGTGGGATCGGCCTTGAGGCACAGGAAGTAAAGCTGCTGATTGTGATGCCAGTTTGATCCTGGCTGCTCCATTTTTGACCCAGCTTCCTGATAATGGCCTGTGAACTGTCCAATACGGACTGAGTTGCTGCACCCAACATGAAAGAACTAGGTAAAGCTCCTGGCTCCTAGATTCAGAGTGTCACAACTCCTGTAGTTGCAGCCATTGAGGGGGTGAGCAAGTGTTGGAAGATCTCTCTCTCTCTCTCGCCCCACTTCTATCTTCTCTATAATTCCATCTCCTAAAGAAATAAATTTTATTTTATTTTTAATTTTTAAAGATTTATTTATTTTTATTGCAGAGAGGAAAAGAGGAAGATCCTCTGTCCAATGATTCACTGTCAAAGCAGCTGCAATGGCTGGAGCTGAGCCAATTTGAAGCCAGGAGCCTGGAGCCTCTTCTGGGTCTCCCATGTGAGTACAGGGTCCCAAGGCTTTGGGCTGTCCTTGACTGCTTTCCCAGGCCACAAGCAGGGAGCTGGATGGGAAGCGGGGCTGCTGGGATTAGAACTGGTGCCCATATGGGATCCTGGCGTGTGCAACGCAAAGACTTTAGCCAGTAACTACCATGCTGGACCCAAGAAATTAACTTTAAAGGTCTTTAAAAATGGGGACATTCTCTAATAATACAAGACAAATGCTTCTCAAAACCACCCTACCCTCAACTCACGACTCTGTAAGGCCTTGGAGAAGAAAGGGTGCAAGGAGAAGAACCACAGGATCAGGGATCTTCTCCTACCACTCAGACCCCCTGCTGCCTTCACATCTGTCCTCCCAAATGTTTCCAGGCTCTGCTGCACCCCTGGCCACCTGCCAGCCCATCTGTCTGTCCATCGCTCCATCCTTCCATCTCGCCCTCCCTCCATCTAACCAACCTTTGATCCTGCTCCAATCTCTTAGCCAACATCAAGAGCTTTTTGCCTGTGCCAGGAGTGAGGCTATAAAGATGACCGGGTATTGGCACCTGCCCTCCAGCCACATTGCAGAGATTTGCCCCGCGGTAAGACTGAGATGTATTGGCACAACTGGGAGAGTAGTGAACACTGAGCTCAGAGAAGAAAGAGAGTCTTTGGGCAAACCACTAAATTCAGCCTGTTCATCTTCTGTAAAATGGTACCCATTGTACTGGTCTCAGAATGTGGCTGGTCTGCTTACCTCTGGCAGTGTCTCAAAGCACTGCAGCCATTTTATTGCCTCTCATGACTTCACGAGTCAGTTATTCAGCTGGTGCTTGGCTGATCAGTTCTTCTGCCCCGTATGGTGTCAACTGGAGTTAGTTGGTAATGTTTGGCTGACCCAGAGGGCCCCCAGAGGGCTTCACTCCCAGAGGGCCTGACACCTCAGTAGGGAGGGCTGATGGGCTGGGTCTAGCTGGGACTGCTACCTGGAGTGATCACATCTGGCCTTTCACTCCATTACAGTGGCAGCCTCAGGCTATTCAAACTTGCTACACTGTAGCCCAAGGCTCCTAAAGATAGAGTACCCAAAGAAGGAGCCAGTGTAGGTCATTCAAGTTCTGGTCAGAAACCTGCATGGAGCTTTTCTTCCCAATTCTGTTGCTCAAAGCAGACCAAGGACCTGCCCAGGTTCCAGATGAGAGGACTTGAACTTCACCCATGCATCAGTAAAAGGGAATTTTGGTCATTCTTTAATCTACCACTGAAGCCATCCTCAGAGGATAATTGAA
Organism: Ochotona curzoniae; assembly: GCF_017591425.1. Classification (NCBI taxonomy): domain Eukaryota; kingdom Metazoa; phylum Chordata; class Mammalia; order Lagomorpha; family Ochotonidae; genus Ochotona; species Ochotona curzoniae. Next base: position 5,893,582 of record NW_024466004.1, on the reverse strand, counting down.
AGCTAGCCGGAAGTTGGCAGGATTCTGACCTGGCAAGTCCCCAGGGAAACCTTTAAATGGACTTCTGACCATCTGCTATTCTGAGTGGCTGGCTAAAGGCAACCACTGACTTGATTCTTTTAGGTCCAGAGATAGCAGTCCCCGACTGAGGCTGAAGGAGCCCATCTCTCAGTCCGGATGAGCTCAGAAAGTAGCACTTAACTTCCCATTACAGGGATTCCTCTGGGCTACTAGGGACCAGTAAACATATTCCCCAGGACCAGTGTTGTGTAGTGAGCAAAGCTTCCATCTGTGCCAGCATCCCATATGGGTACCAGTTTATGTCATGGCTGCTCCACTTCTGATCAAGCTTGCTGCTAAAGTGCCTGGAAAAACAGTGGAGGATGGCTCAGGTCCTAGGGTCCATGCACCTACATGGGAGACCTTGAAGAAGCTCATGATATTCAGCAGCCCAATCCTAGCCACTGCAACATTTGAGGAGTGAACAATTAGATGGAAGATTTCTCTCTTTCCCCTGTTCTACCGCTCTGCCTTTCAGCTAAATAAAATCCTAAAAATAAATAAACAAATGAATGAATGAATAAACAAGTAAATAAATAGGAAAAGGAAATCAATGACAGTAATCACCAGGGAGCGGTATTCTTAGGGAGAGGGTGGTACCTGGCTCCAGGACACCCAAAATCCTCGGCATTCTGATGCCTTCTATCAAACAGCACAGTGCTTGCGTGTAACCTAGGCATACCCTCTCAAATACCTGCAAGCTCCTCTGAGTTACTTAAAGCCCTAAGGCAATGTAAATGCCCTGTGAATGGTTGTTGTACTGTATTGGTTAGGGAATGATAATGAGAAAATAGTATGTACACATTCTATATAGGCATCTTTTTGTGTTTCAAATATGTTTGATCTGTAGTTGCTTAAATCCATGAATGGAGACCACGCAGACATAGAATGCCCACCGCACTCACATCTTAACTTTGCTTATTCAAAGTTAGCAAGCAGGAGCTGAAGCTGTGGTTTGGCAAGCTAATCTTTGCCTATAGTGTTGGTATCTTGTATGAGCACCAGTTCATGCCCTGGCTCCTCCACTTCCCATCTAGCTTCCTGCTGATTGCTTGGGAAGGGAGTAGAGGATGGCTCACATCCTTGGGGCCCTTCAACCCATGTAGGAAACATAGAAGAAGCTCCTGGCTCCTGGCTTTTGTTTGGCCCAAAGCTCTGGCCTTTGCTCCAAACTGTTGAGTGAACCAGAGGATGGAATATTGGGGAGAGATAGAAAAAAATATATATATGCATATATAAAAATAAATATATATACATATATATACACATATTTATATGCAGAACCACCAAGTATAAATTTGCCATTGGCAGGTGTTCCAGGGACAACCTGTTAGGAGGCAAGGTGCTGTGTGAGAGCAGAGCCAGCCTGGAGGGGCTCCACGCATGGCGTCCTGGGCTCCCAGTGCCCTGAAAATGCCGATGAGCAGAAATGGCCCTGGACTGCAGATATGCTTCTCCTCACCACCACCCTCAGAGCCCACTGCTGACGTGGAAAGGACCCGTTCATTGGTTTAGAAGAAAATGGAGTTTTTCTTGATGTGACTTTGGGAGATAGCAAGGCATCCACTGAATCCTAAATATCTACTTAGAAAACATAAGCCTTCCTCTCAGCCTGGCACAGGCTCTGTTTGCCCTGTGTGGGAGGGAAAGTACTTTCACGTGCGTCTCCCACCTGGGAGCCGAACCACTTAGACGCGACTGCCTGGAATGGTTTGGCTGTGCCAGGGCTCTGTCTATTGATGGAACAGTGCCGGCCTTCCCATGACCTTCCCATAGCACTCACAGCCTGGCCCACAGGGAGGGGCAAAGTCCTTGGGAAAGGTGCAGCTGTGGTGGTATGGGCCTGTGCACCTAGTACAGAGTGAGGCCCTTGACACACATCACCTTATTTCATGCTGGCAGTGCTGGACACAACAGGGTGTAGAGGTGGTGTGTGTTGGCTGATTCCCTTTGATAATGAAATAAGCCAGATCCCAGGAATGTGGAATGGGCTGCTTAAGCCATGTCCATCCTATAGTGTGGAGGAGTCACAGCTTTTCTCCCCCAGGTCTGACCTCTGCCTTTGACCCTACTGGCAAGTGTGGGGTCTTTCCCCACCCAACTCCTCTCCTCCTGCATCTCTGGCCTTGCCCATTGCCCCCCTCCTTCTTCCCCCTCCCATCCAATTCTTACATGCACAACAGCCCCAGACCCTGGGGACTCCCTGACCCCAAGGCATGGCCTGTGCTGTGTCCCTTCTCTCCCCACACAAATGGGAGCTAAGAATGTGTGGTACTCCTGGGAGCAGAGAGGGATGTGGTTGAGGAACCAGAGCGGCAGGGTACGTTGTTCGGCTCCCATCTGGGCACACTGGGTGGCATTAGCACTGGCTTGGAAGGATGGCAATGGCCCACTCTATGGGGTCTGAGCAGCAGAGCCATCATCCTTCTGAGGCAGCATCCGAGGGGAATCATCTCTCCAAGCCCCAGAGTCATGTTGGTCCTCAGCCATGCACCCTACGGGGTAATGATGCAGCTTCCATGTACAGACTACCACCTCAAGAGAAACAACTGCTTCGCCCCTCAGACCAGGGCTCCCTGTGGACGGACTGTGTCTCGCACTCAGACTGGGGCTGCCTGAGGATGGGGCTCTGTCTCCCCCCTTCAGGCTAAAGGCTCTGTCTTAAGATGCCATGTCTTTACCTCATTATCTCTGTTTATTCCTTTGGTATTTACTCAGGGCTACAAATGCTTGTTGGCCCACAATGTGATGCAAAAACCGTTAAAATCCCTGTCATTACAGTGTATATAATGTTGTGATTAGCCACCAATAGGGGTCAATTATAAGTGCTAAGAAGCTGCCAGAAATAATGTCACTGACATGTGGGGTGGGAAGGCCTCACTGAGCAGTGGGCTGAGATTCAGCCACCTACAGGAAGGTCCTCAGACTGAAGCTTCCTGACCAAGCGACTAAAAGTGCAAAGGCCCTGAGGCAGGAGAGGGAGCAGAGAAGGCCAGGGACTGGAGCTGGTGTGTGAAGGGGCAATGAGGCCGGGGTACTGGGTGGGGAATGCATGCAGAGATCAAAAGGGCCCCATGGGCCACAATGAGGTGTGGGAGCTGGTGGGGAAAGGGGACAGATTCCCATGCCATGGGGCCTCCTGGGTTGCTCCCTGGGAATTTGACCTCTGTGTGTGAGTACTTGATCCTTGATGTCATTCCCTGGGTCCTGCCCTGGATGCAGAGCCCTGCCAGGCCCAGGTCTCCTGTCAGTACCCTTCTTGCAGTGTTACAGGCTGTGCCCACTATCACCCCCACCCCTCCCCACTCTCTGGCCCTCGGCCCAGAGCTTGTGTCCCTCCACCCCCAACTACCCACCCTAGGGCCCGCTGACCAACATGGATCTTAATGCGGCTGGCCAGGGGCAGCCTTCCCTGAACCCTGAGCTTCCATCACCACCACAGCGAACTCCCACAAAGGGGGCGAGGGGGTGCCCATCATCACATGTCTTCTTTGCAAACCTGTAACTAATCAGCGTGATGAATCTGTCACGCTTCGGCAGATAGCACAGGGCCCAGTTGGCTGCTTTGCCCAGCTTCTGTTTGGTGGAGACAATCTGTGCTCTTGGCAGGGCTGCAGTGGCTGCAGCGAATGCAGCCAGGACTGCCCAGGGACTCTGCTGGACAATCTGAGCCAGGAGCTGAACAAAGGCCTGTGGGGGAGGGGGCTGGGCCCTTTGACCTGGGGCTGTGGGGGAGGCTTAGGGATAGATTTGCAGATTCATTTCTTTGGGTGATGAGCCCCTTAATTCTACCAGTTAGAACCCTTTTTATTGTAGATGACAGGATCTCTAGTTTAATCTTCTATAATATGACAATTTATTGGTTTTATCACTGAAAATTTCAGAGTAATACTGGCTTTGGGTATGGTTGGATCCAGGTTACCACAGACAAACCACAAGAAACAGAATGGAGGAAGGACCAGGGAAACATGGAGAGGCTGGGTACTCCTGGGTGAGGAAGCAGGAAGCCATGTGCCAGGAAAGTAGCCACAGAATATCCACTTTTCCCTTGGAATCTCCTTTCCTGGGGCAGTAAATGCCTTTACATTTGTCTCAGAGCATGGGGGTCAACCTACCCCAGCTCTGGGGCCAATGCAGGTCAACCTACCCCAGCTCTGGGGCCAATGCCTAAGTTGGTGTATACAATTGTTTGGGAATACAGCTTGTTCTCTTTCTGCAAGTTATGCACAACTGCTTTTGCACTTCTGCCCTCTGACCTGTAAAATGTAAAACATTTACCATGTAGCCCTTTAGGAAAGAAGTCCACTAAGCTTCAATACAAAATGTTGGGGCTAGGAGGGTGTCAAATGTGTCTACCCTATACCTCTGTATAGATGTAAGACCCACCACAGAATCTGAGTGCCCAACCCAAACAAGGACCTAGCTTGCTGCTGAGGCTGGATGGGGTCTAGAATTCTCTGGTTCTTTTAGGATTCTTTCTTTTCCTTCCTTCCTTCCTTCCTTCCTTCCTTCCTTCCTTCCTTCCTTCTTTTCTTTCTTTCTTTAATATTGAAAGAAGAAAGAAAGATCTTCCATCTGCTGGCTCACTACCCAAATGCATGCAACAGTCAGAACTAAGCCATGTCAGATCCAGGAGCCTGGAATTCAATCTGGATCTCCTGTGTGGGTGGCAAGGATCCAGCTAATGGAGTTATAATCTGCTACCTCACAAGATACACATTGGGAGGAAGTTGGAATTGGAAGCAGAGTGAGGACTCAAGCATAGACATTCTGATAGGGAATGTGAGCATTGCAGGCTGCATCTTAGTCACTGAGCCAAAAGTCTGCCCTGGAAGCCAACCTGCTAGCCATAGCTGCAAAGTCACTCACACTGGCACACTGACTGAGAGGTCAGTGGGCTGGGACTGAGATGTGGTTGAGCGTGTCTGGGATCCACAAGATGGTCAGGACCTGACTCCCCAGGGGACAGACAATATCAGTCCCCTGTAGATGTGCAACTGGACCCCAGCCCCTGCCCCTTGCTAGCTCTCCAGTGGTTGTCTGGGAGAGGAGAGCAGAAGCGGTATTTTTATAACCCTACATCATGGCCATCCAATCATGTGAGAGGTCAATGAAAGGTTCCAATCTGGCTGCACTTTCTGTACTGGATGCAGGATTCCCTAGGATGAAAGTCAACAGGCAGAGCAGGATTACTTAGTAATAACACAGGCAGCGTTTTGCCTGGGCCAGATGCTGTTCCAGTCCTTTACCTCTATGTGCTTGCTCTTCATAACCATCTATGAGGCAGATGTAGGCTCACAGGACAGACTATACTAACAAAGCCTGAAGAGGTTATGTAACTCATGCCAGGCCACACAGCGTATGCCCATCAGGGTCTCTGCCAAGGCACTTCTGACACTTCTTGGGGCTTATTGGGCGTGTGCTTAAGCAGAGGGAGAAGGGGTATGGGTACGGAGAGCTGGCACATTGGGATGTACACCTAAGACCTGGGGTTGGGATAGCCTCACCCTGTCCAGGGAGAGCTCTGGGACCAAGACTGCCCATTTGAGGGGTTCTTCTGGGCAGAAATGCCCAGATCCTAGCATGCTTGCCAACCAAAATCACCAAATAGGGCTGACTCAGAGGAACTGGCCTCAACTCCAGAGCTGAAGTGGGCGTTGAGATTCTGTCTTCCCTGTTTCAACAGTTAATTTGGCCTTGAAAGGGTTCTAGGAGGCCTATCAAACCATGTGGCAGGCAGCCAATGACCTCACATCCACATGCCTGCAGTCTGGGGCCAGGGGCCAGTGTACTTGACTCTTGTGCTTCACCCCTTAGGGAAGTGCTAGTCTGAGGAGTCCCAGATTTGCCACCACCACCAACTTCATGTCTGGGCAACTCACTCTATTCACTCGTTCACTGAGCACTTGCTGGGTGTCACGTCCTGTGGTAATATGGAGACTATAATGCCATGACCTCATAGAACCTTCCACCTCAAGGTGGAGGACCACAGCAGCTCACAGCAATGCCATGCAGTCTAATCAATGCTGGAATGGAGAGCTTGCCAGTCACCACATAGTACAGAGTTATGGTGCTATCATAGACTCACCTTCTCTGTCTGACAAAGGAAAGGTTAAACTCAAGGGTCTGTACGGCTCCTTTCCACTCTATGCAGTCAGCTTTGCAGCCAAGTGGAGACATTTCAGAATCAGTTCCAGTGGGTCAGGAGTCAGACTCCTGTGTAGCCCAATGTGAGACCCTCACCTTGGCTGTGCAAACCAGACTCCGGGTGCTGCAGCCCCATTCTGCTTCCCACTTCGTCTCCAAACTGTGACCAGTAAGCACTCAGAGAAAGATTTGCTTTATGTTACTGGGGCCTGGACACCAGGCCTCTGCTGCTCCAGCCTCAGTACAATCCTCCATCTTTGCCTCCATCCAGACACTATGAGTGCCAGAATCAGGCTGAGAGCCAGGTCAGCCGGGCAGGCAGGCAGCAACCATTAAAGAAGAGCCATTCATCAGCAGATGGATGAGTCCTACAGAAAGCAGCTGATGCATTTGGAAAGCTGCTCACCCAGAATTCCCAGAGTGCTTTCAGCCCAACCAGCCATGCCCAGCCCTGCTCAGAAGTATGACCTTGAAGAGGTCCCTTCTCCTGCTGCAGTTTAAAGCCTCCAGGCAATTACACAAACAAACCTTCCTTCTGCACTTGGCTCTGAGATAAGCTTGGGCATGACCTGTGGGGGAAGGTGCTGTACTCTCCATCAGACCAAGTGTTCTTCCCCCAACACCCCAGCTCAGACCCCACAGCTGGGTTATTCAATCAGCATGACCCAAGTACTGTCAAGGTAGACTCTTGATGAGATAATGCCTGTGATCCTGGAGGATTCCAGTTGGTGCATTCATGTGGGAGACATCAACAGCTATACACATCTGGGCTCCCACCACCAGACAGGGGTTGGGCAGGCTTACTGCTTAGAGGTTCTCATATAAATGCTACGGGACCTGGTGGCTGACCAGGAAATTTTCCAGAAACTTTGGGCATCCTTGGTCTGTAGATTCCTACTGCTCTCTTTCCTCCTTTCTCTTGCAGGTGTAACAGACTAGTGCTGTCCCCTGGACCTACTACTGCCTCATGAACCTGCAGTCCTGCACCTGCATATTCACCCAACTGCAATAAAACTGGGGAAGGTAACATGCCCACAAGACAGGCAGACTCTTCTCCTTGCAGCTAGTCCTTAGGCAGTACAGCATGCCAGCCATCAACACAGCAGATCCATTGTCATGGGCCTGTGAGTCATGTTGAGATGCTTTCAAGTACGTGGGAAGATGGGTGCAGGTTGTAGGCAAATTTGTGCCATTCTCCAGGGGAAGCTGAGCATGGCTGTATTTTGGTATCTGCTGGGAGTAGGGCACATGTTTTTGTTCTTAGATGAGCCAGGCCCCACAGTCCACCCTATCTTCCCTCGTGCTGGAGGTCAGGCCTGCTGCACTGTCAATTCCTTCTTGTGTTCCTCAGCCTGGCCTGTCAGTCTCTGCCTGTTTTGTTCTCTCCTTTGCTCTGTTTCCCTCCTGCCTTTTTTCCCAGCTCTGATTCTCCCTTCCCTTTTCTGAAGCTCCACTGTCTAGCACATCCACCACCATGCCCATTGCCTCCCACCAGGAAGGTGTGCCAAGTTCTAGTTGTCTTGAGGTGGTTCTCCTGACCCTTTGTCCACCTTGTGGAGGTCCTGTCCTGTTTCCCTTGCCTCCCTTCCAAGGCTGTGTCCTTACTCCTAGGATTCTAGGTTTCCCCTAGAAGGATTTAATTAACTGAAGTAGCCCAGGGTACAGCCACCAACCCTTCCAGCTGCTTTGTGAGAATTAGCTCAAAGTGCTCCTTCCATATGTCCCGATACATAGTCGGGAGGCTGCAGCCCCTTGCCTGAGCCAGACCGTCTGGTGTACAGTGCCTACAAGACAGGCATGACACATCCCAGTTCTCAGTCGGGGGAAGCCAGAGGGGCCGGCTGTTCTGAAGTTCTTGCCTCTAAGTTCTGCCTTAGCCCTCATGCTGTGCGCTCCCAGACTTGGAGGTCATGGGTTGCAGGAACCAGGAGATGAACTACGGGCACTGAAACTAGGAGGTCAACATCCAACAGCCTGGTACTGCCCTCTTTCTTCCTCCTTTCCCTTCCCATGACACCATGGGGAGACCTGTCCAGAGTCCTCCCCAAAGTTTCATTGCTTTCCTTGGTCAGCAGGGGATGGAGGTGTGGAGCTGGGGTGGGTCTTGACTGGGAACTGCCTGATTTTGGGGGTGTGCTTTGCGCATACCTCCAACCCATGCTCCAATGCTCCCATCTTCTGCTATAGGAGCACTTGGGAGCTTCTCCCTGTGTGATGTCCAGCCTTAGCCAGGCAGCTAGGACCCTGCCTGTGCCAAATTAGTGTATGTTACCCTGCAAAATGAAAGGGCTGGGTTGAAGGATTGCTCAGGTCCCTTCTAGTTCTGACGAGCAAAGCTCCTGGAAGCCCCAGAATCCCTGGAAGCCCTACTTGTGAGTAGATGAGGAAAGAGGCAGCACTTGCTAACAGCCAGGAAAAGAGAAGGGAACTGATAAGCAGGTCCAATCTTCCCAACAGCTCCTTTTGTCACAGAGAGAGGTCAGAGGGCTGCAGGTGCCCAGCTGGGGCAGCATCATGCTCAAACTCAGCCCTTTGTGCAGGATGTGCACTCCCAGAGCTGTGTTCCATGCTAAACTCTACCTAAATCAAACCATACTTGAGTGAAGACTTTTTTGAACTCAGTTGCTTTTTCCAAAAAGAGGAGTTGTGTAGAAAAGTTCACTTGATAAGAACAGGGGACTGCAGATTGGAGCCAGCCAACGTGCTTGCTTTGACTGAGCAGGAAGGAGGCAATGGGAGAATACATGCCATCTCTCTCGGTACTGTTTCCTGCTGGAGCTTACCCTTGCTAGGGACTCCAAGAAGCCAAAGAGCAAAGGGACATGGCGTACTACGTTATGGCTTCCAGAGGGCAGAGGGTGCCAAGGGCTGGTTCTGGTACAGAGAGCAACAGAAGGTATTTCTTACCAAACAAGCTTAAAAGTCATCACTGGGGTGAGGGAGGTCATTTGACCTGGCAGTTAAGACAGTGTTTGGGGTACCGGGTTCAATGCCTGGCTCTACATTCCATGGGAAGCAGCCTTGATGGCTCAAGCAGTCAGGTTCTCGTCACCCATGGGTGAGACCTGGATTGAATTCCTAGCTCACAGTTTGGCCTGAGTCAGTCCTAGCTGTTGTAGATATTTGGAGAGTAAACTAGCAGATGCAATTGCTTGCTCCTTTTTTTCTCTTTCCCTTTCATAAATAAGTAGCCATTGCCCATAAAGAAACTTAGTGGCATTTGGAGTGGATGTAAGTTTGTACTCAGCTAGTATGAATCCTGGCTCAGCTGTTTGCAAACTGAGTGACCTTGGCCTCCACGCATATCGGAAGAGAGAATACAGAATGTTGAGTTTGTGGCTTAGCCTGGGGCTTGGCAGGAAGTGAGGGCTGGCATCTGGGGTGCTCAGAAAGGCCAGCATTAGTCCTGGCTCATAAATGTCATTGTAGGAGTGATTCATTGAGGGCAACATCCCTCAGCATGGCGGTGCTGGGTAGATCTGGGTCCACCCATGTGTCTCAATGGGATGCTAGATGACGCTTCTTTCTTTTCCATGTTCTTCCCCCAGCCTTGGGTTACTTGTTTCTTTTTTCAGAAAATTATTAATGGAATGGCTTATGCATTACGAAGTGTTTAGTTCTGGAGAATGCACTGGTCAGTTGTTGACAGAATTTACTGAGAAATCAAGCAGCAAAAAGGATTAAAGCCAGTAGAGAGGAGTGGTTGGGGACAGTAGCCTGGCCAGAGAGTCTCAGGCAGGTGTATGTTTTCTGTGTGATTCCCATGAGCTATGACCATTTCTGGAAGTGAGGAGGGAAGGGAGATGGCCAGGCAGCTTTTTCTGGGTCTGAAGCTGTGGGTTGGGCTGAGCCTGGTCTTGTCCCCTTGTCCCTGTTCTGGGGACATGGCCAATAGCTTCCTACCCAGTATCCCAGCCTGAGTTCCTAGTAAAAAGTCAGAGTAGTCTCTCCTCCAAGATCATCGGGATCCCTGACCTCACAGGGCAGTGCTGAGACCCTGTTCTGTGGATTACTGCATGTGTCTTGCAACCTTGCCACATGCTACCAGACTCAGCCCGGTTGGACATATACTTCATGCCCAGGTGTTGCTTCAGTATCACTACCCATGCATATGGGGCCATGGCTAATTAAACCACGGTCACTGGAACACGAGTCTGGAGGTACCACCACACTCCAGCAGAGGGGAGGAGGCGAGGAGCTGTTAAGTGATTGATGGGCGGCACGCAACTCCAACACGGGGACACTGGACGAAGGCAAAGCTCATGTCTTGGGATCTATTAATTTATTTATTGTTAGATTTATTGATTTTTATTGTAAGGCAGATTCACAGAAAGAAGGAAATACAGAGAAACAGATTTTCTGTCCGTTGGTTCACTCACCAAACAGGCTCAACAGCCAGAGGTGAGCTGATCTGAAGCCAGGAACCAAGAGCTTCTTCTGGGTCTTCCATGAAGGTGCAGAGCTTTGGGTCATCCTCTACTGCTTTTCCAGGCCACAAGCAGGGAGTTGGATGGGAAATTGAGTAGCTGAGGCATGAATTAGCACTCTTATGGGATCCTGGCCCATGCAAGGTGAGGATTTAGCCACTGGGCCATCACGCCAGGCCCATTCCCAGGATTTCATCACACTGCTCAGAACACCTTGCAGTTTCAGACTTACACACTCTTTCTGTAATTGGGACCAACTGACCCAAGTCATCACAGAACCCATAGAGAGAACTGTAAATAATGGGTGAACCCCTTTACTCAAACACTAGACTTTCCCTCTGTCCAAGTAAATCAAGCCAAATGACTCAGGCTGCCATCTGTGTAACACATCTTCCTTGTTTTCTCATCTGGGGACATGGCAATGGCTGACGCTTGCAGGGATGGTTACAGAAGTATGGACATAGCATGGGCATGTGAAGAGTCTGGCCTGGCCTGGGTATGTCTTCTTCAGGCAGCGCCCTGGCATCCTCCAGCACAGATGCAGTTTTTCTTGTAAACAAGGCAGTCCCTGTGGTGTGAGTTCTTGCCTCGCATGTCAAAGCTGTTGATGCCCCTGATGGCTGTCCATGACACTGTTACAGAAACTGATCATTACACCTGGTGCTTAGCCTTGGAGGAAGCCAGAGAAGACGACTGCTCTGTGGGATCCTTCAGCGTGTGCTCCTTTGCATTATAATCAGGAACTTCACACACACTCCAGCTAGGCACACACATGCCCATGCACACACACACTGAGTTCCTGAGCAGGCCTGTCACTGGGGCTTGGGGACAGATGCAGGCCTTAGTGCAGCAAGCCAAGAGCACTGCCTTGACAGGGGTGACAATATGGTGGCTTGGGGGTTGTCCTCTACACAATGCAAAGAAAGCACTGAGAGCTGGCTGATGTGGATTTTTAGAACCAGATTTCTCAGGCTGGACAATAATCCAAGTGTCAGCATCTTACAGCTGGATGGCCTCCAGTAGACTCTATGCTTCCTGTGTCTTGAGTTTTTCACCTAAGAATGGAGACTGTGAGATGTGGCAATGAGGTTGTCATGCATGAGTCAGTGCAGGTCAGAAGACCACAAGAAGGTCTGGCATGGGGTAGGCAGCATCCCATTGATGAGTGGCTTTAAACACTGCAGAAAATGCACATGATGAGAAAAGGAGGTGTAGCTTCAAGAAAGCTTTCTACCAAGACAAGCTAAATTCTTAAAAAATGTATTAATTTGAAACTCGTAGTTTTGGGCAGGATCACGGAGACAGGACAAGAAGAGAGAGAGACAGAGCTCTTTCATCCACTGCAATGACCAACACAGGCCAGGCCAAAGGCAGAAGCCAAGAGTTTCTTCTAGGTCTTTCACATGGTTGGCGGGAGCTTAGATACTTGGGTTGCCATCTGCTGTTTTTCCAGGCTATTAGCAATGAGCTGTATTGGAAGTGGAACAGTCTGGACACAAACTGATGGCCATATGGGATGCCAGCACTGCAGGTTGCTACACAATCTGCTATACCACAGCGCCGCCCCAGTGAGCTGTTAGGGGCCCCCTTGTAAATGAGCTGTCATTACCTTTCTCATGATTATCCATGTCTCATTTTTTCAGTCTTCTGTCTGTCCTATTTGCCTCATGGACCAGACAGGAAAGGAACCCAGGCCCAAGAGAGGAAGGAAGGAGGGAAGGAAGGAAGGAAGGAAGGAAGGAAGGAAGGAAGGAAAGAAGGAAGGAAGGCTAACATGCATTCATCATTATTGTTGCTTTCCCACATGTACCACTGCAAATAGGATTTAACAACAGTTCTAAATATCCTTGCATTTCACCTAAGCAGAATAAAATTCTCTGGGAAAGCCAGGTGAGAAAAGAGCAAGAGCAAGATAAGCTGGCAGGACCCTTTTTGTGTGGTCCTGGGAGTAGTGGGGATTTCCTGCAGATGGCAGTCATTTTGGCTGTGAGCTGACTTCTTAAAAACAGGATCGGTTGGTTGCAAAACACAGTGCCCAGTGGGAAGTCAGTTGCAGAACAGATGCACCTCCCGGCAGAAGGTTGAAGGAAAGAAGGCAGAAGTGGGAATGCCAGCTGTGTAATTCCGTTTACATCACTCACAGAAGCTGCCCACTGTGTTAGAAGTCAGGGAAATGCCCAGGCAGAGAGTAGAGAAGGGTCCGCGCCCTGATTACACTCTGTGTCTCAGTCTGGATACTGAGTGAGTGTGTTGTGAATTCATCAAGGTTCACATTTAACGTCAGCTGAACATGGACCTACATGAGGCTGCCTCAAGATATGCGTGGAACTGAAATCACCTTTGTAAGGTCTCCAGAAAGTTCATGAAATATCATGTATAGGTTGAACAATATTTTTTGCACTAAAGTAAGCCGACTTGTAAAGTTCCTTTACATATGTGTCATTGAAAATTCAAACTAGGCAGTTTCTGGTGGACAAGGCCCTGAAGCGTCTAAGTAACACTAATGGCTAACGACCAAAAACAGTAACTAACCTTATTGACTAAGTACGTTCCAGCAGGTGATGGCTGCTGACCACGCCAGTTATGTTCAGGGTCGCTGAGCCCCAGATGCCTTGGTTTGCTAATACCCACACTGGTCCCTAGCCATGTAGCCCAGAATCTACACATAAATGGAGAGAGGAAGGGAGAGGGGGAGTGAGGGATGAAAGCAAGTCACTGAATTGTCACCAGTCATCCTATTTGACATCCTAAAACCATTTTTGTCTCCTGTCTAATTCCTGCTGTACTTATAGGCGGTTCCAAGCGGCACTTAATTGCTTTCCGTTGCTAAGTTTAAAGCGTCCTGTCAGTCGGGCCTGTGCCTCCAAGCTGCACAATTGTTCAGCACAATTGAGGAATGAAGAGACAGACTTGTGCTTCCAACAGGAAAACAGCTTAGAGTGGGAAGAGGGAGGAGGGGAAGAGGTGAACTAGCACTAAATTGCTATGGGATGAGATATGGCTTCCCACACTTACTGTTCCCACCTGCCCATACTGGGAGACCTTAAACCCAGCAACTGGAGAGAAAATGAACAAATGGCTTCAAAATGGATGTATTTCCTACCCCCACCCTCTCCAGCTCCAGGTCCTTGATTCTGTGGCCCAGTCCTCTCCTGAGGCCTCTGTCCACCTGCTTGGACTCTTTGCTTCGGCAGACAGCCTAACACATAGCAAGTGCATCACCGAGTTCACACCGATGCAGGCCCTGCCCAAATACTGGCTTCTTTTGGAAAGGCTCCAGATGGAGTCCCGGGGAACCATCCCTGTCTTCCAATTTCAGAATCTATTTACAAGTCCCCCTGGAATCGTTGGGGGCACGGCTTTGTAGCCCCTTGGGAGGACTGCTTCCTTGTTGCTGCTTGTGCTACACAGAGTCAACATTCAATGAATAATGAATTATAATAATAACTTGAGGAAATTTATGCCCTAGCATCAACTGGGTCCAAAACATAAAGGGAAAACTTACTGTAAATTATAGCCTGGGACTAGCTAGTGAGTAATGCTGGCATCTTTCTCTAGAGACCGCCAAATCAACTCATTTAAGTTAATAAATCGCACTTGACTCCGTATCTGAACAGCGGGCTTATTTATGTGTCTCAGAAATGGCCAAGCTATCCGAGTAAGAGAACAGAACGATTAGGGCTCCTCCTTTGCCCAGAGATGCCCAGATGCTGCCTGAGTTCACTCACTCTCCATTGGGCTGCACACTGGAAAGGAAAAATAATGAGACTCATGCGGATGAAAGGATTGCTTCCAAATCTATATGATGTCTCGTATCTGAATTGTTTGCATTTTTCACTTCCATTTATGATTTATTTATTTATTTATTTATTTATTGCCTTTCCTGGATTCAAGCCTGCAACTTACACATGACTTCCTTGAAGAAGGTCCTGGCAGGCTCAAGACCAAGAAATGTAGGTTTGTTGTGATGGATTCATTTCTGAAGACTCCTTGCACTCAGGGCAGATATTATAGATTTTTTTAACAAATATTATGCATAACACGACCAGTAGGAAGGGGTTTGGTGTGCAGGCTACTTTAGTGTCTGGGTCTTAGTTAGGGTTAGGTAAGATTCTGAAGAAGAAGCAGTATTGGGCCCTCAGAGGGCTCACGGCAATAGCTCTTTAACAATAGCAAGGAAAACATCTTAATATTTCCATAGTACAAATGGCCAAAGATAGGCCTTCTCCTGCCTGTGCACTGAACAATGAAGAGGTGGGGCAGGGAGAGGGTTGTGCTCTTTTCCCTCTTAGCTTATTCTCCACAGACTACCCTGATCCATTTCCCATTCCTCCCACCCCCGCCTAGTTGCAGTACAATGAAATTCTCATGCTGATATCTGAGATCTGCTCAGATATCATGGGTTAAGGACTGATTTTCCCACATGCATCACCAGTCACAAGCTCTGAGATTCCATCCACAGCAAGTTTCTGACCAAGCCGCCTGCAAAGTAGTGGGCTTCTGAGACCTTCTCCAGTGTGTCGGTTCACCAGAACTGCTCCCAGAATGCAGGACAGTGCTGTCCTGGACAGTCACAGTGCATGGGGAGGCACACAGGGGAAAGTCTAGGAGGATCCAGTGGGTGAAGCTTCAGAGTCCTCAGATTAGATGTGTCACCTCCTAGAATGTTGGTATCTGCTGCCAGCCAGGGATGCTCTCAACAGCTCCTGCAAGCAGAGTTTTCATCAGGTAAGCATGGTTGGATTCACACAGGCGGCAGGACTGAACACAATCATGTGACTGGACTTCAGGTCAATGTCCTACACCCTTCAGATCATGCTGAGGTGCATCAGGTTGAAGCAGTGCTATCCTGGAGTGTGGGATGTGCTAACCAAAAGATCTTTGAGCCAATAGTCCACTTCCTGTGGATGGATTCCTCTTCAGCCAATCTACACATATAATTCTTGGTGGGATCTTTCTCCCTTAGGATCTGTCCCTGGATTAAAGATGAGTGGCTTTTATCCAAAGAGGAATTTTCACTTGCAGCCTTCCAGCCTCAGGTTGGAAAAGCCGTGGATTCTTCATATATTCCCACACCCCACTCCGCACAGGCCACCTGTGTGTAGGCAGTTGTGTATTTGTGTTTGCTTGTCTCCCTGTGTAGAGGGTGCTCATGGAAACAGAACTGCTCTTGCTCTTCTGTCTTACCATCATGCTTGAATTCATTTTCACCCTCATGACTGGGAAATTTCAACCAGTGACTTTACGGGGGCTGTTTCAGAAGTGGGTGGACCAGAAGAGAAGCATCTGGTCTCCTAAGCATTCTGGCACTGCAGCAGCAGGAGAGATTTTAGCTGAGCCCAGGGAAGGATGTTCTGAAAGTCAGGGGAGCCAGTGACAAAGAGACAGGTAGTAGAGGAACTAATCAAATTCAAAGAGGCAAAAGATCTTCAGGATTTCAGGAGACCCAGTTGAGGGGTGTCTTACCACCAGGAGTCAGTAGACAGCCCTGCAGCTTTGAGCCTATTTCTCCCAGTTGCTCACCCTGGCCACTACGAGTAACTGGAGCTGATCATTCCTGGTGACAGGTCTGCCCTATGTATTGTGGCAGTCTGCAGCAACCCTGGGCTAGCCTGGCAAGTGTCCATTGCATTCTCTTTCCCTGAGGGTAGAGAAAGTGCCTCCATTGGCAAATGTCCCAGGGGTAGGAAACCTGTTCCATGTTGGGATTGGATGCCATAGATACACTGTGAGCCCAAGCATATCTGTAAAGTCCAGTGTCCCTGAAATCTGAAACACCACCCCACAGCACACACACGCACACACACTGCAGAATCGTGGTGGGGCCTGACCCTGGGAGACATCACATAGACAAGGCCAAAGTGCCCTTGGTCGGCTCTCTTCAAATCACTTGCCTTCCAGACCAGCTGTCAGGATCTTCAAGGATTATCTCCTCTGGGGACTCCGTGCTCTGATTTGGCAGTTGCAGGTAGGGACACACTCTGGCTTGTGTCCCTCCTATTTGAAAACCAGTGGCCCAGCCAAGCATCTCTAGAAAACCAAGGGCGCAGGTCAGAGCCAATACATGGAACTGCTGCTACCCAGAATCCCAGGATGAGTTAATCTGAGATATTCTCTTCTGGAGGTCTTGTGAGAGAGTGGTAAGTGTCGCAGGGTCACACAAGGGGAAGACTGAATCCCATGTTTCTTTCAGATTGTAATATTTTTATTCACCCTGGATTTTTTTGCATGAGTTTTGATATTTTAGAAATTTTGCATTAAAATACTACTTGAGGTCTTTTTTGCGGGGCTGCTCCCATTAAATATGGTGCCCTAGCAAGTGTCTCGTTTACTTCACCCCAGTGTTTAACGATCACCAAGGTTTAATGACATAAATCCAAGGAGGGAGGAACATGGCAGAGACCCCAGGTACTAGGTACTGCACGGTCCCTGCAAAGGGGCTGCTCAGCAGGAAAGCCCTGCAGATGAACTAGACCTGGCTTCTCAGCCCATTCATTCTCAGTGAATGAATGGTGCTAGGAAACTAGGCATAATGCATTCATTTATTCACAAATGATTCTCAGAGCACCTGCTCTGGAGAGATCAATGCCAGGGAAGACAACATGGACACACATGAGGCTCAAGGCCAGCAAGCAAGGCTACCCCAAGCACCACAAAGAACCGCAGAAGCTGTGATTCATTTAATTTGATCTGTGGGGACAGAATCTAAAGCAAGATTCATTCTCAACACGAGAGTGCTTGTCAACTCAAGGGTTATTTTCCAAGTTCGCTAGTTAGACTGCCAGCACCACGGTGGTGAGAGATGAGCTGCAGAGTCAGCTTTATTTCCCTTCATCCCTGAAGCAGTAGCCCGGGGACTTCTTACATCCTTCATACAGTGAGGCTTGGTCGGCTGGAAACAGTGAATGAAACAATGGCTGCACAATTAGAGGAACTTCATGCATAAAAAGCCCAGAGTGTGAATTTTTTTAATTGGCTACTCTCTTTATGTGTTTTTATTGGGGCTTTTAAAAAATCATTATTATTGAAGGAGGAGGAAGTTTAGAGAAGACCTAGAAACTAGCGTGCTTGTGAACAATAGTCAATTTCTCATTTTATGGTTGAAAAACAGGCTCAGAGAGTGAGTGCCAGTGAATTACTTGGGACTCCAATCTTCCAATCTATGAATCAAAAACAGTGTAGAGGTGGCGGCGAGAGGAAAAACAAGAGCAGGCTTGCCCCTACTTCTCTAGTTGCACAGGGACACGCACCGCCTTCTTCATTGAGAGATTAATTATGCAGCAGCTCATCCCTATCGCGGTGATAAGTGGTGCTAATAATCAAGCATTTGCTTTGTCACAGGAGATCGGGCCCCTTGTGGCTGGTGCCAGGTGTTCCACACTCTGGGATGCAGAGACTGGGAAAACTCACAAGGAGTTATACTGGGACTGAATGAGACTCCCAGCCTCCACCTCAGCACCAGAAGCACCTGTTCTTTCACAGTTTACACTCTGGAAAGGTGCTGGCAGTGGTGATGGCGGTGGTAGGGTGCTGGGAGGGATACGAAACCCACTTGTTTTTATGGCTGGGGAAATTGGCCTTTGGAAAGACTTGGCTATTCGCCCAAGGGCAATTTGCTGAGAAAATGCTGGCAGAGTCTGCCTGGAGTCTTATATTTCTACCCACACTGAGCTTTGCAGCACGGATCGTGCCCTTATGAGACACAGTCAAGGGTCTTATGCAGTGGGGCTGTGTGAGCTGATCTCCCATCCAGGACCAAGTAATCTCTACTGAGCTCCACTGGTGCCAGTACAGCCTGCTTCTGAAACACACAACATACTCCCTGAAGCCCCTGTGCCAGAAAGTTGCTTCTCAGTGCTCCCCTGTTCATTCTCTCTGAGCGTACACAACCTGTGTCTCCTGCAACACTCCCCTCATGAAACACTCCTTCATAGCCCCAGTGTTGAGCATGGTGACTGGCTGAACCTGCATTCAGGAAACTTTAGGTCCTTGCCCCAAGCCCAGGCTTCTGTGACAACCCAATACTTCAGCCCATCCACTTCCTGGGTGTTACAGTGGAAGGGTCTGTATCCTGGAAATAGAAGATTGCAAATGTGAATGTGTTAGGACAGGGGGAAAGCCAACCTGGTGGTCTGTAAGGGACTCCAGCTCCCACCTGCAGGAATCTCAGGAACCTGTGGACTTAGCACTGCTTCACCAGGAGAAGCAAAGATCTGGATTTCCGCATGGCATTTTCAGTTTTGTCCCTGTGCCTTAAATTTGTCTTTGCAAAAAGACATTGTGGGAGGTGAGTGCTGTGGCTTAGTAGGTTAAACCTCTGCCTTTGGTGCCTGCCTCCATATGGACACCAGTTCAAGTCCTGGCTGTTTCACTTCATGATCCAGCTCTCTGCTAATGCACCTGGAAAAGCAGTGGAAAATGGCCCCTACTCCCACACGAGTGACCCAGAGAAAGCTGTAGGATCTTGGCTTCAGACAACTCTAGTTCTAGCTGCTGTGACCATTTGGGGAGTGGAACACTGAATGGAAGATCTCCTCTCCACTCTCTGTAACTCTGCCTTTCAAATAAAAATAAATAAATCTCAAGAAAGAAAGAAAGAAACTGCAGCCAAATCAAGAAAAGCAGAGGTTGGAGCTATCCAGTCGTGAACAGGACATGAGAAGTGCTAAGAAGCAGGCAGGGTGGGTGTGGGCAGTAGGTGAGGGGCTCCTGGCATCCTCCACCATCTTCTCCTCACCTCCCCTTGCTCCTTGTTTAGGGAATAGAGGGGTATCCTGCTGGCCAGGCTGTGTTCAGTGTCCAGAAGCAGTAACTCCTGCCCCTGTGTTCTTGGTGTCACTGCTCCACCTCACCACTTTGTTTCCTTCCCTGTGGGGAAGCGACAGGAAAAGCCCATGAAGCTCCACGCATTCCACGGCAGGCAATGTGCATCTCTAGTGTCTTCTCTACAGCTCTCCGTGTTTTCAATTACTGCCTAACACACCTCCAGGGGCCCAACCAAGCAGGGGGATTAGAAGAATAATGAGTTTAAATTATTGAGTTTTTCCCCCCACCTGTCTTTCTTGTGTGGCAGTATTGAATCTAATCCAGGTCTAGATGCCATAGACGATACATGCAGGTTATTCCTAATGGCTGATCTCATTTTCAAATTGATACGCAAATTCACCGTCTGAGCTGAGGAAGGCAAGTGAGGAATGGCATGGATGGGAGAAGTGGGCACAGGGAAGGAGTTGTGGGGGTGTGCTTCAGGGCTTTTATTTTCCTTGGAGTCTCATCAGAATTGTTGTAGGAGAGGAATGGAAGGGAGGGGTTGATGAGAAGGCAAATTGCTGATGAACAGAGTCCACAAGCGTCCTGTGTCTCCCTCTGCATGGGGCTGCAAGATCTTTGAGCATCAGAGCAGAAGAATCCATGCCCATCTTACAGGTGAAGGAACTGAGGCCAGCACATTGGGAACAAGGATGTGATGACAATGCCAGATCCTCGAGAATCCCCTGTGCCAGCAGGAACGCTAAAGATGAGTCTTCTCTGGCTGGCAGGGAGTGAGGATTCCTTCCACTTTAGACTCTGAAAAGTCGTGCTTTGTGGACCAGAAGCAAACGGCTATGGATGAAATTCTCTCTAGAGCCATCACTAGTGCTTGGTCACAGTACAGACTGGCCAGATGACTGTGTTGAACAGTGAGGTTATGAATATGGGGTGCACCAATAGATACCTAGGCTGTGCCAATTCTCGGGGTAGGGACCAATGATAAGTAGTTGTCCTATGTGATCATTTAAAGACCACTTGACAAATAGGGATGTGAGACCCAGGGGAGAGTAGTGGACTACTGGTGCATGGAGATCCCAGGGTTTCTAGCACTGTCCTTGGACCCTTCTGTCTCACAGGTCAGCCTTTTTGCTTCCAGGCTCGCAATCCATGGTTGCATTGGGTCTGGATTCCCTCCAACTATTTGGAAAGGGCTCATGGAGCAATGAGGTGGCATCACTCCTGCTCTTCCTAAAAGAAGAAGTACTGGGAATGAAGAGGCCACTGGCTGCAGATGACCCACAGCTAGAGAGATCAAGCGTGGCCGGTCACCTGCTGGGAGCTGAGCCCAGGCATGGTGCTTCCTCCCCCTAGCCCAGAGAGTGCCACCTGCAATGCTTCATTAGACAGGATTGTATCAGCAGGTGCCATGCTCTGCCAATCTTCTTGTTGTTTCCTTTATTATGTATTTATCCTCCTGTCTTTTCCCTTCTCTGGCTGCGGTCCCTGCTGCCATGGCTGTGTTTTTAATTCTGGGGCCTTTGAATGCTGGGGGAAGAGAGGCGATGTGGTATAGCCTCACAGTCATCTGGCCAGTCTGTACTGTGACCAAGCACTGGAGATGGCCCTAGAGAGATGGCAGAGGCTGTGGGCTGGAGATGAAGACTTGGCTATAGGATGGGAGCCATGGGGTGGAGGTTGTTGTACAGAGGCTATTGGTTGCAGCTTATGGGGTGGTGGGCTGCAGGAGGCTTGGGTCTTAGAGACCTGTTTGCTCATCCCTCTGGGACCCAGGATCTTCTGTGGAGATGAGCAACTTAGAGGCCAGATTCACAGAGAGAAATCAGGGAGGAGGCATTGAAGAGCTGACTGTGGTGTGCTCCGTGAGCCCCTCCAAGCCACGAACGATTACTTGCATTGGCAGTTAAACTTTAAAATGATTAGAATTTTGGTTCCTGGGTCAGGTGAGGGTCTGTATATCCTCAGCATGCCCAGTGGCCGGTGCCCACTGTGCTGGTGCAATTGGAACATTTGCACCCTCACAGAAATGCCTGGGCTATGCATTTGAAGGTGTTGTCTGTGCTCATACTCCTGACTCCTGGTATGAGGCTCAGGACAGCTGTCCTAGTCCCTGGGGACCCAGGCCTCCTACAGTGCTCAGATAAGGACTCTGTTTCTGCCAGAGGCAAGGCTTGGCACCTGGCACCCCAGGACCTAAAATCAGAAGAGGGGATGAAGTGATGCTGCTCATCCAACTGAGGGCCAACCTATCATTCTACCCACGAGGGTGGTGGACCACTACAGTCATGTCGAGCAGGGGGTCTTTTTGACTCAATGAAGTTCAAGGTAATGGGAACAGAAAGCACCAAAAATGAGATGGGACTGCGGTACAGGGATGAAGAGATGTCTTCGCTTGGTCCTTTCCCTCCACTGTGAGTTCCCTAAAGTGCAAGAGCCCTGCATAGAGACCAGCTCCAAGCAGGCGTGGGTTGAGAAGAGAGGGAGGAGGCATCAGGACGGGTGGGGAGGGACCACAAAAGCGTATAACTCCAGGCCATGCTCTGTTCTTTGAGGGATTCATGGGTTACTTTATTACCTTTTACAGTGCCCACAACATACAAGAGGTCTTTATAACAGTTTCCAGAAAATACATCTTACCCAAACAGTATGCACAGATTTTGAAATGGTTTTCCTAGCAAAAATAAGCTTATCTTTTATTTCCATTTTCCACAGATATTTTTAATCACCCCGGTAGGTGGAGGAAATCAGGGAGCTTATTGTTATCATGCTGTGGTACAGAGGAGGACACTATGACTCAGTAGAGAGAGCAAGGACTTGGCCAAGGCGGTCCTCCCTCCTGTCACATCATGGTGCTCTGGTACATAGGACCATGGGAAACACTGGCAGCTCCAAGCAAGCAGCCTCCCTCTGGCTCCCACTCAGCTGTGGTGGAGAGAGTGGGCACGAACACACTGTGAACCAGAGGGAAGGATTCATTTTCTGTGAGCAGAAACTCACCTGTGGAAGTAGCAGATGCTACAGCAGGAGCAGCTACAGAAAGCAAGCTGCAGGGTAGAAACGAACTGAGTCAGGAAGACAGAGAGGCCAGAGGGCAAGAAGTAGAGGCATGCAGCCAGTGGTAGTGGGCCTTTGGGAAAGGTATCCTGGAACCCGCCGTGTGCTCCCCCAGCCCAACCCAGGATAGAGGTAATGAGGGAAGCCATGGTGCCATGGCCTGCGGAAGAACCTTGGCCAACCTTGGCCAAGGGTCCAAATGGCTGTGGATGTTGGTGCCACGATGACGTGGGCAGTGAGCATGGGCTATTGAGAAATGTGTATTAGTGCAGGCGTTGGATCCAGCAGTTAAGACACCTGTGAAGATTCCTGTATCCCAAGTGCCTGGCGCTGATCTCTGTCTCTAATCCGGACCAGCTTCCTGCTATTGTAGACCCTGGAAAACAGTGGTAATGGCATAACTGGTTGGGTTTCTACTCTACATGTGGGAGATTCTTGGAGTTTCTGGCTCATTCTCAGCTGTTGCTGGCATTGAGGAAGAACACATCTTTTCTCTGTCTCTCTTCCTCTCAAATTAGGAAAGAAGGACTAAAAGTTGGAGGGGAAGAAGAAGCAATAAGGGTGTAAGAAAAAACCCTGCAGGTGTAAGCTCATTTCCTTAGCTAATTACTCTTAATCAGATCCTTTTATGTTACAACTTGTAGAGCAGATTGCTTATCAATGTCTCCATTTATTTCAAAAAAAAGGTTTTTGCCATATTGGTCAGTATTCTCAAATATCTTTTTAGCAATCACCCAAACCAGAATTGTGTTTGACATTGTGACTCAATACACACACTCATACTCAATACACAGAACCTGTGAATGGAAATCAATTTCTCAAAACAGCACTCTGAATAAGACACACTGTCACATCATCTTTGTTCTCAGTGCTTTGTCTTATTTCCTTCCTTTTCTTCTATTTCATTTCTAGTTTATTTGGAAAATGGCCAGTTGCAACCTACTAAATTGATTTTGCCCCTCACAAATGGATCTTGTCCTGCAGTTTAAAAAACACTGATCCTGATAAACTGCATAGAAATCTCTTGCTGCCTTTCCCTCTCTGCAAGATGCGCTCTCCCGGAACACGTGCTGCATAGGACACCAACTCAGGGATAGGGAGGCTGCGTGAAGCATTAAGGGAAAATACCTCATCATACTTCACATAAATCACCATCTCCTTCACATACTCAGTGATACGGGGCAGGCATTGGTCCTCGTGCGCATGACACTTGCAGTCCATGTCCAGACACCTGCATTCTATTCCTACCTCTGGCTCTTACCTGTCACTTCCTGCCAATGCACACCCTGAGAGACAGTGATGATGGTACGAGTAGTTGGCTTTCTATCACTCCATGTGAAGTCTGGAGTGAGTTCCTAATTCCTGGTTTCCCCCAAGCCCAGTCCAAGTCACAGTAAGAATTTGGTAAATGAACTAACAGATGGGTCTCTCTATTTTTTAAGCACATAAATAAATGAATAAATACATTTTTAAAATCATGGTGATACAATTGATATTTATCCAAAGAACCATCCACTCTCAGGCATAGGGATTGGATTCACTTTTACTGCAATAGGTACAAGCCAGAACACTGGGAATAATAATCATTTCGCACTCCACGAATGTGTGCCTGGTCTTACCACATTTGCTCTTTGTTGCAACTCTATGAAGTGTGTATCATTAATTTCATTTTATAGATGAAAAAACTGAGATCAGAGGAAACACGGAACTAGTCTAGAGTTGAAGGTGGAAGAGGTGGGATTCAAATTTGAGTCTCTATATTCAAATTGTTTTGACAATTGAACATCAGTATTGTTCTACACACACACACACACACACACACACACACACACACACACACACAGAGTCAAATCAGATCTGCCTATGTAACTCATTGCCCACTGGTCCTGACATGGGAAAGAGGTATGCAGAGTTCAGCCGTATTGGGTACCCATGGAGGAAGATCTGGGAGAGTTGGAAACTGGCCTCCAATGAGGATTTTATTGGTGCCCACACTGGCCTCATTGTGATGCAGAAGCCCTCCTGTGGTGGGTGCTCAATCAATGCCTACTTCCTTCATTCTGTTCTGCTTTTGGGGTGTCTTCCTGTCCTACTAGAGCTGCCAAGTGAAAATCTGCCTTCTTCAGACTTCTCTGTAGCTTTTTAAAATTTTTAGTTTTTTTAATTTTATTTTTCCCTGTAGCTTTTATTCTGCTTGTGAATTAAGTTCTCCAATTCAGTGTTCTTAAATGAGACTAGAGATTGAGATTTGAGGTGGAGGTCACTTGATGATCCCTTTGGGTTGTTTTTCTGTGAGAAAGGGAGTTTGTGGAGATGTGGTTTTTGCTTTTTCCCTGAAGCAGCACCCAATGCCCAATTTACAGCTGCCTTGAGAAGCAGTTGCAGGGGACACAAATTGAAGTTGCATCCACTATGGATAGACAGTGAGCTCAGCAGCAAGGTGGCTTTCCTGCTCTGGACTCCCAGAGCTAGACTAGGGGCTCTGAATGTGATCTTACTCCAAGGGCTGGCCCTGGAGGAGCAGATGCAGGACAAGTCAGCTCAGTAGTGTCATGGGAGTTGTTGAATCTACTGCAGGCTGTGGGTCCCAGCCTTTTCAAAGACAGCTAGGCACCTAACTCCATGCCTTCACTCTCCTTGCATTTAAAATTCCTACAGCCAAATTCTGTCTCTTGCATAGAACCTGATGGACACACTCCCTTCACTCCACAAGTATTGCTTCCTCTTCTAAATATGCAAAGAGATATGTCCAGTAAAGGCATCTGCCTATCATCAGGGTATGGTCCAGAAATACTCTCAACTGATTGCTCTAGCTCACTGATTTCCATAGAGGTAGAAGCACCTGATGTTCACATTTGCTTCTTCTTACCTCCTTGGGTTTCTTGAGGGGTCAAAGGAGTATGTTAGAGAAGAGAGGCTTTGAGAGAGGGGGCAATCTTAAACTCACTCCAGGGAGGTATTGGGAAAGGTCTTGTCCCAAAGCTGTTCCCCCAGAGTCTCGTTGGGGCAGCCGGAATGGGTTGGAAGTGCTCTTAGGTCAGGACTGCAGCCACCACCTGGAAAGCTGAGAAGACTGAGCACAGTGCACTTGGCCACCTGTTGGGGTGTACGCTGCTGTCTTAATGCAATGTGGAGACTCCAGGGCACCAACCGCTCAAAGCAGACAAGGTAAGTGAATAGGAAGTATTAGTTCTTCAGTGAGCAATGCACATTAGTATATCCAAGTGCTTTCCTCAACTGCACCTGTTGTCCTTTCAGAGGGAGAGGGAAAGGGAGATAGAGAGTAAGAGGGAGCGAGGGAGGGAGGGAGGGAGAGAGAAAGAGAGAGAAAGAGAGAGAAAGCAATATTGGATGGAAGCATCCTAGGCTAATAGGCAACAAAAAGAGTTGGGCAATATTGCCAGGGAGTTCTCAAGCCAAGGTTTCCTGTCTTGGAGTTCTGGTCTTTCAGAGACTGGATAAACTTGGTGCCCCTGCCAAGTTCAGACACTAATTGGAAGGTACTTGTGGAAAGTGTGGCCTTTCAATCCACAAATATGACAGTAGATTTCAGAGCACAGATTCCAGGGTCTTTGGATAATTCAGTTCACTATAGTTGAAGGTCTTCAGGGCAGGTTCTCAGGTCACCACATTCCCACCAGCTCTGCCCACTTCCATTTTCTGTGCATAGGGATGCCTTCACTCCTTGCTTTGTTCAGTGACCAGGGACTGTTCCCTGCCTTGAGCAGTGTGTGTTTTGGTCCCTGGATTTCTTTTACGTATGATTTTACTTTTAATGTGTCCTCATCCCTTCTCTAGCTCTTCCATTCTTCATCAGATCATCTATCTACTTTTATTCTTTACAGATCCAGTTTTGCCTAGCAGTCTCATCATTCTCTTTTGAATTTTCAGTTCATCATAATAATAGCTGGTTTACCAGGGCAGGGTGAAACTTACCACTTACCCACATCCACCGCTTCAGTGTTCTTTCACTCGTACCATTCACAGTATTTTCACATGCAAAGCTGTGTTTCTGTGGAAGTAGAGCCCAGGTAAGGATTTGTATAGGCTAGCTTGAAGGTGATCTCAGGATACACAGTGAAGGACCCAGAAAAACAACAGCAGCAGAAGAAAAGGCTGTGAGTGCCAGGTCAAATGTCTGCACTATGAGTTCTACCAAAAATACATAGAGAAGATTTAACACCAGCCCTTCTCAAATTCCTCCAAAATTAGAGAAGGGAAATCCTGCCAACACCTTCTGCAAGGCCAATATCACCCTTAGGCCAATGCCACAGAAAAACACCACGAGAAGGAAAATTATAAACTAATGCAGTTCATGAATATAGATGCAAATATCCTTAATAAAACACTGGAAATCAGAGCTAGCAGGGCAGTAAAAGGGATACGCCATGGACAAGTGTGGGTTATCCCAGGAATGCAAGGGCATTACAATAGAAATCAACGCAACATATTGCATTCACTGATATGAAGGTGGCAGGAAAGGCCTTCTAATTATGCTGAAGTAGAAAAAGCATTTGGCAAAATCCAACACCCTTTATGGCAACGTCTCTAAAAGCAAGCAAACAAATAAACCAACTTGGGAATTAAAGTGAACTCTGTCAAATGATAAAGAATGTGATTAAATTCTAGAGCTAACATTACCATCAATGGTAAATGATGTAAGACTTTTCCCCTAAGATGAGGAAGATGGGATGCCTGTATTTGTTTTTCCAACATTAATCCAAAGGTTATATGTATTATATGGGCATACTATATATTTATATGTAAAATGCATATATGCATATGTGTATACACATGTTTTATATATTTATATGTCTTATATGTATGTATATATGTACTATATATTACGTATACATATATTTTTATGTATATATATATGAATATATAAATGATGGTTTATATTGTCATCCAGATGACAAATTGGATTTTTAAAAATTTATTTATTTATTTGACGATCTAGACATAATTAGGGTAAAAAGATTCAAGCACTACAGGAAGATGGGCAAGACAATTAGTCCTGTATTTTTTCCTTAATATATCTAATCAAAAGGGGATTTTAAGGGAGAAGTCCCACCCAGTCTCCCACCCCAGGTCCCAGATGTGGGGCATGCTCTAAGGGTCTTGCTTAAGTGGTTTTGATAGTTCAACAGTTCTGAATTGCTGCCACTCTCACCACTCCAAGCACTATGAGGTCGTTGGAGAATCCACGGATTGACATAGTCCATTATAGA
Source organism: Ochotona curzoniae (assembly GCF_017591425.1). NCBI lineage: Eukaryota > Metazoa > Chordata > Mammalia > Lagomorpha > Ochotonidae > Ochotona > Ochotona curzoniae. Next base: position 5,865,894 of record NW_024466004.1, on the reverse strand, counting down.
GTCTCCGTTTGCCCAGTATTTTCATTGCCAACATATAGCTGAGGTGGTTGATTGACTTGTTCTGTCCTCTGTCTTTTGATGGTTAGCATTCTGAGTCTGAAAGCTCGATTGGGGGGATCCCCCAAGAAACTTTGCCTGAGGTGTTCCCAGACCAGATTCGTTTATGTACTAGCAAGAACAGGGCCCGACACAGTCCATTGCCCCAATCAGCTGGTGGTTGCAATTGCTGGGTTGGTTCTGTTTCCAATCCTGTCTTCCAGTGGAACCAATGGGTGTTTGCAGTCCAGCCTGGTTCTGCCCAGCACATACTCGGCTCTTGCATAAACCAGTGGGAGCTGCAGCCTAGTCAGAGCGACCCACAATAACCCCTACCAGGCCTGCCCTCTACCCTGGTTTGCCAGTATGTGTAGCAGACTAGTCCAGTCTGTCCCACATCCCCTTCTGCTCTCATACATGTTAATGGGTATTAAAAACTTGTCCCATCTAATCAGCTCAACTATCCAGCCTTCATGGATGTTGTTGGGTATCTCTCTATCCTCCCCAGCCCCTGTCCTAGTTTAATGCCTTCCGTGGGAGTGGTAATCCAAGAGGGAGGAGCCCACTATTTCCTTCCCAGGTCACTCACACTCCCAGATTATGCACTCTCCAGGTGGTTCTGTGGTTTAACTTGACAGAACTAGCCCCCAGTGCCAGCTTCTGCCAGCTGATGCTGAAGCTAAGCCCAAACAACCCTCACCCACTCTGTAGATTGCACCAGTAGGAATAATCAGCCCAGCTTGGCTTTTCCCTGATCTAGTCCACATGAGGCACACAGGTGTTGTAGCCCTGCCTATTCTGGCCTGCCCCCCATCCCAGCTCACACTGTCCAGTGGGAGTAGCTGTCCGGCAAGGGAACCCCCCCTTATTCCCCTGCTGGCTCTGCCCCCTCCCTTCCTGATTCTCACATATGCTAGTTGGGTGCTGCAGTCCCATCCGGTTCAGGCAACCTCACCTTGGCATTCTGTGTTGTGTACTGTTTTTGTTGCAACCGAACCTGGCTCGACCCACACTCTGTTCCAGCGTTCGGATTTGTCAGTGGATGACAAACTGATTCAGCCTGGTCTGCCCCCGACCCATGCCAAATGTATGTCAGTGGGAAACTTTCCATGACCTCCTGGCTGTTTCCTTCCATGCTTCTTGAGCTTACCTGCTGGGTCTGTGTCCTGCCAGAGGAGTTGCCCAGACTCCTCCATCAGAACCTCTCCCAAAGCCAGATCTGATGCATATCAGGGGGTCCATGAGCCAGCACTACTCAGGTCATCTCCTGTCCTAGCAAGAACAGCGGCTTTTCCTAACTGGCCTTCAACCCATTCTGGTTCTTGCTGTTGGATGTTTCAGCCCAGCCACGGCTCATCCATACCCACATATAGCTCATACCTGGCTCAGTAGGGGTTGAGACCTAGTCTGTCCCACATCCACCCTGGTTCTCCAGAATACCAGAAGGTGTTGCAGTCTGGCCCGGCCTGGTGCATCTTGTCCCAGTCCACACTTGTGCCAAGGGAGACTACAACTTTATTCTGACCAGAAAGCAGCCCCACTCCAGCTCGTGTGCCCCTTAGTGGGAACCTCCACCCAGCTAGGGTGTCCGCTTAGCTCACCAACCAGGCCTATTCCCAGCCATAGATCTCACACATGCCAGTGGTTTCTCTGACTCAGTTTGGCACAACACGTCACCTGTTGTGACCCCTGCCTTAGACATTGTGGCTCAGTGTCCGTGGCTCACTCAGACCAGTAGGTGCAAGAACCAAGCTGGGTATGTCCTGTGCTCCATCCTGGTTGCCAATCTTACTTGTGAGCTAAGGTTTGCTCAGTACTGGCCAGTGCGCCTGTTCCATCACCTTTTCATATATTGACAAGCCGTTGTAGCTACTTTGCCCAGCCTGTCCGACCTCCAGGTCCAGACCACCTGTTCACCAGTGGGAGCTATGACTCGCCAGGGGAGCTCCCAAGTTTCCCCCCTGATCCCATGCCAGACCCAGTTCTCACACATGCCACTGGGCTTTAGGCTAGTGCCCAGTGCAGTCCGGCCCTCCCCTTGGCCTTGCATGAGCTGGTGGATGTTGCAGCCCGGCCCACCTCATACCCCACTCAGGATGCACACTAAAGTGCCGCTGCCCCAACCAGTCCAGACTGCCATCGGTTCTTCAATCTGTGATCAATGGGGCAGGCTCCCGGGTCACACCTAGCATAGTCCACCACCTCTCCATCTCTTTAAGTAACCTGTGGGGCTCAAATTTCCGTAGGGTTTGGCCCACATATCCCCACAGAATCTTTTCCCTGGATATGGTTCTCTAGTGTGTTTGTTAATGTCATGGTTCTGCTTAATGTGACCAGTCTCCGCTGGGTCAATTCTGTTTCCAGCCCTGTCATCCACTTGGACCAATGGTATTGTGATCCAGTTCGATCAAACCCACTTCATACTCAGTCCTCATGCAAACCAGTGGGAGCTGCAGCCTAGTTGGGGCAACTCTTCATAACCCCCACCAGGCCTGCTCCCTTCCCTAGTTTCCATGCATGTGAGTATATACCGCAGGTTTGTTCAGTCTGTCCCACCTCCCATTAAGCTCTGGTACTTGTCAAAGGGCATTGAAGCCTAGTTTGACCCAACCAGCCTACTATGCAGCCCACACACATACTGAAAGGTGCATTTCTGTTTAGCAACCCCTTCCCCTGTCCTGGTTTTCATGCTCTCCAGTGGGAGTGGTTACCCACGAGGGAGGTGCCCACCATTTCCCTACTAGGTCACTCCAGCTTCTGGATTGTGCACTCTCCAGATGGTTCTGGCATTTAACTTTGCCCCCAGTGCCAGTCTCTACCATCTGATGATGTAGCAAAGCCCTACCAACCCTTGTCCACTCTAATTTTACTTGCCCTATTTGGAACAGTCAGCCCAATCAGGTCTTTCCCCGATCTAGCTCACATGAGGCCCACAGGTGTTCCCCTCATCTGTCTCAGCCTTTGCCTTCAATGCTGTGGCATAGTATCCCTGCCTCCTATAGACCAGTTGTTGTAAGAGCCTGGGTCGGAATGACACGTGCTCCATCCTGATTTCTATTCTTTTTTTGTGAGTTGAAATTTGGTCCTGCCCAGTTCGCCCCCTTCCAGTTGCAGCTCGGCCCACTCCACATCCTGTTTTAGGATGCTCCTTCGATGATGCTGCCTTGATCTGCTCAGAATGCCATTGGTTCCTTTACCCATAAGTGATGGCAGGTGCCATGGTCACTCCTAGCTTAGCCCCTCGCCACCCCAGCTTGTGAGCTAACCTGTGAGACTTGTATTTCCACAGGGTTAGGCCCACACTTCGCCCATAGAGTTTACCCCCAGACTAAATTATCTCACTTCCTGGTAATTGTCTTGACCCTGCAGAATGTGACCAGTCCACTGTTCCACCACCCAGTCAAGTACCCAGCTAGACAGGCCCCCATCCATAGCTTTGGTGTGGACCGGTGTTTGGCAATCAGTGATGCTCTATGCTAATATCCCTTCTCAGGATTCCTAATTTGGCTGGTGATTCAGTATGGCTCAAATAGATCTTATGGACACTCCGCTCCAAATCATCAGGTCTCAGTCACCACACTTACTCAAAAGTTTCCTAAGCAGCAATTTCATATCCTAAAATCCCCAGAGCTTGCCGCTGGGCAGCCAGCAGGCAGAGCCTGGCACCATTTGGTGCACTGACCGCCCAAAGCCAAGGACTCAGTCACTGCCTTTTGGCAGTGGTTTTGGCTTGCTGAATCACTAGTCTTGGATCTGGCCTGGCAGCGGCGCCCAGGAAAACTCCACTATGTCGGGGGCTGCCATACGCTCCCAACCCCAAGGCCCAGAATCCTCCCTGACTCATCCCTCCAGCTTTTGGCAGCAGGGCAGAGCTAGGAGTATAATCCCATTCCCAAGGTTCCCTTGTGGCATGCTTACCCTGAGGGAAGGTTGCTCTTGGGCCTGGAAAAAGTCCCAAAGAAGCTTCAAGAGAACTACTAGATCCAACATACAAATTTTGCGAAGTTGCAGGGCACAAATCAACACACAGATACCAGTTGTAGCTCCACATCAGCCGTTGACAATCAAAAAAGGAATTAAGAAAGTAATTTCAATACAGTAACAGCTAAACACATAAAATGCCGAGGAATACATTTTAACTAATGATGTGGAAGACTTGTACACTGAAAAGTACAAAACACTACTGAAAACATTAAAGATGAAAATAAGAGAAAAAAATACCTCATTTCTAGATTTGTTGCCAAAATGGCAATGTTACTCAAGGCAGCCTAAATATTCAACATGATTCTTCAAAAATCTCAACAGTCTGTTTTTACAAAAATGGGGCAACTGATGCTTGAGTTTACATGGAATACCAAGGAGCCCCAAATATAAAAATTAGGAAAATATAAAGACTCCTACTTCTCCATTTCAAAACTTATTTTCAAAGCTACAAGAATCAAAATAGTGTGGTATTAATGTAAAATAGACTTCGAGACCAATACAAATAGAACTGAGTGTCCAAAAATAAACATAAATCATGGAAAATTGACTTTCAACAAGGGTACTATGTTTAAGTATTTTGAGAAAAGAGTAATCTCTTCAACATATGATGGCATGTGGGACAGCTGGGTATCCAATAGGATGAGTTTGATGTCTACTTTTTACTGTATATAAAAATTAACTCAAAATGGATTAATAACCTAAATATGTGAATTGAAGCCACAAAAAAATTAGGAAAAGAGTTTGGAGTATATCTTCATGACTTGAGTTTGGAAATGGTTTCTAAGATATGAAATTAAAGTCATAAGCAGTGAAAGAAAAAAATAAGTTGGACTGTATGAAAATTACAAACTTTCATGCAACAGAAGTAAAAAATACAGTGAGAGAATAGGAGAAAAATTTGTAAGTTATATCCTGGATGAGGATTTAGAATGCAGAATGTACAAAAAACTGAATAGCAAAAATGTGCCATTCGTTACATGCACAAAGGATTTAAGTACACATTTCTCCAATGAATAAGTAAAAATGGCCAACAGCTACATGAGAAGACGCTTGGAATCAGTGGACATGCTGGAATTGCAAATTGAATGGAGCTGGAGGTTATTAGTTCAGTAAAATTAAGAAGATACAGAAAAAAAAAAACCTGTGTGGTTTCCCTCATATGTGAGAGCTAAGAAAATTACATCCAAATACAGTATGATATTACTAGATGCTGGAAGGGTGGGCCAATGGAGAGGGAGGTTGGGCAATGGGTAGCAGATCAGAGATAGAATGTTACACAGCATAGTGGGTGACTGTGTCTCAAAATGACCTGTTGTTTTCCGAATAAATAGAAGGGAGGAGTTCCAAGGCTCTGACCCAAGTAGAGAGGAGATGTTAGTTATCTTGATGAGATCAGTATGCAGTGCACACATGCACTAAATGGTCACATGGTAGCCCCTCACTATGTAAAATTCTTGTTAATCAAAAGAATAACTAACAAAAGATAACATCTCACTACTACTAGGGTAGAATTAAGAGTAATAGCGATGATGAAAATAATAAGCATTGACTAGGATGAGGAGAAAATGCAACTGTGATTGTGTATTATTTGGAAATAATACAGCTTCTATGGAATATCTAATGTAGATTTAGAACAATGACCATATATCCCAACCTTTCCATTCACGGATATATTCTCTAAAGAATTAAAAGGGAGGGGCCCGGGGCGGTGGCGCAAGTGGTTAAGGTCCTCACCTTGCACGCCTGGGATCCCATATGGGCGCCGGTTCTATCCCGGTAGCCCCGCTTCCCTTCCAGCTCCCTGCCTGTGGCCTGGGAAAGCAGTCGAGGACGGCCCAGAGCTTTGGGAACCTGCACCCGTGTGGGATACCCGGAAGAGGCTCCTGGCTTCAGATTGGCATAGTATCGTGAATCATCGGACGGAAGATCTTCCTCTCTGTATATCCACCTTTCCAAAAAAAATAAAAATAATTATAAGGGAGGACTGGAGGACTCGAATGGATCCTTTTATGTCAATCTCCATTGCAGTATAAGTCACAATAGCCCAAATGGAACAGCCAAAGTGTCCACTGAAAAATTGACAAAGAGGGCATACCCTTACAACTGCAAAAGAACAAAGGGTGGGCATTCAGTGCAGTATTTAGAATGCAGCTTAGGATGTCCATGTCCCATATTGTAGTACTTGGGTTCAAATTCTGTTTCTGTTTCCAATTCCAGCTTGGGAAGCTAAAGGCGATGGCTCCAGTGCCTGGGGTCCCTGCTGCTGATGTTGTATATCTGGGTTGAGCACCTGAATCCTGGGGTATTTGGGGAGCCAAGCAGAAGATGGGAAGTCTGTCTGATTATCAAGCAAATAACAAATTCTTAAAAGGTTTAATTTCTAGCGTGAAATGGGTGAAACTCGAACACATTGAGTGAAATAAAGCAGACAGAGCAGGACAAATACTGTATGATTCCCTTTATGTTAAATATCTAATAGAAACAGATTCATAAAGACTAAGTAAATTTGAGGTTACCAAGGACTGGGAATAGGAGTAGGTTTTAATGTATGGAGAGCTTATTTCTAGGATAAAGGGAGAGCTTTGAAAATAGAGGTAGGGCCCGGCATGATAGTATAGTGGTTAAAATCCTCTCCTTGCATGCACTGGGATCCCGTATGGGCACCAGTTCTAATTTCAGTGGCCCCACTTCTCAACCAGCTCCCTGCATGTGGCCTGAGAAAGCAATCTAGGATGGCCCAAAGCCTTGGGACCCTGCACCTGCATGGGAGACCCGGAAGAGCTCCTGGCTCCTGGCTTCAGATTGGTGCACCTCCAGCTGTTGCAGCTACTTGGGGAATGAGCCATCCAGACAGAAGATCTTCTTTGTCTCTCCTCCTCTCTGTATATCTGCCTTCCCAATAAAAATAAATAAATCTTTAAAAAAAAAAGAAAAAAGAAAATAGAGGTAGTAACACACAACAGTGTGAATATAATGGGCACAGGCTTTATCACACACACACTCCAAAAAGTTCACAGAAATATGTAATTGAAGAAAGTTTATTTTGGTACAAAAAATCTGTAATCCATGCATTCAAAGCTGTTCAAAAATTCACAGAAATGTGCATTATGAAAAAAAAAACTATGCATGAATTTCAAAAATTTTGTATACATTTGCTTTTAAATTCCATTTTCCACATGCTTTTTTTTTTTCGAGGATTTATTTATGTTTATTGGAAAGGCCGGTATACAGAGAGAAGGACATACAGAGAGAAAGATCTTCCATTTGCAGGTCTATTCTCCAAGTGGCCACAAAGGCAGGAACTGAGCTGAACTGAAGCCAGGAGCTTCTTCTGGGTCTCCCATGTGGGTGCAAGGTCCCAAGGTGTTGGGCCATCCTCCACTGCTTTCCCAGGCCACAGGCAGGGAGCCAAAAGGCAAGTGGAGCAGCCGGGATTATAACCAACATCCATATGAGATCCTGGCACTTGCAAGGTGAAAACTTTAGGCTCACTAGGCTACAGTGCCAGACTCACACAAACTTTAAAAAATATTTATAGCCACATTTCCTGTGTCTGCCTAGATGTGGACTAAACCCCTCTCCTTCCTGAGAAAAGTCCAAAGCAGATGATGAGAGACATTCTCTGTGCCCTAAGCTGGGACTCTGTTCCCAACAGGTTGTGCTCCAGCCACCAACATGAGGTGCAAGGAGCTCCTGCTGGAGGCTCATCCTCCTTCAAGGCCAGGAACTTCAGTCTGCAGCACAATTAGGAAGAGTGACTCCAATGGCGAGCAGTTTGTATGTTCTCAGGTGTCAAGAGGATGGCTGGATGCTTTACATCTGCTGATGTCTGAAGACAGGGAGATGACTGGGCCAGACCATCCAGGAAGTCTGCCTTGGGAGACATCTTTCTAGAAATTAGAATTGAACACTTGATCCTCATGGCACTTTCTTTCAAAAGTGCTAATGCCTGGGAGACAAATCCAGTCAGGGGTATATTCTGGGAACAGGGAACAAAATAAGGCCAATTTCTAATCTAAAATCCTAAACATTATTATCACATGTAGGGATCTAATAGTGACATTCCTTATGGGCATGGACGAAAGCTTCAGAGGAAGGGTCCAGCTTCTTAGGAACGCATTTATATGCAGTTTGGGGAGATTCCTGACCTGTAGTGGCCTTCAGTTTTCCCCATTCAAAATGTAAGAGTTGGGAGGCTCGTGCCATGGTCTAGCAGCTGAAGTCCTCGCCTTAAATGCGCCAGGATCCCATATGGGAGCTGGTTCTAATCCTGGCTGCTCCACTTCCCACCCAGCTCCCTGCTTGTGGCCTGGGAAAGGATGGCCCAAAGCCTTGGGACCCTGCACCCGTGTGGGAGACCTGGAGGAAGTTCCTGGCTCCTGGCTCTGGATAGGCACAGCACTGGCCATTGCACTTACTTGGGGAGTGAATCATCGGATGAAGATCATCCTCTCTGTATTTCCTCCTCTCTGTATATCTGACTTTCCAATAAAAATAAATAAATGTAAAAAAAAAATAAAGAAAATGTAAGAGCTAAGTGGGTTGCTTTTGCCAGTCCTTTGTAATCTTATCCTTCAATCTGAAAGGCCTTCCCTACACTTGTCCTTGGCTGCCCATCCAACTGATAAGTTTCCTAAGGCTGAGTCTCTCTTTGCTCAAGTTTGGGGATGCGAACATTTTTCCTGTCATCCCATTGATTGGTATTGACTGAGTGCCCAGAGGCTTTTTGTCCTGGCAGCCTGGCTTTGAATCCCAAACCTTTGGGAAGAAAGAGTCACTCAGGAACATGGGTGACTCTTGCATGCCCTTTTGCACTCTGAGAGTTAATCAGAACCTGGATTATGTCAGTTTTAATGTGGATGAATTTTGGCAATGGAAAGAACCAGACTCCAGGTGATAAAATTTTTGTCAGAGTTAGCATGAAAGAACAGGAAGGAAAGCCCTAGCAAATTATAATTTGCAGTTAGAAAGCAACAACATCAAATCCTGTCTCTTCTGATTAACAGCTTTGTATTTTTGGCAAAATAATTTTCCATACTCTGTTTTAGAGGCTGGTGTTGTAGCTTAGTAAACTAAGCTTCTGCCTTGGTGGCAAATCCTATGTAAACAACAGTTCAGATCCCAACTCTTCCATTTCTGATCCAGCTCCCACCTTATAGCCTGGGAAGTCAGTGGAGAATGGCTCAAGTTTTTTTGGCACCTGCACTCATGTGGGAGACTCAGAGGAAGCATCTGGATCCTGGATTTGGGTTAGCTCAACTTCTTCTCTGTGTTATTCTGCATTGCAATAAATAAATAAATAAATAAATCTGGCATGGAATGGAATACAACAAAAGAGAGGAGAGGAGAGGAGAGGAGAGGAGAGGAGAGGAGAGGAGAGGAGAGGAGAGGAGAGGAGAGAAGAGAAGAGAAGAGAAGAGAAGAGAAGAGAAGAGAAGAGAAGAGAAGAGAAGAGAAGAGAAGAGAAGAGAAGAGAAGAGAAACAAAATCAAGATGGCAGAATAGGTTAAGGACACGTTTACATTGGACAGAGAAACATTTAGTCAGGATGAAGCAGAGAGGACACATTCCAGAAAATAGGAGAGGACAGAACAATGACAGAGGGGTAGCTGGAGACTGACAGACACAGGAAAGCAGCAAAAACAATGGTGTGGTGTTGCAGTGACTGGTACTCCAGTGGCATTCAGCTAATGGTGACCTGAACTCCACCAGCAGCTGGAACTCTGCCAGCAACCAGGTGGGAAGGGACTTTTCTCCGGGGGAGCTCAGCAGGTGAACCAAGACAAAGAACTCTCCACTCTGCTGGCCTGTTTGATTTGACCAGGAGCAGAGACAGAGCAGCAGATCCCATACGGGCAGTGCAAGAACAGAGTGGATTTCATAGCTCAGTCAGCCCCTTAGAGCTGAATTGGGCACATTTTGCTTAAGGAGGCAAAGGCTAGGGAAAGGACTGGGCATGCGCTCAGCTGGGAGTGAACTCACTTCTGACTCAGTGAATTGCATCAGTGTAGCATTCTACAGGTTCCACCCAAGACAGGTCTGGGTAGCCCTCAGATCTGACAGCCAGTAGATCAAGAACTGTAGTAGTGGCATGTCAGGCACCATTTTGTACAGTGTGACAAAAGTTTTAGGACCGCAAGGGACAACAGTGAGCTGTGCATGTGCTGAGCTCACTAGAACTCACTGAGTTCAGTGGATTGCACTGGTCCCACAGAAAAACAATACTGACTGTGGCATGATATGGGTCAAAATAGGTCCATGTGGCACCTAGACCTAACGTTCAACAAGTTCTGGCAAGATGAGCACCACCGACAACCTAGCTATATAGGACACCTGGTGTCTCCGTAATCCTGGGACATGCTCGAATTGGAAGTAGGCAAATGGTTGTACAGACAACAGTGCAGCTCTACACATTACCACAAGAGGTGGAGAGTGGGGAGCCAGGAGCTAAGGCTATGGAGACTATGGTGGAAATCTAATATAAGAACCCAGACCTGGAACTTGCTGGAGGAAGTGGCACAATTACCTGCAAGCAAAGAGCTGTGTACCAACTACAATAAGTAAAATCGAACTGTAAACCATTGGGTGACACAGCTTAGAGACTGCCTCAAGGAGAAGAATCTGATAACTAGAAGTACAATGACCAAGAACATAAGAAGAGACAAAGGCAAAATGAATACTACTGAAGACTCCCCTGCAAAGGAGCAAAACCCTATGCCAACTTCAGAGTTCACCGAGGAAGACATGGAGAAAATGGGGGACACAGAATTCAGAAAACTCATTTTAAAGCTTCTGATCAACAATGAGAAGAATTCAAAGAATTTAAGGAATATGTTATACAAGAAATAGCAGCAATAAAGCAAATCAAGGCTGATATATCAGAAATTAAGAACACAGTAGAGCAAATTAAAAGTACAATGGAGAGTCTCCAAAATAGAATGAAGCAAGCAGAAGAAAGAATCTCAGAATTGGCAGATATCTCCTGTCACCAGGGGGAAGAAAACAAAAAGCTGGAAGCAGAGCTGGATCAGGCCAAAAAAGTATTCAAGAATTAAAAGACACTATTAAAGAGGCCTAATATATGAGTTATGGAAGTCCCAGAGGTGCAGAAGGAGAAACTGGTTTTACAAATATATTTAATAAAATAATAAGGGAAAATTTCCCTAAACTAGAGAAAAAATTGGGAAACAACATCCAGGAGGGACACAGAACTCCCAACAGGCTTGATCAAAAGTGATCTTCATCACGACACATGATCATCAAGCTCTCTTCAATTGAACATAAGGAAAAGATCCTTAAATGTGCATGTGAAAAAAAATCAATTCACATATAAAGGAATGCCAAATGGACTCTCAGGGGACCTCGCACAGGAAACTCTACAGGCCAGAACAGAATGGAGTGACATATTCCAGATTCTAAAAGAAAAAAATAATTGTCAGCCTAGGGTAACATACCCAGCAAAGCTTTCTTTTGCCTTTGAAAATGAAATAAAATTCTCCCACAGTAAACAAAAGTTAAAAGAATATGCCTCTTCCAAACCTGCCCTACAAATGATACTTCAAGATGTTCTCTTGACAGAGAAGAGGAATAGCACCAAGCAAAACCAAAGGAAAATGTGAAGAACATCCCAGTAAAATGGCAACAGAAGACTGAATCAACGAACAACCCATTCCTAAAATGACAGGACCAAATTACAACCCATTCATATTAGCCCTCAATGTAAGTGGCTTAAACTTACAAACTTCATAGATTAGTAGACTGGATTAAAAACAAAACACATCTATTTGTTGTCTAGAAGAAACATATTTCACACACACACACAAAAAACTATATCTCATGGATTTTGATGTTTTTGTTTTAGTTACTTTCATCTCTTCAAAACAGTTTCTTTTGATTATTCAATGACTCACAGATCATACAGGAGCATCATTTTCTTCAAGAAGGTTCTTGATTTTCTTTTTCATTTCTTCAGCGACATATTAGTCATTCAATAGCATGCTATTTACCTTCATGTTGTTAATTTCTTTTTTCTTCCTGTTGTTGATTTTGGTTGTGGCCTTTCATTTAAGGGGATGTATAGTAGCTGTGTGATGGAGACTGTCATATCTTGTAACATGTTACTTCATGGCACTGTAAATTTCTATTTTTCTTCCTATTGTTGATTTTGCATTGTGACTTTTCATTTAAGGGGATGTATAGTAACTGTGAAATGGAGACTAACATATCCAGGTATGAGGATACAATGTAATATGCATCTCCACTTCCAGACAAAGATGGACTTACAATGAAACTGTTTACTGTATCTTTTCAATAGGATGCTGGACTCTGCCATTGTCTATTCCTGCATTGATGGACATAGATTATGGGTGAAGAACTATACTTTAGTAACAATATAAGGGAACTCAGTAGGCATGGGGTGGGGGAGGATTGGGGAGGGAATAAGGGAAATCCCAGGAGCCTATGGAACTGTATCATAAAATAACAATAAATTTAAAAAAAGATTAAAAAATGAAAAAAAGAATAGAATAGAAAAAGAAAGAAAAGAACAAAAACAACTCTATTTGGGTCTGGCATTGTGGGGCAGCAGTAGATCTGCTTGAAACTCTAGCATCTCATATCAAAATGCCAATTAAAGAGTATGCTATTCTATTTCCAATATAGCTAGCTTTTTTTTTTTTTTTTTAAAGATTTATTTTTATTATTTTTTCATTGGAAAGGCGGATATACAGAGAGGAGAGACAGAGAGGAAGATCTTCCGTCCGATGATTCACTCCCCAAGTGAGCGCAACGGGCCGATACTATGCCGATCCGAAGCCAGGAGCCTCTTCCGGGTCTCCCGCGCGGGTGCAGGGTCCCAAAGCTTTGGGCTGTCCTCGACTGCCCTCCCAGGCCACAGGCAGGGAGCTGGAAGGGAAGCGGGGCTGCCGGGATTAGAACCGGCGCCCATATGGGATCCCGGGCGTGCTAGGCGAGGACTTAGCCACTTGCGCCACCGCGCCGGGCCCTATAGCTAGCTTCTTGCTAATGTGCTTTGGTAAGCAGCATAAGATGGCTCAAATATTTGAGTCCCTGACACTCTGGCCATTGTGGTCATTTGGTGGGGAAAACAGGAGTTCTAGGAGATAAAAATCTGTTCTCTCTCTCTCTCCCATTCAAATAAATAAAAATAAATAAATCAATGTGAAACACCTCAGTTTCCTCATTTGTCCATGGGGGTTGACCTTGGCATGGAGAGTTGTGAGTCAGATGTAAGATTTTGTGAATAGCAGATATTCTCAGCTGTTATTATTTGGGGGTAAAGGCAGTGACAGGAATATTTTGGTTACAATCAACAGAAATTGTTCAGTTAAGTCAAAAGGAAAAATAAATTTGGCTGAAGGATACAGGCTTAGCTCACAAAATTCAAGGGGATAGCCGCGTGGCTGGGGTTTGCAATTTCAGATAGCAGGACTACTCCAGGGATTGAAGCAGCTGGAGGAGAGGACCTTTTTCCCAAGAAGCCACTGTTGGGAGAGTCAGCACCAGAGATCAGCGCAGGGGAGAATCACAGAGAGCAGACGTGGCCTCCCCAAGCCTGCCTGTCCTGGAGATCAGCGCCTTTACCCGAGTAAGGCCTTGGGGGTGTCAAACTGCCACCGGGAGAAGCATGTGTTGTCAGCAGCGTCTGTAGTGATGTTTCTATCTGGGTTACACCTTTGCTCCTGAAGGGACCATGGACCCTGGAGATGTGGAAAGTGTGACTTCCAAGTGGTGTGAGTGAGGCTCTGAATATTTGGAGCTCCTGTCTTCTCCCATCACACACAGCACTAACAAACTGGAGGATGATGAATGGGTGTCACCCCCTTGTTTGTTAGTAGCAACGACAGCCACCAGCTCCAGGGATAGTGGAGGAAAGATTGCAATCTGTACTGTGTGTTCATTGATTTCTACAAGCTTCCATTATGCAGGCTGCTAATCACATAAATAATTTGCATCACAGATGTTCTGATGATATGCCTTTGCATGCATCTTATTCCCTTAGAATACTGAAGGACAAAGTCCTACTGACACAGTGTCTAACTCATTCATGGAAATACCACAGTACTTCCCAGAATTATAAATCTGAGCATTGCACTGAGCTTTAAGAATCACCTGATTCGATGATGATCAACCCTGGCTGAACAGCACAATCAAAGGGAAAATTTAAATACTGATGCCCAGGTCCTGTCCATAGTGTTTTTGAGTTCATTGTTGGGCTTGGGGCCTGGAAATGGGTGTTTTGAGATAACTGTCAGGTGATTCTTAGGTGCAGTCAGTGTTAAGGATTATTGATTTAGTCCAAGCTTTATTTCACAGGAAAACGAAACATGAAGATGTGCTTAAGGCTACTTGACTGATTGCTGAACTGGGACTGGTACACAAGTGTCCCAGTTGCTCAGTCAATGCTTTTGCTTCTTAGGAAATCGATGGCTCTTGTCCTGTGAATAGCAGGAAACTTCAAGAAAGAGATACTAGACTGAACAGATAGTCGAGAGGGAAGGCTTACATTGAGGCAAGCTGTGGGGAGCCATGCAGTTGGGTTGGATGGCATGGGTGTGTGATGAGCACCGCTCCTCGGTTAGCAAGGCTATGAGGAGTTTCTGGCAGCAAGGCAAGGCCCGGCAGAATGTCTCTGATCACTTCATTGCTGCCTCACCCCATTGAATGGACACTCAATCACCTCTCTGATGTTTGATAGAATTCTGCTGAGGGTGTTGTTGTTTTTCTGATAATGTGAAGTGACCCCTGAAACTGGTATGACACCTCAAATTGATCAATCATGTTATGATAAAGACATGTTTAGCAATGTAAAGCTATGACACACAGCTAAAAGTATACAATAGTACAATTCAGCCCACAATATTTCCAAACATCTTGTTATGTGCCCACTTTTGTCCTGAAGTTTGCCCTAGTATAAGTAATGTTTTCCTTAAGAAATGGCTTGATAATATCTTAGAACAGATGGCAATTATGGAGGTACAAAGAGTTTATCATGCATCTTTAGCTGTTACAACACATGATATAACGCATTTAAGTTTCTCACCACAGAAAACAGAAGTATATGGGGCATCTTCTATAGGGAAACAAATGTGAAACAAAATGGCTTAAAATCTCTATCTTATATTAGCACTTATATTTAGGGAAAGAAAACTGTTTACAAAGATAAAAGGAAGCTTCTTGTAAAAGCCCTCTGTTTGTCGATTGGCTGAGTTTCATTGATTCCTTTCACTGCCCTTTAACAAAAGAACAAAAAACAATTGAGTCAGCACTAGGTGAAGGTGACAGTAATTAATGCATGATTTGATTATAAGATTTAGCAAAGAATCTATGTTATATGCTTTTATAAAATCCTTTCATTTATGATTTTTAAATTCTATACTCTTAATATTCTAAGCAATATTAGTTTGTGTTTAGTAAAAATTGATTTTGAGTATAAGTAAGTCATTTGTCACTATGTAACCGCATGCACTGCCAACCGTGGAGTTCCTGGCTTCAGCCAGGTGACTACAGCTTTCAATGAGTAGTGGTTAGTTGAAAATGTTTTCCTTAGGGTTGTTTTTTGTATTTTCTTAACCATGATGTAAAAATGAAACAATTGGATATTGTGCAAAAGCTTGTGATAATTTGTGTATAAATAAAGAAGGTAACTTTTCTGAGTTGTCCATTATTAGCATCATGTCATAGTGGTCCACGTCTTATCTCTTCTTCATATCATCTTGCCAACCCACGCATCCTTTGCAAGCTCTCGAGTCAGCCGGAGCTGATCTCCGGCAGCAAGCGACCTCTGGATTATCAAAGAACAGAGTCACAAATGAGACCTTAAGGTGAAATAGCCACTGTAAAGAGTAACACACTGTACCCTGCTAGGGTATAGTAGGATAAAAAACGAGCGAGTATTTGGTCCTCTTGTTTCAAATTTGTATGAGGGTACATCATGAAGTTTGAGAAAATGGAATGATAAGTTTGCTTTGGTGTAAAACTTTTGAAATTCCTGACATTTTTTCCCATGATATACATTTTCCATGAGCAAATGAAGGGGGGCAGAGAGAGAGAGAGAGCAAGAGAGAGGGCTCTCATTCACGAGCTCCTTCCCCAGACATCTGTGAGGGCTGGGGTGACTAGAGCTAAACTCCGGCATCTCAAGCCAGGTGTCTTCCATGGGAGGCAGGAGGCCAGTTACAAAACATGATCCTCTGCCTGTCAGCCTCTGCATATGCAGGAAGCTAAGCCAGGAGCCAGAGCAAGACACTGAATCAGGCCCTGCAGTGTGGAATACAGCATCCTAACAGTCTTTACTGCTAGCCTCACATGCTGTCCCTTTACATGAATTTTGAAACTGCTGGTAGTTACGTAAAGACAAAGCTGCTGCTCACCATCTGAAACAGAAAGCTGTGAGCAAAAGGCCTCGCTTCCCTAACCTTCCCCTGGGGCCTTCACCAAGGCTGCAGTTGCCCTTTATACAGCAGGGTTTGTGCATGCTGCTCAGTTCAGAGACACATGCAGAGGTGGTTAAAAAAAAGTGAGAAAAAAAGAACACATAAAAGGAGTTAAAACAGCAACAATGAAAGTCTAACACATGTCGAATATCCCCTATCCAAAATGCTTGGGGCTAGAATGATTTCAGATTTTTGAATATTTGCATATATATGAAGTAGCATGGGGGAGGGGACCAAACTGAAACATGAAGTTCATTTGCTGGAAGGTAAGTTTATACAATATTCTCGATCTGCCTGTATTTTGACTGCAACTTGTCTCAGAAAGTCAGGTATGAAATCTTCCATTTGCAGAGAACCATGGAGTTTTAAAGCATTGTAGGTTTTGGATTAGGGATGGTCAACCTGTCCTTACAACTGGGAGTAATGGAGTACGCAATTGGAAAAATACAAAAGGGTTAGCTTCCTTCTTTGCCCAAGTAATGAAGGGAAAAGTTGGTTAGAAACAATCTTACCAAACAGCATAGACTGATGGGTTTACAGAAAGTTTAGGAATCAGAGACGATTCTAGGATTGGGATGCAATTGCGGATGAGAGCAGGCCAATTTCTGCCTCAGGAGTCTTTAGGCAAGGCGTCCCTAGAGTAAGTTAGCTGCTGATTGAGAAACTCTCCAAGGTTATCATTGATCGGTTGGCTGTCACTGATTGATCAAACGAGTTGCCAGCTGGTTCTACAAAGCCATCAGCCTTCTCCAGGGAAGCGGGAGGCTTCATTATGTACACTCTGGTGAAGTGTTTTCCAACTGAAAGCCTATCACAGAAAGCTCCAAGTGGATTTGCGGCAAGACATATCATTGTGAACTTCCAGAGCATGAGGGATAAGGTAAACATTCCAGATGTTTCCAAAGACAACACAAAACACTTATGAGAACGTGTGAGTCGGAATGTCTTTTGACTTCTCAGTAGCAATTGAAGTTCTAAAACAATGAAGCAGAGTCTGAAAATTCTGACAAAATTACTTTCAACCTGGAATTCTATGCCCATGCAAACTATAATCCATGAGTAATGACAAAATAAGACGTTTTCATATATATAGTCCTACAAAACATCTGTGCCCTGCGCAGTCTACCTCAACTATATCCTTTGGCATGCGGTTAGAACAGGAAAAGAGGAAGAGAGGGAGATCCATCACTAGAAAGGAATCAGGAAGACAAAGGGAGGCTGGCATTAGGGCGTAGTAAGTGAAGCCTCGGCCTGTAATGTCAGCATACCATATGGCCACCGGTTCAATTCCCAGATGCTCCACTTCCAATCTAGTTCCCTGCTAATGCAGCTGGGAAAACAATAGAGGATGGCCCAAGTACTAGGAGACCTGCACCCATGTGGCCGGCCTAAAAACAGCTCCGGGCTCTTGGCTTAGACCTGGCCCTGTCCTGGTTGTGGTCATATGGAGAATAGATCAGTGGGCATAATTTCTCTCTCTCTCTGTGTGCATGTGTGTTTGTGTCTCTCTCTCTCTCCCTTTTTCTCCTTTTCTCTCTGTAATTCTGCCTTTCAAATAAATACCTGGATAAAAAGAAATTTACCTCATATACCTGATCCCCACAAAGAAACTCAACATGATTAATCCCTCAGGAATAAACATCTTTGAGCCAAAAAGTGTCAGAACCCATTTAAAAAAGAGGAAAGGGAGACCAATGCATGGTTCAGGATGCTGCATGCTGTAGAGAGCAATAGTCCAATGTGTGTAAGGCAGGATTTGCTCATGATGTAAACGAGGATCCCCAGTGGCTTATCTTCCTGATGTGTAGGTAGAGTTCTCTGATGAACTCAACCCAATTCTTCTCTGCCATAGGTTTACATTCAGCATGTTTGCTGATTCCAGATGAGATAACAGGCACATGTTAGTTCAGTTTCCCTTATAGCCTTTACATGAACAGGGCTATGCCCTTTCCTTACACAGTTTGTGTCTGCGACTCTGGTGAGGGATACATGTATAGGTGATGAAAAATAACAACAAAAGATGATTAAAACTAAGCGATATCATGGTGACTTCTAGGGGTGAGGGGCTGGAGTGGGATAGTAACATAGCGGGCTTCTCCGCACAGCCTCCCTTGAGGTGCGTTCAAGATTCTCATACAACACGGAGTCGTATTTGCCTATGACGATGCCTGTTTTCCTGTACAACTTCAATCATCTCTAGGTGATTTATAATATCGGAGTCAATGTAAGAGTTGTGCAAACACTTTCTATATTGTATTGTTTGGGGATTGATGCCAAGAAAAAAAGTCTGTTTGTTCAGTACAATGTCTTTTTCAAATATATTAAATCCACACTTGGTGGATACAGAACTCACAGATATTAAAGGCTAATTATACTGGTGGTTTTGACATTAAATACACTCATAATCATTGTTTAAACCATAGCCATGTCTTTAAAACTTCACAATTTAAAATTCTCTCATCTGAGATAAATAAGCTAGAATCCATGCTTACCAAGCTTCTTTCTGAAACTATATCATTTTCAATGTTAAAACCAAACAAAAAACTTCAGTAAAAATTCTGAAGGGTTTATCTGGTGTCTTCCTGTTGCAGCAGAAGAAATTGCTTTTCAAAAGAAGCAAGCTGATTTCTGTTTGCAGCCACGCACAGCATAACACTTTGTAATACTGTTGATTTATCTTTTGAGTGTCCTAATTGCTGAACTAGTATCCATCACACACACACGTTCTACCAGACTTCCTAGTAACTACCATATTAGAGAAAGTGGCAGAGCCTCTCACCCTTCATTGGGCAATTGCCCTGGAAAACTTTTTGGTGGCTGACATCAAACAGGAACAAGAAGAGGAGAGGGCATGCTCCATTCAAGTGTGCACTTGCCAGAGAAGCTAGGAGAACATGCCTTACAAACAGGGTGACCTATGACAGTCATCAAAGTACAACTAAAGGATTGCGTGGCCCTCGCCAATCAGCTTGGCTACTCATCTGCCTACCAGGGGACCAGTGGCCATTCAAAAATCCAGTTATCTGGAAAATATAGTGATAATTTTGGATCCTAGGACAGAAAATGAGCACCCTCTGCCTTGGTCATAGTGAGACATGTGCTAGGTGTGAAAAGGACAGTCTGTATGAATCAAGAATCAATTAAAAGAGAGGTTCACCAAAGTGGCCTTGAGACGGTAAGAGGTCATGGAAAATCCAAGTGGGCCAGTCATTAGAGGATCAGTGGTTGTTCCTGCTGAGTGGTAACACCTTTGGGGGCTGAGGGAAGAAGAGTTGTATGCTGTAAAACTTGAAATAGTATATTTTGCCACATAGCTGGGACTTATGGGAGCTATTACATGAGAATAGCAGAAGACCAAGTTGATTTGTTCTGTGCCTAGTGCTGAGCCTTAAGCCACAGGGATAGAGTTGTAATATGGGGGAGAACAGGGATAGCCATAACCCTGAGAGGAACACACTGGGACCTGTGCCTCTTACTCCAGCCTCTCTCCCTGGATGACGAAAGGAGAAACTGGCCCCTCTCTCCTAGCACAGCTGCATTTACCCTGGGCCCAGGACATGGGGAAGCTAAGGAAAGAGCTCTTTTGAGAAGTGGAGGAGCTCATGGCCCTGTCTCTGCCCACAGCAGCAAAGGGAATGAGCAAATTAAAAAAAAAAAAAAAAAAAAAAAAAAGCTGGGGGGGGAACATAAGTTATAATACAGCTTAAATTTCATCTTCTAGAGTAAGCATGGCAACTGGTTTGCTTATTCCTTTCAAATCTTTTTCTATATATTTTTTTCTTTCGGCTCTAGCCAAAAACAAAAGCAAGGAGGCAAGAATGGATTCGGGACTGCAGAGACCTAAGTTACTGGGTATGCTGTATCAACTATGGAACTGAAAATTACTGTCAGCAACCCAGGGCTGTGTCAATGACAACCTATGGTCCCTCTCTCCCTGCACATGGAAGGCAGGCATGGGAGATGCGCATAATCCTTGCATCAATGATCCTGTTTGTTAATGACCAATACTCTTCCATTTTTAATGATGCTGTCCTTGATTTCCAGTGTGACTGGGAAGAGTCAGTACTGTTTAAATCTGATTCCTTACATGGACTCCCTTAACATGTAAAGATGTGTAAAGCCTGTATCTAGATGGTAGAAGAGCCAAATCGGGCAACAGATTGGTTGAAATCCTTAATTCTACTCTTCAACCAGACTCGGATTATGTTTGTGGACACGGGAGGGGATTCTGGGAACACCAGTGTACACATTATAAAGCCATTGGGACATCCCAGCCAATTAAAGATGCACATACAAAGCACAACCTTAAAGAAAGAGTAAGAAGCCCACACAAGTCATGGTTATTCGGGTTTGCTAAAATCTTCACATCAAAAGAATCTTGCATTTCCACACTGGGTCTGAGGAAAACCACAGTGGAATGACATGTCTAGGTTATAGCTTAATTGGCTACTCCATCTGGACTCGGATTCTATGGATTTCCATTATCCCATGCCTTTTCTCTGATTTTGGCCGTGGTGGAGCATGTTGATAACTTGTTGTTGGTCCCACCTTCCATCTCTGGTCATAACATCATGACATTGACCCTTGGCTACATGGACTAAGACATCCAGTCTCCACCCAAACAGGCACGTCGTTTATCAACTCTTTTTTAGAGGAGACAGAAAGTAGATAAATGAGTATTAATGACCCTGAGGCTAAGTCATCTAGTGTCTTGGGGCTCAAATTTCCTTCTTTCTAGGCTGAGTATGGATTAGAATCAGGCTCTCCTAAACTGCTCTGGGGGCTCTATGAACCACAGACCTGTGTAAAAACACAGTGAAGACAATCTGACAGCACTTGTAGATCTAATATGAAAACAGCCCATTCTCACCTCCCTAAACTGGTTTGTTCAGTTTTGCTCATTAAATGTGTATAATTACACTGTAAAGTTGTTTTCATTTTATTTCTTTAATTGATAGTGTGAATGATTTTTCCCTGTGATGCTGTACAATAGAAATTGCTTTGAATTAGCACTCTTTTCATCTCTTTTGATCTCTTACTTTGTGGAATCTTGGTATTGACTTTATACATTTCATCAAATCTTCAAATATTTTGGACAGCAAATTTTTCTGACTGCATTCATCAAAAGCATTTCCATTTTCTGTTGCTTTCTCTGTGTGTTTTGTTCTTCATTGTGCAAAAGTCCTTGATTTTATGGTTTTAATACATTCATCTTATCCTCAATCATATCCCCCATTTTAATATTCATAAATTTATTTTTCCCCACACTAAGATAAATATCCTATTCTCTTTTCCTTTGCATTATTTTTTATAGATTGTATTTCTCTTTTTATCTTTAATTCACTGAGTCTGTAGAGTAGTATTAAAGAGATTGGCCTTTGGTGTTAAATAGATACAAAATCAAAATCTCTTTTCTCCCTCCCACATGACCCTGGAAAGAAATCATTTGTCTTCTCTCAATTTTCCCACATTGGTTGATCATTGTCTTCATTAAACATTTTTAATACTTAATTATAATACAAAATGATTTTCTCCATTTTATCTTCCCCACCCATTCTTCCAACTGGATATGGTATTCTGTAGACTTTTATTCATTATAATTCACATTCAAATCTTGAAATTTGTTGCCCAAGTGCACTGGGCAAAACCAAAGAGGAGGCTCTCTGGAACCTGACCAAGCATAGCAGTAACCAGTGATTCATCTGGCCTTAGGAACAACTAGTAGGAGGTAGCTCAAAATGAATAAACAATTGATCTGAAGTTTATTGATTGGGAATCAGAACTGGCAAGTATAGAAGAAAGTTGCCACAATTGGTGAATATGTGTCCCAAGGACGTAGTCCTTTTCCAATGCCCTTGGCATACCTCTTCAGACATAGAGAGAGCATTAGTGGGTCTGAGGAAGGACAGGAAAATGTGGGTGTGCTGTTACATTGCCTGAACATATTTGGTATTCTTGGACAGGAGGCTGTTCTGTCTCCCCAATCATTATGTTTTCTTTCTGCTACTAAATATTTATAATGCTATCTGAATAAATCTCATATGATGCAAGTTGATATTCAAATTCTTATTAGCATAAATGGACTCCTTGTTTGTGTTTTATTTTCAATATGTTTCTGGCATATAAGAAGACAATTGATTTTAGAAGCTTCATCTTATATTCCATAACTCTACAGAATTCATTTATTACCACTAATAATTTTTTGGTTGATTTCTTTTGATTTTCTAGGTCACCAATAAAAAGCAGTATTTTCATTTCTTTTCTTCATATGTTTCTATCTTTTATTGTTTTCCCTCTCCAGGAGCTACTGTAAACTCATCTGGTACTGGATTAAACAGACACCACGAAGGAAGATTTTTTGCTTTTGCTTTAAGAAAATGACTCTAACATTTCTCCACTTTATATGAGAGCACTTCAAAACCTCATGGAAATTTGGAATTAAAAGATACATTTTAGTACAAGGCATTTTTTAAAATAAATGCATAATTATTTTTCATAATATACCTTTCCATGATAGTTTGAGAAACTGCTTATATAACACACCTGGCATCTAAAACTGTACATATACAGATTGGAATGAAATGAATAATCTATTTTACACAATTAAAGAATTTATTCAATAGTGAATACTTGTATACTAAATAGATATTTGAATATGTCAAAGGTGTTTCTGACTCACTGAAGCAATAACAAGGACACTTGCTATTTTGCATTTCTACTGCTGTGATTAATTTTGTTGAGGCCTTTAATTTCTAGGTGACAGCTTTGAACCCCATAAGTAAATCTGGCTTGGGCTTTGTGACTCATTCTGTATTTCTGAAGGTTTATTGGAGCTTTCATATCCATTTTTCCAGAGCTGATTCTTATGGTTTGTCTTCATGGTGGGTGTCAGATTGCAGAATTAGCCCACATTGTTTCAAGAATAGGTAGGTAATATTTAGGTAATATTCCGCCTTTTTTATACTGTTAAAATTTGCTCAAACCCAAATGTTCTTTATCTTCTCAGAGTTAAGAAAACCACCTGGGGCACCCTGTTGAACAGGTTGCTTGTGTGGAATATCTGTAATTGGAACTTTTACCATTTCTTATCATGCCATTGATCTGATTCAGTTCTCTTTCTTTTCACACTAGTCCTTACAATCTAAAGCTTACTTAATGTGAGAATAATCCCCCTACTAAGTTACAGTAAATACAAAATAAAAAAAAGTCCTTCCCCATTCCCTATTTACTTCATCATTCATCTCATTGGAGTTGGGAACACTTCCTCACTTCTCTAGTCCTACTGAGCCAAGTTCAATGTCAAAACCATTGCCAGCTCTAAGTAAATGTGTATGGGATGAGTAAAATTAAGAGTAAGCCCTTTTAGCTGTGGCACCTGTGATTGGCTTTCAAAGGTATCCCCTCTTCAATTTTATCCATCTTCATTCATACTCACCTTTTTTTTTTATTGTGGAAGATTGAACTACTTTATGAAATATATTTTTAATGTTATTTCTTGCCTAGTCTGAAAAAGTAGATTTTAATACTAAAGGACATAAAATACTACAAGCTTAAGGCTAAAAATTAGAGAAATAGATGTGGTAAGTACTGACAACAGTCAGTTATTTGCAAGAAAATGGAAAAAACTTGTCTTTGCATTTTGCAATCTACACACTGTCCTGGTGGTGCTTACTTTCTGGGAAGGAATGTGGCATTATATCAGAGTTCTGAGATCTTGTCTCTTCCAGTCTTGGTGCTTTCTCCCTCTTTGTTTAGTTAGCTGTGTGCCTTTGGTTTGCTACTACTTCTGGTAATGGTCTTCCCACAGACACTCCCGCTTGGGGGAGCCCTGCGAGGAGGGCGCCACAAACTTCAGTTATTTATTTTTTCCTTTTTAAAGTCGCTTCTGTTTAAGCAATGTTTTTGTCCTGGAGGCCTGGTTTTGTTTCAGTTTTCCCTTCTTTTAATATGATCTTTATTCTATTTATTTTCTAAACCATTTTAAAAACCCTGCTTTGTGGGATGAGCATTTCGGTGCAGTGGTAAAGACACTTCATGGATCTGTGCATCCCAAATCAGAATGCCTGGATCAAGGCCTGACTCCTCCACCTGCAATGCATCTTTCTGCTGATGCACACCCTGGGATGCAGCAGCTGTGGCTCGGGTACTTTACCCCCTGTCATTGCCGTGGCAGACCCAGATAGAAGTTCTGGACTGCTGGCTTCAGGCTTCTGCAGGCACTTAGAGAGTCAATCAGAGGATGGAAGAGCTTTCTTTGTCTCTTCCTCTTTCTCTTTCAGTCTCTCTGCCTTTGAAATAAAATGAAGACAAAACTTAAATTTACAAATAAAGCATTCAGTTTTTAAAGCTTAAAAAAACCCCAAACAGGTTAATAAGGCTTCCAAGCATTGTGAGATGCTTTCTTTGAGCAATATACCCACTGTGACGAGATTTTCCCTTCTTGAAGATTTTGTTTAATGACTTAAAATGACTCTAATCTGTTGAATTCTTTTTGCTTCTTCTGGCATTTCATACATTCCTGGAGGAATTTTCTTGATTTTTTTTAAAGCCTCATAAATTTTACTTTAGTTATCCATTTGTCAGTTTGTGTCCCAACAGCCCTGCTTCCCATCCAGCTCCTGGTTGTGGATCAACTCAGGTCTGGCTGATTCAGCCACTTGGGGAGTGAATCAGTGGATGGAGGATCTTCCTGTCTCTCCTCTCTCTGTGTATCTGACTTTGCAATAAAAATAAATAAATCTTTAAAAAATCTTTAAAAATTTAAAAAGTAATTGAACAGTTTAAAACCAATGGATGTGTGAGTTCCCTTAAAATAAGACAGATCTATTAAAAACCCATTAAATATCAAATTCACCAATCATCACTGCATGTGCAAAATATACTCCTCAATAAGCTCAACAGCATTCCTGCCTTGGACCCGGCTTGTTTCATCATCTCTTATGAGTGGAAAGACACATGCTGATGGTGGAGCTTAAACCCAGAATCAGCAGAGGGAATCAGCTCCCCAGGGGATTCCGATATGCAGCCAGGGTTGAGAACCTCAGCACTAACACAGTGCATGGCAATTGCCTGCAGAGCCTGCCAGGCCCCACCTCCAGAGGCTGACCCGTGGGTCTGGCAGGGGCCTGCAAATCTGCTTTTCTTGGTTCTTGGTGATGTTTGCCGCTACTCATTTAGGGTCACATTTTGAGAATCACCCTTGCAGGGCAGTAGACTTACCACGTCAAGGAGGTCAAAGTCATCTGGCCAGTGACTTAGCTCCATAACACTGAAAGCATCTCATGTGAGCAGAAATTGTTTAATGCCTTGATGCCACCGGGACATACAAACTGTGGCCCACTCTGGACAAGCACAGTGGAATTCCTTTGTCTTGTTTTGGGTGTTATGGCAATGGTGGAGTGGGATATTTTTTGTGTCTATTTTACATCCTCATTTCTTGTTTGTGTTCAAAATCATACCCTTTATCTCCTGATGAAAATAAGAGGGGAAGAGTACTGCCCATTTTCATCTTTCTAACTCTTTGCAGATATTTTATCCTTGAGGACAAATGCATGTCTTTAGGATCATGGATTTCCACACTTTATCTAGCATTGTCTCCAAACTGGGTCCCCATACAACTAGAGTGCCAGGAGGTTGTTTAGAGCTGAACCTCAAGGGATGAAAGGAAGGACAGCAGGTTGACAAGGGAGAGACCCTGGTGGATTTGTGGCTTCCAAGGAGTTGATGGGGGTATGTTGGGAATGTGGGCTGGAGAAGTGAAGCTGAACAGACAGGCAGGCAGTGACCAGGTAGTCACTGGAAGAGTGACAGAAGCAGAGTCTCATACCATGCAAGATTTCAAGTGATCCCATAGATGCCGAGAGAACCATGGAACAATTCTGAGCATAAGAGTGATGCCATGAGCTGTGTATTCTAGAAAGGTTATCCTGGCAGTTGTGTGGGGATTGGACTGGGAGTCGTGACCATAAGCAGGACTTTTCCAGCATGGATGAATATTGGAGTCACTTTAAGAGCATCCACACTTCACTGCCTCCCCCAAGCTAGCTCCCACAGAGCTGAACCTGTAGGAGAAATTCCCTTTCCATGATTTATTTGGGAGCTACTCTCAGAAGGACAATGAGAGACTCCAGAACCAGCAGAGGACAGAGACCGAAGGAAGGGCATGGTCTGATGTGGAAATTTACTGCAGCTTGAACCCCCAGGGTGCTCAAGAGTGCAAACTACAGGGAACAATTGGACCCATCTTGAGGCCCAGAGCTTACTTTGTAACTCTTCTCTCACTCCCACCTTCCACCTCAGCCACTCAGTGTCATTCAGCCATTAGCTGGGGTCTGGAGAGGGTGCAAGTGGAGACAAACTTTCAACCACTACCTTCCAACCTCTGTGGGTTTAGGGCAATGCTCCTCGAAAGAAAGCAGCGTGGGCAGGTAAAAGGGCCCAACAGTGCCTCCCACAGGCTTTTTCTAGCATTACAAGCTTGGTACAGGACATAGCCTGGATTTCTTTGTCTTGTTTATGCTTGCCTCAGTGGACTCTAACAAGTGGGACATTGGAGAAGGAGCAGGTGGGACATGGGAGAAGAAACAAGATAAGGTTTGCCCTCAACAAAATTACAGGCTAGGAAGGGAGCCATACAGGAAAATAATTATTAAGGGAACACAAAAGTCACACTGCATGGGGGTAGGAGCAGCTGTTGTGGGAGCTTGAACAAAAAGAGGCAGAGAAAAAATTTCCAACTTGGGAATGGCAAGCTGCTAAGGCTTGCTAAGAAAGCCAAAGGTAGCAGCCTCCTGGCAGGTGCCAAATCATTGTCCCTCCAGACTTTAACAGCACTAAGATAGCTCTTGGACTCGCTGATGGGGCTCAGGCTGCAGTTAGCTTTGGCCACCAGGAATGAGTACAGCCATGCCCTAATCCTCACATCTATCACTCGCCTGCTTCCAATACTGGAAAGCTGAGCATTTGGCAGAGGCAGTGGTTTTCAATTGATCTAATTTGTTACCTTTAGAATATTAGGTCATTCTTCTTGCAGCTTATGTATTTTGTGTGCTTTATAGGTTGCTCTACATGCTTTCTTAGCCATCCCATACCAGGGTCTTCAAAATCCTTCGAAGCTACATAGGCTGGTCTCATTTGTGCCTAAATCCAATCCTGCTGTATACTCCACTTTTCTATAACAGGGCCAAGAATCCTCCCGTGGGACATGAAGCACAGCTGGGGGTTGCTGGGCTGGGAAATGTATTAACACCAGAAACCAAGAATAGATTCCCCACCCCTGCCCCTGCCTTGTGTGGTCAGAAGTGGCAGCATTCCCTAGGCGACACAGTAATAGATTTTTCCTGTCGCTGTTCAGTTTCAATTTCCTGTCTGGCCACAAGCCACTCTGACTGGTCCTTAATCAGGTGTGCATTTTAGATCCTACTTAAAGCCCATGCTGCAATTCAGGAATCTATTAAAGAGAGGGAGTTACTCCTTCATTGTTGCTATTGAACCAATGCACTTCACCCCACTGGCCCAGGCTGAATACCTGAGGGGCTAGGGACTGGGAATTGCAGGAAAGCACAGGGATCCTTAGGAGTGAGTCAGAGATTAAATCTGCAAACTCCTCTCCAACCTATTCAATCTCTCAAGATTTCAATCAACCAGCCCTTACCTGACTAACTCCACAGACCAGCAAGAAATCATATTTCCTCTGGAATGAATCATTTGTTTCACACAGCAGAGTCTTCCCCAATGGCGCACATGGTCTTGAAGCACCTGTGTGTCTCAGTATCCTTCCCATAGCTCCCGCCCTGCATCACACCCAACCCCTGTGCATCTGGAAGTGCCCTATAGTGGGCTAGAGAGACTTTGTCTTTGAGCATCTGACACTATGGGGTTGACAGCCCTGAAGAGCAGGTGGTTTGTTCCTCAGGCAGTCATCCCTGTTGTCTCCCAAAGGATAGAAGCAAAGAGGAAGGGGAGGGATCTAGAATGTTCCACAAGACTTGCATAGCTGTTGCCATTTGTAGATACTATTAGGTCAAGCATGTTACCAAGGAGGATGTTGAAGTTGAAAGCCATTACCTGGGATCACTCAGTCAGGTAGATGTTGGCTCTCATGATTCAGGACAATCATTTGCCCAAATCCAAAGCCCAACCCAGAGGAACAGAGGAGGTTCTATCATCCCTGTGCCCGAGTCCCAGCCACCCACCTCCCCCTCCAAGTGTTCTAGCATTCCAAGGAACCCAGTACTTGGGGCTCCTCTTGTCACACATTTCCCTTCTGGGATCCCCACAGACATGCCATGAGATCTGAAGCATCTCTCCTTGGTTCAGTTCTTATCCACACCCATGCCAGATCAGGCCAGCTGTGGACAGGAAGACATGGTCACTTGTCTACACTGCTCTGGATACCCATGTGCCTCTGTGTATGGCATTGGGTCAAATCTCACCCAAAAGTTTCGCAAGCCAGATGGGACTTCCTTCTTGTTCCTGTGATGATTCTGGGATAAGCTTCTTTATGGAAGGAAGGCTCCCTCTCCCACCTGCCAGCCCCTGGAGGATTGTCTCAGCTGAAAAGAACTCCTTGCTCTAGGTCACAGCTCCCCGCAAGCAGCCCACATTCAAGGGCAGATCCGCAGGACAAGATCCATCTGCCTTCTTTCCTCAGGGTTGCCCGAGGTTTCCCTTGAGATGCTTCTGCCATCTCCCTTCCCCAGGTTTTGACCCCAAGAGCACTTCTTAAGAAGTGTGGTGCCCATTTCCACATCAGCCTGCTCCTCAAGAACCCAACCTGAGGCCCAGAGAGCTTACCTTTGAGATAATAAGACACAGCAGGCTTCCTGTCTCCGACAGACTATGTGACTTTGCAGATGCTATTTAGACAGTCTGTTTCCCCAAAGATGCCAGGAGATGTGTTCAATCTAAATATATCAATGGTTAAGTTCTTAAGTTGCATGGGCATTATGGCATACAGATTAAGCCACTGCTTATGATGTTGGTGTTACAGGGTGCAAGCGAGATCACACCAGACATGTCTAAGCTTTATTAAGGAGTCTTTATTAACCAAGCTTGGTGATAATAGAGCACAATAGCAAATCACAAGTCCATACAGCAATCCAACCAATCATAATCCCAAAAGGAACAAGTGGTCATTATCCTTAAGTCCATCCATTAAGCTGAAGACCTATGACCCAGCTTCCCCAACAATATAAGTTATCCTAAGAGACATGCAACAAAGAACCTGCACACACTCACAAAGAACCTGGACACACTTACAAAGCTGCAGATATTCACCTTCCCCTGGCTTCTCTGTCCTCATTTCACTACTGCTAGGCCTCACCCCTCCTGGAACTCCTGACAGCACACAGACCAGAAACAACATTATTATAACCATTGCCCCATCTAAGCAATACACAGGGACCATGCTCAGTGGATTACCCTGTCCTGGGTCAGCCAAGAGTTGAGGTGTCAGAGTAATGGAAGCATCTGCCCAGAAAGAGAGTGAGAGCCCCTGCTTCATGGGCCTTTTAAAGGGGCTTGTGAGGGGAGTGGTTACACGACAATGCAATACATCCCCTCTTAGTTGCTAGGTGAGTCACAGGTGGGCAGGAGCAAATACCTAAGTGTTGTGGGCCAAGGAGTTGATTAGTGTTCATTGGGGTGGGCAGGAACAGAAACTGGGCTTGTAGCTAAAAATGCCCAGACTAATTGGACTTATCTGAATCCAATATCCTGGATGTGGGGGAAGTGGTTGAGGATGGAATTATCATTCCATTGCTGTTAGGACCCACCTTCAGGACAGAGGAGAGGGGACACAGCCAAATTTCATTTGCCCACTGTCAATGGGTGCTGGCTATCACTGGCTGTACTCCATAACAGTTGGCATGCACAGAGTGCCAGGTGAAGTCCTGGCTGCTTTACTTGCCATCCAGCTCCCTGATAATGCACCTGGAAAGGCAGTGGATGATGACCCAAGTGCTTGGACTCCTGCCTCCAACATGGGTTCTTGGCTTCTGGCTTTGGCCTGACATAGCCTTGGCTTTTGCAGCCATTTGTGGAGTGACCTGGCAAATAAAAGCTCTTGCTTTATTGCTTCACCTTGTCAAATAAATAAAACACCATTTTCTAAAAAAAAAAAAAAAAAAAAAAAAAAAAAAAAATGTTGCTTGGTCTCAAGGAGCCATAGCTAGAAGTGAAGTTAGGACCTATAACTTTCAGAAGTTTCCAGGGTCTCCCCATTAATCCCTGACTGGAAAGCTGGGAAGGGAGGCATGGATTCCCGCATCCTTTGTGTATGCTTCCCAGGAATCCTGGACACACTATCTCCTAGGCCTAAGGCAGGAGCTCAGGAAAGCACTCTCCAGACTTCAGCCCCCAGTAATCCGCTTCCCCCCCAAAGATGCTCCTGCAAGCTTGAGAGAACCTCTGTCTCTGAATCACTCACTCCACTCCCTCCCCAGCTTGGTACCACCCTTCCTAAGGGGTTGTCTGCAGCCAACAGGAGCTCTCACAGTACCTTCTCCTCAAGGTCACAGAGGATCTGGA
Organism: Ochotona curzoniae; assembly: GCF_017591425.1. Lineage (NCBI taxonomy): Eukaryota > Metazoa > Chordata > Mammalia > Lagomorpha > Ochotonidae > Ochotona > Ochotona curzoniae. Next base: position 5,834,890 of record NW_024466004.1, on the reverse strand, counting down.
AGGTTGATAAAAATGTGAAATCAGGACTCAGTGGCAGAGCAAGAACACATGGCTCTTGACATTTATCCTTCTCTTCAGGCAGTTCTTCCAGAATGTCCTGCCCTATCCCCTGGACCTCTCTATACCAGATCCTCTCCCAGCAAGGGCAAAGCTCTGTCTCTCAGGCAGAAGGTGATGTTCCTAAGGGCCATCTTTGGCCTCCTGGCTCTCCTATGAATCCCTCATGTGTTTGTCAGGGGCTGTGCTTCACTGGGGTGGGGAACCACAGAGGCCAGACAGATTCACTCAGCTCCAGCTCAGCACAGGATCTGGGTTTCTCAGGGGAATCTCCTTATCAGAGGAAGGAAAGAAGAATCTAATCGAATAAGGGAAGCATCCATCCTGATTAATGAATCCAGGAATTACAGATGTGTCTTTGTCTGGTCTCTGCCCCTCCAGGAGCATTAGGCTGGTTCAGCAGACATGGAAGGCCCTGACGTCTGAAAAACTCCATCACTTCCTACCCTCCCACTTACCTCCAAGCCTGGTGTCATCCTTTGTCTCACCTCTGCTGAGAGAAAGGTGCTAGAGACCACAGAGAGGCAGGACCCCAGGCTATATAATGCATGCTTGGGTTAACAGAAGTGTATGCTAGGGGTAGGTGGGGTACCCATTGCAATGAGTTTCCAAGTTCAGCTGTCTGCTATCTCTCCTCCTAGCATGTGCCCTCTGCCAAAATGGCCTTCATGCTTTTTAAACAATTTGAGCATTATAAAAACCTTGAAGAAACAGACATTGTTGCAATAGTCTGATGATGTTCCAGGCTCCCCGACTCCTACCATACACTTCCTCAAGGATCCCAGTTAGCCTGTCTTGGGGACATGTTCCCCAAGCCACTTCACAGATCAAAGGCCAGGGAACCCCAATTCTCCTCTAGGAAAATGCCATCTGCCCTTTTCCAGCTGTCTTCCTGCAGCTCCTTGGGAAGTCAGGCTTTCCTTCTAAGACCTTGGGCTGTTTTTCAATGCTCTGATTGAAATTATCGTTGGTGAGTCCTCTGGCCTTCTTGATGCACACTATCCTTGTCTGAAAAGAACTCACAGAAGGCCAGGTGGCTCTGGAGGAGGTAGTGGAAGGAGGGGAGTGTTGAATCTGACCTTGTGCCCTCCGCTCAAACTTGGAGACACTGGCCATCTCCTAGTTAACAGCTCCTCTTTTCACCTCTATCCAAGCCAGAGTCTCTGCCATGAAGCAGAAACACTTAGGTTCTAGGGTCTGCACCTATGCCTAACCGAGCCTCCCTTGGACACCTAAGTGGAGAATGCTCACTTGCTGTTCCTTCTCTACAGGGCCCCCCAAAAGAAGTTTCTTCCCAGGTACCAATTCTTTCAGTTACACTGTCAATAGCCTTTAATTTCAGGAAAAATATCTTTTCATGTCATTCCATTACCTCTCTTACAAAGTTTAAAAACTCAAGATCTGCAGGAAAAAATAACGAAAATAAGGGAGAAAATAAACCAAACAGAGACCAAAAGAACAATACATAAGATCAATGAATCAGAGTTTGTTCTTTAAGAGAATAAAAAAAATATGGATCCCCCTCTAGCCCAACTAATACAAAAAAAAGGAGGGAGAAGATACAAATCAATAGAATCAGAGACAAAAAATGGAATATGACCACGGATATCTAGGACATACATAGAACAATCAGGAACTATTACAAGCAACTATATGCCCACAAATCAGAAGACCTAGAAGAAATGGGCAGATTTTTGGACATGCAAAATCTACCAAAGCTGAGGCAATTAATAATCTAAATAGATCTATAGCAGTGACTGAAACTGAATCAGTAATTAAATCCTTCCCAACCAAGAGAAGCCCTGGACCAGTTAACTTCACTGCAGAATTCTACCAAATGTTTCAAGAACTTACCCCAATCCTCCACAAGCTAATCCCCAAAAAAGAAAGGGAGGCAATCCTTTCAACTTCTTTCTGTGAAGTCAACAACACCTAATGCCAAAGCCAGATACAGACACAACATAAAAAGAAAACTGTATACCAATATCCCTGATGAATATAGACAAAAAACCCTTAACAAAATACTAGCCAATAAGATCCAACAGTATGTCAGGTAGATTATTCACCGGACCCGGTGTGATTTATCCCAGGCTTGTAGGGATCATTTAACATTTGCAAATCAACAAATGTGATATACCACATCAACAAATTGAAAAATAAAAACCATCTGATCTCAATATTGCAAAGAATGCATTTGATAAAATGTAACACTACTTCATGTTAGAAACGCTAAACAAGATAGGCATAGAAGGAACATTCTACAACACAATCAAAGCAATATATGAAAACCCAATGCCAGTAACATACTAAGTGGGAAAAGACTGGAAGCTTTTCCATTAAGATCTGGAACTAGACAAGGATGTCCACTTTCACCACTGCTAGTCAATATAGTATTGAAAGTCTTTGCTAGAGCTATTAGGCAAGAAAAATAAATTAAAGGAATTCAAGTCAGAAATGAGGAATTAAAATGATCCCCTTTTGCAGATGACATGCTTATCTACATAGGAAAATCAAAAGACTAATCAAGAGATTCTTGGAACTCATTAGAGAATTTGGCAGTATAACAGGACACAAAATTAATGCACACAAATCAATGCCACTAGTATATACAAATAACTCCATGGCTGAGAAAGAATGTGTAAGTACAGTCACCTTTAAAATAGCAGAGAGGCATCTCAAATATCTTGGAACTAACCTAACCAAAGATGTGGAAGAACACTATAATGAAAATTACAAAACATTTTAAAAAGGGAAATAAAAGGAGACATTAAAAGATGGAAAAATGTACCATGTTCCTGAATTAGATCAACATTATCAAAATGTACATATTACCAAAAGTAATATACAGATTCAACATGATCCTAATCAAAATCCCAAAAAATATCCTTCTTAGAAATAGAAAAGATGATACAAAAGAAGTTCATCTGGAACCACAAGAGAGCGTGACTAGCCAAAGCTATCCTGAAGAATAAAAACCAAGCTGGAGGAATCACAATTCCAGAACTCAAGACATGCTATAGGGCAGTGGTCATCAAAACAGTTTGGTATGGTACAGAAATAGAGAAGAGCAGTGGAACAGAATAGAAACACAAGAAGGGAGCCCACACTGCATAGACAACTAATCTTTGACAAGAAAACTAAAAATAATCCAGGTAAAAAACCTGGTCTCTTCAACAAATGATGTTGGGACAATTTAATAACAGCTTGCACAAGTAAGAAACTAGGCCTCCACCTATCATTTTATATAAAAATCAGTTCCAAATGGACATAGGTCCTCTAAAAGGATCTAAATCTGCACCCAGAAACCATCAAACTATTAGTGGAAAACAGGAAGCACTCTCCAAGATATAGGAATTAGGAAAGATTTTTTTAAAGATTTATTTTTATTATTTTTTATTGGAAAGGCGGATATACAGAGAGGAGAGACAGAGAGGAAGATCTTCCATCTGATGATTCACTCCCCAAATGAGCGCAACGGCCGATGCTATGCCGATCCGAAGCCAGGAGCCTCTTCTGGGTCTCCCACGTGGGTGCAGGGTCCCAAAGCTTTCTTAGAAAAGTTACCAAAAACAGAGGCAGTCAAAGTCAAAATAAACAAATGGGACTACATCAAACTAAGAAGCTTCTGTACAGCAAAGGAAATGATCAACAAAATGAAGTCACAACCAACAGAATGGGAGAAAATCTTTGCGCACTACATAACTGACAGAGTACAATATTCAGGATTTACAAACAGCCTCGGAAACGTAATGGCAGCAACACAAACTACTCTGTGAACAAATGGGGAAGGAAATGAAGACATTTTTCAAAAGAAAAAATTCAAATGACTAATAAACATATAAAAATGCTTATCTTGGGCCTGGCAGCATGGCCTAGCAGCTAAAGTCCTTGCCTTGAACGCACCGGAATCCCATATGGGTGCCAATTCTAATCCTGGCAGCTCCACTTCCCATCTAACTCCCTGCTTGTGGCCTGGGAAGGCAATCGAGGACGGCCCAAAGATTTGGTACCCTGCACCCATATGGGAGACCTGGAGGAAGTTCTTGGCTCCTGGCTCTGGATAGGCGCAGTACTGGCCGTTGCACTCACTTGGGGAGTGAATCATTGGATGGAAGATCTTCTTCTCTGTCTCTCCTCTCTGTATATCTGATTTTGTAATAAAAGTAAATAAATATTTAAAAAAATGCTTATCTCCTTTGCTATCAAGGAAATACAAACAAAAACCACATTGAGGTTTCTCCCAACTCCAGTGAGGTTGGTCTGCACTCAAAACTCTACTAACAACACCTGCTGGTGTGGATGTGGGGAGAAAGATACCCTCCTTTGCTGTTGGTGGGAATGTAGGCTAGTACAACCACTGAAAGTCAGTAAGGAGAGTGCTAAGACATCTAAAAGTTGACCTGCCCTACGACCCAGCTATCCTACTTCTGGGACTATATCCAAAGGAAGTGAGATATGATAAATATGAGAAAGTGAGCTGTACTCCTACATTTAAAGCAGCACAATCTACAATAACAAAGACATGGAAACAGCCCAGATGACAGTCAAAAGAGGAGTGGATAAAGAACCTGTTGCAAAATGCAGGATCAGTAGATATGTAGGTAAATATGCATGTACATACACTCATCTAGAAGAACAGTGTAATAGACTATCATATCAAGATGTGAAGATACAATGCAGTACGTAAATCTGCTTCCAAATCAAAGATGGACTCCCAATGAAACTGTTAAATGTATCTTGACAATAGGATGCTAGACTCTCTACCGTTGTCCATATCTACAGTGTCAGGATATACTTAAATATTAGAATTAGGGACTTATGACTGCCTTTTTTATATTATGACTGCTTTTGAAGGATTATACTACTGTGATAACATTTGGGGAGGTGAGTGGGGAAATCCCAGAGCCTATGCAACTGTATCACAAAATTAATTTTCAAAACCCTCAAACTTTGGTGTTGGCAATGTGGCACAGTGGAACTCAGTTTGTGATACCATCATCCCGTTCGGGTACTGGTTCAATCACTGGCTGCTCTGCTTCCAATCTAGTCCCTGCTAATGCTTCTGGGAACCCAGCAGAAGGTGATACACGTGCCTGGGTCTCTACCACCCATATGGGAAGACGTGGATACATTTCCTGGCTCCTGGCTTTAGCGTGGCTCAGCCCCAGCTGCTGTTGGCCTTTGGGGAGAGAGTCAACAGATCGAAGATCTCTCTGTATCACTCTACTTTTCAAATAAATGAATATATTAAAAATAAATAAAGTTAATGGGCAAAGACACAAGCCTGGACCCTCCATTAGAACTCCAAAATGCAATCTCCTCCAGGACCTTTGAACTGCATTTCAAGACTTTCTGCATTTGACTCAGCACTCATTTGATAACCTTCCTCCACTTTCTTCCACCAGCCCCAAGGGCAAAATTTATCCCACTTGAAAGTGCCCCCCAAAAGCTACACTAACCCTCCCTTCCCACTTCCTTTTTCTCTGAACTCTCCCACCCTGCAGAACATCCTATGAGCCTAAAATTACAAAAGGCCCAACCTGCTGAAAAACTGGGTCTCTACTACATTCTTCTTCTGTCTGCATATTGGTAGCTGAAAATAGATTCAGTTTGGCTGTGAGTTTGCTCCCTGTCTCTTGTTTTGTGACACATTCCCAACAGAAGTCAAGGTCTCTTGCCATCCACATGGTAAGGCCAAATGGGGGGATCATGAAGGGCTGTTCACAAAGGTATAGGTTGTGTTAGGATCCACAGTTGTACAATGGTGTTAACGAGGCTTGGATGCAGTTATCGGCCTTGGGCTACTGTGGTCACATGACAGTTGTACAGAAGATAACTGTAGGGAAACAGACTGTCAGGTGCTGTGGCCTTTGGGAGACTCAAGTAACCATCCCATGACAGCTTGGCAAAGGGAGACCGGGTTTTAAATATTCACTTCCTATCTGCTCTCTGGTCCACTGCTGTTGTTTCTCACTTGCTACACACAATTGGCACCCATAATGGTCAGGAACCCCACAGATGCAGGCTACTACAGGATTCCTACTTCAGCTTCCCCAGCATGGATAGGATTCAGACAGGTAGAGAGAGGGTCTGGGAACACACAGGGAAAGATCAGGGCAGATTTCATGGCTTCTGGTTCATAGGCTGGGTGTCCTCTTTGCCCAGCCCAGAAGCTTTGTTTTCTTGTATATTGATTGGTAGTAGGATGCTGGTCTGGTTAGGCCTCATGGTAGAGTTGCTTTTATGAAGCACACAGTCCTTGTGTTCTATCACAGGGCACTGGGTAGCAGGATTTGCTAAATGAGGCATGGAGGGGACAGTTCACTCAGAGACCCACTCCTGTTCATCAGAACATGGTTTTTTGTTTGTTTGTTTTGAGGAAGATCTTCACCCGTCAAATGACTGCAATGGCCAGTGCTATGCCAATTCAAAGCTAGGATCCAGGAACTTCCTCCAGGTCTCCCACACGGGTGCAGGGTCCCAAGGCTTTGGGCCATCCTAGACTGCTTTCCCAGGCCACAGGCAGGGAGCTGGATGGGAAGCAGGGCTGCTGGGATTAGAACCGGCACCCATATGGGATTCCTGGCTCATTCAAGGCTAGGACTTTAGCTGCTAGGCCACCGCACTCAGCACCAGAACATGCTTCTTTAGATGATCCCCCATTGGCTCTTTCCAGTGAATCCACAGTCATCACTTCCCTCCTTGGGCACACATACCTGCTAACTTCAAATCATACTGCCAGCAAGCAACAGGCTCCCCGTAGCCTTGGCAGGCACTGCTTCCCTTCAGACTTCCTCTCACTAGGTCCAGAACACAGCACAGAGACTGCTTGGATAAGCAGACTGAAAGGAGCATCAGCAGGTAGCTCCCAAGTCCCTCTGAGCCATTTTCAGAGCACTCAGTGAAAACCAGAGCTGGATTGGAGACACAGGTCAGAGCTGCTTGGTTCTTGTTGGAGGTTAAGGCGTGCTGAGGAGCCTCTTGGTGGTTCCTGCATATTGAAAAAGCCAGGGCCCTAGGCTTGGTGGTTTATAAAATCTTTGCATCTCCATGTTACAGAGGAGCAGTCCAGGTTCCAAGGAATTACACAGTAGCCTGAGGCCTGGAAGCCATCAAGTGTCAAGAGTGGGGATTTGAGTCCCTAACCACTCATTTCCCAAGCACTGCTTCTTTCCATGCTATATGTTGTCCTGTGAGTAGCAAGGGGACTCTACCACTGAGGCGGGGCAGGTTTCTAAGAGGCACTCACCTTGCCTACTGCACCCCTGTTGTCCCTAAACCCAAAGCCCACCACAGGCTGTGCCTCACTGGGGAAGAAATCATCTGAGGTGGCTCCCGGGAGGAAACCCCAGAAGGAATTGGGAAGCATCCCAAGCTCCAACCCTGCTCCCTCCCTGTCTGCCACTGGTTTTGCTGTGTTCTGGAAACATAGCAGCTCTCAGGAGGCCAGGCTCCAGAGAGCAGACCTCAGGGCTACATTCACAGCTGGTTTCTCAATGGCACTGTCATTCCGTCCCCTTGTGGCCAAAGGCAAAATGCTGCTGCTATAAACAAGTTCATCTCACATTTCATTTTACTTGAGAAAATGGAAAACGCAGAAGAGATGCATCGAGGTGAAGTTCTCCTGAATCTTCTGCACAGACCCTCAGCCTCCTGGACCAGCCGGCTCCTAACTGATGGCTATGCAGTCATCACTCCTTTTCTCCCCAGGCCTGGCCCAGAGCATCGAGAATACATTGCTTCCATGTGTCTCCGCACCCCCTCCATTCTACCTTCACCCTGAGTTGATAAACCACAACAAACACAGAGGCGCCTGGTGCCTTGGCCTGGCCCCTGGGTAGTCATCATTCATACATCTCCAGCCCCAAGCGAGATGCAGCGATAAACGGGAAGGGAAACTGTTTACCTAGGCGATGCAGAGTTTCAATGTTTCTGCAGTTTCCATGCAATCATCTTTTATGAGCTATAGTAAAACCACATGTTTGTACAGTCTCTCTCCCTGAGTCCCAAACATTTTAGCAACATCATCTTATGTAACACCTGGGGTTTGAGAAGTAGAGAATGCACAGTCCCACTTTGCTTATGCAAATGGTTTTGCATATTCCAGATGTATCCATTTCCCTCCCAGTTAGCAGAATGCTTTTTTTTGAAAGATCTCTTCTCCTGCCTACCATCCTCCATGCCTTTCCTTCCACCTGCAGGTCATATTTGCTTCTAAAAATGAATGTCTAACTTTGCAGTTAACATTGATATGGTTTTATTTTCTGACTTGTTCGGCAATCCTTAATGAGTATCTCTATCAACATCTCTCTTTGAGAGCAGCAGGGAACTGCCAAAAATTAAATCATAAAAATCGCTGTTTTTCTCTCCCCTACCCAAGCTTAGATCTTTCGTGTGGCCTTAGAGCCCTGTATTTAGCTGGCTGCCCGGCCCCCGTACTCTGGACAAACAGTCTCTGCAGGGCATTTCATGCCCCACCACTGCCAACGTACTCAGACTCATAAATCCACTGTGGGGCGGCCCCATCTGGCTTTCCACAAATCTCCTGTTCTTCTCTGTTGTGTACATCACAGCCCTGCTGGGTCTTCCTTGGAAACGCTGTGCTCGGCTGCCTGCTGCCTGTGACATGAGGAAGAAAACTAGATCCGGTCTGCAGACTGTTCTTGTAAATAAAGTTTTACTGGAACTCAGCCATGCCCATTGATTCACACAGTGTCCACGGCAGCTTTCCAAGCCCCAGTGGCAAAGCTCAAAGCCTCAAATGTTTACCATCTGGTCCTTTACAGACGAAATTAGGCACATGCTCTTGTATACAATGAGTCTGTGTCTCTGAACCCAGCAATAGGCCTCTCATAACCTTTACTGCCAGCTCCCTCCGCCCACCCTCTGCAGCCCCATTCTGCATGAATGAAACCCTCCCACATCTGTGTCCTGTGACCAGCCCGTCTCATCTTGGAGGATTTAACCGCATCACCCCGAAATCCTTACCTGGGATTCTGCCCTGGACCCATGCTCTCAGAAAACACCTTTCTCTCAAAATTCTGCCCTCAGGAATGCCATCTCTACTCCACTTGTCCTCCTATTGCCACCAGCTAATGCCCAAGGAGCTCAACAAGCTGCACTGTAACTCATTTCTGCATTAAGACCCCAAACTTCCAGAGCTGTCCTGCAGGTGTTGTGTTCCAGAGAGGGCTGCAAGCTCCGGCCTCCACCCTGCAAGCAGCAGATCCTGGTGCAAAGGTGACACCCACAGACAGGTCACAGATGAGCAGGTGTCACCGCTGCATTGCTTTGCATGCTAATACCTCCCAAGGGGGAGCTATGTCTTGTTACCTTAGCAAGCAGCCTGTGCTGGGACACATTTCTGACCTGCATTTGTGTGGACTCATGCCCACCACCACCACCTAGACTGACAAGAATGGCCCCCAACACGTGCACTTGCTCTCTAAAATCAACGACATCCACACTCTCTGTTTCTGGAGTCACAGTTTTGAAAATGACTCCCTGTGGTCTCTTGGCTTGCTGCAAATAAACTCCTTTGTGTGACAGCTCCTCCTGGCGAGCCTCTTGATTGAACTCACCAGGAAGTGTGCCCACGGCTGGAGTGGGTAATGCTCCCCACTCTGCTCAATTCAATGTTCCTCTTTATTCATTGTTTTACTCTTATGGAACCCATAACTCTTTTCTACAGCTTTTGCAGTTACATGTGCTTCTCTCTCTTGGGACTGTAGGTCCCTGCAGAGCACATGTGGTGCTTTAATCAGTTTTGTGTACCCAGAGGTTGGTGTTGTGTCTGGGATATAATAAAGCAGGGCAGAAGAATATACGATCCTCAAATACACCTCTGGGTGTAGATATTATTTTGAGCTATGTATCAATCAGCATTCTTGTTGCTATAATGAAAAGCCCAGAGGCAGGTTACTTACGGAGAAAAGAGGTCTCTTTGGCTCAGTTTTGGAGGCTGAAAGTCTAAGTGTCACAGCACAGACTCGGCTGAGGGTCTCCCTTCCCCCTCCACACCCTACCGAGTCACCACATTAGCAGCGTCAGGGGTGGGTGTCTAAAGAAGCCATCACACCTTGAATTGAAGTCAGCAAGAGACTGGGTAGTGCATGTGCAGGAGGTTCTAATAATCCTCTGAAAAGAATTAACAAGGGTCCCTGGGAAAGATGTTCACCCCTTTGCCCATCAGGACCCAATAAACTGAGGACCACAGCACCACCTCATGGACGGGGAGGGGCAGCCTGCAATACAGCACCCTGTGGGGACCTCTGCAACTACATCTGCAGCATAGCGGCTGGTTACTGGGAGAAGCAGCAGACACTGGCAAGCTATAATAGAAATGTGCATTCAGGGCCCTGCACAGTAGCCTAGCAGCTACAGTCCTCACCTTGCACGTGTCAGGATCCCATATGGTCACAAATTCTAATTCCAGCAGCCCCACTGCCTATCCAGTTCCCTGCTTGTGGCCTGGGAAAGTAGTTGAGGACTGTCCAAATCCTTGGGACCCTGCACCTGCATGGGAGACCTGAAAGAGGTTCTGGGCTCCTGACTTTGGATCAACTCAGTTCTAGCCTTTGCGGCAGATTGGGGAATAAGTCAATGGATAGACTAGCTTCCTCTCTGTCTCTTCTCTCTGTGTATCTGACTTTACAATGTAAAAAATTGTGCATTTAGAAAGTAACTGTTGTGAGGATGTTCACAGCAAGCCATACCCCAATCCAGGTGCTCTCCCTGGCACTCCTCACAGTCTCCATTCTTTGCTTCAGTGGATGTTGGCATGTAAGCTGAAATTTCACGCCATCTCTGAGATTTATTTACTTCTCTGGATATCTTCCATGCATATATAATGAGTGCATATTGACAAACCTCTGTTGATTTTTCACTTAATAATTGTTTTCTTTGTTGTTGTAGGGAATCCCAGGTAAGAACTCAGAAAGTTTAGAGGGGATATTATCTGTTCCTCTCCTACAGATCACACTCAAAACACTTAATGCATGTTAAATGCATGAATGCATAAATGAATGAATGAATACAAATTAACACAGACTTTCTAATTTTGTTCCTTCTCATCCAGGCCCTCAATCCATGCCCTGCCCTGGTTGCTGTATCACTTCTCTGACAAGCATGGACAGGGGATGAGAAGTCCGTGAGGTTGTGTCATTGTCTTGGGGAGTCAGTCTCGAGCAGCTCAGCATCTGTATGGTGACTAGGTGTACTGATACCACTGATGAAAAACAATGAGAAAATAGCTAGCATCAATCCAGGAGCCGTACAGATGCACAGCCATCCAATCACTCGCCAAATGTTTTCATCCATCCCTGATTATAAGAATAAGGGACAGACTCTTTTTCAGAAGACTTACTTTCTCATAAATGAGATAAACAAGATGGTTATAGACTTGAAAGGCGATAAGTGCTTGGAGAATGATAAAGCAGGAAAGCGGTCAGGAAAGACATCATTTGCAGTTGGTGATTCATTCCGGAATGGGGGGTCAGGGATGGTTGCCCTTTCTCATTCCTTCAGCACATACTTTTAAGTGTTTCTAAGGCCAGTGTCGGGTCTGCTGGAAGGGTGCTGCTGGGATATTCAGTTGGCAGGAGGAGTCCCATGAGAAGGATCAGAGACGGGGAAAAAAAATCACTGAATCTGGAGGAACCACAGGTCAGGGGGCTCATCCAAACATCTGGGTGATGTTAAAAGCATCACTCTGCAGGTTTAATTAAATTCACATTTAATCACAAGGGACAGACAGGATGAAATGGAGGAGGGAGGTGCGAAGTTTTCAGTTGTGCTTGAAACTAACACATGACTGTCCACAAATGACCTGCCTAAGGACTTCAGGGATTCAATGCAGGCATACAGCTGCAATTGCGAGATCCCAGGCATGGAGGGAATTTGCGAGTGCCAAGTCTAATTGTCAAAGGGACCACTGCCCCGTGAGGCACTTCCACCACCCCTTCATTACACAGTAAGGCTTCCCAGGGGTAGAAAAATCACCAGGGTTCCCTGCTCAGCTAGTCTCATGTCGGTTATGGGAGCTGCCCTTGGGAGCCTGCCCAAAAACTCCATGAGCCCATTCCTCTCCCTCCCTCTCCCCAACTCCACCTCCTCCTGAGGAATTCTCTTGCTAACTTGCAAACTGGTACAAGCATTTTTTGAGGCAGACATGCCTTTTGAATCAACCTGATGTCCTTACATCAACCCTTGGCTTGTTCTTGAAGCAGTGAGTAGCATGAGCCTGGCTTTCCTCAGATCACTAGCCCAACATTTTTTCCCCATTTCATCATATCGCATCACTCACACTGTAGGCTCCATGAAAACTATTTGTGCTTTCCTTCCTTGCATTTCCATCAGAAAAATACTCCTAGCTTTTGGTCAACTGTCATGCAATTGGTTACTGGACATTATGGAAAACTTGTTTTAGGACCTGTCCTTTTTCCTGGCTAGCATCTGTAATGGCTCAGTAAGTCAAGGCTCCTCAGTTTCATAAGTTTGGGTTTATTCCAAGGGGCAGAGTTGTGGCTCTGTAGGTAAAGCTGCCACCTGTGATGCCAGTATCCTATACAAGCACCTGTTCAAGTCTCAGCTGTTCTATTGCCAGTCTAGCACCTTCTAATATACCTGGGAAAGCAAGTGCTTAGGGTCTTATACTGATGTGGGAGACATGGATGGAGTTCCTAGATCCTGGTTTCAGCCCTAGCCATTGTGATCACTTAGGAAGTGAATCAGCAGTTGGAAGAGCTCTCCCTAGCTCCTGTCACTCTGCTTCCCCAATACATATACCTTTAAAAGAAAATGAAAAAGCTGACCCAAGATACAGCTGTGAGATTCAAGGACTCAGTGAGCTCACATTTCATACAACAATCTGGGAACCAAATTTAAAGTTCGTGAGGATGGATATGGGGATCTTTCTAATGCTCACTCAACACAATCATTCCAGGGAGAGTTCCAGATAGGGAAGATGGCTGTGATATGGGCAGGCAGGTAGCTGGTGAGTAGCAAGGAGCTAGGGACTTCCAGCAAATAAGCTGCACACACTGCCATATCCCACAGTCTTCCTTGCCCGTTCCACATGCCTCCTCATCATGCAGCTAAGCCTCACTTACTGCCATTCACCAGACACCAGAGCACCTTCTGAGAGCTGCCACATGCATTGCAGCTCCATCCCAAATGCCACCTCCTTTTGCCTTTCAGTCAGGTCCTGCCCTGAATGCAAGTTCTTACTCCACAAGCAAAAGAGTACTTCCGCCTGGGTAGGAGCAATACTCCCTCATGGCATTGCCTACACTCATATCTGAGTGTGTACTATTATTTTGCCTTTCAATAGATTCTTTCTGCTCACTTCTACCCAAACCTCCTTGGAGAGAGCCAATGGAAATGCCTCCCACACACCCCTTTCCTTTGCTTTCCTTCCTCACTTCCCAGCCCTTTTCCAGCACGCATCTGACCCTTTCTCTTGAGTCTGTCCCTTAGCCATCAATCCATCACAAAACTGGAGTGTCCAGTCTGATGCTGTGCCTCAATCACTCAAATAAGTCGTTGCTCTTGAGTGAGGTCCAGTACCAGATTCTTCAGATCTCCAGGACACCCAAAAGCCAGTAGAGAAAAGCTGCATGCAAGAATCAGTAGGTTAAAACTTGTAGGAGAAGCTCCACAAAGTGGTAAGAATCAGAACCATACAAATTCAAATTCCAACTGGGAGTCATCCTACGCTATGACCTGGGTAGGCCTTCCCTCAGTTTTGAAATATGTAATATTAAAGGATTTGGGGGGGGGGGATTCTCATTCCTATATACACATAAAATAATAAAATAACTCCCTGTCAAAGATTTTATTCAACTCAGTAGTTAATGAGGACTTGGGCAAATGGCCATTAGTTGAAGGGAGAATTTACACACACACACACACACACACACACACACACACACACACGGAGCACAGAAACAGGAGTTGGCCTTTAGTCTTGGGATGAAGGTGCCAGTTAGGATGCCCATGTCTCACGTCACAGTACCTGGGCTCAGGTTTTGGATCTGCCATCTGATCTCATCTTCCTCCTCATGCAGACCCTGGGAAGCAGCCGTGATGGCTCAAGTAGGTCACTTCCCTGCCACCCATGTAGGAGACTTGAACTGAGTTCCTGGTTGCCGACTGTGGTACCACTTCCTACCATTGTAGATGTTGGGGAATGAGCGAGTGTGCTCTCTCTCTCTCTGCCTCTCAAATACATGTTTAAAACGCATCACAGAAATAAACTTACCAATATTGGCAAAATTGGTCAATAAACACGGGGCAATAATCACTGCATCTCCACCAGAGACACTGCACTTGCATTTCTGAAAATGGGAGTCATCTATATTACTCTTATTCCTCTAAGTTCCAGGCAACTGAAACAGCTCAAAGTCAATGGAAAAGCACAGTCCCAACAGCGTTAGATAACCCTGCAGATTGTCCTGGATGAACAGCTGGCAGTCATTATTTCTTTTATTGTTATTTCAAAGCCATTTATACATTTTCCTAATCGAAATACAGGGATATTATCTGAATCTCAGGAAATACATTTATAACATTTAGGATATTTCTTTATCATACACATTCAGTTTCATAAAATTCCTTTCCTTCCATGTAATCAGATCACAAAAAGAAGTTTCTATTGAGATAAATCTTGGTTTTTGGGGCAGGTCATAAAGTCCACAGGATGGTCACATCTGTCTAGGAAAGTCTTGTTAGAAGAATGGATCTAGTCACTTCAACTCTTCTGTTTCCCTTAGCAGCACTTGTGCCAGAGGAAATCTTGAGGCTCATTTCTCTGTCATCTGACAACTGTCACCTGACACAACAGTGAATTTGCAATCTCCTGTGTTCCTCAGAGTTCAGCATCGTAGATGGCCCAGTGTTGTAGTCATTCCTATTTTACAGAGGTGACAAGATCAGGGATATGAAATAACTTGACTAGGAGTTGGCATTACGGTACGGTGTGTGGAGCTCCTGTTGTGACACTGACATCCCACATCAGAGAACTTGTTCAAATTCCAGTGACTCTGCCTCTGATCCAACTTCCTGCTAACACACCTGGAAAGTCAGCAGAAGATAGCCCAAGTACTTGGGCCCCTGCCACCCACATGGGAAACTCAAATAGAGTTCCTAGCTCTTGGCTTTGTAAGTTAGGGGGTGCACACAGCAGATGGAAGTTCTTTCTTATTTCTGCCACTACGCCTTTCAAATAAATAAATACATCTTTAAAAATAGCAAGGGAGGGAAGAGGGAGTATCATGTTCTGAAAATTGCATCTACAAACCACATTGAATATGTTAGAGACTAAGAATTAAAATAAAATACAAAAATACAAAAAAAGTGCTGAAAAAATAGAATTAAAATAGCCACTTAGCCTCAGGCTAGTGGGTGGTAGAGCCAGAATCGAACAGGTGCCATGCATGGATACTTTAAGAGGCTCACTAGAAGAAAAATTAAAAGATAATGTTCATTTTCCATGAACCTCTAGAAGTACCCTCATGTTTCAGAAGACAGAAAGGAGATTTACATGCCAGTTACCGCCCTTCTCCTCAGGGTCCAAGTGTATTGCTCTCTCTCCCTCTCTTTCTGCTTCTAAAAGTCAGTGAATCTAACTTAGTTTTTCTTAAATAGACAGGCTTAAGTAAGTAATACATTTTATATTGCAGGCAATTAATCTACTACAATGGTTTCATCAGCCTATCGATTAAGTGTCTACATAATATAAATTTCTTAACTCCATTCCCAAATCAAACCCCCAGGCATCCCACAGACATGGAGTGCTCTAGGGAATCAGTGTCCCCGGAGTACACAGGGGATGGTCCTGGGGAAAAATTATGGGGAAAGCTGTTTCCAGAGTTCTTGAGGCATATGACTTCTCCCCTTCAGACAGAACCCAGAGCTCATCTACAGCAAAGAGCAGAGCAGAGGTGGTTGCCTGCTGTGACTACAGCTCCCATTCCAGCCCCTAGCACTGCCTCTTCTATGCCAGGCTCAGATGGACTTGCTCCTTTAGGGCCTCTGGCACTGTCCATCGCCCCCCACCCCCTGGTTCCCCATCTATCACAGCAAAGCATCTCAAGCTCCAGATTCTTTCCAACAGGAACCTCCTAACAGATGCCTTTACTTCTTTGGCATCCCTTCAGCAACAGCCTGTCAATGCAAGTGCAGGATCACACGATGGCTCCCTGTTGCAGACTGAGTTCTCAGAAAAGATGGTACACAGCAACTTGATGTGCAGGATGCACGCTTGGGGCTCTCAACATTTCAGGGAAAGGAAGGAAACAAGATGGCTGGAAGGTGAAGTTAAGTCGCAGTGAGGGCCCAATCCATGATGGCCACAGCCAAGACTCCAGACAGTTCCCTTTAGTGATGGCCTACAGTGAGAAAGGAAGAAAACCAACCCAAAGGCTTTCCCCTCCCCAGCCCCTTCCTTCTTAACACCCCAGGGCTTTGCCATGCTGACAGGATAATATGACTGTTGCTTCATCGATTCTCTGATTTCATGTCTCCATGTCAATTAAATGCTTTCATATTTCTATCTGACAGCTTAAAAAAACAATGTTAATCCAATGTATTAAGAGCAAAGTAATTAAATATTTGTTCTGGGGTAATTGTATATAAATTGCATGACAATCGAGCTGGTGATATAATTAGTGAATCTTAACTGGAGGCCCTTATAATCAATGTTTAATTTCCTAACAACTGTTTTGGTTTAACTGCAAATTAAATGCTTGTCATTGGCCATCCATGCCCATGAAGCACAGATTCAACGTATTTCCTGGTTGGCTGTGGTGAAATCTTGCCTGCTAGCAGCTGGCTTGATCTCTACCATGTCTCATTCCTTCTGGGGGACTTTAACTATTTGCAAGATAGGAGTATTTCCAAGTATAGCAGAGACAGCTAATCTGAGCATTTACTATGACTTTAACACAGTTCCAAACACACCTGGGTCCCCCATTATCCATAAGTAACTCTTTGAATCTGTGTAATAACCCTTAGTTAGGTGCTGATTTTATTGCCTTCATATTCTAGAAAAAGGAAACTGAAACACTAATTTTTGCAAGGCAGTAAAGATTGAGCTCCTGGCTTTGGTCTTCTCTGATCTGAAACCAACATCAATCAGTACATAGTCCTTTACCAGTTCCTGCCACCTCACTGCATCAGTCAATATGGGCTACACTGTGCTGTGGTAAGAAAGGGCTTCCTTAGCAGAGCTAATTTTTCACTCATGTGCCATATCCAGTAGGGGAATTCACAGCAATTGTGAACCAAATGTCTTGCACTGTTTACTGGATATCCAGCTTGCCAGTTGTGGCTGTTCCCTCCCCACCAACCCTGCCCTAGTTCAACAGAATGGAGACATTTATCCCTCTGTAAGGAAGGGAACCCAAAGCCACATAATCAAGCCCATCCAAAGGTGCTTGGGAGGCATCATTTTCCCACAGGGTGTAGGTAGTAAATATTTCAAACCACAATAGCACCTACCAAAGATCCCCTCACTTGGTATCCTTGCTTTGTTTCTAAGCTAAATTGCCATTGCTTCATCATTGAACTCCTGCAGTGCTGTTATCAGATATAAAATCCCTTGTTTCTTACTGAAATGCTGCGGGGAAGGGTAGCCCATCAAGATGGTCTAAAGACCAAAAACTAAGGCACAGAGGTCTCTTTACAATATCCTCCAGCCCCCAATGGAACACTTACTATCTTCTCCTTGATCTGCTCTTTTTCTGCCTTGTCCCAGTACCCATGGCTCTGTAGAGTCAAGACTGGGAAATAACATTAGTTCTTGTGAAGGATCCTAATGACTCTTACCTCCCCCCCGCCAAAGAGTAAATTCTGGACTATCAAAGATTTCATAGAGAAGCATCTATGGTCAATAACTACTTCCCTTGGTAATAGTGGCAACAGTGGATATGTCACTTCTACTTCCCTTCCTGCCCACCAGGATGATGGAGAATCAACAAGGTCAGGCCCTATACTATCTGCTTCTCAGCTCTTTCCTTCAACACTACCTCATGTCAGGAATCACCATGTTCCTCCTGTCAACTGAGCTTCTCCATCTGCTCTGGCTTTTTCCCATTTTTGATCCTATATTGACCTCCTTTAAATACACTCCTCATTTCTTCAATCTCATTTGGTCCGGTCCCTGTATCTGCCCTTCAGTCTCCTCTTCTCCCCTTTGCCCCAGCGTTATCTCACTTCCCAAACTTAGTGGGAATCCCGCTAGGGGATGGAAGGACAGAGAGGAGGGTTTCATGATTTCTTGCCTCCAGGTCAGCCACTCCCTTGCAATGTGATGATGAGAAATTCATCTGAGCAACTCTAGTCTGTCTGGCCCACTGTTGTCAGCCGCCTAACCTGGAACATGGGAGGTACCCAACCACTGTTTTTTGAATAAATGAATAGATGAACTTTGAAAGACTCTCCAAGGACCCTCAAGATCCTGAGGTTCCATGAGTCTCTGCCCTTCTATAAATCCATAATGGCAGGTTCTTTTGATACTGACAGGGTAGAGACACCAACTCAAGCAGTAGTAAATGTGCAAGTGATTTTGTACCTAATTCACAAGCTAAATGTAGATAAATCATTAGGACCAGATGGCACTCGCCTGAGAGTAGTGAAGGAACTCAAGGGTGAAATTGAGGAATTGTTGGCCAAAATGTGTTAAGTGCTCATTACGAAGAGATGTGATGCTAGAGAGAAGAGAGGGTGTGTGTGTGTCTGCAAAGGACTCTGGGAACTGCTAAGCTGGCTGGGAAGTCAGGCATGTTAGCCACTTTAGAATAAAGATAAGCATCGTTAGCAAAACAAACACACCAGGGAAAAGGTTGTTGGGGTCTGTAAGGAAAAAAGCACTGCAGGATGAGTCTAAAATGATGTGCAGGGATGCATATGGATCAAGGCAGAGAGGAACCAGGGGAGGGGATGGATCTAGTCTATCAGACTCACTTGCTGAAATTGGTAAAACATGCTAACCAAACCACCAGTAGCTATCTTAGACATTCCTGTGTAAGAGAGGAAATTCTGGAACTCATAACTTACAAGCACAAAGTATTTTTTTTAACTTCTCAGACTCCTGAAAAGTTGATAATTACAACATTTTCAAGTTGGCAGAAAAGTTATTATTATTTAACAAATGGCACAGAAAATAAGTGACTTATCCAAGTCATATATATTGGCAATGGGTAGTGTTAAAAGCAGGATGCTCCTTTTTTATAGTTACATTTTCTTCAAATGAGACATTTAGGAGCTTGGTACTGCAGATCATTTCACTTAATGTTTTTATTAATCACATGTAAGTGAATATATTAGCATCTAATACCGCAACAGTGCTATGTGACAGACAATGCTTGAAGCCTAGTGGGCCCACAGCACAAGCCTGAATTGCTTATGCAGGGAAGGGAGTCAGTTGGGTCTGAACCGCTTTGTGTATGTGCCCATGTGTCAGCTGGAGGAGGACTCATCCCAAGCAGGCTGTTTGTTCAGCACTATTATCTCAGAGCCAGCATGCTCTGGAGGTAATAGGAAGCTCTATTCATCTCACTAGCCTCCCAGGGATCAACTGATAACTTCTCTCCTCACAGGAAATTCACCTTACCCCACCCACCCATGAACACACTTCTCAATGGATGGTTTTAATGTCCATGTTCCCAACCAGCACGGTAAGGAGGGGACAGAGAAGGCACCCATTATCCAAGCCTTTGGCACCTCACAGCCTTGCCAAGGAGCCAGGAGTCCCTAGACCCTGGAGACTCTTCTCCATGCCTCATCCTTTACTGATCGTGTTCCTCCTCTGGCAATGCCTCAATGTTTTTTACCAAGTGCGGTGCTCATGGTGAAAAGGCTTTCTGCATTCATTCTCAACCCATGGTATTTTCATTTACTCTAAAGACCAGAATGACTAAAGGAGTGTTTCTTACTTCTTTGCAGGTAGCATTCTAGACCTCCTTAGGCCCACTATATGTACTATTATATGTACTGCCGTGAGATTTGGAAGGTGGAAGTGCGACAAAGGCATTTTCTAGCTACTGTGGAAATTTGTGGATGCTATTATTTGTTTTCAAAATATTTATTTATTTTTACTAGAAAGGTAGATTTGTAGATAAGGGAGACAGAAAATGGCTGAAGCTAAGCTGATCTGAAGTCAGGAACCAGGAACTTCTTCTGTGTCTCCTATGCAGGTGCAGGGTCCTAAAAATTTGGGACATCCTTTATTTCTTTCCCAGGCCATAAGTAGGGAGCTGGACGGGAAGCAGAGCAGGTGGGACACAAACTGGTGCTCATAGAGGATCCTGGTGTTCATAGAGGATCCTGGCATGTGCAAGGCAAGTGCAACTCAAAACCTTGGATTTAGCCACTGGGCCTCTGCACTGGGCCCTGGATGCTATTGTTTCTAACAGCATTCTATATCCTTGGAACAGCAGGGCACCACACTGAAGTGGCCTGAAAACTTGCAGGAAGCAGAGCCCCTGCCCTGCCTAGTATGTGCATCATCATGGTTACATGAGAAGGAACTAAATTCCATCTTTGTAGGCCAGTTATTTAGAGTTGTTTGATGATTCTAAGCTGAACTTCACAGATAAAACCAAGGCAGAAGTTTTCTGTATCTGTCTTTCCATACAAAGCACAGATGCTGTGGAACACACCTGTTTAATCATTTGCAAGCTCAGAAGTGGTGGTGTTCTGGCCTTTGAGGTTGGCTATGATAATGGCACAGTCTTTGTCATGTAACAAAGCAGTGACATCTGTCTGAGGCAGAAAGAATTGTTCTTCCCTTTGACTCGTATTCCCAGTCAGGAGTCACCCTCATCTTGACCTTGTGGCTTGCTCTGCCCAAAAGGGGGCAGAGTGATGGTGCACCAGCTCCAAGCCTAGACTTGATGCTGCTGTTTCTACTACCCCTCTGGTTGGAGACATTAAATCTTGGACATTAAATCTTGGTCCATTGAGAAGGGTGTGTGTGTGGATGGAGGGGTAGGTGAATTTCCTGTGACAAGATCACTCTTCATCCGGTCCCTGGGAGGCTGGCAAAATGAGAGCAAGAGCTTCAGTAGGTTGCCATGCTCTTCCCCAACCCATCCACGTGCGACTCTCTGCGGCTCAGAGAGGATCACATAAGCACAAGCTACATACATTATTAAGTGTAATTACAGTGTTACTTATAGATTCCATTAAATACTCTAGACATTTTTATAACAGAATTTGAGGTGTGTGATGCGTGCAGTAATGGCCTTAACCTTTAATTATAAGTTCTTTCCCTTCCAAGGCAGTAATGATCCTATTAATTAGTAATGGAATGATTAAATAGGAATAGAAGCTGTCAAAGGATGCCTCCTCAATCCCCTTCCTAGATTTAGATGTGGTCTTTTGACCTCCCTCATTAAAGAAAACCCACCTCAGCAGGTGGTGAATGTGGGAAAAGGATGAAGGAAGCAGTGCAGACTCTCCCGGGAAACAAGGTGAACGTTGTGTCATCTGGGAAACATGGTGACTGGTCCCTGGATGTTTATTTGTTCCCTTTGGCATTGCTAATTGTCCCTTCTTGGGACTAGGGGTGCTGGTTAACAGGACTGATGTGATTCTGAGCAGCACTAAACCATGCTGACATCAGCTCAGTCCCAACCTCCTTTCTTTCCACTGCTCCCACTTTCCAATGTCCTCCAAGAGTCTTTTATTTTGAAGTTTTAGAATTTTACTTAAGAAACATGGAGCTAAAGAGAGAGATCCTCACTGCTTCACTACCAAATACCCACCACAGCTAGGACTGGGTCAAACTGAAGCCAGGGACTGGAGCTCAATCACTGCATTCAAATCTCCCACTTGGACAGCAGAGTATTAAGCACTTGAGTCATTGCTTGTTACCTCCCATGATGGGTAATAGCAGGAAGCTGGATCAGGAGCAGAGGTAGGACTCAAATTCAGGAACTCCAGTAGGGGCTGGAGACATCTCAAGGGGCAGCTTACCTGCTGTGGCAAACACCTGCCCCTCTAGGGACTTTGAGAGCTTTGCATCCGACACCACTCACTACAAAGTATGAGACTCACGCTGCACTGGTATTACCACATCACCATCCATCATCTGCCCCATGGTTTCAGCTGTGTTCCAGGCTCCCACATGCATCAGGAATCACAAGAAGCGCCCAGGGAATGAAGCAAATAGCATTACCCTCAGGGAACAGTTAGAATCGGTCCCAAACTGTGTTACAATAATAGATAGATAATCACTACAGAAGAATGGGACTACAGGAAGCTGGGTTGGCATGTCACTGATGGCTTTGTGAGACCAGAGCATGAAAGCTGAGTCTTTAGGGTAGGAGTTGTAGAGGCAGGAGCTGCCCTCCAGCACAGCCTGTGTTGTGGGGAATGGAGCAGCCCCCTCCCTATTGTGCAGTATCACCACTCCAGCACAGCTGTGCGTCAGATCACCTACCTGAGGTCTCTATGACCCTCCCTGCCAGACGCTGTCTGTTTAGCTACTCCAGCACAGTTCCTGATGCCTGGGCTGGGTCTTGGCCTCTTGTGTAGGCTCTGTGGCCTTGGGGACTGTATCAAGGGCTCTCTGGTCAGGAATTTACGAGTACCTTCAATGACTCCCATCAGGGTTCTCCTTACCCGCTTCCCCCACCCTCAGCTAGAGTTGTATTTTAACACAAGCCAGGATTTATCTTTAAAGTCCAGTTGCTGTGACTGGGAGACTAAACAAGAATGTTCCAAACATTATAGAAAATGGCTCCATGACCAGAACCAAACATTACGGCTTGGAGAGGCAGCTGAAAATGCCTGGGTAGCTTTAACTGGCATCGTTGAGCATTGCCTTAAAGGAAACAAGAGTGGAGAACTTGGTTAATGCTTAGAAAGGGCTACAGCTACCCAGGAGGGGAGTGATTCTTACGCATTGATGAAATTAGGGGGATGGAATTTCTGGTGATGCTGGAAGAAAGGATAGGTCTATTAAAAAGCAGAAAAGTGCTCAGGAGGAATTCTGTGGAAAGCCTGGTGGCAAAAAGGAAAACCACATCTCCAGGAACCAATGGTGGCATAATCCAGATTCTCCAAAAGCAGAGATTGAGGAAGGACCACAGGCACAGATCAGGAATGAAGGGAAAACCCAGTCAGCTCCGGGCAGTTCAGCTGGTCCTGCTCTCCAGCGCTGGCTACAGGGGAAAACAAGCCAGGGAGGTGACTCGTGCCCCCTACTGGCCCACATGTTAACTACTCTTGGTTTGGGACACTGGCCTGTGACTAAGAAGAGGAGCATATGCTGATGCACATTCAGAGTGATTCTTCATTATCACATTATAGGCACCTTTCTAAGGTCTTGCATCATATAATCCTGAGCAAGGTGCATCTGGGAGACCCTGTGTCTGGGAGAAGGGCACCATAGAAGGATTTTGCTCTTAGCTGGGATGGCAGGTGATTGAGGAGCAATCCCTTTTGTACCTGTGGTCTATTTCCTAATGTGCAAAAAAGAGACATGTGCCCCAGCATGCAGATCTGTAACCATCAGATCCAGAAAGACTTTCCAGAGCATCTGGCTCACAGTAAGTGCTCATGAGTGGCACCTGAGAGACAAACTTTGGATGCACAAGTATTGGAAGTCCCAGGAAATTGAAATGTTTGATTGAGACCACTCTGTACTCCAAAATACATGGTTAACTCATGACAATGTTTTTTTTTTTTCTTTTTAGTCTTTCAACAAGTATCTGTAGGGTACCATGTCACCTTAGATTCAGGGAATACATAGTTGACTTAAAGTCCCTGACCTTGCAGAAATTACTCTGTACAGGAACTGCCATTAATTGAACAGCTGCATGTGTAAATTATCGTAAACTGAGGAGTGCTAAGGCGGCAGAATTCTGGAGTCCTTGGAGGAAATTCAGAGGACCTGGTATAGTGTAGAAAGCAATGGGGTATGGTGCCTGGAAAGGCAGTGACACCGGGACAGAGACCTGAAAGCTGAGGAGGTGGTGCCTGGAAAAGGGCTGTGGGGAAGAACAAAGGTGTTCCATGCAGAAGGGCAAGGTCAGGCTTGTAGGAGGGCATTTCAAAAAATCATGGAGAATGCAAATTATGAAGATACTATGCGTGGATTTCAATTATTTTCTGCAGCAAAGTAAACTTATTTTGCATTCCATTATCCATGAACTTTTTTGACATTCCCTCTCATCTCCACCTAACGTAAAGTCAGTAAACAAAGAGAAGACGTGAGTGGAAGTTGAATACTTATTTTTACAAACATGAGAGAAGCCAGAAGCAGCCAGGGTAAGGACTTAGTAGTGTCTTGGGTTTGAATGTGGAGAAGGATTAGAAGGAGACAGTTACATACAGTGAGATTTTTATAAAGCTTTGGCTAGACACAACCTTTTCAGCTCTCTTCTTTAATTATCATCAGATTCATAGTAGACCCTTCTCTGTGCCAGGACCTCATCAGTGGCTTTCCTCTGGGTTTAGAAAAGGGGTGGGGATACCAATAGGATAGAAGGAGGGAAGAGGGTAAGGTTGGGTATTTATCCCTCACTCCAGTGGCTATAGGCTGGCCCTAGCTGCGTCCCCATAATCTATGGTCACAGCCTGGGATGACAGCTTTGTAAACTGTCCCTTTGTTAGCTTCACAATTTCTATTGGAGTCATCTGTCCTGCCAGGACCCTCACTGACCTTGATGGAATTTTATCCAATGTAATTTCTGGGATGAGTAGTGACTGGAAACCAGAGAAATGAGGGTCTTCCAAAAATACATGGAGGAGCTGACATGGTGGCACAGTTGATTCAGCTATAGTTTACAATGTCAACATCCACACTGGGGTGCCAGTTCAAGTCATGGCTGCTCCACTTCTGATCCAGCTCCATATTGACACACCTGGGAAAGAGAGGGATGATGGCTCAAGACCTGCCACATTGGGAACCTGAATGGAGCTCTGGGCTCCTGGCTTTGGCCAGGCCTAGCCCTGGCTACTTCAGCCATTTGGAGAGTGAACCAGCAAAGGGAAGATCTCTGTCTCTTCCTTTCTCTCTGTAGCTCAGTCTTTCAAATAAGTAAATCTATTACACTGTATTATAAGTATAAATATGTTACTTTATGTTTATATATAGTCTACATTAAATGTAGTTTTACATGCTGATTATATTCTTACAAATCTAAATTTATATTATAAATATTTATATTATAAAAAAACTGCCTAGATAATGCACTAAAATACACTTATTTTTCAATTCCATTCCTTTCTCTGTGAAAAGGTTTTTATTGCTCCTTTGTATTTTTGTCTCCTTGTATTGCCATTCCTTTTTTTTTTAAAGATTTATTTATTTTTTGGAAAGTCAGATATACAGAGAGGAGGAAAGACAGAGAGGACGATCTTCCATCTGATGATTCACTCACCAAGTGAGCATAATGGCCGATGCTGTGCCTATCCAGAGCCAGCAGCCAGGAGCTTCTTCCAGGTATCCCACACGGGTGCAGGGTCCCAAGGCTTTGGGCAGTCCTCAACTGCTTTCCCAGGCCACAAGCAGGGAGCTGGATGGGAAGTGGAGCTGCTGGGATTAGAACCAGTGCCCATATGGGATCCTGGTGCATTCAAGGTGAGGACTTTAGCCGCTGGGCCACGCCGCCGGGCCCGTATTGTCATTTCTTAAAGTGTCAGTCTTACTTCTCTTGCTGGCTTCAGTTCTCTGGAAAGCAGACACTGAGCAAGAACGGCAACAGATTTCAGGAGGAAGCAGTTGGAGCATGGAGGGTCTTTTGACTGTGACCTTGCCTGATCCCTGGGAGAGAGTGGAGTAGGCGGGTAGGAAGTGCAGGCCAGAGGAGCCCCATACTTCAGGGAGCCCCACGCTGCATGGAGCTCTGAGATAGCCTCAGCACAATGTCATGGAACCCTTTGCAGCTCCTCACTGAAGTTGTCTCACCCTAGGCAGAAAGGGTCTAGTTCCAGCCCTCTAGCTATGCTCAGTGGTTGACCAGAAGCAGCTTCAGAATGGACAGATCCTTGTTGCAGGTTTGAGGACTTGATGGACGATCTGAGCAGCATACCCAGCAAGGCTGCCAGTTATGCCACTGGCTCCTAGAGGGCCTGAGACAGTCCCAGGCACCTCATGGGGTCACAGAACATGCTGACCGGAACTCAGGCATACAGCCCGCTGCTGGGGACACACATCAGGGCAATGTGTGAGAAGCATACCTCCTCATCTGCATTACTTTTAAAAATCCTGCCCCAGGTGATATAAAGAGGTGGGAAGTAGTTTGGATGTAACCAAGCCCTAGCCTAGCACCCACTGAGCCTGCTTCCCTGTGGACATCTTCCTTGGTGGCAATGGGGATGAGACAAGCCTGGGTTGGCATCTCTGCTGCGGCACAGATTTGCTGTGAGTTCCTGGGCACAGCACTCAAACGCCTCACTGGTTAGCTTCCTAATGCCATGCCAAGATGATAAGCCATTCTGAGGAATGTTCTATGCCTTGTTTAGTTGGTCTCTACTAGACAGGTGAGGAAATGGGCCACAGAGAGATTAAGTGACTTGCCCAAATTCACAGAGCTCCCAAAGAACAGGATCAGGGCTCAAACCCAAGTCTGTCTAATGACCAAGCCCATTGTCCCGGTCTCTGAAGGGACTCAAGGTAGCAAGGTCAGCACCCAGGATGGTGAGCCTGACTGGGGATGCTCAGTGTCCTGCTCCCGAGCTTGTCCGCTGACCTGTTTTCTTTCTTCGTCTCTGTGAACACTGCTGGTTCACACACATGATGGGATGCAGTGACTGCCTTAAGTCTCCTTGCCCTTCACCATTCTCTCCTGGGAATTGTCTTCTTTCACTTACCTCCTCACAACAAGTTTCATCTCTTCTCCCCCTCACCCTGCCACTTTCCTCAGTTCTCTGCCTTCCCTCCTGCTGGGCCATGCTCTTCAGACATCTCATTAAAGGAATTGTTGACCTGAATTCCTCTGCCAGTGCATCTATAATTATACACCGCAGGAGACTCAGGGGGATTCGAAACAGACTCTTAATCTATTCCACATGAATCAAAAAAACAGCTCCCAAGAAATCAGCTTAATAGCCACGATTAACAGAGTGCGGCGTGGCCATCCATGGGCAGTAGAAGCCTGGCCTGGCCCATCCCTCCCTGGAGCAGGGCTCAGCAACGTCAAAGGTCTCCTCCAAAATGCATCAGGCTTTAGGGCTTAACTTAGCATTCCTAGTTAATTGGCTGGATGAGAAGATGCTGGGTGAGTTTTGTGACAAGGACCCTCTTGTCCTTCTTCTCACTCTCCCCAGGGCACAAGGACCCCTCTTTTGCAACTTTGCTTTGCTCCTGACTCCAGCTGTATTCATCAGCACAGGTGTTTATGTGCTGCGCAGCATTCGTGGCAAGAATGGAGAATGCCCCCTCTCTACATGTGGTGTCTCCTGACAATCTCTGCAAGTCTTTCTCTCCCTTTGCCATCAATGCCCCCCACAAAACTTCTGCTCATGGTTGCTGAGAGAGAAACTCTATTAGCACAGTGGGTGGCCCAGCTGCTTACTCTACAGAAAGTCCCAATCTTGAGCAAAGCACATTCTCTCTGGGGTTTACCTGCAGGAGGGCTTGGGTAGCCTCTTGGGCAGAATCTGGCATGTCATGCCAGACAGAGAACCTTGAGAGCAAGTTTCCACCTTCATCCACTATTAAGAGAAATGCAAACTTGTACAACCATCCTGGAAGATAGAATGGAGATCTCTCAGAAATCTGAAAATAGATCTATCATATGACCCACTTATTTCACTTTTAGAACTTCACCCAAAAGAAATGAAAGCAGGATGTTAAAGGGTTAGCTGTACTTTTCATATTCAAATCACAACAGCTAAAATACAGAATTAACCCAGATGTCCATCAGTGGACAAGTTGATAAAAAAAAATGATTATGTGTTTTACAGGATGGAATACTACTCAATCATTATGAAGAATACAATCTTGTGTTTCACAATAGAATGGATGCAGCTAGAAATCACTATGCTTAATGAAACAAGCCAGTTCTCCAAAAGACAAATGTCGTGTTTTTCATGATTGGTGAAAACAGACAAAAAAAAGAAACTGCAATGTAAATGCATGAAATTGACATTTTAATTATTGCTTATCTTCCTTATTTATACTTTGGAGGATCAGTGGTTTGTCCACTTACCACTTGTTGAATTCTTAGTGGAAGGTTAAGCTGTGATTATGAATAAAATCAAAGCATATCATTGTAAAAATGAACAGAAAACCAAGGACAGAGAGCAGGAGTAAAGGAGGGCCTGGTGGGAGGAATCCTGCTCTTGAACTACAGGTGCAATTTTTTTCTTTTTATAAATTAAAAAAAAAAAACTTAAAAAACAAAATGAGTTTCTGATGTTCAAGCCCTGGAGCCTAAGAGCCTGCATTTCTGCAAAGTCCTCTGGGGGCAGCAATGTAAGTAGGTATCCAATACAACAGCATTGGCATCACTGGGAACTATACCGGAAATACAGAATTCCTGACCCCATCCGTGTCAGGTCTGCTGACAGAACCTGCAGTTGTTTCTCAAAAGGCCCTCGGGTGATTCCTGTGCACAGCAGAAAGTGAGAAGCGGTGAGGTTTGAGATAAGCACAGGGTGGAGAGAGGTGGATCATTGTCTGCATCCTGCAAAGGATGTGGCAGAACTCAGCATTTTGTTAGAGCGTCTACAGGACTGTGACTCGGCTGCCTTGCCTCCCTCCTCATGCACACTCTGGACACCAGCAGTAAGCTATGAGCTCATTAGCCCGGCCTGCCAGGACCTCAGTTCAGGGGCCAATGCTTTCCTATGAGACTGTACTAGCGGGGCAAACTCAGCCTGCAGAATGTAGGGTGATGGGTAGCACTCCTTTTTCTGCTTGGACACTCCCTCTGCTTCTAAGTTTCTTCTGGGGAAGGAGGTGGCTTGTCATTAGGATCCCCTTTGGCTTTTAGAATCTTCTTTGAGAAATTTACTAAAGACCACTAAGATCATCTTGTCTCACTGTCAGTATGTAACGGCAGTTGTCACAAAACAAAGTCATTATGTATCAGACAAAATGAAGCATTTATGATCCACATGATTTCTCCACGGAGGGATGAGAAGTCATCTTTTCCAAAAAGGAGAATGTGAGCACAGTCCTGCTCTCCCTGCCGAGCCACACCAGGTCCTCCTGTGCTCAGGACTCCAACTTTAATGGGAACCTGTGGGCCAAGCAAGAAGGGGCACAGGCCCTTCCAGGGTGAGGACCTTGCCCCAAACTCCCTCAACTTCCACACAGTCCCCCATGTGCCTCTCTTCAAAGGCATTGCTCCACATCTGTGTTGAATTAAGCTGTTAATTTTGCTTTTCATTAGAAGGCCAGATATGGCCTTGCTTGAGCTGCCAAGGACCCCAGACAATCTTCACCCAAAGATTGTCTTTCTTTAAAGAGTTATGTTATTCATTTGAATGGCAGAGTGACAGATAAGGAGGGAAAAACCAAGAAAGATCTTCTAACTGCTAGTTCACTGTCCAAATGCCCATGAGGGCCAGAGCTGAGTCAGGTCAAAGCCAGATACGTCTTCTGAGTCTCCCATGTGGGAGGCAGGGTTTCAATTACCTGAACAGTTTTTTTGCTGCCTTCCCAGGCACATTAGCACAGGGAGCTGCATGAGGCATGTAGCAGCTTGGATTTCAATTGTCACTTTGATACGAGATTCCTGTCACAAGCTGTGAGTTAACCCACCATTTCACAACCCCACCACTATTTTCCAATTACAGTAAATGAATAACACCCAAAATCAACTGAGCCAAATGAAGGACTTTCAAAAGGTTCATGGAAAACGGGCTTAACAAGTTTATTGTAGTACAAATGTGTTTGAAATATATGTAAGGAGCTTAAGCTCAAAGAAAGCATGTTTACTAGAAAATGCACATGAATTTCAAATGTTTTGCATCAAACTAAACTTTTAATTCTATTCCCATGAAGTTTTTGAAGTATCCTTGTATATTATTATATGGCATAAACCAATTTAATGTAGTCCACATATTAATCACTTCTAAGTTCTATGTATTAAATCTCGTAATTATCCTGGGAAGTGAGTGCTTTTATGATCATCCTCCTCATGCCTGGAAAGGAACAGATTTTGTAGCATGACCAGAGTGATATAGCCAAGAAGCCACAGATTAGAGCTGGACACCGAAATGGCATTTTAAGCACTGCACAATAATATACCTCGTAAGTTCTCAATGCTCATTCATGGTTGTGTCAGGTTGGACTTGAACTCTCAAAGTTAGAGACCCTGGTTCTTGCCTTAAAAAGTCTTTCCTTGCTATTGCTCCACTATTCATTGTGTCTGATTTTGCAGTCAGGTGTTGGTGACATTTCTAGAACCCAAAGAATTCTAGAACTCATTTTTCACACTATCACCAGACCCAACTCTAAGGTTACAAGGAAGGAGGGAAAACTGGATCTCTTGGTAACCATCTCCATGGTTTGACCCCTTCCTGAATCTGCTTAGAAAACATTACTAATGTATTACATTCTTACATAGACTCAACGTCACCCACATTTTCAAGACTTACAAGGCAATATATAAACTTGATAGCAACTAAATATAGGGCAGATAGAATAGATGGTTCATGAAGGTGCAAGTAATGTTAACAGAGCGAAACAAGGAGACATGTAGAAAGTACGCAGCAGATCAGCCCTTTAGCCCTCTCAATTCCCTCGTCACCTGCACCTTGGAAAGTGCTGGAGAAACACTTGGAGAGCAGGTAGACTCAAACTGGGAGATCAGAGGAGGCTATACTTCTTAGCTAAGCCTCAAATAAAAGCTGGAGTTTCAACTTGTGGAGGTGAGGGAAAGGACATTCCCAGTTGGGAGTAAAAGCAGGAAGGCAGGGGGAGAAAATGAAGGCAACTTGAGGAAGGACAGATTGATGATCATTTTGGTTGATTGAGACCTTAACTGGTAAGTAAGTGCAGAGGTAGAAGTCAGCCAGGAAGCTGCCTGGGTTGTGAATGTGGCTTTGTGGCAGGTTCCCAGGTAACAGGACATACAAACTTCAACAGTGACCAACAAAATGTCTTCTCTGCCTTTTGGAGTTGAGCATTCCATCTGAGGGCTACAGCAGGGAGGGTGTTCCTAACCAGATAACAACCCAAGTTGGAAGAAGTGGATCTCCCTAGTCAATAACCGGGTTAGCTATTACCAGGTGTGCTTCACTCTTTAGTAAACCTCCCTTGATTTCCAGTGTAATTGGTAACTACACATGGCTCTGCAATGCTTTAAATCCAACTCAATGCACACACTCCCCATGAAAATATAAAACCTGCCACCAACTCAGGCTTATAGAACAGCCAACTCAGGCAACCGATTGATTGTTTCCAGGTTTAAATCCTCAGACTGATGAGATGAATAAAGGTTAACTCTGAAAAATCAGTCTGGTTGAAAAAATCAGTTAACAGAAAACAAGTGATGCTTACAAAAATCAGCTTTCAGTTTGCAACCCATATCTATGGCAGGACCTTTGTCTTTTTTTTTTTCTCGATAGAATTCTGACTTCCGAATGGATATTTCATACTAAGTTCACTGACCCAAGCAAATGCGCAAAAAGCCACTGGCTTGCCCCAAACCTTCAAACTCCCAGGGCTGCTTTTCTGAACAGGTCCTTACTCCATCACCTGTTAGCTTTGAGGGGTGTCTGGAGTTAAGCAGTGATTTGATGCAGGTGAACTGATTGTGAATGCCCCTAGGCACACCTCTGGCTCATTTGGCATGATGTGTCTTGGGTTGCTGTGTCTCATCAGGACTAGGCAACCCCCACTTTTGAAACATGCATTTTCCTTCCAAGAAACATTTATTTTGGAGGGCT
Organism: Ochotona curzoniae; assembly: GCF_017591425.1. NCBI lineage: Eukaryota > Metazoa > Chordata > Mammalia > Lagomorpha > Ochotonidae > Ochotona > Ochotona curzoniae. Next base: position 5,802,979 of record NW_024466004.1, on the reverse strand, counting down.
TCCAGGGAGATGGAAGTCCGACGGAGGATCGGTGAAATACTGTGATAAACATAATAGGTCAGTGAAGCAATTTCGCAGAAGCAAGCTTAAGAACACTGAGTTTTAAAACCTGATTATCAACTCAGTGAAGACACAAAGTTTGGAGGTGCTTATTAAAACTGTTGATCTCTAGGTGTTCTCCTAACTCCTTCAGAATCATTACTTCCAGCAAAGAACCCTGATAACTTGAGGCTCACAGCCCCCATGGGTAACTTCCAGCAACATAGAGTTTAGCAAACAGGATAACCATGTAGCTTTTCTAGGAAGATTCTTGGCTGACAATTGTTTGCCAATCAAGGAGGTAGCTAGGGATAATAAGCCTCACCCCCACCGTGCCTGCTTCCCCAGGAGGCAGCAGCATCCTGGTGATGAAACCTCTGCTGCTTCTCAGCCATTGCTGATTCCAAGAGCAGGAAATGAGTGGAAGGGGGTGGAGCTATCTGCTTATTCTGAGGGAGATGGCCAATGAGGCACAAGAGGAGCAGCTGCTCAACCAGCATGCTTTGGGGCAGGGGTGGGACTGAGTCTCAGGCTTATAAAGCCCATGATTCGGCAGAAGGAGAGCTTACGGGCTGGCGTGTGTGGCTGAAGGAAGCTGAAGACTGGGGTCGGGAAAGGAGGGGATGGCTAAGGTTGGGCTAGAAGTGAAGGGACTAGGGAGGGGAAAAGCTGGGAAGTGAAGCTTGGAATTAGGGCTCAATGGTTCTTTATGAGGAAAGCGCCTGTGCTAAAGTTTTCATGTGTTCTGTGTAGCTTGTGGGGTCTCAAAGGTAGAAGTTCCTATCAGTGCCTAGTGAGTTCTTGTCACCCTTCACTTCTGTGTACCTGGGAGAGACTGCACAAAGGCTTAAGTCTCAGTGGCAAGAAGTGCTGGTAGTAGAGTGAAAGCCTCAGACTTCTGCTTGGGAAGGCTGTTCTTCCCAAGAACTAACTTTCTAGAAACAAGCTTCTCTATGTACAAGAGACTTATCTACGATAGGGATGGGGTACTACTTTAAACCCCCTAAAACTTAGCTCTGTAGATATGGACAAGTAAAGGCCTTCACGGAGAAGATGGGCCTAGGGGTAGGGGATGGCTCATTGCTTCTAATTCCCCAGGGCTAAATACTAAACCCTTGGGCAGTTACAAGGATTATGAATGTTAACCTAATTGGCAAGGTTACTTCGAGTAAACCTGAGTTTTCAAGATAGTGACTTGTCTGCTGTTAAGCTTGCAGTTTTAAGTATTAGGAAAGTTTTCTCTAACACCTCAAACAGGTGTGCTATCTCTATCAAAATGCAGACTGTTAACTGCCTCAAACCTGAGACTCAGCTGGAGAGAAATCGGTGTAAGCTGTAACTCCTGGCTGTTGGCCCTGAAGGGCACGTCATGAAGAATGCTACTCGGTTCTTCAGACGCTACCCTAGAGTTGGCCAGGCAGGTCCTTGGCTGTGATGCCTGTGACATACTGGAAGTATGACCTGTCCTGGCATCCTCTGGGCAAACACCCGTTAGCTGAGCTAGGAGTGACGCTGGGTGTCAAGAATCGACATCCGTGTCAGCTCGCTGCAGCATGGTGACAAATCCCTAGGGAAATAGAGCCATGCCTGCCTTGAAGGAGCCTGTGTTCACAAAGTGACGGACCCCGGAGAAGCCTACGGGGGGAGACCTTAGGGAAGTGATAAGCACCAATTGCTTGTTGTATGTGGCTGGCATGGGGGTGACTTGACCTGTTGACTTTTAAACTAGCCTGCAGCTGAGCAAATATCAGACAAACCTGACCGTAGAGTTTTGCCTGAGTGAAGCTAGATTCTTGCTGAATGTTGAGGGCTTGAGTTTAAAAACAATGGATTCTCTTCCCAGAGCAGCTGTAAGTTCTTCAGGAGCCATTAAGCTCAAGGTGTATGCTGGAAAGAGGGAGGGTCTCAACTAGCAGTAGCTGGCTTGCTAAGAGCCACTGTTGAGTGGGTGTGTCGGCTTCGGTCTCCACATCAAAACGCTTTCCCAGCAGGGTGATTGTTAGTGGTTGAAGCTTTGGGCCCAAGCTCACCTAGGTTTAACTTACAGGTTATGTGAACTTGAACAAAACTAAGCCCAAACCTGGGTACCATAAGGGTCCTATGAACCTGGATGTTGGCCATGTGTTCATGAGTTGGCTGGGAAAGAGTGCTCTCACCCTCCAGACATGAAACTTTCAATTGGCAGTGTCTGTTCAGCATTACTCTAGCTGGTTACACGTGTACTATACCTCACTGTAGCCTGGCCAACTCTTCAAACCCAACCTTGGGTGCTGCCTCAATGCAGACTGTATAGGATTGGATAAACCTGCTCTCGTCCTGGCTTGATGTGCTTCACCTGGGGAGAAGATGCTTAACTCAGGAGACCAAGGAGGGAGTGGTGATGTGGCATTCTGCAAGTTTTAAAGTAATGACAAAAAGTTACAAAGCTACATTTTTCTGAAAGTCAAGGGATGGAATCTTCCTGTGGGTTGAGGCTTCTGACTTGTGGTCTACAGGTGCCACTTAACACAACCTTAAACTGCTAACTGGAGTTTGTAGCCACAAATGAAACTTAACTCCATCAATAACTATGTAAGCTATGGTAGCACAGCCTTCAGCAGATAGCAAAAAGGGCAAGTGGAAGTGACTGAAATCCAGGCTCAAAGCCAGAATTCTCAGTGGAGTCTGAAAATATACTTGGACAGAATACATTTCAATGGAGCAGCAGTCCTTGACTGACTGGGTCATCTGGAGCATACTGGGATGATGGGCCTTACAGCTCTGCAGGCACACATCTGATGCTCATGAGTGACTTTCAGAGACAATCTTCACTAACCAGAAGCCCTAGCTTTCCTAGCTTCCCACAGCATCTGCTTAAACCTTAACTGCTTTCCTCTTGTGCTCTCCCAAGGAAAATGGCAGCAGAAGCTAAAACCTGGAAGTGGTTTTACTTCTACCTCTGACAGATTGCAGATCTTATAATCACAACTTAAGATGTTTGTCATTAATAAAGAGATTTAACTCCTGGAAAGTGAGATGTCCTCAGTAGTATCTCTAATGTTACTTTTGACTCTGCCTTTAAAATATTTCCAGTCCGCTAGTGGCTTTCTTAAGGTCGCAGGAACTTCTAGCTTAGAAGGATCACCCTGCTTCATTCAGAATGAGACGCACAAACCATAAGACTGTCAACATCATAAAGCTGAACTCTTTCCTAATCGAACTCCATGTCGAACCACTTGAACTCCTAAGTGAACTTTGCTTATCATAACTCAGATGAGGATGATCAAATTAAAGAGCTCGTAAACCTAAAACCCTGGATATAGGCAAGCTTCTGCCCTCAAAGTTGCCCTCAGAATAGTGGTGACTCCTGAGTATCATGACTTGCCAGGAGTAGAAGCCATAGCTGGAGCCAGCAGCCAGTAAGTGACGGACTTGCTGCAAGATGAGTGATTAGTCAATTACTTGGAACCCTGTCTTAACCAGCTTCCCCATACTTGACTGATCTTTTTCTTTATCGGAAGGATGGGCAGGTAACCCTGGATTCAGGAGCTGCAGCTGTGGCTTGGTCTTCTAACACAACTCCTAGCTGGAGCAGACGGGATTAGAACCTGAGGGATAGCGTAGGTATCTGCATATTCTGAAAGCTCTCACAGAACGCAGCATGCACTCCCAACAACTCCACCTAATGTGATCTGTTGTAGCCTTGTGTATTCCTGTCACCAGTAGGCCTCCACTTCTCCAACCTTGTTAAAGGTAGGTAGGTTCTGAACCTTGTGAACATGGTTGCCTTGGGTTGCTAGAGTAATCTCGGATGCCTACTCATCTATCACGTGCTTAGATGGTTTAAGTCCTGAGTCATGAAAATGACTTGTTCACTAAGGTCTTCCATGCCTGACTCCTGGCTCCCAACAATGTTTGAAGTACACTACAATTTGATGCTGGCAATAGTCGCTGCTTGAGCAGACCTGTACTCCTTAAGACAGTGTCGACTCGAAGCCAATCCACTGGTACCTTGCCATAATCGTATGATGTGTCCTTAAGAATAAAACTTAGCTGAGTCTTGGAAAACTCAGAATAGAGCACTTGTTAACTTTAAGAGGTACTAAGATTCCAGTAAGGAACAGGACTTGCTAGCCTACCAAATCCAGTCAAATTTGAATTAAGTGTAGGTATGGTGTAGGAGAGGGAAGGATACTGACATGATTCTGAAAAGAGCTTGCATCTGTGGAGCAGCCTTGTCCACTTGTAAGCTGCTACCATAAGCCTTATCACAGGATCTTAATTGTTCAAAGTGTTGGGCCATTGTCTTGCCAAGAATACCCTGTATCATTAAGTGAGCAAAGACCTAAAATCTTGGTTATGCTAACAGGAGCTTAGAGGGTTCCTTTCCTGCTTTATCCGATGACTGTATTCATAAATTGAAGGGGAATCAAGACCTCAAAATGGGGTTGCTGAAGAACCCATGCTTAGACAATTGCAACCTTACCGGGACCCTCTGCAGGTGTGCAAGCTGAATGTCAAGCCTGTATTTGAGCTTTCATTGCTAGAATGTCTATTACTGAGGCCTGGGAAGTTACAGAAGACATTCCAGCTGGAGCCCATGTTTCTTAGTTTCAACCCAAAAACTGGGTTAGGACTTGGTTAGCCTTAAACCTGGGTCTTTAAGGCTCCCTGGTGTCCTCTTCAGGGCTTATTTGAAACGGGCAGCATCAACTTTGAACTATGGAGTCAGATTGAACAGAACGTTCTTGTAAAACTAAAGACAATGTTTCAGGGTTTTGATAACAAAGCCCTTAACTCACATCACTTGACATTTGCAAGGCTTGTCTCATTCCACTTGGTAATGAGGAAAGCCTAACATCCTAAAACATAGGTGTATGCTGACACAACTACACTACTTGTAAGCCTCGCTTGGTTTCTGTGCATATCCTATAATGCTTAAGTGATGGCCCCCTCTGTCCTAAGCTGTAGGGAATGCTCTAAACTTCGAGTTGGCTTCATGTAACTTAGTTTGCAGATCTTGAGGCAGCTCAGTTCCAACTTCAGCCTCTACAATGTCCTTACTAAGGACCTCATGTACACAGGGAAACTTGGCTTGCTGCTAAGGCCCAGGATCAGATAAGGCAATCCTAGAAGGAACAAAGGCCTGATGTTGCTTGAGTTAGTCCTGCTCTATCTATATGAGGTCTCTTAATCCTCTTAGAAATAACTTCTGGTTTAGCAAATCTATAGCTTTGTATAATCTAGAAAATGCTGGCACAAATACCGGTCTTCCAGAATAAGTGCACAAGTGACTGCACTGAATCCTCTAAATTTTGGACCAGTGGCAGTGCTCCTTGGGTGAGAAACGCCCAGTTCTAGCACTTCAAGGAATAACTAAAGATAAAGGCATGGCGGGGAGAGGAGCTACTTTGGGCCATTGTGATCAACATTAAGCTCATCAGGATTGCTCATTATGCAAGTAGTGAGGTCCCACACTGGCACAGAAATGCCAGGGAAGACAACCACACAAGGACATAGAACAGCACAACATGAACTTGTGGTTGAAATGGGGCATGCATCTTCCACAAAGGTATAGTATCGGGCATGATAGAACTTAAGTGGAAGAGTAAATTGAATCATAAGCTGAGGAGGTAGATCAGTGGGAAGTGGAGGGGCGATTATGGAGAGTAATGTCTCAGACACCATAACCACACAAAGGTCTTGAGGTACCTTTTGCAGCATTAGCTGTGCAATGGGTGAAAAAGTTACAAATCTTTAAATGTACAGCAAATGCATGGTCAAACTTGCTAAATCAGGACAAGAGTATCTTGTTGGCTACAAACTGAGGAACTGGGGGTATTGCCAGCCTTGGGTTGCTCCAGTTGGGCCAGAGAAGGGAAGAGCCCAGAGTTTACTACTCCCTTCACTTACATTACATACTGTACTCTGGCCAGACTCTGATCCCTCCTCACCTCGGAGCTCTTGTTGGTCCACTTTCATCATTTTCCATGACTTAATTTTGTTCAAAGTACAACCTTGAACCCAAAGACTAGCAGAGTGTGGACATCTGAACTAGAAAGTAACATTAGAAATACTTGGATAGCCCATGAGATTTCTCCATGGGGAATCATTTCTAAGCTCATGAGATCCCTCAATTTGCATATTCCCTGGACTACTTGAATCTTAAAAGTGGCTCAAGCCCCAAGAAAATCAACTTGAAACCCACCGCAGCTGCCTTCCCACTTCTAGAGTAGGGAGAGGTCAAAACCCAGGTGTGTACTACCTGAAGAATCCTCCTTGACTTCTGGTGGAAAGAAAGATCATGAGATGGGTGTCTGGACTTGTCCATGAGGATTAAAATTCAATGACTCAGGAAAACCGAACCATCATGACTGCTACCTTATGAAGGCTCTGCCTGAGAATATTACTGCATTAGAAATTGATTCCAATGTATGAATCCAGGAGGCACATACTCTAAGCTGTTAGACTGAGAACTTGCCTTCAAGATCCTGACTACAATGGAGGTGTACTGTGAGGCACACTTGCACATAGTGCAACCAAATCCATCTAACTGAACACACCTGGACTAAGTCTTATGACCAGGGAGGGTTTAATTTCTGCACTTCGTGGTTTTTCAAACTCCGAAAATCAGCATGTAATAGAACTCAAAGGCTTAACTGCCTTAGAAGCTGGGCAACTGAGTTATTGGTGATCACCTCTACATGTTTAGGACTTAACATAGAACTGCATGAAAGAATTTTATGATTAGAGCTGTTCAGTTGAGCAGGATTCCAACGTGCTTATTGCATTGAATTCCTACAGTTCATGCCCTAATAAGTAGCTGTGAAGTGGAGTTCAGAATATTAAACATCCCACCTTTTAGCATGAGAAGGCACTCTTGGATTAGCACTTAAAGAGTTACTAGTGGTCGACAAAACCCAATGTCTGCTTCACTGATGCTTCTGACCCAGATTAGTGCAGTTGACTTTCTCCACCTACCAGTTTCCCAGTGGAAGTCAGCTAGGAAATCTCTTATCCTCTGAAGGCTTGGGCACACGGAGACATGTCAGATTCTGGTCACAAGCACAACATTGCTCTTGGAACAAGTAGGGTTCCAACACTGTATCCTCTCAAGCCTGATTTGGCTCTGAAAGCTGTACTATCAAGCTAAACATCCCAAGTAACCTAAGTACTTGAGCACACATGGGAAGATAGAGAGGTACAGGTCAAGGTCTGGGGACGGTGCCATGTCCCTGGGCTCACCAGTCCAGATGCTCTAAATGTGATCTGCTTCCTGCCTAAGTCAAACTGACTTCATGAACAATTCACCAGTTAGGTCTGACTTGACATCTTAAATGGCTTAAGGTGACTTCCTTAAGCTATCACCTCCCATCCGTGTGATGGACAGGAATGACCATTCCAAGCTTAACCATGGCTTGGTGTCTCTGGCCAGCTCCAGTCATCCCACTAGTATTCGAGAAACCTACTACAGTGACTTAACAAGGGCTTCAGAACTGTCTGAACCATGCATTTGGTTTTCTCCATTTCCAATCACTAACTCTACCAAGTAATTCCAGTATTGCTTGAGGAACTCACTAAATATGTTAAATACCCCTAAGCCTCTCCAACTTCCCCAGTGTCTGACTTGCATTTTTGTACTTGCCCACTTCCAACATCCTGTTTCACACTCCTTGAAATTGTAAGTACGTCAAATGTCAGTTACAACAGTTCTTAATCCTTCCTGCCCCATTCTCCCAATCCAAAATCGAAGATCTGGAAAGACTTCCTAAGTCCAACACCTATAAAACTTTGTAGCTCAGTAACCAAGCAATGAAGTTTATAGGAGAAAGGGGAGAAGCCAGATTCAAACTCATAATTCCTGATAAACAAGCTGGGCTCGTCTTCAGACTCTTAATCTCGCATGGGGAGAAGTGGACCTTCCATCTGCTGGTTCATCATCCAATCTCTCCCTGCCTCAATTCAGTATCCACTACATTCTAACAGTACCACAAAATCAAATGGCTTGGACTAACTAAATCTAAGAGCATTAAGCTGTCCAACCTGGAACTGCTGGAGCTAGTTCATTGCTCTGGATCATGTCAAAGATGGGACCACTGATCAGGCATGTCAACAGACATGGTCTCTGCTACATCCGATTGGGTTCATGCTTAATTTTCTGCAGGCAGGTCTGGAGTTTGAGCTACCTTGGCCTGATTTCCCCCTTGGCATGTCTATTCCACTTTGGTTAATTGAGGTTTCCTGGTTGCCTTGAGCTTCATTTTATTTTTTGGGGGGGGAGCAAGATTTGACCAATAACGTTGTTCTCCATGGGCTCCTCTGGAACCACCCCATTCGAGAGATTAGACTTTGCTACCAGGGTGCCCAAGAGCAGTGATGGCAAGGAGGATATATCCAGTGCCTTGGGCCCACAGCCTGCTGAGAGCCTAGGTCCAGCTGCTCCACCACATCCGTTATCTTGTGGCTTGTCAATATGTTAAAGTGGGCATTCTATAGCTTCTGGCTTTTAGATACTGAGCTGGACTTGCACCGAGGTGTCTGCCTTACCTGGGTTGAAATGTATATAGAGGAATCCTATCTGTTCTGTATCTCCTACAAAGCAGTCTGACAAGAGGACTTGTAAGTACCTGAGCCACATCCATGCTCACAGGCTGAGAAGGAGGGAGGGGATAGGAGTAAGGTAACTATCATGGTCCTTAAAGTAACAGTGACAAATTCAAGACTACAGATGGTGCAGGCTATCACCAAGAACTGCCTGACATACACACCCTCTCCCACTAACTGCCTGAAACTGTCAACCTGGAGTTTATGACTTTCGTGGCAAAGCTCCAATCCAGCTCAGTGGAAATAGCAAGTAAGCTGGGTCACCAGGTAGGTTGCTAGATGCCTTATTTCTGAAATGGGCCAAATATAGTGAGAACCAGCAAGAAAACTGTAAATGTAATATTACAGTGTCCTTAAGTTGTTTCTTACTACTCAGTCTCACTGAAATATGAAAACTACGATTTTCTGAAAAGGCATTTTTTTTAAACATTTTCTGCAAGAGTATAAAACTGTTCAATGACCCTCTAATCGCCTGTAGAGTGGCTTTTCCAGCTGAGACTCGAGGCAGCTTCTAACAAGGATAATGACTTTATTAGGAACTGACACTAAAAAATGGAGGTGGCTGAACTTCTAGCAACAGATGTGAGGACATGAAGTCTCCCTTCAGAGGTGTTAGGGGTGTGGAGAAGTTGCTATAAACCTGCAAGCAAGAGGTGACTTGGCAGGCTCAGGCTGACAGCCACCAAGACGGTGTCCACTTTCTGTTCCCGTAAACTGCAGGGATTGGTGTGTGTGCTGCTGCTGTGGTTCACAACAAATGACTTGTGAATCGGCAGTCGCCTAACTGGCAACATTCTGTGTCCCATGGTTGCCTGTACTCGACGTCCTCCTGGGAGCTGGGACTTGGGTAAGAGTTGGTACAAAGCTCCGGATGTGATCCACTCCAGGAGTACTGGTAAAGTAGCCTTCCTGCTATGTCCCAGAGATGACTCCTGACCCTCGTGTGATCTTCACATACCAGTAGTGATGGCCTGTGGACGGCATGAAAGCTGATGGCTTAGGTCCATGTGGTCAGTAGGAGCTCCTGGCTAGAAGAGCACAGGGTTGTTTGGAGAGGATAGTTAAGCACAGGGTTGGAGAGGATAGTTAAGTCCTAGCTCTGGAATCAACTGTTCCACAGCTGAGCGATTTCTGCCAGGCATGGAACTTCTACAGCTTCACCTCTGGGTCTTGGGTTAACTGCTTCCTTTTGTGCTATGGTTGGCAGTAACTTCCTGATTCCTTGAATCGAGCATGGGCAGCATGAAGTTGCCATAACACTAGAGGGGGTAGGTCTTACCCAGCAAGTTTAATCTACTTGGGCTGCCTACATCACGTATCACGGTACCTGGTTTGAATCTGCTTTAGACAGGTGGTCTATTGACAGTGCATCTTCAGTCTTCCAGGCAGATAAACTTGGGTTCTCATCAATTGCACAAGAACTGGCTGGAGTGCTTGACTTTGACCTAGCCCCATCCTTGATATTTTGGACGTAAAACCTTAGATGAATGGCCTGTCATGTCACTTCCTGCCTTTCAAATCGTACTGCTGGATTCCAAGATACTTCATGTGTGATGTCAGAATACTGACCATCTTCTCTGCTGCATGAAGACTGCCATACTCCACAAATGGCAAGGCCTCTGGTGTTGCATCTTGGCAACTGCTCCTTACTGTGACCTCATACTGAAGAGATCCCTGGCATCACTGACCTAAAATAAAAGTAGTAAAATATACTAGCCTGGGGATCTCAAAGTACTTCATAGGGATTCCATTTCAAAGCAAAAGCTTGCAGTGTAACTTGCTCACTAGGCAGCAGTGTTGCCTAGTATGGCATTTGCTCTCTCCTTCAAGAAGCTCCTCGAGTTAAGACTGAATGAGGATGGCTGAGTTATCTTACCTCGGAGATGTCCTGAATGTATCAAGTGACTGAAGGTCCTAAAAGCTTCATGAACATGGAACACTCAGAATGCACATGGAAATTCCTTGTCTTGGGCAACAAGAATATTCTGCTTATTATCAGGCAAGATTCTAACAATAGTCTTTGTGATGCCAATGACCCAGATTTCCTGTAATCCAAGTGCAGTGTTGAGCACTGTTGTAAGCCTGAAAGTATGTGCAGTTCTTGATATGTAATGGTAAAGTGACCTGATAATACCTACCTATGAGGGAGGAAGTGTGCACCAAATTGGTGCACTTTATGCACCTGAAACACACAAAGCACATGCTGGCATTCTACATTGGGACAGTGGTAGCAGCAACTATTAGAAAAACTAGCTTGTGATTTTGTGCTTGCATAGCCTCTATCAAAAGGCCACAAATGATGGTCTTGCTGTCAGGATGATTCGGTAATCCCAATCCAGGAAACGCTAACTAAAACCCTGAATGGACTTCCTAGACCTTAAACTGAAGCCATGAATCCATCTAAGGGCTGCCAGCCTGTAGTCCACTCATCCTGAGTACAAAATGGGGAAATCTGGGGAAAGAATGTAGTAGACTGTTAGAGTCCAGGCTAAAACCCCAGGACGTCAGGGTGAAAGCTAATCAACCCTCGGAGAATGACCGTCTCACTGGTAATGCAAACAGCAAGCAGTTTATTGCACCAGCATGCTGGGGCCAGACTGCACTTGGGGCACACAGGCCAGCCAAGCAGGGTGGTCGGACCCCGAATAGCCAAAGACAGAAGCTTATATAGGCCCTTCTGGGCTGGGAAATACATCAAAAGTAACAACCTTCAGACATGTTCACTTTTGTGGCCTTCAGACACAGGCAGCCTGTTCTGTTCCCATACCCAAATCTGTATGGCTCATTCCATTCTCGCACCCTTATCTTCCTCCTGTTCCTGGGACCAGAGAATTGTGCCCTTGCCCTCCTGCACCTGGGTTCACAAAGTTGCAGGACAGCGAGGAAGAGATCTATCACTAAAGCAGAATCTTCCCGAAGTCCAGGTGCCTCCTGGCCTAGCAAAGTAGCAGTTTTCTCTACAGAAAGGAACCTCACAATGCCCAACAATAGCATTTTACCCACACTCTAACTACTGTCATTAGCTCTAACTAGTCAATATTCTGGGGGAGATTGGCACTAGGCATCTGAGTATAGGTTTCAACTTGATGAGCAATTAGTACTAGCATGGCTTGAGTTGTGATCCCAATATGTGTGGGCACAACACTTCTGAAAGGATTGGGGCAATACTCCATACCTATCATACTGTTCCAAAACAGTCTCAAGGGATTTCTCATGAAAATGTACTAGGACCTAAAAACTGGACCAGAGTCATTTGATAATGCTTGAAACATCCTCTCCCTAACCTACAAGTCCAGTTAATGTCCTATCTTATGGAGGATGGCCCATTAGCTGTAGAATGTCTTCTAGTGACTCAATGCAATTAGACAACGGCAGTGCGTCCTGGTTACATCCCTTTATAAGCTCTGGAGCATTGGTTCATGCAGCTTCTCTTAGGTCTTGCCTACAGAGGAAGGGCAAAGCTGAGATTAACGAGTTTTGTCAACTCTGAAAGACAAGACAGTCTTGAAGTGTCCTGAACTCACCCAGACATGGTCACTGGTAGGCTTATCTGTAAGAACGTGCCTGTTGTATAAGTCCCACAGTGCTGAGCATCTGAGTTAGATGATTTCCATGTAAAAACCCATCTGAATTGGAAAGCTGGATGCTGGATACCAAGTGGATTGGCAGCCTTAGCTGAAGCCTGTAGAGCCATAATAGGCATCTTAGCTGGAAAGTTAAATCTATTTTCCCGATCAGAGACTCTCCTTGTACACTAAAGACACAAGACACCTAGGTAGGCTACAAAAGCCACTTTAACCGCCTGGTATGACATAGGTCTTGGGTTCAGATCCCTGTCACGTGAACAAGCAATAGGCAGGTGGAGTACAATGGCCTGTAGGATCTTGATGTGACACTTCTGTTTCCAAGAACTGGCTTGAGCTCTCAAGTCTTAATGAACTGTAGCTAGCTCAGAAATTGGAATATCTTGGTGCATCCACACTTCCATACTAATGGACTGCTCACTTCATCAATGCTGAGGTTCTGGAGAGCCTACTATGCCCTGAAGGAGGAGCAAGGACTAGTCTGGCTGCACTGTTTCACTGTAAACAGATTTTTGAAGGCTTGCCGCTGGTGCAATAAGTGGTCTCCAAGACTGCAAAAATGTCTGGAAGAGGAGACTGAGGATCAGCTGTTCTAGTGCCAAACAGTAGTTCCTTAGAAAGAAAATTAAATCCCTAAGCATGAACAGTGTAGTCTGATGGATATTACATGGCTGTGAGAGGACTCTGATGTTGTAAGTGGCAGCTGTCGTGTATACCACAGAGCAAAAGAAAGCCTAGAGCTTCTTGACATCTTCTGGTTGCATGGATTCCTTCTAATACTAACCAGTGCCTAGCCCGGTGAGTGGAAACCTCAGGAGCCAAGAAATGTCTAGCTGATCCATGTGCTAAAATGGTTCCACCATAGAATGGAGGGCTGTTATGGAGGCGAAGACCAGCAGGTCATGTTCTGCCACAAGACCACACTTCAGACTTCATGAGCACTTCATGTGGACTGAGATTGCTTGAGACCTAGTCGCAAGGGATCAAGTTGACTTCAACATCAGGATTCCTACTAGTTCTAGTGAGTCATGACGCCTCAAGAGCAAGGACTAACAAGTTGTCTTCCAGAATTACTTGACAACTTTCTGTCCTGAGCAGATTGTAGCAGCATGTTTCTGTAATACTCATTGACTCAGTTCTCACTGATCCATGTAGCCACTGGGTTTGCAGTTTCTACCAGGCGTGCGGATAGAGCGAGCTTCGTAACTCCTAGGAGTGTGGGAGGGGGAAGGCTGCTTTTCCTAACTCCTGCTAGTGATTGGCAGACTTAGTACTGATAGGGTGCAATCTTCATGGTCAAGAGCACAAAAAAGCCGAGTGTGCAGAGGATACCTAATGCTATGAGAATCGCTATTCCTTGGACCAAGTCCCTCTAGAAGCCAACATTAAGGGGGAAGTCTTGGCTCAGGCATGGTCTTAACTGCATTCCTCAACATGCAATAAACTCGGGCACATGGGATTGTGTTGCTCAGCCAGTGATAGCCCTTCCAGAATCGAAGTATGCTGTGTTAGACTTGAAATAAATTGTCAGGTGACGGTGTTGCTCGCTCCCTTTCCACAATTAGGGCTATAAACCTAAGAAGCTGCTTGTTGTAACTCCTCTGTTAAAGTATTGAGGTCAAAGGTCTGACATGCAAGGACTTGGCACTGTAATGATGTTGAGATTGACTTCTTTACGATAAGCAAAGATGCTTACTGATGGTGCCACAAGAGGGTCCCTGCAATGGACTGATGGCAGTTCCCGTTGCTGAATTGTATTGTGGGGGGAGTGATGGGAATTGGCCTCCTTCCTGGACCTCCCACATTCTGCTTACTACCTACTTCAGTGAGTTTGACCTCTGATGTTCCAGTAGTAAAGATCTCACAAAATGTGAGCCCATGATATTGAGGTGCTACCTAGCCAAAATGAAGGTACAGCAAATCGTCCAACAGTTCCAGACATTCGGCTCATAGTAGCAACTTCAACTCAATACTATGCTGGCAGACACATACTTGGCTCTACCAAAAGTCCATGTTGACACTCTCCACTAAGCCACTTAAAGTTGTTTCTTTCCAAGGAACGAGAACTCGATCACACAATGTGTGTGAAAGTGAAAAAAACCACAACTCTTTCCAAGAGGATGGGAAAGAATGCTCCTCAGTATTCCAGGTCCTATTACCCTGTGTGGGAAAGGGTAACACCTGGTGATGCTGTACATTCTGAACTACTTCTGTCCTATTGCCCACATTGCACAATTGTGTCCAAGTTAGTCTTAATCTGACTTTCTTGGGGGCCATCCTGACTTCCTGGCTTGCATTAAAGTATAATAGGACCTTGCAACTACTCCTATACCATTGGCTAAGATGCCTACTAAGGTGTCTACCTTGGGTAGCTTAATTATGGTGGGAACACTGGGATAGAGAAATCTATTCTTGAGGACGTATTTCAAGCAAGAATGAGGGAAGTCTAACCTATAAGTCTCCAGTACTAATCTCGATTCTTTCTTGAAATGGAAGCTTTAAGAAGCTCGTTAAGATGTAAGGCTGATTCGCTTTCAGGCATGAAGTAGGTAGATTCTGACAGCATCAACTTCTAAGATCTGCTCATAGCCTCATTCCGCCATGAGGTCTTTGAGCAGGTACTAAAGTAGTAGAAAAATTGACCCAAATGCCTTGTCGCTCATGTGAGATCAACACATTTGCATTGTTCCTGAGTATTCACATGAATCCTATGACATCCTGAAAAGGTCCAGCCAGAGGCTCTTCCCTAGATACTTGTATCCAGGCTTATCTCCAAGTGACACTAAAAGCAAACTCCAGGAATTCTTGCAGGTCTTGGTTTATTTGTCGACGAAAGCTACTTGTAGGACTTCTGATGGCTTAGCCTTGCTCCCTAGCTGGGCTATGAATGCAGCCAAAGCACCTTTGCTAAGCTGACTTCTAAAATCAGTCTTTTGTGCTAACCATGCACAATGCTCCCCAGCGAGACATGTAAGAACTGGGATTAGGTGAGATGAACAGGTGACAGTGGTTCTGTACCAGTCTATATACTTCATGCCCTCAAGGCCATCCTAGCCTGAACATGCATCAGTTTGAGTGACACAGTACCATTGAGTCAGACATTAAGCATGGAAGCTCATCAAGTACTAGTCATGAAACTTGAGGCTAGGTTTTGTGCACTTAAGCAACCCTTCGGGTTGCCAACATTGCATATCGGTGATCCTGGTTTGAATTGGCTGCTTTAGACTTCTGGTCTATCTTCCAAAAGATGGTCTTTTTCAATCTTCCAGGCCCATATATAGCCAGCTTTTACCTGTCAAATAAGAACTGGCTGGAGTGCTTGACTTTGACCTAAGCCCATCACTTAATGGGTCTTTTGGGGGATAAATCTGAAGGTGAATGGTCCTGTCTCTTCCTGCCTTTCAAATCGTACTGCTGGATTCCAAGATACTTCATGTGTGATGACAGAATACTGACCATCTTCTCTGCTGCATGAAGACTGCCATACTCCACAAACGGCAAGCCCCTTGGTGTTGTCTGAAAGACATGATTGCCTTGGTGGAAGTGTCCTGAACTTACCCAGACAGAACATGGTAATGGGGGATTTCTCTGCAAGAATGCCTATTGTACAAGACATTCCCCCACTGCTGAGCATCTGAGTTGATTTACATGTAAAAATCTAAAGTCTTCAACAGTGTGGGGAAGCGGTAGAGCAATTGAACCTTAAGCTTTGGGGTGATGTTCTGACACTTGAGTCATAACTGCCTCTGCACAGTAAGAAGAATGATGTTCAAGGACAAACTAAAGCCATTAACTGAACATAGGACTTGTGTGGATGATGGGAACCTACATAACTGGTGTAGTCCTGACATTCCTAGATCACTCGGTGAAGGCTGCTAGGTTTCTCCGAGGCAAAACCGATGGGCAGTGTAAGGCCACATTCAAGTCTTACTTTCCGATGTTAACCCTTCAATAGAAATCCACCATCCTACTCTCTCCTCGGCTTAGATTGCAAGCCACTCACTAAGACTAGTGCTGATATTGTTCAGGGAATTACTTCCGTTAGACCGTTGCTCCAGCTGCCTGTGACTGTTCTGGCTGTTTACCTCTTGACTACCTTCCAAGGAGAATGACCTGCCATCTTAATTACCCACCTGAAAGCTTGAGCTTGGCCCTCAAGCCCTGGACAACGGGATCTCGATTTTCTGGAAATGAGTTGGCTTTAGCCACCCACGATGCTTTAGGGGGATGTGAGCTGTATTTAGCATAAACCCTGATTCAGGCCTCAGAATCCTACTTCCTCCTTGTTGCATCTTGGCTTCAGCACTGAAACCTGCTTGTTCAATGAATACTCATTCTTCAGTGCTTTTTCAAGACCTGAATGTATTGGCATCCTCCTTTCAACTGAAGGCTATGACCTTTGCCCATGACCTCTTGTTAGATCCTCTGATTCAGGCTACTTTGCAAGCCCGCAGTCTTCAGGCTTCCAAAGTCGTTAGGCAATGCCTGTGAAATCTGCAGACCTTGTACTTGGCACCTTGCCTACATAATCCCAGTGTTTGCCCTCTGCTTACTAGGACCCTGCAATTGCTGGGGTTTCTGCAACATTACTCCCACCAGCACTAGAGAAACCTTGCTACCAAGGCACTACTTGGGTGTCACCTGCTAACCGTGTTGGTCTGGTCTCCTTAAAAAGCACATCCATGACAAGTTCATGGCTAAGCCTAGTAGAGTGAATCCTGAATCGGGAGCATGAGGAAGCTGGAAGAACGAGACTGAATGCATCTTGGAGGCTCTGCCTTGGGCACAAAAAGGTTGACTTCCTAGAAGCCTCATTGAGAGGTACATAGGATACCTTATAGCACTGCAAGCTTAGGATGTGAAGGCTGGTTTGCATTCCAGTGCTAAGGCTACTATTCTCAGGGGCTGTACGGAAGCTGACTTACGCTTTCTGGGGCTAGATTAGTGCTTGCAGTTCTACCTCAATCATGTCTTGTGGCTGGCTTCATGAAACTATACTACCGGATAGAAGATGTAGCAGATGCTTGGAAAGGAAAGGGGAATGACAACTCAGTATCCGAAGGCTTAAGCTAATTAGTGTTACACTCCTTTGTTAGGAGTAGCACTGAATTATAGTCGGCAACCATTCCACGTTGGTAATGCGCACAAGCATTTAATCATGCTGGCTAAAATGGCTCATTGCAGCATTAGTACACCCTTAACTCTAACACTCATATTCAGCTGCGACATCACTGCCAGGAAGATGAAGGGAATTTACAAGGTAGCACATGGTTTGGTAGGACTGGGAGTCCATGTAAAACGAATCTCCTTTCGCATCAGTTGATCTGGTAGTTGGGGTTTGCACATACAGTAATGGAATCTTGGGGCCGATGAACTTAACTCGGTTGTACTGAGGTCCTACTTGGTAAGGTATATGGCTGTCAACTGGAGGTGGTCACCCTAGTGCTAGAGCTCCCAAGCTGGAGAAAACGTATCAGTTATGGGGAAGGAAACCTGGTCAGAATCCTGATGGTTCTGAAGACCAAGCCACAGAGACATGGCTCTGAGGACAGAATTGTGCCTCAAGAGTGACACCTCAACACACTGGATGAAATGTCCACCTTTGCCCATTCTACCATCAGACTTGAAACCCTGGCTGTGTCATTCCCAAGGAACCATCAAACCCATGGCATTAAGTGTAAGACAGGGGCAGATGTAGAGGCAAGGGAGATGCTATATCAAGGTTTCCCTAGTTCCTAGTTGAGCCTGAGTCTAAGATTTGGGATGAACAAAGCCCAGATTTCTAGGACCCATGGTGGCCTTTTCCAGAGCTCCTGTGAATGAAGACCCTTAATTTTGCTTCACCTATAGAGCTGTGACTTCAGCTCACCTCTCCTTTGAGGTCCCCTAGTCACAAGAAGGCAGGGAAGAGTCTACCTCCCAACAGCCTTGCTACTCATCATTCTACCTCAAGCTCTAGCCCAAAATGAGCCTTGCTTTCCTACAGGCAGGGGACAAAAAGGCTGCTGCAGGGTAATGTAGCCTATGGGACTTGGCCAAAGCCCATTTCATTTGAGCCCACCTTGACACTGCCACTGGCTATGGTTTTTACTTTGTGAGAAACTCGGGCTGCCAGCATCCTAACAAGGCAGTGCCATTGAGGCACCAGCTCTGCCTGGGCCCTACAACAGAACGTACAGGAAGTGATGCTTCTAAATCGACTCTTGCAGAACTGCTAGTGCCTCCTCACATGGAGGAGTGGTAGTACTAGGACATAGTTTAAGCTTTTGTACCTTTTAACCTAGAGGTGGGATTCCACTGCCTTCCTGTTGAAGTTTTCATAACTTGTATCAACAATCCCTAATATGGGCATCTTGCAAAATGTTCTGTTCAGCTATTTCATGTCAATTCCACGAATGGGTTTTATGTTCTACCTCTTCCTACATCTCAAATTCTAATACAATGAACTACCATTAAATTGGCATTGTAAAAATCCCATTGCCCCCACATGTGCTCAAGTTGATTTCTCTAACTTGCAAGCTGAAGGCATCTTGGCATGCAGTTTGGTCATCTCAATTGTTGAGGTTATTTTAGCTTCAAGATAAGTTGGGAAGCATAAAATACTTGTCTACACAGAATTAAACAACCCTGGGAATTGAATTGAACATGCCAGCAACATATCAAGGGCAAAACCTGTTAGAGTGGGGAAGATCCAAGTAGTCTTGCAACTGCCAGACAAGTGCAGTTCAGACTGTAAGAAATCGTACAAAATATTGTAACATGGAAGAATTCCATATGGGGGGGAGGGTTTGGGGAAAGTGTTTGGAATACCACAGCCTATGAAACTATCAAAATGAAGTTTAAAAAGTACAAAACATGGGTTGGGACGTCTTAGCCTTATAAGAGCTCTCAGAAGCATCCTCAATCCAAGATGTCGGGAATCCCACATCTCCCAAGGACAGAACTGCAGGAGACTCCTCCACGGGGTCGATGGCAAGGATTAATAGCCATGATGTGTGGCCTTGGTGTACTGCAGTGCCTTAATGTTGGGAGCATGTCCAACTGATCTTGTCAGGTCTGGGATGCACTCCCCCGATTACCACACAAGATTGCATGTTCCCATCAGAGCTGTTTGCCCTTCAACTCCTAAGCTGTAGCAAACCTGCCTGGCTCACCTGTTCTAGTAAGCAATCTCTTGGCTCCCCACAGCTAGGCCCTGAAGCAAATGCCTGGGAAATGGAACAGTAAAGTGAATGCATCATGTTCTCCAGAATCAAACCATGGATGCTCCGGAAGAGAATGCCTTAACGAGACACTGTCCAAAATGGGAAGTGGCTGACATTCCTGGGAGATTAAATGAGGAAATCTACTTCAGAGGGATTTTTGGAGCAGAAATGCCACCCTATGCCTATGGGCTCCAGGCTACTTACAAGCTCAGGCTGACAGCCCCCAAAACGGTGCCCAGATCTCATTTCTCAAACTGCAGAAATCAAATTGTGTGTGCTGAAGATGTCAGTTTGCAGGTTCACAAGTAATTTATGTAGTAATTCGCAGTGTTCCCTGTCCCATGTTTCCCTGTGCTATGTCATGCTGAGAGCTGGAACCTGGCTATGTGGTGCTGTCCCCAGGGGTGCTGGGAAAGTCGCCTCCCTGCCACATCCAAGAGGAGTGGACTCATGCGGCATGTCAGGATTGTGCAGCCAATTTCATTGTTACCAGGTAATGAGGAATAGGTTCACAAAGAGTGAGGTGTGAAACATTTGTGTTGGGTACCCTAGTGCCTGTGTGGTACCCTTCACAACACTAGCACTAATGAACTTCTGCTATATTCCACCTGAGTGATACCATGTGCCAGACAGCGGCTCTAGATTCGAGACGTAGTATTGGCCACGGTCAATAATACAAGTATGAAGCTACTTTTTTGAACCACTGACCTGGGTGCTGTGTTGGTCTGTTCTGACCCTCTCACAAGATTCTAAACCACAAGGAAATTTATGAATCTTGGAACTGCTGTAGCAGCTCTCAATCTTAGACCCCTCTTGATGCTTGGAATCAGGGTTGGGTGTCCCTAGTTCTAAGCATGCGTGATGATACACCGCAGTTTCCTGTCTTCCTGATCCAGTGAGACCTGCTCAAAGGCTTTCAGGGAAGTATGATATGGAGAAACTAGTCATGCATATCAGCAGGTAACTTGCTATGTTCTCATCCATTCCTCCGCAAATCTAACCTGGCAAGCCTGTGTCTCTGAAAGGCTTCTCTTCACCTGTTGGACTGAATGGGCCCTAAGGGTGTTAAACACCTTGCCTTTGATCTGTTCGGCTAGAACAGTGGTTTGAGTGCCAAGATGGTTTTGTAACTCTGCTACAGAGTGTCAGGAAAGCAGTAGTGTCTTTAGAATGAGGCACAATGCACGTCCTTAGAAAATACAAATAGTCTGACCAACAGACCCAGAGAGCAACGAGGGGTGAGGCCACAGCGTTCTGACACAGAACCACTGGAAATGCTGAGGGTTGTCAGTTTACTGAGAAGAACTTACAAGCTTAGAGATTAGAAAAGGTGAAGGGTGACTTGGGCAAGACTCCACCCAACAATATGGGGACTGTCATAAGGGCTTCCATGCCATGGTGAGAGGATCATGGCCTCTTAGCCATACAGCTACTGGATATTGGGCATGCCTGTCTGGTCCCAAGTCACAGGTCACTTTCTGCATGCAGAGTTGAAAGCTATGCCTTGGAATGGTCCTCTACATAAGGCTGGTAAACAGGATGAGGGTTGCACCTAACTTCTTGCAGTTGCTCCTCAGGGAAATCTCAGCACAGCATGCCCAAGGACAGACAGCAGTGTGGCCAGGTGCTCCTGCTTTATGCCCAGGAAACAGGCAAGGTTGGAGTCTTTCAGCTAAGACTGTCAGGTTTCCTTAGTGACTGAACCATGTGACCATGCTCCCCTCTCCCCCCATGGGCTAAGCATTCAGATCCAGGGTGAGCTCCCACAGCATGGAAGCTAATAGAGGTTGACACAAGTGAGTTTTGGAGCACTACTAGAACAGCATGTGGCACAGCACCTTCAGTATAAACCAGTGGCAGCCCAGGTGAACATAATGCCAGACTCTTTCCAGGAGCTACCCTGGTAAATCAAAGGAGATGGTTCTTAGGGTAACAGTAACTTGATCTCGACATGCTAGGGTTTTTCAGAATTCCCTGGAACTACAGCAAATTTAGCTCTTGCTCCATGACCTAGAACCATGGGAGGGTTCTGATGTTATGGACATACATCCAGACTGTACTCTGGCCAGGAAATGCCCAGGGAAGGCCTCAGACTCACTGACACTGCCTAAAAGATGACCTTGGTCTCACTGGTCTCCAAGCATATAATTGTTGGTGCCTGACCTGGCCTTTGAGGCCCATTGATGGTAACAGAGTTCAGATTCTTATATTCCTACCAGATACAGGCTGCTTTCTAATAACTGTAGACACTCGGATACACAGGCCTGGGTTTGTACTGGACAAGTGGTGGCAGGTCACCCGATAAGGTTGCCTCTAATGGACCCATATGTCCCCTTCAGCCTCTGGACTAAGTGTACAACCTGGCTAAGGAGAATGAAGGGCTGTGTGGTGCAGGGCTCAGAATCTGCAAGGTACCTACAGGATGTTACTACCAGCTGTGCAAATGTGTGAAATGCAAGAAGTATCAAACTCCACAGGGCTTCTTGGTGAAGGCAAGCTCACAGGCGGACTGAAGCTGTGAGACAAGCCTACACAAAGATCCTAAGCAGAAATGGCCTTCTCACTGAGGGAGGGAGACTGTCATAAGGGCTTCAATGCCATGGTGAGAGGCTCTCATGACCTCTTAACCATACCCAATAGCTATGTGTGTGTCTAGGTAATCCTAAATGATGAATGAAACCTACTCAAGCTGGCATATTCTGCAACTGACACAGGCATCCAGATCGGACATGTCATGTTTATCAACAGATTTTGCCTTAGATTTGAGCAGTACCCTATGGTTTCTGGTCTCAGCCTCGGCC
Source organism: Ochotona curzoniae (assembly GCF_017591425.1). Classification (NCBI taxonomy): domain Eukaryota; kingdom Metazoa; phylum Chordata; class Mammalia; order Lagomorpha; family Ochotonidae; genus Ochotona; species Ochotona curzoniae. Next base: position 5,780,767 of record NW_024466004.1, on the reverse strand, counting down.
ATGCTGCAACTTGACAACTGGTGGTTGCCACATGTTTGATCAGACATTCCTGGAGCACAGTGCAGTACAGACTTGGGCTCCTTGTCTGTTTCCAAACTCCTTGAAGTTTGGCTCCCTGAAAGTTCAGCCTAGGCCCAGGGAAGACACCTCCTACTTGGCTTCTGGAGATGCCTGTGACTTAGCACAACTCCTATGCCTTAAAAAGGGTGGATTCTCCAGGTGGTGGGTTCTGGTTGCAAAGGTCATTTCTGAATCGCTTGACCCATTCAAGATAAGAATACTTCACTCCAGGCTCTTGTTTACACACCTCAGGAATTCCAGGCCTTGGAGTGGTTCCAGGACACCACTGCTGCAGCGTTCAAGGCTGAATCCTAGGAATATATGATGAAAATCTCATGCACCCTCACACATCCTTCTTGGAACTTTGTTAGGATCTGTTAGGTACCACAACTTCTAGGCTGTTGCAGATAGGCCACACAAGCAGGAGCAGTCTGACTATAAGGTTCTTTCTAACTTGAAGCCTGTATGTATCTGCAGGCGGCATGACAGGACAGCCTATCTAGCTGCATGGATTGGCTATATTACTCTTTCTGGGACACTGACAATGTTGATTTGAAGCCATTTTTGCAGTAACTGAGCAAATCTAGTGCCTGGTCACATACTTCTCACGTTAAATCTTGAGTGCACCAACCTGCCTATATGTCTCCTACCAGCTTAGTTAGAAAATGGCCATTGTCATGACCTTGGCTTAGGAACTCTTTGCTGAAGGTTGAGCATGGCAGCAGCAGAGTCATGTGCATCTTGACGGGCAACTGCACCTTTGGGAAATTCTTGGTCATGGATGGTGTAATACCACCATGTCACTGTCTAGCAGCAACACTAAAATGAACACTCTTGAGGGTCTGGAAAAATGGGAACCGCCACCACAACTGGAACACACAACGAATGAATACATGATGAACGAACGCACCTTTATTGCCAAAAGTGGGCTGCTTATATACAGTTCTCCACCAATCACTTCTACCCATGGATCCACTTGGCATGGCCTAATAGGCCAGTGGCAATGATATAATTGCAGCTAGTACATCAGCCTATCCCGTGACTTCCTGTTCGCCTACTGGCAGGACCAACCCCACCTCCTAGCCCTCGGCCAGCTGCCGTCTTGCGACTGTATCATACATGTGGGGTCAGCTCTGGCACACCACTCCCCACATCTCGTCCCTTTATTTAAGCGAGGCCATGCCTGTCTTAGGTTGCCTGCAGCAGGACCACCTCCTTATCTGTCATAGGGTGGCAGAGCTTCCAGCTCTATGCCCTGTATTATTTTGGTAGGTGTCCCCCGCAGGTCTTACCTGTCCTTGACTACCAGTCTAGCATGCTTAACCATACCGGGGAGGGAAGGCCCCTGCTCCCAGGGCCATCAGGGCCTGTTGCATAATGGCATTACCTTGCCGATATCTCAGGCACATTTATCACATGAGCCAGAAAAGCAGGAAGATCACGAGGCACAATAACCCTCCAAAGGACAAAAACCCAAGCCAATGTCTGCCCCAACGGACCAGATTGTACCCATGACAAACCCATTGTTCCACAGCAGCCACCTCAACCCGGGTGGCACTGATGGTCACAATTTGCCCACGCAGCCAGCATGTAAGATTATCAAACTGAACATCCCAAGTCCCATTCAAATAAGCTGAAAGACTTCTAAACAGATTAGCAGCAAATTGGAAACTGAGGCCCTCAGATAATGTATCCACCTGTTCTTGAATCAAGTCCACTCGTTGGTTTGATAACCAAACATTGGTTAAGCTGCTCTTGTGTCTAAAAAACCACGGAGGTCTGCCGCGCCAGGACGTTGACAGTCATAGCCGCCAGTATAGCAGTCACTAGGGTTGCAGTGGCTGTGGCGGCAGCAGCAGCAGCTGTAGCTATTGCCATCACAATGGCAGTGGTAACCCCGAAGTTGTGGTTACCACAGGAGAACTGACAGGTCTTCTTTAACCGTCATTGGCCTGGGAAAACAAGTGGGCACGCACATCACCACAGCCAGGGGGTACTCAGTTGCATTCCAACATTCTGAAAGAAAACCATCTGTTCCACAGGTTAGTGAATCCCTACCTGACCAGCATTGCTAACAAACACAGAGGCCTCAGGCACACAGGAGTGGGCCTAAAAAAGGCAGTGCAAATTAGCCACTGCTACCTAACTCAAAAGTATCATTACCTAAATAAACTGACTTCTGAGAATCATGGACATTGCTACATTATCTGTACAGGCTCCCACAGCACAGAGGCCTCACATAAAGTATTTGTGGTTATACTCCGCATAGGATTTTGGTAGGAATACTTATGTCCTCTAAATGTACTGTTTTTATCTGTGGGAAATTTTTGGGAAAAGGTACAGGAATGGCCACTACTAACCCACAGACCTGGAGCTGGATTGACACTCAGTCCACTGAGCTGGCCAGGATCTAGGGCTGGAACAATGAGGTACCCAATGAGATTGGTCGGGAAATGTGGTTCCCCTTTGGATTAAAGGTGGGGACCACACCTGATAGAATAGTAACACTGCTTGCTCCAATTGATCCAAGATGAGGCTGAAATTTTCCTAAGGTCTGATTAGTCGATACAATGCAGGGTGATGGCACAGTAGAATTACTAATTAATACTTGCCTGAAAACGTAACCCACCTAATTGAATGTACACATTGGCATAAAGCGCAGCCCCTCTGGCATAACTTACAGTGGGCAAGCCCAATGAAACATTAGTGGTAAGAAGGGCCAGGAAAAGAGAAATATTAGAAAGGGGCAGAGGCAAAGGCCAGGTAGTTGCAATGTCCCACAGCTGTGTCTCACTCCCTTGCCCCCTATGTCAGGATTAGACACTTTTGTCAGACGGTTCAGCACTAATGGTTTCTAGCTCATTTTCTTGAGCTTTTGCCATAGATCTCACCAATTGTTCTAGAATCCAAACTGGAAGAGGAGTCTTGGGAAAAACACAAATGGAACCTCAGGCCCAGATTAACACTGGATCTGGGCCTTTCCACTGGCCAGACAAGACATCCTTCCACAATACTGGGGGAAAGACCTTTTTAGAGGGCTCCGCATGCCGTTCTGCAGCGGACCGACCTTCAGCATCCAAATTTAAGAAATTAAGGATAAATAGAATTATAGCTAGCTTGTCCTTTGATCTATATTGATCCCCTATTCCCCCTTTCTGTTTATATAGCATAGTTTTGATTGTGAAATGGGTTCATTCAATCCCTTGGCCAGTAGGATTGTAAGAGATGCTGGTAACATGTTGGACTCAAAGTGGTGCAAAACTGCCAATGTAGCAGAAGTGTATTCTGGTGCATTATCAGTTTTCAGCTGTTTGGGAAGACCCAGAATAGTAAAGGAGTTGAAATGATGGGTAACTACAGCTTTTAGCTTTTTCTCTGGATAGAGGCGTAGCCATAAGGAAACTGGAACAGGTATTTTCCGAAACATAAACAAAAGCCAATTTCCCAAACTTGGATATGGGTTACATCAACTTGCCAAATGTGGTTAGGCACTAATCCCTTGGGGTTGGTACCTAATGTTGCAGGCAGAGTCGTCACACACTGAGGACAAGCATGCGCAATATCCCGGGCTTCTGCTCTAGTTAATTTAAATTTTTCTTTAAGGGTAGAGGCATTAACGTGAAATTTAGAATGAAAATTTGTGGCTTCTATAGGATTGAAAGTATGTGGATCCCTTGTAGCTAGATCAGACACTTCATTATTCCAGGACAAGGGGCCTGACAATTCAGTATGGGCTCTGATATGACCAATACAGAAAGGATGTTTACAATCCCAAATTACTAGTTGCAAGCAGCCTAAATAACATTGGATAGAGGAAGTTATGGAAATAACTCCAACCATCTCTAAATTCCTAACAGTATTTACAACATAGACTATGTGAAAACAAAGGGACCGAGAAAATTTATAAATATATGCAGCACAGTTAACGATGCCACCTGTTGGGCAGAGGAAGCATTAAAAAGCAGGGTTCGAACTGTGCCTTCTATCACAACTCCTGTACCATTGTTAAAATCATCAGTAAAAATATTTAAGGCTTGTGATATAGGCTCATTACTGGTTATTCTGGGAAAAACTACAGGATGCCATTTCCAAAAGGCAAATGGTTATCTGAACAAGCCTGTGTAAAGGTGCAAACTATGGCCCAAATATCTAATTATTCAAGTATTCCGCTTGTTCCTTGGAATAAGGCACAATAAGGGTGTGAGGGTGTGCACCAAAAACTAAATGACTGTTTAAGAGCCTTTAACAGTGCAGCCACTACTTCTGGGTAACAACTCAGAACCTTAATGGGTGTGCAATGTAAATGCACCTAAAAAGGTGGGCCTTGTTGCCCAGACTCCTGTAGGAGCTCAGTGGCTAGTGCTACAAGCTGCAAAGGAATATTGATCAAAGCGATTTACATGGTACTTTTCCATCTGTTCTACCACCGATAATGCAGCTCGGGCCTCTTGGGTAAGGGATCTACTGGAGGTAGAGGAGTCCCCTTGGAATCCCCTTTCAAAGTATCAAATAATGGACTGAGTACTGGTAGGGATTCCAAGATAGGAACAAATCCAATTAACTTCCCCTAATTTTTGAAAATAATTAAGTCTGAAGATAATCCACTTTAATCACCAATTTGGTTGGTTTGACCAGGTTATCATTAATGGTGGTAAGAATGTTTTAATATCTCCTTTTCGCAACTTTTCTGCTATATACAACCAGGCTACATGTAGCACTTTGAACAGAGAAGCATATGCCTAAACTGATCTCTACTCTTATGGGCCAATAAAAGATCATCCATATAATAACTTGCAAATAAGGTTACCTCTGGCAAGCAGGCTCAAGAGCATTAGCTACATAAATTTGGACATTGTAGGGCTATTGGCCATACCCTGTGGTAAGATAACCCACTCATATCTTCTATCTGGAAAACTATTAAAAGTGGGTAGCATAAAAGCAAACCTCTGGGCATCTTGAGGATGAAGGGGAATAGAAAATCCTTAATATCAATAGCTATGGACGGCCACCTTCGGGCAAAGCAGAAAGCACTGGAGGACTGAACTGGGTGTCCTCCATAGGCTCCATAATGGCATTAACAGCTCTTAAATCATGCAATCTCCATTTTCCCGATTTCTTAAAGATGGGTGTATTAAAGGGGGATGAATATGTCCAACTTCCAATTGCTCCTTGACTAAGGTCTGGGCCGTCTCTAATTTTTCTCTGGATAGGGGCCACTGCAGGACCCAAGCTGGAGTATAGGATTTCCACTTAATTTTAATCACTTCAGTGGCCCCTAATGAAAATCCAGGCCCTGCCTGCCTCTTTGGAGGTTGGACTGTACTAGGGTATTATCCTGCTCTGACCTTGTTTTCCCAATCCTTTTCCCAGACATGTCCTTTGACTAACATTTCATTAGCATGTGAGAGGTCAGAAGTCGAACACAACCCCATGTCTGCCATCACTTCTTGGCCCCACAGGTTAATGGGCAAATGAGACAAGTACATAAGGCTGAAAGGCACCACTATGTGCTTCTCTATCCCGCCATTTTAGGATGGCTGCACTTTGATCTAGATTGGCGGTTATCCTGAGGCCTCTAAGCATCTGATCTGCCTGCTGAATCTGCCAGTCTTTCGGCCAATCAGTAGAAGTAATAATGCTCTTATCTGCCCCAGTATCTAATCTGCTGCATTCTCTGCTCTCTACAACTATGGTGGTCATGGGTCTATCTTGCAAATTCAAGGTAAGCATCGCAAACTCCTGTCCGGTATAGCCTAACCCTTTAGTGCCCCTCACACTCTCCCTTGCTGGAAACCGTTCATGCTCACTGGGCAGAACTAATAGTTGAGCGATCCTGTCTTCAGGGGAAATAACTGCTACTCCTCCAGGGGGATGAGACAAGGGATATGAATAGTGCCAGTATAATCAGAGTCAATAACTCCAGGAATAATATGCAACCCTTTTAACGCAGATGAGCTACGTCCAAACACTAGTCCTACCTTTCCTGGTGGAACTAAATCCCGGGCCACAGTGGGGATGGGTTGAACTCCCATCTCTGGAGTTAATACTGCTCTGGCGGAGGTACAGAGGTCCAATCCCACACTTCATCTTGTTTGTCGGGCCGGTGGGCTAGGGGCAATGGGAAATGTGTCCATGGTATGACTTGAATCAGTCGTTGAAAAACCCCATGTATTTGAGGGCCCTGAGGCTTTGGGCCCAATGCCCTGTTTTTTTGGAGGCAGTGGGTTTCCAGCTGCATCTCTGATCAACTGACACTCACTCACCCAGTGGTTTCCTTTGCATCTCGGATACATATTGGGGGCTGTTCCATTGGGACATTCTCTATTGAAATGCCCTCCTTGGCCACACCTTATAACACTGCTTGGCCCATTTCTTCATGGGTCTCCTTCCCCTCTAAGGCCTTGGGTAATGGCCACAGCCATCACTGTGCTTGAATGATGGAATCATTTATGTCCCGACAGACCTTAACATAGGTGGAGAGATCTTTATCCTTCCACGACTTTATTGCATCTTGGCACCATTCATTAGCCTGTTCATAAGCTAACTGCTTTACCAAAGGCATTGCTGGCTCCACCTCCCCAAAAATTCTTGAGGCAGTTTGAATAAGTCTAGCTACAAAACCGGCATATGGCTCATTGGCTCCTTGAATAACTTTGGAGAGGCTTCCCTGTAAATCCCCAGTGCCTGTGTTTTCCATGCCTTAGTGGCAGCTATACTTATTTGAAGACATGCTGCAGGAGGATATTGAAGTTGATTGGCTTGCCCTGTATAAGGGCCGGAACCAGTAAGCATCTCTAAATTCCACCGGGGGTTTCCTGCAGCAGCATTACACCATGCAGTATTTGAGCAAAACTCTTGGTATGCCACCTTCCAATATAAATACCACCAGAAAGGGTGGTACGAGCCAAATTCATCCAGACATCAGGGGCTAAATTTTGGGCGTCAAGGATCTCCAATACTACCATAAAAGCAGCTTGGGGTCCATAGGACATGACTGCCTCTTTTAGCTGTCTTATCTTAAAATCTATAGGCTGATAATCAGATTTTGATCCTCTAGAACTGGAAACTGAGGAAGACATAGCTTCCTTCAATCCCCATGGGGCATTGGCACCACAGGCACATGCCCCATGGCAGCATGACCCAATGGGGTTATAAGCTGGCGGGAGGAGGACGGGGGCAGATGGCACTATTTGCAGCTTCGAAAAGTGCCGTTCCAGCTACTCCCCTGTAAGCTCCTTTTTCACTATCACTTCCTTCCTCGGAGTCAAAATCTACTTGGGAAGCTCGACTTCTTCTGATAATCCTCCCTAATACTTCCCAGTCTCCCTTTCAGCTGTGCTGGCACCCCAGACCTCCGGAAGGTAAGACATGTCTGGACTAGATTCCAGATAGTCTCCGGAGGAAGAGGCTGCTGTTTATTGGCGCTTAGGTCATCTCCCAGGTGTTCCCACTGAGGTAAATTAAGGAGGCCCTCTTCTAATAACCAGACTCGCCTGTTCTATGGTCCTTAAAAATGCATGGGCAGTGGCCAATTTAAGGGAGTGCCATTCACCTTTAACAACCCCTTTAACAACCCCTTTAATGGCTCCTCCATGCCGGCACATGAAACCTCAGACCCCATCTGAGGGAATAAGATGGAGCACAATCCTGCTGCCTCTCAAATAAAACCATCACCTCTTGGGGCTATTATCAGTGCCTCTTGGGGCTATTAGGCAAAAATAAAATAACTTTTACTTTGTACACTGGCACAGGCTGGGAATTCCCTGTATGGGCCACCAGTTGTCGCCATCCAGCAGCAACACTAAAATGACGAACACTCTCGAGGGTCTGGAAAAATAGAAACTGCTACAACTGAAACACACAACGAATGAACACACAATGAACGAACCAATGAATGAAACTTTATTGCCCAAAGTGGGCTGCTTATACAGTTCACCAATTACTTCTACCTGTGGGTCCACTTGGTGCTACCCGATAGGCCGGTGGCAATGACATAATCAGTGAGGGCATCAGCCTATTCCTGTGACTTCCTGTTTGCCTACTAGTGGGTACCAACCCCAATTCCTGGCCCTCGGCCAGCCGCCATCTTACAACCACCTATCATACACGTGGGGTCAGCTCTGGCACACTGCTCCCCATACCACCATACATGCTATCTTCAGAATGCACTGAACTGTTCTACGGTTGATTGTTAATTTGCAATTATACCTTGCTTTGACTGTTTCCTGGGGGCATACTTCTTCAGGATAGCCACTGACATTAAGTCTGGTTCAAGGCGATGATCTACTTTGAAGGGAAAATTCCCAAGGCAGATTAACAGGATCCTAGTAGAAATAGTAAGTGGAACTAGTCCTGACAATCAAGATGACAGGTACTATGCTGTTGGAGACTTCAACTATGTTCTCCTTATAATCTGGGTTGGGTAGAGCTTAAAGGATGGAAGGGTAAGACAGTAGGGTACTACTGGGTTAGGGGAGCAAAGGAAGTGGATCTTCAGATGGGACCAGGGTGTGCCTTAAGTGTGACTGGATGCTTGTAGGAAACAGATGTTGGCCTTCTAGTCTTGCCAGGACAAACCGGAAGTCATACTTCAGGACTTCAAACTAAATGCTGTGTAACTCCTGTACTAGGAGAGTGGTAGGGAAGACTGGTTTTAGTAACTGCCTTGCTGCTAGTAGATGGCAGACTTGGGCTTAGAAGTTGTAATCTAAAGACAAAAGGGCCAACTGTCTAGAAGATACATAATACTAAGAATCTCCATCCCTTGAACCACATAGCTCTAAGCCAACCTTCAGGAGAACTCTTTGCACAGGAGCCATGATTCTAATAGCACTCCTCCCACTCCTTTGCTATGTTGAACACTGGGATGGAGAAACCATTCTGTGCACATGTGTCTCCACCAAGCATGCAAGTCAAATGTAAGGTATTAGTGTCTAGATCTAATCTCCAAGTTACTTTTTTCTTAAAGCTTTATATAACAAGGTTAAGATGCAAGTCTGAGCTGCTTTCAGTTATGAAGTAGCTGGATGAATCTTAGATCTGCCAGTATCAACTTTCTTCTACTCATAGCCTCAATTCTGCCATGAGGTTTTTCAGGAAGCACTAAGGAAGCAGAAAAAATCAGATGATCTCACATGGACAAGAAGGCAACAAGTTTACCTTGGTCCTGAGTATTCACATGAATCAGTTGATGACACCCTTGACACCTCCAGCCAGAAATCCTTCCATAGTTCTTTGTATCCAGATCTATTTCCAAGTGACACTAAAAGCAAAGTGAGGTCAGGAGTTTTTGCACATTTTGGTTACTTCTTTCAACTAAAGCCATTTATACTCCTTGCAGCTCTGGCCACTTGTAGGACTTCTGATGGCTTAGCCTTGCTCGCTAGCTGGGCTATGAATGCCGCCAAAGCACCTTTGCTAAACTGACTCTTAAAATTGAGAGCTTTCTGCTGTCCATACACAACTCTCCCCAATGAGACATGTAAGAACCAGGATTAGATGAATAGGTGACAGTGTTAGAATCCAGGTTAAAGCCCCAGGACGTCAGGGTGAAAGCTAGTCAACCCCCCAGAGAATAACAGTCTCACTGATAATGCAAACAGCAAGCAGTTTATTGCACCAGCATGCTGGGGCCAGACTGCACTTGGGGCACACAGGCCAGCCAAGCAGGGTGGTCGGACCCCGAATAGCCTAAGACAGAAGCTTATATAGGCCCTTCTGGGCTGGGAAATACATCAAAAGTAACAACCTTCAGACATGTTCACTTTTGTGGCCTTCAGACACAGGCAGCCTGTTCTGTTCCCATACCCAAATCTGTATGGCTCATTCCATTCTTGCACCCTTATCTTCCTCCTGTTCCTGGGACCAGAGAATTGTGCCCTTGCCCTCCTGCACCTGGGTTCACAAAGTTGCAGGACAGCGAGGAAGAGATCTATCACTAAAGCAGAATCTTCCCAAAGTCCAGGTGCCTCCTGGCCTAGCAAAGTAGCAGTTTTCTCTACACAAAGGAACCTCACATTGCCCAAAAATAGCATTTTATCCACTCTCACAAGTGGTGTTGTGTACCACTTGCAACACAATTGTGCTCCCAAGGCCATCCTAACCTGAACATGTATCAGTTTGAGTGACACAGTACCATTGAGTCAGGCATTAAGCATGGACACTCATGAAGTTACTAGTCATGAAAGTTGAGGCTAGGCTTTGTGCACTTAAGCAACCCTTCGGGTTGCCAACATTGCATATCAGTGAGCCTGGTTTGAATTGGCTGCTTTAGACTTCTGGTCTATCTTCCCAAAGATGGTCTTTTTCAATCTTCCAGGCCCATATACAGCCAGCTTTCACCTGTCAAATAAGAACTGGCTGGAGTGCTTGACTTTGACCTAAGCCCATCACTTAATGGGTCTTTTGGGGGTAAATCTGAAGGTGAATGGTCCTGTCACTTCCTGCCTTTCAAATCGTACTGCTGGATTCCAAGATACTTCATGTGTGATGTCAGAATACTGACCATCTTCTCTGCTGCATGAAGACTGCCATACTCCACAAATGGCAAGGCCTCTGGTGTTGCATCTTGGCAACTGCTCCTTACTGTGACCTCATACTGAAGAGATCCCTGGCATCACTGACCTAAAATAAAAGTAGTAAAATATACTAGCCTGGGGATCTCAAAGTACTTCATAGGGATTCCATTCCAAATCAAAAGCTTGTAGTGTAACTTGCTCACTAGGCAGCAGTGTTGCCTAGTATGGCATTTGCCCTCTCCTTCAAGAAGCTCCCCGAGTTAAGACTGAATGAGGATGGCTGAGCTATCTTACCTCAGATGTCCTGAATGTATCAAGTGACTGAAGGTCCTAAAAGCTTCATGACCATGGAACACTCGGAATGCACATGGAAATTCCTTGCATTTAACCTTGTGTCTTGGGCAACAAGAATATGCTGCTTATTGCCAGGCAAGATTCTAATAGTCTTTGTGATTCCAGTGATCAAGATTTTCTGTAATCCAAGTGCAGTGTTGCAAGCCTGAAAGTATGTGCAGTTCTTGATATGTAATGGTAAAGTGACCTCAAATATTCCTTACGCATGAGGGTGGAAGTGTTGGTCAGTCTTGGTGTATTTGAGGTGCACATGATACTGGCATTCTACATCTAGACAGTGGTAGCAACTACTGTACAGAACTAGCTTGTGAATTTCATTGCATAGCCTCTGTCAAAAGACCACAAGTATGATGGAAGTGGTACTAGAGGATTCACTAATGGCCAAACCCTACATGCCAAGAAACACTAAGTCTGAAGCCCTGAATGGACTTCTTCCTAGACTTAAACTGAAGCCATGAATCCAACAAAGAGCTGCAAGTTTCCAGTCAACTCATTCTCACTACAAATTGGGAACCTGGGGAAATAACATTGAAAGACTTATTGGAGTGGCTCCAGCTATCTCTTGCTTAGTCAATATTCTGGGGACCTTGATGGCACTAGGTTCCTGGGAATGCATTTCAACTTGACCCCAAATTGGTATTCACATGGCTTCTGAGTTATGATTCCAATATTGTTGCCACAACATTTCTTGAGTATTGGTGCAATACTACTTGCATATTACAGTGGCATTCCAAAATACTCTTCCGGTGGTATTCCTCCTGAAAGCTGACTAGGACCTAGAAGCTGGGAGAGGGTGAGTTGATATTACCTGTAACATCCTCTGCCTAATCCGCAAGTCCAGTTAATGGTCTTATGAAATATGATGGCCTCTCATCCATATTTGAATTTCAACACTGATAGACTTGATACCTCATAATTTGAGTCTATATAAAATGGTTTCCAATCCGGATATCCCCTTGGTAAGCTCTGAAACCTCGGTCAATGCAGCTTCTATTGTCATAGCTTGTCTACAGAGGACAGGCAAAGGTTGAGACTTTTAACTATTTGCTTCTATTGTCAAAGATATCATTGCCTTGGTGGAAGTGTACTAAACTACCTAGACAGAACATGGTCAGCTGGTGCACCTGAGAAAGTGCCAACTGTATGGCATTCTCGCACTGCTGATCATGAGGTTTCTCATCACTCACATTTAAAACAAATGCACGGGGAAGAGTTACAGTGGAGCATCTGAGCCTGAAGGCTTTATGGCTAAAGGTCTGGCATTTCTTGTATCTCTGCTGCCTCTGTGCCATCACAGCTGAGACATGTTCATGGACACAAGTCTTTGCCTGAATCCAGGTATCCCACACAGATTGCAGGTGTGGGTGTGACATTTTAGATCACTTGATGATGAAGGCTACTAGGATCTCCAGCTGCTAGCCTCTCCCGCTCCAAAGAGAAATAACTTGGCAGTGTGAGACCATTTCCAAGTCTTACTTTCAGGATATAAACTCTTCAATAGAACCATGCCAGCCAAGTCTTATCCTGCTTTGATTTGGCCTTCTTCCTAAAACTCAGGACTTGTGCTGGTATTGTTCGGGGACTTAGTTCCTCTGAAAACCAGCCTTGCTTCAGCTGCCTGTGGCTGTTCTAGCTGTTAACCCTCGTACTTGACATCCATGCAATGACATGCCATCTTGAGTTACCCACCTGAAAGCTTGAGCTTGGCCCTCAAGCCTTGAACAATGGGCTCTCCATTTTCAGGAATGGGGTCTGCTTTGGCCTCCCCAGATGCTTTAGGGGAATCTGAGCTGTAGTTAGCTTAAACCCTGATCCAGGCCTTAGACTCCTGCTTCCTCCTTGTTTTGTCTCTAGCACTGGGGACCTGCTTGTTCAATGAATATATTTCTTGGGTGTTTCTCTTCAAGACCAGAATTTCTTGGTACACCCTTCCAACTGAAGGCTATGATCTTTGTCCATGGCATCTTGTTAGACCCTCTACATCAGGCTGCTTTGCTAGCCTGCTGTCTTCAGACTTCCAAAGTCGTTAGGCAATGCCTACTAACTGCAGACCTTGTACTTAGCACTTTGCATTGCCTTGTAACTGGGACCCTGCAGCCAGCTGGGGTTATTGCCACTCTGCTCCCACCAGCACTAGAAACCGTGCTGCTTTTGCAGGTGATACCCAAGCAGTGCCAACCACATTGGTTTGGCTTCCTAGACGGTCCAGTCCAAGACAAGAGTTCACTGCACAAGTCTATGAATCATTCATAGGAGCATGTGGAAGTTGGATGAATGGGAAGGATTGAATGCATCTTGGAGGCTCTACCTTGGGCACAAAAAGCTTGACTTCCTAGAAGCCTCATTGAGAGGTACGTAGGATACCTTATAGCACTGCAAGTTTTAGGCTTAAGGTGTGAAGCTTGCATTCTAGTACTAGGACTGCTATTCTTGGAGGCTGTTTGGAAGCTGACCTAGGCTCTCGAGGAACTTTTGGTACAAGTAGTTCTGTATTTCATTCCTTGCTCCATGTAGCACACAGAGATGTGAAAACTCAATGCCAAAAGGTTTAAATTAACCACGGACTATGCTTCCTTTTAGGGGTAGCACAAATTAAAATGCTGCCCAACCCCTGCACATAAGCCTGTCAAATTAAGTTGCTTATCAGCCTTACTTAATAGTAACATTAGCACGTTCTCAACTTATAATACCTCTATTGAACTGAGTCGCCTATACCAGAATGTGGGGGTGGAGTGGAAACTTACTAGGTAATACAGAGATTGGAAGGACTAAAAGCCAGTGTTAGTCACATCAGAATGTTACCTGGTAGTCAGCTATTTCACAGACCATAATGAAATCTTGAGACAGACTAACTTTAGTAAGCTTGGACTGTGATCCTTAGAAGTACAAAGTCTAATGCTGTCATCTAGAGGTGGTCTCCCTACTGGCATAGCCCCAACATGGGCAAAGCATCAGCTGTAGGTGGATGCATGGTCAGAATCCTGATGGTTCTGAAGACAATGCCATGGCGGCACAACTCAAGACCTAATTGTGTCACATGAGTGCCATCACTAAACAACCATCACTGGGTTAAATATCTACCTTTGCCTCACTCTAACATCAGACTTTAAGCCCTGGTTGTTTCATTTCCAAGGGGGACGATCAAACCCATAGCAAAATGTGTGAGATGGGGAGGAATGATCTAGTCGACAAGACTTGGAGGAAAGAGGTTATGAATCTTGGTTGCTTTAGCTTTTAGTCACACTCGACACATTTGGGCTTCTCTTCCCAAGTCTTAAATTTCTAGGATCCAGGGTGTCCTTTATGAGAACCCCTGCTGTGAATGACTCAGCTTTGTTTGACAGCTGTACTCCTAGAGCTATGACATCAGTGAGTCTCAAAGGAGAGGTGAGTTGGTGGCTAGAAGGCAGGGAAGACCGTCTACCTCCCCAGTGGTTTTTCTACTCAATTCTTGTCATTCATCAAACTCTAATTTGCCAAAATGAGCCTTGCTTCCCTACAAGCAGGGAACAAAGGAAAGGCTGCCCCAGGGTAATGTGTTCTATGGGATCTGGATAAAACCATACTTCTGACCCCTACTTGCCTTTGCCATTAGCTCTTGCATTTTCTTTCTTGGTTAGGAGCATGGACCACTAGCAACCTAGAGGTAGTGCCACTGAGGCACCAGGCCTGTGCCTGGACCCTGCAGTAGAATTGCAGGAAGTGATGCTCTTAAGTCCACTCTTGCAAAAGTCAACTACTGCCTGCTTGCATGGAATAAACTGGTATAAAGACATCAATAGTGTAAGCTTTTGCAGCTGTAACATAGGGGTGGAATTTTATTGCCTTCCTGTCTTGGGAAGAAAATGTTCCATAATTTGCATCAACTTTATCAAGTACTGGTGTCTTCTAAAACATGTTCTGCTCAATTATTTCATGTCCAATTTCATGAATGTGTTTTAAGTTCTACCTCTTCCTGCATCTAAGATTCTCTTAACATCAATGGAAACTTCAGTATATTGGCACTCGAGAAATCTCATTGCCTGACCTGTGCTCAAAAGCTTAAAGGATTCCTCCAACATGCAAAGTTGAGGCATCTTGGCATGTAGTTCAGTCATCTGAAATGCTGGCCTTTTTAGTCTCAAGCCAGGAAGCATAAAACACTTGAGTGCATATAGGTTCCCACAAACCTGGGAAATAGGACAACCCAGTGTGGTAAAAGTTAAATGAGTTACATACAATAAACCTTACTGTGGGAAATACCTGTTAGAGAATGGGGAAGATCCTAGGAGTCTTAGAGCTGTCAGATGAGTGCAGTTCAGTCTCTAAGATAGTACAGAATGGGTTGGATCATCTTGGTTTGCAGTACAGCTTTCAGAAGCATCCTCAGGCCAAGGTGTGTGTCACGAATCCCACGTCTCCCAGAGACAGAGCTGCATGAGCATTCTCCATGGGAGTC
This sequence comes from Ochotona curzoniae, assembly GCF_017591425.1. Lineage (NCBI taxonomy): Eukaryota > Metazoa > Chordata > Mammalia > Lagomorpha > Ochotonidae > Ochotona > Ochotona curzoniae. The sequence goes on along the minus strand of NW_024466004.1, from coordinate 5,765,398 downwards.
GATGGCAAGGATTAGTAACCACGATGACTGTGGCTCTAGTGCACTGCATTGGCTTAATGGTGGGGAAGCAGGCCTGACTGCTCTTGACTGTCAGGTCTGGGATGCACTCCCTTGATTACCACAGAAGCCTGTATGTTCCCATCAGAGCTGTTTGCTCTTCAACTCCTTAGCTGTAGCAAACCTGTTGTAGTAAGCAACCTCTCTCGGCTCCCCACAGCTGGGCCCTGAAGCAAATGCCTGGGAAATGGGACAGTAAAGTGAATGCATCGTGTTCTCTAGAATCAAAGCATCAATTCTCTAGTCCTGGGATAACAGCTTGAGTTCTCAATTAGTGTGGTTTCCATGGTTAGAGATGGATGTTGATCTGGAAGTAGAAAGTCAAGAACAAAGGCCTAAGATGGTCTAGAAAGATGCTGGAGCCTTGGCACTCAATAGGTAAGCCAGGCAAAGTTGGCTTTGGAGGCTCGGGTTGTGACAAATTGTGGACTTAAGAGGCTCCTCAGCAATGGTTGCTCCAAAGCACATGATTCTCAAATCTCGATTTGCCATGTTTCTGGTCCTGAGCATAAGGTTCAGCCAGTGGCTACTGATCTGGAAAGTCCAGCTGAGCTGGAAAGTCTATGTGTGATCCATGCAGACTGTGGAAGCCTAGCAGTCACAACCACCTCTTGCAGTCCTTATGGAACAACTGTTCTGTGATACCCTCCAGCCATAACGCAACAGCTGTCCTGATCTGACTTTGATCTTTGGGTACTCTTGATGTAGGCATCTTGCAAGCTGTGCTTGCTGATGTTGGACTTGAACACAGTGAAGTTCTTACCAGAAGCCTGCTCAGCCAAGATTGAATAACTTGTAGCCTTCTACCTTGAAGACCAGATACGGCCCATCATAACTGCAGTTCAAATCCCAGGATTGACACATTTGACTTCATGCACGGTCCACACATGAAATGGGTGTTTGATTTTGAAACTCATTCTACATGTTGTGAATACAGTCAACTCTGCTATGTGCAGAACTGCAACTTCTTGGTCAAGCAGTAGAAAATGCTTGCAAAGGCTTAATGTCTCCTAGGCTCAAGATGTTGTAAAATGAAGTTTTTCTTATAAAGGCTTGGAGTAGGCTTCAGACATGACCCTAAATTCACCCCGTATGTGCTGGCAGGCCTCTTCTCCTTCAGGCACCTGGTCAGTGCCAGGAGAACAAAGTCGATCTTTTTAGAAAGACATTGGTGCACATCCCCGCCCAGGCCTGGGTGAGGTCATGCCACCAGATGAGTTACGCAAACTTTCCATGTCAAGCCACTTTCGTCCCAGTCGGCCTAAAAACCCCTCAGCCGTGTAGGAGTGCCCTCTTTGCCAGGAGGCTGTCGTGGTTGCAGAGAATGACAAACGACCCCCTCACGTTGAGGGGGATGATGTGCTGAGTTCTCCCCTTAATTCCGGTGATATAGAATACCTGGTAATCTTTGCTCTTGCTTCTCTGCCTTTTTTACATTCTTTTGTGTTTAATAAACATTTTTATAAGTACTGCAATGGCTCATGGACGTCTTTTATCTAACGAATCCGACCTTCAAAATATTAAAGGCCATGCATGGCTCCAGCCAAAATTATATTGCTGGAACAGAGGTGACCCATGTTCTTGGTAACAGTTAAGACCAGGAAGCTGAACTCCAGCTCTTAAGCAGAAATTGCGGGATGGTGGCTTCTACTTCATGGCACTTCTAGCATAGGCTTTGCAGTAGGAGTTTGACTTTCATCCATGGAAAGGATGCAGTCCCAGCTGCATGTCATGCCTTCTCATAGTTAAACTAGCATTGCAAGTCACAAAACGCAAAATGTCATGGTGTTCCTAGCTTAGCAACAAAGAATTTGTGAGCCATTTGGGAACCTGGGATGTGTCATCAGGGCTGAATCCTGTTCCCTTGATGTGTCTAGCTAAAATGGATGTTGATGGGCCCAGAGAAAGTGTATATAATATACCAACTCTACTTCTGGAGAGCTTTGCTTCCCGATTGCCAAGTTCGCCTTTCTTGAAACAAATTCATCTTGGTACAAATTTTTTAATCCAGTTTTTCCATAACATTTTTCATTGTAGAGCATAATGCCTGTATAAATAGGCTAAATATAAATATGTACTTTGAATACATAAACTGTTAGGTCTATGAAAGTGCACTCGTTACAATTAAATTTCAATGCTTGCCATCATGGATTAGTTCGGTTGCTTGTTTTAGCCATGATTTCATGTGATTAACATAACTAGCCGTATGCAAAAACAGTGCCCAGCGAATTCTGCAAGAACTCAGATGAATATCTTTGCAAGTTGGCTGACTTAGCTACTACTAATACAGTGAAACAAGTATTACTAAGTTCAGGAGCAAGCAGCAAATCCCTTACATTGGATTTTTATTTAAACCTAGCATTTTATAGAACTCATGCAAGATTTTACAGAACTTCGTGCATTCTAGGGCAATCAGAACACTTTAAGCCATATATTAAATGAAGATTACAACTCTCCTAGGTAGGTGAGCAGAGAAATCTCCAGTAACTTAGCAAGTGAAGGATCTCTACACCTTACCTAATGAGGTCTAGAAATAGCCAAATCTGGAGCCTGACCAGTAAGGCACAGGATGAACAATTATAACCAGCTGACTTCCTGTCTGTTCCCAGCTTACTATATTAGTGTCTCTGAGGTAATCTTGGGGCTCCTGAGCGAGCTTGATGGTCAGTGCACAGGGATGGGGAGCCAAAGCTTGGAACTAAGTAGGGACCAGAGAAAGCTCCACTCCTAAGTCCAGCAGATTTACAGTTCTTTGATTTCTGAGAACCACCCTAGGCTCCTGGCTGTTCTCATGTTACCAGACCCTATGAGGAAAGTACTGGGCTGCTTCAATCCCATGTAGGAAACCCAAAAGGAACTGACCTCTGGGCTCTCAGCATAGGAGGGCACGCCCAACTTTGCATTTTATCGAGAGCTGATGGCAGTCATGCTTGACTTGCAGCTCAGACATCTGGGATTTTGGGTATGGTGCAGAATTTTTGGCCATGGCTATCTATGAAAGAAGTAATAGAAAAGACCAACCTTCATCTACCTCCATGTAGAAATTGAAGTTGGCCATGCTTTGCAATGGAATGATTGTGGTACTGAGCATATAGGCTTATTCACTAGCTTGACACTCCTGTACTAGTTTAGGCTTATCAAAGATCTACAATCTAGGAGCAAATGAGGTTTACTCCTGTGACTATCATTAACCCATAATATTCTAAGGTTACAGCCAAGTCCCAAACCTGGAAACCCCAGTGACATAGCAATGGAACTAATCTGAGCATAGCTGGAGTGATGAATCAAGTGGGTAGTTGATTTCCAGCTCCAAAGCAAATCAGTGACTGTTACATCTAGATGTGCTGCTTAGTACCCCCACATTAAGTGGACTTCAGGGGTTATAAAGTCTCCTATGTCAACTTTGCCTTCAAGCTAAGTGGTTAATTACTTCCTAGTTGAAGTAAAGGTTATACAAAGTTTCTAGGAACACCATAAATGTCTTCATAATCGGGCTCTTTAGGTAAACCCACAATTTTTAAGACTACATATTCCTAGCAAATGTACGCACATTAGCCTTGAAGTCCTCTTCATTTGGATTTGGGGTAGGGAAATATCCAGGTTTTAGTGGAGGACTTGGAATAAAGCACTGAATGTGAGATTCTAACAGTGTACTTCTAGGAGGTACACAAAAAGCAGGACACATGTCCCTGCTGCACAAACCAGAACGCCTTGAGCATGCTAAGCTGTCCTGGTGACTTGCTTCTGGGGAGCCCAAAGGCAGGGGAGGTCAGAGCCACAATTAATGCAATAGGAAGTGGAGCAGTTGATCAAACTTCTAAGATTCGAAGTAGAAATTGATAGCCTGACCAACTCATGCCTGTGGGCTGACAGGTAACTTTTGACTATGACTAATAGAAGTATACTTTGGTCTTGCATAAGGTTTTCCCTGGGTTCAGCTTGTGACTGAGAATAGGGCATCCTAGAGTTCAGATGCAGATCTCAAGAATAATCCTTTTCTAATCAACATTCCCTTAAAGTTTCAGGGAATGAATCTTTCTGTCTTCCTCTAAGGCCTTGCCATTAAGGCAAAATGTCATTTTCATGAGTGAGTCCTCCCTGAGTGCATGAAATAGCCAACAAATACAAACTGGGCGCATAGGGCTTGTCTCTGGTTTTGATAACCTGAGATAGCTGCTCACCTCTACCAAAACAAATGGTACTAGAGAAGTCCTGCCTGAATACAAAGCACCTTTTAGTCAAACACATGAGTACGGATCTTGTGCTGGTTTCTAGACAAAGCAGCTTTGACACAGCATGTTGAATTGAGTCATCTAAAGATGTATTGGGTCTTTTTTGCAATTTAAATGGGGTGCCTAAAGGGGAGACTGAAACTTTGATGAAAACCCGATACCTGTTAATATACAAGACCATGTATGAATGAGCTCACTGAGCTACACATGGTCGGACCCAATCCACAGGGATATTTGGGCTGAGAATTCATTGTGCTTGGAAAGACACTCAGGGTCTAGGTCCCCTGCCATTCAGCTGGAGACTTGATGTTCGACTCAAAGGCTACAGTGGATCTGCAAGGTGATACTGCTGGAGGATTAGTCTCTACTACTATCAAGTATTTCTGGAACCTTCTGCATGTTATGCCAATATGGCAGTTGCCAATGACCCCTTGTACCATGTGGACCTGATTATCCACCTTTAAAGGCTTAGATTTTCCAGGATGCCATGGACTGAAGGAAAGCTTGTAGAAAACAAAGTAAAATACACTCCCCATCTCTAACTGTAAGGACTTGCAACTATAGGTAATCTCCTTCTCAATAGTCACTTGCATCACCCAGCACCTGTTGGAGTTTACCTAGCAATTTGAATAAAATAAGCTCATGAATAATCATGGGCTGAGCCCTTGGTAATCATGCTACACACTTGGTTGGTTCTCTGGTATTTTTCAATTCAGTTCGACTTGATCAAAGTGACACTAAGAAACCTTGATTATGAACTGCATTCTTCCCCTTCCACAACTGGAAACTGACTAAGCTGGTAACTTTTTACCTGTTGGACACATTTCAAAGCATCCTGCATCAAATTCAGCTTGTTTCTGAAAACCTTGATGCTCCCTTTTAAGGACTAGTGTCTACATAGTCGCGAATCGAGGGTTCTTCAATGGAAGTCTTCTAAGGGTCTAATAGCAGCAGTCACATGTACTACTTTGGATTATACCCTTAGTTTTCAGGTTTGTAAGGCTTATGGTGGCTCTCCAACTTGAGTGCACTGCATTCTTGAATGCTTTTCCCTCCTTGCCAGAGTATCTGCCCCCTAACTTATCAGGTGTCACTCCAACATACTGTTGGGCAGCAGTTCCTGACCTTGTCAGGATACAAATTCAATGCAGTTAACATCTAAGGAAGTACTGGCTTCTTTGAAAGATTAACAATTGTGGGTCTCCTCTGGAAGTCTAGATACCGCATGGAATGGGTACATGGGAACTTTTGCTGGGGCTGGGGTATAGTCACTGTCTCTACTATGCTCAGTCTATGTATCTGACACCATTGCTGTCTTGAACCATTAATACTGAGTATGCTAATACTAAGTTATCTGTCGTTTTGGCTGAGTTTTGCTTTTGTAGGGCTGCAGATGTAACATCCCTGCTTATCTTGCCTTATGAAATTGTTTGAGGGCCATGGACAATCTTTCTGGGCCACTTCACTGAGTCCATGTATTCTCAACTTGTGCTGTGATTCTTCTACAGTACACTTTTCAATGCTACATTGTATTAGAGCAATCATGAGAATTGGCATGCGTGTGGCAATATGGCAAGGCATTTTTCTTGAACTTCAAGGATACATTAGAATTGTCATTGATTCTTGCCATAAATTCCACCCTACACTTTTTACCACCAAACTGGGGTTTTGGCCTATCTCCAACCTGCCATATGCAGTTGTCAATTGAACTAGCTTGAAAATGTGTGCTACATACACCTGTGAAATCATTACTACAATCAAGAAACTCGGTTTCCAGATTGTGGGGACCCCTGGAGCAGGAATATCTTACAACCAGTTCACATTAGTTTTAAGCTTTTGTGTCATCCATGGTAATGACTGATACCGTATTTACAGTACCAGGTCTTCCTAAATTCTGAAGACCTACCAGCATTGTTCTGTTCTCTGACCTTGTCCTTTATCGCAATCTGCCATATACTGCAAGGCTCTCATGTTGCCCTAAACCCTGGTCATTCTGAATGATTCCTGAGGTGGTAATCTCAATCTGCAGCAGGTGTAATTTGTATCCTCTGGAGTACATGTATCTAGGTTTGTCTACTAGCAGCCATAGTTATCTTACTATGCAATCAGAATTCTTCTCTACATCAGGTCAATGCATCTTAAATGTTTGGCTGAAATCACTTGAAAGTGACAGCCTTAAAGGCAGTGCAGCTCTAAGAAAAATGAACCAATTCTATGTGAATTCATACTGTTTCAGGCAATGTTCTAAGACTAATAAAGAACTAATCTACTTGAGCTCTTAACATTTAAGCAAAGATGATTGTTGCCACCATGACAGGATCTAGGGCTACCAGTGGGTTAAATGAATCTACACAAACTGAACTGATACCTGCCTAGATCCCATATAGCCCTTACTGCGGAGTTCAATGCAACTGTCATAGAAGTGTCATCCAAGGAAACAAAATCGCCGAAGCAAGCCCTAACACTAATATTCCCAGTCAAATGTAGTCTTTTTTTTTTTTTTAAAGATTTATTTCTATTATTTTTTTTATTGGAAAGGTGGATATACAGAGAGGAGAGACAGAGAGGAAGATCTTCCGTCCGATGATTCACTCCCCAAGTGAGCGCAACGGGCCGATACTATGCCGATCCGAAGCCAGGAGCCTCTTCTGGGTCTCCCACGCGGGTGCAGGGTCCCAAAGCCTTGGGCCGTCCTCGACTGCTTTCCCGGGCCACAGGCAGGGAGCTGGAAGGGAAGCGGGGCTGCCGGGATTAGAACCGGCGCCCATATGGGATCCCGGGCGTGCAAGGCGAGGACTTAACCACTGCGCCATCGCGCCGGGCCCTAAATGTAGTCTTGACTTCACCCTTAGCCAAAAGGTTAACCATCTTCGGAGACTTTCCCCAGATGTGACCTGTGATAGTTGTAGCTTTCAGCCTAAGAAGCCAACATGTGGGTTATGTTAGTGGTAACTATATAGCCAGGGACTGGAGTAAAATAGATCCACTGAAGCTCGCTCACAGTATGACCATTACTGCACTTGTTACTCAGACCCCACAGGTTCACATGGAAAGAAACTGACAAGGGTTCTTAATATCCAGATGACACTATGCCCAAGAAAGCTTCATCAGTGAAAGTCACATGCCACATCAGTCAATGGAGGATGACACTCATGCAGTGTCCCCAGAGTCTGGACATCTGTCAATGTGTTCAAGTATAAAGTCAAGTCACTTATGACTAAGACTATAAGAAATACTGAGCCCTCTGTTCAACTGTCCCTCTTTTCATATAAGCTAAGCAGCTTCTGCCATCCTGTTTGACCCATGAGGCTATGTTCAAATCCTCAGTCTCTGTTGGACAAAGTTTAGTTGTCTGATCGTACCAGCTGCAGCTGTCATGGCCCTGTGACTTCTAGTCAGATGAGATCAATTTGTCATACTTGAAGGTTGTATGAAGACTAGGTCCAGCTCTGGACTACCAACAGCCTTGACTCCTTGAAGTCCCTATTGCTATTGGATGGCTAATGGGGCTCTGTTCAAGTATGTTCTGACTACTTCCTAGTGGCAGGATTTTTAGTCTCTGCAACTCTTTGCCATATGCTAACATCTTTCACCATGCCAACTCAGGCTAAAAGATGGCTAATTTGGACAGTTGACGAGCCTGAGACCTATCCTACTGAATCTGTAAATCTCAAGTCCTTGCCTGCACTTAAATAGTGACTTGAAAGAGTGTTCCTCAACTTCATAGTGTGACTCTTAGCCTCTTTAATCAAATGCTAGGTCGTCTCTGGGTTCTTGTTGCTGCTTGATAGTGAATTCTTGGTTTGTTAGGATATAATCCTTCTCAAATCTGGTGCTGACTTAACCAATTGTCAACCTGGACCCAGAAAATGTTACTTTAGAAGCCTTTGCAGAAGCTTCTGCCCAGGGAAAATATTGCCTGATAAGGGATGTTTTTAAGGCCTTCTCCACCCAGATACCTCACTCCATATTCTGATCTCTAGATTTTTCCAACTTGGCTGTGATGGAAGAAGCACACTACCTTGATGGTATATTCAACTATCTCAAATGTTGAGCAACCATCAGAACCACAAGTTGCTTTCTGTTGTATAATCTCCTACTCCAAGATGTTGGGTTCTTGTAAACCAGGTTTTTATGCACCCAGCATACTTCAGGCCAGGGTGAAAGGTGACATGCAACAAGTAAACCAACAGATGCAAGTAGAAGTTTTTGAAAACAAGAGCCAGAGAGACTCTCCTGGAATTGGGTTTCATGTTGACTGACTCATCTGTGAGATTCCCTTTAATCACTATCCAGTAGTGAGGCCTTTGGGTAGATCATTCTCATGTCCAGAGGGGGTATAGTGGAATGCGGGGTCAGTTACACAAGTTCCTTGAACTAGTTATCTTAGGAATGCGTGCTACTTGGGTATGGTCTTGCCAATAGTGGACCTTGTTAATGCAGCGTTACTTCTTCAGTTTTCATTTCCAGATACTCTATGTTGGCTTGTCCTTGTATGGTTGCTATCTTTCCCTAGCGACCTGACAGGTGCCAAAGACTGGTACTCAGCCTTAGATGTTACTTGGGCTTTTTAATCCAACAGTACATATTGCTGCGATGTATTAGATAAACATAGTTTAAACACCTGAATCACAGTACTGACCAAGAAATTTCTCAACAGGGACATTGTCTGTAATGACTTAGAACTTTCAGTAACTCTTATTGCCTTAGGTCAAACTGCTCATGGCACACAACCGAGATTGACTCTTGCGATTCAGAGAAGTCACTCTAATCCCAGACCCCATCTTATCAGTTGGCATATTGAGTGACATGTCAATTCTATTCTGAAATGGATTTCAAGCAGATTTGGGAACTAGACCTGTGGGTGGGACTATCATGGATTAAAGGTGGAACAGGGATATGAAGAGAATGGTTAGCTGTGATATCCCTGTCTCTTCTGAGGCAGGCATAAAGATGAGGTAAATCTGATTGCAGTTCAGCGGTGAGCTCTGAATCACAGCAGAGATCTCTGTGCTAAAAAGCCTGAACAGAAGCCTTCATAAACTTCCTAGTGGCCTTGCCAGACTGTCACTAAAGTGTTCTGTACTTCAGGAAATGTGACCTTAGCTCAAGTACTAGAGTGGACCCCAAATGTGCTTCAGATGGAAACTCACTGCATAGTTGAACAGTGAATTTTCCTTAAGCCTATCAGTTCGATAGGTAAGGTTCCCCAGGAATAAGATCTCATGTTCATATTTCATAATGACATCTAAGCTAGGTCTCACTCTGTCTAGTTATGTAGACAAATCAGAATGGTCAGGTCTGAGTCCGATAAAAGCCCCAAGACAGAAAAACTTTGGAGTGTTCTAAAGCACTAAAAGTAATGTGCTCAGTATTTTGGTAAATTAATGGCACAAATTATGCAGAATCTTAAAGTAACTTTAGTCTATGACTGGTATGTTAATAAGGAAAATGTGAACAGGACTCATGTTGCTGTATCACTTCGTATAACACTTCAGAGCAGCCAGTGTCTCCAGTTGCGATGGGATGGAAGTAAGGGTGCTTAGATTCATACACATCTTAGATCTTGCTGATAAGATCGGGCTTGTCCAGGTTGGTATGGCCATAGACAGCCACAATATAATCATATCAAAATTTGATAAACATGATGCTGGCCTGGGTAGTTCTTACTGATACTAATACACTTGGAAGAACTTTTATGGAATCTGGTATGAAAACTCATACAAATGTCGTGTAAACACTTAAATGTGAGGTGGAAGCCTGGGGAAGTAATCCAAGAAAGGGATACTTGAATTCTGCCTGTTCTCCAAGTTATACAGGGAAGCTACAATTGACCGCTAATCTTGTGGTTTTGTACCTACTAGACCCAATGGTACAGCTAGAGTAGCAGCTGGAAATTAAAGAACTTTGTCAAGAGTTTGGTATTTGCCTTAATACCAAAGACCTGGGATTGTTACATGAATTTGAGACAAAAGTAGTGAAGGCCGCCCATTGCAACAAGGAATACTCGGAGCCAAAGTGTATACAACTTTCAGAAGTATCTAGACATGCAAACCCGTTGAGTGGCTTCATTCCACTGGATTGCTAGCCTTGGTAGGATATTTTTAAGACCAAAGAACAAGCATAGCAATAAAAAAACCTGGGCCAATGATCTTAAGCTGGTTCTATACATCCTTGGACCTGGTAAGTCTTGTAACCTTGGACCTGGTGTAAGTCTCTCGTTGGTCTTAATGGGTGCTGATGTTCTAACATAGGTATCAGGACATCGCTGCTCCAAGGCTAACCTGAGAGTGCAATCACTTGTATTGGGGAAACTGCAGTTAAAGCCAGATGGGAAGTAGGTGTTATGATCTATAAGACATGTCCTATATTCTTATGCTGTCTTCCTGTGAAAAGTCAGACTCCTGGTTGATACGTTATATGCTTGTGCAGTGGGTGACTTAGTGCTTCTACAGTAGGTAGTGTGACTCTGTGTTGCTTTGAGATTGTAGTACAGGAGTTGGAACAGGCTTTGTCCTTTTAGATAAGCAAGTATCTGAAACTCTGATCTCATCCTACAGACCAGATGCATCCTAGATATCCCATGCCTAGGATTCCTGACTTCTGTCTATTGTATATTATGTATCTAGGTAGAGTTAACATGGAGGCAAGAGGTCAACATCCAAGATTAACTTGATTTGGTAAAACTAGAGATTTCATAAGTCAAAGTAATACATCATAGCAATGGCTGCTTTGGCTTCTAGTGAAGAAATACTATTTCAATACTTCAGAAAGCTCGCTTGTCCTAAAGCTTGATGTTGGAGAGGGAGTCTGAAAAACCAATCACTTAAGCATGACAATTGAACTTGTCATTCATACTTGGAATCAAGCTAGTGCTTAATGCTTTCTGCCTTGGTGCCATTTATTCCTTTTGGAAAATAGCCTAGATGTGCCAAGTAATAGTAGATTCACTTTAGGCCTGCTTTTAGATAACATTACTAGATAATTATAAAGCAATCATGTTAAAGCGGTCTCAAAATCTCAAATCTCAAAACCCTAATGTTAACCCATGACAATTAAGATAGCAAGCTCATGGTTTACCCTTGAAATAATTTTGCTATCTGTTTGGACTTGTTTCAAATCAGAAACTTAACGTGGGCAATAAGTTACAATGAGCTGGGGCAGCAGAAACCACTTGCCTTTTTTGGATTGAAAAGATGAATGAAGTAGCATTACTACAGTTTAGACAGCTGGAACTAGAGCTGTGTCTGGCTCCTTGAGGGTACTAGTGACAGAGGCCCTGGAACACTACTGCTGAGACATGGAGAAAAGAGCCTGGGTTCCACTTTTGACTTCAAATATCCCATAAAATTGCCTGTTGCCTAACTCATTTGAAACATGGATTAGCTGGACAATGATATGAAGACAGAAGCTGTACAAATGTTTAGGATGCTATGTTACCTGGGATGTCCTCTAGTACTTAAAGTATATTGTGCCTTCTGGTTCCCTCAGATTCCTTAACCAAATGTATGTTAATTGCATTTTTCATTGATAGAATTTTAATGCTGAGGATAGTATGCATAAAAGTAGTATTGGAAACGATGGATATACAATCTTCAAGGAAAAGAACTTTTGAGAAGGGGGGTCATAAAACTTGTATAGTGGGATTCCGGCTTCTCAGTTTTAGCATTCAATAACATCTTGAGTCCAATTGCCTTCAGCTGTCCAAAGAGATATTTAACCTTATTTTGATACTTATGGCCCCTAAAAGTCTAGTTCTAGACATAAGCACTTTTACATGGTATGGTAACCTATAGCTTTTGGACAATACAACTGCATATTTCTAGAAGAACAACAATCTCTTGGAATTTGCACAAATCACTTCAATGAGACTTGGACTAGGAATATAGGCATTGAAAACCTTAGTCTCTTGCCTTCTACCCAAAGTCTGAAATTTCTTGCCAAAATTAATACTAATTGCTGCCTCTGAAACTATTCTAGAGAAAATTCAAATATGGATTCTAGGAGAAATTGAAGTTCCAGGCAGTCTTGGGTGGCGGGAAGGTGCTTGATTGGTGTGACTGATATGGGTAAGGGAAAATCGACAAGTCTGACAGGAACCAGATTCCAGCCACCATGAGCATGTGGTGAGCTGTCCCTGGGCAGCCAGTGTGCCATTTGGTGCCAGGCTCTGCCTGCTGGCTGCCCAGCTGGGGAGCTCTGGGGTTTTGGTTCTTTGAATCCCTCCTTAGGTAACTCCAGGTTGAACCCACTGTGCTTCTGGGATGTGAATCAATCCTAAAGATTCCCAATGACAGTAACTGTTTTTGAAGAACTTGTAATCACTTAACAATGCTGAGCACCAAACACCAGTTCATGCAAAAGCTAAAGCTCGCAGCTTGTCCAGCAGGAAATCCCACTACCTGACATGATGATGGATCAGCAGACAGGTCACATTTGGCAGGGCCATGACATTAACTAGCACTCCAGAACCGTATCAGGGGATAGATTGTGCAAGGGATGTGTGGGCCAAATCCTGTGGAAATTCTAGCCCCACTGGTTAGCTCAAGAGTTGGGGTGGTGCTGGACTAAGCTAGGTGTGATCAAGAAGCTTGCCATCAAACACAGGTAAAGGAAACTGCAACAGTCTGGACTGGTCAAGGCAGCAGCACCCGAATGTGCATGCTGAAAGGGCATGGGGTGGGACGGGCTGCAACATCCACCAGCTCATACAAGGCTAAATGGAAGGCCAGACTTCACCAGACACTGGCCTAAAACCCAATGGCATGCATGAGAACTAGGTCTGGGAGTGGATCAAGTGGAAGAAACTCCCCTGGCGACTCATAGCTACCGCTGGTGAACATGTGATCCAGACCTGGGGGTCAGCCAAGCTGAACAAAGTAGCTCCAAGAGCTGGCTAATGTGTGAATTGGTAATGGAATGGGGTATACCAGGCAGGACTGAGCAAACCTTAGCCTACAAGTGAAACTAGAAACCAGGATGGAGCACAGGTCATGCCAAGCTAGGCTCTTGCACCTACTGGTCTGCGTGAGTCAGGGACACAGCCACAGTATCTAAGGCAGAGGCTGGGACAGGTGAGGGGCTGAGCCAAGCTGAGTCAAACTGAGAGCAACCACTGGCATGCGCGAGATCTATGGCTGGGAACAGGCCCGGTTGGAGAGCTAAGGAGATACCTTAACTGGGTGGAGTTTCCCACCAAGGGGCGTGTGGGCTGGAATGGGGACTGCGTTCTGGTCAGGAAACAGTTGTAGTCTCCCTTAGTGTGGACTGGGACTGGACACACCAAGCTGGGCCAGACTCCAACACCGTCTGGTGTTCTGGAGGACCAGGATAGGACCAGGATAGATGTGGGACGGACCAGGCTAGGTCTCAACCCCAACTGAGCCATGTGTGAGCCATATGTGGGTATGGATGAGGTGTGGCTGGGCTAACATCCAACAAGAACCAGTTTGGGTTGAAGATCAGTCAGGAAAAGCCACTGTTCTTCTAGGACAGGAGGTGAACTGAGTAGTGCTGGCCCATGGACCCCCTGGTATGCATGAAATCTGGCATTGGGAGGGGTTATGATGAAGGAGCCTGGGCAACTCCTCTGGCAGGACACAGACCCATGCAGGTAAGCTCAAGAAGCATGATAGGAAACAGCCCAGAATAGGCCATGGAAAGTTTCCCACTGGCATACATCTGGCATGGGTCGGGGGCAGATCAGGCTGAATCAGTTTGTCATCCACTGGCAAATCCGAGCACCAGAACTCAGTGTGGGTTGAGCCAGGTTCGGTAGCGACAAAAACCATTGCACAATGCAGAATGCCAAGGTGATGTGGTCTGTGCCAGAGGTGACTGCAGCACCTACAGCACCTACAGCATGCTTGAGAACCAGGAAGGGAGGGAGCAGAGCTGGCAGGGCGTATAAGGGGGGTTCCCTTGCTGGGCAGCTACTCCCACTGGAGAGCTAGAGCTGGGATGAAAGCAGACAAGACTAAGCAGGGCTACAATACATGTATGGCTCATGTGGACTAGATCAGGGAAAAGCCAGACTGGGCTGATTATTCCTACTGATGCAATATACAATTAGAGAGGGTGCAGGACAATGTGTTTGGAACACTCATACTCGCACCCTATCCCTTTATGTGGCTGATGGATTTCAAACTTGGAGACTGCTTCCTCCCTCATGTTGAGGGAGACAGTGTTTTCTCAAACTAAAATCATAGGGTTTAAACTTGAACTGAGACAACGTTAAACTTCTAATTCCCTACCTACAACTAGTATTGTACAGATCTAAAGGGATCGATTTCAAAAACTGAACTTGTACTACTAAATACTAACCTCACGAGTGTCCTAATAAGTATAACATAACCAATGTGTTAACAGAAATGAGTGGCAAAAATAAATACTAGACTAGAAAATTCATGGATAAGCATCTAGATGAACAAATCTGAACTAAAGACCACATTAAGTTACGGAAAGAACTCTTGCAGAGAAATGTGAGGTGGAGAATGGAAAAGTACAAAAATACAGAACAAGGCTGAACACAATTGAAGCACAAACTACACGGAATGATTTAACATCCTCCGTAGGAAGGGGCTCACAGAATGAATCTGTTAAAGCTTCCATAAAAGGATAAAGAGCAGGGATCAATCTTGACAGTCTAGTACCAATCATTCCGTGTCTAAAACTCGTTCATAGTAGTTGTCAAATAAGATTAATAGAAAACAGAATGAACTGAGTACCTGCTGCAATGACTGTTTTCCAGGGTTTTAATTATCCCTAGCTTCTCTGACCTGTTTTGCTGAAATTAAACAGGTATATCCTTTACTAGAGATCAGTCAAGGTCTTTGGTCACTAAGTAACACATTTGAGAAAACATTGTCCTAACATGGGTAAAACATTTCAACTGTCCTATGCCTATTTATTCAAATAGGATTCTGAATATGCAATCTGGCTCCTCTTCAGTTGGTTGAAATCAGAACTGCTGTAAGTCAAGGACTTTACGGTAAGCTCTGATCGCCAGTGCTTCTTGGCAGAGCGGGTGTCATCCCAGAGCAGCACCACTCCCCCTGTTAGGAATGATATAGATGCTACTAAGATGGTCACTGTCTCAAAGACCACATCTGATTGCTAAACTTTGAGTAGTAATCAGACAGAAGGGGTAACTAAACTGGCTTCTCAAATAGTACTTGCTGTTCAGTTATTTCTCCCATATCTCGCATCGCTGGCACTTAAATGACATCCATGTAGCACAGCATTTCCTCTAACCTGGAAGCCCTAGAAGGGACCAGGCACTTCAAACATTACAGCTATTGGGTAAAAGCTGCCAGACAAGTGGGATACTGACCTCAATTCCTGAACTTGAGAATTCTCCCATTCTCCCCGAAGGACCTCTAGAGGGATGAATGTTGCTTAGTTCGTAAACTTCCATCTAAATCCTCTAGTGTCCCTACCTGTCAAGTGTCAATTGTACCCTGGAGAAACTTGATCATGTATCCTGTATACTAGCCTTGACCAACTAAGTTGTTTAATGTCTAATTCTGTCCCTTAAATTTGTGGAAGCTGGTAGTTCTACAGGCTTTTGTGCATGATCTCCATACTGCCCTGTGCTGAGTGAACTGGCACCAATTCCCCATTTTTCCCACCTAAAGAATTCTAGTTCACAAAATTGACGCATGAAAAGTTCAACTCTGTACAATCCCCACTGTCCATACCCTATGTAACTAGATTTACCATTCTTTGATTGCTTTTCCACCCCAAGAATCTAAGCTGAATTTGCAGTTTGCTCTGGGCAATAGAATGTGGCAGAAATGAACATGCCAGGCCTCAATGGACAGTGTGCTCCCCCTTTCTCACTATCATGACTATTTTCTGGAGGTCAATGAGGGTGAAACATTGTCCAGTCTGAGGCCATTTAGAACAGCCTTGGCTGAGATGGCTCCCAAATAGGACCCCAGCTAGGAATGGTGGAGGAGCTTCCCTCCTGTAGCTAATGTGCTGAATCCAAGGGACAGATGTAGCTGGCAGGCAGTTGTCCAGGGCCCACTGGATACCCTTCAAAGCA
Source organism: Ochotona curzoniae (assembly GCF_017591425.1). Classification (NCBI taxonomy): domain Eukaryota; kingdom Metazoa; phylum Chordata; class Mammalia; order Lagomorpha; family Ochotonidae; genus Ochotona; species Ochotona curzoniae. The sequence continues at coordinate 5,749,060 of NW_024466004.1, read as the reverse complement.
CTGCTGCCTAATCACATTGGGGCAGTTGTGTTAGATACATGATTGCTTCCTGATCATCCCAAACCAGGTAAAATGGAAAGACTTAGTGAGTGGAGGTGGCTACTTGTATGGATGAGACAAATGTAAACGCATTGAGGTCCTAGGACTCAGGAATCCTGCCCAGTATTCCAAAGGCTTTTCCTGGCCTAAGTATCACTAATGGGCAGATGTGCCAACCCTAAACCAATATAGAATCAACTGGATTCTGTGTAGATGCTTATATAAAGGGGTGCTGCTGACTGCTCTAGAACGTGTTTCCTCTGCTTCCGAATGAATGCTTGCTAGCATCATTCACAAAGCTAATTTGAGTCATGAGCATAGTTACCTGGAGGGAATGCAGCACCCAGCACTTGCCTGTGTTCTCCTTCTCCCAAAAGTCTCAACACTGAGGCGCACTGGAAACAATCTAACTCTCAGATCATAAATTGAGACTTCACTAGAATTCTCAAGAGCATGAAAAGGTGCCGCAGCTCGTCTGCCAGCCAAGCCAACTCCATGATACCCGACATAGTACTGCAAAAGATCTGGACTATGGTCTGACAGTCCCTAAGTGTAATGGGTCTAGTGAAATGCTTACAGCCTGACCTATATTCATGTATTCATTTCTGGGCTTGAAATCCTCTCTGCTTCAAAGTACTGTTAGCCAATTGTAAATACCCAATTGCCAACAAAATGCCAAAAGCGGCGTTCTTTTCCTGATGAATTTTGAGTCCAATACCCCTGAATGAGACTGTAAGAAACTCTATCCTTACCTAACATGCTCAAATTCCAAAAATGATAAAGAATCCTAGAATTCTGGTCAAGATGCTCTTGTCCCTGCTACATTCCTTGGTCAACAATAATTAGGACTGAGAACAGCAGTTCATATTTCTAGGTTTCTGGAACCCTATACCTTAAGAGGCAAACTTTCTGTAAGGACCGTTTCTAGGACCTGAGTAGCTGGCAATCCTTTGCTTGGGATGCACAACGTTACTAGAAACAAGCTTGTTGGAAGATCAGCCAGTCCTATCTCTTCCTTCTCTGAAGGAATAATTTTCAAATTTATTTCTTCCAATGTTATTTACTAAGTTGATGAAGCCCAAGTTTAATGCTAACCTTCAAGTTTCCTAGTCTTTGGGCCCTTTTTGTGTATTTTCAATCCCACCTTGAACATTTTCAAATGGTGTTAAGACCATACTTCATGAATAAACCAGCAGACAGGAAATCTTCCTTCTCTATAAATCTGCCTTTCCAATCAAAAATCTAGAACAGCTCCACTTTCAATCTGGCTCCCTGCTTTTGGCCTGGGAATATGGGGGTGCTAGCCCAAGTTCTTAGAACTCTATACCCACTTGAAGATGGGGAAGTGGCTTCTGACTCCTGGCTTTGGATTAGCTTTAGCTCTGGCCATTCTGGCCATTTCGGGAGTGAACCAGTAGATGGAAGATCTTGATCTCTTGTAAATCTGCCTTTAAAACAAATCTTAAAATGTTTATAAACAAATATATCCTGAGAAGCTTAAATTTGTCATAGCCAACTTTGTCCTTGTTACTCTGAAGCCTGAATTTCAGCAAGAACTGTAAGCTAGAAACCACCTCTGCCTTCTATAATTGATTCATATCAGATTACAAAAAGCTATTCAAACCATTACAACTGAGAAACAAGTGATTCAAGCAGATCTTTAATACCCTAAACCAGAATATCCAATATGAAAAGCTTGAATATGCATCTTTATTTTTTGATCTTTAGCAAAGAGACTATTGACAGACTTTACACCTATGAAGAGATGGATAGTAAGTGTACTGTGAAGGAGGCCATGATTTCTACAAATATTCCCCAAATCAGTGGCTTAACACAAATCTATAATCTTGGAGTAACTTGCTTTCTTGAGGTAACTAAGAAAAAAACATGAATTGCTCTAGAATTGCCTCCTGAGATCAAGACCTGGAAAAGTGCTTGGATGTTCATGAGAAGCCATGGAAAGAATAAATATTAGCTGTCAGAACGTTGTACTAAAGAACTTGTGCCAAAATCAACTACATCACTAATCACTGTTCAGTTGATCATCTTAGCAATGCTCCTCAGAAGCAAACATACACACTTAGGCTCAAGTTTATGTACAGGCAATGACATGCAAAGAATCCAGTATGCAGTTTTCAGAGACAGTAATGAATGTCCCGGGATTAGATGCAGGTTGCACGATTTTCCCAGTACAGTAAACCACTGAGTCATAGCTTAAAGGGTAAATTGTATGGTACGTGGACTATGATTCAGAATACAATATACTTGGGACCAAATACTCCACAAATAGCCAGTAAAGAAATAAACGCTCAACTGCATAAGTGGTTGAGAACTATAGTTTTCCTACCGTAATGCTTACACTGCTCACTGGTCACTACAGATGACTTGCCACTGTTTCCAGGTATTGATCTAACTTAAGATTCATCTGAGAAGTGATTAATATGGTATAGACCATTAGGCATGTACTTACTTGGTTTAGATTTGGCCTCTAGTAAAACAATGAACACCTATTAAGATGTATGCATAACTTGGAAAAATACTAGGATACTAAATGTTTAACCATGCTTTTTATATAAACTGCAGTGTAACCACTAAGTAGAATATCAGTCTAAATCACAGGAAAGGGGTTTGGTTCAAATTATAAAGACCAATTATAATTGAACCCAAGTAATTAGAATACAATATAAATGCTGATTACAATAAACAGTAATTTTCTATAACTTTGAAAGTTGAACTTTATTAGCCTTTGTTAAAGCCCTCATTTAATTTCATTACAATCTAGTCATGGTATCTTCCTAACAGCACAATTTGACTGTCATCAATTTGTATGTGAAATCCCTTAACTGTAGGAACTCGTATGTATCGTGCTACTCTAAAACTTAAAGCCAGGCTTGCTGTAAAGCGATCATTGATGCCATGCCCTAAACACTTCTCATTGAAATGACCTGGTGACCAGACTCGGAGGCATCATGGTTTCCTATTAACATGACCACATCCAAGACAACAGAACTAAGGCATTTACAGTCTAGCACATCCACTCCCTGCAGGTAAGGAAAGGTCGTCCAACATGGAAGCTGTTAGCAAAATGAAATCCAATTGTAGCTTTTAACAAGATGTCCAAGGTCTTTGGCTGGAGCTCCTTTTAATATCTTGAAAGTGGTTTGGTAAGACTTCAGAACAATACATTTGTGCCACTGAGTCATGGACGGACATCCACATTGGTTGGTAAATAGAATCATATTTGTCTTTGGGACTGTCCTGTGTGAAGTCTTGTTTTTTTTTTTTAAGATTTATTTTTATTACAAAGTCAGATATACAGAGGAGAGACAGAGGAAGATCTTCCGTCCGATGACTCACTCCCCAAGTGAGCGCAATGGCTGATGCTATGCCAATCCGAAGCCAGGATCCAGGAACTTCTTCCAGGTATCCAACATGGGTGCAAGATCCCAAAGATTTGGGCCATCCTCAACTGCTTTCCCAGGCCGCAGGCAGGGAGCTGGATGGGAAGTGGAGCTGCTGGGATTAGAACCAGCGCCCAAATGGGATCCCGGTGCATTCAAGGTGAGGACTTTAGCTGTTAGGCCACGCCGCCAGGCCCGAAGTCTTGTGGGGAATCCAGAAATCTTGAAGTGACTTTCTTGATGGCTTTCAATTAGATTCAGGGACAGGAATACGTATACAAGTGACCATCTTTGCCAAAATGTTTATCTTCCCAACCCTCACAAGAACTTGATATGTTAATGTGTTTCATGTGTAGAATGACATTCTTGGTGACACAGATGTTGTTCTCTAGGTATTGAATCCATAGATTTGCTGCCTCAGTGACCTAGGCTTGTGGGAAACCACCTCACTTGCCCAAAGTCTGAACTGGGACTTGAAGTACGGTGAAAGTGACATTACTAACAACCTTGTAAAATCAAGTGTTAGGCAGTTACAGTGCTGAAACGTAATAGCATATGTGGAAGTCCTTCTTTATTCCACAGTATTTTACAAGCTTAAAATCTTCCTGAATGTTAACTAAGTCTTACTACCTCCAACATGTTTTAGTCCTAAGTATTCCAAAGCTTGCAACATGTTAGAACTATCCACACTTGGAAGCCATTACTAGTAATTTTCTACTCACAGCTGAATGTTTCCTTGGAAATGAGCGAAATGCCTTTAATCCTCAAAGGTTGTAGCTCTTAATCCTTTCCCCTTGGAGTTGAAGTCAGAGTAGGATGTCCCGCCTCTTAGGATTTAAGGTTTTGTGTGGCAGGAAGGTTAAGGGACTTCAACAGAGGAGATAGCCCTTACTTAAGAAGAATACATCTTTGTTGGAAGAGATACCTTAGGAACTTAGTCTTGAATGACAAGGAAACCTAAATATGAACTCTAGTCTTAATTCTAAACCTGACGAATGAGTGCTTGGGATAGAGTAGACTGAAAAAGGCTGGCCTATAGAATGCCCTTAAATGAAGATAGGTCCATGGACTTTTATTTAGCCACCTAGTAAGCCCACAGTTTCCTCTTTGGTCTCCTGAATCATCAGTTCCTAGGCCAGCGGAATAGGAGAGGCATCCTCCCCAGGAAACATACAGGGTAAATAAGAGCACTTGAGCAGATTAGAGAGCTTTTAAAGTACTCTAAGCATACTAAAACTCAAGAAGTAACAGAACAGAAACTGCAAAGTTTCAGTTTGAAGACTTAGAGCTGAGTTGGTTGTTACACCTTTAAACTACAGAGTTTGAATCTAGAAGCTTGAGAAAGTTGAACTTCAATATTGCAAAAATCTAAAGTGCAAAACCTATGAGCTGCATTGGACAGTGTCAGACTACCAAGTGTCAAAGATGCTGCCTGCTCTAAGTCCTAACACATAGCAGGATCCCCAGTGCTCTGCATGTTGTGACTCAGCGTGAGTCCCTGATGAACATATCAATGTTTGAGAAAACATTGCCCTAACATGGGTAAAACTACTTCAAATGCCCCATGCCTACTTAAATAGGACTCTGAATATGCAATCTGGCTCTCCTTCAGTTGGTTGTGGTCTTACAGCAGTTCTGATTTCAAGGAATGGAGGGTAAGCTCTGATCATCGATGCTTGTGTGTATCTAGTACATGCTAGTAAGGGTTGAAAGGCTAAACACAAAATGGGCCACCTGTTTTTGGTCTGGATTTGTGTTCACATTCAACCCAGTGTGCTGGAGTGCAGTAGATGCTTCTTATTCCTTCTATCGCCTGACAGTGGCTAGAACAGAGCATCCAGCAAATCCAGGTCTAGTGTGAACCAAAACACTGCATATAACCACGGCTCATTTTCATCTTGCAGAACTTCTCTTCCCAGTCACCTCCCTACCAGTGTCTACTGCAATATAGATGCTTACACAAACTAGGCCAAAGCTATGATGGACCTTTAATAGCTTCACAGGTGGAAATGCTGATGCCCAGAGAGCCAAGGGATCTGTACAGGCATTAAGAGGGTACCAGATCTCTTCAGCATACCTCTTCAGAAATCAACTAGACTTTATCCTACCTCTGGTGTGTTTTTGTGGAGAAACTAAACATACATTGCATTCTGTGGATGATTCCCTGCCTTGGAGAAATAGGCCCAAGAAAGTTCTAGGGGAGGGTGTCCTATTATAAATGGCTAATTTCTACTAGGCTAGGTACTGCTGAGTACCCAACTTCATGACCATAGATATAACCAAGTTCAAGTCAATCTGAGGATCTCAAAGCTCCATAAGTGAGCCTGTGTGCTATCCCCTTGTTTACAGGTAACGGGTTTGTGCTGCAGTTACTGGGACTTCTGTATACTCATGCCACCATAAAGGCTGCATACTATAATCACCTGAGTTTTCATGTAGCCTGAAATTATTGTAGTACTTCAAATTTCTCTGGGCCTCACTTGAAATTGTAATCCTCAAGAATCCAAAAAATTGAATGCTCAATTCCAGAGGATAGTATATCTTCATTTACTCAGGAATGTAGAATTTTATAAACTGATCTGTATGATGCCAAATTCCAAGTGCTTTTCAGGAGAGGATAGTCAACAGAGATTATAGGATAGTTATAAGAGGAATTGTCCAATGCCTCAGGTCATTCCCATGAAGATATTGCTGGTAATCTCACTCTTCCTAGAGTTCAGCATGTACCCTTTGCTATATATTTCTTGGAACATTTGCCATTTGCTAGATCCGGTTGGTGCTATATCAGACCAGTGACCTGGGGTATGAGAAGATGACTTGACTTCGGATTAAGAGCCAGGAGTTGAGTACCTGTCACGGAGAGTTCTGGCATAATGATAGGACTCAGAAAAGAATACATTGTCCAGATTAATGGCTGACTGTAGTACATAGCTGTGTGGATATGTTCCAGTAATGGAACCACATCAGGTATGGAAACTGATTAGCTAGTACTTGATGAAGTCCATCAGAAAGTGGACCTGGCTGATAATTAACAATGAATTAGCAAGTGGTAGGAGCACTCCCACCTGCAGATGTGTTTGGTGCTAAACATCGTAATGCATCTAGGGAAGATATGCTGCTCTTGGCAATTGCAGAGTAGGACAGGGACACAACTTCAGGATATTTTACTTGGCAAATTATGTTCATCTTAACAGCCAATAAGACCTTATAAGCAAAACCTTTTGGATCCAGTTTCATGTCCCGATGGTGTCAGTGACTCTAGATCTAACTAGATTCCCCCAGTCCTGTGGGTGAAAAGTAATAGACCTAGTAACACCTGCTTCTATAAACATTACCATGAGATCCACAATGTCCTGATTCCCTGCAACAAATTCATTCTCCCTATTCAGGAGACTTCAATCCTAGGTTTTCTCCTTTAGTTCTTAATCTTTATTTTTGCCCTTTCATCATCCCCACTTCCTCCAGTTTTCCCCTGTATGACAGTTTAGTGCTTCAACAGTTGCAAGTCCATCAATCTATTCAAGTGTATCATGACATCGTAGGCAGAGACTGACTCAGCCTCCCCAAGATTCCATTCAAAATAGGCCCAGGTTGCCCCTAGACCTAACTGCCCATGTGATCTGTCCAGAGGAGAGAAAACATGCAATGGGCACCACAGATAACCCTGTGATCCAGGTAAAGACCCAGCTGGTATCTTCCTAAATATTAGAACTGGAAGTAGGAGAGACACACTGAGCAGGCAACAGTACAGCCACAGCATGGGATCACCGGAAATGGAGAGTGGTGAGCCAGGGTTGTGGGAGACTATGGCAAGTGTAGCATGGGAGCTCAGAACTGAAAATTGCTAGAGGGAGTGGCAGAAGCATTGACAAATTAGGCACTGAACTGGGTGAGTCAAGTTGTGGACAACACAGCTTAAACAATCCCAAGGAGATACTCATCAGAGTTGCAATGAGCAGACGCAAAAGGAGACAGGAACAATGGACAAGGTTGATGCCGCCTCCACAAAGGAGCAAAGGTCAACCTCCTTTATCTGGCAGTTCCTTGATATGCTCAGCTTTTAAGATTTATTTTTATTACAAAGTCAGATAGGCAGAGAGGAGGCGAGACAGAGGAAGATCTTCCATCCAATGATTCACTCCCCAAGTGAGCACAAACAGCTGATGCTGTGCCAATCTGAAGCCAGGAGCCAGGAACCTCCTCCAGGTCTCCCACATGGGTACAGGGTGCCAAGGCTTTGGGCCATCCTTGACTGCTTTCCCAGTCCACAAGCAGGGAGCTGGATGGAAGTGGAGCTGCCAGGATTAGAACTGGCACTGATATGGGATCCTGGCATGTTCAAGGTGAGGACTTTAGCTACTACGCCACCGTACCAGGCCCAATGTCTTCAATTTTTTAAAAATCCTTATACATCTGCTTAAACAACAAAGCATATACAGGAGTTCAAGAAACTTGAATACAGAATTTAGAAACAAAATAAAACTGAATTAGAAATAAACAACACGAGACAGCAAATTAAAGGCCTCAATAGAATAGGGAAGAAAATCTCAATTGGTACACCTTCTGTAATAGTGCTGAAATGTCAAAGCTACATGTGGAACTGAGTCAAGCTAAAAATCCCAGAGTTAATGGGTCACAATTAAAAAGGGCAAATATGAGTTAAGGGAGTGTCTCAAGGCACAGAAAGGTCTTCAAAGATGTCTTCAAAGAAATAATTTTCCAGATTTGGAGAAAAATGGGAAACAATACAGGAGGGGCACAGAACTCTCAATAGTTGACCAAAAGTGATCTTTTACTTGACATAATCAAGATCTCACTGGTTGAATGTAAGGGAAAAATACTGAATTATTAACTTATGGAAGAAACCCAATTAAACTCATAGGTGACCTCTGAGGAAACTACAGGCCAGAAGAGAATGGAATGACATAGTTCAGATCCTAAAACTTATTTTCAGACCAGACTCACTTGTCCAGCGAAACTTTCCTTTGTCTCTGAAAATACTTTCACAGCAAACAAGCTGAAAGACTTTGCCTCTACCAGATCTGCACAATGAATGTTTAAAGATGTCCTGAAAAATTGTCTACCATCCCAATAAAGTGACAAGACTAAATCAATGCACCTATTGCTAAATGACAGGACCAAATCACTTAATATTAACCCTGAATGTAAATGGATTAGACCCATCATATACTAGCAGGCTGCATCAAAAAGTGAATCCATCTATAGTGTCTACAGCAGACACATCTCACTAAAGATAAGCAGAAACTGAAAATAGGATATTCCAGGCTAACAAAAGAGCTGGTGTAGCCATTTTTACATCTGATAACATAGACCTTGACATTAAAAGCATTGATGAAGGACACCACATAATGATCAAGGAATCCATTTGGCAAGAAATCGCCATAATGCATACCAACGTCAGGGCACCCAGATACATGAATCAATGTACTTAAAAAGAGAAATACCTAAGATTCCCCCTCTATTGTATTTAACAGTCCATAACATCAAAGGATGGATAGACAACCTGTCAAGGAAACAGCTCGCTTATCAACACAAATGATGGATCGAATACCTACAGAACCTTCCGTCCTACAGATGTAGAATGTACTTCATCAGTACGTAGAAACTTCTCCAGGATTGATCACCTTATAGGCCATGAAATAAGCTTTAGCAAACTAAAAATAGAAATCATACCAGGCATCTTCGCAGATAATCATGCAGTGAAACTGCAAATGAACAAGTCAAGATATACAGAAGGTAAAATATTTAGACTAAACCATATGCCACTAAATTGGTTAGAAATACTTCAATATAGTTCTAAACAGCCATATAGCTTTCTAGGACAACTGTGTTGTAGCTCATTCCTGATTCTTAAATGACAATTGACTCAGACCTAGAATATCTTAATTGCACTGACATCAAACATTTATTTGCCAGTCCTTAAGTGTAGTTACATGAGTTAACAAAGATCTTAACTAGTTGTCCATAAATCTCAATCCTAGAATACCATGTTAGTAATGCCACAGATCTCTGCTATCACACAACCTGTGTGCAGGTGCTTATGGTGTCTACAGATGAGGCACCTAAATCCCATAGCCGCATCTTGTCAAGCTTTGCCAAAAAAGAGGCTCTCAACATTGCTGCCTCCTTCAATACATTACTTATTGCCTTTGTCCATTAGAAGGGTCCAGAAGATATGCCATTCTTCTGGTAGACTCCTAGTCTTAAGAGGAAGGCCATTGAACCACTTCCTATACCTTTTATCTCCCCAATGCTCTACCAAATTCAAGAATGTCTACCTCACGGGGTGGGTGTCTGCAACAATTAGGATGGCTAAGGGCCCACATTACATCCATGTCTGGCATCACTCCAGTTTCCTGCCATGGGAAACAGCAGGTGACAATTCAAGTCCCTACCATCTGTGTAGGAGACCCAGATTAATCTTCATGTTTTTGGCTTTAGTATGGCCTAATTCTGCTCATTACAGGAAAATGGGTTGTGAACCAAAAGATCTTGTTCAAACTTATCTGTCTTGTTTCTAAGCTTCAAAATATTCTTTTGGGACTATCTCCCCCAGGTATCTCCAGGTATTCTAGACACTAGGCCCTGACCTTAGAGCCAAATGTGCTTATATCAAATTCTCCTTTAGTCTGTTTTCCTAGACTCGTGATCCAGCATGCTCAGGATAGGTCTCCATACAAGTTCTCACACAGACTACAGTAGGTAAAAACCTGGCTTACTGTCTTTCATTGAAACAAATTATTCCCAGGTAAAACTCCTTGGTTTGGAGTGCCTGAACTTGGTTGTCTTTTAGAGATGGAAGGAGGAAGTGGGGCTTCTTGAGGAAAGTATTAGCATCTTTCAAGATTGAAGTCTGGGTGTTAACTTTTGCCGGGTCTCCAGGTAGTGACCAGCCATCGCAGGGAAGCAGGTGCCATTACCACAATTCCCTGGGACAGGGAAGCAGGTACAATTACCACAAACCTGGAGTTTTAGATGGGATTTGAATTTGAGTCTTGGCAACTGTGCAGCCATATCCCTAATTCTTGGGTTCCCACTCTAAACCTTCTGAATGGGTATTAGCGGACTGGTCAGAAGGAGGGAGGCATTCAATGCCCTTTGTTCTTTGTAGTAAAGTCTTCCAGCTAATTACAATCTGCCCTGTGTTCCAATTAATTGCAAGAGGGAGTTGTCTTATGTGAAGTTAGTGATAGGCTGACATGAAAAGAACCCACCATTCTTCCAGGTTGCTAAGTCAGCTTTTTACAAAGACAAGATCTCTATAATCCCTGTGACTTTGATTGGCTCTTGCCTTGTTCAAGGATAGCCCCAATGCATTATCTAGTGTCTCACTTCCTAGAAAGTCAATCTTGGCCCTGCTGCCAGCATCACTAAACAGCAGGGGATGTCTTTAAGATTGCTTCATGTGGGGGCATTGATCAGGCTCAAGTTCCCCAGGTGAAGGGGTAACCCTGAGGCATTAAGATTCTCCTTCCTTTTAGGACATTTGTGTAAAGCTGATTTTGGATTCAGCAAAAAATTCTGGGGGCAGAAAGCAGATGTATGCAACACACCAGAGGCCAGATTCTCAGCAGCAGGAATCTAAGCTTCGAATTGTCGAAAGCAGGTAAAATTGGCAGTGAGGTCAAATGCTTGATGGCACAAACAGTAACATAATGGCTCTATTGCCTTTTTGGAGATGCTATGGAATCTATTTAATAGTTCAAGGGGAAAAGGAGGAATTCATCCAGTTCCCTTTCATGTCATAGCTAAATATAACTTTGTCCTTCACAAACATCCCATTGCATGTATACACGGGTACTGAGCAGGGATCCAGGGCACCCTGACCAAGAGTTGAAGCTTCGTGTATCACAACCATCAGCAGTATCAATGTGAAAGTGGGTCAGTGAGTCGAGTGAAACTACCAGGATCAGATGCAGGAACTACCTGCATCTCCAACATGCTATATCTACATGGCAGACACACCTTGAACTAAAAGCACAGTTCTAAGGAAGGTAGATTCTGGAGCTCAGAGTGACTAAAATTGTATGTCTCTGACTACGCAGCATGACCATTTTGTAGGCATTCTAAATTGTACAGCTCAAATTCTATCACCCTTAGTCTGGTTTTCTCATCAAACAAAACCAAAGAGAACCTGAGCATGGGAAGTCTTAAACACCTGATCTTTGCTACATACAATCCAACAAATACATCACACATGTGATTTTTAAGGGATTGTCAGTGTGGCTTGACTAAGATAATAGAAGCTGGGTAAGGCATATGGGAACTCCTTGTGTAAGTTTTCATAAAGTCATCTGACTTCCAAAATTGGTAAAACTGAACAATGATGGGTAATGCTAAGTGGTAGACGTGGCTTGGTTGGGGACCATATACATCCCTTGAGTCATGCTCATCCATGAACAATAGCTAATGTTCATCTGCTGGAATTCTCTGCAGAGCCATAGAAAATTCCTTTCAGAGCTTTGCAAAGGGCAGGTTGACTTGAACTCCCTGTTGGAGCAGGCCTGTACCCTTCTAGTCAGCAACTGGAATTAATACAGAAATATTGCAGTGATCTTCCCTTTTAAGATAAACTTCATAATTCTCTCCATAAGATTATGCTTCAAGAACTCCCAGTGCTAAGTGGCTTCATCATGTACCTGCCAGCTGCGTTATCCTTGTTGTCTACCTACTGGTATTCATTAAAGTTGCTTGTTTTCATGTTAATGGAATCCCAAACTAAAGATGCCACTGGAAGCCCAAACTAAACATGCCACTAAGTGTGCGATCTTAGGACTTGAAAATGGAACTAATAGAAGTTGTACGACATACCGTATCGAAGAGAACTTGCCAAAAAATGACCTAAATATAACCGAGAAATCAAACTGCTCCAATTTCATAACTAATTTGATAATTACAAATTTTCTACAGAAATAGACTCCTTTGGAAACTTTATAGTTTTTATGTTGTCTTTAGTTTTGCAAATACTCATGAGTAGAAAGCAAAGATGCTAAAATACTAATCCAAGATATATACACATGAAAGCATAATAAAACCAGATTAGACCAGTTTCACAATCACAAAAATACTTTGGTTTAAAGTTTGCACACTATTCAAGAACATTGTTTGACATTTCTACCTCTGTATGCTCAGGACTACCAGTTGCACAATCCTAGCACATTTACCGCGTGGAATCTGGATAAGATTATCTTCCTATCTTACGGTTGTTGGGACTAGCACTCTTGGATGCTATAATCTCCAGCATCATCCATGCTTCTCTAGCAGGACCTGGTGAAGATCATACCTATAGCTGTATCTCATACTAGGGCCCCATCATTCAGGCCTGCCGAGAAGGAGACGACTACCTCTCAGCACAGGAGCATGGTCTACAGCCATCCAGATATCAGGGTGATAGACATTTGTCTTCATACCCCTCAGCTGGCACTGGTAGTGCCAATCCACAAGCTGCAGAATGATTTTTTAATGCTGAGAGTCACTTATCACTTGGATGATGAAAGACCAGAAAGGCTACACACTAATACATATTTCTATTCCATTTAGGTGTAATTCTAGAACAGGCAAAGCAAGGCAGATTGGCAACTGCTCTCTGCAATAGAAAATCTTAGCTAATAGAAAATTATTTCTGGGGAAGTGACTGAGCTGTAAAAGATGTCAATCTCACTAAATCTTTCACTTAATCTTACTGTAAGTGACTTATATCTTAGTGTACTCTAAAATGTACATCTCATTGCCCATAATGGAGCCACCTACCCATTCCATCAAAACTGCAGCATCCTACTCCCTGAATTACCAAATCATCTCCACATAATTGAATGGTTAGGAAACCACACATCCACAGCAGTTTTGTAGGTTTTTGTGTAAATAGCAAGTTGGTGGCTTCAGCCTCTTAAAACTTATCCATACATGTTGTGATAGACTAAATCTCTCATTACCAAACCACTTTATTTTAGGTCATACAGCTTATTTGTTAGACTTTCTGTGGGCACAAATACTTCTGAGGAGTTGCTACAAATGCTATATTGTACAAGTTTACCGCACTTTAAGGATGTAAGAAGCAATAGGTTTGAGTACAAAGCAGCTTCAGAAATGGTTGTTTGCTTTGACTGGTACTAAGGCTCAGTCCAGCATGAGGCTGGACTCGAGTGATGGTATTCTAGTCGACTGAATTCTTAGCATTATGAGATGACAGGGAAAGCATTTTTCCATGGACTCGCGTTATGGTGCTGGCAGTATTCTGTTGAGGGTGCTATACCAATGACTTAATCTGATCACTCCCTAAATGCCCTACATTCAAACACTAAAACTGGATTAGATTTCTACCTCCTAACACAATTAACACAATGACTGTGAAATAAGATTCTAATTCTGTTCAGGGTGACAAACTCTTAAAGCATAAGAGTGCATCTTTGTGACACTAAATATTTCTTGGGCAAGATCTAGTATTCACCTGGGAGGTATCTGAACCCGTGTCTCTCGGTTTGGCACTGGATAGAAGCTGTCAACGAGACTATCCCCATGTGCCAGCATGTTTTTTGTCCACTGTGGGTGGTCTCTACAGGAAGACAGCCAGGTCTACTTTGGTCTGGATTCCTTTACACTTTCCTCACTTCTGCCTCTCCCAGATACTTTTCCTTAGTGAATTTTCTGCATTCCTAACTCAGTGTCAAGTTAGAGTTGGTATTTCCCAGAAAATCTACTTTCCTGCCAATACTGTGTTATACTGATGACCCTAGCATTAAGTCTTGAAATTGGTAAAAATCCTTGGTAAAAATCCTTAGTTTTCTTGCACTGGAATTCCTGTGGCTATTCCTGTCCATATGAACCTAATGTCAGTTTCTACAGAAATCTTGGTATTTGACATTGTATACATTGACAGGGGAAACTAACATACTTTCAGATCAAACCACACTCGTGTATTTGTTTACTGGAACCCAAACTCAAGTTCTTCAGAATCTTGATAAGTTGGGAAATATTTTTCCTCAGCCCTGATGTTGTCACTCACTAATTTTACCAGTACATGCAGTACACATCCTGTGAAGAAGTCTCAATGAGAAATAATTCAAGACAGCTTAGGAACCTAGTCTCTATAACATGAGGAAATTCCTAGAGAAACCAAAAGACACAGTGAAGGACTTCTGAGCTTCTGTGGGCAGTAACTTGGGAAAAGCAAAAGGCTAACTAGAGGCTAGTATAGTTTGTGACAGCCCTCACATTGCCTGATGGGTGAGTCTGGAATTTCCCAGACATTCAGTCTTTGCTCTTCCTGGTAAGGGGGCGGGGGAAGGATTAAATGCCAGTAAATACCTCTAGGCTTCTACATTTGCTCTTTGAATAAACTGACGTCTTTTGTGGAGGCATAGTTTTGTATTGCACAAAAGGCAGAAATGGGGCTTTGACTGGCAGTAGCAGGTAGCTACTATCGCCTAGCCTAATACAACAAAACTTATTCTGGGCCCAGAGCCCAGGAACTGGGAATATGAGGAGGCTAACCAAAGGCAGCAGGCCACAGGGAAGGCTTACAAACACTGATAATTCTGACAGTTTGGAGAAGTTACAGCATGCAAGGGGACTTCAGAAACTCATGGAAAACAAGTATCTTAGTTTTACTTCCTGTGAAATACCTAAGGCTCCCTCACACTTAGGAACTGGGACCTGGGACACTCAAGCTATTAACTGTGGCTCTAGCTGAGCCTTGTAGCAAGCTTGTTGGAAGACATGTTGCTGCATTAATATATACACCATCCGCCCAGTTGCCTAGTGAAACGGCTTCTCAGTCCCTGCACACTTTAGCCAGGCCTTCTGTAAGTGGCAAAGGCAAAGCCCAAAATGTTGTCTGGGCTACATTTCCACTTTAGAGGCTCACGCAAGGGAAGAAGACACTTCCAGGAACCCACTGCTGCTAATAAAGCTTAGTTCCTTGTGTTTAGACTGAAGTGAAGTTTCTAGAAGACTTCCTACCTTCCTTGCTACATGGATTCCTCTGACTTGGCTATCTTAAGTCTGAAGAGTTCTGAAAGGGTGTCCTGGAGAAATGGCCCACTGCAGTGTAATGACCAACATGACAGGCTAGCACTCCTGTGCTAACATACTGCAAACAAGAGATGGGTCCCACCTGTCGGGGCTTTATGGATGCTCACAACTACATGGATGGCAGGCCACCTTAGAAGTTGCCTGTCAAAGCAGGGAAGCTAAAAGTGTAGCGTGAAAGGGAATAAATGTATTGGAGCATGGTGGGGAGTGGAGGTGAGAAAGTCCTGCAGAAGCAGGATGGTTTGGGTACCAAATAACATAAACCACAACTGTGGCCTCGCATTCACTTATTTCATTCCAATTTTGATTCCAATTTCTGTATCTTCCCTTAATCTATTAAGTGTCTGAAAATGTGCGTATCTGGAAGTAATATAAAATCTTATGTACTCTGAATTTACAAGAATGATGTGCTATAGACCTTCCTTTAATTTAACCCTCAGATTTGCGAGGGTTGTTACTGTGCAGTTCATGATTTCTAGCTACTGTGAGTCTTTTTTCCACTTCTAATGAGCACCTGGATTCTTCCCATTTTTCTTCACTGACGCGAAATGAATAGAATATTTCCTTTGACTCAGAATACTCTGGGAAATATACATGAATGTGACTACTAGATCAAATGTTTCTTTGCTCTTTCTAAAGGGAAAACCTAGAGTTCTCTAATAAATTGTCAATCATATATTGAACCCAGTGCCCTACTGAACATTTTCTAAACATTCATGGAAGACCAATAAAAATTGATTCTACGTCAAGCCAGAGAATCTAAAATTTCAAAGCAGAAATTACATTGTCACAAGAGACTAACCTATGCAATTTCCAATAAAACACATTCACATACCTTTCCTATCTGGAATGTTATGCTTAATAATTATTGGGTCAAAGAATAAATGAGCTACTAAGAGGTAAACTCATAACTTTAAATTTGTCTTTTTAAAGACACCCATTTTCAGAAAACATTAGAACATAGCCAATAGAATTTGGTTAAATCTAATAACTTCTACTGAAATGAGAAAGATGGAAACACAAGATAAATTTAAGATTACATGATTAGGGATAAACACTGCCTAGTTTTTCATCCTTTGATCATAGTGCAAGTGATAGGACTCGAGCAGAAGAATGGGCCACTGACCTCTCACATACCCCTAAAGAAGCTTACCATTGTAAGCTAGAATGAGATACTCATTTTTTACTTGCTAATGAGTCAAGTGCATTTGGCCAATAGGCCCCTGCCAAGGAGCGTGTCTTGGTGGACACAAGGACGCTTTGTACTTGGCCTTTGGCACTGTCAGCAAGAAGTCATTCCTGCACCCCTTCAGCAGGGCTTGAAGGGAAGAGGCAGCTGTGGGACCTTCGTTAGGCAGAAGGTCCAGCACTGTGGTATTAGCAAGGTTGACAACCCTAGGTTTGTGTCATAAGGGTCTATAAACACTGACTTAAGTTGATACCTTTGACACTAAGTATGACTTAGTGTCCTTTGAATTTCTCTGTTCTCTAAAATGCTGAAATAGAAGCTAAACACCAGGAATGTTTGAGCATGTGCTCAGTTGACCATCTTGAACTTGAAACTAATCCATAGCTGCGGGTCACTCCCATTAGTAACATTTAACTGGCCAGATAATACACTGAAGAAATAGGTTAGCAATAGCAGTGTCATTTTTCTAACATTCAGTGATTATCAAATGATCTAAGCCTGTGGAAGATTCTCAAGTTCTCAATTTCCTTTTTCATTCTTGACAACTCACTGGTGGATGACGATCACACGCATTGACCTGAAGAATTCTTACATGTTGATGCAGTGAGTTACTAATCTCCCCCACCACTCTCCTTCCCAGTCAGCCGATTGCATTTCTGTTATCTGACCTGACACTGCATATTCCAATACACTGACATGATGTCTGGTTTTGAGGTTGCATTGGTTAATGACATTGCTTGCTTTTCTTTGGTCCTGTCTATGGCATCAGTTATGCCACTCATAAAATGGTATGTTTCATTTTTCACTAATGCTATATCTCCTATCACCCAAGAGTTTAACCTTATGACTCCCTGCCTGTGTTCATCTGCTTCTTGCTGTGTTAGCAGTAAGCTAAATCTCAGCATGGAGTTGGAATGTAGGTCCAGATGTTCTGACACAGGACGCAGGAAGCTTAACTGCTGGGTCAGTCATTGCAGGGACACTCACTTATTTCACTGTTGGAATAGCTGAGAAGGCCAGGAACCAATGGCTATGTCTGAAGGCCTTGTTCTGTTACCACATGGCAGAGATCAAGCAGTATGTGTGGAATGTAATGAAAGGGGATACCTCTTTAACTTTGCAATTTTTATAGGAGTTTAAGAATATCTTGTGATGGCGTCATCCTAAGTCCCACCTCCCAATGTGACTGTAGCAAGCAGTTGACACTTGGCTCTAAAGGGAGCCATCCACAGTGTGAAATCATAGTGCTGCCCCTATACCTGTTTACTGAAATCATTTCTGTCCCTGCCCCATTCGGTTTCAGCAGCTATGCCATTCCAGTCTTGCACATGTCTTGAAAAAGTATTCTACATTCTCCATTCTCCATTCTGTCCCATTTGACTTAAGTCTTTATCTGGCATAAAACATTTGTCTTGTTAGCACCTCTTTTGCTTTCCTGAATAAACCTTGGAACCAACTTGATTCTATGGAAAACCTAACATCTGAGATGTTGAAACCATAGGGATTGATCATGTATTTGGGGATTCTGCTTGTTGCAGTTTCTGGGATCTATTTCCATTGTTCTCAGCACTTCCATATTTCCTTTTAGAATATTCTTAGCGCAATCTTAGATCACAGCAAAACAAGCAAAAATTTCCACATATCCTCTACTTCAGCTATATTGAAATAGTCTGGCCTCTAAGAATGTAATGTTAAGCCTTGAGACTGTTCTGTAGCCGAGTCAATCTCCCACTTTAGACAAACTCTTGAGCAAACTGCAAATCTGATTCAGCTCCGTAAGTCGGATAAGATGGAAAAAATTCTAGTATTCACTTTTTAAATATCTTAAAGCTCGTGGAACAATAAAATTCATTAGACACTCAACTCAAAGCTCAAGTTCTTTAAAGATCCTTGCATATATAGGACTTCTGTGCCAAATTAAGCATTCTAATGGCATATTCTGCAAATCTGTAACTTTATTAATTTCCCTGATATTTCTTAACTCATACATGTTTGAACCTTAACATTTTACTGAAACAGTGTATGTTACTGAGAAATGAACATAAGCATACAGATGAATAGAATTAATCATAACAAAGAACAAAGCATTGTTAGTAGCCCAGGAGTCCTCACCATTCCCGTTTCTAATATCTGAAATAAGTATATTGATGCTTACATTAAGACTCAATGAAGAACTACTTATGTTAAATACAACCACACATGACACAGGGTATAAAAATTGACCAATATGAATAATGTATTACTGTCATTGTGGATCTAGCCTATTTCACTTATCACAATGTTGTAAATGTCAGGGTTTTACTATCATAGGGTAACATTCCTTGTGTTTATACCAGACCTTATCCAGTCACCATCTGATATCTAAATTGATTCCATAGCTTAACTACTAGAAGTTGAGCTCTTATGGGAGTAACAAGTGGCTTCTACTTACTTCATTTCCTTCAGGTAAATTTCAGGAATGGGAAAGCTCCACTGGACTGAAATTTACTTAAAAGGAAGATTAACAGACTCTAATTGTTGGACCAAATGCTCACTGTTCCATTAGCTCTCCCTTAAAGTCTAAAGGCACTTAGGTGAATTTCTGTTGACTTAATATTTTATCTTTGAGCACTAGTCATTATGGTCTAGACTGAGATATACGTAAGCTTGGAAGTACAAGTGTATGTGGATGGGATGAGGCGAGTCCCAGTTAGGTGCAAAGTTAGTTTGGGGCTTTAACATTGCTGTGTTCATTGTTCTCCATTTTGTGCCTATGTTCCAGAGGGCTTTCCACCTCTTTCCTTGCCTTCAGGCTTGTCTACCTCTATTTTGAATCTTGCATGAATGCAGAACTACAATAGGGCAATACAATGAAAGTCACTATAGAACAAATGATGCAGAATTTCAGAGCTAGAAGACGCTTCACACGAATATGAGCAAATGTGGAAGAACTAAGTAAAGACAACCAAGCAAGAATCGAGTGACACCATGCTCTTCCCTGCTCCCAGTGGGAGCCTGCCATAGTTCCCAGTGCAGGCCTCCTGGTGTTGGCAGAGGCGTCCTCAGTTCCCCCTGTCTGGTCTCAGGTTTGCATGCTGTGCAGGCCACATGGTTTTTCACGTGGTCAAAAAATAGTTCTCTGGACCTTTCCTACCCAAAATATCTTGATTTCCATTGAGATTTTAACCTGTGGACTCGCAAGACTCTTGATCTCCAAACATTAGGCTTCTTAACCACCAATTTCCTGTCTTACTATTGCAGCTCACCATGTGTAATTGGAGTTCTGAAACTTGTTTCTGTATGACCTTTCTACAGGAAACACTTCATATGCTTAAATGTCTTGCATTTTCTGGGTGTCATGTTTTATAAGTCCAAGTTGATCATAGTATTCAAACTATCAGTACACCTGAGTGCTGCAATTGCCAGGGAAAGCACATTGATCTTAATGTGAGGTTTTTTAACCTTCATGCACACAGTTGATCACTTGGAAGTAAATCTTTTTTCCTTGGCCTGTTAATGTAATTATAATAGCCATCTTCTTGAAGCTAATGTCTTTTACTCAATTCTCAATAGTCTCATGTTTGAGGTTTCTTTAAGATTCAGCCCTCAAAAACCTAGTTATAATCTGAAGTACTAAGCCCTTACCCAATGTTAGTACTAGTGTTAAAAGTTGCTAATACTAAAGTTTTTTTCTGCATTCTTCATTTACACAGATCACTTCTGGTCCCATTTTCTGTTAATGCATTTGAATGTTCATGATAGTCGAGGTAGGTATTGTAACTTCAATCACTTAGTGATAAGTACCTTAGCTCTAACTAGACAGTACTAACATGTAGAGTTCTTAATCTCTTGAGGTTATATATCGTTGATCATCCCATCTTGGGCCAGTGGGATACCCTCTGAGTAATAGTTGTGTATCAGATGCACTGATGTTCTACTTTACAAGACCACACTGTAGATGTCCATGATAAAAGCTTTCATTGCATGTTGGTTAGGATTCACACACTGGGCTGAATATCAATCACCCAAGGAACTGAACACGTAATGGGTGTTACCTTCATTGGGCCTTGGCTGCCACTCCACGTGACATGGGAAGTTATGTTAAAGTATCATAGTTGAGCCTCCTGCCTGTGGTTAATGAGGACAACTTTAGGACAAAAATGTTTGATTTCACGAGCACTTAGGAGGTAACAGGATTGAGATCCAGGAGGCTGACTGCTAGAATAAGACTGAAGATAGAATGGAAGCTCAGGTGATCTGGGCAAACTATAGCATTTTAAAAATTCCATGATGGTTTTATACATATAGTGACTTCCCTCTACCCTCTCCTGTCCACTCACCATTTTCTCCTCCCACCATTTCTTCCCATATTACAATACTGCTGTCCTTGAGCACAAGTCACAGGCTTAACATTCTGTTAAGTGCATCATTATTCGAGAGATGCTTACTGCAATGTGTTTTCACGTCCTGATATGATCTGCATCGTACAGTTTGAGAATACTTGTTCGCTGATCTCTATTTTGTATGGATATAGAAATAAAGAATATAATAGAGAAAACAAACACAATGGTAACTCAATAGAGTAAAGCAGAACTTCAAAGCTAGAAGACCCCTTATGTGAAAAGGGCCAAACACACATGGAAGAATGACTAACTCCAGAACTGACACCTAAAGGCCAAGCATACATACCTTAGGAGTTCCTGAAGGTGTGGAAAGAAGCTGAATTGAAAGATGTGTTCAACAAATTAGCTTAACATGGAAACCTTAGCATTCTACTAGAAGCTCTTGTCCCCTCTGAAATAGTTCATGAATCGGGCCCCATATGGCTAGAAGACTGAAACAGGAATGTGAGGCTATCAAATCTGGGAAGATTCCTGCACTGAAGTTCAGGCCCTAATGAAGGAGCAGAAAGGTAGCATTAGGCATCCAGGTAAATGTTCCTATTAAGTCCCCAGAATCCACTGGGGCTTCTTCATTTCAGGATAACGGAGGTTTCACCTAATACATATTGTGACTGCACACAATCTAGAAAATGTAAGGGAGATGGGGACATCAAACTTTGTGCTTTTGAATACTGGCTTTTAAGAAATACTTGTAGTTAAAAAAAAACATTTGATCAAATAGAATGCAAAGTTTTATCAACAAAGGTTGTAAATAAAAGTGGCTACTTTAAGGAAATTGTCTGGAGAAGCTTGCTGCCTATTATCTTCAGCTGTTGACATTCTGGATTCTTGTAAGGAAAAGCAAAGTATTCTTGCCAAAAGGGGAAACATAATTTCTCTACCAGAAGATGATCTTGGGCAGAAAAATGACCAAAGAGATAATGACTTTGTTATTGCTGCATAGTGTCTGGCATGGTCTTTGGATATTTCCTTGTGAGTAATAAGCTGAATTCCAATAACTTGTTTGAGCTCAACAACCAGGGTTTCAAATGCTTTAAGAATATCTGATTTTTGTCCGCATTCATCTGGGCAAGTAAAGTTTGAGGTGAGAAATCCAGCCTGGGTGGTTGGGAGACCATAATAGCAGTGTCCTATTGGAGGTTAGATTCCTCCAAGCAGTATCCTTGTAGTTTGTACATGAGGTGTCTGTTATGGATCCCCCTCCTTGTAATGAGCAGAGACAGACTGGCATTGCACCAGAGTCCGGTCATGATCTATGTTGGGTTGAAATGGGCAGGATTGTTTCTTCTCGATACTCAATTGTAAACCATGGCCAAGTCCAGGAAGAAACATCTCTAGGGCAAATAGATTGGACAGCAGATTCTGAAAGAGCTGATAACCTCAGATAGCTACCATCTCTACCTATTGCTCAGACTGTTAACTCATTGAATGACATAATAGCTGAGCAAATGAGCTGAAACTGAGAATCCTAGAGAACAGCAAGTAGACCCTAGCAGCAACCCTGGTGGTGGTCTCAAATACTCCATTGCTTGCCTGACAGGAGTTCTCCCTTGGACTGAGTTCCAACCACACTTGTCTGTTACATCCCATAGTTTAGTTGATTCCAACTAGGTCTTGTTAGGTCATACCCTGTTGAAGATGAGGTCACTTGAACATCCAAACTTAAAGGAGATGTGTTAAGTTTAATTTCCTCCAGAATCTTCTATCACTTAATTATGCCCTCCTGTTGCCTCTTCACCTGCTGATAGTAGTCCTGTTTCTATTTCAGCATAAGTCTTCTCCATGGCCACTGTTAGTGCAAGCCATGGACACATCAGGGCATCCAGACCAACATGTGGAATGGTTGAACTGGCCTGTATGGTTTGAATAAATGAGGAAAGAAGCCAATAGAGGTTTCCTGGCATGACCTTTTGAGTTTGATCTCCATGAAACACAAAAGCATGAATGAACACTGTACCAGCATGACTGAAGTTATTCCATATGGGCCAGGATAGGGTAGTTCGTAATAGAACTGGACTTCCTGCTGCCCACAGAAGGTATAGTAAGAGCTAGAAATAAGACACTAAGCAACAGTTCTTAATCATCGGAGGTTCTATGGATGCAACACTCATAAAGAACCCGTATATAATCTGCTTAATGCTAAGGTAGCAAAACTAGACAATTAATTTTCCCTCAGTTTCAGGAAGATAAACATTGAAGTCTGGGCATTTTAGGAGCCTTCTTATACAAGCCATCACAAAGTTTAGGTGACAATAAGTGCAAGGGTTAAATATGCAGGCTCAAGCCCTCTAATTGGAATTGACTTACTGAGGGAGGGACTCTTGTAGCTTCTTTGTCTTCATTAAGCTTATTGCTCCCATTAAGCTATACCTCTGCACAGTATTATCTTGAAGTTCCCAATTGATTCTTAAGGGACATACTCAAATCATGGCAAGCAGAAGTTCTGATCTACATGGCTGGTGTCAATGTCAACCAAATGCCGTTGTTTCCAAGTGGGTAGATCATGATTACTCTCGAGGATTTGTAAGGAGTGACTAATCTTTAGAATGTTCTACTTCTTAACATTATGTTCTGATGGCGTAGCATCAGTAGTTCCTAAAAAACTTTTCTATAATGGGACATGCAGGAGTTTTACTAAGTTAAATGCTACCAGATTGTCTTGGATCAACAAGCAAAGAAGTAATTGACTGTGGTCCTAGGACAGTTGCTACATGAGAGTGGGTAGGGTCTCACCTAAGACATGCTATTGACCTCTTGATGTTCCCATGGCTGGCAGCACCAGGAATTCTGATAACAATGATCCCACAGAGCCTTATGGCCTGCGATTCAGATCTCTCGAATGCAAGAGATGCTCCTTTTATACATAACATACTTCATGAGTGAATGTTTCAGGTGAGCAGTTTATAGTATAGGTTGATAACAAATGTATTAGATGTACCATAAGTTGGGCCTTCCTGAATTAGATATTCATATAATCACAGTGGGAATGTATCTAGCAGGGAGCCATACTTGTGAAAAAGAATAAACTGGAAAAGTGGAGAAATACTAGGGCATTGCCAACTTGCTGGGTAATTTCACAGAGCGCTCAGTGTACCACTTTGGGCCAAAAGCATCAGGCCTCTGTCTTCATCGGTTATAGACTCAGGCCCAGGAAATGTCTAGAGTCGAGGGCATTATAACAGTTCCTGAAAAGGATCTTGTGAACTTAGATTCCAAGCTGCTGCAGATAAGATGGTATAGAGCCACTTGCATTAACAGTGGCTGAGCAGAGGACACTTAGTCATGTGAGGAGCCTAAGACGCAAATCCTACCTGCATTCCTTGGTTATATACTTGAATTCTCTGAATGCCTGCCTTATTTGCACACCTGGCCTGCATTCATATTCTAGACCAAGTTGTTGCTGGGTCTTTGTTCTGAGAAGCCACCTACTGCCTTTCCTTGAAACATGGCTCTTTCCCCTCAGTTCTCCAGCACATTCTATCCTTCAAGATGAGATGTGGTCTCCCATTGCAGTCTCCTCACCTCTTACCATTGTGGAAACTCATTCCTGGGCAGTGCTAAAATTCCTGGGCCTCGCTGCATTGCGTCATCCTAGTGAGAGTAGGAAAAACTGGAATCTTGCTTGTATGACTTATGTAAAAATTAAGGTCCGGTTTTCTTCTGGGAGTGTCCAAAGTTAAGGGAGAGCCAGGCACCCTGAAGTCCTGAAAATCGCTGGTAATGTAAGCACCGTGAACAATTCAGATGAAACTTAAGATACTGATCAGAAGCTTATGCCATAGGAAAACTGGTGCTGAGAAAACCCTGTTTTAAAGCAAGTTCATGGCATAACTACTCCAGGTTCAGAGATATACTAGACTTACCTTCCTTGAACTCTAGCTCAGGTGGCTAATGCTAGTTTGGTACCTTGCTTACAACTTGAATAAAGATAATAAAAATATCCCTTGATCAAATGTTGTCAAGTTCAACTCTCCAGCCCTTAATTTTACATGAGTGAGCACGAAGAAGGATCCCATGGGCATCTCTGTGCCAGGGTCAGAAGCTCTAGAACAGAATGCCAGGTGAATGGTGAATCATCTGGGGTGAAGCTAGTCCCTATCTGTAGCAGCCTGGAATCCAAGTTGCTTACAGCTTGGATAAAGATTGCCTTGACAGGCACCTCATGCCACGGCAAAGGCAGGATGTATATCTCGGCCTTCGATTTACAAGCTCGCCCTACAGAACTCCATCGTGGGGATGAGGAGTGCCTTTGTACAGGTTTCTGGGTAAACGGATCAGCTTAGCCATAAACCATGTCTAACAAAGACCTTTCTTGCTATCCTTCATGCCTCTTTCCCCTTGTTCTTAATCTCTGATCTTGTGCTGAAGTAGAACAGATTTTTGCCTCAGGATTTATATCTTAGGAATTGCCTAAATGTTCTTCCAGCCAAAATGTAGGTTCAAGTCTGATTAAGTATCTAGATCTAGCTTTCAATTTACAGGGATATAAGAGCAGGAAAATATCAAAAATGCTGCAGTACCTAGACTTCCTGGTACAATTTCAAGGAAACGTAATGGGTTACGGTTTGTATCCAGATCCAAAAATTAAGGATTTCACGTATAAGGGCACTATATTTTTTAGGTTGTTTATATTGGTAAGTACTCACATTTGTCACTTTCTCACAATATTTCAGGTTAAAACAACAATGAAATGGGGTTAGCATCTGAGATCTTGTATCATTAGGATGATTTGGATCAAGGTTCCAGTGGTTGGAGGAGGTATATAGAATTAAGTGCCTAAGAGGTATAATGTCTAGAACTACAAGATACAAGAAGATATCTGAATATTTTGAGGACAAATTCATAATGGTGCCTGTGAAAATCCAAGGTGAAGGAAAACATTTTTAAAGCACAATCCTCTTGCATTACTTGGGTCTAACCTCTGTCAATGCCCATCTTGAGTGGATGAGGAAGGGATGCCTGTAGTTGAAAATGTGACTGTGATTCGTCTTCATTTCAGACCCCGCTTTTAGGGGGACCCCAAGCAGAGAATGATGAGCACATAGTGTACTGAGAACACGTACCAAGGATAAGAAGTGGCAGGAAATGAGAGCAAATCAATCCAAGCAGGCTGTAT
Organism: Ochotona curzoniae; assembly: GCF_017591425.1. Lineage (NCBI taxonomy): Eukaryota > Metazoa > Chordata > Mammalia > Lagomorpha > Ochotonidae > Ochotona > Ochotona curzoniae. Next base: position 5,722,882 of record NW_024466004.1, on the reverse strand, counting down.
TGAGTTAGGCATCACCCCAGGCAACTAATTATCCTGTCCCAAAGGACTTCACGTACAGCTTCAGAACTGTCCAGTGGAGGCAGTAGTTACCCAAGTGTAACATTTAGCAGTGTTTGATCATTATCCCTTGATCAAATGTTGCCAAGTTCAACTCCCCAGCCTTTAATTTTACATGCGTGTGAACACTGAGAAAAATCCCATGGGCATCTCTGTGCCAAACTCTAGGACAGAATGCCAGGTGAGATGGCAAATTGCCTGGGATCAACCTAGTCCCTAAGGCAATAGCTCAAAGGAAAGGCCAGACGCTTGAAACGAGGTCCTAACACCTCAGTGCTCTCGAATGAGAGGGGTCTTCAAAAAGTGAGAACTGCACAGATTTTTAAACTTTGGCCCAAAAACAAATTTCCATTTGAAGTGCTTTCATTGAGGTACCCTTGTATAGTTAAACCCCCTTGAGAACACACGTTTAGCAAATGATGACTACAAAAACAAAGTCTTAAGCACCTCAAGTTTTTTCAGGAATGGAAAAAACACCCATGACAAACCTCAGTTGAGTTTTTGAGGTATGAGTAAAATGAATTCTTAAGCTGGCTGAATTGACAGTTTCTAGAAAGTTGCTAGCTAAGATATAGTTACTGGGCCTGCAAATAGAAGCAACCGTAAAATGCATGTTGGTGAAACCATGACCTGGGTGAACATTAGCATGAACAGGTTTCTGACAAATACATTAATGCAGCATCCACAGAACATTTCAAGTACTTCACATTAGTATTTGTTAAAGTATGTAAAATGTTAAGTGTTCTAACTTTATTAGTGTTGAGCAACATTTCTGACTATTGTAATATTTTTGGAGTTTCAGCAGTCCTCACTGGAAAGTCTTAAAGACAGCTCCAAATGAGGAATAATCAGCTGTTCTTGTTATACGGAAACTTATTGTCCTAGCCATCAATTACTCTTGAGTCTGTTTCCCGATGTGATTACTTTGTAATATAATTCGAAAATAGCACCTCTGGTTTTAACTGATCTGGACCTCCTGAATGGTAGCTTAAGTGAACTTGTAACAATACAGGAGCACAGCTCTCAAAACTTCTATGTTAAGGCCAGAAAATACAGAACTTCTGGCATCTCAAAGAGCTCATTGATACATGTTCAGTGAGATAGTATGAAAGTTTCACTTTTCCTTATTTCCTCTTTATAGCTGATGTTTGTTGGAATTAGTCTCAAACAATCCCATCCGTGACCTTCCTTGGTGCAATGTAGTTTTCAACTTGGTAGTTTTGTGTGAATGATACAATAGATGAATTGTACCTGCTCTACCAACAGTGGTTACACTGATTTTCCATAAGGGGTGATTTAATGTTGAATATGGCTCACAAAATTTGAGGTGTATGTCATTTTTGAAAAAGAACCTAGCAGATGCTACAGTGCTTAAAACACATTCCTCCAACTATATAGCAGCCTCCCACACTGAAATTTGTTTTTAAATCTCATTTCTTAAAATTTTCAGTATTCCATGCATCTGCCAACATTATCTGGTGGTAAAGAAATACACTTGGTTTGTTCTATTTCCAGTGTATTCTAGCAATCTCTGTCATGGTGGGAAAGAACCACATGTTTCCTTAGCGGCAAATAGCAGTAAGCTATTGAAAGATACGACTGCGTTTAGTAGAATCTTGTGCAATTCTTATTCCAATAATCCAGAATACAATAGAGCATTGTTAAAACTGTTGACACTTGCTAGTATACAAGGATACACTGAAGATCAGAAAAAGCATATTGTGAAACTGGATTTCCATTTTCTTACACCTAAATAGACCTGCACTAACTTGTTAATACGTGTGAAAACAACATTAAGCCCTAAGAAAGATGTATGTTGGTTTGAAAAGAACCTTATCTAGAGTAACATGAATTCTACAATTGCCACGAGGAAAACTTAGAATGAAACTTGGCTACAATGAGTAAAATCCACTGCTTCGTTGAAACATTATGGGTATAATATCCCAAAGAGAACTTGAAGCTTGCAAAGGTGTGTCTTAAAGAATGAGGAAATGTTAAAAATGAAGCCAGAAGTAGACTACTTAATTGGGGTGGTTGCCTCAGTAGTTACTCAAACGATTGCACCCAGGTCTGCTGCAGCCAGGAGTATAACTTTCAATGGGAATTGTACATAAGTGGAATTAACATCCCAAAGCATTTCTTAGGTGAACTGAAATGGGAGTTGACATGTCTGTGCTGTTTACTGTGAACATCGACACAGTCGGTAACTTCCAAGAGGTAGACCTGGACTGGTAGACTCCGAGGTTACATCCAGGGAGTCCTTGGTGTGCTTGACTTCCTCGATTGCCAAAAAACACTTTATTGTGAACAATCTGAGAAACTGAGCAAAAGCTTAAGCTTATGCAGAAGGGCCTCACTAGGAAGTCCTTCACCATCATGACCTTTTTCTGCTCATTCCTGTGAAGGTATTTTGCAAGAGTTTGCCTGGGAAGTCCTTAGGTATCCAACTTGCAGTCTTGATGTGAGTTTTGCTTGTTCTTCAGTCTTGAAAGAATATCTGATTTCCTTCAATTTCCTCCTATACTGTAGGAACATGGTTAGTCTCTGGCATCTTCAGCTCCTAAGGATAGGCCTTACTGGCTGGTATCATTGTTATAAGTCTTGAGTGATGCAGTTTGTGTTGAGAAATGGGTTACAACCTCTAGTCTTAAGTCCATCTTCCACAAACCCCCTGATGTCTCCTTTTGCTTACCATGATCTTAGTGGCTTAACAAGACTGGATTGGGGAAAGTTTGCTGTTAGCAATAACTAGTCTTATGCCAGTTTTGACCATTTCAAGTAATGTGATCTCATGGCTATTGGAGAGCCATACAGAGGCAAAGATGACCAAGCTTGAAATACTCCTGTTCTTGGAGTCAGATGCTCTACCGTTGTACCACAAGGTCTGAAAATCTTCCTATCCTTAAGCACCTGCGTTAGTTTCTTCAGCAGGAAGTTTGATGGTAGCCTTCTTTACATCACATGCCTTCCCACAATTGAAGCAATATTGTTCTGCTTGGGATAACACATCACTAGCAAGTGAAAGCGGAACTGCGCCCGGGGGAACCCTGAAACAGCCACATGTTGGGAGAAAACATGTGTCCCAAGTGCACGCTGACCATCTAACGCATTTAGGTGAGGGTGAACTTAGGAATCTTGTACTGTCACAAGTATCTGCACATGGCTGCCACTGTCTCGAGGCAGGCAGGCATGTCAGCCATGCGAGACTTTCCTGTGAATGTAAAATGACAATGCTAAATGATGCTCTAAGTTAGGTGATTAAACAGTATAGTGGCAGGAGTGTCCAAGGAGGAGAGTGACAGGAGGTTCCTGAGGAAGTACCAGAGTCAGAACAAGAGTCCTAAGAGCAGTGAAACACACCTTGTTCCAGAACAGAGGCCTGGCTAGTTCTCTAAAGAAGAGACTTCCCCCATGCCAATGGGAGGAGTAGTACTCTGAGGAGGATGGTAGGAAACCTCCAGAGACCTCAAGCCACACTTGGAAGCTGTTCGATTCATGGAGATTTAATGGATGGTCAGTCATCTTATGTAATTCTTCATTCTATCCAGCTGGTTTTTCACTTGAAGGAAGTGATTCAATCTCCAATGTCAAGTTTCTCTGGAACAGTATAGGGTAGCAGGTACTGACTACAAATCATTGCCTGTGGAGAGAGGTGGGTAAGATGGGATGTAGTAAGTTAATCAGACAATGATAAAGCCTAGGCGTGCTCTGGATTGGGAAACTATCAAGCTGTTGCCACATCAGTGTAGGGCCAACATGGCCAGGGCTCCCTATACTTACCCTCTGTCACCAGACACAAGCTGCCTCTTGGGCATCCTTGGCTCCTACCTCTCAAATAGCTATAATCACATCAGGATTGAGGCCTGTGGGACTCCCCTTCAATATGGAGCTGACAATTACAGACCAACAAGTGCAGTAGGCATGAGATTATGAAATACTGGCAATGTTCTACATGTTATAAGAACTGAGATTCCGATCTTGGTGGTTTATTCATTGTGATAATCTTGACAGTGGACTGACTGTGGGAAGAGGAGCTAGGGTGTAACACCTGTCTCCACCCACAAGGTTTATCTGACCAGTTGCAGTCCTCACACCACATAATTCCTGTTGATATGCCCACATTTGTGTAGGGTCTACACAACAGGAGAACTAATTTGCCCTGCTCTCATGGAATGAAGCAGAGAAATAGCTGAATGGAGCTAAGTATTCCTGTAGGTGGACCCTCACTAGTACATGTTCATTCAAGGTTTTATGACAGGACTTGATTATAGAGCCTGTTTCTCTCCCTCCAACTCAACTACTCCCTAATCAGTCACCTGGCAACCTTTTCATTAGTCTCCTTTGAGATATAATCTGGACAGGTTAGGCTTACTACCGTGCTTAGCTGTAATGCGTGGGGGTTGGGAGGTAGACTCAAAAGTGTCTAGATGAACAGACACTCCTATTACGCCCTCCTAAGATAGAACTAAGCTCTCATGTCAAATGCCTTCTAGCACAACCTGGCAGTGGAAAGACTCCCCACAATCTCACTGGGCTGCTATTCCAAAGCTCTGGTAAAATCTGCTCTAAGAGCCATTCTATTCCACAACTGTACTTTGCCATGCTTTAAGCCAAATATGGATGTGTCCCACTGACTAGAGCACTTGGACCTATAACCTCAGAGGGTTCTGAAAATTATATTTAACCACTCTAGATACTTCTGTTCCCCCCCCAAAAGGAGAACCTGCCAGCAGAGTTGCCACCAACTTCAATCCTACCTCTTTTTGGTGTTAATTGCTAATGTTGTGGCTACAGAGCACCCCTCTGCTATTCATAGGGTCTCTAAAACAAGGTTAAATTTGGATCATTGGACATAGAAATGCATATAACAGGCCAGTCCTGTTTATGCGGCTATACCAAAATACCAAATTGCATGGATTACAGAAAATGGATTCTCATTTGGTGCAGCAGGAGCTGGCAGACTACCTGATGAGCTGATTGCTAGTTCCTAGTTTGTCCCTGTACTGCATCTTCACTCCTCTTCACTCACTGGAAGTGCCAAGCAAGCTCTGAGGCATCTTCTAGAAATACCAGTTCAATCAACAAGGGACCTGCCTTATTGACCTAATCACCTGCCAGAGGCCACACCAACCTACCATCTTGGGGTTCAGGTTTTAACTTACAAGTTGGGGAGGGGGCACAAATATTCAGACCTTAATGGGAATGGTAAGGGGTACTCAACTGACAACTGAGCCACTATCTGAGTCGAAGGTGTGACAAGTGGTTAAAGCTATTGGTCTAGGTAGACTGTTCGTTCACTGACCTGTTACATGTGGGAAGATAATGGTCAGATTTCCAGGGTATCCTATGTAGGAGGGATTACGATGGCTCCCAAGGGAAAGTTGCATATCTGGGCTGTGAGAAGATTGGAAGGGCTGGAGTCTAGACTACTCCATTAGGTCTGAGCATCAGCTTCTGCATGCTTACTGTCTGGCCAGGACTTGGTGTCTTGAGGGTGGACAGTCTTGGATGGACGGTTAGATGAGCAGACACTGGGGCCACCTCAAACTGATGTGTATGCGTCTTCTTTTTCCAACTTGCTGTGTTGAGTACATCATGTTCTGACGGAAAACTCAGAATAATCTTGTTTCTAAATTTTCCCTTATGAAACCCAGTGCATGCTATCTCACTTCCAAGCCAGGATATTTTTTCTTAGAAGTGAAGTAGATAATAGGCATAGAGAATGTTTTTTCACTGTTGTCTTTAAGAAACAACCAAGTTACATTCTAGAAACTTACTACCATTTGAGATTCTACCCATCCTAGACATGCTCTTGATTTTGTACAGATCAAATAATTTTAAGAGTTCCAGGAGAGTTTGCTACTTAATCCACCTCTGATGCTGATTCTCACATTACATTCATAATAAGATGGCTAGATATGTGTAGAAGATTGCACAATGCCTGGTGATGGCTAATTTTCAATTGTAAAATGAGAGTTGTGCACCTAAGATTTCTAGCATCATGGGCTAGGAGTGAACAGTTGAGAGGGCTTCAATTCCTGCCCACCTGCAATTCCACAGAAGGTCTTGGATGTACCTTGCCTGGCTCTGCTCTGGGGAGCCTCCTGCTGACGCCTACCTGACTTATTAGAGCTAAGACAGAACCCGGCAGCAGGTCTCCCCTTTGCACTTGTCCTATCCAGGACCAAGGTGCACATTAAGACCCTTCCCATTTACTCCACCTGATTGGGGTGCCACTCCCTACCTCAGTGCTGGAGATGTCTTTAATTGTCACAGGTTGCATTCAGAGGTATTAATTTTTTAGACAGTCCTTTGGCTTGTGATATTTCTGTGTGGGTTGGCCCATACTCCGGTGTGAATGTATGCAGCTTTCCCTTGCTGTTAAATCCTGTTCCCATTTGAGTACATTGCTAGTCTCTGCTTAGTGTTTTTCTCTGTGGGAGACAAGCTAGATTAGAAATTAAGATGCTCATTTTCCACATGCTCATTTTCCACATCAGCTGTACAAATCTACTTTGCCGATAGCCTCTTCACCAGTGTTTGTTGCTCTTGATGATAGCCATTCGGATAGTCATTTTGAGAGGGGTGAGGTGACATCACATTTCAGTAGCTGCACAGCAATAGCCTGAGTTTGGTGCATTGGAGACAGAGGGAGGTCATGAGGGGTCCCTGAGAGCCAAGTCGTCATTAGATCCCATGCAACCCTATGCATTTTACTTAGTGAAGACTGTGGAATTGTGACCATTAGTTGGCAGGAGTAGCTAGGGGTGCAGCACTTCCTATCTGCTTCTTTTTCATGATAATGATCCCTGGTAGGGGACCCAGGAATGAGGCAAAGGGCAGTGGTCGGAGCACTAAGTGGTGTTTTGTGTTCTTCCTCTCCATCTTGCCATCACCACCACTGGCCTTCAGTTTTGCTGTTTGTAAATCTCATCACTTTCTTGCTGAACTCTTACCCTCTGCCTCCTGGATAGAATCTTTATAAAACTGATCTTCTGGTTAAGATGGTATCTGCAGGCTGGGAGAATGTCACCCTCCACTTCTATAGTTTTGGGTGTCAGTGTTCTTTGCCAGTTCCTTCTGTGCTAATGTTATATATGGAGTTCTGTTTCCCAACAATATAGTGTCCCTCAGCCAGGGCAGCAGTAGTAGCAGTGTGTTTCTCCCTGGTTGGGTTTAATCTCTAATGTTGGAAGGAAAACTACAGGAGAGAGTTAACAGATTTTTTTTTTATTGCATTTCATTTTATGACATCGTTTCATAGGCTCTGGGGTTCCCCAAACCCCTCCCTTTGTCCTCCACCCATGGTGGATTACTTCACCTTATTGCAGTATTACAGTTCAAATCCAGTATTACAATTCAAATCCTTGTTTCTTTCATTGCAAGCATGTACCATGCATAGCGTCCAGCATCTTATTGTCCAGATCAATTCAACGGTTTCTTGGGGAGACCATCTCTAGTCTAAAGGCAGAGCTGGCAGAATATCATTCCAACCAATTAAAAGCCATAACATAGCATCAACTGTTTACAACATTATGGGGTTAATTGACATGGTATTGAATGATTGTTAGAAAATATCAATTTCTTAACCACATACTGTGACTACTTCATTAACATTTCAATTTTAGCTTATATACATCCAGCTCCTGTCCTCCTTAAAATGGCTATAGGATACTATTCAGCTGTCTCGTGTCTATTTTCATTTTTGTATTTAGCAGTTTAATGAAGCATAATTTTTACTGAACTTGGCAGATTTTAGGATACTCCAAATTGGCTTATAACTTTAACAAGGCATATGTCAACAGTTGAGACACAGAACAATTTTAGGAGGGGTGTGCAGAGAAATCTTCAATACCCTAGTTAGGAGTAACTTATTTTCGTGTTCTACCTAGTAAGGTATTTGAGTCCCTGCAGACCGTTTCCTGTCTGGTTCTAAGCTTTCCTTCGGAGGCCGAGAACTCTGAGGCCATCCACTCCCATTTGAATCTCCCACATGGGATAGAAGTCCAAATCCCTCCTCACAGGGTCCAATGTCACCGGAACAACAGACAGGAGCCCTGAGCGGCCTGCAGAAACAGAAGAACAATAAACTCCCTTTGGGACTAAGGAGAGGAGCTTTCTCTGGTCCTTACTTAGTTGCAGCTTTGGATTCCTACCCTCTCCTGCAATAACTATCAGGGTCTCCCTGGAGTCCCCCCCCCCCCCAAAAAAAAACAAACAACAAATTAGCAACAAGGAAAGCTTACAACCAGATTTTCATATTTAATCAATTCAGTCTATGAATTGGGTCATATAGTTGATTTATATTCAAGGTTGTTGTGATGACTTGGTCTCGGATTTTTTTCTTTAAACCTATTTTGAAGGACCCATCTACATGCTTTCTATAGACATCACCAAGAATGGGGATTTAAAATGAAAGAATGCTGACATTTCATGCAAAGGAAACAAAATGAGTGAGCACATATAGCTTTCTTAATACCAAACAAGATACTCTAAGAACCTATAAAGGGCACTAAGGGATCAACTCAAGACATGGCTACAGTAAAATGTATCCCAAGTTATCTAAAATACTAATGGACATAGGGATACATGTTATACAATCACAAAGGGACAGTGCAGTACTCCAATCAATGGATAGGTCAACAGAGCTAATCTACATTTCCCAAATGGCTTTAATTGGTATATAAAAAAACAGCTCATACCACAGCCACAAAAATACACACTATCCATCATTGCATGGCCACATGCTGGGCCGTAGAACAGACCTCAACAAAAATGCCAAGAACCTTTTCTGAGCTTAATGGAATGTTGGAAATGAACATACCTTCTAGAAAACATGGCACAAGGGAAATTAATATGCTCTTGAGTGGGTCATGGGCTAGGAGTGAACAGTTAAGGAGTTCAATTCCTGCCCACCTGCAGATGCCACAAGAAGGTCTTTGCCATGCCTTCCTTCCTATATGGAGTCTCCTGGTGACTGAGACCTGACTTAGTAGAGTTAAGACAGAACCCAGCAGATCTCCCCTTTATACTTGTCCTATCCAGGAATAAGGGAAGGTCCTTGAGACAGTGAAGATAGGATGCAGCCAAAGCAGGACTAAAAGGAAAGTTTATAGCCATCAAGAACCTGGCAAGATATCAAATGATCAATGCATCTGAACAACCTAGAAAAAACTCAAATTAGGAAATAATGCAAGTGGGAAAATTAACAAGCCATACAGAAAACAAGAAAAATGAAGGTCTGTTTTCCAACTTTAAACAAAACTGATGCCATTGAACCTATCCTCCACAAAAGGATAAGATCCAAATTAAGAATACAGATGAAAAAGGAATTGTTATAATTGATGCCACTGAAATAGTCTAATTTCATGGCAACAAATTGGAAAATCTAGATAGATTTCTAGCTGTAACTTACCAAAACTGTCATGACATACAAAGCCTAAACAGACTAATAACCAAGATTAGAGTATCTTATTAACTTTAACAGTCTAGGACTGGATGGCTTCCATGTTCAATCTTATTAAACATCAGCCAGATGAAGGACAGGAGTCTGGCCACACATCCACTTAGCTACAGAGCTGCTCTCTCGGCCAGAGTGGTGAGGATTTCCTAGGCCCTCTTCTGGACTTGAATCCCAGAGACTCTAACTAAGGAAGCATGGAATCAGATGGCCAAGGTCACCTCATTTTGGAAGTAGAAGTTCACCTCTTATGAGAATGTCCCTAAGCACAAATATAATCCAAGCTTCAGGCAGTAACCTGTACAACAACCTGTGGCTTCCCAAACACACAGATGTACAGAGAAAGGGACCAACCTTGGCAGGAGGGACCCTCAATGGGTGTTCTGGGGGCCCCAAGGAGATGTTTCCCTTTCAGCATTTTTTGATGTAAAATTCTAGATCAGGCTATAATGTTCCCCTCAGAATTCCAGGAGAAGTTGACTTCCCATTTCACATTGTTAAACACTCCTGCCAACCAAAGGGATAAAACCATCTACCTTTGAAAGGATGTTGAAGAGGAAGGAAAGGTAACATTTGATGCCTCTGAAGTCGGGTGCTAACCAGAGGAAAACTTCCCAAGTAAGCAGCTCCCTCCTTGTCTCATGTTACAAGTATCAACTCAGAAATCACTAGCCATAGCTATCAACTAATCATTCCTGATCCTGGCCTTGCAGATTTTGCCGGTTAAGGCTGTCAGGACTGCACCTAGCCAGTAGGAGCAGAACTGAACAAAATGGTCATACCCCCTTGCCATCCACTGAAGTCCTAACCTTCAGCCTGGCCCCAGACCCTGAACGTTTTCCCATAGCATACCAATGTGAGCATTAGGCATGAGCTCTCTCCCATTACAGGGGTCAACAGGCTCCTGCTCATTCAGGATTGGGATCAATTCAGTTTTTTATTCTAGATTTGAGTGGCTGTGGCCACAAGTGGTCAGCCTTCAGGACATGCAGGAGTCGCCTCTGTACCTAGTCTGTTTTCCTCTCAAGCATGTCATCAGCTGTATCTGTCTCAAAATAAAAGTAGAACTTCTGGATGACTGACTGCAGCCAAGATTTTCCCTGTAAAGTGGCCTGCCTGGGCCTGGTGGCATGGCCTAACAGCTAAAGTCCTCGCCCTGAATGTGCCGGGATTCCATATGGGTACTGGTTCTAATCCCAACAACTCCACTTCCCATCCAGCTCCTTGCTTGTGGCCTGGGAAAGCAGTTGAGGATGGCCCAAGGCCTTGGGACCCTGCACTTACATGGGAAGACCCAGAGGAAGTCCTTGGCTCCTGGCTTCGGATCGGTGCAGAACTAGCTGTTGCGGTCACTTGGAGTAAATCATCGGACAGATCTTCCTCTCTGTCTCCTCCTCTCTATATCTGACTTGCCAATAAAAATCTTTTAAAAAGTGGCCTGCCTTCAGGACTCTGGTCAAACATCCATGAAGTAGATTTAGGATCCTAGAGGATGATCATGATGCCAATGAGGTAATCTATGGTATCACTTAAAAGAGCAATCACCAGAAGCTTGGAGCATATACAGAACAAGAAAGAAACACACCTCCAGGCTCAGTTTGAGAGACGGGGCTGCTCAGGCTCTTTCCAGAGTAGTTGTTCAGAATCGGATAAGCCCACAAAGAACCTGTAACTGAAATTGAAGTAGTTGAGTAGAAACATTCTCCAATGAGGCAGATGAGCACCATGGCACCATTGAGAAAGCAGGAATGAGTGTCAAATGCTCAATGTGGATAGAAGGTTCAAGAGGTAGTCCAAGTGAGAACCCACAAAAACAACTTGGAAGCAAAGAAAGTGTTGAGGGTCCCAAAATGGACAGGGCAATGGAGATAGTCCAGCTGAATATGCTGACCATCCATCAGCAAAGGTCACTGCATGACTGCCAAGGACTTCAAGTGCTCAACATCATGTAATAAGCCATGTTAGTCAGGATATAGATGGACATCAGTTGGCATGAAACTCCCAACAGCCAGGACAAATCCTTCTGGCTTTTAAATACTATCAAAATCTAGGGTGTGTCAACCTAATAGGACAGGGTAGAGGGCAAGAGAAGGCTCCCACACCCCAGGAAGAATTTTCAAATGTGTACTGAATGCACTGAGTGCCCGTGGCAGTTAAACAAGTATTTGACTTTGGAAATGAATGTTAGGAACTGTATTAGTGAATGTTCTGCACAAATGAGCCCCACTTCACATGGGCACAATTCACTAATGTTGGCAGACACATGCAAGCAGTGAGAATGGCAGGCCAGGTGTGGGGGAAGGAGGAATGGGTGATGTAGCTGGCAAAAGTGGGTGAATTGATAGGTTCATTTGGTAGTGAAACCCACAGTGAATGAAGGCAATGAGATCCTCAAAGGCTTCTAGAATATAAGCATAGCTGGCCCTGATCTTGGGGGTGGTGGTCTCTGGATCTGCATACAAGGGGTGTCCACAGTAGAGACGAGCCTCCCCCCACTTTCACCAAACAACCCACATGGCCATGACAACCCTGAGGCAGTGTACTCCAGCACAATCTTAAGTGAAACGCAAATCCCTGAAACAATCACGCTGCCCACCTCTGGGTTGATCCCACTCTACAGGGAGATCTCTAGCTGCATGATGTCCAGGGACCCTTTACGATTTATCCTCCTTTACTGGAAAGGTGGATCTACAACTAGAGATGAAGACCCTCCATCTGCCAGGTCACTCGGCAAGCAGCTACAATACTGGAGCTAAGCCAGACAAACCAGGAGCCTCTAGGTTCCAAGGCCTCAGGCCATCCTCCATGGCTTTCCCAGGCCACAAACAGGGAGTTGGATGGGAAGTGGAGCAGACAGGACATGAACCTGTGCCCACATGGAATCCCAGTACACATAAGGTGAGGATTTAGCCACTGGGCCACTGAGCTGGGCTCTTCAAGGACCCTTTATATGATAGGAAGGCATGTTTAACTACACTGGGCTGTCTGACTTCTAGGATATGGCAGGCAGATGTGGGGTTCCAAAGCTCCTTGGCTTGCTTGGCAAGTGGTTGTTGCACACCTGTTTACTGTAGCCTATTGAGAAATAAGTGAATTACACTATCATAAGCCCCTCAGGAACAGATCTGGTGTTAAGAAAATGAAGTCTCCACAGCAAGGACTAAGTCATTCCACTTATCTCTACTGGCCATGTAGTTTCCACAGCATGAATGAATTTGAGGAGTTAAAGGATCTCTGCTGTGAAAAACAAAGAATATACCAAAACAATCTTCCATGTTCACAGATTGGAAGAATTAATATCAATCTCCATACTACCAAAAGCAGTTTAGATTCAATGTCATCCCAAACAATACTAAGGACATTCTTCTCAGATCTAGAAAGCAGAATGCTAAAACTTAAACCATGAGACCCCAAATAGCTAAAGCAATCTAACAACAACAAAAAGCCAAAGACATCACAGCACTAGATACCGTGTCACGCTACAGGTTTGTTAAAACAGCATGGTGCTGACACACATAAATCAGAACAGAATAGAAACCCCAGAATTTAATCCATGCACCTAAAGCCAATTTATCCTTTGACAAATTAGTTGAAATCAGTCCCTAAAGAAAGTTTGCAACAAGCATCTGCATGTGCAGAAGTATGAAGCAAGATCCCTACCTTACATGCTAGATAAAAAAAATCATCTCCCAACACTAAAGCTACAGGCAGAAAGGAAGTATTTGCAAAATATACAACTGGTAAAGTAGTAATACCAAGAATCTGTTTAAAAACTCAACAAAATAATTCAGTTTTTAAAAAATGGGCAAAAGACATGAACAGCCATTTTTCAGAGGGTGGAATCAAACTGCCAGCAGACACCAGAATGCTCAGGATCTCATTAGCCATCAGGGAAAGGCAAGTGAAAACTACAGTGAGGCTTCACCTCTCCCACTTAAATGCAGGTGAGGATGTGAATGTACCTTATTACAATATTTCATAATTTGTTTACATTTCAAAGACAATGTGTGGATTCCTCAATCTGAAGATACGCATATGACCCAGCCATCCTGTTCCTGAGAATTTGTCCAAATGAAATTAGGATATGAAAGTTCTATTTCCATGTCCTTTGGAGCTCAACTCAAAATATCCAAGATACAGAATCGACCTAGATGTCCAACTAGAGACCAGATTAAAAAATAGTTCGATACACCACGGGATACTGTTTCAAGAGAATTAAATCCTGTCTTATGTAACCAAGTACAACTTAAGCAACTCCATCTTCAAATAGCATGCTTTCTGATATGTGTAGTTAATGACATTAAGCAAAGAACTGACAGGAACTGAAATGTGGAAGTGTGGTTCTTACCTGGTTAAACTTTCTCATGGAAGCAGTGCCAATCCTTCTACTGTCATCTTGATTAACCTCATTACTATGACATTTAAATTCTCCACTAAAACACCAGAAAGGAAATTGTTATAGGAAAACACTGAAGGCACATGTTTCAAGACTTAAGAGTAAAGTGTTCAGGGGAACAAGGACTTCCATGTTGAACAGGACAGGTACAAGACACATCCCTATGTGGGGCCCATCTGAGGGTGTCCCAGTAAATGTCTAAACTGTGGATGTGGCCACATCTTAATGAGAAGATGGATGCAAGTTGTAAACATGAATACACTACAAGCTGCCTCAAGGCAAAACTATTATCCATAATGAGTCCCTGGCTTATTATGGATAAATGTTGATGTGAACTTCCATTTGGAAAATGAATAAAGGAACATGATTGTGGCTACAGAATGCAAGTTCAAGTCCAGAGAGCTGAGCTCTATAAAGGTCAGGATCATTAAAAGGGAGAAATAATTACAATCCCAACATTTGAAACAGCAGGTGGAGCTAATGAAAGTGGCCAGAGAAACTGAACTGGAGGTGGTTCAGAGTAGACAAGTCTGTGGAGGAATGAAAGTATTTTTCTTTTTTCTATTTATGTTCCTTGACCTCCCAGCTTCCTACCCATAAATGTCCACTCTATAGTTCTCAGCTGCCAACACTGGCCCCATTTGTGACAGAACTGGCTGGATTCCAGCCATTAAGACACCAAGGTTGACTGAAGAAGTCAAGCCACACAAGTTGAGGTAATGCTGCTTTTCTGAAGTTCGTATGCAATATTTGGTTCGGGAATGCAGAGTGCTTACGAACACACTTCCGTACTCAAGGTCCTGATCTGTCATGTATCCTAACCTCATGTGTTTTCACCCACCTGCAGTGAAGTCGAAGAGGCTAACTTACAGTCCAGGGTATTTGAAATCCTCAACTCAGTTGACAATTTATTCCAAGAGCTCTCTCTCTAGTATCATTGTTTCAACAATTACTTGGGAAGTGTAGGAGGACATTGTGACCCTGGAAGCTCAGCGAGCACAGGATTACAATTGATTGGATAATATTTGTATGATAACAGGCGAATGGATGCCTTTTGTATAACTGATGGATATCATTTGTATGAGAACAGTTGAGTGGACAGCATGTGAATGGGAACACTTGGTAGAATATACAAAACAAAGAGTTCCAAACAAAAGTATACAAACAGTTTATGGGTTTTGTTAAGCTCAATACTTCCTCCCTTACCCCATATAAAGACCCTCAGTGTATAAAGTCTGGTGCCACTAATAAACTTCAGCTTTTGACCATCAGAGTCCACACATGTTATCAGCTCAGTGCACCAAGTCCATCGCTGAGGGACAGCGACAGGAAGTTTACTAAGTTTGACTACATAGGGACATGTTATTAACCCACTACCACTGAATGAGGGATGACAGGAAGAATTCAGAATTCCTCTTGCCTGACCCAAAAATGAGCTGAATATGTAACAGAAATAAACATACTTCAAACACTGTTTTTGCTTCAGAAAGCAGGGATCAGTATGAAAAACTGAAGTCCAACATCTGAATTGAGTACTCTGAAACTGAACTCAATTCCTGATGCTCACTTTAAGTTGAGCTTCCTTGACACTAAGGCGGAGAGGAGCATCCTCCAGGAAGATGGTGATTGTGTAAATAGTGTCTCTTGCTTTTGCATGTGCTCCCCCAGAGTGCCATCATAGCAGCTACATCATAAATATTCCACTTGGGAAAAGTGGGGCCAGAAAACCATTCACTCTAGCATTTAGTTGCAGCATATTCTTTTTGTTGTTGTTTGGCAGTGGGAGTTAGGAATTATCACTGAGAACCAAACACCAGGCTCAGCGAGTCACACAGGTGCTCTTCATTTGCACACAGGGAGATGGGAGTGTGCCCTAATGTCAAAGTGGCAGATATTTGAGAGTACAGGGCCACGGGGGGATTGGTAGATGGGGCTATAGGCAGGCACCTGGGATACGGTGCCACAAGACACTGGCAAATAGGACCATCACGCACAATGCCATGGATTGGTGAACACGGATACAAGGTTACAGTGGATTGATGTAGAGCAAAATTTTAACCTAAAGTACAGAACTTACACAAGTAAAACTTAAGGGAACCAAACCTTAAGGAAAGCAGATATTTAAAATGGCACCAGGTCTAAAATGATAGGGGTCTTATTGGTCTTCAGGGCCATTACTTGCAGTTCCTCACAACAGTCAAATCACATTAAAGTGTCACTGAAGCCATTATGTTATGACTCAAAGTGAAAAATGACTGTCATTGTCCCATTTGTGTGTCTCCTAGCTGCTTCTGTGACTTGGCATACTTAGAATAACCTCTTATTGTTAGATGATTAGCTAGAATATTCCAGATTTTAGTTGATGGGCACAACTGGAAAGCAGGGCAATGAGATGACCTGTAGTATGGGGATATGTGATGGGGGTAGAAAAGCATTGGAGACTGTTCTACTTATCCTAGCTCCTGGCGATTAGAAGGAGCAGCCTTTTTCTTTTTTTTTTTTAACTCCAAGTCTTTGGTATATCAGAAGCCAGTGACTACAGTAACTGTTATTGCTGCTAAACAGGGCTGGTCAGCAGATGAGTTTGCTTCTATTTAAATTCCACTTTCCTTTGCTCTTAATGCACTGGGCCACATCCCCTGGACCCGACTTCACTGAGGAGGAATTCCAACTGCGAGTCCAGCAAAATGCCAGTCTATTAAAGTATCAGTTCATCAAAGTCCACGCTTCTCACTTGCCAGCAAAGAGTCCCGTTGGATTAGATTTTAATTGATGTTGTAATGTAGCCCAGGAAAGGGGGTTTTGGGGAAATTCCATTCTGTAATCTGGCAGTAATTAACCGACCTCCTCCAGAGCTCCTAGCCCCTGGGAGAGCTAGGGTGGCTCAATTGCTAGAAAGAGGGAAGTTTTCTCTAGCATCCTGATCCTTACATGCTTCTGGTCTCTTCCCTCCCCATTTTTTGTATTATGTGGAGTCACTTCTTAACCCAGAGCTCCCAATATAGAAGTGTGACGATGAGCAGATAAATGTCTCCCACCTCAGTGTTAGATTCCTGTCCCTCAAGGGAAATTAAACTTGACCCTGTGGTGCAGTAAGTTAAGTCCTCACTTGTGAGGCTGGCATTTCCTACTGAAAGACGAGTTGAGTCCCAGTTGCTCAGCTCACAATCCAGATTCCTGCTAACACAACTATCACAGCAGGAAATAGCACAAGTACTTGGGACCTGCCACCCATCTAAGAGACCAGAATGGAGTTCTTGGTTCCTGGCTTCAGCCTGGCCCAGATCTGGCTTTTGTAACTGTGTGTAAGTGAACTCTGCTCTGCCTTTCAAATCTTCAAAAGAAATCCAAACATGAGTCACTGTGAGGAAAATCGCTCTCTGAACAAATGAAAGTGAACATGTGCCATGTGCTTCCCAAATTCGGTGATGACTCAGACATTCTCGGTCCATAAAGCAGAAATGGGCCATTCTTTCTGAAAGGAAGGTAGAAGCCAGGAATAACAGGTATTATGGAGTCTAAAACTTAAAATGATTTAGGTTAGGACATGAGTCAAGGGTTATTCTAACATACTGAGTGGTGTGGGGGTAACGGACATCCTCACCTGCTCAATGGCTTTGCTAGGCAGGCCACAGGATCCAGCTGTGCCTGCCCCTAGAGCTCTGAGCTTGCTTTTGGGAGCTTGCAATTCTCACGGGTTGCAATCATATGCCACTGAATCCTGATTAGTTTTGGGTGGCAAGAATGGTCCCTATACTGGCCCTTGCTATCTAAATGAAAGTAGGGGCACCCACACAGCTTTGGGGTGAAGTGTGTGATGCTTTTGCATCTTGGAAGTGATAAGACCACTCTCTGAAATTCCTTCTGTAAGGATGCTAATCCTATTGGTGAATCCCATTTTAATCTCACAACCTAATCATCCCCAAAGGCTCCATGTGTTGAGCTAGTTATTAGGAAGCTAATCACACATGAACTTTGAAGGGGACACAAGCACTCAGACTAGCAGAATCCTTTAGGTCCTGCCATTCTAGGGCTAATGTGATTTTTTTTTTTTCTATAAGCAAAGATTGTACAGCAGTGACAAACCTCTCAACTTGGTACATTCATGCAATAAAAGTAACTCAAATGATTCAAAATCAGAAGGCAAACTAAACTGTTCTTCCTTCAATGGAATAAAAATCATACATAAAAGTAGCATTAAGAGCAATAAGAGTGCTGATGCTTGTGGTAATGAGAATGAATCTCAAGCATTAGCTCAGTAAAGGAAACCAGACACACAAGAACTGATGTGTATGAGGTTCCAGGCAGGACAGACGTTTACTGTTAGAAATTGGAATGCAGCATTTGACTGACAACTAAAAGAAAACGGGATTCTCAGGCAATGGGACTGGCTTACATATTCAAGAGATGGTCATCAAGCTGGTAGACACCTCTGTCAATTTCCTGGATCTATGCATCCAAGATTTATGCACTATGTGGCTCAATGAGTCAGGCTAACGGAACACCAGGCACTCTAGCAGAGTCCTGGTTCAGGTCCCAGCTGCTTTGTTTCCAATCTAGTGCCCTGCTAACACAAGTGGGAAAATGGTGGAAGATGGCTTAAGTATTTGAGCCTCTATTAGCTATGTGTGAGACCTAAATGGGGCTTTGGACTCCTGGATTCAACATGGACCACCCTTAGTTGTTAGATCCATTGGGTAGTGAATCAACAGACACAAGATGGCTTCCTTTCAAAGAAGTCTCTTAAAAGATCTGTTTTTCTGTATGTAAACTTACCAACAGGAGGCTGAAGTAGAATGTCTTTTTAACTTCACTAATTCTGGGAATTTGCCATTAAGCAAGTATATAGAACATATGTTGCATAGATAAAGTACAAATACATCTTAATGCTCAGTGGTAGGATTGATACTGGCTGCTCCATGACCATGAGAAAGTAATGCTAAAATGGACCATGACGTGGGACAATAGTGTGAATTGAAATGCTGCAAATCGAAGCTCAGTGGCTAAAGCTTGTTCTCACAAGTGTCAGGATCCCATATGGGTGCCGATTCGTGTCCTACTGTTCTACTTCCCATCCAGCTCCATGCGTGTAGCCTGGGAAAGCAGGAGAGGATGGCCCAAAGCCTTGGGAACCTACACATGTGATATACCTGGAAGAAAGCTGCTGGCTCCAGATCCACTCAGCTCCCATCATTGCAACTACTTGGAGTGAACCAACAGCTGGAAGATCTCCTCTGTTAATCTGCCACAGCAATTAAAGTGATGTTTCAAAAATAACCTGTAAATCCATTGCAAACCTTAACTATGACAATAGCTCGTTTTGGTTTAATTACAGGTAGTACATAAAATTGAGTTTCCTATAAAACATTAGATCGGCTATTAGTTGCTGTGTGCAGGTTAAATACCTGGTTGTGTTACCGTGTATTTTAAACTAGGCTCAGAACAGCTCCTACCACAACACTTATATCTAGATGCAGATGTTACTTTTCACATAAGCCTTCAACTTCATACACTTCTATTTTAGCAAAACATAAAGTTGTCCACAGCTTTGTTCCATGTCATTAGTACAGTGATCTCAGTTCAGATGCCTGTGTTCTCCAACTCCTAGCCACCTCTTAGGTATGCTCCCCAGACACAAGACTAGCTCACCATTGTAGGATGGTGCCCTGCACCTTTCAAGATGCAGGCTCATATAGGTAGGACCTATACCTGAAATATAAGACTATACTAAGTCTTACAAGGCTTAGTTTCTTGGGCCTTTGGTTCTACTCGCAGATTAGTTTTGGGGGCTTCAATAGGAAGACCTGCACACCTGGCTCTTTTCCTGGTTGTAGCTATTGAGCCATTTTCCCTCCAGCCTTCTGCTAGGTTCATGCCTTCTCATCTTCCTTTCACTCTAGCCTTTCAGACTAAGATGATCAGCTTTCAACTACAAATTCTATACAAAAGGGAAGGGTGCAGAAAGTTCACGGACAATGTATACTATGAAATTGAATATCAATTTCAAGCTTCCAACAATTTCCATGAGTCTTGGAGTCCTGATGAGTGAGTAGGAGTCTCAATCCATGAGTAGTAACTAGTGAAGTCTAATCCCCAGTATGACTTTGTTTATAAACAGTTTACTGAGTAACAAATTGAGATCAGCATGGATCTAGCATAGGTCCACTGAAAGGCAGACTTCAAAATGGAGATGTGATGCAACAACAGAGGCAGAATTTGGAGTTAGACGGAAACTAGCCAAGGAACACCCTGAGGTGCTAGGAATTGGCAGGAGTGAGAATTCAGCCCAACCATGACCATTACCATCACTAGTGCCTTCAGGAGGAAAAAGGCCTTAATGCCACTTTGATTTTAGACTAAGGATAAATTTGTCTTAAGTCACAGTAACGTATTACAGCAATCCCAGGAAACCAGCATAGGCAGTAATTAGATCAGCAAATCATGTTGCTTAGTTGTCCTACTCCATCACATGATGGGGTTTTGACGGTCTCTGTTGGAAAAATGCAAGAATCAAAACATTCAGTGAGGATTTATGTGCAGGCAACTCAATTTGAGAGGCAGTTCATGGAAATCAAGAGGACACAGATGAAATGCCAGTAAAGCCAAAGTAATCATGTTTGCCACGTGGTAACCCTTGCAGGTTCTGTTCTCAGGCACCAGGAACTACACCAGTGCCTCCTAGAATTACCATACTAAAGACAAGATGGGAGCCTTTTAACTGGCTATTGCCTCTCTCCTCATTTGTCAATAGTCGCTCAAGCAAATATTGACCTTATGGGACCATGTTTCTTCCAGCTGTTCTTGCAGAAATGAGCAATCCCTTGGCAGAACGGGAGGGGTAGACATTCTACCACCTGGAGTGGACATGAGAGCCTGGCTGGAGTTAGTGGTGTGACTGAAGAGGAATGGAGGCAGGATACTGCGGCACTGGGAAGGCATGTCCTCATGGATCAGTTGGCAGCTTTGGAGAAATGCTTTCAAGATCCCGGCTTTAACTGACTAATGTGTCACAGACCTGACCTGTCAAAAGGTTGAAGAATGTGAAAGTCTTTCACAAACCAAAACAATACAAATGAGTATTTCTCATGGCATAAATTTGGCCTAAATCACATTTGTCTCCCGGGGATGGAAACTAAACAACCCTAACCAAACAATGGGATTTCCATCTCCTCAGTGTCTCTAAATTGTTTGCCTGATCACAGGACTCCAACTACATTTTTCAGAAATATCTTGTGGCAATGAGACTAAATTATAAAATGGAATTTATCTGAAAAAATTCCCAACTACAGTTATTGATGAGTTAGTGAAATATAGTACAAATCACAATGTCTCATGAGTTATATGTTGTAAAGAAAACATTGATCATAGTTCCAAATGACAGTTGTCTTGCTCATGTTAAAGAAGGTTTGTGTCAAGAACTGTTACGGAGTAAGCAAGAGGTAGAAGGGGACTCAGGCTCCTGGACTATAGTCAGGGCCACTGTTTCTAACCCCAGGCCTGATGGCATGAGAAGCATCCTAAACAAGAATCACAGCCTTGGAGTTACCCACAAGGATGGTCTAGGAACAAACTTGGAGAATGCAGAGGACTCTATTCCTCATTTGAAGTAACTCAGCTCAGGTAGCTATTTAATGTTTAATGTGGGATGCAGGTGCTGTAAGTGGCAACTTAGAGTGTTGATTTGAGGCATAGCTCTTCCACTTCAAAGAGTACTGATAATGGGTATCCTTCATTATAGCAATGATGTTCAATGATGGCTTAAATATTAGACCCCTGCCCTCACATGGGAGATCCAGATGGCTCTTGGCTTTAGCTTGACCCACCCCTGGCTGTTGGTCATTTAGGGAGTGAACTTTGAGGAAGATCTGCTATTCAAATAAAATGAAAAAAACAAATTCTGCTTAGTTGGAGGAAAGTCATTAACCTACCAGCCTCCAATCTAGAACAGATTGTCATGAGGAAGGAACCAGTGATTGACAAGCTTTAGAGTGGGGGGAGTGGGTGGGGAGGAAGAGATGGCATTAGACTGGGGAAGGTTTTGCTGTTTGGCTCTGGATAGATGGGAGAAATCACACAGTGAAGACTAAGATAAGCTCAAGTTTATCTCTTGGCTCCTCTGTTAAGCTCTCTATCAAGCTTTGGCCTCATACAGACTTCATTAGCAGCCTGCCTAGGATAGAATCTCATGCCTGTTCTATACCTGGTTTGGTTTGCCTGGAAGATTTCCTTATAGCTGCTTGAAGACATAATCTTGTCAGCCATGGGTAAGGAATGAGTGATAGGCATATGGTTCCTTGCCAAGGCACATGCTCCTTCACTTTGTAGGTGGAATGGGAGATAGAGGGAGACATTGTATACCTTTCCAGGTAGAATGTTAGGGAGGATTACCAAAACTTCAAATGGGATGCTTTGGGTGGGTAGATGTGTGGAGGGAGTACTGGTAAGGGAGTGAGTCGCAGATGAGGAATAAATAGTGAGGCACTTCCACTGAAGGCTACCATACTTGCAGGTAAGCAATCAGGAGAAGATGGAGCCATTTTGGATGGGAAAACTAGAGGATATTTTAGGGTCAGAAGCACCAGCTCACATAGGGGACCATACCTGGGGTAATTAGCATCAACCACCCCAGAATACCACTCACTGGAATACGCTAAAGCTGGGGCTGGGGAACTGCCTGACAGGGCTAGATCGTGGTACCCACCAGTGAGTCAGAACCAGAGACTAGCAATGTTGGGCTGTGCCATGACACTAACTAGTGCACAAGGGAATCGGGTCTGGGGGCAGAATCTGGGGTGGGGAGTGGGGTGTATGTGGGCCCATTCCATGGAACTGCAATATTCGCTTGTTTAAGAGCTGGGGATGGTGACAGGCTGAGCTAGGCATGGCCATGGAACCCTCTGGCACTCATGAGTACTGGGGTTGAGTACAGGCAAGGCCAAGCCACAGCACCAGCAGGCATACCCAAGTATAGCATATAGGGCGTGCCAGGCTACAGCATCCACCATGTTATACATAGGCCAGGACAGAGGGCATAAACTATACTGGCTCAGGGCCTAGCATCTGCTGGTATTTGTGAGATCCGGGTCTGAGGATAGGCCTGGTAGGGGGCAGGGAACTTGGGAGCTACAGCCCACCAGGGGAGTTTCCCACTAGTGAGCATGTGATCCAGGCTTGGGTGTTGGTCAGGCTGAACAAGGTAGTGCTCCCATCAACAGATGTGTGGGTTAGTTCTGTAGGGGATGGAATGGGCAGAGCAAAGATAATCTTAGCCCACTGGTGAAGGCAGGAGCCAGGCTATCACCCACTAGTTTGCATGAGTCAGGGATGGGAGCAGATTAAGCAGGACTCAGTTGCAGTACCTGCCAGCAGGAGTTGGGACTGCGGGAAAGTCGGATTAAGCCAAGCTATAGCATCCAAAGGCAGGGACCAAGATGGGGGACAGGTTATTCCAAGCTAGGTCAGAGCAATTGATGCCACGTGTAAAGCTGTAGCTGGGAACAGGTCCAGTCAGGGAGATAAGGGGATCACTCTGAGTGGGCTGTGACTCCCGATGTTATGTGAAGCCTGTCTGTGTGGAGGGCAGGTTTGGGCTGTGCCACAGAACCCATTGGCATGTATAAAGAATGGGGTTGGAGATCACATCTAGCAATTGCAGTTACCAATGTGAACGTAAGTTGATGTGGGTGAGAGAATGAACCGGACCCTATATAGGTGGGCACACAAGAAAGGTTCAAGATCACCTTGAACAAAATTGCTTTGAGGATCCCCCCAACTACACCACTGGACTCTTAACTCCAACTATGGGGAGAGAGGCAGGACATGTGGTCTGACAATGGAGTACATGTGTCAAAACTGGACCTTGGTGGCTTTGGAGTAGTGGACGGCATACCCAAAGACATACGGAGAACATGACCGTCCATTGGAGCCTGTGGAAGACACCTGGTACCATAGCAGAGGAAGGGAAGAACAAAATGATCAACTAGCCCAGTGAAGCATGATAGCAAATACCTGAGCAAATGGAGACTTACAGGTGGACTGTGTCAACCGATGAACCCTAGAAAGCTATCCTCATCCTTGCACCTGCAAGAACAGCAGCATTTCAGAACTACCAAAACAACTTGATCAGAACCCTTGGGGCATGCTCCACATTAGGGGCTTTGGGATAACATCGGTGGCCATTCCACCTAATGGGTATCCCTATTTGAAATAAGAGCAAGAAAATTACCCAGAACTACACAGTGCTACTAATTCAGGAATATAATAGCTGAAATAAAAATGTATTTTATGATTGCAACTAGTAATTAAAGAACAAAAAAGCTGAGCTCGCTACAAGGAGAGATTCAGAAATAAGGGATAGAGAATATTAAAGCATGACATAAGTAGAATAGAAAAATATGCTAACATCTGAATTATAAGAACAACAAAAAAATTGCAGTGGAAAATACTTGATGAAATGGTAAAGGGAAATGTCTCAAAGGGCATTGAAGTGCTGTGGAGAATACCTGCTATCCAGACGTGTTGAATGAAAAAAGACTAAGAAGTAATCAGGGGCTGGCACAACGACTGAACAGGTTAATCCTCTGCCAACCCTGGCATCCCTTACAGGCACTGCTGTTATGTCCCAGCTGCCCCACTTCCTGATTCAGTTCACTGCTAATGGTCTGGGAAGGCAGCAGAAGATGACTCAAGTTCTTAGGACCCTGAACCCATGTAGGAGACTTGAAAGAAGTTTCTGGTTTTGAATCAGCTCAGCTTCAGCTCAATTGTGGGTACATGGAGTGAATCAGTGGATGGAAGATCTCATCAGTAAATTAGCCTTTCAAATCTCTAAAACAAGTGCCCAATCTTAGAGAGCTGGGAGGAGAAAGTTGTTCTTGCTTTTGGCATTGCTGTTGAAGGTTTGTCAAAGCAATAAAAAAAAAATGTTATGTTCCAGAAAATTATATCCAGTCAGGTTAACATGCAGCTTAAATATTAGGCAATCAAAGCCTTAGACACTTGCCATAAAAGGCCATCATTGAAAACAGGTTTTAAGGACATAGACTTTTTCCAGCTTTCAAGTGTACTTGACAAAAATTACATAGATTTCAGGTGTAACATGTTTTAATATAGACAATGTCTGATTACTACAATTGAGGTAATCTATTGATATAGGGATCTTTGTGTGTGTGCATGCATGTGTTAACACTTCAGATTAACTGTTAACAAAGTTCAAGTGTACTGGAGTGAATATGGGATTAACTATAGTTGCCTTGCTGTTCTAATGTTCTAAGAATACGTTAATCCCGTGATTGAACTCTTGCACCTATGGTACTCCTAACATCAGATCCCGGCTGACCATCATTCTACTCCTGCTATTGAGACTGTTTTCAGATCCACATGAGATCATGTATTTTCCTATGTTGACCTTACTTCATTTGCATTATGTCCTGCTTCTGGTAATGCAGGATCATTGTCAAGACAAAATCGAGCAGATTTCATCTACAAACTTGCAAATGGCAGAATTTCCTTTTGTAAGACTGAGTAATCCCTAAGGACATTGAGCAGTTATTCACTCACAGAAATTTACCAAATTTAGGTCATGTCCATATACTGGCTACAGAAAATGCTACAATTAAAGGGGATGCAGGTATCTCCAGACACTGACTGGGACATACGGTGTGTGTGTGTGCTCCTGTGGTAACCTCATTGGTGAGGCCCTTCCACACTGGTTCCATAATAGCTACACCAATTGTATATTTGTACTAACTGCACATGGGTTCACCTTTCACAACTCTCCAACGCGTCTGATTAATGATAGAGGACCTGGTGGACATTGGCTTGTATAGTTCATTATCGCTGTAACAATATCTGAGGCAGGATAACGTCACAAAGAAAGGTTTATTTGGCTGTCCTCCTCAGAGGTTATGTGCCAGCTTGACACCAGCATCGGCTCTGCTCTGTTGAAGCTCTTCTTGGCTGCTCCGCATCAGGGCATGTGGCAGTAGTGGGGGTGTATGTTGAAGAACTACTTTTCAAGATGGGCAGGCAGAGATCCAGAGGTCTGCCTTTTGCTATGTGAATATGCTTGCTGCCTTCCAGACACGTCATGAATTGCGAGCTGCAGCTGAGGACTGAGCCCGGGTACTCCAGTATGGAGTGTTGGCATTGTTATGGGTGCCTATCTGATCCAATTGATCAAATGCTCACCACCTTCAGGTTAAACTATGAATTCCTTAAATATGTGAATATTAAAACTAAGACAATCATAAGGTATCAAATGATTTGTAACACGGATATATTGCATAATTTCCCTGATCACATACAATGTTTGCAACCAATGAAGATATTCTTAAAAGTTCCTATAGAACCCAACACAATGGTGCTGTGGCTCGCTGCTTATGGCCTGAGAAAGCCTTAGGACTCGGCACAACAGGGGATACCTGGAAGAAGTCCCTGGCTTTGGATTGGCTCAGTTCTGGCCATGTCGCCACTTGGAGTGAACCAGTGAATGCATCTTTGTCTCTCCTCTCTGTAAATCTCCCTTTCCAAACTTAAAAATTCCTATGGAGAGAGTTAAAGCATTCTATAGAAAAATTACTTCACAGTTTGCTCATAACATGCATTCCTATGAACTCCTTGAAGACTCCATGGTTGCATCTCTCCATGGTGTGTGCCTCCTATTTCATAACTTTCCTCACTTTTGGGTAATTTTCAAGAGTGTTTCTGGTTAAGCTGTACAGAAGTATTTTTACATTGATATAATAGTACTTAGTTTATGACACCGAAAGCAGGTGAAAAAACAGACAATGTCAAGCTTTTTCTTGTGTCTTTACCTAGTTTTATAGTGTTACGTTTTGCTTGCCCATTAATCCGTTTGAGTTCCATGTGCTTATAAGGTAGGGCTCAAATTTCACCCTGCATGTGGATATCTTGTTTTCATGGCACCATTTAATAAGGAGAATCTTTTCCCATCGTATGTTCTTGGGGCTCCTGCAGACGAACTGTAAATGTGTAGATCTATTTCTGGTTTTTGTTTTGTTTTACTGGCTTACACATTTTCCTGGTGATACTGTTTTGATTACTATAATTTTGTAATACACTTTGAATTTACCTGTAACTTCAACTCTAGACAGTGGGCCTGCAAAGGGCACAGATGATGTGGCCTTTCTGGATCCCCAAGAAAGCTGCTTCTATATTCTACCAGGGCAAGCAGACTGTCTATAGGATCTTCAATTTCCTGGGCCAGAACAAAGGCAGGGTTCAGACATTTCAGGATACTCAACTGAGTCTGAGGTCAGGAGAAAAGGAGTCACTAGAGACATGGACAAGCATGGCTCTTCCTAGGTCCTTTGGCAGATAATTGAGTAGGAGGGCCAAGACCATGGAAGACAGGGATACTTCTAGTGTAACCAAAACTGCATCTGGATATCGTACCTTCAGAGTCTAGGTCTGTTTTCCCAAAAGTGGGTTTTACAGGATGAAGCATGGAGAACTGGCAGTTTCCTCCTTGGATCCCAAAGTCTCTAATTTTACTTAAGTCTTGCTACCCAGTTCTTTTCGGCATAGGGAGACTCACATCATGGACCTGTTGCTCTGACATCCTGTTCATGTGATTCAAGTGGTTTTTGGATGAAGCTCATAATTTACACAAAGCTTGTATAGATCATATTATAATACAGGAATGAACTGGATGATCAGTACCCTTTTCCTTGGCTATTAAACAATATTAAAATGAGGAAATCTTAAATCTGTAACGTAAATTATAAAAAGGGAAGGGAAAGATCAATGAAGTTCTTATGAAGATAGATTTATATGAAGGACTTAGGTATAGAAAACATGGGACAAGCTGAAAGGATTAGAGGTAAAGAAATCAGAATAAATCTCAATGCTACAAAACAGATGTACAAAAATCAAGTTTGAGATACTTACAAGACTGAATTTAAAAATTCTGATGGCTACCTCTATTGTGTACAGCAGAAACAGCTAGAATGTAGTCTTAATGCAAAAATTCAGCTGAAACTGTAGTATTATTGACTATAATATAACTACTAGGTAACACAACCATGGATAAGGAAGGTACTATCACTAAAAATGACCAAGTAGTAACAGCAATTTAACCTTATTTTTGCATTAGCTGTTAGCTTTAAAACATGGAAGAGATTGGCAGAGCTATAGAATGAAGTCAATAAAATACAATGATAAGAGTTCAACACATCTTGAATAAAATGCCATAAATACATCAGTGGACAATAGTTAGCCAAATCACTCTTACAGATAAATTCTCAAGAATATTCACTAGGGCACAAACCTTGAACTAAACCAGTTTTAGAAAGATTTTGAGCTTTTGAAAATTAGAGATCTACTTAAAAAAATACATTTTAAAAGATGATGCATTAAAGTAATAGAAATGGTGACAAAATTACCACAGCCTCTTGGAGAAAAGCTAATAGCCTTAAACACCTTTTCATTATAAAATGATTAAACAATGAAACAAGTTAGGTTTATACTACTTTGCATTTTCTAATAAAGTGGATTATTTTTAAACCACACTTAAGATTTCTATTTTAATTCATAAACTGAGTCAATTATTGCAATTACAATAGATGCATCTTTCTTGGTCATATCAGAAGCAACATTCATAAAATGAGAAAGCTACAGTTTGACATAATTGATGTTTTATACACTATCAGTCCTATGCAAACTTCAAAAACCTAGGCAAAATGAATAAAAATCCCAGAATCGGACAACCAAAACAAGACACCAATGAATCCCCTAGCTGCCTGCAATAGAGGAGCCAGGCTGAAACTGGACTAGGGCTGTTCTGCATGCAGGTGGTAGACTCGAGCACAGGAACCGTCGGTGGCTGCCGCCCAGAGTACACACCAGAGGCTGGAATGTAAGTGAAGCGCAAACTCTGAACCCAAGTTTTCCAGTGTGGAATGTGGGCGTCTTGGCTGGTAGGCCAGGTGCTCTATCTTTAAAAACTCGGGTTTCTTCAGCTAAATCCTGTATCTGCAGCATATACTCGGACTCCCTCATGTTGAGATGCTGGAACTAAAGGGCCGAAGGGGACTACTGTAAACACAAAGGCATTTTCTGCCTTGCCAGGAGCTTGAATCTCCTGTTGTAGGACAGCATCTATAATGCTGTGGTAGGTAGGCTAACATGTCAGCTTTCAAGTATGACAACCTTTCAAGTTCATGGAATTATTGCAAAATATACAGAAGCATGTGGTAATCTACAACCATTTGATAAAAACTTACAGGAACTCCTGGAAAATGCAGCTTGAAAAACCATGAAATATTTCTTAAGTGACTTGTACCAAGATAAATTCCTACTAATCTATTATAAAATGTCTGAATAGGATCTAATTTGAGGCATGAAAAAGCATATTCCTAATGAATGCCTTGTTTCTGAGAAATGTGAATTCCAATAAAAGCTAGAACAGACATCAAATTCATAGGGAACAGAGAAAAATATGGTGAAATTGTCCCAACTTCTCAAAGCATCAATGTGCTAAAGAAATCGGTTTACAAATACTCCATTTTAAAGAAAGGATGAGGGCCCGGTGCAGCAGCCTAGTGGCTGAAGTCCTACGTTTGCATGCATGAGGATCCCATACGGGTACCAGTACATATCCCGGAAGCCCCACTTCTCATCCAGCTCCCTGCCTGTGACCTGAGAAAGTAGAGGATGGCCCAAAGCCTTGGGACCCTGCACCCATGTGGGAGACCTGGAGGAGACTCCAAGTTCCTGGCTTTGAATCAGCACAGCTCTGGTCTTTGTAGTCACTTAAGTTGAATCAATGGATGGAAGATCTTCCTCTCTCTCCTCCTTTCTATAGCTGACTTTCCAATACAAATCTTAAGGGATGAAACAAGGTTGAAGATGAAGCTGGTAGTATCAGATCAGCCATACAAATTCATAAAGAGAAAGTCTTATTCATGCCCTCAATGAACTAGCTGTCAAACTAACAGCAAACACCATAAGCATCTCAGTTGGCTCAGCTTACGCAATCCTGGCTGAAAAGTTTAAGTGCGCAAGATCTGATGGGTGCCAACACCACTGCTACCAGATCAACTTCAGACAAGATCGGAGCTTTCCATGGAAGTTCTAAATAAGTGAGATCAAAATCTTAGTGTTCGTTGAAAGAACTGTAACCAGAGATGGAGTGTAGCTTGATCAGACAATCCTGAAAGCGAAACAGAGATGGATACTAAGGTGTCATCAGTGCCGTTCAAGCAAATGTCCATCCACAGTAAAGTCATAACCAGGGTTATTTGGGGTGCTCATGGCATTTTGCTGATTCTTTCTAGAGGACCAAGGAATGACAACTGCTCATTCGGAGACTGTAGAAAGCAGGGTGACATTTTAGCAGCGGAGCGTGTGAGGAAGCTTAGCAGAGGGTCCTCCCCCACCATGACGATGACCCTGCTCCCTCTAGAGGAACAGGAGCGGCTTTGTGATTGTCTCAATGGGGAATCACTAGGTACCCGCCCTAGAGTCCTGACTTGACTCCTGTGATGCTTCTAAAGTTTTAAAAGGCATTCATTGTGTTTTTGGTTACTACAAAAATAATAGTCTTGACGTGGTTGCATTCCCAGGACCCAGTTCTGAAGGATGGATTGAGTGAGCAGTCTTATCACTTCCCACGAGTGTCTTGAACTCAGTGGTGCTTATGTTCTTTTAATTTCATCTTCTACAGTTATCTCCTTGTCTAAGGAAGCATTAAACAGCATTCATTTTAAAGCCAGTTGTTATAACTGATGTTATTTAGTGTTCAAGCCAAGATTTTTGAAAGAAAGCAGAGCCAGCTAATCAAACTCAAGTATCTAAAATCCGAAGCAAGCTATAAGAAACATTTAATACATGCGGTGTAAGAACAATATACAGTCTATTGCCAGTGTGTGTATATACAAGCAAATCAGAATAAACAACTAGAAAATGTAATTACTATTGTAAACGATGTCTTCACTTTCCTCAGAATATCGAATGTTTAATGTCGGTGAATCATAGCCTCTACATGGAAGATCAACCTAAATTAAGACATTGAAATGATCTAAATGAAAATGTTAAATGAGTTTATTAATGGCTTAATAGTTCTCAAATAACTCTACTTTTGTGGGAATACAAAAGAGACAAGTGTGTTCTCTAATGAACTGACCCAGGGAGCATTTCAGCGTGGGTAAAATCACCAGTGACTTGTAGCGGGTAGTATGAGCAAGACTGACCAGTTGAAATATAGAATTCTGATTTTTTAAAGACCGTGACAGGAGAGTGCCATGTTATGGGTAAATTTTCAATATATTTGGAAAGTTTTAATGCTGTAGAAGAAGATGAAATTTAATATCTATAATATCAAATAACAACACATAAAATAAAGAATCTGCCAATATTTTGAGTCTTAATCTTGCCTTGTTACTGGATATTCAGGTCTAACACACTGACTGTAGAAGGATATTGGTATACTTGATTGTGTTAAAATTAAAAACTCTATCACAGAAATGTCATACTTTATAAATACTGAAAGCTGATCTACAAAACATAAGACCTCACAAATAAAGTAACAAATAGACAAATTACAAGATAATGAATCCTTCAGAGGGTGTAAGCTGACATTCCGTACTGACCAAAGGTGTGGATGAAAGATGCCGAGAACATTGTCTGAAAATACTGAGAATTGAAAGCTACAAGAACCACAGATTCATAGCTTACAGATGGAAATATGAATTGGTATAATCCAGTGCACAGACAGCACAGTGTTCAAGAGTCCTTGTGCATCTGCAAGAGGGTGACTTCTGGTTCGCAAAGCACTTGACATTATCTTATAGATCTGAGTTTTCAAGCTATTACCCAAATGGATTTGAATCTCCCCTTTTTCTGGCTAGATGACACATCCTGTAGGTCAAATTGTGGCCAAAGAGAAAAGAAGTGGCATGTCTTCTCCATGCCACACAGCTGAAAGACAGATGCCAGCTTTCTCAGACCTCTGCTTCCCTCTGGCCCACTGTCAGCTTCTGATGGAGCAGGGACTCCAGCCCAGGTCCTTGAGTGATTCTAATGAACAGAATTCAAAGGGCACACAACCTGGGTGGAAGAGGAATGTTTACAGTGTTAAGCTGCAGAAATGTTAGTCTTACTGCATTGGCATCCAACACCCTGTTCTGATGAATGCCAATGCAGTAAAGGTGTGCCAACTCCTTACTGTTTGTGGTAACTTTAGAGACCACTCAGCTGCCCGATGTGGAAGAGGACTGAATGAACTGCTGGAATAACCTCATGAGAAGTGACTCAGCAGTGGAAGTAAAAGCAGAATCACACACAATACACGTGAACCCTGGCAATGTAAAAAGGCAAATCCAGAAAACATATATAACTTAACTAGTGTCCATAATATATTACATGTACATATCAATATGTCCTTATAAAATTTTTTAAAACCTAAATTTCGAACTATGCCTAAAAAATATCTGTAGGTATAAGCTTATGGCTATAATTATACAAAACAGAAAAATTAAAAATGCAGGACTCTATTGAGGCATGACAAGCTATAAAATCAAATAGATGAATCTGCATTGTCAGATGTAGGTTATTGTCGAATTATTTTGGAAATCAGAACTGGAAATGTCGCAGAGGGAAGAATATGATTTAAAAATACCTAAATTGAATGCTTTATGAACAACACTAATCCACAACCCAATCTCATCTGCCTAAAATGTCAATCTATTAACATCTCTGAAAGGAGGGGCGTGTATGTGGAGGCATTCTCAGTCACCCAGGAATTGAGCTAAAACACAGATGCGTACCTCATTCCAGTTCTTTCTTGATAGGGTCTGAATCAACTTCGGTTAGGACATTGTATTTCTTCTGCAAGGATCTTCATTATACACCACTGTCAATCACTGACCAGGAGATAATTTCTTGCATGAGACAAGATGACTAAACTGACTTCCAGGAACTGAAGATAAAGTGCACAAGGATGCCCTGAAGGTGGGGAATCCATTTGCTGGGACAGGTGGGCAAATAAATGGGTATGACGGAAGCTAAGGGAAGGCTCTTCATCCAGACTGGTTAATCCAAGAGTGACTTCCCACTTGGCACTTAAGGTGTAAATAGGAACTGTCCAGGAAAGGATTGAAATGACAAGCAGGGGGGTTGAAGATAGAAAGACTATGACCCAATAAAGCCATATGTGTATGAACTCCAATGAAAGCTGTGTTGAGCAACTATAAGGTTCGTCTAGCTAGGCTGAAAAGAACAAAGTAAAAGAAGGACAGTGTGAGAATCATGTGGGGTCTGTGGAATCCAGATTTTGGCCTGAGGGCGGTTTGTTGCTTTAGAGTATGTTAATCAAAGGAGTGGCATCAGAGTAGCATCAGATCTGTTAGACAAGTGCCTTTGGGCTGCTAATGTGCTGGGAGGTCATTTAGAAAACTGGATAGGGTGTCCAGAGTTCTCACAGGAAGGCAAGTTGTGGCAAGAGTAGGAAATGATGGGATAATGCTAGCAACTGCAGAATTCTTTTAAGAATTATTGGAAAGGTCAATTTACAGAGGAACGACAGAGAATGATCTTCCATTCACGGGTTTACTCTGTAAATGGTCACAATGGGCAGAGCCAGGAGCTGTTTTTGGGTCTCCCAAGGCTTTGGATCATCTCCACTGCTTTCCTAAACTATAAACAGGGAGCTAAGTTAGAAGTGAAGCAGCCAGGACAATGAACTAGTGTCCATAAGTGATGCCAGCACTTGTAGGCTGAGAATTAGTTGACCCATTGCACTGGTCCTGCAATTGTAAAAATCTTAACACAGCAAGCCATAGAGCTAAAGTGAGGAATGTTGAGCAACAAGAGACCACTGAACACAAGCCAGGACTATTGTACACTGTGTCCACTGCCAAAACAAGATCACAGGAAGCGATGGGGTACCCTCAAGTATCATTCCTTTTACTTTCTTGCCTGTGCTTCCCGGTAGGCAAACCCAACTAGGAGACAATGATGGAAACTGGATGGAATAGTCCATCTGAAGGCGAACTGCCTGGGGTCATCGTAGGCTGTGAAAGAGCCAATGAAAACTTGAATAGGATGCTTGTGAACTAAGTTGTCTCTTTGCCCCCATTCATGTGCTGAAGCCTTAACCCTCAATGTGATCAGTATGATCACATTTGAAGATTAGAATTAAGCCGTGGGCACAATGCCTTGTGACAGGATTAATGTCCTTAGAATAAAAACAGCACCCCCTCTCTTTCTCCACATAGAAAGGCAGTTGTGTGTAAGCTGGAAAGAATATTGTCATTAGAAATCAAACCTGCTTACATCTTCACCTTGGACTTGGCTTCAGCAGGGATACGCATTTGTCACTCTGCCACTGGTCCATGTTTTGTTATGTCAGCTAAAACAGGCTTCCGTGGTAATCCTAGTGGTATAGTGGCCTGGAGTAGGGCACAGACCAGATGAGAAACATGAAGATTTGAAAACCTTTAGAAATGAACGCACAAGAAAACTCATTTTCCATCTGGGTGGAAGCAGGTGGCCACAGGATCCTTTTTATTGCCCTTTCAGCACACTCTTTCACTCATCCCCAAGACGAGCGTAATAAGTGTCCTGAATTGGACTTTGACATCCACAGGGCCATACTTCAGTTGGAGTGTCACTTGATGCTCTTGCACCATAAATTTTGTCATTTCAGATTTCCACAATAGACATGGTCTTTGTGTAGGATTTTTGAATGGACAAGGGCCTCTCCCACACTCAGATCATGTATTACGCACAGTGTTGCTGAGCTTGTGGTTCTGCTCTATAGACCAAATCTCCTCCGGAGGTAAAGGCTTAGATCTGTAGGATTGGAAACAGGGAAAAATCTCTAGTACAGATCCAAACCAAACTCTAACTGAACTTTGTAGTTTGATTTGCACCTGGATGCTCTGGTGTTTGTCTTTCAGTTGGTTATGAGAGGGCAGAAATAATGCCAAAAATGATGTCCCAAAGACTCCAGTATTAGTTCAGGGTTGTCCATACAGGCCATTGTGGGGTCCAATTCACATGGGCTTCTGACTGAGGCTCCCTATTCAACCGATCCATGCCCACTAGTGTCCCACAAAGCAGGGAGAACATTTAGATGGTGGTCAATTGAAAGGTTGTCTTTGTGCCCACAAAAAATGCTGCAAATGAGTTGTCACTCATTTCACAAATGATTTGGAAAGATAATCAATAGTCATGGAAGGTCTCTAGTGAATTGATAATTAGAGCTATAAAAACACAGCTGATGAGAGTATTAGAGAAATGTGTGTATGGTCACTTCTGTGTTATAAAATTTACCTTTTGTCTGCTACACCATGACAGCACTAACACAAAACTCTTTGGAATAAGAGGCAGCACCAACCCAGAGAATCAACAAACAGTACAGACCAGACCAGGAAAAAAGGTCTTGCCAAAGGATACACCAATTTCCCAGTCTCGGGAATTGACAATATCTTGCCATGTCATGCGTCTCCACTTGAAGTAATATTGTAAACTTAATTGCCTTCTAACCACTTCATTCATGACTTTTTCCAAAAGTGATTCACTATGCATATCAATCATTTGCAATCTATAAAACCATTTTTTATGAAAAGAATCTTCTTGGAAGAGAAGTGTTTGATTAAAGCTGGTTAATTCAGGTACTGGAATACTAAAATACTAGAACCTTCTCTACATCCCAAGGAAAATGATTATTTCTATCTATGGGCATAACATTTAAATACACAGAAGTAACTGAGCTGTGAACAGGGGAATTCATTATAAGGAGCCAAAAATCACAATGTCTTTGTCTTGGTCTCTGTCCTGGAGACCAAGACAATCTAAAATTGGAACACATGTAGTTTATTTCGGATGTCATCCTAGGAAAGACTGGAGTTTCAGGAGTCCCATTATGGGACCATTATGCAAGAAATGTACCCTCCATAAGCCATTCCTCTTCCTCACTCAATCTCATTATAGAAATGTCCCCATTATCATACACAGGAAGAGATTCCCCCACTGATTCACGCGTGACATTAGTGGAGGGCTACTAGTGAGCTATCTGTTTTGATTGTGTTTGAGGACAGAAGGAGGCAACATGCCTTGGCTGAAAAACAGGTGCTGGGAGATGGATGTCAAAACAGCATTCACTGACATTGGAGGGCCGGAGGATCCTCAGCAGGGCACCAGGAATGTTTGCTTGCACTCAGTCTTCTCTGTCGTCACATAGAGGGACCGGGTAGGGTGAACACCCAAATAATAGCAGACAGAAGCATTCGCTACTTCTGTGTCTCAAATAATTTATGAAGCCCCAAAACTTGCCTTAGACTCACTGAATCTGAATCTCCTACCCTGAGAAGGGAGTCAATACCTTTAAGAAGCAACTGAAGTGATTTACACTTGACCTAGGTCCAAGGTTCTCAAATTTTTGCTGTACCTCAAGATCACCAATAGTTTCTAAGGTTCACAGTGGATAGGTAACCTGTCCATGAACAACTCCAGAATCCAAGAGAGCTGGGCAACGGAATGGCTTGACTTGCAGGTGATTCCAGCATTCAGCTAAACTTGAACCAGTGACCTGACTTACTAAAACATGAAACTGTTCAGTGATTTAGAGAAACTGGGTTTCTCTTTATTAGAGTTGTTAACCCACCTTTTCCCCCACCACTAAAAGCTTTAAATAAGAAAACCAAACTGAACTCTAAAAGATGAAAATGCAGGAATGCAGGGACCAAACAGCTCAGTTTGTTTTTTGTTCAATATTCTTGACTGTTTAGTGCCAACATCCAATTTAACAGGTCAATCTTAAATAGTAATAAGATGTGTGTAACCCAAACATCCCAGATATCCCCACTGCCTGATATAAGCAGCTTTTTAAAACTGTATAAATTTTTCATTTCTAAAAATCCAATATCCTAGTGTCCTGACTATCCTTCTATTTATGAATTGTTGGCAAAAATGTAAATATCTATTGCCGTGAGTTCTTTTGGTGTTATTTATTGTCTAAGAATTTAGAAGTCATAGAAACCATGTATAAAAACCACAAGCTTTTCACAAGAAGAAAATAAAACATCATGCATTTGTAGGTGGCACAAGTGGGGATAGACTTCCTAGAGTCAGCTCAATATCCACAAGTACATGAAAATGTTACCAACCACAGCACACACATTTTGGGAATTGAGCACATATATTGCTACAGCTGTGTACCTTTGCTACAATTTACTCATTTTTAATATTTGAGAAGCTCTCATAGGCAATGGGATGCCATGGCTAAGTCTCAAGAACTGTTCTTCACATTCAAAGTATTTAGCTTTGTAAAAATTATTTAAAATGTATTGAGCCCTTTTCGGTCATTGCAGTGCACCCTGTATGATGTTCATAGACAGCCCTACTTCCGGGAAAGAATAAAGTTAACACACACACTGTTCTCTGCGCAATAAAGCCATGTGAGAAACCCAACAGTTGGTTTCTTCCGATCCAATGTATTACAGAGCAATAAATGAGTTTAGATCAATGAGCTTTCACCTTATTTTATTGCATTTTTAAAAAAATCTTAAAACCACATTTTAAAGGAAAATTATCTCTTGGAAGGAGATTTCTGCCAAATATGAATCTGATTCAATTGCACCAAGAACCTAAGTTTAGTTTGATTCTTCCTGGAGGCAAAAATCATTTGCTTCACGTGTTGTACGTTTTCATCTTTCGTTGTGCTCCAAACCGTCCAGTAAAGACTTAGATATTTAGGGTAATAGTCTATATTCTTCTCATACCATAGTTT
This sequence comes from Ochotona curzoniae, assembly GCF_017591425.1. NCBI lineage: Eukaryota > Metazoa > Chordata > Mammalia > Lagomorpha > Ochotonidae > Ochotona > Ochotona curzoniae. The sequence goes on along the minus strand of NW_024466004.1, from coordinate 5,685,214 downwards.
TGACCTAATGCAAAGGAAATCCTTTCCTGAAACGCTGCTTGAAATAATCCTAACAGGCAAAACAAGACACTTACGTGTTTAGCTCTGCCTGAATTGCCCTATTCTGGAAACATCTTCCATTTCTGGTTCCTTTTTTTAAAAAGAAAAAGCACTAAAATACAGCATGCCTATCAAGAAATGCACATCAGGATATAGATAAATCATTTGGGGCCCTCTGGCATACTCAATGAGCACTTAACAGTCTTTACTATTTCCTCTCCATTTATTTCATGCTGGAAGCAAGAATGTACTGTGACTTACATGGTACAACTTGGTGAGGCAATGTTTAAACACTAAATAATATGACATCCACACAGTTCTTATATTCCCTATATTCCAAAAATAAGGAAATGTGATAAGGGAAAGGGTTTGGGCCAGACTTATTTCATGTAGTATAATTTCCAGTTGCATCCATTTTGTTGTAGGTGTCAGGACCTCATCAGTTTTATGGCCAAGTAATATTGCATCACATATATAAACCATATTGTCATTATCCAATCATAAGTTTATGGACCTCTAAGTCATTCTGTATCTGAGGGTATGAACTGATGAGCTCTAAACAGGAGTGCAGGTATCTTTCATGTGTTGGTTTCATCTCCTTTGGCTGTATTCCCAGAAGTGGGGCTAGGCTAGCAGGGTTACATGGTGGTGGATCTGAAGTTTTCTGAAGTGTCTCCCTACTGTTTTCCATTATGCCTGTACCATTCTGCTTTGACTCTGGTCCATGCTGAGTACTGATCAAACAGGCACAAGTGTACAACCTGGAACGTAACAGGTGCAAGACTGAGCGAAAGTCGGATGGTTTCTGTACTCCTGATAATATGTAAAAGCTCCCCTTTCTTGCCATCTTACTCGAGAGCCCCATGTTTATCCTGCCCTTCCTATCATCTCCCAGGTTTAGTCAGTTATGGAGGAACCAGTACAGGTATTTCGGAAGGGATTTCACTCAGTGGGGATCCAATCTGCCCCTGCTTCTGTGAGACGGAACAATCATATCTACCTCCTTCATACCTGATTTCCTGGGAAAGCTTCTCATGCTCTCAACACCCAAACTCCAGAAAAGGGTTCTCCTGAGACCCAAAGTCTCCACCTGTATCAGTTGCTCTTGAACAGGTCTTCCCTTCTTTGTACTGTTGGGGGAGGGTGGGTGGGACTCGAACCTCAGAACTCTCTCCACCATTATCTATGCTTGCCTCCCAAATTCCCCTACCCCACTGGAACTGCTCTCTAAACTCATTAAGCAAAAACCCACTAGGTACATTTGGCAAGTGCCCAGCTCAACCAACAAAATACTCAACAGTTAAGCAATATTAATACAGGTATGTGCAATAGTGAAAATGGAAGTCTCCATTATAAATCTGCCTAATCACTTTCTTCCATCTCCTGAAAAGAGTTGAAAAGCATGCTGTATTTATCAGGTTCCAGGGCCTGCCTCTTGGACCAAAAATGCAGAACCAAGAGGCTATTGCTTTAAGTTCTGGAATTTTGGGGTGGTCCCAGGATACAGAGAGGCGTTAGTCTCTTTTTTTTTAAAGATTTATTTTTATTATTTTTTATTGGAAAGGCGGATATACAGAGAGGAGAGACAGAGAGGAAAATCTTCTGTCCAATGATTCACTCCCCAAGTGAGCACAACGGCTGATACTATGCCGGTCTAAAGCCAGGAGCCTCTTCCAGGTCTCCCAAGTGGGTGCAGGGTCCCAAAGCTTTGGGTGGCCTCGACTGCTTTCCTGGGCCACAGGCAGGGAGCTGGAAGGGAAGCGGGGCTGCCGGGATAGAACCAGCGCCCATATGGGATCCCAGGCGTGCAAGGCAAGGACCTTAACCACTGCACCACCGCGCCGGGCCCAAGGTGTTAGTCTCTTAATGCTCACTTATATTTTCATCTACCAAAAAAGTGTAGCAGCAAACGAATAACATTGTGAAAGAACACACAAACCAATTAGGTATAACCTAGACAATAATTTCATAGGAATAACTACCGTTTCATATACACTACACAGTTTATGATATGTGTTTAATGATGTGATAAGGGCATCTACCATCACCTACGGTCTGTTCTTAGAGAGGCAGAGGAAGAGACCCACAGACACGTGAGCAATGAGGTGACACTCCTTGTCAAATCTGCAGAGCCTACTCCTCAAATGGTCTGATGAGCTAAAGTGAGTCACACTAGTCAATCCCAGAATGGGCCCTCCTCATACGTGGCGAGTAAGAATAAAAGACCAAAGAGGGAACTTAAGCGAGCCATCAGGGTAGCTCCATATGAGAGGACTTGTAGAAATATCCACAAAAGTCACACCTCTCAAAATTAAAGAACACACCAACTTTGCTCATTGCAGTCTTTACAATGTGAGCCATCACAGGGGAGATGGGTAGGAGTCTGTAGTGTCTCTCCTCCTTCCAACAAAGAAGATACTTAAAAATACTTAAGCCCCTAGCAGATTAAAATAGCCACTATCTCCTATAGTCCCTGGAGCTCAAGAACTTAATCATAGCTTTGTTGGGTGAGTTGATAACTGGGACACCTAGGATCCAAGGCTACAGGGTCACTCCTAAGGGTGCTGGCAGGCTTGGTTTAACTGGGGACTATCAGAAGGCCCAGATTCAATGTTCAAAGACGTGACTGACTTCTCCCAGAACAGGTGATCCAAGAAGAACCACTTGCAAGATAGAAAAATGCAATGTCTTTTAACAGTTCCCGATTCCCACATGCTCTCAGGCATGAAGCCCAATCCCATTACAAAGTGGAAGAATACTTACCATTCTATTAAGCTTTCACAGAGTAGTTCACTTTACAAATGAAGCAGCAGTTGTTTCATTCAGCTCCTTCCATGGGCTTCTCCAAGGAACATTGTGAACTGGAAAGATGAGTAATATTATGGGGTTCCATGGAAATACGGTCAAATGCTATTAAACTATAATTGTGGCAGATCAAGTGAGTTCAGAGTTTAAAGTCAGACTATCGAATACTGGGTCTCTGTATAGCTGGTCTAAGATCTTAACATGAATTGTGTCTAGATCTGCTCTTGACCTGCATTAGAATCATTTTCCCAAGGGTCAAAGGAGAATCACTCTGGGATAATAGATTGTGGAAATGGCTGTACGAGTAATGAGCCCTCACAGGCAGAGCTCATCCAAAAAGAGAAGGGCTCTCTCCTGGGCCAGAATTAGTGCAATTAAAAACAAGTCCTCTAATGTTTGGGTGCAATGGCTTTTTTGCTAGCTCAACTCCTCTATCTATAATTTATTCTCAATTGCTGCTCCAGGACTCTGCTCCTCCAGGGAAACTATAGTTTTGAAACTGCTCTGAAAAAAAAAAAGGGGGGATTTCAGTCCTGCCTTTGAGGTAGGGAAATTAGTCAAGGTCTGAAAAATCTGAATGCTAAAATAAGATTTTATAGTGAGCCAGAGGCCCTGGTGTATTTCACCGAGTTTTGAAGCATGCAATAGGAACAATCTGTGGTATTGGGGTTAAAAAACGTTTTCCCCCTTGTTCTCTTATAATCGTCTGGAACATTTCACTTGTGGTTACCAAACTGTATGGGGATTTCCTCACACATACAACTAATTCTGCACTGGATACCAACTAAATTTTTTGTAATTCGACCATGATGCTATCTAACTGGAGATGAGGTCAGACATCACTGGCTAAGGGTTCAGCTGCACAAGACAACTCCCCACTTCAGTGCCAATTGCAATTACTGGGTTGTCACCTATTCATCTGACCAGCTTGGTTGTGTATTGAGTTCCTATCATCCTTCGATGTGGTTGACTTTTGAAAGCAAATGACTGAACTCAGGGAAACACACATGCATTTATTCATTTTACTGATAAGAACACAGATCAATGGGATGGAGGAAAGGCACAAGATCAGGCTTACAAAATGGGTGCAAGCTTTTATGCTCTCCAGGTGACCAACCCTCCACACACACACCACCAGGCAATACATACTTTGAGATATCCAGAAACTCCCTGAACCTAGTCCTCTGAGCTTCTGGCTGAGGCATGAGTGAGTCATTGGCCAGTACTAACCACCTTATCTCTAGCCCTCTTCCCTCTGCAGAGACTGGAGGGTAAGGCTGGAACTATCAGCCCTCTAATACTGCTCTGGTCTCCTCCAGATCCTGAATCTATCCAATGACCAGTAGTCCTTAGGATATGAAGGATACTTTTATCACTCAGATGGTTACATGGATTTTTTTTTTATTGTTGCTTACATTGTATTATGTAGTACAGTTTTATAGGCGCTGGGGATTCCCCCCACCCCTCCCATACCCCTCCCCCCATGGTGGATTCCTCCACCTTGTTGCATAACCATAGTTCATGGATTTTTAGCATGTGTTTATACACGGGTTCCAGAACAATAGGAGGGAGACCAAATATTTAACAGTATTGCAGGCTCTGTTTTTTTACATTAGAATTCTGTAAGACATAGGCAAGCAGCACATGCTAAAGGTCGGAGAGTTCATTGGGTCTCTTACTGTGTTAATGTTGCACCTAAGGATAGGCTAGATTATACTGTGATGATACAACTTCCAATTTTTGGAGCAAATTATGCTTTATGGCCATAGGAGATGGACTACAAGTTCTACTCATTACAATCAGCAAGGAAGCCCAGTCTGAAGTATCTACCACCTGTAGTTGGCAGATCACAATAGTAGTTGGCAGGGGAAAGAACCACTGGAGTCTCTCATAAGTCAAATGTTTAGCTCAAATAGATGCACCTCCTGTATAGTCATCTCCATTCATAATTGGCTGAATTGCATGATACACTCAGCCATTAGGGACAAGAAATTATAGTCCTTTAGGTATCTAGAGTGGGGAAGGAGAGTGAACAGCACTATTAACTACCACAACTGGAATCCTATTGATGAAAACCCAGATGTTCTCTTGCTTTCCCTGGTGCTTGAATTCCCCCAGACAACCCTTCATCTGTTAGTGTCTACAGATGGCAACAGCCATGTGAATCTAGAGACTATAGTATGTACTACATTCTGAAAGCATCACTCTTTCTTAGGAAATGCTATCCTCACTATGAGTCCAGATTTGATGGTCTAACTTTCAGGAGTCCTGTTTACCATTTGGTAAAGTAGAACAAATGACTCAAAATTGGAATTGATTCAACAGTGTGGGTGCTGAAATGATTTCATACACTCCAATAAAACTGGCAGCAGAGACTTGTTGAGCATGAAGTTAGGGTCACAGAAGGAAGCAGGTGTGACTTTAGAGGTGTGGGTGGGATTCAGAGAAGCCACAAAACTGTTAACTCAGTTATGGTAAAAAGTCTCAGCATGAACCAAACGGGTATTGCGTCTAAATAATAAAGGAGAGGAGGCTGAGATCTCAGCCTTGAAAGCTAGACCTGGGAACAAGGGACTGTGGCACAGAACCTCTAGCTTTTCAAGTGCACCAATACTGCCCAAAATGTGACCCAAAGCAAGAAGGCAATGAAGAAATCCTCTCCCCACCTGTCAATTAGTGATTTGTTTTCACTAGCTGAACCTGACAAAATCAGCTTGCAAAGAACTCCAGTTAATCAGGTTTAGGGCAGAGAAAAGGACAGGAAATGATTTGAGAAAGATGGCGAGGGCCAGGGGCAAGGTAATAAGCAGAATCAACACAGTGATGCTGTTTGTAGCAAGGACTGGAGAAAATAGGAAATTTACTGTAACTTTCAGCCTAAAATTTTCATTGAGACTTTGAAATTTGCTCAAATGGGGAGTTCCTTTCCTCTGCAAAAATAAATGAGGAATTTGCTAATGGAGGAGATATCTTTCGGGGTAATCTAATAGGGAGAGGGCCCTATGGTTTCCATCTGGGATATTCTTTATATATTCGACATTGTAGATGTGCATCTTAGCTTTACTACTTCAGTAAGCTAGAGCCTATAACTAGGAATGATTTAAGTTGAGAAATAGAGGGCCAATGTTTGGCACCTCTGAATGTGGGCTAAGTATATTATTAGTCTACCGCCTTTAGAAGCCTCTAAAAACAGTGAAATTGTCTTTCCTCTCATCCTACTGACTCATAAATATTAGTGATAAGTGTTAGGAAGCAGACATGAGGATTTTAATTCACGACTATTAGTCCCACTGACCATGCTGACAACTGGTTGACCATAGACTTGAGTTAGGCTTCCAAAAACTTGACTCCCTGGGCAAACAACACAACATCGACAAACGCGGAGAAGATATTTCTGTCACTTGTCCTATTCCTTCTTAACACCTAATTGCCACCCAGAGGGGACCTGCTACCCAACCAAAATCTCAAATTGAGAATCGTGAGTCAGGGTAGAGGCTGGGCCCATTGGGTGGCCTGGCTGTGTCAAGTGGAATGGAAGAGATCTCTAGAAGATTTCCTGATCTTTATGTGGGTGACTTCACCAAATGCCTTGTTTCAATGGAAGTCTACTCTTGAGTGTTGATTGGATTTATGAAGAGGGCACCTTTACGAAGAGGCTTGTGATGCAGAACTTTGTTGAAGGTCATAATGTGTGAGGAGTCAGACTGGGTAGTAGGCAGTTAGGGCATTCTGGGTCCCTCAACCATTTTTTTTAAAAGATAAAATGGCATTTTCCCCACCATGTCTTGGATTTAGCAGAGCACCTTTCTTCCAAGAGACACGGTGACATTAACTTACCAATTCCCCACCGGAAGTGTCATCCATTGTCCGGCCAATGTGGGGGAGGGCCTCAGACTGGTCTCCTTATTGAACAGCGACCAAGGAAGTAGCATATCTGATACCTTTCTGGCCTTGTTTTCTCAAACGGTACCATGGGGACCAGGGATTTCCTTTTGGAGAAACCCCTTTGAATAAAGCTTTAAAAAGATCCCAACACCCCTATGTACCGGTCTTACCTATCTCAGAGCCCTCTCCAGTCACTAGGACGGGAGCCTCCTTTCTCAGCTTTTCTAATCTTGCTTTAAACTGTGTCCGCATGAAAATTCTTTCCTGTGAGACAAGAATTAAGGTTGCTGCCGTATTTGGGGTCAAAAACCCTTCAACAGTGTGTTGCTGACTGCTATAGTATAATTTTGCTCCCCAATTCCTGCAGCTATTTAGACCCCAGAGTTGCAAAATAATGCATAAAAGAGGGAAGGTGCTTGGTCCAAGCATGATGCCTGAATTGACAAGTTTGGACTAGGCTGCTAGGAAATGACACCATGAGGGAATTAACAGTGGTTTTCTGAAGAGACATGTGGACCATGTATCCCCTAGCTCTGCTTCCTGGGGATTTCACCCTGGGCTCCCTCCTCTCCATGCCATTCACCGCTCTCATTAGATGCCAGATTAACAGGGCCCCCTGATCTCAAGCTGGGAGCCTCCAAAGTTACAAGCCGAAGTTTCCTTCATAACTAGCTCCTATCAGGTATTTAAATTGTAACAACAAATACATGGACCTACCTAGTAATACAGAAAACTTTTGCATTTAATTTGACTTCATTTTTCATACATATGCTGTCTCAGTATCTAGGGAGCAGAAGTGTTACCACCTCAGAACCTTCTCCCACCCAGCAACCATTTTTCTCTTGTTAAGAACACTTTGAAAATGCTTCCTCCCCATCTCCAGCCAGTTTGGAAGAATGTCGATAACAGGTTATAGCATAGGTTTATGAACAGTCAGCAATGGTAAAGGATTCACTGTGCTTTGTGTGCTTTTTTGTTTTTAACTGAATCCTACTGAAGAGTTCCTTTTCTGGTAGTAAATTTAAAGTTGGTTCAAAGAGCAATGAGACAAGAAGCCCCATCCCCAACCAGAAGGATAGAATCAGTGTTCCATAGGAGAAAAGTAATTCAACACTTACAACTCAGAGAAATCAAGAATGTTCCAGAGTTCACATAATCCCTACTCACCCAACCTCCCCTAGCTGCACTCATGCCCTTCCTAAAGCCAATAACATTTCATCATTGTCCGTGGCAGACTTAATTGGATTTCTGTCACAAGAGAGCACCGACTGATTTAATAAGGGGATTAAAGGCAGTTGTGTGGGCATTTCTGGGTCTCTGGCTATCACACCCCCTTCGTCCTAAATTCTTAACAGCACAGATTAGGACAGAGTCAGCTTCAGCCAACCCTTTCCAAGTGGGTCATGGGAAGCTTGCTAGGGAAACATTACCTATCAAAGGCACAGGTTTCCAGAACGCAAAGCAGTATTTAAGGAGCTTTGAGTAACAGACTTCACTGAAAAGGGAATTCTACACACAGTGAATACCCCACAAGACGAGCCACAGCATTTGAAGTTGAGCACGTGGGCGATGGGGAGCCGCAGCGTCTACCATGCAGGATCCCGAGCCTCCTGACAATCGAACCCACTGATCTGCCTTGAACTACCCTTGTCTTAAACATCTCATCTCTTCTATCTACTTAAGGTGTCTAGTGCTGTTGTAGGGTTTATGACCCAGAATACGGCAGCAACCTCAATTCTTGTCTCGCAGGAAAGAATTTTCATGCGGACACAGTTTAGTTTTAAAGCAGGATGTATTAGAAAAGCTGAGGAAGGAGGCTTCCATCCTAGTGATGGGAGGGGGCTTTGAGATAGAAAAGACCAGTACCTCCTGCCATAGGAGCTGTATTAATGGTGGGGAAAGCATCTTTTAAAGGTTCCCCTCGAAGATGTTTCTCCATAAACAAGGAGAATTCCTGGCTTCCATGGTACCTGGCCTTGGGACAAAAGAGCCAGAAAGGTGTCACTGGCCAACTTCCTTGGTCCCTTTCACCAGTCTGAAGCCTTCCCCCTCGGCAATGGCCAGAGACAGAACTGGGCTGACACTTCAGGTGGGGAATTTGTATGTTAATGTTGCCCTTGTCTCTTGGGGAAGCCTGTTCTTGATATGTTAAAATATGCACTTGACTCAAGAGAGATGTGCTCTGGTGAATCCAAGACATGGTGGGGAAAATACTTTTATATTTGAAAAAACAAATGATGACTCAGGGAGCCAGAATGCCCTAACTGCCTACTACCTAGTCTAACTCCTCTCTCAGTGGTAGAAGGCAAATCTCTGCTCATTGCATTATACTAATCTGAGGCAAGAGAATGGAGCAGCGCTGGCCATGGAAGATGGAGGAGGCACATCTAAGTTCACCCATCTTTCCATCTGAAATGACAATGCCCACCCAGCCCAAGCAAAGTGTCCTTATGCAACTTTTGCTGACTCATGGACTAACCAACACCGCCATCTAGTGGCACCCGTGAGAAGCCATCTCACAGGATCACCCCAGCCTTTGCACCTCAGCAACCTGAGGAGTTGATCCTCCATCTTAGTGTGGTCTCTCTGATTACTCATGAAAACAAGACTCCAACCAGCAAGCTGTGTTTAGTTACCAGCCTCTGTAACCCATACCAAAACCATGACAACCGTCTCTTGAATCCCTCAAATTGTTTTCCACCTAAGGTAACACTGTCTCAACGTGATATTTCAATGGGTTCCCCACTGTATTTTCAATGGCCTTCAGCTCCCTCCCCAGTAATTTTGGCAATTACAATGTCATTTGACAACTCCAGTCATCTTGGGATTTTGAGCTTACTGGGATAATGTATGCTTCTGTACTTCACAAATATTACACACATTCCCCCCATGCCTGATGAGCTAAAAAGTTCAGGTGATGTTGAGGACACTGACAGCTTTATGGAAAGGGGCATCACAAGCTGTCCTCTCATGGATGAACCGAGGCCACCACTGACTATTCCTCAGTTCTTTTTACTGAGACGTGACCCCTTTGATCTTCACCCACCATCATCAGTTATCCTTATGCCCATCACTTAAATACAGCCTATGAACATTTTAAGAAGGGCTTATGCTCTGCAGACCCCAGGCTAACCAGTATTCCTATTGGTATCAAACTCAGAAGAGCAGCACACCTAATAGCAACTTGTGACCCAATATACCACAGAAAGTTCTTCCCTCCCACCCTGCTTATGTTACCCACAAGGCTGGGTCTAAGACCAGCCAGAAGAACCAGAGGAGCCCCACCTGACTGTCCCTTGTCATGAGGAAGGTACTGATGATGTAAGATCATCAGGCCCAGGCTCCTACCCTTACCCATCAAGGATTTTAGAACCCACACACTTCTTGACCTTTATTCATTCGCCACGTGCTATTCTGCGTAGAACCCAATGGAAGGAGAAAGGTGTAGGAGAGCGAGGAGGACGACGGAGAACACCATCAAAAATCCCATGAGAAAAGGAGAAGTTACAATCTCAACATGGCACCCAGATGTCTTCTACACAATGTGGAACTGAAATTGTTGAAATGGACTGACCTGGTCTCCATTCAGTTCTACCAAAATTGAAAACAGTGAAGTGATTTTGGTTTGGTTTTATGTCCATGGCTATGTATTTTGCAAGGTTATGGTTATTGGTTTAAATCACAAAAATGTTCTGCCTGTTACAGGAATGCTAGACCCTGCTTTAAGAATGTCAGCCTATCCTTGGCATGGTAGTATAATTGCTAAAGTCATACCTTTGTGTGCGTCAAGATTCTATATGGGCTCCAGTTTGAATCCTGGCTGCTCCACTTTCCATCCAGATCCCTGCTTGTGGCCTGGGAAAAGCGGTAGAGAATGGCCCAAAGCCTTGGGACCAGCATGCATATGGGAGATCCAGAAGATCCAGAAGATTTCTGGCTCCTGGCTTTGGATAAACTCAGTTCTAGCCAATGCAACTGCTTGGAGTATACCAGCAAATGGAAGATCTGTTTCCTTTCTGTAAATCTGCCTTTTCAATAAAAATCTTTTTCAAACATCTTGACCTGCTTTCTCCACAAATCTAGGAAAGCATACAGAGGGTGGAAGGGCTTCCAATGGAGGAAGGACCTGAAGTGGCTTGCAGGGATGCAGGTTTCTGGAGTCTCTGCTGGCCTTCAGCTCAGCACTTGCATCTGTCTCTAAGTTGAATATGGCCTCATTGCATCCACTAATCGCATGTTGAAGATTAACAGCAGGCCAGGGCATATTTAGAAGAAAAAAAACCAAATTAGTAGAGGGTCCTGATTATGGGGAACTACTCATAGAAACTCCATCTGGATTGGTATGGGGGGGCAGGGACCATAGAAGCCATGAAGGAAGAAGTCACTCATTGATTAAAAGAAACACATTGGAAGTGGAAAGTTAAAAATAGAAAACTTGGATACAGTGCTTGTAGTGTTCCCAGGTTCAAAGTTTTAGGATGCATCTTCAATGAACAAATGTGAAAAGAAATTCTGAGAACAATTCCATGCATACTACCATTAAAAAGAACATTTAGGAAGTGAGTTAACCATTGTGGTAAAATATTTGTGCATTAAAAGCTATAATACATGGCTGAAAGAGAAAGAGCAACAGATCTCATCTCCGTGGGTTAGAAGACCATATCCTTGAAACACCAATATAACCCAATGTGATTTACAGATTCAGTGTGATCTCTACCACAATCCCAAAGGTGGCTTTTGAAAAGATAAACAAGCTCATTCTAAAGTTCATATGGGATTTCAAAGGGTCATGAAAGCTTAAATAATCTTAGAAGGGAGGCATGCTGGAAATTCACATTTCCTGGTTTTAGAATTTGCTCTGAAGTACAGTAATCAAAACAGGATCCTGGCGTATAGATCAGCTGAATAGATACCACAAACAAATCCTCATGTATTTGGCCGAGTGAGTGCTGTTTCCATTTTTAAACTATAGGGTGAACACGCATTATTTCATAAAGTCAGGAGCATAGTGAAACTTCCCGCCCTACCCTCCTCCTGCCCATTCTCATCTTCCCTCCTCCATTACTTTTGCTCTTACAATAACATGCTTTGCATTTATTCCATAATCACAGGCTTAACCTTCCACTAGATTTAAAAAGTGAACCAATATTAAGGAGAGAAAAAAACTGTTACTCAAAATTACAGACTATAAATAAATATCAAAATGTCAATTTCACTCTTTATAAAGGTGCCATTAAGTGAGAAAGGGCATCAGTATACAAAACTATGGTGCTGGGAACACCCCACAAAAAATGGGTTCTTACATATATATTTATATAGTAACCCTTGCCAGGAGAAAAATAAAAGAAAAATAAAACTTGGAATGGACCAAACACCTGAATGTATGACCTGAAACTCCTAAAGCTCTCAGACAAAAGCTTCACAACATTGGTTTGGGCAGTGATTTCGTGGATAGGATTCCAAAGGCACAGGCAACAAAAGACAGTTTACACTTGAAGAAAATTCTAGCTCTGCAATTAGAAGGCACTATTAACAGGGGTAAATCAACAAAATGAATATTTTCATATTATGCATCTAACAAGAAATTAACAGGGCCAGCATAGTAGGATAGTGGGTAAGGCTGCTGCCTGGCGCTTATCCAGCTCCTTGCTAATTGCCTGGGAAAAGCAGCAGAAGATGACCCAAATACTTGGGTTCCTGCCGCCCACTTGGGAGAGCCAGGTTAAGTACCTGGCTCCTAGCTTTAGAGCAGCCCAATTGTTGAAGCCATCCAGGGACTGAATCAACGGATGAGTGATTGATTCATTCTGCCACCTGCCCCCATCCATCCACACTGTAACTATTTCAAATCTTAATAGATTTTTTGATTTTTCTTTCAGAAAAACTCCAAAAACTCAACTCCAGTTCAAAAGTGGACAAAGGACAGGAGTAGACATTTCTCTGTAGATAATATCCAAATGGCTACTAAGCACATTCAAGACCACTGAGAACATACTAAAGCAACAACAAAATGCCACCTCATATCCATTAGGTTGCCTACTATAAAAATAAGCGTTGGTAAGGTGGGAAAAAATTAGAACCCTTAGGAAGTGTTTGGAATATACACTACTACCATTGTGGAAAACAGTATGATGGTTCAAATTTTTAAAAAATTTTACATTAATTCAAATGTTGAATATATACCCAAGAGAACTGAAACCAAGATCTCAGTAAACATTTGTACATTTATGGTCCAGCAGCATTATATGCAAAGGCCAAAATATGGAAGCAAATCTATTGTCCATAAAACATGGGTAAGCAGTGTCATGTACATATCCTGGGATACTATTCAGCCTTTAAAAAATTCAGACACATCCTACAATCAGAATGAACCTGGAAGATAGTATACTAAAAGTCAGTCACAAGAAAGAAATACTCATGATTCTAATTACATGAGGTAGTTAGTCATCATCATAGATTTAGAAAGAATGAACCAGTTGGAGGGAACAGGAAGTCATTGTTTAATGGATGTAGTTTCAAGTCTTACAAGATGTGGAGTTCTAGAAATGATTGGAGATCGTTATGTAACAATATGAATGTACAACCACTAAACATTTAATGGTTAGAATGGTATGATAGTTTTTAAACAGTATATTTTTTCACAGTAAAAAGTTTTGAAAATGAATTGTATAATTATAAAAGCATCCTCCTGTAATGCAAACTTAAGGTATTATCTGAAGCAGGAAGGGAGCATGGTGTAGAAGCACTGTCTTCTCAGAATGCTATGAACTATCTTGAATCTGCTAGAACCAATTACAAAGGAAACTCCCCATTTCCTGTAGAGCACTCAACACAGTCCCCCTGCAGCCTGACTCACCAGTCCCACGTGCCAGTTCCACTTCCTGCTGTACCTAAGAGCTCTATTGATGGGAGACACAGACCAATCTCAACCTTCTGTCTATGGATGTGGCCTTTAACCAAACTAATCTTCATATCTGGCTCTTACCAAGAGGTCTTCAACCTGCCAACTCGGACATGATTGTCTTTATGTTCTGGACTTCCTGCCTCTGACCTGCCAATCAATTCCCTACTGCCTTCTCCATTCACACAGATTTTGTCCCCTTATTGTTGTACTTTTCCTGACAGTGCTCTTGAGTCTGACATCCCACTAGATTCACAGTGGAGTCAGGAGTGTCTGTGTTGAGGACTGGGGTCAGTATTGGTCTTGCATGGGTGTTGAGGATTGGGGTCAGTAGTGAACTTGTCTGTGTGTTGATGGAGGTGATTGCTGATTGTCAGGAGGCTTTTACAATAAGTAAAGTGACTCAAGCTAGAGCCTGAGGCAGCAACAGATTGAGAATGTTTGGTAAACAGTGGGCAGTAAGGACAGAGTGTACCAATGCTGCCAGGAAGAATGAGTTGTTAACGTTCATTGTAAGGAATGTTCATGGTCAGGGTGAAACCAATGCCCTGTGCTTTCCCACATCCTCCAGATTTGAAATGTCACACTATGAATTGCAAGTATTCAACCAGAAACCCATAGTTATTCTCCAATGTAACTGAGCAGAGCTCTGACATGGAAAAAGAGGATGCTGGACAAGCATGTATGCTGCCAAGTCAGTGTTGCAGAGGACAAAGCTGGCTTCTTGGCTGGAAGTCATCGGTGAAATGGAGAAGATGGAAGGGAATCGGAACCAGAGGAGAAAGTAGCACTATGAGCTGCAGGACTTCACAGGGGAAGGAAAGGGCAGCTTTAACCCCATGGTTAACGAGTGAAATCTAAGCTCCTTGAAGAGAAGTTTCCCGAGTTCTAGGATTAGAACTCGGGTTACACAGCTCTGTTTTCAGTGTTTTGTTCCTGTGAATGGATTGAAAGCATCTGAGGGGTGAGAGCTTGGGCTCCGGACACTCACGCTGAGTCCTGTGAGGTATTTTCACATTCCTAATGATGTGTGCATAAGAAGGGCACTTCAGAAGGTTCAGGAAGATGAAATTAAATGCATTTTAATGCAGAAATATTTTGAAACCCATTGATAGTTCTCATGTCAACTTTTTGAATACCCCTTCCTATTCATTCATTTCAAGGTTATTCATTTCAAGGTTATCTGCACAAAATAAACTTTTCAATTCTGCTTCAGTGAACTTTATGAAGCATCTTTAGACAACCCATGGCTATTCTAGCCTGAAACTATTAAATGTGCCTCTGATATCCCCATAGACAGATCAGTTGTCACATCCCCCTCGTGTTCTCTTCCGAGCTGGTTTTTCCCTTTCGGTGTATCCTTCCCTTCACCATGCCAGGCAGCCTGAACCATTCAAAGCTTGAGTTTGTGACATCTTGGAAAGAAATGGTGTGGTAGCTTTTGGACATGGTGAATTTCCCCCATTACACAATCATATATTCTCGTCATAGTAAGTCCAGAGAATAAGGATGCTTTAGACATATTTACCCATAACCAGAAAAATAAGTTTCAGTATGTATCTATGGATGCAGTCTTACATGGTGCGAAGCCAAAGCCACACACCTGGCCTGTACCTGCTTTCCTATAATGTATTCAGAGCTTCTGCCCCAGAGAAATTTTCTGTTTTGACAACCTGCTCTTGGCTTCTCCTATTCCTATCACCAAAACAACAACAACAACAACAAAACACCCAATGCTTTCTTTGAAATCCAAAAGTTCTTAGACCTAAAACTGAAGCAGGAGTTATAATAAAAGCCCCAGAACAGAGGAACCCTGAAATAAGAGGAAAAGAAATAAGAAAAGAATACCCAAAGATGTCTTTGTTTGAAAAAGCTCATCAAGTATTAAACAGTATGAATTTCCAAAACTTGACACACACTTAGATACCTACTAGTGACACTTCTGATCTCAGGAATAGAGATTGCAGAAGCATTCAGAGATGACAAATTACAAATATTTCTACAAAGTAACAAGAATCCAAGACCTCACCGGTAATTCGCACAAAGACAATGGAGCAATATCTTCCAATATCTGAAAGAAATGCCTAAGTATAGAATTCTAGATGCAAAAGATCAAATCAAATGTGAATGGAGGCAGAGTAAGTTCACATTCTGCAAGCAAGCGTTCAAGTGGGATTGGGTTCCAGAAATGCATTGGGAAAACAGACAAGATCAGAAAGTTCAGTGACCTCACTCATGGTCAGTCAGCTGGCTCCGTGAAAGGGAGACAGGCTGGAAAGAATCAGGGGGTGGGAGAGTCAGACTGCACCCCCTGTATGGATTGAAGAAGGTTTGCAGGCTTGGGCTGCTCTGCCCATAAGACGCTTCTGCCTGAAGCAGCAGCATGGAACCCAGGGATCCATTCTCCCTGCAGTGACTGACCCACCAAGCCCATGTACTAAATGATGTGCTCTAGAAAAAGTCCAGAAGGACCAGAATGAAACATGTGGAATAGCAGGGAGCAAAGGGCACCCCAAACCTAGTAAATGAAATGAAAAATTCATGAGAGCAAGCCCAGGTTAGCTTAGTGCTGTTCCAGATAATTTAAAACCAAAAAAAAATCACTCCCTTCTTATAAAGGATTCATTCACACCACTGAGGATTCTACTACAAATAAAAACTAAATGATCAGAAACCTTATCAATCAATGAATTGTGGCTTTTTTAGGATTGATACACAGAAAATACAATGATTTTAAAGAATAGAATGTTATCCTTGGCAAAATGAAAAGGTTCATAATACAGCAAGTTGGGGGTAAGGAATAGCAGGTGAAAAGAATATAGCCAATTCATTTGCACATCTCTTACAGTACAGTTTGTGCCTAAACGTAAGCAGAGGAAGACGCTTTAATGAGTATTGTCTGTTTCATGTCAGGAACTATCAAGCTGGAGCTTTTGAGAAGACTTAACTGTTGTATGTAATTCTGTTTGTCATGTACATGATTTTCCATTTTAAGCGGTTAAGAACATGCTTGTAACTCAAATTTCAAAATGCTCACTATCTTGTAGAGAAAGCATATGCAGAAGCTTTAGTTACTCAAACGTGAAGCAAGAACACATCTATCATGCTTAGAAAGATTGGTTACTCTTCACCTGAGTAACAGATGTGTCAGGCTAGAACAGAACAGGTGTCCTATTCAGTAATGCTGGCTACATTTAATTCTAGCAAGATTGTGTCCTTAGTAAAATCTTAAATATTGATCAGTCAGTTTTTCTGCCTCTGAGTTCTGTTTTTGGAGGTTCGGTTATTCTACAGGCAATTCTTGGAATATGCATATTGGGCAGTGGCACAAGGGATTTGAAAGTATCTTTGTCTCAGGCTTGTCACAGAATTCTGAAAATGATCGTAGGTGAAAACCAAGCTCGTTCCCAACCACAAGCCCCAAGTCCAATGAATTCCAGTAAGAAGGGAAGCTTTAGGAAATGAGGCTTCAAATATCTCAGTTGCTATGCTGGGGGATAAGGCTGTATTCAGTCAACGTGGTTTTAGATACTGCTATTAAAGGGACAAGGGGGAAAGGCCCTTCTCTGTAGCTGGAGACAAAGGAGCCCGACCCAAGAAGAGACATAGTTTAGCCAAGGCCTGAAGGAGGCCTCTGGAAAAAGGGCACAGACCAGATTCCAGAAGCAATGACATCAATGTCATCTCTTGCTTTGCAGTAATCTTCCATTACTTCTGTAAGATGCACCATGGCCAAAGCTAAGAAGTTGAGCAAGACCTTGTGAGCAGGAAGAACCAACAGAACAGATTGGAAATACCCTAGAGAACTCTGCTGAGAGCAGGTGACTTGGTTGGAGAAATGGATTTTCTCTAGGCATTAGAGTGACTTCAAGCCCTGTCTCTTTGGGCAGAAAATGCTGATGGAGACAGAAATAGGAACAGGGGGAGCAGGGCAGTGACAGGAAGTTTTAGTCTTCTTGGAACTGTATGGAATGTATAAAATGTTACATATGTGTAACAAGTTTAAAAAATGGAGTTAAAATTCTGAAAATTAACCATTAATATTTACATGTAAAAATTCCTAGATTCTTTTCAATGAGGACAATTATATCTTGCTTACTGAATGTTGTGTTTGTCTTTCTAATCTCAACATTTTTTCTTACTACACTTATGATTGCCAGTTCAAGGTTTAAATGTTAACACTGATCACGGCCATTCTTATTCTGTCCTGATTTTGAGAAGATACTTATGGTGAAGAATGTTTCCAGCAAGTTCTTGGATGATACGAGGTTATTTCAAAATGTTTGTGGCAAATGGAATTGCTTTTTATTTTAAAATTTGAAATCCACTCAAGTTTTTTCATAATACATGTTTTCATAAACTTTCTGAGGAATCCTCATGTGGATTTCACAATTTTTCATGCCAAAAATAAACTTATAATTCTTTGAACTTTTTCAAGTCACTTCATATTATCAGGAATGTTTTCTGGGACCAACTCCCTGGCATAACAGGTAAAGCTACCACCTGTGTTGCCAACATCCCATATGGGTACCAGTTTAAAACCTGGTTGCTCCATTTCTGATCCAGTTCTCTATTAGTGTACCCAGGAAAGCAATCGGGATCCCCCAAGTCCTTAGACCTTTGCAGTCATGTGCAAGAACCGAAGAAGTTCCTTGTTCCCAGCTTTAAACTGGCCTGGCTCCAGCAGTTACAGCCATTTATTTGCAGAGTGAATCAGCAGAAGGAAGATCTCTGTATTCTGCCTTTCAAATAAATCATTTTTACAAGTTCCTTGCATTTTCTAGCTAAGGATTTCATTGAATGAGATCATTTATATCCTTCAATTTATTAACAGTACTGTTCCATAGGTCTCCTGTAATATCTGTCTTAATTGTAGCCCTGCAAATCTGAGGGCTAGGTAAATTAATCCTTCTCATTTGATAAAATTATTCTGGTAATTTTTTTGTATAAATTATGAAACATTCTTGTTGAATTTACAAAAATTAGGGTGCATGTGGGGAGAATTAAGATCCTTACTATTAACATCTTTCTTTTTGATGTTGCTGGAATTTCTCACATGACACTTGTACAACCGTGGAATACAACAGTAACCCAATATCTATACACATCATAATCCAGACAAAGCAGCTAGACTTCCCCATTTCTGTCTGTGTTTGGAGTCTCCCCACTTCTCTTCCAGTTCTTTACACAGCATGCAGCACGTTTTCATGAACTACAGTCACCCTAGTGGGCTAAGGAGAACTAGAACCTGTTGGTTATCTGAAGTAGTAGACTCTAGTGTTTTAGCACCTGTTTCCTGAATTCCCGCTACTCCTACCCTGAAACCTTTCCAGCCTCTAGTAACCTGATTCTAAGATCACATCAGCTATTGCTTCAGCTTCTGTGGACGAGATACGACATGTGGTTTGTCTAATTCATATCAGCTTTCATAGTTACCTCCACTTCCATTTTGCTGCAAATGTTGGGATTTTACTCAATAGCTTCCCATTTATTTTCCCTGATCAGCATTTTGTAATTTCTAGCCTGTCCATAATTTATAAGGGAAATACTTAAGTATGTCATTTAAGCAATTATAAGGACTGTACTTTATGGGGTTCATCTGTTCATTGACAGTTTAATTTTTTGAACTTTTTCATTTGAATAGTAGAGACAGACAGAGCTCTCAAATGTGTTGCTTCACTTCCCCAAATGACTAGGACTGGGCTGGGCCAAAACTAAGTCATCAGTTCAATCCAGGTTTCCAGCCTGGACGGCAAGGACACAAGTACTGGAACCATTGTCTTCTACCTCTCAGGGCATGTGTTAGCAGGATATGGAGCTGGGAGCAGAGCATGGCTAATCCAACCTATCCTGATAGGAATTTCAGTGTCCCAAGCAGGGTCTTCACTAAATTCTCACCCATGACATCACAACTCACTCATTCTAGAAGTTTTGTTTTGCTTTAGATTCCCTGAGAGTTTCAGTATATTATATTCTGTCATCTAGAGATAGAAACAGTCATTATCAATATTCATTCTATGTCCTTTGTACTGACAACACCTAGCACTAGGTTGAGCAAGAGGGAATAGAACATTTTTGTCTTGTATTTGGTCATAAGGGGAAAAGCATTCAATCTTTTCCCACTAAAAGTTAGCTATAGGATTTTCTTTTGTAAATGGTGTTTTTATCTGTTTAAAGAACTATCTTTCAAATCCTCTTTTCTGATAATTGTTATCATATATAAAAGCCTTAGTTCCCTTGATGTTTCAGCATGTTACATAAGTTTTCTTAAGTATTCTTTCTACATGTATTTTGAGTCACAAGAGACGATGCTAAAGTTCTCAAATATAGAAAATTCTATGGAATTCCGTATTTACTCATCTTGTTGGTTCTTGATGTTTATGAATAACTTCTTTTCTGTTCATTTTTTCAAAATTTTACTTATTTGAAAGAGAACTTTCCTTCCACTCCCATTCATTCTGCAGATGGCCTCAACAACCAAGGCTGGACCAGGCTGAATCCAGGAGCCAAGAGCATTTTCTAGGTCTTATACATGGGTGCAGGGGCACAAGTACTTGTGTCATCTGCTGTCTTTTCCCAGGCCGTTATTAGCAGGTAACTGGATCAGAAGTGGAGCAACCAGAACCTGAACCAACATCCAAATAGAATGGAGGTGTTGCAGGCAATAGCTCTATGTGTTGTGCCACAACACTAGGAGTCGCCGCCCATCATTTCCCTCTACTTAGACAACTTCTGATAATCATTCTTATTGTATGGCTCTGTGGGTGACTTGGTTCTTGGTGCTCCTTCATCTGAGAATGTCTTGACTTCCACTTCTGTGCTGCTATACTTCAACTGCCATCTCCTTCTGGCCACCTTAGTTTCTGATCATCTCCATCATTCCAGTTACGATTTCCTCAGTAGCTACCATTTCTTGATGCCTTTGAGACTGACTGCCTTTAACTTTCAAATGTTACTGAATATGGCTTTGGCTTTGGAGCTTACCCTGTTCAAGGTTTCCTCAACCCCTGAATCTGTAGTTTTAAACATGTCATCAAACTTGGGAGTCAGTTACCATTGCTCCTTCAGCTATGTTTTCTCTCCATTTTGACACAAATCATGTCAATTTTAAAGCTTTTCCAAGTCCCACAAGTCCCTGCGACTGCCAGGTACTGTCAGTACCTTAAAATTTACCGATTATCATCCCCCCGGGTAATATGGTAGTGGGGAGGCTAGGAGTGGTCTCTCCCATTTTTATCCCCCCTCCCATATACAGGAAGAAAAAATGTGTAAGCAATGGTCTCAGCCACTACCCCCTGATCCTCAACCCATTCCACCCTGATCAACTATGTAAACATCATCAAAAATAAGACAAAAAAATCAAACTTATTCCCTCCGATCTATTTTGCCACTAAGCCCATGAGTGAGTAATCTTGTTTAATGTCTTGATTTTTTAAATTTCTATTTTTTCCTTTTGTTTCAAACCTTTCCATTCTTGCTCTTTTTCTTTTGCCCCACTCCCCCCCCCACCCCGCCACCGCCGCCCAGCAATGTTAAGTAAATCCATACTGTTATGAAACCACCACTAATCGTTACCAGAAAGCTTTTTATGTTAAGAAACAGAAATAAACTTTGTGACCAGTAAACTGTAGCTTCTCATTGGCTCCATCCTCTCTGCCCTGGGCAACCACTGTTCTGCTTTGTCTCTGGAGTACTGTGACGACTTGATGGGAGTGGAATCGTGCAGCATTTGGTGTTTATATAATTGACTGTGCTGTAGCAGGTGTTAGAGTTCCCTCTCAGCCTGAACAGAATTCAGATTTTGCTGCTTCCTGTGACACTTGGTTTAAGACCTGACGCCATGAAGATCTTTGTGTTCCTCCTGCTACTTGTGTCTGCTCATAGCTTACAAGATTTGTTTGCATCCTGTACTGACTACTGGCTCCAGGTCAGGATTAAATGAGTACATTTTGTGAATGAACTGCAACGCCAGAAGTATGCACTCTTATCTTGGAACTGGCTATCCTATAAGCAGAGTGTTGCCTAGTTACTTTGAGTCCGTATGTACACTTTCCTATTGTGCCATCTGGAAATATAAATGACTTTAGGGTGTTCTGAGAGTCCAGTTTCCTATGAATCAGTATTTCTGAATGTCAGTGGACACGTCCCTATATTCATCTAAAGACCGAACAGTATTCCTTTGTATGTATCACATTTTCTTTAGCCATTCATTTGTCTATGGACACTTGGTGTACTTTGACATTTTAGCTACTGTGAATAATGCAAACATGGGAATATAAGTCCCCCACCAAGACCTTGACTTGGATTCTGGGTGGAAGTGGAATTACAACATTACATGGCGATTCTAACTTTCTGCAGAGCCTCCACACTTTAGTAACAGCACCATTTTACATCAATGCCTTCAGTACACAGAATCCAATTTCTGTATCAGCACTTACTTTGTGGCTTGCTCATAATCATCTAGTGGATATGAGATGGTATTTTATTGCAGTTTTATTTGGCATTGCCCCAATAAGTGGTGTTGACAATCTCCTCATGTGCTTATTGTGCAATTGGATACCTTCAAAGAAGTGTCTACTTGGAGACACTGTCCGTTTCTGAAGGGGCTACTTCCCATTCATTTCTATGGTGACTGTTTTAAACTCTGCACCTGCAGGCTTCTCAGTGTTAGGGGCACATCAACTTCAAATCTGTAATGTGTAAAGCAAGAAGCAAGACTCCTGGGAGACTTGCCACCATGCCATTTCTTGAGTTTAATATCCCCAGCAGTGTTTTCCTTTTAACATGTCTTACATTTGTTCTATATATAATACCTAGGATCTTCAGTTGTACTTTATATGGCTGTTTATTTCATTCATTCCATTAAAACTACTGATTAGTTAAGGTTATAAGCCTGTTCAAATTTTCTTTTCATTCTATCGGCTTCTACATGTCTTTCTCAGGTCACTAACAACTTGATTTTTCAAATGTATGGACATAAAATTGCTCACTGCAATCATTTATATTAAAGGGCCCTAAAATTTCTGTAGTAACATCTCCTTTTCTAGACATCACTTTGGTCATTTGTTTTGAGGGGCCCAGTACAGTAGCCTACCGACTAAACTCCTTGCCTTTCATGTGCCAGGATCCTATAAGGATGCTGGTTCATGTCCCAAAAGCTCTGCTTCCCATCCAGCTCCCTGCTTGTGGCCTGGGAAAGCAGCCGATGCAGCCCAGAGCCTTGGGACCCTGCATCCACATGGGAGAGCCAGAAGAAACTCCTGGATTCCAATCGGTGCATCTCCAGCTGTTGTGGCCACTTGGAGAGTGAATCACACGGAATATCTTACCCTCTCTCCTCTTCTATGTGACTTTCCAATAAAAATCTTTTAAAATTTATTTATTTGAAAGACAAAGTTGAAGATTTTGTAAGTTCTGGTTCCATGGCCAGAGCTGGGCCAGGCAAGCCCAAACCAGAAGCTTCTTCCAGGTGTCCCACTGGAAGTCCAGTGGCCCAACTACACTCCCAGATGATTTGGCAGGGAGCTGGATCAAAAATGGAGCAGCTTGTATTCGAACTGCACTCACATGAAATGCCAGTATTGCAGGCAGTAACTTTATCCACTACACTACAGCCTCATCCCCTATTTGTTCCTCTGTCCCCCATTATGTGTGGCGGCAATTCATCTGTCATCTTACAAGATCAGACCTGAGATTTGATGCTGTGCTATGGTACGTTTTCTGTTCTTAGTAAAGTAGCTCTCGCTAATAATTCGCATAATGAATCACCAAAACTCACTATTCAAGCACAAACATTTAGTCCGTACTACAGGATGCGTTCCACTGGTCAGTGTCACTCCTGACTCCGAGTTGCAGGCTGTGTTCAGATCTTTTCCTTCCGGGGACACAATTTCCTCTGAAAGGCAAGTTTGCAATGGACAAAACCAAACTGCACAAAACTCAGGCCCCTGCTCCTAAATAGCTTGCCAACATTTCATCGGCTAAACAGGTTGATAACAAAGCTATTTCTCAATGGTGTGGGAAGCAATTAGATTCTGCCTGACACCTCTGAAGCAGTCCTTCACTGTGGGTAGGATGTGCAATCGGAGTGTAGGAGAGTGAAAAACTGAACCCAATAATCCAACTATCACAGTTAATTGCTGTTTCGTATCTTTATTGTCCTCCATTTTATCACTTTGGATTCTGTTCTCTTTCTAGTTTCTTGCGTTAGATGATTAACTCATAAATCTTGACACTTCTTTGAACATAAGGCTTTGAACATAAGTCTTTTCTAAAGGTTATGCTTTAGCTATACTCCATAAAATTTTGGTATTTTCATTTTCTATCATTCTTCAGGTGAATTATTTCTTAACATTCCTTTCAATATTGTCAGAAAAAGTTTTAACAGGGTGGTTTAAAATTTCTAAGTGTATTTTTCTATGTTTTTTTCTAACTTCTAGTCATACGGTTAGATAACGCAGCCTGCACAAGGCTCCCTTTACTAATTTGTTACTAATTTTCGTAACTGTTCTATGTGTGTTTGAAGTTTATGTATTTTTTTTAAATTTGGATAATAAGACAATGTGTTCATTGAATCACATCATTATTAACATCCATGTACCTTTCCATTTGATCTATCAAATTTAAGGCATTTTTTTTTAAGATTTGCTTATTTATATTGAAAAGGCAGAGTGACAGAGGAGACAAAAAAAATTTTCCATCCACTGGTTCACTCCCCAATGGCAGAAATTGAGTCTACCTGAAGCCAAGAGCCAGGAAATTCTTCAGGGTCTCACACACAGGTGCAGTATCCCAGGGCACCGGGCCATCCTCTAATGTTCTTACAGGCCAAAAATGGGAGCTGGATGGGAAATGGAGCAGCCAGGACATAAATTGGCACCCATATAAGATCCTGGTACCTTCAAGTGGAGGATTAGTCAATTGAGCCACCACGCTGGACTCCAAATCTAAGCCATTTTAAAAATCCTATTATAGGTTTGACATCTTGCTTGTACTTTTTTTTTTTGCATATTTTGAGGCTGTATTTTGGGTGTGTATTTAGAAATAGATCTTTAAATAGATATGATTTTGAAGTAACTCTTCTTAAAGCAAAAGGTATTTGTAGAGATAGTGCCTTTGCCCCATGGAATAGCTGCAATAGTTTTATTCTGGTTAACGTCTGTTTTATGTGTGGCCTTTGTGCTGTCAGCTTGATATATATGAACATCATAGAACTAACCTATGAAATACACTGTAAGGCAATCTGATTTTGAAGTCATTTAGTGCTTTTCTAGTGAATATTTGAATTTCTAGACTTCTGCTAAAATTTCATTTAAGGCGTACATTTTAATATCTTTGATTAGAATGTTTTAAAATTCATGATGCAATAGAGCAGCTGTGTTCTTGGTGGCATAAGAATCTGGATGTATTATCCAGCTGAAATCACCTTAAAGTAAAAATGCAGAATGACTGTCTCCTTCCTCTTTGTCCAGTCTTTATTAATTCAGTTTGTTTATTTTGTTTTTGAAGTTACATGCTGTATCTTCATAATTTTAGTATTAGAATTATAGCAACCATGCGTGAAAATTCTAAAGCTGGTCTGTATCTTATTTGGATTCTTACAAAAGGCACCCTTAAGACAAAAATGCGAGTATTTGGGAAGTGACCTCAGGATGCTCAATGAGACAGAGGTACAAGCAGCATTCTAGAGCGATTTGGGAGACATTGAAGGTTCAACTCTTCCAGGCAATTGAGGACCAGGTCCAACAACTCTTACTGGGGAGGACAGGAGTGGAGCACTAACCTACCAACTCTCCCATTGGTTGAAAATTATCCCTGGGTATTAAGCAGTTGCAGGCTGAAAAGATGGGGTTAAGGCAGAGCACATTTCCTTGGTGCAGGAGAAGGACATCAGGCATTGAAGACCAACCCGTGTCCAAGGAGGAGCCATCAGTTTATGGAGAATCATCTGCCGCAGAAGCAGCTTGGCTGGACAGAGGGATGTGGCTCGGGTATCAAGAGTGGTGGCTGTCCTAAATTAGTATTCCCAATCTCTTCCTGCTCTATGCCAAAACTTTGAACTCCTCACCTGCTCACCCCTCCTGCTTTGTGTGTGTATGTTGAGAGATATATGTGT
Organism: Ochotona curzoniae; assembly: GCF_017591425.1. NCBI lineage: Eukaryota > Metazoa > Chordata > Mammalia > Lagomorpha > Ochotonidae > Ochotona > Ochotona curzoniae. Next base: position 5,659,469 of record NW_024466004.1, on the reverse strand, counting down.
GTATGTTGTGTATGTTGAGAGATACATAAATCCATTTCATTGTTGGATTTCACAATAAATAGCAAGAGTTTTCATGAAAAAAGGATCTATGTAGTTCAGGGTTTCTCCTTTTTTTTTTCTGTAAGAAACTCAGTTTAGTCTGTCTTTCAGAAAACGGCTTTGTTCCCTATGCCCCGATGACAGCTAGACTGGATATAAAATTGCAGGCTCCTTACCACCTCTCTGAGCAGTTACAACACAATACTTGAGTGTTATTGTTGATTTGAAGTCAACCGTCCATCACTCCACCAAGGAGGCCTTCTGTTTTGCTGGCTGTTTTTAGATACTCTCGTTGTGTATGCTGTTCCACTCTAATGTGTGCTTGCTTTTATTTATGTCAGAGCCATGGAGCTATTTCAAGACAAGGAGGGCAGACTCTGCTTGGATTCTGTCAATGCTTTCTGACCAAGACTTAAGCGGAAAACGAAAACAGTTTAGTCTGCAGTGATGAGTAAATAAAATCAACTGAAAGCTAGTTAGAGCTTACAGAACTCAGAGAATTCAAGTTGAAACAGCAATTACTAAAGGTACTGAAACAAAAGGCATGAATCTTGCCTAAAAAAGTAACAGACTTAGAACTCCCCTATAATCTACAGGTTACAAAAACTGGATTCAGTATGTCAAATTGTGATGTAAAACGAATCCTCCTGTATGTAGGCAGCTCCTAGTTTGCTGTTTTGACATGTCCAATAAGCAATGCTAATTGTTGCCTCATAATCCTATGATAACTAGTCTTAGGAAAAGCTTACAGGTTAAGTATCTCAACCCTAGAAATAACAAATATTGAACATGATAAATCCATATCACTTATGTTATTTAGGATAATGTCTGAGTATTTAAAATGCTTGTAGAATATAATTGAACTTGACATACTAAACCAAATAGCAAATGTTCCCATGATTCTAAAATATATGCCTGATTTGAACTTAAATGGTATAAGTGACTTAACATATAAACAGTGTTAGAATAGTTCAGAGAAGTTGTATTAGAGTTGCCTAATAACACTGGAAGAATTACCTTTTAGGGTCATAAGTTTGATTTTAGTCATTCCAATTTCTAAAAGGAAATTGAATATAATTAAATTTATAAATGTTATTTAAAACATTTAAAGGAAGTAAGTCTGTTCAACTCTAGTTTGCTTAGCATTAATCAAAATCAAATTCCCTTAAGTAATCAATCCAATTTAAAGTTTCTCTGAAAATGACTCTAACATAAAACGTACTAGGTTTAAAATAGTATAATGAAATTTATAAGATGAGCTTAGGAACCTAAGGAAAACTGTCTTTAAACATTTATATAAATCTAACATTCAAAAATTCAAATAAATGATCCATCTGTAGCAAAGCTGCCCTTGGACATTGTAAATATTACATAGCAACTTGACTGAAAGATTCATGCCATCATTTACCGGCTCCATCTATTGTCAGATTCCTGCTGGATCCTTCCACTTTCTTTCTTGCCTCGCTTCCTACCATTTTTTTCAAAACATGTGAATAACTTCTTAGCCTATCTCTTGCAATTCCAAATTCTGCCTTCACCTGTATCTGATGAATCTATCCACTGGGATTGCTTCTCAATTTGAATAGCTCTACCAGAGTGCTGCAAAGCAATCAGGGAGAAATGGAGTTAAAGATGAGCTTATTTTGGCATGCATTTTTTTTATATCTATGCATAGTTTCTTTGTATCTTCCACAGGCTTTTAAAGATCCCTAGGATGTCTCCTGTCATGTCAGGCACAAGCCTTGTGCACATTCTCCTACTTGCCAAGATTGCTGTAGTGAATAAGCTCTGTGGCCTTGGCTGAGCTTCTTGGATGGACGGGGGGGGCCAGGGTGTGAATAACCACCGCTTTCCACATGCTCAGCCTGCTTCTCCCAATGCTTCAGGAGATGACATCTGGTGCCTTGCATGAATTCATTCTTTGAGGGTGATAGGACTTAGGGCTAAGCTCTCCAGGGAGTGTCTTGACTAATGGGTAATACTAAGAAAGTACACAAATTCTCCTTCCCCCTTCCCTCTAATCAGAAGTGGTGTTCCTCTTTGAAATCTGTCTAGAGAAGCCCTATAGCCTAAGCAAGACATGAGTGGCTGTTTCTCCATGGCTTCTCAAAAACCACTGGCTGGCTCACACTTCATGTCACATGGCTTCACAGCTTTCTTCAGCCCACTTGCTCTTGTCTCCTGGCTTCAGCTCATCAGACTTGCAACTCCTAAGCAGGACAAAATAATGCCTCTTAATCCTTACTACAATCTTTCTAGCAAACCTCAGCTGTGAGTCTTTATCTTTCCTTTGGCTTTTGAGAATCTCAATCTTTTTTAAGTGCGTGTGTTCTGAGATACTATGAATACAGCTATCAGTCAGACCCTATAAAATTATATGATATCATAAAATGATAAACATACAAAATGGTCATCTTGGATTTGGGGGAATCCTTGTCTTTCAAACTGGTTTCTGAGTTATTTACCTGAAAGCCGCAGCAAGAGCATGTGATGGAGACAGACAATGAGCTTTCCATCTGTTTTTCCCCCAAAATTACATCAGTGGGGATGTGACAGTTTCAAGCCAGGACCACCGTTTGGGTCTCCCAAGTGGGTGGCAGGGACTCAAGTGCTTGAATTATCAACTTCTCCCTTCCAAGCACTTCAGTAGACAGCTAAATCAAAAGCGGAGGCAAGACTGAATGCCAGGTACAGCAGTACAGGCATCCCAGGCAGTGGCTTAATCCGTTGTAGTTCAACTGCCCATAATCCTGCTCACTCGTGGTGGCTGTGTGAGCAGATCCTCAGCAGGGCTATACTGAAGGGAACCATGGGAATCTTCAGCTGGGGATTTTTGTTTTGTTCCAAAGAAACCTTGTGATTGCTGTCAGATACTGCCAGCTTGAATTCACACAAGTAGTGTGAATGCCAAGCTCTGCCTTGAGGGAGAAGGGACTCTGGGGAATCCTTTCTGTTTAATGAAACTTCTAGAGAGAAAAGTCCTTGGTTTCCTCCCTTGCTGAGGGGCTGGTTTGCTCTCAGGCCCTGCTGTTTCCTTCACAGTAGGGCAGTTCTTTGACAGCTCTCAACCTTTAGAGAAGTTGCATCAAGGTCCCCAAGGCAGACGAATCCCTTAGAGACCACTGAAGTTCACACCTTCAGTTCCTTCTCCATGTTGGCCTGTAGGGTTTATATTATTTTTGGATAAGGTTAGTTATGGACTCAGAAGAATATTGTCGATACTTTATCATTTTCATGATACTTTTATAATGGGAGGCTTTTTGAATCAGTTAATTTGTAATGCTAGAAATGTAAACTGAGATCTGACTTTAACAGTAATGATGATAGATGGAGTGATTTTTCAAACAATAAGAAAAGTAAATAAGTTCATTTCTTTTCTGAAATAGTTAAGATGCCAGGCCATGTCCTCTACGACAGACACACCATGACTGGACCAAGTATGAAAAGATCATATTGTGAGAAAGGAAATAGGGTACAAGCTGGCAAGGTTGGAAAAATCATTAGCTCACAACCCAAGTCTAACCCACCGTAAAGGAGAGAGTTGAAATGACTTACATTGCAGAGCAGCCTTAGCCAAGTTCAGCAGAGCTGTGGAGTATTTGTGCATCTATGCAGGTTGAGGAAGGAGTGTCAAGTATCCTGGGAATGTGCCTGCCTTCATGTATTTGCTATTTACAGTCATGTTGGGAAGCAGCTCAGGAGAAGATGTGGCTTTGGCACAGATGCTGTGATGAATTGTTCCAAAGTGCAGCAGGTGGGGCTCTTGGCTAGGTGTGTTTTCTGTACTCGGTTCTCCCAAATGCATTCTCAGAGCCACCACACCCACTCGGAGTATGAGGAGGTGAGAGGTGGTTTAACTCGTCCAAGGACCCACAGCTATTGCACAATAAAAGCATGCAAACTTGGATAGTTTGGCTCCATTGCATGACTTCATAATGACATCATTCTGCTTTGTTTAAAAGTTTTTGCATTCTTTGGGAAGAATATTAAGTGTATAAATAACTGATTTTTTCAGGGTTAAAGTTGTTATTTTTGATTCCACAAGAAGCTCTACAAAAGAAAGGAAAATAAAAGGCCTTTAGAAGGGGGGCCCTCAAGGGCAGGGCTCTGCAGATGTGATAGTGGCTATGTCATTGTAAAGTCAATGACTAGTTCTGTAACTCTCCTTCTCTTCAGCCTGCTTGGTTGCAAACTGGTGTTTATCCCCTTGCAGGCAGTCTGACAGCCAGCTTCCTGCCCACTGTCCTTCCTCTATCTTGTGTCCAGTCCAGAGAACATGTTGGGCAGGATGGCCACCTGTCTCCTAACAGTAAAAGCAACTGGCTGGAACTTCCAGGAAATTCTTGCCCTCCAGAAGATTGAGGAGCTATGTTCCATGTAGAATCACAAGTGCCTGGAGATGATCACATTGTGGGTTGGAAATCATTTTTTTTTAACATCTTCAAATTTTAACATGTGATACATAAATCTTCTTAGTGAGGACAGTGCTATATTTCTTGTCTTGAGCATAAACTGTTCAATCCAGAAGTTTTTTCCCATTTCCTTTACATTGGGAGCCTATGAGATTCCCTTTTCAGTTCTGTACATAACGTGCAAGAAATTGCTGTGAACCACAGTTGCCCCCTACACTGTGGAACATGAAAATGTGTTTTAGTGCCCTCTCCAACCGCCCCCTATTCATTGCTCACACCCTTCCAGCCACAAATAATCGCTGTTCTAAGGTCCTATCTTTCACATCTGACAAAGCATGCAATGTTTGTCTTTCTGTGCCTGGCAAATTCCACTTAACAAGAGAATCTATGATGTCCATCCATTTTCACACCAATGTCAGGATTTCATGTCCTACAGCTGAATACTATTTCATACTATGTTCAGGAAATCTTAAGAGGCTGACTCTGGCCCTGTAGTGTGTGGGGTCCTAGCAAAAAAAACGGAAGACACACAAACTCAATCACTTACAGTGGGAGTGATTTCATAGATAATGGAACCATTAGGGAAGGTGTCAGCAGAAAACAGATGTTTCCAGAATGTTCAGAGGAGCTGGGATTGTGGTAAAACACTTGAGTTACCACTTGCCAGACAGACATCACATTCTGGAAGGGGGAGTTGATGTGCTGATCTGAGTTCCAGCTATACTGCTCTTCTGAAACTTCTAACTGGTTCACCTGGGAAGGCATCAGAATGAAGGCCAAGTATTGGGGCACCTTCCACTCATGGGAGACGATGAGATTCCTAACTCTGGGATGCAGCCTGGTCCAGCCCTGGCTGTTGTGCTCATTTGGGGAATGAACCAGAAAATGGAAGATCTATCTCTGACTCTTGTTTTACCTTTCAAATATTTTTTAACTTTGTAGGAAATGCCTCTGTATGGATTTTAAAAATACTTGGCTCTAAAAAGTTAATTTTTGCCATGAACTGTCTTAAAGTATTCCATGTGTGAAAAACGTGAAGAATAGCATAGGATCCCAAGACTGGAACCAGCTGGGTAGATAATTCTGCCTGCTCTGCTTCATCCCCTCACCAATGCAGGCAGAGATGAGGACCGTGACTTATGGATCAAGAGATGCAGCAAAAGGCTTTGTTGGTGATAAAAGTGGGTACTCTAAACCCATTCTTTTCACATAACCTAACCTACGAATAAATCTGTCTGAACCCATCAAAGTCAGAGGCAAAATTGTGGTCATCTAAAGTCAGAGGCAAAATTGTGGTCATCTAAAGAGTGAACCAGTGAATGGAGATCTTTCTGTCCCTGTTTTTCTGTCACATTGCCTTTCAAATGAATGGATAAACACTTTGTTTTAAAGGAAAGAAAACTGTAATGTAGTCTCTTACCATCGCTATTCCCCACATTATCAGTCCTGGTGTAGCTGTTACCTGTCCTATACAAATGTAGAGATTAACTTTCATTTTAATCGACTCTGCATGCTTTTGTTTTTGACTGAAATATCAGGCATGCAGTAGTCCAGTGTGCCATCAGAAATGTGAGTCCTGATCTTTTAATAAGATCCTCCAGTGCCGACTTCAAAATTTACAAAAGGAACCTCAGTATCTTGGAAGACAATCCCAGAGGCAACGATGGAGTGATCTTAAGAACATTATCAAAGTTCCCCATAACCCAGAGGATGTTAGAGTGTGAGGAAGGGGGAAAAACCTAAAATCCTGACAACACACCTGCTTGAAAAGTGAGTCAGAGCACTCCGATGCCATGGGGAAATGTTTAATGTCTTCACCAATGTTTCAAAACTTAAGTCAGTTTGGGGTATAATTTAAAGTATAATAAAAACCATCCTTTTAGGCACAAAGAAATCTCAACTGTTAAAAATGTTATAATGCTACATATCCATCACCAAAATTGGGTTTAGACATCTCAGGTTTTCTCACGCCTTGTGTAACTAGCCAATCTGTCCTCCCCAGCAGCCCTGGGCCCTTCTGGTCGTTCCCTGTCCCTTCTGATGATGCTATACAACGTGCTAAGGGTGGCTTCGTTCACTTAAAATATTTTCTTACATTTATGAGTGGTTCATCCTTTTTGTTGAGGAATATTCTGTCACAGATATACAATGTTTGAACATTCAAGTTTGTGGTTGGCAATTAAACAGGTGCTGGTTTTGTACGAATACACAGTTCTGTTTTATATGGGTCATATAGTAAATGTGGATTTAACTTTTAAATTTTACTTGTTTGTCAGAACAACCTTGCATTGACTGGTTTACTCCTCAAAAGCAAGTGCAGTGACCAGGGCTGGGCCAGGCTGAAATTGGGAGTTGAGAACTCACTCCAGAAAACATATTAAAAACAGAACCAAACTTGATCGTAAGCATGCCAACATGGGACACAAGTGTTCCAACTGGGATCTGAACTGCGGAGACAGACACAAGTTCCAGATTTCACTTAAGAAAACTGGGTTTTTTCTGAAGTGTCTGAGCTTTCAAATTCCCACCATCAATAAAGAAAAATTCCAGTTTTTGTGGCCTTGCTAGTTCTTGCTTTGATCTGGTTTTAAAAAAATTAGTTACTGCATCAGATTGTGGTAACATGTGATTTTAATTTGCATTTCCTAGCTAATTATATTGGTCACATTTTCAGGGGTTAATTTGCCAGTCTTAAATCCTATTTATGTGAATATTTGTTCAAATCCTATTTAATTATTTGTGTTCCTGTCATTGAACTATGATAGTTCTTTGTATATTATGGGTATTTTTATTAGATAAATGTTTTGAAAATAATACCAGTTTTTCTTTTCATTTTCATAGCAGTATCTTTCAGAAAACAGAATATCATGTTGCATAGAGCCAAGTCTCTCTTGTGGTTCATGATCTTTGTGTCTAACCTATAAAAACTTAGACCAAACCAAAGTCTTACAGGCTGTCTTTAGATTTTCGCAATCAAGTCTATAACCCATTTTTATATACGGTACAAAATGAGTTAATGTCCAGCTGTTTCATTTATTCAAAGGACTCTTCTTTCTCTATTGAATTCAATTCTTACTAAAAACCAATTGACCATGTAAGTGGGAGTCTATTTTCTGTTTCACTGTTCAATTTCTTTTGCCAATTCCATATTGCCTTAATAGCTATACCTTGACAGCATATCTTGAAGTCAAATAGTACAAATCCTGACTTCACTGGTTTTTATAGAAAAAAAAAACAATTTTGATTATTCTTGCTGCTTCAGTCTTTCCTATAAATTTTAGAACCAGCTTCTTCACAAAATCCATACCTGCCAGGATTTAGGGATTTAGGCATTGTGTAGAATTTATGGATCAATTTTGAGAGAATTGACATTTTAGCACTAGTCTTTGAATGAAGAATATCTCTCATTTTTGTAGTTCTTCGATTTTTCTTAAGATTATGTCAAATAGAATATTACTGGGTTTATGTTGGAAGCATATTCCTAAATACTGTACGTGTTTTTCCGGTTCTGTTGTGAGAGTACTTAAACACTTATGAAAAGTGTAATTAAAAGATAACTTCTAGGTTAAATGCCTATTCCCTAAACTCAAGATGGCTGTCTCATATTCAAGCTCTGGGTTTGATTCTTACCTTCAGCTCTCAAGTCTCATTTGCTAACTAATGCAGATCCTCGGCATTGATGACTCCCAAAATTGGGTTCTTGGAGCCAGCATGTGGCAAAACAGGACAAGCTGCCACCTGCAACTTCAGCATCGCATAGGTGTTGCAGGTTCCAGTCCTAGTTGCTCTTCTTCTAATTCATTTTCTTCCTGATGTGCCTAGGGAAGCAGCCCCTGTAACCCCAAGGGAGACCTGAAAGAAGCACCTATCTTTGACTAGGAGTGAACCAATGGATGAGAAGTTGTCTCTCATGTGCATACAACTCTGCCTTTCATAAAATCTTCCAAAAACCAGGATCCCTTCTACCCATATAAGGGACATGGAATGAGTTCTAGTTCTTGGTTTTGACCTGGCCCAGCTCTGGCCATTGTGGGTACTTGGAGTGAACCAGTGGATGGGAGCTCATTCTTTTAATGTTTTCCTACTTGCTATGAGTTGATACCTTTATCTAATGGAGTGTTAAGCCTGTAATTATGAGTAAAGCAAAAATATGCCATTGCAAACAGGGGGAAGGAGAGGAGATTGGTAGGGAATTTCACTATACTCCTAAATCTATATTATGAAATGAGAAATTTGTTCAACTTCCATAAAAAATTAATATTTTTCAAAAGAAAAATTAAAAACCAACATTCATGAAAGGTGGGATCTTCAGAAATGTATATTTAAAAAATAAATATTTAAAATATTCAAAATTTTTTCACACCAAAATCAACTTTAATTCCATTTATCTTCACAAACTGAAGGATCCTAGTATCTGACATTTTTTCTAGGTTTGTAATGTTGATTACTAATATGAAAAGAAGATGATCTTTGAATATTTACCTTATATCCTGCAACTAGGATAAGCTCAACAGTAGCTTTTATTTGTATCCTTTAGGAGTTTCTATACAAATCATATTACCTATAAATGGGTTTAGTTTTCCTTCCCAATTGTATGTCTTAATATTTTTTTTAACTTTATGTTGGCTAGACCTTCTATTGTACATAAGACCAATACATGATAAATATAAGTATTAAAAGGAATTTCAGTAAATTAATTTTGTCAGCTTAATTGGTGTTCTTTCTCAGTGACATCTAAAAAATGGTGGGTGGACAAGCCACTGAAGCAGGGGTTGGCACTGCCTGGGCTGCCTGTATCACATTTTGGCATATGTGCATTTGAGTCCTGCCTTGCCTTCCAGTTCTGCTTCCTGCATGTGACAGCATGTGAAGGCTCAAGTGCTGGGATCGCTGCCAGCTGTGTAAACTGTCTAGAGGACCTGGGTTGCGTTCAGGGCTTCTGGCTTGAGCCTCATCTATTGCTGTCTATTTTAGATATTTGGGAAGTGAACCAGCTGATGGAAGATGTGTGTGCATGTGCGTGCACAGTCACATACACAACGTTCAAATAAAATTCTTAAAAGGGGGGGGGAATATTTTACCATTAGCAGTACTAGGTACAGTGAAACTTGTAATGATTAGAGCAGCACGTTTCTTATTTACAGAATATGATGCAGGCAGTATGGCTAAAGCTGGCAGAGTGGCAGCCCTGCTAGCAAGTTACTTATGTGTCAGGCTTCATAGTTTATACCACTATCACATAACTAAAGTATGAGGCTTCAATATAATGCTGAAACAAGTCTAATGCTGTAAGTTCCAGAAAGTTACAAAACAGTTTGGGATTCAATGACATTCACTAGGTATTGATCATGATATATGTAACTCTCAAAAACTATGGAAAATCGGAGATCCTACCATACTGGCAAGCTGACAGGTCGGTCTGTCAGATTCACAGATGCTTTAGGAAAACCAGAATGCCTGGATAAGAGCCAAAGGATTTTGCTACTTACAGCACAGCAGGTAGAGCAAGTTTTGTGTTTGTGCTGGGTTTCTCTTGCCTACCAAATCCATGGAGCAAAACAGAGCTAGACGCAGATGGTTGCAAAACATAAGACAGATCTGTGTCACACCCAACAAACACCAAACTTAGGCTTGTTTACAACTTCTTTAAAGACAGATTTCCCATCAAACCATTTCCCAGAATGAGGTATTATCTTTATTAATGTGGATATCAAACTACCTGCTGTTCCAATGGGAAGCGCTACCTCTGTTTTTAAAGAATGTTAGAACTATGCAAACATCCATGAAAACACAGTTTGGAGTATCATTTGTGTTTCAGCTCAGAAGATGAAGGCCATGCATTAGAAGCATGCCAGCAGTAACAATCTCAACAGGCAACCAGGAGAAACAATTCTATGTTGAGCACGATGCCAGTCTGTCCCTAGCTGTAGCAATCTGTCTACATTCAATAAGCCTGCTTTTCTGACAGGACATGCAGTTTGACTGCATTCCTCACCCGCTTTTGCAGTTCATTGTGACCATACGGCCTAAATGGCTGCTGAAAGGGGTGGAAGTGACATACCTGCCTTGGACCTGGAGTTTAGAATATTCACCACACTGTCCTCTGCCTCTCCTCCCCTTCCCACTCCTTCCCCACTCTGGTCTGATGTAGAAAAACTCTTAGAAAGTTGAGTCCTTCAATGATTGTGTGGGGCAGAGAATATTCTCCTTTCTACTTCAACATGCATAGAGTTGTGATAAGTGTGAAAAAAAAGTGTTTTTAATAGGCTGACAGTAAGATTGTCAGTTACAGTAATGTTGTCTGCTAACATAGTTAGCCTTACTACCATGTGACTCTAGCTAAAAATCTCTTCTGATTGTCTGTGGCCTAAGCATACATTGGTTTATCTCTTACTTATAGTCCATTTGTTAATAGCACAAGAAAGACTCCAAGTACACTTGCTGTGAATATGGTATATTTTGTATAATTTTTATCACCTCACAATGCAGTGGTGCCGGGTGGCACTAGGGAGATATCTAAACCAAATCAGGAGGCATAAGCAGAGTTGGTGTCTCTCACTTGGAACAGGAATTCTTTGGCCACTGCTACATGGACATAGGTGTGGAAGAGATGATCAATAGTATAGTGAATTGTATATTGATCAGCATCTTGAGACATTGCCTGGATGTGCTGGAATATCTTGGTAAGAAGTCAACTTAGTCCACATGAGGGATCAGTACCATTGGAGGCCAGAGCCAGGACAAAGACTGCATCTTTCTTAAGCCCATTGGATACTGTTGAGAATTGAATCTTTCCTGCCACCTCCTTCCATGAGCAACAATTCATGGGCTCACAGCCATGCCTGTGTTTTAGGTCACAGCTCTGGCTGCTTTTGTGCTCCAGTGACAGTTGGTTACAGGCTATATGACCCACCACTCCCAAATTATTTACATCTGAAAGTGTCTGCTGATTCATGACTGTGTTTGCTCTGTGAGTGTTGGTGCTAGGGCTCTGAATAGATTCAATTCTGCTAGTGGTAGAGCAGGTCATTCCACTTATGACTTGGGATTCCTTCCAAGGTTCCTTTTTCCTGTTACAGAAATCCCATTGAATATGTCTCCTTAGCCCAGAAGATGACTCTTATTTTAAAAAATAATGGTGGGTCTTATGGTGTAGTGGACTCAGTTATCACATGGACACCCACACATCATTTAGGAGTGTCATTTTAAGTCCAAACAGTTCTACTTTCAATCAAGCTTCCTCCCAATGTATTCTGGAAGGCAGCATAAGATGGTTCAAATGCTTTGGCCCCAGCCTTCCCTGTAGGTGGCCCAGATATAGTTCTAGCTGCTGGCCTTGTCCAGCCCTAGCTGTTACAAGCACTTAGGAAGTGAACCAACATGTAAGAGAGCTCCCTCCCTTTACTCTTCTCACGCCAGTATATGAAATAAATGTTAAAATAAGTGGTTAGAATACATCAGTTCCTGGCATCAGGGACCATGGTGACCTAGGACTCCATCTTTGGAAGAAAAATAAGAAAAATAAGAAAATCTATTTGCAGCATCCCTGTCTGAAGGAAAAATGATAATTTCAAAGAAAGAGATGAGATATCCAGTGGTCCCAGCAGCCTTTAACATACAGTGCAGCTGTGCTTAACACACTTCAGCAGAGACGTGTTTCAGATACCTCTGCACACCTACCACTTGCTCTAAGCCACTACTTTGCCACATGGGTATCACAATGTCTTCTAGAAAACAGTCCAGGGAGCCCCTTACCATCACTGTGCCTCTCTGAATTTTCAGTAGGGACACTTCATCTTCTCAAAGTATCTTTTTCTTACTCTCTAGCTTTCTGCCTCCATGTCCTCCCTCCTCCTTTCCCAACCTCTGCCATTCAACTTAGACTTCATCCAGACATTCACTCTCTGAATGCATTCTTGTCCTAATCCATCAATTCCCTTCCAAATTCTTGTCTTCTCCCATCCATCACGTCAGGCACTCCATTACCTTCCACTCACCTCTTGCCCACATTTCCTCATAGAAAATGGGTACTTGGCAATCTTCCAACTGTGGATCAATCCAGTTGTTCACTCTCTCCACTCCTCCTCTGGCTGCTGAAGGCAATCACAGAGCACTGAGGCTTGGAACAGCTACAAATTCTCTCCATTCTCATCAGAACCCTCACTTCAGTAAAATCACACCTTAGCCAGTCTTCAGCAGTTCTTTTTCACATTTTCTCAAATGTCTAAACAATGGGACATCTGTTGCCTAGAATTCCAGTGTCCATCCTCTTTTTCCCTCCCCGCTTCTAAATTACTATTTGGGTTGATTTGAGGCTTATTCCATCTACAAAGGCAGACTTAGATGGACTGAAGCTAATCAAAACTCATATTTCTTGAGTTGGGGCTGCAATGATTGGTGCTATGCAAACATACCACCCAGTTTGTCCAATGAGAGGAGATTCCTGTGGGGCTTCTAAGAAATAACCATGCTGTCTAGTTGGTAGGAATACCAGAGGGGACATTCTCCTGAGTGTTGCAGTGTGGGGGTGATGTCCAGAGCTGCTGCAACATCTGAGATAGGGCAAGGACAAGAGAATCACATGGAGCTAAAGTGCTGATGCCTTGTGCTCTGGGTCAAAGGAGACAAACATCCAGGTCTACTTCTAGATCTGCAACACTATCAGTCAAAATGTTGCTTGTTTTTTTCAAAGTTAGTTGTGTGTGAGTTTCTGTGGCTTACACCCTGACTATACCCCATTCCCAAGTATTCCCACAATCCTTGAATTCCTCCACTTGATGACCCCTCCAAAAGATGCTTTCCTCCCATTCAAGAAAGAAATCAAACATTTAAGCAGGTACTACATCAACTTAATTTTCTTTCCTGTGTAAGAATTGGAGTTTGAAGTTATTTTCTTCATTCGTTGTAGTCATTTCCCTTCAATCTTCTCAGAAAGTTGGCTTCTCGTCAATCTTTGCTTTCTCTTTCTCCTAGTCTTTTCCATTCACCCTTCGTTCTAGGTAGAACTCCCAACATGAACAGCCTAACTATTCCCAATGATACCTTGTTCTGTCTCTCTTCTATCGCCTGCCCAATTTCCTGGGGAGGAAGATGTCCTATCATGATGACTTGAGTCAAGGGGCATGGCATGGTTGGGTAAAACTTCATAGAATATTTCAGCATTTTCACAATGGTAGGAGGAGCTCAGCCTAGAGGCCAAGGGGGAAGACAAATTGGGCCACCACCAGTATGAGGACATTGAAGTTGGCAGGATCTCCCAGAGAGTAGAAAGTTAAGAGAACAAACATGGGTCAAGGTGGAACTTCCAATAACCCAGACACTTAAGAAGACATGGCATAGTTGAATGAGACTATAGCAGAAAGCTCAGTAGTAAGTGGAGAAGAGGAGAAGACTGTTCCAGAAATGGAGAACTTGTTCCAAAGGGTGAAATGTTTGGCTGACTATTATCAAGAGATAAAGTAGGACAGAACAAAATTACTGGGAATTTCAGATGACTGAGACTGTCAGTAGGAAAGGAGGATAAAGAAAGAAAAGGAGGAGAGAGTAAATATAAGTGAGTTTCCTAGTGCAGCTTAGATTTCTCCCCAAAGCAGACCTGAGACAAGCATGTGGGTCCCGTTTGCTTTACCTAAAAAATGAATCCCAGGATCACAGTTCAAGTTGGAGGAGAGACGATCAAGGAAGCACAGCAGGAAAGACTGATGTGCACCCCTGAGGTACAGTCCTCCTGAGCCCTCTGAGAAACTGCCAATGAGGCACCTGGAACATTCCCCTGCACCAGGTATCCCCTGACTCCCAGGCCCTGGTTGGCTGAGGGTTACCTCTGGATACCTCTTTTTTTTTTAAGATTTATTTTTATTGCAAAGTCAGATATGCAGAGAAGGAGAGACAAAGAGGAAGATCTTCCATCCATTGACTTGTTCCCCAAGTGGCTGCAAAAGCTGGAGCTGCACCAATCCAAAACCAGGAGCCAGGAGCTTCTTCTGGGTCTCCCACGTGGGTGCAGGGTCCCAACGCTTTGGGCCATCCTCGACTGCTTTCCCAGGCCACAAGCAGGGAGCTGGATGGGAAGTGGAGCTGCCAGGATTAGAACCGGCACCCATATGGGATCCTGGCACATGCAAGGTGAAATTATCTACTAGACTACCACGATGGGCCCACTGCTTACCATCTTTGCACTTGTCCAGCAAGCTTTTGTGGCAGCTGAGAAAATCCTCAGTGTGCAAGGGCAAAGTTTGCTGAACTAGAGCTGTCAATTTCAGCTGCCTTGAACTTTGGAAAGTCCAGAGAGTTCAGGATAAGGCATGTGCCATACCAGTTCCACCCATGGCCCTGCCACTCCTTGTTCAAGTCACACAATTAAGGTCACAGCACGGCACTTTGCAAAACATAAATGTGTAACTCAAGGAGGTGTATGGCAGAGACTTTTAGCTTAATAAAGTAGGCTTAGAATGCAGAGCGCCAGCAAGAGAGAATTTGCAGAGGTAAAAGCCTGGTGGAGCTATAGATGAAAACTCTTCTCAGCCCTATGTCCTCATCCTGAAATGGAGACAGGAGCTGGGAAGGGTGAAGATGTTGAGCCAGTGCTCAGCCCTTTGATCCACATTGCAGAAGACAAGGTCGATGCCTTGTTTGACTGTACATTTTTTGCTTTCCATAACTGAGCATTGTACACTATGTTTTAGAGCAGAGAGCTTCAACCCGCCTCTATTCTTGGGCACCTCTCTGCACCCTCATGGTTCCTCAACAGTAACTGAGCCTGTTATGCACCTGGAGCTAAGTGATAGAAATTTGTAAAAGTGACCCTTAGACCCACTTCAAAAATGGCTATGTTCAGGTATGTGCCAGCATGATTTTTCCTAAGAAAAATAAATTTTATTGTATACATTTGAGGTTTGCAACATGAAATGGGATACGTAGGCAGTGAAATGATTACTATAGTGAAGCATATTAATATCCATCAAAGCTTTGAGACAAAAGCCACTAAAAGCCACTTAACAAAAATCCCTCATGTAGTAGAAGTTTATTGCCATTAGTTCTCAGCTTATACATTACATCTCTAAATGCATTCATTTTATGTCTCTATTTTGTAGCCTTTAACTCACATTTTCACATTTCCTCTTCCCTGCCCAACTCCACCCATGGGGACCATGTTTCATTCTTTATCTCCATGTAGTAAACTTTCCTCATTATGCCACCTGTGAGTGAAATGGTACAATATTTTGTTTTCTGTGTCTCGCTTGAATATGAGCCAGCTGTTAAGGACAGCTCTGCCCTCCTCCTATCCCTCACCCTAGAGTCCAAGAGTAGCAAAAGCACAGGAGCTGGAGAAAGGAGGAAATAAAACCAGAGTGAGTGCCTGGTAGAATGCATGGGTTCCAGGAGTACAGAGTCAGGACTTCTATTGAGGAAAGAAGCAGAACCAGAACAGACCCATGCTCTCTGGAGAGGGCCAACCAGCCAGAGAATGGGAGAGCCAGGGGACCTGGGATCCACTCAGAGATCCTGTGGTGGCTGTGGGAATATAGCTGAGCACCTGGGTGCTGGGACTCAGACTTCACCTTGCTGCCTTTGCCTAGTTACCAACTCCTACCTTTGTAGGACCCTTTCTTGTGTCCGCAAAGGAGGTCGTCTGGACAATACCACAAGGAAGAAAAAGCATGCATACTTAGGAGGTCTCAGATGCTGGGTGATAAGAACTGGGTTGAATACACCAAGGAGGAACTAATTGTGGTCTGCTTTGTAAATGGAGTGAGAGATGATACCATGTTTTGCCAGGCATGAGGTCTGCGGTTAGGGTTGGGAATCTTCTTTCTTGTGGTCCAGCTCACTCTTTATGACTAGAAGTTTACCACTAACCAACCATAGCCACACTCCTAGCCTCCCTGGACCCTCAAGCAAAGGCCCCTCTTTCTGTTTATCTTTCTTTTCCCAAGGAGCATCCATATTTGGGTCAGGCACTGTCCTTGCTGTTTCATAGCCTCACCCTGGACCCACATATGTTCCCAGTTTTCCAACACTGCTCCCTGCCTTTGAATGAGCTCAAGCCACAGGCCCAGGAACTTGTGCCTGAGAGCTAGCAAAACAGGTTGAAAGTATGGGGAAACTATACAGATCAAATATCCCTAATACGGGGGCAGAGGGTGGTGGGTTGTGGTGTTGGCTGAAATTCAATATGTTCCAAAATCCCAAACTTTCTCAATACTTACTTTATATGACATCTCAAATTATTTCAGATTTTGTAATTTAGATTTTTGATTTGGGGATTAGAGAAATTCAAAGCAATATTTATGTAAATATTCCCAAATCAGAAAATCCAAAACCTTGTATCACTTCACCCAGCATGTCAGATAGGAAAAACACCACCTAGATTTACAAAAGAGCAAATTCTCGGTCATTTCTCCATAATCTCGAACCACTTTTCACTTCCCAACTCTCACCCTCAGAACTGCAGTGCAGTTTTTTCCTTCTCTGCTCTTTCACCCAAGCTCTCACGTTCTCGGGTTCATGTATCCCACACCAGGAATGCTTACTTGTGTACAAATACCATGTTCTTCCCATAGACCCTTCCACCATTTTCCCACATTTAAGTGAGACCATGCAATGACTCTCTTTGGCCCTTCCCAAGTGCCCAGTTGGGTATTGTACATGTGTCATGGAAGGGTCTGGTGATGCCCAATAGGAACATAAGAGAGGGACAGACAAACATGCCAGAGGAGGAATGGAGTGATTGAGAGGCTATGCCCAGAGACACTTATTCAGAGACTTGGGAAAGAAGCCAGTGAGTGGCAAGGACACACCAGGGAGGTGGGCAAGCAGCACCAAAAAAGGCAGGTACCTGCATCTGTGTTTGCTCTTCTGACAAGATGACTGACACTAGATGGTTTTGTGTACAACGGAAAGTCAAAGTGCCAGCAGACTGGATGCCTGAGTGCTGGCACTGCAGAGGGCAATACCTAGCTTTGTGCTGATAAGGAGGCGCAGGTGGGACTCCCAAGCCCCTTCTGTGAGGATGCTAATCTCATTCATGAGGGCAGAGTTTTCATGACCTAAACCTCCCAGATGTTCCGCCTCATAACACCACAGCAATGATGATTAAATTCCAACATGGGGATTTGGGGTTGGGAAACAGACACTTGAAGTATGGCAGTAGGAAACAATACTGATTTTCTATCACACCAGGCACAGCTTCAAACCTCGTCAGTGACTCATGTAACCTTCAGCCACTCCAGGAAGCTGACACTACTGTCCCTTTCTAATTAAAACATGAGACATAAAGGGACACACTACCTTGTGACAATTGTGGCCGTTGGGTGCTAGACAGTCTCACCCGGCATCCTGACTCTAGAGCCCACGCTCATGATCCACACTACTCTACCTTCCTGACTCAGGAGGGTTGTCGGCTCCGGAGTCCTGCAGGGGACTCTCAGACCCCGTGAAGGCACAAATTGTTCCCTCAAGCTACTACCAGGGTCACACAAGCCTTTGTGTCCAAGTACATGTATAGTGAATCCTTCCCCCAGGCCATGCATGCCTTATACTTCTTTGGATAAAAAATTAGGTGGTGGTTGGACACTGCACAAATAGGCCACCACCTCCCGTTCTGTGGATTGTGCACGTGGGGGCAAGTGCTGCTTTCCTGCACTCAGACCTGTTGAAGCAACACAAATATCCACTTCCCAGATACTGCCTTGGGGTTATTGTACACCATGCCAAGCTGTTTCCAGAAGGGACTTACAAGAGCCTATGCGGGCCTGGTGTGGTGGCGCAGTGGTTAAGGTCCTCACCTTGCACGCCCGGGATCCCATATGGGCGCCGGTTCTAATCCCGGCAGCCCCACTTCCCATCCAGCTCCCTGCCTGTGGCCCGGGAAAGCAGTCGAGGACGGCCCAAAGCTTTGGGACCCTGCACCCACGTGGGAGACCCGGAAGAGGCTCCTGGCTTCGGATCGGCTGTTGCTCTCACTTGGGGAGTGAATCATCGGACGGAAGATCTTCCTCTCTGTCTCTCCTCTCTGTATATCCGCCTTTCCAATAAAAAAATAATAAAAATAAATCTTTAAAAAAAAGAGCCTATGCATGGAGGAAGATTAGTCACACTCTGAAAATTGAATTTAGGGTGCTTTTCCTATAAAAATCATTATTCCTTCATTGTTTTTGAGATACTGTTTTCATACTATCAAATACTACCAAGAAGCAATATTTACATTTAACTCACAGGAACAGATTGAGTCAACTATGACCGCTTTTCTTTTTTTTTAAGATTTATTTTTATTGGAAAGTCAGATATACAGAGAGGAGAGACAGAGAGGACGATCTTCCGTCCGATGATTCACTCCCCAAGTGAGTGCAACGGCCGGTGGCGCACCAATCCAAAGCCAGGAGCCAGGAGCTTCCTCCAGGTCTCCCATGCAGGTGCAGGGTCCCAAGGCACTGGGCCATCCTCGACTGCTTTCCCAGGTCACAGCAGGAAGCTGGATGGGAAGTGGAGCTGCTGGGATTAGAACCTGTGCCTATATGGGATGCTGGCACATTCAAGGCAAGGACTTTAGCCACTAGGCTACCATGCCAGGCCCTATGATTGCTTTTCAATTGATCTTGACTTTGACTAGTCAGTGTCTTATCAGGACCCAGAGGCACACTCAAATGAGAAGACCCTAATAAAGCTAAAAAGTGGGAATACAGAATTTCAAAAAAAGGTTTGGAGCTAGTAACTGCATGTGGGGAGAGGGCAGGGGTACATCATTGTTAAACCTGCTGGCTCAAGCTGAAGGGAATCTGTAGTGACCCCAGAAATGAGGATGTGTCCCATGGTGAGGACTACTTTGACAGACTATGACTGTAATTGAAGTCCTACCTGTCCCACAGCCAGCACCCAGGGGAAGAACCAAGAGCCTAGAACCCCCATACACGCCGGTCATACTACCAGCGCTCCACTCCCCTCTGGATACACCCATTCAGAAGCCAGAGGGCCAGGGTTGTCCCCACAAGTCAGACTTCTACAGTCAGAGCAACAGTGAAAGGGTGGATAGTGGAAAAGAAGGTGCCCTCTGGGCCCTGCGCTGCCTGGTGCTGTGGCGCAGTGGTTAAGGTCCTCACCTTGCACGCCCGGGATCCCATATGGGCGCCGGTTCTAATCCCAGCGGCCCCACTTCCCATCCAGCTCCCTGCCTGTGGCCTGGGAAAGCAGTCGAGGACGGCCCAAGGCTTTGGGACCCTGCACCTGCGCGGGAGACCCAGAAGAGGCTCCTGGCTTCGGATCGGCATAGCATTGGTCATTGTGCTCACTTGGGGAGTGAATCATTGGACGGAAGATCTTCCTCTCTGTCTCTCCTCTCTGTATATCTGCCTTTCCAATTAAAAAAAGAAAAAAGAAGAAGAAGCCCTCATGCCAGTTGCAAAAAGCCTGGCCTTTTTCCTCAAACTAAGGTGTAAGGATGAAGCCACACTGTAGGAATAGCACCCATAGACCCAACCTCACAGGACACAAAGCACCAGGCAAGGAAGCAGCGGCAGAATCTGGTCCTCTTCCTGCAGAGCAGCCCACACTGGAAAAGGAAAGGTCATGTACTCACCACTGAGATAAAGTTTATCTTAATTGTCCCATTCTGTATTGCCTCAGATCTATACAAGGCTTTATGGGTAATTCCAAAATCCAAAGTACTTGTGAAAATTGAAAGTTCTGTATTTCAACTCTCACCACACGTGACCCACGGACATGAACTACTTAAAACTCGCCTCCATCATGCTGGGTGTGAAAACACTTTCACATTTTCTCACAGAATCATTTGAATACTACAGGCTCGCGTGGCACCTGTATTGTGGGCTACATTCACACACTTTAAGATCAACATCTTACATATACAATTTACAGTGTGTGGTTTTCATAAATTCCAAAACACACTGAAGTTCAGAAAGTCTACCGGGCCCTTTGGCCTACAGATAAGAGGTTTTGGATTTGTGTGTTGGTTCATTTCAGCTCCATAATATTCTTTGGAAATGGAAAAGGGAAAGTTGTGTTTTGCATTCATAATTATTTGAAGCCCCCCCAAAAGGTCATGGAAAAGGGAATGAAAAGATAGGCTTGGTTTGGTGCAAAGAAACTTTGAAATTCATGCCTGCATGGCTGTATGGTTTAGACATCGGAATGCTCCCTCATGGAGTCCCTGTGATGGCTTAAAGGTTTAGTCCCTGGCGTTATAGGCTGAGACTGAAGGGTGAGAACAGACCCCTGGGAGTGAGTTGTGAGGGTGGAGTCCTGTGATAAATTTCTGTTCTCATTGTAAGAGAACAGATGGACATGGACCAGTTCACTCCTGCTGTCTTGCCACATGGGGTCTGGTGCCTCTTCAGGACTCTGCCAGTAAGAACACCATCACCAGACACTGATCCAAAGGGGCCTGGTCGCTCAGTGAACCTGCAGAACTGTTAGCCAAGTCAATCTCCTGTAATGTAAGCTCTACCTAATATTTGGGTGTAGCAAGGCAACACTGTCACACAGGGAACCTTCAGAAAGTTCATGACAGATACAAGTTATTAAATGATGATGCATGAATTTCAATTTTTGCCTGAATACTTGGAAGTATGTTATGCAATTTCTTCACATGAAATTTGCCTTGGATGCTGGTTTTGATAAAATACAAAGTTACCTTACACTTAGGGTTTTTTTAAAGTACCTTTTGCCCCTATGGATCTTAGATAAGATTATGAAACACAACAAATTACAGTAGGAGTAGGAACAGATGGAAAAGATTAGGAATACTCAGTTTGTGAAAGGGCTATTCACAGGAGTTGGTCAGAACGCAGGACACAAGAAGATGGACCATGATTCAAAGCATAGATTCTGCAGCTGGACTTCCCAAGTGGGAATCTCAGCTTGGCCACTCGGCAGCTATGTGTAGCTGAACTGCTCACTTCTCTGTGCTTCAACTTCTGGTTTTGTAACGCAGCAAAATCCTCTTTAATTCAACCATCACCCTGAAAACATGTAGATAACACGGGTCCCTTTCCCCTGAGTACATGAGGAAACCCGAGATGTTAATTGTCCCGTGGTTAGGTGGTGAAGTTATGGCAAGTGGTGACTAGCAGTCAGGGGTGCCCGCTGCCAAGCCAGGGTTCTTAGCAGCTATCCACGGGCATGTTCAAGGTTGGCCCCTCCCTGACTGCTGCAGGTGGGAATGTGCCTTGGCATCGTTCATCTGCCCAATCCTTTAGCAGGGGACAACTTCTGACATGTTTTCAGCAACATTTGCTTTTGATATGTCTTGCTTTGAATCTCCACCCCAATAATGAGCCCACTTGGATTTAACGACTAAAGAAAGCACTTAATCCGGATAGTATGTGAGCTTGCTTGAAGACTCTAGCTTGAGTAAGTGGATCTGATTAGGGGAATTAAATGAAATATTGTACTTCAAAGGTAGATCCCAGTCAGAATTGCTCTTTTGCTAAGTGCATGGGCCTTTGCTCATGGAACTGCAGTTCTACAGACCTGAGTAGAACAGAGTCATAGGTAACATTATCTTGCTTCCCTGGGGATGGTGAAGGAATAGTCAGAGGAGTGGATGCCCATACCCTGTCCTCTCTGTCCTGCCATCTACTACCCTACCAGTAACTCCCACAGATGGAGTCCAGATGGAAGGCTGAAGGGACAGAGGGGTATGTGTGATCAGCCTCTTGGGCAAACACTGGGACAAAGATAGGTGCAGAACTGATTTCAGGAAAGGGCAGGGCAGTTGGAAAAGAAGCAATCCAGAGCTCCACCAATGCACATACCCAATGGGATCTTTCCCCCATAATGGCAAAAGGCAATGTCTTTAAAGAAATGTCAAGTCAACATAAAAAATTTGCAACCTGATTAATCTTCCATGTGCCACAAGTTATTCCAAAGCATAGTGGTTTAGAACAACCAATCTGTAACATCTTGCCTAGTTATGGAGTGTTGACAATTTGGGAGTGGTCTGGCTGGGTGCACCAGACTCAGAGTATCTCCTAAGACTGCAGGGGCTGGAGATACACATCCCAGGCTCACACACTTGGCTGTTGCCAGGTCTTGGTGACATCATTTGGGTCTCACTAAAGAGCTGCTCTCAACACTGCAACTTCTCTTGTTGATTTCAAGGGGAAAACAGGGAGCAGTCACAGTGACTCATTGCTCACCCTCAAGAGTATAAGACCATCAGTATTGGACATCCTTGCTTGTGCACATCCTCCATACAGTCTACACTGAGGGGGAAGGCATTGAGGCTCTGCCATGTGGGACTCGCCTGAAATCACCGGATACACAGGAGACTGGGAGAAGTAATTCAGGGTGACTGTCTTATGAAACCATCTGGACAGAACTCAAACCCAGGGACACCATCCTTCTTGATAATCCCTGCACCTTCTTAGTCTTCCTCCTTTATGTTATGCCTATACCATTTACCATCACTGCCTTGGCTGATGAGCATCTAGAAAACAACTAAAGCAATTCAAGCTTAGATGTTCATAAGTTCCTACAATGTCACTTTTGCCCTGTTGTAGCTGATCATAAGCAAGTTATAAACCTAGTCAGTTGCCAGGGAAGAAACTTAACTACCCGCCCTCCCTATTCCCCGGGGATCTAGAAGAGTGTTGAACATCAGTGTTCAGAAGTCAGTCAGCTACATAAAAATTCTTAAATTCCCTTCCTGAGTCACACTAGCTTCATGCCGGGTGCTTGTGAGGCCCCCTGAGGTCTCAGGATGATTCCATTATTGCAGAAGATTGTATGTGGCAGCAGGGTTTAAGTAGAACACATGAGGCAGATTTTATTTTCTTTTTAAGGTTTATTTTTATTGCAAAATCAGATCCATATATAAAGAGGAGGAGAGACAGAGAGGAAGATCTTCTGTCCGTTGACTGCAACAGCCCAAACTGAGCCGATCTGAAGCCAGCACCCAGGAGCTCTTCAGGGTCTCCCATACAGGTGCAGGGTATCAAGGCTTTGGGCCGTCCTCGACTGCTTTCCCAGGCCACAAGCATGGAGCTGGATAGCGAGTTGGGCTGCTGGGACTAGATCTGGCAGCCATTTGGGATCATGGTGCATTCAAGGTGAAGACTTTAACCACTAGGCCACCACGCTGAGCCCAAGGCAGATTTTCTTACAGCCACTTTACAACAATACTCTCTGCCATCAGAACTCAGAGCAACTGAGTTGTACTCAGGAAGAGGGGCGATCATGGCGTAGTGCCTCACACAGAGCTATACGGGAAGGAGGGATGGCAGCAACCACTGCTGTCTGATGAAAAGGCGAGCACTTGGCTCATTGGAAAAACTTAAAGCTAAGTTTCTTTTGGTGGCAACATTTTTTAAATCCATGTCAAAGTACACATCTTTTATCAATTTAAGAACTCTTACACATAGCCCCAGGCACTGAAACTAGACAGAGTTCATAGCAAGCTGCTTTCTAGGCTGCATGCTCCCCCTTTCTGGGTTGATGGGCCTTGTTGAACTCGGATTAAACATCACAGCTTCTCAGCAAAAGATCTGTGTATCACACATCTATATCACCCCGTGTTCCTGCAAGGACTTTGTGAAACAGGAAACATCAAAGTTGGTGAGAGTCCCAGAACTGGAGGTATCACGGCAGATCTGCATTACACGGAACAGTGCTGCATACAAACAAGCCTGAGTCATGACCAAGCCCAGAAGTTCTAAGGTTTTGCAGTGATAGGAAGGCCCAGAGACAGGAACAATCATGTGCAACTGGGATAAAGAGGGCGGGAGGTAAAAATGACTACTTGTAAGCAGACCCATTTAGATGGACTCAAAGAGGATGAACATCCTGGGAGAGCCCAAGATCGCCCTTAGAGACCTACTGCTAAGATTTAACACTCATTGCCTCTAGAGCCGGTCTCCAGTAGCCGGTAGACACTTCATCTGCTTATTCTACAACTCAGTCTCTCCCCTTTAGTCATCTCTGCCTCCCCAGTCCCTAAAAGTGCTTCAAAGCAAGTGTCTCCACACAGTGCCAAGTGTCTGGATTGGAGGGAGGTGGAGGAACATTAAGATGCAGTCACAGAAGACCCCCATACTTTGAAGATGAAGGAAGGGGCCATTTGGACCAAGGAAAGCAGCTTTCCATCCTGGAAAAGCCAGAGGCAGCAGACCCTCTATAAGAGCAGGTGCAGGGAAGGCAACCTATCAGCATCTTGTTCTTAGCCCAGTAGTATCCACCTCAGACTCTCATCTTCCAGAAACATTACAGTTTATGACAGTTTGTTAAAGTAACCACAGAAAAAGATTGCATTGTTAAGAGCCAATGTGTAGACTCAGTCTCTACTTCCTTCAAGGGACTTAATGCTGGGTCAGCTTTGTTGCATCAGGGGTGTTCTTCCTGGAGTGCAACCCTCTCATGGAATTCAAGCTTACAAAGAAGTAACTGTTGTTCTTTCTGTCCCATATCCTAGCCTCCTGACAGATCTAGAAATGAATGGGTCCTTAGTGGAGCCTCATGCCCCTTCCCCAAAATCTGCTGTGCCAGTACCCCCTGGGTTCAAATGCCTGAGGCACGCCATCTCCCATTGTGTACTGCCTGAAATCTGAATAACATTGTGAGAAACTCCACCTTCATCTAAAGGTAAAATCATCCCATTGTTACAGTCTTGCTACATATGTGAGTCAGTTATATTCAGTTATTCTTGCCTCCACAGAGCCTGTCAATTCTTCTAGACTGAGAATCCTATCCCTACTGTCTGGTATACACTTGCTAGCTAGTCTGTTCTGGTCAGTTAATTTCTTGTAAGTCCAACAGTGATTGAATTTTGGAAACAATACATCGGCTCATTTGATACGATTCATTAAAAAATGCTACAGAGGGAGAGAGATCTTCCTAACTGCCATTTCATCCCCCAGCTGGATGCAATGACCAGGACAAGGCCAAAGGCAGGTCCCAGGGGCTTCCTCCAGGCTTTCCACATGAGTAGTAGGGATTTTAAAACCTGGGCCACCCCCCCCCCCCCCACACACACACACAGACATACGAAACAGCTTTTCCCAGCCCACCAGCAGGGAGCTGGATGAGAAGTGGAGCATCCAGAACATGAACCACCATCCACATGGGATACTAACATTGCAGCTAGCAGCTTTACCCACTATACTGTAATACTGACCCAAGTATAATGATTCTTCGTATATGATCACGGAGTGGAAATTACCTCCTACAACCTTAGCACATTTACATCTTTGCTTTTCAGAGAGTAGGAATAGTCACTTCCACCATCCCCAATACTACAGAATCTTGATTATATAAAGTATAGAGATTTGACTCATTGGGTATGGAACCCAGTTTTGCCAGTCAATCAGCTGTATGGCCCTGGAGAGATTACCCAGCCTCTGCACCTCGTGTTCACCCATCATCAAGTGCACATTCTGTCCCATGACTTACATATTCAGTGATGCTCAGCATGGTGCTTTGTAGGAAATATTCCAAAAAATGATGCCCTCGCACCCCTTGATTTCTTTGCATAAACTCCTTTTGATCTAGGACTGACATTGTTCATGTCCTATGGAGGCACAACTGGAGAAGTGTACCTTAAAAAAAAGTGACCCTTGGGAGTTGGAACTAGGAAGCAGCAAGCCGTGTGAATGCAGAGTGGATCTTGATTTTAAAATGCTCAGTTTGGGGGGGTCAACATCGTGGAATAGCAAGTGAAACTGCCACATGCAAAGCCAGCATCCCATGTGGGTACCAGTTCATACTTCTTCCAACTGGCTGTTCCACTTCTAAACCAGCATTATTTTTCTTAGATTTATTTGTATTGGAAAGGCAGATTTACAGAGGATAGTAGGATCATTCTTCCATCTCCTGGTTCAATCCTCAAGTGACAGCAACAGCTAAAGCTGAGCCGATCTGAAGCCAGGAGATTCTTCTGTGTTTCCCACATGGGTGCAGAGTCCAAAGGCTTTGGGTCATCCTTTACTGCTTTCCCTCCCAGGCGACAAGCAGGGAAATGGAGCACCCAGGACACCAACCAAGATCCCCGCACCTGCAAGGAGATTAGCCAATTGAGCTATTGCACCGGGGACCAGCTCCTACGAATAGCCTGGGGAAAGCAGCAGCAGATCGCCCAAGTGTTTGGTCCCCTGCACCTGTGTGGGAGACCCAGCTGTAGTTTAAGCCTCCAGCTTTGGTCTAGTCCCAGCCATTCTAGCTACTTAGAAGGTGAAATGGCAGATCAAAGACCGTTCTCATCCTTTCACTTTGTTTTTCAAATGTCTTCTTAAAAACCCAAGTGTTTTGGTTAAAACTCGTCTAATATCATCAGAGTGGCTGGTTTAATTCCCAGCTCCTGACTCCAGCTTCCTGCTAATGCAGGCTCGAGCAACTGGGTTTCTACCACCAACATGGGAGACCCAGGTTGTTTGTCACTCCTGACTTCCAGCTATCCGCCGGCATTTGGGGAGTAAATCAGAAAACACAGATCTCTTCGTGTCGCTCTCTGCTCCGAAATAGTTATCAAAGCTGATACTTACTAGTTTAATTTTTCAGAAATTTTGCATTGCAATATCTATCTACATATTGCATTCTAGGTAGTGGCTAGCTCTCTTGACTCACACCACAACTAGAGGAGGGCGGCAGACAGACGCGAGCTTCCTCGACCCAAAGCCAACTTCATGCTTCTGCCCCTAGAACGCTTAACTGGCGCGGCCCGGAGAGGAGCGTGGACTACAACCCCCAGAAGGCCGTGCGGCGCGGCGCCCTTGCCGATTGGCTGTCCGAGCCCCGTCCCTGTCCCGCCCCCGCCGGGGCGACGGGGCGGCGAGTCCTGGGCTAGCGTGCTCTTCAAACCGGCTACTCTCCCTGTTGACCCACAGGCTCCATGGCGGCGCGGCCCGTGTCCCGGATGGTGCGCCTCCTCCTGCGGCCCGGCACCCGGAGCTGCAGCTCGGGGCTCCCGGTGTCGCAGCCCCACCCCGGCGAGGTGAGCCCACCTAACCCGGCCCCAGAAGCACCTGCCTGTGCTCGAAGGCCACTTCTGGGCTCGCAGGACTGGGTGGAGTGATGGCCGGCCGGAGGGGAGCCTGGTAGTGGGGCTGTCCCGGGGTAGGGGGACCCCCCAGACCTTCCTTCACACCCCTGAGGGCCGGGTTGCTGTGTGTGAGCAGACGCCCCTGTGACACCGTGTCATCTCTGTGCCACCAGCAGCCAGGTGTCACTTTGGACCCACAGCTGTGTGGCTCGAGCCTGGCTTGACGGCGGAGTTCCTGTTTTCTGTTGGGAAGGGATAGAAGCTGGCCTCATCCGGGCAGGGGGCTTCCTGCGTCCCCCCCCCCCCCCCCAAGCCTTTGGGTAGCAGGATCCCTGGCTCTTTGTACCCCTTGGAGTGCTTCCTGTCCTAGTCTGTTGTTGGTTGCTTTGCTCCTGGGGTCAGGAAAATGTGCCTGGGAATACTTGTTTCCTGGAAGTCTCTGCCAGTACTCTATCCTTCTCCGTCTTGGCATCCCTGGGATCACTCGCTGGTCCTCCCCTTCCTGCTCTGTGATGGAGGCAGGCTGCCCACACCGCTGGTATTCCTACGGGATCCCCAGGTGAGCTGGACCACCGGCAGCAAGTATAGACCTGCTCAGTGTCAGCCCTAACTTTCACGGGGCAAGGGGAGCTGAGAGGACTAACAAGGAAGGGGCTGTTTTGCATTCTTATGAGCTGCCGGTGTGGGTGCCTGGTTCTTCAACACAGGTGTTGGGGGTTCAGTTCCGTGAAGGTCACAGACCTCTAAAGCTGAGAGGGTAGGGAGCAAGGGTAATCGGGGTGGGGAAGGGAGCAGGAATTGGAGCCCCAGCACCTGTGCTCTGCATCCTCCATGTGGGGTGACCCGCAGAGAGGTTCTGCCTACCCTGGAGTGCTGCAGGGAAGAGGGGTCGTGTGGGAGAACCGGGACCCCAGAGCAGGATGCTGTGCTTTGGATATAGCCCCGCTGCTACCGAGGGTCTCTGTGGAAAGGAAAGTGGGATTGGAAGATAAGTTTGTTTTGTGGCAATTTTTCCAGATCCATGCATTTAAGAAGTATGACAAAGTTGATGCAAAGTGCATACTGTGGCAAACATTATGTATGGATTTCAATTTTTTTTTGTACCAATATGAACGGACTTCCTATTTTTTCCGCAGACTTCTTGAAGGGACCCTTATATACGTTCAACCACTCTGCAGAGCTTGTCTTTTGGCCAGAGTAGAGGTGGGGCTTCTGGTCTGCCTGCCTGCCTTCTTTCCACACGGGTTCGTCTCTCACACTTGCTCCAGAATGGAAAGCTAGTCTGGCATTGTGAGTTGGGTTCAGATGTGAGAGGGGTGTGCGAGGTATCTGGGAACCAACAGGGAGGACAGTAGGAAGAGGCCCTTGGAGAGCCCTCTGGGACAGACCTGGTGGCTTCCACACATGGGAAAGGAAGTTGGCAGAATGCGGGACTGGCAGAGGCACCTGCTTGCTGGGCTGAGCAGGATGGCCAGGCCATCTGCTTACAGGTTTAGCCTGGCCCAGGAGGACTACACTACTCCTTTGGGGGCTTGAGCCCCTAGCAGGCTCTGCTGGAGTACCAAAATGCTGGCCTGAGGCCCTGAGCCTCTGCTGCGGAAGGCAGAGGCAGGGAGAGGACAGCTTGGGGCAAGGCCAAGGCACCCAGCCATTCAGGTTGCAGAAGGAACATGCTGACCAGAGCTGGGTTATGTCGGATGAAAGTTGGAGAACAGGGCTGGTGTGGGGGACAGAGAAGAGCTGTGTGGAGTGGGGGTTTCCTCTTGACGCCCAGCCCACCCTGCATCCCATGTTTCTGTGTAAATGTGATCATCTTTGCCTAGAGCCAGGGTGGGGGTAGTAGGGGAGGGGAGAGAACGGGATGGTGTCTGGGTCCTGGCTGGCTCCTCCCATCTCACAGATCACCCCAGCACAGGTTATTTCTGAGTTTGGAATGCGCCATTCTTCGCCCCAGTCTCTACACCGGAGGGCTCTTTGTGGGGCTGGCCTTTTACCCTTTGGACCAAATACACTTGAAGTGTTCCCTTAACTAACTCCCTTGTAGCATCCTTGCCCATCCCCTACCCCCGTGTTTCAGGCTTCACCATGCCACCCCAGCTTACACTGACAAGAGGTAGCCATATGTGTAGTGCCTGGCTACTAGCCCTCGTACCCGGGCCCCATGGGGAAGCTCCTATTTCCCTAGTCCTGCCTTGGGTAGTGGGGCCACAGGTCCGCAACCCCCTAGCTTCAGGCCACCTGCCAGTGATAGAAATGGAAGGGGTAGTCACAGCACACACACGAATATTGAATGGGTGAATGTCAAGAACTGTTTTAATGAAATAACAGTCGTTCTCCGAAGACCTGCTATGTGCCAAGAGCTCCTCCAAGCCAGCTAGGGAGGGTGATTATCTCACCTTGGAGAGGAGCAACCTGAAATTTGCGGTCCTCAGGCCACTTGAGGACAGCTGGGGCCAGGCTTGTAATTGAGGCATGCCTTCTCCAGAGCTCTCAGATCAGCACCACAACCACCACCACCGGATGAAGCAGTAACACCTGATGTGGCCAGCACTTCCCAGCCCTGGCTGCAGAGTAGAGCTGGGGCGCTCCAGTGCGTCCCAGGCTGCAGATGGGGCTCTGTCATCAGGCCTGGGAGGCTCTGCAGGTGGTTTTGATGTGCTGGCAGGGTTCAGAACCACAGCGTTAGGTTAGTCCTTTTGACAGCAAACCCCAGCCCAAATATGAAGGCTTCTATGTAACTAAGGTTTGCATACCCCACCTTCCCTTTGATTAGAGACAGGTCTGTCCATTGATGCACAGGTCCCATACCTGGTACCGATGCACAGTAAGTCAGGACAACATCCCACACAGAGGAAACTGCCTGGGGCTCTGGGAATGCGAGTAGCTGGGGGCTTTGTCCTACCCCTTCTGTTTTATCCTGTCATTCTTCACTCTGAATTCTGGGTTTCTTCCACTGCTACAAGTAACCTTTTCTCTCCTAGAAAATCCAGTAAATGAAAGAACAGCCCAGCATGATAGCCCAGTGTCTAAATCTTAGCCTTGCATCTGCTGGGATCCTATATGGGCACCAGTTCCTGTCCCGGCTGTCTACTTCCCATCCAGCTCCCAACTTATGGCCTGGGAAGGCAGGAGAGGATGGCCCAAAGCCCTGGGACCCTGCACTCATGTGGAAGACCTGGAAGAAGTTCCTGGCTCCTGGCTTCAGATCAGCTCAGCTCTGGCTGCTGTGGCCACTTACAGTGAACCAGCAAATGGAAGATCTTTATCTCTCCTTTTCTCTGTAAATCTGCCTTTCCAATAAAAATAAGTCTTTAAAAAATGAAAGAACAAAAGTAGGACATGAACTGTTGGAGAGCCAAGGCAGGGAGGAAGCTTGTCCTTACCCAAGTGAGGAGTGAGAGAGTGTGTGTGTGTGTGTGTGTACGCGCGCGCACATATGTCTGTGCTTGAATCTCAGAGATGGTGGTGCAGGGTCAGGCCGGAGCCAAGGGCATAAGTCCGTTCTCCATCACTCTCTCCTCCTGTTTATGTTCTGGTTTCTGCTGAGTCATACTCCGTGATCCTATCGCTTGCTCCCAGTTGCTGTGTTTGTGTTGGCTCCGCTCTCACCCAGCATCTCTTCCTACAAAGCATGTTAAGATTAAGGTGAGGCGTATGTCTTGGCAGGAGAAGGGGAAAGGGCCGAGAATGAGTGACAGATGACTACCTTGCAGATAGCTGTTGATGGAAGAAAGGCTGCAGCTGCACCCTAAATCAGGGGTGGGGCAGTCTCTGGAATCTGGATTTGGGCCAGGGGCATTCTTGGGTACAGGGCATTCTCTGCCCTACCCCCAGGGCACCTGTGGATGGACTGTGTGGTTATGGGGAGCAGCTGCCTTCTCTGTGCTGCTGGAATTGCAGGGGCTGTCGTTCAGGGAGGTACTGTAGTTCAGCCCGACACTGTGAGCAGGGCTGCTTGGAGGGGATGGGGAACCTCTGAGTACACTGAGGCCAGTTGGGTGGACGTGGAAGAATCCCAGAAGCACCCACCTCGACACACTTTTACTCATGTCACTTGTATCTCTGAGTGGACTAGTGGCCCTGCATCTTGTCTGCACACCTCAGTTGCTTGAACTTGACCATACAGTATCCCCAGAGAGCTGGATTCAGTTGCTGTCCAGTGGATTTTGTTTCTTACACTCTGCAGATGGTTCTGACGGGCAGCCAGGGCTGAGGCTCTCTGGGAAGGCAGCGTTTCTTCATAATCCTGTGCACAAGCATGTTGGTTCCCTTGTATCTGTGCAATGCCTGAAGTCCACTTTCCATTACAAGCCACCTACCAACATCCTGACTCCCACCTTGGCCTGTGTAAGGTTAAGGAACCTTCTCAGTGTGGCTGGTCAGACCCAGTTCACAAGCCAGGAACTCCTACCCTACTTCAGAGCCCTGTCTGTAGACCCCACCCCTCCACCATGGATGAGCACCAGGGCTACAGCTGCTTTGCCCTAAGGGTCCCACAGGGATAAACGTGGCCATCGTACCCACCTTGGCCACTCCCTGGGCCATTAGTGGAAAGAGTTTACAGCTTGGAATTGGGAGATCTGGGCTATATTCTTGTTTCTGCCCAGGGTTCTTGGGACTGATCCCTCTGCACCCAACCCTATCTGAGCCTTAGAGAATCTTACAGGCTGTGGCAGGAATGGAATTGTTTGCTAAACAGCACCACAGGAGCAAGAAACTGTTGGCCTTTGTCATGACACAGGCTTGTGCTTTAGGTGGGGTGCAGCAAGGTGGAGTCCCGGGGAGAGTGAGGGTGGCCCCTACCCACCCCAAGACAAGTCTGGGCCTTGTTTGAAACCTCCAGCAACATAGGTCCCACCAGACAAAAGACTCCTAATCCTTCCTCCTGGCTCTGGGAAGGATGCCCATTTCCACTCACCTCCCCTGCGCCCAGGGGCTGGACCATCACCCAGGCTGTGGCACTCTGGGCCAGGCTGTAAACATGTAGATGGTGAGAGTGGGGATATTGGTCTCTGGGCTGTCTGGCTGCTGCCCAGGGGGCTCTCCCCAAGGGCAGGGCCCACTGTCTTCATCCTGTCCTCGTCCTGTCCTTGTCCTCCATCCTCCCAGCCCCTGCAGGAGCCATCCACACGCAGGCAGTTCCTGCGGGAGCATGTGGCCCCCTTCTCCGCCTTCCTCACAGACAACTTCGGCCGGCAACACAGCTACCTGCGTATCTCCCTCACCGAGAAGTGCAACCTCAGATGTAAGTCACCTCCCTTGCTCCGAAGCCCTCTGCACCTCCAGGTGGTGCCACTTCCACCCTGGCACCCTGTGTGAGACACATGGGTCACAACTGAGTGTGATGGCTCCCCAGATCACAGCATGGTGGCTGGGTTCAGGACTGAGGTCAGGTCCTGCACAGCTCACTCCTCGGGGCTGCTTCCTCCTGTCTCCCAGCCATTTTGAGTTGGGGGTGGGGATGGGGTGGGGGACATTGTGAACACTTGCAGTACATGGCAGTGCCCATGGCAGCACTGTTGACTGCGGAGACACCCTAGCTCTCAGCCAGGCCAGTACACAGAGCGGGCAGCTCTGGTGCTGTGTATTCCCCTCCCCACCTTCTCCCTCCTCCCTCCCTTCTTCCTTCCTTGCTTTCCTCCCTCACCCTCTTTTGTACCACTTCACCTTTCCCCTCCTCTTCCCCCCCTTTCCTCCCTCCTTTTCTCCCTCCTTGTTCCCCTCCCTCCTGTGCTTTCTCCCTTCTTTTCTCTGCTCTTTCTCTTTCTTCCTCTGTACCTGCCTGCAGAAATGTTTGCTTCACAGTTCAGTAAACATTCACATGGATATTTAGCAAATGTTTAACAAAACAAAACTACACCAGTCCATCCTCATGTTCTCAGTGTGTTCTCATTTGAAGAATCCAATTCCAGCTGGGTCACTAATCTGACCTGTGACCCACTAGCAGGCCCTACCCCCACCTACTCTTAGTAAAACTGCCCTGAAAGAAGTGATGGTGAATGAAGGTGCCCCCTCCCTTCCACGTCCTGCCCAGCTCTTCCGCCTGTGACATGGGGACAGATGGCAGCGGGGTAGGCTGGGGAACACTCGTACACAGCCTCTGCTGGGCCATGGGGTACCACTCCTTTCAGGGCACCCATAGTAGGTGATAGGGAGAAGGGTGGACAGTGCCGGTACGAACAGACTCTGAAGCCCTGGCCTTTCTAGGCAGACCCTGTCCACCAGGCCTGCCTCTTGCTCTTGGCCCAGCTTATCTGTAACCCATAATCTCATTCCCTGCAGAGGGATGTTACAGCCAGCTGGGGAGGGGTTGCTTACATTTCAGAGACCCGAAGGCAGGGTGAGGATCTGTACCACCTCAGCTTGAAGTGTCTAGTTGAAGTTCTGGGGCCTCTGGGCCTGCTGGGAGCTTGGGAGCAGGCAGTGTCTCTGCCTCCATGCCCATTTCTACCTCCTCATCCTCTTCCTGCCCTCAGGCCAATACTGCATGCCCGAGGAGGGCATCTCCTTGACCCCCAAGGCTGAGCTGCTGACCACAGAGGAGATCCTGACGCTCGCCCGGCTCTTTGTGAAAGAAGGCGTGGACAAGATCCGGCTCACGGGCGGAGAGCCGCTCATCCGGCCAGATGTGGTGGATATTGTGGGTGAGTTGACCAACTGGCATCACTGCTCCTCCCAGCACCTGTCAGCATGGCTGCTCGGCAGCTTCTGCCTCCCTTCTTGGACCCTGGCATCAGTGTGGCACCTGGGCACACGTTCACTTCATCCGACGGCACCCTTGGAGATAGGTACCCTTGGGAGTCCCATTTGGATGAGCAGATGAGGCAGGCAGAGGTTGAATAACCCCCCCCCCCCAAGGTCATAAGCCAGTCCATGCCAGGTCCCGATGCCTAGCTGTGTGTTTTGGTTAAAGTCTTTGCCGGCAGGTCACGTGACCTGGCTCCTGCTGCCATCCCTAGCTGTTCTTTGGTGCACCTCACAGATCACACAGCTGGACCTGCACACTTGCTGGTCCCCTGGCCAGGAGCTCAGAGCTCGCTGCTCCTCTTCCTTCAGATCTGCTTGGTGTCACCTCCTTGGCATGGCCTGCTTACCTCGGTGTGAGGTATCTAGCATACACATCCCCGTCACTCCAGGAGCTTGACAGAGTCCTGGGGAGAAATCTGGAGATCAGCACCTGTTTTAATGTTTTGTCATCCAAAAATGATTTTTTTAAAGATTTATTTTTATTATTATTTTTTTTTTATTGGAAAGGCGGATATACAGAGAGGAGAGACAGAGAGGAAGATCTTCCGCCCCATGATTCACTCCCCAAGTGAGCGCAATGGCCGATACTATGCCGGTCTAAAGCCAGGAGCCTCTTCCAGGTCTCCCAAGCGGGTGCAGGGTCCCAAAGCTTTGGGCCGTCCTCGACTGCTTTCCCGGGCCACAGGCAGGGAGCTGGAAGGGAAGTGGGGCTGCCGGGATTAGAACCGGCACCCATATGGGATCCTGGGCGTGCAAGGTGAGGACCTTAACCACTGCGCCACTGTGCCGGGCCCAAAAATGATTTTTATACTTCTAAACTGTACATTGTGTGTGGAGGGAGGGCAGGTGGAAGGAGAGATACTGCTTTATACTACGTGAAAGCTATTTGAAATCCTAAGTTCAGTGTCTGCAACAAGGGCCATGTTGTAAAGCTGAAAATATTTATTCTCCAGACTCTGCCAGGAAGAGGGTGGCATCCCCCTGCCATCTCCTCTCTTCATAGCATTTCGCCCCTCCTGACTTGATGGTTTTGGTGGCACATTTGTGTTTTTCATTGTCTCCCTCATTAGTGAGTGTGGGAGCTCCTGGGTTGCTTCTGGCAGGTTTTGCTCACAGCCGTGTCCCCAGCCCCTAGCACTATGCCTTCTATAGAGTTGGTGCTCACTTGTATTTGTTGAACCAAATGTATTAAAAATGGGTGGAAGTGAAGACCGCAATGCAACACAGCCCATTTGGATCTTAGTGGTACCTCTTACCAGCAGCAAGTCTTCAGGCTCCTTTTACAAGGGGCCTCGAGGCAGTGATGGGATCTACCTTTTGGGACTGACTTGCAGAAGAAATACAGAAGTGCCTACCACATACAAGGGTTCTGTGGAACTGGCCCTCAGAGCCTTGTGCCACGTGCTGCTGCTAAGCCCCAGGAGCAAACAGGGAGACCTTTCCTTGTGTGTTCTGGGTGATGAAACCAAGGGCAGTGGGGCCCCCGGTCTTGAGTTATCAGCCCCTTGCCTGCTGCTCTGGAGGACCCTCCCAACTCCTGCCCTGTCCACTGTCATTGGAACGCCTCAAGAACCTGTACTGTACTGGGACACATAGGAAGGAGCTAGAGCTCCTGCTGTGAGACCCCACTATGCACTGGATGACAAACCCCTCGAGTGGTTCCATTAGTGCACTGAACCCCTAAGCAAGAGGTGCTCACAGTACTAGAATTGCCCCAAAGAACATCTCAGGGCACCCTGACATCCTCCTCCTGTCACCTTCCTTGGCACCAGCTCCTTCCCACACCCCCGGTTCCTTGCCTTGGAATCCTGCCATCTTTCCTGGCTGAGGCCAGCTGACCCTTGTTCCAAGCAGCTCCTCAGTGCTAAATAGCAGGCTAGCATCCAGGAAAGCAATGCACCTGCTGAACCGGGCTGGTTGCCCGGCCTAGCCCTTTCATCCAGCTCTCTTCCTATACATACTACCCTCTGGCATGGGCTCCACCCATGCCCTGGCGAGAACCTGAGGGAGGGGTAGGGCACAGGATGGCAGGCTGCTCAGTCAGGCACAGGCTTGGATATGTGGCTTTTCACAGCAGCCTCTGGCCTGCCCTTTAGGTCGAGTGGGAGCCAGGTGAGCTGGCACCACTGTTCCCCTTCTGCCACTGCCTGACCCCTGTGGAGCTATGCACAGCCCTTCCCTGGGCCTCAGAGCCCTTGTCACCAGAGTAGCCACCCTTCAGGACCTTTCCCACTGTGATGGTTCATGGTTATTGGGCCTGGCTGAAGACATGGGGGTAGGAAAGAGGTGGTTGCCTGGTAGACATCAGTTAGGACAAGTGTCCTGTCTTGGAGGGTCCCTTCAGGATGGTGTGGGCTCGGGGAGACAGTGTACATTCCTCCTACACACTTCAGAAAGATGGGACTGCAATGGCTTGAGTTGCTGTGTGTACCAGCCCTGCACATCCTTCCCACTGGCCTCTGATCTTCCCCAGGAGGGGTTGCTTCAGAGTAAGCTGGGAAAGGGCTTGTCAGTAGAAGTGGGAGGAGGACTGGGCCAAGGGAGGGAAGGCTGCTCACCAGCTGTTGTGCCCAGACTCCTGGGTGAGAGTGGTGAAGGACGCCACCCAGAGGGCATTATGAAGGCGGCTGAGCCTGCTGCTCCCTCCCTCTCTCCTCTGAAGCTCCGTGGGCCCTGGGGCTGCTGCTGGCTGCCCGGCTGTCCTGGGAAAGCTTTGGGATGCTTGGCTCTTGGCCTCTGCTGGCAGTCGTCTGTGATGCCCTCCCTCAGCTCCCTGGCCTCTTCAGCTCAGCCCCTATGTGCCCTGAGTAGCAGGCATTTCCCCTGCCCTTTTCTGCTGAGCAGTCTACAGTGGTGCTGTCCACTAGACTACCCCAGAGGAAGGGCACCGTCTGGAGACGGATGCAGCAGCTGCCAGCCACCTGGAGCACTTGAGCGTTTGACCCGTGGCTGATGAGACTGGGGACTTGGATTTGTCATTTTATTCATTTTGTTATACTTTAATTAATTTAAACAGCCTCATGTGGCTAGCAGCTGCCATGTTGGAGAGTGAAAGTTAGGGTTTTTTTTTTCCAAAAAAAGTAAGAAGGGAGCTGAGTGCACAAGCACTTACCTGGTGCTGAAGGAGTTTGCAGGGCCCCCGATTTGGAGCCTGACTTCACTGTTGGAAGAACTTGACTCGGCTTCAGCCATTCCATGTGGCAGCTTTTGCTTCCCCTCACTTTGCTCTCCCCTCCCTTCTTCATTTAACTTTTCAAGCTGTTAGTCCATCTTCCCCACCCCCACCCCGACCCCACGCCATTTCCTTCTTTCTTAAAGGGAATAACTACCGTGTTCATAGCTTAAAGCCGCTTGAAGCCTGTGAGAGATCAAATACAATGGGAACTCATGGTGGGTTCTGAAAGAGGATAAAGCCCGTTGTTTGATGGGCTCCATTGATGATCCTTGGCCAGGAATATGCTGCTCATTGGTCCAAGCAGGACCTGACTTACATTATTGTGTTGGGCTTCATGGAAAGGTTATAATATCTTCCATTCTCAAGGAAGTCCATTATCCATCCAGTTTGGGGATAATAGAGAAACTGACAGTAACTCTCAGCCACCTGTGTAACCTCTGCTATTCTGGACATGCACGAATCCCTACCCCTGCCTAGGCAAATCCTCCTGATTTTTATATTCCTCATTTCCTTGCTTTGTAAACTTTAGACATATCGGGGCAGGGGGTAACACACTCTTCCAGAATGCTTTTATATTTACAAAATAAATGAGGTAGCAATACAAAATGGTTTCCCTGTAGCCTCACCCTTTTCCCCTGTTGGCATTTCATGTTAGTATTTGTCAGTTAGTGGACCACACCTAACTCTCCACCCTACTGCACCTTTGTGGAAAATCCTTTCGTCTCCCAGCCTTTATCATTCAACATTCTAGGGTCACACCGAGGGGTGATTGTTCGTTTTTGGTTTTGAGTTTTAGCTTCACATGTAAGGGAAGAGCATGTGATATTTGCCAATTATGTCTGGCCTGTTTCATTCAGCACACTGTTCCAGTTCCATCCACTTTGCCACAAATAACAGGATTTCACTCTTATAGGTTGGAGATATTCCATTATATCTGTCTACCACATTTTATGCATTCATCTGATGAAGGACGCCTGTCTTGTGGATAACAGCCATTCTGACAGAGTGCAGGGACACCTCCTGGTGGTTTGGATTTGCGTTTCCTGACGGCTAGTGATGTTGAGCATGGTTTCATGTCTTTGTCGACCATTTGTCTTTTGAGAACTGTGTTCGGGTCCTTTGCCCATTTTGTAACCGGATTGCTTGTGTTTTGTTGTTGAGCTCTTTCAGTTGCTGATGTATTCTGGATATGACTCCTTTATCAGATAAGTACCTTGGTGATATTCCATTCAGTTAGCTGCCTCATCTCTGGAGAAATCGGACATAACCTCATCTGTCTAATTTTGCTCATGTTTCCTGTGCTTTTGGGATCTTATCCAAGAAGTCATCACCAATGCCAACGTCATGAAGTGTTTCCTGTGTTTTCCGCTCACACTCATAGGTGTGGGTGTTTGATTTAGGTCTTTGATTTATCCTAAATTAATTTTTTTCTTGAAATACTTGGGCTTCTATTATGTTTTGTTTTAACTTCTTACACTCTGTTTCTCTTTCCTGTATTTTAGTTTTAACAAAAATGACTCCTCTTTTTCTCCCTGGAAGGCAAGCACCTTGGCACTTTCTCCCCTCCCTGGTGTCTCCAGCCTTCCCCATGCTTGTTGCGTTTAGAATTTTAGTCCTGGGTTGATTGCACCATGGTCTCTGCGAAGCACATCCTCCGTCTGCTGACACAACAGCTCTCCCCAGCTCTTTCATCATCCAGAACCGCCATGGTTCCAGTGTCTCATGGCTATTTTGTTTTTCTCTCTAAGCTTTTCAAATGCAGGTCTCTGTGTGTGACAAACCCAATTAAATCTAAGATACCAGATAGTTCTGACGATGTCTGAATTGAATGGTAGCTTTATGATACAATTTGAATGCATCTAAAATGTTAGGCTCCATGTTCTTTCCTACAGTGTGTTAAGGACGTGACCTGTTGGCTTCTTACCATCAGCATCACAGTTAAAGCCTGCTCTCAGTTTGATTCTTGTTGCTTTGTAGGTGATCTGTTCTTTTGCTCTGAAAGTTGTTCATGTGCTTCCTTTATAACCTAATTGTCATGAATTTGACTATCATAAATGTGTTGAATTGGCTTTCACTAATCTGTCCTATGACTTTCAGTGAAATTGCTAATACTAAGCCAGGTGTCTTAAGTTGAGGAGAAGGTTTCTCCATTATATTTCCTTTCTGCTGTATGCATTGTCCTTCCGGGAACTTTCATTTCTGCCTTAAGTGACACTTTGATGGCTTTTGTCCTCTGCTGTTTCCTGGGAGAACCGCAGAATCTTCTGACTCCATTTTCTCTTCCTGTGCCCAGTCTTGTGACTGGTTCACTTCCTGTTATTTATTTCTCAATCATACTATTACCTAATAGTTCCTCCTTTTGTTCTGTGTATCATCGCAGAATTGTATTTCATACCGTATGTGTGCATATATATATTTTTTTTCCTTGTACTTATCATTCCTGTCATGCTTGTTTAGTAATTTCTTATTCCTATATTTTCTTGGTGCTTGAAAACTTTAACATTTCTTATTTATTGATACAAAGAAAAAAGATTATGCATTTCATAGAAACAGTTGTAAGAATATTCTCCCTACCTCCTCCTTCCTTTATTGTCTTCTTTTTTTTTTTTTGGCAATAATTAAAGTAGGAGAGGACTTGAGGATCTCTGGTTTAACTGAGAATTGAGGTTCCCTCATGGTTTCAGCTAATCTGTGTGGCACTGCATAATGGGAAAAAGGTTTAAAGCCACATCCTCGTCTTTGACAGAAAGCAGAAAGGGAGGAAAGAAGGGAGTGTGAGGGGCCTTAGGTTGCAGAATATCAGCGGTTCACTTTTTCCCCTTGTGTATCAGACAGCTTTCAGTCACTACAACTATCTAAGACAAACAACTTAGGAAGGGGGTTTATTCTGGCTCCACTTTGGAGGTTCACAGGCCTAGATCCGGCAGGTCTCAATGGTCCATTCATCTCGTGGGACTAGAGGATGGCCATGACCCAGTACGTGCAGAGGAAGGATCATGGGATGAAATAGGAAACAGAGTGGCTGAGCCCAATTCAGGCTGTGAGAACCATGCATCTTACCAGAGTTAACCTCTAAGGGTGAGCTTCCAGTGCCTGGAGGACCTCCCACTGGGACCACCTGCTAAACTCCACAGTTGGATTAAGCTTCCACCTTCCCAGCACCAGCAACAATGCAGGGCTCCAGTATCTGCAGGAGTTGCACAGCCACATTGTGCTCAGACATTGGCACCCCAATGAATTCCCAGCCTTGCCTGGAAGACTGCTGCCTGGACTGGTCTGGATTCCAGCAAATCCCACTCCCTTAAGTCCGGGCTCCCCTGGGGCTGTGGACATCACCATCGTGGAGGTCTTTGCCTTGAAGAGGAGGCATTCACCACTGGTTGTAACCCACAGTCCTGGGCAGGGGCAAAAAGGGTGGGGAGTGAAGGAGTGAATGCCAGTTTCCCTTCCGGCAGGAAGGGAAAGTCTGTGCCCTAAGTATACCTACTGTGGGCAACCACCACTTGTTTCTTCAGTGGGGAGACAACAGTGAGTATGCCAAGCTGTGCACAGGTGTCGATGGACAAGGGCCAGGACAGAGCTTAAATTGCCTTGCTTTCCTTCTTGCTGCTTATGTTCTTTGCCAGGCACCTTCAACCCCAGTTCAGAGCCGCTTAGTTTGTCTTCCTCAGAACTTCTCAAGACATTAGATTTTTAAGTTTAATGATTCCTTGTTTGTCCAGGGTGGATCTGGTAGTTGATGCCAGCAACCACTGCTCACTAATCTCCCTTCTTGGCAGGGCCAGAGGAAAGCTATTTCCTTTCTTTTGCAAACAATTGCTTTCATTTTTTTAAGAGTTTCATTTTCTGTTAAAGTACATGTTTACTTCAGATAAGCACAAAGACCACTGCTGCTGCTTGGGTAACCGCTGCCGAGCATTGAGCTGGGAGACCTACCTTTGTCCTCTGTCCCCTAAGTAAAGCACGTGCATTTCTTGCAGGCCCATGTTGCAGAATCCATTTTGGATCATCATGTTCCATCATCCACAGAAAATACACTTGTACTCTCTGGATTCTTTCCCACTTCCCTTGTTGCATAATACACTTCATTGTAACTAAAGACTGGCTTATCCATGACTATCCACTTAGCTTAAAATCCTAGCAGTGTTTTTTTTTTTTTTCTTTTTTCTTCTGGCCAAAGATTTATGAAGTTCTATGCAAGGCTTCTCTCCAGCAAAGCTACAGGATATGTATATCTCAGTATTGGATAAGTAAAATCCTTCCTTATAGAATCAAGTTTTAGCTGTAGGTAAGAAATGCAAATATCACCTACAACCTTGTTGATCAAAGATGACTGTGAATGTATTGCCAATTCATCTTTCGTCTGGATTTTGTTGGCTTTCAGTGTTGAGTAGGTGAATTCTCATTCATTTTCTTCTTTTGTATGCAGTTCTGCAAGAAATTCTTTGCTTAATTCTCCGGCTAGCTAAATTTTCTCTTCAGATATGTTCATTCTGCTTTGCACTGAGTTTTTTTCATGTTATAATGACCTATATTTTAATTTCCAAGAGATCTAATTTTTCTTGGTTTTCAGCAAGCAGTATCTGTCCCACTGAGGATATTAACTCTGCTTTTTTTTTTAAGGAATACTCATCTTCGGTTTCCTCCGTGACTACTGCTGCCTGGCAGGTTTCTGGGATGTGCCATACCTCCCTGCATGCCCAGTGCTTCTTGGCTGTGCTGCAGCTCCCGCCGGCCTGGCTGGCAGCACTGCTTCTGTCTCTGCTGCTCAGCCCAAAGTGGAGGAAAACAGGGTGTGAAGCGCTGGTGGGTGCTCACCCGTGGCTGCCCTTACTGTCTACACTGGTGTGTTTGCCTTGGGGTGAATGCTTTTGCTTACCGGGAAAAGCCAGCTGCCCTGCTACCCAAGTGCAGGTCCCCAGCCAAGCAGCACCCTCTGGCCACACAGAGGGGACCCTCTGCTCCAGGGGCTGTGAACTCCAAGCTTGGAGCTTACAGATCTCCTGTCACCCTCTTCCAGACTGCTTCTTGGTACCTTCTGGCTGTGGTCTCCCTCCATCTGACCCCTTCCAGCTTACTTGCTGAGTATTTCTTTACCTTTCTGGGCCATCAGTGGCTATACGGAAGGTTCCCCACTCTGACCTCCACAAGGTGCTCAGCCTGCACCCTGTGGTTACTGTCAGTGGGAATTATAGTTCAACACATGAAGCCTTAGGGGACTCTTTGAGGAACATATGCAAACCAGAACTGCTAGGGAATTAGTTTTAGTTTTTTTAATCCATATTATTTCTGAGCATTTTGGGTGCAGTGGAAATGCCAAACAGCACTTCAACACTTTTGTTTTCCCTTATGCAGGATCTGAGTCCTGGAGTTAAGTCCATGTGGACTTGGATCTGGGTTGTGTGGCTTGAATGATTTGCTCAACCCCTCTTCACCTGCCTTTTCTTCTCTAAGTGGGGATCCTCTTAGTGAGGCTGCATGAGACCCCATGGAGAGCTGCCAGCACAGCACAGATGCTTCTTATTTAATCCTTTGGTCATAGTCTTTATTCTCATGTTTCACATTAGCCAACCCATGTATGGCTTACAGATC
The DNA here is from genome assembly GCF_017591425.1 of Ochotona curzoniae. Lineage (NCBI taxonomy): Eukaryota > Metazoa > Chordata > Mammalia > Lagomorpha > Ochotonidae > Ochotona > Ochotona curzoniae. The sequence continues at coordinate 5,616,517 of NW_024466004.1, read as the reverse complement.
CGCAGAGGGCAACTTGAGGCCATCTCCCTTGGACTAAGAGCAAGCTGCCTGATGCCCTGCTCCCTCTGTTGTGCCCTTTTCCCTCAACAGCCCAGCTTCACCGGCTAGAGGGGCTCCGGACCATCGGGGTGACCACCAATGGGATGAACCTAGCCCGGCTGCTACCCCAGCTGCAGAAAGCTGGCCTCAGTGCCATCAACATCAGCCTGGACACCCTGGTGCCAGCCAAGTTTGAGTTCATCGTCCGCAGGAAAGGTGATGGGGACTGGGTCGGGTGGCTGTTCCTCCAGGTAGCTGGGGGGCTGGGCTGGGGCAAGGTGTGGGGCCTGGTCACGTTCTCTAGGAGTGTGAGCTGTGGCAAAGCAGTTCGTACAGCTCATGGTTCTGAGGTGTCAAGAGCTTATGTTGGGTGATGGCCTTTGTGTTTTCCTAGCAGTGTGTTTAGGTTGCCTGGTCTGTGTGTGGAGGAGAGTGGGCAGCTTTTACACATGGCACTGCTGGGGTCTCCTGGAACCAGTTGTCCTGTCAAGCACTCCTCTCCAGACAGGTGGAGGCCACCAAAGGACCAGTGTGGGAGGGCAGGTGTTAGGATTCCCATCTCATGCTGCCACACAGCCATTAGGTATTTGATGGGAGCCTGAATAACCAGGCTGCCCCTCCACCCTGTCCCAGCACCAAGGGGGTTTCTAGAAGGAAACTTAGATTTACAGCCCAGATTGCCCCTGGAGTGAGCTCTGAAGAGAGGTGGGACAGCCCAGGAAGAAAGCAGGCTCCTGAGGTGTCAGTACACTGCCAGCTGGGATCCTGTGGTTCCCAGCACTGTCATTGTGCCCAAATAGAGGAGTCTCTTTGCTCCTTGCAGCAAGCTTAGCCCTGTCTTGCCCCGCCTTGGTTTCTTCCTGGAGGATGCCTGTCTGTAGCCCTGTATTCCCAACAGTGCTCCTTATGACCACAATCTGAATCAAGTAACATCCCCCATGCCCCGCCCCAACAGTGTCCTGGTTTGAGACCACATGCTAACCTGCAGGCCAGTTAGTGTTCAAGCTTTCCCCATGGGGGTGGGCGTGGGAGGAGGGGAGGTTCCTGGACCCTTGTTTCTCTTGCCTCACCCTCAGGCTTCCACAAGGTCATGGAGGGCATTCACAAGGCCATCGAGCTGGGCTATAGCCCAGTGAAGGTGAGGACTCGCCGCTCCTGCCGACAGCAGACTTGCTCCTGGCCCTGACCCAGTTTTCCACTCACTTGCCGTTCACCTTGGCTGGGACCTAATGTCCGGCCCTGACCACTGCAGCCAACCCATACCTCCCACCACTGAAAAGGGGGAGAGAAATCTGTGACCCCTAGGAATCCCCCAACTCACAGAGGATTGGGTGGGAAGGGGTCAAGAATGGGAACCTGCTCCCTACCAGAGAGCAGGACCAGCCCTCATGGCACCATTATGCCCTGACCAGGTGAACTGTGTGGTGATGCGAGGCCTGAATGAGGATGAGCTTCTGGATTTCGTGGCCTTGACCAAGGGGCTCCCCCTGGACGTGCGCTTCATAGAGTACATGCCCTTCGATGGTCAGTGGGCCAGGGGTGAGGAGGGAGCAGGGAGAATGTGGCCAGACCTGCAGGGTACGCTCGCCCTGGGGTGTGCTGCAGGGATGGGAGCCCAGTGTCCTCTCAAAGCTGTGTGTGGGTGAGGTTGGAACTGTCCATTCAAGCAGGGCCCCATCTTCCCCACCACGAGCTATGGAACAGACATCTATGCCATGTGGGAGGGTGGGCTTGGAGACCCCTATGCCCCTTCAGCTCTGTAATCCCAGAGCTCCCGGCCCCCCACCACAGGCAACAAGTGGAACTTCAAGAAGATGGTCAGCTACAAGGAGATGCTAGACACCATCCGGCAACAATGGCCGGAGCTGGAGAAACTGCCCGAGGAGGAATCCAGCACAGCCAAGGTTAGGGAGGAGGGCCAGAGAACCAGCAGGGGTGCTGCGGTGGGACCATGGCCACAAGGGTAACTCCAGTCAAGCAGGAAGCCTCCCGGGACCATCACGGCCAGCCAGCCGTTCTGTGCAGGGGGTCAAAGGAGGCTGGGCGTGAGCAGTGCAGCTGCAGGCCCAGGCTGTCTGCAGCCTCTAAGGCCCCAGGACCCCTTGTGCCTTTCCTCCAGGGAATCCAGGCCTGGGCAACTCACGGATCAACCACAGAACCATTGGTGTGGGAACAAGCTTCCTGGGGGCTTCTCACATCATGGAGGGAACACACAGATCCCAATGCTCACCCCCCCGCCCCTCCCTTTCCCTCCTTCCCACTCAGGCCTTTAAAATCCCTGGCTTCCAAGGCCAGGTCAGTTTTATCACGTCCATGTCAGAGCACTTTTGTGGGACTTGCAACCGGCTGCGAATCACGGCTGACGGGAACCTCAAGGTGAGCATCCCCCTCCCCTCCCCACCTCTGTGCTCCCTGACCAGAGGCTAGTTCAGCAGAGTACACTGGGTGGTTTGTCAGATCTGGGACGGCGCCGGTCCAGTGCCTTCTGTTGGGCTGAAGCAGCTGCTGGGACTCAGGAGTCCCTCTCCTGCCCTTAATGCTGAATATCAGTACATACTTTGCACCCAGCCCCATGCTGGGAGCCCCCCACCCGCTCACCTGGGCCAGGGCTCAGCTCTGAAGGCAGCATCTGCTCTGCCGCCATCCAAAAGCAACATCCCATGCAGTCAGCCCTGTGAGCAATGCCAGGGCCAGCAAAACTTAGACCAGAGGAGGCACTGTGTGTCCCCATCCTCCCATCAGTGTAATCATTTGTCAGGTGTGGGGCTGGGCAGGCAGTAAGGGGTTGCAGCAAGGGGCCTGGGGCAGACCACATGGACCCAAGCCTTGAACTTGGGGATAGCAGGAGGTGTGGGCGGAAGGGTGTGTGTTGGTTCGCACGGCTTTGGCAGGAGCTAATCAGAATCTCATGCATGGAGATATTGCAGAGGACTCTACACCCAGCCCTGCATGTCAGCAGGATTGCAGCACACTGGGCCCAGTTACAAACACGGGGGACATGGTAAGGCCCTGTCCGTGTTTTAGCAAGAGTGAGCAACAGGTTGGATCTGTATCCTGGAAAGCTGGTTATCTGGCCCTTGCACAGTGCTCCCCAAGTATGAGGGTGCTAGACGAGGCTGGGAGGGAAGGATCAGGAAGCTTGGTGATGCCTGTGGAAAGAGGGAGGGATAGAATCTTGCTGGGTGGGAGGCCTTGGCTCTGGCTCAGGACTTGGGGTGGAGGAGGTCAGGGCTTAGATGTATGCAACTTGATGCCCAGCAGGTTGTAGAAAAGATAGGGGCTTCTCTGGGCTGGAGGTGGGGTCTACATCAGGCCAGCACTAAACTACAGCTGGGATTCTGAGGATGGAGTCCAAGAGGCTTCTTCCAGGGTGGTGTAGGGTGAATGGCATTGTCAGGGATGGCTAGGCATTTGCGGCAGCAGCATGTGGCTGTTCCCACCTGAGCCAGCAGGTGGAAGGGGAAGCAGTGGTGCCACTGAAGCCCAAGGAAGGGAGTTGGCACTTGAGATCTGGCAGGAAGCAGCCGCTGCCAGCTCTCAAAGCTGGGAGGAAGCAGGTGCTGAGCTCCACCTTTCTTCTCGGCCTTCTCTCTGCTAGGCGGGAGCGAGCTGGAGGGAAGCCTCATAGGGTGGGATGTGTAGTGGGAGTGGACACCGAGGATGGTGGGGAAAACTAGTTAAGACCTACGCCTTGTGCTGTACCTGCCGTTGTACCAGCTCTGCCCTCGGGGTTGTTCTGATGGCCTCTGCATCCCTGGTGTAGAGCTGGCATGTGGTGCCTCACAACTGAGCCCATAGCACCCATCTTGCAGGAGATAGGGTGACCTTATGAAGTCATCTCCATCAGTCCACAGTAGAGTTCATGGCCTCTGACAGGTGCATGGACAGGCAACCTGTTTGCAGAGGGACTGAAGTGAAACATGATGCCCAGGCTGGGTATGGGGGTACCACTGGATCTCATGATGACAAGGCCACCCCATCCACTGTGGTAGGCCAGCTCGTTCTGTAGGGTCCCCTGAAGGAAACGTGACCCGGGCGTCAGATGCAGGCCTTGGAAGTCGGTTCTTATCCTCCTGGCCCACACCGGTATCCCTCATTTCCAGGGTCTTGCCACCAGTGTGTTGCCACTGTGGGAGGCTCTGGTGTACTCCTGCTGATCCACAGGTCATTTGCATGAGCTGCTCAGACTCTTGGAGGTCACGGCTCACAAGTAAGGCAGGCTTGCTGTCCTCTCCCCACCCCCATACACAGGTCTGCCTCTTTGGGAACTCGGAGGTGTCGCTGCGGGATCACCTGCGGGCAGGGGCCTCAGAGCAGGAGCTGCTGACCATCATTGGAGCTGCTGTGGGCAGGAAAAAGCGGCAGCACGCGGGTAAGGGTGGATGTAGGAAGGCCGCACTCAGTGGGGAGGGGCTCTCAGCAGCGGGAGTACAAGCATGGAGCATAGGGAGAAGCTGGTGGGACTCCTACCTGGGGGCAAAGGCTGCCCAGGAGGGGCACCGTAGACCCTCTGAATCTGTTTTTAGGGGTAGAGAGGCAGGGTGTCATCGCTGACGTAATAGATCAGGAGGATGGGGCCCTGGGCGACCTTGTCAGGGTACATTGAGGATGCATCCCAGGGGCTGTGGGACCACTTCCGTCAAGCCACCCATCTCAGTAACCTCCTCTCCTCACCCTCATTCTCTCCCCACACCCCACCCCCATCTTTCCCTCACCCCAGGCATGTTCAGTATCTCTCAGACGAAGAACCGGCCCATGATCCTCATCGGTGGGTGACCCATCAGTACGTAACCGCTCACCCTTGTCACAGGGTCCCCCGGGTGGGGGAGTGGGCCCCTGCCCTCAGGTACCCCTGGATCATGTATCGCACCCTGACTTTTCTTGCTTCTGCTCTTTCTCCCTCTGCTTAGCCCTCCACATCCTCAGTGCTTTTTCTCCTCTCTGCCTCAGAGATGGCCAGCCTGTCTCATTAAAGAGCAGGCCCCTGATGAAGGCATACCATCCACCCACCTCTTTACTGCAGCCTCTCGGCTTCGTTGCACCACCAGGCACTTTCCCCTCTGTAGGAGGGACCTGCCCCACGCACGTGGAGCTAAACAGGAGCTCCTGTTCAGTGTGTGATTGTGCATCCACGCTGGCCAGGACCAGGGGCAGCTAGCTCAGAATGTCTGTCACCTTTCATCCCTGGGGCAGAACTGGCCTGGACCTCAGTATCCCAACGTCTGAGTGCCAGGGAGCATGCCTACCTAGGACTTGTCCTGTGCGGTAGCATGCTCCCAACAGAAATGCCCGTCTTACGAAGCCATATGTGGTCCCCAATCCTGGGCACCTGACTGGGCTACCATGGCTAACCTCGGTCTGGGCCCCTGAAGGAGGGGGAGGGGAGGCTGCAGGAAGTGGAGGTAGCCCAACGGCCATCACTGCATGGCACCTTGCCTCCCATCCCCCAAGAGGAAATCACCATCTTCCTTCTCCTCCTGCCACTGGCACTGGAGTCCCCTCTCTGGACCCCCATGCTGATGCAGCTGCAAAGTGGCAGGGAGTGGGGATGCTGAGGTTCTCCCTGCTACCCCAAAAAGGGATGTTGCTTTTGGTGTAGGAGCTAGGAGTAGGATAGAAAGCTATGGAATTTCATTGTTCCCAAGATATACTGTAACCACTAGCATAGTTTCTGTAAAACCAGTTGCCTAGAGCAGGGCCTCTTGGCTGTTTGTGTAAACATGAGTGGCTTGGGACCCTGTTCCTCCAGGTTCTACTATGGGAGTCCAGGTGGGATTCTCCCACTTTAATGAATCCCCAAGGTAGTGCTGGCCCTACTGGTCCTGACCACACCTGCCAAGTACCCAGAGCCCCCTGGACTGGCAGGCACTGCATGTGCTTTCTGGCTACCCCCGGAGCACTGGAAAACCATGATCTTAGTTGAGATTTTGTCCTTAGTATATCATCTGAAACCTGGAAGATGGTGGTTATGAACGCCTCTCAGTGATGTGGCAATAAACCTCCCTGTCCTTGGTCATTCAGGGGAGTTTCCCTTGAGGGGTCACATGCTCCAGGCTTCAGCCTTCAGGTGCTTCTCAGAGCCCTGAACATGACTGGGTGTGTGGGGGCACCCAGTGGGTGAGCCTACACCAGTGCCCGGAGTCCAGCAAACCATGAGCATTCACTGTCTGCATGTTTCTTATTGCTGCACTCTTTTCTTCTCTGTTCCTTTTCCCCAGCAGAAAACAGTCAACTTGTTCACATGGGGATAAGGAGATAGTTGGGAAACTTAAGACTGCATTTTCTCCTTGCCTTCCAGCATTGTTTCCAATGCCACGAGCTTCCCCACAAGCCAGACTAAGCATTTTCTCCTGGGACCCCCGCTGTGTTCAGGGTCTGAGCCGCCAAACGAGTTTCTCCAACCAGATGGTGACATCGTGGAAAAGATACAGTCACCCCCAGCCCCATACCCCAGCCCAGCAGTGGCCAGGCTCTGGCTGCCTTCAGAGACACTACAGCTCCCATGTACACTCAGATGCCAACTCCAAGTGCCTTAGCTCAGCATCCCAAGCCCCTGCCACCTGCTCTGGACCACTGCCAACTTCGGACCAACTCACTCACGTGGACTCTGAAGGACGGGCCGCCATGGTTGATGTGGGCAGGAAGCCAGAAACAGAGCGGGTGGCCGTGGCCTCGGCTCTTGTCCTCCTGGGCCCTGTGGCCTTTGAGCTTGTCCGTCAAAACCAGCTAAAGAAGGGAGATGCCCTCCTGGTAGCCCAGCTGGCTGGAATCCAGGCAGCCAAGCTGACCAGCCAGCTGATCCCTCTGTGTCACCAGGTGGCCCTGAGCCACGTGCAAGTGCAGCTGGAGCTGAAGAGCACAAGCCACGCCGTGGCCATCCAGGCAACCTGCAGGGCTCGGGGCCCCACCGGGGTAGAGATGGAGGCACTGACCTCAGCTTCTGTGGCTGCCCTTGCCCTGTACGACATGTGCAAGGCTGTGAGCAGGGACATCGTGGTGAGTGAGGTGAAGCTCATCAGCAAGACGGGCGGCCAGCGAGGCGACTTCCACCGAGCTTAGAGCTCCCACAGCATCTCAGGCAGCAGCCCAGCCAGGAACAGAAATGGGAAGCACCCAAGAGCCAAGGAAAGATGTCAAGTTCTTGAGTCCCAGGTCACCGTTTGCTTTCACCAGGAGGAACCTGAGATCAGCCCTGTCCCTTGCCACTAGATGACTTAGAGTAACGTGTGGGGGCTCCTGCACAGAGGATCCCGGCAGGCAACGCCAGGGAGAGGACTGCTGGGACTCGCGCTGCAGAAGGGAAATGCCACCTTGCTGCCAGTGGCCACCAAGCCCACAACGTCTGCTTCACATTTTGGGTTTTCTCAAGTACTTCCCTGGGAGAGAATTAAGGGCTCATTAAACATGAAACCCACTGTGAGGAGGAAAGCACAGGCTGGCTTGCAAAGTGTCACTGCTTTTCTCCAGCAGCTGCACCTGTTCATACCACACTGTCTTTGTCCGCCCTGCACTCCTGCCACCAGGATGTACACATGAGGGCCACAGTCCCTAAGGCACCCCCGGGCTGGCCTCAGCTCACGCCTGGCCCTGCTCACTGCCATTTTACCCGCACCAGGACACTTCAGGGAAAGAAATGGAGTCGAAGATGCCTTCACATTCACAGTGCAAAAAATAAAGCCACGCTGCTACCTTTGGAGACATGAGAACAAGGATTGTATGTGTGTACACTGAGTGGGTAAGGAGAAGAGGGGAGTAGGGTCCTGAGCTGCCTTAGGTCCATTCTGGAGAGAACAGGTCAGAGACCCTGCAAGGGCCCAAGGGCTACCTCCTGTGCATGAGTGTACCCCCAGTCCAGGGTGAGGCGGGCAGGCAGATCCATATGCTCACAAGGGGACGCTGCCCAGGAGGGAGGGGTGTCACCTGCTTGCTGCTCATATCCCCAGCTGTTAGTACAGTCAGCATCCTCCAACACAGGCCTGGTCCACAGGACGCCACAATGGGGCTGGGCCTCTTCGGGTCATGTCTTCCCATCCACCTCACACTGAGGTGTGCTGCTGGCAAAGGTTACGTTGGCTCTCTGGAAAACACCTCTGTTTTCCCATCCTGACCATCGGCACTCCTCCAGGTCTTGGGGCTTGGTGAGATTCCTAGAACTGTAAGCCAGCAGTTCTCACAGCTAAGCTGGCTCCAGTGCCCCGCTGGACATGCCCACCACACCCTCCAACCCGTCCCCGGAAGAAGCATGCTTCCAGGCAGGTAGGCACACTGGGGATTGGTATGGATTTAATATATATATTTTTAGTATGACAATATATTCTTATTAAAAAGGTACAGGTAAGGACATGGCAGATTTTGTACATGAGCCTCATTGGGTGTCTGAGGCAGCTGGTGAGAGCAGCTTTGGCATGGAGGGCAGGGGAGACAGGCCAGCTGGTGGACATGGAATGGACGTGGGGAGAGCCCAGACCAGACCCTACCCCTCTACCTGCAGGTTTCCTCCTGTCCCGGGGGAGCAGCAGGAGCTGCTGCTAGAAGGAAACAGCTTGCACAAACTTGACCGAGTTTTGCATTGAACACAGACAGCTGGGGACTATAAGACCAAGGAACATGCTAGTAAGAGTTAACATTTAACCTGTCAAGGACCAGCTCAGCCCCCTCTCATGGACACCAGCCCCCTGCTTGCTGAGTTGACCATGACGATCACTGGCTTAAGGCACTGTTGGAGATCTGGCCATTGCAGCATCTAATACCAGAGCCGTGGGCCAACTCTGAACTTTAATAAATAGAAGTAGAAATCTTGGGGGGATGAGGAAGATGGGGGCTGTGGGGACTGTATGTGTCCCTCTGTAAACAGTGAAACCAAACTCATTTTTTCTGAGGATCGAACAGGTCATGAACTACTGCCATAGTCTTTGTCTTGCCTGGTGCATCGTATCTAGCGCCAACCCCTGGACATGCTGCTCGCCAACCCTGCCTGTTGTGGGTGAGGCCGATGTCTGCCTGGCTAGCTGCTGGGGAGAGAACTTCCCTGCCTCCTGCAGAGATGGCCCTTGGTTAAGCAGCCGGTGACCCTGAAGCTCCCCCCAGTCACTCCCCACAGAAGCCTTCACCTCATCCTCACCTGGTTTCCAGGACAGCCCCATTGCACATGCTCGGACCCCTGCCACCAGAGCACAAGCACCGCTCCCTCGAACCAACACACGTTCTGGGCTCGCCAACTGAGTCTGTTCCTCTGCAGTTACTATGATCCCAGCCCCTCCCTCCACCCCCAACCAGGAATCTGACAGCGAAAAGGCAGAAGACAGGAGAGTGGGCCCTGCCCACGAAGGCTGTCCCTGGACAGTGCTAAGGGGATTGGATCAGAAGATGAGAGACCCAGAAGGCAAGGAGTAGGAGCAGGTCTCCATAGGTGCATGGTGAACTGGGGTGGGAGTGAATCCAGAATAAGGTTTGATGGAGCCTCCTGTACACACCTCCTCTTAGAAGGAAATATGTGCTGGTTGTAGCTGCCGCCCCACATGTAAGGGAGGTGTGGGAAGATTCAAAGGGGGCCCTGTGTTGAACTCAATGCAGGAACTAGGGACTTTGCCCTCCCCTGGCCTCTTCAGGCAGTGCAGCTGGCTGTCCAACCTCCATCACATCTCTGCCTGGCTATCTGCCCTGCCGCTAGACTGAACGCCTCCAGGAGTGGCCACCCTGGGACCCAGCGTGCACACACAGGGCACACCTCAGCCAAGCACATGTCCCGAGGGGTCCCCTGCGGACTAGAATAAGTGGAAAGGCACTGCAGTTCCTGTGCAGACACAGGTGTTAGTGGAAGAGCAAGGATCTAAGTGACAGACAGGGGAGCTCTGGGGCACAGGTGGCCCTGCAATTGCTGCCCTGGATGCTGGGCCAACAGGACTTCCTGAACGCCATGGCAACACCTGAGGTCTGGTCAGCTGGCTTTATAACAATGATCAGGTGGCACTGGCAGGGCTAGGGGCACACAGATCTGTCACAGGAGCCTGATGCATGAGGTACAGATCTGATAAAGAACAGAGTCCTTGGATAACTGTACCACCACCACTACCAATCTGGGCCCATCAAGGACCTGGCAGTACACCAAGGTCACAGGAACCCTCTGGTGAGTTTTCTGATTGTGGGTTAGTAAATGGGATGCCAGGGGGAGGCAGAGGGACTTAGAAACGTGAGAGAGAGAGAAGCCAGCAAACCTGTGACATGGAAGTTGCTCTGTCCTGAGGGCTTTGGTCCCTGTGTAACACTGCGAGCATCTGTTTTCCTGGCACCCACCAGAACTGATAACACATGGTGGGTGCCTCTCTCCAACCAAAGAGTGGACACCCACAGACCTGCTCCATCATGCCTCCTCTTGGAGGAATTGGAGTCTCGTACCCCACCACTGCTCCACCACACACACCGCAAAGGGAAGCAGGGCGGGGCTTGTGAGGTCTGCAATGCCAACACGTCATGGTCCCATGGTAGGGAATGGGATCCAGAAAGAATGATGTGCAGGGGAAATGGGAGGGGCACCTTGAGTGAGTGTAGGGATACGCCTGGTCCAGCCACACACAGCCCACAACCCAGGGCCCAGCCCAGGGCTCTGAGCTCACCAGCATCCAGCCGTGATCTCCCAGTCTCCTGTGCAGCCTGTCCACTGCCGCGGGTCAATGCTTTAGCCTATTTATAGCCCGCTCACGGGTCACCTCCAGGGCCTGGCCACTCGACCGCTTGCGGCTGCGCTTGAGCTTGCACAAGTCCTTGTCGAAGACTTCCCCGGAGCGCAGGGCTGACACCAGGTCGTCAAACTCGCCACCCTCCTCCAGCGCACTGCCTGCCAGCACCTTCCGCTGCCGTTGCCACCGCTCCCGCTCTCTCTGCTCCTTCAACTGCAAGGTGGAGGGTGGCAAGCTGAGAGCCTCTCAGGGGCAACGGGCCAGGACAGGGGCAAGGCACCCATAGCCCTCTACATCACCGATGCCCCTGCTTCCCCACTGTCCACTCCTGGCTTGGCTCAGGTCACTGGCTGTGCCTCTTTCCTAGGCTGGCATGGGTTCCTCTGCTGTGCCTCATTTTCTTGCCTACCCTGCCCACAGCCTGCATGCCACAGCCCCAGACTTCCCTCCAGCCCAGCCCTCTCACCATGGCTTCCATGCGTGCCCGGCGTTCCTCTTCCTCCTTCTTCCTCCTCATGGTCTCCAGGTCCTGCCGGGCCTCTGAGAAGGCCTGCAGGAAGGTGTCGAAGATGCCAAAGAATTCATCTGGCTGCATCTTGCTCTCCTGTTCTCCAAAGTGCATGAGGGCCTGGGCGAACTGCGGAGGAAGATAATGAGGTTGGCGTGGGTCATCTCCCCCTACAAAGTGAGCTGACCTGTAGTGGAGGCCCCTCTTGTTCCTACAGCAGGGGACTGGGAACATGACGACGGGGCTTTTGGAAATCTGAAAAAGGACCTATGAGATCATCTAGTGACTGAGTTAGTTATATGAGTTTCCTGGGCCTCCACTTTCTCCCCTGAGAAGTAGGAATGGTGATAGAATTACTTTGTAGTGTTCTAGGGAGTGCTGTGTGTTCCCAGAGGTGGAGGACTAGCTCCCCTTTGCTGGGCCAGGCATGATTGCAATGGCCCTGGGAGCCTCCATCTCTAACTCAACCCATTCAGTTTCATCTAGGTCCCCACCACTCCATGTGTGCTCCTGGCAACTTGCTAGAAGTGCTACTTGCAGTGAGGTTGGGTTTAAGTGGGGTAAGCATCTAGCAGAGGCCTGACCCCCTCCCCTTACCTTGTCCCGGGCCTCATTTAGCTGCTCCTCTAGCTCGGAGAAGCTGAAGCTGGACACTGTGATGAAGTCGCTCATGATGGGGACAAACCTGTCGCTGGGCTCTCGCACCTGGCGCTTCTGGTAGTCCAGCTCCTACGGAGCGAGGAAGTGAATGAACAAGGTGTTCAGGGCTGCCCGTTTATTCCATCCATGGTGCCAAGCTTGTCTGCAGATGAGTCAGCACCCTGAGTTTTACAATTCCAAGGGTGACAAAGACTGTGGGGCCATCACTGACCACCACCTGCCACTGTCCCTCCCTCTCCCATCATTACCATTTTTTTTTTCTACTACAGCCTTGTGACCCAAGGTGGAGTCTGGGACCAGTGACATTGGCAGGAACATTTTCATCAATAGACTACCAGACTACCACATGCTCTGCACTGCGTGTGAATTGGCCTCGGTGCTTCACACACAGGACAGAGACCCCTGTGCAGGCATGTGTGGCTAGCTTGTGGACCATAATGTAAGGACCCTTCCCAGGACTACAAAATGAGACATTAAATCCTGGCTTCCTACCCTTTTCCTGACTCCATCTAACTCTGAGTTCTTTCTCTCCTGTTCCCTCCACCTCCCCCAAGGCATGGTGAAGATGGGGAGGGCCTTTAGTTTCCAGCTGTGAAGCACAATGGATCAAGGGCATCCCAGTACTGAGCCAGAGTTAGGATGATCTGAGAGAACAGTGCAGGGAGGGTGGGAACCAGAAGTCTTACATGTCTCACGCCCTTCCCACCTCCCCAACTTCCTTGTGAAAATTCTCATGTTGAGTTCCTAAGGCCCAAGACCAGGGTAGAAAGAAGCAATTAGGTCACAGGGGCAAGGCTTTCAGGTATGGAATAGATGCCCATGCAAGAGAGGCCCCAGTGGAACTTGTTCATTGTCTCTTTTGCATGAGGACCCAATGAGAAGGCATATCTATGAGAACACAGGTCTCTACCAGACATCACATCCACCAGCAACTTGAACTTGGCCTTGCCTCTCTCCAGGACTATGAAATCACCTTCCCCTGCCCACAAGCCTTCCAGAGTTTAGCGTGTTCTTTTATGGCAGCCTGAGTGCACCAAGACACAGAGAGCCTCTACCAGTTCAGGGAAATGGGGAGGAGTGAGCAGGAAGGACCTGCTGGGGCCAGTGCTGCCCACTGCCTGCCTTGAGCCTGCTTGCAAGGGCTGCAATCCACCAGGATCCAACCCAACCGCACAACTCTGGTTTATTGCACAGCCAAGTGTAGAGCGTGTTAGACACCCAGGTAATCCAGTCACCCTTTCCTGAGGGCTGTGCTCACTGTGCCCAGTGTCCTCTCACCCCAGGTGGGAGCTCGGGTCACAGAAACACACCAGGTAGGTGTCTGGGGTCCACTGTCAGGTCTGACAACACGGATGGCAGCCAGCACTGTGTCCCCACAGCCCAAGCAGGTACTCACCACCTCCACTGCTCGCAGGCCCCTCTTCAGGTTGCCCACCTCCTTCTCCAACTCTGCCAAGCTGCAGGGGAGATGGGGGTGGGGTAGAGAAACAACTATGCTTGAGGAACCCAGACGGGTGCAGGGAACAGTTCAGAATCAGCGACCTCCCTCCAGGACTCTGGCTGTGCCTCTGTAACCACCGGGGGTGGGTGGGAGCGGGCAAAGCTAGAGTGCTGCAGACACTCAGACCACAAAGTTCCCACTGTTCATCAGAAGCTTTCCAGCACGTGGCCTCTGGACTAATGTGGACTGTCACACCCCACAGATCATATGTATAGCTGGGGTCCCATCAGATTATAATGGACCTGAAAAATCCCTGTGAAGAGGCCATCCTAACATTGTCACACAATGCATCCCTCGTGTGTGTGTGTGAGAGAGAGAGAGAGAGAGAGAAAGAGAGACAGAGAAAGGAAGAGAAATAATGTGTTGCAGAAGATCCTGGCATAACTGACTGGCTGTGCCACCACTTGTGTAAAAGCATGGCCCATGACACACAGTATAGTAGACAGTAATTGATAACAAGCCATTGTCTTCTGGCTTGTGTACTTACTATACTACTTTGATTATTTCTACTGAAAACTATATGGAAGTTGACTGTGACACAGCATACTTTGGCTCCTAGCGACAGGATAGTCCTACAACCACAAAATTGCCTATAGATAACTTAGAATGTATACCACAGTCATAAGGTGTGACTGTAGCCATTTCTATTAACAACAGGTAATGCATATGAGTTCTTAACCATATACTGCACCTCATGTGCAGTAGGCATTAAATACCCATTAGTAGCATAGACACCATTACTTTTCTGGTTCTACTGCAGATGGTTGCTGTCTACCTTGGTATTCAGGTCTGGTTAGGAAGATGTTGCTCCGTAATTCTTTGGAGCAGCCAGCACAGCACATGGCCCTGGCTCTTCCAACCACCTGGGCATCTTTTCCTATGGATAAGCCCCCTCTGCCTGTACCGATGCCCAGCATCCACAACCCCCAGCCAGTGATGGACAGGAGATGTCATACAACCATCACAGATCTTTGACCCTGATGTAGACCAACCAAAGCCAGCTCTGTGACTAAATCCTTTGGGGACCCAAGCTCTACTTTCCACAGGGAGTAACTAGTTAGTAATATACCTATTATGTATATAATAATAAATGTATATAGTAATATAAGGCATACTTTCCTTCCCTGGCTCACTTCCTCACTCCTCTGTTAGCACTTTCTGGAAGAAGTATTTAAGAGTGAAGAAGCTCTGGTTGGTCCTTCCAAAAGCAGACCCTGAGATCCTGGTCACTCCTAGTCTTCCCAGCCTAGGGCTTACAGGAGGACATTCAGCTGAGAGTGTGTGCAGACACAGGCAGAAGGCAGCCCAGGAGGGAACCTGCCCCTTACTTGACTTTGGCGGCTTCCGAAAGATGCTGCAGCTCGGAAGGCATGTTCAGGATGTCTGGGAAGTGCTTCTCCAGGATCATGATCAGGTAATGCAGCAGAGAGATATTCCTGCACAGGACAATGGTGTCAGTGGCAAAGGACCGAGGCAATGAGGCTGTGTGCTCAGAAACAGAAGTGGGGATGAGGAAGGATGGGGCTGGGGGTGAAGGGGTCTCAGGAAACAGATGGGTCCTCACCTGTCGACACTGGACTTGGTGTCAGCAATCTTGTTGAGGCTGGCCACCCGGAAGCCATAGGCACCCCCACGCTGCCCTTTGTTCATGAAGTTGCCGATGGCCAGGACAACTTCTAACATCTGCTTTAGACGCTTGCTGTGGGTCAGCTCCCGGGAAGCCAGCAGGATGGCTGGGAGGGGAGAGCGGGGACAGTTCAGAGCCCTGTACAAACTGGGCCAGGACGGCTGGACCCCTAGCACCCCAGCAAGATGTTGGCAGAAAGGGGCTGCCAACTATTCCCCCTTCTCAGCATTTCCAGCCATACCACCCTCCCAGAGGGGAAGCAGACACAAACCCAAAGGCCATTGACCAAAAAACCTGCTCTCCAGAATACGCTGGCTTTTGCTGAGAAAAGCTGTGTGAAGACCTCTCTTCTGGTATGTAAGGGCTATTGATCTGTTTCTTATATGAAAAATGCACATAAATCAAGCCAGCCTACTAGTTATAGACTACGATTATCTAAAATGGTGAGAAGATGATTAAATCCCCCTATGATCTTTGGCTTATGTTCAATCGAACATTCCTTCCTTGGGAAGACAAAAAGGAAAATGACTTGACTAAATGTTGGCAAAATACTAGCAGACTCCAGGAAAAGCAGCTGTGAAAATCAGACATTCAATAAAGCTTCGCAGAAGTTCCTAAGATGTTTGACATGCGTGTTCTATCATCTATAAAACAGCATTACCGTTAGTGTCTGCAGTGTTCCCAGTTTTGCTTTTTCTTTTCAAATTGCATGTATTTGAGAGAGATAGAGCACCCTCATGCATTCATCCACTCCAATGCCTGTAGTGGTCCCTGCCAGGCTCCACGCTTGGAGCTTGAGGCTCAGTCCAGGTGGCTGATGTGAGTGGCAGAGATGCGAGCCCTTGAATTGCCTTCTAGGAAGCACATGAACAGGAAGCTAGAAGAAGAACCTGGAGCCCAAAACTCTGATGTGATATGGAGACATCTTAACTGCTAGGCTGAACATATGCCCCGCTCCAGTTTTCATAAATCATGAGTAAAATGGAACACTGAAAGTTAACAACTTAATGCTACATAGAATACTAATGTTGAACAGCAGACATATAATTGTTGTTCTTAGATTATGTCATTTATACAAAGTACAAAACAGACAAATCTACAAGACAGCTATTATCAGAGAGGAGAAAGGGGGCGATAATTAAAGTGGGGTAATGATTGATAGGGGAGGGGATGGTGCGTTGAAAACATCCTTTCTTGACCTGGGTGTCTGTTATGCAGGTGGATTCACTTTATAATGATTCATCAAGGCTTATGTACTTTTTTCTATGCATGTCATATTTCA
The DNA here is from genome assembly GCF_017591425.1 of Ochotona curzoniae. NCBI lineage: Eukaryota > Metazoa > Chordata > Mammalia > Lagomorpha > Ochotonidae > Ochotona > Ochotona curzoniae. Next base: position 5,600,224 of record NW_024466004.1, on the reverse strand, counting down.
ATAAAGTTTTGCAAATAAAACACCCTACTTATGAAAATCTCAATACATATTGGTTGGGATAGCTTTTCTAAAGTTGATTTGACATTTGAAAATTTTGCAAAGGAATCCTGAAAGTGCTAAAATGTTGGCAAAACAGAAAGCGGTAAGAGTTCAAAGGAAATCAGTGTAAACTTCTATATGTAATCCTGACATTTTAGACACCTTCACAATCCAATCATGAATGTATTCATAGGATTATATTTGTACCCATATTCATTTTGACTACATTTTGTGCATGTATTTAAATAAGAATTGACAAATTTGCTCTATTCAGCCATGAATATAGACATACAAGAATATACCCAAGAAGAATATGTTCATAACTATATTCATAGGTAAATAATCAAATTCTGCAGCTCAACTCAGAGCCCCATGCTTGCTGGATGTTGGGAGGGTAGGTGCTCGTAGCTCATCTCCCTGCCAGGGTAGGTTAACCCTTAGCTCTTTCAGGATTGCTTCTTGGGAGGACTGGCAGAAGGAACATGAATTCCAACTCCTCAACCATCTTTTTGCCTCCACTCCAGTCAACTCCTCAACCTTGGGTACTGCTTCCCTATCCAGCTCATGGAGTGTAGACCATCCAGCTACAGCAGGGCAATGCTTACAGATCTGAACCATAGAACAGCGCCCCCCACCTTCCTCCCAGCAGGTTTGCTATTCCAAACACGTGTTGTTCTCTGCACTTGATGTTAAAGGTGCACTCTTGCCTGAGCATCCCCTGACCAATATAAGGGAGAGCTCAGGAATAAGCTTCTGCAAGCAGACAACTGCCTAAGATGAAATCTCCCTGCAAACAGCAATTGCCCATGACTGCTCTTCTGACTTTAGATACACACAGAGTTGAGCACATCTGTCTCAGGCTGAACCCCTTATCTGCGCCTCATGCCCCAATGGCAGTTTACAGCAGGTTGGAAAGAAGTCATGAGGATTATAAGGATTCCTTCATCACCTGGGCAAGGAGACAATACCCATCCTTCTTCCTCATACAGGTTGCTTGTGACCACAGTCTGCATACACCTTGCTGTGCAGGTGTGTGTGTGTTACACATACATTCATGTGAAGGGAGACAGAGTCCACACCACACACACTATAGAAAATGTCTCCCTTGAGTTCTGCAAACTCCACGCTGCGCACAGAACCATCTACAAAGCAGCTCCTTGGACTGCAGGAGGACCCTTCTCAGGACAGGACAGCTCAGGGGAGTCAGGCTTTTCCAGCAGGGGGCGCTATGCTCTGTTCGGCTCCTGGGATCACCCTTAGCACTGGGTGTGACAGGCGCCGTGGCTTTCCTCTGCTGATCCAATGGAGAAGAGGGAAGGAGGCATAGTGGTGAGCCTGACTGCTTTTTCCTGGGACTTCCCTTCTCAAGTGCCAAGTTCACCCTCCATCCTGACCCCTGCCCTTCCTCATAGCTTCCTGCCGCTCTCCACGAGTAGGCTCCTACCCAGGGAAGGAATGGATTTTTGAAGAACAGCGACTGTGTTCTGACACTGACTCTCACTCATCAGTAATGTGACACAACAATTGGCTTAGCCCCATGTGAGAGATGAGAGCCCAGAAACACACAGAGGTGCACGGTGGCACTCACTCATGGGATTTGCTCTCAGACCCAAATGTGACCACACACACCTCTGGTATGTGGCTGCCACTGAATCCCAAACTTCCCCCTTGGAAAGAACCCATGTTGAAGGGGTTTTGCCCTAACTCACAAAATCAATGCCTCTGGGGATCAGCAAGGCAAACGTCTACTTCCTGAACAGCTCGCACTTCGAATGACATGCCCAGAGGTCTTCTGCTAACCAAGCACCTCTCCACGAGTGGATTCGATGAGCTCAGCAGCTCAAGGCACACTGTTCCAGGTCCTGGCTGCTACTGCCTTCTCAACACTTTGGTCTCAGGATGGAACAAGTGCCAAAAGAAGCTCTACCCTGCAGAGTGCACGCTGAGGCATAAGGTGCAGTGACGAGTTGTTGGTCCCAAGGACAGATGCTTATAGTTTCACTTTTATATTTTGTCCTTGACATTGGAGAGTAAGGCAGGCATTTCCCCTGCTCCTCTGACCGTGGACTCTCTCCACCCTGGTTCTCCCAGATACTGTAGCACTGCAGACCTCCCCCACCCTCAGCCCTACCTTCCACTTTGGGCTTGGCCTCAGCCAGTCGCTCCTGGAACTTCTTCTTGAAGAAGAGAGCCTGAAGACGCTGCTGGTAGTGGTCAATCCTGTGGACAGGTTGAATGGTGTCATGCTGGGGCAGCCCCTGCCAGCCCCTTCTGCTTGGCAGCACCCTGCTTGGCCCACCTGCTCATTTCATAGAGGAAGCGGTCGGCGCGGGCCATCCGCTCAATCTCGTGCTTGTGCTCCTCCAGCAGGTCAACATCACTCTTCTCCGGGATGAACTTGAGGAGCTTCAAAGACGAAGGGCAAGTCAGACAAGCTGGAGGCAGGGGGCTGAGGAAGTCTAACACCTGGAGCTGGAGGTGGGGGCTGGGACGGGGTGGGATGGGGTAGCACAGGAGAAGCCCAGATGCCAGATCTACTCAAGATGAGGAGGGGGGCTTCAGAGAGGGCCCCTCGCGTAGACAGTCTGGTGTTTCCTTTTGTCTGCCCAAAGGAAGTGGCAGGCTACCAGCTATTATTCATCGTTTAGAACTGAAATGTATCTTACACAGGGTACACTCTTTTGGTGATTTTTCTCTTTTGAGGCACATTTTCACCAGGTATCATTTATATAAAACACAAAACATTCATTGTCAATGAGCGAGTTCAATGCCTTTTGGCAAAATTTTCTGCCACACGCAGCCACCTCCATAAACCACCCCCAGCTCCTAATGTATCCTCCCCAGCAAAGCCTGCCGCCTTAGGTCTGCCTGCCTGTGAGCTTCATGGGGGTGAACTAGTGCTGCGTGTCCCCTTTTGTGACTGGCTTCTTTTACTCGACAGGGTTGTCTGTGCAGTGAGTCCTGAGTATCTGTGTTACTGACTGCTGAGTAGTGGTCTGTGATGTCACTACGTCCCAGTCTCCAGGATCGCCTTCCCATTGGCAGGTGGTTGAGTTGCTCACAACTTGGGAGTTTCATAAATACTGTTGCTATAAATATTCTCATGTGTGCCTTATGATCGATATTTGTACTTGACTTGCTATAGAGTGGGATGATGGGGCCATAGAGTAGGCGTGTGTTTACGCTTTGGTATGCACAGCCAAATAGTTTTCCAAAAGGACTGTGCTAAAGGAGGATTCTTGTTGCTTCCTATCCTGGCCCGCACATGGTGTTGTCAGTCTTTTTAATTTTAGTTCTTCTCTTGGGTGTGTGGCGCCACCTACTCAGGGTGGTGGCCTGGGTTTCTCTGATGGAACTTGGTTGACACTGAACATTTTTTCACCTGCTTATTGGTATCTGCGGGTGGCCTTTCACCAGTTCCCTGCTGAAATCTTCTGCTCATTTTTCAGTTTCCTTCCTCACCTTTTCTTGGATTTGTGGAGTTCTTTACGCTGAATAGGAAATCTTGGTTACGTACTAAGGAGCTTGAAAAGTCCGTGGATAATGGAATAAAAAAAATTTTTCTATGAGTTTTTATAAGATGCCTTGGATGCACACAGCAGATAGGTTTGTTATCTTGACTTTGTAATTGTGTTTTCTGATGGACTGAAGTTCCTAATTTTAACAATAACCCAACTATTGGTGCTTTGGATTGGTACTTTTGAGATTTCTCAAAGGAGATAATAGACTAGGAGGAAGAGACTGGGGGAAGATAACAGTTATTTATCCTGATTTTTCCCTGAGACCCATGGAGGATGACACCCCCTACCTCTTTCCAGGATGTTGGAAAAGATGCAGCCTTTTCTAGCCTTCTCCCAGGAAAGATTAGCCCAGAAAAGTTTCCAGAAACTTTCCCCCCAACTCCTTCAGCCTGGTTTCTCGTTGTCCTAAGAGTTTCAGCTCTCTGCAGGCTGTTGGGGAGGGACGGGTCTGCCTCTTAGGCTCTGCCTCCCTCCTCTCACTCTGAGAGTCCTACCTGCTCCAGCATGTCCTTGGCCAGGTCCTCCTGCTCGTCCATCTTCAAGATAGCCTGCCGGATCTCCTCATTGGAAAGCTTCAACCTAGAGCAAAACCCACCCAAGTGAGCAACCAGCCCTGTCCCTGAGCTCAGGTCAACCCCAAGCCTCCCTCCCCAGGAGGTGCAGCCTCCATCTCCCCCCTCTCCTAGACGTGAACCTAGAGCACGTCCGCTAGCGCTCCCTGCCATCTTGGTCGGCAGTCTACCAGGCTAAGCCTCCATGATCCTCGCGTATACTCAGGAGCATTTCCACCTGTAAGTGCACTGGCAGCTCTGGTCTCCTGCTCTCCAGGGAGCTCACGGGAGCATTGGGAGGAAAGAGTTCATCTTTGGTGAGATGGAAGAGACATGGTGGAGGCTATTCAAGCCCTCTCTTTTTCCCCCAGGTCTCAGGAATCTACTGAACTTCCAAGGTAAAATGGGACTGGGAGGGGTGCCAACCTCCTGCTTCTCTCCTTTCAAAGAAGGAGGAATGTCTCTTGGTCTCCAGCAATGTGTCAGCTCCCACCCGGCTGTCCCATCAGTCTTCCAGGCTCGGAGAGGGGTGAGCCACCCCCCATACCCCTCTCCATACCCACCCTCTACATGCACATCTACTGGGAATCCTCAAGATTCAGAACCATCCCTCCTCCAGCCGGTATGAGAGAAGCTGAGGCCTGTAGAGAGGGTAGACAGAGGGGGAAGACACCCCACAACGGCTGAAGGCAGCACCAAGAATAGTACAGGAGGTAGCGCCCTCTGACCCTGGTGTGGGTGGCAGGCCCTGCACAGAAGCTGCGCTGTTGGGGCACACACTGCCCTGTTTGTCCTGCAGTGCCGGGAAATGCTTGGACACTGACATCATGCTGCCCAGTGTGGCCCAAATGGAGCATGGCCTCCACGGGCTGAGAGCAGCTCCACGGCCAGACATGGCTGAGGCCATTCAGGGAGCTTCGTGGCTGGAGACAAGCCCCAAGCCACTGCTCAGCTTTGGCTCCCAGGAGAGGGTTCTAGAGCAGTACCATCACCCCACTCCAGAGCCACCTCTATCCCACAGGGTAGCTGCTTCCACCACTTTTTTGCCTAATCCTGGACCAGCGCCTCTGACCCGAGGGGACTGATCCATCCCACCCAGAACTGCTCCCCCATCCCAGGAAAGTCTGGTGGGGTGGGGTGGGGCGGGGTGGGCCAGCACCTACTTGGAGAGGAGGATGATGCAGTTCTGTGCCCTCCGGCCATCGATAACCGACAGCTCCTTGACCTTGCGGGAGGCCAGGTAGATGTCTTCGGTGGAGCCCAACTCTTTCTGCAACCAACAAGCCAAGGGGAAGTCTTGAGTGTTTTCCCCACTGCTCTTCCAGCCCAACCTCCAGGGTCTACCCTCCTGCAGGTGTGGAAATGCTCCTGACTTGAGGACCAGGCAGACAGACAAGAGGACAGGCAAAACAGAGAAGGGGGCGTCCTTACAGACTTCAAGGGAAAGCCCAGGACTTTGCCATGGGCCAGAATGGGTTAGGAGAGAGCAGTGAGTGGCACCCTTTCTAGAGATTATCCTGTCTGGGCAAAATAGGCAAGGGGCTGCTCCCCTAGGCGAGGGTGTGACCAATCCCCCTGGACCTAGGAAATATGCCATGCATACCATGTCACCCACAGATTCAACCCCCATTCTTGCGCTTCACTTAAGGACCCTTCCCAGGGAGAAGATGGGACATTGGCTCCAAGTTCTCCTATCAGGCTACAGCTCCTGGCCCCTGGGAACTTCAGCCCACAAGTCCAATGACAAGGGCATCCACAAATGCAAAGGTGTGGAAAGTGAGACAGAACCTCAGGTGGAGTTCTCTCCTCTGGAATTCCAGCTCGCAGGCTCCCAAAGAGTCAGAGCTCTTACTGCTCTCCCTGCTTGTCTGTGGCCCCTGGTGAGGGAGTCTGGAGAGACTGTCCAGTGGAATGTCCTTCCTCTGGGAACACCCTCCATGCAACAGGCCCCGGGGACCACCACTCACATCAGTATCGTTGTGAACTGTGCCCCGGGCAATGTGTAATGCCCAGCCTGTGTGGCCCTGCAGGAAGCCCTTGCCCTGGGCTTGGCATCTGAGAGACCTAGAAGTCTTCTCATTGATCCAGCATTCACCTCATTGCTCCAGGAGTTTACATTGTTCCCCTCTCCAACAGTTTTCCTTCCCTCTAGGGGCTACCTCCTGCCCCTTTATAGAACAGCAATAAGGCCAGGCAGACAGAAAGCCTTCTCTTTTTGGGGCCTAGTATGCAGCAGCAGCCCAGGACAGCACTGGAAAGTTGTAGTGTTCAGAACCCTGAAAGTGACTCACCTGCTGGGCAGGATTAGTTATCAGCTCCTAGGCAGGTAGCAGCCACAGCCAACAGAGAATTAAACATGCACAAGGTTAGCCAAGAGATTAAGGGACCTGGGACCAGTAGGACAGTGTGGGGACCCTCAGCATGCATGTGTCCACTTCATTCCAGTGAGACCTTCTCAGGATGTGACAGGGACCTGATACAATACCCAACAAGAGTTGCTTCTAGCGGGCATGCACTCAGAGAGAGCAGCTTGTCCCCAGGGGAAGCCTGGGACAAGCTCTCCCACCCTGCCCTTGACTCCCATCCTTTCCTCTCTTCTGCTGAGAAGAGCTGTGCTGTGCTAGAGCACAGGGTAATTTTGATACCCCCCAGACAAGTTTGTCTTTGACCTAAAGGAAATGGGACTGGAAACGCTGGGCGCTGTACTCATGGGAGGAATGGAAAGCAAGTGTCGCTGAAATTGTTCCTTTGCTCGTTGCCTTTGACCTGACCCCCAAATGTCTAAAGTGAGGGAGACAGGGGACTAGGCACACCTGTGTCCTTCCCTCCTATTGAAGAGCGAAAGCCACCAACTCAGAACTTAACTAGGGCATGAAGAAGAGACTACAGCTCCTAGGACCTCCCCTACCCACAACTCAGTGCCCAGGACCCTGAGGCGAGAAGACGTGGCCAGAAGACGTGAGCCAAGGAGTGGGTAGCATACTGAAACACAGCAGCCTGCGCGAGCCTGGCCCCAGAGCAGGGGTTGGACTAAGTGGGTTCAGAGCAGCAAGGAACACAACCAAGATCCTCCAGGTTTCATCTTTCTCATCTCTCTCAGCGGAGAAACCCCATGCTCCCTATTTTTGGACCAACCCTGCCCTGGCTCATTTTGGAGCCCTGGCAACTGGGTGGACAGGGCCAGAATCCTGGCCTGGAAGGAAACCCTTTTGACAAGGAGGAGGGGTGTGTTTTCCATGCCTGACACACCCCCTGCCCCACTCCCTCTGCTCCCAGCACCCCTGCAGGAAGCTTGGTTCTCACAAGAACCAGTGCTCAGCATGCCTGCCAGCTCCAGCAGCCCTGGCTGCGGCCTGTGGTCATGCCAACCTGGCATAGGTTTGCATCTATACATGCTTCCTGGAATTAAGGGCAGAGAATCCAATGCCCTAGACACTGGCATTCACATGAAATAGCTATTCCCTGCAAAACCTGGCATGGTTTGAGATTCCTGCTTCAGGAATGCTCTGTGTTCTATCACCAACCCAGCCCCCTTCCTTCCACTGGGGCTCCAGGACCAGTCCTACTGGTCCAGCTGTCCACACACAGAACTTGCCGAGCAGACCAAGGGACCAGCCTTGACCTCTAGTCACTTAGATATCAGAGTGGCATCTCTACCTTTCCTGCAAGTTTAGCATCTTCTGCTTAATGGGCTCAGCATGTGTTGGGAGGTAAAAAAAAAATTAGGAAAAGAAAAGTTCAAAAAGCAATGTCCTCCTTCCTGGAAGTGACCTTAAGTGATGGGTAAAAATGGTTTACCATTCAGTTGACCCAGAAAACCCCATGAAAGTGTGCCAATCAAGATATTCTAATCTGCAAGTACACTATAAGAATGCCCAAGAAACTGCCAGGCCACCAAGGCAATGCACATTGGAAAACCACCGATTGCCTGACAGATGAACAGTGACCATTCCGTTGTTATGATGGTGGAGCTGGTGGGTGTGCCCAGACCAAGCAGCTGGGTGGGCCCTATTGGGTCATGATCCAATAAGTGTGCCGAGTGCCTGTCACACACACTTAAAACTGCAGAAAGGGATGCTGAGCTGAAGAGTTTGGAGGTAGGGTCTCTGAACATATCCAAACAAACTAAACTTGCCATGCTATGGTCAGGCTAGCCCACACCTGAGCTCCCCAATGCCACACTGAGATATCGCTCGCTGAAAAGAAATGATTCCTAAAGCAGACAAGGAGATGGTGGAAGAAAGAGCTCTCAGATGACACTAAAGAAGCAAAACCTTATGGCTGGGGAATAATTTCCGCACAGATTTAAAACAAAACAAAACACAGGGCTGTCATTGTGGTGCAGTGAGTTAAACTGCCACTTGTGACACTGACATCCCATCTTTGAGCACGGATTCAAGTTCCTACTAATATGCCAGGAAAAGCAGTGGAAGATGGACCAAGCCCTTGGGTCCCTGCCACCTACACAGGAGAACCAGATGGAGTTCTAGGTTTCTGACTTTGGCCATCTGGAGAGCAAACCAGCAGATGGAAGATCTTTGTCTCTGCTATCGCTCTACCTTTCAAATAATTTTTTTTCAAACAATTACAATGCTTTCTAGGTATTGCTCTGAAATCCCAGGTGAAACTGAGTAGAGATCAACAGTGACCATCCCCAGGCTGAAAGAGAGAGAAATGAACAAGACAGGACTTCTTCATTTGCTGTGTAAACTGTTAACATCATGGAATGCAGATGTAGCCACATCTGCAACCTCCATGAGAACATGGCACCTTGTACAGAATAAATCATTCAGTCTACGTGTGAGGGAGGGAGAAGGAGGTAGGAGGGAACTCAGAAAGGGGCTGAGGTTTGACTGAAGGTGTTGTGGTGTGACAGGTCAAGAGCAGACGTCGAAGCCTCAAGAGGCCAGCAGGGACAGGGTCTTACCTGGTGCCTCTGATAGGCTGAGAACATTTTTTCAAAATCCTCCAGATCCAAGACACGAAACACTTGCATGTCATCGATGTCATTCCACACGGTGCCGGGGACCCGCTCCTGAGATGCAGGGAGAGAGTCAGGACACAGCCCCATGAATGGGCTGAACTGGCTCCGTCACCAAGGGGGTGCCTGGGGCCTCCCAAACCTACCTGTGTTCCCACACCACAGACCGTGGTGCCCTCAAACCCTCAGAAAATGGGCCCACCTGGCCCCTCCTCAACCCTCGCTCCAGGATAGCAGTCAGAGATAAACCTCTGTCCCCCTGGGTGGGAGGCCATATATAACAATGTTCCAGAAACCCCTGGGTGTGCTACAGCAGTGAATGAGTAATTGCCAAAGACACCTTGCTCAGAGCCCTGGCCCCAGCCCTCACTGTCCTCAGGCAGGCTGGCTTGGCTCTGCTCCTATGGCTGGCTGGACTCCCTGGAAGCATTTGGACCCACACATCCTTGGGACTCTCAGTATCTCTGTACAGACTGTGTTTTGGGGACCTAAGGTGGTAATCTTCTCTCCAAGACCTTCCCCTACTTTCCAAGATGTAGAGGTGGACAGGTACCAATGATGGGCACCTGTAGTGACCCTTCTCAGACCAGCCAGACTCTGCCACCACCCCTCTGCACTGTCAGTGAACCCCAGGGAATATGTCCCCATGCCTCTCACATGCGATGGGCTCCCAGGTGGTCTACCCTGAGGCCTTTTCTGCCGGCACTGCATTCCCTATGTGAGGGACCCTAGCTTTGCAACCTGGGAAGTAGTGTGAGCCAAGCCATGGACAGATCCAAGTAATCCTACAACACCCTGTCAATGGCTCCGTGGACATAGCCGTGCCCTCGTCAGCCGTGCCCTCGTCAGCCATGCCCTTGTCAGCCATGCCCTCGTCAGCCGCGCCAGTGCTCTCCACCCCTCTTCTGCCCAGACTTTTCTTCCTTAGAACTCTGCTCGCTTCTCAGTCTCCCAGCTCCCTCGGGCTGGAGGGCGGCCTGGGACCTTCACGCTGCCTCCCTGTCCTACTTCATGACCCCCTCCACAAGGCTTGGAGACAGAAGCATACCTTCCACTCACTTTTATTTTCTTAAACTCTGCAAAGGGGAGGCTAGGCCAGAGTCGGCGGGGGAGGGGAGCGGGTTACATTCCTGTGGCCTTTGGAAGGCCAGGGACCCTCCTGCGGAATGCTGGCCTGGGAAACCCAGAGCAGCGAGGCTTACAGGCAGCTAGCCAAGCCCAACACAGACGCATTCTTTTCATGGCAGAAACAACCGCTATGTATAAGTGTTGATTGTGTGTGTACATGTGTGTGCACATGTGCACGCACAGGTAGTGGAAAAAGCTTGGCGACAGGGGCCAGGCTTCTGCAAAGGGAGATGAGAGATGCAGAGATGAGAAGGCAGACTGAGGGAGGGGAGGCAGGCAGGAGGTTGGCTGACGTTCTGTGTGAGTGAGGGATCCTGAGTCCCCTCCAGAGGGAGACCGCCACCTAAATCAAGGCCCCCAGAGGGGAAGCTGCCCATTGCTGTTCATTTGTGGCAAGGCTGTGCAAGAAGACAAGGGGTATGATGTGAATGTGGATGTAACTGTAGGGAGAAACTCCCATGAGGCCACAGCCAGAGCATTCAGGTCTTCCTCACTTATCAAACATCAGCCCCTGGCCCAACCACCCCCCCCCACACACACCACCCCGGCTACTTCTCTAGGCTCTTTGTGGAGGGTCTAACTGAGGCCTGGTGTCAGACCAAGCCACATCCTGACCTGCACTGTGTCACCCTGGCATGCCTCCTGTCCCATCCTTCTCAAATTCAAGTTTTCCACCCCTCTGGCCAAGGCCTCTCACATCTCCTTGTGGACTCCTAGGGCTTAGGTCCCTCCCTAGAGCTAGCATTTGTTTTTCAGGGAAATCATTTTTTTTTTTTTTTTTAAAGAAAAACCTCTTTCTAATCACCCTTCTGAGCACTGCCTTTGGGGTCAGGCAGAGCTCATGGGCGGACTCCTCCGGTCTCGCCGCTACTCAAGGCAGCGTATTCCTACACAACTGCTAATCTTCGCCTTTGACATAGAAAAAAAAAAATGGGTCTCATCGATGCTTCCCTCACTGCGTTGAAGTGAGGGTTACCCAGATAACATGCTTGAGGCATTGTAGTGTCGCAAATAATCACTGACATAATATAACTAGTATCGAGGTTCTCTGTCAATTACTGTTACAAGTATTTTCTTAATCAATGCCCACAGGCTGCAGTCCTTAGATTAAATCACCTGCCCCTATATGCAATGAAACATTTGGAACTGGAATAGTAAGTCCCAAACCTTACTTAGTGCCCCCACCACAGGCTCCCACATGACTCTAAATGAACTCCCGTACACACCACATTTACTCCATCAAACCTGCACAGACTCCAAGCTAGGAACAAGTCTGTGGCCGATTCCTGACCCTTAGGGCATCTATCTAAGCTTTGCTATTACTAGACCATAGAGAAAATCCTGTGCAGAAAGCACCCTGTGATGAAAATATCACAAAAATATTAGCTGCCTTGTCTGTCTTCCCTAGTCATTGGTATACACGCTAACCCTTCATTATGCTTTTAAAGCCTTAAATTGTCAGTTTCAAACCTTGAATTAAGCAGTGGAGACAAATGTATTATTTCTCTCTCTCTTTTTTTGGTTTGTTTTTGTTTTAACCACACAAACTCAAATTTTTCTTTGAATCATGAGCAACAAATGTGGCAGCCCAGGCTGCAGCCTTCGGCTCTGCAGAGTTGGCAGGCCTTGGGGGCCCACCTTGTGGCCAGCAAGAAGCAGCCACAGAAACGACTGCAGGGCAGTCCTTGCAAACTCCACCACTCCGGCTCTAAAATGGTGCTAGCAAATGGTTCTAAGGGTTTCATAACTCATGTTGGAGACATTATTCGAAACAAGAGACTATGAATGGGCCTCATTTGTGCTTCACCTTCCCACTTGGATCATAAACTACAAGTGGAAGAGACCTTAGAGACCATCTCAGACAACCCCAGCCGGTGAAGGAGAAAGGAGTGGCATACACGGGTCACACAGCTTGTTATTCGGGTTTGGGTAGAGGTTAGGACCTCTTCTTCTACCCGTCCCCAGGATCCACGAGTGTTTCCTTGAATAAGTGTGTTAACTTGCCAAATGCTAAGCCTTAGAGGGCCATGTCATCTCTCAACTTTTACTACTATCTACTACAATGCCCATCAAAACCCTCTACATTAAACAGACTTCAGTCTAGCCAGCTGGTCTACCCTTAGGAGCCGTTCTCTTAACAAACAGCCACCTTACTAGCTTGGAATTTCCTATCTACCCTGATGTGAGCAGCCCTTTTAGCTCCTTTAAGCTCAGATAAGGTGAGTCCCCCACCAATGAGCTCAAGAAGTCTACATAACAAGAGCAGAGTAGATCCACCACCCCAGCTTCAAGCTGGTGTCTCTGTAGCTGCTACTGAAGTAGATACATGGACCAGGATCACTGAAACCAACCACCCTGTACATATTGATGCCAGGCGGCAATGCAACTGGTCTCCCTACAGGATCTTCCTTTGTGCAGCAGCAGAAGCAGATGTGACTCGGGTTGGTCATCAGTTCCAGGTCTCTAGAGACCCAGGGACCCTGTACTCTGTTCGCAAGAATCCAACAGAAGAACTTCTTCTCACATGTGGCCTGTGGTTGGTACTTCTCAGGTAATACTCATGAGGGCCTTTCACTCTGGTTCTCAGAATGTGACCAGTGTCTGGGCTTTCCAGGTGAGATGCTCACAACTCAGGGCATCAAACTCGGCAGCCCTTTGTCCACGCTGCCCCCATATCTAGACTCTGGTCCAGGTTCACTATCTACATTTTCCACTCTGCCTCAAAACCATTCTGTCTTTGAAATTGCAGCTAGGCCCTTGTCCTGTAAAGCACCATCCAATGGCACATGCTGGGCCACCTCTGTTGCTCTATTAGCCCACAGCTAACTGAGTTTCATTGGCAGGTGTCTCCACCATGTGTTGAGCAGTCAGTCATTCCAGCAGAAATTTCTCCCTAGCAGACAGCAAGCCCTTAGGCCATCAATTAACCCGTCACCTGTACCCACTATGACCCCCCACCCCATCCCTCCTGCCTTCCCCATCAGAGAAAGAACACAGCCTGGACATCTGCAAAGGGCCAGAGGCATCCTATGGGGCTGACCACCACTGGCCACAAGACAATGGACCCGTGAACCCTCTCCCGGGAGCTCACCTCATTCAGCTTGACCCAGTTGAAAGACTTCAGCGGGTGGGAAGGCTGGGGCACACGCTTTTTCCTGAGCGGTATGTAACTGCTGGGGAAGGGGTCCTGAGGGACAGGCAGGGCCATGCCAAAGCAAGGTGGGGCACCTGGGGGCGTGGGAGCCCCTCCAGGTGGGAGGGGTGGCGGGGGTGGAGGAGGACAGCAGACGAAGGGGAGAGGAGGTGGAGGTGGAGGCCGGTCATCGGTTGTCATGGAGGAAGAAGACAGGATGAGTGGGCCCCCCGGGGGAGGGGGAGCAGACACAGGGCCTGTCTGTAAGGAGACAAAAGATTCACAAGGACAAAGACATCAGCACTGCTTCTGCTCACCCTTCCTTTCCTCCTCTTCTCGGTCTGTGCTGGGTCCCAAGGCTTGCTCTCCCATACACGTGGTCATTCCCTCACTCTACAGCCCAAACATCCAACACATACACACCCACATTGTACGATCAGAGTCACAGCCTCACAGTGCAACCACAGAACGCACACATCCAGTTGCACAGGCCACTGACTCCACCAGGAGACATGCAGCTGAGGGGACTGGGGGTAGAATTCCTAGCTTCCTGTGCTTCCCAGAGTGTGCGCTGCCTTGGGCAGTGCTAGCTACAGAAGGTGGGATATCATCTTAATTAATACAGAGTGCCACTTGTATAGACTTAGGGGTCCCAGGCAGCCTAGCCTGTACTTCCCCTCTGTTCTGCCTCATGTGGAGCTTCCCGGCACCCCTGCACACCACTCTCCCCACCCTAACCTGAGGCCCAGGATATCTGGTGAGCTCTGTAAAAAGGAGAGAAGGCCTACGTACCGAGAGGTCACTGAGCTGGGCCACCAATTCTGCCACTTGTCCCCGGGCCTGGCGCAGCTCCTGGGACTCCCGGGCCAGCTTGTCCTTCATCTTGTTCAGTGTTCGCATCATCTCCTCCTTCTCCAGCGTCTTGGTCTCACATTCGCGCTCCTTCCTCTCCAGCCGGCTCACCAACTCCATGTGTTCTGGGCAGGAACAGGGCGAGAGAGGAAATGTGAGGCAACAGTGAGCATCTGTGCCCCCTTTGGTAGGAGGAGACGGGTCCTGGTCTGGGCAGGGAGCAAGACAGGGAGTGGACAGAAGGTTTTGGCAGAACATCTCACCTTTCCGGAACTTCTCTGCCTGGTCTCGCCACTGTTTGACTTCATTCTCATTGATGAGCCTGGTGGGGATTGGGGCGGGAAGCAGTTTGTTAGCTAGAAGAGATGTGTTCTCTCTCTCTGGCCCACATGGGTACCTCATCCCCAGTCAGCCCAGCTATATTGCAGGGCAGCTAAGATTTGAACCCTGTAACTGTCTCTCCAGCAGCCCGCCCACACCCAGGTCTCATTCCGTGTCTGTAGGAACTACCAGAGTACCAAGCTTCCTTTGCTACCTTAGGATCCAATCCCTCTTTGATCCCCTTTGAGCTACTAATGCTCACAGACCAGCAATGGGACTGAGAGCTACTTAATAGGTGAACTAGGACTCATGTCAGGCTTTGCTTGGGTGGCATGCATCCTTTGTACAAACAGACTCTGATCTCAGGAAAAGGCTAAAATGTGGGCTACACCATGGTCCAGGCTTCCCGTGTGTAAGAACAAGAGAAATTTCCTACCCTGGCAATCATACAGAGTATGTTTTGCCCACTCTAGCGATAAGACAGGAGAATGAGTATGTGGGAGTTGACAGAGGATGTGTCTACAGCAGGAAGGCCCCATCCATGTCAGACCCTTGTAATGATGGGCTTAAGCAACACTCCCACCTGGACACCAGGGTGTCCAGTAAACACTTCTGTAAAATTTTAAGCACAGATGTGTTAAATGACATACTTTTCCACCAGATCCATGATAAGGATAGGGGAGTATTTAGTGAGGTTTCTTTGGAGAGAGCCTTTATTTACTTCCAGACCTGGGGCTGGGGTTACTGCCTCCTCACACCACCCCAGGAAGAGGTTTCCATGGGCCCACTCACTCTGCTAACATTGGGAAGGAATCTAGGAGGATGGAGATGTGACTTAGGGAATGGTAAATCCAGAGACTGAAGCAAGACTGAGCAGGTAGGTGCTGCTGTGCCAAAACCTGCAGGCACCCTGAAGGATGTTAGCCTAAGAGGCTAAGTGTTGCTTCTGGGCCAGGTGTAAGCCTTGTGGAGGAAATGGGCTGAAGCTATTAAGACTCCTGTCCCAAAGGTCCACTTGGGACAGAACTTGGGCACATCAGCACCAGCACTCTTCGTGTGAACCAGAGGCTAACAGAACAGCTGGAAACAGCCAGCTGGCAAGAACATCTTGCATGTCAGTGAGTCGAGTTTTATGAGACACATTCTGGAGATCACTGGAACACATAGCATCTTTGCCCTGTGCCAAGCCCAAAGAGCAAGGAGCCTGTCAACTAAATTCACTGCTCAGTAAAGACCCCTTGCTGATCTCTCTCCTGCCCCAAGACTGTCTCTGGTAGGGGTCAGTTAGCTAACCAAAAGGTGGGTGGGAGGGAGAAAGGAATGCAGAAGAAACAGAGAAGAGTAAAGAAACCAGTCATTGCCATTCTGGCCTCCCTGGGCCAGCCAGCAAAGAGAGAGACAGAGACAAAATCAAGCCTCATGGGCCCGGCGGTGTGGCCTAGTGGCTAAACGCCTCGCCTTGAACGCCCTGGGATCCCATATGGGCGCCAGTTCTAATCCCGGCGGCTCTACTCCCCATCCAGCTCCCTGCTTGTGGCCTGGGAAAGCAGTTGAGGATGGCCCAAAGCCTTGGGACCCTGCACCCCTGTGGGAGACCCAGAAGAGGTTCCTGGTTCCCAGCTTCGGGTTGACACAGCACCAGCCGTTGTGCTCACTTGGGGAGTGAATCATCGGACGGAAGATCTTCCTCTCTGTCTCTCTTCCTCTCTGTATATCTCCCTTCCAATAAATAAATAAATCTTAAAAAAATATCAAGCCTCGTGTATTGCTGCCTATTTGGTAAGTTTTTTTTCTCAGCAGCAACAGCTTCATGTGATCTTAAGGCTTGTACTGAGAAGCCTCCTTATTAAATACTGGAGCAACAACTGACTTGTAGTGAGAAGCCTCCTTACTAAATACTCAACGAGTAGAAAATATGACAAAGCCTGCCTTTTGACCACTTTACTAGTTATACTTGGCCAAAACACCAGTTAAGGTTTCACTACATCAGCATAAAGCAATTTGTGAAAGTGAAAAAATAAAGTTTCAAGAATGGTTCCATAACACTTTACTCAGCTTTAGGAGGCAGCAGGATGAATCCTTCAGAGCCAGTTTATCTCCTTAGGGGCAGTTAGCTCAGACTCATGTCGAAAACAATGTGTTCATGGACATTCTTATTACTCACTGATGCACACTTCAATTTAGTTCTCTGTGTTTCTGTACACCCATGGTCAATAAAAGGTAGAAAATCAAAAGACCTTAGGGTCCACCAACTGCCCCTCAACAGCCTCGTGGCCAAATAATCACACTCTGTTGGTCGTTAGCAAATGTATAAAGGGCTACAGAAAATATCTATGGCTCTAGGCACACATGGAGTCTCTGTCAGTATTCTTGTGCCTGTGTTAAAATTGAAGGAAGAAATATTCTCAGCTCATGGACCACACAAGACAAAGCTAGAGGGTCTAGCACATTGGCTCAATCGCTAAGTCCTCATCTTGCAAGTACTGGGGTCCCATGTGGTTGCCAGTTCACATCCCAGCTGCTCCACTTCTCATCCAGCTTCCTGCTTGTGGCCTTTGAAAACAATGGAGGCTGGCCCAAAGCCTTGGGACCCTGCACCCACACAAGAGACCTGAAAGAAGCTCCTGGATCCTGGCTTCAGATTGGCTCAGCTCCAGTTACTGTGGTCATTTGGTGAACCAGTGGATGGAAAATGTTTCTCTGTAAATCTGATCTGCCTTTCCAATAAAGTTTAAAAACAAGAACAAAACAAAAAACACAAGCTGAAGGCATGGAGCCAGTGCATGCACTACAGCTGGTTGAACAAGGCTATATGTTACTGTGCTAAAATCCTCCTTCTACTCAACCCCTATGGGGAGTCACTGAGGAGTGAGTATATATCCACTACACCCATGTTCTCCAACACAGGAACCAGCAGCCACATGTCAGGCAGTTACACAAATCTAACTCAAACAGAACATAAAATTAATTGGCACACCAACCACCTATCAAGGACTCAGTCACCCTGTTCTCCATCCATCCTACGAGGTCTACTGGCCAATGCTGCTCCAGACCCCCTGGAGGTGCCTGTATTGACAGAAGGGACCACTGAAAGCGAGCTAGAAGGTGTAAGATCTCAGGGCAGAAACAGTCACTGCTCACATATTAACGATGTTCTTGACATTGAAGTTCTCCAGGGGAGCCAGGTCAGGATCCACGCCTCGCTCATCCTGAAGGACGATCTGTTGCAGGATACGGTCCAGGAGCTGCCACTGCTGGAAGTAGCCGCCATTCCGCTTGTCTGGGGGACAACATGTCCGTGTTATACTGCTACTGAGCCCGGGGGCCTGGAGGCCATGACTGCCCCAGGGCCCCTGCCGGGGTTCAGGCTGGTGATGCATGCCCTTCCCCATCCATAGTGAACTCCCAGTCTGGTGGGAGAGAGACTGCCATTGCTGATGATGGAGACATTCAAATGCAGCCATCTGATGATCTACAACCGACCATGAACCCACAAACCCTCCCAACATAGTTCTGAATACCCTGAAATGCTCCCTGGCTTTCTTGTTTGGACCCCAAGGATGAAAACTGCTTGTCATGTTATCTACAAAAAGCACCTGTTCTAAAAAACTACATGCTGAATGATGAGGTCTCCAGGGAAATTTTTTTACATAAAGATTTTAGGATTATCTATGCTATTGCTCTACAGAGGACGACTGAAAAATGATTACAGGTGTGCCCAAGAGATACTCAAAGATATTAAAGAAGCAGTTACTAGAAGTCAGGGATATGTATTGCCAGAGGTCACCTTGAACCAGCAAGACAAAGACATTGCATGCTATGCCTTTTCTCACAGAACCCCACTCAAATACCTTAGAATTAGTCTGGCTGTTCATGGGCTTCCTTTTCACACAATGGTCACAAACTCTTTTTCCTTAGTTCCTTTTAAGATTTATTTATTCAAAAGTCAGAGTTATAGAGAAAAGAGAGAGAGATCTTCTGTGTGCTAGTTCATTCTCCAGATGACCACAATTGGCCAGAACCGGGCCAGTCCAAAGCCAGGAACTTGTTGTAGATCTACTACAACATGGGTGGCAGGGTCCCAACGCTTGGCCCAACTCCACTGCTTTTCCCAGGTTACCAGCAGGGAGCTATATCAGAAGTAGAACAGTTGGGACCAGAACCAGTGCCATTTGGGATGCTGGCACTGTAGGTAGCAGCTCTACCCACTATGCCACAGCATTGCCACATACTCCTGTGGTTGTTGATCCCAGGTACTTCGTCTTCACTGGTTAACAAGGGAAATCAATCAGTGCATTCCTGACATCAAAGTCACTTCATCCTGCTCACGGGCAGGCAAGCTAATCTACACAGCCCTATTTGAGACAAAGGAAAGATTCATTTATAAACCAGACCACCAAAGGCAAGAACTCTAGGAGTCAGAAAACTAGAAAACTCAAATTTCCGAGGCCTTCCATGTGCAACTTCTAGGCTGAGTTTTGGAAAACTGGTAGCTTTCCAGTTAGTCCATCTTCCTTTCCACTTCCACTCCACCAGCACTGCATTGTGACACAGGTTTCCACTCACCTTTAGAGCCAGGTCACTAGCTTATAGAAGCATAACACGTTTGCTCTGAACTCCTGACCCCAGAGAAATGACAATTCCTTCTGTATGTAAAGAATGGGCTCAGAGACCATTGCTGTGACACAGCAGGCTAAACCTGCAATGCTGGCATTCCATGTGAGAGTCAATGCCAAGTCCCTGCTGCTCCACTTCCCATTCAGCATCCTGCTGATGGCCTGGGCAAACAGTGGACCATGGCTCAAGTGTCTGAGCATCTGCTACCCACATACGAGATCGGGAAGAAGCTCCTGGCTTTGGCCTGGTCCAGTCCTGGCTATTGTGGCCTTCTGGGTAGTCAGCCAACAAAGGGAAGATATTCTCTCTCTCCTTATACTTCTGGCTTTCAAAGAAATAAATGTTTCAAATAAAATAAATAAATTCAAAAGCATATTCTCAGTTTCAGGTTCATTCACTATGGAGACAGCAGTGCACACTTCTAGGGTCATCACAAGGTTTGGAGACTGTGCCGGAGCATTTCGTCTCAGGCCTGGTCCAGCTCTGATGCAGGACACGTGACAGTTGTCACAATCAGTGAGACTACCAGCACTGCTGTCACCCCCATGTAAAGAGTCTGGCTAGTTGACCACTACTGTGGTAGAGCACACAAGTTTTCTGCGTGAAGAGTCCAAATATCAGATGATACAATCTGAAAGCTCACTTCAGATTGCTTTCTGGGGTACCTACTAGTAGTAAAGGACATTCATTCCTTCATAGCACACACCTGGGTCTTAAAAGCTTATGCATCTACAGATGCTAAAATGGGGCACTTGCAGGTAGAGGCAAGAGTGTTAAGATGGGAGACAGCAAGGAAGGAGCTGGTGACACACACACACAAAATAGGGCTTGTTCATGCCACATCTGTGCTGCTTTCCCAGACAAAAGGAACTTCTGCTGGAACCTCCACAGCCTAGCAGACCCTCCTCTGGAGGACTGACCCATCCTCTGTCACAAGCTAACAGTCAGGGCAGTTTGACCTTGCAGTCCTGAATCTACTGCTTGTCAGACTAGGATGCTGAAGTCACTCAGCGCCAAGTTCCCCACCTTCTTCTGCAGGTGAGAGTGGGCATCAGTGACCCCCAATGGGGAAGGGAAGCACAGGGCCTAGGTCCTCAGGCTCAGGTACGGCCTCATGGGGCTGGTGTGGAAGGAGACCCAGTCAGCCCTGCCACACCCAGGGAGCCCTGGAATCCTATTTCCTCTGGCCTGTCCCAGGCTCAGGACCAGCTGAGGGGGTGGAACATGTGGGCTACTCACACGGCATCTGCAGGCAGTGGTGCAGGACAGAGAGCAGGCAGGGGTAGGCCTCGGTATGCTTCAGTTTCTTGTGAATCAGGTCGAACATCTGGGAAGCACTCTTCGTGTCGATGTGGACCTGGGCAGCGCAGGGCACAGGGAAGGGAGACCAGGTGACCATGGAGGAAGAGAAGGGGAGAAGGGAGGGCCTTGAGTCCGTTGGCTGAGCTCCAGAGCCCAAGAGAGCTTTTCTTCGCCTGCCTCTGGCCCGGGCTTTAAAAAGAGAGACAGGAGCTGGCACCGTGGGATGGCAAGTAAAGCCACTGCCAACATTTCATATGGGTGCCAGTTCGAGTCCTAACTGTTCCCTTTCCGATCTAGCTCCTTGCTAATGCACTGGGAAAGTAGAAGAGGATGACCCAAGTGCATAGGCCCCTGGACCCACATGGGAGACCCGGAAGAACCTCCATTTTCCCGATAGGGGCTGGCCCAGCTCCAGCTGTTGCAGCTATTCGGGGAGTGAACCAGCAGATGAAAGATCTCTGTCTCTAACTCTGACTTGAAAATAGAAAAAATAAATCTTTTTTAAAGAAAAGAGAGAAAAGAATGAGGGAGAGTATTAATTACACAAACTAGGGCTTTGCCATCTCCACTCTCAGTTCATCTCACACTGTCTAATTCTTTGCTGTGGGCAGGCAGGGGCTGTCCTGTGCAATGCAGGATATTCAGGATTACCCCTAGCCTCTGCCTCCTGGTGACAGTGGTGACAACCAAAAATGTCTCTAGGCGTTGCAGATGCCCCTGGGGAAGAGGGAAGCAAATCTTACCCTGGTGAAGAACTACTGACCCAAGCCAAGGGAAGGGAGCAGGATGTAGAGGGCTCAGAAGAGTCAGTGGTATGGGTCACAGGCCTGCCACTTGAGCTAAAAGCTGCTATCTTGTTGAGTGGCATCAGCAAAGGGCTTGCCCGCTCTCACTTCAGCATCTTCATCTACATATCCAGGGCTGTGAGCGTGTACCGATATGGTGCTTGGTGACTGAAGGTACCACCATCACACCATGCCCCCTCGCAGAAGGGGGCTTCTCCTTGGATAGGGACCTGAGAACACTGAACAGCAGAATTGTGTGCTTTCAGGATTTCTAAGACTGAAATGAAAAAAGGATTTGGCTTTTGGCTTGTGGCTCGGGGGCTGGTTAGAGATGAAGAGCAGAGGCTTGGGGAATTTGATGGAAGGAAGCAGGAGAGGTGGCACCAGGAAGGTGCTGGAGGGCTAATCCTGTGCAGAAACTGGCTAGCTCTCTCTCTCTCTCTCTCTCTCTCTCTCTCTCTCTCACACACACACACACACACACACACTTTGGGGTTTTAATCTCAAAGATAGAAGAGCAGGTGAGGCCTCCAGAGGAAACTCATCAGTTATTGTTCAACGCCAATGTGCTACCAGGGCTTTAGAAGCCAGACTCAGCCATGGGGGAACCCATCACAAGTACCTGTGGGGCTGTTTGGAACCCCATCACCATCACCTCCCCTGACAGGATCCTCACCATGTCAAACCTCCTGGCTAGTTCAAGGTCATCCTCATTCCGGACCATCTCAAAAAAGTCTAAGTGCCTAGAGAGGATGGGGGAATAAGAGGGCATAGATGTTAGAGCCAGAACATCCCTGGATGAGGCTACAGCCCCTTCAAGCCCCACACTGCCTGCTCAGAACACTTCATCCAGACAAGGCAAAGGCAGAACCAGAAGGAAGCCATCTGTCTATAGGCCAGCACACTTTCCCCTTTGCTGAGTTCCAGTGCCCTCTTTAGATCAGCCCAAGGCTCCATCACCATAGCTGCAGGCACCTCCACTTGAGCACGGATGACAATTTTGGCTTGGTTGTCCACTGCTGTAGGAGGCTGATCTGTGCATTGCTAGATGGCCTATGGCATCCCTGGCCTCAACTGGCCAGATGTGCTAGAACTATTTGGTGTGATAACCAAAAGGCCTCCTAATGTTGCTTAATATATTTCCTGCCATGGAATCACCGTCTGTCAAGGCCCAGAACCCCATCTCCACCTTCCCCAGGGTCTCCATATCACTCCCCACATCATCCCTCATGTCAGTCTCTCACTCATTTTCTATTCATCCACCTACATTCCCTACTCTACCGCAGAAGAATGCATCCTTCTCCTTTAAAGGCAAGCACCATAAAAAATAGGCTACAGTAATGGAACAGGACAGGAGGGGCCTCACAGGAACTTAACCATGCCCTTGGATCATCAAGGGCCTGACAGCAGGTACTTTGAACATTTCTCAGTTGGGCAGGAACACACTGAAAGATGTTTAGTATTCCTGGCCCCAACAATCAGTCCTGTCCTCCACCAACCACTTTGAAAACCAGAGAACACTCCCCAGTAAATACACACACCGATTCCCAAATGTCCCCCAGGGGGCAGCACTGCCACGGTTGAGGACTACTGGGTTCAAAGGTCTATACTGTCAGAGGGAAGACATGGAGATCAGCAAAGTAGACAGACAAGGGCACAGCCATCCCACACAGAGCCGATCGCTGGGCACAACAGGTCATTTCTAGTGGCAAGAGCAGCCTTCCCCCAAGGCACTGAGCATCCTCAACTGAGGCTCTGTCCCCACAGATTTGCAGAGGGGGTTGCTCTGGCCTTACTTGTCCAGGATGGCATTCTCGTGTTGCCGGAGCTTGTCGATCACAGGCTGTATCCCCAGCATCAGGAACTCATACCGTAGATGGAGGCGGAATTCCAGGTTATCCTAGGGGGTAATGAAGGGAGAAGCTTTGGTCTAAATAGCCATAAGAGTGGCTGGTGGACCCATCGCCACCACCCCAGCTGTAGTCCTACCATTTCTCCTGCAGCTGTAGCCCTACCATCTCACCTGCAACTGTGCCAGGGGGAGCTGCCTTTGACCTTGGACCCATGGCGAAAGTGTCCTTTGATCTTGTTCTTTCTCCAAAACAAACCTTCTGCCCAATTTCCTTCAGGTCTTCTACCACACATCCTTCAAGCCCCTGATCAGTTTTCTTTTTGCCTCCAGCATCAAAAAGCAGTGGTGGAGAGTGCCACAGACCTCAAACGTCTGCATCAGATGCATCTTGGTTCAACTCCCTGCCCAGTTCCCAACTAGCCCTTAGTTTCCCACACTTGTAAAATTAGCATACCAAGAATTACCTATAGTGGATGGAATTCCTAACAATTACCAGATGGAAGGTGACTACCAACTCATCAGAACACATGCCAGCCACAGATAGCTGGCACTGACCAACCAGGTGGTATCAGCAGGATATCCTAACTCAGCTCAGCAGGATTGCAAGAACAATACCATGCTGGCAGACAAGAAGGGGAAGTAGAGACATTTATTGGCTCCCCTCTGCCTGTTGTCCTCCCAGTTCTTTTATTATTATTATTAATTGCATTGCATTATGTAACACAGTGTTATGGGCACTGGGATTCCCCCCACCCCTCCCAGAACCCTCTCCCCATGGTGGATTTCTCCACCTTGCTGTGTTACCACAGTTCAAATTCAGTTGAGGTTCTTTCATTGGAAGTATTAAGCATAAAGTCCAGCGTCTTATTATCCTAGTGGGTTCAACGATTTCTTGGTGAGACCATCTCTGGTCTGAAGGTAAAGCCAGCAAAGTATCATCCCAATCAATTAAAAGCCCTGACATAACATCGACAACCATTTACAACCTTATGGCATTAATTGACATGGTATTGATTAACAATATGTTAGTAGGAAAATGTGGGTTCTTAACTACATCCTGTGACTTCTTCATAGACATTTCAATTTTTGGTTTATATTCAACCGGATTCCATACACCTCAAAATGGCTATAGATTACTATTCAGCTGTCTCGTCTATTTTTATTTTAGTATTTAGCTGCTTATAGTGTTGAAGCATGTTTTTGCTGAACTTAGTTGTTTTTCGGATGGTCTGAACTGGCTTATAACTCTAGCAAGACATGTGTCCTAAGTTTAGGTACAGAACTTTTTTTTTAGGATGGGTGTGCAGAGAAATCATACAAACAAACAAAAAATCTAGAATGGACAGACAACAACAAGGAAAGCTCCCAGTTGATCTTGACTGGGACAACTGATTGCCTTAGAGCTTAGGGAGTCCCTCTCTTTTGTTCTTCAAGATTTCCTGTTAATATTGCTGTTTTTGTACTCTAAGAATCCAATTCTGATCCCAAAGGGAAGGAAAGCAGAAGCCATGCTTCCAATAAAAGGTGCTAGAAAACCATCATTAACCTTTCCAGTTCCCTAGAAAAGTCTAGAAAGAAAGTCCAAGATCTGCCCTCCTCCTGTGATGACATCTTTCCCTGCAACGTCCCCCTCTGCCCCATCACCCTGAGCCACCATCAGCCTGGCAGGTCTGGCGTTTGTTCATGACACACAAGATGTAACCCTTGCAGCAACCGCACCCCTACACCACCCTGGAGGAAACACAATCAAGAATTTGGAGGAAAGAAAAGCCAGCATTCATCATCATCACTACTTGGGAGTGAGTGGGTCACAAGGAGGTGCCAGGCTGTCCCTCACAACACCAGGAGTCACAACTTGTGGCTCTTTCTTGGCCCCAAAGTGAAGGAGCCAGGAGATTCTAAAGATAATCCCAAAATGGGGGAGGGGAGCGGCAGCCACATTAGCCAGAAACCTTGACCCCCTGCCCAGATTGCTCTCGCACAGTCCACCCATGAACACACTCAGTGCACAGTAGGGACAAAAAGGCTCCACACCTCTCCAGCTCCAGCATTGAGGACGGCATTGATGAAAGACATGATGGCTGTCTTCAGATTCACTTCATCCCGGTAGCGGCCCAAGCTGCGGTCCAGCTCGTTCAGTAGCGTCTGGATGAACAGGTGGGACAAGGCAGGAGAGGAAGACTCAGGGTCCCAGGAGGGCAGCCTCTGCTCCTTTGCATTGCCATTGTGATTGCCTAGAAGGCCCCTCACATTCTCCCTCTGCCAAGAAGCATCCTTTGCTCTGTCCACCTGTCTCAGCGCTGCCTTCCTGCCTCTCTACTCAACCTTGGAGCTCCACTTCTATGGCTGGGAAGTGCTGGGCAGTGCTGCATCCTGCTTCATTGCTGCCTGTGTGTTTTAGCTAGCCCCTGTGTATTCCCTGCCCAGACACTAGCTGGTCCCAGACACAACCTGTGATCCTTCCTCCATCATCTGCAAAGCATCAGGGGCCACTTTCTGCATATTGCAGGTGCTCAAATATGTTTGACAAAAACATAAACAAACCATCATGCTGGCAGTTTGTTGCCTCAGTTCACATCCACTGATATTTACTCTATGGCAGGCATGTTATGTGTATTATCCTTTTTGTTGTTATTTTTCTGCACAGCTAAGGGAACATGGCCCGAGCTCCCAGGGCTGGTCCCAATGTCCCCACGATTTGATCACCCCGGGCAGGGAAACTAAAATTGGGATGCCAGCAATTGCACTTAATTCAGTAATTCTTGAAAGAACCACCATTCTGAGTCAGGCGCTAGATCCAGAGCCACAGAGCCACAGAAATTACACAACCCAATACTTCAGTGTCTAGGAACCCATGGTCTGGTGAGCAGGTCAAGTCCACTTCCTCAGCCTAGCACTCAGCCTCTCCTATCATTCTGTCAGCCCTGCAGGTTGCTCTTCTCTCTGTAGCCCAGATTACGTCCCTTCCCTCTCCCCTGCCCTATCATTCCCTACAGAGTGTCTTTAGTGCCTTGTGCAGTGTCTCCACCGCACCCTGGGCCAACCTTCTCACCTGGAAGCGTGTTCGCTCAGCTGCATACACCTGGTAGTGCAGCATGGCTTGGAGCACCTTCTTGTGGCCACCAGGCACAAGGCACACAGCGCCCAGGATCTCCAGCACGGCCACTTTGGTCTTGCTGTTCTCTGTGCGCAGACTCTGCGCGATGGTGCTGATGGCCTCAGGCTGGGCCAGCACATGCGCCCGCCCCTGGGAATTGTTCATCAGTGCTTTGATGCAGCCGATGAGCGAGGTGTGGATGCGGCTCTCACACGTGGCGTGGTCCATGCTCCGGAGGAAATTCAGCAGACAGGTCAAGCCCTCCAACTCGATGAAGCGAGTCACAAACCTACCGGGCAGAGATGTAGAATGAAAGGCATCTCTGCATTTTGCTCTGCAGGCATTTTGCAAGCAGCCCTGTACCTGAACACCACCTTCCATGTAGGGTAGCTGTTTGGCTCATTTATAAAATACATGCAAGATATTAAAATCCTCTCAGTCTCACACCTTTGCATTTTAAGTACTGTGCATTTGCACCTCATTGTCCATGGCTTTGCTGAAGTGGCTTATAGGTGACAGGAAAGATTATGAGCATCATGACAGGTGCTCAACCTGAATGCTCATCTCCTAGGAGGATGGAAATCAAGAAGATGACAAAGGATAAGCGGACTTCCAGCCAGGGACACCATCCGGGTCCCTCAGGCCAAGGACCAAGGCTGACTCGGGGAGCTGCTAGTCCAGGGATCCTTGGGAAGACAGGAGATGTCCTGACCATTGCAGAAGCCAAGAATAACCCACTTAACACAGGGGCTCTTAACCTAATCTGTTTCCCTAAAGGGTTTATGGGTAGCATTCAAGGATCCAAGGACTAGAATGGGATAAGAAAATTACATTTTCATTTTTGGTAACTGAAATGCAGTGTTTCCTTCTGTGATGAATGTGGGCAATAAGTGGCGGTGGAATGAGCAGAATCTATGACTCTGTCACCCAAAGAAATCACAGCTATTTTCATATCAAATTATAGTTGTTGCAGGTATCTCAAAATATCATTTACACTCATCAGCACTTCAAAATTATGGTGGTTATCAGATCCATTGCTAGCTTTTGCTGTCTCAGGCATAAAGAAGCATGTTTATTTCTATCTCATACATTTTTAATATTTGGTGGCTGTATTTTAATCTAATTGGTTTATTTTTTTAATCCTCTCTATTTTATTATTTAAAAACATCGTTTCAGGAAAGCAGCCCATAGATTTTAAAAGACGCCAGAGACCCCTGGTGAACCTGTTTACATACTGAGAGGCTTGGAACTCTTGATTTAGAATAATAATTAATGACCTGAGGCGAGGGGCATAAATTGAGCAGAGGAACCACTATCTATATTTATTCCAAGTGTATTTACATGCATTTTATATTATTGCGCAAATATGTCTACAGCTGTAGAATATGCTGTCAAGTTAGCAACAGGCATTTTCTTGTACCTACAGTATATGCTTTTTTATATTCCACAAATTTCCACAATGACTATGTATAACTTCAGTCATCAGGATTTTACTAATGGATAAAGTACCACAAATTGAGGTGAAGATGAACCTGTCTATTTTCTCTCAATCCTTTGGACTTCCTGACCTCCTCAACCTTTGCTGCATTGCTCCCCCCAACAGGAGAGTTCCCCAAACCACTAGCCAAGTGACAGTGGCTTTAGGATGTCCCTGTTTTCAGGCAGGATCTGGTGCCAGGCTCCTGAAACACACTGCTTGGCCCAGTCACAACCTCTTCCTTTCCCCCCGACTCCCAGTCCCTCACAGAGGCCAGCGGACAGCTAGTGTTGAACAACTAGATCTCTCAGGAAGGAAAAAAAAAAATCAAAGGGCTAACTACCAGCACTTGCTGGTCCAAACTATCAATGAGCCACCGTTGAACTGGACTAGGGAAGAAAGGCACCATCACATGGTACCCCCACCACACACACGCACGCAAACACTGTAAATTCAAGTGTACACTTAATGGTCACAAGCATGTGTCAATGATTAAAAAGTAGAAAAATAATTAGGTGATTAGAGAATGGTAAGCTGCAAGGGTCTAATACTTTTGTTTTTGTTATATTTCATCCTAAACTTATGTTTTAATCACAGCTGTGTTTGGACAACCAATTTGCAAAATTTTAGAAAATTGAATAGTCAGCTCTCACCATCTGGTGCCAGTCAGTTTCAGCAAACCCTGAGGCCGACCCAGACACAAGGAATCCCTTGTGACTCTTGGCACACTGAGGACTCCACACAGGGTAGCCTGGAAGGAGCAAAGAATCCTCCCACCACCCTCGGGGCGTCCGATCCTTTTCCTTTGCTGACAAGGCTCCCATTCCAGATGGTCCAAGTCCAGCCAAGGGCACCACAGCTCCTCCTAGTGGTTGGAGCATTTCTCAAACTAAACCCAGGTCCATCTTCTTCCTGGCCAGGCACTCATCTTGGCCCTGGGTTTCAGAAAGTCCTTTGTCATAAGTTTATCCTTGTGACCACCTTCCTGTTTTGTACCCCCACCACACACTCACACCCTGCAAGTAACAACACCTCCCTCCCTTTCTCTAGAGAGAGTTCCTTGGGACCAAGTCTTATTCCACTTGTAGCCTCAATCCCCTGCTCCGGACCCACCCACCCCTTGGCAGCTCCCCTGTCCCTCAGGAGGGAAAGGGTAGGGGCTAGGAAGCACAGTTGGGACCATGAACTCCAAGGAATTCTGGGTGTGGCGTCAACAATAGGCATTGGCATGGATGCAACACTGTGTAAGGCTTTGGGACCGCCTGGTGATTGGTGTTGAAGGATATGAAGGTGGAGAGATTGGTGTTACCTCATGGGCTGTGTGCGGAGAGCTGTCTTCAGATCTTCCACCACTTGATTCCTCATCTCCATCTCCTCCTCATCAAAGGCGTAGAGACTCTGCATCTGAGGAGCCCCAGGCAGCAGGGAGTAGAAGTCACATGGCATTGCCTGGCTCCCAGATCCCTGTACCCCTCAGTCCAGGAGCAACCCAGGGCCTTGGGAAAGGTGGAGGGGCTCAGGATCTCATCCTGAACATTCCATTCCTCATCTGGGCAAAGGGGAGAATTACTGGGCCAGCTTATTTCCCAAGCCCATATGCTTTCCAAAGGGGCTGGTAATGGTCTCAAGGGGTCTACAAGTCATGCAGAGGAGGGGCAGTTTATGATAAGATCTGGGGGTTAGCCCTAGGGAGTGGATGAGAGGGGCAGGTAAAGGTGAATTGAAAGGGAAGTTTTCCTGAGGGAGAAGGGAAGGATAGGAGCAGACAAGCTCACCGCAGCCATGGAGTTGATTCGGTCAATGTAATAGTCCGGCCAGCTGGTGGCCAGCTTGTTGGGGTCCTCCTGCTCCTGGAATAAGAAAGATGTTGTGCACCGGTTGGCAAGACAGGCCCTTGGGCTGGGGTCCTGGGCTCTGTCAGTGTCAGGACAGTGAGTCATGCCCCAGCCCTGCCCACACAGGGATGCTTGAAGAAAGTTATAAAATCCCCATGTGTTCCCATGACTTCCTGTACCAGATGCAGATAAAGAACCCTGATCTCTGCGGCACAGGCTGGAACTGTGGAAATGTTTTCAAGCAAGTGCGGTTTTTAAAGCAAGATTTTCTCCTCTTACCTCTGTTCTACATCTACTGAATAAATCACCGTTCTATGATGATTGGATCTAAGACCCACATATGCCTAGATCTTGGATCTCATTGATTTTTCTAATCAACTTTTTTTTATTTGACAAAGAGATTGGCTTGTAATGGTTTGGAAACTTTAATGCATTTGGTGCTGTGTCTGCTCCATAGCATGTGCTCAATAAACAGTAACTTTACAAAGAGACCACACTTCCCTGGCAGGGGAGATGCCATGGTCACAAAGAGATGAACTCCCAGGGCCCTGGGTTTTAGAGAGACACGGAAGCCCCTAGTAGGTCGGGGATTTCATTTGCTCCCAGCTTGGTTGAGGGATGGTATGCATAGCTGGGAGGTAGAGCCCCTTGGGAACTAAATCAGCAGTAAAGCCTCTGGACATTCAGCCCCTCTAGCCTCACGGCTCTGCTTCTGGATGTCACACATGTCCTGCTCATGCCTGTCCCTGTGCCCTGATCACCTTGCATGCTTTTCTATAGACTTTGTTCTATCTTCATGCTTATAAACTAGTGTAAAAACTTGCCTCCTCCGTCCCTCTGTCCTCTGGCCCTGCATCCCCTAAATTCTACCCTCATCATCTTTACTACTTTGTTTCATAAAATCCAAACTTTGGACCAGTGGGAGGGCTATCTCATTTTGGTGATGTCACTTCACACTGGTTAGGTGTCGCAGCAGACACATGTGTCTACTGCCTTGGAGCAGGAGTCACACCATGAAAAACGATAGCATTGCAAAGACACACTCCTCCGCTTTGGCTGCCTCATGAAGCATCCATGCCGTGTGCACTGCACAGGCGCCTACTCTGTACCACTCTCTGTATTCAGCTATGAGAATATCAGGGAAAGTGTTACAAGTTCTGCCTTCCCTACAGCAGGTCAGGGAATGGGGTATAACTGTCCATGGTGCAGAAG
This sequence comes from Ochotona curzoniae, assembly GCF_017591425.1. Taxonomy (NCBI): domain Eukaryota; kingdom Metazoa; phylum Chordata; class Mammalia; order Lagomorpha; family Ochotonidae; genus Ochotona; species Ochotona curzoniae. Next base: position 5,569,521 of record NW_024466004.1, on the reverse strand, counting down.
ACAGACAGCTCCTACAGGAGTTGATGGAGGCAGGAGCCTCAGGGGGCTGGAGAATCCCTGTCCAAGATGGGTGAAGGGGAGGGCCGTGAGCATGCCTGGGGAAATCACACGATTTGGTTCAGAAGGTAGCAAGAGAGACCCTGACATTATAATAGATGTTCCTACTTTAGCCAAGACATCATCATCTGAAAACCTCAGAGCAAATCAATGCAGCTCGTAGAGAACCATGAGATGGGATGAATTCCTCCTATAATGCATTTTTCTCATTTCTTTCCTCCTTCCATGACTTGAGCCTTTTTTCTTTCCTCTTTTTTAAGGCTTGCTTTTCTCACAATGAGATGCACAGAGCACGGTATTCTGTACATGCTTACAACACGTGCACTGAGTACTAGAGTGGCTTGCAGGGTGGGCCACCTGTGTACTCTGACACTCTACCCCCACCCGTGCTGAGGTCCAGCCACAGTGTAGCCCCTGCCATGACTGCCCAGGGTCTGGGTGAGGGGCAAGGGGGAGCTGATGGAGTCTACTGCCTCTCAGGGCCTTCATGGCCTTATCCATAGCACACAGGACTCCACTTCTAGGAGTCCCTCCCACTCTGAACACGAGTAAAATTCTAGTCCTCCAGTCTGATAAGGACCCTGTTACCTAGAGTAGAGCCAGCAGTGGGACAAATGTCCTGACCAGGAAGATAGAGAGGAGAACCTACAGAGATCCTTTCCAGGCCCTCCGGGCTTCTCCCAGGAACCAGTGGGCCTTTAATCCCAAAGACCCACACTCCAAAGCTGAAGGCACACATAGCAATCCACACTTAGATCATGTGATGCAAGAGGAACAAGGCAGGCTGAGAAACAACCAGACAAGCCCAAAGTAAAGAGGGCAAGAAAGAGACAGCAAGAGAGGAGACAGACAGAAGCTCAGAAGGGAGGAGCTCATATGCAATTATGGCCTGGCTGGAGCCCAGTGCAACCCCTTCGAGGGAGGGCCCCATTAGAACAGGAACAACATCTCTTAATGAACAAGGGCAAGGGAGGAAACTGTGTGGAGAACAGAGGCTGATATTGGACTGTTAGTCCAGGAGAGAACAGAGGCCGAAGCCCTGAAGGAGGACACCCCATCCTGAATCCTGTGTTCTGAGAGCCAAGCCCTCTCCTGAAGACCCTGAATTGCACACCCCAGCCTGCAGCAGGCACAAGAATGGCACCTACACCTTCCGCCTCAGTGTGTGACTCCATCCCACCCCTGGATGCCAGCAGGTGCCTGCCTCAGGGAATTTTTAAAAAGGAGTCCTTTCTCTAATGTTTCACTCCCTGTTGTTCCTTTCATACCCACAAGGAGCTGAATCTTAAACTGGCTGTTGAATGAATGAACCAGTGAGGGAGCAGCCCTGAGATGCAGCAGGAGGGGGCAGAACAGCACCTTCTTCTTGCTGCAGTAGATCTGCCATTTCTTCTCAGGCGGCAGCGCAAACACGGCCTCCCGGTTCTTGTCTGTGAGGTCCAATTCATCCTGCCAAGAGAGGACAAGGCATGAACAGAACCCGGAGGGCTGCCATCAGAACACGCAGCCCCGTAGGAAATCACAGCTTCTCCAAACCCACCCCTTGGCCTCCTGCCTTCAGCCCAGACAGCATCACAGAGAGGAGACTCAAAAAAGTCAGTGAAGAAAACAGAATTAAAGTTGATCTTGGTGTAAAACATTTTGAAATCCATGCATGTTTTCTTTTGCATAATATGCATCTTTCCATGAGCTTTCTGGAGGTCTTTTTTCTTCTAGAAACTGAGCTGTTTCCTTGTTTCAGCTCAAACCCGACTCCCTGTGAACCCCAGCACCACCTTGTTTGCAAGTCTTCCTATTCAAGCCCCTCTGTCCCTTGGCAATCTCCTGCATTGCTTTGCCAGCCACTAATCCTTTCACCCAGATTTTCTTGTCTTCCTAAGTTGGCCACCATCACAAATCAAGACTTGGCAAGGAGAGGTATTACCTACATCTAGTCCTGCCTCTTCCTCAAATTCTTGTCCCATCAGTCAAGCCCACCTGTCCTTTGAGTCTGTCCCAGAAACTCCCTGGCTTTCCTTCTGCCACACACAGCAGCAGCAGCATGGGTCCAAGGGCAAACAGGGCAGCACAGGTGGACAAGGGACTGAGCAAAGCAGGAAGGTGTGCCATGCCAAAGCAGGTGATGAGCTGCTTCCCACAGGGTCAGTGCTTATCCCAGACAGTGCTCCATCTGCAGGGTCACGAAGATACGGCTGTGCACCCACACAAAAAGCTTCAGGCCCCACATTTTCTGAAGAGTGAAACTAAAGTCATTGCACTTGGAATGGCTCTACAGGTCATCTCGGATATTTTCATAGATTCAATTATACTGGCTGGTCCCTATAAAGCTAGCATCTTCAAGTTTACCCTACAGTCCGAGGTAAGGCCAAGGCTCATCAAGGCAATAATTGGAGCCTGGCAACATGCCCTAGTGGCTAAAGTCCTCGCCTTGAATGCACCGGGATCCCATATGGGCACTGGTTCTAATCCTGGCAGCTCCACTTCCCATCCAGCTCCCTGCTTGTGGCCTGGGAAAGCAGTCCAGGACGGCACAAAGCCTTGGGACCCTGCACCCCTGTGGGAGATCCAGAAGAGGTTCCTGGTTCCCGGCTTCAGGTCGACACAGCACCGGCTGTTCCGCTCACTTGGGGAGTGAATCATCGGACAGAAGATCTTCCTCTCTGTCTCTCCTCCTTGTCTGACTTTGTAATAAAAAATAAATAGATCTTTAAAAACAAAACAATAATTGACAAGCCAGGGACATAGTAGGCTATTCACTCAATACCTGTGCTTTTTCTAATAGCAAAAATCAAAGCTCTGATTAAGACTGCAAAGCATGCTATTAGTCTTTACATTTTCAAATATAATAAACAGTGAAATGTGGGCATTTGTATTCTTTCTGTAGAAATTCATTTAAGGAAATACATTTAAGATTTCTGTCCAAGTTGATCCAAACAGGGAAAAACACAAATGCAAGGAGAGTCGCATATATTTTAAAATTGTCCAGTGGCATGATGCAAGAAATAGGAGAGGTTAATTTTAATAAATGTTGCTTAAATGAATAGATCTAAAATAGGATAATTTCAACATGTAATCAAGATAAATGTCAATGAGGGGCCAGTGTAATGGTTCAACTGGCTGATCCTCCTCCTCCAAGCACTGTCATTTTATATTGGTGCCAGTTAATGTCCCAGCAGTTCTTCCCATTCAACTCCCTGCTTGTGGCCTGGGAAAGCAATAGAGGACGGCCCAAAGCCTTGGGACCCTGCAACTATGTGGGAGACCTGGAAGAAGCTCCCGACTCCTGGCTTTAGTTTGGCTCAGCTCCAGCCATTGCAGTCCTTTGGGGAGTGAATCAGCAGATGGAAGATCTTTCTATCTCTCCTTCTCTCTGTAAACCTGTCTTTCCGATAAAAATAAATGAATCTTTTTTTAAAAAAATAATCAGTGATCTATTTTCAATCTGTTTCAAACTGAATCTTCAAAAGCACAATATGAGGTTTCTATTTCTAGTTCACCCTGGTTCAGACAGCAAGTGGTCCTGGGAGGCCAGTGGCTGCCATTTGGATAGAAAATATGATGATCTGAAATAAACTCTGGTTCAGAGCCATGGCAACTTCAAGACTCCTGAAGATTTAATTCCTAAGCCCCACCCACCCGAAGGTCCTTGGTCTAATTCTTGCCTCCTCTATGAAGAGCAAGTCTTCTATCAACCTTGCCAGCTAAAAACTGTGCCTTCCTCAAGCACAGAGAACTTGCGGTCCATCTTGTACTCTACACCTGGGTTCCCTGGTCGGAGGTACCTACCTCTTCATTAATGGACACTCTCAGCAGCTTTCCTCAGCCTAGGACACATAGGGTGCTCCTCATTGTCCTTCCTCCATCTATCCTCTCTTCTTCAGGGAATCCAGCAGCCCAAATGTGGGTCAGTCCCTCCTCATCCCTCACAAAGTTCCCTCTTGGATGGCCTGGCTGATTCCTCTCCTCCCTCCTAATGCTGAAAGCCCCCTAGGCATCCCCCTGAGCATGCCTCTCTGCTCCCTCTATGCTCTACCCCAATGAAGCCTTCTGCGCTCTTCTCTTCATTTGTAAGAACCCAGGTACAAGACCCCCCAAATGCTCTCAAATTTATTCCCACCAGCTCTCCAAGCTCCACACCTTGGCCCCCACGCTGCCTCCTCCACCTCTTTGAATTCCTTCAAGTTCCTCAGACTGGTCTTTGATGCTACTCTGTGCCAGGCATTGTGCCAAGTACATAAGGGTTATCCATTTGTTTTTTAACTGGCAACCACCATTTTACAGATGAGCAAAATGATACATGGAGAGAGAATGCAAACTGAAGGCAGGATCCTAACCATCTCCAGTACATCCTGTTCTGCACAGACCTCAAAATCTACCCACTTCTTCATGCCAAAGACCTTGGTGTTCCTTGACTTTGACTCCTCCATCTACTCCACCAGCTTCATTATCTTTCCTCCTGAATAGCTCTTGGATCCACCCAATCCTCTCCCTCCCCACTGCTCACACTCTAGTTCAAGCCCCCATGTTCCCTGCCTTAGATTCCTTCAACTGTATCCTACAAGTAAATCCAAACCCTTTCTTCAACAGAACACCCTGAGTGTAGATCGTATCACTCCAACACCAGCTTCAGAATCTTCAGAGGTGTCTTGTTGCCTAATCTTCAAATCATTAGTCATTCTGGTCTTCATTATGTCTCCCAAGAGGATACAGCTTTTTCTGACTGGCAAGTGCATCCTATGCTGTGCCTTCCATGGGAACCCTGTGTCACAGTTTCGCACAGGCAATCTGACCTCACTCAGGGGAGACATCACTGTCCATGGAGGCCATCGTGTTCTCTCACCCAGAAGTTAGATCCCTTTGAGATGCTCCCACAATCCCATGAATGCTCCTTTTGTGACACTCATCACACTCCCGTTGCCCTGCAAGATCTCAGTCTTCCCCTTTAGTCTTGGAGTTCTGGAGGGCAGACACCTGCCTGGCACCTCCTCACAAGGACCTCAGGGCCTCTGTAAGGTCCAGCACACAGCAGACTCATCTCTCCAAAAGGTTTCCATTGGTTTGGGCAACACCTGACACTACCCCTTGGCAGATAAGATATTTGAGAAAGAACCATGCAAGAATCTTTTGCTTATAGAAGTTGATCAGAAAATGTTTGTGGAGTAATGAGCTGAAGAAAATAGCACCCTTCCTCACATCTGTCATCTCTTTTTGACTTTTCAAATCTCAATCCATTCAAGAAAATATCCCCAACTAACACCAATGAAGCTCCATGTGCTATTCTACATGAACAGCCACTGTTCCCCGACCTCCATCCCCTGGTCTCCTCTTGCAATGGGCCTATTATCTGGAGAGCTGGATCACCTTAACCAGATGCACCAATTAAGCAAAAGCACATTCCAAACCACATAGCACGACTTGTCCATTCATTTGACTACCTGTTCCACATGAGAATGAGTGAGTAAGAAGTGATGGCAGATGAACTGGAGCTAATAGTCCATGCCAAGATTGAGTTCTTGCCTCCTTAGTTTGGTGTGTGCAGGCCTTGTCTCACCCATTAGACCTCCAGAGCAAGAAATCATGATTCTTTCCTGCTGTTCCTGTGAGGTCAGAGCACAAAGCTCACACACTGGGGCTTCTTACAAAGCAGACAGATGCTCTAATCCAGATGGCCATCCCAAGGAAGCAGGAAGAGCTGATGATAGAGCTTCTGGCTGCCCCTGGCTAACCTTGGGGTAGAATCACTCAGACCAGTTACCAAAATGAGATGGGCATTTCCACCTCCACATTCTGAGTTACCACATCTGCCTGTGGAATTCCTCTTAACTTTTCTTCCTGCCTCCAAGATTATAACTATATACATACATACATACACATATACATATCCTCAGGAAAACTCCAAAAGACAGAAAAAGGCTTAAGTGTCAAGTGTTCTTGACACTCCTATATGTTTCTCACTCACTGCACAAAATCCTGGACCTGTCCCTTTCTGCAGTATCCTAATCACTGTACCACATGGTCTAGCATCCAATGAGTTAGCCATCCATTCTCCTGGTGACACAGTTCACTGTGTCTACCCCAGGGAGATTCACCTTGTTCCCTTGAACAACAAGGGCACTCAAGGGGCCCGCCTCCATCCAGAAAGGAGTTTTGAGAGCAGGAAACTCCAGCAAATGGGCTCCTGTCCTCCATCCATTCACCCTCTTCCCCTTGCCCACACCCTCCCTTCCCTGTCCCCATCACTGACCACGAGCTCTGCGAAGCGAACATTGAGCTCCTCAGGATTTGGAATGGGGCCGGAAAACTCGAGGAACTGCAGAGGGTGGTTGTCCCGGATGTTGATCTCAGGGAGGTCATTGCCCCCAAAGCAGCACAGGAAGCCCAGGCCATGGCGGCTCCTCTTGCGGGGGGCCATGGTCACTGCAGGCCAAGGGGTCAGCAGGCAGGTACCCTAGTTCCTCATGGTGATCTGGGCAGGAGAAGAGAGAGCACAGGATGTCAGGTGCAGTGGTCAGACAGGTGGGGACAGAGATCACTCTGCCTTCAAATCTCTGCTCCAGAGCAGCCGGAGTCCCTGCTCCATTGGAAGCCTCTGTCCTCTCTCCCAGCTCCTCCCACTTCGATGTATTGGCATGTCCTCCCTAGCAGACCCTATATACTATAGACACTATCATATTCCTCCTCTCTGTCCCAGAGAAGGGGGCTGATTACACAGGTTGTGTGTCCCAGCTGGTGAGAGCAGGTATTCCTCCTAGGCTCTCAACAGCAGCTGGGTGATGTTCTCTGTACTCTGGGTGAGCAGGCTCCAGCTGGGCACACTCACATGATTCACCCCAGGGTTGGGGATGGCCTCTTCAAAGGCAGCATCCAATAAGGAGTGGAGTGTTAAAGTAGGCTGGCAGAGAAATACCAAGCTGATCACATGATATAGCCCCTGGCACAAGCAGGTGCTCCAGGAGGGATTGGGAATGGAAGCCTTTGGGGAATGGCACAGGTATCTCCCCGTAATGCTAAACCCAGGCACATGCAGATGTATGCCAAATAGCCACAAGGAGATAGCTCTCCCATCTACCAGAGGAGACCACATGCCTTCAGAGAGGTCACGGGAACAGTTGTGAAAGCAAACCCTGTCAGAGGAAATGAGCTGACACTATCATGGTCTTCAACATCTCATGGGAAATCTGCTTAGAGCCACTTTTTTTTGTATTAAAACAAAGAATAGAGATGCTGCTTTTGGTAGAAACTGGAATGACCCTGTATCTACTAGTTGGTGGTGCTTGGGAGAGAAAGGCTTAAGCCTTTGGCCTGTCCCTGGTAAAGCCTTGTTCAGTGATGACCAGCCACAGGAGGAAGTCTGGCACCAGTTCAGGGGGCCACCCAGTCTCCTGATCAAGTGAGTTTAATTCAGCACACAGGTGTCTGGAGGGCCAGAGCTCTTCTTGAACAAGGGTTCCTAGATGTGCTTTCAGACAACTCAGTGTGTTAAACAGAGATCCTGACTCACACAACGAACTCTGACCAGCCACATTCATCCCATCCCAGGCTGAGACCATCCTTGGACACAATTTATGGAACTCTTTTGTTACCCTTGGTGAATGTTGTGGTTTGGGAACTCAAGAAATTTGAGTCTTGAGTTATAGTTGTTTATGCTGAATACAGACCATGCACAGAGTAGGTCTCCATTGGTCATCACCCACAGCATTGCTGGACATGTTGCTTCCGACAAGCACACAGACTTCAAGGACACAGTGGCCCTGGCTTGGACACCAGAAACTTCCTCTCCAATACTCTCAGAGGACAGTCTGTCAACTAGCATTAAATCCATGCAAAAATGCTGTAATCCAGCCCCATTTTCTGTTATTTATGCATTTTCTATTATATATATACATACATTATATGTATGTATATACACACATACACACATGTATATATACATATATATACATATATATACACGCACACATTAGTTTTTAGATTGCTGTTGTTGCAAAATAATGAGACAGGCAGAGATATGGAGAAAGTGAGAGCTTCCATCTGCTGTTTCATTCCCCAGATACTAACTATCAGGGCTGGGCTGGGCCAGTCCAAAGCCAGGAGACAGGAACTCAATCCAAGTCTCTTACATTGAGGGTAGAGACCTGACTACTTAAGCCACCATCTACTTTTAGGGTCTCCATTACTAAGAAGTTGGGCATCTGGAGCCAGAGCTGGGGAATGAAACCCAGACAACCCTAATGGGGGGTGGGGGCAAGGGTCTTTTAACTGCTAGGCTAAATGCCAGCTGCATAGACATTTTGTAAAGACAATGTAAGGAGAAGGGAAGATGGCCGACGTAGGAGAAAGGCTATGAGGGAGAGTTCAGTGAGAGAAGGTTAGAGTGCTGCAGAGACAGCGAAGAGGAGCGGCAGGAAACCGTAGGGAGAGGTCCGTGAAACTCCCTGGGACAGTGTGGAGCCAAAAAGTTCCACACAACTCGGAAGAACAACGAGAACGGAGCAGGGCAAAGGTAGAGAAGCCGACATCCCACTCCAGACCTGCTGAGTCACCTTTGAGAGCGGCCTGACGGGAGACGCGGCCAGCTTGGAGACAGGGAAATCGGAGGGATCGTCGCCGGCGGAATTCTTCAACAACAGCAGAAGCAGACTGCAGCAGCCGGACTTTGGTGAGCTGGGGATTAACGTGGCAGCCTCCGCATTCCCCACCCCCTGCTGAGGCTCCAGCCTCTGAGAACACAAGGGGCGCAACCTGAAACTGTCAGGTCTGTGCCTTGGGAACAGCGGTGCGTGTTGGTGGCTGAAAAGGTCCCGGGAAAGCGCCTCAGATCTTCCTGCGCTAAGTGGGCCAGTGCATCTCAGCGCGCGGAGGCTGCTGGTGGGAGTCTGGAATCCCCGACACCCTGAAACCCTGTGGGTGGGCGACAGCACCAGGAGGACTCTGAGCGCCGCGCCGGGCTGGGCTAGGCGGTCCCGCCTGCAGCAGCCGCCTCCGTAGCGCAGGAGTCAGGAGGGTGCTGAACTGGGAAGTGTAGCGCTGTGTGTCCCTGACACGCAGATGCCACTCCCATAGTGTGAACTGTCCATTCCTCGCCTCCCACCCCGCAGTCCTGAGTGTAGGCGACACACCGGGAGAGCTCTGAAATCTCCTGTGCCACACTGGCACTGTGCGATCCCGCTGAGAAGTTATTTTAACAGGGCGCCTGGGTCACACCTCCTCTACGGTCCTGTGAGGAGGAGCCACACACACACCACGAGTGGTGGAATCACTGCACAAGAGCCACGCCCAGAAAGTGCCTCAACCACAGTCTTGTGTGTGGGAGACACACCAGGCGGGCTCTGAAAAACCCTGCAGTCCCTGACAAGGAGAACGCAGGGAGAAAGCACATAAAACCTTCTACGTCCTGTGGATTCCCGTGCAGGGGGCGCGCCCAGAGAGCGCCTCCATCCCTCCACGCCCTGCGGTGGCACACCTGTAGAAGAGGTGCCCAGAGTGTGCCTGGAATCCACTGGGCCCCCAAGGTGGTGCTCTACAGCCCCGGGCCCTGAGAACGCACCAACGGTGCCTTGAAAATTACCACGCCCGGCAACACCACGCTTGCAGGCTCCAATCTCTACAGGAAAGCACCTGACAGCCCCTCAACACACGGGTCCATTTGCCTTACCAGAATACACCAACGCAATGGGAAAAACCACTAGAAAGAGCTGTGCTCCAGATGAAAGAGCCAGCACCCCACCAAACATGGGCCAAAAGCCATTATCAATATCGGCGATGCGAGATGAAGACATGGACGTGTTACCAGCAAAGGAATTGATGAAAATAATGCTAAAATTTCTCAGAGACGTGGACACAAAGCTGGAAGACTACCAGAACCGCATAATCACCGAAATACAACAAATCAAAACCAAACTGGATGCCCAAGAGAATAAAATTGAAAGCCTCATCAACAGAATAAATGCGGCAGAGGAAAGGATCTCTGAAACAGAAGACACACAAAATGAAAGTGCCCAGCGAATTAAACAGCTAGAGACAAACCTCAGCAAAACTAATAAAATGATGCAAGAGATGAAGGATTACCTTAGAAAATTGAATATTCGGATCATCGGCCTCCCCGAGGGAGTAGAAAGAGAATCTGGGATGCAAGCAGTGCTTGATGAAATTATACAGGAAAACTTCCAAAACACTTGGAACACGAATCCACCCCGCATACAGGATGGACAGAGAACTCCCAACAGACATGATCCAAAGAGATCTTCACCCAGACACACGGTGCTCAAGTTCTACTCCAATGAAGACAAAGAAGGAATCCTGAGACAAGTACGAAGTAGAGAAAAGATCACATACAGGGGAAAACCCATCAGAATTACTGCTGACTTCTCCGAAGAGACCCTACAAGCAAGGAGAGAATGGACAAAGATCTTCCAAGTCCTGAAACAAAACAACTGTCAACCAAAAATAATCTACCCAGCAAAGATCTCATTTGTATTTGAGAACGAAATCAGATACTTCAATAGCAAAGAAAAACTAGAAGAATATGTCTACACAAAACCAGCCCTGCAAAGTCTCCTTAGAAATGCGCTAGTCCCGGACAAAAAGGAGGCAAATCACAAACAAAGTTGGCAAATAAGAAGGTCTCCAAACTAAAGGCCGCACAAACAAGACAACTACATAGGCAACAACACATACACAACACAAACACATGGCAGGGCAAAATTGCAACCTCTCAATTTTAACTCTCAACACAAATGGTCTAAATTCACCAATCAAAAGACAGAGATTAATAGAATGGATCATCAAACAAGACCCAACCATCTGTTGCCTACAAGAAACGCATCTAACCAGAAAGGATGCAAAGAAACTGAAAGTGAAGGGATGGAAAAAGATATTTCACGCTAATGGACGAGAAAAAAAAGCTGGGGTAGCTATCCTAATTTCAGACGAGATAGATTTCATTCTAACTAACATCAAAAGAGACAGGGAAGGCCATTTTATACTGGTGAAAGGAATGATCCATCAAGAAGCAATCACCATCATTAATGTTTATGCACCGAATCTTAATGCACCTAGTTACGTAAAGCAATTACTTACAGACTTAAGGGAAGACATAGACACCCGCACAATTCTTGTAGGCGATCTCAACACACCTCTAACAACAATGGACCGGTCTACGAAACAAAAACTCAACAAAGAAACAACAGAGCTCACACAAACAATAGAACAACTGGACTTAGTAGACATATATAGAACTTTTTATCCTAAGGCCACAGACTATACATTCTTCTCAGCGGTGCATGGCACCTTCTCCAGAATCGACCACATGATAGGACATAAAGCGAATCTAAACAACTTCCAAAACATTAGTATCATACCATGTACCCTCTCAGACCACCATGGGATGAAACTGGAAATCAACAACTCAAAACTCCCCAAGAAGTATACGCACTCTTGGAAATTGAACAATATGCTATTAAACGAACATTGGGTCAGAGAAGAAATCAAAGATGAGATCAAAAAATTTATGGAAACCAATGAAAACTCTGATACAACATTCCAAAACTTGTGGGACACCGCCAAAGCAGTGCTACGAGGTAGATTCATCGCAATCGGAGCGCATGTCAAGGCCCAAGAAAGACGCCAAATACAGGAACTAACCTCACACCTCCAGGATCTGGAAAAACAGCAGCAGAAGAGTCCCACGCACAATAGGAAACAAGAAATCATCAAAACAAGGGAGGAGATAAACCAAATAGAAATCAAAAAAACTATACATAAAATCAACAAATCAAAAAGTTGGTTTTTTGAGAAAATAAACAAAATAGACACTCCACTGGCCCGATTGACCAAAAAAAAACAAGAGAAAGTGAGAATTAATAGCATTAAAGATGAAAAAGGCAACATAACAACAGACACTGCAATCATTAAGAAAATAATTAGAAATTACTACAAAGAACTGTACTCCCACAAATTTGAGGACCACCAAGAAATAGAAAAGTTCTTGGACTCCCACCACTTACCAAAACTCAGTCCGGAGGCAACTGCAGAATTAAATAAACCCATAACCGAGGTAGAGATTGAAACAGTCATCAAGGATCTCCCAACGAAAAAAAGCCCAGGCCCAGACGGCTTCACTACAGAATTCTACAAAACATTCCGAACAGAACTAACCCCAATCCTCTACAAGCTCTTCAAAACAATAGAGGAGGAAGCAACCCTCCCAAACTCATTCTATGAAGCCAACATCACCTTAATCCCAAAACCGGACAGAGAACCATCAGAGAAGGAAAACTACAGACCTATTTCTCTGATGAACATTGATGCTAAAATTCTCAACAAAATCCTAGCCAATAGAATTCAAAAAATCATCAGACAGATCATTCATCCGGATCAAGTAGGATTCATCCCTGGGATGCAGGGATGGTTCAACATTCGGAAATCCATAAATGTTATAAACCATATCCAAAAACAGCAAAACAAGAACCACATAATAGTTTCAATAGATGCAGAAAAAGCTTTCGACAAAATCCAACACCTCTTCATGCTAAAAACTCTAGCCAAAGTAGGCATAGATGGGAAAATCCACAACATAATCAAAGCAATTTATGAAAAACCCAACGCCAGTATCATACTGAATGGAGAAAAGCTAGAACCCTTCCCACTGAGATCTGGAACAAGACAAGGGTGCCCGCTATCACCACTGCTATTCAACATAGTCCTAGAGGTACTTGCAGAGGCCATAAGACAAGAAAAAGAAATCAAAGGCATACGTATAGGAAACGAAGAAGTCAAGCTTTCACTATATGCAGATGACATAATCCTATACATAGAAAAACCAGGAGACTCAATACAGAAACTGCTAGAACTTATACGAGAGTTTGGCAGAGTGGCGGGGTACAAAATTAACGAACGAAAATCAACAGCCATAGTGTACGCAAATAACACCAAGATGGAAGAAGATCTAACCAACAGGATACCATTCAAAATAGCAGAGAGAAGTATGAAGTATTTGGGAATAAATCTAACCAAAAGCGTAGGAGACCTATTCGAAGAAAACTACAAACTATTTAAAAAGGAAATTGAACAAAACCTCAAAAGATGGAATAACATCCCGTGCTCCTGGATAGGCAAAATCAATATCATTAAAATGTCTATACTACCACAAGCAATATACATTTTCAATGCAATTCCAATCAAATTGCCCAAAACATTCTTCACGGAACTGGATACAATGATTCAAAAGTTCATCTGGAAGCACAAAAAACCACGAATAGCTAGAACCATCCTGAAAAATAAGAAGTCAGCAGGGGGAATCACAATCCCGGACCTCTGGACATACTATAGAGCAGTGGTTATCAAAACAGCCTGGTACTGGCACAAAGACAGAAAGGAAGATCAATGGAATAGAATAGAAGCACCAAAAGGGAACCCACACAAATACAGCCAATTAATCTTTGACAAAAAGACCAATGACAGCTCAAGCAAGTGGGAAGGCCTCTTTGGTAAATGTTGTTGGGACAACTGGCTGATAGCCTGTAGAAACAAAAAAATAGACCCACATCTATCACCATACACTAAGATCCAATCTACATGGATAAAAGACCTAAACCTACATCCAGAAACCTTCAAACTCTTGCAAGAAAATGTAGGAAATACCCTGCAAGACCTAGGAGTAGGTCCCGACTTTCTAAGAAGGACACCAAAAGCAATAGCAGTTGAGAACAGAATAAACAAATGGGACCTCATCAAACTAAGAAGCTTCTGTACAGCAAGGGAAACAATCAACAAAGTAAAAAAGCAACCCACAGAGTGGGAGAAGATCTTTGCACACGATATAGGCGATAGGGGGCTAATTTCCAGGATATATAAAGAACTTCAAAACAACCAAAAAACCAAAACAAACAAGCCACTCAAGAAATGGGCACGGGAAATGGGCAAACATTTCACAAAGGAACAAGTCCAAATGGCAAACAAACATATGAAAAAATGTTCCAGCTCCCTAGCAATAAGGGAAATCCAAATTAAAACATCGATGAGGTACCACCTAACACCAGTAAGATTGGCCCACATAAACAAGAACACCAACGACGCTTGCTGGCGAGGATGCGGGGAAAAGGGAACCCTACTCCACTGCTGGTGGAGCTGCAAATTGGTACAGCCTTTATGGAAATCAGTCTGGAGAACACTCAAACAACTCAAAATCTGCATACCATATGACCCAGCAATAGCACTCCTAGGAATATATCCAAAACACCTGTTTTACGACAAACCAACATGCATCCCTATGTTCATTGCAGCACAATCAGTAATTGCAAAAACATGGAAGCAACCGAAATGCCCATCAGCAGAAGATTGGATAAGAAAGCTTTGGTTCATCTACTCCATGGAATACTACTCAGCTATTAAAAAAAACAAAATGCAGTTCTTTGTGGCTAAATGGGTACAACTGGAAACTATAATGCTAAGGGAAATGAGCGAATCCCAAAAGATTAGATACCACATGTTTGCCTTGATTTAACCTGTAATTTTTTGTTTGGTTGTTTGTTATTTTTTTTTTTTTTTTGAACCTGTCATTGATACTGTCTCAACCCAGATGTTTCGAAGAAGGGAACTTGCATTATTTTTAACATATTGTTTACCCAATACTATGTCAATTAATTCCATAATGTTGTATATTGATACTGTGGCCTCGTTGGGGCTTTTAACTGACTGGATCTTTACTCTGTTAGACCTATTTTCAGACCATAGAAGGTCTCCCCAAGAGGCCACTGAACTTATCTGGACAACAAGACGCTGAACTTTATGCTAGGCATGTGTCTGCAAGCAATGAATCTCAACCGAACTTGAACTATGGTTATGCAACAAGGTGGAGGAATCCACCATGGGGGGAGGGGTATGGGAGGGGTGGGGGGAATCCCCAGCGCCTATGAAACTGTACTACACAATACAATGTAAGCAACAATAATAAAAAAAAAAAAAAAAAAAAAAAAAAGACAATGTAAGACAGTTTTCCTAAAACCCCATGGAACTCCAGATATGCTAACCCTAAGACATTCCTTCTCTTACCAAAAACAAGAAAACAAGATAAGCATGCTATAACTCGTTCCTAGTGAACTGAAAGTAACTTCCAGGGCACATTGCCTTGCTTTCCAACAACATAGCTGGTAACCCAATGAACTCTAATTTCATCACTTAAAGACCAATGAGCCATTATCATTCTAGAACTTTTTACTGACTTGGTTTTATCTTTCCTTTTAAACTTTGTGACAGGCTTATTATTATTATTATTATTATTAAGATTTATTGACTTACTTGAAAAGCAGAGTTACAGAGAGAGGTAAAGACTGGTATCTCTCATCTGCTGGTTCACTCTGCAAATGACAATAGTTATGACTTGGCCAGGCTAAAGCCAGGAGCTAGGAGCTTCATTCAGGTAGGTCTCCCACATGGTTGGCAGGAGGCCAGATTTGGACTCTTCTGCTGCGTTCCCAGCTGCAGTAATCAGGGAGCTGGACCAGAAGCGGAGCAGCTAGGGCTTGAACTGGCACTCGGATATGAGATGCCAGTGCTATGGAAGGCAGCTGCACCATTAACACCAGCACCTTAAAGGTTTTTTATTGGTCCAGGAGAGCCTCAAAATACCATGTGACCAAAGCTGCCTTGAACTCCTGTCTGCCTTTTTTGTGTTCACCTACACTGACATACAGTCAAGGGAAGGCTCTTTGAGGGCAGCGACTCTGTCTCCAGCTTCTTTGACACCCACCCCCTTTTGCATAATAAAATCCTCATGCTTGGAAAGGCTCAATACACATTTCTTATGTCAATCGGGAAATGACCTATGCTTGTGGAAGGATAAAAAAGGACTCCATGTTAATCAGTGAAGAAACACTGAGTGAAGCCTTTGGCTCCCCATAGTTGGTGAGGAATTAGGAACCTTGGTAAGGAGCAAGAAGACAGAAGGCTGGGGCTGGGTAAGTGACAGGCAGGCTGTTGCTACAATCCTGGTTCATGGAGACAGGGACCTGGAATGGGCTTGCGGCTGAGGACACTGGAGACAAAGGCAGGTTTTGGGATCTTCTTCTCTGGGACTTGGTAGCCAATGGCCAAGAGTGGATGAAGCAGACCCAAGTCTCCAGCTTTATAGTTTAGTAAAGACCCAAGTGTGCAGACAGAAAGGGGTGCCCTGGTGAGGCTCAGGAGGATCACAAAGGAAGACCGGAGTCCCTCTGTCACCAGTCCTGAAGGCAGCTGCAGCAGGCAAGCAGGGTGCACTGTTTAGGGCAGGAGCTGCTCTGGAGGCTGTAGTAAGGCTGGGTGACAAGAATGATGGATGGGGATCCTGGGGAGTGGGCCGGCAGCTGGGGGTCTTGTGGACCCCTTCCCTTCTACCTTCACCTTCCAGGTTCTCCCCTGCTCTCCCAGACTCTCTTGAGCCATCTTTGCACTTTAGGCCCTGAGACTTACAGGAGGAATCAGAGGTAGGAATGGGGCATAAGGTGGCACATATGGCAGTCCTACACCAATGGTTATAGCCAAGACTTCTCTGATGGGTCTGTGCTTTTGGATGATAAAGAGACGTAGAGCTAGACTCTCCAAACAGGACGCTCCATCCCTCAAGAGAAGGGCCTCATGCATTTGAGGAGTGCTGCCAATTTGCTCTTTTAAGGGGTTACATGTTCCACAGCTCCTGGGTCTGTGATGTTCCCGAAGGTAGTTGCCTCTCAACACCCTCCTTGGCATTTTCCCTGCCCCCATTTCTTATAATCTCGCCATAACACCCAAAATGGAAGCCACCAGTTCTCAGCAGGGAAGAGCCTCCAAAGTCACGTTGTCTCATGGCAAAAAGCAGAAAAAAATGAGATTAGAAGAGCTAATGTCTTATCTGAGGTCACAGAGCTAGGAACAGAGCTGGATCTAAAACCCAAGGCTCCAGGGTCTAGGCTGTGGTCTTGTCCCTGCCCTCTAAAAAGTCCCCTTTCTCCTGCAAAGTTCATCTTATGTCAACAGGTCTTATTCCCATTCTGTCCCCAGGTCCCCAGTAACTACCCTCTCCTGGAGAAGACTTATCTCTACAGCTCTGCTGAGAAATATCTCCCCATCTTAATTGCCCTGACTAGACCAGGTGAGTTTACAAAGACCCTGCTTTTCCCCCATCAGTGAGACCTGTTTTCATCTTGCACAGCCTAACTTTCCATTCTCTCCTGTGTCAGCACCTCCTTCACTTCAGTTCCTGATGGTAGGGGCAGAGGCCTTGGAGGCAGACACATCGGGGTTTGACAACCACTCTTGCTTTCCCAGTGAATCTCAAACTCCCAGAGCCCAGCTTTCTCGTCTATGAAACCACACACCAACCAGACATCCTCCTCCCCAGGCTCTGGAAGAGAAAATGGAGCCCTATGGGACCTGGAACTCACTAGATGAAGAGCAGCATGGTGAGGCAAGTTACCCAGTCCAGAGCCTGTAGCCACCAGCTCTTCTCCAGGCACAGATGGAGCAGCTGAGGCCTGACCATGCAAGGACTGGCCCAGCCAGATTTCCAAAGCAGGAAATCAAGCCCAAGGGAGTTGGCTGTCCCTGGACTCTGAGTTACCAGTAGTTGGAAAGGCGCAGAAACCCTGTGCACTGGCCTGAGCATGCAATGGGAGAGGAAAGTTGGCCAGAGGTTCATTTCTACAAAAGTCCCTTAGAAAGAGGAGCCACTCCCGGCACAGTAGCCTAAGCTATTTGCCTTGCATGTGCCAGGATCCCATGTGGGCACTGGTTTGTGCCTCAGCTGCTCCACTTCCCTTCCAGCTTCCTGCTTGTGGCCTGGAAAAGCAGCAGAAGATGGCCCAAAGCCTTGGGACCCTATAACCATGTGGGAGACCCTGAAGAAACTCCTGGTTTCTAGCTTTGGATTGACCAAGAAGTGGTTGTGTGGTCACTTGGGGAGGGGGAGTGAGCCAGTAGATGGAACATCTTTCTGTCTCTGCTTCTCTCTGTAAATCTGACTTGCCTATAAAAATAAATGAATATTTAAAAGAAAAGAGAAAGGAGGGAAAGCAGGAAGGAAGGACAGATGGATGGTTGGACGGACCGACGGATGGACAGAAGGAGCGAGCCACAAGAGGAGTCACTTGGCAGTGAGGGTGAGGTGACGGGGGGCGGGGGGGGGGTGGGAAGCCAAGAAGTGAAGACAAGGCATCTTGGTGCACTTGACCAGAAGGATTCAACCTACCTGTTCTGTCACTCATTTTTTCCTTCTATGGAAACTTTCACAGGGTAGGCAGCTCCCTTCCCCTCCTCTCTGCTTGTGGGCAAAGTCTCCCTGAGCCTTCTGGTCCCGCTGCCCTTAGACACCAGCTGTCATATCATCCTCAATCAGTCAGCACCTCCTGCGGGGTCTCCTCCAGGCCCATGGACCCTGCCAGACTTTGTTCCATTTGTCCCAATTCCTCTAGAATATGCACAAAACACACTCTCCAGGCTCCAGAGACTGTGGCAAGTCCCTCCTGGTTACTAGTCAGCTGTGACCTTAGTTCCTTGCTCCAGGATGCCCAGCTTCCACTAAAGACCTCCAAAGTTGCTACCAGCCTGACTTCCATACTATCCAGTTCAATCTTACTCCCAAAGCTTTCCCCAGGGGCTCTACGCAGCCAGAACTGTTTTTCCCACATCCTGTTCTGAGCCAGGAAGTACTTCCTGTTACTTGATCTCAATCTTCCATTGAGCCTGTCAACAAGAACATCCCAACCCTTACCCCCATTCCTGGTGCCTGCCGCTGCGCACATGAGCTTTTGCATCTTAGGATTTTAGCAGCACCCAGTCATCAATGCTTATTCCTTATGCTTCAGTGAAAGCAGAAGAGTAACAGAACTGGAGGCACTATTTCAAGTCCTGGCTGCTCCACTTCTGATCCAGCTCCTTGCTTATGGCCTGTGAGGATAGTGGAGAATGACTCACGTCCTTTTCCCCTACTCCCAGACATTGGCATTCTGGGAGCAATTACATGGCCTACTCAACAATACCTACTCGTTATTGGGAGCTGGGGCTTACAGGTCAGTCCTCTGACACCAAGTCCAGTGCTCTGGTCCCAAACCCAGAGGTGACTCATAGGCCTCTAGTATCAGCTCTTTGAGACATTCACACTGCCTCCTATTCCCTTCTCCACATCTGCACATGGGGTTAAGAGGGCAAGGACATGCTGGCAACGGTCTTTCCTTGGCCATGTCCAAAGTGCCTCTTAGGAGCCAGGCACTATGCTGAGCTTACTGCATTGTCTCATTTATTCTCCCAACAGCCTGGGCTGCCAGAGTCCCTTCTTAGCAAAAATGATTCAACATTCCCTAAGGGTAGGTCACTGGCCCAGCAACCAAGCCCTGAAACTGAAGAAGCTGGGTTTGAAGATGGGAGTGTCTGTCATACCCATGTGCTTTGCACCTGCTTTAAGTGCATGTGCTGCACAGAGTCATGGCAAAGAGGACATGGAAGTCAACCAGGCCAAGTCCCTTTCCCAGGCAAGGGGAGTTGAAGCAGTTGCACACAGAGGATTGGTGGGTGGGGGTGGGGAGAAGGAGAGAGGAGCCCGGGGAGTACTGAGAAGAGTGTACCGTCCAGCCAACTGGCAGACAGCAAAGGAGAGGTCAGGACAGGCTTCCAGGAGAAGGCAATAGTGAGTGAGTTAAGGAAAAGTGCAGGGGAAGGAAGATGCATTTCAGGCCAGGGAGGCAATGTAAATAGAGACATGAGGGGAGGAAGCTGCATGGTGCGAGGGACACCCAGCCCCCAGCCAGCGGCTCTGTCCCTCTGTGGCTAACAGGCAAGAGAAGGCAACCAAGCAGCAGAGTGGAGAAGGTGCCACAGTGCCTGCGCCTCTGCTGCCTCTCCCAGCATGTCTGGGATCAGGCCCAGAGCTTCTGCATGGAGCACAAGGAATGCAAACCATTTCCTGCTCCACAGGGGCGACTGTTCCCTCTACACTCACCCTCCTTGTCCCTGGGGGTCACCTAGGAAATGGCTCAGGCTCAGCCTACGCCAAAGGACATAAAGAAGCCTCTCAAGACTGTGTCCTTCTGCCTTACTGTAAACAAACAGGCCTGTGGTCCCTCCCTTGTAGCCCCCACTGCACCTGCCTGTGCCCTGAAGCTGTCTGAATCACCACTGCCCACCTCCACCCCTAACGCTCGCTCAGGCTCCACTCCATTGTCATCAGCTCAGACTGGGAGACTTCAGACAAGTCAAGGAGCCTCCCCTCATCTGTAACACAGAGGAAGTAGGGATCTGTGCTGTGGAGCAGCAGGAAAAGCCTCCACCCACAGTAGCCGCACCCCATATGGGTGCCAGTTTGCATCCTGACTGCTCTGCTTCCAATCCATCTTCCTGACAGTGGACCGATAAAAGCAGCAGCAAAGATAGCTCAAGTGTTTAGGTCCCTGCTACCAACCTGGAAGACCTGGTGGAAGTCTATGGTTTCAGCCTGTCCCCATGCTGGCCATCATAGCCATCTAAAGAGTGATCCAGTGAATGGAAAATCATTCTGGCTATCCCTCCCTGACTCTTTCAAATAAATTTTTGGGCCAGCACAACGGCATAGCAGGCTTATCCCCCACCTGTGATACCAGCATCCCTTGGGCACCGGTTCAATCCAGGTCTGCTTCGGATCCAGCTCTGTGATAATATCCTTGGGATGGCTGCAGAGGAGAGCCCAAGTCCTTGGACCCCTGCACCCATGTGGGAGACCCAGAGGAAGTTCCTGGCTTCTGGTTTCTGATTGGCTCAGTTCCAGTTGTAGATATTTGGAGAAATGAACCAGGAGATAAAAGACCTCTTTCTCTCCCTCTTTCTCACTGTAACTCCGACTTTCAAGTAAAATAAATATTTTTTAAAGACAAACAAGTTTTTTTGGAGGGAATAATATTTATACATATCTCACAGGGTTGTCATGAAGTTTAAATTGGCTAGCATTTTTACAGTCCAGCACTGTATCAAGACGTCACTGTTATCAATATGAAGATACCTGAGAACTGACTGCATGTATCTTAGAAGGACTTCATTGCATGAATGAATTTTACATATTACAGAGGTGGGCAAGTAAGACCAGATCAAGCCCACAGACATTTTCCATCCAATATATGGACTACAGGACAGCGGCATGCTCGTCCTTTAAGCACTAGCTATAGCTATCTTCATGCAACGTCCAATCTTCTCACCAACAGAGCCAGAGATCATTACTGCCAAGCTCGTTCAGAAAAAAATACCTATTGACTTTCAGGATGAGTCCTAGGCAGCTGGCAATATCCAATTATTTTTCATTTACCAAAACATCCATGTTAGGGTTGCTGTTACAGTAGAGTAGGTTAAGCTGCCACTGTGAGGCTGGCATCCCATATCAGCTCCAAATGGCGTTCAGCTGCTCCATTTCTGGTCCAGCTCCTGCTAGTGCACCTAGGAAAGCAGCAGAGGCTGGCTCGAGGGCCTGGACCCCTGCCTTCCCCATGGGCGATCTGGCTAGACTTTGTGGCTCCTGGTTTCAGCCCAGTCTGGCTCCAGCTATTGCAGCCAAATCGAGAGTGAGCATACAGATGGCAGTCTGTGTCACTCTGCCTTTCAAACACCTCTATCTTTTTTTAAAAAATAAAAGTTCCAATTTTATATCCATCATCCTAATACATCAAATACATCATACTTGCTCACCTCTTTCTTGTTTGACCTATAATATCTGGAAGAACATGCCCCTATGCCCAGCAATTCTGTGCCTAACAACGTTCTATTGCTCATATATTGAGCACCATGTGCAAGCTTTTTCTGGAACTTTCACCACCCCCCCCCTTTTAAAATTTTTTTTAATTTTTATTGTAAAGTCAGATATACAGAGAGGAAGACAGACAGAGAGGGAGCCCTTCTGTCCAACGATTCACTACCCCAGCAGCCACAAGAGCCAGAGCTGAGCCAATCCGAGCCAGGAGCATCTTCTGGGTCTCTCACTTGGGTGCAGGACCCCAAGGCACTGGTCATTCTCTGCTGCCTTCCCAGGCCATAAGCAGTGAGCTGGATGGGAAGTAGAGCAGCCAGAACTAGAACCAGCACCCATATGGAATCCCGGCACAGGCAAGGTGAGGACCTTTGCCACTAGGCTACTGTGCCAGACCCCTACCTCTGCTTTTTACAGACCAGAACCACTGAGGCTCAGCCAAGGGCTCACTGGGAGCCTGGGGATGAAGCCAGGGGCCCTGCCCCACCTCAGCTGTGCTGCCCCTACTCAGGTTTCTGCATCTCAGAGGCTGCTAGGGAGTAACAGCCATGGCTGATGTAGCTGACCTCCAGCACTCAACTCCTCTGTGTGTCCAGCCCCCACGTGCTCCTGTGCCGGCTCTGGCAGGAAGCTCCAGGAGGCCACCTTCGGCAATCTGAATAGTCCGACTTTGGGACTTGGCGGGGGCGAGTCCCAGGGCTGGCTGGGGTGGGGGGCAGGGAGCACTTTCAGAAATAAGCCAGCTCTCTTTCCAGGACTGAGAGAGCTATTTTTAGCAGCCGCCTAAATTATGGCTTCCCCTCCTGTGCTCTGGGAACAGCCAAGGAAACAAATGTAAACTCTCTCAGCCCAAGTCCCCCTGTGCAGGCCGGAAGGTGAGAGACCCAGAGCGGAGTTACTGAGGTGGAAGTGAAGTAGGAGGAGGCAGAAGGGGAACCCTGCTGGGAAAAGGCAAAACTGAAGCTGTCTCAAAGGGACATGTCTGCGGTGTGTGGCGGAGGGTGGAAGTCAAGGGCTTTTCTGTTGGTTTTCTCATGGAGAGAAATGCTAAGGGGAAGATGAGCGCTTTGTCTTAATGGGGCACCAAGGAGGCGGTAGTCCTCCAAGGCCATGGGCAAGCATCCATCCATCCCTCCCCTCCCACCCACCCACCTGCCCTCTGAGCCCTGAGAGGCTGGCACATTCAATGCCATTTCCAGAATGCTTCAGATTAGTTAGGCCCCTGAGCCATGCTCACTAAGCTACAGCCTTGCTGGGGAGCCACAGCACAATCACCATGGGGAGGCAGGGCTGCTAGGCTGGCTTGTGGCCATTGCGTTTGTTGGCTGAGGACCAAGAAGAGATTTTTGCGATGTCCAGTCAGCACAGGGACCCACACAGACATCCCCGGAGCAGTGGACGGGGTGAAGCACAGGAAGGAAAAGCAAAGAGAGGAGGAGAACAGCAGGCAGTGACCCTGCCATGTGGCCAACAGCTAATGAGACTCAAATGGAGAGGAAGGGGTGGATGTGAGAAATGGCATAGAGGAGCATGCGTGACAGCTTGCGTGTGAGTGGCTGATAGAGCCTTGGCAAGACCTGTCCTGGGAGCAGAAAACTTGACCTTAGGCTGAAAGTGATGGAAGCAGTGGCAAGCTCCTTGGGCACCAGCTGTGGAGTCCAAGAAAAGAGGCATCTTGATGCCCTCTGCTAGTCCTGAAAGCCAGGGTGCTGGGACCTGTGGCTCCAGGTCAGAGTAAAGCCACTCTTCACATGGCAGCCCATCCATGCACCATCTTCTGCTTGCAAGAAGCCAACCCACTGCCCTGGTTCCCACAGATAGGGCTGTGGGGTTATGCCTGTAGAAACAGTGCAAAGAAATGGCTTTTTCCTTACTGCACCTGCAGTTCTCTCACCTTGAGTGCCTCACAGCATAGACAGTTCAGCACCACTCCCAACATATGGCCGCCTCTTCCTAGTTCTTTCACCCCCAAAAGACCTCAGGACAAAAGTCATTCTGTTGCTCAGGCCTCAGGACTCAGGAGATAACATTAGGGCAGTTCCACCCTGGGACCCCAGCTAGGCCTGCACAGATGGTCCTCTCAGTGACCGCTGAGCTGCATAATCCCTAACACAAGGAGATGTTCCTGTCGGGAACCAGTATCTTGTCCCTCTCAGCTGTCCACATAAGGAAAGGTGCTACATGTAACTCAGGGCCTGGCTGGACATAAATCCATAAACACAAGCACATTCCTACCTAGGGAGGGAAGGAAAGAGGGCAGGGGAGGGCCGGCACACGACTTGAGCCGTCTCCTAGAAGACAGATGTAGTTGAGAAATGGAGATCCAACATGACCCATGACCTCCTCCCTGACACTGGCCATGCAAACTCCTCTGTTCATTCATTCCTTCTAATAAGCATTGTGAACACCGAAATCCCAGCTATGAAATGGACAAATGCATGGTAAACAAGAGTTCAGTCTGGTGTGGGAGGGAGGCAAACAGACTGTGGACACAGGGCAGGGTGATCAGGGAAGCACGCCTGTTATTGTCTACATCTGCATCCCAATAGGAGATCTGGTCCCCCAGGGCCCTCCACTCACACAGTTCAGAGAGGGCAGCGTGGAGGGGAATGAGAGCTGGAAGATGATCAGATGCTATTGAAGATTCATGATCAGAAGAGCTCCCCAGGGATGCTGATGCAATAAAAGATCAAACCACCCAAAATATGAAGATTTGAGAACGGACAATGGATGATGGTAGAAAGGCAGACAGATAAGCACACATATTTGAAAGACTGAAGCAGTTATTATTGAGTTCCTGCGGGGATGGTTAGTGAGTTTTCTTACGTTTTTCTGGAAGTTTTTCAAATTTTCTACCATAGGACTCTTGTTTTCACCAAAAAATACCATTTGTAGAAGAAAAAGAGCCCAAGACAAACAACAAAGAAACCCCTGCTTGAGCCCAATTCTAAGAGCCTACCTGAATGACTGTGGACAAGACAAGGGCATTCTCTATACTTAGGTTGGTTAAATCATACATTCTCTGGAATTTCTTCCAGTCCTAATTCTAGGACTTATGCCACAAAGTACAAGAGGAGTTCTATGGAATTTGTTGAACTGAATGAGTCTAATAGTTCACCATTCGCTCATGTGTCCATTCATTCAAATACCATTGGTTTGTTTTGTGGCACTTGCTCTATACCTAGCACTTCTCTTGACCTTGGGTTGGGGAAACAGAACAATCATCCAATCAGGTCACTCCTCCTCAGCGTCAGTGCTCCAAAGTCCCCAATGCCAGATACCCTTTAAACTGCCCCTTGTCACCCATCCCTAATGCTTCATGCTGTGAATGATACTCTCCACCTTGGACACACTGTTTTGGACATATTGTTTCACTGCAGAACACCATCTACAGATCTGGACAGCTCCATGGGACCTCGTGCTGAGAGCAGGGCTACCCTCTCCTTTTCCCCACTCTCCCTGTCTTTCAGCAAGGGGCCCGTGAATAATGTTATAAGCATGTTTGTGCCACATCCCTGGACTCAGGCTCTCTCAAGGTTCCCCCCAGCTGAAAGACACCTGCTTTTGTTTTCAGGCCACAGATTTTCTTCTAGCCAAGCCCTGACATCTGATCTACCACCAGTGACTCAGTGAGGATGTGAGAAACTTGGAACTCTCACATACTCCTGCTGCTAGAAATGGGAGAGGGGGTGGCCATGACAGAATGCAGTTTGGCCGTTTTCTTTGCCTACACATGACCCAACTCCGCTGCTCCCAGGCAATTACCCAAGCAGAAGACACATCCATGCAAACACTGCTCCATGCACGTTCTTAGCAGCTTTACACACACTGGTTCCCAATGCCCATTAATTAATAAACCAACAACTTGCATATTCACACAGCAGACTACTACTCAGCAAGGAGAAGGGATAAACTCACAGATGGCAGGAAACAATAGTTCCATGAGGTGGTAAAAGCCAAAGAGACAAGAGTACATACAGTGCTAAGAAATGCAGCCTGATCTGCAGGGGCTAGAAGCACACTGGCATTCACCTGCACAGGGAGCGGCAGGTGGGCACATCAGCAATAGGCAAAGGGGAACTTTGGGGGACACTGAACACCTTTACTATCTTGACTGTGGAGATGGTTTCAGGTCAGCGAAAAACATCAAATCACTCACTTCAATTTTGTGAAGTTGATCATGTGCCAGTCACACCTCAATTTAGCTGTTCAGAAACGAACACATCTATTCATAGTTTCACAATAGCAAACTTCCTAGGGTAGAGGCCACTGCAGCCAGCTACCCTCCTGAAAAGGACTTATGTCAGCCATCCCAGCTTCTAAAAACACCCCATATAGCCCAGGGTGAGGGAATGGAGAGCTAGGATTCTAACTCTAGGCAGAAGCCTCAGCAGATCTCCCATTGCAAGAGGCAGGCTGGGACACTGTAGAGACAACACACTTTCCTATCTCACCTCCAGCAAAATTACTTAGTGTCTGGGAACCTTGTTTCCCTTGTGGGCATAAGGAATAGCAAGGTCCACCTCCTAGAGTCTCCACTTCCATCAGCCCCAGGTGGAAGATCAGGTGTCATGTGGCCAGCACACTGCTGAGCACAGCACAGGTCTTTCCTGGCTCCCAGTCCCTGGCTCCTCATAGTAGTAGCCATGGGTTAAGGTTTGACCCACAGGAAGATGGAGAGAAGTCATCCTGAGGGTAGAGAGGGGTGGAAGTCAGAAACCAGAGGAGTAGACAGACCCCAAGCTGGCTCCTGGTGACCATGTGTGGGTGTAGGGTAGAAGTGACTGCAGCCAAGGTTCCTGTGTGGGTATGATCAGGGCTCTCACAGGCTGGGTGAGAGTCCAGAAATGTATGCAAGGCAGAAAAGAGGATGGAGAGAGGGCTGAGACTGGCATCCAGGAAGTGAAGCCTTCGGGGCAGGCATCAGGACGGATACAGATAGAGTGAGTGAGGGTGTCTCTTGATCCAGAGCCCTGGTGTAGCAAATGTTTGTAGTGACTACAGAGAGAAGGGATGGTCAACACATGCTGACTTGGGAGAAGGCCTGACGCCAGGAGTGCAGAGGAAGTGAGGTGTGGAAGTACATAGTTATTGGAGGTGTGCATAGATGTGTGGTGTGTTAGTGGACATGGTGTGCATGAGATGTGTGTGAGAATAGTGCTGTATGTGCATTGTATGTGTATATAGGGGGGAGATGAGGGTGAAGTGTATGTGTGCTGTGTGTACACAGAAGGTGTGAGTTGTGGGGTGTGCTCAGACATGGTTTATGTACATGTAAGGGGTGTGGTGCATATGTGTGATGCATATGCACATGTGTGTCATTGGCATGTTATGGATGCATGGTGGTGGATTCATAGGGATATGTAAGTAGTATTTTGCATGTGTAGGGCATATATACATGTATGTGTACTGTATGCATTGTGTTTTGCATAGGTGGTATACATAAATGACATGTGTATGTGTGGAGCATGTTTGCACATAATGAGTATGTTATATGAGCATCATATGTGCATAGGTGATGTGTGTGTAAGCAGTTTGTGTGCAAATGGCTTATGTGCATGTGTGGGTTATCTATATATGCATCCATCTTCGAGAAGCAGAGACATGATTACACAAAGTTCCATGACCAATTGGAAAACCCAATCAGATCCCGCAAACCTACAAGTGAATAATAGGGCCGAAGACCAGCCCCCTGCCAATTCCACCACCTGCCCTTCTCCTTAGTTGACAGAGGCGTTGCCTGAGCACAGTCTTTGGGTAGGTTATGATGCAGGGCAGGTCTGCCCTGGCTTCCCAGGGGTACCTAGCATGGCCTGGGGGCAGGGCCTCTCATAGAAAGCTTGTGTCATCATGAGCCAGACATGCATGTGCACATCCGTTGTCCCACGCAATCTCACAGCAGTCCAGTGACTGGCAAGGGTACAGAGGCCCATGACCAGGAGATGCTGCACAAATCAGGGCTCCTTCCTGCACACGCTGGCTCACGGCTGCTCCGTCACCCTTCTGCTCTGGGTGTCTGTACATGTTACATCTGTGTGCAGCAGATACAACTGTGCTTCCTAATTGGGTGTCCATTCCAGCGGGACATGCCCTTCTCTGCTTTTTGAAATCAAGACTATTTTTAAAGCTGCTTCCCTATCAAGCCTGGGGTGGAAAAAGCAAATTACCAATAAGAATGCATCTCAAACTAACCTGGTATCTACACTATAAAAAATTCACTGTCAAACACATTCCTAGGAAGAAGGCTACTAACATGTACTCAGGACTAAGTCGGGGTCAAGATTTCCCATTATTATCCCAACATCTGGCCAGGAGAGCATTACTGCCTTTATTTTTTTAAAGTTAGGGAAATTAAGACCCTGTAGAAGCCTAGGCACCTGCCAAATCAATGAAGTTCAGTCTACTTCATCCCAACTCCCACCCACCATTCCCATGTTGAGAACCACAGGCTCCTTGAGTACAGGAGGTTCCCATTGGGGTCACACCCTCCCCATCAATCCTGCTGGTCTCACAACCCACGCCAG
This sequence comes from Ochotona curzoniae, assembly GCF_017591425.1. Taxonomy (NCBI): domain Eukaryota; kingdom Metazoa; phylum Chordata; class Mammalia; order Lagomorpha; family Ochotonidae; genus Ochotona; species Ochotona curzoniae. The sequence goes on along the minus strand of NW_024466004.1, from coordinate 5,541,225 downwards.
CTCCCAGGACAGAAGTCAGCACCACATGGAGAAGCCCCATTCATACAGCCAAACACACTGCACCCTCTGCCCCTATTATCAAACACACATACACACTCACCCATTCACAGTAGAATCCAGGCCCACCCATCTTCAGAGCAGCCTCTTGGGTGTGTGAACTGGCCACACTTGCAAGGATCCTGCACATTCTGTGGGTTCTGTCTTGAAATGCTTAAGAAGCTCTGAATGAGGAGCCCCGTGTCTTCATCTCGCTTCCCCCAGAGCCCCGTAAATCACGCAGCTGGTCCTGCCTGTCTGCCGTGGCCAGCACCTGCGCAGCCTTTCCCAGCAAGAGCAGCCCAGTCAGCCACTCCCTGTGTGTTTCCAAAAATGTTACCCACAGTCCCCAAATGGTTAGGCCTGCACAGAGACAAGTTACTTTAATCTGGGGTGGCTTCCTGCCTGGACAGCCTTGACCCACAGCAAAGTAACTGCAGGGCTGTCTCCACCCCACCCAGCTCCTCCTCTGCATCCTCCAGAGCTCCCAGTCACTGGGTCCGACTCACTCCATCCTAAAGGCACCATTGCTCAAGGGTCTGCAGTTTCTAGAGGGCATGGACACTTCTGGCTAAGGGCAGTTCTAGTTTTATCTTTCCCCCTCCCCAAATGCTCAGTTAGGACTCCATTGGAGAAGAGGGTCTAGCTGGATTTTCTGAAACCCTGGCCCTATCGATATGACAATCCTCAGTGGGATAGCATAGATGAAAACAAGGGCACAGAAGAGCTTTGCACCATGGCCCAGCTTACTCCCTGTCCTCCAGCTGTCCCCTGTGCCCCCCTCGGCCGTCTCCCAGCAGCCTCCTGACCCTGCCGGTCTACCCAAGTCCTCCCCAGTCAGCTCACCGCATACTTTGCTCTCTCTCTGGAGGACCCTTCATGGCTTCCTGCCTCACAGCACTTCATGCTATCAGGCTTCTTGTGCTGCTTTACATATTTTATGCCAATGAACTCGTTCCCCAGCCAGACCCTGGAGTCCCATGGGACTGATCCCTGGCTCAGTGCCACGTACACAGCAGGTTCTTGGCTGTCTTGAGTGAATGAACGTGAATGACAGTTTGGGGTGGGCAGAGAAGGGACAGCCCTGGACTCCCCAGAATCAAGCTTCCCAGCAGAGCCAGGCGTTCCTCGCTCCTCCTCAGAGTCCTGAGAGTCTACAGGAGGCATCCTAACACTGGCCACACACCCTCAGGAAGTGTCTCAAGTGACTCTCAGCAAGTGGCGGAGGAATGCACCTTCCTAAACTCCCAGGTTAAATCAGGTCTTCAGATTCCTAGACGGGGCAAGCATTTGGTGTAGCAGCTAAACCCCTGCTTGGTGCACTGACTTTCCAAACTAGAAATGCCGGGGCTCCAGCCCCGGTCCCACTTCTGACCCAACTCCCTGCAAGGCGGCAGGTGGTGAGTCAAGTGCTTGGGGCCCTGCTACCTGGACTAAGTTTTGAGTTCCAGGTTTGGGCCCCGCCCAACCCAGGCCAGTACAGGCATCTGGGGGAATGAAGCCATTGATGGGAGATCTCTGTTAACTTTTCAAATATTTTTTTTAAATCTTCTTAATTCCCATGTAAATGTTACACATGGTAACTTGCTTATCCTGTATCCACTCCCAATCTCCCGTCTCCCTATAAACAGCAGGTGCCTTGCAAGGAGGAACTAAGGGAGATCTTTCTCTTAAGGCCCTGAGGGATAGGAGGCTTGGTATAGACTGTAAACCTTGGGAAGTTAGATTTCCACAAGAACTCAGGGCACACCCCACTCCCATTTTCCCAGGCTCCAAAAGCTCCTAAAAACAGCTCTGTGGAGGCCACAGGAGGCAAAGAGCAGATACAGCAAAGCTGTCTCCAGGATGAGACAGCCCCGGTCCTAATAGACCAGCACTAAGGATGGAGACCCTTTCCATGGAAATAATCAGGGGAGAGCTTTCAGGGATGTCAGAGTTGAAAACAAGGATTTAAAACTGGGAAGTCCATGCCAAGGGTGTCCTCTGAGACTGCAGCCCCGGCTGAAGGTGGCCCAAGCACCCTGGACTCCTGCCACCCCCACGGGAGACACAAGGTATTCTAGGCTCCTGCCTTCAACCTGGCCATTGCCACCGCTTGGGGAATAAATCTGTAAGTGGATGATTTCTCTGTCCTTCTCCCTCTCTGTAGCTCTCCCTTTCAAATCAATAAAATCGGTCTTATAAAGCAAGAGCCCTGGTGCCCGACACACAGAGGAACACTGGAGCTTTGCTAGGATTCAGATCCTTCTCCTTCCACAACCCACCTGCATCTCCATCTCTCACACAAATTCAGCAACAGTCACTACAAACTCCACTGGCTCTACTCAACCATGCTGATCTAACTCCCACAAAAGTCTGGCAAATGGACTTCCTCTCCATCCCTTCACTCCGTGAGGGACACCACAACCCCCTGGTTCCACACTCACAGCAGCATCTTCCACTGTGCCTTTGTCTTGAGGACCCAGTGCTGGGATTCTTGTCCAGATTATCTCGTTAAATGCTCACAAGCCAAGCAGATGTTGGCATTGAGATTTTACAGACGAGGAATCCACGCTCAAAGAGGTCAGAGGACCTGCTCAAGGTCAGACACACGAGCGTGTCACCGCCGTAGCCAGGAGCAGAGGCAGCATACCCCAGAGTTCCCAGTCTTCCTAAGACACAGTCTTCTCTCCTGTAGCTTATGGGTTAGCCAGTCTCCACTGCCAGTTGATATGACTCAGAGTGTGGACACAGAGCTGCTTCGGGCCTCAGGCACAGAGGATGATGTCCAGGCTTTCAGGGGAAGGAGCTGGGCCATGTAGAGTCCTGTACTTCTCACAAACACTGTGTGCTCACATTGTCTGCATGGGACATCTGCCCCAAAGGGCTGACCTTCCCCACTGGCTATGCTGACTGCCAGCCCAGGCCAAGGCTCCTGTGGTCCTGGCAGATTCTTCTGCATCCCTCTCACCCTCTGGTCTGCCTGGACCACAACTCTAGGCTCCCAGCCCTCTCCCTCTCATGTTACCTTTGTTTTTTCCACCTGCAGCAGATCTCAAATCACAGTGCATCATGAGTTACCTGGTAACTTATGAAAGCCGCAGCCCCCAGGGTCCAGCCCTAAGAGTTTCTGAGTCATGTGTGCCTTAGGTATGGCTCTGTGAGTCTGAGCTGCAACAAGCTCCCTTTGGTCTGTTCTGGTCTAGAAGCAGGCAGCTTAACTTACACTGAATCTTCTTCAGTCTTTTCCTGCTGGCACTTTTATCAAGCATTGCAAGTCATCTTCTCCCTTTCATTAATTTTTTAAAAAAGATTTACTTTCATTGGAAAAGCAGATTTACAGAAAAGGAGAGACAGAAAAATCTTCCATCCACTGATTCACTCCCCAAATGGCCACAATAGCCAGAGCTGAGTCAAATGGAAGCTGGAAGCAAGGAACTTCTGGCAGCCCTATTTCTAGAATTCAGGGTTTCCCACACAGGTGCAAGGATCCAAGGCTCTGGACCATCCTCTGCTGCTTTCTTAGTCTATAGGCTGCTCCACTTCCGATCACAACACTAACTGGCACCCATATGGGATGGATGCTGGTACTTGAATGGAGAGGATTAGCCTTTGAGCCCCATCTTTGTTCATTTTAAAGGCAGAGAGAGAAACAGACACACACAGAGAGAAAGAGAGAGAGAGAGAGAGAGAGAGAGAGAGAGAGAGAGAGAGAGAATCTTCCTCTGCACTGTTTTACTCCCCAAATGACTGCAATAGCCAGGATGGGTCAGCACAAAGCCAGGAACCAGAAACTAGCCAGGTCTCCCCTATGGATGACAAGAAGCCAAGTGCTTCTTGCACTTGCTCTGCCTTCTCAGGGACATCAGTATAGAGCTGGATCAGAAATAGAGCAGCTGGGACTCAAACCGACACTGACGAAAGAGGTCAGCATCACAAGCAGCACAACACTGGCACCCCTGGCTCAACCCTGGCTCCATAGAGAAATCCTCAGGCATTCTGGAAACTACTGATGGCTAGTGCCCATCCCAAACCAGCTGAAACCAAGCATCTCATGAGCAGACAGGAGAGCCACGGTGGGGAGCGCCTGGATCTTTTACCTTGTGATCTCTCTTGGCCATGTGGAAAATCTGAGCAACAAACAGGCTGAGGAAACCAGGTCAGGCCACACTGCTGGTCGGCAGCCAAGTCATGTCTAGAACCCGGATGTGCCCCATGCCAAAGCCCTCATCTTCTCTCACCTACACAGGCTTTGTGAGTCTCCCTCCAAAGCCACGCCTCTACAAGCCTGAGTGAAGGCAGTGACCAAGGAATTAACTGTCAGGCAAGCAAGAATTGGCATGGAACGGTTTGAGGCGGGGAAGTCAATGCCCCGAGAGAGACCTTGGTTTTGAACCTAGTGTAGCAATGCTTACTGACCACTAACTGGTTGACTGGAACATACCATCCCATCAAAGTCAACATGAATTCCACCAAGGATTGGAGGTTGGGGTTTTGCAGGGTTCCTTCATAAGACTTTCCACTTCTTGCTCAAATTCATCCCCGATTGAGAAACAGATTTATGAACTACACTGAAGGAGGTCAGATCAGCAGCCGTGTTTGTGAGAGTATAGGAGAGTTGGAGTAGGTAGTCTCACATTCCCTGCCAAAGGGGGCTTCTAGAGAATTCCACTCATGAGTGAGGCCAATTCGCACATCCAAACACTGTCACAGGAGATGACCACAGGTCACTGCATGGGAACAGGCTCCCAGTCTCACCACTCAGAGTTGGCCACATGCAGCCAGCCTATAGATGGAGGACCACAAGCAGGCCCTGCTCTCAACTCCCCGGGAGCCAATGAGAGACATCTTACCTCTTCCACTGAAGAAGTGATAGGGAAGGAAAAGCCAAGGAATGAACCCCACTTGCCATGACTTTTCAGGCTGCTCAAGCCTTGTGCATACTCCCAGGGATGAGGACTTGGTTTGGGAAGAAGGCCACATGCTCATATTTTACCAAAGCTCTTCCCATTGGCTAAGCTGCCACAGTGTTGAGCAGCCACTTTGAAAAGACTTTCTCTTAAAAACAAGCAACCAGGTCCCTCTGGAAGGGTATGCATTGTTCCCATGTAGAAACCAGGAAAACAATTGTTCAGGACACTCATGCTTGCCCTAAAGCCTGCAGCTAGTACCTACAATGATGAGAACCAACAATCCCAGTCCCCCCAACCTAGGGTGGACTTAGGAGCTTTCAGCCAGCCTGGAGTCAGACCAGCAAACTCAGCCATCTGCAAACTGTACTCTATATTTGAATTTCCTGAAGGGCTTGTTAACCTGCAAATTCCCCAAGTCTCTGACTCAGAGGGATGGCTCTGTAGCTGTGAGAATAGGCAAGTATGAATTCCTGTTTATTCACTGGCTTGCTTATTCATTTGAAAAGCAGAGAGATGGATCTCTCATAGGCTGGTTCACTCCCTAAATGCCCACAAGAGCTGGGGATGCGCTAGGCTGAAGCTAGCAGCCAGGAATGCCATCTGGGTCTCTCGTGTGCGTGGCAGAGCTCCAATGACTTGAGCTGTCACCTGCTGCCTCCCAGGGTGTGCACAGGCAGGAAGCCGACATCCTGAGCAGAGCTGATTCAGACTCAGGAATTCTGATAAGAGACACAAATGTCTTGAGCATGAACTTTCGAGTGAGGCGTGTCTGGGTTCTAGGCATAGCTTTGCCAGCATCGAACCTGGTTTACTCAGTTCCTCCGTGTGTCAAGTAGGGGTCACAGCCATCATGACCTGCTATGTTTTCTGTGAACTGAATGGGGACACGTAGAGCACTTAGGGTGATGCATGACCCATAGGCAGAATGTGGCCACATGGTGGGTATTACTGCTGGTGTTGTCACTTAGGGATGGTTTTTCAGAGAAGGTTAGGGGGAGGTCATGGATGCAGACAACCTGTTGAAATATTGCACTATTTTATGCATTCATAAAATGTGCCAGTATTTCACCATCATCCAAGAGCTTGAAAAATACTTTAAAACTAGACTACTGAGACGAAACACGAAGGCGAGATGGAGTGAAGCCTTAATGGATAGGCATGGAAAGGACAGGAAGTGATCTCTGAGCTGAAGGCTGGCATGGTCAACTCATGTGCCAGGAATAGGGTCTGTTTCAGACCTGGCAGCAGAGGGGCCAGCAGTCAACAACACCCAGAATACAACTTTCTTCTCTTTGGGCCTGTTATGTACGGCTCCCCTCTTCCCTAGGCCACACTCACTCAGCATGCCTGTGACCAGACTCATTCCTTAGAACTGGCCCCCCACCCCACCCCCACCCTGGCCCTAGGGACTCCAGGAATCTGAGCAATGTCTCTAAGTGCTGGAGGGGAAGAGGAGAAATAAAAGCCACGTGGGGTTGGGCGGGGGTGGGGAGCGGGCTCTCTCTGGAGACCTGGGCTTTTATAGGACTTCCTACTACCTCCCAGATTCCCCCACCCCAAGATATGACCATCAATATTTGCCTTCTGGTTAGGGGTAATCCACCCCAGGAAGGGCACAGCAGCCTTCCTCCCATCCCCGCCCCCACCTCCCTGAGCCACAAGCCCACTTGGCCAGCTCATGCCCTTCCCCCCTTTCCTAGCCAGGCTCAATGCTTGTCCCCTGATGAACTCAAAAGTGATTCCATCAGTTTCTTCCTCCACATGCTCATTCCTTCCACACGTGTTCCCTCAATGCCCACTCCATGACCAGGCTCTGTGCCATCCATCAAGGATTCTAAGCTGAAGCAAGCACAGCCCCTGGGCTCATGTGGGCTAAGGAAAATAGCTTGAGACTCCAGGTCAGGGGACAGGAGCTCCTGCAGCCAAGAGGAGGAAACAAAGCCCTTCTCATAGGCAAACTCTTTCTCTTCTCCTTATTTTTGATTTGTATTCAGTTTGATCTACTTGAAAGGCAGAGATATCAATACCTGAAGGTATCCCATCTGCTGGTTCACTCCCCAAATAGCTACAACAGCCACAGCTAGGCCAGACTAAAGCCAGGAGAGTTTGGGATACAATTGGGATCTCCTCCACATGGATAACAGGGGCCCAAGTATTTGGGCTGCCACCTGCTGCCTCCTGGGGTGCACAAGAGCAGGAAGCCGGAATCAAAAGCAGAACTGAGACTGAAATCCAGGTACTCCAGTATGGAATGCATGTTAAATGCTGGTCTCCTTCTCTTCCCACATGAGAGATCTCCCAGCCATTTCCAAGACATGGCCAGTTCAGTTCCGACTGTCCCTCATGCACATGCAAAACCCACAAAAAAAAGCACAGCACATCTGGCAAGGGTCAGACCCTTGCTGACGCCAGGCAGCTTTCCCTCCCATAGACTTCCAAAATCTGTCTCAACCTCCATGCACCAATGCCAGGTACTGCCCAGACCCTCTGTTCAGCCTCTCAGCTTCATGGTCATCTCAGCCAACAGTTCCTCTGGATATGCAAGTCCTTGGAGTGACCCAACAGAATGAGATATTCTGTCATACTTAGTCACATGGACAAGCACGCGCCTAGACAGCCATAAGACTTGTCATAAGAGAAATAACACATCAGTGTCATGTGAGTAGAGAGGGGCTCCTAACAAGTGCTGGCTCTGGGTGAGCAGAATCCCCAAGGGGCTTCCTGGAGGAAGCCACACCAGCACTCCATCTTAGAGGAGAGAAGCAGCAAGTGCAAACTCAAGCCTGTTCATTGGCTTGGTACTGCATTTTAAGTTCTTGAATCATCTCTCACTGCTTTCATTCCCTTCCCTGCCCTGCCTGGGTTTCATAGGCTCAGGGCACTGGGGATTTGGGAAAAACGAATCCATGTGTGGTATGATCATGGCTGCATTTTTCCCTTCCTTTTATTTAATGTTTTAACACCAATAACATGAAGCCAGTTGTGTAACAACAACTAAAAATATGAAGCAAGAGTTTATTTCCCTCTGTTTTTGTGGTCTTCAAATACCCACGCTGGTGCTTCCAACTCAGTGCAACCAAAGGCCAGAGTTGAGTTTTCCAATATTTCACCCGTGGGACTCAATCGCAGATCGGTTCCTGGCAGATGGAGAAGGGCAGGCCTCCATCCAACCGACTGACCAACCGGAGGGCTGAGTTGGAGCTGTCCTGGGCTCAGCTGACAGGAACAGCAGCTGTGAGTCAAGCGTCTCCTTTACTGGGAAGTGGGTGTGTGTATGGCAGGCAGAAGGGAGCAGAGGAGGGAGAGGTGGGTTTGTCCTTAACTGATTGGAACAATCAAGTCCAAAAACATAGGAAGAGGGACCAGCGTGTACAGGTTCAATCACCACCGGTACCTCTGACGTCCCATATGAGAGCAGCAGTCTGAGTCTCAGCTGCTCCGTGTCCCATCCAACTCTCTGACGGTGGGCTCCTGGGGTTCCTGGCTCCTGATCTCAGCTTGGCCTAGCCCTGCCTATTGTGTGTATCTGGAGAACAAACCAGCAGATAGAGGATTCTCTCTTCTCTCTCTCTCTGTCTAGCTTTCAAACAAATAAATCAAATTTTCAAAGACATGTAGGAAAGAAACAAGTGGACATGTGCATGCCTATGGATGGGCGAGTCTGAAAGCCAGCATGTCCTTTTCTGACACAGAACCCAAGTCCCTGTGACAGTGTCCTATTTACCCCTGCCTAGGCCAGGTGAAGCCAATACCCTGGACTTTGTCACCAAGCGATGGTTAATAAGTCCAGTAGAAGGCTCAGAAAGATCCCAGGAATGGCACAGGCGTTTTGGAGGCAGCAGGTGGTGGCTCAGGCAGGTGTGTTTCTGCCACCCACTTGAGACACCCAGACTGGATTCCCAATTCCCAACCATTACAGGCATTTGGGAGTTGGCCAAAAGATGGAAGACCTAACTATCTACATGCCTGTATGTAGGCCTCCCAAATGACCAATGATAAAAATACTTAAAAAATAGATAACCAAATGGTGTGGAGAATCTGCAGTTCTGAGAATCTGAACTTGCCTCAGCAGGTGTTGGCTTCTACCCGTAATCTGATCCTAGCACCTTCTGTGGATTTCTGAGCAGAGGCCCAGGAGGCAGGGGCCACAAGGCACAACTCAAGAGATCAGCAGAGACCCTGCGGCCCCATGGCTGATCCTGACTTCCCTGGGAACTCAAAGCACTGGGACTGAACTCTCCCCGCTGGAGTTTCCCCTCCCGTACTTGATCTTCACGAGCCTGGCCAATACCCACAGTGACTGTGGCCAGGCATTCGACCCCTCTGACCTGTTCTCACCAGATGAGCTGCAGAGGAGCCAGCACCTGCTCCTCTCTGCTTATACCTGTGTACAGACCTCTTTCCCCGAGAGCCTGGCCAGCCCTGGCCTGCTCAGGTGAAGTTGTACAGGCCTCTCACCCACTGCCCCCCCCCACCACCTGACCTACTTTTTGTCATGTGTCTGAAGCTAGACAGGCTGGTCACAAGCCCGAGCACCTAACCTCATCCACTGTGTCCCAGACCTCCCTGTGCCCCAATTTCTCCAGCTGGGAATGAGACTAACAATCTGCCTCACAGGGTCCTGATGTAGATTACATGGATGAGCCACGTCCAGAGGTTAGTTTGGCACCAAGAGGGGACCCTGACCAGGAGGTCTTCCACAGAGCCGTGCTGCTCCGTTCCCCACCCAACATGTTCCCCATAAATTGTTTGCATCTGTGAGGCTGTATGCTTCTGTTTATTTGCTCTCTCCTACATTCCAGGGACACTTGTCTACCCTTCATCTTCAGTCTGTAGAACCACTGCTTGGCACTTGGTAAGGTCCTTGAGATAGACAATGTGTTTATAGAACTCTGTATCAAAACTGTTAACATGCAGGCAAGTTATTGAGCTTTACCTGCCTCCATTTATGAATCTGGAAAATGGAGTTGGGGCTATACCCTGATACCTCTGTGAGAATTTTACCTGGTAGCATTCGTGTATTCACACAGCTCAGCCCTTGGAATGTGTTGAGAGGCCATGGACGCTCATGCGGCGGTCCAGTCTCTGCCTAACTCCTTCAGGGCCTCCCCGACCAAGGCCAGGCTGGGCTGTGGGGCTGCTGGCAGCTGGCCAGGTGGAGGGCACACGTCACAGGCACTTCCCGGTCTGGTGCCGTCTTGCCCTGGGCAGCTGGAGCCTCCTCCCCCAGCCCCTTCCTATTGAGAGACACTGCCTGGGCCTGGAGCATTTGGGAGTGAAGGAGCTGAGCGGTGGGAACGTCTCCCTGCCCGGGTCCCACGCCACATCCTGGCCTTGGGGGAGGTGGACCCAAGGCCCAGACTTGCTTCCCAGCTATTCCCAGGCGGCCTGCTCTCCCGCCAGCCCAGTTGTGTGCTGCTTGAGTCGGAGGAAAGCTGCAGGGACAGGTCTGTCCTCCAGTATCACTATGCCCTGTCACAACACACACATGTATAGCCTCAGCCCTACAGCCCCCATGTCTCCAGGCCTTGGGGCAGGGTGTGTGAGAACAGAGGGCGTGTGAAGGCAAATGTGCATGGCATGGCCAAGTCACACAGCAGACACATAAAGGGCAGGGAGCCCGACCTGGGGCTGCTTGCGTGCCTGCAGCTTCTGGCTGTGTTGCCCTGCAGTCTACTTCTCTGTGGATCACCAGAAAGACAGGGAAACTGACAGCCCCTTAGACTCCAGCACAGATGGGGCGGATGGAGTGAATGGAAGCCGAGGTCTGCCACACGGCTTGCCCTATTTCCAGGATCACGTTTGAGTGTTAACTATGCACACACTGAACAGAGAAGTGGCCACAGCCCAGACCCTGCCATCTGCAGCACCCTCAGTTGGGAGTGGGTTCAGTCAGGGAGTGGAGGCTGTGGGAAGGGGCAGCTGTACCTGGGAAGAGTGAGGACAGCTGAGATGACTGTCTGCCTAGGAAGAGAAGGGCCAGACATGGGGCAGGTGTGGAGCTACCCCAGGCAGCATGGGAGTCAGGGGTCTGAGACAGGCCTTTTCCCACACAGGGGCCAGTTTAGAATGGCTCCAGGAAGAGGCCTGGCTCAGCTCCCATCTTTCACCTGCAGGGACTAAAGCCACAAGGATAGGGACCTGGTACTGTCTGTGTCCTCGGTACTTGAAGCCAGTCACAGTCAGGTGTGCATAGGCTCATGGATACATGGCTAAGTGGTACCCCCATCCCCAACACAGGGCCTGAGTTCAAGGGTCCAGCTTCCTGCTAGCAGCAGCAGTGATGGCTCAGGTACCCAGGTCCTCCCCGCTAGCTGGAGCCCCAGATTGACAGATGATACCACTCCAAATTTTGTGGGCATCTGTGGCATGAACAAGTGCATGGGAGACCTGTTGGTGTCTGTCTCTCGCATAAACACAATGAATTTGGCATTTTAAAATTGTGTGATTGTCTAAAAGCACAAACAAGCACCTGGAGAGAAAATCCTACTGACCCTGAAGATTCTTTGTTCTCATTTGACCCCACCGAGATCCACAAACATCACTGCTGCTTGGGTCCCTCAGCCAGTGCGGGAAGTGCCACAGGCCAGAACTCACGCTGTGCCATGCAAGGCACCTCTCAGGCTCCAGCACCAGAACAAACAGGGCTCTGTCACCCAAAGTGCTGGCAGCTGCCCCTCCACAGCCCCCCTCCTTCTGTGCACCTAGGGTACAGCCACCAAGAATCACATGCCACCATGGACAATGGCCAGAAAGCCCGGACAGTTGGCACCAACGACCACAGCTCAATACTTACTGAGAAACTGATTGTGCTGTACAAGTTACCCACAGCAAGTCTCGGGCATACATGTTGGCCTGTCTGCACACCCTACGTGGAACATGCAGCCCCTCCCTAGGTGCCAGCCATGAACCGCAGTGATGAGAAGACACAGAGTAGAAAAATCCATGTAGACACCATGGCTGGCTTTGGGCACCCCACACAACACTAGTCACCTGCTTTCCTTTTCAGGGGAAGTTGGTAAAGAGGATGCACCCCCTGGTATATCTGGGTTTCATTTGTTCTATATTCATTTGTTCAGTTAATACTGGGTGAGAACTTCCTGGGCACTAGATTCTGTCACTGGGGCTGGACTGTTCAAAGGTTTGTGTTCGCTTCAGAATTCATGACACATTTATTCCCCATGGCTACGGTAGTAGTGGGTAAAGCTCCACCTGTGAATGGGTTAGCACCTGAAGAGGCCTAAGGACAGCTAGCATGGGCCCTCCTAACCTTGGGTCCCTTCTGGTCACACGAGGACACAGGAACAAGGCACCATTTTGGGGCCTCACTAGACCCCAGTCCTGCTGGAGCTATGGTCTCCTACTTCCTGACTCCAGAACCACAAGAAGTCAGATTTTGTTGTTTGTGGATTACCTAATTGATATGTTAGAGCAGCATGATTGGATGGAGGCAGACTAGGAATATACAATGGACCCTTTAGCTGGTGGCATGGCGGAAGTTCCTAGCCTAGTAAGAGTGACACGGAACAGGGGTTTTCAGGTAGGATGCTGTGCAGCAACAGAGACTGGGGTAGGGGTTGGGACAGCTCAACCACCTCAAGTTGGGGGAAAGGGAGGGCCTCCAGAAACTACACCAAAGCCACAATGTTGGAAGTGCATCCTGAGGGATGGCAGCCCAGGGGTGGGAGGGGGGAATACCAGGTAGGAAGCAGTGGGTGGCAGGAAGGGTGAGAGGCAAGAATGTGAAAGATGCAGTAGGCAGGAGGCACAGGTACCCTGAAAAGTCATCCAGGCAGGCACTTGAAGGAGGACGCCAGCCTCCTTGGGTTCTGAACCTGGGTTTGGCACCTACCAGGAAGAGATTCTGTGCTCAGGCCAAGCTCAAAGAGCAGTTCCCTCCACACGGATGAGGTGCTGGGCTGCCATCTGCACAGAGACCCCAAAGGAAGGCATCAGGCAACATCCTTCAGCTTCTCCCCATCACACCAGGCACAGAGTCATCACTACTGGCCCACACCCAGGAGGCAAGGAAGGAGGCCCGAATACTTGCCATCCACCCAAAGCCATGCATCAGACTCTAAAATGACTGCCCCTGCCTTCCACTCCTGCTGACCGGCAAGTCCCTCTCCTGCCAGGGAGGGAAGGGTATCAGCTCCTCCACACCCTGACACAACCTCAGGGACTCCCACACCACTGTGGGGAGCCGTAGGAAGCTGAGAACTGGACCATTTTGCAGGTAAGAAGTGGGCCACTTGCCCTAAGACTCACAGCAAACACGTGACACAGCCTTGAATGGAATCTCACCCTGAACCTCACAGCCCAGAGCTGCAGCCTTCCCCATTGTACCCCAGCAACAGACAGATCTGGATTCAGTTCTTGGGCTCTATTAGTTTCCATGGAAGACAGAGCATGCAGGAGAAACAAGCAAAACAGAACACAATACAAGACAGAATACAAATGAAAACTCTCCAAAAGTCATAGCCAAGATTTGTCAGTGATCCCTGCTGGGCCTCCTGCAATGTGGCCTGCCTTCCCATGGAAAAGAACTCACCACTTGTCCCAAGTTTCATCTTGCAGGTTCCCTCTATGGTCTGAGATGCACTTAGCAACCCCAGAGCTGCTGTGTGCTGAGGTGTCACTACAGGAACCTGAGGTCGGACACCATCATTATCACCTGCTCACCATCAGTGTACTTTCTCATATCTCACATCTAATATTCATGTATCTTTCCTAACTGTAGAGTATAAACAACCCTCACATCTAGGGAGAAAAATCATCAGGAAAAGCTAAAAGCAAGGGACTGGTATAGTGGGGGAATAAGCTAAGCCTCTGCCTACGGTGCCAGCATCTGATATGGGCACAGGTTCAAGTCCTGGCGGCTTCATGTTTGATCTAGGTTCCTGCTTATGGCCTGGGAAAGCAGCAGAGGATGACCCAAGTTCTTGGAACCCTGCACTCATTTGGTAAACCCGGAAGAAGCTCCTAGATCCTGGCTTCAGAGTCCCTCAGCTCTGGTTGTTGCTATTTGGGGAATGAACCAGCAGATGGAAGATCTCCCTTTGTCTCTCCCTCTTTCTCTGTAAACCCTTCATTTCCAATAAAAAATAACTTTTTTAATGGCTCAGTGGCTAAATCCTCACCTTGCAAGCACCAGCATCCCATATGGGCACTAGTTTGTGTCTCAGCTGCTCCACTTTCCATCTACAGCTCCCTGCCTGTGCTCTGGGAAAGCAGTAGAAGATGGCCCAAAGCCTTGGGATCATGCACCAATGTGGGAGACCCAGAAGAAGCTCCTAACTCCTGGCTTCAGGTCAGTCTAGCTCTGGCGATTATGGCTATTTAGGGAGTGAACCAGCAAATGAAAGATCTTTCTAAAAAAATAAAAATAAAATAAAAGGCTGGAAGCCAACCAGCCTACCTGATGCCCAAGGATCCAAGAATCTAGAAGGATCTGGGCAGCACTGGGGTCTGTTCTCCGGAGAGAAGATTACCAGCCAGCCACAAGCAATGCCTCAAGGACACAGTGGGGACCACAAAGAAAGAGAGAGAGAGAGAAGTTAAGGCACAGGGGCTTCCTGTGAGCTAGAGAGAGAGAGAGAGAGAGTGAGCAAGCTTAAGACAGAAGTCCCCATGGCTCCTCTCAGGCCACAGAAATGGTCACCTCTTGGAAGACTCATTTTCCCAAAGTAGTCCCAGGCACTCACTAAGGTGACTTCATCCCATGAGTGACAGAGCCATAAGCACCCGCTTTCAAATGGCAAGGACCCTTGAGAGTTCCAGGATCCAAGGAGAACTCAGAAGCCCACCTATGACCGGTTACTCAGATGAGCTGTGCCCCCATTCTAAGGACTGGGTGTCCAAGGCTTTCCTCCCCAGTTTCAGCAGCCACTCATCATGGGCTTGTTACTTCTCCAAGTAGCCTTTCTGGAGAGGCAGATCCCCAGTGGGAGAGCTGCTGCAGGGGGGGAAGGGAGGCATGCCAGGCTCACAGAGCCAGGTACACACTCTGTATTGTCTGATATTTACCAGCCCTCCTACTCCAGTGGCAAACCTGACATCCAGCATCAGCCCCACTTTCCATTACAGTCAGGAAGCTCCCAGGGCCCAGATCATTGATCCTGGCTCCTGGCAACCGCAGAGCTGGGCTGGGTATCTATCTCTCATACCCCATTCTGCCCATGAAGCACCAGGACCACTATATGCAGTACTCAGCCAATGAACTACAGAGAACTGTGCCCAGGGCAGGGACATGGGTCCCCAGAAAGTGCCTAGGGTACATGCTCAGCACAGTTAGCAGGGTGTAATGGAGCCTATCCCACACCCCCCACCAGAGACTGCCTGCCACCTGCCCTCTACCATCTAGGATGAAGGCCCAGCATCTCCTCTCTGGCACCCCAGAGGGCAGGCGAGTTGATGGGAGGGTAAATCCGTGCATGCACAGTCAGGTGCAAGAGTGTGTTCCCAGGGCAGAACAGGACTCCTTCCCCAAAGGTGTAGTAGACTCTGGTTCTGACCTGAAACTAGCATCAAGCCTCTGTGTGATGAGCTGCCTACCTGATTGTGGCTCCCCTTTGGCAGGTGGAAGTTGGTCCCCTGTGCCACCTCCAGAGGCCAGCCCCAAGTCAGCTGGCATGACTCTCATCCCATAGCTGGACAACTGAAATAGTTCAGCCCCTGAAAGTCTGGGGGGTCCCCAGGATACCTTATGTATCTCTGTTCCTGGTGCTGGTCCATGGGCCTCTCCCCAGGATCTTTACACATCCCTAAAGCACTCTGGGTGGGAAGGAGGCACAGAAACCATGCTGGACACTCCCCCAGCTCTGGGATAACAGCTTCCATAGCAGTTCCTCAGGCTGAGAAGTCACAGCAAGGGGCTTGGCAGGGAGTGCCCTAGCATAGCCCATCCTGCTGACAGGAACTGGGGACCTCTCTCACACGAACACAAGTCTCTCTGTCCTCACATTGCACTACCATCTCCATCAGGGATCGAGGATTTGTTTTCCTAATGAACAAAAGCCTAACATCAAATTCCAGGAGCTGGCAGGGGCCTGGCCTTCAACAACTGCTAGGGAAAAAAAAAATTTTTTTTTTTTGCTTTGAAATCTGGCTCTGCCATACCCTGTGTTGGGTGTCAAAACAAATAGGGACACTGGATCATGGGGCATAGAATGGGGCCAGTGCCCGCTCAGGTTACAGAGCCTGTGATGGATTTAGCTCCAGGATGTATCAGTGTCTGACAGGTGAGGAGATGCGGAACTCCCTGAATGGCACAGCTGGCCCCTCAACAGCCGGGTGCTGCTGCACAGTCTCTAGGGAATTAAAGGAGACGCAAAGGGTTGAGGCCAACTATATTCCATAGGGATCTGCTGCCTTGCAAGGCCAGAGATGCAGGTATGACAGGCACCAGAGAAAACCGAATCCTGTCCTTGAGGAAATGGGTTCAGGATAACTTGTTGGTGTAACATAGTTCACTCACCAGGCATGCACCAAGAGATGGAGTCACAGAGCACAGGAGGAAGCCTCAGGATCAACAAGAGTTAAAGGATGGGCAATTGTGGCAGGACATGAAGAGGGACTAGCTGACCTGGACAAGAAATCAAGCTTAAAAGCAGAACAGGACGCACAAGGAGGAAGAAGGGAGGAGGATGGACATGGCAGGTGGAGAGACCACAGAGACGAGGCCTGGGAAGCATGGAAGAGACAATTGTGTTCAAGGAACACAGGCAGTATAGTGTGGCAGGAGAGCTTGGTTTCCAGGGTCACAAGAAGGTCTGTGCCAAAAGGTACACCTGCAAGCACACAAGGAGTGGCACCATCATGCTCAAGCTTTAGGCAGCCCACAGGAATAAAGGAACTACTATAGTTCATCTTTCATCAGAGGCCACCTCCGTTCACATCAGGGTGGCACACTATGGCTCAATAGCCCAACCTGGCCCACCACCTCATTGGACTCCAGCCTCGTGGAGTGTTGTGGCTGCTTTGGCATCACAGGGGCAGAGCTGAATGGCAGAAACAGATGAGGTGGCCCTCAGCATGGGAATATCAGCTGTGTGGGAGCCTTGCAGAAGATATTGACGACTCCTATCACCAAAGGGCAGGGTGGGGTCTGGAACAAAGAAGCCGTCCAGGGAAAGCTATCCTGGAGCATCCCACCAAAGTCCTCTCTGGGCAGACCCTCAGCAGCAGCAGCAGGCGACGACACAGGAAAGGAGGCCCAAGCTCTGCGTCCCCCAGCTGCAGCCTCTGCACGGGTGACCTACAGAAGGCCGTTTGCCCACCACAAGGGCTAAGGCACAAGGCAAGCATGATGTGTCCTGGTTACCCTAAGTGGCAGGGGTAAAGTTACAGCAAAGATGATACCCCAGCCTTCTCACTGGGTAGCCTTGCCCTGGGGGAGGTGGGAGGCTCTGAATAGGCAGAGGGGACATCCCACTCTGGGAAGGGCCGATATTGTGGGGAGGCCCATCCTCACCTTCTCCAGCCTCAGAGCAAGCTGTCCACTCACCTACAGAAGGCAGGAGAGGAGCACTGAGGTACGGCAGGGCTCCAGGCTCCTAGCCCAAAGACCTTTCTTCTCCTGATTCGCTGGATCCTCTCCCAGTCTCTGGTCTGGGTCCACTCTTACCATCCAACCTCTCGGTGTCAGGCATCAACCTTCGAGCTGCCCAACCCAGTTGGGGACAGTCCCTCTGGTCAGAGGGGAGAGACTGTCACACCATGTGCTCCTGACATACTCTCCCAGCTCCTGTGCCTTCCTACAGTAGAATCAGTGCAGTCCTTCCTCATCTTTGGTACTCCAGGCCTTCCAAGCATGCAAGGCTGAGCCCAGTTTAAGAAACAAAGCATTAAAAGTTAAACACTATCATTTGAGGACACTGCTCACTGCCAGCTCGCACCAAAATGCAAACTTGGGGACTAAAATCTCCTGCCAATGGGAGGTTCTATGTGGTCATGGCCACGATGCAGAATTTTTAGATTATTATTAAAACGAAAAAAAATGAAACATTTTTCAAGGGAGAGAATGTTCTGAAGCAGGACTCACAGATGTGGGAGAAGGTGGACATTCCCACACAAGGGCCCGGCATGAAGCACTCCAGGTGGGAATGCAGGCCCAGGCAGAAGTTGGGCCCAATGTCAGTTTTCCCAGTCTTGGTCTTAGTTGCTCCACCAGGCACATGCTGGGCTGTCAGCTGCACGCTGTTGAACATATGAACACATGGTCGAAGGAAGGAATAAATGAAGGAATGGAGCAGGCTGTGCCCTGGCTGTGCACTTGGCTAGCTCCGTGTTTCCTAGGAACGAGACATAATCTCTGAACCTCTCTGTCTCCATCTGTAAAAATCTCATAAAAGTATTGATGACTCAAGGAATTTCTGCAAGAATTAACAGAGGGTAAGCCCTTGACACAGCAACTGGGGAATTCAAAATAATGGAGTAAATGGGTTCTACTCTGGTTCCTTTTCAAAAATGGTTTTCAGCACACATCCAACGCATCTTTCAGGTGGCTCTCCCTATCACCCCACCCCCGTTTCCATCAAGACCCTCTGCATTGTGCTAAACCTCAGACATGAAGCCTGGCACCAGCACGAGCACAGAATACAGCTGTCACAGCCGAAGCTAGCAGAAAGCTCCACGTTCTGAAACCCTGGCCTGGGGGAAAGCACAGGAGCTGAGGCTGCAGCTCCATCCTGCTTCCAGAGCCGGGGTTCACCACGCCCCTCCCACCTACTGGCACCATCCCACTGCACCTGGCATGCAAGGCCAGGGAGCTCATTGTGTCCACGTCACAGGAAGTGGAAAGGGGAGGGCCAGGTGCTACGTGAGGGAAGGTGCTGGCTCAGCCCCACCGACCTCTCCCCTCAGTCCTCCCCCTTCCAGCTCTGGGCAGCGTGGGCCTCCCCTGAGGCTGTGTTCCCAGGCCTCTGCGCTAACAGACGTTCCTTTATTCCCTGCCCTTGGCAGAGCTGCCTCCTCCCACCACAGCTCATGGGCAAGGCCAAGGGCACAACACAGACCTTTTAGGGTCTGGGGAACAAGCCCAGCCTGGTTAGTCGCCTCACCCCAGGGGGAAGAGGAGTAGTCTTGAAGCTGCCACTTAGGCAGAGTCACCAATCCAGGCTTCACCATCTGCCTGCAAATGTCACTTGACCTTTCTTCACAGCCACCTTTGACCACGCCGAGTTTTTCCCCAAATGAGGGAAAAATCTGACATCCGTCCCTCCCCGGACTGCACGTCTTGGGCCAGGCTCCAGCTGTGTCCAGATGTCAACCCTCAGCTCCCTGCCTCAAGGGTGACAACTGCTAGGAAGAGGAGTCAGGGTTATCCCCCTTCCCCCGCAGCCCCAGTCTCACCGCCTACCCACTGGGGATCCCGGGCCTCCCCTCCATCTGCTCCTTCTCACATTGCCCTGTCAGATCCTCGTTGGCAAATAATAAAACCAAGTAAAATCACCACCACTCAACCCCAACGCTTGCCTTCATAGTCCCCAGAGAACGCAGTGCAGGTTCCTCTCACTTACCAAGTTCATTCGCTACTTTCCAACTTTCTTTTAGCGATCCTGCGCTCAGTCCTCAAGAATGAGCTTCTTAAGTCCCCAAGCCCAAATGGGGTGGTGGCAACCCAGGGCCGCCGCAGTGGAGGGTTGCAGACAGGGGGTCCTTCCGTGGGCATGGATTCCTGGGGGGTGTGCACCTGACTCGGAGCAACACCTTGACACTGGGGACTCTGCTGCTCCCAACAGCCCAGAAGGGTTCCAGCTGCAGTAGCCCTAACACTGAGCCCAGTAGAAACAGAGAGGGGGCAGGACTGGCTGGCCAGCTGTGCTGCTGTGTTTCTTAAAGGGACAGCCTGTGCTGCAGCGGAAATGCCAGCAGGGATGGAGAGAGGAGCCTGGGGAGCCAGCATTTTCCAGGGAAGAGCTCAGAGCAAGCTCCCAGACCCTGGGCCCCTCACAAGCTTGACCCTGAGGATTTAGATATTCACCCGCTCTCCTGACCAGTAAGACACTGGAGCAGCAAGACCCTTCTCTTTCCCTTGTCCTGGTCCCATTCCAGAGGGCAGCAGCACAGTGACCAGTCACAGATATTCCAGAAGGAATGACGTGACTGCGCAGAGGGCACCCTTTCCCAGTGCTCTAAGTGGAGAGATTCTGGTAGACACCCATAGGAATTTGGGAACTGTTATTCCTCTTTTTATGGTTATTCCCATTTCAGAAATAAGAAAAAACTGAGGCCTCAAGAATGATAAGCTAAGAATTGAACAGGAGCTCCAGCGCTAAGCCTACTCTGGAAGAGTCCCAGGAAACTTCACCACATCTGTCTTTCAGTGCAGCTGGGGCACCTGCCAAGATCAGGTTCTCACCTCCGAGATGGCAACATTCAAAGCAGGCTGTCTGGTCCTGCAAATGCCTCTCAGAGCTGATACCCATCTAGTCTCTGAGGGGGCTAGGATCACTTGAGTCTTTTTCTTCATCTTTATGGTTTTGCTATTTTGACCACATTATTAAATGAGTGGTTATTCTTTATTAAGAGAAAAGAGCATGAAGTTTGCGCATTCTCTCCCACCCAAATATCTCAAACAATGAAGACCAGAGCAAGCAGATGCACACGTCCCAGATGGAAGCTCCAAGAGTAGTGCCAGGATGAATAGGACAGTGCAGGAAACACTGTGGCTGAATCTATTTGAGTTCAACATCGCCTGTTATAGACTAGGAGACAGGTTAGAAGTAAAATGAAAGCAAAAGCTTTTTCTGTTTGCCAAAAAGGAAATAAAACATCTAATTAAAAACTTCAAATGCACACAGGAATTCATGACTTGACCACGAACGCCAGCTCTCCTGCCTCCCAACAGCCCTCCTCCCAGTGGCCTGGCCAGATACCAAGGCTCACGTGATTTATGCATTTGGGGCCCGTCTCAGTGGACTTCTTCTCCCTCTTCCTGTGAAGGTGACATCTCTCAAGACCAGGTTCATTGCCACTGCTGCCCTGAATCCTGTCTCCCGCACAAGCTGCATCGAAGCTCTGTCCTCCGAGTTCCCACAAGTTCTGCCCTGTGTAGCTGACAGACAGAATGCTTGTGTGGCCTGGGAACTCTCCATCAGATGTGTGGGTGTTAGGAGTTGGGGTTTTTGACAGGTGATAGGTCATGGGGGCAGAGCTTTCACAAATGGGGCCCATGTCTTTCTCAAAGCATTCCACAGTTCTGCCCCACCCCTTCCTCCAGGGAGGAATATACTGAGAAGAGGCCCCCAGCAAGGGAGCCTCTCCCAGGCCCCGATTTGTGTAATTTTGACCTTGGACCTTCCAGGTTCCATCATCATGAGCTATAAATGCTTCTTAAGCCACTGGGTCTGTTTGGCTGTATCAGTTCAAACTAACAAAACTGCTAGAACCTTCTACCAGAGTTGGCAGCACACTGTACTCCAATAAATTCAATGTCTTGGTTCACTCATCTAGCACCAAAAGTAATTTGTGGAGAAAGCAGACAGAGGATGACAAGAACAATTAGGACTGTGGATGGTTTTCCAGACATGGCCTCAAATGTCATCTCATTTGACGGGCCGGGGTAGGTTTCAGTCAGGTCAAATGTGAGCTTGGGAAGCAGCAGCATCTAAGGGCCTTGACGTGGTCCTTTAGGAGTGAGTCTTGCCCACATGGCCTCTTGTGCAGCAGGACCAGGCAGTTCCCACACCTTGCTCCTACCCTGTGCCTGCCTCTTAGTGCTCTGACCCAACGTGGCCTTGCCCTGAGCCCTTCACCCCCAGCCAGGAAGAGGACCTAGGGACATGGGGGTGACACTTCTCAATCGGTATGCAGGGAATGCTTCTAGTTAGAACCCAGAACTATCCTTCCAGTTTTATGGCAGGACACCCTGACACAGTCCCACCTTCGGGCAACAAAATGGCCACTCCATAACCCCTACTGAAGTCACCAGGAAAGCGTGTGAGCCAAAGAAGCTGGAAAGCAGTTTTAGGATTACATTGCTCAAACTGCCTCCCAACCCAGGACAGCCAGGAAACACAACATCACCACCCCCTAGTCCACAGTAGAGAGATGCAGCACAAACACGGAATGAGATGGTGACAAAATGACAGCTGGCTCTCCAACACTTTCCAGGGAGTCTGATCCAAGCAAGAAAAAAAGAAAACATCAAAGATTTGCATTCAAAGGAAGTAACAAAGGTCAAGTTAATTAACAGGGCATTCTTCAACAACCATAAAAAGGATCCCTCTATGGGACACTACATGCAGAAAGCAGTCAAAAGAAGCCCAAGGCCCGGTAGCAGCATTCAAATGGAGTCACACTGGGGACCAGGTTTGCCAAATCTCACCTTCTGTGAGCTTGCCTGTAAATACAGCCATCATGTGGGCCTACTTCTAAGCTTGATTTGGCCTTAATTTAGCACAATACATGGACTATGACCACCCAGCAATCCCATCTTTCACCCTGGGACAAAATCACTTGCAATGGCACTTGTGCTTGGTGCTTAGGCAACCATTGTTGGTCCCCACTCCATATTCCAGGTAGAGTGTACTTCCTGGCCACTTGCATTTGGGAGAGACCATGCAGCAAACTCTGACCTTTGAGCCTAGTAGAAATTCAGTGTTGTGATGGGGGATTCACAGCTCAACCTGCCTGCATCTCAAACATCTTAGCTGGCTCCTACAATCCTGTGAACCAATTCCTTCAAAACAAACTCAGGGAGAAAGACCGAAAGGGAACCTGCCATGGAGAGCTCCAGTACAAAGCTCCTAAGTAGGGTGGGCAGCATTCCTTCTGTCCATTCTCCCAGCCTGTGCTTCTGGCAGAGTGGAACAAGTGCAGCCCTGAGAGCTGGATGACACAAGTGAAAAAACCTTCTGTTTCATGTGCCTAGACTTGGGAGAGGTCTGTTACCAAGCATGGTCTGCCTTCTACCAACTAGGACACAGACTGTGCCCTCTAGGCATGGGAGGCTGGGGTATGAGGAAAGAAATCTGGAAAATTACCGGAAGCATATGAGGATTCAAATCCAGTCTCCCCTGGGAGTGCCAGAAGTATGAGCTCTGGCTCCAGTTGCACAGCTTCTCCCCCATCTCTCTTGAGAACCAGGACTCAGCCACAGTTGCACATATGCATCAAAGGTACAATCTCACTGGCGAAACTTGCCTAAAATGTTCACAGTTCCACCAAGGAATCTGACCTGAGTCTCGAATGGGAGACTGTCCAAAGAACAAAAGTTTCCACTACGGCAAGAAGAATGCTAAACATGATTTGAGGGGGAAAAAAAAAAATCTCTCAGTAAGAGAAATGATCTGATGAGTATTTATAAGCCAAAAACCAAAGGCCATTCCCTAGTTCTGGCGAGGCTTACTGTTGCCTCGGGAGGGTCAGGAGGGTGGGAAGCGTCCTGGAAACAGAGTCAAGGGCCTTAGCTCAGATGCAGGTGAGCAGAGCATGGAGCCCTGGAGGAAGGAGAGGGTGCAGTGGTGAAGACTGTCCCTAGCATGCTAGCATGGTGTCAAAGCTGTAGACACTGCTGCATCTTCCTGTTCCATGGATAAATCCAGCCCTCTGACCTTAAATGCATTCCAGAGGGAAGCTCCAGGGTGGAATAAGATGTGATGGACTTATGGGAAGCGTTCTGCTCAGCTAACTTTCAACTGCTAGTGGTTTCTCACCCCAACTCCCAACCCTCACTCCCAGGGGACATTTGATAGTGTCTGCAGGTGTGTTTTGTTGTCACAGGATGACAACGTTGGAGAGAATCAAGATGGTGGAATAGGGTAAGGACACATTAAAACAGAGAAATGTTAGCCAGTGCAAAGCAGAGAGGGCACATTCCAGGCAAAAGGAGAGGACAGAACAGCAGAGAGGTAACTGGAGACTGACAGACACAGGAAAGCAGCAGACAATGATGCAATGTTGTAGTGACTGATACCCTATTTAGAGAGTGGCAATTTGAACTGCACCACCAGCCAAACTCCACCAGCAACCAGGTGGGAAGGGACTTTTCACCAGGGGAGCTCAGCAGGTGAACCCAAAGAATTGCCCATAGTGCTGGTCTGTTTGATTTGACCAAGAGCAGAGACAGAGCAGCAGATCCCAGACGGGCAGTGTGGGAACAGGGTGGATTTCACAACCTTGTCCATTCCCCAGAGCCATATCGGGAGCCATTTAGTTTAAGGAGGCAAGGGCTATGGGGCAGGACTGCACTGAGCTGGGAGTGAACTGATTTCTGACTCAGTGAACTGCAAAACCATGGCATCCTACAGGTTTCACCCAAGATAGCTCCAGGTAGCCCTCAGATGTGACAGAACTCTAGTAGTGGCACATCAAGTGCCATTTCGTACAGTGTAGCAAATTTAAAACTCCGGAGACAACAGTGAGCTGCGCATGCACTGAGCTCGCCTAATTCAGTGCATTGCACTGGTCCCACAGGAAAATACTGACCATGGCACCATATGGGTCAAAATAGGTCTGTGTGGCCCTCAGACGTAATGGCTGACAGCTTCTGGCAAGATCAGCACTACCAACAACTTAGCTACATAGGACACCTGGCGTCTCCCTAATCCTGGGAACTGTTCCAACTGGAAGTGGGAGAAAGGTTGCACAGACAACAGTGCAGCCTCAGCATGGTATCACAGGAGGTGGTGAGACTGGTAAGGCAGGAGCTGAGGCTACGGAGTTCTTTGTGGAAATCTAACATAGGAACCCAGACCTGGGACTTGCTGGAGGGAGTGGTACAACTGACTGCAAACAAAGAGTTGTGTGCCAACTGCAATAAGTAAAAAGAAATTATGGACCTGTGGGTGACAGCTTAGAAACCTGTCCCAAGAAGAAGATTCTGCTAACCAGAAGTACAATGACTAAGAGCAAAAGAAGAGACAAAGGCACAATGATTATTACTGAAGTCTCTCCTGCAAAGGAACAAAAGCTTACGCCAGCCTCAGAGTTAACTGAGGAAGACATCGAGAAAATGGGGGCTACTGAATTCAGAACACTTGTTATAAAGCTTCTTATCAACAGCGAGAAGCATGTAAAGCAGGCATTCAAGGAATTCAAGGAATATGTCACATTGGAAATCAATCAAATGAAAGCTGATATATCAGAAATGAAGAATACAGTGGAACAAATTAAAAGTATAGCGGAGCATCTCCAAAATAGAATGAAGGAGGCAGAAGAAAGAATCTCAAAATTAGAAGATATTTCGTGTCATCAGGGGGAAACAAACAAAAAGCTGGAAGCAGAGCTGGATCAGGCCAAAAAAGTATTCAAGAATTAAAAGACACTATTAAAAGGCCAAATATAAGAGTTATGGGAGTCCCACACGGTGCAGAAGGAGAAGCTGGGTTTAAAAATTATTCAATAAAATAATAAGGGAAAATTTCCCTAATCTATAGAAAGAATTGGAAAACATCCAGGAGGGCCACAGAACTCCCAACAGGCTTGATCAAAAGCAATCTTCACCATGACACATGATAATCAAGCTCTCTTCCATTAAACATAAGGAAAAGATCCTTAAATGTGCATGTGCAAAAACTCAACTGACACATAAAGCAATGCCAATTAAACTCACAGGAGACCTCTCACAGGAAACTCTACAGGCCAGAACAGAATGGAGTGACATATTCCAGATTCTAAAAGCAAAAAACTGTCAGCCCAGGATAATGCACCCAGCAAAACGTTGTCTTTGAAAGTGAAATAAAATTCTTCCAAAGAAAAAAGAATATGCCTCTTCCAAACCTGCCCTACAAATGATACTTAAAGATGTTCTCGACAGAGAAAAGGAATAGTGTCCACCCAAACCAAAGACTAATGTGAAGAATATCCAATAAAATAACAGAAGACTAAATCAATGAACAATTCATTGCTAAAATAACAGGACGAAATTACTACTCATTCATATTAACCCTGAATATAAATAGCTTAAACTCAATCAAACGTCATAGATTAGTAGACTGGATTAAAAAACAAGGCCCATCTATTTGTTCCCTATAGGAGACACATTTTAGCAAACATCAGCCAAAACTATATCTCATGGATTGTGATTTTTTTGTTTCACCTGTTCAAAACATTTTCTACTCATTATTCAGTGACTCATAGATCATACAATAGCATCATTTACTTCAAGAAGGTTCTTGGTTTTCTTTTTCATTTCTTCAGTGACACAATAGTCATTCAGTAGCATGTTATTTAACTTCATGGTGTTAATTTCTTTTGCTTCCTGTTGATTTTGTTTTGTGGCTTTTCATTTAAGGGGATGTATAGTAACTGTACAATGGAGACTATCATATCCAGATGTGAGGATACAATGCAGTATACATCTCTACATCCAAACAAAGATAGACTCCCAATGAAACTGTTCACTATATCTTGACAATTGGATGCTGGACTCTCTCCAATTGCCCATGCCCGCAATGATGGGCATATGACTGTGTAGGAAGAGCTATATAATAGTAATGATATAGAAGAACTCAGTGGGGCAGCAGGGGAGGGAGGGAGGAGGAGACCAGGGAAGAGGTAAGGGAAATCCCAGGGCCTATTGAACTGTATCATAAAATCATAATTAAAATTAAAATTTTTAAAAGGAGGACATTAGTGGAACCTCCTGGGTAGAAGGAATACCACGAAGCATCTTATAGTGCCCAGGTCAGATCAACTCCAAAGAATTGTCTGAGCTAGTACCAAGATTGACAAAAATCCTAGTTGAGACTTAAACTTTGGTAATAAGGGTGCGATAGTTCAGAACAAAGAGCAGGCAGGTCATTTATAACAAAATAGCCTCAAGGGGAAGGCCAAACAGATACTTACACACACATAGAACTCTGTGTATCGTGAAACATTTGTGAGACTTCCAAAAGTTCAGAAAATACAATAAAAATATTGATATTGGTGTGAAAGGTTTTAAACGCATGCATGCAAGAGGTCTTCTAACCTTTTTTAATGGAAATGTGTATTATTTAAAGAACTATGGGGTAGGTACGTAGCATTACATCACAGTTCAAGCCTTTTGCACCACTTGCAATGTCTGCCCCCCATATCAAATTGCCTAGCTTTAAGTACTTGCTCCACAAATTCCAGCTTCCTGCTAATGTACCCTATTGAGCAGCCAGTGATAGATCAAGGAGTTTGGTCTCTGTCATCCTGGCGGAAAACCTGAATTGAGCTTTTAGCTACCAGCTTCAAGCTGCCCCATCCCCAGCTTTTGCAGGTATTTGGACCAGCAGATCAGAGGAATTGTTCTGTTTTAATTCTGCATTTTCACAATTTTTTGAAGTGCCTTCTCTCTCATAAATCCAAACTGGCAGTACCACCAAAACCTCTCACCTGATAGGAATCAAACTGCCCATAAATCACACTGCTACTCTGTTCCTCTGGTAGCGGACTCCAGCTGGAGAATCAGCTAGAAGGTCCGTTACTTAGAAGTTAGCTTTAGTTGTGCCAGCGGGGAGCTGGAGGACTAAGATGGCAGAATGAGTCTGATCAGAAGGGGTGTTTGTTTGTCTAAGTCGCTGGTGAGCATGCAGGCAGAGAGGGGGAACTTAGAACAGGGTTGGCCAAGGTCACATTGCTTGCATTATTACATAAACACCTGCTTTCTTCAAGTGTACTGTGTTCCTTCTTTAACAGAACTATGTTCACAAAGTGTGTGTGTGTGTGTGTGTGTGTGTGTGTGTGTGTAAATCACAACACAGGAGCTGAATTCCACATCTTGGATAATGCAATACAAGAAAGTCAGTTTGCATAAAACTATTCCAACCACAGCTCCCACATACCACAGGCTTTCCACGCACCAGGCCCTGTTCATGTGCTCAACAGCCTCACTGACAGCTCCCAGCCACCCTATGGGTCGGAGAATGTCATGACTTCCCTCAACAGGGACAAGATGTCCAAGACAAAGGATGTTAAGCCACTCACTTAGACACTCTGTCCAACAAGTGAGCCTTGAGGCAGAATTCAAATCCAAGTGATCTGTGCAGCTCCAGGATCCACGTCCTCAGTCCTTGCCATGCTCTGCTTGTGAGCCAGGGTGGAATGATAATCCTAACCAATTGGGAGAAAATAGAACCAAGATTCAAAGGTGACATGAAAACCACTAGCCACCTTCTTTTACCCTGGAACATCTCCACCAGGCTCACATGGGTAACAGAGTGATCAGGGAGCTTGCGGAATTGCAAACTACAGGGCTGTAGCCCGAGTTTGACCCAGGACCATGAGCACAACTCTCAGATTCCTGCCTGATGCTGGTCCTAGAGTTTCTGCCATGGAGCTCCTCTATAGCCACTGCATTCTGCTTGCAGGGACAAGGCTCAGCTTGGATACTACAGGTCAGGATTCCTCCAAGGACCATCGGGCATTTTCTGATGCCTGGAATTCTCACAGGCTGAGCCTGATGGGACCAGAGGAGGGCAGGCAGTGCTGGAGGTAACCCAGGAGGAGCCTGGGAGTAGCAGGCTTGCTGAAATCTGCTAAAGACCCACTCCAGAGAGCAGGGGTTAGCCAAGGGTGTCCCCTCCCTCAGAGAACGTGATTT
Source organism: Ochotona curzoniae (assembly GCF_017591425.1). Classification (NCBI taxonomy): domain Eukaryota; kingdom Metazoa; phylum Chordata; class Mammalia; order Lagomorpha; family Ochotonidae; genus Ochotona; species Ochotona curzoniae. The sequence goes on along the minus strand of NW_024466004.1, from coordinate 5,512,782 downwards.
ATTTAGATGAATGCCCATTCTGAAAACTTCTGTGAGGCCACCCAGTCCCTGGCTCTTGGGTGATTCCACCCAGAAAGTCTTGGCAGCAGGTGTGCAGGCAGCAAGCAGCCTCGGCCGGAAAGCTGGACAGGACACCAGCTGAGAGACCAAGCAGGTCCATTTGCAGCTCTGCTGCTGTGTGCTGTGGACTTGGCTCAAAGTTTTGGTTTTTCAATTAGGCATTTTCTTTTTACTTGAAAGGCACAAAAACAGGTGCCAAAAAAAAAAAAAAGGAAGAAGGAGAGGAGGAGGAAGAAAAAGAGGGAAAAGAATAGGGAGGATGGCAAGGACATAGAGAAGGGGGGAGGGAGGAAAGGACGGGGGAAGGTGGAAGAAGAGATGGAAGATGGGGAGGGACTGAGGGAAAGAGGAGCAAGGGTACAAGAGGAAAAGCAAGAGCAATCGCCCATCTACTGGTTCACTTTCCAAATGCAGAAATAGCCAGTGCTGGGTCAGGTGGAAGCCCAGAGCTCAGTCTGGGTCCACACAGGCCAAAGGACCCAAGCGCCTGCCTCCCAGGGAGGGTAACAGCAGGACCTGGAATCTAAAGCAGAGCTGAACTGTGGGGAGCGGCCGACCCCAAGTGTATGTTAGGCTGTAACAAGATGGCAGCTGGCCAAGGGCCAGGAGGCAGGATTTGTCCCGCCAGTAGGCAAACAGGAAGTCACAGGGATAGGCTAATGCTTCCCCTCCACCCCCTGCGATTGCTGGCCTATCAGCGCCAAGTGGACCCACGGGGAGAAGTGATTAGTGGAGAACTGTATATAAGCAGCCTGCTTTCGGCAATAAAGCCCTTTTGGTTTGCCTTCCCCTTTTCATTCCTTCGCCCTGCCTTTCGTTCGGCTTTTCGTTCACTCGTTTGTGCATTTGTTCGTGTGTTTGTTTGTTGTGTGTGGCGGTTCCCGTTTTTCCAGGCCCTCGAGATTCCTCGACATTTTAGTGTCACTGCACACTGAACTCCAACCAGACACTCCAATAACGGATGAGGGCATTCCAAACAACATCTGAACCAGTGCATCAAATGCCCACCTTGCTCAAGGCTCTGAACAGTTTCACGTCTGTAAAATGGATCAACAACCTACATTTCAGTTGCACGTGATGAACACACTACAGTGCCCCACCCTATCACAAAGCTTAATAGGGGCATTAGAGGACTACCCGTGGCCAGGAACACCAAGCTCAAAAAAACAGGGGCTTGCTTCACCACTGCTCATGCCCCTGCAGGAGTCAGGAGGGTGAACTGTGTCCCTGTGTAAGGAACCTTCCATGACTCAGGCTGTCTTCCAGTATTTTAGAGACCTTTCACCAAGTTTTGAGATTTTTTTTTCTCCAGCAAAGTGGTCCCAAGATCCCTTTCTGCACTTACATCAGCACATCTCTCTTCTAGGGCCTGCGTCATGGCACAAAGGGTCAAACCATGGCCTGTCCAAATCAGTTTTGGTTCAAGCCCTGGCTATTAACACATTTCTGATTCTGGTCTCTGTTAATGTGTCTGGGAAAGCAGCGGAGGATGGCCCAAGTGCCTGGGCCCCTGCACCCACATGGGAGACCCAGAAGCAGCTCCTGGTTTCAGCTTCATCCAGTGCTGGTCATTGTAGCCTTTTGGAGAGTGAATCAGTGGGTAGAAGATACCGTTCTCCCTATCTCCTGTGCTCCTGTATAACACTTTCTTTCAAATGAATAACAACAACATGTCCCTCCTCATTTACAAAGCTGGTTGTTTTAGGTAGAACAAAAGCAGATACAAAGGGGTCTAACATGTGCACATATGGTATCTAGTCAGCCCTGTTTTAAAGAGCGTGTACAGTGAGAAAAGCTTTGTCACCTGCCAAAAAGCTACTTAAGCAGTAAGACACATTTCCCGAGCATGGTCTGTGGCCATGTAGGAGGCTGAGGGGCAAGGGAGTGAAGGAACAGGAAGATCCAGACCCCATTCAGTGCCCCAGGAATGGACTTCAAAGCTGGTTCAATTGTTGGACTCTGCCTCTGCCTCCACTAAACCCGCATTCCCCTTGCAAGCCAGGAGGCAACACTTCTTAACTTGATGTTCTCCTAAAGCACTCCGTGGCTATAACCTTCTCCTTGCCACTCTGCTCACTCCCGTGTTTCCTCTTGGCTCTCACCCTCTGTGTCTGGGCCATGAATTTGCATCCATGGCTGTGAAAGCTAGTTTCCCATGTACGTACTTAAGACCCGCTGCGAAGCTGAGCTGTTCCCAGGTGGGAGAAGATGTTTCCCACACACAGAAGAGCAGCTGGGCTTATCGCCCACCACTCGCTTTTGGGCAAGCCCTCGCTCCCTCCCCCCAAAAACGCATAGAGGGATCGTCCTACAGTCAGAAGTTCACACTAACAGAGAGGAGCTGAGAGGTGAGAAGAATGGTGTGTACACATGGGTATAGGCGCACACACACAAGCGTGCCTTTGTCCCGCCCCTCTACAAAGGAAAGTGACATGAGATTACTGCCCTCGGATGAACCGAGAAGGCAAGTTCCCCAGTTGTGGTCTGTGAGGGGGTGGGAAGCGAGGGCCAATCCACTTCCATCTGGCTCTCCAAGTTCCTACTTATTTTCCTGGCCTGGGCCCCGATCTCATTTCCCCATGTGAGGAATCTTGCTCCCTTGGTGACACACACTTTTTCCAAGAATTTTCCACGAGGAATTTTTTGCATTTGGGAGATTCTTGGAAATGGGACAAAGATTAACGAATTGCCGGCTCCAGTTCTGTCCCTGGCTTAGATGTCTTCTGGAAATCACAGCAGAAGGCAGGCGAGGAGGGAAGAGGGGAAAAAAACTAGCAGGAAGTGTTGGGGGCAGGGTGGAGGGTGACGGGGTGGAGGTGATGTTGAAGCTCCAGGCCCTCCAAAAGCTACTGGCTGGGTGACCCCACTGCAGGAGGCCAGCCAGCCGGGGTGGACCTACTGAGGCTAGCCACTGGTAACAAAGCAGAAGACTGGGCTTGATTGCACTGTTTATGGCACAGAAGTGGTGGCGGCCTTCTGGGGGTGCCGCACAGAGCACATGGGCATGACATTGGCCATGTGGTCCTGGGAATGTCCTCTGACTACCTCTAGAAAACTTGGTAGGGCACCTCAGTTCTCAGGAATGGGATGGTAGCCCAGGGATAGTGTTTAGCAAAAATGAGATGAGCTGGAATGTACAAGTGTCTGCCACATGTGAAGCCCTCCACAGCAGGAGGTGACACTGCCTTCCCTTGGTGTCATGGGCCTGACAATCTCCAGGGAGGAGACCATACCCACAGTTCCTTCTTTGGTGTGTTCTCCAGGCCTCTGTCTGCTCAGGCAGATCCTGGCCCTTAATCCTGACTCCTGTCCCCCCAATCCCACTCCACATTCCGTGTGCATCTCAGCTGCTCAGAGCCAAGATGTAGCTATGCAGGCTCCAGAAGGAAATCCCAAGGTGTCTACAGGAATTCTAGGTACTTCAGGCTCATCCACTGAGAACAGCTGGGACGTGATCTTGCTGCTAAACAAACATCAGATAAGCCACTACATACCCTGTTGTCCTGGGATGCTGGGGCTGTTAAGCCAAGACCCTAGGCCACCTCTGCAGGGGCCTGCATGCAGCTCCATAACCTGGGTGGGTGTGGCATGGCCCCAGGGTGCCCTCAGTCTCCCAAGGAAGGCCCAGCACAGACACCAAAGGGGCTTCAGAGAGCAGAAACACCAGGAGCGAAGAGCATGCTGGCTGCCCTAGAATCTCACAATGCAGGTTACAAAGCCCGCATTCCACAGAGAACTCCAGATAGGCTATGCAAAGAGGGTGGTACTGGGTACCATTACCTAGCTGCAGCCTGGTCAGGCACTCCTTGACAGAGTAAGTTTATATAACCCTGGTGGTAGTGGCGCTGTGCAGGGTAGCTCTGGTTACAGCCAGCTGACAAGGAAGGCAGTGCTTCAGTGGTAGAGCCAGGAGGAAACAAAACAAACCCACATGAGGTTTTCATTTGCCTCAGCCACGTGAGATCGTCCCGTACACCCAGCTATAAATACTCAGCTGCCATGGCCAGAGGCGGAAAAATCACACAAGCTGGCTCACATGGGCACACATGGCCAAGTCACATGGGCGCGCACACACACACTCACAGATATATGCAGCCAAGTCATGTACTCATACACACTCAGACATGCACATAGCAAAGTCATATGTATACTACCCATGCTCGCACACGCAGGTACATATGTGTATACATAGAAGATTCATACATGTACAGTCACATGCCAATATACACATACACAATTCTGAAATAAATAGATTCACATGCTCATGTACACATACATTCATGCACAGCCAGTTCACACATTTACTCACAATACATACACATAAATATATTCACATGCGCACACATGTACATATACTCACGCATGATGCACATGTGCTCACATGTACACATTCATGTGTACAGCCTATTCATTGTGCATATTCACACGTGCGTATATATACACACGCACAGACCTGCTCATATGCTCACAACGCACATTTACCTAGACACAAGGCACTCACCTACCCAGTGACACGGTCACCCACACAGTAAGTCCTCGCTAACACTTCCCGAGTTTCAGAACAGAGTAATACTTCTAAGCATGTCTGCCTTGAGAGAGAACAGGTGCAGCTTCCCTGTGCTGTGTGTGCACCTAGCACTGAGGCATCCTCAAACATACTGCACAGGCCCGGCAGCAAGGAGCTGCCCCAGCAACTCCCAGGGCGGAAGGCAGAACTTGCCCCTTTCTGCACTCCACCCCAACACACAGGCCATGCAGAAGGCCACCAGCAGCCTCAAGAAGAAACAAGGACAAAGGCAAGATCTTAGAGGGCAAGGGAGAGCAGCCCACTCCAGGGAAGCCATCAAGAGCGAGTCTCCAGATGTGTACACACAGAATTTGCCGTAGTCATACTCTCAGGGGAGGCCAGGAAGGGAAAGAGTGAAAACAGGAGCAGGCACAAGAAGCAACTGGGCAGCAGTGTGCTTCCAGATGAAGTCCTGCTGCAGCCACAACCCGTGGGGTGCTCCCCCACAGTGGCCCGCACTGCCATGTTCACTCCTGGGGCAAGGGCAGGGGGCAGCCTCTCCTGGTCAGACATGGGCTGTAGGGTGCATGGGAGAGATGGAACAGAGCAAACTGGGCATGCCTACCAGGCAGCTCTGGTCAAGAACTCCCCAGACCCAGGGTGATCCACGCAGATGTGAGCCATCAACGGGTACTTGCGGCAGTGCAAATCCTAGTAGGCACCAATGACTTGCTCTGTTCAGGGTCTGGGAACCCCAGTGGGTTGCTGGCTTAGAATTTGTCTTTTACATTGCTAACAAGGGTTTAGTTTGGTTTTGCTTTGTTGCTCTTTCATTTGTCCTGATATATCTTCAAAAATCAACCCCAGAAGCCAAGGTTTTATCACTCCCATTGTCTACCTAGTACCTGTTAGCTCATTTTCCCATACTAATAAACCCTGGCTTTGGTCTAAGGCAGTGGCATAGCCAGTTCAAATGTGTTCCACTGCCTCCTAGGCTCTGGTGGAGCTTGGGATTTCCTTTTAATACAGTTGGGACCAGTTTCTGGCTGGGGCACACAGAGGAGCTTGCTAGAGAGTGCAGAATTAGCTGGCATGTATCTGCTATGCTTCCTTATTTTCTTTCTGTTGATAATGTGAGTGTGAAGACAGACACCACAGCCAATCGTAGTCACAAGGCCATATGCACAAAAATGAAAGTCTTATGCTAAACAAGGCTGAAGCAAAGAGATAAAGGAGCCCAGGCAGCCCTGTGGAAGCACTCTGTTGACTCTGTGTTTGCCTGCCATGTCTCAGTAAAGACCTCCAAGTGAGCAGCTCTGCTTGGGGTTCTGTACAGTCCTACCAACCTCCCAATGCTAGTCCTGTGGAGCATCTTGTGAGCAAGGTCCTTTCAATAAAGCACCTCGTGAGAATGCTAGTCAGGACGATGGGGACGCAGCATTTCACAGAGCACTGTGGCTCTGTAGGAATGGAAGGGTGACAGTTGAAAGTCATCCACTGGGAGCAAGTCTTCTCTGCAAGCCACTGCATGTCCCCAGCTTGCTGTCACAGCTAAACAAACCCTGAACCAGTCAGTACCTTCTTTGGACTACTCTTCCTGGAGTCTCCCAGTACTTCCTATATCTGTCCTTTCTGGGTAGTGAGCCCTTTCTGCAATCCTCACCAGCTAGATCCTTTGTGGGTCACCAACTTTTTCTGCCTGGAGTTTGCCCAAGCAGATTGCAATGCACATGCTTAGAGAAACCATTCTCCCATCATCTGCCCAGACAAGAGCTGTCTTTCACATTAAGCTGAATTATAAGACCTACAAATCAGCCAGAATTGAGGGGAAAACCACCCACAACAAGGTTGAGGGTCACATGCTGAGCAAGGGACAGAAGCTGTCTGAGGAGTCAAGGCAGTGTGTCACTGCCCTGGGCTCAAACCAGAACCCCTGGGGGAAGAGCTGTGACAGAGTCAAAGACTTGTAAGAGCTGTATCCACTGCAATGCCATGGGACGATCAGGGACTGAGGCCTCATCTATCAAGGGCAATACCAGAAGTTGCTCCCCATTCAAGCACAGGATGTGTGCAGAAGGACCAGAGCCCTGACGGTCTGTGGGCAGGCAGAGATGCATAGGGACCAGGCAGTCACAGTGGAATCAGGGGTGGGGATGACATTTCCATTCTGGACAATGAGCACTACTCGAGACTGCCAGTTCCCCAACCCTTCCAAAAGCACGATGGGAGGATGATGGCGGCTCCTTTCTAACACATCTAAGAAATCCCAGTCACTCCCCAGGAAGGGATGGGAGAAAGAAGGCTCCAGAAATCCATTCTGTGGGAATGTGCCCGAGTGTGGCTGTGACCCCATTTTGCCTGGCCACTGATGTATCAAAATAGGATCCCAACAAACCCACAAGTCAGAAAAAAATAGGTCACCATGTTTGATTCAAAACCAGCAGTTGCCATGTGCGTGTGTGGGGCCTCCAGGGGCAGAAGTCTGGGGCCTGGCCCACCAGGAGCCAGGGCTACCCCTAAGTCTCCCAGGAGAACTTGGAGCAGTGGGGAGCAGCCTCCCACTCCACCCCACAGCACGTCTGGCTTGCCAGAGGCTAGGAAAAGCGGGTTAGGAGTTCAGGGCTGCATCTTAAAAATAACTTGTTTTCAGCAAAAATGTCTGAAGTGTCTAAGACGTACTGAGAAGAATAAGCATTTGCACATTCACCACTGAGGGCAAGAAATACAATTTTTACTAGAAAATAAAAATCAGCAGACTCCCCTTGACTCTCCCCCAACCCAGGTTCTCCCTGTTGTGGTCCATAGAAGACGGGAAGACACCTCCTTGGTGCCTCTCGGCACCTCGTGACTTTTCACAAGCATGATGTACACTGTAAATACACATGCAAATACATGAAGACAAGAGTGCGTTGTGCTGCAGGACTTTCAACAGCAAGAGCACCCTTTTTGTGCTGTTTTTTCCTCCTGTGACAGACTATACTTCCTGGCCCCTGTCATCCTAATGCCTGCACCCATCACACCCCTGGGTCCCAGCCTATCTCACTGTGTGTGTGCAGCCAGTGACTACTCAAATTTCCAGTTGATTATGGATATTTGCCTTGCTGTTTAGCTCTTGAAACTTTTTGGATCTTCTTGATCCCAGCTCCTTTGCACATGTGTGCATCCTTTGCTTAAATCCCCTTCCACAAGGGGTGAGGGGTGAAACTTCTGAGTCCTATGTGGGTGCCTCCCAAGCATTCATGTCATTTTAGTTCCACCATCAACAACAGTATGTCCAATGGGATAAATGTGAATTCTTTCCCCAAGTTGATGAGTTTGGAATCACTCTCCTTGTGATGATCCTTCTCTGTTTCCACAACACCAAGCTAGGCTGAGCATCTTCTCATTTGTTATTCTATAGAAACGTTTTGGTGTTAAGTGCTCCATTTGCATGTTCAGAGAAATCCAAAACCTTGCCCTTTCCATTCATAAAAGTTTAGAAAACCTGTAGCAAAGAAATGCCATCCATAAAGGCAAAGGAAAGACCCCATTTTGCATATTGGCTTTAAAACAGTGATTTCTTTAAACAAGCAATAATATTAGAAATAAAAACCTCACAGCAGAAATGCCAGCAATCTCTATGCAATGCAAGGCATGCGTGTGGAGGCCTCACTGGCATTGTCCGACTTTTTTTCCATGCCTTTCACCTGTGAGACACACAACAGCACGGGTAGGAATGTAGGTGGGAGCACATTACAAAATTCATGGAGCAATAGAATGAAAAGTACATGTTGGTGAAGAACATGCTTAAAATGTATGCATAATTCAAGATTTACTTTTATTGTAAAGTCAAATATACAGAGAGGAGGAGAGTCGGAGAGGAAGACCTTCTGTGTGCTGATTCACTCTCCAAGCAGCTGCAACAGCTGGAGCTGCATCTATCCAAAGCCAGGAGCCTGAAGCCCCTTCCAGGTATCCCACATGGGTGCAGGTTCCCAGGACTTTGGGCCGTCCTCCACTGCCTTCCCAGGCCACAGGCAGGGAGCTGGATGGGAAGTGGGGCCACCAGAATTAGAACTGATACCCATATGGGATTCTGGCATGTACAAGGTAAGGACTTCAGCCACTAGTCTACTGCACCAGGCCCACATAGTTGTTTTTCCTAATATGCATTTTCTAATAGCTATTTGAAAGTCCCACATACACACAAGTACAAGTTGGTTTTACACCAAAAACAATTTAATTCTGCTTCCCACTGAAATGCCCTTGTAGCTACCACCCAACAGACACAACTAGTCCTCTAATCACAGAAACCCAAGGAGTCTTACATTCCCATGTTCAACAAAGCCTGGACCGCCCCCCCCCCAGGTTTGAGCATCACCCCATCCAGTGTTCATCACATGGAGTGGTAGAGACCAGGATCTCTTCCAGATCCTTCCCCCAGGCTACCAGCAAACATGAGAAGGACTCATCACACCCACCATGGCCCTGGCACAGAGACAGCAGCACAATGTGTGAATGAGTATGGCAACACACAGAGGCAGGGCCCGTGGGTTACACAGTTTCAAAGCCCCAGTGGGCACTTGATTCACACACTTGCAAGGTGGGAGTTTCTTGCACATTGACGTTTCAATGAGCTTCAGGACTAGAGTGAGGAGGTGGCCACCTGGCACAGCACACAACTCCCCACTTGGGATGGCTGCATCCCAAATGGGAGTAACAGCTCCTCGACTTCTCCAGCTTCTTGCTAATGTGTACCCTACAAGACAACACGTACTTCTCAAGTAGCTGGGTCTCTGAACCCACTTTGGAGACCACCTACTCTAGCTTTGACAGATGCAGCCCTGGTCAGGAGTGGGGGGTAAAAGTGAACCAGCAGGTATGAAATCTTTATCTCTGTTTCTCTGTCCTTTCAGATGAAAGGAAGCAATAAAAATTTGAAAAAGAATGCAGTGATGCTGGACATTAGCAAACCTCTCTTGCCTTGGGAGGCTTCTTATTCATGAAACCTCCCCCAACTTCTCCCGTCCCCAATCTTTCCTCCTCTAATTCTGTACTACGTTCATGTCATTTTGATCGGAGGGGAAAAAAAACCTCAGTGACTGGCAAATAATAATAATACACATTTATGAAAGACACTACATTCCAGGCACAGCTCTACACACTTTATCCACCTGATCCTCACTGGGATATTATCACCATCGTACAGAAGAGGATGCAGAGGACTGGTTTCCAAAGGCTACAGGTTACATGTCTGAAATGGTGGCACCGGGAACCAGATTCCAGCAGTTTGATCCCTAAGCTCCACAAGAGCAGCCCCTCTGCTGTGCCCAAGCTGCTGCTGGCCACACGATGCCCTCGAAACACTTCATGGTGTCACTCTAGTACAGAAGCAGCCTGGGATCAGCAAGAGATTAACCATCCTCTGTATGCTTCATCAAATCCTTAAGGCCCCAAACAAGCAGACTTCCCAGCCATTTGGGCTGCTAAGAGGGCCATGAATACAGGGGTGAGTTTTGCTCCCTGGCATCTCCCCAGGGTCTGGCTTGGTACTTGGTGTCTTAGACCCAACAACCACGCCTGTCAGCAGCCAAGAATTTCATGACTCTTTGCAGCATGCGGAGCACTGGCCATCAGCCCTCCATCATTCAGACTCAACTCTGGCCCACACGACAGGCATTCCCGTCATCTCCATTACACACATGGCTAAGCGAGGGCTCACATGCACACTCAGTCACTCATCTGAGGCAGAGTGGCTAATGAGTGCAAAGCTGGAATTCACCCCTGGATCCAGACACCCAACCCCTGATACATCAACTTTCATTACAAATGAAGTTCATCTCTTCTTCATGCACTTGCATACACATAGACACACCTGGCTTCCCTTCTGGATCAGCGGACGAGGGTAAATATCAGAAGCAGAAGAGGCACCTGAGCTCTTGCTTGCATGACTTATGAATGAAGGAACTGTGTGTGAATGTAGGTATGAATGATATGCACCATCAATAGGGATGACCCAAGTGCTGACTCTAGCCCACCATCAGGCTTGGTCTCTAACAGTAGCAATGTGACCGTGCTAGTTTCTAGCCAACTCTCAGGGGGTAACTGGAAGCACCACTGCCAGGGGTGCCATTCAGAGCAGGAAAGATCATGGAGAGCAGTAGTAAGAGGTCAGGCCCTGCTTTCCGCATGGGTAGAAGAGATATCAAGGACGAGGCACTGGAGCAAACTCTAGAGACCACGAAGGGGTTAAAAACAACCTGTACAGTCCCACAGATGAGGACAGCAAGGGTCATTTCAGACTTCCAGAGGGTGAGTGTGTGCCCCAGCTGGCCCAGGAGAAGTTTCCATTTGTTGTTCTTTCACGTCTGCCCATCCACTTGGTGCCCCTCTGGCACTTGAAAGAGTCTTGGTGCAGACAGTAAGTTACACAGTTGCCCTTGCCTTCTGGGAAATGCATGACTTTCTCCAACAGCGCCTTTTTTGGATTCTCAAGGTCATTGAGTTACAATCCTTTGTATTGGGCTTCTCACACAGGTCTGAGGGCAAAGACCCCACCCAGAGCTTTGTGCTTTTTTCAGGGACAGCACAAGGGCCAAGCATGCTGCTAAGGGTTCGCACCACACCTGAGCAGCAGAGGTGGAGAACCTCGTTTCATATCCCAACTCTCAGACTCATCCTATATCATCTTGAGTCACTAACGTCTCCTCTTCCATCCCAGTCTCCTCAGTGGTAAAAGAAGGTGGTGATGCCTGACTCAAGAGTTAGCTGAGAGGATGTGAAGAAGCAGTATAAGAGAAGACATCTAGCATGGTCTGGGCCCTGCCTACCCCTAAAGTACATTCTAGAACAAGTGCACTCTGGATGGAAGGGGTATGGAGGATGGAAACATCTAGAACCCCAGGCTATCCCCAGGACTTGATCCTCTGCACTATTGTGTTAGAACTACCTCTTGGTCCTGAAAACAAAGGGGTGGGGGGAAGAAAGGAAATGGAAAGAAATAAAAATGTGATATAATTCCTCTCTAAAATGGTTTGGCAATACATAAAGCTGCACTAATATACCAGTAGAAATATATTCACACATCCATGAAGCAAATGCACAAACATTTGCAGCAAGGGACCTGACGACATCCACACACATGCTCATTGGCAGAAGCATGAATCCATACAGTGTGGCAGCCATGCAATGGGCTACTACAAAACAGTGAGAGGGAATGAGCGGCACAGCATTGCACAGACCAAAAGAAGCCAGACCCAAACCAGGACCCAGTGCATGACTCTACATGAATTCAAGAAAAGGCAGAATTAATCTATGGGGTCCAACATCAGAAACTTGGACGGGTATTTAGCCAGCAGGGGGCGCCCACGGGGATATGTCAAGGAGGAGCTAGTATAAAGGAGGGGATGTACCCACAGCGCTGTTTCTCCAGACTGGTGCTGCTTACACACGTGTATTCAGTCTGAGAAAAATCCATTCTGCCAAATACTTATAAACCGTGTAGCTTTCTGAATTATGTCAACCTTCAATGAAAAGATTAAGTTTTAAAGTAGAACACGTAACTCTTGCTTGGCAGGGAGTTGAGCAAACTAAATGGGCACAGACATATAGCCGAAGGCTGTGGGATCATTTACTAACTGTTGATTGAGACCCAGTTCTACACCAGAGACTATGCACTATTCCTCAGGATGCTGAGGAAACAAAACAACAGATGTGCTACCTGTTCTCCATTACCATCTGTTATCACATCATCACTGCTGTCATCTTATAGTCATATCATCACCTCCATCTCCTTGTCATTACCTTCACCAACAGAAGTACTTTCCTTTTTCTAAATGAACAAATAATGTGTTGACTATATCAACCTTATCTTCATAACAACCCATCCTATAGGTAAGGAAAAGTAGGTACATAGAGAAAAATCATGGAAGATCAAGCGGCCAACAAGAAGTGATCCTTGGCCGTCTGAATCCAGAGCATGGTCTCTGAGAAAGAGCCTTATACTACATCTGCCAGTTGAGAAATCAGAGCTGCTTATCAGCTCTGTTCATCCCAGTTTCCATGGACTTGGAAGCCATTCCCTTTGGTCAGGACAGTGGTGCTGGTAACTTCTCCCTTGTGTGTCTTTGAACAGCACAGTGGTGGCTAACTCAGCCTCTGGGCAGCTGCCAGTGTAGTGTTGTACAGAAAGGAGCAGATAGGAGGGAACTTCTCAACATGTGTAGAAAAATGGAATTAAAAGGTTTACTTTGGCTCAAAAATCCGAAACACATACATACTGTGCTTTTTTATAATTACATACTTTCCAGGAACGGTTTGAAGATTCCTCATATGCATAGATTTCCAATTTTGCACCAAATTAAACTTACCTTAGGCAAGTATGTGACAGAGCAGGTTAACTTGCTGCTTGAGATGCTCACATCCCATGTTGGCGTGCTGGTTTGAGGCCTAGATGTCCTGTTTTTTATCCTGTTTCCTGCTAATGCCTCCTGAGAGGCAGTGAGTGATGGCCCAGTATTTAAGTTCCTGCCGTCCAAGTGGGAGACCTAAATGGAGCTCCTCGCTCTTGTCTTTGACCTGGCTCAGTTCTGGCTATTGTAGGCATTTGGGGATTGAGCCAGGAAACCGTGACTAGAAGATCTTGCCTTCTCGCTCTGCAACCCTCCCTCCAAAATAAACAAATCTCTCAAATAATTACACATCTTATATTCCATTTTCCAAGAACATTTTCAAGTGCCCTTGTTTATTGGTGCAGATTGAAAAAGGAGGGTTAAAACAGCCCATCCTTCTGTCCAAAGTCCACAGGAACTCTTAATTTGCTTCAAAGCCACCTCTAACATGTGGTACTATAACTCAACCTTCCCTCTGATCTGGAATCCTTTGCTTCCCTCCCCGCTCTAGTCAAGAGGACTTGAGGCTGAGGCATGCTGGAAGAAACAAAGACAGGACTGGTGACACTGACCCAGGCCGGTGTCCTTATGCCTGGCTGATCCAGTATACATCACGCAGGAAAACTTGGCTCTGGAGTTTGGGCTGAGTGAACAGTGCAAGGAGGAATGTTCCAAGTAGAGAGTGCATGAACAACAGTGCAAAGAACAAATGCTCACACAGAGGAGTCAGATTTACCAGAGACCTACACAGGTGCCTATCCAGTCAGCTTGGGGGCAGGCAAGGGACAGCTCCCAATGGACTGGCAGGGTCCTCCAAGACCACCTTGCTTTTACTGCAGAAGCAGCAGAAAAGTGAAAAGGAATTCTCCAAGTTCAATTTGTCCTGACTCCCATCTTGAGGCAGGACAATGGCAGAGTCACTGCTCATGCTTCCTCGTCAACCCTTCCTCAAATTACCATGGGGTGGAGTACACACAGAAATTCGCAAAGATACTCGATTGGCCCAGGCATGGCACATTGTATCAGAGAAACCAGTTAAAAATATCTTGGAAAGCACATGAAAGAAAATATGGGGGAGAGGGGACGGAAATGGGAATATACTTCTGCTTACTCTTAAAAACTACCAAGAAGTAGCTGAAAAATAATGCACTGCTCCCAATTTCATTTAGAAAAAATGAAACTCATGTAGTTGTCGCAGGCATTGTGTCAAGGATCTAATGCACATCTTCCTGTTTAACTGTTAGCAAAGCATAGAAAGCCACTGCCTGCAATGCTAACATCCCACAGAGACATTGGTTTGAGTCCCAGGCACTCCACTTCCAATTCAGCTTCCTGCGAATGGCCTTGAAAAAACGGCAAATTGGCTCAAGAGCTGGAGTCTCCACTCACGTGGGAGGCCAGGAAGAAGCTCCTGCCTCCTGCCCTTGAGCTGGCCCAGCTCCAGTAATTGTGGTCATCTGGAGAGTGAAGTAGTGGATGAAAAATCTGTCTCTCCATCTCTTTGTGATGCTGACTTCCAAATAAATTTTTAAAAAGGTGTGAATGTGGTTATTTTTCTACTTCATTATGAATCTGGGTATAACACTTGTTTAAACAAGGAACAATCATTTCATGACAGAAATATAAAACTTAAATACATGCATAGCACCTTGAGTATAAGACTGAATAGCATAAATATTATTATAAAATATTATTAAAATACTATTTCATCCCCTATTCTCTCCCTCTTAAGAAGCAGCTCCTGGTCAAAAAAATAATCTGATTCAAGTGGAAGAATTTTCTCTGCCATCCCTTTAACAACCAGGAAAGAACTTCATCTCAACATTATTCCACACACAATGTATATCTGCCACTACAATAAACCTGCTACTTAGATCTATAAAAATTATACAACACATTTTGCTGTCAAAGAACAAAACTGAGAATTTTGTTTGCTATTACCTGTGATCATGTCTGCCTCTACTGCTAGGAAAGAAAGCAGACCATACCAAGCCATCTTCCCATTATCTTGGCATGTAGACATAGACCTAGAGAAGCTAAGGCCCAACTTTTCACATCTGTTGACAAGAAATCAGAGCTAATTTTAAGCTTCTTCCATCTTTCCCTCTTCCTGGTTGCCACCTAGAAGTGTTTCAGAGGCTAAGAGCCACCAAAACCTGGAGGGATTAACACACAAGGCATCTGCCCAGAATTTAAAAGGGGCATCACCTGTGCTTCTTCCTGGCCTTGGAGATTTGCTTTTACACTCCCATTGATAGCTGGGCAGATCCTTACTACTCAAGGGTTAACACGAATATTTTTGTATTAGATCAAGTGTCTACTTGACATTGCTTGGCTACCAGGTATTGCTGTCACAATGCCATTTGACTTATGAGCTCTAAACACATAGAGAACATGAAAGAAACTTAATCCTTCCTTGGCTGCAACTCAGCATATTAAATTATGGCAGAGCTAGGTGCAGGTTCATGAAGTTGAAAAGGGAGGAGTGATTGGAGAGAATCCTGAAAAGGCAGTTGGACAAGCGAAGTGGAAACCTGAAAAAGACTTGAAGCATGAGGACCCCAGGAAGATGAGGGCAGTGGGAAGCTCTTCCAGGTAGAAAGAACAGTGAACAAGGTAACTGAAGTCAGATGTCCTTGTCACGAGAGATTCAGGGCAGGGTCACCTAAGCTAAGCCTTGTGGCATGATGGGAACCACTGGTCCACAAGGCAAGCACCTCCTCAGGAACACCTCATTCACACAGCCTAGGGCCTGACATGAGTGGTCTTGAGAAGACATCCTGCATCCTACAAATTGATCTTTCTTCAACACTAACTTATGGGTTGCTTACCTCACCTCTTGCCCTGTATCTTGATACTGGATTTATACTTGACTGTAATTTCTCCTTCACTTGGTTAATAACCAGTGATTATAGCAGCCATCAAAGATAGCAATAGCTAGTATTTATACTGGGTTTACTTCCAGCCAGGGGCTGCCAACTTCCACAACCATCCTATGAGAGAGATATTGTTGTTGTACCATCCCCACTCTTCAGATGAGAGAACTGAGAATCAGGTAACTAACAAGGTCTTACTATAGGTAACTGGAAGAATCAGAAATCACACAAAGGTTTGTCTGATTCTAGATTTATCCTAACAGTTGTGCTATCAGGACCACCTCTAAGCTACTAGCTCTATTCATGTCAAGAGGCAGAAAACATGTTCCACTGGGGTCAGATGTAAGCATTTGTTAATGTATTTGAGAGGCAGAGTAACAGGTAGAAAGATCTAACCAGTAGCTTATTCCTCCAATGCCTGTAACAGCCAGGACCAGACCAAGCCAAAGCTAGGAGCCAGGAACTCCACAGGAGGAACGGGGACCCTACTACTGAAACCAGCCCTGATGCTTTTCAGGGCATGTACTAACAAAAGGCTAGATTGGAAGGTAAAGCCAGGCTCTCCTATATGGGGCTATAGGTATATTAACCAGCATCTTAATGGCTAACCAAATGCTCTCCTTCAGGTAGTAAACATGCTCAACTCGTGGGTTGGTAGTCTATCACTACAGCTCCACCATTACAGCCTGAAAGGGGCCATACACAGCACATAAAACAGTGGGCATGGCTGTGGCCTTCAAACTATTTATAAAATAGGATGACAAACTGAACTTGGTTACTGAAATGAATGTCACCTTATCTATATAGCATTTTGTACATTATTCAGTCACCCAATGCTTATTGGGTGAGCCTGACAGTTCTAGAGTTACAGGGAGAACCATACAAGAATCCTGAACCTTGTGGAGTTTAAATCCTACAGAGCCTTGGCTGTCTGATCCACACATGGTGACCTGGTGCTTTTCAATCTTATCTCAGACCAACTGAGGTCCCAGCTGAGGTCTCAGCTCACCTGGGGAGTTTGCAAATCTGTGGTCACCCAGGCCCCACCGCCCAGGGACTGCTCTGTGATCTGTCTAGGGTGGGCTCATGGTTCATATTGACAAGCTCCCTGCCTGATTCTGAGGTGAAGTTGAAGTGCTCCTCTGATTGGTTTTGTTTACTGTTTTCTTCTGCTTGCTTGTGTGTAAAACAGTTTTTTTTCAACCCCCTGAATCTGAGCAGTAAAAAAATGAGATTAATACTAAACTCAGAGGATTGTTATGATGTATTTAACCATTTAAGATAGGTATTTAAACATTGAAGATGTATTGAATATTTAAAAGACCCTACACCTTCCAAACAGTACAATATTATGTAAGTTTATGGCACTGCTATCATTAAATAGTGCTATCATCACTAGATTTTAACGTTAGATTCTTCCTCAATGAGTGTTTTTAGTTGTTGTTTTCTTTGGCTTTGCTTTAATAAGAGCGAGCTCACAAATAGCTCAGGTTCACAGGCGTCCAAGCTAGCTGCCGGTCTCCCTGTTATTCCAATAGGTGGTCAGACAGACTCATCTGTAGTAAAGGTCTCCATCTCAGGGCTGAGATTCCTCGTTTTCCAGCTCTGTTGTCAAACCTCCAGTGAGTGACTTAGCTCCTTAGATTTGCAGTCCGATGTCCAACTCAGACTTCCATGAGAACCAGGGAGAGCAAAGGCATGACCATTGTGATGGTATTTAGCAGGTAGTTAGCCCTTTCCCCTGAACCATTTCATCTCATCTTGAGACTATCCCTGGGAGGTGAACACGCCGATTATCCCCATTTAATAGGCAAAGAAGATTCAAAAAGCTTGAACAGCTTGTGGCTGGAAGGTGCCAGGAGGCAAATACTAGAGTGCTGGATTTTAAAGCTCTTTCCAGAGAACATGGGGCATCCTATAGATAATTTAGCTCCTCTGCAGCCAGGATTTTAAAAGACACTAAATCCCCTCACTTTCATTTTTCCTACGGTTTTATTTTGTTAAAGAGGAGAACCCAGAAAGAAACCCACACAAGCTACTAATGACCACAGTCTGATAAGGCACAGACAGCATTCACATAATATGCACAGATACCAAGCAAAAACACCTTCTTCCCTCCATAGCTTCTAGCCTGTGCAGTTTTAGAACTTCATAACAAAGCAAAAACCCCCCCAAAAAATGTGAGGAAAGAGTTGCAGAAATAGATGCTGCCAGGAGTGAGGAATTCAATGACCCCCCCCCCACCCCCCAATCTGGGCCATCTCAAGAGAAGTTGGCCACTGACTGAGCCTCTTAAAAGCTTAAAAGTCATCCCAGGCCATGGTGAAAGAGAGAGCACAAAGCAAACAAAAGCAAATGTGATCTTCAAAGTCTTAAATGTCAACTTGAAGGCTAACTTAGCAGCGCAGGAATGGGCCAAGAGGACTGCAGCTGCTCTCCCAGCCTCAGGTTCGCCTTCTTTCCTTTGGAGCAGGCACAGGCCTGGATCATGTATCAATCAGGGTTCAGGGGGCAGCCTCCCACCCCTATCCACTGCACATACCCATGGTGGCTAAAGGCTCAAACCTCCATTCTTTACAACCCATCAGATTCTCCCTTAATCAGACCTGAGCTTCCCAGGCAGGCAGTACCCTGCTTAACCCATCTTGGACCTCAGGCTTGTCCTTCCAGGCACAGTTCATTCTTTTTCTTTTTTCAATTGGAAAGGCAGATATACAATAAGAAGGAGATACAGAGAGAAAGATCTTCCACCCACTGGTTTACTTCCCAAGTGGCAGCAACAGCTGGAGCTCAAGCAATCTGAAGCCAGGAGTTTCCTCCAGGTCTCCTCAATGGATGCAGAGTTCCAAGGCTTTGGGCCATCCTCTACTGTTGTCCCATCTTATAAGCAGGGAGCCACATGAGAAGTGGAGCAGCTGAGATACAAACCAGCACCCAAATGGGATCCTGGCAGATGCAAGGTAAGGATTTAACCAGTAGGCCACCATGCCGGGCCCACAGTTGGTTCTTAACCCTCCTTCCTGCCCAACCACCCCCTCTGTTTCCCTCCCCATCTCACATGCACAAACTTCCCAGTTTCCCTTCTACCCACCCCCGCAACCTCCAGAGAGCGCAAACACTGAAGTGGCTTCCAGGTTAGAAACTCAAAGTGCCTAAGTGCCTCCTAGAATCACCCCTAGGAGAACTGGCCAGGCATACTTAAGGACAATCCTTACTGGTCACCTTTTCCCAGAAGGAGGGTGGAAGTACACCCTGAGTCTTGGAACGCAGCCCATGACGTCATCTTCAATCATGAAAAATCACAGCCGGATTTGGAGAGAAGTCCCTTCTGGTCGCTGAACAACTGAAGAAAGACCCTTTATAAAAGGGTCAATGCTATTACTCATGTTTGTAATTAGTCTTTTAAAAAGTTGTTACCTTTTAAATAACCCTGGACAACAAATACTATCATCTTACAGATGAGGCAGTTGAAGCTCAGAAGGAGTAAGTCACGTATCCCAGGCTACTAATTCTCGAAGCAGTGTTCACAAAGTTCATGGGAAATGCATATGATCCTTTTTTTTTTCTATCTAAGAAACATAAGCAGATAGATGGAGCTCCCACTTGCTAGTTCATACTCCCAAATGCCTACAACAGCCAGGGCTGAACCAGGCCCAAGCTAGGAATCTAACACTCAATCCAGGGTGAAAGGGACCCAATTACTTGAGTTATCACCAGTGTCTGCCAGGGTATGCATTAGCTTCAAATCCAGGTACTCAAATACGAGACACAAGAATCTTAACAGCCACTTAACCTCCAAGCCAGTGTCCACCCTGTATATTATCTATTTTGCCACAAACTTCCTGAGGCGTCTTATGTAGGTCCCAGTTCTTTCCCAGAATGTCCTGCCCTAAGGTCTACAATCCCTCTGCTGCCAGGATGCACCTGGCATCCAGGACTGCATGACAGGGGATCCTTAATTCTGATATTCTGACTGTTGAAACTTAAAGGGTCCTCTGCTCTCAAGGTCAGGGATATCCTCCAAGCCATTCCTTCCCACCAGGTGCATTTGCCCTTTGTGGCTACAGAAGAGCCTGAGAAGGTAGCCTTTTAAGTCTGCTTGATCTCAGAGAGGACACAAGAGCTGGCCAGAAGCCCCACCCCCAGATGAGCAGAAAGAAGATTCCCAGATCAGTCCAAGAGTCAGTGGCCTGGGGTGCCATTCCAATTTTCAAGTTGAAGAAATCTCTCCCACACCAAGCTCAGAAGGCCCAGGGCCACACTGGTCCTCTAAAGAAACCTCAGGCATCAAGACCCAAGAGCTCAGTTCTGTCAGCAATCCTTGACATGTTATATGCTGGGGCAAGGGTTCTTCTGGGACCCCTGCAACAATGGGGTCCCTCTGGTGTTGACCATCTATTTTTAAACAATGGGAAGGAAGGAGAGCATTTGAACCAATTATTGCCATTGGCGCCTGTAAAAATCAAACAAAAACACCCACATCGTTTGTTATGCCTTTCTCACCACTTAGTCTTATGTTTGCCTCCATTCTTTACCAGCAACCCAATGACTATTCATTAATATAGACCATTCAGCCTGTTTTGTGTCTACAAGTTGAAAGGCAAGAAGTTGGGACAGGGGTTTGGGGAGGTACAGGTGTAGAAGCAGCAGGTGAGATAGTAGGAGTGTTGCTCCCTGGAAAGTCCTGGCTACTTACTGCACTTTCCATACAGCTCCCTGCTTGTGACCTGGAAAAGCAGTGGAGGATGGCCTAAAGCTTTGAGAGCCTGTACCTGCATGGGAGACCCGAAAGAAGCTCCTGGCTTTGGACTAGCACAACTCTCACAGTTGTGACCATTTAGGGAGTGAACCAGTGGATAGAAGATCTAGTTCTCTCCCTTTAAGATCTGTTTATTTGAAAGGCAAAGTTACAGATAAAGTAAAAAAAAAAGTTTAAAAAAAGTGGTACTGCAGGCTCCTCTACAAATACCAAATACAAAGACAGTTACAGGCTCCAGAAGGGCCCTGCCTTCACACCCCAACCTTGCTATACCGCTGATTCTTCAGGTCCTAGCTCCCTGGAAAATTTTCTCTCCTCCTTTTGTCCTGATGGGGGCACAAGTTTGCCCTTCGCAGCCAAGCATCTGGAGGGAAAATTCTGAAAACTGCACTTGCAGTTGGAGCAAGAGTGCGTCAGGGAGGGAAGTATAATGGCACAGTTGTGTTTTTAAAGGCAGAAATGGGGGTGGGATGCAGCTCCCAGCAGAGATGAAGAAATGACCCATTTATGCTTCCATGCCCGAGGCAATGACCATCACCACACAGTCATGAGTGCATAAACATGCACCAGTGGGTGCGTCTCGCAGGGACCCAGCTACCCCTGTTACGACGTGCCTGGGTTTACAACACTTGTAGATTACCCCATTTCTGCCTTCTTCCCTGTACTTTAGCTACCGGCTTACTCTAAAAGTTATAAATGAGTCTATTTCTGACATTGCCGCCCACTTCGTCTTTTATAGTGCTTCCCTGGGGGTCAATTTGTATCATTTCTAAAATCCTTCCTGAATTCCAACTTCCGGCATGTCTGTTTTTATATCCAGATTGCCTTCTTGTCCTTTCACACTCTTTTTTCTAGGACACAGGGAAGAGTCCAGTAATCTTCCTCCCACCCAAACATCTCAGGTTGGCTCCATTGCAAAACACAAAACCAGAAACCTGGCTAAAGCAAAGCTGAAGATTCGGGCTGTCTTGCAGTCACTCCTGTGTGTGGGTGCAATGCCATGCACCATGCAGTCAAAGCTGGTGGATCCACACGGTCCCACAGCCACTCTCCTCTGCGCCTTCCACACAGCTCTCCCCTTTGCTTTCTCCATCCTAAGAAAAGCCATCCCTTTCTCTGATGGCTTTCCAGAAAAATTCAACAAACTGATCTGAAACTCAGAAAGGGGAGCACACACAACCTGTGTGTGAGAGGGGAACTTGTTCTCATCTGGACTTCAAGGAAACCCTACCGGGATGCTTCAAGAGATGCAATGTTGTCTCCCGCCCTCCCCAAAGCCCCCTGATGGCTCCCGCAGAATTGTAGCAGAGGGGCCGAAGCAGAGAGAGAGGAGTTAAATCAAGCCCCGACCTCAGCAGCCTGTGTTCAATTTTGATAAAAATCTTCGCTCTCCCCCCACTGCCCCTCTTCCTCCACACCACCGTTCAGACACGCCTCTGTTAGCTCCTCGCTTCTTGCTTGGGGCACCCCACGCAACTCTGAGAGAACCCAGTGCCCAAACTCCCACCTGGCTCCAGGCACCATCCCCCTCCTTCCCTCCTCATGATTACCTGCTCCCAGTCCAGGTCCTTCATTCCCCCATTAAATCCTAGGCCCTTTGCCTGGTGAGATTAAAGGCCCCAATCCAAGGTTAGGGCGTTTGAGAGCCCCACAGCGGGGGACCCCTTTCTGAGGATGCTCTTTGCGGAGACCCAGGTCCCATTGTGGCCGAGAGCAATAACTTCGCTGCCGCTGCTTGCTACTGCCCTGCCTGCTGGCCTGGAGCCAGGCCTGTAAGTGGGTGCTGGGGGGCTCTTGCCTGCTGCCGTCCATACACGCTCAAGGGAAAGCACTAGCGTCCTGGGGTAAAGCCACCTCCAAAAAAAAAAGTTGTCAGTTTGGAGGTTCTGGGCTGTTTGTCCACTTGTGACAACAAGGAGTCAGATTTCAAAGCCACAGAAAAACATTTTTTAGAAGTTTTCCAAAGACATTTCCTGTGACCAGATGTGCCAGGACTGACAGACACACGCAGGCCCACGCAATCGCCGCCCCACACCCTCACCCTACACACACACACACACACACCCGTGGACACAGGGAGGCCCTGGAGCCCACTCCAACATCCAGGCTGTTCCAAACACTTGGGACACACAACAGTCTGATCCCAGCGCCGCCGTCTCTCCCAACCTCATCTAGCATCCCGAAGAAAGTAGAAGGAAGACTGCCCACAGTGCCCCCGCCACGTGCCCCAGCTGTGTGCGCCTCACTCACCCTAAGGGGCCCCCTGGGCGCGCCCGCTTCGCGCAGTCCCCAGATGTCCCAGTCCCTGCGGGCACCGTTGCTGCTTCTTGCTCGCGCTCCGCTGGCCGCTTCTGTCTTTGCAAGAAGTCAGACCTCCTGGGCCGGCCTAGCGCTGCAGCCCGCCCTGCTCTGACGTCAGGCGCCTTGGAGCGGGATATTTATGGCAAGGAAACTCTGAATTTTCCCTAGGTAGAGTTCTGGTTGCAGTTCCGAGGGATTTGTAATTTTCACACTTGCACACACCACGGAGGGCCGAGAGGCAGCAGCAGGCAGGGCGAAGCGCACAATGAAGGTGGCTGTTGTCCGTCTTGGCTCCCTATGTTAGGTAGTACGGGAAAGTGTCAAGGAGGCAGGCTTGACCCCTCCGCTGTGCAGCGATGTCCCTGGGCACCTGGCTGGAGGTTTGGTTGGAGGCCAGCTGTGGCAAGTGGGGGTCGAGTCCTGAGGGAGCTCTCATCTTTACCAGTGTCCCTTCTTGGGACCCCAGGGTCTCTGGCACTAGGCAAGACAGCAGGGAGGCTGGCTCAAACCCTAACAACTTTTCCATTTCTTCGCTGGGAATATACATGTATAAAGTTTATTTTTATTAAATTATGTTCCACACTCCCTGCCTCTGTGTAGCTTTTACAGCTCAGTGCCACTCAATTCATCTTACTTCTTTGCTTATATATGCAGTTGGAGCCGTTTACAATAGCTCTTATTCATTACTTTTTAAATTGGCTTTTTTTTTTCTTTTAATGTGATTGTGGTCCATCTCCCTGACTGCACTAGAAATTGCCTCAGTCCACAGCAACTGTTTGCTCCAGGATTGGCCACACCCTGGGGCGAGAACTTGATCTGTATTTTGCTGGCATTCCCAGGAGTCCCTGTGCCAGCAAACGGTGCCTGGCACTGGGTGAGGACATGCACAATTTTCTGGGTGTTCAGGTCTAGGTTCTAAAACTTGTCCATTTTTTTTTTTTAACAGTCTGAATAGGATATAGGGAAACAGTTTCAGTTAACAGCCATTTTTCTAGAGAAAACAGCAATGGGTCTGGTAGCATGGCCTAGCAGCTTAAGTCCTTGCCTTGAACGGCTTAAGTCCTCGCCTATGAACGCGCCAGGATCCCATATAGGCGCTGGTTCTAATCCCGGCAGTTCCACTTCCCATCCAGCTCCCTGCTTGTGGCCTGGGAAAGCAGTCAAGGATGGCCCAAAGCCTTGGGACTCTGCACCTGTGTGGGAGACCCAGAAGAAGTTCCTGGATCCTGGCTTCGGATCAGCATAGTATCGGCCATTGCGCTTACTTGGGGAGTGAATCATCAGATGGAAGATCTTCCTCTCTGTCTCTCCTCCTCTTTGTATGTCTGACTTTCCAATAAATAAATAAATTATTCAAAAAAAAAAACAGCAATGCTCCATGGTGTCCAAGGATTAAGGAAGTTTAAAATGACACAGGTGTGGCTATCTGGCCTAGCTGTTAAGACAGCAGCATCCCTATCAGATTGGGCTATCCTGACTCTAGCTTCTGTATGTGCAGCTCCTCAGAGGCAGCAGTGGTGATGGCTCAAGTAGAGTTGGATCCCTTCCACCCACATGGGAGATCTAGTTTGAGTTCTGGGATCCCGGTCCTAGCTTTGGCCTAGTCCCAACCACTGCAAGAAGGAGTAGGGGGTGAATGGGTATACAGTCTGACCACCTCTCCCTAATTTTCTCTCAAGCTAAAATAAATGAGTAAATGGTATCCATGAGACACAAGTCCCTTCTACTAAAGGTAAATGGCATAAGGGTGTAGATATTCTACTCCCCCTCTGGGGAGGGGGGGAGGCAGAGACCAAAAAATCATTAGAATTTAAAGTGATGAGCTTTTCATTAGCCAGATGGGGTAATGGCAGGAGCATGAATTCACCCAGCTTGCACATACAAAACAGCAAGGACTCGAGGGTTTGGAATGTGTTTAGCTTCTGGTTAAACACAGTGACTGGTTAGGGCTGATTGCCAGTAACATCCAAGACTTGGGCTTGGACCTCTTGGCCGGGGACAGGCATGCTGTTTTGTCATTGTTAAACAACTCGCCAGAGCATCAGGCCACTGGCACCTCCCTCCATCCCCTTCCGCGTTTCAGGGTCCCATCAGCAAGGTGAGGTCTCAACGAATTCCAACGCTAGGGAGAAGGAGGATCACTGATGGTTTTGAGGTCTCCCTCATCCCCAGTTGGGGAATCAGTCTGCTGCCCCCTGCTATCCCACTGGCTGCGCTCAAGGAGATGCTCAGTTCTGGCATTAAGAACATTGTTAATGTTGGGGAGGCCAAACAAGCTTGCTCCAAAGTGGATCCCAACCAGCAGACACCACACGCATGAGGGGATGCAATCAGGGGCGCAGGCATGAGCCTAACCATGGGTCTGCCCGGTCTCTCACTTGTAACGAAGGATCTGATCTCCAGTGTTTACAACAGGAATTACTAAGGATACACATGACTCAAGAGAGAAAAATTCCATAGCTATCAGTTTATTCTTTAAGAAATGATTATCAAAAGAACAGGACACTAGAGCAGCTTGAAGATATTTTAGGTCCTTCTTGTCACATGATGAAGTAGAAAGACATAGAATACAGCCTAAGAGCCTGATTTCTTACCCCAGCTCTGCCTCTTACAATAAATAGCATCATTTGCTTCACTACCAAATATGACTTAATAACAAGACGATCAATGGTAAGGTGCTAGAGTGTAAGTAAACTCAGACTGTTACAGATGGCCACTATTCGTATATGCTTCCTCCTGTCTTTACCCTCTTTTCCATTTCTCCTCTCCAAAACACACCATTCCTCTGTTAACTATCACCAAAAATGCACTTAGCATTAGCATACACTTCCCCAGGTTCCTGGCATTCAGCTCTCTGCAAAACTCTTTGCCCAGAGTTAAGAAATCTCCTCCAGTTCAGACATGACCACACCAAATAGGCAGTGATTGGAAAATTGCCCCCATAAAGGCTGGCTCTTTCTGAGGCACAGGGCTGCATTTTTTAGGAAGCCTTCCCAGGTCGTTCGCAACAGCTTTGAGGGTCAGCTCTGTTGCCTTGCCTGCGTCAAAACCCTAAGTGTTTAACCACAAGACACACAATCCTGGGACACGGTGGCGGCGGCCCTCCACCCCCACAGCGAGGCAAGCCACGCGTGTGTCTAATCTGGTATGCAGCCCCCATCACAGGCCAGTAAAGGCCAACTCTGGTCCACTCCACCGTACCTGACCAGATGTGAGATGGAATATCACAGTGAGCAGAGTACTTTGATGGGCAGGAAAGGGGGCAGAATTCTCTCCCAGCCTCTATCTCCCATCCCTTCAGATAATCTATGATCAGGGCTCAAAGCCTCCCCCACCGAGGAAGGCCATAGCCATTGTTAACCACAGCAGTTTATGTTATTTCTGGAACTGTCATGATCACATACGAACTTCCAATCTATCCCCATTTTCAGTAGATCAAAAACCTTTGGAAAAATAACATTCAAGGCCAAGTGCTCTGGTCAGCTTCAGTGTAAAATTATGTTTGGGACTCCTGAACAGAAACCTCCCCAGTTGATCCATATTGGCCATGAGGATGGATCTCTTACAAAGACAGACAGACACACACACACACACACACACACACACACACACACACACACACACCATTTCTCTGTTGAACCATAGTTTAAAGCCATTTACAACATCCAGGGGTGTGTGAATTTGGGTTGGTACCTGTATGTGTATTGGACAACTGAACAAGGAATTAGAATTCTAAGACTAAAGGACTTCAAGAGAAGCATAAAATGTTTCATCATTCAGTGGTTTTGTCTTTTAAAGGAAAATATCTTTAAAATGGTAAAGTGATGATGTTAAGAATCTGTTCTTAATTACCACTGAGTAACTTGGCAATCTGTTTCATCCCATTCATTTCTTCTGGAAAGTTCTCAGCATCTCATCTCTTCAGCTGTGTGTATACAATCTCTCTCTGAGACAGAGAGAGAAAAAGAGAAAAAGAAAAGAAAGGAGAAAATTCACCCTGCTTCCCCCTGGAAGGAGCACAGGACATTGAGCCAGCCTGCTACATATTGAATATTCATAAGCACAGATTTTTTACACAAAGGCGGGAGGGGGAAAAGGGGTGATTCTTAAACACCCAATACATTTACTGACTGTATCTGTTGTTTGGCATCCCTAGTATGGAGCCCTATCTTACACTGCTTAAAAGAAAAAGCAGCAGTAAGAAATACAATTAAACCAAAGGAAATGAAAACCCTCTCCAACACTTCTGTTCATTCAGTTCTGCAAAGCGCCTGGCACTGTAGCAAGTGCTGCAAGATGAATGCGATGGGGCTCCTGTGTGTACGGAACTTGTAACTTTGTAGAGGGACCACACAGTTCAAGCTTCACTAAGTGCCGGCTCAGAAAATAAAAACAACAGACCTTTCTGGGTCACCATGGATAGGAGAGGAGGGTGGCAACACGCTGCCTCTGGACAGGGAGTCTTCCACACAAAGCAGAATCCTCCCCACCCCCTACCCAGTGGGACTTTCCAGCCCAATAGTCCCCAAATCTTTCCTACAGAACACAAACTCCAGTGGTTTACTAAAGAGGTAATGGGACAGTTCCCCATGGCCAAATAAGTTTCAGAACTATGTATACTCTGTCCCTCACCTCCATTCCCAGAACCTCAAGGTGAGGCTTAGATTCCTGCAATGAAAGACTCAAAGGCTCTGAGAAGTCCTGCAACGAAAGGGACTGCTTGACACAGTGTTTCCATAAGTTAGCTCCTCAAAGGATCCACTCAACACAGAATGCCTGCGAACAACCCACAACTGAGAAATGATGCTTAGGAGCCAAATGTTGCTTAAGAGCCAACGGCATACAATGTTAAGTCCCCGCCTGTGGCACCAATATCCTGTACGGGCACTGGTTCAAGTCCTGGCTGCTCCATGTTCAATCCAACTCATTGCTTAATGACCCAAGTCCTTAGGCCCCTGTATCCACATGAAGACCCAGAAAAGGCTGCTGACTCCTGTCTTCAGATCATCCCAGCTCCAGCCACTTTGGCAATTTTGGGAGTGAACCAGCATATGGAAGATCTTCGCCTCCCCTCTCCCTGTTAACTCTGCCTTCCAAATAAAAGTATATCATGAAAAACAAATGAACAATGGTTAGTCTAAGGAGGACCAATAGCCAAACATATATGCAACAGAATGGAGAATTGCAATTTTTAATGAGACAGCAAGATACAATAGATAAGAAATCCTAAAATAATGCTTTAGGGTAAGAAGCAAATCTTCTAAATTAAATATCTGGGAGCCAGTATCATGCCTCTAAAAATCTTTCCTCCGAGTTTATAAAAAAAAAGTGGAAAAGGAAAAGAAAAAAGAGAAAAGAAAGAAATGACAAGTGTGGAGGTAGAGAAGAGAGATCTGCCCCGATGCTGGGTTTGTTCTCCTCACCCCACAGTAAGGAACGCCTCCAGGGACCGACTCAAAGAGCTCATCAAGCATGCCCCAAAGTTGGGGGATTGTGAACAGACTTGGACTGCAATCTGCAATTGCCTGGCAATCTGCAAAACAAGAGACCCCGCTGGTAGAATGCTTCTTTGGCGCTGGGGTCAAGGAAAGGAGTCGCCTTGCTGAAAAGCCTGGAACCCCCGGAGCTTAGGATGAATGCTTGTTTCCTGAGGACCATGTGTGGGTCACTTGAGAAAGTGAGCCAGGCATTATTTGTAGATTTTATCCCAGAATTGGAAGATTTATGGGATCATCAACACATGAAGTAAAACCAGTGGGAAAGCAAACCAAGTAGGAGAAAAGCAACTGCAGGGAGGATGCAAGCCAATGCCAACATGTTTCAAGTTCAAGAAGCCCAGTTGAACAGTTTCCGAAAACTCAAAGAACTATAAATATGGAAGAGTCTAATAAACTGTTATACAATTATACCAGTCATGTAGAAACTTCCCTGTAGAAGGAAGCACCTTTTAGCTAGGGACAAAAAGGAGATTAACAAGCCTTACTTGCCAACAGCAACCATAAATAGGGATACAAGGGACAAATACAACCATTTTGCTTCCTGTTTGGTAGCCTAGTAGCAAAAGTCCTTGCCTTGCATGTGCCAGGATCCCATATGAGCCCCAGTTCATATCCCGGCTTCTCCACTTCCCATGCAGCTCCCTGCTTGTGGCCTGGAAAAGCAGTCAAGCATAACCCAAAGCCTTGGGACCCTGCACCCATGTGGAGAGCCGGAGGAAGCTCTTGCCTCCTGGCTTTGGACTGGCTCAGCTCCAGTTGTTATAGCCACTTGGGGAGTGAACCAGCAGATGGAAGATCTTCCTCTGTCTTTCCTTCTCTCGGTAAATTTAACTTTCCAATAAAAGTAAATAAATGTTTAAAAAAAACAAGCCATTTCACTACTGTAGAAGTCAATCAGAGGCATAAAACTGAAAAAAATGATTTTTTTTAAAAAAAGATTTGTTTTTATTGAAAGATTTACAGAGAGGAGATAGACTGAAACATCTTCTGTCCGATGGTTCATTCCTCAACTGGCTGCAACAGCAGGAGCTGATCCAAAGCAAGAAACCAGGAGTTTCTTCAGGGTCTTCCACATGGTTATAGGGTCCCAGGGCTTTGGGCTGTCCTCAACTGCTTTCCCAGGCCATAAGCAGGAAGCTGGATGGGAAGTGGAACAGCCAGGACACAAACCGGTGCCTATACAGGATCCTGGTGCTTGCAAGGCAAGAACTTCTGCCACTAGGCTACTCTGTCAAGCCCCTGAAATATGTTTTTACCTTAATTTATTTTTATTGGAAAGTCAGATATACAAAGAGGAGAGCTAGAGAGAAAAATCCTCTGTCAGCTGATTCACTCCCCAAGTGGTTGCAATGACCAGAGCTGAGTCAATCCATAGTCAGGAGCTTCCTCTGGGTCTTCCATGTGGGTGCAGGATCCCAAGGCTAGCCTGTAGACTGCCTTCCCAGCCCACAACCAGGGATCTAGAAGAGAAGTGGGGTCACTGGGACACGAACCGATGCCCATATGGGATCCTGGCTCGTGCAAGGCAAGGACTTTAGCTGCTAGGCTACCTTGCCAGACCCATGATTTCACTCTAAAAACTACTAAGAAGTTAGGACTAGTAAGACTCTTGGCTGTTCTGATTTAAGCTGAATTAAATCATTGGCTTGTCCGTATTCTCTATGGCCATGACTGACCCTTAGGAGCTAACCTATAACATTAAGAAGGTTAAAAACATGCGCCCAGCATGATGGCGTAATGGTTAAGGTTCTCACCTTGAACGTGCCGGGATCCCATACGAGCGCAGGTTCTAATCCTGGCAGCCCCACTTCCCATCCAGCTCCCTGCTTGTGGCCTGGGAAAGCAGTCGAGGACGGCCCAAAGCCTTGGGACCCTGCACCTGCATGGGAAACCCAGAAAGAGGTTCCTGGATCCTGGCTTTGGATGGCGCAGCACCAGCCGCTGCGGCCACTGGGGGAGTGAATCATCAGATGGAAGATCTTCCTCTAGTCTCTCCTCCTCTCTGTACATCTGTCTTTCCAATAAAAAATAATTTAAAAAAAAATGGTTAAAAACAAAATTGAGCTGAGATTACATTGTCTGCATAATGCATATTTCACAAGTTCAAACAAGGCAAGTTATAAGACAAGCAAGCAAATGAAACAGCAATAGCAAGCTCAGGGGAATAAAATTATAATCAAAATTGCTATAAAATTTTATCTACAATGTTTTATATTCAATAACAAAAAAAAATCACAGGACACACAAATAGTAAATGGCATTCTGTTTACAAGAAAAAATTGCCAGTAGAAACTGTCTTTGCCCTAAAATGTTGGATTTAGTAGGAATAAGACACAGACTTTAAAATGTCTACTACAAGTATCTTTAAGGAAATAAAGAATGCAATGTTTAAAGAATTAAAGGAAGCATTGAAACTATACCAATAATGACATAGGACACAGACACTAATATAAAAAAGCAAATTAAAATTCTAGAATTGAAAGCTATAACAATGAAGAATCCACTAGAAAGGCTTAATAAGGCATTCCAGATGCAAGAAGAATTAGTGAACTTGAGCATACAACAATAAAAAAGACCATTTTGAAGAACAGAGAGATGGACATAGAGAAGAAAATGGAAGGAATAGACTCTCAAACCTGTGGAACAACATGTACCGAGCCAAAATTCATTTACTAAGAGTCCCAAAGACAGGAAACAACTCGGTACAATAAAGTTTTGAAAACATATTGGCATAAGATTTCCAATATTTGATTATTTTAATCTATTGATTCAAGAAGCTCAATTTTTTTAAAAACGTAATCATCCTGTACCCAGATAGCTCACACTTTAACCCATAAAAGACATAACAAACTGAAAGAAAAAGAAAGATGACTTTCTATAACCAGGGAGCAACAGCATGATTAGTGATTGACTTCTCATCCTACTCGGAGGCCAGAAAGCAGCATCACAACGTACTCAATGAGATGACGGAGGAAAATTATTGGGGCTGGTTTTATAGTATGGCAAATCGGCTCCTGTCTACAATGCTGGAATTCAATATGGGTGCTAGTTTGAGGGCCAGTTGTAGTGCCTCTAACCCAGCTCCCTGCTAAAACACCTGGAAAACTAGTATTAGGTAATCCAACAACCCAGGTTCTTGACACTAACGTGGGAGACCTGGAAGAAGCTCCTGGCTTAGCCTGATCCAGCCCTGGCCACTGGAGACATCTGGGGCGTGTAACAGCGGATGGAAGATGTGTTTATTTCTCTATCTATAACTTTCAGAGAATAAAATTTCAGTAAATAATTTCAATACAATTTCAATAAATAAAATTAGAGATTCCACATGAACATGCCATTCACTTAAAATTGAGGCAAGACTGTCCTAGCACAGGATTAAAACTAAGCAGTAATAGTCACCCCTGAAAACTCATTGAACTCATAGGAAAAACCATCAAGATGGAAGCAGCAGCATATGGAGCAAGTAGCAAGATAATTACAAATCCAACCATAAAATGTAAAACACATGTGAATGGTCTAAAAGCACATAAAAGACTGTCTTACTGGCCTTGAAGACAAGAACCAGCTATGTGCTGCCTGCAACAAACATATCTTAGGTTTAAAGATACAGAAATAAGTTGAAAGCAAAAAGATGGAAAGACATGCCATGCAAATGTCATCCATGAGAGAACTGAAGTGATTATACTCATATCAGACAAATTGCATTTAAAAGTTAGAAATACTACTGAACTCATGACAATCGTGAAATCATCAGTACATCAAGAAGATTCAACAGCAAGGGAACTCAAAAATTCATTAAATAATGACAAATTGAAATGAGAAATAGAGAATTGATCCTGAGTTGCAGATTTTAATCTCACTCCCAAGCAATAAACAATAAGTCAGCAAAGATAGAGCAGATGTGAGCATTTCTACCAAATAACTCAGCATAACTCATTGCATGTATGTACATATTTCATTAGCAGACACAAGGATCTAAGGCATCCCCTGTAAAATTCAGATGCTACCAATGTCAGCTATCAAGAGGCAGGCCTTTATGAAACGAATAGATCCATGAAGGTTCCTCCTTCATGAAAGGGAATAAAACCTTTATTTAAAGGAAAAAAAAAAGTTATGGCGCAGTAGCCTAGTGACTAAAGTCCTTGCCTAGCACACGCCAAGATACTATATGAGCGCCAGTTCATATTCCAGCTGCTCCACTTTCCATCCAGCTCCCTGCTTGTGGCCTGGGAAAGCAGTCGAGGATGGCCCAAAGAGTTGGGACCCTACACCCTCATGGGAGAAACAGAACAGCTCCTGGCTCTGGCTCGGCGCAGCTGCAGCCCTTGCGGTCATTTAGGGAGTAAACCAGCACATGGAAGATCTTTCTGCATCTTTTGCTCTCTATCTACCTTTCCAATAAAACCAAATAAATCTGTTTTTAAAAGGCTCTATGCAGTGTTCAGGTACTTTGCTCTTTACTTTCTGCCACAGGACAACGCCACAGTCCCCTGCCAGAGGTTGTAGTCCTCCTGGGGCATCAGATCTGCCTGCATGTTGATCTTAGACTTATGGGCTCTCAAGAACTGTGAAGAACTAAACTCTACTTAAATTACCCAGTCTTGGATATTTGACTGCAGCAGCAGAAAGACAGTGTGTGTGTGTGTGTGTGTGTGTGTGTGTGTGTGTGTGTGTGTGTGCGCGCGCGCGCATGTGTGTGTGTTATGATTTGTTTTATGATCTCGGAAATCCCCTGGGAAATGTTTCTAGTATGCTTGAAAGTCATTTGTATTCTGCAGTCATTGAATGGCTATTATAATAAAGTATTTTCCTTCTCACGTGTTTCTAGCCTAGCATACTCGAACACTCTTCAGGGGGAAAAAAAATCATTCATGAGGCTATAGAATGAGTCAATAAATTAGAAAGAATCCAAACCATTCAAAATATGGCATATGGCCACAGAGGGAATTATAAAGCAATGATGAAAAGAAACCTTAGAAATCCCCCAATACTTGGGAAATTCAACACACTTCTAAATGTGGACTAGAAGATTCCATCTCGTCAAGATGGCTGTTATGACTCTACATCATTGGACTGCATTCCCCAAAGGCCTGAGTGCTGAGAGCTAGGGCCCTAGGGCAACAATGCTGGGAGGTGTGGCAGTCCTTCAGAGGTAAGGCCTGTTGGAAAGAATTAGGTGGTGGAGACACAGCCTCAGGAGGTCTCTGTGCTGATCTCAGAGTTGGTGAACGCTCTGGAGAGTGGATTATCATCAAGTGATGTCACCCCAAGCACTTGGCCCCTGTGAAAGTGACCTGTTTCTTCCCACCTCTCTGCTATGTTATGATGTGAAGGAGGAACCCCCCAACCCCAGAGCCAGGACCATGCATTTTAGACTGTCTGGCCTCATGAGTCTAATAAACTTCATTATTGTCCATGTCCTCGGGGACTTTGTGACAACCACAGCAAACAGAGCAAGAAAACGGCATACCTCCCCAAACTGAGCTGTAATGTCAATGAACTGCCTATCAAAATTACAGAATTTTTTTTGGTTTGGACTCTTCCTGCTCCTCTTGCTGCTCCCCCTCTTCCTCCACCTTCTTCCCAATAAAAATAAACTCATCTGAAAGTTTGTAGAGAAATGTAAATGACAGTGACAAGTGAAACAGATTTGAAAATGAACAAAATGGAAAAATTCATACTACATGATTTCAAAGCTTACTATAAAGATACAATAGTCAAGACTAAGTGGTTTGTATAAAAATAAGCATCTGGAAGGACTAAAGTTCAGAAAGAAAGTTTTGCATTCTGTAGAATCAATTTTTGACAATGCAATGAGGAAATGATGGTTTTCAGCAGGTACTGCTATGACAAGATCTAGGATAGACTTAAGTAGAAAACTGTAAAACCTCTTCCAAGAAAAAAAAAATTCCAAATTTGGATCTTACAGAGTTCTTACACCAGAAACAATCCATAGAAAAAAAATGTTAAACTGAACTTTATCAAAATATAAAACTTTTGTATTTCAAGACACTGTGGAAGTGATAAGAAAAGGTAATGAAATGCAAAAAGACACACCACAAATGGAGAAAATGCTTTATAAATCATGTACCTGAAAAAATGTTTTGTTTTAACCCAAAACTGTTAACTCTTACAACTTAAGAAGACAAATGACCCAATATAACACTGGTCTGGGGCAGGCATTAGGCACAGCTGTCAAGATGTGAAAGCCTGGGTTTGAATTCTGGCTCGCCTTCCAATTCCAGCTTCCGGCTAGTGCACATCTTAGGAAGAAGCAGGTAATAGGCCAAGTGCTGGGGTCACTGCTATTCATGTGAGACCCAAATTGAGCTCCAGGTTCCAGGTTTCAGCCTGGTCCCAGGCCCTGCACTTGTGGCTATTTGGAGTAAACAGTAGGTATAAATAGCTTTCTCTCCTCTTAACTCTTTAGCGCATCTAAAAAAATGATATTTAATAGAAATTTCACTGAAGGAGATACAAGAATGCTAATAAACAGTGAGACATTCAACATCTCTAGACATCAGGGAAATATAATTTTAAATCACAACGAGATATATTTACATAGACACTGCAGTAGTTACAATAAAACAAGACAGAAATAATTATTGGTAAGGATGAAGAAAACTGGAACCCACACACTCTGCTAACACAAATGTGAAATTTCACAGCTTGCAAGGAAAACATTCTGGATAATCCCCAAATGCTAATTTTGAACTTATCATTCCATCCAGAAACTTTTCTTCTAGGACAAAAAACAAGTTCAAAAGAAATAAAGAGGCAACTAGATAAAGAGGTAGTGGCTACCTTGCATTGAGAGAGCAAGGGTTACTTGCAAATGAGCTTCAGGAAACATCAGGAGGTAATGGAAATCTTCTGATAGAGTTAACACTATGATAGTTACATAACTTCATAAATCCACCCAAAAAATAATTGAAATTACACACTTAAAATGGGCAAGTCTTACAGTAAGCCAATTGTGGTGTGCGGACTACTAGAAATAATCATAACTCTTGCCGCTTCTTTCCAACTGTTATCTTAGGGAGGAGGGTGACTGGGGGAAGAATCAGTCCAGAAAGAGGGGAAGAGGAGAACTGCATCCCAAAGGAGGGAGTTCGACTACAGCCAGTCTTGGTGAGGCAGTGATTATGATGCCAACCATGTTAGAAGGCCCAGGTTCAAGTCCCGATTCCACTTTCGGGTCTAGCTTTCAGGGACATGTGTGGTAGGTAGTCTCAAAAGGACAAATTAAGGAGATAATTTATATGTAAGGTTAAGTCTGTACAAAAATATTTTTAGTGAAAAGGCAAGTCCACAGAGAAAGAAACAAAAATCTCCCATTCACTGGTTCACCTCCCAAATGGTTGCAATGACCAGAGCTGAACTAACCTGAAGCCAGGAACCAGGGCCTGCTTCTTGGCCTCCCATGTGGGTGCAGGGTCCCATGGCTTTGGACTGTCCTCCACTGATTTTCAGGCCACAAGTGGGGGGCTGGATGGGAAGTGAAGCAGCTGAGATGTGACCTAGTGCCCACAAGGGATGCTGGCACTTGCATCTGGAGGATTAGCTTGTTGGATCACCAAGCTAGCCCCAGCATTAAATTTTCAAGCAAGACCACCTTTTTACTTCCCAACATGTTTGTGAAACTTTCTCTTACCTACTAAGAAATGAAAAGGTCACTGAAGTGAGTTTTTGCCTGCAAGTGAGAGTAGGTAGCAACAGACCAAAGTTGTGATCACCACCTAAGAACTCATTGATTAGCCTCATGCTGCACAGAGATGAGAAACAGTAAGAATACAGACTGAGCAATGCATTTTAATTCAAAGTGTCTGAGAAGCATAGAGGTTAGAGCTCAGAATCTATTAGGCCTGGCTTTGAGTCCCGATTTGGCTGTGTAATAGCTGAGTGACTTGTTACTTTCCGACTTCAAATTCTTTATCTTCAAGATTTGGGTAAAGTTTACTCTAAGGATTTGAGTGATGGATATACAAGGATCTTGAGGGAGTCTTGGCTTGTGAATCAGGTTTTCAGCCGAGAGGAGGATTCAGAATGGGACACAGAATGAGATTTCCTACAGGGCTGATATTTAAGATTTGGTGCAACAACAAATTTAGAGGCAACCAAGTCTGCACTGCCACAAGCATGGATGTGAAGTAGGGAGACTAAGGTTGAATGGGCTGAAACCACGACTTTGCTTACCACCTTTACAAACTTAAGAACACAAGTGACCCTCAAGGTGAGCTTTACCACAAAGCTTCACCTACAACTGACTTGGTGTCCAGAGAAAGGAGGAGGATGCCAGCTAGGAGCTGGTAGCGTGCTGGGCCCAGCTCCTGCCCCTGCCAAAAGATTTGTCACAGTATGCATGGGTGAGCAGCAACTGCTTCACAATGACTTGCTCCTTTTCCACCTCTGAAATCCTATGTGATAGAGCCATACAGAAAACTATGGGAAATGTAGTTTCAGCTTGGTGAGGTTGAAGTATATAACTCAGTCTGTCCCATGACAACTTGGTATCCATACGTATTTTTTCACAGTTAACCTCTAATTAAAGACAGTAACAAGATCATGCTTTACCATGAAGATGCAACTGCCTGGTACACCACCAAAAGCACATTAAGAGAGCATACAAGGGAGCTCAACACAGTAGCCTAGTGGCTAGTCCTCACCCTACAAGTGCTGGTTTTAATCCTAGCAGCCCCACTTCCCATCCAGCTCCCTGCTTGTGGCCTGGGAAAGCAGTCAAGGATGACCCAAAGCCCTGGGGCCCTGCACCCGTGTAGGAGACCCAGAGGAAGTCTCTGCCTCCTGGCTTTGGATTGACTCTGCTTCAGCAGCTCCAACTGCTTGGGGAGTGAATCCACAGATGGAAGATCTTCCTCTCTGTCTCTGTATATTTGACATTCCAACAAAAATAAATATTTTTAAAAGAGTATACAAGGGCATTTTTTTCTTTTACAATTCATCTTTGAGGGATGTTTATCCCTCTTGCAGGTAAACATTATGTTAACTTCTTGGGTAAGATGAAAAAGTGGGAGAAGGGGATAAAAAGAAAAATAAAAAGGAAATATTCATAATTATCTTTTCATTTCTGCAATTGATCATAGAATCCTAGTTGGTATCTATGATTACCTCCTTCAACACCTTATACTACCCATCGACTATTTCACCCTCAATAAGCACTTTTAAGGGGTCAGGTTTCTTTATGTGGACTGTGTAGGCAGCTCTACTTTTATCTCTAAAGGTTCTAGACCACTACAAGTCCATTCTGTAAGAGGTTGTTGCAATTGATCATTAAACCATTATCGTAAGTTCTAAGAAGTGCAGCAAAGATCTCCTGCATTGTAGACATATTGACACACTCTTCCTCAGCCCCATAACATTGTAAGTAGCAACCAGTTCCCCTTTGATGAAGCTAGCCATCTCAATTGACACAACGGCTTTCCCTTTACCTACTGTTTCCTAAAGAAGTCTACCACAACCAGAGGGCAGTCCCAATTTCCAGCTTAATAAGCACACTGTCATGGTAGATAATTTTATCTTTATCTTACATAATCTAACTGTTCTAGACAAAAACCAAAGACACAAGGCCAAGAAGCAAAGCTTACTGGTGATACCACTAATAGCGGGAGAACTCGCTCCCATTTCCACTTGATTTCCCTTGATTACAAGACCGCTTCTTCCTGATGAAGAGAAAGGTTGCTTGCACTGGTCAGAATTCTCTAGCGCAACAGTATCTGTAGGAACAGCAATAATGAAAGTTACAGAGAGAGTGAAGGGATATCTCCCCCCTAACAAATATGAGATTATTACGAGAATTGGTTCACACAATTATAAACATTGAGGGGATCACAATCTGCCATCTGTAAGCTACAGAACTAGGAAAGCCAATGGAAAAGCCAATCCCTGCGAATCAGGGGCGCTGCAGTGTGAGACTCAGAGTCTGAAGGCCCAGGAACCAGAAGCTCCAATATCTGCAGGTCGGAGGAAATGGATGAGAAGCCTCTTTTCTCATTCAGGTCTTCAACATGCGAGATGCTGCCAGCCCACTTTGATGAGCTCAGATCTGCTTTGTTCAGCCTATTGATGCAAATGCTCATCTTCTTTGGAAACACCTTCCTAGATAGCTCCCTGAAAGAATGCTTTGACTACTTTCTGTTAAAGCCTGCTCCAGTTCATACATAAAAATTAGCAGTCACACCATTCTGAATTGTTTGCTTATAGCATGTGCCTCAGGGATGGTGTTCTAGCTCTGCCAGAGATGTGATGCAAATATGGCTGCAGCTAAATCTTCAGAAGCCTCTCTAGCATTCTAAAAGGTTACTCCAGGACAAAGGTTTCTGGGTAATTTCATGAGCATGGGCCCATCCCTGGACTTCATTGAGCAAGTTCTGTGTCAGAAGTGATACTGTACAAAACATGGACAAAGCACTAAAGCCATTGCAATGTGTTTGGAAGAATTGAGTCCAGGAAGGGAAAATCTAGATCCCAAAACAGCATCTAGCAAGAATAAAGTGCTACGTCTTCCATGATGGAAAAAATGTACCATAATGAGTTTGTCACTGGATAGCTGGCTGGCTGATTCCACCAAGGAATGGTCTCTGTCAAGGACTCTGTCAGTCGCCACTATGGCATGTTGGCTCTCAGCAGTGATTATATACAAATTAGTGTTGGTAACAGAAAGTTCATGCTATTGAGCCTGTGCACATACTGCATTTCCTGGCCCCATGTTCACTAGCCAACTGGGCGAGAAGTGTGGCTAAAGATTCTGGGCATCTTGTCGATCAGATTCAGGTCCATCTTAGCTGTGGTCACTCTCTGGTGAAAATTCACAGCATATGCAAACATCTTTAGGTTTGCATGTGGAAAAGCTTATCTACATAGCTCTTCCCCAGAAGGTTTTGTGAGGAGTTTTCTAAGGCCTTGGCCATTTACCCGATCCATTATCCACCATACATATATCAGCATAAACCCAAATTGCTAGCTATTTCCTCTTCCAGGCAAGATGAGCTAAATTCCCACTAGCAGGCATTTCTTTCAGCGCTGGACCTGCAATTGGACTACGATTTGGTAGCCATCACCTTCAAGCAATGGCGATTCTTGAGCCTAGAATTATGATCCACCATGTTCCATTTTTCTTCAGTCAATTCATCATTGAAAATTCCTCACACAAGCATGGGCATAGCTTGAGAAGGAGGGAATTATGTGGTCCAGACTACATAATTTGAGAGTCTCTGATCAAGATGAAGAAGACAGGCCCTTCCTTTAAATATGATCAGTAATTTCAAGATGGTGACAGCACAAAAATAAACAGATTCATTGGAGCACAGATCCTGGGAGGCAATACAGGTCAGGTACCTGTGAAACTGGCCCTTGTCCAGAATGTGGGGTTTGGCATCTAGACCCTTTGCTCTTGTAACTTACTTGAGCCCAGTTCTGTGACTACCTCTCTTGTCTGATGGAAGGACGTGGGTACATTCCACTTGATGGCTTACCATGTCAGACAAGTTGATACCCCATTCATGATGGGCTGCTCCACATCCAAGGCATTCTTCTGTTATTCCAAGCCATGAGGCTCTGGGCATGTCTGGCACTTCCAAGAAGCCTCTGACAGCTCCAGGCAGATCTTCACGATTCCCAAGGCCTCTGCTACCTCTGACATTCTAATACTGCATGGGGACTCCCAACTGCCATGAACTGTGTGTCCCTCTCTCCCTGTAGCCATGAGCACCCATGATCCCAGCAGAGAGCGCTTTGATCAAGACCGTACAGCGTTTGCCCCAGAAGTAGGTCCACCAAAGATTTTTATATATGTGTGTGTGTGCGTATTACATATAGGTATTACATATAGTTTTCAGTATATATAAATATATATATACTGAAATATATATTTATATCTATCTATATATAAATATAATTTTCAGTATTTATGAAAGCCCTGGCAATGGCTCCCTCATATACAACTGAACTATTTTAAGCCCAGGCTATTTTCTTTTTCTTTTAAAGAGTGGGTGGATTTTAAGACAAACAGACTAATGAGGTATATGTTAACATCGCCACAAAAGCAAAACAGTCATATTTCCCAACACAACACCAAGTTTGGGCTTGGAATTTAGAGGATTAGAAGGGAAACCTAGGGAATCATTTCTGTTCTCACGCCCTGGGGTCTTGATTTGCTAACCATCCACCCTCTTGCTAAGCTTAGGCAGGGGGAGCCCCTGGGAGGGTCTCTGTCCTGGGGGTAGAAGGGGCGGGGACAGTGAGATTCCCTCTTTCCATTCTGCAGGCCCTAAGAAAAAAAGCAAAAACACCGCAGATACTTAAACAATTAGGCAATAATTTAAAACAAATGTGTGCTGGAGTCCGCATAGAGCAAAGGAGACTTGGCTTAATTTGCAATGTAGCAAGTCTTCCTTGTACTTTATCTTTCACTGGGGAAAAGAGACTCCTTGCCATATTCAATGCACCCAGGAATTCTGTGAACCCCCCACCACCCACACACAAACACACACAGAGGCCCCTGATTATCTTATTTACTATTCCAGAGGAGCCTCTAGCTCCTTGGAGCTGCCCTTGTATGCAAACTCCCAGGCATCTCAGCTAAACTAGTCTTGGCTGTATAAAGCCAAAGACCCCGAAAAACAAAAAGCATGGGGGAAGTGGAAGGTTACTTCTTGTTCACTTCTAAGAAGTCCATAGACAGGGAGTCCAAGGCTGGGTGCAGCAGTCAACAGTGATGAGCATGCCCTGCTGGATCTTCCAAGGGTCTGTCTCTGACCTCAAAGTTTTATCAGATAAGCAAAGAAGAGGGCATCTGCCTCAACTACAACATATTTACTGGGCATATTTACCTACTATGTGCCAGGTAGTACGCTCAATGCTAGGGCACTGTGTAGCAATAGGCATGGTCATACTCTCATAAACCCAGATCACAGTGGAAGGAACAGAGAAGTCAATTAAAGCTAAGTGTTCTATAGGAAACAGCCAGAGCCCATGACAGAAAAGCAGGGGAATTTGACTTTACCCAGATCAGTCTCTTCAGAAGTAGTAGAGAGAGGAATAAAGCAAGAAGATCCAAGCATTCTAAGACACACAATGTAAGACCTTTGGAACATGACTGCAGCTGTTCACACATCAGTCAGGCACACTCACAGCCTGGGATGGACTTGGGAGAAGGCACACTCAACCATGCCAGGCTCCGTGCTATCCTGCCAAACCTACATGGAAATGATGATGTAGCTCATTTTACCAACTGGAGTTCAGCCGGGGGCGGGGGCAACAGTGACCAAGCTTGCTTCAGATGAAACAGCAAGAAAGAACCTAGGTGCTGAGCTCAGGTTCTTGAGGTCCGAGTCCAGGCCCTTTGTACACACAGATGCTCAACTGACATGAGAATGCGGTCCTGTTTTGGAGCATCTGTTTGGGTTAGTGTGTGGGATACTGGCTGGAAAAGTTCCGTGCTGACGCCCATAGAGACCCCACAGATCTGCACAAAGGACACAAAAGGATTAAATTACATTGCCCAGACCTAATAGCTTTACAGATGACACAGTACAATGTACAGTCTGCTCCAGGACAATGACATCCTCCCTTCTAGTTCTGCTCTGTTCCCAGGGATTCCAGCAATTTCCTCAGACACCCCAGACTGAAGCCTGAAGCAACAAGGATCTCTGGGTTCCAAGGCAACCATTGTGAAAGACCCTCAAGCAGGGGCCTGTCAAGAGAAGGGGAGCTGAACATTGTGGCGGACTGGAGCTCAGCAGAGGGACTATCCCAGACAAATCTCATCAGAACTAATCCAGCGAGACCACGCTGACACAGAGGTTAACCAGAAAGCCAGCATATTAACCACCTTGGGCTCATGCAGGTTTTTAAATCAAGCCAGGGTAGACAGCCCTAATCCCAAGAAATAGCCGGCTTTATAAATCACACACAGAAAACTATTTCTCTCCATTTCCCTCACATCTCCCTTCTTAGGAGAAAGTAGCCATCGTTGAAAGATTAAAAAGTAAGCCTTTCCAAACAACACAGATTATCTTGCTGTAGTCATCACTTTAAAAAAGTAGAACTTGAACTTCATAGAGGGCCCTTCCCATTTTCTGCAGAGTAGCATCTTCATCTGTCTCCAGGCTGTGCCCTTACACTGTCATGACAGCCACAACCTTCTGCGTGCAAAGGTCACTACGAGGACTGTTGCTGTTCTTATCTATGTGTGCCCCTGAATATGTAAGGCAATGAACAAAATCATCAGCAAGCTTCCCTGTTCTCTTTATTCCCTTTCCCTATCTCCAACCTCCCTCTGATGGTAAGGGAAAGTAGCCATATATTGGAAATGAAAGGAAGAAAAGAATATGGCTTAGAGCTATACTAGTAGCATTTTTATCAACTCCTGGAGTTTCTACATAATTGTTCAGTGATTTGTGCCTCAAGTTGGGCATGCAATCATTAGACTCTTTTAAAAAATTATTTTAAGGCTCAGCACAGTAGCCTAGTGATTAATGTCTTTGCCTTGCAAGTGCCAGGATCCCATATGGGTGCTGGTTCTAACCCTGGCAACACCATTTCCCATCCAGCTCCCTGCTTGTGGCCTGGGAAAATTGTCAAGGATGGCTCAAAGCCTTGGGACATTGCACCTACATGGAGACCCGGAAGAGGCTCTAGAATCCTGGCTCCGAACTGGCACAGCTCCAGCCATTGTGGCTGCTTGGGGAAAGAATCAATGGACAAAAGATCTTCCTCTCTTTCTTCCTCTCTGCATATCCGACTTTCCAATAAAAATAAAATTTTTAAAAATGATTTTATTTTTATTGCCAATGCAGAATTACACAGAACCAAAGATAGA
The DNA here is from genome assembly GCF_017591425.1 of Ochotona curzoniae. Taxonomy (NCBI): domain Eukaryota; kingdom Metazoa; phylum Chordata; class Mammalia; order Lagomorpha; family Ochotonidae; genus Ochotona; species Ochotona curzoniae. Next base: position 5,469,573 of record NW_024466004.1, on the reverse strand, counting down.
ATAATTTTCCATCTGTTGGTTAACTCCCTCAAATGGCTGGAATATCCAGAGCTGAGCCAACATGAAGCCAAGAGCCAGGAGTCTCCTCCCAAGTCTACTATGAAGGTGCAGAGTCTCAAAGCTTTGGGCCATGCTCCACTGCTTTCCCAGGCCACAAGTGGGGAGCTGGAAGGGAACTGGAGCAGCCGGGACATGGACTAGTGTCCATATGGGATCCTGGAGTTTTCAAGGGGAGGATTAGCTATTTGAGCCATCACACCAGTCCACAATCATTAGTCTTACAATGAGGGCAATTATGGCTAATTAGAGATAAGGGTTCCATCCCCTTTATTCTTAGCTACACGTATCTCTTGGGTACCTTTCCAATTTCAAGTAGTCAGTACATAGCAGAAAAAAAATTCTGCTGGTTTTATCAAACCTCTCCACCTGTCCACTCGCCCACAAGAGCAGCAGCAGCAACCTACATCAGACAATGTGCATAGAAAGCAAACATAAGGGACATGCCTGGGTTTGAAGCCATTTGCTGTACTTTAATAATTGTGTGGTTATGATCAGGATACCTGATCTCTCCGTGGCTCATCTACAAAATGGGAAGGACAGAGCAATGAGAAATAACACAAGTGTGGTACAGTACGTGGCACAGAAAGCATTGTTGCTATAATAATTATAATACTTATCTTTGTTTATTATTATCATTATTATTAACATCATCCATATGATCCCTGGTGTAGATGCCATCAAAATGGTAAGCTCTGAAAATGATTTCTTCACCCAAAGATTACATGTACATAAGTTGTTAATGTATTATTTTTTACCTTTTCATCTTACAAATCTGGAAAATCACCAAAGTCACACATCCAGATAAGGTCCTTACAAATCGGATAGTGGAAAGGAGTGGTACAACTCGTCCCAACAGTCAGACCATCAGATTTGAATACTCAACATCTGCAATGCCTGCTGTGTAGACACACATGGGCATTCCATGCCAGCCTCCCCAGTAGCATTTAGGTCTGACTCCAAAGGGTGGGCAGTGTGAGTTCTCCTGCCTTTCACCTTGGTAGCAGGCATCCCTTAAGAACACAATTCAAGTCTCCAGCAAGACTAGGCAAGCCAGATCAGATATGAGAACCCTCAGAATATCAGCAGGTCATAATAATGAACAATGTCAGTGCTGCCAGACATTCCCTGGGTCTCCTTTCTGCCATTTCCCTGCATACCCCCTACATGTTGAATGCGGCTTTAATTGCCTGCACCTGCAACTCCTCTTCAATGGATCATCTCTGGCAATGAAAGCCATCTTGACTTCTTATCCAAGGAGCTGGAGACGGGCTTATGACTTGTTCTCTGCCCCTTCTTCTACCCATGACTGGAGTAGAGAGACATAGGGGTTGTGACTACCCTGAGGCAGAACTCTTAAGCCATAGGCCCTCTGCAAATATCAGGCTGCACCACTCCCACCAAGACTTTCTCTCAAGATACTCTATTTTCTTCTTCCTCTCTCCCACCAGGCCTACCACTCGTTGTGGCCATCCTCCATGTGGCTGTCCATTCCCTGTGGCTTTCCTAATGAATTACTCAGATATAAGTAACTGTCTCTGCTCTTGGGGAGCCCCACCTAGCCCCAGACCAAAGCCAGGAGCATGGAAAGCTTGTCAACTTTCTCCAAATATTCCTTTCCTTTTAGCCAGAAACAGAATCTATATTCCTCTCTACTTTGTCCTTTAGATAAACCAAAACTCTCTGGAGTTTACAGGAATCTAAGGCTTAGCTCTAGATTCTCAACCACCTTCAAGCCTATGTCCACAACAGCGGCGCACACAACGTTCTAGGTGAACAAGAGCATCTCCACGGTCTCAATGCTCCTGGTTTCAAGCTGGTACATTCCACCCCCACCATAAAGAACCCTGCAGCCACAATGTGTGACTTCACTTACCCTTCAGCCAGAAGCCTCAGTCTCTCTCCAGGACCCACATGGAGTTCCCCAAAGGTTAAGTTGAACTCCTCGATGATTTCTGCTGCTGCCGAGAATGTTGCAGAAAACCAGCAGAGAGCCCTGGTGAGCTCTTATCCTTGCTCTCTCTGTAGGCTTACACCTGTGTGCAGGATGTTCCTCTAGGGGCCCAAATTGAAGAGCGCTGGTAGAACCAGGAGTTCCTAATTTGGGATGAAACAGGTGTTTTAATTCTGAAAACCTAACCCAACAATGAAGTTAGTTAAGATGCACATTAGGAGAGCAAAAGAAAATGGGATGGTTCTGTCTAGTAAAATCTGATGCCCTCCAAAAGTCCCAGTAAGTTGTAAATTGCCTTAAAGAGCCGATCGACACTCATGACCAAAATTAATGGCATTTTTTTTTTTTGCTCTGGGTTGATAAAATTCTAGTGACCAACCAAGAAACTTCAGCCACCCGGTATAGCCTTCTTATGAGCAGGCTTTATCTTTTTTGTTTTAGCTTCTCTGATTTAAAAACAAAACCAAATCAGCTCCTCAGTTTTCATGGCCTCCTGGAGTCTGGAAAACTTGTGCAGAAGGTGAGATTTTCAAGGATTTTTGCTCTCCATAGTGATGCTTAGGAGCAGGCCCAGGTCAAAATGGATATGGCTGATTGCACTGATTTCCACCACCACCACCTGCAGCCATCCCTGCCAGAATGCAGGTTCCCATAAGGATGGAGGGGGGTGTGTTCAGAGGCAGCCTTTCAGGATCAGGGCCATCTCTGAGGCGGCTGAAACCTCCCCTGGATTTCTTGGTCCTGAGGACAGAGGCTGCACCAGAGTGGGAAATAACTGCCTGCCCCACGGACTTCAGAGGAGCCAGGCCCTGCCCTACCGCCAAAGACCATTTTCTGCTTTGCTGTTTTTCTCTGTTAAAGAAGCCTACTTGTTAAAAGCAACAGCGAAGGGGTCCCCTATCTCACGTGTCTTAGCATCCATTGAGGATGCTTCTATGAATGACAGAGCTGGCTTCAGGAGTCCCCAGACAGCAGCCTCTGGCTGGGTAATTAGGGGCTGGGATATTCAGTAACAGCACAAATGGTTTGGCTCCATTGTGCACGCCTTGTTTCTTTTTATCTTACCCCTAACTTTTTATGGGATTCTGCATGTAAGGCCAATGTTATAGTGCCAGCGAGCACACAATGTGTCCATGGGGAAATCATTATTCTTCTATGTTGGATGTGCTTGTTTGAACCATTTTAAAATTATTTCTCTGGAAACAGGTCTGGCTTAAATGTGTTTATCCCTCTGCCTTTGTTAGTCCTTGTTTGCATTCACTGGGCATTAGCAACAGATGAACACAGTCATCGGAAGGTATTTAACTCTCCAAGGCCCTGTAGTTGCTTCCACATTTCTAGCCTAGATAAGATCATCAGAAACTGGGAAAACGTTGCTGTGGCTAGAAGCCCAGGGGAGCAGAGTCTGGCTCGAGATACAAAAAACTCAGAGCAGAGTCACTTGAGGATGTGTCTTCAGGTCTTCCCCTGAGGCTATGTGCACACACATTAGTTACACATGCAGTATAGTAGCCCCAAGTCAGAAGGAAAGCAATGGGGGCGGGGGGGAGGGAATGAGTGATAAATTATGTCTAGAAACATTGAATAAAAGCAGGACAAAAGTTGTAGGTTGGAGCTTGCCGTGTCACCCGAGTGATCAAGAACAAATCGCTTTCTTTGAACAGTGGCAGACTTGGACTAGAACCAAGGGCCCTCCCAATTTTGGCTTTCAAGGGATCTAACATTCAGAACAGCTGATGGTAAAATCTCCAGGATAGCCATCCAGGGGAGCTCTCCCAGAACCAGAAAGTTCACTGGAAGCGGGGGAATTTGGAGCAGGTGGTATAGCTCTGTCCTGAACAGTGCGAGTTCTGGAGCTCTGCAGGAGGGGGTCAGATCCAGATGCAGCAGCCTTCCAGCTGTGCAACTGTGAGTCAGTTCTCAGCTTCTTTGTGGCTTTATTTCCACCCCCTATAAATTAGGACTAATAATAATAATATCTACTTCACGGTGCTCAAGAGAGAAACCAATGGATTAATGGGACGAATTGGTAATTAGATATTTTGCACCTAAGGATACACCCACATTCTCACTATACATATATAAATACATATATGGCCCTCGTGAGATTGGAGGATCTATCCATGTATGGGAGATTGCAAGATGCCTCTCAATAGTCTTATTAGGGGGGTAAAAATCATCCTTGTTCAAGGAGACAGGTCTCAGAGCTCAAGAAGAAGATTCCAGACCTGGATTGCAGATGTGTGGGGAGAATTGCTAGGCTGTGAGCTTAGGAAGGTTAGTTGGTGGTCGAAGCATAAAGAAAAAAGTTTTGCTGGTGTCCTTCAGCCTCACAGGCAGCCTCTGGAGCTCGAGAGAGGGGACTGGACCCAGACTTTGTAGGAAGATGACTTCGGGATGGGATAAAAAATATACTCCCCAGTGGGAAAACTGAGGGTGAACTGTTGCAATCCTCCAAATGAGTGACACAAGCTAAATGAGGGGTCAGTGACTGTCAGGATGCAAATGAAATTGGGATTCAAACATCAGAAGACTCAAGGAATTGTAGAACAGGCAAAGATCTCGTCAACAACCACAGTGAGGAACACAGTAGAAGAAACGTGAAAGAGGAAAAATGGTGAGCTTGGTTGGGGCTGTTCAGTTACATATGATCAGTAGTTGTTCAAATAGGAGCCCAAGGCGCAGGTGGGCAGCCCAGACTAGGAGCATTCTTAGGTGCAAGCTGAGGTCCCAGGAAGGGAGTGAACAGCTCAGGGAGGCACCACAGGAGGGTGCCAGATCACCTGCTCTTCTCCCAGTGTATGTAAGTACCAGGTACCCCCAAGAAAGGCATCAGCTCCCAGATCTCCATGATCTGGGTTCCCTTGGTGGCTTCCTTAAAGCCAACCTGGAACTAGTATCCTGCACACGTGTCCATCCTGGAGACCCGCTGCCCGGCCCCCCTCTCATCTCCTACCTCCCTACCTTCCCGTGGATCCCATTCCAGGTGAGCCCGAGGCTCTTTCAGACAAGACCAGCCTGGAGGGGGCTCTGTGATGATGTCTCCCACTACTGGAGAGCTTCCACTGCGGCTGTACACCTTTCTGTCTCATTTAGATATGCTCAGGGTCCTGGGGTGTGCCCAGCAGAAGAGGCCGCCTCTTAGATTCCCTGGGTTCTTCTCAATTTCCAGTAAATAAATTTCAATCAGCAATTATTTTTATACTTTCAACACAATTTCTCTTGTTTACAATTTCCACTTCTTTACCTATCTTTTAGTTTAAGGATTTGGGGAACAGAGATGGATATGTTGAGGTAATGGATTTGTGCCATGGCTTATTAGGTTAAGGCATCTGTGCAATGCCAGCATCCTATATGGATGACAGTTTGAATCCCTGCTGCTTTACTTTGGATCTGGCTTCCTGCTAATGAACCTGGAAAAGCAGCAGAGGATGGCCCATGCACTTGGGCCCCTGAACCCTCATGGGAGATCCACAAGATGCCCCAGGCTTCAGCCTGGCCCAGCCCTAGTCATCACAGTCATTTGGGAGTGAACAAGCAGATGGAAGATCTCCCTGTTTCTCCCTCTATCACTGTTACTCTGCCTTTCAAATACATAAATAATTTCTAAGAGTCCTAAAGATTTATTCTAAATTGGAATTTCCAGTTGATAGGGGCCTGAGAAGGTTAAATCATCACTGAGTCCAAGAAGTAAAATTGGTTTTCTGTGACTGCTCAGTGGTCTGGAACCAGGAAGGGAGTGATCTCCCAAGCCACAGATGGACCCGCAAGCCTCAAGTTCACAATCCACCATGCCTCTATGTGAAGCTGCTCTCCCTCCATGGCAAGAGCATAGCCAGAGAGATGGCTTCAAAGTACCACACAAAATATCTGGAACAGACCCAAGACAGAACTTCTGACAGTGAGAACTGTTAGGAGAGAGTTCTAGAAATGGCACTTTTCTGAGGTAGTGTACATGTAGTTTTATTGAAAGGTGAAAGAATAGATGAGTCAAAAGTTTCCTTCCAATCAGAGAAGAAAGTTAAAGGTCTCCCTTTCCTGGGGGTAAATTGTGCTGGGGTGGCTTGTGGTGAGGTGGCTGGTGGGCCCAGTGGAGCCAATGTTACTGCTCCAGGCTAATTGTTACATGGTGGCCTTGCCCCCAGACAGGCTATACACTAGGTACATCAGGGATGGCGGTGAATTTACTGAATTTTTTTTTTTAACCTATCAGGACCAACCTACATGAAGCCACCCACACATATAGGTGTAGTCCAGTTTTTTAAAGCTCGGCTTGAATGTTCTGTTTCCTCCTGCCTTTCTGTGCACGTAATAAAGCCACAAAGCACTTCACTCTGGTTTCTATCACAGTGGCAGATGCATTTGGAGCTGACTGGGAGTGAGTACAGATTCTCAGCACAAAATAGAACAAGCTCCATTGCCTGTTCGTGTGCAATTAAGGGCATGCAACCAGCTGCGTGCAGGACCAACCGTGACTGGTGAGAGAATCAAGGCTGCTGCTCTTTGCCAGGACCCCTGTGAAGCGTCTAAGTTCACGCTCTGATCTAAGCTGCAGACACTCTATGACACCAACATCCAAGGTTTACAGCAATGGGAAAGGCCCAATACCCAGATGACCCCTGGGGACTAGACAAGAAGGAAGATCTCACTTCAACGTAAAAACCAATCTTTCATCTTGCCATTATGTCTCCAGTGCTTACCCATTGCTTCTCTCATGCATGACTTCAGTTCTCTGTCTTACACCAGAAGTAGTCTTTTATTGTTGTTATTAACATTATATGCTGGGAACTTCTCCGAGGCCAAAGCAGTGATGTCGCTATTGCATTTGTACATTCAAGGAAGCAAGGACAGCCAGGACAGCATCCCATGATGAGGTAGGTATTGCCTTTGGCACAAGAAGAAGTCCCACTACTGGTCAGCCTTTCAGAGCAGTGTGGACCCATGTACAGCTTCTCGTCATTGGAATTCTGTGTATAAGAAGACTGGTAGGACTGAGCATCCTTCCTACTATGGTTGTGAGCAGATGGAGGAACAGGCAGCCTGCACTGCACCAAGACCCTTCAGGCATGCATCCACATACCTTATTACCCTGCCTGGTTAACACACCTCGCTCCTTGTGTCTCTAAGTGACTGAGTTCTCAAGGACATTTGAAGACACACTGAATGTCAAGTCTGCTTTATTTTTGTTATTGTGCTATCACAGAGGATCTCAGAAATCTTGCAGGAAAGGACAGCGATGTTTTTCTCCTAAATCAGACTCCAGTGCAACCTGTAGTGAGTGTTAAGGTTTCCCCTATCGAGGAAGGACCAGGGATCAGGAGGGCCAAGTGACAGATAGGTACCTCAGTTAATGGACAAATATACTAAACTACTACCTATCTCACACTTGGTAGTCTTTCTATCTAGCGTATGGAATAAACTCATAGGGATTTGGTCTGTTACTGAGCTCACTCCACTGGTCTTGGATCAGAAAGAACTTCATCCACTCTCAGGGAAGCAGCATTACCATCATGGAGCTTTCTTAGGTTTTAGTGAATTTATGAGCATGGCCCAATATATATACATCTGGTTACCAGAGTCTAAACCAAGTGATGGCCTGAATACATGGTGCCATGCTCATGCATCCAGCGTTAAGGAGTATCAGAGTTCCTGGACTATGTTGGGAATTTACCAAAGAAAGGTCAGGTGTGATGCTCCTTGTACAGTAGGAGGTCCGGGGGACTTGATTCAAGGCATTGAAACAAAAAGCCACTAAATGGTTCCCCAGTGACCTGAGTTAATCAGATTTTACCAAAGGCTTAACCACGCTTGGAACAGAGTTTACATATGGGAGGTGCTTGCTTGTTGCATGTACATTTGATCTCTTTTTCCTTTGAAACAAAATTTTTCCCACAGGGTAACTTTTAAAAAACTGTGACCATTTAATTTTGGAAAAACAAAAAACAAACAAATAAAAAAAACCCCTTTCTTTTGTGAAGGAAAAACTCAGCCTCATGTGTTTGTTTCCAGCCTCCCTTGACTTTCTGAGATTCTGTATTTTGCTGTTGGGGAGCTTTTTTCCTCCCCAGCTATACAATAAAGCCTTTGTTGTTCAGCATTGGATTAACCCCAACCCTCCAGAAACCAGCACATCTGTGAATCCCAGTACAGCAATTGATGTTCGTGATCATGACTCAGACTCTAGGAGGTCTCACACGCCTCCCATCTAAGAGAACACATTAACATGTGTTCACAGGCCCAGGGCACTGATCCCCCCAGCCAGAGAGAATCGGGGTCTGCCAATGCCTAAGGTAGAAGGAGCCTGTAGTGAGAATTTCTGATTGGCTCCCAGGTCGTCCACCATGGGAACAATGATCATCTACGCACATTGGTCAGAACGTGTCCCTCCTTTGAGTGAATCTCTCTGTGGTCTTCGCAGCCTCAGCCAAAACACACACACAGCTGTAAAGGCAGACATACATGCACCCAGTTAAGTCGATGCTGTCTGTGCCTACTTTGCATTTCCTATTGATGGGTTAGTGGTAGCTTAAAAAAAAAAAAAAAAGCTTTTTTAAAATGTAAAACTGAGTTTAAGAGTAAATGACTCTCTCCCTCTCTCCCCTTGATTGGTATCATGTGGATGCTTCCTTCTGCTGGCCACACAAGAAGGCCACATCAGGGCCTCAGCACAGACAAGATCCCAATTTACATGTGAAACAAAGCCTGGGGAAGAAGAGGGAAAAAAAGAGAGTGACCAGGAATGCTGGACTCCAGATCACTTTTGAAATGTAACACAACTGAAGGAACATTACAGCACCTTTCAGCAATGGCAAGTGAATTTCATCCTGGGGGAAAACCAACTCATGAGACCCCATATAAGGCTGATTGGCAAGGACTGATTGATTCGCAAGTAGGGCAATGTTGATTCAGTTAAGGAAGAAGGAAATATTATTTCAAGCAATGTTACCAGGAACACGTCTTCACAGAAAAACAGAACATAAATATTCCTAAATGGTAACAAAACTAGGATATCATGACTTCCACAGAGACAGATAAGTTAATGCCCTGAAAGAAAGTTTTTCAAAAGCTTATAGTACGTGATGTTCCTACTCTCTAGCCCTCCTACTCACTTGCTACTTCACTGTATTTTTCCATAAAATTATAACCTTTTGTGATTTTCTTATTCAATGTTTCTGAAGGACTGCGCTGCTGAGGTAGGTGGGAAAAATGCATGTTTCCAATGGTGGCCTCTTTTGTGAGCAGGCCAACTAAAATGTGTTTTCCATAAGCACCATGCTTTCTAGGGGTTAGCATCATGCCTAATCCTACCAAAAGTCTATGGTGGAATGCTGCAGTTCTGGAATCTTCTAAATTCTATATTTTTTACCTAATGATTTACTTGAGTGGATCTCAGCTGGGATGCCTCTGACATTTCAGCTTGAACTCTTCTCCCCTAGTGTGTGGTGGGACAGTCAGCATCTTTGGGCCATCTCTACTCAATGCCAGGCGTACTCCCACCAAGTCTTTAGCATGACCACATTTTCAAGGACTCCCTGGGAGGGAACTTCTATCTCCCTAGATAAGGAATAGGGAAGCCAAAGGCAACAACAACAACAACTCATCATGCTTTCCTAGTCGTTCCTTTACTAGACTCTCATCTCCCTGCTCTGTACCTAAATACGCAAGCTCATCGAATCATGAGTGATGAAACACAATACCCAAAGCTCTTGTTTTTGTATGCGTATTGGATTTTTCAAAAGTCCTTGGTATCAGGAGCAAGCATTTAGCCTAGTGGTTAAGATGTTCATATCCCATATCATGGCGCTTGGTTTTCTGTTGCAGCTCTGGCTCCAGACTCCAGTTTCTTAATATACCGACTCTGGGCAGCATTTGTGAATCAAGTCATTGGGTTCTTCCTGCCTAGATGAGAAACTTTTCTTGAGTTTCCAGCACTTGGCATTGGCCACAGCTGGCAATTATTGCAGGCATTTGGCAAGGGAACCAGCAAATGGAGGTGGTCTCCTACCCATCATATGACCACTCCCCCACACACTGTCTCTCAAATATTGGACTTAAAATCATACATGGTGCCATGTCTGACTCATGCTATATGTAATTTCCCCAGCTCCCTTCCTTCTATTCCCTGGAACCTTTCAGGGTCAACTTCCTGTTACAATTTCTTAAAATGTCTACCTAGAGTTTAAAGCCAATCTGTGTCTACTTCAACAGCTTCTCCTACTTTGCCTGTGCAGAAGGCTCTAAATGTTGAATCCAACTTCACTCTCTTCTCTAAGGCTCTCCCCTGTAGATCCACCTTCTCATACCAGCAGTTTCCAATGAGGCCTGCCATCAGTTCCCTTCCTCCTTCTATGTGTGGACTACCCCATCAAGGCCCCTGATGGATTTGACCCATAGAATGTGACAGAGCGACAAAGACTTCCAAGATCTGACAAGTTCTGCTCTCTTGTGCTTTAAAACCAGCTGCCACATAATAGGCTGGACTACCCTGAGACCACCATGCTACTAGGAAGCTCAAGACACCTTGAAGGGGCACCAAATTGACAGATCTATAGCTACAGCTTTCCCAGCCCTTCCAGCCTCACTCGAATGAAGCTAATTGTCCCTGGCTGAAACCACCAAGAGGAGAAAATTGCTCAGTTGAATTCTAAATTGGAGTAACAGCAATATTTTTTGTTTGTGTTGTTTTTTTAAAGATATGTTTATTCTTATTGGAAATGCAGAGTTACTGAAAGAAAAGGATAGATGGAGAGGTCTTCCATCCACTAGTTTACCCTCCTAATGGCTGAGGTGGCTGCAATGGCTGCAATGGCTGCAATGGCTGCAATGCCCAGGGCTGGGCCAGGCCAAAGCCAGGAACTTCTCTGAATCTCCCATGTGTGGGGACCTAAGCATTTGGACCATCTTCTGCTGCTTTTCCAGGCATATTAGCAGGAAGCTAGATTGGAAGTGGAGCAGTTGGGACTCAAACCTGTGCCACATGGGATGTTGGCACTGCAGGTGGAGAATTAGCTTGATACACTACTGTACCCATTCCATAAAATGTTATTTTAAGCCACTACATTTGGGGAAAAGCTTTTATGTAGCAATAGATAATTTATACAGACTAAAGGCTATGTTTAAAAAATAATAGCTCAGGCTGCATTTAGGGTTGTAGTTTAAATTCCTTAATTTGGACAAGATTCTTAAACAACTGCCAACTCACACCACCAAAGGAGAGGCCTCCCTGCTGCCACTCCAGCTGCTGTGCTAACCTTTGTTCACTGATGTTCTGGAGAAATCTTTTCAGAGGACTCCATGTCCTTGCTGCATTTTTTCAAAAAGGGACAGTTTTCCTGTCACTAGAGGAATAACTTCTCTGTATACAAAGGACACAGGGACCAGTTGTGGCTGAGCCTCCTGAGCTCTGCCAGCCTCTCTGGAGAGTGCTACTGTGGTTGCTCTTCCTCTTGCAAAAGCAGGTTCTTCACCAAGAGATATCTCGACAACCACGTCTTGAATTCCATTCTATTCCTCCAGCAACCGCTTCTTCCTGAAGTATAGACACACATTTAAATAAATCAATCATACAATGTGTAGGATTTCTTTCACCTCTCAATGTGGAGTTGCTTATTTAACAAAATTTTCGACTCTCCCGGTGTTATCATTCTCGGTGCCAAAAAGTTTGTGTTATGTCTCTGTTCCTGTGTTTTATTAACTTGGAGGAGTTCACTGTCACATTTAACAAACACTGAGAAGGTTTAGGAAGTGCCTATTACTGTCTTTGCATCATCAGGCCCTTGACCTTCACGAAGCTTTCAAGGGTTTTCCAATCCATTAGGGCAAGGGAACGGGAAGGCTTTTCTTTTGAATCTCAAAGATCTTTAAGAGGTAAATTGTGATTTGCAATCTCTGTTACACAACTTCACTCTGTGCCAAAGTCCTAGCAAACCAGAATAGACAGAGCAATTCTAAATTAGGCACCATTTTGGCATCTCCTTCATACTCTAATTTTTAAAAAGATAACATTTATACTGATTAGTTTACACATTCTTTTTAAGTTTGGACACATCAAAGTCCAAAAATTATTAGGCTGTCTAAAGATATTCAACCAACGAAGCCTGCTTTGCTTGTATTATTTCCTGCCCTGTTCCAAAGCTCACTTTGATGGCATGTTTATGAAGCCCATATGTACTGAGCATTGAGGCAGAGGAGGAGAATTCAATCATGTTGATGAAAACCAATGCCAAGGCTTGGAAAAAGATTTAGGTCTGTTGCACCGAAACATCTTCCCATCTGTATATTAAGATGATTCTGGAACTATGACACCACCCCCAGAATGTAGGAATGCCAAAGTCATGCAAAAGTTGGGCATGAAAATCCCATGCATTAAAACCTGATAATACCATAAAAACATTTCAAAAAAGATGGGTTAAGCTATGAATTTGGCTGCTTGGGTAGTAGTTGGGTTTCAAGTCTCTCTTGACAGGGACACATTAGAGGAACCCAGTTTCTGCTGGATAGATTAATTTAATAAGCCCAAGCTGTTCCAATGGAACGAAGTGAGACATATCTTCAAAATCCACTAGGCATTAGGAGTTTTACATTCATCACTTCAGATAAGCCTCACAATAGCCCAAGGAGGCATAAAACATCCAGAAACTAAAAAAAAACAAAAGCTCAGAGGGCTCACATCAACTGGCCAAGGCTATTTGCTCTTCCAGTAAAGGCGATAATTTGAGATTTGAACTTGGATCTGACGAACTCAAAAACTCTTTCCTGTAAATATCAGAGCTTCTTTGAAACCATGATGAAAGATTATTAGCTTGGCTCTGCATCAGGCACAGACTCCCCTCCTCATACTGGCCAACAGCTGCTAACAGGTGACTTATGTAATGGAGAGTGGAGAGTAACAAGTGGATGAATGAGGGAACCCTCACCTAGCTGTGAGAAAGCTGTGGATCTTGGTTACATCTGTATCTTAACCCCCAGATGACGCACTGCACTGTGGACCCTATCATAACACCTGCAAAGTGTTCAAGATCCTTGTTGAGTTGGATCTGCTGAGAGTAAGAATGGTGGTAGCAGCATCTTCTGAATTAAAATATAATGAGCAATGTCTTATATGATAAATACTGTCTTATATCCTAAAACTCATTGAACTCTTTGGGTCCTCATAGTGACTTAAGAGACATACAAGTTTGTTTTCATATTTTGCAGAGAAACTAAATGTTTCTCACATAAGTGTCAAATAACTTGTACAAAGTTACATAGCCAGTAAGGGTCACCAACAAAAATTAAATTGAAGCATTTGAATTCAGTACCACTTTATTAGTATTTGATATACATGTGTGATCACAAGAATTATTTGAGGCACATTAAAAATACTTGCCCTAGGACTTTTTTTTCCCAGAGACGCTAGATTAGAAGGTTTATGAGGGGTCCAGTGATGGTTTTGTAAATATCATTTCATTTCCCCCTGCTCTCTCTCCCTAGTGGAGGAACTCCCCCAACACACAGAGCTCTGTTAACAACGTCACTGACGAAGAGTGTCTCTTCCAGTTGCATGGGTTTCGGTCCTCTGAGAAGCTGATGCCAAGACAGCTTGGACATGCAAGAGATTGACTTGAGGAAGCCGCAGCAAGGCAAAGGGAGAAAGGACTCAGAGGTAGGTAGGAGAACCTTCAGATCACAATGCAGACATGCCACCTGTGAAAGGAAAGAGAAAAGGAAAGACAAAAGGAAGGATTAGGTGGAAAATTGTCAGTCCTGAAAAAGCATTGGCCAGGCTGGTCTGCAGTCCCCAGGAAAAGTTGCTTGTTAGAACTGAGTCTCACATGGTGCAGGAGGGTTCCATTGTAGTGCATCCAGCCTGCTCAGAAACAAGGATAAGTGCTGCCTGGAGGAAAAGTGGAGCTGGCGAGTGTGCTATGAAGGATACAAAGTGATGGTGATGGAGGCAGTTGGTTGGCTATACTTCCTGCAGCAGGTTCTTTGGAAGACGAACTGAAGGGTTCAACCCCAATAAGTTTGGACAATAAGTTTCAACCTCAATAGCTGTCACTGATGCAAACCTGAGAAGTGTGTAATCAAAACGAGCCCTGAGCCAAATGAAAAGGAACTAAGAAATGTGAAATATTTACTCTTTAAAATAAAGATATAGTATGAACATGAGAAGGCAAGCCACAGACTCTGGGGAAATAATCGCAAAACATTCCTGATATAGCGTTGGAATCCAGAAAATTTAAACAACTTTTACAACTCAATAGTAAGAAAGTAACAAATATTTTATTGAGGAAGATAGATAGGTCACAAAATTCATGAAAATTCACTCAATTTTAATAGTTACTAGAAAAATACAAATTAAGTGATAATGAAATGCCTGTTATGTCCATTATAGTGGCTGCTGTTAAAAGGCCTCATCAAGTGTTGATGGGATGTGGGAAAACTTGTCAAACAACTTGTCCAAATTTGCCAGCTTCTTTAAAAGTTAAGCAGACAGGACCAGCACTATGGCATTGCAGGTAAATCCCCAGCCTATGAAGCTGGTATCCCATCTGGGTGTTGGTTTGAGTTCCAGATGCTCCACTTCAGATTCAGCTCCCTGCCCACATACCCAGTAAAAGAGAGGAGGATGGGCCAAGTGCATGGGTCATCTGTACTCATGTGGGAGATCCAGACAAAGCTCCTGGTTCCTGGCTTAGGTCCAGCCCAGCCTCGGCCATCATGGTCATTTAGACAATGAACCAGTAGATAGAACATCTCTCTTTGTCTCTCCTTCTCTCCGTGTAGCTCTGTCTTTCAAGCATATAAAAATAAATCTTTAAAAAAAGTTAAGCACCTATTTACCGTATCAACCAGCAATGACAGGTCCGAATGTCTACCCAAGAACAATGAGTTTAAAAAGCTAAAAAGGCTAACAAATTGGAGTATGACTGCTGATTGCACCTGAAGAATAGGATTGAAGGGATGTCAAGATGACATACTTGGAACTAGTAGAAAATGTAAAGCTCACAAGTTTGACTTCAAGAAACATACAATCTGATCCTCTGGCTTCTATACTTGTTTCAATATATAGATTCTTGAATAGACAGAGGAGATGATGTAAAAGGAACTAGAAAACTCATTGATCTACTTGTTCAAAGAAAAGTCGAGAAGGATCTGGTAGATTGTCTCTGAAAGCAAATTTGAAGAAGTTATTCAGGCCAAAAAGGCTTCTGTTTTGTTTAAAAATATATATATATCAGTTCTTGTGGGTTTCTTTTTTAAGCTTGCATTGGTCATTTTATTCCAAGTAAATTTTATTCTGGTTTTCCAAGAGGCATGGTAAGTATTATTTTCAGAAGCTCTTAATAGGTTGTGCAATTCCTGGCAAAAATGAATGTGTTCCAGACAATAGAGAAGTGAGGCTGCTTCCTTGGCCCTTTCACCAACAATCTCTTCTACATAAAAATACAGATAAAGGAGCGCGGACTAGGTCTGACAAATGAGTTGAGCTATAAAAGAAGGACAAGGACAGCTCCATAACTGTGTGCTTGGAGGATAGGAGATACTGGCTCAGAATGACAGGTGGGTAATGAGACCTTTGAAAGCCACATGGAGGATGGAGAAAAGCCACCACCGGAACCGAAGACACAGATAGTCAATGTGATCTGATGATCTTGGGCAGTGTGTGGCATCTTGCTGTGTGAGTTATTTTTGGTAACTATTGCAAGGAGGACTGCAATTAGGTCCCAAGTGACCTGATGTGGCCAGACGACGGAGGGCTGATGTTTCCACTATCAGGCAGGGGAAGGAAGCTATGTCATGTGCTGCATGGACTAAGTCTGTATGAACTCTGGCTAAGCTTGACATAAATGGTCATGCTTCAAATTTCTCCCCAAAGAATGGCAAGCTTCTGTGGCTCTCCAGTAAGGGCTAGTCAAAAGCTCCCAGATAGTATGGATCAAGGAGGACGCTGTTGGAATACCTTCTATGGCCAGACCAGACCTGGTATCCACTCAGCCAGTTCTGCCTCCAGAGAATACCTGCAGGAATGCCTCTTCCAATTGGAAATCACTGCAAACCAGCTAAAGTTAAATACCCTTCTTTTAGCTTACAAAATGAGAGTTCCCTAAATTCAACTGTTTCAGTTAAAGGTTTTATGTGTAAACTCCTTAAAAATCACTTGATTCAAGAGGAAAGATTTTAGATGGTCAATTTCTAAATCTTTGAATCTACAAGTAAATCTGAATTATGTTTGATTGATACAAAATTTACTCAATTATGCTTATACTATTTTTTCCTACTTAGAAATTTTAAATGGATTCCCAGCATAATGAAAGAAAGCTTTCATGACTTAAAAAATTAGGCAGAAGCCAAGAACTCAATCCGGGTTTCCCATGTGAGTGGCAGCCAAGTTCCTGGACCATCATCTGCCACATTTGAGGGTGCAGATGAGCAGAAAGCTAGGTTAAAAATGTGGAGGAACTGGGACTTGAACCAGGCACTTCGTTATAGGATGGGAGTGTCACCAGCAGCATTTAACCCACTGTGCTACACTTGCTACTCGGCACAGGGTTGTATTGAGCTCCTTGGTCTGGAAATAGCTCTGCCTCATCTGATGCATAATGGGCTAGGAAAGATAGGAGAGTGATGCTGCCACTTTCCAAGATGCAGTAGATGCGTTAGACATTGCCAGCTTCTCCCAACCATTACACGACCATTTACTCAGGTAAAAGCCAGCAGACACAGCACGCTCCCTGATGGCTCACCATGTTGGTTTATTGTAGCCATTAGTTCTGCCTTCCAAATGCAGCACCAAATCTTACCTTACTGATCACTTTTTAATAGAAGATCATATTGCTTCTTATAAAATTTCTTTTATTGTGACTGCTTTTCAGTGACATGAAGACCTGTTTTACATTCTCCAAAGTGTCTATTTCCTCTTAATTACACCAAGGAACCAAATAACTCTCCCAGATCAGCCCTTACTATCAACGAGTCTGTCTGCATGATGGAAAACACTCCCCACACAGCTGTATTCTTTGCTCATTCCTTGGATATGAAGATTAGTCATTATATTAAAATCTGATTTTTCTGCCTTACAGATGAGAATCCTCTTGTAAAATATTAGACATAATTTATAAGTTATTCAAGGTAGATTTATAGATTCTTAGCTTTAATTTCACTTGTATTTATATAAACTAGTGTATCTGTTCACTATTACTCTGGATGAGGACGAAGATACTTTTTTTTTTACTCATTCTGTTTTTAACTTAAAAAGAAATATCTCTCACAATTTATGGAGTGCTTTGATCACAACTTTCTGTTGGCTTCAGTACAACACAGAGATGAGCTTCTGCATAGTGTTTCTAGGGTATATTGCCTATACCAATAGGCATCCAACTCATACCATTTTCCAAAATGACAGTTTCTCCCTGGATCTAGTTAGTGAAAAAGAGGCTATATGACATCTTACCAAGATCCTAATAATTTCTAATCTTCTTAAATTCTCTTCCTGTTTTGAAGATGCTAACTCTGAAAGAAGCCAGCCATTGGCCATGAGAAAGTTGAAACTGCCTAGGAGGAAGTCATCGGACAGAAGTCCTGATGGAGAGCCACTGAGACCCTCAGCTCACTGTCATTATCAACAGCCAGCCGAGGGAGGAAGGGAGCCTCATGATTGCAGGCTTCTTATCCCAGGCCCCAAGTTTTCCAGTGGAGATGCCAGGCATCATAAAGCAGAAATAAACCTTACACCTTCTGCTTTTTCTGCAATCCTGACCACAGACTCCACAAGCAAACTAAATGGTTGTCTTAACGCCAATACGTTTAGGGTAACCTTGTAGGCCATGAATGTGACTACAACATCTTGTTTTCTTCTTTCCTTCCTTGTCCTTTACACTCTTCTATGGTTAGTACAGAACATTTCTGGACATGTCAAAGAAGAGAATATAAGGCCTGTAGAACATTATTCTGTTATGCTGATATATTATACAGATATTGAAATTACAAGTACAGAGGTAGCTCTCATTGCTGAGAGATGGGGTACCTCTCGAAAGCAAAGAAGGAGAGACACCAAAGGCTTTCAGAAGGGCCTTGGGATTTTTAGGCTTCCCTGATCCCTTCTTGCTTGGACAGAAACCTGCAGAAAAGACATTCTCGAATGGTGGTCTCTTAACCAGTTAGGAAATGGCTCGCCAACTCTTATGCCACACTTGAAGGTGTGGCCACGATTTTAACACACGTGGACAGTTTCAAAGTCCAAATATTTATTTATGTTTCTAGAGTGTGATGATTAGCTCTAGGTATGATGTTAAAACTTCAGCAGAATGCAACCAAATGACAAGTTTTCCATCCCGCAATTTGGTTTTAAATGTTGATGCCATAGACGCCAGGATTTTTTAAGAGATCATATTGGGTTCAAGGCAACACATTCTTCTTGGCCTCCATTTAATCAGGAATCATGAACGTGCCATGGCATTGATTCAGTGGTCCATGTTGGTCTAACTACACAGTACAAATGAGTCGAGCTATGAAATAAGCACAGGGACAGCTCCATAACTGTGTGCTTGGAGGGTAGGAGATTCTGGCTCAGACTGACAGGTGGGTAATGGGACCTTTGAAAAGGAGGATGGAGAATGAAGAGAAGCAGTCACTGGAACCCATATTGATGAACTAAAAGTCATCATTCTTAACAATTTAAGGTTAGAAGGTACTCAAAGACATAAAGAATTCCTCTTTATTATGTGTGAGAAGCCTGGACACAACTACTGGTAAGAAGCTATTTGCTTATTTTACTCCTGAACACTCTTCATTATTTGACAACTTTTGAATTGAGTTCATATTTCCTTTCAATTAAATATATAATTATAAATATGTCATTTTAATATATACAGTTTTATATATAAATTATTTTATATATTTATAAACTCATCCTCTATATAAATTACATATTACATACAATACAAACAACAATTTATAGTATAATATTCATGTTGTATATGATATAATTATAATCTTATTTAATTATATATACAGCTATATATTATGTACAACATAAACATATAATACATAATTAATATAATATAAATTAATATAATATAATATAAAATATGCTATGATATAAAACATATATAATTAATTATAACATGCATGTGGTATATTATAGATTATATATCATATATGTAATATAAAGTCTGTTGTATATAATATATTGCATGTATATAAAATATAATATATAGCATACTATATAAATATGTTTTATATTATATTTCTATAAATATATAAGTAAATTTATATAATTTATGAATCATATATTATGTTTTTATAGTGTATGATTATACTGTGCAATTATATTGAACACAGTATATATTTATATATAATGTGTATACTGTATTATATATATTATATATAGTATATATTACATAATATATGCTACATATTATTCTATGTAATAAAATATATGATATAAAATATATGTGAATATATGTGAATATATTTCTATAGAATATAATGTGTTATGTATTATTCTAAAATATTGTTATATGCATTATACACATTGCATTATATATTAATATATGATTATTATAATATGATGTTATATATTTATATGTGAATATATAATCATATGTTATAATTATAATATAAATTATATATAAAATGTGTTTATAATATATTAAATATGTAATGTCATTTGTATATAATTGATCTATAGACAGTCTGATCTTCGTTACTGGTCCTTGGCCAGGACAGCTTGGCTGCAGGATGCAGGTTGGGCAATTCAAGACCATGCTGTAGATCACGTTCTATTTACTTGTTCTGGGCCCAAGCTTGGGAGATGCAAACCAGCTCACAGGAATCAAAGGGGCACCAAAGGACAAGCTAAATCATGCAAACAAACATAAAGTCTCTGTCCACGTCCCTCCCACCTATGCTGATAGCCAAGTCCGTTGGAATTGGAGGGTAGAAAGAGGTAGAGTAAACTCCTTGGATTGTCCCATTGTTCTTTGGAAGAACGATGCAAAGCTCCAAGGTAAGGGTGTGTGATGATTGCAAAGGAATGAAGGATTGGAACAATTTCCTTTTCCTTTGTAATTGTACTGTACTTTAAAAATAAAAGCCAGCTTAAATAACTGCATTTTTAAATCCAAGAGTAATATTCTGGGCTGAAGTCCTAGAGATTGTTGTATTAGGCGAACTCACAAATACTGAAGAATCTCAAACACTGAGAAAGTCAACAATCCTAAATCCAATTTAAAATTTTACCAAAACCTGATTGAGTGCAGTGGTCAGGGAACTGCCTTGGTTCTCAAAGTCAGTACACTTGGCAGGGAAGCCACACAGCTCTTCTGGCTGATTTGGAGCGTGGCAAATGCACTCAAGTTTCTCGATACTTCCAGCAGCATCAGAAAGGATGTGGCCAATGCATGCAGAAGCGCCACTAAAAATGGAAATATCAAGAAAAAAAAAAGTTGGGATAAAATGTTTAAGCATGTTTATGGGAAGACCTACCCATTTCTGAGTGATGTAATGGAAAAGTCATTTTTGGTTTGCCCATGTCAAGGATGTTTAAAAAACTGAATAATGTGACAATTTGAAATAAATTCTAAACCCGCTAACCAAAATCGCTTGCTGCTGAGAGAAGGTCAGCTGGAATTTCTAAATAAGTAGAATAATGCATTGAAGTCCCAAGACAAGGTGACAGCTCAGGCGTATTAAAGTCTGCTGACTGTGTGTGTGCATAAACAGATGAATGCCTAAATATAGATAGACATGTTACTTATTGATTTTGCCAACTAATAACTGCTTATTAACGTGAGGACTAGATCCCAGATATTGATTTGTTTATTTTTTAATAACAGTTATCGCAGTTAGCCAAATCATATCATTAGGCTTTCCTCAGTTCAAATTTGTCCAACCTTGAGGAATTTACTAGAGCTCTAACTCTGACGTAACAAAATGGAACATTTAAATTTTGTCAGGGTTGTGCTGAAAAGAAGATCTTCCAATATAAGGAGGGTGTCTCCTAAAGACAGCAAATTAAATTCAATGCATCTCACACCTTATACAAATTGTTCAAATGTATGGAAATACATCATAGCCTTAATTGATGAAAAAATAGATGAAAAATTGAAAAAAATTTGATGAAAAATTATAAGACTCTTAGAGGAAAACAAAGGTGAAAAATCTTGGTGATTTCAGATTAGGCCAAGAGTTGTTAGATGTGATACCAATGCATGAACCATAAAAGAAAAAAAAAAAAAGCTAGACTTCAGTCAACATTTAAGAAATCCTTTGCTCTGGGAATGCAATAGACAGAGATTCAAAATATATGCTACAGACTTGGAGAAAATATTTACAAATCATAGATGTATTTATATTTGAACTTGTCTTCTATACTTGCATATGTAAGGGTACTTGAACAATCTATAGAAAATCAAATTAAAACAGAAATTTATTTTGGTGTAAAATATTTTGAAGCCATGTATATGAGTTTTCAAAACATTCATGCAAAATGTATCATGAGAAACTACCTGGATTTTGGGCCCAGTGCAATAGCCCTTGACTAAATCCTTACCTTACATGTACCAGGATTCCACATGGACATCATTTCATTTCCTGGTTGCTCCACATCCCATCCAGCTGCCTGCCAGTGGACTGGGAAAGCAACAGAGAATGACTCAAAGCCTTGGGACCCTGCACACGCATGGGAGACCCGGAAGAGGCTCTTGGCTTTGGATTGACTCAGCTCCAGATGTTGTGGCATTTGGAGAGTGAACCAGCGGATAAAAGATCTTTCTCCATGTCTCTCCTTCTCTCTGTACACCTGCCTTTCCAATAACAATAAGTAAATAAATAAATATCTGAATTTCAAATTTTTTTGCACAACAAACAAACTTCTCTTTTACATTCATTTTGCGCGAACTGTTTGGATTGCCCTTCTATGCATGTATTTAGCAAAAACACCCCAGTTAAAAAGTGACTAGAAGGTTTGAACTTCATATAGGAAGATATACTTGGATTGCAAATAAGGCCCTGAGGAGGTGTGCTCAACAGCATTTACCACTAGGAAAATGAAAATTATAATTACATGAGGCACTATTACTTATTAAGCGGCTAAAATGCTCTTTAAAGTGTCAACACCAAGTGTTAATGAGGATGCAGAAAAGTCAGGATTCTCAAATATTGCTTATGGGTATGCAGAGTAATATAGTAACTTAGCAACTGATACAGTTACTTAGGAAAACCATCTGGTGGGGAAGGGGGCTCCTCACAGATTTAATCTTATACTAAAAATAGGAGCATAGAATCCTATCCCTGGGTATTAACTTTAGGAAAATGAAGACTAAGATCCTAAAGTGGGTGAATGGGTGAGCAAATGCAGTAATCCAGTCCATGAACCAGTACACAGCAAAACAGAATAACATCAATACCCACAACAAAATGGATAAAGCACAAATGAATTACTTGGAATGGAAGAAGCCACACTCAAAGATCACACATGGTAGGATTCCACTTATGTAACATTCTGCAAAAGGCTAAGACAGAGATGGAGAACAAGCCAGTGGCTGTTCGAGGCCCAAATCAAAGGGAGTGTTTGACGACAAGGAATCCCATGAGACAATTCAAGGGTGGCAGACAGCAATCAATTGCTCTGCTTCCTAATCATGATAATGGCTGCATAACTCCATGCATTTTTTAAAACACAGAGAAATATACATTTTAAGAAGGGAACTTAACTATATATGAATTTTAAAAGAAGTTCCAAACATTCAATGAAACAATTATTTTAGCATTATATGCCAGCAAATACAGATTATAAAACTGAGAAAGTTAGAGTTCCTTGGAAATGTCTTAGGAAGGGTCTCAGAGGGAATGATGATACTTTGTCACTGAGAACTGTATGAGGAGCAGTAAACGTTAAAGGCAGGAGAGGTGAAGATGCCACTTTGAAAATAGGCTGAGAAAGAGAAGAGAAGAGAAGAGAAGAGAAGAGAAGAGAAGAGAAGAGAAGAGAAGAGAAGAGAAGAGAAGAGAAGAGAAGAGAAGAGAAGAGAAGAGAAGAGGGAGGAGAGGGGAGGAGAGGAGAGGAGAGGAGAGAAGGGAAGGGGAAAAGAAAGGGAAGGGGAAAAGAAAGGGGAAGGGAAGGGAAGGGAAGGGAAGGGAAGGGAAGGGAAGGGAAGGGAAGGGAAGGGAAGGGAAGGGGGGGGGGAGGGGAGGGGAGGGGGAAGGAGAGTGAGAGGTCCACAGTCCAAAGAGGTACACAGAGGCCTTGGGTCAGCAGGCTGGTGCAGGGAGTGATAACAGATTCAATTCAATTGGAGGACAAGTGGAAAGTGAGAAAGTGCTGGAGCTAATTGGTATAGAGTGTCCAGAACAGCTTAATTCGATAGACAGTGGGAAGCCATTGGAATGTTTTCAGTGGGAGTTGACTTCAGAGTAAGATCTTCCAAACTCATCTGAGCACAGGTCACTTAAAGCATAACACTGAAGAGAAAGAACACCAACAAATTGTATGAGAGACTTCATGTCATCTTTTCATCTAAATATCCTTGATTTCAGAAACTGATCCATGGGAAAACTCTTGTGTAGTACAAATGGGATATTACCAAAACTATGCACGGATATGGCAAAACATAAGGCAGCACAGTCCAGTTATCAGACAGCAGACAGGTACAGGGATGGAGTGGAAGCATTTATTTGAAAACTGGATGTCCCATGTTCTTATGAATCTCCTATGGTTTCCTGCGACTCTCTGTGATGCCGTATTACCATTTAGAGACAGATTCTGTTACTTAGAAGTTGGTAACTATGTAACATGTAAAACTATACCAACATATTTGTCAATGTTCTAGCATCTATTTTCAGAAGCGAATTTAGAAGAAAAACACCAGCAATACTAACTGCTGAAGACACTGTTGGTAACCTGCTCATATCTCCTCAGAGGTCACTGTGCCTTGAGTGGATATATCCACAAAATCCAACAGCATCCTGCCTCAGTCTCTGTACCTCTCTTTGCCCACACTGAGTAGACTGGAAGTGCTAGGGAGAGGCGTGTCCCCTTCCTGAAGCAGCCCTCCAACAGTGCAGACCAGGAGTTGTTGGGTAATACCCCAGGGTCCCTTCCCCAGATGGATCAATTCTAGGGTTTGTTACATGTAGTCTTGCTAGGGTCATTGGTGGTATCAAACCCTGGTCTCCTACAATGATAATCCAGCTGAAATTGCATGCTTTAGTGGTATTCCTCCCTTCTCTGTCTTCTTGGGCTCACTCCCAATTATGCTCCTTGTGTCAATATCTATTTGGGAAGAGTGTAATCTGCAACAATGTTGGCTTTCCCAATATAGACATCCTTTGACCAATTTTACCCATATAGGATTTGCCACTAATTAAATATCTATCAAGCACTTCCCATGTGCATAGAGTAGGCATCCAATGATGAACTAGGGCAAAGTCATTGTTGCCTTTGGCAGTGCTATCTCCTGTTAGAAGCAGTGATGTTACACTGCAGGATGCCAAGGGCTTCTGCAGCTGGGCTCTGAGTCAGCTGTGAAAAAGGCAGGAAGGGAATGCTCCAGCAGAGGCCTGAACAATGACTCATGGCTGCAGAGAGAGGAGGGGGGCAAGTATTACCAGCTCTGTAATTTAGAAGACAATTCTTTCACTTTGGAGCCAAAATCAAGGAAGTGGTGGTACAAAATGCCAGAAACTACCTTTGTAGAATTTCTAAAAATCCAGTGCCTGTGAAAGTGAAAGATGAAGAACTATTTAATTGACAATTTCTGAAGGAACATTCTTTTTTAAATTAAAAATAAGCTGATTCCCAGATTCCGAAAACACATCTCAAATATCCTGAAAGATGATTAACTGATGGTGGATACCCTGGGCTCACACTTCACCACCTCATCAGATCCTGTGTCTGGTGTCTTCCACTGATATCAGTGTTAATGCGCTCCATTTATCACCCTGGGAAATGAGGAGCCACCTTCAATATACCTGAAAGGTTGTTCAGAAATTGAAACTACAATGCCATGAGTATCTATTCAGTATGTAGGTTTTCTGTTCTCTTGGGTGCCGGAGAAGAAAGTAGTTTTCACCACAGGAATATGAACCTTAGACATAAAGTTTTAATTTGTAGAGGTTTCATCAGTTCATCACAATGTGTCATGTATCCATTCATCCATTCATGAAGCATGTAGAAATCTCTGGTCTGTGTCCATCACTGGAAATAGATAAACAGGGCACACCGTCACAGTCCAAAGTAACCCTGGGCACGTGAGGAGCTGGCAATGGGGACAGATGCGTGTAAGAAGCACTAACTGGACAATCAGAACTAATACAAGAGAACATACCAGTATTTCACTAAGTCCACAAGATATGATCACTGTGGAAAAACTGCATGGATGCCTAAATGCTTTTGTACCAAAACTAACTTATCTTTAAATTTCATTCTCCATGAACTTGCACAAGATAAAACTTTCTCACTTAAATCACAGTTGCACTGGGGAATACTCATTCACTGTGGCCAGGGAAGGTAGGTGACGATCTTTATAGAACTGGTGACATTTGAGCTGTATTTAGCATGGCTGTTATTTTCCTAACAGATAAGGCAAGAAGTAGACTGCCAACACAAAGAGCGAAACAAAGGCATGGAGGTGCGAAAAAACTTAGCAAGCTGAGGAACTGCAGTGAAAGTGGAGGATATGATAAGGGCTGCAAAATGTAAACAGAACGGTTTGCAAAGGATTTTCAGACCTGATAGCACTTGAAACAAAGACTGAAGATCTTCTAACCAGAAGTGATCTGAGCCCATTGGCACTGTATAATCTGATGGCAGGTGCAGCAGAGGGAAATGAAAAAGAGCATGATTAGAGGTAAGGAAAGCTGTTGGGAGACTTTTGTGGATTCTGGTAAAAAGAAATCCACATAAGCCAACAGCATCATTTGGTAAACTAAAGTTACAAGTAGTGCAACAGATAAGAGAGAAATAAAATGCAGTTAGGAAGCAGCATTGTCCAACCACCAAGTAATACCCAGAACGGCCCAGAAAGTCTTTACTGTGACTCATTTCTTTTTCAAGACCCTAAAGCACCCGATGTTCTGCAAAGTTGTCTTTCGAGTTTTCAATCACATTCTCAGAGAAAGAGGCGATAAGCAGCCACTGTGCTGTGAGAATGACATGCACACAGATGGGTCGCCCTGGGCTTCGTCCGAATGCTAAGCTCTCTGCCTCAGGAGGTGCTTTGCCTTATCCATCCTAACTTACAACACATGCTTCTGCATGGATTTGTGCTCACGCCTACATATGATGACAAGAACACCCCCCTCTTACACATTCATCTTCCCCCCAGGATAAGATACCCATTACCCTGCTCATGGCTCTGGCAATGATTCCCTCTGGTCTCTTCATTTGCCGCAAATCCATTCCTTTGTGTGACAATCTTATCGGAAGAGTTTCTTAGTATTTGCCAGGAAGCAGGCCCACAACTTGGGTGGGTATCAATTAGGACTTAGAAATTAGATATATAAGGGAAGTTCAAAATATTTATGGAAAATTTGTGAACTAAAAGGTAGGTGTATTTTGGAGCAAAATTTTGAAAATCATGCCTTTGAGGTAATTTGCAAAAGATTCACGGGAAATAAATATTCTGAAAAGACCTATGCATGGTGTTAGGTGATGACTACCGACCACCCGCACACTGGTGGAATAATATCAGCAAGTTGTCCTTAGTTGTAACAGAAGCTTTATTGGAAAATCCACTCCTGGGCACCCTTCGCGCAGAGTGGAAGGAAGATGAAGCTGAAAAGGGCAGCTGAGATACCTGTCCAGGAGTTTTATATTCCTCTAGACACGTGGGCTGGCAAAGGGGCAGTCTATGCCCCAATTATGTAAGGAATGTGTGTTCAGGTGTGCCAGTGGTCAGCTGGAATCCTGTCAGGTCGGGGACATAACTGGCTCCTGTGGCCCCTCCTGTTCCGAGCTGAAGCCTGGGAGACATGTCGGGTCTGGAGCAAATCAGCCACCTCCAGTACCCTGGGTAGCCATCACATGGAAGTTTTCTCTCTTAAATTGCACCAAAATAAACATCTGTTAATTTCAGTTTTCTGTGGACTTATTGAAGTGCCTTTGTAGCTATCCAAGACAGAGAACAGCTCTGAGGCCCAGCATAGGCCACTGAGTCTCTCCAGGTGTTGTTCCACGATACACAAAGTTGTCACTCTGAACGCAAACCTTAAGCAGGTGCCATGGCGTGTGAGAGACGAAAGGCAGACCTCAGCAGGCTGAGAAGTGAGTAAGAGATGAGAAAGTAGAGGGCTGAGTAGATGAGCTTGCTGCTGCCTCTCCAGAATCACACAGATGCGATATGGCTGGATTTTCTGACAGTAATGATATGTCAGGTAAGGCGCTTCTACATGTGAGTCATTTTCTTTTAGGTTCTAAGTCCTGCTATTTGTTGGCCAGCATTTTTTTTTCAGTTCTGAAGTATGCAGAGAAACCCATTTAAGTAAACAAAGGGAGAAGATAGAACTGGGTGGGTAGTTCAAGAGCTTTTTTTTTTTTTTAACTCAGCCCATCTCTTGTTTCATGGGGGATGTGGGTAAAACATTCAGGTTGTTTCAGATGAGCCTGAGTATAAATACACAAACCGTCATATTTTCCATCCACTGCTGGAGGCAGCACCAGTTTCCCTTCATGCCATGGCACTGTCATTTTGTTCCTATGCTACACACACTCTGTAATCCGGCAAGAGTCTGGGCTGTAATTCCATATGGCTGGCCACCAGCTTCCAGCCTTAAATGACTTTGATGTTGTTCAGGGGGATCCCCAGGAGGGCTGCAGGAAAAGCATCAAACAAATTGGAAGAGGCCTGGCAGCCAGAGAGGTGATGAAGCAGTAGGAGAGAGAGAAGCCAGTAGGGGGAACACCTAATTCCACGGTCTGATGGAAAGGAAGATAGTCCAAGTTCACAAACCCCAGCCATTTCTAGTCATTCTACAAACCCAAGTGTGGGTGATGTTTAGTGAATGTCACCCTGCTGTGAAAAACGGTTATGCTAATGAAATCATGCTTTGAATTAGCTGAACATATTCTCAAAAGAAAATTCTTTGCTGAAATTATATATTACAGATTGTGTGGTACCCTTGCTCTGCAATTGGACGGCATATTGTTATTATTTAGCATTTAATGAATACCAGAATTTGTGCTGCGTGTTCCCCCTTAGTTCAGAAACAATGAAACTGCAGGGTGTGAAGGGATCCCCATGCCCCAACCCCAGTACTGGTCACTCTAAGACTGTTAACTGCAGACCCCAGCTAGGAAGGTGTCTCCGAGCGAGTGTGTCCTGTCTGAAACACACACTCTCTCCTCCTCATCTTTCAATTCCTTTCTCAAAATTCTCCATCAGGGACTTATCTAATAACCTAAATATAAGGGCCAGTTTACATGTTGGTTTTTGTTCTTTCAAGAGTGCTTTTTATTAACAAACAGGGGCGTTCTGGTTACTGGCCTGGCTTCTTGGAGGAGGTGATGGTGAGAAGATCCCAGTTAGCCTTCAGCACATGTCTCAACATTCAGTTCATAATCTCGGGAGCGGGGAAATCCTGCTGTGACCAGAGAGGATTTTTGAAGAAACATAAATTCCCTGAAGCCATGGATACAATGGAGGAGAGGAAGGTTTATTTGCAATTAGGCAATTTTACGCACATATTCTGTATCAAAATGATCAGCCCATAAAACTTTAACTGGTCCCTCTTCAGACTTGTAAAGTAAAATGAAGCATTTTATAGCTGTAGTACCAACAGCTCAAGAGGTAGTTGAAAACCAATACTGGGGCATCGTTTCAATCTTTCTTTAAAAACGAAGCAAAACATACAAGCAAACAAAACCCGACTCATTTGCCTATAGACTAATTCATTTCAGGCACAGCTTAATGTCTTTCAGATTTGGGATAAATAAGCCTCAGCTAATTTGCCTGGTG
This sequence comes from Ochotona curzoniae, assembly GCF_017591425.1. Lineage (NCBI taxonomy): Eukaryota > Metazoa > Chordata > Mammalia > Lagomorpha > Ochotonidae > Ochotona > Ochotona curzoniae. Next base: position 5,440,623 of record NW_024466004.1, on the reverse strand, counting down.
CAATTATCTATTATTTTGGCAACTGCAGAGCTCAAGAATCTCTGAAACAATTGCAAAGCATCTTAATCCCCACATTGAAACAAGGGGGTAAGGTGCAAATCATAACACTGGATATTATAAACTCAGCTGCAGGAAAAGCACTGTAACTTGGAGATTTAGTCACAAGGCCTACTTCATATCCATTACAGGTAGGCCTGGAAGTTGCTGGAGTTAGTTTTACCAAGAACAGAAGCAGGGGTTTGAGTAGGGTCCCCACAATTAAGCTTTCTTCAGGTGCATCAACCATTCTGAATGCTAGTGCTGTTAGTGGGAGCACCAGTCTCCAATTTACCATGATCCATTGTTCTTGTTTCTGCAGAATGTGTTTCTGCCGTAGGTCTGGCCCAAGCAGTCTCTAGTACATCTGATATATGAGGACCTTTAAGAAAATGTCTGTGAATGGTAGAATTAAAAGATGAGTCCATTTTATTGCAAAAAGAATTTGGAATCTTTGCGAACCTCTTTAATAATACATATTTTCTGTAAATTTTTGAAGACTCCCTCCTATGTGTGAATTTCAAGAAGTTTTTTTATAATACACCAAACTCATCTAATTCCATTTTCCATTAATGTCTGAAGTGTTGTGTTATATATATATATATATGTATATATGTATATATATATATATATGGCACAGTTTCTGTCACTTAGAAGGCATTTTTTTTTCCTCAGAAAGGAAACCAATTCAGAGATCAGAGTCTGTGTGTGAGCACTCTAGTCACTAGATATGCTGTTAACATCTCTACATTCATGCCCACGTTTAATCATCAAGACAACTTCATGAAACAGATGCTGTTATTACCTACCCCCATGTATTGGATGAGGCAGCCTAAACTTAAAAATATAAATCGCTTGGCAAGGGTCACATTCTTAGAAAGACAGATGCAGGATTTGAGCCCATACTTCCTCCCCATCAATGCAGGTGATCATCACATAACCCAGAACTCAAGAGAGAAAACATAAGATTGCCACTGTCTGGATGCAGACTCTGCTTCCACCCTCCACAAACTCCTGCATGCCAAGGCCAACTTTATTTTCTCCTGAGATTTAACACTTAAAGTTCTTTGTGATTGAATACTTAAAGTTATCTTCTCTAAATATCCCTGACTCTCTTGACTCTTTAAAACTCTAGTGGCACAAACTTTTACTGTCCTCTCTCTTTCCTGGAACTTTCATCTTTCTACTCCCTTAATTACAAACAAAAGACCATTCCCAGCCCTGAGTTTCTCTGGATTTTACATCGTGCTTTGCTTCTTGATAACCCTCCACAACAAGCTTCTGCAAAATACAGCCTATCTTGGCTGTCTCCGCTTCCTGCCCTCCCTCCCACTTGTTCCTGTCTCCTGCAACGTGGTGACACCTGTTCCTGCAGCTCCAGCAACATCACTACTGAACTCACTAAAGAACTTTTAGTCATTTAAAGCGATGGGTACTTATATGGTGCATCCTCTTTAGTATTCAACAGTACTGACTTTCTTTTTTAAATGCTGTGTCCCCCTGGCTTCCAGAACACAACGTTCCCCTTTCTCTTTCCGACCTTGCTGGCTGCTCCTTTCATGAAGTTTCCATCTGCAACCAGCAGAGTTAGCATTTCACCCTCAGGCCTCTTGAGCAACTTGGTCATTTTCTGGGTAAAAAAAAAAAAAATCCATGAATACTTGCCCATCCACATATGCCGCAGCTTCTGCATTTTATCAAGCTGCCAATTGAAGTTCAACTGAAGTTTACTGTATCTCTAACTCCTTATTTCCCTTTCTTCCTTATTCTGTTTTGTCTGTCCACGTGAACACCTTTATCATACACTGAATTCTGAGTTATTTCTCCTCCATCAGGTGAAGACATGCCTAAAGTCTTTATCTATGCTAGATCTTTCCTCATCTTTCTGCTCCATAGCTGCTATCAATATACTTGCTCATATCCACTCCGTTTTATTTATTTATTTTTTTGGCATTTCTTATTATGAAACAATTTACATTTAATATATTTTACTCTTTGAAGTGTATAGGTAGTCCTATGAGTTCTGACAAATACATATCATCATGTAGGTGCCACACTATAATCAAAATACAAAACAGTTCCATCACTCCCCTCAAAATTCTTTCCTGCTCATTTGCAGTCAACTCCTTCCCTTGCTTGCAAGCCCTGGAAACCACAGATCTGTTTTCTATCCCTACAGTTTTCCTTTTTCTAGAATGTCATGTAAATGGAATTATAAAGCGTGTAACCTTTGAGTCTGGCATCCTTCACTCGGTGCAATAAATTCAAGATTTAATCATGCTGTTGTAAGCATCTGCAGTTCATTGCTCTTTGTTATATGGATGCACCGATTTGTTTATCTATTCATCAGTTGAAGAGCATTTACTTTGTTTTCAGTTTTTGGCAATTGTGAATAAAACCGCTATAAACATCCATGTTTAGGTTTCTGTGTGAACATGAGTTTTTGTTTCACTTGGGTAAATACCTAGGGGTAGGACTGCTGGGTCATAAGGTAACTATAGGATGTATTTTATTTTTTTTTAAACACAGGAAATTTTTTCAAAGTGGTTGGTCCATCTTAGGTTCTCATTGGTGATGTCTGGGAGCTCTACCTGTTCTGCATCTGTTTCAGCAACTAGTTTTGTTAGATTGATTCTCCTACTTTCTCCATCCTAAGGAATACAGGATGGTTCCTTCTTGAAGTTTTAATTTGTCTTTATCAATGTTCAATGGCCCTGACCACCATTTTTGTGAGCTTATTTGACAGTGATATATCCTCTTTGGTAAAGTATCTATTCAAATCTTTGGGCCCTGCCTTCTTTTTTTAACATGAGATTATTTTTCTGCTTCTGGGCTTGTAAAAGTTTGTATGTATTCTGAATGAAAGTCCTTTATCATATATGTTCTCCAAAATTTGACTCCCAAACTGTGGTCTTTTAAGAACTTTTTCCAAAAAAAAATCCTTCGATTTTGAGACAACTGTGGATTTACATACAGATGTACAGAAATGACACAACCACCCTTCTCCTGGTCTCCCACAATGGTCACATCTTCTATTACTACAGTGGAGTAGCCCTATCAGCAGGACTGACATGGATAGGCTCTGCAGCTTAACTCAATCTTACTTGACTTTCACCAGCGTTATATGCACGCTCTGTTGAGTTTTATTCTATGCAAAGCTGTCACATATGCAGCTGTCTGTGACCACTGTCACAGTCAAGATACAGAATAAATTCAGCACAAGAATCTCCTTTACAAGCATCGCCACCTCCCCAGTTCCCTGGCACCACTCATCTCCTGCTCCTCTCATACCATCTCAAGAATGTTACATATGGGAATCACACAGTCTGTAACTTTGGAGTCTGGCTTCTTTCATGCAGCAGAATTTCCCAGAAATCCTTTCAAGTCCCATCAGGAGCACCTTCCTTTTCAAAATCAAATCATACTCCACAGTTTAATTCCTTGCAACATCTGGGTCGTTCCCACTTAGGGGTTCATGCCAATACAAGTGGTGTGAACACTGAGGCAGAGGTTTTTGTGGGAACATGAGCTTTCATTTCACTGGGGTGTTGGAAATGCGCCAGAGTACTATGGCTCAGAGCTGGAGTTAGTATACCTTCGGTTTTATAGAAAACGGCCAAACTGTCCTGCAGACTGGCTGAACTGGTCTACACCATGCATCTCACACTGAACCCTCCCATCAGCATCTGGTGTCGCTGTTTTATTTCAGCCATTCTGATGGGGCCTAAGGACACCTCAGGGTGATTTCAATTTATGTGTCTCTGCTGGGTCATGACACAGAGAATGCCTTTAAGTGCTCAGCATCTTTTGAGAAGCCCATCTTTTTTTGGTTTTGATTATTGCTTTTTACTTACTTAAGACAGGGAGAGAATTCTCATCACTGATTACACTTCACTGGTGCCTGTCTTGGGCAGAGCTGGGCCTAGAAAGGAACCAGGAACTTATTCCAGGTAGCCCACGTGCATGGCAGCGACTGGATCAATCTCTCGCCCCATCACAGTTGTCTCCCAGGAGCTGCTCTGACAGGAAGCTGGATTTGGCAACTGGAACTAGGGAGCTAACTACATTACCTTGGTGTGCAATTTGGGGGTGGTAACCCGCTATGCTAACCATGGCCCCACACTTTCTGGATGTAACTTTTGTGTGGAAATCTCCCCCTTTCGCCATTCGCATCCCTTCTCAAACCCCAGGCCTACCCGAGTCAGAGCACAGCCCTTCGTTTTTGGCCGAAAATTCATGTCCTTCGTGATATGGTGACCTCCAACGAGACAAGTAAAGCTTGCTCAGTTTGGGGTCCACCTGCCTCCTCCCCTCCCAACCAGGACACTATCATAGATTAAGTGACATTTCTTTAACGAAAGAATAGCTAAAAAGCGCTGAAGGCACAGAGAAAAGAATGAGTTAAGACATAATCCCAGCTATGGTGACCCTCATGCCTTTAGGCACAGTTCCGGCCAGCCCTGTTGCCAATCCCAGATGACAGGCCTTTACCCTGTGCACATGCGCAGCACTCGCCGCTCGGTCCCGCCCCCTCAGGGTACCTTAGCCCGCCCCTCTCCGGCACGACCAATTAGGACGAGGAGGCGGAGTCCTGGCTGCCGCGGGGCTCCTTGGGTAGTGTCCCTAGTTACTGTTGCTAAGGCTGCGGGTCCCCAGAGCTGGTGTGAGGGTCACAAGTTGTGGCGGCCAGGGCTTGAGAGAGGTCAAGGGTCAGTGCAGAGCGGGGGGAGGAGATGGTGAATCAGACGATCCAGATTTTCGCGAGAGTGAAACCTTCTCTCCGGAAGCACCAGCAAGGGGTACGGGTCTGCAGAGCTTGCCAGGGCACCCAGGCGGCGGGGTCTCTGGGGTCCCGGGGGTGGGACGGCACGCGAGGGGGCCGGGCCGGGGTGGCTGGCTTCGGGGGGCCGTCCTCAGACTCGGGCGCAAGGGGTCCGGGGCGCTGACCTGCCGACCCCGGGGCCCAGCGGGGCGGGCGCTGACTGGGCCGCTTCGCTCTGAGGTGCGCGGGGTGTGCGCCCGCCCTCGGTCATGGGGCGCTGACCCGCCGACCCCCGGGCCCCGCGGGGCGGGCGCTGACCGGGCCATTTCGCCCTGAGGTGCGCGGGGTGTTCACTCGCCCTCCGTCAGGGGCGCTGACCTGCCGACCCCGGGGCCCAGCGGGGCGGGCGCTGACTGGGCCGCTTCGCTCTGAGGTGCGCGGGGTGTTCACTCGCCCTCGGTCAGGGGCGCTGACCCGGCTAGGACAGCACCTGAGGCGCGCGGGGTGTGCGCCCGCCCTCCGACCCGACAAGCCTGCCGCTCATCCCGCCGCCCGGCAGCTTTGCCCCCTCGGGTACCTCAGGGAGAAGGGTTCGCGCCGGGGCGCGGCGGGCGGGTGTTTGGACGGGCCTGAAACTCTCCAGGTCCGGTGGAGGTACACAAAGCGCAGACACAGCCCGTCCTTGGCAGGAATGTGTTGACTGGCCGCGTTGACGCGCTGCGCCGTAAACCTGATGGTTGACATACACTCTTTGTAGCCGCAGATGGGTGGCTAGATGATGCGTCCAGACACAAAGAACACGCGTCTACACCTGGTTCCAAAACGTTTGGCTTTTCACCAGGTGCTTCCTCTGGGGAGCCGACTTCAAAAGGGGGACAACATGTCGATTTTTGCTCTGCTCTGAGCAGAGGTTCCCTGTGTACTGGTAAAATGTTTCAACACACACTGTTTGCTCTGCCTTGAAGGGGACGTGGTGGTTCTTGGCGCTTCTTGAGAAAAGGCCCTGTGACAGTTGCTTTCACTGCATGGTTTCTGATTCTCCTGAGAAGGGCTGCGTGTTTTCTTCACAGATGAGGAACCTGAGATACATATTGTGGCCGGGGTATCCAGCTGCTGAGTGGCGGAGCTGTGATTGTAATTCAGGATTCTTTATTCCCAAGCCATGCCAGTCTCTCTTCAGACAAAACCTTCCTTGCCCCCTTAAAGTGAGAATTTAGGCATGAACAATTTGGACCATGGTTATGAGGGCCTGGAGTTAGTATTTTTAAAATACAGTTTAATCTCTGTCCTGTTTCTATGCTGTGATGTGTGTCCTTATACAATCTCACATGTAACAAGCAGATTATAACGTCTTTGTCGTTATCCTTTTGAGTCCTTTCACCAGAATACATTCAGGAGAATCGGCTTGAGAAGAGCGGAGAGGAAAATGTTGCCTTTTTAAAACACGATACAAGGGATAAAGCAGCGTAAAAAGAGCCATGTGTGCCTTCCCACGTTTCTCTCCACTTACAGTCACTTACATGAAGATTGTTTTAAATGCATCAGGTGGCGACAGTGTGTTCTATGTAACACGTCCTGCCAGGGGCTTAGCTCTACGTGTTGTGTTAATTTACAGTCAGCAGTCAGGAGCAGATGCTGGGCTCTGCTAAAGCGACAGGGTGGGTGGGTGTGGACTTGGGAGTGTTGATGGAGAGCATTAAGTGCTGAGGCTCTTGCTGCCTCTGAGAAATACAATGTTGGGATGGTTTGATGTGCTTGCTTCCTTGTTCCTTTCATGAATTTGTGGAGTGGGTGGTTTGATTCTAGGTGTTCTATTGTATTTTCGTAATGTCACAGTCTTAATGGAGAGGTGACCTGTGTCACTCACAACATGAGACCAGGGATCAATAAATGTTGGGTTAGAGTGTGTGTGCTGTCACTGGGAACCCCAAGCATTGTAGCTTGTCCGGGATTGCAGGGTTGTTTCTCCTGCTGGAAGTCCTGAGAATCATTAAATCAAAACTGAATTCAAATGTTTTCCAAATCTTATTCCCTCTAAGCATCACAAGTTGAAACTTGTGGGTTAGATGAAGATATGTAAAGTACGGACCCCTGATCATTTTAACCATGACAGTGCCTTTCATTCGAAGAGTGCTTTATCTCAGAAACATTTTCATATATATTCGTAATACCTACCTCAGATGATAAATATATTTATGACTAAAGGTAGAAAGCTAATATTTTAGACAAAACAAGGTTTCTGGCTCTAGAAACTTTTCTCAATATCTGAAAGAAGCACTTAATCAGAGTGGAGGGGGAGCATTCTTCCTATCTTAATGGTTTTTTTTCTGTCTGCGGTGCAGTAAGAGATGGATTTTTTAAATGTGTGACACCCTCCCCTCATTCCTGTATGTTTCATGTTTTACACACACACACACACACACACACTTCACTCACCTGACTATCTATTAATGAACATGTAGTATCCCAAAAGGCATACTTTAAAAACGATCTCCTGAGAACATCTAGCCAGAAAACCTTGAGGCTGGTACCTTTATTTTCTATGTATTTTTTAAAATTTATTTATTTTTCATGATACAGTTCCATAGGCTCAGTGATTTCCCTTTCTACCCTCCTTATTTCCCCTCCTCCCCACTGCTTTCCCTTATATTAGGGCAGTAGTAGAATCCTTCCGGACCTTCACGAGTCCATCATTCAGCTATTCAACTGTATCATGGCGTTGAGGTACAGACAATGATAGCATGTTCAGCATCCTGGATATATTTCGCTTCTCTGTATCATACACTTTCTCTGTGTGTTAGTCTTTGCACACGGTTTTAGATTGACTTCTTTACATGAAGCCTTTATGTTTTTAAAAGGCTGTGATTAAAACCCTGCTGAGGAAATGAGTCTTACATCCAGGTGAGCTAGGTAGGCTTTTACTTGCTTAGCAATATGACTTTCCCTCACTTACACCCCATCATCAAGTATCTAACTGGGTCTTAAACTGGAAATTTTCATCATTTGAAAAAATTTTATTTCCTAGTGAAAGACAAGAAATCTCCTGGGAAGGCGTTACAAAATACTTGCATTTTCATTACATCATTGGATCCCCCAGCAGTCCCGGAAGGGGAAAGGCTCTGAGGAGCCTGGATTGTGAACGTGATCGCACATCACACAGCTGGTCAGATGAGTTCAGTTCTGGACCCAACTCTTGGGAACCAAATCTTAACTTTTTGTCTTTAACATGACTTTTTTTCTTCTTTTAAATGAACTTGACTCTGAATTGTACTGGCCAATAGATAAAGGTGTACATAACCAAGAAAAGGACTCAAGCGTTCTGTTGTGAGGATTTTAGTTAAGACCCTCTATTCCAGTTTTAGCTTAGAGAATCTCAGTGGTTTTTCAGAGGTCAGTTGCTAATTAGTGGCTGGGCTGAGCAGAGTACCTTGAAAATAAGATCAAAGACATGAATTACATCTTTTTTTTTTAACCACATGTCTTTTATCAAGTGCCTGAATCTATTTCACAGAAGCCTGGGATCCTTTGAATATAATATGAATTACAGCATTCTTAGGAACTCTGGGAGAAAGCTCCCTTGTCCTAGTTCTTTTGTCTCTGTGTCTGGTAATTTGTGAATGTTCAGAAAAGCTGTGGGTAGTAGTAAAATGTTAATTTCTGATACACATTACAAAACAAGCAACATGTTGCTTCCAGGACTTTTTTTTTGCATGACAACATTAGAGACACCCACCAGCTCAGATGTGAATGTCAGTTAATTTCAAGATGACCCAGCTTAGATAGACTGTTGATTTAGACTTTGTCTTTTGTTCAGCTCTACATTCTTGTTTGAATCCTCACATGGTTCAAAGAACAAAATCGTTCTTTTGTTATGATTGCTAAAATTGTTCTTTCAAATGACTTTTGAAAGTACATTTTTCATACCGTAACAGTGTAAGCTGTAATAATACGGTCGTAGTTTAAACTGCACTTGTATCATGTGTAGTAATTTATCTTTATTGTTTGTAGATTTATTCTATAGACGAAGATGAAAAATTAGCAGCCAGCTTGGAAATTATCTTACCACGTGATCTGGCTGATGGATTTGTGAATAATAAACGAGAAAGCTACAGATTTAAGTAAGTGTAATTTTCCCCTCGTTCATTTCTATCTCAGTATTTCATGCTTGCACTGTGTAACTATCCACTATAAAGTAAGAAAGGCCCATTTCTTCTAGAGACCGTGGAGTGGCTAATTGCTTCAGTGAGTAGCTGGAGCTCAGGCTATGTTTATTTTCCACTGCTGTGCCCAAGGTTGAAGGGAAGATATTTCTATATTCCAGATCATATTCCAAGATTTCAGCTTTCCTTTCCTACTCCTACTTCTCTAATGTGATCCATTTCCTTCTCAGTCCGCTAGGGCTTAGCACTCAGCGGAAGTGCCAATGTGCTGCTTAATTGTAGATAAGAACTTACAGTGCAGTCTGTGTGCTGGCTAGGCCAGCCTCATGGGTAACGTAAAGGATATGCGGACCTCATATTCACATGTGTGCTTTCTTTGTCCTCTGCGACATAATAATGTCCCTCAGGAGCACTTGAAATGTGCCTCACTGAACATGAGATGTGTTGGCAAGTGTGAAATATATGAAGAGTTTTGACATGAAGACTTAATATCCCTTTCACCATGTAAAATATCTCATGGTATTTTTTATGTGCATTAATATAGGATTGAAAGCATGAGGGATATGATGGGTTAAAAGTGTGCTATCAGAGTTAATTTCACCCATTCTTTCTTAGTTTTAAAAAAAATTACCGCTAAATCATTTTAACTTACATAGAAGAGTAGCTCATAAAGCTTGAAGAAAATGGAATTAAAACGTGAGCTTGTTTGGGTGTAAAAGTTGGATAACCTATGCAGGTTTTTCGTATGATGTATTTTCCATAGGCTTGTTGAGGCTCCCTCATGTTTTTGGGTGACAGTAGATTGCCTATTAGCCAGCACTGACCTGTTAGGTTCTGCTAATAATGCTGCCTTTGGGTGGTCCCTACCCCTGGGCAGGGCTTTTAGTCTGAATGGTCTTCTAGCGGCCAGGCCTTGAACTGTGTCATTATGGCTGTTTCATTACTGTCTTTATTTTCTAGTTTGCGTGAAGTTATTATTTTTTAATACTTAGTTAACCTTTTCTTTCTGGAGAAATTTGGACCAAAATTAAATCCATATTTAGTCTTCCTTCCAAACTTTTGTGATGGATTTCAAGGTTCTGTTGAAGGAATTCTAATCCTCTGGTGTTTCTCTTCAGACTATTTTTTTTAAATCTGAATTTAAAGCTATTCTTGTCCTTACCTTTGGATAAAATTATCTCAGAATTTTTTTAATGACTACTACCATCATTCTTTTTATTTTTAAATTCTTATCTTCTTCTTTTTCTTGTCTTGTAAAGAATTCTTGATCTTTAAACTGCACCTTTTGTCTCTCCTGTGTATTCTCTGCCTTTACCCCATGTTCTTATTACTTTTCCTTTTATAGAAAGTAGGAACAAGATGAGCTTGTCCTCATGATTCCCCAATGCCTTTGGCTGCTGTATCCTGGAAGGTGTAGCCCTATGTATCAAGTATGGTTTACCCCCACTAATGTAGAAAGCATGCAGTGTACCTTGACAGCTGTGACTCTGACGGCTGGGGTCTTGGCCACTCTCCATAAAGCAGCAGTTGGCTGAATCATTTTAGTCAGCATGTTTCCATTTGATGGTTAAGAACAACTGGCCATGTCTCCATCCCATGACATTTTCCCAAATATCCTCAATCCAGCGCTTTAGACTGCTTGGCCACACTACCACATCTTTCCCAAATAGCTTTTACAGAGCGTGTGTCAACTTAGGCTTATTGAAAGAGTCCCATTGGCTGACTTTGTGCCATGGGAAAAATAAGGCAGGAAAGAGGAATAGGGGGCACAAGGGTGAGAGCTGGCCAAGGAGAAGACTGGTGGCCACATTGTATAGGTCAGTCAGGGAAGACATCACAGTAATGACAGTAATTGAGCAAAGGCTTGGAGGAGGTATGGCAGCTGGCCATCATGGTCCCTGAGGGATGACAGTAGAAAGAGTGAGCATGCCTGGCATGTTTGAGGAAGGACAAAGGGACTGGGTGGCTGGAGTAAGCAAGAGGGTGAGAAGAAGTTGATTGTCCAAAGCACAGCGGAGTGGCCACTCATGGGGCTACATCAGCCACTGTGAGGGTTTAGGCTTATCTCCCAGTGCTGGATTTTTCTGAGCAGAAGGATGAAACAATCTGATTTTTTTTTTCTTGGCATTTTCACTTGGACCAGGGTAGGAAGCTATGAGGATGCTGGGAAACAGTCTGATTCTAGATGTGTTTTGGAGATCCAAGCTGACAGGGTTTGCTGATTGGTTGAATGTAGAGTGCACTACAGAGAGGAGACAAGGATGGCGTAAAGACCTGGACTGAGGATTTAGGACGGAATTATCACTTCTAGGGATGAAAAGGATTGAAGAAAAAACAGATGTGGGATGGGAAGAGACCAGTGTCGCTGAGTTTGAAATGGAATTTTGGAAAAAGCCATACGATTTCTTACATAAAAGAACTTCCTAGGAATCCAGGAGCCCAAGCTGTTATATCGAGGTGTGTAACCAATGAGCTTCCGGCCCAAGAGTAATCACTTCATCTCTGTGGAATTCGACTTCCTCCTCTGAATGATCCAGACGGAATGTCTTAATCTCCTTTACAGCGCTGATTCGATTTCGCCCTTCAGTGATCTTCAGACGTTAGCTGATCAAATTGCCTTTCCAGATGATTATGCAATTGCATTATATAAAGCAGAGCATTCGGGATGATGATATTTGGTGTTTCAGATACAATTAGTGATTTACACTCTATTGTGGTGTTGAAATCTTCATTCCAGAATGTGTGAGGGAAAGCTGGCATGCAGGGGGACCTGGATGGCTTGTACTTACACAACCTGTTATTTTAAATAGTGGAGGTTGTAATTTTTCTCCAAGAAGTTTGATACACTTACAGATGCTCTACTAAAATTATACTTGAGTCTCATGTAAACCTTGATCAAAGTTTCTGGCACCAGGGTAGACTTCCAGCATGTGCTTGGGAAATGAATAGATGAGTTAGCAAATGAAGATGATTTAATCTTTGTGTGCTATGCACCTTGCAGAATATATTGTGCTTGCGGTTTGGTGCCATCTTTTATTCTTAGGTTCTTTAAGGTTTTTAAAAATTTATTTATAGGCAGAGTTACAGAGAAAGGAAGAGGAGGAATAGGAGAGAAGGAGAGCAAAGGCGAAATAGTGTGGAGTTACTAGTGGGAGGGAGGTCATCCATGTGCTGATCAACTTCCCCAATGGCTGCCAATACCAGGCCAAGGTCAGGGCCTTCTTTTAAACTCCTGCTGTCTCTTTTGATTACACGACAGTAGATAGAATTCCCTTTTCTTAAGTTATTGGAGTGGAAAATGGCTAATTGATTCACTCAGCTATCACAGACTTGCTAAGAGAAGCCATCCAGCCTTCTCACCATTCTTCGTCAAAAGCACAGTCCAGTCTGCTCAGATGTGATCCTGGACCATGCTCCAAAGAGCAGGTCAGCAGCTGTGTGTCAGGTCAGCCTCTGATGGCAGATCTTGTCAAAGCCATACAGCTGATGGCAGATCTTGTCAAAGCCATACAGCTGTAGAATGGTGAAGAGTGAATCCTGAAATACAGCTCGTCTGCTAAATGTCTTAGATGACCTCTCAATATACTTCATCATTTGCTTCTCTGAAATGGATAGGAACATTGGATAAGGACAGTGAATTTTATTTCATATTCTACTCCCCATTCAGCTTCAGACATCCTTGTAAACTCCTCCTTAGTGATTGAATACATGTCCAGTTTACTTTGTTAAGCAGGCATGTAGAACAAACATTCCTAGGTCACTCTGAAAGCTGCTTATGATGCCCTCAAGTATTTGTCTTAAAGTTTCTCAATTGATTTTAAGTTGGAAAAAATAAAAAGAGGTACTGTACAGATACAATGAAGCAATATCCACTGACATTCCTAAACCCTGCTGAGACTTACTTTTTGTTAACCTTGCAGCACATTTGCTCCTCCCACTTACCACCCCATCTCTCTTATCCTTGTGATGTTTGGATGGGGTCACACTTGCTGGCAGCAGCTTACCGTACTGTCAAAGGGAAGATTGTGTCCACCTCAGGTATTCCACTGGGCCTGTGATTCTGTACCACACTAAGGCAGAGTGGTATTGCCATGAGAGTGAAACTGACACCCAACCACCTTCCCATGACTCTGACCCTGGCCAGTCTGATACAAATTTCTCTTGCAGGGTAGATCTACTTTGATTTATTCTTTTGGCCTCTGAGTTATGATAAAATTAAATGAAATAAAATCATGTAAAAAGCAAGTGTTTGATGGTGGGATGTGGTTCCTGGTTAGTAAAAAAAAAAAAAAAAACAACTTAAGTGGAAAACATTAAAAGTGAGTTCAGTGATCACATAATTCGCAGATTCACTTACCCTGGACCTGATATTAGACATTCTTTGGCTGTTTACATCCCCTTCTTGGGTTTCCATTTCATGCTGTTATCTAGATTTCAATTTGGTGCCAACTGTAGACACTGTCGCTCTTGAGAACTAAAAAACACACAGTTTACTATTGGTTCAAAGCTGCTGCAGTTTTTCAGAGAGATTTATTGTGCAGATCTTGTCAAAGCCATACTGTGTACCCAACATTTGCGTACTGGAGTACAACAGCACAGTGTGGCTGGGAGTACAAAGAAAAACATTGTGTTAAATTAGGTAAGCCCAGTGATGTCAATGTGGAGTAATTTACAAAGCTGTCGGGAATATAAGATGTATTAATCTAGTAGTGTTGGAGGGCTCAGCTTTGAAATGATTGTCATTTTTCATGTTGCAGATTTCAAAGGATTTTTGATCAGGATGCAAACCAAGAGACCATCTTTGCTAGCATTGCCAAGCCAGTTGCTGAGAGGTAGGCATTTCTCGTATTTTCTTCACTACATTGAAGGTTTCACATCTCATCTCTAGTTCCCAGATAATCCTGATAACATGCTTCAGGATACAAGGTGTGTCATGATGATAGTGTTCATACCTTCTGTTCATGTTGCCATTTGTTTGAGATTCAGATTCTGAGCATCTGAGCAAGCCAGAGAGGCAAGCAGGTTAGCTGTGATTACTCCCATTTGAAAAAGAGAGGCAAAAAATAAAGACATGCAAGCTGAGGCATGCAGAGACTAAGTGACACTGCTTGGGGCTGAATGACTAGTGGTAACAGAGTCTTAGATGCTTTTCTAGCTTTTGGGTTCAGGGCAATATTTCAGTTATGTGGTTAGGTGGACAAAAGGCCACTCTTGATGTTTGGTCCTATTCTACTTCAGTGTCCTTCGAAGCTTGGCCATTGGTCTCTGGGTTCCTTGGCTTCAATATATCCATAAAGTTCCAGACTGTTGACTACTGAAACCAAAGCCATTTGGGAATGCAAGCACATCAGAATGCTGGTTTATTGGCACGTTAATATACTGACAAAGCCTCCTTGGGGCTGAACACCTTAGCTAAGTTGGTAGGCACCCTGTCCTCTTGTAGGGTATCTGCATGAGAAATTACTTCTTCATAAGGTCACTTCCTGATTCTAAAATCATTTGGATGATCTTAATGGCCTAATAATCCCAAGATATATCCATCCATGTAATTAAAATGAAAAACATCTGCCAAATGGACCAAATTTTCAAATCTTATTCAGCATACCTTTTCTGATGGGTGCTGCTAGAAGCCCATTGCCGTACTGTGTCTCTCAGATGCCTGTTTTATAGATCTTCCTCAATTCCAGCCCTTGTCTCTCTTTTTTAAAGAATCTGTTTTTGTTGGAAAGTCAGATGTACAGAGAGGAGGAGAGACAGAGAAGATCTTCAGTCCACTGATTCACTCCCCAGGAGACTGCTAGGCCTGGTGCTGCACTGATCCAAAGCCAGGAGCCAGGAGCTTCTTCTGGGTCTTCCACACAGGTGCAGGATCCCAAGGCTTTAAACTGTCCTCAGCTGCTTTCCCAAACCACAGGCAGGGAGCTGGATGGGAAGCAGGGCAGCCACAATTAGAACCGGTACCCATACGGGATCCTGGCACGTGCAGGGTGAGGACTTTAGCTGCTACTAGGCCCAAGCCCTTCTCTTTTTAAACACAGTCTTCTTTCATTAAGTCAAATACTGTGGAACATGCTCAGCCTCTTTGAGTTGTAAAATCACAGCCCAGGAACACCTTTTTAGGCCTCCTTCTGGTCTCCCAGATTGAATGCCAAACGTTTCTCAAAACATCTTCTCTTTGACGATCATTTGGATTATGTCATTTTTCACATAACTAGTCTTCATGCGTTTTTACTTTAGAAACTTCCTGAAATGCTGCAGGACAGGGACCTTAGTTTCTGTTACATGGGGCTGGGATTTTTTTCTCCCATTGTTGAATATCCACCCTGTCTGCACCTCGCTGGCTTCTGCAGTCACTGCCCCTCTTCCTCAGCTTTCCTTGATAGAAAAGTTGGTCAAAATGATTGTGTTCACAATTTCACTTTTTCTCTTGGATGCTGCTTTTATCAGATTTTAGTTCCCGCCACTCAGTTGCATTTGTTTTGATCCAAGGCAGCGTTGGCTCCTATTTGCTAGATAATTAGCCCCCTGGTCATTTGTTATGTTCCCTTTGCGGCATGGTTGATTTTCCATTCTCCTTGAACAATTTTGTTTCCTTGGCATCTAAGATATTACTTTCTTCAGATTCCCCACTTACTCCTCTAGCCACTCCTCAGCTGATTTACTTGGCTTTGTTTTGTACAGTGACTGCTTGCCCATGCTGTTCTCTGCCTTCAGAAATCTATGGCTGCTTCCTGAGCAATCACATTTTGGCTCGTGCTTGCCACTTTCTCAGCAAGGCCATCCTTGACTGTCCTGTTGTTGAAAACTACATACCCATGACCCTTTCCTTTTCTTTCTTCTTTGTCACTATCTGAATATTATGTAGTATTATTATGTACTAAGGGTTTTTTTTTTCTCTTGGTCTTGCTTTGTTTGCTGATTTGGCAAAGAGGCCCAATTCAGTGATGGCAAGATTGCAGAAAAGATAGGCAAAATCATTCTTATCCAAGGCAGCTCAGGTGGGTCTGATCTGTCGTCAGTCAGCTATGTCCTTTTAATTACATTTCTTCTTGTTCATCCCCCTTTTTTTATTCTCTAAAACTATTTTTTTTTTCTGGTAGCCCTATCTGGTTTACCTTTCTTCATCTCTTCTTTCTTTAAGAGTTTATTTTTATTTATTTGAAAGGCATAGTGAGTGAGCGAACATGAGCAAGGGAGATATGTCAACCATGGATTCGTGCTGCATAGACAGGGCTAGACTGGCTGAAGCCAGGAGCTGGGAACTCCCTCTGGGTCTCCCATGAGGGGGACAGCAAGCCAAAGACACGCTTCATCACCTGCTGCCTCCCAGGAAGGCTGGGTCAGAAACAGGGGCCGACTTTGAACCTAGGTGCTCCGATACGGGATGCCTGCATCCCAAGCAGAGGCTTAGCCTCCTGTACCACTATGTCCATCCTCTTCATCTCTTAATTCAATTGCCTTGTGACATTTTGTTTTTAAGTATGGGTCTGGAGGGACCTGTGCTGTGGCCCTGCAAGCTGGTCATCTGCTCTGTGGTTCTGGCATCCCAGACCGATGCCAATCTTATCCCCGGCTGTTCTACTTCTGCTCCAGCTGCCTGCTTATGGACTGGAAAAGCAGCGGAGGATGGCCCAAGTCCTTGGGACACTTTACCCACATGGGAGACCCAGAAAAAGCTCCTGGCTCCCAGTTTCAGCTCAGCTTAGCTCAGCTGTGGTCTTTGCTGTCATTTGGGGCGTGAACAAAGGAGGACTTTCTCTCTCTACAAAATCTGCATTTCAAATGTTAAATAAATAAATAAATCTCTTAAAAATAAAGTGTGGGTCTTGTAAATAAAACATAGCTGTCATTCACCTTTTAGTATATGCACTGCTGAAGCGAACACAGTCACTCACTGTTTTACCAAGCCAAAAGTGCCTGACCTTTAATTGTCTACTTTAACCTGTTTATATTTATTGTTATTACCATAACATTTGCATCCATTGTTTCTGTTTTACTTTTTTCACTTACTATAATTCCTTTTTTTTTTCTGTCTTGCTTATGATTGGTCTGTGGTTTTGATTTGCATTGTTACTGCTTGCAGTTTCCTCTCTGTGTTACATTTCAATGCTTGCAGTTTAAGTTGAGATATTTAAACTTGTGTTTATCCCAATAGCTACAGTTTCTTTCTCTTGCTCACTAACTCTGCCTCTTTCTTCCTCCCTTATCTATCTCCTTCTGCTGGTCTCTCTTCTCCCTCTTAAGCACCTTAACAAATTTCTGCTTTAACTGTCCTGTGCTCCCATCTCCTGCAGTGTGGAGATTGAGTGAGCATTTGTCCTGGATTGGCGTTAAACATTTTTGTTAAAAACATTTATTTATATTTATGTCTCAGTTATGCCTGTCTCTTTGCCCACTGTTGTTTCTTGTACACATTTGTATTTAAAGATGTATTTTGTAATAATCATCGTTTAATGGTTTTTACAGACAGATTAGGACTGAAGAACTTTCTGAAGCCTTTGCTTTCTTGCACATTTAAATTACAGTTTAAGTATAGAATTCTAGAACTCCTTTTCTCTCTTATTTCTGAGGAGAAAATACCGCTCGCTCTATTATCTTTTGGTATACAATGTTTTTGAATATGTCAATTTTTTTTTCTTTTTAGAAACACTGATTTTTGGTTTTTATATGTCTTAGCTTTTCTTTTTTCCTTTTTGTAAAATTTTGTATTTGTGATTAGAGGTTTGGATTTTTAAAATATATATTTTCTATCTTGTTAAGCCATTTCTAGCTGAAAATCCTGATGTTCACAACCAAGAATTACCACATTGAAAACTTCTTAATTTATTTACATCGAAATGTATCTCTCTTTTCTTGCTGAAACTCCCAGTTCTACAACTAACACTTCTATCCTTCAGATACTTTAATTCTCCATTCCTGATTCCTATATCTTTGTCCTTTGCCTATGAATTTTGGAAGAACTTTTCAGCCTAGTGCATTCTGCCCTATTGCCAACTTCTGACTTCTTTATTTTTACCATCTTATTTTTCATTTCAAACATTTCTTGTTTATGGATGTGATTTCTTCCCTTTCTTTCTAGAAATACTTTTTATCTTCTTTTGAAACATTGCATTTGCTTCCTCTCCCCTTGTTCTTGAAACACACATTCTACTGTTGAGTTTGATGCGTTTTCTAAGCAGTGTAGAGTTTCTTGAACTATTTGGTGATCGCTAGCGATGGACTCAGCTCACTCATTTGGGAGTGCTGTTGTCTGAGGGTGCTGTTTCATTAACCTTGGGGTACTCACTGTACGGATTGTATGAAAATGATGCACACATGTGCTGTGGGCTCGGGCGCTCTGAGCTTCTCTGTTGGGTACCAGGCACTCTTTCTCCTGGTTGTTAGCGCTCTGGTTCCTGCCACTAATCCAAGTTTCTATTCTGTAGAAATGTGTGCTGTGACAGTTTAGATAGACAGATGGGACAGCTTCACATTTTCCTGCAACTCTGAAGGAGAGGGTTATTAAGTAAATTAACATGGTAAAATTGAGAGCCTGAGGAGAGAATTACTTTTGTCATTGACTTTAAATATGTCATATACAGTATGTTCACATTTTATGCAAACTTGAATGGGGCCTCTTTGAAATGGTCAAATGTTAAATATTAAATTCTCACTTATACACATTTGAAATAATATTTATCGCCATAAATTGAAAGTCAGTTTAAGACTGACATAAATGACATAATGGAAACTGTACCATTTTAGATTTTAAACATAAATGCCTGTGCCTGCTATTCCTAGGAAACATTAGACTTTAGAACTTTTTGCTCAACATAAAATCTAGCCATTCTAAACAGACCATTTAAAGGCACCCTTTTGGGTTAACACATGACTACACAATGTTGGTTACTATATGCAATTATAGCTAAATAATATTAAATAAATTCATATTCTGCAATTCAGCAGTCTTACTGATTCATACTTATCTTTATCAAACTAGTCCAAATCATTGATATTATGTGTATACTATATGGCTGCAGGAAGGGAGGGATGTGGTAAAGCTTTAGATCATTTGAATCCTGGGAAATCAAGAAAAAGAATCTTTGTATTTTATCCATGCATCAGTTTGGCGGACAAGTAGGCTTATTTCCGTATCTTAGTTACTTTGAGTTGAGCTGCTGTTATAGATAACTCCTACATATGTCCATTTCATTTCCTCTGGCTTAGTTCCCAGGAGAGGAAAGGCTGGATCATATGGCAGATGTATTGGCAGATTTCTGAGGCCACTGCCTAATGGTTATGCTAGCTTACATTCCCACCACCAATGTATTAGGGTACCTTTTCCCCAAAACCTTTGCCAGAATTTCTTAAATTTTTTTTTGATTTTTGAATGATAGCTATTCTAACTTGGATGATATTATGGTTTTTATATGCATTTCTCTGATGCTAGTGATCCTGACCATCTATTCATGTGTCTGTTGGTCATTTGTGTTTCATATAGTAAAAAAAAGTCTCTTTATGGCCTTAGCCCTTTTCTTAACTGGGTTATTTTTTTTTTGTTGATATTGAGTTTCTGGAGCTCTTTACAGTTTCTGCATATTAATCCTTTATCATTTGCATAATTTCTGAAGATTTTCTCCCATTCTTTCAGTTGCTTCTTCACTTTGTGTTTCCTTTGTGGTGC
Source organism: Ochotona curzoniae (assembly GCF_017591425.1). Taxonomy (NCBI): domain Eukaryota; kingdom Metazoa; phylum Chordata; class Mammalia; order Lagomorpha; family Ochotonidae; genus Ochotona; species Ochotona curzoniae. The sequence continues at coordinate 5,421,002 of NW_024466004.1, read as the reverse complement.
AGAAGCCTCTTGGTTTGATGTAATTGCACTTGTCAATTTTTGCCTTTATTGCCTGTGCTTCTGTGGTCTTATCTAAGAAGACTTTGCCGACACCAACATCTAGCCATGTTTCTCCTACATTTTCCTCTAGTAATTTGATGATTTCAGGTCTTAGATTTAGATCTCTGCTATGGTACGAGTTAACTTTTGTGTAGGGCATAAGGTGTAAATCTTGCCTCATACTTCTGTGTGTGATAAAGAAATTGTGATATATACACAACTGAATACTACTCAGCTGTAAAAAAAGGAATGAAATCCTCACTTTTGCAATAAAATGGATGCAACTGGAGACCATTATACCTAGTGAAATAAGCCAGTTTCCAAAAGGTCAGTATTATATATTTCCCCTGATTTGTGTTAATAAATATACGGAGTAAAAATATATATATGAGTGAAGCTGAGATTTATTTAGAGATTTGATTATTTTTTATCAACTTTGTGTATAGTTATGAGGAACAGTGGTTTTACTCTTACTTTTTGCTGAATTCCTTATTCAGTGGAGGTTTAAGCTTGTGACTATAAAGTAAATTGGAAAGATTTCATTTTAAAAAATAAAAAAAAATGAGAAGGAGATAGCAAAGGAACTATCATTATGATTTTAAAATTATATATGAAATTTGTTCCATTTATATACATTTAAAAATTGCCAAAACAAATTTTAAAAAGCTTTGTACTTATTTATTATTTTGTACATCACCAATAGGAAATAGTTCATCATACTCTTCTTTTGAACTCTGGACTTTCTGAAATTTATTCGTGTTTTTTTTGTTAACATGTACAAATTTCTTTTATACATGTAAATTTTTCTCACTGGTTTTTTTGGAAGGATTTTTAACAACGAGTTCTTTATTTTTATTGGAAAGTCAGATATACAGAGAGGAAGAGAGATAGAGAGGAAGATCTTCCATCCACTGCTTCACTCCCCAAGTGGCCACAATGGCTGGAGCTGAGCCAATCCAAAGCCAGGAGCCAGGAGCTTCTTCTAGATCTCCCATGCAGGTGCAGGGTCTCAAGGCTTTGGACTGTTCTCGACTGCTTTTCCAGGGAGCTGGATGGGAAGCGAGGCAGTCAGGACACAAACTGGCACCCATATGGGATCCTGATGCTTGCAAGAAGAAGACCTTGGCCACTAGGCTACCTTACGGGTATATCCACTATGTGTGGTATTGCAGTATATAAAAATGTTTGTTGGGCCTGGCTGCAGCTAGAGGATTAGCATGTTGTGCTATCTCACCAACCTCGAGTAAACTGATTTCTTGATTTTTGTGGTGCTCTAGCACAGGATTCCTGAAACCATAAGCTAAGATTGTAAATTATCCTATAATAACCATTTCACTTAATAGTTTAGGGAATAACTGGAAAACTTCAAAGTCTTAACTTTTATGAGATTGTATTGCACTGATTCACAGATCTGTAAAATTCCAGTTTGCGAGTAGAACCAATTTTACATAAATCTTGGGAATGTATGAAATTGACACATTTTTTGCAGTGAAAGGTTTTGGGAAAATTTTTAAATTTGATATTTTGTGGGAATCTAGTGCTTTGACCAAAATGAAAGATACATGTTGCCAGAGGACTAGTTCTGCCACAACGTAGCTGAGACTGGACGCTGAAGCGGCTGCACTGCATCAAGTGTGGCTGTGTTGCTTTGTGAAGAGCTGTTCATCACCTGTGTCAGTCACTTTTTCAGCCTTAATTACCAGTCATAACCAATATCAAATCTGACTTTTAATATGTATTAAACAAAAGGGTTGGTTGTAGTGTTAAACTGCTGCCCGGGGCACCAGGATCCCATATGGGTGTCATTTCAAGTTCCAGCTGCTTTACTTCTGATGCAGCTGCCTGATAATGTGCCTGGGAAAGCAACAAAATATAGCTTAAGTCTTTGGGCCTCTTCATCCATGTTAGAGTCTTGGACAAAGCTTCAGAGAGAGAGAAAAACTCCCATTTCCTGGTTTACTTCCCAAATGCCTGTGAAAGCTGGAGATGGACCAGGCCAAAGCCAGGAACCTGGAACTCCAGCTGGATCTCCCACAGCAGTCAGGAATCTAAATATCTGAGCCACCATCTACTGTGTCTCAGAGTGCATGCTAGCAGGAACTGGAATTAACAGAGCTGGGACTCAAACCCAGGCACTCCAAGATGGGATTGTAGAATGCAGGCATCCTAAGTAATGACTTAAACTGCCACACCAAATGCATGCCCCCTCAAAGAGTTTTTTAAAATCCAATTAGTCAGTTATTCTCCTGTGATTTGGCATAATCAAATTCTGCCTTCAGCTTCATAACTTAATTCACAATGTGACTCTGGGAAAGGTGTGTTACTTCTGAATTAGTTTCAAAGGGAAATGCTAATAATAATACCAAGTTTGCAATGTTGCTGTGAGGGTGAAAGGAAGTAATGTGTATGAATGTGTTTTGTGAACTCAAATGCCCTAATCAACTAAAGGAATAACAAATAGGAAATGGTTATTCATTTTTCCACTTTAAAAATAATGATAAGTGACTTCAGGTTCCCCACCAAGATGCTATATTTCTCTCACTGGGCTTTCTATAAAAAGAAACATGAGACTCTGAAATGCGAGAGGCAGATTAAGAAGCTAGGGCCCTTGGACCTGAGGAATGGCCTTGGACCTGAGGAATGGCCTGGGACCTGAGAAATGGCCTGGGACCTGAGGAATGGCCTCCTGGGTATTGCCTAGGGGCCTTTTTTTTTTCTTTTAACTTTTGTATATCGTAGACTGGATGCTGGAGAAATTTATAACACAGAAACACACACCAGAGCCAGGGAATCAGCATCCTAGCAAGACATTGAACCTACACCCATGGCAGATACACCAGAGAAAGCCATGGCTCCAACCTAGTCTGTTTTAAAAGGTCTGCCTGCAACAAGACACTCCAATCCCTTCATCAGGGTACTTTTAGAGAAGGAGCAGGTGGACTTTCTTCCTAACTTGAAGGCGATGACCCCTCTTCCTTCTGCATCTAGTTGTTGATGAAAGTCACATGGGAAATCTGGGGTTCACCACTGTGCGGTACTAACAAGAGCTCTCCAACTGTCATGTGGTGCCAGTGAGTAGGAGCAAGGTACTTCTCTCTTTCCTGGAGTGGAAGTGTCAGTGGGAGCCTTGAAGGGGGTCTTGCATCTCAGCTGCCTTTAGCAGGAATGAGATTTCTCCACAGATACTGAGAGTTGCAGTAAGAGAGCAATAGCAACCGATCTAACATCCAGGTTATCAGAAGCCTGAAAGAGATGAGTGCAAGGATAAGATTGAAAACTATACAAAGCAGTAATGGCAGGACAATCTCCAAATTGGCCAAAAATATTCATGTAGAGTTTGCAATAAGTTGAACAGATACTGATCAGAAGAATTGACCTCAAGACAAATCAGTCCAAGTTTAGCATGTTGAAGACAGGAGTTGATGTTGAGGCATAATGAGCTAAGCTGCTCATTGTGATCCTGGCATCCCCCAGTTCTGGTCCTCCACTCTGATCCAGGTCCCTGCTAGTGCACCTAGGAATTCAGCAAAAGATGGCCCAAGTTCTTGGGTCCCTGCCACCCATGTGGGACACTAGAATGGTTTTTGGCTCCTGGCTTCAGCTGGCCCAGCCCCTGCATCGCAGCTGTTTGAGAAGTGAACCAGTAGATGGAAGATCTGTTTCCTCTCTCTTTGTAACTTTACCTTTCAAATAAATAACTAAAAGAAATGTTAAAAAAAGAAAAAAAACCTGAAAGCATTGAGAGACAAGCTACTTAATATAGGGAAAGGATTTTTTAAATTATAGTGGATTTCTCATCAGAAACCACAGAGTCTAGAAAAAACAAAATACTTTTAGTGGTGAAAGGAAAGACTATGTGCCAAGGATCCTGTATCCAAGTATATTTACTCTTCAGGAATTAAGGAAAAATTAAATGTATTTTTCAAATTAAAGAATACTAGTCAGATGAAGAAAATTAGTTACCAGCATATCAAGGAACAGAGAAGTTCTTGAAAAGAAGAGAGACTGGGGCCAAATTATGGCATGGTAGGTAAGCATCCCACTGTTGCATGCACATCTCTTACGGTCACCGGTTCTGGACCCAGCTGCTATATTTCCAATGAAGCTCCCTGCTGATGTCCTAGGAATACAGCAGGGGGTGACTCAAGTCCGTGGGCCCCTGCACCTACATGGGAGACCTGGAAGACACTCATGGTACCTGAGTTCAGATCAGCTCAGCTGTGGCCTTTGGGCATTTGGGGAGTGAACTACCAGATGGGAAGATTCAATCTCTGTCTTTCCTTCTTTCTATAACTCTGCTTTCAAAAAAAACACCACCAAAATATATTAGCTTCTCTTGATTTCCTGAATTATTTGACAATTGAAGTAAAAAATACAACATTTGCTGCTGACAGCTCCATTGTAGTTGGGAGAGTAAAGGAACTTCAAGGGAAATAAGATTTCTATACTCCATTCAACTGGCAAAAGGTTAGCACTGTAGGTCTTTGTAACAGTGGAATCATTTTGTAATTTGATCAAAGAGGTGGCTGTTCAAATTTACATGTGATAAAACAGTATTACGCCAATGTCAGTTTCCTGGTTCTAATGATGTACAATTTTTATTTAAGATGTGTACCCATGAGAAGAAACCATATAAAGAACAGACTGAACCACTCTGTACTCTGTTTGCAATGATTTTATAATTGCATAAAATAAAACGTTAAAAAATATTCCCAGATCTGAAAATTTTAATAGCATTTGTTCTGTGATGTTCTTCTGTGTATTAAATTAGGCAATCTAAATTATTAGAGTAAAATTTCTCCCTCAGGGGACTCCATTAAATGAATCCCATTTGCCATTACCTAAAAAAATGCCAACAAGCAAACATTTTTCTCTATGCTGGCTTTTGAGAAGAAAACATTGGTCAACACGAATTATATAAAAGTCCAGTGGATGCAGCAGATTCGTTTAGCTTCTAAGTACCATTGTACTTCACCGGATGTGCTGTGTGTAAACATGAACCTGTACTTGTTCATTCCCTACTACATGGAGTTTCCTGACCTCATTACACTCTGATTTTACTAGTGTCATTGATATGAAAACACTTTTATGAAAAGTGTGACACTTTTCAACATGCAGTAGACTAAGACCATGACATTGTGATTTGAAGCAACAATACCAATAAATCAGCTTAAGACCAGTAAGTTGTACTGCACGAGATGATGGCTGACCTTGAAATGCCCTACCAAGATTGCAATGAAGAAGGGAATAACATCGCGACTCCACCTACCACTAGAGATTTTGGAGGGATCAACAGCATCTCATCTGACAAATGTGAATTGTACTACAGTGCATATTTCAAATATAAATCTTATTATAGATAAGTGAGGATTAGTGTGGATGCTATTAAGAATGATCAAGAATGAGTATGATATCATCATTTTTGAAATGGTAATTACAAGTTAAAGCTATTTATAACTCATTCAATAAAATAACCATGAGGAAAAAGAAGCCCTGAGAATTTTTTTTTGTAGTTTATATGTAGTTTTTTTTTAATTAATTACATTGCATCATGTGACACAGTTTCATAGGTTCTGGGATTCCCCCATTTCCTCCCTGTGGCCTCCCCCCAAGGTGGATACCTCCACCTTGTTGCAGTATTACAGTTTGAATTAAGTCAAGATTCTTTCGTTGTAAACAAACATATACCAAGCATAGAGTCCAGCATCTTATTGTCCAGATAAATTCAACAATTTCTTGCGGAGACCTTCTCTGGTCTGAAGGTAGAGCTGGTAGAATATTATCCCGATCAATTAGAAGGCCCAGTACAACATCAACCACAATTTACAACATTATGGAATTAATTCTCATGGTATTGAGTAATCAATATGTTAAAACAATGCAAGTTCTTAACCACATCCTGTGACTACTTCATTTTTGTTTGTACACAGAACCAACTGCTATACACCTGAAAGTGGCTATCGGGTACTATTCAGCTGTCTCATGTCTGTTTTCATTTTAGTATTTAGCAGTTTATTGTGTTGACGCATAATTTTGCTGAACTTGGTAGATATTAGGATAGTCTAAACTGGCTTACAAATCTAACAAGGCCTTTGTCAACAGTTGAGGTGCAGAACAGTTTTAGGAGGGGTGTGCAGAGAAATCTTCAACAGCTTAGTGAGGAGTAACTAATCGTTGTGTCCTATACAGTAAGGTATATATGGATCCATGCTGATCGTTTCCTGTTTGGTTCTAAGCTTTCCTTGTATTTCTCTATCTGTTCTATTTTTTGGGGGGAGAGGGAGCTCTAGAGCGATCCTGATGGTCATTGCAAGAGAGGGTGGGGATCCAAAGAAGGAACTAAGTAAGGACCAGAAAAAGCTCCTCTCCCTAGTCCCAAAGGAAGTTTGCTGTTCTTCTGTTTCTGCAGATCCCTCAAGCCCTGAGAATTCTATGAAGGTGTTTGACAGTGGGCACTGTGAGTTCCCTGACAAAGCATGCTTGTATGATGAAGTTTATTGGGTTGGTAGCAAACTACAAAGTTTGCTTGAATTAAAATGTCAAGACCAAATGGTGAACCAGAGATGCATTCATATAAGCCATATGATTTTGTTTTCTTCATTTTTGTGCAATATTTATTTGTCTGAAAGGCAGAATGGATTACAGGAGTTCAAACACTTGGGCCTTCTTGCATGGCTTTTCTTAAGCCATTAATGGGGAGCTACATTGGGAATGGAATAGTTGGGACACAAACCAGCACCCATACACTTTGGCCCCTCCATGTGACTTCTTAAATGGAGGATTCAAGGATCTTCCATAAAGTTTGTAGGTGCCTTATGGTTAAGATAGCACATTCTGGTGCCTGGATACAGCACCAGCTCCTGACCCTAGCTTCCTGTCAATGAAGACAGTGGTGTTGGGTCAGTTGTGGGACGTATGCTCAACTCCGCACTCAAAGATGAAGTCGGATTCAAGAAGTGCAGTGAAACCAAGTCTTATCAGTGCTTGTTGTTGCACAGTGTGTGTCTGATGATCAGGCATGCCTGGAGCAATTACAACAAGCAATGTATATCTCAGGAGGCAGGCCCCCACTCCAGCTGCCCATTGCTTCAGTACTATGGGGTGTGCAGTCTTCCTGGAGGTCACCTAACTTACAAAGTTACCTTCCTTCTATGTACTTTAATTTTCTCTTTTGAGTTGGCTATTCCACAGCATCCTGTTTGTCTAGTGAGTTTTGCTACATGTGCAAGTCAGCTAAGAGCAATTTTTCCATTCTGTGTTGCAAATGGACCACCAGACATTTTTTTTTTTCATCAAGTAACTTGATCCCTGCCACCCATGGAGGAGATTGAATTCCTGGCTCCTGGCTGCTTGCTATGGTCTTAGTCCAGCCACAGCTAACATGGAAGATGGAAGGAAGCTTTTTCTGTCTCTAACTCTCAAATAAATTGGTTTAAAAAAAACTTTATAGAAAAATAGAATTGAAAGATAAATCTATGCAGGATTTAATAATAAGCATTTTTCTGTGAAAGTTTTGAAATTCACACACATATTAATTTACCCAGAAACAGATTCTGGGAGTAGGATTCCAGTGAAGGTAGTTTATATGGAAGGTAAGCCTAGGAAGCACGAAGAGCAGGATGAGGAAGTGAGAAAGACAAGGAAGGAATAGTAGAGAGCAGATTACTGCCGTGAGCGTGAGCAAGCAGATGAAAATTTGTCCCACTGGTACTCACTGAGTTGTCCCACCCAAGAGACAAGGATGCTGGGGTATGGAACCACCTCTGTCCATCACCTGTTGAGGACATCCAGAGTATCAATGGTATGGTTCTTCCCTCCTCACCTGTGTATGAATTGAACAGATATCTGTAGTCAGGGAAAAGCGTGTGGGTAAGGAACCATAAAAGCTCATGGTGGGATGCCATCCTTGTGAAAGGAAATAGAGAGACCTGAATAAACGGAAGGGTGCCTAACCAGCTTCTGCTACCATACACTCAGCTTTGTAGCTTTGCAAGCTCTGGGCTTTTCTCCCCAGCAATTAACCCTGACAGTGAAACAGACTAAACAAACAAGATTCAAAACAAAACGAAAGGTCAGGCTGTTTGTATGAGAGTCCTTCAGAAAGTCTGTGGAAAGTGGAGTTAGAAGATGAGTGCATTTTGGTGCAAAATTTTGAGATTCATTCACAGCTTTTTCATAACACTTATTTCTGAAAAAAAGTTTGAAGAAGCCTATGTCACTTGGATCTGGACATTTTGTACCCAAGTAGATTATATTTTCATTTCACTTTTCATTAACTTTTTGAAGTATCCTCATATCTACATGTCAATGTGAGATTGCACCCTCAAAACATTACAGTCCAGAATAGAGAAGGAAAATTAATCTGCATACTGAGAATGGATGACAGCTCTCATTTATTCTCAGCACTCTGATATTCACGTATTTAAATGTCATTTTCTGTGGCTATCTCAGGCGCATTAGCAGGAAGTTGATTGCGAGACTGAGCAGCCAGCATGGGACTAATACTCTGATATGGGATGCCAGCGTCACAGACAGAGTCTTAATGTGCTGTGTCACAATGCTGGCCTCTGCCCACTAGTTCTTAAGGATAGTAGGAAACTCCCTTTACTTGTAAATAATGTAAAACTCTATGCAGTTTGTATTGCTATTTCTCCAACATACCACACCTTTTTTTTTTTTTTGCAGTACCTCTTCTTATCAGTGTACTCCTGACAGGAAGTAAGACAGTAGCAACCTCTACCTCTTGGGTCTCTGCTTAAGTGTCTCTCGGTTAGACTTTTCTGAGCCACCCCTATGTGTAACAGCCCTCATCCCAGACTCCTCACTTACTCCACTCCACTCTTCTTTATAGTGTGCCTCACAGACAGACACACCATACAGTGTTTACTTGCTTAAAAATTAGTATCCGTCTTAACCCACCCAAATGTAAACTTTGGGAAGGCATGAACTCTCTTTGTTCCTTGCTGTATACCAGCTTCTAGAACAGTGTCAAGTTGTGCATGTATGTATGTGTTTATGTATATGTATATACATATATATGTTGAGATATATGTATGTGTGTATGTTTGTCTATATATGTGTATACATATATATCAAATGCTCAGTGAGTACTTATTGAAAGAGAGAATTAGCAAGTGGAGGACTTACCTAAGGTTCTATTATCCTTCCCTTCCTTGCAAAAAGGATTATAATGGGTTTCATTTCTTGTGGAAGGAAGTTTGCTTCTTTTTCTTTCCTGAAGTACTTTTTTTTTGGACAGAAGCATTTTAGGTGTACCTCAATGCACTGTCTACAGACAGCTGCTTTTGTCTAGTCCAGTAGTTCTCACATGTGCTTCTAGAATGGCAGATCCCCAGGAGTTGGTTAGGGATGCAGATTCCTGAGCCCTGTCCAGATGACTGAAGCAGAGCAGTCTGTATTAACATAAGCCGCGCAGGTACCTCTAATGCACAACTCAAGTTTAAAATGCCCTGAGCGCAGCATAAAGCTTGCTACAGGTGGTGGTGGTTGTGATGCAGAAGGGACAGAGCACAGCCCTGGTATTTCTCACCAGAAACTTTCTCAGCGACCTGAGCTGTGCTCCAAAAGCTATATTATTCTGAAATTGCTATCTGTTTATTTATAGTTTGCATCTTGCTTATTTCTGAAATAAACTAAAGCACCTTATTACAAAGCCAGGACCAACTTCCTATCCATGAATTCCTGTGTAGTCACACAGGGCTCGATGCTCAGAAGGGACCTCTTCTTGGGTTAATGTGCAATTGTTAACATTCACAGATAATTGAAAAATAGCAGCGATCAGACACTGTGTGGATTAAGGAGGCTGCTGCATACATTGTTATTTTCTAGCAGGGAGAATAAGTGATTTCTAGCAAATAATTGTGGGAGGCTGTATGACACATTAAGACCGTGGACTGGTTTGCCATTTTATCTTAGATCTTCATATTAAAACGTGAGGATCTACTCAGCAGTGAATGGAGCTATTTCTACTTACAGTTATTCACCATTCACTTTTCTGTCCTCTGAAAGAATGATACACAGAGGAAACAAATAGGATGCCAGGCCTGCCAGGAAACCCTTCCTACGTGGGCATGCAGTGATTGATCACAACTAGCAACGTCTTTTATTATAGCTGTTTGAATGTGTAACTGACTGGCAGAAGCACAGTCATACCTAAAATATGTTGTTTAAATTGCTGGGAAAATGCGGCAGTAAATGTGTCTGGTTCAGATCCTTGCAGGTCCAAGTATCTTCTTCTGAAAGTTCCCACAGGATTTCTGCCATATTTCGTGAATTTGAGCTTTATTTTTAGGTCTGGAATGTGTTTTTTGGTGAGAATTTTTAGTGTACTTCTTACTCAATAACATGAACAAATTTACCGATTGTGATCTGATAACACCAGACGTATGCTTCAATTTGCATATATAAAGCTTTGCCAATCTTACAGCATTTCACAGGCATTATTTCACTTAGTCTTTGCAGTAATCCTGTGGACTGACAGATATCATTATCTGCATGTTGGAAGACTGGTATTGTGAGCACTCAGTTGTCTTCTGTAGGACCACGTGGTAATTAAATTGTGGAGTTGAAGTTAGAATAGATCTTCCTCTTCTTATTTTTAATATTAAGATTTTATCAAGCATTTATGTGTGTCATTCAATTTCACTGAAATTGGCCCTGCTCAATTCACCAGTGATGTTCTAATCACCGAGTCAGTGGACACATCTAAGTTCTTATCCTGCTTGCCTTTCAGTAGCGCTTAGTGTGGTCAGCTTTGCCCCTCTGGCCATTTCCAACCAGTAAAATCAAAGATTGGTGTTGTCCTGGCCAGTGAGGGGTGATGGTGGGTGCCGAAAGGGAATTTTCCCCGTTACTTCCTGCCTCCATGTATTTTTTTTCTCTTCTCTGACATCCCTGATTAATCCTTCAACTTTCCCATGCTCTGAATTTTTTTTTAAATGCTTCAAATATTTCTTTCTTAGGTCCATAAAAATCCTCATTCATGGTAACTATTTTCAGAGAAAAATAGACTTCATAAATTGAACTTATTTTTAGTTCCATTAATACTTATTTAGTACTAAGGAAACATAGAGAAACTTAGGTTATTTTTAAAAAAATGATAGTTTAACAAAATTGGTCCAAAGCTGTTAAAATTTCAAAACAATGTGATATACTAAAAGAAAAGATACTAAGCTGTGTGAGAGGGTGTTTCGAGGCAAAGATTAGGTTATATCATGAGGATGGCTGTCGCCTTGGTCTGTTCTACCTATGATGTCCAGTGGGCATTGTGTCGTAACCCTGTGATAGTGTCCTCTGCAGACCCAGCTAGCAGAGTTTGAAGAAGGGCTGTGATGAAGGACACCAAAGCAAAAGACGCTTGGCGGCTCAGGAGGTGATCTGGGATTGAAGCTCACAGCCGGACTCTCACTTGTGGGATGAAGGAGGCTTCTAGCAGAGGGAGCGGAAGGACAGGGCTATCAGTCGGAGTGTGGGAGTGTGGGAGTGTGGAGGGAATCTCTGTGGAAAACGGAGGATGACAGTTAACAGTTGGCGAGGCTGTGACCAAGATAGAAAGAAAGCAAGAAGGTCCGGAAGCCTGGTAGAAATTCCTGCTTCTACACGCCCCTGTTCTGACAGTTATCTTCCTTCTTCTCAGTGATCATTTTTTTCACCAAATGCATGCAAATTAAATCAGAATCCCGTTTTAGAAGCTGACTCGATCTACTTCATTTACACCAAATATTGGCCTGAATAAGGAATCAGAAATAACGTCGATATTCACACTGAGTTTCCAAGAGTAAGATGTTAGATGTGAAAATCAAGTTTAACACTTGAACCAGAGGAGCTTATTGAGCGGTATTTGGTGTGAAATGGAAAGCCTGTGCTTCCCACCCAGGGATGCAAGTGAGATGTGTGATGTTACTTCTCGGCTCAAAACCCTCCTTCAGCTCCCCATGTCCTTTCGCGAAAAACGAAAAAAAGAAACCCAGCTTAGAAGCAGCTGTTTCCTGAGCCTGGTGCCTGTGTCGCCTCACAGGACTCTATGATGAAAAGGGCCCCACGGTCCGTTTAATCCTCAACTGTTGCTGTCTTGAAATTCTTTACAGTTTTATCATGGATGCATGTTTTTTAAGTACAGTGCAGTGGAAGAACAGGACAGATGCTGGTATGGGAAATCCTGGAGCAGTTGCTTGTTCATGTGCTTGTGGTCCAGCTACAGTTTGTACACACTGTAGGGCCAGGCACCGCAGGCAAAAAGATTTGGCCTGCAACAGGGAAACACAGTGGAGCAGTCCAGAACACCACTGGGACCCCAGAGGGTGGGTTTGCTGAGACCTTGACCCAGATTGGCTACAGCAGCTACGGTAGCATGGGCTAAAGTGTCAGGCTGGCCAAGCAGAGGACAGGGCAGCCCCAGGGAGGCAGTACCAGGACCTGCCTGGGAGGTGGAGGTGTCACAGGGCCCAGAACACACCTCTGGAGAGCCAGTGTTGATCTGTCAGGCTGAGCACTAGGAAAGAAACGTCTGGTCCTCCAGTAACAAGGCTTATCGGTGATTTATTACCAAGTAAAAGCATGCAACACAATAAAATGTGAAATTGCAGTAAAGAATGTCAGGGAGTTATTAAGATTCTTGTTTAGAATTTTCATTTTTGAACTGCTGCAGTATTGCAAAGCAAATATCCATAGGTCTAGAAATTGAAATTAAGTGTAAAGAGTGTCATGTTCAATAGAAAAGATGCCATTTTCCTGTGGAATGTCTATGAGCCAGTTATTAATGAAGAAAACCACTTTCAAATTTAATTTTCCTTATAATCATAGATGCAGTGTTAGAATGTATCAATACATGTTTCCAGTTATATACCTACTACAAAGCTACTTTTAGTTTCTTGTTCAGTCTCCATAGTTATAGGAAATACTAGATAAAGCATTAAAATGCCATGTCTCCAATTGCATTTAAAATTAAATTCAAATTTATGTGAAACTGTTTTGCATGTAGAGTGAAATCTTTTAACAAAAATTGTTTTGTGAGAATCATTAGCTTGGAGACACCAAAATTTATATTTTAAAACAATTCATTGTAAAGTTTTGTCAATATTGTCACAGTCTATAAAATACTCTTATTATGTCCTGCAATAAGCAGGTAGCAGGAAGATGTTCCTCAAATCCAAAGTTATTTAATAATTTGTGATATTGCATTTCCAAGTGTGGCTACCTTTGTTTTCACTGTATCTGTTGAAAATGAAGTTGGTAAAAACATGAATTGTGATGATATAATAAATTAGTATGTGGGAAAGTAGGACAGGAAGTTTGTATGATTAATCAAATACAGTAATTCAATATTTGCATTATATAAATTGATGATACTGATACTATATTTTTGCAATTTAGCAACTTCATCATTAATCATATGTTACTATTATCTTTCTAATTGTAAGAAGGGTGTTTAAAATTTCATGGTAAACACTTGTTATGAAAAAATTGCATGTATTTCTAAAGGGTTTTACACCAAAATAAACTTATTTTAAAATTCCTTTTTCTACCAACTTGCTGAAGTTCTGTGTAAGTACTCCCCATATTGTAATTACTGAAATATTTTTTAATGAAAACAGCTTCATATTTCATAAGCACTTTCTCTGCTGCCTTTTGAACATACGTGGGCCCTGCATTTTCCATTGAGACCTGGACTCCACAATAATAGAGCCAGCCCTACCAAAAAGATCGTTTACTCCCTCCTTACGGGTGACGGAGCCCACACCATATAGCTTTTACTTTGTCTTCTAATAGTCTCCCTGCTCTGCTGCAGACTTTCTTTTTAAATGTTTATTCATGTTTATTTGAAAGAGAAGGTAACAGAGAGAGTAAAAGAGACATTCTTCTATCTGCTGTTCACTCCCCTATATGCCCACAAGAGCCAAGGCTGGGCTGGACCAAAGCCTGGAATTCCATTTGGAGCCTCTCATGTGAGTTGTAGGCACTTAAGAATCCAGGTCATCATCTGGAGCCTTCTCAGACATGTTAGTTGGAAGCTGAATGGGAAGCAGAGGTGGGACGTTATCCAAGATCCTAGGATGTGGAGTGTGGACATCACAAGCAGTGGCTGAAGCTAGTGAGGCACAGAGCCCACACCAGGTTTTAACATCTCAATAACATCCAGCCTCAAGGATTTTGCTCTAGATAGTTTTGTTTCTTTTTGATTTTCTGCCTAGAATGCTCTTTCTTAAAATGACCACATTGTCATCTCTTTGAACTCTATTCAAATCTCATCATAATTAGGCCATCCCGACTACTCTAGTTAAAACCGCAGTCCACCTCTTACTCTATGGTTTCCGTTTATCACCTTCAGCTGTATAGTCTACGTATATAGAATGCCTGCTATGCCTTAACCTCACTCTCTGCTAGAATGCTAGCTTCACAAGGACAGGGATCTTTTTCTGTTTTGGTCACTGTTGACTCGCAGGCAACTGTAATATTGGCCCATAGTAGATACTCATTGAATATTGCTGGAACAGTGTCTGAAACTTAGATTAGCACATAGTGGCTGTGCAAGCCAATATTCTCCACATAACCACACGGTGTCCTTTCTTTTTTGTGCAACAGGCAGATTAGATTCTTGATCCCTCAAATTGTTTATAGCTACTGCTTTTGTGTTTTCATTGATCTTAATCAATGAAAATTCCCTGTATGAAGCATGCACTCAGTACGTGCTAATTCTCTAGTGTTCATGTATTGCAGCCCATCTAAAGCCAAGAAGGTTTTCAGAATGCTGAGATACTCATTATAGAAGTTAAAACAGCTAAAATAGAAAGAAACCCCCAGTAGCTAAATTTTTAATTTGCTTGTTAAGAATATCTATTTCTAATAAGATCCTCAGTCTAGTTAGGAGTATCTGTACCATGATACTAAGCTTGGGATGTCTAGTCACATGAGCAAAACAAACAGTGAGTGAAACAGGGAAATGCGCTTTTAGTTGGGTGAAAGCTTGCTGCACTAAAGTCTGGGGGGTTAGGTTACTAAGGAGGAAGAAAAGAATGGCTGTGTGGAGGGTAACCAAGGGTCCCTGGCTTAACATTTTCCCTCCTAAAATGCATCTCAAACCCGGTGATCTGAGATAGAGTCTCCATGTCTCTGGATGTGTCCTGGCTTGGTGCCCCGATCACTGTATTTTCCTTTGTCTAAGGCGTCAGGCACATATGAAAAATGGCTCCTGGAGGACCCGGAGAGTTTTGACTTGCCTAGCACATCTATGTGTATTGGTTTAGCAGTGAGGCACCATACTAAAGGAGAGGTGGTCATTGTCTCTTCGTCAGCCCTTCCATGACTACCTAGTTGCATTGATTCTCTGCCATGTGGATTGAGAGAAGACAGTTGTTCAGGGCAACTATCCTATTGATGGGGAAAGGCTTTTTCATTCCTGTGTGGTGTTGAGTCGCTTTTAAAATGGAGACTCATACATATAAGGTGCAATATGCTCTTCTTTCGTGAAAACAGTGTTAACTCTTTTCTTTAATCTCTTGGATCACAAATTCCTTAAGGAGCCATAGAGTACAGCAGGGCTCTATATTAATTACCTCCAAGTAAATGTATTACCATGTATGTATGGTTAAAAATGTTTCCCCTTAGAGACTGCTTGAAAGACTAATGAACAGAAGTTTGGGACTATCTTAGTGACATAACCCTTGTTCTTCTTCAATAGGCATATAAAAGCACATGACATTCTTTTATTTGAACTGTAAACATGCTCCAGTAGCTTTAAGGCCTCACTGTAAGTCATATTCCATAATACTGGCATTGGTATAGTTTTGGGCCATTTACCTGATTACATGAATTATCTGAGATGCAAAGTATGGGCACCAATTCAGACATGAAGCTTCCTCAATAAAATGTTGCATGAGTAGGATTCTGAACAATCTGTTCCAGTGATTCTCAGACCAAAATGCAGTGTTTCCTCCACATGGCCACTAGGTTATGAAAAGAAGGCAGACATTTCAGAGGAATTAAGGTGTTTAGAAATTTGAGCACAGAACCATTTTCTTTAGTTTCAGGTTTGGATTTTTATTTGCTTTTGACTCTACTGAAATACTGGGAGGAACATGAGATTGGGTAGGGGAGACAGCTTTGTCTTTAACTTGATAGAGATCAAGTTGAGGTGTCCACCTGAGCACAGCAACTTCTGGTTTTTCTCTTTTACCCAAGGAATATTCCAAATGTTGAGAAATCAGTGTTTTCACATAGGGTAACATCTTTCAAATGTTCCTCTTTGTGGTTAACTAATCCAGGTGAGCCGTTGTTTTGCTTTGTTTTAACAGAAGATGGTCTCTAATCCATTAGACTGGTCACAGTGTTAACACAGTGTCTGGGAAGATCAAAATCTCTTACCTCTCTCTGTTTCAGGCAGTAGGGGCTGGATCTACCCAGCAAGTCCTAGATCCCAGCTCAGGTGACTAGTACGTTCCTTCCAAATCAGAATGTCTTCAATATCATACATGTTCCATGCACTGGTAATGTTTTCTTCAGGCAACAGCTTTTCGATGAATGACATATTTTACCTCTGTTTAACATGCTTTTCTCATAAGAACTTGAGCCATCATTTACTTTTGTTGTTGTTGTTAATGAAACTACTACCGCCAATCAATTTTTATAATTACTTTTTACATGGCTACCTTAAGGAATAAGGACATGTTATTACAGATATTCTAATAATATAAAAGTTATATAGCAAAAGTCCCAAACATTTATATGGAGAAGACTTGAATCATAGAAGCCTGAGGTTGAGAGGAACATCAAGGGTATAAGGCTTCTTCCAGAGGATAAAGTTCACAAAAATGAATACAAGTGTCTATATGGATTCATATGTATGTGTCTTTATGTGAATACATATGTATTTAATTTGATTCTACAGTGAGCATTTTTGGCTCTAACCCTCCAGAGAAATGATCAAAAAAGCTCATTTTTCTACCTCAACATGTATCTCTATATAAGATTTTCACAAATTTTATGGAAAATGCATTTGTGGAAAAAAAAACTATGCATAGATTAAAAAAAACTAAATAGGTAAGCATGTATATACATATATTCTCACAGATGAACTATGTAAATGGAGACTAGCAAACCAGGAAGTGAAGATATAATGCAGTATGCATCTATACTCTTGAATAAAAGAAGGACTCGCAGTGAAACTATTAAATATATCTTGACAATGTGATGCTAGGTTTTCTACCATTGCCTATACCTATCATGCCATGATACACTTGTGACTGTTGCTGAAGGACTCTACTCTTGTAATGATATGGGGGGAAATTGGAGGGAGATGGGGAAGAATAGGGAGAGAAAAAGGAGGAGCTTGAGGGGGATTCTCTATACCTACATGAACATATCATGGGAAATAATAATAGCAGTAAACAATACAAAAATACATCCCAAATATTGCACAGGTTACTCATACACTGAAGAGACTGTTTATCTGAAATCTGAATTTATCTTTATTCTGGCAATACAGCCCTCATCAGTATGATCATGTCTGTATGTTTTGTGTATTGAAGTTCACATCTCCGTGTCTGCACTGAACTTCACAGATTACCCTCTCCTGTAGCTGTGTTTTCCTTGGACTGCAGCCATTGCCACCTGCCTTGTATTCTGTTCTCTCCTTGTTGCTTTCTTTGACTTCAGTACCCCCTTTGCACACCCTTGTTCTCTCTCTGATTAAATATGTAGCAGTGTTTATGCTTGACTCTTTGAGGTAACTTTGAGTACTCCTTTCCCCTCTGTCCTATACCATTAATTAATAGTAAGTCCTGTGTGTTCTGCTGAATAATGTCCTTCTTTCCTTCCTTCCTTCCTTCCTTCCTTCCTTCCTTCCTTCCTTCCGAAAGAAGTGTAAGCCCTTCATTTAAGACCTGTCATTCCAGACTCCCAGATTCAGTTCTAGTGTTATTGACACTGCTGCCTTCCATCAGTGCTTATTACTATTTCAGGTTCATTCATTTCACCAACATATAATAATTTTCAAAAACTCCTTAGAGACATTTTAAATTATAGAATCACTTTTCTTACAGATGAAAGGGAAATAGTATTTTGGCTTTTTAAAAATCCCTATGTTAGTAATTGTAATTACAAAGTTTCTAATAAGAATCTAATGCTCTGATTATATAACTACAAAGACATATTTTGACTCCTGCTCATTTAGAAAATAACATATACTTCATTATAATTTAAATTAGGTAATGAAGAATGTGGTTTATTAGCAATATTTGCACTGGCACATGCATTGTTTGGGGACTTGTGAGAACAAATGTGTATTAAAATGTACGTTATTTCTTTTTTTTTTAGATAGGAAAACATTTTTTATTTAAAATGATGAAACAGTAAATGTTAGATAAAGTTGAAATAGCATTCGTTTTATGAATGTGGAAGATTTGTTACCCATTCTTTGGGTGGTCTTTCAAGTGAAATTTAGTGCAGTGCTGCAACTTTCAGTCTTTTATTTGAAAGTTTATTTAATCAGAAACATCAAAAGTGCATGGAATAAGTTAATACCAGATTGTGGAATCAGTTAAATCCAATTTATACAGAACATAGAAACCACAGAAGTTTGTCAATTGAAAAATTTTGAAGCAAAATAGTTTGGTAAACATATTTGTTTGTGAGAAAGACAAGTCTTACAACCAAATCAACTAAAAAATTAGCTAAAGGGCTTCAATATCCACTTATCCAAAGGAAACATATAGGTGGCTCACAAGTACTAAAGGATGCTCAACAACATTGCCATTAGGGATATGCAAATCACAACCTCTAGATGATATTGTTTCATACCCGTAGCTTGGCTATTGCCAAGAAACTTCATGAACAAAAAATAGAAATTAACAAGAGTCAACAAGGATTTGGAGAAACTGGAATCCTTTTCCCAATTATCGATAAATTGTACAAATTTTGTAGAGTGTAAAATGGTATAGTGAGGTTATGAACAATAACACAGAATTTTCTCATGAGAGTCTCATGATCCAGCGATTCTGCCTCTGAATATGTGTCAAAAAAAAATCAAAAGCAGTGTTTTGAAGAGAAAAATGTACGTTATTTCTAAACCATTGAAAGGTGAAATTTCATGATCTGATGTTTTCTAATCTTTGTCTTTTGCATTGGAAAAGAAACTATTTTCATACCTTTTTACATTATATTTCTAAGCAATTAACAAAGGAGGTAGATTTCTATTTCTAAGCATCTTCCACAGTGAAAATTTATCAGAATTAGACTATACTCGCAGTAAATATAAAGCCAGATTGTGTACAGTCCTCTCTTTCTTCACCTCTCTCTATTTATTCTATTGTAGAAGTTTGATGTCTTGGGGAATGTGCCTCAGAGGTGTACTTCACCACACTTCTCTTTATGGGCTTGGCTTGGTTACAGAACACTGAAGCGGCTGCTTGAGAAATCTGAGAAAAGCTACCACTGGTGCCTGCAATATGTCTTTTCTTATTCTTTTCTCCTGGGTCATAATAAATTGAATAAGGAATGAATTCCTGGTCCCTTGCCTATATCTATCAAGATGAAAATAGAGTTATGTTAATCATGAGCGCCTCAGTTAGTCTTCACAGCTGGTCCAAATTGATGTGATGCCATTAGTTACAAGGATGTATTACTGTGGAAGTTCAGGTGGTTTCGGTATGGGGAAGTACTCATATGGGTCTCCTCATTTGCTCTGGAAGATCTCCTGTCTGCCCTTCCCTGTCCACCTTCTGTCCCGACAGGCTGACCTGTGTGGGCTCATCAGCCTGCTTCCTGCCCTCTGGCTTCAGCAACCTTCACACGAGATCAGAGGAGAGGAGGACACTGAGACCAAATCTTTCTCCTAGATGGACTTTCCTTCAGACAGAAACTCAGGAGCTTTCTCAAAGCAGTTACTGTTTGCAGCTTGCTTTCTCATTCAGGATTCCCTGTGTACTTTGAGGCCTTCAGTGGTACCAGATCTACTGCTGTCCACTCCATGTGGGCATTATCTCTTGTCAGGCTCCATACACCTTTGTGACCAAGCCCTCCAATACTATACATGGTGATTTATATGAAGTAACTAATATGAAACCCATGGCATGAAATACTATCCTGCTCTGAGGGAAATGGAAAACAAAGCACAGAGCGCTGTGTGACCTGCAAAGGTTGCATGGCTAACACATGATGGCTCTAGGAATCAGTTCTGGAAAGCCTGGCTCCAGGCTCAACCACCAAGTAGCATACTGTATGAGTCATAAAATGGCTTCATCATTGTGTGGAGAATGTTCACACTAGTGCTACATGTAAAAATTAATCATTCTGATGACAGATAAGATCTGATCACCAAATTATCCTTCTTCCTCACCTAGCACTTTGATCTGTATACATCAAAAGATGTTGATTTTTTTCTCCTATTACCCAGAAAATAATGAAAGACTGATATCCTTTGATGTCAAGGAATAAGAAGTTCAAATTTTAGTTATTACTCTCAGCCCTCTTAGAGAATAATTCTTTGCCAACAACCCAGTGTTCTCTGAACTCTCAAAGGCTCAGATTTAGCTTCTTCCTTTCCTAAGAGCCTGCCATAAAGAGGAGGAAGTAACTTCATAGCAACCTAGTTTTTACATGATTTTGGTTCTGTCAGTTTGTTTCCAGAACTGATGTTGTCTGTCCTATCTGTATAGGAGGATGGGTTTTTTTCTCTTCTGTTTACTACGCTCATTATCCATTGTTTGTTGTTGTCCACTTCCAGCTGGGGTAAAATGTGTCACATTTTCCATCTTCGGCTGGTTATCATGATGCAGTTATGAATGCACTGCAGAGTGTTGATACTAGACTCTAGGTACCATTGATTGCTGCACGGTGGCATTTTTGGATGACTTATTTGGCAGCTGAAAAGTTTTGCAACACAGTAGCTTCCTAAAGTGTATCTTCATTTCTTCATACTAAAATACCAAAAATAAAGAAACTCACTCAGTTGTAGTCCCTTTGGGAACTGTGGCTCATTGGCATGGTAGCCTGTAATTTGCTGGTCTCAGAAACAAAACTTTGAAAAGGCAATTGAGTTTTAGCAGTTCAATGGAGAAAAGCATACGTTCAAGAGTCGGGTGTTCCTGATGTTAAAAATAATACACTCGAGTGAGTAGTTGTTTATAGTTTTGATTTTGGATGTATATTCTGTAGTAACAGTCTAATTCTTGACAAAGTTGCTTCGTAGTCATTTTTTCGAATGTGAGTGTTTGCATTATGGAAGAAGGCAAAGGTTTCTTTGCAGTTTGCTCTTCTGGTTGCCTAGAATCTCATCTGATATTACTATGGGCCTAAATTTACTGACAAACTAAAGAATTTGACCAGAAATTCAAATTTTTGTGCACAAGAAATGATCTGTGTTTTTTCAAACTACCTACCTTAGCAATACACTTAAGATTTGTTCAGAAATCAGATATGGCCTTGAGACCTTAAGAGAAGGCTGCATACCAAATTCTGTCAATTTTATCATTTGTGTAATTAGCATCTTTTTCAGCAAGTGTCTTGCATGAAAAAAGTATCTTCTAAGTTTGTTTTCAACAGTTTGCTCAGGTAAAAGCAGGAAATTATGATTGCATCTGTTTTCAAAGCAAATGGCTCCAAGCAGATCACTGTGGTAGTGTTTTGTTTTTAAAATCACTGTGTTGGAAGCAGTTATTTTGCATATAGCAACTGAGGTACCACTCGGGCCACCCACTTCCACTGTTGGAGTTCCTGGGTGTGATGTCTGGCTCTGCTCCTGATTTCAGCTTCCTGTTCTGCTGGGAGGCAACAGGAGAGGCTCAAGTAGTAGTTTCCTAGTACCAGGTGAGAGAGCCAGATGGAATCTGCCTTCTGGCTTCAGCCTCTCAGCTCCAGCTATTGAGGAAATTTAGAGGTTGAAGCAACAAATGGAAGAATTCCCTCTCTCTTCTTCTCTACCTTTAAAGCACATCATCATAAATAAATAAAATTTTACTTTGGAAATACCATTTTATGTGCATTTGAAATCCAAACAGATTTCATCTTCATCATCATCATCATCATCACACTTTACAACATATGCTGTATTCCGTTGTCCTGGCAGAAATTTTAAAAGGTCTCATGTTCAGCTATTTTGTTTGTTTTCATCAAAATGCTCTTTAATCTGTCATTCAACAAAGAATTTTTTTTAAAGATTTATTTTATTTTTAATACAAAGTCAGATATGCAGAGAGGAGGAGAGAGAGAGAGGAAGATCTTCCATCCCATGATTACTCCTCAAGTGACCACAATGGCCAGTGCTGCGCTGGTCCGAAGCCAGGAGGCTGGAATCTCCTCCAGGTCTCCTATGCAGGTGCACAGGGTCCCAAAGCTTTGGGCCGTCCTCGACTGCTTTTCCAGGCCACAAGCAGGGAGCTGGATGGGAAGCGGAGCTGCCAGGATTAGAACCGGCGCCTATTCGATCCCAGTGCCTTCAAGGCGAGGACTTTAGCCACTAAGCCATGGTGTTGGGCCCGAAGAATTTTTTTTTTTTGTACAAATATCTTGAAATTCAATCTACGTTATAAATGAGCATACTTTCAAAAAACAGTCTTTAAAAATCAATTAAACACAAATAGACTTGTACAGCATATATTTCCACATTGCATTCATTAAAAACTTGAATATCTTTTAGTTTAATTGGCACCAAAGAAAGAGTGATTGCAGAAATTGCCCAACCAGGAGAAAAATAGAAATTTTCCTAGATGTTTAAAAAGTTGAACAACTGCAAACTACCATCAATTCTGTCTGCTGGAAAACCATTCTGCTCCACATGGAGTGAGATTCACGGTCACAAAACACCATTAATCCTTCCTTCTCTTTCCTTGTCATATACTCAGCAAAGGCCATTCTTTGGTTAAGCTGAGCATCCACTGCTCCATGTCTGTGCTGCTCAATGTTAGAGGAAAACATTAACTTTGAACTCAGTGGACACCCAGTATTGGAGATGACTACTACACTTCTCAGTTTAACTCTTCTCAAATTTTCTACACTCACTTCCGTTTTCCTTCTCAATTGCCACATACTTCATTGGTTAAGTAGCCCTCGGGAGTCTCTCGCTCATTTTCATCCCACCAAATCTGCTAGCCTGCATCTGTACCTGATTTTTTGACTTCCTCCCCATTATTCAGAACTCTCCTGTCCCTACCAGTTCCTTTTCCTCCTCTTGCCTTCGCACGTGCACTGCACTTGCAGTTTTCTTTCTGCAGTATCAGATTCTTCTCCTTCTAAATGACACAGTGATCTTCATCGACTCACATCTGCCCCTGTTGTTTTCCAATTCTACGCTCTTTTTTCCCGAAAGAACTTCCTGAGAGAAGTTGTTTGTGCTCTTGTTCACTTTTACATTCCAATCATTTCTTTACCCTTTGGAATTAGGCTTCAGTCCTCTCTGCCCTCCTGAGGCTGCTCACCGTAGGGTGCTTGGTGTTCATGGGTGATTGTTGTGGCTAACATGTTCTGGAAGCACACAGGGACGACTTCCTTTTTGAAACACTCCCTTTTTCCTGTTGGTTTTTATGGCTCTGGAGGTATCCCAATGAGGCTTCCCTTCATGAATGTGGGCCAAGGCAAGACCTGACCCAGGGCAGTAGTAGCCTTTGGCTACCACATCCTTGTGTACAACACAGCAGAAATACTGCTCACACTGCCTTGGGGGTGTTCCAAGCCATCAAAAATGCATCATGGGAGTACTAGAACTAGGACATACTTTTATTTCATGGGATTTCTTTAAGGAGCAGTCTTCGGTCAGAATCCCCCTTTGGCCAAGTCACATTTTTCTTAGATCTGATCTTTGATCTGAGACTCTTCCAGTCCAACCCTTACATCCTAGTCTCCTTTCACAAATCAACAGACGTAAGAACCCATCACTTACTCCTGCTCTTACTTTTCTATATGCCTTTGGTACATCTAATTCAGTCTTTTTGTCAGGTACCCAGTAGATGCAAATGGAGTGGCCCTTTATCCACTTTTCTGTATCCACTTTTCTGTACCTTGTATCATCTGCCCATTCATGCTCTCCTCCATGAACCCTTAACCCTGATGGTGTTAACTTTTCTTGATCCTTTGTGGTCATATTTTCTCTCACGGATTGAAACATAGTCTTGGTGTCATGCCTCTGTGTGTCTGTGTCCCTAGTTCTGATCTCTCCCCAGAAGGCCAAGCTTTTTTAATCTAATTTGTACCTTGACATTTCCATTTGGCTATTTAGTGTCAGGTAAGAGGGGATGTATTCTTGAGGAACTTCAAGGCCTCCTTATCCAAGTATGGCCTCTCTGAGTTGTTACTCAGTGAATGGCTCTAGTTATTTTGAATTGTTTTTTTCTTTTCCCTGTCTTCCATCAGCAAACCCTATTACTTGGACTCTGAAGCATCTACATTAATTTTTTTTCCATCTGCACTATTTCTACCCAATCAGGTTTTTTTTTTAACCAATCCGAGCCTGTTGCCCTTTTGCCCACACTCAATATTCAACATCAGTTTTTAAGATGCAGAGCAGATGGAAATCTTCCCTTGATTAAACTGCTATAAATGCTCTTTGTCAGACTAAATAAATAAAACAGAAGTTCCCTTTTACTTTGTCTGCAAAACCCCTATGTAATGTAGCTTTTTTTAATTCAATTTTATTTTTGATGTTGTTTACATAGTTGTGTAATGTGGCTTCCAACAGCTCCTCAGAACTCTCTTTTCATCTCCAGCCATTTGATTAATCAAGATTGTTCTTTCCTCACCTGACTTTATGACTCCTTGCCACTCAGATGACGGCTTAAATACTATCTACCCAGAGACACCCTACCAGATCCCACTTAAGCTAGGTAGAAAGAATCCAGTTGCTTTGTAGTGTGTACCTCTATTTTATTCTTTTTATAGTATTTGTAACTGTAATTTTTGCATCACCCACCCAGCTGGAACATAAGATCTCCAAGAACAGTCCTTTCCTGTCTTAATGTGGCTATGTTCCAGTACCTAGAATGGTCCTGGATAAGAGTAGACATTCATAAATATCTGTGGAATACGTGAATTGAATCAACAGACCTCCAGGAATATATGTTCGTCCTTTAGAAGACAAATAGTGAATTTTCTAAACTCTGTTACTTCTGAATATGTAGCTCTCCCTACATTCATCATTCCTCCAAATGTACTTTCCCTTGAATTTTATACATAATGCCAATATAGTTAAAAATCCCCTCATAGTGAATTTCATGGGGCGTGCTGATTGGTTTTATTATAGTGGAATTTGTCACAGTGGCAGAAATTGTCTTTCCAGTGCAGCAAATCTGGGGATAGAGCCACTGGCTGTATATTTATTTGTGGAATTGGGAAAGGAAGAGTTCTGACTTAGAAATAAGGAGTGAGATCTAGAAAACCTTTCTCTTGCCTTCTCCTGGCTTTCTGACATTCTATGTAAAATTTTGATCTGGGCTTTGTTTCTTTGTGGCCAAATAACTTGTGTATGAGAAGAAGGCATAATTGAGGAGCAGGAAAAAAAAAAAACAGTAAAAGGCAATTGCCAGTTGGTGTGAAGGAAAGATTCCACAGTTATTCTTCAAACTGTTAAACTAAAATGTGTTCTCTTCTCCTTAATGTAGAAAAAAAAAAAAGTGTGTAATCAGGTGCTGTTTTTCTACACAAGAGCATACATGAACAAGGGCCAGTCTATTAAGGAAGACAAAACAAAACACAGTTCCTAATGTGAAAGATTTGGTGCTGACAGTTTGTTGTAAATAGTGTGGTGAAGGGTTTTTTTTTTTGTTTGTTTGTTTGTTTTTTTGTTGGTTTTTTTTTTTGGTTTAGCTTTTGATTGGGTATTTTTCTGAAATGTGGAAACAGATTTGTTTTATTATGAAGATCCTTCTTTCATTGCGATCGTAATTGCGTTCAGTGTTTTAAAGGCTCAAATGTTACAATCCGTATGTGTCTGGAATCACTTTTTAAAGTCATTTTTTAAATAACTTTGAACTCTCTCAAACTTAAGTGCGTGTATGCCCTTTCATTTATTCCAACGATCTTTGGTAATACGACCCTTACTGTTTTTACTTGTCCATGAACATATTAAGGGCAAGCAAAGGCTGTATTTTATATGCTTTTGCCCATCTTAAATTCACCTTCCACTTCCTTTCTTTACTGCTTTTAACAGTATCCTGGACAAAGAAGGGGGAGTACCTATCTTTACAGCCACCTTAGCCTGTTAAGCCTGTTACCCTCCTTCTATCACTCACTGGGTCTTTTCCTGCAGCTGCTTTTTCTGTCTGTTTTTATTCTTATAAAGATGTTCAAAGAAGGTGTTTATCTGTATGTTTTATTGTATTCCCTGTGTTCTCCTTGTTTTTGTTGTTAGAGTAAGGTCTTCATCAATAATCCCATCTTGTCTATCTCTACTAAGGACAGGCTAGCCCTAAAAAAAGTGATTCATTTCTCTTCTACACTTTTGTAGATTTCTCCATTGTTTTGGTGTTATTTCACTTACCTTATCAAACTGGTAATTGCATAAAGACCAATCTAAATCGAAAAGTGCATACTCGGTGAAAGCTAGTGGTATAATAAAACATTGGGCATTGCTCACAAACACTAAGGCTTCATGCATGCTCGTAAGGCGTTGATAGTTTGGAGAATTGAAGACTGCTTCTACCTTATTTGTTGAGATACACTGCTACATGTGTTATTAATGGCTTCTCTGGGTAAGGAAGGAATCGGAGAAAGTACATTCTGGATAGTGTTCTAGGGAGATGGAATGACTTCTGCAAAAGCCCACAGGTGCTGTGGGCAAAGCCCACTGGTGGCAAAGAACCTTGACGAGATGCTGCCGTTGATTTTCTTCCTCTGTGCTCTTGGCTCTACCATTTCCATTCCCAGGCACCTCTGCTCGAGTGGTAAGGGAAACAGTGGAAGCAATGCCTCCCTACTGCATCCCTTACAAATGATATAGGGTAAGCAGATTAATTGGACTCCCTAAAAAGGGACTCTGGAATATCATAAATTTGCAAATGTAGATTCACGCATCAGTACACCCAGTACCCTGTCACGTAAGTAGATACTATACATACCACTTAAATGATGGCTCCCTTTTGTCCTTGTCTGTTTTTATAACAGTAAAATTCTAATTGTATATGCTAACTGATGTGTGGGCCAAGTCTGTCTTCGCAAAGCTGTTGCTTGTAGATTTACCACATTGTATGATTTCAGCATGTGCTGTGATATTTACTTTTCCATATAGAATGCTTCTATCATTTGTTGACTATCAATACACAGATTCCTTTTTCCTTAATGGTGAAGTTTGAAGGGAGGGGATTGCTTGTTTTATTTCTCAAATAATTTTATTCATTGTAAAGGCTCCAAAATATTCTATTGTAAACAGTCCAAATGTTGTTAGAAACTTCACGTTAATTCTTTTAAAATCTAGCTTTTTGTTCATCTTTCAGTTGCCAGTACCCTGACATGTCTGAGGTTTAGGAGAATTTGGCTCAAGTTGATGAGGGGGTCTAATATAGGTCTTTGTTGCTGAGTGAAATTCAGTGGTTTTGGCTCATGGGAATTTGGGCAGAATTGTTGGTTTGCTTGATTTGGCTCCGTTTGGACCCCACCCATGAAGTTTTCTTTGGTTTTAGCTCGGTAATCCCCACCCCACACCAAACTCAGTGCGCAACAAAGTCAGAATGATGAGGTTTATACCTCAAGCTATAACTCATAGTAGAGCTTTACTCAGTTTGGGGGAAAAAAAAAAAAGGAAACTCCAGCCTAGATATAAATCTTAAATGAAATGTTTATTGAAGCTAGACTAAACAATGCCAGAGTCAGTTAGGGTTCTACAGATTACTTGACCAAACACTGCACCTGATACATGATTCCAATGATCAATTTCAAATTTCTTGAAGTGTTTAAGTCATTAGTTCCCTTGCTGCAGAATTCCGTATTTGCCTTTTGCATTGAGTTTACAGGCTTTTCTGTCCATGTTTGCTGTATCTGTTTGAATATTTCTCTCATTTAGATGTGTCAAGAACCAGTGAGGTTACCTTGAGACTTCTAGATGCACAACGGAGAGATCTTCAGAACGTTTATGTAACAGGAGTGTTACCTACAAATTTTGTTTTTCCATAGACCTTTTATAGTCCCCTCATATTTCTACTTGGCAATTCTGTCAATCTGTGCATTATATATTGAACTATTATCTGGTGGTATAGAATTGTAGCATCTTTCTGAAAATTTTTTCCTCCTAGCCTGTGTAGTCACTGGTTTTATATCTAAAATTTTGTCATATCCGAAAGTCTATTTTTAAAAAATAGGTTTACTGTATCGTATCTAAAGCTCACAGTAGAGAATATTACATAGCTGCAGTATCTGGGCTGGCAGCCAATCATCAAACACATTTATATAAGAAAATGTGTGAATATTCACACTAAGTGGAATACATAAAAATTTATTTTTTCCTCAAACATCTCATATATTCTGATGTCTTAGTTGTGCTACTTTGTAAATGAAATATGGGTGAATTTTACCTTTTTATTTAAGCTTTGGTTGTTGCTAACATTTGCAGTTCTTCTCATATTTATATTCTATGTTTCTACTTTCCCTTTTTTCCTCTCGCCTTTCCTTTTCCCTGGTTTGTTGACCATTTCCCTATCTGTTTCTCCACTGCTTTCCAGGAAATCTTATATTCTTTCAGTGGATATTGTTAAAAATGTATAAGCACCTCTGACATTTTAGAATCTAAAGTTGATTATTGATCATTATTCCCAATCTTCTGGGCGTAAGACTAACTTAAATCACATTCCTCTCACTTTACTGTATTGTTTAATGTTTTATCACCATTTTATTTTTACATGATGCAAATTAGCAGTTATTTTTATTTTGTGAAAGTATCAATGCACAGCTCTCCACTCTCTCTTACGATGAGCATCAAGGTCTCTTTGGAGCCCCCAACATTAGATCAGATAGACAGGGAGCAATAAGGAAAGCTTAGAACAGATGGGGAAAAGTCAGCTTGGACTACCATATACCTTAGTAGGTAGGACACAAAGATCATTTACTCCTCACTAAGGTACTGAAGATTTCTCTGCACATGCCTCCTAAAATTGTTCTGCTCCTCAACCACTAAAATATGGCTTGTCAGAGTTATAAGCCTATTTAGACCATCCTAAAATTCATGATGTTTAGTAAAAATTACACATGAGTTCTATAAGCTGCTAAATATAAAAATGAAAATAGACACGAGACAGCTGAATAGTACCCTATAAGCATTTTTAGATTTATAGCAGCCAGTTGTGTATATACTAAAATTGAGATGTCAAGGAAGTAGTTACAGGATGTGGTTAAAAACTTGCATTTTCTAACATAATGGTCACTCAATACCATGTCAATTAACTTCATGATGCTGTTAATTTCCATGTTTCTCCCTGTTGTTGAAGTTGTGTAGTGACATCTCATTAGTGGGAATGATATCCTGCCTGCTCTACTTTCAAACCATGGTTGGTCTCCCATTGAAACTGTTGAATTTGGACAATAAGATGCTGGACTCTCTACATGGTCCATGCCCGCAATGAAGGAATCACGACTGGTTATGATCTGTACTACTGTAACAATATAGAAGAATTCAATATGGGGGAAGGGTTTGGGGGAATCCAAGGGCCTACGAAACTGTATCATAAAATGAAATTTAAAAAAAGTATCAGTGCACATTTAGGTTTTCCCCATGTTTTGCTTTTTTACTTCTTATTTTTGGTTTCAGTTTCCTTCTTTCTAAAGCACAACCTTAAGTAGTTCCTTCAGAGAAGATGTATTAATAGTTGACTTTTTCATTGTTTCTTTCACTTGGTTTACATGTGATCTCTGTATGGAATTCTTTGTGAACAGTTATGTTTTCTGGGTACCTTGGTGATATTATTCTATCACCTTTGGGCTTTTCCCAAGTCATCTCTAATTAGTCTGCTTCAAGAATTGTATTTACTTGCTTTTTTTTTCTTTTTAAGATTTACTTATTTTTATTACAAAGTCAGATATACAGAGAGGAGGAGAGAGAGAGAGGAAGATCTTCCAACCGATGATTCACTCCCCAAGTGACTGCAACAGCCGGTGCTGCACTGATCCGAAGCCGGGAACCAGGAACCTCTTCCAGGTATCCCACAGGGGCGCAGGATCCCAAAGCTTTGGGCCATCCTCCAGTGCCTTCCCAGGCCAAAAGCAGGGAGCTGAATGGGAAGCAGGGCCACCGGGATTAGAACCGGCACCCATATGGGATCCCGGCGTGTTCAAGGCGAGGACTTTAGCTGCTAGGCCATGGTGCCGGGCCCTTCTTGCTTTGTTTTTAAGAAATTTTACCTGATGACTGTGTTCTGTGGTTTCTCAGTGATATTTCTCAGTGTGTATTTGTTTTTATTTATCCCACCTAGAACTCATGCTGCTTGAATATGAGGGTTTATGTCTGTCATCATTTCTGTTAAAATTTTAGCCACCATCTTCCTTGTCTCTCCTCTCTGTATATGAGTTTGCAGTAAATAAATCAGTCTTTTTTTAAAAAAAGAAATGGGCAAAAGTCTTGAACAGGTAATTTCTTAAAAATTTGTTTATTTTACTATTTTATGATACAGTTCCATAGGCTCTGGGATTTCCCTAGGACAAAGTATGAATAATTAGCAGACAAATGAAAAAATACTCAGGGTCACTAGCCATCAGTTAAAGAAAAATAAAGATCAGAATGAGGCTACATCTCACCCCAGTTAGAATGGTTATCACTGAAAAAAACAAAAAAAACCAGCAACTGCTGGCAAGGTTGTAAGGAACTAGGTACCCTAATCTGCTGTTGGCATCAATGCAAATTAGTACAATCATTTTGCAGGAAAGTTTAGAAATTCCTCAGTGATCTGAATATAGATCTACCCAGCCATCCCACTAATGGGAATTTACCGAAACAAAATGAAATCAGCATATGAGTTATTTGTATACACATATGTATTATAGCTCAGTTCATGATAGTTAAGATATAAAATTAATCCGGATACCATGAACAGGTGACTGGATAAAGAAAATACTGGTTTATGATACTATGAAACACTGCCCAGCCATATAAAGAACTAAATCTTGTCTTTTGCAATAAAATGGATAAAACTGGAAATCGTTATGTTCAGTAGAATAATCCAGTCCCAAACGGACAAAATCATGTTTTTCCTCATCTGTGATAGCTAATATACAGAGTACAAAGAAGTAGTCTATATGAGTGAGACTGGCATTTTGAGAATTGACTACTGTTTACAGCTTTTGTCTGTTCTCTTGAGGAACAGTATATCTTCCCCCCACACACACTTTGCCATGTGTTGAAATCTTTACCTAATGGAGTGTTAAGCCTGTGATTGCCAGTGAATCAAAATATGCCATTGTGAAATTTAAAAAGAAAAAGAAGTAAGGAAGGAGGAGGGTAGGTGGCACATGTTACTATGTTCCTAAATCTGTACTAAGAAATATGTGAAATTTGCTTAGTTTATATAAATATAAGGATTTATATAAAAAAAGATATGGTGGACATTATTGGAGTCCATGGCTTTTAATAGAGAATGTTTTTGTATAAAACTTTTCATTCTTAAAAGGTATATGTCAGCTGCTAAGTTAGCATCTGCCAAAGGCACTGCTAAATATATGCCCATTTTTGGTCACTCACAGAGGGATTTGTCTGGAAACTGAACCTTTTTGTTGTGATTGGAACACACCATCATATGAATTGGAGTAGGAGTTGGGGCCTGACTCCCATGATAGAAGTCACAGAAAGCCCAAGTCTTGCTTTCCCAGCATCCCTCAACTCGGGTGGTACTGTTTAACATAGGTGTGCTTACATAGATGCATGGGCTATTGAACTGGGATTGATGACGCAGGGAAAGTGAATTCTTAGA
This sequence comes from Ochotona curzoniae, assembly GCF_017591425.1. NCBI lineage: Eukaryota > Metazoa > Chordata > Mammalia > Lagomorpha > Ochotonidae > Ochotona > Ochotona curzoniae. The sequence continues at coordinate 5,389,077 of NW_024466004.1, read as the reverse complement.
CTGTGGTGGACGACAGTAATGCCGGCATTTGGCTTTCTAGGCTGCCAGTGGCTGCCAGCCCAGCAGTGGCGTCAAGTGCTTCAGTGGCGTTCTCCTCAAAATGGTTCTTCGCCTGGTTTGCACAGGATTCTGGCTATCTTGCTCTTTTTTTTTTTTTTTTTTTTTTGCCCCTGCCTGTTTGCTGAGCCTGGTTCTTTGAGATTCCTACACAGCTTTTGAATATACATAAAGTACTATGTCCTTTCAGTCAAGTTATTTTCTACTTGATACTTCCTGAATATTGCCACCTCCTTCCCCTTCCCCAGTTCGTTCATTGAAGCCCTAAACCCTAATGTGAGTGTATCGGCGGATAGGATCTCTGGAATTAATTAAGATTACACGAGTTCATAAGGGTGTAGAACTAATCAAACACAAGTGTAGCCAGAGGAAAGCATTGTGGGCAAGAGGAGAGAGGGTGGAGGGAGAGGGAGAAAGATCTTCTGTGGGAAGATAAAATGAAAAAGAAGCTATCTACAATCCAGAAGTAACCCACCAAAACCCAAACTGGGCTAAACTTCTGTCTTGGATTTTCCAGTTTCAAGAACTGTGAGAAAGCAATTTATGAAATTTAGAGCCGTTTCATCTTTATTCATGGAGGCCCAAGCTCACCAGTACTTTAAATCAGATACAATTGGTTCTGTTTCTTGTCTAATAATTTTGAAAACTTCACAGGATTGTCGTAGAAGTTAATAAGATCACATGTATTATCTGTCATGTGATAAATCTTCAACAGAAGATTGCTGTGATTATCAGCTGTGATTAGGGACAAAGGAGGATTGAACTTTAGAAGGACAACAGGAAGATGCAGGGACATCAGGTCAGATCTAGAACCCTGTTGCTGAGGGAAGTCAGGTTGAGATATCTGGGATAAATGAGAAGCATCAGAGGGGAGCTTGCCTAGGAACTAGCCTGGCAAGAATCACTTGGAAACAAAGCCCCAGCACAGGACAGGGCTCACTGCTGGCTGCATCCCCAGGTACCAATCCCTGTGCCAGAAGAAGACAGACCCACCCTCTGATAGCCCACTGAAGTGGCTGGGAAGCCGTGGCTGTGTGATGTCATTCAAGCCTAAGGAAGTCTCTGGGCCTCTGCCAGCGTTACAGTCCTTTGGTGATGAACAACAGAACAGAAGCCAGAGCTGGGCCCCCAGGGAGGGTTGAGGCAGCTAAAAACTGGGTGTTCATGTCCAATATTGGGTGTGAAAGTCCTATCAATCCTTTGAGGCCCTGCCTAAAGAGCATTTCCAGATGGAAACCTCTAATCCCAACTGAAAGAAGTCATCCGTTCCTATGTGCTTGCCCAACATTCAATCTGCACCTCTCCCACAGCTTGTATTGTGTGCTGCACATCATTTCTTATGCTGCAGCTGGACTGTAAATGTCAGGAAGGATCCTGTCTTGATTCGCAGATACATTTCTGCAATGATTCACACAGTGCTTTACATGCGACAGGTGCACAATAATATGAAATGAAAACCAAGTTAATGACATTTTAGTTAAGACTTTGTTGTAATTGCAATTGATTGTTAGATAAAGCCAATTCGTTAGGTGTTAGGAGGTGAACTGTAGGTAATGAACTACAGCACCCTCTTGTGGTTGGGTTGAGGACGGTGTTAGAGGTTTAACTGCTGCAAGAGTCAGGCGAGGAGGTGATAAGAGGGTTGTTTCTAGAAGAAGAGCACTCATTGGATGAGCCGAGCCTAATGTCATAAAGCGGGGTCTTTTGTGAAAACTCTGGGCTTATTAGCTGCAATCCAAAATGATGTCATCATTAGATGTAATCACATCAACAGCTGATGACTGTAGGAACCAGGCTGTGTTCCTTGGATGTTTCCCAAACTCCTTTGAGGGCTGAATTTGCCATTCTTTCTTATTCTCGCCCACCCCCGAAAAGTCACATTCTGCTGTGGATGGTCCCGATGTACTCCTGCTAGCATCGCCATGGGGTGGGGAGCAGAGGCCTGGGGTAACTGTCCCATGACTTTCAAGAAAGAAGGCTCTTACTCATACCTGCTAAGACTGTTCAGACAGACAGTTGCTTGTTTTTAATAAAAAGAGAAAGTGAGATCTTTCATCTACTGGTTCATTTCCCAAATCCAGGAGTCTAGGACTCTATCTGGATCCCCCACATGGATGGCAAAGGTCAAAGCACTTGGGCCATTTCTACTGTTCCTAGGCACGTTAGTGGGAAGCTGGGTAGGAAGCAGAGCAGCCAGAACTAAAACAACATCCATGAGTAGCAGTGTAGCACATTTGCCAGCATCAAAGTAGCAGTAACACATTGCACCACAATACCAGCTCCCAGAAACACAGCTGCCATCACTGGCTCTGAGTCCTCCAGAATCCAGGACCAGACATGCGGCCCTGGCTTGGCCAGAACCTATTTACCTCTGTCCTGACCCTGCCCCACCAGTGGCTACAGGCTCTATTTGGTGTCACCCAAGGTACGCTGCAGCAGGCTTACTCTGTTCCCCAGGAGCTGTTCCACTTGCCATCTTCTTTGTGGCACAAAGCCTGAGTACCCTCATGATGGAGATCAGTCAAAAAACAAAACAAATCCCAGGGTTTATTATGACAACTAAAGGTTTAAAAGCAGCTGGCTCTGAATAAATGGCATCATTTTCTTAAAGACTTATTTTTTTTAAGATTGATTTTATTTTTATTACAAAGTCAGATATACAGAGAGGAGGAGAGAGAGAGAGGAAGATCTTCTGTCTGATGATTCACTCCCCAAGTGACCACAACAGCCATGGCTGCGCCAAGCTGAATCCAGGAGCCAGGAGCTTCTTTCAGGTCTCCCACGCGGGTGCAGGGACCCAAGGCCTTGGGCTCTCCTTCACTGCTTTCCCAGGCCACAAGCAGGAAGCTGGATGGGAAACAGAGCTGCCAGGATTAGAACGAGTGCCTATATGGGATCCCAGTGTATGCAAGATGAGAACTTTAGCTGCTAGGCCACTGCGCCAGGCCAAGGTAACATTTTCAAAAGCAAAGCAAGTAACCTGATAATGGGCTTGTGTGTGGGAAAGCATTTTAAAGCAAAGGAAATGATTCATCACCCTAAAGACATGGGACATAGATGAATTATGCAGGTCAGTCTTGAACTTTTGGGGAGAGTCTCTGTGTCCTTGGACAAGTCCACATATGTGTGTGCTTAGCACAGCACTCGGGGAAAATGATTTAATACTTGGATTCAGAGAAAAGAAGAACCTCTCTGAATGATTTTAGCCATTTCCTCTAAGAATCAGAGTTGGGAGGGTTACAATTCCGAGCAGGGCTTGGGGAGCACAACTTTGGACTCTGTAAAGAAATTAAAAAGTGAACCTTAAAATATGTGACTTGGTTTATTTTGCTAGATTCTCTCATTTATTTCTTTTTCCTAGAGTCTGCTTTTGCAACTTCTGATAACATCTAAATGAATGCTTTAGGAGATCATATTTTATCCTATATTTTATGAATTAGATGTCTGCACATGTGTAAGTAAAAATAAATAAATAGCTTTGAAAAGTAGATGTAGTCAGATTACTTTGTATCCATTAAAGCAAATAAAGACTTTATGGTGCCATCAGAGTTGCTCAGTGTTTAGTCTTTTTTTTTCAATTTTATTTTAAAAAAATTTAAAGAGTTATTTTTATTGTTAAGTCAGATTTACAGAAAAAAGGAGAGAGAGATAGATATTCCTTCCACTGTTTCACTCCCCAAGTGGGTGCAACAGCCATAGCTGAGCCAATTTGAAGCCAGGAGCCAAGAGCCTTCTCCGGTTCTTCCACACGGATGCTGTGTCCCAAGGCCTTGGGCCATCCTCGACTGTGTTCCCAGGCCACAAGCAGGGAACCAAATGGAAAGTGGAGCAGCCAGGATAGGAACCAGCACCCATATAGAATTCCAGCACATGCAAGGTGAGGTTTTTAGCCACTAGGCTACCATGCCAGGCCCAGTGTTTAGTCTTAGTATAAATGTTTCCGTAGTTGTTTTGATTTTCGATTCCACCCTCTCCTCCATATAAATTTCATTTCTGAGAAATTCCGTTTTTCATGAAATGAAAAGGCACTTAAAAGATGTTAACAGAATTGCATAACTACTTTGAAACTAATATAAATGAATGTTAGTTAAAATTTGAGTTTCTTATTCCAAAGATTTAACATACAGTTAATTTGGGGGGCAGGGACCAGATGAGGTGGGACAGAATCAATTAGAGAAAGTTAGCACGCTGGAAGAGGGGGAAATGGTATAGAAGGCCTGTGCAAATTAGTGCTGACTGTAGTGAAGTGAGGTGATGGGCCTCTCATCACAGGAGGTGTTCAAGGAAAGGTTGAATGCTTTATAAGAAGAGTTGATTTTCTGTGAGAAATCCTAGAGTGCTGTGGGTTCCCACATTCAGTGGGGTGATCTCTAGCTGGGAGGGAACTCTGAGGGTTCTTTAGATCCTATAGGAAGAACTCTGAAGAGTTTGGCTTGAGGTAGTCATGTGCTTTTTGTTGGGTTGAGTCCATGTTTGAACTCATCCTATGATCATTTCTTCAAAAAGAAATCCAATAAAAATATAGATCATGATTATTTAAGATACAGTTAACACGTTTTCCTATTTTCTAAGTCCCAAATCCAAGTTTTGTAAAGCATGCAGAAAAATCTAACATTTTACTTTCAGAAATGTAATTGTGTCTGGTGTAAAGATAGGTAAACATTTTTGTCTCCCAGATCTGCTGTCATTTTTTGCCCTTCAGAGCTCCTGTACTTCAAACAATTGAATTTTGTTGATAGCCAGCTCACAATTTATATGGCCAGTTGTCTTGAAAAGCATTGCATAGTTTGGACCTTGATTTACTCAGAAATATCATGTAATCATAGGTCCTTCCACAAACAACTGTCTGTCAGCGAAATGTTGAAGGATGCAAAGGAAATTTAATAGTCTTCAGTCTCAGAACCAAGGCTGCCATCATGTGGGGAAATTAGAGGCAATTGTCATGCTATTTTCAAAAAACGGAGTGATATTTCTAGAAATGGCGATTCCCAAGAAACACTACTTCCCATATCTTTTGTGGAATCTGTTAATATTGCTGTACCCTAAAAATGTCATGCTTGAGCTCTTCTAATCTCCTGCATGTCCTCCCATTCATGTAAGATCCTTTCATTCTGACTCCAATCCCCAGTTTCTTGTTATTTATAACAGTGAACACCATGTAAAATTATATACTATAATCATGTACAGTGTTTATTTTATTAATTTGAAAGTGAGAGAGAGAGAGACAATCTTCCCCCCATGATTCGCTCTCCAAATACCCCCAAATGTTGGGACTGGATCAGGTTAAAGCCAGGAGCCAGGCACTCGATCCAGGTCTTCCCACATGTGGCAGGGGCCCAACTACAGTGTGCATTAGCAGAAAGTAAGAGTGGGTCCTGGGCTCAAACCAGGCACTCCAAGTATGAGATATGGTGATCACAAGTGACATTTCAAGCACTACACTAAACGCCCACCCCATTTGACTTTTTAAAATCCTTGTAGTTCTAACCTAATTAGTTCTTACTAGAATATGGACTCTATGGCAACCAGGGAACTTGTCTGTCTTAATCCCGGCTATATCTCAGCACCTAGAATACTGTTTAACATAGATGAATACTGGGAATGAATCTTTCAATGTATCTATTGGCTCATTCATCTGCTTAAATGTTTACTGGTACTGATGGAGGTACTTCAGATTTCCCCTTTCAAATGGTACATTTTCAATTGATGTGATCCTTTGCCTCCTCCTCACTAAGGCTTTTGCTATCATTATAAACTGTTCTCTCACAGCTGATTTTAAAAAGAACATTTCTGTCCTTAAACTCCTCATGTTCCACATTTTTACCTCCTGCTCTGTACTCCGTTTCCTTCCAAGTTCATGTGTTGGAAGTGATGGCACAATCTGCTCCCTTGTCCCCATTCCCTCCAAAATCGGCAAGCGCCTTCGTGGTTCCCCTTTTGATCTTCCCCCAGGTGCTCACCACCATGCATCTTTCCATATTCCTGGGCCATTCCGTTTTATATCTGATTCTAAATTTTTATTGATGTGAAAGGCAAAGGGACAGAGATTGCCCAACTACTGTTTCATCCTCCAAATGCCCTCCAAAAACATGATTGGGCCAGACTAAAGCCTCTGGAGGGATGCAGTCACCTGAACCATCATCATGTACTGCCTCTCAGCGTATACTTTAGGAGAAAACTAGAATCAGAAACAATAGCAGGAGTCGAACCTAGGCACTTTGAATGTGGTGCAGGTGTCCCAAGAGGCCTACTGATTCATCTACAGTCACTAGCCAGGAAACAGATACTGATAGTTCCATACAGTTCTTGCTGTTCCTAGTTATCCCTTGGAAATCTTGTTCCAAAATTCAATTCTTTTCTATAAGTATTCCAGAGAGTACATTTTTTTTTAAACTAGTGCAACTGGTTGACCTAATGTAAAGTTCAGAAAAATGCAAAGTTGAAGTTGAAGAGGCTCCCAGTTCAGAACTGTTGCATGAACACATTCATTTGATCCATAGTTTTAACTGCTGTCATGAGGTAATCCAGGGAGGCAAGCAAGGCAAAGAAAACCCTTGCCTTGTTAGAACTTTCTTACTTTTTTAAAAAGACTCACCTATTTTTATTTGAAAGGCAGAGAAAGAGAGAGAGAGAGCACTTCCATCCACTGGTTCACTCCCCAAATGCCCTCAATGGCCGGAGTCGAACAGAGTTGATGCCAGGAGCCAGAAGCTTCTTCTAGGTCTCCCACATGGTTGCAGCGTCTCAAGCATTTAAACCATACTCCACTGCTTTCCCTGACTGTATGTAAGGAGCTGGATTGGAAGTGGAGTAGCTGGAACTAGAACCTCTTCACCCATGCAGGATACCAGCACTGCAGGCAGAGATTAGCTTGCTGAGTCAACACATCAACTCCAGTACTTTCTTTCAATTGGAATGCTTTATTATCCTAGGGAACTTTTAATAGAACTTCCACTTAATTGCATTTTAAATTAATCTTGACTCTATTGAAGCTGTGAATTCAGAAATCTATTTTCACCTTAAGCTTATGATTCTGTTTTTCACAATAGCAGTTATTATATAAGAAAAGAATCTCATTCACTTATTTTCTGATTAACATCTGGTTAATTTAACAGTTGAAATTTCTCTAAACAAGATGTCCTGCCCCCAGTTGAGATAGTTCAGTTCCCTTAAACATTTTAAGCCTCAATTATATATTTAATTGATCTGATTTGATAAGCACCTCACTGCCTAGTAAAGAAGATGGACAAAGTCCAACAAATCGTCCTAAACACAAAAATTTTTATTTTATTTAGTTAATTTTAAATAAAAAAATTATTTACTTTTCTTGGGAAGGCAGATTTACAGAGAGAAGGAGAGACAGAAAGATCTTCCACCTGCTGGTTCACTCCCTAAATGGTCATAACAGCCAGAGCTAAGCCGACCTGAAGCCAGGAGCCAGGAGTTTCTTCAGGGTCTCCCACATGCGTACAGGGTCCCAAGGCTTTGAGCCATCCTCTGTGAAAATGCTAAGAGTGTGAATTTAATCTGAGGTTACTAGTGTGAAAAACCAAAATATCACTCTAGTGAGTCATTGGCCAGATTCTTTTGGTCACAGAGGGGAAGAGATCTTCCATCTACTGGTGTGCTCCCCAGATGACTAAGACAGCGGAGGCTGGGGCAGACTGAAGCCAGAGGCCATCCAGGTTTCCCACATGGGCGGCAGGGCCCCACCCACCTGGCCTGTCTTCCAGTGCTCTCCCAGGAACCTTAGCAGGGAGCTGGATCAGAAGCACAACAGCTGGGACTCAGACTGGTGCAATGGCACAGTACGCTGTCGCAACTTAGCCTGCTGTGCCTCGGTGCCAGCTCTTTGCTCTGTGTTTGTCAGAGATGGCACCTGGTTGTGCGGTGAAAAGGTTTAAAGGGAAACAGTCAGTCTCGTAGGCACTCTGTGGTCCTCTGTTACTCTTCCCCAGCTTTTTCAGGGAAGGGAACTTTGGATCCGCTGATGTTCTCATTATTAAATCTCAGGAGTTCACTGATTCTTGGTTCCCCCTCTTTTCTTCTATTCCCTGTGTATGATCTTTTAGCTCCTTTTCTGGATCTGGTTCTCTGATTTTTCATTTCTTTCTGCTTCTACTATTTGAGTGGTATGGAGTGCTTTAGTTTCAAACTCAGAAAGAAAATGGGATAAGGGAAAGGGAAAAAAAATGCATTTTATGCAGACATAGACAAAAATATAAAAGTGTATAAAGTATATACACATCCTGTTAACCAAGATTATCTCTGTGAGACAAGATTATATGAAAACTGACTTTCCACTCTATGTTACTGTTTTTGACAAGTCATGCATATTATTTACATAATCAGAGAAAATTTTTAAGAATTGAAATGATATGAAATTCAAATCAAGGCAAGTGCTGTGCCGATGGAATCAGAAAAGTCTTATTAAGGTGGTAGAAGTGAATCTTGATGAAGGATTGAGCCTAGCCATTTGAAAAATTTATTATTATTAAATCCCTTATCATTGTGTAATTGTAGAGTAAGAGTAGCTCTTGAATTAGCAGAATGTGATGTGTCCTTTCAGTCTGATTGTGAGTAATGGTCACCGTGGGTAGGTGCCACTATACGGCTGACTTTTCAAGTGATTGATTCCACAAAGCAATAATTGCTTTGTGAAGTAAGACCAATTTGGATTTTGCAGTTTCTCATGAAGAAAGCAGCAGTAGTATGCTAAACAATTTGTACATAATCACCAACTTCTTGCATGAAACACTACACTTTCATAGCCATTTGCATGGAATGAAAAAAAACTTTCTATTGCCTTAGAAAACTTGGTGTAATTATAGAATCATCCATAATGACTTTGTTGACTAGAATAATTGTATTTTAAGTTTTTACTTATTTGGAAGGAAAGTGAAAGCTTCTGGATCACATTAATCTACTTAGTCAATGTTATTATCTCATGCTGTTAGAATGTTGAAGTCTCTGTAAAGTTCTTTTATAAGGGATAGAGTGCTGAGTATTTTTAGACTGATGACATTCATATCTTTGGATCAAATGAGCCAAGTGTTGGGGCTCTTGTAAAGGCTTAGCTGTCTTGAACAGCCTGGGAATAAAGTCCCAGATTTCTTGGGACAAGAAATGGAAGGACAATCTTGTTGATGAAGCTGTGCAAGCATTCTGTATGTACAGTAAACTCTGCAATCTATACTTTGACAAAGTTACTGACAGCTCAACTGGAGAACTTAACACATTTGTATGTAGCTACTCACTGGCTGCCCTGATCTGATTTTGATGATTTCCCATACATTGGGCAGGAACCTATGGTTGAAATTCCCTGTCCAAGTGCAGACTAGACTGAATACATGATATGTACCAGTACAGAATATGTGTGTTTTAATTTTGTGCATTATGTTGTACCCAGAACAGTACTGCAGAAGAAAGGATATAATAAATGTTTGTTGGAATAAGTACATAAAACTGGATGAAGGAAAGAATACCAATAGGCATTCAATGCCATTGTGATTAGAGGCCCGGATGAAATACTTTATATTATATACATGAATTTATGAGAAAAGATGATGTGGGTGGGTTGGCCAGTTTTCAGTAGGGTCAAATGTAGGCTGTTTCTTTTGGTCTAAGTAATTTACATAAAGTACAATTTACTGATTCAGATCATTTTGCAGTTGGTCTACTGTGATTTGGCCATCAACTAATATAATGAAAATGCCAGTTTAACTTCCTGCTGACCGTTGCAGTGGCAATATATAGAACTAGTCTTTTTTTGTAATCTACTGCATGGCTGGCCTGAATATTGTGGCTACACTTAAGGAAAGAAAACCTGATTAATGAGATGATATTCCAAACACTGTAACAAAATAGGATATGCATTTTCCATAGGTAGCACTTTCTTGGCCCAGATACTCTTAAGTGACGGTAGGGAAATTGCTATAAAATCTATGAAGAATTGGTACTATTGTATGAGTCTTTATGGTTCAATATAACATACGGGTTAGGGGACCACATGTTCCAGTCACATTGGGGCCAGCTTTCCGGTTTAAATTTCAACACAAAGGATTTACTGGAGATATCGAGAAGATTTCTTGACAGAGCTATTTAATACCAGAGTGAGTTATTAGGAGCAATTGTGGAGTCTCTTGGCAGGTCTTAAATATAGTTCAATTTCTCCTCTGTCCAAGGGAGTTTGGGTGGGCCTACCTGACTGGACCTCCAGCCCAAAGTATATGTGATTCATTGTAACTCAAAAGAAAGCCCCTGTTCTTAGTGATTTAGTGGCTGCATTTGTGTGTGTGTGTGTGTGTGTGTGTGTGTGTGTGTGTGTGTGTGTGTGTGTGTGTGGTGTGTGTGTGGTGTGTGTGGTGTGTTTGAATGAAAGCCACACACCATATTGGACTCATGAGCTGTAGCTTGGCCGACTGCCCTCTGTGTGAAGACCTTCATTATTGAGTTTTGTTTTCATTCTTTCTGCACTTTTTCCCCTGGGTGGAAATATGTGTGCTTAGCATCAGCTCACAGGGAAATTATTTAATGTATGCTTCTGAACTTAATATGCCAAGTTAAGTAGTGGTAGAGCAAAATAAGCTGTTTTTCTTATTTGTGAAACAAATTATACTCTTCAACAGGGGTGAGTATTTATTTCCCAGGTAACAGAAGTCCTTTTAAAATATCTGTATCATGAGAGGTGGAAGGGAAAATGCATAAAATTGAAAAGATACTGTAAGATTGTTCATTTTAGTTGTTTGTTCTGTTCATCATTATAGAATTTTCAAGGTACCTCCCAAAATCATGCACTTCCCTTATCTTGGAAACAGGTAGTTTCTGTACTTTTGTTTTTTCTTTTCTGGTTTAACTAAAACTGTCCTCAAAAATATAGTAATTTTAACACACCTGCAGAGATGTTTTTAATGTAATGCAAATATTGAATTTTAAACCACTTGAGTATTTAAATTAGTTCAATTCCAGTTCTCCTTCTGTATTCATTATGTATATGGGAAACAGATTATGATAGTATATAGTTCTTTTAAAATAAGACATTCTAAGCAAGATAAAAACTTGAGGATATATCTATATCTATATCTATATCTATATCTATATCTATATCTATATCTATATCTATATCTATATCTATATCCATTTCCTTTTTGTGCTCCAACTCAGTGCTGTTAACATATCAGAATGTAAACTTAACACATAGAGCACATATAAAGTGGGTAAGTTAAAGTTCTTATGAGGGCCATAATTCCTCAGTTTCCTGTATGCTTAAATTTGAAATGTTAATGTTGCACAAAGGAATTTTGTATTTTATATGTCTGTGCATGAAGTCTACTAATCAGATACTAAAAAGGCCAAAATGGAACCGGTTAATACCTAAAAAATATTCAAAATGTGATTACAGGGTTTTGGAATCTTGTGGAAATCGCTCTCTCTCTCTCTCTCTTTCATGCTGGCACATCTGAATAGTCTTTAGAGTATGAGACAAATGTTCTTATTGATGAGACAGCATCCTTTATAGATTGCTGAATAACTGTGCAAAGCAGCTATCTATAATAAATTTTGTCAGCACCTTATATTCTTTTATTATTTTGGAGATGAAAGTGAAAAATATATTGAGTGTAATTCAAAATAACCTTAAGATTTTAACTCTAAATTTAGAAGGAGTTTATCAGTGGCATTTATTTGTTTGTGTGTAACTGTGTCCAAGTTATTGGTTAAAAATATGGGGCAAAGTTAATTTCATCCTGTCCTTGGAAATTTCACTGTTTGGTCATGCTGCCTATACTATTATTTTAAATGATGAGAAGAATTCTGTATGGCTGTATGTTCCCCAAGAACGGAGACAAAGATTGATTCATGAAACAGTCCCTGCCTTTGTTCCTCTCTCCAATTTTCCCTTACTCCACTGGCTTTATTGCATGCCTCCAGATTGCTAGCTACACTGTCTTAGGTTTTGGGAACACTGAATTGCTGGAAATAAAATTTCTGGCTGCCAGTAAGGAATAGTTCTTTGAATCAACTAGTCAAAATTAATCACTTACTGATTTGATGGAAGGTGTGATAAGTACAAGAGGAATATGGAAGAGACTGTCTTCTCTCAGTTGGTAATAGGGAGGTGAGAGGGATAGAGAAGTGTTTAGAAGGGCTTTAAAGTGGAACCGTGGGCCTGGCTCAGTGGCCAGATTCTCACTTTGCAATCACCAGGATCCCATGTGGGCACCAGTCCTTGTCCCGGCTGCTCTACTTCCCATTCCAGCTCCCTGATTGTGGCCTGGGAAAGCAGTGAAGGATCCTGCAGTCTCGTGGGAGACCCACAAGAAGCTCCTGGCTCCTGGCTTTCGATTGGCTTTGCTCAGGCCATTGCAGACACTTGGGGAGCAAACCAGTAGATGGAAAATCTTTCCCTCTGTCTCTTAAATCTTCTTTTTAAATAAAAATAAATAAACAATAATAATAAAAGTAAGTTGCCAGCCTGGCAGGATGGCTCAGTGACTAAATCCTTTACAGCTGCTCCACTTCCCTTCAAGTTCCCTGTTTGTGGCCTGGGAATACAGTAGAAAATGGCCTAAAACCTTGGCACCCTGTACCGGTGTGGGAGACCCAGAAGCTTCTGGCTCCTAGCTTCAGATCAGCGCAGCTCCAATTGGGGTGTGAACCAGTGGATAGAAGACCTTTCTCTCTGTCTCTCCTCTCTATAAATCTGACTTAACAATAAAAATAAATAAATATTTTTTTAAAAAGAGTAAGTTGAATTGGGTTTGAGTATGAAATATAGATGTATGGATTATCGAAGCAAATGAATGTCAGAAAGAAAGAATTTGACCAGGAAAGAGAGATTTTGTACCAAGGGAAAACTTAAAATCTTTTCTTTTTAAAGATTTACTTATTTATTGGAAAGTCAGATATACAGAGAGGAGGAGAGACAGAGAGGATATAGAAAGTCAGGTATACAGGGATATAGAAAGTCAGATATACAGGATATAGAAAGTCAGATATACAAGGATCCTGGCGGCATGGCCTAGCTGCTAAAGTCCTCACCTTGAACACGCCAGGATCCCATACGAGCGCAGGTTCTAATCCTGGCAGCTCCACTTCCCATCCAGCTCCCTGCTTGTGGCCTGGGAAAGCAGTCGAGGACGGCGCAAAGCCTTGGGACCTTGCACCCACGTGGGAGACCCAGAAGAAGTTCCTGGATCCTGGCTTCGGATGGCATAGCATCGGCCATTGCGCTCACTTGGGGAGTGAACTGTCGGATGGAAGATCTTCCTGTCTCTCCTCCTCTCTGTATATCTGACTTTCCAATAAATAAAATAATAATAATAATAATAAACAAATAATTTAAATCAGAGCAGTGGCCCAATTGTTTGTGCATAGAAAAAATTTCACGTGGCAGGGTAGACAGCATAAATGGGAGGGATGAAGGACTAGGATGGCACCACGATAATGCAGGGTTGTTGGAGGCAGAGACTGACTACGGCTAGGTAGGTCACAGAAAAGATCCATTTAGGCCAAGTTCAGAACAGGAGAACTTGGAGTTAGGGCCTGTGTTCTTCAAAGGAGCAGCCCCTACTTGGCTATAACCAGTGATTGGGAAGACAAAGACACCCACTACACACACACCTACACACACGCGCACACACACACACACGCACACACACACACACACATACAATTAAAACCCATTGTTTGCTTTTGGCTCTCCTATCGGTATTGAGTGTTTCAAAAGCATGGATGGATCAACACTGTACTGACCAAACAAAGCAAATTGTTGGCCCAAATACAACCTAAGGCAATAAATAATTAAAGTGTATTTTTTTTAAATGTTAAACTCTGAAAAATGAGCTTTGTGGTCAAATAAATTAGAAACAATTAGAATTTGGCAATGTTGATTTAAAAATTCATGAGGAAAAGAAAATAAGCAAGAATAGCCAAGAAAACTGTACAGAAGAACAAAGGTGAGTAGACCTTTCCTACCAGATATCAAACTAGATTATGAATCTATTATAATTAAACACAGAAATGGACAAGTAAATTAATGAGATAAACAGCTCAGAAACAAGCTCATGTATATATGAAAATGTGGTTAAAATAGAGGTGGCATTTCAAATGAATTGGGGAACATATGGTACTAGGGAAGCTGGGTATCAACTAAGCAAAAACAAAGATCCTACCTCATGGCAGTAATAATGATTAAACATCTGTTGCATCACATAACTGATTATAATAAAGTAATTATAATAAAGTAATAAGTGGAGGGAAATGGAGAAAGCATATTTATGATGTTGGAGAACAGAACTGAATCTACATACATAAGGCTGTTTTAGATATCATTATTCTTGCAAAACTGAAAGTTCGCCTGCTCTGTGAGTGTGATCCAGTAATGTCATACTGATGAGTCACCACAGAGAGATGGTAAAGGCTGTTGTCCTCTCAGCATTGTTTGCAATCGCAAGAAATTGAAAAGATTCCAATTGCTCATCAGAAGACTAGTTGAATAAACTGTTTATTCTGTAAAATACCACATAGACTTTAGAATATAAAAGGATAAGGTGAATCTACTGATGTGAGAAGATATTTTTGAGCAAAAAAGTAAACTGACTTACAATACATAGAATATTAAGCCAATTATTTAAAAATGGGGACAGGTACTTGACCTCATAGTTAGGACATCTTTCTCCGTTATTGGGGTGCTCGGGTTCCAAACCTGGCTCCTCTCCTGAGTCTGGCTTTCTGCTAATGCATACCCTGGGAGGCAACAGCCGACGGCTTAACTAGCTGGGTCCCTGCCATCCCTGTAGGAGATTTGGATTGAATGTCTGGCTTCCACCTTCTATCCGGCCTAGACCCAGCAATTGTAATGACAAGGTAGAAAGGAGAGCATTCGTTCTCTCCCTCTCCTTCTCCCTCCCTTGCTCTCACTTCCTTTGATTCCCTCTTTCACTTTCTCTTCAATGAATAAATACATAAATAAATAAACCTTTTTAAAAGAGAGGAAGCTATGAACCAATGTTATAGGTATAACTTCGGAAAGATATGAGCAAAATAATGCAGATTAATAAGGTGAAAGTTTGAGGTCAAAGGACGAGAATTATGTTGATTTAACATGCAATTTAAAAATTCAACAATCGGGTCTGGTGCAGTAGCCTAGTAGCTAAAGTCCTTTCCTTGAATGCACCAGGATCCCATGTGGGCACCAGTTATAATCTCAGCAGCCCCATTTCCCATCTAGCTCCCTGCTGGTAGCCTGGGAAAGCAGTAGAGGATGACCCAAAGCCTTGGGACCTTGTACCTGAGTGGGAGACTCGGAAGAGGCTCCTGGCTCCTGGCTTCAGAATGGCTCAATTCCGGGCATTGCAGCTGCTTGGAGAGTGAATCAGTGGATGAAAGATCTTCCTCTCTGTCTCTTCTCTCCTCTCTCTCTCTCAATATATATACATATGTATATATATATATATATGATTTTGCAATAAAAATCTTTAAAAAAATTCAACAATCATGTATTCATACCTTTGTGAATTATTTACATATAAATATAAATGAAAGAATTTTCCATGATGGAAGAACCTTATGGCTGTTAACCTAAGGAGAAATCAGCAATTGAAAGGGTAAAGGAGAAATACGGGAGAGTAGCCATTTGATGGAGAAAGATCCCTGGGAGGTAAGAGAGAAATTAATCTAGAACCTACTTGAAGAGATTCACTTTGCACAAAAGGAGGGCTAATCTCTAGCACCACAGATGACGCTAATGAAGATCAGTTTCTGTATGTGGGGGAGGAGATTGGGAGTGTGGGGAGAAGCTGAGGAGTTTCGAGTATAAAGAACTTTTAGTTTTCTCCTAGACATGTCCCTCCGGAACCCTTGTGTTAGTAGCTGTTAGGTGTTAGTAGGAGTGACTGACTTGTGTCTGTTCGCCCCAAGCACATCGGATGCGGTTAGTATCATACTTTTGAGCTCTTTCCTTCTGCAAAAA
Source organism: Ochotona curzoniae (assembly GCF_017591425.1). Classification (NCBI taxonomy): domain Eukaryota; kingdom Metazoa; phylum Chordata; class Mammalia; order Lagomorpha; family Ochotonidae; genus Ochotona; species Ochotona curzoniae. The sequence continues at coordinate 5,373,050 of NW_024466004.1, read as the reverse complement.
ATGACTTGTTGCTGCTTTTTCCTTGCCCCTGCAAGAGCTGCCTCCGAGCACCCCTAAACGAGGCCAGGATACGGGGCCACTGATGAATACCTACCACTCTGTAGAAGAACCCAGGGAAGTGCTTTCAAATGGTTTGTTTCAATCTGGGTGTGTTGCATACTGCAATGAAGACTCTCTGTTTCCTGATGGCATTTCAGACGGCCGCGGTACCCAGCTCTCTGGTCAGAGAAGTTTAGGAAACCACCCTTACCCCTCCATGCACACACACACACTGAAATTATATGGAATTGCTTTTTTGGCAGTCTCACAAAGCCCTCTGTTGTTCCTGTTGAATAGTCCGCTAACTGTGAAGTTAGGGACAAGTGCTGGAGAGCTGTCCCTTCCCTTTCCTTCAGATTTTAAGAGCCTTCCAGCAGCCAAGCTTACCTTTCATGTAAAATATATTTAGCCACTCATTACAACTCACAATCCCTTTGTGGTCCTTGGGTTCCAGACAGGGATTTGAAAAGAGTTTTTTTAGATGTCAGGCATCAAAGGAAATTGAGAAAATTATCTCCATTTTTTTTGTCCTCTGCTCCAAATCTTCTGACATTGCTAGAGGCTGCCCCCCAAATCCCTGTTACTTCCTTCTTCTGATATCTGCTTTCAGGAGGAAAACCCCATAAAAACTAATCTTTTCCTGTTTCCTATGCTAGAAATCCTGTTATTGACATGTTGATGATAAAGGCACACTGAAGTTCTCCTCTAAATGGATGACACAGATCTGTGTTGTAGTTAATTTTCAGTCCTAGTTTTAATCATCCTAATTAATGGTATTATTCTAAAAACAGTACTTTTCATGACTTTAACATATAATTAATGAAAGTCAAGATTCTTATGATGAAAGTATTAGAAATCTATGACACTTGGGAGATAGCAAATATTGCATCAGCAACCAAGGTGTGGTTTGAAGATGAGAGCAAATTGAAAGTATTGGAATGTATAATTGAACTACACATAACCTGTGTTTAATCTGATTACTCTTCTCATTCTAAGAACAAAAATGAGGTCTATAAATTTAGTCCCTAAGAATTTGTGTTCCTATGAACTTTTAGAAAGAGTACTTTGACATGACTAGTTAAGTGAATACGACTCTAATGAATGCACTTGATGATTAGGTTTCAAAAAATGGTAGGTTCATTTTACAGCTTAATTACGTATTAGAAAGAGTATTATTGTATTTAGAATCAGAGAGACCCCTATTTTAGCTTTATCAATTACTATGTGTAATCTTGATGTTGATTTCCTTAAGGCTAAACTTTCTTGTTTCTAAAGGGGGAAAGATCTGATAGAAGTCTCACAAGAGACTTACCTGGAGAATGAAAGAGGAAGAATTTTTTAGGAGAAAAATTGAGGGCCCGTGTAATGGCTCAATTGGCTAATCCTACCCTTGCAAGCTCTGGGATCCAATATGGGTGCCAGTTTGTGTCCTGGCTCCTGCAGTTCCCATCCAGCCCCCTGCTTATAGCTTGGGAAAGCAGTAGTGGAATGCCCAAAGCCTTGGGATGTTGTACCTACATGGGAGACCCAAAAGAAGCTCCTGGCTTCAGATCATCTCAGCTCCAGCTGTTGCAGTCATCTGGGGAGTGAACTAGAGGATGGAAGATCTTTCTGTCTTTCTTGCTCTCTGTAAAGCTGTATTTCCAATAAAAATAAATAAATCTTTAAAAAGAAAGAGAGAAATTGAGTGCAGTTTTGGTCAAACTGAGTTTGAAGTGCTGTAGAAAAATTTAGATTTATGCATTTTTATTAACTGCCTTAAGACCAGAGACTATCTTTTTAGTTTATTCAGATGAGATTGATCATTGCACTTGGGAAAATGAGATTTTTATAAGCTGACAGTAAGATACATCTCAACACTTGTTGACAGCATTTTGTGAACTTTGTTCTTCCTGTGTCTCTTCTCTTAGTGTGCTCCCAAAAGTCCCCTCTTAAGATGTGTGCCCAGCCAAGCCCAGCTTCTTCACCACTAGTAACTGGTAGTCCTCGTTCAGCCACAGTCCACCTGCCTGAGGCTGTCAGTAACTCTCCAGGCTCTGCAGGATGAACTTAGCATGACTCAGGCCAACAGTCAGCTAAGCCATGGTCCACCCTATATACCACCTTCCTTCCTTCTCCTTTTTCTCCGTGTTTTATGGGTGGCAGATCATTCTTCCAGTTCTCAAATTTCATTGACTTGTTGCACATCCATGATGACATCAAAAGCACAAGGAAGAATGGGTAGTAATGGCATAATATGTATTTTGATTTACCTTTATGTTGCAAAGGATAATTCTCCACCCCTTTCCTCGGTTGTAATCGATTGAAATTAAAGTATGGTTGAACGTTCCCAAAAGTAAGCATGATGCCTTCAATTTCATATGAAAACTGAAATCAAATTAGAAGACCTTATTTAGCAAATAACCTTGAGGTTAGAAGTAGAGAGAATATGGCTTACAACTCAGATATATGCTTGACTTCATTGTGATTTAGTCTGTCACTTTGAAGATGCACACAGGTCAGACTAGATTCAGGCTTAAAAGGTTAAGAGAGTGCATTCTCTATGTGTTCTGAACACATTGCTGCTCCTCGGGGCATCCTTCACACTGATAGCCACCACCTGCCGCCCTCTCCTGCCATCCCACATCCCTGCATTCTTATCCTCCACCTGCTAAACTCCACAGCCACATCCCACAATGTCTTTTGTGCCCAACCTGACACACTTCTTCCTCTGGATTCCTGCATTGCTACCTCCTCGCATGTCTAAAGGACACAGAAACTCCATTTACTCTTGCAGGGGAAAAGATGGAGGATCCAGGAAGAAAGTTTTCTCCACTGGCCCTTGTATTGAAAACTCTTTGCAGTGAATTTTCTATAAATTCTGTCTCTCTCCAGACACACTTCTAAATAAGCCCCTTGGGTGCTTTTTTTTTTCTTTTGGTTATAGATTAATGTGTAAATTAGAAGATTGGGTAGGTGTAATTTCCACACATGCTCATTTAATTAAAGATGCTGATCTTGCTAATTATTTTGTTCGACCCTGCCTTGCAAGTGTCTTGAGAACTAGCTTTTTCTCTCCATAAATTCACATGGCACATAATAGCAGGTTTCTCATATAATGAAATGAGTGCTTAAAAACTGTTACTGATCAATTTATTGACAATAAACTTGGTATAGCAGTTTTAGGGGGAAATATTTTCTATTGTCCTTTGTGACCCTATGAGGGAAACCCAAAGTAACCATTTGAGACTTTATGCACAAATCTGCCCTGCTGCATTTCTTTGACAATAGATTTGCCTGTATTATTGTCTGAAACTTTTATTTTTACTATAGTTGCCTCCTCAGATTGTCATCTGAAAATAATTATGCGTTTACTGAATCTACATGTTTATTTTCAAGGGTCACAGAAAAGAAACCCATCAGAAATGCTATAGTAAAAGCATTTTACATAATGTAAATATGATAAAAATGGAGCCTTCACTTTTTAATACCGCATGCTAGACTTCAAACTGAAATATATTTCAGAACTGGATTATGTTCAGAAGGGGTCATTTTCTTCTGTTGAAGTTTCATGCATTTCTGTTATGTCTCTAGATTTAAGCTGCTTATTACTAACACTGAGACAAAATGGTTTCTCTGGGAACTTGGGAAATAATAAACAGTCTCAATTAGGGAGCACTTTTGCCTGGATTTGGTCCATGCACTTATGGATGCGAAGCCATTTTGTGTGCACAAAATCTTGAAGATCCTTCCAAGAGAGACTGTTTGGATTATTTACCCAGTGATGTGTTTGCCTCTTGCAAAACTTTTGTTTGCAGTAGTTGTGAGCAAAGCCCTGAGAATCACAGAGCTGGCAGGAATTTCAAGTGGTCTCCTTTCTTTGCCCTGGTATCCAAGGGGCAGAAATGACAAATCCTTCAGCATGGGTAACTGCTGATCCTATTTTTGTGAGGCATTCAGGAGTGGAAGTCTTGATAGTGCCTAGGTGACTCTTATAGAAGAAAGCATCCAGTATTTTTGTTTGTTTGTTTTCCTGTTTCAGTTTAAAATTTTGAGAGGCAAGCAATGATGAAAGAGACCGTTACTCTATTTCTTGGGTGGTTGATAGCATGAAATGAATTGCTTTGGGCATTTCAAAGTCTGGGAGAAGATTATATTCTGTTTGGTGTTCTTGATGACTTTTTATTGACATCATTGCATTACTCTCCTACCACTTACTGGTCCACATTATATCACACGTGAAAAGCATTCAGCTTTCTATATGGGTTAGGCAGCTCATCTGAAGAGAATTAACAAAGGCAACAGGGAATGGTGTACCTGTGTTCAAGTTGAAAGGCATAGTCCCTGGGGCTAATGAGGAGTCATATTGAGGTGTTTAATGCTAAAAAGGCAGCACTGGGCAAGCAATAATGTCCTACTGATTCTGTTTGTCCTACGGACCTCTTCTGTGGCCCTAGTCCAAATATTAAAGTGCTTTGAATGATGACCCTGTGTGTTTAAAAGACCACCTAATCCATGTTGGCAGTTTGATTTTTCTCCTGAGAACATATTTTAGATGTGTAGGTTAATTTCTTTAGTCTGGTTATTCTTGCCTTGGGTATTCTTTTCTAATAAAAGAGCTAATTATGTGATTTAGATCGACTATAGTTAACCGCATGATCGACTTTATTTCTCTATTAAGATTTACAATAGATAAATTTTAGATTTATATAAAATTATCATAGAAGTGAAACTGTCAATAATCTTAGACTGATCTGACTAGAACTTGCTTTTAGAAAGAACAGTTCTAAATAGTTCATCTCAAATGTCATTCAGTCAGACCTCCTTGTGGTGCCCCTCCAGGACTGTGGACATTGTGCAGATCTGGGGTATCACTGGTTCCCAGGTGAACTATGCTGTGTGTGACTGACAATCCACAGTTTTGTAATGATGCAATCTGGTGTAGGCAGGCAACAGGTATTTGGGAAGCAGCTGAATCTAAGACAACCAGGAATATGGAAGATCACAACCAAATGGAGAACACATATCCCATATGAAAGCATTCAAATTTGAAGAAGTTTGACCATTTTTATAGACAAAAATTCAGCATTCACTGCCAGCATGAGACTCCTATATTGCAGATAACTCTAGAACCTTTGCATTAGCTAGGGCTCTCTTCATTGTGTGAAATACAATCAAAACTCAAACAACAGAGGGGATTTTTTGGCTCTCTGGGTGATTGAAAGAACTGGAGGGAGCACTGTAAAAGCCAGGGTCTTCTGTGTTTGAATTGGATCCCTAACACACCCAGCATTACTTCCTTACTAATCTAACTTCTGTTTGACCTTGCTTCCTCATACAGAAGATCAGTGGATGTGGCTGGAGTTCAGGGACTCCAGCAAAAATAGAGGAGTGACTTTGATTTGTCCTATTGCATCCTAACCTCTGCCTCTTGGGAACAGTGGCAGGGGTTGGACACGAGGTGGTGTGGTGCAGTGAGGTAGTGTTGACCAGGCCTGAGTCCTATGTCTCATTCACCTGCTGGTGGAAGAAGATGGGGACTGGGGGATTGGCTATTACTGGAAGACAAGGGAGGAAAACAGCTTACTGGGAATAACACATGCCTCTCAAAGTCTACTGCCCTCTTGGATTCCCCAGAAGGGCATGTGCCCCTGCTCTTTTTCTCTTCATGGCACTAGGAATGAATGCTCCAGGACAGAAAGCCTGTTTGGCTTCTTGGGTGGGAAGATTCTTTTTACATATGAAATAATTGAGTTTTGTTCATTGCGAATTGTTTTTGTTGTTGTTGTTCCAATGCTTTGTAAAAGTTCAGGCTGCTGAATACACACTCATGGAAATTCTGAAGGGGAAACAGTGAAGAGCCATTTAGTCCATTCCTCTGTCCAGGACAGTGAGCTGCACAGATGACTGCTTAGGGCTGCTGGGAAGAAACTGGGGATGTCAGTCTAGGCAGAGGCCTACAATAGATGGAAATGAACCCTTCTGAGAATTTCAGAATAAGTGCTTTTCTGCAACCCTGGATCTGACAACAATGTGAAAGGCAAGTTGGGATAGGAATGTAAGGCACCCATACATTTGAAGTAAGGAGTCTCAGTTTTTATTCCGTTCCAAATTAGTCATATTGACATGACATTAAGACAAGGGTTTTAGTCTAGTTAAAATCAAGTATTGAATAATTCATGTTGGCTCAAAAGTTCTGTTTTTAGTACTAATAGTTTGTATATTTTTAAAATGATTACTTTTTTATTGGAAAGTCAGATTTACAGAGAAAAAGAGAGAGAAAAATCTTCCCTCCACTAGTTCACTCCCCATGTCACATGTTTTAACTTGTTTGTAATACCTATTTTAAATTGTCTAGTAAGACATTTGAACTTCCTCAAGGACTGTTTCTATTGAACATTTTATTTCATGTGCGTAATACTCTCCTATTCTGTTGTATGTTTGTCTCATGAATGAAAACTGCTATTTCAGGCACTAGAATATGATAGCCCTGAAAATCAGATTGCTATCCTCCTCAAGGTTTGTTGTTGTTTGTGACTGTTCTTGTTGCTGCTCCTTGTTTGTTTAATGACTTTTGTGTGCCAATTCTACAGAATTTTTCTTTTATCATATGCAGCTTCTGAAATCAAGCTTGTGATCAGCTGATGATTAGACACGGATATCCTTAATTGCTTTCAACCTGTCAGTATGTGTTCCTTCCAAGATACTAGGGACTCCGCATGTATGTCATGGCATAAGTTGAGTGCTCTGTAAAACATTTATAATTCTGGGGCCCGGCGCGATGGCGCAATGGTTAAGGTCCTCGCCTTGCACGCCCGGGATCCCATATGGGCGCCGGTTCTAATCCCGGCAGCCCCACTTCCCTTCCAGCTCCCTGCCTGTGGCCCGGGAAAGCAGTCGAGGATGGCCCAAAAGCTTTGGGACCCTGCACCCGCGTGGGAGACCCTGAAGAGGCTCCTGGCTTCGGATCAGCATAGTATCGGCCGTGGCGCTCACTTGGGGAGTGAATCATCAGATGGAAAATCTTCCTCTCTGTCTCTCCTCTCTGTATATCTGCCTTTCCAATAAAAAAATAATAAAAATAAATCTTTAAAAAAAACATTTATAATTCTGATTTATTACATTTATTGCTGTAAGTGTGAAAGTTTAAGAGGACCCAGTGTGGTAGCCTAGAGTCTAAAGTCTTCACTTTTAATATGCTGGGATCCCATATGGGTGCACATTCCTATCCTGGCTGCTCCAATTCCCATCCAGCTCTCTGCCTGTGGACTGGGAAAGCCGTTGAGGATGGCCCAAGTTCTTGGGGTGCTGCACCCACGTGGGAGATTTGAAAGAAGCTCTTGGCTCCTGGCGTCAAATCGGCTCAGCTCCAGCCACTGTGTCCACTTGTGGAGTAAACCAACAGATGAAAGATCTTTGTCTCTCTGTAAACCTGCCTTTCTAATAAAAATACTTTTTTTGCTTTAAAAGAGTTTAAGAGGGTAAGTATAAGAGACTATAGAGTCTCAAGGCTAGCCATACATGAAATATGAGCTGCGGAATCCTTTTCTGGTGGTGCATCTAGCTCTGTGCCTGTACATAGCCTTTCACAGTCCCAGGAACATGTCATGACTTTCCAAAGTCCTTCGTAGACTTCTAATTCCATAGATTCTTAAGCTCTTGGCCACCTTCTTGTTTACCTCACCAATAGCACAGCTCTAGGCAGCTGTGATACTAAACATTTGCCACTGATGTTTACAACAGTCACCCTGGGGATACAGCTGCTTGCACTGAGTGAGCTCTGAGTCAGGTCAAGTAAAGACAAGCAAATGTGGTGAGACTTCCAGGGAGCTACCAGACAAGTTAGAGAGTGAGTTTTTTAAAAGAGGCCATTTTGAGGCCCCCTGAACCTGCTTTAGATGCTGCTTCCTTGGTGAACAGACTTCTGATTTTCACAGCTGCTTGTGATTTCAAGCTTATTCCTTTCCAAGGCTACCATGGAATTGAGGAAAGAGACTTTAGAATGTTCAAGGTCAAATGCCATAAAAACCACTGTTTCACTGAGTTTCAGCCGTTTTTAAAAATGCTTCTTAGATTGTTGTGAACTTTGAAATATTTTGCAGAGTACTTCAGGCTGATTTGACTGTGTGTATATATGTGTGTGTACATGTATATGTACATATATTTTATATGCACATGTATATATATATAAAGAGAGAGAGAGACACAGATATCATTGTTATTGTGGAGGAATGAACTTTCAAAGGTCTTTATTCCATCATTTATCTTTATTTACTTTTTTTTTTTTTTAAGATTTTCAATGTTTTATTTATTCGGAAGAGCAAGAGAAAGACAGATAGGTTTTCTGCCTTCTGAGACTCTCCCCAAATGCCTGCAACAGCCAGGGCTAGGTCAGGCTGAGATCAGGAGCCAGTTGGCTCCATTTTGTTCTCCTACGTGGTTGGTAGGGACCAAATTCTTGAATCATGCCAACTGCCTCTCAGGTGTACATTATTAAGGAGCTGGCTTGGGAACAGGAGAGACTCAATTCTCGGCACACATGGAATGCAGTGATTCAAGCAGTGGCTTAACCTGCTTCATTCCCCACATTTTTTCATTTGTTGATTAATATTTTCACTTGTAATAGATCAGAGATACAGGATAATACCTAATGTCTTATGAAGAGGACATTTTGCAATTTGGGTCGAGATGAAGAAGCATTATCGAAAGGAACTGGAGACAAGCTTTTCCTGCATGCATTCCTTAATTTTCTGTGGTAGCAATGTAACAAATGAATATTAATGGAAGCATATATATAGGTGGTGCCTATATCTTTACATAATTTACATAGTGTTTTGTGAAACTATACCATGTAATTTTCCCATAGGAAATGGGGTAGAGTATCACATACTAGAAGCAGATATGATAGGACAACTCACATTGAAACACGAGAGTTAAATATTAAAAGTATACAAAAAAATTTGTGAGTGCCAATGTTGGATGCTTTAGTACTCAGGCTTCACAGGCTATAGCTACATCAAGGTGAAAATATTATTTGGCCTCTGTAGTCTTTACTTTTCAAGAGAAAGAATGCCTCTTATATATTTTTTCTGCTATTTAAGTGTATTATGGCATTGTCTAATATATTTTAAAACATTGTCAGTCATCAATAGAAAAGAAACTATTTTGAAGAAATGAAAATAATATTGAAAGGGCTACTGATCTTCTATTTTGCATGAAGGTCACCTTATCATATATTTGTGCTCTGAGTTATTTCACTGAGCATAATGGTCTCTATTGGGACCATTTGGTTGCAAATGGTAGGATTTCATTCTTTTTAATGGCTGAGTAGCACTCCATGAGTAGATGTACCACTGTTTTTTTTTTAATCTACTCCTCTTTCATTTTTTAAAAATTTTTTTTTATTGGAAAGTCAGATATCCAAAGAGGAAGAGAGACAGAGAGGAAGATCTTCCATCAATGATTCACTCCACAAGCTGGAACTGCATTGATCCGAAGCCAGGAGCCTCTTCCAGGTCTCCCACATGGGTTCAGGGTCCCAAGGCTTTGAGCCATCCTCTACTGCTTTCCCAGGCCACAGGCAGGGAGCTGGATGGGAATTGGGGCCTCCGGGATTAGAACCAGGGCCCATATGAGATTCCACAGTATGCAAGGAGAGGACGTTAGCTGTTAGGCCACCGTGTCAGGCCCTCCACTCCTCTTTTGGTGGGCATTTGGCTAAATTCGTCAATGACTCATAGGTCATACAGTAACATTGTTTTCTCCAGGAAGGTTTTTTTGTTTTCTGCTTAATTCTTCAGTAGAATGTTATTTAACTTCATGGAGTTGTAAATTTTTAAACTTTATTCCTGTTGTTGATTTTGTAGTATGGCTTTTCATTTAAGGGGATGTATAGTATCTGTATAATAGAGATTATCATATAAACATGTGAAAATACAATGCTGTGTGCATCTCTACTTCCAAACCAACGATGGACTTCCAATGAAACTATTAAATATATCTTGACAATAAGATGCTGGACTGTCTGCTATTGTCCATATCCACAATGTCAGGATACATTTAGATAGCAGAATGATGGACTTATGACTGCCTATGAAGGACTGTACTATTGTTAAAATATGGGGAAATCGGGACAGGGAGAGGGAGTTTGGGGAGCAGGTAAGGGAAATCCTAGAACCTATGGAATTGTACCATAAAAGTAAAAATAAACATCTTTAATAATTAATTTAAAAAGAATCAGTTAAATATTTAAGACTTGGTGTTTACAGATATAGCCTAATAACCTGGAACATTTCTGGATAAAAACAAAATACTATATATCCAAATGTTATTACTAATGGGACATTGCTAGTTCATGGGTGACAAATTCTGTTGAGGAAGAAGATCTTGTAACCACTTACCTCAGTTCATTGTCTTTGTTTGCTTACTGCTATAACTGTATGCATAGAACCAGTGAAGAGAAGTTTGCTCAACTCACTGTCCTATGGCTGTGATGTTTGTGATTAAGGGGCATCTTTTGTTTAGGGATTGCTTCTTGCTGTGTCCTGGCATGAGAGAATGACAAGCAAACTCATGAAAGAGCAGGGGAACCCAGGCTGACCCATCCTTTTATCAGAAGTCCATTCCTGTGACAGTTGGCATTCATCCACCCAGGAGGACAAGTCCTCACGACCTCATCACCTCCCAAGGTCTCGCCTTTCTGTATTACTGTAACTGCAATTCAATTTCAGCATGAGTTTTAGGGAAGGGGATATGTTTGAATCATAACACTCATGGTACCAACATCTTACAAGCTACGTGTGTCAACAGTGCAATGCCTTTATGTGAAAGACAACTGAAAAAAGATGACAAGCCTCTCAAAAGTAGAAAGTTGGACCACAAAGTAGGAATACCCTCGGCCTCACTGCTTGTGTTCTAGGTCCTTTAAGTAGAAAGTTCTAATAACACCTTCCACCTCCAGAGAAAAGGCTAAGTTGATTTATTGCTGAAGCCACTATTATTATTAATTCAATCAGTATAGAAGATGCTGAAGACTTCACCATTTACTGACCACGGGTGGTCAGCAGCCCTTGTATGTTTGGTAGACCCTCAGGGTGATAGATCACTCTTAGTGAATGCGTGAAAGCACAGTGAGATAGCAAGAGGACTGTGGACGATACCTCAGCAGAAGTAGTGGAGCGGGAATCCCAATGTGAACAATAAGGAGTCCTGCACGGGAAGTCTTCTATCCAAAACGCCACTCATGCCATGGGGGCCACGAGCTACATCATCACGGCTGTTTGGATGACAACATCTCAGCAATCAAGGACCCACATTAAAAAAAAAAAAAGTGAAGCTGCAGTGGTTTACAGTTCCAGGTGGCATAGGTAAAAGACACACTCCTGAAAGTCTGTATCACACCCTGCACATTGTGACAGGCCTGTATTACTGACAATTGCAAAGATCTGAGATTTTAAAGACCACTTTCAAAGCAAAGGCTGTTCCACAGAGCTGAAAAAACATACATGGATCAGCGTTTTCCACCAAAAAAAAAAAAAAAAAAAAAGACAAATTCCAAGGTGACAAGCACAGTGTGACCACTTGATCTAGCAGGTGACTGCTGTTGCAAGTGTTCATTGCAGGAGTTACTAGGTGTCAGGTTGACAGTTTGTCATATTACTGGGTGATGTCTTGCTGGGATATTTATACAAATGTTTTGATTCAAGTCCAAAATGCTAAAAATGAAAAAAAAATTAAAGTGATTAGAATTTATTTGAGTTCCATGTCTTCATGTGGAACCTGTGCTGAAAAGGAGCCAAAAGAGCTGCTGTGCTGGATATTCTTGGATAAAAATATAAATTTCAGGTAAATATTCACATTATGAGCGTCTCTGTAGGCATTTCCATACATTCCCTAAAATGTCGTTTCCGTAGTGTTTGATAAAAACTCCTGTTATAATAGAGGCTGGTAACGCAAACGCAGTTAACCCTTTGGATGCTTGGAGTGTGCTGTTTCTGTGTTGCAGTGTGCTGGCGGGTTACAATGGAACCATCTTCGCCTACGGGCAGACGGGCAGCGGAAAGACATTCACCATCACGGGCGGGGCTGAGCGGTACAGTGACAGAGGCATTATCCCAAGGACCCTGTCATACATTTTTGAGCAGTTACAAAAGGTATGAGACTAAATTTATTCTCTATTTTACATAACCCATACAAATTTGCAATGAATATTGCAAGGTTTCATTATGCAGGTTGAATATCTCTAATCCCCAAACCCCAAACCTGAAATTTGAAGTGTTCTAAAATCTGCAAGTTTTGTAATTTAGCAAAACACCCTAACATGCAAAAATCCCTCTTCTAGTCTCATGTGATAGATCACAGTCAGAAGGTAGGAAGATAAAAATGCCTTTAGGCTGGGCCAGGGCTGTGGTGTACCTATGTGTATAAGATGTGTGGGAAACAGATTCACTTCATCTTGGGGCCTGGGTCCCACCTCCCAGATATCCAAGGATATCTCAGTATGCATACATAAATATTTCAAAATAAAAAAAATCTGAAATCCAAAACTCTTCTGTCCCCAAGAATTTCAATTACAGAAATCCCAGCTTGTATAGTATATATGTATGATATTATTGTGTCTTAATACTGACCTAATTTTTAAAGAAAGTTTGGGATTTTGCTGAAAAAGTAGAAACTAAGGAAGTGCTGCTATTTATTTATGTGTTTATTTATTTATTTTTATTTGAAAGAATGATAGGAGAGACAGAAACAGTGAAAGATAATGAGACATTAAGATTTGTCATTCCTCTGGGTCACTCCCCAAATAGCCACTGCATTTGGAGGTGAGCTAGGCTGAAGTCAGGAGCTTCTTCTAAGTCTCACACGTGGGTAAGAGGGGCCCAAGGATTTGGACTATCTTCTGTTGCTTCCTCAGATCCATTAAGAGGGAGCTGGATTAGAAGTGGAGCAGCTAGGACTTGAACCTGTGCCCCTATGGGATTCCAGTGATGCAGGGGCAGTTTTCACCTGCTGTATCATAGGGCCAGTCACAGATGAACTTTTGAATGACTTATCATATGGTGTCATTTTATTGCATACCTCCAAGTGCATTCAACACAACACATAACATAACTAACAAGGTAGGTCTCCTTTTACCCATTATGTAGTTGGAACGACTAAACATCAGATTCACTGAGTCCATGTCTTTTTTTTACATTAATTCATTTATTTTTATTGGAAAGTCAGATATACAGAAAGGAGGATCTTCTGTCCACTGATTCACTCCCCAAGTGGCCGCAGTGGCCGGAGCTGAGCCGATTAGAAGCCAGGGGCCATGAGCCTCTTCCAGGTCTCCCAAGTGGGTGCAGGGTCCCAAGGCTTTTGGCTGTCCTCTCTTGCTTCCCCAGGACACAAGCAGGGAGCTGGATGGGCAGCGGGGCCACCGGGATATGAAACGGCGCCAGTATGGGATCTCGGCATGTACAAGGCAAGGACTTTAGCTGCTAGGCTACCACGCTAGGCTCAAGTCCACATCTTTTACGTAGCACATCTGGAATTCCACCCCAGGTCTGTCTGAAGCAAACCACTGTGCTTTTTAATGATTGTAAGTACTGCTCCTTGTACTACAGTCTGGTCTGATTTTATTAGTTGTGTTTCAGCAAATTCCCTATAGTTAGTCCCTTACCTTCTGTGGGTTTCAGTTTTCTGCTTTTTACCAGTAGGGATTGAATCGTATTGGAAGATCTCCAGCTATTTTGGGGTTGTATTAGTTCTATATAACAAATGTCCTAACTGAGTCAATGTAAAGTCACTTCAAAATCGCCCCCACCGTATGCTATTTGCATTTGGAGTGGTGAAGATGAGAAGAAATTGCTGAGATCTACATAATTCTAATTGCTATCCATAAAACAGCAATTATCCATTAGTTCAGCTCATCTCTCACTAACCTAAGCATGCCAATTCTGCACGCCAGAGATTTGGAGGATGGGTCCTCCTGCACATATGAGAGTAGCATATGTGAGGCCCAAAGCGTTGCTTTTCAAGTGGCTCATCTCTCTCTGCCATTACCTGTTTTCTGTTGTTCGCACAGTTTGCAAACTTGGACTGCCACTTTCCATAGTTGCTGTTGCTGTGGATAAATGTCTGAGTGCTGCTGTTCAGACAGACTGGGCTGGTTCTGAGCTACCCACACGTAGCTTGTGGCCTCAGAATGCCTCTTCTCTCTTGCAGAGTCATTGAGAGGCCAAACATACTGTATTTAAAGATATTGTCCATTTCTTGGCACATCATACATGCATAAAATTATGGGTGCTGTTAGTGTCTGTAAAGTCAATCACTGCCCAATGTCAGAGGACCCCCGAAACTCTCAGAACATATTAAGTCAGTTCTCCCGATGAAGTTAAACAGAATAGGCAGATCTCCTCTTAGCAGAAACTGTTTTTAAACTTTTTTTTTTTAAATTCATCTTCAGTTAGCATAGTACAGCTCTAAAAGTCTGAATATCTCCGGAGTTCTTCCCATCTGTGAGACCTGTGTCCAGATCTTGCTGTCCTTGACATTGCCCTCATCCCGTTTCCCTCAGAATGATCCTACATAACTTCCTGGGTCTGGACAGAGAGCCCGGGCCAACTTACAGCCAATGTAGCTCTTTATAAATGGCCAGATTTCCATGATGGGGTACAACAATTTGATTGTAATCAAACAGAACCACAGTGAAAGACAGGAGGCTGGAATTGCATCATGTAGTCTGTTCTGCTTTGCATAGCCCAAGAACTCAGACAGTGCTCAGAGGTCTCCAGTCTGACTAGCTTACAGGGCCATGTGCAACCCTCCAGAATTCCTAAGGGAACATTGGACTTCATCAGTCTTTACATCAAGGTAAAGTAAGAGCCCTGTGTTGAGGCCCGGCATCTGAAACGCCCAACAAGTGTGACAGGAGCACGGTTTCACTGATTTTTAAGAGAGCATTGATTTCATTTATTTTAAAAATCACTGTTCATTACTTTTGAGTATTGTGAGATTCAGACTTGTTGGGGGGGCGGGGCAGGAGAAAAAGCGTCTGCAGGAAACATGTGTGTTACATTACGGTCTGGCATGCCTGAACTCTGAGAAGCAGTAACAAGGAAAGGTAGCCTGCCACATAGCTCAGTGCTCTTTAAGTGTGTGTTCCAGTAAAAATCCAGGAAACGCAAAAACTAGCGAAGCCCAAGTCTCAGGGCAGTGGACTTGCCATTTTCCTGACTTTTTTATGGTTTATTCTAATTCCTGGAAAAAAGAGTTGCTCTACAGCAGACACATATACACAGTGGCTTTTGTTTTTGCTTTTCTTTTCCTTTCCTTTTTTAACTCACATGCTGAATTCTCCATTTGGAGTCTTCTGTAAACAGCAATAAAATAAAACAGCCAAAACAACAGCAATAACAGTAGCAACAGCAGCAGCGGCAGTGGCAGTAACTTAGTGGGACCTGTTAGAGACCGTACATTTTTTTCTAAGATTTTTAAATACAGAATCTCATTTCTTGGTCACAGTAGTTATTCAAGATCAGGGCTATTGTTTCCTGAGTTAGTATCATGGGAAAATAATTGAGAATAAGGATGGAAGATGACACAGTTAGATGTTTATTTTAGATTTGGTGCCATTGTGTGGTCTAACTGGTTAAGCTGCTACCTGTAATGCCAACATCTCATATAACTATCAGTTCAAGTCCCAGCTACTCCACTTGGAATCCAGCTCCTTACTAATAGCCTAGAAAAGCAGAAAGAGATGGCCCAATTGTTTAGGGTCTTGCCACGCACATCGGAGACCCAGATCAAGTTTTCAGGTTGCTAACTTCAGGCCTGGCCCAGTTCTGATCACTGTGGCCATTTGGATAGTGAAATAGTAGGTGAAAGATCTCTCTGTGATCCTGCCTTTCAAATAAATTAATTTCAAAAAACAAAAATAAATGGTATGTTTATTTAAACCCAGTTATGTCTCTTTCTAAGAAGAGATCAAACCAATATTGCTGAAATCTTCAAATGAAACATTTCAATGTTCATATAATATATAGAAATATGCTGTTTTAAAGACTGTTGCTGAAGGATCCTCCAGGGACTTATAACATGCTGAAAGAATCTTCCAGAGAAGAGTAGATGTTGACTATGGAACACTTTGTTCCAAAACTATTTCATGGAATACTTAGGAAATACTGGATTAGACTAACAGCCACACAGAATTTCTCCAGTGTTTATAGTTTCTGATACCTGTACTAAGCCAAGTTAAAACCGAAAGAATTAGATTGAAATGATGCTTTTACCAAACTATCATGCTAATGTAATCAAATAAGCCATTTGTTAAGATTAGCATTTGCGTCACCCACATTGCAGAATTCCCAACATTTGGTTGAAATTCGCTCAGCAAAGATTCAGTCCATCGTGTTACCTTCACAAACACTGAAATGTGAAAGTTGAACTCTAACCTGAGTCGTAGTCATGTGCTGGCTTCGATTTAACTTTTTATTTATTATTTTGTCTAGATAGGATTTTAATGTCTTTATTTGGATAGTTTGAATCATTTTAGGCCCAAAGAGTAATAATAACCTTAAAGTAAACAATATATGGAGGTTTATTTTTCAACTTCCTTGGTTTAATAAGTGTGAAAAACAAGGCCCTGCATGGTAAAGTCTTGTGGCTGGCTAGACTAGGATTCTGGTTTTTGCTTTATAAGCCACTGTTTTCTCTCTGCACTTTACCCCTTTTGAACAACACCTGTTAAATGGATTACTTTGGGTCAAGGTGATAATCAGTGAAGAAGGTTGCCCTAAGCAAATCCCCCTGTTAGAACCCAGTATGACAACCTAGCCACAAAGCAGATACGTTTAGCTCTTGTGAGAAGCAAGCCAATATTTGCAGATATCCTAGCATTTGTATTTTGATGAGAACAAGACAAAAGGACTATTATTTGACTTTTTTTTTTTGGTAGTGAAAACTGATTTTGGAGTTTTTCTTGAGTGCTGAGAAATGTCTCACCTCTATTCTACCTCAGCAATGTGATTGTAGGTTTTGTGGGGTCTTTGGTCTACTTTTAGTCTCATTACACTGGTTCCTTTCTCACTCCATTTCAGTAGTGACTTATAGATGATACCTCTCTATATCCCCGATTTGCTCATTTTAGCTAGAAGAAGTAACCCCATATGAGAGGTATATAGGCTGCAAACTGCTAATGTCCACTGCTAACCTGATTGATCTAAATTAGTTTTGGTTTCGTTGTAACAAATTTTCACTGTTATCTATTTATGTCACCATAAAATTTTGAAAAGTGGAAAAGAAAATTATAGTTGAAGATAAAAACTATTTGTTACTAAAGTTTTAAAAGTAATGACCTGCGTTCTCTTATGAATAGACTATTCATAGAATGAAAGTTTATTTTTTTCTTAGTGCCCTCCCCCCACTTTTTTTTTTTTTGGTCTAGAAAGTAAAATATGGTGTGTTTCAGAGGCCTGCAACCAAGTTGGCTCATTGTAAGTGTATATTGACTTTTTATGTATAATGTGAAACCAATAAAGAATAACAGACTGAACATGCTTGTAATCATGGGTGTTGGTCATTAAAGGAAAAGCTTTGTGCCATGTGAAGTGTCACGCACAAAAAAAACTGAACCATGTCAAATGAGACAGAGAATCTGAGGAAGCCAGTGATAAGGGTATGTGACTTCTTCTGAGTGGAATTGTTATTTATAGCCATTAAATAACATCTTTCCCAATTCCAATCAGGACAGCAGCAAAGTCTATACAACACACATTTCCTATTTGGAAATCTACAATGAATGTGGTTATGATCTGTTGGATCCAAGACATGAAGCCTCCAGTTTGGAAGATTTGCCGTGAGTAGCAGAACAACAAAGAATGGGAGGAAATTACTTTCAGATGTTCCTCTCAATTGTTTTCTTTGAAACTTAGTGTGTTTCTGGTCTCAATCATAATTAGCAAATACTGGATAACAGATCTTTTAGTAACATAAAGGGTATTTTTTCCAGTTATGACAAATGGACAGTAGTGATGGAAACTAAAATTGCCTGAAACTCATTTCTTGGGAAAATCTCTTGGAAGGAGTTGGCTTAAGGAAGTGGGTACATCCAGGATTGATGGGACAGCACTGCCTAATTTACACCACAGGAAACCCTTTGCTACAACTGTTCTCCTGTTCTAAATAAGGCATTTGAACTAGGACTCCAACAGCAAGAAAATTACCCAAGGAGAGAGAAAGAGCAGTGTTTGAAGTTTTTCCCAAATACTTCTGTACTCTGACAGTCATTTGATCTGATTGTTTCACAACTGAAGTAGAGCTTTATGAGTTTATGTTTTAATGGAATAAGCTACCATATGTTATACCATGTATAACACTGCTTAATGCTTATTTAAATATCTGCCTAAATTTGACATGTATTCCTTCATAACTAACTGTTCATATACTTTTGTCCAGATATTTTCATATATCAGAAATTGACTACATACAAGAAAATGTTTTAATTTTTTTAAAGATTTATTTTATTTTTGTTGGAAAGTCATATATACAGAAAGGAGGAGAGACAGAGAGGAAAATCTTCTGTCTACTGATTTACTCCCCAAAGTGACCACAGTGGCCAGAGCTGAGTTGACCCAAAGCCAGGAGCCAGGTGCCTCTTCCAGGTCTCCCACATGGGTGCAGGGTCCCAAGGCTTTGGACCGTCCTCGACTGCTTTCCCAGGCCACAAGCAGGGAGCTGGATGGGAAGTAGGTCTGCCGGAATTAGAACTGGCATGCATATGGGATTCCAGTGCATGCAAGGAGAGGACTTTAGCTGCTAGGCTATCATACTAGGCCCAATGTTGTCTTTATGAAATGTCTCCCAAATAATTTAGAAACACATATTAATAGATCAATCATTCTAATTTGTAAGGAAATTAAGATAACATAATAAGGAAAATAAGGTCTGCCGTTTATCCTACCTGCATAGGCATTCCTCCGGTAGTGTTGGTTGAGGGATGTGTATGCCATCTTTTTCATGCTTCTGAAAGATGGGACAGTTAGAAAAGGAGATCATTGTTTGTGTTCTAAATATCTGTGTAAGAATTAGAGGAAAGCAATGAATATGACTTTGGAAGCAAATGGCTTTTAAACGACTATTGGAATCCAACTTTTAGAAAAGATCAAACACTTCACACAGAAAAGATAGGAACAACTTTAGAGACAGAAGTGTATGTGGGGGAGACCATGTTATAGAGTGCTGTGCTGAAATGACCATTGTAATGCTGTTTAGATTTGGGCATTGGAGGAGGTGACTGGCTCATGAGGGTTTTTTTTGTGCCTTAAAAAATTGGCTTCAAGAGAATTAATTTGTCCCTTCCACCACATGGAAGGTGCAGGGTGCTGTGTGAGGCTTGGATTCTGGAGCCTGGACGAGTCTGCCTCTCTCTGTCTCTCCTGCTAGCTCTTTCTGCAGCTGTGCCTTTCACACAAATAAAAAAAAAGAATCTTTTTAAAAAAATGAAAGCGAACTGTTTGGTTGGGGCTGGCATTGTGGGACAGCGGATTAAGCTGCTGGCTGCAACACCAGTGCCCTATATGAGCACCAGTTCAAATGGTGATTGCTCCACTTTTGATCCAGATATCTGGGGAGTGAACCAAGGGGTGAAGGCTCTCTCTGTTTCTTTGTCTCTTTTCTGTCTCCATGGCTCTGTGATTATTCTTTTCAAATCAATAAATCTTTAAAAATATTGATTGGTTAATAGTACGGCCAAGATTTAAACTGAGGTACTCTCACTCTCATGTCAGAATAGTTTCAAAAAGTTTAAACTGGGACCAAACAAATAAATGGCAGTCACTGGTCTCAAAAGGCAATCCATGGTGATGATGATGAGGCTTCACATGTCCAACTTTGAGAGAACTGTGGTAAATGCTCATGTTTACAACAGCTCCTTTGGAAGTAGGAAGAATGCTCTATCTGATTTAGTAGCCTCTCTATTGTTAAAGGCAGAGTATCTTTTTAATAATTTTGAAGATCGTATATATCAGGCCTGGTGTGATAGCCTAGTAGCTAAATCCTCACCTTGCATGCGCCAGAGCCAGGATCCCATATGGACATGGGCTCATGTCCCAGCTGCTCCACTTCTGTTCCAGTTCCCTGCTTGTAGCCTAGGAAAATAGTCGAGGATGGCCCCAAGCCCTGGGACCCTGCACTCACATAGGAGATCCAAAAGACACTCCTGGCTCCTGGCTTTGGATCAACCCAGTCCTGGCCATTATGGCCACTGGGGACTGAACCTGCCTAAGGAAGAAACTATTCTTTGTATCTCCTTCTCTCTGTAAATCTGACTTTCCAATAAAAATAAGTAAATCACTGAAAAAGGAATCATGTATATCAAATTATCATACTGTAGCACATATAAGCATGTATATAATACTTGCTTTTTTGGATTTAGTAACTTTTAACATTTTACTATACTCACTTCATATAGAAATATTATGTACACATATATACTATTTATCTTGAAAGTACGGATATTAATAACATAATGTGTTTCACGACAGATCACAAAGTGGGGAAACAAAGATACATTATAATGCGTAGGGTATAATTCAATGAAGACAGCATTTATAATTTTATGTATCCTCAAAAGATGGCTTCATATATTTCTTAATTGCTTTCACGGTATATAAATTTCTATACACCCCAGGGAACATGTGAATTTTGTCTTTCTGTGTCTGGCTTATTTCACTTAGCATAATCTTCATCTGTGTCCACCTTGTGGAAGATGTCAGGATTTAACACATTTATGGCTGAATAATATTCCATCTTGTATACATGCCACATTTTTTATATAATTATCATCACATGGGTATCTAGGTGATTTCATTTTATAAAGTACAAATGTTATGTTAATTTTAAAAAATAAGGAATAAAAGACTTAAATTTATTAAGTAGACTTTTTGAAAATGAAGAAAATGGTTCAGGATAGAGTATGTGTTATATTCATCTGAATGTAATTGAGATGATTAGACTCAAGCTAAATATGGGAATAATCAGGAATGAGAGAAGCCACTTAAACTCTAAGAGAAGTACTGTAATGTAGATAGAGAAGAGTTCTTGGCTAGAAGTCAGGAAATCTTCTAGTCCCTGGCCTGTAATTTTAGATAGATAGGTTCTAACATTTTTTCTGGTTTCTTGTTGACTAGAACATGTGGGCAATGAATAGGATAATATTGAACAATGTTGCAATCACCTATACCTAGAGTTCAAAGATTGGTGACCTTCCCAGAATAGGATTTGTTGGGCAACTTCATACTCCTTCACAAATAGTGAATTTAGATATTTTCTAATGTCCTCCTTCTAGAAAAGAATACAGAGAGAAAGCAAGGACAATTTGCTCAGGATCCTCTGCATTTCTCAGCCTGCTCGGCGTTTAGTGGCTTTGCTCAACTTTGCCCGGGTGGTCTCTGTAGATGTCATTAGCTTTCTTCCTTCATCTGCGCCTGCTTCTTGGCAACCTTGTCATCTTTTGGAGAATGAGTTTCCTGACTCTGGTTAGAAATGAGCTCAGTTGTAAGACAAATATTTTCAATTTCTGCCCCCACATATAAGTGATCAGAAAGATGTGATTCTTGTATGTTGCACTATATTTCATGACAGCAAATCCCACTAAAATAACAAAGTCATTTAGAAAGAAGATACCTGTATCCAAATCTGTGGCCTGTTTACATAATTCAGTATTGACTCAGTCCACTTAGCATTTGGTCGTTAGCTTGCTGGCATGTAATCTCTTCACTGAGGTTATGAAGTGATGCTTTATAATGGAATGAGATTTGCCATACCTGGATTGGATTTATGTCACACACTTTTGAAATGATACAAACCCTAATTTTGAAATCTTGTCTGATTGAGCCCTTCACTGTTGTGAGCCTAAAAGTCCTACTCTTTGTTGCTATTAAAGATTTATTTATTTTTATCAGGAAGAAAGATTTACAGAGAGAAGTAGAGATTCAGAGAAAGATTCTACATCTTCTTTTTCACTCTCCAAATGGCCACAGTGGCTGGAGCTAAGTCAATCTGAAGTCAGGAGCCAGGAGTGAGAATTCTTCCAGGTCTCCCATTTGGGTGCAGGGTTCCAAGGCTTTGGACCATCCTCCACTGCTTTCCCAGGCTATAAACAGGAAGCTAGAAGGGAAGTGGAGCAGCCAAGACATGAACCATCATCCATGTGAGATGCTGGCACTTGCAGGCTGAAGATTAGCCAGATGAGCTATTGTGTTGGCCTGTCAACTCTTAAAGCCTTCCAAAAGTAGTAGGCAAAATGTCTGTTGATAGAGGGTATATGCACGCATGGTTCTGTCTGTGTTTTAACACAGGCTTGCTTATCCATGCAAACCTGCTGTATTTGTAAACCAGGTTGACCACGTGATGCTGCACAATAATCAGCCACCCATCATGGCTTTGTTCGCATGATGTTAGCCAAAAGGCCGGACAGCGATGCATCATGGCTTTCGCAGCATGAGTGGCATCACTTCTCCCATGTGCCATCTTCTGGATTCTCTTCTCACATGCACTCTGCTTTTTCTGTTTCTTCTTGTTTTTTGCTGTTACAGAAATATTTTTCTATATGTTTATCTTGTATGTATCTTGTGTATGTGATATCAAGATACCAAATTAGATTAAATTGCTCTTTTGAAAATCTTGCTATAGTTACTTGATGTAAGTATTGGCAACACTGACATCTAAATTAGCAATCAAAGTGATGAACACTACGTTCAACTAACATGAAATACGTAATTCATAACTATTTTAGAAATTGAATCTATAATTTTAAAACTCTGTGAACGAGAAATCTACAGAGTAAGATGTTTTCATTAAAACTATTCTACTAAACATTTAAAGAATCAACACCAGTTTTACAGTGTTTGTCAGCTAGTGGAAGAGAGAAAACTTCCCATGTTGTTCTGTGAAGCCAATATTGTGCTGTTAATATACAAGAGGTAAACAAAAATAACGTAGCCTAATGTCTCCTATGAACATAGGCTCAAAAATACTTAGCACAACGTTGGCAGTTCAACCTAAAATCTACCAGGTTATGCAGCACAATTTATTCTAGATTGAAAAACTAGTCCAACATTTAAAAGTCAATCAATGTAAACCACCATATTAATAATGTGAAGAAGAAAAATTATATGATGTTTACATAAAGCATTTCACATTGGCTCATTAAAGAAATTGCACAAGAATGAAGGATCATTCCTAAATTGCTGAAAAGGGCACCTACACAGACTCTTAGCTAATGCTGTATGTACCGTCATATGTAATGGATGCTTTCTCCCTAACATGCCCACTCTCAAGACCGATGTTGCAGCACGAAAAACTGCTGCCATGACAATGACACTGCATGTGGGCACTGGATCATGTCCTGGCTGCTACAGGACCAATCCAGCTTCCCACCTTTGGCCGGGGAAAAGCAGCAGAAGATGGCCCAAACATTTGGATCCATGTCACTAACATGGAAGATACAAAAGAAGCTCCTGGATCCTGGCTTTGACCTGGCCAGTCATAGCCATTGCAACTATCTGGGGAGTGAATCAGTGAATAAAAGGTTGATCTCTTTCTGTGTCCTATTTCTCTGAAACTTGACTTTAATATAAACACATCTATTTTTTTAAAGTCCACTCTGAGCATTCTTAGTTCACAATATAAAAATGTCATGATAATAAAGCAAGAACAGGAAATAAAAGTCATGTGTATTGCAATGAAAATGTCCCTGTATGCACATGATGTGATTGTCTACTTAGAATGTTTGCATCTTATAAATTCATACCTTATAAAGGTATAAGTTAAACATAAGCCTATAAAAGTTTAAATATATATTTATATGTAATTGCTTCTGAAAAAAAAAAAGAAGCAGAGTAAATGCTTCCTTACTTATCCAATGAGGCAAGCTTTACCTGAATATCAAAAGCAGATAAAAGTACACGACTCAGTGTTTTAGCATAGTGGATTAACACTGGTGTGTGGACCATGGCAGCAAGCTATATGGACAGTGGTTCTTGTCTTGGCTGCCCCACTTCAGATCCAGCTCTCTGGAAATGTGCCCGTGACAGTAGCAGAAGAATACCCAAGTGCTTCCAGGCCACACAGAGGAGAGATCTGGGTGACGCTCCTGGCTCCTGATCTCAGCATGTCTATTGCATTGCTGAAATGCAGACCATTGCAGCCACCTAGGGAGTGAACCAGCAGATGACAGGTCTCTCTCTCACTCTCTCTCAGTCTTTCGAAGGAATTAATGATTGTTTTTAAAGAAAAAGTGCAAACATATCTCTTCTGAGGTTAAATTCAAAAGTCTTCAACAAATTATTAGCAAATCAAATCTCAAATCCAACAGTTTACATGAAGAATCCTATAATACAAATAGATGATATTTATTGCATGTAGACAGAATTGGTTCAATATTCAAAAATCAGTCAATCTGATCAATCACACCAATAGTCTAAAGAAGAAAAATCACAAGATATCAAAAATGCAGAAAAACAATTTTCTGAAATTCAGTATCCATTCATGATAAATGTTTTCAACAAGCTAGGAACAGATACAAATTTTCTTAGCTTTATCAAGAATACCAATACAACAACTATAGCTAGCATTCTACTTATAATGGAAGCCAAATGCCTTTTCCTAAGATCATGGAACAAGGTAAGGATGTGCTTTTTAGCTCTCCTGTTCAAAATTATACAGGAAGTCTTGGCTAATGTGAAAGAAAAGAAAGAAAAGGAAATAAAGGATACCAAGAAGAAAGAAATACAGCTTCTTTTGTTGACAAATTATATGATTATGTAGAATATCCCAAAGAATCCAGCAAATACATTTTTAAAGCTAATAAGCAATTTTGCCAAGGTTGCAGAATGCAAAATAATGTAAGAAATCAGTTGCTTTCCTATATTTTACCCACACTGGAATACTTCATTGTAAATCTAATAAAATTTGTAGAAAACCTATATGAGGACAGTTATAAAACTCTGGTGAAATAATTTAGAAAGATCCCACTAAGGAATATTCTATGTGAAAGGACAAGAAGACCCAGTTTTACTAAGATACCAGTTCCTTCTAATTGATTTGTTGACCAACTATCAATGCAATCACAATAAAATTCCTACCAAGTTGTTTTGGGGATGTCAACAAACTGATTATGGAGGGTGATGTGGTGCATCAAGCTAAGCTACAGCTTGGGACACCTGCATACCATCGGAGTATCACTTTGAGGTCTGGCTGTTCCATCCAGCTTCTTGCTAATGTGCCTTGGAAGGTTGCAAATGGTGGCCAACTGCTTCAATTCCTGCTGCCCATGTAGCAGAACTGGATGAAGTTCCTGGAATCTGACTTTGACCTGGTGTCACTCTGGCTATTGTGGGCACTTGGAGAGTGAACTAGCAGATGGAAGCTTGCTCTCTCTGTCTCTCACTTTGCATTTCAAGTGATAAAATGAATAAATACTGTAAAAAAAACTGATAAAAAATTATATAAGGAAAGGACAAAGACTCAGAATATACAACACAGTGCAGAAAGAGAACCCAGTCAAAGGACTGACGCTACTCAACTGACAAAAGAATTGATGATTAAATCAACAGAACAGAACACACCAACAGAACAGAGTAAGAGCCCAGAAGAAAACTTGCACGAGTATTATCAATTGGTCTTTGGCAGCACAGCAAAAGGAAAGGGGCAGTCTTTGCTACAAATGGTGGTGGAACAACTGGACATGCTCATATGAAAACAAAAAATGGACATTGAAGCCTACCTACCTCCGTTACACCTTTCAGGAAATTATCCTAAAATGAATAATAAACTTAAATGTACATTGTAAAACTGTAAGACTTTTCCAAGATAACAGTGAAGAAAATCAAGGTGACTTTGGATTTTGTAGTGAAATTTTTTATGGTTGTTGTTTGTTTATTTTTTCTGTTGGGTGTTACAGCCCAACATTTGTGAGTTTTTAAATGGAATACCAAAAGCATTATCCAGGAAAGAAAAAAAAAAGTTAAATTGGCCTTCATTAAACTAAAAACTTGTGAAAGATGGAAGCGACAAATCACATGTTGAAAGAAAATAATTAGTAAATCCATTTTTGACACAGGGCTTGTATCCAAAATACACAAAGAATTTTCATGATTCAATGATAAGAAAATACATGACCCAATTTTAAAATTGAACCAAAAAAGATCTGAATAAATACCTGATCAAAAATTATAAACAAATGAAAAATAAGCATATGAAAAGAAACTCAGCATCATATCATTAAGAAAATGCAAATGAAAATATCGGTGAGACAGCCTGCTTACCTGTTAGAATGACTGAAATCCAAAACACTGACAATACCGAATACAATGACACCATGGAGTTATAGGAAGTCTCATTCATCGCTGAAGGGAATACAAAATAGTACAGCCACTTCAGGAGTTTTCTTCAAAACTAAACACAAGTTAACCTCACTGTCCAGTGATCCTGTTCCTTGATATTACCTAAGCAACTTGAAGAGTTAGGTCCACACAAAGACCTGACCACAAAATATTAACATACTCATAGCAGTCTTTGTGATTGCCCCAAAGGAAAAAGCAATCAAAATGTTACTCAGTGGGTAAATAAACAAGTTCTAATACATGTGTAGTAGAATATCATTTGACAATAAAAATAAAAGAGCTATTAAACACACACAAAAAATGGAGGAACATGAAATTTGTATTGCTAAGTGCAAAAGTCAGTAAAAAAAAAAGTCTATGCATTGAGGTTAAGCCACCCCCTACAATGCTGACATCCCATAAAGTCACCAGTTTGAGTCATGGCTGTTCCACTTCTGATCTAATCCCTGCTGAAGGCAATGGAAGATGGCCCAAGTACATGAACGTCTGCCACCACATGGAGAGCCCTACGAAGTTCCTGGTTTCAGCCTGGCCCAGAGGTTGCAGCCATCTGGAATGTGAACCAACAGATGGAAGATCTCTCTCTTGCTCTCACTCTCTGTGCTTCAATTAAATAAATATATCTTCTAAAGGAAAAATTATGGGTCCAGTACAGTGGCACCGAAGTTAAAGCTGACACCTGTGGCTCCAGTATATCTGTACCAGTTCGAGTCCTGGCTGCCTCATTTCCCATCCACTTCTGTGCTAATGCACATGTGACATCAGTAGAGAATAGCCCAAGTGGTTGGGACCCTGTATACACTTGGGAAACCTGGAGGAAATTTCTAGCTCCTAGATTTGAACCAGGCCAGCCCCGGTCATAGCAACTGCTTGGGAAGTGATCAGCATTGGAAGATCTCTCTCTGTGTGCTTCTCCCTCTCTCTGTAACTCTGACTTTCAAGCAAATAGGTAAATCTTCTTTAAAAAAAAAAGTCTATATACTGTATGATTTTAACTCTACCATATTCTGGCAAAGGCAAAACCATAGAGAGTAAAATAAAGGGTGGCCCACGAAATTTTGGAGTGCTGAAGATACCCTGTATGACACAGTAAGCGTGAATACATGGCATTGTGAGTTCACCAAATCCCATAGCTTTTACCTACCAAAGAATGAACTTTAGTGTAAACTATAGGCTTTAGCTAATAAAACAATAACCACATAAAGGAATTAAGCTATCAATATAATCAATAATTAGAGGAATTCCTCCCCCAAATTACACTGAATAGAAAAGGCCAATTTCAAAATAGTTGCATTTATGTCACATTTAAATGCTAAAATTTTAGAATTTAAATTTGTAGATGAGAGGAGTTAGAGAGGAAAATGAGAATGGTAACCTATCTTGGCTGTGGTTGTGTGTGCACAAAACTGCCCACATGATAAAACAGTTTAGAAGTGCATGCATGTATGCATACACACATGTGCAAATGAAAAGCAAAACTGGAGAAATCTCATTAAGACTATCAATGCCAGATCCTGGTTGTGATATTTTAATATAGATATAGTTTTTACAAGATGTCTCATTAGAAAAATCTGGACTATGGATACAAAGGTCTCATTTCAGTTACATATAAACTCCACAATTAACTCAGAGAGTTTAATTTTACAAAGTTATTGACTATAGATGTGTATACAGACTTATATAGGTATTATACACATGTGCATTAAATCTGTTTGATATTTAGTAATTTAAAATGAAAATAGAATTTCTGTTTGTGAAAGCTCCTTATGACATGTGCTATAAAGGGGCTATCATTAGAATCTAAGTATGTCTCATGGAGTAAAACAATATAACTGTTGGTCTTAGCTGTAGGGAAAATAGTTACCTTACCTTAGTATAATTTTAGTACTGCCAAATTGAGAACATATTCCATTTAAGATTGCAATGATTGCTATGGCTGTTCCTGTAAAAGAGTCAGCAAATGCTAGCATCCAGTATTGAAATCTTGGCTGTGTTGCATTTTTCTAATGATTTGCCATCAAAGGAGAAAATGTTGCCAGATGTTAAGTACAAATCACCATATTTTTAATACCTGATGGACAGAAAATGTTGCTAAGCACCACCAAGAATTACAAAACAGATCAATGCACAGTCTCTGCCCTCCTGGTTTACTAGTCTCAACAGATGTTCCAGCACCCTAGGCACCACGCTTCCCAACGGAATCCCTGCCTTCCTGGAACTCATAGTAGAGTGGATACAACTAGTATAAAAATAGCACCAGGTGGAACATCGAATACATTACAGAGACATAAAGAATGACAAAAGCTCAAAGAATAAAGATCCCCCAGTAGTTCACAGATTAGGAAAAGATCCTTTGACAAGATTGCACATGAAACAGTACTTGAAGGAAAAAGTAGGACTTAGGCCAGTGGAGTATGGCATTTATGTGGAAGCAGAGGTCGGAAAATTAAAGAGCATAAAGCTTGTCCTGTAATAATCAATAGACCTATCTGACTAGACCCCAGCAAGAGAGTAGACAAGAATGTAAAGAATGGAAAGATATGAAAGCCAGGGATTTGGCAGGTGAGGTGTAGCCCTGAATGATTTTTATTTAAAGACAATTTTTTGTCACTCCCCATTCCCATTCCCTTCACACCAGTGTCTGGCAACTGTGAAGGCCTAAGTTCTGACTGAGCCAAGAGCTGAAAGTGCTGCTATGTTGAGAGCAATGCTAAGCCAGCCTGGAAGATGGTACATGGGGAGGTGCTTTTATGATAGAGTCTGAATGAGAGACGGATGGGAAGTGAAGGAATTCCATCCGAAGGCTTACAGGGATCCTCCTGTCCCTGCTCTGGAACTTTCATAGCTATTGGGTCATATACATTGTTTTATATATTTATATATAACTTCATGTGTGTGTGTGTTTATACACATACACACATATAGCATTGTCATTGGTCTTGTGTTTTCAAACTGTATTGTAGAACAGATGAAGACATTTGACAGAATGAAAGCTATTTTCTATGACCCAGAGTTAAGAAAGACACTTTCCAAACTGGCTGGCTACCTATTATCTTTCTATATTTATCCAGCCTTAAGTAAGAGGCAAGCCCTAGGAATAACCTAGTTGGAGAAAAGTAGTGGCTAAGTGGATCTCTTTTTACAATAGTGAAAAAGGGCACAATATTCTGGGAATGTTCAGGAACTTTGCATCAACAGAGTAAGAGAGATGACTTGAAAATACACAAAGAGCTATATTACTCTGGTTCTGAGTGGGAAGTGTGAGTACCTTGAAGAGGCTGAGTGCCATTACAAATGAGGCTTTAAAGATTTAGAAAATGTAGGTACAATTCAAGAGTTGTTAACGAACAACCAAGAAGATCAAAGATATGCTTGAAAAAGTAGAGAGAAAACTACTGATTCCATGTATTAAAGTTAGGTCAAACCTCTAATAATGAAAGTATTAAACCACTTCAAAATGAGACAGATAAAGAAAGAACAGATTGTAAGATCGGATCCTAAACCATGAAACTGTTTAATGTGTGTAAAGGGAAGTTAGTCAATGGCAGCAGACATTTTTGTTTTGTCTTGTTTTTATTGTTATTGTTTTCCATGATACAGTTTTATAGGTACAGGGACTCCCCCTCCACTTCCCCTTCATTCCTCCCACGCCCTGCCCCACCACTGTTTTTCCCCTCATTAGTACAATATTATAGTCCTTCAGTAATAGTCACAAGTTCAACCTTAGACATTTTTGTTAGTAGATTAACTAACAGCCACATATAACAACAATTTAGTTTCCAGTGACTTTTCAAATAGTATGCCCCCCCACCCCAGTTGCCCTTCTCAACCTCACCTACAGTGAGGAGTTTGGAGATAGTCAATCAGAACTGCTGTGAAATGAGCCCTCTTAGCCATGTTTAGTTGGTGACTTTTTCCTCATGCAAAATGGCTGCCCCACCTGGGGCATGGCATGTTCTTTTCTGGAAGGAAGAAGGCACCTGCCATCTGACTGCCTCTGTCTTTTCCAGACGCTCTAACCAGTGACTTTCACTGACTTGTTACTCACCAGAATAATTTTGCATGGCCAACTCCAGGTAACCAGAGAGTTTGGGAAAATTAACACTTTAAAATAATTCCCTGAATGAAATTGGAGTCTACCAACCAGAGAGAAAGAGGAGGCAGAATCCACATGAACAACCTACATTATGAGCCACGGTAAATTCTGTAGGGAAAATCCAATTATAACCCTCATTCCATTCCAAGCATTCAGTTCCTAACACAGTAGAAGGAAAGGTAAGTCAATGTTTATCTATTCCTTTGATTGGGAAAGACTTTAACTTAGGAACATCAGAAAAACACAGCACCTTGGTACGTTATATTGATTTAAACTTTTCATATGTTAAAGAAAACAAAATCTCCTGTATTAAGTTAGGGACAATATGTGCATAACAAATGCAAGAAATGAAAGATTTTATTGTATAACGAGTGCATACATATAAGGACTCAAAGCAAATGGACTAAGGGCAAAACAATACAGCAGGTTACAAACAGATGGAAATAGGTTCAAGCTCATTAACCATTCAAAGAATGTAAATTAAAACAGAACATTTTAAACTAACAAACTAGGGAAGATTTTTAAAACCTAGTGTGCAGTGTGTGTGTAAGATAATAGCGAACCAGGTGCTCTCATACAGTAGATATGTAAATCAGTATAACATTTTCAAATTGCATTTTACTATCCACCTAGAGGCAGCAACCTATTTTAAAAAATTATTATGTGCTATATACTCTACTAAGCATATCCATTCATTCATACAACGTATTATTTCACATCAAATATATATATATGGGACATCCTGCTAGGCTTGTGGCACAGTAATGAACAAGGGACTTAAATATTTATCACATCTTCGCAGCAACCCACTGCAAGAGGAACCATTGTCCCCCGTTTCCTGCACAGACTGAGAGGCAGCAAGGGGTCCGAACATGCCGAGACCTTGCTGTTCCTGCCTGTGGTGGAACCAGGGTCTCGGCCATGCTTCTTCAGTCCGCCCTAGGGTTCTCCTGCTCACACACTGTTGGCCTCTCAGGTGTGGCAAGAGTCCTAACATTACCTGTGGATTTCTGATCCTGAAGTCAATTCTAAGGAAAAAGTAGAAATTAGTGAAACAGCCCTAAGAACAGACATTATCGTTGGCAGTGTTATTTAAGACAATCTCAAGTTGGATACCATTTGAGAATACCATAAGAGAAAAGCTAAGTAATTTAATTAATGCATCTTAACCCTAAAATACAGTGTAACTGTTGGGAAATATGTTTTTAAGGTATATGTAAGAATATGGGGAAAAGCTTGTTTCTATAAAGCTAAGGATTCAAGGATAATAAGATGCATACATTTGTAATTTTATTTATCTGCAAAATCTGTATAAAATTTACTTTAAGAAATTATAACAATATATCTCCATTTTCTTTGTGATAAGAATCTGCTTTATTAATATTTCTCTGTGTTTTAAAATTTTCTAACATTTTATAAGAATCACCTAACTGGAGAAACTATAAACTTTAATGTTACAGTGAAAAAAAATAAAAGTAAATAAATCCCAAACTTGTTAGCTGCAATAGCATAAAGAGATGTATAAAGCTATTTATCTGGCAAAGGAAATGCTATGATTTTAGAAAATTGTGAATTTATGGTCTCTACATTTAACTATGCTTGTAATTTCCTCTAATATGGAAAACTCAAGCACATAATTTGTAATGCTACAATTATAAAATCTGAATGAGAAAGCAATTATTAGTGAAAATGGAAGGAAAATATTTTCTTTGGAGAAAAATGTTGGTGGCTCTAAAGAAGCTAAATTTTAGTGTTTGGCTCTATAATTACTACATGGAATTAGGCCAATCAAGCCATTTGATTAAATGATGGGTTATTTGCGAGCCTGGACGAGCCTGGAACAGTAGAAGGAATACAGTGTGGCTGAATGTTATTTAGACACTAGCAAAGAGTGAGATGGAGGTTAGCAAGTATAGTTTGTGGGGCCCAACATGGTTGCCTATTTTTTGAAAGTATGCTCATTTATAATGAGGGTTGAATTTCAAGATATTTGTACCAAAAAAAAAAAAAAAACAAAAAACCATTCTTCGGGCCCGGCACTGTAGCCTAGCAGCTAAAGTCCTCACCTTGCATGCTCCAGGGTCCCATGTGGGCACTGGTTCTAATTCATGCAGCCCCGCTTCTCATTCAGCTCCCTGCTTGTGGCCTGGGAAGGGAGTCCAGGAGGCCCAAAGCCTTGGGATCCTGCACCCATGTGGGAGAGCCAGAGGAGGCTTCTGGCTTCGGATCCACTCAGCTCCAGCTGTTGTGGTCGCTTGGGGAGTGAATCATCAGGTGGAAGATCTTCCTCTCCATCTCTCCTCTTCTCTGCATATCTGATTTTCCAATAAAAGCAAATAAATCTTTTTTAAAAAGGAAAAAAAATAAAAACAAGTATAGTTTGCAAGATGTAGGACATTCGGTTTTGAAAAATCATGCCAATGGTGATACCCTGTGGGCGATAGGTAAGTGCTAGATCAGCCATGGTTAGTAAGTTAGATCTAAAGGCCATCTGCATGGCAGTGGTTGTGAAGTAATATTGTTTGAAGATGAAACAATTTAGTTACATTTATTGAATGCAAAAAGGTGATCTTAACAAGTTAATGGCAATCTGCACTATTATATTTCAGTATAATTTTGAAGAAAATGACACTGACAGAATGCTTCTTACATATACTACCTCTTAGTGAAGTGCCCAATAAATAGGTGAGTGCTAGGGCCCAGGAGTCAAGCCCGTGTTCTCTCGGCTGTACCTGGGAAGTCTCTGCTGATCATGGGGGATCCTGCGCTCCATTGGACCCGTCAGCACGCTGACACAAAGGCACAGAGCAAGAAGCCCAGCTCCCATAGAGCACAGACATGTTTGCCCACGGCCACCCGGCCCATTGAAGCATTGTTGGATTCGTTTGCCAAGTTTTCTCCTTTCTCAGAGCAGAAATAAATTATGTACAGGCTCTGAGCCCCTCCGAAATGACAGACTTAACCGTAGTAGGATAAGCAGGGGTGCTTCATTACGTTCTTTGGGAAATTAGGAGTTCAAGTGTAATCATATTACAATTTAGTGACACAGATAAATTTAAAATAATAATGAAAAGATTTAGGACGGCATATTTACCAGCTTCAGATTAAACAAATCCCTGCAATAATAAAACAAAATTAACCACAGAATCACTCAGAATATTTTGCAGCTTGGAATCTAGATTTATTCTTTCCTCTGATAGTGTTTAATTTGTTCGGGTACTCTAGTGCCCCTTTAAAAAAGTTATAACTGATATTTTCAGATGACTGTATTAGAATAATTCAATTTCTGAAATGCCATGTGATCAGCTTTATGTTCAGTGAAAAAACACATTGTTAGAGAAAACTGGAAAGAAAGAGTATGCTCGTGAGCAAACCATTACAAGGATTTTTCACAATATCTCAATAGGGTCTAAACAGAGAAAATGTTTAGCTCATTTTGTCTAGGTCAACCATAAAGCAAACATTTCTTGCAGTTTCCTAGGACTTTCTCAAGTGATGCATTTCAAGTATTTGTACTTTATAACAGAGGAAACCTTTTAAAAGGTTCATATCTGAACATCTGAAAAAATGTGATGTGCTGAAACAGAATGAGGACTGCTGAACTAAATGGTAATGTAACTGTGCTTACAATTTATGAACCAAACTGAACAATTTTGAAACATCCAGGCAGCCCCCTCATGCTTCCCTGAGGCCCACCTGCTATTGGTACAGTCCTGAAAAAGGTATCTGGACAAAGCGACTCCTAGTCTGTATGGTATTTTTATGTGATGTTAAAAAGGTTCCCAGACAATCTGTTGGGAACATTGTTGCAATGTGATACTGTCATTAGGAGACACTTTACTGCTGTCGAACAGACATGCATCATAATAAATGCACAAACTCTCAAGGTGAGTGGGACCCCTTTGGACATGGTACTGTTGTGCCATGCATGGCCTGCACAATCATACGGGACATCTGCAAGTAAACCAAAACAGAAATCACCATGGTAACACGTGTCAGTCCCATGAAAAAGCAAACACGTATGTGCTGCAGTAACTCCTGGAAAGCTCCTGCTTGGCAGGTTGGTGGCCTTGGGGTGCTGCGGAAGCAGGGTGTGCACGAGCAGGGAGAGTTCTCGCCCTGATGTTTGCGTTATTGAGAACAAGAGCTTGGCTATCACTCCTTGTATGTCTTCCAGTCAGTTAAAAAGAGCCTACACATTCCAGCCACTTAGCCAAATGGAAAAGATTCTCTGTTTACAGAAAAAACACAAAGCTTGCTTCTTCCCCATCATTAAACAGGCTGGGTACACTTAGAACTTTTCCATGTAGGTGTCCAAGTTAAGGCTATCAGTGACTTTTTGCTTGAAATCTCAGCATTTTAGAAACATTTTGTAGGGCAAGCTGTCCACAGGCCCATTGAAGAAGAATCAAATGCATAAATAGTTTGGGGGTTTTCCATCTTGGAGTTAGGATGTTTATTTAAGAAACTCTAATAAAGAACTCTTTCAAGCCTATGAAAATTGTAGTCAGAATCAAAAGGTGGACTCAGGATTCTGGAAATAACTACTGATGAGAGAGAAGTAGAGAGAGCAAGAGAGAGAGGGAAGGGGGAAGAAAGGAGAGAGAAAATAGCTATTGCTATCAGAAACCTTTGCAGATAGTGTTAATTTCTTCAAACTTTGAAAACCTGTTCCACTGGCAGTAGAGTTCAAAGTGTTCCCCATCGATAGTTACCTTCCCAATGCAGTAGTTGGGCTGGCTCAGGCTGGGTTTCCAAGAGCAAAGGCAGGAGAGAAGCAGGGCCTGTAACACTGCTACAGGGGTTTTCAGTGAAGGGAAACAGGACAAATACCAGTCTGCGGTCCCATGCCAAGAATTTGAGAAGATCTGGCAAGAACAGCTTTGATTTGGAGAGAAGGTTGCACCTCAAAGATTCCAGAAGGTTGCCAAAAATGGATTTTTTTTTTTTAAAAATAGGTTGCCCACAAATGAGAGAGGAGGAGGAGCACCTGAAAGAAGCCAAACTTGTTGGAGACTAACCTTGCCTTTTTTTACTTTCCAAAACCTCTAGGGACAAGAAATCAGACACGAGTGAGGGAAACATATCAGAAAAAGAGAAGGGCATGGGAATGGGTTACACCAAAGGTGCCAAGTTTTCCTCAGAATAAAAATTGGAAGCAGGTGCAAATGATATTTTGATCAGCATGACCAAGCCGGTCAAGCACGTGAAAACAATCTGGTGCTTCAAAAGTTCATGGAAAATGGAATTTAAATCTCATTTTCCATGAACTTTTGGAAGTACCTTCATATATGTAGAAATGTAGTAGCTGTGACTAGCCACCATTAATGACATTCAGCAAATATATTCTAGCTTGTGCTCATAATTATTCTACATAAAAATAACCTTAGGTCAGTAACCCACTGAGGTAGTCTCTTAAATGGTAATGCTTAGAAGGCCACACATACTTGTTTCCACGCATACTTGTTTTCTGTTTCAATGCGGTTTGCCTAGGAGCTATATGTGTGCTGCATCTCTGTCATCATTAACATTTTTTTTTCATTCAGAAATGATGTTAAGTCCTGTAATGTTTAATTAGATTTACAGTCCTCAGTTGAGCATTGGTTATTGTTGTGTAAGTCTCATGACTTACTGTACCTACTGGCTGCATGGACAGGGAGGTAGATAAGAAATTTGCCATGGGAAAATGGGCTTTTTAAAAATTCACACTGATCTTACCTGTTACGATATTTGGCTCATCAGTGTTTTTAGCTGGACCGGTGAGATAACTTCCCCCTTTGCACATAAGGATGGAACGGAATATAAAGTAAAGATTAAGAAATCAGAAATCAGGGCAGTGCTCTTGGGGGGCCCGTAGCCCTAGGCAGAATCCCTGACTACTTCCTGTTGGGGTACACCCTAGAGGACAGGAGGTGATGGCTCAGGTTGTTGCACCCCATGTGAGAGACCTGGTTTGAGTTCCTGCCCCTAACTGGTTCAGCCAGGCATTTGGAGAGTGAACAGTAGATGGGAGATAATCCCTCTGCCCTCCAAATAATTTTTTTTTTTTGAAGAAAAGAAACCAGAAACCTTCCCTCTCGATGTTCATCTTGGTAAGTTCCTGAAAGATAAGGTCAGTGACTCTCAGCCTCGGCTGCACGTCACATTCTAATTTGTAGCTTTTACAAATTTCAATTTTCAGAACAATGGCCCAACCTAGTCAAACTAAAAATTCTTAGACTGCACAGGAACAGCAGCATGTCTAGCTTGCTCTTAGGTGTGTCATTGTAATGCCGATTTTGCCTCAAAGCTAGAGATCTGTTTTTGGCTTGGGGCTGAAAAAGTCATCTCTGGTTTTTTCTCTTTTCTAATGCACCATCTCCTCATTTATTTCGTGCTGTGATCTTTGAATATTACTTAACTTTTTCTCACCTCAAAGGTAGAAGGTTTGCATCCCCAGAATCTGTGCATTCTGGAGGAATTCTGGCTTCTGTCCTCTTAAGGATTTTATTTAGCCAAACCTTCTTGAATGCTTCAGAATGATCAGGGTGGAAATAAAATTTAAGAAATGGAAAGGGGTTCCTAAAAATAGAATACAGTTCATGCATTTCAATTAAGCATGCCTTCATATTTTCCAAGCATTTTTGAACTCTTAAGCATTTTTAATAAGCTCACTTATGAGTCTTATTGAAAGTAAATAAATTACACTTGTTTTCATTAAGGGACGAGATCTTTTTCCATCTTTGCTGGTATTGTTGAAGGAGATGAAAAGGAGTCCAAATCTTGGCCAGGGAATGCCTTATTAGTGACATATTGGCCACAGATGTGCTGGTAGAGCTACGTTTTCTTCCTGTAATTAGTATTTTAAGTGCCCACAAATTACATGCGAATGGCTAACTAACTTGAAAATAGCATGGTATTTGCGAAATCTTCCTTTTTAAGGTATTGTAGGTTTTTTGTAAATGGAAAAGTGACACATCTGTTTGCTAGTTATCCTTTTTAAAAAACACCACCAACCTTTACTTATTGTCACCAGCTCCAAATGTTTTAAGTGAAGCGAAGATACCTGGAGATGATTCCTCTTTGGAGTATAACTGCACGGGCAGAAGGAAATGGTCTCCAGTGACTTGGGTACAGCAGCTGTGAGGAGTTTTTTTTTTTTTTTTAGTCACAGAAAAATCCTAAATGAATTTTAAGGAGAGTATTGACAAGTCACCTATTGGAAAAAGGGTTTAGGATTCTCATGGGGGGAAGTGGTGCTGGCACCAGGTTGTCCATTAAGGTAATAGGTAAATATAATTCCACCTGTAAGACTCTGGCTGTACTGATGTAATGGCAGGAGAAGGCATATTGTGAAGAAAACAGGGACCAAAAAACTAATTGGATGGGCATAAAAATTATGATGACAAGCTAAATATTCATTGTAAGAATTCTACTCTGACAATATAAGAGTAGTTACAATTTCTACTCCCAATGAGAAAACTCGACAAGGGTGCCAGTTCTGGAGGGACCACAGACGCCTTGACTTTTCACCCAGTTTAAGTTGATAAGTGACATCGTTTGGAGTGTTGTGTGAGTTGAGAGTGACACGCAATGGGACCAAAGAGTTAGTGTGATCTGTTTGCAAGAAACACTCAAAAGAATGATATGGCCAGGTTTCCTGATAGTTAAAGTTATTATCTATTTTCATTTTTAATTCTGCAAGAATGTGCAACTTAGCAAGATTTAGTGACCTGATGATTACTTTGACAGGATCTTCTGTTTCTCAACCACAAAGTTATTTGATAATACTGTCAGGAAGACTGTCAGTAGTTAATGATAATCCAATGCTCTCTGGTATCCTGTGTTATTCAGTTTTTTAAATACAAGAAATCATATTATATAGCTTGATAAAACAAACACTTTTAAGTTCTCTTCATTCTCAAGGATACCTTGTCTTCTTGCTTCCCATCTCCCTAGGAAAGTGACAATCTTGGAGGACCCAGATCAGAACATTCACCTGAAAAACCTGTCTCTTCATCAGGCCACCACGGAGGAGGAGGCTCTGAACCTGCTGTTCTTGGGGGACACCAACAGAATGATTGCAGAGGTAATAAGCTTTTCCTACCAGCTGTTTGAACAATACTATTTTTTTTAAAACAAGTAATTTTTTTAAAGATTTGTTTTTATTATTTTTTTATTGGAAAGGCAGATATACAGAGAAGAGAGACAGAGAGGAAGATCTTCCGTCCGATGATTCACTCCCCAAGTGAGCGCAACGGCCAATGCTATGCCGATCCGAAGCCAGGAGCCTCTTCCGGGTCTCCCACTCGGGTGCAGGGTCCCAAGGCTTTGGGCCGTCTTCGACTGCCTTCCCGGGCCACAAGCAGGGAGCTGGAAGGGAAGCAGGGCTGCTGGGATAGAACCGGCACCCATATGGGATCCTGGGCATGCAAGGCGAGGACCTTAACCACTTGCGCCACCGCGCCGGGCCCAAACAATACTATTTTATATTGTATCTTATTTAAGAAGATGAGAATTTTAAGATGCAGCAATGATCCTGAAAATGATCTCATGCATGATTCATGTAGAAAGTCTAGGTCCACACTGAGGAGACTCTCACCAGGGCACCTAGCTAGTGAAGAAACAGGATGGGGACTGGAGCCTCCAGATTCTCAACCACTGCTTTAGCTACTTTATTATGTTACCTTTTTGTTTTCACCTTTTTTTCAGTGTTATGTGAATTGGCTTACAATTGCTCAATGACAAACATTAAAATTTAAAATTTGCAGTTTATTCCTAACATCACATTATCCACATATCAGCACTTGCCTGGATACAAATATATTTTCATTTACTTAGTGATTGTGTATTTATAAAGCATCTAGAAGAACACATGGAACATAAGAAATGTTCTACTATGTTCTTGTTTATGATAATGATCAGAGATTAAGGAATAAAGACAGATTAAGAATTAGCTCATAGGGGCTGGCACAATGGCTCAACGCCCAAATCCTCGCCTTGAAAACACCAGGATTTCAAATGGGTGCTGGTTCATTTCCTGGCTGCTCTACTTCTAGCTCCCTGCTTTTGGCATGGGAAAGCAGTTGAGAACAGCCCAAAGCCTTAGGACCATGCACACACATGGGAGATCCAGAAGAAGCTCCTGGCTCCTTGCTTCGGATTGGTTCAGCTCCTGCCAGTGCAGCCACTTGGGGACTAAACCAGGAGATGGGAGGTCTTTCTGTTTCTCCTTTCTGTGAATTTGCCTTTCCAATAAAAAAAAATCTTTAAGAATTAGTTCATACTGATGAAAGACACCATGTCCTACTAAGTGGTATTCATTCATACAGAATTTAGTAGGGTCCTGCTCAGTATGGCTCTAAGAGAGAGAGGGAGAGAGAGAGAGCAGTAGGTTCATGAATGCTATTGGAAAGCACACAGAGGAAGCTGTCTTTGCTTCAGCACTAGTTGTCTACCCCCTACGGGGGTAATTAATCCCTGGAGAAGTAGATCTTGTCCTTGCTGATCCCATTCCCTTTCCAAAAAGATTTATTTATTTACTTTACTTTAAATGTAGAGTTAGAGAGAGAGAGAGAGAGAGAGAGAGAGAGAGAGAGACAGAAAGACAGAGAGAGAACACTTCCATCTGCTGGTTCAGACCCCAAATGGTTTCAGTAGTCAGGGCTGGGCCAGACTGAAGCCAGGGGCTTCCTCCGGGTCTCCTACCTGTGCTGGGGCCCAAGCACTTGGGCCATCAACTGCTACTTTCCTGGGCACATTAACAGGGAACTGGATCAGAAGTAGAGCATCCAGGACTTGAACTGGTGCCATGTGGGATGCCAGCATTGCACGCAGAGGTTTAACCCTCTCTGCCCATTCCGACATCTTGAATGAGTTAAGAAAATACTCTGATCCGTCTCATCTGGATCACCACCAGAGGGGAAAAGCTGGGCCATTTTCTTTATGCATACTCTCAGACAGTTGTTTCATAATGTTTCAAGTAACTCCTTTTGTGATGCTTACCAGTCACATTTGGCCATTTTACAAACTTGTGTAGATCTTTCAAATGTCTAATAATAGTATCACAAAGAGCTGAAACCTAAAGAGGTCCAATTCTGACAGTACTGATTGTGTCTAGTTCTTGCATAGTTTGCTCATTTTACCTGAGTGAAGTCTTTTTTTTTTTTTCCTATACTTCGTTTTTTTTTTTTCTGTAATAATCAAGCTGCTTTGTGATAATGAGACCCTCCTCAACAGACATAGCCTTGGGAAGACTCCATAACATCGCTGCTTCTCATTTTGCAGATGGAAACTGGGGCTGCAGGAGTTAGACTGCTTGCCCCAGGTCACGCAACTATTAGTGACAGTTAGGTCCAGCCTGACTTAGAAAGAAATGTCACTTATTTACACCACATTTGACAAGTGCAGTTATCAAATTGACATAGGTCCAGATTTTCAAGCAAGTCTACATTTCTGAGTTATTTAAAAAGCATACCAAGTACCTAACCTTAGAGTTTATCTTTTCGACTCAATGGCAGCAAATGCCAAAAAATATAAATGAAAAATCACTGTCAACCCCTGAAAATTCTTTATTATTCACAGTCTGTAAAAAAGCATGTTTTGGATTACAACCTAGCTGTCAGAATGTAATTTGTCAGCATAGAATGAGCTTACCAGGATAAAAAGAACACACCAATCATTTTTTTTAAGAAAACGAGGTTCCCAATTTCCCATTTACACAGAGAAATCCAGAAGTCACCATGGTAACTAGAAAAACATTTGCAAAACAAAGTCTAAATATGTGGGACACAAAGTGGAGTGCGCTTGCCTTTGGTGTTCTTTAAGCATAGCCAACATTTTAAGGAAAAGTTATTAAGAGGCGCTTCATCCCCTTCTTATTTATTCAGAACTCTTAAATAATTTCTGTAATCCTACCAATGTTTTGAATAAAACCCGATTACGTCCTTAGGGTAAATTATTTTTTGGAAGTTGAATCGCTGGGCCAAAGAGAGAAAATATTGTAAAAACTGAACTGTGAATGACCTAGCATCAAAACCCACCAGAATGGAGAAGAACTGGATATCTTTTTGTCCTTTAGTTGAAGTGCTTCTGTCAAATGATAAAACCTAACTGAACCAGACATTGTCGTATTTGCTTATCAGACAGTGTACAGTCCCATTCCTGGAATTCTCTATCCCTACCTTGAAGGTTCTGACCTGCCCTACCTGTGTTCAAGTTTGATTAGAGGGATCCCACGTTAAAATACTCTGTTTTGGAGGTCCCATTTCTGGTCAGTGGACGCACGATTTCTACAGTGGAGCCAAAGTAAAATGCATTTGAGGATTTTAAATTTGCTAAAGCTAATGCTGGGCATACTTGAGGTTTACTCTTCAGAAGGCTGATTGAACAGATCCATATTCTGTACCCTTGTCATCAGCACACACATCCAAAGTCCTACCAATATGTTAGGTTCAAACACAAACAAAGCCGACTTGTGTCAGTGTACATGTCTTGTTTTGTTCATGGCTTCTATTTGTTTATTCTGTTGGAATGTGAGGTAGGCTTTATTGACTTGTTGGCTCTGTGAGGGCTATAGTTTTTTTGTTATATATCTGACTGAGCCTAGAAGTAGAACCAGATGTATAGTCCCCACTCAGGAAATAATTATTGAATTAATGAACACTAGAGATAATGTTTTTATTTTTGTTACATATTTAGCAAATATTTTCTCTTTTTATATACTTTCTTTTGTTTTTTTTTAATATAAGTCAAGTTTTTTTATCTTATGGTATTCTCTTTGAGGTCATTTGCTTAGAATTACAAAGGTTCATTGATGAATAATTCTAATGATTTGAAAGTGATTTGTTGTTTTGTATTGAAATTCGGTGCTCAGTGGCATCTACCCCATTGTTCCCGTAGTGATCTGGGGCAGGGAAAGGACTGGTCATCATTAGGTTAGAATAGGTTTGTTGATTTTAAAATTATAAGTTGATAAATTAGAGTTGTGTATATTTATGGGGTAAAAAATGATGTTATAGTTTATGACGCGAATGCTGAATACTTACTTCATACTAATTAACATCTTCACCATTTAAAATACTTGGCGTTTTTGTTGTTGTTGTTGAGAAATGGATCTTTTAAGAGGTTTATGGAGCATAAAGATTTTACCAGAATTTTGAAAAAGGCTATGCCAAATTATTAAATCAGATTTAATTTTTAGCCCTCTCTCTAAAAATACTCTGCACTGGTAGGTATGCTGTTTAAATGTTCAAGTTAAAGAGTCCTAAGGCTGCTCACAGTCAAAAGTTAGGCTAACATTTATGGTATGAGGCCCCCACTAAATATATATGGGAAGGTTCTATTCTGTAATACCTTAAAATGTAGACTGTAGTTTCTTCAGAAGTAATTAAGTTAAAATTAAGTCATCAGGGCAGACCCTAATCCAAAAGATTCGAGTATTTATAACTGGGGGGGAGGGAACTTGGAGAAAAGCTGGGAGGATATATAGGGAAGATGCTGTGTGAACATGAAAACACTCAGTTTCATGTACTGGAATAGTTCCCTGACCCCCAACCCAACCAGAGCCCTCAGAAGGAAGCAGCTCTGCCAACTCTTGCCTTTTCGGCTTATTGCCTTCAGAACTGTGAGATAAGACACTTCTGTAGTTAAATCTGACCATTTTATAGTACTGTGTTATAGCAGCCCAAGCAAATTGATAGCCAGGTGATCTCATAAGTAACTTTTCATGCAATGGCATCTGGCAGAGCTCTTGACCTTGGAGGATTCAGGAGCAATAACATGTTATTTCTAGTATTCAGTGTTGCCTGTGAAAGCGCTTGGAGGGGGACCTTTGATGAGCAGAGTGCTCTGTACTCGTGCTGGGAAAGCCTGCTGCTGAGTGTCATGCTTTTTTTTCCATCTGGTTTCCTCCCAAAAGTGAACCAGCAGCTAACTTCCTCCAGTACATGTTGGTCTTTTCTGGAGTTTTCACCATCATCCCCCTTCACAGCCTGTTAGTGCTGAGGGGCTGGGGCTTTGGAGAGCTCCATCATGACTCCCGACTCCACCTCTTGCCAAGTTTGGACAAGTCACTGAGCCAGTCTCTTCTGCATTTTCTGACCTGCAAAATAGGTATTGGATAATTGCCTTTCAAGGGAAAAATATGAATGAAATGACCTTTGACAAGATCCTAGAGATCTCAGCTGGCAGCAATTTCTTTGTCTTGTTCATTTCTGTTCTCTCGTTACCTGGCAGCCAGTAGGTGATTGGTCATTAATTAATTGTTTGTTGAACTGATGGGACAAGGAGACCCAGTAATTTCAGGCTATAAGATGTGTAGTCTTGGGCCTTAAACTGAAATGAATTTTATAGTATACTGTACCTATTGGGGAGTACAGAGAGTTACACACTTCAACTCTTTAAAAAAAAGAAAATCAAACTGGCAATAGTCCAGACCTTTTGGAAGAGGTAACTTTCCAAATAATCAACCTACCAATAAACTTTATGGAAGCTCAAAATCGTTTTCCCAAGAGCTATTAAGCAGTCTTTATATCTAATTCTTTGCTAAAAATAAAGAACATACTAGATTCATCTAGGTTATACTGATATACTCTGTAAGCTCTCAGGCTTTGCACATTCACAAACTTTTGGAGTGAGTTGTCTGACCTTGTAGAGGTTTGAGTGGCATTCATGGGTTAATGCTGGAGTTACACAAATGGCTGTCTGGGGACACATTGTCTACTAACATGAGGATAGCACAGGAAGAAAAGAGCAGCTTCACTGTGTTAACACTGCTCTAAGCGCTGATCCCTTGGTGTGGTGTGAGTGGAAAGGAGGGGCGTTTCAGTTACAGTTTGTGTTCTAAAACTATGCTGCGCTGGGCAATTAGAAGAATGCTGACTGAGACAATCTTATAGCTTTTTTATTTGCAAGATATATTTGTTGTATATAATTAGCAAACTTATCTCAGAATTTGTATGCTTGGGAAAAGAAAAATACACAGCAGTTACAAAACATAGTGACCCTGGGCTTTCTAGGATAAGGATAGAATTCA
Source organism: Ochotona curzoniae (assembly GCF_017591425.1). NCBI lineage: Eukaryota > Metazoa > Chordata > Mammalia > Lagomorpha > Ochotonidae > Ochotona > Ochotona curzoniae. Next base: position 5,328,535 of record NW_024466004.1, on the reverse strand, counting down.
TCTATTAAAAGGTCCCAGTAGGTGCTAGAAGCCTTGGCAAAAGATGAGTCAACACTTATGTCCTCTTAAGCAATAGGTGTGTCTAAAAGGTAAAAGAGGAAATAAACTAAATTTTCTAGCACTTTCTAGATGCTGGGCATTTCTTTCCACTTCTCACATTTTACTTTTGAGCCATAGGAGAAATATCCAGTGTATTTGAAATAGTACTTCTGTGTTACAACACAGTTTTCATTCTGTTCCATTCTAACCCAGTTTAGTGGTTTTACACGGATCGTGAGTTTTGCATTCTGAAACAGTGATTAAAGTGGTCTGGGAATAGCCATTATTACATATCTGTGATGTGCCTATTCTGTACACATGGTTGGGACAGCACAGTCTTTTGGGCTGTGAAAATTTAGTCACAGAATTCCTTCCAATCTTTAAAAAATCTCATCTGTGGCTAAATGTTGCAGTAAAAAGTCACTTCTATTCCCTGATATTGGAATCCAGCAACAACAGCAACAGAAAATGAAAAATAGAGGGGAAGGAAAAGCCATCTTTTCAGTGAAACAAGGAAATAGCCATAACCTCAAGCCATGAGGACACCTGCCAAATACTGTGAAATCTGAATTATGATGAGGGAGGGTGCTGAGAGCCAGCACATATGTCCTCCAACCTCAGGCAGGATCGAGTTTCCGTTAAAGAAAGGGTCACCATTCTCAGACGCAAATCCAATGATCTCTTGGTTAGGGTGATGAGATCTAAAAGCATAGGCAAGAGTAGAAGAAGAATCTGGGACTATTTTATGGATATTCATGCTATACTTTAGAGAGTGGATCTAAAGAAGAACCCTTAAACATAGGCCCTTTTTATTGTCAGTGGTTTAGGCTTATGCCAAGAAAGATGTCCTTTAGTAGGGTTCAGGGACTTGGTAATTGAAGACATTCATGCAAAATCTTGAGAAAAGCTTATGCTCTTAAAGTGAAGCATATAACAAATGTAATATGAAAATATTCCCCTCACCTGTGCCCTAGACTTCTCTTTAAGAAGAGGTGAATTTGTTCAAGGATTACATTATCAGAAAGCAAACAGACCAAGGCCTATCCTTACATATAGCCTCGATGCCAAGGCTAAAAGAAGCATATATTTGAAGGGTTGACCACAGCAGGGAGCAGAGGACATGTTCTTTATAATCTTAAGTGTGTTACCTAAATGCAATCTTTGCTTTAAAACACTGGCTCAAGACTGTAGGTTTTGTTTTGTTTTGTTTTGTTTTGTTTTAATCATTATGAGAGAAGAAAAGCAAACATGAAGAATATGGACAAGAGAAATTAAAGAGAAAAAAGCCATTAAAAGAGATGAACATACCATTAGAAGTGAAAAAGAAGGAGGAACAAGAAAAGAAATTGGAGGTCAAAGTGAGGACGAGACAGTGGAGGAAGAAATGTGGCTGAAAAATGACCAAGAATGTAAACATCATGAGAGAAGCTGACACTTAGAAGAGAGATCAACTTAGGCATACTTAGGAGACTGACACAAGAATAAAGTAAAAAAAAAAAAAAGACAATGGGGAAAATTGAATTAGAGAGAAAGAGGAAAGTTTCCTAAAAGTTAGAATCATCTGAATCTGCAGATGAGAAAGGACATACCAGGTCAAAGGAAAAAGCTGAAAGAACTCAACTCTGAGACTAATGCCATCTGCCACTAAATTCCAAAACTAAATAAAGAGCCCTAGGGCAACAGTCAGAAAATACAACTATGAATGAAAATAAAATAGATTGTTCTGAGACTTTTCCATAGCACCACTCAGTGCCAGAAAACACTGCAACTTCTAGAATAAGCTCTTAAGTTCTAAAGCAAGGATGATGCATGTCTTAATAATTGTCTACTCAGCCAAATGGTCAGTATGTCTTCAGAAAACAATAGCAAGAGGTCAATATTTTTAAAGCATGTATAAATTCAAGAGGTAAGCACACAGATACTGTGTAAAACTTGTTTGATAATGAAACTTAACCAAGAGGTAATCAAAGAACTCGGAGAGAAACGTTGGTCACAGCACAATGGGAATCATTAAATCCCTTCAAATGTATGCCTAGAAGTCATCAGTGTGCAATAGATTCTCTGTAAGAAATTTCAGTTAGGAAAGGGGGAAGATGTATATGAAAACTCACTTCCTTATATATCATAATAAGAAACAAATAGGTATAATTTACATAGCATACACATTCATATTTTAATAATTATGTCGGGGACAGCACCATGGCTCAACAGTTTAATCCAGCTGCTCTATTTCCCATCCAGCTCTGCTTATTGCCTAGGAAAGCAATGAAGGAAAGCCCAGGTCCTTGGAACCCTACACCTACATAGGAGACCTAGAAGAGGTTCCTGGCTCCTTGCTTTGGATTGGCACAGCTTTGGCTGTCATGGCTTTTTGGGGAATGAAAAATAGACAAAAGATCTTTTTCTCTGTCTCTCTTTCTCTGTATAAATCTGCCTTTCTAATTAAAATAAATAAATCCTTAAAAAAATTAAATAATTGTGTCAACTATATAATCTAGAAAGCAAAATCCCTTAAGTGCTTTCTGTGTTTTTCTTATTTTTCACTGTTTTATTTTGTTTGTTTGAAAGAGCCTTTGTGCCATTTGGGAAATGAACAACTGGATGGAAAACATTTCTCTCCTCTCCTATCTTCATCTCCTCTCTCTCCTTTCCTTTACACTGTTACTTGGGAGGGACCCAAGTACCTGAGCCATCACTTGCTGCCTCCTAAAGTGTCTATTAGTATGGAACTGAATCAGAAGTAGAGTTGGAACTCGCAGCCAGGCGCTCTGATATGGGTTGTAGGCATATGTGGGATATGGAATATATAACCACTATACATAACCACTATACCAAATGCTTGGGGAAGGGGGTGTCAATGTGTTTCTTCCTAACTCAATCTTCCCAGCTGGATGCCAGCTTATAAATGTCTTGGAAAATGCTGTCTTTGAGACTTAGCATCGTGTGATACAGAGCAAAGCGGGGATAGGGTGGGAGCAGGAAATAAATGGGAAGGTTTAGACATCTGGAAATACCCTGATTAAAACTATTTCTGAGATCATAACTTAGATACATTGTGGTGTGTCTCATCTTGCAAATCAAAAATACACTCTTCTCAGTAGCCTAGTGGTTAAAGTCCTCACTTGCATGTGCCAGGATCCCATATGGGCACTGGTTTCTGTCCCAGCTGCCCCTTCTAGCTCCCTGCTTGTGGCCTGGGAAAGCAGTAGAGGACAGCCCAAAGCCTTGGGATCCTGCACCCATTGGGGAGAACCAGAAGAATCTCCTGGTTCCTGGCTTTGGATTGACTCAGCTTTGGCCATTGTGACCACTTGAGGAGCAAATGAGCAGATGGAAGATCTTTCTGTTTCTCCTTCTCTTGTAAATCTTCATTTCCAATAAAATAAATAAATATTTTTAAAAACACTTTCTGGAAGAAACTGGTATAAAGTCAATTTTGGCCGTTAGGGTGCTTTTTAGCCCATGTAAATATCAACAAATAAGGTTATTATATTTTGGGTAATGCTATTTCAAGTCTTGTCAATTCCGATAGCATAAGATCTTCATAGCCACATAGAGAACTGTAGCATCTTAAAAAATATGGAGAAATGTCATTGAACTGTGCAGTGGAGCAAAATAACACACCTGGCATCCAACATCTGTTCTTCCAGAGTCCTTCCCTCAGTAACCCCACTGTGACAGACTTTGTCTCCAAATTCATGTTTGCTTCTGGTCTGGAAGTCCAAACTCAAGCACCGGGAGATATTACAATCCAGTTTAATGGGATACATTTCTTTCATGGGAATAAAAGTATGAAAATATCTATCCAGATTCTGCTTGGTATATTATCACTATCAGTATTCTAGTTGTCAATGCGCAAGAGAGTAAAGCAGTAAACTCATTTTAAAAGATGAAAAATGGATGTGCTAGGCCACTGTGCTTTCTTTCTACCACGGGGGACTGAATGTAAACTTTTTGCACTCAAGAAAGAAAAATGAAGGCAGGAAAGAGGTGGTGTTTAGTTTCACTTGTTCAGAGAGCAGACCTTCAACTGGTGAGGATATGATATTCGTCCAGGGTGACAGTAGAATAGAATTCCAACTGGAGGTTAGTACAGTGCCTTCTCACTTGCCACATGTGTTGCCACTTTTCAGACTTAGATTTGGGTATATAAATGTGTTGGGATTTGATTTATTTTTAAAGATTTATTTATTTTTATTGGAAAGGTGGATATACATAGAGGAGGAGGAGAAATAGAGAGGAAGATCTTCCTTCCGATAGTTCACTCCTCAAGTGGCCGCAATGGCTTGAGCTGAGCCAATCCGAAGCCGGGAGTCAGGAGCTCTTCCTGGTCTCCCACGTGGGAGAGGGTCCCAACGATTTGGGCCACTAGCAGGGAGCTGGATGGGAAGCAGGGCTGGCAGGATTAGAACTGGCAACCATATGGGATCCTGGGGTGCGCAAGGTGAGGACCTTAACCACTGCATCACAGTGCCAGGCCAGGGTTGATTTTTGAAATCCTGGAAAAATGAAGCACAGGGAAGCTATCTTCTGGATCTTGACATTCAACAACATCATCATTGACTCTGACATTCTGTTTTTCAAAAAGCATATTAACTCAGCCAATCAGTCTTTGAGGATGTGAAAATTGAAAGCCATCAAATGGCTTACAAACTAGTTCAGAGGATATATGATAAAAGTGGATTTATTAAACTGTCCTTATTAGAAATGTGAATTATAATGGCCAGAACTTTCTCATTAAATGTTCCAGATTGCCCCTAAAGTTTATTTTTTAAAGTTTTAAATGAAATCAGCATGCCTAATCTATTTTTTTTCTCCCACAAAACCACTTAGACAATATGCTGGATAAGAAAAAGACCTAGGGTCCTGTCACTGGATAAAATTGCCTTGGTATCTTTTGTAAAAGGCAAGTAACTGATGAAAAGAAAAAGCTGAAAGGAAAGAGAAGTTCAGGACCCTTATTTCTGATAGAGGGCTCTCCAGATGGATACGCAATTGCTCAGTAGTGTGATCTGACGCAACCCTGGGTTGTCTAAAAAGTTGTGAGCTAGACCTCTGCCTTTGGTCAGGCTTCAGTCTGCAGGCTGAGGTGGAGTACTTCAGAGGCACCGTGGGTCTCTTCATCCAATCTGTTTACTATGGCAGGCTCCAGATTAAGAAATCAGTTAATCAATGGCGATAAATAGTTAATCCTTAGTAGTTTAGGGTGAGATTTAACCCACAAGGCTGATATGGCAGCTTAGAAAGCATTTTGGAAACCCCCTGGAGTTTATGTTTTCAGACATGGATTTGTAACAAAGAAGCAGAGGGAACAGATCAAGTAGGTGGTCAGTTAGAAGGGCCATCAACCAAGGTGGCATTGACATGGAGAACCAGAGTATGTTCTGTGGTTTTGCTGCTGTTGTACTCAGGTCATTTGTTTTACAGAGTCTGAGGAACGCACATTACCATGTTCCATTCAACCTAAAAAAAAGTTTTCCATCGCCTGTTGTAAAGTACTAGAAATTCTCATTAATTTATTTCACTCCCAAAATAGCAGAGTAACAAGGAAAAAAATGATTTTGCTATATGGAAATAGAATAACTGTTTTAAGTTATGACAAGAAGTAAGTGAGCACTCAAAGAATCCTAGAAAAACAGTAGTGTAATATGAAAGGTTATTTGAGTCATTGAAAGCTGTATTAATTATCTGCAATCATTTTTGGAAGGGATTGGAAACACATGAGTTTAAAAACAGAAAAAAATCAACTTAAAAAATAGTGTATTGTTGGAAACACTAAAAGAACATATTTCACTTATAGAATCTTTCCTCCCAAACCTTAAAAATGTCCATATACACACATGAACACAGAAAATATTCATCCTTCTTCTTTTCAAATGCAGCTTTCAACCCAGGAGTGTCTTCTACTCTGTTGAAAATCAGGTTTGTTCGATGAAATAATTGTTTACTGAGGGCTGGTAGCTGAGCTAGGGCCAGTAAAGAGTTCAAGAGCAGAAGGTTAAAGAGAGAAGGGGCTTTTGCACTGTCCCCCAGTCTTCAAGGCAGGCATTGGGTTTTCTTGGAGCTTAATTCTGTATCATGTAAAAGTGCTCTACAATAGCAGTTTCAAACACAGTTCCCACAATCATGCTGCAGGTTTAAGCCCTGCTGCTCAGGACATTTTGGAGCCACTGTTGTGTGTTAGGATAATTTCTGAGTCATCTTTCACAGATATACCACACTCTGTTTACAAAACACAAAATCAGCTGGCCATCAAACACTCATTGGCAACAGGCAGGATCATACCAGACACTTCCCTAGCCTCTGAAGCAAATCATTCATGGCAATGTCATGATTTTGCTAATGATAAACACTTGGGCGTTTATATGGGTCAGCCTATCCTCTGGATTGTTCCAGGATTTGGATATCAGTGATAGAGACTACGATTTGCAGAAATGTTAAATGTCCTTTCTGAATTCCATAGCTCAAGCCAGCTGGGAGTGGTCCAAGGAAGTTCATGACAATAGTTGAATTTTGAGTATGTCCATCGGGGGAGGAGAGGTGACAGACAAGAGCACATTCTAGGCAAGAGCAAAGGTAATTGAAGATGTAGAAGGTAGTGGTTTGGAGCTCTGCAATCGGACACAACAAGGAAAAACCCAAAGCAGGTAGAGAGACTTAAGTCTTCCCAGCTGTTTCAAATAGTTCTAATTTTTAGACTCAAGTGAACTTTACACCATGGACTTACAAGGCTTGCTGATGGACTCTCGGAATGATTTGGAGAGCTGTTTTTAGAAATTACAAAATGAACGTAGAGATGCCAGAAAGTGAGAAATGAGAAAAAGTCAACAATTAAAAAAAGAGAGAAACAAACCCATTTTTAGAACTTCTATGATCTGCTAGGGTTTCCATGATGACCAAGACACAGTTGCTGCTCTCATGGTACTCAAAGTCTAGGTAAAAGCCTTCATAAAGGAGGTGACCTTTTCAAATGGGTGGGCCTTCAGTGAAAAGGAAACTTGCTCTATACTGGAGATAAGATGGAAGAAGAAGGATTTTCTAAGAAGGAAACCAAATTCAGAAAATGGAAAGAATGTTTTTGATGCCAAACCTTGGGGAAAAAAAGAGAGAGGAGAGAAGAGGAGAGGAGAGGAGAGGAGAGGAGAGGAGAGAAGAGGAGAAGGGAGGAGAGGGGAGGAGGGGAGGGCAGGCGGGGGGAGGGGAGGGGAGGGGAGGGAGGAGAGGAGAGGAGAGGAGAGGAGAGGAGAGGAGGAGAGGAGGGAGAGGAGAGGAGAGGAGAGGAGAGGAGAGGAGAGGAGAGGAGAGGAGAGGAGAGGAGAGGAGAGGAGAGGAGAGGAGAGGAGAGGAGAGGAGAGGAGAAGAGCCAACATTGTGGCATAGCACGTAGAGCAACTGCCTGAAATGCCAGCATCTCTAATGGCTTCAAGTCCCAGCTGCTCCACTTCCAATCTAGTTCCCTACTAGTGGCCTGGTGAAAGCAATGAAAAATGGTCCAAGTACTTGGGCCCCTTACAAGAGCTCCTTACTCTTGGCTTTGGTCTGTTTGAACTCTAACTATTGCAGCTATTTGTGGTGTGAACCAGCAGACAGAAAATAAATGTCTCTCTCTTCCCTCCTCTCTATCACTCTGATTTTCAAATAAATAAATCTTACTAGAAAAATAAAGTGATGAAGGATTATTATTGAATAATGGAGCCTGGCACGGTGGCCTAGCGGCTAAAGTCCTCACCTGGATCCCAAATGGATGCTGATTCATGTCCTGCAGCCCCGCTTCCCATCCAGCTCCCTGCTTGTGGCCTGAGAACACAGTCAAGTATGGTCCAAAACTTTGGGACCCTGCACCCACGTGGGAGATCTGGAAGAGGCTCCTGACTCCTAGCTTCGGATTAGCTCAGCTCTGGCTGCTGCAGTCACTTGGGGAGTGAATCAATGAACAGAAGATCTTCCTCTCTGTCTCTCCTCCTCTCTGTATATATCTGAATTTCCAATAAAAATAAACAAATCTTTTTAAAAAATGGCTGGTAGCCACTAAAAAAGAGTCAACATTGATTCATCTTAAATTAATTTTACTCATTTTTCTGATAGTATTACAAAAATTGACACATAGAATTTAATTTAGATAATAAAGTCTCAAAAATAGCCTTTTGGATATAACGAGAAATTGAAGGAATCTGAAAGACTGAAGCCAATTGGAAAATATTCACAAGTATTATCCAGCGGGACCAAGAGCAGAGGTGGTCTCCCTGGAATGTTGCTGTTCTGCCCAACTCTACAGAAGACTTCCATTTGTAGATATGACGATGCTGAAAAACCAAATATCCCAAAGATGGTAATGTTGAGGTAATAACAAGGCAAATGCAGTAACTCAGATGAGAGGTGACATGGAGTAGAGGTACAGAGTAGTGTAAATCCAACAAGAGGAGGATGAAGTGAATTTCCATCCATGGGGAGGGAACGTGATGTGGTTGTTTTGGGAAATATCATGTTCAAGATGCTGACAAGGTATTTGGGGGTAAATTATTAGTTTAGTTGTTGGATAGTCTACTCTGATGTACAGAGAACCTGAGCAGGAAATAAAGCCATGGGAGGCTTCTGAGCAGAGTGAATGTCAACATCATTAATCTGTTCATTTACAATTCACAGACCACTCAGTTGGGATGTAACAAAATTGCGGTGGGCCTAGAGTGAAGGCTCAGTGACTAAATGCTCACCCTGCAAGTTCCAGGATCCCATAGGATTATGCCAATTCATGTCTTGGCTGCTGTACTTCCAATCCAGCTCCCTGCTTATCACCTGAGAAAGCAGTCAAGGATGGCCCAAAGCCATGGGACTCTGCACCTGTGTGGGAGACCCAAAAGAAGTTCCTAGCTCCTTGCTTCATATCAACTCAGCTTAGCCATTGTGGACATTTGGGGAGTGAACCAGTAAATGGAGGATCTTTCTATCCTCTCTGTAAATTTGATCTGCCTTCCCAATAAAAATAAATAAATAAAACAAAACAACTGCAGCAAAGCAGCTGTTACAGTTGCATGTCAGGGGACTTGCCTAAGCTTTTGATGCTAGCAAATGATAGAAGCAGATTTGATACCAGAGCACTGATACAGAAATTAGAAGACTTTTTAAATGTGCTGGCTTTTGTTGTTGTTGTTGTTGTTGTTGTGTTTTGCTTTTATTTGTTTTGTTTTGTTTTTATGATACTAGGATCCTAGACAGTGAGGATTGAAGCTGTAGGTGACTGTCCAAGGAGAAGTAGTATGATGACCATAGCTTAGACACACCTATTTCAGAGACTGGAGGGAAGAAGGCACCTTAAAGGAAAAGAAGGAGAGCTGCTGGAAAGGAGAGCCCGTCCGTGAAGCGTGTTTTCAGAGCACGGAGAACTTCCAGGACAAGGGAGTGCCTGGCCCTGGCAGATGTTACCTGAAGGTTTGGGATGCTCAGTGCCCCGGGGGGTGGGAGGGAAGTCTTCCTTTACTGTAGGCTGTGCTTCTCTCTCACATCACGTTTACTGTTATTTCACACATTTCGGCTTTAGCCCCTGATTAGATTATAAGTTCCTCAAGAGCAAGTTTGAGTCTTCCCTTCTTATCTGCACTGCCTAGGCCGTGCTGATGGTCTGATAAGAAATGTGAATGCTCTCAGCACACAGATGATGAATCATCCCTGGACTGCTTCCAGAGGCACAGTCCATGGTGCCAGAAACACATTTAAAATGTGTGTTTCCATTTGAATGACTATGATGAAACGTTTGGTGCCATCTGTTCCAAGGCAGTCTCAGAAACATTCTAACACACTTTTACCTTTAAAAGGACAAACATTGGGGCCTGCCCAAGAGACAAGAAGAACAGACACCGGTACATCCAACCACACTTAAACAGCTGCACATTGAGAATGTTTTTGAGGCTTACGAAATTTTTATCTGGGAGAACACCGACCACTACTTCATGCCGAAAATATTTATGAGACAGCACAAAGCTAGTCATGCACTCCTGCAGCACTTTAATTACCGACTCCAGATATAGAACTTGAGTTTTTGTGTAGAATCTCGTATTCCTTTGAAATGGGTACATTTTTCCAATATGTGTTAGTGATCCACGTTTTCTTGTGGTTTCATGAGATCAGGATTGAAGCTGAAGACAGCTCCCCAGAGCAGTCTCCATGTTATTCATTTATGTCAGTTGTTAATTTGTCTGTTGCTGCAGTACTTGAGGATTTATTGTTGTGTGAATATAAGAGTGAAATGAAACCCATGTTTAAGTTCTGCAAATAACTTACAGTCACTTCCAAAACACCTCAACTTAGATTCTAAATTTGACTTTGCGGTTTTACATGCACAGTTATTTGCTGATCCACTTTAGCACGCAAAATCACACACTGCCTAGCTTTGGATATAGTTACTGTGGCAGAAAGTAATGGGTCGAATTTTCAGCCTGTTTAACTCACTAGCTACATCATCATCACCCAAGCCATGCCAGCATTCTGACATCTGTGTATTTGCAAGCTGGTGTCAATCAATGATGGTGTGTATCAAGAATTTATATGTAAAGAAAGAATTTCTGGCTGAAATAGCATCCAGATACGTTATCCCTGACTGAATGCATGTGTATCCATATTGAAATTCGTTGGTTAAATCCCATTTCTCACAGGTGGAACCCTGAATGTATTTATTCATATAAATATTCATTTTGAGTTTCTTTAGAGTTTCATTGTTTGAGAAGACGATACTGCTAGCTCATCACTTACATCTTGGCTCAGGTTCAGTTCTTTCTTGCAACTAACTAAATAAATAAATAAAAACAAAAAAGGACGGAGAATAATGTGACCGATTCTCATGGTTTTACAACCCCCAACTTTGATTCTGTTGATTACAAAATAAAATAAGAGTATTGCGGGTAAAGCAGAAGTACCTAGATTGGCTATTTACTTCCATCCCTCACAATGGGAACCACTGTCAATAATTTGTAGACCCTTCTTTGATCTGGCTGCTCCACTTCCCACCCAGCTCCCCTGTTTGTGCTGGGGAGGTAGAGGAGGAGGTAGAGGAGGATGGGGAGGTAGAGGAGGATAGCCCAAATTTTTGGGACCCTGAACCCACATGGGAGACCCAGGAGAGACTCCTGGCTTTGGGTCAGCTCAACTCCAGCCATTGCAGTCACAGTGAGTGAACCAATGGATGAAGGATCTTTCTCACTGTGAATCTGTCTTTCCAATAAAAGTGGGTGAATCTTTATAAAAAAAAATCCACTTTTTTATTATTATGTTTACATAGTTGATTAGGGTGGGAAGGGACAAGAATTAGGGGAAAGTGAATGAGACTATTGTTTCCGCATTTTCTTTTTCTTCTTCCTGTATGGAGTGAGGGAGGAGACAGGGGGCGAAGCCACATCCAACCTCCTAACTGCCTCAGTATTAGGGGAGGGGGAACAGACACCCGATGTCCAAAACACTTTTACTAACCTAAGTTATAGCTCCATGAACAATTAATTATAGTGCTTTATTTAAAAAAATATGCTATATAAATTCTGTCATAACATTCATATCATTCCTCAACTTGCTATTTTGCTCGCATTCTATTTTAGAAATCTATCCATGCTAATCTATCCAAAAATTGCCTCATTTTAACTTCCCTATAGTTTGGATTATCTCAATTTATTAGTTTTTTGCTATCACCAGACGTCCAGTTGAGTTGTACAGCCTACAGCAACTTCCTGCTGTTCCAGATAGCATGGCAGTAAATGTCCTTGTGCATGTCTCACAGTGGTGCACCTGCCCAAGCGTTCTCTCTAGGAAATTATGCCTTTTGTGGGATAGGGCTAACAGTTTTGCCACATATTGTTAAATTTCATACTTCTAAATTTATATTCCCACAAGGAGTATATGTAAGTTTCCACTTCCTTATGCCCTCAACAACATCTGTTGTGTTAGACTTAACTTCTTTTTTTTAATGTTGCCAATCTGATGGGTGTAAAATGGTTTAATTTTAAGATTGTAAGTTATATGGTCCTGATTATGGATGAGTTTTAGATTTTTTTCCCTTGCTCTTTAAAAGATGCATGTTATTCAGCAGCAGTATTAGACTGTTACATTTAGCAGTCAGTAGCTAGCATGGTTACCAAAAAAAAAAAAAAAAAAAGATTAAAAAACTACAGAAAAACCCTTTGTAGTTGTAGGAATGTTTTACAGCCTCCCCCGAAACTAAATGAACCTGGTGTACAATTAGTGGCAAATGCAGTCCTTGAAATGGTCTGCCTTTTCATGGGAGCATGTTTTTGCTACAGCAGCTGGGTCCTGCCTGCTCTGTGCTTGATTCCACAACTCTGTTGGAACCTGACCCTTCTTTGGCTCTCGTCCTCCTGCCATGCTCCGTTTCCTGGCATTACCCACCCTGTCTGCCACGGCCATGCCTGCTCTTGCTACTGGAATTTCCAGAGACACTTTGGTTTGGTGCATTGGCCCCACTAAAGGGGCCAGAGCTGCTCTTTTCAGCTTCCTCCCTTTACAGATACAAAATTGAAGGAATCCTTGCAGCCTTCACTATCAAAACCATTGTAGCCACCCCCACTGCTGCCATAAGCCACCACAGCCACTGAAATCTCTTCCACAGCCAAAGTTGTCATTGCCACCAAAAAATATCTTTACAGCTGCCACCCAAGTTCCCCGAACCTCTTCAACTTCATGGGTGGCTGAAACACCAGCCCTCTCCTGCTTCCCCAAGGCCTCCCTGCCTTCACAGCTGTGACCTTTCACAGGGCAGTATTTCTGAATGGTCATCTTTCTCCATACAGTTACCGTCACCAGGAGCCACAAAAGCAAAGCCTCTCCTTTCCACTGCCTCAATCTGAATCACTTCAATTTTCTCACATTGTTCCAAATGGTCTCTGAGGTGATGTCCTTCCACGTCTTGCTTCACGGCATCAGCAAAGAACACCCATGCAGCAAGGAGAGCCCCTGGAGCTTTAAGACGTTTCTCTAGAGATGGACCTCTTTGGTCCCACCAATTCTGGCATCCACTTTATGTGGCCTTGCCTTCATGGCTACACCCAACCACCGCTTCTCTGATGGCATGGGTGGCAGTTGCACAGCTCCCAGAGCCCTGGTCATTGGGATCTCTCATCACCTCACAGTATGTGAATGCTCTCCATCAAACACAGAGGCTGAGCAGACACTCCTCGGTGGTTGCACGGTGCAGCACTCCCAGTAAGAGCTTCCTAAACTGTCAGGTTCCATCAGAGACTCTGCTTTAGACATGACAAGGGTGGCAGGTGGGGCTTCTGTGGTGCTTCTTCAACAACATCCACGGGTGGAAAGCCAGACTGCTGCTGGATGGGATGGTGTAACTATTCTCATCCTTTGCTCACTGTTCTCCTGAACTCTTAGTAATTTGTGGGAGCTCTTTATCTCACTTATTAATCTTTTGTCACCCATATGTTTTGCAAACATTTTCCTCATTTTTTTTTATCACACAGAAGTTATAAACCTTTGAGCTATTTGACTAGATAGCTGAAATCAATTTTATTTTCTGTCCTATCTTATGGTATTCATCACTATCTTGAGTAGATTGCAATATGTTTCCGTATTTTTTTGTATTAATGCTAACATGGTGTTACTTTGCACATATGGCTTTAATCCATTCAAGAATTTATTTGTGTATGTAATGTGAGGAAGCAATCCAAACTTGTTTTTTGGTGGGCTGATGCTATGGCACAGCAAGTTAAAGTAGTGCTTAGAAACCTGGATCATACATCTGAGTGCTTGGGATTGGGTGCCCCCCTCACTTCTTATTGAGCTTCCTGCCACTGCGCATCCTGGCAGCAGATGATGTCACCTGCACTTGAGTTCTTGGCACCCACGTGGGAGACCTGAAACGTGAATGGAGTTTTTGGCTCCTAGCTTTGGCCGGATGCAGCCCCCACTTTTGCAGGCATTTGGGGAGTTAATAAATAAAGGATATCTCTCCTCTCTCTCTCTCTTTCTCTCTCTCTCTCTCTCTTTCTCTTTCTCTCTCTCTCTCTCTCCCTTTCTGTCTCTCAGCTTTTCAAATACATAATGAAGAAATAAAACTTTAAAAGGAAAACAATTAGTTTTTCTCAAGCTAGGAAGCCAGTGATTCTAGCACCATTTTATTAGTCCATCCTTTCTGTAGCATGATGTCCTGAACATGATTCCTCAGTGAGCAACGTATGTCCTCCTGACCTACTTGCCTCTTGCTCCAGTGTTGTAAACACCGTGGCTTTATGGCACAGCTTGATCTGTCAGCACAAATTCCTTTCATCCTTCTTTCACAGAATTACTTTTCATTTTATCTGAAGATTTTTCTAGACAATTTTTAGGATTGGTTTGTAACATGTTTGTTCTCAATTACATTTCACATTCAAGTAGATATATAGAAATTCATATGTGCATTTTTAATTTTTCATTTATGAAATGATATTTTGGTATCTACAACACCGTCTATTCAGATCCCCTTTTTCATGTAACATTTCCTTATAGTTTACATATTTTTTGACCCGTTATTACTAGGTTATTAGAACTTCAGTGAGTTCATGTATTGATCTTGCACCCATCAACTTGACAAACTTTTTCTTTTTTTTTTTTTTTATTGTTGCTTACATTATATAATGTAGTACAGTTTTATAGGCGCTGGGGATCCCCCCCACCCCTCCCATACCCCTCCCCCCATGGTGGATTCTTCCACCTTGTTGCATAACCATAGTTCAAGTTCAGTTGAGATTCATTGCTTGCAAACACATGCCTAGCATAAAGTTCAGCGTCTTATTGTCCAGATAAGTTCAGTGGCCTCTTGGGGAGACCTTCTATGGACAAACTTTTTCATTCCTAACAGTTTATTTGTAGATTCTCTTAGAGTTTCTGAGTAAACCACCATGGTTTCTTATTTTGTTTAAGATTTACTTTATTTGAATGACAGAGTGATAAGGAGAAGAGAGCCAGATTTTTTTTTTAACCTGCTGATTCACTCTCCAAATGGGAATGATGGTCAGGTGTGGGCAGTGCTGAAGCGAGGAATCAGGAATTCCATACAGATCTCCCCTGTGATGAGCAGGAATCTCAGTACTTGGGCCATCTTCTGCTGTCTTCTCAGAAGCATTAGCAGGGAACTGGACTGGAAACCAAGCAGGCCAACAGGACCTGAACCAGCACTCACATATGGGCTGTGCCACAACACTGGCCCCTACCATTGTTTCTTAACATAATTGCATTTTAATCCCTTCTTTTCCTAATATTATGTCTTTTTTTAATTGCCTTTCATGTTGGTTAGAACTTCACTTTAGTGTTGAATAGTGGCAGTGTGATGTCGGCCTTGTAGATTGTATTTACAGTTGGGACAATGAATGCTCTTGGTGACTAATTCTCCCCTCTTGTTCTATGCGATTGACATTAGTATTTTCAATACAGCTAGTTAAAGTGAAGATACAGAATTATGTTGGTAAGAGCGTTTAACCTCTACCTCAATAGAAACTCTTTTTCACTTTCTGAATCAACCGAACACATTTGTTACTGGCCACCCAGGAGCTTACATTTTTAAAAAAATTGACTTAGTCCCAGTCTGGAGTCGTCTTGTTCCACCTGAATATTGCCTTCATGGAAAATGTCCTACATTAAACATTTAAGTCTTTTGATTTTCTTAGATAACTTTCATTTTTAAATTTGTTTTTATTCAACTTCTTTTTTCATAGACTCCTATGAATCAAGCTTCAACCCGTTCTCACTGCATTTTCACCATTCATTTATCAAGCAAGGAGCCAGGATCTGCAACTGTCCGACATGCCAAACTCCATTTGGTGGACCTGGCTGGCTCAGAACGAGTTGCAAAGACT
Organism: Ochotona curzoniae; assembly: GCF_017591425.1. Classification (NCBI taxonomy): domain Eukaryota; kingdom Metazoa; phylum Chordata; class Mammalia; order Lagomorpha; family Ochotonidae; genus Ochotona; species Ochotona curzoniae. The sequence continues at coordinate 5,312,660 of NW_024466004.1, read as the reverse complement.
GGAGTAGGGGGACAGCTTCTAACGGAGGCCAAGTACATCAACTTGTCACTGCATTACTTAGAACAGGTAAAATGGGCAGATACTATATCAGGCATGCCCCTAGATTTTCATTCTGTTTTGTTGTGTTTCCTTTTATCGTGGTAAAATATATACACACATATATACATAATTTAATGGTATGTATGCTCTCTGATTTCTTTATTCATTCATATGTTTGTGGACACTTGAGTGATTCCCTATGCATTGGCTGTGAGTAGTGCTACTAGAAACACTGGTGTATCTATGAACATTTTGTACACACCATTTAATTTAAACTTCTCAATAAGCCTATATTGTGTTACCCTTATCTAAGAGAGTTGAAAGTTCAAGCCCTCTCATGGTCTTCTCAATGTTAGTCAGCTGTCAAGGAGTTAAACCCGTGTTTGCTTGGCTCTAAAGTCTATTGTGCCTTTTTTCACTTACTGCCTTTATTGGAGTAAGTGAGGTATTGGGATTGAACATAGCTTAGTAATTAACTCCTGTTGCCTGTTTTTCCAAGTTAATAGATTAACTGTGGGAACGTAAGTTGTAGATGATCAATATTTTCAGCTTCCAATGGCTTTTATCTAGTTAGCAGTTTTGACCCTGCAGTCATTTTCTTAACCTTCGCTTTTGTTCTGTTTCTCTACCCCCAAGTTGACTGTAATCCACCAGTTTTAATTGCCCTACTTTTAATTATCAGAATTTCATTCTGAGGTTAGAGAAACCTCATCTGAAGTTAACTATATTAAAAGTAAAAAAAAATACTTTTTTAAAAATGAATGGATTAAATCAAATGATCTTTCAAGTGCCTTTCAGCTTTATGAGTAAAAGTCTTGTTAAAGATGACACCTACTTCCAAATTCTTTGTTTCTTTCCTTATTTTTTAAAAGGATAGAGAAGACATGTTCACAAAACAATGGGGAGAAGTACTGAGAATATTGGTAAGGCAGAGCTTGTTAATGAGTGTTGGGGGCTAAAATGATTGAGGCAAAAGAAAAGTTTTTAAACTGCTTAATGAACTCTTGAGACTGATGTTGTCCTGGTGATAAATGCTTCCTAGCGGCCACGTTGGTTGAAGAAGTGGATTGAGAGAAACCCAGAGGAGTCTGTCTGATAAAGGAGCACACTGTTAGTCTCAGACCAAATGGATTCCAATAATGTGGAACCCAGAGATTAGGGTCTACGTGACATCCAGTTCATTGTAGTGTTTTGCCAAGAGTCAGCATTCCTGAGCTCTTTCTTGCTGCAATACTGCACACTACTTATACTTAACAGAGCTTTTTACTTAATGGGATTCTTATAGAACAATGCTATGAAAACATAATGGGCTGTATTCAAAGTGCTTTATTTCAAACAAATGTGCCTACTTGTTTTAGATGATAACACTGTTTTAATTCACATCTGTTCATACAAAATTATATTCATCAGTTGGATCAAACTTTCCATCAGTTGTAATCACTCAAGAATGATTCTCTGCCCTAATCTTTCTTTTCTTTTTTTTTTTTCTTAACCATGCCATAAGGCTTTTGCAAACTGCTACTTGTCACAAAAAAACTATTCCTACCCTCACTTGCATCTCTTCAAAATGATTGTAACATCAGTCTCATGCCAGTGGTCTTGGTAGCCACATGGCATTTGATTTTCTGCTACTTATTCATCTAACATATTTATAAGGACTGATATTGTGCTATGCACTGTGCCTGGAATAGTGGTGAACAAATAGAAACCATCTTTGCCCCAAAAATGCCCTGGTTGTGTGTAGAGACATGTGGATTAGATAAGCAGTCCTTCAGTATGCCACTGTAGTCTAGGTAACAGCTGTGAAAGGAAAGGACAGGGATTGAGAAGAGCTTGGCATGAGAGGCTGACTAAGACAGAGGAGGTGAGCGTGAGATAAGGTAAGAGTGAGGGCTCTCTGGTGGTGGAGCAATGAGGGATGGGTGTGATGCTAAGCAGAGCCTACAAGAATGAGTAGGCGTGAACAAGACAAGGATGGGGATTGGAGCGGCTCAGGCCTTACCGAAGGGTGAGCCAGTCACCTCCAACTCCAGTCCAGGGGGATTGGTTGACTTGGGGCCTCAGTGACATTCCCACATTCCCTTGGCTCTGTGTTACGTTTAACCCATTGCACCACTGCTGCTGTTTACACTGACATCCAAGTGTCTACAGGAAAGGAGAAGGCTCGGCCTGCAACAGTGGAGAGATTCTAGAAAGCAGGAGGGAGAATTGAACTAAGGGAGAACTACCATGTATGCAGAAGATTGCTGGGGGCTGAGTAGGTCGAGGAGGAACCTCCACAGAGCCGGTAGAACAATAGGAGAGTTTGGGAATGCCACAGAGAAAGATAAAAGAGAGACCTAAGAAGTACAGAAAAGTTAGAATGTTTAATTAATTTATTTATTTGAAAAGGAGAGTAACAGAGAAAAGACTGGAAAAGAATCTTATATCTCCTTTTCAAATGGTCACAATGGCTGGAGCTGGGCCAGGCCAAAACCAGGGGTCAGGAGCTTCATCCCGGTCTCCCATGTGAGTAGGATGGGCCTAAGCACTTGAAGCATCTTCAGCTGCTTTCTCAAGCTCATTAACATGGAGCTGGATCAGAAATAAAACAGCTGGAATGTCAGTGTTGGAGATGGTGGCAGCTTAACCCACCGTGCCCCAAAGTATGTTCTAAGAATAGTTTTAATAACCATAAGATACTTAATGAAATAACAGAATTCAAGCGTTTTTACAATTGAATTATATACTACTGTATTGGACTAATGAGACTGGGAGTGTAACACAGTTTAGTTTAACTAGTTTCATTCATTCTCTAATCAGCAAATGATGATTGAGCACCCACTGGGTGCTATGAGATGTGTCAGGCAGTAGGAGTAAATGTGTTTCTGGAAAGGAGGCTGTGTCTGTTATCCTGCAAAAGGGCAGATCACACAGATTCCCTCACCCAGTAAGACACAGCTATACTACAACCCCATAGATGTCTCCTGGTTGTTACTCCATCCTCTTTCCATTTTAGTATGTAAGAGTTGGAATGTGAAAGAGTTTGGTGGCATGTCTCATACCAATGAGCCTGCATTGGTTCTGGAAACTGTGCAGAATCAGAATTGCCCTACTGACTGATACTGTGAGAGCCTCACAGCTGCTCAAAAGTGAACAGACTCAGGCCCGGTGCAGCCTAGTGGCTGAAGTCCTCACTTTGCATATGCCGGGATCCCATATGGGCACTGGTTCATATCTCACCTGCTCCATTTACCATCCAGTTCCCTGCGTGTGACCTGGGAAAGCAGTCAAGGATGGCCCAAAGGCTTGGGACCCTGCACCCAAGTGGGAGCTCCTGGCTCCTGGCTTCAGATTGACTCAGCTCTGGCCACTGTGGCCACTTTAAGAATAAATAAATCTTTAAAAGAAAAAAAAAAGTGTACAGTCTCTTCGAGTCAAATGTTTCCTGTCAAATGCACAAATAAATTGCTTCTCTTTCCCAAAGTATTTTTGGTTTTTCAAGAGCCCTTGTGCATGCAGTACTCTTCCCCAGAAAGTTTTCCTCAAAAGCATTTTTTAAAGATTTATTTTATTTTTATTGGAAAGTCAGATAAACAGAGAGGAGTAGAAACAGAGAGGAAGATCTTCCATCTGCTGATTTACTCCGCAAGTGAGCGCAACGGCCGGAGCTGCACCGATCCGAAGCCAGGATCCAGGAACCTCCTCTGGGTCTCCCATGTGCGTACAGGGTCCCAAGATTTTGGGCCATCCTTGACTGCTTTCCCAGGCCACAAGCAGGGAGCTGGATGGGAAGTGGAGCTGCCAGGATTAGAACCGGCACTCACATAGGATCCTGGTGCATTCAAGGTGAAGACTTTAGCCGCCAGGCCACAATGCCAGGCCCAAGAGCATCTTTTGAAGCCTCCTGCAAAATACCAGAAATGATCTCTGTTGATCTTTAAAATAGTTCTTCAAGACAAAGCTTTCTATTCCCACTCTGACAGACAAGGAAACAGGCTAAAACAATGTAAGCAGTTTGCATAAGATCACGCAGTGGGGAAGACTGGATTCTAACTTGCAAATTCTGGGTTCTTTTTCTTATAATGTAGTGTCTTCTTCAGTTTTTAAGACCTTATTTTCTAATTTACAATCCCATTCAAATGACTAATTCTTTTTCTTCACCATTGTAGAATCTTCTCCAGAGAGGGCAGTGGAATGGCCTCTGTAACATCAATATCAGGGAGTAGCAGCCAGGAGCCCATCTCAGCTCCAGGGGCAGCTCCTGCCTGAGCTGAGCAAATTGGAACTTGTCTTTTCTCCTGGCTGCAGTGATTGGTTCAAGGATAAGCCCAGAGCCCATATGGTTCCTAAGAAGTTGAGGTCTTTTGCTTAATCATTAGAGAAGAAAAACCCTTCCCAGGCCAAGCATCATGGCTCAATTGTCTAATTTTCCCTTGCAAGCGCCAGGATCCCATATGGGCACAGGTTCATGTCTTGGCTGCTCCATTTCCCATCCAGCTCCCTGCTGATGGCCTGGGAAAGCAGTAGAGGATGGCCTAAAGCCTTGGGACCCTGCACCTGTGTAGGAGACCCTGAAGAAGCTGCTTGCTTCACAGTGGCTCAGCTCTAGCTGTTGCAGGGAATGAACCAGTGGATAGAAGATTTTTCTGTGTGTCTCCCCTTCTCTCTGTAAATCTGACTATTCAATAAAAAATAAGTTAAAAGAAGGAAAAAATATTTCTTATCTAGGTTATGAATAAAGATGTAGTGCCATGGGATTTAGCAGCCATACTGTGGCCATGAGGAGAACTGACTTCCACCACGAGGATGATGGTGGAACAGAGAATGTGAACAACAACTGACTCCTTGGTCGTGGTGCTCACTTTGGGGGCCATTTCATACCTGCAGCCCTTTATATTTCGATTACAGTAGCCAAGAAAATCCCTTCGTAATTGAAAGCTATTTGGTTCCATTGTGTTGTGTCACTTGAATATATATATTCACTTGAATATATTGAATATATATATATGAATATATATAATGATGTACATTTATCTGAATGAGATTAAGCAAGTTATGATTGATTTTTTTTAAATCAGAGGCGTATTTACCAACACATCATTTACAGTAATATCAAGAGGAAGTATAGGAAGTATATCCTTCTTTGTGTCATCTAACTCATAATAACTTTGTGAATAGAAAGCATATCAAGGGGGCAGGTGTTAGGTTAAGGCAGCACCTGAGACACTGGTCCACTTCCAACCCAGCTTCCTGCTGATGTGCCTTGTGAAACAGTGAGGGATGGCCCAAGTGCTTGGGCCCCGAACCCATGTGGGAGACTCGGAAGAAGCTCCTGGCTCCTGGCTACCATCTGACTCAGCCCTCGCTGTTGTGGCCGTTTAAGGATTGAACCAGCAGATGGGGAAGCTTTCTCACTCTGTCGCTTTCTCCCTCCTGTTCTCTCACTGTGCCTTTCAAATAAAGAGCTTTTTTTTTTTAAGAAAAAATACCAATATTGTTTCCTAGAGCAAAATAAAACTAGTGACACTTGGTCTATGAAAGCATTTCAGAGTAAAGAATTGTTAGATATTTAGTTGCTGATTAATAAATAATAATGCCACTCTGCACATCAATCAGGCCACCCTCTGGTATGGGAGCTGGTCCTATTCACAGGTTTTAGGTATTTAACTTGTCATTTTTGCCTTCAAGGCCTGGAGCTCCGTTAGCATCCCTTGCCACTCAGCCTTGGGTTTACAACATTTCCCCATTTTCTTCCCAATTTCATTTACCTAGAAGCTGTAGAGCTAATTCATCTTCTTCATTCATGTCACAGGAATTTGTTGAGCACACATTGTTAGCCATACCTCTTAGTGCACAGTGTTGAGTGACGGACTGAACAACCTAACAAAATGGCAATCCATGTTCCTCTGATTAAAGAGGTGCTGATGATGCTGGTGCGAGCCATCTTAGTTTATTACTAGAATGGAAGCAATTCAAATGAAAGAATTTGGTGCAGTAGTGAGGAGTGGAGAGTGAATCCAGGAGCAAAATAGACGAGAGCAGTCATGGGAGAGAATGAATGTAGCGGAAGGAAGGGCAGAGCACCCAGAGATTCCAAGGAATAAGGTAGTCCTGATTGGGCTTGCTTATATCTAACAGGAGGATGGTCACTGGCTCAAATTGAAATTGGGTAGAGAAAAAGATGGATATACCAAAAGAAAAAGCCTGGAAGGCTTTTTTTTTCTTTAAATGAAAAGTATTTAGGGTAGGGAGAAATCAAAGGTTTGCTGGTTTGTAGTAATGTTGGTGACCCTGCATTTAAGTCAAGACTAGTGAGAGCTATGTGGTTTTGTTCAAAGCAACCTTGAATGTAGTGCCATCTTATTTTGTGAAACAAAGGAGTGTAAGAATATCTGATGATGGGAATGTCACACCTGGAAGGAGGGTGGACTAGAACAAAGGTAGGTAGATTGGCAGAGGTAATTTCATGAGAGCATCTTGTGATGTCCCTAAAGTCAAGTTCTGTGGGTATGCAATTCGAGTTACTTTGCAAAGGACATCCTAACATTAAATTAATCTTCTCAGGCTAACTCTGAGCCCCTGGTCTTCAGCCCTTTAGAGACAACCCCAACAGTCTTTTCATCTTGTCTTAAAATTCATCCATCTATTACCTTCACTTAAATGCCTAAGAAGCTCAGAAGTATAGGTTGAACAAGCTTGGGTTGAATCAGGGTATTACAATTATAGAAAACACCTTTGTAACACTTATTCTGGGCTGGTTACAATTCAAAGTAACTGGTGCATTTTAACTTTTTTAACTATCCTAACTATCTGTGAGGCAGAGATTGTTGTGATCATTGTTTTACAGATGAAAAGTCTGAGGCAGAGATGCTGAGAGTTATGCCCTAGTAGGACAAGGATGTGTTCCCAGACAATCTTTTTTTTTTTTTAAGATTTATTTTTTTATTATTTTTTCATTGGAAAGGCGGATATACAGAGAGGAGAGACAGAGAGGAAGATCTTCCGTCCGATGATTCACTCCCCAAGTGAGCGCAACGGGCCGATACTATGCCGATCCGAAGCCAGGAGCCTCTTCCGGGTCTCCCACGCGGGTGCAGGTTCCCAAAGCTTTGGGCTGTCCTCGACTGCTTTCCCAGGCCACAGGCAGGGAGCTGGAAGGGAAGCGGGGCTGCCGGGATTAGAACCGGCGCCCATATGGGATCCTGGGCGTGCTAGGCAAGGACTTAACCACTTGCGCCACCGCGCCGGGCCCCCCAGACAATCTTGTAAGGAAATCTTAAGGTCCAGCCACCATCCTCCACTGCTGCACATAGTTTTTATTTCCTGTTCTGTTTCTTCTATCTTGAAATGGAACATATCACTCAATTTTATAGAATTAAAGTAAGTGGATGGGACTGGTGGTGTGGTGTAGTCGATAAAGCTGCTGCCTCCAACAAAGATATCTCACATGATCACCAGTTTAAGTCTCAGCTGCTCCACTTCTGAACCAGCTCCTTGCTAATGCCCTGGACAGAGCAGCAGAAGATGGTCCAAATGTTTGGTCCCTGATACCTGAGACCCAACTGAAGCCCCTGGCTTTGGCCTGGCCATTTGGAAAATGAACGAGGGCATAGAAGACCTCTCTCCCTCTTCCTCAGTAACTCTAACTTTCAAATAAACAAATACTCTAGGGGAAAAAAACCCCTCTTTAAATAGGTATTGTAAAAGGTCTTATGTTTTTATAAAAATGTCCCAACAGCTGGAAACAGAATAATAATATATCCAATTCTATACACGTTCTTTCATCTGTCCAAACATTATGAGCTTTGCAATGCTATGTTTATGTAACATTTACTTTAACCCATCTTTACCATGTTAATGCCAAATATTATTGTTAAATATTTATTCTATGCCCAATATTTTGGTGTCACCCTCCATCTAGATATTATTTCCATTTTTATTGTTGTGAAGTCACTGTGTGTGCATTTTCTGCCAAGGTAATGTTGTCCTGTTTCTGCCATACTACAGGTTATCATTGCTCTTTCAGAAAAACACCGTTCACACATACCCTATAGGAACTCCATGATGACCAGTGTCCTGAGAGACAGCCTGGGGGGGAACTGCATGACAACTATGATCGCAACGCTCTCATTGGAGAAAAGGAATATTGACGTATGTGGGCTCTTCTTTCTAGAGATCTGAGTCTGGAGTTGTAATTGCAAGTTTATAAGTTGAGGGTGTTGCATGGGTTTCCATCCCTGGTAGCCTGGTTGAGTTCTGTGTACCTTCAGAGGCAAATGCCCTACTGAATTCACAGATTGGAGCTATTTGCTGGCATTGTAATGCTGCACTAAAGACTTGGCTTCACATGACGCTGGACAGCTTGAAGGTCTCATAAACCAGTTGTGGAAGCCTGCTAATGGTGTAGTTCTCAGCCAGAGACAGGAGAGAAGTCATCCATCCACTTCCGGCTCCAGTCTACTCCTGATTATAAAGAGATGGACACCCTGGGTATCCCTGGCATACATTCCTAGATATGTCATGGGAGTAGAGTACCCGGGAGGCCTCTGGCAAGGGCTTCCCTGCCTGGTTTCAGAACCAAGTGGTGTTTGAAACATCACAGTGTAATGTGTGTGATCCAAACACCCCCCCCCCCCAAAAAGAGGCTAACGGGAAGCAGCAGAGAACTTCTGACAAGGCCAAGCTTTGGCCCTAAGATGCCTTGAAAAGTCCCTCTTTTTTGGTCTGTTGCAAATATTTATTTCGTAATCTTTCATGCTCATGGATTATCTACTAGGATTGTGATTTACATATGTGGTTCTGCTTTAACAGATCGATCATTAGAAACACACGCCAGTCACCAGTTAAGACCTCAGGATCTCCCGCATGTTTGGCATCGGTCACTGTTATCAGACCATAACAAAGTTTGGCAGAAAATAACATCCTAGAGCAAACTTCCCTAATTTGGGAGCTGAGTGGGGTACTTTGAACAGTTTGTGGGAAATGGAGTTAAAAGATTATATCGGTGCAAAAATGTTTGAAATCCATGCACAGATTTTACATAATGCAGGTTTTCTATGCAGCTTTTGAAGATCCCTTCAAATACACAGATTCCAAATTTTTTGCATCAACATAAAACATGTTTTAACTGAAATTTCTGGAGACTTTTTTAAGTACTCTCATATTTCCTGTGATATTTTATGCACATCACTCTTTCAGTGTGCACCTTTTTTTTCTTATGAATAAAAAATTCAGTTTTATCTATAGAGAAATACCTATGTCATAGTGGTTTTAAGAAAATATTTTACTTTGTTAGGAGTCTATATCCACCTGTAGATTTGCACAACGAGTGGCGCTCATAAAGAACCAAGCTGTTCTTAATGAAGAAATCGACCCCAGATTGGTAAGCAACTTTTCAAGTATGCTAAAAAGAAACAAAATATATCAAAGATTGGCTAATACTTGGCAGAGGGGGTAACTGGCTCTGTACCAGGCCATGTTCTGAGAGTTAAATCATTTAACTGTCAAAACAACTTTAAGAGTAGGTACCATCTCTACTTGTGTTTTGCATATCTCAGAGCGGAGCCAGAGGTGCTAAGTTGTTCAGAACTGTAGCACTAACAGGTGGCAAGGTCAGCATTCAAACCCAGACCATCTCATTTAGGAGTCAGTGTGCCTACCTCTAGTGCTCCTCTGCTCACTGCAAAGACACGCAGTGAGTCCTGCAGACCCACACGGTGGAATCATACACAACTACGATCATTCGCAGGTCCTGGCCTTTCAAACAGCTCAGCTTTTGTTAGGGAAAGTAATAGGCCGTCTTTTATAAAAACCTACAGAGAAAGAAAACTCTGAATGGCTCATAAATAAAATCACATTAAGTAACAGGACAGTTACTTATTCTAAGATTTTTAAAAGTTAATTATCAGTTTGATTCATGGAAAAAACAAGCTAGCTTCTAGTTTTATAAAAAATAAATTTCATTTTATCAAAGCACATTTTAAGTCAAAATTTTAAAACCCTTACAAGTTACATTATAATTACAGATTTCTTCCCACTATTTTGCCAGTTTTCTGTAGATGAAATGCAACCCTGAACCAATACATAAGAATGCAGCAAATGTCAAAATATAACATCTCAATTTTGTCAAAATCCCATAATCATGTTCTTTTTCAAGACACTCAGCATTTTAGAAAATCTCTCTGGGAAGTAAGCTAATATAGACTTGAGAGGGAGAGAGATTTGAAATCTTACGAAGAGAGCTTCATTTACAAATTTCTCAACTACAGAAACAAAATTCTCAAGTTCACTCTTAGCCATATTAATGACTTCCTTGCTTATGCTTTCTCCCCTGAAATCGTTTCCTTGAAGGATAGAAGGAGAGGTTGATGGGGCTGTTTTATGCAGCTTGCCTCAGGGAGCGACAGGCACCCTTGGTGGAATGCTCTGCAGGAGACAACAGTGAGTGATGATACAGGCTCTCTTTCCAGTGCTGGCCCTGCTCTGATCGCAGAGGCACTCAGGTGTCCCAGCTGGGAAAACAACACAGGATGCCAAAAAAAAAAAAAAATCAATGGAATCGAATGAAACTTCTTGGGCAATGTTCTTCTGCTGTCCTAATCCTGCTAGCCGCCCTATAACCTTACCCTGCAGAATGAGTGGCAGAGCTGTTAGCCTAAAGACAAGGAAAAAACAAAACAAAACAAAACAAAAAACAAACCTTAGTTCCTAATTTAAGGGGATGAAATATAGTAGGTGTTGGAGCAATATTTTTTTTTTCCTTTAAACTCATCTGGAGACTTTTCGTTGAAAGAATTCAGATAGCTGAGCAGTCTCCTGTGTCTGAAGTGGGTCTAGGAGAGACTTCAGACAAAATCAGAGTTGAAAGCTAATAGCTGAGGGTTTAATCAATTCTGAGGTCTTTTGGTGAAGAATAACCTGGCAATGCTCAAGTGCTGTTCCCTGGTCTTTTTGTTAATTGTTCCCGAAGATTGATGTTGTGGTTCACGATTGTGTGCAGCACTCCACCGAAACACAGCAGTTAACTGATCCTCAGAGCCAGCCAACACACTACTTGGTGGGCCTTCTTATATCTCCCTCTCAAAATTCAGTGGTGGCCATGAAGTCAGCCCGTGTAGCCATGGTCACCAAAGATCTGCCCTGCTTCCTCTTCACGTGTCAGTGACCTCAGTCTGATGAGGTCCAGGAAGCACTGTGAGCTGCACCCCGCCCCCGCCATCCCCCAACTACTGGCCATGTGCTGAAATCTTGTAAAGATGGCCCTAATTCCGGAGTCCTCGGAGAGAGGACTGATAGAGGGGTGTCTATACTCAAAACTACATGATTACAAAAATTGGTGTTAGATTTGACTTGGAAGGCCTTAGCAAAAATAGAAAATACACATTAATATTCATTTAATAAGAGAGGGTGCAAATGAATGAGTTTCATAGTTTTGATCTAAAGAGTTTTATTCTGCCTACCTTGGTGATTCTGAGAGTTTTGTTTTGTTTTGTTTTTGGAAAAGTAGTAAGGAAACAAAACCTACAAATCCTATCCATTTAAATCAATTCCCAGGAGCAATGGCATGTTCAAAACACTCAGTATCATGTTTTCTTGTACGCACGTGTTCCTGTTGATGTGGTCCAAATAACCTGAAACTTGCTGATAAAAAAGGGTTTGTGTACAAGCATCCTTTAAATATTCACACGAGTTTGAAAAAAAAAGTAAGGACATTTTCCAGATACAGAGCTGATGCTAAAGTTGTCCCAGCATCCAGGGTCAAAGGCATTAGAGCAAAGAGATGGCAGTCAGAGCCCAGAGACTTAGCAAGGTGAGTGTTGCCCTGAAAACAAGCTTTCCTCTGCTCAGTGTGAAACAGGGGAAATGTCTTCCCTCTGTCACAGGGAACTATTAGGACAGTTTGTTTGCTCCAGATTGTTAGGCTTGAGATTGAATAAAAAGTGGTTTCTCTGAAAATGTGAAGCCCTGGGTTTCACAGTTCCCATTTACAGAGCCCCTTAGTCTGGTAAATGCAAAGCAAAAAAAAAAAAAAAAAGTTAGAAAAATGAACAAAGGTAGCAAAGCGAGATGAAGAGAAGCAGAAGAGCAAAGGAAGAAAGACGAGGACAGAGGGAGGCAGGAAAGGGGAGGGGAGGGGAAGAAAGGATAGATCAAAACTCAATCTGGTGTTTTGTTTTACATTTTAAATGCAAAAGAATAAAAAAGCTGGGTTTAGACTGCTCATTTTTATCTTGGAATTTTGCTTTATGATGTGTTTATAAAAGTCCTAGATCCTGAGATCCACGTGGTCTCAGCAGTATTCTGGTATATAGTATCCTAACCTCATTGGGTTTTTTTGGGTTACACATCACTAGAAAATATGTGAATACATAGTAGCAAAACAGGAGAAGTTAAAAATCAAATTTAGGGTAGCCATAATGGGAAAATTCTTTCGGAAAGGTTATGTGAGGCACTGATTTCAGTGAGGTGTTACTGTTTTATTCCTCAAGCAGCAAGTACATGGTGTTAGGAGGGAGATACAGAATGTTCTGTACTGTTTGGTGTATCTGAAATCATACTAAGAAATAACCACATTGGTTAATGTGATTCTTTGCCTTTACTGTTTGCAGAGACAGTATCTGATAACATTAAACATTTATTCATACTTTCAAAAGATTTAGCAAATTATGACAATGAGTATGTATCTTTAAACTAAGGCTATCACCTAAAATTCCAGTAAACATCATTTTAAAAAGATTTGTCCTTATTTTTATTTTGAAAGGCAGAGTTACAGAAAGAAGGAGACAGAGAAAGAAAGATCTTCCATCTGCTAGTTCACTCCCCAAATGGCCCCAACAGCTGGAGCTGAACCAATCCAAAACCAGGAACCAGGAAATTGTTGAGTCTCCCGTGTGGGAGCAGGGTCCCAAGTACTTGAGGCATCCTCTGCTGCTTCCTCAGGCCATTAGCAGGGAAAAATGGAGCATCCAGGTCTAGAACTGGCCATATGGGATGCCATCACTGTGGGCTGAGGGTTACTTTGATATGGCACCATACTAGCCCCAGTAAACATGATTTTAAAGGTAAAATGTTAGACGAAATAATACAGGAATGCCTTCAGAGTTATACTTTAAAGATCTAGGTAGCAAAATGTGCTAAATAAATAAAATAGAAGAAAAACATGCCATTACCTGCAGATAATTTTTAAAAGATTAATTATTTGAAAAACAGATTAATGAGGAGATAGAGACATGGGGACAGAGATATACTCTCATTCACTCTCCAAATATTTGTCCACAATGATCTAGGCTGAAGCCAGGGCCAGGAACTCCATCAGAGTCTCCCGCCTGAGTGGCAGGGGCCCAAGGACTTGGGTCATCTATCATTGCTTTCCCAAGATCCTTAGTGGAGTTGCGAATCAAAAGCAGAACCGCTTGAATTCCAAAGGATGCTCCCTTGTGGGAGGCTAACATCACAAGTAGTGGCTTAACCCCTGTGCCACAATGCCAGTCTCCATGGTATTAAATAATAAAACAAGACCCAAAAAGTTCAGAGAATTATTTGGTATATCAACTGTAGATAGAAATATATTGCCTTCCCATATACCAGAACCCAACAATCAGAAAACCTAACTTTACAAAAACTCCATTTGTAACAAAAGCAAAGTCACAATATACTGTCTAATCATAGAAATATATTTTTAGATAAAATTCTAAATTCCCATCCAAAGAAATCCATATTTATGGGTGAGATGATTCAATACTATAATTTGGTAAGATTTATTACACTAACATTTTAACTAATTTTAATCTCAGTTAAAATTAAATAAAAGCCATTGCTAGAATTTGATGAGTTGTTACTAAAATATACATGGAGGAGTAAATGACCAAAAACAGGCAGGTAGATCTTAAATAGGAACAAGAAGGAGGAAGTTTGTCTTGTCTAAATACCAAAAGTGCTTAAGAGTAATTAAAGCATATAGACATATGTTTTCAAGCAGTAGCCCAGAAATACACATATGTGTAGAAACATATTTATATAATGTAATTATAAACACAAATATCATACAGTTAGCTATATAAAAAGTAAAGTGTGATCCCTATCCCATACTTTGTACAAAATAAAATCCACCTAAATGTGAAAAAGAAAGCTTTGACTTTTTTAATGATAATGCAAAAGCATGACACAAAAAGGAACAAATTCCTAGGCCTGGCGCGGTGGCGCAGTGGTTAAGGTCCTCGCCTTGCACACCCGGGATCCCATATGGGTGCCGGTTCTAATCCCGGCAGCGCAGCTTCCCATCCAGCTCCCTGCCTGTGGCCTGGGAAAGCAGTCGAGGACAGCCCAAGGCTTTGGGACCCTGCACCTGCGTGGGAGACCCAGAAAGAGGCTCCTGGCTTCGGATTGGCATAGCATTGACCTTTGCGCTCACTTGGGGAATGAATCATCCTACAGAAGATCTTCCTCTCTGTCTCTCCTCTCTGTATATCCGCATTTCAAATAAAAATAAAATAAATCTTTAAAAAAAAAAGGAACAAATTCCTAATTAGATTATATTAAGACTCAGAAGTTTCATTTAACAAAAAAGAACACCACAGAATGAAAACCATGACATAGATTAGGAGAAAATGGGTACATTAGTATAAAACTAAGAAAAGAGCCGCATCCATCCAGAAAAGAAAAACATGTCACTGAAAACATGAGCAAGAATGTGAACAAATGATTCCCACAAGAAGCAGCTCATGCAGCTAATATGCATATGTAAATATGAGCAATCTACTATCATAAAAATGCAAATCAGGACTAAAAGGAGATGTAATTGTATACCTACTAAACTGGCAAAATTAAAGGGCTTCCAATTTTACACAGTTGCAAAAATGTGAGGAAACAGGGACTTACCTATATCTACATGTGCAGCTCATGGGCAGAGAGATTTGTTCAACTTCTCCAAAGACTGATTTAATAATGTTTCATGAAAGCAAGATGTTAACACTCCACTACCAAGGAGCACACAATGCAGAAATTCTCACATTGATGCCCAGAGAAATTTATGACATTCACAGAAATTCTTAATAGCAACAGTGAAAATTCTAAATGTCCATCAACAGAAGATATAGCTAAACAAATTATGATACATTCCTATGCTGAAATACTCTATATCCATGAAAATTAATGAACTGGAGCCACATGAGGCAATACAAATAAGCTCAAAGACATAACATGAAGGTAAAAAAAGAAAGTCACAGTTACACGTGTAATGTAACATTTACATAAAATTTAAGGCATGCAACATGATACCATACTCTCTCTAAAAGTTCAAGCATATATAATGGTGCCAATGTATGAAAGCCTGCAGGGAAGTGATCACCCCAGGAAGAACGGAAGGGAAATAGGAAAAAGGGGTTCCAGTTACATTAGTAAGGCTGTATTTGTTTTTAAAAAAATAAGAATTCTGGAGCTATCTTGACCAAAATATTAAGATTTCAAAAGCTTTCTGGTGGGCAGAAGGCTGCTTTTGATATCATTCAAGTAGTTGGTGGTTTGAAAAGCTGCATGTCCTCTGCCAGCACGTTCCCACCTCGGTGGAAAGCTGACATTTATTCTGCCGCCTTGCTCTTTGTAGATGATTATCCGCCTCCAAAAGGAGATCCAGGAACTGAAGGATGAACTGGCCATTGTCACCGGGGAGCTGAGGACAGAAGCGCTCACAGAGGCAGAGCTCCAACAGTAAGGCTGCAGACCTTCCCCTACCCTCCACCCAACCCCCCACCTTCGCCCTCCCAACTCCACCCCTTCCTTGAACAGCGAAAGTGTGTGAACTTCTTTGTTGGCCCCGATAGTTCTGAATTCACCTCAAAGCCTGAGGTTGTCCCGGGACAGTCTGAGACTGCCTGGAGGCGCCAGTTCAGCATGGCGGCTTTCCATGAGAAGCTGGAGAGGGACTGGCAGTGTTTTTGCCGCCTCAGCTTTGAGGAAGTGAAGCACAGCTTGTAGACAAAATGGGAATATCCTTCTCGTGCCAGATAAAGAAAAGGGATTGTATAATAGTCCTGCAATTTTAAAGCACACCCGCACATATGCCCCTAACCCTCCTAAACTGCAGTGCTCAGAACTGAGAGGAGTTCCAACAACATCCTTTGTGTGAACAGCATCTTGCTGTAAGCACCCATTTATCCCTTGCCAAAGTAAGCACTCTCCTTTCATAAATAGATGACCCATTTATTAGAGTTCAAGGGCTCACCCCGGGAATGAAAGCAAGTATTGAGAGTTTCACACAAGTCTGGCTTCTGTCAGAGCCTTTGGATTTGCAGCCACAGGGGCCCCATCACTAACACAAACGTGGCCCTCCTCCCTCTGTTTGGGAACCCCGGGGGCAGGAGGTGGTAGTGGGGATTTAGGGTACACTTTTTTCTGTGTGGCTCGTTAAGAAGTTATAGCACCTTATGAATGCAATCAGGCTTAGAAAGCAGTGGCATGCTCTGCTTCCAAATAAGAAGTGTAACAGGGAAGATTTTTCTTAAGGTGATCAGCCATTTGATGGGCCTTCTTAACAGAGAACACAGTAAAGAAAGAAGAGGTGATGATGGTAGGTTTCTAGAAGGCTACCCCCCAAGGTGTGCCTAATGATGGAGAAGTCTTAAGCAAGGCCTCAGAGCTTCCATTCCTCCAGGGTTGTGATGCTTTCTGGTAAAGTCCTCTGTTGAATTAATGTGATAGGCACCTAAGGCTTGCCTTACAAAACTGCCTGGTGGCATATTTTTTGAAAAAATTTTATGCTATTCCTTAAAAATTACCTGGGATAGCTTGCATATTGAGAATGAAAAGCCAAGAATCCCCTCATTGTGAAGCTCTTTTCCTTCCACACATACCCAAATAAAGGTATTCCCAATTACCATCTTTGGAAATATTTCTTCAGAATTTATATGTTTATGTCGGGATCCAGCCAGGAATACACAATCATTCCAGGCCGTTCAGAAAGGAATTTGAAATAGGAAGTGGATTACCCAGAAAATGCTGAGCAGCCAAATAGAGACTGATGCAACAGCCCCTTCTCCCCTGCCATATCACTAAGAGTAGGAGCTCCTGCAGGCCCAGCACTGGAGGGACCGTGGGAGAAGATGTTATCAAGACCCAAGAGCTGGAGCTGACCCACGCAATCCAGGCTGTGGCTGAAGAGCCACACTTGCTATTTTCAGTATTGATGGGGAATATCTTTGTCCTGGTTCTTCCCATCCAGTCTTCCATGAGTGCCTCTCATTCTCCAAGGAAGCCACTCATTAATGGAGTCAGGGGATGCAGTTTCTTTGTCTAGAGTCTTAACTGAAGAGTAGAAATGTGAATGTCAGAGCAGCATTTCAATTACACACTCATGTTTTCTCCAGTTTTTTCTGTGTATCCTGTTTGATGCTCTGAACTCTCAGGATTTAAGGGTGAAATTCTGAATTTGTTGGTTGCAGACTCAGCAAGTATATGCTGTAGGTTCCTTCTACTGCACCAGATCTAGAGGTTGGTGGAATGCACAAATGTGTAACTCTGCCTGAAAACAGCATTTCACAGTGAGGCTCCATACCTAGAAACAGTGGAACCCTGGAGTGGGAGAGGGCCGGGAATAGTCCAGGAGCATCTGGTTGAGTGGTTGTAATAGGAACCATTTGGCCTATGAACACCTGGGCTGTCGTCATTCCCAAAGGCTGGGATGGGAAAGAGGGAAGAGCTCAGGAAGTTGCCGATCAACCCCTGGTTTCAGCTCAGCCCACTGCCCACTTCTTTCCAAAAACCACACAGAGCATGCACGCATGGCTGTTTCAGCCCCTCTTCATCCCAGGCTGGCTGCCCATGCTGAGACTGCCGAGTCTAGAAAAGATGGGCTCGCCATCAAGGTTGATCAAACACAGATCCGTGAGGACTGCCAGCAGTCAAGGAAAGACAAGAACATAAATGCATGATTCACCAGGCCTCTGGATTGTGTTTTTACAAGAAAAGAATGATTCATATCTTTAGAAAAATAAAATATGGTATTATGTCCTTGAAACAAGAATAGGATCTAAAGTTTAGGAGGAGATCCCATAATTGCTGTTGTTAAATACTTAATGGATGGCTCAATAGCAGACTTAAAACAACAAAGTTAGAGGTAAATTAGTGATGTTGGAAGAGCAGGGCCAAGGGTCAGGTAATTCTTCCACAATATCAGATAGAGAGCCTAAGACATGTGGTGCTTGTGTTTGGGTGCTTACCTTAATTCCTTACATGATGTCCTCCAGTTCTATCCATGTTGCTTTCATCATTCTTTTCATTTTATGGCCTGGAATGAGTGTGGTGTTTTCTTTATCTCACTCATGTGTAGAACCTAAAAGAAAGAAAGAAGGAAAAGCCAAAGGTGGTGTCTTAGAAGTCAGATGAGGTTGCAGAGGAAAGGAGGGGTGAACATGTGGGGAAATGTTGAATAAACAATATTACATTGTAACAAGAGTAGGAAATATTGGGGTTCTAATACAACAGAAGGCATTAATGTACCATACAGCTTTCCACCTAAAAAACTGAAAGGCAGTGTTTTGGCTATTTTCACCACAAAGAGATGCTTCATGTTTGAACATATGATCTATACATGTATTGAAATAGCACATGGTAAGTCATATATATCTGTAATTTTTATGTGGATGTTAAAGAATTTTTAATTAAGTGAGTAAAATAATAGCAGGAATGGATAATGCAGAATGTTTCTAGAGCTACCAATATCTAATGCCTGGGAATTTGTGGAGGAGAAAATAGAGATGATAGAGGGAGTTAGTTGTTGAATAAATAATAAGTGAGAATTTCCAACTAATAAAAGGCCATAAGACTTTAGAAATGAAAGAGCCACCAAGTGCTAAGCCATATTGTGGTATTGTAGAAAAGTTTGGAACCTCAAGACACAGGAAAGAACCCCAAAAGTTACTGGTGAGAAAACAATTACTGTAAATATGAATTAGAACAGCCTTCTCATCAGAATCTCTGGAAACCAAAACCTCTAGTACTAGAAAGTAAAATAAAAAGTGCTTTTAAGAAGACAGTATTCCAATGGGAAGATGAAATAAAGGCATTTTGCAGATCTACTTCTTAGCAACCACAGATTATATGTACGCCGTCAGAAAGGAAAATGCCATGAATTCTAAGAAACAATAATAATACAAAAACTTTCTTTTGTTCTCTTATATTCAATATCACATAATGTTTATCTTTTATATTTTACTAATTGTTTATGGCATAAATGAATTTTTCTGGCTACAAGTTATTCAAAGAACAGTCAATGTTTTTCATTTACAAGGTTTTGGTGGATATATTTGGGAGAAATGAAATTATGATAATAGATTTGAAAATACTGAAGAGCACTTAGGTCCTGGATAGATTTCTGTTGGTTCATGGATGACTTCTCTGCTGGCAAGAGAAGAAGGAAAGGGGGAGGGAGGGCTGGGGAGATGTTGAGTAATGTTGTGTAATGGGTATTAACACTGTGTTTTATTAGTGATTTTTGATTGGCATTTAGGGAGAAGAAATGTTGCAAACCACATCCCCTCTGCCAAAGCAAAGCACGGGGTTTCCCAACAATCCTGTAAATTTGTTGCTTGTTTACACTGACAATAAGCATTATCCAAAGAATAAATTTGGGTTTTTTTGTTTTTGTAATAATGCTGTTAACTGAGTTGTGCCGTTATTATCTTGACAAAATACAACCTGTATTTCCAAGAGATCCAAGTCTCTTATCAGCATGAAGTGCAAGGGATAAATTAAAATGCGTCCCTTTGGTGACACTGCTTGTATCCTGACCCAAGTCTTAACGGCCACATCTTTTGAATTCTAGGGTCCCTGAACACTTCCTCAGGAATGTGAATGAGCTGCAGGCTCCATGCTGCACCCAAACACTCCAGGTCCTGGTGTTGGAGAGAGAAAGAGCCCCATAGCCTGGCAGCATGCTGGTCCACATCCCTGTTCCTTTGTTTTCCTGCTGCGGCCCCAGGCCGTTCCTGTCAGGGGTCCTCCTGAAGAATGTCAGAAAGCAGATATTCAGGGGACAGAGTAGCACACAGGGGGCAGTTTGGAAGGGTCTGTTAATATCCAGTCCGATCTCATTTTTTGAACCATTTCCCAACATTTCAGTTCTCAATGTAAATATTTGTTGCATTGACTTGGGTGCTTTAATTGAAGATTTCAGATGTCAGCCTCCAGTTACTGTGATATTTTTAGCTTCCTTTTTTTGCCTGAAAATTTTTGAAGAGAGACAGCTGGCTAAAAGCTGTAGAGCCAAGTTAATGTTTATACAGACCATCTTGGATGAAGATTTGATCGTTATTGATTTTCCAAATAAGCATCTTTATTCTTCTTTTAAAACATTAAATGTATAGTTCCTTGGCTGGTATGGAATCATGACAGCAAGTGGAATAGAGTTTATATATATACATATATGTGTGTGTATATATATATATATATACATATATATAAACATATGTATATATATGTTCTCAGCTATTTTACTTCTGACATGCAATTAAATCATATTTCATGAATTCAGTTTTGTCTAAAGTACTTAGATACATTCAAATATCTGGATCCTTTTCTAACAAAAAAAAAAAGCTCATCCAAATCAGTTAACTCCATAGCATGCATTAACTGAGCACCTGCTAATTGTTTAACAATGGTAATAGATGCTCTCGAGCATTCAGAAGTATAAGATACAAAAAGTTATTAAGGGGTTATAGTTTTATCAAGAAAACTTTACATAAACACACATATATCCATGTTTTATGCAACAATTATGCATATATCAGATAACTTAAAGAAGTCCTTAATGGGGAAAAATGTTTATATTATAGTGCAAAAATAGTATCCATGTATATTTTTTATACTGTGTATTTTCTCTGAATCTTTGAAGCTCCCATGTCAGTAGGAAGAATGGATGGGCTCAGAAACGTGTACAACTTTAAGTACATTCTAATTATACCTCTATCACCTTTCTACTAGAGCTCTAGACTTGCTTGGCCTCGTGGACAGCAAGAGACACAAATGTTATCTCTGCGTTCTTTTCAGCTTTGTGCTTTTTCAATTTTCATGCGATTTAATGCAATATTTACTCTCTATCTGTGCTGATCAAAAAATTATGTCATGGTCGAGTAATTCAGGGATGAGGGAAGTGAACGCAGGTTCCACTCACAGAGTAGGCTAAATAAAAGTTAAAGAATGCCAAGAGAAAGCAGGCACCATTGTGACAAAGATGCTGAGAAAGGAGAAAGGAGTGTAATGGGGAAAGAAAAGAGAGGGGAAAGCAATAAGAGACCAGCATGGGGATTTGCACATACCAAGCACCAACCAAGGGTCTGAGTGGAAGCTGGCTTGGTGGGATTCTGAGCTCCTCATCTGAAAATTGGAGAACAGGGCTGGACAGTTAGATCCATGGTGACCTCAGGACGGGCTGCGAGTTCCCCGTGTACAGGAGCAGGTGTTTTATTTAGTGGTGACTAGCACGTTTGCTGTGGTATGAAAATGTCATGAATCATGAGTTCACACAGTTGGTGTTGACTGTGCTCTTTAGGTGCTGAACACATAGAAGAGAACCAAATCCTTGCCCTCCTGGAGCTCACCTAGTCAGCGAGCGAGAGGCATGGTACACACGCTAAATCCCCACCTATCCAGCATGTCAAGAGCAGAAGGCGCAAAGAGAAGAAGAGCGCAGGAGTTCTAGTGTTAGTAAGGGGACCATGAGGGAACTTATGTGATGGCTGGTTTTCTAGGACTGCTGTGCTGATAATAATGGACACAAATGGCTAGAGTGAAAAATCAATGAATTATTATCATGGTGTTTGCAGCAATGAAGAGGGAAGGGAGCAAGTCTGGGGAGGAAAAACTATCTGAGAGGACTAGTGAAGGCTCAGTCGGGGGTCACCATGATGGATGGCATCTAATGTAAAAGAGATAAAGGAGGGAGATAATGAAGACTTTCAAACAGGCCATCAGAAAGTGGGAGATTGAGAAAGGAAGTTTAAGAAGTGCCCAGACCTTAACCTGAAAAAGAAAAATAACATACAGGCTGAATTGTGACACTTTTAGAGAAAACATGAACCTGAAGATTTTGGGGTGTCTGGGATCAAAGTCATACAACACTGAAGCCAAAGGGTTAGTTTGGAGAGTCTCTTATCTGACTTGCAGTAAGTAAGGGTTTGTAGCCACAGGATTGTATCTTTCTGTGCTCAGGCTTACTGTGGGTAGACTGGCTGCATTTATCTTCTCACTTAGCCGCATCACCTCATTTCACTCTCGTTTTTGGACTCAGATAATAATAGTAGACAGTGTAGAAATAAAAGACATTAAAATATTATGAAAAATATTAATTAAAATATTCATTAAAATATTATGAAAAACTCATGACAGTATATCCACAGCTTATATACAATTAATAAGTTCATAAGTGATATAGATTATCATATTTCACCCAGGAAAAATAGAATACCAGAATAATCCTGTATCTATAGAAGAAATTAAATTTGTAGGAAAACTCTTCCAACAAAGAAAATGCTAGGTCCAAATGGTATAATGCAAGTTCTCCCAAATATTTAAGAAATAAATAATACCAAATAAATGCAGGCTTTCCCAGCAAATAGAAAAGAAGCACCCTCCAAAGCACATTAGGAGTCTAGCAGTGCCATAATTTAAAAGGCAAATAAACACTAGATAAGAAAACTTCCAACTAATAGCCCCCATGAACAAAAATCCCTAACTATTTTCAAATCAAGTCCAACAAAATATAATAATGGTACTAAATCATGACCAGGTGGGGATTATTTGAGGAATGCAAATTTGGCTCAATAATACATACACATACATACAAACAATTAATGGTGAAAGAACGCATCCTTTTCCCTAAAATTGGAAGCAAAACAAAGATTCTTAACACTTGTAATCAATGTTAAAAGATATCATAATTATAATATAGCCAAGAAAAATAAGTAAGATGTAAAGATCATTGGAAAGGAAATAATAAAGCTAACTTTATTCACAGATAACCTGAATTCTATGTTGACAATGACAGAGAAACTACTTTAAAAGACTACTAAACAAATTTATGAGAGTTTTAGAATATAAGGTCTGTATACAAATCTCTTTATATTAACAATGCATAATAAAAAGCTTAAATTTAAAACTAACACCACTTAAAATAGCATCAAATAGTATAAAATACTTAGAAATAAATCTAGGAAAATACATTCCATATTTCTGCTTAAAACTGTAAAACATCAGTAATAAAAGTAACAAAAAATAAATTGAAAGAGATTCTGTTTTAATAGATTGGATTTTTTTGATGCTAAAATATTAGTTCTACCCAACCTATTTTATAGATTTCACATAGTACTAATAAAAACTTCAGTAGGTTGTGTGTGTGGTGGGGGGAGTAAAATGGCAAATTGATGCTGAAATTCTCAGCAATGCAAAGGACCTAAAATAGATAAAATAACTTTGCAAGTGAAAATCAACCCATCCCCTTATACCACGCCCCCCCAAAAAAATTTATTTGAGATTGATTATAATCCTAAAATATAAAGCTCTTAAATTAAAAAAAAAATAAGAGATCTATGTGACCTTATATTAGGCAAAGATTTATTAGGATATAAAAAAAAACCCAAAATGATAGGAGAAAAAGAAGATAAACTGAGCTTCCACACTATGTGAAATAGCTTCTCTTTGAAAGATTGTTGGGCAAAAAAAATTTAATAAGGAAACTAGATCCAGGCCATACATGTTAGGACTACCCCACCTCTCTTTTATTTTGTTCTTTTCTTTCTTCTTTCTCATTTTTTGGAAAGGTAGATTTAACAAAAAAAAAGGAGAGAGAGAGAAGGTCTCCCATCTGCTGTTTCACTAGAAAATTAAATAGTGCTCATTTCGACAGCACGTACACTAAAACTGGAACAATACAGAGCAGGTTAGCATCGTCTGTGCATAAGGATGACACTAGAAAGTTAATAACAAACCTCGGACTAGGGGAAAATGCTATCAAAATACATACATGAGAAAGGAATTATATATCTAGAATACTTACAAATGATCACAAAGAATCCATGATACAAAATGTGGACAACAGATATGAGCAGATATGATATCAGAAGACATTCTAAAGTAAAGAAGGACATGAGCCCTCAGCATCATTAGCAACCCAGAAGAACAGAATTGAGAGAATGATAACATGTTGCTCTGTACTTGATAGAAGCTTTTAAGAACTGGCTATGGCACGTGCGAGTGACAGTAAGAAACAGCTGACACATGTATATTGTTGGTGGGAATGTAACATGCTATATCCCACCAAAAGTTGGCTTTGAAAAAAACAACTTGGTAGTTTCTCGTAACATTCACCATAATGCCTTAAATCCAGCAATCCTGTTTATAGGTCCTAATATGTGAGAAATGAAAATACAGCACTACACAGAACTATACATGAATGTTTATAAAAGCTTTACTCATTATCTCTTCAAACTGGAAACCACTCCAAAGTGTCTCAATCAGCAAGCAGTTGCACAAATTGTGATACAGCCATATCATGGAGTCGTACTTGGCAATAAAAGTGGAATGAACTATCGATGCATCAGACAACTTGGATGGCTCTCAGAAGCTGCGTGCTTCGTGACAGATGCCAGGTACAGAAGGCTACATCCTACACATTCCAATAATACGCCATTCTGTTGAAGGCAAAAGTTTTAGAACTGAAGTCAGATGCGTGGTCCCCAAGGCTGCTGATGGGGGAGGGAATTTGTAACAAAGAAACGAAAAGAAAATGCACAGGGTCGTTATCTCTTTATTTTGGTGATGGTTGTACAACCCACAGCATTATGAATTTTGAAAGAGTGACTAACAATTTCGTTGTCTGTAAATTTAACTTGAGCTAATCTAACTTTCAAAAGTTGGAAAAAATCTCTGTGACAAAAGATAACATAAGCTTTGAAAGCCTGTTATCAAAACAAATTTTTGAAAACCATTAGAAATCGAAAAACTATAGACTGGGAATTTTCCTGCAAGATTTCAGTATAGCTAACATTAAAATAGCAATGTATTCTTTCACTATCAAGTCCTTTAGAGCACCCAGACATCACCTTTTGCAACTAACTTCATATTTAGGTTGATTGCCAAACTTCCAGACTAACCTGTACCACCCCCCTCTTGTCTTTCCTATAACAGTAGGGACTGTATTTCTTTTCCTGACTGACCTTGTTCATTGTACTGTCAGTTGCAATTTTTCTGCCAGCTCAGAAACAATACTGCTTTTTCATTTTTACATTATCTTCAATCTCTACATTTCAATCACATGCTTAATGATGATCAAAATGGGCTCAACTTGGCATTAAAACCAACTACTCTCCCTCGATTCCAGTTTTCCCACTGGTTAGTAGCCTCTTCTTTCTTTGAGTTAATTATTCCAAAAAGTTGTTGCTGTTTTACTTGGTATCTCAGTTTCGTTCTGCCCCACTCACTCCTCCGTACGCTCCAATATGGCCTTTGCTCTTGACATATTGAAGTGGTTTTCATGGCAGTTATTAATAACCTCTATGTAAAGAAATTTAAGGGATTTTTGCTAGTTCATCTTTCTCAACTTTGCAGCAACACTCATTTTTAGCAGCCTTCTCCTTGAAGCTTTTTCTCTTTTCCTTCCTGTCACCTTTCCTCAACTTTACGGGGTGGAATTATCTTCTCACATCCACTTTCCTCAAGCCCCCGCACCAGGACCTGGTTTCTCTTAACCTTTTCTACTTAGCTGTAGGTAGTCTCAGAAACACCATCCAAATGTTGGAGAGTTTCACATTTGTTTCTCTGGCTCATACTCTTCTGAACTCCCTATTCATTGATCTCATTTGCTTACCTGAGCACAGCTGGCTGGGTGGGAACTCAGCACGTCCCAAGCTGAATTCCTCTCCGTCTTTCTCCAGACCTGGTTTCTGTGCCACCCTTTCCCTCTTGGAGTTGCCACGCTGGAAAGTCACAAGTCACCAATGCCCAATTCTTTTGCTCATACCCTCAATTCAATTCATTTGGGAGTTCTGTTAACTCTAAAACAGGCCCTGAATCCAACCACTCACACAAGCACCCCTGCAGCTGTCCTTATCTAAATCTTTGTCATCTCTTTTCCACTCCTAAAATGTCCTCAGATGGATTCCACTGAACCCATTTGGGCTCGCTTACAAATCTTTTTCAGTGCAGCCAGAATATTCTTTTTGTTGTGTTATGTTGTGTTGTTTTGTTTTTATTTTTCATAATACAGTTCCATAGGCTCAGACATTTTCTCTTCCATCCGCACCATTTCCCCTCCCTTCACTGTTTTCCTTTAAAAGTAGCTCATCCTACCACTTGACCCTTCTGAATATTGACTCACCTGTGACTTCTGACTTGACGTTGTTCCTAAGGCCAGCCTTCTTCATGAGGCCTGTGAAAATGTGCCTGTTCGGACCTCTTTCTGTATTTTTCGTCTTCTTTCCCCCTTCTTTGTTTACACGCTTCCCCTGTCTGACCATCACACCTTTGCCCTTGCAGACGCCTTGCCAACTTACACACATGGAGACATACCCGATCTGCTTTTTCCTCCTTCTCCTTCATGCCTCACTTTAAATAGTTCCCCCTTCAAGAAGCCTTCTCTAATCTGAAGCTCCGTTTAATTCATCACAGTTTTACGTATTTTTGTGTTACATATATTTCGTATGAACTTGTTAGCTATGGTTTGGTGGATATCTGCTTCTTTCACTATTATGGGAAGGCTTTGAGGGCAGAAACTATACCTGTTTTATATATATATATTCATATTCATGAATATTCATTCATATATATGTGAATGATATATATATGCATTTCACCGATCCTTGCATCATTTTGTGGCACATAATCAAAGAACCTGCAGTGATTGTTAATATAATAAAGTTTATGTATACGCTACATGAAAGCCCCTTTAACTGGTTTTGAAGCATTTACTTACCCTCTGAAAGACTGAGATGGCTGGAAAAGTCTGTGCACATAAAGGGTACTTCAAGTAATGACTGCCTGCTTTGGTGTCCACTTCTACCAAATGAGAGATGATTCTTGCAGTTAGTCAAGCACTGACCAGGTTTCTTTGGGCCTGCTTTTGAGGAGTTTCCAGGTTCCACTTGCTATACTCATGGCTCCTGTTGCTCCTTTGACACTGAATGAGCTGGGGGAAGCTGGGCTGTTCTGGATTTGCCTCTTGGGCCCTTACACCATGTGCATAAAACAAAGTAGGGCATCACATTCCATCCCTCAGGCTTTGCTCTATGTTTGAGCCCATTTGGAAATTGTTATCTGATAGGACTCCTTTAAAAAAGCTATTCTTTATAAAATAAAACAATTTAATGCTAGAATAATTTAAAGCCAAATGCATGGTGTTATCAAACTCAGAATTTGTTACAAAAGGACCTATTTGTGCTGGTAAAAGCTTCCTTGATGTCTAGCCTTCTATTTAAATGCAAATAAATATGCCTAAAGGGAGAATCTTAAATCTTCCTTTCTCCATCAAGTAAATCTCAACTTTGAAACAAAACTAATTTATATTTGTATTCATTCCTTTTGCTGGATCAAACCAAATGCCTATCATGGTATATGTGGGCACTGTGTAAGGAACTTGGGATTGCTCAAAACAGAGGATCCTACAGGAGCCCACAGAGTGGGAGATGGGGGCAGGAGCATTGGTGATTAAACATTTGCCAGGGGGCTTCCAAAAGCTCCATGAGAATCCATAATTCCATCTTTCCGTGAACTTTTTGAAGCCCCTCATTAACCTCTGCACAGTACCCATGTGCTGTGACAGGTATCCAGGTAGGAGAGGGCAGCACACAGTGAAGGAAGGGCAGGGGCACAGAGAGGAAAGACCTCAGAGAGGAAGCGACGTATTGGAAACTCACCAGTGCTTTCATTCTTTTACAGTAAGCCTGTGAAGGTGACTCCATCATATTCACCGGCGGTTCAAATTTTTTTATTGGCTAGTCTAATAAAAGTTTAATTGAATTCCGTCCTCAGTAGAACCATAAAACAAAATTCAACTTTAGGCATAGAGTGGCTCTCTTGAACCTAAAATTTGATAACTTGTTCCAGAATGTGTAGGACAGAATAACTCAAATCAAGGACATCACATATAATTTGAGATTTAGCATCACAATGCCTGTAAGTCTTGTAACATGATCCCTGAGACTGCTTTAGGAGCAAATGAAACAAACAAAGAGCTACACAAATATCCTAGAATATTTGATTTAATATAATCCTAGTGAGAATCAGATACCAAACCAGTCATTTAGGAAGCATCTCTAATGTACTTAATTCTGGATCGATAGTGTTTTATCGCTTTTATATCAAGTTTGCTGTCACTAGCCTCCAAGGTAGCTTTAATTGTAAAGCTATTATTAAAAACATGTTTCAAAGTCAGGCCTTACACTGCACATTTTCTGACATGAAGAGCCCTCTTGATTGTTCCCTGAAAGTGTCTTCCATTGTGGGGGGAGATGGAATAGATTTCAGGAAATTTGCACCTCCAGAATGAGAGGGCGGAGAGAGAGACAGATAGAAAGACACTGGGGAAGGGGGAGAGGCTCCTGCAAGGATCTGTAAAGTCTGTTGAACATTGCTTAAAACATGACTGACTACTCTTTCCTACAAAGACCTCATTAGAAAGTAAAAAAAACTTCAAGAAATCTTGTGCCTAATCTCTTGTCATTAAGGATGAAATTGTCCCAATGATATTGACTCCTTCTCACCTAGGCAGAACTTCTGTGACCTGCAGAACCCCACGTGGTTGTGTCCTTGGCTGACTCTGGGGCCTCATCCCTCTCTAAGCCTCACCTCCCTCACACTGGTCTCCCCTGAGATACTCCATCCTCATCTCAGTCTTCAAATGACTCACAGAGGAAAGACCTTCCCAGGCCACCTTATCAAAGTTGCACCTTCCTCTGGGCACATGAGGTGAGCAATTTAAGCTGCTGCTTGGGACTCCCCTATCTCATATTAGAGTACCTGCTCTAGTCCTAAGTACTCTGCTTCCTATCCAGCTTCCTGCTGCTGCACCTGGGAGGCAGCAGAGCAGCATCAGTCTGAGATGTGGGAAAAACAGACAGAGCTTTTGGTTCCTGGCTTTAAACTAGCCCAGCCAGGCTATTGTGAGCATACCAGCAAGGTCTCTCTCTCTCTCTCTCTCTCTCTCTCTCTCTCTCTTTGTGTGTGTGCCTTTCAAATTAAAAAAAAAAATCTGTGAAAATGAAGGGGCACACACTCTAAGAACTCCAAGCCTTGTTTTATTAAGCCTTCCCCCGTTACTCTTTATCCCTTTTATGCTGTGTCAATTTCCTTTGTAACAACACCATCATACCTAATGTTAAACTGTCAGTCTCTCCCTACTTAATGAGCAAGCTTCTTGAGACTGGGCATTTATCAAAGTTGGTCACCATTGTGCCTGCTAGAACCTAAAAGGGTACTCAGCATGTGAGGGACCCTCCGTAACCACTTTAGTGACCTCTATCAGGCCCTCTGTCTTTCGCTGGCTTCTTTCAAGAGCTATTCATTCCAAATCACTTAGAATTCTTCACACCTTCCCGCCCTGGGGTGTTTGGTGTGAACAGGGTCCTGCTCATAGGAAACACTTCCTGGCATTGGCATATGATGACCACTGTGTGCTATGCCTTGTGGATTTCTTCTCATGCATGTGAATGATGGAGGCATTGTCTGAAATATAAGAAATGTTGCTCATAACTATTTTTTATGAGTTCTCATGTGCCGTTTCACTCTTTGGATGCCTCCAGGGGTCTGAAGGTGGGAACAGAGAATACCCTGCAGGCCTCCCTGTGTGGACGTGAGGGCGTTACTACCTAAGCTAGCACCTGCTTCCTCCCAGAGTATGCAGCAGCATGGGCAGAGTCAGGATTCAAACCCTGGCACCCCAGTGTGGGATGCAGTAGTGTTAACTGGCAGGCCAAACCCTTGTCCCACACAGCGATTTTTGAACTTTCTTTAGGGTCACTAGGACCAGACAGGAAAAAAAAATTATGTGAATGGACAGAAAAACCAAGAGGTTTGAATTTTAACCTGAACTCTGCTCTGGTCCATGGAGATTAGTTGTTTAGAATTCTTTGTGGGCCTCAAATTTCCAGCCAGACAGGCATACATTGCATTGTTCCTGCATACCTCAGTACTTCAGCTGTTTAGTGAGAGTAGTAAGGTGCCTGCCTCCCAGTGTTGGTGTGACAACAGTCACCCAGCACAGTGTCTGGCCCAAGGCACCCCGGCAATGTTAACTATTGTTATTAGAATTTCCATGTAATTCCCTGACACAATCTATATTGTCAATCTACTTCACATACAGCTGTTTTGTGAAACTTCTCTATCAGAAAAAAGGCATCAAGCCATGCTTTAGGTCTCTCCTTATAGCATACATACACTCATATATGCAGACCTAAAGACAGAGTACAAGCAAGAAAAAAAGTATATGTGTATATATATGTGTGTGTGTTACCGGACATCTAAGTGATTTTTGTTTTTTTAAGGTTTTGTGTTTTTGTAGGTTTTTGTTTTGTTTTGTTTTTTTCCCCTGGCTGTATTTCCTGGATTTTGTATAGAAACTTCGAAGTCATCTTTGAAAAGTAATGCCAATTACTCATTTTGCACCTCCATGTCACAAAGTAAAATTGATGAGCAGCAAAAAAAAAAAATCTCTTCTTTGTTAACTTTACTTTCATCCTTAAGTTTATAGCCAAATTAAAAACAAATGTTCTTTTTTGGCATGTAGCAAATGATTGCACAACACACATAGCTAGTTCTGAAATCTAAATTACATCTGCTTCTGGAATTTTAAACTTAAGTTATTTTCATCTTTGATATTTGTATTATTTTGTGTATTTGGGCTATAGCATTGTATATTTTAATAGTAGGTTTTTTTTAATATAATTGATATATGAACTGTGTATCCAAAAGGCTAAACAAAATAAAAACCATAAATTGCCAGAATGGAATGTTCATAAAATGTTTCCAAATTGGAGCTGTTTGCTTTGCATCTTCGTATGCACATCTTTAACTATAATCCCCAAGTAAGAAAACATTGCTGAATCTTTAAGATATTTAGAAATTCAAAAATAAAATAGCAGCCTGAATCATAAAAAGAACTGATGCATAAACCTTTTATTTAATATACAATGTCAGTCTTTAGGGGAACAAAATAGATGTTTGCAAATGCCAGGGTACTTCAGAAAGTTTGTGGGAAAAAAATGCAATTGAAATATAACTTTACATTTGTGCCAAAAAAATTACCTTGGATCCCACACATGGTTATTTAAAGGTCTGCATATTCCATAAACTCTTTGAAGACCCCATGTATGTGTATGTATGCTTATTTATAATACACGTAAGTAGTTAAGTAATATGAACTCGTTATAGAAATTCAAAGAAATGCCACTAAACATGAGAAGAAAAACCACATGTGTCCATAGCATGCCCATATCTGAGTGTGTGAGAAACATGCCAGAAATGAATGCAGACACTTGATGCCTCAGGGCTGTTGCTGAAGAATTTTCCCCTAGATGACTTTGCAAGGGACTCTTAAATGTTACATCCAACATGGAGATGTGGTAGCCCGGCCTCTGCTCTCCCTTCCCCACTCTTCTTTAGAACTCTCTGGCTCTCCTATTGGAAGTTCAGCACAAATACTGCGATACCTTAGCGATATCTTAATGTTTCTTTCAGGCCCTGTCTGGTTGTTTTTATTTTTAACTTCTCTGTTCTTTCTTTCAAATGTTAACAGGTCAGCCAAATCTTCTGTCTTTCATTTTATATGTTCGGCTTTCCAACCTCTGTGTAATGGTTGTGCTAAAAAAGAAAAAAAGAAAAACCTCAAATACATTATAAATTTGTTAGTGATCACTGTAAATCTTCTAAATGGGCAAAAAGAATGGAGATGTGTTGTGGCTCCTGAGAAGGAGTTGGTTTGTTCATTTGGGTTTTTGGTTTCTGGAGATGGTTGGGGGAAAGCGGCGGTGGTGCCAACTTCTGTATTTCCTGAATTCTCTCATTTGCTTACAAGTCTGTGGACTAAGGAGAGTTCAGAGAGAACAGTCTGTCTTAGCTTTCCCCCGACCGAGGTTTGGGAGAGGAGGTGTTGAGGTTTCTCCTTCTACTTGATTCCTAGAGCTTGCAGCCCCTGAAAAGTGGGTATTGGATCTGTGCAGGGCTTAACTCTGAAGTCCTTGAGCGTTAGCCAGCTCCATCTTCACAGCACCAGACCAGAGGCTGCCAAAGCAGCAGAAGGGGAAAAAGCCTGGGCCTGCCCAGAAGGCGCTAGATGAGGCTCTCTGGCATCTGCTTTTTGGGGAAAAAGAGGGAGATAAGTAAATGATCACATGCAAAATATGCAACACTAGGATTGTGAAGACAAGAAGTAAATGAAGGAAACATTAATTACCTAGATAACTATCTGTCAAGGTCAATTTTTTTTTTTTAAATACAATGAAAATAAGTGACTGGCTTGAAGAATGGTCTGCACACAGTATGAACTGGAACTTCACTTCCACTTCTGGCACAACCTGGGAGGCAACAATGCTAGCTCAAGAACATAAGTTCCTGGAGCCCAGTTTATTGTCTCAATGGCTAAATCCTCACCCAGCAAGCACCAGGATCCCAAACGGGTGCTGGTTCACGTCCCACCTGTTCTACTTCCCATCCAGTTCCCTGCTTACGGATTGAGAAAGCAGTAGAAGATGGCCAGAGCCTTGGGACCCTGCACCCATGTGGGAGATCTGGAAGAAACTCCTGGCTTCATATCAGCTCAGTTCCGGCCACTGTGGCCCTTTGGGGAGTGAGCCAGTTAATGGAACATAAGCTCCTACCACCCACATGAGAGACCTAGATTCATTTCCTGGCTCCTGGTTTTGGCCCAGCCTAACCATGACTGTTGCATTTGGGCAGTGAGTCAGTATATATGACAGATCTCTATTTCTGATCTCTCTGCCTTTCAAATAATTCAAAGTAAATAAATAAATAAGTAAATGAAATTGTCTATTAAATCCGGAAAATATAAACGCGCAAATAATTGGCACACCAAGTGTATAATTAAAAACTTTTTTCATCTCTCTTCTCTGAATGGTACGGGTTTAATCCTCCTAAAATTTGGGTTAAAATTGTGATAAGTTGTGAGAAAAATTCAAACTTTTCCATAATATTAAAGAACCCCAGTGCGAGACAACCTAGTGCTGAAAGCTAACAGTGCTTCAACAGGGAGCAAGAATAATTTATGCAATTCACTGGGCTGTGAGGTGGTATTATCTTTTCATTGAGCTAAATATTGGGAAAATACTATTTCCTTTTAATTTTATACCTATGGATGTTTAAAGTGGCAATTTAACACACCCTTCTAGTTTGAATTGCCTCCCAACAACACATAAAGCTGAATTCAACCAAGCGTCAGCATCTTACTACTTACAAGGTGAAGTGCAAGGTGCCCTGTGAACCGTGATCCCCCGCCCCTCCCTGCCGCTTACCCCGCTAACCTCCTCTGGATCCTCTCCAAGCTACCCTTAGGCGGTGCATCTATTGCCCTTCCCGCTGGCTGTATCAGACTTACCTGTGTAGACACTAGCTTTCACTTCCAGCCCTTACATCCTCCCGGGCTTCCGACTGCTCTAATTGAGCTGGAAAATAACTGGCGCTCACTCCTGCAGCCTAGCTCTAAGGAGCTAAGCCCAGTGATGTCGTGAAACCGCATGTTTCTCTACTCTGCCTGGTCCTCATCCTGACTCCAGGCCCAGCTTCCTTAGTGATACCCTCTGTGTTTAGCATTAGCTGAGCATTCCTTGTGACTTTGGCCACATCCTGAAAAATTTGCTATCATTGATGCCAAGGTAGCTTCTGTCTGAAGTATTTCCACAGTGGACCAGAGAAACCAGATTTCCCCTTCTGTCCTGACTGCTCCTCCTCCTAAGTGCTCCTCGGCTGCTTTCTTCATGGCTGGCTGGCTGACAGAAAATGGTCATTTAACCAGCACATGACTGTATGGTTACCTTCCTTCTAACCTGAAACCCTGATTGGAGTCTCCAGCCATGGGTTTGCCCTTCTTTCTGCTTCTCACTTTTCCCTCATGTTCCCTGTCTGATAGCTATGACTCATTCAGTAATGAGTTTGGAGGAAGAAAGGCACCGTTAGGAAGTAAAGATGAAGTAAAGATGTGGCTAATTATTAAAGTGACAGGTAACTTTCTGCCAACATGAATGATAAAAACGATGAGAATGCCTTGTGTTGGTGTGGGCGTGGAGGGCCTTTCCCATGGCTAGCAGTGTCCGTGGTGCCTGTGAAGAGGTGGCACAAGGAGGCCAGGTCCTGAGACCTGGGGCCAGGCTCCCATAAGACTTTGAGCCTCTTTCTTCTTGCTGAAATACGTTTATACATGAGTGTGAGTATGTCTTTAGGTCCAGGAGTTTCATTTCATGAAATTTCATCAAGATCTTAAGGAGATGTGTCCAAAGATATTTATAATAGGACATAGGAATATAGCACATTACTTCAATGGAATGTAACTGAAAAATTAACAATATCAAAATACAAATATGTACAAATATATTCACATACATGGGAATATATCTAAACTGTTTTGCTAGTTTTTTAAAAGTGATATTATAGTACAATTTCACCTTCATAATTTAAAACCTACATGTGCTATACATGCATATACATACACTCCTATTTAAGGAATATATATGTCATATATACTCATATATGTTTACAAATAACTTTGGAAGGACAAATACCAAAAATTCACAATATAATCTCTGGGTTCCAGTTTGATGTAAACTTTTGTGTTCTGTGTTTTCTAATTTTTTTGCACTTAACAAACATCATTTTATGAACAGACAGAATTAAGCTATTTAAAACTATATTCAATATAAAAATATACAGATATGAAATAGTCTATTTATGTCAACTTCCATAGTTAATAATTAAACTCTGGAAACAGGTAGTAATGGTTATAACAATCACTGCCATTTACTGAGCATTTGCCAAAGGCGTTGGATTTTTTTTACATGTAGTCTTAACAAAATATTTGTAATAATTTCATAAGGCAAAAAATATTCACCTAGCAAGAAGCATAGTCAGAATTTGAATTCTATTTTGTTTTCCTCCAAAGCCATTCTTTTTTTTTTTTCTTTTAAAGAGTGATAAACAAAGAGTGGGAAAGTAGAGAGGTCGTCCATCCACTGGTTCACTACCCAAGTGGCCACAACAGCCAGATCTGGGTCAGACTGAAGCCAGGGGAGTCTACCCTGGACTCCCACGTGGGCACAGCCCAAAGCAGTTGGGCCATCTCCTGCCACCAACCACACTGCAAAGCAATCAATATGTGAACTGACACATTGACATGGGAAGGGGCACCACACCATACTACCATCTCCTCAAAGTCATTCTTCCATGCCCATGAACCATAAAGGCATGAGGTTTGCAGTAATGACTTAACCTGTACCCTGCCCACCCCCCAGTGAAGTTTAGGTGTCAAAGTGGAAGGTAGTGTTTAGAACTGGCATGATTTTTTTCCTTATCACTCTGTATCAGAAACTAAGGCCTAACTGCAATTCTGGATTTTCTTTGCTTTTGTTCACTGACTGTGTCCTGCAGAAATGGCCTTTTTTGGGATGTCTGACGGGAGATCAGGAAAGGACTTGCAGCTTTACGCTAGTTGGGACAATTTCTCCTTCTTGACTCCAAGGGATGGCTTCTAAACTAAGACAGGACAGGCTGTTAAGTAAATATCCACCCACTGCCTTTGCCTGATTCCTGGTGTGTTAGAAGTATATTAACCAGTGCTTGTTTTCGTATCAGACAGTTTATGTAGCAGTAACTGCAGCTGATAAGATTCAAGGGTTCATGCCAATAATGAAATTCCTCACAGTTCAAGTAATCACGGGGCCACTAACCTATGAGGCAGCTAACTAAGAAACACAGGGACACATCCTAATTTTTCTTACTTGCTGCCTTTTGGGTCAAATAACTGACTTTCCCCAAGTTCATCCCCTCATCCTTCATCCTTATCAGCCAAAGAGGAATAGCGGAAGCAGAAGGGACTTCTTGTTCATTTCTGATGGTAAGACTTCTTTTATAGAAACGTGTTCTCCCATAGCTGTCGTGGAACATGTCACACAATGGAAAGCTCAGGGGAGGGGGGCTTGTGAGAAACCCCAGGACCACCTGCACCACCCCTTGCCCACCCAGCACCTCAATTACTCTTTGAGGAGTCCCTGGGTGACAGTATCCTGCCCATGGTTTACCTCCCAGTGCCAAGGAGAACATTCTACCTTGGTGAGCTGGGCTTTGAGTCTTGTTCGCTCCCAGAGTTAAAAACCAAAAGTGCACATTATTTGTCTAAAAGGTTCACATTTGATATTCATCAAGTACTTACTTCTAGCACTCTCAGTGTTCTCTTCTTAAAAAAAAATACTTTGAAATCCACTTTCATAAATTTTCATTACAAGTAATATATAGATTTGTGACAACTTAGTGTGCAGGCCTAGTTTTAGCTGGCAGCCTTCTGCAAGAACCATGTCTTCTCCAATTTCTGGCTTGGGTTCTTTGTCTTTCGTAATTTTGTCCTGCTCAGTCTTTTGATTCAAGGGGACCCTGAGCACGCACACTGCCCGAGATTCCTGGTTTGAATGCAGATCCTTCTTTGACCGTGAAGCCAAATTACCTGCTTAGTTCAAAGTGCCCCCTGTCATCCTTTGACGTGGTAGAGTTTATCCAGCACAATTGCAAAACCTCAAGAGTGTATGCAGTGCTATCCTCATTGCCTTAGTTAGTGTATTCCTGCATGCTACTGCTCTGATGTGTACAAAGCAGGAACTTTTAGAGAAGCTGATTTAGAAAATGCCCAGCCAAAGATTTCTGCACAAAGGCTTTTAAGAAGGCTGCTTCCTCAGCTCGCAACATGGGCATTTATCAGAAATGGATCCTTGGTGCTGGCATGGCTCAAGGTGGGGATACAAAGATGACTTAGTGATACGTTCTGGCCTCAGAGGCAGTGAAGAAGGCAAGTCCATGGACACACACACACACAACAGAGTGACAATTACCACTTCCAGAGAGGTGCTGGGATAATTGGAGGGGGCAGAAAAGACTTTTGACTGGGAAATCAGAGATGACTTAGCAGCCTCATGCATTAAGACAAGATTTAGAAAAAGCCAAGTTGGCCAGGGAGAGCATTTCAGCTAGAGGGATCAATACTAACAAAGCCGTATGTCTGGTTTCCTTAGTTTAAAGATGTGTAAACAGATCCAGAGAAGTGATGTGACTTACAGAGATTTCTACCAAGTTGGATTCTTGCCTGAGAAAAATCAGCCTTCACAAATTTTCACCCCCTGCGGGCTCCAAGCAGTTTTATAGCTGTCTGAATTATTATCTTTAAACTCAATTGAAAATATAATGTATTATTAGTGGGGAAACATTTAGATGCTGTGGGCAATGCTGTTCTTTTTATTCTTTTCAGAAAAGCACAGTAGCATTGGGACCTGCTTCAGTTTATGACTAGTGAGTGAGTTATTAACCAACAGCAGTGCTCCTCCTGAGGTGCTCCTCCTGCTTCCCTGGGTATACACACTGCAGCCCTGAGCACCCACGGGTCAGCTGCAAAAATGCCTACAGGCATTCCAGCTCTCGGCTTAGGGTAGCCACAGCTCCTAAAGGAGGATGCTCAGTTAAAGCTGAATTTTGTTTAGGCACCCAGTAATTCCTAACATTTTATTTATTATTCATCTGGGAGACAGACAGAGACAGAGATCTCGCCTTGAATGGTTCACTCCCCAAATGCTGCTAATGGCCACAGCTGGACCAGGACTGAAGCCAGGAACACCAGTGTCACACATGACCATGAAGATCCCAGTGACTCAAGCCATCCCTGCTGCCTTTCAGGATGAGTGTTAGCAGGAAGCTGGAAGCAACAGCCAGAGCCAAGAACTGAACCTGGGTCTTAACGGCAAGGTTAAGTGCCCTTCCCATCAATCCATTTTTTTAGAAGTTATAGCTGATGTACTATTTGCAGTCCTTTTTCAGATTCATTTTATGTAACCACAGTTCTTATTTTGATTTGTATAACTCCTGTGAAGTAGCTTTGTCTTTAAAATAATTAGATAATACTTGCCTTTTTACTTAAAAAAAATACTATTGAATATCACTTCAGAAATGTCTGAAGATGAAAATCCAGGGGTGAGAGGAATCCAGCAGGCACTGTAGTAAATAGACTTGAATGTGTTTTATTCATCTCTTTGTACTCATCACCTAGTTCATAATAGGCAGTCCGTAAATGCTGAGTCAAGGCAAGGATGGATCAGAGCACGTTCTTGGCTCTCAATCCCATCTTTCTGCAACTCACTTTATTCAAAACCAAACTTAAACTTCAAATGCGGTCCTCTTGCAAATGTCTCAGTACAGGAGAGCAGATTAAACTCCTGCATGTAGTCAGTGCTTACCAAATGGTTAAGGCACACCACCGAAGAGAAGCTCAGAAATCCAGTAGAGAGAGGAGAGAAAAGGAGAGGGGAGGAGAGGGGAGGAGAGGGGAGGGGAGGGGAGGGGAGGGGAGGGGAGGGGAGGGAGGGGAGGGAGAGGAGAGGAGAGGAGAGGAGAGGAGAGGAGAGGAGAGGAGAGGAGAGGAGAGGAGAGATTATCTATGAATTATCTATGAATGTGGCCCCTGATTCACATCTCCAAGCCCCTGGGCATGCTTCTTCCCAGCTTCTATGTCTGGCTCTAAAACAATAACCTAAACTTTGTGGATTAAATATCCCAGAGGTCATTAATGACTAATGCACCTCTCTCTTGTTTTATAAGAAATCAGATCTCTAAAATCATTCATGAGGTATAATTCACTACAGATGAAGTTTCTCCACTTGGGTACAAAGTGTTTTTGGTTCTGATGCTCCATTTTGAACATATTAAAGCCAAAACGAAAAGCGTGCTCTACAGCTTGTGTTAATTATCCTTGGGTAGTTTATGGAAGCATTTGGGTTCTTAAGAAATAGTTATCTAATATGATTAAAAAGGCCTGTCTCCATCTCAGGGCTGTTTCTGTACTTTAATGATGATTTCATTCTCCAAAAGTTTAAGTGCTTTGGCTTCTAAAGGGACAAAATGAATGAATATTGAAGGCAGATAATAAAATAAAAAAGGACGAGGCGTGAATGGCACTTCCATTTATTGAATTTAAGTTGACACATTGGGTTCCTTTGGCCTACACAGCCCTTTAAGTTGGAGTACTTTCTTCTAAATTAGAAAGTCAGGAGTTTGAAAACATGAGCACACTGTTGCATTCTTCCTGTTACTTAACACTTTCTCAATGTGAATATTCTTTGCCTGTTGAGTTCTCTGAGCTCCAGGAAATTCCTTAAAAGAAGGAATGAAACCCTTCATCACATCCAAGAATATTGGCGTTTTTCTCTTGCTCTGCCGCAGTAACCTTTCCACAGGAAAAGTTTGCATATGCGTGGAGCTGGATATTTTTTCTTAGGACTTCCTGAAGCTAATGTTTGTTCTAATTGCAGTTTTATATGGGCCATGCTACTTACAGAAAACCCACAGTGTGAAAACATGCACTTCTGGAAATAATAAATTACATCAGTGCCCAACACCTGGATCCGGAAACCCCTGCACAAAGGGTAGACAAACAAATGCAGGCATAACCACCAACCCCTATAAGCAGGACCATAAAATGAGTAATTAGATCATGGCAACCAGTCAAGTCCATCTGCAAGCACATAGGGAACAGCTCTGAGCTCGCGCTGTGGCTTTAGTTTCTCCACCCTAACAACAAGCGTCTCGGGCGTG
This sequence comes from Ochotona curzoniae, assembly GCF_017591425.1. Taxonomy (NCBI): domain Eukaryota; kingdom Metazoa; phylum Chordata; class Mammalia; order Lagomorpha; family Ochotonidae; genus Ochotona; species Ochotona curzoniae. The sequence goes on along the minus strand of NW_024466004.1, from coordinate 5,272,814 downwards.
TCAAAAGTGACTTGAATGGCTACATTGCCATTTTGTAATTGGATCTATTGGATCTTTTTACTTTTTCTTTAAAAATTGTAAAAATCAGGCCTGGCACAGTGGCTGAAGTCCTCACCTTGTATGAGCTGATATCCCATATGGGTGCTGGTTCTAATCCCGGCAGCCCTGCTTCCCATCCAGCTCACTGCGTGTGACCTGGGAAAGCAGTCGAGAATGGCCCAAAGCCTAGGGACCCTGCATCCACATGGGAGACCAGGAAGAGCTCCTGGCTTCTGGCTTCAGATTGGCTCAGCTCCCGTCATTGTGGTTACTCGAGGAGTGAATCATCAGACAGAAAATCTTCCTCTCTGTCTCTCCTCTGTATATTTGCCTTTCCAATAAAAATAAATAAATCTTACAAAAAAAAAAAAAGAAATTAAGGACTGCTCTCTCCCCAAAAATGCACACACAAAAAAAAATGCTATGAGTATATGTATTTGCTTTCTGGGGGAGAAATGCAGTGGGGCTTTTACTGGGTTTATTTTACATTTTCTGAAAAAATGAATGTGAACTTTACAGTCCTCCATCTTCCCATTTGAGAACATGAGAAGTCTTGTGTTTGTACTTTTCTTTATATAGGTTCTGAATCATTGTTTTAGCGATGTAGTGATCATTCCTTGAAAGATTTATTATTTATTTTTATTGGAAAGTCATTTATACAGACAGGAGGAGAGACAGAGAGGAAGATCTTCCCTCCGATGATTCACTCCCCAAGTGAGCACAACAGTCGGACCTGTGCCGATCTGAATCTAGGAGCGCAGAGCCGCTTCCTGGTCCTCCACGTGCTGGTACAGGGTCCCAAGCTTTGGGCAGTCCTCGACTGCTTTCCCAGGGCACAAGCAGGGAGCTGGATGGGAAGCAGGGCTGCTGGGATTAGAACTGGCACCCTTATGGGATCCCAGTGCATGCAAGGCAAGGACCTTAGCAACTAGGCTACCATGCCAGACCTGACCATTTTCTTCCAAAACTCTGTTCATTGTTTAGTATTGTCTATTGTGATTTTGTTGTGTGTTAGATCCTGTCTTTACCTTGTAAAGCCACCTTCAATTAATAAGGAACTCAACAATTATTTCATTTACATAAATTTATTTAGCATAAATAATACAGGGATTATTTCTTAACAGCTAAATATTATTTCCCATATATAGCAGAATAAAATAACTCATTATAAAAGGGAAACATAACTACAAGGGTTAACTTCATATTTTGATACAGCAAAATGTTTTAAAACTGTCTTGAAGTTTTTACAAATTTCTCTAATAACATGTTATGCATATTTTTCTGCAGTTTTGCATTTGAAAAAAGGCTTTTAGTTAAATTTTTTTGCTGGAAGAAGAAGCTGAAAAATGTTTATTTTAAAATGTCAGTATAGGCTAAGAGTTCAATTTCATACAAGCAGAACTGTGGGAAAAGGAGTTCAGAGATCTGGAGCAAAAGGAGATGTGAACCTTGCATTAGTCACTGAAGGTAGCGAACTGTCAGGAAAGTCTGTCTGTAGTAGATTCTTTGATTGGAATCTGAAGCTTGAGGCCTTGGAAGCTGCTTCCTTTGAAAAGTCCTGGGAATTACACAGACCTGCAAGAGTGAGGCTCCTGTGATGGCATTACTGGCTTCACAGGAAGGACAAAGCAGCCCTAGCTAGCACCCTTGCTCTGCTCCCTTGAGTATGCCCTCCCCCAGTGCCCAACAGGTGCCAGCGCCATGCCCTGGACCTCTCTTCAAAGCCATGAGCCAAAACACCCATCTCTTTACAAATAGCCTGATCTCAGGACTTTGGTCAGAGCAATGGAGAAAAGTATAAGCTAGCAGGGAGAACGCCTGCCTTGGACATGACATGACACAACCTACACAGAGTCCAACTGTCCCCTCCGTCTCCGTCCCCCGGGGGCTGCAGAGTTTCCCGCTGGCGCCCTCTAGTCTCATCCACTTGAGACCACCTCTTTCCTCCTCTTTCTGCATCCCTTCTGCACCTTTTCCCACCTTCTCTTTCTGTTCTGCCACCTCACTCCCTCTCCCTCCTCTCTTGCCATTCACCCTACATCGCTAGCCTATGTCTTTACCCTGGCCCCAGTGCAGTGCAGGAGGGCACTCCAGGGAGCTTCTCCCATTCACGGCTTTATCCTTGTCCATTCCCATCTCTAGGCAACTGTCTTTGCTACACTTGTCTCCTAAAGTTTCCTTCACAATGGTTGTAGCCTCTGCCACAGAAAGCCTCATTGCTGCAAATGGTCATGGCCTTCCCTTCCCGAGTATGACTTTTCCCGAATATGGTCCTTCCAGCTGTCCTGCTCCATACCTCAATGTGCCACATTTCTGTTTCCCCAAAGCCTGATAGTAGTGCATCCAGCAATTCAGATGTGCCATACCGTAGAGAAGTGGTACAGTGCATTCTTTCAGTGCAAAGGTGAAAGTCCTTAGCTTAATAAGAAAAGGGGGAAAATATGCTAAGATCTGCATGAACAGCAAATCTTCTAACCATGAAATTGCGAAGAAGGAAATAGCTCAAACAGCAAAAGTTAGAGCTAAATTGCATAATAAGAGCTTGGTGAAGGAAGAAGAGATATTAACTTACAGGATTCAGTAGTAGCTATGCTTTCAGGCACTCACTGGGGGTCTTAGGACATGACCCTGGAGATGGCAGGGATGCGAGGGAGGGCTTACCCTGCTGCTGCTCTTGCTGCTGCTGTCCTTCAAGGGCCAGGTGTCCCACGCTACCAAAAGGGAACCAAGCTCACTAGGCTTTGGTGCTGTCAGAGCCTAGGTGGGGCTGGTTATCAGGAGATTGATTGGCGTGAGGCTCCTAGGGCTGGACTAGAGCAGGCTATGGCTTGGATGGAGAGGTAGAGACAAGTAGACTCCTGAGGGTGGTAGTCCAGGCAGCCCTAAGATGGTGAACACAATGCATCCTCACTCCCCCAACAACCCTATGGGGCCACTCACCCTTCAGGTCTATTTGGGTAATACTTCTACTCACATAGGTCCTCTGGGATAGGTATCTACACATTTATGTCACAGCAGAATGGTCAGGAGGATGTCTTCAGCAAGGTATTGGAGATGCCCGAGTTACAGAGGCCAAGCAGCCATCCTGCTCATCCGCCGTGATATGCTGGGTGTCCTGCTGCATGTGTACCTTGTACTCATCCAACTCTCACTCATCTGCAATCTCACAGCTATTACTGCCAGGACCCAGGCCCTTCCACTGGATGCTGTTCTTGTTATTTCTTCATCAGCCCAGTGCTGCTTCTACTGTACAGCTGGAGTGTCAGCTGCTAGTGTGAGGTCAAGTATGCCATTCTTGGCCCTTCTGCATGGGTGACATGGTGACAGGAACTTGATGCTGAGGAGTGCCAAGCTCTTATGCAAACTGGTGGAGCCCATGTGCAGTAGCACCTGTGGCCTGGCCTCTGCAACCACATAGTGACCACTTCCCTTCAACCATGCCAGCTATTTTCATCTCTTATTTATATTTGTTTTCAACCACCAAGGCTTTGTATGCCCACTGAAGTTAAAATGTCTGATCGTTACCAGACATATATGTCTTTAAGTAAATTGGGTACATTAGATCAACAAAAACAGAATTCGTTTTACATCCTTTAAAAACCTTCATGATTTCATTTTAAAAGAACTAGTAAAGTATGTCTTCATTGGCTCTAAGATTGTCTTCATTTATTAAAAATTTTCTCAGTGGGAGATTGAGGGGGGATTCCCTATACCTACCAAACTGTATCATGGATAATAGTAAAATAATAATAATAATTTAAAAACTGTTATCAATGGGTGCATGGGGAAACATTATAGCTCACAAAATTAAGCTGGCACTTCAGGCACCAAAGCCAACGTCCCCTATCAGAGTCCCTTGTTCAAGACCTGGTTACACTTCTTACAATCCAGCTTCCTGCTAATGCACACACTGGGAGACCTTGCCACACACCCAGGAGACTCAGATAGGGTCCTTGCATCTGAGCTGTGACCCAACCAAGTCCCAAATGTCACAGGCAATTGGAAGATGAACCAACATGAAGATTCTCTCTCTCTCTCTTGTTCTCACTCTCCCTTCTCTTGCTGTCTTTGTGTGTAGGTGTGGGTGTCACTTTTTATATAATTGTGTGTATGTGTGTGTATTTGTTTAAAATCCTACAAATGGAAGCAAATGGTCCCGGGTGTATATTCCTGTAAACTGGGCCACATCTTCACCAATGTGGATGCTAACTGTGGTTTTTCACAAGTGCTATTTGAAACTGCTTGAAGTATCAGAAAGCTGTGCCTCTGGGTGTCACATAACTATTCTGTAGAGGGAGCAGGAACTGCTCACTGCTGAGGGGAATCTGAGGTAGCCTTTGCACAGGAGTGTCCTCTGCACCACCATCACACCGTGCACTTGCTGGCTCCCTGCTGTTACAAAAAACTCATTCCAACAAAGTGGCTGACCCTGAACAGGAGGATCTATGTCTTTCTGTTATTGGTTAGGGCTAGGGGAGTGTAAATTATATAACATATACAATACTTGCCACAGACCAGGGAATTCTAACAGGAAAAACTCTTAGAAGCAACCACCCTTTAGCCCACTGGGAATGTTTCTTTCAGCAGAATCTGACAAAAACAAAAACAAACATGAAACTAATGACCCTGAAAAGTATTTGTGTAATTTCCCTTGGTCGCAGTGCTGTTGGCACTATCTCTGCCTTCAGTTTTTCATGTCCTGTGGCTTGTAGTTAATCACAATCGTGCAGTTATTGTTCTTATCTGAACTTTCCTCTTGTGAAGTAAAATCCGTGCTCCCCCAACACTGTACATTTCAAAGGGTCACCCTCTATAGGAGAAACTCCTCATGTCTGTAAAAATCAAAATAAGGTCTTCCTTTGTACCAGCTGGCATTGGGGTCTCAGGAGCCCCCACCATTGCATCTTGTTAAAAAAAATGCCCCCCTTTTTTTAGATGGTGGCAGGCATCAAGTTTATTTGATGGTATCATTGACCTTGTTTGCATCTTTATTTGTTAAAAATCACAGGAACTTTCTGAACAGAAACCACATATGCAGGGTACCAGGGGTGGTGGCAGGGGTTGGGCATGCTTCTGTTTGGAGAGAATGTGGGTTCTAAGGATGGTGGCCGTTGGTAGTGCACATTTCTGTACAGAGAGAGTGTGGGTTCCAGGGCTGATGGCAGGTGGTAGGCCTGATTCTGTATGGAGAGAGTGTGGGTTCCAGGGATGGTGGCAGGTGGCAGGCACATTTCTATATGGAGACAATGTGGGCTCCAGGGATGGTGGCCAGTGTTAGGCACATTTCTGTGCAAAGAGAGTGTGGGTTCCCGATTCTAAAGACCTATTTTCAAAGCCCAGCGTTGGAGTTTTCCAGATGCCTCGGTAACGATGCATGTGAGTCCTTCAAAAATTTCAGAGGAGCTAGAATCATAAGATAACCTCATTTTCTTGAGATTTTCTGAAGACCCCCCTTGGATGAGGTACTCAGCTTCTGTGGGTTTCTCTAGCTATAATTGTGAAAAGGAGATAATGGTCCATAGGCATATGCCACAATAACAAAAAATATACCCAAGTGCTTGATTTTTTTCAATGGATATTCTATACAAGAGATAGCAAAAATCACTGGGACAAGCCAATTATGAAGACAGCCAGCTGTGATAGCCTCTTTAATTAATTTTCCATTCAATTAGAAAACATGTATGAAGTCACTAGTATAGTCTAGCTCATAGTTGGCCACTAAGGGATGCAAGTTTCTCTTCCATGTAGTTTCTCTTTCATTTCTCATCACAGGGATGAGAAGAAATGCATATATTCATATTCTTGGGTCAATATTCAATATCTACAGGTTGCTTATTACAGTGTTTCCTTAAAAAAAATTATTTATTGCTTGGGATGCTTGACCTGGGTCCTTGGACTCGCCTGCAAGAACATGTCCTACTTAATGAAAAAGGCAGAGCAGTGGACACAGGCCCTGTTGTAAAAGGAGAATACGGCAGCTCATTTGTTGCTGTAGCAGAAGAACAGAACTAACTGGACGACTACCCCAAATAAACAATGACAGCAAAAAATCTCAGTGAGTGGAGCCGATGGACATTGGGAGGGTGACATCATCCTCAGATAGGTGAAACTGACAGCATTTCAGAACTATCCAAACCACTTGAGCAAAACCCTTGGAATATGTACACATTGAGACCCTGGGTTGATATGAGGTGGCAGTTCCTCATCCCTGGGTACTGGGATGGGTGGAAAGTCATGAGTGGTTTCCCCTTTTGTTTCTCCCCTTCCCCAGGAACAAGAAGAAATAGCAAATTTGGAAGCAATGAGTACATCCAATTTTCCCTATGCCTCGATCCTTCCTACCCTGATCCACCATGTAATCATTATAAAAAAACAAAAATTATAGTTTCTTAAAATTATGTATTCATTTTAAAGACAATTGCTTCTCAGCCTTTTAGCTAAGGTCAAGTGTATTTAAAAGCAAAAAGAGAGATGGGGAGAAAAAGAGAGTTTCCTCCTGCTGGTTCACTCCCCCCAAATGGCCACAACAGCTGGGGCTAGGCCAGGCTGAGGCAGGGGCTGGAAGTTTCTTCTGAGTCTCCCACATGGTTGCAGGGGCCCAGGGACTTGGGCCATCCTTTGCAGCTTTCCCATGCTCACAAGCAGATAGCTGGATCAAAAGTGAAGCAGCTGGTGCCCATTCGGGACACTGGAATTGCAGGTGGCAGTGTTAACCCTCTGCACTGCAACACTAGCCCTGCCGGGATTCTTAAACCCTCCCCAGGAGTGTCACTAAGTAAAGATTCTGATTCAATGAGTCTAGGATAGAGCCCAAGACTCTGCATTTCTGGAAGGTCCCCAGACCTGGGAGGTTGATCTGCTGCTCACACAATAAGGCGTTAAAGAACCAGACAACACCCTCTCTTTGTTCCTTGCATTTACATAGAGCATATGGTATATAAGTGCCATTATTGTATGTATATCATAGTGAGGAAATTATGACTTACCAGGGTTGCTGAATTGGTTAAGTTCGTTCAACCAGGATGACTATCTGTCCTATTATTAATGTGGTGTTTGGGATGCCTGCATGCCGTGTTGGAGCGCCCGGTTTTGAGTCCTGACTCTGGCTACTGATCCTAGTTTTCTGCTAATGGTAATTGTGGGAGGCCGAGTGTTGGCACAAGTAACTGGGTTCCTGTCACTCAAATGGGAGACCTGGGTTGCACTCCTGGCTCCTAGCTCAACCTGACCCAGCCTCAGCCATTGCTGGCATTTAGAAAGTGAACCAGTTGATGGGAACTGTCTCTGTGTGTGTGTGTGTGTGTGTGTGTGTGTGTGTGTGTGTGTGTTCCCTCTTAAACACAATGTGTTTGTAAAAATCACTCAGCTTAGTTGTCTAGCCACATCCCATCATGACCAGTATTTTTAGCTATGGGGGGCAGTGTTGTGGCATGGCAGGTAAAGCCGCCAAATGTGTCACTAGCATCCAATATGGGCACCAGTTCATGTCACAGCTATTCCACTTCTGATCCAGTTTCCTGCTAATAAAAAAGCAGCACAAAATAATCCAAGTGTTTGGGCACCTGCCATCCATGTGGGAGATCTGGAGGAAGCTCCTGGCTTCTGCCTTTCATCCTGGGCCAGCCCTGGCTATTGCTGTCATCTATGCAGTGAACCAGTAGATGGAGGATATTTCCATCTCTTTCCCACCCCCAATATGAAACTATGACTTTCAAATTAACAAGTTTTTTTAAAGACAGTTTTGGGTAACTATTCTTTTGCTCTTGCTATTTAGTTACTGTGTTTCCTGAATGTATTGGTTACAAGTTTTCTTTTGAATCTTTATCACTCTTTTCAATCCTTTTCCAAACATTTGTTTGTGTAGTATGTAACTGTGCTTGGTCCTCATTGCCTAACTCTGCCAGAGATAGTGCATCTTAATGGAACCATGTTTAGTAGTAAGGTGACTGGTGGAGGGGCCAGCTTTGGTGCAATGGGTTTCCACTACATGCAACTTTGGCATCCCATGTGGGTGTGCATTCAAGTCTCAGCTGCTCCATTTGATCCAGCGCCCTCTCACTGCACCTGTAAAAGCAGTGGTTGATGGTCAGAGTATGTGACTCCCTGGGAATTCCCTGAGAAACAGCTCTTGACTTCTGGCTTTGACCTGGCCTAGCCTTGTCTCAATCTCTCTCTCTCTCTCTCTCTCTCTCTCTATTTTTCTATCTCTTTCTCCTTTGCTACGGTCTCTAAAATTCTGCCTTTCAAATAAATAGTAAAAATATTACAAAGGTGGCTGATGAAGGTCAGGCAGAATTTTGTACATTTAGTATAATTAATTCCAGTGTTCTTAAATCAAAACTACTTCCTAACTCTTTAGAATGAGCCATATGGCGGGTTGGCATTGTAGCATACTGGGCTAAGCTTCTACCTGTGGTGCTGACAACTAACAGGGGCACCAGCTGTTGTCCCAGCTGCTCCACTTACAATCTAGCTCCTTGATGATGGACTGGGAAAGCAGCAGAGAATGGCCCAAGTCCTTGGTCTCCTGCACCCACATGGAAGACCCAGAGGACGTTCCTGATTCCTGGCTTCAGATCCACTCATCTAACCATTTGGAGGGTTAACCAGCACCTCTAGAATAGCAGACATTTCCATGGTTCTAACACAGAAAAGTTCTTACCCACCAACTGAGATGATATTTTCAAGTAATTTTTTCATATTCTTGAAGACTGAGGGTGAAAAATTAATAGAATGATATCAATCCATCTTTCATCCACTGGCTCACTACTCAAATGCCCATTAACAGACAGGCCAAAGCCAGGAGCTAGGAGCTCCATATGGCTCTTACGCATGATGACTGGGATCCTCATACACAGCTTCCCAGGTTCACTGAGCTGGAACTCAAAGTGGCTCACTACTGTGTTGCTGCATCCTTCCTGTACTGGGATATGCATCCTTACCTCACTCTTGTTTTATTATTATTATTATTAATTACATTGTATTATGTGACACAATTTCATAGGCTCTGGGATTCCCCCAAACCCTCCCCAAACCTTCCCCACATGGTGGATTTCTCCACCTTGTTGCAGTATTACAGATCAGATTCAGTTGAGAGTCTTTCATTGCAAGCATATACTAAGCAAAGAGTCCAGCATCTAATTGTCCAGATACATTCAACGGTTTCTTGGGGAGATCATCTCTGGTCTGAAGGTAGAGCTGGCAAAGTAGCATCCTGATCAATAAAAAGCCCCAACTTAACATCAATGACAATTTACAACATTATGGAATTAATTCTCATGGTATTGAGTAACCAATATGTTACAAGATGCAAGTTCTCAACCATATCCTGTGACTACTTCATTGACATTTTGATTTTAGTTTATGTATAACCAGCTTCTATAAACCTCAAAATGGCTATAGGGTACTATTCAGCTGTCTCATGTCTATCCTTACTTTAGTATTTAGTAGTCCATAGCATTGAGGCATAATTCTGCTGAACCTGGCAAATTTTAGGATAATCTAAACTGGCTTATGACTCTAGCAAGGCATATGTCAACAGTTGAGGTGTAGAACTATTTTAGGAGGGGTGTGCAGAGAATTCTTCCATTCCCCAGTGAAGAGTAACTAATCTCTGTCTCCTACCTAGTAAGGTATATGTGAGTCCACACTGTTTCCTGTCTGGTTCTAAGCTTTCCTTATTGTTCTCTGTCTATCTATTCTGATTGTGTTTGTTTGTTTGTTTTGGGGTTTGTTTATTTGTTTGGGGTTTGTTTGTTTGTTTCTGGCAATGACCCTGATGGTCATTGCCAGAAAGGCTGGGGATCCAAAGTTGGAACTAAGTAAGGACCAGAGAAAGCTCCTCTCCTGACTCCCGAAAGATATTTGCTGTTCTTCTGTTTCTACAGACTGCTCAGGGCTCCTAGCTGTAGTTCCGATGGCCTTGGGTCCTGTGAGGAAAGATTTGGGCTTCCTCTATCCCATGTGGTAGATCTCAATGGGGGTGGGTGACCTCAGAGTCCTGGGCCTCCGAAGGCACTCCAATTCCCAGCGGTCTCTTTGGCAGTTGGAATTTAGTCCTTGGTACCCATACTGATAGTCCTTCTTGTAGATCCAGGGGTCTCCAGGGTTGGGATACAAGCCTCCTCCTGTCTAACTGCTCCACTCTGGGGTCCCCCTGACTCTGTGCATATGAACTCCTGTTAAGAGGTTGTCAGGATAGCTCTTGACTCCCCCTATATGTCTTTGTAGTTTTACTATTGTCTAATGCTGATTCGAGTCTGCTGTCTATGAGTTACCTGCTTTGTTCCTGATAGGTTATGCTTCACATCATCCTCACATGCTCTAAGGAGATTGAAAACTTCTCTGCCCTCCCGTCCCATTACCGAGTAGCATACAGTCTTAAAATTATATTTTACAATTCTTTGATGTAGGTCACAAGCAGTCTGACTCACATTGGCTGTTGGTTCATTGGTTACATCACAATACCATTGCATTTGATACAGGCTATCTGAGGTTGAAATAATATTATAATTTACAGGTACTATTTTGACATCATTTTATCTTAAATTAAGGCAAACATGTGGTATTTAACCTTGCCCATCAACAGAAGACTGGATAAGAAAGCTGTGGTTCATTTACTGCATGGAATACTACTCAGCTATCAAAAAAAAAAATGAAATTCAGTTCTTTGTGGCCAAATGGGCCCAATTAGAAACCATTATGCTAAGGGAGATGAGCCAATCCTTACCTCACTCTTCCAGCTCAGTGTCAAAGGATGAGGTCCCACTGCTTTGCATTCCTAGGCTGGCCTTGTCTCGCTTCAAATCCCTGGAATGATAATGTGCCAATGAATCCCTCTATTCACTTCCTGCAGTAACAGAGCCACGCTCCCACTCATCCCCTGGGTCACACACACACCCCTGTAGACATCCTTCTGGGATTTTCCATGCCCTGGTATACGTCTGCTCCTTTTGCTAACGCACTCTTCCTCATCTCTCCCAGCTTCCCCACACCAGTACCATAGAGACAGCATTTCTAGCCCATTTCTAGACGATGATGCTAACAGTAACAGATTCAAAAAAAAAAATTTTATGGAAGGAAAGATTGAGAATAATGAGAATGTCTTAATCATTCTTGATGTATGAATGATGGATTTATTTTTTGAAAATAGCTAAATATACCATAATCATAACAAGGCTGCCAAAGAGCTCATTTTGCTTACACCAACCAATCTGTCTCCTCACAGATAGAGAGATGATCAATGCCGTTGAGACAAAGGCAACTGGCCAAAAGTTCCAGAGCAGTCGATCTACTCCCTTCCTCCCACCCTCCCTCCCAGCCTCCCTGTCTTTCTTCTTTCTTATCTTCTGTCTTCTCATGTGTGTTACAGAGTTCTTCTGGAATCCCTGCTAAGGGATTCACTGTTAGCCTCCCCATATGTATCATGAGTGTTTTCAATATCCCTAAGTAGACGCCTTCACCATCATGTTAAATGACTGCTGCTCAGCTCTCCGTGACTCTGCCATCATTTATTTAACTAATCTCCTGATGTGGGACATTCTGATTCTTTTCCAACTTTTTGTTCTGTTACCGTTCATGCTCGTTAGTGGCCTTGCTAAGATCTAAGCAACTGCCACTCAGTTATTTCCTGCATTTCCCCCAACCCTCCCTAAAGCATTTTAGTAGTTGTGGACTCTCCCTTTCAAAAGGACACTGGCCAGCATGACCTGTAAGTAAATTTGGTAGTTTTACTGTAGTGTGGATAACGTACTTCAAAACTTGGATTTTAACGTTAGTCTACCTGAATTTGAATCCTGCTTCCACCATCAACTTGCAGTGTGACCTTGGACAAGATACTGAACCTCTCTTTACTTCTGTTTCTTCATCTATGATATAATACTCTTACTTATCTCATATGGGACTCCTGGGGATTAAGGAAAGGATATGTGCAAATAGCATACATGTGCCCAGTTAATATCTTCTGTTATTGATGCTAAGAGACTTACGTTGCCGTTTCATTCAGGCTTTCAAATTTAAGTTTCCATAGAAATGTGATTGCAGAGAGAACTTCATTTGGCAGGGAGGAGACTCTAAGAAGCAGAGAGAGGTGTACAATGGTTTCCAGGGAGTAAACCACATACTAGGAATGTGGCCAAACACCAAAGCTGATAAAGATGACAGAGCTCCTGAATTAGGTGACAGGCTATCCAACATGTCTTTTTAACAAGTTAGCTTCGTTGAACTAAATATAGTTGCAACACATCACTAGTTCTACTGTTGGGCAGATCCCACATACTGTCCACTGAGATGATCTGTACTTCTTGTCCTTATGGACTAGAATGTCCTAGTAAACATTTAGTTTTACTTTTCTCCTAGAATGTTTTGCTCACCCTGCTTTTCTCCTGGGAAAGACTGAGACAAAGATCCTTGTTGGCTTGGTCTTTCCATAAAGGACAAACTTGATTGTACTCACTTGACCTCCTTAGAGCTCCTCTTCTGTCAACAGTTCCTCACTGTCCAGCAGGGTTCTGGCAGCTGGGAGACCCCTCAGTGGGAGCAGGGCCTAGGTATGAACTTGGGAGCTATTTTGGGAGATAGGAAAATGTGGGGAATTTGAGGTCATTTGTTCACTTTTGACTACTAGGAGAGTACATTGAAAACATCTGAATCGAGCATTTCTCTGCATTTTAATTACTGGCCCAAGCTTTTGCTTGGTAAGAAAATGAATTCAACAATAAATCAAATGTATGAAGGAAAAAGCCAGGCATTTTTCTTACCTGAAGAGGCAGTGAAGTCTCAGACACTGAGAACAAAGCTGCCCATCTAAAGGCCTGATCTTCATTCTCAGTCACACACCAGACCAATCAAGTTCCAGAAAGAAAGCAATTCAGTTTTTTTTTTACTTGGGTAGAATTTCTTATGAATTCCTTGGCATCATTTCCTTAAACTTCCTTATGCCCTAACAATGTTACTGTGTGGCTCAGAAATGGCCAAATCTCTGGTGAGATTGAGGGCTCTTGACATGTTCACTCAACTAACCAGCAGACTGGGGAGCCAGTATTCCACTTGGGCCTTCCTTCAGAGAATGCATCTTATGATATATTCTTTATGAAGAGATGATGCAAAAATTACTTTCCAAAGCAGGAGGGCAACCAAGAAAGGATTGATCAGCCATTGCTCTCAACTCAGTACCTGCTGGAAGTTTTAGGGATACAGAAAACCCTATAGTGTTTTCATTACAGTTAGTGGATCTCTCTTAAAACTCATGATGATTTCCCGCCTTCAGAATTTCTACCTATGTTCAGGAAAAGTATAAGAGAGGAACATTACAATTATTTTTTCATGAAGCTTCAAGAAATCCAAGCCTCTTTGTGGGCTTGTAGCCAGGGTGACCCCAAGTCCAACATGACAGGAATTTCTTAGTTAAACCATGGTACGGAATGTTATATAGTCATTAAAAACAAAGTTCTGCTGTCTATTTTGATGTAGAATATTATCCATGATCAGTTCTGTATAGAAATAATGATATGGAAAAGGGGAAGCAAAAGCTCACACCACTTCTTATCACTCCTTAAGGGAACTAAGATGCATCCCAACCTCTAGAAGGCAGCAAAAAAATGTTCTAGCAGGAACTCAACCAGAATTTCAGAATGGAATGCCTGGATGTTCCCTCCAAAGAGTGGTGCTTTGTTTTCCATTTTGTTGTTTTAGAATGAAAAAAAAAAACCGAAAATATTTGTAAGCAGAGAGGAAAGAGGTGATCAAGAAAAAGGTGGTAAGCAGGAGAGCCCTGGAAGGAACCCCAAGGAGTCCAGCACCCGGAGCCGGAGGAGGGATCTTATCCCGATTGTAGAGAAGACAGATGATGGGTGAGACCCTAAGGGAGAGTCGGAACAAGCCACGCTAAGGAGAAGGCAGCAGACACCCAGGAAGTCTGCTTGTCCCAGCCTAATAGGCTCTGTCTGGGAAGAGGCTGCTTTTCCGACAGAGTGAAGGCTACCAGTGGGCTTGGCGGACACAGAAAGGTTTGGAGTAGTCACTGTGGAGAGCGTAAGTCAACCAGGGAAGATTAGCAGCCTTGTTCAGCATCCCTGAGGTGCCAGCTGAGGCTGATTAGTATGAATTTCTAAGGAAGTTAACATTTTTAAAAATTACTATTATTATTTTTCACTAGTTTCTCTAGCAGTGTGGAATCCAGGCACCAGGGGCAAAGAAATCCAATTTGGCCAGGATGATTTAAATCCACTGATGGTTATTTTGAAGTTGCAAATGAAAACTCATTGGGAATTAGTCTGAATTACATCATCACAGACATTGCTCTGTCCATCTATTCCTTTCCTCCTCAATTTTAGCAGGCAAATCAGATAACTGTGCTTCTCTAAGCAAGTAGGACTGTTAGCCTATATTTCAGATGTCAACCAGCCGTGCCATGCCATTTAAATTTCTAAAGCTTGTAGCTCATAGTTGTTTCTCATACATTATGTATTTCTTTTTAGGCTGGAAAAACTAATAATGTCCTTTCTGGAAGACCAAGATCCAGAGAGTAGGCTAGAGGTTGGCACCGACATGCGTAAAATTCATCACTGTTTTCATCATTTAAAGGTAAATTTAAGTGTCTCCTACAGCAGAAGCCATTTGTCAGCTATGTTCAAAGAGCAGGAACAGCTTTTCTGGGTGATAAGCTTTGCCATGTGAGGCCCAACACCACACATCCAGAAAACAGTGTGATCTCTGAACCAGCTCTCTGATTATCACAGCCTCTCCTCAGAGCTTGGCTCTCACTCTCCAGCAAATAAGCTCCAACTGTGAGCACCTCTTTGCCAGGCATCTCTGCTTTTTATAACCAAAGAATTGTTTGTTCAGAAAAATGCACATTTTCAAACTGCCTCAAGAAAATCATGTCCTGGATTAGTATTATCATGTTTAGCACTTTTGATTTATCTGTATAATTCCTTGGGTTTTCTTTTTCTGCCTCAGATTTTAATTGTGATACTGAGGGAGTAAGGGTACGGTTAGATCTTACTTCTACCTTATTTGTCTTTTTTGTAGACTTCGTTAAGACAGCGAGCATGTGTCTGAGTCTACCACAGGGCTGGGCATAGGTAGGGCAAAGCAAAAATAATAACTCAGAGAAAAGACGGCCATGTAAAGGATAATGACAGCACAAGTTAAGTGCTGTAAAAAGAGCAGGGCTGCATGGTGGAGAAGGGCAAGGAAGTCTAAGAGGAAATCACGTCAAGCAGGCATGCCCCAGTTTGAGAAGGACAGCTGGGATCGGGGAGAGGGGGAAAGGCCAGAAGAGGGAAGATGGACTATTGCATGCAAAGATAAGGGCACATGCCTGATGTGTGCAGGAAGAGAGCCAAGGGACTCGGGATGAGATATGCACACTGAGCTCCTGTTTTTAAACTCTCAGAAACTGCTGAATGACAAGAAGACACCTGAGAAAAGTACAGTCTCCTCTGAAACCAAAAACCAACACTGCCAAGAACCATTCAAAGAGGAAGAATATGAGAAACTGCGAGATCTACTGAAACAGAGAGATAATGAGATCAGTATCCTTTGCCAAGGGCCGAGGCACTGCGCCTACCCAGGCTGCAGAGGGGAAATGCGGGCAGTTGTGTGCGTTGGCCAGGGCCACACCCTTGAGCACCCCACCCTGCTCCCTCCTCAGAGTGCCTCTATGTGTTGAGGTGTGGAACGTTCCTTCACCAAAGTGCAGAAAACAGCAACTATGAAAGGAAAAGTTTATTTTTAGTCTGATAAAGTTGCTGAAAAAGTTGGAAAACATTTCTACTTAGGGAAAAGTCTGTGCTTTTTTACACCCATCTCCTCATGTAAATGTAATTTTTTTCTCACTGCTTTGTGGCATCCTTTCTGTTTTAGTCCTGAAGCCCCTAAGTTAGCTGGATATCTTTAGCCAGCAGACCAGACAGCAGACTGACCACAGCCTCACCATGGCCCCGAATTTGTGGCTGGTGTGTGGGTGAAACTCGTATGATGGCTGAACACTGACAAACAGTATTTCTCTTACGAAGAGCAGAGATTGATTTAAATGTAACTTTTATTTAAAAGCCAGATCTACTGCTCTGGTCACACTCCTACTTGTTCCTGAAACTGGTGGAGAGTATAGATGAGTATTCAAGAGAGAATTCTTACGACCTCCGGGAGGCTGGATGTTTCTCATGCTGAAAGTGGTAGCAGCACATAAGAGCCTGGGCTGTCTCCAGTGTAGATGAAGTGGTTACATCAGAGACCCCTGTTGAGTTGATTAGACCTCAGGACCCCCTGAGAGTACTTCAGTATTGCTTCTCATTTTATTTTTCAAAATTCTTTTAAGAGATTTGACATTTTGCTGACATCTGTTGCATTCAAACACATTAAGAAATCATTCTGGTCAATTCTTTATAAACAGATAGTTATATTCATTTGTTAAAATCATTAAAAGTCAGATGTTCCAGCTGATGAAGGTGTAAAATGTGTAAAAATCATCAGCCCAGTGGAAATCTAGCAATAAAGAGGCAAGAGCAAACTAAATGCCGGGTAGGCACACTGCCTGATTAACTTCAGTCTCTAATTTTAGTTGAGACTTAGCAGACCTGTTTGTGGGATGTGAGTGAGTTTTAGCTGCTTTGTTATCCAGCCAGTAACAGTAGGTTCAACTGTAAATTCCACCCACACACAAGCTCTGGCGTGTGAGGGCTGCCCGCAAGTGTTGTCACCCTTGCATTCCTTTTCTTCTCTCTTACCCCATCCATCTCCAGGAATGGTCCCAGACGGGACCTCAGTCTGGCCCCAGCCCCAAATCTGAGCCCTGCTTCTTTTCCTGGCCTTGTTCCTAGTCTAGGATCTTCTGCTCTAAATACTCCTACCCACTTCTTAATCCCCTTCTGGTCTTACGAACGTCTGTGCATAGAGGAGGGTTGAAACAAGACATGACAGGGCAAAGTCCGGGTTTCTCCGTGTATGTTTATTTTTAAAGGACAGTAAGAGAGAGACATACATCACCATCTTTCCAGGTATGCTGTTCATATGGCTACACTACGCTCTTTACTGACTGTGAAACTCGACACAGCTTCCTTCCTCTGAGACCTGCATCCATAGTGCGTGTGTATAAGGAAGCAGGATGAAAAGAATACTGCATATGAATTTATAGCTTGGTGGAAATCCTAGTTCCTCGTGGATTAACTGGCTAATTACTCTATGGCCTGTTTCCTCTTCTTAGAGAATAGGGCATAAAACCAGACCCACTCACCTCAGCAGGCTGAGCAGAGTCTGGACCTGAAGTGCTACACCATGGGAGCTATCACTGCTTGGACAATAGGAGATCGAGAAGAAGCATAGATTGCAGCGAAGATTTAATCTGACATCCCAAAGGCTCAAGGCTCAGAAAGGTTCTTGAAATCTCAGAGTTCTTGAAATCTCCAATGAGAAAGATTGACTCCAGGGGCACACAAGTAATATTTGAGTTGAACAAGACAGTAAAGTAACCGAAATGTATTTGAGTGAGATTGAGCATTCTTGGAAAGAAATGAAATGAAAATAATGCTGTGTCAGTAATGATATCACCTTGAATAAAGTTCAGACCCTCCTTGACAAAACTTAGAGCAAGGTGTCATTCTGTGTCCAGTAAGTACCTGGTACAGAGGCCAAAGTTACATGGGAATGGATAGGAAAAAAGGCAGGAAAGGTGAAATAGGAGGTGGCAAAGAAGATAGATATGTATTGTGATCTTTATAAAATTTAATCAGAACATGTCATTTCTGTGATTAAAATCTCAGGGTTAGTGAGGGTGGAAGACATTTAGCCTAGGGGTTAAGATGCTGCTGGAAACACCTGCATCCTATGTCCGAGTGCCAGGTTTGCATCCCAGGCCTTTCCTGATTCTGCTGTCCTGCTAAAGTACACCCTGAATGGCAGAAGTGAAGGCTCAAGTGATTGGATGCCACCCAGCAAGAAAGCTGGACTGAACTCATTCCTTGCTGCCAGTCTGAGACACTGGCATCCCATATGAGTGCCACTCTGTCTCCTGAAAATTCCACTTACTGTTCAGCTTCCTGCTTTTGTTCCTGGGAAAGTCACAAATGGTGGCTCAAGTGCTTGGGTCCCTGAAATCCACAGGGGAGACTCAAAAGAAATTCTTGGCTTCTGACTTAGGCCTGGCCCAGCCCTGACCATTGTGGCTATTTGGGGAGCAAACCAGCAAATAAAAGATCTCTCTTCCTTTCTCTCTCTCTCCTTTGCCTTTCAAGTAAATAAATCTTTACAAAAAATAAATAAACATTTACATTTTTATGAGAGAACAGAAATTTATCTTAGCAGTTAGAATGCCCGTGACCCACAGAGCAGGAGGTAGGAAAGGGTGCCTGGGTTTAATTCGACTCCAACTTCCTGCCAGGACAGTCCCTGCAGTGCAGCAGTGATGGCTCAGATGACGGGGTTGGCAACACCAAGCTGGGATACTTGGACTACACGCCCAGTTCCTGTGTCTGGCCATGGCTCAGCCCCAGCTGTTTCAGGTATTTAGGAAGGAAACAACAGATGGAAACTCTTTTCTTCTCTGTCCATCACTGAAAACAAACAAGAAAAACCCTTCACAGGGCTTACCATTATATTTAGAAAAAAATATAAACTTCTTGCTCTGGTTTATTAGACTGTACATGATCTTACCCATCTGACTTTATTTCTTTTTTAAGATTTGTTTATTTGTATTGGAAAGGCAGATATGAGTTATGGAGAGAAGGAAAGACAGAAAGTTCTTCCATCCACCAGTTTACTTACTCCCCAAATGGCTGTAATAGCCAGAGCTGAGCCAATCCGAAATTAGGAGCCAAAAGCTTCTTCGTTGTCTTCCATGTGGGTTCAAGGTCCCAAGGCTTTGGGCTATCCTCCTCTGTTTTCCCAGGCCACAAGCAGGGAGCTGGACCCAGCCCTTGCATGGTGAGGATTTAGCCATTGAACCATTGTGCCAGGCCCCATTTCTTACATCTCATCCCCATATGTGTTGTGCTTCAGTCTTAGCAAGAGGGTTCCTAGTCTTGGCATTACTGACCTTTTTCCATCCATGTCTGGATAATTCTTTGCTGTAGGAGCTTCACCTATGTATAGTAGGATAGAGCACTGGGAACCACTTTAATGTCCATTGCTCTCTAAGGATTTGGCCATCATCCACTGCTTGGATGATTTTCCTGTGGCTGGCTCTTTACATCTCAGTTTAATGCCACTCTTAAAAAGAAACACCCCCCCCCCATTTTTTTTTAGCACTGAAAAGCCACTCCGTCACTTTTCACATTTTAAAACTCAGCTACCTGGTACTGCCACTCTCTATTAATGTGAGTGTTCATGTACATGTATGTGTGTATGGGAGCTGCCTTCCAGTAGGACATCTGCTCCATGAGGGCCAGAAGGTGGTCTTCCTTTTCATTGCTCTATGGAAGTGTCTAGAATAGTGCCTGGCTCTAGTTCAAGTGCCCAAAAAATCACTGATTTGATGAATGAGTGAATATTGCCACAGCACTGATGATCAATGGTAACGTGGGGTATCATTTTGATTCCTCTCTGTTCCATACAGAGAAGTGGAAATGTGGGCAGGGATTGTGAGAGAAATCTGATTTTGCTTCTAGAAATTACCAACAAGTTAGAATTAAAACTAAAGAGGAAGATAGAAATCTGATGATTTCCCTGCTACTTTTGCCCAAGAGTCCATGTCATCTGAGTATTTCCCTTCCTCTCTGAATAGCAATCTTCTCCCACCCCATCACACATTTCCTTAGACTTTATTTCAAGGAAGCCATCTCTAGGAATGATGAGGTCTTGCATTCCCTTTTCTGCATATGCTGTTAAAGTTCTGAGATTCTCAAAAGAGGTCATATGTAGCATTTCCTCTCAGTGAAAGATGGAACCCCTTGAGCCCAGAATGAACAATGAAGTAGTGTGGAATGGAGTGTTTTGTCACTAACCATAAATGTTCCTGACACATTACATGGTTTACAAGGGAGACATTTTCTAAATACCATGCTAATGAATCATTTATTCTCAAATCCATTGGAAATAAAAGTTAGAGAATCAGAGTTGACTTCCACCCCCTGTTTGAACATACTTCAAGCCAGAATTGGACACGAGGGTGGTCTTGCTGTATTTGTCACAGTGCTGACCACCAAAATGGCCCACCTGCCTGCTGGATTGTTTTCACTGTTCTTTCTCTTTTTCTGCTGCCAAGGAGGTGATTTGTCAGATTAAAGAGTTAATTACTTATCTATAAGTAAGTGCCTCCATTGCTTACTACTATTCCATGTTCATTTTACTTTTAAATGAACGCTTTCATAAAAACATTAAGACTTTGGAAGATTCTTGGATTTATTACTGTTTACTGGAACTGACCTCCTCAATTGTCCATAACTGTGTGTAGGACTTGAGGAACCTAAACTCTTCCTTTGTCAGTCTTTACTAAACGATAAATACCAAGGATTTGGGGGGTTGTTAGTTGCATTTGGAACCTTTGTGTTTTGATCTAAATTTGTGTGTGTGTGTTTACTCTAAAGTGAGTAATTGAATCTTTAAGTCAAGCTCAGATATTCTGGTCAATATGTTAAAAAAGGAGAAGAAGAAAGCTCAAGATGCCCTCCAGCTATCTGGCATGAATAGAGGTGAAGTAAGTCACTCCAGGAGCTCACCCTTCCCACCCAGAACGTCAGAAGGGCAGAAGACATCACTCTCCTCAGCTCCCACCCAGTCCCAGGACCTCAGCACATTGGAGTACAGATCCAGTTTGCTCCACAAAAAAACAGGTTAGTCTGAATTCCTAATTTTCCTTACTGCTCACAGTAGATTTGAATCTGGTATGTTTAAATGCACAAGGATGAAGACTCCAGCAATTTATTTGATAGAATTATTTTACTGAACTAGTGGCTTTTATATATATCAATAACCGATATGAGAAGAATGAAGTATGAATTTCCACAACATTCATGGACAAAAATGAGTAGCCCAGGGCAAGGATAGAAAAAAATGACTTTAGAGAAATGGAACAAAAATTTATATAGAAGGGAATGAGGTCAGAAATCACATTACTAAAATGGTGGTGATGATGGAATATTTATATCTTTTTTTGGAAAAAATGGATTAATTTTTTTTTATTTGAAAGAAAGACTTACACAGAGGAGAGACAGAAAGAGAGAAAGATTTCCCTAATTGGCCACAACAGCCAGAGCTGAGCCAATATGAAGCCAGGAATCAGGAGCTTCTTTCAGGTCTCCCACGAGAATACAGGGGCTCAAAGACTTGAACCATCCTCTGTTGATTTCTCAAATCATAAACATGAAGCTGGATCAGAAGTGGAGTGGCTGGGACTTGAACCTATACCCTTATGGGATGCCAGAACCACAGATAGAGGATTAGCCTGTTGTGCCACTGCACTGGCCCCAAGGTGTTTATTTCTAAGTCGACATGTGCTTTCTGAGGCAAAAACAGTTTAGAGATATCATCAAAACTTTAAAGGATAATAAATTTAAAAAAAAATGGACAGAAAATAGAACTGACATTGTTAGGCCAACTCCTTGGCACTTTCCCCACTTCTGCCTTTCAGTAAGTTGGACAGTTGCACTCCTGCAGAATCCAGAAAAAGTCATGTTGGTATATAGTCGTCCCTCATTCTGTTAGAACAGCTGGGCATTTTATCCAGACCTTTGGGAAATATCCTCATCTGCTTGAGAGCTGGACACAGGCTTGGGAAGGGCCCTGAAAGCAACTCGTGCTTCTGGTAAGCAGGCACACCTGTAGCAGTGGCATCGAGCAGTGTATATCCTAGCAAGCAGAAGTTTCCTGATCCTTCCTCGGCTGAGTATTATGGGGCATACAGTCTTCCTGGATTTCATGTAAGTTACACAGCTAACTGTCCGCTCCCTCTCTGTATTCTAACTTCCTCATGGGAGTTGGCTACGTACTCCACAGCATCCTATCTGCAGAGTGAGTTTTGCTACATCTTCAAGTCAGCTCACAGTAATTTTCTATTCTGTGTTGAAAGTGAAACACCAGTTCGTACCTAAGTGGTAACATAGGTTAAAATTTTGTGTGTGAACATCTATTTGAAATGAATTATCTGACTTGCTGATGTCCAAAAGGTTTTATTGCCCAGGAATAATTAAGGAGTACTATCCTCATTGAGAATCACGTTTTTAATTAATAAATTCAGGATTAAGAAGCATGGAAATGTACTTCATGATGTCATATGTCTATCACTGAATTCCAAGACTCCTTGCTTTGAATATTTCTTCAGCAACACAAAAAGATAAAATCAAAACGCAAAAAAACCATAAATGAAGTTTGGCCATTTACCATGCTATCAGTAGACAGTGAAAAACCAATGATTCGTCTCTGTGTTGCCTTACTCTATTGTGGGTAATAAATGGTTGGGAAAATGGAGGCCATCTAGATTGCTTCTTTTTTTTAATTCTGTTTTTGTATACATGTTTTCCATCATTATTATTATTTTTTGATACAGTTCCATATGCCCTGGGATTTCCCTTTTCCCCTTCCCAAATCCCCTCCCTTTCCCCATTCATTTCCCCTATATTATTACAATGGTATAGTTCCTCATACTCAGTCATATGTCCATACTTGCTGGCATGGACAATGGCAGAGAGTCCAGTATCCTATTGTCAAGATATATTTTACAGTTTCATTGAAGTCCATCTTTGATGTGGAAGTAGAGATGCATACTGTATTGTATCCTCACATCTGTATATGATAGTCTCCATTACACAGTTACTATACCTTCCATTAAATGAAAAGCTACAAAACAAAATCAACAACATGAAGAAAATAGAAATTTATGCCATGAAGTTAAATAACATGCTACTGAATGACTAATTCGTCACTGAAAAAATGAAAAAGAAAATCAAGAACATTGTTGAAGAAAATGTGGTTATGAGTCAGTGAAAAATTTTAAAAATTTTTAAAACTTTAATATTAGAAAAAAAAACTGGTTTTGAAGAAATGAAAATAAAAACAAAAATCTCAAAATCCATGACATATACTTTCTGCTGATCTTTTTTGGTAAAACGTGTCTGCTCCAGGCAGGAGATAGATGGGTTTTGTTTTTTTTTTAATCCAGTTTACTAATCTATGACATTTGATTGATGGGCTTAAGCCATTCACATTCAGGGTTAATATGAGTAGGTAGTAACTTGGTCTTGTCAGTTTAGCAACAGGTTGTTCATTGTTTGATTTAGTCTTCTGTTGTTATTTTGCTGGGATGTTCTTCACATTTGCCTTTGGTTTTGGTGGGTGGTATTCCTTTTCTCTGTCAAGAGAACATCTTTAAGTATTATTTGTAGGGAAGGTCTGGAAGAGGAATATTCTTTGAGCTTTTCTTTGCTATGGAAGAATTTTGTTTCATTTTCAAAGATAGAGAAAAGCTTTGTTAGATACATTATTCTGGGCTGACAATTTTTTGCTTTTAGAATCTGGAATATGTCATTCCATTCTCTCCTGGCCTGTAGAGTTTCCTGTGAGAGTTCACCTGCGAGTCCGATTGCCATTTCTCTATAGTTCAGTTAATTTTTTTTCCACATGCACATTTAAGGATCTTTTCTTTATGTTAGACTGGAGAGAGCAAGAATTATCATGTGTCATGGTGAAGATTGCTTTTGGTCAACCTTGTTGGGAGTTCTGTGCCCCTCCTGGATGTTGTCTCCAAATTCTTTCTCCAGGTTTGGAAAGTTTTCCCTTATTATATCATTAATTATATTTTTAAATCCAGTTTCTTTTTCTGCACCTTCTGGAACTGCCATAACTGTTATATTTAGCCTTTTAATAGCGTTCCTTAATTCTTGAATACCTTTTTTTAAGCTTGATCCAGCTCTGCTTCCAGCTTTTTGATAGCTTCCCCATTGTGACAAGAAATATCTTCCAATTCTAAGATTCTTCTGTCTCATTCATTCTATTATGGAGAATTTCCACTGAATTTTTAATTTGCTCTATTGCATCTTTCATTTCCAATAATTTGGATTGATTTTGTTTCAGTATTGCTATTTCCCATATGACATATCCCTTAAATTTCTTGAACTCTTATATTATATGCTTCTAGTTTTTGAGAAGCTTTATAGGGAGTTTTCTGAATTCTGTATCCCCCATTTCCTTGATGTATTCCTCAATTAATTCTGAGGTTGGCAAAGGCTTTTGCTTCTTTACAAGGGAGTCTTCAGTAATATTCATTGTGCCTGTGTCTTTCCTTTTGCTAAGAAAGGCCATTGTACTTCTAGTTAGCAGATTCTCTCCTTGGGGCAGGTTTCTAAGTTCTGTCACCCACAGGTCTACAATTCAATTTTACTTATTATTGATACATGGCTCTTTGTTTGCAATCACTTATGCCACTCCCTCCAGTGAGTTTCAGATCTGGGCTCTTACGTTAGATTTCCACCATGGTCTCCATAGCCCAGCTACTGGCTCACAGCTTTCCCACTCCTATGAAACTGAGCTGTAGCTGCACCACTGTTGTCCAACGTTTCTCCCCTTCCAGTTCAAGCAGTTCACAGTATTAGAAGACAGCAGGTGTCCTAAATAACTAGTTTGTTGTTGGTGGTGATCTTGCAGGAACCTGTTGGCCATTAGGTCTGAGGGCCACACGGACTTATTTTGAGTCGTAAGATGCCAAAGTCAGTTTTATTTTCCCTGTGGGACCAATGCAATGCACTGAGCTGGAAGTGAGTTTGTTCCCAGCTCAGTGCATGTGAGCTCACTGTTGTCCCTCCATTCTCAGTATTTGCCACATTGTACAAACTGGCCCCTGATGTGCCACTTGTGGAGTTCTATCTGCTGACCTTTAGACCTGGGGACTACCCGGACCTATTTTGGGTGGAGCCTGTATGATGCCCTGCTGATGCAATTCACTGAGCCCAAAATTGAGTTTGCTCCTAGCCTAGTGAATGCACAGTCCTGTCCCCAAATCTTTGCCTCCCTACACAAAATGGCACCCAATGTGGCTTTGGTGGGGGTCTGGGCTGTGAAAGCCACCCTTTTCCCACACTGCCTGTTTGGCATCTGTTGCTCTATCTCTGCTCTTGGTTGAATCAAGCAAATCAGCAGGATGGGCCGTTCTTTGCCTCAGTTCACCTCCTGAGTTCCCAGTGAATTCCCTTTCCCATCTGGCTGCTGGTGGAGCCATATCACCATTTGCTGACGTCCACTGCAGTATCTGGTCATTGAAACACCACAACATTGTCTCTGCTGCTTTCCTGTGTCTGTCAGTCTCCAGATTCCCCTCTGCCATCAGCCTGTCTTTTCCTATTCTCCAGAATGTGCTCTCTCTGCTTCACTCTGGCTAATATTACTCCATCTGTTTAAATGTGTCCTTTCCCTATTCCGCCATCTTGATTTTGCCTGGATTGATTCTTTATTCTGACCATCAACTTATTCATTCCTCTTTCACTCAACATATATTTATTGAGCATGTGCTTTGTTCTAAGCATAGTTCTGATCATCATTATTAAAAGCTTCCCTTCTTAGACAAACAAGACAAGGTACTTCTCTAAATATTTTGCTTGAATTAACTCACTTAATCTTCATCCTAAGGGACAAGCTTTCATCTCATCTTTGTATTTAAGGTGAGGATTGTCCATGTAGAAACACCGCCTCTGACCTGCCCTTACAGAGTGCAGGGAAAGAGAGTCACTGAACAACTGAATACAGAAGTATACCTCTGTGTTACTAAAGGGGCACATACCAGGAGCTCTGCTTCCTTCCAGTTAAGACCAGAAAAGCCCAGACACAAGTGTGAGGGTACAAGTGTGGCAAGAAGGAATATTGAAAACAGAGGGAACCAGTCACTTGAGTGACCTTTAAGGCCTTTGTATGGGAAGGAGCATTTTGCAAAAGCTAGACCCGTTGTGTGCCAGACCTTCTCCTGTTTCTATGTCTTCTTGCTCCTCAGCACTTCAGTCTCATAATTCTTCTCCCACAGCATCTCACAATCTCTCACCTCCTTTACAGTAGTAGGGTTTTTTTTTTTGTCTTTCAGTAACTTTTTCACTTGCTATTGCATCAGGTAGACTGTAGTCTTATTTAGGGAGTGAATTAATTTTACATGAGTAGAAAAATCACAGAAACAGTAATGGAAATCATAATGTCCAAAAGATAGAGATTTCAGACAAGAGCCTTGTATTTGAAAGGGGTTTTGAGTTGTTTTAACTGTCATTGGACATAGAGGAATAGGTTCACAAATGCACTGTTACTTATCTATCCGTGGGGTTGGTGAGAGGGTGTTGGCGGGGTTTAATTTTACTTTCTGGCAGAGCTACAAATAGGATGAAAATTGTTGTGAATGGATCAACACTGCAAAACTACAAGTAATAGAATAGTTTGTTACCATGTTTGAGATTCTGGGAGCCAACTTGGCTTTTATTATTGTGTTGTTTTATATACAAGTAGCTTGTATAAACTAAGCAAAATGCAGAAACTTCATAACTGTGTTGTTTTGAAAGTGCAGATGTTAGGTGTTGTCAGTTTGTGTTAGTCACCCCTGGAGCTGTGTCTGATGCAGAAAACAAGTGCCTTGACCACTTCTACGGCTGCTGTGAGACTCTCCCCTTCCATAGCCCACCTCCTTCTTCCAGTCACTTCCTCTTAGAGTTATAAATCACTTCCTGCAAATTAGGAGATTCACCAAGGAACCCCACCCCTCCAGAGACTTTGTGCAAGCCGCCTGCCAAGGCTGGGAGAGACTAGGACTTCCTGGTCTGCTTTGATGGCTCTGGAATCTTATGTCTGTTTTGATCTCATTGAAATACTGAGGGGGATTGTTCTGTTCTGTGCTTAAAGAGGGTCGTGCTGTTCTCTTGAAAATAGGAAGAGTTTTAAGGTTGAGGTTTTTTTTTCTTTTCTTTTCTTTCTTTTTTTTTTTTTTTGTTAAGATCCCTCCCTTCCCAAATAAGCATGTGGAATCAGTGCGTATTTCCAAAGTCTCCAGGATTCACCATGGGCCTTTAGCTGTTTAAGAACCAAGAGACTCTGCTCATCACAGGTGAAATCATTGGCATTCATTTTTAAAAGCCTTGGGCTCCATGGTCCAGAGGGCTCTTTTGTGTTACTCATAGAGAACGTGTCAAACGTGCATGCTGTAGGCTGTACCAACAGGGACCGGGAAAATGGTCTTTGAATCTGGAAGCCCCCTTTTAGATAGTAGAAACTAGCTTTGAACTTCAACAGCAGAAAATAGAACGGCAATGTTCTCAACAGAAGCTGGAAGGAACACGGTGGGGTTTCAAGAGAAGGCCAGAATGTTAATGAGTAGTTAGAAAAAGTGTTCCAGAGCAGTTCACATGAAAATTAGATCTCACAGGATTGGTGGAATTTGGATATTCAAAAGCAGAAGGAATTCATGAACATTTAGTTCCCTTTTTTGAGAACTGTCAATTGTCTGGTCTTAATCAGTTTGTTGTGTTTCTATACATTAAAATCTTTAAAGATTTTTATTTAACCCCTTAGCATATGTATGGCTTACAGATATTTTCTCCTAATCCATCAACTGTAGCTTTACTCTTGTTGGGTAGAAATTTCCAATTTTAATGTAATTCAACTTCATTTTCTGCTTTTGTTTGCTGAACTTTGGAGGTTAAGTCTAAAAACAAAAATCATTGCCAGGTTCATGATATTTAGTTTTTTCTTCTGGTTCCCTCTAGCAGTTTTACGGTCTTGACCTTTTATTTAACTCATTAAACCATTTTGAGTTAATTTTATGATATGACATAAGAGTCTAGTTTCGTTCTTCTGCATATTAAGTATC
Source organism: Ochotona curzoniae (assembly GCF_017591425.1). Taxonomy (NCBI): domain Eukaryota; kingdom Metazoa; phylum Chordata; class Mammalia; order Lagomorpha; family Ochotonidae; genus Ochotona; species Ochotona curzoniae. The sequence continues at coordinate 5,245,015 of NW_024466004.1, read as the reverse complement.
CAGTTTTCCCAGCATTATTTTTTCGAAGAGTCTGTCCTTTCCTTGTTGTATATTCTTCGTTCCTTTGTTAAAAATGAGTTGGCTGTCCATGCATGGCTTCTTTTCTGGACTCTCATTTCTGGTCCATTGATTGATAGATCTGATTTTGTGATATTGGCCTCCTATTTTAATTATTGTCTCTCTGCAGTACACTTAGACATCAGGCAGTGTGAAGCTTCAGCTTTGTTCAGTTTCCTCATAATTGTCCTGACTCTTCAGGATTTTTTGTTTCCGTATAAAGTCTGTGAGTGTTGAACCCAGACACTCTTGATGTGGATTGCAGGCACAACAAACATCATCTTAATTACTGTGCCAGATGCCCGCCCCCACCTCTTGGTACTTACCCCAACGACTTCTCAAAGAGGTGGCTTCACTCCCATATTCATTGCAGCATCATCTGCGATGGCCATGTTTCAGAGTCAGCCTAAATGTTCATGTACAGATTTGAGCAGATGAGGAAAATGGAGAAAATGTATCTTATATAATAGAATACTATTCAGCCTTTAAAAAGAAAGGGATTTTGCAATTTGCAACAAGTTGGATAGAATCAGAGGACATAATGCTAAGTGACACAACCAGGCGAAAGGAAACAAGCACCATGTGTTTTCACTTACACATAAAATCTAAAATAATCAAACTGAAAGAAGCAGAGAGCAGAAAGCTGGTTGGAGTGGCGGCAGATAGGAGTAGTGGGAGTATGAGGGGATGATGATCTCAGGACACTTTTTGTCGGAAGGAGTAAGTGTCCTTTTACTGTGAGATACACACATACATATTCACAGTCAGATGAATATTGTGAATAATAAGGTGTATTTCCAAGTTGCCCAAGAGAATAAATTTCCAATGTTTTTACCACCCCCCCCAAAAAAGATGATATTTGAGGTGCCCAAAATGTTAATTTGCTCAACTTAATTATTCCATTTTATATTATTATATCACAACATCTTCTGTACCTCATAAATATATGCAGCTATTACAAATCAGTTTGATTTTATCCATTTAAAAGCAAAAATCTTTAAAAAGAATAAGATGAGCAAAAGCTTGAGGACAGGAAAGCAAGGAAAAGCCATGTGGGGTAGATGAACTTATTTGTTGAGCTGGGGTCAAAGAAGTATATAGGAACTCAGAAGGAGTAAGTCTAGAGAAATATATGGGCAATTCCTAGCGTGGTTGCTTCAAGGAGAGGTAGTAGCAGAATATGTGGGAACTTTTTTCTTTTAACTTTGCATGCTTGCATATTGTTACAATATCTTACAAGTTCTTTATTGAGTAAGTGGGACCAGCTTACCAAAAGTCCTCAAGTGCCAAGCCAGAGGATCTTCTTCTCGTGTTTGTAAGGGAGCCACTAAAGCAGAAGGGGATGTGTAATAGTTGTGCTCTGGAGAGGTATTTCCAAAAGAACTCTGTCGGGTATATTGGAGAAGAGTGCCTGAAGGTCAAGTACACAATTCAGAAAACACCATGGTGGGGGTGGAAATGATGGAAACAAAGAAAGGGACATGAACTGATATCATGGAGGCAGCCCTGTACAGCTCTTTGTGTTTCTTCTCCTTCTTAGATTTCTAAATGCCCCTGGTACTAAGGAAGCAGTTATTAATGCAGAGGCAACATCACAGAGCAGCAGGAGCTTCCGTGCAATGTTGTACCAGACCTTGAGTCAGTTCTTTGAGTTTACTTCATTGTGGCTCAAAATACTACTGTATAAAGCTACTGTTTATAAAATCTCAAAAATACCCGATCCTCCACCAAGCTAAAAGGCAAAGATCAGGGAAGAATGAATGGAGGCAAAATTCACTTGTAAAACAAGAGGAAAAAAAAGAGCAGAATGTATTTGGGGTTCTTGCCAACTTACCTTGTTACTTGCCTCAAGCACGAACACCAACCTGTAGTTTTCAGATTCCTTGTGATTCACCTTATCCTCTCTTTTGGAACTGACCCAACTTTCATCTTTGCATGTTCCCATAAATGCAATTGAAGAAACAACTAATAAACGAACCATTGCCTTGTCCACAAGTATAACTCTGGCCAAGTGCACTTCTCCAGAGCCACAGTTCCGATCGATTACTCAACATTTACACTGAATGTTATCTTGGAAAAATACATCATTGCATCCATCCTATTTGAAGGTGATGGATGATGTGAAATAAGTGAGGCCTGAAAAAAGAAGAGGAAGAGGGAGAGAGAGAGAAAAGAGAGGGAACATGCAAGAAAGAGCATGCATGCCAGTTGCTACTTTCAGATTCAAAATCAAGACACACTCTTGAAGGTTGATTTTATCTAGCAGTCTTTGTGATCCCAATGAGGCTTTGATTTTTAAACGTGAACAAATAGATAATATGTGTTATGTAAAGGAAAGCAACTTGGCCTTAGTTAGGGCTCAAACTCTGATGTTTAGTTGAATTCTACAGATACCCATGTGGCCATGTGCCTTAACCATCTGACTGTCCATGTATCTATCAATGAGTACCTATTTGCTTTGAAAGTCACCATCCAAGAGCATATTTCTGGTGAGAGAGATAAGTAGGTAGATGGAGCTCTTTTCCTGGGCAATGAAGGCCTAAAGAAAGGACCTGGATAGTTAACCATTCCTGCAAAGCCATAGCTCATCAATAGTCATCAATTCTGAAATTTGTGGTGGGGGTAAAGAAGAGATGAGGAGGAGGGGAAAAACACTTTATAAACTTGTGGAGAATTACAAGAAGTAGAAGTATCAAAATGGCAGAGAGTGGTAGTTTGGTAAAGTAGAGATACTTGTTCCCTTTTGGGCCTGAAAATTGCCCAAGGCTGTGTTGATCATGCAGAAGAAGAACACGAACCTGGTCACTGAGTGTTCGGTGAAAGCTTTGAAGTGGTTCGAAGGAAGATCTGCTGGAAGTAGAGGAGAGGGAAGAAGGGGATTTTAGTGTGTTGTTGACTTGTTTTAATCAGCATGAGTGAGTATTGTTCCAACTTATCTATGGAAAATAGGGATAAGGCTGGTCAATGTCCCTCTTTCACCACCTGTTTGTAGGAGGAGTTATGTAGCCATTTTTTCCCAACTTGCCCTGAATTTTGGGCAGAAAGACTGTATTTATTTTTAGCTGTGCCCATAAAGTTGGTTAGCAAGTAAGTTTGTCAAATAAGAGGAGTATCTTCAAACCTCCTTTCAAGAACTACTGGGGAGAGGGCAGGCCAGTCCTGTGTGGTAGAATTAATTACCTCAACCAAATAACCATGGAAGGCCAGTTGCCAAGAGTGATTGAACTGTGAGCAACAGAAACGTTAGTGATGCTGTGTGCCTGGGGCCCTTAACTTTTGGTTCATAGAAAAATATTGTGAACATTACAACCAAGTCAGAACACAGACATTGCATTCAATATTACTTTCAAAAATCACTGATTGATTATTCTGAGCCCATGGTGTATCTCTATACACAGGGAGGTTGGATTTTCTGGGAAGCAGATAATGAGCTAGATGTTCATTGGGAAGTCCTTGGGAACAGCATGGGTAGGCATGAAGAGACAGAGAAGCTGAGCAGTATCTCACTTTGTCAGGGAACCATGGTCACAGGTGACCTGGCAAGGGGCCCTGGAACTGGGCAGGCTTTTCAGAGTTGTCCTGAGTTAAGGCAAAGGTATAAGGCTTCTCTACTTTCCTGGCGCTCTGTCGCTGGATACTGGCCTGTCCCTGGAGCGTGGCTTTAAGTGAGTCAGTTTTTTCCAATTGACAAAATCTCCAAATAGAGTTGACAAGGAGGAGTTCCCTCTGATGCACTTCCAGCAGCTACAGGAATAAGTCTGTCATTCTTGAAGGAGTGTCTGGATAGTGTATCATATTTTCCATGATATTCAAAATATGCATCTAGTCCCTAATTTAGCCAAATTATATAACTTTATGGGCTGTAATGTAATTCTGTAATGATGTGACCCATAATGCTGAATAATACAGGGAATGTAAAATCTAATCATTTGAGTGTTTTAATATTTTTATAGCAAACTACGTCCTTTATTTCTACCTCAGATGTCAAAAATAAAAACCCTGTCATCCTGGCAGGGAATAAAACTTCTGTCTCTGTCTCACTCTGTCTGTTTCTCTTTCTCTTACACACACACACACACACACACACACACACACACACACACACACACACCATCTTACCCAGACTCTGGAACTGAATCATTATTTCTTTGAGCAATCATGTTCCTACTCTGTATAGCATGAAGTTTTGTGCTATTCTAGATGAGATGGAGAATAGAAAGCAATCTACTGAAAGAGCTCTGGAAAGCATAAAGGATGGTCCTAACTGCAGGAGTACTGGCTCCTATTAACACATTTAGTAAAAATGTATTGAACCTAAGTAAGGCACCAGGCAGTATGTGGAGTATCAGAGCCACAAGGTCAATGAAACCCAGCACATGTTAAGTGGCTCACTAGCTGGAGGAGGACCTACAATACACATGCATACAGGTGCCATGGGGTGTAGAAGAGGAGTCACAGTTCTTTCTGGAATTGTTTAGGAAAAACTTTCTGAAACAATAGTTGAACAATATCTAAAAGTAGTCGTGGAGGTAGGTGTTTGGCACAGTGGTTAAGATACAGTTTAGGGGGGCCTGGCACGGTAGCCTAGCTGCTAAATTCTTCTCCTTGCATGCACCGGGATCCCATAAGAGCACCAGTTCTAATGCTAGCAACCCTGCTTCCCATACAGCTCCCTGTTTGTGGCCTGGGAAACCAGTAAAGGACGGCCCAAAGCCTTGGGACCCTGCACCCGTGCATGGGAGACCCAGAAGCGACTCCAGTCTCCTGATTTCGGACTGGGCAGCTCCAACCACTGCAATCACTTGGGGAGTGAATCAGCAGATGGAAGAGCTTCCTCTCTGTCTGCCCTCCTTTCTGTATATCTGACTTTTCAGTAAAAAAATTATAAAATAAATATTTTTTTAAAAGATATAGTTTAAGATACCCACTTCATTTATCAGAGTTCCTGGGTTCAATCCCAACTCCAATTCCAATTCCAACTTCCTGCTAATGTGCATGATGCAAGTACTCAGGCCACCCTCTGTGTCTCACATGTTCCTGGGATTAGCCTGGCTCAGCCTTGGCTATTGCGCACCTTTGGGGAATGAACCAGTGTACAGAAGATCTCTCTCTCTCCCTTTTGTGCGTTCACACTATTTCTTGCTTTTTTCTCTCTCTGCATTTCATATAAAATGAAAAACAAGTTTTAAAAAATAGTCATATTCCTATGTGACAGAAAATGTGGTGGGGTACCGATAGAGAGCACTGAGGCCTAGGGAACCTTTCAGGCAGAGGCGTGGGGAGTCATGGGACCCATAATGGGCTCATAACACTCCCAGCATTTGCTTCGGCTGGACTGCAGGATTTGTGTGCATAAGGTGGTGTTCAGTGAGAAATAACACTGAAGAAGGACCAGCTCATGAGAAATTGGTAGAAATTCTTCTAATCAGAAGAATAAATACAGAAGGATCACTGACAGCAATTTGGGGGCAAATTGGAAACCAGTGCAATAGAAGCATAGTGAAAAAGTTATATGGGATTGAACCACGCCAGCTGTAGTAGGAGGTGAAGAATGAAACAAGTATTTGAGGTACACAGCAAGGAAAACAGATTGGGATGGGGCAAGATGAGTAACACTTTCAAGGTTCTAAATGGATGTGAATCCATGAACAGAGGCAGGTTTGGAGGGAGACTTGATTAGCCAGCATGTGAGTAGATTGAGAATGAGTATGAGATGGGAACACAAACCAGTGAATTTATAGGTTCAGTTCTCAAGGCAAGGGGTTAATTAGAAATATGGTGTATATTGAATTACTGTAGTGATAGGAAGGGATAAGGTCATCCAAGGAGATGAGTGGGAAGGAAAAAAGAGAAAAACAGAACACATAAGGCAAAGCCTTTAAATGCCTTAGTGTTAATGGAATGGGTTGAGGCCAAAGAACCCAGCAAAGGACAACCATGAAAGGCAAAAGAGTCAAGAGAGAAGAAAATTTCTGAAACCAGGCTAGTGGTTAAATTTTAAGGAGATGGATATGATTAACAGTATAGAATGTTACAGACTAGTTAAGTAAGGTGAAAACTGCAAAAGAAAATGTTGGATTTGGATTGGACACAGATAATGTAGGGGTGGGAAGCTCATTGTACCAAACTGAAGAGCAGGCGATGAGGAGCAATCATGCAGACAGAGGGTTGGAGGTGAAAGAATTTTGAAGCTAGAATTGTTCAGTGGAGTTTCTTGTTGGGGGCTGAAGCCATTCCAAGATCATGGCAGGCAATTGGGTGGAAGGGGAAACTGTGAGCCAGAAGCCTGTGTCTGCTTGTGGTGGCCTGGCCGTCTGTCTGTTCACTCACTGAACATCTGTGCACACCAAGCAGCCTCAAGTTACATCACTGGAGGGTGAGTGGTGAGACCACCTGACATGAACCCCAAAGGAGGAAAAGCTTTGACCCTGGTATTCAATGACTGATGAGTCAGAACAAGTCAACTCTTTCTCTGACCCCTCTGATATTTACAATTAGAGGGAAACGGAGATGCTGTGCTTGATAGAGCCCAACGCAGGCAGTATCCATGAGGGGAACAATCGGAACTCAGGGAGACGAAGAGGCCAAAAGGAAGACTCTATGAGAATATTGAGCAAGAGGGAGAATTTCATGATGACGGAATGAGGGTCCCAGAGAGCAGAGGGAAATATGCTGTCAGGCAGGTTGGTGGTGGTAGCAAGAGCAGGTCAACAAAACAGAGGCGGGGCAAAGGAACAGACAATAATGTGTGCGGTGTGGGAGACCTGGGGGAGCTTGTGTTTGGTGGGTGGCAAAATACACCATAGTGTATTACACCATAGTGGCAAAATACACCAAAATAGCCATAGTCACACTGATTATGCATGCTGCAAGCATAGTTGGTGTACCAGATTCAGTGTCTTACTGTAGTTTTTAATCCTGTGTTTCTGAGAATCCACTTTGAAAGGAACCGTTTCTGAAAGATGTGGTGGAATAGGGTTGCAGAAGATGAGCTAGCTTCTGGAATGCTGTACCTTCTGGAATGTGAGACCTCTGGGTCCCGTGGATGTTAGGACCATGCCTTGTCACAGACAAAGGCTTGAGAAGGTGATGGACATCTCCTCCCTCAGGCATTCCCCCCTCCCTCCCCGCCCCTCGCATTGTCGGAAAGGCAATGGGCACAGCTCCCACTGGAATTATCTCTGGTCCCACAGCTGCACCTGCTCTCATAGGAATGGCGACCTTGACATGGGAATCATTCTTGCATTAGCTTGCTAGAAAGGGGTCATTCCTAAACAAGTCATGTTGATTATCCTAGATTGCAAGTTTCTATGTCTTCCATGTTCAGAGGTCTCCTCAGAGCCCCCTCTGGAAACAACATAAAGACACACAAGCAAGAGAAAGGGAGTTGAGGCAAGATTTCTTTCCCGAGTCTGTTTCAGTCAAGCACAAATGGAGAATGCTTAAACCTGCTGTCTGACAACATGAACTCTGCTGCTTCTCTCTGACCACAATGTAATCAGACTCCATCCTGCGATGAGAGATAATAATTACTCTGAACCACAGCATCTGTCTTTGCTCTGCAGTTTGAGAATTCCATCAGCGCTTTCTTTTGCAAATATGATTTTCTGGGATTTATACCAACAAAGATGAAAATGGTTCCTGTCAGTATGTTCAGCAGGAATTGTAGTTTGGAAATATAGTAGGTGAACCTTGACTTTACTCATAGCACAAGAGATGGTCTTTATAGCACATCTATCAATTGCTCTGACAACCCCAGGGATTAACTCAACACACTGGCCCTGCCACAGTGAGGTGTAGCTGCTTTTTGTGTTTATGATTATGTTATTCATATTTACTACAGCCAGTATATATGAATGGGAATGACAGAAAAGGACACCTTGGAAACAACAAGCCTTTCTCCACGTGCGAAGTTTGTCTCTTGATTAGAACTTTAGTTGTTGTTGGAAAAGATTTTCGTCACCTGTCACACTGCCTCCTCACCTCCCTGAGCCAGGAAGCTTGGCTCAGAAGTATTTCTTCCCCCACCACAGCAATATTTCAAGCTGATTGGCCTCTTCAATTTCTGGTTCCCTTATTACTAGTTATGCAACATGAGTTGCGGTGTGCTTCAGTGAATCTTTTTCAGTTTTTTGCTTTGGGTTATTCTGCTTCATTTTGGAGAGCAGTTTCGTGGAGTTCCTGCAGCCATCCGTTTTCTTGACATCAGGAACATCCTAGAGCCGTGTGCCAAGTTGAGCATTGTCCTGACACTGATTGACAGGCTTTTTCTCTCTTTTTCCTCAAGGAGTTGGGAGGTAAGGTTAATCTTCAGTGTCTTATTAACACCAAATGTGGCAACTTTCTACTCTCTGATCTGTTTCTACCTGGACTGGCAGAATTCCAGCTTCCTGAGACTAGAAGGGGAGGCAGGGGCTTTTAAACACATTGCATCTCCAGCTTTTGCCTCTTCATACCCGGGAGACTCTCGTAGGAGGCATGAGCTCTGTAGAACATGGTTCCATGCAGTATTCCCACAAATGTAGCTTCTCCTCAAGTCCTCCTGATACTATTGCATCCAGCTCTTTCTTCCTCAGATTTATTGTCAAGGTCTAGATTCAACCATGGCATGAAAAACCGCATCTCTTGATGCACATATGTTCCCGGAGCCCAGTCTGCTTCTTTTATAACCAAGTCCTTCATCAATAATGTGGCCTCTTCCACTAGAAGTTTTTCAGATGCCCAAGCGTTCGCGGAACCTAGTTTCCTCATACTGAAAAACCAAAGCATGATTATAGATACTGTTTTAGTCCACTGAAGCACCCTTGACTCTAAATTGGCCAGTTGCACGATCAGAATACTCTACGAGCGCTTGTGAGCATCTCAAGGCAGCCAGATGTGATAGCTTCCAGAACTCATTTCTGTGATTGAAGTCAAACACCTTTGCAAAATTGATCGATACAATGAAGAGGCATTCCTATTTCACACTGTGATTTTCTCATCTTCACTGCATTATAAAAATCAACTCAAAGCTTCCCAGAATCATCAGATGATGGGGTTCCCTTCTCCAGTGGTGTTATTGAGAATGTTCATAGTCTCTTTCTAGGAGTTTTCTTTCTCTAGAAGCTCAACATTGTCCATCCAAATAACTGCAGTGGGGGTGTTTTTGCTGCATGTGAAAGACCCTACCCATTAGAGTTCAAGATAGAGTTCAAGAGTTGCCCCAATAAGTCCAATAACAATTATCTCACCATTCAGGTCTCACTACTAAGCAATGATGTCATTCATGTATAATCACTAACTGGGTTATGAATGTATGCATCATGTCTTTTTTTTCCAGTAGAAATTTTTCTGTATCATCATAAACTACCAACTGGCATATTCTTGTATAAAAGGGTTACTATCATACTTAATATTCCCACTCCTATATTGTGCAGTCACTTCTCTCACTCTTAGTGAGAGTCAAATATGTCACCTCACTACAGTCCATTGATATGACTTGAGAAGGAGTAAGTAAGTCTCCTTTAACCCTCGGTGTTCTTCACTTAGGCACACACAGTAACTCCAGAATCATTTCAGGATGGGCCGTCACACAGTGCACACACACACGGCACCACTGTGCTCATCCGCTCATCTCACTCTGCCTAGTACACGCTGTTCTGTTCTGTCGTGGTCTATACTAAATAAAGTGAATGTCCTGTCTTGCCTACTGATCCAGAACTTTCTGAAAGGTTGATGTGCTGATTCACAGGTTAAATTTCAATTGCTTTGTGCTAAGTCTAGCAGTTACTGGGGTCCTGGACAGTAACATTTCTAGTGCCCTATATGATCTCAGTAAATCTCTTTGACCCATTTTGCTTTGTAAACACAAAAAGCAGAGCAGCATTTGGCATTTACTTAAATACTTCAGAAAGTTCACAGAAAATTGAGTTAAGAAACATTTATTTTTTGCAAAAATAAATTGAAACTCATACATATGAGGTGGCTTTAAAAAGCTTATGAAAAATGTATTATGAAGAAAGCATGCATGATATTAAAAGTTATGCATGAAAACAAAATTTCATGTTTCTATGAATTTTTAAAAAAAATAAAATTTATTTTGTTCATTTGAAAGGCAAAGTCACAAAGAAAGAGAAGGAGAGAGAAAAGAGCAAAAGTGTGTGTGGGGGGAGAAATACATATCAAGAGAGATCTTCCACTGTTCACTGATTTTCTCTCCAAACGGTTGCAGTAGCCAAGGCAGGACCTGTCCAAAGCCTGAAGCAAGGAGCTTCCTTTGGGTTTCCTCTGTGGGTGCAGGGCCTCAACACTTGGACCATCTTCCACTGTTTTCCCTGAAGCATTAGCAGGGAGAAGGATCGGAAGTAGAGAATCTGGAGCTCAAACTAGCATCCACATGCGATGCTGGCTTCAGAGGCAGAGCTTAACAGGCTACACCACAAAGCCTGCTCACCATGAACTTTCCTGCAGTTGTGTGAGATCATGGAAAAATAATGCCATGTCTAATTTTAATTTTTGTGGTTTTTCTTATCATAGCCCAACATAGTTTGGATGATGTCCTGTAGAGAGATAAATAGAATTTAGTAGTTTATTTCTGTCTCCACATTAAGATATGTTAAACTTGTTATGTTAGCCTGAGTAATAGATTGGGTCCCTTTAAATTTTTTTTTTAAAGCAGAAGTAGAAACCTAATTGATTTTTATATTCATTTCATAACTTCACTGCTCATTACCACTCTCCACTTTAATTACACAGCAGTGTGAAATAATCAATTCTTGTTACTAGCAAATGGAACTCACAAAACCTCATTATCCCCAGACTCGTTGCTTCAGTGCTCAATTAACCATTCTTCGCATAGCAGGTTTGTTTTACTGAAGATTGTCGCCAGGTTTAAGACATCTTTTTCATCAAATGGAGATATGAAATGGTGCCAGGAAGGTGTCTGATATGAATAAGAAGAGGAAATTTCTTCAGTGTTTGTTATTTAGGGTCACATGCCAAATCTGGCAAAGGTTCAAATGGGAGGTAGTCACGTGACCCCTGCCACCATCAGTGTCAGGTTTCCCACAGTAACTCTCCATTCCATTTGTTCCTAACCTCTAGCGGTTAAAAGCCCGTTGTGGGTCTGGGGATACTCTGGCCAAAATATCTCCTTTCTCTCCTGAACCTGAAATTGCCTCAAGTATAGTTTATTTGGATTAATGAGGAAACGACCTTGAAGAGGTTATGCTGAAGGCAGCCACCGTTCTGCTTGAGCGTGTTTTGTTTGGTGAGCTCCTTCCTTAGCTATGATGAGCAGAAGGAATATGAGGAAGGCCCTTGGGTGAGTACTGCGAGTACTGCAGTGCTGCTCTCCAGAGGCCTGGGGAGCAGGAAGACCGGTCAATCAGAGAACAACTGAAGGAATTTTGCTGGCCTGACATGCTGCTGATCCCACTTTTCTCTTAAGACCCCTGGGTGCCCTATCATGTCAGGAACAGGTATTATTTAACTGGAAGTTAACTCCTGGAATTAGAAGGGACAGGAGCGAGTAGGAAAGTGGAAGGGGAAGCATCCAGTCAACTAGCTTCATCCTAATTGATTCAGAAATCATTCCAACAGACCCCAGACTTGCAGTAGACAGCCAGTATGAGGAGCTTGTTAGATTACTCTACATCACGTGTGGTAGCACACTCACATAGCTTAGCAAATATGGTGCTGTGGAAATCTTAATAATTAATTCCAAAGGCAATATTTGCTCACATTTCCTTTACAAATTGAAACCTTAAAAGTAACACTAAATTTTCTTCACTGTCTCAGAACTCTCCTGTTAATAACTCTGGCTGTAAGATCATACCATGACCATATCAATTCAGTTATGTTGAAATTTTAAATATGGTTATGTGGTAATATGGTGATACTTTAAATATCTATATTTGTAATGTGGCTATATTTTCCTGTGAATATGTAGTATAAAATATTATTTGATATACACATATTTATGTATTTAATGTATATAAATGTATTTTTTCTGTGCATATAAATGCATGCAATATAGCTTTAATTCATTTACATATATTCATAAAAATGAATAACACTATTTTATGTGGATGTATTTATATGGTTTTCCTTAAATTTCATTCGCCCAATGTTCAACACTTATTGAAGTTCCTGCTCTGTACTGGAGCTGTTGCTGATTCTGACTGTTGAACTCTGAATGGAATAAAACTCCTGCCCTCCAGGAAAATCCTATTACAATAAATATCATCATGCTGAATCTGCTTTTTCTCACCCTAAACGTCTTGATGGTTTACCCATTTTCTTCTGCTTAATCCACCTGAATCATTTAAAGTGACTCATAAGTGTGACTATCACAGTTGATCCCAGAGTGCTTATATTGGTGGAATTACCACTATGGAATTTTGACCTACCAACAGGGTCCATTGGGCACTTCTTCAGAGTTCATTGACAGTGTCAGGGATGAGGAAACTACATCTGCCTTCATGATGGTTGTACTAGTTTACATCACTCTGTGATGATTTTTTTTTTTGTCAGTTTTATTCTGGATTGTGAAGCCAGATGTATACACAATAGAAGTATTTGGGGTGACTGATTCGGGGAAAAATTCTTTCATTTAGCATTGTGCATCAGAATATTAAGGACAAGAAAGAGAGCTCCAGATGGTGACATGGAGAACTGAAATGCAAGAGACTTGTGGGCAGGGAGCTTGTGAAGGATTGTTCCTGAGAGAGAGCTGGGTGGGACACAATTTGACCCCAAGTGGCAAGTGATTCTGACAAAGGAGGGACAAGTGCATTAGGCTTGTGTGGGTCCAGGTCCAACACCAGGGGAGGGTATATATTCCTGTATTCCAGTTTCCAGTGTGGTTTCTACCCGCTGTGCTACCTGATCATTCAGGTTTGATAAGGATCAAAAAAGCCGTTATGTCTGAACAAAAACAATGATCCCGTAAGAAAATCCTCAAAGACAGCATGAAACCCAGCCCTCAGAAATGAAATATTTCCCTTACCTCATGCTTATCCACATAAATTTAATGTGTGTTTGTATATAAAGGTTATTCAAATGGTTTCAAAATTTGGTAGGTTTTATAATTTTCTCTTTCCAGTTGAGATTTCAGAGCATCTATTTTTGTCAGCCTATTTTATCATAAATTAATGTAAAAACATTATACTTAAGCTTTTCTTTGGTTTGTAATCATCAGTGAAAATAATGTTAGCCTTTTCATAATTAATCAAATTTTGATGCTCAAATTAGCATTATGTTGTTTTGCAATTTTTTCATTCACTTATCTTAAAAATTATTAAACCAGAGAGGGGTGCTAATCATCTCAGGCTTGGAGGAAGCTTTGAGTTTGGATGATTATTTTTGGAAACCTCATCCAAGTAATTTCATAAATGAGATACTCAAAGCATGCCATTACATCTCTTCCCTGCCTCCTCCCACCCCACCCCCCATATAGCTTCTTTATGTAAGTTTTATATGTGTCTGTTAGCATGGAAAATACCAGAGGACTTACTGAGGGTTTAGTAATTGCGTTTATTTATTTTCCGGAGTTATTCTAAGACATACAAAACTTAAACCATCTACATTCTATGTCTATATGTAACTAATAGGCATTTAGAAAACACACTTTCATTCCTTCCCACTGTTGTCCCCCACATGAAAGAAATATTTCTCACCCTTTTCTGAAAGTGGTTTGTTCATGTTAAGCAAACAAATTTCACAATACAGTTTTAGAAACATAGTGATACTTCCCTCCACCCCCTTCTTGCCCACACTTTCCACCCACCCTCTTCCTTCCTTATGTCTTCTTTTTTCCCCAGATTTTTGCAATGGCATACTTTCAGTTCTTCATACTTTCATACTTCTTCATTAGGTAAAGAATTCAACAACTGGAAAGGGGGTGGGTGGTAAAAGCCTAATGTTCCTCAAGAGTACAGACAAAGGTTGTAATCAAGAATCAATCCTCACAGTGTCAATCTTGTTCCTGTAGATAGGATTTTTTGCTATCTGTGTATCAGTTACCACAGATTAGGGTAAAGACATGATATTTGCCTTTTGGAGCATTTGAGTTGATTTCATACTTTAGCTATTGTGAATTGAGCTGCAACTGAAATGGGTGCAGAGACAATTCTCTCATATGCTGATTTCATTTTGTTTGGGTAAATTCTGAGGCATGGAATGATTGGGAAATATGGTCAGATCTCTAAGGAATCTTCAAAGTATCCTTCACGATGGTTGTGCTAGTTTGTATTCCCGCCAACAGTGCATTAGGATTCCTTTTCCCCCACATCCTCACCAATAATAACTGTGCTTTGATTTTCAGATGATAGCGGTTCTAACTGGGATGAGGTGAAACCTTACTGTGGTTTTTATTTGTATCTCCCTGCTGGGTAGTGATCCCGAGCATTTTTCAAGTGTCTGTCGGCCCCTTGTATTTCGTTCTTTGGAAATTGCCTGTTTATATCCTTTGTCCACTTAACTGTCTTGTTGACTGTTGTTGAATTTCTGGAGCTCTTCATAGATTCTGCATAATAATTCTTTATCATTTGTATGGTTTGCAGATATTTCTACCATTCCATTGAATGCCTCTTCATTTTGTTGATGATTTCCTTTGCAGTGCACAAGCGTCTCAGCTTGATGTAATCCCAGTTGTTCCTTTTTGCTTTCATTGTCTCTACTTCTGGGGGTCTTTCCCAACAATGTTCTGCCCTCTGCTTATAGGCTGTTGGATGCCAGCTGGTAGCAAGAAGGTAAAGAGCAGGGGTTTTCTGCTCATCTGAGCCATTTCATTTCCCAAAGAAAAGGTAAAGAACAACAATGGCAATAAGATTTTCTTTAAAAAAAAAAGGTCAATTTTTTACAAGTCACACCCTCAAGGACTAGATTGCTATTTTACAAATGTCACTGTAAAGGTTTTATGGGTCCTAAAATGTATGCAATTTGGGGAATTATTCTTTTTTTTAAAATGCAAAATTATAAATTCAAAAATCATCAGAAAATAAATAACAGCAATTACAAATTTTAAAAACTAACAAATAACAAAATTCACTTGATGGGGAAATACAATATTTTATTCAGTTAAGTATTTGATCAATACCTTGGTAGTACATTTTTCTCTACATTGTTTATTGTCTAATGTTTGATCTGTCAAAGAAAAATCATTTTGTAATGCTATTTTTCATGGAGAATGATCGGCTAAAAGTTGTTTGTTTTTCATTTAGAAACTACTTTGCAACTTGTCATTATTAATGTCACACAAATCATAATTGTTGTCAACTGGGAAAATGCCATTGAGTTTCTTTCACATCTGAGCTATAAAATGTGGAGAGATCTCCTACTGCCATGGATCCAGGCACTCAACCCTTCTTACTTTGCCAGTTCCAAACCCTGGAGTGCTGAGTTTCACTGGGTGTATTCATATAATAGTATCAGCTCTTGACCTCTGCTTCAGTACACTGGGTTAGATGGTACAGCAAGTGGAAAACATGCTGCTGGAGATTTCCTACACCCAGAGCACTAGCAACAGCTTAAACAGCTTAATCACTCCATGCAAATTTGTAACTCTAAACCCAGATTTAGTCAGATCCTAAAACTACTCATAATACCCAGCATCCTTTCCTTCCAACTGCATCCACTGGATGAGAGGTGTGGAGGGGGAATCCAACTGAAAAGATTCCCTGATTTTGATTGTTATTAAAAATATATGGATTTTAAAACCTTATGCCTCATGTCTATATACCCATATATCAAGAGGAAGGGGAAGACTAGCAGAGAGACACTTAAGAAACTAGGCATAGCACTGGAGATATTAGAAAATTGATTTGCTTCAGATCTTGGCAACCAAGGCTACTATTGTTGTACAACCTCATGGTCAACTGCATCCTCGCAAAGGCACATGCAGAGCTTCAGGATATCAATGCTTGGACAGCTTCCTGATCATGGTGCATGGGGACTATGTGAAAGTCATCAATTTTGTCCGTACCTGCTACTTGCACACCTTGCACAGGCTCAGTCATTCAATGATTTGGAAGGGAGTAGCTGGAGAAGGTGGCCTGATGCAGATGCTATTGACCCTGGGAGAAGTAAATCCTAGATACAGGCTGACTGACCTTCCTCCCCTAAAACAAAACAAAACAACAAAACAGGAGGACATTAAGCATTGTGACAGACCAGGTGAGAATATTAGCAGGGGGCCAGATGTTGTCTGAAGATTCATGAAGTTCTGAATTAAAATCTAAATCAATAAGGACCATTCAAAAAGTTTATGGAAATTGAGTATCATGAAATAAATTAGGTATGGCTATAAAATATTTTCGCACAAAAAATTAACTTATCATCTAATTGCATTTTTGGTGAACTTTTTGAAATATCCTTGTATATGCTTTCATTAGCAGAGATAACAAGAGATATTTATCTCTTTGGATTGTGGAGGCACTAATTGTGGGAGAGACATATTATATGCCTTCCTCATATTACCAAATTTTGGTGAACTTTCTTTCAGGAGGAAAGTAATGCTCAATGTCTTGAAAAGAGATTATTCCTATGGATCTTTATAATCAATTGATAAGCAATAAGGCCTCAGTGTGGGGTTAGAGACAGAAGAAATGGAAGCTAAGCCTATTGCAAAAATCTGTAGGAAGCAGGCTAGAGCCCAATGGCCTCAACCAAATTGATTGAAGCTCAGGCTAGGCTTCCATTCTGATGGGAAATTGACACAGTAAGCTAAGAAACTGGGCAAAATCCTGACACAGAATCTGTGGTGGCATGGCAGGGAAGAAGGAAGAGAGAGACACAAGAGAATGTAGACTGATGGCTGGTAACATGAGGACTCTAGGTTGTCTCAGAGCTCAGCAGCCAAGGCTGTGAATGTGCAGCTGCCATGGTCAGGACAGATGTGGGAGGCGGGTGGTCTCAGAGACTCCTGACCCCACAGGACTGGGAAAGAGATAACCGACAGCTGCCAGAAAATCTGGGAACGCCTCCCTTTCTTTATGACCCACCCACATTACAAGCAGATATGTACCAAGGGTGACCATTAAACGCACACATAAAATCCTGTGTCAGACAACAAAGAGAATCTTAGGGCAAAAAAAGAAAGAATATAGCTTACAAATAACATCATTTCCAAACTATGTAGAGACATGAGGCTCCTTTATTGTTGATTCCTTGTCCTAATTCCTTGTTATCTGTGTCAACTGCCTATGAAACTAGTGCTTCCAGTCCTTGGTTATCAATGTTTAATACACTTAGGAATCTTGTCAGAATCTTGATGGATAAGACCTAGGAGTCTATGTTGCAAACATACAGGCCATGCTTTGGCTCCATTTTTTTTTTTTGATAGAATTCCCCCAAATCACACTCCTTTCTTTCCCATCATCATTTCATTCCATCTCTGATCATCTTGAGGACCTGACAAGAAAGGACTCTAGGTAAATCAGACCTAAAGAAGGTGCCTACTATGCTTTGGTCAAAAACACAGGGATTCTTTTACATGTGGGGATACAATGCAAATTGCATCCCTGCTTCCAAATCAAAGATGACCTCCCAAAGAAAATGTTGGAAATGTATAGACAGCGGGATGCTGGACTGTCTGACATAGTCCCTGTACCAGCAATGTTGGGACACATTTAAATAACAGATTGATGGTATCATGATTCCTTATGAAGGACTATACTATTGTAACAATCTGGAGAAAATCAGTCAGGGATGTACTTTTTTTAAAGGGGGAAATCCCAGACTCTACGAAATGGTACCATAAAATTTAAAAATTCAAAACAAAAATAATTTTAAAAACCCACAAGGATTGTCATTGCTATACACAGCTACACACAAAAGGGAAGAGAAGGCAAGAAAAGGGGGTGGGGGACTGCCAAAAAGTCAAGTAGTAGGGTGTGACCTTGAGGAGAAAAATGACATACACAGGTTCAGGTTGTGTATTTCCAGACTGATGGGGGAGAACACCAGAAAGGGCCAACTAGAAACACCAGGGCCTTCTCCTTCTAACTTCACAAATCCTTAGCTCCTGCCTCCCTCATCTCCTATCCTAAAAGAAAAAAACCTGCCTCTCTACACTTATGCAACACTTCTGACACCAAATGTGTGGACTGTTTCCATACAAAGCAATTTTCCACTTCTCTGTGCCCACTAACGGGATGCCCTGTACTTCAGGTCAGTTCCGACACTACCTATCTGAAGTTAGCATCAGGCCCCACAAGCTCAAAGGGCTCAGTCCCACAGGCTGCTTCCACCTATGATACCATTTACCAGTCCCAGATCACCAACCTGCGAGAACCAGAGGTTTCCATGATTCTGTCCTCATGTGCCATAATTTTTCAGAACAGTTCACGAAACTCAAGAGATCTCTTCACTTAATATTTAATGGTGGATTACAAAGGATCAAATTTAGGGACCTAAGAAATGCCTAAATCAATGTATAGGGGTGGGAGTGGCACACAGCCCCAAACCTTGCTCTCTCCGGGGATAGCCCCGTCCCAGCAAGTCTGCGTTTGCCAACCTAGAAACTGTCCAAAATCCATAGATTAGGGAGTTTCATGGAGGCCTCCTTACAGGAGCATCATTGTTAACACAGTAGCTAACCCTTCTCCCCTTCCTGAGAGGCCTGGAGAGGAAAAGTCCCAGAGTTTCTAATCACAGTTTGGTCTGTCTGGTGCCAGCACCCATGCTGAAGCTAGGTAGGAATCAAGAACTCAGCTGTAAGATCAAAATCAAAGCAAAAGATGACTCTTCAGCTACTCACCATGGATAATCTGTTTGCTAGATATTCACTTAGACAAATGTGAAGCAAAATAGAGCAGGATGTGGATTTGTGGTAAACGGGACAAGTAGATGTAATCTGCTGGAAGAACAATGCAAGAAACTCGGGAGGCTTTTGTACTTGGTGGAAGGGAGAGAGGAGAGAATGACAGGAGAGTGCAAAGTTGTCAAAAGTGTCTTCAGCATCACCCTGCCTGGAGGTTGGATCCCTTAGGAAGCTGTCGCTGTGGTTGAAACTCTGGCTTCTTAATGTGTAGAACAAGTGTAGTTCTGAGCCTGCCGCTCCAAGCAGTGAGCAGGAGCCCTGAACACTGTGCCGTGTCTCAGAACTCACTGGGTTAGTCAACTATCAAATCAGCAAGACCATCTGCCTGGAAAGGTGAAGATTACTTCTATTAGAAGATCTCTCACTAAGCTACAAAATAAGTCTGCCATATGACCTTACTGTATCGCTCATGAGAATATATATCTGAAGAAAATTAAATCAGTGTATGAAAAAGTACCTGCACACTCATGTTTATAGTAGCTCAATTCACAATATCTTAGATGTGGAATCAACCCAGATGTACATCACTGATCATTGGATATAAGTGCCTTGTGGGATATTACTCAGCTACCAAAATAATATTAAAGCCTAACATTGGCAGCAAAATGGGGGCAACTGGAGCTCATTATGCTGAATGAAATAAGCTATACTCTAAAAGGGCAAATATCACATGTTGTCTCTCCATTTCAGTAGCTAATATATAGAGTATAAAAATTGCATGGATGTCAAATCATTTGGTACTGCTATAAATACTGCTTCATTGAATTATACCATGTGAATGGCAATGTGCTCTTTTTTCATGTTAAAAAAGAAAAAGAAATGGTGGGGTGATAATGAGGCCTCTTGGAATGTTTAGCTCTTAATTTGGGTATTGGTCAGGAGCGTGATCAGAAAATCAGAAACTGATTGATTTGTACACTTCTGTGTATTTCTTGATACACATACTATACTTGAATGAAGTGTTTTCTTTAAAGAAAACAATATGCAGGCCTGGAGCACAAGCAAGAGATCCGTCAGAAGCCTGCAGTTCTTAAGGTCCTCCCCAGTCTTGGCCAGCGGCAATGGCCTCAAACCGTGTTGACTTCTCTGTTTGACAGTTATACCAATCTTGAGGCTGACAGGCCTGTTTGTCTTGGATCTGGAACATCGTCTTCGAGCAGCAGTCGGCGTAACTCTAATTCAGTGCATCAGCCGCACGACGCTGGGTGTTTATGTTGGCCCAGATCCTGTTGCTAACATTTTGGCAGGCTGGCTCCTGTCACTGAGGAACTGAAATTGAAAAAAAAAAAAGGAGGGGGGGGCACGGGATCGGGGGATTGGGGAGAAGGGAGTCGGTGGAGACATGGAGACTGAGCACTTTTCCATTGTTGATGTAGCCCAGTGGAGAAGCTGGACATGGCCGTGTGTCCTCTGCATTCAAACTGGCCCATCACAGTGCTCAAGGCACCCACAGACAAAGCTGTCACATCATGGTTTGGCATCTTAGCCTTGCAACCCGATTAATCTAGCATGGTGATGGTTTGCTAAATCCAGGAAGAGAGTTAGACTTTCTAAGTAATTTGATTAAGTATTCTAAAGCAAAATAGAATTCCTAAGTTTGCTAACTTTCTGAAGGGTTCTCAAAATATGTGTAAGTATTGTAAGTTTCTGAAGCAAAATCTATTTCTGCAGGCTTTGATTTACTTTTGTCATGTAGTAAATTAACTAAATTTATTCTCATCATTCTGGGTTCAATATGAAAATGTTAATAATTTACCATTATTAAATGGTCTCAATGGACTTAGGCATTGAGTGTAAAGAATATTTCTCCATAAATAGGATTTTACCCTGAAAATAGATTAACCTTACCCTGTGCCCATATCAGGCTTCCAAAAGAAGCTCACTTTTCCCTCAATTTCATTTCTTTAAATAAAAACAAGTAGGAAGGACGGTGTGGGAATCTGGACTCTGCTATTCACAAGGAAAGAATGGAGTTACTTATCCCCCGCCCCCATACACGCACACAGTTACTGTGAGTGTTAAATCCATTAGTACTTGGCGTTTATGTGAAATGCTTAAGATAGTGGCAAAAGTAAGCAAAACAAGTAGGCAAGACACGTCACCAGAGCTCTCAGTGTCACGATTGTGAGATCCAGTTATCCTCTTGAGACACATGACTGGGATGTGAAAGACCGGCCTCCCTGGTTGGCTTCCATCTATCGATGTGACACTGAGAGCCGAGGGACTTTGAGTAGAGCTCCTTCAGTAGACAGTGGGCACTAGAACCAAAATGCAACGGGATGTGGACTGTGCAGAATTTGAAGAAGCAAAGCAGGTAATTTAGAGGTTTAATGTGAAGGGGAAAGAAGAAAAATGGACTGACAGTTTGAGGGAAAGATAAAATCAAAGAAATAATTAGGGTAGGCAGGCTTGTACAGATGTAGCTCAGGTTTCTGCAGACCACAGCAGTCTGAGGGGAAATGGCTCTCACAACTGGCTCCCTCTGCTGCCTCTTACTGTGGGTCCCCAGCCCCCTTCCATGATCCCCCTTTCATTAATTGTAAGAGTCCACAGAGACCATTCACATTTGCACATGGTCAGGGGCTCCATGGCCCACATCCCCCTACAGCATACAGCTGTTTTCCTCTTCTCCATAGAGTGCAGTCCTGGCAGACACTCTGCTCAGGAAGAATTCTCTGATCATAATGGTGAGAGATACTGTAAAAGTCTAGCCAATCTGTGGGGAGTGGGGTGCTGAAGCCGCTCCTGGGCCAGCAGGTAAACAGAAGTCACAGGGATAGGCTAATGCCCCCGCTGCAATTATCAGATAGCACCAAGTAGACCCACGGGGAGAAGTGATTGGTTGGAGAACGATATAAAAGTAGCCGGTAAAAGCTAGGCAGAGGATGACGACCACAGACGGACGGACAGACGACAGAACGACTGCGACAAACTACAGACAGATAGACAGACAGATAGATGAAGACGGATGAGAAAGCCTGTGGGGCGGGAAGAAGGGTGGCGGAAAGGAGACAGGGAAAGTACGGGAAGAAAAACCGGAGGAAGGGTGCCGGAAAGATGGCCAAAGAGGCGGGGAGGAAAGCTAAGGCCAATGGGGACAGGAGCAGCTGAGATAAGGATTTAAATGCAGCTGCTTTTGGCAGTGAACGGTCCGGTTCCAGCTTTTCCCGGACCCTCAAGAGTGTGCCTCATCGTTTTAGTGTCACCTCTGCTGGACAGCAGCGACACCAATCTCTAAAAAAAAATCCCGTGAGAGGAAGCAAGATGACAAATGATTGAAACCCTCTATCAATCAATCATATCTTCATCGACAGAGATGCAAATTTGAACGGCTATTCATACCACTTCTCTCCTTTAACAAGAGCTGTGAAAGTCAAGCAGAAGGCCATGATGCCTAGCTTTAGTAAGGAAAGACACATGGTTCTTCAACAGCAGTTGCAAGTCCATCATAATAATATAGGGGAAACAGGTGCGGGAAAGGGGAAAGGTAGGAGGGAAAATCCCTGAGCCTATGAACCGAATCATAAAAAATTGAAAAATTACATATAAATGTTTTAATGTGAAAAAGAAAAAAAATTAAGATATAGATTAAAATAGCTCTGTATGATTGAAAAAAACACACACACACACACACACACAGAAGAAGATAACAAGGAACGTGTGTCCTCTCTTCCCCACTTCTCCCCAACTCCAGTAGCACAGTGTGGAGACAGGCACTTCCTGCTTGGGGAGGAGGAAGAAATGAGGTTCAGGCCTTAGCACCAGGTCAACCACAGTGGCACCTAGTGCAAAGCGGAGCCCTGAGACCCCGCTCCTATCCCAGTTCTGTAGACTAAGCCTCTGAATCAGCGTCAGCCAGTTGGCAAAGGGACTGTTTCCCCCTCCTCTACCCCCAGCTGTGGGCAGCACAGTACAGAGGAAGACTCCACTGACCATGGGTGCAGCAGGAAAACCATCTCAGGCATTTACTGCTAGAATATTCTTGGACCCTAACAAGTTCTCAGTCCAGCTTGGCAAATGAGGTCGGTGGGATGCTGCACTGCCCATAAGAAAGAGGTTAGCTCACCTAGTACTCCACCTTCCACCAGACTTTTGTTGCAGACTTGGGGAAGTAATGAACTGCTCCTTACATCCATCCCATGATCCCAGCATATAGCACAACAGGATTTCCTGAATTTTTAAAACCACCAGGACCCCACTGAAGCTCGAATGTGACCCCACCCATCCCTCTGTGACTCCCAAGTGCAGTTAAGCAACATGTTCTCAGAACACGGGCCACCAAAGGGCTGAGAAGCAGATGCTTTGTATTGCCCACCTTCACCACACCCTAGGAAGTGGCTACACAGATCTCTCCAGACAGCTCAGTTAGTAGAAGTCCTGTAGACAAGCCCAAGCACTGGCCAGAACATCACTGCATCACTGGACATACTGTAACACATCCACCTGAGTACATGGAGGAGGCCTTGCACCCACATCACCTAAAGAAGCTAACAGAAGCCCCACATCCACACCTGGGCACACTGCACAGAGCTGCCAGTAAACTGGTCCCACCTAAGGGAGTGCATCCTGATATTGCAATCCAACAGTTCTTGCAGCCCAGTCACCGGGGCACCATGAGGTACCACCAGTGTTGACTGTAGCAGAGGAAACTACAGAGACACTGAAGTCCCCACCTGGAACCATAAGCCAACATCATCCCAGGTCACATTATTGACCTAAAGTCCTTTATTAGGAAAACCTCAATAGAAGTGACTGATCCACCAGGTGCACAAAAAAGCAACATAAGACACAAGAAAAATGAAAAAACAATGTGACATGACACCTGCAAAGGAGCACAGTAACAAAGAGTTGTTGACGGAGAAACAGCAGACCACAGAGAAATGGAAATAAGCAAGTTGTTGGACAGTTCAAAGCAATACTGTTAAGGAAGCTTATTGAAATACATGAGAATACAGATCGGAAATTGAATGACATTAGGAAGACAATCCCTGGTAAGTATGCGAGTCAGCAAAAAGACAGAGACCATTGAAAAAGAGCCAAAGAACGAACACAATATGTGAAATTAAAAACACAGTTGAGCGTCTCAGCAGTGACACTGAATAAGCAGAAGAAATAATTTCCAAGCTTTGTTGCCATTTTATGAAATGGATAAATATTTTAGAAAAAATTTTAAAAATGAAGAAAGGTTTCAACATTTATGGGACATCACAAAACAAACAAACCATCATCCTATCAGTATTTCAGAAGAACAAATGAGAGGGAAAAGACCTAGAAAGTCTATTAAATGAAATAATGGCTGAAAGCTATCCAGATCCTGTGCAAGGTCTGAACACCCACATCCAGGAGGCCTAAAGGCCCTCTAATAGAATATGACCAAAAAAGATCATCGCCAGCTCTGTACCAGCATGTCAGCTCGCAGAAGCTACAAAATACAGACTTTGACTCCCCTAATATTATGGACTATTTCTCTTGAGGGGAGAATGTGGGGTCAGAAGGTAAACCTGGGCCTCAATGTGTGACAGAGGCTGAAGAATAAAAATGGGAGATTTGTGCGGTAGAATGCGGGAAGAAATGTGGAGGCGGGCCTTGGAAGCAGCCCAGCATTTGCACATCAAGAGTCTTGCCCATGCGCTGTAACCTTGCAGGTGAACCCCAGCCTTACCTTGGGGATGTTCAGGGGACTCTTCCCAGTGCTACACCAGGGATGCTATTTGGCACAGTAACACCTTGCTAATAAAGCTCTAGCAGGAATTCTGTGAATGTCACACCCAGGAAGACCTGCACCAAGCAATATTGTAGAATGAGACAGAAGGTGAAAGAGAGTTGGTGGGCCCCATCTATAAAAAGTCCATCTGAATACAGATTCGACTCTGTTTTGTTAAGATCTGCACCTTAGCCTTCTAGGTATAATCTCTTGATTAAAACATTGCTGGTGTGTTTACTGTCTCCCTGCCAATAAAGAAGAAAAGAGATATTGCAGTCAAACTAAACACACAAACACACACGCACACACACACAGAGATGCCCCAAGATTGAGAATTTTTAAAACAACCTGAGGGGGAAAAAAAAGAAGAAGAAAGAAAGAAAAAGAAAACAGCAGGAGAAAAGCATCAAGTCACACGTAAGGGAATCCCCATTAGATAAATGGGAGACTTTCCAGAGAATGTGATGAGATACACCAAGTTCTGGAATGAAACATTTACCAGTGTAGAATACAACACCTGGCAAATTTACCCTCCAGAAATGAAAGAGAACTGACAGATTTCCCATAACAAACAAAAGCAAGGAATTTATCACCATTAGATTGACCCTATAGCAAAAGCTCAAAGGAGTCTTACGTTAGGAATAAAAGGATGAGGGCTGGTGCCAAAGCAAAGCTAATTAGGCCTTTGCCTGTAGTGCTGGCGTTCCAGATGGGCACAAGTTTGAATTCCAGCTGCTCCATTTCTGATCTGACTCCCTGCTAACATGCCTGGGAAGGCAGCAGAGGGTGGCCCAAGGACTTGTGCCCCTTCACCCACATGGGAGACCCAGAATGCTCCTGGCTTCTAGTTTTGGATGGGCCCTGCTGTTGTGACCATTTGAAGGATGAACCAGCAAATGAAAGATTCTGTCTCTGCCTTTCAAATATACATAAATATATATATATATATATACATATACATACATATATACATATATATTTATTTAAAAGAAACATAAGCAAGTTTAATAAATTGACAAGATTATTGATGTACTATTTTCTGACATCCTTCAAAATTGTTTCAAATAGCACTACCCTGCCGTGCAGCAATTTCACAACTGCCTGTCCATCCAAAGCAAATAAAATCAGCCTGCTCAAAGATACTTGTGCACTCCAGGTTTTGGCAACACAATTCATGATAACCAATATATGGAATCAATCTGCGCCCATCAACAGCTGAATAGAGAAAATGTGGTACATCTGCATAAAAGACACAATTCACCTATTTTTTTAAGTCAAAACCCTGGGTCTAGTGTTGTGGCATAATGGACTAAGCTGCCACCCACATTATTGGCATCCCACACATGCCGTTTGTGTCTCAGCTGCTCCAATTCCCATCCAGTTCCATTTAGATGTGCTGAGAATGCAACAAAAGATGGTCCAACTACTTCAGCTCCTACACTCAGTTGGGGGACCCAGATGTAGCCCCTGGCTCCTGACCTCAGCCTGGCCCAGCCCTCCCTCCAATCTCCTCTTTTCTCTCTCTCTCTCTCCCTCTGTGTGTGTGTGTGTGTGTGTGTGTGTGTGTGTGTGTGTGTGTGACTCTAGCCTTTCAGATAACAACAAAATTTTCTTTTCAAGAAACACATTTTAAAAAATTGAAATCTTGACATTTGCAGCAACATCGGTGAACCGAAACAACATCATTAGACAAAATAAGCCAAGTGCAGAAAGATAAATACCATGTGATCCCACTCCTATTTTTTTTTAAGATTTATTGGAAAGTCAGATATACAGAGAGGAGGAGAGACAGAGAGGAAGATCTTCCGTCTGATGATTCACTCCCTAAGCAGCTGAATGACCAGAGCTGTGATGATCCAAAGCCAGGAGACCACAGCCTCTTCCAGGTCTCCCTCGTGGGTGCAAGATCCCAAAGCTTTGGACCATCCTTTACTGCTTTCCCAGGCCACAAGCAGAGAGCTAGATGGGAAGCAGGGCATCTGGGATTAGAACTGGCACCCATATGGGATCCTGGCACATGCAAGGCGATGATTTTAGCCACTAGGCTATGGCACCGGGTCCACCACTCCTGTGTATTTTAAAAAAATTTATGTTGGAGCAGGATGTGGTGGCATATCAGGCTAATCCTCCACTTGTGGTGCCATCATCCCATATAGGCACCAGTTTGAATCCCAGCTGCAGTACTCCTGATTTAGCTTCCCATTTATGACCTGTGAAAGCAGCAGAGGATGCCTCAAATCCTTTGGCCACTGCACTCACTTGGGAGACTGAAAAGACGCTCCAGACTCCTGGCTTCGGATTGGCTCAGTTCCAGCCACTACAGCCATTTAGGGTATGAGCCAGTGGATGGAAGATCCCTCCCTGACTCTTCTTCTCTCTCTGTATCACTGCCTTTCGAATAAAAATAAAATAATACTTTTTTAAAAGCAGTTGATATCATGGACGTTGAAAGCAAAATTGTGGTTCCTGGGGAGGGAGGAGGCTGGAGAGGTTAGTGGGTGCAGGTGAGGCGAGGGTTAGAGAAGAACCCGTTCTGAGGTTCTGCTGCACAGTACGACTGTAGTTCACACTAACACCCTGTCGGTTTCAGAACAGCGAGCAGCTTTTTTTATATTCTCACCACAAACAACTAATTATGTTTGAAGTGATAGATGGCTAATTATTCCAATTTGATCACTACACAATGTGTGCTTATATTACACCCTGTGAATATGTGTCTGTAATTTTGTGTCAGTCATAAAGAAAAGGATAAAATATTTGTTTCTCCTCCTCCCTTCCCCCAAAAAAACCCTCACACTGTGCCTTAATTGACTAGAAATCTGGAAAATTCTCCTCACTCAGCTATTTGTTTTGTTCAGTCTGTTGCTTGGGGATGTTTTTCTGATCCTAGCGTTGTTACTTCACGCCGTTTACTTTTAACATTTGTTGCCACACCCTGCAAGTAGGGCACAGGGGTGTCCACCGGGGGGAGGGGGATAGTGCAGGTAGAAGTATGACAGTCATCTTGACCACCTTCTTGAAGCTGCGATCTCAGGTCAAAGTAGGGCAGGAAGGGCCTCGTGCCGGCCAGTGGGTGACCAGCGCTGCGGCGGTGAGGCTGCTCCTGCTCCTCTGTCTGGACCAAGTGCTTCCTCCCCCACTGGACGGAGGACCGCTGCACCACCACACTGTAAACTCCTAAGCCGACTGGGGACCAAGACCTCCACAGTCCTGAAAAGAACCAGCAGCCTGAAAACAGCGTCTGTGTGATGGCCGTCACGTGTCCCTCGTGTGGCTCTCTGACTGAAGTTGTCTCTGCAGAAGATGGTAGCGGCTGGTGAATTGGGGTGATCACCAGCATGTGGGTGGGAGTCGCGGATGCAGAATTTTTTTTTCCACCTTCATTTCCTTTCCATTAATATATTAGGCAGTTCCAAGATCTCTGATGTCCTCATTTGTACTTCCCCTGAGAAATTCCCCTGATGCAAAAAGTGTGTTTGGAAGCTGATTAGAGATGATCCTGGAAACTTCTCTGTCTTGCTGGAAAGTTTCCATATAATTGCCGTGCCCATAGCCGCTCTCTTATCTTTGTTTCTGTGTCAAGTCCTAAAAGCATTTCTTGTGGATGTTAGTTATTGGCGATTGGGAAGAATTCACAATTTATTCATTCATCATGGTTTTTTTTTTTAACTATAAACAGAATCCAGGATTCAAAACAAGAAAATATCACCTTAAAATTTTTCTGCATGAGTAAAAATGTCCTACTCATGGAGTCAGTGTGGTAGTGTGCGGATAAAGCCATCACTGGCAATGATGGCATCCTATTAAGGTGCTGGCTCACGTCCTAGCTACTTTATTGAAAAATATAATAATAATAATTAATTTTTATTTGGAAGTCAGATATACAGAGAGGAGGAAGGACAGAGAGGAAGATCTTATGTCTGATGATTCATTCCCCAAGTGACCATAATGGCCAGAGCTGTGCCGATCCAAAGCCAGGAGACCGGAGCTTCTTCCAGGTCTCCCACGCAGGTGCAGGATCCCAAGGCTTTGGACCATCCTTGACTGCTTTCCCAGGCCACAAGCAGGGAGCTGGATGGGAAGCGGGGCTGCCAGGATTAGAACGGGCACCCATATGGGATCCCGGACGCATGCAAGGTGAGGACTTTAACCACTATGTGCACCAGGCCCGAGGTCTTTTATATTCTTAATTCAATGTATTGCAAGATACTATGTTTTTATAGCTATTGTGAAAGTGATTACTCTTACTTCTTTCTCAGTGCATGTTTTATTGTTGTGTAAGAATGTTACTGGCCTTTGTATGTTGGTTTTGTGCCCTACAACTTAACTGAGTTATCAATTCTGATGATTCTTGCTGGAGTCTTTGGCTTAATTTCTGTATTGAATCGCATCGTCTGCAAACAGAGATAATGTGACTTCCTGTTTTCCTCTTTGTATGCTTTCTCTTTCTTTCTCTTGCAAAGTTCACTGTGGCTAAAACCTTCCAGTACAGCATTGAATTAAAACACTGAGCAGACATCTGTGTCTGGTTCCAGACCTTACAGAAAATACATTCTGCTTTTCTCCATTGCATGTTACGTTAGCTGTGGCTTGGTCACACACAGTCCTTGAATTGTTGAGGTATGCTCCTTTTATGCCTACGGTGTTCAAAATTGTTGGTTTTTGTTTTTATCATGAATAGGTATTGAATGTTATCAGAATTCTTTCTTTGTATCGATTGAAATGATCACATGCTTTCTATTTTTTATTCTGTTGATTTACCATAGTTATGTTTATTGATTTGCTTGGGTTCAACCATTCCTATATGCCTGGAATAAATCTCATTTTACCATGGTACACAGTCTTCATAACATTTTGTATGGCTCTATTTGCTGGTGTTTTGCTGAAATTTTTTGCTTCTTCATTCAAAACACATTGGTTTGTAGCTTTCTTTTGTTGCTTCCTTATCTGGTTTTGGAATCAGGATAACGCTGGTTTCATAAAAGGACTTTGGAAGATTTCTGAAATAGTTTGAGAAGAATTCTGTTAGTTCTGTGGTGAAAGGTTGGTAGAATTCAATAAGGAGACCGGCTGGTCCTGGGCTTTCCTTTGCTGGGAGACTTCATTGCTGATTCAGTCCTGTTATTCATGAGTGGTCTGTTCAGCTTTCCTGCGTCTTCATGGTTCAGTTTTGGCAAGTTACATGTGTCCCAAACTTACCCATTTTTTCTAGATTTTCCAATTTGTTGGCATGTAACTGTCCATGATAGTTTCCAAATACAATAATGTTTATCTTTGTGGTATCTATTATAATATGTTGCTTCACATCTCTCCTTTTTTCTTAGTTTACATAAATGTTTAGCAATTTTACCTGCCTTTTAAAGGAACTATATATTTCATTCATCTTTAGTAATTTTTTACTTTCTGTTTCATTATCTCTTTTCTAATCTTGAACTTTTAAAATCTTTATTGTTTCTTTCCTACTTCCTACTACATTTCGGCTTGGTTCATTCTTGGTTCTTTGGGTCCCTGAGACGCATTTTATGTTGTTTATCTTTCTATTTTTTTCTATTGTAGGTACTTATTTCTATAATCTTTCCATTTAGTGCCACTTCTGCTGTATTCCATCAGCTTTATTATAGTTCCATGTTAATTAGTGTCAACATATTTTTATTTCCCCTTTAGCTTCTTCAATGACACATTGCTTATTCAGGAACATATAACTCATTATCCATGCATTTGTGTAGTTTATGAAGTTTCTTTTGTTGATGATTTCCAGTTTTATTCCATTTAATCAGAAAGAAAAATTTCAAATTTTTTAGATTTATTGAATTTTTTTTAATGGCGTAACATTTGGTCTGCTCCAGAGAATGTTCCATATACTGTTTTTTTTTATTATTAATATTGTAGTATTGTTAAACCATTACCCGTAATTCCAGCATTCCATATTGGAGCGCCTATTTGATTCCCAGCTGCTCTGCTTCCAATCCAGCTCCCTGCAAATGAGCCTGAATAAGCAGTGGAAGATGGCTCAAGTACCTGGGCCTCTGCCACCCACATGAGAGATCCGCATGGATTCCTCTCCTAGCTTCAGCCTGGCTCAGTCCTGCCCATCACAGCCATTTGGGGAGTGGACTAGTGGATGGAAGATCTCATTCTCTCCATGTCTCTTCCTCTCTGTCTCTCCCCTTCTTTGTCACTCTGCATTCCAAATAAATAAAATGTATCTTTAAAAAAAGAATGGGTATTCTGCTAGTGTTTAATGGAACATTTTGAAAGGGAATGTTAACACGATTTGGTCTACACTGCAGTTTCATGCTGATGTTTCTTTGTTGCTTTGTATCTGAATGATTTGTCCATTGCTGGCCGTGGGGTTTTTAAGTCCCCCAATATTGTACTGGTGCTTATCTCTTCCTTTACACACAATAATGCTTTTTTTAAAAAACTGAGTGAATGAATATTTTAGACACATGTTCATATATATCTATAAATGTTGTATCTACTTATTGCACGAACCCCTTGACCATTATATAATGCCCTTCTTTCTCTATTTTTACAACTGTTGTCTTAAAGTCTATTTTGCCTTACACAGCTAAAGCTACTCCTACTTGCTTGCTTTAGGTTTCCATTTATAGGGAATGTCTTTTTCTATCCCTTTTACTCTCAGTCTGTATGTATCTTTGCTCGTGTAGTATATTCTAGTAGGCAGATATACTTGAGTGTTGTTCTTTAATCCATTCTGCCTTTTTTCTTATTTGGGGATTTAGTCCATTTACATGTGAGGTTATGGCTGACAATAATGACTCAATCCTGTCATCTAGCTAATGCCTTCTGTTTATTTTGTATATACTTTGATCTGTTTCAGTGGATTGTTGTCCTTGCCCCTGTCTTTGTGATGGCTGTTACCTTACTTGTGCCTCTGCACACAGGACTCCCTTACGCACGTTTGGTCAGGCTGGTTTGATGGGGATGAATTTCTTCAGCGTTTGCTTGATTTGGATGATAGTCATTTCTTCTCCAAAAAATTCACTGCCTGGGGGAAATGTTCTTGATGGACAGTTATTTTCTTTCAGAACTAAGAATATTTTATTTCACTCCTTCCTGGTCTATTACGGTTTCTGCTGTGAAGTACACAGAGGTCACCTAGAAGTGACCTCACTCTTTCCTTTTGCAAATTTTGAAATTCTCTCTTTGCATCTTTGCACTGATTTCTTTTTAAGAGTTTGTCTGTAATGTGTCATGCTGAGGATTTTTTCCTGGTCATGATGTATGATTTTGGTCCTAGGGGCCTCCTATATTAAATGTCCGTGGCTTTCTCTAGACCAGAGAAGTTTTCTCCTGTTATTTCACTGAATGACATTTCTCTTAGTTTTCTTCAGGAATCACCATAATTCAAACATTTATTAATTTAATGATGTTCCAAAAACAGGCTATTTTGTTCTTCTTTTCTTCCTTCCTTCTTTCTTTCCTCTTTTGGGATAGGGTGTGGGGTGGGGGAGGGAATCTGACTGAGATATTTCAATGACCTGCCTTCAAGTTCAAACATTCTTTATTCTGCTTGATAGAGTCTTGTTTTGAGCTCTTCAGCTGCATTTTTTTATTTGTCTTATTGAATACTTCACTTCTAATATTACTATCTGACTTTTTGAAAAATACTTTATCACTGTACTGAACTCTTCATTCAAATCATACATTGTTTTCCTAATTTCATCCAGCTGACTATTCCCTGGTGTCTTTATATTTTAAGACATCACATGATCAACCTTTTGAGCTCTTTAGGAGGCATTTCATCCACATCCTTTTCCTTGGAATCTGTTGCCAAAGCATTACTGTGTTCCCTCGAGGGAATTTTGTTGCCTTGCCTTTTCATACTTCCTGTGTCCCCTACATCTGTATTTGAACATCTTACAGATTGGTTGAGCTATCACGTTGAGTTTTTTATTTTTAATATTGTTTTTAAAATTTTTCATTATTGTTCCATAGGCACAGAAATACTCCCCTTCCCCCTAACCCCTCACCACTGTTCCCCCCCTCATATTATTACAATAGTATAGTCCTTCAGCAACAGTCACAAGTCCAACGTTCTGCTGTTGAAGTTCATTATGGCATTGAAAGTATAGATAATGCTCTTTAGTCTATAGCCTAGAGCATCTAGTATCCTAGTGTCAAGATTTATTCTACAGCCTCATTGCAATGTTTCTTCACTTCCTGGTATGCTAGTCTCTATTCTACAGTTCATCTATGAGAATATATGTATGTATGTGTTTACCTATGTATCTAATTGTTTTATATTTTGTATGAAGGTTGCCTTTTATCAGAGAGAACATATGATATTTGTCCTTTTGGATTGGCTTGTTTCACTGGGTATATGGTCTCTAGTTTGGACCATTTGTTGGGTTTGGACCATTTGTTGGGAATGGTAGAATTTTATTCTTTTTAATGGCTATGTCGTATTCTATGGAATAGAGGTATCATAGTTTCTTTATCCATTTCTCTCTCAGCATCTGGATTGATTCCATGATTTTTGCCGTTGTAGATTGTGCTGCTATAAATATAGAGTTGCAGGTCACTTTCTCATATGCAGATTCATTTCTTTTGGATATATTCCCAGAAATGGGATAGCTGGATTAAACAGTGGACCAATTTTAAGTTGTCTTGGCACTATCCATACTGATTTCCATAGTGTCTACACTAGCTCACACTCCCATCACCAATGAAGTAGGGTCCCTTTCTCCCCTCATCCATGCCAGCAGGTGATGTTAGTAGCTTTCTGAATACAGGCCAATCCCACTGGAGTTAAGTGGAACCTCAGTATGGTTTGTATTTGTATTTCCCTAATAGCTAGGGAGCCTAAGCATTTTTTCATATGTCTGTTAGCTATTTGAAATTGCTCTTTTGAAAAATGCCTGCTCATTTCCTTTGTCCATTTCTTAACAGGGCCATTTGCCTTGCTACTGTTACGTTTCTGAAGCTCCTTATAAACCCTGGATATCAGTCCCTTATCTGTTGTGTAGTATAAGTGGCTTTTCTCACAAAAGGCTTTTTCTTGAAGATATGTTCTCAAGTGTTGGTTTGGAAGACTAATTTGACTTTACTTTCTTGTTGGATACCACAGTATAGTCTCCCTGTATCTTTTTCCACAAGGGTCACAAGTACACCAGCCTTCAGTCCCCTGAGGCTGAGGTTGGGGAAACACCAGCCAGGAGTCCTGGAGGAGTCACTTGGGTACCTTTACATTGGCAGCAGCATGGTTGAGATGGCAGTAACGCTGGTTCAGTGGGCAGCAGGGGTTTGAGTGCCTACAATGCCATCCCTGAGTTTCCATGCAATTACATAGTACCCACCAATCTTCTCTTCCCCTAAGCAGACACTTGCTCTCTCCATGTTATATTGCCTTGAGCTGGAGGAAGAATGGAGTGAGTAGACCTTTGCTGCCTACACTCAGTGCTAGGTCACTCATGGAATTACAGGGTCCTGATATCAGCACTACATAGGACAGGGCAAAGCCCACTTAGCAACAGGCTGCCTGCTTCTTAGGTAGGCTTATATCCCAAGGCCACTGCAACCAACTACAGGTGATATTAACTAGGATACAAGTCCAATTGAGCAGGGCAACAGATTTCCATTTGTGGGTAAAGTAGGTATGGGCGCTCCATCTACAAACACTAACTCGAATAAACATTAGTGATTACAATAAGCATATTAATAATTTTATCAGATTCAATACACAGCGATATGATTACTTGGGTACCCTGCTTTCCAGTGGCTAGAGTCTTGTTCTTGATGTCTGTCCATAATTGGGGAAAAAGTTAAAGGCCATCCTTTGCACACCCAGGCTGATTTTGAGCTGAATTTCAGAACTGTGGAGCCCTGTGCTGTCTTGACTGTGAAAGACTGAATATGAAGTAAACTGAAACACTCATCTATTCTATCAGGATGCAGATCTCTGCCTGATACTGGGACATATCAAGAGGCTGTACCTGGAATCACTGGCCTGGAGAGAGTCATTTGGTTTTCACCATGTCAGAGCCTCCTCTAAACTTCGAGGAGAATTCCTAAGCTCACTTTCTCATTTTACCCTCCAGCAGCTAGACTCTTGCTCTGCTGTCTGCCAGAGGTTGGAGGATGGGTAGTAGAAGTAATTCCTTGATAGACAGCTAGTGCACACCTGAGATTCATGCAGCATCTCAGGATGTATCTCAGGCCTACACAGTGTTGGCAGTGATAGACTGAAAGGAGTCTCTCCTCCCAGGGCACAGGTGTCCACCTAAAGCGAGCCCTGGGCTTCTGCTCAAAGTTCACCTTCTCCTACTCACCAGCACCTGGGATCTTATTCTACTATCTGCCTGAGGTTAGAGAAGGGTGGTGAAGGTAACCCCACAGGGAGACTTGTGGGCAAAGGCTGTGGGATTCTGTTCAACTCCAGGTTTCCCTGCAGCAACCTGGTACTGGATATAATGCCGACAGGCTGGTGTCTACCTCATCTTCTCCCCCAGGCTGCTGAGACAGGCATGCTGTGACAAACCCTTTCCTTCCTGTCTTCCTTAGTGAGTCTTTTCTTACTGTTATACAAAACCCAGGCACTGTGCTATCAGCTGACTTCTGTGGCTCTTGGGAGGGAGATGTGACAACTGTTCAAATTGGTCTGTCTGTGGGAAGATCACATCTTACTCAGCCACCATCTAGCTCCACCTCCTCCACCTATCATTTACATGTGATTATTTAACCTTTAAAACACAGTAGTTTCCTATTTGATGTAGATGCTATCTTCTGTCAATTTATGTCTTATTTGACTAATAAACTATTTTAGAAATTGAAGCAATGAATGACTTTATTCTCAAAAGATGTTATTAAATGCTCATCAGTGCATGAGAACACACTAGGAACCACCCAGTGTTACTAAGTATAACTCTTAACATGCCAAGCTATCTACATATCAAGTAAGGGTGAAAAATATGTACATTTTCTGCTTATAATCCTTCAAGAAGTAAAGAAGAAATGGGTTATCTATTGACCTTTTGCCAAGAGTATCAAAAATATTCTTTTTCAAAAAAAAAAAAAGTGCCGTGTTTTCATCTGCTTGAAGGACAAAATAAGAGAGACAGAGGGAGACTGAGAAAGAGAGATGAGGGAGATCTTCCATGCACTGATCTACCACCCAAATGCCGACAACAGCCACTGTATGGCCAGGCTGAAGCCAGGAGCCCTATTTGAGTCTCCCACATGAGTGTCCAGGCACTTCTGCCATCATCTGCTGCCTCCCAGGAAGCATTAGCTGCTATTGAATGGAAGGAAGCCAGGTTGGAAGGAGCACAGCCAAAATTCAAACCAGACTCTCTAATCTAGTAGCAATTTGACCTGCTACACTACAGCACTTACCCAAAAATGTTCTTAATGCTTTTGGTATTGACAAATACTCCTCACATAGAGAATTGTGCAATAAGAAGCTAAGTGCCAGGAGAGAGGAAAATGGGTGAAAGATGCCAAAACGTTACTGAGCTATGTATAGAAAGGCACCAAAAGAAGACTGCATAAGACATGAGAAGCTCCCAGATGGAACTCCAGGTCCCAAAGAGCCAGTGACACATTTTAGGACAGGTCAGGGAAGAGGCCAAAGCAGTAAGAGGGGTTGCTGAAAATTTTTGAGTCAAATGTAGTATGTATAATTTTTAGATAGTCTTTGGTTCAGGAGAAAACTAGTCTGCTTGGTTAATAGCCAGCTTATCTAGCTCTTGATTATCTGTGAGAAGGTGGTATTCAAGGTCTATGGCACAAATAAGCCAAAGTAGCTTGCCAACAGCAACTGTTTTCAACATCTCCTCCCATCCAAGCCTTTGTAGAATTGCTAAAAGAGGAGTTAGCAGATTGGCTTGAATGTTTGTCTGCTTCCTGACTGAGAGAACATCATCCAGTGAGTATCAAGGGGAAGCAGAGAAGGAAAGAATCTGACACATGCCTTACAAATAACAGGCTTGCCGATAAGCCTGTGGAATGAAGGGAAGGAATGACAAGAGGAATTTCTAGTCTTGGCTCTGTCATTAACTATACAACCTTGGACAGGGCACTTAGCCACTTCATGTTAAATCATTTTGCTGACCAATAAAACCTCAGTGTCCTCGTCTGTAAAATGAACGGGTTGAGCCATTGGACTTCTAAAACTCTTGAATATACATGATTTATCTTGCATTAATTGTCTCTGAATCATTCAGGATTGACAGTGTTGAAACTAAGAATTCTGCACCAAAGAGCAATATATTTCCTAGGATTTATAAAAAGAAAAAATGCACACACCTTTCATTGCCATTTTCATCATCACCAAGCATGTACTGTGTGCCTGATAAATATAAAGCCCCAGAGCTTAGTGCTGGGCAAATAGAAACTTCATTCCTACTCCATCCAAGTGAATTTTCAGTCGTGGAGCAGTCAGCTTCCAGGAGGAAATAAGACCTAAGTTAATGGTTTAGATGTCAAGGAAAAAAGGAAATCACAACACTAAATATGACAGGTTCTATGCTTTGGGCTATAATTTTTCCCATAAAAATCAAGAGGCTGCAGAAAACATCAGGCTCAAAGTCTAGGGTCTAAATCAGGTCCAGGTGTGAGTCTTTGGGTACTCTGACTTGAATACCATGCTTCTCCAGCTGCAGAGCAGTAGAAATAAGTTACCTTCCCACACAAATGTAACACACAGTAGAGTTGGCAGTAGACATTTCCGTTATTAGGGTAGCAATTGGGGGTGGGTGGGGGTCAGGTATTCAGCAGTCACTGGATCTTAGCGATTGTAAAATCTCGTCAGGTACATATCCCCCGATCCTTCGTTAGAACTCAGTTCTACCTTCTGGAGGTTCTTTCTCAGACTTTTGTCTGCCCTATGGCTCCTTGGTTCCAGTCTCTGAACCAGCCTTCTTATTCGGTAAGAATTGGGCCGGGCCTGGCAGGATAGCATAATGGCTAAAGTCCTCACCTTGAGGGCGACAGTTTTAATCCCAGCAACCCCACTTCCCATCCAGCTCCCTGCTTTGTGGCCTGGGAAAGAAGTCGAGGACAGCCCAAAGCCTTTAGACCCTGCACCCACGTGGGAGACCCGGAAGAAGCTCCTCGCTTCTGGCTTCAGATTGGCTCAGCTCCAGCTATTGGGGCCATTAGTGGAGTGAATCATCGGACAGAAGATCTTCTCTGTCTCTCCTCCAACTGAGCACATTTTTTCTGTTAAGCCCCCTCTTCACACTGTCTCTGCTCTGTCTGTTCAGCCTTCAATCCAACATGATAGAACATCCTTTAATAATGTATGGGTCTCCTGAAGTTCAGTTGGTAATCCGTTGCATTAGACAAACCCAACACTCATGAATCTCTTTAAGGTTTCCTGTGAGTCTGTTGGAGAACCACTGACGGTCCTGTTGTCTGTGATCTCTGTGAGGAATGCCCTGATGAGCTTTAGGATAATTCATATATATCTAAATGAAAAATAAGCCCTCCCCGGGTTTTTATGTGACCTCAAATAAGAATCTTACAGGGCCCTGCGTGGTGGCCTAGCAGCTAGGGTCCTCGCCTTGAACACACCGGGATCCCATATGAGCACCAGTTCAAATCCCAGCAGCCCTGTTTCCCATCCAGCTCCCTGCTTGTGGCCTGGGAAAGCAGCCGAGTATGGCCCAAGACCTTGGGACTCTGCGCCCGCCTGGGAGACCTGGAGGAGGAGATTCCTGGCTCCTGGCTTCAAATTGGCACAGCACTGGCCATTGTGGTCACTCGGGGAGTGAATCATCGGGCAGAAGATCTTCCTCTTTGTCTCTCCTCCTCTCTGTATACCCGCCTTTCCAATAAAAAAATAAATAAATCTTTAAAAAAAAAAGGATCTTACAGATTCTGCCTTCATGTCATCTTTTCCAAGGAACCATTTTTTAACTCAAGAACGTTTTGTTGGCTGAGAAGACTGTTCTGGACCTTTTAAAGTCCTTCAGCTCCCACTCATAAATTTAATAACTGATTCTGCATTCGTTTCTGTCCTCTCTCGTATTAGTGTAGGCTGCTAGAAGAAGCCTGTTTTAAACCTAAGGAGCTAAGAAGTATTGAACGTTGCATTGAATTCATTAGGCACCCCTCTGCTTTTACCAGCATTACTGGTGACAGTTTTGCTGAAGGTCACGACACTACATAACCAAAGTCTCCTTTCCTCAAGCTCAAATAATGCTTTCTTCCCTTTCCTGTAAGTCTTTACCAGCAACAGCCTTCTCGAGGCTTCTGCTAATACTTTCTTCAAAGCTCTTCAGACTTTTCCTGAAGACTGTGTAAGTCCTTCTGGCTTCCTGCTGCTGCCAATGCCGCTCATTACAAGTTTTGATTACAGAGATACCATAAATTTCAGGTACCAAAAAACCAAAATCTGCTGTCTAGTTATGGCTAAGAAACAAAACACTCTGAACCATGACAATGACCTATTTGCACTTCCAGTTTGTCTGAGTGTAGGATTTGGGAAGGACTTGGCCAGATGATGCTGGCCTTGGGCCTTTTTGGTGATTGCAATGTAACGGTAGCTGGTGCAGAACAGTGGGGCGAGGGCATGCAGGACAAGTTGGGTGCTGCCTAAGCACCTTCCTCCACCTTGCCCTTGTGCCTCCACGTGGTCTGAGTGGGACCTTTCTCACCATATGGCAGCTAAAGCCTTCAGCAGTGAGTTTGCAGGGACCACCTTGCCTTTTAGGAAGCAGCCTCAGGAAAAGCCCTGCAGAATTACTTCTGCCACACTCTGTTGGTTACAGATGAGTCACAAGATTCAGGAGGAAGGAAATTAAATTCCACCTCTAGATGATGATGATGGTACACAGTTCTAGAATAGCATGTGGGATGAGAGACAGCACAGTAGCCGTTTGGGAAAATAGTTTCTGTGTAGATGACGGTGAGAGAAACAATGATCATGAAGCACCATGAAGCATAGTAGCTGATTAAGTTGTTGTTGTTGTTATATGAGGTTTTTTCTGAACAGACTCGACATACATAATGTATTGTGTTAACCTCCTTCTTTCTTTAAAATCTGTGTCATTGTGTTTGCTTGCTGATAGAGCACTTTTACAAGTTTATATCTCATGAAATCATGGAGTATTAGAACTAGAATACATCTTACTGATCTTACCAATTTGTAGTGTATTTTGTAAACAATAAACCCAAAGTAAATCGCAGCAGAGTCATTCACCACATGCAAAGTCACATAGCTTATTGGTAACTAATGTCAGGTCCAGCAACCTGGTTTTCCCCAGTTTGCCATCCCAGTGCTTTTCCCCCTGTAGCAGCTGTACTGCTCTCATCAATTTGCCTTTGGGATGAAGGTTTACATTCCCCTTATTTGATGTGCTCATAACCCCTCTTTTCACATCACCCAGGAGCCTCAGCTGCAGGCGGTCAGAATGTTTACTGAAGACAACACGCTCCTGTGGACACATCTAAAGGTCCTTGACAACTCACTCATGTCAGGGAACACAAAGATGGAAGTTCTGCCAAGGGGAGACTAATGCCACACTCCCCCTCTCCCATGGCAGTGCTCTTATGACCCCACAATCATTTTCACCTCCATTACTTTATTAATATCCTTGAGCCAAATTTGTCCTTTGAGCATGCACATTTAACTTCCGCTTAACTTAGCAAGAATTTTTACAGATATCCAAGGGTGAAATTTGGCCAGAGGATAAGAAGAGCAAAAATGTCATGGGACAAATATGCTCCCCACCCCAGTAGTTCATTTCTGGATGTTTTGCCACCTTCTGTTTCCTGCTGTTCCGTAGACTCTATGCCCTGCTCTAAAAAAAGAATTTCATTTTTCTTCTTTAAAACTGCCGATAACAATGTGAACTAGTGCCTCTAGGTGTGTGCTAAGTTGGCTTTGTAAGGTTTTGTTTGCCAATGCCTAAGACCCTTAGCCTCCTCCTGCCCCATACATGGCTCTCGCTGGCAGCTGTTTTCCTGGCTCCGTGGTAATCCAGCCACCAGGGAGACACTTCATCCTGGAGGCAGCTGCTGCTTGAAGACACCAAAATACTGCTGCTCTTGTCTCAGCTGCCAGCCCTTCTTGTCCTTTCATTTCCCCTTACAGAGTCCTGCTCAAGTGTTAGTGTTGTTCATTTTCCATACTGGATTGAATTTTGAACCTTTCTTCCTCCCTCGCAATAAGAAATAAACAAGCCAAGGCTAATTGTTAGTGATAACAGTAATGACACTGATCCATGCAAACCTGGACTTTAGCTAGGGTGATTCTCAAATCCACTGCCATGATCTCCCTTGACTTTTTAAACTAACAGATGTGTTTATTAGCGTCCCCATCTATGTGGTTTAAGAAAAAAAATATGGGAATTGCCAATGGCACTCTAAGGGAAAAAAAAATTGAGCTCACAAAAGGAAAAAAGAAATTCTGCACAAAAAATACAAATGGTCAAAGGGAAATCAGGGGGAAAAGGCTCTATATTAAATGAAGAAAAAGTGGAAAATACTCTAAAATGCATGTCTTTTTTTCCACTAAACTATATTTCTGCAAATGTTAATCATTTTAATTCAGGCAAAGAGGGAGCCTATTATCTAGCAAGCCTTAGGTTTCAAATATTGTCCTACATTTAAAATTGCTGTCATAGAGGAAGATAGGGGCAGGAGCATGAGACATCAGATGGCTGCTGTCAAGTTTTTAAAAGGTAACACTAATTTGATGAACTCACATAAGCCTGGTGGTTAGCTCTGCCGTTCTAGACACAAAATTTTGTGCTTCCTCCCAGGGTTCTTAAAATTAATGAACACTAACTCCTGAAAACCAAACCTACAGGAAATGCAACCATAAGTCACAAGATATCAATCAGCAAGGATTTGCAATATTGTTTATATTTGCTAAACAAGCTAGAACTGGTCGGAAGCAGGGGGAGCAATTCTCAACAGTTCAGTACAGTCTCTCTTCAGTAGGATTATGTGCATGGCTAGAGAAAAATGTTTATTTGTTCAACAGATATTTATGACATGCCTACTTGGTGCCAACCACTGTATCGGGTCTCAGGCAGCCAAAGACCAAGTCCCAAGGCTGATAGAATTCACCTACCTGTTAAATGCACAATGTTAATACGATCGATTTTGATCACCCCAGCCCCAGAGAATTAAAAATTTCTAGGAGACAAGGAGCATCCCTTCAGAGTCCTGAAGGGCAGATAACGATTGTTAATGGGCAATAGATGAAGACTGGCATAAAGAACAAGTCCCAGGCATAGGGATCAATGTGTACAGAAATCACAATGCCAGCTAAGTTGGTTATTGAATGTGGATCAGGGCAAGAAAGTCAGATGGGAAATCTTAACATAAATGTCATGAAGCTGGGACAGTGGATGTTGCATCCCTGTTCTGCCTGCCAAGTGAACTGAATATGAAGATTGTCTGATTCTGAGTTATTGTTGTTTTTTCCTAAAAAATACCATACATTGAAGAGTTTCTCCTCAAGGTATAGTCATTCTAATTTGCAAGTATAGACACATTGGTGTGTCAGGAGAATAACTTAGTAAATGCAATAAATAATGAGTGACTTTTAAATTCAATAAAATGAAAACCATTAGAGTATATTACAAATAGCAAAAACAAGTGTTAATTTGTGAGATTCCGTATTAGGTGAGTGTGGGCAGGGATGGATGGAGAGGGTGGGGAGAAAGAGAGAGAGAGAGATTCATGTGAATACACACATATAATGAGAAGTCCTCTGTGTATACACTGGGCAAGTGTCAAATGGTTCATAGTCAGCTTTTCTTCCTTTCTTATACTAATTATATTCCTTATCTTGCCTGGATCAAAGGTGCTTGTTGCAGAGGTTAAGTCACTGCTGGGATGCTCACAGCCCATAACTGAGTGTCTGA
The DNA here is from genome assembly GCF_017591425.1 of Ochotona curzoniae. Taxonomy (NCBI): domain Eukaryota; kingdom Metazoa; phylum Chordata; class Mammalia; order Lagomorpha; family Ochotonidae; genus Ochotona; species Ochotona curzoniae. The sequence continues at coordinate 5,202,606 of NW_024466004.1, read as the reverse complement.
CATCGAACTCTGCCTCTGCTTCTGATTCAGCTTCCTGCTAATGCATACCCAGCGAGACAGCATATGATGGCTTATTTCTCCACCTGGAATTTCTGACTCTGAGCTTCAACTTGACCCAGCATTTGGGGGAGTGAACCAAGAGAAAAAAAAAAAAAAAGATACCTCTCCCTGGCTCTCATTCTGCCTTTTATCCGAACAGATATATTTTTTAAAAGAACAAAAAAGAAACAGGAGGAATAGAAAGGAAGATAAGAAGCAGTTGTCCCATCCACTTTCCCCCATTCCTGGACCCTTCCCATCCTAATCAGTGGTTCACGTGGACGTGCATCCTTCTCGACTATATAAACATCATCAAAAATAAAATAAATCTGTTATGGGGGGGGGAATACACAAAAAATGAGATTGCTCTCTAAAGTTGTCCCATGCTGGGCTGTCCTGATCGGTCTCTTGGTGCAATCTGCCTTGGGAGAAGAACCCTGATCCTGTGTGAAGCAACTGTCTTTGCAAAAAGCAGTTTCCAGAGAAGGACTGACCTCTGAGATTTACAGGCCAGCAGCACTCGCAGCATCCTCAGGCCTCATCCTTCGTCCCGAAGGCAAGGAAGATGACAACATCCGAGTGCCCACTCCAACTATCCAGCATGAACTTAGACTTTGTAGGTTCCTCCTTCTCAAGAAGTTTGAGATGGTGAAATAGATATTCTGTTTTTAATTCACCCATGCAAGAAATGAGCATTTCCAAGTAGTCTTTATTATTTTTGCCATACTTAACCTCAACTAAATTACCTTAAAAATGAATACAATTCTTAAATAAAAATACTTCTCATCCAATATCTATTACTTTTTAAAAGTTTATAAAATGTATTGGCACAAAAAGGGATATAATGGTATTCTTAAAGTAGCCAACCATACGCTTTGTTACTATTTATCATAATTTAAAATTTTAATTACTTTATATTTTACATCATAACCATTCTGTTCCATTTTAGTTCTACATGGTGAATGTACAATTATAATTCACTTTACTAGTGAATTTACTACTGAATGCACAGTTACACATAGATTCTCTGTTCTATTTAGAATGATTTACCTTTTTTTAATTGTACATCTTTGATTTTTTTTTATTTTAGGATATAATTCCATAGGCTCTGGAATTTCCCTAACCCTTTCCCAAAATTCCCTTCCCCCACTGATTTCCCCTATATTATTATACTACTATAGTCTTTCATAAGCAGTTATAAGTCTATCACTCTGCTATACTTGTAATGCGTTACTGGTAATTCAGAGTGAATCTTCGTATATTTAATGGATTCAAATGAAACCCCTTGTTTAAGCATTTGCACTGTTGAGTCTGTGCAACCTGTTCATTCACGCTGCGGCTGATCACTCGTAAGTTCAAGAATTCCAAAATTGCTATCGAATGAGGCATTTGGTCACTGGGGACTTTGACAGGCTGCAGCCAAAGCTAAACTTCAGGGTTTCCTTGGCACCTGCCTATGTGTGTTTTTTGGAAAACATTTTTTTCTGTGCATCTCAATCAAAAAAATTTGAAGAACACTCAATTAATACAATACAACCTCTAATAAGCTATTTCAAAACTCAGTGACGCAAAACAATAGCCATTTTGTTATAGGTCATGATTTTGTTCATCAGAAATGTAGACAGGGATCAGCTGAATGATGTTTCTACTTTTTATTCTGTCCAGTGAAGTCATCTGGTGCTGTAGTCAGCTGGGCGGGAGTGAATATCCAAGTGGTTCATCAAGCTGCTGGGTGCCCTGCAAGAGACAGCTAACAGGCTGGCATCTGCTGGCTCTCTATCTCTCCATGTACTCTCAGAGTGTGTTCAGTTTCTCCTCTAACAGGATAGTGATTCATTGGAAGTGTATTTCTAAAAAAAAAAAAATATGTTAATATCCTTGTTCAGTTTAGATGAACGGTTTGCCCCTTTTTGTTTGGCTCGTGCACAGCTGAGGGCTCAGCCTTGTCCTTCTGGGAAGCTGGCTCTCTGCCCACTGTTTGTTCATGAGGGAGCTAGGGGATCAAAATGTCTGTGGGTGGTGGGAGAATGGAGAACACTTTGTCAGTGCTTCATTCCTGAATAACTAAACTGGGGGCATTGTTGTGGCACAGTCAGTTAAGCCTCTACTTGTGATGCCCACATTGCATGTTGATGAACACATCCAGGTCTTGGATATTGTTTTTGTTCTGGCTTCCTGCTACTGCATTCTGCAAGGCAGCAGATGATGGCTTACGTGCTTCAGCCCTTGCCATCTAGGTTGACCAGATGAAGTTCTAGACTCCTCCTGACTTCAGTCTAGCCTATCTGTAGCTGTTGTGAAAGATTTTTTCCCCTCTCTCTCTCTCTCTCTCTCTCCCTTCCCCTCTTTCTTGTCCTATTGTTCCAGTAGATGAAAATCAATTAAAACAATTTTTTAAAAAATAACCAAACTATATGTATTTTTAAATTATTTAGCTACTGTTTGTCAAACCCTGTCCTAGGTCCTAAGGATCAGGGTTGGAAGGGCCCCAGTTTTCAAGTTCAAGTTCAGCAGTGTGAGTCAGGTAACAATCAAGAAAACAAATGTATCACGAGCACTGGAAAGGAACTCAATGCATAGTCAGGGCAAAAAGAGGGAAGTGGGAGGATTGACATTAGGTAAAGGGTCAAGGATGTTCTTCTGGATAAGGAGACCTGTGAAAGTTCACGTTGTCTCATACTTGATCAAGTTCCTAGAACTTTCCTTGCTTGCTTAATGTTGTGAGGTATCCTGTCTATGGAATGTGTGGCAGGTCGTTAGTATCATTCATGATGTTCAGGTTGTATGAGCAAATTTCACAAGGTTCTTGTAAAAATGCAGTTAAAGGTGAATTTTGGTGCACGATAGTTTTAAAATCCATGGAAGCTTTTTTTTTCATAACATGCATTTTCTGTAAACTTTGTAAAGATGTGTCATACTTACTATAACTTCCATGTCAAAAAAAACCCCACAGCAGGCCCCACCTTGCTAACTACACTTAGCAGCAGAACAGCAGTGAGCAAGTAATGGGGCCTCCCCAATGAAGAACTCGTTTGGACAAGGACAGAACTCTGGGCGAAGTGTCAATGGGAACTGCCACACCCCTCTGAACAGGGCCAAAGGGAGAGGACTGGTTGTGTAGACTCAGGGTAGCTCTCCTGGGGAAGGTAAACCCCAGGTTGGGGAGGAGAAGAGATGACTACAGCGTAGCCTGTTCATTAGCAAACAAACCTATAGAGGAAGTGCAGCACCAAGGCTTACAGTCCAGGTGACTCAGTAATTGCATAGTAGCTCCAATAATATTGTCAGGTTTGCTCACATCTGGGACTCCTGAAATTGGTCATTTCCATCCATCCACCAGCAATTGGTTTTTCCTTACCTAGAAAATACAGTTCAAGGTCCATAATGTAACATTGGCCTGCTTACATTTGCAGCCTCTGCTGCTGCCCCACCTCCCAGCATTTCTAGCACGTGGTCCATACAGTTTCCATACAGTTTCACCCTCTTTCCTCTGCCTCACCACCCACCTTCCCTACAGATCCAAACAGAAACAGGCACTGCCTGCCCTGTACTCCTCCAGTACCTTTGTCCCCACTGCCTTTACCACCCTTGATCATGTGATGCCTTTGCTTCCACTGCACTATAATCTCCTTGGATGTTTTGGATCCGTTCGTTCATCATTGTAAGCCTCTTTTATTGTTTGTCTTACATCACATATCAGATACTCCACAAATATTTGCAGACTTAATTATTTGCATCTGCTTTAGAGCAGGCCCTGTGAAGAAAGCAAGTTGAAAACATAGTCCCTACCACGTAATAGGGAAAGTGGCTAGAAATGCCCATGTGCACATGTGAGGTCGTATTTAACCACAGAACCAACAGCAGTAGAAGTAATTCCCACTAAGTCACTATTGCGAGTGTTCTCAAGGCACAACTTCACACTCGTCTTCATGATCATTTATCACAATGTGCTGGCCTCCCCTGTTCTCATGTATGTATGCCTCCCATGCTCCATGAATTGGAGAACATGGAATATGACTCATTCCTCTTTTTTTTTTTTAAAAAAAATCTCTGGTTCCTGGCCCTCAGTCAGAATTCAATAAATGTTTTTTGGAATGAATAAAGCAGTTAGTCACTGAGAAATGTCACTTTGAGATACCTTGTCTTCCATCAGAGCCTGTCTCATTTCATTTACTCATCCTGAAATGCCGGTAGACATTTTTTTCCATTTCCCTTTTCCTCTTGGGGCTAATATCCTGGATATTACAGTAGCAGTCCTTGAGTTTCTCTTTTGAATCCTGGATAAAGGACTGGAAGAGCAGCAAAACATTTAAGTGCCAGTGCCCTTACTGCTGGGGGTCACACTTGAGATCTCTTTCAGATGCTCGAAATGTACTGCTATAAAACCTACTCTGTATCCGTGGATTTCAAATTGTTACCCTGAGTGAAAAGATTGCCCTTTCAAGTGCCCCCAGAGAAAACTTGTCGGATCAAAGGTAGACCCTGGTGGAATGACTCCTGTGATAGGTCAGGTGGGAAATCTTTTTAAAAATCACCCTTTCCTCATAAAGGCAGCTGTAGAAATCAGAGGTGGAGCTAGGACAGGGGAAGGCGGCTGTATGCGCCAGAGATGATGGAAGGAGCATCAGAAACGCAGCCGTTGGGAAGAGATACAATCCTGGGTACAAACCAGGAAACTTACAGGCACCACCAAAGCTGGGTTATTTACTCACTCTGTGTACTAGCCAGATGTTTTCTGCCCTGCTTCTCGTTCAGCCTGCCAGTATTTCTTTCTGGTCTCTTCTTTTTAAGTTCCTCTCCCAGAGGGTTAACAAAATGTAAGACAGAAAGAAGGAAAACATCTCAGTTCCATTAACTATCTTATGAAAAACTGTTTCTTGTGTAGGGGGGAGGTAGAAACAGACAGGAAAACTGAAACTCTTGACTAAAACCAAGGTTGAAGATCACGTGTTTTATTATTCTTACTCTTTTGTTGATCAAAAGCAAACAAACAAACAAAAAATAAAACAAAAGGCTGACAAGGGATTGGAGACAACTGGATAGGGAGCAAACGAAGCCAGACTGCACTTGTAGGCTAGACTCTAGTTCAACTCTCAAATGAAACTTCCTGCCACTAACACTAGTTCTAAAATTCTGTCACTCCAAACTGTGTGCTCATCATCAGTGAGACTGTGGGCCCAGTGCTGCATGCGGAATGATTACCAAATGCATTTCTTAAGGTGACATCTGTTTGGAGGAGTGGATGAGTCTTTATACCAACAGAAATAATCCCAGTTTTTCTGGCTTTGACTCTCACTTTCATCCTCAACCTCTTGGAAAAACCTCCTGTGGGCATATTAAGACCTGGTCTTTCTTGTAATTCCATTGTGATCTTCTCAGCTGATGTCCAAGGCTTGGCATGTCACTTGATCTGCTTTTGCTGTGACATCTACTCAGGGCTCTGACACCCAGAGGTCCCCAAGGCTACAAAGTTCAGAAGAACTTCTAAACCACCTTATACTCCAATTGCTCACTGTCCTAGATCCATGCTATGTTCCACAGTGATGTGAAAGGATGGCTTCCTCACAAACTCTGAAGCCTTCTTTGTGATCCTGGCATTTCTCATGAGAATAGGCCCTTTTGGGTTCAGTCTGCTGTCTTTTGCTCCACAGTCCTCAGATATGGGCTTAAAGAGGCTGGGGACATACATCGTACCCTCTTCTCTATTAGAGACCTCAAGTTTGCTTACAGCTTTTTCCCCACCTGATACTGATGGTGGGAGTGAGTGATGGCAGGCAAATTACTGCCACATGGGACCACCCTCCATTTCACCAGGCCAACCAAGTAATGTTTGAATTTCAATTTGGCCCCAAGGTGTGGTGCCTGTCATAAAAATAGTGGTGAACAAGAATCTGAGAATTTGGCTATTGTCCCTAAGACTCTACTGGAAGTGTGAATAGTAGGGGTAATTTGGGAGCCTTAACCATTTCTACAGCTGTAGCCATGGCAGCTCCTTATCAACAGGTCTCACAAATCTAAATATGGGGTGCTTGATGCTACCCTCCATGATTCCAGTCAGGAGCAGGGCACATTGTACTAAGGTCCCAGTGGCTTTTTTATTTTTTCTTTAAAGAACTAACTGTCTCAGAGCAGAACCAAAGTTCAGCATAGAGTACTGACACTAAGCATCATGAAGGTCCCATCAGGGACAGATCAGTAAAGGTCCAAAGCACCAACCCGGGGAAGTGAATGGCCTTGGAAGGCAGCAAAGCTAAAGCTAAGCAGAGGGGAGGGCAGGAGGCATCCCCACAGACAAGGAAACAAGCCAAAATCCAAAACACAGGAATGGGAATGTTCCAGAACCATGAGGACCCAGCCTAGGGGGAGCAAATGATGCTCGCTGAGAATGTCAGTGACAGACATGGAACTGCATCCACTAGGCAAGCTGAGCTTGAGGAGAGCTCCCATCATGAGAGGGAGGTCGGTGAACCTGATGTATAGACCATCTGTCTACAGGGATGTTTGGGAAGATTCCTCCGGAAGGCATTCATAGAATAAACTGGAGGGGAAAATTAAGACATGAGTTTAAAGAGTTCACAATGTCATTTCTCCCGCGAGGAATTTTTAATTTAGTTACAAAATAAGATAACATTATATTTTGTACATACGATTGGCACATGTGTGTCTTCCCTATGAAGTTTTTTAAACACTTATATTTGAAGAAATAATTCCTCTACTTGCTCTTAAAACAGCATAAAGCCTTAGTTACATGCTGAAAGGCTTTCTCCCACCTCTGTCCTGTCTGCACCCTTTGTACCCAGTACTCTGTCACCCATCCCACCTTTAACCATTCTCCTAATTTCCTTCTGTGTGCTTCCAGAGTTTATTTATACAAGCTCAAATAGTATCTTATCTTCCTTCTTTCTTGACAACAACAACAACGAAACACTTGTTGTACATACTTTGGACTTGGTTTTTCTTGCATAAAAGATATATCTTAAAGATTTTTATACAATATTCTTCTTGTCACCCACATAATATTTTCTTGTGTAGAGATCAGCCCTTATCAATGGATACATTTTAACAATATTTTCTATTATAGATAATAATACCAAAAATAGCACATCTTTTTTTTCATTCTGTGTATCGGCTCATTTATTCGTAGAATAAATTTCCATGAATGTATTCACTTCTTCAAAGTCTGCATGCATTTGTAATTTTGATAGAGATTCCCAGATTGCCCTCTTTGGGGATTTTGTGTGTGTGTGTGTGCTAATTTGCATTTCCATCAGGATAGCTGGGATTGCCTAGGTCCCCACAGCCTTGCCACTAGAGTGGGTTATCACTGTGGTGGGTTTTTAGGTCTATTGGGTAAAATCTTCCTTTCTACTTTAATTTGCTTTTCTCTTGTTATGAGTAAGGTTGAACATCCCCTTCATATGTTTATAGACCCAGTGGGTTCTAAACCCCCTAATTTAGGAGCTGACTTCATCACTTCCAGATCCCTCCCAGAGCCTTTCAAAATGCCTCACTACAAAGTAGATTTTCGTTTGAAGATCTGTAAAGATTTGTAAATCCAATAAGTGCTTGTATGAATAAGTAGATAAATGATTGAATAACTGCTCATGATATTGGAGAGATAAATCTCAAATTAGATATGAGCCCTCCCTCAAAAAGTATAAAATATGAGCAGTCCACAGTGCGGCTATAAGAGCAACCTGGACATCATGTCGTATCCTGCAAGTGAATAAATTGCTGGCTTGGGCAGAAAAAGTGACGAACTTTACATGAAATATCCTGCTCACCCGCGAAGGTGTGTGTCTGGGGAAAGAGGAATCCCACCCCTCTTTATCGTGAGTTCTTGTTCATCTCGGGAATGATCGGAGCGCGAGTGTTTTTTGCAGAACTCACTGGTTGAGCAAGAAGAGAAACAAAGTAAGACTGCAGCATGTGGACTCCTCAGACTCCTTCCCGTTTCTTCCCAGGCTCCACCCAGAGATCAGCTCCCTCTGGGAGTGCAGACGGTCACTGGCTGCCAGTTCAAACCTGAGTCTCTTTTTCTTTTCTTTTTTGAAGATTTATTTCTTTTTATCACAAAGTCAGATATACAGAGAGGAGGAGAGACAGAGAGGAAGATCTTCCATCTGATGATTCATTCCCCAAGTGACCACAACGGCCAGTGCTGCGCCGATCTGAAGCCAGGAGCCAGGATCTCTTCCAGGTCTCCCACATGGGTGCAGGGTTCCAAGGCTTTGGGCCATCCTCGACTGCTTTCCCAGGCCACAAGGAGGGAGTTGATTGGGAAGTGGAGCTGCCAGGATTAGAACTAGCGCCATACAGGATCCCGGCGCGTTCAAAGCGAGGACTTTAGCTGCTAGGCCACCACACCTGATCCAAACCTGGGTTTCTTTGCTTTTGCATGTTCCCACACCACAATGCTATAACTATGGGAATTTGTCTGGAGGACAGGGTAGGAATATTCCTGAAAAAAAATTTTTTAATATTTTCTTTATCTCGAAAACTACTTTCCTTACTAGTACAGAGTAAAGATTCCATTTGCTGTACAGTTTAAAATATGAAATAGAAAACAGACTAGAAACTTGAGTTGTTTGCCTCTAACCTGACTTCTAGCTCTAACCTGACTTCTAGCTTTATTTTTCACTGCTAAGGAGCTTTGCTGATTAATTTGGTGACCTGAGAACAACAGAACACCTAGGACTTGTATTTTTTTAATGAATAAATTTCTTTGAGTTTTGAGCTAGGACCATGATTCTGATCATGGCAGTGATCACTTCTATTCTTTATATGGTCTCTGGAAAATCCAATTCTTGGAAATAAAACAGATATGAACTCCCTAAAGAGGCTTCATATTATTTCTATATGTGTCTATAGAAAAGCTGATGTTTGTAAAAGAGTAACAACTGGCAGAGGGTCTTTGACAATGGAATATTAAAGGAGATAGTTATTTTTAAGATCTGTGAAACATTTGCAAATCCTTGATTATATACAAGCTGTGACATGTGAACAAACGGTAATTAAGAGAAATGATAAAGGCATCATCTGTTTTGCCATTACTATGTTTGTAAATATTAAAAAAAGTTCCTTCTTGGCTAAGGGGTTTCTTTAATTGCAGATCTCCAGCAACCAATGCGATTGGCATATAGTAAGGACTCAATAAATTAATAAATCTTTCTTTTTCCCACAAAATGAATGAATGAATGGTATCTTCTATTTCATATAAAAAAAAATTGTTTCTTAAGTTCGTCAGAATAGCGTTCGCCTTTTCCCAATGTCCTTGGGGTCTGCTGCTCATTCTCCACACCCACAGGTCAGCAGCAGGTGGGGGGCTCAAGCCTCACACGAGCACAAAGCATGTTTTCCTGGAGCACCCAAGAAGGGAGAGGATACATAGCAGAAAGGGGTGAATCTCGGGGCCCTTAAAAGGTCCTGTTGTACATATGTGGAAAAATTAACCAAATCTTCTATGTAAGTCAGTGTTGTATTGGTTTTGCTTTGGGGTTTTTGTTTGTTTTTTGCCTTTGTTTTTTAGCTTTTGTTGTCTCTAATAACCTAGTAAGTAGAGCTCGTGTGTGGGCTCTGCCAGTGACCAGAAAAATCTAGTGTGCTAGTACTGTTGCTGCCTGTCAAACAGCAACATCATGATGATGTGTCAGAGAATGTGTGACTCTCACCGGCCTGCTTTAGCACGACTAACCTGCAGAAGCGGCAAAGTCGTGAGAGTGGCTGTCTCCGCAAGGCTAAGGAAGCCCAGAGACACACATTAAACAACCAAACAAAAAACTGAAGTATCATACTAAGATTTGTTCTTTCATAGATGGTGTAGAGGACACCAGGTTTTTATTAGTTGTTTTGCTTCTGACACTTCATTGTGCAGAAGCACCCAAGTCTGATTGATTTTCATTCCCTACTGCCATTTAGCACTGACTGTAGGTTTTGTTTATGACATGTAGCCATGCTCACTTTCCAAGAGCATAAAAAGCAAAAATGCCAACAAGTAATCTCAGATACCCATCATTTGCCATTTTAAGGGTAGCGATATTTGAATTATAACTTCACCGAAGGACATGAAAGTTTCCAGCTAAAAGAGAAGAAAGGAAAGTGGAGTGGGGCGGAGGGAAAGGGGAGAGCTGTCTCTAAAACAGCTGCAGACAGGAACTCTGAGAGGAAGGATCAGGATCGGCTGCTGTACCCAATACGATAAGGCAGTGCTGGGTGACCCCAGAAGAGTCATCTCAGTGAGGGGCTGCGGATACAAGCAGACTTCAGTGAAATGAGGCAGGAAGACTAATGATTCAGGATATGGATCCATGGAGCACTCACATCTCTGACAACACCAGTACATAGACACTGGTGCATAGCTGGAGAGGGCAAGTTCCAGAGAGGGATTTTCAACTGCTTGCTGCAGTAGGACACAGGGCTCTCAGAAAGACTCCTGCTGCTGAAGGCACCAGATTCCTCAAGTCATGCTGCAGCTGGAATTACCGTAAACATCACTGGCTTCATTTTAAGATGAGAAAAGAAGACCTGGTGTTTCGAACTCTCTGCTCAGTGCGTGTTCATTCTCTGAAAAGGCCATTCATGCATCCTCTCTGTTTAGATGATGAGCAAGCTGCTCCGTCAACACCAAGAGGACATACAAAATTGGGGGAAAACTCTCTTTTCCTAGAGTTCTATGAGTTACTTTGGGAGACTCCAGTTGCTTAGACTTTGAGCTGAACTCCAGATGGGCCGAGACAGAGAGTGTGTTGTTTACTATGTTACCCCTTTCTTAATGGCAATGAGAGGACACCTAAAGCCATTTAGCTAATCTGTAGCCATCAGGGGCACACACTTGCTGAACACACATGGCTTCACTAAATGAAGGACCCATAAAATGATCATAGTTGAGTAAAGCCCAGAATGTGGAATACTCAGCTATATTTTGGGTGCACCATCCTTGCCCAGAAAGTGGTGTGTGTCCTCCTGGAGAATAACTGGCCCAGGATACGGGGCTGGGGGGTGTTAAGTCTTATAACCAGACAAGAATGTGTTTGAGAAGATTGGGTGTGGGCTGCCAACGAGTCATGGAAAGAAGCCGAGTGAAAATCCACAGAACAAGTCTTGAGAAGAGGTGAATCCATATGCTGGAGACACTTCCTCAAAGAAGGACCATGAATATAGACGATACCAAGAGAAGAGAAAAACAGGCCAAAAGGAAATGAAAACAACAGAGAGGTGTCACATTGCATTTGGCATCTAACACACTTGCAAATTATATCCCATATTCTTGCTGGACCAAGGATTGCAAACTTCTGGTGAACTCAAGGTCTCAGCTTTGGCATCGCTGACCTTGTAATATCAAATCACAGTTCAATGCCAAGTCGTATTCAACATGAAAGAAAAGGTCAAGGGAGGGACACAAACCTGTGTGATGTTACATTAAAAGAAAAATACCTGATCATCTTAGAGCAATATGATCTTCAGGGACCCCGCATTAACAAGGGCAATGGGTAGAGGAATATGCATAGCAGTGCCTGTTACACCCTGGGAAGCACATCTGCTGGCCAGGAAGGGTGTTTGCTAGTATACTTTGCAGGATTATTAGCAGGCAGGTTCTACATAAGGGTCCTTTTCTGGCCTGATGGAATTAATGTTTGTTTCCAGTGTTTGCCTTGCTGGGAACATCTGCCCCTAGAGGGTTTCCCATTTAAGTGAAAAATGGAAAATTCCTCATCTAGCCTGTGCTGAAACATTTTGCCTTCTTGATCTGATCCGGTGAATGTGCAACATACTCCACATGACCGGGGATCATGAGGACTGTGTCCTAACCCTAACTCCTGGGCTTCACAGCCATCATCCCCCAGATGAGCTCAAGGAAAGTCGTCTGGCAGCAGCCATGCTGGAGAGCTCCAAAACCAGTTCCTTAGACTATCCATTGGAGATTCCACTATGACCAGTTCATATAACTGAATGAAAGGAAAATCTGGAACCTCCTGTGTCCTGGAGCTACCAAGCAGGCACTAAGGTTGTACAAAGTCACATTGTATAATTCAGTCACCTGTCAGACTGTGAGCCACTATCACTCTTTTGCCCTTTTATCCATAGAAAAATTGATCTTAGACTTCTAAACGGTGGGCTTCAACCCTGAAGTTAGCCTTGACCTCCCAAGCCTCCTTGTTGTGTCCTGATACCCTAGTTCTAGGCCCCCTACTCTACTATCTGATACCCTTTGACCTTCCTTGTCAGAATACATATCTGGTAAGATTTTGAAACTTCTGAATTTACTGAGGCCCATTTTATGGCCTAACATATGCTCTATCCTGGCTAGTGTTTCATGAACACTTGAGAAAAATTGCTCACGAGATTGCTGCACAACTACTATGTCTCTCTGGTTTATCGGATTGTCCGGGTTCTCTGTTTTCTTGTAGATCTTCTCCCTGGTTCTGTCTACTATAAAATATGGAGTATAGAAGTCACACGTTATGTCAATTTCCTTTACGTTTCTTAGAGCACTGTGCTTTTTGTGTGATGGCTGTATCCTAATGAATGGGTCCTTTTATCATTATCAAAGGCCCCTGCCTTAGCGCCTTACATTTTTAAAGTTTTTATTAAAAAGTGTAATAGGCGTAAAAAATTTGTGCATATTTTATGGAGTACTATGTGATGTTTCATAATATATATACATCGTGCAGTAATGTCCAAGCAGGGTAGATCCATTTATTCTCTCAAGCATTTAACACTTCTTTATAGTGAAAACATCCAAAAAAAATCTGTCTTCTGGTTTCTTACAGAAATATGCAAAAAATTAACATCATCTATCTTTACCGTGCTGTGCAGTAAAACTCCAAAATTTCTTACTCCTGTCCAACTACAAAAAGGTTTCCATCAATCAATGCAATCCCTCCATCCTTCCATTCCTTTCCAGCCTCTGGTCACCAAAAAAATATTTTTAACTGGGCCCGGCGCGGTGGCGCAAGTGGTTAAAAGGTCCTCGCCTTGCACGCCCGGGATCCCATATGGGCGCCGGTTCTAATCCCAGCAGCCCCGCTTCCCTTCCAGCTCCCTGCCTGTGGCCTGGGAAAGCAGTCGAGGACAGCCCAAAGCTATGGGACCCTGCACCCGCGTGGGAGACCCGGAAGAGGCTCTTGGCTTCGGATCGGCATAGCATCGGCCCGTTGCGCTCACTTGGGGAGTGAATCATCAGACGGAAGATCTTCCTCTCTGTCTCTCCTCTCTGTATATCCGCCTTTCCAATGAAAAAATAATAAAAATAAATCTTTAAAAAAATATATTTTTAACTTCCATAAAATGACTTTTTGTTCATTCTTCTTTTCCATTTTTCTCTCTCCCTTTCTCCCCTCCCCATTGACCCCTGTGTTTTACAACAAAATAGTCCTTGGCTGTAGTCTTGACTCCTGCGTTCTGTTCTTTACAGGTAAAATGACCTGTATTTTTAAAAGAACCACATATGGATGAGATCAGATGATTTTTCTGCTTACATGCTTGACTTATTTCACTTAGCATGATGCCCTCCAGTTCTAACCCTATTGTTGCAAATGCCAGATTTCAGTCCTTTGTGACTCAATCATATTCCATTATGTATACACAATGTATCTTTTTATCCATTAATATATGTTCATCAAAGGCATTAGTCTGTAACTTTCTTTTGGTGTGTCCTTGTCTAATTTTTGGTATCAAGGTAATGCTGGCCTCATATAATAAAATTGGAAGAATTTTTAAATTTTCTTCTATTAAAAAAATCATTTTAGAATTTGTGTTGTTAATTTTTAACTTGTTTGTTTGTTTATTTTGGTAGAATTCAGGAATGAAACAAAAAGGCCTGAGCTTTTCTTTGCTGGGTGGTTTTTTTGTTTGTTTGTTTGTTTGTTTTGTTTTGTTTTGTTTTTAGCACTGATTCAATCTTGCTATTTGTTATTGGATTATTTAGATATTCCATTTCCTCATGTGACACTCTGGGTTAGTTATATGTCTAAGAATTTCTAGAGCATTTAAGTTGTTACCTTATAGTTACTCATACTAATTTCCAACCAGTTTCTGTGGTATCAGGGGTAATGTCTCCATTTCATCTCTAATCCCATGCATTTAAATCTCTTCTCTCTTTTTTTTTTTTGTTGATTAGCTAAGGTTTCATCCATTTTGTTTACCTTCACAATGAAGCAGCTCTTCATTTCATTAATTTCTTGTTTGCATTATTCATTTATTTATGCTACAAATCTTATTCTTTCTTCCTTCCTGTTAATTTTGGATTTGATTTGTTTTTGTTTTTATAATTCCTTGAGGTGCAGTGGTAAAGTTGTTTATTGGAGGTCTTTCTGAGTATTTTATATGCCAGCATTGATTGCTTCGCATGTCTGTCTTAGTTCTGCTTTTGCTGTATAGCATACATTTTTTGCAGTATGTTGTATTTCCATTTTTGTTCAAGAACTTTTTTTTTAATTTCTCTCCTTGATTTCTTCGTTAATCTGTTAGTTGTTCAGGAATAAGTTGTTCATTACCCAAGTAGTTTCATGGTTTACAACACTTTTGTTTTTCTAGTTTTGTTTTCTTGTTGTAAGATACTTGATACATTTTCTGTTTTCTTTACATTTGTTAAGTTTTTGTGACCTTCTGTGTGAACTACCCTGGACGTTTTCCCTTGTGCTGTGGAAAAGAATGCATATCCTGTAGCTGTAATGCAGTTCTGTAGATGGCCTTCAGGTCCAGATGATCCAGGGCATAGTTTAACTCTGCCGTTTCTTTGTTGATTTTCTGTCTAGACGATCTGTTCATTTCTGAAAGTGGAGTGTTCAAGTCCCCTACTAGTATTGTATTGAAGTTGCCTCTCCATTAGGTCTATCAGTATTTGCTGAATGTATTTGGGTACTCCAATATTGGGTATATAATGTATCTACATATCTATCTATATCTAGATAACTATATCTATAACTATCTATAGATAGATAGATTTTACAAGTGTTAAAATTCCTGGTATCTTTTTACTTCTATTGAGGCTTTGGATTTATCTGCTTGAAATATAGCCATTCTTGTTTTCTTTTGGGTTTTATTTGCATGGAATGTCTTGTTCTATCCTGACACTTTCAGCCGGTGTGTGTCCTTTGGGGTGACATTTCTTATAAACAGCATATAGTTGGGGCCTGCGTTTTAACTCGTTTCGTTACTCTGAGTCTTTTAACAGGAAATTTAACCATTGACATTTAAGGTAACGTCCTACTGCTGTCATTTTGATAGTCACTTTGTATTTTTATGGTAGTTCTATCTATTTTGTGTTCCTAAATTACAATCTTCATGTGAATCCCAATGAGGCACTCTATGTGTGTGCTCCATCCTCCCCACATTTTGAATTTTTGATGTTCCACTTGACTTCTTTCCATGTTGCCTATGTCATAGCATTTTAGTGTTATAATTATACTTTCTCATCACAGCTAAGACAGAAACGATATACACACCATGTTTACAGTAGCATTGTTATTCTTAACAGTACATTTTCTACCTTTTTCCTGCTTTCTTCCTACTTCAGGTCCCTTCCCTTTGAAGAATTCCGCTGAACATTTCATGTACCACAGATCTGGTGGAGATAAATTGTCTCAGCTTTTGGTTGGGAATGCCTTTATCTCTCCCTCGAATCTGAAGGATCACTGTGCAAGATGCGGTGTCCTTAACTGACAGCACTTTTCCCTTCAGCTCTATGGAAGTCTCCTCCCACTCCCTTCTAGCCCATAAGGCTTCAATTGAGGAATCAGCAGTAGGTGACTTGGGGCTTCTTTGTGTGTTATTTGCTTCTCTTACTGCTTTGGTAACCATCTCATTATCTTCCAACTTGAAAGTTTAGTTGGATTAAAATCTCACTGAAGACCTCTAGCCTTCCTATAGCCTTTCCTAAGTTTCAGAAGTTTTCTGTCATAATCTCTTGAATGTACGTCTCACTCCTTTGGCTTTATCAAGTCCCTCTTGAATTCCAGTTACTTGAATATTCACTCTTCTCATGCCATCCCATATTCCGTGTACAATTCCGTCATTGCTCTTGATTCTTTATTTTTTCCTCCCGCTGTGTATTTTCAAATCAATTATCTTTGAGCTCACCGATTCTTGTGTTTGATCTATTCTGATATTGATGTATTCTATCATGTTTCTAATTTCATTTGGAGCAATTTTTCACTTAAAGAATCTCTGGTTTGTTTTAATTGCTTCCATATCTCTATCAAATCTCTCAGAATATTGAATCGGTTCTCTTGAATTTCATTAACTTTCCTTAAAAGGGCTGTTTTGAACTCTCCATCTGAGCATTTGGAAATGTCGATTCCTGGATGATTGGCTTCTACCAGCTTGTTTTGATCTTTAGGTGAGGTCGTTTTTCTCTAGAAGTTCCTGGTGCTTGGAGTACAATGTTATCCACACACTGAAGAATTTAATTTTTGTGATCTGATTTCCTTTGTGGCTGTCCTTCTAGAAATTCTAAGCACTATGTTCTGCTGCTAATGTGGGCTTTGGTCCATCTGTTGCTGAGGTGGGCTTACAGCCCAGTGCTGCACCACCAGTTACTGGTGTTGCTGACTGGGATATAAAACTTCTCAACCAGGGCCTTAGAGTTCTATTGTATTCTGCAATAGGTCCAGAGGTTCTGTCTGCAGGCACTGGCCTAAGGACAGGAGCCGTGAGTATATGTTGAATTCAGAGTTTTATCAAGCTGGCAATGAGTTCCAAAACAGTCTTGTGATTCCTTGCTGTCTCTTCAAGGTTACAGAAAGGATGAAAGAGGTAGACCCTCAAATACTCAATGTGCCTCTTAGGTGGGTCACAATCCCCAGACCCTGTATAATCTTGAAGGATACATCAAAAACAAATCTGTCTAACCAGGTCACAGGTCTCTGCATGATTATGGAACAAATCCAGAGACTCTGTTTGCAACCAGTGATAAAAAACCATTTGGATCTGCTCAGTACTAGGCTTCACCAGACCAGCACTGAGTTCTAGGACCTAGCCACCTTGTCCATTGCTGTCTGCTCAAGTTGGAGGAGGGTGATAAAGGCAAGTCCCTGGCCTCACTGATGGGTCCCAGGTTTGTCACACCTAAGTGTCACCATCCCTGGGGCCCACAGAGTCTGAAGGGTGCCTCCAAGGCCCATGCAGGGCCAGTAGTAACACAAGCCTCAGTATGTCTAGCCTTCCAGAGTCCAGGTGTCCTCTGATACCTGGAAAATCTAGAGTTTCAATCTTTGGGGTACCTGCTGAAAGTAGAGACCCTCGGGCTTTCTCAGGTGCCAGGTCTCAGTAGTAGATAGCCCCAGGTTTGAGATTCAAGGTGAAGTCCTAAACTGTCTCTGCTGGTCTCTCCACACAACTGGGATTTAGCTCTCTGTGGGCATTTTGGGGAGGGGCGGTAGAGGTCATCTGACTGTTGAAGCTTCTACTGTTGACTCCGTGGCTGAGGGCCTGAGGACAGAAGTTGAAGAGTTACGCTGCGCCTTCTCCCCAGTGGGAGGCTTCTCTCCACGCAGAGATCCTTGCAGCTGGGAGAGGAGTGAGCTTCTTGCTTTCTCCATTGCGACTCGTCCTGTGACTGTAACAAGACGAAACACCGAGGTCTCTCCTCTGGCTTCCGTAACTCTTGTGAAGGTGAGTTGGTGAGTGCGCAGCTGTTCACAGTGTGTTTCCCAGGAAGGTAGCTGCCACAACTTCATACTCAGCTGCCATCTGGGCTCTGCCTATTTAGAACTTATAAAATCTGTTTTGGCTTTTGTTACTATCACATCATCTTTATTTGTCTTTTGGTTTCTATCTATATGATACATCTTTCCTTCCTTTTACTTTGAGCCAATGTTAGATGTGCTTCCTAATTTTAAACCTATCTGACAATCTCTGCCTTTTGATTAGATTTTTGATCCACTCACATTTAGTGTTATTGTTAATAAAGATGGATTTATAAAGCTGCTTTACTTTTTGTGTGCTATATGTCTTTTTTGTTCTGTCACTTTCTTTTTTAATGCTTTATTTTTTGCATTAAATGAGTATTTTCTTTTGTGTCATCTTAATTCCTTTTTTTTACTATTTATTCTTTAAAAACTTTAATGTTTGATTGGGAATAAGATATATATATATATTCATTTATTTATTTTATGAGAATCCACCCCAGATTTATACTAATTAATCCCAGTGGGATACAGAACTATTAATTCTATGTAGCTCTATTCCACACCACTTCCCTTTTTTGTCTGGTTATTTTTATGTGTTACATCTTCTGTTACAAGCCCAACAATACCTTGTAGTAATTACTCTTTCATGTAATTTATGTCTCCTAAACAATTTGAGAGAAGAAAAGATAATTAGATATTCATAGGGCTATTTACCATTTCTGATTCTCTTTATTTCTTCATTTGAATTCAGACTGCAATCTGATGCCATTTCATTTCTCTAGTAGGGCTTTGCTGCCACCCACCTCCTTCATGCAACTACTGTCAGCTATTTAGATGATTAAGACTTCTCTATATGTTTAAGCCTCATGATACAATTACACACATATTTGTTTCACAATTAGCTTTTTAATCAGTTTTTTTTTTAAGTATAGACTTATACGACTTATACTGTCCTGCAAAACTAAGTTGGTATCTCTGATTTCCATTTGAGTTCGTGACTGAAATCTCCTACAGTCAGGCCAAAGAAATTTCTTTCGTATTTCTTGTAAAGCAGTTCTGCTAATAGTGAATGTGTTAAGAATGTTTTTAGGAGGATACTTCAAAAAATGTTGTGGAAATGGATTTAAAGATAATTTATTCTTAGTAGAAGAAATTGATGAAATCTATGCAAAATGTTTTCCATACTAAGAATTTTCTCATGAATTCTTTACAGAAAAAAAAATGTTTTTCTTTTAAACCCAGTTTTCCACAATTTTTTTTTTAATGCTCCCAAGAGAATGGAGAATCTGGTGGGGCCTGAGTCACCTGCTCTAAGTCCTTGGACCTGCCTGCATGGTGGGTGCAAGGGTCATGAGCCCCCAGAGATAGGCAGTCCAGTGGGACCCAGGGCTCCTTGTCCAGTGTCCTTGAGCCTGCCTGAAGGGTAATTGCCATGTCCGTGAGGACCCAGGGGTGAGAGACTCTGCAGGGCTCTGGTTGGGTGGTCTGGAGGTGCCAGTGGCACCAGAGGAAACCCAGGGCACACTTGTAGAGACGTGGTGTGTGGGTTTGCAGGGGCCTTTTTGATGACACTACTAGGGGTTTGCAGGGGCCTGGGTCTCACATCCAGGATTGGTGGTCTGACCGTGAAGTTCATTTGTCAAAGCTGAGCCCCCTCAGTGAAAAAGACAGAGCAGTAGGCAACTGACACAGATGATATGGCAGCCCACTGGAGCCTGCAGAAGACTCTGGTACCATAGCAGAGAAAGGAGAATGGAACAAATTGGACAACTAACCCAGCCAAATGATGACAGCAAATATCTGGGTGAATGGAGATTGTTAAGTTCAACTATGTCAACCAATGGACATTGAAATGGGTTCCTCATCCTTGGATCAGTGAGACTGACAACATTTCAGAACTAGCAAAACCACTGAGTAGAGCACTCCGAGCGTTGTATTGGGGACCGTAGGTTGATTCTAGATGGCCATTCCCCAGCACTGGGTAGATAGTAAGAATTATTTAAAAGAATCACATGAAATTCTGAACCTGAAAAGTACAGTAACCATAATGAAAAACTGTGGGGCTCAGTAGTAGGTCTGAATTGATAGCAAACAATTTAGGGAATTTGAAGAGATTGTGCAATTTTAGAGAAAAGAGAGAACAAACATTACAGAAGACAGAGACACAGAAAAGTATTTTGACACCATTAAGCACATTAACATATAAGTTTTGGGGATACTAAGGAAGAGGAGGAGAGAGAGAGCAGAAAAAAGAGAATGTTGAAGCATCCTAAATGTGATGAAAACTATTAAGCTGCGTATCCAAAAATCTCAGGGAATTCTAAAGATAAACACAAAGAGAGCCACATCTAGCCATGTCATAATTTAGCTGGTGAAGCTTAAGGACAGAGAGAAATCTTGCAAGCAACCAGAGAATAATGATTGATGTACAGTGGAACTCCAGTAGGATTAAGAGCTAACATCTTGAGCTGCTGCTGTGGTGCAGCACGTTAATCTACTGCCTGTGATCCTGACACTTCCTAGGGACACCAGTTCGTATCCCAGTTGCTCCGCTTTCTGACCCAGCTTCCTGATAATGGTCTGAGGGAAAACATCCAGGTGGGAGACCCAGATTGGAGACCCCGATTCCTGACTCCAACCCAAACCAGCGCTGGTTGTTACAGCCATTTTGGGGGATGAACTAGCATATTTCTCTTTGTCTCTCCCTCTTTCTGTGTATGTAATTCTTCCTTTCAAATAAATAAAAAAATTTGGGCCCAACAGCATGGCCTAGCGGTAAAGTCCTCACCTTGAACGTGCCAGGATCCCATATGGACTCTGGTTCTAATCCCGGCAGCTCCACTTCCCATACAGCTTGTAGCCTGGGAAAGCAGTCAAGGATGGCCCAAAGCTTTGGGGTCCTGCACCCGTGTGGGATACCCGGAAGAAGTTTCTGGATCCTGGCTTCGGATTGGCATAGCATCGTCCGTTGTAGTCACTTGGGGAGTGAATCATTAGACAGAAGATCTTCCTCTCTATCTCTCCTCCTCTCTGTATATCTGACTTTCCAATAGATAAATAAATCTTTAAAAATAAATAAAGAAATAAAATAAAAATAAATAAATAAATTTTGGGGGAAAAAGGAAAATTGGATGTGTTAAATAACGTGTTACAATAGCTCAAATTCCTGATATCTCTCCCTCCTCCCTCCTCCTTCCTCCCTCCTGGCCTTGTTATTTTCTTGCTTAGTGGTTAGGGGTGACTTGGATGCACTATAGCAGGCCATCTCCCAGGTTTTCCTCAGAGGACCCAGCCTTGGAGGCTGGCACGGTCAACCTGGATGTCAGTGTTCTTAGCAGGGCCCTCTTCCGGTCTCTGGTCTCTTTACTAACCCACATGTGTTTGTATCACACCTAGTTGTAGGGCCTCCCTTCACCAACAGCTGATGGCTTAACTGTTTGCACCAATACCTGGGCATAACTTACTGTATAAATCGATGTACTCTGTCTGTAGGAATAGTCTCTGAGACCAATATTTGAGGTTTGTTTTGACTGCTATAGATCCTTTTTTTAAAAGTAATTTGGCTATTTTTAATTATTTTTATTTTCTACAATGCAGTTTTGTAGGTATAGAGTTTCCTCACCTTTTCCTCCCCTTTCTCCCTCTCCATCTTTCCCTCCCACCATCTCCTCCCATATTATTGCAATAGTATAGTCCTTTAGTAACACTTGCAAGTTTAACATTCTGCTCTTGAAGTGTAATCGTGGCATTGTCGGCATAGACAAAGGTAGAAAGCAAGCATCGTATTGCGAAAGTATATTTAACTGTTTCACTTGGGGTCCCCCTTTTATTCCAGAGAAGAGATGCCTCCTGCAACATATCTTAGTGCCTGTTCTCTCCTTAGTTCTTTGTAGCTGACCTCAGTTGAACCTCAGCTGGTGTAGCCCATTGCTCTCACGGGGCTGCATAAACTCACAGGGGTTCTCATGAGCCTGTTACCACTGGCTGTTGCTTGCAACAGCACTTTTAGGCTTGAACCTCCCCAGGTTCTCTGTTTCAAAGTCAGGTAGCTGTGACTGCTTTCCTGAGCTACTCATGCCACCACTTGGAAACGCCATCCTCCAACCTTTTCTTTGATTCTTAACTGAAAAACCACAAGTGCAAAAAAAATTCTGGCAGCCAGAGTTTGTTGGAAGGAATGGAGAAAGAAAAGGAGGAAGAAAGGTGGACCATATTGTCACTCAAAACTGTTTACCCAGGATAACTTCCTAACTCCCTTCTTGTATTAATATGCTCAGCAGACATAATTAAGCACTACATACATGTGTGGCTGTGTGTTAGGTCCTGAAGCACAAAGTCCAGAGGTCCGGCAGCTCCCAGAAAAGTTGAAGTAATAACTTCAAGTCAAGGGACAATTGCTTGTAACAAGGCAGGGAGGAGGGAAACCTGTGTGGAGGGCTGCGTCTGGGAGAGGAGCCCCATGTTGCCGGGGTTAGGGGGAGTGGGATTAGAGTGGGCTTGTAGGACAGCAACGTTCAGTTATCTCTTGAAACGCATTTCATCAGACATGTGAGAGCGTTTGAAGAATCAAGAATAGAATGGCTGCAAAGAAAAGAGTGTCTTAAATGTTTAAAGGACTTGGATGTTTGAATGTAGTTAGAACCTCTGGGTCCCTGTATGATGCAGAGTGGCAGAAGAAAAAAACTTATTAGGTGGGACTTATTGGTAAGAAACCTCTGAAAGTGTTTAAATATCAGACAGAAATTTGAGATCTGTTTCAAAGGATGTTACTAATGAACATAGTCAAGGAGGTATTGCAGCAGATGGGAGATGATGAGGGCCTGAACCAAGGTGGTAGTGTTGGCGATTGGGATGGGTAGGAGAAATCCAGCCAGGAGATCAAAAGGCTGTGGCGGCCCCTCAGGCACCAGTGCTGAAGGTGAGGAAGAAGGCTCTCAGACAGACTCTTTAGAAGTGTCACCTGTAGCTACTTTTTCTCAGCCACCTACTGTTACCTTCCCTCCTCTCCCCTCCCCTTCCCTGCCCATCACTTTATAGCCAGTGATGCCAGCAACCAGAGAACAGGGCTGTGGCCTGCAAGGCTTTTGCATGCGTGGGCTGTGACGTCCCTGTCTACTTAGGAAAGAGCAGAGTTGGCACATGCCCTCTTCTGGAAAGGAGAAACACGCAGACATCTGGCAATGACATAAACATTTGGGAAAATGGGCAACACGGAAAGAAGCCCTGACCAACAAGAAGTCATCACTACATTTGAAAAGGAGCTGCTGATTCCCATCCAAACTGCTGCTCAAGTGACTAGCAAGCACAAAGTCTGGTCCACTTTTAAACCGTAAACTGGGACAGCTGTACTTTCAAAGTTAGCTGTACCTTAACAAGGGTGGAAGGACAACTATCAAAGGGCAATTCTTGAAGGGCCTCTGCTCCATCGTGGTTTTGTTCCTGAACTGAACTCACAGCACCTCGTAGTGATCTTCCATAGTCAGAATGCCAGTGTGCTGCTGGTGATCTTGTAAGCATGAAGCCCACTGTACTGAGGAGTGGTTATCAACACACCACCCACCCACCCTGGCCAGCTCAGCTCAACTGGCATCCAACCAGACAGCCTGACAAGGCAGAGGAGGAGGAGTCCAATCTGCTTTGTGTTTCAGATTCCACTTTTAAACAGGTGTGCACAGTTTTCAATTACAAAAGAATACTTGTGTGAGATAAGGGAACATTAGCCGCAAAAGCAGACACTTCATTGGGCCCCTTAAGACCATGCACAGGTTTGTCCTAAACACATCGGTTAATCTGAAACAGACCTTGAATTTAATTGAGATCACTTTTTGCAAAAGAAGGTTAAGCCTCCCATATACACATGGGTCCTTCATCTTCCAGCTACTCAGCAGCCAAAATAAATATGTTTTCATTTAGGCTGCAAATGCAGATGGTCTCTGAATGCCTGAGAGTCCATCTTGTTAAAGCTGGGCCAGCATTCGCCTCCTCCTGCGTGACAGCTCTAAGTGGGACAGTATTCCTGCTCCTCACCTCCCTTCTGGAACTGACTCTCAGGAAGTTGAAGAGCAATCAGAAGAGGAGACCCCCATTTTCCCAGGTCTACGCTTTCCTGCTCACACTGGTCCTCCCCTCACTGCCAAACCATCCCATCATGTGCTAAAAACACAAATGCAGTTGGCCACAAACAGCCAGCGTCATAAATATGTGCACTAAACAAAAGAAATCGTTGAATGGTAAAGAAGGCAACAGTGAGAGGTGAGGAAAATGTCACCTGATACAAATTCCATGGAAATGATGATATGACAGGAAAGTTGGCTCACAGGAGAGAGGAGAGTCGTACATGAGAAGGAGCAAACCATTGTATTTGGCTAGAACACGAAACACCAGCTGGAAGACAGAGGCAGACACAGAGTGACAGCACTAACACAGCCCAAGCTTAATGCAAGAGAAAATTGGCAGTCTTTCTGAGGAACCAGAAAAGAGAAATGATGATTAAAAAAAACATGGTTCAATAAACCTACAAATGGCAATCTGATGGACTATCTCGCAGTCATTTTTTAAATGCTTTTGAAGATTTTTTAATTACACAAGGAAATGTTTCCTGATGTGATGTTAAATGAAAAAAAAGATGAATGCAAAGTTTTGTTTACGATGTAATTTCAATTATGTCCCATAAATTAAGCATACATAAAGCAAAGTCTGGAAAGAGACACTAAAATATTACAGCTGTTATCTCTGGCTAGTTAGATTAGAGATCTTTTTGTTTCTTTTTAAAAGCTGAAACACTCAGATGTTTTACAAATGATATATTATTTTAAAATCTGAAGAACTGCATGGCATTTTAAAGACAATAGA
This sequence comes from Ochotona curzoniae, assembly GCF_017591425.1. Lineage (NCBI taxonomy): Eukaryota > Metazoa > Chordata > Mammalia > Lagomorpha > Ochotonidae > Ochotona > Ochotona curzoniae. Next base: position 5,178,085 of record NW_024466004.1, on the reverse strand, counting down.
GAAAGCTGACTGGATGGAGGCTGAAGTTGTTGAAGCTGGAGGCAGATTTGGCCAATAGAAGCTGGCACACTGTTGAAGCTGTGAATCGGAGCCAAGTCGGAGCCAAATCGGAGCCTGTGACGGTGGGGTGAAGGAGGAAACACAGGGGGACTGACTTCAGAGGAACAGCTAAAAGGACATCAGGAGGTTCCATATTACACACTCAAAGGGATGAGAATAGAAATGCATGCCATAGGAAGGAGAAAGGTGAAGTAGAAGGGGTCAGGCAAATTTTCCTTCAGTGTGGTCCCCTTGTTGAGGTAATATAAAGTCATGCCAAGGACTTTCTTTTTGACATATTTTTTAAAGACTTATTTTTATTTGGAAGGCTGTGTTACAGAGAAGGAGAGAAAGAGAAATAGATCTCCATCCCTGTTTCACTCCCCAAATAGTCTCAAAGTATCTCCCATGTGAGCGCAGGGACCAAAGACTCAGGTCATCCTCCATGGCTTTCCCAGGCTATAAGGAAGCTGAATTGAAGTAGACCTGCCAGAATATGTACCTGTGCCCATATGGAAGTCCAGTGCTGCAGGTGGAAGTTTAGCATACTATGCCATGGTGCTGGCTCCCTCTTTTTGACATATTGATACAGGAACCCTTAACAGATTTTTCTCACTGAAGACTGAAGTTTGCTGAGCTTTCTTTAATGTTAGTTATATGATCTATGTTTAAGACCTAATCCTGATACCATCCATTCTAAGTCTAATCATCATTTAATATTTATTTTTAAGATTTTTATTATTTTATTTTTATTGGAAAGTCAGATATATAGAGAGGAGGGGATACAGAGAAGCAGATCTTCCATCAGATCATTCACTCCCTGAGTGGCCACAATGGCTGGTGCTGAGCTGACCCAAAGCCAGGAGCACAGAGCTTCCTCCGGGTCTCACACATGGGTACAGGGTCCCAAGGCTTAGGACCGTCCTCAACTGCCTTCCCAGGCCACAAGCAGGGAGCTGAAAGGGAAGTGGGACCACTGGGATTAGAACTAGCGCCCATTTGAGATCCCTGCACTTGCAAGGCAAGGACTTAAGCCACTAGGCTACCGTGCCGGGCCATTTAATATTTATTGAATGTTATCTCTGTGCAAGTTCCCAGTCCTTACAATCTAGCATATACACACATACTAGATTACATATATAGTATGTGTAATTATGTATATACTATCCTATATATATTAGTATATGTGTATATTAGATATAATAATATATGGATGGGAATTTCTATGTTGCTATTATATGTATTATATATTTCTATATACTGAATACTATAGAAAAAACTTATTAGGACTTTTCACCACAAACCCAAAATACCAGACACAAGCAAGATATGTAGGAGCTTTTTATTCTAGCAAAAAAGGTGGCTGCGGGAAGAAAAGAAGGCACAGAGCAGAGAGAGCACAGAGGCAGGTGGGTACGTGCTTTTTTGGCAGAGTGGATATTGGAAACACAGGGTTGGGAGGGATTGGTGGGTAGGGCCATCAGGTATGGTGCCATGAGGTTATTAGGGGAGCTCAGGGCTGCGAGGTTACAGCTGGTTGATGGAGATAAGGGTTGAGAAGTTATAGTGGATTGGTAGAAAACAAAATTTGAACATAAAGGGCACGAAACTTATAGAAGCAAACCTTAAGAAAACCCAAACTCAGGGGAAGCAGATGTTTAAAATGGTGCTGGGTCTAAAACGGTGGGGTCTTAGCAATCCTGAGGGCTGATGTTTGAGTCACTCCTCACAAGACTAAATATGGTAAGGGCTATAAGATCTCTGAATTTCTCAGTTAATATATCTGTAGGGACTGATGCTATGATGCAGCAGTAAGCCTGCCAGCTGTAACAACAGCATCCCATAGGAACAACAGTTCAATTCCCATTGCTCACCTTCTAATCCAGCTCCCAGATAATGTGACTAGGAAAGTGGTGAAGATGGCACTAGTGCCCAGTGCTTGGGCCTTTACAACCAATGTGGGAGACTCCTGGCTTGTGCCTGGCCCCAGTTCCCCTGGCCATTGAGGCCATTTAAGGAGAAAGCCAGCAAATGGAAGATTCTCTCTTTCTCCTTCCAGCTCTCTCTCCCTCTCTCTCATAGGCCCTTTATTATCTGGCTCCGCTTCATCTCTGCAAACTTGTCATTGTCCTTCAGTACATACCTCTACCTTACTCTGTTGAATCCATGAAGAATGCCTTTAGCCAGAAGTGTTGTCTATGAAAGACTTGACTAATGAGGACAGTTATTGTTTTCTTATCAAGAAGTTAAAAGGCTGGTGACCTCAGGGCTGGCCAGCCACTGTGATTCTTATCAAGGTCTTAGGTTATTGCTTCCTCATTCTTGGTGAATTGACTATCCTTATGCACACTGTGTCATGGTTAACAAGGTATCTGCTGTAGTCTGGATGATACATAATGGTTACAGGGAAGAAAGGAGTGATGGCAACCAGTTCTATTGGTATGAATCCTTAACCATGGAAACAAAAACCTTCCCGGAATACACCTCTAGGCTTTCTCATATACTCTCTTTGGCCAGCAATGAGTTAGATAGCCACCCTAAACTGGAATGGAGGCCGGGAATGTACATAGAAGGTGTTTTTAGCCTCTGCAACTATACTATCCAATATGGTAACTTCAGTTATCTACGTTTTTCTGTTGAGTAGTTGAGATGTTAGTACAACTCAGGCTCTGAATTTCACATTTTATTTGATTTTGATTAATTTGATATAACAATTGATACAGTACTTCAGTTGACTTCCCTTTGGATATACATATTCAATAGCAGAACTGCTGGATCATATGGTAGTTCTATTTCTAGGTTTTATTTTTATTTTTGGAGGACCCTCCATATAATTTTCCATAATGGCTGTACTAATTTCTATTTTTACCAGCAATGTATGAGAGATGTTCCATAATATAAATATATGCCAAGGAATTCCAAAATACTATGAAAACAAAAGCAGAATATCTTAATAATTTTTCAATATTGATTACATGTTAAAATGATAAAATCTTGAATACATTGAGTTATATAAAATAATTACTAAAATTAATTTTTACCTATTTCTTTTTCATTTTTAATAGTCTTTTTAAAACTAAGATTAGATTTTATGGGACAGTGCTCATATGGAGTGAGGAGGCAATGATATTTGGGTGAGCCAACTAGTAGGTTGGCATTGCTCGCCCTGCCTGTATGATTGGCTCATGAAGTATACTTCTCTCCTTACTTATTAACTATCCAGCGCAGTGCTCAGTAGATCTCACTGCTGTGAGTTGCTTTTGAGGTCACTCCTATTGTTAATTAAGTCGGGCAGTAAAGCCCCAGCAGAGCTGTCAGCAAATCCTAGCTTAAGGCTGACCATCTCCCAAGCTCTTCTTTGACCCCCAGTTTGGCACTGTTTTTCATGCATGCTTGCCTACTTATTTTCACACAACAAACATCTATTGTGTACTAGTATTGAAATGCATGTGAATGTAAGCATGAACTTAACAATTCTTTCAAAGGTGGTCATGAAAGGGTTCCAGAAGAAGCAGCACTTGAACTGAAATGAGAGAAAAGAATCAGAGCCTGCTCTGTGGGGAAAGGGTTTTCTGAGCCAAAGGGTTGGAACTGAAAATACACAGTTCATGCAGATACTGTGAAATCTTTTGTGTCGCTAAGGGAAAGTTTGTGTGGGGTTGAAGCTGGGGTTTGCACTTTCCCTCAGGGTGGAATGAAGGAATAAGCATTTTGTTCCCCCACATTTGAATGGATTTGAATGGCAGTTTAGCAACTATAGAGCTCTAGGTCCATCCATGTTTTTTTCTTGATAGTGCAAAGGTATTATTGTGTTGTCTGTCTTTATGTCCATTGTGTGGATAATGAATTACTGTCATTTCTTAGTAGGCAGCATACCTCTCCCCTGGCTACATGTGAGGCCTTTTTACCTTGGTGCTCTCAGTGTCATCATTATTGGGAGTTTTATTTTTATTTTCTATGGTCAGGATGCACCATACTCCTAGGTATTAGGAGTCCCCTATGTATCATTTGTGAGAAATTCAGGGCCATTGTCTCCTCCAGCATGGCCCCTCCTCCATTCTCTGTGATCACTTCTTGAGAGACTCCTAACATTTGGGTTCAACACTATTATTTCTGCTTCATATCTCATCCTTGTTTTCATTTTTTTCCCGTCTCTTTGGGGTCTGTGTGCTGCATCTTGGGCGATTTTGTCAGATTGGCTTTTTCTCTTTTTACTCACCGCATCAAAAATCTCTAAAACCAGATCTACTTTTGCATTTTTCTATTAACTAAACTAATACATGACTTTTTTTTTTAAAGCCAGCTTGGATTTTGAGTTTCCCCTATGGCAACACAAGACTTTGAATACATGCCCACACAAAGTTAGTTAGTTGCCAAATTCCATTAACAATGCATACATATTCAGTATTTCCTTTCAATTCCTACTGGTCTCCTCTTTGTTAGTTGCATCACTGGGGATAGGCAGAATAGCCGTCAGCAAAAGACGCTCAGAATGGACAGATCCATGAAGGGAGAAGATGCAGAGATCATTGTACAGATGCCAGAGAAGAAAGACTTGTAGTGATACAGGAATATCCGTGTCTCCCAGAGAGGCCAGGAGGTGTGGTAGGTTGGAATGTGCACTGTGGCTGGCCATTAGGAGGCGGTGGTTACTGTGAACATCCTGACAGTATCTTTCATGGCTTTTTCTGATTTACTGTCAACTACAGAGATCAGCAAAAAAGCAGAGACGAGAAATATTGAATTATTAATAGATTTCATTTTGGAGGGTTGGGAACACTTGCGGGGAAAAAAGCCAGTTGGTAATCATTGTTTCTGTGGAAGGGAAAAGGAGTAATGGATTCAAGAAATAAGGAAAGCAGTTTTAAATTGAAAGTAATTTGTAAAAGATGTAAAATTTTAGTCAGATGACTTAACCCAGAGCCAAATTTCTCATGCAGCTGATGTTGTGGTTTGCAGTGATGTAGATGAAATGGGCAGCTACTTCAAATGGTGACCTGCAAATCTCAAAAACCATTCTTCCAAATCATACTTTGGCCATGAAACCCTCCTGTGCACCCCAGATCCTTCCCCCTTGTCAAGTCCTGAGCAGTATCAGTCATACCCAGGGCCTCAGAAAAGAATCACAGTCCTTGCAGTGGTTTCTCAGTCAGAGACCACTGTTGCAGCAGGGGACCTCAGGGGAAGGCTCTGCAACAGAAGGCTATGGAATTCTCCTTCTGCCATAGGGAGGGTCCTCACTAGATCACCTCAACCTAATACCATTGCTGTGCCTGTCTGTCTGTCTGAGTATATAGTTTGGGGCAATTCAGAGGCATCTGATCATCACTCTAGGTTTGGGTTAATACCTTCCTTGACTTCAATTCTAGCAGCTCCAAGTGAGCTGGGAGGAGGATGGAGAAAGGGAGAAGAAATGTCCAAACATCACAGGTTTCTTATGCTGTTGGCTCCATAGGTTGACTTTACATCTTTCTGTTGTATTTTCTGTTTGTTTTATTGCCTGGCTTGCCCTGGGCCTGAGCATGACTTTGGTCGGCATGCCTGGAAGGCACAATGCAGTTCTCTCTCCTTCTACACATCCTTTTCTTTGAATCAAAATGTTCCTTTTATTCCTTTAATGCAGAATGGTTGATCACAGTATTTGGCAACGGCAAAAACTGATAATTTGCTTAAAATGAGTCACTTTTGCACTCTAGACTGGGGGCCCCATGACTCATACTTATGAGTTCAAAGACTGCTTGTTTGTAGCAGCCAGAGGCGCTTTCAGCCTATTCCCTCTCGCATTCTTTATAGTCCTGAGCAAATGACTGCCCTGGGCAGCCCTGGGCTCATTAGCGAACCCAGTGAAGTGAAAGACGAGTTCCTGGGATTGGGCAGAGCACAGGGCTCTCTATCTGAGCCCGCCAGTCACAGCCCTCCAACATCTGTCCGTGAACATCTGTCCCGCAGACAGATGTCAAGGTAGGACGCTAGGTAAATCACACCTAGCATGTTTGTCATGTTGCTTAACTGTAAACCTCTCTCTCTCCCCCTGCCATATAGCAGATGGAGGAAATCTAGGCCCCTTCTCCTTGGCAATTCCCCCCCCCCCCCAATACAGTTCAGCTTCTGGCTTAAAGCAAAGCTAGGGTTTGAAAGTGGGAGGGGGGAATAAAAAGATCAAACACAAGCTATTCATGGAGCTGGTGTTGTGATGTAACAGGTAAAGCTGCTGCCTGTGACACCATTGGCATCCCATATGAGGATCAGTTCACATCCCTGTTGATCCACTTCCGATCCAGCCCCCTGCTAATGGCCTAGGAAAAATAGCAAAAGCCGATCCAAATACTTGAGCCCCTTCCACTTATGTGGGAGATCTGGAAGAAGCTTCTGGCTTCTCCAATAGTATTTTCCTCCAAGTGCTTCTAGGGTAAGGAACTCCAAGCTACCAGTAGGGCTTGCGAGGGGAAAAGCCTGATGCTGGAGACCACATTTATTATGTGTATCCCATACACAAAGGGGATATGCCCAGTGCCTAGCTGGGGACACCTTAAAAGGAGGCCCCAGCTGGATGAGAAAGGCGTGCTGGAAGAGACCATGAAACAGCAGAGATTAGAGCAGGGCTCACAGAGCTGGCTAATCGGGATTGGGAGTAAAAACTGCAAAAACAAAGATCAAAAGTAAGGGGACATGATTCAGGCTGTGTTTCCAAATCAGATTCATCTTCAGAAGTGAGGAGAGGAGCATGTGAGTCTGATGCTACAGGGAGGGCCTTGATAGCTTTGCTTGCCATCAGCTACCAACCAAGAGTGTGAAACTCCTGCCGAGGATTTTTATGTCAATATCAACACACATGAATTGCCTTATGTTCAACAAAGAAGTTTATTTTGTTACTACAAATCAGAGATTTGTTGCAAAGGAGTTGAACTGAAAATAGGCAAATACACTGTCTGGCTCTTGGGGGTTGGGAACACAGCATTTACTCAGTGCTCTCTGGATATCTCACTCCACCGTCCCACCTGTTTCCAGCTAACCATGCAAGATGAGAATAATAAACATTTATCAGCACTTGCTGTGAACTAGGTGGCGTGATACAGTTTTCCCTATCTTAATTCATGTCAACCCTCGGAACAATCCCATGAGGCAGACATTAGCGGTCCCATTTCCTGAACAAGAAAACTGAGGATACCACCCACTTGGAAGGGCTTCTTCAAAAGTGTCTGCCCTACAAATCATGAGCCACCATGCCATTAGACATCCAAGACACCCACCCTCAGAAAGCCCTTCTCAGAAGCTGAGTGCCTCCATCCATTCAGTACACACCACTGGCCACCTAGAGCATGCTGACAGTTAAACACCACCTTCCAAATCTCTCTTTCTGTCAAGGTTTCATCCCCTGGAAAGACCTTTATTCCCCTTTTACAGGCAGGTGTTTCCTGCCTGCCCCAAGTTGTCTGGGATGCAAGGCCCTTGGTATCCCACCCCCACTGCCCACACACACATGTGGACATACACATACAGGTGCAATTTCTTCTACCTTGTGAAGGTCAGAGGGATTAAGGCTCTTTCCTCTTCTGTCAGGGAGTGAACAGGCTTCCTAGAAAGCAAGAACTGCAATTCAGGAACTCCCTCCTAGAATCTGGCCTCCAGAAACACTCCCCAAATTCCCAGGGGCTGGGGGATCTCCATCTGAGCTTCAGAAGCCCCACAGCCTCCTCCTTTATTTGTACCCATCTTTCCCCATTACTTTTCATCATCTCTAATCACAGTTTATTAATAACATCCGCTTATTTGATTCCCTTGTCTGCTGCCCTCAGTAGAATGGAAATACTCCAAGGAAATCAGCCTTGATGTTCACCACCATTTTCCCGCTCCAAGAATAGTCACTGACAACGTAAAGTGGGCACTCAGTCATTACCTCATAATACTTCATAATACATAATACTTCAGTCAATTAATTCATTAAAAGTGGGAGCCACGCAGCTGGAACAAGGATTAAAACTCTGTATGGGACACCTGCATTTTATGTCAGAGAGTCTGGGTTTGAGTCCTGATGCTGTTTCCTAGTCCAACTGCCTACAAATACACACTCTGGGAGACAGCAAATGGTGACTCAAATGCTTGGTTTGCAGATTGCATTCGAGGCTCCTGGCTTTGGGCTGCTGAGGGAAGTTGGAGAATGAAGCAGTAGATCGATGACTTATCTCGCGCTCTCTCTCTTTCAAATAAAAATTTTTTAAAATTGGAGTAAATATGTACTAGGACACCCACTACAACATTATTTACATAACATATATATATCAATGTGAAAGTCCAATGTTAGAAAACAGATATAATGATCAAATACTCTGCAGTCATAAAAAAAGCAATATTCACAAAGGTTGCAATGACTTACAAAAAGGATTATAATTTATGGGGGCACACCCTCATAGAGGATGTTGATACACAGGTGGATGATGGAATCACACAGGTGGCTTTTTATAGGACCTGTGGTTTTTATAGGTTAGGAATTACAGAGGAGGGACTTCCTTAGATAAATCCATGACATGTATATATTTATACACATACACACACACACACACACACACACACACACACACACACACACACACACACACATATATAGGGGACTAACACCAAAGTGGCTTGGAGGAGAGAATAACAGTGAGAAAAGTGGGCCTGATAGCAGAATCTGTGGAGGCAATGTGGGCTCACCCCTGTGGAACTGCAATCTCTGCTGGCTTGCCCAAGAACGGCAGATGGGGTCAGACCTTGCTGGGGAGCTAAGGGGGTGCCCCAGCTGGGTTGGGGTTCCCACTGATGAGAATGAGAGTAGGATTGAGGGCAGCAGGCATAGCTATACATGGCTACAGACCATACCAGCTCAGGTGTGCGCTGGGACTGTGGAGCAACAGATTGGGCTTGACTCCACCCCCACTGGTACTTGTAAGAGCCAGTTTAGGTGTAGAACGCCAGACTAGGAATGATTCCCGCTGAACTATGTGAAAGCTGTTTCTGGGTGCATACTAGGTAATGCTGGGCTACAACAGCCAACAAAAGGAACCAGAATGGATGTGCCTGGTTGAGCAAGGCCACTGTTCTTGTCAGGATAGGATGTGGACAAAGTCAACCTCAGCCAACAATCCATTGTTTGCAAGAACTGCCCCTGGGAGGAAACTCGATGGAGGTGCTTGGGAAGCTCCTTCATTGGGATGCAGCCCTGATGGTGAGCGCAAGAAGCAAGGCAAAGAGCAGCCCAGACCATGCCAGGTTATAATACCTGCCAGCATATATGTCGGTCAGGTCTGGGGACAGACAAGTCTGGGCCAGTTCATAACACCCACTGACAGATTGGGGAACCAGGACAAGGTCAGGAGGAACCAGATTGGGCCACAACACCAGCCAGTTCACATTAGGACCAGGATAGCAATCCAGCTGGGCTGGGATAGGCTGCAGTATCCACCAACAGGAACCAGAACAGGGAGCAGACTAGACGAGGCCAGGCTATACAATAAGACTATGGACACTGAGGTGAGGCGAGTCATGCCAGCCTGGGCCCAGTGCTGGCCGGGTATGTGAGTCCCAGGAATGGGGGATCTGACAGGGCTCAGGTAGCTTGGCTCAGGTCATTGGGCCTATCTGTATTGTGGGAGGTGGATTCCTGAGGCCTGGGGATAGTGGAACCGATGGGGTCAATTGTCCCAGATCCTGGGGCCCACCTTCTAGGTGGGTGTTGGATTTGTGAACCCCAGAAGTGGGGATCTGACAGGGCTTGGGTCTCCTGGCCCAGGTCCCAGGGCATGCCTGCGTGGTGGATGTTGGTTTCGTGAGCCTCAAAGATGAGGGATTCGGCAGGGCTTGGGTCTCCTGTCCCAGGCCCTGGGGTCCACCTAGTAGGTGAATATTGGGTCCATGAGTCCCAAGGGTGGGGGATTCGGCAGTGCTTGGAACACCTGGCCCAGGTACTATGATTCACCTGCAAGAACATGCCCTACTTAATGAAAAATGGTGGAGCAGTGGACACAGGCCCTGTTATAAAAGAATATGGCAACACATTTGGTGCTATAGCAGAAGAACAGAACTAACTGTACAATTGCCCTAAACAAATGATGACCGCAAAAAAATCTTGGTGAATGGAATCAATGGACATTGGGAGGTGACATCATCCTCAGATCAATGAAACCTGCAGCATTTCAAAAGTATCCAACCCTCTTGGACAGAACCCTCGGAATATGTACACATTGAGACTCAAGGTTAATATGAGGGGGTGGTTCCTCATCCCTGGATACTGGGATGTGTGGAAAGTAGTGAGTGGTTCCCCCTTTGTCTCTCCCCTTGCCCTAGGAACAACAAGAAGAAATAGCAAATTTGGAAACAATGAATTGACCCAATTTTCCCTAAACCTCGATTATTTGCACTCTGATCAACCATGTAATCATTATTAAAAATATAAAATTTTGTGGAACAGATCAGACAAATCTGCGGTATATACAGGCAAGCATGGGAACCAGGGCAGGGGGAGGGCCTACTGGGGGTTATTGCAAGTCACTCTGACCAGGCTGAAGCTCTCACTGTTTTTTGTGAGGGCCGAGGGTGTGCTGAGCAAAATCAGGCTGGACTGCAACACCCATTGGTTCCAGTGGAAGACAGGGCTGGAAACAGAACTGACTCAGCAATTGCAGCCATCAGCTGATTGGGGTGACAGACTGTGCCAGGCCCTGTACTGGCAGGTATACACATGAATCTAGTGTGGGATTACCTCAGACAAAGTTTCTTTGGGGATCTCCCCAACCAAACTATCAGGCTCAGAACCCCAACCATGAAGAGAAGTGCAGGTTCCATGGTCTGCCACGGAGTGCAAGTGTCAAAGCTGAACCTCCTCAGAGGCTCACACGGAGCAGTGGACAGTATATCCAGGTGCATGTGGAAGATATGACAGTCCATCAGAACCTGCAGAGGACACCTGGTACCACAATAGAGGATAGAGGACAGAACAAATCAATCAACTACTACAGCCATGTGTTGGCAGTGAAAATCTGGGCAAACGGAGACTCTAAGGTGAACTATGTCAACCAGTGGATTCTGCAGTGATTTCATCGGGGTTGGAATGGTGAGATTGGCAGCAATTCAGAACTGTTGAGTTATAAAAACCACCTGAAAACTCCCCTGCAAAGAGCTAAACCCTTTGTCAATCTCAGAGTTCACTGAGGAAGACATCGAGAAAATGGGGGATACGGAATTCAAAACTCTCGTTACAAAACTTCCTATCAACAACGAGAAGTACATAAAGCAGACATTCAAGGAATTCAAGGAATATGTCATACTGGAAATGAATCAAATGAAAGCTGATATATCAGCAATGAAAAATACAATGGGGCAAATTAAAACTACAATGGAGCATCTCCAAAATAGAACAAAAGAGGCCGAAGAAAGAATCTCAAAATTAGAAGATATTTTCTGTTGCCAGGGGCAAACAAACAAAAAACTGGAAGCAGAGCTGGGTCAAGCTAAAAAAAAGTATTCAAGAATTGAAAGACACTATTAAGAGGTGTAATATAAGAGTTATGGGAGTGCAGAATGAGAAGCTGGACTTACAAATGTATTTAATGAAATAATAAGGGAAAATCCCGCTAATCTAAAGAAAGAATTGGGAAACAACATCCAAGAGAGTCACAGAACTCCCAACAGGCTTGACCAAAAGCGATCCTCACCAAGACACATGATCATCAAACTCTCTTCAATTCAGCATAAGAAAAAGATCCTTGAATGTGCACATGAAAAAAAATCAATTGACATATAAAGGAATGCCAATTAAACTCACAGGAGACCTCTCACAAGAAACTCTACAGGCCAGAAGAGAATGACGTGACATATACCAGATTCTAAAAGCAAAAAATTGTTGGCCCAGGATAACGTACCCAGCAAAACTTTCCTTTGTCTTTGAAAATAAAATAAAATTCTTCCACAGTAAAGAAAAGTTGAAAGAATATGCTTTTTCCGAACCTGCCCTATAAATGATACTTAAAGATGTTCTCTTGACAGAGAAAAGGAATAGTACCCACCAAAACCAAAGGCAAATGCGAAGAACACCCAAGTAAAATAACAACAGAAGACTAAATCAATGAACAATCCATTGCTAAAATGACAGTACCAAATTACCACCCATTCATATTAACCCTGAATGTAAATGGCTTAAACTCATTTATCAAACATCATAGATTAGTAGACTGGATTAAAAAACAAGACCCATCTATTTGTTGCCTACAGGAGACACATTTCACTAACAAACATCAGCCAAAACTATATCTCATGGATTTTGATTTTTTTTATTAATTTCACCTCTTCAAAACATTTTCTTCTCATTAAATTCTTCAATGACTCATTGATCATACAATAGCATCATTTACTTCAAGAAGGTTCTTGATTTTCTTTTTCATTTCTTCAACAACACATTAATCATTCAGTAGCATGTTATTTAACTTTGTGGTGTCATTAATTTCTTTTTTTTTCCTTCCTGTTGTTGATTATGTTTTGTGGCTTTTCATTTAAGGGGATGTATAGTAACTGTGTAATGGAAACTATCATATCTAGCAGCATGTTATTTAACTTCATGGCATTGTAAATTTCTATTTTTTTTCCTGTTGTTGATTTCACATTGTGGTTTTTCATTTAAGGGGATATATATATAGTAACTGTGCAATGGAGACTATCATATCCCAATGTGAGGATACAATGCAGTAGGCATCTCTACTTCCAGACATAGATGGACTCCCACTGAAACTGTTTACTATATCTTGACAATAAGATGCTGAACTCTGCCATTGTCCATGCCCGCAATGATGAACATATGATTGTGTATGAAGAACTATACTTTAGTAATGTATAGGGGAACTCATTGGGGAGGGGAGGGAATTGGGGAGGGGATAAGGGAAATACCATAATCTATGGAACTGTTTCATAAAATGGTAATAATAAAAAGAAGTAAAATGAAAGAACGAAAGAAAGGAAGGAAGGAAGGAAGGAAGGAAGGAAGGAAGGAAGGAAGGAAGGAAGGAAGGAAGGAAGAAAGAAAGAAAGAAAGAAAGAAAGAAAGAAAGAAAGAAAGAAAGAAAGAAAGAAAGAAAGAAAGAAAGAAAGAAAGAAAGAAAGAAAGAAAGAAAGAAAGAAAGAAAGAGAGAGAGAAAAAGAAAGGGAAAGAGGAATGGACAGTATTGCATAAATGCACTTTAAAAAAAGAAAGCCATTCTATAGACTTACAATGCAGAAAACAAAAGCAAAAGCAAAACAAATCACAACAGTAAAGTGAAATCCTAGTGATAAAGCAATCACCACAGAGTGCATGAGGAGGTGAAACCAGGGCTAGGTCGCCAAGAGCCTGTGGAAAATGAGCCCTGGCAGATCCCCAGGAAAGCAGGGCTAGTTTTAAAATTCTGACTGTGGGTACAGAAAGAAAAGCTCAGTTTCAGGGGTCATGAACTTCAGGGGGAAACAAATGTACCCTTCATTAAGGAAGGCAGACAACAGTGTCCATCTGTTCTCTAGCAGGGAGCTCCTTCCTACAGGACTGTGATCTCTCTCTCCACCTACTTCCCTTTCTTCCCTCCTTCTTAGTATGAGTGAAGGAGGCAGTGACTAAGACTGGCCAGCCTTTGTGGGTCCTCTTTCTACATAACACACACACCTACAGGCTCCAATAGTAACACATTTCAGGAAGGATTTAGGACACAAAAATGGGTAGGAAGTGATTGCAGTGGGCTGGAGACCAAAGGAGGTTGCATGTAAGCAGCCAACTAGATGAGCTGATTATCATAAAGATCCAGGGGGAAAACATTCCAGACAGAAACACAAATAGCAGGTAGATCAGGCCCAAAGGTAGGACATCCCTGAGGAGCTGAAACAGGGCTGTGAGCCTGGAAGATATAGACAAAGGATCCCTGGGCAAGGCATGAGGAGACAAAGGTGAGGCCTCCTCTGAAGCCAAGGGCATTGGGCTTTGTTCGGGTTTGTTCATGGGGAGCCACTGGAGAGTCTAAAGCAGAGAAGGACATGATTTTGTTCTCACAAGACCTCTCAGGTTGATTTCTGGAGAAGGTATTGTAGGAAGATATGACAGCAGCCAGAGGCAGTCCAGGTGAGAAACGGTGGTGACTTATTTGGGCTGGGTAAAACAGAGACAGAGAGAAACAGAGAGGTGTAAACATGTCTCAAAAGGCTTGCTATCTTGCTGACTTGCTGACTTGCTGACTTGCTGTGGTTAGAGCGGATGTGGAGCAGGAGTTGAGTCCTGAAAGAATCCTGTGGCTTTCTGATGGAGACAACTATGCCATTTGCCATTGTACACTTAAAGAGCTTTGGGGTAAAGTTGAGGCTGGAATATGAAACATAGTTCTGTTTGGGGCATGTTGAGTTTCAGAGGTCACCTCAACATTCCAGAAGCGATTTCATGAGGCTGTTGGATAGTCCAAGGTGAGCCCTCCTAGAAAAGATCAGGCTGTAGAGCCATTTGTGTGCAACTCCCAAAGCTGTGCCACTGAGTGAAATCCCATGTCGGAAAAGAAGAGAACCCAGGACCGAGTCCCACTGTATCACAGTATCTACCAGAAAAGTAGAGAAAAAATCAAGAGGGAATGATGGCACAAAGGGCCTGGGAAGGCATAATGGATAGGATGGACAAGAATAAGTTCTGGCAATAAATTCACACTGGATCTCAGTGATTTCTTACAAAATGTATTTCTCATTCCCAGTGCATGAACAGCATGACCTGGGAGGGGTAGGAACTGTAGTCCTGACCTCCAGGGACCCAGACTGTTTGATGGGGACCATATTACAAATATCCCCTACTGACAGAGGGAGCATAGTGCAAGGGCTCTTTGTGGTGTTGGCCAATGTGGCTCTGCTGCCCACCTGCTGGCCAGCACCAGTCACGTGCGTTTCTTTAGCTGGGCTGCTCAGTCATTTACAGATCAACTAGCTGAGACAAGAATAGAAAACTGACTGCTGGCTTGACAACATGGAGACCACAGGACAGGCTGGAAGGATAGTATCAATGGCTGGAATAAGAGAATAAAACTCCACTGGATTAATTGAGGCAGGAATGGAAGGTTGAAGAAAGTGAGATGCTTAACAGAGAAAACCAACCCTGCTGAGGTGTTTTTATGAAGAGATCTGGAAAGTGCCGAACTGACTGGAGAATGAATACAGTTATGGGAGGATACTATTGAGAGTATTCATGTTTTCTTCCCTGAGTAAAAGCCTTGTGTTCATCCTGCTATAAACATAATCCTTTCTAGCTCACCGACAAAATCAAGACCTAAGAACATGAAAATTTTAACTTCCTATTTTGTACCTACAAATCCAAATATAACTATATCCAGTTATAACTAGTTTGATGTAGATTTCAAAATATAATTTTTGCGTTAATGAATATAACCCAAGGAACATGAGGAAATTCCTCAGGCAGGAGGGAAGGGAGAGTAAGAAATGAGGCCAGGAACAGATGCTGGGATACAGCCTAGGTGGAGGGGTGCTTTTTGGTAAGATGGGGGTGGTGCTTGTTTCATTGTTATCTGAAGGAAGGCCTGGGCACAGGCATTTAGGCTCCCAGCTAAGAAGCTTGTGTTTTACCTTAGAGTGTATAGGTTCAATCCCCAGCTCTAGCTCCTGGCTTCAGCTTCCTGCCAGTGCAAACCCTGGGAGGCAGCAGTTGATGGTTGAAGTAATTGAGTTCCAGGAAATGAGTTCCTGACCAGGGGCTCTGGCCCTAGCCTACCCAGGCTATTGTAGACATTTGGGAAGTGATCCCATATATGGGAAGCTTTCTATCTCTTTGTTTTAATTAAGGAAAGCTTGAACTACAGTCTGCATGAGAGCCCACCGGTAGACATAGTGGTGAGAAGACATGGAAACCCCTATCAGTTCTATGTAATTTCTCAATGAGTTGGAGCTATTACTGTGGAATGAGCCTAGCTGGGTATTGCTAGGAAGCAGTATACAGAAGAAATGGGACCAGGCTAACCGTTAAAGCTATTCTGCCTCCTTAGATTGCTGCCGCCCCTTATTTACTTCCACGTAGGCATCCTCCTACTGTGCTGAGTTAGCCCTGAACAGCTTGTTGTGGGTGGGCTTCTAAATGACTCAGTATTACTTATGATGATAATTATAACTCAATTTTACACTTTCACTTTTTATAGTCTATTCCATGTTTATTCATTGATTCTGGCAGAGATTTTTTAAATCATGATTCATAGCTGCCATGTTCCATTTTCTTTATTTTTATTGTAAAATACATACAAGGAAAGCAGCATTAAGAGATACTGGCACAGTTTAACAAGGAGTGTTTTTAAGAAAAACACTTTCATGGAAGATATCTCATCCTTGCTCATCCATTCAGTCAACAAAGCTTGTGTAAAGGATGTGCTGTGTTCCAGGCAGTGAGCTTGGAGCTCTGGGGAGCTCAGGGATCGAGTCCTGGGGAGGTCTAACAGCCTTGGAAATGCAAGAGCCCTTCATAAACACTTTTGGGGAAAATGAAATGAAAAGTTGGTGGGGAGGGTGAAAAACACTGAAATTCATGCATAGTCTTCCCATGATCCACATTTTCCATGAACTTTTTCAAGACATCTTGTAAGGATGGATTTCAAGATTTTTGTCCCAAAGTAAATATGTAACTCCATTCTTCTTTTTTGAAGTACCCTCATGCATCATCAGAAAGTTATTCAACAGCTCTAAAACAGAGATATACACATAGAGCTATCTACTTTTATTAATCTTTTGTGACAACCTTGAGAGAGGGGAATTATTCTTACAGCTTCACTTAGCACAGTGTAAGTGACAGGCCTGAGGTCATGCTACTGGTCATACACACCAGCACTCAGCCCCATCTCTAGCTCCAGATCCCTGCCTCCTTTCCCATCACTGGAGGAGGGCAACAGAGGAGTGGCCTGAAGTCACACTTGCATGAAGCAGGGAGTGAAACCCCAGTTTCCCTGCCTGGGAGTCCTCTGGGCTGGCCGGGAACTGATTGAAGTGCAATATCTGTGTCCAGCAGTGTCACTCGGGCCCAAACTCCCCAGGGAGCCAAAGGCCATCAGAGATACTGTGACTCAATCCACATGCCACCCTATACACCCAGTGGGTTCCTCTCCACGCCTACACCCCAGACAGAAGAGACCCCAACTGCTTCCCTCCGGCTCAACCTCTTAAGGCTTGGGAGCATCTGGCCACAGGTTGCTTTGCAGCCCAATAGTCACTTGCTCCTTGCCCACTACACAGACATCTCAGGGTCTCCCACATCTTCATGTCATCAGTTCTGCCCTTTCCCTTCTTCCAGGACTGAGATGCATTGTCGAGGTTCATGGAAAATGTGCATTCTCTTCTAGATCACTCTTCTGTTATCTGCAGTTAACTGGAGCCAAGGGTCATGGATAGCCAAGCAGCTCAGCTCTTGTTGACAGATGGTCCACTTCACCACTGAACTCCCTGCCTGAATGAATAAACAAATGTTCTGTTTTAATAATAAAGCATTTTCCAGAAAAGCAGCGGCCAGGCTACTGGGAGGTCAGAGGGGAAATGTTGGCTCCCTGGGTCCTTCCCAGCTCTGACTCTGTTCCTTGCTGGGTAGGAGTTTGCTCTTCCCCTGACCCCCAGCCCTCATCCTTGTAACCTGCCCCCTCCTCCTGCTTTGCAGTGTCTGCCTCTCCTGCATCCCAGCTCAGAACAAGCAAGTGAAGCGTGGGAACCATTTTAGTGCAAGACTTTTCTGAGCACAAACTCAGCACAGATGGAACTTCCCTACAGCTCTTCTTTTACCCTGTGTTCTTGTCCTCCTTCCTGGGTGAAGCTCCCCCACTCCCCCGCCACACAGCCAGAACCCTCCCTGGTTTCCCATTCACAGAAGTCTCTGACTCTACCCAGCTAATGGCTTGTTGTCCTTACCCCAGCTCGCTGCCCTCCAAATTTCCCCCTTCTTTCTTTCCCATCTCTGACCTGCTCACCCCACAGCTCGAACACAGCTGATTTGCTGGTATTTGTGAGATTGTTTCTACTAGACAAATGAGTTTCACTTAGCAACAAAGATCCACAAAGGGTGTTTTCAAAAAAAAAAATTGAGCTCATAATAAAAACCATAGAGTGGGAGTTGCCAGCAGCAGGACAGGGTGTGGGCAACTGTCAGTCAAAGGAACAAACCTTCAGTTATGAAGTTCTGTGGAATCTGACAGGCAGCATTTGTTAAACATGCATTACACTGTCTTATATGCACCGTATTTACAATGAGTAAGTCTTACAGATTCTCACCAAACACATACACACATGCACAAGAGGAAGAGAAGTGCTGGGTGTGTTAACTAACTTAATTGTCAAGGGCTATACATCAGGACAGAAGCCAGTGAAGCCAGTTAACCTGTCCTTTGCAAGGAGTTGAGAACCATGTAGAACTTAGGTTCTGCAGAACTCAAAGCCCAGATGTACTCACACCCAGCTTCCCAAGGTTGGCTCCAATAGTGAGTAAGGAATTGAATCCCAAGGCTCTTTAGGGCCACCACATCTATGGGCTACAATCAATAGAAGAGGCTCCACAGATGTGTTTGGCCTGGCAGCAGGAGCCGCAGCCTGCTTTCTAATTTAATGGAAATGTTGCTGGTCTCCAGATTTCTGAGTTAACTCCAAAACACAGACATGCCAGCATGACCCAGGCTCCCTTCCAAGCCCAGGGCCCGCGCGCCTGACCATGGGTCTCCCTCAGAAGAACACTCACAAAATAAAAGCCCGAGATGCCAGGTTGGGACTGTGAGGTTTTTATTCTATACAATGGCCTTGAGGACCACCCTCCAAAGAGCTGAGAGTGAGCTGCAAGTAGGAAGCTGCCCTCAAGCAACTGCCACTCCTCCTGAGG
Organism: Ochotona curzoniae; assembly: GCF_017591425.1. NCBI lineage: Eukaryota > Metazoa > Chordata > Mammalia > Lagomorpha > Ochotonidae > Ochotona > Ochotona curzoniae. The sequence goes on along the minus strand of NW_024466004.1, from coordinate 5,159,175 downwards.
GCTCCACATTCCTCGGGGACACTCGCAGGGCCTGTCTTCACCTGCTCAGGGGAAGTTCCAAACCACAGCAGGAGGGTGAACCAGACACAGTTACCAAGGGGAAAGGAAAAACACGATCCGCCTTGAGCACAGGGCCCCCTTTCCTCCACCCAGTCCCGTCTGCCTTCACTGCCCGGCTTGTGTGGACGACTGGTAGGATGTGCGATTTCTGGCATCAGGAGTCCAAGAACCCATCTGATTGATTTAAATGTGGTGCCGCTATTGGGTGGGTCTCCTAAGGTTTATGTGGCTTTCCAGTTCAGATTTTTTTTTTCCCTTCGTTCCCTAGTGCCCTTGCCAAGCCTGCTGTGCTGCAGCCTGGTCCAAACCAGCCTAAGAACCTACTAATTAAAGGTCCTTCTGTAACATCTTTCATGTGGCAACCTAGGCACATCCTGATCCAAGGACTTTAAGCCCAGGTGATTATCACCTTGCTTGAACTATAGGCCTTTAACCCCAAAGCCTAGGGACACTTGGCTCATTCCAGCAGCTGCCCATCAAAAGCAGGAAGCAGGTTGATTGATTATGCCTGGTTACCCCCCTAAATGTCTGATCTCTGGTCTTCACATCTGTAGCCACTTTGGCCGTGGCTACGCGGTTTCTTCTTCCCCTCCATCTTCAGATGCCACACTCTGCCGGACTCCACCCGGCAACCCCTCAAATTGCAGCTGGGCTGTTTCTGGCCCTTTCAACAGAAACATGGCAAACAGCACTGCTTTGTGCGGTGACCCGCATCACCGAGACTGAAGAAGCATCTACCGCACACTGTCCTGCATGACTCAGGCATGTTAGGGTATACCCTCAAATGGTCCATGCACTTCATTTGGTTGAGCTGGGCTGGGACAGGGGAGCAGCAAACACTGTGGAACAAGAGGACGGGCAGGATGGAAGGGTGTGGACCTGGGGGAGAGTAAACTCCTACCCAGTAAGGATGCACAGCACCCCGGGGACATGTCAGCTCCTTAGGTGCCGGGAGCAGGCAGCACAAGGGTGACAAAAGTGACAGTAGGAGCTGCAGGGAAATGACAGTTGTCATTTGACTGGTTAGTCATCTGGAAGCCATCTTTTAAAGGAAGAGCTTCTATGGCAGGGATGATGGGCTGGAGAGATTGCCCAAAGACAGCTGTGCTGTCAGCTCTAATGCACTAATCAGTTTCCCTAGCAAAAAAAAACATGGTGCCTGATAGGCAATACCTGCCATGGACATGAGGCAGGAGAGAGGAAATACAGGGCCACATCTTGGCCATGCCTGTCTTCCAAGAGCCTTCCCACAGACTCCTCCTTCCTAAATGACTCCATCCTCCCCTGTGGCGGGAAGGGGAAAAGAGTATCCCACATGGTCCATTCTTCTCAAGACCCAGTAGCATCTCCTTATCCCAGGCATTTACCCAATCCAACATCAAGGATTTCTTTCCTTCCCATTCTAGCAGTTGCCGCCTTCATCCCAGAGCTTCTGACACTAGCCATCATTGCCTTTTCCTAGTTACAGGGACAACCTTGTCCCCATTCACCATTCCCACAAGGGCAGGACTACTTCTGCCTTTCCCCTCATGTTCCCTGACCACTTATATCCTTCTGGATATTTTCTACCTCATCTCTGTTTAAACCTTCGCTGATTCTTCCTCCCATCAATCCACTCATCCTAACTTCTCCATGTACTCAGAGGTGCAATTCTCCTCTATTTTTTTTAAACATGAGGCTATTTGTGCATTTATCACCCTTGTCAACACTTACTGAATTCCAGTATATGTAGAAGAACCTTATGTCAGATGTCTTAATAAAAAAAAAAGTAAATAAACCTCTCCCCTGTTCACTGCCTCTTATTCTTGTGTGCCCACCCTCTCGTACTTGCTATAGGTATTCATCACATCTCTGTATCAGAACCATCCTCATCACAAGAGCTTCCACCATCAAACCCCCCACCCCATCTCTGGCCTTCTCAAGCTTTTAATGTTCAACAGTGTGTTCCACACTCCTCCCCACTTAAACCCACCACCTCTCACTCTTCTATTTTTCCTAATGGCCTTCCTTCCATCTATTCTCCTCAGCAGTCAGAGAGAACTGAAACTCCACATGAATAAATGTCTCCCAAGGAAAATGAGAGATTGGGCTGTGTGACTAGAAAATCATTTTTCAGCATGAATAACACAATTCTCAGGCATTTGACTTCTGTCAATTTTTAAGCAATAGCTTAAGCAGCAGTCGGTTGTTTGGGAGCCGCCAGGAAAGTAAGCTCTGGTCCCCATGCCCAAGACTGCAGGAAATCAGACAGCAGGCCCAGAGGCAGCAGCATAAACTCTCCACTTCCGGTGTTTTTTCTTTCCATTTGGTTTCCATGGAACCCTGTGTTGAGGGCAGGAAGGACTTCCAAAAATACTGATTTAGTATTCTTAAGCAAAATAAGAAACTGAATTTCAGGATGACAGAAAAAAAGGGAGAATAAAAGGAAGAAGAAAAGAAAGAAGAGCATAAAGAAAGGAATAAAGGGACCAGCACATAAGAGTCTATATGTCTGATATTTTCAGAAACTCAGCGCCAAGGCTGATGCTGGAAGTCCCTTGTTGGCTGCTGTCTCCACCTAAGTGATCTTTAATAAGTGTCACAACTCCAGAAGAGGTTATGCCTCTGTTGGTAACTATTCTTCATCCAACCCACCACCTGGAATTGCCACGTTATGTGTCTCAGCCTCAACACTGAGAAGCCCTTCTCCTAGAGGTTTCAAGTAGTCATGTGATTTCAGCATCTGTGTTTTCTGGGATGCGGTGCTGAAACCTATGGCTGAAACTTACTAACAGCAAACAACTGAGAGCCACAAACAAGTAGGGCAGGTCAGGATTCCTGGGATCCTGAGCTCTGAGGAGCTGTGCCTGGCAGACTAAACAAAGTCAGAAATAGGTAGGTTTGACCAGGGCATTGCAAAATGTCCATAGGAAGATGGAATTAAAAGATGAGTTTATTTTGCTGCAAAGAAACAAAATTGAAATCCAAATGAAGATCTTTTTTCTCATAATATGCATTCTCTGTGAACTTTTTGAAGGCTGCTCAAATGTTTTTGCAGGACTTAGTATTAGCTCATCATCAAGAAAAGATGCAGTTCTTTGTTATCACTAAAATAGCGATATTGTCAAGAGTAGCTACATTTTTATGAAAGCAAATTAGGATTATAGTTGATTTCTAATGGTGGGCTGGGATGGCAGGCAGTGAGAAGAAGGAATTGAGTGTCTATAACCACACCCTACAGACCATGGTCCTGACCAAGAGCCTGGAGGAAGAGTGAGTAATGCACAATGAATGTGTCCATTTCCCCCAGCCCATCCTTGAACACCGCATCAAAAGAAAGAACACTCGGCATTTATAACATGCATCCATCCAAAGACATTGGATGGACTTCTTTCTGTACTCTAGGTACTATCCAGGTGCCAGAGATACTACATCAGGGGCCTGTTTGTAGCACAGCAAGTTAAACCACCTACCATCTACAATACCAGCATCCTATCTGAACTCCTACTCATGTTCCAACTCCTTCGTTTCCAATTCAGTTCCCTGCTGATATAACTTGGAAAGCAGCAGTAGATGGCTCAAATATTTGATCCACTGCCAGATCATGTGAAAGAATCAAATTGAGTCCCAGGATTCAGACTTCAGCCTGGCCCAAACACAGCTACTGTAGCCATTTGAGGAGAAAATCAATGGATGGAAGATCTCTTTTCCACATCCCACCAAACTCTGTATTTCCAAATTTTACACAAATAAATCTTTAAAAAGAAAAAAAAACAATATTGAAACAAACCAAGCTAAAAATCATGGAACTTAAAATTTTCTAGAAATGACAATAGAATATATTGATGTATGAAGTCAACTAGGGAATTAGTTAACAAAATTGATGATTTTTCCTGTGAAATAGAAGAAAACTCAAGATTTTAGACAAGAGAAGTATCAAGAATGATGTGACCTCATGGGCAAATCTACTACCAGCCATTTTGAACACCAATCAGCCTTGTCCACTCCAGACTTTCCTTAGAAAAAAATTGATCTTAGAGAAAAATTCTGCCTTTAAAAATGAGTCAGGGTAGGGTTTATTTTATTTATCAGAAAGACAGAGGTACAGAGAGAGGAAAACACAAGAAAAATATTTTCGATTTGCTGGTTCGCTCCTCAAGTGACTGGGACTGGGTCAGTCCAAACCCAGGAGCAAGGAACTCTATCCAGGCCTCCCTCTGGAGTGTCGGGGGCCCAAGGCCCCCTGGAAGGAGCCAGAGCCATTTTCCACTGCTTTATCAAGTGCATCAACAGGGAGCTGGATGAAAAGTGAAGCAGCTACACACCCTGATATGGGATCCCAACAACACAGAGAGCAGCCTACTCAGCTACACCGCAAACATTGGCCTCTACAGCCACTTCTTTAACTGAATCTCGGTTTTCTCATCTGAAAATTCATTAGCAGAGACTATGGGAAGTATAACTGAATGATATATAAGAAATCACCCAGGGGTTGGTGATTTCTCAGCAAAAAGCTTACTGGCCTCCACCTGCATTGCTGGCATCCCATATGGGCACTGCTTAAAGTCCTGGCTGCTGTGTTTTCCATCCAGTTTCCTGTATATGTCCTGGGGAAAGCAGCGGAGGGTTGCCTAAGACCTTAGGTCCATGCACCCACATGGGAGACCTGAAAGAATTTCCTGTCTCCTGGCTTAGGATAGGCCCAGTTCTGGGCATCACAGCTACTTGGGAAGTGAATCAGTGGATGGAAGATGCTTCTCTCTCTCTTTTGCTCTTTCATGCTCTCTCTGTCTCTCCTTTTTTCTTTGTAACTATGCATTTCAAATAAAAATAAATAAATCTTAAAAGAAAACAAAGCACCCAGCACCATTATAAAGTATATAAGAAACTCATTTTTTTAACCACTCCTACATCATTCCTACCAGATAACAGACCAGAGAGAGAGAGAGATCCTCTATCTGATGGTTCATTCACCAAATGACCACAAAGTTGGGACTGGGTCAGGTCAAAGCCAGGAGCCGGAAACTCCAACCAGATGTCCCAAGTGGGTGACAGGGGTCTAGTTACTTGGTCCATTCTCTTCCAGGAACACCAGTAGGGAGTCGGATCAGAAGCAAAGCAGCCATGACTTGAATTAGCACTCCAATATGGGATACTGACGTAGCATGGGGTGGCTCAACCCACTACGCCATAATGCAGCTCCCCAATTTGCCCTGTTGATTTACACTCCAGCCCTCCCCCCTCCACCTGGCTTCTTCTGTTATATCTTCCCTGTGTGTGCAGTGCTGCTTCAACCTTCAGGGTCCTTCCAGATGGAGGGCACATGTTTCTCCGCACCACAGCCTTTTTCCTCTTTCTCTCCCACTTTCTTTCCTCCATGTCTCCCAGGGCTGAACACCGCCTACCCTCCCTACAGCAAACAGCAACCCTCACTACTCACTATAATTATTTCTTCCACTTTTCTCTCTCCCTTACCAGACATTGAGCTTTCAGCACAAGGATCAAAGCTTTAATCTGCGTGTTTGATTTTTCACATGCCTATCACAGGCTTAGCACTGCTCCTAAGATAAATAAATACTTCTTGAGAGAATAAACAAACAGGTGATTGTCTCATTAGCAAGGCGGGTGTTCAATGGGTGTTTTTGTTCTATTCTTTCTTTTTCTTTTTTTCTGGCACATGCAATGTGAGCATAGGGAAAAGAACTTGCCTGGGCGGTGGAGGGGTGGAGGATTGCTTTCTAAATTCCCAGACTGAAAAGGAAGTGGTAATTTTGCCTCAAACAGTAAAGAAGTTGCTCATTAACTTTGAGGGTGACCCCAAACTGGAGTGCGAACTGGTCTATTAGCACAGAGGGAGGGGCCAGTCAATGGGCTCTGACCGAGTCGGATGCAGACAGGATTCACACCCGACAGCTGCCCCTGGAGTCCCTCCCTGAGCCCCTCTGTGGACTCTGTGTCTTGTGCTCTGTGAAACATCCTACCAAGAAGTCCCAGAGGCATCCAGGCCTTGCTCTACCTTGGGGCTTTGGGTTCAATCTGTCGACTCCCGTTGGCCTCCAGAGCTGGCTCCGTGGGTAGGTTGCTGCTAGGATTACAGCCCTGGTGCCAGGGGTCACTCACTGCATCACTAATTCCAGAACACTTCTGCCAAGATAACAACAACAAAAAAAATCAATGTCACATTCATGGTGATAAACCCGTGGCATTGATGGATTCCTCAGTGCCTTTTCTATCACCAGAAGTATTAAATAGTCTCAGTGTCGCTTTCCCATGATGTGGATTCTGGGATGTCCTCAGTGGTTGAACACTGTGACCCGTGTTTAAGGAATTGTACCTCTGGCCCCAGCCTTCTTAGCAGGACCTTCAAGATTCTTAACAGGATGATCCCAGATGAGTTTGTTTGTTTGTTGGTTGGTTGGTTGGTTTTTCTCCTCTGCATACTCTTTGCAGTGTGTCTTTCTGTTTCCACTGCCCAGGCCTCTACACACCTGGAGGAAGACCCCAACAGAGGGGTGCCCTTCACTCTTCAAGTCCCAAATCCCATCGCTATAACAGAACTACAGTCCCTGAAAACCCTTAGCCTCTGCTCCAGCAGTTCTACAGGAAAGCAAAGCCAAGAGAGGAGAGAGCATGAGTTTTGTGCTGTTGTAGCTCTTCGAGCAACTCTCCACATCCCAGCCCCAACCCCTGCTGCTGCCTGCTTGGCAGAAGCCATGATATCACCTCCACTGGGGGAGACAATCTGCCTTGATCCCCCAGGTAAGCTTCAGAGGCATCTCTGTGGAACCTCCCTCTTCCAGAACTTGTATTCCAACCCTGGGTTATCACCATGGGAGAAGTGAGCACAGAGGAGGAGGTGAACTGGATAAAGCCCTGGGCTCCTGTTGGGGACAGTACTGTCACAGAGCCTCTCATGCACAGGGTCTACCTTGTTACTGCCTCTCATGCATTGGGGTCTACCTCTTGGCATCTCACAAGAACTCTTTGCCATGCCCACTCCTTTCCAGCTTCCCCCGCCCCCGACACACACTGCCGGAGTGTGCAAGGCAGATGTGGAGACAGAACCGAGTCATGGCCATTTGCTTCTTATTGGAAAAGGGTGGGGGTGTCTCTGTGTGCCTCACCATTCAGACATTCTTCATGCTGCTATTTTTATCATAGTAATCATCAAATTGGTGTCAGCTGGGCTGGTCCAGTTCCTCACACTGAGGCTAGGCCAGGGGACAGAGCGGGCTGCTTCCAGGCAAGCAGAGATGTAAGCATCTCCAGAACCCCAGGCCTCAACCGTAAGCCGAGCCAGCCCTGGACTGTGTTCCCAGGGCCGGAAGCCCAAAGTACATCATCACTCTCACCTTGTGCTTGACCCGATTCATGGAACATACATATGCTGAGCACCTCTTGAGTGCCAGATACTGAACAAAATACTACAGATTGAAAAAAAAGTTATCTCTACCCCCAGAGAAGCTTACATTTTGCCAGAAAGGATTGTCATGGGAAGTTACAGGGTCTGCTGCTGGGCTGTGCAAGTTCAGGTGTGTTGATAAGAAACACAAGACGGGGAAAGCTTTGTGCTGCCTGAGCGGCAGGGATAGCTTCATGGAGATAATAACATTCATCCAGGACTTCAAAGATAAATAGACTTGCTGGATGGAAACACAGGGAAAGGTCACGCAGACCAAAGAGGCAAAGGCAGGAACATTGAAACAAGGACCGTAGATGTGTCTACAACCTGGCTGTGAACCCAGCTGTCATGGAGGGGCTCCAAGGCACGCACATGCTTGCCCAGAGCCTCACCTGAGAGACTGGGAGGAAGGGGGCCTGGTGCAAGGATGCTCCCTGCTTGCTGTGGCAGCTTACTCTCTTTTGCTCTCTCTTTCTCTCTCTCTTTTTCTCTCTCTTTGTTTCTCTCTCTCTCTCTCTCTCTCTCTCTCTATCTCTATCTCTATCTCTTTCTCTCATGCTCTAACTCCAGGTCTCAGAATCTGCACTCTGAGCCAGACCCAGCACTGAGTGTTAGCCTACATTGACAATGGCAATGCAGCACACTTAAGATAGACACACCCTGGGGAGCCCAGGGCCTTGGGGTTTCCCAGTGAGAGTCTGACTTTGCGCTAAGAACTGTGCCCCTTCACCAGCCACAGGAAACAGGGATGAATCATTATGTGGGACCAGGAGCAGACTTTCCTGGATTCTGTATCTGTCTGGATTGTCATCCTTTGAACTAAATTCCTGGTAACTCAGTGTACAATTTAACAGCAAACCAAAATGGAGCACAGCAGGAAAGTAGGGCGCAGCGTGGCCTGAAACAATGGCATAAAGTGCATTTACAGATGTGCTGGGCAGTGCTGGCCTTGCCTCTCTGGTTCTCATTTCCTCTGACCCAACATTCCAAGCCCCACCCTAGCCCCAAGTCCCGTGGTGGTGCAGGCTCAGGCCTGCAGGGCACAGTAGGTGTCACTGGAAGGTCCAGTGGCTCAGTAGCCAGCTGGAAGAGCCTGGGGCCACCTGTCTAGTCAGAAGCACTCTGCTGTGTGCTTCTCTGAGCCAAGGCTGGCTTTGTGGGTCTGAGCAGAACGACAGGGACATTCACAAGATTCCTGATGCTGTGACTGAAGGCATTTCTCTCTTTCTCCAAACAGGAATGAGAGAGGAGATGTCTCTAGGGCGCCAGGAGGCCTTTGAAACCTTCAAGAGGGATCACGCTGACAGCATCACCATCGATGACAACAAGCAGATTCTGAAGCAGAGGTAAGGCCATCTGAGGCTACAGCTGGCCTCCCCAGGCACCACCAGCCCAGCCAGAAGCAAAGTTGCTCCTCCCTCCTTCCTCATCTGCCCAGCCCAGCTGAAAGGCACGGCATTCATTCAGACTCATGTTTGAGTATGTCCAGCCCACATGGTTCTTTGATGTGTGTGAGCCCCCATCATCCCAGGTTTGTTACGGTGAGCAGCTTCTGGGGCCAGGTCTATGACTAACACCATGAACTTGACATGCAGTGGTCACATTGTAACTGACTTCTCATCAACCTGAGACTGCGACTTTCCCTCACCCCTTGTTCTGAATATGGGGGAAGGGTCTGTCAATCAAATTATTGTCTTGGAACACCAAACCCTGCACCTGTTCTTTGCTTCTTTGTTTAAAAAAAAAGATGAGCCCCAGCATGGTGGCCTAGCAGCTAAAGTCCTCATCTTCAAGCCTTCAACATGCCAGGATCCCATATGGGCACTGATTCTAATCCTGGTGGCCCTACTTCCAATCCAGCTCCCTGCTTGTGGCCTGGGAAACCAGTCAAGGATGGCCCAGGGCCTTGGAACCCTGCACCATGTGGGAGACCTGGAGGAAGTTCCTGGCTCCTGGCTTGGGATCAGCACAGCTCCAGCCATTGCGGTCACTTGGGGAGTGAATCATTGGACGGAAGATCTTCCTCTCTATCTCTCCTCTTCTTTGCATATCTGACTTTGCAATATAAATAAATACACCTTTCCATTAGAAAGGCAGATTTACAGAGACAAGGAGAGACAGAGAGAAAGATCCTCTATCCACTGGTTCACTCTCCAAATGGCCACAATGACCAGAGCTGAGCCAATCTGAAGCCAAGAACCAGGATCCTCTTCTAGGTCTCCCATGCAGGTACATGGTTCCAAGGCTTTGGGCTGTCCTCTACTGCTGTCCCAGGCCATAAACAGGGAGCTAGATTGGAAAGTGGAGCAGCTGGGATATGAATTGGCACCCATATGGGATCCTGACACATACAGGGTGACGATTTAGTCATTGAACCATTGCACCAGGTCCGAGATCCACATTTTAAAATAATTTCTACATCCATTGAAAGTCACGGTCACACCAAGGATTAAAGAATAGTTCGGCATCAGCAGGGTGTAGCCCAGAAACTGCCCGTTTTCTTAGGATTGGGGCTTTTGTTGACATTCATGGAGGTTTTTCAGTGGTTAGAGATCACGTGCTCATGACTGCTTAAGGCAGCAGAGACCAAGAGAAAATTTGGTTTCATGTGTGGACAGCTGCACAGGTTTCCCCTAATGAAGACTTTTGCAACTCTTATTTGGGGAGTGGTGTTCCAGTAACCCCGGTCCTGTCCATGCATTTGCTGCCATTCCTTCTCATGCAGGGGAGGACCCAAGTGGGACAGCCACAGGAGCCCCAGTCGGTCCTGAGCTGAGAGACCCAGACCAGAGCTCAGCTGGCATTCAGCTGCTGTTTCCTAGCTCCAGGATTCCGTCTCACCTTTCTGCATCCAGACCCCCTCGGCCTGATCTCCCATTTGATGCCTCACTGCTAATACCAAGCCATTCTGCAGTCTGACCATTCTGCTGTTATGACATCCTATTGGAAGAGGGCCACAGAAAGACACTGGAGCCAATCACCCTTACACAAAAGCCCTGGTCTAGTTCAGCCTATAGCAAGTAGGTTCTATGCCCCAGTGTCAGGATTACTAAACCCAGGGCCCCCTCCAATGTTTTCTCTCCACTCCCTTCTGGCAAGAATTAATAGGGGAATTTCAGGAGGGAACCATGAATGCTTATCCTTGTCCACCCATGAGACTTGCCACAGGGATTTCTCTTTTCCTTTTCACTTTGCACAGATTCAGTAAGCTCTGGTCCCTCCAGTCAGGCAAAGTTACTGCCTGTCTGTGACAACAGAAATAAGATGTTGGTGCACACGAATAGGATGTTTGCCCTCTGCTGTGCTTGGAGCATACAAGCCAAGTCTTAAGCAGATTTTTTTTTCCAAAACAGAGAAATTGCAATTCCAAATCACAGTATTCTCCAGGCATGACTCATGCTTGGAGTAGATAATGAATGGGAGGGAGATTGGGAAGCCCACGCTTGGCAGCTCCCTGGGCCAGCCCTGCGCAACCACCTCTCTGCTGCCACATGTCCTCCTGCGGCAGATACCCACTAAATAGCTCAACAAGAAAATAAAGAAGGAGACAACTATGCTTGGAAACAAAGGTGTGGATAAAGGGAACAGAGGCAGGAGAAGCACCCCTCGGCTCCAGACACAGAACAGAGCGGGAGCCCTGAAACCTGGAAGGCTGGAGCGAGAGTGGAGAGAAATCCCGTGCCACCATCTGGAAATGGTGCCCAGGACAAATAGCAGTTCCCTGGTTCCAATAAGACTCTGGGTTTAACCTTTGTTATTTTACCCCTCTGTTTTTTTTTTCTTTTCTTTTTTGTGTTTATTCTTTTGTGTGCTGAACTGGAATTGTTGACTTGGAGAACAGAGGTTAGGCTAGAGTCTTCTCAGCATCCCCATGGTTTTTAAAACAGAAAAAAAAAAAAAGAAGAAGAAGAAGAGGAAAGAAAGAAAAATCACCAAATGGTGCCCAGAGTACATTTTTGCTTGTTTGTTTGGGAATTTTTGAAATCGATTTAGAGCAGCCTTAGCAGCCAAGAACATGGCCTGAGAATTACCCAGAGCCTCCTAGAGGCAAGAGAGTGGGTGCCAGGCCTCCCAAAGCTGGGCAAAGCCCTGCCCAGGAGATGGACAGGCAGTCATCCCAGAGGAGGTAGAGGCAGAAAGGGGCATTCATATCAGAAGTGTAAGGCTCTTCGTTATGGTGAAGCAGAGGCAGCCAGGTACTATACTGCAGTTTGCAGGACAGGAAGTGGGTGCCTGAGATCCATTCTTCTTTCTCCCTCACAAGTTAGAAGGAGTAGGTATTTTCTGTGAATAGTCATCCTGAACAAGGAGGACACTGCAGGGGCCCCTTGCCCTCTAACAACACACTTACCCAGAGAGCCTGAAGTAGGCCCTCCAGCTGACACAAAAGTGTGAGTGCTGCAGCTGTTGGGTACCCAGCAGGCCCTGTCATGAACATCAGCCCCTCTCGTTGCCTTACAGCTTAATGCAGTCCCTAGAGAGCCGTGTGTGTGGCTCTGACCACCCTGGGGCGGAAACAGGTGCAAGCCTACCGCATCTCCTCCACCCTAGCCTCTCCCCTGCTACCCACCCCCTACCGTGGTGACAGAGGAGGCTCCATCTGCCAAGAGTAAAATGGCAGGCTCAGCTATTCCTGGAAGTCACTCAAGATTCCACCTCACCTCACCTTTCCACAACAAATGAAGTCTTGGCAGCCATGCTGAGTGTCCTTGACCAGTTTGCTGTGTGTGGTCAATGCTGCCTACAGGTAGCTCCTATCTCACAGGCCATTACACCCGCTGCCAGGCACACACACACACACACACACACACACACACACACACACAAAGCACGCCTCCATGTGCGTCCTTGCTGCATCAATACAGCCCGAAAGACATCTCATCCTCATCTAAGTGAGGTAGCTGATTCCCCACCCACGCTGCCGCCAGTGAGAAGTGGAGTGGGCCTTTGGTCCATGGCTGCTGACTGACCGCCAGTCCAATGCTCTTCTCCCATGTGTGCTGACTTTGCACACACGCTCACTCATCAGTTTATTTCCTCTTATTCTACAAATTACCTGTGAAATGCTTCCTGGCAAGGAGCCTCTGGCCTAAGTTCCAGGATGAAAAGAGTGAGTTAAACAGGGGCTGGCATCACAGTGTAGGAGCTTACGCCTCTGCCTATGACTCCCACACTTGTACCAAATGGGTACAGGTTCAGGTCCCAACTGCTCTACTCCAAATGCAGCTCCTTGGGAATGTGCCTACAAAAGCAATGGAGGATGGCACAAGTGCTTGGGCCTGTGACACTCAAGCAGGAGATGTGGATGGAGTTCCTGTTTCCTGGCTTCAGCCTAGCCCAGCCCCAACCATTATGACCATTTGGAGAATGAGCCAGTGGGTAGGAGATTGTGTGTGTGTGTGTCCTTCTCTCTCTGTAATTCTGCCTTTCAAATAAAAAGAATTCTTTTTAAAAAGTAAATTAAACAGACATGGTCACTGTCTTCATGGAGCTTATATTTTGAAGCTTTTCTTGATGTATTTGAGAGACAGAAAGAGCTCTCTTTCTCTTGCTCACTCCCAAATGTCCACAACATCCATGCCTGGGCCTGACAGCCAAATCCAGAAGTCTTGGCTTTAATCTGGGTCTCCTGTGTGGCTGGCAGAAGCACAGTCACTTTAGCCATCACTGCTGCCTCCCAGGGTCCACACAGGCAGGAAGAAGGAACCAGGACCCAGAGCTAGGAAATAAATCCAGGAACTGTGATGTGGGACATGAGCATGTTAACTGGCTTCTTCACCAGGAGGCCAAGTGCTCACCACAGAGCTTACACGGCCAAAAGGGAAATAAACCAGTCAGTCTGCAGTTCTCGTAGGGTAAGCTCTCCGTGGCGGTGGCTGCAACGGCGGGCACTACAGAGCACCAGGTTCGTCTCCCACCGCAGACTCACACAATCCTAGACAGCCATCTAGAGAAACAGTCGGCTTGGCAGAAATGGAGGGGTCAGGTAATAACGAGCCAGAGGAGGAGAGGGGCTCCAGGAGGAGACAGCAGCCCCCTGGGCGATGGAGGGTGACACCTGATGGGAGTGAAAGGCCAGAGAAAAGAATGCTGGGCTCAGGTCTGCTGTCTGTATGGTGCAGGGACATGCTTGTTTGACAAGAGTCAGGAAACTCCCACTAGGCAAGGAGAACCTTGGGGACAGGAGGAAGAGAAGGGAGTAAAGAGTGAAGGACACTTAGGCTGGGTGGGGAAGTGTGGAGGGTCAGGGTGAGCCAAGATGAGCAAGGCAAGACTGGTAGGGTCACCTCCCTCCTGACCTCTTTGCTAGCCTCCCCCTTTTCCTCATTTCTCTTGCCTCACTTTTATGTTTTCCCCCACTACCCTCCTCCCTCAGGGCTGGGCTTCTCAGAGTTTCCCTTAATGACCAGGAACACAAGCAGGCAGGGTGGCCTGGAGTGGCCACTGCTTGCCAACAGCCTCATGAAATGGCACAGCCCTCAGCCCACACCTCTCCAGCGGAAAGCCTGTTTTAGCTCTGTGCTGGGCAGCCGGGGAGAGTGTCACTGGTCCCTGCAGACTGCCCTGCCATGTATGTACCAGCTCTGGTGCAGGGTGGCTCTTTGGAGAGAGGTGTCCACACCCCTTGATACTCCACTGCCATCCGCAAAACCCCAGCAGACCCCCTGGGCAAATGTGGAAATTTCCACTGGGCAGCACTACAGAGGAATCTGCCTCTTGTGCTTGCGACGCCTGCATATTCAGGCTTCCAGCCGTCCTGCAGCCCTGCTCTCAGATTCTCTAAACCTGAACTGTATGGAGCCAACGTAGAAGAGTCGCTGAGCAGTGTGTGACTGCCCGTTCCTATGAAAGCCTAGCGGCTTGAGGGGGACAAAGTGGTGACCACACTGCTGCAGTCCTGGCCGCCCAGGAACACTGTAGGAAGGTAGCACTCACCTGCTGGATAGATTGAGCCACATCTCAGATTATGCCTGCCTAGCAGCAAAGGCCAGTGGGAGCCTGCAGAGCCAGCACAATGACCCACATTCCCCACAAGTGCTTGTTGAGCTGAATCATATTGGAATGGCCTCACACGGGAACCGAACTTCTCTCCGAAAGGTGGCAGGCCCTGGCTGAGGAAATGACACACATGGTCTAAGCTGAAGCTGAACAGCCTTCGTAAAGGAAGCCAGAGTGGCATCCCAAAAGTCTGACAGGGAGAAAATTGAGTCCCTTTCCCTGGAAACTTCCTGCCCACAGTCCCAGGCCAAGCAGACAGATTTAGAAAATGGCAGTGACGTAACTCACACTTCTGCGTCAAGTGCCGAGCAGTTGGGCACGCTGGACTTTGCAGCTCTCCTGTCTGAAACGCCCTCCTCCCTCCGTTTCCTCTTACAAAATCCTCAACACAGCCCAGCACAGCAGCCTAGTGCCTAAATCCTCATCTTGCAAGCGCCGGGATCCCATATAAGCGCTACTTCATGTCCCAGCTGCTCCACCTGACCATTCAGCTCCCTGCTTGTAGCCTGGGAAGGCAGTGGAGGATGGCCCAAAGCCCTGGGACCTGCACCTGTGCAGGAGACCCAAAGGAGGATCCTGGTTCTTGGCTTCAGATTGGCTCAGCTCTGGACCTTGAGGCCACTTGGGGAGTGAATCAGCAGACAAACCTTCCCACTGTAAATCTGCCTTTCCATTGGAAAAAAAAAAATCGATCTTTTTTTAAAAAATCCTCAACACAGCTAAAGTACCAAGTACACTAAAGTGAGGCTATGGCATCTGGGAATCAGTAAGATTTGGAATGAGCTGCAAAGAAGGGTGAGAAGTGAAATAAGGTTGAACAAGTGATGAAACACAAAAGGGATTTGTAAGACATAATTCAACCATGTATCTTGTGTCTATTTTGAGATTTCCATAACAAAAATTCCTATGCCCAAGGCTATTCTAGCTTACTTCTGAGGCTCTCCTCACTGCTCCCCACTCTTGGATCAGCCAGTCCTCCATCGTCACACTCCAATGGCATGACCCTTGTTCAAGGGATCACAGTGGCTTACTGTGGCCACCCCTTATGCATTTGCTTTCATTGACTTTCAATGGTATGTTTAATTTCACAGCAGAAAGGCAAGGCAAGGAAAGGAACTGGTATTTTGCAATACCCGCCCATGTGACATATCATACCACATGCCTGTCACATAGGCTGTGTCTTACACCTTACCACAGTACAATCCTGGCCTCATAAATGCATGTTGGATGTGAAGGAATGATGAATTACGAATCAACACAGTCTTCATGCAATCAGAAAAACACACTTCTGAAGTATGTCTTTTTTGGCTATAGCGATGTGATCTCGGCACTGTGACTGATATATCACGGTACGAAAATCTCACAGCCATGTTTTATTCTGGTACCCTTGCATCATAGAACAATAGAAAGAGGAACGCATTAGAGAGTATGAGAAAGAATATTCTATTCCAGTGCAGTAGAAGTTTGTGATACCTCTCGTTAATGTAAATTTTATCTCCATGTTTAGGCCTACCACATTTTACTTACTAAGGTTTTATCATATACCATCTCAGAAAATTTTATGCTATTATTTTTTAAAAAGATGGACAAAAAAAAGTCAAAATTTGTTCTTGTTTGTTCTTGTTTTTGTTTTTCCTCTAGATTTTCAGAAGCAAAAGCCCTAGGAGAAAGCATAAATGAAGCAAGACGCAAAATCGGTAAGCAGCTGGTATTCTGTCAATCTCTCTTGGCTGATGAACTGGTCAAGATGTGCCTGCACATGGCCCTGAAGCTTGGTTTCAGCAGAGACCCTGCCAAGGAAACTACCCTAAGTCCCTTCCCTGGGAGTTTGCCATCTCCAAGCACCCACCAGAAGAAGCAGTCTGTGATCTAGAACTTGAACTTCCCATCCTCTTGCAGGTCTGAGCTCAATAGCATCCTAAGGAGAAAGCTTCACTTTCCCCTGGTGCATGGCAGCGATAATTGCACCAAAGCCATGATGTCAGTTCGTATTTCCAAGGGATATGAAACACTTCTACACCTCCCGAAGCTTATGTTTGCTCATTCTGGCACAGGTGTGCATTTGTCAGTAGGCTTTATAAAGCCAGGGGAGGGATGAGAGGCAAAAAATGAGTCACTGTTCCTCATTGGGGCACTGTGCAAGCACTGCTCCTCGCGCTAGGTGAGCATCCTGTGAAAGGCAGGTTATAGCAAGAGGCAAATGCATGCAGTCAAAAAATAGTAATGATAACACACCTCAACCTTTGTCAAGGCAAGAGGAAAATGTCTCTGCATCCTAAGCTGAAAAACACAACAGACTTCAGGCTTGCAGCAGCCTCACCTCTGTGTTCAGAAAGGCAGCTGGCTCCCTGGGCCCATCCTCCTCTCTTTCCTTCCCCCACACACATGAGGACAGGACAGAAGACCTTGTGACGGTGAGTGCCCCTGTTGGCTTTTCCTACAGAGTATGGACAGTCACAGAAGCGTCAGCTCAGCTCAGTAAGGGAAATAGTAACCCCCACGTGCCCTTGGTACCATCAACCATAGCCTGGAACAGAAAGGACTTGGGACAACCATACCCTGAGCCATGTGCAGCAACCATCTTCCATGGGCCTTAGGGCTTCTTACCCTAAGGTCCAGAATCCTGGATGATTGGAAATATGCATATATTTTCCCTAACCTCTCATTGAAACATAGCACTGCCTTCAGTGACAATGTTGTCAGTAGGACCCTAGGGGACTGGGGACACCTGCTACCAGGCAAGCCACAGAATTTTTTTTCCTTAAAAATTTATTTGCTTTAAAATCAGAGTTACACTGAGTGGAAGAGACAGAGAGAGAGAGAGAGAGGTCTTTCATCTGCTGGTTCACTCCCCCAGATGGCCACAACAGCCAGGACCAGGGGCTTCATCCAGGTCTCATACATGAGGAGCAGGGATCCAAACATCTGGACCATCGTCAGCTGCTTTTTGAGGCACCTTAGCAAGGAACCAGGTTGCAAGTGAAGTATCTGGGACACGAACTGGCATCCATATGGGATGCCAGCATTGCAGGGGGCAGCTTTACCTACTGTGTCACTATGTTTGTCTCTCACCACAGTGAACACACAACATAAAATACCATTTGTGCTCGTTAGTACTTTAAATTTATTAGACTATTATTTATGTACATCAATTTTTTGTGTCACAAAGAATGTTTTAAATGTTGATACCTGTTTCAGTAGAATTTGTTTCCCCAAAGAGCCTACATGTTTGACTTTCTGCACCTGGGATCATTATCCTGAGTGAGTCCATAGCTTCAGCAGACTGCCAGAAGATATTTGGCACAAGTAATGATTGCAAATCCCTTTCTTGACCAAGATTCCCAACTCTCCTAAAATTTCATGAAAAAATAAAGGCATACAGAGTGTGTGCATTTTGTTATCCAAGTCTCAGTGGGGCAGGTGACCCAAAATAGTATGCAAATTAATGTCCTGCAACTACATCAGGAATTGAATTAGCAAAAGAAATCCCTCTACTTAGGGCCGCCCAGCCGCTTAGTTGGAAGGTGGCCTGCCTGGAGGGAGCTGTCTGGAAGGGCAGGGATGAGGGGAAGCAGATCATGGTGGGCTGAGGGCTCCTTTACTAGCATCATCCAAGCCTCTGGGACCCAGTTGCCTGTTTCCACCCTTGGATGGGTAAGAAAGACCTTTTATAAAGTGCTCTTGCAAAAACAAAGTTTTCCTCTTGACCATGATTTCACACTGTAAACTGAAGTGAGATGGTTCCAGCATTCATGAAGTGAGAGATAATGGAAAGCACCAATTCCCATACTAACAGACTAGTGTGCCACTCTACCTACAAGGGGTCGTTGTCACAGGTAATTATAAGCCCATGGTTGCTGCGTGGTAATGAACGTTGGGGAAATCCACTTCACCCTATTCTCGAAGCAAGATAAGTAGAAGGTTGCCCCAGAGCAGCACAGGTTGTGCCCTATCCAAAAGCCAGAGGACAGAGCAGTGAGAACTGTACTTGGCATGCACAGAAAGAACATCTGTTTGTAATTCACACACACAGGGTCCAGATCAACAGAAGGCCTGGGCAAGGAAACTTTTGTTTTTTCCAGAAACTAACAAGTAGAATTCACACCAGCATGGAGATTCAAGCTCCCGTGTGTGTGTGTGTGTGTGTGTGTGTGTGTGTGTGTTCTTCAGGAAACCGGATAGTTCAGTCAGTGCTGCTAACAAGGCCCATGTCATTCTTCACTTTACGCAAACAGGAATCTAAGACCCAGAGTTCTCAGTCCAAGGGGCTGCAGGTGAATGGTCACCTTCTGATGCCTGACCACAGAGAATAGCTTATCATCTAAACATCTCAGACAGCAAGCAAAAGTTCAGGAACTATATGGTAGAACCAGTGCAGGCAAATAAAATCTAAAAGGCAACCACAAAGGCAGCTGTTTTTGGAACGTTTATGACATTGCTGAGTGCATTATTTTCTCTCCAGAAAGAAAACTGAAATCAAATGGAATTTGCTGTCCCCCAGAAGTGCTTTGTGGAGCCTAGAAATCTGGAGGTAGTCAGAGAGGACCCAGGAGTCAGGGGTGAGACTCAGCTCTGCTCTCAGCTGTGATGCTGGACCCTGTGGACTCTGAGGCCTGGGATACCAAGGAGGCCACGTGCCATTAGCCTGCGAAGAAGACATCAGAGCCGTACTTGTGCCCTACACATCTAGCCAGCCTGTGCACTCAAAGTTTAGGATGCTCCTCTTAGGGTACTTGTTTCTTCACTGAAAGTGTGAAGCTGGAGCTGCCCCCTGACTTGCATTCTTTAAAAGTTCCTAAATGCTGTTTATTCTGTAGCAAACACATAACAGCTGGTGCTTCCATGACCTCATCAGTCCATCAAAACTTACACATTATTTCTTTTCCTTATAAGCAGCCAGCTCAACTAGGTAGATAAACGTTGGCCGTAATTTATTTGTTGTCCTTCTCTGCACACCATTTACATCAATCCTGAATGCTGAAAGAAGCAGAAATCAGAAATGGAAGAAATCACCAATTTAATCTTCCTGAAAAATAATAGGGTTCTCATTTTGCAGGAGGGCCATTTTTTATGGCATTTGCTTGTCCAATACCCAAGGGTATTAACGCTGCTTTTCATCACATGGCCTGTTTGGAACACATTTGTACACACCATCTATCATGTCTCTTAAAATGCCAGCAAGACCAAACTGTGGGACAAGTAGGCTGATGTAGAAGCAGTGGTGTAAACCAGGCATCTTTCATTTACAAGCACTCTGGTGTCAGTCTTCCTCCATCGATGATCTACCCCTGGCAGCATTGTCTCTGGCTGCAGAGGACAAGAAATGGCTTTTCTTGACCTAAAGCCGACTCCCTAGTCCTGTCCAGGAGCCAGCTGCTATGAAGGCAGGTGAAAAGTGTTTGACTGACACCTTTTGGCACCTCTCCATCCCTCCCCAAAACCCTGCAGGCCCAAATGAAAGTTGTCATCGTAGAAAACTACACAAAAGGGTTTTTCACTAGTGAGCCACTCCACCATCAATTCACTCATCGCAGGCAATATAATAAAAGTAGCTATTAATGGAAAGAACTAAACAAATACTAGAAAAACCAATAAAAGGTTGTGAAGATTCTCTTTGCCCTACTTTAAATTCAGAGAAGGACTCCAACCCATCAATTGAACAACATACTTTAAAAAAAAAAAGTTTCTCTTATGTATTTGGGATTTAGGAAAATCGTTTCTCAGTTCTGTGTCTTTGTCAATAAGATAAATAGGACTGTTTTTCATGGTTTTTTTTTTCGCTTTTGAGCACGTTCTCTGCTTAGTTTCTGTGAAACATGGTCTTTCTATTATTGTCAAGATTGTTTTTTAAGTGAAGTTTCAGGAAAGTGGTCTGGCAAATGGCCAAACTGGATTTAAAATCCATTTCTGTCCAACTTCTTTGAAAACTCTACACCGTATACACAAATTCAGATTTGCCTGATTTTAACATTTTCTTCTAATTTAAAAATTATGTTATTCCTGGGTCTTCCTCAATCTTTGTCTTCTGTCCATCATGAAATGCACCCTCACCCCCACACTACCCCCCCAAAACACGAAGCTTGAGCTAGACTCCAGCTGAGGGGCCTGAAGCATGACCCACTAGAATTAAAAGGATCCTTACAGCACAATTAGTGCTAGATCATATGGGACCTGTGTGGGAGCAAGTAGGCCCATAGCCCAGTCTGCCTTGCTCCCCATCCTGTGAACACCAGCTCAAGCTCCATGTACCTGCAGACAGATGCACCCTCTTCTGGTTTGCACAGTGGTGCCCTTGGATGTGCAGCAACTCTGGAAGGACTCAGTATCCCAGATGGATCATAACTGGCTATTTTCAGTGGTTTGAAACAAGAGCACTGAACAGTTGTAGTTTCCGCCTCTGAAGCAATCCAACTGACCAGATTTCCTGAGAGAACTCAGACCATAAACTCCAATGGGATTCAGTGGAAAGAGATGTGGTGAAGAATTCCTGTCTAGGCACCTAAACCAGCACCTACCAGGACTCAAGAAGTCCCATCAAAAACTGGCATCAGAGGTCATCAAGGACAAGAAATAAAAACATGCCACCATCAAATGAAGAGTGGGAAAAGCAAAGCCAAGGTCTTGTCCTCCTGCTGCATGCGCCCAGCACCTCCTTGCCTGCACTGTGTTGTGTTTCCTCACACCTTCTGCTACAAGGATGTGGGTCAGAGGAAATCAGCTAACGGGATCCCTGAAATCTACAAAGTTGGTCCTGCTTTATGAAATGGCACACCACATATGCATTTAAAATATCCAGCTTTTCGTGTGCATTAGAATATTTAGGGTTTTTTTTTTATTTGTTTCACTTATCCTGGAAAAGAACAAGCAGTACCTAATTTCCATTGGCCAAGATGTTTGACTGCAAACGTAAAAGGAAATGTGCTGTCTCCTGTAACTGGAAAGTAGAAAGAGTCCAGCCAGCTTCAAATGCAGAACTCTCCCTCCCTCCTCTTCCTTTCCTGTCCCCTCTCCTTTGCTGTTTCTCCACAGTTAAGCCCCACTCATTTAAGCTGGCTGACAGCCTCCCCTCAACAGGGGCCAGGTGCCCTGGAAGCTCCAAGTTTTCATGATCTGTGGAATTCATGATTCCAGTAAAGGGGATCTTTCCCAACAATCCTGACCAAAGTCCCTGGGTTGGAGTCGGGGGAAGGATGATGAACCTGGCTTAACTCACGTGCCCATTTCTGAACCAAACCTTCCATTACTGGGGACAAACTTCTCTGGCTGACCAGGCCTAGACCATATGACTTATCCTCCAGCCCACCCTTGGCCCGTCCACACTACATAAACTGAACAATATATTTTTTAAGGAATCAAGGGTGTCTCTTTCTCCACAGGAGAGAAATGCTAAGACTACAAAAATCATGTTCGCTACAGACTTTATAGAAGTGTATCAGTGATATGGAGCAAGGACTGTAACTTCTGTAAGAGATACCAGTTCACTGTATTTGTCCTGGGGAAAAGGCAAGCTATGGGTGTGAAGGTTTAAAATACAGCTTTAGATACAGGTGCTTCCACGAGAAACATACAAAGTGACTGAGAACTTCTCAAAACCCTTTTGCTTTACAACTAGAATTCCAACAAGACACACTCCAATCCTAATAAAAAATGATATATTTAAATAGATGTATAATGATGTCAATAGACTTGTCACATTCCAGGGATGGGTGTTTAACTGGGTGGACTTTTAGCCTAGTGATATACCATAACAAAGAACCTGGGTTCAATCCTCAGCTCCAGGTCCTGACCCCAGCTTCCTGTTAATGCCGACCACAAAGGCATAGGTGATGACTCAGGTCATTAGAGTCTGCCACCCACGTGGGAAACCGGGATTGCATTCCTTGCTCTGGCTGTCAACTCTGGCCTGGCCAGCCCTGGCCATTGTGGGTGTTTGGAGAGCAAGGCAATGGATAATATTGCTCATCCGCTCCCTTTCTAATAACTAATGAAAGAAATCCTTAATATGTTAGGAAACACAATGTAAAACATCAGATTTTATTATTTTTTTTCCCCAAAATGAGGTTCTCCCCATAGCAGAGGGGGTTAGGAAAGGCTGAGGCTGCTCAGCTACGGAGATGTGAACAACTCCGCAGGGCTGGGGAGGAGCAGCACAGTCAGCACTTCTGAGAATGAATTCACAGCTGTGTGGGCCGCCAGGGGCATGTGGCGAGAAGGGCCCGTGTCCAGTCCCTGCTGCTCTACGGCTTCCTGGGCACAGCTGTGCTGCTTACTTAGAATTCAGCTGCTTTTACTTGGCGGTACAAAATTTTAATTTCTAGAGGAAAAAAACTTTCTCAGGAACAAATAGCTTGCTCTATTACACTGAAATCCTTTTCTTCTTTACCAATTTTCTTTTTTTTTTTCAATATTGTATGTGAGTTTGAGTCCCAGCTTCTATACTTCTTATCCAGCTTGCTTTAAAGTACTGTAGGATGCTATAAGTCCTTTGACCTCTGTACCCATGTGGGAGATGTGGAGGAAGCTCCTGGCTCCTTAGCTTCAGAGTGACCCAACCTTCACCACTGCAGCTATTTAGGAAGTAAACCAGCACATGGAAGATCTTGTTCTCCCCCTCTCCTACTCTCCTTTCAAATAAATAAAGTTAATCTTTAAAACAAAGGAAAATAGGTTTGACAATGTGGCAGAACGTTAACCCAGGGAGCTCAGTCAATGGACAGAGATCCTAAAAATCCTGACATCCTGGAGAAGATTCTTTCTGAGATGGCTCGGGCCATCCAGAGACAAAAAGGACCTACATGGCTCCTTAAGGTCCCTTCTGCAGTGACTGAGATGACGCTGAAATGGCAGAATGAGATGCAGTTGAATGAGTGACAGCCCATAACCAGCATGACTGATGTCTTCATGAAATGGATGGAACTTTTTTTACTCTCATCATTTGGAGATCAAAGAGCAAATGATTTGACACAAACTGGAAAATTATAAAATATAAGAAAGAACATTAGTGATCATCATGTACAAAGGAGGAAGCAAAGATTTTCTTGGGAAGTCAGTGAGAAAAGATGGATGGCTGGCTCCCCAGAGGCCTGACAGTAGGAGTGACTGAGGTCCAGGACATGGCTCTGCCTAGGAGGACTCAGGAAGGCTGGCCTGCATCAATCACCGTACGCCAGAGGGGCCATTTATTAGTCTTCCATGGTGGATATCCCTTCTTGCATAGGAGAAGCTGTTAAACCATGTCCATCCAGGGCACCTCATCCCAGGGAATAAACTAGATCAGTTACTAAAAAACAAATAGGCTTCTCCAAACACAAAGGAAACCCAAACAGAGACGCAGAGGGGTTTGGGAGTTGGATACCAATGCAGCCTCTCAAGGCCAAGGTCCAAATATCCCTTCATCAATTACACTCCTGGGTCCCCTCTCTCTTGGAACACTCTTCATTGGCCATCACCAACTTAATCCATCTCCCCTCCAGGTAGACAAGTCCCCTTTGTGTGCTCAATGTCCCTTCCTCCACAGAAGTAGAATAGATCCATTCAATTTGTCCTTATTAAGTGATCATTCCATTGCACTCCTGCTTCCTGAGAATGAACCCTAAGTCGCAGTGATGAGCATTCTGGTTCACAGAGACAATGGTTTGTAGTTTGACTCTTTGGATGTTCAGAAACCCAGAGGGGCTTGCTCAGGCTTAGGATACAAGAAGCTCCTAAAGATGCAATAATACAGTCAGGAGTTAGAATGGACCTGGGTCACATCAGGAGCCAGGGTGGCCCCAAAGCCCAGCCGTCTCCCTCATGTCTCCCTTGCAGCCTGTGCCAGCCATCAGCCCTCCCTGCTCAAGGCCTTGTACTGCCAGGCTCCAGTAAACCTGAAAATATCTGTTACCTCTCAGTCCTTAAGACTAACAAGCTAGGGTTTTGTTTTGTTTGTTTGCTTGCTTGCTTACTTTTTTTTAGCTCAAAGATACTAAAAGAGAGATCTTAGCTTGCCTAATTAATGTTCTCTAGGCCTTAAGGATAGTAGCTGCTGAACCATGTGCTGTTTGTGGCTCAGAAACACATCCCCAGGCCAGGCAGCTTTGGCCAAGGAGAAGAGAGGTCTCGTGTGTCAGAGAGTGACCCCCTCCAGACAACAAAGAGCCTGACAAGAGGAGGGTTTCTCACATAGAAAGAGAGGAAGAAGGAAGGAAAAGGAAAGGGGGGAAAGGAAAATGGAAGAGAAGGGAAAGGAATGGAAGGGAAGGGAAAGGAAAAGAAGGGAAGGGAAAGGAAAGGAAGGGGAGAAGAGGGGAGGAAGAAGAGGAAAGAAGGAATAAATGAAAGAAGAAAAGGATGAAGGGAAGGAGAGCAGGCACAGTGATAACGTTGCGTGTCCTCTGCTAGGGTTCATCTCACTCTCAGAAGATGCCATCAGTTCCACAATTCCCAGGTGTTCTTGGTGAAGCTCCTCCCTGTTGTTCCTTTGTTCTACCAGTGGTGGCAGCAATGGCCAGTCCTGGTAAAGCATCATAGTTTACAAGAGTTTATTATTTTAACATAGTCACGGTCATTGATCTTCCCTTTTATAATATCCTCCATTGATTTTGCACTTAGAAGGAGTTCACTTGGACAGAACAGTGGGTCACCCATTGCCAACTGTCTGTTTAATACTCTCTTAGATATTCTGATAGCTTTTTTTCTTATTGTTCCATCTTCCTAACTCAACTCATTCAGGATTTATCGCAGAATATGGTAAAAACTAGAGCTCTAAGCTGAATCTTTTTTCAAATAACCAATTTTCCCAACACCTATTTGATTTTAATGAAATGTCTTAAGATGAAATTCCTTTCCCTCGTAGGGGAGTGATTTCACATTTGTAGACAGCTGACGCATTCCAATCTCGACACAGCAGTTAGCATGCATTCTTGATATGATGGCTTTCATCCTAGTATTTCAAAAATAACGGTGCCAGAAGATACCGTCATCTGGATATCAGAATGACCCTGCAGAGAAGTGTCAACTTTATGTAAATCACACAGCTCACACATGCAGAGGGATGGGAGCATGCCTGGAAGTGGGGGTCCCTCCAGGCCGAGGGCTGCCTCAGCACCCTTGCAAGGGAAGGGTCTGTCTTTAAATACAGCAGCACAAGCTGGACTCCGCTTACTGATTTACCTAGAGAAGGCAGCCCATATAGGTTTCCCCAGGAAAAGTGTGTGTGGCTGTCTGATGTTGACTAAGGGGGGGAGGGGGATCACCACAGCTGGGGTAGAAGGGTGGCTCTGTAAGTGATGCTGAACAGCAAGTCGCTGTTGTCAACCGCCCTGGAAGCTGAAAACTGCATGCACAGCCTTCAGACGCAGAGAACACGCAACGGTAGGCAGCCGTTCCCTCTGTAGCAGGCATTCCCTTCAGCAGGGAAGCAGCCCCAGTCTCCCATGCTGGCTTCACCAAGTAGCAGGACCCTGTGGGTCAGACCCTTCCTCTAATGCGCTCACTGTATATCACACCTTTCCTTTTGTTTACTTTTTTTCCTAAGATACATGTTATTTTTATTTGAAAAGTAGATTTACAGAGGAAAGAGAGATGGAGAAGGTCTTTTATCCATAAATTCATTCCCCAAATGGCCACAACAGCTGAAGCTAGCAGCCAGGTATTTCTTCTGGGTCTCCCATGTGGGTGCAGGATCCAAAGGATCTGGGCTATTCTCTGCTTCTTTCCCAGGCCAGAAGCAGAGAGCTGGATCAGAAGAGAAGCAGCCAGAACATGAACCAGTGCCCATAAGGGATGCCAGTGAAACAGGATGGAGGGTTAGCCTGTTGAGCCAC
Organism: Ochotona curzoniae; assembly: GCF_017591425.1. NCBI lineage: Eukaryota > Metazoa > Chordata > Mammalia > Lagomorpha > Ochotonidae > Ochotona > Ochotona curzoniae. Next base: position 5,132,931 of record NW_024466004.1, on the reverse strand, counting down.
CGTGCTGACCCCATACTGCACTTCTTTTGTTTTTCTTCTTCTTCACCTTTTCTTAAGCCAGCTAAAAATATGCTGATTGGCCATGCCTCACTGGTTAATCATGCACCATGAATGGAGGGCTGAAGCCCAGGCAGAGATTCTTGTGCCTCCTGAGTGACTCAGTGCTGCTTCCATGGGGAAATGTCTGCTGTTGGACAGCATGGACCAAGCAAGGACGCTGCCTTGCTGTTCATCCCCACCTCGGGGAATTTGCATGGAGAGGACAGCTTACACAGCAGGTCCTGACAGCTTCTTGAGTGAGGTTGAAAGAATGGCCACAAAGCAAGACCACTAGACCAAGCACTAGGGGGGACTCCCTGGAGTCTGCTATCAATGTTTGGAAAGCGCTGGGATTGCCCGGAAGAACCGTAGTAGAAACAGCCCACTTTGGCAGAGGTGCTGTTGCTGGCCCCTTATTACAAATGAAACCCACTGAGGTATTGGTTTGTTCATTTCACCTTGTAAGCCATGTAGCTGATATTTCCGCACCATTTCTATTGGACTCCAAAGTCAAAACCCATAGTCAAACAGCAGGAAAACTCACAGTCTGGCTAAGAAGGTGCCATTAAGCCTTCACTGTCTTCCTTTTGGCATTGATGATTAAAAGAGTGAAGGGAGCAGATGATGGAAGGCTTTTCCCCCACCTTTTCTCTTAGGAAAGTAACAAGGGAAGAGGGGAGAGAGTGTGCTGGGGGATGGGGGAGGATCCAGCCTTCTTACCTAGAACCTGACCTCCCATCTACCGCTTAGTCAGGCGTGGAGAGTGGTTGCTGCTCTGTGATTGCCTAACTGATTCATGAGTGACTTATGCTATAGTTCCAGCAGTGCATCAATGCAGCAGACTTCCTTATCCAAGACCCACAGTAATGCCTGAAGCTGCAGAGTACTGGGGTCCCTATATGCTAGGATTTTCCTGTGCATACATAGGCTGCAGTGTACGTACTGCAGTGGGAGTTATGTGAATGCTGTACCTCTCTCTAAACCACCTTATTTTACTACAGTCACTCTTCTCCTTGTGATGATGTGAGATGATACTTCAAAAAGCACTGTGTGGCTTGTTTTTGGCAAATCCAAATGGGTAGCATTGGTATGCCAATCTGTTTAAATTACAGTTACTTGAGCACAAAGTACTATGATAGTCCTTCTGATAATCAATAAACTACTGACTCATGCACAGGCAGCAAATACAATGAGGATACACTGAACCAAGGATCAATTCATACACTGGGTGGAGATATGGCAGAATGACACAAGGTTTCATGCTGCTGTCAGAATGGCATGCAATTTTAAATGTATCAATTGTTTATTTTGGAATTTTTCATCTAATATTTTTTACTTTGGTTGACTTTCGGTAACTGTAACCATGGGGGAAAAAAACACAGATAAGACTATTGCATGTATATATACATATAAATGTATGTATGTATGGGAGGCACAGCCATTAAGCTGTCACCTAAATAACATGCATCTAATAGGCAGTACCAGTTCTAGAGTTTACTACTCAGCTGCTAATCCAACTTAGTGCTAATGCATACTGGAAGGTAACAAATGATAGTTCAGGTTCTCAGGCCCCTGCCACCTGTGTGGAAGGCCCATATGAAGCTCCTGGCTTCTATATGCCCAGTCCTGCCTGCTTGCAGGCATTTGCAGAATGAAGCAGTGAATAAAACATCTTCTCTTTCTCTCTAGATAGACAGATAGACAAACATATAATACAGTTTCTTTTTAAGTAGATGAAAATACACAAACATTTTGAAATTAAAACCAAATATGAGTCTACCACTCATCGTTTTTTGATGTTCAATAAACTATAGTCTATTCACTCCATCATAAGAAGTATTTCCCTTTTTCCCATTTGTTCTTTCGCAAACTGGGCATGCAGTTTTGAATGGGATTGATGCTAAAAAGAGGGGTTATATACATTTTTAACTTTCCCTGGGGTTTCATTCCTTCACAGCCCACTCAGGGTGTGATAGTACCCACATCCCTGCTTCCTCACTCATACATAACATCAGCCACTTTCATCTCTGCCAGTTGGAGAACAAAAATATGGCATTTTACTATAATTTTAATTTGCATTTCCCTTAGCAGCTGGTGAAACTGAGTGCTTATTCATGTATCTCATATTTTTTGCCCTCTGGTTAGTTGAATTTCTGCTTTTGATTTGTAGGAGCTCTTTGTGTAACAGCCAGGGCTGGGCAAGCCCAAGGCCAGGAGCCTAGAACTCAACCCAGATCCCCCAAATGCGTAGTAAGAACCCAAATACTTGAAACATCACCTGCTGTCTCCCAAAGCGCGTATTAACAGGAAGCTGGATTGGAAGTGGGACAAAGACTCAAACCCAGGCACTCTGAATGGGATGTGTGTGTCTGTTGACCACAATGCCTACCTTTTTTTTTTTTAGAAAAGTTGTTCTGAATTGGGTTTTATCAACTGTTCCTCACCATACCACTGCCCTAAGGAAAATAGCCAAACTAACCCTGGCCGCACCGTACACATTGTCACTAACACATGGGTCAAAACTGAAGGCAGTGATTTCAGATAATTTGTCCTGTATTCATACATGCTTCAATGACTCCTGTATGCAAATGGCTAAATTTTTTGCCAAGCACCAGTCCGATGCTTTAACTGCTAAAAGTGTAAATTTTGTAGTGAAATAAACACTGATTTCATTAGTTTAATCTTTGTTGAAGACATCATTAATGATGCCTGAATATTTTAAAATTTTAATTGTGCTTTTTGCAAAACAACTTACTAACACATGTTGAGATGAAGCCTAGAAGACTTCCTAACAAATAATTGGAGTGTGACAATTATTATTGTTTGCTAATTAGTGTAACAACTCATTAGCAAATCCTAGAGTCCTTGGATTCCCCCTTTCATTGGAAGGTGAAAGAAAATAATTAAGGAACAACTATAGCAAACAAATGTAATAGTCAAGGGACGTCAAAGACAAAAGCTTATTAACTGCACCAGTAATCCCAAGTAAGACCAAGTCTACATCTGAAGGTTATTCTTTGGGATAACTATCCCAATCTGGTATAAACGGAGAAAGTACCTCAAAGAGAAGAGTTAACATAGCTTTTAACTTCTACTCACTCCCAGAGCAGAAACTAGAACAAAACCTTTACTGGCTCCCATATGAGAGGTGATGTCATGACACAAGGCAGGTCAGTCAATTATCTAATTCCATACCCACTGGAAAGAGCTGGCCCAGCAGCCACTGTGTGGACCATGAGCATTACCTCGGGCAGTCTGTACTAGACTTGAAGGGCACCACAGCAATATGTCTCTCACCAATGGGAAGCTGTCATGAAAACCCAATCACTAGGTGACTTTGTCACTGTGAGGGCACCATAGAGTATACTATACAAACCTGGCTACGGTGCCTCTAGACTGTCATTCTGGGAACAACTCACATGCACGTGGAGCCATAGTATGGGGTGCCGTTGTGGCTGTGGTGGGAGCAACAGAGAGGAAGACCTTCCAAGTCAGGATGGACTCAAACCACTACAAATACCACAGAGTTGCTCATCCACCAAAGAAGAAGCCAAAGGCACTGACTGCAGATGAGAGAAAGCCATTGCAGGCAGACATTGAGTGGTGAGGGACACAGCAGATTTGGCAGGAATTCTGTCTTCTGGAAATGGGCCACTTATAAATTAGAATTTGGGGCAATGAGTAGAGAAGATGGAACTCTGCAAATGAATTTCTCCAAGCAATAGCTCCAACAGAGTCTCTTCCCCCACTTCAACGCTGCCCAAAAACCTCTGAAGCCCAGCCAGTGCCAAGCAAAAGTGTTCCTGCCCTTGGCCTAACGCTGCATAATCTTTTCCCATGTTAATATAATACACGCTTGATTACAAGCAGGGCTGGCTTGCTTGTAGCACAGAGAAAGGATAAAAGCCATCATGTACATTTCTTTGCCTCCTACTTTCGATGCATACACTTTTGTGTGTTTCCGTGTGGGTATACACAGATGCTCCTCAACTTACAGTATAAACCCATTACAATTTGTAAAGTATCACAAGTGGAAGAATGTATTTCATACACTTCACCTGCTGACCTCCAGACCTCAGCAATGCAGTGCACTATGGAACATGCGTTCTTCCCCCTGGTAGTGGTGGGGCTGGCTGGCAGCTGTGGCTTGCTGCTTCTACCTGGCCTCAAAAGAGGAGAGGGCTGCATGGCCAATGTCAGCCTGGAAAGAGTACAGAACTCAACAAGTAGAGTGCGGTTCCCACTGAATAGGTGCCGATCTCCCACATCATAAAGTCAAAAGCCATCAAGTCAGAGCATCATAAGCCTGGAAGCATGTGTGTGAGAGAGAGACAGTGAGAGGGAGAGAGAAATCCCACCAGAACAGCTGTGTAGGTGTAATTCATTCCCTTCAGAGGCTACCTGCTGTTGTAAGGCTCAGTCCATCGCTGTTCTGCTGAAAGGTATTTGTTTTATTTCCATTTTTCTACTGTATGGAATATGCCTTACAAAATGCCCATTGCACACATGTCCTTAAGTGCTGCTGCTTTCTCCTCTCTGCAAACTCTTTCCCTCAAAGACCAGATAAGAAATCGACCCATCTTTGTCACCCCTCCTCCTTCCTCTACTCTTCTTCCTCCTTCTTTCCCTGTCTCTTTCCCTCTACTCCCCTTCCCTCCTCCTTCTCCTCTTCCTTCACCTATAAAAATGTAAAAAAACAAAATTCTTTGCAAGTAGGCAAGCCATAGTAACTATACAGAAACAGAATTCAGAATCAAATTGGTCCACCTACCCCAGTTTGCCAATCTTTAAGAGTCCTAAAAGTAAGATTTACTTCTGTGCATTTTATAACTTGATGTTTTGAGGAATGTTCTATTTTTTTTTTCCATTTCATGGGGCAGAAAAATATATATCTATTTTTTAAAAAGCAATATATTTTCTTTTTCCCAGCCATTTTCCCAAGTCTCTTTTCAACAAAGAGAGCTTTTTTTTTTTTCTTGCTACAGATGCTTGAGTTTTTGGAAATGCAACCATATTCATCATAAAACAAAACTCTTTTGCCAATATGATGCCTTATTGCATGCACAGGACTTGTGAACCACTGTGAGCTGACTACAGGAGCAGCCTCTGCTGACTTAATCTGGAGATTAATGGGAATGCCTGAGGGTCACAACCAGTAACAACAGGAGGTTTCATCATATGGTGTTGCACAATACGTAATGCCATACATGGCCAAGTCCAGGCTCTGAGAATTCCTGCCGTGCTAGTATGATGTGAGGTGGACCTGTGGCCTTCCAGAAGTGGGAGCAGAAAGGGCTGATGGTGAGTCAGAGACTCGCACAGGCACAGCATCTGAGATTTGAGAAGGAATTAGTTGTAGACAGAATAGGTTCATGGCCTAGGAAAAGGAAAAGATGGGCTGCCATGCAAATGAAGCAAATACTACATACAAGTGTGTTTAGTCCTGTTGAACTGACAGGTGCAACAAACACGTGCTTGTAATCTTAAAACCAGTAGAAGGCACTGGTTCTGGGCAAGGTGGGAAATCACACTTCATCCTGTCTCTCCCACTAGAGGGAAAACTGGATGAAATGTGTGGAACAGCTATCTAAGGATCACAAAAGTCAACGACAGAGGCAGCTTAAGGAAGGAGACCAAAATTCAAATTCCTCAGTAACAACTGCAGCAGCCTAGCAACAACCTACAGCTTTGATAGAAAGAGCACTCATTTGTTCTGGCCTCAACAGCCATAGTACCAAATACAGGGGAAGACTCATTGCGTCTTCCTTTCTCTGTCCTCTCTATCCTCCCCAGCAAGGTGCCAGACACAGGCACGGTCCTGGAGATTTCATCACAGAGTAGTGAACCTTAAGTCTTATCTGGCAATTGAGGTATGCAGGAGGAAGAATATCAGAAAGTCAAACCATCACAGAGAGGAAAAAGGTACACAGATACACAGAGAGGAGGAGAGACAGAGAGGAAGATCTTCCATCTGCTGATTCTCTCCCCAAGCGGCTACAACAGTTGGGGCTCAGCCAATCCGAAGCCAGGAGCCTGGATCCTCTTCCAGGTCTCCCAAATGAGGGCAGGGTCCCAAAGCTTTCTGCCATTCTTGGCTGCTTTCCCAGATTACAAGCAGAGAACTGGATGGGGAGCGGGGCCACCAGCATTAGAACCAGTGTCCATATGGGATCCCTGCATATGTGAGGCGAGGACTTTAGTTGCTAGGCTATCATGTCGGGCCCATGAATTTCTTTTTTTTTTAAAGATTTATTTTTATCATTTTTTTTTTTTATTGGAAAGGCGGATATACAGAGAGGAGAGACAGAGAGGAAGATCTTCCGTCCGATGATTCACTCCCCAAGTGAGCGCAATGGCTGATGCTATGCCGATCCGAAGCCAGGAGCCTCTTCCGGGTCTCCCACGCTGGTGCAGGGTCCCAAAGCTTTGGGCCGTCCTCAACTGCTTTCCCTGGCCACAGGCAGGGAGCTGGAAGGGAAGCGGGGCTGCCAGGATTAGAACCGGCCCCCATATGGGATCCCGGGCGTGCAAGGCGAGGACCTTAACCACTTACGCCACCGCGCCGGGCCCGGGCCCATGAATTTCTTGACAGAAGACTGGGCTTATCTCTGACACATGCATGCATGGATCTGAAAAGAAAGCTGACAACACTGAGAACTGGAACACCTGGTAGACCAACACCCAGGTCCCCACCAGACTGCTGGATGGCGTTCTACAACTTGATGCTTTTCCACCAGGTTACTGGATGGGATACATATGAGACAAACAGCAGTACAAACTCTTTGAAAACCAGACTGATTTTGGAATTCTAGCTCAGAGAAGGCTCGCTGGGATTCTTTTCTAAAACTAACAAGCAATAACAGTAGTCCTCTTGGGATTTAAGTAATATCCAAAAACTGCTCAGGTCTCCCATGTCTCCCACGTGGGTGCAGGGTCCCAAGGTTTTGGGCCCTCCTCTCCTGCTTTCCCAGGCCATTAGCAGGGAGTTGGATGGAAAGTGGACCAGCAGGGATATGAACCAGTGCCCATGTGAGATCCTGGTGTATGCAAGGTAAGGACTTTACCCACTTGCCTACCACACCAGATTCTTAATGCAACTCTTAAAATCATACCTCAAAGTACCGATGCTGGCCTGGCACAATAGCCTAATGGCTAAATCCTTTCCTTGTATGCACTGGGATCTCATATGGGTTCCAGTTCAAGTACTGCTGCTCTATTTCCCATTGTGGCCTGGGAAAGTAGTAAAGGGTAGCCCAAAGCCTTGGGACCCTGCACCCACAGGGGAATCCCAGAGGAAGCCCCTGGCTCCTGGCTTCAGAAAGGCTTAGCTCTGACCATTGCTGGTACTTGGGGAGTGAACCAGTGGATGGAAGACCTTTCCTTCTGTCTCTCCTGTCTGTATATCTGACTTCCCCATAAAAATAAAGAAATCTTTTTTTAAAAAAGTACTGATGCTATTGTATACAACATGATTTAGCTTGAAAGCATTCTGCTAAGGGAAAGAAGACATCGCAAAACCACATGTAACCATTTACATCAAGTGGTCACGACAGGCAAATCTGTAGATGCAGGGATTAGATAAGTGAAGCTTGGGGGGGAAATGTGGGGTAGATGTTAGTCAGCATCAGGCTTCTTTGGGGCAACAAATGTACTAATCAGACGACAATGATGTTGAAGATATGAAACATCATTGATGTGTATGGGTCAGTCTGACTGCATTTGAATTATATCACAATATGGATTTTTAAGAAAATGAACAGAACTTTTTGGGTCTATGAAACAACAGCAAAGTCTTACATTTTTTTCATCAGAATCCCAGAAGGAGAAAAGAAAACATGACAAAAAAAAAAAAATAAAGTATTTAAGTAAGTGAAAAAAGTTCCCAAATTTGATGAAAGACACAAACTTTACTCAAACCCATTCACGTGTGTGAGTTGCCTTTGAAACACCACTTAAGGGAACAGCTTATAGCAATGAAGGGATTTTAAAATGCAAGTTTAAAAGGTCTAGAGGCTGCATGTCTGTGACAATAATTAAGTCCCCACATGGGATACCCATGTCTCATAGCAGAGTGCCTGGGTTTGAGTCCCAGCTCCTCTGCTTCTGATCCAGCTTCCTGCCAAGACACACCTGGCGAAGCAGCAGGTGGTGGTTCATGCTTGAGTCCCTGCCACCCACCTGGGAAACATAAATGAGTTCCTGGCTCCTGGATTTGGCCTAGCCTAACCCCTTGCAAGCACACAGAGCACCAATCGGCAGATGATGAGTTCTCTCTGGCTCTCTCCCTGAGTTTCAAATAAAACAGCAAATAAATAAAATCATAAAGGTCTAAAATAATCAAGTTTAGCTTCTTTCTTGAGAAAGTAAGAAGATGAAGAGCAAAGTAATTCCAACCAAAGCGGAACAAAAGTAAGAGCAGTACAAAACTCAGTGAAGTCATAAAAAGAAAAACAATATAAATAAAATAGGTAAAACCACACTGATTCTTCATGAGAATCACTAAAAATGATAAACATCCAGCCAAGGAGATAATGAAATAAAGAAAGAAGACAGTATCAGGAATAAGCAAGGACATATCATGATAGGCATTGTAAGGATGATAAAATATTACAGATAATCTGCCAAATTTGATACTTTAAATAAAATGGACAAATTCCTCAAAAGCCCGAAACTGTCAAAATTTCACCAAGAAGAAATAGATAACCCAAATGGTTCTGTATGTGTTTAAGAAATTGAATGCATGTTCAAAAGTCTGCCAGAAAAAGAAATTTCGAAGCCCAGATGATCTAATTGTAAGATTCCATGAAATACTTTTTAAGTATGAAGAATAGCAATTCCACACAATTTCTTCTAGAAAATAAAAGAGTAAACATTTCTCTACTCATTTTATGAGACCAGTATTATTCTGGCTTGGACTACACAAGGATATCAAAAGAAAAGCATAGACTAATACCCCTGTTAAGCATGTACTCAGAAATATTAGCCCATTGAATGTAACTGTGGATGTGAAATAGTATACCATAAGTGAATTTGGTTCAGTATTCAGAAGCCAATCAATGTAATCCTCCATATTAACAGGTAAGGGAAGCAGAACAAAGGGACGACAAAGGTTTGTGAAGGATTAAAATCAAAAGAGGATGCACAGGGTGAGGAGAATAGGGCATTCAACTAATGCTTATAAGCCCAGTATGCTGCATCAGAGCAACAATTCAGATCCGAGCTCCTCTGCTTCCTTTCCAGCCTCCGAGGAGTGTGCCTAGGAAGGCAGTGAGAGATAGCCAAAGTTTCTTGGATTCTGGGTTTCTGTCACCCATATGGAGTGGTATAGGGGTGGCAGACCTGGCCATCGCAGCTCTGTGAGGAGGTAGTGAACAGAATGAAGACCTATCTCTGTCTCTTCCACTTTGTCTATTGCTCTTTTAAATACACACTTAAAAAAAAAAAGCGTAGTGCACAGGTGTGTGTTTGGCCTACCAGTTGAGATGGCATTCCACACCAGAGCATCAGCGTGCCTAGGTTCATGCCCTAGATCCACTCCTGATTCCAGCTTCCTGCTGATGCCCAGCTTGGGAGGTAGCTGGGTCCCGGCCACCACTCGTAAGAGACCTGGATTGACTCCCTGGCTCCCCTGCTGATGTAGGTACTAGACAATGAACCAACAGGTGAGAGCTCTCTCCCTCTCTCAGTATATAAAAATTTTTGAAGATAGTGCAGATATTCCCTAAACTTCATCTTTAAATTTTTTTTAATTTTCATGATATAATTCTCCTCCTACCCCTCCTCCATTGTTTCCCCTATATTATTACAATAGCATACTCCTTTACAACAGTCACAAGTCTTTCCTTCTGCTATTTAAGTGTATCCTGACATTGCAGGTATAGACAGTAGTAGACAATCCAGCATCCTATGGTCAGGATATATATAACAGTTTCCCTGGGAGTCTTCCTTTTATTTGGGAGTACAGATGCTTGCTGCAATGTAGCTCCACTTCCCAGTATACTTTTAAAAAGTTTAATTATTTGTCTGGAAGAGAAAAGGAGAGATGGACAAGCAAGCCGAAATCTTCCCTGCTCTGGTTCACTCCCCAAATGCGTGCAAAAGCCACAAGCCTGGATGTTGGTGCTGCTGTCCCACCCACATGCTGGCAGGGACTCAACTCGCTGAGCTATCACCTGCTACTTTCCAAGGAAGCTGGAGCTGGAAGCAGAACTGGGACTCAAGCTTCTGCAATGCAACAAAGAGCATCTATTTAAAAATTCACAACCAACATGACACTTAGTGGTGAGTGGCAACAATTCTCTTTTAAGGCTGGCAACAAGACAAGGTTGTCAACTCTCTCCATCTAACATGGCCCTGAAAGACCTGTGCAGCGCAACCAAGCAAAGAAAATATATAAAAGGAAAAGTGTTTGAGAAAAGGTAGTAAAGTTGTCTCAACTGCTGCATTATTTATCTGCTTAGATAATTCATAGAATCTCAAAAATCTACTAGAAATGATAAAATGTTATAAAAGAAGAAACTGGAGAACTAATGCCACTCAATTTTAAGATTTAATGTTCAAGCTGGTACAATGGCTCAATTGGCTAATCCTCCTCCTACAAGTGCCAGCATCCTATATGGGTGCTAGTTTGTGTCTCTGTTGTTCCACTTCCCATCCAGCTCCCTGCTTATGGCCTGGGAAAGTAGTAAAGGATGGCCCAGCCTTAGGACCCTTCAGCCACATGAGTGACCCAGAAGAACCACCAGGATCCTGGCTTCCGATCGGCTCAGCTCCAGCCATTGTGGCCATCAGGAGAATGATCCAGTGGATGGAAGATCTTTCTCTCATCTTCTCTCTGTCAATCTGCATTTCCAATAAAAATAAATAAGTCTTTTTTTAAAAAAAAGACTTAAATATACTGCCCTAATTTAGAGAATGTTGATGATATTGACAAAGCAGTGGACAGGATCAGTCACATTATCCCTGTTAGCCTTGTCCCTCCCCCCACCAAAAAAAGTTTCCTTTTTTTTTTTAATCTAGCAAGATTGTGGAGCAGCTAGAACTCTCATATATTTTCAGAGTACAAAATGGCACAGACACTTTGGAAAACAGCTTATCCATTTCTTGTAAAGTTAAACATAAGCAACATATCAAACAACCCAGCAATTTACCCTAGAGAAATGAAAACATTGTGTTCAGGCCGAGACTGGTGTATGTTTGTAACCTTTCTCTCCGTGATAGCCAACTGGAAATCACCCAGATGTCCTTGGGTGAATGAGCACCTAGACTGTGCTACACATGACAGACACTACTCAACAATAAAAAGAGCAGAGTGCTGACACAACACAAATAGTGTGGATGGATCCCCAAAGACTGCATCACGTGGAAGAAACCAGTGTCATTGATCTGATTTCACATGTAACTCGTTCTGATGAGGAGAAGGGTCTGAGGGAGGTGTGACTCCATCTGTTCAATCCGAGGCGCTCCAGGAGTAATGGAATGCTGAGACTTCTTCTAGTTAGGAAGGCAGCTACACAAAGGCGCCTTCAAACTCATATAGTGCACGCACATACGCAATCAATGTATGGGCCATTATTCTAAATAAATACCAAGGAAAACTACAAAGAAGACAGGAGGGAATATTCAACAATTCACCTCGGTTATGATTTCCGAGGGAGTTTTACATAGAAGATAAAATTGTCTTCAAATTTCTCCGGAAAGAGTGGCTGAGGACATGAGTTCTGTCACATTCTGTCACTGTGAACATAGTGGGAGCTTTCACTGCAACTTTTCCTTAGTTTGCAGCAAGTACACAGAAGTCCAGGACTTCTATAACCCAAAGGGACTATTCTAGGTCTTGGGTTTATTTGTGTAGCAACAATTGTGAGCCTGTGTATCACTCTGACTTCTGGACCTCTTGACTAAGATCAAGTGCAGCTTGGGGCGGGGCAGGGCAGGGGCCTGGAGCCCACACACACAGCCTTGGGATGCTGATAGGTTGGTCAAGAAGATACAACAAAGAGAACTCCTGGGGTAGAGTCGTTACCAGCCAATAAGGGCTTCTCTGCCACAAGTAAGCATTCTGTGAAAGGCCTGTGGACATTCTATTAGAGAGCATCATCTACGGTACAGTCTCCCCCCTTCTATGGCCAATCCAGCAAAGTATAGGGGCTTCTTGATGTGCCGTAAGAGATTTTTGGAGCTCTGCCCCCATATAAAGACAGTTTGATTACATTCCAGTGTCGCTGCACCGTGTAGTATCTTATCAGGCTCCTCACAGCCAGGCATGCCTTTCCCTGACCTCCTAAATCACATCGTAACTCCAACCTGGAGTGAGGCACACAGGCCAGAGACCCAGGCTGAGGACAGGGCGTGGCACTGCTCTAGCGTAAGTCTTGGAAATGACTTGAGTTCCTTCTGCCCCAAGATGGAGCCCGAATCTGCCAGGATGGATGGAAATAGTGCTTAGCTACTCTGCCCCAAATGAAGGCCAGTCTCCATGAAATAAATAAATACGTACATACATACATAAAAAATAATGAGCTTCTCAAAGCTTCACTTCCAAGGTGTCACCAAAAAAGGGTAGCAAGAAAGTGAGAATAGCTCACCCCCGCCTGCAGAATGTGAGGTTTGGCCTAGGGGTTCTGGTTTCTGTTAGACTACTCAACAATAAAAAGAGCAAAGTGTAAAGGGCAAGGGCAGTAGAGAGCCAGCTGCAATCATTCCCATTTGTAAGAAAATAGCAAAACTCTCCCCAACACCTGCCAGGCCGAATCAAAGTCAGGCTCTGGACCAGACCGAAGGTTAAATATTCTCCACCACTGTCCTGGCCGGCCTCATTGCCAAAGTCTTTGCTCAGTTTGTAAAGAGACTACATTATTCATAAGCATGATCAGTCTTTCTCAGACAAGGTGATTGGAGAACAAGCTATCAGAGCAGGTGATGTCACACAGCTCCTCCTTGCCCATTGAGCACAGCCTGTGTGTACACTCTTGCACAATTTCAGCCACTGGGCACGTCCACGCTCCCTGAGGGCACCCTTCTGCCCAACCAAGAGATGCCCACAGGGCAGTCTAGTACTAAGAAATCCACACTTCCCCACCACCACTGCCACCACCAGTGGCCTCAACCAATGACTCTTAGAGGCCAGTGTCTACATTCCCCAGTTCCCCCTGACCCTCAGGAGTGATGACTAAAGACTGTCCTGTGGGCTACCAGGGTCCCCAAAGCACTGAGCCCCCCTTGTCCACAGTTGTTCACTCTGGCTCCCCTTTCCTGACAGTCTTCTGGCCCTGCTTCGCTCTGTTTGTCTTATAGCTATGTTTCCCAAATATGCTGTTTGCATCTGCCTCTCTGGAAGAAACCAGTCAGATAGAGAGTAATCAGAGAGGATGCTCAGAGAGAACTCAGGCAATACAGGGAAGACCAGGCACTGGGAAGCTGGTTTATTCAGGCTGGACCAGAAAAAACCTATAGTGGGTTGAAGTACCAGGGCCCAGGTCTCTCACTAGAAAATACACCACGGGACGCTCCACTTACTACCCAGATCCTTGGATCTGGATTGCTGTGTAGGCAACATCTTACCTCATCCATCATTGACCCATTATATTGGCACACTTGGTAATTTCCACAGGCCCATGTGAAAACCACCAGTCCCACTAACCACCTCCCTACAAACCCTGTTAAAACCCAAGCCCATACAGTAGATCACTGACATCAGTCAGGGAACACAGGATTTGTGTCCAGGCTCCCTGCAGCACAAAAAAAAAAAAAATCGCTAGGTCTTCAAGCACGTTATCTCCAGCAAATCACATCCCAAGACCCAGAACAAAGAGCCCACTAGAAACTGCCTGTCACACAAACTCATTCTGATGGACGCCCTTGACTGTAAAGGGAAGAGATGGCAAATACTCATCACCACAAAGGCTCACAATCTGTTTCCGGGCACAGGTCAGACTCAGAATCCTCTCACAGGACACACCGATCACTCTCAAAAGCATCTCGTTACCTAAGCCTGCTCACACCACACACTCACACAACCCCTCCAAGGCCAGAGCTACTTCACATGGAGGCCTCTGGGGTGAAGAACCATCCTCAGATTCCTCTGTTAATTCCTTGGCCACCCCACCAGCCCCCCTGAGGCTGACCAAATCTAGATCAGGTGTGTTTGCTTTGCACCCCCATGAGGCCTGGCCAGCGTGGCCAGAATTGAGCTGTCTGCAAAATATTAGCTTTTGATGTTTTTCAGAAGGGCAAAAAAGAACAAATCTAACCAGATTTCGTTTCTTCAGCAGTTTGAGAGTTAGGCTTGGCATGAGTCAGGAATACGATCATCCAGCCTGTGTTGGAAAGAATGCTGTCCTCTTCCAGAATGCATGGCCTTCTCGCCTCCTGCCCACCCTGGGCAGCCACCCTGTGCTCACTCCTGGAGGCGTGACAGCACCGGGGGCCGTTTTTCCCAATGCATCCCGCATGCCCTAGGCCTTGCTTCACCAGTGACAGCCAAACAGAGCTGTGCTCCCTTTCTGCTTCCAAACTGTTATGGCCAAAGTTCCTGCTGACTTTGCTGTTGGCAATTAGGCTGCTTGCCTCAAAATGAGTCCCCAGGATGCCCCCCACAAGAAACCCCCCAAGCACCACCCACCCCTGCAAGGCTCTGCAGTTGTTGCCTGGGCTCCCTCCCCTCTGTCTGGCTCCCTTTCTTCCATGCCACAGGGGCTGCCTTTGGCTGCACACTGCTGTTCTCTGACTCTAGGGCTCCTGTTTCCCTCACCCCACCCCTCACCCTTGGCTGTCACATGCAGCTAGACCATGCAGGCCTGTATAAGGCTTCACTGAAGGTTTGGGGCTGACGGAAGTGCACCTTGGAGAGTAGCTGAAAGCTCCTTTGACAGGAAACGGGGCTGCAGCCATGCATGCTCGAAGCCAACACAAGCCCTTGGACTTGGGGCCCCACGGCCTGTTTACCCATTCACTCTCTCCAGGGCATTGTCCAAACTCACCCTGATGACAGACTCCACAGCAGTTTGCCTTCTGAATTCCTGACCTACTCAGTCTTAAACAACACTAGCACATCTCTAGTCCAGGTAGGTTTGCCCTAGTCATCAGAAACGTGTCTCCTCTTCGCTTGCTGTTTCTCAGTGGATTTGCCATTGGCCTGCTGCAGGATCAGGCCTGGCTCACTAAAGACCGGGAGTATCTCTCCCCTAGGGTTGAGACCACTGATGAATACCTGGATGAGAATCTCCATGCATGCATCCCATGCGCAAGGTGAGGAGAGGACTATGCTTGGATGTTTAGGCCACCGTGGTTATGTTGCCCAAGCACTAGAGCAGAAGCTTTGAAAGCACACACTCCCACAGAGTAAGTACTCGTCAGGATTCTCATGAGAAGCAAATCCAGTAGGACACACACATATACAAAGAGAGAGAGAGAGAGAGATGGGGCAGGGTTAAGGAACCAACACACTGGATTGTGACAGATGACAAGCTAAGATTCTACAGGCCTGAGACCCAAGCAAGAACTGCTGCTGCGGATGGAGTCCAAAGGCAGCCAGGGGGCAGAATGTCACCATCCTGCAGAAGACCTCAGTCTTCTCATCCCACAAGGCCTTATCTGCTTCGACAGGCCCACCCGCATTATGAAGGGTGATCCGCTTCACCCAGAGACTGCTGGTTGAAGTGTTGCTCCCACATCTGGGCACCACAGCCTAGCCAAGTTGGCACAAAAAGTAACCATCCCAGCATCCAAGCACAAACACTGATGTTTAAAGCTCAGAACAATCTGTGTGCAGAGTTAATTTAAAAAAAAAAAAAAGAAGCTTATGTAGCTGTGTGGATTAAGAAACCCCCAGTGTCTGGTTCTGACTTACCTCAAAGTGCGTGCTCCAGGGCTATTTCATGTCTCAGCCTCCATAAGAACAATGGTGCGCGTGGGCCTCAGATGATCTGATCAGGTGATGTCCAACAGAGCTATGCTTCCCTCACAGCTAAGATCCTGACTCCTGTGGAAGTAAAGTGCTGCTCCTAATACACACACACACACACACACAGCACCTCTCAGACCACGGGGCAGCTGGCCTGTTCCAATGAGCTGAGTAAAAGCACCTTCTCCTGAATTGAAGATTGTAAACAGTTGAGTCCTAGGATGGGCACAGTCACCTCTTGTCATTTACAGGGTCTAATTGCATGTCCATCTGTCCCCCACCATGAATGAACTGACTCTTCCTGTGACAGGAGAAGCTATCAGTAAGGATTGAGTGTTCTTAAGAAACAAACAAACAGGATGGAGATTGCAACTAAACTCGCGAAGGTCCCTACAAAGACTTTTCTATTCACCTAAACAAAACACTAAGGAACCTAAATTTGGACTTCATCCCCAGTCTGTCCTAATGGGTTCTGTATATTTTCACTTCCATCCATCATCCTGTGGACATGGAGAGTTTTTCACCTCTCTCCCTCCCCTAAAGTCACAACATAAAGCTTGTAAATTATTTTTATCTTTGTGAATTGTGGCAATGCTTTCCCCCTGTCTGTTTTCCTTCTTCTCCAGGTTCACTGCCTTCCTGATGTTATCCCTCAATGGTTTTTGTCTCCCCAGAGAAGTGGCACCAAAACCCATCACGCTTTCTGCCTCTTATCCGCAGGTCCCTGCTCCAACCCCCTGTCCTCGTCCCCTGCCTGATGGAGATCTGTGTTCATTCCCCTCTTCAACTTCCTATATCCCAAAAAACCCACTGGCTCAGCTTTCTGCTTATTCCCTCGCTTCCTTTTGTTCTCTGCTTATCCCCAAAACAGCTAGCTTAGATCCATGGGCACTGAACTCTTGGAACCTTGGAAGTACTGGAAATTTTGTGTGGCCAGAACTCCAGTCCAGAGGGAAAGCTGTGTTCCTCCCGAAATACGTCACACCCATAAAGTACTCACCAGGCACGTTCATCTTCTGCCTCTCTCTCTCCTCTTTGTGAACATTTAACCACAGAAGAAACCAAAGGAGAAAGAGGCTCCAGCATTATTTTCTGAAAGAGAAAAAAACAAAACATAGCAGGACAAGTGTAGGAAGCCTTCCCGGCTCTGAAAACAGAGCCCTCACCACCAGCATTTCAAGCAAGCTTATTAAAAAGTCATTTACCAACAATTACAGGAATCAATCATGTTTGACTATAAAGGAATAGGGAAGACCCTGTTCATAACCAAAGTAATGGTGAATTTAACTCATCAGAATGTTAAATAACCATCATTGGAGTCAATGATTGCCCAAGGGCCACTGCCCAGCTTTTAAACCCTTGCGTGGATCATGGAAAGGACCTATGACTGACTCTGAGGGAATAAGACACTGATTCAGTGAAGTCCAATCACCCATAATGACTTGTTAATGCAGGCCTGGAAGATGCTCCCCTAAGAAAGAAAAAAGGGAAGATGCAGATGTCTGGCTGTATTGGAACGTCATCAAAGCCTCGGAGACAACCACAACAAGTCTGCTTCCTTGAGTTCCACAGGCAGTATTATCTGTCACCTGAGCCCCATCCCTCATAATCATTACTCTTACCGCCACAAGCACCAATACACCACCATGTGCCATGTGCCATGTACCTACGGTGTAGCAGGCACTAATCCTTGTAGCAGCCTTGTGAGCTCCGTGTGTCTAGATTTTAATGAAAAAAAAAAAATGAGGTTAAAAAAGGATGGAAGTAGCCCCAGGTCACAGGTAGCAAATGCCTGTGATCAATTCCATGTTCTTTCCACTCACCCAAACCTAGGGCCCCTCTGTGATGGCGTCTGTTGTCCTCTGTCTCTTTCCAAGGCCAAGCTCCTCCTCTTGAGTTCAGCACCCCCAGGCTCCCTTGTATGGTTGGCCTGAGTTTTTCACTAGAGTGTCCCAACACAGTAGGAGTACCCATGCAAATGACCCCAAATGGCTACAACAGCCAGAGCTGAGCTGATCCAAATCCAGGAATCAGGTGTATCCTTTGGATCTCCCACACAGGTGCAGGATCCCAAGGTTTTGGGCCGTCCTCGACTGCTTTCCCAGGCCACAAGCAGGGAGCTGGATAGGAAGTAGGGCTGCCAGGACACAAACTGACACCCATATGGGATCCAGGCACATGCAAGGCAAACACCTTAGCCACCAGGCTACCGTGCTGGGCCCTAGGGGTTGATTTTCTGAAGGTATTTAAAGAGTTTATGGAAATACAAGAGAAGTTTATTTTTTATGCCAAAGCTATACATGATTTCTCCCAAGTCAGCATTTTTCACCAGTTTGTGGAGACCCAGTAAGTGCACCTGACCCTCTTTCTCCACAGACAGTGAGGGACCCCAGTCAGCTCGTCTCCAGTGCTAATAAAGGGACTGACAGGATCAGATGGAATATACCTGTCTCACTCATACTGCTGGGGCAAGGGAGCCCTTGGGAGTGTCCCCTGCACTACCTCAGGGGTGCACAGATGAAAGTCAAGGTCACAGCTATATGGGCTCTGCTCTCAGTCCAGACAGCAGCCTTGGCCGCTAAAACCAGTCTTCAAACAGAAAGAACGATTGTGATCTGCAGCTACTCCTCCAGGGCGGGCCTTGGAAGGGCGGGCCTTGGAAGCTGGCTGTAGCCCTCCCTTGCTGACATAAGTACTTGCAAGCATCCAAAACAACGTCTTTTGAGTGGACGCCAAGGCCTCAGCCCCTCCCCCACCCCCGATGTTCAGGACTTAACGATCAATCGATGCAGATTGCTGAGCTGAAAATTCTCCTTCTGCTTACCTACTTGCGTCTCCACATTAATAAATGTGCTGATTTACGTAATCCTCTGAATATGTTTGTGGAATATTATCACTTCCTGGAATAGTGGTATCAATAAGCTCCTTTAGCCTAATTAAGCGTGTACAAGAGCCAGACGCCAGAGCCCCAGACAGAAGGCGCTCCTCTAGCGTGATGATTACGATTGCTCGGATAGTCCAAGTGAACAGCTCATAGGAAAAGAAATCAGGTCTCCCAGACATGGTGTAATTTAGTCATTTTTCAGAAACGAGCGCATCCCCCACCGTGTGGTCATCATGTACTGTCCCAGGGAACGGGTAGGAGCTGTTCCACCAGCCCAGAGCACTGTCAGCTCTTCCACCGGGAGCCGAAATGTCCATCTGTTCTTGTGCAGCCCCCTCGCTCCACACTAGGACCGAGGTAATGAGGGGCTCTCAAGAAAATTCCCTGGGGAGGGAGAGGGGGGAGAAATCAAGGCAAGTTGCAATGATCGCTTTTTCCCCCTCTGTTGAAAATATACCTGTTGTTTCTAGAGTAAGCTGCTTTTTCATCTCTCTGTGACTTAATTTTGTCACCAAATAGAAGGCTCCGCATACTAATATGGAAGAACAAGCCTGATTTCTGGAAATCTGAAATGTCCCTTTGCAATGAGAACATGGAAAGGCAGTTCCCTGACACATAGACCAGTCCAGGACCCCACTCCAGGTTCTGATCCTGTCTTTCTGATCCTTCCTGGGATGAAGGCTCTGCAGAGCCCCCTGCCCCAGCCCCAAGCCTCACCCCTAAACCAACAGGAATCTCCGTGGTCACTAGACTCGCTCTGACTCACCCCTGCAAAGTGAGTAACAGAGGTCTAACCAGTAATCTGACGCTGGAATCCTCCGCCTCCTCCTGCCTCCTCCCTGTCGTGGAGAGTCTGGCAAGCCTACCATCCATCAGCACACACGACAGATGACATGAGGTGTGTGGCAGGTGCCCAAGCGCCATCTTCAGCATGCCCCTGATGGCATCACATTCCCTACCTCTACATTTTAATTTCTCTCATACATACAAGTATACTTCCATATAAGCCGTAAATCATACATACTTACTAAGGTAATATTTTTCCATCTTATTTGGCTGCCATCTTTCCTACCCAGTCTCTACCTTATTAGCCCCCTCAGTAACATGTGGTAACAGCTTTGTAGACGTCCATTCACATAATTCCCCTATGCACCTGTGCGCATTTATATGTATGTAAGAACAGTGCGTACACACACACACACACACACACACACACACACACAACTTGTTCCATTGTTGGACCAGCCCAGGATTCATTGATACCCTTTCTCCTCTCTTCTTATCTTTGCTTTATTTTTCCTTGTCCTGCCTTCTTTTGAATTGTTAAAGTCTTGGCACTCACTTCCGCCCAGGGTCCAGCCTCTATCTTTTCTCTGCTCCTCCATCAGTTTGGCTGCTATTCTACAAACTTTTACTTTTCTAGAATCAAAAAGTAACTGAAACAATGTCCTGTAGTTATTCCAAATAAATCCTCCTCACGGTCACATTCAAGGCCACATTCAAAGCTGGTGTTAACTCCCCGTGAACATCTCACTACTGTATCTTCGTCTCCTTAGTATTGCTTAAAGTTTTAGTTTTCACACTCACAACGTTTTAGGGCTTTACTAATGCACTTTATCCATGTGTTATGTCCACCATGGTTTGTTTTATCCCACGTCTTTATCTGCATTTGCTTCTCTGTCTCACATGGTTCCTATTTTATGCCAGTTACTCTTCTTTTTATTTTTTTAAGTTTATTTATTTGGAGACTTTATTTATTTGGAGACTCAGAGTTACAGAGAGAAGAAATAGAGAGATGTTCCATCTGTTAGTTCACTTCCCAAATGGCCACAATGGTCAGAGCTGAGCTGATCCAAAGCTGGGAGTCAGGAGCTTCTTCCAAGTCTCCCATGTGGATGCAGGGACCCAAGGACTTGGGTCACTCTCTGCTGATTTTCTAGGATGTAAGAAGGGAGCTGAATGGGAAGTGGGATAACTGGGACATGAACTGGCACGCAGATTGAATCCCAGCACTGCCGACAGAGAATTAGCTGTTACTCCACGCACTGATCCTGCCAGGCACTCTTCTAAATGGTTTACATATGTGACCTATTCAGTTCTCACAGCAAATACTACCATTTTCTCCAGTTTTCAGGTAAGGACACCACAGCACACAGGCAGACAAACACAGAGGGCCTGGCTGCAGTCTTTGCACTTAGCCTTCATGCGTGCATGCACCTCTGTTGAGTTGTTTTTGCAGAGCTGGTGGGGGCTGGGACTCTGCGTATAGCCAGTATTGAGGGTCCTCCAAAGACCGCAGGGTCTTTATAGTGCCCTCAGCTCAGAATGATTGACAATGAATGATCCTCAAGTCCAGAGTTCCTCTCCTTCCTTGTCACTAGGGCACCTGCTGTTGTTCTTGAGACTACCAGCTAACCTGTTCCTTTACAGGTCCCATGGAAGCTGTTCCTGCAGTTCTTTCCTCAACCCCAAAGTGCTCTTGTTTCCCTGTAATATGTCCAGGAGCAGACTTACCATGATTTATCCTGCTCAATAGCCAGGGTGTACTTTCAACCCCAGGTTTATGTTTTTCTCCGATTCTGGAACATTTCAAGGGCTGTCTCCCCAACCCCTGCATCTCCACCACCGCCCGCAGCCCCTTTTCCCAGAATCCTTCTCAGACAAGTCAGAAAGTCTCTTGGCTCTTTCCTGTGACTTTAACTGCTGCTTCCCCTTCTTATCGCTCTTCCTCTCTGTTGTGTTTGAGTTTTCGCCATGCTTACCTCCCAGTTCACTAACTCACTTCTGAAATGTGCCTGGCCTAGGGGTCATGTTTCTACTTTTGAGATATCTATCTACCCGGTCCTGTCTCAGCTGCATGTATCTGATACATGGTTTCCTGTCCTTTGTAAAGAACACCTGTCCCTCCCCTACTGTCTCCAAGCATCTCACACCACATTTTATCTTGAGAGCATGGGCTAGTGTGGTCATTAGAGAGCAGGGTTCAAACCAAGCGAACAGATTCATCAAGACCCTGCAGAAGGACCTTATCATAGACTCGTAAGAGTGCCTGTTCAGTACAGCATGATTTGTGTTGATGGAAGAATGGAGGGCAATCCAAGTGGGTCAGCCACCAAGAAATGAAAAGCGGAAGGCTGAGGAACATTCCTACGGAATGGAGGTAGCAGTTAAAGACTGCGAACGGACGCACATAAACAGTATGAGCAAATGTCAAGATCAGAGTATAAACAAATAAGATCTGCAGAGCAGAACTTCTTTCACAACTTAAAAATTACACAGAGGGGTGGCTCCATGGCATAGAAGGTCAAACCACCACCTGTGATGCCTGCAACCTGCATGGACATTCATTCCTGTTCTGGCTGCTCCACTTGCCAACCAACTCCCTGCTAATGACACAAGAAAAGCAACAGAGAATAATGACCCACATGCTGAGTCGCTGTCATCCACGTAGGAAGCCTACTTGAAGCTCCTGGCACCTGGTTCCTGGATTTGGCCTGACCTAACCTTGGCCATTGCAGCCATCTGGGTCATGAACCAGTAGAAGGAAGGTCTCTCCCATTCTCTGTAACTTGTGACTTTCAAATAAATAAGTCTTCTTAACAGTAAATATGTAAAAATTACACAGGAAACATTAACACAAATTGTAAGAATGCAATGAAAGGACATAAAAATTAAGATGGTTGCATGTTAGAATAGGAACGTAATAGAACATGACACATGGGTATAAAAATACATGTGTATGTGCACACACAGATGTACTTGTGTCCATACACACACTTGTATGTATGTACACAGGGGTTTTGGCCAGACTGATGAAGATAAGATTAACTCAACCTTCTGAGCTTCTGTGTCAATAAATGTCCCTATCTACCTGTCCAAAAATTACTTTGCACTGTCCTCATTTGTACCTTTTTTTTTTCAAGCCTCAGATGTGTTACATATTATGACATTGGCCGGGGCAGGACCATTTTTAAATGAAATATATTTTATTTATTTTTCTGACTCTCTTTGTGCTCGTCTTTCTCTGGCTGACAGGGGCTTTTGGAGACACCATCCCAGAACCAGCTCTGATAACACCAGAGAGGTAGCTGACTCCACACAGAATCAGTGGGCAGCTTGACTCAGCAGCTGGAGGCAGGCTGCGTTTGTGCATTGCTTCCTCTCCATGCTGCCCCGTGCTGCCAGCAGCATGAGAACCGTGGTCCTAAGCAACATCCAGAACGTGGGGATTCCTTCTCAGCCCGCTTCCTCCCACAAACAGAGTAGTGGAAAGGCTCAAACCTTGCCTGGCGCCTCTCCCCTATTTTACATGATGCAGTTTGAGTCACCTTCTTGGTACTAGAACCAGACACTCCACAGGCTCCAGGCTTCCACTCCACTTAGTATTTTTTATAGTTCAGTCCTCCGGCTGGCCTTCAGGGATACACCTTGTCATCTGATCCAACCATGTCTTCTTAATTTTCTCATCTTTGCTTTATCCACTGTTGGTCTGGTTGAATCTCACCTCAAGATTTTTCAGATTCTATCCACAAGTGGGGGTAGTATGTGTGAAATATCTATCAGCAAGGGGAGATTTTCAGGCTTCTAAGCATCTACCTATTCCCTGCTCTTGGAAATTCAACTGAGAATCGCATGATTTATTCCAATCTCGTCATTTTTTTACAGATCACCTTCCAAACAGCCTTTAGGGTTCTGACCTTTTGGTAATCACAGATCCTCCATATTGGTACAAAGAAACTAGCTTCGCACATCACAGCTGAAATCAACACTCCAAATTCAGAACCACTAGCTTACTAGACACTCCATTTCTAAGAACCTTCAGGCAAGAAATATACTCTGTGCATTCTACCCAACACCTCTGCTTGACTACTGATGTTTATTTTATTTTGACTGTACTAGTCAAATAGTCAAACAGAAAGACATGTTTTACTTGAGTCCAGAGCTCTTGATAATGACCTAGACCTCAGACTTTATCATAAATTCAACCCAATCCTCTCCCAACCCTTTTACCCTACTGTATCCCCCACTAAGTCCCTATCCCAAGCCCATGTATACCTGGCTGCCTTCCCACTACTGTCCCACCAGTTCCCTTTAACAACAGTGCCTTGGCATAACCCACCTGCATATCCCTGCTCTTTTCTAATGCCTTTCCTAGTGTACACCTCTCCCTGCCTCTTCTAAACTCATCTCTACCACTGATCTGACAGGTAATCACTGGGTCTGCCACCTTAGTATGTGGTATCCTTGGCGTGTGTCTCAGAATATCTTAATACCTCCAACTGTGTGTACATATCTGATGTGCCAGTTCCCTGTCCCTTACTCCTCCCAGGAATCTTGGGGTAGGTGGACATTTGGCACAACAGTTAAGCTGCTTTTTAAAATGCCTACATCAATGCGTGATTCTAGTTTTGCCTACCCTGCTTCCAGTCCAACTTCCCGTTAATGTGTGCCCCCAGGAGACAGCACATGATGGCTCAAGTATTTGGGATCCTTAAACCCAGATGGGAGACTCAGATTGAGTTTCTGGCATCTGGCTTCAGTTTGACTCAGACCCAATCGTCACAGGCATTTGGAAAACAAACCAATGGATGGAAAATGTTTCCTTCTTCCTCTTTGCTGCCTTTTCAATATTTTTTTAAGTACAAAATTTAGAATCTTGCAATATAATAATATATTGCATTTATGTTATTTATTCTGGAGTCTTAGAAATGTTAAATAGCTCACCCAACTAAGAAGCAACAAAGTTGAAATTTGAGCTCCACTCTTTGTAAGTCTAAATTTGTAATCATTTCCTAATAGGAGGATAAGTTCATGGAAAATGTATATCATATATACTATGAAAAATTATGCATGTATTTCAAACATTTTTGTGCTGAAGTTTTTTCCATGACTTTTTTTTTAATTTGGAATGAGCAGAAATGAGTAGAGAGATAAAAAAGAGATCTTCCATTTCTCAAATGTCTGTAATACTGAAAGATGGTCCAGGTGCAAACCAGGAGCTGGGAATTCAGTCAAGGTCTTCCACGTTGCGGGGCAGAGACTCAAGCACTGAGGCCATCAAATGCTGATGCCAGAACACATATGGGCAGGAAGCTGGAATGGCTACCAGATCTAGGACTTCAACCCAGGCCCTCCAGTGTAGGTTGCTGGGGTCCTAGGCAGTAGTCTAACTGTTGACCTACATGCCTGCCTCTCCACAAACATTTTGAATTCATATAACAAAAATGGCAGAGTCTACTCCAAGTGATCAGCTAGAGCTCTTGACAATGTTGTGTTTGAAGAGTCAAGCTCCAGGTTGGCAGGCAAGTGACCATCTGTGATGCAGGAGGTGGGTCAGCCATGGGCCCAGCTGACATGCTGCACCTCTGTGCTGATCCCTGGACTGTGCTTTCTTAGGCTAGAGTGGCGTCTCCAGTGAACCTGCACTGGGAACATAGCATTTGGCTTACAGTAGATGAACAGTGCACGGATATTGCTTGATAGTGATGCCAGAAGACCCTGCCTCACAGAAGGTGCAGGAGCACGGCCGATAGCATGCTGGGGGAAACCTGAGGGAATATGACTCCTCCCAAACCACTCAAGCAACTTTCGCCCAATGACTGATGTCAGACCAACATGCCTGCCAAATAAAGCATGGGCTTAAGGAATCATGTGTCCACCGAAAAGACTGATCAAGTGCTAAAAGTCAGTCCATGATAATCCTCTTCCTGTGAGCTATATCTGGTAACAGAGAAGCCATATGTCGTCTTGGATACCAGCCGCCTACTCCTGCCCATGGTTACTGTCAAGGTCACGCATCTACAGCGCTAACCTACAACCTGTTTTCAGCTCAGGATGTCCCTTTGGCCCCCACCAGCCTCCCATACTCCAGCAACAACGGATCAGAAAGGGAGACAAGGTGTTTTTAACCTGTGTCACCACACATCCCTGCGGGAGAAAGCACTGTTCACCAGCAACCTCCTCTAAACAGGGCTTTCCTTCCCTCCCCTCCTCCCCCTGAATTTCAAACCCCCAACTGGGGCTCCCTGCTTCCCTCCCAGACTGTCTCCAGCCTCGGGCCGGGTGCTCTCTATTTCCGTTTCATCCCTTTTTCCATACCTCTGTGTGGGGATGTGTCCAGGGACCCAGGCCAAAACCAGCAAATTTATCAACGTGGTCATGACAGCAAGCTGCAGGCTGAGTGGATTCCACAATCCCCCCTCAGTCCCTTCTTCTGCCAAAACCTTGCGGGGCTGTGAGATCCAGCAGATTATAGAGACCACTATCTCCCCTGCTGGAAAAGGCCAGGCGGTATCCGCCAACAGGCTATTTTTGGAAATGTGTTAGGGAAGTCTCAAAAAAGAAAAAAAAAATCCCCATATGGTGGAAGACATTAGTCAGTTCACCAAAATAGAGCATCCCTCACTGCATTCCAAAGCGACCTTTAGCGATATGTCATTTTATAATGACCCACTCACCTTTGTCCCCTTGGGACTCCTCCTGATGCTGAAAATGAAGTCTGTTGGAGTTCACAGACCTACCAGTCCATGTAGCAAATGTCCCCTTCCCACCCCAAGCCAGGGGTCGTGGCCAGTCCTCAGGCTCATCATTCCAACACAAGCTCCCTGGGTGTGGGGGCTGCACACTGAGGAGACTCACTGTCAAGGACGCTTAGTGTCAGGCAGGCTCCTCGTCAGTGTGGTGGGGTGGGGGGGTTGTTCTTTCAGAGAGGAACACATCCTGGGGTGTGCTGTGAAGGAACAGGTCCCAGGCCACAGGCTGCACTAGGGAGCACCTGAGCCAATACCCAGGAGACTGTCACTGGCTGTCCTCATCCACAGGGCCCTGGAGCCCTTCCTGACCTGCCTCGGCGTGCTGCGCTGTGCTTATTTGGGACATACTTATGCTGCTATGCTTTTTTTTTTTAATGAAAAAACAAATTCCTACTAGAAAGATGCAAAGATAAAACAGAGGCAAGATCATATATTGAACACATTTTGTTTTGAAGACTTCTTACTTTAATTAGTAACATTTAAAACATAGCTACCCTTCGGGTACCTGGTGTCTATAACTGACTTAAACATAAGAGCCAAGAATATATCACCTCTGAGAGACTGTGCTGTTTAAAAATCCTGTCCTGCCAGCCCAAAGTTTTGGGACCCTGCACCCAAAGGGAGTCTCGGAAGAGGCTCCTGGCTTCGGATCGGCATAGCATCAGCCGTTGCGCTCACTTGGGGAGTGAATCATCGGATGGAAGATCTTCCTCTCTGTCTCTCCTCTCTGTATATCCGCCTTTCAAATAAAAAAAAATAATAAAAATAAAATCTTTTAAAAAAATTCCTGTCCCACAATGTTTGATGCAGAGTGGAGTCTCAGCACTGCTCTAGGTTTATGCTCCTAACTCTTTTTTTGGACAAGTCAGAGAGAGAAAATTATTTTCCCATTTGCTGATTCACTCCCCCAAATGCCCACAAGAACCAGGGCTCAGCCAGATCAAAGCCAGCAACCAGGAGGAACTTAGTCCAGGTCTCCCACACAGGTAGCAGGGACCTAAGGACTTGAGCCGTCACCTGCTTGCTTCCGGGATGTGCATCCGTCAGCAGCTGGATTGGAAATGGAGGAGTTGGCTGGACTCAACCAGGCATACTGATGTTAGATGCAGGCATCTTAAAGGGAAACTTAACCACTGTGCCACACATGCACCCCTTCTAACTGTATTCTGCTAGAGACAATAAGGGTCATGTGCAGGGTCTGGGTGGGAGCATTTTGTCAGCGGCTGTGACTGCTCCAGGTGTTAGGTCAATCCCCCCAGGAGTCGTCACTAAGTGTTCACTGCCCAGCTGCCCCTCAGCTTTACCCAAAGTTCCCACCCTTCCCAACTGGGAATTAGGGAGCAAATATTGCTTGAGCCTATGGGTGGCTTCCTCTAACAGGAGGACAAGCAGAAGGCAAGGCAGAGATTTGCAGGTACCTGGTAACAGTGGCCTCTGGGGGAGCACTGAAAGGCAGGGGTGTGCAGAGAGGGCATGCAGGTGGAAGGACCTAGGTGGACTCATTCTCAGGCCTATCCCATGCTGATGGAGAGAACACGACAGATCCAGGTACTGAAATTGGGACTGGGAGCAGGTGCCACTTCTCATACACAGCTTAGGCAAAGGGACATCCCAAACTCAGGCAGGCTGAGGCGGAGATGCACATTTCATCTGTAGAAGGGATTGCCACCTCCAGTGGCAAGTTAAACTGGAGGACCTCTGCCATCCTTTGCCCAGTCATAGCATGCACAGAGTCCCCAGGACCTTTCTGTGAGCAACACAGTGTCCTGTCATTGCCACGGCCTTCTGGTCTCCTGAACGTTCAGTCCAGCTATAGCCTGGGAGGGCAAGGATGCACTTTAGATGAGGAAAAATCTCTATGAGACATAGTGAGCAAAAAAGTTCCCGGCTGTCTCAGAATCCCTGTTGAACTGGTGATACACACACACGCACTTACACATGGGACTTATCACAGAGTCCTGGGCCCTGGGAAAGAAGTACTCACGGGTTTGCTATTGTACCCACCCATCCAGTAACACACCCATCCAGTTCTAGGGACAACAGCAGCCTGGAGACCGCTGTCCCCTGAATGCTGCCCGAGACAGATTTCCTTGCCCTCCTAGCGGTGCAGGTGGCCTCACAGCACATGTCTGAGCATCTTCAGGGAAGGTCATGTGGTCTATTTGAAGCCACCAGGATCCATTTTGAGGTCCCCTCCCCTGCCATAACCCCTAGGAGATGTCTCTTCCTCAGGTGGAGTCCCATTTGTCTTCCTTCACCCAACCTGACCTCTGCCCTTGGGCTAACGCAGGAATGAATGTGTTCTCTGGGCCATGTGACAGCGCTGACATTGCTACCTCCTCAACTCTCAGGTCCTTTATTTCTCCAGCTAAACCTGTCAGGTCTGCAAATGTGTCTCATTGGCATGGCTTCAGACCCGCCCGCCGCCCACATGTCACCTTCTGGATTCTTTTCTTTTTTTTTACTTCACTAGTGTTCCTGATAGTTGCTGCCAGAACAGATAGCACCTATGGGCCCATCACTACTTGGTCTACATGCTAGACTTTTATTAATAGAATCTAGAATTATGAGTTTCACACCATTCAAGCAACTGTTATTGTTCATTAACTAAGACTGCCAGTATTTTAATTTAACACAGTATCATATGGTTCCAAAAACATGGGATGAATTCAGGGGTGAATGTTGTGGTGCAGCAGCTCAAGCTGCCACTGGAGACGTTCACATCTCACATCAGAGGCCCTGAGATCAAGTCTCAGTTCTGACACAGCATCTTGCTGATGTATGCCCCAAGAGAGGTAACAGGTGGATCTCCAACCCATGGCCATGGCGGGGTCCAGCCCCAGCTGTGTGGGCATGTGGGAATGAACCAGCAGATGGAAGAGCTCTTTACACACACATACAGTAAGTTATTATAAGTGCAAATGTGCCTCTCCCTTCCCTGCAAACAAGAAGAACCCACCTAAGATAAAAAGGGTCTAGAAAGGTTATGGGTGGGTGGCAGATGGAGCTCACCGACCCCAGAGGGGAGAGGCATGTCTGCACTGCCCCAGCATCTTACTGGCACATGAGGGCTCATCTTGGAAGCCAGGCCTGCTTTTGTCCCCTTACTCTCTTTTTGCTTGCCACTGCCTGCTGAGGCCAGGTCTCCCTCCAGCCCATTGGAAACTCATGATTGCAGGGTTGTTTTCTTTTTGTCTCTCTGCAGGTCATCTGAAGGAGGAACTCACCCAGCGACACATCCAGCAAGTAGCTCTAGGTAGGTACCAAATAGAGCCTGCAGGAAGAAGATGGGGAAGGCGAACCCCAACTACAAGATCATCCATGTTGCCCTGGGGGAGGTGAAGGCATGGGCTGCCATCAATGCAGCCGCTTTAGGGTGCTCCTCCTTCTTCGGGGGACCAGCTGCCCCAGTCAGGCTGTCCTCACCTGGAACTTCACCCTCCCAACCACTGTCCTTCACATCCCACCTGCTGGGTCCTGCCTTGAGCTTTCTAGAACCTCGGCCAATGCATCTTCACAGTTAACTGTTAATGATCAAAGCAGCCAGCCCCAGGGCACAACCTGAGGTGCATCTTCTCTTCACAAACCCTGCCAGAGGTAAGTGCATTGGCCAGGTGTGAGTGGCATGGCTGACACTTGTCCTAGCTCACTTTCTGTTGCTAATAACATAACCCTGCACCCCAAGTACATTTTAGAGAAAAGAAGCTTTTTGTGGTTGATAGTTCTGAAGGTCAGAGGTTGAAAAGCCTCATCAGGTGATGAGTTTCTGTGCTGGCAGAGTCTTGAGGCAATGCAGAACACACATGCGATGAAAAGCAGCGTGTGTGTGTGTGTGTGTGTGTGTGTGTGTGTGTGTGTGCGCCCTCTGTTCTCTCTATCTTCTTAGAAGGCCAGCAGAATGCAAGCAGGGCTGCACTAGAAGACCTTATCTAACCCCAATCACCACCTCTGAACACCACAGTCAGTTTAAGCCTGTGGACTCAATACCTCCTGACAGGGATTAAGTTCCAAATTCACTGACTCCATACTTATACTTTTACCCCCGTGCAGTTGACTGCCCAACCCCCATCAGCTGTGGACCCATTCCCATGCCTTCGTAATACAAATGCTGAACAAGACAGTCCTATTCTAAGTGGCCCTTGGCACCTTTTGAGCAGTGGACATCTGCGGAAACCACGCCCTTTGAGTCTGTGACCCAGAGAAAGTCATCCAGGAGAGTCTAGCTCCCAGGCAGGCAGGTGGAGCAGGCATTCCAGGCAGAACCACTCTGTTTTCTCACCAGCTGCCCAGAGACCGCACAGCTTCAGTAAAAAAAAAAATATATATATATATATATATATATATATATATATATATATATATATATATATATGTATCTCCTTTCCGATGTTGGGGCTCCCCACTGGGATGGCCTAGGCCTTACAGGGGAGAAACCTAGCATTGAGGGCCAGTGGTCGAGAAACGGAAGAGGGTCCCCAGTGCCCAGAGGGTGCCCCAGGTGGCCCTCGTAACTTGGATCTGCAAGAAGGTTGGTTAGCATCACTGATGAGAGTAATACAAAAATAGAACCTCTCTCCCTGGAAGCATTGCTAACGTGACCGTCTGGGCCTCTGAACTCTGCTCCAGGCTCAGTCCAGGAGGCTCCCTGGGAATGTGTCATCACCAGGGCCTCCTCCCCAGCCTCCCTGATGCAGATGCACTGGCAACAGTGATGGGGAAACACTCCCCCAACTACCCCACAAAGAACGTTCCCTCTCAGGCCCCAGAAGCTTTCAGAGCATGCTTCCAAACACACAGGCATGCTATGTACAACAGGTTGTACAGGCACAAACTGTAAGGGCAATAGGTGCTCTCTCCCCTCCACAACCAAGTACCCAGCCTTCCCAGGGCCGATCCAGCCAGCCAGGGCAGGCCTTCCCTCCCCCAGCTTCCCTGGCTATCTGTTGTCAGATGCAAGTTTGGGCCCTGGTCCCTCTGTTCCTCTCTCTGGGAGTTTCTCCTGATTCGTAGCAGGTGTGGTGTTCAGCCAGGGACCAGCTTTCCCTGAAGTCCTCAGCCAACTTCAAACACAAAACACTCTGGCTGGAAGTCTAATTAAGAGCATCTGAAACACCTATTTATTTCAAAAGCGTGTCACCCCAATTAGACAGGAAGTATTAACATCACCACTTGGAGATAAAATGCCAGGCGGGCCCCCAGGCCCCTCAGGAGGTATCTGCAGGCATTTAGGAATGCTGGCACGCATGCCCCCCACACTGCTAGAGCAGTATGCAGAACCAGTATGTATGTATCTAGACTGCATGTAGAACCAAGGCCTGCCCTACCCGCAACCTGCAGGCTGGCCCAGGCTGGGGCTTGCCGCTGTCCCAGATGTGGGTTGCGGAGGGGAGGGAGTGAAGCAGGAGCTGATATGCCCTGTCCTTGCCTGGATGCCTGCCTGGCACTGTGTCCTCCTCTCTCCTCCCTGTGTGCTCTGCTTCCCCTGTGTGCTCCTCTATCTCTGCTTCCATGGTTGCGGCTTGCCCTTGTTACTGTCTCCTTTGCCTACCTAGTCCCAAATCCCACGCAATGCAGTGCAGGTTTGCAGGAGCAAGAAGGAGGAGAGGCAGTGGAGGCAAAAGGTCCAAGTGAGCAGGAGAGGTTTGTTTGTGTGTGTTGCCTGGGAATGTGACTCTGGGTGTCCCAAGGCATTGGCCTGAAGGTCACCTCCCATCCCAGGGGAGCCACGATTAAGCCTATGACAGGAAAGGCCTCTCTTGGGAGCGACTTTTGCCTGGTGGGAGATGTTCAGAAGCCAGCTTTGTCCTAGCAGCCCTGGTGAATCCTTCAGGAATCTGGGGAATTGTTACTAAACACCCGTGTTAGGGGAATGACATTGTATAAGCTTGCAGTGAATTACACCATAAAACAAAATTTACAAATCCTCAAAACTCATCACTTCCTGATGACTTCACTGTGTTGTTCTGGAATCTTTGCTCCTGAAGTTTGTCATGCCCCATACCCATATGGAAGAGACACTCCACCATGCTGTGCCATGTGCACGTTCCCCACATCCACACATTCAGGGTGCAGCCACATACCCACAGTGAGTGACATCACACTGCCAGCTCGCCATGGGCCATTCACGCCAAGAAAACCAACAAACGCAGCAGATCAGTACATTTTTATTTTCCAGGATCACCTGGTAGATGTTGACCACCATACCACTGGCACACCAGAATCCTTTTCACCAAGATCATGCATGTATATTCTCTGTGTGTGTCGTGCTCCCTCCCCAGGCTGAAATACAGAGTCTGGTTTTCTCTTTATTTCCCACCCACCCAAGACACACCAACAATCATACATTTCTACCAGACCAGAATCCTTTTGAAAACCAGCAGGCAGGAAAACCAGTAAAGCCAGAGATGAGATAGGGAAATTCTGGGTCCCAGGGAGTTCCCAGGAAGTGACGGCCAGAGCTGGGAGTGGGAGCACCCTCCAAGAGGAGCTACAGTGACCAGTTCTAAGGATGACCTCAACAAACAGAAGTTACTGGTGGACTTGGAGGGGGACTCACTTCCACACACTGTTTGGGGTGATAAAATAAGGCTATTTCTTTTACTAAATATTTATTTGAAAAGCACACTTACAGGGGGAGGGAGGCAGGGATGGAGGGAGAGAGAGAGACAGAGAGAGAAAATCTTCCATGCATTGATTCACTCCCCAAATGGCTGCACCAGCCATAGCTGGGCCAAGCTGAAGCCAAGAGCCTAAAACTCCATCCAATACTCCCATGTGGGTGGCAGGGGCTTTTCCAGGGGCCTTTGTAGGGTGGCTGCATCTGAAGTGGAGCAGCCAAGACTAGAACCAGCACTCCTATGGGATGCCAGTGTCACAGGTAACAGTTTAAGGCACTACGCCACAATCCTGGCACCAACCATGTTATTTATATACTAGACATCATTGTCAAGTCATGCTGATTTAACCAGGTGCAGCCAGCTGGGCTGAGGCTGAGGCTGACCACTCTGAGGGTACCATCCACCCTAAATGGCACAGGATGGTAGATCATGCCGATGGAGCTCACCAGCCAGCGTTTCTGAGTGCTCTACACTGTGCCTGGTAGGATTTTGATTCTTCTGCACACACTTCCGTAATGTGCACAAAATCCTCATGAGGGAAAGGCTGCTGCCAGCCTCGCTCTCTGGCAAAAGCCCCCAAGAGGTTCTGTGAACTATCTCACTTTGCTCAGCCTGGCTCTGAGCCCATGCTCTGGGTACCACAGTACTGCACTGCCCTCAGCCCCCTGCCCGGAATCCTGGAGAAGTGCACAGAAGGGCACACACCCAAGGCCTGCCCTCCAAGAGCCTCCAGTCCAACCAGGAAGAGTGGACAGACTTGGAAAGTAGCAACTCCTTTTACAACTTCAGATCCAGATCTGTTTGTTCTTCCATCCACGGTCCCCTTCCTGCAGGGACTACAGCTACTTCAACCTCGACCTCCCTCCAATGAAGCCTCCCTGACCTCTTCTCCCTAAGTCGGCTTTGCTTCTAGCTCCCTGCTTCCCTGGTAGATTGTGTTGCAATCGAACCCCTCATACAGCGATCCTCCATCCTAATGTGAGAGTGAAAGCTGAGTGCCATCAGGTTGACCTCTGTAAGCC
This sequence comes from Ochotona curzoniae, assembly GCF_017591425.1. Classification (NCBI taxonomy): domain Eukaryota; kingdom Metazoa; phylum Chordata; class Mammalia; order Lagomorpha; family Ochotonidae; genus Ochotona; species Ochotona curzoniae. The sequence goes on along the minus strand of NW_024466004.1, from coordinate 5,098,933 downwards.
CCAGCAGCTGGCACCAGCACCCAGCGGGCCAACTCCACGGCCATGCAAAGGCTGCCCCAGATGCCTTCCAGACGCACACATCTCGCAAAGGTGCAGCAAGACGTCAGACGTAAATAAAAGAAAGCCCATCGGAAAGAAGGAGTGAGTGCTTCTGGACCCCACAGCCAAACAAATTACAACACACAGGCAATAAATCTGGTGTGTGTCTGTCTCACCACTCTGCAAAAGGAGAAGGACCCAGAGCCACACAGTTTTCATTTTCTGACAGCAGGAAGCACACTAACTAATTTATCTGAAGAAATAGAATTTCTTCCTGGAACTAAACACAAGCCAGAATTTATCGCGTGAATCCTGCTGTAAAGGACACTGAGTGATGTCTTCAGCCGCAGTTTTACAGGAAACACCGAAGTGTTGTTCAACCAGATGATTCTTGTATCGACCCTCCATAAAAGCTACAGGCCTGACGTTCAAGCGTAACTCACCGAGCACATCTGTGCGAGCAGCCAAGACAGTATGACCCAGGTCCTCTGTTCCCCTTTGGTCCCACAAAACAGGGATCTAAGAAGCAAAACCCGCTCTGGGACTGTGGGCCACTGCCTCCTCTCTCCAAATGCCTCTGGTTCAAGTTTATAAGATGCATCCCACCATCAAGAACAAGAAGTACGAGGAAATATGTCTAAGACATCAGAGCATTAGGAGCTTCATAGAAGGAGTGGCCTTCCCTGGAAATGTCACCAAGGGCACAGGCCTGGGCTGGGTGTTGAGGAGCGGGCATAACCAGAGAAGAGAGGGGAGTGGTTGGGATGTGCATTGTGGTGGAGTGGGCGCACATATGATATGTGCTGTGGTGATATGCTATGTGTGTGACACATTGTAGGGGACATGTATATATGGTATCTAGCATGTGAGTGGTATGGGTATTGTGTGTGTGTGTAGAATGACTCATGGGGGTTCAATTTGAAGGAGTTGGGGACAAAGTTCAGCAACAAGATGGGCCAGCATGTGGAGGCCCTTGAATCTGAGCTTTCATCCGACAAGGCAGCAGAGTCACTGGACACATTTGGACAATGAAGTCTTAGGGGAGGCAAGCCACAGCACTCGCTCGGCTTGATGAGCACCTGCTCACCGACTGCTGCATGCATGCATCACCTACAGCAGCAGACTCCTTGCACCAGCACCCAGCTTTGCCCTCAGGTTTGGGCTTTCAGCTGAGGACCCTCGGGTTCTCCTGACTGTGAGTGAAACTGCCACGGACATCACCCAGTTAGATCTGGGATCAACCCTGGGGGTCTCCCAGCCGATCCCATGCCATGTGAGCCAACCTGGGCCCTTGGGGTTAAATGATCAAGTGATCACTTCCCTTGAGAAGCTCACAGAGGTATCCAGCTCAAGCAGTGCCCATCTTGCTCCACCTTTGCTCCTTGACCCAGTGTCTGTGGAAGCCTATCCTACAGGAGTGTGCTATGTCCTCTTATAGGTATGTTTCAGGTCCTGGCATAGAAGAAAGGCTGGAGCACTAACAGCAATTCATGTGTAAAACAAGGAAACATGCACTGACGTGAGCCTGGCAGGTCCCACGTGGCGCCTGGTGTTGTGCACCACAAACTACACACCTCCTGGGACCCAGCCTCTCCTTGCCATCGCCTCTCATCAACCACGGGCTCTGAAGGAAGGCAGACAAAGCCTCAGGGGAAGAGGGTTCTCTGTTGCCCTGGCGCTCTCCGGGTTTCAGCCTCGGAGCGGCTCTGTCTCTGGAACGGAATTGCCACAGCGACCTCTGGTGGCAATGCTGTTGCTGTCAGTGGGGGCTGCAGCTGCTGGTGGTGCCACCTTCGCCCGTGCAGGACAAATGTGAGGAAGCAGGAATCTTGACCAGCTTTTTGTAATTCTGCACTTAGGGACAACTCCTGCGAGGCAGCAGGAGGCTTTGCTTGCTGCCCATTGCCCCCCACCTTGCCCAGGTTTCCCTGAGCACCTGGCAAGATGGGGTATGTAACACCTGGACTGCCAGGGGCGGAGACAGAGCTAAAGGGGCCCTCTCCGCAGCCTCTAGCCAAGTGGTTTGCAAAGTGGACTATGCCTTGGCATAGCAAGGTGAGTGGAAGACAGTCAGCAGGCCAGCACGAGGGCCCCAGGATCTCTCTCAACTCCCTCAACCAGTGTGCAAAAACTGAACTCTGTGTGTGTAAAAGAAACTCACAGCTTTTTAAGAGATTTTAAAAAATGATTTATTTGAAAGACAGAGTGAGAGAGGAAGAGACCAAAAGAGGGAGAGACTGAAAGCAAGAGATCATCTTTCTGCTGATTCACTCCCCATGTGGCTGCAATAACCAGATCTAGTCCACACTGAAGCCAGGAGCTGGGGGAATTCTGTCTGGGTCACCCAGGTGGGCAGTAAGGATCTGAGCACCTGGGCCTTCTTCCACTGTTTCCCAGGCACATGAGCAGGAACCTGAAAGAAAGCTGAGCAGCCAGGACGCACATCAGAGCTCGCATGAGCTGCTAGTGTCACAGACAGTGACTTAACTTGCTCTGCCACAACACCAGCCCTGGAGCCATAGATTTTAACATGCCTTTCTCTCTTGAGAGCTATGGTTGTGCTTAAAACATTTCCAAAAGGAGCCCTTCTCCAGGGCTGTCCCAGGTCCCTCTGGCTTCACCTAGAGCTATGCATAAACATCCATGAAGGGACTTTCCCACTGGACAGTGAGTGTCCCACTCTGGGCACAGTGACTGGCACACAACAGGCCTTCTGGGCATGACTGTGAATAAAGCAATGAGATCCGGGGGGTCACTGACTGCCTTAGGTGTGCCTAAGCGGTGAAGGAGCTGTGTGCCTGGGATCCATCAGCTGCAAAGTGAGTTAGTTGGGCCAAGTGATGTCCTAACACTTGCTGAATGGGCAGATGGATTGTCTAACCCTTGTCAGCTCTCCAGGGACCACTGAGATGACCTGTGTGAATGCAGACTCCCCTGGGATACACAGGAAAGCCTCATTCCTTTGAGCCCTCGACCACCCAGGATCTTATTAGCACTTGTCAAAGCCATTCTTTTCATCATCCAGATGTGTAGAAATCGCAGGTGCCACTCGGAGCAAGTTGGGCATTTAGGAAATGTATCAAGGACAAAATCCCAAGCCCTTAACTTCATCTCGTAGATTAGAATAGACTGGTCAGCCCCTCCTTCTGTCCTGTCTTTCCTTTATACTTGATGAGAATCACTATTGGTGTTTGACAAATCAAGGCCTGAGGAAGGTCCTGGTGTTTCCTGGGAATAGTCTGTGGCATACGCAATGATCTGCATGAATTGTTTCCCATGTCTCCAGAGAAGGAGACATGATGAGTTTAGGCAAGCTCTATCAAAGGGAAGATCCAAGTGACAGGTGCCGTGTGTTCTGAGGAACCAACACAAGGCTTGCGGCGGTGTTGTGGAAGCTCCGCTGACTGTTGGGAAAAGCTTGAGGAAGCTGTTAAGGGCAAGAGCCTGCCTCAGGTGTACCAGGCCAGAGTGCACGTCCAAGGCAAACCATGGGCAGGTGCCACCCGGAAAGCAGAGCGGAACAGGTTCCTTTCCAGACAGAAGCACTGAGAAGCAAGAAGGGAATGACATACTTAAAGTCCCTGCACAGTCATTCGGGGATGATTCTAGAAATATCAGGAAAAGCTGAAGACAGGCAATCCCTGTGCCCTAGCAATCCCATTCCCAGGAACACCTGGCCAAGAAAGCGTCACACACACGCCCAAAGAGGTGCTCATCACAGAAGCTGTTGCTCTCCTAGTCGGAGTCACACAAACAAGCACAAGGGAAGGAGCAGACAGGCCTGCGGCCCCAGCAGGTGGCGGATACAAGAGCTCCAGCTGTGCTGTGGTCACGCAGAACACCACCGACTATCGAACGGGAGTCTACCAGATCTCCATGCAGCCCGGTGAACTCCTGTAAACGCCACAGCGGTGACAGAAAGGATGAAACGATCCTCGGTGACTGGCGTGATGCCATTCACGCAAAGCCCCACAACTTCAAGGCTATGTAATAAAAAAAAAGAGTGTGAAAGTCTCTCACATTCTCGATGTGCAACATCACATCTTCACAAAGATGCTAAATATATGTGTAGTTCAGGTAGACAGTTCAACAAATATTTACACGGGGAACCAATATGTCACCTCCTCTTGGACCAAGAAATAGCTCTGTCATGTTTAAGGGATGTTAGCGATAGAATGAGACTATAAAACAAAACGGAAAGGTGACCTACCATCAGGGCAGCATTCCCCATGTGGAAGAACTGTGTATCATCGCCCGTTCTTAGCAGCAGTGAGGACACCCCTTGGGATGCTCACTCACAACAGAATGACTAGGCTTGAGTTCCTGCACAGCTTCCCACCCCAGTTTCCTGGTAATGCACACCCCAAAAGGGAGCTGCGATGGCTCAAGTGCTGGAGTCCCCCGCCACCCATGTGGGAGACTCAGACTGAACTCCTGGCTCCTGGCTTTGGCCTGGCCCAACCCGGGAGACTGCGGGCACTTAGAGGGTGAACCAGTAAATGGTAAAGTGCTCTGTCTCTCTCTGCCTTCTTCTGATTCTTTGCCTTTCAAATAGAATCTTTTTTTTTTTTAAAGATTTATTTTTATTATTTTTTCATTGGAAAGGCGGATATACAGAGAGGAGAGACAGAGAGGAAGATCTTCCGTCCAATGATTCACTCCCCAAGTGAGCACAACGGGCCGATACTATGCCGGTCCGAAGCCAGGAGCCTCTTCCGGGTCTCCCGCGCGGGTGCAGGTTCCCAAAGCTTTGGGCTGTCCTCTGCTGCTTTCCCAGGCCACAGGCAGGGAGCTGGAAGGGAAGCGGGGCTGCCGGGATTAGAACCGGCGCCCATATGGGATCCCGGGCGTGCAAGGCGAGGACGTTTAACCACTTGCGTCACCGCGCCGGGCCCCAAATAGAATCTTTAAAAAGAATTTATTTTTTAAGATTTGTCGGATTTTTATTAGAAAGTCAGATCTGCAGAGAGGAGGAAAGACAGAGAGGAAGAACTTCCATCTGTTGATTCACTCCCCAAGTGGCCCCAATAGCTGAGCTGAGCCGATCTGAAGCCAGGAGCCAGGAGCCTCTTCCAGGTCTCCCACCCGGGTGTAGGGTCCCAAGGCTTTGGGCTGTCCTCAACTGCTTTCTCAGGCCACAGGCAGGGAGCTGGATGGGAAGCAGGGCTGCCAAGATTAGAACCAGTGCCCATATGGGATCCCCGTGTGTGCAAGGTGAGGACTTTAGCTGCTAGGCTACCATGACAAGCCCAAAGAGAGTTAATTAAAAAAAAAAAAAAAAAAAAAAGTAAAACTAAAACAACTGTGGGAAATGATTTAGATGGAAGTTTTTAAAATACAGAGATGGTGGAGGGTGTTACTGCTGTCATTTTCTGAACCTCTCAGGGTCTATAATGACATAATAATTCTCAGAAGTCGGTGGCGCAGTCAATATCAAGGATTCAGAGAGCAAACAGAAATCACTGCTTTGTGGATTCTTCGTGCTGAAGAGTGGCAGAAAATATGGATCCCCGTTCAGTTTGGATTCATCTCGGTTCTCCCCACTACCACCTGCAACGGGGTCATTTGCCTTGAAGCTGCTAACCGAACCCTTCCTTCCACCCCACCTCCCTTTTCCCCTGTGCTTCCTGGTGGGGACACACGCACTGCAGAGAGCTCCCTGGCCTTGTGGAGGGATGTGAGGCTGGGCTGGTGGGGGTTGCTTGTTTGTGCCCCTAAATCCTCACAGATGGGATAATTTTTCCTCTACAATCCACCTAGAAACTGAGCAACCTCCTACATAGCTCAGTTGTCACCCCTTGTCAATCACAAACAACACAAACAGCAACAAAACATGGCAGCATGACAGCGGCCCCAGTCGTCCAACGTTCACTGAAAGATGAGACTTCCCTCCCTTCCTCCAGCTAAAGCCACCTGTCAGAAGGAAAGGGACATGGTTCTCAGCTCCTCTCCCTCTAACTCACTTCCGCTGTTTACCTGCCAAGAGGTAGTCCCCCCAGAAGGGGTTGGGCAATAGGAGGAACAGAGGATGAGCCACTGGGTACAGTTGCACCTGACTGATGCTGCTGGGACGAGGCCTTGGACCCTTGAGGCCTAGTGGATCTTCAAGGCTGAGTATCCTTGCTTATTATGGCCCTTCTACAGGCCTCTAGCGGTGCCTCACTGGGCAAGACCCCAACCACAGCACATGCACCTCTCTCAGACACTCGTCCATCCACTTTGAGCAGGAAGCAGATAACAGCATACAAATTAGGTGCTAGGAAGAGAAATGAATAAAGGGCCCATTTGCCAAGATGTGAGCAGAATATACTGAAAAAGGGTACAGCCCAGAAATATAATAGTAGCAAGACAGGAAGCATCACTGACCCTAGGCCAAAGGCGCAAGAGAGTGAGCTATCCTTGGCACATGGAGACAGATGGACTATGTAGAAAGGCCCCGGCCGCGTGACAGGGGCTGTGGCCTCCAGTCAAGTCAGGGCTCTGGGTTATGGGTCCCTGCTGCAGAGATGTCTTGGGGAAGAAATACTTGGCTTCCTTCTGTTCTCACCCTGCAGCTGCTTGCCAGTGTGTGCCGGTCGCTGAGCCCAGGCAGAAGGCCACGGGCAAGGAAGGCCATCACTGTACTAGCTGGCCTCCTTGGAGGGTGGAGAGCAGAAGGGGGTGACAGAGGGTGGGAGAAGGATTCAAGGGAGCTTTTACATCTTTTATTTGTTTATTATTATTATTATTCATCTGGAAGAAAAAGGGAGGATCCATTTGCTGGTCCACCGCACCCCAAATGCCCCCAGCAGCCAGAGCTGGGCCAGGCACTGAAGCTAGGAGTGAGGACCTCAATCCAGGCCACTTGAAGCCATCACTGCTACCTCCCAGAGTCACATCAGCAGGAAGCTAGAGTCAGGAGCCCAAATCTGGGTGCCAAACCTCTGCCCTCCAATTCAGGACCTGGGTGTCCTAAACTGGCTTCTGAGCTGCCAGACGGAACACCTACCCCAGGCCTGCTGGAGGAGCTGAGCAGAGGTCCTGGAAAATCACTTTGTGCATCTCTGCCCTACCCCAAACCCAGGAGCACCAAGGTAGCTTCAAGCTCAGGACAGCAGTGTTTCCACCTCAGGCATCACAGGTCACACAAAGCAGGGCCTCTCCCTGCCCAGGGGGCTGGTTGCTGAACACTTAGCAGCACACCACCGTTCCACGGCCCCTCCCAGGTTGGGTCCATGGCTAGATTGGGTTGGGAACAGGCAACACAGCAGCAGAGCAGCTCGGCCCTCCTCACCCCTGCCCCCCAGCAAGTCTCAGGGGATCCTCCACAAGCTGCTGGAGGCTCTCCCAAGCTCCTCCCTGCCTCTAAGGAAGGAAGGAGACACACACACACACACACACACACACACACACACGCCTCCCCCTACCCCACCCCAAGGTGGGTGAGGTGGGCTCAAAACCAACTGTTCATTCTCTTTTAAGAAAATGCTCTCCAAACATTTGTCTTGGCCCTATCCTGAAACTGATGCCAACCTTTTGCTGGCCTGGCCAACTCATGCCATCTAACTTGGAAAGAGTGCCCAATTCCACCGTCTGTGTCAGAACTCACTCTCAATTCCAAGACATGATGGCAATCATTGCTGAATGAACAGACCGATTCACACACGGATGAGTTGTAGAGAGATTTCCCCAAAAGGACAGGAGGATGGCCTTACTGAGCACCCTCCACTCAATCCCTCAACACCCAGAAATACATCACCAATAAACCCATGAGATTTGACCAAACCCCACCAGTCACCCTCACGAGGTGTCTCTACAGCTAGATGTGTCCCAAGCACATGCAACACTGGTGGAGTCCAGCTGATAAAGGTTGAGGGGGGGCGCAGTTTCAGGGTTGCCGAGGCTCCTGCTGCTGACTCCCTGTGAAAAGCCACTGAGATCTAGGCTGGTGGCCACCACCAGTCAGTGAGGCTGTGCCACAGGCAAAGTGAGAAAGTCAGGGTGGGTTAGAGAGCAGGCAGGTACAGTCTGTACACAGTGGCAGGAGGGGAGCAAGGGACCTCAGCCTGGGAAAGAGGGAGGGTCCATGGGTCAGCTCCAGAGCTCGAGGGACCCGGAGTTGCTCAGAAAAGGGGGGAGTGAGAGGAAAAGGAGACAGTGCCTATTGCAACAGATATGAACATGAAGGGAATCAGCCCCAAGCTCGAGCGGCTCATCCAGATAGAACTGTCTTTACCATGTATGGAGTGAGTGTTCAAGGTCTCTCTTCCACTCATGACTAGCGCTCATGCTGCCTCTCTGCCTGTTGGTCACCCCCTCCACTGGAAACAAGACCCTGAGTGAGAGAAACCGCCATCACTGGTTCAGACCCGCAAAAAACCTGGCTGGTCCCGGCTGGAGGCAGGAGCTCAGAACTCGGTCTGATTCTCCCATATGGGTAGCAGGAACCCAACTACTGGAGTCCCCACCTCCCCGCCTCCCAGGATGCACATTTAGCAGGAAGCTAGAATAAGAAACAAAGCTAAGACTGGCATCCACTCATTGGGCTGTGGGATTGGGTGTCCTAAGCTGTGTCTTCACCTCCATGCACTCTCAGCAGCCATCCTCTGGGCTGTGTTCTGCTCTGAGCATGGCCAGGGAGATGGGCCAGACAAGCTCTGGGGATTCCAGGGCTGAACTTGAAGATGCCAGGCCCCAGTGCAGGGAGCAATTCCTCAGACACAGCAGGCCAGCTGCAGGTGCCATGTGGGACTAGGGCACAGAGTATGGGCAGTCAGTGGGTCAAGGGCAGGCCTCTCAGGCCAGCTGCCCCCCGACCCCACCCCGGGCACAGCCCAGGGCTTTCCCTCAGCTGCAGCCCCAGACCTGAAAGGCATTTGTGGAAGAGGGCCTGGCCTTCAAAGACCATGGACAGGTCACTCCAGGCGGACTCCAGCACTCTGCCCCATGGCTTCCATCGTGCACCAGGGGCAAATGCTGTAGACCAGGAGTTACAATCTCTAAGCTCTATGCTACTGTGGTGTGGCCCTCTCAGAGCCCAGGCTACCTGTCTGGAGGGGGAAAGGGGAGGTGAGATTCCTGATCCCTGTGGCAACTATGCGCCCCGTACTATTCAGGTTTCGTTGGGCTCCTACAGGGGCCAAGTGCAGACAGTCCAGCCATATGCAGAATATGTCTTCCTTGTCTCTGCTTTTGCCCCTTATCATAGTGCCTCCCTGTAGTCAGGAGGGCTGGCAGGGGTGTAGGGCCATGCCGGCTGCCACACATGGTGCCTATGCAGACTTCTGCAGGCCCTGCGTCTCAGTAACTCCTACACATAGTTCTTGGCAGTGGACTGGAAGGCTGAAACTACAATTCTTAGGGGAGGGGGTGTGCATCCTCAGCCATGGTGGGGGTGGGAGGAGCCTGCTGGCAAGTTCAAGCTTTGCAGCTCTGGAGGAGGGCCTGGCTGTCTCTGCACTTCCCCAAGCTCCTTAAGTGATGCTCATGGCATCCCCGGTTGAGAGTCACCGAACCAAAGAGATGAGATTCTGCACACTTCACACATTGGATGACTCTGTGTGTGTGTGTGTGTGTGTGTGTGTGTGTGTGTGTGTGTGTGTGTGTGACAGAGAGAGCGTGCGCATGGAAAGTGGGAGGAGCAGTCACAGGAATGCTTGTAGCTGTAGCCACGGCTGCAGGAGTGGCTCGGGGGTCCTGACTTGGCCTTCCCAGCAGGAGCCCTCCTGTGCTTGCACGGCCCACAGCCCAGAGACAAGGTTGTCCTGGGACCGTGCCTGCCCTCAGCTTGAAGCCCCAGTGGCTCTCCACTCACTCCTGCTGTGACATACAGGCCCGCAGGAGCCAAGAGGAGGCAAAGCCCTTCTCTTGTTTTTGGTTGCCTCGGAGCCAGCTGTTTCCACGGATTAACAGGGACTCCCACAGGCCAGCCAGGACCGTGTCCTCCAGTGCTGTCCGCACCACAATCCTGCCTCAGTCAGGTGACTGCAGGTTGGTCCTGCCCCCTGGCCCGAGGTCCAGGGCAGCCGTGGCCTACAAAGTCCCAAATGTCCTTCCATTCCTCCCTCCCCCTCTGCTCCTGCTCAGCGCCTCTTGTCTGGCTCCATGGGAGCGCCCAGGCCTCCCTCTCTCCAGAGGGGCCTGAGAAGCCAAGTCTGGCAGCCAGCGCCGGCCTCCTGCTGGGCTACAATGCACTTCTCTAAGCAGACATCACCTCTGGCCACAGAACCACTGAGGTTGTCATGACGACCCTAGGGGAATTCATGTCCCCAAGGATATGCTGTGCCCTCATGGCCACCCCACCCCCAGGCATCCCCTGCTCCAGCCTCCTTTCCCACATCCCTGCACCAGGCTGGCGCATCCTGGCGCCACTCACATTGACCGTTCCTAAAGCAGCTTTGTCTCGATGAGAAAAGAACTGTGTGACTGAGCTGCCCAGAGGAAAGCACTTATCATGCTATTCTTCTGTTTGGAACCCGCCAGCCTCTGAGTCCTCGCTAAGGCCCACAAGTTCCTACTGTTCCCGCCTCAGTTCCCCCATCCTTTGCCCTCACTGCCCCTTCCCACATCAGCCACCCCAACAATGACCCTGTCACTATTCCTCAGGTGCACAAGCCCCTGCCATCATTCACTCTGCACCCTGCTTTCTGCACGCTGGTCCCCTCCTTTCCCTCTGGTCCCCTCCCCTGACCTGACCGCACTACCTCATACAACAGCCTAACACCTTATCCATCTTCATCTTTCCTCATAGTAGCTTCTGACCTCTGGCATCACATCGGAGACCCCGTTTTTCTGCTGGGTTCATGTCAGAGGTTCAGGGAGCCCTGGGGCGGGGGGTGACAAGAAGCAGGGTCAGGGGCTCCCCATCGCTGGGACACTTTGGGCAGAAAGCAGAATGTGATAATCTCAGCGCTTGAACATGGATTTGAACTACACAGATCCACTGTGACACAGATTGGTTTTGTTTTGGGGAATCTGTAGCAATATGAAAAACAACAAGACGAGAGGTGACCCTGTAGCCTAGAAATACTGAAAGCAATTAAGCAAAAGCCAGGGGCCTGGTGCTGCTCCAGGTCTCCTGCATGGGTGCAGGGAGGCAAGCATTCAGCCTACCTTCTGTTGCTTGCCTGCGTATGTTAGTTAACATGCTGGATCCAAAGTGGTGCAGCCAGGACACAGACCCACACCCATATGGGACGCTGGTGTCACAGGCGGTGGGTTTACTTGCTATGCTACCATGCTGCCCCAGAGATGCAGTGTTGAACCACAGCTGAGGAAAGCTAGCTGGCACTTGCACGGCGGCTGTAGGAGTCCCAGAGCCACCTCCTACTATTGCTGCAGAATCAAAACTTGTGCCTGGGTCTCTCACTGTGCAGGACCTAGATGCCCCTCTCCACTTGCTGTTCAGGGGTTACCTGTAAAGGGAATTTTTTTTAAAATCCAAGCCCCCTTAAGAACAAGTTTGGATGTGTACCTGGTTCCTAAAGTCACCATCATGACTCAGACAAGTGCACGCCCTGGACCACAGCGTCCTTAAGGGTAAAGTAGGACTTTACCCACTTAGCTCAAACAATGACTCGGAGGAGGAGTGAGCCTGATTCTGCCCATAAAGAGCTTGGGCTGTAGCCCCCAACCTGGAGTCCAGAGCAGGGCTGTGATGTCCCAGGGTCTCCCGTGGGCCTGGGAAGTGCATCACAGCTACACAGAAACTGTTGGGGGAACCAACAGGTCCCACACCCCAGGCTGGGGAAGGACCAAGTCCAGACCGGCAACACAAACACTCTGGGAGCAGGCTGGTTGGTGTCTGTGGGAGCAGCGGAAGCAGGGTTCAGTTCTTCCCCACGCCCTGCCAGGGTCCTCAGTCCCAAGTGCTGATCAGGCGGTCCAGCCACAGCTGCGGGACAAAGAGGAGGGAGAGTAATTCTAGAAGCACCCTCTCTGGTGCTCAGTGAGTGAAGGATGCCCTCCTGTGGCCCCCGGCTTCCCTTTCCTGCTGGGATGCACTTGAACTCTATCTCACCCAAACATCACACCCTTCCTTCTGCCTGACTTCTCCCCCAAGTTACCTACCAGCACCCTCCTTCCCACAGGCATCTCAGAGCACACAGCCGCACCCACGGCGTCAGATCCACGGGAAGAGAAGCTGCGATCCCAGCTGGAGGAGGAGAAGACAAGGTACCCTTCCTACGGGCCAGGCACAGCTGGGCCTCGACCTCCAGGAGCTGTCAAGGGCAGGGTAGAGAGGCCAACCCCCAACCCAGAGCCCTGAACTACTCAGGGAGGTGGGTCCAGCGGCTGGGTCCTAAAACCATGCGAAATGAGCAGGCCCCAGGAAGTGTGAGTGAGGGCAGGCCTAACACAACCAAGGCCAAGTCAGCCCAGGAAGTAGTTGGTGTTGTCTGCTGCTGCCACCCGGTGGAGTCCAGAGGTATGACCATGGGGAGGCCCTCACCTTTCCAGTCCTGATCTCTATGTGGTTTCCTAGTCCTGGTCCCCAGGGGCAGGCGAGGGGAGAGAGCTGTTCACTGCCAAGCTTCTGCAACACAGGCCCTGCTCCCTTTCAGCCCTCCCTGTGTGCTACTGCAAGACAGCCATATGCTGCAGGCATTGGGCACAGTGGCTGGGATGCGGCTCTGACACCTAAATAGCAGTGCCAGCTGGAGTCCAAGCCACACTTTCAAGTCTGCCTTCCTGGTGAGTTGATGAGGCAGACCCTGGACACAGTAGGTGATGTTTTGAGTACTTGGGTCCCTGCCATCCAAATGGGAAACCTGGGTAGAGTTCCTGGCTCTGTGCTTCAGCCTGGCACAGCCCCTGGCTGTTAGAGGCTTTCAGAGAGTGAACCAGCACATGGAAGATCTCTCTCACCTTGCACTGTCTCTGTCATTCTGCTTGCCAAGTACATGATCACCATAAACAAACATTTGAAGAGGAAAAAGACAGGAGTACCGAGTCTTGTGATTCCACGGCAGGTATAAAGCCATGTTCACGCGCCTGAAAGCCCTGAAGGTGGAGATCGAGCACCTGCAGCTGCTCATGGACAAAGCCAAGGTGAAGCTGCAGAAAGAGTTTGAAGTCTGGTGGGCAGAGGAAGCCACCCAACTGCAGGTACAGGGCAGGGCAGGGGCAGGTACGGGGCAGGGCAGAGCAGGGGCAGGGGAGGGGCAGGGCAGGGACAGGTGCAGGGTAGGGCAGGGCAGGGCAGGGCAGGGACAGGTGCAGGGCAGGGGAGGGGCAGGGGCAGGTGAAGAGCAGATGCAGGGCAAGGCAGGGGCAAGGGAGGGGCAAGGCAGGGTAGGGGCAGGGCAGGGACAGGTGCAGGGTAGGGGCAGGTACGGGGCAGGGCAGAGCAGGGGCAGGGGAGGGGCAGGGCAGGGGCAGGTGCAGGGCAGAGCAGGGCAGGGCAGGGCAGGGGCAGGGCAAGGCCGGCAGGGCTTCAAGGAGGAGGATACTTCAGAAGGCTCAGAGAAATGATTTGAAAAACAGTGAGTTTTCTTTGGTACCAAAAAAAAAAAATTGGAAACTCACATATGTGTGGGGTCTGCAAAAAAAAAATCATGGAAGAGGCATATTATGAAAATACTACATGGGTTAAAAAACAAACAAAACCCTCGCAGCGCCTTTTGCCGCTGAAGAAATGTGCCCAGGACTCTCTCATGTCCACAGACCCAGGCTAACGCTCTGGTACTTCCTGGGCCAACAGGTAGATTCTCCAGGGGCGAGTTCACTTGACCACGTAAAGCCGTATCCCCACACGTCCGAATCCAAGCATGAGCAGCCCCACCTTCCCTCTGCTGCTGCCAGGTAAGCCGGGGTGCCCAAAAGGGGTTCCACCCACTCCTGCTGCCTCAGTGTGTGTCCCAGATGAAGGGCCCCTTGTGTTGTTGTATTAGGACTACACCAGGAGCTCGTGAGCTCAGTGGGGTGCCGACCCCTCGGCCCCTCATGCTGGCAGCCAACAGACTACTGCCATGGGATTCAAAAAAGGAAGTTGACACCCTGGAATCAGAAGAAGGGGCCGTATGGGAGACTAGGGAGGGGGTTAAAGTGACACAGGAGATAGGTACCCCACCAGGGTACAGGGAACAACTGTGAGGGACTGTGTCCTAGCAAGGGCCAGATAAGCTATGGGAGCCTTCCCAAGCCCACCACAAGGTCGCCCACCATCCCTAAGTGATGGGACGGCCCAGCAGGGACCCTTCATCCCTGTCCAATCATACAGTGGAACCCGCGGCTCAGGGCTCCATCACTCCCCGGCCCTGAGATGGGCGGCTCTGGGCCTCACTGCCCGCAAAGAGCGGGCCTTTTCTTGGGCGTGGCAGAGCGGAGCTCTGACCTGCAGGAACAGACACAGCTTTCCAAGAATCAGCCCGATGGACCCTAACCTCGCTGTGATGGGAGAGCCGCAGGAAAGCCTCAGCCCTCCCTCCGGGCCTCCTGGCTGGGCCCCCGGGACCTGCCCCTGGACGTCACAGGCAAGCAGTGGCTGACAATGTGTCACAGCTGGGGGACAGCCAGGGGGACACGACCAGGCTCCAGGGAGAGACCAGAGCAGGAAGCCAGGCCACGTCCCGTGCAGGACAGACCTCAGCTGGGAGAAGGGTGTCCATGTTCATGTGTCCCTGTGACTCACATGCCCATGGACGTCAACATGAGCAAGAAAGGGACCCGGGTGTGGGTGGGTGTGAGCTCCTTGTATTATCTCTGCAATCTCCCCAGAAATCTAAAACTGTTCTTAAAAAAAAAAAAAAAAAAGCCCAGCCAATGACCTGCCCTCCACCTGTCCCTAATCCTGCCCTCCATGCCCATGTTCAGCCTGACGTCCAGTTTTCTGAATCACCTCCCCAGCGGTTTCCAAGCCCGTGGCAGCAGCTGGTACGATGCCAGCGGCTTGGCTGGCTTCCTATCTTCATGGGTGCTGTGGAGTATGAAAGAGAAAGACTGACAAATTAAGGTTTCTTAAAGTTAAGACACTGATCTGCCCAAGACCCTTTAAAAGGGATGAAAAGCCACAGGATCTGTGTGCCACCTCCCCGCAGGTCCCAGGAAGCCAGACAGCAGCAGTGGCACCAGGCTCCCCCTCGGCTGCCACCTTGTCTGGGAAGCGGGGAGCCCCCATCACTGCGCTCCCCACCAGTAATTATCCCACAGAGACTCCCAGTGAAGTTGGTCCCTACATGGCCTGCCTGCAGCCCAGGGCCTTGGGTGCCAGGAGTGGGTGTCGGATCATCAGGGGGCCCCCTCCACAGGGTCCACAGGGTCCGCAGAGTCCGTGGGGTCCGCAGGGTCCCGTCATTGGACTTCACACGGATCCCAGCTCCCACCCTCTCCCCTCAGGCTGGGACTCCCCCTTCATCTGCAAGAACCTCTGGGGTCCCTCTAACCCTGTCATCCTGTGAGCACAGACATCCCCGCGTCATTTCGGGGATGCTGGAGCCAAACCAGACCCTTGGCTGCCCTGTGGAAGAGGCGGTTTTCCCCAGACGAGCGAGCGGAGTCTGCCACCTGGTGGCTGCCTCTGGCCTTGCAGCAACCTTGCCGGCAGTCTCCCTGCTGGGAAATGGGTCCGTGTGGGGGTGGCAGAGGCCAAGGCCCGGAATGCCTTCCCACTGTCACCTACCGACCTGAACCTGTGGCACATCCCAGGGAAAGAAACTTCTGGCCAGCTGAGCTCCCAGGCCTCCTACAGCTCTGACACTGGCTGCAGGCAATGCCAGAGCACAGGGGACAGTCCATCACTGAGTCCTTACAACATGAGGCAGAGCGGGATCCATGCGGTCAGGCCCAAGGACTAAGCTAACATCTGCTTCTTCTCCACCCAGGAGACGTTGGATGTACCCAGCACCCATGAGAAAGCAAGTATTGAGGCAGTCTAGCAAGATCAGGACCGCCACATTCCACCCACTGCTGGGTGGGACTCCACCACACCGGGGAGCACAGAGCTGGTCCCCTGGGCCCACCCCCAGGGCAGTCAGTGTGCTCAGAGGTGAACCAACCCAGTGTGGGCTTGCTCAGGACACCCAGACACCAGCAGCCTGCCTGCAAGCGGCAGTTCCACATAGAGCCTCACAGAGAAGGGGGGTTGGCTCACTCCAGGTTCTGCCACCTGCCTGCTGGCTCACTTGCAGAATCTCCTTAAACCCCGCAAGCCTCGGTATTCTCATCCACAGGTTGGGAGCGGTGACGCCGAGGGGACTGAGTAGCACAATGCTTACAGAGCGCTTGCACGGGGCCTGGCACCTGCTCGGGGTCCACGCGTGCCAGCTGCAGTCATTGCTCACTGCTCCAGCTCTGCAGCTGGCAAGCACAAGGCTGCAGGCACAGATGTGGGCCTGGGCACCATCCAAGACACAGCATGCCAGGTCCCTGCCTTGGTGTGCCCACTCCACCGTATCAAAACACCACAGGCCAACTGGCCCATTTAGTCTTCAACTTGCACTTCTTTCTCCACAGGTGCGGGGCCTGGGAGGTCCAGGACCAAGGCACGGACAGGTTCAGCGGCAGGTGAGTGCCCTCTGGGCTGTATCCCCACAGGGGGCTAGGAGCAAGGCATCTCTAGTGTGTCTTTCTAAGGATGCTGAGCCTGTTCCCAAGACATTTGTCACTTGTTACGAGCCCCCCCACCCCACCCCCCAGTTACCGTGACACTGACACTTAGGCATTAGGCATTAGCTAGTTCGTTTTCATTTGAAAAGTAGCGCTACAGAGAGGGGAAGAGAGACAAAGAGACAATTTTCCATCTGCTGATTCGCTCCCCAAATGACTACAACAGCCAGGGCTGGACAAGGTCAAAGCCAGGTGCTTCCTCCAGGTCTCGCACATGGATGCAGAGACCCAGGGACTTGGGCCACCTCCCTCTGCCTTTCCAGGCACATCAGCAGGGAACTGTGTGAGAAGTGGAACAGCAGCTGAGATCCGACCGGGCGCCCATATGGGATTCCAGCATCACAGGCAGGGGCCCAGCCTGCTGCGGCCCCAGTGCCAGGCCCCACGGCGTTAGGTGTTGGTTTACTACAGGTGCATCTGGAAGTGACACATGAGCTTCAGTCACGGTAGTAGGTTCCATCAATGAGAGTGCCTTTTCCAGCTGACATCCGCCTCTTTCTTAAGCCGCAAGCTCTCTGCCACTCCTCAACACGGGGACCTCGTCCAACCCCAGTGACCTCCCACAGGGCTCATCTCCACACACTGTCACACTGGGAGGGCATGTTCAGTCTGCAGCAGCTCTCCATGTTAACCCTGACTCTCCTCTTCATACGTCTCATTCTCGTCGCTTGGTTTTGTGCAATGATGTGACTGCCAGGAGGACCCTGGCCTCACCAGTCCCCAGCCTGCACAGCCAGAAGTGCCGGAGCAGCAGCACCCCAGTGGAAGGCAGGTGAGTGGACCACCCCCACCCCCCGACAGCCTGCAATGGACAGAGCAGGCCTACAGGGATGGGCTGCTCCCCTCACCACCAAAGAGCCCCTGTCCTGGAGCCCTGAGAACCCCTTGAGCTCTTACAGAATTCAAGACTCTTCCTCCAAGGTCATGAGGGTGGGTGGTGGCAGGGTTGGGGCGTGAGGGATCCCAGAGATCCTGCGTCACCTCTGGCAGAAGTGGAGCGGATGTGGCCCATCCCACAAGGCACCTGTGCCTCTCGGCAGCCCTGTGTCCCATACACCCCTGCTGCCAACTGCCCTGTGGAATGATGGGAGCTGGGGGAAAGTGGGGAAAGACTGGCAGGGCCCAGGGTGTGTGCTGCCCTGCCTCTCCTTGCGGGGAGAGCCTTGGAGCCGATGGAGAACTGAGAGGGCAAAGGACACACATCCCATCCCTGCCGAGGCAGATTTCCTGGAAGCCCCACTTGGCACTTCCTCTGCATGCCTCAGCCCAGCTGGCATGCCCAAGCAGTGGATGTGGCCACTCACTGGGCAGGTGGGAGGAAAGCAGAAGGCTGACCATGTCACCTACTTCCGGGAGACACCAGAACACTGAAAACAGCTGAGCACTGGGACCGCCTCCTAGGGTACGATAAGTGTGTGTGATTGTCCCCAGTGATCCTCAGAGACCGGTGTCATCCATCCCCCTCACCGGGGACAGCCAGACCGACTCGGACATCCTGGCCTTCATCAAGGCCAGACAGAGCATTCTGCAGAGAAAGGGTACGTGTGCCCCTGCCCTGGGATGCCCCCCCGTGGGAAGGGGCAGGAGGGGAAGGGGCTGGTGCAGGAGGTATGGGAGAAGAGAGCCAGAAGCTTCCCGTGTGTTCCCAGAAGCTCCAGGACTGGCCTTTGGGTCACTTCACATAGGCCTAGCCTGCAGCACTTCCTCCTGGAGGAAGCCCCAGGGGGCCACCCAGATGGACCCTAAGGAGTGGGCAGCCAGACGCACCTGCCCCACTAGACAGGGCACTGGTTCCCCTCTGTAGTCCCTCTTGTCCTCTGTCCCCAAAGGCCGGGCCTTCTCCAAGCAGGAAGGGACTGAATGAGGCTTTGGTGACCTGTGGAGTGCGAGGCTGGCCTCACCCTCCTGGCCGCTGAGCACTGGACCTAAACTTGAGTCCCGGTCACAGAGGAAAGAAGTGTGGCGTGCTGGGCCCCCCAGCCTGCACCACCAGCCTGCTCCCTGCTCTCAGCGGCTGCCCAGCCACCACTGGCTGTGACCACGCCTCTTCTGCTCATTGGTCTCCCCCACAGACACCCAAAGGGGCCCTCAGCCAAGCCCTGCACTTGGTCTTCACCTCCACCCAATAATCTGAGGCTACCAGACAGGCCTGGTACTGCCTCCATGTGTCCAGCAGGTGCCCTTATCTGTGCATCCTGCACTGTCACCTGCTCCAGGCCCAGGGGTGCTGGGGTGGCCCTGCATATGACCTCTTCCCCAGGCATGTGCGCTGAGGACAATGCGGGGTTTTGGTGTAGTGATGCATCCCCCGCCCCCAGGCTGAGACACAGCCTTCGCGTGTGGCCCCTTGTCACTGGGGGTCCTGCTGGCCCAGTCTGCCTCAGTCAGCACCCTCTGCAGCCATGCCTGAGGCAGCCCAGCACTCCACTCACCTGCTGTGATGCCTGGATTTCCCTCCCCCTCAGTTTCCTGTTCCCTTTCTGGGCCTCCACCCCCAGGACTCACAACATGAGTCAGATACTGAGTGGTAACAAGAGCAGCCAGCCAGGGACCCAACACTGCATCTCCTGAGTGCCAGCCACTGCCACTAGGCCTGGGAAAATAGCCGGAGCACACAGAAGCAGATGACCAAGTTCACTGAGGTCTAATAGGTGGTGACAGGGACAATCCGGGTGATGCCTCTGAGCTCAGTGGCCGGAGACCACCGGGTGTATCTGTAGAGAGGACCTAATGGGAGCACTGGACAGTGAGAGACAGAAAGCCTTGCTGAGCTCTGGGCACAGAAGGGAAGGAGTCAGGGTTAGGGGCAAAAGGGGAGTGAGTAGCCTGGGCTGAGTCAGGGCACCTACCGGGCTTCCATCTGGGTAGCTAAGAGGACAGCAGTGCCACCCGTGATGTGAGGAAGGCAGAGAAAAGCAAGTGTCAGAGGGAGAAGCTGGAGGTGCTGAGATGCTCTGTAGACCACAGAGCTCTGCCAAAAGCAGATCTGGGTTAGACAGAGAGGGCATCGGGGCATGTGAACTGCCCCAGGCCTGGCCAGCACTGCCCCCTCAAGAGTACAAAGGTGACCTCCAGACTGACACCAGCTCCCTGGAGCCTCCCGTGCTGAGAGGATGACAGAGTGCTGGGAGAGAAGGACCTGCAGGTGTATGTGTGTGGCCTCTGGCTGCTCAGTCACGAGAATCCAGTACCACCCAGAGAGCCCACAAGAGTAAGGATGAGCACTGGCGCTGGCCTGTGTGCTCACCCTGGTGGCCAAGGACAGGGCAAGGAGCTGGCAGAGGCTGAGGAAGGCAAGGGGAGGAAGCTGAGCCGCACAGCAGAAGCCACTCTTTAAGGCTAGGGCTGGAGGTGGGACAGGGAGGCCCAGGGGGAAGGCTTGTTTGCACTGGGGACCAGGAAGGCGGGTAAGGGCTGATACATGGAAAGCAGAGAGCCGGGAACACCAGGCCTGCGGTGGGAAAGCTCCCCTGCCCAGGACACCAGAGGAGGAGGGCGATGGCTCTTGGAGCTGGGAGCTCTTGGAGGCAGGCACAGAAATCAGCTCCTGTTTCTGCCTTCGGGAAGCCCAACCAGGAAGCAGCAGTTCTGAAGTTAGGCTCACATGGCTTGTACAAGCAAAAGAGATACCGTCACCCAGCACAATAGACAAGGGATGTAGACCCAGGGGCTTTCAGCAGAGTGACTTTCTTCTTTAAGATTTTCTTTTAAAAAGATCTATGTTGTGTGTGTGTGTGTGTGTGTATTTGAAAAGCAAGAGTTACAGAGAGAAGAGACAGACACAGACACAGAGAAAGGTCTTCCATTCTGCTGATTTACTCCCCAAACGATCCCAAAGACTGGGGGTGGGCTGGGACACATCCAGGAGCCAAGAACTTCTTCCAGGTCTCCCATGTGGGTGCAGGGGCCCAAAAACTTGGGCCATCCTCTGCTGCTTTCCTAGGCACGCTGGTAGGGTACTGGATAGGAAGCTGCGTAGCCGGTGCCTGAACCAGCATTCATACCTGGGATGCTCGCGTTGCAGATAGCTTGCAAACATGCTGTGTGCGTTCCTGAATAAGGCCTGGTTTCTACCCATGTCCCCAGGCAGCACAGGAAGCTGGGCCAGAGGGCAAGGCAGCTTTAGGAAAGTGAGTATGAATGTGCATGGCAAATGGCCCCCTCCATCCGTGCTTCCATATGTCATGTTTCCTGCAGAGCAGGGATGTGTGTGCTCCCTTCTGGATGGGTGTGCTCCTTTCTGGATGGGTGCTCCCTGCTGGATGGGTGTGCTCCTTTCTGGATGGGTGCTCCCTGCTGGATGGGTGCTCCCTGCTGGATGAGTGCTCCCTTTTGGATGGATGCTCCCTTCTGGATGGGTGTGCACCCTTCTGGATGTGTGCGCTCCCTTCTGGATGTGTGTGCTCCCTGCTGGATGGGTGCTCCCTTCTGGAAGGGTGTGCTCCCTTCTGGATGGGTGCTCCCTCCTGGATGAGTGTGCTCCTTTCTGGATGGGTGCTCCCTGCTGGATGGGTGCTCCCTGCTGGATGGGTGTGCTCCCTTTTGGATGGGTGAGGCAACAGGTGCATAGAGAGGGAGTGATCCACCCAAGATCACACAGCTCATCCATGGCTTTCTGCCCTCTCTCCACGGGACCACAGCCGCCTGGCTGTCCCTCCCAGGCCACACCTACCCCTTGCCAGAAGTGACCAGCATGGGCAGAGGGCAACGGCTACACCCCTGATGGAGGAGCTTTGTTCCCCCCTGCAGTGGCCTGGAAGTGATTCATCAAAACAAATCGAAGTTCCAGGATCCAATTTTTATTCCTGGTGGAAGAAAAATAACCATGGATTCTTAGTGACTGTAAGGTTATTAAGGAAGCCAAGACACAAATGTCCAGGGGTCTCCCTCTCTCTTCCCTCTCTCTCTCTCTCCTCTCCTCTCTCCCACCAGGTCGGGGCCCACTAGCTGACAGGTATGACCCTTTCAGACACGCAGCAGATGGCCAGGGGCCCACTGCAAAACAGTTCACGCATGGCCCCCTTATCAGACAAATACGCAGGCCGGGGGCCGGTACCTCCCCAGCCAAAGCAAACACTTCCTCTCCCGCCCCGGGCTTCACACTGCTCATTTAGCATGCAGCAGGGCTGCCGTTACGGGAAATTTGTGACTTGGAACGCGGAGCCCAGAGAGGGAGATTTAATGTACAGCTCACCCGCTGCGGGCTAGGGCAAATCTGGCTGATTTAAGGTTTGTAGGAAAGCGTGGAATGGCTAAGTCCCTGCCAGGAGTCCCAGGAAGACAGGTAGAGCTGCCCGAAAGGGGGCTCAATCATCCTTGCTGGCTGCCAGGGACAGTTTCCACAGCTGAGAAGTGGTTAATCCCTTATTGAGGGCATTGTAGCCGAACACCCTTCATCCTTGAGTTTGAAAGGATTTCTACAGGAAAGGAACTCAGGGTGAACCCCCAGGACCCCAGGCCCATCTGTTTCAGCAGGTGCCAGAGGAGGTCTTGCCAGAGGGTAGGGGGAGTTATGGCCCCCTGCCTGTGCTCAGGAGTCTTCTTGAGGAATCAGGAAGAATCAAGAGCCCAGTGGGGGACTCAAAGGCCACCTCTGCCCCCTGTCCAAGGTGGCACCACAAGGCTCCCTGAGGCAGGGTCCATTCCAGTCCTGCCCGGCAAAGCCTCTCTCGCCACAGCCTGGGGGGAGAACAGGCCCACCCAATGGCATGGGGGGCTGTGACTATCTCTTTATATCACAATGCACCTGGCAGCTGTACCCCTATTCCGGGAACCCACACTCATCCCAACCCCAGTGCTGACTGGGAGTTCCATCCTTCAGTCCCTAAAGTGATAGAACCAGACACATGATACCTGCAGCCGAGGAGCTCGCTGTCAGGGCGCTGGCTTGCTGGCAGCCCCAACTCCAAAGCATGCATCCAGCCCCGGGCCCCAACTCCCCTCATCCTGAGCTGTGGGTGGCGGTAACAAACAGGGGCCCCCGGCTGCGGGCAGTGGATGGTGGTGGTGGAGCATGTGTATGAGGAAGGATTACTTTGGTAAGCCAAAAGCAAAGAGAGCAGGTGGGCCCAGTGCAGGCTGCTGCAGTCAGTCACAAGAACTACCTCGAGGGCACGCACCTGCCACTAGGCCCACCTCCTGAACTCCACAATCAGATCAAGTTTCCAACCCACTTAGTACTACCCTGTATGAGTTCAGGGGCTATATGGTGTTCAAGCCCAAATCCTTCACCACTACCCCCAGGACCACACCCAGATGGCTGCAGCTGTCCCCTCACCCATCCTGTGGCTGGCCTCACCCCTCAGTCTCCTTGCCCACTGCCATGGGATCTGAGTTCGTCATTTCACCCAAGAACATCAGAAACTCCCTTTTGCTCTGCTTCTGTCAGAACCAAGTAAGTCACACATCACTCATCCCACTTCTATCACAGAGAGGTGGCCAGTGAGTGTAAGAGGGATGTGAAAGTGGGGTTCTGATCCAGCAAGCCCCGACACTTACATTTCTTAACAGCCTCCAGGAGACACCAGTGCTGGCAGTCTACGAACCACAGAGAAACCAAGAGCTGTGCCAGCCACATGCATTTTCCCAGGCCCCCTGTTGGCACCAGCAGCTTGGAAATGACCAATATCGGCACCAAGTCAAGCCACGTGTTGGCGACTTCCTGGTTAGAACTCAAGGGCTCTTGAGTTCTCAGTCCAGGGAACCCTTCCCCACATACAGCCATGAAAGATAGCAGGTTTTCAGGGCAGAAGTAGGAATAGGAACCAGCCCACCATGTGGGTAGTGGGGGGTGGGAGGGCATCCTGAAAAATAAGGAAAATCTAGAGCAAAAATCAAGGACAGGGCCAGCATTGTAGCATA
Source organism: Ochotona curzoniae (assembly GCF_017591425.1). NCBI lineage: Eukaryota > Metazoa > Chordata > Mammalia > Lagomorpha > Ochotonidae > Ochotona > Ochotona curzoniae. The sequence goes on along the minus strand of NW_024466004.1, from coordinate 5,075,449 downwards.
TCAGATAAAGCAGCAGCCTGCAATGCCGGCATCTCGTATGAGCATGGGTTTATGTCCTGGTTGCTGGTTGCTGTTCAGCTCCCTGCTAGTGGCCTGGAAAAAAAAAAAAAACAGCAGAAAATGGCCCAACTCCTGGGACCCCTGCACCCACCTGGGAAACATGGGAGAAGCTCCTGGCTCCTGGCTTTCAGATAGGCGCAGTTCCTGCTGTGATGTCCATTTGGAGAGTGAACCAGAGAAGGGAAAATCTTCATCTCTCCTCTCTCTCTCTCTGTAACTCTGCCTTTCAAATAAATAAAATCTTATTGTTTTTTTAAAAAAATCAAAACAAGGACATATTCTCTTGGGGAATTAAGCAGGAATGTCAGCAAAACCCACTGCTTTGGAAAATGAGTGTCCCAGCTCAAGGAGACAAAATTTGCAAAGAGCAGAGAAGGCCAAGTCCTTCAGACTTTGGGAAGTGAAGGCGGCCCCTGGGAGACAGGATGAGAGTCCTGCTACCCAAACCCCAGGGGGCGTGGCCAGAACTTCAGCCTGAGAAGTCAGTATCTGCAGGCACAGCCTAACCAAGAGCATCTATCTCCTTCCAGGTTTGGGAAGCAATTGAATTTTCAGCCAGAGCCCAGCCATGCACCACACCAACGAGGATGACAAAAGAAGAAAGACTGTTCCCCCTTCATTCTGCGGGCTGTAAGCGGCCAGGAGCAGCGGGAGACATTGACTCCAGAAGGACCATGCTTCTTCCAGAATGGTGTCCCAGCAGCCACCAGAGAGGTCATGCTGGGGGCCAACCACACCATCTCGAGCTCCTGGCAGGGCCAGGTAGTGGCAGGGTGCTAGGGGGCAGGATGAGGGCTCTGGCTTCCTTGTAGTGATGCTCCACTTAGAATCTGAGGTTAGACAATAGTGATGTTGTCATGTCGTGACGCAAGAGCTCCCACAGGTGGGATATGGGGGTGGTGGGGTGACTGGTCGCCTGTTAATGTCCAGTTAATCCCCTGTGCCCCATTCCCCACCAGGCAGCCTTCTCCCTTGTTTAGAAGTCCAGGACTGGCTAGAGGAGGCCAAGCAAAATGTGAGAGTCAGACAAGGTGGTGAGAAAGATGCACGTGATATTGATAGGCAATATCCATCTCCCAGACCAGACCCAAACCCCACCATCACCCCCATGGACTGAGCAAGCCATGTCTGTTGGGGACACCATTCACCAGCAGGGCTTAGGACATGGCACACGAGGGAACAGTGGGTGGCTGCTGCCCAAGTCCTACAGAAAGCTTTGAGAGGGGGCAGTGTGGCACCGTGAGCCTGCCAGCCTGCACATGGAGCTCTGCAGGATTTGGACTGAAATGCCCACTTCTCAACCTAGCTGGCTGGGAGTGTGCAGTGGAGCCTGGGTGGTGGGGGACAAGGGGGACACGTCTCGCCCTGTGAGCCACAGGCCCCGGCTCAGGGACACACAAGCTGAAGAGCAGACCCGTGGAGAAGTGCTGCCTGACCTGGGAACTGCAGCCAGAGACGGGAGGGCACCTGGATGGGAAACCAGCTCAGTAAAGCTCTATTGTCTGTGACTCCACGAGCCAGGCCCATGAGATCCTGAGGGGAACGCAGAGGGAGAATGCAGCATGAATGACTGGTTGGATGGTGTGTGCTTTCTTTTGTTAGAGCAGAGGAAGAAAAAAAAAATCATTACACATACCCTACCCCTCCAGGACTTAAAGCTCCAGGCTGGCTGATGGTGTTGCTTCCCTGTGGCTCTGCAGTGGAGGCCCCTGTGAAGGTCCAGCCTATGCGTGGACCCTCACAGGCCCCTGGCACACAGTGGGCCTTCAGTTACATGGGTATAACCAGGGAAGACCAAACACAACCCTTAAGGTCAGATTCCAGAAGTTCCTCCCCCCACCCCCGTCCCCTGCCCCTGGAGTGCACAGAGCTCATGCAGATGCCCCACTCAGCTCCCCAGGGACCAGCAGGTGTGAGGCACGTGCCTGGAAACCCAGCCCCCAGAGCTCCTGGCATGTCCGGGGAAAGCGCTGTTGACTTTGGGTCTGGCTGAGATGTGTTCTCCCAGCTCCAAAGGCCTTATTGACAGAGATGAATGCTGGGGCCCCACACGGAGTAACCAGTCTGCCAGAAAAAACACAGGGGGAGGAAGTGGACAAGAAGGGGAGTCTGGGGCCACGGGTGTCTCGCTCGACAGGGTCACATGCAAAGTGTGTGCAGCTGCTGGCAAGGGCACCTCCCTCCTGGTGGATGCCCCGGGGATGTGTGCTAAGGACACACCCTGCACAGCAGGTGCAACTCCCCAAAGTCCGTCTCTCCTCAAGTCTGTTGACTTCTACAAGTGAGGGGATGGATGAAACGCTCCAACAGGCATGGGCGTTACCTACCACCTCCCTATTTAGACCTCTGAGAAGCAGAAGATGTTGACCCTAGTAGGTTGGTTCCTGCCACACAGGTGGGAAACCCTGATGGAGCGCCTGGCCAGTTCCCTGAAGCTGAGAAGGGACCAACAGGTGGATACCTCTCTCTCTCTCTCTCTCTTCCCTCTTTCCCTGTAACTTAAAAGATTGTCTACAAAGTCCACCTGAGCTCACAGATAGCACAGAGGACAGGAAGTGTTCAAGTTCACTCCCAAGTGGGTTTTCCCAAAAAGCTTTTCTGGAAGGTATCCTGGCCAATGGCTCCAGCCCTGTCCCTGCTAGCATTCACTAGTTGGACCATTTCATTGACCGGAAGTCAGGGCCGGAGGGGACGGGGCTTCCAGAAAATTGCTCAGATCTTGCTAAAGAACTACTTAGGAAGCAGAGAGCAAAACTGTGGTGTGTCGATAACTACTCTGAATTCTTCCCTGCCTGTAATAGAATCACATAGTCACAGCCTCACATGGGTAGCTTATTCTTTCCTATCCCATTAAATTTGCACATGAGCTTTTAAAAGAAAATGATTAATATATATATGTGTGTGTGTATGTGTGTGTGTGTTAAAGGCATCAGAGTAAAAGGGGAGGGAGAAACAGAGAGAAATCACCGTCTACTAATTCACTCCCCAAATGGTTGCAATGGGCAGGGCTGGGCCAGGCTGAAGACAGGAACCAGGCTCTCCATCAGTGTCTCTCACTTGGTCCATCTTCTGCCGCTCTCTTTGGCAGTTGGAGCAGAAGCTGGGCAGCAGGGACTCAAACCAGTGCTCTATAGAGGATGCCTGCATCACAGAGCAACAGCTTATTCCCACCCCTACCTCCCACTGTGCCACAATAACAAGGCCAACCTGAGCCTTGTTACTCAAAGTGACCACGGAGATGTTGTAGGACAGCAAAAGCTTGGTGGGCTAGCACCTCCCCCCCGACACCAGGGATGTGTCCTGGGCAGCGGCTGCCCTCTCATCTCTTAGCCAGAGCTACTTCACTGTGGGCCACATCCTAAAACAAGGCGGCCCCCTGGGCCAGGCCCACAGCACAGCAGGCTTAGCTGAACCATGCCTCACCCCGAGACCTGATGTCCCAAGAATAGATGCCGCCTCTTGTCACACACCACCATGACTCAGGGCAGGCTGTGAATTTCTGCTAGTCTTAGCAGCCACTGACAGCTACTGGAACTCCGACACTACAGCTGTCTAGGCCCAGACTTTCTCAGTCCGGAGCCCAACCCCGTTTCAGCATGCTGTCCAGACCATGCCTGGGAAAGCAAGGCCAACACAGTGGTGACAGAGCGGCAGACACGTGCTCCATGCTCCATCTTTGCACAGCAGTAACCTCAAGCAAAAGTGCAAAACTGGCTTTCAGACATTGGATGGCAGGTGTTATGGGATGCTGATCCCCAAGAGACAGGAAGCCCAGGAGACAGAAGGCAGAAAGGTGTCAGGTGACTGCTCAGGAAGGGGAACTGGACAAGTGGGCAGAGTGGAGTAGTCATCCGAGCCAAGGAGATGGAGCTGGATTCCAGCAAGGGCAGGGAGGCAGGGTGCCAGAGGTGTGAGTGTGAGAGCAGAGGCAAGAAAAAGAGAGAGTCCTGCAGATCCTGGGTGGGTTACTCTAGCTTCCTGCTAATTACTAACCAGTGTATACACGGAAGTAAATTACCCAGGACAACAAAGAGCCACAAGAGCAGCAGATGAAATCATTATCAGGATGACCCTGGGCTGGGTCAGGTTCCCAGCAGCCAGTGGGGAGAAACCTCATGAAGAGGGAGTTAGAGGAGGGTGGGACCTTGAAGCAGAGAGGACAGCTCTGGTCCCAGCTGCACAGCTGCCAAGCAGGCCTCCAGGAACTCGCCAGGCATCTGAGACCCCAAATCAAACTCAAAGATACTTTTAAAAGAAGGAAACCCCAGCATCCAACCATGGAGAATTGGCAAAGTCTGGCATCCAATCAGAAATGACCAGGCATGAAGGCGCAGCAGGTCCCTAGTGAAGTTAAAGCCAATCAATAAAAACAGATTCCAGGAATGAATGACACAGGTGATTGAATAAGTAAATAGGAGCTTCCCCACCCCCGCCCCCACACCTGCTTAAAAAAAAAAAACGCAATGGGTCGTGTGTTGAGAATCAACACAGAACGATACCCACCCACCCCCTTGCCATTTTCTAAACGCAAACACAGCACACTCACCTGTTTGCTGCCTGCCATGACTTAGACCATCTGCCCTATTGGGTCCCCAGCCATTACAGGTGACCGAGCAGAGATAGGGCCAGCCCTCTGGGGACCTCCACATTAGCTAGGGAGTCGGACAGCAAAAAAAACCAACAGAAGGGTCTATGTGAAGGAGGAGGTGGTGGTGCAGCCGTCACGGATACAGCACAGTCAAGGAGAGTGAGGGTGGAAGGGCAGAGGCAGGGTACAGAGGGAAACGGCTGAGACCAAGTCCAGCATTGCAAGAAAATGTGAGAAGTGAAGCATGAAGAGGCTTTGCAGGGCCCAGGGAAGGAGAAAGAATGGAGTGTCCATGACACACAGTCAGGGCTTTAGGACAAGGAGACGTAGAGAGATGGGCTGGGAAGATTGGGAGATGAACCTGAACAAGGATGTGTAAGATGTGGGAGGGATGGGTCCAGTGTGTGGTGTAGTCGGCTAAGCCTCCATGTGGGATACACGCATCCCATCTGGGAGCTGGCTCAAGTCCCAGCTGCTCCACTTCCGATCCTACTAACGCACCTGAGAAAGCAATGGAAGATGACCCAGTGCTTGGACGCCTGCACCCACGTGGGAGATGGGGAAGAAGCTCCTGGCTCCTGGCTTTGGCCTGGCCCATCCCTGACTGTTGCAGCCATTTGGGGCATGAACAAGCAGGTGGAAGATTCTCTTTGTATTTGTATCTCCCCCTCTCGAACTTGGTCTTTCAAATAAATTAAAAAATACATGTGGGAGGGAGACAGTGGCTCCTCAGAACAGGTATTTTCAAGTCTGTGAGTCTCCCTCCAGTGCTGCTGGGACCACCTGGGCGGCAGCGCCACCCACGGCAGGCAGTCCTCACTTCTGTCCTCCACAGCTTCTGTGGACAGTTCCAGGCTTTAGGTGGGCCTCAGCTTCTCCTCTCCAAGAGCTCCCGAGCTCATCTGCTGGGTGGGCCAGGTGTCACAGCCATTCTCGGTCAACCCTGACTTCGGGGACCTGGCCCAGGGTGTGACATCTTTCCCTCAGTGTCACTTGGGATTGGTCCACTGAACTGGTGTCAACACACTGATTTGAGTGCCTACCAAGCTGCCAGAGGGCACAGAATTTTCCCATGAGGCACAGAAGCAGCAAGCAAAGTCGGGAGTCCCTCTTCTCTGCCCTCATTCTAAACCAATGGGGAGAAGTGGCATCATTTCACACAGGTCTATGAACATGCTGCCACCTTGGTTCATGGATCCGCCTAGACACACAGGTGGCCAACCTGCCGTGGCCACCCCAACTCCATTACCCATGTTTTCTGGTGCTTGGCTCACTCTGAGCCCTAAGGAGGCTCCTTCCTCTGCCTTCACACAGTCCTGGTCACTACCATCCCCTCCACTTCTGGCTGCATAGCCCCAACACCCCCCGCAGCTCAGGGTTCCTCCATAGTATGAAGAGGGGAGACAACACAGAGGCCCTTGTCTGCATGAGTATCCAGTGCATTCTCTAACAATCAATTCAAGGCCAGTAGCCATCAGGAGAGCTGTGCAGGGCCTCCCACCCAAGTCATGCCATGAAGACTGACAGGTGAGCAGTTGCCCAGCTGGGCTTACAAACCCCAGGGACCCATAAGAGGGACGGGGAACCAGGAGGTGATGGGCAGCTTCTGTGGACAGTTCCATCCACACCACTCTTCAGCTGAAGGCTTTCCCTGGGCAGGGTGGGCTGGCACTGCAGGTGGGCACTTCCTCTTATGAGGGCCGAAGGCAACATGCCCACGCCCCTGCCACTCCGTGGGACAGCCCTGAAGTGTCCCCAGGAGCACCTGCCACAGTCGCCCACAGCAGCCACCTGCTATCTAGCACCTCCCAATGCTGGGCCCAGCCGCCTACCCTCTCCCACACACCTGCAGGTGCATCCTGGGGTTTCTCTCCGGCTGGACCACTCACTCCCAGGCTGTGTCTAGGGATCTGTTCCAAGTGAAGTCCACTTAAGGCTCCTGAATTTCATCTAGTGCAAGGGAAACCCTCTCCTCACTTCAACCTCAGCCCTGCTGCTAACTCTGCCCCTAGTGGGCTCAAGGAGAAAGTTCATGTCGGAGAAAAGTGCCACTCCTTTTTAGGGAAGGCAAGTTGTGGGGCAGCAGGTTCAGCCTCCACATGCAATGCTGCTGGCATCCCACATAGGAGTGTCGGGGAGTTCCAGCTGCTCCACTTCCCCTCTAGTTTCTTGTCAATGTGCCTGGGAAGGCAGCAAAGACAGCTCAAGGGTGTGGGTTCCTAAGAAGATCATGGCCAACCTGGATAGAGTTCCTGGCTCCTGGCTTCAGTCTGGCTCAGCTCTGGCCATTGTGGCCATTTGAAGAGTAAACTAGCATGTTTTTTTTTAAAAAATAATTAACAAAAAGAAAAAACATTTGGTCCACCTTTGTGGCAGACGAGGCCTCCACCTATGATGCCAGAATTCCTTCTGGATGCTGGTTTGAGTCTAGGCTGCTCTGTTTTCAACCCCACTACCTGCTGATGCACCTGGGAAAGCAGTGAGCCTGACCTCACGTGCGTGGATGCCTGCACCCACATGGGAGACCTGGAAGAAGCTCCTGGCTCCTGGCTTCAGCCTGGACCAGCTCTGTCTGTTGCAGTCATTTGGGGAGTGAATCAAAAGATGGCATATTTAAATCTCCGTGTGTGTATGTCATCCTCCTCTCTCTCTGGAGTTCTGCCCGTTAAATAAAAATTAAGAATAAAACCTTTAAGTTGCATATCCTCCCTGCAGGTCCCAAACTGACAAGATCTCCACTGTGAAGCCACGGTCTTTGTTCACAAGGACAGAGAAAAGCCCCCTGAGACCCTGCACCTGCTGCCAGCATTTGCACGTGAGGTGCAGGGGGCCGTCTGATGGGCTCAGTTAAGGCGCTGGGGTTGGAGACCAGGGCACGTGACTGAACCAGGGGCCTTATCTTCTGCCCCTGGCTCCCGCCTGGAAAGCAGCTGCGTGCTGGGTGCCTCAGCGGCGAAGGCCCGTGCCGCCTGGCAGGCCCCTTATCTCAGGGCTCACTGAGACGGAAAGAGGCGCGTGCCCAGCAGTTCTGTTTGCTCTGCCTTCTCTGCCCATTGTACGTGAAATTGATCTGGGGGGTTTGTTGTCCTTCTTCTCCCTCCAATCTCCTTATTAGTTCAGCCTCACAAGGCCCCTTATCACCTCCGGATGTCAGCAGGCCCAGCCGTGTCAAGCCTTTCCATTAATTGATTTTGCCCTCCCCCCCCACCTTGCGAAGTACACATTGACTCTGCCCATTAGCAGCCATAATTCCCTGGAAGAAGATGATCAGTCATGCCTGTGCCTACCCAGGGCTGACCACGGAGGGCAGGGTGACGGAGCCATATCGAGCAGGGACCCTCCTAAACCTGACCAGGTCTGACCTCCCCAGACCGCAGGCAACAAGCCAGAGTAGCCCGGACTGAGAGCCTTTTGGTTAACATCCTCCCCACACTCCACCACTGGGCTCCTACTTCTGGGGATTTTGTGATCTTGGAGTTTTCAGAAGTCGCTTGCTGAGCCGATTGGGTTCCTAAGAAAGAACTGATCTTGAATCCTGGATAAGTGAAAGTCTTGCTAGGCTTTGCAAGCCTTGTGAAAACCTGAATGTAAGAGGAAGATGTGAGAATCAGTGAGGAGGGATGATAGGAGCAGCCAGGAAAGGGGGAAGCTTTTGCCAGCACACAGTAGGATCTCCACAGATAGTCGCCAGCACACAGTAGGGCCTCCCTAAACAACCCAGCATGCAGTAGGATCTCCATGGACAACCCATAAATGATGTTTTGCCAGGATTGAGACCAGGAGCTGATGGAGGACACCCCCGAAGGCTAATTAGGTCTTCCCTGCTCCCTAAACATCCACAGCCCCTTAAACATGAGGCCCACTGCAGCCCCTCCTTTCTCTCATATAGCATCTGCTGTCTTCCCTTTCATCCTCTGCTGTACAAGAACCATCATTCCCCATGGACCACATCCGGATGGATGGAGCCACTCAAGGGCATGCAGACCCCCACAGGGGAACACGTCATCTGTCCTGGCTCTCCAGGGAGTTCCCATAGGGGCTTATTTTCCCACAGCCGTCAAGATAATCCCTCAAAGCCAGGCACTGCTGGGCCTACAGCGAGACAACCACCAGCGCTCAGCACACACACAGAGGAAAATGAGTAAGGGCCAAAGTGTTGGGACTTAGCTGCTTTTCCCCTGCTTGGGGCCACATCCCAAAAGGGCACCACTTGGGGACCTTGTAAGGCCAGGTGACTTCAGAGGAACGTAGACCCAGAGGATTCCAGGGGAGACAAAGGCTCCCACCCCGCCAGTTACCCAGGCCACAGAACGGCCAACAGGTTGCAGACACGCATTTTCCCATCAGCACATATTCCTGCAACGGCAGTGCAGCTCGCATGCTTGCCTCTATTCCCTTTTCTGTTGGGGCCTTGGAGCAGATGGAGGAGCCCCTACATTCCCACCATACTCCCAATCATGAATGACAGTGTCCGTTCAGCCCCAACAGACACGCCCTCCAAGCAATGCCTGTGCCTGTGGGACACTCCTCCTTAAGCCACCTGGCTATGGCAGATCACCATGACATAGGTCAGCCCTTCCCTGGCCAGCCTGAAATAGGCCCTGTGAGAAGCACTTGTGGATATCCAGCCCTGGGAAGAAAAGCTGGGAAGAAACCGAGACACCCTGGCTGACCTGACACCCAGGTGGGACCTGGGCCAGAGAAATGGAGAATAGAGAAGGTTACAAGCGGACCAGTCCTTCGAGAACCCTGTCTGTCCTGGTTCCTACGATAAATTATCTCAATTACTTGAGTTAATGATACTCCTGTTCGTTCCAACTCAAGCCTTGCACAATTAACAATTCCCATAATGGGCTGCCACTGTGGCATAGCAGGCTAACCGTTCCCTGTGGTGCCTGCCTCCCATGTGGGTGCCAATTCCAGATGCTCCACCTCTGATCCAACTCCTTGCTGTTAGTGGCCTGGGAAAGCAGCAGAGAATGGCCCGATTACTTGGACCCCTGAATTCATGTAGGAGATCCAGAAGAAACTCCAGACTCCTAGCTTCAGACTGGCCCAGTCCCAGCTATCTTGGCCATTTGGGGAATGAATCAGAGGATAAAAGATCTCTCCTCTCTCTGTGTAACTCTGCTTTTCAAATAAAAGTAATCTTTTTAAAGAAAAATTTCATGTAATAGCTGAGAAAATAATAGAATACCTAATAGTTGTTTTGATAAACAACCTATTTCCCCAAACGTGTAAACAATCTTGACAAGTATGAGCCAGGGATCGAGTGACCTCCCGGCGGTCCCCTGGGCTTTCCCTGTGTCTTCATGTAAGACGACTCAGCAAGTTCAGGCATCTGGAGCTGGGCTCTTCTCCAGGACTGAGCGACTCTGCCCCATCCTCTGTGGGCTTCACTCATTTTGGCCCACGCTGGGTCTCAAGGCTGGTGCCAGTTAAGGGAACTTGGGAAATTAGGTGCAGGGGACATGGTTAATCCTCACATCTTTCCCTTTCTGTGCCTTTCCTCCACAGACTTTTCTCTGCTTGCTTTCCAGTGTCTAGGCTGGCACCTGAAGCTTGTCTCCTGTGGGTTGTCTGCTACTAGAGCCGTTGTATCTGCGTGTACATAGAGCAGAAAGGCCCAAATAAGGATGGGCGTGGGAATGTGGAAGCCCAACTCCCCTGCTTCACCTAGGGACTAACGGGCTGCCAGAGCAACCTAAGTTCTAGGCCGAGGCTGGGATCACGGTGCCTCAGTTGCCTTGCTTCTCTGCCTCTGGTTAATTCACTGCCTCTGCTACCTGGACACAGATTTTTCTCTCTCTCTCAAAACTTGTCTCCAAGACAGGGTGGGCAGAGGGAGGCAGTGATGGCTTAGAGTCTGTCGCATGCGGTCAACACACATTCCTACATGGGTCACAGGAACCCAAGTTGTTGGGCCATTTCCTACTGTTTTCCAGGATATGCATTAGTAGAGAGCTGGATCAAAGGACAGCCTGAGCCCAAACCAGGCATTCCAAAATGAGATGCAGGTGGCAGAAGCCCCAACATGACCCTCTGGGTCACAATGACCAGCCTTGGGGTTTCTCTTAAAAATGATACAAATGTTGAGGCTGGTGCATTGGCTCAACTGGTTGATCCTCCACCTCCACAGGGAGCATCCCCTTTGGGTGCCAATTCATGTCCCGGTTGCTCTACTTCTCATCCAGCTCCCTGCCTGTGGCCTGGGAAACCAGTGGAGGATGACCCAAAGGCCTCTGCACCCAAGTGGGCGACCCAGAAGAGGCTCCTGGCTTCAGATCACCTCAGCTTCAGTTGTTGACAGCCATTTGGGGAGTGAGCCAGCAGAAAGAAGATCTTTCTCTCTCTGTTTCTGCTTCTCTCTAAATTTGTATTTCTAATAAAAATAAATAAATCTTTTAAAAAGAAGACAGAGAAATGATAAAAATGTTCTAAAATTAATTGTGGAGTAGGCGTGCTGGTACAACCCTGTGAATACACACACACACACACACACACGCAGAAAACCATTGAATTTTATGGTATGTGGGTTATAACACCATCAAGCTGTTACACACGCACACACATGCACACGTCTCACCAACACAGCAGCCTCAGAGGGCAACCCGCCAACAGACTTAACGCAAGATCAACAATCAACAGGCACTAGGATGGCTATGAGAGCAATTTATTAGCAATAGTAGCCCTGCTACAACCTCCCAGCAAGACTGGCATCTGTCTGTTGACTCTGCCCTGATTTGTCATCCGGGTTCCCTCAATAGGCAGGTCAATTCTGCCAGCCTGGTGTTGTAGCCAAGGCAACTTGGTAGAAGGTTCATACACACCCATTCTCCCCAGCTTCCGAGTTTGGGGGGCTTACAGCCTTCTGGGGTGATGAGGCTGGGGCCTGTGAAGAGTCCCCATTCAGGCCTGGGCAATGGGGATGACCCTGCCTCTCCCCACCTCCCATCCAACCCAGCCATGAGTGAGACATGAAGCACTCAAGAGAAACAGGTAGGTCTCTTGGAGGGGGTCTGTGCAGCTGACTTGCTGCTGTCCATGGGGGAAAAAAAATAAAAAGAGGCTGGGTGAGGGGTGGCAAGCCTGTTTGCACTCCGAGCACTTAGTGCAGCCAAGCTGAGCCGCGCTGTTCAAATATACTCCTGGCTGGCGGACACCTGTGCTGTCTGTACAGGAGGCTAGGACAGGTCTTGGGCACGCTCACGTCTCACCTGCTTCCCACCTCTCCCCCACCCCTGAACCACAGCCAGCCACAAAGCCCTGGCAGGATCCTGGGCAGCTGCGCCATGCCCTGCTCTGGGTTCTGTGGCTGCTGGGGCGGCCGCGTGCTGCCCCTGCTGCTGGCTTACATCAGCTACCTGCTGCTCGGTGCCGCTGTCTTCCAGCTGCTGGAGAAGCAGGCGGAGGCGCAGTCCCGCGACCAGTTTCAATTGGAGAAGCTGCGCTTCCTGGAGAACTACACCTGCCTGGATCAGCAAGCCCTGGAGCAGTTTGTGCAGGTGAAAAGTGGTGGCGGGAAGGAGGATGTGGGGATGGAAGGGAAGGACTTGGAAAGGTGGGGGAGAAAGATGGCTCCCGTGGCAGGTACCAGTGGTTGATGCCCCATGTGGAAGCTCAGTGGGTGCAGAGAACCTATGGAACCGAGCTCTGGATTCTGGCCGCAGATCTACCAATGAATTGGTGTTTGATCTTGAACAAGTTATCTGTGCTGCAGGTTGCACTTGCTCTCTAAGCCACCCCTTGCTGCGTAAATATCAGCGTGGGTCAACGTTATCAACAGAGACACAGATCAGTGTCAAGCGCAGTCGCCAGGCTGGCTTCCCCTGTGTTTGTTCCATCTGGAGCTGGGTGTGTTGGGCAGTGGCCAGCTGCACCCAAGGGATCTCTCTCTCTTGTCGGGGACCTTCTCCTGCCACATCCCCTCCACTTTCCTGTGTCCCACAAACAAGGCAGACTCCAGCTGTGGTGGGAAAGGTAAATGAATGCACCTGGGACCGGAGGGCTCTGGGACAGCGGCGGCTGCAGAGGAGTGTACCAAGGGCAGAATCGATGCCTGTACCTGCTGAGCATTCCCTGCCTCCAACAGCTGGGGCAGGCCCACAGGGTGGCCACAGGCCAGTCATGACCGTGGCCAGCTGGGGGTTGAGCACTCTCCAGATGGTTTTCTCACATCTACCTGCCTCTACCACCACCGCCTGCAGCTTCTGGAACCATTGGGGGATGAGGGCAGCAGCCTGTAACCAAGCCCCACAGGAGGTACTGAGGTCCCTTCAAATGCAAGGTGGCAAGCAAGACGATGACACCTGGGTCAGCAGTCAGAGAGAACTTTCTGGAAATGACAGAGACATGTCCAGGTCCTTCCAGGAAACGTAGTAACTAGTGTCCAGTTCCAGGCTCCACTCCCTGGGTCTCTGGTGGACAGGGTCAGTGAGGTTTGGGGCCATGATCCAGGCTAAGAAGTCAGGAGCCACCCAGACCCTGGGATAGAAGTCAGAGGTCGCCAGAGACTCCCTCAGCTCTGCATAGAGACAGGGCCTAGCAGCCGACAGGCATGGGAAGCACCTGTGAACAAGGCTTGACCAGCTCTAGAAGGGATAAGAAGGGAAACTGCGGACCTGGCTGAATAGAGGGGTAACCCTATAAGGAGTCCAGGGAGGCCAAGGCAGCCCTGCCCCTAACTTGCTCGGGATAAGGGTGATGTGGATCTGGGAGGCCAAATGATGCCATGCCATACCAGGGTGAGCTGCTGAGAGCACTTGCAGGGACACCAGCAGTGCTGCTAGCCTGCCTGGGGCTGACTCCAGGGGCCGTGTGCCAGACTCGCCTACTTCCACACTTAGCACCTCCCTGATGCCAGGGCACCTTCCCTCAAGGATGGAGAACCCAGGCCCACTGTGGGGGCCAGCATTGCTCCCAAGGCTGTGAGGGTCTCCTAGGAGCAAAGTGTTCAGGAATGTTCCATCAGGCCCTCCGTGGGTCTGTGGGAAAAGAAATAGACGCCAAAGGCTACATCTCAAGAGGCCAGTTCCAGCCAAGGCGAGGGGCAGCACACAGCCTGTCTGGGGATGCCTGGACTGGCATGACACAGCCAGGGGAGTCAGTGTTCCCATAGGAGCAGCAGGCCTGAGCCGTCACAGTCCTTTCTGCCTTTTGCGCTGTGCCAACCTGTACTACTGCCCAGGGACAGCACACAGCTAAGCAGAGGGGAGCTGAGTCTTGAGGGGAGGGAGGTACCCCCTCTCCCTAAGAGCTGGGCCCCAGGGATAAAAGCTCTCAGGCCTGAGCCTGCAAAGGTTCATGTTGTGTCAACACAGAGGCTCCCCCCCACACACACACACCATGCACACTCAGGCACCAAGCACATTTGTGCAGTATACAAAGATGTTTCATGGAGTTTGTGGAAAATGGAAATAAACAGTAGATTTAAAAACATACTCATTTATTTGAAAGGTGGAGTTACAGAAAGAGAAGGAGAAACACAGAAAGAGATCTTCCATTTGCTGCTTCACTCTCCAGATGGTCAAAACAGCTGCAACTGAAACCAGGAACCCCATCTGGGTCTCCACATGGAGGGGCTGGGGCCCAAGCACTTGGGACATTTTACATTGCTTTTCCCAGGCCATTAGCAGGGAGCTGGAATGGAACTTCCAGAACTTGAACCGGTGCTCACATGAGACGCTGATGTTGCAGGCAGCTTAAGTCACTAATGCTACAACACCGGCCCTGGGAAGAAGAGCACATTTTGGTGTAAAGAATGTTTGACATTCATGCATACAAGGGGTCTCCAAAAACTTCACTGAAAACCCTATGTAGAGTTTCAAAATTTGGGACACCAAAATCAACTTACCTTTTAGTTCCATTTTCCCAGAAATGGAAGAGCCATGACATGGAAGCATGCACCCTAAAAAGAATTTGGGGACCCCACCTCTGTCGCCTCTACCTACGCAACCTCTTCTCCCCACCACAGGTCATCATGGAAGCCTGGGTGAAAGGCGTGAACCCGAAAGGCAACTCCACCAACCCCAGCAACTGGGACTTCGGCAGCAGCTTCTTCTTTGCAGGCACCGTGGTCACCACCATAGGTAAAAGGGTGGGGATGCACCAGAAGTGCCCCACGACCTGGGTCCCAGCCTGGGCTCCCCAGGCTGAGACAAAGACATGGTTGAGCTAGGAGACAATTCAGGATGCCTGGGCAGGAAAGTGGGAGGAAGAGGGAGCAATGTTAGCCTTAAGGAGTATGGTCAGCTCAGGACTCCCCCGGGGACTGGGAGGACCCCACCCTCAGAAGAGTTCCAACGAGGGAGGAGGATGAGGGACTATGATCCACCAGCTCCCACCCTGGGGGCTCAAGACCTTCATTTGGGCACATTGATCCTGCAGGTTTGTGCATCAGTCCCACAGACCAGGCATACAGCTGCAGACAGGAAAGCCTGCCCGCTGGAGCAGGTGTTTAGCCCAGCTGTTAAAATGCCGGTTAAAAACCCCACATTTTCCAAGGGTGTGTCCAGCTGCTGACTCCATTGATGCTAACCCTGGGCGGCAGTCATGGTGGCTCAAGGAACTGAGACCCTGTCTGCATTGAGTCCTGGCTTCCAATTTAAGACATTATGGGGCATTTAGGAAGTGAATCAGAAGATGGTACAGCTTGCTCTCACATGCACTTGCTTGCTCTCTTCCTTTATCTGTTCTCTCTCCCTCTCAAATACATTTTTTTAATCTCTTGGGACTAGTGCTGTGGTGTAGCACATTAAGCCTCCACCTATGGCAACAATGTCCCATCTGGGTGCCATTCCAAGTCCCAGCTGCTCCACTTCCAATCTAGCTTCCTGCTAATTTGCTTAGGAACACAGTAGAGAATGGTTCAAGTCCTTGGGTTCTTGCACCCATGTGGGAGACCCAGAAGAAGCTCTGACTCCTGGCTTCAAAACAGCTCAGCCCCAGCCACTGCAATCATTTGAGGAGTGACCAAATGCATGGAAGACTCTCTCTCTCTCTCTCTCTCTGTCCTTTCAATGAAAATAAATAAATTTTAGTACATAAAGCTCTCAGGTAGAATCAAAAGTTTGGCATAGTGGTTAAGATCCCACTGGAGATGCCTGGGATGCAGTTCTGGCCCTCTCCTGACCCCAGCTTCCTGCTAATGCAAACGCTGGGAGCAGCAGGTGAGATGGGCTCCTGCAGCCACCAGGGAGACCTGGACTGAGTTCCTGGCTCCCAGCTTTGGCCTGGGTCAGCCCATGCTGTTGCAGGAATTCGGTCATGGATATGTGATTTCTCTCTCTCTCTAGAAAAATCAATCAAACAAAAAACCTTTAAGTAGGATGCAGGGTAAGAAGTCATCTGTGTACAGGAACTGTCCCTCAAAAGATGCAAGTGATGCCTTGGGTATCCCGAGGGGACAGGACCCCAGTAGCATCCGCTGCACTCTGCAGCCAAAAAAAAAAAAAAAATTCCACCCAGCCCCCAAGGAAACATTCAGACCCCTTCTAGCTCCTCCTCCCCATGTGCTCTGTTAGGTGCGATCCAGCACATTTAAGCAAAGAAGATCAGCAACAAGAATGACTCAGAGCACCCCAAGGAATTACATCCAGTAGGAGGAAGGAGGGTGACATTCCCGAGGGCTTCCTGGAGGCAGTGTCATCTGAGATCAGCAAGAGGTCTCCTCCCTGAGAGGAGGTGGAAGAGGCATCTGGGAGGGGAAGCAGATGTGCTGTGAACCCTGGTCTCTACATGTGCACATGTCCCCTCCCTCCGCAGGGTATGGCAACCTGGCACCCAGCACAGAGGCAGGGCAGATCTTCTGTGTCTTCTATGCTCTGGTGGGGATCCCGCTCAATGTGATCTTCCTCAACCACCTGGGCACAGGCCTGCGTGCCCACCTGGGCACGCTGGAGAGGTGGGAAGACCAGCCCAGGCGCTCCCAGGTAGGGCCCCTCCCTCCCTGGCAGCCCTGCTGTGACCATGCACTTGCAGGTGCCCAGGCTGAGGCTGGGGTACGGGGGAGGCGGGGGGAGGGTGGTAGGGATGGACACCTACAGAAGACAAGTGGCAGGTGTCAGGACAGAGGCAGAGGGAGACACTAGACAAAGGCTCAGCCCCAACCAGGCTCCACGTGGAACCCTTGGGGGAGAGACAGGTATAATTCCAGCCTAGAAGTTCTCCATGGCTAGAGCTGGAACCGAGAGCTGGCCAACCATTCCTCCTTAAAGGGTATCTGCATGGACATCACAGAGTCCCAGCATCCTTCGGTGTGGCCAGAAATGGGCTCCACAGCCACACAGAACACCCCCTCCCTAGTGCCCACGCTTAGGAGTGCAGTGGTACGGAGGACTCCAGGATAGTCCCTCGTCCAGATCTGAGCCCCCACAAGGAATGCTCAAGTGTGACCCCTCAAGCCCAGAGGGTTCTCGAAATCTCTCCTTGACCCTACAAATGCATTGTTTCTGCCCTGTGCATCCCCTGGTCTGATCAGAATCACACACACACAGAGCAGGTGTCTCGCCTGGGACCACTCTGCTCCCGTCCTGGAGCCCTCCCAGTGGGCTCAGCAGCAGACCCCCGTCCCGCCCTGCCCCCAGCTCCTGCAGGTGCTGGGCCTCACCCTGTTCCTGATCCTGGGGACGCTGGCCGTTCTCATCTTCCCGCCCATGGTCTTCTCCCATGTGGAGGGCTGGAGCTTCGGCGAGGGCTTCTACTTCGCCTTCATCACCCTCAGCACCATCGGCTTCGGAGACTACGTTGTGGGTGAGAACAGAAAGATCACGTATGCCAGGGTAGGGAGGGGGTGCCAGGCAGGGGGCTCCGTGGGATGGAGAAGCCAGGAGGAAGCACCGCCAAGCATCACACATGGCCTCCAGCTCTTCAAGGGGACACAGCAGCGTATGGGGTAGCCATGGACAGAGATCTGGGGACCCAGTACCAATCGTTTCCCCAGGGACTTCTGCAGCTGATGCTCATTAAGGAAAAAGGGAGGGAGCGTGGGGCCCTGGGAACCGTAGGCATGGCTGCTGCCCCCTCCCCTGGCAGGTACGGACCCCAACAAGCACTACATCTCCATCTACCGGAGCCTGGCGGCGCTGTGGATCCTCGTGGGCCTGGCATGGCTGGCACTGATCCTGCCGCTGGGGCCGCTGCTCCTGCGCAGGTGCTCCCAGCTCTGGCTGCTCAGCAGGGGCCTTGGCCTCAAGGACAGAGCCTCCCCAGACCCTGCGGGGCTCTCCAGACCTCAGAAGATCCCCATCTCGGCCTGAGCGCCGCTCCCCAAGTGGCCCCAGAAACCCCCGCATAGCTTCCCCCACTCTACCCTCAACTCTGTGCCCTCTGCCTTTCCTGCCCCGCCTCTCTTCTCAGAACCCACTCACTCCCCCGAACCAGGGCTGACCTCAGGAACTCTCTGGAAGGAGACAGATGTGCCCAAAAAAGCAGCAGAGGGGAGAGTAGAGGCAACACCAAAGATACACATGTGAATGCCGCATGTATCTGTCCCCGCAGGGCAGTCTGTGTGGCCCAGATCTCCACAGCAGTGCCCACACACCCAGCCTGGCAACTTCACAAACACAGCGAAGGCTGCCTTTATCCTTGCCTGCCTGGCTACAAGCACCAGGCGCCAGGCCAGGTTCTGGGATACAGGGATGTGGAGTGGACAGTTGCATCCCTCACTGCACCTGTTGTCTAATGAAAGGACCCAAACACAGGCAAACCCAACACAGTGGCCAAGATGCTAGGATGGGAGCAGACACACCCCACAAGGAGGAGGAGGACCCCTGGTGGGGGCTGATAGCAAGTGCCAGGCAGAAACCGGGACCAGTCTCAGGACCCAAAGCATGACTGCCCTATACAGAGCTGCCTCTCAGAGCTCCCCCGTGCCCCTCACCTGCAGGTCCACAGCTGCCATGAACAAGGGCCTCTGGGACCTCCCACTCCTTTCTCCACACCCAGGGGACCCTCTTGGACTCTGCTCCCCCTGGGCTCCTGTCTTTTCAACAGCCTTTCCCGCACTGGCCCTGGGGTAGCCAGAGAACCAGCACAGCCGGCCCTTGGACATGCCCTGTCTCTCCCCCACCACCCCCACAGCCAACAGGTCTCTAAGTGGCTGTGCTGCCCTCCTGTGCACGGCACTCGAGGCAGGTGGAGGCTGGGGGAGTGGGGAGGGAGGCAGGGAAGGAGCTAGCAGCCAGAGGGACCCCAGAGACGCCAGAGCTGGGAAAGGGAACCCTGCGGATGGACCACCAACACGCCCTGTGGCCCTGCTCTGTTGTGGGTGGCAGAGGGACTTAGGGGAGCTGCTGTGGTCTGTGCAGCTCCGGGATTGTGTCCCTCTGCTTAGAGACACACAGCCAGGGAGAGCTAAGCAGGACCTGACTGGCAAACCGTGGAGATAGTCACAGAACCCGGGACCTAAGACAATAAAGTTGGCCTCTACTTTCTCTTCCGCCACTTGAGTCCCGCCCACTGCTTCCGCTGAGGGTGGGAAGGTGCTGGACCCCTCTCCTCTCCCCGGTCCTGCGTCCGCAGCGCCGGGGCGGGGAGCTGAAGTCCAGGAACCCATCGAGGAGGGGCCAGAGGTCCGCTCGGGCCTCTTTTGGTCCCTGGGATTGGGTCCCGGGGCAGCGTGGGCAGGGCTGTCCCAGCTCTCCTCCCTTCCGGAGAAAACCAGGGTGCCAGGTCCGTGCAGCTACTGCAGAAGGCATCCTCCGGGCTCCGGGTCCGGCCTCGGGTGCTGGTCCACCGCTCCAGCTGCCGCACCTTCCCGCCGATGTCCCGGCCGCCGCGAGCGCGGGCGGTGCCAGAGGGTAGGACCCGAGGCTGCGTGGTGCCAGTCACTGCGCTCCTGCTGCTCGCCTACCTGGCATACCTGGCGCTGGGCACCAGCGTGTTCTGGGCGCTGGAGGGCCCTGCAGCGCACAAGTCCGACCTCAGCTTCCAGCGTGACAAATGGGCGCTGCTGCAGAACTTCACCTGCCTGGACGGCCCAGCGCTGGACTCGCTGATCCGGGTTAGGGGCGAACCGGTCAGGGCCTCAGGTCCCAGAGTCCCTTCTATCCTGGGACTGGGAAACCCAGGGAGGCATTTACCCAAGGGGAGGGGAGGAATTCACCAAAGGTTAGGTCTCGGAAAGAACCACCCACCTCCACGCCATCCAGTGAGGGGCTTTTGGAAAACCGGGCCTGCTCATCCTGGCTTAGGAATGAGAACGACAAGGGAGGGGTGCGCTTGCCCAAGCCTCAGGACTGGGTCAGAACCGGGAGGCGGCGCGTTGCGGGAGGGGAGAGAAGGCGAGACTGCACCTGTTCGCGCGGCCAATAGAGGAAGGGTGCGCCCAGTCACTGCTGCGCAGAGAACCCGCGTGCAAAGGAGTGCACTGTGAGGCAAGGACGGCAGGTGCACGCAAACTGGAGTTTGCGGGCCAGCAAGAGCTTAGGGCTCAGCAGTCCATTGGGTGGAAGGGAGGGTTGAGGCGCGCTGCCTTGGGCCGGGACAGCAGAGACCGCGAGCAGGACTGGAGAGGTGGAGCGGCCTCCGCGGACGCTTCCTCTGAGCCCACGCGCCAACCGCGGGGTCAGGTACGCACAGCTTTCTGTGGGCAGCGCGGCAGGGCAAGGAGAGGTCCGCCGGCGCTGTGGTGAGAGGCTCCAGATCCTCCAGCAGGGCAGCAGAGGTCAAGCAAGGCCCACCTCTTCTGCTAAGGAGCCCAGGGGCTGCTTCCACCCCTACCTGCAACCTTGACAAACAGAGCAGATTGACTGCCCGTCCCCACTGCTGCGCCCCAGCCAAGTCGTCCTGGTGGAGCATGAGGGTGACAGCAACAACTGATCTTTGTGCCAGGCACCCTTCCTCTTCCTCTGCCCCTACCAGCTAGATACTATTCTCATCATGCCCATTGTAGAGGTGAACAGACTCAGAGATTTCCCACTAGCTCAGAGCTTGTGCCATTCTTCACCATGTGTTTGGTCTGAGTGAAGCCAGTGGAGGAAATTGCATGTTGTGTGTGCTCCTCATGGCAGACCTGGCCTGGACGCCACTTTCTCGTTCCTGGGGGCAGATTGAAGCCACGGGCTGGGTTGAGTTGGAAGGTGAGGTCGGGGTGGGATAGGAAGGGACTGGTGAGGAACAGAGACTGCAGCCTGGGAGGGAGGATGGCGATTTCCTCCAGGCCCAACTCCCCCTGCCCAGCCCTGCCCCAACTCTCCCTGCCCAGTGCTACCCTCTACCTGCTCCCAGTCTGTCACTGGGCCCTCATCCATCCACCCCGACTGCCTGCCTCACTGCTCAGACCAAATGGGGCCAGAGACCAGCACGCCTGCAGACTTTCTCCCTCTGCCTCCAGGACCACTCTCTACTTGTAGGCGGGCCAGCCCCTTCCATCACTCACCGGGGACAGGGGCCTCCCCTCCTGGTCTACCAGCCCCTCCTGCCCTGCCAGCTGCCACAGAGAATACACCTGAGGCTGCTGTGTGACCTCAGATGAGGCCTGCCCCTCCATCCGGGCCTGACACCAGCCCAGCCCAGCCACTTTTACATCGCCCAGTGGTAGGGCCCCAATGTAATCTCACCTTCCAGCTGAAGGAAGGGAGACCTGGCTAAAACAACCCCCAGCTGCTGGTACCCTATGCCTGAGAATGCTGTGCTTACAACTCTCACAGTCATGCTGCATTGGGTACTGTTACTGTACTCATACCAAAAAAAAAAAAGTAATTACTTGACAGGCAGTTACAGAGACAGAAAGAGAGATCTTCCATCCTCTGGTTCACTCCCCAAATGTATGCCATGGCTGGAGCTGAACCAATCTGAAACCAGGAGCCAGAAGCTTCCTACAGGTCTCCCACATGGGTGCAGAGGTCCTGGGCCATCCTCTGCTGCTTAGCAACTTCACAAACACAGCAAAGGCTGCCTTTAGCAGATACGTTAGCAGGAAGCTGAATAAGAAGTAGGGCAGCTGGGACTTGAACCTGGGCCCACATGGGATGCCAGCCCCTAGGGTTCCCGTTCTATAGATACGGAAAGTGAGGGGAAGGAAGGAAGGAAGGAAGGAAGGAAGGAAGGAAGGAAGGGAGGGAGGGAGGGAGGAAGGAAGGAAGAAAGAAGAAAGAAAGAAAGAAAGAAAGAAAGAAAGAAAGAAAGAAAGAAAGAAAGAAAGAAAGAAAGAAAGAAAGAAAGAAAGAAAGAAAGAAAGAAAGAAAGAAAGAGGGAGGGAGGGAGGAAGGAAACCATGGGACCTTCCTAAAGCCTGGAGCAGCGCGCTGACCACAGCGTGTTAGCGTCCAGTTCACCTCTGTTCCCCTGAGGGCTGAGATCGCTGTGGTCCACGGGTTCTCTAACTGTGACATGCATATTGCCCTGCCTGGCACTCTTGCAAGAGTAAAAGTGAGCAGAGGAATAAAGAGTTGTTCTGCCAGCCCCCTGAGACATCACAAACCCCATACTGACCTGGGCCCTGGGGCAAGGAGAGAGGAGAGAGTTGGCACTGGGTACTGCTCCTAGGGAGCCCTCGGTTGGTAAGACGGGTACAGCCTCATGGGCTGGGCCAGACAGGATGCTGAGGACTGTGCTTGAATGTGCACGCACGTGTGTTACATGCATGTGTGTAGTATGTATTGTGCACGTGTGTGCGTGCACAAGCATACATGGGTGTGCTGCGGTGCAGGAATGAAGTACTCACAGCAGCCTTCCTTCTCCCCTCCCTGCCCCCCCAGAACATCATCCAAGCATACAAGAATGGAGCCCACCTCTTCAGCAACACCACCAGCATGGGGCGCTGGGAGCTTGTGGGCTCCTTCTTCTTTTCCGTGTCCACCATCACCACCATCGGTAAGAGCGGTGTGGGGAAGGGAAGGGCAGCTGGGCAGTCAGTTGCCTCCTGGCTGGGTTACCTGAGGCCTCCCTCTCTGCGTGTGGCCTGCCCTGCAGCCAGGCACACCTGCCAACAGAAGCTCAGGCCTCCTTGCAGACCTCTAAACTCTAGTTCTGCATTTGACCCAGGTCTCCTGGGTAAAACATGCACCATGTTCAAGGTTGAGAAACCTGTGCCAGGTCCTGCCGGTTCTTGCAGCCTTTCGGGGTCTCTAGGACAAAGCAGAAATGCTGCCTCTGGATGAGTCCCAGGTTCTCCAGCTGGGCCACTCAGCTCTGAGCCCTGGGCATGATGTTTGGGGCAGATGAGGGGAAAGTCGGAAAGGAAGAACTGGCATGAATGAAGCTGCAGAGCCCTGCTCGCACACCTTTGTGGGCCTCTCCTCTGCTCTATTCCTACCGGCCTCTCCTGGAGCTCCCAAGCAGCTCCTCATCCACCATCACCAAACCCAGGGACCCCATTCCTCCTCATACACAGGGACATCAGAGCTGGCCCGGCAGGATGGCTGGGAGGGCGCATGGGGGTGGTGGGGAGAGAAGGGGAGGAGCAGGCTGTTCCCTGCAGCTCTACAACTCGGGACACACTGCAAGTGCAGGTGCCAGCCCTCCGCCTACTGCCAGCTCATGGCCTCTGCATGACCGCACACTCACCGGCAGGTGGCAGGCTAACATCACCAATCACCAGTGAGAGACGGCGTGCCTCTGTTGGTGACGCTGGCGTCTCCAGCCTGGTCCCTACCCAGAGGGAACAAGGTAGATACCCATCTAGCTGGGCTTTTTTTTAAAGTTTTTTTTTTGAAAGGCAGAGAGGCCCACAGAAACTGACAGAGATCTGCCATCTGCCAGCAGTAGCAGCAGCAGCAGAGGAATGGCCAAACCAAGCCGGGGCAGGGAGTGACTCCACCCAGGTTTTCCCACATGGGCGGCAGAGTTCCAAGTACTTGAGCCACTACCTGCTGCGCCCCCACCCAGGATGAGCAGTAACAGGAAGCCGGAGCAGGTGGCGGAACTGGAACTCAAACGCAAGCACACCAGTGCAGCGTGCTAGCCCCCAAACCAAACACTCATCCCTCCGTGTAGTTTTAAGTCAGCCAGTGTTGCTTGAAGTTGGTCCAACCATTTCTCAAGACTCTGGTAACCTTGAAGTTAGGGAGGTGTCGGGGCCCTGGAGACCCCGCAGGGAGCGGCAGAGGGGGGATGGAGATACGCAGGTGTATTTGTTGTCCTGGGCTTTGTGCCAGACCCAGCACACAGCAGGCACTCACCACTCTAGGGGTTCCAGTGCACAGCATTCAGCCAGCCCCTGCAGAGGTTCCGGGGTGACAGGCCATCCTTGCCAGAGCAGCATCACGCACCAGACACCCCCATCTGTGTCCAGATCCCAGCCCTCCTCCTACACCCACTGCCCCAGGCCCAGGACTTTGGCCACCAAATGCAAGTTCCACGGCCTCCCTCTTCCCAGCCTCATGGCTCCTAGCCTAGACTAGCCTCCCATCCCTGCTTCTCCACTTGCCTCTGCCCTGAGGTGCTCCCAGCCGACACAGCTGTCGGACAGGGCAGCATAGGACGTTCGCCCAGACGTCCTCCTGGAGCCGGCTCGGTACCAGGCACTTCTACATCTGAGGTGCATTTTGCCCACTCAGGGATATTGCTCTGTTCATGTCCCGGATGAGGAAACAGGCAGAGAAGTGGTGCAACTTCCCCCAAGGTCACACAACTGGGGAGCCACAAAGTCAAAAATTGAAATCCAGCCTCGGTCTGCACAGCTATTTCCAAGCTCAGCTGCTCTGGGAGAGAGGGTTTACAAGAAAGGACAAAAATGGGTAGATTTTTTTTCTTTTTATTTGAAAGGCTGAGTTATAGAGAGAGAGATCTACCAACCATTACTTCACTTCCCAAAATGGTGGCAGTGGCCAGAGCTGATCTGGTGCAAAGATAGGAACAGAGAGCATCTTCCAGGTCTCCCATGTGGGTGCAGGGGCCCAAGCACTTTTCCAGGCCATTAGTAAGGAGCTGGACTGGAAGTGGAGCATCTGAGACTGGAACCAACCCCCATATGTGGCGGAGGCTCCACAACCCCACACATCTGGCATTGTTGTGCTTACCCAGCACCCAAGAAATGTCAGGCCCTGTGCCACTGCTGAGTGTGGAAAAGGAGTGATCCCCAGTGCCTGTGGGTGGATGCTGGAGGCATGGGGGACAAACTGTCCCCACACAGCGTGGTTGTTTCACGGCCGGGGCAGAGCCCTGGGCAGTTATGGACAAACAGAATGAGGAAAGGACATATACCCTTAGTAGACAGAGCAGACACTCAAAGACACAGGGGCAGGAGAGGGCCAAGGCCTGCAGGGATGGGAGTGAGGCCGGAGGAGCTCAGAAGCAGACAAAGATTTGGAGATTTCCCAGAGGCAGGGGACAAACAAGAGCTGGACTCTGACTGATGGTGTGACCAGGTTTGCAGCATTCAAAAAAAAAAAGATTTATTTATTTTTATTGGAAAGTCAGATATACAGAGAGGAAGATCTTCCATCTGTTGATTCACTTCCCAAGTGGCTGCAATAGCCAGTACTGAGCCGATCCAAAGCCAGGAGCCAGGAGCTTCTTCCAGGTCTCCCATGTGAGTGCAGGGTCCCAACGCTTTGGGCCGTCCTTGACTGCTTTCCCAGGCCGCAAACAGGTAGCTGAATGGGAAGCTGGGCCACCAGTACATGAACTGGGGCCCATATAGGATCCTAGCGTGTGCAAAGCAAGGACTTTAGCCACTAGGCTACCACGCATGGCCCCCAGGCTTGCATCTTAGAAAGACAAGACAGCAGAGAAGGTTGCCCAGGCAGAAAACATCCCTGGCTGGACATGCTATCTCCCTTTCCACAGAGGCCCCCATCCTCTACCTGTTATAGGCAGGCTGATCCTCCAGTGTCTGTCCACCCACACCCTGCTCCCAAGCCCTGACTCCCACAGAGGTTTACAGGAGCCAGGGTGTTGGCCTGCGTCCTTCAGGAATCAGGTGTGTGGAAGTAGATATGTACAAGGCATAAGAAGGGGGAGGGTCGGGAGCAGGAAGATAAAGAAGGCACAGGAGTACTTGGTGAAGGCTTCAAATGACAAGAGGTATGGCCCCTGCAAAAGGTCATGGCAGGGAGGAGAATCGGATGGGCAGCTCTGAGAAAGCCCAGAGCCAAGAGCCCCCTGGAGATGCTGCTGCGGTGGGCAGGTACACCTGCAGCAGGTGCCATAGCAAGCCCAACCCAGAGGCAGCCCAGATCCTGCAGGTGCGGCCGCTGGAGCCTCTGCCCACCCCGGGACAGGGAGAGGATGGAGAGATAAGAGCTGCTCAGCCTGGTAGGCTGCAGCACACGCTCGCTGCTCAGCCTTCCATTCTCTGCTCTACATACCGCAAGGCATGACCTGATTTGGAAGGGTGGTGAGGCTGAACGGGGAGTCAGGTTGCATCTGGCTCCTGACCACTGCTTGACATGGAACGGGAAGGCCTCGACGAGCACCCTCACATCTGGGACGAGCTGGATGTGGGGTGGTCAGGTCTGGTGGGGGGCAGGTCTAAAAATGTTCCTCCTTTCCCCCCAACTGCAGGCTACGGCAACCTGAGCCCCCAGACCATGGCTGCCCGCCTCTTCTGCATCTTCTTCGCTCTCGTCGGGATCCCACTCAACCTGGTGGTGCTCAACCGCCTGGGACACCTCATGCAGCGGGTGGTGCACCGCTGTGCCCGCAGGATGGGGGGAGCCTGGCAGGTGAGGGGCTCTGGTGGGAACCGGGGCAGGCCAGCTGCCCAGCCTGGAGGAGCGGGGAGGGTCTTAGGTTAATAAAGGGGGCATCCATGGGTGGGGCTTGGTGAACAGAAAAGGAACGAGGCAGTCCAAGATGGAACCCAGCACAACAGAGGGGCCTCTTGGGACAGCCGCCTCCTTCCTGCCCCTGCCAGACCCTCCTAATACCAGCCGGATCCTCCCAAGGTGGAGCAGCGGGAGCCACAGCGGTGTGTGTGCATGTGTGTGTGTGTGCTCCCGCAGGACCCGGCCAAGGCGCGCTGGCTGGCAGGTTCCAGCGCCCTGCTCTCGGGCCTCCTGCTCTTCCTGCTGTTGCCCCCACTGCTCTTCTCACACATGGAGGGCTGGAGTTACGTGGAGGGCTTCTATTTCGCCTTCATCACCCTCAGCACCGTGGGCTTCGGCGACTACGTGATCGGTGAGAGTCCCCACTTTGTCTTCCCCCTCCTCTGCTCCCTCCCTGGGGTCTACTGGTTCTAGGCCATGTCCAAGGGCACAGGGGGAGTCTGGGAGGCCCCAAGTCCAGGGGTCCCTAGGCGGGCTCAAGCCCCTTTCTTAGGTTGTTCCTGCCCATCTCGGCCACCCTGTTATTATTCCCTAGGTGCCCTAGACACGACAGTCCCTAACTTCCCTTTCATGTTGGGCTGTCCGCTTCCCCTGCCTCCCTGGCAGCCATCCATCCAACTGCTCCCCTCACAACACCCCAACCTCTCCAGGCCAAAGTGTGTCACCACAGAGAACCACCAGCACAGAGAGCCAGAAGTGGGCCAAAGTCCATGGTCATGCCCCACCACAGGCCCCCGGGGAACTGCAGAACCCACCACCATGGCTGCAGAATAAAGACGAGGAGATAGCCAGCAGGTGGCAGTGCAGGGGCATTCTACACCCTGATAGGTGTGACACGGCCCCCTGCCCAGCCTCGGGATCCCTCTCCACTGGCACCACCAACCACCTCACTGCACTGGGGCAGGTGGATTCTGAGCCTTCCCCTGAACCCAAAGCCCTAATGTGTGTGGAGCAGAGGGATGGGGACACCTACCCTTCCCTTCTTGGGGACAGAAGGCTGCCTGGAACACAGCCTTAACTAGGCACTAACATGACAGGCCACCTGTTACCCCTTCTGTACTGCAGAGAAAGCTTAAATTCAGAGAGCGACCCTTACCCAATACTGCACAGTGAGTGTGCGACCTGATCGGTTTGATTCCAAAACCCTTGCATTCTCCCACGGTCCTGACTTACCTTCTTGCAGCCGAGTTCCGTCCCTAGTTCTGATCTCAGAGCAGAGAGATACATTTGAGGAGAGCTGAGCCCAGCAGCTCTGAGCGCCACTTCCCTGGGGCAGCACCAGTGGCCATAGCAACCTCTTCCGGCTCCAGAGATTCCCTGCCCATTGTCCCCCTTCCCTCTGCAAGCTGGTGCAGGACTGCGTGGCGGGCACTGCACTGCACTGCCAGCCCTTGTAGCTTCCTTTACAAGAGGAGGGGAAATTAAGCCGCAGAGAGGGTAGGGTGCAGATGGAGGTGCCAACGTGGGTGAGTCTAGGACAGGCTTCCCATCCAGTGCTCTTCATGCCATGCACATTCTGACACTTATGCCTCCTCCCCAAGCTGGGCTCTGCCGATCCTCCCCAGGGTACATGAGGGTGAGGGGGGGGGTCAGTCCCTTTCATGGACAAAAATACTGAGGCCTCTACTGGCCATTTGGCATGCACTGTTGCTATATCAGCTGCCACCAGGGGCCTTGTCCTCATGGCCAAAGGCTGAGGCCAGAGCAGCACCAGGCACTGGCCTCCTGCGTCTCCCAGCATCCCCTGCCCCCTCTACCCCACCCGAGCCTTGCTTCCTTCCAATTGCATTTGCACTTCAGTGGAGCGCCTTGCCAGCTGCCAGGGGCCCCGCCACTCAGAAGTTTTTTTAGTAAAAACAATGAAATAACAAGAGAGAAGAATGCCTGCCATTCCCCCTACACACACACACACACACACTTCCGGGGCCGGGAGTCAGGGAGCTGGTGGGTGGCATTGCCCAAATGCTGGCCTGTGTGGCTGATCTCATTTGGGGCCGCCAGCGGGCGGAATCGAGGGCCCTAACACAATCAGTGTAATCCAATCCCAACCCCTGCCAGGCAGCGGAGGGCAGCTCCAAGGTGGTGACAGCAGTGGCCTTGTCCCTGAGCAGGGGTTCTGGAGAGGGGCCCTGGCCTGGAGTAGCTGAAGCGCAG
The DNA here is from genome assembly GCF_017591425.1 of Ochotona curzoniae. Taxonomy (NCBI): domain Eukaryota; kingdom Metazoa; phylum Chordata; class Mammalia; order Lagomorpha; family Ochotonidae; genus Ochotona; species Ochotona curzoniae. The sequence goes on along the minus strand of NW_024466004.1, from coordinate 5,046,937 downwards.
AGTCTGAGACTGGCAGGGTGAGACAGGGAGTGAGTGATACAGGGAACTCGGAGGGCGGATGGCAAGGAGGCAGGAGGGCCAGGCCCACCTGTACATCCTGCCAATGCAATGAGAGAGGCAAGGCAGGCAGAGGGTGGGGCTGAAGTGGGGGAGCAGACCCCTGACAAGACAGAGGCAGGATTTGCAGCAAGTGTTGGGGATCCCTGCCTGTGCCAGGGGCATCTGGGAGCGAGTTGGATAGTGAGCACCCAGGACAGGTCACGGGCACCTGCCCTGCACCATGGCCGTGGTCCCAGCCCTTGGACTGCATGAGTTTATTCAGGCTTTGCAGTGGTGGAGCAAGGATTCTTCCAGCCTGTGTTTTACAAAGCAGCAAGCAGCTTAGTCAGCAAAGCTGTGAGAAAGGCCAGGAGAGAGAGAGAGAGAGAAATTCATCTGGGCTCAAAGAACCGACGTCCATTTGCGATGTGAAAGGTCCTTGGGTGGCAGTCAGGATGAGGCAAAGAGCTGCAAAGGAAGTGCATCTGGAGCCAGGAGCACAGCCAGTTAAGAAGGGCCCGCAGTAGGTGGGAGGTGACAGTCGGGGATAAGGCTGGGGAGTTGGTGCAGAACACATAGCCAGGGCACCAGGCACTGAGGACTGGCACATCAGCCAAGAGGGGAAGTTGTCTCCTCAGTTCCCGCTTGGATCAGGAGCAGGCCACACAGCTGTTGAGAGCTGAGCGGGCCCAGGGATCCAGGCCTGTACTTGTCCCTCCCCAGCCCCTCTAGCTCTCTCCTGTCTGTGGACGGGAAAGCCCTACCCAGCAAAGAGCAGGCAGGTGGAGTCGGCTCCAGTTCACAAATATGTTCAGATTCATTTCAACACAAAATGACTCTGAAATCCACATGCAAGGTCCACATGCCTTTCCCATCATGGACCTTGTGACGGCTGCTCACACAGTGGGCCTCCTCCACTAGGCACCCGGTCCTGGAGTTTCAGATTTAATTCGTCTGGAATGCATTCTACCCCATCACTGCCACTTCCGGCGCTGGTGCTGATGGCCTCGGCACTCCTGGGATGGAGCAAACACAGAGTTTCCAAATCCTAAGTGCCAATCTGGGGTGAATTCCTGGAACCGTAGGCCAGAAGTCAGTCTAAACTCTGCTCTTTCTCTTTTGGGTGCGTGGTCCTGGCCTTCCCAGACACCACCCTAGCCTCTCAACTCCCACTCTGCCCTTGCCTCCTTCCCAGAGATGAACCCTTCCAGGAGGTACCCACTGTGGTACAAGAACATGGTGTCCCTGTGGATCCTCTTTGGGATGGCATGGCTAGCCTTGATCATAAAACTCGTCCTCTCACCGCTGGAGACCCCAGGGGGCGTGTGTTCCTGCTGCTGCCCCTGCTACCACCGCCACCCCAAAGGGGGCTTCAAGGGCTGCAGCAGGAGGCAGAGCCCAGGGGGCGAGCCCCAGTCCTATGGCCCACAGCCATGCTGCTGCCCGGACAGGGCTGTGGGCCTTACAGAGCACCTGGGTGCCTCCACTCTGACAGCGGGCTGCAACAAGGACATCTAGCACGACCCTCGATTGCGTCCACCTTTCTGCTTGGTATCCAGACCCCTGACCTGGAGCTCGCCCTGTGACCATCCAAGCCTAAGACTACAGTTTCTAGGTGCAGCTATGTGATTAAATTCTACCCAATAGGATACATGGAGAAGTATCCTTATGGGGTGAGACTTTCGGGATGGGGATTCCCCTCTCCCCCACTCCAACTGGCTGGAATGCTGACACAGTGGCTGGAGCTCTGGCAGCCATATGACATCATAAGACAGAAAGCATCTGGATTCCTGAGGCTCACACAGCCATCATAGCAAACCTGGACCGAAACCCCACCAGTCTTCATCCATGTCGAAGCGAAATAAACATCTGATTTCAAATACTATGGTTTGAATGTTTCTATCACTGGGAATGGACCTAATACTTTTTATGATCCATCTATTTTTATTGGAACGACAGAGTTACAGAGTGAGAAGGAGAGATCGTGAGAAGTTCCACCTGCTGGTTCACACACCCAAATGGTTGCAACAGCTAGAGTTGGACAAGTCTGGAGTCAGGAGCTTCTTCCAGATAACTCAAGGTCTTGGACCAGCCTCTGCTGCTTTCCCAGACCATTAGCAAGGAGCTGGATTGAAAGTGGAACAATCAAGACTGGAACTGGTGCCCATGTGGGATCCTGGGGCTGCTGATGGAGGCTTAGCTCTCTACATCACAGCACCGGCTCGCGAAGCCCAATTCTAATGGATGCACACTGTGCGGGACAAAAGCAGCATCTGAGACTGGCACCTACCCAGGAGAGAGAAACCACCCCTCCCACTACCCCTGCCCCAGGGAGGCCTGCCCAGGACTGGTGGAATGCATGGAGTGAGGTTTAGAGCATGCCCCTGTCTTCACAGCCTTGCCAGGTACACTCATGGAAGATGTGCTGATGAGTGTAAGTCCCGGGTCATCTGTTAGCTCCTTGCTCTGTCACTGCCCATTCTTGAGGAAGGAAGCGCCAGGGGAAGGCAGCAAGTGAGGCCTGCCCCCATCCCTACTCCCCTGCACTGAAGCCTCCACTGTGGTCTGCAGAGCCTGTTAGGAACAACATAGACCATCCTTGTTAGCGGAGCCTCCAACCCTGCCCAGGGCCACCTGTCACCCAGGACTAAGACTCAGGCAGCACAGGATGTGGTGACCCCCATCTCACACGCATACACACATACACACACACGCAGGTGCCCACAGCCAGCTTACAGCCCCTGGCAATACCAGCCAGTACCTGTGACTCATTGCTTCCCATCCTACCAGACACTCAGGACACTCCATGAGACCAACCCTGAAGGCCCCCCTCCACCCCCCCGGTCCTGCTGAAGCCAGGACAAGGGCAACCTTGTGGCCAGGAGGCAGTGAGCCCTGTTACGCCATTTCACTTGCACTATCAGATCTAGCCCCATGTCAGCCAAGGCCAGACCCACAGATAACAGCAGGGCCCCCTCCAATCCCAATGGCACTGGGGCTGGGCAGAGAGGTACTCGTGAACAAGAGGCTGCTGGCCACCTAGGACCACAGCCAGCCATTGCACTTACAAAGCAGACAAGAAAATTCAAGCCCAGGCCAGTGCAAGTCTGTCTGCCTGGGGTCCCAGGGCTATGCAGCTTCACTCTGGACCTGCCAGAACCATGGTCTCCCTTCCCCAGCAAGTCCTTCACTTCCAACCCGACCAAAGTGGAATGCCAGGGAGGTGGGCAGAGGAAGACTTTTGATTGGCTGGTGCCCTCCAGTGATTTGCTTCTCAGCCAATGGGAAGACACATCGGAACCCTTGGGAGCAGTTGGAGTAGGGTAGGGACAAGGGTCATGAGAAGGTGCATGTGCAGGCAGGAGGAGGACCTAGCAACAGAGCATCAGACCCCAGAATGCAAGGCCCAGACAGGGACAGAGAGAGCAGGCAGGCTGGGAGCTAACATGGGGTCACAGACAAGGGATCACCCTCCAGTGCCCTGGCTTCCTTCCTGCAGCCTGGGCAGGACTGCCATGGCCAGGAGGAGAAGAGCCAGGGTGATTGGAGGCCAGGAGCGGTGCCCAGCTAAGGGTCCCCACTCAGCTCCATGGCCCTTTGGGAAAGCACAGGATGTTACTGACACGCTAGATGGACTGGCAGGAGGTGGGAAGATAATGTCTAGCCCAGAAGTCAGGGAGATCCTTCCTTTAGGTCCTGTGTGGCCCCTGTTCTGTGCCTCAGTTTCCTCACCTTTAAAAGCAGGCATTGGAGAGAATCAAGATGGTGGAATATGGTTAGGACACGTTTAAACCAATGGCGAAGCATTAGCCAGGGTGGAGCAAAGATACATTCCAGGAAATAAGCGAGGACAGACTGACGAGAGAGCAACACCTGGAGACTGATGGGCACACGAAAGCAGTGAAGACAGTGGTGTGGTGCTTACAGTGACCCAACACACCAGCGGCAGTCAGCCAACACTGATCCAAACTCCACCAGTGGCCAGAACTCCACCAGGCGGGAAGGGGAGGTTACCAGGAACTCAGGGGGTGAGTCCAAACAGAGAACTGCCCGCCCTGATGGCTTGTTTGATTTGACCAGGAGCAGAGAGAGAGCAGCAGACTCCAAACAGGTAGTGTGGGAACAGGGTGATTCTTACAGCTCAAACCCCCAGGAGAGCCAAATCAGGCACCATCTTGTGTAGAGAAGCAAAGACTATGGACAGAACCGAGCATGCACTGAGCCAGGAGTGAATTCATTTCTGGCTCAGTGAATTGCAATCACATGGCATCCTACAAGATTCCACCCAAAATAAGTCCAGGTAGCCCTCAGATATAATGGCCAATGGTCTGAGAACTCCACAAGTGGCACATCAGGTGCCATTTTGTACAGTGTGGCAAAGGCGTTGAGACTACAGGGACAACAATGAGTTGTGCATGTGCTGAGCTTGGAGCAAACTCAATGAGCTCAGTATTGCACTGAGGGACATTGCACTGGTCCCACAGAGAAAATAATACTGACTTTGGCATCTTATGACTCAAAATACCCCCCATGTAGCCCTCAGACCTAATGGCCAAGAGGTTCCTGCAAAATCAGCACCACCAATAACCTAGATATATATGGGACACCTGGCGTCTCCCAAATCCTGGGACCTGCTCCAACCGGAAGTAGGAGAAAAGTTGTACAGACAATGATGCAGCTTCAGCACGGAATCACAGGAGGTGAAGACTGGTAAGCTAGGAGCTGGGGCTACAGAGATCATGGTGGAAATCTAACATAAGAACTCAGATCTGAAATTCACTGGAGAGAGTGGCACAAGTGACCACAAACAAAGAACTGTGTACCAACCGCAATAAGTAAAATCAAACTGTAGACCTGTGGATGACACAGCTTAGAAACCTGCCCTAAGGAGAAGAATCTGCTAACCAAAAGTACAATGACCAAGAGCAAAAGAAAAGACAGAGGCACAAGGAATATTACTGAAGACTTCCCTGCAAAGGAGAAAAAGCTTTTGCCAACCTTGAGTTCACTAAGGAATGCATGGAGAAAATGGGGATACAGAATTCAAAACACTTGTTATAAAGCTTCTTATCAATGAGAAGCACATGCAGGAATTTAAGGAGTATGTCATACAGGGAATAGTAATACTGAAACAAAATCAAGCAAAATTATTGGAAATGAAGGATGCAGTAGAACAAATTAAAAATTCAGGGGAAAGGCTCTATAATAGAATGAATGAGGCAGAAGAAAGGATGACAGAATTGGAAGATATTTCTTGTCATAAGGGGAAACCAACAAAAAGCTGGAAATAGAGCTGGGTCAAGCTAAAAAAAAGTATTCAAGAATTGAAAGACACTATTAAAAGGCCAAATATAAGAGTTATAGGAGTTACAGAAGGTGCAGAAATAGAAGCTGGGTTTAAAAATATGTTTAATGAAATAATAAAAGAAAATTTCCCTCATCTGGAGTAAAAATTGGGAAACAACATCCAGGAGGGGCACAGAATTCCCAACAGGCTTGATCAAAAGTGACCCTCACCATGACACGTGATAATCAAGCTCTCTTCAATCAAGCATAAAGAAGAGATCCTTAAATGTGCATGTGGGAAAAAAAAATCAACTGACATACAAAGGAATGCCAATTCAACCCACAGGAGAGCTCTCCCAGGAAACTCTACAGGCAAGAAGAGAATGGAGTGACATATTCCAGATTCTAAAAGCAAAAAATTGCTGGCCCAGGATAATGTATCCAGCAAAATTTTCCTTTGTCTTTGAAAATGAAATAAAATTCTTCCACAGTAAAGAAAAGTTGAAAGAATATGCCCCTTCCAAACCTGCCCTACAAATGATACTTCAAGATGTGACAGAGAAAAGAAATAGTGCCCACCAAAGTAAAATAACAACAGAATACTAAATCAATGAACAACCCATTGCTAAGTATCAGGACCAAATTACCACCCATTCATATTAACCCTGACTGTAAATGGCTTAAATTCATCCATCAGCTTTCCCTCCCTTTCTACCTCTCCCAACACACACACACAGTTCCCCAGGCTCTGCGTCCCCTCCCTCACAGCTGGCTGGAGAAGGGGATCCCCCATTTCAGGAGTCTCTGATTCTGGAAGCCTCCAGGGTCAGGACCACTAGCAGCCCCGTCCTAACCCATCCCCTTCCCTGATGCCCTCAGGCGTTACCCCACTCGGGCCCCAAGCTTCAGACCCAGAGTACACTGCTGCACAGACCTCCTGCTCCTGAGCCAGACACAGAGCTGCTCCCCACCCCGTGACCCTGCCAGCACCCCACAGTGCTGGACCCCAGCCTCTCCACCTCCACCCACAGGTAAAACCGCTACCCAGGCCGGCCCTCCCCAAACACAGAGCTGGGTCCTCTCTCTCTTGCCCCAGACTCATCTCCAGCTGCAGATGTTCCTCGGGGCCCAAGGAAGCTGCCATCACACCCCTCTCACCTCCCAACCCCATGACTTTCACTGCCCAACTGTAGGGGCTATGCCCAAGGTTCCCAGTACCCACTCCCACTCCAGTCACAAACTCTCTCCCAAACGTGGGATACAGGCTTCCCTCGAGGTCAGGAAGAAGAGCCAGAGCTGGATACCTCCCACCCAACAGTGTGACAGTGAAACTGTGCAGAGACTGACATCTGGTCCAACAGTTAAAACGCTACATGGAAGGGCCTGGGTTCCAGTTCTAGCTGTGTCCAATCCAGCTCTATGCTCATGTGCACCCCAGGGAAGCAGCAGTGTTAGCTCAAGTCCTTGGGGTCATCTGTTCCCTGCCTTTCTCTGAACCCCAGAGGCCCCTGGGTGGAGTTCAGTGACAGGTAAGAGTTAAGCCCCACACACCATGTCACCCTTGCTCTCCCTTCAGCCCAGAGGTAATGACAACTCCCCACAGTGGCTGGTACCCCCATTGTGGACCTGCTCCTCACCCCGTCCTGCATGAAATTCTCAGCAAGGAACCTAGCAGAGTCCCATCTGTTGTCTGTGGGCACCTGGCTGAGCTTAGATCCTGACCTGTGAGTGGCCCCAGCTCTTTCCCTGGGCAAGAGGATGGAGACTTAAGAGTGGGTGAGAGGCAGACCCCAGACCCCCAGACTGCTGGGCCTGAGACAGCAACACAAAGGAACCTTCCCTTAACCTTTTCTTGGCCCTGCAGAGAAGTCTGAGAGAAGGAGAAGAGGGCTCCCAGATCATGGGATGCTCCCATCGGACTGCTGTCAGGTACGAGGTCTCCCCCGTCTGACTGGACACTCACTGCATGCTGGAGCTGTGTTTTTTGTGTGTTTTGCCTATTCTCTGCAATACCTGGCCCCATCCCAAACAGACGTCTTCTCGGTGCAAGCGTGGAGAGACACAGACGTGCACAACACCTGACCCCTGCCTCCTGGGAGAAAAGCACATGGGGGTAAGAAGTCTACAGAGCAAGGCCGCCCATTCCTGCAGCCAGCCCACCTTGCCCCTCACCCCGGGGTGACCTTGGGAAGAACGAGTCGTCTCAGCGTTCTTGGGATGGTTCAAGGAGCCTTTGTGGTCCCAGGGAAAGTGGGACAGTTGCCCATGCCTCCTGCCTTAGTTTCCCCTGTATTAAAGTGAATGTCCGGTTAGTAGATTCTGCCCCATTAACTCAGGAAGCCGCTGAGTCAAAGCAAACCGAGAGGTCCCCTCTGCTTTGTCTTCTCGGTTGAGTTCCCCGGAGGCACAGGGTAGGAACTGGCAGTGAGTTCACTTGGAAAATGACAGCAAGAAGCTGGAAGTCGGGGCCAGTGTTGTGCCCCGGAACACTAAACTGCTGCTTGGAATGCCAGCATCCCACATGGCATCAGTTCAAGTTCTGGGGTCTCCTCTTCCGATCCAGCTCCCTGCTAACGCTCCCGGGAAAACACAGGACGGTGTCCCAAGGGTGTGGATCCCTGACACCCGTGGGAGATTCAGCTGGAATTCCAGGCACCTGGCTCCAGGAGTGAACCAGCAGATGGAATCAATCTTTCTGCCACCACTAAATCAGAAGAGGAGGAGGAGGAAGTCAAAATTAAAAAGAAAGAAAGAAAGAAAGAAAGAAAGAAAGAAAGAAAGAAAGAAAGGAAGGAAGGAAGGAAGGAAGGAAGGAAGGAAGGAAGGAAGGAAGGAAGGAAGAAAGAAAGAAAGAAAGAAAGAAAGAAAGAAAGAAAGAAAGAAAGAAAGAAAGAAAGAAAGAAAGAAAGAAAGAAAAAGAAAGAAAGAGAGAAAGAAAGAAAGAGGGAAAGAAAGAAAGAAAGAAAGAAAGAGAGAGACAGGAGGCTGGAGCACAGAATTCCCAGACCTCGTTCTCCCCAATGGGGCAGCTCCCTGAGCTCGGTCCCTGGGGCTTGGGGGCCAATGGCTGGGGACAGTGAGCACAGGGCAACAGGGTCCAGTCCTCATCGGCTGCCATGTCGCTGCCATGTTATACTCTGGTTATTTATAAAGCTTTTTTTATTTTAATTTTTAAAATTCTATTTGAAAAGCATAATGACAGGGAGGTACAGATAGACACACCTTCCACCTGCTGACGCGCTCCCCACATGTCAGCAACAGCCAGGACTGGGCTGGGCCGAAACCAGGAACCCACAACTCCATCCACGTCCTCTGTGCCAGCAGCAGGAGCCCGAGGTGCCCACCCCGTCAAGCATGGGTAGAAAGTTGGAACTGGAAGCTGAATCGGGACATGAACCCGGGCGCTCTGATGTGAGATGCAATGCTTCACACTGTTTCTTCATTACTGTACCAAAACTCACTTTATCAAAAAAGATTTATTTGTGAAATGCAGAGTTACAGACAGAGGCACCTTCCATCTGCTGGTTCACTCCCCCAAATGACCACAAAGGTTGGAGCTGGGCAGCTCTGAAGCCAAGAGCCAGAAGTTTCTTTGGGGTCTCCCACATGGGTGCAGGTACCCAAGCACCTAGGCCATCTTCAGCTGCCTTCCCAGGCCACAAGCAGGGAGCTGAATCAGAAGTGGAACCTCTGGGACTCAACTTGACAGTCACCTAGGATGCTGGCACTACCAGCAGAAGTCAAACCTGCTCTGGCAGACCCAGAACTATTAGGATCTGAGAGCCAAGGGGAACACCAGCCTGGCTGTGGAAGAGGGTAGCCAGGCAGGAAGAGATGAAGTGTGGAGGAGCTTTGAAGGGCAAACATGAGATTTCCAGGCAAAGAAGAAGACAGCCTTGTCCTTTGTAGATTCATGGTCAGTATTTAAACAAATGTCAAATTAATCAGGAGGGATTCCCAGGCTTGAGCTGGTGGGAACTACCTGGCAGCTGGGGAGCAATCCAAATATGAGACATGGTCAGTTTCCAGCATCAGGAAGGGTGAACTGGGCCCTGGCTCGCAGGTGAAGGAGAGAGCAAAGACAGAAGTGCCTTGGGGACTGAGACACAGAAGCAGGAAGGGTGGGAAGGTGTGCCAAAGGAAGGAAAGAGTGGGCATGACAGAGAAGGAAAACGAGGAAGGGCAGGGAGGAACGAACAGGAAAGGAAGGGTTGAACTTGGGGAGGAGCAAAAGAGACGTGAGTAGATTGAGTTACGGGAGGTAGCAGAGCTGCAGGGTCTGACAGGAAGAGTCCCATCACTGCTGGGTGGTGTCAAGCTCTCCAGAGCTGGGCCTTACCCAAAGCAGACACTGGAGCCATCCAGGAGGGCTTCCCAGGGGAGGCGAGCCCTTGAGCCAGCCCAGAGACCTCTGAGTCTGAGAATGTGAGATTGATAAGGCGGCTGTAGCTTGCCAAGGGTGGGCGTGAATGAAGGCAAGGCGCTGTCGGGGAGCCAGAAGGAGGTGGTGTCTGCCCGCGGTCAGCACCGGAGCTGTACAAATATTGTTGTTTTGACTGGTCGTGGGGGTGGTTTTATTTTTTCCCCCAAGAACCACACGTGTGATGAGTAAGTTCATTCTAGAACACGACACCACGAAGAGAGCAGCCACACCCGTGCACCCCCTCCGTGCTCAGCTGCAGCCCAAACCGCGGTCTGTCTTGCAGCCCGCCAGAATCAGCTGGAAACACACCGCTCACTGGCCATGGCGGGAAGGGCGTCTCAGCCCTCACCACCCAGCCTGGGCTGCACAGAAGCCCCTAAGCCGCCTGGGCTGTCATTTGGAGCTAGCAGGTGGGGGAGGTGGGTGCTGCAACCAGCACTGGGTCAGCTTGGGAGTTCAGCTGAGCCACTCACTGGCTGTGTGTGGCCAGTGAGGTGCTCGACTTCTTTGTCCACCTCCAGCCAGGGTGAGAGGAGCCAGATGATGTGAGCAGAGTGCTCACTTGCTCACTGCAGTGTCACCAAACCTATGCCAACAGTGCCTTGCAGGGTGACCGGGGGACTAGGGAGAGATGGAGAGAGATTGAATGAGTTGTTGCAAGCATTTGCTGAGAAGCATCCCAAATGTCACCCCAGGGCTATGTCCAGGGGCTAAGGTCAACTCTCCTTGTCCTGCTTTGCAAGTCTCCCAGGGAAAGGGAGACAGCCTGCAGAGCAAGAAGAGTGCCTGCACCGGGGCAGGTGAGCTGTTAGCCCTGGATGGGAACTCCCTGTCTCTCACGGCAGGGTGACAGGGTGACAGGGTGGCAGAGTGGCAGGGTGGCAGGGTGGCAGGGTTGGTGTGCTGCAGAATGAGGAGGGCAGGTCTAGCTCAGCGCTGACTGCAGGCTGGGCTGAAAGCCCAGTTGGAAACCCGCATCACCCAGAGGACTTGTTCGGCTGCAGAGCGCAGCCTTACCCCCAGGAGCTGATTTCTCAGATAATCTGCTTTTCCAAGAAGTCCGAGTGCTGACGCTGCTGATCCAGGAAGCACGCGAGGAGGAGCTTTTGTGTAGGAGCGAGAGCCTGGCCGGGCTTGTCTGGATCCCAGTCCTGCCCTGGGAAACACACCGGTTAGGATTTGCAGGAGAGTCTGTCTTCCCTCCCTTCTTCCCTCCCTTCCACCTCCCTCCTTTCTCCTACCTTCCTCCCTCCCTCCTCTCTCCTACCTTTCTCCCTCCCTCTACCCCTTCCCTTTTCCTTTTCTTCCCTCCCTTCCATAGACAACATTGACCTTTGCTGGACAGAGAACATTTCAGGGAAACATCCACTTGCCCAAACACAAGACAGCAGGGCGTCCATTGTTGGCAGCTCTGGAGAGGCAGCGAGCGGGTCAGTGTGCAGGGCGTGAGGCTGTGGTGGCCCAGTTTCCAGCAACCTGTGGCTTTGAGCTTGTAGACTGAGCTGTAAGATTCAGATTTTCTCACATCAGTGCTGACTTGGGACTTAGCCCTTTAGGACAGAGTAAATCCGCAGAATCAAGAATCATGATAGTTGCAGATAGGACACGTGCAGAGGGTGACATCAGAGCTGCCACAGTGGGGTTGGGGGGACAGCCGGGGGAGATGGGACTGCCTCCCCAGGACTGGTTCATTCCCCAGATGACTACAACAGCCAGGCTGGGCCAGGTCAAACCCAGGAGCCCAGAGCTCCACCCAGGCCTCCCATTCCATGAGCTTTCTGAAGCTCCCACGTGTTGACTGAGCAGTTCCTCTGTCTTGGAGCTGCCTCTAGAGCTCCATGTTCCTGGGGACCAAGACAAGGACACGGGTATACCCGCAAGAGCCCTGGTGATGTGTGCGGTCCACTGGGCTCCTACCTCCCACTCCAAGTCAGCGGGAAGTGCTCTGAATTTCCTGTCTCAATGGTGCCATCTTGACTGCAGGTGCTGGCTGGGGCAGAGGTGGGCTGGGGATGGGAGTGCCAAGTAGAATGTTCAGCCCCTCTTCTTCCACCGCCTTCTGTCAGCTCTGCTTCCTTCAGGCCCAGGGAAAGGACTTCTCCATAGGTGGAGGGGATGGAAGGAGGTGGCGGGAAACATGAATTCAGTCCTTGTGGCTATTCAGTAAAGCACCCCAAAGCTAGTGGCTCAAAAACCACATGTTCTTTGCTCATATCCTTGCACTTCAGGCAGGAGGGAGGAGGGGGGAGCCCTGTGCTGTACCCAGCGCCCTTCAGGGTAGCTGCCAGGGTGGGGCAAGGTTACCTGAAGCCTCACTTAGCCACACTTGTGGTGTTTGATGTCGGCTGTTGCTGGGGACCTTGGCAAGTGCGTAGATGTGTGACTCAGAAAGTCTTGAGACTTGGGAGAGGGGGATGGAGGCTGTCCCTGAATGGAGGGTTCACTGAAGCTCTGTGAACACTAGCCAGCAAAGGACAGTGTGTGGGACAGGTTCCTGCCACTGGACCTGAACTAAGAAGGTTTTTTTTTTTGGGGGGGGGGGTTTGTTTTGTTTTTGTTTTTAATCAAGGAAATGGGGAGGGAAAACTTGTTCTCCTTGAACTTCCCTTGGCCACTGCTAAGCGGGGTTAGACAGGACCAGGTGGGGAGCACTTGGAGTGGAAGGGACAACCACAAAGAACTATGATAAGCTGCTTCTACATTGGGCAGGACAACAGACTGGGCAACAGGACAGGATGGCCCTGGGGATGCCGGGACCGGGTTAAGTCAAAGTCTCCGCACACATGTAGACCAAGCCAGTCCGCTGTGTTCCTGCCTGCAGCTGCTCACCAACTCAGGATCCATGACCACTTCTCCTTTACACTTCGTCCTCTAGTGCCTATAATCAAGTTCAGACATCACAAAGATTTCCATTCTCCTGTGACGTCTCCAGCAGGCTTGGACTTCCTCCCCACATATGAGGCTGGCTGTCACAGGTGAGGACAGAGAGGCTCACGACCTGACCTGACCCATGGAGCCACACTCAGCGACACCTGTGTCCCTATTCTGACCCTCTGGGCCCCCATGGACTTCCATCTCTTGATGGAAAGATTCTGGTACCACAGGTGGGAAGCATGTGGTGGTAACCAATTGGGGGACCTGCATGTTTCTTCTGGGTCCCCTAAAAGCCTGGGGCCTTGCTGCTGGCTGCTTTGTCAGGACCCTGTCCTGAGATGGTGTCTTGCAGGCTTGAGCCAGCTGGGAGAGAAGTTCTCTGGGAACTGCTCATCCTGGAGGATGTGGAGTCCGTGGTGGAGAGGAAGGAGGGCCCAGAGAGGTGGGGGTGAGGAGAGTGTAGCATTGGGGCACATGGGGTGCAGGCGATGCTCCGTGCTGAGGGAATTCAGCAGATGCAGAATCTAAAAGAAGGCGAGAAGAAGGCAGAATTGAGATGGGAGAGCACGAAGGAGGACAGCTGGCCTGCTTGCGGAATGCCATGGGAGTGATCAGAGAATGCTAAAGGATTCTCCTTGTCCACAGATAACTGCATACAGAGAGTTGTGTGTGTGTGTGTTAAGGTTTGTTTATTGGAAAGGCAGATTTACAGAGAGAGGGAGAAACAGTGAGGTTTCCCATCTGCTGCTTCCTCCCCAGATGGCTACAATGGCCAGAGCTGGGCCAGTCCAAAACCAAAAGCTTCATCCGGGTCTCCCAAAGGGTGCAGAGATCCCAGGGCCTTAGGCCATCTGCTACTGCTTTCTCAGGCACGTAAGTAGGGAACTGGATTGAAAGTAGAGCAGCCAGGACTCCTACCACCGGTACCCTCATGAGATGCCAGCGTTGCAGACAACACCTTAATGTGTTGCACCACAGTGCCAGTTCCAGTGAGCTGGATTTGAGAAGTGCTAAGGAGACAGAAATAATGGATCTTGGAACCAGCACCATGGCATAGTAGGCTAAGCTTCCACCTCTGGTGCAGCCATTTCATACAGGCACCAATTTGCATCCTCATTGCTATACTTTTGGATCCAGCTCCTTGCTAATGAACCTGTGAAAGCAGCAGAGGATGGCCCAAGTCCTTGGGCACCTGTACCCATTTGGGAGATCTGGAAGAAGCTCCGGGCTCCTGGCTTCAAGCCAGCCTAGCTCTGGCTGTTGTAGCTGTTCGGTGAGCGAGCCAACTGTCAGTCATCTCTGTGCTCGCTCTCTCTCTCTCTCTCCCTTATTTCTGCAGAGGACTTTCAAATAAAAATAACTGCATTTATAAAACAATAACACATCTTGATGACTGAGCACAGAGCCAAGGAAGGGCTGTACCTTCCTTGGGCCATCATCTGGACAATGGTTCCCTTGTAGCCCCTAATTTGAGTCATCTCACCACACAGCTACCTATGAAACTGGTGACTGGCACCTCACCTCTAGCCATCCATCGCTTCACCATTGAACTGAATTCATGAACAAGGATTCTCATCCATGTCTCCCTCAAAGGGCTTCCCAGCCACTGGCAGTGAGAGCGTAGGCCCAGGGACTTCAGGGCCATGGGGCGGGAAAGAGGCACAGGGCAGCCTGCAGACAGGGGAGCTCGCCTGAGCCCCATTCCACCATCCTTGCCCTCTTGTGGGCCCATGACTGCGTCATCAGGATGACTAGCAAAAGGAATCCCAGAGGTGGGTAGCACCTGCACCCCTGAGCAGATTCCTAATGGGATCTGCATGGAGGCAGAATCTGGGGCTCCCTCAGCTGCGTAGACACCCCCGCTAGCTTCATGTGCCCAGGGACACAAAGCCACAGGTAAATATGCTCATCTTTCCAGAGCATTTGGGAGTTGCAGAGTGAGAAAAAACAGAGTGAGGTCTTTACTCTGTTGGTTCACTCCCCAAATGGCCACAATGGCCAGAGCTGGGCCATGCGACTCAAAACCATATGAGAAAAGTAGTGTTCTTGTATTAAAAATAGCCAGTGGAAATAAATGCTTATGGAGTTTCAGTAAGCAGGGGGCTTGAGATCCCACTAGCCCACTGTCTCCCATGCACACATTTATCAAACACAGTCCAGCCCCTCTGGGGACCTCTTAGAGAGCTGCAGACGGCTCTGCACCATGCAGCTGCTGCCGTAGGAAGGAGCTGCTATGGCTCCGAGGACAGAGACCCAACCCCAAGACCACCTCCCCTGCCCAGTGGAGACCTCTCCAGGAGCCAGCCCCATCCCCAGCATGTCGTGTGGCTCTCTGCAGCATGCACCAGTTCTCTCTGGCCCTGGACTCCTGCCAAATTGGAGACAGGAGTGGCCCCACTGGACTTTGGTCAGCCAGCAGCAGGGACAAGAGATGGGAGGGACAAGGCCAGTAGCAGCACGTTCTATTTGGGCTTGGCTTGCCACCTTTGTCCCCTGGGTCAGTAGGTACTAAGGCAGCCTGGGGTTAGAACAGGAGGCCAAAGGGCTGGGCGGGGGCAGGGATGAGCGTGTTGTGAAACATGTTGGGGGAGGTTCTGGGCAGGCTGGCATCCCTCTGCGGTTTGCAAGGAAGGGGAAAGGAAGGACAACTCCAGCAGAAACCGTGGCCACGTGTTCTGCTAAAAGGACTCCATTGAAACTGGAAGAAAAACTGTGTCTGAAGCCACTCTTTTTTTTTTTTTTTTTACGATGTTTTGCATTTAGTTGAAACGCTGAGTCATAGAGAGAAAATCCTCTACACACTGATTTACTCCCTAAATTGCTTCAACAGCCAAGCTTTGGCCAACCCAAAGTCCAGAGCTTCATCTGGGTCTCCCACGTGGGTTCAGGGGCCTGAGAACTTGAACTGTTCTCCATTGCTTTTCCAGTTCATGCACAGGGAGCTGCATAGGAAGCGCTGTAGCTGGGACTCAAACCAGCACCTATATGGGATGGTAGCATCACAGCTGTAATTTTTCCACCACCATACCAGCTGTTGGACCCACGCTAGAAAAGGCTCTAGTCTGAAAGAGGAGGCAGACTTCCATCCTCAAGGAGTCCTCAGCGGGAGGGAGGAGACAGCTCCAAAATGGCACAACCCTGTCTGAGGGGGGTAGTCTCCCTGAAGCCCTCTCTCTGCAGGTACATCTGAGGCTGGGCTGGGAATTCTTGTGAACAGCGATAGGAAATCCCAGAAACTGCAGTACTTTTAATCACCTCCTTTATTGCCCTTCCCTGGGTGACTCAGCTCAAGGAAAATCACAGCTCCTGAGTAAACTCGGAATGAAAACGGAAAGGGAGAGTGAGGGCTGACAAAGGCAGTCAGAGAACAGCCAGGCAGCGGGCAGCGGGCAGCAGGCAGCAGGCACAGGCAGCGGGCAGCAGGCAGCGGCAGGTCCTGGCCCCAGCCAGTGCTGCTCCTGGCAGCTCTGCCACAGGCCAACTACTGAAACAACGACATCTAGTATGGGGGAAAGCGGGCAGGGCAGGGCCAGGAGGAAGCCCAGCCCCCAAGAAGCCCCCATCGCAGGGCTAGCCCTTGAGCCAATCTGGCTGCTGCAGGAATCCAGAATCATTTGCCATCCAGGTCTCTGGCTCCTGTTCTTCCCAGCTCAGTCATATCCAGCTTTCTGCAGCTCTACACAGAGGTTACCTTCTGTTTGCTGTCACTCTAGTCAGCTTTACCAGAGCTGTCCCCCTGCCCTGCTCTAACTTTCCAGGGCAGCTGCCATCCCCTGAGTGGGAATTGTCACCTCACCTCGTCCC
The DNA here is from genome assembly GCF_017591425.1 of Ochotona curzoniae. Classification (NCBI taxonomy): domain Eukaryota; kingdom Metazoa; phylum Chordata; class Mammalia; order Lagomorpha; family Ochotonidae; genus Ochotona; species Ochotona curzoniae. Next base: position 5,030,511 of record NW_024466004.1, on the reverse strand, counting down.
AGAAGCCTCAAGAGTAGGTGCAGTAACTTGTCCCAAAACTTAGGAAAATATGAATGAATGAATGAATGAATGAATGAGAGCAGAACTCAGACTTTGCATTTTCTTTGCAAAAGCTGGAGGGGGACTAGGAGAGGTACAGGCACAGGTTACAGGGGCACACCCAGCCCCCTGCTTTTGCTTACAAGGATGAAAGGGACACTGCCCTCTAAAGGACTTCAGAAGCCAGGGGAAAGCCAAGGCTCCTGCCAGGGTCCCCCATCTCCCTCCTACCTGTTCCTGGGCTCTGGGCTCTGGGCCAGGCTGACGCCTGGAGGGAGACATACTGTTCTGTACTCCTCCACCGGGCAGGGCGGGTGGGGCAGCCAGGGCCGTGCCTGACTGACTCCACCCAGGGTGGGCACATTTCATCACCAAGAAGTCGGCCAGGGCTGGCAGCTCTTGCAGCCCAGCACTTAGTAGTACCTCACAAACCACCAGCCACCTGGACCCCTAGCGCGGTTCTTAAGTAAGTATCCAGGACGTTCCTGTTTTGGCCAGTCTGCAGAGAGCCCAGTGTGACCTGCTCTGGAGGGGTCCTGCCCCATTTGTCTTGCTGTCCCCTCCCACCCTTGGAGGCAAAAGTGCTTACAGCTGATCAGAAAAAGTGACTCTTCCAGGAGCTTCCCAAATGGCACCATAGCCCTGTCTGAGAAGTGTGGTCTACTTCATTGGAACCTAATGTCATAGCTGCTGTCAGCATCCTCATTTTACAGGATGAAGACGTGGGGCTCTCAGCAGGCAGGGACTTTCCTGGGTGGCTCAATCAGCCATGTGGAAGAACTGGGTCACCAGCAGTGTGGTGATGCTTAGTCCAAGCTCTTAACCTCAACCTCTTCCCCAGGATGGACAAACCCTGGGCCCTCTGCATAAAGGAAAGTGGCTGCAGGTGCCAGCAGGGAGCAGGCCACAACAGAGTTGAGAGGCATGTGAACTCGCCCATTTGCCTGGTGAGGGAAGCGGTGATATGGGGAGAGGCACTGGTAAAATAATGACATGCAGCCCAGGGCAGGACAAAGCAGGTGTCTACCCAGGGTGTCCCTTGATCGTTTCTGCCCAGTACTGTCACTAGAGACCCCCATGGAGACAGTCGCCCACCTGCCAACTTTCCAGAGAAGATGTAACAGGGCAGGCTCACTAATGCGAACAAAACAGAATCTAAATGGCTCTCTGCTGTGGGGAGGGTGAGTTGGCGACATCCAATGTTTCTAGAACAGTTACCAAGGCCCTTCTATCTTAAGCCTTATGAATCCTAGGGGACAGTGAGAGGTCATAGGTCTTGGTGCTAAATGGGGGTTAGGGTCAGGTGGCACCATATAGGAGTTAGTGCTAGATCCAGAGGCCACCCAATCCCAAGGCCACAGTGATTCACTGGGGAGAGGGCACAGGACAAGAAGGGGTATGCAGACCCCAAAAAGACAAATACCATATGTTCTCTCTAATATAAGGACTCCATCATGCAAATTGGAATGTATAGAGGTGGAGTAATGGAGACTACCATATCCAGATGTGAGGACACAATGCAACATGCATCCCTACTTCCAAACAAAAGATGGATTCCCAACGAAAGTGCTGGACGTATCTAGACAATGGGATGATGGACTGTCTGACATTCTGTACCAGCAATGTCAGGGCACACTGAAATACCAACAGACTGATGGAATTGTAACTCCTTATAAAGAAATGGACTGTTATGACCATATGGGAAGACTCAATCGGGGGTAGAAATTGGGGGAAGGGGAATCTCAGACTATACATTCAGGATTGTACCATAACATTCAAAACTTAAAATTAAAAAGTTAGGAATTAAAAAGAAAAGAAAGGGGGTATGCAGGAGAAAGGTTCCTCTCAACCAGCTTTGAAGGGCAGATAGGACGAAGAGGGCTTTTTGCCCGGGTAACCACAGGACTAGCATGAAAATCAGATGAGATAATGCAGGGGAAAGTATCTTGTGACTTGATAGAAATAAAAACAAACAAACAAAAAAACCAGACAACTTTTGTACTCTCAGGATAAGAAAACTGAAGTCCAGAAGCAGGGTGTGACTTGCCCAAGGTCAGTCAATAACTTTGAGGTGAGCACAGGACTTGAAGCAAAGCTTCTCATTGCAGTGCCAAGCTCCGGTTCCTCTGACTTCCCCAGGCACTGGGCACCCATGGCCTGGCCTACCCTGCGAAGTGCCTTGTTTGTGAATGTCTCCATGAGGCAGAAGTCCTTTGCACTGCAGTATGAATTGGTGGTCAGCATGTCTGGCTAAGAGGCAACAAAGAACAAAGGCAGGGAGGGAAATGCCAAAGTGAGAGTGACAGGCTGGGGACGATGGGGGACAATTTTTTTTTTTTTTTTGAAAATGGGAGACTTGGGTCAAAAGGAGCACCCCTCTCCCAGCCTTGACTTTGACATACAGGGTTCTCCCAATACTTCATAGGAAGTGGAACTGAAACATAATTGCTTTGCCTAACAATTGTAAAAAGGAAAATTCATTTCAATTTTTGAAATCTATGCATACAAAGTTCACGGGGGACAGACGTTTGGCCTAGTGGTGAAGACATACTTGGAGCACCCACATTCCATTGTGGAGTGCCAGCTCCACTCCCAATTCCTGCTAAGCTGCACCCCAGGAGGCAGTAGGTGATAGTTCAAGTGGTTGGGTTCTTGCCACCCATTTGGGAGGCTCGGCCTGAACTCCTGGCTCTTGGCTTCAACCTGACTCAGCAAACCATTGGATGAGTGATCGTGTTCTCTCAAATAACAAGATTAATAGATCCTTAGAAGTTTATAGAAAACTGCATATTATGGAGCACTACACATAGCTTTAAAAAAAAAAAAACTTTTAATTTAATTTTTTTAATTTAACTATTTCTATTTTTAAATTTTTCTTCTTTTTTTTTAAGTAAGATTATTTTGTACTCCATTTTGAAGCGGCTTTCTGCAGCAACCTGGAATAGAAAAGGTGTGTTTCAGGGAACTCAAACACACAGCCCCAGCAAGGGCTTCCCGGGCAGTGCCTGCCTCCTGGGGCAGCCTCCCAGCTGAAGAGTCAGGACTCTGGATCTGCGGGGCAGGTCCAAGCATCAGGGCATGGTATGAAGTGATCTTTCAGTCTCATTTCCCTGCCCATCCTTGGGGCCATGAGCAAGCCCACATTCTGTAACCATCAGGAGTCCTTCTGGCTCCTGCTGTACTTAGTGCCCAGGGTGGTACACACAGCTCTTGCAGCCTGGCTGTGTCTCCCTGGAAGCTTGGCTAGCTCCCCACCTCTAAGTGCCACGACCCCAGAGCTGGTGCCTCTCCTGCTCTTAAGTGGAATGGTCCTCGTCTGAAGCCTGTTTTACTCAAGCAACTTAGCCAATCATGGCTGCTCCAGTCTTATGGTTTCTATCTTCATCAGTTTCATGTTTTTCTGGTGGTGTTTTTTTTTTTTTTTTACAAACTTTTAGGTTTATTTATTTATCTTTAAAGATGTATTCATTTTTATTGGAAAGGCAGATATACAGAGAGGAGGAGAGACAGAGATTTTCCGTCTGATGGTCCACTCTCCAAGTGGCTGCAACAGCTGGAGCTGAGCCGATCCGAAGCTAGGAGCCGCTTCCACATATCCACACAGGTGCAGGGTCCCAAAGCTTTGGGCCATTCTCGACTGCTTTCCCATATCACAAGCAGGGAGCTGGATGGGAAATGGAGCCACCGGGATTAGAACCGGCGCCCATATGGGATCCCGGCGCGTTCAAGACAAGGACTTTAACCGCTAGGCTATCATGCTGGGCCCTAGATTTATTTATTTTTATTGGAAAGCCAAATTGGATTTTACGGAGAGACGGTGAGACAGAAAAAAAGAGCTTCCAGCCACTGGTTCATCCCTCTAAAAATGCTCACAACAATCCAGCTGAGCCCGTTTGAAGTCAAGAGCCTGGAGTCTCTTCCAGTTCTCCCACATGGGTGCAGGGTCCCAAGGCTTTGGGCTGTCCTTGACTGTTTTCCCAGGCCAAGCAAAGGGTTTCCCAAGCAAGGAGTTGAATGGGAATAGGAGTTGAACGGGACATGAACTGGCTCCCATATGGGATCCCAGCACTTGCAAAGTGAGTATTTGGCCATTGAGCCATCATGCTAGACCCCAGTTCCATGCTGTAAAAGATAATGATGGTAACAGTGTTGTCATGACCAGGCAAGGTGCTGGGCTCTTACTATTTTGTCTCGTTTTCACAGCCCCAGTGCGAGATGTTCCAAGGTTCCATTTACAAATGAGAAAGTCAAGATGTCAAGGTATCAACTGCTTCGCCTAACAATACTTTGGAAGCACATTTAGGCACTGGAGCTGAGGCACAGTATATGCCTGCAGGTCTGACATCCTATATGGGTACCAGTTCAAATCCTGGCTGCTCCATTCTAATCCAGTTCCCTGCTAGTGGCCTGGGAAAGTGGCAGAAAATGGTCCAAACACACGTGCCTCTGCCCCCAATGTTGGAGACCCAGAAGTAGCTCTGGGATCCTGGCTTCAGCCAAAAGCAGGCCTGCCTGTTACAGCCATTTGGGAAATAAATCAACAAACTTAAGACTCTCTCCTTTTCTCTCTGTGTAACTCTATCTTTCAAATAAGTAAGTAAATACAGAAATCTCAAGAGAGAAAGTCATGTTTGGATGCCAGTGCCAGTCAGAGCTGGTGCTTCTCCCCCAGGAAGTCCCATGCTACCACCTTGCCCTGATGTCATTCTCTCCAAAAACAGAAGGTTGGCCTCCTCGCTGCCCTGAGTAGCTACCCACTGTGAAAACAGCTCTGTCACCTCCACGACGGTCTTCAAGGACACTTTGGAAACCCTAGCTGGGGAATGACCAAGGTTCGCATACCTAGACACTGAGGCATTCAGCCTTGTTAGGGATCCTCACCCTATTCAGTCATTCTTTGGAGATTTCTCTCTCTCTCTCTCTCAAGATTTATTTCTTTCTATCGGAAAGGCAGATTTACAGAGAGAAGACGGTGCAAAGAGAAAGATCTTTCACTCATTTCCCAAGTGGCCTCAATGGCCAGAGCTGAGCTGATGAAAATTAGGAGCCAGGAGCTTCCTCCAGGTCTTCCAGAGGTGCATGGTTGCAAGGTTTTAAGCCATCCTCTTTGCTGCTTTCCCAGGTCACAAGCAGGAAGCTGGATGGGAAGTGGAACAATAGGGACATGAACTGGCACCTGTATGGGATCCCGGCACATGAAAGGTGAGAATTTAGCCACTAAGCTATTGTGCCAGGCCTGAGATTTTTCTTTTCTAATGTTTGCTCAATTTATTTCAGTGACAGAGAGAAGAGAGTTTCTGTCTGCTGGTTCACTTCCCAAGTGCCTATAATAGCCAGGGCTGGGCTAGATAGAATGCAAGACAGGAGCCTGGAGCTCAATCTGCCACATGAATAGCAGGGACCCAAGTATGTGAGCCATCAGCTATTGCCTCCCAGCGTGCACATCTGCAGGACACTGGGATTGGAAGCAGAGCTGGCCCTGGAGCCTGATCAGCCTTAGCCGGGATGTAGCTGTTTCAAGCAATGTCTTAATTGTTGCACCAAGCTTCTTCCAGTGTTTTAAGGATTGCCTGAACATCTAAGATGAGTTCTAGACTGAGTCTCCAATAAAGACCAGACCAGCCCTGGCCTTAGGTACTCCAGAAGTATACATGTGGATATTTCTTCCTAATCTGGATACACCTGTTGGGTAAGCACCACAGGTCAGCTTCTCTGACAGCAGCTGCTGAGCTGAATTAGGGCCAGGAAAGGGGAAACCCCTAGACAAGGACTGCCCGCTACACAAGCCTTGAGCTAGAACCACAGCTGTGTTCATCCCCTGGCCAGACCACAGTAGGGACAGAGGAGGGGCACCTCAGTCAGGACCAGAGCAAAGCTGTGGGGCCCCACAGCATGAGACAGGGCGGGGCACTCACAAGCCCCTCCTTTAATCCTGTGTTTTCCACTTGTCGCTCTCTTCACCCTGCTCCCAACCCTGAGATCCTCAAAGACACCTGCACTCCTCACCCCAGGACAGCTCATACTCCATTGTGTACCCAAGTCCACCACACTCAACATTCGAACTTCATGGAAAAAATGCACATTATGAGAAAATCACGCAGAGATATCTGTTGACTTGTCACCAGCATAAGCTCCTGCTGTCATTCCACTTTCCGTGGACTTTTGGAATCTCCGGTGTTCATGGAGTGCCTTCCAGGCACCAGGCTTTGAGAAGGTGCTAATGCAAGAATGTCAGTGCCTTGCAGGGCCTGCCGCATGTCTACACAGCATTTGCATATGGGCAGAAGGTTGTGCCTTGCTTGTGTGGCATAAGCCTGCTAGTCTAATTGTGTCCTCTTCTGGGTGCGTGTGAAAGATACACACACAGCAATAGGAGGAGTCTTACAGGATTTCAAGAGTTTCAAAGAAGCTATGGCTTCGGGAGATGAGAGAAGCACGGAAGAAGGAAGGGCTAGCATAAAGCCCTGGACTTCCCCAGAGAGTGTGAGTCAGCTTGGAGACTCCCCCTGAGGACGGTGAGCAGGGTCAGCAGACACAGCTCTGTGCACACATGAGTAAGGAGAAGATACAGTTTAGGAGGGTTCATGTACCCGTGGGCTGGGTGGCTGGACTCTGGATCAGCAAGGAGCATTTCTACTTCCTTGAAAACCAGGGTGTGGGGGAGGACTGGGTGCCAGCAATTGTGGCATAACTGGTTAAACCACCTGCAACACTGCCATCCCGACATGGATGGGTGCTGGTTCAAGTCTGGGGACTCCACTTCTAATCTAGCTCCCTGATAGTGTCCCAGAAAAGGACCCAAGTACCCACATGGAAGACCTGGAAAAAGCACCTGGCTCCTGGCTTCAGGATGGCCAATGCAGACATTTGGAGAGTGAAACAGCAAATGGAAAAAGCTCTCCTTCTCTCTCTCTCTCTCTCTCTCTGTAATTCTGCCTTTCTAGTATATAAAATAAATCTTTTCAAAAACAAAAAGACCAAGATCCAAGCTGAAAGGAGCAGGCTGGCTGGTAGGGGAAGGGAGTGGGGGCAGAGAGCCAGCTGCGTGCAGGCCTGGCCCTGGGCCACATGCACAGTATGTGCTGAAGGAAGAGACATGGCTGTCACATTTGCACAGCCCTTTACATAAGTTTCCCAGGGCTACCACAGCCCTCAATCCTTTGCCCAGCATCCAGGCATCACGCAAGAGTCTTCTTCTTCACTCCGTAGTGTTTTGGTCCCCAAGGTCTGTCTGCTCACTGCAGACCCCAGGTCCTGCTCTGTGCCCGGTGCCCTTACCTGGGCTATGTGTCCTTGCTCCCTCCCCCAGGATTGAGAGCCCCTTGTCTGTCTGCCTGCCTGTCTCCCAGTCCACCTCCACAGCACACTCCCCTCTCCACTTGGTTATCTTGAGATCACACCCCATTTCCTCACACTCACTACCCTCTTCCTCTGGGCCCCCAAATGCAATTGTGTCTTCTTCCCAGGACGTTCTGACCCACAGACACCAACGTAAGCTCAATACTGTGACCTTCTCAGCTCTCACTTTCCCAGGAAGCCTTGGCTGAGTTCCCCATCCCCACCTTGAGGTCAGGTATATCTGCCCCTGCCAAGGCGTTTATTGGGTTATTGTTCTTCGTGTGCTGTGTTAAGTCCAAGACAGGGCAGTCCTGTCTGTGTGGCTCACAGAGTCCCCACACGGTGTCCTGCAGTACTCAAGCGTTTGGAGGATAAATATGCCATGTCAGATACTGCCACAAGCTCTGAGGGAATGATGGGGAGCTGGTGGCGTTTGTGCTCTACCCAGCCATGTACTTGGGTTGTGCAGCTTGTGGAGTTACTGTACGGAAAGGGAAGGAGTGAAGGAAGTTGGGCAAGGAGTGCCCTTCCTGTCCACATTTTTCCCTGAGTTTTTAGGGTTCCAGCATGTTCACCTTCCTGGCCTCCCTTCTTTCCCCTGTTCCTGCACATATTTTATACCCCAGGGATAAAGGAGCACCACCCACCCCGCCCCAAAGCACCGCACTCTTTCCCTACTCTGAACTGTGCCCACGCAGTGCTACCTTGTCCATGACAGCCTTGCTGACGTCACTCTGGGTCAGCCTTGAGGAGTCAGCTCTCAGTGTTAACTCCACAGCTCACGTCAGATGCTGCCTTCTCAGAGCTGCTGTGATGTGGACACAGACTTCCCCAGTGGCTTTGACTGTGTTCTCTAACTACTCATCTATGCTTTGTGTGTCCCTCCCACTGGGATCCAACAGCAGGTGCAAGCCGAGCCTTGCTCAGCCCAGCTTCCTAGAGAACTCCAACCTGTGCCTGCTCCAGGAAGAGCGTCGACTCAATCCTGCGCTTTCTTCACTACCTCATTAGTCTCCTTGTCCTGCTCCGGCCCAAGGGAGAACTGACCACACGGCCCTCTGGACTGTGTTGCCTCTGCCTGGACAAGATGTTCTCACCCCCTTTTTCTTGTGAGTCCTCAACTCCAGCGTACCACAAATCCTGGACAGGCTCAGGATCTTTGGGGTCCTGACCCCCAAACATTTGTCCACCCGTTGAATTTCTGCCCAAATGCTCACCAGATAGTCAGGGTCTGGCCAGGCCAAAGCTACAAACCCAAAATTCGCTTGGGATTTCCCACATGAGTACCAGGGACTCAGGACCTTGAACCATCATCTGATCCTAAATGGGGGCCAACAGCACCGACCTTTCCCAACCTGAAAAATGACAACCCTCCTGACACCTGTCACTGTAGATTCAGTATTGCTGAGTTGAAACAACAGACAAACAGAATCAGATTATTTGCCTTTTGGGAATCTGGCTTCTTGACCAATTTTTTTAAATTAGAGGGAATATTTATTTTTATTTTATTTGGTATGCAAACAAACAGTCTGAGAGAGATTCCCATCTATTCTCCAAATTTGGGTTCACTCCCAAATGCCCACCATATCCAGACTAGGCCAAACCAGGCCAAAGCCAGAAACTCAGTCCAGATCTTCCAAAGGGAACACTACAGACTCCAACAGCCCAGACACCGCCTGTTCCTCTGATGTGGGCTTAGTAAAGCCAGCATAGAACAGTGTCGGGACTGAAACCCAGGCACTCAGGTTTGGATGTGGGCATCCTTCCAGCTTTGCCAAAATGCCGCTCCTTATGTATTTTAAATATGTATTTTCATAAGCTTTTTGAATATCCCCTAATATGCAGTGGATTTTTTTTTAAATGCATGACTAAATTCATCTCTAGTTCCATTCTCCATGAACTTTGTGAAGTCTAGTTCTGTCTCCCTTATTGCGCACATACAGCAAGACAGACCGGGCATTAGTGTTTGAAGGGAAGGAAAGAAACCTGGGGACATTAAATGTCACTCTGCAGTCTTCCACACCTTTGGGATTTTGATGACAATTTTGTAACTTAGAACAGAGTGGGGTGATAATCCTGTGTATTTTCAGACCCCTTCTGGGGTGGCTCTAACCCCCTCCCCAGTTTCTACTCATCCTAGATCCCCACCTGAAACCAACGCTCCCCACCCTCCCCTCCATTCCCTGCTTTCACACCAATATCAACAGCTTTCAGAGAACAGGGAACTGGTCCAAGGGGGGAGGCACAACACTCCCAGCATGTTGTGAGGAGCAGGAATTGCAGGGCCTTGGAGAGATCAGAAGACACAGAACAACAGGGGTGCAGAGATAAACACGAGCCACCTGCACCCATAAATTCCAAGGAGAGTAGGTGCTGAGGTGTGGCTCAGATCTGCTGGAGATAACCCAGAAAGACTTGCTGGCTGAGAAAGATGGGAAGGAGAGAGGTGACAGAGGATAGGGAAGGAGGAAAGCACTATCAGAAAGCATGGGGGACGGCTGGGCTGTGGGTTGCTCGCTCCCTTTTCTTGCTTCCTTTAGAAACTTCTATCACCACCACCACTATCACCCATCCCGCACACCATCCCAGTCCACAGAGCATTGGACATTTCTCTTTGAAGGACGTTTCTACCATCTTCTCACTTGGGCTCCTGACAGGCCAGGTCTAGGGGGATTAATAACCCCCAGCCTACCCCCACCCCATTTCCAGGGGCACCTGCACCTCTCACCAGAGTTGGGAGGCAGTGGCTGCTGAGCTGGTATGCAGGAGGAAGAGGCTGCTGGGCCAGATGTTTTAAGGGGGGACTGACCCACTCAGTCAAACTAGCACTGAGCAGTCAGGCATTGCCAGATTCAAGTAGGGGCCAAGCAGAGATCCAGCCAAAAAGGAGAAGGAGACAGCATAAAAGATCAGTCCCGTGGAGCCCTGGACTCCCAGCTGGAGGGACCCTCCTCCTCAGGGGGAGCTTTTGCCACTTCAGCCCTTCTTGGCTTATATATCCTCTCAGACTTTTCTCTATTTTTTTTTAAGATTTATTTTTAAAATTTTTATTGGAAAGTCGGATATACAGAAAAAAAGAGAGACAGAGAGAAAAATCTTCCATCCGATGATTCACTCCCTAAGCAGTCACAATGGCCAGAGATGAGCCAACCCAAAGCTAGGAGCCTGTTCCACATATCCACGCAGGTGCAGGGTCCCAAGGCTTTGGGCCATCCTCGACTGCTTTCCCAGGCCACAAGCAGGGAGCTGGATGGGAAGTGGAACTGCCAGGATTAGAACCAGTGCCCATCTGGGATCCTGGCGCGTGCTAGGAAAGAACTTTAGCCATTAGGCTATCACTTCGAGCCTGGACTTTTCTCTATTTCTATACTGAGCAACAAGTCCACAGAGCAGGAAAGCAACTCAGCGGTCAGGAAGCAACGGGGGGCAAGCTCAAACCAGGTCACATTTCCACATACTACACCACTACTCTGTCTTTGAAGGGCGAGAGCGAGGGAAGGATCCTGAAGGAACCAGAATCTCCCTGGAGATTAGGTTAGCCACGTGGGTGGGGGAGCCCCTTCCCATAGTTGTGGGCTCAGCCTGTTCTAGCTCTGTCCTAAGGACTGGCCATTGGCATCTGCTAGGAAGCATCCCCTCAGTGCACAGGATAAGCTATGTCTGGTTAAAAGGGGGAGAAAATTAAAAACAAAAAAGCCATTGAGCATGAGATCAACTCTGGGACTACATCCTATTAAGGGTGATCATTCCACAACATAAAAACGTTGGACCACTAGAAGCACAAGCTAAGTTTGCTGTCATTGCATGACCACACCATGCATTTTATATAATGTAACTCAAGCAACTATTATCTCACCAAGTCAAGCATTTCATTCTTTGAGAGTTCTGGGGATCCAACCGGAAGCTCCAAAATCGGTTTGTAATTCTAAATCTGAGGCATTGTCAGAGGTTCAAAGTGTTTGTTCAAAATAAAAATTGGCTGATAATGTACATTTAACCTGAGCATTTAAGCAAACCAAGGGCCAGATCTAAGTGGAATTAACATAGTCACGGAAACACCAAAAATAGGCTTGCACTGCTTCTGTGTCCCGTACGGGTCCTGCCTGCTCCACTTCCCATCCAGCTCCCTGCTTGTGGCCTGGGAAAGTGTGAAGCTGGCTCCTGGCTTTGGATCAGCTCAGCTCTGGCCATTGCATTCCTTACATTCATTTGGCGAGTGAACTGATGGATAGAAGATCTCTGTCTCTCTGTAACTCTGACTTTCAAATTAAAAAAAAAAAAAAAAAGACTCAGTTCTCAGGGCCCGCAACATGATATAGCAGCTTAAGCCTCCACTTGCCACATAAGCATTCCATATAGGCACAAGTTCGAGTCCCAGCTCCTCTATTTCTGATCCAGCTCCCTATTTATAGACTGGCAAAATATCAAAGAATGTCCCAAGTCCTAGGGCTCCTGCACCCACATGGGAAACCCAAAGAAGCTCCTGATTCCTGGCTTTGAACCAAACCAGCTCTCAGCTATTACGGTCATTGGGGAATGAACTAGCAAATGGAAGACTTCTCTTTCTCTCATTTTCTCTCCCTGTCTCTTCTCATTTTGTAACTCCACCTTTCAAAGAGAAATAAATCTTTTGAAAAATGCAATGACAAATGTAAACACAAATATTTTCAGAGAATTATAATCAAACAAAAATACCTAACACAGATGTTCATAGTCACTAAGCAGTTGGCAACATTTTTGAAGTGCACCAGCATTTCAGACTTTTATCCTCTGGAGCCACAGGATCTGCAGAGGAGGGCAGCGGTGAGGCAGAGCCCTGGGTTTAACAAGTCCAGCAAGATCCACATCAACCCCCAACACAAAACAGAGGGATCGTAAACAAATGTGCAGAGAAACTCTCAACCCTTTGGGTGAGAAGGGCCAGGAGGTTCGATCTAGCTAGTGTTGAAAACCTTAGGAGGGAGTTGGGACCCAGGGCCCTGCAGGGGTCCAGTGTGCTCACGACCAGCAGCTTCAGAGGAACCAAGTCATCAACTCGGCAGCCAAGGAGGTAGGGGAAATGAGCCGCGAGGCACACCTCAGCAGGAAGGCCAACTGAAGCCAGCTCTGCGCCTCCGTTGCCAAGCAAATTCAGCACTTCCTTCACTTCCTGACATTTAAGACAAAGGAGAGGAGCTGTGCATAGATCCTGGATTGGTCGGGCAAGGCAGGAGGGATCAAATAATGTGAAAGTAAGGTGCCTGGCCTCCTGGGGGCTACCCGTTCTGCAGCAAGAGGCCCAGAGGCACCTGCTGAAAGAAACAGGGCAGGGTACGGCCTCGGAGGGTTACAAGACACTGGGCACACCTCTGTCTCCGTAAACCTTCAGCAGATACTCTGGTTGCCATTCAACAAGGCAGGAGAAAGGCTAGGAAACAGTCTTCCTTGGAAGGAGGGTGCTCAGAACTTAAAACCACCGGCTTCCAGCGCCCTATGTTGGGCACCACGTGTTGACAGGATCCGTCGCTCTGGGAATTCAGAAGTGGCGCAGGGAGCAGTGATAGAGCATGATGAAGAGGGCGTACCTGGCAGTCCAGCTGGCACCTCAGTAAAGAACTGTGTGTCCAACCTATGTTTAGACTGCAGTTTTGATGGGTGCTAACTGTGTTCCTTCTTTTTCTTCCCCCCTGCAATCTCTCTGGAATATTGCTGGGTGGAAGGCTTTCTGGGTGTGGAATCCCTCCCAGAACTTCACAGTAATACCATTGATGAGGGGCAAATGAGATTGCCCTAAGCTGCCCTCAGGGAAGAGCTGAGACCCAGCCAACCAGGCAAGTACGTAGTGCCAAGACTTTGAATGTGTAAATGCTGCTTGCCTTCCAAGGTTTGCTTCCTTGTTGCATCACACAGGAACTCCCGATTTGCTTCAGCCCCTCACACACACAAGCTGGCATCTTAACCCTCTCCCTTGAGAAGACAGAGTACAGTGCCCAAGCATGTGTGGAAGCCCTGCTCTGAGTCTCTGCTCAGGTTCAAAGTAGTGGCTGGAGTCACTTCACCCCGGGGCCATGTACTCTCAGAAACTCCAGGTGTTCCAATCTGGAACTTCCAGTAAGAACAAATGACAGTGTCTATTTTCAGCTCACATTTTAAGAATTTTCATAAATTTAACAATGATCTTTCTCACTCTGAATGCCATTGCTTCTTCTCCTTCTTCTTCTTTTTTAGAAAAAAAAATAAGGGTTTACTTATTTTTATCTGAAAGGCAGAGTTACAGAGAGGGAAAGAGGAAGAGAGGTCTTGCATCTACTGATTCACTTTCCACATGCCCTCAAGGGCCAGGGCTGGACTGGTCTGAAGCCAGGAGCCAGGAGCTTCTCCCTGGTCTCCCATGTGGGTGCAGGGGCCCATGTACTTGCGCCATCTTCCATTGCTTTCCCAGACACATTAGTAGGGAGCTGTATTTGAAGTAGAGCAGCCAGGACTCAGACTGGTGCCCAGATGGGATGGCGGCGCCTCAGGCAGAGGCTTTCCATACTGCCTTAGCCCAGGCCATTCTGTGACATGAAATCTAGAAGCTATAACATGGGGATCCTATGAATCCGAGTTAAAACAATTTTTAAAAAATTATTTTCAGGGCCAGTGCAGTGGTTCATACCCACCACAAATAGAACCCGATGACCAGAATAAACTTGGAAGCGTATTTGTGTTTAATCTCAAAGATAACAGCTTATTTCCCTAACATGTAAAGAGTGCCTGCCAATCAGTAAGCAAAAGACCTACAGTCCTCAACAGGAAGAAGTGAGCGAAAGACAAGGACAACTCATAGGAAAAAAGAAATTCACATGAGTCCCAAACTCCTGGAAAGATGTCAATGCCAAGAGATGTGGGTATTTAAATGAGCAGTTTCATATCATCTCACTGACAAGATCGGCAATTATCAACCATCTCCCGTTTGTGCATTGCGTTGGCAAGGATGTACAAACACGGCTCCAGCATCCTTCTGCTGAGAACACGTTGGCAATGGTTATAGAAATTATAAATGCACACCAACTTTGACCCAGCAATTGCACTTGACCTTTAGTGTTTTTGCATTTTCAACCACCTAGCCATGTTAGCTATTCTGAAGTCAATTGCCAAAATATCTAGAATCCTCCCCCGACCCTAAGTGATACAGGGGCATTATCAGAGCCATGGTTCTCGGGACACAGTCTGACAAGCAGCTTCCTACCCAGTTACAACCCGCAGTTGATGTGCAATTTGTTGGACCACTGAACAACTGTAGGCATTGTCAGGTACTCTTTTCTACTTCTGCAGTGGATGATTAGGGTGGAATGCGAGTGGTAAATTTAGTAATATGAAGCACAATAACCCAGCCAGAGGTTTTGCAATTTGCCTTGTTATTTGCTTTTATCTGATAAAAATTAGCTGAAGCTTACCAAGGAGTAAAATGACACAAGGAGAGAAGGAGTCGATGCTTCAGTTGGAAAACAAAGCCTCATACAGATGTCATGTGTCACATGGGGAGATGGTCTCCATGTGGACACCAGACTTGAAGTGGATGGTCAAGGACAAACCCACTGACCACAGCGTAAGGCACAAGAATCCTACATCCCGTCTTTTGAAGCCATTTTTTGACAAATGCAGGTGTTCCAACAAGTAAGATAGTATCAATCCATTCTTTTAAAAAACTTTTATGTATTTTTATTAGAAAGGCAGATCAGATTTATAGAAAGAAGTAAAGACAGAGAAATGGCTTCCATTCACCGATTCACTTTCCCAAATATTAGCATCAACCAGAGCTAAGCTGTTCAAAAAGCCAGGAGCCTCTTCCAGGTCTCTTCAGTGCAGGGTCCCAAGCTTTGGGGCATCCTCCGTTGCTTTCCCAGACCATAAGCAGGGAGCTGGATGGGCAGTGGAGCAGCTGGGGCAAAAACTGGCACCCATATGGGATCCTGGCACTTGCAAGGTGAGGATTTAGCCAACTGAGCCATTGCACTGGATCCCATCAATTCATGTTTTAGTGAATTTATTCCAACCCCAACCATGGTATAGTATGTTATTTCTCAAAAATGTATTTTTTATTTGAAATATAGATCCACAAAGGGTGAAGAGGAGAGAAGGAAAGAAAAGAGAGATCTTCGATTCACAACTCCATTTCCCAAATAGCTGCAATAGCCAGGTCTGGGCCAGACCAAAGCTGGGAGCCTGGAGCTCCATCTGGTCTCCCACATGGGTGCAGGGGCGCAAGTACTTGGACCATCTCCTACTGCTTTCCAAAGCACATTATCAGGGAGCTATACTGGAAGAAGAGCAGCTGGGACTTGAAGTAGTGTCCCTGTGGGTGTTGCAAGCCACAGCTTATCTGGCTACACAACAATGCTGGCCCCATAACATCATTTTAAATTTTTCCAATAAGTCATTTTTTCCTTAAGTGTTAAGTGGCTATTACATCAGGAAAGTTCAAAATTATTCTTTCTACATGATAATTTAAATGAACTCTGTTGCGTAAGTTTTAATGTTTCTCAGAAAAGAAAAATATTATGAAATAGCTATGTATGGTTTCAAGATCTTTTACGCTAAAGCAAACTTGCTTTTTTAAAAAAGATTTATTTTTAATGGAAAGGCAGATTTACAGAGAGAAGAAGAGACAAAGAGAAAAATCTTCCATCTACTGGTTCACTCCCCAAGTGGCCACAAAGGCTGAAACTGAGCTAATCTGAAGCCAGAACCCAAGAGCTTCCTCTGGGTCTCCCAAGTAGGTACAGAGTCCCAAGGCCTTGAACCATCCTCGACTGTTTTCCCAGGCCACAAGCAGGGAGCTGGGTGGGCAGTGGAGCAGCTGGTATACAAACTGGCACTCATATGGGATCCTGGTGCTTGGAGGTGGAGGATTAGCGAGCTGAGTCCGCACATTTGCCCTTAAATTCTTCTTTTCCTCCTTAAAGGCCCTCATATTTGCATCAAAAGCATTAGCAAGTTTTCAGTAACTGAGAATAGCACTTAGACTTGTACATTTGTGATTTCCAAGATTCAAACAGCCAAAGGTGGCAGCCTCAGCATCTGGAGCCAACACCTGGGGAAGTCCTTGAAGGAAGCCAGGCAGGTGTTTCTGGTCAGTGCTCTCTGTGTCCTCAGCCATGTATAAGTGCTGTGCTCTCACCATCCACCCCTCTCTGTTCCCACTGCTCTCAAAGCCAGAAAGGCTTACACCTCCTCACTGGAGGCCACGCTCAGCACCGGGGCTCCCCAGAACCTGGCCCCCAGAGGAGGCATTGTGTTGAACACCTCTACCTCCACATGCCCCCTGTATCCTTCAGAGGCCCAAAGGAGTAGAGCCTGGGAGGTAGGCCAAGGCTGAAGGCGTGTTGGGGTGGGAGCCTAGCGACTATGGGCTGTGATGGGGGCTGGCAAAGTCAACAGGTGCATTTGTGCGTCACAAATCACTAAGTGATGCTCCATGGTCACTGGTGCCTGACTGGCTTTGGCGAATGTTTAAACTCTGAGGCCAAAGTAGGGGATAACTTGCAGGGGAGGTAGTTTTGTCCAGGTGCAAGAAGCATGGCCACAGAGACTTTAACCCCAGGAAGGAGCAGTCAGCCCCCACCTGGATCACGTGTCCCCGAAGCCAGGGCGAGGCTGTCAGAGTTCAGGCTGGGAAGTCCTCTCCCTCAGGCATCCTGTCTGAGCCGTTCCAAGCTGGGGGATTAGAGAGAAAGAGACTCACATGAGCATCCCCTCCTTCATCCTGGTCAGAATCACTAAAGTCGAGCCCAAGGAGGAATGGGAGGTGGGGAGCTTGGCCAATCCCCATTTTAGGGTCACACTCTGCTTCATCTACAGTTGTCAGACTCCTGTTTGTTTCACTGCCATACTCAATTGTACCCCACACATACACAAACCCCTTTGTCACCTCTTGGCAGACCCCTACAAGGGCCTCAGCCTTCCTAATCCACTTTCAGATTCCTCCCTTGGGCACCACTGAAGTCAAGAATGCCCAGTTCAGGCAGACAGAACATAGTAAGAGGCCATGACCCTGAGTTACGGCAGCAGCCACCCAAGCGGGACCTGCTCTGTTCTCACCCCTCATCCCCCTCAGCCTCATCGCCACCCCCACTGGAAGATCCAGAGGGGGACCCCACAGGTGGTGATTCAACCCAAGGGTTCCGTCCCACCCCGGCCTTGAACCAGTTCCTTTGGGGCCAGGAGGGCACCAACTCTGTGCCAAAGCTGTTGGTTGCCACCTGTGAGCCACCCTCCCTTTTTTCCTCATTGCATTGCTAGAAATAGCAAAATGCCCAGCTGAACACAAACCAGCTATTTCCCATCCAGGATGTGACCCTGACTGAGCCAACACGACCCCTTTTAGTCCTATTCCTCACACTCCCTTCCTTCCTTCCTTCCTTGGACTTGGATGTCCTGGCTGGAACTCTGAGCTGCCATTTTGGAATTTGAGGCAACCTGCAGGCAAAAACCTACAGGATGTCATGGGAGGGACTCTGCACAGGCTCATTCACAGACTTTTGTTTTTAATATGTATTTATTTATTTGACAGGCAGAGTTACAGAAACAGAAAGAAAGACACAGAGGGGAAGAGATCATCCATCTGCTGGTTCACTCCACATATGGCTGCAACAGTCAGAGTTGGGTGGGTCTGAAGCCAGGAGCTTAAGCTTTTTCAAGGTCTCCCACGCAGGTGCAGGGGCCCAAACACTTGCGCCATCCATCTTCCACTGCTTTTCCAGACCATTAGCAGGAATTTGGATTGGAAGTTGAGCAGCCAGGACTCAAACGGGCATCCATATGGGATGCCGGTGCTATAGGCTTAACTTCCTGTGAGATGGATCCACCCTCCCACCCACCCTCTTTTAAAGGATGGAAGATCTTCCTCTCTGTCTCTCCTCTCTGTACATCCGCCTTTCCAATAAAAAATAATAAAAATAAATCTTTAAAAAAAAAAGATGCATTTGTGGTTTTTTGGAAAGGCAGGGTTACAGAGCAAGAAAGATCTTTCATCTACTGATTCACCTGCCAAATGGCAGCAAAGGCTGGAGCTGGGCCAGACTGAAGCCAGGAGCCCAGAACTTCAACCAGGTCTCCCTAGGACAAAGGCCATCCTCTGCTTCCCTCCCCAGCACGTCGGCAGGAAGCTGGATGGGAAGTGGAGAAGCCAGGACATGCACAGTTGCCCAAGCAGGATGCCAGCAGCACCACAGGTGGTAGATTGACTTACCGTGCCACAGCACCGGTCCCTACAGTTATCTTAACAGAAAACAAATCTCTGTCTTACTAAGAGCTGATTTGGGATCTCTGTCTTACTAGCCAATATCACACAACTGTAAGTGAGATTCTGTCTCAACCAGCACAGGATACCAGCTCAGAAGGTCTCCATCAGGATGGGATGATGTCACAAGTCTCAGCACAGTGCAGCGGATGGGAGGGGCCTGGGCTGGGAGCAGCGCCCAGTGGGATCGCTGAGACAGCATCTGCCATTAAGGGGTCACTAGCCAAGGGGAGTTCCCTTGGCACAGTGCAAACTGGGACAAAGCCCTGGAGCCAGGGCTGACTTCCAATCCCAGTTCCCTGGGTCTCAGTTCCTCCTCCCTGCAAGCCACTGATCCAGCCGCCTCTGTAGGGCAGCCACCACGCCCAGACACCTGTCTGGAGCAGACATTCTTGGGCTCCTGCATCTTAGCCCCTCAGCCAGGAGAGACAGCTGTGGGGAAGCTCAGTGCCCTACCTCCCCCAGGACCTTGCCTAACATCCAGGGAGGAGTCTGCTTGGCTCAGCACCAGACTTGCATGTGTGGGAGGGTTGGGCACATCTCCAGGGCCACCCCAGTCACCCTGGGATAAGCACCCCAACTCTCCACCTTGGCATGGAGCAGGAAGTGTCACAGTCACATCTCAGTAGTCATGGCCAAGAGTGGCTATCTCCATAACAAAGCTGATACTGGGCTCTTCCTCTCTTCCTGTCCCACTCTTATCTCCCAGGAACACCATTCAAATAATCTTCACTATAGGCACTGCTTTTAGAGGCCCCAAACAATCACTCGGCCTTTCCCCACCTTGCTCAACCCAGCTGTGACATCACCCCTAACATATATTCAGGAAGTCCTGAGCAAGTGAGTGGCCTGTGGGGGGGTCCAGAAGCAGGTCTCCCCAAAGAAACAACAGTGAAGGCTTCATAGAGTGGCTGGCTGGCTGGCACTAGCTGCCTGCCTTTGTAAGGGCTTTGAGACCAGCATGATTGTAACCACAATGATGGGGTCAGAGTTAGGAAGAATGCTGCTGGGGCCTGTGTAATGGGTCAATTGGCTAATCCTCTATCTGCAAGTACCGGCATTCCATATGAGCACCAATTCATGTCCCAGTAGCTCCACTTTCCTTCCAGCTCCTTACCTGTGGCCTGGGAAAGCAGTAGAGGATGGCCCAAAGCCTTGGAACCCTGCACCTGCATGGGAGACCTAGAAGAAGCTCCTGGCTCCTGATTTCAGCTCCAGCCAGATCAGCTCAGCTCCAGCCATTGCAGCCATTTGGGGAATGAACCAGTGGGAGGAAGATCTTTCTTTCTATGTCTCCTTCTTTCTGTAAATCTGCCTTCCCAATAAGAACAAGTATTTAAGAAAGAGATGAGCCCAACGTGGTAGCCTAGTGGCTAAAGTCCACCTTGCATGCGCTGGGATCCCAAGTGGGCACCAGTCATGTCCTGGCTGCCCCATTCCCATCCAGCTCCCTGCTTTGTGGCCTGGGAAGGCAGTCAAGGACAGTCCAAAGCCTTGGGTCCCTGCAACCGCATGGGAGACCCGAAAGAAGCTCTTGGCTTCAGATCAGCTCAATTCCAGCTGTTCACCTGGGGAGTAAACCAGCAGATAGAAGATCTTTCTGTCACCTCTCTGTAAATCTGTCTTTCCAATACAAATAAATATTTATGAAAGAAAAAGAGAGAGAGAAGGATGGAAAGAGGGAAGGAAGGAAGGAAGGCAGAGGAAGAAAGAAAGAAAGAAAGAAAGAAAGAAAGAAAGAAAGAAAGAAAGAAAGAAAGAAAGAGAAAAGAAAAGAAAAGAAAAGAAAAGAAAAGAAAAGAAAAGAAAAGAAAAGAAAAGAAAAGAAAAGAAAAGAAAAGAAAAAGAAAAGAAAAGAAAAAGACAGACAGATGCTGGCGGCTCTGCTGCCTCTTGCACACTACCTCTGCCAGCAGCTTCCTTGTGAGTCACTGTCTCCAGACGAGTGTCCTACAGGCAAACGTGTCAGAGAGCCAGGCCTCCGAGCAGCAATTACCCATCACAGGACGCTGACAGATGCACTGCCTCTGCAACTCAGGGAGCTCA
This sequence comes from Ochotona curzoniae, assembly GCF_017591425.1. NCBI lineage: Eukaryota > Metazoa > Chordata > Mammalia > Lagomorpha > Ochotonidae > Ochotona > Ochotona curzoniae. The sequence continues at coordinate 5,009,825 of NW_024466004.1, read as the reverse complement.
GCGAGAGGGTTTTATCTAACAGACCACATATTCATGAAAAGATAAGAGGCTTACTTCCAAAAGTTCATGGAAATGGGATGAAAAGATAAGCTTATTTTGCTGCAAAAGATTTTTTGGAATCCAGGCATAGTTGATTCACAACACCCATTTTCCAGTGAACTTTGGGACACCCCCACCCCCTTGCATGCACAGATTTCAAAACTTTTTGCACCAAGATAAATTTATCCTTCCATTCCATTTCCACGACTTTTTTTTTTTTTTTTTTTTTACAATCTTGACATAGTTAGGGTAAAAGGTTCAAGCACTACAGGAAGATGGGCAAGACAATTAATCCCGTATTGTTTCCTTAATATATCTGATGTAAAAGCAGATTTTAAGGGAGACCCCACCCAGTCTCCCACCCACCCCAGGTCCCAGATGTGGGCTCCAAGGGTCTTGCTCAAGTGGTTTTTGACAGTTCAACAGTTCTGAATTGATGCCACTCACCACTCCAAGCACTATGAGGTCGTTGGAGAATCCACTGATTGACATAGCCCATCTTAGAGTCTCCGTTTGCCCAGTATTTTCATTGCCAACATATAGCTGAGGTGGTTAATTGACTTATTCTGTCCTCTGTCTTTTGATGGTTAGGGTTCTGAGTCCAGAAGCTCGATTGGGGGATCCCCAAAGAAACTTTGTCTGATGCGTTCCCAGACCAGATTCTTGTATGTACTAGCAAGCACAGGGCTGGTTAGATAGAACAAGGTTTTAATATCCACGAACTTTTGAAAGCATCCTTATGTGTGTGCTAGGTAGTTCGTAGGGAAACAAGGTTGGGGGGAACAGCGTAATGAGTTAACTGGTTAATCCTCCACTTTGCAGCACTGGCACCCCATATGGGTGTCAGTTTGCGTCCCGGCTGCTCCACTTTGCATCCTTCTCCATGCTTGTAGCCTGGGAAAACAGTAGACAGTGGCCCAAAGCCTTGGCACCCTGTATCTAGATTGAAGACTGGGAAGAAGCTCCTGGCTTCTGGCTTTGGATCAGCTCAATTCTGGTTGTTGCAGCCATTTGGAGAGTGAACCAGTGAATGGAAAATCTGTCTCTCCTCTCTCTGTAAATCTGCCTTTCCAATAAAATTAAAAACACTTTTTTTTAAAAAAAAAAAAGTTTGTTCATAGAGCCTTGCTAAATTAGCAAATATTTGGAAATGGTCTAAATGTCTATCAACAAGGCACTGGTTCAAGAAATTATGATATAGTCCAAAATAGATAAAATCTAGAGACAATTCCTAAGCAAAGAGAGAGCTGTCTTGAAGAGGACAGCAGCTGGGCCCATCACGATGGCGCAGTGGTTAAGGTCCTCGCCTTGCACGCCCGGGCTGCCGGGCTGATCCCGGCAGCCCCGCTTCCCATCCAGCTCCCTGCCTGTGGCCCGGGAAAGCAGTGGAGACCGGCCCAAAGCTTTGGGACCCTGCATCTGCTTCGGAGGCCGGGAAGAGGCTCCTGGCTTCGGATTGGCTCAGCTCCAGCTGTTGCGGCCACTTGAGGGGTGAATCATTGGACGGAAGTTCTTCCTCTCTGTCTCTCCTCTATGTATATCCACCTTTCCGGTAAAAATAAAATAAATCTTAAAAAAAAAAAAAAAAAAAAAAACAAAGAAACGAGGACAGCAGCATTATGGCATAGTGAATATAGCCACCCGCTGTGATGCCCACATCCCATACTGGAGCACCTCTTAAGAGTTCTGGCTGCTCTGCTTGCAATCCAATTCCCTGGTAATGCACATGGGAAAGCAGCCAATGACGGCCCAGGTACTTGGGCCCCTGCATCCATGTGGGAGAGCTGGATGCATTTCCAGCCACCTGGCTTTGGTGTGGCTCAATTCCAGCTGTTGCAAGCATTTTGGGGAGTAAACCAGTGAATAAAAAAGCTTCCTATCTGTCTATCATCTATCCATCCATCTCTCTCGCTACCTAATTCTAACTCTGCCTGTTAAATAAAATTCTTAAAAATTTTAGAAAGATGTGGGTTTTTTTTTTAATATTTATTTTTATTTGAAAAGAACACTGACAGAAAGAAAGAGAGACAAAAGAGAGCTTTCATCTGTTTGTTGGCTCACTTCCTCCATGACCACAACAGCTAGGGCAGCCCAGGCAAAAGACAGGATCCAGGAGCTTCACCCAGGTCTCATACGTGGGTGCAGGGTCCCAAGTAGCTGGGCCATCTTCTGCTGTTCCCAAGCACACTAGCAGGGAGCTGGACATGGAGTAGCTGGAACTCCTGCCCCCGGCCCAAATAGGACACTGACGTTGCAGATAACAGCTTAACTCTCATTAAGCCCCAGTGCTGGCCCCAAGATACGTACTGTGAAGTGGGAAAAAACTAGTAGAGCAAGGTAGTAAAGGGAGGAAAGCTAAGCAAATGTGGAAGAAAGAGACTAAATGCACTACCTCCTTGTATTTTTTTCAAGATTTATTTATTTGAAAGGTAGAGTGAAAGAGAATGATCTTTAAAAAAAAAAAAGTAAAGATCTTCAGTCCAGTGATTCACTCCCCAAGCGGCCACAACGGCTAGAAATGAACTGATCCGAAGCCAGGTGCCCGGAGCTTCTTCTGGGTCTCCCATGCTGGTACAGATTCTCAAGGCTTTGAGAACCACTAGACAGCAAATGCACAGCTCTTTCCTGCCCACATTCACTCATGCCAGGCATTGACCAAGGGCCCACTGAGTGCTTGGCAAAATACCATAGACCAGACCAATGTGTGGGCCAACAGGTAGGGACTTCAAGTGAACCAGCACCACAAGCCCACGCCCTCAGTGCTGACAATGGGATAATACAGTGCACTGTGCACACACAGAAGGAAGACAACGGAAGCACACTCGAGGTCCAGGAAGACTTCCTGGAGGGAGGGAGTTCGATGACTGAGTATCTGGCAGCCAGTGGGGAAGAGGGGGAGAGGGAATTCCAGGGACAGGAAATGGCAAAGGTACCAAAACAATGAGCTGGACTGGCAGGTAGGAAGCCGCAGTGGTGGCGCAGAGGGTGGTCATTTAGGCCCAGATGCAACTGAGTTCACACTGGCAGGGAAGAGCCTCTACTACCACAAAAACAAGTGCACACTCGCTGCTCTGTGGCAGTTGGGAAGAGGCAGGTGCCAATCCGAGACCTCAGATCAATGCATCCACATCTCTCCCACCCTCCTCAATCCAGAAGCAGGGCTAGGACGGGGCCAGCTTGTCAGATACAGCCCAGATGCAGCCATGATAGCTGTGACAACCTTCCCTCACTGCCTTACGTGTCACCTCCACCTGCTGTCTTTCAGCAAGGACTTGCTCACTGAACAATCACAGGGCCCTGCGGCACGGTGTTGGGACACCTGACAGAAGTTCAAGGTTTGGCCAAGAAGAGGCAGCTGTTCTGTGCAGCCGTGAGGTTGCCGCCTGGGACATCCACATCTTGTGGGCAGGAGAGACGGGGACCAATTCCCTACTCCATACTGCTAGCGTGCACTCCAGGAGCCCGTGAGTGGGACCTGGGTTCCTGCTACTCTGTGGGAGACCCAGGTGGGTTTCCTGGCTCCTGTCTTCAGCCTGACCCCAGCTGGGCTGTTTTAATCATTTGGGAAATGAACCAGCAGATGGGAGATTCTCCCCACATCCCTTCCCCACTCCCTGCATGTCTCTGTCTCTCTGCCTTTTGAATAAAATTAAAATAGTGACCAGGGTTTTACAGCAGTGAATTAAGCTGCTGCTTGCAATAGCAGCATTCCTTAACAGAACACTGGTTCAAGTCCCAGCTGCCCTGTTTTCAACACATCAACTTGCCAGCATGCCTGGGAGGCAGTAGATGATAGCACCAATACTTAGGTCCCTGCCATGCATGGGGGAGACCAAGATGGAGTTCCTGGCTCCTAGTTTCAGCCTGGCCAGCTCTCACCATCGCAGTCATTTATGGAATAAACCAGTGGATAGATCTCTTTCTCTTCTCTCCATTTCCCTACGCGTGTCGCTCTGCCTTTCAAACAAAAGTGAAAATAAATAAATAAAAAGAAAGTCCAGGCTTTACATCAGAGATCCAATTTTAAATCCCCTAAAGTGATTTAAAAGCAAGACAACTTAATTTGTGACTTTCTCTTTAAAAAGTGCCGCCCAAAGCAGGAACTCCAACAGAGAATTACTCGCTGATATTTATTATTCACAGTTGCTGGCAGGTGGCAGCAACCCAGGAGTCCGCTGATAGAATGAGTAAACAAGACGTGGCGTGTCCACCCGGGGGACTATCACTCAGCCGTAAAAAAGGCATGACGTGCTGATGCATGCCACAAGGTGGATGAACTTGGAAAACATTGAGCTGAGTACAGGAGACCAGACAGGAAATGGCCAAGACTATATGATTCTATTCCTGAAATGTCCAGGATAGTCAGGTTCGTGGAAACAGAAAGCAGAACAGAGGTCGCAAGGAGGAACAGGAGTTATTGGTTAATAGGTCCAGAGTTCCTGTTTGTGGTGATGAAATGTTTTGGCAATAGTAGCGGGTGCTGACTGTTCCAGACTGCCAAGTGACTAATGGCATTAAATTGTGCACTTGAAAACGGTTTGAAAAAGACAAATTCTGTGATATTTTAAGATCCTTGAATAAGTTTATGGAAAATGAGTTAAAAGCTAAGTTTATTTTGGTGTAAAATTTTTCTCTCTCTTTTCATTTTTATTCTTCATTTCATTGGAAAGGAAGGAGACAGAGAAACATAGACAGATTTTTTTTTCCATCTGCTATTTCACTCTAAAGGACCGCAACAGCCAGAACTGAGCCAGGCCAAAGACAGAAGGTAGCAAATTAATCCAAGTTTCCCACTGGAGTTGCAGGATCTGAACACTTGAACCGTCACCCACAGCTTCCCTGGGTGCACATGAGCAGGAAGCTGGATCAAGAGCAGCTTGAACCAGATGCTCACACAGACTGTGTGGGCCTTGCAAATGGTATCCCAACTGCTGTGCCAGACACTCATCCTGGTGCAAATGTTTTGTTTTAAAGGCAGCACTACACAGAGAGGGGGACATACACACACACACACACACACACACACACACCATAGATCTTTCATCTTGCATTTCCCAAATGGTTGCAATGGCTGCAGCTGGATTAGGCAGAAGCCAGGAGCTTCTTTTGGTTCACCCATGTGACTGCAGGGGCCCAATCACTGAGGCCGTATTTCACTACTTTCCCAAGCCCGTTAGAAGGAGCTGGATTGGAAGTAGAGCCACTAGGACTTAGACCAGCACTGCCCGGGATGCTAGCATTGCAGGCAATGGCTTTACTTGCTATAAAATAGCTCTGACCACCCCCCAGTATAAATATTTTAAAGACCCTATGTGGGGGTCCTCAAAAACGTTCAGGGAAAATGTGTATTGCAAAAAAAAAATGCCATATGATTTTCAAAACTTTTCTGCACCAAAATAAACATTTTCAGAAGTATTTATTTGAGAATTAGATACAGAGAACTAGACTGAGAGCCCAGTGCGATGGCTCAGTGGCTAAATTCTCACCTTCTATGCACCAGGATCCTGTATGGGTGCTGGTTCATGTCCTGGCTATTTCACTTCCCATCCAGCTCCCTTCTTGTGATCTGGGAAGGCAGGGGAGGACAGCCCAAAGAGCCTTGGAACCCTGCACTGTGTGGGAGACCCAGAAGAGGCTCGTGGCTCCTGGCTTTAGATCGGCTAGTTCAGGGGAATGAACCAGTGGACAGAAGATCTTTCTGTCAATCTGCCTTTGCAATAAAAATAAATAAATCTTTTTTTAAAAAAATAGAGAAAGGGAGATCTATCTGCTAGTTTCCTCACTGCAAGCCCACACAGCAGCAGCAAGAACAGGGCTAAAGCCAGGGGCTGAGAGCCCAATCCAGGTCTCCCGTGCGGGTGGCAGGGACCCATTCACGGGAGCTCTCACCTGCCACGTCCCAAGGTTTGCATTATCAGGAAGCCAGAGCCAGGAAAGGAACCTCCGTATTCCAAAATGGGATTGGGACACTCAAACAGCTAGATTAGACAGCTGCCTTCATACTTGGTGCTTTTCAAAATATTTATTTATTTGAAAGAGTTACACAGAGAGAGAACAGAAAGAGCAAAGATCTTCATTCCCTCAAATGGGCGCAACAACCAGGGCTGGGCCAGGCTAGAGCCAGGAACTAGGAACCGGGAGATTTGTCTAGGTCTCCCATGTGAATGGCAGGAGCCCAAGTGCTTGGGCCATCTCCCATTGCTTCCCTAGGCCATTAGCAGGGAGCTGAACTGGAAGCGAGGCAGCTGAGACATGAACTGATATCCGTATGGTACGCCACTGTTACAGGTGACAGCCTAACACATTGCACCATCGGGCCAACTCTTCAAAACTCTTTTCTATAAAGATCCATTTTGTTGTTGTTGTTGTTGTTTATAGTCTTTAATTGAAGTGATGATAAAGGAAATAGATCTATTTAAAAACAAAATCAAACAGCTACCTCTGCCTAGATTAAGAGGTGGCACCGGGCGTGGGGTTCACATTCTGAGTGGCCACTTGGGGTGCAACTTCGATGATCCGGGGCTTGTTTATGATTCTGGTGGTACGGTTGCCCTTCTCTACAATCCCAATAATCCATGCTTGGTGACCTTCACCATATTTGGGGGACTTTATCTCTGCACAGAACCGAGCTGCTTGCTCACGTGGTAAACAGATTAGAAGGCCTCCTGATGTCTCCGGGCAGGTCCCATGCATGAGGCCAAACATGTTTCCACAGGCCTTGCTCACAGGAGCCATCTTAGCCAGCACAGATCCATTTTTTTTAAAGAATTATTTTACTTATTTTACTTTTATTGCAAAGTCAGATATACAGAGAGAAGGAGAGACAGAGAGGAAGATCTTCTGTCTGATGATTCACTCCACAAGTGAGCCCCAACGGCTGGTGCTGAGCCAATCCAAAGCCAGGAGCCAGAAACTTCCCCCAGGTCTCCCATGTGGGTGCAGGATCCCAAGGCTTTGGGCTGTCCTCGACTGCTTTCCCAAGCCACAAGCAGGGAGTTAGATGGGAAGTGGAGCTGCCAAGATTAGAACCGGCACCCATATGGATCCTGGTGCGTTCAAGACGAGGACTTTAGTAGCTAGGCCACGCCGCTGGGCCCAAGATTCATTTATTTCCATTGATAGAAGGAGAGATAGAGAGAAAGATCTTCCATCTGCTGCTTCACTTTCCAAATGGTCACAATGGCCAGAGTTGAGTTGATCTGAAACCAGGAACCAGGAATTCTTATGGGTCTCCCATGTGCGTGCAGGATCCCAATGCTTTGGGTTATTCTCCAAGTCACAAGCAGGGAGCTGGATAGGCAGTGGGGTAGCCAGGACCTGAACCAATGCCCATGTGGGATGCCAGCACTTGCAGGCAGAGGATTGCCCAATGAAGCCAACATGCTGGGTGCCCAACTTATTTTTCTTTTTAAAGATTTATTTATTTATTGGAAAGTCAGGTATACAGAGAGAAGGAGAGACAGAGAGGAAGATCTTCTGTCTGATGATTCACTCCCCAAGTGAGCGCAACGGCCGATGCTATGCCGATCCGAAGCCAGGAGCCAGGAACTTCTTCCAGGTCTCCCACGTGGGTGCAGGGTCCCAAAGCTTTGGGCTGTCCTCAAGTGCTTTCCCAGGCCATAAGCAGGGAGCTGGATGGGAAGTGGAACTGCCAGGATTAGAACCTGCGCGTCCATATGGGATCCAGGTGAGTTCAAGGCAAGGACTTTAGCTGCTAGGCCACGCCACCGGGCCCCCAACTTATTTTTAAATTCCATTTCCATGAACTTTTGGAGGTATATGTCTATCTCTAAATAACATTTCTAAATATGTGGTTAAGGCTCACGCTGGGAGCATGGCCAACTTAAGGTTTCTTGGAAAAGGCAACATTAGGAAAGGTCTGTGAAAATGTGGGTGTGAAAGGAAAGCATGGTGATGCAGTGAGAAGGACCGCAAAAGTGAGGACCCTGAATGCCTCTCCAAGAAGGGAATGGACAGAGGGAGGCTCCGTGTGGACTGAGGAGTAGGTGAATGAGAGAGGCTTCAGGCCTTGATGTTCATGACATAAACACTGCAGGCGAAGACTTGAGACATGTGGTGGGTCTTCTTCATTCCACCTCACAGATGCACAAACCGAGGCTTTCCAGGAAAGAGGCATGCTTAGGATGGTGCAACTCACAGGCAGTGTGGTGAAGACACGATCTGACATCCTGGAAACCTAAAGCTGGACCCCGTGCATTGACTTGATTGGCTAATCAACCTCCCCCTGAGAGCTGTGGCATCTTGTATGGACTACGGTTCATGTCCCAGTTGCTCTGTTTCCCAACCAGCTCCCTGTTTATGGCCTGGGAAAGTAGTGTTGGATGGCCCAGTGGTGGATGGTCTGCATGGAAGAACCAAAAGAAGCTCCTGGCTACTGGCTCCTGGGTTCAAATCAGATCAGCTCTGACTCTTGTGGCTATTTTGGGAGTGAACCAGTTGATGCAAGATCTTTCTTTCTGTCTTTCCTTCTTTCTGTAGATACTGTCTTTTCAATAAAAATAAATTAATTAAAAAAAAAAACAAAACCAGGGCCCAGCATGGTAGTCTAGCAGCTTAAGTCCTCTCCTTGAATACTCCAGGATCCCATTTGGGTGCTGGTTTTAATCCCAGCAGCCCCACTTCCCATCCAGCTCCCTGCTTGTGGCCTGGGAAAGCAGTCAAGGACGGCCCAAAGCCTTGAGACCCTGTACCTATGTGGGAGACCAAGAAGAAGCTCCTGGTTCCTGCCTTCAGATTGGCTTAGCTCCGGCCATTGCGGCCACTTGGGGAGTGAACCAGCAGACAGAAGATCTTCTCCTCTGGCTCTCCTCCTCTGTATATCTGCCTTCTCAACAAAAAATTTAAAAAAATCTTTTAAAAAAGAAGAAAAAGGAAAGGGAAGGGAAGGGAAGAGGAGTGGGAAGGAAGGGAAGGGAAATCTAAAGTTGTGGGAGGGAGGAGAGGGGAGAGGAAGGAGAGGGAAGAGGGAAGAAGGGCAGCGAGGGGAGGAGAAGAAAACAGAAAGATATGGGTCTTGACCCTGGCTCCCTGATGAGCTGCCCCGGAGACTCTAAGAAGCACACTGCAAGCAACCCATCTGCAGACCTCCCTCCTAATTGCCTGGGGGTTGTGCTGAGCATTAAACTAGTTGAAAAGTTCCTGAGGAGGGACCCAGTGCGGTAGTCTAGTGGCTAAAATCCTCGCCTTGCACATCCAGGATCCCATATGGGTGGTGGTTCATATCCCGGCTGCTCCACTTCCCATACAGCTCTCTGTTTGTGGCCTGGGAAAGCAGTCAAGGACGGCCCAAAGCCTTGGGACCCTGCACCCACGTGGGAGACCTGGAAAAGGCTCTGGGCTCCTGGCTTCAGATCAGTTTAGCTCCTGCCATTGTGACCACTTCGGGAGTGAACCAGCGGACAAAAGATCTTCCTCTCTGTCTCTCCTTCTCTCTGTACATCTGCCTCTCTAATAAAAATAGATAAATTTTCAAAAAAGAAAAATTCTTTAGGGGATTCAAAGGTGCTGACTGGAAAAGCTCTGAGCTGAGACCCAGCACACTTGACCCCCTCCACTGCCAGGGTAACTCACTTGTAGATCTTGGGCAAGACACTTGTCACTTTCAGCAGCATCTGTCAAATTCTAAGGCCAAGGTGGGAGTCACAGCACATCTGCACTTCCCTTCCCCTCCCCCTCATCTCTTGACCTCTTAGCTGTAGGGTCAGCACAGTAAGCAGCCTGGAGCAGTGAGGCCATGGGGGTAGGTGGTGAAGGGAGGCCGCCCCGCCAGCAGCCACATGGAGGGTACAGCCCAGAGAATTCCGGTAAAGGAGAGCAAGCTGACAAGGCAACTCAGGAAATACATTGCAGATCATGGAAGTGCCATTTCTCACCATCAGAGAGGGGATGACCTCCCTGGGGACACGCAAGGTGGATAAGAACGTCAAGGTTTGGGATTTGGGATCCGAATCAGAAGAGTTGAGATATACTCATCTTATTCAAATATACTTACAGTGAGAGATATTAAAATAACTGCAGGTGTCTAGGGAGACTGTGTGGGTGCACATAGTTGAGCCTCACTGTTTGCAGATTCCGCATTTGTAAATTTATTCACTAAAAAATATTTATGGCTTCAGTTGGTGTTGCCCACTAAGCATGCTCCCCCACCCACCGAGGTCAAACAAGGTGACACTTGGCCTCGGCTTAGCTCCCCTGCTGTCAGCAAGCATTCATTGTGTGGTCTATTCCTTGGTACATGTTTGGCACCCCTGCATGTTCGTTTGATGACTTTGCTATTAAAAATAGACGCCAGGCGAGCTGCTGAAGGGCTCTCCAGCATTCCTGAGTGCAAGGAAGCCGTGGTGTGCATTACAGAAAAAAGCTTAGCCATTAGGAAGCTTCATTCAGGCATGCACTGTGATGCTGGCAGCTGCGAGGTCAACGTCCGTGCCAGAAACACATATGAAATAAAACGTCTCAAATAGACACACTTAAAATGAGGTTACGTGTTGGTCACTGGACAAAAATGTCATGCCCAATGGCCCAGTGAAACCTAACCCCCTATTTCCCTTAAAAACAAATAGCTCCATGACAGATAGTTCAGCTTTGCTGGTGATCGTATGGGACACAACTACTGCAAATTCTTAAAACTTGGTTGTACAACTAAGCTCTGTCTTTTGAGAGGGCCTAGAACTTGCCCATAGCTCAGTAACAACAGCTGAATGCTAAATCCTCCACCAAAAGGGAACAGAGATTGAATTAAGAAAAATACAAATGAGCCTGGAACAACTTACTAGACACAAAGTTGGGAAACCCTGTGACATTTAGTCACAGGGGTCAGCAGGAAAGTGGGGTCTGTCCAGCCCAATAGGGGACAATTTGAACGTCAAAATAAATGACCATGTTAATGGGTTCCAACCAACAAAACAGAATAGGAATGAAACAGTGAATCTTGATATAAATGGAGAAAGGCTTGAAGCACCCACATGGATACCAGTTCATGTTCTGGCTGCTCCACTTCCCATCCAGCTCCCTGCTTGTAGCCTGGGAAAGCAGCAGAGGATGATTCAGGTCCTTGGGCCCCTGCACCCATGTGGAAGAACCACAGAAAGCTGCTGGCTTCTGGCTTCAGAATGGCTACACTCCAGCCACTGCAACTATTTGGGAAGTGAACCAGCAGATGGAAGATCTCTCACTTTCTGACTCTCTGTAACTCTCTCTGCCTTTCAAATAAAAATAAAAAATCTTTTTTAAAAATGAAGAAAGGAGGATCTCCCTTGGTGGAATGCCAATGAGTAACAGTAAAAGGAATGAAGGGATGGTGGGGATAGAGAAATTATTGATGGCAACCACCAACAGTGGTGTTGGATGCATATAGGAGTTGGTGGTACCGGAAGTCAGATGAGAAGCTGGACAGTGACATAATCTTGTCAAATTCCCACCAAATGTTCATTAGGCACCAAGAGGAGATGGAGAGGGATGGTAGGGAAGCTCAGCAGACACCACCATGACCATGGAGTGAAGAGCCAGCATTGTTTTCATGCAATTTCATGTCAAGAACCAATGGATGGCCTACATCTGCTTGGGCACAAACATCAGGTAAACCCAAGTAGAGAAGGATGATACAGAACATAAAGCTTAAGCTTACTTTTTTGTTGTGTGTAAGATTTATTTATTTTACTTGAGTTACAGGTGACCTAGTGTGATGGCTCAATTGGCTAAATCTTCACCTTACAAGCACTGGGATCCTACATGGGTACTGATTCATGTTGTGGTGAATCCATTTCCCATCCAGCTCCCTGCTTGTGGCCTTGGAAAATAGCAGAGCATGCCCAAGCCTTGGGATCCTGTACCTGTATGTGAGACCTGGAAGAAGCGCTTGGCTCCCTATTTCAGATCAACTTAGCTCCAGCTATTTTAAGACATTTGAGAAGGGAATCAGCAGATGGAAGATTTTACTCTCTGTCTCTCCTTGTCTCTGTAAAAATATGATCTGTCTTCAATAAAAATAAATTGATTAACAAAAATAATAGAGCCTGGTGCAATGGCTCAGTGGCTCAGTGGCTAAATCCTCACCTTGCATGAGCCAGGATCTAATATGGTGCCAGTTCCTGTCCCAGTTGCTTCAGTTCCCATCCAATTCCCTGCTTGTATCCTGGGAAAGCAGTAGAGGATGACCCAAAGCTTTGAGACCCTGTATCTGCATGGGAAATTTAGAAGGAGCTCCTGGCTCCTGGCTTCATCAGCTTAGCTCCAGACATTATGGCCACTTGGGGAGTGGACCAGCAGACAGAACATTGCAATAAAAATAAGTAAATCTTTAAAAAAAAATTTATAGAGCAAAGAAAAGAAAGATCTTCCATTGTTAGTTCACTCCCCACATAGTAGCAATGACCAGAGCTGGGCTTGTCCAAAACTGGGAAGTAGGAGATTCTTTTAAGTCTCCAACATGGGTGTAGTGTCCCAAGGCTTTGGGCCATCCTCTACTGCTTTCCCAGGCCAGGAGCAGGGAGCTGGATGGGAAGTCGAGCAGCTGGGACACGAACCAGCATCCATATGGGATGTTGGTGCCACAGGCTGATGATTAGCTTCCTACACGCTGTTCTAGCCTCAAAGCCTGAAATTATTAAGATTGCCAAGAACACAGAAGGCAGTGAGAAGCAGAGAAAAGGTTCTAGAATGAAGAAAATAGGGGAGACATGACCCCACTAAACACAATACTTGGCCATAGATCATTGTAATAATCCATTTTCTACAGCTAACAAGAAGTTCTGTTTTTAAAAACTCACTTATTTTATTATAAAGTCATATATACAGAGAGGAGGAGAGACAGAAGTTAGTTCACTCCCCAAGTGGCTGCAATGGCCTATGCTGAGCTGATCTGAAGCCAGGAGCCTAGAGCTTCTTCTTAATCTCCCATACAGGTGCAGGGTCCCAAGGCTTTGAGCTGTCCTCGACTGCTGGAAGCTGGATGGGAAGTGGGGTGTTGGGATTAGAACCAGCACCCATATGAGATCCTGGTGCATGCTAGCAATGAACTTTAGCCATTAGGCTGCCACGTTGGGCCCACCATGAAATTCTTGAGGCTGGGTTACTTTATTAAGGAAATGAGTTTATTTCGGTTCATAGCTCTGATTTAAGGCCAAGGACCTACAGCTGGTGATGGCTTCTTGCTGGCAGAGTCCCAAGGTAGTAGAAGGTATCATAGAGGGTATGATATGGTGAGAGTTGAGGAGCATATGTGTGCTCTCCACATGTTCTCTCTCTTTCTCTCTTAAACCATGAGGATTCAATCATCAGAGCTCCACCCTGATGACTTTATCTAACCCCAGTCCTTCCCAAGGGCCCCACCTCGTAACACTGCAGTCAGATTAAGTTTCCACCCTCCTAATCCCTCCCAAATGGGGATTCCATTTCAACACATGCCCTGTTGGAACACTCACTCCAACCTCATTGGAATCATAGCCATGGTGAAACGAAGCAGACCTTGCTGGGGCAGGGAGCTACCCTCCACAAGATCTGTGGCTTGAACGGAAGCCATCTACCAATGTCAAGTTTTTACTCTGCAGAGATGTCACATGATGTGCCAAGAGATGGTCCTCCTATGAACAGGCATCAAGGCTGCACTCTCGAATTCAGGAGACAGATCTGTGTGTGTGTGCACAGCAAGAGGGGTAGCAATGAGGCAAATGTGACAAAACACTGAAGAATCTGGGTGAAGAGGGATAAAAGAGTTCTTCGTACTATTCTCAGAGTATTTTCTGAAAGTTTGGTATGATTTCAAAATAATGGATTAAAAAAAATAATAATGGATTATAAAGAGAGGCAGGCATTCATCTTAACAGTGAAGGTGTGCAGAATCCACGCTGGAGTGCTTGGCTTTGAGCTCTGCTCTGCTCAATTCTGGTTTCTGGTTCTGCACCCTGGGAGGTAGCAGGTGAAAGCTCAAGGCACCAAGTTGACTTTGGCCCTGCCCAGCTTTGGTCCCTGGCTATGGCCACTGCAGGCCATGGAGGAGTGAACCAGTGGATGGTGGCATTTTCTTCCCATTCCCGCCAACCCCTGCCCGCCATCAGCCGCCCAAATGGGGGGAAAAAATCATCAAGAAATGCATCCAAATATGTTGCAAACTACACAGAAAAGTTAAGGAGGGACCAGTTTCATATACTCTTTGAGCATGGAAAGCTGAGTGTAGTGGTGGTGGTGTTGTTGCCATGGTATGCTTCTTTACTTTCCAGTCCCCAGATTAACCCTTTCTGCCCCTGGGGCAATTGGTGAGGCAATTTGCACTAGGACTAGAGAAGGGCCACACCTGAGCAAACAGCAGACAAGGGCTCGCTGAGCCTGGAGTATTTATGACTCTTCACGCCTTATCTGCTGAGTCCTGCCCTGCTGGATGTTTATACAGAGACTTATAAAACAACACAGTCTCGTGCCTTACTAGCCCAGAACTCTGGGAATATCGATACAGCTTTCCTGGTTCAAACAACTTGCTTCCTGGCTTCTTGGCTGAATATCCATCCCCACGTTAGGACAACCTTTGTCTTGGATTTAAAAAGAAGGGTGGAACCAGAGAAGAATGGAGAGCTGTGAACCCAAAGTCACCCTGTCGGGCAGGGTGGGGGTGGCTGCAATTCAAAGCTATAGGCATTTATTGTGGGCTTCACATGAGCAAGGGTTGACACTGGGCAATCAACAGGTGTTTTTAAAGTCCTGTTTTGCATGGAACCGGTCACCAGATGCACAAAGGCAGGAAAAAGGAAGGGCATCAGTATTGCCTGCTGATGAGGCCCCTGCAGTCTCATGTGTGTTCTTGTTAACCCCTCAATTCATTCATTCAACAGATATTTCTTTGGCTTCTATTCTGTGCTGCCTCCCCACGGTACTGATGGCTGAATATACTCAAGCAAGCAAAGTAGGATCTGAAAGGAAGGAGAGTTGCTGCACCTAGAAGCCAACAACATCGTGTCTACTTACAGTGGTGGAGAACGATGGAAAACAGGAATGGAGGAATGTACTTAGGTGAAGTGGTCATGGATGGCCACTCTAAGGATGAGCAGGAAGAAGAGGAAAAACAACACACCAGAAAGTGGTGCTGGGGGTGAGAGCAAGGAGAAGATCCCCAAGGCCTGTTCTCTTTGGAAACATAAGGATTCAGAGTGAAGGTCATGGCTTCCTTCCGCACTGTTCACACCATAACCATCATCACCATCATTGTCAGCGTCCTTTGGTCACACCCCTGTCATGGCCACCATCATCATTACTACCACTACTACCATGGCTGTTGTCAGTAGCTTCACTGTTACAGGTTGATTTGTGTCCCCTCAAAAGGTGCTGAAGTCCTAATTCCCAGTACTTCTGAATGTAACCCTACTTAGACACAAGAGCTTTATAGATAATCGAGCTAAGACAAGGTCATGAAGCTGGACCTTCACCCAGGACTATAAGACAGGAATTCTAAGCCGCAGTAGTTTGTTATAACAGCTCTAGGGAACTCCGTTTCTGATACCATCATCGCCACCAGCGGCATGGTTCCCAGCCCCAATGTTACTGCCAGCATCATCTTCATCAGCACTGTCATCGAACTAACGTGTCACCGCTATTATGAGTACTTGCATGAGGTCATTTAGCCTCACAGCAACCCTAGGAGAGACTGTCAGCCCCACTTTTCATGGGGAAAAAAAAGAAAAGCCTTGAGTTCAGATAGGGTCAATCATCTTCTTGTGGCCACACTACCAGCAGGCCCCAGGGCGTGGGCTTCCACATCCTCTCACCAACACAACCATCTTTCCCCCTAGCCCTCAGCTGAGGTATGTGTCCACTATGTGTCTCCTCCTACAAGAAGCCTGCATTGGTTGAACAGATGCTTCAGCATCATTTCCAGGCTCTTGGGCTCTCAAGACCACCTAGGGTCACGTGCTGGTTCAGTACCCTAGCCCTGCCTCTAGTCCCAATCTACTCTGTACCCTTACAGTGTGTCTGTCGCCACAGACAAGTCTGTCCTGGCCCTAAGGACTACAACCTCCAACAGAGGTGTCAGTCACCTTTGAGTGAACTGCCCAGGTGAATAGTAATGGATTTTATTGTTCCAGTCGATGACAAGGGGCATTTACCAGGTAGAAAGCAATCGTGAGTCAGAGGGAAATAAACCTGAACCGTGTGCAGGTATTTCCAACGGCTCGCTGCAAGGGCCTGGGTGTCTGAATCTTCATGAGCAACGAAAGCACATGCCTGTCTCCAATGTGCCTGGCGACAGTCTTGGCACATCAAAACAGCTTCGTCAAGTTTTTGCTGTATTCCTCAAAAGGCTAATCTTTCTCTCCCATCCCTTCTCAGCCTTATCTCAAGACACTATTTCTTATGGAAAATACAGGTGACAATCAGTGCATTTCAAAAGCTCTAGTGGGTTAAGCTGCTTCCTGCTTCACCAGCATCTCATACAGACACTGGTTCAAGTTCTGATCCAGCTCCCTGCTAATGGACCTGAGAAAGCAGTGGATGATGGCCCAAGTGCTTGGGTCCCTGCACTCATGTGGGAGACCAGGAAGAAATTCTTCTGACTTTTGCCTGGTCCTTTTGGGGGAATTATCCAAGGAATGGAAGACCCCTCTGTCTCTCCCCACCTTTGTAACTCTGCCTCTCAAATAAGTAAAATAAATCTCTTTTTTTAAGGCTCTAATAGTGCCGAGAGTGTAGTAGCATATTTTCATTGCCCAGCTGTTTGCAGAAGCTGCTGTTGTTTGCAGTCTGCAGGTTTACATAGCTGGCTGCCCTTTTCCAAGCCGACAGCTGTTCCCAGATCTTCCAGCTTTTGACAGAGCCATGCCTGTTTGCAGAGTCTCAGGTTGATCATTGTCTTGGAATTTTAAATTTTTACATTGTAATTGTTGGGAAATATGCAGTTGTTTGCAGAGCTAGCAGCTGTTCACATCACCTACAGGTATTTGTAGAGACTGAGAATCGCCGTGCTTTTAGGCTGTTTGCAGATGCTGGAGTGCACAGGACTTGTTGGAGCCGATCACTATGCCAGGTGAAGGCGTGGCTTCCTACTGGCCTTTTCTCCCTGAGCTGACAAAGAGCATGTCTTATTTAAGCACAGAGTGTGTGTTCAGGGTAGTTCCCAGAGATCAGAGGGATACAGAAGTACAAAGAAAGGGCCCAGCCCTGCAAGCAGTTTTCCATGCATTTGGAAAATAACATTGGCACATACACTGCCCATCCTGACAACTACCCAGAGAAGTGTCCAGCACTTCAGCAAGTTCAGCCCAGCTGGGTTCCTGCAGGGCCTGTCCGCTACATCCGGAGTAGAGCTCCATGGAGACACTGCAGCCTATGCTCACCCTGTGCCCACTGCACCCCGGCCCCTGAGTCACCCCAGATTACACAACTACCTCTACTCTTCCCTTTTTCTCAGGCTATGAGTCTCACTAGCTCTCAAGGAGGAAAAGGAATGCTAAAAACAACTTGGCAACAAGCTTGCCACTGGGGTGATGCCGTGAAAGTGATAAGTCACCGCATCCAAAGCACATGCCCTATTGGTGACACTGTGAGGGCACAGCGGCCGCCCACAGGCAGGGATGAACAGGGGCCATGGTCACTGTGGCTGTCCAAGAGGCAGGCTGGCTGCAGCTGTCATCTGACCTAATCTCTGCTCACCAAAACCGCTTTACCCAGGGACTCAAATACCCATTTTGGAGCAAGCATGCTTGTGCTATGAGAAACAATTCTCACCTAAGTGTGAGCTGGAGGGACGAATCCAAGCATGCTCTGCTTCCAGCTCTGTCTACCCTTTTTTTTTTTAAAGATTTATTATTATTATTATTATTTGTCTTTGTTTTTTTTTTAAAGATTTATTTATTTATTGGAAAGTCAGATATACAGAGAGGAGGAGAGACAGAGAGGAAGATCTTCCATCCGATGATTCACTCCCCAAGTGAGCACAACAGCCGATGCTATGCCGATCCGAAGCCAGGAGCCAGGAACTTCTTCCGGGTCTCCCACACTGGTGCAGGGTCCTAAGGCTTTGGGCCGTCCTCGACTGCTTTCCCAGGCCACAAGCAGGGAGCTGGATGGGAAGTGGAGCTGCCGGGATTAGAACCGGCGCCCATATGGGATCCTGGCGCGTTTAAGGTGAGGACTTTAGCTGCTAGGCCACGCCACCGGGCCCAATTATTATTATTTGGAAAGACAGGTTTACAGACAGAAGGAGATACAGAGAGATTTTCCATCGTTGGTTCACTCCCCAAGTGGCCACATGTCTGGAATTGATCCCAAACCAGGATCTGGCTCTCCCAAGTAGGTGCAGGGGCCAAGGGTTTGGGTCATCCTCGATTGCTTTCCCAGGCCACAAACAAGGACCTGGATGGGAAGCTGAGCAGTAGGGACACGAACCAGTGCCCCAACAGGATCTCAGGTAATGCAAGGTGAGGATTTAGCCACTGAGCTGGCCCCCATCTGCCTCTTGATGTGAGCCTCTCTGTCTTCTCTGGCTTCAGCTTGGACTCTGACTCAGGACATAGAGTTGACACCTGGTCCAGTTTTCGCCCTTTGTGGTCTCACCCTTGAGAATGATTTGCACCTTTGTCTCCATCCATCTTCCACAGAAAGCAGCAAAACACAGGTGCCAACACCTGCTCCTGTGCTGGTGGACTCTGGAGGAGCCAACTGCCACCTGTCTTTTCAGACTTCTGAATTCCTTCTGGAATGCCTCCTGCCCCCAGGTATACCAAGAGCACCTTACACTTAAAAACCCCCAAGCTAGGCGCATTGCCACTGCCTCCTGCTGTGCTCCCCCTGCCTTCTTCCCAGCTTCATAGCTTCTTTGGTTGGGTACAATGAGGCCTTTTTCCCAGGCTCCCACAAGTCCTAACTCCGAAATCGCCCTGACACCCCCACTGTTTGCCAGCAGTGAAGTGCCCTCCTGGCATCTGCAGTGCAATGCAGCAGTCTCCATCTTGGGTGCTCCCATCTCCCACCCAGGTGCCTGAATGGCCATCAAGTCAACAAATATTTAAGGAGCATCCAGAATGCACCTCTCCCTAGGGTCACCACAGAAACTGGGACCTACAGAAGTCATGCTTCAAGGAGCCAGTCTGGTCTTACAGTACCTGCCTGTGCTTAATTTTGTTTTTGGTTTGTTTTTAGTATTTATCACACATTGCTTACCACACAAGCAATGGGTACTCACGGACAAAATGCTAGAAAACACACAGAAATATAACCAAGGGAACGAAAATCATTCTTCTCCCTACCATTCTTCTTCCCACCAAAGTCGTGACCCCTTTAGGAAAAAACATCTTTCCAGATATTTTTCTTTCTCTTATTTCAATATTTGAACAATTCTGATGTCCCTCTTGGTTCTAATGTGTTTGTTCATTTGTTAAATTCTTTTCTTTGCTTTTTATTTTTTATGTGAAAAAAATTTATATGTATTCATGGTAGATAATGTGCTATTTTGAAATATGTGTAGTATCCAGTGTGGACCAGCCAAATCAAGCTCACTAATAAATGCATTATCTCATGCACTTACCATTTATTTGTGGAGAGACACCAAAAAAAAAAAAACCAAAATCTTCTCTCAGCAATTTCTAAATACAAAGGAACTTCAGAAAGTTCATGAAAGGGGGGGAATAAAAGACAAATCTACTCGGGTACAAAATCATTTTGAATTTGTGCATGGTTTATCTGTATGTGCGTGTGTAATACACATTTTCCATGAAGTCTTTAAAGACCTCTTCTATGCAAAGATTTCTTTTTTTTTTTTTTTTTGGCACTAAAATAAAGTTATTTTAACTCTACTTTTCCACAACTCTTTTGAAGTATCCTCACATATAATACACTGTTATTTGCCATAGTCAGCAAATAAAGGGGCTGGCATTGTGGCAGAGTGGGTTCGGTGAGTATAAGTTTGACGAGTGTTAGTTCGAGTCCCTACTGTCCTATTTTTATTCCCACTCCTTGCTAATGCACCTGAGAAAGCAGCACAAGAGGAACCAAATGCACGGCTCCCTGCACAACACCCACATGGGGAAGCCAGGTGGAGTTTTAGGCTGCTGGTTTCAGTCTGGCCCAGCCCTGGCTGTTGTGGATACTTGGAGAGTGAGCCAGATCTCTTTCTCTCTCTCTCTCTCTCTCTCTCTCTCTCTCTCTCTCATCACTCTCTCTCTCTTCCCCTCTCTCTGTTAGGTTCCTCCTCTCCTTCCTTTTCTCTTGCTATAACTCTGCCTTTCAAAAATATATATATTTTTAAGTACATATATAGTCAGTAAATCATTATTGAGTTCCAACAATGCCAGGGCCTGGACTAGAGGCTAGGAATCCAGAGACGAACCATCTAATGCAGGAGAGAGATCCCAAGCAAATCAGACTGCTCTCTGATCCGCCCTTGTGACAAATTCCTCATGAAGCTAAGGTGGAGAGGCACAGGCTTCCTAGCACAGAGTCCGGGATGGAGAGAAGTTCCTAAGGGCTGCTCCACCAAGGAGTAGGGTTGCCAAGACAGGGCGGGTGTTTGGAGAGATAGAAATGGAATTCGAGAAGCAGAGCTGACTCACGTATTCGCTGTGGTCGGCACACGTCCAGTCTACTGTGCCAGAAAGAGCTCGTGAAAATGGTTTTATTTCGTTTGCTGTATAGGAGTGAAGTAGTCGTTTTTCCATCCGATGATTGTTTACAGCTTTGTTTATGTTTCCGTGGAATCAGAAGCTGCTTCCTTTTTTTACTTGTTGGACTCCTTATTTACTGGAGCATTAAGTCCTTGACTGTAAGGTAAATCAAAGATATATTATCTCAAAAGTGCAGGAGAAGGGGGGGAAGAAAGAGAGGGAGGGAGGGTGAGAAAGAGGAGAAGGGGAGTGAGGGAGGAAAAGAGGAAATAGCATATTCTTAGAATTGTGTCTATGAACCAAATTGAGCAGCTGAAACCAGAGAAAAATAAAACATTTTAAAAGAAAATGTTGGAAATTATTTTAAAATGCAAAGGAAAAAAATAAACTTTAGGTTGAAGAAGAAGCTTTCATATATAATATACATGCTATGTATATTATATAATATAATGTGTATGATATATAATTCTGGAGGAAGGTCTCCTCGAAGGCAAGCTCATCTAGGGTAATGAAAGTTCTGTGGTCCTGGCGTGAAGTCCCGCAGAAGTGAAGCAGAGAGGAGGGACCAAGGAGACAGAAACAGATGTGAGCAGAAAGACGGCTGAACTTGGAAGCCATCGTATAAATGTGTTCCCTCCTCCTATAAGCACTGGGGGGAAAAAGTTAACAAGCAGTTTATTTAATCTCTTAAAAATGTTATTTTTAAAACCACAATAACATATTCCACTTTAAAATTACTAACATCTGGAAATGAAGAGTGGTTATGGTCATACACCCTTAGGAATGATTCAAAGGCCAAATTTATATTATGTATGTCTTAACCACAAATGAAACCATAAAAGCACCAGTTAACTAAGTGGGGGAAAATTAGCCAAAAAAAAAAAAAGTTAACAATTTTTATTTATTTATTTGAAAGGCAAGTTACAGAGAAGGGGACTGAGAGAGACTCACTGGCTCACTCCCCAAGTGGCCTCAATGGTTGGGACTGGGCCAGAAGGAAGTCAGGAGCACAAACTCCATCCATGTCTCCCATGCGTTTTTAGGGGACCAAGTACCGGGGCCATCTTCTGCTGCCTTCCTAGGCATATCAGCAGACAGCTGAATCAGAAGTGGAGTAGGTGGAATTCAAACCAGCATCTATAGGGATGCTGGCAGAGGCTTAAACTACACTGCCGCAGCACAGATCCCCTAACATTTTTAATATCATCAATTCTGTGTTACATCTTGATTTGTCTCATAAATGCTACAAGTGCTAAACTGTTTTGTTTTTGTTTCTGCTGTTGGATTGAAGCAAGAGTCAGGTAAGGGCCATAAGGTAAGTGATGGCTGTCTTTCAAATGCTTCATCATCGATAGGTTCCAGAAGTCTCCTTCAGGCGCCTTCAGCGCTTCCGTTTGGAGACACGTGAGGTCTGCCTTGTCTCTCCTCTGGGGGTGTTGATGGCCTCTGGTGGTCACTGTCTGAACAGTAGTCCATCATGAGTTGGTTGGTTTCCTGACAGCAGGTAGAGCAGGAAGAGCAGCATACTAACTGTGTCTTCCTGGAGGATGGGTCATGGGTCATCCTGGACCCCTGTCTTTGTAGCAGCTCCAAGTGCTGGTATTTCTCTATCCTCAGTGAGGAACTGCTTCTCCATGGACAGCTCCACTTAGCAAAGAACATGATCTGTTTGGGCTGTCCTGGGTGCCCTTGCTAGGCTCCAGCAAGTGAAAGCCTGGCTCTGGGAGTCCCAGGACCAATAGGGGATAAGGCCACTCATCTCCTTGAGCCTCATGTGAGAAATGGGATAATGACAAAGGTCTCCGTTTGGGAGCTGAAATTCAAAAATGCTATAAAGTGATGAGTTAGGAGTCAGTGTTGTAGCAGGGTAGGTCAAACTGCTACCTGTGAGCTGTACTTTCTCTACAGGTGCAGGTTCAAGTCCCAGGTGCTCTGCTTTCCAAGCCAGCTCCCTGATAATAACCTGGGAAAAGCAGCAAATAATTGCCCAAGTGTTTGGGCCCCTGCCGCCCTATGTGGGAGACCTGGCTGAAGCTTCTGGCTCCTAACTTCAGCCTGGCACAGGGCTGGTTGTTGCAGCTATCTAGGGAGTAAACCAGCTCTTGTCTCTCCCTCTTTCCCCATAGCTCTTTAGATAGATAGAATGCTGAGTCAAGGCACAGCTCAGGAGAAGCACATGGTCACAGGAACTCCTACCACGGTACTGCTTCCACTTGGTCCTTCCATGCCCTGAAAATAAGGTGGATAGTGAGCGTCCACCGTCAGGTCCTATAGATCAGGCCAGCATGGGTCTTGCTTTGAGGATAAGAAGGGGCTAGGCTGGTTTGAGGACGGGGGTGCTCATGACATGAAATGGATGCACTGTGTGCTGTGAGACCCCTGAGAACAGGGGTCCCTAGTAGAGCTCCACACCCGTGGTGCCTTGTGAACTGCCATACCCGAACAGCCCAGAATACGCATTCAAGGCTCCTGAGGCCAAAGTCCTGCGTGTGCTCAAACTTTGCTCATTGCACGGTTGCTTCTTGGCTGTGGGCTCAGGAGGCAGATATTCCAGGAATCTCGCTCCCTCCTTCCTCTTGGCATCCTTCTCCTCCTCCCCCACCCTTCCCTGCCCCCCTCCCACCCAAGCCTAGGGCCCCTTGCCCATTGGGTGGACAAGTGCCTAGTTGTCTCTAAGATCTTTATGTCCCTCAAAAAGTCATGCTAGAGCCAGAGGGGGCTGTGCTGGGTGTTCAACCATGGGCTTAAACGAGGCCTACTGTGGGTGCAGCCAGAGGGGTGAGGGAGTGAGGACAGGCAGGCTGGGTGTGAGCAAGGGGTTCTGGCAGATTTCTATTGGGACCAAACTGCAGACGGCAGTAGCTTCTGCAAGCAGCAGCACAGACTGACAGAGCTCTGCGAGTAGGGCCAAGGCCCCACGTGGCAAAGCCGTCACTCCCTGACATCGCTGAGTCATCCCTGCATTTCACTACCACCGCCCTGGACTCCCTCCTGGCACCCTTCATCTCACCCCTGGATGGTGGCCACTTCCTTCCCAAAGGACGCAGCTGTCTGGGTTAGTGCTTATAAATGTACCACCAACTTACATTTACTTAAGCAAAAAAAAAAATATATATATATATATTGTTTATTTAAAATGCAGAATTACAGAGAGAGGAGAAACAGAAAGAGAACAAGATCTTCTACCAATGATTTACTCTTCAAGTGGCCACAGAAGCCAGAACAAGCCGATCCAAAGCTGGGACCCAGGAGCTTGCTCCAGGAGGTCTCCCATGTGGGTGCAGGGACCCAAAGACTAGGGTTGTTGCGTTCCCATGTGCATTAGCAGGGAGCTGGATTAGAAATGGAGCAGCCAGGACTCAAACCAGTGCCTACGTAGGATGCTGGCACCACAGATGATGGCTTTATCTGATATGCCACAGCTCCAGCCCTTTAAACTTACTTTCGTTGCATACACCCAACACCTGGCAGTCTGGGAAATCCCACAGATGTTTTCTACTATAATGTTTTTTAATACCTAAAGTAAAAAGCACCATAATAGCCAGCAAACCAATTATATAAAAATACCAGCATCAATATATTTCCTAAGAATAAAAAGTGCATATGGTAATACCAATACTTTTGAATGAACGCCATACCATAGAAGTTAGCACAAGAGTCAAACCACAGACATAACTTTGAAACAATATTTTGAGAAAAATAAAAGAAAAGCTGATATATCTGCCAGTGTCTCAGGGGCTGCTAAAGCCATGTAACCTGAGTCCTGCAGTTGCTACTGTGGGTAATGCTAAACTCCAGAAAATTAGTGCCAACCAAGATGGAACAAGTGTTTGCACCCAGGCTCCTGGGGTCTGAGTCATACTCACAGAATTCTGTCCCACTTGTCTCTTCCTATATTCCCAGCAGGCCTCATTCAGACACTACTTAATGCCTAGGACAGCCCCACCTGGCCCCAACCTGGCTATGGCTGAAAGACATACATTATCCAGAGGCAATTAGCCACTTGTCCAACCAAATGGGCAAAGGGCCTGAGGACTGGTTGAGAGGGAGTGATTACAAGTTTGATCTCCCCAGGCCCCAATCCAGCTCCCTGCTAATGGATTGGGAAAGCAGCAGACAATGGCCCAAGTCCTTAGGCCCCTGTAATCACATGGGAGACCCAGAAGAAATTCCTGGTACCTGCTTTGGATCAGCTCAGCTCCAGCTGTTGTGGCCACTTGAGGAGTGAACCAGTGGATGAGAGATCTCACTCCTTCTCTTTGTAATTCTGCCTTTCAAAATGGAATAACAATAATTTTTTTTTGAAGTCCCAGGTTAGAAGAAACTAAGAAGAAAAGGCGAAGGAGAGTGGGTCCTGGACAGGAGATCCAATAAAGGGGCTTTTCCACTCAGTGCAAGGGTCCCAGCTCTATCCAGAAGCATTGCCAAAGGCTGTCCTCTGAGCTGCTGAGTGCCAGTCCTGCTGGCACTAACAGGTTCACCCAGGCCTGGTGCTGCCACACAGCTGTTCAGGTGCCTAAGCTGGCTGTCAAGCGCAGACAGGCAAGGCAGTGACTGTTGGCAGAGGGAATGTCCTACGGAGAGCCCATGTGTCCTTGGAGATAGAGATAATGCTGCTGCCGGCTGGATGAGAACAAGTGGGCTCAACGGGCAATGATGGCATACACTGTGGATCACCATCCTGCCTGCCCTCTGCTGCTGTCAGCAGGTGGAAGGCCAGAGGGAGACCTGCGCCATCATCGCCTTCACCACAGGCAGGTGAACTTGGAAGACAAAGAAGCCCCCGCCCCCTAAGCTACCCCAAGCCATCAGAACCCACCACACTGTTGAATACCATGATATCTGGGGAGGGAACAGCCTAGATTAAAAATCTGTAGTCGGCCTTGTCAAGCTGGAAGAGGCAAAGGTTAGGGACCTCACCATGGAACTGGGTTAAACATACACTGCAGAGTGTTTGGTGAAAAAAAAAAAAATCTGGAGTATGTCCACAGTTGCATTTTTTTCTCTCCAGGGAAATAACCATAGATCAAAGCAGTAATTGAAACAAACAAGTAAAAGGCTGGGAATCACAGATGGAGAATGTTCATCTCCTTCCTGGGATTGCTAAGAATTCTTGGGGACAAGATGAGGTGGAAGGTAGAAGAATAGTTCTCAAAATGGTGCAATTTCAGGAACCAGTGATTGGAGAAGAAAGATTCAAGGCTAGGTGCCATAATTCACAGCCTGTGGTGTTGCTCTGAAAATGACCCAGGAGTGGGAGTAGCTTCAGCTGACCTCTGCAGGGAGGGAAGCAGGGCCTCTCTCTTGTTACGGAACTATTTTCCCTGGCATGCGGCCAAACAGTAATGACATTTTGATACGGACATGTTCCCTTTTTTGAAGAAAGTACCTCGAAACAGCAAAGGAGACATCTCTGAAATCTTGGAACAATTCAGTGCTTGAGCTCTCTCTTCACCTGGGACAAACTCCTCGGAAGCCTGTCCGGCCCTTGTGCCAGGGACAAGCAGCTCTGTTGGCAGGGGACGGGACTATGTGGCCGGCAGGCCTTTAGGAGACCCGCAAAGTCACTTGGTCTGGCCCTGCCGAGGCAACAGCAGGTGGGATTTGAAATTCAATAAGGTTCATTATAGAGTTGATAATTTGGTACAGCCTGTAAATGGTGTTATAAACATTGCAATTGCCCTTGGCAGAAAAAAGGTTCTCCTCCCCTGTGGGAATAACTGAAATCTGGCCAAGGTCAAGGCCCAGGCCATGCTTACCTAACTGAACTGTTGTCATTTAGCCATAGCTCTCTCCCTGTCAAGGTCCAGCTAATGACTGTAGTTTTACATTTCTTCAGTTGAATCTACAAGGTCTGCTTTTTACTATTTGCTTTGCGGTGGCAGATAGATAGCATAAAATGACTGACTGAGCTGTTTCCAAGTGTGCAATAGTGTTGTCTAGCTGCACATGATTGGGCTTCAATTATTCCTTTCCTTTCCAAATACTTATTTATGTGAAAGGCAGAGTTACAGAGAAGGAAAGACAGAAATCTTTCCAGAGAGCTGGGTTGCTCTGAAGCCAGGAGCTTCTTCCGGGTTTGTCATGTGTCATGTGGGTGCATGCAGGGACACAAGCACTCGGCCAATCTCCGCTGCTTTCCCAGGCATATTAGTAAGAAAATGGATCAGAAGTGCAGCTGCCAGCACGTGAACCAGCGCTCATCTGGGATGCGGACACTGCCAGCAGCAGCTTTCCACAAGGCACTACAGCTCCACCCACCGCCACCCCTCCCTGTTCTGAAGCTTTTCATCCTGTGCACCTGGCCCTCAACATCCCTTCCCCTCTTCCTCAGATTCCCAGAAATCACCATTTGCCCTACTTTCTGTCTCTGCATTTCACTTCCTCAGATCCTGCACAGACATGGAGCCATGTCATGTGTATCCTTTTGTGACTGGCTTATTTCACTCCAGATTTAACCTTATGGTAGCAGGTGTCAGCGCCTTCTTTTTGAAGGCTGAGAAATACTCCATAATATGTCTACACAATTTTCACGATTTTTGGAAAACTTCATGGCTCTGTGATTTTAAAACATTATTTACTCATTTTCATTTTATTTGAAAGGCCGAGCGATCTCCATACACTGGTTCACTCCCTAAATGCCTGGAGTGAAACAGTAGGTCAAAGTCAGCACAGAGATCTACATCTGGGTCTCCCCTGGGGGAGCCAGGGACCCAAGCACTTGGGCCATCAACTGCTGCCTCCCAGGGTGCTCATTAGCAGAAATGCTGGATTGGAAGTGATGCAGTCGAGGCTTGAATCAGCACTCAGATCTGGAATCCAGCGCAACCGGGTCTGCGTTTACCTGACCAAAAGGATCACTTCTTGACCCAAGTGAGGGGAGAAACAGGCAGCTGAGAAGCCTCCTGAACCAGCATGCCCTTGGGCAGTAGAGGTCAGTTGCTCTGCCAGTTTTCCCTGGTGGAAGTGAGGGGCGTCTAATGACCGGCAGTTCAACTACGCACACGCTGGCCCTGCGGAACAGGAAGCAGTTAGCAGCCATGACAAATATGCATAATAGTATGGAATGTGAGCAAATTATCAGAAGGGATTTGCATACCCATCCCACCCCTAGAACTTTCCCTTTTGCATCCCCAGAGTCTATGATGTCTCAACACTCACCCGTTTCAGTAGAGTTGATGCAAGGGCTCAGAGAGAAAAGGGCTGCAGCAAAGGCAGTTCCTCCAAGGCTGCTGAGAGGGCGTGGGGGAGGGGAGAGAAGGCAAAGAGAAATTCTTTCAACAGGGGAGGGGGACTAAGCAAGGGAGGGCAGCAGGAAGGAGGAGGAGCTAAAAAAAAAAGGAGGCGGGGAGAGGTAATGGGAAGGCGAGGGAAGAGATAACCCAAGAGAATGAAGACAGCAATTAAGAGAACAGGTGGAACAGGCACCGTGCTGCAGTAGGTTAAGCTGCCACTTAGCAAGTCCACGCGTCCAAGTGCTCCATCCGTGAAGGAGCTCCCTGCTGATGCATCCTCAGAGGCGCGGACAGCTCCAGAGCTGGGGATCCTGCCTCGCACGTGGGCGACCTGGATGAAGCTCCCAGCTCCCGACTGCTGCCCCAGCTGGTGTGAGCCTGTCGGGAATGAACCAATTGAAAAAAGAGGTTTTTTTCCCCTCTGGCTTTCAAATAAATAAAAATAAAAGAAAATTTTAGAGGACACAGGAAGTAGAGGCGCAGACAAGATGAAAGAAGAGAGAAGCCAAAAATGATAAACATGTCTAAAAAACTACTCATCTCTAACCATTCTGCAGTCTTTTTGTGAGGCAGTGAGAGCAAAATAGGAAGAGGCCCTCCTTTATTTTCTTAGGAAAAGAACACAGACCGGAGGTGGGAGTGGAATGGCAGTTTTCCACACAAAGGGAGAGCCCCTGGTCTCTCGGAGCCCCGCCATCCTCCACGCCGGCGGCAGAGGTCATGTACACACAGCGCACTGAGAGGACCAGGCGGTCGCTGGGGCTCTAGCAGGTGTGCAGGGGTTAAAAGGGAGGGTCGATGGTGGTGGGCTGGAGGGTGGTGGTGTCCAGAGAGGACCACCTCAAGGCCTTTCCCAGGGTGAACCCTGGAGGGGAGAGGCAGGCTTTCTGGGGTTTCCCAGCGTCCGGGGGCTCCTCCTCCTCCTCCAGGCCTGCGTGTGGCACCATAAAAGACACAAACATCCACCAATTCGGATCAACCCTGCAAACAGCACCGTCAGCCCTTCCACACCAGATACCACAGATAACCTCTTCTCCCCCAAGAAGGAACCGTCCTAACTCTTGCTGAGTTAACACCCACCAGCCCTCCTTCACGGCCATGAAGATGCACAACCTAGGGACTGCAGCCACAGGGTGGGGGGTGGGGAACACCTGTACCCACAGAGCCCAAGATTGGGCAAAAGGACTGTGGTCACCCAGCGCTTGAGTCCGTGCACCTCTCCAACTTCTGCTGCTGCTGCTGCTGCTGGTTAAACGTGTGCAGCCCCAAACCGCTGGCTGCACAGCCGCTCTGCTATGATGCATAGCAAGAGGAGTTCCAAAAAGACACTCAGCCACGGGTAGGGAGTTGAGAGAGAAGCTGGGCCCACTCCTGCACGCCTTGGCGGCACGGCGGGCGCATTCTGGAACGAAGCCCACCCCTCCCCCGCCTTCCCCTCCGGCTTTTCTGAGCCCCGGCGGGGGAGGGGCGGCACGCCCTGGTTAGTAGGCTCGGGAACGGGGGTCAAGGCGGTGTTTCCGGCGGTCACGAACTGTGTGTGTGCGTGCGCGCGCGCTGCAGCCGCGCTGCCCTTTCCAAAGCCAGCCGTCTTTCAGGGGCAGGTGAGCACGGCGCGGGAGACGGCTGAAACGCTTTTTGTTGGGGATAGTTCCTGTTATTCTTCTCTAGCCCCTTTCCTAGACCCCTTTCCCCAGGTTCTTAGGAAGGTGTGTGTTAAGACAGACTGAGCATCAAGTTTTCCTGGAAGAAACACCAAAGAAACATTCAATTACAATAAAAATAACAACAGCAATAAATTCCTGTCCTCTGTCCTAGTGAATACACCAGCACTAATAACACATCTTGCTCCGGAGAGCGCTGCCCCTCCGGCACTGCGGTGAGCTCTGGGGGTCCGCGGCGTGGCTGGACAGAGCAGGAGAAGCGTCCCGGCTCGGGGCAGCGTGCACCTCGCGCCCACTGCCCGGTCGGCCGCGGGAACCGGCGGGAGGGGGCGTGCTCTAACGCGGGCCCGCCTCCTCCTCAGGATCCAGGGCGGGCCGAGCTGAGCGCGCAGGGCCCCGGTTAAAGAGGCGCGCGGAGGCGGGCGCCGCGCACACTGCGTGTGGCGCGCGGAGAAGCCGCACACGTGTCTCCCGGAGTCGGGCGCTGAGTTCTCCCTCACGATCCTGACGCCCCGTGGGCCCCTTTGGGTGCTCGCCCGCCCCTGCCCGCGTGAGTGGGATCCCGCCTAGTTCCTCAAGCTCAGTAGCCAAACTTGGCCGAGCCACTCGGTTCCGAGGAGCGGCGCTGTGGTGTGTGTGGGGTGTGTGGGGTGTGTATGTGTTGGAGGGTGGAGGGGTGAGAGAAGGAGCACTGCGCATGCGGAGCTCCAAATTCAAACAGCTGTTCCCTGAGGCCGGAGGGCGGGCGGACCGCGAGCCGCTGGGCTAGGGGAGGTTTTCGCCAGGGGCTGGCTCCTCGGAAGTCATGGTGGACCGGGGCCCTCTGCTCACCTCGGCCATCATCTTCTACCTGGCCATCGGGGCGGCGATCTTCGAAGTGCTGGAGGAGCCGCACTGGAAGGAGGCCAAGAAAAACTACTACACGCAGAAGCTGCATCTGCTCAAGGAGTTCCCGTGCCTGGGTCAGGAGGGCCTGGATAAGATCCTGCAGGTGAGCCGCTGCCTTGGACCCCGACAGGCACCCTGGGACAGCCGCAGCTCCAGACCGTAGGTTCCCACGGTGGGGCTGTGTCGCCCGCCGGGGCCCCTAGGCGCGGAGAGCCCAATTTGTCGGAAGAGAGCGCGCACTTGGGTTTGGCTCCTGGGCGACCTGGGTTTCGCCGTGGCGGGGTGTGGGTGTGCAGGCGGATAAAGGCGTTTATCTTTCCTTGGAGACGCTCCCGGAGTCCTCGGAACGGGGCTGGGTGCCACCCCTCGCGCCTCTGCCTCTGCTCTCCAGGGCTGGTGCTGCGCGCGCCGGCCAGAGCTGTGGGAAGGGTCCTCGGTTCTGAGCCTGGGCAAGGAGAGGGGTGGTAGAAAGGCATGGGGTGAATGCTGAGGGGCTCACTGGCCAATGGCCGGTGGCTGGAATGGCGCGCGGACTTCCGGGAAGGTATACTCCTGTGGGCATCCCTAAAAGCTGAAGTTCAAACTTGATCAACGTGGGAGGCTTGAACGAAACCGGATAGTCCGGAAGGTGTGGATGGGCGACATGGGGGGGGGGGCTTCCTGTGCTTTGACGGAGAGTTTTTTGGGTGCACTAGCCCTGCAGGTGGCCATGACCTCGCAGATCAGTTGGGGGTTGATGGCCTTATCTGGGACCTAGAGAGGAGATCTTTCCAGCTCCGTTTCCTGAAGGCTTAGCATCAGCTCCACCCTTCTCAGTGGATGAAGCCAAAAGGGATGCCTGGTGAAGAGCATTTTATTCACAGCCGCTGGAGTGACCTTCATTTTTTCGGATCCCATCTACAATGTGAGCAGGAACTCTCACTGATTCCTTCCTCTGGCCCCTGGCTGCTGGGAGATATAGCCTGTCACTAGTGGTCCCACCCTTGGGTCCGCAGATACGCAGCCAAGCTGCCTTGCCAGGCCTGTGGAGACTTGTCCTCTAGGGAGGTGGTGGACGGGAAGGTCCAGGCTGTGCAGTTCTGGAGGGCTTGGCCCAGAGAGTCTCCTGCCTGCAGCGGTTCCCCCTGGATATTGGAGACTGCGATGCTGAGAATTAGCATCAAGATATTGGGAAGATTGGGCTGAGAATAGCATGAGTTGGTGATGGGGGGTGGATGCCCCAGCTTCCTTCTGGCATGGCTGGAAGGCGGGGGGGGGGAGGGTCTCTTTATGATTTTCCTGGAGGAAACAATTGCCCTGGAGAACCGGAGCTTTTGTTTGGTTTGCCTCGGACTTTGTTTGGAGCAGCTTAGACTGGGAGTGTGATAAAACCCTTCGCTGCCCCCCAAACACTTCCCTCTTCATTGGCTCCTCCTCCGCCACTGCAGGGGAAGGAAGGAAAGAATTCAAGGCTGGATGTGGGAAAATAAACTTCAAAACACAAGGAGCAGGGAAAGGGGAGGGGGACAGACGTCCAGAGGCTGGGCAGCCGGCTGCAGCTGCTGGTGGTGGTAGTGGTGCTGGTGGTGGTGTCCACGCAGCTTCCTTAAGGTGTTGGAACAAACAAAATGCCTTTTATTCGAGATCCTGCTCAGTCAGTCCACAGCTAATCCCCCAAGGTAGGCAGGTAACTTAGAGAAAGGATATGGGCATTAGGCCAGTCTGATTTAGAGACGATTATAGTAAGTTCTTGAACAACAAGGTCCTGTCCCCATTCCTGGCCAGAAAAAAAAAATACCCCACCCATGTCAAACCAACCCTAACTGGGTAAGTCCCCTCCCTACAGAGGAAAAACCCAAGAAAGGACTGCAGACCAGTGGAAGCTTTCGCTTGCGCCTTTTTTAGTTTGCAGAAATCTGCTCTGGTCTGTGACTCCAGGCACCTCCCTGGGCCTCAGGAAAGTGGTTTAAAGGAAGACAGAAGTGGTCAAAAGTCTTCTTTCCCATTAAGAGGCTGCTTGGGGTTTCCCACCCAAGGGTCCAGGACCCTTACTGTAGCTGGTTCTGGTGAGCACAAAGGAGTCCCTAGCTAGGAATTCCTGAAGTGGGAGCTGGGACTCAGCCAGGGATTTGAGAGGGAAGAGGGTGCGTTCTGGATAGGGGGGATTTATGCTGGAAACCCATACAGCTCTTCAGATGCGTGAGAAAGGGAGTTGACTCCCAGGGTCGTCAGGTGCTTCCTGCCCTACTCAGGCTGTAGTTTGAACTCAGGCTCACATAGGCTGTCTTTTTGGCCTTGGGGACATGTGGTCACCCACTTTCCTGCCTGCAGAACCATTTTGAAGCGAAGCAGAGACTCCCACAGAGGAAGTCCCAGTGAAGCTACGCACCTGCTCTGGTATTCTAGCAGACAGCAGAGGTGACTTGGCCATTTACCCCTGGAGCCAGTGAATAAGGGCTTGGCTTTGGGTGAGGCTCCAGTTTCCATGTCACTGCTAGCCACAGGTGAGCAGTCTGTGGCTAGCCTTGGTTGGGCACTCAGCTGAGCCATGGTATCTCAACCTGTGTCCTTGTCTACTCTTGACAGTGATCACAGAGAAATTCTGTTGTCAACACAGACACTGCATCGCCAGGAGGGAGGGCTCCTGCAGCTTCACCCACCTTTGGCCTCCCTGCTGGGATTGTTGCTGTGTCAGTGAGCTTACTAAGCTGCTCCTCTGGACTCTGCTCTGCTGGAGAATAACATTTTCTATTTCCTCCAGAGCATGCGCTGGCATGCAGGCTTCCGTGATGTTGGCCAGCTCACCTGGCCACTCCTGCAGGACTGTGGCCATGTGACTGTCCCCGGTACACCTCTCCTTGTAGGATTCTCTTTCCTCTCCCCAACCAACTGGAGGAAAGGAATGACAGCTCTTCTGCCTTTGTCTAGCTTGCAGTGTTTATAAGAAAGGGAGGATTAAGAGGCCCCTTGCCCACAGACCACTTGGAAGAAGTGTTCTCTTGCATTCTTAATGGACTCTTGATGACCACCCCTAAAAAAGGGGATTGTGAAAAAGATGATACTGCTCGCCTACAATTTTGTAATGTAGTTAGATTTCACATCTCGGTGTGATACTTTCAAAGTACAGCAGAAGTGAATTGGTAAACCTCTGCTAAGTACTTACTTTCCCCAGGCACTGAACAAGGACATAGAAATACTGGATATTGGGCCCGGGTCAGTCTTGCTGAGATGAAGGATAAATAAACCCTCTTTGGAACAAGATAGAGGACATGGCCTTGATATAGGTGCCCAGGAGGGTCTCTTATTTTCAGATGACACCTTCTGTCTATTTATTGGAAGGACTGAGGGTGAACAAGAGAGAGACTGCGCGATGTGTGTTTCTGTCCAACTGATACCTTCTCCAAGTGCCCCCAGCAGCCCCTGGCCCAGCATGAAACTAGGAGTCCATAAAGCAATTCCAGGTATCCCACGTGGGCAGGGAAGAAGATCCTACCAAAAGGATGGCAAGTTGTCTGTCCTTTATCCTAAGCCCGGGTTTCTTTTTTTTTTTTCTTTTTTAAAGATTTATTTGTTTTTATTGGAAATTCAGATATATGGAGAGGAGAGACAGGAAGATCTGTCTGTTGATCTACTCCCTGAGTGACTGCAACAGCCAGTGCTGCGACCGTCTGGAGCCAGGAGCATCTTCCGGGTCTTCCTTGCAGGTGCAGGGTCCCAAGGCATTGGGCCATCCTCGACTGATTTCCCAGGCCAAAAGCAGGGAGCTGAATGGGAGGTGGGGCCAGCGGGATTAGAACTGGTGCCCATATGGGATCCTGGCGAGTTCAAGCCGGGGACTTTAGCCGCTAGGCCATGGGGCCTGGCCCCCAGGGTTTTTGATGTGGTTCTGGATTTTCCTGTCACCCCAGGGCTCGCCTATGCTCTGGTGCCCCAGATGACGCTTTTGTGCTTTGGGCCACTGATTTAGCTGAGCTAGCCTGAAAGCCTCTTGACTCCCCTGGCCTCCCCCGTAAAGTGCAAGATGAACCCCTTTCATTTCCTGTGTTTTTCACACTATACTGCACGTACTGCTGTTTGTCTACAGTGGCAAGGCATTTCTGACCTCCTGTTAATAACACATGGCCTCCTCCCCAAATTGGCAAAATACAGCCACAAGCCTACGATGACATTACATCCAGCCCAAATGCTTAGAATGGGGCGCATCGAATGATTTGGAGAACTAAGAGTTAATCAGAACATTTTTTTTTCCCCTACCCCAGACACACACCCTCTTTGTGTTAAACTTTGGTGGAAATTGTAAAATGGACTGGTCTCCTTAACTGCCTTTGTGAGCCGAAGGAAACACAATGGACCTTTTGATTATCGGGACTTGGAGGCCTCCTCTGTCCACATCGTTGGTTTGAGCTTCAAATGCAGCGTGGATAAGTTGGGTTCCTGTGAGATAATGGACAGCAGAGGCTCCTTCCTGGTGGCTTCCTTTTCTTGTTTGTGTTAACTGTTCTGGGTAGAGTTTTAATAGTTAAAGTGAGTATTTTAAATTGTTTCTGAGAGCTTTACTAGAACCCTTAACTGTGGTTACAGGTGGCACAATAATGGTGAAGAGAATTGCTGAGGGTGGAAATTTGCACATGTTGAAAGGCACCAGTGAGGGGGGCTCCTTCCAGGAGGGGGTACAAAGGAGGTGATGATTGCTTCTTCTAAGTATTTTCCTGGGGTTTTACCCTATTTATAGTCTGGTGTTTAACAGCAACACAGTCCTCCGGTTTTTGGATGCTGTACTTGGCTGGCCCTGAGCTCAGGCCAGAGGCTTTCATCTCCAACTTGGCTGTTTGCTCTCGGATGGAGTTCAGCCTCTGAACTCGGGAGTGGGGGCTGGCATTGGGGTTGGGAGCAGGGAAGAACAGGCTTTGGGGAACTGGGGAGTCCTCAGGCCCCTAAAGAACCGGGAAGAACTGACTGTCAGGAACTGGGTGATGGTGTGGCCCCTCTGTTTCTATGACTTCCTTTCCAGAGTGGGGAAGGGGACAGGTGGATCTCTTATGGAAGATGTCTCTAAGTGCCCTTGTACTTGGAATAAGATAGAAGGGCCTGGCCTGTGCAGGCTGCCCACAGATGGCAGTGTGGCCAGGGAACAGGCAAGGGTCTCTTCAGGGGCTGCTTCAGGGGCTGCTGTAGCTGGAAGATTGATGATTGGAGCAGTTTGCCTGGTGGTCAAGGGGTGGCCTACTGAGTAGGACTTGCCACATAGCAAGAGCTTAGAGTTAGCTGATACCAGCACTGTCACTAGTGGGACGGGGGTGGGGTTGGTGGTCCATGCACATCAGTATCACAAAGAATCAGGAAGTTCTTCCTAAGGTAAAAGCAAGGTCCACTTGAGGGTGGGGAGGAAAAGAAACCACATAAACACAAAATTTGCCATTGCATCAACTTTTAAGTATGCTGAAGCATATGGTTTAGTAGTGTCAGCTATATATATTCAAATAGCTTTGAAACATATCTCTAGAACTTTTCCCTCTAGCAAAATAAGCTAGACCCATTCAAAGGCTGTCCTTTTGCCTCTCTGCCCCACTCCTGGTAACTAGCTTTGTCGTTTCTGCTTTTATGAACTTGATGACCTCGATGTCTCCTGTGGGATCAATACAGCATTTTTGCCTTTTCTTGTATCAAATGATATAACTACTGTGGAAATACAATGTGGAGATTCCTCACACCATTAAAAATAGAACTACCATGTGCTCCAGCAGTCTCACTTAACACTAAAATTTTTTCAACTTTTTGATTTATTATGCAAAAGGCATCAGAATCAGACTGTTTTTTTTTTTTTTTATTGCAAAGTCAGATGTACAGAAGGGAGGAAAGATCTTCCATCTGATGATTCACTCCCCAATTACTGTAACGGCCGGTGCTGTGCCCATCCGAAGCTAGGAGCCCGGAGGCTCCTCCGGGTCTCCCATACGGGTGCAGGAACCCAAGGCCTTGCGCCACCCTTGATTTCCCTCCCAGGTAACAACCAGGGAGCTGGTTGGGAAATGGAGCTGCTGGGATTAGAACTGGTGCCTATATAGGATCCTGGTGCGTTCAAGGCGAGGACTTTGGCCAATAGGCCATACCCCCGGGCCCCAGAAAGAATTCTCTTTTAAGTACTTACTTAATTGCAACTTAGAGATCTTCCATCTGCTTGTTTACTCCCAAAATGTCTGCAGTGGTTGGGGCTAGACCAGGCTGAAGTCAGGATCCAGAAACTCCATCTGATTCTCCCACCTGGGTGGCAGGGGGCCCAAGTGAGGGCAGGCACATTAGTAAGGAGCTGGGTTAGAAGCAGAGCCGGAACTTGAACCCAGGCTTGTCGATATCAACACGGGGACCAGATGTCATCTTCATAAGAGAGGCAGATTTACAGAGAGAGAGAGAGAGAGAGACAAAAAGATCTTCCTTTGACTGGTTCACTTCCCAAGTGGCCGCAATGGCTGGAGCTGAGACAATCAGGAACCAGGAGCTCTTCCAGGTCTCCCAGTTGGGTGGGTGCAGAGTCTCAAGGCTTTGGGCCATCCTCAGCTGCTTTCCCAGGCCACAAGCAGGGAGCTGGTTGGGGAGTAGAGTGGAGTAGTTGGAAAAAGAACTGATGCCTATATGGGATCCCAGCACTTGAAGGGAAAGTAGCCATTAAGTCCTTGTGTTTGCTTCCCAGCCCCTATTGCCATGGTAGTATTTTAACCCTTGAGCTAAATGCCAGTCCCTCTAACTGCTTTTTCAAAAAACCGCCCTGTTGGTTGCAGGCATCCTCTTGCCTCCCTCCAAGTAACCAGGGTTAGAGGAAACTGCCTTTCTGGGTTTAGCCAAGGAATTTGAACTCCATGAAAGTTTTGTTTTGTTTTTTTTTGCAATTTCAAATTAGTGGAGTGAAGACGACATTTGAGACAGCCCCTTCTTCCTTTACAGTCCTTGACAACTTCAAAGAAGTGCAATGTTCTCTTAACAGTATTTTCTGTGGGCTGAGCCCTTCCCCCATGCGTGTTGTTATAAGGATGCCTCTTCATTGCTCCTTGCGATGTGAGAGAGTGTGGGTTTTTTCCCAACCTCCACCGAACCCCGAAACCCACCCCCCCCCCAGCTTTCAGTTAGGGCATCTATCATGAGCCCATGGGAAAGGCAGAGTCTGGGTGCTTGGCCTAGCTGAAGCTGTTCCCTGTCCTGTTACACCCGTTTGTATAAAGAGCCACTGTGCTGCAGACCTACAAACCTCTCCTAGACTTGGGCGACGTGATGGGGTGAAGGGCGGTGAGGGAATACAGAAGAAGATGGTAGTGGTGGGGGGGCTCCCTTCTGGCTGGATGTCATTTGTGTATAAGGAAGCCTCTGAAACCAGAGGGGAGGGTCTGTAGCCCTGGAGAGCTCAGTGTAGCTGGGGAGAGGAAATTAGGCCATGGACGGGAAACCAGGGAATGCACTGTGGAGTGCCGAGTGATGGGTGGCAGATGGTAGAGACTGGAGAGGTGTCTGAGGGTGGGAGAGCTTTGGAGGATTTGGTTTGTGCTTCCTGCTGCTTGTAGAATCCCTTGGCCTGTGGGGGAATCTGAGCAAGACGCAAGACCCTGAACTGGAGGAAGGAGAGGCAAGGAGTGGTTATTTATGAGACTGGTATGGGCCAATGCACCTGAGCTCCCAAAGTGTGCACCGTGGAGAGAGAAGATGGGTGCTTTGTTGTTGTTGGTTGTTTGTTTGTTTTGCTTTTGGACTTGAAGAAGACCAGCTTGAGGGATAAGTAGTGTGGAATGCCTACTGTGTGTGATCTGTCTCCTTGAACCAATGCTGAGGGATGGGTATGTATTACTACTATTGTCCTTGCATACAAAATTGTGGAGAACATGTCTATACAGCACAGTAGAGCTGACATTGAACTCCCCTTGCTAACTCTGCACGCTTACTTGTATCTGTGAGTGGGTGCAAGCAACTCCTAACTGAGCAGTTACCTGGCTGCAGGCTGAACCCAGGGCATTATCTCAACGCTTCATAGATGCCATGGGCTGTAGCACTGCTGTGTAGCTGAAATGGGCATTTGAACCCAGAGTTCACTCAACACCACTTGGCTCCACCATGGACTGTGTTGAAGGCTGAATATGTAGGGAACAGGGGCACCAAGATGGGAAAATGCAGGGCCTGTGTGGTGCTCAGCTTGCGGGATCCAGAACATTATGACCTTGATTTTCTCTTTTCATGTGTGAAATCGGATAATAGAACAGTGTCTCCCTCCTGCCATAGACACCATATGAACCGGGAGTGGCAAGTGTGTGTGTTGCGTGGTCCACTGTACATTAACTACTGTGGCTTCCATTTCCCATTTTCCTGCCCTACCCCCCCTTTTTTAAAGAGTTATTTATTTTTATTAGAAAGGCAGATTTACAGAGAGAAGTAGAGACAGAGAAAGATCTTTTATCAACGGATTTATTCTCCCAATGGCTAGAGCTGAACCAATCTGAAGCCAGAAACCAGGAACTTGTTTTGGATCGCCCATGTGGTTGCGGGGTCCCAAGGCTTTGCTGTTTTCCCAGGCCACAAGCAGGGAGCTGGATGGGAAGTAGAGCAGCCAGGACACAAATCGTTGCTCGCATGGGAAGCCGGCACTTGTAGGCAGAGGATTAGCTCTTTGAGCCATTGCACAGCCCCTCCCTGGCTCCCACGTTCCTGATAGCTCTTCATGTGCTAGCTCTGCATTGATCCTGGGTCAGGAGGTGGGAGACAGGGAAGATGCTAACCCACCATGTCCTTCCTGGTGACACATCCCTCATTGTTTATACCCATAACCCTACTCCCCAAAAGAGTACACAGCCAACCCTTAGACATACGGAAGTTTTACCTCTAATTTCCAGGCGTTGGTTACATATCCTTGTATGGAGAATTCCTGGATCCAGATGGCCTCAAGGGCCATCACCTACTTACAGATGGTGGCCACCCAGTGTCTGGGGTCAGAGTTGAGCCTTCACTGGGGACAGGCACTGCCTGCTGCTGCCCAGAGGGCCTGTGGTGGCTGGGACTCTTTGAATTTGAAATGTGTGTTCTTTGTCCTCTCCTCCATCTAAATATTTGGGTTTTCCGCTGAAACATTTCGGCAGGACTGTGTACTTCTGGCTGTTGTCCCTCCCATGCCCCAGTGTAATCTGGCTGCAGCCGCTCAGCTGGGCCCTCGGATCTGGGAGAAAAGCCACGCCGGGCTCAGCGCTGCTTGCTGCAGGAGCTGGTGACGGGCCCTGAGGGCTGCCTTCTATGCCTTGTCGGGTGGGGCTGTCTGTGACTCCACACTGGAACCTCGCCTGAACCACTGCGTTGAGCTGATGAAAGGCTGATTCTGACTTGTAGTCTGTGACATGTGACCCCCCTTCAGCCCTATCTCTCTGAAGTCATTCATTCCTTCATTCAAGCAAGCTTAGTGCGCCTGTCCAGTCAAGTCCAGCTTGACTGCAGGAGGTCTGTGAGGCCAGCAGCTGTGTCTCTCCACCCGTGAGTCTACATGACCAGGCTTAGTTCTTGACATGCTCAGTGGATAATATGAGTTCTAGTGTTGCTCAGTGATCCGTTGTGCCTGTGTGCCCAGCAGTGCACCAGGGTCGGGGGGTGCTTCCACGTGGACATCCATCCTGGAGGGGCAGGGCCTGCTGCAGGATCTGGGCAGCGTGAGTCCACACGCATGAACCAGGCTAGACTCTAACTGTGGGTCCGTGAAAGGGGGAGGCTAGGTAGCCATGATTATAGTTAATTCCTGTTTTCCCCTTCAAGCCTCATGAGGTGGGACTTGGACTAACTGTTTTTTGGAGGTTGATTGGTAATTCCCTATTTATGGGGTTTTGTGTGATAATTTGTGTTGGGCACCTTTGAAGTCCATTCTCGTAGTTTCTCTCTCCCTCTCTCTCTCTCTTTTTTTTTTTAATTTATTTATTTTTATTGGAAGGGCAGATATACAGAGAGAAGGAGATATAAAGAGAAAGATCTTCCATCTGCTGGTTCACTCCCCAA
Organism: Ochotona curzoniae; assembly: GCF_017591425.1. Taxonomy (NCBI): domain Eukaryota; kingdom Metazoa; phylum Chordata; class Mammalia; order Lagomorpha; family Ochotonidae; genus Ochotona; species Ochotona curzoniae. Next base: position 4,969,412 of record NW_024466004.1, on the reverse strand, counting down.
ATGGCCACAACAGCCAGAGCTGAGCTGATCCGAAGCCAGAAGCCCAGAACCAGAAGCTTCTTCTGGGTCCCCCATGTGGGTGCAGGGTCTCAAGGCTTTGGCCCATCCTCGACTGCTTTCCCAGGCCACAAGCAGGGAGCTGGATGGGAAGTGGAGCAGCTAGTATAAGAACCAGTGCCCCTGTGGGATTCTGGTATTTACAAGATGAGGATTAGCCAACAGAGCCATCACACAGTTCTTTATAGAAGAAATGCTTTGCTGTCATCTATAGTCCCCACACTGCTCTGCAGCCCACCACAGCGTGTCCCTCCTGTCTCCCTGCTTGGCCCTTCCTGTCCACCATCTCCGCCTGCCCTTGTCTCCAGCCTCCCACTACCACCACCATTCTGCCTTCTTGGAGATCAGCTTTGTGATAGGAGTGAGGACCCGTGGTACCCATCTTTCAAGTCACCTCTGGGGACTACTTCCACTTCTGCCACTTGTGAAACCCCCTCCTCCAGCACCTTGCTTGATTTGAACATGGCATTGCCCACCCACCATGGAGAGGAGAAAGGTGGTGCAGGTCACATGTGGGGCTGGGGGCTGGGAGGACGGGGCCGTGCAGTTTATACTGAATTAACCTTGAAGACAGCTTGCTATAATGCCCCTTTGGGCGGGGGCAGGGGGGTGGTGGCTGCTTTCAGAACTCACTGCTGTTCTGATGAGAACCCATCTTCCCATCTCCCCTCTCCCCCGACCCTAGTTTCATGAACGTTCCCTCATTCCCCTCCCCACCCCACAAGTCCTCATGGGCTCTGTGAATAGCTGGAAGCAGCCTGGATCTCAGCTTTCAAGGATCTGTAGGTCTCACACTCAGTCCGTGTTTCCTAAGCATATATTGTTATTTATTACCTGTAGACTTTATGCCCAGTCCTGTCTGAGGACTACAGCACGGCGAACGAGAACCCTGGGCCCTGCCTTTTATGGACTTTGTCGAGAAGGCAGGAGGGCAAGTGCAAGAGCTGGGGAGGAAACCGCACACAGACCCTTCTTGCCTTTTTTTTTTTTTTTTTTTTTCTGCAGGGCCTCTGAGCAGGTGCCAGGGAAAAACCCAGACTGTTTGTAGAGAAGGGCCCTCCCTGGCTGATAGCACCATGGCACGAGAGAGCAGTTCCCACCCCTTGGCCCATCCTGCAGTGGGGGAGCACAGGAGGTGTTGGCAGGGTGTTGCCATGGGCAGCTGGGGAGTGCATGACATGACCTAGTCCCCTAAGAAGTTTGCAAATATGCAGGACTTGGCTCCCGCACGCACCCTCCCCTGACACACACACACGCACACACACCCCTCTTGCCATATTCCCATTCTACAAACCCATTCATCTGAGACCCTTATTGTGTTCCCTCTGTGGGACCTGACTCTGGGAGATCTGGCAGCCCAGTGGATATCATCCCATTTACTCAATGGGAAAACAGAGGGGCTGGTGTGGAGTGATGAGGCTGGCGCAGGACCAAGGTCGAAATGATGTAGCAGCTCCAAGCTCTGGAGCGTTCTTTGCTGACCCATAACTGAGCCCACTCCTAAGCCTTTTCCGAGTTGTCTTTGCATCAAAAACTGCTGGCACTTGTATTTCACGCAAACTCCGGGCCTGTCTGGTTTCCTCACCTGCCCTGGGATCCTGGGCTGCCTGGGAGTCTTTGGAGAAAGAGGCAGTAGGTGGAGAGTGCGGTAAGCCGGAGGCTTAGAAAGGAGGATGTTTTTCTGGGCCAACCAGAGCCTGGGGCTGAGAGAATCTGCTGCTGCTTCCTGCTCTCGGGAGCCCTTCTAGCCCTGTGCTTAGCTGCCCTGGGAGTTGCAGGCTGGGTTTAGAAGCTGGCAGAGAGTGCCTCATGCTCCACTATCTGCAGTCACCCAAACCGTGAGGCTGCAGGGAGCTTCGTGGTTATTTAATTGGCCTCCAGTCTCCCAGAGTCAAGGCCTGGAGTTTAGATTATATAACTTGTCCAAGGTTACTCTGCTCACCAGGGGGCAAGGGTGGAGGCAGGGGAGGGGGTACAATAAAGGAGCAATTAGAGCTAAGTGGGGGGTAATTAGGGAAGGCTTCTTAGAAGCAGTGGCCCCCAAGAGGATGCTGCTTGGTACAAAGGTGCTTGCCGTCCCTCCTAACAGGTGTCCTGGTCATCCCAGACCTCCAGGAACTGGATAGCTAACCAGGTCATAACCCTAAAACACACACCCTTCCCCTGTCTTCTGCCCCAGACGAGGAGCCAGGGCACTGGTGGTGTCATGGGTTTTCTGCTGGTTGCATGACTTCACCATCTTTGTGGACCCCTGCCCTTGATCCCAGTGGACCTCCCAACGGACTGTGGAAACCCTCTCGCTAGGGAGAGGAGGCCTTCCATGACCCTACGTTGGGGTAGCAACGTCTCAGCAAGTTTAGGTTGAGTGGTAAGACATGACTTTGAGGGGGGTGGAGGCAAGGACAGATGCACCTGCCACCTAGGGCACACGGAGTCGCTGCTGTGGCTTTTTGACACCTCGGTTCCCCATCCACGGTGAGAGACGGGCACAGAGGGACGCGTCTTTGCCTGTTGTTTTGCAGCTGGATCACTGAGTCCTGGTCGTGCAGCCTGCTGCTTGGACCCAGGCCTTTTGAGCACAGGACCACAGCTCTGGGAGAGTTGCCTGTTGCTCAGGTGCCGTAGTGTCTTCCACATCACTGCCAGCCCGAGGTCATGTCACCCTGCATACCCTGGACTTCGTCCACACCCAGGAAGTGCCCTGTGCACTTGCCTGCTGGCCCGGAGCCAGGCACTGTTTACTCTTGGGGGTTCTGACCCTCCCCTCCCCGCCACCTCCGCCAAGCACCTCTGTTTCCTGATCATATTGACTTTACATAGATTTGTTTGCCGTTTTGAACATAAAACATTTTAATGCTCGAAAATCTGGGCTATATAAGTGGGTGCTGCCGCTCACCCCACCCGTCCTCCCCCTGCCACTCCATTCTTTTTTTTTATAAAGATTTATTTTTATTATTTTTTATTGGAAAGGCGGATATACAGAGAGGAGAGACAGAGAGGAAGATCTTCCATCCGATGATTCACTCCCCAAGTGAGCGCAACGGGTCGATACTATGCCAATCCGAAGCCAGGAGCCTCTTCCAGGTCTCCCACGCGGGTGCAGGTTCCCAAGGCCTTGGGCTGTCCTCGACTGCTTTCCCGGGCCACAGGCAGGGAGCTGGAAGGGAAGCGGGGCTGCTGGGATTAGAACCGGCGCCCATATGGGATCCCGGGCGTGCAAGGCGAGGACCTTTAACCACTTGCGCCACCACGCCGGGCCCGCCACTCCATTCTTAACAAACAGGTGCCTGACCTTGGTTCACCACGTTTGCCCACCCCTTGCCCCTTGGCAGGTCCGTGGGTCGGCGGGGGGACCCTGAGGCTGAGAGCCACCAAGAAAGAATCAGGGAGATGGCAGGGAGGCGCAGGGGCCTCTTAGCTGTGGGGAGTTCTGTCAGAGTCCGCACACAGCCTGCTGTGTCCTGGTATCCCCCCTCTTGGCCTCCCCAGAGGCAAGAGACTGGGGAGGACTCTAGTGCTCACTTTGGGAAGGGAGCAGCTTCATCTCCTTTCTCAAGGGGTCTGGAACAACCCTGATAATTGCCCACCTGACAAGGCACAAATGGGTGGTGTGCTGCTTGGGGTGTGGGGGCTGGCCCGTGCGCTTGGCCATTGCTTATAGTTGGAGTGCACTTGTGTTTACTGTGGAGTTCTTGCTCCTCTCCAGCCCCCCTCGTTCAGCATGGAGGTGGGCACCTGTCCATAGAATTTTACAGGGAAGAGAATGCACGTCCCATCCCTCCTGTTCAAATAAAGCTCACCTCCCAGGGCCGTGGAATGCATCCCGTCACTGTTGGCTTTGGAAGGGTGCCTTCTCGGTGTCCCAGCTCCCCACCACACGCCCAAGGGAGAAGTGCTGAGTGGGGCCCTGCCGCAGGAGTGTCTTGTCAGCACCCTCCTCCCCCACCTAGGGGGAGCAGGAAAAGGGAGGGTGCCCCGGTGAGCAGCTTTTCAACACCCACTGCCAGCCCCCTCCCGCCCTCCCCCCTGCCCTCTTCCACTGCCCAGGCTCCAGCCACAGTCCTGCCGCTCAGTGCTCCGTGTGTTGTGTTCCCCACCACTGTGGGGCCCAGCAGCCAGCCAGGGTCAGCTCACCATATGCTTGGCAGCTGAGAACTTGATCACAAAGGCATGTGTCAACTGTGTGTCCAGCACCGGCTTAAGGGTTACGGGACTTCAATGAGAATTATCAGACAGCCTTCCTGCCTTGGATATGGGTACGACCCTAAGGTTTGGGGAGGTTGCTGCCTTGCAGTGTGGGTTCAGGGTCATTTGCTGCTCTAAGAAACAGGTGCCTATAGGCTGTGGCTATCAGGGGCCGCTCCCTGGACCTTGAGGTTGCCTGCTTTGGTGTCTGTCATTCTTCCCCAGTTAGCATCCTCACTGTAGATTTTTGCCTTGTCCATCCTTGCCCAGCAGCTTCCCTAGCTCCTACTCACAGCTCATCCATTGGATCCCAAATCCAGCACCCTCTCAGGACAATACATGAAGAGCATGCCTGAAGCTGTCTTTGCCCTATATCCCAGCATCCCTCAGACCCAGAGGAGACCATGCCTGGACAGGTCTTCCTTCTTACCGCCCAGCAAGTGTCCTGAAACTGGTCACCCCTCCCTGGCCCTCGTGTGTACAGTGTCCTGCTGGCCTAGGACACTCTGTTCCCTGTGGAGAGGTCAATAGTTTGCCTTGGCAAAGTGTGTGTCAGCATCCCCCCGGGGTGTGGGTGAGGTAGGGTTGGGGAGTGTGTGGTAGCCCTTTCTGGACTCAGTGAAGACTGTAGGACCAATGCAGGGTAACTTTGGACGCTGGGAAAACTTGGGGGTGCTGTTGTGGATAATTCTGTGTCCACATGTCCCAGCTTCTCTGTCGGGGCAATGTGGTTCAGCCTTTCTCCACCTGCTGTGCTGGGGGCCCATTGTGTGCAAGGCCTTCACCTCTCTCCTGGGCACGAGACTTCCGGTGGCCGGCTTCCTGCATATGCACATACTCCCACAGTCGACAGCTTCTGAATTGGTGTTGATTGATGAGGCTGATGGGCTCTGGAGTGGCATAGAAGACCCTTAGACTGGGGCTCCCCTAGGCTTAGAGCTCGGAGTAGGGCTAAGTGGAGATGACCCAAAAACAACTAGGGCATGAGTGGACATGTGGAAGGCAGGGAGGCTAGCCACAAAGTGTGTGTCTGTTAGTGCTGAGTCACAGAAACTTAATTTAAAACCAGAAGCCAGGCAGAAGCCAGGCAGGTGCTGAGTCTGGGGGTGATAGGGTTACAGATGGCTTTCTTTCTCTTCCTCTGCCTCCCACATTTGCCCAGGTAATGTGCTTGTATGACTTTTGTAACAAAGAATTCAGTTCCTTTAGGGGAGAGATAATTTGCATCACTTCCCACCCCCTACCCCGCCAAGATTTGTTTTTTTATTTATTCAAAAGGCAGTTACAGAGAAAGAGAGAGAGAGAGATCTTCCCTCTGCCGGTTCATTCCCCAGATGGCCACAGTGACCAGAGCTGGGTCAAGCTGAAGCTAGGAGCTTCTTCCAGGTCTCTCCCACATGGGTGCAGGGGCCCAAGCTCTTGGGCCATCTTCTGCTGCCTTCTGGATACTCAACTTCCTCCTCCAGGCACCAGAGCAGCCCATGGGGGCCCTTCAGTTCAGCTCCCAGGGAGGCAGCATGACTAAGGAAGGGTCCCAGGGACTGGTGACATGGGAAGGCTTTGATCTGCAAGTTTCTGCCCGGGAAGAGAGGACAGGCTCCCTAACCCCGAGCTGTACCCGATGTTTGTCCGTGTCCTTCATAAGGCCTGCTGTGCACCAAGTGCCCTGTGAACCCACCAGGATTGACACACATGGCAAGCAGTGACCACGGTCATCATCTAGAGGGGGGAATGTATCATATGCACAGTGACCCCGGGGCTTGGAACGATGTGAAGGTGCAGGGAAGGCAGAGACCCTGGCTGGGGGGATAGGTCAGTTACCATGCCCATTTCAAAGTGACTGGTTGCATGGGGCACGCAGGTAGAGAGCAGAATGTTCTCTCTTTAGGGTTCTAACCCTATACCAGGCTTTAGTATGAGCTGAAGCCTTTCTTCCTGCTCTGCATTGGAGAGCTGACAGCCTTGGTGCTGGGGGGCTGGTCTGAGACTCCTTCTCCCTCACACTAGTGGACACTGGCCAGGCGAATGCACCTGCCATACAGGTGGCAGGAGTTACAGGCATCATAGGATTCAGGTGCGTCCTGCTTGGCAATAGAGCTCTGATTTGGAGCTCATGGATTTCCAAGTTCTTTCTTGTCACCTGCTCCTGCCGCAGCCACTGAGCTCTGTCTCCGTTGTGACCGTCCCCCACTCCCAGGAGGAATGCATGTGCCTTAAGTTAGCCTTCATAAGGGATCTTCACTGGGCAAGTGCACCTGCTAACTCAGCCCCCTGTATCAGCTCCCCCTCCCAAACCTTCAAAGAAAGAAAGAAGAGTTCACTTAGGTTTTCTGGGCTTCCCCAGGGGCCCTGGGCCAGGGTGAACGTGAAAAGAAGGGGTGACCACAGCTTTTAGTAGGTGGAGCATCTGGTTGGGTCCGAGTTGGTCTTTTGAGCTCCAGGTTTTCCCAGCTGTGTTGGAATTTCTGTTGTAAATCAGAACAGAGTCGTTAACCTTTCAAGGAAAATGAGTTTATTATGGAGCAGGATAGTGCTCCAAAGGGGAAGGCAAAATAGAGTTTTTATAGAGTGAACATACAAACAGTCATGCTACGTGCATATCTCAGGCAGACAAAGTGAGAGTTAAGGAGGTCGGCGTGCCCTCAGACAGTAACATTCAACAGGCCAGAGGCTCTCAGTGTTCCGAGAGTCTCGCCCAAAGCAGCACTTTCGCGGGAGTTCATGGTTGGTCTTGTCATTGCTGTCTGTTTTAGCTGATCCACATCGCTTCTCTCTCTGCTTCGTGTCCAGGTATTTGAACTTGAAAAGGGCCGTGCATGAGCCCAGGATGCTGTGCTTGTCGCTGGGTTCCCGTATTGTTTTCTATCATGTAGTCGTCACCTTTCAGCATGCCTGTCCCTGGTTAGGCGGTGCCAGGGCCTTTATCTTGCACTGCCTCCGTCTAGCCTCGGGTCCTGTCCTGAGCTAGCAAACTTGGTGTGTGGGACTCTGGGTGGGTTTTGCCTGGATGGGAGGAGGGGCTGGTGCCTGGCCACACATGGCATCTGCAGCAGGCCAACACAGGTACACTTTTGTCCTTTCAGAGTGGAGGATGGCCCAGGCCTCCCACCCCCAAGCCCCAGCCCCCGAGGGCTGGTGGAGGTGAAGAGAGCCCTTGTTCTCCCTCTACCCTCTGCCCACACCCTACCCTTCCTGGGAAGTGACCAGGAGCCTCATTTTGCATATAGGGGAGGGCAGACTGGATCCTGGATCCTCAGTGACCCTGGCAATGAGCCTTACATCCCCAGCCCTCCCCTCCCAGGCCTGCCTGGGCACAGGCCACGCTCAAAAGGAGCGTTGCCACTCAAGGAGAAGATTCTTCCCGGGCTCTGGCTGCAGCCCCAGGGGGGCGTGGGTGGTGTTTACTTTCCCTTCTTTCTGCCTGCCCCGGCCACACACACACACACACACACACCACATGTTTAGACCACCCCCCACATGACCCTGGATTGGGAAGCTGCTCTCCCTGGTCTGGTTAGCCAGTTTCACGTCCATCTGCTGTGCTGGTCTTCTGATCCAGCAACCCGAGAATTAGTGGGAAGATGGTCATATTTTCACATTACGAATGAAAAAGCTGAGTTAGGAGTGCACTCGAACACTGGGTGAGGGGAAGATGCTCTTGCCCTGATGGGAAGAAAGGAAAGAGGGGTGTGTGTGTGTGTACACGCCCATGCATGCACAAGCTTCGCAGTGGGGGCTGTGTGTGTCTCAGAGTTAAGGTTTTTGCTACTGTGGCAGGAGAGTTTCCATTTCCTGTTGCCTGACTTGGTCCTGGGCCCCAGGTTGGGGTGGGCAGGCGACAAGAGTTGGTTTTTCCAATCCCCACCCTCCCCTCACCTTAGCCCAGCCTCTCTGTCCTCGGAAGGGTCGGGCTGTGTTTTTCCATGCCTTTAGCACAAAACAGCCCTGTATTTCTTCACCCTGCTCACACTCCTCACCCCAGTCGGCTGGAGGTGGGAGAGGGCGGGGATCCATCCATTGCCTGCTTGGCCCCTGTGCCTTGTGGTGTAGCTGTGTCACCGTGGCAGGGTGGGGGGTCCTCTGGATACCACATCCCTGTTTTGATCTCCAAATGGGGTATCAGTGACTGGAGCCTCTGCTGTATGGAACTGGTTCTGGAACAGAGGAGTCTGAATTTTAGGACTAAACTGTTTTGCATGCTGCCCAGTGGTTCAAGGTGGTGTGGGCACTGTGGCCTTGGCTCAAGCTTATCATTGTGACTCAGTCCACTGGTTGGAGCCTGGAATTTGGGAGACCCATCGAAGCAGAGAGCTCCCTCGCCTGGCCTAGGGCGTCACCGGTCCCCAGGATGCCCGGAGTCGGGTTGTGCTGTAACAATTTATTCCAGGGAGGATGCAGACCAGCTGCTGTCTGTCTCCAGCTGGAGTCTGAACAGAAGGAAATGGGCTTGGACTGCAGCCGGGGGATTTAGGTTAGAGCCAGACAATAAGGAAGGATTTCGTGACAGGTGTCTGATTCTGCAGGGAAGGGTGGTAGCGAGGGGATGCTGGGTTGAGAAGACCAGTTCCACTGGCTGATGAGCCCCTGGGGCTTGGTTTGTGATTGGCAGGAAGGCAGGGAGGATCCCTCTGAGGAGCAGGGGAGAAGCTGAGGGCCCTGCCCCCAGGGAGCAGCACCTGCTACTGCTAATGAGTGAATAGGTTTACAGTTTAACCTCTTGATCGGCTTAAACTAATTATAACAAACGGATAGGTCTGATAATCCCTTATCAGAACCACAGCCCGAGATGATGATGGGCAGTTTCACTTGCTACCCTATACTGCTAGCCAGGAGCAAGGGGGAGGGTGGGAATAGGCTGGGGTGTCTGGGGCATCTTGAGGGGGTAAATCCCCCAACCCTTCTCAGGATGAGGGGTATACGTATGACCTGGAGGAGTGAAGGCACCAGGGCATAGGGGAAAGCCTTCTTCCTGTGGAGTTGAGATGTTGGGCCTTGGGGTACCTTGTGCTTTGAAGCCCCTGAACAAGAGGACTCCCCAGGCCTCGGCAGCTGTGTCCAGGGGAACAGGATGGGAAGCAGTGGCTACATGTGGTGTCCACAGAAGAAGACCCAACGAAGTTGTTCTCACAACCCTTCATACCTGCCCGCTTCCATCTCTGGAATGGTGATGGTTCCAAAGTCCGCAGGATTTTGACTTCCCGAGCTGGCACAGCTGGGCTAGGAAGAAATCCCCTTGCTGCAGTCTGCCCGGGGAAGCACCTTCCAGGGCTCTCACCGTCTCAGTCATCAGAGCGGGCAGCTTACAGCGCAAGCCCGGCAGCCCTGAAAGCAAGCATCTTGGAGACTCAGGAAGAACTTGCTAGAGCTAGGTTCTGTAGCAGGTGAAGCCCCAGCCTTTTGAGCCTTGGAGAGAAGTCATAGACCAGATAAGTGAGACACCTCGTAGAATGTGTAAGACTAGAGAGGTGCTGGACAGTGGCAGATGTTCTAGCATAGAGACGAGAGGACCTGTGACAGAGCTACTCGAAGACACCTACAGTAGCAGGTGACCTGCTCGTGGGTGCCGGGGCTGCAATTGGAACCCAGCTATGTCTGCTTCTAAAGCTAAGGTCCTCTGCCTTCACACTGCTCATGGGCAAGGGGTGGTGGGAGTTGTCCCAAACAATCTTTGCAGCGGACTGGCTACCCCTGATTTGTGTGTCCCCCTGCAGGCAGGGCTGGGCTCAGGACTACAGGGAGCTGGCATAAGAGACTGGGTGGCTGGGCAGTGAGGCAGTAGCTCCTTCTTGGCTCCTGTGGCCAAGGCAGGGAGCTGGTGAGTCAGCAATTCTCGTGACCTCCTTTGTAGCCTGCCCTTGGAGGGCTGTTTTCAGAAACCTTGAGTGGAGTGGGAGGTGGGGAATCTGAGCATCTCTAGGGTGTGGGTGGGTAGGGCACCCAAATGCATGCTCACTATAAATAGCAGTGGGGATTAAAAACCTGGGTGTTACCGCTCTGCCTGTCACCTGTGTTGCCCTGGTACCTGCCTTGCTTGCCCAAGTTGGCATTTCTAAGTACAGTGTTAGGGTCAGGCAGGTATGGTCTGATTGCTCTGTAGAAAGAACCAGTACCTGAGGGATAGGGCAGATCTTGTGAGACCGGCTGAGGAGTTACAGGAGCAGGAGGTGCCCGTGAGCCTTGTGGTAAAAGGATGAGTGGCACCAGAGAGTGTTGCCAATGCCGACCTGGAAGGTATGACGAGGCCGGAATGGAGACTGAATCCAGTGCAAAATACCTGTGGCTCCCGAGAACCCCCCACCCTTCAGCGGGATGGAGAAGGGGAGCCTGCAGTGTCAGGCTTGGCAAACCCCAGGGGTGCCAGCCATTCTGCCCCGCTCATGTTGCTGGCTCAGTCATTGGGAGGCGCCTCTTTGCGTCCATCAGGGTGAGAGTGAGGTCAAGTTGCCAATACAGGGCCCAGCATTTTAGATAGGGCACAACCTCAGACCAAACACAGGGCCAAAGACCAGGCATGCCCTGGGCAGGACAAGGGTTGTGACTTGGGGATGGGAGAGGCTGCAGGTGGATGTAAATTTTGTCATTCAAGCCTTACCTCCATCCTCATACAAGTCCTTCAGATGGTAAGATAGGAGTGGATTTTAAGGGGGACTTTGGGGGGGTCATTGGTGTGTGTGTGTGTGTGACAGAGAGAGAGAGAGAGATTGGAAGGGAGGGGCTCTTGCTTGCTCCCCAGGCCCAATTCTTAAGCACAGTAGTGGCTCTGGGAGTTAGGAGAGGGTTTGCATCACCCCACAGGTCCAGGAGTGTCCACTGAGGTCCCTCAGCTCACAGTGTTGTCCTGTAGCAAGCTCAGGACCCACCAGCTCGCCACTGTTTGCTTCTGTCCTCAGCCTCAGTCCTCCCAGGTCAGCCGGTCCTTGTAAAGCTCAGGGGAGGGGTGCCTGGCTGTGAGGGGAGAGGGTGGGGAATACAGGCCCAGACCCAAGAACAATGAGTGTAGGGTCACCTGCCCTGTTTTCTTTGTCCCTCTGAAGGGAGGACAGGTTTCCCAGGTCTGTGAAAGTCGGAAACCCGGAGATCTCGCTGGAAATTCTGTTTTGTCTGGCACGGGCTCAGCCCCATGAGTATGAGAGCCAGTGCTGCCTCCAGGCTGTGCAGGGACTAGGAGGGCGAGCGAGGAGGCCACAGGTGGACACATGGTGGTGTGTATGTATATGTGTGTGTGTGTGTGTAGGTGTGTGTGTACAGCCTACAGAGCCATGACTGGGTGGGGCTGGACTTGGTCCCCAACAGGAAAGGGGCATGGTTTGGGTTGGGCCAGTGGAGTCTACACAAGACTGAATGTGATGACCCCTTGGAGTGGGGCTGGCCAGTTTCACTCCCAGTCCAGACCCTGGGCTCTTTCCTTTGAAGAGTAGCCTCTGAAGCAGGACTTAGGCAGGAATATCTCTCCAGACTCGCCCAGGTGACCCTAAGGCGCATGCCGTCCAGATTAAGCAGCCGTGAGGCACAGTCATCCCTCTGTCCACTCACTGACTTCACTTTCTGTGGCTTCAGACACCAGTGGTTAACCATGGGCCAGAATCACTAAATGGAAAATTCTAGAAACAAACGATTTGTTATATTAAGCCATGTGCCGTTCTGAGTGGTACAATGAAATCGTCCTCTCTGGGTGTGAATCATCTCTTTGTCCTGCACATCCCGTTAGTCACCCGGTAGCTGCCTGGGTTATCAGATTGGCTGTCACGGAATGGCAGTGCTGGGGTTATATATAGGATTGCATGATTTCCGGCATCTTCTAAGGGTCATCCACTTGCAACCTATTCCCGGTGGGTAAGGAGGGGCCCTTTTCAGCAACCCCTAAACTATGCAGTGACAATGGGACTGGGGTTCCTTGCCTGATGGGTTTGCCTGGGTTTCTGGGATTCAGGGTTTTAATTCAAAGTTTGGGACAGAGGTGGAGTTTGTACACAGCCGTACCTGTGAGAGTGTGGGGTGTGCTCTGGCTGGCTGCTCCCTCGCTGAGCTGAGCAACCACAGGCTACTTGCTGGGCACGTCGTACCTGGGACCAAAGAGAGGCCTGCCTCCTTCCCAGACAGCGAGGCTGTGGGGAAAGCAGGAAGGGAGGCGAGCTTAGGTGTGTTTGCAGATGGGGCTTCTGACCTGGAAGATCTAACCTGCTGGGACTGGAGCTGAGTCCCTGGAGGAGAATGTGTTCTGGAAGGGTCGATTCAGGGGAGAAGGAGAACCCTCCTCCACTGGCCCAGAAGTCATGATTCTGGGCAGAGGAAAAATGAATTTTAGGGGAAGTACTATCTAGCAGGTGATCCCAGCAGTCAGAATCTGGCCTCCCTGGACAGGGAGGGCAGGGATCAAAGGTTCTTGGAGGATCTTGAGGTTCTGGGAAAGGCTGAGCTGAACCTGGGACTTCAAGTCTGAGTTGACATCCTAGCACAGCAGAGCCTCCAGCGATCGCTGTCTCCGCCCTTCCCTCTGCTGTAAAATCAGACGGGTGCTGGAAACACGGGTAAGCAAGTTAGCAAAGTCCACCTGGAAACACCCAGCTCTGAGCACAAGGGGGACTTGACATGATCCTGCCCACTGCCGGGCCCAGGGAAGCCAGGCCTGCAGCTGGTGGAGCAATCCGGCTGGCCAAGGCCTCGCTGATGAACTGCAGCTGCCGTGGGAGCCACACCCTGGTCACCTGGGCTGGTGAGGAAAATACCAAGAATTCTTTTCTTTTGCCCCGCACACTCCCTCCTTAGACAGGAAAGGGTAACCTAGCACCCCACATCTTCTCACCGTGCACCTTGCCACCCCTATCAAGGCAGCCCCTGTGTGTGAGAGTCCCCCCTGGAACTTTTGAAAACTCAGGCAGAGGAAAGCAGGACAGCTGCGCCTGGAGCCAGGGCGTGGTGCAAGTCTGCCTTGCATGTGTACTGGGTTCAGTCGATGTTGGACTGAGGCTCCTGGAACTGAGCTTACATATCCCTCATCATTATCCCTAAACAGTACAGCGTAGTGACTGTTGAACACTGCATTTATGTTGTAGCAAGTCATCTGGAGATCTTTGTAAGTCAGCCAGACTTGCATGTTAGAGGATGTGTGTGGTTCATATGCAAGTACTACACTGTTATGGATGGGACTTGAGCACCTGCAGAGAGAGAGCGAGATCTTCCTTCTACTCTTTGTATCCCAAGTAACTGCCATGCCCATAGTTGAACTAAGCAGCAGCCAGAATCACAAGCCAGGAGCTTCTTCACGGTCTCCCAGGTGGGTGCAGAGGCCCAATGCCTTGGACCATCCTCCTCTGTTTTCCCAGGCATATTAGCAAGGAAGTGGATTGGAAGGGGAACAGCTGGGACTCAAAGCATACAGAACGCTGGCGGAGACTTAACATACTGAGCCACTGAGATGCTTTTGACATCACCAGTCGTATGGAGCATTAGCCCATCCATTGGGTTAATAACCGTCACCGTGTGCCCTTTTCAAGCCAAAAGGTGACCAGAGTCCCAGTACATAGCATCAGGGGCCACCCATCCTCCCCATGTCTGTTCCTCAGTTGTAAAACCATGTAGGAGATGAGCACAAACCTTATGCTTTACAGGAAGAGTGGCTGTGCTAAGTTTGCTGCCACCTGTGGTCTGTCCTGCCCTGGAGGGATTCCTTGCTCAGGGCCAGATGGGCACACACACACATAGAGCCCACTTAGGGGCCAGTGCTGCAGGCTGTCCTGGAAAGCTGGGGGCAGCTGTGGGGTGGGACTTAAGTTCCAAGAAGTCACCATCTGCCTGCTCCTGGCCCCTGCCTTCCCTGGGGCATGCCAGCTGCTGGCTTGGCGTGTCTGGACAGGAAGCTGGTTGGGGTGGCGCAGGCCTTTCAGGGCAGAGGTCAGGAGTCTTGGACCTTCCAAAGGTTGTCCAAGAGTGGGGGTATCTTGGATATGCCTGCTCCCTGATCCTGGCTTGCAGCTGCCAGGTGGCCAGAGAACACCTACAGAGGCAGAGTCCTCATGGCCTTTCACCCATATGGAAAAGCTGATAAACCAAGGAGAGATGGGAAGAGGAGGCAGGGGCAAAGAAGACAGGTTGTAAGTGTCAACCACTTGCCCAGCGTGTGCCAGCCCCAGTCTGCTCAGGGTGAGGGGATGTTTCTCCAGTGCAATAGGGACACATTTCCCAAGCTGGCCTGTTCCTACCATGTTCTACATACTTTCATGTATTCAGAATAGGCGTCCTTGTGGTCTGATGGAGGCAAAGTCATTTACATAGAGTCCTGTTCCTATAATTGAGAAAAACCCCTTTTACTCCCTGTACCCCGTGCTTGCTCCCCTCAGACCTGGCTGCTTCTGCTCTGTCCCTGCCTGCAGCCGCCCTGCTGTGAACTGTCACCAAGAGGCAGGGCTGCTGGTCTCAGACCTCAGTGAGAAAATGTTTCAGTCCGTGTTGACTTTTCTATCCCTTTTTTCCTGCTCCCGGCACACCCAGTGCCCTCTTGGAGAGTTTCCAGAAGGGACAGGCCTCCCTTCCTGCAGGAAGGACAGTCCCGCTGGCCTGGGAGACCTCTCACAGCCTACTGCTACTGCCTGCCCCTCAGCTCCCAGCCTCCGCTCCCAACCCCCAGTCTCTTCTCTGCCTGGCAGTTCTCTCCCCTGGGTGTTGGATATTGGGAATGTTGGCATACCGTGTCCAGCTTGTCACCCTACAGGCTCCCACTGCTGGGGTCTGTGCCTCCTTCCCATCTTGCTGGGTGTAAGTGTGCCCTTAGCTGCTGGTGAATTTAATGAAGTCCCAGTTGCAAGAGTGTGCTGGGCGATGTTGGGGGTGGAAGGGTATCCGAGGATGAGAAAGCCAAGGCCAAAGAGGCCTTGTTCAGGTTCATTGGTTCAGTCATTTAACCGGTGTTGAATAAGTTATGCCAGGCCATGTCCCGGGCTCTGGGAATACAGCGGTGGAAAAGAAATGGATAAATGAGCCTACCTACACTTGGGCCCGCATTTGTGGTATAGTAGGTTAAGCCACTGCTTGCTACATTGGCGTCCCGTATCAGAGTGTCAGTGCAAGTCCTGACTGCTCCACTTCTCCAGTTCCCTGTTGATGCCCTGGGAAGGCAGGGGATGATGGTCCAAGTGTGCGGGCTCCTATCACGCATCCAGACCTGGCCATTGTGGCCATTTGGGGAGTGAAACAGTGGATGGAAGATCTCCGTCTCTCCCTCTCTCTCTATAACTCAGCCTTTCAAATAAATAAAATTAAATCTTTTTTAAAAACAAGAAGTAAAAAGAACAAAGAATTTGTCCTCCAGAGAAGTCTCTCCTTTCCTGCGGTATTTCCTTTATAATTGCCTGCTACGTCGCGTTCCAGACCTGCCTTCTTGTAGCAGGGAGCCTGCCCTGCACTGGCCCTTCACCATGGACGACCCATGTGACCTTGAGCAAGTGCCTTCGTTTTCTCATCTGTAAATTGGGGTTAACTGCAACACCTGTGTGGCAGATTGTAAAGATTCATGAGCCGAGTGATCTAAAGGGCTTTGATTGCAGGCTTGGGGCGCATCTGTTGAAAATGCCCACATCTGATACTGGAGCACTGGTCAGGTCCTAGCTACACTACTCCCAATCCAGCTTCCTGCCAATGTACCCTGGGAAGTGAGAAGAGAATGACTTAGGTAGCTGGCACCTGGGTGGGAGACCCGGATAGAATTCCAGGCTCCTGGTTTGGCCCGACCCAGCCCTGGCTGTTGCAGCCATTAGGAGAATGAACTAGTAAGTGAAAGTTGCCTCTCCCTATTTCTCCATGTCTTCCAAGTAGATGAAATTACAAACTTAAAAAAAAAAAATTATTTACTTTTATTGGAAAGGTAGATTTAGAGAGAAGGGAAGACAGAAAAATTTTCCAACTGCTGATTCACTCCCAAGGTGGACGCAATGGCTGGAACTGAGCTGATCCAAAGTCAGGAGCTTTTTCCAGGTCTTACACGTGGGTGCATGGGCCATCCTCTACTGCTTTCCCAGGCCACAAGTAGGGAACTGGATGGGAAGTGGAACACCCGGGACATTAACCAGTGCCCATAAGGGATCCTGGCACTTGAAAGGGGAGCATTAACCAATTGAGCTATTGAATAGCACCCGAAAATACACACTTTTTAAAAAAGTGCTTAGATTGGTGCTGGTTGGAATAAGTGCTCAAGTACCAATGGTGATTCAGGTACAGGCATTAGCTCATTACCTATGAGGTAATGGTCAATAAGCAATGCCTGTCTGTCCACCTTTCTACATGACTGGAAGGGCTGGGTGGGAGGACTCATACAAGTGGCTGAGGAGTACCAAGCCTGTAAGAATTATTAGCCTTTTCCATCTTCAAAGTCAGTGTGACTAGGTGAGCTTTCACGGAGTGAATTCAGGATCTGTGCAGCCCAGGGTGGTGAGAGAAGTTTATCATGTGGGTCCAGCGAAAGCTGACTTCCCCGTGGGAAGATATTCCAAGACTGCGTCTGCATAACGGGATGTGACTTCTGTGATCTGAAGCCGTGGCCACTGCAGGAGCTCTGTGGGTGCTGGGTAGCAGGCTCAGCCCTTGCCCTGGGTCAGTGCTCCCTCAGCCCCACCTCCCCTGTGTCTGTAAGTTGGATGTCTGTCCCAGAGCCCTGAATGTAGATGCAGATCTACATGAAAGCAGGGGGTGTCCGGCCTGTGCAGGTGCATGGGAGGCCCCAGACCCTGGGCTGAAGGGCTGTCTAGGAACCCAGCAGGTGTGGCCAGTGGGCACGGGGACAGCTGGTGATGGGAATCTCTGGGCACGGTGGCTGTCGTCTCATTGGAGCGCTGGCTCAGAGTGGACAGGTTTTGGGCACTGTTTTTTCAGCTGGTGGGAAGGACTGAAAGTATGCACTGAGCTCCTTCCTGTGGCTTTGTGAGGAAAGAGGATGGATAACAGTGGTGAGGACCGGAGGGGCCCCGGGTTCTAGTCCTGGCTTCTTAGTACTGTGACTTCGGTCTACTTCTTTTACCTCTCAAAAACCTCATTTGCAAAGTGGGGAAAAAGAAAAAATGCTGTCTTCCCCAGCAGGATCCTGTCCTCATGAAATGAACAGGAGGCTCGTAAACCGCTTAGCACAACACAGGGTGCCTGGTGATCCCTCAATAAATCACAGCCACTGTATGAGAAGAGTGACAGCGGCAGGAGACTCGGTTTTGTCCCCAGACAAGAGCTGGCTCAGGACCATGTGCAGGCTCCCTCTCCCATCACTCACAGGGCCGGGATGGAAAAAGAAAATATTGTTTTGTGTGAAGTTGGGAGCCAAGCTAAAGAATCCTACAGGCGAACAGGGGCCACCTCCTCCCGCGCAGGTTGGTTCACTAACCCTGAGGACGGACCGCCCCGTCTAACAGGGTGTCCC
The DNA here is from genome assembly GCF_017591425.1 of Ochotona curzoniae. Taxonomy (NCBI): domain Eukaryota; kingdom Metazoa; phylum Chordata; class Mammalia; order Lagomorpha; family Ochotonidae; genus Ochotona; species Ochotona curzoniae. The sequence continues at coordinate 4,951,774 of NW_024466004.1, read as the reverse complement.
GGACTGGCTCCCACCGTCCCTCCACCTAACCCAACTGTGGCCTCTGCTGAGATCAGCTCAACTCGCCCCATTCTGGGAGACTGATCGAGACCTCTCATTCTGAAGCAGTCCATGTGGGAACCAGGGAGGCACTCAGCCAGAGCCAGACAACTGTCTGCCTCCCCCAAGTCCCAGGTTGGGCTCCCCAAGCCCCACTCCTGTCCTCTTTGTGCAGTTGGCAGCCAGGTGAAAGGTGTGCTCATGCTTGCTGGAGGGCGTGCTGACCAGTCCAGGTAGAATCTCCCCTTCCCCCAGTGTGGGTGGGGCTCGGGACACTAGGGGAGCTCCAGGAGTGGACAGAGCGGTTGTTGGAGGAAGAGGTTCTCAGGGCGTCCGCACTGCTGCTGCTCTGTGACCTCCAGCTACTGCCAGGGTTTATGCTGTTTCCTGCCTTGGGCAGCCAGGAGCCTTTTGGAAAGCCTCTGCCCGCCACGGAGGTGATGGAGGTCATGGGGAAAGCGTGTGAGGCTGTGGCTCCTTGTCCGTTGGAATACGCAGGAGTGGAGCTGTTCCCCACATCAGTTGGGTGGGAATCCAGCTTTCCTACCCTCCCACCATGTCCCAGCCTCAGGTGGTCTGTTAGGCAGGCTCTTCCATCTCCTTAGCACTCAAAAACCAACTCTCAGATCATAAGTCCCTTGGGCAGGACAGCAGTATTGGTGTTATGGGAGGGTCCATCCATCTGGTGAATTACAGTGCCCACTGGTCCCCTTCCCGCTTAGTGCCAGCTATATCCTCACCTTCCCCTGGAATAGGCCCATGGGCAGGGCCAGCAGGGTTCAGCCTGGCACACAGCACGCTCCTTCACACAGCGTTTGCCGCAGAAGGCTCAGGCACCTGCAGCTAAAAACGTTTGTTCTAGGGCACCCCTGCTGGATGGTGGTCCATATCCCTGGTCCTGGGGATTTTTTTTTTTTCATGATCAGAAATCAGCTGCTACCAAGAGCAGCCCCTTCTAAGATAGCCTGTTACCGGGAAAAGCCACCCCTGTCCCCTCCTGGCCCTGGGCCTGTCGGTTACCGTACGTGGGAAGTACAACGCCCAGAATGAAACAGTGAGCCTCACGTGTGGCCCAACCCTGGAGAACAATGGGCTGATTGCCTCCCAGCACGGGGTAGATACGTGGTGACGCCAACCTGAGATCTTATTTGCTCTCCCCTCTGGCAGCTACCCTAGTGTTTGTTGGGTCACTAACCGGCTAAATCCCAAGGACTTTCCCCCCTGGAGCCTCTCCTGGTGTTTTCTAGTGCAAAGCATAAGCGTTGAAGATTTAGAGACTGAGCTCTGGGTAATTACCCCAAATTAGGGCCCCCGTGTTGAATCCAGGGGAGTTTGCTGCACCTGCACCCTGCTGTTGTTGTTTGTGTGTTAGCTCCTTTACCATGCTGTGATGGCTTGCAAGGTTATATCCCAGGCACACCTAGAGGGGTCCAATGTCGGGGTCATCACCATGCCGTTGGCCACAACCCCAGAGAACACAGACCCTAATGCAGTCCCCAGGCCGGGTGGATTAACAATCAGTGCTGCTCCACCCACATGTGTCTATGTCTTGTCCCTACAAGTATCTTGAAGTCCATCTGCTAGCTGCCCTGCTACAATCTCGATGGGCTGCATTCCACTGAACTTCACGGTCCTGGGCCCTGATGGACCGGGAGCTGCCCTTCCCCGAGCAGGACATGCCCTCAGTGACTCCGGCCACCGGGCCCACCACTCCCTCCTCTGAATGTTCCGGACATTCTGCCCCTCTCCCATCCCCATTGCCGCCCCACATAGCACTTCCCCACAGCTGCGGGACAGTTGATTTCTGATTTCCTAGCCTCTGCCTTCATCCCTTTTTGTCACTGTAGAGACAGCTTGCCTTTTCACAGCTTTGCTTTTCCCCACGTGGAGGGGGAGGGCCGGCTGGCAATTCCCTTGTAGGTTACATACAGGTGCTCTTGTTTGAGGATTTCCGATTGAAGGTTGATGTTGAGATAACAAAAGAGGCAGCGAGAGGGGAGTCGAGTGGTTCAGCTTCCTCTGCCATCTGTTTAACATTAACTCACAGTGCCATAGCACTTCCTCATTCTCCTGCACCAACTTAGGTCTTTTCAAAAGCCTTTTGGCTGGTCCCTAATATCTGCTAGTTCTGTTGGCCTCTCAGTCGACTGGTCACCTTGGCCACAGCCTCCTACACTAGTTGCCCGGATGTTGCCTAGGTGCCACACAGCCGGCGCAACTTGCAGAAATGGTCCTGGGAAGCCTCGAGGAGGCAGGGCAGTGAGCCATGTGGTTTGATGGCTTGTCAGACAAGCATGTCATCATGGAAAATTCTTTAGAGTGTGCGGATCCACTTACATGGGCCTGCTGCCGCCTCTGCGGAGTGTACATTCCATCCTAGCAAGCCACTCGTCGCTTTCTCCCACCAAACCTCAGTGTTGCCTCAGGCCACTTGGAAATGTGGTTTTCTTTTCTTTTTTATTTTCTTTCTTTTTTTTTTTTAATTATATTTTTGACAATCTTTGCATAGTTAATTAGGGTAAAAATGTTCAAGGGCTATAGGAAAGTGGGTAAGACTATTAAATAATAGTCTTACCATATTTTTCTTTCCATATTGTTTCCTTTATGTATCTGACATCAAGGGGGTTGTTGAGGGAGAAGCCCCACCCAGTTTCCCACCCACCGCAGGTCCTGGATGTGGGGCATGCTCCAAGATACTTGCTCAAGTGGTTTTGATAGTTCACCAGTTATGAATCGCTGCCAGTCTTGCCATTCCAAGCACGATGAGGTCGTTGAAGAATCCACTGATTGACATAGTCCGTCATAGAGTCTCCATTTGCCCAGTATTTCTCTGCCAACGTATAGCTGAGGAAATGCGGTTTTCCTGGTTGCTTCCTGCTTCCCTCTCTCCCTTCCGTCAGTTCTCGATTCACTCCCTGGTCTGACTCTTAGGGCCTTTGGCGGAGTTCCTGGGTGGCCTGTCCTGGGGTGCTTCTGAGGATAGGACTTGAACGGTAGATTTAAAGCCTCTACTTTTGGGGGTTGACTTGGGTGTAGGCTGCGGCGGCAGCCAGAGCACCCCACCGATCCCACCCATTGGTCGGTAGGGGCTGGAGGCAGGGTCCAGTCTAGGGAACAGGTTTGATGTTTCTCAGTGTCCCCCAGGAGACAAGGCTGTTCAGTGGATGCTCCGGCCCCGCCCACTGCCCTCCATAGCTGCTGGGGGCTCCACAAAGACTGAGTACAAAACCTGGTCACTCCCTTGACATCTGTCCCTGTCCAGGCGACTTGCTGAGTCCAGGGCGGTGAGAGTAAGATCCAGGGGGAGGGAAAGGCTATATACAAGTTGATGGTGGATTGGTTAGTCTGGAGCCTGAGAGGGAGGAGGCCCAGCTGATTGGCAACACTCAAAGGACAGAGCAGGAGGACGCTGAGCTGACCTTAGCAGAACTCCTACCTTGGGTAAACAGCATGCCCACTCTGAACACACACAGGGCCCCTGCCAGGAGAACACACAAGTGAAGGACTGGATGGGGTTCAGTCTCCAGTGTGTTCCAGTGTTTGTGTCACACGGGCTGCCTTGCAGAGCTGGTCCAATGGCAATGGCTCCCCAGGCATGGGAGCGTGTCCAAACTGCTGAGTCAGATGCCGTTGGGGTGGGGGTACGGACAGGCACAGACCCCCCACCCCCCAAGAGCTCCAGATGATGCTGGCACTCTCTAGTGACTCTGAGAAACACCAGCTAAGGAAGCGAGAACTCTGGAACCAGAGAGCCTGGGTTCCTTTCCTTATCAGCTGCTTGACCTTGGGCAAATCGCTTTACCCTCACCTCACTGTTCCCTATAAAACGCCCCACTGATAACGTTGTTGTACAAAAGAGCTGAAGACAAAGCTGTCACTCGGGGCATCCAGGAATGGGGCTTGCACCCTGACCTTCTCTGTCAATCTTGTCTTTAGGTAGTTTCTGATGCCTCGGGACAGGGTGTGGCCATCACAGGGAACCAGACTTTCAACAACTGGAACTGGCCCAATGCAATGATTTTTGCTGCCACGGTCATCACTACCATTGGTAAGTCAGCTGTTGACACCTTCCTGGTGATTTAGTAAATCCTTGTGAGTGACTGTCCAGCCGGGGCCACCATCTGATGGCAGAGCTGGGCAGGAGATGGAACATGCCCAGTCCTGCTTACACCTGGATGATACCCCATTCATGGATTAATCAGGTTCGGCTGGTGGGTTCTTGTTTGGGCTGTCAGTCAAATAATGAGTGCAGCTGGAGTCATCCTAAAGCCATGGCTCCTCCCACCCATCCCAGGGTTGATGTTGTCCCTGTGCTGGGAAGAAGACCAGCCAGGAATGTGGCTTGAGCATTTCACAGGATGGGCTGGACGGGGGTGGGGGAGCCTCCAACAGGAGCATTTCAATGGGGAGAAACCATAGGCTTCCCGGGCTTCAGCCTCCCCAGCGTCACACCTCTCTCGTTCTGTGGTCAAGCTGGTCACTCCAGCCCAGGTTCCGAGTCAGGAGAATGGGCCTCCACCTCGGGGCAAGTATGGAGGTCAGCCTTCCTTGGAAAGAAGGTCACCTTCTGCTGTGCGGTCTCCTGCGGTGTCTGCGCAGAGAGCTTGCCCAGAGCAAGAGAACAAACTTGCAAGTTGGGACCTGCTGCTAATGGAGGAAACTGGCGTATGCCATTGTGGCTGCTCCATGGATGGTCATGCTTAGGCTGTGAGCAAGCATTCGTGGGAGATCAGTATCGGGAGAGCTTCAGGGCCTCCCGGGGGCTTGGTGCGTGTGTACGTGCTGTGTGTGTGTATGAGGGCTCTGCCTTTAGCCTCTCTCTCTCCCCTCAGGTTATGGCAACGTGGCCCCTAAGACCCCTGCCGGGCGCCTCTTCTGTGTCTTCTACGGTCTCTTCGGGGTGCCCCTCTGCCTGACATGGATCAGTGCCCTGGGCAAGTTCTTCGGAGGACGTGCCAAGAGGCTGGGCCAATTCCTCACCAGGAGAGGTGTGAGCCTGGTATGTTTGTCCCTAGCCTTGGGTTCTGGGAGGATGGGAGGGAAGGTGGGTGGATGGGCGCTGGGGCCCTCCGCCAGCTGCTGCTGTGTCCCCGTGAGCCTCGGCTGCTGGCTGACTCTGCCCCCCGCCCGCTCCTCAGAGGAAGGCACAAATCACATGCACAGCCATCTTCATCGTGTGGGGTGTCCTGGTCCACCTGGTGATCCCGCCCTTCGTGTTCATGGTGACCGAGGAGTGGGACTATATCGAGGGCTTCTACTATTCCTTCATCACCATCTCCACCATCGGCTTCGGCGACTTCGTGGCCGGTGAGTTCCTGCCCTGTTCCCTGCCTACCTTCTTAGTTCCAGCTTCAGTTCAATTAGCCTTGGCTGGGGAGCCTGGCAGGCACTCGGGGGGCCTGGGGCACTGTCCTAGCCCAGTGGGATTCTCAGCCCATCCTTCCGTGACTTTGGCCCTCCTTTCAGAAACCTCCTGACCTCATGACTGCACCCTGTTCTTCCCCGGTGCTGGGGGCAGGACATGCTGGGAATCGGAGCACATTGGCCCAGAGCAAAGGGCCTCTGCCCCCTGGGTTTCTGCCTGCCACTGAGACAGCCCTGAGCAAGCCAGGAGCTTTGCTCCCGTCTCTGAGCAGCCTTCCCTCTTTTACCAGGACTGCTGGGGAGGTGCTCAGAAAGCCATAAGCAGTTTAAAGACAAGGAAGGCCTTCTCCCAAGCTGCCCCACCCCTCCTCTTCCTCCTCCTCCTCTCCTCCGTACAGGGCAGTCCACTGAAGGGCACTTGTGTGCCTGTGCTTGCACCCTGCACAATGGCTTGGTTCTCTTCGCCTGGCCATGTTGACCCAATCCTTTGTTCTTGACTGAGCCCCCTCCTAGGCCTCCGGTCCCTCCCTCACCGGCTCCTTGCCTAGAAGGCAGAGAAGGGTCACTGTCCCTCTGCCCCTACTGTTTGTGGAATGCTAGGAGGGGGCCTCCCAGGGGAGGGCCAAAGGGAGGGACCAAGACCACTCCCAGATCTGGGCCAGCCTGTCTTGGGAAATCAGTGGAGAGGCAGGGCCCTGCCTTTATGTAGCTCTTCCAGCCTAGGAGAAGGTTTTTATGCTGGGAAAGCCCTATTCTCCCAGCTCCAGCAAGTCAGGAGACCTGTGCCTTGATTTTGTCATCTGTGAAATCGGTACATAAACAACAGCCCCTGCCGCACAGGATGGTAGGAGATAAAAGGCAAGGGCACTTAAAAGGTTTGGAGAAAACAGAACCAAAAGACTAGTTTATGTCTGTACAGAAATTTTGAAATCCATGCCCTGAGGGAGACTTCAAAAAGTTTAAGGAAAAAAAAAATGTATGTTATGAAAAGGCTGTGCATGAATTTCAAAATGCTTTACCCCAAAATGAACTTATCTTAAAAAAATTCTATTTTATCATGGGCTCTTTGAAGTCCCCAGTAAGTGCTCAGAAGGCTGGCCACGCGTGGTGTCACCTGCGGTTTGTGATAAGATCCTGGAGCAAGACGGACAGTGGCCCACTCCAGCCCCTGTGTGTGTGTGTTGGGAGATACCAGCTCTGGCCCTGAGGTGACCTCTAACCTCATGTAGGAAGTTAGCTGCCCCTTGTTTCTAGTCCCTTCTTACTTGTTCAGTAGAAAGGCTTGAGATAGCCGTCATCGTGAAGGCAAAAAAGAATTCATACATCATCCTGGAGGGGTGGAGTGGAGAGTGCTTCCCAAAGTTCATGGGGAATGGAATCAAGAGATAAGGTCGTTTTGATGCAAGAACATTGTGCAATCTGTACACGAGAGGCCTTCCAAAAGTTGGTGGTGGCGGGGAGGCAGGCGTTTGGCTTGGCAGTAAAGAGGCTGGTTAACATTGCCATGTGCCACACCAGCTTGCTTGGGTTCAAAGACCAACCCAAGCAGTAGCTGCCAGAGCCAGTCTTGGGGGCCTGCATTGAAGGCTCGGGGAGCCGGGCTCCCAGCGTCAGGTGGGGATTGCATTCCCAGCTATTGCAGACATTTGGGGAGGGGGAGGCGACAGCAACAGATGTTTCTGCCTCTCAAAGAATGTGTAGAAATTCATGGGGAAAAAATGTGCATTATGAGACAACGATGCATGGGTTTCAAAGTTTTGGGAACAAAAGAAACTTGTCAGTACAATTTTTTTCCCTTATGAACTTGCTGAAATACCTCCTAGTCTCCCACCGGGGTTAATGCTTCTCAGTCCAGCCACAGGCCTCCGCCACAGCAAACCTCCGAGTGGATCCCCAATCTCATGGGTTCTCCATCCTCGGCCAAGGCATACACAAAACCATCGGGTGGGAGAACAACCCACTCAAGGCCCGTCCCCAAGAGGCCCCTCCTGCACCCCTCCTCATTCACCACTGCCCGATCCACAGGCTCACAGCTGGGTTGAGTACCTGAGTGATGGCCCAGGGTCCTTCAGGAGTAACACAGGTGTGTAGAGTGGGGCCATCCGGGGTTCTGGCCACAGGGCCCCCTCCTGCACCTGTCCCCACAAGCATCGTCCCAGTTGATCACCCTTGCTGACCTTCTGGGTGTCCTGTCCTCTTAAGGTGTGAACCCCAGCGCCAACTACCACGCCCTCTACCGCTACTTTGTGGAGCTCTGGATCTACCTGGGGCTGGCCTGGCTGTCCCTGTTCGTCAACTGGAAGGTGAGCATGTTTGTGGAAGTCCACAAAGCCATTAAGAAGCGGCGGCGGCGGCGGAAGGAGTCCTTCGATAGCTCTCCACGTTCCAGAAAAGCTCTGCAGGTAGCCAGCAGCAGCGCATCCAAGGACATCAACATCTTCAGCTTCTTGTCCAAAAAGGAGGAGACTTACAACGACCTCATCAAGCAGATTGGAAAGAAAGCCATGAAGGCGAGTGGGCCTGGTGACAGGGTCCCAGGCCAAGGGCCTCAAGCCGATGGGCTGCCAGCCCTGCCCGCGTCCCTGGCGCCACTAGTAGTCTACTCTAAGAACCGGGTGCCCAGCTTGGAGGAGGTATCCCAGACTCTACGTAGCAAAGGCCACGTGTCCAAGACCCCTGGCGAGGAGTCCGGGGAGAGGCCCGAGGAGGATGGCTCCGAGGCTCTCACGAACCAACTAGACCGCATCAGCGAAGAGGGCGAGCCGTGGGACGCCAAGGACTACCACCCACTCATCTTCCAGACCGCCAACATTGACTTTGTCCACGAGGAAGTTGGCCTCTCGGACGAGGAGACCTCCAAGTCCTCGCTAGAGGATAACCTGGCAGTGGAGGAACAGCCCCCAGAGGGCACTGAGGCCGAGGCACCCCTGGCCATGGCCGAGTTCCCCTCATCGGACGAGTCTACCTTCACCAGCACCGAGTCTGAGCTCTCTGTGCCTTATGAGCAGCTGCTCAATGAGTACAATAAGGCCAACGGCCCCAAAGGCACGTGAGGCGGGGCCGGCTCCCCACCCCACCCTTGAAGGTTCCTTCGCCCCTCACCCTGGGGTGTCCAATGTGATGGCTCGGACCCCCCCCCAGAACCCTGGTGGGGAGTGGGGGCAGATCTGGGACTGTGAGTGGGGGGCCAGAGGCCTTTCTTACTTTCCAGCTCCTCCAGTTCAATGCTGCTGGCCAGGCATGGTGCATGCCCACCCAAGGCAGGTGCCCCAATAGTGAGGAAGTAGCTATACCATGCGATGGTTGGGATTGACCCGAGGAGGCCCATATCTCTTTGTGTGGTTGGGTGTCACACGGTTTTGAGTTCACCAGTTTTAGGGAGATAACCCATGTGTATCTGGCACCAGGCTAGACATTTCATAGAGCTAGGGAGGGCACAGGCGATTGTACAAGTGGGGGGTACAGTTCTGCCCTGGGTTCTGTCTCACCCCTCACGCCGACTGTCTGCACCAGTGGCTGCTGGGGTGAGGGAGGAGTGAGAAGATGGTGAGCAGGTGCTAAGATGGTCCTGCTGCAGAGGGCCTGAGCCGAGTCTAGTGCAGGGGTGGAGGGCCAGGGTCTGGTCCTGCTTACTGAGTTACTCAGACCCTGTTTCCTGTTCTCACCTCCCTCTGGCCTAGCAATGTAATGACTGTCTGCCTCTGCCCTAGGAGTGGTGGGAGGAAGGGGTGGCAGAGGGCCTGGGCAGTGCCAGAAGGTCTGGCAGGTGGGGAGGGGTCTCTAATGAGGCTTGGCTGTAGCTACTTCTGTCCCCTCCTCAGCCCATCAGGGAAACACACAGTATGCCCTGGCCTAAGAACATACGGCAACCTCCGCCCCAACTTCCTGGGGTCTGCAGGACCTCCCAGCACCCCTCCTTCTCGTCTCACCTGCCCTGCCAGCCAGAGAAGGCAAAGCCAAATCGCTTTTGGCTCACACGTGGGGAAATGGCCCGATATGTGAATCAAACTCCTCTCCAGCTGCTGATGGTCCCCCACATGTGTATGTGTGGCACCACAGGAATGGAATCGGCAAGGAGCAGTTGATAATGTGAAGCTGCACTGGACCCTGTTTCTGCTGACGGGTAGGCAGAGCTCCCCGAGGCTGGTTCCCCGGGGCCCAGCCCACTCTGAGTGAGCACTGCTGGTTTTCTGTCCTTGACGTATGTCGTTGGTCTCAGAGCCAGGGGTTAGAGAGTAGCATCCTGTGTGCACACCCTCCCTGCCCCCAAAACATACACGCTGAGATGGGCCCTTCTTGGTGACCTCAGTCAAGTCTCCATGCAGAGGCTGGGCAGGGGCACATGTTGGCAGGTCAGCATAGGCAGGGAAGGGCAGCCCAGTGACTGGATGGCAGGTCAGGACACATGTGGCCAGGACAGCACCTCTTCCCCCATGTAAGACGGTGCTGGCACCATCGGTTTCGGCAGGGTGGCAGGATGGACGGGCCTTTCTGTGAATCGGTTCCCACAAGCACGTTTGCTGCTGGCTGTCCTTGCAGCACACGCTGTGTGTGGATGGCGATGTGTCGAGTGTAATTTATTTTAACATTTTTACAATAAAATGTGATACGGACAGACCAGTTTGTGTGTGTATGTTTACTTGCTGGGGGTTGGGGTAATGAGCTGGTTTGTTCACATGGAAAAGGTCCAGAGGGCAGGGGGAGCTCAGGTCGGGCTGGTGCTGGAAGAAAGGGGTGAAGGGAGGAGAGGGGAAGCCAGTGTCAGCCAGAGGGCAGGGCTTGTGATGGAGACTTACCAGTGTGTGGGCACTCAGCATTCAGTGATGTGGGTGTGAGCTCAGCTGGCACCATGGCAGCTTGGTGGGCTGCTACATCCCCACTCTACAGATGTGGAAACTGAGGCACAAGGCAGTTGTCGGGATGGTGAGTAGATTCCAGCTGAGGGAGCCCAGCTCTTGGTTTGCCTCAGCCACCACAGTGCAGTGAAAGCCAGAGAGACGTGGCGGGTCTGGGGTCCTGCTAGGGCCCCATCTCCAGGAGCAGACCCCAAGTTCATGCACTGTGCTGGAGGTTTGTGCAAGTCCCCTGAGCTCAGACTGAGCTGGGAGGGAGGCTTCCTGAGAGGGTCCCAGGTGCCGCCTTCCACGCCACAGGGGACAAAGTGAAGTCCTAGGAGCTCAGGAGCTCAGTGCAATCTGAAGCCAGGAGCATCTTCTGGGTCTCCCACACAGGTGCAGAGTCCCAAGGCTTTGGGTCATCCTCCACTGCTTTCCAGTCATAGGCAGGGAGCTGGATGAGAAGTGGAGCAGTCATCATGCAAACCAGTGCCCATATGGGATCCCGGCACATGCAAAGTGAGGATTTTAACCACTAGGCTACCACGCCAGTCCCCATCTTTATTTTTAAAGATCGATTTTGTTCACTTGAAAAGCAGGTTTACAGAGAGGGAAACAGATCTATCTATTGCTTCACTCTACAAATGACTCCACAATGGCTAGGGCTTTGCCAGGCCGAAGCCAGGAGCTTCCACTGGATCTCCCAAGTGCATATGGGGACCCAAACCCTTGGGCCATCCTCCGCTGCTTTTCCAGGCACATTTGCAAGGAGCTGGATGGGAAGCAGAAATGCAGCAGCCAGGACTTGAACTTAGAGAGTCCTGTGTGTTCTCAGGCCAGCTGTAACTACTCCCTACCCTGCCCTGTCCCACCCCTTCCCCTTGGCTCTCTGTCACAAGTGTCGGGCTCCCTGGTTGGGCTTCAGCCCTTTTCGCGGTAGCAGTTGTACAGCACTGCCTTTACTCAGGCTGGCGGTCCTCGGGGCCCGGCGTGGGGCAGGGACATGGCTGCCTAGACAGGAACTTAATGAGTGATAAGCTGCACCACATGGCAGGCTGCAAGTGGGTGGAGGTGGGGCAGCAGAAAGGGAAGGGCCCAAGAGACCCCCAGGTGTCAAAAGGAGGGGTGTTGTGCAGGGGTGTGGTGAGAGCATCCCAGGGCAGGGGCTGGGAGACAGGTGGGCTAACCTCTAGGGAGTGGAAGGGCAGGAAGTGCCCCGCAGAAGCCACTGCCACAGGTCAGACTTGGGCAAAGAAGACGCTGTCCCTGGGCTCCTCACCTGTGGTCCTGAGGGGGCCCTCCCCAGCAGCCTCTGGCCATGCTGTGTCCCCAGCATGAAGCTGGCACCCTGTTCAGTTCCAGCCCCTCCGGGACTTGGTGTGGATCTGTTGTGTGCAGAGAGAGCTGGAGGTAGTCTTGTAAACGGACCCCAGCCTCTGCAGTCACAGGCCTCCCAGACTCGCCAGCTGTTGGTCAGGCTGTGCATTTGCCATGGTCCTTCAGAAAAGTTCGTCGAATCTTGGAGCAAAGAATAGATTTATTTTGATGCAAAAAAAAAAAAAAAGTTGAAATTCATGCAGCCAAAAGGTCTTCTAAAACTAGGGAATGCGTATAATGAATAACGGGATTTTGAAAGCTCATTGTACCCAAGCAGCTTTTGTTCCTGTTTTTTTGTTGTTGTTGTTGTTGTTAACATTTATTTTTATTGAAAATGTAGATGCATAGGGAGAAGCAGGGAGAAAGGAAGGGTTTCTGTCTGATGGTTCACTCCCCAAGTGGCCACAATGGCCAGAGCTGAGCAAATGCAAAGTCAGAAGCCAGGAAACTTGGGTCTCCCACACAGGTGCAGGGTTCCAAGGCTTTGGGCCGTCCTCAATTGCTTTCCCAGGCTACAAGCGGGGAGCTGGAAGGGAAGTGGGGTTGCCAGGATTAGAACTGGTACCCATCTGCCAGGATTAGAACTGGTACCCATATGGGATCCCGGCACATGCAGGGCAAGGACTTTAGCCACTAGACTGCTGCGCTGGACCCTCCTAGGATTCATAGTTATGTTAACGTACATTAATCTTCACAATAGCATTATCTCCTTGGAAGATTTACTTATTTGAAAGGCAGACACAATCTTCCATCCATTTGTTCCTCTTTTTTTTTAAGATTTATTTATTTTTATTGCAAAGTCAGATATACAGAGAGGAGGAGAGACAGGAAGATCTTCCATCTGATGATTCACTCCCCAAGTGACTACAACAGCCAATGCTGTGCCATTCCGAAGCCAGGAGCCAGGAACTTCTTCTGGGTATCCCTCGTGGCTACAGGGTCCCAAAGCCTTGGGCTGTCCTCGACTGCTTTCCTAGGCCACAAGCAGGGAGCTGGATGGGAAGTGGAGCTGCCGGGATTAGAACCAGCACCCATATGGGATCCCGGCGCGTTCAAGGCAAGGACTTTAGCTGCTAGGCCACGCTGCCGGGCCCCATTTGTTCACTCTTGAAATGGCCACCCTTTGGCCAGGCCAAAGCAGAGCCCCAAGAACTTGGCCCATGATCTGATGCGTTGCCATGTTCATTTGCAGGGAGCTGAATCATGAGTGGAAAAGCAGGAACTCCACTGGGACGTTGGCAAGCAAGCAGCTTAAACCACACAACAGCAACATTTTATTGTTTGATTGATTTTGTTTTTATTGGGAAGTTAGATATACAGAGAGGAAGATCTTCTGTCCATTGATTCACTTTCCAAGCAGCCACAATGGCCAGAGCTGTGCCAGTCCAAAGCCAGGAGCCCAGGTACAGGATCCCAAAGCTTTGAGTCATCCTCCACTGCTTTCCCAGGCCACCGTCAGGGAGCTAGATGGGAAGCAGGGCCTCTGGGATTAGAACCGGTGCCCATAATGGAACGTGGCACATTATAGGTGAGAACTTTCCACTGGTCTATCACACTGGGCCCAACAGCAGCATTTTAAAAAAAGATTTAACTTGAGAGAGTAGAAAGGAAGATACAGAGAGCTTCTTCTGCCAGTTCACTCACTAATGGCCACAATGGCCAGCGTTGGGCCAGGCAAAAACCGGGATCCAGGAGCTTCTTCTGGGTCTCCGTGTGGGTGCAGGGGCCGGAGGCCTTAGTCCATCCTCTGCTGCTTTGCCAGGTGTAGAACATCTAGGGCTAGACCCAGTGCCCACATTGAGTGCTGGCATCACAGGCTGAGGATTAGCCTGATATGCTACTGTGCCAGCATTATGAAGCTTTATTTTTAATCAAGATAGAAGATTATTCCCAAAGATCAAACCAGTTGGGGCCTGGCATGGTAGCCTAGTGGCTAAAGTCCTCGCCTTGCATGCAACAGGATCTCACATGGGTGCTGGTTCATATCCCAGCTGCTCCACTACCCATCCAGCTCCCTACTTGTGGCCTGGGAAAGCAGTGAAGGACGGCCCAAATCCTTGAGACCCTGCACCAGCGTGGGAGACCTGGAAGAAGCTTCTGGTTCTTGGCTTCGGATTGGGTGCGGCTACTTGGTGAGTAAGCCAGCAGATAGAAAATCTTTCTGTCTCTTCTCTCTACATCTGTGTTTCCAATAAAAATAAGATAAATCCTAAAAAAAGAAAGAAAGAAAGAAAAAAGACCAAACCAATTAAGTGACGGCAAAGCAGCTTCCCCTGCCTTGGTTCACATTCCACATTCTACCGCCCAGGAATTCCTAACCGGATGGGGGAGGCACCAGGAGTTTGGTGAAGACTCAAAGGGTGGTGAGGGGAGGAGATGGCAATCTGAGAGGCTGGGCAGCACAGAGTGGAAGAAGCCAACACAAACCCCGTGTGCCGGCAGGGCCTCTCGCTCCTGGAGGAGGCGCCCAGCTCCCTGCAGCGCCTGACCCAGAGAAGCCAACATGTTCACACCCCAATCTGAATTCCCTCTGGAGCCTTCTCGGCCTGGGACAGAGGCACAACCGACCGGGGAAGAGGCCAGAGGGCTGGACCGTGAGGCTCTGGGTGGGCAGGGTCTCCTCTCCACTGCCCCTAAGGTTTGGTCTCAGCTCTGCCGATCTGCTCTCCACTCCCTGAGTCACAGGTGCCTGGTTGTCATGAGCAATAGCCCGGCCATCAGCTGCCATTCAGTTTGCAGAATGAATACAGGAGCCTTTCTTGTCGGTTTCAGTGTAGACCTGTGCTGCATGGGCCATCACAGTGACCACTCACATCTGACCCCTCTTTCTCCCCACCAGGGTGGTCCTCCACCTCCACCCCCAGTTTGTTCTTCCTGCCCCCACCTCTCACTTTGGGTCCAGCCACTTTGCCCATGTAGAAGCCTCTACCCCCAGTGCCCTTGTCCTCTCTTCCTAGGTGACTCCTAAGATCTGCTGGGATAGAATACAGACCTTGGTTTTCCCAGGGAAGTGTTCCATATTTACCAGTCCCCCACTCCTGGTTGCTGGGACAAATGCCCTGCTCCAGGCTCCCAAGGCTGCCGCATGATCTTGAGGGATGTTGGTGCAGGCCAGGGCTGCTTGGTGAGTCTCCTCATCTCGTGCCAAGTCACCTGAACTCTGAGAGGAGGAACTCATCCATCCCCATCCCGCTGTCTCCTGCTCATCGCACTGTTGTCTTCGTTCCATTGGCCATCTTCCCCCTCCACGCTCAAGGGACTGGGGTCTCCCCCCTAAAAGCTCCCAAGTCTCCCGTGCCTCCCTGAGGGATACCTCTGCTCCTAGTCACCTCAACTCGTGCCCAGACCCCAGTTTACATAGCTCTGTCACACCTGTTCTCTGCAGGATTATGCAACCGTCTCAGGAGCCAGGTACAGTCATTTACAGTCCAATTTAAGGGCCTTGTCCCATTAAGGGAACCACCGTCTCTGGTCTGGCTTTCCTAGAGTGCAAGGTCAATGCTGCAAGTGGGGGTGTGGGAGGAAGAAGTGGCAGAAAGGGATGTAGAGAATGGATTAAGCTTGTCTCACTGCTGCTCATGGTGCTCATGGAGCCCCTCGGAAGAACCTGTTGGGTCCTTCTGCAAGGGACCCAGAAAGCCACACTGGCTTCCTACGCTCTGGCTCTCTCAGCTCATCCAGTCTCTCAAGACCTAACCCGCTCCCAGGAGATCCCATCAGAAGGGATTGATGACCCTGCTGGGTCCCACTCTGAGAGCTCCCAGCACCTCTCAGCATCGCTTGCATTGGGAATCAAGTCTCCAGCACGTGAACTGGGCAGGAGGTGGAGAACAAGCCATACTGAAACTGTGACAGACAGTAAGACTGGGGGCAGTATGTGAGATAGTAATTGGTAGCTAAAACCCTGGCTGGTCTCGCCCTGAGCTACATCCAGAGCCTTCTGCCAGATTTTGGAGAAATTTGCCCTTAAAAAGTGCAGAGGCAAGGAGGCACTGTGGGACTGCTCTCCCCTGCAGTTGTAGTGAGATCCAAAGTGGGCCCAGGGGTTGAGACACCTAGTACAAACAGCACTTCCTGTACTCTAAGACTAAAATTCATTGCAGTGACAGAGGTGGGACCCAACATCACCAGGGACACTTTGGCTTTGGTGAGGTCACAGTCTGTTATCTTCAAGCTATTGATGCCCCTTTTAGTTTGAAACCTTTCTGGGAGATCTGGGCTTCTCTCTATGCAACCTTGTGACCTTAGTAGGAAAGCTTGTCACCTACAGACTCGGACCAGGATACCTGATGGCCAGGCTCTCGTCTAACCTCCACAAGACGCTGAGGTCAGTGCTGGAGTCCCAGAGATTGTGCACCCTGGCCAGAGGCATAGTCTAGGTTCTAACCCCAAACCCTGGAGCCCATGCTCTTAACTCCAGAAAAGGCTGCTGGGACAGCCTTCTCCGGCTCAAGGGCAGGGTGGGGTGCCCCAGTTGAAACTCCCAGCCGTTCTCTAGTCTGTCCTCCCCATTTGCAAGAGTAATGAGATGAGCAAATGAACATATTCTGGCTGTGCTGTAGCTGTCCATGAACCTTCCAGGGTACTCCTGGGCTCTGCCCAAGGGAAGATTTCAATCCAGAAGGTTTAGGGAAAAGCCCAGAATCATCCAGGTTCTGGAAATACCGAGATGGAGACCCCAGAGATCAAGCTGACTCCTTGCTCCTGGCATCTTCTGCCAACCCACTTCTGCTTGTGTTTTCAGGCCATGTGGAAAGCTCTGTTTACCTCGCATCACGGAAACTCCCTCCCCAGGCTTTGGTTCTTTCACCTGCAGCTCAGCCTGCTCAGCTGCTCTGTTTGGCATGTTGACATTACACAGGCCTCAATGCAAAGATCAGTATTTGCGGAGGCTTTTGCACGCTGCCTAGAACACCTGATGTTGGTGATTCAGGAAGAAGGAAAGTGAAGAATAATCACCCATTCTTGGATTAGGTCTGCCCTCTTTGTCTACCTCAGATCCCCACCCTCGACAGCTTTCTTCAAGGGCAAAGGTTCCTGGTGGCCCGGAGCCCGTTTATACCACCTCTTAGGTGCCAATAATTCACTTTCCAGTAATTCTGCTTGTTGAACCATAATCACTTAAACTGTGTAAATATACAATAAAATTGTGTTAAGAGCAAAGGTTATAAGTGCTTTATAATTCATCATTTCCTAATTATTCAGCATGTTGCTATTATCCAGGCATTAAAGTTATCCTGCAGCTATTGTAGGTACATGATGGAAACACTGTAGAACAGCGTGTTCCCCATCTGTAGGCAACTTCCTAGATTGCCTTGTCCCTAGACAAACGTTACACTGATGGGAGAAAACCAGCCAAGGCTGGCGAGTGTTTTAGGCCCGGTTAATGCCAGCTCTGTGCTAACTATACCAGTGTGCCAATGTGATTATTGATTCTATTCTACTTTTATAAAATGGAGAAGGTGAGGAGCTCCTGGCTGGAACATGCCACCCTGGCCCCGGCGGAAAGGGGGTCTAGGGACATATTTGAGTGGGAATGGCTAAGGCCATGCTTGGCAGGCAAGGGAAGATTTCTAGGGTGTTCCACAGACTGGGCCACTGTACTCCAGGTAGGTAAGGCAGTTTAAGGGATAGGGAAACTGGAGTGCACAACTTGGTGAAGTCATGTGGGAGACCTGGGCTGGGCTACATAGCATTCCCTGCCACCTGCTGGCACTCACAAAAGCTGGGTCTCAGGGGCATGCCTGACTGAGCTATGCCACAGTACCTGCCCAAAAGTGTCAAAACAGGCATTGGGGGCCTGGCGCGATAGCATAGTGGTTAAAGCCCTTGCCTTGCACGTGCTAGGATCCCATGTGGGCACCGGTTTTAATTCTGGCAGCCCTGCTTTCCATCCAGCTCCCTGCTTGTGGCCTGGGAAAGCAGTTGAGGATGGCCCAAAGCCTTAGGACCCTGCACCAGCATGGGAGACCCGGAAGAACTCCTGGCTTCTGGCTTCGGATTGGCGCAGCTCTGGCCATTGTGGCCACTTGGAGAGTGAATCATCCGATGGAAAACCTTCCTCTCTGTCTCTCCTCCTCTCTGTATATCCATCTACCTTTCCAATAAAAATAAATAAATCTTTAAAAAAAAAACAAGCATTGTGCCACATCAGGTTGGGCTGCTACATCCATCAAAACATAAGAAAACTAGATCTAGAGGTAGATTCTATAGAAGAATTGTGGGCTCACCTCTGAGACTGCAGCACCCACAGGTTTACATGGAGAGCTGGAGATAATGATGGGTTTAGACAACAGAGCCCACCTGACACTTGTAGGTGGGATCTGGGGATGGAAGAAGGCCAAGTGGGGCCAGGCTGCAGCACTACCTGTCTATGCAAAGGCCAGGACTGAGGGCAGACCATGCCAAGCACAGCTGTTGCCCCACTGGCATGTGTGAGATCCAGGGCTGGGAGCAGGCCTGCTAGGGGAACTTGGGAAACTCCTCTACTAAGCTGTGGCTCCTGTTGGGTAGCACAAGAGTCAGGGTTGGGGGCAGGCCAGGCCCAGCAAGTCTGCAGCACTAGTCAGCATTTGTGTGGGTTGGGTCTGGAGAAAGGCTGGATTGGCCAGGCCTCAATACCTGCTGGCATGCAGGAGAACGAGGACAGAGTGCAGGCCTTGTCCAGCTGGGCTAGGTTGCAATACCCACCAAGGAGAGCTAAGATTGTAGGTGTACCATGCAAAGATCTGGGGCTGTGGGCAGACCAAGCTGGACAAGTCTATAGTACATGTTATATCAGCATGTGTAAAGGTTGGGTATAGAGGCAGGCTAGACTGGCTTAGGTTCCAGCACCCACTGACAATTGCAAGAGCCAGGAGGAGTGTGGGGCCTGGCTGGCCTAGGCAGTTGCCTCCATTGGTGAGAGCTGAAATGGGTGCAGGCCAGTTGGGCTGGCCACATAGCCACTGGTAAGTGCCAAGATGGGGGCCAGCCATGTCAGTCCAGGTAGCAGCATTCACAAGCGCACCCACCCAAGATCCATTGCTAGGGGTGGGCCTGGTAGGGGAACGTGAGGAACTCCCCTGTTAGGTATAGCTCCTGCTATCGAGCACAAAAGCAAGGGCTGGGAGAAAGCTAAACCAGGATGAGCTACAGCACACGTTGGCCAATGTGTGAGCCAGACATGGGGGTGGGCCAGGCAGGGCCAGTCCACAGCACACTTGGGCATGAGTGAGAACCAGGACAGGGTGCACACCAGGCCTGGTTGAACCACAGTGCCTGCCAGTTCACATGAGGGCTCGGAGTGGGCAAGATAGGGATAGGCTGCTGTGCCTACCAGTGAGAGTTGGGACTGAGGGAGGGCCAGGCTGGGCCCACTGCTGATGAACGCTGAAACTGGAGGTAGGCCATCTCAGAGCAGACTGCAGTGCCTGTTGGCACACACAAGGCCTAGTAGAGCAGATTGACTTGGGGAACTGCAGGAACTATACGCTTGCTGGACTGCTGTTTCCATTGGTGAGCACAAGAGTTGGGACTGGAGTAGGCTGGTCTGGGGTGGGAGGCAGGCAGGCTAGGCTACTGTACCCTCTGGCATGCATGAAAGCCAGAATGGATGCAGGCCAGTTGAGCTAGACCACAGTACCAGCTGGAAAGTGCTGGGACTGGATGCAAGTCATGTCAGGCCGGACCACAGCACTCTTAGGCAGATGTAAGATCTGGGCCTAGAAATATGCCTTGTAGGGGACCTGTGGACCCCCCTTTCTTGGCTGTACCTATCACTGGTGAGCAAAAGATCCAGGACTGGGGCGTGGGCCAGGCTGGATAAGGCAGTAGCACCTTTGACATATGTGAGAACCAGGTCAAACTGAGCTAAGCCACAGCACCCATGGATGTGCACGAGGGTCATATGGGATACAGGCTGGGCAGAGCTAGGCTGCAGCAGAGGCTGGCATGCACCAGGCTGGCCTGGTGGGGATTACTGGACGTCTCCCAGACTAGGCAGTGGTACCCATTGGCATGTGTGAGGACTGGGTCTGTGGTGGGCTGGCTGGGCCAGGCTGCAGCATCTGTCAGTTCACATGAGATAGGGTGCTAGGGCAGAACTGACCAGCCAGCTGCATCTACTGCTATGTGCATTGGCTGGTACAGGTGACAGGCAGAGCCTGACCCTGCACTGGGTGGTACACACAAGAGTCAAGTCTGAGGTCACCACAAGTGAGGTTTCTTGGGAGACTGCTGGACTCAGATCCCGGCCACAGGGAAAATCACAGCATGTGTGGTCTGACCTTGGAGAGTACCTATCAGGACTGGGCTTCCTCAGTTGCTGGGCAGTGGACAGCATGTCCAGATGTACCAGGGGGACATGTGGAGCAGATCATCTAGGCCAGCAGGGGATGCAGAGCGCCTCATCAAGAATGGAAAGCAGAACAGGTTGGACAATTCTCCTGGTCAAGCTAGCAGCATGTTCCTGGGGCTGTAGGTGCACTAAGGTGGGCCTTATCAAGCAATAGACATTGGAAATATTTTCTCAACCCTGGAGCAATGAAACCAACAACTTCTCAGAACCATCAAAACCACTCAAGTAACAACACGTTGAGAACACTCTTCCCCACATCAGGATCTCTAGGGTGTCACCCAGTGATCAAATGACCATCCCCATCCCTGGATGCTGGTGTAGTTTGACAGCAAGGAGAGGCCCTCTCCCCTGCCTCCCCTGCAGGAAAAAAGAAATAACTGAAGCATGTGTCCCACCTACCTTCCTCCGTACCTGACCTTCCCCACTCTAATCATGGGTCCACATGGGCATGCAACCCTCTCAAATATAGAAAACAATATTTAAAATTGTAAAAAAAAAAAAAAGGCATGTTATTGCATTTTCTCTTCCCAATTCTTGGGCTTTTTGTTTTGTTTTAAAGATTTTTTTTTTCATTTATTTGAGAATCACAGTTACACAGAGAGAACTTCCCTCCATTTGTCCACTTCCCAAATGGCAGCCTCTGGGCCAGGCTGAAGCCAGGAACATGGAACCAGGAACCTGGAGGAGCTCAAGCTCTTCGGCCATGCTCGCTGCTTTCCCAGGTGCATGAGTAGGGAGCTGGATCAGAAATTTGCTCTCTCTCTCTTCTTGGTTCCTCTTCCTTGCTCTTCCCCTCTCTCCTCCTTCTGGCCTCCCTTCCCGTCCCCTACCCTTCCCCTTTCCCTTCCCCTGTTCCTGCCCCGCTGGAATAAACTTCCCAAGATATGTTAAAAAAAAAAAAAGAAAGAAAAAAAGAAATTGGTGCCTATTTGTGGATGTTGCCTTACTGCACGCTAGCCAGGTCCTCGACCTGTGTTTTATGGCATCATATTGCCAGCCAGAGTATTTACACCATAGGAATGGGCACACTCCATAAATCAGGGCTCTCTTCTTGCCACAAAGGCAAGTTCACCAAGCATCAACTCATCACTGCCCTGTGTTCCTGCTGGACTGATGGGGAGTGGACAGCCAGGTTCAATCCACCCAAGAGAAAACAGAACAACATGTAGGTTTCAGGGAAATGCAATCTATAAAGTTTTCTCTTGCGCTTCCCAACCACAGGGTGGGAATTCAGGGTCCTGGAACACCAACCGGGTTAATTAAAAGGGAGTGGACAGATTGCACATGGTTTTGTTCTACCTGTGTGCACAGCAGCACACGGGTCGTGGCCAGAACTTCCTCCTCGGTCTCCGATTCCTTCACCTGCAGCTCTGACCAGCTGAACTCTGTTTGGGGTATGGACAACTCATACACAATTAAGTTCAGATCACTGTATGTGTTGGTGTTCTGGGAAGCCGGTAACAGCCATGACAAATGTGAGAATCTGCTGGCAGCAAAAACAATGCATTTCTACCGTCAGCTGCCACTCTGAGACTGCCCAAAGCCCACTCCAATGGCTGCCCTGCACGTTGCAAGGTACCCGGAGGCTTCACTCCAGCCTTCCCTATCCAGGATGGCTTTGTACTTAAAAGAGAGA
This sequence comes from Ochotona curzoniae, assembly GCF_017591425.1. Lineage (NCBI taxonomy): Eukaryota > Metazoa > Chordata > Mammalia > Lagomorpha > Ochotonidae > Ochotona > Ochotona curzoniae. The sequence continues at coordinate 4,930,185 of NW_024466004.1, read as the reverse complement.
CCCTCTGGGCAAAGACCAGGTCCTGGCAACTGGACAGGGGCTGTTAAACAGGATGATTCCAGACCAAGGCTTTGTCTGGATCACATTACTGAGCAAAAACACCCAGCTGACCCACAGGAGTCTGACTATGCTAGCCAGTACAGAAGGGAATCTAAGGTCATCCAAAAATTCCATGGTGGTGTTGGTTAGAAGAGGCTCCTGTCGGTCTAAGGCCAGCAGAATTCTCTCAGCAGGCGGTCTGCACGGGCCAGCCATAGAAAGCCCCGACCCATAGGCAGCCATCATCTCGCAGGCCTGTGCTGTCACAAACATGAGGGGAGGGAGGAAAGCAGTGATGACGTGATGGTGACCATTGCATCGGCAGGTGATAGAATCTTGTCCTCCCCTCCTTTTTTCTTTTCTTTTCTTTAAGATTGATTTTTACTTATTTGAAAGCGTGGTAGAGGCAGAGAGGAAGAGACTAAGCTCTTCCATTGGCCAACTCGTACCTAAATGGTTGTGATGGGCAGGACTGGGCCAGGTTAAAGCCAAGAGCTAGGAGTTCCAGGAACCCAAGCTCTTGGGTCAACCTCTGTTGCTTTCCCAGGGACATTTGCCGGAAGCTCAACAGGAAGCAGAACAGCAGAACTTGAACCAGTGATGCTCTAATATGACACGTTGGTGTTGCAGGTAGTAATTTAACCTGATGTGCCACACACTAGCACCTGTTTGCTGCCACTCTTGTGTGTGTGTGTTTGTGTGTGTGTATATTGGTGGTGATGGTAGGAGATGGTTGTATAGGGTTGGAAAATGCAATCCTTTAAGACCCACGTGGAACTGCGATGTGTTAGTTCAGGTTCCCCAAGAATCAGACACCTTGACTGGATTAAACCATAAAGGCTTGAAATGGGCAGAGGGGTTGGGCAGCATTGCGGTGTCGCAGTTTAAGCCACTTTATGTGATGCCTGCATCCCATATGGACACTGGTTTCTGTCCAGGCTGCTCCCCTTCCCAACCAGCTCCCTGCTAATGCAGCTGGGAACACCAATAGAAGATGGCCCACGTGTTCAGCCTCTGCAGTTGTATGGGAGATCCAGATGAAGCCCCCAGCTCCTGCTTTGGCCTGGCCTAGTCCTGGTTGTTGGGGCCGTCTAAGGGATGCATGTCTTTCTATCTCTGCAATTCTGACTTTCAAAATAAATAAACATTTAGAAAACAAAAAGGCTTTGACTGGGGGAAATGTCTGGGATAGGCCACTTGATCGCAGTGTAAGTTCTACACCAAGGGACAATAGAAGCATCTTAGACCTCAGTGTGTACTAGAGCAGTTTCCACAAGGAAATCTACTGGAAATGGAAGGGTCCTTGCTGTCCTGGCTGGGAGCAGCCCAGAGTTAAGCACACACATGGCAGTGGATAATCCTATTGGCAAGGCTAGGGCTCCAGGAGCAGTCATCCCACTTGGTTTCAGGGGTTATATTTCAATGAACATCTTATGGGGAACATCAGCAGCCGATCATGGTCCCGGTGAAAGGGGCACAGATAGGGAACCAGACTGGCCACTTGGTTCTTCTGAATTTGGCATTCTTATATCACCCCTCGCCGTTTAGGAACAGTAGGTTCTTTGATGCTCCAAGGGCTTTGCCCTGTCCAGGAACCCTGTAAAAGGACCCTGCTGAGCCCCTCACTAGAGCACTGTCCCCTGCAAAGCACTGCATTTCCCGTCATTGGAAGAGCTCAGGCAAAAGGTAGCTGTTTCCCTATTGGAGATCCTGGCAAGCTGACCTCACGGTTCCTGCTCACCCATGTGATTCTGAATTTCCACAATGGATGGGGAGGGCAGAATTTAAAGCAATTTTTCCCCCATCCTTTTTGGCACCCAGTGCCCTGTGTCTGACACTTGTCTCTGGCAAGGAAGCCTGGACCCCTGGGGATGGCGGTGAGGCAGCGCTGTAAACAAAGAGCTCCCCACCTCAGCACACACACAGCCCCGTGGTAGGAGAGGAACAGGGGTGTGGAAACAATGGGGCCTATGAGTCATGCGCCTGTGGCAGGATAACGTTCCTCCAAAGGGGCTCCTTCTTGGCCGAGTCCAGAGGAGCTGACGCGGACGCCTGACGGGCAGTGACACCTGGAATGACCCCGGCTCTGGGCAGTCACTTGCCTGGCCCTGGTCGACGTAGGTTTTATTTTTAAATCTTATTTTTGGTCAAATGATTTCATATATAAAACATATAAATATCTTCAAGCAGCCAGCTCTAGTTCTATACAAAGTGCAATGGGAAGCAACGGTTGCCTACTTTTCCCTTCTCCAGAGCTCCAGTGCCCAAAGGAACTTTTTAAAAAAGATCTATTTATTTTTATTGGAAAGGTCAATCAGATTTACAGATAGAAAGAGAGACAGAGAAAAAGATCTTCTGTCTGCTGGTTTACTCTCCAGGTAGCTGCAACAGCCAGAGCTAAACCAATCTGAAGTCAAGCGGCAGGAGCTTCTTCCAGGTCTCCCATGTGGGTGCAGGATCCCAAGGCTTTGGCCCATCCTTTACTGTTCCCCCAGGCCACAAGCAGGGAGTTGGAAGGGAAGTGGAGCAGCTGGACACAAACTGGTGCCCATATGAGAGCCTGGCACACAAGACGAGGATTTTAGCCACTAGGCAATTGCACCAGGCCTCCAGAGGTGATTTCTTTTAGACTTTCAACTTATTTCTTCTTACTTTCCCTCCATTTTTCTTTTTCTCTCTCTGTTTTTTTAAGATTTTACTTATTCGCATTGGAAAGGCAGATTCACAGAGAAAAGAGAAGACAAAGAGAAAAATCTTCCATCTGCTGGTTCACTCCTCAAATGGCCACAATGGGTGGAGATGGGCCAATCTGAAGCCAGGAGCCAGGGGCTTCCTCCAGGTCTTCCACGTTGGTACAGGGTCCCAAGCCTCCTCCACTGCCTTCCCAGGTCACAAGCAAGAAGCTGGATGGGAAGTAGAGCATCTGGGACACGAACTGGTGCCTATATAAGATCCCAGGGGGAGCGGTGGGGGAAATTAGCCAATTGAACTATCATGCCAGGCTCCTTTCCCTCCACTTTTCTAAGAAAATAAAAAATAATCAGTTATTTTTAATTATGCCGATAATTAAACAGCACTAGTCATTATTCTCTTTCTGTAACCAGAGATGAGAACTAACTCCGTTTTACCCCCAATACATTTGCATCTTTTTGCTCAAAACTGTTAGATCTCAATTCTCTGATTTCATGACAGTGAACACACACGTGTTCCATAACACGCTTGTGCCACATCTGCTTTCTGGCATGACATGTTGCTTTTTGTGTCTTTTGAATCTGCTGCGTTTCATGTGGTCCTAACACTGATTCACTCCCAGACTGCTGTGGCTGTAAAGGCCGCTCCATCGGGCTCGTTTCTTCTTGCCAGAATCCTCACCTCACGGCACCTGCAGCTGTGGAGTAGCTCGGAGCATGCCTTCATCACTCTCCAGGAATTCCTCTGCCTCCCTCCCATATTGGAGCCCCCTGTTTCCCAAGTTCAATGCCTTCATTTGTTGTTCACATCCCTGTTCGATGGTGTACCTCCTTCCACAGTTCTCCGAGAGAGGATGCAAGGGAGGTAGCAAGTGTTGAGACCTTGGACTTTGGTGAAAACATCCTCCAGCTTTATGGAGACTTTGGCTGGGTATCCAATTCAAATCTGGAATTTCTGTTTCCAAGTTCCTTTTGCTTTATATTTCAGCTCCTTAGAGAAGTTAGCAACCTTGTACTTTCTGCATCTTCATATGTAACCTACTTTCTTTAGCATCTCTTGCCTTGTGGCGCATGGGCTCATGTGTGTTTTCACACACATTCTGGGCCCTTAGAGCTACCCCTCAGCCCAGAAGCTCCTGTTCGTGCTTCCTTCCTGTGCTGCTGAGGGTTCAGCTTTGTGAATAGAATCACTGAGATCGCTCTTATGTTTTCCTAAGGTTTGCTTTATGTCCTTTTATTCTACTTCTGTGTGTGTGTGTGTGTGTGTGTGTGTATTTAAAGTGTATATATATAACTTTATTGGAAAGTAAAGAGAAAGAGAGCTCCCATCTGAGGTTCAGTCCTCAGATGCGTGGCTGGGGTGGGGAGGGACAAAGGCAGGAGCCAAGAACTACATCCAGACCTCCGGGAGGGTAGCAGGGGAGTCACTGTTGCCTCAGACTTTGCACTCCTGGGAATCTGGACTCGGGAGCACAGACGGGGCTTGAATCGGGCTCTCTAACAGAGAGTATAGGAGCTCCAAGCAACATCTTCATGGGTAGGTCAACTGTCTGTTCCTTTATCTCCTACTTTATAAAGGATTTTTCTAAACTTTCTCTCAACCCTCCAATTAAAAAAAATTTTTTTTTAAACCTTATTGTCACTTTAGTTTTTGTTCTTGATGCTTTTTACCAAGAGAATTGCAGCTATATAAAGAAGTTGAGAAAGTATCTTAATACCCTTTCCTACGTGTAGGTTAGGGCTGTTAGAAATGTGAGTCGTGGGGCCGACGCCTTCGTGTAGCATCCCGTCTAGGTGCCAGCTCAAGTCCTGGCTGTCCCCACTTCGCATCCAACTCCCCGCTTACAGCCTGAAAAAGCAGTAAAGGATGACTCGGGTCCTTCGGTTCTTGTACTCACAAGGGAGACCCAGTAGAAGCTCCTGGCTCCTGGTTTCTGATCAGCCCAGCTCCAGTTGTTGCAGCCTTTTGGGTGAAGAACCAGTGGATAGAAGATCTCTCTGTTTTCTCTCCTTTTCTTTGTAACTTTGCCTTTCAAATAAAAATAAAACCTTAAAAAATGTGAGCCATGTATGTGTGTGCAATTTAAAATTGTTTTTCTGGTAGCCCTATTAAAAAAGAAGCAAGTGACATGAATTCTAATAATAAGTGTTACTTATTTGAAAATACCTTCCCTACCTGAAATGAATAAAAATGAGTAATAAGGAGAGGCCTTGGATTCTCTGTGGTAAGTGCTTGAAACCCGGCGTGTGCTTTGGACTCACAGCCTGCTCAGAGTGTCGAGTGTTCCGAGGGTGTGACCGAGTCTCACCATGTTAGTGTACAACCAGAAGGAATAACTGTTAATCACACAGGAACTGCCTGTGTATTTTGGCAGAAACATATGAAAGAGACCACATTAACCACGCTATGCTTGACCTTTAATACTTTATCCCACTGACTCTAAAACTAAGGTATTTGTACATAATGATACCAAAATATCACACCTCAAAAAAAAAAAAAAGAAAAATCCGGGTCTGACGCAATGGTTTCATTGGCTAATCCTCCACCTCCAAACGCCAGGATCCCATATGGATGCCAGCTCATGTTCCGGCTACTCCTCTTCCCATCCAGCTCCCTGCTTGTGTCCTAGAAAAGCAACAAAGCACGGCCCAAAGCCTTAGGATCCTGCCCCTGCATGGGAGACCCAGAAGAAGCCCCTGGCTCAGCTCCAACTATTATAGCCATCTGGGCAGTGACCGAGTTAATGAAAGATCTTTTTGTCTCTTCTCTCTATAAATCTGCTTTGCGAATAAAAATAAAATTTTTAAATGAAAAAAATTCCCTAATAACTGTAATAGCTTGTCTATGGCCAAACTTCCTCAGTTATGCCCAAACTTTCTTTGGTAGCTGACCAGGTTTTTTTATTGATTATATTGCATTATGTGACACAGTTTTATAAGCACTGGGATTCCCCCCCCTCCCCAAAACCTGCTCCCCCCCCCCATGGTGGATTCTTCCACCTTGTTGCATTACCACAGTTCAAATTCAATTGAGATTCTTTCCTTGCAAGCATCTACAAAGCATAGAGTCCAGCATCTTATTAGCTGACCAGGTTTTTAAAAAGATTATCTATGGGCCTGACATGGTAACCTAGTGGCTAAAGTCCTCACCTTGCACGCACCAGGATCCCATATGGGCGCCAGTTCTAATTCCAGTGACCCCACTTCCCATCCAGCTCCCTGCTTATGACCTGGGAAAGCAGTTGAGGACGGCCCAAGGCTTTGGGACCCTGCACCCACATGAGAGATCCAGAAGAGGCTCCTGTCTCCTGGCTTCAGATTGGCTCAGCTCCTGCTGTTGCGGTCACCTAGGGAGTAAATTAACAGATGGAAGATTTTTCTTTGTCTCTCCTCTTCTCTGTATATCTGACTTTGCAATAAAAATAAACAAACCTTTAAAAAGATTATTTTTCCATCTATTGATTTAAAAGGCAGAGTGATACACAGAGGCAATTCCTCACGTCCACTGACTCACTCCCCAGAAGGCCACAAGACCTGGGGCGGGGTGTGCTGAAGCCAGGAGCCTGGCACGCCGTCTGTGTCCGTCAAGGGGACTCCCACACTTGAGCCATCATGTGCTGCTACCCAAGAGCATGAGCAGGGAACTGGATCAGGAGCAGAGTAGCTGGGACTTGAACTAGGCCTGCCATCTGGGATCCAGGCTCAGCCCACCACACCACGTTAACAGCAGTGGACAGCAGACCACAGCCTCACCCCTCATGCCTGGTTAAATCATGGTTATGGTCATGGTTAATCATCATAGTGAGGTTTGGGGGCAGGGACAGTTAGGCCAATCCTCCAAGCTTTCTCAATGACCCATTCTCTGGAGTTGAAATTCCAGGCTTAGAGAAACACCACATCCCGCCTCCCATTCTGCTAAGAGAGTAGAATGGCTAGAGACCTGACAGAAACTTCTGGAGGTTGGTGTGCTGGTCTCCTCTTCAGAGTGACTCCTGAACAGCTCTGTGGCCCGGCAGCAGGGAGCAGGTGGGGGCGGGGGATCCAGGCCCATCACGCTCCAGACTCCACGCCAAGCGTGGGGGTCTGCCCACCTGCTGACCACACCCGTCCTACCTCTCACTGCTGGCAGGGCCTGGCCGTCAGGATCCTTCTCCGTTGGCTCCCTACTCCAGTTTGCCTCGGATTTCTTTTCTCTTTTTATCTCACTGCCTCACTCTCCTTTATTTTCTCTTTATGCACCTGTTTCTTGCTGGCCGGCTCCTCTCTCTCCCTCACTCTGCAGCTTGCTCACTCTCCATACATCCATCCCTGACTTCTTTCTTTACCAGACTCTTTTCACTCTACACCCGTGTTTTTCAGCCAGGATTGATTTCCCCTATACCCACTGCCAACTTTTGGTAATGGGTTGGAGGTAGGACGAGGGGGAGGACCCAAGGAGGTGCCATAACATCCAGTGGGTGCAGGTCAGGCAAGCTAGAAAGTTGCACAGAGCAGCCTCCCATCCCCACAAACACTCCTCCAGGAACCTTGCTCTCCCGTAACCCCTGCTTCACCCATGCCCCTCATCTTGCTCAGCGAAAACAGGAGTGGAAAGCAGAGGCCCTGCCAGGGAGGGCTGGGATGGGTGGGACACAGACCTCGGGAATCTGCTCTTGTTGGCTTTGGCCTCCTCAAGGTCAGACGATCGGTTGGGAAAGAGCTCCTGAGCGGCTCCAGCTGCTGTCTGACTGCAGAGACCACTCCTGCTCCTCCCAGCTCCAGGAGCAGAGCCAGCAGCCCCCTGCCCACCTCTGGCTGTTGCTAGAGCAAATGTGGGTGGTCCTGGGAAAGTGAGCGGCAGACTCCTACCTCTTTCCCAAGCCAGTCTGACCAGCTGCCAGCCAGCCTCCGAGAACCCAGTGCACTCAGAGAGGGTGATGAAGCAAAGGGCCTCTGGGCCTCCTTCCATGGCTGCAGCCCTACACTGCCAAAGCCCCTGCAGGCAGGGTTCACTTCCTGCAGCTGGCTGGAGCGGGCAGACTGTGAAGCAGGAGGGGACCCAACTCTGATGTATTCAGTGGAGGAGATGAGGGCAGCTCCAAGCCACCAACCTGGAGACTCCTTCCTGCCAGGCTACCCTGGCTCTGAGGTCTCCTTCTAACCTTGATAGAAGTTACTTGTTCCCCACGCCGCACCCCTTCCCCCCCCCCCCCCCCCCGCCGAGTCTCCTTGTTCCCATTCCTATTTAGCCTTCGAATGTTCAGCTGGGCTTAAGGCTGCCTAGCCTAAGGCTACATTTCCCAGACTCTCTTGCAGCTAGGTGTGGCCACATAAAGTTTGGCCAATGAGATAGGAGCAAAAGCATCATCTGCAACATCCAGATCAGGCCTTTCAAAACAAGGTGGTACAGATGTGATGGCAGCAGCTGGAGCTACCATCTTGGACAAGGGAGACTGGCAGCCACGCATTGAAGATGACAAGCTCCCATCCCCATGCCCACCCCTTGGAACCAGGATGTGGGGCTCTCTACCCAGATTTAGATGAGACAAATGAAATGCTTTCTTGCTTATGCCACTGTGCTTGGGTTTGCAGGGAACTCACCTGCATCCTAACTGCATGAAGCTTTATGGGCCCACTCCCAGCCTAGGCAGAGGTTTCACGTCTCCCAGGAGAAGCAGCGATGCAAAGTCACAGCTTAAGTCAACCTGTGGCAGGAGGGAGGCTTGAAGCCAGGGGCAGAGTAAGTCCAGATGAGGCCCAAACCTCCTTCCATGTAGGACATGCAAGCTTCTCTGAAACCTATTAGACAAGGATGTGGCACATGCTGGGCACCTCTAGCTCACGGGAGATTTTTTTCACTGATGATTGAGTTTCGCAGAACAGTCATACTGTATCTCACCCCAGGGCCTTTGCATAGGCTGCTTTTGCCACCTGGACTAGGAGTTTCTCGACTCTCCATCAGAGTGACTTCTTCATAGTGCAGCTCCAGGAAAGCCCCACCTGCCGTTCTGACGTGCCTGGAATCCCGCAGATGATGGAGACGGGCTCCAACTTGTGCTTGCGATTGTGTTCCTCGTGCCTAGCATGAACAGCCACAGACACCTGGGAAATGATTGATGGAAGGCACCCAAGAAGCCGGGGCTGCCGTGCTACCTGACTGTACCAGTTGCCCTTCCGACTCCAGCCCACGGAGGGTGATGTCATCACAGCCCAAAGCAGGCACAGCCCTTCCCAGGGTCCAAGGAGCTCATGGGAAATGCCTCTGAGACTTTCATAGGAATGGAGAGCTTCCAAAAGCTTGTGGGAAAATGAAGTTTATTTTGGTGTGAAAATCTGCTAAAATTTGTGCATAGTTTTTGCATGACACACATGTTCCATGAATGTTTTGAAGATGCCGTATAGTATGGACACACAGGCTCTGGGTCAATAGGTCCAGGTTGGCCTGAGGAGTTGTATTTCGGACTTTCTAGAAGATTTATTTTTATTTAAAAGGCAGAGCTACAGTAGAAAGAGAAAGAGAAAGAGAGATTCTATCCACTGGTTTATTCCCCAAGTGACTGCAACAACTAGAGCTGGGCTGGTCTTTAGTCAGGAGCCAGGAGCTTCTTCTAGACCTGCCACATGGGTACAGGTGCCATAAGCAGGGAGCTAGATGGGAAGTGGAGCAGCCGGGACTTGAACCAGTGCCCATATAGGATGTTGGCACTGCAGAAGGCTGATTACCTGCTGTGCCACCACATTAGTACCAGAAACTGCATTTCTAAGATGTTCCTGTGTCTTGCTGATGCTGCCAGCCTGGGCACAGCACTCTGGAGCAGCAGCAGAGCCCTGGCAGGCCTCGGATTCCCTCCCGTGGTCTAGCAGTGCATCTGCCTGCTTTCCAGCTCATCCTGTCTCTGGTTAGGGTTCCACAGCTTGGCTCCTTATTTCAGGAAGGCAGGTCGATCAATCTTCTTGGCCAGCACCCACCATCAAAGCCAAGTTTTCCAGCCAAGAGGGGCACACCACAAACCCAGCAACTATACCCTGCGTGCCTTGCCCTGTGGTCAGCCGCCTCCCTCTTCCCTCTGTGCACCGGTTCTCCATCTTGGCACTGGTGGCTAGTAAGACACCCTTGGACAAGAGCCAAGTCCCTAATGCTGTATTTTTCCAGGGTTTACAGACTTTCACATGCAAAGACCATGTGTGTGTGGGGGGGCACACTCACCCATGGGGTCCCCATGTGCCTCTACATGCCCCTGGACCTCTGACTGCCCTGAGTTCCCAGTGGGGTATGAGTGGGCTTAGGAGGGGGAGCAGGAAGGAAGGGCCTGGGTGCTGCGGCTTCATTCCCATCTCCGCCTCCTCCCTTCACCTGTACTGAATACACATCTTGTTTGTCCAGCAGGCAAGCTGAGTAGCCCCAGGGCTTGCACGCCTCCTCCTGTCCCCCACCAGAGCTCAGGACTGGCCAGACCTGCGCAGGAAGTCTGGAGGAACCATTGTCCACACGTGGGAAGTGCCAAGGTGAGAGGCTCCATGCCAGGCCCGGGTACCCGCCTCCCGCCCCCGACCTGCTCATAGGACGAAGCTGGGTCAAGGGCAGTTGTACCCTCCTTGCTGTGTGCTCTGGGCTGCCTCCATCTTCTTGTGCCCTCCCAGGCCAGCTCAGAGCTAAGTCCCATCCCTGAACTCCATCTTTCCAGGGGGGGGGGGACTGTCAGGAATTCCAGCTCTATCCCACCCGCTTCCCATCTCAGTCCAAGTCCACTGTGGTCAGACAGAGCCAGTAGCCTTGGAGCCTGGGTCTCCCAGGGAGTGCCGCACGGCCAGAGCAGACCAGCTCCTCAGGAGTGAGCTGTGTGCACGTACCCATGGGGTACAGGGCACGATGCCTGGTCACTGGGGAGCAGGTGACATGGTCACTTGGCGGTGTTAAGGTCAAGGTCTCAGTCTCTGCTTTCAGGTTGTACCGAGGAAGACAATTGATCCTGACTTTGAAGATTCCCGCAAAAGTTGATTCTGCGGCTCCTCTGTAGCTTGGGGTCACTGGCGAGTCTCCCCTCTTCATCTGCACAGAGCTGGTTTCAGGGTACAGTCTCTGGCTTCCATGTTTCTATAATGAACTAGCATGCCCCCTTTGCTTGGGCCAGAGGGGGTGTGGTTTCCTCCTACCCACACCCTTGACCCTCCCCAGCAAGGAAACCCAGTTAAGGGCATCAGGACACATCCTGGGACAGTGTCAAGCCCTCCTCCTCTCTCAGGGCTCTGGGAGTTGAGACACACTTCTGGAGCTTGCAGGATTTGAGGGAACAGAGCTCGCTGCCTCTTGGCCCAGCTTCCAGTCAGTTGGGTAGCCTGCTCACATGTCCTGTGTCACCCTCACCGTCCCTACAAGGGCTTCACACGTTGTTAACAAGGAAGTTGAAAAAGTCCATGGAAGAGTAGAATTATACATATGCTGATTTTGGTGCGAAAGATGTGAAAATCCGTGCATAATTTAGTCATGAAGCACTTTTACATGAGCTTTTGAAGACCCCTCAACTATGTGGATTTCACATATGGACCTCTCTTCTTATTCTAAAAATCCTGTTTATTCAAAAGGCAAACAGAGGTGGGTCTCAGGACGGGGCGTCTCATGCCTGGATTCCGGACGGCCGCCATGGGCACATGGTTAGCCTGTCCGGGGCCTGCTGGTTCCAGAGGCTGCTTCCTTTGGGTAGTAGACCGAGGGAGGCCTCTGGACGGCAGGTCCCGGCACCCAGCACCGCCCTCAATGGCGGTGAAAGGGGATTTGGAGGCGCGACCTTATGCCCTGTGAATTTAAACCTCCCGCTGCCTCCCCAGCTGTGGTCTCAGGACGGGGCGTCTCATAGCCTGGATTCCTGACGGCCCGCCATGGCACATGGTGACCGAGACCGGGCACCAGTGCGCCATTGGCGCCAGGCTCCGCCTACTGGCCCCCGACCGGCTGGAGCTCGGGATTTTTTGTTTCTTTCAGTCGCTGCTTAATTTGCTCCAGGTTGAACTCATTGTGATTCTCGACCTGAAACATGGCAGTAACCACTTTCTTTGTAAAAAACTAATCACTAATAATGCTGGGCAACACAATACCAGTCCCTTGCAGAAGCCTGGGCTGGCTTGTCCTGCAAAAGTAGCTCCAACGGCTGGCTAATGTGGTCCAACTGGTGGGAACAAGTAGATCTGGTACGAAGGAAGCAAAACCTTAGCCCACAAGCAAAACTAGAAACAGGAGGAGCAAAGTCAAGCCAACTTAGCCTTGTTACCTACTGGTCTTCAGGAGCCAGGACCACAAAGCCACATGTCTAAGCAGAGGTCCGGGACAAGGTGAGGAAGCTGGTTGCTAAGCTAGTCAGAGCAACCACTGCATGCGAGAGATCTATCGCTGGGAACAGACCCGGTTGGGGCGAAAAGGGGACAACCCTAGCGGGGCTGAGTTCCCACAAAGGAGGCGCGTCCTGGAGGGGGCTGCTTCTGATCTGAATACAGTTGAGTCTCCCTTGGCACAAGTGTGGACTGGGATTGGTGCAACCGTACCGGCTGGCCCCGACTCCCCCCCTGGTTTTCTGGAGGACCAGGGCAGATCTGTGATAGACTTGCAAGTCTCAATACCCCTACAGGAGCCATGGTGAAGCCAATACTAAGTATGGACAAGCCATGGCTGGCGGGAGCATCCAACAGCTCAAAACCAGATTGGTTGGAAGCCATCAGGAAAAGCCACAGTTCCTTGCTATGACATTAGGTGGACTGAGTAGGATTGGCTCATGGACCCAATCAGTAAGCGTGTATCCGCATTGAAGTTCTGATGGAGGAGCCTGGGCAACACTCAGCAGGACACATAGACCCGGCAGGTCAGCGCAAGAAACATGAAAGGAAACAGCCCAGAACAGGCCATGGAAAGACTACCCACTGGCATACACTTGCATACGAAGAGGGGCAAATATGACCCCCAGCTGAAATCTGTCCGCGTCAACCACTGCAAATTCGCAGGCACCAGTGGTTGTTCGACCTAGGTTCGGTGCAACAAGACTAGTGCACAATATGGAATGCCGAGAGAGGTTGCCTGTTCCGAGGGACCGCCGCGCCCCAACAGCCTTAGAACAAGAAAGAAAGTAGGCAGGCCAGCAGGATAAGGGAGGTTTTCCTTTCTGGACAGCACACCCGCAGGAGAGCATAGGCTGGGATCGAGGCAGACCAACTAGGCAGAGCAACCACTCCTTGTGCGCCTCATGTGATAGATCAGAAAAGCCAGCTGGGCAGATTATACCCTACTGGTGCAAACAAATTAAAGTGGGCGAGTGTTGTTTTGGCACTTGGAATCTGTGATGGAGAGGCCTGGGAGGGTATAGTGGGCAAACCCTCTGGGTTACCACCTCCACGGAGGACATAAAACTAAACAGTACTGGGTGGAATGGTGTGGGCAGACTGGATTCTGATACACTTCCTGGCAAACCAGGTAGGCGGTCCTGTGGGGTTATTGGGGGTCGCTCCAAAATTAACTAGGCTGCAGCTCCCACTGTTTTAGGTGGAGGGCCAAATATTGCGGGGCATAACCAGGCTGGACTGCAACAACCCATTGGTTCCCAGTGGAAGTCGGGAGTGAAAACAGAACAACCCAGCAATTACAACCACCAGCTGATTGGAGCGATTGGACGGTGCCTGGCCCTGTACTGTAGCACATACAAAGAAGTTTTCTTGGAGATCTTCCTAATCTAAATGCTGGACCAGAACCTAACGAAGAAAAGAAAAACAGAACAGGTCCAACCAACAACCATCTCAGCTATTATGGACTATGTCAATTCAGTGGATTTTTACCCAAAGACCTCATAGTGCATGGAGTGGCGAGATTGACAGCGATTCATACAGTTGCTAACACAAACCACTCGACAAGAACCTCGAGCATGCCCTACACCCGGACTTGGAGTGGGAAATAGGTTGGCCTTCTCCCTTAATACCCCCCTATTAAACATGAAGGTATCAATATGAAAACATACCTAGTATATACACTTCTGTAGCCCTTGAACCTTCTTACTCTAACTAAGTATGTAAAGAATATAAAAATAAATTATATTTAAAAAAAAAAAAAACAAAAGGCAAACAGAGAAAAAGAGTGCTTCCACCCACTGGTTCACTTTCCAAATCCCTTCCACACGCCAGGCTGGGGCAGGCCAGAGCCAGCAGCCATGAAGGCAAGTCAACTCTCATCTGGATGGCGGCGACCCAAGCACTTGAGCCATCACCTGCTAAACCTTCCAGGCTGTGTGTGCATCAGCAGGATGCTGGAGTTGGAAGCAGAACTGTGATTCAAGCCTGGTATTCTGCTATGGGGTATGGGCACCCCAAGATGTGCCTTAGCTGCTAGGCCAAAGGCATGCCCTAAGCTCACTGTTGAGTTGCGTTTTCCACAAACATTGCATGGTGTCCTTTTGGGTCCTGTCTCCTTGGTCCTTGGACCAGGTACTAGTCTATGAGTCTGGGGGAGAGCAGCATTGGGTGGCCAGGAGCTCCCACACCATCCTGGTTACCATGGAGATAAACAAGGGTCAGCGATGAGATGTTTGCTCTCAGAGGCTCAACCTTCAGGTGAGGATAGAGCCTCCTGTGTGGCAGCCCCACCTCAAGGTCCCCAGAGACCTAGCACCCCACTGGGAACTACAAAATCTTTGCAGCTCTGTAACCACTTCATGTATTGAGATTTCTTTTTAAAGACAATCTTTTAACTTTACAAAATTTTTATCTGAAAGGTGTAGTTACAGATAGTGAATACAGAGGGAGAGAGATAGAGAGAGATCTTCCATCTGCTCGTTCACCCCCGACATGGCTGCGACCACTAGAGTCGGGCTAACCTGAAGCCAAGTGCCAGGAACTTCTGGATCTCCCATGTGGGTGCAAGGAGCTGGGTGACAGGGAAGGACTTCCCCAGACTGTGGGGAGCTGGATCAGAAATGGAGCAGCTGGGACGTGGTATCCATATGGGAAGCCTGCACTACAGATGGAGGCTCAGCCTGTGACATCACAATGCTGGCCCACATGGACTGAGATTTTGTTCTCACTTTTTCCTTATACAGACTTGTTTCTGGGCGCCGGTGCCATGGCATTATGGGTAAAGTTTCTACTTGTAGTGCCAGGACGTCATATGGGCACTGGTTCAAGTTCCAGCTATTCCACTTCCCATCCAGCTTCCTGCCTGTGGCCTGGGAAAGCAATGCAGGCTGGCTGAAGTCCTTGGACTCCGTACCCCATGGGATACCCAGAAGAAGCTCCTGGCTTCACCAAAACTCACTCTGACCATTGCAGTTACGTGGGGGGTAAACTAGCAGATGAAAGAAACCTATCCCTCTCTCGCTCTTGCTCTCACTGTCTTTCTCCGCAACTCTGCCTTTAAAATAAATAAAATAACTCTTAAAAAACAAAAGATTATGCCCAAGTTTCCCTGCCACCTATGTGGGAGGCTTAGAATTCCAGGCTCCTGATTTTGGCCTGACGCAGCCCTGGCTGTGGTGGGCATTTAGGAATGAACCTGTGAATGAAGAATCTCTCTCCATCACTCCGCATTTCTTCTCCCTCCTTCCTTCTTTTCTTTTTTCTTTTTTCTTCCCTTCCTTCCTTCAAGATTTATGTGTTTATTATTGGAAAAGCAGATTTACAGAGAGAAGGAGAAACAGAGGGAAACATCTTCCATCCACGGGTTCACTCCCCAAATGGCTGTGATGGCCAGAGCTCCAAAGCCAGGAGCTAGGAGCTTCTTCCTGGTCTCCCACACAGGTGCAGGGTCCCACAGTTTTGGGCTGTCCTCAACAACTTTCCCAGGCCACAAGCAAGGAACTGGATGGGAAAAGGAGCAGCTGGGACACAAACCAGTGTCCGTACAGTATCCTGGTGCTTGGAGATGGAGGATTAGCTAATCGAGCGATCTCAACAGGCTCCACTCTGAGTTTCAAGCATATAAATACATTTTTAAAATTGTAAGTGTCAATTCTTTAAAAGGATGTGTTTCGTTTATTTGAGAGACAGAGACCCAAACCAGAGATCTTCCATTTACTGGGTCACGCTCCGAATGCCTGCAAAACTGGACCAGGACAGAGCCAGGAGTCAGGGATTCCATGAGGGCGGTAGGACCTCTGCATTTGGGCTGTCCTTCCCTGTCACCCAGCTGCAGGAAGCTGGAGTGAAGGGCACAGCTGGGAGCCAAACCAAGGCACCCAGTGTGGGCTGCAGGCATGCCACGTGGGGTCTGAGCTGGCATTCTGGCCTGGACTCCAAACAAACCACAAAGTCGGTTTCGTCGGGGCTGAGAGCTTTGCTTTGTGGGAGCTGGCACCCAGCAGGTGTTTGTTCATCCTTTATTGTGTGAATGACAACGCTCAGCCCTTGGGACTCGCTGGTTTCCTCTCACCCCCTCTGCCCAGGTGGCCAGGAGACCTGGGCTGACTCTGCTTCCCTCCTGGGCTATACAGCCAGGCAAGTTCCCGCTCCTGGGGCTCAATTTTTCTATCTGTAAAACAGGAGAATTGATGGGGCCAATATTTGCCACAGCCGTGGCCTTCTACCCCAAGCAGTAGAGTACTCCCTTCCACGGAAATCTTAGCAAGTCCCCGACACATCACAGCTGACACTATGGCGGTGGTTCAAAGAGGCGCTGCCGACGCAGGGCCCCGTGCGTTGAGAGCCTCTGGAAAAGCTGTTCCGTTGCAATTCTGTGCACCCCACTTGGCGTCCAGGAGGCCTGCTCCAGTCCAAAGCTAAGCCCCGGCGTGGGCAATCTGGGAAGGACCCCCGTGGGCCGGTTTGAAGGACTCTCCCAAAGGCTCTGGGATAGGTGGAAAGCGGCGAGGATTCCCAGGGGAGCCGTTCAGAGCGCCTGCACAGCATCCCGCTGAGCATCCCGCAGGCGCCACTGCCCCCGCGTGGTCACGGCTGCAGCCGCAGTGCCTGAGGCTCCCGGCGCCCAAGCCTGGCCTCTCCCCCAAGCCTGGCCTCCCGGGACAGGAGCCGCTACCGGGAGCCCGGGTGGGAGTTGGGAGAGAGAGAGACTGTTGGCATGCGTCTGCCTGCAGCGCGCTGTGGCCTGGAGACTCCGCATCACCTTTGTGCTCCCGTACAGAGGAGGGCTCACAGGTCAGCATCCCACCTGGTCAGGGACACGCCTGGGGGGACCCCGGAGGGCGCAGGGGAACAGCATGGGGAGTGGGAGGTGAGGCTCAGGATGCGACCTCCAGAGGTGGGTGCTCAGGCTCAGCTGCCTGTGAAGCTCCGGGGTTTTAGCACTCCCCTGCCAGGGAAGAAGCAGCCCTCCTTGCTGAACCCCATGGTGACCTGTCCACCCCACTTCCTGTAGCGATCTCCTTAGTGGACTCAGGGGCTTACGCGATTGGGCCATCCTCTGCTTATTTCCTTAGGCCTGTTAGCAGGGAGCTGGATGAGAAGTGGAGCTGCTGGGACTCGAACCCTTGACCTGGGACTCGAACCACTGGCCATATGGGCCCTTGACCGGCTGCGCCACAGCATGAGCTCCTGACTTAAAGGAAATTTTCAGTCCGGTACCATTCCCTTTCTTTGATGTAGAGTTTTGCGAATTTTGACGTGCCAGGTTGCTTTGTTTTTTCCCATAAGGCCTATCCACACACTGGATATCCCCGGAAAGCACCCCTGGAACCCAACAACCTTTTTCTTTTTCTGTGCTGTGTCAGCTTCTTGTGGCTGCTGTAACAAATGGCTTCCACCTGAGATGTTGATGCTCCAAGTGCCGAAGTCTTGAGGGACAGCAGTAGCACCTGGATGGGCTGAGACCTCGGTGTTGGGAAGGCCACAGCTCCAACACGGGACGTGTGTTAGGAGTGTGCTGGGAGAGACATCTTGGAGACAGCTAGCTTAGCGAACAGTTCATACTTTGATTCATCACTCTGTGAAAAAAATGGTTGAGTTTCAGGGATGGGAAGCAGGGACACTGTTGCACAGAGGGTTAAGCCGCCACCTGTGACAACAGCATCAATGTGCAGGTTCGAGTCCCGGCTGCTCCACTTCTGATCCAGCTCCCTGCTAATGCACTTGGGAAAGTAACCAAGATGACCACATTCTTGGGCCCCTGCTGGTCACAGGGGAGAGACACTGTTGGATTCCACCTGGCCCAGCACTGGCCATTGCAACCAGTCAGGGTTTAACCTAGCAGATGGAAGATCTCTCTCTCTCTCTTCTCTCTGTTCCTCCTCCCCCTCATCACTCTGGTTTTCAAATAAATAAAAAAGTCTTACCTTAACAAAGACAGTTTGAAGGGTGAAAATCTAGCCACACAAGGATTTAAGGGAGAAAAGGTGGAACATGAAGACACTGGTGCATCTGTTTTACCGCACCAGGCAGGTGTGTGTGTTCCTGGGTTATCACAAAGTAGGAGTCGCAAGCGGTTTGACTTGGAAGCGCAGAAGCTGAGTTTAACAGCAGTGTAACTGGGCTTAACACAGCAGCCTAGAAGCTAAAGTCCTCACCTTGGATGCGCTGGGATCCCATTTGGGCGCCAGTTCGTGTCCCAGTGGCCTTGCTTCCCATCCAGTTCCCTGCTTGTGGCCTGGGAAAGCAGTCGAGGATGGCCCAAAGCCTTGGGGCCCTGCATCTGAGTGGGAAAACTGGAAGAAGCTCCTGGCTCCTGGCTTTGAACAGGCTCAGCTCCTGCCATTGCGGCCACTTGGGGAGTGAATCATCGGATGGAAGATCTTCCTCTCTGTGTCTCCTCCTCTCTATATATCTGTCTTTCCAATAAAATAATCTTTTTTTTTTTTTTTAAAGCAGCGTGACTGCGACATCGCTATCGCCACCTTGTGGCAATGTTGATAAATTACAGGTTCTCCTCCGGTGGATTCCTAAGGTCTAGAACCACGCAGGTGCCTGCTCTTCCCTGCCAGGTTCTTGTCCTTTTGCCCAACGCCTGGGCCTCCCGGACCCATTAATGCCTGTAGCAGATCATTTCTGAGCAGCCCTGCTTATGGGTGGAGGCCTTCAAACACTTCAAATGCAAAATGGACAAGGTGTTACACATGAGCTTCCAGAATCTTCTCCAAAATGGTTCTGTTTCAGAATTTAGAGCAAGTGTTTTTCACTGGGGACCTAAGCGTAGAGCTCAGGGTCAGGGGAACTCTTTGACATTGTTCCTTTAAAATGTGTGAGGATATGCAAATGCACATCTTCTCTGAGAAGGAAACCAGATTCCCAAGTGGAACGTTGGACCCCTGCTCTGGGGGGGCACGGGCCAAAGATGACTCCAGTAAGGGCTGGAGTGATGATGCAGTGGGTTAAGCCCCAGTTTGTGACCATCATCCCAGACTGGACCACCAGTGTAAAACTGGCTGATCCACTTCCGATTCAGCTTCCTGTGGATGTGCAGTTGGCCCAAGTGCTTGCAACCCTGCCACTCACACCACGCAGACAACACAGAGTTCCTGGTTCCTGGCTTCATCCTGGCCCATCCCTGGCTGTTGTGGTCACTTTGGGGGAGTGAATCAGCAGATGGAGGATTCCCTCCCTCTCATACTGTTGCCCTGTCTTTTAAATGAATATATTTCCTTTAAAAATATTTATGGGAGGCCTGGTGCAGTAGCCTGGTGGCTAAAATCCTCATCTTGCATGTGTCAGGATCCCATATAAGTGCCAGTTTTAGTCCAGGTTGCTCCACTTCCCATCCAGCTCCCTGCTTGTGGCCTGGGAAAGCAGTCAAGGATGGGCCAAAGCCTTGGGACCCTGCACCCACGTGGGATACCTGAAAGAGGCTCCTGGCACCTGGCTTCAGATCAGCTCAACTCTGGTTGTTGCAGCTGCTTTTTGAGTGAACCAGCAGACAGAGGATCGTTCTCTCTGTATCTCCTTCTCTCTGTGTATCTGCCTTTCCAATAAATAAATAAATGAATTAATGAATTAAAAATGTGTATAGATTTATTGGGTCTGTGTTGTGGTGTCCTGAGTTAAGCTGCCACCTGCAGTTCTGACATCCCACACAGGCACCCACCCAAGTCCCAGGTGTTCCAGCTCCCTGCTCATGTGCCTGGAAAAGCAGAGAAAGATGGCTGCATTGTTTGGAACCCTAACCCCGTGTGGGAGACCTGGAGAAAACTTCTGCTGCCCAGCCTTGAACTGGCTCAGCTCTGATTTTAGTGGCCATTTGGGGAAAAATGAACCAGAGGATGGAAGGGCTTCTCTCTGTCTTTCCCCTAACTAAAATAATAAAATATTTATTTGAAAGGCATTGTTACACATACAGAGAGAAAATCATTCTCAAATGGCTACAGTGGCCGGGGCTGGACCAGCGCGACGCCGGGAGCCTGGAACTCCAGCCACATCTCCCGCGTTGATGCAGAGGTCCCAGCGCTTGGGCCAGCTCTGCTGCTTTCTCCAGATGCATCATTAGCAGGGAGCTGAAATCAGAGGAGTCGGGACTCAAACCCAGAGCCTGGGCTGTGGGACATGTGTGTCCCAAGCCCCAGCCCAGCCAGGGCGCCACAGGTGCCCCTACTTCTGTACATCTGCTCGTCTCACCGGCTCTCTTCCATCAGACTAAGGAGAAAATTCAAACTTCACTTACACATGAGCGATCATGCATCCTTCCCAAGATTTATGGAGGAAAGGTAGAATTTTATAGCCTCCTGGGTAGACAGATTAATCCAAATTAGCTGGAGGCAAAGGCATCAGGCTGGGTAAGATAATGCCATTTAAAACAACAGCCCACAGATTTGTCTCCAGATCAGGTGCCGGGGGCCCTGCCTGGGAAGCTGATGAATGATTGAGTTTCGCTTTCCGTTTGGGGAAAGCATCTGCTTTTATCTATGGGATTGTTTCTTTATTTGGCAATTCATACACTTATCTGCTTTCCCTAATAGAATTGTCTGGCCCCTCTCAGCAGCACGGAGAATGTCAGCAGACCTTTCTTTCCGCTTTCCTCTGGAGTTTAATGTTGTTTAAGCAAACTAATTGGACTCTATTTCATTGTGCTGTACTTTCTCACACGGCACAGCTCTAGCAGTCAGCTGTACGGCTTCACTTGTGTTCCTGCGAGAAGCTTCTTGTTCGAGCTGAAGGTTGTCGCTGCCCAACAACCCCTCCTTCCTTGCCTTGTGTAAACATTTCCCCGCCCCACTTGGGGGCTGGGAAGTAAAGAGAGCCTGCCTTCAGGGTCACGCTTAGCACTGTCCCAGACAGCACTTCCGGCCACGCTTGAGTAGGTTGGTGGCTGTGCAAGGGTGTCCAGCCGAGGAGGCAGGAGGGGAGGGCAACATCCCTGCCTGTCACGCCAGACAGCTGGTGCAGGGCTGAGGCCACTCTGTCACCATGTGGGCTAGCAGCAGCCCTGGCCTAACACTGTTGCAATATGCACATGCTGCACAGCTATGGGGGAGTCTAGAATATTCTGGGCTTGCCCTACCCATTTAGGATTTTCTCTAAGCCGCCATGTCCTCCCCGTTGCACCAGGAGCATATCCAACTTCAAGGTTGCTAGGGGTCCTTTCTCCATGGAAGCTCTGACACTGTGATGTAGCTGGTGGGATACCACTCTTCCAGCACATTGGGAATAGTGATGGGGTGAGGGACTCGGCGGAAGGGCTGCTCCCGGACAGCACCTTTACCAGGACTCAACCAGAACTTGGAGAACATCCTGCAACCTGAGAGGGAGCCCCTGGCCCTCCCACCAATGAGTGGGGGAGAGGAGGGCTCCCCAGGTCCCACTGCAGAGAGCAGCCGCGGTGTCATTAAAGATGCAATCAACGCAATCAGCTCCCTTAGCCAGCCATGCAGCACGCGCGTGGGCCACCCTACCTGAGGCCTTGACATGAAATATTGGCAGGGCTAGAAAGAGCAATGAACTTCTCCCCGCCAGCCCATGACCCTCTGTGGGAGGTGGTGAGTGTTTTTGTAACCAAAGCATCTGCAGCTCAAATGGGAGGCAACAGACAATTACACGAATTACATCAGATCGACCTTGGTGCGCACTGGGGGAGAGGGGGTGTTGAGAGCCGCTGGCTGACACAGCACAGCAGGGGGAGTGTGGGCACAGTGCAGGAGTGGGAGACGCTACTGCTGCTGGGGGCGGGCTTCTCCCCCACAGAGAACATGAGTGGGCGGTTGGAATTTTCGGGGTCCACTGAAACACCTTGCCTTTGTTGATCTTTTATTTCATTTCTTTATTTAACTTTATTGGAAAGTCAGAGTTACTCCTCAAATGGCTGTAAGGACCAGAGTGGGACCAGGTTGAAGTCAGGAGCCAGGACCTTCTTTTGGGTCTCCCACACAAGCGCAGGGGCCCAGAGACTTAAGCTATGCTTTGTTGCTTTCCCAGGCCAGAGCAGGAAACTAGATCAGAGGTGGAGCAGCTAGAATTAGAACCAGTGCCTGTCTGGGAAGCTGATGTTGCAGGTGGAAGCTTAGTCGACTGTGCCACAGCCCTGTTCATTATTTTATACCCGCCTTCTGCCATGGCTACTTTATGATGGCAGCAGTGAACATACCCAGGAGTGAATTTAAAATGAGATGGGAAGCCTCCCTCAAGGGATCATTCATTCATTTGTTTGTGCACTTGCTGAGATAAAGACTCACACCCTCGCTGCTAGCCCATGCGACACCTCTGGGTGGCACTGGCTGTGTCGTCCATTAGGACAAGACATGGAGGAGAGACACTTCTAGAATGAGGTAGAGGCTGATGGGCAGTCACGCGTTCCCTTGCAGCTCCTGGCCTTAAGGAGGACTCCCCCAAGGTGGTCCATCACACCCTGGGGAGCGCAGTAAAGGACACACAGCTGGTGCAGTCACACCCTTGGCCCCAGCCTCACAGGTGCCAGGCGTGGTCCACACACTCGCTGGTTGCCATCTTGAAATCCTTGATATGTTCCTCTTCTTTGTTTCGTCTTCATGCAGTTAGAATTGGGTGGGTTCGCCATGCCTGCCCGTTAGATGACAGAAGCTGAAGGCGAGGCGTGCGTGTCACATCCAGGACTGAGTCAGTTAAGCCTCTGTTTTCCCTTGACCACAGAGAGGAGACCAGGGTGCCCTAAGAACCATGAACAGCCGAGGAACTCGCTACAGCCTCTCATTGTGTCAGCCCACAGCTACACTGAAGCCGCGGGAGAAGCAGCGGGAACAAGATCACCTATCACGCTTTGTCTCTTCACTCCTGCCTTCTCCAGCCCTCATCCAAGCGGAGCAGGCTGCGGCATCCCAGAGGCAAAGTAACAGGACCTGCACGCTCTCTGGTAAGAACTGCCTGCGCAGTTGAAAAAGGTGACATAAACGCACTTCCATCTGTGTTCAAAACTCATCGGATGGCAGGAAGATGCTTGGTAAAATTGGCACAAATAGTTAAAGATGGACAATTTCCTTTACTTGGATAAGAGAGAACACGAAGGGCCCAGCGCGATAGTGTAGTGGTTAAGGTCTTCGCTTTGCACACCCGGGATCCCATGTGGGCGCCATTTCTAATCCCAGCAGCCCTGCTTCCCATCCAGCTCCCTGCTTGTGGCCTGGGAAAGCAGTCGAGGACGGTCCAAAGCCTTGGGACCCTGTACCCATGTGGGAGACCCCAAAGAAGCTCCTGGCTCCTGGCTTCGGATTGGCTCAGCTCCAGTGGTTGCAGCTGCGTGGGGAGTGAACCATTGGAAGAACTACCTCTCTGTCTCTCCTCCTCTCTGTATATCTGACTTTCCAATAAATAAATAAATCTTTAAAAAAGAGAGAGAGAGAGAGAGAACACCAAGCCAGGTTGAGCGGAGACCTTAGAAGAAAACGAAAAGCTCTGTTTTTACTGTCTTCCATGGCCTTCTCCACCCCCCTTTTTCACCAAGGGCCTATCACTGGCCCCTGTAAACCCTGGGGCAGGCTCTGGGTAGAGGACATCACCAGCTTCTGTGAAGGGAGCCAGCAGAGCAGTCTGAGCCCAGAGACATTCGCTGTAGCCGGCTTTGCTGGTCACTTCTTCCCAGAGTTAGGGTGGCTGGTTTTTAAAGCTGCTCTGTCATGGTCTTGCTTGTATTGGTTTCTGTCCCTGGCTTGCCCGTGGTCTCCAGTTGGTCCCATACCAGCAGTAAATTTGCTTGTCACAACCAACATTTCTGGTCATGAAGAACAATGTGGATCCTCCTAGAGCTTGTGCCTCCAGCCTGAAATTCATCCTGCTGTGTTTTTCTTTCTTTTTTTTTTTTTTCCTTTAAGGCTTTATTCATGTTCATTGAAAAAGGCAGGTTCACAGAGAAAAGATAGAGGGAGAAAGATCTTCCATCCACTGGTTCACTCCCCAAATGACCACAGTGGCTGAAGCTGAGCTGACTTGAGCTGAGCTGGTCAGAAGTCAAAAGCCAGAAGCTTCTTCCGGGTCTCCCAAGTGGGTGCACAGTCCCAAGGACCTGAGCTACCCTCCTCTGTTTACCCAGGTCACAATCAGGGAGCTAGATAGGAAGTGGAGCAGCCAGGACGCGAACTGGTGCCTATATGGGCTATCATGCTTGAAAATGCAGGATTAGCCAGCTGAGCCAACGTGCCAACCTGGGCTGGGGCAGCTTGGCTGCACAACCGCTTCCCTGGTGAGCTTTGATGGAAGGCTCTGCCCAGGGTCAGGGTCCACCTGCCTTGCGCTCAAGTGCTTGCGCCTGGCTGACACCCCATCCCTCACTTTGGACTGAAAATGGACTCTACTTTTTCAACCGTTCTTAATTTTGTCCAAGAGGCAGTTTTTGTCCATCTTCTCTGACTTCTTATCTAGCTAGCCTGGTCATCAGGTTTCAGCAGCCCAGAGTAATGATTCAAAGTAAGTTTCATTCTTTCTGTGCAATAAAATTTCTTCTAGCATGTTCTGAAATCCAGAAGGGATTTAATTCATCAACTGAGCTCTGTATTTCATTCATTCCCATCTTTCACTTCTTAAGCAGTAAAAGTTCCATGCCAAGTTAAGTCTGGATTTTTTTTCTCCTTAAACTTATTCATGTACAAGCGTCATTTTCACTTAGAGAAAATTGTTCTAAAGTGACTAGCAAAAAATGTGTCTTATTTCCAGAGCTGGTGTTGCGGGACAGTTGATTAGTCAGTGCTTATGACCAGAGCTTGTTTGAGTCCTGGCTGCTCCACGCCCACTGCAGCTCCCTGCCAACGTATCTCAGAGGTAGCAGAGGATGGCCATTTGGGGTGCCAATCAGCAGAGGGATGGACTCTACCTTTCAAAAAAAAAAACTATGTGGGCCTGGCATGATGGGTAATCCTCAACTGGCCAGTCCTCCACCTCCAAGCGCCAGCATCCCATATGGGTGCCAGTTTGTGTCCTGGCTACTCCACCTTCCATCCAGCTTCTGGTCTGGGAAAACAGCAGAGGATGACCCAAAGCCTTGGGACCCTGCACCCACATGGGAGACCTTGAAGAAGCTCCTGTCTCTTGGCTTTGAATCAGCTCAGCTCAGCTCCAGCCATTGGGGCCATTACAGTAGTGAACCAACAGATGGAAGATCTTTCAATGTATATCTCCTTCTCTCTGTATATCTGCCTTTCCAATTAAAGAAAAAAATTTGAGGAACAGAATTGGAGAGAGGGAGCAACAGAGAGATCTCCCACCTGCTGGTTTACTCTCCAAATGATCACAATAATCAGGCTGGTCCAGGCCAGAGCCAGGAGCCAGCAGCCAGCAGCCAGCAGCCAGCAGCCAGCAGCCAGGAACTTCATCCAGGTCTCCCACATGGGCACACTACATGCTCACAGGGTCCCAAGAACTTGGGCCATCTTTCAGGTGCCCTGCTATTGCACATTATCAGGTGCAGTAGCAGGGAACTTCATTGGAAGTAGAACAGCCAGGACTTGAACTGGCAACCATTTGGGTTGCTGTCACAACAGATGACAGCATAGCTTGATATGTCACTGTACTGGTCCCTACAGCCTTTTTTACTCAATAGTTTTGGAAGAAAATCATGAGTATCACGCACTCTACTCTTTACAAGGCTACTTCAAAAAGTTTGTGGAAGGCGGAATCAAAAGATAACTTTATTTTGATGCAAGCAAATTTTGGAATACGCGTGTGTGAGTATGTGTATATATATATATATATATATATATATAAAGATTGATTTTTATTGGAAAGTCAGATATACAGAGAGGAGAAGAGACAAAGAGGAAGATCTTCCATCCTTTGATTCACTCCCCAAGTGAGCACAACGGCTGATGCTTTGCCAATCCAAAGCCAGGAGCCAGGAGCCCCTACCAGCTCTCCCATACGGGTCCCATATGGGTCCCCAGCTCTCCCATACGGTTGCAGGGTCTCAAGGCTTTGAGCCGTCCTGGACTGCTTTCTCAATCCATAAGCAAGGGGCTGGTTGGGAAGTGGGGCCACCGTGAATAGAACTGCCATCCACATGGAATCCTGGCGCATGCAAGGCAAGGAGTTTAACCACTAGGCTACCGTGCTGGGCACAAAATAAAATTCTTTTTTTAAGATTCCATTTTTCATTAGCTTTCTGAAGACTCCTGTATATAACTGAGCATAAGTTTATAAAAGACATTTTTCTGTATAACCATGATGTTGTGCTCACACCTCTGAGCATCGGCAATAATTCCAAAAGCTCATTAAAATGTCCTTAATCATCCTTAAATGTGACAATGTTTAAATGCCTTTTTCTTGCTCTACAAGGATCCTTCAGAGGACTGGGCTTGTGGATCGGCGAGTTCGCAGACATGGAGGGCTGTAGATTGTTCAGGAAAGCAAGTCTTTGTGGGAAGGGGTCTGTGTGGGAAGAAGGACTGCGGAGATAGAATGTGACAGGGGAGGAGTAGCCTCTGGGAGACATCCACCAACCTGACTACTGCACTTACAGGTAAAGGAGTGGGCTGAGACCAGGTGGTTCAGAGGAAGGAAACTGGAGGACATCTGGGGGCCA
The DNA here is from genome assembly GCF_017591425.1 of Ochotona curzoniae. Classification (NCBI taxonomy): domain Eukaryota; kingdom Metazoa; phylum Chordata; class Mammalia; order Lagomorpha; family Ochotonidae; genus Ochotona; species Ochotona curzoniae. Next base: position 4,903,599 of record NW_024466004.1, on the reverse strand, counting down.
AACCAATTCCCCCACCCACGTGGGAGACCTGAGCTGGGATGGTTGATACCCACCACCTCTTACTGGTACACATGAAAACCAAGGAAGGGGGGCCTATCTGGCAGGACCCGACCACAGTATCCAGCAGTGAATGTCAGGGTAGAATGTGGATCATGTTAGTTGGGCCATGACACTCACCAGAAGGTGAGAGAACTGGGCCTGGAAGCAGATTCTCTGGGGAATGGTGGCTCACCCCCATGGGACTGCCATACTAACTGGTTTGTTCAAGGTCTGGAGTGGTGGGTGGTGACAGGCTGAGCTATGCATGACCATGGAACTCACCAACACTCATGTATATGCAGTTGGAATCAGGCCAGGCTGGTCAAGGCTGTAGCACCTGCAGTTGCACTCAAGAATTGGGTGTGTGACAGACCAAGCCACAACATTCACCAGCACACAAAAAGGCTGGGACTAGGGGACAGACTGTGCCAAGTGAAGGCGTAGTACCCACTGGCACACATGAGATCTAGGTCTGGGAGTGGGCCTTGTGGCAGAACTTGGTGGGCATCAGTCCCTCTGGTGATTATGTGAGTCAGGGCTGGGTATTGGTCAGGCTGGGCAGCACTACCTCACTTATCAGCAGGTATGTGGGTTGGGTCTGTGGTTGGGGGTCCAGACCAGGTAAGGTGGTGCCAAACCATACATGTTAGCATGCATGGAAGCCAAAATGGGGTGCAGGCCTTGCTGGGCTAGGCTAGACTCTCACACCCACTGGTTTACATGAAAGCCAGGAATGGGGGCATGCTGGACAGGGTTAGGCTACAGCACCCACCAGAGAAAGCTGGGACTGGGGGTGGGCCAGGTTAGGCCAGGCTGTAGCATCTGATGACAAAGGCCAAACTGGGTGATGGGTTATGCTGGGCTGGATCAGAAAAATCACAGGCATACACAGGATCTGAGGATGGGAACAAGCCTGATCAGGGAGCTAGGGGGTGCCCCTGCTAGGCTGCAGTTCCCACTGATAAGCATGAGAGCCAGAATGGGGGTGGCAAACTGAGCTGGGCATGACTACGGTCTCTCTTGGTGTGAATGCGGACTGGGTCTGGGGTGTGCCAGACTGGGATAGGCTCCATCACCCACTGGAGCTCACAAGTGCCAGAGTGGATGTAGGGCAGGCTTGGCTAGATCTCCGCACCTGCTGAACCATGCAAGAGCTGGGTCTGGGTGTGGACCAGGCATTGCTGGGCTGTAGCACCCATCAGTAAGAGCCAGAATTAATGTGGCCCAGTTGGGCAAGGCTGATGCACCTGCTAGGACAGGAGGTAGGCCAAGTCAAACTGTGCTGAGAACCCATTGCTGTGTGTGAGATCTGCCACTGGGAGGTGATCTGATAGAGGAGCTTGGAGAACTCCCCTGTTAGGATGCAGTCCTTGTAGATGAGTGCAAGAAGCAAAGCTGGGAGCAGCTCAGACCAAGCCAGGTTACAGTACCTGCTGGCACACTTGTGGGTCAGGTCTGGGGATGGGCTAGGCTGGACTAGTTCATAGCACCCATAGGCAAATGTGAGAACCAGGATGGGGTGCAGGACAGGCCAGGTGGGGCCACAACACCAGCCAGTTGACATTAAGGCTGGGACTGGGGGCTGGCTAGGCTGGGCTGGGCTGGGCTGGGCTGGGCTGCAGCACCCTCTAGCATGAGCTGGTACTGGGGGCAGGCTGGGCCAAGCCAGGTTGCAGCACCCACTGGTGAATGCTGAGGTAAGGTGAGCCATGCCAGTGTGGGCCACAATACCTGCCAGCACACTTGAGACCCCGGGATAGGGGCAAGCCCAGTAGGGGCCTAGAGGGGCTGGGCCACTGCTCCTGCTAATGAGTGTGAGAGCTGGGGCTGGGGGCAGCCTAGGCTGAGGGCTATAAATCACAGGGCTATAAAGCCCATTGGTCCCGGCGCGGTGGCGCAAGTGGTTAAAGGTCCTCGCCTTGCACGCCCAGGATCCCATATGGGCGCCGGTTCTAATCCCGGCAGCCCCGCTTCCCTTCCAGCTCCCTGCCTGTGGCCTGGGAAAGCAGTCGAGGACGGCCCAAAGCTTTGGGAACCTGCACCCGCGTGGGAGACCCGGAAGAGGCTCCTGGCTTTGGATCGACATAGTATCGGCCCGTTGCGCTCACTTGGGGAGTGAATCATCGGACGGAAGATCTTCCTCTCTGTCTCTCCTCTCTGTATATCCGCCTTTCCAATGAAAAAATAATAATAAAAATAAATCTTTTAAAAAAAAGCCCATTGGTCTGCATGTGGGCTGGGTTAGGGTGAGAGTCAGGATGGGCTAAGCAACCATGTCCACTGGTACACCCATGAACTTGAGTAAGTGCAAGTTGGTTGGGCTTTGCCATAGCATTGGCTAATAGGTACTAGGACTGGGGACAAGTCCTGTCAGACTAGACAATAGAACTACCTAGAAAATATAAGATCTGGAGTTGGGAGTGAGCCTAGTAAGGAAACTGCAGGCACCCCTCTGATGAGTTGCAGCTCCCATGAGAACCAGAGTTGGGTAGACAGGTGGCAGCACCCACCAGCATGAGTGTGAGCTGGATAGTGGGGTCAGTTGGGTTGAGCTAGATTCCAACACCCATTGATGTACACATCAAGAGCCAAATGGGATGAGAGACAGAGCAGACCAGTCTGATATGCATACTGGCATGTACAGAAACTGGTGTTGGAGCAGGCTTGGTAAGGTTATTAGGGGTTGTTCCAACTAAGCTGCGGTTCCTGCTGGTGTGTTTAAGAGCTGAGTGTACGGCGGTCAGGTTTAGGCTGAACCTCAGAATCCACTGATTGGCACATGAGATGGGGCTGGAGACAAAACAGACCAGGTAACTGCAACCACCAGTGTGTGTAGGCTGATGTGGGTGACGGACTGAGCCAGATCCCACACTAGCTGGCACAAGCAGGAGTCAGGTTGGAGTCATCTCTGGCAAGGTTTATTTGGGGACGACCCAAACTAGATCACTGGACTCAGAACTCCAGCCATAGCGAAAATCACGGGATCTGTGGTCTAATCGTGGAGTGCATGTCAGAACTGGATATCCTCAGTTGCTGAGGCTTGTGCAATGGATGGCATATCCAGATGCTCATGGGAGACATGACAACGAGTTCATTGAGGGCTGCAGAGGACATCTAGTACCACAGAGAGCAGAACAAATTGGCAGCTCTCTTGGTCAAGCTTTGACAGTGAGTACCTGGACAAATAGAGACTGTCAGCCAATGGGCCTTGGAAGGATTTTCTCAACCTTGAAGCAACGAAATCAACAGCATCTCAGAACTATCTAAACTACTTAAGCAGTATCTTCAGAACACACTCCACATCGGGGACTCTGGATAACATCAGGTGCCTTCCCCCATTCCTGGATTCTTACCCAATTCCTGGGTACTTCCCCCATTCCTGGGTTGCTGGGATTGGCCCTCTCCCCTTCTCTCTCCATTTTCCCCAGATTCAGAAAGAAAAAAAGGAGATTGGAGGCTGTTGTCTCATCTGCTTTCCCCTGTTTCTCAACCCTCCTCACCCTAATTGGTGATCCAGATGAGCATACATCCCTCTCAACTATGTAAACATCATCAAAAATAAAATGAATTTATTAACTAAAGAAATCATTCAAAGCTACTCTGTGCTCTGCTATCCAATCATCTGGTGGTTTTTGTTGTTGTTGTTTATTATTTATCTTTATTGCAAAGTTAGATATACAGAGAGAAGAGACAGAGAGGATGATCTTCCATCCAATGCTTCACTCCCCAAGTGACCGCAACGGCCGGTGCTGTGCCGATCCGATGCCAGAAGCCAGGAAATTCCTCCAGGTCTCCCACACGGGCGCAGGGTCTCAAGGCATTGGGCTGTCCTCGACTGCTTTCCCAGGCCACAAGCAGGGAGCTGGATGGGAAGTGGAGGTGCCGGGATTAGAACCGGTGCCCACATGGGATCCCGTGCACATGCAAGGCGAGGAGTTTAACCACTATTCTATCGCGCCAGGTCCTATCCAATCATCTGATGTCTTCAGTCTTTACAGAAATAATGTTCCCCCAAAGAAAGGGGCACATGTGTCACTCCCCAGACAAGCCTATGAGTTCCATATTCCCAGCACAAACTATTAAGAAAAAATCCAAGGCAGGCATGATTGTATAGCAAATAAAGCTGGTGCTTGAGGCCCTGGCACCCCATATGGGCACTGTTTCAAGTTCTGGCTGCTCTACTTTTGGTCCAGCTCCTTGCTTATGTACTTGTCAAAGCAGTGGAAGCCTGGACTCCTGACACCCATGTGGGGGCCCCAGATGCAGCACGTGGCTCCTGATCCTAGCCCTGGCTGTTACAGCCATTTAGGGAGTGAACATGTGGATGAGAAATCTCTCTCTGCATCTCTGTGCTTCAGATAAAATATCTATTTATTTTATTTGAAAGATTTAGAGAGAGAAAGAGAAAGAAGAAAGACAGGGAAAGAAATCTTTCATCTGGTGGTTCACTCCCCAGATAACAGCAATAGCCAAAGTTGATCTGGTCCAAAGTCAGGAGCCAGGAGCTTCCTCTGGGTTCCCCTCATGGGTACAGAGGCCAAAGCGCTTGAGCCATTCTCTTCTGCTTTCCCAGGCACATTAGCAGGGAGCTGGACCATAAGGAGAGCAGCTAGGGCACAAACTGGAGTACCTAGTTGGGCAACAGCTGTTCTTGCTGTAACACATTGCAATCCAAATAGGAAAGCATGACATAAAAAGCCAGCCTGGCCTCTGCTAGGCAGAATGGCTGAAGGCCTCTCAGTGCATCCTATTCATTTGCTTGGGACTCAGCAGTTCCTTTCCAACAGATATGTTTAAGGCTTTCTTAGTTTTTTAAAAAATGTATTTATTTTTATTGGAAAGTCAGATATACAGAGAGGAGAAGAGACAGAGAGGAAGATCTTCTGTTCAATGATTCACTCTCCAAGTGACCACAATGGCCAGTGCTGCACCGATCCAAAGCCAGGAGCCTCTTTTGGGTCTCCCACACAGGTGCAGGGTCCCAGGGCTTTGGGCCATCCTCGACTGCTTTCCCCGGGCCACAAGCAGGGAGCTGGATGGAAAGCAGGGCTGCCAGGATTAGAACCAGTGCCCATATGGGATCCCGGGCGTGCAAGGCGAGGCTATCACGTCAGATCCTTTCTTAGGTTTGTTTTCTTTTCTTATCTTTCTTTCTTTCTTTTTTTTTCTTGTAAAATTTCAATGAGCTATTTCAAAATTTGTCCTGTGCTCTCAATTTTTTTTTCTTTCAGGCCATTATTTATTTGTATATTTTTTTCCCAAGGCTTTTCTGCTCTTTTCTTCATTGTTTTGTGTAGATTTAACTTTGATTTCTTTATTTGAAGGCCAAGAAGCAGACAGAGCTTGCCTGCCTGTTGGTTCACTCCCAAATGCCTTCGACAGCCAGGATTGTGCCAGTCAGAAAGCAGGAGACAGGAAGTCAACCCAGGACTCCCACGTGGGTGGCAGCAACAGAAGGACTTGAGCCATCACCTGCTGCCTCCCAGGGTGAGCAGGAAGTCGGCGCAGCAGCAGAGGCAGAACCCAAAGCCAAACACTCTCCTAAGGGATACGGTGGCCCAACTACTTCATCATCTGCTAGCCTTGATTTGCTTATGTTTTAAAGGTATAGTTATTGGGCCTGCTGGTGCAGTAGCCTAGCAGCTAAAGTCCCCACCCTGAACATGCCAGGATCCCATATGGGCATCAGTTCTAATCCCAGCGGCTCCGCTTCCCATCCAGGGAAAGCAGTCCAGGATTGCCCAAAGCCTTGGGACCCTGCACCCTAGTGGGAGACCCGAAAGAGGCTCCTGGCTCCTGGCTTCGGATTGGCTTAGCTCTGGCAGTTGTGGTTGCTTGGAGAGTGAATCAGTGGATAGAAGATGTCCCTCTCTGTCTCTTCTCCTCTCTGTATATCTGACTTTTCAATAAAAATAAGTAAATCTTTTTTTTAAAGGGTATAATTACATACAGGAAAGTAGGTATCTTTCAGTGTATCCTTCGATCACATTTAACACACACATACACCATGACACATCACCACAATCAAGTAATGGATATCTATGTCACTTAAAGATCTTCCTTGTGCCCCGTGTAAGCCCACGTCCATTTCCATCCGTCCTCCCCATCCTGTGGACCACGGCGCTTGCTGTCCCTGCAGCTTGGCTGACATTTTCTGAGTTCTTCCATGGGTGACGTCACACAGCATATACCTGCTTTGCTCAGGCTTTCTCACTCCACGGAATTAGGATGAAATGTGCTCTTGGTGTAACGACAGCAGACACTTCTGCCTTATTTCTGACCATAGAGGAGATTTTTCTATCTAAGCCTTCAGGTGCTTCTTGTCTGGCCTTGGCCCCAGGTCAACTCCTTGCACACATGCACAGATCTGGCTCAGCTGAAGACTCAAGGGTCTCTCTCTCTCTTTCTCTGTTCCCGCCTTCCTCTTCTCCCTGTGACTTTTTCCTGAAAGTTCCAGCTGCCTTGGCCTCTCAGGACCCCACCAAGCTCTGACTGAGCATTCCCCTCTCCAAGCAACAACCTGGGGGCAACGGTAGGGCTCCTGTTTGTTTCCCCGTCTCACGGGGACCAATGAATGTCACTGGAAGACGGTCAATATTTTGATCATTATTGCTTGAAATGTTTTGTTTGCTCTTTAAATGAAATTTAATTTCATTCAGGCAAAGGGCAAATCCAAGCCATCTGACTCCAGCCTGCTAGAAAGTGGAAGCCACTTTTACATACAGACTTCCGGAGAAGCGGGGCTCTCTCTTCCTGGAGCTGGTATTTGCTGACACTCATGCAGGAAGTTGGGTTCTCAGCCAGCAGCTTTCCATCTGACTCCTTGTCAGTTGGAGTCTTGACACTGTCTGTAGACAGCCGCTGGCCTGGCACCCATGGGAAGTCTTCCTTTGCCCCACTTGGGGTCCCTGTGGACTATGTCATTCCTCCTACTTCCTTTTCTTTCCTTCTTCGGGGGCGAAAACGGGATCGGCATCTCTGGGTCCTTATATGGGGCACAAAGTGATGTCTCTTGAGCGTGTACCCCACAATGCCTAACCAAGGCAGACCTGTTCAACATTTCTGGGGGTGAGGGGAGCCCAGCCACGATGGCTCAATTGGCTAATTGTCCCCTAAGTTGGTTTTTGTTTTCAAAGACAGAATTGGGACCTGGCACGATAACCTAGTAGCTAAATCTTCACTTTGCAAGTGCCAAGATCCTATATAGGTACCAATTTGTGTTCTGGATGTTCCACTTCCCATCCAGCTCCCACTTGTATACTGGGAAAGCAGTAGAGGATGGCCCCAAGCCTTGGGACCAGGGGGAGGCTCCTGGCTTTGGACTGGCTCAGCCATTTAGGGAGTGAATCATCAGATAGAAGATCTTCCTCTCTGTAAATCTCCCTTTCCAATAAAAAGAAATAAATATTTAAAAATTTTTTTTCTGTATGGAAAAGACATTCCAAATCCTTTCTTGTAGGAGTGTGTTTGTTTAGAGAAATACACCATATACCACCATTATTTATACTTTCCCTACTGTGCACACAGTATCAGAACTTCTTACTCCTATCCAGCTGTAACCTAATTCCCATTTCCCAACCCTGCCTTCCCTTTAGGCTGCTCTCCGCAGCCCTGGGGAACCACCATCAGACTCTTAAGTTGCAAGAAGTCAGCTCTGTTAGATTCTGCATCTGAAGATGCTCTGAGTGACTTCGTGCTGCTGTTGTCCCATGCTGGGTTTATTTCACTTCACCTAATGACAGGATCTGTTTCTGTGGCTGGATGATATTCCAACTAGCTTCATTTGTTCAAATCATGGTGACAGCAGTCTCTCTCTCTTTTTTTTTTTAAGATTTATTTATTTTATTGGAAAGGCGGATATACAGAGAGGAGGAAAAACAGAGGGGAAGATCTTCCATCCACTGATTCACTCCCCAAGTGGCCGCAATGGCCAATCTGAAGCCAGGAGCTTCTTTCAGGTCTCCCACATGGGTGCAGGGTCCCAAGACTTTGTGCTGTCCTCGACTGCTTTCCCAGGCCACAGGAAGGGAGCTGGATGGGAAGCAGGGCCTCCAGGATTAGAGCCGGTGCCCATGTGGGATGCTGGCACATGCAAGGTGAGGACTTCAGCCACTAGGCTACTGCTTTAGGCCCAACAGCAGCCCCTTTTTAAAAAAAAAAAAAACAATAGTAATTAAACTACATGCAAAGCATTTTTAAAAAGTTTATTTATTTTTTGAAAGCCAGATTTATAGAGAGAGAACGAAGAGTTTCCATCCACTGGTTTACTCCAAATGATCACAAGGACCAGAGCTGAGCCGGTTGAATGTGGAGCAATCAGTATGTGAACTGGCACCCAGATGGATGCCAGCACCACAAGTTGAAGCTTAACCTACTACACCAGGATGCCAGGGCTCCTGACAGCAGCTTTGTGACCTCCAGCCCTAGGCTATGGTGGCGTGATGCTAAGGCGTTGGCTTTGAAGGGACCCTCAGCATCCGTTCCCCTTTTCGGTACCAGATCCATTCTCATCTGCTGTCTTTCTGCTCCAGGCTGGAAATACCTGGTGTGGTCGTGGCTTCCTGCCCTGAAGCCGGCTGAGGCAGAAGCATGACAGAGGGTGGGCATGCCTCTCTGCATCCACCCCCTTCCCTCCACTGGGAAGATCCCCTGGTCCTCCTCAACGGGCTCCATGCTCAGAGCTGCCGTGATGACCTACAAAGCAGAGGCAGTGCCAACGCAGCCAGCCTGGCACAGCACATTTTATTAACTGCACTGACATTTTGGCTTTGGATTGAAATCTCCATGTTGAGCAGACAATTCCACTAAGAGGAACCTTCGTGAACATAATGTTCTGTCTCTGAACACTGCTCAGCCCAGGACTCAGTGTCCATCTCAGCCGCCAGTCGGCCCAGCCAGATATTACTGCCTTGTGCTATTTACAACTGCAAACGTTCAGATGCATTTAAAGGAACATCTTCTTAAAAACAAACACATTTGTCAAATGAAGGCACAAGCCACAGACTCCTCGTCTTGGGCTAGCGGGGGTGGACTTCCTCATAGTGGGCTAGCAGGAGCGGACTCTGATTCTCTCCCGGCCCACTTCCCACGGCAATCCAGTTTGCGGTTGGTGATAAGAAAAACTGATGTGTAAAAACTACCTGTAATGTTAACAGGTGAGACACAGAGACAAGTTATGGGGGAGCTTGTGGGTACTGGCCTTACAGCAAGCCCAATACTGAGCTCAGAATTGAGGGGTGAGAAAAACACGGAGAGACAGACAGGCCAGGGAATATGCAGATGGAACAGGACTGCTGCGGGCAGACACAGCCTGTGGAGGAAAAGTGCTTCCTAGGGATGCAAAATGACAGCCACTTTGCCTTCTTTAGTATCTGTGTGCATTTCACATATTATCTTTTACTTATTTATTTTGAAAAGCCTGGAGACATCACACACAGAGAGAATGAAAGACAGCATGCATTCCTAGGCACTGATTTGCTCTCCCGCTGCATCAAGGACAGGAGTCAGGAATTCCATCCAAGGCTCCCACATGAGTGGCAGGGCCCCCAAGTGCTTGAACCTTCACTTGTTGTCTCCTGGGCTGTGCTGTGGCAGGCAGCTGGAATCAGGCACAGAGCCAGGACTTAAGCTCAGGTCCTCTAGTCCGGCATGTAGCTGTCCCAAGCACCGATGAAGTCACTCTGTGAAGTGCCCACTCCTCCTCCTGATCTGAATCCTCCTAAAACCTCTTTGAGATTTCATTCTTAGCCCCATGTTCCTTATGAGGAAGTTAAGGTTTAGAGAGATGAAGAGACTTCCTCCAGGACTCTGGCAGAAACAGGATTCAATCCCCAGAGTGTGGGTCCAGAAGCATGCGTGTAAGCCTGATCCTAACGATGTTCAGGGGTGCTGTGCTGACGAAGGGGGATCAAGAGCAGCGAGGTTTTTGTTGTTTGTTTTTTCTGCTGTCCTTCAACTTTAAGGAGAAATTGAAGCTTCAAATTGTGAGCATCAACCGGGCCCGGCGCGGTGGCGCAAGTGGTTAAGGTCCTCACCTTGCACGCCCGGGATCCCATATGGGCGCTGGTTCTAATCCCGGCAGCCCCGCTTCCCATCCAGCTCCCTGCCTGTGGCCTGGGAAAGCAGTCGAGGACGGCCCAAAGCTTTGGGACCCTGCACCCACGTGGGAGACCTGGAAGAGGCTCCTGGCTTCGGATCGGCATAGTATCGGCCCGTTGCGCTCACTTGGGGAGTGAATCATCGGACGGAAGATCTTCCTCTCTGTCTCTCCTCTCTGTATATCCGCCTTTCCAATAAAAAATAATAAAAATAAATCTTTAAAAAAAAATTGTGAGCATCAATGAAGCCTAGTGCAAACCACCAGCATGGGTTTTCCTGTCCTCTATCGTATGCAGTGCCATCTGAAGAGGCAGAGAAGGAAGCCACAAGCAGGGCCCTTCTGAACCAAGGATCCTGGGGCTCTGTGCAGGCAGGCGCCCTGGAGAAAGCTGCCTTTGTTCGTAGGATTTTGCAGGCAGCTGACGCTAGGCTCCCAGACATACTGTGCAGAGTCTGACATTTGCCACATTTCCCCATTGGGAAGTTGCGTTCTGTCTTTTGACCACAGTCCACCTTCCAATGACGATAATGACCGCTTCATTAGAGAGCGAAAGAGGAGTCAGCAAGAAAAATGTTTCCCCTGCACTTGGCAGAGCTGTAAATGTCACTGCTCATTGTAAGGAAATGTTCCCTGGCCCAGGACTGATAAACCCATCTAGGCAGCCTCAGGTGAGTGCAGTGGGCCCCATGGCATGGTGTGGCATGGGAGCTGAATTGGCTCAGGGGAGAGGCTGTGAGAACTGGCTCTTCCACCAGGGATGAGCTGGGGGGAGCTGGAGAAGCCGAGGGAGAGCCAGCTTTTCTCCAGGGACTGCACTGAGATGAAGTCAGTCCACAGGAGTCCGCCCTGTCATCTGCAGACTCCCGTCAAGTGGGATGTGGTGCAAAGATGACACCTCACCAAGCTAAACAAAGATGATACCCCGCCAATCTAAACTAGACGCCCACTGTGGAAAGACCATGCCTGTATTTCCAAGGTGTTTTGGTATCTAATGCATTCATGTTTGAATCCCATTTCCCATTCCCTTTTGAAAGAGATTTATTTATTTGTATTGCTTTAGTAAGGGAGGGAAGGAGAGAAAGAGGAGAGAGAGGCCTCATGCATTAGTTCCCTCTCCGAATGCCCACAGTGACTGAGGTGGGAACTCTTTTCCCGGAGCTATCCTTGCAGGGAGTTGGAGCTCGGAGTCAAAGCCAGAGACCCAGTGCAGGCACTCTGATGTGGGAACCAGCATCCTCACTGTGAAGCCAAATGCCTGCCCTGGTGCCAGGAGCCTTGACGTTTATGCCTATGAGGGGGCTTCCAAAGCCACATAACAAGCGAAATACCATACAAAACAGATACATGGATTTCAATACTCTTGCATCAAAAACAAGTGTGGCTTTTATTTCTGCTTTCCACAACTTTTTTGAAGTTCCCTTGAATATTGTGTGTCTTGAAGAGTGTGTTTTGCTGCCTGCCCTGAGCCAGGTGCCTTGCAGGGACCTGCTGCCCTGGGCCCTGAATGCCCCACACTGGGAGCTGCAAGTCGGTGTCGTTCGCTCTGTCCCTGCAATGTCCCTGAGAAGGAAACAGGACAAGAGAGAAACTGATAGTCCTCCGCGGGTGAGCGGTGCACATCAGCTCTGGAACGGGGTCTCACTTCCCTAAGGGAATGAGAGGTGTTTGTTTTGCTTTTTGTCAAAAATAGACAGAAAGGAAGAAGAAGCGTGTGGCTATAAAGCAATAAGACAGTTTTCTAATTTGGCTCTGCAGGTGATTTGAAGCCATTGAATCTGCATATGTTTGGAGATGTCATTTTAAGAAGGGTCAAGTTCCCACGGAGGCGGCTGGGAGGGGAACAGACACCTCACTTGGCTGCCTCTGCACTGGCTTTGTTTTAAGTCCGGGGATTTCCTGGTCATGCCGCGGATGCGGTATTTCTCCAGGGTCCAGATCTTGGCACTGGCATACATCCTGGCAACCCTTTCGGCTGGCACCCTCATTCCACAGAGTTTGCATGGTGACTTGGTTCTAGACCCTTGTCTAAAATCATCCAAGTGTCTTCTCAGCCAGTCTCCTCTCCACTACCTGCCCCCCACGACCTTAACAGATAAAACTTCCTTACAGCAAGTACAAGTGATTTTTTATCTAAAAACTGATGACACAATGGTTGAGAATATGGGCATTTTAAAAATTATTCATTTAAATGGCAGCTATAGACAGAGGGAGAGAAAGGAGGAGGAACAGGAGCAGAGAATCCTCTGTCCTCTGGTTCATTCACCAAATGGCTGCAATGGCCAGCTCCAGACCAGACTAAAGCCAAGGAGCCAGGGGCATCCTCTGGGTCTCCCACATGGGTAACAGAGGCCCCAGCCATTAGCTGTATGGAAAGTAGAACAGCTCAGACTCAAGCCTGCACCCATAGGAGATGCCAGTATGGCACAGCCGCTGCTGAGTGCACAAGCCACTTTGCATGAACTTCCTGTGTGCCAGACCATAGCAGTAGATTATTTGATTGAGTCTTCCAGGAAATGTCAAGATTTAAGGATGACCAATCCCATTTCATAGATAATAAGGCTCGGAGAAGTTGGCCCACGGAGCCCAGTTTCAGAGGACTTGGGTGTTTGAACCATCAGTGCCCTGGGTTGAACAAGCCCCAGCACTGCCTCCTTTTGTGTTGGATTGTTCACCCCATTCCTCTGGGGTCCCCTAGGAGCCAAGCCCACTAATTCCCAGAACTTCCACTTACAACCTTCCACTTACAGCCACCATCTGGCCAGCTGGTCACAACCCCTCAAGAGCCTGTCCTTCCTCCCTCCTGCCTGGAGGCTGCTGAGCAGTCTCCTTGGGTCCCTGGGAACCCTGTGGAACAATGCACTGTCTGCCCAGCCCTCCAGGGCCCTGCCCCCATCCTGGACAGCTTCCTCTACTTCCCTTCCTCACCCTGGCCGCCAGCGGCGATCAGCTACAAGTGCGTCAGTCTGCTTGTTTCCTTGCTTTCCTGGCCTGGCCCAGGGGACTCTGCTGGCCACTTCTTCCCTCTGGAGGTGCTCCCAAGGGATTCTGTTCGCCACTTCTTCCCTCTGGAGGAGCTCCCAAAGTGGCCTTTGATCTTCAGAGGGGAAGGGCAACAGGAAGGTGAGGAGAGGTGTTAAGAGTGATTCTGGCTCATTCTGCCCAGTGCCAGAACAAGCACGCTGGCCGAGAAAGCCTGGAGGACTGCTGGTGGGAACGGGCAGCCCTGCCAGTCTCTCTCTGCCCTGGGGCAGGGATGTGAGGGTGGAGACTAGGCTCCTGAGGCCTTTCTCTACTTAGCTAGTGGACCACCATGCCAGGTCACCATGCCAAGTCCAATCTTCCCTCAAGGACCCAGAGCTGCAGACTGCCACTGCAGGGAGAAGGGCCTAGAATCTTCTCTTCCCTTGGTGATGCTGTGTGGGGGAGATGGCCCTGCTGCACAGTCTTATGTGTACATGGAAACTTCCATGGGATCCTGCCTGGGCCACCACCCCATTCAGGAGCTACTTAATAGGGCTTCCAAGGACTGATTAGTTCTCCACTCTGTGTTGGCACGCAAAGGTAGTGCTGGGCAGGCACCATGTAGAAAGGACCCACAAGTCGGAGGCTTGGCAGGAAGTGAAAGGCATATCCCTTGGGTTTCCTGAAGAGAATTTAATAAGGAATTGTTGTTGATTAGGAACTAGCAGTGAGCAAGGAAGAGAGGGAGAGGGGAGCAGGCATGGCTCACCTGTCTTTGCTCCTGTCCTCTCACCCCCCGTCAGCACCTCCTACCCACAGGACCCAGCTAAAAGCCAAGAAGGAGGGGAGCCTGGGAGAGACACAGAAGTCAGCCTTTGGGGCACAGGACTAAACAAAAAGGGGAGAGAATGGATCTGGTGAGCAAAGAAACCTTCTTGCTGTCAGCTAAGGGACAGTTGCTGCTTGCTGCCATATTACAAAGCTGTCTCTGGAGGACCCTAGGATTGCAACCACTGTGAGATCCACCTGTCAATCCAGTCCGGGAACCCTCAGCATTGTGCTGCTGGTGGAGCACCTTCCCTGAATCCCCAGTTATGTCTCTGAGAGGGAGAGAGCTCCTCCATTACCGATTCATCTCTCACATGGCCTGGCTGCAGCAGCCATTAGCCTGGAGCTCCATCCAGGTCTCACCACGTGGAGCTCAACATGTCCAGACACTTAGGCCATCTCCTGCTGCTTTCCCAGGTGAACTGAGTCAGAGCTGGAGTAGCTGGGACTAGAACAGGCCCTTTGATATGGTGGTGTTGCAAACCATGGCTTAACCCACTGCACCATAACACTGACCCTGAGCTACTTATTTCACTCAGTCCAAGACCCAGACAGTATGAATGAACATATGATCTCATTACCTCTCATTACCTCCCACCTGGCACTGCGTTGGTGTCTCCTGGGCATGACATTTTTATTGTGAAGTCAGTCATATGAGTATATATGCAGAGGGCCCGGCACGATAGCATAGTGGTTAAAGTCCTCGGCTTGCATGCCAGGATCCCACATGAGTGCCGGTTCTAATCCCAGCAGCCCCACTTCCCATCCAGCTCCCTGCTTGTGGCTTGGGAAAACAGTCGAGGACGGCCCAAAGCCTTGGGACCCTGCACCCGCGTGGGAGACCCGGAAGAGCTCCTGGCTCCTGGCTTTGAATCGGCTCAGCTCCAGCCACTGCGGCTGCTTGGGGAGTGAATCATCAGATGGAAGATCTTCCTCTCTGTCTCTCCTCCTCTCTGCATATCCACCTTTCTAACAAAAAATAAATAAATCTTAAAAATCCTAAATCTTAAAAAAATTATGCAGAAGTGAACATATCACATACTCACTGCTCAAGTACTATCGGCCCAAAGCCTTGATCCTGCACCCTCATGGGAGACTTGGAGGAAGTTCCTGGCTCCTGGATTCAGATTGGTGCAGCTCCAGCTGTTGCGGTCCCTTGGGGAGTGAATCAGTGCACGAAGATCTTCCTGTCTCTCTTTCTCTCTGTATATCTGACTTTCCAATAAAAAATAAATAAATGTTAAAAAAAGGATTAGGAGTTAGAAATCTTCCAAATGTGCCCTTCTAAATAAAACATCCCACAACCCCTACCCTGTATGTAACCCCTGCCCTGTATGTAACCCCTGCCCTGTATGAAACCCCTGCCCTGTATGTAACCCCTACCCTGTATGTAACCCCTACCCTGTATGTAACCCCTGCCCTGTATGTAACCCCTGCCCTGTATGTAACCCCTGCCCTGACTCCTGTGCTAATTGTTTTCTTCACGGTTTTACCACTAGGTATAAATATTTCAAAACAGCGTGTATTGAGTAGAAGCTCAGATCTACTGGGAGAGGGCAAAGTTGCTTTGTTTGATGAAGATGCAGAAGAGAGAGATGAATGGAATCCCTGGGTGGTCTGGCTTCAGCTTCACCAGGCATTTTGGCAGCCCACTTGGGAGACCCTGATGAGGCTCCTGGCTCCTGGCTTTCGTTTGGCTCGGTCCTGGCCTTTGCAACCATCTGCCAGCTGTAGGTATCTGATTAGACTGCCTTGTACCTGGGAGTTGACACGTGGGTAAAGATTGGGACTGTGGTGGGCTGGGCTGGCCTAAGCCACAACACCCAACAGTTCATGTGAGAGATGTGGGTGGAACTGACGGGGCAGCTTCAACCACTGGTATGTGCATTGGCTGGTACAGGTGACAGACCAAACCTACACTAGCTGGCACATAGAAGAGTTAAGTCTGAGGTCACTATAGGGGAAATTTCTTGGGGGATTCCCCAACTAGATGACTGGACTTAAACCCCATCCACAGGGAAAATCACAATATATGTGGACTGACCTTGAGACCATGTATCAGGACTAGACCTCCTCAGTTGCTGGTGTCTGTGCAGTGGTCAGCACACCCAGCTGCACACAGGGAACATGATGGTCAGTTCATCTAGGCCAACAGAAGATGCTGAGTACCACATCAGAGGATGGAGACCAGGGCAGGTTAGACAGCTCTCCTGGCCAAGCTTTGCAGCAAGCGTCTGGGTCTATGGATGCACACTGAGGTGGACTTGGTCAGTCAACAGACCTTGGAAAGATTTTCTCAGCCCTGGTACAATGAAGCCGACAATGCCTCCTAACTATCAAAACCACTGAAGTAGCACCCTGGAAACCCTCTTCCCCACATCACAGTCTCTAAGACGTCATCAAATGACTGTCCCCCATCCCCAGGTGCTGATGTAGTTTGACAGCAAGAAGCAGCCCCCTCCCTTTCCTTCCCTGCAGACACAGGAGAAAAAAACTCTGGTACATGTGTCCCATCTACCTTCTTTCATACCTGACCCTCCCCACCTTAATCAGAGACCCACAGGGGTGTGTATCCATCTCAACTATGTAAACAATGTTTAAAATAAAAAAGACGACACACACAGAGGTTGTCTCCATCAAACTCACCCAGGAATTCTGTCCTCAGGTTACAAAGGGCAAAATGCATCCAGAGCAGCAGGCCTGGTGGTGACAGTTCTCGATCTTGGCATACTTGGCTTCCATGTGTTTGGTAGACAGTGGTGATCACCATTCACCACCCTCTTGATCGTTCACCAATCCCTCATATTGGAGCCCTTTCCTGGTTCTTCTTTCCTTGTGCTTTCTCTCTCTCTCTTTCTCATACCAGAATAAGTTCTCAAGCAAGGGTGCATGACACAAAGAATTCAAGACTATACAACTGTAGGAATGCTCTTGCCGTATCAATTTATACTTGGACTGGGTGTAGAGAGTGTTCAATGTTTCTGTGGTATTTTGAAGGCATTCCTATGTTGTTTGCTTGCTTTGAATATAACCATTGAGAAACTGGAAGTCATTCTGTTCCCAATCCTTGGTAATCATTATGATAACTGGTAGAATTTTTTTCCCTTAGTCTTTACTAGTCTAAAATCTCTCCTTTAAAAAACTTTTATGTAGTGGTACAACACTTTAAGAAATCAACTGCAGTGCTGGCATCCCATTTAGGCACTGGTTTGAATCCCAGCTGCTCCACTTCTGATCCTGCTCCCTGCTAATGTTCCTAGGAAAGCAGTGGAAGATGACTCAAGTGTTTGCTTCCTTGCGCCCACCTTGGAGATCACACTTTGGTCTGGCTTAGCACTGACTGTTAACAACCACATGGGGAAGTGGACCAGTAGATAGAAGATCTCTCTGTGTCTCTTTCTCTTTGTAACTCTGATTTTCAAATAAATAAACAAATCGCTAAAATTTTGTACTCATTTTTTTTAAAGACACAGAGAAGAAGAGAAGCAGAGAAACAGACAGAGCTATTGCATTTTCTGGTTAGCTCCCTAGGTGCCCACAATAGGTGGCTGAAGTCCATGGGAATCATAGGTGACAGGGACACAAATCCTTGGACCAGCACCTGCTGTCTAACAAGGTACACAGCAGAGGCTGGAATTAGTAGCAGAGCTGAGCCTCAAACCCTGGCACTCTGATATGGGATGTGGCAGCCCCAGAACCATTATAACTGCTATACAAAACCTCTGTCTATGATGTGAAATTTCATAGGCTTATATACGGTTCCTAAGTTTTCCTATTTATTTCATTTATCAGCCTAGGAACTTGGCGCGTCCTTCTACTCTGTGAAATGTATTCCCCCCCTCTTTCTTCCTCTGAGAATTTCTTCCTCTCCCTCATTGTCTCTTTTTGTTTAGAATTTCCATTATTCTAACATTGGACCGTCATGGGCCTTTGTTTCCTATTGGTCTGTTTCTATAAATGGCTCGCTCTTTAAGAGAGGGGACAATGTGGAAATGTGGTGAGATTTCCTCTATGCTATCTTCCTTCTCTATTAGCACTTTACATTGTCCTCCGGTTTCTCATTTTCAAAACATTGTATGTATGTTCCTTGAATCTTCTTTTTTGTTCTCCCTATAGCATCTTGTGCTTGTTCCATAGAATTTCTCCTTTTACTTTCTCAAGAACACTCAGTATAGAATTTACTTGAAAAATTTTATTTCCCTGCAAGGTTTGTGTTTCTGCCAAAGTTTCTTTTTGTTTGTGTTTTGAGATCTTCTCCCATGCTAGAGTTTTTGCTTGGAAGTAAGACTTGAGGGCGACATTGTGGCTTAGCAGGCAAAGCAGTGCCTCTATTGCCAGTATCCTTTCTGATCACTGTTTCATTTCCTAGTTCCCCCACTTCTGTTCTAGCTCCCTCTAAAAGCCTGGGAAAAAGCAGTGAAAGATGGGGCTCAAATGCAAGGTCCCATATCACCTATATGGGAGACCCAGGAAAAGCTTAAGGCTACCATCTTTAACCTGTCCCAGTGCTGGCCACAGTGGCCAGCCAGAGAGTGGACCAGCAGATGGAAGATGTGTGTGTGTGTGTGTGTGTGTGTGTGTGTGTGTGTGTGTGTGTGTGTGGCTGGCAGCTTGTAACAAGGAAGGAGAAATGAAAACAAACACTAAATGGAAGTTCTGAGCTTCGAAGAAGGACTATCTGACAGGGCCTTTTGTTGGGAGAACACCCAATGATTGTTCTTCAGATCGTCAGATTGCCAGGAGAGATTGTCTCCCAATAACTCACCATGAGAGTTAAGGCCTACATGTTAACACAGTGGGAGCTACATATTGGAAAGGACATAAGCATTTTAACTCATTCTTCTCCAAAGCCACGTTTCTTTCTTCCTTTCTTTCGTTAAATATTTACTTATTTGAAAGGCATAGCTACACACAGAGAGAGAAAGCAAAGGCTTGGCGGGCAGGGGTTGATTTTCCAGCTACCCTTTATCTTCCTCCAGATGGTTGGAATGGCTAGGTCTAGCCAGGCTGAAGCCCAGGACCTGGAACTCCATCTGAGTGTTCCGTGTGGGTACAGGGGTCCAAGCATGTGGGCTACATTCTGCTGCTTTCCCAGGAACATTAGCAGGGAGCTAGATTGGAAATGGAGTAACCACTGGGGATCATATGGGATGCTGGGTTCACAGGCAAAAACTTGAGCCACAATGTTGAGCTATATTCCTAATGAAGGACCCAAGAATGAGGGTTGGAGGTAGGAGGGAAGGCTCACTTAGCACTCCACACTAGACTGTCGCCACGATGTTATACACCAGCATGCTGTTTCTGTAGAAGAAAACTGCATACCCAAATGATGGGGGTAGGGAATGGCAAACAAGAATTTTCTGGATGTGTCCCTCATTTACCAACAGAGACATATTCTGGAGCTTATTTGCTATCCACTAGTATCAACTTGCATGGTGGATGGTACAGTCTAAGTTGTTTTGGCTCCCAGACACAGCAGACATTTAAACTCTGAGGTCTCATGGCGATGGTTTCCCATCCAAGTACTAACCAGGCCCAACCCTGCTTAGCTACTGAGATCAGATGTGATCAGGCACGTTCAGGGTGGTATGGTTGTGGATGGCCATGGTAATGGAATGATCTTAATGGTTGGTAGGCTAAGCACGGAGGCTTGATTTAATGATGACATTTTGGGAATAGTCCTAAGCAGAGTTCTTTGGATTCCTGGGGGCTTACCTTTCAGAAGGCAAGTTTCCTAGAAGGGTTGGCTATAGAGCAGCAAGCTCCTTGTCTCTCTCTGCTCCCTGGCTCACCATAAGATCATTTCTCATATATTTAATTTTTCAATTGCATAAACAACAGCCTGGAAGAGCAAATTAAATAGGGATCAGATGGCTTTTAAACAACAGAGTTAAGATTCACATTCTAAAGTACTTGCTTTATTTATTATTCTTCATTCATTATTTATTATTATTCCTTTATTTATTAGCATTATTTTTACATAGGATACTGCATAAGCAAAGAAATTTATGCATATTATTGGTATCTTAAAAGATATATGGGCTTGGTACCATTGCTCAATTGACTAATCCTCTGTTTGCAAGTGCTGGGATCTCACTTTGGTGCTGGCTTGTGTCCCTACTGTTCCACTTCCCATCCAGCTCCCTGCTTGTGTCCTAGGAAAGCAGTAGAGGATGGGCCAAAGCCTTGGGACCCCGTACCTGTATGGGAGACTCAGAGGGGGTTCCTGGCTTTTGGCATCTAATCAGCTCGGCTCTGGCTGTTGTGGTTATTTGGGAAATGAACCAGCAGATGGAAGACATTTCTCTCTGTTTCTTCCTCTCTCTGTAAATCTGTCTTCTAAAAGAAATGAATAAATCTACAAAAAGAGAATATGCAAAATTACAAATGAATCTTTAAAAAGATAACTCAAAGCCATTAAAACCTTATAATATTCTTTCATAAAAATGCACCATGGTTAATACTAATAACTTATCATCTATTTGCCTCTCCTGATGCTTTTGTTAGGTGGGTGAAGTGCTCTTTTCACTGTGTGAAATCTGAAAGGAGTATCAGAATTGGACGAGAAGTGACAGGGATGAAGGCAGATGCCTTGGTGAAGAGTGGTGTTGTTTTAAGGGAGTTCCAATGGGTACAATTCAGAACCCTGGAGAGCTCTACATGAGTAGGCTTGAGTTACAGACTTGACAGGATATGGTTTAGAGTTCTTTAGGGTTCTACTGCTTTCCTAGAATCTGGGTTTACAAAAGACCATACACTGCTGAGATTTGGGACTGGGTCATCTTTTTGTCCCTGAAGAATTCATCCTCACCACTCTTTGGTTCAATCAGCTTCGTGGGAGCAGGTACATTTTGTCACCGCTATTCCTTTTCTCATGCTGCCCCTCAGTTGAAAATGACCAGCTAACTTCCTTTTTTAAAACAAGTCTAATACATTTTAGAGACAGACAAGAGCTCCCACCCACCAGCTCATTCCCAAAATGTTTGAAATGGCCAAGGCTGTGAGCCAGGTCCTTCACGTGGGTGAGAGGAATCCAACTGCTTGAGCCATCATCACTGCCTCCCAGGGTCTCCATTAGTAGGAAACTGGAGTCAGGATCCAGAGCTGGCAATCTAATCCAGGCCCTCTGGTGTAGAACATGAGTATCTTAAGTACTGGGCTAATTTCTACCTCTTAAACACTCATTTGTCCAAAAATTTTGCTGAGTCCCATCTACCTTCACACTCAATGATTTCTCTTTCTTCCCCTGAATCTCTCTTGGTCATTAGATATGTCACACTAGGTTATAATTATTAATCCGCTTCCCATTCATATGAGTTTCTTGAAGCATCACTGAGTTTCATGCACCTTTAATTCTGGTAGTAACTCAAAAATAACACTATAAAAATTCAACAAATGAATGTGTTCTCTCCAGGCACTAGAGGTTAGTGGAGGTAGTCCTCAAACATGAGCTATTTTGTTCCCTCACATATATTTGTTGATGTCTGGAAATAATTTTTACTATTGCAAACTCAGGAGACAGGTTGTAAAAAATGCACACAATATGGATACTTTTTCTGAAAGATTTATGTACTTGAAAGGCTATTAAAAAGAGAGACTTTCCGTCTGCCGATCACTCCCTAAATGGTCAAAATGGCTACGGCTAACCCAGGCTGAAAGCCAAGAGTCAGGAACTCCAAACTGGTTTCCCACATGAGTGGCAGGGGCCCAAGCATATAAGCCAGCTTCTGTTGCCTTTCCAGGTGCATCAGCAGGCAGTGGATCAGGAGAAGAGCAGTTTAGACTTGTACCAGCATTCAAATACAGATGCTGGTGGAGGCTTAACTCACTGCACCACAACTCCAGCCATGGCTGCTTTTTAAACATTCTACAATATACCCAACAGTCTCTGCAAAGGAGAATTATCCAGCCCAAAATGTGATTTGTGTTGAGATTGGGAAACCCTGCTTTAGAATAATGAAGTGGATTTAATCAAACTGTACTTTCCAGTTTAGGTCTTCAGGGAGCAGGAAATCCAACTGACTCATTTTGCAGACTAGAAAATTGAGATGGGTAGCTGCAAGGCCACAGTAAGAACTTACACCATGGCACTCTTTCCCCACAGTTGCCCTTGGCTGACCTTGCACTTTAGCTGCCCAGGACTCTGAAGGATGGGCACTTTAGCTGCCCAGGACTCTGAAGGATGGGGAAGAGAATGACTTACATTCTCTTACTTGTTATCCTGAGCTCAGCAGTCAGGTGTGGAGGGCAGCGATGAGTTTTTCCTGACTGGAGTAAAAAGTCTGGAGTCAGACAGACATAGCCAACTTCTCCTGACCCTAACTGCACATCAGTCTCTTTTTTTTCTTTTTGTTTTTCTGGAAAGACGCATTACAGATTCAGGGCAGAGTGAAAAGAAGAATTTTTTCAATGGCTCATTTCCGAACAAATCAAACTGCTCTGGGAAAGGAGAGATTAGCTTGTGGAAGAGTGAGTTATTTTAAACCACTCTGCATTAAAACCAATTAGGGCTCTAGAGGGCCCAGCTTGCCACAGGAGAATTCACTCTGATTGCTACAGACCACAGGGATCCAGTATAATTCTCTTTCTATCAGCAAATAAGACAGTATTTGGTTGGGGGAGCAGGGAGGAAACTAGTTCTCAAGGGAAGCCTTGAGGCAAATGGGATGGCCACCTACCTCTGCTAGGGCCTCAAGTGTGGAACATCTTGGATCCCATGACAAAAGACACAAAGCTATCCAAGAGAACCAGCCACTTCCTGGCAATCATTATGTACCCAGACTTTTCTCCTTCAGCTCTGTGCATTAGAAAAACCCTATGGTTGGGGCACAGTGCAGAGTGAATCAGCAAAAGATCGGGCAGGAAAGAGAGATCAGTGTGGCTTTCTGAATAGAATGCCTTGCAATAAATTTGGAGAATTGTCTTCAAGGGAATCTGCTGAAAGTGTTAATCATTTATTGTAAATCATAACTGTCTGGCGCATATATGATTAGGTGGGAATTATATTTGTGAGTCCACAGAGGCTCCGGAATGATACAGAGGGAGGCTGGTTTCTGCAGAAGGAGCTCAACTTATTGTGCTGAAGTTTTCTTTAGAGTAACAGCAACTCTTTCTGTCTTGGCTAATGTTGAGAATGTGGAGGGAGTACAAGACAGAAAAACAACGTGGGCAGCAGGACCCGCCAAGGAAATGATGGTCTTTCTACTACATTCATTATCCTCTGTCTCCTCCTCCTCCTCCACACACGCACACACACACCACACACACACACACCACACACACACCACACACACCACACACACACACACACACACACACACACCACACACACACCACACACACACACCACACACACACACACACACACCACACACACACACACACACACACCACACACCACACACACACACACACACACACACACACACCACACACACACACACACACACCACACACACACACCACACACACACCACACACACACACACACACCACACACACACACACACACACACACACACACACACACACACACACACACCACACACACTACGCTTTGGGAAAAGTATTTAATCAACTGAGAATTTAGATTCAAAACAATGTAGATTTGAAACTCAATCTTATCCCTTCTTCGACCTTCACATTTTTCATCCATAAGTTTGGACTAATCATGCTATTCTCCCCAGTTTATCCAGGGGTGCATGGCTCATGGAGGTACTAAATAAATTTTCTGCTATTACAGTCAGGCTTAGTCCCTGCCTGAGAAATTTTCTAAAGACAGAAGGCTTCGTCCAGAGGTTTAGTGCATTGGGTATCATGGGGAATGAGTAATAAAACCGAAGAAGAAATTTCTGTGGGTGTCCTCTTGAAAAATGCAAGGTTGAATGATTTTCCAAGCTTCTTCATATAATGTACAGTGGTTGGGCTTGAAAGTAATCAGAACTTTTGAGTTGCTCAGATCTGTATTTAAGCAGCCAAATGATGAATTTGCTACTGAGCAGGCTTGGAGAAGGTGCAGAACTTTCTGAACTTGGAACTGTCTGGGGACTTCAGATTCAAAGAGAATGTCAACCAAGAACCATCCTGCCATGTGTCCAAACAGAATAAAACACTCCACCTGAAACAAAAAGAACTTTGGTTGGTGAATCTGCTGCTGCAGTAAATACATGGTGGTCTTGGGTCTGCTAGGAGTGGAGGTACCCTTACGCAAATCTTCTTCAGAATCGCTGGGAAAATTATACAAATGTATATGGATCCGTAAGTCCTAGCCTGGAAGTTCAAGAGACTGTGGGGAAACACAGGATCTTGTTCCCTTTTGTATTGTTCAAGTGACAAGGTGATTCTGATGACCATTCAGGTTTGGCACTAGCTCAGAAGCTGCATGGCTCAGCCTCATGGGCTCCTGTTCTAAAAGTAATTCATTGAATACCAGTTTCTCTGCTCCATTTCTTTAGGTAGAGGGCTGGCCCATGCCTCTCCAACATTACATAACAAAGATTTAGAGTCTTCAGAGGCACTTGGATCAGACTCCCATTTCAGAGGCAATGGTTTTTGAATATATATCTGAGAGGTAATGCTACCTGACAATGAAGGTCACTGTCATCATCAAACTTATTTATGATATCCAAGTCCAGCATCAGGAAGTCTGACCTTCATGACCTCATCTTCCATCACTCCCCCGCCAGGCACTCAAGTATCTCCAAACACACCTTAATTTTTTTCTATTTTTTTTCACATCTTTATTCCCAATCAACACTGAGTTCAGTTTTGCTAACATGGTTAAGAGGTTAGTTTTGTAGTTAGGCTAAAATATTTTCTTCTAGGCAAGCTAGAAGTCTGGTGTGGTTGTTGGGTCAGCTTGCATCATGCCAGCCAATATCAAAAGGATGGAGAAGGAAGCTGGGTTATAACCCAACGGCACTTTCATGAGAGGCCTACAGAAAAGAATGAACTGTTGTTTCAGGGACAGCATTGTGGTGTAGTGCCATAAGCTGGGGCCTGGAATGCCAGCAATCCAAAAGGATATGGTTTGATTTCCAGCTGCTCCATTTTAGACGCAGCTCTCTGCTAATATGTCTAGGAAAGCAGTGAAAAATGATCCAAGTACTTGAGACCCTGCATGCATCTAGGAGACCTAATCAAAGCTCCTGGCTTTTGACTTTGACTTGGCCATCCTTGGTCATTGTGACCATTTGGGGAGTGAACAAGCTTATGGAATATCTGTCTCTTTCCTGTAACTCTACTTTTCAAATAAATGAATTTCACTAAAGCCTATTTAACTGAAGGCTATTTCACTAAAACCACTATTACTTTTTGATCTCTAATTAGAAATATGAAGCCATACCCAGTCAACTAGTAACCAAGCTTATATTGCAGGTGATAAGGGTTGGGCTTGAGGATATATCAGGTTCTGGAAGAGCACATCTGGGGGAACTAAATCTTACCTGGGAACAAGACCTGAGGGACTCAGTGGTGAAGGAGACACTCAGACCAAGCATGTGGGATGAATGGCCTTTAGCCTGGTGAGGAAGAAAGAAAAGAATGCTCAAAGAAAGAGTAGTGTGAGCAAAGGCACAGACATAGAACACAACCTGGGAGACGTAGGGATTTATAGTCCAGTGTTGCAAAGAGTTCAGTGTGAATGCTCAGTGGAAGCGATGAGGCTAGGGCTTGAAAATGGAGTTTATGTGGGAAAGGGAGGGGTGCAGTAGCATGAGGAATACCCCAGTTAGGACCTTCACCAAGGAACCCCCTCACCATCGAATTGTCCATGTTTTTGGCTGTTTTGGCTAAGGAAACAGGCTGAAGGCCAAACGTAAGTGCCATATGGTTTCAATTTATGATTAGCTTCCTAATGGATCTTAGATTTATAGAGGATTCAGTCTGTTGTCCCTACCAACTGGAATTCTTGTCAGCAGACAAAAATCTCCAAACAGACTATAAAAGGCTGGCTGGCTGGCGGGCCCCTCAAGAACACCTCAAAGCAGGATCAGGGATTCAGGAAATTCATTCCAAGCTCATTACGACTATGACAGAAAGAAGTTGGTTCTGATACAAACCATCCCTGGAGATTGATGGGAATCAGGAGTGACGGTGGAGACAGAAGTCACCTGTCAGCCGTTTTTGTGTGGAGACAATTTCAAATGGTTCAGACAACAGTGCCTTCTCTAGTTCAAAACCTATCAAGGCACCAATTATCCACACACATTCCAATTGGGTTAGGAAGATCTCCTTCTATGTCTTCAAAGGCCTTTGGTCATCCAATGAGTTCAGATCCTGCTGGTCTCATACTCTCAGCTGCCCACCTGACTAAGGGTCTGCAGTGAGCCAGGCACTGCCAGATAGTTCCTATCAGTTCACCTCATCCTGCTGGCCTTGAGAAGTACTACCCTGCCCTGCAGAGAGAATCAAAGTGACCAAGTGCCTTGCCCAACACAAAAGGAAAATCGAAAGCTATTTCTTTTGCAGGTTGATAAGTTACCACATGACGAATTAGGCACATGGAACCTCTCTTAAGGGGGAAAATCTTGGAACCACCTCTCCCACCTGCTTAACTCCTTCCCCAACACCTCTGTGGAGTCAGGTCTCCTGAGTTAAAGCTTCCTCTCTACTCTGCATCGCCTGGTTGAGACTTTAAAGAAGAGAAGCAGTGAAGAAATGACTTTCCAATGACGGCACAGATAATATCAGAGCTGTTGACAGGAGGGACCCATGCATTCAAAGGTACTTCAAAGCTCTTCCCAACTAAGTTCTATCCATCGTTTAAAGTCAATCAAATACCCCATCCTCCTACACAGTCTTTAGCCCACTCTCCCTCATCAAATTCGTCCTCTTCTTGGGAAGTCCCTGCTGTCTGTTCCACTGAGAAGACACTAAGCAGGAGCTTCTGGCACGATGCCTATCTCACGTTTTTGCACTATCTTCTCTCTGATCTTCCAAGGTTTTTGGACCTCAAGGATCATAATTTAGAGCTATTTTTCTTTTCCAGAATCTTGGAAATGCTCTTCAATAGAGGAAGAAGAAATGAATTCCTGGGCTTTGTAGTCAAATGGATTCAAATCCTGGACCTGAAGCCAAGCCTAACCGCTAATGCTTTTGATGGAGTTTTTCTTGGGAGCCTCCTATCTCTCTAGCCTGGAGTTTCTCTATAAAGATAAACTCTAAGGGAGTGGCACAAGGCTAAGAGACCCTGCATCATCATTTCTGTAACAGTCGAAATATTTTCTCAATGTCAGTCTCTATTCTGAAATCTTTTACAGAACCCTCATTCTTAGGTCAAAAAAACCAATGCCCATCCACCCTTAGAAACATAGTGGAGCTCACTGTTGCCATTCTGAAAGAAGTATGCTGGCTATTCTCACTGACAAAGGAAGGCCACACACACTGTGAACCACCCAGAGCCACACATGGGAACTGGTCAAATACTCCTTGTGTCCAACTTTAATCTATAAAATTCCTGCTGAAGGGGCCAGTGCAGTGACATGCAGGCCGATCCTCTACCTGCAGCGCCAACATCCAATACAGGTGCTGATTCAAGTCGTGGTTAAAACACCTCTGGTCCAGTTCCCTGCTAATGAACCTGGGAAAGCAGTGGAAGATGGCCCTGGGACCCTGGGCCCATGCGGATGATCCAGAGGAAGCTCTTAATCCTGGCTTTAGGGAGGGTAAGCTCCAACTGCTGTACCCATTTGGGGAGTGAACCAGCTCTCTTGCTGTTTCTCTCTCTGTCACTCCCTCTGTGTTTCTAACACTTTCAAGTAAAATAAACTTATATATATATATGTATATATATATATATGTTTCTCCCTCTGTCTCTTCCTCTCTCACTTCCCCTCGAACTCTTCCAAGTAAAATAAATGAATATATATATATATATAAATATATATATATTTATATATGTTTAAAACATATATATATATATATATATATATATATATGTTTTAAATCAATTTCCTTGACTTCCTTGGGGAGTCTGGGAGTGGAGCAGTAGCTGCCTGACTCACTGATCTGTGCTTTGCAACAAATACCTGCTTTTTCCCCATCACCCTAATGTCAATGACTGGCTTGCTGCACAGGCAAGTGGACCCAGTTTGGGGTTCCATAGCAATTCCTCCAACCAGTTTTGGGGGTATTTGAAAGCAGCCATGCCAGTTGCTTGCTGTGTGGTATCAATATTAGGTAATCCCTATTCAGGTGGCTTTCTGAAGGGCTGTTGAGCAAATTAAAGTATGTAGAAATTGTCAGGTGAGTAACATCACCTGGAAAACATTAGTCACTCCACAAAGGTCAGTTACTATTAGGATTCCAGCAAATATTGAGTCAGTTGGTCCTCAAGGTTTAAAAATATTTTTTTAATGTGTGAACTCAAAAGTAAAAATCTCTGTAGGAACCAAATTTAGAAAAAGCAACAGCAACAGCTGGAAGTCGGCTGGGCATTGGGCGTGAGTCACCTCGCTCGCCCTCCATCACACCCCTCTCACTGCAGACTGCAGTGATGGCTGCCCGATGCGCAGGGTGCTGCCGTGACTACCAGCCACACTGCTGCCAGTGGAGCAGAGGCACAGCCCAGGCCACAGCACGGTTCCTGCAGCTAAGTCATGCAGAACGGGCCGTTTTGCCTTTGAGCATCAGGAATGGCTACTGCTCCTAGAATGAAAGATGAGTCCTTCTGAGCCTCAAACTTAGGAAAGACAACAGAAGGTCAATGGCAAAGGGAGATGCAAGGGCTGAAACAGAAATTTCCAGGGAGCTGGTTGAACTGCCAATTCTTGTCAAGAGCCAGGAAATATGCTGCTTTGGGTGGAGGTACATGCATTTTAGTACAACATTTCATTTCTTTCCAAGGATTTTAAAGGACACAAGCTTGCCTTCCAATTTTACCTTTATGTATAACCATGAACAACATAACACCTCATCGCTTTCTTCATGTGCACTGTCAAGTGCAAAGAGATTCTTCCCCAATTTAGCTTCAGGGAGAGTTTGGAGATAGATTTTACACACAGATGATCCTAGTGGCGGATCAGCGGGCTTTGTCAGCTCATCTGACCTCAGGGAGCCACAGGAGGTGCTTCTTTGTGCCTCAGAGCTCAGCACAGTAGAACTGGCAAGTTAGGTGGGCAGGGAGTTGTCACAACTTGAGACCTTGGAAGCTGGAGGAAATTAGGGAGTAACAGAAGAGAACAGCGGCCAGGCCAGAGTGGGAAAAACAGCGAAGACTCCTGGGCTCTTGGGGAGCATGAGATGACTGTAGTTGGGGGTGCGTGGGGCATGGGAGGCACATAAAAAAGTGAAAGGCAATAATCTGACCAGCAGTAGCTGTCAGGAAAAGCAGGTGTGACTTCCGAGCCAAGTGCAGGCTGAGGAAGGGCAAGTATGAAGCAATACCTCCCATGCAAATGCAAAGCAAAACTACAAAAAATGGAAAGGGTTGTTTCCTGCCTGCAGTAATGTCCTCCCTGGGCCAGGGCCTCTTAAAATCTGCAGGAGTTGAACTCCTCCCCGGCCGAAATTATAATCCGTCCTCCGCCCTCGGATCTCTGCATTGTTAGAACAAATCTGCTGTTTGGCTAAACCTCCAGCTCCTAAGGATTAGCACTGTATCTCAGTCATCTCTGAGTCTGCAGAACGCGGCCCAGGGTTTAGTACACAGATATTTCTAAGTCTCTAGAGGACAGAATTGTAGAATGCCTGCCTCAGTCACTCTTTCTGACTTCTCCAGAGGGAGGCCAGCTTCCCAGAAGCCATCCTGGACATGCTGAGTCTGTTGAAGTCCAGTATTCCCCGAACCTCTTCCTTATTTGGCTTAAAGAAACTTACAGGTGGGGCCTGGTGCAGTAGCCTCATGACTGAAGTCTTCATCTTGCACATGCCAGGATCTAGTATGGATACTGGTTCTAATCTTGATAGCTCTGCTTCCCATCCAGCTCCCTGCTTGTGGCCTGGGAGGGCAGTCGAGGATGGCCCAAAGCCTTGGGACTCTGCACCCGCATGGAAGACCTGGAAGAGGCTCCTGGCTTCAGATCAGCTCAGCTCTGGCAGTTGTGGCCTCTTGAGGAGTGAATCATCAGATGGGAGATCTTCCTCTCTGTCTCTCCTCCTCTCTGTGTATTTGACTTTGCAATAAAATAAATATATCGAAAGAAAAGAAGAAAGAAAGAAAGAAAGAAAGAAAGAAAGAAAGAAAGAAAGAAAGAAAGAAAGAAAGAAAGAAAGAAAGAAAGAAAGAAAGAAAGAAAGAAAGAAGAAAGAAAAACAGAAAGAAATTAATTTGCAGGCACACTGTGGCCAAATGGGTAAAGCCACTGTCTGTGGTGGTGGCATCCAAGCTGGATGTCAGCCTGAGTCCCTGTTGCTCCTCTTCTCATCCAGTTCCCTGCTAAGGCACCAGGGGAAGTACCAAAAAGTGGCCCAAGTGCTTGGGCTCTTGCCACCTGTCATCTGTGTGGGAGACCCAGAGAAGTTTCTGGCTTCTGGCTCCTTGCTCCAGAACAGCCAAGCTCCAGCCCATTGTGGCCATTTGGGGAGAGAACCAGTGAATGGAAGATCCCTGTAACTCTTTCTTTCAAACAAGTACCTGCTCCTCCCTCTAGCAACCACTTCTGCCACCACCACCCCCCAAAAAGAAACCATCTCCAAATATCCCTGGCCTTGGTCCTGAGACCATGTCAGTCTAAATCTGTGCTGATAAGGCCGTGAAATACCCTCCATCCCTCTAGTGTAGCTCCCTTTCTGTAAGCAAGTTCAGGGGGCCTTGCTTAGGTCTTCCCATCCAGCTCCCCGTTAATGGTCTTCCCATCCAGCTCCCCATAGATGCCTGGGTATCTATGCCTATGTGGGAGACCTGAGGGAAGCTCCAGACTCCTGGCTTTTGCTTGTCCCAGTCTTGCCTGTTGAACCCATTTGGGAAGTTAAAAAAAATGTACGGAAGAGTCCCTTTTTTGTCTTTCCTCCTCTGTCTGTAACTTTGCCTTTCAAATCAATAAAAAGTAAATCTAAAAAAGAGAAACTAAATAATATTCCACCAATTTCGGATGAAAGTTAGTGGGTCCATTCACTTCTTGTGAAGAGTTCACTGCAATGTGTTTCACACTCAGCAGGAATGAGCTTAGGTTGCCCAGCGCAGTACCTGCTCATTAATGTACCTGTGTCACCTTCTTTTCCATGCCAGTCTCACTTCCTGCTCTTGGTTGGGATCACTTTACCAATAAGCTTCTTGCTTTCCAATCTTTATCTCAGTATCTCCTTGCAAGAAGAGCTAAGACCCATGCAAGTCCTAAGTAAGGCCCCTGGACTTGCTTGCAGAAAGGGAGCTACACTAGAGGGATGGAGGGCATTTCACAGTCTTGTCAAGATAGCTTTAGACTGATATGGTCCCAGGGCCAAGGCCAGGGATATTCGGAGATGGTTGCTTTGAAGGGGGAGGGGGTGGCAGAAAGGGGTGTTGGGGAGGGGGCAGGTACTTGTTTGAAAGAAAGAGTTACAGGGATAAGAAAAAACAGATCATCCGTTCACTGGTTCTCTCCCTAAATGGCCACAATTGGCTGGAGCTTGGCTGTTCTGGAGCAAGGAGCCAGAAGCCAGAAGCTTCTCTGGGTCTCCCACACAGATGACAGGTGGCAAGAGCCCAAGCACTTGGGCCACTTTTTGGTACTTCCCCTGGTGCCTTAGCAGGGAACTGGATGAGAAGTGAAGCAGTGGGGTATCTAACCAATGCCCATATGAGATGTTAGAGCTACAGACAGCTGTTTAGCTTGCTATAACACCATGTTGGCCCTAGAACACTAGTTCAAGCAGAGGAGAAATAACTCCCCAATGCAACTGGACTGTCTCAAGGCATTTGTTACAATTTACTTCTGCAGCCAGAGAAGGACCTCAGATGCTTGCAGGTACAAGCCACCAGAATGTAGAACCATACTGAGCTCTGAGCGGATACAGGCAACAGCACCACCACCTCATGTGATGCAGAGCACTGCACACCTGCTGCCAGTCCCGAGCTCACTGTGTCCCAAGCTTTGCTCAAATTCAGCAGCCAGATATGCAAGTATTCTGGTCTCTGGCAGGGGCTCAAAACACACTGATTGTTGTAGTACTCACAGTTCTACTACAGTACCTTGATTGGACTGTTCCAATGAGATAGAACACTCAATTTAGGTGATGCAACTTTATTGCAAGCAGACCCTAAGAATCAAGGGAAGTTTAGGATTCCTATTCCTTCTGAGCCAGTCTGCCCCAAGACATGTAAGAGTAACTCAAGGTAGATGGAGTCTCACCTGGGAATGTCTCATCTTTCAGGGCCACTGAGCAATGCTGGAAGCACTCCATTTCAGGTTTCCTGCCCACCCCCCACCAAGATTTCTTTCTTTCTTTCTTTCTTTAGAAGAGAGAGACAGAGACGGTGAGACAGCCACACACAACTTCTATCAATCTGTTGATTCACTCCAAAAGTGGTTGTAATGACCAAGGTTGAGTCAGGCTAAAGCCAGAATCTTCTTTGGGTCTCCCATGTGCAGGGACCCAAGTACTTGGGCCATCTTGTGCTGCTTTTCTAGGCACATTAGCAGAAACCAGGCCCAGAGTGGAGCAGCCAGGACTCGAACCAGCATTGCAGCATAGTGGGCTCTAACCACTACACCACAGCGTCAGTCCCACAACATATTTTGAAGTGAATTCATGAAACACACAGGGTATGTTTTCCCTGTGAGTGGTCTGAAATACCTATTGCCTTTACCCTTCTCACTCCTATGTGGCCAGTGTGGTCCTTCAGCCAGTGCTTCTCATTTGGGTGAAAATTTGCCTCCTAGAGAGCATCTGGTGGCACAATGGTACTGATCAGCCTATAAGAGAACAGAATAAGAAAAAACCAAGAAGGATCTGTACTCACATGCCAAGGGTGCCGAGCCTGAGAGACCCAGCTCCAAACGTCTCTCTCTTCAGGCCTCTCCCCTCTGGAAATTCTATGCCTTGGTGCATAAAGCATAGTGCTTGGCCTGCCAGGACAGGCCCAAAAAGAACAAAGCAGATTTGGGGTATCATTAGCCTCCTCTCTCGTTGTGACGTTGGGGTTCGTGGTAGGAGCTAAATCAACCACCAGCTGCTCCTCCTGCTCCTCTTGCCTGAACTATGGTCAGGGAAAAGCTTCAAACTCTATTCAGAACAAATGGCTCTCAAGTCAATGATTAAGAAGCAAAATCTAACATACAAAATGATAAATGCACATTGAGAAGGGGGCAACGTTCCTTAGGGTACCCTGACAATGCTTTAATCATAATAAATCAAATCAAGTTCATTTCAGCTTACTTTTTTTTTACCCTAAAGACATAATTATAGATCCTCTCTACCAAGCTTTTGTCACCAGAACCTATGATAAATTGCCTTTTCTGTTTTCATTTGAGACACCCCTAAAAATGCAGACAAAATGGACTAATACTGATTAATTTCTTAACACTTTCCAGGTAAGACTGGCCCACAATGAGTCCATTTAACTGTAGTGTCCATTTTCTTACCTTATTGAAGAAAACCCCAGATTCAAATTGTTTTATTACTGAGTCCTACTAAACATTCAAGAAGCAGTTCATTCCTAGTTTTACTCAGGTCATACTAGAAAATTAGAGGCATATTTCTACTTATGTCATGTTAGTGTAATTCTTTTTCAAAAAGCTTTATTTATTTGAAAGTTACTCCCCAAATGGCTGCAACAGCCATGCCTAAGCCAAGGCTGAAGCCAGGAGCTTCATCCAGGTACTCCCACATCCAGTTACTCCCACATCCAGGTCTCCCACATCCAGGTACTTCCACATCCAGGTACTCCCCATGTAGCAGGGGTATAAACACTTTGGCCATCCTCCACTGCTTTTCCCAGACCATTAGTAGGAAGCTGCATCAGAAACAGAACATTTGGGACACAGCCTAGTGCCCACAGGGGATGCCCGCAGTGCAGGCAGATGCCTTACCCAATACTCTACCAGTCTGGCCCAAGCTAGTCTAATTCTAAAACAAACATTTCAGGGATAACCCATGACAATAAAATGATAGAAGCATCTTATTAATTCCTTTAAAAAAATTATCAAACTGATTATATCTTTGAGTTTTGTGTTTTATAAAGTGGCTGAGTTTGTTTATTCCAGGAATGGAGAGTGGTCTAATCACAGAAAATCTATTAATGTACCTCACCACTTTTAATAGATTGCAGGAGGAAGGAGTCAGATATGGATGCACAGAGGACTTCAAAGGAAGTGTTCTTTTTGCTGGAGGAGTGAGTATGCATTAGTTAGCTTTGTTGTGCACCAACCAAACACAACATTTCAGCAATACAAAATATGCATCTATTTTCATACAGCTTAGGATAAGCCAAGGGTCAGCTATTTCAGCTGGGCTCAGTTGGACAGCTCAGCTATTAAGCTTCAGGTCTGAGGGTCAGCTGGGTGACCACAGCCCACGTGGCTCTCACCAGGCTCAGATTAGCCATTGCCATGGCAATCCATAGTCCATCTTGTGGCAATGCCGAGTACTAAGAGAGTGCATTCTACAAGACCAAGCTGCTGCTTGCATCCTTGTTGCCATTATTCCATTTGGACAAAATTAACTCGAACTGATGAGTTTAAAATTAAGGCATGCTTTTTTAACTAAAAGGATACAAGGAGGAGCATGTCATTGGGGCCAATGACTCTGAATATTCCACAGGGCCACAGAGATATTTTCTTTAACGGGGTATGCACACGCGCATTAAAGTATATGTAATCTGCACATCACCTGGACTATGGCATGGATATAATATTTCATGTTAAACATTAATTAAACTCACACATCAAGTCTGTCAGGAGCCCTCCCTATTTCCTAGTTTCATAATATTAAGCAAAGAGGAAATGAAGGTGGTTTGGCCGGAATTACTCCTCGTGACTGTCTTATGCATCTTTTTTGCTTTTTATGCTTTCAACCTCTTCCAAGAAGAACTTTAAGAGGCTTCCAAAGCCCTAGGACAAAATAAGTCTTAGCAATATAACAAAATGAAGAAATAAGAAAATG
Source organism: Ochotona curzoniae (assembly GCF_017591425.1). Taxonomy (NCBI): domain Eukaryota; kingdom Metazoa; phylum Chordata; class Mammalia; order Lagomorpha; family Ochotonidae; genus Ochotona; species Ochotona curzoniae. The sequence goes on along the minus strand of NW_024466004.1, from coordinate 4,868,651 downwards.
AAGCCTCAATGGTGTGTTAGCTTATACTGTGGTTGAGTCAAGAAACTAGACAAGCATAATGGAGAAATAAGAAAGCAAGCCAATGGAGAGCCAAGCCAGAGGTTGCCAGAGCCAGATCCAGCCGGCGAGACATCAGCGCCTGCCTGCTTCCTCACTTCCTGTTCCTCTTGGGTCCTCCGTCCACACTTCTCCACATGATCCAGGCCTTCGCCTCGGCTCCCTGGGCTCCCGGCTTCTCCTTCGCTGTGGGTCTCCTTGGGTCCCCATAAGCCCTCTGCATTCTTGTTGACTCTGGCCTAGGGGCTCACTTCCTGTGACCCAGCCCTTGCTGACCCTTTTATCCCGACACACCTTTGTCACTAACTCCTTCATGAAACTCTCCCTCTTGGAAGTGCCACGTTTTCTGCCGAGAACCTGACACCATCTCATGCCTGGATTCTGGCCCGTGTGTGGGCCATCCATCAGCTCTGACGTCTCAGGGTCCTCGCCAGCAGCCGCTGAGCCACTCTGGACGCCAACACAGGTGCCTCTCCTGTGGTTTCTCCCTGAGAGGGCACTGGGTGCAACAACTTGCTTCTCTGACAATCCAGCTCCATCCCACTCAGGCCTCACACCTCTGCACGCACACACGTTCAATGATTTCTTCTAGTCTCATGATTTTAAATACCTTACACATGCAGCGTGTCCCAGGGGCCTGACCTTACCTTGAATCTGTGTTCACCAAGTAACTGCCTTCATGTCCAACAGGCAGCATGTCCGAAATGAAACATTCGAATGTTAATCCTATGTCCCTCTCCTCAATTATCTCGTTATGGCAGAGTCCCAGCATCACAGAAGCTCCTGGTTGACCAGGGAGTGTGTGTGTGTGTGTGTGTGTGTGTGTGTGTGTGCATGGGGAGGGAGTGTAATGGAAGACATGTGTCGTCTTTATATTCCTTACTCATTCCATGGGCCTATCATGAAGATATGGTCTCATCTTCAAAACGTATTCAGAATATGACCAAGTCTCACAACCCTCCGCATGACCACTCAAGCCCAAGACCAGCCTCTCTCTCTCTCTCTTTCTCTCTCTCTCTCTCTCTCTCTCTCTCTCTCTCTCTCTCTCTCTCTCTCTCTCTCTCGGCCCTATTTGCTCCCAGCTGGCTTCCTTCTTCCACTCTTGTACACTCCCAGGGCTGCCCCTCCAGGGGCTGGTGGGAACCCTTTGAATGATCTTGCAGCACACCATCTCCTGCTGTTCAACTTCCTCCCATCACATCCTCACTCCAAGGCTTGCAAGCCTTCATGGGCTCAGCCCTCTGTGTCTTTTGGTTTCCGTCTCACATCATGCTGCCTCCCTGTGCTCTCGCGGTGGGCCAAGCACACCATGTGCAGTCTCGGGATCTTTACATCATCAATGCTTCCTTGCACCGGGCCACTCACGCACACAGGACTCCCTCCCTCAGAGCCGACCCCACCCAGCACCTCCCAGTAAGTAGCTCTGCCACTCTTACTCCCTGCCTTTCTTCTTGTGACATCCAGCTAAGTACATGGCTATGCATTTGTCAGTCTTTCCCTGACAGGATTTGCTGCGTGGGCCTCAGCATCCCCAGTGCCTAGGCCAGCATCCCTTAATTAAACAGAAGCCTCCGTTCTACTCGTCTAGTTTCTTGACTTAACCACAGCATGAGCCAACACATAATTAAGGCTTCATTTGGTGACTAGCGTTTGGCTTTTACAGTTTCTGAAGTGGTCTCTGGGTGGTAGCTGTGTAGGTGCATGCAATAAAATTCTATCAAGCTGTATAGTTAAGATTCGTGTTATTTTTAAGTTGCGCCTCCACTAAGAGCTTTTATTTATTTATTTTCCTTTTAAGGTGATTTCTAACACAGCAATAGCAGTAACTGAGATTTGTGATGTCTCTGTGGTGGCTAACCCTCTCGGAGCCACCTGCCCCCACTTGGGAGCTCACCACTGGGGTCCAGGATGAACGGCCTCCCACCCCCGCTCGCACTGAGCACGCTGTGGAGCTATCAGCCTCGGCGTGAGACGGAGTAAGGCAGGGCCTCCTTCAGAGGAGCCCGGAGCAGGCCAGGGCAACAGAGGAACCCCGGCTGAGCCTCGTGCCCACCTAGCAGGTGCAGGCGGACTGCCGGAGCGCGTCACAAAGCCCGGCCCGGCGCGCACGCGCGGCACAGCTCGGCGGCGCAGGCGCACGGCGGGGGAAGCGCGCCATGGAGCAGCGGCTGGCGGAGTTCCGGGAGTCCCGGAGACGAGCCGGGCTGGCGGCCGAGCCCAGCACCCCGAGCCGGAGCGCGGGGACCTCGGAGGCAGCTGAGACTCCCCAGGCAGCCCCGGGCTGGCTGACGCGGCTCCTGGGGTGGAAGCCGCGGGCTGCGCGCGCCCCAGGGCAGCCCGGCCTGGCTCAGGTGAGAGGACAGAGGCCTCGTTCTCCCGGAACCGGCGCCTTCCCCGGACGGACGGACGCACCCGGCGGCCGACGCTCCGCCCTGGAGCCCTGCACGTGACGGGCTCGGCCTGCCCCTTGGAGAGGTGCCCGGCGGCCGGGGGCAGCCCTGATGGGTCCCTGGAGTTGCAGACTGCGCGTGGCTTTGGGAGGAGACTTCACAGCCCAGTTGGGGCCAGCTCGCTGCCAGTGGAGGGCGAAGGGTTAGAAATGGGGGGGACAGGGGGTAGAATACACAGGTCCCCAAAGTGTGCTGCTGTCCTCTGCTGTTGTGCCCATGGTGAAGACTGGATTAGAGGACAGACACAGATGCCTCTGGCCATGTTTTATCAGATGTAAAGGAATTTAATTTGTAAAAAAAAGATTCATTTTTATTGGAAAGGCAGTTTTATAGAGAGAAGAGACAGAAAGACCTTCCATCCACTGATTAATTCTCCAAATGATGGCAACAGCTGGAGCTGAGCCGATCCGAAGCCAGGAGCTTCTTCCTGCGGGTCTCCCACGTGGGTGCAGGGTCCCAAGGCTTTGGGCCGTTCTCTACTGCTTTCCCAGGCCACAAGCTGGATGGGAAGTGGAGTAGCCAGGACACAAAGAAGCACCTGTGTGGGATACTGGCTCTTGCAAGGAGGAAGATTAGCCAATTGAACCATCACACTGGGCCTGTGATGGAATTTAATTTTGCTATCTGAGCCTTCATTTTAGTTTTCACTAGCAATAAAGAAAAAGAAGAAAGAAAGAAAAAGACAGTGGGACCTAAAACTGTCTAGTTGGCATGTGTAGGAAAACATGTCAAAGGAGAAATGACTGTCATGTCCAGAAAGTGTGATAAGAACCAAAAAGTTCTGAAAAGCTAAAGTGGGGCTAGGCCTCTGGCCTCGTGGTAAGCACGCTGGTTGGGCTGCTGGGGTCCCCTGGGGAGGGTCTGGGCTCCAGCTTCCTGCAGAGGGCCACAGACCCTGCGAGGAAGTTAGGTTCTTGCCTCTGCCATGGGATTTCTGGGGTGAGTTCACAGCTCCCCAGTCCTGCCATTGAAAGAGTGATTCAGTGGATGGCAGCTCGGTCCTATCTGCTTATCTGAAAAAAACAAAGTGCTGGAGCAGAAGCACCTTGCCCCACCTAAATGCACTTTCCTTGAGTTCCTGTCTCATTGCTCAGTCTCTGATTTGAGGGAAGCCTTGCTGACCGAGGACTGACTGCTGCTTGGAGGAATAGCCAACCAGCAGACTTCCCTCCCTGAACACCCCACAGCTGCTGGCCTGACCAAAGGGAGGGCACAGATGCACAGGTTCCCGGGGGGGGCCTAGCGATTGCTGTGTGTTCCCAGGCAGCGCCACCTGGGCTCATGGCCCTCCACTCATTCCTGGGTTTGCTTCAGTGTAAACATTCTCATTAAAAGAGGCTTTTGTCAGTTATAATGCACATCTATATGATCCTTTTTTGTGTGTGATTTTTGAATTTCTATGAAATGTAGAGTCACAGAAGGAGAGACAGAGATCTTCCATCTATTGGGGTCTCCTCTCCAAATGGGCACAAGAGGCCAGGGCTGGGTCAGGAAGATGGAACTCCGTCAGGTCTCCCCTGTGGGCAGCAAGGGTCCACTGCCTGCCCAGGCGCAGCAGCAGGGAGCTGGGTTGGAAGTGGAGCAGGTGGGACCCAAGCCGGTACTCATAGGGGATGCTTGCATCGCTGTAGGCAATGTCTTACTGTGCCACAACACCCATCCTTCCCTGATGAGCGATCTCTTTAGCGTTCTGGTTGGAGTTGCTGCTTTTCTGGATTCACTGATAACGGTCTCTCCAGGTGAAATGTTTGTACTTACCCCCTCCCTGCTTCTAGAAGCTGTCTCCTTCTCTCTTAGTATCATTCATTCAATAAAAACCCTGCAGCGTCCACCATGTCCCAGTAACTACCGCTAAAGATCCCAGGGATTGCATGGTTAAGACGCAGAGCCCTCCTGTCCTAGAATTTGCATTTCAGTGTTTGGGGTGGCAGAAGGAGAACCGAACAGCGGGTGGTAGACACTAGGAAGGGCACTGTGGTGGTGAGTTGGGGTGAGGGGCACAAAGCACTCTTCATTTTGGGTGAGCAGGGAGGGGTCTCCCAGTGGCCTGAGGGACAAGGCCCAAGGCGCCTGCGGTGACATTTTTTTGCTGAGGTTTGTGGAAGAGCCTGCCAGAGGCACCAGGGCTGGGAGGGTGGGAAGCAGCTTGGTTACTTGTGGAAGAGAAATGCCTTTTCCCCAAACCGAGCCTGTACGAGGGGACTTCTGCAAGTCGGTGGGAAAGAGACGTGCATCATGAAAACGCACGTGGCAGTGGTGGTTTTGTTTGTTTCTGCACCAAAATAGCGTTCAGTGTCACATTCCACAAACAGCTACAGATGCTGCTTTCATGGCCCAAGGCTAACCGAGTGTAGAGCCAGTTTCAGATGAGCCAGGGGCGTTTCTGTACCCTTGTCTGCTCCCTATGCCACTTTGTGCACCAGTCTCCTGCTAAGTCCACAACCCTTCTCCTGACCACCCCCAGCCCCATCGCCATAAAGACCCCCAAGAGGAGCCTTGGAGGGAGCCCATCCCAGGAGCTTACACCTGGCTCCGCCCTGCCTGTCTGCAGCTGTGTGACTTTAGGGGCATGGTCCAGCCTGGTCAGTGCTGCAACAGTAGTCCTGTCTGCCTCCCAGATCACAGGAGATGACGAAAATAATGGCTTATGAGCACTGTTGGGCTGGTTAGGGGCGGGATGGGAGGAGAACCCATGTGCGCCTTGGGGCTGAGCCCTGGAAGAGCGATCACGCCGTGGCGATCACGGCATGGCGAGCCTGGCGCCGTGGCCTCACTTGTGCTTGTTTGTGTATCCCAGGTTGCCGCTGCCACTGCTGCTGTGGCTGAGCCCCAGAGGGACACGGCCAGCCCCACACCTCTGCCTCAACCCTGGGACCACTCTCTGCTGACCAACATCACCTTCTTGAAGGTTCTCCTCTGGCTAGTCTTGCTGGGACTGTTCGTGGAACTGGAGTTCGGCCTGGTGTACTTTGTCCTGTCCCTGTTCTACTGGATGTACGTGGGGACCCGAGGCCCGGAAGAGAGGCGAGAGGGGGAGAAGAGTGCCTACTCGGTGTTTAACCCAGGCTGTGAGGCCATCCAGGGCACGCTGACCGCGGAGCAGCTGGAGCGCGATTTGCAGCTGAGACCCTCCGTGGGCAGTTAGCACGCGGCTCCACGTGGTCTTCGGAGGCCGCAGCATGGACGGCCCAGAGCGAGGACAGTGTGCAGTCAATGTGAGATGACTCAGGTGTGCACGCTGTCCCCACCTGCCACTGCTTACCTTCAACTTCTCTTGACCTTCGATGAAACTCTGAAAAGACATTCAGTGGGTCCAACACAGTTTATAAAAATTACGTCCTTGAGGAGAGGGCCCCTGGTTGTGTCGTCATTGAACACAGGACTTTTTAAGCACCACAGAGACGTTAGCAGGGATGGTGGGCTAGGTTCTTGGCACAAGGGAGAGTTCAGATGTGAGACCGAGAGAGCAGCGGTCATCGAGAGAGCAAGGCTGAATAAGGCCAGGCATCCATCGAGACAGATGGGTGCATCTTAGGGCAAACCGTGAGAGCCCAGTCCCTCAGCAAAGTGACATGATGGGATGGTCGGAAGGTCCCTGGCAGGCTGGGCGCACGGCTCAGAAAGGAGCTGAGCCAGTGGGCTAGACTCGGATGGCGCTTATAAGGGGATGGGGCTCTGCTCCATGACAAGGGGTTCACTGAGTGTGAGCTGGGATAACGTCCCCTCCTCCTGCAAGGGACTGCTGAGGCCATCAGCCTAGGTAGCCCGGTCAGCCACATAGGGCCTTCCATGGGGAAGGCTGTGAGCGTGTGACTTCCCGATGTCAGGCTGGGTAGAGGATTCTCCTGGGGAGTCTCTGAGGGGGCAGAAGGGGTGCTATGCCATTGTCTGGGCAGCACATTGCGGTGTGAAGTACCAGGCTGCTTCCAAGTCAAGCCTCTGAGCTGCTGGTACTTGGCTTTCCTTAGGCCACTCTGTCACACAGAAGAATCACTAGCTTCCTGCCTAGCAGAGATATTAAAGTGATATTAAGGGATTGTCTGTTTAAAATAGGAAGCTGTTTCAAATGATGCTTAGATGCATTAGAACTGTCACTTAACCATAGTTGTTCCCTTTAAATCCCCTGTCCCCAAAAGTGCAAGTTGCAAGGGTTTTGTGGCGGGAGATGGCGTGGGATGGGTTGGAGGGAGGAATGAAGCAGGTTTGGTTTTTTGTTAGGCTTCCTGCTTCAGTTTTTGCTTTTCTAGTCACCAATGCTGCCAAAAAACAAACAAAAACAACCTCTCAATTGTCTCCTTTGCAGAAGCAGGTTCCCGACACTGTCTTCCATTCTCCACTCAGTAAAGGAAGCTAAGAATTCAGACACGAAGTCCTGGGCGCCAGGGGCGGGGAGGGGCTGCACAGTGTCAGCAGGGACGCCGCACCTGGTGTTCAGCAGAGATTGAGCAGGGAAGATTCGGATGAGGGTAGGAGAGCTGGGAATGGAACTGGCTACCCTCTGGGGGCCCTAAAGAAAGCAGTGCCTTCATCTGTACCCCCTCCTCTCCCCCCAAGGCCCTAACACCCCCCCAACACACACACACACACACACACACACACACACACACAGCCCACCAGGAAGGATGAGGTAGGCAGTGAAGGATGGTGTCGGGTACGATGGCCAGGCCTGAGTTCAGTCCTACATCGTGCAAAAACGGCTTGAGAGTTGAGGTTCATGAATCATGAAGTACCTGTTTCTGTAGATTAGTAACTGCTCTAGTTTTAGAGCAGTTGTTTTTTTTCCAAAGATTTCAAGAAATGATTCCTTCATGAAATTTTCAACTTCAGAGTTAATTCTTGGGGTATGCAAAAAACTTTAATGTTTATGAAACATTGCTAAGTCACGGAGGTCTATGGTGGGCCAGCATGGCATAGCAAGTTAAGCTGCTGTCTGTGTTCTAGTAGCCCATATGGGTGCCAGTTCTATCCAGGGACTCTACTGCCCATCCAGCTCCCTGCTAATGGCCTGGGAAAGCAATGGAGGACAACCCAAGTGCTTGGGCCTCTGCACTCATGTGGGAGACCAGATGCAATTCCAGGCCTTTGTCTGTGTACTGGCTCAGCCCCAGCCTTTGCAGCCATCTGGAGAGTGGACCAGTGGGTGGGAGATTTTCTTTCTAACTCTGCTTTTCAATTAGATTGTTTTTAAAGTTCGTTTTCTTTTTATTTCTTTAAAACACACACACATGCATAGAGCATTCTCTCATCTGCTGGTTCACTTTCCAAAAGACTGCAGTGGCTGAGGGAGAGTCATGCCCTGAACTGGGAACCCAGAACTCCAGCTGGCTTTCTTATGGGAGTGGCAGGGACCCAAAGACTTGAGCTGCCACCTGCTGCCCCCCAGGGTTGCATAACAAACAGCTGGAATTGGAAGCAGAGTCAGGACTTGAGCCATGGCAGCCTGGTATGAGATGTGGCCATAGCAATTGGTATTCAAATGCACACCCCATGTTAAGTGTAACTTTGATTAAATGATGAGATACGATCATACAGAAAGTTCTCGAAGCGTAGAGCCCAGCTGGGAGTGGGGTGAGAGGGGACAGAACAGAATACAGACTTACAGAGAGCTAATACGTGTTTTGTTTGGGAAGAGTGGAGAGGATGTTCCTGTTGATTCCAGCTTGTGGTCACCAGCCTCACTGCACTTCAGCCCTTACTGGACAGCCTCTGCTGATCGGGAGTGTGTCCCTGGGGTCATCCAGTCGGGCAGCAATGTGTTCCTGTGTCTTCGGTCTGCACTGGATGGAACCCCAAGAAAGCTTACGAATTCGTACCAAACCTGAAACGCTGGACTGCATTAAAGGTAAGCTTTAATTTTCCGGTCTGTCCGCTTAAAGTGTTCTTCACTTCCCTGACATTTTCCCATTTTCTAAAAGCTCAGTACGAGGGAAAATCTCACCGCAGGGCTATTAGCAGCATTGTACTGAAGCATCAGTTTGCATTCTTAAAATGTGTATTCCAAGGAACAGGCTCACACTGAATGGAATGCCCACTTCCCAAATCCTACTTTGGTTGTTGCCTGCAGTCACTTCTCCCTGCTTAGGGCAGGGTCAAGTTTATTGCTGACAATTTCTGGTGGTTTTGTTTCTAAGGCAGATCCCTCAAGAATTTGGGTGCAAGAGTCAGGGACTTCTAGAAAGTTCTTCAGGTTTAATGAAAAGATGTTTGCCACCACTACCCAACCCTGCCCCCACACCTAGCGTCCTGAGTTGTGATTCTGATCCTCAAGGGCTTGGAGGCCCTGTCTCTTTTTTTTTTTTTATCCTCCTCCTCTTCTCCTCCTTTTCTTCTTTTTAAGATTTATTTATTTTTCTTGGAAAGAGAGAAAGATCCTCTATCTGCTGGCTCACTGCCCAAGTGGCTGCAACAGCAGGAGCTGAGCAGATCTGAAGCCAGGATCCAGGAGCCTCTTCTGGGCTTCCCACATGGATACAAGGTACAGGGACCCCACTGCTTTCCCAGGCCACAGGCAGGGAGCCAAATGGAAAGTGGAACATCTGGGACCTGAACTGCTGCCCGTAGGGATCCCGGCACATGCAAGACAAGAGCCTCAGCCACTAGACTGCCACATCAGGCCCGAGACCCTGTCACTTTGAAGCTAGCCTTGGCGCAGGCTGGGGTGAGTGGCACCCCTTCAATGGGTGCAGTAGTGATGGAGGTGGACAGATTGTATGTTCCCACACCTTCCTTCTGGCTGCTGTGCATCCTACCATGAGACCACCGCAGCTGCAAGAATCCAGTGATGATTCACACACTTTGACAGCTGCACTTGCATCGGGTGCTGCTGGGGCCTGGCGCCAAGCAGCTTCCTAAGGAGTCTGAGAGCAGGTTGCACCCAGGCCAGGGCAGGGAGGCCAAGAAGGATCTCACCACCAGGGGGTAGCATAGAGCTACCGCTGCACTGCGTGGGTCCCAGCAGGTCACACTGGCTAATTTAAGCCCTGTGGAGAAATCTCCAGGCTGTTTATCCGAACCTCTGATGTTGCTTTTCCAGGCGTTTTTCAAGCTAAAATTCGCAGAGGAAAGGGGTGTATAAGATGTCCTGGGAAAGGCAAAGAAAGTTCCCCTAAAGTGATTTATGAGCCTGTTCACGCTTTAAACACCCGCCCCTCCCTCGACCTGGGGAGTAACACAGCTGCTTGACCACGTGTGAGCTCTTGGGGGCAAGGAGGTGGTGAGGGTTTGGGACTTAGAGCTGGCAAAGAAAAGCAAGATCCCTGAGCCAAATAAAGTAAAATCGAAGCCTCACGTCTACTTTGATTTTGCAACGTAGGATGTGAAACCTCGGATCTCACAGCTGGGCGAGCAGAAAGGTGCCGAGTGCGAGAGCAGGTGTGTGCCTTGAGTCTGAGTTAGTTCTTGTGTTACAGACCTCCCCTGAAGGCTCCGAGGGCACGGGGAAGCTGAGCGTGGTGGGCGGGCCACTCACATGGAGTTGTGAATGTGTACCAGGCAGCGTCTCCTGCGTGAAAAAAAAAATCACTGTTTCTTAGGCAAGTCCTCTCCGGGCGTGGTGAGGCCCGCTGGCCACAGAGTGCTCTCCAAGGGCAGAGCTGACATGCAGGCTCCTGGGCTGCCTGTCCGCAGACCCAGTGGTGTCAGACAGGAGCCTCCCTGGGTGATCCCCAACACACTGAGCCACGCGTGTCCCAGTGGGAAAAACACGGCGACAGCCGGAGCCAAGCAGAGGAAGGTAGGGGGGTGTGTGTGTGTGCGTGCGCACGCGCGCACGCTGGCGCATACAAAGGGGGCAGCAGGCTTGGTCACTTTTCAAACTTCATTTGGAACCCCCAAAATGAGGCACGAGGGAGCTTTGTAACACAAGAACTAAGAGACTCGCAGGAGAAGCTTTCCTTTACAGTGTTTACATTAAAAAAATAATAATGAAACTAAGGAAAAAAAGTACGCAAATAGCCCAATCTAACGACACACACACAAACTCAGAGAACGGCATTTACTGAAAGAAACACGCTTGGCAGTTTGGTGGCATTCTGGAAAGACAGAATAAAGTATTTCGGTGTTGTGCTGACACTCATTTATTCCAGAAATCAAGAGGGATGAGGGAGTGTATGCAATGAGACTGCCCCCTCCCACTCTGCCGTATTTGCCCTTTTTTAGCGCCCTAAATGATAGTATCCTGTTGCTATCCAGCCCCTCCAACTCTCTTTTTTTCAGTTTCAGGAATTTAGGTTTTAGTTGTGGACATTGGAAAGTTTTATAAAAGGGAATAACATGACCCCATATTCATTAAAAAATAATCACCCATGGGGGTGGATTTTCTCATCACTCCTCGCCCACCTGCCCCTTTACAGAGTGCCTACCCCAGGAGGCTTTGTGCAGGTGACACTGCTCTCCGAGGAAGCCAACAGGGGAGGAAGAGGGTCATCAGCTGGGAACCGTTCAGTGGACGACTCCGAGTATGGCCCCCAAGTGAGGGCCAGAGCCCAAGGAAGGACCATCAATAACTACAGCATCAGGACGCCTTCCCGAAGGCAGCGATGGAATGCTGAACTCCCCAGACAGGCAGGTGAGGGCAAGACCAGTCAGAGGAACCCACCGGGAGGAAAGATGATGTTTATGACAACAAAGTGACGTGTGATTGAGGACCTGGACGTTAAGGGACACACGGACCTGGTGAGAGGTGTTCCAGAAAGTAACATGTCTGTACAAGGAGAGCTGCTGCCTCCTTTTTTTTTTTAAGATTTTATTTATTTATTGGAAAGTCAGATATACAGAGAGGAGGAGAGACAGAGCAAGATCTTCCGTCCAATGATTCACTCCCCAAGTGACCGCAACAGCCGATGCTATGCCAATCCGAAGCCAGGATCCAGGAACTTCTTCCGGGTCTCCCGTGCAGGTGCAGGGTCCCAAGGCTTTGGGCTGTCCTCAACTGCCTTCCCAGGCCACAAGCAGGGAGCTGGATGGAAAGTAGAGCTGCTGGGATTAGAACCAGCGCCCATGTGGGATCCTGGAGTGTGCAAGGTGAGGACTTTAGCCGCTAGGCCACGCCACCAGGCCCATGCCTTCTTTCTCACAGACATTATCGCGTGGCTAGACTGTCATCTAAGCAGCTCCATCAGTGGTAGACACTCAACTGTTGCAAGCAACCTGTGGTGGACAGTGTTGGAGGAGAGCTCCGATATACTGCTGAGTGACACTGCCCTGCCCGGGGCATTAGCTATCCTAAGCCCTGATTACACTGCCACCAGCACTGACTGCACAAGACCAATCCCTTCAGCTGTTCGCCAAGGCAGGCTTTCAGGTCAAGTGCCCGGGCTTTGCCAACCTGACAGGTGAGAAGAGAAGTGACACTTCATAGTTATAGTTTAAGTTGCTTCTATTAAGAGTAAATATCCGTCTTTAAGAGCCAGATTTTAAGTTTGTGGTGGGGCAGGTGTTTAGAGCAGGGCATAGGATACTGCTCAGGCCATCTGCCACCCTCATTGAAGGGCCCCGAGTACATCCTGGCTCCACTTCCAGTCTTATCATCCTGCTGATGGGCACCCTGGGAGGCAGCAGGAGAGGGCTCCCTGCCACCCATGGGAGACACACAGATGGAGTTCCTGGCTCCTGGCTTTGACCTGATCTCTCTCTCTCTCTCCAACTTTCCTCTCTGGTTTCTCTGCCTCCCTTTTCCCTCCCCCACTCTCTCTCACACACATATTTGTTTATGTGTATTTGCCTTTCCAAAAATGTGTGTAAAAATGGATTTTTTTTTTGCACTGTAATAAGTTTAACTGGGCTTGGCATGGTAGCCTAGCAGCAGCTAAAGTCCTCGCCTTGCACACTCCAGGATCCCACATGGGCGCCGGTTCTAATCCCAGCAGCCCTGCTTCCCATCCAGCTCCCTGCTTGTGGCCTGGGAAGGCAGTTGAGGATGGCTTAAAGCCTTGGGACCCTGCACTCATGTGGGAGACCTGAAGGAAGCTCCTGTCTCCTGGCTTTGGATTGAAGCAGCTCCCAGTGTTGCCACCGCTTGGGGAGTGAACCAATAGACAGATCTTCCTCTCTGTCTCTGCTCCTTTCTGTATATCTGACTTTCCAGTAAAAATAAAATAAATATTTCCAAAAAAATAAAATAAACTTTCCTCTGAATTTCAGTTTTCCACAGTTTAAAGTACCCTATGACTTTTTTTTTAATGCCTTTACCTTATATTGCATCATTGGGAGGGTTTTTTTTTTATTTTCTCTTTTATACAGCATTCTACCTTTTTGAAAGTATTATCATTATTTTATATGACATTTACATAGTTGATCAGGGTGGGAGGGATCATGGTTTCTAAACTTTGTATTTCTTCTTCCCATTTCTGGAAAGTTTTTAAAACTACTCATAAGTGAAAAAAGAATTGGCCCTTTTGAGTTATTGGTTTTATGTAGGTTTTGCCCAGTTTGTGCTCAAACCCACGTGTCTTATTTTTCCTGTGTGGCACTTTTTGATTACCAAATTTATTTCATGACTTCAGGGTTAATGTCAAATAGCAAAAAGTCTTTTTTCCCCATGTTTACCCGTGACTTTCACTTTCCATATTAAGGTTCTTTTTTTTAAATCTGCCCAGTGTTTACCTTGGAGTAGGGTTACATGCAGGTAGTGAGTCAGCAATGTGTATTCGGGTAACTAACCAGGTATATCAGCATCATTGATTGAATAAATGATTGCCCTGCTGACCTCCTGCTCACGTGAAAGCCATCTGTTTCATGCACTGCACTTCCTGCGTGTGTGTATCTGTTTGGGACTTTTTGTTTACTGACCCGTCAGCCTTCATGTCTAGTACTTCGCTTTTATTATTAAAGTGTAATAGCATGTTTTTCGTCTGAATGGGCTAGTTTTTATTTTATCACTCTCCTCTTAGTTTTATTTTTAAATGTGGATTTATTTTATCTATATGAACTTCAGTTTTAGGAAAACCAGATCCTCTAAATTTCCATTCAAATTTTTTATGATCTCACATTCCATTTCTAAATAACTTCAAGAAAATGAGCATCCTTAAGTGTCTGACTGCTGAAGAACCAGCTCTGTCTACCACTTGTTAAACCTCTTATTGCCATTCAGTTACATTTCAACGCTGCCTCGTATGGATTCTGCTAGTGTCTGTTGACCCATTTTTCTATTCATGTAAATGAGGTCTTCTGTAATTTCTTCCAACTAGTAATGTGTGTGTGCGCGTGCACGCAAAAACTATTGATTTTAGGATAGCAATTTTGTTCCACTCCTTTACAGAGTTCTCTTAATAATCATAATGGTTTTTCTGTTGATTTTCCACCAAGGTAATTATTAGTCCCTTTTCAAATCATGTAAAATGTGGTTCCTCTTTGCTCAGTTTTTATACACCTTGTTTTCTGATTTTGTTGGCAGGAACAGCAGAGAGAAAGTGAAATCAGACTAGCATTCGGTGCCGTGTTGCTTGTTCTTGACTTGAACGAGTCATTCCTTTCCCAGTAAGCTTGATGCTGGCTTTGGGTAAGTGGGTGGAAGGAGGGCAAAGAAAAGCTGGCCAGGCCAATGCAAACTGCTGTGTGAAGGAACTCTCCACCTGCACTTCTGCTATTTAAAGCCCCTTTTCCCTTAAATGAACAATGGAAGTCAAATTTCACAAAATGCCCCTTTCATGTGGTAGAGATTCATGGAGCAAATTTTTCTCTTTGCTCAATTAAAATACCAATTTACTCATGTTGTCCCATTCTTTGGTTTCTGGAACAAACCACTCTTGTGGCGATTATTTTATTTTTTTTTTAATGTATTGATAGATTCAGTCACATGTTAAAATAAATGATTTTTGTAAGATTATAGGATGAGGGGGTGTCTTCAAAACATTTTGAAAACACTACTCATGGATTTCAGAATCTTTTGCACCAAAATAATCTTATTTTTTAAAATATATTTGAGGGTCCAGCGCGAGAGCATAGCGGTTAAAGTCCTCTCCTTGAATGCACCGGGATCCCATATGGTCGCTGGTTCTAATCCCAGCAGCCCTGCTTCCCATCCAGCTCCCTGCTTGTGGCCTGGGACAGCAGTCGAGGACAGCTCAAAGTCTTGGGACCCTGCACCTGCGTGGGAGACCCAGAAGAGCTCCTGGCTCCTGGCTTTGGATTGGCTCAGCTCCAGTCGTTGCGTTCACTTGGGGAGTGAACCATTAGATGGAAGATCTTCCTCTCTGTCTCTTCTCCTCTCTCTATATCTGCCTTTCTAATAAAAATAAATAAATAAACCTTAAAAATGTATTTTTTAAAAAGATTTATTTATTTATTGGAAAGTCAGATATACAGAGAGGAGGAGAGACAGAGAGGAAGATCTTCTGTCTGATGATTCACTCCCCAACTGACCGCAACAGCCGATGCTGTGCCGATCCGAAGCCAGGATCCAGGAACTTCTTCCAGGTCTCCCCACGGGTGCAGGGTCCCAAGGCTTTGGGCCATCCTCGACTGCTTTCCCAGGCCACAAGTAGGGAGCTGGATGGAAAATGGAGCTGCTGGGATTAGAACCAATGCCCATATGGGATCCTGGCACGTTCAAGGCGAGGACTTTAGCCATTAGGCCACACCGCCGGGCCCTAAAAAAAATGTATTTGAAAGATAGACAGGCATCCACTGATTCGGTAATAAAATGCCAGCAGCTGGGACGAGGTCAAGGTGATGTCAGCAGCTAAGAATTCCATATGAGCCATCCTCCACTGCTTTCTCAGGCACGTTATCCAGCAGCTGGATTAGAAGTACAACAGCTGGAAGTTGAACCAGCTCTCCAGTTTGGGCAGACAGTGTCACGGGCAGTGGCTCAACCTGCTGGGCTATAATACCAGCATCCTAAACTTATCCCATGTTTTTCAACAGATTTGTTGAAGTCCTCTCAGATTTTTTTTTTTCCTTTTGGAAGCCATTTTAAAATTTGGAAACACATAAAAATCCTATGTTTAGATCATCACTGGGATTGTTATCCTCAAGATGTTTCTAGTTTGTTGCGTGTTGTCTGAATTCATCTTTATCTGCGGTCGGGCTGGGAAGCCGCACTTACTTTGCTCTCATTTACCTCAATATTTTTGTTTTCAGCCCAAGTTGTTTGCATTAAATGTGCTGCATTTCCCTGTAAACTCCATCCTGAACATGTGTTTGTGTTAACACGAGAGTTTGGCTCATGTATATTCATCAAAGGCTTGTTTATGCTGTCACATTCTATGTCATACTCTCAGTTTAGGGGTCTCTGGGTCTTTTTCACCCCACTCCCATCCCCCGTCTTTTGAGAATTTGAAT
Organism: Ochotona curzoniae; assembly: GCF_017591425.1. Classification (NCBI taxonomy): domain Eukaryota; kingdom Metazoa; phylum Chordata; class Mammalia; order Lagomorpha; family Ochotonidae; genus Ochotona; species Ochotona curzoniae. The sequence continues at coordinate 4,852,863 of NW_024466004.1, read as the reverse complement.
AGTTTATATTTCGCTTCTGGAGTTGTCCACTTTCTATCCATAATGTAATCCTTCATGTTTCGGCAGTGTTTCTAATACCCTGTAAAAAATGCAAAGGTGGGTAGGGGATGGGCACAGCTCCTGTTTTGACCTTAGCTTCCTGCTAATGGCAGCAAATGATGACCTCTGTGCTTGGGTCACCCATGTGGGGACATGGACTGAGGTCTGACCTCCTGGCTGGAGCCTGGCCATATGCCACCATATCTGTTGCTGGCATTTGGAAAGTAAACTGGTAGATGGAAGGACTGTGTATTTCCCTGCCTCCCCCAAAATAAGAAAGAAACGAGTAAATAAAAAAATTGATCATAGGAAGTTGGTGTTTCTAATTTCTCTTTACTTTTCTCCATCCAACAAGATTCAACTCTGTTGACTGACGACGTATTTAAATATGATTACAACCTAACACATGATTTATCAGCCTTAAATGATGTATTTCGACCTGTGGCTATAAAAGATGATGAAATCAACATGCCTTTATTACCTTAGACTTCCTATCCCATTATCTTTCCTTGTTTTATTAGTTGTATCATTATTATGTTGTTAAGGTTTATAATATCCACATTCTGCTCTTAAACTACATCTCTATAAGTTGTATTAGTCTTAGTCGTATTTGTAACTGATTTTTTTCACTCAATGATGAACAATCCTTATTTTATTCTTCTATGATATTGATTTTTTAAAAAGAATTTCCTTCTGTGTCTGCAAGCCAAAGTTGTAGAAAGAAAAGGAGAAAAGGATACACACACACACACACACACACACACACACACACACACACACACATATTGTTCAGCCACTAGTTCATTCCCCAAATGGTTGGGGCTGGACTAAGCTGAAGCCAGGAGCTAGAACTCTGTCTGGGTCTCCCATATGGGTAGCAGAGGCCACTGCTTTCCTAGGCACATTGCAGAGAGCTGGATTAGTAGAATAGCCAGGATTTAAACTAATGCTTATATGAGATGTTGATGTTGCATTGGCATCTTAACTTGCTGCACTGTACTGGCCCCTTGTACAACACTGATTTAAAAAAAATATATTAATTTTTATTGCCAAGTCAGATATATAGAGAGAGGAGGGAGAGGAGAAGAGACAGAGAGGAAGATCTTCTGTCCAATGATTCATTCCCCAACGGCTGGCACTGTGCCAATCCGAAGCCAGGAGCCTGGAGCCCTTCTGGGTCTCCCATTCAGGTGCAGAGTCCCAAGGCTTTGGGCCATCCTTGACTGCTTTCCCAGGCCACAAGCAGGGAGCTGGATGGGAAGCAGGGCTGCCAGGATTAGAACCAGCTCTCATATGGGATCCCAGGCGTGTTCAAGGTGAAGACTTTAGCCACTAGGCCACCACACTGGGCCCACAACATTGATTTTTGATAGCAGAAAAAAATATGCCTATGTGGATAAATGAGCTAGCATCTGTTAGTCAATCTGCAATTATTAAATATTTAACTTGTATCCAGTTTTCATTGGTATGAATGCTCTAAACCAGGCTAACCTCCTGGAAATTGAAAACTCTATATTAAGTGCTTGAGAAGGAGTGGTTTAGATGTGGTCTCACATTTTAGTGGCCACATATCCCAGGGATCTTGGTACAGTGCAGATTCTGATGTAGGTCTGGCTCAGGGCCCAAGTTCGCTCATTTCCAACATGTTCCAGGAGGTGCCAATGCTGTTGGTCTTTGGACCTCGTTCTGGGTAACCAGGCTTTCCATTTCATTTCTGGGGCATTTTTTATCTGAATTTTTTTTAAAAAGTAATGCTTAAAAACATAGTCTGGGGTGGTAATCTCATTGTGTACTATGACCCACCTAACCCTAACCATTGTTGGTTCAAAGTCATTTGAGGTGATCAGTGGTCATCTGTAAATGTTCAGTGTGTACTTTTGACTGTGCACCTGCAGGGTCACCCTTGCGGTATTCACCTCCTGGGGCTGCTGTGGATGTGTCCCCGGAGGCCTGTCATGTACATCCCCCATCTCAGGGGAAACCTCGGAGCAACATGGGAGCCAGACACCAAACAGAAGTCAGCTTGGTGGCTTTGGGACAAGAATCCTTTGAACCACAGTTTGGAAATAACACCTGTACCCCCAGCCCTTGGGCGCATGGTGCAGTTTGCAGGGTGTGTGGTAGCTTAGATGGTTTCACCTTCCCACTCACTCAGAGACCTGGTTCCTGGTCCCCTCCCCAGGTCATGCATCCAAGGTCACTCCCAGGCCACACAGGCTAGCACCCACACCCAGCCCACGCATCTCCATGTCCACCCCCTGCCCTGCCTGCCTCCTGTGGGAAATACTTCATTTCCCTGCCTCACTGATAATGGCGTCCCTGCCGTACTAACTCCTGGGGATAAGCAGATGTGTTTGTCTTCCTCGGCTTTTGGTGATTACAGCTCACATGCCAGAGAGTTGCTGCTGGCAAGGGGAGGAGCTATATCTGTGCTGTTGGCTTTGGAGGTTTGCAGCCCAAGCTCGGGAGGGCAGAGTCTGGCAGTGGCAGAGTGTGTGTGTCATTCCATGGAAGCTCCCTGGAACTTGGCTTATATGAGCAACCCTCTTGAGAAAACTGACTTCCAAGGTCACAGCCTCCTAGTGCCCCAAGCACCCCCCACTGAGCCCACCTCCCAATGACCATCATTGAGTGAAGTCCCCGCCCTCTTTGGAACCCATTGTTTCTGACTTTGGAGTTTAAGTGTTGGCACGAGTTAGGGAGCACCATCACGTTGAATTCCTATCAGTGAGGCAGGCAGAGCATCTCTGACGCAGTGTAGCAGTTCATTTACAGTGGGCCATCCCAAGGGACAGAAATAGCCTTGTGATTGTGAGTTTGTTTTAATCACATTCCTTCTAATGACTTCCCTCCGGAGATTTAGATTGAACTTGGCCGTGCCAAACCCGCTGGGATATGGCCCAGGGTGAGAGGGGAGAACTGCTTTGCTCCAGAGGCTCGTCAGTGGGGGGAAAAAGCCACAACTTCGGCTCTTCTCAGGGTTTATAGCAGATTCTGACACTATCTGTCAACTTCAGAGAACTATGTCTGGAGAGATAAGCATTCCCTACACAACTGGAATGTTTCCTGGAAACAGCAGAAAAAGCCTCACAACCTCATGAACGTCTGGCCAGTTAGTGGGAGTAGGGGAACCGGGCAAGACATTTCTTAAGATCGTGATCAAATGAGATGTTCAGGCTAGGATCTGCTGGTTGTGGAGGGTGTAGCCCCAAGGAGCGAGGAAGGTCAGATTCTGAAGTCCCATTGGGTTTCTCTGACCTCACAGCTGCAGTCTTTGGCAGTCCTCAGCCGTGCACCCTTGTGAGTGCAGGGGAAGAAAGTGGTTCTCCATGGGTGGGGGTGCTGAGGCCAAGGGAGTGTGAACCCCACATGTTATTAGGGAGGCGGCTTCAACTTGGAGGCAATCACTGGGGATGGGCAGGCTTGGTGCTCTTGGGGGGGGGTTCAGCACCACAGATGCATGGCCTCTGCCTTTCCCACTCAGGGAGGGACAATGTGACTCAGCCGGAGTCCTAGGGGCAAGAGACCCCTCCTGCCAGCAGACGGTCTGTGTCTGAAAAGCAGGCAAATGAGTGCATGGCAGCTGCCGCAGGAGCCGAGCCTGTGCCTCGGTGGATGTGGCACCACAGAGCTTCGGTTGGCTTCATCATGACCAATTTCTACAAGTTGGTATTTGCATAAATATCTTAGGTACCAGTGATATTACAGATGTTTCCCTTGATAGCCAAGGATACCTGAATGCAATATCATTCTTACTGTAGTGTGGTTATCTTACGTAATTGTGTGTACACAGGTATTGTGTCTTTTCCACTGGAGCATTCTGCATGATGCCTCGTGAGAGGACACTGAGATGAACTGCATTTGTCTGGCTGGTGTCTCTTACAGTGTGGTTCTCTGGTCTCCACTTAAAGGATTTGAAAGATGGAAAACCTTCAGGGGTGCTTGCTTCATTGCCAATTGACACCTCATTGCTGGGTCCCAGTATGCTTTATTAAACCCCTAAATTCGATTTTCTGGGGATTTGAAGGATGCAGTGCTTTCTGGGAACTCCAGGTCTGGAGGTAAAACCACCTGTTCCTTTTAGCCAGAAAGACCCGTGTGGAAGACTGAGCATACGCAAAAGGTAGAGCAGCAGTGGTTGCTGTAGTGTCGTGGGGCTGTAGTCACGTTTGCAAGTGCTGGCTGGGTTTCTAATGTCACCTTCAGTCTCTGGGAGGAAAGTTTTCTGTGAACTGCTCAAGTCCTTGTTCTTTCCCTCTGGAGCTTAGGAAAGTTCAAAACAAAACAAAACCAGCCTCTCCTTTGGGGGCTGCCAGTTTGCCCCCTGCCTCAGGCCAATTCTACTCCTGGCGAGGGTCACCTCCATGTTTGTGAGCTCTCCATATCGATTCTCTCCCTGGTTGGAAGTTGTACCACAGCCGTCTGTTGACCCCATGTGAGGGAGGGAGGGCTGTGGTGTCCGTGGGGGGAGAAAAATACCACAGAAGCTCTGTTGGATTGATTTAAGGCTGTGGATCTTTTTCTCTTGCTGGAATCGCCATGTTAGTGAACCTGAGCATCCCTGCAAAGAGGAGGAATCCATCATCGCTTGGGGTTAGAGAACTCCGCGGAGAAAGCGCTCAGCTTGATAACACCATTGACCAGAGACGGGCTGCTCCTAACCTGGTTCACTGTCGCTCACCCTGTTACTGTTTTGTTTGTTGTTTGTTGTTTTTTCTTTTCCGCACCTTACAGCAGCCTCCTGCCTTTTATTGCTGCTCTTTTTCATGTTTAAACAGCCTGTGGTTTTTCTTCTTTTTCTTTTTATGTACATTCTGACCTCTTCCTCATCTCTTCTCCACCCACCCTTCCTACCTTTGGGCACACTCAATTTTTGCTCCTTACATGTGTCGCCAGACAGCTCGCCCATCCATCTCCTGTCTTCTACAACCCCCTGGCTGCTTTGTCACCATTGCCAGTCCCTTGTACTAGCTCCGCCTCTCCCCACCACACACACACACACACACACACACACACACACACACACACACACACACTATTACTGATCAGCAAAACCCATTGCTTTTAGTGTTTGCTGTGTGTGTTGCAGAGCACGTTTTGGGGACCAAGCAGGAAAGGAGGGAGAAAGGAAAGCAAGAACAGAGAGACTGAAAGAGCCTGAACTGCACCCAGTCCCTGAGAGTGAGAGGAGCAGGCATAGACTGTGACTCTCCATTCATTCTCCTCTCCCAGGGCACAGCTGCTGGCCTGGCTGGTAGCTTTATACTGCATGTGAACAGGAAACAAGAGGCCAGGATTCCTCCTGCACCTCCCTTCAGGGCTGGGACCCTCAGCAGAGCAGAGTGGGCTGGTGCTCAGTTCTCTGAAGTCAACCTGCAATCTTGGACAAAGAGAATGCAGTCCTACTATACTCGTGCCTGCCTAGGAATGTGATGGTCTTTAACTGGTTTGGGCAGGTGTTTTCCTGGGGAACCAGAGGAGGGAGAAAAGGAACCATTTAGGTTTTGCTGAGTAGCATAGGATGGACACAGTAAGGTGAGCATAACCACAGAGGAGTGAAGGAAGTGGGAAGCAAGGCTGGTGCTGAGGTCCTCAGACAGATACCCTGCTGATCTCGGAAGTCGGCCAAGTGTGTCCCTTGCTTCCTCAGTAAGAACTGCTGTTGGGAAAAGGACATTTACTCCAGTGCATCTGAAAACCAGGGTGCTGCAAGAGGCTTTCCTGTAAGACATTGATCTTCAAACAGGAATAACTGAAACGACAGAGGAATGAGGGAGAACCTGAAATTCCTTTGGGCTTCCTTAAGAGTGAGTTGCCAGGTCTAGAGAGCGAGCAATTATTTGAATTGGAGAAAAAGTTCATTTTTTCTGGAGATGGATCTCTCCACAGCAGCTCCATTCAAATGCTCTGGCTGCTTCACAAACAAGGCTCGAGCTTTTATGACTTTTTTTGGAAAAAAAAAATGGATTTAATGGACTGAGTTCATTTAGATGGAGGAGATCAAATGAATGAGTAGAATTAGAATACACATCCATTTGGCCATCAGTCATTGTTGAAGCCACTCGACCACCCAACTTCTCTAATTAAATGACATTGCAGTGCCCACATAAAGGCTCTGGTGGATAAATTAATACTTGGTGAGTGCTTTGAAGATGAAAATCATGCGATGAGTAATGAGCTCAGGGTTTTTTCCTTGAGCTGGAAACAACATCCTTTATGTTTTCCCTCTGCACCATGAGTCACCTGGGTGACACTGCAGAGAACCTCGCTTCCTATGGGGAAGAGAAAGAGAGAGAGACAGAGAGAGCAGTGAGTGAGCCTTCGGTTTGACTTACAAGGCATGCTGGGGGAAGAGACTGCATCCAGTCCCAGCTGCACGAAGAGTTATACACCACGCACATTTGTTGCCTACAGATGCAGGTCCTATGTTACATGGATTTGTACATTAAGAGCTGGCATGAAATGACTGTGTTTAAACATTCATGAACAGCAAATATCCCCCAAGAGTGCAGCCACCGGAAGCCTAGCTTGGTCCTTCATGAGAGCCTCGTCCTCCTCTCTTTTGCCACGCTCTCTATATCAAAGCCCAAACAAGCAGGCAGACAAGGAGGTTTCATTGCTTTGAGGATGTGATGGCTGAGTGGCTAGAGCTTAGAAAGGACTGCAGTAGAGTGTGAACTGTTTGGCAAGACCCAGCCCTGTCTGTCTGGGACACTATCTACCCTCTTCCCGACGGCTCCACTGGCCCACCCACAAGGCCAAGGATTGTACTTGCTGTGTGTCCAAACCAAGGGGAGGGAGTCCTTCCCTCACCACAACCAAACAACCTCATTTGTGTATGCTTTTTCTTCTCCCAGATTGCTGTGACACCACGATAATTAGTCATGCTAGACTCTCCAGGTTGACTAATTACAAAGAATTTGACAGGCCCCACTGGAAAGGTTGCATAACCCCGACGTTAAGTTAGGATCCAAGCCATTTGCCAAGCCCACAGCTCACTGTGCCAAAGCGTGGGACAGGACATATTTCCAGCCCTGGCAGCGGGCCTCCCTCTCAGCTGCACCCCTAAATTGGTCACAGTTGAGAGAATGGCATTCACAGAATGGCTGGCAGGGTCACCTCTCGCTGAGACAGTGGGGGATGAGAGCAACATCAGAAGACAGTGCAGCCACTGCTAGATGCAGTCCTGAAAAACAGTGGCTGCAGGGGCTGAGTGCTCTCTGAGAGATGCAGACACAGACAAGACCAAGAGGTTCACAGATCTGCTTCCTACCAGTGTGTATCCATGGACAGAGCAGAAGAAAGCCTAGATACTGTAGACACACTGGCATTAAGTATCTGAAATTCTTCTGCCTCCTGGCACTTCCTCTGCCAAGCCTCCAGAGCTGGGCTGGGCCAGCAAGGAGCAGTCTAAGGGCATGGGCATGTCATGGGCAGAAGCTACTCACATCAGGCTATTTGCTTTCACAAGGCAACTCATTCAGGCCACACACAAAAAAAATTAAGTTACAGTCAATACTAATTTGGTTTCTGTTGAACATTTAGCATGCCATTCACATAGCCACCTTAGCTGAAGTCTACATATTTGAAGACTTTCATAAGAGTTTGCCTCCTAGGAGCCAAAGGCAGGATTAGCACTGTAGATCAGAATCAATTCAGCCCTGAGAAAATAAACCTGTGGAGTATATATCGCCATCCCCGGGCACGCCACAGGCATTAGCAGTAATAGGAGCTCTGCCTGTGCATGGAGAGGAAATATCTGCCATGGAGACAACCCCTCCCTCACTGTGGCCTGCGTGGTCGGCACTGTCACCTTCCCAGAGATGCCTTATCTCCTAACTTCATTCAGATATGCACAGGATGAGCACGCACACGCACACACACAGGTGCACACTTGGTGTTTGTTGTCTTGTGGAAGAAGCAAACAGGAGGGAAAGAGAAAGGGAGGCTGCCTTCCACGAGCAGCTAAGGCACGGCTGACACGGGCATGGGCGACTCGGGGCTCAGAGCACAGACGTGAACGGACTCCATCTGCTCTCCCTGACCGCTCGTGCCAGGCTGCAGCTGCCCAGTTGGTCAGTCTTCTCCAAATTCAGGCCACACTCATGAGGCAAAGGAGGGTTTCCAAGACCTTTGATTAGGCCACTCTGTGGCTAGCAGGATAGCCTTTCAAACAATCAAGCCAGCCCATTGAGAGAGCACTAGATTTGCTCTCCAAAACAGCTCAAAGGTTGCTTTGATGCATATGCGTGTTCTGAGGCATTCTGCTTCTTCATTCTGAGACGGATATGAATGAAACACTAGAGTAGGAGTAGAAGAGTGTGTCCTTCCCCTCCCCTCCCCTGAGTAAATTACCAAGGAGATGGCACTCTCGCCATCTGACACCGTATGCCTGTACAGCGGCTTCCTCTCGGCTGGAAACCCCAGAGGACGCGGCCGGCTTTGACTTAATGACCGTGCATCCCTTTTTGTGTTCCTTCCCAGAGCCTCCGTAGACTGGGTGGAGGAGCAGGGGCTGACCCAGCTCAGCCACTGCCTGACTCAGTATCCTCAGAGAACACAAACCATAGACCTCACTTCTGAGGGTCAGGCCAGGAGACGCCCAAGGCCTTTCTCTAACTGGAGTCTTTCTCATAAAGTGGTCTTTGGCACAAAGTACATAGAAGCAATCCAAAGTCATGCCTATAACCCAAAAAGTCATTTTAAATGGAAGGCAACTTGACAGGGTGAGAGTTTTGTGTCAGCTGTGATGCATCTGCTCCCAAAGACAGAACTGACAAGGATCAGTCTCCAGGATCTAAGCCCCTGATAACAAGTGGCACGGAGCTGGCCAGAGTGCTGAACTCGGCCTCTGTAAGAGCCATCAGACCTTTCTGGCTGCACAGCTCACACAAAGTGCCTGGGCAGCAAAAGTATTCCTAGGGCAGAGGCAGCCAAGACAGGGATCTCAGCAAGCTCCAGACTTACTTACACGGCGGTAGGCATGTAAACAGTGTGTGGAATCTCAGAGTACATTGTATTCGATGGTTCCTGACCTTCTGGAACTATATTTGGATCTGGCAAGTTTGGGAAAAGCTAGGGGCAATGCAGTGCCATTCAAATGAATATTAATAGTACAGAGCCTTGGAGCAAAGTGAAGATTGCTTCAGTTCAGTTTGTGGCATCTGCGAAAGGGAAAGTGGCTTAGCCTTCAAAGGAAGGGCTTGGGTTGTCAAGCCTTCTGACAGCTGGCATCACAAGTCTCAAAAGGGAATAGAATTCTACTTAGTTACAACCGACGTACCTGAGTTTCTCATGTGCCTGACTAATCACCTTCTATCTCACAGTGCCTCCCTTTAATCATTCATGGCACGCAGATTTCCACCTGTCTCTTTCTCTGTTGCTCTGATGTATTAACAATTTGCAGTCTTTCAGTTCATTCAAACCTGGAACACCTGTGCCAGACCTGTACCACAATCAACTCACAGGTGCGCTCATGCTCCGCCCCCAAGAGAAAACAAGTATGTGGCACCTACTGGGAAGTCTGCCCTTATTGTGGGGAGGTGGGCATACTCCCCCTCCCCAAAGAGCCCCTCAACATGCATTGTCTAAGCCAAGGAGACAGTCTGCATAGTTCTTTCCTTTAGCCTGCGGTTCAACTTCCCTATTAACAGAGACACAACACTTGACTGGAGCTGAAGGATAGAAATTTTCTGCTTGATGTGTTTTATGGGCCATTATTATTTCCCCCGCATATCGCATGCCTCTCAGAGGGGCACAGGAGAACATGTCATACAGAGAGGGAGCGGGAGAGATCAACGTGTAAAGGGATCCACCCAGTCTCTCCCTGTGCCCTCCCCAGAGCTCTGGTCTTCTCTGGAAACTTGCCTAGCACCCAGGAGCTTACGGTCACCCTCCCCAGGACGACCGTGCTCCCTGGTCTGAGTCCTCCACACCTCCACAGAGCTGCTACATGTCAGCTTGCTTTCCATGGCTGGGGGTGAGACTGATAGAATTTTTCCCGATCCAGCCTTTCGACTGCTCATTATTTATGGAACGAGGCTGGAAGCAGGACAAGCATTAATTAGCTTAAAGTGTGGGTGAGTCAAACCAATGACTGCCCCATTCTCCCCCTGTCCCAAACAACATCACAATAAGCATGATTTAGCTCTTATTCCCATCAGGTGGGAGAGATCAGAATTGCATGTTTGCACATCCAAAACTATTCACAGCAATAGAGAAAAATGAATAAAGCCAATGCAAGCTCCCCACAAGGGGCAAATCCAAAGGCCAGGGAGGCTGCCTCCAAGGCCACAAGGGAGATGGTCAATCCCATCCTCTGATGATAAGAGCATGCATCCAAATGCCCATTCCAGATAGCAGGTGGCCACAGGCAAGAAAGTCCTTCCATGGAGAGCTGGAGGCAACGAACGTCTTGGCCGTCTGGGTTCCTGGCAGCAGCAGACCATGTGCACCTGGTGGGACATTCCTGAGGTGGCTTGAGATGAGTCCCCAGAATGCCTGGGCTCATCTTTAGAACTAAGTGCTCCTTACCCCTGATGTGGACCTGTTCTAGTGCCCTAGGTATGGCAAAAGCAGGCACCAAAGCAACCCAACTCCCCGAAAGGAAGCACTAGCAAAGAAGTCTTCCCAGTATTATTCCCAACACCACCACAAGCAGCCACTTTCCAGATAGAGCTGCAAAGTAGTAGCTGGAACAAAGCCCCCATGCCCAGTGGGTGGAGAGATGAAGGTGGTGACCCTGACTAAATGCAAGCAGAACTGACTCCCATCACCCGAGCTCTGCGTTTGGCTGGTGTTGCGTCGGCCACTTGCAGAACCACTTCTTCTCACAAGCCCCAGGTCTGCTAATAAGCCATTGACCTTGAGTTTGAGTCTGGGCTTGATTTGCTGCTCTGTCGAGGGGCAGGGGAACCCCAGGGGCCTTTGTGGCTTAACAGGAAGAAATCCTCCTCGTTTTTAGCAGTAATCGTTTTTCTTCTACTCCTGCCACTGTGATCAAATTAGCAGGCTGCTTCTCCTCCGAGAAAATGTAGCCTTGGTCCCACGAGGCACTGTCCATTTGCCTGTCTGATGGGCTCGGGGAGGGAAAGCTGGGATCAATGTGAACGTGTGTGCCTGCCTTCCCCAGGCCCTCTCCCCCATCCCGGGAGGGTGTCTCTTCCCACCTGGGATGGCCACCCAGCCAGCAGAAAGGATCACAGGAAAGGGGTGGGGCCTGGATGCTCAGCTGCAGGCCTGGCAGGTGGCTGCATACACGCTGGTGCTGCCCACGGTGGCCCTGCTGCTCATGCTGCCATGGCAGGTGGCTGCATACACGCTGCTGCTGCCCAGGGCGGCCCCGCTGCTCATGCTGCTGGTGGGGCACTGGAGAGGCTTCATGCTGCTGTCCCTCTGGATGTGCAAGTGCTCCAGCCGCCAGCGCTCCCAGCTCTTCCGAAACTCCATCCGGACCTTCCGTGGGAAAAGGAGGGAAACAAAAGCCATCTACGAACCAAGTGCCCACAAAATGGCCCCATTATTACATTAGTGGGGAAGGGAAAAAATCCACTGCCTTATATTAAGAGACACAAGTCAAGGCCTTCAGGCGCCTAAATTAATATCACAATAAAATTGTTTATTGTTGTCTCCTCTTCTCTCAGGGCTTGATGACCTAATTGGTCTTTTCCATCTCTAGACTCTGGGATTCGGCTGAAGTACACGAGCAAGGGAGAAACACAGGCAGCTAGGGAGATAACTGGAGAGGAGAGAACCTTATTCCAGAATGCTGTGTCCTGACTTCAGCCTGGCCCATGGAGAAGGGGCCAGCACACCCGTGGGCCTCACCTTCGGAGCTCCCAGAGAGCTTGGACTCAGGCCCCAGTAGCTAGCTCCCAGGAAGGGAAATGAAGGGCAGAGGCAGGGGAGAGGAAGTGGAGAGAAGGGTAGAGGAGGGAAGGGGAGGAAAGGGGAGGGGAGGGAAGGGGGGAGAGGGAGGGAATAAGAGGAGGGGAAAGGCAGCTGGGGCAAGCAGCAGCAGTGATAGGGTTTGTGGATGAGGGCATTACCCAGGGAGACTGAGACCATGGCAGGCCCTGCCCAGGTGACCTCAACCCCTGTTGTGTTGGGCTCCAGGCTGTAAGCTGAACTTCTCTTTCCACAAGAAGCTCCTCTGGGGTGTTAATGAAAGCAACAAGATGCAGACGACCCCACACTGCCTCTGAATGTGTCTTTGCTGGGGTCTGGGGTCCAGCTCCTCCTCTTGCATCCAAAGCACCAGGAATACCAGCTGCCAGCAGCCACGGGACGGGGGCCCTCTGCCAATCCCCCCAGCAGCCCCTATGCAAACAATTGTCCTCTCATTCCCCTTCACCATCCATCTCACTAAGCCCAACAAGATGCCTGGCATGGTGGCCGCATGCCATCCCTTAAAAGAACTTTTTTTCTGCACTGAGTTGAGCTGAGATGGCCCAGAGCCTGTCTGCCAGGACGGCCCCCAAGTCCCAGGCAGCATCCCAGGGTCCATGCTTGGCTGGGGGGAGGGAAGGAGGCCTGGTGCACACACCACCCTCAGCTGCTCTGGGCCAGTTCCCAGCCTGGCCAACGTGTGCCCATGGCTGGGGTACGGACTCTCCAGACCCGTGGTGGCCTCCTTGGGTATAGCTGTGGGGTGACGAGGGGCTGCTCCTGTCTCACCATCCTTCCATTTGGTTGGGTTGGGGGGTGTGGAAAGGTAGTAAACTGAGGCACACTTGTGGGAAGCCACGGCCAAGATGGGACTCAGAGCCCACAGGGACTGCTGGCCTGCTCAGAGTGCTGTGATGTGGTGTCCCCTTCTGCCTCAGCTCCCACAGCATCTCTGTGGTGGCCCTAGTCACCTCACTGTCCTTAAAAACTGCCTATTGCATACTTGGTTCATGCCCAGAATACTTTCGAGATTATCCTGGTGAATGCTCACGTCAGCCCTGGGCAGGAGCTACTGGGATTATTCTACCACGGAGCAAGCAGGGGCAGAGGATGGAAAGATTTCCCCTAGACCGCCCTGGTCAGGATTTGAGCTCACATCCAGCCTGACTTCAAGGCTTGGCTCCTAACTAGTAACCTCCTGCCTGCAGTGGCTATGTCCCCTACCCACTCAGGACCACATCTTCCTAGTGGCAGCATCCCTGTACCTGTCACAATGTCCAGCATATAGCAGGTGCTCAACATGTTAGCCAAAAGAATGGACAAGCGTGTAAATGCGCATTTCACAAGAGTTCACTTCTGTCACTCACTTGTGAGAATGAGACAACGAGGACAGCAGCATGGACCCTGGACACCTGGCCAGCAGGGCAGTGCACTTCCTCCTGTGTGGTCCCATCTCACCCCTTGGCTGCCTTCCAGCTCTGCAGCCCAGCAGACACTCCCTAAGTGCCCTCTCTGGCAGGGCAGCATTGCTGCTTTCAGATCCTGCTCAGGCATTTTTACCTCCATTAGCCCTCAGGAAACAGGCACAAGGGATCTGCCCAGGTCGTACAGCTAGGTAGTGGCAGAACCTGGACCACCACTTGGGCTCCTGAGTCCTTCACTGTGGCTCTCAGACAGGAGCTATAGGGAAGCTGTCCACAGGCCTCCCCACCCCCGGCTCCATTCCCCACCCACCAGCAGCTGAGGCAAGCCTTGGTAGCACCAGGGTTGTATGTGGTTACAACATGGCTTGGGTGACACAGCAGGGAGGAATGAGAAATAGGGACAAGGTGGCAGGGAGGAGCTCTGGTCTCTCCTCACAGTCCCTTGTTTTTGCCCCATGGAGGGATCTGTGTTGCCCTGTCCCCATAACCGTCCCCATCTCTCTGTGGGGCTGAACCTTGCGGCTGCACAGCTCGAGGTCACCACACTGACTGACAGTGACATCTCCGAGGGAGGCGCCAGCACATGCATGTGCAAGAGGAGGATGAGCAGGCACCAATGATGGGGTCTGGCTCAGAGCAGCGAGCTGACGCTGAAGCCCACATCCCCTCCCCCTTCTGCTGATCACATGGCTTCTCTGAGCAGCTCACAGCTCCCTGCCACACAGAGGCCATGCTCCCTGTCCGCTCTGCATCCTCACACCCATAGCAAAGGCAATGACCTGAGGATGTCTTGGTTCTGAGAACCCACACTTAGTGACCAGGAGCTACTTAGAGAGCTTAGGCCTTTGAGGCTCCTTGGGTTCCTTGACATTTGTGACATCCACTTTGATGGCTTGCATGGAGGTCCACCTGTTCTGCTCCAGCACAAAGCTGGGCACCACGGAGGAGTGGGAATCTTTCCCTGGTTCCCAAAGATACCCCTTCCTCCCAAGAGATTGTCCCCCTAACCCCTGGAAAGGGGAAAGCTGCTGATCCTATAAGGTATGCCCACCCCTGTGTATGTGTGTATGAGAGAGAGAGAGAGAGAGAGGACAGAGATAATGCCCAGGAAACAGTAACGGGCAAATTGCCTCAACTCTACTGCTCCATGGGGTGAGTGGAGCTTTAACTGAAAGAGCTGATAGGGAGTCCCTGTGGCCCAACTTCCAATCAGCTGAACGCAGTGACTTACAGGGTCCCCACGGTCTGCACTCCCGCCTTACCTCATTATTGATGAAGCAGTACAAGATGGCCACCATCAGCCCCTGAAAACAAGGCCACATCACCGAGGGGGTCCTGGTCAGACAGCCTTGTGGCTCCAGCTCCAGCCTGGCCCTCCTCTAACAGGACAGTCCAAGAACAGCCAAGGGCAGGGCAGTGGGACTCATCCCTCCTCCTTTCTGGAGGACCAGAAGGTTCGTTGTGCAGACACCAGCCTGGAGTGGAGACTCTCCCTAGTCCAGCCCAGTTTTCTCAGTGTGGCCCCTAAGCCTACGGGCATCCCATAACACTCTCATGTGGCAGGGGCCATGCCCTCTAATGCCAGTGGCAAGCAGCCATTCTTTGCATTGGAACTATGTTACCCTACAATTCTCGTCTCCACATCTCTGGGCCTCAGTTCCCTCCCCCGTCAAATGGGTGTGATCAAGTGTGCCTCCACAACATTGGGAGGATGAAATGCAGTGTGTGTATTAAGCTCCACACAAGGTGCCCTCCACCCAGTGAATGGCACCTGCAGTGCCAGGCGGGATGCCCACAGGCACATCTGGGGTGGCTTCTTGTCCCGTGACACTGACCTGAGGGGGGTCAGGATCCCTGGGATACTAGGTCTGGCTCTGCTCCAATTATGGACGTTTCTTTGGGTGGCTGAGTGTTCCCCTTCCTGTCCACCTTCCCCATGAGTGCCCCCTCACCCCCTACCATGAGATCACCTGGAAGGAGGTGAAGGAGAGCTCTGTAAACAGCTTGATGAAGCGCAGGGTGCCCCGGGCATGCTCGTCCATCACGAAGGCAAAGATGACCTCATGGGTGCCCAGGAGGGGGATGAGCGTCAGTGTGGACTTGGCAAGTCTGGGGTTGTGGGGGGAGGGGCAGAACAAATGCTTAGTATCATTGCAGACCTCGCCCAAGGATCTACCTCACCTTGCTGAGCCCTCCCTGATGCCCAGCAGGACCTGGATCTGAGTCCTGGACACCCCAAATACACTGAGACAGGCCATGTAGTAGGAAGACGTAGAGGTCAAGATCATGCAAAACCAAGGGACTTCCCATGGATGGCACAAGCAATGCCTGGGACACTTAATCTGACGAGGGTGAGAGAAGAGGGTCAGGGTGGCTCCACACTAAGCATTGTGGGATCTCTGCCTCAGCCAGAAGGCCAAGTTCAGGGCTCCCAATGAAGCCAAGTCGGCTACTGTACCTGCATTTAATGTCTGTCTTGCACATGAGATTGGCCTTCAGTTTGGATACCACGATGCAAATGACACGGATAAAAATGAGAAAATTCACCTGTAGGGCAGAGTGGGTGGCTAGGTGGCTGGGGGCCCTCTCTCTCTCCCCAGTCCTTCCCCTGGTGTCCCCACCAAGGTTGTGACACCCACCCTCCTCCTGGGTCACTCACTCCAATAGCAAAGAGGATGGGTAGCCGGATGATGAGCCAGTAGTTCATGTTTGAGTTCCTGGTCCAGCACCTGGAGAGGGAGAGAAAGGCACATATGCATCCAGATGCAACTTGAAGATTCCAGCTCACAGTGCAGACCGAGTTGGCCATGCAGCATGCTATGCATGTGCAACCACTGGGAGTTGCCTGCACCAAGTCTGGCCCTATGAGCACACACCCACACGCACACACACCCAAGCAGACACAGTCTCCAACAAATGTTCCCAAGCCACACACATGGTCACATGAGCACTCAGCACTTTGCTAAACACAAGGCCAGAGGTTTACACTCAGATTTTACAAGAGAGTCTGCAGGAGGCCCCACAGACCCCATACACCCAGAACCACTTGTCTACATCCAAGCTGGGCAAGGGCAGGAGGTGGGGAATCAGAGAACTAAATCCAGGCATCAAGCCCCTGGTCCCCTCAAAAGGGTCATCGTCACCGCAGGTAGGGGTGCGAGGCATATGCTTAAGATCAAGGCATCCACTGGCATTAGAGAATGGCCACCTCCCTTGGCCCATCCCCTTAGAGCAGGACACTCACCCCTCGTCCTCATAGAGGTACTTGACAACACCCCAGGGGATGACAAACAGCAGGGGAAAACCTGGGAGAAAGAACAAGAGAAGAGGGGAGAAGGGCTGGCCAGCCAGAGCCAGGACGATGCACCTTGAGCCCCTCCTTGGTCTGGCTCCACATCTGGCCCTCTACAGTAGGACTCTGAGTTCTTCCTTCCAGCCCCTTCCAGGTGGGAACCAGGCACACTGCCAGGACCCAGCTGAGACCTGGCTGAGGCAGCAGGACACATACACCCAAGTAGCAAGGAGATGGGGCAATGCAACAGTGAGAACACATTGGAGGACTCTGCTGCCCTGCTCTGCCCTGGCTTTGGCCCCATTTCAGTCTAGTCCCACAGGCACTGGAACCTCTTCAGCTCCCTCCCTCATGCACAGGGCCAGGGCAGAAGCCCAGAACAGAGACAGGGGCTCAGCCAAGTGGCCACAGCCACAACAGCTATAACGCTTCCCAAGAGATGAGACAAGATAGGCGTGACCTCCACCTCTTGCTGCTCACATCCTTGTGGACCAAGAACATGTGGCAGGAGTAACAGCATTGTCACTTCTGAGATCAGGCTCTAAAAGACCCCATGGCTTGTCTTGAGCTCTCTCTGATGCCCTGATCTGCAAGGAACCAGTTGTCAAGTGATGAGGCTCTGCAGAGGCTCCTCCAGGCAACCTGTGCAAAGACCAAGGGGTTTCTGCCAGCAGCCTCAAGCATGAGCTCGGAAGCAGGTGCTCCATCCCCAGGGCAGCCTTGAGACAGCAACCACCCTGGCAGACAGCCTGGCTGCATCTCAGCTAGAGAGCTGGAGCCATGGCTACTCAGACGGCTAGGTCTGTAGGATCTGTGAGACAAGTACTGCTTTGCTGCTTGCAGAGGCTAAGTTTCAGACTCCTCTGCTAGGCAGTGAGAGAGATGACTCACACAGCTGGAGGTCAAAGGCCCCACTCATCCTGACAGCTCAGTCTCGGTTGATTTAAAATGGGATTCTTAGGTTGAGTGTCCCATGTGTGCCACTGGGGCCAGCATTGTGGCACAACAGGCTAAGCTACTGACTGACATAAGAGTACCTGTTTGGATCCTGGCTGCTCCGCTTCCCATCCAGCTCCCTGCTAATACACCTGGGAGAGCAGCAGAGTATGTCCCAAATGCCTGGGTCCCTGCATCCATGTGGGAGGCCTAGAAGACACTCCTGGCTCCTGGTTTTGGACCTGCCCAGTCCTAGCTGTTGCAGCTATGAACCCACAGACTCTGCCACTCAGATGAATGGTGGAAAAAAAAAAAAAAGGTTGGGTTGTCCATGCTCACATGACAGCTCAGGCACTGATAGCTGTCACAGTTGGGACTGGCATCCAGAACTGCACTCCCCAAACCCACCCTAGTCTCCCTCAGTGACTTCCTGTACCCACCCCTTCCCTGTTGTGTCTGTTGGCACCTCTCCTAAGTTGGAGATGTGGGTGTTTGAGGTAGGCAAGGGTGTGAGTTTTCAAGGGTGTGTGTGGTTGTGGGTCCCTGGGTGTGCATGCATGGCTTTGGGGCAGATGAGGTGGGTTCAGGGCAGAGGCGCTTCACAACCTGTTTGGAGGCCCCACCCATTATTTAAGATGCTTGGGGAGAACAGGGTGAATGAATGAGCTCAGAGTGAGCCAGTCTCTCAAAGAAGAAAGGAAAGCTGGCTAGGTAAGAACATGCCAGTTCCGCGGGCCACATGGGGCAGCAGAATCTTCTTTCTCAGGCATGCCCAGCCACCAGCTGGCCTTTCCTGCATGTCATCAGCCAGACCCAGTGGGCTTCAGGCGTCCATCAGCATCTCCTTAACAAGGCTTTTTAAAAAACACAGGCACAGCCCTGCTGCGTGCAAACACTGCCTGCTCCCTGCTGGCTTCATCTTTCTCCCATTTAAAAAGCCAGCAAGACAGGCTGGAGAAATCAAAGCACGAATTAAGACTCACAGACCTGGCTCGTTCCTCCCAGCCCTCCCCTCCTAGCCAGCCTGCTTGTGGTGCTGCTCATAGCCTGCAGCAGAAGTTGGCATGACTTTTGGGTGGGAGCAGGGGGATGTCCTCTGCTCTCTCAGAGTCGTATTTTTATCTCTTCTGCTGGCACACGAGGTCACAAGTTTCCCAAGCATCTCAACTGGGGCCAGGTCTCCTGGTCTCACATAAGAAACCTGTGGATCTTCCTGTCTCTCCTTCTTTCTCCCTCCATCTTTGTCCCTCTGTCTTCCCACCCCAAGGATGTCCCACGGGTGTATGAAAGGGTGTCCTGTGGGCCCTGCCCTTGTGCCCTCGTGGACCCCAAGCCCTGAGCTGGGAGTGGTATAGCAGAAAAGGTCTAGCACCCCTCTACCTCCCACTCAACAATCTCCCAGTTCACCCCATGTCCCTCAACCAATCCTCCCCACTCCTCTGCATTCTATCCCTCAATTGCGCCTGCCCTCAGGTCACCATGGTGACAGATACACCCAACGTGGATGCTATTTCCCAGAAATGGCAGATGGGTCCTCCACTCTGAGGACAGCTTTCCTGATTGCTCCCTACCCAGCTCCCCATCGCCGCTTTCTCCCTCACCCAAAGAGACTGTGGGGCTGACCAACTGCCTGTGCAAAGGGACCAGGGGGAAGTAGATGGGAGGAGAGGCTCAACAGGGTGGCACTGAACCCTGGACAATGGTGGAGGCAGGGAGGAACTGGGCTCTGCACACAAAGGGCAAGCCCTCCCCGACAACCTGGTGCAGAGTGCAGTATAGGCCGGTGGGGGGTGCGGGCAGGACCCCAAATACCTAGGAGTCAGGAGGCCCCAGGAGGGGGTAAGGTCCATGAAGCAGGAGTGGGGCTGTGACAGAGCTAGCTAGGAGGCACCTAGAGGTTGCCACCCTGAAACCTGCTGCTTAGGGGGAGGGGAGCTTATGTGGCAAGCTGGGGCTGTGGTGTGCAGCAGCGCAAACAGCAGACTCACCAGTCCTCTGGCCCCATGGCAGGTGGGAGCTCACCGACCCTTCCAGAAAGGACTTCCCACGTGCTTTCCTGGTAGTGCAGGGTCCCAGCTTCCTGCCCAACCCAAATCCTTTGCCTCCTGAGAACCCCATGTGGCGAGAGACAGAAGCACAACCAGAAATGTTCCAGCAAAAAAAAAGACATGATGGTTCCTGGCAAACTTTTTTGGCTAGAACATTTCCAGCTGGGCTCCAGGCAGATCCGTGGCACAGCCCTGTCCCTGGCTGGTACCGCTCACCCCCGCCCTTCCCTCCACTGGCACCCTGGCCCTAGCTCTCCACTGAACCTCCTCCTTCATCATCAGCCCCAACCCTGCCCACACCTCCCCAACCTCGGGGTCCCAGGACTTAGCGTTTCCCTGAAGAACCAGGTGTAGGACTCAGTCCCCATAGTCAGGGCTCTCAGTGGGGGCTGGTTGGGGGAGGAAAGGAGGTGGGATTTGGCCAGTGAGGGGAGGCATTTCCCTTTAGGGAGGAGAGTTCAGCAAAGGAGGTAGAGCAGGGGTTAACATCCCCTGCAGTGTTCCGGGCAGGGTGGGGTCTCCTATGTGCAGGGTGGGTAGGGGGTGGGAGGTAGATGACCATGGCCTCACCCCAGCCGATGCTTAGGTACAGCCTGAAGACACGCTGCTCGGAGAACACGGAGAAGACCAGCAGGGTGTATAGGTACACACCCTCCACCAGCAGCCAGTAGTAATTGGCCGCCACACAGTACTGCATGAGCAGGAATACGAGGCGGCAGCTCAGGGAGTCCTGGAGCAGAGGGAGGGTGGGCTCAATGAGGGGAGAAAATGCAGCAGCTCTGCCCCTGTCCCCCCTCCACATCCTGCCCCAGCCACAACCGTGGAGGCTGAGGGGCTCCACCAGCTCAGGCCAGCTCTAAGTGCTAGCAACACGCCCTCTGCTCAGGCTCACCCAACCCTCCCTTCCCCATGCTCATGGCAAACAGCTTCAGAGAGGTAACTTGCCCGCTGGGATTCAAGGCCAGCTCCACCTTCAAGAGCTACTTTCTCTTGGGTCACATGGAGAACTCCCTAGGGCAAGCGCCTCCTCCCTCGGACTAGCATCTCCCAGGTAGGTGGCCTCTTCCAGCAGACTAGGAGATCCCTGAGGAGCCAGGGCTGGGCAGCTCCTGCTTTTCCATGTCCAACTGTGGGTCAGGGCAATTGTTCTCTGGCCCCTCCAGCCCACACCACTCACCTGGTAGGAGAGCAGCCCATCCCACTGGTGCCGTTGGGCGGCTGTGCTGTACATCCACTTGAGGGCTGCATCCTTGATGAACACAGACAACGCTCGAAGGATGAAGGACGCAAACAGGTTTAGGTGGATGTAGTTCCGGGTGCAGTGCAGGTGTCTGCGGGGAGAAAACAGAGGCTTTTCTTGGTTGGACTGCCAACACACACACACACACACACACACACACACACACACCAGGCACACACTGGGACTGCACCACTTGCATCTCCCCTCCTCTGCCCTGCTGCCTCAGAGCTTTGCACATCCTTGCAGGCCAGCCCTAGTCCCACCCCTCCCTGAAGCCCCTCAGCTGTGGGGTCACAGCATCTCCTCTCACTCTTCCCTCTACAATGTCTTCTTTTCCACCAAGTCGGGGGTAACTCAAGAGGCTTGTGGGGGGAGGATCATGTGACTTTGCTTCTTGATGACAGAGCCCATGCTGGTTTAGACATTCCTGGGGGAAGTAGACCAAGCTGGGTATTCAGAAAGTGCTGTATACATTCATAATATCCAAATGCCTACCCAGCTGAAAACACAAGGCCATTTCTCCACCTGGTGAGGGCTGGCTAACCTGCTGGTAGCAAGTGAGAAACTCCAGAAGCATTGCCTTTGCAATCTGAAACAAAGCATGGATGTCTGCTCTCCTCACTTCCACTCACTACTGGTCAACACAGCTCACCATGATAGTAAGGCGAGTGACCAAAGGCATAGGAATTGGAAGCAAGATGGCCATTCCTATAGATGACAGATGAGCTCATGTGAGGGCTATACCATTGTAGTAATACAGGGAAAATCAGAGCCTATGTGGAATTATAGCCTAAAAAATAAAATAACAAATCTAAAAGAATCTATAGATAAATGATTAGAATCAGTCAGAAGATTAGGGAGGGTTGTCAGGGTGTATGTATGCTCATATACCTTGGCACTGAAGACTCAATTTAAAAAAATAATTCATTGACAATATTTTTAACTGACTACCAAGATGTTTGAGCCAAGGTTCTTATTTTTTTTTTTTTAAGATTTGTTTTTATTGGAAAGTCAGATATATGGAGAAGAGAGACAGACAGGAAGATCTTCCATCTGCTGATTCACTCTCCAACTGGCCGCAAAGGCCGGAGCTATGCTGATCCAAAGCCGGGAGCCAGCAGCCTCTTCCGGGTCTCCCACATGGATGCGAGGTCCCAAAGCTATGGGCCGTCCTCGAATGCTTTCCCAGGTCACAAGCAGGAAGCTGGATGGGAAGTGGAGCTCCCAGGATTAGAACCAGTGCCCATAAGGCATCCTGGAGCATGTAAGGTGAGGATTTTAGCCACTAGGCTACTGCACTGGTCCCAAACCAAGATTTCTTAAATAGGACCGAAAAGATGCTTGGACTTTGGGGGGAAATTTTTTGATTTATTTATTTTGAAAGTCAAATTTACCAGACAGAGAGAAAGACAGAGAAGCCTTCCACCTGTTGGTTCACAGTGATGATCACAATGGCCAGAGCTGGGCTGGAAAGAAGCAAGGAACCAGGAACTTCATCCAGCTTTCCCCATCTCTCTTTCATGGCTGGCAGTGTTCCCAAACACTTGGGCCATCTTCTGCTGCTTTCCCAGGCCATTAGCCAGGAGCTGGATAGGAAATGGAGCATTCCGGACATCAACTGGAGCTCATATGGAATGCCAGCGTCCCAGGTGGCAGCTTAACCCACAACACCATAACATTGGTCCCCAGAAAACTTTAATAGACTTTTCTACCCAATTGATAAAACTGAATTCCTACTAACTGACAGCACTTATAAGCTTGATTTCTTGGTAAAAATGGACAAACTGATCAAAACATCAGAGTAAGTGAAAAAAAAAGAGACTAATAAAAGATTTATTCAGGCTTGTATGAATAATGAATGCTTGAAAGAAAAAACAAAAAGCTAAATAAATCAATAAAAATAAGCACATGATATGAATAATCAACTCAGAGCAAACCATGCAGAAATGCTTGATCTCTCTAGGAATCTGATATATGCAAATTAAACTCCCAGGGAGAGAGCCGTTCACACATTTCAGATTAGCAACAATTAAGTCTGAAAACACTGCACCCTGGTGGGAACACCAGGCCAAGGGAGCACTCTGCCACTACCTGGGAGAGGGCAAATTGGTCTGATGGCTTTTGAAAACATCTCAGCAGCGCCTCGGACATGGGCAACAGCAGGTGGAATTCAGATTGCGCAACTCTAAGTTTAGCCACAGATGCCAAAGCAGGCTCTCCGGGTAAGAATGTTCACTGTAGCAAACTGTGTGATTCAGAAAGGAAAAAACCAGAAAATAACCACAAATGTCCCTTCAGAAGAGAACAGATAAACAGACTACGTTATAACAATGGAATGTGGAATAGTAAGTTGAAATAGAATTACTTGTATCTACATGAATGAGTCTCACACAAAAAATTGGACTTCCCCCAAACTGTGGAATATTCTCAACATGTTATTAAAAATACACTGCAAGGCCAGGTGTGGTAGCCTAGTGGCTAAATCCTTGTCTTGCATGCACCGGGATTCCATATGGACGCCAGTTTGTGTCCCAGCTGTTCTACTTCCCATCCAGTTCCCTGCTTGTGGCCTGGGAAAGCAGCAGAGGATGGCCCAAAACCTTGGGACCCTGCACCTGCATGGGAGACCCATAAGCTCCTGGTTCCTGGCTTTGGATCGGCTCAGCTCCTGCTGTTGTGGCCACTTGGGGAGTGAACCAGCAGGTGGGAGATCTTTGTCTTTCCTTCTCTCTATAAATCTGATTTTCCAATAAAAATCAATAAATTGAGAGAAAGAGAGAGACTATTCACCCTGTGCCTGCATTTATTGGACACTAACTGTGCCCAGCACTGAGTCAGCTGCTGCAAGGTCAGGAAGAGGAATTTCACCTCGGAATTCTGTCCTTGATCCCAGCTTTCCAGTACACCCCAGGTGGGATGGGAAGGAGGTGGGACTCTACACTGCAGCTGCTGGTTTGGAAACAATCTTTTGTCCAAATTAGACCTCAAGAAGAATGTTTCCACCCCAAGGGAGAGCAGAATCTCAAATCCTGGAAACTTTTTCTAGACCACAATGAAGAATTTAAGTGACACCATAAAACCCTCCCCTCCACCCGTAAGGCTTAAGTGTGTGTGCATAGGCTGGTGGTTGCTTTCAGTATACACGGGTGATTCAACAAGTTCATGCAAAAATGGAATTAAAAGATAAGCTTATTTTGGTTCCCCAACTTTGAAATCCACACATAATGTTCCATTCTGTGCTTTCTTTATGAACCTGCATGTTTGTTTCTCTCACTCTCTCTCTCTGGCACCATCATAAATATACCCTTTACTTGCATTTTCACTGCTTTTGGGATACTGTGTAGATGCATTCACTTCCACAGTGAGATGAGACTAAGCCCTCAGTTCTGTTTCCTGTACCTTCATCCCCGGGCTCCCTGCAAAGGGCTCTCTGCTGCATTCAGTACGGGGGTCCCCTCTGGTGTGTGGGGGAGAACGGACAAAGCAGCCCCTATTGGGGTCTAGGGCCCCCTACCTGAAGCCAAGGAGGATGGCTGAGGCGATGACCAGAGCCGAGAAGGACAGCGCGTAGCCCACCGTGTAGATGATGTAAAGGGACAGCAGCTGCTCCTCCTGGGGGCTCTGTGGGCACAAGGGGGCACCGGGTGCTTGGGGGCGGGCACCGTGTGCTTGGGGGGCGGGCACCGGGTGCTTGGGGGGCTGCCACCGCCGTTTTCTCTCTCCCACATCCTCCATTCCCCAGGCGAGCCCCAAGTCAGGCACCATGGGGATCCCAGAGTCAAGGGTGAAGGCAACCTCTGGATTTCTACTGTCCCAGGCCATGGAGTGGGACACACACGTACACACCCTGCACCCAGACAGCGTGGTCTGCAGAGCCCCTCCCCCAGAGCCAGGGACAGGAAGGGGTAACCAACCACACTTGCAGCCCCTGAAGCCGAGGCCCCGAGGCCCACTCCTTTGGAGCGCTCAGAGTCCCCCTCCCACTCACTTTCTCACCACGCCTGGATTCCTCACACTCCGACAGGTCCCTCCAGGGAAGGCTGGAGTTGTCCTTGTGCAGCCAGTGGCCTTCCGCAGTGCAGAAGCGGTACACGTGGCCCTGCAGCACTGGGGCGGGGTGGGGGAACAGGGAGCTGAGACTCTGCCTGGGGCAGAGAGGGGCTAGCCAGCCACCTGCTCTCCATCATGAGCGCCGCCCCCCAGTCTGAGCTTACTTCATCCCCTTTGAGTCCCTGTCTGTGCCCTGGGGTCTCCCCCTATATACCCCCTCTGGCCCTATGCCTCCTGACAGTGTCGGGGAGGAGACAGAAGCACCAATGTGAGAGGGGTCAGCCAGTCTGGGTCACCATGGGCAGCAGCTACAGGAATCCTCAGCTTGGAAAAGAGTCAAATTGTGTGTCCTTGTCTGCAGCCTCAAACCACACCACTGACAAGGGCGGGTGCTGACCGACAGTGGCCTAACAGTCTCATGGTCATCCATGGCTAGGGCTCAGTGCCCAGCCCCCTCCCATACTCCTTGGGGACAGCAGACTCTGGGAACCAAGCTGGCACCGGACTTCTAACCCAAAGAAAGAGAGCCCTGGTCTGATGGGGAAGACACAGCCCCGTCCTCAGGGAACCTCAGCCTGACAGGGTGGGCACAGCCCTGAGGAAGTCCCACTCTAACCCCAAAGCCCACATGATCTAAAAGGAACACAGTCCCAGGCATAGACATGGCCTTTACCCTTGGGGTCCTCCATTCAACACTGCCTCAAGCAATCTGTGATCATATTTCGGAGATGGCAACCATCCTTGGAGACCAGCCAGTAGGGTCTACATACAGGGTGAGATGCAGCCCCTGTTACCAGGGAGCTCCCTGTCTGAGGCAGGAGGCACAGTCCGGGGCTTCAGGGTATCAAGACTCACATAAAGAAATGAAAAGGAAGATGGAACAGCTTGGAGGCAGGGTGGGGGTAAGCAGCCCAGGATCCCCACAGAGCTGGAGGGCAGTACCTGGGCTCTGCGTGCACCAGGATCCCCTGCTATACCTCAGGGTCCACCTGTAGGCCAGAAGGTAGGCTTGTCCCCATCATTCATTACCTGATTGCAAGACAACTTCGGACTGACACCAGGCCCAGGGAACAGGGCATCTAGGGATATGGGAAGGAGGCTGGAGCAGGGAAGGGGTTTTACTGATTTGGAAAGAGGAAGCGGTGGAGTGAGGAGTTGCCCCAAGCCCTGGGCCAGTAGCTGCTCTGCGTCAGCCAGCAGACAAATCCCTTTGGGAAACAGTTCTGCTGGAAGAGGCACCTTGCTTGGGAGTGATGGGGAGCCACCCAGCTGGTACCCAGCTCTGCTTCCCAAACCCCAAAGCTGTGAGCCCCTCCCTATGTGGTCCAGAGTAGCCCTCTCCCAGTGGTGGTGGGACCAGTGGGCCTGGCGATGGGACCTTGTCCTTCCCTCACCATGACCCCCTCCTCTCCCTCTCCCTCTGTCTTGCTACTCTGACCATGAACAAGCCCTCTACCAGGGGGCTTCTCAGGACTCCCAGACTCTCTGGCTACCTGGAGGGCAGCAGCTGAGCATGGCAAGACTTCAGGTGGAGCAGGTACCAAAACCTGGATTGTAAGGGCAGAGTCTGGATCAGCAGCATCTGGATCTGGCATCTCCCTCGCTAACACGTGGTGAGCACTACCTGCCCAGACCCACAGATGCCTCTCTTATCTGCTGCAGGGAAACCTGAAATTCTTCCCCAGGAGTCTCTAAATATCCCCACGCCAGGAAATGTCAGTGCTGGTGGCCAGAGAGCAAGGCTGACACCCTGGGGTGAGCGCCTACTTTGGCATTCCTGTTTGCTGGGAGAGGAGGAGGAAGCCAAGGGGCCAGGGACATAGCAATGCTGCAGTGTAACCACGCAACCTCCCTCCTCCAGGGCTACGTGACACCAAGAGACCACATTGCCCCAAATTGGTGCAAGGCTGGGCACACACGGTTACAGCTCCCTTCCCTTGAGGCTCCAATCGTAGTCACTCCACAGAATCCATCTTTGAGCTCCTGCTGTAAGCCCACTGCCCCTGGACATTGTCACTGCCTACAGGTAGGCATGGCTGAGCCCTTTCCCAGGTGAACTCAGCCCAGGGGTTTGCCCAAGTATGGAAGTGGCAGAAGTACAGGGGGTTTAAATCCCCAGCTCTTGTGCACCAGCAGCCCCGTAGCTAACGGTCCACAGTGGCCATGTGCCATTCCTCCTCTCAGCCTGCAGACCCCTCCCAGCAGGTCCTCTTGCTAAGGATTCCCAAGCCCCACGTCCAGCAGGTGGAAAATGCAATCCTGGCCCAGAGTCCAGGGACCACCCTAAGCTCAGGGCACCCGTGCAAACACATCTATCAATTATCTTTTGTCAGTATCAAATATTAAAAGGCAAGGCTAGGGTCTGGCGCAATAGCGTGGTGGCTAAAGTCCTGTCCTTGAACACACCAGGATCCCATAAGGCCACCGGTTCTAGTCCTGGCAGCCCTGCTTCCTGCCCAGCTCCCTGCTTATCACCTGGAAAAGCAGTGAGGATGGACCAAAGCCTTGGGACCCTGCATCAGAATGGGAGACCGAGAAGAGGCTCCTG
Source organism: Ochotona curzoniae (assembly GCF_017591425.1). Taxonomy (NCBI): domain Eukaryota; kingdom Metazoa; phylum Chordata; class Mammalia; order Lagomorpha; family Ochotonidae; genus Ochotona; species Ochotona curzoniae. The sequence goes on along the minus strand of NW_024466004.1, from coordinate 4,825,400 downwards.
GCTCCTGCCTTCGGATTGGCTCAGCTCCAGCTGTTGTGGCCAGTTAGAGAGTGAATCAATGGACAGATCTTCCTCTCTGTTTCTCCTGACTTTCCAATAACAACAACAAACTCTTTAAAAACAAAAACAAAAAAATAGGTAGGGCTGACTCTGGGCTGGGCCTGTGGTCCCCAGACACCTATGCTAGCTGGAGGTGGAGTGGGTCCAGCCTGGTCCTGCTTTACCAGTCCACAGCTTTCTCTAACCTGGGGAGGAGCTGGGAGATCAGAGCCAGGGGCTCGGCTCCCGCCTTGTCAACACAGGAAGGCAGCCAGGGCTGCCGCATGCCAGGAGGCCCAGGGATATTTCATTAAGTCAGACCCTGGTGCTGGAAATAAAACCCCCAATTAAACACTTCCCCTCCCGGAAACTGCTGTGGCGCCTGTGATCAAGCTAACACCCGCCCTTCCACGTGGATGCAGGCACTCAGGCCTGTGGAGAGCTGCTCATGAATCCATTAGCTCCTGCTCCCTGGCAACAGGGGAGGCGGCCAGCAGGGCCCGCGGGGGCCCCCATTTCACAGATGCGGATGGTGAGGTTCAGAGAGGCCAGTCACAGCAGCCCCCCTCAAAGGGATGCAGTGGCAGCGGTGGGGTCAAAGTGAGGGCATCAACTCAGGGCCTAGGGAAGGTTGAAGTCCTTCATCTGTGTCCGGCAGGGGGTGGGAAGCTCAAGTTCAAATTCTGGCACTGCCCTCCACATGATCACTTCACCTGTCCAGCTTCCTCACCAGCAAAACAGAAACACGATGAGTTTCCCAAAGCCGAAGTGTGGCAAGCGGCTGCTGCAGAACAGGCCTTCAAATCCTGGTCAGTGTGGGGGCGCCACTGCTCCCCTCCCATCCCAACCCAGGTTTGTTGGGGTGCACTCCTTCTCTGAGATTGGGACCAGGGCAGGTGGCGCCACTGCAGCCAGAACACCTCTGTCCACCCCTGCTCCCTGGCACGGGCCTCAGTCTCCCCTTGGCAACCCTTGCCTGTTGTAAAACCTCCCAGGGAGGTACCTTCCAGAATCTCCAAGACTTGTGACTGATAGGCTATTTTAAAAGTCATTTATGACTCTCGTATAATTAGAGCTAAGCTAACAAACAGGTAGGGAGCAGGAGAGGGTGCAGCTAATGAGGCTGGCATGATTGGTAACGAGCCGATCAGCTGTTTGTGGGTAAACGGGATGGAGGCCAGCAGGCTCTAGGAAGCCATTCCAACCTGGCCACAATCTTGCTTGCCCTAAGTTTTTCGTTCCGTCAGTTTCCACTCTTTCAGACCCATCCTGAGCCCCTAGATTTGCAGCCGGAGAAGGGTCAGGGAATTCAAGGGCATGGCTACCTCCCTGGGTCGTGATGGAGCTTTGAGACCTCAAGCCCCGTTTCTAGGTGCTGCCTGGAAAGCCTCTCTCGGCCCTTTCCTAATCTGCCTGACTGTTCACTTCACCCTCCTCTGGTGCCCCCCACACACACTCCCCTGGACAAAGACTTCTTCCCTAGCACCACTGCCAGGGGGAGTGACACCCCTCACCCTGACACAGACCTAGCTCAGAGGCTGCTTGGTTTTGTTTTAGTTGAACAGCACCAGTGGGCGGCTCAAACCGGACAACAGGGAATGGGGCTTGTCTCCTCTGCTCCCTGCCTTAATCCCTTAATCCCAGCTGGCACAGGAACCCCTGGCCCTGCTCCTGCCCTGCTCCTGTCCCTTGCTTCTCACCTCTAGCAGTGCTAAAGCTTTATAATTGGGGGGGGGGTGCTCTACGTACTGGCTTGGTCCTTTAACCCTGCCCCGCCCCAGCAAGGGCTCCTTGCATTCAATTCCCTCCTTGACCCGGCCTTAAAACCTCCTGGTACATCTCGCCATCCACAACTCTCACTCCAAGTAGCTCCATAATCAACCTCTTCCGGGCCCACAGGTCCCCAGGGGGTGGGGCTCAGAGGGTCCCCTGCCACCAAGAGCTGCAGAGGGGAGTTCCCAGACAGACCAGAGAGAGCATTGATGCTAGGGCAGCCCAGGGCCAGCGTCGGGGTGGGAGGAGGTGAAGAGGTCTCCGCAGGCCCCTGATCCAGGACCAGGGGAGAGGGAAGCAGAGTTGGTGATTCTGAGAGTCAAAAAAAAAAAAAAAAAAAAGAGTAAATGATCATGGTGTGCACGCCTGTGCTAGGGGAGCCTGGCAGGGGGCCTCGCAGAGGCTGTTATCTTCATGGAGAAGGCAATAAAACCGTGTTCGCTCATAAACGGGCACCACCAGGACCTATTTCCTGCTCAAATAAAATTAAAGGTGATGGATGGAGCCACAAGCGACAGGCAGAGCTGGGGGCGGTTCAGTGCTGAGTGATGGGCCCTGGCCTGTTCCTGGCTCCCCGGGGTCTAGAGACCCAGCTGAGTCTGCCCAGGCTATGGGTGCCAAACCAAGAGTCAGGGAAGGCACTGCCAGGGGTCAGGCAAGACACCAGGACAGCTGCTGTTTTGTTTTTTAAAGACCACAAGCCATCCTTACCCCCTACCCCGTCCACCCATACCTGTACCATGTGGCTCTATCCCACTTCCCAAGTGAACAAAGGAAGGCACAGAGAAGCCTGGGCACCTGCTCCTGCCCAAGCAGCCAGGCCAAGCCTTCTACAAGCACAGCCATCAGAAGACAGGGCTCTGTGGACATTGCCACCCTAGGTGTGTGTGCCTGGCCTGCAGAAATCATCCATCCAGGCCACCAATTGGCCTTGAGGCCAGAGCCACGTGCAGGGGCGCGCCCTGGCCAGCAAGGCCTCAAGCAACAGATAAATACACAGCCTTGGAGTCACACTCCCCGACTGATCTCCCCCAAGTCTGTGGCTCACTGGCCGTGTGGATTTGGGAAAGGCCACTCGACATCACAGTGCCTCAGTTGCCCCATTTGAAAATGGGAGAGGCATCCAAGGACTTGCCTCAGAAGTCACGCAAGTGCAGTTCTCTGAGGACAGCATGGATGAGCATGTGGCGACAGCAGCAGGTGCTGAACTATGTTCAAGTATGAAGGCACAGGCCAGCTGTGTCTCCTGCCCCCAGACTCAGCTACTCCCTGGACACCGTGGGAAAAGCATGGACACGGAAGAGGGAGCAGCAGGGAGCCTCTTAGGGGACATCTGTGGGACTTACTGTGGCCTCAGTCCCTTGACCGCAATAAAGCTCCCTGAGGCTCCCTGCCCTGGTCCTCTCCTCCAGGAAGCCCACTGGCCTCATTCTCCCACCTCCCAACCTAACTGGAGTTCTGCTGGACTCAGGCAACCTTTCGAGGCACAGTGATGGGAGCACAGGCTGGGCCCAGACCAGTTCTGCCCTTCATCACATTACTTGGAACAAGTGACTTGAACTTTCCACGGTGGCTGCAACAACACAAGGAATGACAGGCCTGGGCATACAGTAGGTGCTCAGCAAACATAGCTATCATCCCAAGAAGTGTGTTTCCTTCCCCTCATGGCCACAGGGAGTTCCTTGTTGCAAAAGGGTCTGTCTCCTGTTAGCTCCCAGCCGGGCAGCGGAGACATGCCCAGCACTGCAGGTTGGGATGAATGGGTGGGAGTGGCACATCAGTCCCTCCTCCAATGAGGGGTCCCTCAGCAGCCTCTGCAGACCTCTGTAGGGTCCCTATCAGTAACCCTCCCACTGATCCATTCACATCTTTCCCAAGGTAGAGTCCCCCAGCAGGTGGGCAGGGGCTGCTCACTGGTGCCAGGGAATCCCCAAAGCAAGGATGCGGATAGAAAAAGTCCTGCAAAGGAGATGTTTATAACATTATCCATGGTCCATACAAAATTGTCAGCTTAAAAAGGAGCCTGCTATAGATTCAGTCAATTTCAAATTCTACCTGCGGTTGCCTTGGTTAGGGCCTGACTCAGTGATCTTCATGGGCCTTTTAAGACTCATGGGCTGTGTGTTCCCCACCTCTGCCCTAAAGAGTTAGAGGGTAACTATACATCCATAGCTGGGCATTTTCTAAGGTGTAGGGAGGGGGCTGTGTCTCAGCAAATGAGCCTTCTTCCATGGCCTCCTGCACATGGGGGAAGCCAAGAGACTCACCATTGTTGGCCCAGGGCAGGTACCAGGGGCAGCTGACGTTCACGAAGGAGCCGGGGGCCCCATCTGGCCAGCAGGCGTAGTCATCAAAGGTCCTGTTGCAGAACAGACCTGCGGCAAGAGACCAGTCTCCAAGCTCCTGCTTGTGCCTGGCCACTCCCTCACTCCCCTGAGCCCCCATGAGACCTGTCCTCCACTTCCCTCTGCTGGGCGCTTACTGCGGGCCAAGCACCTTCCCCACCATGGGGTCTGGAGTCACCTACTTAGTGTCTGTCTACTTATCCACAAAACGGGGGTACCCCTCTGCCCTGGACTTTGTGGGGATAAAAACAGGGGAGTCACGTAGAGACATGACATTCTAAGTGCTCAGTAAACAACTCCCAAAGGCCTATTTTGATTTTATTTAGGAGACAAAGCTCTCCTACCCTCTAGGTCACTGCCCAAATGCCCGCAACAGCCAGGGTTGAGAGAGGCTGAGCTGGGAATTCAACTGGGGTCTTCCCACACATTTGGCAGGCACATCAAGTTCTTAAACCTCCCAGGGTGTGCATTAGTAGGAAGCTAGGACTGGGACCCAGCTACTCCCACTTGGAATGGGGTGCCCTCATCCCTCCACCAAACATCCATCCCTGCCTATTTTCTCATTACTCATCAGAGGGCAGAAGGCAATGGTAGTCCACAAGGCTGAATAACCCTCCACTTGGCACTGTGCTGCCATGGGCATGGCTGGACAGGAACCCAGGCCCACCTGACTCCTGCCTGTGCTCCTTGAACCTCCCCCAGCCTCCCCAGAACTTTTCTTCCAGCTGGTAGGCCTTCGGCACAGACGTGAAGGGGTTGACCAGGACAAGGCAAGAAAAGGCAGGATTCCTGCTCCCAAAATCAGACTCCAAGCCATGGGGCAGACACAGGGGAACAAGACATGAAAGTACCAACCTCAAGGCCAACAAGCAAGCGAGAGCTGAAATATGGCAGGGATGCCTTGGGAAGGCTTCCTAGATGAGAACCCACTCCCCGCCCCCCCCTCCCCGCCCCGAAACTGAGAATTGGGGCTAGGTAGAGAGAAAGAGGAAGAAAGTCTGGAGGGGAACAGCTTGGACCATGAGCTGGGGGCACAGGGTGGGCGGGGCATTCAGACACCTCCTGAGAAGTGATTGGGCAGCAGGAAGCACTGAGGGCAGAGACCACCCCCACCACACACACACACACACACACACACACACACACACTCACCTGTGGCAAGAGGTGGAGCCTCATTCAGGAAGCGCTGGCACTGGCGGCGGTATTCTCGCCATTTCTGCACCGTCTCTGAGAGGGACACCGAGGCACCCTGGGCAGAGGACAGAGACAGGATCCTATGTGTGCAGCTGGCCGCTCTCCTACACCTGCTTGGGTTTCTTTGTCTCGGGGTGGGGACATGCACTGCCATCTCCAAGAAGAGCAGAGTCACTGCCTTCCCTGGGGCTCCCATTGTGCTCCTTCCCAGGAGACAGGTGCATGACTTGGCGTAGCAGGAAGCCAGCCCATGCTTCCTGCACGGACATTTTTCAGGGTGGACGAATGGGGCTCATTCCTGGCCTCCTGGGATAAGGCCTAGAAGGGAGAATCCCACCGGGGCGCTACAGTCTCGGCAGCCACCTGGGGGCTTCTCACTCTTTTCATCTTTCTAGAAAAGGATACACAGACTGCAGCGGGGCGAGAGGGGGGCGAGGCGAGAGGGGGCCGAGGGGGTCAGGGCACTCAACACCTGGAGGTGGAGCAGGGACCAGCCGAGGACGCCAAGTCTCCTAGACCAGCAAGAACGATGGAGTAGCTGTGTCAGAGTGGCATTGGCGGTAGAGCAGAGTCTACAGCCACACCTCTTCTACAGCAGGCGATCATTTTACCTCGGGGAGCCACATGACCCCCAACTCCAGTGCACACCCCCCCAATACAACACAGGGCCAACATGCAACCCTGCTTCCACCACCCCAGGAGCAGGAGTAGCAAAGGGTGAGGAAGGTTCCAGAACCCTGAAGTCACACCTGTGATGGGAAGGTTGACGGGAATCTCCATCTTCAAATCCAGGAACAGAATTCTTGTCTTATCCCTCAGCCCCTCAGCCCCTCAGCCCCTCAACCCCACAACCCCGCAGCCCCACAACCCCTCCGCAGCCTCCCAGCCCCATGGCCCCTCAGCCTCACAGCCCTGCAGCCCCTCAGCCCCACAACCCCTTAACTTCTTAGCCCCACAGCCCTACAATCCCACAGCCCCGCAGCCCCTTAACCGCACAGCCCCTCCGCAGCCCCGCAGCCCCATCTGCTGACAAGCACCCCCTCGGACTGGTTTTGTGCACTTCCTCCCACCTATCTTGTGCCACTGGTTCTTTTTTATTTAGTTAGTTTTTCCTCCACAGTCTTAAAGATGATAAATATTCCCCTTCTTTATACATCATTTAAAACAAGATTTCACTTTTCAGAAGCACAAAAACACACGCGTGTCTGAGGAAATGAAAAAAAAAATCACGGTTTTGTCAGAAGCGATCATGCTCTTGACTCCCCGGTGTCCCCGAGCACACCGCCGGGTTTGGAGGCTGTCCTGCCCCAGGCAGAGCCGGGCATTAGACACCTCGCCGGCACCTGGACCAGACTGCCTCCTCTGCCCCCCAGCAATAGCCTTGGGAGGAGCCAGGCAGGCTGCAGGCAGGGCTGCCCTGAAAGATGCAGCCCACCTAAGGGAAGAGGTCAACTGCTTTTGTTCAGGACTAGAAAAAGCAGTCAAATTCAGCAGCAGCAGCAAAGGCAGTGTGAGGTGTTAGCGTTTCCCCCCCCCCCCCCCCCCGAGTGATGGCTAACCAGCAGCTGTCATCACAGCAGCGCCTGAGGGGTGCAGCCTACCTGGTCCTTGTCCCTCTTCCTCCAGGTAAAGCTCTCTTCTCTTCCCCTGAAAGCCAGAGAGGGGGACTGGGAGACACCCCCTTGATTCCTGCTCCCCAGAAACAGGGTAACACCGCTGGGAACTGGGGCAGAGGGTGTGCCTGGGATAGGCAATGAGCACCCAACACCCCAGCTGGTCATCTCCTCATAAGACAGGCAGGGTTAGGAGCGGGGGCAGTACCACACAGGTAAGCAAGGCTACCCACCACCACCAGCAACCTTTAACAGATGGCAGACCCCGGCAGAGGGTGGACATGAAGCTGTCCTCAGGCTGGGGCCCCCTGGGGACAGGACTCTCCAAGGACAGGGCTGTGTCTCCCCAGCCATGCCGGAATCTATGAGGACGAGGCCACAGCTCCCCTCCTCTGACTACAAACTCTGAGGCAGGATCCTGGGCTGCAGCCATGGCTGCCAAGGTGCATTCTCTCCTCTGCTGGCTCAGCCTTCCTGTGTACAACACGCAGGACTCAGCTGGGCACTTCTGGACCTGTGATGGTGCCAGGCTGTGGTGGAGGCGTCCTGGCACTTAAAAAATTCCAGGGACCTGGTGGGATCTAAGCCTGCAGCAAAGGTGACAGAGCTGAGAGAGGGGGAAAAAATGCTGGGGCATGGCTGGGCTCAGAGCAGGGGGTCCCATCGTTCTTGCACACTCCAGAATCAACCTAGTAGGAGGAAACTGCTCTGCTTTTCACATCCCAGGACCCAGCATCTTGCCCAGGGGTGCCATCTTCCAGTGACGATGGTAGCCCAGGGCTGGGCAAAGCTGGACAGTGACTTGGGATCCTTTCTCTGTGAGGAGGGACAGGGTGCTGTCCTCAACCCCTCTTCATTTCATCCTCCCTGCCCCAGGTCTGCGAAGGTGGCACTGTGGGTGCTAGGTCAAGAATGGGTAGGGACGACCCAAGGCAGGTGGTTGGAGCAACAGGGGCAATAGGAGGAATTGGAGTGTGAGGGTTTGGTAGGAGTTAGTGGGGGGCAGGCTGATCAGTTTTAGAATCAGGATGTGCCAGGCTACATGGGCTCTCTCAGAGCAGCAGGAGGATGAGCAAGTGGGGACCATGCCCGAGCAGGAGTCAGTGAAGAGGAGGGAGGAACTCCCCAGACTGCAAAGGAGAAGGGAGCAGTGTGGTCTGTGAGAAAGCACTGCACAGAGCCCAAAGCCCCTGGGAACTTAAGTTCCAGCTTTGTGTGTCAGAGTGGAACTGATGGGATGCACTGGATCTTTGGGGGCCTCAGTTGTTCTCTTCTGGGCAACAGGCATATATATCATGAATCTTCAAAAGTTACTGCCCCATTCCAGCCAGATGGTCAGGGACCATGCCATCTCTGGGATGTGCCAGTCCCTGTGCAGGTGAGGCACACAGGAGGAAAAGGAAGATGGGGTGTCAGGGGGTAATGAGCATGCCAACACCCTGAGGAGGTGCCACCTCTCCCCTAAGCCTGGCTGCCACCTGGACAGGTCCCTCCTGCCGCTCAGTGTGAGTGCAGGCAGCAGTCTGCTCTCTCCCGGGAAGCGTCTGGGTTGAGGGGAAAGATGGAAGAGACCTTAGTTTCTCTGGGCCACGGAGAAGGGAAAAATGGGGAGGCCTCTCCCGTAGAGTTCCCAGCTAGAGCCAGCCCTTAAGGGATCCCCATACCCAAGACCCCAACCCTTCCGCCACCCCCTGCCAGAGTACAGATCATGGCCCCTCACTGTGCCCTCATGGTGGCCAGGCCCCTGTCTCTCTGACCCTATTCTTGCTTTCTTCAGGTCTGTGTGCACATTTTCACAGCACTGTCACATGACTACATTATCCTACATGTTATCACGCATGTCCCGAGGGTGGTACCTACACCCACATCCGGGCAGTCCCCCTCCCACGCATAGTCACACATAGACTGCAGGCACACATGTACCTGCTCCCAATCCACATAACCCCCTTGAATGGTACACCTAGCACACACTGTGGTCCCTCACACACCTGTCACACCTACAGGCACATACCAACGGGCAGGCCCCATTCACATAGCAGGCTATCACACGCACAGATGCAATGGCACACACAGGTGTTGCTCCTGGGACTCCTGTAGAAGCAGATGACCTCCTGGGAAGAGATGGGGGCCCAGGCAGTCTACACCCTTCTCCTCTTGCTCTGTCTCTCCTTGGCCCTCTCTGTGTCTCTCTGTCTCTCTGTCTCTCTCTCTCTCTCTCTCTCACACACACACAGGAATTTGCCCAGGGGCAGAATGAAACTAAGGAACTCCAGTTACCCACTGCAGGGCAGTAGGGGGGAGGCACGATGTGGGGGTTTGATTGCTTCTGCCTCTTCCCCTCCAACTCCTATGTCTGGGTGTGTGTTCAAGACACAGCCAAGCTCAGGAAAACTTTCACGCTAACCAAGGGCAGCCCTGGATGCCCAGCCCCATTCTGACCCTTCCCAGGGGACAGAATCCCTCTCCACAGCTTCCCTGCAGCCTGGGCACACTCTTAGAGGCCCCAGAATAAAAGGGGCCCTCCCATCCCCCCAGCCCCAATCGCCTGGCAGTCAGGTGCCACTCTCATCCTTCCCCTAGTCCTGTGTGATAGAATTTGTGAACCCTATTTACAAAGAGGACACAGAGGTTCCGAATGGTCACGGGTCTAGTGGAGACCCTCAGCCAAAAGCAGATCTCATAGCTGAACCTAGTTTCATCCAGTGCTTACTTTGGAGTTTGAAGCCTAGCCTGGTTCCCTCCTAGTAGCCCTGGGAGATGAGGATCAGAGGCCGGAGCGGTTCTGCCTAACATCTGGGTCACCTTTGGCACAAGTCAATTGGGTGACCTCCACAAGTCCTCCTACACACATACCTGAAGGGAAGCCACCTCCAGCCTCACCAGACCCAACAGGGAAGCACCCGGAGGGTGCGAGGACACACTACCTCACGCTCTCTCTTCCTCCCTGTGCTGAAATGCTGGGCCCCCTCCACACCCAGCCCTCTTCCTCTGAGCTTCCATCCCCTCCGCAACCATAATGGGAGGAGTCATGCTAGTCTTGCTGACCTCCTAGACAGAAAACGAAACGCAAACTTGGCTGCTGTTTGTCCAAGTCTGATGCTCACGCAGGAGGTTTTGTCATCAGGATTGCTAGACCTCTGCGGTGGCTGGGGACACTGAGCACTCATAACCACAGCACCCCAGCAATGCTCCATTCCACTTTCTGCTCAGCACCCATCACCTCTTGTCCTTCTGGGGCACCCCAGTCCCAGTAGGGCCAAGGAAAGAGAATGGGGGAACCAGAGGAAAAGGCAGGATCAAGGAGCCTAACACCCCTGCAGCAAAGGGTTGGGGAGAGAAGACAAGCAGAGAGCAGAAAAGCCTCCTTCTTCCCCTTGGCTGTCTTCCCATGTAATCTGAACCAGGTCTGCAAACTTGGTCTGCAGTAGGAAGGGACCCAGAAACTGCCCTCCAGTCCCTAGCCCCTGCAGAAGAGAGAGAAGTGCCCAGCAGTGTAGCTCCTGCCTCCCCGTTCCCTTCCCCCAGCCCTTCGAGCCCAACCACACAGGGACAACCGCAGACCTGATCCAGACTGGATCGGGAAGTCTTGGAGAAGGGAGCCAAGGTACCAGGAAGGGGGTCTCTGGGGACCCAGGGATGAAGACTAGGAAATGAGACTGGGAAAAGAAAATCAGGGCTGGAAATGAGTGGGCATAGTTGCCTTGGAGAGGCGCCTCTGTCCACCCCAGGGTCCTCCGGCAGCAGGAGAATCTGCCTGTCTCCTCTAGACAATGTCCCTCACCCTTCCTTTCACTAATTCTGTGGCAGATTTCCCATTCCGCACAAGCTCCAGTTCCTTAGGTCCAGGAGTCGGAGGGAAAGGTGACAGGGAGAGACCGTTCCAAGGGGCACAGGACAGGCCACTCCAGCCTGTACCTCCTCTCTGCTCAGTATGTCCCAGCATCTTTGGACATCTGCCCTCTCCAAGAGCAGCTGACCACAATCCTCCTCCTCCCACCCCTCAAGCCCTGGCATCTGGAGCAGGACTGGCAGGGCCAGCAGCTGCAGCGACCACCGGGTGGCAGGTTCTGGAGCCCATGGAGCCAGGGTGTTCCTATGTCCCAGCAGGAGTTCTGGCATGTGTTGTCCTTTGGGAGTCCGGGTGGGAAGGAGGGAAGCAGTAGGCTCAGGTTGTGATGGGAACCCAGATGCTTCCTCACCCAACACTGCCCAGCAGCGGGCCTCCTGCGTGTTTGCCGCAGGGGCTGGGGCGGGGGTGGATGGGGACTCAAGTTCCATCTGGGAGGTCACAGGGAAGGACATCAAGCTGCCACCGCAAAGGGCCCTCGGGGCTATGAGTCAAACGCAGCGCTGATGCTGGTGGTGAGGATGCTACTGAGGGGGAGAGGAGCTGGGTCTCCCTGCACAGCCAGGCAGCGGCCCTGGGTTCTGACCCAGCTGGTGAGCAGAGGACGGGTCCCGCGGGACAGGGGTCTGACATTTGCGGGGCCAGGAGGGAGACTCGGTCCCGGGGCCGTGTCAGGGCCGCAGGCGCGGCTCAGGAGGCTCAGGAGTTGGGAAAGTGGTTTAAGGAGGACGGAGATGCGGCGCTGAAGTCTGCGCAGGGCGGCGCGGAGAGCAGCAGCTGGTGCCTTAGCGGAGCAGCCCTGGTTCGAAGGAGTCGTCGCCGTTCAAGTGCCCACCTTGACCACCCAGCTTCCTCAATCCCTATCCGCCTCCCAGGCTCTCCCTTGGCTGCGCCTGCAGTCGCGGAGTTTCGCTCAAGTCCGGGCGGTCGCAGCCAGGACACTGCGCCTGCAGCCCGCAGCACCCCCTCCCCTCTGCCGCCAGGGTCCCCGGGTCTCACCTGGGGTCGGGGGCCGGCCCTGCCCACGGCCCCGAGCAGCAGGAGCGCAAGGCGCAGCGGGCTGGGGGCGCCGGCCATGGCGGGGCGCTCAGGACTGGGCCATCGCTGCCACCTGCGGAACCGCGCGCGGCGACTGAGCCCGGGCGGGCGGCGGGGGAGGAGCCGGCGTGGGGCCGCCCTGCCCGCGGGAGCCCGGGAAAGGGGGTGGGGGAGGGCGGGCAAGGTCCCCGATCTCCCGCCCCGGCGGCCGGCTTGGGGCGCTGGATCAGCCGCACTGTGCCTCTGGGCAAGTCCTGGGTGGGGAAGTACTGGGCTCTGCGCTCCGGGCGAGCGTCCCTCGGGCTTCTGAAGCTCGGGAGTACCACCACCAGCTCCAAGCGCTCTCTGCGCACTCCGCCGGCGCCAAGCTGGTCCTGCTTCCCACCCTCACACCCAGTCCCTCCTCGTTGGCGCTCCAGACTAAGCCAAGCCAAGTCAAGCCACTCCTAGCTTGCTCAGGGTGTCCCGAAGGAAACTGAAGCCCGGAGTGGATGGGACTTGTCCAAGGTCATGGCGTTTCCCGAGCCCTGTGAGCAAGCAGGTGTACCCAGCAGGGTGACTGGCATCCCATGTCCATGCCCTCCGTTCCAGGCTCTGTCTGAAGGCTGATCCGGGACAGCCAAGGTTGGCAGATGGGTCAACAGTGAGTTCTGATAGGTGGGGGAGGTCCAAGGATTCCCTCCAGTGGGAACTTTGGGAAAATATAGGACAGGGAAAGTTGAAGTGGGGCTCTGCCTCACTCAGGCTTCCCATACAGCCCCAGTCTCCTTCCAGCTCTTACAACCCCCCGTGCAGGATTGGTGATGACACTGTGCCCGCCCAGGACTATTCCCCCAGGAGTCTCCCGGGTTTTGTGGGCAGGTGCACTTGCCATAGTTTTCTCTCACAGCCCTAAAGCCAGGCTCCCTTGCTGCAGCCCGTGCTGAGGAAGGGAAGGCTAAGAGGGCTTGAATTGGGCATGGGAAGATAGACTCTCTCCACCCAAGAAACTCAGTGCCACAGTTCTGGTGGTGCCTAGCCCCGGACATGCCATTGGGGCATGTCTGGATCACCTCCCCAGAAGGACAGGGGAATTGCAGAAGTAGGGGGCGGAGTCCCAGGCTCCCACTCCAACCCCCACCCCCCACCCCAGAGGCATTTGTTTCCTGCACACTACTCTCCTGCTGTGTGTCACGAGGACTAGACTGTAAAGGAGTGACAGAAAGCACCACTCTGAATCACCTTGGCAGAGCCAAGTGCTGTCTCAGGCAGGGCAAAACCCAGGTCCAGTCTAGCTTCCACTGTCCTCCAGAGCAAGGCTTTCACCTCATGCTCCTAAGTGGCTGCTCCAGCTCCAGCCATGATAGTCACCTTTCAGCCAGCAGCACAGAAGAAAGAGAAGACCGGTGCATCTCCATCCCAAAGGGTGACCCTTGGAAGAAACAGCTGTCCATTCCGCACTTGTTGATCAGAGCTTCACCATATAGGCACTCTTAGCTGCACGGGAGGCTGGGAAACTTTATGTCAGAGAGGAATGGGCACAGTTAAATATGGGGACTACAAATTTGCTACCAGAGGAGCACCACCCAAGCATATAGATGGCAGAAAACAACTTGAAGGCTCTGCCACATTAGGGTGGAGATGAACAAAACAGAGAGGAAGAGCAGGTGGATGTGAACTGGAGCCCTGGCGGAGAATGTGCCAGCGCCCGATTTCTGTGCATTTAATCAGCATCAGTTGAACACACATGCCATGCACGAGCAGTGAGCTAAATCCTGGGGAGATTTCAGTGATACCATCTCCTCCTATCCTCAGAGAGATTCTATCCCAGTGCAGGAGGAGACATTATAGAATGTATTTATGTTGCGGTTGTGATAAGCACGGTTGGGAGAAGATGCTCTGGAGTTCCTCCTTCAGCATTTAAATGGCTTCCTCACTGTCAGGGCTGGTGGGGGGAGCTGGGGTTGGGGGAGCTTCATCTGACTGGAAGGGGCTTCAGCCCGTATGGAACAGGCACTTCTAGGGGCAGCTGTTACCCACAGAGGGAACAGGAGATGGGTAAATATCCCAGTCCTGGCAACCCTTAGATCAGACTGCTTGCATGTGGATCCAGGCTCCCAGAGAGCCCCAGCTTCACACAACACCGCCCACTGTCCCATCACTGTATCATCAGCCACCCAGCGTTGGCTTCTTTGGAGTCCATCTCATTTTCCAGCAGAGGGGGCTAGTTCCTGCAGTCACCTCTCAAATGAAAGGAAGAACCATTTGTGCCTCAGTCCTCAACTCAGGATCGGCTTCTAGAGAGTCCAGCTGGAGATAATGGGTAGGGGAGAAAATCTGGGGACTGGGGGCCCATCCCCTTCTTTCTTTCTCTCCCTTTTTGTTTTTAAAGGTGCTATTACTTGAAAAGCAGAGTAACAGAGGGAGAGTTTTCATTAGCTGGTTCACTCCCCAGATGGCCACAACAGCCAGTTCTGAGCCTAAGTGAAGCTAGGAGTTCCCTTCAGGTCTCCTGCACAGATGGCAGGGGCCTGACTTGAGTCATTCTGTGCTGCCTTTCCACGCACATTAGAGGGAGTTGAACCAAAAGGGCAGCAGCCTAAACTCCGATCAGCACTGCGTTAAGGAATGCTGGCATTGCAAGTGGTAGCTTAACGTGCTAGGCCATAATACCAGCTCCCCCGCCCCCATCACCCCCAAGTCTCTCCTTTTTAACATCCAGGGGCCTAAGAGCTTTTGAGTTCATTGTTGTCCCACCCTGCTTTTACTAAAGATGTATTTATTTGAAAGGCAGAGTGACACATATCCACAGAGTGGAGCCTTTAGTTTATCTCGCAAATGGCCACAGCCTAGTCTGGGCCAGGCTGTAGCCAGGAGCCAAGAACTCCATCCAGGTTTCCCACATGGGTACAGAGGGTGCAAGTACCTGGGTCATCTTCCACTGCTTTCCCAGGCACATTAACAGGGAGCTGGGTGGGTCCCACAGCCCCCCTGGCTGGTGCTTGGTACACACATACACAACACACCAGAACATTTACTACGCTCTCTCCCTGTCCTTTTATTGCTTTTCTCTCTTGGTGAGTGCCTCCAGGGAAAGGTCGTTTCCTGGTATGGTAGCTCTCAATACCCTGGCACACTAATTAAGTGTTCAATAAATATTTGCTGGGGGCCAGCATTGCAGCACAGCAGGTAAAGCTGTGGCCTGTGATGCTGGCATCCCATATGGGTGCCGGTTTGAGTTCTGGCTGCTCTGCTTCTGATCCAGCTCCCTGTTAATGCCTGGGACAGAAATAGAGGAGGGCCCAATTGCCTGTGCCCGTGTATCCAGGTGGGAGACTGGGATAAGCTTCTGGTCTTGGCTTCAGTCTGGCCCAGCCACAACCGTTATAGTCATTCGGTATGTGAATTAACAGATGGAAGATCTCTCTCTCTCCTCTCTCTCTTTCTCTCTCTTACATTCCCTCTCTCTAACTGCACCTTTCAAATAAATTAAGTAAATTATTTTTAAAGCATTTGCTGCAAATGAAATGTATCAGTGCAAATGTCCTTTGATGTGCCTGACACATAGTCGGTGCTCAGACACTGAAGCAGCAGGTGTTTTGTGCAAAGATTGACACACAGCACGGAACACCTAAATCCACCACCTAAGTGCTTGGGTTAGACTCTCAGCTCTGCTTCCAAACCAGCTTCTTTCTAATGCGTGCCCTGAGACGCAGCAGGTAATGCCTCAAGGACTTAGTCCCTGCCACCCCCGTCGGGGAGTTAGACTGAGTTCTGGACTCCTGGCTGATTCAGCCTGGCTGTTGGCGTTTATAGAATGAACAAGTGGATGCAAAATCCGTGTGTGTGTGTGTGTGTATTTCAAATAAACATTTTGCAGTGAAGACTCCCAAAAAAGAACCTCACTAATTCACTCCTCAGTCCTCCTCTTCATGGATGCTCTCATGCTTCTAAGTTAACTCTAAAAAAGAAAGAAGCTGAAGGATGGGCTAAAAGGATGGATAAATGTATGGAATGGGAGATCAGGCTCCTCCATTTCCCTTGCTTAGGTCTCAGACCACAGTCTGGGTGTTTGGAACTCCATGTGCTGAACAGGCAAGCATTAGCCACAAATGTGGAGACATGATCCAGGACTCAATGAGTTTCCACACTGGCCTTGCTGAGCACTGGCTGGGTCCTGATCTTGGCATTTACAGGGCCAGAGTCCCTAGGGCTGTCTTAGAGCTGGAGAGATGGAGTCTTGGGAATGACAAGACCATAGGTTGCAACAGGAAGCCTGGCATCCAGGCTTCCTCCGGAACAGCAGTGGATGTTGCTAATAGGCAGCCACACCTGCTTGGGGCTACCTCCACTGCAGTGCCTGCCTCCACAGCAGCCCTCAGCACTGGTCCTGCTCCCCAGCCTCACACCCAGGGCTTCTCCGGTGGCCCTCTCCTAGGCACTGCATGTGTGTCATCTCATTTGATGGTCATCCTCGCCTTGGCCCATGCCAGCTACAGTCAGAATATCTGCCACTGGGAGAAGTCCATAGTGCCGCAATGGGCCCAGGGATCCATCTTTCCACCTTCTGCCAGGAACACCTCCATGCCAAAGGCTCCTGGGGCGAAGGACTGTGTCAGGGGAGGGGTAGGTACGGGTTTCCACCTTGGCTTCCTGCTGTTCTTCCCAGGTCCCGCCCTGGTGCCCAGCCTCAAGCTTCCAGGGTTTGTGCAGTGGGGTCAGCTTTATCCTAACTATACAAATAAGGATGCTGACATGCAGAAACGTTAAGTAGCTTGTTCAAGTTGGCTTTGACTAGACAAGGAGGCTGGAAGAAACTCCACCCAGATCAGAACCCCACTTACAACACTCCACGACCCACACTCAGCACCAGCACTTGCTCAGGACCTGGCATGAAGCTGTCCTTTGCCATGGCAGCATTCTTGGCAAGCACTGTTATCCCCGATTCCCCCTACCAGAGAGTACGCCCATGGCACCAGGTCTTAGCAAGGTGACAGGTACAGCTGCTGCTGTGCAGGATCCTGGCACCATGGTCCCTCTAGGTCCAGAGTCTCTGGATCTAGGGCCCAAAGAAGGCTGTCAGGGGCTCAGCATGGTATAGCTTAGCAGCTGAAGTCCTCACCTTGTACACCCTGGGATCCCATATGGACACTGGCTCTAATCCCAGTGGCCCCATTCCCATCCAGCTCCCTGTCTGTGGCCTGGGAAAGCAGTGAGGACGGACCAAAGCCTTGGGATCCTGCACCCATGTGGGAAACCCAGAAGAGGCTCCAGGCTTCTGGCTTCAGATCAGCTCAGGTCCAGCCATTGAGTCCTTTGGGTAGTGAATCAATGGACAGAAGATCTTCTTCTCTGTCTCTCATCCTCTCTGTATATCTGACTTTCCAATAAAAAATTAATAAATTTTAAAAAAAGAAGGCTGCTGGGATGAGAGGACCACCCCCCATGCAGCAGGGTGCCACTCTCGCTGACTCCCCATTCACAGTTCCAGCCAAGTGCACCAGGGGCTGGGTGCTGTCCAGCTCTGGGCAGTCAGCTGTGGAGGATTTACAGCCTCTGAAGCCACAGCGATTATTGCTCTCCTGGGTGGATGCAGCACACTGTATTTTTCAGGTGTCACCACATCGTTTTCATAACTGACGGTTCCAAGGGGAGAGGAGTCAGCAGGGTCATGCCCACCATGCAGAAAGGCAGCCAAATCCTTCCAATGGGCTTGAGATCACTTAGGAAGATGCTGGGAAGCATCACAAAAGGGAAAGCATGGTGAGAAAAGTGACTCGTCTCTTCCCCACGCGGGGACTACCATCAGAGACATCTTGGGTTCTGTCATTCTTGGCTAGCACTGGTGTCTGGAGTGGGGTGGAGATGAGAGAAACCTGAGGACCCCAGGAGGGGGTAGTTTGGGGCATGGGACTTGGCAAGACTCAGAGAACCAGAAAGTTCCCCATGGCGAGGATGGTGGCACCATGCTAAGAGTCACCGGTTGGCTTCTCTCTGCAAAGCTTGTGCAGCAGCGCTGGCTGGCTGGCTGGCTGGCTGGCTGGCTGGGCCCCACCCAGTTCTGGGCACCCATGAGTATTCCAGTGTTTCAGGACAGTGATGTCAAAGGGTGGCACCATGGGAGGCTGAACCAGAAATGTATTGCCTCACAGTTCTACCATTCAGAAATCAAGGTCATGGGCAGGTGGGTGCCTCTTGGAGCAGTTGGAGACAACCTCTTCCTTGGCTCTTCCCGATCTGCTTTTCCTTATTTTTTTTTAAATAAGATTTATATATTTGAAAGGCAGAATTACAGAGAGGCAGAGGAGAGAGAATCTTCCATCTTCTGGTTCATTCCCTACATACCTAAAATGAGTCCAGTCTCTCAAGTGGATGACAGGAGTCCAAACACTTGGACCATCTTTCCAGGAATGTTAGCAGGGAGCTGAACTAGAAATGGAGCAGCCGGGACTCAAACAGTTGTTCAAATGGGATGTTGACCTCCCAGGCACTGGTTGAACACACCATGCCACTACATTGCCCCCCTCTGGTTTTCAGTAGCCTCAGATGTGCTTTGCTGTGTTCAAGTCGTATGTGTCATCCTCCCTATTTCATTCATTCGTTTGTTTGGCCTCTGTCTGTGTTTCTGCCTCTGGACAGTTCTACAAGCCAGTTGTCCTAGGTTAGGATGTACCCACCTCAGTGCTGTCACTTCACCTTGATTCCAGACCAGCTCCCATTGTGATGGTAATTTGGATTTCCAGCTATCTTTTGATTGGGACATAATTCAACCACAAACACTGAAACCACCAGGTTTATGTGGCTGATGGGAAGAACTGGGGGCCACTTCCAGGTTTGGGCCATGACACCTGCCACATAATTGGTCACTGTGTTGAATGTGGATGGTAAGCGGACAGGGAACCACAGATACATGGCACCTGGTCTCTGCAGGGCCAGCTACCGACCTGCGTTGGATTTTGGCATGCCTGGCTGTGGAGATATGTGGGCTGTTTGTCCCAGCAGTCTGTGTACCCTGATGTTCATAGAGAGTGTGTGTCCTTTCAGGGAGCACCCAAGGGGAGGTTGGGAGAATCTCCTGTTTACAGTATTCATGGAGTGTCTGGGCCCCACTCTGGGCTCTCCTGTGTCCATGAGTCACTGGCCTAATGAACCTGACTCACAGGGGCTGGGGTTCCCTTGGTAGAAAGTCAGGAGCTGGCTCGCTGCCCTGTCTACCTGGCTGTTGTGTTGCTCACCCACCTGCTTGAAGGGGGTGGGGGTCTGGGGAGAGGACAGGGTCCACCTGGCCAGGCCACAGGATGAGAACCCCTGGGGAAGGGAACTCACTCTGTGGAGAGCTCTCTCATGCCAGGCGTCACAGCACCTCTGTTGTGCGTGAGAAGTCCACTGTGACCGGAAGAGAACTGAGAGCAGCGTCACTAGGAGTGGAATCTTCCCACAACCACGCTGCCCCGCCCTCCTCAGAAACGCTGCTAGCATCCTTCTCTTATCCTAGCACCCCTCAGTCTGGCTGTACCCTAGAATGTTCTCTAATAGCCCTGGAGTTTGCGCTGAGAAAGCTGCCCCTGGCTGTGGGGACCAGGACCACCTACAGGGCTGAGTAAAGGCCACTTGCACAGCTTGCCCTGGGTGCCCCCCAGGCAAGGAAAGGGCGTTCTGGGGGCAGCCAGGCCAGAAAGGCCTATGGGGTGGGGGAAGCTGAGAGCCGCCCTCTGCTGCTCTGTGTCTGACCTCTAGCCCTGGCTGCAAGTGGATCCAGGCTTTGCCCAGCAGGTGCCATTTTCCCAGGACCCATCCCCCTCCCTTGGCTCCCTGGCCAAGCCAGCTCAAGGGTCACTTCCTCCCCTGTCTGAAAACCCTCCCCTCCATGTACTCAGTGATGCTCTGGTTTCCGGCTCATTTGCCAAACCAGACAGCAAACAAAGCTGATGAATCTGCCCAGCACCTCATGGTTCAGGTGCCTAGGCCCTGCACGTCCAGGAGCTCCCAGGAGGTGCTGCCAGGGGAGTGAACACTCAGAATTAATTTCACACATGGCAGTTTTGTGATATGAAAAGGAACAAACACTTGACATAAAACAGCAAAAGCAGCTGCGGGTGCTTGTGCTGTAGAAGGGGCTGGAGGACTTAGGGGTCCTGGGCTGGGAAGCTGAGGGGTCCCTGGCACCAAGCCAGCTTGTTTGGTCAAGGACATGATGACCTCTCTTCTTTCTCAGACTCCTTCTCAGAGGTGACCCTCACGGGTAAGGCTCGTACAGACACACCTGCTGGCCCCTGGACCAGGTTCAGGGTGCTTGTCACCAATGAGGGCTACAGCAGCTGTTAGTCTGGGTGTCACACGATGAGAAGGTACCCAATGCCACTTGTGCCATATGTCGTGCTGTGCCACTGTGGCTGGGTCCCTGGGGACAGGATCCACAAGCCCCACATGGTGGCCTTCACGGTGACCTGAAGCAATAGTCCTGTGCTAAACGGGCTTTTGCCAGTCCCCTTTCAGTTTCTCGGCTCCTCTGTGCAAGAAGATTCTGCTGATGGCGGGTCTTAGAGACTGCCTTGCCTCTGTCAACTTGGCCAAGGCCCCCTTTCATCTCACAAGAGCCACCCCAGC
This sequence comes from Ochotona curzoniae, assembly GCF_017591425.1. Lineage (NCBI taxonomy): Eukaryota > Metazoa > Chordata > Mammalia > Lagomorpha > Ochotonidae > Ochotona > Ochotona curzoniae. Next base: position 4,804,965 of record NW_024466004.1, on the reverse strand, counting down.
CCTGTTCTCTGACTTTTGTCCTGGCTCTTTCTGTGCAGAGCTGCCATTCCTTGCCACGAGAGGGCTTCTGGAATTCACAGAAAATGTGCCTCATAAACAGGTACCCCTGATTTCAAACTGCTTTTTGTTTTTGATCAAGACACTTACTCCCAAAGTCCATTTCTCCTCCATGAACTTTTTGGAGTTCCCTTCTGTACTTTGTGCCTGAAGGCCAAGTCCCTGCCTTGGTGGCCCCTGCATCTCCCTGGACAGTTGGCGCAGAGCTTGCTTTGTGCAATTGGCACGTGGCACCCTCGTCTTCCACCATGATCCACTGCAAAGGTCCTTGAGGGGTGACAGATGCTTTGGGGCCTGGAGGCATGAGATGAGCGGAGGCTGGGCTCCGGGGATCAGGTCCATAAACAACTCCTGACAGAAAAGCCCAACTTTGAAGCTGAGCAATTTCAGATTATATTTGCATTGGAGGCTCTTCATGTAGCAAAACTTTAAGATTTATGTCCTCGTGAACAGATGTGGAAGGGAAAATCAATCCCTGATAGGATTGGCTTATTTTTTTTTTTTATCACAGAGCTAAATATTATGTACCAAGTGACAAATTAATACATAAATTGACCCTGAGGCATACACACAATTGGGAGGAATGGGGAGTATGGAGTGAGCAGTGGCCTGAGTGGGGCAGATGCCAAACACGTTCATTGGCTCAGATGAGAGGGAAATCTCTTGCTCACTTCCCAGGGCCACGTGGCAAGGAAACTGGTGTCTTGTTGCCTCTGGCACCTAAGGCCTTCCAGGAGGATGTCATGAGGTACCCTTCCCCTGCCACACTCCCTTCCGCTCGCTTCCCCAATCCAGCAGCAGGCAAGGGTCGCCTGCTCTTTCGTGGCATGACTCCTAGAGTGAGTAAAAGTCACATACGCACGTGTGTGGTGCCAGGAGAAACCTTAAGGCACAGCATACACAGGTGACGTGAGAGACAAGGGTAAAACTTGCCCATCAAGCCCTGGGCTGGCTGCCCCACAGCTCTGGTTTCTGTGGGCAGAGGAGGGACCCAAGGGCAGCGTGGAGCTGGGACTCAGCAGGGACTGCTACAGAGAGTGCGTTGAGAGAACAGAGGGAGCAAATCTAAACTTGTGCAAAAATTTCAGACCTGGTGGGGGCAGGGAGGAGAATGAGAGGGAATGACAGCCAGCAGACAAAGCTCTTGTTGTGGTCTCAGGTGCCCCTCTCCAATCCCATACAACTCAGGGACAGGGTGGGAGGTGGGGCTGGGAGGAGAGGGAAGGAGAGAGGAAGGAGGAGAGAATAGAACATTTTCTATTCCCCTGGCAACCCCTGCTCTCCGGTTCTTATCAGGATGGGACACCGGATGTCCATTAGGAGCACAATAGAAAAGGAACAATGGAAAGAAGAGGCTTTGGATAGGCAAGACAGAATCCAGGGATCCCGCTGTAAGGACGGGTACTTATCCCCCAACGCAGGTGCAAGTCCCTGATCCTGGGTCTGAGGAGGCTGGGCTTGCAGCGACAGAAATGCCCCGCTGCCTTTCCCAGCAGCCCGGCCGTCACATAGGCTCCAGGAAATGAGAGGCTCAAGCCCTGAGTCGCTGCCACCAGGTCAAATGGGGACTTTGCCTGGAAAAGAAGAGGAGGTGCTTTAAATTAATCAGTTACATCCTGGGTGACAAGGGTGTTGGGAGTGGGGGTGGCTTCTGCCAGCAGGACAAGGAGCTGCCAGCTGGACTTGTGTGTCAGGCAGCAGCCGAGGGAGGAATTTCTATGCTGGTTTGATCCAGGACACCTGTTCAAAGTGTTTATAAAGAAACAATTGTAACAGCATCCTTCTGCCCTCCCCCCCACCGCGTTCCTGGCTCCTACTGAGCAGGGGTGTAGACTTCTCCCATCCTCCTAAGCTACCCCCATCCAACACAGCTCCCCCTTGAGGAAATCGCTGTGGATTCAGGGAGAACCGAGAATGGTTTTTTTGCTTATGTGTTTATGCGCATCTCAGCAGCAACACCAAAGTATGGGAATCCGGATGGACCAGGAGTTTCAGAAGACAGTGTGCCTTACACCCCCGTCCCCCAAATCAAGGCCAGATGCCGGAAGATCCAGAAGCCAGAGCTGCTGAGCTGTGGCCCACGTGCTCAGGTACAAAAATGATCTTCCTACACTCTGCTTCAAAAGTCTGGATTGGGATTTATGATTCTGAGAAAAAAACATCCATTAAGAACAGATTTCAGTTGTGTTTTGAGGTCTTTCCAAAATCTAGCCTGTGGGGGGCTCCTCTGGGGACATTTCCCCTCCTGTCTGAGCGCCCAGGTGGGACAGAAATCACCTATCCCAGTTCCTGACAGAAACCACAGGTCTCGTCTCTCCGCCCCCGCCCACCACCCCCTCCAGACGTTCTGAAAAGCTCCCCGCCTCTCCGGGATCTGGCATCTGTGCGCAGATGTCAGAAAAGCTCTTGATTAAGTCGTTAAGTGCTCCAAAGGGAGGAGGAAAGGGAAGCGAGAGAAGCCTTGCTCCCTCCTGATTGGTTTTGAAATCAAAGGTGGTGGGAGGGGGAGGGAGGTGGGGGGGGAGGGAGGTAGAGGAGGAGGGGAGGTAGAGGAGGGGGAGGTAGAGGAGGGGGGGAGGTAGAGGAGGCGGAGGCCTGGACACAGTGGAGGCGGACAGGAGGGCCCACATGGCCGCAGGTCCTGGTTGTCCTGTTGGCTGCGGTTGGTGTCCTACTGCCTGGTCCCCAGCAGCCAGTTTGCAGGGGACAGTGCCCTCCATTGCCCGTTAGCACTGTCCTCACCCAGAAAGCCTGTTGTCCAAGAGCTTTCCTCTTAGACCTGGCTCAGAGGACCCCATTGAAGACAGGGCCAGAGGGGAGGGGCAAGGTGTTCAGTGTTGTTAATGGGTGAACAGATTTTTAAATAAAATATAGAAAATGGCACACAGCAGTGTCCCTAAAGCCCAGGATATTCCAGGGTCCTAACTAGCTCCAGAGTGTGGCTGGGGGCAGCTTTTGTGCAGCTGTATCTTTCTATCTTTTCTAATTATTATAATTAGTAAGGTTTCTAGAAACCTATTAAAAAAAACCCTCAATGTTGGAGATTCTATTAGACTCCTAGAAAGAAGTCACAGAGGTCCCTTAACTTTTAGCAGCTTTCTGGCTTTTTAAATGCAAAGAACCTCATTGTTCCTTGGCTTGATTTTCACTGAGGCCGGCAAATCATTTTTCCACACTTTTTTTTTAAAGACTTATTTTATTTTTATTGGAAAGGCGGATATACAGAGAGGAGAGACAGAGAGGAAGATCTTCCGTCCGATGATTCACTCCCCAAGTGAGCGCAACGGCCGATGCTATGCCGATCTGAAGCCAGGAACCAGGAGCCTCTTCCGGGTCTCCCACGTGGGTGCAGGGTCCCAACCGGGTGCAGGGTCCCAAAGCTTTGGGCTGTCCTCGACTGCTTTCCCGGGCCACAGGCAGGAGCTGGATGGGAAGTGGGGCTGCTGGGATTAGAACCGGCGCCCATATGGGATCCCGGGCGTGCAAGGCGAGGACTTTAACCACTGCGCCACCACGCCGGGCCCCACACACTTTTTAAAACTATTTGCTGAATTGTGCTCTTTAAGATGAACATTTTCATTATGCCTTTTGCAGGTATACAGGAAGCAGCCTGGCAGGGGGTGTGTGTCCCAGGCTTCTACCAGGGTTTTCCCACCTGGAGTTTAGTGTTCAGTTCTTTAGCCCCTCCTGGTTTGCATACAACGCACCTGCTAGTAGAGGATGCTCAAGAATATCTAGGAAAAGCACAGAGAAATGAACCTGAGCTCCTTAAAACCCCTATGTGGGGCACACAGGACCCTACACTAGCTAATCTTGGCTTTATAATCTTTTTCCTGTGCATCCCTTTTCTTGTAGACAACAGAAAGTATTCAAATCTACAAGTCACAGATAACACTATTTCCCATGCAGAGATTTCTATTCGTTTTTAAGATGTATGTATTTGAAAGGCAGAGTGGGATGTGGAGAGGGAAAGAGACAAAAAGATCATCCATCCTCCAGTTCACTCCCCAGATGGCTGCGATGGCCAGGACTGGGCCAGGCTGAAGCTGGGAACCTGGAACTCCATCCTAGTCTCACACAGGTACCTAGGCCATCTTTTACTGCTTTGCCAGGTGTAGGGAGCTGGGTAAGTGGCAGAGCAGCTGGGACTTGAACTGGTGCTCTGAGATGGGCTGTTGGCAGTGCAAGCAGTAGCTTAACCCAGTGCATCATGACACTGGCCCCAGAATCTGACATTTTTAAAAAGGTCAAGTACTGTCTTGCCGGGTACAGCAGAACACAACCCAGCTGAACACAGCCAGGAACCATTGAGCCTGGGTCCTTGTCTCAGCTCTGTAACTTACCAGCTGTCAGGATGTGAGCATGTTATTTAGTATCCTTGTATCTAGGGGGCATCCCACTGTGTACCATGGAGATGGTGATGGCAGCCCTGGTGTCACTTACTGCATGGACCGGTGTTCTTAAGCATGGGCCTCCTGGGGAACAACTGTAGGCGTGCAGATCTTTGAGTCTCTCCAGAAACCCTGGCCTGCCATTTCTCTAGTTTCTATCTTAGTAAAATGAGCAGTGAGGTTTTAGAAGCTACGTCTTCTGAAAGGGACTGGCCTTACGAGTGACACATGAACAAGCCACTTGGCTATGGGAAAAGTTCTGTTCCCAAATGGTAATAACAGAAGACACTTCAAATAGACACACCCCCAGGCTATAAACTGTTGCGCTTTTCTGATGATTCTTTGAGTCTATGCAATTTTTTAAATCCCCAAGTCTTACCTCTACCACCATCTTCTGAATGATCCACGTTACCTCCATTCCCTTTGTCAGTCTCTTCTGGTCCAGTCCTTGCTGCAGCTAGCCAGCTGGGCAGAGCTTCCTTGTTCCCGGTGTGCCTCTGGGGACAGGAGACTCTAGCTGTTCTGTGTGGAGCTCTGTCTGGCCTCTGTCTCTGGATGCTCTATGCAGACGCTCATCTTTCTACTCCTCTTTCCCTCGCCTGTTCCTTGCCTATCTTCTGCCTTGACAGTGTCTATGGCAAGTTCAAGGTTCAATTGAAATGCTACTTTTGAACTTTAAATGCTTTGAACTTCAAACTTTGCCTGTGAACTTCACAATGTGACCTATAACAGACTGAACCTCCAGTGACAGAAGAGCCTCTCCTGACCCACCTGAGGCTTCTGAAAAAGCACAGTGGCTTGTTCATGCATCACACTCAAGGCCAGTCCCTTTTAGAGGACCTAGCTCCCAACACTTCTGCAACTTATTCCCCTGGAAAGTCCAAACAGAAATCACATCTGAAGTCAGTGAAGGTATATACCCCTGCTTGCCCAGTTTGCTAAGATGGCAATGAGAAGACATGACCTGCTTTCAAGGAACGGAAACGTGACTTTGCCGCATGCCTAGCTTAACCACCCTGTCCTCGGTCCTTCGCTCTTTTATACTCACCAGGTCTCCTCCACTCAAATGTGGCAAATGAGGTAATTAGTGGAAAGAGCAACAATTTTGCAGAGAAAATGGTGATGTATTTGTGGAAGTTCAATGGCTCAAAATGTCTCAGGAAATCATTTACGTACAGGGTCCAGAGAAAGGAAGCAGAACTGGGCCCCAGCCAGCTCTCAGCAGACCTAGGCACAGCTGAGAAGGAACGGCTGTCAGGCAGAGTGTTTGGAGGCATGGCCCAGGTTGCTGGCTGGGCTTCAGGTGCCCATCTAGACCAAGTCATCAGTCACAGCGGAGTGTTCCCGGGAGATGGGACTCACGCGGCTTTAACAGTCTCATCAATGATCTTTCCCACATTCACAGCTTTTCACTGTTTCCCCCAGTTGTCCACCAGACATTCAAGTCATCAGAGAGCATTAGGCCTCCCTGTTACCCTCCAAAGTCTTGCCGGGATAGTCAGAGGTTCGGACTATGCGTTTGGCTTTAGTTGTTTGAGCATATGAGCGGAAATGTGGAGAAAAAGTATGTGTTTTATATGGGAACCTACAGGTTACTTTGCTATAATCATCAGGAGGCTTCACTTCCCCTGTCTCCACCCAGACTGGCAGGTGGTGCATCCAAACTCTAGGTCAGTTCAGGAGGGCATTCTGTTCAGAGAAGGCCAGTTTTGTGTCAGCATGGGTACTGGCAGGAAAAGTGTCAAAACACTTGGTTTAGGGGCTAAGCTGCTTTATACTTTTCCCTCCTCTCCTCACCCCTTCTCTCCTTTCCTTTCCCCTCCCCCCCTTCCCTTTTTTTTCTTTTCTTAAGGTTTATTTACTTGAAAGTCAGAGTTACAGAAAGAGACTGAGAGATAGAGAGAAATCTTCCACCTGCTAGTTCACTCCCCAAACAGCCATGATGGCCAGAGCTGGGGCAATCCGAAGCCAGGATTCAGGGGCTTTTTCTGGGTCTCCCATGTGGCACAGGGGTCCAAGGAGTTGAGTAATCATCTACTGCCTTCCCAGGCCATCAGCAGGAAGCTGGACAGGAAGTGGAACAGCTGAGATGCAAATTGTGTCAGACTAGGTTGCTATGCCAGTGTATCAGCCCCTACTTCATGCTTAAAATTGCCTTTTTTCTCACAAGTTCAATGACTTTGACTTCAACATCAGGAGTATCCCAGAGGCCGCTGTGAGGATCTGCATTTCATAACACGTTTTCTACCTATTTAAAGTGTGAGAAGCCTCCTGCAGGCTTTTCCTGGGACACCTCACGTGGGTTATCTCCTGGCTACCTTGCCTTGTTTGTGGGAGGATGAGGGAGCAGCAAGGCAACCTGAAATGCTGTCCTCCTACAGAACACACAGAGGGACGGTGAGTGCAGCTGGGGGTGGGGCAGGCCAAAGAATTGTAAATGAGGAGAGGAGAGACACTTTGTCACTCTCCTGATGCTCCATGAGCTTTCAGCGCAGGACCCCATCTGTTTTGTTAAATTGACAATTTCCTTCAGCAGGAAATCAAGGTTCATACTGAGTTTCAACTAGCTACAGGGTGAGGAATAGCTTCACTTTGGAAAGACTTGGCTTTTTCAGACATTCAGCATGGAACCTAATTTCATTTGATGGAGTTTGTTTTTCCTTCTCCATTTGCTGCCTAGAAATGTGCTTTGGTCTCTCCTGCAGAACTGGGTCTGGGAAGGAGAGCTGGGGACTGCGGGATCCTAGGGCCTCAAAACCACTGAGAAAAAAAATCATAATAAAACAATATCAAATAAACTCAAGTGGTAAGCACAGCCTTCCCAGTACGTTTTTGGTCCCAAACATTCCGGACCCTTTAAGTGAACTATGGAATGGTACGGCACCAGTGTGCGGCCACCCTATTGCAAAGAGCAAAAGAGAAGCACCTGGACACACTGGTGCACAGGTGGATTTCATGCAAGGGAAAAGTCCTTCCTGTTTGAGGCAGAGGTTTACATCTGCTGGGGGTACTTTGAGGACATAATACTTGAGCACTTTGTTTCATAGTACATTACTCCGTTACCTGTTATGCTGGTATCCCATATAGGGACCAGTTGGAGTCCTGATTGCTCTACTTCTTATCCAGCTCTCTGCTAATGGCCTGGGGAAGCAGCAAGCATGGCCCAAGTGTTTGGATCCCTGCACCCATTGGGAGATCTGGAAGAAGCTCCTGCCTCACTGCTGGCTGTTGTGGTCCTCTGGAGAGTGAAAAAGCTGCCAGACGTTCTCTGTCTGCCCTCCTCTCCTTCTTTCATTAAAAATACAGCTTTGAAGAAAAAAAAAGAAAACTCAAACCTTCCGAAGTGTTCTAACATGAAGATAACAATCTCATCTTTTTTAAAAAAATAATTGTAAGAGAAAAGGATTGGAATAAAAAGCATTAATTTCGAATCATCTTTTGAAATATCAGTATGAGGACAAGAACTGCACACGCAACTGTAGAATGTCAGCACTTTAATTTAGAAGGAGTCATAGAGTAATTATCGGGGGGAAAGCCAGCCCCTCCCCCCCAGTCTCAGCAGCTCAGGCCACCCCTGCAGTCCCTGGGCACGTGGACATGACCTTACTTGATGTCACACAAAAGGGCCACTCCTCTCAGGATCCAGTGATCAGGGGACAGCACGGTCCGCAGATAGACCACAGTGATGAAGGTGAGGTCGGTCCGCCTGGGCTTCTTGTAGATGGGGCACACGTACAGCTTGGGGTCCTTGGGCGCCGTGGAGTTAATGGCGAAGATGTGCAACACGGGCAGCTGTGTGAACAGCACTTTGGGCGTGGACTCCGTGAGCTTCCCGTTCCGCCTGTCCCAGGCTGCGCCGTCCATGTAGAGCCCATAGATGTACACTCCTTCCTGCAGGAGCCGAAGGGAAAAGTAAGAGGACGTAAAAAAACAAAAACAAAAACCAGCTGTGGGGAGGTGGGGGTGGGCACTCATCGGTGCAGTAAAGACTTTAAAGAACTTTAAAATGTCATGGTTATAAGGTTCACATCTACCCATGACTCGGCATGTGACTACTTGAGAATAGGGACTTGGAAGATGTACTTTGGGCCAAGATACACTGGATTAGAGTAGGCCCCGAGTCCCTTCGGATTGACAAGAAGGACCTTCGGATTGACAAGAAGGTCATCCCAAGAGTAGACTTAAAAGGTAACGAGGGAACAGACACTTGGCCCACTGGCCATAAGACACCTGTGTTCTGCATCAGAGCGCCTGGGCTGCATTCCAGCTCCGCCTCCTACTCCAGCTTTCTGCCAGCGCAGAGCCTGGGAGGCTGCAGTGATGTCTCACCTCACTGGGTCCCTGCCACCCTGCGGGAGCCCTGGCTTGTCTTCCTGGACTTCTGGCTCTGGCCCTTCCCCAGCCTCAGCCATCATGGGCCCTTGGGGAACAAATCAATTAATCAGAGTTCTCTGCCTCTCAAAGGAAAAAAAATAGATGAGGTGAGCATCTCATGAGCCTTTTTTTTAAAGATTTATTTTTATTTATATTTGAAAGTCAGTTATACAGAGAAGAGGAGAGACAGAGAGGATTATCTTCCATCAGTTGATTCATTCCCCAAGCGGCTGCAATGGCTGGAGCTGAGCCAATCCGAAGCTAGGAGCCTCTTCTGGGTCTCCTATGTGGGTGCAGGGTCTCAAGGCTTTGAGACATTCTTGACTGCTTTCCCAGACCACAAGCAGGAAGCTGGATTGGAAGCAGGGTCACTGGGATTAGAACTGGCGCCCATATGGGAACCCAGTGCATGCAAGGCAAGGACTTTAGCTGCTAGGCTACAGTGCCAGGCCCCCCTCATCAGCCTTTTGAAGGCCTTTCCTAGTTTTGTAAGCAATGGAGAGAACACACAGGATCTGCGTAGGGAAGAAGGAGGCAGAGAACGGGGTGATGCATCCATGAGCAAGCAGCGCCAAGAACTTCCAGCGACCACCAGCAGCCTGGAGGGGAGGCAGAACAGGATTCTCCCTCTGAGCCTAGGGAGGGATCACACCCTGCCCAAGGATATCTAGCCTCCTAGATGGTGAGACGGGAAATTCCTGGGGGGTTGGACTGGGCAGGTGGAGAAGCGGGGCAGGAGGTAGGGTAGGAGGTGGGGTGAGTGGGACCAGCAAGGGAGGAATGGGGCTAGAACTTAAATGAGTGGTTTTTGCCACTCATTTTGTGACTTTTTTTTTTGACAATGGTCTCAGAGAATAAATACAGATTCTGATACCAGGTAGTAGGGTGCTTCCCTAATGAATACCCACCCATGCCTATGGAAGTGACTCTGGAATTGTATGATGGGTAACATTCCCTATCATGAGGTGCATGATAGAAATGAAGTGCCTTGCAGAGTTTGTTGTTGGAAAAACAGGGGTTGAAGGAGCTCCCAGTGAGGTCTCAGACAGAAATGGGAACTGGAAACCAGAGACAAGGGGGTCTTTGCTATCAAGTGACAGGAAATCTGGCCAGAACTTAGACATCATCTGATCCAGCCCCCATATGTGACAGAGGGAGGGGATAAAAACAGAGAAATGGAAAAGGGAGCCACATTCAGTAAGTGTATGGACAGTAGCACAGTGGAATAAGCCATTATCGGTGACGCCCATTTCCGAGCGCTGGTTCAAGTCCCGGCTGCTCCACTTCTGATCCAGCTTCCTGCTGATGAGCCCGAGAAGGCCACAGAGGATGGCCCAAGTATTTGGGCCCCTGCTACCTACATAGGAGACTAGGTAGAGTTCCTGGTTTCGTGCATCAACCTGGCTCCACCTTGGCTGTTGTAGTTAGCTGAGGAGAGAACCAGTAGTTAAAATCTCTCTCTCTAACTCTACCTTTCAAACAAATAAAAAAAAATCTTTAAAAAATATTTAATCAGCATCTGTGAAGGATCCAGCACCAAGCCTAAACGATCAGATTTAAATTCCATTCTCATTTGATAGACGGAGCAGTGGAGTCTTGGGGTCAGAATTTGCCCAGGCTCAGTGAGCCAGTGACTCCAGATGGCATCTGCCTATCTCAGAGTCCCTTCTCTTCCTCCAACCCAGCATCCTTCCTCCCAGAGTCCCCTGGCCAGTGGAGGACACTGCTGGAACCAAGGTGCTGGTCCAGCTGGTCTCATCTACCCTCAGTTCCACTCTACTGTCCATGGCTAACTCTGTATGCAGCCCAGGGGCAGTAGCTAGAGAAATGCAGAAAAATCTTTTTGTAAACACAAGCTTGTGATTATGAACAAATGTGGTCTGGGAAGTTTCAGGGATTAGCAGATCTTGTCATTAACCTCCTGCTCCAGCAGACACATGGACTCTGCACTGAAGGTGTCGGTTAATGATACAGAATAGGTGGGCTTCACTAAGGTCTTCACCAAGGTCTATCTTAAGCAGAACCTGAGCTTTCATCCTGTCTCCAGAAGTGCCCTATGCGATTGCCCAGTGGCACTTACTGCAGGGGGTGACGTGATCTCCTCCTTGGTCTGCCGCAGAACTTCATTGTGGATGGTCACAGTGTCCAGGGCCCAGCCTTTGTGGGCACGAGTCACTTCTTGCCTCATGGCTGTGAGGAAGCCTTAAGCAAAAAGAAACAGGAGAGTTTGATGCCTTTTTGCAGTCCACTTCAGATGCAAAAGGGAATTTATGCTAAATGGGACCTGCTCATTGCTCTTCTCAAGAAGAGCTTAGCCAAACATCCACCCCAACTCCTCTCTGGGGATGTTTCTCTCAGTGGTTTATTTCTAGGGGAGTTGCCACAAGCTCAGCCCTCCTCACTAGCTTTATGCCAGGCTTGGCTAGAAATTCTCTGAAGATTCCAAATCCCCGTGTGGGTTGGAACCCAGTCCTAGCTCACAGACAATTTGAAACAAACAAACAAACAAACAAGTCAGTATTGAGGAATAAGTCCGGAATGGTAAAATATTCCGAGAACAGCATCCCAATTAAACTTGAATCAAACCATTATCAAGCTTCTATTTGCTATAATGGAACAATTTCATTTAGTCTAAGGAAATAAGGCATAATGCCCAAATAGAAAACCTGACTTTCAATTTGATCAAACAAAGCAATCACCCCGGAAAGGAAAGCTACATATTTTTAATGTGCATAATGTAGTTATTTTAAGACAATATGTGGTTCTGCACATTGTGGCCTTTCTTTAAACTTCATGTTCGCAAACTATGTCATCTGATTCAGTAAGAGAAGTCTGGGATAGTAGCAATTGAGGTTAGGAAGAAACCTTCCAAATGGACTTCAGAAAAGTACCTGTGACTCATATATCATATGTTGGTTCTCATGCAAACATTAAAAATCATGAAGTTCTCCAGGGAGTAAATTTGGAACATGTGTGTCTCTGCTATTCCTCAGTCAGTGAACACAGAGCAGCCAAATCAACACCAGTACACATCTTACTGGGCTTGAATGGAAGTTAGGTAATTGCCATGCCTAACTGCACACACTAAGCTAAGAAAGAATTGATTCCTGGCCTGGCTTTTTTTGAGAGGATGCAGGAGTCAAATTCTCCCTATTCCTAGATGGGACACTTGGAGACGCACTCGTGTGGTCACCCTTTCAGTCATTTGTCTGGAGTGGTCACAGTGTATCAGTCATTGCCATGGAAGGGGGTGCTCTGGGATGACCACAGAGATTAAGAGGCCACTCAGGGGAGCACCGTTCCTGGAGCCATGTGTGGAGGGAGCTTGCAAGGAGGCAGGGTGGTGAACATGGTGACTCAGGAAGACAGCTCAGGTAAGCCTTGGCTAAGAGGAAGCTGAAGGTGACTGCTGACAGATACACTCAATAGGGCGGTTCCAGCTGGAGGCAAAGCAGGTGCGAAGACACAGAGGCCGGACCAGAGAGGAGACAACCATGGCCCGCGAACTTAAAACACAAGCAAGAGTGAGTTTTTCTGGGTCAGAGTTTGGACTTGATTCCGTGGCAAGTGTAAAGTCAAAAGTATTTAAAGTCCACAATGGATGACTATATCTACATCAGCTTGCTCAGAATGCCTGTGGGGACAGTATTAATCCAAAGGAAAATTCAGCACAGTTCCTGAGTGAAAAATGCTTATAGGAGATCTTGTTAAAGCTTTAGTTTCATGGACCCAACAGTACATAGTTGGAAAAGATGATGTCACAAGATGTTAGCTGCAGGGGGACAGGAGACGGAGGTTGCTTGGCAGCAGTCACTGGACACTGTATGCCAAGTCAGATCCCTTAAGCTGACTTGATTTGAATGTGATTATGTTGACTTTTATTTAGGGTATCCCTTATTTTTAACTGTGTGTCTGCCAGCTGGTGATCTAAATAACCACACTACTATAACCCAATTCTTCCTTTTAAGGCACCTCATGAGAATGCTGTTTGCATCATTTGACAACAAGTATACATGCACGTGGTGCATTAGACACTGCATATCCGAGTAGAGTTCCGGGAATTAAATTGGCCCTACCTTCTGATACCTTGAAATCTGTCACTGATGTGTGAATCTTCAAGGTCATAATGCACAAGGCATGAATCCTGCCCTTTACCATCCATCCACACAAGTTGAATAAGTGAATGTTTCTATACAGTTTTAAGTTCTAACTAAATTGCAGATATGACCTTACTCTGTTTGGCTTTCAGGACAATACCACCAGGGCCAGATGAAGAATGAGCTTGTATGTACTTGCTGGTACATACAAGAATCTGGTCTGGGAACACCTCAGACAAAGTTTCTTTGGGAATCTCCCCAGTCGAACTGCCGGACTCAGAACCCTAACCATGAAAAGACAGAAGACAGAACAAGTCAATCAACCACCTCAGCTATACATTGGCAGTGAAAAACTGGGCAAATGGACACTCTATGATGGACTATGTCAATCAGTGGATTCTTCAATGACCTCATCGTGCTTGGAGTGGCGAGATTGGCAGCAATTCATAACTGGTGAACTATCAAAACCATTTGAACAAGAATCTCGGAGCATGCCCCACATCCGGGACCTGGGGTGGGTGGGAGACTGGGTGGGGTTTCCCCCTCAGTATCCCCCTTTACCTCAGATACTTGAAAGAAACAATATGGAAATAATAGTCTTACCCACTTTCCTATAACCCTTGAACCTTTTTACCCTAATTAACTATGTAAAGATTGTCAAAAATATAATTAAAAAATGAAAAAATAAAAGATTTATTTTATTTTCATTACAAAGTCAGATATACAGAGAGGAGGAGAGACAGAGAGGAAGATCTTCCATCCAATGTTTCACTCTCCAAGTGCCCACAACGACAGTGCTATGCCGATCTGAAGCCAGGAGCCAGGAGCTCCTCCAGGTTTCCCACACAGGTGCAGGGTCCCAAGGCCTTGGATCGTCCTCAACCGCCTTCCCAGGCCACAAGCAGGGAGCTGGATGGGAAGTGGAGCTGCTGGGATTAGAACTGGCACCCATGTAGATACTGGGCACATTCAAGGTGAGGACTTCAGCTGCCAGGCCACAGTGCTGGGCCCGATTTTTCTTTCTTCCTTTTTTTCTTTCTTTTCTCTTTCTTTCTTTCTTTCTTTCTTTCTTTCTTTCTTTCTTTCTTTCTTTCTTTCTTTCTTTCTTTCTTTCTTTCTTTCTTTCTTTCTTTCTTTCTTTCTTTCTCTTTCTTTCTCTTTCTTTCTTTCCTTTGTAATGTGGCAGATCTGCTTTGAAGACTCCAGTCACCATCACACTGGAAAACTCTAATACAATTAAGAGAGACCATCCTCTAAATTCCTCCCTGTTGGGGAACTTACCTGATGTTGTGCATTGGCCCTCACCAATAAGCTTTGCAATGCACGGGAACCACCATGGTATGCCAGTAGGTAGGCTCTAGAATGTACTTAGGTCTTCTTGGGTTTTTAAGAAAAACAAATGCTAACTAACTAGATGTGAGGTCTGACAATGGAGGGTAGGTAACCATAGCCGGAGTCATTTCTACTAAGAGAATATGAAGAACATACATATTTTTCATGCCTTGATAATTATGTTTTGGTTGCCTATAAAAAACACAACATTCAAAGCGATGTGAATCCATGAACTTGTTCATTACAGATTAAAAAACAAAATCAGTGATCATCTTGCCAAGTCTAATGGGATGAAAAGTCTTTCTGAAGCCTATACAATTTTAAAAGATTTTCTTTATAAAAAGCTTGAAAAATCAGTACTTTTGTTTTGGTACAGATTTAGTTTTAGTAATTCTTAAAGTAGTGAAAAAATGATTCAGTTATTTGGAAGGAGAAACAAAAACTTGGCAAAAGTCAATAATAATAACCTTCTATTCTTTACAAGACTTCACCACCCACATGGAAATGGCTGATTTGACTATTTAACATCTGAGTTACAGGTGGTATAAATGAGTTGCTTTAAAAAAATGTTTTTCCCGTCAAATTCATAAAGCATAATGAAATCTTAAAACACTTGTCAAATTTGTTCTTTTATTTTTTAAAAAAAAATTCACTTTTAAGCTGGGATTATACTTTGGAAACTAATGTTGAAAGTAACACTGTTACATGGTAGTTCCTGTAATAGTAGCTATCCAACAGTTCGGCAAACCAATTACCGATGTTTGACTTGTGCAATCAGTTGGCTTAAGCAAGTCAGAGTGCTTTAAATATCATTTCATCCAAGGTCTTAGAAAAGATGAAAGGAATAACTAATGGGGAAGGTAGGCCTTTCACGTTTCTAAGGAGTTGGTTGGTATTCTGCAATGACAGTCCTACACCAAAAATAGGCCAACAAATTTTTTTTCCTTAATAAACGAATCGGCCCCTTATGTAACAGGCCGTGGGTCACGCAGTATTTCCTGTCTAATCAGTCACTAAGTGTCCCAGTAGCATGGTGGAAGATGAGGAGAAACGATGTTCCTGCCATGAGTTTACGACAGGCAGTTTTTCCCCCAAATGGGAAGCAAATGTAGCTCATTAGTGAGTTAAATAAAAGGTCAGAAATCATTAAACAAAGATAGGGCTGATCAACCTGGCTGAATTAAAATGCATCAGGCACCATTTCTGATTTTTTGCTAAGATGTTGCAAGGCAGGGGCCCTAAGCTGCTGAAAAGCAGAAATATCTAGAAGCTTCTAAAACTCTCCTGGGGCAGGCATCTGGCCTGAAAGTAAGACTCCCCAATTCCACACTGGAAAATCTAAGTTCTATGCCTGGATGTGCTCCTAACTCCAGCTTCCTGCTAATGTCCTGGAAGGCAGCAAGCAACAGTTCAGAGTTGGGCTGGAGTTCTCTGCTCCTGGCTTTGGTCCTGGCTGCCCCTGGCTGCTGTGGGTGTTTGAGGGAGTGAACCAGCTGTTGGGAGTTTATTCTCTCTCTATGCCTGCCCCAACCTACCCCACCTCTCAAATAAACACATTAAAAAAAAAAAAATCCTCACAATCCCCAGCACACAATTGGGTTAATAAAATCAGAATCTCAGCATCATTCTAAGGAGAGGCTTCTCAAACATTACCGTTCTTGAGAATGACCCAGGGAAGGAGCTCTTCTTAGAATGCATGTTCTGACTCAGCAGGTTGATCAGGGTGGCACCTGACATTTTGTGTTTCTATTGGGACCTCAGGGAGAAGTTGTGGCTGGCTGGTTGGCTTGTGAAGCACATAACAGACAGTCAAGGTATAAGGTCAAGGTTCCGCACATATGAGCATGGCCAAAGAAACTGTTTAGTTTGACTGTACAGTTTTGAGGCCCTAGCCCCTAAGCATCTTATAACTGGTCTGTGACTCCAGGAACTGGGCTGTGCTGACAGCTGTGCCAGTGATTCTGCTGAGCATTGAGCTGTGTCAGAGAAGATCATTGACAGCCACTGACCCCCCAGTGTTTTAAGAACAAGTTTGACCAGAAGGAGGGAACGTGCCTTGGAACATAAGGGAAGTATTTGGACACGTTGAATCTTTCCTGGACCCCCCCCAAAGGCACACATGTACTCTGAATGGTCAATGCACCCAGGAGGTGGCTGATTCCAGCAAAACCCGAGTGCAAACTATACAAGTGGGACTACTTCTCTTGGTAAGGTGAGGATTGGCTGAATCCTCCATGTTCTAAGCTCAGAAATGCAACTCCCTGCATTCATTCCTCTTTTCCTAGTGCCAGTCTGCACTTTCTTCGTGTTGACTCAACTTCTCACCTGTCCCCTCCCTCCCAAACCTTCCATTATTCTCTCTGGCACTGCTCTGTAGTTGGCCAGTCTCACCCTTCCTGGAACTTGGTGCAACCCTCAGTCCTTGGCCTTCTCAGTTGTTCCTCCACACCTTGTGGGAATCTCTGCTCTACTGAGAACCACAACCTCTGACCACACAGCCCTCCCCTCACTGTTGCTGCCATGTAGCCATCTGCCTCCAAGCACTTAGCAGCCTGCCAACATCTGGCTTTCTTCCTGAACTCAGTTACTTGACAGCATCGTTTGTAACTCATCCACTCAACACTTTTCTTCTTTTCATTTCATATTTAGATCCACTCTCTTCATCACTTCCCAACAAAACCACAGTGCTGGATGATTCCAAATGTCTTCCCTCCTTCTTATATCACTACCAGGCTGATGAGCAGTGCCAGAGACCATCACACAGCTGTCACCATCTCCGTTTTCTGAGAAGAGTCTCAATGGGATTCTCAAAAATGTTTAGTGGTGCATCTGTCTCCTTTTTTCAGCCCCCTGTCTCAAACCTCTGCCATGCTTCTGAAAATCCCTCTCTAACAGCTTCACACTCTTCATATTCTCATGGATTCTTTCCCCAACCCCAAACATCTGTTTTTTTCTTACCCATGTTAAAAATTATGGGTTAGGACCAACACTGTAATGCTACACAGTGGGTTAAGTTGCTACATGCCATACCAGCATCCATATAGGTAGGTGCCTGTTCAAGCCCAGCAGCCTCACTTGCAATCCAGCTCCCTTCCAGTGCAGCAGAAAATGACCCAAATCCTTAAGCACCTGGTACTCATGTGGAATACCTGCATGAAGTTCCAGACCCTGGCTTCATTGTGGCCATTTGAGGATTGAAATAGCAGAAAAAAGATCTCTGTCTCTCCCCCTCACCTCTGTATAATTCTGCCTTTCAAATAAATAATATCTGTTGCTATCATTGTGTTAAAATATTTTCCAAATTCAAGATTCTGTGATACAGGTAAGAA
Source organism: Ochotona curzoniae (assembly GCF_017591425.1). Classification (NCBI taxonomy): domain Eukaryota; kingdom Metazoa; phylum Chordata; class Mammalia; order Lagomorpha; family Ochotonidae; genus Ochotona; species Ochotona curzoniae. The sequence continues at coordinate 4,787,385 of NW_024466004.1, read as the reverse complement.
AGAAAATCTATTTACAGAGTCTAAAAGATTTTCAACTTTTAAGTTCCCTGTTCCCATTTTTGAAAAGTTTTAATTGTTCAGGCTCATGGTGCTTCTGGCAGAGCTGCAGGGTACACAATCAGTTAATTTATGCTTAATCATTGTTGCAGTGCTTTGGTATAAACGTCACTTACATTTGTTTGTACATGTAGGTTAAACATTTCAAGGTAAAAGTAAGGACTTGGGGGGGATACCTAAACCCTAAATAGTATTCTTGTGATGCAACTTCATTAAATTACTCACATCCTTCTTCAAATAGACTGTAGAAAGCATTAGCTGGGAACTCCTTTAACTTCTCCTTCCAGTCCTCCACTCTGCAACTGGGATCAGCCCCTCCTTATTTCTCTTGCCACAACAGAGAAGTGTTCCCCTCTGTCCTGGAGTGCCTCTCTGCCTGTGAAGGCTGGCTTCGGTCCCCTCCTACCTCTTTAAGTCCCTCTCTAAAGTTATAGGGCCTTCCCACTACAATTGGAACAGGCTCAACCCTCTTCTACCATTAAAAGAAACTGTTTCCTCTTACTCCTCCTTCTCCAACTTGCTTCTCCATTTCCATTCAAATTTCTTGAGGGGACGATTTGTGTTGTCTTCATTTCACCTTGTGTCTTAATTTCCTTGCTTCACTCACTGACTGAACTTGGTCTCCTCCATTTTCCCACCTACCCCACAAGACCTGTCCTGCCAAAGGTCTGCTTGTTGACAAATCCGGCTGACCCTTCAAGGCCCCTCTTACTGGACTACCAATAGCACCTGACACCTGTGACTGCCCTCTTTTTCCTTTGTCTTCCATGATCTATGCTTTCCTGGTTTTCCTCTTCCAAGCTCATGGGTCACAAGGATGCATCCAGAAGTGTTTGGGTGATGGGGGAATGGTGCACCTGCAAATATGGATATAGCAGAATCATGATGAAGACAGTCTGGAAGAAGGACGAGAACATGCCACTGATGAAACTCACACAAGGATGGAATAACCCACATTGGCAGCTGGAATTGAGGGATCCGAATTCTACACTACTCTTTTGGCTGAGTCAGACATAGGTAGAGGTGAATGGTCACACTTGGGAATGGCCTCGGGATCCAGACCAAGAGTAGAGCTTGCCTGACAAAGATTCCACAACGTGGGCTGAGAAACAGCCCTTGGAGAGGTAGGAAGAGAGCCAAGAAAAGGCAGAGCTGTAAGGGAAAGTATTAAAGAACTTCCATAATTAGCATCTTGAGTATATCCAAGGGGGAGGGAGCTGGCAGAGTAGCTGTTACAATACGGCAGCTCTGGAGAGAATAGTTTCAATATAGTGAAACAGGCTGGGCAGCACTCAAGGGATTGGGTCTTTGGTAAGCAAGGTTAACCTTACGCAGATATTAGAATTGCAAAAAGCATGGCTGTGGCTATGGTCAGTGTATAACAGTCCTTCACACACAACACGAGCAGAATGGGCCGTGATTCACTGAGAGGTGTGTCTAAGCTGTCCTCAGTCCCCCTACAGTTCTGTGGTTTGGGGACAGGACAGGTAAGAGCTATTACTCACATTGAGATTCCCCCAGACATTTATTTAAGGGCAGCTCCGGTTCGGCAAACACTGGGGCATGCTTAGAACTGCTGCTAGATTAAAAGATATCACCTGGTCCCTTCCAAGGCTGAAGTTCTATTAACCCTTGGTGCACTTTCCCACCTCAGCAAATGGCAGGCTTTAAATACCCATGCACAAGGCAGGAACTCAGAAATCACAGCTGGCTGATGCTGCTGTCCTGAGAGTAACCACAAGGCAGAAGGTTGCAGATGAGTTCAAAGAGTCACAAGCTAGCAGGACACCAATGATCCATTTCCTTGCTTTAGCCATACCCTGTCTGATAGAATAATCTTGATTTGTATTAGGGTATGATCAGTTTTCACTGTTACCTGTTGTAACAGATTGGCATGGCTTGTCAAGAAGCCGAGAAACAAAAGAACAGAAAAAATATCAATTAGTGCAGATTGGCAGGTAAATGGCATCAAGGTCAAGATCAAGTTAAATATTTGGGATGCTGCATGCTTCAATCTGTTACAGAAGTGTGAGACCTGGGATGCATGCTCGGCCTTTGCCTCCACACCATTATCGGCACCTGGGAGTCAAGGCCAGCATCAAACAGCATGTCAGGGTCATCAGTTAAGAAGTTCGCAGGAGTAATTGATACCCTGGCTTAAGTCAGGCCTGTTATACCCCATATTCTTTGGGTTTAAACACATCTCTTGGGTCAACTGGCTCAATTGACGAAAATCCTCCCCTTACAAGGATCCCACATGGTGCTGGTTCATGTCCTAGCAGCTCCACTTCCCATCCAGCTCCCTGCTTGTAGCATAGGAAAGCAGTGGAGGGTGGCCCAAGACTTAGGGACTCCACATCCATGTGGGAAGACCTAGAAGAAGCTCCTGGTTCCTGGCTTCAGATCAGCTCAGCTCCAGTCATTGCGGTCACTTGGGGAGTAAACCAGCAGACTGAAGATCTTTGACTCTGCCTTTCCTTCTCTCTGTAAATCTATATTTCCAATAAAAATAAATCTTAAAATAAAACAAACAAATCTCTCTACACATACACACGTCCACATACCATTATGTAAAGCGCATGCCCTTGATGCCCTGAAAAGGTACACACATGGGCAAAAGAGACTCCACTCTGACAAGCTCAAGAGTCCTGAAAGGCATAACGTTGAACCGCAGGTGAATCTGTACACCAATGAGTGATGGGAAAACCCAGAAGAGCACACAGATTCTCCTGGCCAAGGGTTCTACTGAGAGGCCAAATCCATGCACCCAGGAAAAGCTGCACCAATGAACCAATATTACAAGGTCACGGATACAGGGATCCTGACCATTTCAATAATCAGGTCTAACTGCCACCCAGTTGAGCTGGTCAACAGCTGCAGAAATGATTGTGAAGGGGCCTAAAATATCACATGAGCTCATGGTGACTGACTCAGCCTCTTCAAACCTGGCAGAAAATAGCAGGCCTTCTTGGGAAGGCACATGAGCTGTGCTGCAGACAGCACAAGCTGGGGCACTGCCCACAGGGAGGAGGAACCCAGCCCTGTCCTTGCAGCAGTGTGGACCTCAAGCTCACCAAGACCTGCAGAGCAGCTGCCAGGGGCGTGATACAAAACATACACTTAACAGGATCACAAGATGACAGCCATTAAGCCACAGGCCAACACAACATTCTTGAGTCTTCTGTGGTCTTCTTAGAATCTAAGTGATTCTATTTGCGGTGAAGCTGTGGGCTTTCTGCAAACTGCCTTGTGTTTTGCTGCGTGTCTTTACTTAGGTGTTTTTGAAACAAAGGGAAAAGAAAATCGCCGAAGGGGTCTAGATGGGACACAAAACTCGGGAGAGACTTTCAAATTGAGCAAGCAGTTGTTGACATCAAAGAGCAGCCAACTGGCAAGAACTTGATTGATGCATGGTCTGGGAACAGGTACAGAGCTGCCATGATTTTTAGGTTTTCCAAATCTGGCGAGAATACGTGGAGCAGAAAGTAATTCATCCCTCATGTCAAGAGAGGGAAAAGAAAGAGAGAAGTTACTGGTGTGCAGGAAGAGGTGACTTCTAGCTTTCTATATAAGCACCAGAAAAGCAAACACGGACAAGGGTGTGTGTGTGTGTGTGTGTGTGTGTGTGTGTGTGTGTAAAGGGTAAGAGCTTCAATGAATCTGTGCTATCCAAGACCCAGAGAGCGACACAAAAAAGAATCAGGGTTTAATTTGAAGACAAAAGAGAGGAGACCAACATTATTAACAAGTGAGGATGATGGTGAATTCAGGTGAAATACAAAAAGGCATTTCGTTTATTTCGATACTGTTCTGGTCCATAACATTTCTTTTTGCTTTTACATGTGATGTGTGCTTACATTTAAATTTTCTAAACATTTTATTTGAAAGGTAAAGGCAGATGTCCTATCCACTCTTTCACTCCCCAAGTGCCAGCTATAACAGCCAGGGTTGGACCAGGAACAAGTGGGGAGCCGGAAACTCAATCCAGGTCCCCCTGGGGATATCAGGGATCCACATATTGGAGCCATCATTTCTGCCTCTCAGGGAACACAGCAGCAGGAAGCTGGAACTGGAAGGAAAGGGGCAACTTGAACCCTGCCACTCTGATATGGGATACAGGCATTCCGAGTAGCTTCCTAACTGCTGTGCCAAACACCTGCCCTAGAACATTTCTCAATGGGTTTAGCAAATAAAGAGTTGTTCATAGCAATGAAAGAACAGCTCATATTAATTCAAGTATTAACAATTAAAGATCAGTTTGCTAACAGAGATAAGTTCACAGTGCTAACAGTTTGTTATTTTGAGTTACATGTTTAACAACAAAAAAAAAATCACTAAAAAACCTGTGGTTTGTGATGTGTGAAACGACTTGGTCGTCTACATGTATAAAAGGCCAAGGATGAGTCACCCACACCCTTGGTTTCTCAATATCAAAATGCACTCAGCAACCTCATGGCTTTTTTTAAACCATTGTCCTGAACTCCAAGTCCACCAGCACATCTCATTACCTGCTTTCACCTGCGTGAGTCCTGTCTGACCCCTCCAGGGCACCTTGCCTTTCTGCCCAGCTGTCCCTCTTCAATGATTCTTGTGCTTCAGCCTACTCTACTGTCCCTCTTTGTCATTTCAGTCAAACATATCCCCTCCTCTGCATCTGGTTATGATCCCAAAGTCTCTCAGGGCTGGTGCTGTGGCATAGAAAGTTAAGCTTCTACCATATAGGATGCCAGCATCCTATATGGACACTGGTTCAGGTCCTGGCTACTCCATTTCAGAACTAGCCAATGACAATGTTCTCAAGTTAATGAAATGTTTTTCCTCCTCAAATCTGATAGAAATGATGGGAGGAAAATAGGTAAGTGACTTCTGGGGGCTGCCCATCACAAACCCACAGATCCAGGACATAATGATGCATCGTAGAAGACGTAGTTTGTTCACAGAGAATCCACCACGGCTTAGAGGTTCAGGCATTGGAAAATTAGACAAGACAAAGACTGAGTACAGAGTTACAATGAGTTGTACACTTCCATATAATCACATTGACTGAAGTATTGTTTACGAAAGAAAATGGCACAAATCCTAAACATATGGCCCCGGTGAACTTTCACAGGGGAAGGACAACAGCCTGAGCCACAGCCACCAGGCCAGGAGGCAGCAACACTCCAAGCCCCACACAAGTTGAGTTCCTGTGCCTCTTTTTCTAACCCCAGCCCTTCCCCTAACGGTAAACACCGTCCTCGCCTGGAACAGCACACGTCCGTTTTTCCCCTTGTTCGGCATTGTTTGATGAGATCCAACCATCTGGCTGCAAGTAGCCATAATTCATCCTAAATGGGATGACTTGCATTGCTTACATGTAAGTGTGGCTGTTTCTCAAATCCTATGACAAATAGAGCTGTAAGGTCCCGAACTGTACCAAACCCAATGTCTCTTCATTTTGGTTAAGAATTATTTATAGCAAGCCTGTCTGTGTAATTATGAAAGACACCCCCCCTCAAAAAAAAGCATCGTGTTTCTGAACCTTATGGATCCTATGATGCTGAGCCAGTATTGTTACTTTCTCAGTAACAATTTCTAAGTTGATATAATACATGAAGCACAGTTATAAAGCACTGTTTCACGGGAAAAAAAACCAAACCTGTGTGTAGGGTGGGCATTCAGCCCAGCCCTTTAGATGGTGCCTGGGTTTGGCTCTGGGCTCTATGATTCTGATCCCAGCTTCCTGCTAAAGTGCACCCTGGAAAGCAGCAGTGAATGGCTCCAGTGTTTGGGTCCCTGCCAGCCAAAGGGCAGACCTGATGACTGCTGGCTTCATCTTGGCCCAGCTCTGCCGAAGGCATCTGGGAAGTGAAATCAGGCAGATGGAAGATCTCTCTATCTGTTTTTCTGCCATTCAAACAAATACACTAAAAAATGATGTGGGACAGTGGAAAGACCCTCAGAATTCCATGAATCTTTTTCCAACCTGGTAGTTTTGAAAATTCAGTCTAATTTCTAATTTCCCAACTCTAAGAGCATTATTTGCAGTGATTGGTACTTTATTGTTGATATTTAGATAAATGCTTGAATATAGAAGTTGGAAAGACATTTTTTTTCCCTCCTTCTTTCATGTAACCTAACCAAGACTGAAGGTTTGCTGAAGAGGATGAAAAGAAAGAGGTAGAGTGACAGAGGACATACGATGGGACGCATCTGGGAGGCATCTGTATACAGAGGATTTGTCCGTGTTCTCCAGGATCTGGAAGCTGACATCCCTCACCTTCGCCAGCTGCCCAACACAGATCACGTCTATCCAAGTAAGCTGCCACCCATCAACCATGGATCCTGTGGGGGTCCTTCTCCTAAGAGCACGTACCTTGTGGATTAAAGAAACCGGTCATCCAAAACACATTAGGCCTCCCTTCAAATATCCAAGTAGAAAACTGGGCGTTTCTTTCCAAAAGCTCCGTGAACCAGAAGCCCAGGGTAGATGAGTCCCAGGACACTCTCTTCCAGAGCTGGGGGATGCGGGCATCATACATATTGTCCAGGGCGTCTCGCAGGTTCTGCAGAGGACAACGGGGGAACACATGACTCGGCAACATTAACAGAAGTGGGAGTGGACTCGCAGGGTCCCAACTGCTCACCTCGCTCATAATGATGGTCCCCTCAATGGCTAATTTTAGATCACTCAGGCTGCTGCGAAGGATGGAAATGACTTTTTGCATTCTGTCAATTTCTTGTCGAAGAAATATGTTCATTGAGTTCAGATGTCCCATCTTTATCAAACGAGCTTTCACCTACAACAAAGCATACAATATGTATAGGAGACTTAAAAACATTAATTTATTTGAAATACTGAGTTATAGAGAGACAAAAACAGAATTTCTTTCTTTTTTTTTTCTTTTTTCAAGCTGGCTGTCCTTTCTCTTCCAATAACCTCTCCATTCTCAATTCTTTCTGTTCCTCTGGATGGATCTCCACCAGCCCAAATGAACTCTAAAATATCTCTTGCAGAACCAAACTTGCCATTAAATTCCCCATTTTCTGGGCTTCAGAAACTACTGTTCAAGTAAAATGATTTTTATTTCCTACTGATTGTATTTAGTCGATAATTGGAAATGTGCTTTAAAAAGCTGAAGTAAAATTGTACCTTTTTTCCCTTTCAAATGATTAAGTGCTAAATGTCAGTTAAATATTCGTTTCCAATCTAACTTTCAGAAGAGCACAGTGGAATATGTTTTTTCATTATGCTTGCAGAGTTGTTATTAGAAATGTCATAGAAAGTTAATACAGCCAAAATCTTTACAGAGCAGTTACCAATGAATATGATTAACTCTGGTTTCCTAAGATCTTTGTGGCCTTGGCTATGCTAGCCAAACAGAACCGTTCTAATCTAATCAATGAAATGACTGCCTGGCAAAAGCACCTGTCATTTGCTTCTTTGACATTTCACCTACTGACCATTTTGAAGAGATCAATACAAAAAGACTCTGCTTGTGAGAATGAAAAATCATAATAACTGTTGGAATAGAAGCCGAAACCTATACACAGATCAATTTAGCAATATGTGCCCAAGAAAATGTTGACCTCATGGCCCAGCAGGCACTCAGCAAGGGATGTGAACTTTCTGCTGGCCAAGATGGGAGAGACACCAGAAAAGCAGGGATGAGGGTGGGTGAACGGAATGAAAGAGAACCTCAAGCCATGCATTGGGACAGCGCCTGCAGGAAGCCAGTAGCTGCAGGGTCCTCCTCCTGATATGTCCACTGTGACTATTAGAGCAGACAAAATGTTAGAGGCAGATGGGTTCCAAGGGTATCTTGGTTATTCTTGTTTGACAGAACAGGATTCTGGCATGGTCCAGAGATTTCCTTCTCTTCTATGGATGCCTCTGTTTTATGGCAGCTGAGCCATTTCCAGTGTAAGAGATGAAGGGCGAGGAGCTCGAAGGCAGCAGTGACCTTGAAAGGAACAGGATAGTGGGACTGCTCAAGCAGGAAGAGCAGGCAGGATTGGCATCACGAGCAACATTGCCAGTGGAGTCTCCTAACCCAGACAGACACATCAAGCAACTGGCAGGTTGAGTCCTGGGATGTAGAATCCACCTTTCCACTTCCTCCAGTTCCCTGTTCCCATTTCCATCAGTCTCTTCAACCTCCTGAGGCTGAACAACATATGCTTTACAACCTTCAAATCATGGCTGCTGTGTGGAGATTCACCCACAAGGAAAAGTGAAATTATAGAAAAATTGTGGTAAACCCAGGAATGTGAAATTGATCACAGTGTCAAATCAGTCCCTTAGGTTACTAGCAGACCCAAGCAAAGTAAGTACCTTGTCTTACTTCGGGTTTCAAAAGACAAACTTTACTTGAGATAGATATATGCTTATGAGAAACTGAGACACTAGAAAATGTAATTTCAGCACTGATTTAATTTTGAGCATGATTATTGTTCTAACCTAAAATTGTCCTTTTATTAATAATATTAGAGTCTTATGTAGATTTTCATTATATTTTTTTTTGGACCAAATAATCTCTTCTGCAGTAATGTAGATTTATTTTTACAACGAAAGTCTGTAGCATAATTATATTCTGACTTATAAAACCCACTTTATTGCCACTTTTAAAGTAATGCATCTCTTGCATAAAATAAGGAACACTAAAGAGTAAGCAACTTTGAAACAGGAAGACATTTTATATGCCTCTTAGCACAAACTCCTTCCCATATAGAAATCCAATTAGTGACACTCCACGTCTGCTAGGTAACAGTCAGAACAAAGGTCTTGCTGGAGATAGGGCCCCCGCCAAGCCTGGAGACTTGACTTTACCGACAGGTCTCAAGCACGTTCTTGACAGCAACCCAGCGGTCTAGGCAGCTACAGTAAGTCCCATCTCACTTTCAGACTTGCCTGTGCTTGCTTTCACTTTCTTTGAAGATTTTTATTCTACCTCATCTATCTTCTAAAGATCACACAGAATGCATCCCTGGAAATATACATGGTATTTCATGAATTTAAAACAAAGTTTTTTTCTCTCTTTCAATATGCAGCCCTTCCTCTCAACATCTTAACCAAACATCTTGCTACCTATATACACAGAAGAAACTGTTTTAGAGGCAAGGAAATATTTTTTTTTATTGTTGGAGGTGTCCATTATTAAAGACTGTACATTCCAGGGGTCCTGAGTGATGACTCAACTGGCTAATCCTCAAGTGCCAGGATCCCATGTGGGCATTGGTTCGTGTCCCAGTTGTCCTACTCCCCATCCAGCTCCCTGCTTGTGGCCTGGGAGAGCAAACAGAAGATGACTCAAACCCTTGGAACATTGCACCCTTGTGGGAGACCCTGAGGGAGCTCCAGGCTCTTGGCTTTGGATCAGCTCAGCTCCTGGGGAGTGAACCAGCAGATGGAAGATCTCCCTATATCTCTCCTTCTCTCTTTAAATCTGATCTGCCCGCACAATAAAAATAAATAAATTTTTAAAAAATCAACTGAGTAAACAGATCAATTATCCACAATTAAAACATTTTCAGCAACTTAAAGGATATTAAATCAATGCTGCTGTTTAAAGATTTGTGAATGGGGCAATAGCCTAGTGGCTAAAGTCCTTGCTTTGCATGTGCCAGGATCACATATGGGTACCGGTTCTAATCCCAGCGGGTCCCATTTCCCATCCAAGTCCCTGTTTGTGGCCTGGAGGGCAGTCGAGGATGGTTCAAGGATTTGGGATCCTGCACCCATGTGGGACACCCAGAAGAGGCTCCTTCCTCCTGGCTTCAGATATGCCATTGCGGACACTTAGGGAGCAAATCTGCAGATGGAGGATCTTCCTCTCTGTCTCTCCTACTCCCTGTATATCTGACTTTTCAATAAAAATTAAAAAATCTTAAAGAAAAAAAGATTTATAAGTGGTTTTTATTTCTTTGATTTTTTTCAACACAGCTGTACTGCAGGCATAGTAGAAATTGGTATATAACTGGGTCAGTGTGGAAGCTTTGACTGAGGAAGAATTAACTTGTGAACCAGTTTTTAAAAGGAAAGCTACAGAAATAATAATGATTAGGTTCCATTGACAATAAGAGACACAGAGCTTAGTAATACAATCACACACATTTATCACACTGGTAATCCACCCATGTTCAATAACAGATAGATAATTTTTCATGATAATCAGATTAATATATTTCAATGGATACATAAATGATTAGATTAGCATCCCATTTACCCAGCCAGAAACAATACTTCTGTGGTCAACTACAGGAGAAAATGGACAGAGCGGGTGGAGGAGAGAACTATATGATGTACTTTAAATGAACTTCCCAGGTACCAAGTTATGACCTCTCCCAGTTCCAGCTGCAGGGGAGAGACCTGTGATGCAACAGCTGGGGCTCCAAGCTGATAAACACATCCTTGTCCAGACTTGGGGATGTAAGAAAGATGGACACAGCTACACCTGCCTGAGGGTATCAGCCTCTGACTTTGGAAGAGCTAACCTTGATTCAGCCCATTCGAGGCCTCAGGTGAGGCCTGGACCATCAGCAGGGAGAGGAAGGGAGAAGAGGAGGAGACGTTGGATGGTGAGAAGATGTCTTTCTCGTGAAGCAAGAGAGAAAGCTGTGGGCCCCTTTCCAGGGCCTGCAGGGAGGGTCAGACATTTTGCCACAGTGGAACACTTATTTTGATTAGCAGTTTTCCAAGTCAGGGCTGGAGCCAGAGATCCTTGCAGGTGTGATTTGTAAGGTTAGTTTTTGTTCACAGTAATACTACCAGACTATCTGACTTTCCGTCCTTAGTCTCCCATGAAAATATACTGAGTTTTTCCAGAGGCCACAAGGCCCATGGTATGATAACAGATTGAATGCAGAAGCAGACATGAACAAAAGGCAGAAACTAAAGTTATCTGCAAAAGTGTAAAACAATACCACTATTTTCAGTGAATTTTTTTTGTCTTAGAAAATATACTTGTTATAAAACACCAAAAATGTAACCAGTATTGTGGCACAACACATTAAGCTATCACCTGCAATGCTGGCATTCCATATGAGCACTGATCCAAGTCCTGGCTGCTCTGCTCTTGATAAAAGCTCCTTGCTAATGAGCCTGGAAAAGCAGCAGAAGACGGGACAAGGACTTGAGCCCCTAAGCACTCAGGTAGAGGGAACTGCAGGTTCATGGTTTGCCTGGCCCAGCCCTGGCCTTCGAGGCCATTCAAGGAGTTAATGAATGGAAGATCTTTCCCTCTCTGTCTCTCTTTCTCTGTAACTGCTTTTCAAATCAGTAAATAAACCTCTACTGAATATTAAAAATATTGTAAACAAAATCCCTTTGGGTACTCAATCATGTTAAAAATTTTTATTTATTGGATCCGGTACAATGTCTAAATTGGTAGAACCTCAACTTGCCAAGCACTGGGATTTTATATGGGTGCTGGTTCATGTCCCAGCTACTCTACTTCCCATCCAGTTCCCCGCTCGTGACTTGGGAAAGGAAGTAGAGGATGGTCCAAAGCCTCGGGACCCTGCACCCTTGTTGGAGACCCAGAAGAAGCTCCTGCTTTCTAGCTTTGGGTCAACTCAGCTCTGGCCATTGCGACCTTGTGGGGAATGAACCAGCCAATGAAAGATCTTTCTGTCTCTCCTCTCTGTAAACCTTATCTGACTTCCAATAAAAATCAAAATGAATCTTTTAAAAATATTACTTATTTATTTTTATTGGAAAGGCAAAGACTCAGAGGCATTCTATCTGATGGCTCACTCTCCAAATTCCCAAACAGTTATAGTTGGGCCAGACCAAACCAAGGATCCCAAAGTTCAATCCGGAGCTCCTGTATAACTAACAGGGACCCAAGTTGCCAGGGTATACATTAGCAGATCCAAGACTCAAACCCAGATACTCTGATAAATGTCCCAAGCAGTGTTCTAATTATTGCATCAAATACTCAACCCTTATCATTTTGTGCAGGAATCTTGAGACTTAAAAAAAAAAGTTGATTTAGATACATAAGCTAACAACAAGTAGAAAATTACCACCTTTCACTCCAGGTAATGAATTCATTTACAGGGCCTGTTTTCCTGGCAGCCGTCTAAGAGGACTAAGGGGACATAAAGTGTGGAGGTGGACAGGAAATGAAGCAATATGTAAATCATCAAAATAGACAACAAAGACTTAGGTACAAGAAGCAAGGAGAGGGTTCCAGCTGCAGAGGTTAAGACCTCTGGGCACCCAAAGATGGAGGAATCCGAAAGTACCATGAAGCAACACGAAAAAAAAAGGATGAAAGGGAAGTGCAGTGGAAAGGGAAGGAGAGGAGGATCAGAGAAAAGTAGAAATCACACTGCTGGATGCTTAGGAAACGGTAAGGAAAAGAAAAGAGAAAGAAGTGGGAAGAGGACTGGGCAAAGAGAGGGAGGGAGGGGGATGCCTTTGCTCCAGGTTAGTGCTCAGTCTTGCTTACCTCGTGGGGAATGTAATCGGGAGGCAGTTTGCTGAGCATGTCTTCAGACAGTCTGTAAACGATGGATTCGCGCGTCTCCCCCACTCCACCTCCACTCTCTTTAGGCTGAATGTTGGTGATTGTTTCAAGGACAGCAGACGCGGTGTTACTCTGATAGCTGATAAGAAAAGGGGACTATTTAGAATGCAGGAAGGAAACTTACTCTCAGGGATCACTGTCAAAGCTAAAACGAACCGAAAGAATCACCAAATCAAAGACAGCCAAAAAAAAAAAAACAAAAGGAAGAAAAAAGAAAATGAACTTCCACATTGACCTTGACCTGCAGGAAGGAAAAGCCGATCCTTTCTACTGCCTCCTGGGAGGGCATCAAGACTATCACCCACACGAAAAGCCACAGGTCTTGGGGAAAAGAGAATCCACAAACATCCCAGGTGGTGTAAACCACTGCTTTCCAGCCTCGCTGCAGCTAATGGAAACGCTGAGGCCACACAAGGAGCACCTCTCCACTTCCACCCTCCCCCACCCCAGCTTACGGTCCTAGGAGACTATCATCACAGGACACCTGCAGAACAAAGACAATCTCTCCTGTTTGCCCACTGATTTATAAATGATTAAGATTCCTTTTGCCTTTTCTGGTTTTTTTTTTTTTTAAGATTTTTTAAAATTGGAAAGTCAGCTATACACAGAGGAAGATCTGTTGCCCACTGACTCACTCCCCCAAGTGGCTGCAACAGCTGGAGATGAACTGACCCAAAGCCAGGAGCCAACAGCTTCTTCTGGGTCTCCCATGTGGGTGCAGGGTCACAAGACTTTGAGCCATCCTCAACTGCTTTCCCAGGCCACAAGCAGGGAGCTGGATGGCAAGCAGGACCACTGGGACGCAAACTGGTGCCCACAACGGATCCCAGCGCGTGTAAGGTGAGGATTTTAGCTGCTAGGCAACCATGCCAGGCCCTTCTCTTCTTTTCTTTTCTTTTCTTTTCTTTTCTTTTCTTTTCTTTTCTTTTCTTTTCTTTTCTTTTCTTTTCTTTTCTTTTCTTTTCTTTTCTCTTTTCTTTTCTCTTTTCTTTACTCTTCTTTTCTTTTCTTTTCTCTTCTTTTCTTTTCTCTTCTTTTCTTTTCTTTTCTTTTCTTTTCTCTTCTTTTCTCTTCTTTTCTCTTCTTTTCTTTTCTCTTTTCTTTTTTCCTTTCTTTTCTTTTCTTTGTGTGTGTGAGACCCCACTGGTTTAGAGATTCCCAAGGTGATTAATAAGCATCTATGTGACTCACCTGTCCAGGCGTGGCTGCCCTTCTTCAAAATCCATCTACCCATGTAGTCAACAGAGCCTTACCAGGTACCAGGGACTGACTTACCTAGGGCCTGGGGCATGGCAGTGAAGTACACGGTCCTGTTCCCTAACAGAGGAGGCAGCCATTACAAGATACTATCATAAAAGTGCCTTGGACGAAAGGAGTGTCATAGTTTTTAAAGAGTTTGTGTATGCGTTCCCTTTACCCTTCACCTTTCTTTAGAGTAATTCAGATACTCTTGGGTATAAGAACTAAGTCTGTGTAATGCTAGGTGGAACAGTTTTCTGAGGTGTGTGTGTATGTGTTGTGTGTGTGTGTGTGTGTGTGCGTGTGTGACAGAAAGAGAAAAGAGATGATGGCCGAAAGCCTCTCAGAAAGTCGCATGATATGGTCTGAATTGCGGCACAGCAGTTAAAGCTGCTACCTTTGACACCAGCATCCCGATTCATGCCCTGTTGCTCCATTTTCAATGCACCTTCCTACTAACTTGCCTGGGAAAGGCAGTAGAAGATGGCCTAAATTCTTGGAACCTTGCCACACATGTGGGAGACCTGGAAAAAGCTCTTAGCACCAGACTTTGGCCTGGCCCAGCCCTGGCTGTTGCCTGGGGAGTGAGGCAGCAGATGGGCGATTTCTTTCTCAGTCTCTCCCTCTCCCTCTGTAACTCTGATGTTGAAATCAAAATAAATAAATCTTATTTTTTTTTTATCATATCTGAGGTTTCAGCATTATGGGGCAGAAGGTTAAGTTGTGCTGCTTGCAATGTTGGTATACCGTATCAGAGTCCCAGCTGCTCCACTTCAGATCAAGCTCCCTGCTAATGAACCAAGGAAAGAAGAGGAAGATGCCCCAAGTGACAGGACCCTTGTCCCCTATGCGGCAGCTCTGGATGGAGTTCCAGGCACCTGGCTACAGCTTGGTCCAGCCCTGGCCATTCCTGGCTTTTAAGGGGAGTAAACCAGCAGATAAAAAGACCTCTCTCTCTCCCTCTCTCTGCTTAAATAAAAATAAAATGAATGCATCTTTTAAATTTTTGAAGTCACATGTGAGCTGAGACCTGAAAGATGAACAGATGAACCAAGAAGAGTAGGGTGGCTGGCAAGAAAGAACACTCAGATCAGAGATAAGGGCAAGAAGTGAGCACTTGAGTGCATTTGGGGAGCGCAGACAAGGCCAGTGAGCCAGGAGGAGCGATGAGTGTGGGAAAGGCGGCCTGAGCAAACCATGCAGGGTCACACAGGATGCTCTAAGGATTTTATAGGCAGTGGATTACCTCTGAAGGCTTTCCAGGCCAGTGTGTGGCATAAAAAGATTTAAACTGTCCTGCCTTTTCTCAATTCATAATTTACCACCTATAACATCATATAATTTGGTTTGTGGTGATTATTGCTTCATTTGTAAATTGTGTTTCTTGTCCAGATTTTAGACCACATTCGCAATTCCTTTCATCAGTGTTAGAGACAAGTCTAAAAGTAACTCAGTGGAGCCAGTACTGTGGTGTTTCAACTTAAGCCTCCTACTGTGGTGCTGGCATCCCATATGGATTCCGGTTCAAGTCCTGGTTGCTCCATTTCTGATCCAGCTCCCTGCTAATGTGCTTTGGAAAAATTCCAGCATCAATGTGGGAGACCTGGAAGAAGCTCCTGCCTTTGGACTGGCCCAGCTCTGGCCCACTGCAACCATTTGGGGAATGAAGCAGTGGATATAAGATCTCTGTTGGTGTCTCCTCTCTTTCTGAAAATCTGCCTTTCAGATCACAATAAAAGTAATTCAGCAAGTGTTTGGGATAAGTGATATATTTTTTCCGTCTTATTAAACGGAAAATAAACCTTTGTATTATAGCAATTTGCATTAAAACTTTACAATTGCATACCTTTAGTCTATACTTAAGAATTCATCCAACAGAAAGAATCAGATATTTTGACCTCTGATAGTATAGTGCAATTACTGCCATGAAACTTTCTTCTAAACACAACTGAAAACACGGGCTAAGGTATGAAAAACAACTTGCTGAAAGCATTACTGAACCAGAAAGATAGTAAGCACTTACATGGGATGCTGGTGTCACAAGCCTTGAAGGGTTTTTTTAAAGTGAGCCAGAATATATTAAATAAGAAATTATAAATATAAACAGCATATTTGAAAAAGAGCCAAACAAAGGTCCTGAAAATAAAAATAGCTAAAATTTAAGCCTGTATTTATGTTCTTACTGCTGCTATAATTTATAAGCACAAAGTCGCAGCTTAAAAAAAAACACACACTCATTTATTACCTGTCATCCTTACAGGTCAAGTGTAACATGAATCTTCCCAAGCTAAAATCTAGGTGTTGGCAAAGCTAGCGATCCTTTCTGTAACCTTTGAGAAAAGACCCATTTCCTTGCTCATCCAGGTTGTTGACAAAATTCTTGTCCTTTAGATTGTAGGACTCAGGCCCTCAATTTCTCCCTGCCTGTCTGTTGAGGGCTTTCTCGGTCCCTGTAGCTCACGTGCACCCCTGGGCTAGTAGCCATCTCCATTCCTGCGGCTGCAAAGCCAGCAATGGCAGGTTGAGTCCCTCCCATACTTCAAATTGCTCATCCTTCTACCTCGGGTCTCCGGTCTTTTTTTGTGCCTCTCTCTTGCCTTCAGAGTTCTTATGGTTAGGTTGTTCCCACCTGGATAATTCAAGCTAACATTTCTATATCAAGGTTCTTAACTCAACTCACAACTACACGATCCTTTTGGGCCACATAACACAACACAGATTCTGGAGATTGGGATGTGGACATGCTTAGCGGGTCCATTTTTCTGCCAACTCTAACAGCTAATAGTAAGTTGGCAGATTACATGCAGCCAAAGACAGAATTAGAAAACTGAAAGATAGGATAACATTATACAGAATGCTACAGGGAAAACTAAATGGAAAATGTGGAAGAAAGGCTGAGTGATGTATGTCACAGTGCTCCAACAGAATACATCTCAGCAAATTTCCAGAAGACAGAAATGGGGAGAAAGAAGAAGAGAAAATGAGTGCTGAAATAATGACTGAGAATGGATGTAAGACCCAAATCCTCAAGTTCAGGAAAGTATGTAAACTCCAAGTCAGGTAAAGAAACAGATAGATCAATAGAAATTAATATGCAGTCACATCACAGTGAAGCTATAAAACACCAGAACCAAAGAGGAATCCTTAAAAGCCAACAGGGAGAGAGAATAACTGAGTTATCTATAAAGAGACAGGATCAGACTGACAGCCATTCCCTCAACAGTGGCAATGAAATCCAACGAGAAAATGGAACAGTGTCTGCCAGGCACAAAGATGAAACAGCTGCACACTTGGAGTCATACGACAAACAAAATTATCTTTCAAGGAAAGCTCACAATACTTCTCAACAAAAAGCTCTAGGAAGGCCAATAAGCTTTCGGAAAAAAAAAAAAAAAGCTCAATTGTATTCTAAGAAAAGTGCACATTAAAACCTCCTCACATTTAGGAGAAAGGTTATAATCAAATGGAAATTTGATTATCCTTGCCAAGTATTGACAAGGATATGGAGAAGCCTGAGTTTTCAAAGCTATGGGAGGAAAATGTAACATAGTACTATCCCTTTGGCAAAGAGTTTGGCAGTTTCTTAACATGTTAAGTGGTCAATCACACGACCCAGTAATTACATTTCTCACTATCAACTCCAGAAAAATGCAGAGATGTGTCCAAGCAAAGCCTTACCTGCTCATGTTCTCAGCAGGATTTTTCAGAATAGCTTGGAAACCATCCAGCTGTCTGTCAGCGGGTCAATGAATAAAGAAGACGTGATGTATTCATATATTTGGAATACTACTTGGAAATAAGAGGTAATGAAGTTCTGATATATGCCAAAGCATGAATGAACTTCAAAATCACTGTGCTAAGGGGAAAAAAAAAATCCAGATATAAGTGACCACAGGTGATGCCTAGAAAAGGCATGTTGATAAAACAGATCGAAGAGCAGCGAGACTGGGCGTAGGAGCGGGCGCTGACTGCCAGAGGCGCAGGATTTCCTGAGGGACTCATGTAATGTCTAAAGCTAGGCTGCAGGATGGCTGCACAGGCTATAAATGCCCCAGAAGCCATTCAATTGTCTACTTAAAATGGGGAGGTAGGGAAGGCAGGCTGCATCTTCTAAAAGCAGTTTTTAAAAAAAGGAAGGAAAAAATGAGACATTTTTGGAAAAGGACAGAACATCATACCATGAGGAGGTCTTTCCAGGAGGAAACTCTCAAGGATACATACTAGAAAGCAGAACGATTCTGATGAAAGGTTTGAAAAGAATTAGGGCCTGACTTGGTGGCCCATAGCACGCTAATCCTCACCCTGTGGTATTGGTTCTAGTCCCCAATGTTCCACTTCAGATCCAACTCCCTGCTCATGGTCTGGGAAAGCAGGGGAGGATGGCCCAAAGCCCTGGGCTCTTGCACCTATGTGGGGGACCTGGAAGAAGCTCCTGGCTCTCAGCTTCAGGCCAGCTCAGCTTGGGGCATTACAGTTATTTGGGTCTCTGTCTCTACCTTTCTCTCTCCATAACTCTTTCAAGTGAAAAACATCTTTTAAAAAGAAAATAAAGGAATGAATCAACACACGGCTAAGTCCAGATAAGGAGTATAGTGTAAAATAACAATTACATCTCTGATTGTGGAGTGAGAACACACACACACACACACACACACACACACACACACACACACACGATAAAACTGAATACTACAATGGCAGGAGAGAATGACTAAAGCTAGAGCATTCCAAAGGTTTTTGATTGAGAACGATGTTAGTATACTAATTTTAGACTTATTTTGTGAGATGTTCAGATTTATAGGGTAATTTGCAATAAAAAACCAAAAACCACAAAAAGCAAACCAGAAACAGAGCATGGAACTTCCAAACGGGCAGCAATTGAAAAAATGGAATGGGAAAAGTCTGACTTTGCAGAAATTCAAAAAGAAGGAAATGAAAAGAAACGGGGGGGGCCAGTGCTGTGGCCTAGCAGCTAGTCCTCACTTGAATGTGCCAGGATCCCATATGGGTGTTGGTTCTAATTCCGGCAGCTCCACTTCCCATCCAGCTCCCTGCTTGTGGCCTGTGAAGGCGGCAGAGGATAGCCCAGAGCCTCGGGACTCTGCACCTGCTTGGGAGACCTGGAAGAAATTCTTGGATCCTGGCTTTGGATTGGCTCAGCTCCGGCCATTGTGGCTACTTGGGGAGTAAACCTGAGGGTAGAAAATTTGTTGCTCCTTCACTCTGTAAAATCTGACTTTTCAATTAAAATAAATAAATCTTAAAAAAAGAAAAGTGGGGCAGCTGTGACATGGACTGATGTCTATATGGGATGTTGACCCCCCAGGGAGAGTCTTGGCCTAACTGTGCCATGGAACCAACTCCAAGAAAGGTTGTTTTTTCTAATAAAGAGCGATCATATTTTAAACTTATTTGTGTGTGTGCTGACTCCATTCAGATGTTAAGGTTTTAGAATATTCCCAAAGATGTTTATTTTAAAGCTGAAAGATGAGCGTATCAAGCACACACTTTACCTGACTGAGGAACAAAACATTCTGGCAAAATGGCACAAAGGCTTTTGGGACTCATTCCTAAATTTTTTTGAAGCATAGTTCAATTCCAGATTTGGAAAATCATACAAAGTAAAGGAATAAGACCAGCAATCCTGAAAGGGGAAAATCCTATGACAGTTGCTGATGAGACATTCAAAGGAAGGTAGCAGCAGTCAAGGAGGTACATGTTGTCCAATGGTTCTTCAGGCTATTTAGACGTGCACATGACTCGTGTCACTCTCTTGTCTCCCTCCAGCACTAGATACAAAAAAAGATAGGCTGTGTGGAAGGATCGCTGTGCTGGAGAAACGAGAGGTGTCATGATCGCCAGCATCTTAAAGAGAGCCCGGAAGCTGCAAGCAAGGCTGGGTCACATTAAGCCTCTGCATTGGTCATGAGCTCCACAGACCCATGCTTCCCCAGACTCCTCAAGCTTGATGGGTTTTTTGTGTGTTTGTTTGTTTGTTTTTACATTAAAAAATTCAGGGCCCAGCACAATGGCTCAACTGGCTAATCCTCCACTTCCAGCATTGGCATCCCATATGGGTGCTTGGTTTGTGGGAGACCAGGAAGAAGCTCCTGACTTTGGCTTCAGATCGGCTCAGCTCTGGCCGCTGCAACCGTGCGGGGAGTGAACCAGCAGATGGAAAATCTTTGTCTCTTCTTCTCTTTGTAAAACCTTCTTTTCCAATAAATTATATATATATATACATATATTTATTTATTTACTTATTTTAAAAGTCCACTTCTGATGGATTCTTTTAGTTCTCCTTTATCTCTCACTTGAATTACATTTTGTCCCACCTGCCTTGTTATCCACATCTCTATTCACCTTGAGGTCACTACCCAGGTCTACCTGGTTTCCACATCTTTTTTAGCAACCACTCCCCATTGTCACTCTGACTGCCTTCAGGACTGCCCCATACTCCTTGGTACCAGGCCCCCAAACCTTCATAAGTCAGGCCCTGCACTTGCCACTTGCCCTTCTCTGTAGGCCCCACCCTCTGCACTAGTAGTTCTGGGCTTCGTCCCCCAGCACATCCCTCTATTATCCGTTTGTGTGAGTGCTTCTGTCTGTGTCTTGGTCCTTTCTTCTCATTTTGGGCTCGTTCTTACAATCTGTCCCTTGGTGCTGCTGTCATTTCCTCTCCACCTCACCTCTGACCTATGGACCCAGCACAAGCTGTAAGGCACAACGTGAATGTGGCCTCTCTTGGGAGCTCTCTGTGACTTCCCAAGGTGCAATTTCACTGCTCCTTTGCCTGTGCTCTCATGCCAGTGTCAATATAACCCAATTTCAGTGCTGGCCGCATTGTGTTACATAAGTATTTTCCATTCATCCATTTTCCCTAAGAGATGATGTGCTTCCAAGGACAGGAACTGTGTCTTATTCATCTTTGTATCCCCAAGTTGGTCAGACACTAAGAACTCAATAAATATTTGTTTGTTGAATGGAGGCCAGCTGGCTAGGATTTTATTAAACCTCAAATAAAAAGGAAAAAAATTCTCTAATATTTAAAGGACATGAAAATTTAATTTTTTGCTCTCTCTTATGGTAAAAGTTTAGTATATGATTTTAATATTTTTCTATTTCCTAGCACTATTCTACCTACAAAGGATACACACACACACACACACACACACACACACACACTCTTGGATGTTTGACTTGTTAATTTCATTTTGTGGTTTTCATAGAAAACACATACACATACATGTAATTCCAGAACAAATAAAAAATACATTCTCATTAATACATTGCTTTTATAAATGTAAATTTTCAAAGGTTAAGGAGAAGAAAACCACAGTAAATTTGCATTCATCCTAAGTAAATGCAAATTCATTTGCAAATGCCTGTCCTACTTACAAACAGGAAAGGGATCCTCAGGCACTCTCTTGGTCCTATTCATCTCCAGCTCCTCCTGGAGCCGTGTGTGACATCTGTGACTGCGTGTGCTACGAGGACACACCACTCCACCATGATCGTCTTGCTGCCTGCCAGCTCTGACCAAGTTCATTGGGGCTCCAGGGAGAGACTGATGGAGACATTGCTGCCGCCAGATGTCACCTAAGAAATCACTTTCATGGTGAGTGATTTTATTCTTTCATGAGGTGATATAAGAACAGGCTTTAGAACATACAGGTTAGGCAGAAGACCTGAAATGTTGACCCATTTTTGTACAAGAGCTGGACAAGCTCACACACCCTCTCCCTACCATGCATTTTACTAGGCACTGGACATTACGCCCTGGGTAGTCCAGGGCTGTACCACTTATGTGATTTTATGTCTGTGGAGATGTGAGAAGCAGAAATCTAGTCAGCTGGCTGCAATGGATAATAGCAAATACCTCTGTACACCTCCAACCCCCAAGGGCTTTCAGGAAAACAGTTTCCATAAACGCTTTGAGATGGAGAATAGGAGCTTTGGACCCTCCTGGAAGAGAGTTTCTCTTTGGAGGAACCACGGGCAGAGACTGACATTGCCCTTGCTACTCAGTGGTGTTGGGAGGTCACGTCGTAATAAAAATGCAAAGCAAGTGAAAAAAACAGCACTGTCTATAAAATAAACAATTAGCTATCTAATGAGATGTTAGCACACTATCTTTTCCAAATCAACCCAGATCCCTGTACACCTTTGCACATGAAATATCAATGAGCATATCTTTAAAAAACAAAATTTAAAACCCAAAAGCGCTAGCTAATACTGAAAAGGAACACATTTAAATCTGTCCTGCATAGGAATGAATACAAAAGTTGTAATAAGGCATTTGATAAATTTCAGAGGCTAGAAAAATATGCATAACCACTAATGAGAAAAAGAGGCAAAATAAATAACGGTTTTTGACACCGAGATAGTTGAATTTGCAGTCTTTGGTACCTTGTAAATCTAGATAATAAAATATGAATAAAGTATACATTTTTATGGTTACTGTCACCAAGATAGCTAACCTCATGGGAGAGGGTTTACTGATTTTAAAGCATTTGTTCCACTTAATGTTTCCCTCCCTGCTCCTTCAGAGATTCGGTATTCTTCAGCAGGGACCGAGGAGGAAATGGAGTCCCCTCCCCTCCCCGATCTCTCTGCTCTCTCACATTTAGGGATGCTGTCTTAGGAGTGCCTAGCCCGATAACCAGGGTACACAAAGTTGTCCACCACAGCCTGATCATAGAAACAGGAATGCGAAGTGCATGGAGAGTCAGATAAATGAGTGATTTCTTTGGCTGGGAACATCCACTGGGACCAAGCCTGGGTGTCTTAGATGGTCCCTCTCTAATGCATTCAGCTATTTATCTCTGAATAAACACCGTTCAGATCTCTCACTGGACTCCCATCCATTCTTCTCACCCACTCAAGACACAACCCTTGGTCTTTTCCAACTCAACACTTCCCAAACAAGACTCTAATCTCCTTTCAATCACACTCCTCAGTTACCCCAAGGTACTTGGGCCAGAAATATGAGGGGCATCTTTGATTGCTTCTTTTATTTCACACAAAACTAGAAAGCCCACAATGTGCTGACCTGGGAAGGGTCAAATGGGAAGAAGTCCAAGTGGGTAGATTTTAGCTGGGAAGCTGTGTCTGCTGTTACCTACTGCCTCCTAGTGGTGACCAGGGTACAGCAAGGGGATGGGAGGTGGGCTTAGCAGCATGGGTGGGGGTACAATTCCAGTCAGTAGAGATTTCTGAGCCCACAGAAAAGCAAAATTGAAACTAGGACAAAGCTCACCCAAAGAGCAAGAAAATCACCAAACATGGAGCTGCAGAACAGAGCCTCTTGCCTGAGCAGGAGACTAAGGGAGAGGAGACCAGGCACGGGTGGGGAAGTCAAAAGTGAAGATAGATTGGAGGAAGAGGGTCAGAATCTAAAAGGCCAGCCTGTGTCTCGGGCGGAAATAATCTTCCATTTCAGGCAGAGGTCCTGGGTTTTCTACTTGACTCCACTCAGTGTGGTGAAAGACTGCAAATCCTGGAGCTCAAATTTTGGGAGAACCCAGCTTACGTCATCCTTCAGCATGCTTGTCAGTGTTTGAAGAGACACTGGCCAAGACACACAAGGCTCCTGGTGCCCTCTCTACCCGTAAGTTAGTGCAACAAGAGGGTGAAAACCACAAATAGTCCTCAGCCATTGTGAGTAAGTATTCACACTGAGACTTGTCCCGCAGCTTTACCACCTGCCTCTGCCCCTGACGCTTTGTTAGCACCCCAATTGGATCTACCCACAGGGACTCTCAGCAGGTGTGCGAGTCACCACTGGTGTCTTAGATGAGGTTATAAATATGGGCCTTGTGCTGACGGCAGAGATGAGCTCCTTGGGTGCGGTGGAGAAGAGGCAGGGGGAGTCAAGGGTTCAGTGTGGAGGCTCTTCAGGTTGAGCTGCCCCCAAAGCCAACCACATAAGTATCACTGAGAAATCATATAAGCAATTGCTCGCCCAGAAGAAAAGTCCAGACACAATGTACTTGGCACACAGATGTCTTCAAGGCCATTGGAATGGATGAGCTCCACTGACGGCATAGGATGGAAACGGCTCTTTTACAGCAGCTAGAATAGGAGGGGTCTGTTAACTATGCTTTGCAGTGTATTTTGTTCCTCTGCCACCAGAGACCCGTTTAATAAGAGGATCTCTGGCTTCTGTTGTGGGTTTCATCTGTTGATGAACATTCCAGTTTCGCTGGACTGTATGGGCACCACAGAGCACTGTGTTTGAGTTCAACTGCCCTGACGCATTATATGAGACGTAGAACCTCCCCTTTGAAGAGTGGGGTGGCATCGGCCATCATCAAGGTCCACAGAGTGAGAGGTCCACCCACACTGCCCCAACAAATTTACTGAGTGAGCTACCAAAACACAAAAGCGACTTTGTTATTTTCCCACCCTGTGTTGACTCCAGCTCATTCAAGTGTTTACAGGCTGCCGTCCATTATTCTGTGCAAATAAATATGTAAACCTAGATGAAACAGGAAATTTTCTTTAGGGAAAACAATTTACAAAGAAATTCACTGTAATGATGACAGAAGAACCAGAAAGATATCAAAGAAGTAGCATCAAAAAGCACCTGGCCTGGACAGTTTCACAGGAAAGTTCTGCCAAATCTTCAAGCAACCTTTTCTTGCTGCACTAAGTACTTCAGAACTCATGAAAACTTGCCAATTTTTTTTTTACAAAGCAAATATAACACTAATTAATCATTAAACCTGACAAAGGTACCGGCAAAAGAATTGAAAACTGATTTCATTTACAGCTATCAATGCAAAATTCCCCCAGTGAGCTATTAATAGTGCCTATCACCACGCTGGGAAAAACGACACATCAGGACCAGGTGGTATTAGTTTCCACAGCACATAGGTAACAGGTATTAGATATTCACTAATAGAGCTCATCAACTTTTTAGATATTTTGGGGGAAAAATCATATCATTAGCTCAATAGATATTGAATAAGTAATCTGGTAAAATTAAACACCTGTTTCTGATTTTTAAAAATTAAACAAAGACCAATCTGCAAGAGAATCTTGGAAATGCCTAGGTGAGGGCACCAGTGTTGCTCAATCATAAAGTCTGCTACTGAATTTCTGAATTGTAAAAAATCTACTACAGAGTAAAAAGCACAGAAAAGGACCCAAGGACACTTGTTCAAGGGAGCATTTCACATCTCTGGTGATGGGCTGCCTGCTCTGCTGCTTGGGCAAAGCTAAAGTTTCATCCATACTTTTACCAAAGGCTTATAGAGTCAAACACCAATGAAGAAATTGTGCTTTCCTGAAGAAACTGTGACTGACTCCTTTGTAAGCTGGTGTGGAAAAGGGGTTCCCTACTGTGAATAAAATCCAGATGGAATGGCAACAACAAAGGAGTTCATAAATCTGACTACATAAAGATAGAACAAAACAATTCTTCTGCCTGGTCAATAATGGAAATCATAAGTAAAGTTAAAAACAATGATAAACTGAGAAAAAAAGTATTTACACTGTGTATTACAAATAAAGTATTGGTATTGTTTAAAAACCAAACAAAAAGAATATGAATTCCAGTGAAAAAAATAAATAAACTATAAATAGATAACAGATAAACAAACTGCTCTTAGGTTTATTAAAACGTGCTTGATTTCCATCAAAATGACAGAAAATAAATTAAAACTATGTGGGGATACCATTTCTCACTGTCATGCTGGTGAAAATTCAACTGTTCCACCAGAACTCTGTGGATGACAGTCTGAAGAAACAGGTGCTCACATATATCACAAAGCAGAGTGAAAACAACTCTATGCAGGGAATTTGGCAATCATTACTAAATCTTGATCCAGCAAGCCCAGTCATAGCGATCTATCTTGGAAACGCATCGCCAACAAAATATGTGAAATCACAGGCACAGTGTTTTCATTGAGGAGTTATCTGAGTCACACCTATTGGAAACAACTCAGTATACAAACAGAAATGTTACTTATCCATAGGAAAATGGCTGAATAAATTATGGCACATGGGAGAATTGTAATTTTTGAGCCATATTCAATTTTATATATTCAAAATAATAAAGAGGAAGGAAGAATAAAATGCAATACAAATAGAAACAAGTGAGTGCAACCATTAATTTATTACAACATCACACAGAAAAGAAACAACTCACTCATGCAAACGAACAGATCAGGCTGCTTCCTGCCACAGGAGAACCCTCTATCAGAATGTCTGCCCTGCGGCCCAGGCTTATGGGTCTGCATCACCCACATAGGGTGGACAGGGATTTAGGCATGGCCCAGTCCTGGCCTTGGTGGCAGTTTGGGAAATGAAGATCTCTTTCACTTTCTTTCCTTTTCTCTGCTTTTCAAAATTCATTTTTTTTTAAAGAAAAGGACTGCAAAGAGATCTTGACATTTAATTAGATTTGTTGTTTGTAACAGTACTGATGACAAGTGAGCACCTACACTGAAGCTATTGAGAACCAGATTTCTTATCGTAGGAAAGAGGAGCTATCGATAAAGAATGGAAGAAGACAAATAAGAGAGAAGACAAAGAAGAAGTCCATTGGGAATTGGGGTTGTCTGTATTATCTCTTTATGTTTTTCAAAATACATACTTCCTAGCTCTGAGAGACTCACAGTATATACACACACAGAGAGAAATAGATACATATAGATATAGCTGTAGATACACAAGTATAGGAAGAGAAAAAGCAAATGAAACCAAATGTTAAGAACTTATGAGTCCATGAGAAGTGTACAATTCACTGTACTTGCAACTTTCCTAAGGATTTTTTTTTAACAGTTCACAATAAAAAGGTAAGAGAATAATAGTTTGTCTCTATCATTTCCTACAATCCCATTTACATTTTGGTTGTACTTCTCTGAACTCTCTCTAGGTCTGTTTCCTCTTTCTGGAGAGCCAGTGATATAAACTTTCCATGTAACCAAGTAAAGGAAGATCATCACTCTGAGTTGGGGTAAAGACGGTCTCAGTAATGTTTGTTACACACCCTTTGATAAGCACCTGCAGAAGCCCACAGGGTCCGAATCTTGAGGAACCAGATGTCATGACCCTTTGGGATCTTATGAATATAGACTCAAGCTTCAGAGATCTGATACACAAACATTTTCAATTACAGACCCATATGTTTATTAAAGCATTTAAAGATTTATTTATTTATTTTATTTGAAAGGCAGATTGTCACACAGAGAGAGAAACAAACAGAAACAGTGGTCCTCTGCCTGCTGGTTCAATCCCCAAAAAGCCACAGTGACCAGAACTTAGCCACTCTTGAAGCTGGAAACCAGGAGCCTCTTCCTGGTCTCCCACATGGATGCAGGGTCCCAAGGCTTTGAGGCCAGCCTCTGCTGCTTTCCCAGACCACAAGTAGGGAGCTGGATGGAAAGTGGAACAGCTGGGAGTTGAACTGGCAGCTTTGTGGAATGCCAACACCAGAGGTAGAGGCTCATCCTGCACCATGACCATGCTGGTCCCTGTGATCTTTCTACAGATTACCTCCTTTGGCCGGATTGTTCACAATCTGAAAAAAGTAAGTAGTGGGCATTTGGCTATTCCCTTTCCAGCTTCTTACTAATGTGTTCCTTGGGAGACAGCACATATGGCCCAGGCACTGGAGGCCCAGCACAACCAGTGGGAGATGTGACTTGAGTGCTGGACTCCTGGCCCAGTCCTAGCTGTTGTGCGGCATTTGAGGAACAAACTGTGCATGGGAGCTTTCTGTCCACATCTCTCTCTCTCTGTTTCTTGTTTTTTTAAAGTAAAATAAAAAATAAATAGTGAGAGATAATGCAGAAATCTCAAAAGGGATGTTTTGGAAAGAATTTCAGTGCATTTTCTAACGCACCAGGCACTGCTGTAGCACTGGAGATGCAACAGAGGAGCTAGGAAAATGTTTCGGATGCAATAAAGCTTAAGTTTCAGTGGTGGTTGACAGACAATAGCAAATATTCAAAATACAGAGTATGTAGGTTGGTGACTCAAATGATAGAAAAAGGAGACCAGGAGGACAAGGCATAAGGGGTAACTGTTAGAGAGTAGATGGTAATTTTTAAAACAAGATAGCTAGGAATGACATTGTTGAAAAGGTGACATTTATGCAAAGAACAGAAGAGGTGAGAGGGTGAGCCACAATGATAACGTAGGAGGAAGATGTTGCAGGAAGTGCAAATATCCTGTGGCTTATCTGAGTGACAGGAAGCTAAGAGAGCTGGAGGTGGGTGGGGTCCAAGAACTGAGAGGGCAGGTTGCAGAACTGGACCCAGTAGGTCATCTTCAACCGACTCAGAGTGAGACAGGATATGGGAGAGTTCTGAGCAGAGCAGTGATGTGCTTGGACTCATAAAGTGTCATCAAAAACAAAGCTACTTTACAACATAGAAACTGATTCTTGGACTGATCCCTAAGGAATCTTCTCCATTCCACTATTTCTTTTCTACATCTGGCTAACTTTTGAGAACTTCTGCCAATGATAGCTGGAGCAACTATTGGACCATCTCTCTACCGGGCTGGCTTGTATCTTTAGTAGGTTTCCCCCTGATTCCTGAAACTCAAAAAAAGTCTATTGGAGTGAGCATTTAGTCTAGCAATCAGCATCCCACATCTGAGTACCTGGCTTCCTGGCTTTAATTTCAAACTCTGATTCCGGGGTCCCTGCTGCCTGCTAATGTGGCCCCTAAGGAGCAGCAGAGACAGTTCAGGTCATCAGATTCCTGCCATCCACATGCAGGCCTGAATTGAGTTCCTAGCTCCTGTTCTTGCAGGCATTTGCAGAGTGAACCAGCAAACAGAAGCATTCTCCCTACCCACTCTCTCTTTTTTTGCCTCTCAAATAATTTTTAAAAAATATCTTGCTATGTTTTCCTATTCCTTTCCTTACAATTTCCTCTCATCCTATTCTTCAACCATAGGTCCAATCATAGATTCTGAAGTGCCCACTTTTTAGGACATGGCTACGCTACCAGACTGGCCTGATGCCAGCCCTTCCAATTAGAACTCGCCTCACTGGGCGTTTCCACATACCCATAAAACATTCCCCAGACCCATGATGGAGGAGGCAGATTTGAGTCATTAGTCTCTTGCTTCCTTGCTGGCCAACAATGAAATCTTTCTCTAAAGACAGGAAATACAGAATGTGATTGTGAGCCCTGGGCAGCAAACCCACCTTGTTCTGAAACAGAGCCTAAGAGCTGCCCAGGGTCTGTCATAGGGTCAAAAAGGAGCACCAGCCACACATATGCCTTGGTTATTTGTGTATGTATTTGAGAGGAAGAGAGAGAAAGACTACCCATCTATTGACTCGTTTTCCAAATTCTCATAATGGACAGGGCTGGTCCAGGGCCAGAGCCAGGAGGTTAAGAATGTAATCCAGTCCTCTCAGGTGGGTGGGAGGGACCCGATTACTGGAGCCAGTACTGCTGCCTTCCAGCGATTGCTTTTGCAGGAAGCTGGAGTCAGTTTAATACTGAAGCCAGTATTAAACCCAGATATTTCAAACATGGGTACAGACATTTTACCTGCTGGGCCACAGGTCCACTCTCCTATTCACAGGTCCTTTTGGATACGAAGAAATAAGAATCAATGTGAAGATAAACAGATTGTGTCTCATGCAAGGCTGAGTGGGTATTTGGGGAATGGAAAGAATGCAGTTGGCAACCAACTGGGACCCCTGAGACACCTGGCAGGAGCAGATACCCAGAAGGTGGGAACTGTCCAGGTCTGACTGCGAAGAGTTATTAAATTCCAACAACAGGGCAGAGACTAGGCGAGGTGTCCTCTCCCAACAACATCCAGTGAGGACAGCTCAGGATCTATCACCACTTACTATACCACACTCCCAGATTTAAACCATGCACTCTTTCAACCACAGGGTACAAGACACAATGCCCCACCCCAAAGGCACATCTCAGCTGGGACTTCCTGAGTCCTCCCTGTGGAGCTGGATGGTCATGCCTTTGGGTATGGATCTCTGAAGATGAGAAAGTGGCAGGTATATAAATCCAAGGGGCACGGGATTGGGAAGTATGTTACATCTTCTCCACGACCAAAGCAGGCACAGGGGCTCAATCTCTGTGTCTCATGCTCACTTCACCATGTCCAGCATGGGCAGTTCATGACGCAAGGGTGCAGGTGATTGAGTAAGGGTAGAGTAACCCTGTAAGAGGAGCCAGGGTTGGAATGCAATGTTCCTCTGAAGAGCATCTAATTTTTAACAGGTCTGGGAAGGAGATGAGGAGCTGGGAGACTACAATCCTGTTGATGGAGAGCATCAATACCAACACTAACTGGTTTTATGCCACAACAGAGGAGAAATAAGCAATGCATAAATTACAGCTCTAATGTTGTCATAAACACCCAGAACATCAGATTTAGTGAGAGGAGGGCAGACCAAGCTATGACAAAGTTGTAATTGGGAGGCAGGAGGCGACATTATTTTTCACAGTTAAGTAAAAATGGGGGAAAGGAGAGAGGTTAAGAAAGAAAATGAAATACACAGTTGTTGCCAGGCTGAGTTACAAATGACCCCCTCAAATGATAAAATGCCAAGAACTTACGTGATATCAGCATTAGGGTGAAGCCCAAAGACTTCAGGGTTATCTAGGGTGGGCAGTGACTGGATGTAATCAAAATACTGGTCCAGGGTTTTGCATACGGGGATTTTATATCCGGTATAAAAACAGAATGATGGTTCAAACATCTTCTCACTGAACCAGACCTGGAAGCAAGGTAAAATAAAGGAAATAAAATTGTGAGTACCTCAATGAAAACAGCCACCATAAATGAGGACAGGCTATTACTTTATTTCCATGTTAATTTTTTTAAATATTGGTTTTGAAAGCACCTTTACAAAACCACTGATAGACTAATTAACACCTATATGAAGAAAAGAGAGAAGCTGTAACATAAAAATGATTAAGGTCTCATCTTTAACACTGGTGAAGAGGTCTGGTAAAAGTGATTGAGAGCCCTTGGCTCCACTCCTGAGGAGCAGTGGAAGGCCAACCAGGAGCACAAGGCAGCACCCACACGTGTTTCCGTCGCCCCCACAAGGGCTAGTGCTAAGGGGCCATATTCTGCTTGGTCTCACTTGCCACAGCCCTGAGCACTAGCGCAGGGCTAGGAACATGTCTCCTTACAAATGTCTTCCCTTCCACCCTTAGCCAAAGAACTTCCTTTGTTAATTAAGTTATGTCCCTGTCCAAGAGGAGGAAATGGATCCAACTGTCTGGTTGTTCACCTTAAGACATCCTTTTCTTATTCTATACACATTGAATATCTGCAACAAAACAGCAAAGGGACACATGTATGATTGCTTGGTGTGAATAGACTTAGTCTGAAGGAGGAAAAAAAATGATGCTGAATGCTCAGGACCCCACTTGAGGCAGCAACCTCAGCATCTGGTGAAGGACGGAACTAATGATTGGACAGGAGAATCAGCAACAACAGGCCTGCTGCCTGAGAGAGGTGGGGACTGTGCCTTTCTCCAATCAGTCACACTTTTCTCTGGTCTCTCTCCTCCTTTCAGACCCTCCTTCAGGCTCTCTTAAGGTGCAGTGATTGCTCTGAAAAACCTTTTGTACCAGTTCTGTCTGTTGCTTTATTTACTTTAGTTCTGATCTATTCAACTCCAGTGCATGAGGAACTGAGTTTAAAACCGGAACAGACTGCAAAGAGCAGAGACACAAGGTCCTTTCCTTCAAGGAGCTGGTGACCCAGTAGAGGGATAAGTC
This sequence comes from Ochotona curzoniae, assembly GCF_017591425.1. Lineage (NCBI taxonomy): Eukaryota > Metazoa > Chordata > Mammalia > Lagomorpha > Ochotonidae > Ochotona > Ochotona curzoniae. The sequence continues at coordinate 4,755,842 of NW_024466004.1, read as the reverse complement.
AATTACCTATCAACCACAAAATAAAGTGCACTCAGGTAACAAGCCATTAGAAAACAAAAACAAGCAGAGCACCAAAGAGACTTCAGGCAGGAAGAAAGAATAGCCAGGGCAAGGTTGCACAAGGTTTCATCAAGCAGGTGATTTCTGGAGCTGAGTCCTGAAGAGGAAGATACCCACAAGAACTTGAGATTGGGAAGGACATACAACTGAAGGTACAGAAAAATGGCTGCAAAATTGTGAGACAGACTGGGAGAAACAATGATATCTAGGATAAATAACACAGGAAGAGATAGGAGAGGTGAGCTGAGGTCATCTTAGGACTGTGGATGTCTGAGCGAGAACTGGTACTTAATTGAAGAAACTGGGAGCAGTTGAAAGTTATTAAAGAGAACAGTGCTACGAACATAGTCATTACTTAGAGAGATTACTTAGATTAGATTTTTAGTGACGTGGATGACTTAAATTGCAGGAAGACACCCTAGGGAGACAAAGGGCCTTGGATCTGCAGCACAAAGATGACCACATTCGATTCTATGTTGCTATAAAAGCGAAATTAAGCTTCTTCCTATTTTCCCATTACTTTTCTTATACACAGGTACCTGAATTCTCACATGTACCCACAGAGTAATTGGTGAGTTTCATTAGGTTTGAGGGTTATTTGGGGATATAATCACATACAGTATAAAAAGTCTACCTGGAATTCCATGGGGAGACTCTAACAGGCGCCTTCAAAAGTGAGCAGTCATCCTCCGAAATCACTGCACGAGGATCTCTAACTCTGAGTTTTAGGGGAGAAGACCCTCCATATGAGGCAGAGAAAACAAACTGAGGTCCAAAGAACAACCCCAAGTTGAAAATCGTGGAGACAGAGGATCCAATTTACAGGCACTGATTTAGAAGCGAACTGCTTCATATGAGGATGCCTTTGGGTCACACAATTGGGGTAAAATAACAGCAGGATGGGCCATGCAGTAGGAAGGAAAGTGAAAATGAAGTCAAGAATAGGGTGAGATGGGGAAGGGAGGATGTGGACTGTAACCTGCCCTGGCAGGTTTCTGCTGCAGGGCTGAGGTGGCAACCACCTGACCTCCACACAAGACCAAGCTCCCCTGTCAGGTTACTGAGGGGCCATCTGAGCTGGGCAGAGGAGTGTGCAGGGAAGGAGCAGGTGAGACAGGAGGTTGGCAGGTGGGGAGACAGAAGCAGAGATCATGGGGTCAGTCCATTCGTGGTCAGAAAAGTAGAACTCCAGGAGGTCCTAAGAAAGGGGGTGGAATGAGCCTGGGGAAACCACCCTGGAAGAAAAGGATAAGACAGAGTTCTGAGGAGCTACAAGTACATGGTGTCCAGAGATACACAACCCTGGGTGGGGAAGCAGCTGCTGTCACTCAGGAGCAGCCAAGGAACTGGAGCTGGAAGAGGAGCCCTGGGTTCTAGACTAGGAAGCAGCAAGACACAGATGCTGCCCCAAATGTGCCTCTCCTAGGTTGGCCGAAGACCAGCAGATGGAGACTCTTGGGCTTCTGGGATGGGGTCAAATTCAGAGGATTAGACCTCTAACACTCCAGATGTCAATTCAAAGGTCAGAGGACAGATTCCCAAGAAGAAGAGGAGGAAAGGCAGAAAGAAAAAGTATCAGAGAAGGCATCAGCCAGAGTTCTTGCAGGTGGCGCTGGCTGAGCACTGAGCTGAGGAAATGGAGCTACTTTCTCTCCTACCCTGTGCTCCCAGCTCAGCCATTGACCTAAAGGTGAATTAACACAGCAGCTTTCCATGCACCCAGAACAGGGGTCGTAGATCCCCTCGACTTGGCCAGCCACCTGCAGCATCCCCACTACCGCTGAGTAAGAAAATTTCCATAAAGCAACCGAGGTTAGTTACTTAGGACTCTTCATGAACTGAGCTTTCTAAAAAGTGCACTTAAAAAACCCATATAATGTGTTGTTAAAAAAGAGACACAGAAAGAAGTCTAATTGTAAGAGCTTGCTGTGGTGTCAGTAAAAACCCCAATCCAATCTACTCTGTCTTCAATGATTATAACCCTGGGCACAGAAAATTCTCATCTGCTGAGATTCAATGATGCTTAACAGCATCAGCACACACTGACTATACTCAGGGTGACTGAGAGGTGGGGTATAGAGACTCAGAAGTTGCAGATTTCATTTTAGAGGACTTGTAGTGTAGTGGGGGAAGGCAGAGGACATGTATTATGGGATCACACATTCCTCTCTGACTCTCCAAGATAACTGTTTTACCATAGTCTTTCTTCCAAAGTCTCAGACTGCCTCTCCTCTCTCTGAGCCCATGACCTTGCTTCTTATTTCACTCTGAACTAGATGCAGTCAGAGGAAAATGGCTTTCTCCTCCTCCTATCAAACCCAGCTGCCTCTCTACCCTTGCCGAGGTTGGCCTCCACCATAAGGAGTGGGCTTCCTGTCTCCAGTCAGGGGCAAGGAAAGGAATAGCAGGATGCTGTGTAAAGTGTCCAGCATCTATATCATAAATCTAGATCAGTATTGGCTGTAAAGATGATCATAAGCAGTAATAGGGGTGGGGAATAAAACCAGGGTGGAACCAAAATATCCCCTAATTGGGCATGAAGGATGAAAGTCAGACAAACCTGGAATGAAAACCCTGGAGGAAGTTTGAGACATTGCAGTGTATCAAACTAGGCTTCCACCCGTGATGTCAGAATTTCACATGGGAGTTGATTTGAGTCCTGGATGCTCCACTTTCAATCCAGTTCTTCTGCTGATGACCTGGGAAAGTGGTGGAGGAGGTCCAGGTGCTTGGCTCCTACTTACCCATGTGGGAGATTCAGATGAGGCTCCTGGTTTCAGAGTAGCTCAGCCCTCGCCATTGCGGCCACTTGGGGAGTGAAACAAGGGATGGGGAAACTCCCTCACTTTCTGCAACTCTTTCAACTAATTTTTTTTTTTTAAGATTTATTTTATTGCAAAGTCAGATACACAGAGAGGAGGAGAGACAGAGGAAGATCTTCTGTCCAATGTTTCACTGCGGAAGTGACCACAATGGCTGGTGCTGCGCTGATCTGAAGCCAGGAGCCAGGAACTTCCTCCAGGTCTCCCACACGGGTGCAAGGTCCCAAGGCTTTGGGCCATCCTTGTCTGCCTTCCCAGGCCACAAGCAGGGAACTGGATGGGAAGTGGAGCCACTGTAATTAGAACTGGCGTCCATATGGAATCCTGGCGCATGCAAGGCTAGGACTTTAGCCGCTAGGCCACCGCGCTGGGCCTGGCTTTTTCTTTTTTTAAATAAACAAAATCCATTAGGACCATTGTATGCAGACAAACTCCAGGCTTGTGTCTCACACTATCTCTCCCTTGAGCTCCAGATCTGCAGATCTGATAATCCTATCAACATTCATCCATTCTTTTATTTGAAAAATACATTTAAAGATCCATGGTTCCCTCCCCACATACCCACAAGAGCCAGGGCTGGGCCAGTCTAAACCCCAGCGACACGAGCTCCATCTGAGTCGCCTATGTGCATGGCAAGAACCTGAGCATCTGGGCCATCATGCATCGCCTTCACCGTGCCTTAGTGCTAAACCTGATCAGAAGCGCAGAGTAGCCAGGACTCAAACCAGATCACAGTGAGATGGGCATCTACAGGAGGAAATCATGGCCAGCATTTTCTTCCCTAAGGAGGCACCAGAGAATGGGAAGCAGGAATAAGGGGCAGCAGGGAGAGAACTGGACATGAGCAGCTTCTCTGTGCAGGAGAGAATTTGTGGACCATGGAGAAGTGACCACTGCCCGCTCTGGCCCCTGAGATGATCGCTAGCTGCAGTGTGAGCTAACTCCCATCAGCACCCACAACCAATACTCCCCTCTTCTAAGTCTGGCAGAGCTATTACCAACAAACAAAATATTCTTGATGAAAAGGAAACTGTAATGCAATATGTCTCTTTTTCTAAATTGACTTACCCTAGCAAAGCAATTAAGCAGACGCTTATCAAAGTCATCTGTCACTCTGCCTCCGTATTGTACTTCTCCAATCATGTACCTAACTGTACTCCATGATACACCCTGTAAGAAATATTCAAGAAAAAAAAAGGGATCAGCTGTAACTAAACATTTTAGATCCTTTCCTAGAGGAGAGGTCTGGAAAAGGAAGCTGCTGCTAGGCTGCATTTAAAATCATTCATTATCTTATATTAATAACTTTCGGTATTACGTGGCTGGAATGGCTATGATTTGTTCATCCTCAAAACCAAACACCTAGTGGACAGATTGCCCATCGATTACCTGAGATAGGAAAAAAAGACTATTTTTCACTCCGTGGACGTAATCACCTATAATGCCCATTGCAGCAATGCCATGCTGTTACAGAGGGGGGGAAATCGGGCTTAGTGCAGAAAGGAGGAAAATCAGTGCTTTAATATGCTTCCGTAGTATCATATTTTCTGGAATCAATATGAGAACAACTAGGAAAGTATTTACTCAGAAGAATTGTTTCCTACAACGCAATACTTTGCCGTATCATCCAAGGAGCTAAAACTACATCCAAGTATTTATTAATTTCTAGAGCAATCATACACTAGTAATGTATTTCAGAGATTAATAACTTTAAATTAAAAGATCCTTAATACATTCGGAGAAGTGTGGATGTTTGATGTTTTTATTTATTTTTTCCCAGCTAAAGTTTTATTTGTCAACTTCGTTATCTTTTAAGGTAGCTATTGTACATACCAGATTGACAAATGGACACAGAAATAAATCCATATACTTTTATCATCAAATTGCCATACTTTTAATATCCCTTTGTTCTTGCAAGGAAAATTGATGGTTATTTTTAGAATTTTTTCCTGTGCAAATTAACATTCTTCACTTTCCTGATATTTTCTACTGCTATCTTAAAGGCTTCTATGGGGAGGAGAATGGACAATATTATGTAGAATTTATTCAGCTCTTCCTATACATCTTATATTGTGGGTTCACAAGCTGTAACTCCTCACCAAAATATTGCCCACTTCATGGATGAGGCAACAGACTCTGAATCTCACTGACCTGTCCAAGACTATGAAAAAAAAAATCAGATTTCCAACTTTTCACATGCCCAGAAAGACTACTGAGTTTGCATGTTTAGTTTTGTAACTTTGAAGACTTCTCTGTCTTGTTTTTCTGCTGTCCATGGTAAACAGGGGCAAACAAGTAATAGTACCTTCTCTACCTACCTGACAGAGCTGTGAGCACAAGAATGCAATCCTGCACACACGCAGGAACTTTCAAAGCCTGTAATGTACCATGTGATGGCTAGCTGTCACAATTAGAAATGATCGCTATGTCAACGCATCAGCAGCAGTGAGTTTAGACAAAGATGTTTCCCACGGGCTGGCTTCACTGTCCTCTGAAGGAGGTGAGAGTCAGACCAGTGGGGAGCGGTTTGCCATGTGACATGCCTTCTCTTGTGGCACACTGTGGCACTTCAGCGTGACACAAAGAAGCCTGTGGCGCTCTGCACCACGCTGAGCTTCATCCTTTGGGGTCAGTTTCTTTTGTAAGGGGGCTAAACGGGGAGGAGGTGGGGAACCAGTAGGTAGCTGATTAGAATGGGCAGTCTCCCTGAAGGGCATGTTCTCTCTGTGTAACTCAGACTAAACACGACTGCAGAACGTAAAGGATAGCAATGAAAATAGAAAAAAAAAAGAATTTTACTCACCTTTTTAATATCACATTCATCAAGGTGATTCTGAACAAACTGAACACTGGCTGAAAAGTCTGCAGAATTGAATTCATAAGGAATATTCCATCCTAAGGGACCAAATTTTCTTCGTTCCTTAAAAACACAAAGAGAAGTACAGTATTTTTTTTTTTTAATTAGATCTAGCTGATGTCTGTTTTGTTATTAAATGTAAGTAAAGTTAAGGCCATGATGTTAAAATAAGCTGCCATTGTCTTAAAGGAAAAGTATAAAAATTTAGAAATACTAACCATAAGAAACTTATTTCATGGACCTACAAGCCAAATGGTTTACAAAAATGAATCTCCAAATAATTGCCAGGTTGTTCTTGAGTTGTCTCTCCTGACAACTCAAAAACATGCGATGTGCATCAGATGCTTTGCTGGGTGAGTTGTTATTCTAAATTAGACTCCTCAAAGTTTGAAATGTTAAATATCAGAGGATTTTTCAAGACGAATAACTGAAGCATTCAAGAGCATTAGACTCCCTGCTAGCTTCCCTTGGTGATCATATTGCTGTTTCAGGTTTTGACAACTACAAATTTCTATCAAACACATGACACGTCTACCTCCAAACTTTCATACTTACCTCATTTGGACTTCTCTACCTAATTGAGTTAGGTCTATAAAATAGTAGATAACTGTTAAAAATTGCCTAAATATCCATAAGTAGTCAAAACTGGATCTGGGGCCTGATGCAGTAGTCTAATAGCTAAAGTCCTAGCCTTGCAAGCGCCAGGATCCCATATGGGTGCTGGTTCTAATCCTGGCAGCTCCACTTCCCATCCAGCTCCCTGATTGTGGCCTGGGAAAGCAGTCAAGGATGGCCCAAAGCCTTGGGACCCTGCACCCATGTTGGAGACCTGGAGGAAGAGGCTTCAGATTCCTGGCTTCAGATCGGCTCAGCACCAGCCATTGCGGACACTTGGGGGGTGGGTGAATCATCGGACGGAAGATCTTCCTTTCTGTCTCTCCTCCTCTCTGTATATCTGACTTTCTAATAGGAAATAAAATAAATCTTAAAAAGAAAAAAAGTAGATCTGGTCCCAATGATTCAATTGATGTTTAAGAGACCATCTTAAAGTTATGTATATGTTACAATTAAAAATTAAAACCTCTAGAGCCTGATCACCCAGAAAACCCACAAAGACAAGTCCAGATGTTTCCACGCCATCAGCTCTCCTGACCTGGACATATAAGCCACTTGCAGGGAACATCCACTGCTTTGTTTAGATTGGTGTCTAGGTTCATTTTAGTGAAATGTGAATGTTTTCCCATTTTTGAAAAAAGAAAAAAGAAAATAAAATTGTACACTGGTTAGCCTTACCTCTGTGTTTGACTTAATTTTTAAAATTTAATGTTCAATTAGACAGGGGACTGAATGAAAAATAATTCTTTCTTTCCAATTACTGAAGCTGCTGAAATTGGCTCTATGGAAACACTTCCATTTATATGCACTGAGTAACTGCAATTTAGTTGCTCCTTAAATGTGATTTTGAAAATTGCCCCAAAGCTGAGATTGCTTCATACTTATGTTACTCACTATCAATTTTCATTTAAAGCTTTCACATTTTGCAAGTTGGGTCACTAAAGTCATAGAATGTTTGACTCGTCTTAACACACCTTCCCTCTCCCCTCTCCACAATAAAAAGAGGGAGAGAGACACAATTTTGGTGGATATCTTTTCTTTAACAAACAAAGGCATTTCACTGATCTCTCTAAATGAAAATATAGGGGGAAAAAAACCCACAAATTATCATTTTGAAATACTATCAGGTTAGACTAAAGTCACCGAGACCTGTGAACTCATTTGGAAGCTCAAAAGCAGAGAATCTGCTAGATTTCTTTGGAATATTTGAATTTCTCCAATCCAATTAGTATTCCTGAAGTCATGAGACAAGTTGTAGGCAGTTTAACAGAAAAATGTTGAAACAGATACATTTTCAAGGAGTTTTCATCTAGTTGAGAAAATAAAACTTAGAGACAAGAAAAGAACAATGTCATGAGGAATATAATTAATTGCCGAATTTTAGTAAATGATAAGGCCGAGGAAGACATTTAATCAGAGATGTCTGGTTCCGCATGAAAATGAAGCTACTCTTTGAAAAGAGAGCAGGGTTCCCAGGCTTGGCAAAGACCAAGAGCAAAGGCAGGAACACTGACTGTCTGTGGTTTGTTGAGACAGCCCTGCAGATGGAAGATTCTACTGCAGGAGAGGGTGATCTCTGCTGAACAGCAGGGACTCGGGGTTCACGGGCTTTGGGGCTGCAACATCAATAGACTTGCCGTTAAAACTTCATTCCTCAGAAGAGAGTTTTCACACATTGGCAAAGTGGAGAGTGATGCTATCAGGGGGACCAGTCTACTCCCAATTTCATTCGACGGATATAGTTGCTTCTTTTTATTCCAGAGAATATACAAATCACAGAACGACTGGTGAGGTATGGAAAACTCCTCCGGACACTGATGAAAAGCTGCTCACTAGGACTCTCGTTTTAATGATGTCAACGCTATTTCCCATTTTATGCGAGAGCCTGCCTCAGCAGCTCTCACAGGTCAGTGCAGAATCAGTTCACTTACATGCTCAAGATCAAAGCACTGAACTGCCTGCCTCCAATAGAGGCTCTCTCCAGAGCATCATACCTTATTTATTTATCTGTTGTTCATAACACAAATTGAGAAATATAATCAGTGCTTGATAATAAAAGAAAACATTAACAGGTAGACATAATGAGCCAAGATAGTCAGAACTACCAAGAAATGCTATAGGGATGAGCACATCATGTTATTGCTAGTTACGTAAAGACATTTAAATTAGAATTTTATAATAATTCCTCCCCAAAGCAAGAATTTTCTATATCTTAAGGTTCAAACTTGAGAAAGAAGAGACAAAGGTTAGGGGGAACAAACACTTTTTAAAACAAAAAGCCGCTAATGGTAGAATCTCCTGGTTACTGGTGCTATAACCATTTTTATTTAATATGTGGGTTATTTTTTTAAAAGATTTACTTATTTTTATTAGAAATCAGATATACAGAGAGGAAGATCTTCTGTCTGATGATTCATTCCCCAAGTGACCACAATGGCTTGAACTGTGCCTATCCGAAGCCAGGAGGCCAGAGCCTCTTCCAGGTCTCCCAAGTGGGTGCAGGGTCCCAGAGCTTTGGGCCGTCTTTGGCTGCTTTCCCAGGCCACAAGCAGAGAGCTGGAAGGGAAACGGAGCTGCCAAGACACTAACTGGTGCCTATATGGGATCCTGGTGCATGCAAGTCTAGGACTTTAGCTGCTAGGCTACACGCCAGGCCCTTATACATGGATTATTTTTAAGAGCCATGACAAAAATGCCAAAATTGTACCTGCTGCAGTAGGTCCTTAGAGATCCCCATCAATGACTTTAGAAAAAGAAAACAACCAGCTCACCAGGCTGTACATAAACTTTAAAAAGTCTCAAATGCTGCACTTGATGTGAAACTGCAATCACAGGGAATTCTAAATCATGAAGAAAGGTACAAAAACAGCAGCAAAGTCCTCCCTAAGGACTGTGGCTGTTGACCATCATTCTCAATTTTCCTTGCACACTGGAGCATTTGGGAAGGTTTTCTTTTTTTTTTTTTTTTTAATTTTTTGTTGATTGGGGCGGGAAGGGTCAAGGACTAGGGGAAAGCAGATAAAGAGCACTATTTCCACACCTTCCTCATCTTCTTCCTACATCCGGGGGGAGAAAGAGACAGGGGTGAAGCCACACCCAGCCTCCCAACCGTTCCAGTACCCAGACTTGGGGAACTGCCACCTGATATCATCCCAGGGTCCCCAATGTGGAGCATGACCCAAGATTCTGTTCAAGTGGCTTTGACAGTTGTGAAATGCTGTCAGTCTTGCAGATGCAAGGATGAGGAACTCCTTCCAAGGTCCAAGGTCTGGGGTGACACAGTCCACCCCAGAGCCTCCTTTCACCCAGAAATTTACTGTCAAGGTTCTCGGGTAGTTGCCCAATTTATTTCCCCTCCTCCTTCCTCTACTATGGTACCAGATGTCCTCCGCAGGCTCCAATGGACTGCTAAATCCTCCATGTGCACCTGGGTACGCTGCCTTACTGCACCATCTTCAGTAACTGAGGAGGCCTCATTCAGACACATGCATTTCACTGTCAGATCACAGGTCCTGACACTCTCCCCATGGTTGGAGTTCTGAGTCCAGCAGTTCAGTTGAGGGAATCCTCAAAGAAATCTCGTCTGAAATGATCCTGGACTTGACTCCTGCGTGTGCCTGTCAGTAAGGGCTCCAGCACATTCTGTCACTCCCATCAGCTATACACACACTGATAGTTGCAATTGCTAGGTCAGATCTATCTGCAGAGCCATCTCTTATGCAAACCAACAGGTTCTACAGCTCAGCTCAACTCTGCCCACCATACACTTGGTCCCCATGCACACTACTGAGAGCTGCAGCCCAGTCAGAGTGACCTCCAATAACCCTTTGGGAAGGTTTTAAAAGACTGAGCTCCCTACTTTCCTCCTCGCAGAGATTCTGACTTAAGTGGTCTGGTCTGGGGTCCAGGCACTGGCTGATAACAGTTGCTTAAGACATGCTGTTTGGTTGATCCAATGTGCTGCCTGAAGAGAGTAAACCTAGAGACTGTTATTCCAACTCTCTGTGGGAGATGCCAGGAGACTACGAATGTCATGATTGGGTTTCAGAAGATCAAGGCTTGAGACGGAAATGTTCAAAATTAAAATTCCAAACGTGTAAAATGTGGGCTTGCGCTGAAATTCAGAACGGTGCCACATTGGAGTTCTCAGGAAATCGTGTAGGGATCATATTGATGACAGATAAAAGCTTCAATGGTACAGTGAATCTTCAAGGTAGAGAACACACACACAGAGTGTGTGTGTGTGTGTGTGTGTGTGTGTGTGTGTGTAATATTGATCAGAGGTGGTTAAACTGAGCCCAGCACATGCCATTGATGCCCTTATTCTGAAAATGAAAGGCTCTTGTGGGAAGGGCACATCACCAGACTGCAGAAAGAGAGGCTGTTGCCGCAGGAAGTTCCCCTCTCAGGGTAGTTAATACCTATCCTGCATGAACAGTAAATTCCTGGAGGAGATGGGAAGAGGAACGGGGATGAGGGGTGAAGGGGAGAGGGCAGGGGACAGCAAACAAGCAGATGGTAGTACCCAGGGCACCTCTCTTTTACTGGGTAACAAATATATGAAAAAGTGCTCAACGTCAGTAGCCATCTAGGAAATGCAAACTAAAACCACAAGGAGATATCACAGCATTCCTGTTACAATGTCTCAAACACAAAAGACAGAGAGTAACAAATGCCAGTGAGGTTTTAGAGAAAAGGGAACACTTACACACTTATTTACAGTGAGGATGTAAATTAGTGCTACTACCATGGCAGGAATTTCTTAAAAAAAAAAACAAACTAGACATAGACTTGCCATATGATCCAGCAATCCCACTACCCAGTATATATAACCAACAGACGTGAACATATTGTGTCAGACATACCTGAACCACATTTATAGCAAGACCATTCATGAAGCAAAAACTTGGAATCAACCAAGGTGTCCATGATTAGATGAATGGATAAAGAAAATGTAGTGTAAAGACATAATAGAATGTTATTCAGCTATAGGAAGAATGAAATTCTATCATTTGCAGCAAAATAGATGCAACTGGAGTGTATAATGCTGAGTGAAATGAGCTTGATTCAGAAAGACAAATACCACATGTCCTACTTTATATATGGGAGCTAATATTAGAAAGAAAAAAGGAAGAAAGGAAGGGAGGGAGGGAGGGAGGGAGGGAGGAAGGAAGGAAGGAAGGAAGGAAGGAAGGAAGGAAGGAAGGAAGGAAGGAAGGAAGGAAGGAAGGACAAAAAAGAAAGGAAGGAGAATGAAAAAAGGAAAAGGAAAGAAAGAAAAAAAAAGGAAGAAAGAAACACCTGTGTGTCAGCATTTGTGCAAATGTAGTTTTGTGAAGTTTTGTTTTATGCTTTCTCAAATCAGTGGTTTAAGAATGTGATACTACTGCAGTTTTAATAATCAGTGATTACTTTAAAATTTACTATATATGGGTGAAATGGTCATTTTTCTATTCAATGATTGTTTATGGTCACTGTACTCGCACTAAATGAGGATCTTTTGGCTGTTGACTTGTTAAACGTTTTGTTCAGTGAGGTACTAAGCCTTTTTACTATAAGTTTAAAATGGAAAGTCAAACACTAAAAAATGACTGAGAAAGAAAAGAAAGGAGAGAGGGAAGGAGGAAGGGAATATTATTATATTCTTAAAATTGTCTCTACTAATCTATTAGATCTGTTAAAAACTAATTAAAATTTTTTAGAAATAAAGAGATTGCGCTGGGGAGCAGGTGCAATGGATGAGGGCAGCTGTTATGTTAGTAGACTCTGCTTTCTAATATAGGACAGCACAAACCCTGCCAGGCTCTGACGCTTCAGATGCTCTGGTAAGAATCAATTCCCTGTTCTAGTTTTCAGTCTTTGCCAAAGATGAAAGTATGTATGTCGTGTTTTTCTACAGCACAGGATATCTACATTAATTTGGAGGACTCAACCAATTAGTGAGTCAGATATCTGGCTCTTCTACCCAACACTGGAGAGATCAAAGAGAGCTAAGTCACCCTCCGTCTGTCTCATCCTTCCTGCTGGGCAGCGGCATCTCACACTGTCCTGCTCTCACGGATCCCCGGGCTTCTGATTACAGTGTGCACATGCCAATTCCATAAGCCTAGACCTGGGCTGGTGCCGAAGACTCACCTATTCCAAGCTCCTATGTGATACTGACAATGCTGACCTGGGATGGCAAGGCCCTGAAGAATTCTGAACTTTTCTCTTAAGCAGGCTCTCTCTGAACCAAGGAAAAGACTCAGACATTTTGACTACTTGCTCCCTTTGATTCTAAGAACTTTATAGAAATAGGGTCCTATTATTATTAATCTGAAAATCCTCAGTGTCTACCAGAGGGTTTGGCACTGGATTGAAAACATACTTGAATGGGAATTCAGTGAGAGAATCATGTGTCCTGAAAGTAACTGATGATATTAACAAAAATGTTTACACATCAACACTGCACAACAAAGACTCCTCTTAACGGGCTCTGTGACCCTGTTTACTTCCACAATGGTCCTATGAGCCAATCAAATATTCCTAACCTCATTTTACAAATTATGGCCTAGCACTTACAGACTAGGGGAGGGGTAGAACTCTCACAATGTCCAGTTCTCAGAGGCTGAGCCATAGCTCCAGCAACAAACTTTCTGGAGTCTTCTTGGTGCTGTTGATTTTAGTTTGATTACCCCTTTGGTAACTCTTAAAATTTCTTTGTTTTAGAATCTGTTAAAACTCAGGATAGCTCTCCATTACTGGTTTCTTATTATACATGGATTGCTACAAAATTTAAGATGATGGAAATTTTAGGATACAAGGAAGAGAAGACATTTAGGCAATATCACAGTTAGCTTCTGGGAAACAGGCTTGCAGTACCTATATTCCTTTTATAGTCCCAGCACTGGATGCTCCACAGCCAAGTCCAGGCTCTCCTTTCTGATCCTTAGTGAAGTTCTCTTTTGGGCACACATTTTAATCTTATGAAATTTAAGAGATGTTCAGCTTTCTTCTTTTTTTTTTTTTTTTTTTACATGTACACTCCAATGTCAGCTTCACAGCGCTAATGGTTGGAGGTGTATTTTCTTCTCTTTTAACCTAAACACATAATGGGCAAAGCACAAGTATATCCTGGTCCTATGACTGACTCATGGTCCTGTTGCTCTCCTGCTTAGCATTTATACAATAACCACTAAGGACACAGGTCACTGCACTGACCATATGGAAAATACCCCCAGTCATCGCTCCACGATAAGCTTGGTGGAAGAGTTGAATCATCACTACTGGAAATAGAATCATGAATTACATTATTTGTGAATGGGGAGTTAAATAACAGAGCTAAAGCAATATTTGTATTAGGGTGTGATAAGGTCTAACAAAGCGAGCAATTTCCAGATAAGAATGTATGAAATTGGTTTCAGTTGACTTGAAAGCTGTAATTTACAATCCAGAGGCTACGGTGGAACTTGGTGAGAATAGCCACCAACCACACACTCAGCTGGATTTCCCCTCTCTTGGGGTTGGGAGACAGACAATGCCCTAGTCCACTCTGTTGGACAGCACAGAACTGGAAAGGAGACAGCTCGCGGGTGAGTATGTCTGGTGTTTTTCTGGGGTGCGTATTAAATTCTCCATTCTTTGACAGACAGGGAGCAATGAGGGCAAGTTTTGCATGTCCATGGGAAAAGCCAGTAGAGAAAAGCCACAGAGGAAGAAGAAATGTGGAAGGGGGTTCAAGGAGCCTCTCACCCCTCTGTGAAATCAGAGAGTAGATCAAATAGATTAAAGTCATACAGCTTTCAAACAGTGAACAATTCAAATCCAGAACAAAATACCATTACAAAATTGTTTAAAACCCCATAGGCCAGTTGCCTGGTAACCACAGAATTATTAAACTGCCATATATATGTAGATATATATGGCAGTAAGAATATATATATTCTTGTAAGAGCTAACAGCAAACAACTTGAGAAAGACAGAGCATTGATGCTGCCCCTCCTCCTCTACCACCACTTTCACTACCAGGTAATAAATGGGATCAAAATAGACATAAATCAGAGCCAGGAAGTCTCAGATCCTGCCACCTACCAAGTGTACTTAGCCTCTTTGAGTCCCTACTTCCTGGTTTTTAGGTGATGATAATCCTGCCTTGTGAGTATTACATGAGAAGGTACACATAAAACAGGCACTTTCCAGTCCCACGTGTTATCTGAAGAGTCAGCTTTTCATCTTATAACTACTTACTGACCTCTGATAATATCCCATGTGCTACCATAGCAGAAGGAGATGCAGCAGATAGAAGTCTGTCTTTGTCCTCGAAGATTTTTCTAACCTCATGGCCAGGGGTGAGGGAGGGAGTGGGGACAGGAGCACACGAAATATATAAACAGGTGCATGAGGGAACTTCAGAAAGTTCATAGAAAACAGAGTAAAAGCTGTGTTTGATTCAGTGGGTAAGCCGCCAGCTGGGATGTAGCCTATATCCAGGTACCTAGGGTTGATAGCAGCTCTCACTCCTAATCCCAATTTCCTGTGAAAGCCCACCTTGGGAGGCAGAAAGTGATAGATGACATAGTTGGATTCCTGTCTGCTATCCTTGTGGGACACCTGATGGAACCCCTGGTTTCTGGCTTCCACCTGACCCATGCCAGGACTGCCGTGGGCATCAGGGGAGAGTAAACCGGCTACAGCAGTTCTCTCTGTCTGTGACTCTGTTTATCCAGCTTTCAAAAAAGAGAGTTTATTATGGTACAAAAAAAAAATCTCCAAATACACAGGGTCTAGGAAAAGTGTACAAAAGATATATATGATGAACAAACTATGCACAGATTTCAAAATGCTTTGTTCCAAAATAAACTTAAATTTATCTTTTAGTTCTATCTTATCATCCACGACCTTTAGGGTTTTTGTTTTGTTTTGCTTTATTGAGATCTTTCATCTGCTGGTTCACAATGGCAGTTAGGGCTGGGCCAGGTCACAGCTGAAGTCAGGAGCTTCATGCACTTTTCCTATGTGGATGGTAGGGGCCCAAGCACCTGGGTTATCTTCTGCTGTTCTTCCCAGGTCCATTAGCAGAGAACGGGATTGCAAGCACAACAGCCAGAACAGGAACCAGTGCCTGTATGGGATGCTTTGCTTTGCAGGTAGTGGCTTAACCCTATATGCCACCACACCAACCCCCATTCACAAACTTTTTCCAAGTACATTATATTGGCAGATAATAAGGCAAATCAAACAGGATAAGGGGGCCAAGCATGGCAGCAGACAGCACCATCATTGCAGGCCTCTCCCTGGGGGCCAGAGTGTGTCACCAGAGACTGTAATGAAGATTGCACTCCAAAGTTACCTGTACGGTGGAGTGTAAAAACGCAACCGTGTAAAGCATTGGCTTCCACATGGGTAAGTTACTGATGTCCAGGAGGTCTTGATTAATGCCAGCAAATGTTCTTTTCAAGCCTGCACGTACTCCTTGGGGCGGCTCGTTGGTGAATTTGAGAGATGTCTGCCACAGAGAAACAGTTATTTGTTTCTATAAATTACTGCAAAAAATGAAATACAAATTATACTGCATCAATAGCAATATGCTCACGGCACATAAAATGTGGACTGGAATTCAACGCTGCACAAACTAATTTCATTGATCAAGGCTGGAACTCCGTAAATTAGTTCACGGTCTTGGAACTGTTCCTTAGAAATGCTGTCTATATTCAGATACCCTTGACGACTGAAGTGATGACACCACGGTGAGCTTTTACCATTCAGTCTCTACAGGATCAAAATGCCCTGGTGTGCATCCATCTTCTAATAATGCCAATTATACCATCTTTACTCCTGTGACTCTCAATGAAAAGACGGCTACCTCATATGAACAAACCTGTAGCAATGTGATTGGAAATCGGTCATGAGGCTCAGTAGTTATCCACACTCGGAAAGTATCATCATTGGCTTCGGTGGTGATTAACGTCTCCAGTAATTCTTCCATGAATTCCAGGCCAAGATGACAATTTTGCAGCAATACCCAACCTCCCTGTATCCAAAAATGAGTTCATGTTTATTTCTTACAACCTTTTCTCTCCTATGATTTCAATAAAACAAAATGCATACATTTAAAAAAAAACACATTCGGTCAGAGTAAGTAAATACTGCTTTGAGCACATTATGTTTAAAACTGTTAAATGTCAATACAATCCTTTCCTCTGTTATTGTACAAGCTGGTTACTTGGAATCGAGTGAGCTCAAAATGACTGTATTCTGCCACCTTAGGCTCAGAAAGGAGCAGAAATCAAAATCTGAAGACAACTCAAGTAAGTACAGTATGTGCACCATCTAATGGCGGAAATGATAACTTAAGTTCATCTGCCTAAGGTGAATTGG
Organism: Ochotona curzoniae; assembly: GCF_017591425.1. Taxonomy (NCBI): domain Eukaryota; kingdom Metazoa; phylum Chordata; class Mammalia; order Lagomorpha; family Ochotonidae; genus Ochotona; species Ochotona curzoniae. Next base: position 4,739,132 of record NW_024466004.1, on the reverse strand, counting down.
AACTGACTCATCCTAAACCAAGAACACTGATTAACAGTGACACATAGTGACAAAGGAAGAGACACATTCTGTCAGGAGAGTTGGCAGCAATGCACTCGGGAAGATCTGCTACCATAACACTCAATCTTCTTGGACATCACATTCGCCACACATTCCTGAAGTCACGAGATTTGTTAAGTACTATCTAAAGAATCATTTCACAGAAGTAATTTTACTAATGTCACAGAGCCCCCACTGCTCTGAAGACACAGTCTCTGAATCAGAAAACACATTTATACCCTGTTAGAAACTAATCAGGTACAGCAAACTAGAACATGTGGAGTACAATAAATAAATGCTAAGGCACAATGTCAACGGCAAGAGAAACACAGCTCTCATCAGCAAAGGGGATGCGTTGCCCTGTGAAACCATGAGGTCCAGAGGAGAATGGGATTCAGTGTGAGATCACATCCTATTGACACAGACTTGTCGCTTTCTGGTTTCCCAGGCATCTCCTTTAGGGTCTGCACGGTGGTCTCCTCTCTGTCCACTCTGTCCCTTGCAGACACAGACCATGTTCCCGGCTCGGCCTGCTTGCTTATAGTCCATTCTAGGAAATGGCTCACTGTAAAGTTCCTTAACATGTGTTTGAAAAGAACAAAAGCAGAAAAAGAAAAATCTTCTTTCTCAATGTCCAGAGTGAAGGCCAGGCTGAAGCTGGGCGTTAGAAACCCCCTCTGGAACTCCCACATTGGTGGCAGGGACCCGAGTACTGAAGCTGTCTCCACCTGCCTCCCAGGATGTGCGTTAGCATGAAGTTGGGTCAGAAACAGAGGTGGTACTTGATCCCAAACACTAAAATATGGGATGCTGGCATCCCAAGGGAAGACTTAAGACCTGCCTCTGGTTCCTCACTCTGAAAGCCACGATATCAGCTTTGTCCTAAATCTAGTCCTCCTCCAGGTGGCAATGTGGTTGCACCTGTTCTTTTTTCCTCCCCCAATAATGCTATTATTATTACTATTTCTCCCACCTTGAGAAACAAAACATGAAAACTATAAAAACTAGTATCCCAGAAAGGGTTAGAGTGAATGCAGTATTTCAATTAAAAAGTTTATCACTCATTGAAATTTTAAAAATTATTTAAGTATGAAAGTAAAGTGCCAAACTACTCAATAGAGTGAAACATTTGATCCAAGTAAAAAATAATTATATATAATTGCTTTGATATCTATAAATTAAATATAATATATTATTGAATTTAATTAAGCGATAAAGACTAAGGCTTAGGGCTTTTGAGAATTAATGACTAGCTTGAAAATTTGATGACCCAAGCAGAGTTTTAGCCCATTAACCCTCTCTGATCATTAATTCCCAGGGAAATGCCACACCAAAGTTGCTTTGGACATTATAAGATCAAAAGCTTAAAAATAAACCAAGATCTTATTTTATTTTTATTAATGGTGCAATTTCGTCTTACAGCTGGAATGGCCATACAGAGCATTTCTATAAAATTAATGTCCTGTGTATTTACTAGGTGTGATGGAAAATATTTCCCCAACATTCCACTCAGCTTGCAATTTTCAATAAAAAGCACTATCAATATTTAAACATAACGTCCTCAAATAGTTCTGATTGGCCTGGAAATTTCCATTAACGAAAATGAAAACCCACCTTTAACCAAAAATTGAAACTTAACTGTTTTAGTCTGTCACTTCTTAAGTACTATCTATTAAGACTGATCATGAAACTTCACGACAGCTAGAACGGCATCTTTACAAACCAGAAGATGTGTCTTCTAAATTACAATTTAAAAACTGAAAATAAAACAGAGCATATGCACTATGCAAATGATATATGTCTTTTCCATGGAGACATCAAGACGAACCTTGTTTAAGTTTAGAATTCTCAGGTGCTGTGGACTGAAATGTTCCACATACCCAAAGACCGGCAGAGTAAAGGCTTGGTGCCTTAAGTGGTGGAGTCTTCAGGAAGTGGGGCCCAGGAAGTGGTCCTCAGGTCATGGAGAACATGCCCTTGGAAGATAGTTCTTACTCCTTCTCTCTCTCTGCATCCTCGCTCACTGTATGCTCCTTATCCACCAACATCTCATCCTACTCCATTGGGTCATTACCACAGACTGTACCGTGCTGTTAGGACCCTGAAGCTCTGAAATGTGGGGCTCTATTAGACAGCCGCCTCAGGAGTTCTGTTACAGTAATGAAAATGCTCCCGAGGATGCAGGTCATCAGAACTTGACTACAAACACATGTAAGTACTGAGGATCTCGGGAAGAATGCTTTGCCCATTCATCGCTGTGCTGTCCCTGGGTAGACCCGCTGGACAGGAAGGATAACAGTGGCAATGCTGCCACAGGAGTTGTTGTCTTTTGGTACCTACCTGCTGCATTGACATCTGAATCAGCTTTCGAGCATGTACTTCTTGTCCTTGCCCCATTGAGATAGTTCTACATTCTGTAAGAGGGGAAAGGGTTCATGATGACCAAATGTAACTTTTATATAAGGATTGGGATGAAAACTCATTTCTCAATGGTGATAGTCACCCTCACTCTGTTGCTTCCAAGAAAAATATTTTACTATTTAAACAGACCCGACCTTGATCAGAAAAATACTTGGACCAGGGAATTGGAGGAATATTACCTGGAAAGGTGGGAGGGCAAGGAGAGGGTACAAAAGGCACATGGTTGGGTTTTTATTGAATTTCATACTCTTTGATCATAAGAAGGCGCAAGACTGTAACTGGAGACACAGTTATAATACTTTCATTAGTACAATGGTACTTTGGAAAGTTCACAGAAAATGGAAAAGCTTGTTTTGTTGCACAAAAAATGGAAGTCCATGCAGTTTTTTTTCCAAAACTACTTTAAAAAAAAAATCAGCCTTTTACATGAACTACATGAAGACCTCTCATGTGCATGGATTTCAAATTTTCTTTACATCAAAACAAATTCATTCTTAAAAATTCTGTTTTCCCACAAATTTTTAAAAGTCCTCTTCTCTTTAGAACAAATGTGGTTTCTGCTATTGATTTGGCAGGAAATTTCCCTTTGTGTTAAATTTAGCAGATGATTTAGTAAAGACTTACTTTTCTGTTTATTCCTGTTAGACACTGGGCATGCAGTGTTTTCTGTGTGTTTGGGTTTTGTTTGCATGCTTGTCCATTTTTCTGAGATGGCATTCGAGTCAGCTCAGCTGTCTGAGCTAGATTTTAGCAGCTACTCCACTTACATCACCATTTAGAACTGAATGTAAAGAGAAAGTGGAGACCAGTTCAGGTCAAGTGTCACAATTCAGGGGAGAACACGCCGTTTAGGAACAGACATCCTAGACATGGAACAGCATTTGTGCCCTGCTATGTGAATGCACTAGACTGAAAAATTCTGAGAATCACACTTGGGAAACTGTTATTGGAAAATCACTGCGAAGCAAGGCTTTGTGACCCTGGAGTTTTCTTGAGTTTTAGAGGCATAAGCTCTACCTAGAGAAGGGAGCAAAACATGAACCAGTGCATGGCTTTGCGAATCACTGAGAGAGAATACAAGGAACTAGAAGGGGGAAGGAAGCATCTCAGGACACACCACGTAAACGGCATCGTGTGGTTCATAGCCAGATAACTGTGCAGGGGTCTGCAAGGTGCAACTTTAGCAATGAACTGTGGACTTGGGGCTATAGGGAAAAACAACAGAGATTGCCTGATGACTACGGAAGAGCACTACTTGGAGGATCAGGAATTGCAGTACCCCAAGGGTTACTGAGCAAATGTGGATTGTCCCACCAAAGACCCGCTGTGAAGCTTTTCAGCTCCTACAGAGAATCAGACTCACAAGATAAAAGGACCAACTCACAAAATAAAAGGAGAACTCTGACCGACTCATACATTCCACTTTTCTCCAGCCACACTGGCCTGCCCAGACATGCAAGCCTCATTGCTGTGGCCTCCACCTTTTTCTTGAGAGCTTCATGGGCTCACTCACTTTACATCCCAAGTCTCTCTCACCTTGACTCAGGGCCTTCCCTGACCATCCTAACTAAAACAGCACACCGGTTCCATCACTCTACCCTTTACCACCTTACTTCTTCCTATTGAGGTATTTTTTTCTTGGCATAGTATATACTCATTTAAAAAGTCAATTACTGCACATTTTTGCACCATAAATGAATGTCAATTTCACTAGACAAGGGACTTATGCAGGGCCTAAATAGTGCACCATGCTCAATAGGGGCTCAACATATTTTTTTCTTAAGTCTTTTAAACTGAAAGAGAATTCATGTAGTTGTAATTCACTGTTTTAGGGTGTATAATTCAACTGTTTTGAATATATTCACAGAGTTGTGTAACCATGACTACTATAAAATTCCATATCATATCATCAAACCAAAAAGCTGCTTTGTACTATTATCAATCATTCTGCACCAACCAGCCTTTCCTAACAAATTCCAATTTACCTCCTGTTTCTATTCTAAAAATATTGAGTATAAATGGAATCATACAACTTGTGGCCTTTTGTATATACCTTCTTTCAGCTAGCATGTTTTGAGGCACAACTTTTTACTTTTTTTTTTAATGGATGAGGGCTGAGTCCATTATATGTCTATGCCACATTTTTATCTGTAGATATTTTGCTCAATAGATATTTTTGGATTCTTCTATACTTATTGGTGTGAATAACACTTCAATGAACATTTATGTACAAATTTTTGTAAGGATGTATGTTTTCAACTTTTGTGAGTACAGACTATTGTTGATACAGACTATTTTACAAAATAGTTACATTATATTCCCAGCAGCAATGAATGAAGGTTCTATTTTTTCCACATCTTTATCAACACTTACTAATGTCCCTCTTTGATTACTGTCATCTTAATGAGAGTGAAGTAGTATTTCATTACAACTTTGATTTTTATTTCCCTAATGACTAACCAGGCTGCATATCTTTTCATATTCCCACTGGCTCTCCATATACTGCCATAGTCACCTTTTGATCACTATAATGAACTATCTGGGGTAACATACCTTTATAAGGAAGGTCGTTTAGTTTGGTTCATGATTCTGAAGTCTCACAGTCCAAGATTAACCAGGCCCTACTGGATCAGAAACTAATGATGGCTTTCTTGCTGGCAGAGTCCTGAAGTGACACAAAACATCTCAAGACAAGAGACGGGGTGTGCTCATCTCTCTGCGATTATATGGTTTCATAAAGCCACCAGGATTTAATCATGGCAACCTAAGGGCTCAAGCCAATTCAAATACCATGATTGGAGTAATTCCTTACTCTTAATTGTAATTATCAATAACACAAGACTTCGGGGCCCAACCTTTAACACAGGGGTCTTTGGAGGACAGTCACAGTGACCATCTAAGAACCAACCTGCACCACCTTGCTGGGATAAATTTGTATTCAAATCCTTTGTTCATTTTTAAGTTGAGTTATTTGATGCTTTATTATTGAGTTGTAAGAATCCTTAGCAGATTCTGGATACTAGACTCTTACCAGATGTATAATAATGCCAAACATTTTCTGCCATTTTGTAGGTTGTTCTATAACGGTGCCCACTGAAGCAAGAAAGTTTCGCATCTTGATGAACTATAGTTCTTTTTTTTTTTTTTTTCTTGCTTGTGTTTTTGGTGTCATACCTAGAAAACCACTGCTTAGTCTAATGTCACAAAGATTTACTCTTACAGTTGCTATTAAGAATTTTGTGGGGCCCGGCGCAGTGGCGCAAGTGGTTAAAGGTCCTCGCCTTGCACGCCCGGGATCCCATATGGGCGCTGGTTCTATCCCGGCAGCCCCGCTTCCCTTCCAGCTCCCTGCCTGTGGCCTGGGAAAGCAGTCGAGGACAGCCCAAAGCTTTGGGACCCTGCACCCGCGTGGGAGACCCAGAAGAGGCTCCTGGCTTCGGATCGGCATAATATCGGCCCGTTGCGCTCACTTGGGGAGTGAATCATCGGACGGAAGATCTTCCTCTCTGTCTCTCCTCTCTGTATATCCGCCTTTCCAATGAAAAATAATAAAAATAATAAAAAAAAAAAGAAGGTAAACGTTGTGCGTTTAAAAAAAAAGAATTTTGTGGTTTCAATTATTACATTTATGTCTCTGTTTTAGTTCGGGTTAATTTTAGTTTATACAGCGATATAATGGTCAAATTTCATTCTTTTTACAAGAGGATATGAGTTTTCCCAGCATCATTTATTGAAAAGATTATGTTTTCCCACACTGAATGTTCTTAGAACCCTGGCTAACAGTCAACTGACTCCATGTTAAGATTTATTTCTAGACTCTAAATTCTACTCTGTTGAGGTGTATGTGTGTGTGTGTCCTTGTACCTGTATCAAATTGCCTTGATTACTGCAGCTTTGTAGTAAGTCTTAAAATTGAGAATTGTGAGTTCAATTCATTCTTTTCAAGATTGTTTTAGCTATTCTAGGTCCCATGCATTACCCTACAAGTTTTTAGTGTTTTAATTTCCACCAAAAAATGCAGCTTGAATATTGAAAAGGATTGCCTAAAATCTACTGATCAATTAGAAGAACACTACCATCCTACCAGTGTAAAGTCTTGTGACCTATGAAAATGAGAATTCTTTTCATTTAGTAAGGTCTTACTTTTTTCATTCACTAAGGTCTGATTTTGTGATTTTCAAAGTGTAATTCTTGCACTTCTTTTCTTAAATTTATTTTAAATTTTTTCAGAATACTGTTTTTAATTATTTTTGCTTGTATATAGAAGAACTACAGTGGATTTTAAAATATTGATAATATCTCCTGCAATCTGAGCTGGCTTATTAGATCTAATAATTTCTGATAGACTTCTTAGAATTTCTACATGCAAAATCATGTCACCAGCAAACAAAGTCTGACTTTTTCCTTCTTTATATGCACATGCTGTTATTTTTTCTCTTCTGTCTGCCTTGCCTAGGACCTCCAACATCATGCTGAATAGAAGTGATAGGACCACAAACCCTTGTCTCACTCTTGATCTTTAGGGGAGAACATGCAGATTTTTATCATTAAGCACTACCTTGAGGTTTTTGTATACACCTTTGATCAGGGAGAGGAAGTCTCACTTTATCTCTGATTTGTGAAGAGGCTTATTATGAAAATGTGTTAGATTTGTTTCATTGGGTTTTTTTTTCTCCATTTGCAATGAACTGAATGTTTATGTTTTTCCCCAATTCCTATGTTGAAATATGATCCTCAAGGTAATGGTGTTAAGTCAGGTCCTCATAAATGGTATTAGTGCTCTTATTAAAGGCCTGAAAGAGAGCCTTGCTTCTCCCACTACATTGGGACACAGCAAGAAGGCAGAACTATCCATATTAAAGACTATCCAGATAGATATTGCTATTTTGTGTCTCTACCTTTCAGCAGTGAATACTCTATTGCCATTAAATATTACTGGAAAGCACTTTTTAAAAAGCTATTAATCGATAATATTTTTAAAAGATTTATTTATTTTTTGTTGGAAAGTCAGATCTACAGAGAGAAAAGGAGAGACAGAGAGAAAGAACCTCCGTCTGCGAGTTCACTCCCCAAGGAGTCGCAATGGCCAGAGCTGAGCCAATCTGAAGCCAGGATGCAGGAGCTTCTTCTGTGTCTCCCACTAGGGTGCAGAATCCCAAGGCTTTTGGGCTGTCCTCTACAGCCTTCTCAGGTCACAGGCGGGAAGCTGGATGGGAAGTAGAGCAGCTGGGATACAGACCAGTGCCCATATGGGATCCCAGTGCACGCAAAGTGAGGATTTAGCCACTAGGCTACTGTGCTGGGCCGTGGAAGGCACTTTTTACTAGCAGTACAGCGTTCCACCCTGCAGAGGCACCCTGACTCAGGCTGCTGCTATTCTTTCAGAAACTTGATCATTCCAATTTTTCAGTATTAAGAATAGGACTGCATTTTACAGAAATCTTCATCTATACTTCTTAATGTTCCTCTCAGGAGGAATTTACAACACATAGAAGAGCTTGAACAAAGCATACAAACTGTAAAAATTCAGTTTACATTAAAAAGCACTATATGTGTCTCCCCGAAGGGCAACACTGTAATTTCCAACGTACATGCCAATCTCTGTGGTTTTATTTTATTTATGCTGCTTTTGACACACAGATGTCTTAAAACTTCATCCACTCATATTATCTATATTGTCCCTCTGTGTTTAGTCCCTGACATAGACTTTGTAAAAAATCAGCCATTCAACAGAATGTAGCTAGTCCAATACGTTCTTTTTCTTCTTTATAGCTTAATTTAAAGCACTTAATACCTCAACCAAGCCAGGAGTTAGTTTTGAGTTTAATGTGAGGTCAACTCTGAGATTTTCTTTCAGGTTAACCTGCATCTCAACGTTGTTGACTAATCTATTTTTCCTTCACTGACTTGAAACGTTAATCTTCTTATATACTGATATTAATCCCATAGTGTAATTTAAAGGCTTCCATTTTGCTTCATTGATGTTTTGAGCCAGTTACATGCTGATTAAATGATCATCTTTGATAAGGTTTTGTTTTTTAATACGATATTGCTTGTTCCTTTTTTGGCTATTTTTGTCCATTTATAATTCTAGATGATCTAAGATCCTTCTATTTTCCAATTAGAAAAAAAAGGCCACCTGAATTTCAATTGGACTTGCAGTCAATTTATAGATTAATTTAGAAAATATTGGCATTTTTACAAAACTGATTCTTTATCCTGGATTTGTGGTTTAATTATCCATTTACTCCAACTAGTTTTCATGTCTCTGTGAAAGTTTTATAGTTTTCTTCAAGTGGGCAACTGTAAAATTATTTCTCAGCTTTATTTTTATTTCTATAGTGATTAGGACATCTATATTTTATTATATAAGAAAACACTATTGATCTTTTTATATATTTATTTTGCAACTAGTCACCTTACTGAACCATCCTATTAACTCTAATTGTTCTTCAGCTGATTCATTTGTGTTTTTAGTTTAACAATTACATTATTTGAGAAACATGATGATTTTGAATCCTCCATTTTAGTAGCTCTATATTTTATTTATGATTCTTACAATACATTGGCTATATTTTTCACAGCAATGCTAGATAACAGGGGCAATAGTGAAGACCTTAATCCTATTCTGGATTTTAATGAATATGTCTCCAGTTGTTCACCAATAAGGATGATGTTGATACCTGAAGTGAACATTCATAAGATATTCTTCTGTTGCTACATTCTAAAAAGCAAACTTAAATGTTGAATTTTTTATGAAATACCTTTTAAGTATCAATCAAGATAACAATGACATAGCTTGAAGAAAGTAATTCCACTCATTGTTGGTATGAAATCTTTTAATAATTCATCTTCCCTATAGTTTAATATGCATGTATTATCATTTCTATGCCGATTTTCTACAGCTCACTGAATCCTCCTTGTTTGTATTTTCAGTTCTGTACATTTATATTGTAATTAGGATCAATCTGTGGGTTTCTTTCTTTATGCAGTTACTCTCTCGGTCATTTTTTATATCAGGATAGCCAATGCTAATAAAGGACAAAACAGATTTTCCTCTGTTCTAGAGCAAAACAGAGCAGACACCAGCTCAGGAAAGTTCCATGGAACCCCCAAAGTCATCAAGCCTCTTTGCTGATCTTTATGACCTTTTACTGAGGTCATAATTTTAAAACTCCCAGTTTTTCTCACATTGATGACTGGTCTATTCCAGGTGTCCTACTTTTTCTGAGAAAACCTTGTAACTTTATATTTTCTACAAGCTAGGTAATCTTCATGAGATTTTCCAATACTTATGTAATTACACACTATTCTCTAATCATTTGAAGTATTTCATCTATACACATTGGCATACCTATTTTTCTCATTGGTTCTTTTGTATTTTTGTGGTTTTCTATTTACATGTCTTCTTTAATTGGTCTTTGGACTCTTTGATTAAAAAAACATTTATTTAGCTATTTTAAAGACAGAGTACAAAGAGGAGGGGAACTAGAGAAAGAGAAAGATCTAATTCACTGATTCACTTCCCAAATGGCCATAAAGGTCAGGGCCGAACCAAGACAAAGCCAGGAGCCAGAAGCTTCCTCTGGATCTCCCAGATGCATTCAGGGATATTAGCATTTGGGCCATTCTCTGCTGCTTTCCCAGTTTAATTGGAAGGGAGCTGGATTAGAAGTGGAGCAGCTGAGACACAATCCAGCACCCATATGGAATACTAGTGTTGCAGGTAGCAGCTTAACCCTAGAGGCCACAACACAGGGGTTGGATTCTGCTTTCAATCCCACCCTTTTTTAGGGCCTCCTGCTTCTCCCCTCTTCTGCTCCCACTGGGGCTCTCCTGCTAAACCTGTCTGATCTCCACCCTCTCCTCCTTGATTAATTTATCTGCTTTTAGTTTCTCATTTGCAAAACCTGGCCAGCACCACAGAATATCCACAATCCACTTTTTCTTATAAATCATCATCATCATCATCAAAACCCTGGTTAGTTTTTCCAGTGAAAGCACTGAAAGGGGATGAAAGAGAAAGATCACTGAGAAAGACCATTGTCCTTGACAATGGCATGCTTTTGAGGTACTGTGCAACTGTAAGTCTGGTGGAGCACCCTGTTTTTTAACTACATATATTCTAAGAAACACTTCCCGTCCCAGAATAGTGGGAATTAATCCAGCACATTAAGAACTCACATGTAATTAACAAAAGGACAACAAGCTGATTGTCCCGGATGTAAGTCTATATATCCTACTACGAGCTTGCTTGACAGCAACAGTCCACTGATTAACTCAGAATGGAGCACATGATCAAAGTTAAGCCAGGGAGTGCCTTCTCTGGGATAATGAGACTAAGTGGAGCTTCCCTGGAAGACCTCAATATGCTGAGGCTGTTAAGCCACCAGAAGCCCTGGGTTCTGTCAGGCAGAACTGGAGAAGAACAATTTATGGCAAGAGAGAAAAGGAAGGCACAAATGCGTAGAGTGAAGTGGGACACAGGAGCAGCAAAGACCTACGAAGAAGATAATCTGTGGCAGTCATGCAAACTGTGAGAGGCACCACTGGTACTGGTGTGCTGTGGTGAACCCCAGGACAGAACAGCCTATCCTGAAGGCAGATGAGGGGACTTAGTCATGGCAACTGCCAGTAGAATCAGGGGGTTCTCTGCACTGCATATCATTGTCCAGACAGAGGAAAGCAGCTATTTGAACCCAGATCTCTACACAACATACAAAGATGTGGTGACAAGGACCAGAGCAGGGTCAATAGGAACAAAGAGAACATAACCACATGACCGCATTGTAATAGTTCAGCACAAAGGAACATATGTTTGCTACCTGGACCTAACCAAATTGACTTTTATAGCATGTGCACATTAACTTTATGATAAAATCAATGTAAGTTTTGTTTCATAGGGTAGACTTAGTAATTCATATCTAAACACTTTTATCATCTTTTTTTAAAGCCCCCAGTGACGAATCCTATAAGTGCTACAGGATTCTGAAGCAAAGATCCCAGCTGGCAAGACCAATATTGCAATGGCAGAGTATGAAGAGAGGACACACTTCTTGCAACCCTTATTAGAGGATGGTTCAATCCTATCAAGATGACCTCTGCTTCCCTGTCCTTTAGTCCTCATGACTAAAGCCCTGCCATCTAAAACTTACAGCTTCCTAACTCCTCGCTCTACCTCCTTCCCCTGAAGTTAACTTTCTTTCTGTCTCCCAGCCTCCTCCCCTGGGAAATTGTCTTCTGTTTCTTAGGATCTGACCTCAAGACATCAACAGTGTGATGCTCTCCTCTGCACCACAGGCAATTTGAGTATCTCTGAATCCTGTGACAAGCCACTTCTAGGAAACTCCAGTGCCGCAATTGTCACATTGTCTCTGATTACATGTTTACATCTCTGTGCTTCCAAGCCTGCTGTGTTTTTCTCTGCTCTCCAGGAACCTACCACATTGCTCCTATTACACAGTTATTGAAGGAAAGCATGAATGGATGATTCTCTAATTCCTCTGCATTACAGTAGTGATTGTTTAATGATGCTTCAATTTGTGACAGAATAAGTTTTGCTGCAATTTTATAAAGAGGTGGTGATAGCACAGACTCATTCATGTTAAGTCTGCTATCCAGGCAGATGGCCATCTGCTTACAATTTCAAACAAAACACCCAAAACCAGTGTATGGTAGTCTAGCTGCATGTCTTTGCATAAGGACACCTGTATTGCCTTCCTCACTCTAGCAGGTAAGAAAGGGATGAAAGAGGAAGAGGTTTAATATTTGTTTTCTAACTTAAACTTACAGACAATATTTCTAATCAGCTATGAAATTATAAAAGGCAAAATTTGGACCAAAATAAATATAGAGGTTCCACTACATTTTTGAGGTCACTCATCATACCCAGCTTCAGTTTCTTGGCCAAGGCATCAATCTGAATGGTGGGATCAGATCCCATGGACAGGAAACAAATCAGAGGTGTTCGTGTGTCACTTTCTTCCCAGGTTTTCTCCAGATTTAAGATGACCGGTTCTGTGTACTTCTCATCCAAGGAATCTGCAATATACTTTCTTGCTTGAAAAACAGTACGATCTGGGCACCAAGACCTAAGAATAAATGCAACGTAGTAGAAACAAATTCAACACATTAAGAACTCACATGTAACTAACAAAAATGACAATAAGCTGATTGTCCTGGATGTAAGTCTGTGTATGAGGGGTGCCAAGGTTCCCCATCCCTGGATGAGCACAAATTTAACCAAGTGGTTTGGCTGTCAGGCATTGGCAAAAACTAATGCAGATCAGGTAAGAAGCCACATTCTCTACCAGCTGTGCTCCACCTTCTTGCAAGCTTTGAAGCTCCACCGTCTTCAGGGGAGAAGCAGTGCACCAACGATACCAAAAGCAAGTTGACATATCAGCAAGCAGATATGTCATGTCTTTCATGTATTGCACACAGCTTTTATGTCACACCATCATATCCTGCACATCATAGTAGTACCCAGGCACACTAAATCAATGTCCTTTGACGTTTGATATTTTAGACCACAGAAAAGCACTGCAGATTCTTATTTGTTAAGAGATGATACCATTCATAGGACATAGAAGCAATTTTTAAGTGATGGATAAAAGAGACGGATACATTTGTTCTAATAAGAACAAGCAGACCTCTTATCCTCTGTAGACTATGAGGTCATCATTGCTGCCATTCTCAGCAGTCCTGAGCGTGACAATATCCAGGAAGAAGCCTTCTCTCAAAGTGCAAGCGTGAGTGTATGACATTAAGAAAAAGGGAAAAACTGCTCCAAAATAACCCCTCTTTTGTTATTCCTTTTGTGGATTCACATTCCCCTAATTCTATTTTCCATTTTACCTACCAAACACACACACACACACACACACACACATTGAGTTTCCCAATTATAGAGGCCATGTTAGCTTTTGAAAACGAATGAGAAAATGCTGAAAGTGAGAGGAGAGAAGAATGTTCCAGAATGTACCTCTTTAATACCAATTTCAGACTTTGGCTTTCATTTTCATAGCCAAAAACAGCATTTCCACATCTCAATAGTGCCACACTTTTGCCTCTCCTCCTTAAAGGAAATTGAATTTTAGCTTATAATCTAATTGCCTTGTGATTTGGGGGAGGCCTATTTACAAAAAACAGTAATTCAACAACAACAAGAAAAGATGATCCACCCAACAGTAACTGATGAGCAAAGTGAATATCAAGAGCCTTTCTTTTTTCTTTTGCTAAATGCACTATCATTAACAGATTATCCAAACATGCCACTCTCTGCCTCCATCACCATTTTGCTTGATTTAAGGAACTGAAGCATTGTCACCACAAAACCACAGTTTGGAAGTGCATTCATTTTTTAAAATTTATTTTTGATGATGTTTACATAGTTGATTAGGGTGGGAAAGGTCCAGGATCAGGGAGAAATGGGTGATACCTTTGTTTCCACATTTTCTTTTCCTTCTTCCTGGGGAAAAGGGAGAGACAGGGGAGAAACCACACCCAGCCTCCCAACTACCTCACCATCTGGGTATGGGGAATGGCCACCCAATGTCATCCCAAATCCTCAATGTGAATCACGCCCCAAGGGTTCTGCTCAAGTGGTTTTTATAGTTCTGAAATGCTGTTGATCTCACAGATGCAAGGATGAGGAACTCCTTCCAAGGTCCACTGGCTGACACAGTCCACCCCAGAGTCTCCATTTGCTCAGATATTTGCTGTCATGCCCCACTGAGGTAGTTGACCAATTTGTTCTGCCCTCCTTTCTCTGCTGTGGTATCAGATGTCCTCCTCAGGCTCCAGTGGACTGCCAGATCCTCCATGTGCATCTGGGTATGCTGTCCACTGCACCATCTTCAGTAACTGAGGAGTCTCTGCTCAGACACATGTACGTCACTGTCAGATCACAGGTCCCAACACTCTCCCCATGGTTGGAGTTCTGAGTCCAGCGGTTCAGTTGGGGAGATTCTCAAAAAAAAAAAAAAAAAACCTCATCTGAGGTGATCTCAGTTTTACTGGGATAGTTGATCAATTTGTTCTACTCTCCTTCCTCTGCTATGGTACCAGGTGTCTTAAGCAGGCTCCAATGTTCTGACAGATCCTCTATGTGCAGCTGGGTATGCTGTCCAGTGCTCCATCAAAGCCACTGAGGAGGTCCAGTTTTGACACATGCACTCCATTGTCAGACCACTTGTCCTATCACTCTCCCCATGGCTGGAGTAATGAGTTCAGCAGTTCAGCTTGGGGGCCCTCAAAGAAGTCTCATCTGAGGTAACTTTAGACCTATTTTTTTCTGTGTGCACCCACCAATTCGGTGTCCAATTGATTCTATCATCCACATTAGCCTATGTCCACACTGGTAATTGCAATTGCTAGGTCAGATCAATCTCCAACTCCATTTTCTCATGCAAACCAAAGGGTGCTATGGCCCAGCCCAACCCTGTCCTCCACATAGTCAACCATCACATACACCTTTGGGAGCAGCAGCCAAGTCAGCTTGATCCCCAATAACTTCCAAGGGCTGTCTCCTGGCCCTGGTTTCTGTGTTGGAAGTGCATTCATTTCTTACATTATTCACACAGGCACCCTTTAGTCAATTCACCAAGGGAAAAGATGTCACTGAATGACACAATGAGTGGTACTTCTGGGACTGGGTAATACCTAGCCTCACCTGATGAGTAAAAGTTTGCGGCAGGTGTCTAGTGAGTCATTATATCCATCAGGGATGATTTCTTCCTCTGGGGCATCTCGATCAAACCAGTTTTTCCACCCCTTCTCATTGCGAGATACCTAAGAGAAACAACCCGATCAGCAAGGGATGGCTTGGGAGAGGATCTTGGAAAACCTTAGAGGGTCATTCTGCATGGACAGATGATTTTTCAAGCAATATGAATAATACAGTTCATATTCCTTTTCAGGCCAAATTCATGTCCCAGCTGCTCTATTTCTGATCCAGCTCCTACTAATGGCCTGGGAAAGCAGCAGAAGATGGCTCCAGTGCTTGGGCCCCTGCACCCACACAGGAGGCCTGAAAGAAGCTCCTGGCTCTTGGCTTCCCATTAGCTTAGCTGTGGACATTGCAACCATGTGGGGAGTAAACCAGTGGATGGAAGACCTCTCTGTCTCTCCTTTTCTCCCTCTGTAAAATATGCCTTTCAATTAAAAATAAATAGATCTCTTAAAAAACCAGTGACAGGTGGCAGAATAAAAACTTCTATTTTCCAGACACTCCCTTAACTTGAGACCTTCAATCTAAGAATGGAAGAAGTTTCTCTGGGTCCTGATCTCAAATAGCTACATCTTTTGTTTATTTCTTTTTTTTGTTTTGTTTTTGTTTTTGTTTTCAGAAGCACAAGAGGGCAATCTCCGGTTTTTAGGGACACTAAAAGGTGCTCTCTGCAGCCCAAGTGCTATCAAGACTAATGACCAAAGGCACAGTCTGGTGAGCCTATCCCAGCTCCTCAGCAGCAATCAGGCCACTTGTTCCATGGTGTAAGCACTTTTTAAAATAGCCACAGTGGTGTTCAAAAAGAGCAGAGGCTCTTCTCCTGAATGCCATGTGCCAGACTACAGATTGAACTTTCACCTCAGCTAGCTCCAATTTTTATTGGGAGATTTAACTCCCTGGAGTCACACACCATTATGATATAGCATAGATGCACAGGGTGTGAATGCACAAGAAAACAGTCACTTGGTTAACACGGATGCTCCAACTTTGACCCTGGGAATTAAAGATGAAGGAGGACTTCTGCCATCTTTTTTCTGGAAGTCTACAGTGGCTTTTCCTGCTTGACTGCTTCCAAAGGCTGCTTCTGGCTTGGAGCATCCCTGCCCTGCTGTGTGTGTGAATGGGTGCATTGCCTCCCAAGCGCCCCCTGTAGGCCACTTTTTCACCCAAGACCAGAAAGAAGGCAGCTGGAGAAAAAAGGGATGATTCTTCTCATCCTACCACTGAACTTCCACCTGCTGATATTTATTAAAAGATTTATTTATTTGAAAGGCAGAGTTACAGAAAGGAAGGAGAAATAGAGTGAAGGGGAGAGAGAGAGAGGCTGGCCAGGGCTGAGCCAGATCAAACCCAGGAGTCAGTGTCTTCATCCAGGTTTCTCACATGGGTGGCAGAGTCCCAAGCACTCGGGTCATCTTCCCCTGCTTTTCCAGACCCGTTAGCAGGGAGCTGGATTGGAAATGGAGCAGCCAAGACTTGAGCCAGTGTTCATATGGGATGCTGCCACTGTAGGCAGGAGGTTAGGCTTTACCCTATTTCCCACAACACTGGTCCCTCCACATGATACTTCGAACTGACCACAGTAAAGTTGCTTCAGTGGCAGGCAATGCGATGACTTCCTAGTCACATGCTGTCCACTTCCATTTCTCCCTCCTTTTCCTAGTCCTCACGTGTTAACACAAATCTCTTCCAGGTATTTAACACCTTGGCAGTTACTGTTATGAGGTTATGTTTGCTTCAGTCTCTGACACCATCTCATTGGCAGATTGGTATTCTGCTTCCTCCCTCCCTTCCCACTGACAGGTCAGACCGGTGGCACTTCAGAGACACCTCTAAGCAGACACAGCTAATGTAGTATACTAGTTAGAAGACTTGTGATTACAGCATGTGGCTTCTGGCAAGCTGTAACCCAATGTGACCCCATTTGTCAGTCACCAGTAACCACAGACAACATCAGTGACAGCAGTTGTAATGTCTTAATTCTGAGTTATATCATTGTTTTCCCATGGCAGTGAAATCAACAACTCACAACACCCAACTTCATCATCAAAAGAGAAATCATGGTAGAACAGGTTAAGCTGCCACTTGAGAAGCCCATCTCTCATATTGGAGTGACAGTTCAAACCCTGGCTACTCTGCTTCCTATTCAGTTTATGAAAAATACACCTTGGAGGCAACAATGATGGTCCAAGTACTTGGGTCCCTGATATCCTGACTGGACAACCAGATGGAATTCTGGGGCTCCTAGTTTTGGCCTGCCTAGCCCTTGCTATTGGCAATATGTGAGGATACTTATTAGGAATGATGTTGTGTTGCCTAGGTTAAGTCTCTTGCAACACCAGCAGCCCTATCAGAGCAGAAGTTCAAATCCCAGCTGCTCTGTTTCTATTCCAGATTTATGCTCATGTGCCTGAAGCAATAGATTACATCCCATCTTCCTGGGCATCTGCCAGCCATGTGGGAGATCCAATTAGAATTCCAGGTTCCTGGCTTTCACTTGACCTAGCCATGACATGCAGTCATTTTGGGGAATGGACTAGTGGATAAAAGGTCACTTTCTCTGACATTTTTCCTTTCAAGTAAATAAGTCAATCTTGAAAAAATTTCAAATCTACACAAGTTGCCCTATCACAGACAGAAACAAAAGTTTAAAAACAAATGTAGCCTCCAATGAATGGGAACCATCCACAGGCTGTGAATCTGACAGCAACTCAAGTAGGCACCATCCAAACAACCCACAACACAGCAGGAAAAGATGGATCCCTGGCCTGTGGGCAGGTTTTCTCTGAAGCCCATCTGTCCAAAATCTCCCTAGATAGCCACAGCACCCAAAACCCACACCATGGTGCTGGCTCCCCAGGACAAAGGGAAGGTTGCCAGGAGGCTCCCATTGCAATGGCCTGGGTAGGCATCCTCTCCCTTGCATCAACCCTTTATTACCTGGTTCATGATTTCCGCAAATTGTGGCAGTTTACTCAGCTCCACTAGATTCAGCCACGTCATGTCGAGGATCCAGCGGAACGGTTTCGGGGGGCAGGCTTTCAGATCCAGAGCTGCTCCCCCTGGGGGAAAAGCAGCCAGCATGAATCAGGGCCAGCTTGGACTTTGTCTTCAGAAATTTATTCCTCAAATAATTTGAGATAACTAGATTACATAAAATATGGGAAAATTGGAAAATAATTAAATTACAGAAAATACAATTATCTCTCTTTTTTTGGGTCCATCTTCTTTAAGTCTTCATGTTTTATTTACTGATTTATACCATCTTATAAAATACCGCAGCAGCCCTCCATCATTTTGTCCTACCAAAAATTTTTTTTCTCACATGGTTATGATTGTTTGCTTTCATTTATTTATTTATTTTAGATTTATTTATTTATTTTAAAGATTTATTTACTTTAAGGAGTTACAGAGGGAGAGAATCTGTAAGTCCTTCATCTTAAGGTATACTCCCCAGATGGCTGCAATGCCCAGAGCTGAGTCAGGCTGAAGCCAGCAGTCAGGAGTTTACTCTCAGATCTCCTGTGTGCATGAACTGGTACCCATATAGGATGCTGGCAGCGGCTGCACCTGCTGCACCACAGTGTGGACCCATATTGGTTTAATAATCTGAAATTTATAATTTGTCTATCAATGAATAGGTTGATCACTTCTCAGTGATTACCCAAGTTTGATATCTATTATTTTTTGTTAATGGGTTATATACATGGATAGACAAACAGGTAGATGGAGCAGGAAGTAAGAGAAGAAAAGGAGAGGGATAATTGGTAAAGATACAACACATTTGTGAGGTTTTTAGGGGGCAATAGTGTTCAAATCACTTTTCAACAGCATTGGCTGAGCATCCTCTCAGCATCTGGCATGTCTGGGGCCCTGGGGAGACGGGAGAGAAAGCCATGCAACGCCTCTCCTCTCCTGGGACTGGCAAGCCAGTGGAGAACAGGAATTATTGCATGAGATCATACACCCAATGTGACTGTTGCCCAACAAAATCCACGATTATATTTGCAATTTCAAATTTCCTCTCTCACATGTTGAATTTTAATTCCAGCTCCACTTGTTGCATAACTCAGATGGATACAAAACAGTGCTTCTGGCACGTACATCCTTCCACTTGATCACTCAACCCCTGGGGAAACCATGGAGGCTGGAGGGACAGCAGCTCTTAGCTCTTCCCTGTCTGGTGCCTTCCTGAGAAGGTCTGTGAGCTGAAGCAGTCTCACCATGGAAGCCCCACTGTTCCCTCAGGGAGGACTTGGGGGTCAGCGGCTGTGGGAGGCCACAGCATCTCTGTAGCATGTGAACCTTCTGCTCACTGCCCTGCTCACAGCCCCATCCCCGCTCCCCATCACTGCTCAGAGAAGGCTCATTGGCAGTGGACACAACCACCAGAGAGAGCCACCTGCAGCCTGAAGGATGGTACCTCTTCAGTGCAGAAATTAGCTTTGCTGCTTTTCCTCTTTGTCGTTCCTAAAGAAATGTTTTTGTGTGACTGCAACTGGACAATCAAGGCTCCTCTTCCCTTGTGTAACAGCAGACTTCCCTTTGCTGCCTAACATACTACCAGCCCAGAAGAGTTGTTTTCCTGCACGTTGCATAGTAACTCGTTATCTCATAATAGTTGCATTAGCTAAGAGTCTGCTGCACCGACCTTTTTGGGTACCTAATAAAACTGGACATGATGGGCTGCAGCCAAAACAGTAACTTGCCTGACGAGAATGGCTAGACAGCTACCTTACAGTTCCAACCCTGCCCAATGACACATCCCATGGCATTTCAGTGCCATCTTTGAGCACACCGTGCACACAAGTCTCATTTATTAAGGCATATGGTCTGCACTTATTGTGTTCCATCACTGAGTTTTGACCACTCCCCCATTAACTTCATAAACTCCCCAGTTCCCTCTCTGAATAAGGAGACAAATTTAGGTTTTGTTATTATTTTTCACATCACTGTGCAGGCTTTTGATAATGGCTTTATTATTTTTCAGAAATTGCAGTGGGCATTTTTCTGATGAGTAGTAGAGGCTTGAGTGGGCCGGCCTGCTGCTTCACAGCATGTCTGTAAGTTTTGGAGACACTAGGAGAAAACATCTAAACTAACTCTGTGATCCCAAGCATACTGTATACTCAACTCACCTGATTTCCCTCAGACACTTAGCTTTGCCACTATCAACCTGGATGAGGAACCCATGTCTCTCCTAGCTTTCTATTCCGTCAAACAGACGTGATCACAGACTCTACCAGTTTGGTTGCTGTGAAGACTAAATAAATTAACGTGTATGAGTGCTGGTGTTGTAGCACTATGGGTTAATCCTCTGCTTGCCATGCCCACATCCCATATCAGATCACAGATACTAATCTTGGCTAATCTACTTCCAATCTAGTGGCCTAATACATCTAGGAAGCAGCATTGGATGGCTCAACAACTTGAGCCCTTGCCACCCAGCGGGGAGACCTGGATGGAGTTCTTGGCTCCTTGTTTCAGCCTGGCCTACCCTTACCTATTGTAGGTATTTGGAGAATGGATGCGTGGATGAAGAAATCTATCCTAAACACTCTCTCCCTTGCCTTTCAAAAAAGTCAATAAATGTTTTTTGAAAAATTAATGTATCTGAAAAGCTTACAGCAGTCTTGCCCCACATAAGACTTTTGCAATCACTAGTGATTATTTTAACATTTATTTGTTCTCTCCTTCTCTTTCTCTCTCTTCCTCTCTCTACTTTGGAGGGCTCAGGTACAGCCCAGCCCAGAAAGCAAGAGCAGACTCCTCCCCTAAGGATCCTTCTTGTCCATGGTCTATGATAATGCCTTTCTTAAATATAACAAAGCAGGGAAAGCAGGAGTATTAATTGTTCCATAATGCAGGATTGACCCAGGATTCACTGCACATTTCCTTTCTTTCTAGATTTATTTTTATTTGAAAGGCAGAACTACAGAGAGAAGGAAAGACAGAAATCTTCCATCCACTGACTCACTCTTCAGTTGGTTGTAACAGCTGAAGCTGCATAGTCAGGAGCCAGGAGACCCCTCTGCATCTCCTATGTAGATGCAGCAGCCAAGAGCTTGAGTATCCTCTACTGCTTTCCCAGAGAGCTGGACTGCAAGTGAAGCAGCTAGAATTCGAACCGGTGCCCGTAATGGATGCTGGTGCCACAAGAGGAGGCTTAGCTTACTATGCTATGGCACCGGTCCCCTGCAACCCTTCTTGAATCCCAACCAAGTGAATGGAACAGTCAAGATTTGAACTGGGACTCATATGAGATGCCAGTGTTGCAGGCAGAAGATTAATTTGTTACACCACAGTGCTGGCCTATTCACTTTTCAAAGTGTTCCAGTATCCTCAGCTAAAGAAAGTCAAAGTCACCTTGCAAATCTTGCAGGACACAAATGGCAATTGATACACTAGAACTGCCACTCTCGGGAAATCAAACACTCCCTCTATGACAAATAACTCCCTTCCCTGCCCCACTCCCAAGTATTGAGTTTAAAATCATTTCTTAAAAAAGTAACTGTGGGGAAAAAAGCAACTATGATCCAAGAGCCATATTTATCAACTTGGTAAAAAAAAAAAAAACCTCAAAGACAAATCACACTATTTTTAAAAAATGACTCAATTAAAATGTAAGTCATTTGGAAACCTCAAGAAACTGTACTATAAGCCATTTAAAAAAAAAAAAAGAAAGTTTAGAGAACAGACTTTTTTCTATTGAGCTATTTGTGCTTGTCAATCAACCTGTCACACAATCCCAAACTAATCTTCCTGAAGCACTGCTCTGTTTGTGCCACATCCCTGCTAATAAAACAGCTGATGGCTCCCTACAGTCAACTAAATGAAATCCAGATTCTTCTCACTGGTTCTCCTGGCCCCATACAATCTGCTCCTCCCTGGCTCTCTGGTTTTATGAAATGGGGTCACAAATGTGCTCACATCACAACGCAGGTGTGCAGACTTCCTGATACTTCTGTAACAAATCCAATCTTCCTGATGGGTCCCTCCCTACCATGTGCTTGTATTTCTCAGTAGTCTCTGACTTAAAGACCCCTGTTTCACAGCACCAAGACACTTTCCCGTAATAGCTCTGGTGTGTCTGGGCTCGCTAAGCAACATGAGGGCAGATGGGGGCTCTGTTTTGGTGGGGAGGCTGTCTCAGACCTACCTGCATGAGTCTCAGGCAGGGGTTGGTGCTTGGCACTGCAGCTTCTGAACTACTACAAACCCTATTGGACCTACAGGGTTTCCCAGTGGCCACACTGACAGAAGGGATTCAGGAAGCAAAGCTGGTTTACTGCTAAGCAAAGATGTAAAGAGCATGTTTCCTATCCCACTTAACAGTCCTTGGGTTTTTAGACCATTTGGGCTGAGGTAAAAAGATACTATGTACAGGGTAGCTTTAAATCAACAGACAATTATCCATGACAGTTTTGAAAGCCAGGAACTGTGAAATCCAAGATTAAGAACCCAGCAGACTCAATGCCTAGTGAGGATCTGACTGCAGGTTAAGGTGAATCCCATTCACAATGGCTAAGCCTGATGGCCATAACCATGACCTAGTTACCTCCTAATACTATCACCTTGCGGTTAGTATTTCAATGCATAAACTTTGGGACAACACAAACATTTAGACCATAGCATACTCAAAGTAGGCTTTCCCATGTGGTAAGGGCCAGTTTGTTCCTACTGGTGGTTTCTTTTCTGCTTCAGTGTTCTCACACCACACTGCATAATGCCCCTCAACACTGAGGTATAACCCAAAATCCAAGCAAGAGCTTAAAAGATGGCTAATATGAGTAAAAATCACCTTCTAGATGTGGTAAATCCATGCTAACTTTATTTAAATGTCATTATGATGCAGGGTCCACATGCTTGGACCCTCCTCTGTTGCACCTGTCTCCTCTCTCCTGAGTGGTACCTTTGTTTCCTTGACGGTCCCCCACAGCCTCCCACCTTCGTGTACTAAGATCACATAATCAGTCTATGGCCATACCACCCTGAACGCGCCCGATCTTGTCTGTCTGAGATCACATAATCAGCCAGCACCCATTCCTTTCCCTGGCTCTTGGTACCATACTACTTTCCCCTTTACATGCCTTAAGACACCAATGTTCTCAGGTGTATGAGACCTGAGAAAAATCAGATGATGTATTCAATTGCCTCTGAATTTAAAAAACTACAACTTATGTTATGAAGAGGCAAGCAAAAAATTCTGGAGATCATACAAATCAAAACTGGACCTATAGAAGGAGTTAAGTGAAGTAGAGAAAGAATAATGAAAAGGTATAGATGACTGCCTGTTTATTATACATTGGGTATGAAGATGAAAAAGTGAATCACGGTGCACCACCATGTCATCTGAATTTGGAAATATTTAAGTTATCTCTTTACTTCCCATAGTCTTGGTTGTCATTTCCATGTCCCATTTTTGCAGCTGTCACACTGTTTGGGTTCTCCCTTCCAAATGCCCACTTGATATAGTAAATGAAAAATGTGTATATAGTCACCAGGCATGTCTACCAACATTCAGTTTCCTATTTTCCAGTTACACGGTGCAGCCATATCTCCCT
Source organism: Ochotona curzoniae (assembly GCF_017591425.1). Lineage (NCBI taxonomy): Eukaryota > Metazoa > Chordata > Mammalia > Lagomorpha > Ochotonidae > Ochotona > Ochotona curzoniae. The sequence continues at coordinate 4,715,378 of NW_024466004.1, read as the reverse complement.
GTCCTCTGTGAAGGTAAATGCGGATGTGCACCTTGCTCTGGCTAAGAAAGTACAAACACTGGGGACATGTGTCCCTCAAGGAATAATGATTTTTTAAAAATCTAGTGTATTTTTATTTGAAAGTCAGATTTACACAGAGAGAAAGATAGAGAGAGATCTTTCATTATTGGTTCACTCCCCAAATTGTCACAATAGCCAGAATGTAACCAAATCAAAGCCAGGAGCTACGGCCCTCTTGAGGGTCTCTCACATGGATTCAGAGGTCCAACAACTTGAGCCATCCTCCACTGCTTTCCAGGTTATAAGCAAATTGCTGGATCAGAAATGAAGCAGTTAGGATACAAACCAATGCTCTTACAGGGTGTTGGCAAAGCAGGCAGAGGCTACTCGACTATGCCACTGTGCTGGCCCCTGGAGGGATAACTTCTAAGAACCAACAGACTGTCTGCCACATCTTCATCGCTCTGTGACAGTAGTTATGTAAACAGTTTAGATTCTTGAGAAACCATGATATGCACATATGACCTACTCACTTTAAACCTTTGTTGGGTTTATGTTACTGAAATTTTGTGACTGTTTTTATGGTGGTAACACCAGGCCCACTGTTTAGTAAGGTCCCCAGAGGCCAGCATCCTCCATCCAACTCTTCTTTCAGCCAAACAGAACAGAAATCTTGGCAAAAACAGAACCCTGAGACTCATTTCTCCCTGTACCCATCGAGTCTGTTGCTGTTTTACCTCCAGGGTGTCCCTTATTCTTTTCTTCCCTCCTATTCTGGTGCATTCACCCAAGGTTGGGAATGCAAAATGCATTTTCTGTGGCTGACAAGGTTGAAAGAGCTGCCCACAAGCTCTTTTTTTTCTCCCTGACCCTATACATGTCAGACTCACCTTCCTAAAGGACAAGACTGATTAAATCCTCCCTTCTCCCCCTTACACTGCTCCCTGCTTCTTACTAGACCACAAAAATCCTTCCTATAGGAATCTGGGATCTCTATGGCATGTTGCCAACATACCTGTATGGCCCTATGTTTCATCGTCCCTCCGAATTCATCATTCATTTGAACAAAGCCTCATGATTTGCAGTAATGTAAACCTGCTCTACTCAGGCTCTCCCATGCTGTTCTGCTTCAGCACTGGATGCTTCCCTCATTTCTACCTCAACTGCAGAGTCTGCCTCAAATGACACTTTCTTTTTGGGGTGACTGGGTACAGGATGCAGGGAGCCAGAAAACAATTTGCTAAATTATATACAAATTGTCAAAAGCACAAGAAAGTACCCTAGGACATTTTTATCACACATCAAATCATCTCTAAACTCATGGTTTAACTCATAATTGTATATTTTCCAACAAGTTTTTTTTTTTAATATTTACCAAGCACATATCTTTCTCCTTCTAAACCTAAGTATTTTATTCTTAGCTTAGGTTATTCTGCTTTGTTTGGGGGTAATTTTAAAAATTTTCCCTATCCTCATTACAAGGTCATTATTACTTTTTAAATAATACCTGGTGTATCCTTATATCTCCAATACTAGATGGTTGCTTTGCATAGGATGTGCTCAACTCATACTTGAGTAACTGAACTAGAGTGAAAACAACCATACTTCGGTCTCCTTCATCATGCCTTTAACTGAGCAATGATTGAGATGCAAATACGAAATGCATGTGTGTCTCTGCCACAGCCTGGAGAATCATCGCATCCAGCTGCTCTTCATAAAGTTCCCCTTGAGAACACTGCTCCTCTCTTAAGCAGTCCTTCTCCCAAGTGTGGGCAACAACGAGTTAACTGAACAAATTATGTATCTACAGAATTAGCTCAGATACGAATCTTAAGTAACCAGAGAAAAATGAAAGTAGGTTAAATTAATATGGAAGTAGGTTAAATTAATTAATTAATTAGGTTTATGATGTATGGAATTAAAAGACACATTTATTTTGGTGCAAACGTTCATGGAAAAGGTGTCACATGGAAAAAAAATCTCAACTCTTTGCACCCAATCAAGCTAATATTTTGATCCCATTTTCTGAGAATGCTCTGAAATCCTCTGAGTTACCAGAAATCACATCCATAGCTACATCCTTCTGCACAATATGCCCAAACCCCAGATCCTTTACCTTTAATGAGAGCCTGAAACTCTCTGTGCTTGACCGTGCCTCTCTGGAGATCAATCTTCAGGGTCATGAGCAGCACGAACAGGAATTTGTGGTTTTCATACAGACCTCTGACCGAATATGTGAAAACTTCATAGGTCAGATACTCAATAATATTTGTAATTCTCTTCTGAGGCAATGGAGACTTTTCAGATCTGTAATATGTTTTTTAAAAAAAGTTTTTAAAAAATCCTTAGCACCACACACATTCTAAGTTACTGCTGTGAGTTGACTGGGACAGAGACCATTAGACTCACCTGGCCATGGACTGGTCAAACAACTTCAAGAACTGGGCCAGCGATGTCTGGTACATGATGTTGACCATGCTCATTTCAGTGATGAGAAAGTAGAGGATGCTCCCGCGGGTGGCTGCTGGCCGGAACTCCTCCTGAGCCATGTTGATCTTGATCTCCGTTTCTGCTGCCACATGGAGCTTTTCGCTTACTTCAGCTGCTGTCTGCTTGGTGGTTCGGAGGACGCCAATTAGAGACTCATCATCCACCAAGGAACCTAAAAGAAAGAAACCCAACCGGAAAAGCATAGAACATCAGATGAACCGTCACAAGCCAAGACGTACAACCTCTGAAATGATACTGCTGCTTTCCAACTTGACTTCTCCAAAGCCCACAGGCTAGCAGAAGAGTAACATATTTAGATTCCAAAAGGTTTCTACGTACCAGCCAGTGCCTGAATCCTTCTAAACATTTCTCCCCAGAGATTATCCCCGACTTTGTCTGAGAATCCACAAACGGCAGTCTGCATGACTCATGAGTTTTCAAATGTGTGAAGACCATGATCCATGATCACATAAGCAGAGGTATCAGCTCTTCCTCAGATGACAGACATTCAAGCCCATCATCAGCTAGTGACTCACTTCCCAAGTGTGCCCTGATTGCCCATCCTGCTTATCTCAGGATGTGAGCCAATGTGAACGCTTCACGTACATGGCCTACCAGCTAGCAGCTGAATGAGACACTCTCCTCCCACTGCTTGAGTGGGATAGTTCTTGTCTCAGACAGTCCTGGTCAGTGGGATGGTCCTTGTCTCAGAGAGTCCTGGTCCCTGTGTCCCTAACAAGAGTAAACTGTGGAGATAATACAAATGTCTCATCAGGAAGAGAAACACTGATTTTATTTTATGTTTCAGTCTTCGTTATTGTTTTTGGCAGAAATGAACTTGAAGAAGCCTATGAGAAGAAACTCGGTCTTAAGATCCAGAGAGACACTTGGGATGTGCACCCAGCAGTGCTTTGGTTTATTCTCCAGTGTTGGATGGCTGGTGAGTGCCACAGTAGGTGCTGAGGCCCTCAGGCAGGCATGCTGTTTCTGACATGGAAGTTCAACTTTGTGAGTGATCTTGGGGGAAAGACATCTTGAGCTGACACTTTCTTGGCTGGACCAGGGCAGCAGCCCTCCATACCTTGCTAATTCTCAGAATGCCCAGAGGCATCCCATGTGTCTAGGAGGTACTGGACCAAGAAGCAGTGCAAGTAAGTTAAACACATGGACTCTTCACTTGGCTTATCTGAAAGGTAAAGAGGTGTGTGTGTGTGTGTGTGTGTGTGTGTGTGTGTGTGTGTGTGTGTTTTAAAGATTTATTTTTCTTGGAAAGGCAAATTTACAGAGAAGGAAGGAAAGACACACACACACACACACACACACACACACACACACAACATACCACATACATAGCAGAGACAGTCAAATCTTCCATCTGCTGGTTCACTCCTCAAATGGCCAGAGTCAAGCCAGTTTGAACACAGGGCCTTGAGAAAGCAGCAGAGGGTAGGGTCCAAGAACTTGGGCCAACCTTTGATGCTTTCTCAGGCCATTAGCAGGCAGCTGGATCGAAGTGGAACAGCCAGGACTCAAACTGGTGCCCTATAGGCTTATGGCACAACTGGAGGAGATTCAGCCCATTATATCACAGTGATGGCTCCCTCAAGTTTTGTCTGTTTTTCAGCATAAGGACTACATTGCTACTGTGGTAAACTGACACTTTTAGACTGACAATATGCAGTGGAATTTAGGTGATTGTGATTTTCCTATGAGAGAACAATATGATGTTTGTTGGTTCTATATACTTTGGACAAAATTTTCCTTTCAGGTACTGTATGCAAAGGGAGTATATCGTCCCATTGGTGTGTGGGATCATCATCTGCCCGGAGGAGAAGCTACCCCTGACTTCCAAGTGAAAGGCCATGCCAAGTGAGAAGTGAGCTGGGCCTTTGGTAACCAAGCTTCTGTGACATATATCAAGCATGTGATATAGCCACTGTGGAAATTGTATTTCAATGCAAAATCAAACCATTGATCTTAAAAAGAATAATAAAAGCAACCACGGATTATACCTGTTAGTTTTCTTTGTACAATCAAATTAGCCTATTATGAATTCCCTAACTCTATGGGGAGTCCCTATTTTTCTCAGGAGAGAGCAACTGTATCAAGAAAACTGTTACTCTGATGCTCAATGTGTATGTGCGAATTTAAAAAACTCAGACTTTCTGTGCCCCTTCTTAACTAGTGTCTTTGTGGAAACTGCCTTGTTCATTTGTGCACTGGAAATTCACCAGCTTCCTAACAGGTGCTAAGCACACAGAGGGGATGCTCGTTCTGACTCCCAGTTTCCTGGCTTCCTCAGAACACAGTACCTTTTGTAGCGCTCAGCTTGTAGAGGAGGTTGTCCTCAAGCTCCTTCATCTTCCGCTTATTAAAAGTTACATCCTCCAAAAGCTTAACTCTCTCAGACTCCAACTCCTGGTATTAAAAAAAAAAAGAAAGAAAGAAAGAAAAAGTAAGACTAGCATCAGAATTGTAACTGACAGTTATTATGGCAAACTCAATTTACCAGTGTTTATTATCACATTAAAACATTTAAGCCGAAGTGCCTTTCCAATGATGGGGGAAATTACCACGATTAGGTAAATCTATCTGTATATATGTTTCTAAGGACGAATTAGAAAACTACACATACTGGCACTGAGGTTCCATCTTACGCTGGCATGCCAGAGCCAACTCTTTGCAGGAGGAAGTAGTGGACACGCAGAGGCCTGAATACCAAGAAATCAGGGGTTCTCCAGGTCAAACATGATCTTAGGACCAATGAGAAACCAAAGTGGCTGTTGTGGCACAGTCAGCTGCCAGGGCAAATGCATATCCATTTAAATTTGAATTTAATTTAACCAGAGATACTAAAAAGCAGTAAGTCATTACAGTCATATTCTCAATAGCAACCCTTAGAGCAACTGCTTTCTAATCCTAACAGAATTATACCTTGCCCTGAGAATTTGACCCTTTCAGAGTAATAGTAAACCAGGTAGTCAACCAAAAGCCCATCTGCTCAGTCAGCCTGTAGATGGTTTCCCTCTAACTCAAGTCTGTACAGCTGGAAGACAGGAACTTGTCCTATCCCTTTCTCTATTCCTGACAGCCCTTATCTTGAGGCACTACAGAGAAGGAACTCAAACCGATGAATATTTGTCCAGCTGGATGTTGTTCAGCTCCTTTATCATACGTTTGAAGAAGCTGGGAAACCAATAATGTTGACTCCAAATCGGGTACCAAATATAATACACCTAGCTGGTTCCTGGCTGAGTCAGACCTGGTACCCTTGATCTCCAACTCTGAGACTAGCATTCTTGCCACTGAACTATCAGACTTCTTGTGTTTTCTGGGGGTGATAAAGGTCTAGCTGGTGAGGAAAATGGCTAATGAATCACATTCATTACAATGCTCTCCCCCATGTGATTAAGTAGGAATCAAAAGGAAGTCACATGAGCTCCTTTTTCAAGTATGACATGAAAAACCAGGTCTCAAGGGTGCAGGGGCATGACCTGCAAGGCTTCTCTAGGATGCCTAGTAGATGGGAGACCCACATGCTGTTAAAGGTTACAACACTGTTTCAGGGACCCAAACAGTGGCTCACCACCCTATGGCACCAGCATCCTATATGGGTGCCAGTTTGTATACTGGGTGCTCTACTTCTGATCCAGTTCCCTGCTTGTGGCCTGGGAAAGCAGCAGAGAATGGTCCAAGTCCTCAGGACCCATGTGGGAGATCCAGAAGAAGCTGCTGGCCCCCAACTTCAGATCAGATCAGCTCAGCTCTGGCCATTTGGGTAGTGAACCAGTGAATGAAAGATCTTCTCTCTATACCTCTTTCTATAAAATCTGCCTTTAAAATAAAAATAAACACTTCTCACTCATTTTTCAACAAAATGACCCTATTTTTTTCTGGTGTTCTTTGATTCATCCATAAAAACGTAGAGGGTGGGGGAAGGTGCAGCAGGATTTTTAGAAGGATTAAGCATAATATTCAGGCAGCCATGTTGCACCATCAAGTGCGCCTTCTGTTTTCTCCAGTAAAGTTGGTACAAGCAGTTCAGACATCTCCAGAAGATGTCAAGGCCTAAACAGTGTGGGTGTGGGGTATCCTGGTGTGGGTGTGGTGGTATCTGGAAGTCAGAGCAGCCTGCATGAGGAAGCTGGACCAGTGGGAAACCAACTCAGAACAGAGTAACAGCACCTGACCAGTGAAAACACCAAGGACTAACTTCAACAGTGGACACCTGGCAGTCCTATAGGTGAAGAAAGCAGGGAGGCGCAGAGACAGGGTGCTCTCTGCTTGGCCGCGGAGGGGATAGTTTCCTTCTCAATCACCCAGGTTTGCTGAAAACTAGCATTATACAGCTATGTGTTCAGCTGAGATGGTACTTCATCGATTGCACTCCACTGGCTACCATTCAAGGGCTGCCCCCCAGCACGAGCCATCTCTACGAGGGGGCAAGGACTTCACTTCTGGTTTTGCACTCTCTCTTTGGTGCATGTATCATTTTCATTTCTCTTTTCCTCCTAGGATGTGTCTCCCTCCTTGCCGCCTGCTTGTCTTCTGTCATGCTTTATCTCATCCTCCCATCTTATGCCTCTCTGCGCTTATTTCTAGCCTAGCCTTTTTGTTGAATCCCTAATACTAAAATTAATTCTATTTAAGGAAAGTATAAACTTTCTCATGTTTATGTATATAGATATTCACATATGCAAATACACAATTATGTGTTATGCAAATATACTTCCTGCATAAATTTAATGTTTTCTATTATCTTAAAGCTTAATTTTATCACACACTAGTCTCTTAAAATCTTCCAACGTTGTTCTTTGTTTTATCAGAACCTTCAATTTAGTTAATTTCCCAGCTTTAGCACAAAGTTCATTTAATTAAAAATAAAGGTATGGCTCCCTCTATCATTAGATTATTATACTGTAGTGATTGAAATTACTAGGATCATTGTTTCACTGCATTTTTGAGGTGTGCCTATGACAACCCACAGGACTACAGAAATGACAATCAATATATCAAGAGGCTTAAAGGCAGAAGCAAGAAAGAGCTGTGTGTGTGTGTGTGTGTGTGTGTGTGTGTGTGTGTGTGTGTGTGTGTGTGTGTGTGTGTGTTTGGGGTTCAGGGGAGTTATATCTTTTGACAGGAGTCAAGGCCACAAAAGAAATGCTTCCTTATGTTAACAAAGGTATGTACGATTTGTTTCCATCTTGCGCTTTCCACATGCTCAGCAATTTTCTAAGACATCTTAAACATGCATTACAGCTGATTGTAAGCAGCAATTCTGTAACTTGGAAAAAAAGAGATTACCTGTTTCTCTGTTAGAATGACTCTCCTCAGTAACTGATTCTCAAGGCCTTTCATAGTAACCGTAAAATCAATGACAGATGTTTTAGCATTGATCTCAGGCGTAAAAGCAGGGTTTGGTAACTTTGTAGTTATATACAGTTTAAATGTTTCCAGGACATCACATTCCTTATCACCAACTTTCACCTACATACATTCAGGCATAAAATTAAAAACAGCTTAAAGAACAGGAAAAGGAAATTTTCAGTTCTGTTTAGGAAAGGATTTAGGAAAGTTCAGTGCTGTGAAACCTAAACGCATTGGAAAGGGAAGCTATCAGATTTTGACCGTTGATAATAAAGGTTATTCAATTTAGAATAAATCAAATCTGTGTTACTGCCTGAAGATGTTGTTAGCCATGATACCAAGGAAATCAAACAAAAAATTTGTGCAAATAAATGTTCAATAATGAAAACTCAAGCGCCCCTAATATTTGACTTTAAAATTCCAGAAAGCAAGAGAGCATGCCAAAAGTTCACAGGAAAAATGGAATTAAAAGATAAGCTTTCTATAAAAATAAAGATATGCTTATTTTGGTGGCTGACAATTTTGAAATCCATGCATACGAAGGATCTTCAAAAAGCTCATGAAAATACATACATGAAAAACCTATGCACAGATTTCAAACACTTTTTGTATCAAAATAAAGTTATCTTCTAATTCCATTTCCACAAACTCTTGGAAGTATCTTCATCATATCATTCTCTTCAGTTGTTCATAGTTCAGGAGCCACTGTTTTGTTTTCTCAGTTAAGAAAATTGTTTGCTACTAAAGATATTTGCTGTGTTTATTAGGCTTGACAACAGAAGGAGTTAATATAATTTGAAGGAAAAAAAATAACAATTATTTTTCAGAAAGATAACATTTAGCTTGCATATTACCACCTACAGAATGTTGGAAAGCAACAGGTTCTAGTTATTTAAAGCTCAGGTGGAAAAAACAGAAATTTTAATGTCCTAAATGTTTTCATTAATCATAATCCTGCAAGTGATAAAACTACGGCAAAAGCCGATAGCACATTCTTAGGTTCCATGCTTTCACATTACAGGTAAGAACCCAGGTGTCTTCTAACTACCCTCAGAAGTGGGGATCCTGACAGCACCTTTGACATGTGAAATATGACATATAACATAATCCAAACAAAGCAAAACAAACACTATATCACCTCCATTTACATGTGGAAGCTTAAAAAGCCGAACTGACAGAAATTGAGAATTGAACAGAAATTACAAGGGGTTGGGGGGGTAGGCAATTATGGGTAGACGTTGGTCATATGCAGATTTTCAGGTGTAATATGAACATGCCCCAGGTATCCAAGCTACAGCATGGTTGTGATGGAGGCAGTAATAGTCAGCTTTTCAAGCCATCTTCTAAGCCAGAGGATGGTGACAGCAGTGTGTGCCAAGGGAGGATCACGTTGGTAGACCAAGAGGCAGAGAGAGAGAGAAGCAGGACCCAACTCAGATGTTATAATCAACCCCCTAGACTCTCCTCTGAGAGGTTATAGTGGGGTTAAGTTTCCAGCCTTTCTATACTGTTAGCTCACGACTTTGAGGATCAAATGTCTGCATGAGCTTGGACTCCGGATCCTGTTCAACTCAGAGCAAACTTGTCAATTACTTGACTATGGCAATCCTCACACAATAGATACCTATGTGAAATCATTATGCTGTGCACTCCAAATATATGTAATGTTCATTTGTCAACTAAACAGTCTTTACAGTGCAGTTCAAAATTGTGGATGAATTCACAATATCCAAACAGCAAATCACCAACATTTTGTTCTTAGCTTCCTTATCTGAAATGAATAATCTCATAGCAGAGTGGTGATAAAACATTGACCGAGTTCCATTTGAATTTTTTCCTATAAACTTACTAAGGTTTAGGTATTTCTTAGATGAACTTTTGCTGAATGGATTCTTTTAAATGGCATATTAAAGGATTCACATTTTGGAGACATTTTAAAAATAAATCCATCTTTCTTTAATGAGAAAATTCTCATCCTTTACTTGTTAACAGATATTCAAGAAATTAAGCTGTCCTTCGTGGAATAAAAAACTCAAGAGCAATGCTGGCATTCCTCAAGAAATAAATTCAAAGAATGCCAAAGTCAGAGAATAATTCCAGTCTAAGACAAAACCACTTACATTGCAAACAATTCATGCTATCATTCACCATTGGGAATGCTATCCCCCAGCTTCCAGCCAAGTTGATGAATTTAGATGGAAAGTTAATAAAGAGAGAATGAACAAATCAATGTCTAAAGCCTTTATTAAAATGCCAATTTCTCCAGGGAGGAAATCTAGATTTTTCATGTAAGAATGTATACATGCCTTGTAAAACCAATTTTCTCAGAGTTGCTAAATCACGTATCTATTTTGTGTAACACAAACATATTAAGAATAGTGTTTCCCTTATATGTTTAGTTCCTGCACAATGACTGCTCTCACCAAGATATTGCTCTCTTCCTTTTTCTTGATAGCATATAAAGAATAAATGGCAACACTGAATATCAGTTTGGAAATCATTGTTTCTATTGTACTGAATACTACCACCTGAAGGAAAGTACCTTCGCTGCTATCCTCAGAAAGAGAAGTAGATGTCACCATTGTTCTTTCTTTTTCACAAAGCTCACCTTGTAAGTGGAGCCTGATTTAATGAAATTCTTTTCCAATACATTATCCAAGGCTGGATCCAGCTCCTCACGAATGTCCTCTATGAGAAGGGGTCGGCCCAAGGAGAGGCTGTCCTCTAAGTGCGTGCGGAAGTATTTGTGATTCAGAGATGTCACCTGGAAATCAAGAATGCCTTAGTCTACCCATGTCGCAAAGAGCCTGATTCTTTCTAAGTGGACGTCAGGAGATTGGCGGGACAGGTGACTACAAATTTTAGGCACAATAAGGGAATTCTTGCTTATGAAAATAAAAATAGCAATCAAAAATCGATTTTCAAAATATAGTGGTCACGCTTTTGTTGTAGCCCTTAACAAGTAATGAGGTCTCTGATCCTTACATGGAAGAAATATCAGAGTTCTGCTCCTGGCAGATGAAAGAGAAAAAGCTAAGGGTCAAACCTTTTAAGCTTACATAGATAGCTGCTGTCACCCAGACAAAGCAAAGTCACTTGCATATTTGTGATATTTCTGTATCTTCTTAGAAGCTGATGAGATGAATAAGTTATCAAAGTAATCACAGGAATGTCAGAAAATATAAATGGAATCAAACAAAATTTTCATTCTTGCCTTCTGAATGTTAGTAACACACTGAAGAACATAACTGTTACTTTCCACAAGATCAACCCAGAAGACTAAAAAATGACTTCATATAGTCTTACGTTAAAAAAAATTAAAGAAAAATGTCTGGCGGGGTTCCTTTGTCTTTAAATTGATATTTTCTATTAGTTAAAATAGACACACAATACCAGTTGATCTTTTCTTGAGCCAATTGGCTTGGGACTCTTATTCTCCTATGATACTTCCCTTGGCCTAACTATAAGGATTCCTAAGGACTCAGTTTTCAGTTCTCAATATTGTTATATACTATTCTCTGAATAACTATTTCCTTTACATGATTGTGGATACTGTGGCAGAGTAGGTTAAAGTACCACCTATGGGGCCTGGCACAACAGCCAGGTGACTAAACTCCTCCCCTTGAATGCATCAGGATCCCAAATGGTTCGTATCCCAGCTGCTCCACTTCCCATCCAGCTCCCTGCTTGTGGCTTGGGAAAGCAGTTGAGGATGGCCCAATGCCTTGGGACCCTGGACCTACGTGGGAGACCTGGAAGAAACTCCTGGCTTTGAATCAGTTTAGCTCTGGCCATTGCGGTCACTTGGGGAATAAAGCAGCAGATGGAAGATCTTGCTCTCTCTATCTCCTCTCTGTTTATCTGCCTTTCCAATAAAAAAAAAAATACATAAATCTTTTTTTTAAAGTATTACCTATGATATTGACATTCCATGAGAGTGCTGTTTTGAGCCCCAGTTTACTCTGCTTGCAATCCAGCTCTCTGCTAATTGTGCTGGAGAAAGCTTTAGAAGATAGCTCAAATTGTTTCTTGGCCTTTTGGCTAAGATCAAGTGCAGAAGATGGCTCAAGTGCTTGAGCCCATGCTACTCAAATGGTACACCTGGATGGAGTTACCAGACACTGTAAGTCTGCCTTTCAGTAAATAACAAAATAAATCTTAAAAAAAAAAAAACGGACTAAGGAAGATCAACTGGAAGAATGAGTGATTACATGGTTTACAAAAATTAAATTTGCCTTGGTGGAAACATTTTGAAATTCCTGCATATGTGGGTGGGTCTCTAAAAAGTTCACAGAAATAAGCATTAGAGAAAATGTAAATGATTGTCAAAAAGTTTTGCAACAAAATAAACATCTTTTATTTTTTAAAGTTTAATTGTTTAACTTATTTGAGAGTTACAGGAGAGAGAGAGAGAAGTAGACCCATGCACTCATTCATGCATTCACTCCACAAACGTGTGCAATAACTAGGGCAGGTCAGGACTAAAGCCAAAAGACAAGTACTTAATCCAAGTAGGTGGCAGGAAGACAATTCTGAGAGAGAGACAGACAGACAGACAAAGAGAGAGAGAATAAATCAAGAAAAGGTCCAGGACTTGAATCCCAGGGCACTCTGAGGAATGTGGGTGTCCTAAGTGGCATCTAACATGTCACCAAATGCCTACCCACATTTATCCTTCAATTGCACTTCTCCATAATTCTTGAAGTATCCATGTGTGAAATGCTATGAAAATGAATGCGTATTTAAAATTTAAATAAGTCTACTTTGTCCTTGTTTGATTAAAAAGGTAATAACTCTAATTAAAAAAAAAAATCCTATCCCTGAAGAAAGCTGTGTTCCTGGCTCACTGGCCTTCCTCATACAACAGATATGTTGTAACGGCCTTCCTTGAGCTGACTGGGAAATGAACCTAAGCAATGAGCTTTGGCCAGCTTATTCATAAGATGAAGCAAGGTCCTGATAAGATAAAATTGGCTTACGTCCTGCTCTATTCATCCAGGGTTCAAGCTCTACTGTTGGGATTTCTTTCCTAAGAGACAAGGGTTTTTGCAACTGCTTATTTAACATTATCTTTAACCATCTTCAATACCTTCTTATTTTAAAGATGTATTTGAGAGGTAAAGTTACAGAGAGAGAAAAAGAGAGAGATCTTCCATCTGCTGGTTTATTCCCCAGAGGGCTGGGTCAGGATGAAACCAGGAACCAGGAGTTTATTGAGCAAAAATTCAGAGGCAGGAGACTTAGAAATCTGGGCCCAATGTCTATGAAATACTGAATAGCCCACTTGGGTAGTGGAACTGCAAAAAGTCAACAGTAACAAGATCCTCAAGGAAGCCAAGCATGTTGAAATCCTGTCCTTTCCTATCTAACTTTAAACTTAACACCTTATTAGACTCTAAATGCTATGTACACTCTGCCCTTCTATGTAGTGCTGTTTTGAGTCATGCTGATATGCACAGCCTTGAGTGGAGGGATTCCAATCTTGCTATTTTCTCATATGTCCAAACCCAAAGCCCAGAACAAGAGCTACATTTGATGTTGGCAAAAGCATCAGAGTAAGTGCATGAGATAGAAAGGGAGAGGATGAGATCCAGGCAGAGTGCAAAGGACAGAAAATTATCAAAGATATTGACTCATATTATGGGCACAACAATCAACAATATACATGAGCAAAATATTTATCACAGAGAGGACAATTTTGTAATTAACAAATTAAAATTTTGGACATATTACATGACTACCTGATTACTGTCATTATGCACCAAACGACACATACCTGCAAATCATTTTCTTTTTCTTTTGATTTGATCCAAGTTTTGCCTTGAGTTTGTGGGTCTATGAGGAGCGGATACCTGGTGGCCTTTGTCACAATAATGCCATTCTGAATGGAGAGATCGTCTCCAGGTAATCCCTGCAGTCCCCACTCACCAATCTACACAACAGGAAGTGGATATGTTGCTCACAAGAGATCTCTCATTAATAACTAAAAGTTTCACAATTTAAAATTCAGTTATACCTTTTTTTCCCTTGAGATATATCATTGAGATATGTCATTGGTACACAGGGGAAAAAAGCTATTAAATGTAATTCAAATAGTATTAACTTTAAAAAATAAGTTTATAACTGATATATCCTTTCTTTAATAACATAAAACTGGTAATATCCCTTTACATTGCACACAGTACTTTCAAAAGTTCATAGGAAAACAGAATTGAAATATAAACAATTTTAGACAGAATTTTTTTACTTTTTTTGTAACATGCACTCTCCATGAACTTTCTGAAGATCCCTCGTAGAGGCATGTATGGTCATATTTAGGGAAAACATTATAAATTGGTTACATTTTTAAGCCTGGTCTACAGTTAGCAGCAGTGATGCATATAATGAGATGTCAGAAAGGAAGATAAACCCCTAGGGATATGCCCCCTGGATGCTTCCCCGTCTTTGGTTCTGCCCATGTGGGATATAGGTGAAGGCAGAGGCTGAGAGAAATTAGATGAGGAAAGATGAGAAGAGACATTCTATTGGTGGGAGCTCATCAATGACAATGGCAGCTTCCCTCCATGTAGCTAATGAAACCACCAAAGAGCCAACCATTTTCCACCTTTGTCCCCCACAAAGGCCATAATTAATAAAGAATATCCTGTCCCAATTACTTTGTCAGCACCCAAATGTATCTCTAACACCTAATATATTCCCTGTAGCAGTGAGTTTAACATTGTTTGAATTGAAAGGATTAATTTTTAACTTTTTTAAATACAGAGAACATGACATCCCCTAAGGAAGCAGCAACTGGAGAGCCTATTTGCAAATCAGAAAAGCAACTCATGAATATAAATTGCCTGGAAAGCATTCATTACCACCGGTGCTCTGTGAGACCTACTGGAAATTGACGACGGTATCAAATTCCCAGCAAGCGAGGTTCGTGTGATAGGACACACTATCATTACTCAGTGACATAAGAACATGCTGCTGTGTTATTGGACACTAAGAAAGACAGTGAATATTAGTCATCGGGGAAATGCAAATCAAAACCACAAGGAGATATCACCTCACCCTAATTAGAATGACTATAATCAGAAAGACAAAAAAAAAAATAACAAATACTGGAGAACATGAGGAGAAAGAGGAGATTCTCACACCCTGTTGGTGGGGATATAAACTAGTACAGCCAATAGGGGCACCTGGAGGAAGCGTTATCAAAGACCCGAGAATAAGACTACGATATGATTCAGTAACGCCACCACCAGGTATATAACCAAAAGAAAGAAAATCATGATATCAAAGAGATAGCTGTGCTCCTATGTTAATGCAACTCTGTTCACAACAGCCAAAATAAGGCACCATCCCCAGGTATTCATCAATAGATAAATGGGTAAAAGTACACACACACACACAGTGGAGTATTATGCTGCCCACAAGAACAAAGTCCTGCCATTTGCTGCACAGGGATAAACCAGGGAGGACATTATGTTTAGTGAAGTGAGCCAAGCACAGGAACACCACATGATCTCACTCATGTGGAAGCTAAATAAATGAATTTTACTCAAATAGAACAGCCATTATCACGGGCTAGGAAGGTGAAAGGGGAGGGGCAATTGTAGAGAGATTGGTTATCAAGTACAAAAACACATAGAGCAGGGAACAGTTCTAGTTTTCTATAGCATTGTAGAGTAGCTATAATGGACAACATTTTATTGCGTGTATTTTAAGACAGTTAACAAAAAAAGATAAATGTTTGAGGTGATACATATGGTAATAAATCTCTGCTGACCATTTCATACTGTATAAGAATCAAAATATCACACTGCACTTCATATCAGATAGGTACAAATTTTTATGTGATAATTGAAAACAGAGGTAGGCTACAGGTTGCAAGGGATGTAGGCAATAGGTACAACAGTGAGGCTGCTGTCTGGGGCTGCAAATATCTCGCATTTCAGTGTCGGGGTTTGAGCTCAAGCTCTACTCTCAATTCCAGCTTCTTGCTAATGCACACTCTGGGAGCAGTAACAACTCAAGTACTTGGGTCCCTCCATCCACATGGTGGATTAGGTTCCCACCCTCTGAAGGAGTAACCAGGGGATGGGAGAAGCAAGGAATCTCTCTTCCCTTCTCTCCTCTACCCCTTCCTTGCATCTCTCAAATACAAGAAATGGATTTTAAATATTTTAAAAATGAATAATAAATTTAAAAAAGACATTTAGAGATTAAAGTCACCAGCATGTAGGGTTGAAATAATGCCTACATTTGTCTAAAATCCTTGAAAGGGAATATGACTTCACAAGAGTGGTGTAAGTAATGGAAAGTTATAAGAGCACCATGCTGGTAAGCTCCTAATTCAGGAATGATCTTTTAGTTTATAGCAGTGCAGTCGGTTTAATTTGAAAGCAAAATTTTTTAAAATAAAAAGAAAACTCTATACAACAGAAAAAATTCTTTATTTTTGTCTTACTTCTTAAACAGTTTCAAAGAAATCTTTTCAAGCAAATGAAACAGGTTTTTTTCTTTCCATCAGAGAGAAATAAAATAAAACCCAAACGGAAGTAGTAGAAGGACAGGAAGACTTACAGTTGGAGGATCCACCAGCATTGAAATCAGATTCAGGTTTTCAGTGAAAGGAATTTTCCTTGCTTTCAATTCGATCTCCCATTGTTCTTTCAGCAAATAGTTCCTAAATATCTGGTTGAAAGGCCCGAGGTAGGAGAGGAAGCCAGTGCACAGCAGAATATCGCCCACAAGCCTGTGAAGGGGAACACATGCAGTCCTCCACACACTGAGTCACGGGGCACATTTCATACTCCCCTAGGAAGGAATCCAGAAGGCTATTGCTGCAGCTTTGCTTTGTGAAGGGGATGATGTGAAAAGGAGCCCCCCACACCTGGAGAGGTATGAGGATGGCCACATGTGGGTAGGGTCAGTCAGAAGGAAGGAAGATTCCCGAAGGCCCTAAACCCAGACACTTGGTGCCTCAAGGAAAATCACCTCTTCTCATCCCATGTGCCCCAGTCTGGTTCAGATTTGGTCTTGTGTTGAACTATTTCTTCCCTCTTCCCACCAATCCCCCGAATCCTTCCACCACCCAGTTCCCTACTGCTCTCCCATTCCCGGACACCAGGCAATGCACCCTTGCAACCAAAATGAATCATTGCTCCACACTCTGGACATTGCTGAGGAAAGGACAGTGACCTGGAGAGCGCATCTGGGTTGTTCCGGCCAAGTCACTGAAAACCCACATTGCTGAACCACACCTAAAAACTCTCCTCTATCTCTTTCCCTCCCTCCATCCCTCCCCCCTTCCCCACTCCTCCCCCACCCCCTACACTCTCTGAGGCTGTATGCACTTTCCCAGGTGATAAGATTCAGGAATCGACCGGTGAAAATTAAGGAGATGTGGGCTCCAACATGGGAGTGGGCTTTACATGCGCTAATGTCATCAAGAGATGGCATTTGGGTTCATGACTAAACTAAGAGGGGAAATTATTTTTAACATAAACCAAAATTCATACCTATTAATCTGAGCTTTAAATTCTTTACTTTGCTGGGTCCACCGGACTTTTTCTCCACTCAGCCCATCAATGAGAGTGGAAGCCGCCTGCATCTTTTTCCGGCACATGTCAGCATCATTGAGCAAATCCTGCATTCAGAAAGAGCCAATGTCTTAAGAACTGGGCCCTTCCATATTAATTTGTAAGGCAGGGGGAAGGGGACGTGTGGCGCAAGAGCTTTCCTGGCTAATCTTCCTTCTGCAAGCACCAACATCCCATCTGGGCACTGCTTTGTGTCCTGGCTGCCCCACCTCTAATGCAGTTTCCTGCTTATAGCCTGAGAAACCAGCGGAGGATGGCCCACAGCCTTGGGACCCTGCACCCATGTAGGAGACCCAGAAACTCCAAGTTTCTGGTGGTCTCACCTCCAGCCATTGCAGCCATTTGGAGAGTGAACCAATGGATGAAAAAAGCTCTTTCTGCCTCTCCCTGTCTCAAAAATCTGGCTATCCAATAAAAATAAATAAGTCTTGAGAGAGGAAGGAAGGAAGGAAGGAAGGAAGGGAGGAAGGAAGGAAGGAAGAAAGGCAGGCAGGCATAAATCTCCACATGCTGGTTTACTCCCCAAATGTGTGGGGTCAGAGCTGAGCCAGGCTGAGCTAGCCAGAAGCCTAGAACTCAATCCAGGTCTCCCAAAAGGATGATGAGCCTCAATAACTTAAGCTATTATCTGTTGCCTCCTGTGGTGTCTTAGACAGGAAGTGGAGGAACCAGGACTTGAATTCAGGTACCTCACTATGGGATGCAAACATATTCACCACTGCACCAAATGCCCATCCCTCAAAGACTTTTAAGCACTTGGTTAAACATCTGTCATAGAGGCTGGTGTTGTGGTGCGGGGGATTAGGTCACTATCTGGGATGCTGGCATCTCCTATCAGAGCATAAGACCAAGTCCTGGCTGTTGCAGCTCCAATCAAGCTACCTGCTAGGGTGCCTGGAAAAACAGTGGCAGACGACAGCCAAGTACTGAGGCCCCTGCCACTCACGTGCAAGACCCAGATGGAATTCTGGGCTCCTGATTTCAGCATGATCCAGCCCTGGGCTTTTTAGGTATTTAGGGAGTGAGCCAGCAGAAGGAAAATCTCTCTATCTGTCTACCCCCAGTCTTTATCATTATGCCTTTCTAAATAAATACTTTTAAGAAAATTATTATATTCATACATAAAAAAATTTGAGGTCTCTTGTGTGCCTGGATGTTTTTATACTGTCAAAGAAAGTAACATGTCGTTAAAGATTCAATTGAGAAGAAAATTTAAGATGGCTTCTTCCATTAAGCTACACATCACAAAAATTAAAAAATTCTATACGTTATACTATAAATTTAGGAGAAACATAGCTATTTTAATTTTAACGATGCATAGGGAAATCTCTTAGTTTGAAAAAAATAAGTATAATCTAAAGTCTAAATGTGAGCAAAACTTTGCATATTACATTTTGATTTATTCCATGCATACTGCTTTTATCTCAGGAAGTTTCAAGAAGAGTAATCTTGTGAGACAGAATCCATGTCACACAAAATTAAAATAATATTACTATTAAACAGAATCATACTGACAAAATATACTGTTCCAGTTTTGGATTTAATAAGTATCCTGAGTTCTTTGTCATTTGCAAAATACTTTCTCCCAGCGAAATTCCTTATACCAGAAGTGTGCTGTAGTCAGATTTCTCACAGATCATAAGAACCAATTGTTAAACTTTGAAAAAATTTGTGAACTGCAGTTAAATACAACTATTATTTAAAACTAAATTATGTAAACGTACAGCTAAAAAATTATACTGAAAGCAAAGATAACCAATAAGAAAAACTCATCACTTTCAAATAGTTTGCTTTGCAGTATTAACCATGCTCCTGAGAATATTCAAGCCACCATATCTTTTTTTTTCACTTTCTTTTTTTTTTATTGTTATTAACATTGTATTATGTGATACAGTTTTATAGGCACTGGGGATTCCCCCCACCCCTCCCATACCCCTCCCCCCATAGTGGATTCTTCCACCTTGCTGCATAACCACAGTTCAAGTTCAGTTGAGATTCCTTCATTGCAAGCATATACCTAGCATAAAGTCCAGCGTCTTATTGTCCAGATAACTTCAGTGAAGCCACCATATCTTAAAATTGGGGTAACAGTGTACACTGTGGTGCTGCTTTGTATCTCCATTCAAATCTATAAAATCTCCTCTCAAGGTCACACTGTTACATACTTTTTAAGCTTTATTTATTTTTAAAGATGTATTTTAGCAGCAGAACAGCAGAGATAAAGAGACAGGGACATACATACACTCATAGAGACAGGGAGCTCTTCCATCCATTGGTCCACTGTCCAAATACCAGGAGTTGGGCCAGGCCAAAGTCAGAAGCCAGGAACTCATAGTTTGGAACTCCCACACTGGTGGCAGGGCCCAAGTGCTTGGACCACCCTCTGCTACCTCCTAGAATGTGCGTTCACAGGAAGCAGAGCCAGGATAAGAGCTGGACACTCCGCTGCAGGATGCAGATGTCCCAAACAGTATTTCATCTGCTGTCCCCAATGTCTACTCCCACACTAGTAGTTAAAATTGGCAGTAGTGGGAATATTAACACCACTAGAAGACTAGAAATACTGGAGATAATGGCTTTTCTTCTCCGTCCCATTATCACCTACCACCTTCCAGAGCTGAGACATTTATCAAACCTCACCACTGCTGACAACCCACCTCAAGAGGTCATATCAGGATCCCCATGGTACAGGTCAAGAGAGGACAACTGCCTTAAATTGCACAATCAATAAAATGTCTGGGCTGGATCTTGAACTCAGGTTTCTCACTCCAAAGCCAGTACTCTATGTGATATCACCGCTTTCTCTTACAGACACAGGATTAAGAACACAAAAATAAATTTTGAGAATCTAAGACCCAAAGCAGGTAGACACAGCCAGTGAGCAGACGCATTTGGGAAAGTATCTTTTCATCACAATATTAACTGCCAAGGTTTCTAGTTGGGTCAAGTCTAAGTTTGTCATGTTAGTCATTTTGTGTCATTCATCTCACCATTTTCTCATTCATTGCAGCATCAAACTTGGCTTGCACTTTATCCAGCTCAGCTTGCTTTTCATCCAGCAGTGCCTGTGCCTTCCCTAATTCAGCATTAGCAACTGCCAACCGGCCTTCCTGCTTGGCCAGGTTTGCCTGAAAAAGAAAGAAGAGATGATTCCTGCAGCCACATTTGTTGCATGAAACATTCATGATTCCAATTAACAAATAGCAACATAAATTACATAATTTTTTTGTGGTAGATAGTACTTTGGAGGTCATTTGTTTCAGTGCTGCCTGCTAGGAAAGCAGAGTTTTGGGGGATAATCAATAATTCTTTTTCTTTTTAATTATTAATGTTCCATGTTACAAATACGGAGAGCACAGCAATATACACAGCAATATACAGAAAAGAGAGCCAAAATTATCCTTAGTTTTTACTCAGAAGCAATCTATGAGTATTAAGTAAATAAATAGATAAATTATCTTTTGACTTTTTTCATTTAACATGGCATAATTATTTTCCACATCCTTAAACCATTTTCATTAACATTATATAGCTGAGTCATACTCCATATTTTGAATATTTTATTTACTTAGCCCTTCTACTTTCATACATTTCTTACTTTCCTTCTAAGTTAAATTTTTAAAAATAATTCTGTGCTAAGTATTATTGAATGTACAAGCAACTTGGATTATTTGGGGGGATAACAGTCTTTGAAATGAAATAATTGCAACAAGTTGTTTTTTTCTTTGCCTTACAATATGGTAATTTCTGTTTCTTGTATTTTTTAAATAGTTATTCAGAGAAATAATGTAGGCCCAGAGTTTTCTGGCAAAGTTTTTCTGCTCATTTTTCTTTCTCAATATTTGATTTATTTGAGTTTAACCCTTTTCCCAGAAAACATTATTTCATTTAGATTTCTAATGTGTTTACATAAAACTGCAAATTTTTTGTGTGTGTTTTTTTTAGTTAGTTAAATACAAATGCTTATGATATTTACGGATCTATCATTCTATCCTCATTTGTTTTGGTGTTTTCTTCTCCATTAGATTAGATTTTCCAGAAATATATCTTTGTAGTTCATGGCTGCAAAATATCAGTTCTTAAGATTTATCCACCCATTCATTCTTGTGTTTTTCTATAATCGTTAATGTCATTTTTGTTCGCTCTGTTCTGTCAGCTCTGTATGTGTGCTTGTGAGTGAGGCTGTGCTTTAACTTGTAAGCAGAATGTTGTATGTCTCCAATCCATGTAGGGATTGTATACGTGCCTTTCGGGGTCACACATATATCACAAAAGTGTTGATAACTAGCTCATTCTCCTCATTTCCTAAACGGAAGTGATATTGTTTTTAAAAATGCAAACTTCCTGGTTTTATTGCTTACCATTTGAAAATGAGGCACCAGGAATTTTTGCTTGGGAGAATTAAACCAAACTCCTTTTTCCGTATTGAACAGAATCGACTTTAGTAAATGTTTCTGGGACACTAGAAAGAACTTTCTATTATTTGTTAACATTCTAGAAGTTTAATAATAAGTCAGCTCAACTTTAAAAATAACATTGTATGAAATTGCTACATAAATATTCATTGACCTCTACTCGGACTGACTCTAATTTGTAGTCCCCAAGTGCAAAATCAAAAGGTTGAGTGCCTTGTTAAAATATTAAAAATTTCAAGAACACAACAACAGAGCATTAAACCAAAGGAGGTTCCTTTAAACCCAGGCCTCGTGTGCGTATCTGCACAGCTGACCCTGCCGCCCACAAGGTCTACCCAAGACTGACAGCAAAGTGCAACAATCTCAGATGACAATGCCGGGTTTCATCTTTACTCAGAAGACAAATAGGTGTTGCTTATGTAATTTGATAGTAGGTTATTTATTGTGTAAAGCATTATGATAATTGAATTTTCACTGTAGATCACAATTTTTATCAGTAAGAAACATCTCTCTTTTCGTGTGCCTGGCTTCTTGAGTTCTACACTGATGGTAGCTCTGCTTTCACAACATTTTTGTTTTCAGGTGTCTTTGTTATCTTTCCTCATCATTTTCCTTGGTGAAATCTCATTTATTTTTTTAAATTTAATTTCTGTGTTTTTTTTTAATCAAGATTGCTTCTGTACAGAGTTTAAAGAGGTAGCCCATTCTATAAGAGCTTTATGAAAAACAGCAGCCCTCTGTCCACCTACTTAGCATCTTCTATTCCACAGAACAAGCACAACTCCTTTAGCTAAGGTGGGCACTGGGGGATGAGCGCCAACAGGTGGGGTCCACATGTAGTACAAATCTAAGTGGTATTTTATGAATTCTCCTACTCCTAAAAATGCCTATTTCCTCTGATGTAAAGGACAGTCTGGCAGGGTATAGATGTGTTGTGTGTGTGTGTGAGCTAAGTTGCATCCCTAAGAATGCTTTTCTCCCCTCAAACAAAGAAAGCTGCTCTGCCCTTCCCTCAATTCTTAGACCACAGCAATTTCCTTGTGAAAATCGCATGTGTTTCTTCATCTTCTAGCATTTAGAGTTGCGGAAGGTGTACAACATCCTCAGTTTTAAAAAGGAATTTTTAAAAATTGATTCTTGGATTACACATAAGATTATCTTTGAAATTTTAAATACTTCTAGGTCTAGATCCTGCTTTTTGTGTTTTGCTTGGAATGCAGTGATTGAATTCAGTCTCCAAAACCTACATGCAAGCTTTAATGAAATGGTAAGTTCTCTTTTATGACAGCTTGATTATTATTCCTAATAAATTTATTTCCTGAAGAAGTAAATAAGTTGGTTTTAGTTAACTGTTTACATTGCTAAGAAACACAAGTATGTAACAGATATAAAAATAAATGAGAAATATTGAGAGGATGTAGAGAAAAAAAGGAAAAAGTGATAATAGGATACCTGCCTCTACTAGCTAAATTATGCCTTATCTTTCAACCGCAATGATATCAATGATCAATTTGACTAAACATTGATTTACTAGAAAGAGATAAAATGTTACCTTCAGAGGCAGCACCTCCCTATTAATGCCATAAAATGTTGCCATAGCAAGTGTCCAGGACAGTAGACCAGCCACATTCCCACAGACTTTTTTGGCACTGTCGAAAGTGTAATCATCCATATTAAAATACGGCTGTAGTAACTCAACAGTCTCTTCATTTATAGTGTCCTTGGGGAACTGCTGAAGGCTAAACAGGAATCCTGTTGCACTCATCAACTGAAAAATAGTACCACAAACTGTGAGGTCTGGGAGAAAACAAAATCCTTTCTTCCTGTGCTAACATGTATCTCCCAATTGCATTTTTTCCCCCAAAGAGGTAATATTGATTTGGTTTAAACATTCAAAATAGATCGTTGGCAAAACTTAACCAAATCTGTAAATTATATCTTGCCTTCTGATTTCCATGGTAAACAACAACAACAACAACAACAAACACCCTCAAGTTTCCTGTCCTGGTAAGCACCAACAGACTCATAGTTTTGTTTTTTGTTTTTTGTTTGTTTGTTGGTTGGTTAGTCTTTTTGGGAGACTGGACTGGATTGGCACCAAAGCTATGCCAATACTAACCACTAGTTCATGGTTCCAGACAGATTTCATAAAACAAAGGCGTTTGGCGTAGGTGATGTGTGTGATGTCCACATCCCATATTGGGATGCTGGGGTCTCTGTAATGCTGGAATCCAGCCCATGCCTTCACTTTCAATTCAGCTGTTTATGTGCATTCTAGAAGGCAGCAGATGATATTTTGAACACTTGGGTCCCTGCCACCCATGTGGGAGATCTGGGTTGAGTGTCCAACTGCCGGATTCAGTTAGGCCCAGCTCCCACTGTTGTGAGCATTTGGGGACACAACCTGTAGATAGAAACTCTCTCTTTCTCTGTTATTCTGTGTGTTGAATCAATTAGTTAAGGCACTCATCTTTAAAATTTAGCCCTGCTTATATTAGTTTAATTCTTAACTACATAATGACCCATTATTGTCTACCAGCTGGTCTGGTCTTTATTGAGTATCTATATTGAGCATATTGAGCGTCCTAGGCCAGGGACACCTGATGCCTTGAGAAGACTGACACAGACAGATGTTATTTCTTACCTTTAATGACTCGCCCCACGATGGCTTACAACAAGGTTTCTCTGGATCCATAGTAACAGGGTCGATTTTCTTTTGGAACAGCAACAGCACACAGTCCATGATTCTCATAATAAGATGCGGTGGTTTAGCAAGTTTCCTGACTGTGGCAATATCATTTGGTTTGATAGTCTGTATTTGGAATAAAGAATCAACTCACTTTTTGTTGAGTAATATTAATCACCTTATTTTAAAATAATTAATGTAAAAAACTATATATATATATATATATATATTTCCCACTTTCTAACATTATCTCCTCAGGAGTTTGAATTCCAAGATTTTTGCTCCATAGCTCTCAGATGAGCCTGTTTTTGCTTTTATTTTTTTTTTCCTCCCGTTCTTCCTAACTAATTGGCTTGCAGTGTCACTACAATTCATCGTCTACCTCCCCAGAACTATTATGTATAGAGGACTTGCATCTTCAAAGCACAGCCCACGTCATGTATGGATATGAAGAGAGACAAAAGTCTTGAATCTCAGAAACACCACCTTTAGTCTTAGCTTCCTGTCTATAAAAGGGAGAGGAACTAGAACATGAGAGAGGTTATTGTAACATATAATTTTAAAGATATTTCTGAATGTTTAAGTTGCTTTTTTTGGAAACATTTATTTATTTGAAAGGCAGAGACGCAGAAAGGGGAAGAAAAGCAAAGAAATTCTTCCATTCACTGGTTTACTCCACAATGTATGCCGCCGCTATTCTAGGCCACATTAGATAGGAACTGGGTACTCCATCTATTCTCCCACATGGGTGGCAGTGCCCAAGCACTGGGGAGGCATCTTCTGCTGCCTTCCTAGGTACATTAGAGGGAAGCTGGGTGGGAAACAGAACTGTCAGGACTACAGCCAGTGTTCTGATGTGGCAGCACTGGGCCGCACTGATCCCTCAGAATTGAGTTTAGATAAAGACACAGCTTGATACTTAAGGCAGAAAGGACTGGGAGAACATATGGTCAATAAAATGACCTAAGACTCATTTAGTTCAATGATCTATCTTTTCTGTAACTATAGGACCCATTAAGAAAATTGTATGAAATGAATTTCACATTTATTCATTCACTTAGTAATTATTGGCATTCTTCCAAGTAAAACAAAACAAAACAAAATAGCTTTTCCTTCATGACAGTGAAAACAGAATTATCTCACATAAGGATATCTATCATGATGGGAACATGGAGGTGAAATGAAAACAGAGTAAGGTTCAGAAGAACTAAAAACTTTCTGGAAGGAGTGAAATCTGAGCCCAGCTCTGGAGAGTAACTTCTTTCTCAGGGGAAAAAAAAATGTTAGGAAAAGCATTTCTAGCAGAGTGTGGACACATTTAAAGGTAACATACCATGGTCCTTCCAGAAGCCTACAGGTGCTTCTGAATGCCCGAATCATGCTGAGAACAAGAGACATAGTCCAAGGGGAAGACAGGAGCCAGGTTATCCGCAGTGGCAGAAGTGCCAATATTTATAGAGCATGTTTTATGTGCTGAGCCAACTGTATTGATCACTTGCAATGCTCACATGGATCCTTCAAGGATCAATGGAGACCCAAGCAAGTGAAGTGTGTTTACTCCACATCATCTGCCTATGAAGTGGTGATCATGAAAGGCAGAGGTGTGCCACTCTCGCCTCACAGCGGCGGGTGCCTAGCTTAGGGCATTGTCTTAGCAGAACCTGGAGCCAAGAGAACATGTGGCTTTCCTTGGAAAAAGAAGAGTATGACATAACCTGCACAGGATACTGGAAAAGCCAAGAAGACTCTTGATGGGACCTTAACCCCTCAGGCTAGAGTTTGGGCTATTAATCACCAGCAGTATTTCTCAGTTTTCACACCATAAGATTGATTTATAAAATGAAAATAATAGATTGCAATAAGTGAGATTTAAAAAAAATACCTAGAACTTAGAGAACTGAAACAATGGAAATATTTGTTTTCAGTTTCAGATAAAACACATTAGGAATTCAGTTCAGTTTTCAGAACACTCAGTTCCACAGTTAACCATTCCATTGCATGGAATGAAGCGAGGAGCCCACAAGACCAGGAGGGATAAACAGTGCAGGGCTCACATTCAGGGCTGCCTCCGCTTCTTCCAGCGCAGGTCTGGCGGCCTCCAGCTTGGTTTCAGCTTTCACTTTCTCGCTATCAATTTCATCCACTATTTTTTGGGCTTTGTCTTTTACCTCCTGGACTTCATTTTTCACTTTGGCTGAAGCCTGAGCACTTATTGTGACTTCTGCTAATACCTGTTATATTGAGAAAAATGTGAAAAAAGAGAGATATCTTTTAGGCAAAATGTATGGATCTGAACAGCCACAGATTAGTTACGCAATATAATTGAAACAGATAAAGACAAATTCATTCCCTATCTAAATCATCTATATTTTAAGTACACTAAAACAATCCCTTAGCACAATTCCTGTACTCCTCCATTTTCTAAGCTTTTAATGCATAAACATTTGCATTTTTCTACTGTATAAATTTCTGGAAAATTAAAACAAGTCAAGAAAGTATGATGGAATAAGGTCAGACACTCATATTAGGGCTTGTGTAATAAGAAACACAGTTAATGTTTATTGAGTGCTTACCATATGCCAGCAATTGCTAAGTGTCTCCCCTATGGTATCGTGTTCATCTTGGTAACTGGCTATAAGGGTCAAGGCTTAAGTGTCTACTCTTAGCTGACTCACAGAGGAAGCTGGGAAGAGGCTGAGTCAGGTGGGTGTAGACAAAGGAGCACCACATATTTCCCCAGTCTCCTAAGAAGTGCTCATAGTTGAACAAACATATTGAATGGTGAACATTAGTATAACAGAACTAATCAGGTTCTGCCCTATTTTACTTTTTTAATCACATTTTAAATTAATCATTCTTTCATATGGAAAGATTTCCCCAGCAGTAGTGATGGAACGAATGCAAACTCACTTCATCTGCTTTGACAGAAGCCACGGCCAGTTCCTTCTCCTTTATTGCAAGGTCCTGTGAGAGTTTAGCCACAGATTCGCTGGCCTCCATGAGCTTATCAAGACCTTCACAAAGACACACACAGACGCTCATGTTGAGTAAATGTGTACCCCTTCAGCAAAATCGGGGTCAAAATTTACTGCTTAGATGGCAGTGGATGGAGACTGTAATATGGCCAGAGTCCTAAAATGCAGACTTATCTTGGGAGCAATAACCTTGATCCTGTTTCTGAGAGTTCCAATAAGGGGCGGGGCGCGGTGGTGAAACTCAAACAAAACGGGGCTTTTTAATCCCATCTAGTGGCTCTTAAGGAAAAGTCGTTATGCTGTATTGAATAAAGTCAGGCTACCCCTGAAAACTTATTTGATGAACTCATATTTTCCTTGACTTCATAAATGATTTGTAGCAATCACTGTTTTGCCTTTAAATCAAACTGCAGCTGAGATGACAAATGAGAAGATGCGTTAACATTTGTGTGAGCATCTTTGCCATAAAAATGAAAATGACTACTAAAATGTATATAACTGATTCTGAGATTTTTTTTTTCCAACACCGAAGAGCAAAATAGCTGGTTAACTGAATGTCTCACGTTCCAATTACATTGTAGATAGTGGTATATTGGTAAATTTAAACATGTAGGTCTCTGGGAAGGAGATGCGAGGAGAGGCACTCATCTGTCTGTTTTCCAGTTCCCATCTATGACTGTCCCCACCCTAGCAACTCAAGTTATTAGGAGATCCTCAGCAGTATACTAGTATACCCTATTTCCACCAAACAGATGGTGTAAAAATGAGCTCAAGAACACCAATAACAGTAAAACAAAGCAAAAATAATAAAGCAGCAATGATTTTTAAAATACATGTGGCCTTTGCATTTAATTTAATTAATTATATGCATATATAATTAAATTTTCACTAAATATGATGTTTAACAAACAGATCATAACATTCCTAAAAATTTTACAACTGGCTCTCTCAAAAGCCAGTATGTGTCAAAATCTATCCTAGTGCATGAGACAAAAAAAAAAAAAAAATAGCTGCAAGAAGGGAGTCGTGAGCAAAATCATAGAGAGACTAATCTCTTTCATGATGTTTCCATCATCACCACAATATCACAGCCCTGAGAGCTCAATAACTCCATGTGACCAAGTTTTATTTAGGAGAAATGAAAATAATGAAGACATTTTGGCTGGTTTGGGTCATACAATCTGGATATATAATCTATCCCAATGCATAGTTTTCCTACTAACACTGCATATTCCAGACCATCAGAAAATCATTTCCAGGAAGGCATCTATTTTGGGTTTCATTTGTTTTTGCTTCTGTTTTACTTATACTTTGTTAGACATTCAGGAGACATTTACATGGCAAAGTTCATACAAACAAAATAAACCACAGGGAAAGCAAAAATTAAAAATGATCATCGGTTCTCAAGAACCAGCTTTTTCCCATCTGTAAGCAGTGCTCCAGAAACTACAGTGACTGAGCCACTGCTGGCAGGCACTGGGGTGACATAATTGATCAAGTCACTGCTTGTGACACCTGCCTGTGATGCCAGCATTCCATCTGGGCACAAGTTCAATCCGAGCTGCTCCACTTTCAATCTAGTTCCCTGCTAATGAGCCTGGGAAAGTAGCAGAGGATGGCCTGTGTCAGATACCCAGAAGAGTCTCCTTGCTCCTGGCTTTGTCCTGACCCAGGCCAAGCCACTGTGGCTATTCTGGAGTGAACCAACACTCTAATGGAAGATTTCTTTCTCTGTGTAACTCTACCTTTCAAATAAATAAATACATCTGTGGAAGGAAGGAAGGAAGGAAGGAAGGAAGGAAGGAAGGAAGGAAGGAAGGAAGGAAGGAAGGAAGGAAGGAAGGAAGGAAGGAAGGAAGGAGAGAACTGACAAAGAGTAGAAACAAGGGGGGGAAATGTATTCAGAAAGAGAACATAATGATTGTTAGATTTGGTTTTAACCACAGCTTCTAACCTCAACATTGTCCATTACTAACAAATGAGAGAGTATTTTGTTTTCAAACACATTGGTATCCACCCATTCAGAGTGGGTCACTATCAAATACATCCAAAAAGATCCTACTGTTCTTACCAATATTCATACGCTCAGCTTGTTCATGAATATATTTGAGTTTTTCAGTATAAATATTTTTGTAACCATTTATAAACGAAAGATAGGATTTGGGAGTAACATGCGCTCTTCGGCGGTATCTGAAAGCAGAACATAAAAACAGTCACCTCTGTCATCCAGGAGTGCTCCTATTAAATGTCAACATGCACTCTTCTTACTGTGAACTCAGTGTGACTACACAGGGTGATCTACCAGCAGGAGGGTGGCAAATGCACAAGGCTTCCCAGAGGTGAGGTTAAAAGACCCCTACATCTCTTCTGGAAGCTTCTGCCCTGCCATAATGGTGATGTGACCCTCATTCCTACTGCGCACTTGTTTCCATCTCTGGAAACCTGAGACAAGAATGTCTACCTCCTCTCTCCACCCCCCAACGCCATTCCAGAATTTGTGAGGATCAAATAAAATAGCATCCTTGAGCACACTTTGTAATCTTGGAGGTTCCCAGCAAGGATTAGGGATAAGTGGTTGAAATTACTTTGAGCTGCAATTTGTTTCCATTCAACTGACACTTGCTACACACTTCTTCAATGCTGCATCCCAGGTGGACAAATTTACAAAAGTGGAAACCAATCTTTCCCCTGAGTTACTGAATCAGCCTTGAAATCAGGCAGCTATCTGTGATTCAAATATTCATCCCACAATGAGCTTTATTATAGTAATTATATTTAATGATAGAAAAATATAGAAGAGATAATTTTATAGAGAAGGAAGTCAAGGAGCTTTTAATATACCACAAAATTAATTTTACCTTTTAATATTTTAAGTTTTTTTGAAGACTTGGGCCTCCATGGAAGTATTATTATAGTGTTATATAAATATTGCATTCAGAATAACCTTCTACAACTTGAGATGATATGGAAAATTTGAAAAATGCTGCAAACTTTTTTTTAAAGATTTATTTATTTTTATTGGAAAGGCAAATATACAGAGAGGAGGAGAGACAGAGAGGAAGGTCCGTCTGATGGTTCACTCCCCAAGTGACCACAACAGTTGGAGCTGAGCCTATCCAAAGCCAGGAGCCAGGAACTCTTCCAGGTCTCCCGTATGGGCGCAGGGTCCCAAGGCTTTGGGCCATCCTTGACTGTATTCACAGGCCAAAAGCAGGGAGCTGGATGGGAATCAGAACCACCAGGATTAGAACCAGTGACCATATGGGATCCCGGTGCATTCAAGGAGAGGACTTTAACCGCTACACTATCACGCTGGGCCCTGCAAACTTTTAAAATAACAAGTTTTTATAGCTGTAAGAAGATAAATATGTATTCTCACAGATAACAGTAGCAAGAGAAGTGTGAGTTTAATGGAGAGAAAATCTTCCTAGTGGTAAGATTTAATGCATACTGAATCACCAAGAGAATCTAGGAAGAAGGGTGGACTAGGTACACACAGCTTTTCTAGAAGATTTTGTACCCCATGAAGTGCACTGAGTAACTCTAGAAGAGGAGCTCGCTGTCTTAAAGACCCACGTTGGCCTCCATTCATTCACAGTATCAATCTGACAACATGACTATGCCAGTCATCAGCTTCCCCCACAAGGAACACAAAATCACCAGTTTTAGGGAGGGATAGTTCCAAAAGTCAGTTAAAATTTTATCTCACAGTTATTTGGCAGAAGAACCTTGATAAGACTGAGTCATGCAAATGCACAACCTAAATTTTCCCTTAACATAAGGCAATAAGGAAGCTTTAAAACAGTACACTTCTTTAATCAAAATAAATAATGCATTGGAGTAAGAGACCAATTTTAAGCAGCTTATAATGAATCAGTTAAGTCACTTTCAAAACAAAATTAAGCAAATGAAATACAGAGATTCATTAAGCATCTGTTACTTGGAGGCCTGGGTGGTAAAGAGATATTTAAGTATGGACATGAGTTAATTTTTAAATCTCTTTAATTTGCCATCTTTTCAATGCATGGTACCTAGAAAATCAAAGCAAGAAAAGTCCAAATGTAGCTAGGACTTCATGCTCAATAGGTAAGAAGAATCTTTCTTGGATGTTATATAGAATTCTGCTTTGGGGGAGCTCTATAGTTGGGTAGTTACCTTTGGAAATAGTTTTCACAACTCTCTGAGACCATGTCATGAAAGAGGCCCATTGTTTCTACAACTTGTCTCTTAATTTCACCAGAACAGACGATGTCATAGTCTGAAAGGAAGTAGGAGGCCACAGCGATCAGAGCCTCCTTGGGCCAGCGACTGAACCAGTCCATAGTACAGCCTGAGATTAAGCCAGGAAATTTCAAAGAACGGGCACGGAATTTCTCACCAACCTGTTCACAAAAAACACAAAAGACATTAGAAACTCAAAGGGGCTTTAAATTAGCCCACAGTGTAACATCATAAACACAAACTTAATATATTTTTGGATTGCAAAAGTATACAAAACAAATGTTCAGATGAAGGGACATTTTCAACATTGGGTTTGATTCTAGGAACCATCTTTTGGGAAAAAACTGAGAAACTATAACTCTTTTAGGGAGAAAGAACAAGGATGGTGAAAGGCACAGAAGGTAGGACAAATGAGAACTGTACAAAAAGGAGACCATAGAATTCAACCAATAACGAGAGCTTTCTCACAATCCACCTAAAAATAGATGGTCTACCTTGAGTAATTCTGAGGCCCATCTCCCCACCTACCCCCACCCCATGCAGAGCAGGACTATGTGATGGAACTTTCTGTGATAATGGAAATGTTCTAGATATGTGCTTTCCAATATGATAGCCAGCAGCTGCACACAGTACGTGTGAGCATTGGAAATGGGACCAATGAGACTGAGGAACCGGATTTTTATTTTTACTTAATTCTGATTATTCATAACTTAAATGATCACCTATGGCTAATAGCTGCTTTACTAAATAGCACAGTAGCTAGATATATCCAAAACTACATCACAGACATTCTGGATAGTATATCTATATTGGCGGTAGAGCTGGCTAGGATTGAACCACCAAATTCTGTATAATTCAAATAATCTTGTTTCTAGTTCATGAAAACTGCAGGTTATGTAATAAGTTTAAATAACATGAAAAATTTAACTTAACACATCAGGAAAGGGATTTTGGCCAATGGAGATTAGTAGTGATAAGACATTAATTTTAATTCAGTGTAACAGACATTTGTTTCTAAACAAATCACCTCATCAGAGATGGTAAACTAAATGTAAGTAAAAATAAAAACTCACTGGAGAAAAGCATAGGACAACATGCAAGTTCTTCCTTGACCTTGAAATGAAGTACTCATACAGATTATCAAAGGTAGGTGGGTGGCGGGGTAGCTCCTTCTTCATCACTGATATTAGACCTTGAGTGATTTCGTCCATCTCATCCCGCGCAAACAAATTGGAGATCTGTAAGAAACACAAGAAATTGCTTTCATTCATGGTCTCATCTCTTCCCTCCTCCCCACCATGTCATTTCCACAGTCAGATAGATCCTTGCTTTTCAAGGGACTACTGAGTGTGTGACATTTTTTTTTTTTTTATTGAGCAGCTTAGTCAAGGGCACATTATATTTCTCTAGACTCACCCAAAAGACTACCTCCTCCACCACTTCAATTGTTTCTTTAAAATGTCTAATGGTACCAGCAGCAGAGTTGCACAGCGGAGGCGTGCTGGGCCCATAAAATGTCTAGTGGTAGACAAGTGTATGGCCTGGTGCTTGGGATGCTTATGCCCTTCACCCATGCACGTGGACTTGGCAACTCATTCCAGCTCTTGACTCTGACTTCCTGCTAACATAGACTCTTGTAAGCAGTGGTGATGACTCCAGTAAATGAAGCCCTGATGAATGTGTGATCCTTGCTACTGGTTTCAGTCCCAGCCCAGGCCCAACCACTGCAGGCATCTGAGGAGTGCACTAGTGGGTGTAAGTCACTCTCTCTCTCTTTTTTCTTTTACTTCTTCTCAAATAAATACAATTTTAAAATAAAAATGTACCTTATGTCATTTGCCTCATAGTCAGCTTTCACTCTGGCTCCAACATATTTAATCAGCTTGTGCACCAGTAACCATCAGTACACACCACCATACAGGCAAGAGTTAACCTAGCAAGGCCTGACCTTGAAAAGAATGTGCTTGCAGGGCTGGCCCTTGACTGCCATCTAAAAGCTTGGCTTTTGGATGTCTCCTCCACTGCTAAACGATAAGATAGGTCTACTCTGTCTAGACTGTTTATACAAACATTGTGATAACCTGGGAAACATTCACTTTCCTTCTGGGAGTCTGTAATTTTGGCAATGTGGCCAGGCACTGAGTGACTACATGGACAGCCCTAAATAAAAATGCTGGACTACTCTACACATAAACATGTGCCTTGTACTAAGTGGAGGGCAGAATATGTGGTACCCTCGAAGGGCGGGTATGGAAAGCCTGCCTGTGAATCTTTTAGACTCTGCTTTTCTTGTTCTTTTTTCTAATTATTTGTTAGGCAAACAGAGTGAGAGAGAAAAAAAGAGGGAGGGAGAATCTTCTACTGACTGGCTCTTTCCCCAACCACAGAGACAGGGGCTTGGCCAGGTGGAAGCCAAAATTCAGAAACTCCGTCTGGATCTCTCACATGGCTGGCAGAAGTCCAGGTATGATGTCATCTTCTGCTGCCTTCCCATGTAAGGAAGCAGAATTGGAAGAGGAGGAGTTGGGTCTCAAACTGGCACTCTGATAACGGGATGCTGGTATCACAAGATGTAGCCTAACCCATTGCCACAATACGAGCCCTCTCTTCTTTACAGATTCAACTATGTACCTTTATTGTATTGTTATAATAGATCTCAGCGATGATTACAGCTAGAGGATTTTAAAATGCATGGGGAAAATGGAGTTAAAATTTTATTATGGGGCCAGGGTAGCAGCACAGCAAGCACATGCTACTGGCTGCAATGTCAGCATCCCAACTCAGAGTGCGAGCTGAGTCCTGGCTAGTTCTACTTCTAATCCAGCTTCCTGCTAATGTGCCTGGGAAAGTAGCAGAAGGTGGCCCAAGTACTTGAACCCCTCCCAATCATGTGGGGACCCAGAGGGAGTCTCAGGCTCCTAGTTTCAGCCTGGCCTAGACCCAGCAGCCACTGTGAACATTTGGGAGTGAACTAGCAGATGGGTAATCTTTCTCTCACTACCACTCTTTTGACCAGATAAATGAGTACATATTTTTCTTAAAAAAAATGTTCATTTTGATGCAAAAGAATTTATCATAACATGTGTTCTGAGAACTTCTTGCAGAACTTGCACATATGTTAGTCCCATGAGTGGTTCTGACACCAGGCCAACCACGAAAAGGATCACAGAATGGCCGATACTAGGTGGTGGCTACAATGAGTGACACAAATGTCCACCTTCAGCTAACAGAACTCTTTCTCCAATTCCATCCTGGAATTGGACTGATAGACATCCACAGGTTGATAGACAGACACACAGAAACTTTGCATCTCCTAAAGCAAATTACAAGATCAACTTGAAGACTGAAGACACAAGCAAGGAGTCATATCAAAAAATGAAGCAAAGGAAACAACAAAGTCTAAAGGTAAACATCACCCATCTCACAGGAATTCTTCTAAACCTCACATGGTAAATCTAACACCAGAAACATATGCTAAATGGTCTCATTTGTGAAGAGTTGTTGCCTTTTTATTATTATTCAAATAACTTGTACATGCTCACAAGGGGAGCTTTTTCTCAGCTTTAAGACCTACCTCTCCTGAAGACAGCAAGTTGTTGAGGTATTCCAGAAAGGCCTCATCCTTTATTTCATTGTCGGTGAAGATAAAGGTGATGCCTTTTCCATCAGCACCAGCAACTGA
Organism: Ochotona curzoniae; assembly: GCF_017591425.1. Taxonomy (NCBI): domain Eukaryota; kingdom Metazoa; phylum Chordata; class Mammalia; order Lagomorpha; family Ochotonidae; genus Ochotona; species Ochotona curzoniae. The sequence continues at coordinate 4,679,952 of NW_024466004.1, read as the reverse complement.
ATACAAAAACTTTAGGTCGTCTGTTAGATTATTTACATTGTAAGACCTAAAGAGAGAAGTAATAGGAAATTTGGAATTGAAAAAGTGTGGCCATATTTTGTTTTCAAACCCAATCATGACCCATGCAAAATACAATCTCATCTATGCCTGACCCAACACGCACTAAGCAATTATGCCTACTAGAAAACAGATACCAGAGCTACAGTTTTCTGTTACCACTCAAGGCAAACATCTTATTTAACTTGAGTAGTGAAAACCAGAACATTTACTGGAAGTGATCCACGAGGAGAAACTGGAATAAGAAAATGAATGGTTAGTGCCTGCCTCAGGTTTTTCCCAGGTGAATAGATAAGGATGTGTAATATCTAAAACTATTCTGAAATTCAGAAGCATTTGGTGTACTGAGAAAGTCACAATAAATTATGAATAAAATTAGTGATAAATTATATATGAAGGCAATTTACATAGTTAAGCAACTCGATGTAGACAATACTACAAAACTGTGTTATGCAATGTGGTACACACGACAGAAGGGGTCTGATCAGATGATGACAGACTATGGAAAGAAGATCCTGGCCTTTGCTTTTCTGTTTGTTGTTTCCTGCCGAATGTCAGTGTAACCAGAGATGATACAGGGTATAAAAATAAAGCCAATTATTTTCCAAAGTATAATGACTAAATCCTCATGGGTATGGCGGTGATAAGAGTGCCACAGTTAATAGGGAGTCTGGTGCAATAGACCACAGGGTCTATTGGAAATACCTTGGGTCTGGAACCAGAATGACTCAAATCCCTGCTTTATGAAAGTTCTTTATCTTGCTCAGCTTTTGTTATCCATAACATGAAGATAATGCCTATTTGAAAAGGTGTTGTGCGCATTAGAAATTACATAGCTTCTTAAAAAGTGACATCATTAAGAGCACTTAAATGAGCATATAATTTATTCTTCACTAGATTCTAAAATATGAGCACTTGCTACCACCTTTGGAGTATATTGTAGTTAAAAAGGCTCATAAACTTCAACAACAACAACAACAAACCAACTTCACCAAAAAGAGAGCAAATGACTCTTTTGGGATGATCCCCAAGAGGAAAATCCATTAAAAAGAGAAAGTAGTTGAATGCTTTCCTGAGATGTAGCTGCTCTGGTAAGAGCTGCACAGCCACACCCTTCCTGCATACGTGATGTGCCCAGTGCCCTCACTGAACTCATCGCTAGGCCCTCAGCCAAGGAAGCCACATAACCATTTTTCCATTTTCAAACCAGGCTCACCCACCCCTAGAAACAGGAAGGGACATGCCGGGCCATGCAGGCCCCCTTGGGGAAAGTACCGGGGTTGGTGAGAAGGCAGGAACAAGAGGAAAGTCTGGGCAACAGTCTTTATTGTAGCTTCGTACAGTGGTTAAGCACATGTAGGCTTGGTTAGTTTGAATAATTTCAGCTGGCTCTCCGAGATAGGAATAGGTGCTCACCTCAGTTGATGAATATCTGACCCAGAGGACCACTGCCTGTTACAATATAAGAGCCAGCTAGAGCAGGAGACGTGCAGCAAAGACTCTGGATTCATTGCTTCCACATGACAGGCACAAAGAGCACATGACAGAACTCCTGGGTGAGCTCTGTGCCATTTTTAAGAACTTAGTAATTCAGGAATATCAATCTTGGTCCAGTCACCAATGTCCCAAATTCCAGAGCAACAAGAGCACAAAAAGTAGGGGTGAGCATTTGACACAGTCGCTTTGGTACATCTGCATCCCTTATGGGGGTGCCTGGGTTCAAGTCTCAGCTCTGCTCCTGGTTTCAGCTTTCTGCTAATGTATGCTCTGGGAGGCAGCATGAGAGGGCTAAAGTAGCTGGGTCCCTGCCCCAATGTGGGAAACCTGAACTGAACTCCCATTTCCTGGCTATGGCCCGTTTCAGCCCCAGCTTTTCCAAAAGGCATCCAGTGATGGGAGATACATTCACACTCGCTCTCTCCCTCCCACTCCCTCTCTCTCCCCTTTTTTCCCTCTTCCACCCCCACTTCAAATAAAACAAATTATAAATATTCAGTTTTAAAGAATTCAGAAAACGCAGTTAGCACACCTGCTGTAATGTAAGCCTCTGTCATTTCTCACTACAATCACCACAATACCACCAGCCTCAGGATGGCAGTTCAGATACGCCCAGGTATCAGGAAGATAATGCCAATGAGAGAAGCAGGCTGGCAAGGTCTCCGGTAAATCACAGGGCTGCAAGTGTTGTCTGAGGAGGCTGCTGCTCAAGTCCAGCCTCTTGCACTTTCTATGGTGCAAGCAGTCCCTTTTGTCTGTGGATGGCTACACAAATCTGTGTAGATTTCTTTTTATCTAATACCTAACATATACAATGCTTATAGAAGACACTGAAATCTTTTTAAGCAGACATTTAACTCCAGAAAATTTCATTTCTTCCTACCTGGTTAATGTTATCTGGAATATTTGATATCCAGCTATAAAAGAGGCCAATCTTGAAAGACTTTGCTTTCCTGAACCACCAACGCCCACCAGCAACGCATTTCCACATGAAGTCCGAATTATCCGTGAGATCTAGTTAGAAATAAGATATTGCTTATTTGAATATAGTATACAGACGTTCCATTTTGTGTACTTTTTGGTCCAATTTTGACCGGGGTTTTCAAGACAACATTATATTTTGTTCCTGGTAATGGCACATATCAGATTTTTAAAAATGGATTTATTCAGCTCATGTGCTTTTCATGCCTGCATATATTTGCTTCCTGAGAAACAGAACCAATCAGTTTGATTCTCCTCCACTTCAATACCATTCTCTCAGAAAGCTTTATTATTTTTAGATTCAGTAGATGGTAAAGCTGTTCTTACCGACCTGCAGAAGATGCAGGAGAAGCTTAGAATTACTTGCTGGTTCTTCATCCTAACACACTGCGTCATATAGACACCCTTCTCTACAATTCACACCATCTCCAGCATTACTCTACCAACAACAGCAAAGTTAGGCACTCGAATTCTACTTACATGGAGGTGGTGGGACATTTGTGAAGAGTTTTAGGGGTGCTATCAGCCTCCTGTGCTTTCCTGTGATTAATTGTCTCAGTGAGGATAAGACTGAAACAGTGGCCCAAACCTCACGCCATTTGAAGGCACTGCTGGAAAGCTGTCTCTTACCTTAATACCATCAATTAGGAAAAAAGATTCACTAAGTTCATTTTCTTTTGTAAAAAAGATTTATTCATTTTTATTGGAAAGGCAAATATACAGAGAGGAAAAGAGACAGAGAGGAAAATCTTCTATCTGATGATTCACTTCCCAAGTGACTGCAACAGTTGGAGCTGAGCCTATCCAAAGCCGGGAGTCAGGAACTTCTTCTGGGTCTCCCACGCGGGTGCAGGATCCCAAGGCTTTGGGCTGGCCTTGACTGTATTCACAGGCCACAAGCAGGAAACTGGATGGGAATCAGGACCACCTGGATTAGAACCAGTGCCCATATGGGATCCCAGTGCGTTCAAGGAGAGGACTTTAACCACTACACTATCGCACCGGGCCCTCTAAATTCATTTTCACCATTAAAAATAATTTTTCACAATTGCAAGCTTTGTCATTAGCAGACCATTAATGACACCATTGGTTATATTAATTCCATCATATTTTAAATATTTATTAGTGACTGATATGGTGTTCCACCTATGTTGTCAGCCGCATCTGTATGTACTGGCCACATGCCGTACCCAAAATGGCGCCGGCCGGAGAGGCTACATCTTGGTACCTGGTGGAGAGTCACGTAGCTTTCGCGGTACTGCGCAGGTGCCTAGCGCAGTGATCTGCGGCGTGGCCGGCACATGAACACTGGGGACTGACGAATCCAGTCGCCCAGGACTATGACGCCGACCTATCATCGGCGGAGGCGGGGCCAGTCAGCACATAAGAGCAGACAGCCTGCCGGGGTCAGGGCCCCTTTCCTCCTCATCTTGGTGTGCACAATAAATTTTACCGCAGAAGGCTTCACTCGCGTCTGCCTCTTATTGCGGGGCGATAAGACACGTGGGCGCGACACACCTAGAGCAGGGCCTCAGGCTTACAAGTTCTAGGTATGATAGATAGTTGGCAATTACAAGGATACTTCAAAAACTTTTGTGATAAAAGGAATTAAAAGATGAGTTTAGGAATGAGTATCTGGCTCAACAATCCAAACACACATGCCCTACCTTGGATCACTTTTTAATTATATTTTTATTGGAAAGGCAGATTTACAGAGAGAAGGAGAGACAGAGAAAGACCTTCCATCTGCCGATTCACTCCCCAAACAGCCACAAGGGCCAGAGCTGAGCTGATCCAAAGCTAGGAGCCAGAGCTTCCTCCAGGTCTCTCATGCACTGCAGGATTCCAAGGCCTTGGGTCGTCCTCCACTACTTTCCCAGGCCACAAGCAGGAAGTTAGATGGGAAGTGGAGCAGCTGGGACATGAACCAGCACCCTTATGGGATTCAAGCACTTGCAGGCAGAGGATTCATCAACTGATCCATCGTGCTGCTTTCCTCCTTCCTCCTGTGTTGTCTCCCTGCCCCCGCATCCCCTGCCACCACCATTCCAGCCTTGGATTTCTTGAGCTTGGTCCCCAGCTGACTCTACTTCCATGCTCAGAGCAACTTCCACTGGGAGGCAACAGTGGTAGCTCAGGTTGGATTCCTGCCATACATGTGCCCCTGGCTCCTGGCTCCTGGCTCCAGTTTCAGCTCTGTCACAACTGTCGCAGGCATTTTGGGGAATTAACTCTCAGAAGTTCTGTCTCACCCTACATTCCCAATCAGCAATCTCTGTACTTGTGTGTGTGTCTGTGTAGGTGTGTATGTGGAACTGTTTAAAAAGGAGATGTGTAGTTTGATGTAAGAAAGTTTTGAAATACTCTGTGATAACCACTTTCCATGACCTTTTTGAAGATCTTAGTACTTGTTCAATGAATGAATGTTTAGTTCTGAACTTCAGGAACTTCAGCAGTCTTGTGGGGAAAAAAAAAATCATACAACAAATAGAGGTAACTGACTCCACTTTATCAAGCCTTCCTCTTCCAGGTCATCACGTACTGAAGAAATTCCTTTTCAATCGATCAACCAATTATTTAAGTACACAGTTTCGTTCTGTGATTCCTTGGCTTGGACCAAAGCATGCATCTCCTTGGCACAAACTCGAATGGCCTCTGTGTTCACCTGCCCTGTGTACTCACCTTACACTCTTCCCATTACTTTGTTTATAACCTATAAGCCAATTGTGAGATTGGTATCTTTTTAAAACACCGTCTTTTCCTCCTATGGGAACAAGATTCCCATACTTATCACCATATGACTTGAGGGCATAGTTCATCATAGACCTTCGCAATTTATTTTCTAGGGAAGAAAAACTCTGACTGAGTGGGCCTAAGACTCTGAACACAAACACCCTCAATGTGTGCCTGACAAACACACATTGTGTCTATATGAATTTAAACTATCATGAGGGGTCTCTTTGTAGGCCTTTGTTTTCTCACAGAAATGACCCAACTTGTGTATACTTCTTAATACATGCTTATTCTGAGAAAGTTCATGTATGAAACTTACTACATTTTTTAAATCATAATCTACTCATTTGTTATATCAGCAAATAGTTGGGAGTTAGAACCTTAATAAGATGAGTCATGGCATCTTTAAAGAACACCAGGTCAAGAGATGTTCCTCTGATGATTTCATTGAACTGTCTCTGGTAATACTGGAGTTTTTCAGACAGAAACTCAAAGGATGGAACCTATAGGTTGGGAGAGAAGGAGAAAATCACTTTTATAATCCAACTATTTATTAAATAAGAACAACTCGTTCTTAAAACAGTGATTGTAAAGGTGATCAGAAGTAAATCTCAGTTGGTTTCCAGTATGAAATCACTCCTGAACTTTTCCATTTCAGAGGTCTGGTACCTATTTATACCCACAGTAATTAATATCAGAATGGAACTAATATTTCTGATGCTTATTTACTTTTAAATATTACTTATACAGAAGCTTTATAGCATCCATGTAGTCAAATCCACAGGCTTTTGTTGTTCTGAAGTAAATACACACCCATTTTGCTTGTGCAAATTATTCCTTCTATTTAGTTCTTTGATCCACAAGCATTTTAGAATTATTGCTATATGATCCTGTTTTAAAATCCCTATGAAATTCTATTCTAAGTTTCATTAAAAGTATTCATTAATTTAGTTAGAACAAAGTACTGCTGTGAAGTTTCATCATGATGATTCCTAGATATTTTTATATTGGTATTTCTTTTGAATGAAATACTTATATATTCTTATTAGCATTGTTGGCAGTGACCAGAAAATTTTCTCGAGACGGGGCAAGATAGGAAATCTGTTAGGCTTCGTAGCCTATACACTGTCACCATTATTCAACGCTGCGCTTGACGTATAAAAGGAACCACAGGAAATAGAGCAGTGGGGTACGGCTATGTTCCAGTAAACACTAGAGTGAATTCAATTTATTTTTAATGTGACACACAATATTCTTCTTTTGACCATTTTCTGACATCTAAAATTATAAAAATATTTTTTTAAGTTTTTTTTTGAAAGTCAGATTTACAGAAAGAGAAGGAGATGCAGAGAGAAAAAGCTCCCATCCACTGATTCACTCCCCAAGTGGCTGCAATGGCTAGAGCTGAGCCAATCCAAAGTCAGGATCCAGGAGCTTCTTCTGGGTTTTCCATGGGGGTAAAGGGTTTCAAGACTTGGGGCCATCTTCTGCTGCTTTCCCAGGCCACATGTAGGGAGCTGGATGGAATGTGGACAGCTGGGACATGAACCAGCATCCATATGAGATTCTAGCACGTGCAAAGTGAGGATTTAACCACAGAGCCATCATGCCAGGTCCATAAAAATCTTTCTTACTTCACAAATCTAATAAAAGTAGGCAGAGGGCTGGGATCTGGCCATACTCTTTGTCAACCTCTGGTATATAGGATGATGGTTATGAGTTATCATGTTTATAATACACTTTGTCATCTTAATGAAACAGATTTTTAAACTGCCTTGGATTATACAACCAGATAATCTTATCATCTACAAATGATGGGAAGATTTTTACCCCCCCTGATAGTAACACACATTTTTCCCTAGAACTTCCAGAACAAAATAAAATGAAGTGGTGACAGTAGGTTTGGTCATCTTTCTCCTAACTTTGATGAGATTACTTCCGTACTCCACTGATGGAAACACTTCACTGGGTACACAATAACCATAAATCACAATTTAGAGAAAACTCAGAGATTATAATAACCCTAGTGTAGGACTCTAAGGCAGAGAGAGTTGACTAGGCAAGTGATCTGAAAAACTCCTTAGAAGAAAAAAAAAAAAAAAGAATACCAGTTCATAGACTTTGGGAACTTCAAACACAGTATCTTCAGGCTCATCACCAGTTGGCTCGGGCATTTCACGGAGAAAATCCACAAAATATGGTTCATGGAGCATACATGACGCTGCTTCAGAGCTGATATTTTCTTCAACTGCACGAGCAAGATGTATATTAAACCACTGCTCATCTTCAGGAGTTATAAACCTGGAACAGCAATGCAGTAGTTAGAATACAAAACAGGAAAGCAGTTTTTCTAACTGAACTTCAGTCTTTCTTCTCCTCCCAGACCCTTCCTTTCTCAGCCACAGGACAGGCAAATAATGTGATCTGCCTTTGGACCGCCAGGGCCTAATCCCATCCCCAAGCTAATTATTACTTAAAGAAATTATAGAAGAACCACTTAGGTGAGACCAAAGATTCCAAACATGGGATCTTGGAATGTTGATGCAGAAGCAGTAGTCAGTAGAAGGCAAGTGTCATCTGAGGGAGATTGTGGGCATAAAGGGCATGAACAAAATTTTTTTAATTTTATATTATGTCCCACAATGTTTACAGATAGGTATAGGGCTGTATAGGTATAGGGATCCCTCTACCACCTCCCCTTCCTTCCTCTCCACTTTTTCTCCACCACTGTTTCCCTTATATTTTTACAATAGTATAGTCCTTTAACAACAGTCACAAGTCCAACATTCTGCTATTTAAATGCATCATGGCATTGCAGTATAGGACAATTTTATACCTTTAAATGTCAAGGAATATTAAACAGTTTCATTAGAAGTCTTCCTTTTGTTTGGAAGTAAAATAACTACTGTAATATATCTTCACTCGCTGGTATGCTGGTCGCCACTACATCCATTCCTATAGATGAATATATGTATGTATGTATAAACATGTTTACCTATATATCTACTACGCTTGCATTTTCCATAAAGGCTGCCTTATATCAGAGAGAACATATGATAGGTGCCCTTTGGGGATGGGTTTATTTCACTCAGCTTAATGGTCTCCAGTTGGGACCATTTTGTTGCAAATGGTAGAATTTCATTCTTTTTAATGGCTGAGTAGTATTCTATACAGAGATGTACCACAGTTCTTTATCCATTCCTGTTTCAGTGGGACTCAGGGTTTGTTTCCACATCTTTGCTTGTGTAGATTGTGCTGCTATATATTGTTGCTGGTCCCTTTCTCATATGCAGATTTCACTTCCTTTGGATACATTTCCAGAAGCAGATAGCTGAGTCATACAGTAGATAAATTTTCAGTTCTCTTAGCACTCTTATGGACTTCCATAGTGACTACACTAGCCTACACTCGCAGCAACAGTAAAGTAGGGCACCTTCTCCCCCATATCCACACCAACAGATGTTGTTAGCAGATTTCTGAATGTAATCCAGTCTCACTGAATGTGGTTTTCATTTGGATCTGCCTGATAGCTAGGGAGTCTGAGTATTTTTTTCTTATATCTAATAGCCACTTGAATTTATTTTTTTTAATGCCTGCTCACTTCCTTTGCTCATTTATTCACAGGGTTTGTTTGTTTGTTTTGTCTTTTTATTTTGTTTTGCTGTTGTATTTTTGAACTCTCTGTAAATCCTTGTTATTATTCCCCTATTGGTTGTGTAGTGTGCAAAGATTTTCTCCCATTCTGTTAGTTGATTCTTCACTTTGGTGGTTGTTTGTTTTGCTGTACAGAAGCTTCTTTGTTTGATGTAGTTCCATTTGTTCATTTTGGCTATGACCTCCTATATTTTTGGTGACTTTTCTAAAGCCTATATCTTATAGAGTACTTCCTATGTTTTTCTGTACTGGTTAAAAGGTTTCTGGGTACAGATTTAGGTCCTTGATCCATTTAGAGCTGTTTTTTGTATAAGGTGAGAGGTAGGGATCTGCAGACTGCTATCCAATTGTCCCAATAGCATTTGTTGAACAGACCAATATTTTCCTTGGATTATTTTCAATTAGTTGGCTGTACATGTTGCGGGCTACCTTCTGGGGCTTCTATTCTAAATTCCAGACCTGAAGACATGCTATAGGGAAGTGATAATCACAACAGTCTGACTGTGGTACAGAAACAGAGAAGGGCTTGAAGATGTTTTTCACAGAGGGAAAGAGGAGTAATATATGATGAGTCCCACTTGCGAGTCCCACTTGTGATAGACATGACACTTTACAACCTTGTGAGTTAACTTTGTCATCCAAATTTTTAAGATTTATTTATTTTTATTGGAAAGGCAGATATGCAGAGAAGAAATACAGAGAGAAAGATCTTCCACCCACTACTTCACTCCCCAAGTGGCCACATCGGTTAGAGCTGACCTGATCTGAAGCCAGGAGCCAGGAGCTTCTTCTGGGTCTCCCATGTGGGTGCAGGGTTCGAAGACTTTAGGCCATCCTTTACTGTTTTCCTAGGCCACAAGTAATGAGCAGGATGGGAAATGGAGCAGCTAGGATACGAACTGGCAAGCATATGGGATCCTGAGCATGCAAGGCTAGGACTTAGCCACTAGTATACCATGCTGGGTGCTAAGATCCATAATTTATAAAGAAAATAAGGCTCAGCAACATGGCTAAGTTTAATTGAAATGCTTAACTTAAATTAGATAAAACCTAATTTTGCCAGTCAAAACCAGCACATAACTCAAAGTATCTAGAAAATATATCAGGCCCGGCATGGTGGCCTAGCAGCTTAAGTCCTTGCCTTGAATGTGCTGGAATCCCATATGGGCACCGGTCCTAATCCCGGCTGCTCCACTTCCCATCCAGTTCCCCGCTTGTGGCCTGGGAAAGCATTCAAGGACGGCCCAAAGCCTTGAGACCCTGCACCCGTGTGGGAGACCTGGAGGAAGTGTCTGGCTCCTAGCTTCACATCAGCTCAGTATCGGCCATTGTGGTCACTCAGGGAATGAAGTAGTGGACAAAAAATCTTCCTCTCTGTCTCTCCTCCTCTCTCTCTCTCTCAATATATATGTATGACTTTGCAATAAAAATAAATATTTAAAGGAAAGAAAGAAAGGAAGAAAGAAAGAAAGAAAGAAAGAAAGAAAGAAAGAAAGAAAGAAAGAAAGAAAGAAAGAAAGAAAAGAAAAGAGAGAAAGACATAGTGTGCCACCAGATTTGATCAACTCCCCAGTGTACTGGTAATTTACACAGCAACAATAATCAAGTCAACAGGTAAAGCACTGTTTAAAGGTAAGCAAAAGTGGAGAATTCTGTCAAGGTTTCATTAGCTCAACATCAAATTAAGACAACACTCCTTATTCCACTGATCTGAGTGGATAAAGCAAGAATTCACCTCTTAGACTGGATGTTTACACTCAAGTGTTCTAATACACACCTGTCTGCAATCACTCTGTTGCATTCGTGCTTGAACAGCGACATGAGAGTAGTGACTGAATTGCATTCTTCAGCTTTTATGGTTAACATGCCTTGCCAAATTCTGGAAAGATCTCGAAGATTGAAGATATAATGGAATTTAGAAGGAGTTGGCAGCATTTTCACCTATATACAAATGAGAATGGATATTCTCAATTAGCTTTCAGATAAAACAACATAGATAGAACTGATTTTTACAACTATTCTCTTTCACAATTCCTATTATAGATTAAAAAAAAAAACAGAAAGTAAATCAGGATTTAATTTCGTATTTTCAAATACTTATTTCAAAAAAAGCTTTTATCTATTTTCACTTTTTATTTAAAGACAGATAAATGGCCCAATTTTTCATCTGCTGGTTCATTCCCCAAACACCCACAACATACAGGGCTGGGTCAGGCTGAAGTCAGGAGCCAGGTACACAATCTGATTCACCCAGGTGGTGACAGGGATTCAACTACTTGACCCATCACTAATTGCCTCCCTAACTGTACATTAGCAGGAAGCTGGAATTGGTGGCAGTGACAACACTTGAACTCAGACCTTCCATTATGAGATGTGGACATCCCAAATGACGTCTTGATGGCTACATCAAATGCCCATCCAAACTTCATAATGTATCTTTCTAAGCGAATAGACCAATGGTTTATTTAGTAATGAGTTTAGAGAAATTGCTCATCTCTCTGCTGACAGCTGAGCGGAACTGTGGTAGTCAACCAGAAAGCAACACATAAGAACTCCCATTTAGGGCCTGGCGCGATGGCGCAATGGTTAAGGTCCTCGCCTTGCACACCCCACCCGGGATCCCATATGGGCGTTGGTTTTAATCCCAGTGGCCCCACTTCCCATCCAGCTCCCTGCCTGTGGCCCGGGAAAGCAGTCGAAGACAGCCCAAAGCTTTGGGACCCTGCACCCGTGCGGGAGACCGGAAAGAGGCTCCTGGCTTCGGATCGGCTTAGCATTGGCCGTTGCACTCACTTGGGGAGTGAATCATCGGACAGAAGATCTTCCTCTCTGTCTCTCCTCTCTGTATATCTGCCTTTCCCGTAAAAATAAAACAAATCTTAAAAAAAAAAAAAAAAGAACTCCCATTTAGTCCTAGATCTCACAGACATTTAAAGATGCCTAAATCCTGAGTTTTACAATTGGCAACTTACTGTTTTCTAGAGAAAACAGACAACTGCTATGTTTTCTAGGGTATCCCTGTTTGGTCCAGTCTCCCTCTTGTCTTTAGGTTTCATGGCAGGGAAGAGAAGTACTATTATCAGTCTTTGGAAAACATGCTAGTAGGGTCAACATCCATTTCCCAGCTGCCAATGCAGGGCAACCCAAATTCCTGAGTGGTCCAGAATTTTTCAACAAGGAATGTGGCCTCATTGTCACTAGAGGCCTTGACTTTGGCCTCTTCTCCAAAACCCCAGGTTCATTCAGCTCAGCGGAGGCATTACATACCTTCTTCTTTGTGACAAATGGCTCAAAAGTACTCAGAACCTCTTTAGAGGATTGTAATTTACTCCCCTTGGACATCTTATCAGTGGGTGATAACAGATGAATGCAGGACTGGCAAAAGAGACTTCCAAGACCATCCCTTCGAGCTTATCAAGGAACTTGGCTGTCACCCATTCGATAGCTTTTGCCAAGAATTTGGTAAGTGTCTTCATTCTCGGAGAAGAATAGGTTTTGCCTGTTTCATCAAGTTATTTTACCATGCTGATTCTCTAGAAGGGTAAGAAGCCAATTTCATGGTCTTGGCCTTATAGGCCATCTGGATGGTAGATGAAGTTGCAACATGTTTTACCATTCCTGAAGTTGTTTTCTCCACCATTCCCACGAGACTGTGATATTCTGTGCAGGTCCTACAGGACTAATAACTAGCAAACTTCAGAAACTAGCATCCAATTTCATAAACATGATCAATGCCACCCAACAACAGCATCTTCTTATGCAGTTGTGGAGCAATTCTTATATGTAAGTTCATGTCTAGCCTGTTGCTAAATGATAAAAGGCTTGTTCACTGCTCTTCTTGGCATGATGCTCATCACAGAATTCTGATCCCGAGATAGGTCGGCTCTTTTAAGGAAATTTCTTATATCTGTGACAGTCACAGAATCCATGATATATTCTTCCCTACAAAGTCATTCAAGATCAAACTAAAGTATCTCTGACAATGTCTTATTTTTCCTTGTCCTTGAGACCAAAGTGAAGGTGAGGCAACATTTGCAAGCAGGAAGACAGCAATGTGATCTTAGAAGGAACAAGGCTTGGTTAACTCTTGGTTTACCCAGGATTCTCCTGAACTCCAGTTAGTTTGTCATAGATATGAATCTGTTCTTCTGCTTTATAATTTTTTCACTCAAACATGAACCTCAACTAGATTCCCTAGATTGAAGGTTACAGAAGACAAGCCAAAAAACATTTTTAATGTTATAGTAGTAGTAAAGTATTCCCAGGCTGCAGGTAACTATAATTTTTTATTTTTTACTTTTAATATATATTCATTTATTGAAAGGCAGCATGATGGAGAAGGAGAGAGAGAGAGTAAATTTCCATCCTCTGGTTCACTCCAAAATGCTGCTGTAGCCATATCTGGGCTGGTCCAAAGCCTGGATTCCAGGAGATTCCTCTGCACTTGGGCCATTCTCTGCTCCTTTTCCAGTTTCATTAGTAGGGAGCTAGATTGGAAGTGAAGCAGTTGCGTCTTGAACCAGTGTCCATAGGGATGCCAGCACTGCAAGCAGCAGCCTCACCTGCTACACTCTGCAGGGCTCCCTCCCCACAGAATCGATCCTCTAGTACTACATTGTTGGAGGGAGTGAGCCAACTGCCTGCCATCCAGCCTCCCAGACTTCCAGGTACACGAGAGACAAACAGACATGGCAGGGATTCCGTCTATCCGAGCAGTTCCAGTTTATTTGGGAAACACACACACTTTCATGGAACAGTGAACAGTCTCAAGCCGGGAATCCCAGGAATTCCAGGAGAGGGGGAGAACTAAGAGCCAATCAGCAGCAGCACAATTGCAGAAGCCACCTCCCATAGGCCAGGGGCTGGTAAGCAATCCGTGTTTATGAGCACTGAAATGGCCTCTGGCCAATTAGTCTTTCTTTAAAACAATTTGATCCCCACCCTGGTTCATGCCCAGGGCTCTTCCTTTGGTCACCATCTTGTGACTTAGTGACAGCTGCCCTTGAGCCCCACAAAACCCCAAGTTACTATATTCTTCAAGGAAATGAATGAGATGTCTACATGGAACCTGTGTGGGTAGGGTCAGCCTTCAGCTGGTGGAGTGCTTGACTATGAATCTTGGAGCACTGACTGAAGTCCAAGCTTTTCTCCTTGGACTGCACACCAACATCAGTAGTATTCTTGGTGGCAGCAACAATGGCTTGGCACAGATGTTTCTCTGAGGTCTTTCTGCTCAGATTCTTTCTCTGCCACTCTTATTTCAGTTCCCATGTCTCTTTAGCTCATTTCTTTTATGAAAAAGCGGCTTGTCTGTGTGAAGTGCTGTATAAGAACAAGTTGACAGAATCCCAGGTCCCTCTGACATTACTGTCAGGGAGATTTGGCATAGGGACCCCATATCAAATTTCACAGTAGCTTGTGTCAACATAGCAGAACATCCTGGAAGCAATGATTACCACCACTTCTGGCACTGTTTCTGCCACCATGGACTTTCACCTTAGGCCCTGTGCCACTGCCAACTTTCCAGAGAATCTGACTCAAAAAGTTTAGGTTCGTATTTTTACTACAGCACTGACAAAAGAAAAAAAAATTCATAAATAAGCCAACATAAAATATAAAAAATGGATTCAAGAATAATACACTAGATGCAAACTGTAACACCGTGGTCAACCATCAAGTCACTTTCCTCTGAATTCTTAGAAACTCTGTGAATAGAGGGACTATTCATTCCTAACTGTTAATTTTATTGATACATATTTGGAAATATGTCAAAATAGAAGACTAAACATGAACTGATTGTCTCGCAAATAAGAATAATGAATGTTCACATCTACAGTGAATATGACTACCTTCTATAGGAGTTAGATTAAGAAGATAGATTGCTTTGATTGAAGTTCTTAATGTGTTTGGATTGCCATCAATATATTATTTTATAACCTGAATTTCTCTACAGGGAATCCAAACCTTCTTATACATACTCCTTATACCCACATATCTATAATTAACTGACTGGCAATCTGACATGCACCTATAAAAAATAGGTGGGTTTTCTGCCTTTTGTTTGTTTGTTTAAACACAATGATAGTCTTTAGCCATGGTACTTTATTTGCCATCTCTACCAAATTCTACAATACAAAAAGGCAAAAGTATAACAGCAACACATTCTTACCCAGAGAGATACCAGCTAAGGGGTGAACCTGGGGTCCTCTAGATATAAATTATTGCAATTATTGCTGGCCAGGTATGAAAGAATCATAATTGATATCAGCACCATTTTTGAAACTGCAGATAGTGATCGATCATTCTGGTGATAAAAATGTAAACTCCCTCTGTGATTAATTCAGGAAAGCAAACACTTTCTCCAACACCTGTTCTCAGAATAAGTCCCTTCAGTATTGGAAAAGGCACCCTGCTGAGTGAACAGAGTAAGTTTTAGAGGCTAAGCCACAGTGCAAGACAAAACAGCAGGAAGCAGGCAGGGATGGAGTGAACAGGAGTGTTATTTTGTCAGTCGCCTTTCCGTTTTCCTATTTGCTCAGTTCCACTGAGAGCTAAAATGTTTGTTCTATTCACTAAAACTTAAACCATACATTCATACTACAGATATGTAAAATGCTCAAAGGCATAAGGTTATATGAATATTGCTCTTTCTCTTCGGGGTAAAAGATTACAGTCACAATGGCAAGCAGTGGGCAACGAAACTAATCATTACAGAGTACTTGTAAAAGCTTTTTTCATTATTTATTAACCTGATTCCTTCCTCTCTTTTAATAGGTTCCCTCTTATTTTTGTCATCTTTATTTCTCATGTGCTTCTGGTTTTACTTTTAACATTTTCTTTATTTAAGAGGCAAAGAGACAGGCAGGTAGATCTTTCACCCACTAGTGCACTCCACAAATGTCTTAAACAAGTAGAGCTGGGCCAGACTGAAGCTAGGAGTCTGGAATTCAATTCAGATCTCCCACATGAGTGACAGGGACCCACATGCTTCATCAATCATCTGTGCTTCCCATGGTAGACATCAGTGAGAAGCCAGAATTGGAACCAGAACCAGGACTTGAACCCAGCACTTTGGTATGGGATGTTGGCATCTTAATGACTGCATCAAAAGATTGCTAGCGAGAGACGTAGAGAGAACTCTGTCCACTGGTACACTTTCCCAAAGCCTGCAGTGGCCAGGAGGCTGAAGGTGGGGCCTGCAACTCACTCCAGGTTCCTGTTTCTTCTCTAAAGTTAGTTAAAGTCATCCAAAGATGAGGTACATGAATTGGGTGAGAGTATCTTTCCAGATAGAAGATTTGAGAAAAAGATTCTTATATATTAGTAAGAAGCCTGATTATTTGAGGGCAGGAGGTGAGGAAGAATCATTAGTTTGTCAGTCACTGAGCACTTAGCACTGCACTTAAAAATAAATCAGAAGGCTTGGCATGAGAGCCTAGTGGCTAAATCCTTGCCTTGTATGTGCTGGGAATCCCATATGGGTGCCAGTTTGTATCCTAGCTGCTCCACTTCCCATCCAGCTGCCTGCTTGTGGCCTGGGAAAGCAGTGGAGTACGGCCTAAAGCCTTGGGATTCTGTACCCACGTGGGAGACCCAAAAACGCTCCTGGCTCCTGGTTTCAGATTGGCTCAGTTCTAGCTATTGAGGCCACTCAGGGAGTGAAACAGTGGACAGAAGATCTTTCCCTCTGTCTTTTTTCTTCTCTATATATCTGCCTTTCCAATAAAGATAAATAAATTAAAAAAAATAAAAGTTAATAAATATCTTTTAAAAAAAATTAAATCTGAGATACCGGGGTCAATAGGACCATTAAATATGTTACCAATGAAGCATACATCCTAGTGGGGAAGCCTGACAATAAATAGGAAACATAGAAAAATAATAATAACAGTCAAAGACATAGTTCAAAAAATTACAAGGGATCTTCAAAAGATTCATAGAAAAATGTATAATGAGAAACAAACTACACAAAATAAATGTATCTTTGAGTTTAATCTTTTATCCACAACCTGTTTGAAAAGGTAGGGGCAGGGGACAGACAGTAACCGGGTGGAGAACTCAGGTAGTTACTTCAGAGGATGCTCAGTGAAAGGCTTCCTAAAGGAGAAAAGGATGAGAAGGAGCTGAACAAATAAATTATTTCACAGTGTGAAAAACTCGAGGTGCTGAGGGAAGAGTGTTGGACCTAAGGGAGCCCTCTGAATACTTGCTTCATCTGGCTTCCAACGGCCTCAGATTGTTGGTTTACTTCTACTTTACTGGCTGGCTGCTTTTTCAGGGAGTTTGTTCATTTGTTAAAATTATTATTTAAAATAAGAGAGAAAGAGAGATTTATCTTCCATTCATTTGTTCACTGTCCAAATACCCTAACACTCAGGGCTGAGCTAGACTGAAGCTAGGAGCCAATAACTCCATCCAGATCTTCCACATGCCAAGTCAGAGGAAGAAGAAAAACAGATCTGGCAAAATTGAAGTCTTTTGTGGCCTTGATCAGAACAATACAAATGAAAGCTGATACCAAATCACTTAAAAGAGGTAAAGAAAATTTAAAAAGCGCTATCAATAGGCATTCAGATAACAAACTAAACTTTGATGGGCACCAGGAGGACCAAAGTACTTCAGAAAACAATCTATGTAAGCACAGAGAATTGAACATCAGCAATACTGAGTAATAGATGGATCTTACCAGCCAACAGTCCCCGACACTCTGACTGTGGCACTCTCTTTGGAGTATCTTCAGAAAAGAGGCAGAAGAGCACAGGTAGAGACCCCGTGAGAGCAAAGAGCAGGGTCCCAAGGCAGAAAATGAAATACACAATTCCTCTTCTGATGCTGCATCTAGAATGCTCCATCTGGTCAGGAATCCTGGCAGGGCAGTGTCTGCCTAGATGTATTTAATTATCTAATGAACAAAAAGTGAGCCATGACAGACCTCATTGAATGCTTTTTGGCAACTCTGTCGACCTTTCGTCTGAGAGCTAAACTTTACCACTTTTTTCCCACATACTGCCTTGAGTTATCTAGTATCATTGTAGTTTCAGGTTCTGACTTGTGCAATAAAATCTTGCCTATTTGCTTGAGAACACTTGCGTCCACTAATTTATGCTCCATCTCAGAGAAATATACAAGTTAGACTTCAGGTCTTAGTTGGCTGAGAATATCAGGAAATCCATGTATTTGAGTGACTGATATACAAAGAGTTACAAATCACACTAACACGTAGAAAAGCAGTGCTCCCATTTCAGCAAACATCTCCTTTGTCTTGGATAGGATGTCTGGTTTATAGTAATATCTCACACATAGGGAAAGCATCATTCAGTCATGATATTTGTTCCCCGGAAGAAAGATGTGTCATAAATCCATCTGAGCATCTAATTCGTCTTAAAAAAAGAACCCCACTACACATGGTGTTATGACAGCCTAATAAGCCATGAAGTGAGAATGAGGCTGAATAATAACTGACATTGCAAGAAATTATTGATAACAAACCCTGTTCTGTACCTTAGTCCATTGCCACAGCACTCTGCCCACCAACACTAAATGCTCAATCATCTCACATATTTCAGGTCTGAATTTTCTACAGGGATCAAAGTATCCGCAGCCAATAACTCCTGTAAAATAAAAAAGGCCAAGGGTGCTTACTAAGAGATTGCAAGGTACATTCTCGTCCCCAGCGATTAAGTCATTACCAAATGGTCTAAGAATGAGAGATATTAAGAATTGCTCTCAGTCCGTGAAAACTGGATATCAGCAATGCACCCAGCCATGTCAAGTGCATCTGATAAGGTTTAATTCATTTAATCCAACAACCCCATGAAAGAGAATATGAGATAGACAGTATCATTGTAATTACTATTATATCCATTCTACTAAGAGCTTAGGAACTTGCTTAAGGCCATACAGCTATTGTACAAGTGAATCTGAGATCTGAATCTATGCAGTCCAGTTTTGGAGTCTGCAAATCACCATTCTCCCAGCACAAGAGAGCCAGAAGAGAGCTTAGTAGTGTCTTCTTCATCTTACAGAGGAGATGAGGCTCAAACAAACAAAGCAATTTGTCCAAAATCACGTGAGCTGGTTGTTGGCAGAACTGGAATCAGGATCCACATGTGCCCTTAGAGGCAGCAGCCAGCACTTGCCTACACTGCTTGGATAACCACGCCTGAGGACACTCAGCAGAGGGCTAGGCCGGTGGGCAGCTTTGCCTTGGGGCTCACTCAGCTGCAGGTTTGCAGAGTAGTAAAGTGTCAAACTGTTTTTCATTTAGCCTGCAAACTGAGTTTTACTCTGCTTCCTTCCAGTAGTATTACATATTGAACAGCATGTTCAGGTCTGTACGCAGCATTTTCAGAGGACTAGGAATATGAATATCTGCTCAGAGGTGCAGGACAGGCATGTAGAGGGTGGAGCATACCAAAAGAACTGGGGACTCTTGCTCTGGGGAAAACAAAAAAAATACGCTGCAAAGTCATGGTTGGAAATGCTGTCTGTCTGCCAGGCCCTTTTGCTTCCTGAAATCATATACTATAGATTTCCACCTTTCTGTGGGACAAATGTGTGGGTGAGAGGCATGGAATCCGGGATAAAAATCACGGCATGAGCACCTCCCCCTGCAGGTACTAGCTAAATGATCTTGATTAGGCAATTACTTCATTTCTCTGAGCCTGCTTCCTGTTTGTTTTCCATTTTTATTGAAATGCATGAAGATAGCTCAAAAGGCTCATGGAAATAACATTAAAAGATAATGTGGGGTAGGCTCTTGGCACATGGTTTAGCTTGTGACAATGAGTTAAGCCACCAGTTTAAATTCACACCCAATCCCAGCTCCACTTTCCTTGTCAGCTTCCTGTGAATGTGTACCACTGGAGGCAGCTGAAGTGGTGGGGTCCCTGCCACACAGCAGAGGCCTGGAATGAGTTCCAGACTCCTGGTTCTGTCTAGTCTAGCCCTAGCTGTGGTAGGAGAGTGAACCAGTGGACGGGAAACATTTCTCTCTGTGCCTTTCAAAAAAAAATGTAAAATACCCAGCATTGTATGCTTGAGCTTCCTCCATGCTGAAGTACATTCATTCCTTCTGCTATCCAATGTTGTATTGCATGCCTTTGCCACTACCTATCTGTCCAATTTTACTGGCACTCAACAGTTAGGTTATTTGAAAGATTTTTCTATCATGAATATTGGTCTGTGAACATTCTTCCAAAAAAAAAAAAGAAAAGTGTAAAAAAAAAAAAAGAAAAAAAAAATTCTTCCATTAGTCTTCTAGTATGCATGTGAAAAATCACTGCAGATTATTGAGGGAAAAATTATTTGACCTTTGGTATAAAACATAGGAGACTGTCAGGGTAAGGAAGGATTCCTTAAATAAGACTGAGAAAGCACAAACTACAAAAGGAAAAGAAGACAAACTGACATATGCCTATAAGTATATACTGGTTGGGATGCATACATGCTCTGCTTCACTAGTAGTACTGCCAAACAGTTACCCAAAGAGCTTAGAGCATTTTGTACTCCTATCATCTGAGGATAAGTCTCTCACCAATGCTTGACTTTATCTGGATTTTTTCAGTAAATTTAAGAGGTATTAAATTAAATTTTCCAAGGCCAATATTGTGGCAGAGTGGGTTAAAGCACCAGCACCATATGTCAGAGTGCCCATTCAAATCCCAGCTGCTCTGCTTATGACCCAGCTCCCTGTGAACACATTTGGGAAAGCAGTGGAAGATGACTCAACGAGAAACCCAAATGGAGCTTTATGCTCCTCATCTCATTGTGGTCCAAGCTCAATTGTTGCAGTCATTTGGGGAGTGAAGCAGTGATGGAAGATTGGCCTATTTTCCTTTTTTCCTTCCCCTCCCTGCCCCAGCAACTCTCTTTCAAATAAGCAAATGAATCTTTTTAGAAAATGTAATTTTCTTGTATATGAAAATCACAAGAAATATGTATAAAAATTACAAAAATATGTATATGAGGGGAGAGAGGGAAAGAGAGAGAAAGAAAGAGAGAGAAACTCTCATTTGCTGCCAGAGCCAGGAGCAGGGAACGCAATGTAGATTTGCCGTGTGACAGGGACCCAACTACTATAGCCTCAGCTGCTGTGGCCCAGCACCTTTACTAACAGGAAGCTGAAATCTAGAGCTGGAGCTGGGGCACAAACCCAGGCACTCTGACATGGACACAGGTATCCTAACCGGCACCTTAATCACCAAGACAATTGTGACAGTACTAATACTGCTTTAACCATCTTTACATTTGTTTGCTGGCTACTTAATTCACACTTGTAAATTGCCTTGGTCTTCACCCAATTTTATATTGCATTGCTCGCTCTTCTCTATTTCGTATTAATTTTTAAAATATCCAGAATACTCATTATTTTGTCATGATCATATGTGTTAAAATTTTTCCACTTTGGAGCTTGTGTTTCTTTCCATTCTTTAAAATTGTTTTTAGATGAAGAAATGTTTTAAATGTTCATCTAATTAAGTGTGTCATCTCCCTCTATTTTTGGACTTTCCAGGTCTCAGTTAAGAAGTCTTTTCCCAAAGAGGAGAGGAGAATACCAGACTATACAGAATTGTATGACAAATTTCAAAAATAAAAAAATTTAAAAAGAAGTCTTTCCACAAAACCGGCATTGTGGCGTAACACATTAAGCTACTGCATATAATGCATCCGATATGGTTACTGGTTCAAGTCCTGGATGCTACACTTCTGATACAGATCCCTAATAATGCACCTTGGAAAGCAGCAGAAAATGGCTTAGGTTTTTGGGCCCCTTCATCCACATGGGAGACCCAGAGGAAGTTCCTGGTTCTTGACTTCAGTCAGGGCCAGTTCCAGCTGTTGCAGGCACGAGGAGAGTGAATTAGCAGATGGAACATCTCTCCATTTCTCTTCCTCCCCCACTTTAATTATGCCGTTCAAATAAATAAATCCTTTTTTTAAAAAAAGATTTTTCCTACTTAGAACCCATTCTGATATTTCCCTATATTTTCTTCCAAATGTATCATAGCTTTGTCCTCTATATTTAGTTTCTTAAATCACTACAATTGATTTTGTGCTTGGTGAAAGGTAAAGATCCAGTCTCAAGCATTTTCCCACAAGAATTGCTAAATGTCCCGGTACCATTTACTGAAAACCTATTCTTTCCCTCTGAGCTACAGTACTTGCCAAATCAAGCATTTAACACCCATCAATGCATGGATTTTTCCATGGATTTTTTACTACTACTTTCCATGATACAATTTTATAAGTATTAGGATTCCTCCCTCCTCCTCTTCCATCCTCTCCTTTTTCCTCCTCCCACCATTTACATATATATTTTTTCCATGGTACAGTTTAGGTGAGCCTAAATTTGACAGCAAAAAAAAAAAAGATCTATTGTTTTCATTAACATTTCAAAGAGCTACACATAACTTGGAATATTATGATTGATAACCTATGCTGAATGTAGAAGTGTGGTTAGCCACTAGCACAAATTTCTCTAGTTAACCATTTCAAGGAAATCAAAACAAAAAAGTTCACCTATCTCAATGCCAACCTTCAAGGCTACATTAATTATTCCTGAGTCTTAGAATAGGATATAAGCATAACTCATTTTCATATTTAGTTCATCTTTTCTGGTATTTAGCTTTGTATTTCAGATACTTAATCCCTACTCTAGATAGGCTTTTTATTTCTTAAATAGGCTGTACATGATTAATATCCACTGCTTAATGTGACAAAAATTAAACATCAAGAATATGCATACCAAAAATTTTGTCTATTGAAGTATTGGAAGGTAGTGTGCAATTGAACACAGTGAACTGTCTTTTTAAACGCTGTGGAATATCATTTCTACCCCCTCCTGGGTGGATCATTGCTGCTATGAGCTGCACATCAACAATAGTAGTGAAGTCTCCAGGTTTATCCAGGCTGTACATGCCTTCCATTTCCATCATCTGCCGTACAATCTCATTAGTTATCTGAAATTTTATACAATAAGATTTTTGTTATGTATCACTATAATGTTCCTTTACAGCTCCCATAAAATAGTATATATGGTTTATAAGAAAACATTCAGTTATATCAATGAAGTGTTTGTGGATGTCAAAGATGACCTTCATCGCAACTGAACCTAAATAATGCCACTCGTGAATTGTAAGTAAGAAATTTAACATGTCAAATTCAAGTCCAATATGCCCTGTACCGCACTGATAAAACCAATTTCCAGATAAATTTAGACAGATGAGTCATGAAGTATTCGGTACACCAGCTTTCAATGTTACAGGTTTAAGGATCTTTTATACTCAACTTTTATTCAACCCAACCAACAGCTAAGAAGTAGCTATGCATGTTAAATTCCTGCAGCACAGACAATATCCTGTATCTTCATGGAGTACACATTTTAGTAGTTAGAGATAAAATGCATGCATGCATGCTTGTATGTTAGTGAAATGTTATCCCAAAAATATTTTTGGAGGAAACAAAACAGAGAAAAAAATCAAGAGGTATTCAGGTTGCAACTGAATAGAATATAGCGGCGGGCATTGTGGTGTAGAGAGCAAAATCACATCCCATATGGGCGTTCATGTCCCAGCTGCTCAACTTGTAGTCTAATTCCCTATAAAAGGCCTGGGGAAAGCAGCAAAAGATTGCCTGAGTTCTTGTCAGCCATGTGAAGTACAAGTGGATTAAAGAGCTGGATGGAACCCATCCTGGTAACTGAAGGCAAATGGTGTTGATGAAAGTGTGTGTTCATGGACGTGGAGCACCGGGGACCCCACCAGGAGTGGGTCAACTGCTGGCAAAAGTGACAAGTGCCTATAGCAGGATCTGACTCAGGTATAGATGGGTAATTACTACCACGGTAGCAATATGGCAGAGTTTAAAAAGGTTAGGAAAAAGCTTTACTTTTTAACATCAGTCACTCTTCAGAGAGAGAAAGAATACTTCACAAAAGGTTTTAGAAGAATAGAAGCAAAAGTTTGAGTTTAAAAGGTTTTGAAATTGTTTTAGAGTTTTTCATCATAAACATTTTCCATAAACTTTTTGAAGCTCTCTTGTACGTTCAGTAACAGATTACAGCAAGGATAAAACCCAGGGGAAGGCGAAACCAAGAGAGAGAGAGCAGAAAAGTCACTGCAATCAACAGGCTGGAGACAGAATGGAAATGCTGCAGAAAACTTTGTAGAGATTTGAAGTCGGAACACAGTCAGCTGTCACAGGAGAATCCAAACAGCTTGAGAATTGTTGTCATTCTTAATAATGTGCAAGTTACTGGTATTTTTAGGTATACAATTTAAAAGTTCATCCAATAGCACCTATAGAAGATGTATTAGTCTTACCTGGTCTCCCCATTCATTGATCACAGGCATATTAATGTCATCAATAAAAACAGTCATTTTTCTCCCACCTGGTGGCCCATACGTGCTTCCCATCCGCTTATCCACATAGCTCTCGATTGTTCGCTAGAGAAAAGGACATGGTCTGTCTTAGGCACTAGGTTGTAATCATGTGTCTAAAAATGAGCAGTACAGTTTCCAGAGTGCAATATAATTTACTTATGTTTTAATCAATATAATCTTAATATATGAGGTTACTTTAAAAATTCATGGAAACAGGATTAAAACTTTTAATCTTAGCTTATTTTCATGTAAACTTCCTTTCAGAATTTTATTTATAGGAAAGTAATAGTAAGAGCAGTGAGAGAGCAAGAGAGAGAGACAGGAAGAGACAAATAGATCTTCCAGCCACTGATTCACTCCCTACATGACCCCATCAGACAAGTCTGCATCAGGCTGTAGCCATTAGCTAGGAACTCCATCCAGGTCTCTCACATGGATTACTGGGGCCCAAGTACTCGGGTTATGATGTACTACCTTCCCAGGCACTTTATTAAGATACAAACAGGAAGTAGCAATGACAGGGACTCTAAACTGGGATGTTGCTGTTGCAAGTGCCTCAAACTTGCTGTGCCAAAATGTCAGCCCCATTTGATGTAAACAAAACAAGAGAAAAACTTCAGAATTCACAGAGAGCAATATACATTTGCCAAGAACCTTTTGAAGACTCCATGTATGCACAGATTTAAAAAAAAAATGGTACCAAAATAAACATAATTTGTAATTCCATTTTTTTCAAAAACTTTTTGAAATTCCTTCAGATATATTGTTAATTAAAAAAAAGGAAAGAAAGAAAAGCTATGGTTCCATGAATCATTTCACTAAAATAGACAGGCTCCAAAGTTTAGCTTTGATCTCAGTAATTGGCCAAAATATGCTATTTGGATTTGATTTCAACCTCAGCCTTAGGATTAGGTAGTTGAATGCCAACTGCAGCACCATTTCTTGTGAAGTACACACAGACACACACACACACACACACACACACACACACACACACACACACACACACAACTACTACACCTTATTGTGAGCAGCACTTTAACATTCTATTGTGTTTATTGTGATAGCAAGTGATGGATGTTACCTGAAACATCATCGGTTCCGTGGCGGATGAAAAGTTCAGACATTTGGACAGCTGTACTTCAGGATCATACTTTTTTAAATAAGCCTTAATCATTACAGTCTTCGCAGTTCCTTGCTCGCCTGTGAGTAAAACTGCCTGCAACCACAGATTAGTCATCTTGAAGGTGTCACATCCAGTCTCAAGAGCCTTATGGCTCTACTAACTATTCTCCCATTATGCTAATTAATGTATCAACTTTACTTTGTAGAATTCTACATCCTTCAACATAAACCCTAGCTGAATCAAACAGCTAGATGTCAAAGAGATAAAATACTATAAAAGTGCTAGAAGAAAATACTGTTAGTTGCATTGCTATCTAACATGGATGTTTGGAAGAGACACTGAAAGCAAGCATCCACTCTATTATTTTTTTCAGATTCATTCATTTGTTTACTTGATAGGCAGAGTGGCAGAGAGACAGAGAAGAAAAGACTGAGACAGAGAGATCTTTCCTGCACTGATTCACTCCCCACATGACTACTAGCCCCGGCCCAAGGCAGGAGCTCGGAGCCAGGAACCCCATCCAGATATCCCATGCGGGTGCACTTGCCATCCCAAGTGCATTGTCAGAGAGCTGGATCCAAAGCTGAGCAACCAAGACCAAGCCGGCACTCCATAGTGAGATGCTAATATTCCCACCCACTTTCCTTAACCAGCTGAGAGTCCACAGTTTGGGTAATACTGAACTGCTGTGCTTCCTGGGAGTGACATGGGGTTCATCTGCCAAAAATGTTCCCCTCGAATGCCACTCCTTCCAGATCCCCAAGTTGTTGGAACCTAAGTTTTTCTATCTGCAGTGTGTAGAAAGAGATGTGCTTCTTATGTAATTCTGACCAACTAAGAAACCATCCATTAAACTCATTTTATATTGCCCATTAAACTCACTTTATGTTGCTTGGCAATGGTGTCTATCAAGAAATTTGTTCTAACATTGTCAACATTTGGAACCAAAATGGATGCATATTCTGGAATACTGTCCGTTGGATAATAATATGGCTGAAGCTTCTTATTCCAGTGCTCCCAATCACCTATATAATCAATAGATTTTAACTAATTAAACTGTAAATTCAAAAGTTACCTCAGAATACAAAAGTATATGTGCTAGAACAATTCTCAGGATTACAAAAATCCTTATCACATTTTCCCAAAACATGTTGATATATGGCCAAACACCCAACAATTCATTTAAGCTGGTTTTAAAATGACTAAACTGCTCATCAAGAGAGACCCAGTCTAGAATGGAATTAGGAAGAGCTCATGTGATGAGAATCTAGTAGGAAATCTACCTTACCTGAAAAGTCAAAACAACTGATAACTGAATAGAGCATGTTCACCATATGAGACATGACAAAACAAAACCTGACCCCTCAATTTGTAATGTAGAATAGAGTACCCAGCAAATTCTACTTTACTAATTGCAATGATTGCAAATGATTATTATCATATCTCATCAATTCTATGAAAATGTATTTACATACAAGGGTCTCTGTATTGCTCCTTATAATCTATGATGACTTACAACTGCTGTTGGCTAGAAAATTTGGTCAAAATTGTTCCTGCTGTTGCCATTTAAATTAAATTACTTTGATTGTTGAAATTACATTGTTGAGTTTCTCTGTCATTTTAGACATCTTAAAAAAGTATACTATGACTGGGAATTATACCAAAAAAAAGTATAATGTACATAGATTGCTTGGAAAGAGAACACACATCTGAAATAGCAAAGCTAACATTCGTCATTGGAATAATAACCTCAATTTCATGTTTCTTACAAAATAAATCAGTCATGTGGCATTTGTTTAACTATTTAAGTTGCCTGTTTTCTGTCCTGTAGTAGTCTACAAGAGCCTCTTTCTATACATCCTTAATAGAAATTAATAGTTGATACTATTAACCTTTTAAATTTAGCTGTTCTAAAAATGGTGGAATGATACCCATTGAGATTTTAGATCACATTTTCCTACATGACCAGTAATAATGAACATCATTTCATGTGATTTTTCCACATTTATATATATATTTTTTTTTGGTAAAGAATTAGTCTAAACGTCTGTACATTTTTAAATTTAGGCTACTTGTCCACTGATTACTGTTTAATTAAAAAGCTCTTTACATTCTCTAAACACAATTCCTTTAGCAGTTTTATATATTTTCCAAGTATTCTTGCTAGTCTGCGTCTGGATTTTTTCTTTGAAGACTGGATTAATAATGTTCAAACTCTCCATACACTGACTAATTGTATTTCTCAGTTGAACAGAATATTGGCGCCTTTACTCTAATTGTGGACTTGTCCCTTGCTCTTTGCTGTTCTCTGGCACCTCCTCCTTAAGCAGACTCCCTCCCCTTGGGTGCTCTGCCCTGCAAATTCTAGCTGCCTTGCCAAACTCAAAATCCATCTCTGACTCCTTTTTCTGGTGAAAGAACAAGTTCTGTTGAGGTTTTTCCTCCCGGAGTTGCTGCTGGAAACCTCTGCCAGGCAAGGTCCCTGCTTCATATCAGTCCTGTGCTACCCGCAAAGCATGGCTTCCCACATTTTGTGCAGTTTTCTGGCTTCCTAAAGTCACAGGGCAAACTCAGTACTTGCTACTTTACCCACCTGCAAGCAGAGAAAGCAAAGCCCAATAGGCAAAGAACACTCCCACCCGCCAGTTCATTCTCTGTGACAGCTAAGAGTGAGCAGGGTACAAAGCCCAGGTCTCCCAATGGAGTGGCAGAAGCCCAATTACTCAAGCCAGTACCACAGCCTCCCAGGGTCTGTCTATCAGGAAATTGAGTCAGGAGCCAGAGCTGGGAGTTGAACCTCGACACTCTGTTGTGAAATGCAGGCACTTTAACTCATGTTTTAGCCACTAGGTCATATGGTTACCAACTCCCCTCATTTTTACTTCTAAATCTAAAAACAGAATAAAGGCTCCCCAAAAGGTGGGAGAAGGATGAGTGAATGAGTGAAGGATGAAATAATGAAGGGACAGGTTAGAAGTTCCCTGGGCCAGATACGGTAGAGTCCTGCATCACCACGAAGTTTGTAACCTCTTGGTTCATTTCTTAGGTACACACACTCAGTGAGAGTCGGTATTTGGGGTGGCAGGTCTGGATGCCTGCAAATGTTCAACATTTTAGTCAACAAACCATTCCAGGACCCCCCTGGGAGCAGGAGTCTGAGTCTAGATGGTTGCCAACCTTTTGCTGACATTTCCAGGAAAACCTACAGAATCAAAGGGGCAGCTACTTGAAAGAAAATGCCAGAAACATTAGCGCTCTGCTCTTTCAACAAAAGTCGGATCTGTGATGTGTGCCGAGTTGCTTCTCAAGTCCTCCCACTGCCAGGGTAGGACTCACCTTTGCTCTGTGAGACCTACATCAACCGCCACACATCTTTCTACTTCCTTGTTTTCAAATTTTTGTCATTGCTATCTACTCTCCAGTTCCATTTGTCCATTTGATTATATATATTAAATCAAACAAAACACTGTTGCCCTCTTAGGGTTCACAGGAAGAAGGACAGATTTTTAGGAAACATATATTTTCCTCTCTGGAAAAGGAAAGAAGAATTGGAGTCTGGGCTGTGGATAAACTCACCAAGCTGACAGGCATTTTCTTTTAAGGAAAGGAGAGTTGAGCCCTGTCACAAGAAAAAGCTGGGACTACAGGGACAGCATGACCACGGATGAGTCTGCTACATGTAAGGAGTCCACCTTCTGGAAACATTCTGTATTCATTCTGTTCTTTTAAAAAACATATATTTATATATTTGAAATGTAGAGTTGCAGAGAAAGGGAGAGACAGGGCTCAGCCAGGCTAAAATAGGGAGCCAGGAGGCAGGAACTGGAGGCCAGGAGCCAGGTGGATGCAGGTTCCCAAGCATTTGGACTATTTTCTGCTGCCTTTCTCAAACTATTAGTAGAGATCTGGACCAGAAGTGGAGCAGCCTGAACTTAAACTGACCCCTAAATGGGTCGAAACCACTGCAGATGGTAGCTCTCCCTACTATGCCACAACACTAGCCCTAAAGTTTGTGTTCTCTGTGTCACTACTTTTCTCTTTCAAGCATGAGACAGCAAATGATGCAGCAGGTACTGCTAACTTACTTGTGCTAGATTCTACTTAGATCACACCAAAGAGAAAAGCAATCCTCGGTCTATAGGTTCTTGGTCTGGCAAATCTGAAATTCTACTAGCCTTCACATACTCAGATATGTCCTTTTTAAAAATAATATTAACAATTGCTATTCAAAATAGGTTTAATAGTCTCCCAGAAGAGCTCATGCAAATTAACGCTTTGCTCATTTTTCAAAAGACGTCATTTAAGATGTAATTCCTGTACTTACCATAATCAGTAACATAAAATTCATACATGGTTTGATTTGTGCCTTTAGGTATATCGGGTAAGTCTAACTTGCTCGTATGGTGACGTAAAAAGGCTTCGAGCTTTTCTCTGTTTTCCAGTTCCAGAAGGGCTCCCAAACTCCACATCAGGCCAAACACAAACAATTTATGAAGATGCTCAACACATGAGACCCCACCTTCTTCTTTGGAGGGAATTAAGCCTTCCAGAAGATTGAGAGACTAGAGATGTTTGAAATAAAATCAAGATTTTAAAAGTTCACATAATAATATACTTAAAAAGAAGTGGGAGAGAAGACATTAAAGATATTTCAAGGAGACAGTGCCTATGGAAGCAGGAACCAGGAAGGATTCCTACCCCCAGCTCATACCCTCTTTCTAGGCATTCCATGAGATGACTTCTTCTAAAGTTGAATAATCCAAATTTTCCAGCTCAAAGACTCTTTTTAAAAACATCTGTTTAAAATTTCACGGGACTCAGAACCTTGTGGCACCAGGGGCCAGCTACCCTTCTGGCATATAACATTTTATCAGAACTCAGCCAGAGGCACCCATTCATGCACTGTCTCTAGCTACTCCAACAAGCCCCACCCAAGAAAGCTGGGTCTGGGAAAAGGAATACTACAAACTGCTTCCTAGAGAATTGCTCCGTAAAAGTTTTCCCTCACTCAAGCACATTAAATTGGTGAAGGCAAGAATGCCACAAGCTCCTTCTGCTACTTTTCTGTATCTATGTGTTTTGGACACATTTTCTAGGACAAGCTATTAAATTTGACAGCAGAAAAGACAGCTCATTCTTCTTCCTCTTCTAATTACTACATCCACCCCCTTTCCATGGCAGAAAGAATGAAAATGATGCAGAGATGACGGGCATATCATCAGTAAGATCTCCAGTAGGAATCAAATGTCTCAAAAGCCACCTTATACAAAGATTCTTATAGACTTCGTGGGTCTTCTATTTAAAAAAAAAAAAAGGAAATCTCAAAACCTCCATGCTGAATTGCACACAGGTTGATCTTACTTGCACAATGTAGTTACACTCTAGGAGCTGCATTTTAGGGTTGAGGTTCAGCTTCATAAACGTGTAGGTATCCTCAAATACTTTGTCATACAGAGACAGGAACACAGTAGCTTCTTGTGCTGTGCGCTTCTTCAACCACGCCTGCAGCAAAGAAAAACAACATGTTCCTGGCACAGTACAAGGTGGGCAGACATGTGGTATACCTCTGAGCCTTCCTGGTCTCCCCCCTCTCACACATACCTGCAAAATGGGCCTCCAGGTGAGAGCAGAGCTGCTGATGTAAACCATGCCCATCCTGGACACCGTGGCAGGGGAGGCGTTCTCGATGTTGTGGACTTCAAACAAGAGCTTACAGCTGGGGGCCATGGGGATGCGATCTCCATTGGCTAACGTAAGCGTTTTATTGTCATCCAACACAGAGTTTAAGTTCTCGATCCAAATGGCATCCACAGGGCCGTCTAAAACTAGGAAAATGTTTTCACCTGCAAAATAACGAATGACAGAAAGTCTTCTTGATCGGCATATCATTAAAACAGAAAAGGAAATAACAACTGTGCTATTAATAAGCCAGCAGGGGGAGGAGGGGTTGTATGTACCTTTTTTAGCCTTCAGTGTTTTTCTCCAGAGAGTAGAAAAAATCCCGTCAGTCCAGTCATTGGTGGCTGTGTCCAGCCGGCCAAACATCTGAGGGGCAGTAATAGCTTTTGGATTCATCCGCATTTCCCTGTGAGGTCTTCCGCATTCTGTTAATGCCTTCATTAAAATCGTAATAACGGTTGTTTTCCCAGAGCCACTGGGCCCAAGAGTCATTAAGCCATGACGGACCAGAGATGTCTCATATAGCTATGCAATTAGACAATAAATTGAAAGTCATCATTTGTGAGTCTCCTGCTGACATACTCTGTAGTTAGATGAAAGTTAAAAGGCTTGAAATAAGCCCTTTATTAAAGTAACTAATTCACTTCTTGAAAGATGTGAACACCTTCTTTGTGTTACTACATGTAAATTAGTACCACCTTAGAAGATGGCCTAAGTGACAAAGTGGGACTGGAATTACATTTGGGGAATAATTCATTCAGGACCTAGTTAGTGCTTCTCAAATGACTACTCTTGTGATTTAGGCTTTGCTGTCACCTGTTTTTCTACCCACAACTCTCTATGCATCCAATGTGATCATATCGTCCCCTGGTGGTAGAAAGCAGCAACACACGCATAGCAGTCAAGAACAGGTTTCACAGTGGCCCTCTGGGTTCCTCAGAAGCAGATTTTTCCTATTATTATTCCTCTTCCTTTAAAATTAACAAATAGAGATCTTCCATCCTCTGGTTCACCCCCCCAAATGCCTGTAACAGTCAGAGCTGGGTCAAGTCCAAGCCAGGAGCCCAGAACTCCTTCCAGGTCTCCCACGAGAATAGCAAGGACTTAACCAACATGAACAATCACCTGCCACCTCCAAGAGCATGCCTTTGCAGGCAGCTGGAGGTGGAAGTAGATCTGGTGTCAAATCCAGTCATTCTGATATGCAACAAAAGCATTCCAGGCCATGTCTACACCACTGCACCAAAGGCCTGCCTCCAGAGAGCACATCTTGAATGAGGGTTCCCAGGCAGGTGATTTATTCAGGGAGTATCCCCATGAGAAATGGTTGCAGAGTAGGGATGCAAACAGAAATTGGGAAGAAGCCACAAGGTGTGGCTGAGGACACCTACAGAGACTAAAGCCAAATCCTGTGGGACTCTGCAGTGCAAGTCATACCTCAATAACTGCTCTACTTGGAGCAAGAGAGCTTCAGTTAGGACATTGGTCCTTCCCAAAGGGGAGGACAGCGTGGAGAAGGGTGGGAAGTAAACTCCCAGGCACTGCTCACAACAAAGTGGCTCCAGTCATCCCTTTTTGCCATTAGAAGTAAAAACGCACAGACATTGAGCAGAGGATACACAGAAGTCAGAAAAGGATTCAAGGGGCCCAGCACAGTAGACCAGCAGCTAAAGTTTTCGCCTTGAACAGGCCAAGGTCCCATGTGGGCACCGGTTCTAATCCCGGCAGCCCCACTTCCCATCCAGCTCCCTGCTTGTGTCCTGGGAAAGCAGTCGAGGATCTCCCAAAGCTTTGGGACCCTGCACCCATCTGGGAGACCTAGAAGGGGCTCTGGACTCGTGGGCAGCTCCCACCGTTGCAGCTGCTTGGGGAGTAAATCAACGGATAGAAGATCATCCTCTCTATCTCTCCTCTTCTCTGTATATCTGATTTTGCAATAAAAAATAAATAAATCTTAATTTAAAAAAGGATTCGAGATGTACTAAGAGCACAGGCAGCTTCTGTGACATCAACAGAGAACACACCTTCTAATGGAAGCCCATTGAGACAACCAGGATTTTAGTACTTGGTATATTACATGAATATACATTTAAAATAACATCTCCCTGAAATTAAGAAAATGCAAATGGTTTCAAATACATGGATGAGGACAAATCCTTAAACTCCTCTCCATACACTTCCTTGAAAGGTTTGGGTGTATGTCATGCTTTTGCACAGCTTATATACTCTGATTAAAAAATTAGCTAAACTAACAATCACTACTATTTTTTCAAAATGATGTTTTGCCACCATTTCAGCTTATTCATTTTTCAAAAGCCCCAGAAAACGCTCTCAAAGCAGCAAAATTCATAGAGGTTTGTAGTGTTCCTGCTACAGGTTCTTGACTCAGCTACAAAAAAAGGTTGGATAGTTGCCACAAGGAAGATATGTGACAGAAAGACACCAAAAGTTTAGGTGAAGAAAACAATGTGGCCATGACGAAGTAGGAGCAAAGTTGACCCACTTTCCCCAGGATTTCTCAAGCTGCGAGTCCCATGGACTCATGGAGGCTCCTGGCGGCAGATGATACCACCAGACGGGCACAAGAAGCCATTTGAGTTGAACTTCTGACCCTGTCCCAACTTTCTTTCCACATGCAAGCAGCAACTGTAGTAAATTATGGCTTGCTTGCTATAAGGCAGGGTACCTCCAAACCATTTCTCTAAGACAAACACACCCCAAGAAGATTCTCCTTGCAATGAAGTACACCGGCTCTTCTAATGTAGTACTCACATTTATATTAAGGAAGGCTAATAGCATGATCTCTGGCCAAGACTGTTTTTAGCAACACATAATTATACAGATAACAAATTAAACTTTCTTTACCTGAACAAGTTTGAGGTTCCAGGGTGGGTGGTTAATCAAGCCTTCCAGCTGAACCTGGTTGGCTACTGCAGCCTGCAGTTCCGCGTAAGTACTACTGTCCAGTTGTAATCCAGGAAACAGGTCATTGATTAAGCTGAGGAACAGTGGTTCATCTTCATCAACCTGAAACAGGCACAGGATAAGAAGTACATATTTTGAACTGATGCCCAGAGCATCAATTATTACTTTCCTCATCAGACCTGGATGCTCTACTACAGGTCTAATGCTTCTGAACATCCATTGGACCCACATGGCACCAACGGTCCTTGGCTTCCAACATCTTTTACAATCCAGCCTCATTTATCTCATGGTTTTATCACAGGCTACGATTCATGAGAATGGAGTGGTAACATTTCACTTAGAGTACGACAACTCGTCCAACTTAGGATGGAAAACGGTGACAGCAGTGTTCTGCCTGTCTTATAACTAGACTACCTGCTACATCATGAATCCCAGTTCACAGGTTGTCCCATTTCCTAAGTTCTACTCCTGATTTTTCCTACTCCAATGCTTCCCTGTGGCTTTCTTCCACCCTTGTCTGAGAGTTTTGACAGTACTATGATCCAAGGGAGAGGATGAGCTGTACTGGAAGGAGCAGAGGATTTGGCATGAAAAAGTCTTTTGGATTTTTGTTTCAGCTCTTCAGTTGACTGTGATCAAGGGGGAGTCCTCCAGCCTCACTGAGTCCCACCTCATCCCTGAGCAGCATGACGTTAAACAAGCTGGCTCTTCATATCCCAGAGTTCCCAGGAGGCTCAAACAAGATGACACATCAGAGAAGGCTTATCCTAGGTAGGAACTATTCAGGTGTCCACAACTAGAATATGAACTTTTTTAAAAAAAGATTTATTTTATTTTAATTGGAAAGTCAGATATACAGAGAGGAGGAGAGACAGAGAGAAAGAACTTCCATCTGATAATTCACTCCCCAAGTGAGCACAACAGCTGGTCCTATGCCGATCCTAAGCCAGGATCCAGGAACTTCTTCCAGGCCTTCCACACAGATGCAGGGTCCCAAGGCTTTGGTCCGTTCTTGACTGCTTCCCAAACCACAAGCAGGGAGCTGGATGGGAAGTAGGGCTGCCGTGATTAGAACCAGCACACATATGGGATCCCAGGCGCATTCAAGGCGAGGATTTTAGCCGCTAGGCCATGTCACCGGGCCCCAGAATATGAACTTCTTAAGAACCTGCCTCCTACACCTCACATGGCCCAGGTCATGGATACACTTAGCAGCATGTGGAAGCCCTTGAACCACTACCACATATGAATCTGTCCATCAGTTAATTCAAAATCATCTGTCTATGCATGTGACAAGCATGAAAGCAATGATAACAGTTATTCTAATTTGTACAGGTAATTTTTAACATGTATTTGGAAAATAAGAGTGGTCGTGAAGTTTATGGGAAAACGGATTTGAGTTGAGATAGTCAAATATGACTCTCTGAACATAAAGAAAGCAGGAAGTTCTAACGTTTTCCTGTGAATCCAGATTTTCACCAAACGGAATGCTTGCTATATTGTGAATAATGAAGTCCACTGATTAGCTACTTAAATACTTGCTGCTGGTTAGGGAAGGAATTTCCAGTCCCTGCTGAGCACACAAAAGTAGTGGGTTATTTTGTGAGGGGAGTGGGGAGTTGTCTTCTAATGGAAACTTCCAATACCCTTTCCCCTTGAAACTGCTAAGTTCTCACATTTCATCACAAGACAGCCCCCCACTTGCCACCCAAACAGAAAGAAATCAGATCGAAATCTTGAAACAGAGGCGAATTAAAGGAGGAAAGATACCAATTTGGACAGGTTCATATCTCTTAGTCCTCTCATGACAGTGCTTAATTCACTATCTTCTGGTCTGGCTCTTTTTTGAGATCCAAGTGTCCTCAACACAGACAGAATATTTCTCAACCCAAAGTCATAGTGAACCTAAAATGGAAATAGAGGGGACAAAGATTACTTCACTGAAAAACTCTAAGTGTCAATTTCTGCTATATTTCCAGTTCCATGTCCTGATACTTAGATGCTGCGGTATCTGAGTGGTTGAGCTGCTAAGTCTCAGTGGCTCAGTCTTCCCATCATCTTTACAAAATGGTCATTCCACAGTGGGAATGATATGCCTTTCACACTTTAAATACCATCGAAGAACAATACAGTATGAGGCAGTCTGGGTAGCAAATAATGAATTTTTAAATGCAGAGCAACAGGTCACATACATAGTTACATGTATTACTCCATTTACATAACATTCTTGAAATAAAATTAAAAATATGGAGAAAAGACAAATGGCCACAATAGGTTAGGGATCTGAGAAAGAGGCAGCATGATGGAAACCCATGGTAATGGAATAACTCTGTATTTGGCTGGGTGACAGTTACACGAATCTATACCAGTAACATAATCTTATAGAGCACACAGTTAATGAAACCTTAATTAAAATAATAGTTGCTCTTAGTGTCAAGATTCTGGTTTTATTGTTGCACTGCAGTTACATGATGGCAACGCAGGATATTTGTAAGGTACTGTGCATTCACAATTATTTCTATATAGAAAGGATTTGAAAATATGTAACCAACAGGACAAATTAGTTTAAAATACACTTTACAACAGGGCCCAGCATGATAGCCTAGTGGCTAAATTTTTGCCTTGCATGAGCCAGGATCCCAAGTGGGCGTCTGGGAGTCAGTTCATATTCTAGCTGCTCCACTTCTCTTCCAGGTTCCTGTTCGTGGCTTGGGAAAGCTGAGGATGGCCCAAAGCCTTCGGACCCTGTATCCATGTGGGAGACCCAGAAGAGGCTTCAGGCTCCTGGCTTTAGATCAGCTCAGCTCCAATTGATGCAGCCACCCGGTGAGTGAACCAGCACATGGGAGATCGTTCTGTCTCTCCTTCTCTCTGGAAATCTGACTTTCCAACTAACATATATATGAACAGAGCCAAAGACTTTTATTTTTGCCTCTCTGATTAGCCTTCCTCAAGGCAAGATTCCTACATGAAAAGCTAACTTTTAGTGTTAGGGGGTAATTTTCCATTTACCTGTTTGGTAAGTTGCTCTTCACAGAGTTTATAAAGAACATAGAACTTCTGAGCCAAGACAACATTTTCCAGAAACCCACAGCTTGCAAGTTTAACTCTCATAATGATCTAGAAATTAGTATGATAAGATTTTAGTCAATGGCTTTAGTGTAAAACAGATGAAAAAATAAATGATATGTTTGTAAACCTTGGTACGTACCTGTCTATCAGGAACCATCATAGCAACAGTTCTAAACTGGATTTTTAAATTTTCTGGTAGTTCCTGGCGCCCAGCATATCCTGGGTTCTGTAAGTTGAAACAGATTGAATTTTCAGCTCTTAGTATAATTTCCTGAATATACTTCAAAATTCCAAGTTAGGTCTCAGTACAGTAGCCTAAAGGTTAAAGCCCTTTCCTTGCATGCTCCAGGATCCCATATAGTCGCTGTTTCATATATCAGCTGCTAGATTTCCCATCCAGCTCCCTAATTGTGGCCTGGGAAAGCAGCTGAGGATGATCCAAAGCCTTGGGACCCTGCACCTGCATGGGAGACACAGGAGACGCTCCTGTCTCCCGGTTTCAGATCAGCTCAGCTCTGGCCATTGCAGCCACTTGGGGAGTGAACCAGCAGGTTGAAGATCTTTCTCTCTGTTTCTCCTTCTCTTTGGAAATCTGGCTTTCCAATAAAAATAAATAAATCTTTAAAAAAAATCCCAGGCTAAATTCTAAGATAATCATTTAAGAACAATATTAGATTTGTAAAATGTCCTTGTTTTCCTTAAAATGCATATTTTAAATGCTCCCATCACCCATTTTGGGTAGTTTCATTTCATTCATTTCTCAAATCACCCACACAATTCTGAGCAGCAAAACGTGAAACAAGAAAGAAAAGTAAAAGAATAGAAAAAAATGAATAAATATGTAAATAATTGCTATCTAAAATATTCTATTTAAAAAGAGGAAAAAAGCAGAATTTTATCCTATTAGCAATTATTCCTAGTAGCCACAATTGCAGGATTCTTTGAGTTACAAAGTATCATTAAAAACAAAACAAAACAGAAAAGCATTTTAGAAACAAAACAAAGAAGCATTTTTAGAAGTGACAAAAAAAGCATTAGAAATTACAAGAATATAAGTAAAAATGAAACTGAAGGTCCATCCACAGCAATAGATTGAAGATAAATCATACCCCAAAGTCCCTAAGAAAAGCTGTGGATTCAAGGACCATAAGACATGTTTATTTTAGAAAAGTTCCTTAAGAAACCTGCAGTCCCTGAACATTTACTGGGCAATGTCAACATGCCAGAAAACTTGCTAGTGCTGGGAGCACAAAGATTGCTGCTTGCCTCTCAATACACCCCTTGTTCTTCAGTCCCAAAACCTTGGTTGCAATCTCACTGTATCCCTGGCTGGATTAAAACTACATTTCCCAGCTTGTCTTGCAGCTGATGTGACGAAACTGTACCCTGTGAGATGACAGGCAACACATCCTTGACGTTTGTGTGTGAGAATTTGAATCAATCAA
Organism: Ochotona curzoniae; assembly: GCF_017591425.1. Lineage (NCBI taxonomy): Eukaryota > Metazoa > Chordata > Mammalia > Lagomorpha > Ochotonidae > Ochotona > Ochotona curzoniae. The sequence continues at coordinate 4,641,400 of NW_024466004.1, read as the reverse complement.
AACTCAGTGTTACTCTTTTCTAAAATAGAAGTGCTTTCTATTTTGCCTCTTGAGCCAGTCTTGAAGTCTTTTTGAGGTTCAAAAACCTCAGCTGTAAAAGAACACCTCAAAGGCAACCATAGCTGTGAAGATGAGATCGTGTGCATGTGACAGTCAGTAGTGTTCTTATGCAAATACTTGCGTTTCCAATTAAATTACAGGGCTGCAATACCCTCCCTCCTTGAAGTTAGCTATAGCTATGTACTTTGCTTTGACAAGTGTCTTGTCATTCTGGACAGAAATTCTGAGCCAAAGTGCGATTCATTTTTCCCCCTTACTTATTTGAAAGGCAGGTTGAGAAAGAAAAAGAGAGAGGAGGGAAGGGAGGCACACACAAAGAGAGAGATAGAGTGACACAGATGAGAGAGAATAAGACGAATCCCATCCGCTGGTTCACTCCTAAAATGCATTCCTCTCAAAATGAGCCAGGAGCTCAACCCAGGTCTCCCATATGGGCTGCAGGAATCCAAAGACTTGAGTTATTACTGCTGCCTTCCAGGATCTGCACTAGCAGGAACCTGGAGCCAAGTATCAAATCCAGGTACTCAAACATAAGACATGGGTGTCTTAACCACGAGGCCAGATGTCTACCCGCAGAACACAATTCTTCATGTTCCCTTTCTCTTTTTGTAATAGCAATCAGGAATGACTGAAACAGTGGCCAGCTGGTCAGCCCCAATAGCACAGTAAAGACATAAAACACAGACTCTGGTCTCTCCACCCCTACCCAAGCCACCCACAACGTACAAAGGCATCAGGGAGAAATTGATCCTTGTGATGTTAAGTGTCTGAGATTTGAGGGCCATTTGTTGCTGTGGTGTAGCACGAGGTACGTTGCCTAATACATAAAGCTTTCAGCTCATCAGATAGGTGTTCAACAACCAGTAACTATTATCAGTAACTTATTCTTTTAGCTTCTGAATGGACTATCTATTGACAACTCTAAAAAAATCATAGAGTAAGAGAATATCATGTGACTCCTGGACAGTCACTCATCTACCCACTAAAACAAAACGAAACAAAACAAAACAAAACAAATCACTGCCTTTCTTGAGTCTATAACAATTAAACTAACCAAGTTTCAATCAAAGCCTAGATTCTCACCATTGTTAAGAAGATTCCAAACTCTGGATTTAAATCAACACAATCACCATCAGAAAAAATGAACTGCTTTTTTCTCTCCTTTCTTGCTGTCAAGACAATATAAATTTGTTGGGCCGCCACTGATAAGACAGGCAGTTCAATTCTGTTAAACTCATCAAAACAGCCCCAGGAACCTGACTGTGCAAGACCTGGCATGAAAAACAGTTAATTTGTAAAGTTTTGCTCTTTTCACAGATCTTATTTGATCTTATACAAATATTTCTACAAAGTGCTCCCAAACATATATCTAAACACAATTTATGCAAAGTTCCATGCCTGGCTATTTTTAAAAACTTATTTAATACCAGTGATAAGGAGAAGTTTAGTTATTTGTATAACATCACCAGAACAGCAAAAAAAAAAAAAATGTACACAGCCAATATAAAAGTGTACCTACTTCATTATACTAAGGGACAATGAAGGGTGACACAATTCAAAGCACTGTGGAAATGTCACCTTCAGTGGGGCTGAGGGGGAGGGAGTCAACATGTTTAGGGAAACACAAAATAAGAGATGCCCCAGCGGGGTCAGATCTCTCTGTTCCTTTTTATTGCAGTGAAATAGAAATGTCAAGATGAAGGGTGAGACAGCAAATGGCCAAGGGGATTTTTATTTGTTTCCTATAAAACCCAGCACAGAGGAATATCTGGATATTGTGCACATTGCTGGTGTCTAGTCTCTAAGGATGGAAACTCCATTATCTTCAGTGCTACAAAATGCTCCTGTCTCTTTCATTATTGCCAACCCCACCTCAGTTTTCCTCCTCTTTCCTTTGGGAATTTCCATTAAACCGATATTGGAATTTTCTGTCTGTATCCCTAGGACCCAAAAGTTTTTCAATCAAATTTCATCTCTGTCTTTTTCCACTGTGTTCTTTTAGTTAGGTATTTCAACTCAAGTATTGTAATCTTGTTTTGTTTTTTTACAGCTTCAGTTTCCAGTGATTCCAGGGACAACTGCCTGGTTTTCAAATTGGTTGAGTGTGATCAATTCTGAACTCTCCCTGAAAATGTGAATTTCCCTACTGAATTTTCTTCTGCTCTGTTAATTCATTTGAATAATGGGTCTCTTCATTGGTTTTGGATACTTCCCTAGGTTCTTCAAGGATTTTGTGAAACTTTGTTAATCCCTGCATGATAGTTTTTTACTGTGTACTTCCTCATCCCAAATGCAAATTCTTGTTGGCAGGACGTAGGCTGCAACTGGTGATTTGGACAGAGGTGCGAGATGGCAGAAGAACTTCCTTTCAGGGGGCTTACTGAGTAACCTATCTCTCACCTTGCCCCTCTGGCACAGCCCCAACTGGGATGGATCCTACTGCCAGGAGCTGGGTTACAGCTTTTCAAGGGGGGGAAAACAGCAGAAATGGCCTTTCTGTGCTCCAATTTCGGTATGACAGGCCCTTTTGTGCTCTATCCTGCTTGTTCTACCATCCCTAACCTTCAGGTAGGACTGATCCATGGACGAACCTTCTCTTTGATCAGAAATTGGTCTGTGGGATTCAGAAATACTTCAACATACCAGCAATGACAGAGAATAGTATAACAATCTGCCTCAGATTTCAGCCTAAAGAATGGAATATTAAAACAACAAAGTTCAAGTTAATACATGTCCCTATTGAATCCATACTTCCTCCTTTGCCAGAGACAAATTCTCTCCTAAAATTTTTGTCAGAGGTTCCTATGCCTGCTGTGAAACATTTGGCCCTATGCATGTACTTACAAAAGCTAAACATTTTGCCCATTCAAAATTTGTATATATCTATGTATCCATATTAAAACACTGTATGTATGACTTTCCGTAATTTGATTTTTGCTCAGTATTATTTTTCTATGCTAATAACACACAGATCTAATTCACTGCTTTAAAATGCTGCATTGTGCTGTATTCCATTTCACAATATGCCAGCTTAAAAATTAATTCAACTCCCAATGGATATTTGGGTTGCTTCTGATGATTTGCAGCAGCAACACAGCAGCCTTTCTCAGTCTTGTGCTACACATGTGAGGAGCAGAAATGTCATGTCAATGAAAATGTGTATCTTCACATTCACTGCCAGCTGCCAAGCTGCTTCTGAAGCAGCTCTACCAATTTACACACCCTGAAGTCCTGAGAATTAAAATTTCTGCAATTCTCACCAACAGTAGTTTTGTATTTTTGCCATTCTGGCAGGAGTGAGAATGGTGTCTTATTAATGTTTTATTTTGTGTTTCTCACTGACTTGGAAGGAAAGTTTTAACACTGTCAGCTATACATGTTGGAAGATCTCTCAATCTATAGCTTCTAATTTTTACTTCCTTTTTAAATGGATAAATATTACATGAAGATTATATAATTATTATTGAAGACACTTCAAAAAGTTCATTGAAGGTTAAATGAAAAGATAATTCTATTTTGGTGCAAAAAAATTGAAATACATGCATATGAGGTACCTTTAAAAAGTTCATGGTCTTATGAGAAAGTGACCTGCAACCCTATATTTGCAGCAGAACAATCTACAATAGCAAAGACATGGCAACTCAGATGCCTGTCAAAATAGGAATGAATAAGGAAATTGTGGAGAACGGAATACAGATAAGTGAAGACATATTACAGTATGAATCTCTACTCCCAAATAAAAGATAAACTCCTAATGAAATTGTTAAATATACCTTGACAATAACATGCTGGACTTCCTACCTTGGTCTATACCAAACAGAATGATGGACTTATGACTGTTGCTGAAGGACTATATACTATTACTGTTGTAATAATATAGGGGAAAACAGCAGGAGGCAGGAGGAATGGGGAGGGTGGAAGGGGAAACCCCTGAGCCATGACATCAATTTCAATTATATATATCAGTCATATAATATGCGTATTTCCATAAAATTTCAACAACTTAATAAATAATGATAGGAGACAAATGAGCTATCTCATGGGTATTGAGCACAGGGGCACTATCACATTATATTTAAAGGAAGGGGCTGAATAAATGAACTCTTGATTATTAGCATAAGGAAGTTTTGGTACATCTCCCCCTAACTACATTCCCCTTTCTCTCTCTCTTTGTTAAAGAAACTGCCAGTCTGAACTTGGCATGACAATCATTATTTTCTTCCCATTCTTTTCCTTTTGAGTAGCTGTATCTATGCGACGTATTTCTAAATGCTAAGTTCAATTATATGGTAAATATTTTGTGAGATTTGCCTCTCTCTGAGACTGCCTTATGTCAATGCATCCTGCTGTAGATGTTCACCTTTACAGAAGTGTCATGCAGAATTTTATACATATGTGTATGGTACGTTTTTTTTTCATTTATAGATAATATGCAAAATCTATGCTCACATTCTACACAGAATCCATACCACCATTAAGAACACTTGGGTTGTTTCCAGTTGGATGTTGCATGAACACAATGACCATTGCTACTTATCACCTTGGCCACCAAGTGCACTACATCCGAATATGAACCAAAAGGCAAGGCAGCTAAGAATACACATGGATATTTTAAAAGTAAACCAAACTAATTCCTGAAAGATTTCCCACCTACAGTGGGACAGTGTCTTTGTTGCTCTGTAACCCTGACAATCTCACACTAAGAATCACTATAACCACACTAAGCAGACTATAATCATGATACACATTGCTCCAGTTGCTGGTCATTCCATTTTCTTCATGTGTAAAATGCCTTGTCCTCATTTTCCTATTGGGCTATCTTTTGCTCATATGGAGTTTTCTTGGAGTTTTCTTATATGGGGCATATTAATTCTTTATTAATTATATATGATGGTAATGTCTTTTCCAAAATTCTGAGGAGTAGTAGAGATGGTGAGCTCAGGGGGATGGTTCTTACATACGGTGTGCCTGGAACTATTGTATATTTAATTGAAGATGTCAACTATGCAGTCAACAGAGAAATCTGGGAGTCACCCTATAGATGGGACTTAAACCTTGGGTCTGCCTGACACCTCCAAGAGAACACATACAGATGGGTAAGAGAAGGCTGTTGAGGACTGCATTCCTAGGCTGAACTGCCCTCTAATATTTTGTTATTTGTCCATGTGAAGTCATTGCTACAAACCTTTCAACATTTTCTCAAGGATCCCATCTATGGATGTCCACCAATCTCCCCCTTCTTGTTTTCCAATGTTGCTATGCTTCTGTAAAAATCATCTCAGCAGGAGATTTAATACAGAAAAGAAGTCACACATGACTCCAATTCGCTACCTTGGTTATTTTCTTCCACTACTGTTTCAGGTAATTATACATTGGTTATATTTTCACAATCTACTACACCCAGTGCATGGGACTCCACATTGGCAACTGAATCACAGCAAATTGATATTACTTAGCCATTTTTATTTCAGATCAACATATATTGATGTCTATTATGCATGATGGCACTTTAAATTTATATTAGAATATAGCATTAAAATAAAAGCCACTGAAAATAACAGAACACTGACACTTTATAACTTAACACTTGCCTTTGAAGATCCTTCCCAGGCCTCTGAAATCCATTTGATCTGAGCAGTTGAACACAACAACGTATTTCCCCAAACACCTTCCCATATCTTTGGTAGTTTCTGTTTTGCCTGTGCCGGCAGGTCCTGCTGGAGCACCACCCATGTTCATTCCCAAAGCTTGTGCTAGGGTGATGTAGCACCTGCAAGTGTTAGACAAAATGTGGAGAATGTGGGGTGACACATGTTATAGTAAAGCACCAGTAGAATACAATTTGACTGTAATGGGTCTGTTTATTCTAGAGTTCAAGCAGCTCACAAGAAAAGGATGAACAGACTAGACCAGGGAACTGGATATTTACTAAAAGTAACACAGTGAACCATAAAATTTCTTAGGACAAACTTCCAAATCCCTCATCTCTGATCTTCAGGTTTTCCTCCTTTGGTCAGTTGGCAGTAGAGTGCTGGTGACAGGTGCTTAACAATTGGCTCCCCGGGGGGGGAAAAATATACCTGGAATTCACGTCTGATAGTTTCTTTGGCATGAATATTTTCACAAAGCCTGATGACAAGTTACCCACACAATATCATGAAATTAGAAAACAATACATGGAATCGGCTTTCACAAGCCAATACAAGACCACTTCAGCACACCATCGCCAATAACTCGTTCTGTTTAATTCTTTCCAAGAAGAGTAAATAGTAATGCAATGAATCTCCTTATGTTCATGACTCAGCTTCTGGTATATCTGTTTTTGATCTAAGTAAAACAGAGTAATGCTTCCAGAGATATTAAATTTAATATATAAAAACCAAGAGAGGAGAAAACTGGTAAATCTGAGATATGGGGCATATAAGAAGCAGAGGTTGGCTAAATTAAGAGAAGGCTGAAGATGTAATTTGTTTCGTAATTTTATTTGAAGTGGACCTGTTTATAGTATTGACAGAACTAAATGTTCTTTAAGTCCATACTATAAACACTTATTGTCTTCTGCGCACAGCATGTGGAATCCACGGCTGTGGAACTCACATGTATAAAGATGAAAAGATTATTTCTTGCGTAGACTGGAAGGAACTATGAGGGGACATTACAATGACTGATTATTCAGACTTAGCCAAGAAACTTCACTTTTAGGTATCACTTTTCACATCTGAAGAACCAGGAGATTGAATTAGCTGATCTCCAAGGTACCTTTCTTTGCAATTCTAATGACTTCCTTGACAGCTATAAGAATATTTTTTCCAGTTTGCAATCTAAAATGCATTCTTAAATTACTTACAATAAAAATTCAAGCTTGCTTTTATTCTTTTATCTTTTTCTACTTCATAAAAATTTGATGTTCACACACACTTAAGAAATAGTTTCAGTTATTCTGTTATTAGACTGACTTTGATGAGCTAGCACAGACCCAACACAACATGATATGCTTTTGCTAATATTTCAAGTGTAATTTTAAAACAATTCCAAGCACATTATTTAATTACAATGCAACATAACACAAACTGGGCTTCCTACCTATCTGTTAATGGAGTGATAACAAGACGATCGGTGCATCCCAGAAATTCATTTTGGTAAATAAAATCAACATCTGTAATAGATACCACAGTTTGATCCAAATCTTCCTTAAAATAAAATCGACTCTGCTTTAGCCATTCAAAATCGGTAGCTGATTTGATATGCATTTTTACCTTAAAAACATGACATACAAAAAGGTCACATCTTGAATTGCAATTGCACAAAACACAAGCCTGCAGGGCAGTTTTGTTTATTTATTCATGAACTGATTCTACTTCACTTAACAAATATTTACTGAGTCTTTCTTGTGCTTGACACCTCTGTTGGGTGAACAAAGACAGACATTGCCTCTGTTTTCTGAATTTTACAGAAGAGAGCATGAGACAAACAGTGAAACAGGTAATTACAATAAAGTATATAAAGCAATACCAATGACATTCAAGGTTTATGAAAATATGTAACAGGAGGATGTGTCCTGTTCTACTGAACCCAAGGGAGCATTCAAACAAAGAGATATCCAAACTAAAACCCGGTTAAACAGTAGGAATTGGCCTGGGAAGCATCTGGGCAATCCAGACATCTAGCGAGAAGATGGAGTTGAGGCCATACAGGGCTTTGGGAAGGGGTTTGAGAATTATGCTAGATGGAAACCACTGAAGGAATAGAGCAGGGAAACACAGGATTATCTATGCATCTTTCTATATCAGCACTATAGCCAAGCCACCCATCCTTCCTGGCCATCTGCACCTAGCTGTGGAGAAAAAGGTACATCACCATGGACACAAGCCCTAGTACCTGGTCCATTAGAATAGATAGAAACCAGGTAAGTACTTTCAGGAACTCTATTCTACCATAACCATGTTCTCAGGAGCTTCATGACTTTCCACTGGTAAGCTTGGAGAAGCCTAATCATGCCCACATAGCAAAGTCATCTCTCCACACTTAAACTGGGTAGGCCCACACACAGGTCATTCAGGTGGTACTAAAAAATGGATCTCTGGCAATCAATCAATCTTCAGTCTTCAGATCTCCATTTGTCAAAGTTTGACACTCCTTGTTATTTAGAATATTTTACTTCTTTATTATTACTTGTTGCATCGATTAAGACCTTGCCCCATTTCCGGTTAAGGATTCCAACTTCCTACTTAAAGTACAGTTTGCATTCATCGTTTTAAACAGCTACTTTCAGGTAGTACAGCTAGGGACTGTAACATAGACCCACAGCCAAGGAGATGCTGACAGGAGCTACTTTCAACAATCCATTAAGATGGTAAGAAAGAATGGAGGAATAAGAAAAAACAAAAAGCTTTGAGTTATTGCATATAGTAGCATTGTTCTAAGCTTTACATATGGAAAAATAAAATGCCCACAGTCTGTCTGTAAGATCTCATTTAGGTTGAGATGCAAACTGACCACAAACTCAATGGTAATTAAGGCAAAAAGAAAATAGTTTCATTGTTTTCACAGCATATGGGATTTTTTTGTTTTAAATCCATTCTGTTGGGAAAGTAAAATTTTGCCTGACTCTTAATTTTTTTAAAAAAAAAAGATTTATTTATTTTTATTGGAAAGGCAGATTCACAGAGAAAAGGAGAGGCAGAGAGGAAGATCTTCCATCCGCTGGTTCATTTCCCAAGTGGCACTACAGCCAGAGCTGAGCTGATCCACAGCCAGAAACCAGAAACTTCCTCCAGGTCTCCCACAGAGGTGCAGGGTCCCAAGGTTTTGGATTGTCCTCAACTGCTTTTCCAGGCCAGAAGCAGGGAGCTGAATGGGAAATGGGGCCACAGGGACATGAACTGGCACCCACATGTGATCCCAGATGTGCAAGGTGAGGACTTTAGCCACTAGGCTATCGCACAGGACCCTTGACCTTCATTTTGAAATTTCCTCCCTGAACTTCAGAGTCAGAGATGTACAGACAACATCCACAGAAGCATGTTCACAGCAGATACAACCATGAATTCTATACTACTGTTCCTGAGGTGGACATCAGTGAAAGTGAAGGTAGAGAGGTAACTGCCACCCAGAGACAGCAAGTCTGTAGCTGGACAAAACAGCACGTCTAGTGTGCAGTCTCTAATGATCAGCTTGATGCAGAGAGAAGACCAACAGCAGTGTATCTCCAATGTCAAATGCAGAGGATTTTCACTCTTCAATCTTATTAACAAGTGCATTCTGATTTGGTAGGTCTGCAGGTTATGGAAGGGAAGCTGTGGATTCTGCTGTTTCAACAATCTCCCAGTCTAATTGGTCAGCAAATAATATTTTGACAAGTGAGAACCTGGGGCAGGTGTTTGGCACAATAGTTAAGATACCACTTGAGACAGCTGCATACCACATTGGAGTACCTGGCACAAGTCCTGGTTCCATTTCTAATCTAGCTTCCGGCCATTGTACATCCTGACAGGTGGCAGGTGTTATTGATCCCTGCCGCTAATGTGAGGGACCTAGGTTGAGATCCAAGTTGCTGGCTTTCAGCTTGGCTCTAGTTACTGAGGACATTTAGACAGTGAACCAACAGATGGAAGATATTCTTACCCTTCCCCCACTCTCTGCCATGTGTGTGCAGGCATACACACATGTCTCCCTTTCAATAAAACAAAAATAATTTTAAAAAAGGAAACTGAAAATCTTTAGTGTGAAGAATAGAGAAATAGAATGCATGTTACTTTGTTTCCATCAATCTTCACTAACTACAACATATCTGATCAAAACTTCTGATAAATTTTGAAATGGGTAGTTGTGATAAAATTCTTTGAAAAAGAGGCCTCAGGTTGCAAGAATTATGTCTCTATTGTGAAAACGGAATGCTTTAAGATACATCAAATCAGGTAGAATAAAAATAATAATCTTAAAAAAAAGACTGTCGAATGGTGGTATTTCAAACCTGCCTAGTGCCCCTGTTCCCTACCAGAGGACCCCTGCTTTGGGGGTGGAACTTGTTTGTGCTCAAGCCCATTGGTTGGAGCCCTATTTTCAAAGGGAAATCAAGTCACCCTCCTACTCCCACAGAACCCAGGAGGCCAAGACTGTTATTATTATTAATCAGACAGGCATAAGAGTTCCTTGAATTTTGATTTCATTTCATTTATATTCATTTTATTTATATACATTGACTTCATTTCATTTCTCAATCCACCCAACATAGCTCATGACCAATGTCACTTAAATTGTATTATGTCCCTGGGTATTTGGTTTAATGGGATAGTTTTTGTAGTTGGTTCATGTCACACCAGTTAGTTTCAGACTTTCAGAGAGCCACATGAACATATATGAGTGATTCCTCAAGCTAACACATATAGACATTTGTAGACATGCTATAGATGGAGACAACTGTGAAAAGGACCCAGCAGATGGAAAGTTCAAATAAGTTAGGCAATTACATAGAATCCTTAAGTGTTCATTACTCACGAGCACACCAAATTACTTTAAGAAAAAAGATACTTTACCAAGTCATCAAAAATATCTCTCTGATGTACATGGATGGTAATTAGAGTTTCAAATTTCACTCTATCAAACTTGCTTAGGTCATGCGTTGTTTGGCTAATGAGAGTATTTAGAATATCCAAAAATTTTTGATTGGTCACTTGCATGATTTTCCTGTCATCCTTTGCATTGTTTAAAGCTTCTTCTGAATCATGCGTCCACAACATTTGAATTCCCAGAAGCCCAACCTGCAAATTAGCACAACAAATATTTAAAGCACATCTGTAGCAGAATTTGGTGGTCACATAACCACATGAAGGTAGACAGGGTTCTACTCATCTCCAACCAAAAATCTAAAAGGTAAAAATAAAAAAAGGTGTGCAGTTCTACACTTTCAAAAAGGGAAAAACATTTATACCTATTAGCTGTTAATATTTAATTATTTCAATGTAGACAAATAATAATGACTACTACTTATTCTACTCTATGTGTCATCTTGGTCCATTTTGTTTTGCCACAACAAAACACCACAGAGTGGGTAATTTATAAAGAAACAATATTAATTTCTCACAACTGCAGAGGCTGGGAGGCCCCAGGTCAAGATGTCAGCATGTGGTGAGGGCCTTCACACTGTGATATAGTGTGCTGGCAAGTGGAAGGCCAAGACAGAGTCCAACTCCTTTTGACAACACTCTCACTCCTAACATCAATCTGTTCATGAAGATAGAGCCCAATGACCCAAGCTGCCTTTCCTGAGCTCTACTTCTCAACACTGTTGCACTGACAATTAGCTTTGCAGCATGTGAGTTTTGTGCAATAATCAAACCACGGCTGAAGTGTTTTGAAAGATGCTTAGGAAACCTTTTTATAGGGGGCCTCAAACTACCAGATACCTGCATGCAATGACTTTTCTTCCTCAAGAAAAGTAAATGGAATTAGTGAACCCTTCATCGTGTATTCTTAAATTATGTGTATACTTTTCTCTTACGCGGTGTTTTCCAAAGACCTCTTTGCTTCTTTTCAAAATAAAGTGTTGCGTATAGCCTTTCTTCATCTCTCACTCTTTGTATGATACACACTATTCATTAATTTCAAAAAGTTCATTAAAAATGAAGTGGAATGAACAGTTTGTTCCAACGCAAAAAGTTTTGAAATGCGTACATGCAAGGGATCTTCAAAATGCTGATAAACTGCATGATATTATAAAATTAGGCATACAATTCACATTTTTGCACCAACATTTACTTAATCTGTTGGCACCAAAACAAAAGTTATTTTACTTTTTCCATGCCCTTTGTTAAGCACCCTCATATAGGGTAGAGCTTTTTCAGGAGTGGGGGAAGACATCAGTTTAGCTGGTGGAGTTTTGCATTTTTTTTAACTTACCAAGTATTTTATAAAGCTTTATCCACAAAGGTTTTATTCTAATAAAAATTCTAAAGTTTTCCAGAAATACTATATATTTTAAAAATCACAATATTAAAATATCTTCTCTCGGGGCCAATGTAGTGATGCAACAGGATAATCCTCTGGCTGCTGGCAATGGCATCCCATATAGGCACCAGGTCATGTCCCAGCAGCTCTACTTCCCAATCCAGCTCCCTGCTTATGGCCTGGGAAAGCAGCAGATGATGGATGAGAGATCCAGAAGAAGCTTCTGCCTCCTGACCATTATGGCCACCTGGGAAGTGAACCAGCAAATAGAAGATCTCTCTCTCTCTCTGCCTCTGTAACTCTGATTTTCAAGTAAAATGTGTAAGTCTTTAGAAAGTATATCCTCTCTAATACAACTTGATTCTGTTCATATCTATAATTGTGTAGTTTGAATAGATAATTTCCAATCATTTCAGCTGTCTCCCCAGGTGTGCACTAACTCAGGACCACAAGTTCAAGGTGGGAGGAATAACAGAAGAGGAAATACAGTTTCAATAAGAGCTCCCTGTATTTTCCTGAGATAGCTCTTGCCTTCTATCCCCTGTGATCACTGACTCAGATCACAGATTATCTTTTCCTTCCATCTTGAATAAAAATTTAGTAAGTATTGCTCCTCGTTTTCTAATTTGGGCTTTAATAACACTTCACACTTGATTACAATGCACTACTGCGAGACACGGGACAGGAGAAGTGTTGATGAAAACACCTGCTCCAACTCTGGCCCTTCAAGGTCATCAGGATCTTCAAAAAGCTAGTTGAGTGGGAATGTTTTGTTGAATAGATTATGCCAATTTTTAACACGAGTAGAGGAAATTTAAAAAGCCACGTGCATTTTGTTTCAGAAAAATCTCTATATTATCTAAACATTAACACATACACAGATGCTCCTCAACTATGAGGGGATCATTTCCCAAAATTCTATCAAAGTGAAAAACACCACAAGTTAAAAATACACCAAATAATCCTAGAGTATTGAACAATACACCTTAATTAAGCCTCCCTCAATATACTCTGAACTCTTGTACTAGCCTTCAGTTGGGCAGGTTCATCTACTACAAAGTTTACCTCATAACAAAATGTTAAATATCTCATGTAATTTACTGAATATTGTACTGAGAGTGGAAAAACGGAAGTGTTGAGGAGATATACTTCCACACTCTGGTAAAGCCGAAAAATCCTCAGTTGAACCATCGGAAATCAGGAACTGTCAGTGCACACATGCAAACACACACACACACACATAGGAACTGTAATCGTTCATGGAGAATCCACATTATCTTTTAATGCCATTTTGAAGCCCCTCATATGCACATGCATTTGGGGGAAAAAATGTTCCGTTTGCATTTTCAGTCTCAGTGTATATTCTTAATAGTGGGAGAACAGGGGCACAATCTCTGACACGTGGAGCAGCCTCATCAGCAGGTGGTGAGAGCTGAGGTGAGGGGCAGATGGGGTGCCTCTTGGGTTCAAACCTGTAGCAGACCCCGCATCTTCAGGCTAGACACCTGCTCAACACCCTCCCTCTCATTGCATTATCACATATTCTTACCTGTGCTGGAAAGTGACTGAGAAAAGGTAGGAGTTGGAATCCTGAATCACTGATTTGATAGAATGCAGATCTAATTATATTATGTAAGGATGACATCTGCATTTTTAGCAAATCCAGAAGCCAGATTTCTACAGGACCTTTGGCCATAACAGAATTATCCAACTAAAAAAAAAATTACAAATATATTACAAACTTGATATCTTTATAAATGCCACACTTTTAAAACCCCAATGTAAAGCTAACACTTTACTATTGGAGACAAAAATCTTTAAAGTATAGGTTAAATCATCTAATCACTTAATACTACAGCTGAACTATAAAAATCATCTAGCATAAACTCTCAATATAGAGATGATAAAGTAAGTTTCAAGAAAGTTTAATGACTTTTCCAAACTAGTCTGTAACAAATCTGGGTCTACAGAATTACAGCCCGTTTCCCAACCCACATCTCCACCCAAGCCCATCTGCTTTATTCTTTCATAGAACTGTATTCTCCTAGGCCTAATCTCAATAGCCAATTTTAAGTGATATAAATTACAATAATTTTTTCTCCTTCTCTTGATATGACAGCCGTCATGCGATCATAGTCTTTTGGATGAAATGTCACTTCGTTTATGTTGTCAGACACTGCAGGGAGATGCGGCTATAAGGAACACAAATCAGAACAGCAACAAATGAGATATTTTTCAAAGCCTTCCTATAATTTACTTTATTGTCACACCAAAACATGGACTCTGGTTTGACTCTCAACTGACTTGGAGGCCCACTTTTCAAAATCCTGTTGTGCAGAGTAATTCTTCCAACTCCCGCATGGAGACTGGACATAAGGTCTTTACCTTCTTTCCTTCAGACTGAACTACCTGTCCCTGCCCTCCTCTCAGTTCAGCCTTCTCTCTTGGCTCCACCTCCACCTCTCACAGCTTTTACTACTCTCCCCTCCTCCTTTACCCCTACAACTCCCTGGAAAGCAACACGGAAGAAATTATCATTCATTTCCCAGACTCCCAAACCAGAAATAACCTTGGGGTGAAGGATGTAGTGCTCCCCTTACTCGTTCTATTCCTTTTTTGTTTGTTTGTTTGTTTGTTTGTTTGGGTTTTTTGTTTGTTTGTTTGTTTTAGAGATGATTGAAAGCACTAGAGGAAGATCTCAGGAAGAAAAGCAAATACAAGCTGCAGTGCCTACTTGGTTTAAGAATATTTCGAAAAATCAGGGCCCGGAGCGGTGGCGCAGTGGTTAAGATCCTCGCCTTGCACTCCCGGGATCCCATATGGGCGCCAGTTCTATCCCGGCAGCCCTGCTTCCCTTCCAGCTCCCTGCCTGTGGCCCGGGAAGGCAGTCCAGGACGGCCCAAGGCTTTGGGACCCTGCACCCACGTGGGAGACCCAGAAGAGGCTCCTGGCTTCAGACCGGCATAGTATTGGCCGTTGTGCTCACTTGGGGAGTGAACCATCGGATGGAAGATCTTCCTCTCTGTCTCTCCTCTCTGTATATCCACCTTTTCAATAAAAAAAAATAATAATAAAAATAAATCTTTATAAAAAAAGAAGATTTCGAAAAATAGATCCATAATGATGAATTTCATTTAGAGAGCACATTCTGAGAGCCAGACACTGTGCTACATGCTACATCACAGAACCCTACCAACCATCCTATGAAGTAAGAACCATTAAGATGCCAACTTTTAGGACCAGTGCTGTGGCAGAGGAAGCTAAGACTTCACTAACACCACTAGCACCTGAAATGGGCTCCGGTTCTAGTTCTAACTATTCCACTTCTGATCCAGCTTCCTACTTATGGCCTGGGAAAGGATGGCCCAAATCCTTGGACCCCTGCCTCCAAGAAGAAGACCTGAAGGTCTAAGTTGGCTCAGCTGCAGCTGTTGTGGAAATTTGGGGAGTGAACCAGTGGATGGAAGATCTATTTTTCTGAGTCTCCTCCTTTCCCCCTAACTCTGCCTGCCAAATAAAAATGAAATCATTAAGAAAAGATGCACATGTTTGCAGAGGTCATACAGCTAGTGAGCAGCTCACTGTGTAATTCTTGCTCACCAACATGACTGAGTGTGTCAAGCACTGAATACACACAAAAAACTTACAGTCAATATAATTTTTAATACTCCTCATTCCAGCTTACACTTTCAAGATGTTAACTTTATGTTTATTCTTGATTATGTATACCATGGGGAAAAAGGGAGTTTAGGTCACAGGTAGTTAGATTTTACCTGAATGGTGTGGGAATCACTGGCTTGGCCAAGAATTTCCAAGAGAACTGGATCAGATACAAAGAAGAATCTTGGAAAGAGCAATCGCTTCTTCTCCAAATACCTTAAAATAAAGTTAACAGCTTATTATTCAAAGGAGTTTTGTGTGTGTTTGTGATTATCTGACATTTTTTAAATTTAAGACAAGCCACTAACATCATCCATAAGACCATAACAAATACACATAGTGTTTCCTGTTGGCCTCTGGAATGTCTCATGAAAGCAGAGGCCATGCTACACCCAGAATGGCACTGGGGAAAACAGGAAACTCAGAGCTCAACTAACATATCAACTATTAGTCTCTTCTTTCTGAGAGTATAGGAAAACTTGCAGCTTAAAACCCAAGATGAACACAAATCATTTACCTCCAAACTTGACATTCTGAGAGTGAAATCGGGGATAACTAACCATCAATCCACGACACAGGCATGAATTTCGACAAACCAGATAAACTATCCCTCTATTTCAAATGATGTTGAAAGTTAGCTTCCTTGTAAATACATTACCCATGAATTTGTCTGTCTGGTTAATTGTTTTCTTAGGATACAGCTCTACTCCATGCCTGTAGTGGGTTGAATGGTAGCCGCTAAAATGTTAAGTCTACATCCCGTTCACAGGAATCTGGAAAACAGGTCTTATTTAGAAAAGAGCTCTTTGCATATATAAAGTTAAGGATTTTAAGAAGAGGTTATACTAGAATGTTCAGATGAGCCTTAAATCCAATGACAAATGTCATGAAACACACCAGGAAGAGGAGAAGGTGCAATGAAGGCGGGGACATTGGAGTTAATGTAGCCCATGAGCCAAGGACGTTGGAGGCCCCTAGAAGCTGGAAAATGCAAGAAACGAATCTTACATAAAGCCTTAAGAGAGAGCTGATACCCTGATTCCAGACTTTTGCATTCCTTTTTTTTTTTTTTTGGATGTATTTATTTGAGAAACCAAATGAGACAGAGGAAGAAACAGACAGAAAGAGGTGCATTAGCAGAAACTGGATCAGAAGTAGAGCAGCTGAAACTCGAATTAGTACTCCAATGTGAGATGTTGGACTACAAGCAGTGCGTTACATCACTGTACCACAGTGTCGGCCCGATTCCAGAGGTCTTGTCTGCTTGATTTGTAGTCACCTGCTACAGCAAACCCTATGAAACTGAAGGGATGCCTTTTTTCACCCGTCCTCAGACTAGAGACATTTTTCTTCCAAACAAAAATTAAATTTACCTAAAACGTTGCTTTTTTATTTCCCACATCAACCATCACTACAAAACTAGCAGTCAAGTCAAATAGGAATGTGCTTGGGATAAAACACCTCCACATATATAAAATGAGTAGTATTTAAAAATGAAGCTCACCCTGTGAGTGACTTCTGACATACTTCCAATTGTTCATGCAAGTGAGGCAAAAGCTGTCCCATGGTTTCATCCCCAACACAGCAACTAATCACATTGGGATTCTCGTGAGCTCGCTGCATTATTTTTATCCATGACTTGTCAATATTCTGAAAACGTTTGGCTTCCTGCAAACAAATCCGTCGTCAGTCAAGATTAGCATTTGGATAAATGAAAAAAAAAAAAACAAGTTTTCATTTCGGAATGTATTATGGTTTTTGAAATCAGCTTCTGTTAGTCTCAAGCTACATCATTTAAACAATTTTCCTCATCTGAATTAATTTTGAACAACAAAAACCCGAAGTTACAAAACTGCTTATTAAGATACTGCTCTATCACAATGGGGTGTATCACTTATTTGTTTCCTTGCATTTAATACATTTTTCAAAATGCCACATGATTAATTTGCAGAGCTATCAACTAAAGTTCAAATCTGGTCTTTCAGCACCCCAGGTGTTTTGGTTTGATGAGCAAACTGAAGAAGCATGAAAATAATTTGATCTCAAGACCCTTGGGATAATTAAAGCTCAACAGAACCCCAGGAAAAGAAGAAAAGAGTAAAACATAAAATCAAGCTTCATTTACACTGTTATAAATTTTTTTTTTTTCTTTTTACCATGGAGTCTTAAGTTTTGCATTCAACTGCAAAAATGCCTCTTGAAAAGGGCCTAACAATGACAGTATTTAAAAAGTATTTTCTGCTTGAAAAACAAAAATGATAGATTTCAGTTTTATATTTTAAAAAAAAGGTTTTGGGGCTAGTGTAATGGCTTAATCCCTCTCCTCTATTCAAATGTGGTCAGATTCCCATATGAATTGGGATTGTAGTTGATATCCCAGCTGCTCTACTTTCAATCCAGCTTTCTGCTTGTGGCTTGGAAAACAGTGGATGACAGCCCAAGTCTTTGGGACTCTTCACCCTCCTGGGAGACTCAGAACTTCCTGACTCCTGATTTAGAATCTGCTTAGTTGGGAGTGCTGTAGCCACTTGAGCAGTGAACCAGCAGATGCAAGATCTTTCTCGCTGTCTCTCCTCTCTGTAAATCTGCCTTTCCATTGAAAAAAAAAAATCTTTTAAAAAAATACTTATGTTGCAAAGGGAGACCAGCCATATACAAAATCCTTTCATCTTTAATTTTTAAACTATGAAGACCTTATTTGTAGATACTGAAATTTAGAAAGAGTAGGCTTATTTTAAAAGAAAGGTTACCTTCACAGACAAAAATTATCTGGTTTGGGCATGTATTTAAAAGACCTCTAGAGACTTGTTTTAAAGGTTTGATTCCAGGCTTCTCAGCAACAACATGTTTCTCATTTGTTAGTGGCAGACTTACAAACGGCTCATTTGTGCTTACAGAATACAGATTAATTTTAATGCTATCCTCAGAGTAATATTATAAGGTTAACTCTTGGAAGAGAGGAGTATTATAATTTAATAGTACTAAATTTGGAATGTACATCATATCCTGAAATCTCGAAATTATTCAGTCTAAAACTGTGAGATATTTCTTTCTGCTAATATAAATCAGAGGTCAGTACTTTTTTTTTTTAACTTTTTGGAAAGGGCCAAACAAACCATCATTATTCCAGTCTTTGTGAACCATGCAGTCTCTGTCGAAGCTACTTGGCTCTGCTGTATGTCATTACAGCAGCCAGACAATACAGGAGGGAATTCTTAAATAAAAAAAAAAAATCAGTCTTCAACTTCAAATAAATATATCTTTGAATCCCATTTTCCATTAGCTTTTTGAAATACCTTTATATAAATAAGTGCCGGTATTCAATAAAACTTTATATACAAAAACAACTCATTAGGCCATAATTTTGCCAACCCTTGGCCACAGTCAAGATTTTGACATGTGTCCTTTTTTTTCAGGTTTATTTATTTTTATTTGAAAATCAGATTTTATAGAGAGAAGGAGAGAATTCTCCTTCTATCCACTGGTTTATTCTTCAAATGGCTGCAATAACCAGAGCTAGCCAGGAGTGAGGAGGCTCCTCCAGGTCTCCCATGCAGGCACAGGGTCCCAAGGACTTCGGACATACTCTATTGCTTTCTCAAGCCACAAGCAGAGAGCCAGATCAGAAATGAGGCAGCTGGGACAAGAACTGGTGCCCACAGCGATGCTGGCACTACAGGGTAGAGGATCAGCCTGCTATACCACAGGTCCCAACACATGTCTTTGTGAAGACTTTCGCAGGGACATACAAAGATACTCAAAGGTTCACAGCAAAAACAAAGGTATGAATTTATCTGGATACAAATACATAGAGGGAGCCCGGTGCAGTAGCCTAGTGGCTAAAGGCTCGCCTTGCACGTGCTGGGATCCCATATGGGTGTCAGTTCATGTCCAAGCAATCCCACTTCCCATCCAGCTCTCTGTTGGTGGCCTGGGAAAGCAGCCAAGAATGGCTCAAAGCATTGGGATCCTGCACCTGCATGAGAGACCCAGAAGAAGCTCTTGGCTCCTGGCTTTGGATCAGCTCAGCTTCAGTAGTTGTGGTCACTTGAGGAGTGAATCATCAGACAGAAGATCCTCCTGTCTGTCTCTCCTCCTCTGTGTATATCCACCTTTCCCATAAAAATAAATAAATCTTTAAAATATGCATATATATTAAATATCATTATATCATACTATGTAAATTACTATATACTCTTTTCTACAATAAAAAAAAACATAGGAAGAAATAATAAGGACTCTTAGAGTACTAGTAATATGTTGCTCTTAATGTTGGTGGTGAGTGTGTTCAGAGGACCAAAAACTTAGATGCATTACTTGGTATGTATACTATATTTCAATAAAATCTTAAAAAATATTAAAGTAATTTTCTGAAATTACTGTGCATGGTTTTCAAAAATAAATTTACCAAAATAAACTCCTATTTTTTATAATTTATTTTTATTAGAAAGGCAAATTTACAGAGAGAAGGAAAGATAGAGAAAAGATCTTCCATCTACTGTTTCATTCCCCAAATAACTGCAATGCCCAGAGAGTACCTATATGGGATGCTGGCACTTTGCAGGCTAAGGATTAGCCAACTGAACCATCACACCAGCCCCGAAACTCATACTTTTAATTCCACCTTATCATTAACTTTTTGAAGTAATTTTCTATAGGCAACACATATAAAGTTATTTTACCAGCAATTATAATAACCATTTTTACCTGAGGCAGCTGTTTGGCTATATCTCCCCCTACAAAGACAGCTTCAAGATAAACCCAGAGGTTCTGTACAATGAGCCACTCTTCAATGATATCTGAGGAAGTAGACAATTTATATACCCAATTCTGGATATTTTTTTTAAATGGAGCATTATATCTAAAAGTGAACAGAAAATACTTCAAGTCAGATTCAGAAAACAGGATGGCTTAACAGTCAATTCCAGGAAAAACTTTCCTTTGAGAATGAACATTGTGTCTTCACAGACAAATCTCTCAATATAATAACCTCTGATGACATCTGAAATGAATAAAACCAATATATATAGTGGTGTCACTTGTGTTGACCCAAGAATAAGGAAAATCAGCCAAGTTTCATGGCATGGAGGCCCAGGAATGGATCTGTGTTGGCTACTTTTAGGAGTTAAAACAAGGAAGATTATTTTTCAAGTCTTTCTGTGAATAAAATCCAAATGGGGACTACTTGCAAGAACATAGTCAGTGAAACTATTGGAGCTAGAGAAATAAATCACAGCCCAGGGATTTTCCTTTTACAAATGAAAAGTCTTGAAGTTTCATCCACCAAAAGATAGATCATTTCTTAAGGAACAAGGCAAATCAAGTTTTCGAAGATCAGGAGAGGGTTAAATATCTCTGGGTTCACCGAGCACAAGATCATTACAAAGCCAGAGTCCAGCTTGTGTTCTGATGGCCACTAAGCTGCATGTTCTCCTCGCTCACAGAGGGCAGATTCCCCCAAGCACTGAAGCTCTACTGAGCCTGCAGTGTGGGAGAGCTCCCTAATTGTTACTCCCAAACAGCACAGCTTATTTTCTGTTCCCTACGTCTGGCAGAAGTGTTGTTGAGAATCCAAGCTGTCTAGAAAACTGAGCACAGTAAAGGACAAAAGACAGAGTGGGTTCCAAGCAGGACATGATGGAAAGCTACTGCAATTAGAACAAGAAGCTGACTCTTGTGCCAATGGTAAGCAGTTTTGGTGTGGTGTTGTGGCATTTCTAGCTAAATGGCTCTTGTTGGCAAGCATCTTCAAATGTTTTCTTTTATCCAGGACAGACTGACTTAAAGATGCTCACATTGAAAATGGGGTGTTTCTGGGTATAGTGCAGGGCCTAAGTGCAACCCTTTCCTTCTCTGGAAGTCTGTGTTATACATGGAGTTAGGAACCAAGTAGAAACAAAGTTGTTGTGGCTGTTTAGACTTCAAGAGGCATTGTTTTCTAACACTTAATTTATACTGTCCCTCTGGCCACTGGTTTAGAGCTAAAAGGCAATCAATATTCCAAAAACAAAGCAGGTATTTAGCCTAGAGGTTAGGATGCTGTCTGAGATATCTATGTTCCATATCAGAATAACTGGGCTTGAGTCCCAACTACAGTCCCAATTCCGTCCTTCTGAGAGTGCACACCATTGAAAGGCAGCAGGTGACAGCTCATGTACTTCCAGCCCTGCTACCCATGTGGGAAGCTCCAACTCAGTTTCTGGTTCCTGGCTTTGCCCTGACCCAACCTTGATTTATTTGGGGAGTGATGCAGCAGGTAGGAACTCTTTCTGCCTTTGTCTTTATGTCTCTTTCTGACTCTGTTTTTAAACTAAATAAGTACATTTCTAAAATTATGTTTAAATGTGCCAAAAACATCTTCACAATCAAGATAGGAAGCCTTCATATAATCCCATGAAATCAGAAATTCACCAGGAAAGTTTTACAATCCAGTCCTATCTAGAATCAAATCTTACCCATGGAGCCATATCATTTCCTTCTAAATCACATCAAGGTCCTGGAGGCTCAGTAGACACTATTCACTACAAAGTTAAGTCTCTGGTTCTGGAAAGGATGTCCAGATCCACTTGGTACTGTAAATATCTCTAGAAGGAGAATATCCCACAATGTGACAAATTCTTATGCATTCTTACATCTTTGCCTGCAGGGCCTCAACATTGAGTTTATAATCTGGTTACATCCAGGCAGGCAGAAAATTAAGAAAGCAGAGGATGCAACTCAATAAAGGCAACTCAAAGTTCCTTGGGATGGAAGCTTTACAGATTTGTACATTATCCAAATACAAAGCTGCCACTGGGGCCTGAGTTCATGTAAGACATCACTGTTCAACCAGTGATCCCAACCTCAAGAATGGACAAAAAAACTCCATGTTCTCTGGGCACTGATCCATGTACCTGATGGGGTTGGGACATATTTCTTATGTGTATCAGCGTAACAAACAGAGTAAAGAATTATGCATTGCTAATTCCCATACCAAAGACCTTAACTATCTTAAGTCCCATTGCAACTTTCTAAAGTCAGGAACACCTTTAAGCTGGATCAACATGCTGATTCACTGAAACCACACTGCAAGGCTCTCATCTCTGAGCCACTAATAATTACTGTTTTCTTGTGTGGCCAGCAAATTTTCACTGAGGCACTGAGTGAACGTGTGAACAGGGTTAACCAAGGAAGTCAATGACAACAAATCAGAGAAACAACAAAAGATGAACAAAGAGATCATTATATCCGTGGAAGTCAATATTCAGAGATTAAGTGCCAATTTGGGAGAAGTTTGTCTGAAAAGACAGGGTAGGTGAGAAAAGCTCCACTAAAGGAGAGAGGAGGCCAACTACACAAGGAATGGAATTCTTACAAAGATGGCCAGGAGCCAGCAGTTTAGCAGAATATTACATGATGTCAGAGCTGTAAAATTGGATTTCTCCCTTGTACTTCACAACCTTAAATTCCAAAGTATAACATTACCTGTTGTTTAGTAAGGAACCTAAGACCATTAAACTATCCTCCATCAAAGTGATGATTTCTCCTGATTCGGTTCCTTTGAGCAGAAGCTCTCCTTTTCCCTTGAATGCTGCAAAGCTCAAGTTTTGGTTGGTCCAGTTTTCAACCACCTGAGCCAGCTTGGCTTCAATATCCTTCTCCTTAATAGCAGATATGCAAATATCCTTCAGAGAAAAACCAAAGAATAAGGTCATGGCATTTTTTAAAGACCATTATAAAAATCACAGGATATGTTGTTGGAAGGCATGTAACAGTCATCAATTCATGTCATCACCATAAAGCCTCAAAAACAAAAAAACAGATTCAAGAACACTGTGTTGCAGGTTCACACCAGAACCTTGTGACTGGTCATTTTTCTGCTTCACATTCACGAGGTAACAAAATTGAAATCCTCGTCTTTATTTTTAATTGGCATTTTTTGGCTAAAATAGAGATAATCACAGCTGCCCCATCGAACCCAAAGGTTAGTTATAGGAATCAAATGAGAATATATGCAAGAGTCCTACAAAACTTTTCAAGGAATATCACTAAATACCTGCCTGCCCCTAGTAGGAACATCTCATTTGTTTAAACCTCAACTCGTTTTTCTTGTGGGCTTTCCTTATATCGTGAGAATCTTAGGAAGTCTCACAAGGGAAAATGAAAGCCACGTATTCTCCCCTGCCAAACCTCAGCTTCTTTTCGTGCACACCAATCATAATATCACCACGAGTCATAGTAATAAGTTGTAAAGGTTGGGAATGATAGAGATCATCTCAAATTTGCAGAACGTGTTATAGAGAGCAGCCAGAACACTCTAACAAACACATCTGCTTGTATACTCCTTGGGAAGAAAAAGGAGGTGTTCCTTCCGGGACCAACAATAAGGTCTAATTCTCTTGCGTACCTCAATGTCGTCTTTGTTTTTAAGAAGCGGTGCTTCCATGATATTTCTAAGACAGAAAGAATCCGATTCCACGTCAAACGGGGTTCCAGTTAATTCAGAGATGCGATCCCAGTGCCTCTGCTTCATTGCCTTGTTGGTCATCATCTCCAGCAGAGGGCAGGACTCACTGAAGTCATCAATTCTTTTCTTGAGATCCAAGAAGGCTTGCCAATCCTTAAGTCCTTTGGGAAGTTTACGACATCTTTCAGAAAGAAACAAACAAAAAAATTTTACCTATTTCTTTTAAGATTTTACATCCGTAAACCAACATTAACGAGGGCTAAATTAGTTTGTGAAATACTTGTAGGACCCTAAGGAAAGCAGGCGCTATAAACAGATAAGTTAATTCAATCGAAACTCACCTGTTTTGAAATTCCTGCAGTTCTGCATTAATTTTTTCAATGTCTACATCTCCCCAAAGTATTTCATAATAACCACTAATACTGCCCATTACGGTGTCATACAGACCGTAGAGCTTCTGCAGCAAGTTTAATTCCTTTCTGGGAAACAAAAGAATTAGGTCACACACAATGTATGTTTTTAAAATATACTCCTCTATTGCTGGTCAGAAAGTATTCATCCAATGACTTATTTCATGCATTATGTGAAGTATGTCTTACAGACACCAAAATGCATATAACTATATCAGTTTCCAATATAAAGATTTTGCTAGCATTTTATCAATAAATTCAATTTTACAGTTCATATCTATATATTCATATATATGTACACCAAATCATAATTTGATAGTAAAAATGGCTATATGAATTTGTAAATAGAAAATATAAAACTTTTTACAAATCTAAGACACAAACTACAGTCTAGGTTATCTCATTTTCCCAATTCTTAATTCATTTTGGTTTTTGTCATTCTAGGGACTATTTGATAATTATCCAATGACTAGTTGCAATTATGCTAAAAATGATTAAAATAGTAATAATATAAGTATAATGATTTTTTTTACTATTGCAAAATTCTTCACAAAGGATCTTTAAGCTTGTGAAAATGCACTTAAGGAAAAATATGAATTTAGACTTTCTTGAACCAACATAAATTTTTTTTTAAGATTTATTTATTTGAAAGCCATCTTTACAAAAAGACAGACATACACAGAGAGATCACCCATTTGCTGGCACACTCTCCAAATAGTCACAACAGCCAGGATGGGCCAGACCAAAGCCAGGAACTTCATTATGGTCTCCCAAATGGGTGCCCAGACCTATGCTATTGGGTCATCTTCAGTTATTTTCCTATGTGCATCCACAGATTAAATGGTTAAAATATTCTCTTCAGGAACCATCATGTTGATCCTACCATGAAATTCTCCATCTGAAGGTAGTCTACATGTTAATTTCTAAAATCAAAACCCTAATAAATGAATATCGCCACAGTCCTAATGTTGCTTTTGAGAAGTTACATCAAGAAGTCTCTTAAAACATACTTGTTTAAATCCTAAATCTTTTTTAAAAAATAGATTAGCCATCAATCTCAAATTAATTGTAAGTTTATTCAAGGAAGAAGAACATATTAGCATAATTGCAGTAAGAATGGAAGGGGCAAGGCCAGTGTTGCAACACAGTGAATGAAGCCATTACTTGCACTGCTGGCAGATAGTATCTGAGTGCTGGTTCCACTTCCCATCCAGCTTCTTGCTAATGCACCTGGGAATGTAGCAGAAGATGGTCCTAGTGCATGGTCCCCTGCGATTAGGTAGGAAATTAGGATGTGTTCCTGACTCCTAGGTTTGTCCTGTCCCAGATCAGGCTGTTACAGCCATTGAAGAGTAGGCCAGCAGATAAAGGATCTCATTCTCTATATTTCCCTCTCTCTGTGAGGCTCTGTTTTTCAAATAAGTAAGTAAATAATCTTTTGAAAGAGAAGGGAAACTAGTACAACTATTCCTCTAAATAAATGTTATCCAAAATGCTAATGTTTTTGTACAATCACAGATACTATTCAAAACTGAGGAATAAAAAAGTAAAGCACAGGCTAAAATAAAGCCATGTATTTTTGTCATGTATTTTCTACATTCCTAGAACATTTCTTTTATATTTAGAGACTGTGGGTGCAATTGATGAGAAAGCACAATTAAAGGGGAATATTTAGGAATGTTCCAAACTAGGTTCTTCTTTTGTATGACAAAGAATTTGATGGTGACATCATTTTTCTACTGGACTGTATTTCATTATTTGCATGTAACAATCATACAATTTTTAAACTTACCTAGTTTTATGCAAAATCTCATAGTCAGTCACAGGCAATCCAAAAAGTTGTTCACCAGATGAATATGTAACAAATTTCCTCCACAGATCATCAAAGTTGGCCTATAACAAAAAAAATTTTGAGTTGTACTAAAATATGACCCATTTGATTCCCATAAAGTAAAAAGTAACATAACCAGGATAAAAGGCTGCGGGATATTTAATAATATCTATGAAATAATGACTTGTGAAGCAAATTTATACCGATACCAAGTTACCACAGGAAAAGTCAAGCATTTAGGAAAGTTAGCTTTCTAGCATTCTAAAAGTAACTGTTTCATATAAAATTATTTCTTTAATAAACTAAGTCATCTCCAGAGCTTATAAATTTCACGTTCCCACACATGCATCTGAAAGTAATTAAACTGTATATTAAAGACCTTAAATTTAGGCCTTTTCACTAATTTGGACTGACCATCTTGCTCTTCTACAATGATCAAATGGGTGAACTCTTAGTATAATTCATTCAATCTTGTTTTCTCTGCATGCAGTAATGAGTCTATGAAGTGAAAGATTCAATTTTAACACCATTCAAAATCATTCTAGCAAGTCAAACTGGCACATGTCTCACAATTTTTTTCCTTTAAAATTGGAGTGTGAGTATCCTACATTTGGAATGCCACACATTCACAGTATTCAAAACACAAACCGAAGTAGAGATAACGTGACCGTGACAAAGACAATGTTGTTGCTTTACCCAAAGGTTCATGTCTTAGGATTTTAGCTTCCTCTCTGTCTCCTCACTCCTGGGTCTCCACACAAGTGCAAATTCTGCCTCACATGCTTCTTCCCTCTTCCCTTGGCTAGTTCTATTCAAGTTCTCAAGGTGCAGCTTCCTCCAGGAGGACTTCTCTGCCCCAAGAGCCCCGTTTGAGTTGGAAGCCCCTTGCACTGGTTTCCTACCTAAAACATAGTCTTCACTACATTGCTCTGGAATTACTGCTCTCAACATCAGTCTCCTTACTAGATTATAACAGTTTCCAATGAAGAACTATTTGTTCATCAAATTCCTATTGACCAAGCCACAGAGTAGACATTTGATACGTATTTTTTTTTTTTGATTGAGGAGAATACAGGTAAGATAGAGGGCATAACAAGAACCACACACGTTCTTCAGCCACTGTGGAAAACAGGAAAAAGAACAGGAACAAAGAACTAAAATGCCTCCTGCTCCACAGAGCCTTATTTACACAGAAATCCGTGAATTTGCAAAACATCAGTACAAATAGGTGTGTGCTTTTTCTTGAATCCCAAAGGATAAGATAGTTTCCAAATAGAAAAAAGATGATGCCTGGCCAGCTCCAGTGTGCATTATATGATCTGAGACAGCACAAAGGAAAGTGAAGTTATACTATTAGATACAAAGGAAGAAAAAACAATGGATCATAAGTGAAGCCATTTGCCAATATTCAACATCTTGCTCTGATTAGTTTTATCGTACTGTGAATTTTCATTACTTGGCAAATGAGACACTTAGAACTAAAATAAGGTATATGAACACTGAAGTTGGAAGTCAGATATTTTCCTCTAAAAATACAGAGATATTACATGAAGAAGAACAAGGAGAGACCATAAAGAAGTAATCCATTGTATCATATGGCCGAAAGGAAAATAATCTGCATATATTTTTCTTTTAGAAGATAAACCCTAAACTTTTCCCTAAAATCATTTTTAAAATAATCCCAAATTGTGGCTTTACCTGAAATATCTGCAGCCTGTTGCTAGCTTCTTGAGGTGGTATATTTGGAACCATGGGTCCTTCCTGTAAGAAATAATATAATCTCCATTTTCATTCTTGTTTTAAATTTATTTATTTGAAAGAAAGGGAGGAGAGAGAGAGAGAGAATATCTTGTGCACAACACAGTAGCCTAACAGCTAAATCCTCACATTGCATGCATCAGGATCTCACATGGGCACCAGTTCATGCCCCAGCTGCTCCACTTCCCATCCAGCTCCCTGCTTGTGGCCTGGGAAAGTAGTAGAGGACAGCCCAAATACTTGGGACCCTGCACCCACATGGGAGACCCAGAGAAGGCTCCTGGCTTCCAGCTTTAGAACAGCTCAGATCCAGTGGTTGAGGCCATTTGCGGAGTGAACCAGCAAATGGAAAATCTTTCTCTCTCTTTCCTCTCTGTAAATCTCACTTTCCAAGAAAAATAAATAAATCTGAAAGAAAAACAAAGGAAGGAGGGGAGGGAAGGAGGAAGGAAGGAAGGGGGGGAGAGAGAGAAAGAAAGAAA
This sequence comes from Ochotona curzoniae, assembly GCF_017591425.1. Taxonomy (NCBI): domain Eukaryota; kingdom Metazoa; phylum Chordata; class Mammalia; order Lagomorpha; family Ochotonidae; genus Ochotona; species Ochotona curzoniae. The sequence continues at coordinate 4,612,807 of NW_024466004.1, read as the reverse complement.
GAAAGAAACAAACAAACAAACAAACAAACAAACAAAGAAACAAAGAAAGAAAGACAAACTAGTACCTGCCAATTTGACCCCAAATGCTTGGAACAGGCAGACCTGAGCCAGATCAAAATCAAGAGCACGGAATTCCAGCCAAGGCTCCCACATGGGTGGCAGGCCCCCAAAATTTGAGTTGCCTGCCAGGGTGCACATAATCAGGAAGCTAGAATCTAGAAGCAATATTAAGATTCAGTCATGCACTCCAACATGGGATGCATGGATCTCAAGCACCTGCCTAACCTTCCACACTATAATACCTCTCTCTACATTTTCATTCTAAATCAAATGTAACTTTGGATTTACCTGTTACTTGCTTTTTTAAAAAATAAGCATTGTTTTTAATTTAAATGGTCAATTCTTGCCCTGTACTTGAAGCTTTCATTTTTTAAAAAATGTTTCTTATTGTTTTATGATACAGTTCCATAGGCTCTGGAATTTCCCATCTTCCTTCCCAAGTTCTCTCACTCCCCTCTTGATTTTGACTCTATTATTATACTGTCTGGTCCTTCATGAACAGTCGTAAGTCCATCAGGCTGTCACTGAAGTGTTTCTCGACATTGTATGTCAGGAACCATGTACTAGAGCCACATTGAAGCCATGTCAGGAGCCATGTACTAGAGCCACACTGAAGCCATTTTAAATATAGAACTATGGGCCGGTGGAAAAACCCCGGCTGGCTAGATGCTTGGGAAAGAAGTTATGAAACTAATCACACGCTTAGCTTCAATTGTTTCTAGCAACTGTTTCAGAATGTGATTTATGCCGTACCTGATTACCTATGCTATTGTCGATATGCTGGTTACTATTGTTGATATGGTGGCTGCTCAATAACAATCGGTCTTGAGACCATGGCTTGTGTCCCAGTTTCTCCTTTCCTCCCTGAACCTTAGTTACTGAAGAATATAAAAATCCTCAATTGAAATCAATAAACTGACAGCTTGATCAGACATCCTGTCTTGCTGTCCATTCTTCATGTCTCTCGTCCCCCATTCTCTCCTAGGTTGGTCTCGACCCCCACTGACTGTCCTTCTAGACGGGACAATTGTAGGCATGAACAATGTCGGAAAGTCCAGCATCCTACTATCAGGACATTTTCAACTGTTTCGCTAGGAGTCCATCTTCGATCTGGATACCTGGAGACATACTGTACTATGTCACCACACCTGAGCATGTCAGTCTATGCTATACCTCCATTATACATCCCCTTAAATAGAGCCAGTGAACACAGTTCACAACAATGAAAAAAATCAGTAAATTTTCATCAACATGAAGTTAAGGAACATGCTACAAAAATACCAATGCATCACCAGAGTGATGAAAAAAGAAAAAAAATTCTTCTTGCAGAAATTGATGCTACTGCATGATCCATGTGGTGCTGAAGAAATTACAATAAAAACCAGAACATCATTACCCATGAGATGTATCAAAAACAGTGTTGAAAGGGACATTCACAATCCCAGGTGCTTACGAGTAATCAAAATGTCTTCTATGGATGATTGATTAATGAATCACAAGAACTTATTGAAAAAGATACAAATGACTAGGAAGTGTGAAAAGGTAAAATTCACAGCAGAAATAATTAAATTTGACACCAAACAATTGCAAATTGAAACAAACAAGAGCCATTCCCTGAAAAGATGAGCAAAACAACCCCTTGGCCATATTAGCATTGAGCATCACCAGGGGACAACCTCTTAAAATCAGAGATGAAAAGAAATGGTTCCAATTTTTTGCTCTGTATGTGGATCATGATCTTGGCATGGTCAGTAATAGGGACTGTAACTTTTTGCTGTCCAGGTATATTTAGAATTTTCATGCGGGGGTCTATCTTCATTTTTTAGTAGATACATCTTCTGATTATTTTCCTTGATTCCTGCTAATCTGATCTTTATTACCTCCTTTGCTTGTGGGGTTACATGTGTGTGCTTGTTCTCTTTTTTGTTGTTGTTATTTTTGATGGAAGGTGTCTTACATTAGAGCAAATATATGACATCTGTCCTTTTGAAATTGACACATTTCATTTAGCGTAATGATCTCTAGTTGGGCCCATTAGGCTGCAAGCTATATAATTTCATTCTTTGTAATAGCTGACTAATATTCCATACAGTAGGAGACCCACACTTTCTTTATCCAGTCCTCTTTCAATGGGCGTCTAGGTTGTTTCCATGTTTTTTGCAACTTTTGATTGTGCTGCAATGAATACAGGGGTGTAAGCTGCTTTCTCGTGTATCAGAGCCTTTGGATATATTCCCAGGAATGACATTGCTGGGTCATATGGTAGGTTGGCTGAGTATTCTCCATACTGGGTTCCATAGCAGTTGCACTAGCCTGCAATAGCTTGCAATGCAGCAGGATTCCTTTTTCCCCACATCCTTGTTAGCAGCTGTTATTGGTAGTTTTCTCTATGTGAAACATTCCCACTGGAGTTAAGTGAAACCTCAGTTTTGTTTTTATTTGAATTTCTCTAGGAAGCGTGAGCATTTTTTTCATACGTCTGTTAGATATCTGGATTTGTTCTTTTGAAAAGTGTCTGCTCATTTCCTTCTCCCATTTCTTGACTGGTTTGTTTGTTTTGTTGTTGTTGTTGTTATTGTTGCTATGGTTATTCTATTCTTCGTATATTATGGATATTAGCCCCCTGTCTATTGTGTAGTGTGCAAAGATCTTCTCTCACTCTGTTGATTGCCTTTTTGCTCTGTTGATTGTTTCCTTTGCTGTACAAAAGCTTGTTAGTTTGATGTAGTCACATTTGCTTATTTTGGTCTTGACTACCTTTGCTTTTTTTTTTTAAGATTTATTTTTATTGGAAAGGCAGATATACATAGAGGAGAGACAGAGAGGAAGATCTTCCGTCCGATGATTCACTCCCCAAGTGAGCATAATGGCCGATGCTATGCTGGTCTGAAGCCAGGAGCCTCTTCCGGGTCTCCCACGCAGGTGCAGGGTCCCAAAGCCTTGGGCCGTCCTCGACTGCTTTCCTGGGCCACAGGCAGGGAGCTGGAAGGGAAGTGGGGCTGCCGGGATTAGAACCGGCGCCCATGTGGGATCCTGGGCATGCAAGGCGAGGACCTTAACCACTGCGCCACCGTGCCAGGCCCCTACCTTTGCTTTTGATGATTTTTCTAGGAAGTCTTTGCCTGAGCCTATATCTTGTACAGTATTTCCTTTGTTTTCTTCTAAAAGTTTGATGGTTTCTGGGTGTAGATTTAGATCTTTTATCCATTTACATTTGATCTTTGTGTATGGTCAATGGTGGGATCTTGTTTCTTAGTTCTGCAGGCTGCTATCCAGTTGTCCCAACAGCATTTATTGAGGAGACCTTCCTTTTTCCCTGGATTGTTTTCTGTTTTCCTGTCTAAGATTAGATGGCTGTGCATGAATGGGATCCCTTCTCATGTTTCTATTCTACTCCATTGGTCTTTCTCTCTGTTCTGTACCAGTATCAGGCTGTCTTGATTACTACCACCCTATAATATGTCTGAAGGTCTTTGATTGTGATCCTTACAGTTAAGTTCTTACTGGGCAGGATAGTTTTGGGTATTTGTGGTCTTTTGTTCTTCCAGATAAACTTTTTTTTTTTTATCATTTTTCCTAGCTCTGTGAAGAATGTTCTTGGTGTTTTTATAGGAATTGCATTGAATTTGTGTATTGCTTTTGGTAATATGGACATTTTGATTATACTGAATCTGCCCATCCAGGAACATGACATATTTTGCCATTTTTTTAAAAAAGATTTTAATTTTTATTATTTTTTTTATTGGAAAGGCAGATATACAGAGAGGAGAGACAGAGAGGAAAATCTTCCGTCCGATGATTCACTCCCCAAGTGAGCGCAACGGTCGATGCTATGCCGGTCCGAAGCCAGGAGCCTCTTCCGGGTCTCCCACGCAGGTGCAGGGTCCTAAAGCTTTGGGCCATGCTCAACTGCCTTCCCGGGTCACAGGCAGGGAGCTGGAAGGGAAGCGGGGCTGCCAGGATAGAACCGGCGCCCATATGGGATCCCAGGCGTGCAAAGCGAGGACCTTAACCACTTGCGCCACCGTGCCGGGTCCTATTTTGCCACTTTTTAAAGTCTTCATCTATTTCTTTTTTCATTGTTTTGTAATTTTCCTCATAGAGATATTCCATGTATTTAGTTAGATTTACTCCAAGCTACTTCAGTATCTTCTCTGTTATTTTGAAGAGTACCATACTGATTAGTTCTTTTTCAGCCTTAAAGTTGCTTGCATACTCTAGGGCCATTGATTTCTGTTCATTTCTTTTGTATATTGCCACTTTACCAAACCCTCATACAAGTTCCAGCAGTCTCTTAATTAAATCTTTGGGTTTTCCTATGTATAGGATCATATCATCTGCAAGCAGAGAGAGCTTGACTTCCTCTTTTCCAACTTGAATTCACTTAATTTCTTTTCTTGTCTAATAGCACTTGCAAGTATTTCCAGTACTATGTAAAACAAGAGTGGCAATAGTGGACCTCTGCCTAGTTCCAGATCTTAATGCGAAAGCTTTTTGATCCATTCTGTTAATCCATGTCTTTTGATTGATGAATTTAGGCCTTTTATTTTTTTAAAGAGATTTATTTATTTTTATTGCAAAGTCAGATATACAGAGAGGAGGAAAGACAGAGAGGAAGATCTTATGTACGATGGTTCATTCCCCAAGTGGCTGGAGCCGAGCCAATCCGAAGCCAGGAGCCAGGAGCTTCTTACAGGTCCCCAACGTGGGTGCAGGGTCCCGAGGCCTTGCGCCATCCTCAACTGCTTTCCCAGGCCACAAGCAGAGAGCTGGATGGGAACTAAGACTACCAGGATTAAAACTGGCACCCATATGGGATCTGGCACACAGATGATAAAATGCTGAAAATTTACATCCCATGTTTACCAATAGGAGCTCTGCAAATTTCACTTGTGATTATTAATAATGATGCTGTTTTTGTGTATCAAAATAAGTGATACAAAGTTTGAGAATAGTCTTCTTTTAGTGACAGCTTAGCCCAGTATGGAAATGGAAATATATATATATATATGTATATGTATATATATATATATGTTAAATACTTAGAAGAAATAGAATGTATCATGAGTCAAAACAACTCCTTAGGGCCCTGTATCGACAAGGGAGATCCAGAAAAAGCTCTTGGATCCCGGCTTTGGATCAACCCAGCTCTGGCTGTTACATCTTTTTTGAGAGTGAACCAATGAATGGAAGATCTCTCTGTCTCTTTCTCTTTCTCCTTCTCTCTCTATAAATCTGCCTTTCAAATAAAAATAGATTTTTTTTAAATGGAAGAGCTTGTGTTTTTGATAGCTGCAAATACGCAATAATCACCACTTACACGTAAGGTACCTCTTTCCCAGGGTTCCTCATTTTCATCTGACATAAGCACGATACAGTACGTTTTGATACACATCCTGCAAAGACTTAAATTACCGTTTCATATGCTTCAGCAAAGTTTGTTACATCCTCACGAAAAATTTCCACAGATTCAAGCAGATCACTTTTAAACTTTGGCTGCACTTGAACTAATTCATCTTGCACAGAAACCTAGAATAAAAAAGAATGGTCAGAATAAGATTGGAAAAAATTTCACAAATGAAAATGACCATTTTATTCCAACAAGTTTATTATGTCACAGGTGTCCTACACGAACAAGGGTGTTTCTACTTATAGAAAATATATGGATGATTCAAACACACTACAAGAGGCTCAAAACAATATGCTGTCTCATTTAATCCTTGCAACAATCCTATTTGGTAAATTGTATCATAGGAATATTACACTTATTTCACAGGTGAGTCAACCTGAAGCACACAGACACCAATCAGCTTCCCGCAAGGTCCTGGGACCAGAACAAGACTCAAAATCTATCAGTGTGATTCCAGGGCCACTGTTCTTAACTACTATCAATCACTTCACTTAGCCATAGATCAGAAATAAATTGAGTTTCAGACTGTGGTATATAACAGGTTATCCTTACTTAAGCATGGTCAATGGGCTTCAATGCTCACAGCTAAAGGGACATGGAAACAACCCAAGCAGATTGCTTCCATTGAACAATAACAGAAAATTGATTCTCAGTGTATCTTGATGGATACTTCCCTATGTGCTTTCTGATGTTCCCAATTAATAAGCAAACATTTCTCAAAGTGATTAGTCAATATCAAATGTTAATTGAAATAACTGAAAATATGCAATTTTATGCACACCATCTCAAGGGAGCCTCACATTGTACATAAAAATGTTAATATTTATATGAGCACACAAAGAAATTGAGAATTAAAGATTATGAATTCATTTAATTAATGGTGGCAGAGGTACAATCATTACCCACGACCTCAATTTGAGTTTTGTGTTATTTTCTGCTAAGCCTAGCTTCATTATTAGAGACGAATCTCTCCATAAACAAAGAATTTCAAGCCAAACTCAGTATTTCGTAAAATTAAAGAATGTAGACCATCCCTTAGAGACCATTTTTAATATCTAACTTGCAGTGTATAAATGTTCACCAATGTCAAAATACTTAAAGAAACGTATGGCTATAAATACATACATGAAAAGAAAGGACATCTCAAATTAATAACCTAAGTGTCAACCCTAACAAACTAGACAAAGAAGAACAAACTAAACACAAACAAGAAGGGAAGAAAAACTATAGAGTACAAGCAAATACTATTGAGAACAAACAAAACCAGAAAATTCATAAACTTTTTTTTTCTTTGGATAGATCAGTGAAATTAGGAAAGCTTTGCCTAGACTAATTAACCAAGAAAGGAAATCAGATTAAAAAGTTGTGGCGATTTTCTGGAGAATAATGTAAATATACTAACATGCTGAACTTAAAAATACTCAAGATTGTAATTCTATGATGCATGAGTCCCTCTTCTAGAAATTATACAACACCAAACCCTATACATACTATGTATCTTCCTATAATACACACTTACAAGATTTAATTTATAAATTATACACAGAGACTGAAAGCAATCAACAACAGGAAAAAATAGAACAATATATAATGATATGATATAATAAAATTATGGGGGTAATATATTTGGCCTAGTACTTAAAAAAAAAAGAGTTAAAATGGCCACACCCCATGTCAGAATGACTGGGTTCAGTTCTCAGCTTCAGCTTCTAACTCCAGCTTCCCACCAACGTAGACCCTGGGAGGCAGCAGTAATCACACTTGTTGGGTCCTTGCTACTTACATAGGTGTCCTGGATTGACTCTCTGGCTCCTGGCTCAGGTCTAGTCCGGCCCTGGCCACTGAAATCATTTTGGGAGTGCATGCATGTTTGCTTGTGCTGTTTCTTTTCTCTCTTGCTTTGGTACCTCTCTTCTTCCCTCCATTCCTCCTTACCAAAGAAACTGTTTCCTTTTTTTAGTTACTTTAACTATGTGATTGTGATCCTTTTTTCTCTTACGAGAGTCAAGACTGTGCTCAGTGCAACGGCATACAGTGGATTAAGCTACCACCTTCAATGCCAGCATCCCATATGGGTGCCATTGAAAATCCCAGCTGCTCCACTCCCAATCCAGCTCCCTGCTAATGTGCGTGGGAAAAACAAACAAAGATGGCCCAAGTGCTTGGGCTCCTGCCACCTTCCACGGGAGACATAAATGAAGCTCCTGGCTCATTTCTAACCTGGTTCTGGCCCAATCCCAGTCACCGTGGCCACTTAGGGAGTAAATGAGCACAAAGATCTCTGTGTGTCTCTCCCTGTCTGTAACTGGGTCTTTCAAATAAATAAATAACTCTTTTTAAAAGAAAGCCAAGACAAATATTAATTATTTTAGACAGTGGATAACTGAAACCATGGAAAGTAAAACCTCAGATTAAAGACTACTTATTTTTAATGTTTATGTATTTGACCACAGTCTCTTTCAAAAGCTTAGTATAAAGCAATCATTTTCAAGACAATGTGATACTGACATTAAAATAGAAATCCTTATAATCAAAACAATAAAATTGAGAATCTGAAATAAGCCCTTATATCTATGGTCAATTCATTTTTTAAGATTTATTTTATTTTTATTGGAAAGTCAGATATACAGAGAGGAGGAGAGAGAGAGAGAGGAAGATCTTCCGTTCAATGGTTCACTCCCCAAGTGACCTCAATGGCAGGAGCCGAGCCAATCTGAAGCCAGGAGCCTCTTCCAGGTCTCCCACATGGGTACAGGGTCCCAAAGCTTTGGGCCGTCCTCGACTGCATTCCCAGGCCACAGGCAGGGAGCTGAATGCGAAGCAAGGCCACAGGGATTAGAACCAGCACCCATATGGGATCCTGGCACGTTCAAGGTGAGGACTTTAACAGCTAGGCTATCGCACCGGGCCTTATGGTCAATTAATTTTCAACAAGGGTGCCAAAATAATTTACTGGAGAAGAGATAGTCATAATAAGTGACATTTGAGATAAACACATATCCACACATATTTGCATATAGTTGAACCCCTATTTTACAACATGTACAAAAATTAACTCAAGGGGCCAGCATGATGATTGAATTGGCTAGCCTCCCACATCCAAGCACCAGCATTCCATATGCGTGCTGGTTCATGTTCCATCTGCTACTCCAAGCTCCCTGCTTGTGGCCTGGAAAAAGCAATGGAGGATGGACTAAAGCCTTGGGATCCTGCACCACGTGAGAGACCTGGAGGTAGCTCCTGGCTCCTGGCTTCAGATCAGCACAGCTTTGGCCATTGTGGCCATTTGAGGAATGAGCCAGCAGATGGTGTGTGTCTCTCTTTCTCTGTGTAAATCGGTCCTTACAAAAAATTAACTCAAGAGACCTAAATGTAATAATGTAAGGATTAAAATTATATTACACCCTAAGTAAACAGGAGTAAAGAATCCTAACCCTGATCGGGCAATGGTTTTCCAACATACAATATCAAAAACTCAAGCAAAAACAACAAACAAAACCTAATAAAAATTAAAAACATTTGTGCTTCAAAGACACCACCCAGAAAGCGAAAAGATAACCCACAGAATGAGGAAAAATATTTGTAAATCATATATCTGATAAGGAATCTATATGCAGAATATATACAGAGTTCTTGCCAACTCAAAAAGGACAGAAGACCTCATTTTAAAAAACAAACAATAGCTTATCACAGTTCTCCCAAGAGTATACATAAGTGGAGAACAGAATGACCACATTAAAATGACCTGAAATCATTATCCTTCAAGGAAAATAACTACTGGTACACAGGACAGCATGGATGAACCTTGAAAATTTGGGCTAAGTTAAAGAAATCAATCACATAAGAGTATATTATGTGATTCTGCCTACATTAAATGTCCAGGAAAAGCAAATTCCCAGAGACAGAAAGTCGATTAGTGGACACTAGGGCTGGCAGAACAGGGAGAACAGGGAATGACTGCTAATGGGATTGAGCTTTCTCTGCAATAATGAAAATATTTTAAAATTAGATGATGATGGGCCTGCAACTCTGTGAATATACTAAAAAACAGTGAATTGAATACCTTAAAATAATAAGTTTTATACTATGTGGGTTACATCTCCATACAATTACTATAAATAAAAACATACAAAGCTTCAAAAAAGAATGGAAATGCAATTTCTGGAGTTAACAAAGCAATAAAAATAGGATAATTAAATGTTTACTTACAGCTTTGCTCTGCAATTTGTTGAAAGAGTATCTCAGCGTATCAACAGCCTCTGACTCTTCTTTGGTTACCTCAACTTCAAATCTGTTTAAAATGGCATAGGCTTCCTGCAGGTAGGAATTAGAGTTCAAAACTGTCACAAGTGCAAGCAATTGCCACATAACTTAAATGTTTCTAAACAACATGGTGCATATCTTAGAAGACGGCATATTCTAGAAGGGTAGTTTCCACAAGCACGCATGTGTGCTCGCTTCGGCAGCAAATACACTTAAATTAAGCATGTACTCATTTAAGAAGTACTTTAAATTCTCATTGACTACCAGATTTTGACTCAATCACAGACTCTGAAACACGGATTTAATTAGCAGCTGGGTGTTTCTAATGGAAGTGAAGGCAGCACTCATCAAAATATATTACGCTAGATAAATATCCCTAGAATAACTTGTTGTGTCTTTTGTCCTTGTCAGCACCATGAAAGTCCATTCTCACACTCAAACACAGGTCAGTCATGTAAGTTGAAGAAATCAAATGAAATGGTGACATTGAAAATATTCCAAAGGATTCTAATGATCAAAACTATTTGAATTGCCTTTGCCCAAGGGATACATAATAAAGAATTAAACCTCTACAAGTCAGGGGGAAATTGCATGATGATTATATAATAATTACATGAGAACTTACTAAAACTTAATGGATAAGTGGTCAACATCCCAAATTTAGCCAAGTGGTTAGGCTGACAGCTGGGACACTGCATCTCCTATCAGATTGCTCAGGTTCAAAGCCCAGATCCATCCCCTATTCCAGCTTCCTACTCAAGTAGTGGAGTCTCTGTCACCATGTGGGAAAGCTGCATGAAACTTCTGGTTCCCAATTTTGGTCTGGTCCAGTCGTGGTCACCGCAGGCATTAGTGGAATGAACAGAAGAACGGTGCTCTCTATCTCTGTCTCTCAAATGTTGTTATTGCTGTTTTTTAATTTGAAGAAACTCAAATTCTAGGTTGGCACTTGGCTCAGGGATAAATTGCCACTTGAGATTCCTACAAGGCATTGCTTCTCCTCTAGAGCCTCCAGAAGCAACAGCACCCTGCTAACACCTTGATTTTTGCTCCCTAAGATCCTTTTTTGCACTTCTGATCTCTAGAACTGTAAAGACAACCAATTTGTGCTGTGTTTTAAACCATTGAGTGTGTGGTAATTTGTGATGGCTACAATAAGGAAATAACACAATGCTCTCTTCTGGAAACACCTTTTGTTGATCTAAGTTCTAGCACTTGACCCACCAGCATACTGCCCATTCTGTCTATGGTCCTTAAGTGAGACCTACACTAACTTCAGAGTGAGATTTTTGGAGAACTTGCCCAGTGTGTTGTAGTTGTAGAAGTGAAGCAATCATTCCTTCCCAAAAAATGTTGCCAAAACTGAACACTGTCTAGTCAAGCACAGCATCACTAACATTAATATTCTGTAGTATGCTGTTCATTATTGATAACTGTCAAAATTCTTCCAGAAGACAATAAAAATCAGTAAAGAGAAATGGGCAGACTGTGCTATATAATAGCTGAAGAAATGTTAATAGAATTTCTCTTCTAGGAAGTCTTTATTTACAACAATAGCATTTCAAAGGAAGGAAAATACAATTGTTCCTTACTTCAATTGGTCCCAAAGTCATGTCCATTTGAATTTCATTATCACGAATACAAGCCAAGGCTTCCATTGCAAATCTGACATCATCTAAATCACGGATAGGTCTAGATAACTTTTTCAAGTATTCATTGATAAATGAGATCATGTCTAACATTTTCTTTTTGTATTCTTCATTCAAGTATCGACACAGTAACATCTTCCATGCCTTAGCCTCAATGGATAAGGCTAATTTCATTGGCTCTGATAAAGTGAAAAGAGATCAAAATAAAAAGCAATTGACATTCTCAAACTGTTTACTGTGCGTAAACTGTTCAGTTTGGTGACCAATCACCATACGTGGCTCTTAAACACTTGAACTGCAGTTAGCCCACATTCGATGTGCTGCAGTTACTCAAGGACTTAATTCCTATTCCCTCAGGAGTGTGTGCATCTGTGCTTGAGGGGGACCCTGGAGCCCATGACAGACAATTTCTGCAGTTCTAGAGCTGTTCTATATGAACCATGATGTTTCTGACCAGCTCATTAGAGCCCTCACACATGCCCCACCCACATTCTCCTCTAGGAACGCCACATAATAAAGTAAAATCTACCATTTTGTCCACCAAACAGTAAGTCTAGTTTTCTTGTTATCCTACTCCCTACTGTATCCACATAGTTAGAAGATTTGCATAACCTGGCCCTGTACTCAGGCCTAGATGATAATCCTCAATCAGTCCTTCCAGGGAGTTTTAGAATGAGACTTGACGAGGATCCATGTATCTTGGAAGCATAAAAAGTCATGCATAAAGAGAAGAAAAGAGAGGCAGAGGGAAGGGACTTCCTTAGCTTCCTATACAACCTAGGGTTCTGGTCCATTCCAAAGGCCCCTCTGCATCTTGGGCATTGAGATACATGTTTTTCTCTGATTGTATCTCATGGGTTTCTACTCCTCTGAGTAGCCCCGTGATCCCCGTCTGCCAAGTTTGAAATATGACTGTTCCTCTCTCAACTTCCAACAGTTAACTGAAAGGCCTATGGAGCTAAGAAAAGAACCATGAAGCTCGTGTGTTGATTAAGACCATCATGCTTGATGAGGTCCTTTCATGAGCCTCTGGCCTCCTTTTCCTCAGACATTGGGATTCAGCCCATTTTCTTCTTTCTTTACAATGGGAGTTATCCATTCCATGGTTTAGTTATCTAGAACTAGATACTAGAACACTGCTACAGTTGCTTTTCTGCATTAAGGAACATAGTGTGAAACATTATAAGAAGACAGATAGAAATTTACTCTAAATAATAGAGGGAAGTTTCCAAAACTACAGAATGAGAGTCATCACTCACACTTGGCAAATAGTTTCAGTTATCCAGCTAAATAATCCCTGTGAATACTAGGATTCTCCTGCAACTTAAATTCTTTCTGGACAGATGTGGCAAGAATATTGAATATCTATTTTACATCAGCTTTTACCCAGTTTGTTAAGTGTCTCATATAAATTCATTCATTAGGTGGATATGTCATTATCATTGACGGCAGAAATGGAGGCAGGAGGTTAAGTAACCCAAGGAGCAAAATTTGAGAACCACCTTTACACTGACTCCTTGAAGATCAATCTGAAAATCTGCTTAAGGTAGATCACTGATGTTAAATATCAGTTTAATACCACCTGAAAAATAAAAATCTTTGCACAAACGTGAGGCGAGAGCCTTTTTCTGTAACCATGGTAACAACTAGCCACCCCAACCATACTTTAAACCCAAACCACAGACCAACTCGACTAAGTTTTCAGACTTTCACAAGCCAATCAATCAGTGTCAGTCTCACCCTTTTCAATGTCAACTAAGTAGAAGGAATACATTCCAAGAAACCCAACACTGCGCATCAGCCAATCAACAAGTCTCGATGGGGCAATCATTCTTACACAGATGATGTGAATCCGTCACATCCACGATCTTTGAACTTCCTCCTGAAGACCAGAAAGCTGCCCCCATTAGAGACACTATGCCTGACCCTTCTGTATGAACCAACAGATATAATGAAGTCTTTGTGCTTCAAGCATTACATGGTTGTCTCATCCTTTGATACATGAGCCCCAAATGTGTCAACTTCTCTGGAGATCTCAACCCATTTCACACTTACTCATGTACAAAATGCTTTCCTTACAGTAACCTACAAGAGAATTTCACCTGCAATTTTAGTTATTTGACTACCAGTTTCAGAATCAGCCTGTGCAATATGCATGTATGTACTTATGCATGCATATAAATGAATACTGGTAGCCCAAAAGAGCCTGGCATCTATAATAGTATATCAAAGTAGCCTAATCATTATTTGATAAATAAAATAACACTTCATGTAAAAATACAGATACTTCACATAACAAACACTTCTACAATACCTGTATGTAACTCAAGTGCTCCTACAACGATCACAGGCTTCAACTCATCAATCTCCTGTTCAAAGGTAGCATAATGTAGAATTTCTGATCTGATTTCAGTCAGAGAAGGGTTTTGAGCCAAAAACTCCTACACAGGAAAGGAACAATTAATTCACATTTTTCTTCAGTTTTTAAACAGTATAAAATCTACACTTAATTAGAAAATTGCATTTGCTTACAAAATTGTACTTGAGGCACTTTATTTAAGATGGAATTTAAAGTATGAGTTTATTTTGGTGTAAAGAAATTTTGAGGGGTGGGCATTGTTGCACAGTGAGTTAAGCTAACACTTGGGACACCCACATCTTCTACCTGAATGCCTGGAATTATGTCCCACCTTTGCCTCTACTTCCAGCTTCCTGCTAATGTGCCTCAGAGACAGAAAATGATGGCCAAGCCACTTAGGTCCATGCTGCCCACATGGGAGCCCGAATGGAGTTCAAGGCTCCCAGCTTTGGCTTGACCCAACCCTGGCTGTTGTGACCATTTGGGAAATACAGCACCAGTTGGAAGATGGATGTGTGTGCGTGTGTGTGTGTCTATATATAATTTGAGAGGCAGAGAGGGAAACAGGATTCTGTTCTGATGATTCACTCCCCAAATGCCAGCAATGGTATGAGCAAAGCAGAAGCTAAGAACTAAATTCAGATCTCTCACAGAGTGGCAGGGACCCATCACCCCTATCTCCCAGAATCTACATTAGTGGGAAGCTGGAGTCAGGGGCTGGAGCTGAATATTAAACGCAGGTATCCTAACACGGGATAAGGGTGTCTTAACCAGTAGCTAAACTTCTACTTCCATTTTACCACAAATTTTTGAAGTAGTCTAATACACTCTTAGACTTATCAATATTATGTGGCCAGTGACTCAGTAAAGAATGGGATATCCAGGTATCTAGAATACCAAACATCCAGGATACCAGCATCCAAACAAAAGACACCTGGGTCTATATGAGTAACACTGGGCACTGCTAGGCTCTAGGCAGTGCCCATTACTTAGTTCTCAGTCTCATTTAAGAGAATTAAATGAAATCAGCCTGCGGCTCACTATCACCAATGACCTCTTGCTCATGAGTTTCTGTCACTAATATTTTCACCCCCTTCAGAGTTAAATAAACAACATGGGGTTAATCATTTGGCTCAGTAGTAAGGATATCACTTGGGACACCCTCATCTCATATCAAGGTGTCTGGTTTGAGTCCTGGCTCCTCTGCTTCTGAATCCAGCCTCTTGCTAATGCTCATCCTAGAAGGTAACAGATGACAGCTCAAGCACTAGGCCCTTGCTGCCCTTGCTGCCCTTGCTGCCCATGCAGTGGGCCCAAGCTGAGTTCCAGGCTCCCAGCTATGACCTGGCACAGCCCCTGGCTATTGTGGACATTTGGGGAGCAAACCAGTAGACAGAAAGTATTCTTTCTGTCTTTCTTCTCTCTCTCTTTCTCTCCCTCTCTTTCTCCCTGTCTCTCTCTTTCTCCCTTCTTCCATCCCTCACTTCTTCCCTTCCTCCCTCCTTTTCCCTCCCCTTCTCTGCCTTTCAGATAAATAGACAAACAAAACACAGACTGTGTCACAAATAGTGGCAACACACCTTCACTTTCACATCACGGTCCTCTGTCCAGAGACTTTTGTATTTTTGAAAGTCCTGCAGCGCTTCATGTGCAGCCTTTCTTAGAGAATTCACAGAGGAAGAAAGGAGAAGGACCAACTTAGAAATGTCCTTGTGTTCTGCCACACCCGGGTAAAAATTCTTCAACTTCCTTGCAGGAATAACTTCTTCAAAGGATCCTGGAAGCAGGTGATTCTATGTTACAATAATTTCCATATTCAGTTATAAACAAGCAACTTTCGTTTGTATTAATTTTACCTATATTTTCTCTAAGACTCTCCAAGTAATTAAGATCTGTTCTCTTACTTTCTTTACTTATTCTTTACAAACCAGTTGTGTCAGACTTTGAGTCCTAGGTTTCTTTACTCTAGAAAATTTGCGTTATTCAAAGAGGAAAATTGAACTGCTCTGATTAAATACAAAAAGGCTTTGTAATGCCTTCAAGGATAAGCTAAACGAACTGAAATTCTTACTCTATAGAACAACAAAATGATTTAAGAGATCAGGGTAGGTGTGTGGCCTTGCAGCTTCAGGTGCTATTTGGGTTGCCCACATCCCATACTGAAATTTTTGGGATCCACTCTTGCCTCTACTTCTGATTCAGCATCTTGCTGATGTGCCTGGGAGGCCCAAGTGCTTGCATTCTGCCACTCACATGGCAGACCTGGATAAGTTCCTGGGTTCCTGCCCTGGCTGTCTCACGTATTTGATGAATCAACCAGCAAATGGAACCAATCAATCAATCCATCGCTGTCTTCTCCCCATCCTCTTCTTCTTCCTTCCCCTTTCTGTCACCCTACTTTTCAAACAAAGAACCTTTAAAAAAATAAAAAGGAAGCAACATTCATGACTCAATGACCTCAGACCAGTTATATGACCATCAAAAACAGACAAGACAACCTATAACTGTTTTCAGCTCTGTATCTGGTATCTAAAGAATCATCCAATAACTATTCATTGCTATCACAACCATCTCTTGCCAAAATAAACATCTGATCCCATCTCTCCTGAAACAAATATCTCAGACATTCTCAAGGACACTTTTGCCCCAAAACTCTGGTGCAGACACTTTGGCCCATGCAGCACTTTTTTTTTTTCAAATTTTTTTTTTCAAAACAGTTGCTTTTAAAAAACATAAGATGTCACATGAAATTCCAAGTCTCTAGATTCCCTTTTGGTGCAAGGTGGTGGTGTGAGGCCCACATTCTCACATGGCAACGGTGAGCTGAATGAAGCTGTTTCCAATCTGCTGAATTTATCACAGTCGCCTGCAAGACCATATCACCCATTTGCCTGTTGATTTTTGTCTTATAAGTAATCAACATCAAAGCAAAAGAAAACACACGGTATCTGTTTAATTTGATTAATTAACTAATACGGGCCTCATGCTTTGGCAGTTCACTTCTTTCTATTGCTAAGAGAGATTCCATTTTAGAGAGATTCCACATTGTCCAGTTACTACTTTCTAGATATTTGAGTTGTTAGCTTTTTAGGGCTATCACAAGTACTCATAATGCAGCTACAAAAATTCAAGCTTCAGTCATCAGACCAAACACATTCTGAAAACAAAATTAATGCTAAGGTTTATTTTTGTAACCTCAAGATTTTGACATAATGGTAATACAAATCATTGCTCTTTTATGATCAAAAACTAAAATGTCTGTTATGTGTCTGTCCTAATTTTTAAAATAGATCACTTTTTACTTTGTTTTTTTTTTAAGAGGGAGGAATGTATGTAAGAGGAAGGGAAGAGAAAGAGAGAGTGAGAGAAATACTCCCATCCACTGATCCACTCCCCAAATACCACAATGACTAGTACTGGGCCAAGGTTGAGGCCAGGAACCAGGAAATAAGTCCAAGTCTCCCATGTGGGTTGCAGGGACCCAGTCACTTGAGCTTCCTAGGGTCTTACATCGTGGCTTTCTAGGGTTTTACACTATCAGAACTAGAGCCTGTTATTAAACCCCGACATTCTGATATAGGATATAGGTGTCTTGACTGCAAGGCTCTATGTCTACCTTTCCATGCTATGTTTTAAAATATGGGTGAAAAACACTACTCTCTTAATGCAGATTTAAACAAATGAACATAAAAGATCACTTTAAACAAGTTGATGTGCTTTCAAGCCCACGGAGAGTCACAATTTGTTGATCATTTTGATGCTGAGAATCTATGAGTTTCAACATTCTTACTTTCTTCCTTCTTTAGTGGTTTGCCTGTGCTTGCATGTGTCAAGTCAGTGGTGGTGCGGGTGGGGCTGGTAATGGCTGACTTGATGTGACGAATATGCTGTTGTCCCCAGTGAGCCACTCCTCTGCTGACCTCCAGGGTTAACTGGATCATACGGTTAATGGCTTGCTGAATGTCATCCAAGCTAGGAACCATAACCTGTGGAAATATGAGCAAGTGTATATAACTGCCAACACCTACAATCTATCCCACTGACTCATGCCAACCCGATTCCCCACTGCAGAGAAAACTTGGCCGGACTGGAGGAAAGCAGCTTTAAGAAAGATGTTTGTGGAGGGTAGGCTGAAGACTTTGTCTAGCCTGAAATTTTTCCTTTCTATACATTCCTGTGGGCCAAAAAGTCAAGCCTGGTACTTGTTCCCCTGTCCCTGTGAGAAGGGCTGGGTGCAGTGAGAAACTATGTGCCAGATGTCCTTGCAGCAAAATAACTGAGCAGGTTATGGCACCAAGATTCTGCCCTCAATCCTTTGACTTATGTCCAACAGACTAAAGAACTCTCTTTCAGGATGTCAGACTGTGTACACCTCATGCTAGTTGAGTCATAAGTTATTGCTGTCTGGCTTTATTCACCACCCATCACAGCTGGGCAACGGGTAGAAATACAGGCCACAGGAGGGCACGAGGGATTCACTGTGCTGAGGGACAGGTTCCAGCTTCCTTTCCATTCTGCTATCCTTTTTATAAGAGGAGGAGGAGAAAGGTATTTATGTATTTATTTGAAGGATAGAGAGGAAGGGGGAAAGAGAGGAAAGGCAGGAAGAAGGGGGAGAGAGAGAGAGAGAGAGAGAGAGACTAGTTCCTCAAACACCTGTAACAGCCACAGCTGGGGGCTGAGGCCAGGAGCTGGGAACTCAGTCCTGTTCTCTCACACTGCTGGAGGAACCTAAGTACTTGAATTCTGACCACTACCTCCCAGGGTCTGCACTAACAGAAACAAAAAGCAAATACTGAGGGGTTGCGGGGTACAGGCCTTACCTGGCATTTCAGCTGCTAAGCCTAAAGCCTGCCGAAAATAAATTATTTACTAACAGATACAAATGCCATCATGCTGATCATTAATACTGAGGGGCAGTGAAAAAGAAAAATAAATGACACAAAGACATTATTCTAAGGAAAGCTCAATTCTAATACTATACTTTTTACATAGAGAGCCAAAATATTTTATTTAGTATCACTTACCACATTAGGAATTGCCAAATGCACTTCAGTTTTTATAAAGGAAATAATATCATCTGACCGCTTCCAACCATAATAGCTGTAATAAAACAGACATAAGTTCATGAACCCTAACCTAAAATTTCATAGTTTTCTGTACAAGTTTTAAATGTAAATTTAATGACCATTTTTACACTACCAAATGGAGAGAATCCTATTTATAATAGAGCCATAAACCGCAGAGAACTCAGAAAACAAAATGATTTAATATCATTAGAAGCAAAATATTGGTCTCACATACACTACGCAGCATTTTACTATCGATCTCCCGGTTATAATCATTTCACATTTCCATAAAGACATTCTTTGTTCTCAGTGCTGTAACTATGTAGGAGGAGCTCATCAACTAAAAGCAGACATGGGTCTTAAAAAGTACATAGAGAGGACCCAGGGCAGTATGCCAGCAGCTAAAGTTCTCGCCTTGCATGTGCTGGGATCCAATATGGGCCACGGTTTGTGTCCCAGCAGCCCCACTTCTCATCCAGCTCCCTGCTTATGGCCTGGGAAGGCAGTCAAGGATGGCCCAAAGTCCTGGGACCCTGTACCTGCATGGGAAACCCAGAAGAAACTCTTGACTCTTGGCTTTAGATCTTCCTCTCTGTCTCTCCTCCTCTATATATATCTGATTTTTCAATAAGAAATAAATCTCTTTTTAAAAAAGGTGCATGGAGAACACATATTGTGAGAAAATCTGCAAAGATTTCAACATTTTTTGTACAAACCAAACTTCTGGAGTATTTATTTCTTTCTTTAAATTTGAAAAGCAGAGTTACAGACAGGGAGAAATCTTCCATCCACTGGTTTATTTCCCTGCAATGGCCAGGACTGGATCAGGCTGAAACTAGGAGCTTCATCCAGGTCCCACAAATGGGTAGTCAGGGACCCAAGTACTTGGGTCATCTTGCATTGCATTACCCAAACCATTAAGCAGGGAGCTGGACCAGAATTGCTGCCGCTGGTTAGAGGCAGTGGTGTTGCATGCAGAAGCTTTGCCCATGATGCCACCACTCCAGTCCTTACACTTACATTTTATTTCCATTATTCCCCTAGCTTTTTTGAAACATCCTTGAATACCTCCATATACTTTTCCTTGGATACTTCTAGCAAGATGGAACAGGGGGCTATAGTCAAAGTCCTCCCCAGAGGGCTCAGGACTGTGTCATTTGTGCAGACACAGCTGCCCAGGCATGAGGCATGTACCTGGAGTTGCAGCTTAGCCTGGCTTTCTCCCTCTGTCTTGACCTCTAACTCTCTATACCCCACACAGAACTATAACGAATCCAACTTTCCACGCTCGCTTCCTCTGGGAACTCAAGAAACATCGTCATTACTGAAAAAACTGCATAAGCCCAAACTCAGAGCAGGTGAAATCAACAAGAAACATAAACATATTGCAGTCTGAAAAGTGAAAAAACAATTATTAGCACTCAAGGCCAATAACTCCCATGCAAACACACATCACAGGGAACGTTGTCAATTAAAAGCAGGCAAACAAACACAAGCCCTCCCATTGACAGCCTCCCAGTGCAACTCAAGACACAACAATGAAACAAGAGCAGACTGCACCGCAGAGGGTACAGTCTGAGAACAAGGAAGCTTCAGGGCATGGACAAACAGGGCAGCTGTTGGGGCACAGCAGTTTAAGATGCTTGCTTGGGACATCCATCTCCATGCTGGTACACACATCCCATGTGGGAACCACCTCAGTTCCTCGGCTTCCAATCCAACTTCCTGCTGATGCACATCCTGGAAGGCAGAGATTGATGGCTCAGGCACTTGTGTTTCTGCCACCCACATGGGAGACCCAAGTGGGGTTCTGGCTTCCCACTTCAGCCTCATCTAGCCCTGCAGGAATAAACCAGCAGATGAAAACACTCTCTCTCTCTCTCTCTCTCTCTCTCTCTCTTTCTCTCTCTGCCTTTAAACTAAAAGAAAAATGAATATGTAAAATTTTAAAATCTACATACTAACAGCTGAGCCAATAGAAACAGGTGAACAGTATGCTAGATCTTTCAGTAACTCAGCCAGCAAACTAGATCTCAGATGTGCAGGACACACATATAGAAATGCTTTTCAGTAGGTGGGATAGAAAGGAGACTCCTGAGCCTCTGGAACCATATCATAAAAAATAAAAATTAAAAAGAAAAAATGGTTCAGGTCCCAACTGCTCCACTTCTGATCCAGCTCGCTACTCATGGCCTAGGAAAGCAGTGGAGGATAGCTCAAGATCTTGGACCCACACACACATGTGGGAGACCTGGAAGAAACTCCTGGCTTCAGATGGGCTCAGCTAAGGTCATTGTACCAATTTTGAGAGTGAAGGAGCAGATGGACAATTCTCCTCTCTGTCTCTCCTTCTCTCTGTATATCTACCTTTTCGACAAAAATAAATAAATCCTTAAAAAAAAAACCCAAAAACTATAATGCTGCCCCACTTATAAAAAGAGAAGAAAACAGTAAGACAAAGCCTGTCAATTCCCTGCCAAAACTGTAGCTTTTCCTAAAGTTGTAGCCAGGGCTGTGACAGAAGCAATCCACAGCTTCCCAGAGCAGCACCTCCATCAGGCCACCTGTGTGCTCCCTGACTACACCTGTCACGTCCCCATACATTTTCATGTGGCAGGAACTGAGCAAATGGCAGCAGGCTCCGGACCCAAGGTTCCCATGCTAAGAAGAAAAAAACACAAAAACAAAAACCAAAAAATGCCTAGCTCAAAGAAAGGCCTACATACCAGAATCCCAACAGGCATGAAAAAAGTCTTTGGGTAAAGAAAAGAGCCAAAGAGAAATCAAAAATTAAAGCGGGCACTCACTCCAGATAAAATTCAAGGTACAAAAGTATGACAAACCCAATTAAGTATATTGGGAATGTTCAAAGAGATAAAAGGTTATCTTCCAAAAGAATTTTTAAAAGAGAATTTACTAAAATAAAATCCATAAATAATATAATATATGGTGGATAAGGGGGGAAAGTACTCACTGAAATATTTATATGCAGTATATGATACAATCTAGAAATGTATTAGAAAGACAGAGATATTGGCCCACAATGCAGCCCAGGAAGGTATATACATATATATTAAATGTATAAATGTATACAGGGCCCAGCACGGTGGCGCAGTGATTAAGGTCCTCGTCTTACACGCCCGGGATCCCATATGGGCGCCGGTTCTATCCCGGCAGCCCCACTTCCCTTCCAGCTCCCTGCCTGTGGCCTGGGAAAGCAGTCCAGGACGGCCCAAAGCTTTGGGACCCTGCACCCGCGTGGGAGACCCGGAAGAGTCTCCAGGCTTCGGATTGGCATAGCATTGGCCATTGCGCTCACTTGGGGAGTGAATCATCAGATGGAAGATCTTCCTCTCTGTCTCTCCTCTCTGTATATCCGCCTTTCCAATAAAAAAATAATAAAAATAAATCTTAAAAAAATAAATAAAAAATAAAAAATAAATGTATATACATATATGTATGTGTGTGTATAAATATATATACACATATAAACATGTGTGTATACACACACACACATATGCACATATATACAAGGAACAACAGTTAGTAGGGAGAGAAGATAGATTGCAAGTTCCAGACATACGAAAAGACCATGGGTTCAGTGTGCCCAGGACTAGTGTCCTAGAGGAAGAGTAATTAGACAATCTCTCTATTCAACATCCAACTAAGAGGAATTCTAGAGAAAGACAATGAAGGAATGCTCTAGAAGCAGTAACTGGAGAGGGGATTGCTGAGGGATTTCCAGAAAGAATGAAAGTGATAAACCTTCAAGTAGGAAGTATATTCCCATTTTTCTATTTTTTAAAGACCTATTTTTTTATTTATTTGAAAAACCTGTTAGTTAGAGAGGGGGGAGAGGAAAGAAAGAGAGAGGAGAGAGACAGAGTTAGAGAGAGAATGATCCTCCATACACTGGCTAACTCCCCAGATAGCTGCAACAGCCAGGGACTGGGCCATACTGAAACTAGGAGCCAGGAGCTTCGTTCTGATTTCCCACATGGGTGTAGAAGTCCAAACACTTGGGCCATCTGCTGCTGCTTTTCCCAGGCCATGAGCAGAGAGATGGATCAGAGGAGAGCAGCCAGAACTTTAACTGGCACTGACAAAGGATGTGGGTGTTACAGGCATAAGCTTTAACCACTATGCTACAACATCAACCCTGGAAATGTGCTCTTAGAACAAAGCATGATTAAATAGTGGATGGATAGACAAGAGCTTAATCCTCTGTGCCACAATTCTGGCCCCAAAATATAAATTCCTTGTGTTCCACAGGGTAAGGAAACTGCAGAGACACCTTTGGTTTTCAGCAGAAACATAGATCGGGGGAAAAAATGAAACAACGTTAAACACACTAATACAGAAACTAAAATTTTATGTACAGACTGTCATAAAAGAAGAGAACAAAACAAAAAAATATTTCCAATCTTACCAAGAATAAGAGTTCACCCCTTCACAAATACTATTAAGGGATCAGTGGGGCAAAAAGAATTCATATTTGGTGGCCAGCATTGTGGCATAGAGGGTTAAGCTGTTGCCTATGATACCAGCACCAACTTCCATACATCCATATGAGCAAAATTCCAATACAGCTTTCTGCTAATGCACCCGGGGAAGCAGCAGAAGATGGCCTAAGTGCTCGGACGTCTGCTGTCCACGAGGGACGCTCACATGAAGCTCCAGGCTTCAGCCTGGTCCAAACCTGGCCATTACGGGCCTTTGGGAAGTGAACCTGCACATGGAAGCTCTCTCTCTGCCTTTCCCTCTCTTTCTGTAACTCTGCCTTTCAAACAACACCCTTTTTTCGCTTAAGGAATTTGGAGACTTTGATAAAATATTCCAAAACATGAGCTATTTTTGAGGTTTAAAACAAGTAAAACTAAAACATTAAAAAATAGTAATAATAAGACTGATTCATGGAACCCGCCATCACTCACGGGTAAAGGAACCAACAACAGTCTGGGCAGGTCAAGGCAGCAACACCTCAATGTGCATTCTAAAACAAGGTGTGGGATGTGCCACGCTGCAATGTTTACCAGTTTATACGAGGCCAAATGGAAGGGCAAACATTGCACGGCACTGGCCTAACACACACTGGCATGTATGAGATCTGGATCTGGGAGTGGGTCAAGTGGGGAAACTTGGGAAACTCCCCTAGCGGGTGACAACTCTCATTGACAATCACATGGTCCAAGCCTGGGGGTCAGGCAAGTTGGGCAAAGTAACTCCAATTGCTGGCTAATGTGTGCGTTGGTTATGGAAGTGGCGGACTGGGCAGGGCAGAGCAAACCTTAGCTCATAAGCAAGAACAGAAATCAGGCTGGAGTACGGGTCATGCTGAGCTATGCTCTTACATTTACTGGTCTGCATGAGCCAGGGATACTAAGCCACAGCATTGAAGGCAAGGGCCAAGACAGGTGAGGGGCTATGCCAAGCTGGGTCAGAGCAGCCACTGGCATGTGCAAAATCTATGGCTGGGAACAGGCCTGATTGGCGAGCAAAGAGGACACCCCGGCTCGGAAGCGGTTCCCACTGGTGAGTGCAGGGGCCAGAATGGAGGCTGTGTTCTGGTCTGGAAATGGCTCCCTTGGCACAAGTGTGGACTGGGACTAGGTGCACCAAGCCAGGATAGACACCAGCACCATCTGGTGCTCTGGAAGACCAGAGTAGATGTAGAACAGATTAGGCTAGGTCTCTGCCCCTACTGAGACATGAGTGAGCTGTGTCTGGGTATGGACAAGCCTTGACTGAGCTGAAACATCCAACAGTAAGAACCAGAATGGGCTGAAAGCCAGTCAAGAAAGGCCACTGTTCCTGCCAGGACAGGAGGTAGACCAAGTAGGGCTGCCCCATGGACCACCAGTGTGCATGAGATCTGGCACTGGGAGAGGTTCTGAAGGAGGAGCCTGGGCAACTCCTCTGTCAGGACACAGTCCCTGCAGGTGAGCAGCTCAGACCAGGCCACTGGCATACATTTGGCATAGGTCAGGGGCAGACCAGACTGAACCAGTTCACATCACCCATTGGCAAATCTCAGCACCAGAACAGACTATGGGTCAGGCCAGGTTCATTCGCAACACATACCAGTGCACAGTACAGCTGGGATTGGGTGCCTGCTGGGTTGGGCTAGTCTACAACCCTCACCAGTGTCAGCTGGAATTGGGGGTGGGCCAGGCCAGGCCAGGTCAGGCCAGACTACAGCACCCACTAGCAAATGCCGAGGTGAGGGGGGCCAAGCCAGACTGGGCCACAGCGCCCAACCAGCACACGTGAGAACAAGGGAGGGAGGAGGCAAAGCCAGTAGGGTGAATGTGGAGGGCTCCTCTGCTGGGCAACCACTTCCACGGGAGAGCAAGAGTCTGGATGGAGGCAGACCAAACCAGGCAGGGCTACAACATCTGTGGGCTTCATGTGAGCTAGATCAGGGAAAAGCCAGGTTGGGCTGACTGTTCCTACTGGTGCAAGCATAAATCAGAGTGGGTAAGGATTAGTTGGGCTTTGCCGCAACATCAGCTGGCAGAGGCTGGCACTGGGAGCTAATTCTGTCAAGTTAAACTGCATAACTACCTAGAGAATGCATGTTCTGGGAGTGGAGTAGCCCAGTAGGGAAATAGTGGGCAACCCCCCTCTTTGGTAAGCACTCCCACTGGAAAGCACGAAAACCAGGACTGGGATAGACATGGTTAGACAAAATGGCACCCACCAGCATGTGTATGGGCTGGATAGTGGAGCTGGTTGGGTTGAACTAGGCTTCAATGCCCATTGACATGTATGAGAGCTGAATGGAATGTGGGACAGGCTGGACCAGTCTGCCATACATACTGGTAATCATGGGAACAAGTGCAGGGGGTGGGCCTGGTGGGGGTTATTGTAGGTCATTCTGACTAGGCTGCAGCTCCCACTGGGTTGTGTAAGGGCCAAGTGTGTGGTGGACAGAATCAGGCTGGACTAAAACATCCACTGTTTCATGTGGAAGACAGAGCTGGAAATAGCACTGAGCCAGCAATTGCAACCACCAGCATAGGCATAAGCTGATTAGGGCGACAGACTGTGCCAGACCTTGTACTGGTAAGCACACACAAGAATCTGGTCTAGGATCACTTCAGACAAAGTTTCTTTGGGTATCCCTCCAACTGAACTGCTGAACTCAGAACCCCAACCATGAAAAGAAGTGCAGATTCCATGGTCTGATCACGGAGTGCAAGTGTCAAAGCTGAGCCTCCTTAGAGGCTCATACGGAACAGTGGACACCATATCCAGGTGCACATGGAGGATATGGCAGTCCATCGGAACCTGCAGAGGATACCTAGTACCACAATAGAGGACAGAAGACAGACCGAATCAATCAATTACCCCAGCCAGGTGTTGGCAGCAAAAATCTGGGCAGAGACTCTATGGCAGACTGTGTCAGCCAGTGGATTCTGGAGAGATTTCATCATGATTGGAATGGCAAGATTGGCAGCAACTCAGAACTGTTAAACTATCAAAACCACTTGAACAGGACCCCCGGAGCATGCCTTTTTGTCCTATTGATTGTACTGATTCATAATATAGTAAATATCTTCTGCAAGTTTTGGTTTGGATTTTTATTTTCCTTATCATTTTTTGCTGACTTTAAAAACATTCAAGCTCATACTTATGAATACAAATATTCAGCCTTCCACTTGGAATTATGAAAATAATCAGCCCTCACATTTGGAGTTAACCTAAGAAAGTATTCATATCAGACTTAAACAACAGCATTGAAAAGGCTATGTTAAGAACCAGGAAAACAAAACAAATGACAGACTAAGAAATTTCAGGAATCAGGATTAGTACAGACAGAGGTACAGCAAGCAAGAATGAAAGGAACAGTTTTAAGCACATGACCTTGTTGCATGCATTAGATAACATTACCTCAAAATACATAACACCAGAACCTGACCAAAACAGAAAAAAAAAAACTGACAAATCTACAATCACACCAGAAAATATTAAACATCAGCAGCTAGAAAAACGAGAATGTAAATCTAAGTGAGATGTGATTCCAAATCCCATGTTGGTAGAAACATTTTTAATTAAATAATGCTGTTTGCAAGACTGAGGACTTCTAGGCACTCTCCTGCTAGGCCACCTGGTAACTAAGGTATGCAGATACCCTGGGAGTCACATACCCAATCTTGGCATGTGCAGCAGGAGAGATGTACAGGAATGCTCATGGAGACATGATTCACAACAGCCCCAACAGAAGGAATCCAATCAGTAAAATCAACAGATTACATTGGCTTCAACTACACAGAATTGAAAATAAACCATACAACACAGATGAATCTCAAACACATAATTCTAAACGTGATTCAGATCTAGGCAAAGGTATAATAGCATGTTGCTTAGGGCCACAAACATGGTAAACTGTGACAAAAAATCGATGCAATGACAAATACCACATCAGGACAGTGAACTTAATAAATTCATAAAAATAAGAGACGCTCTTAACATTTTATTATCATAGGCAGTACTACCAGATATGTTTAACATATTTTTAACTTGCCTTGCAACAAATATTCTTC
Organism: Ochotona curzoniae; assembly: GCF_017591425.1. NCBI lineage: Eukaryota > Metazoa > Chordata > Mammalia > Lagomorpha > Ochotonidae > Ochotona > Ochotona curzoniae. The sequence goes on along the minus strand of NW_024466004.1, from coordinate 4,585,451 downwards.
TTTTCATTGTGTCCAAGGATAACCGTGTGGCTTTCTGAAGACTGTCCAGTAATTGATGAGAGAAAAAAGCAAAGACTTCTTTACATTCCTGTAATAAGAAATTATATTAAAGTTTGGATTTCCCCTAAAAAGTCCTCTAACATTTCTTCTAATGCAACATAAGAGGTAACCCGTGACAAGTAAAGAACAATCAATCACACAAATTAAATGACAGTGAAGAAACACATTTAACTTAAAATTACCTATCAGTTTTTCCTTACACAACAGTATATGAAAAAGTATGCTTGTACAAGCATCCTCATGAATTGCATGGACTGAATGAAAAGGCAAAGTTCAAAAACAATTCATTCAAAATAATTCTGGTTTGTTCATTGGTTTTTCAACGCAAGGGCATAAAAGGATGATTAGTCTCCTTCTGTCTTCATGAAGCAACATCTGGTGGGCATCTACTTTAAAATGCACAATATCCAGAAAAATGGGAAACTCCCAGCCTTTGGGACCACGCCTTGATCACCCTCTCTTTGCTCTCCCTTGGTAAGAGTAGCCAAGCTTCCTGGGCAGACCACAGGCTAGCAATTGAGCCACATGGGCAGGCATCTTGACATCCTGTCTCCCTGTACACATTCAGGCCCAAATGCTGACCTTACTGTTTTTCCTAAGGGAGAGCCCTCATGCCCAAAGTGCTACTTTAAAAGGCAGATCCCTGGACTAATGGTGGGTGCAGTGAGTTAAGATGACAACTGCAATGCCAGCATCCACTTAGCAAATCATGGTCCAATTACTTGGGCCCCTGCCACCCACATGGGAAATTCAAATGGAGTTCCAAGCTTCTGTATTCAGCCTGGCCATTGAAGAGTGACAAGTGGTTGGAAGATTTCCCTATATCTCCCCTTTCTTTCTTTCTGTCATTCTGCCTTTCAAATAATTTTTTTAATATTAAAAAAAAGCAGATCTCTTGTCTCCACTTGAGTCAAATCTAAGTTTGCAAAATGGATAACTCTACTCAACACAACTGGCACCCCAATCCCTGACGTGGCATTTACTATAAAAGAAAAGGCAGCCAATCACATGGTGGGGTGGGAGTTAACTATAGGAACTGTGACTGACAGAATCACATCACCTTAAGGAATTGCTCTATCTTGCCAGAGGCGACATTTTGAGATGGAAAGTAGCATTTTCTACGTTTTGTTGTGAGGTTGACACACTGGCTGGAGAAAAACCTGGAAGAAGCCCCAGTGACAGAACATCTACAATATCAATCATAATTCTAGGAAACTGTGTGAAGTTGTTCCACAATAAATACCTTTTTAAACTCATCTTCTTTATCATTAGTATCAACCTCATTCACCATATTAGCCTCATAATCAGTGTTTTCACCATCTTCTGTTTCACTTCCAAAAACAACACGTTTCCGCTGTTCTGGAGAGAGAAGACAAGACAAAAATGTAGCATTTGATAATTTTTTTTAGCATGAAGTTTGTTCCATATGGCCAGGTCCTTGATTGAACTTCATTTTTAAAAAGGCCTTCCTTTTAACAACATTTCTTACATTTTCATTTTCCTTTTTTTTGACTGATTGTTTTGCATCTGCTCCTGCAGTAGTCATCCCTTAAATTAGCCACCTCAACAAATAATAAATTGCCCATCCATCTTCCAAAAAATATCCTTCAAACACGAGGGCACTCCAAAAAGTTTGCGGAAATCACAGTTAAAAGATAAGTCTATTTTGGTGCCAAAAAAAAAAAAAAAAAAAAACGACTTTTGAAATTCTGCTTGGTTTTCTCATAATATGCATTTTCATTAACTCTCTAAGCCCCACTCATATGCATGGATTTCAAATTGGTTTTGTACCAAAACAAGTTTTTTCTTTGAATTGTATTCTTCTGGCCACTTTTTAAAGAACTCTTGGTGTCCAAAAGTAAGAAAAAATTTTAAAGAAGGATTTGCAAACTATCTTTCAAAATTATCTGTTCATTTTTGGCGTATTCATTGTAACACACTGTAATGGGAAAAAAAAAAGAAAAACAAAAACTCAAAGAGGAAAGACCTGCTGTGCATTCCCATTTTAGTCCTGGAGCTCCTTGGCCTCGGCTCTACCGACATCTACAGCCCAGTAATTAATTACTGTTGGGGGCTGCGATGTAGGATATTTGGTAACATCCGTGACCCCTATCCACTAGAAGCCAATGATATTCCCTCACACTTTCTGATACCTAAAAAATGTTTCCAAACAATGTCGGACATTACTCAAGAGGCAAAATCCTTTGCCACGGAAAACTTCTGTTACAAGTCCTCCTTCCCTCTCCTTTTTCCCTTTCTCTCTTCCCTGCCTCCCTCTCTTCTCCTTCCTTTGCCACTCCTCCTTTTTAAAAAAAAAAAAAAAGTTCCATGCATGGGATCTCTGTTTACTATGATGTCCTTTCACTCCAAAAGGCCAACACCCTACACATTCCCCAATTCAAACGTGTGGGAAGTCAGTTATTTATCCTCATTCCTGTAAGGCGGAGTCATCCGTGGGTCGCTCCCACCTTCTGAGTGGCACTCTGAGAGCAGGGTACACCTGGTCCAGCTGTGGCCTGCCTCCCACTGCATACTTGAGCAGCGAATGGCAGTAAGAATAGGGATTCGTCCAGATGGACATACATAACCCCTTATGACACCAATAAGGAAAACCTGTGACAACAAATTTCTTTCTATTCAGTCCTTATCTGACACTTAGAGGGGAAAACAAGCTTAAAATGAAATAAATAGACCCATAGATCCCCTCAATCTTATCCAAAGATTCAAAATATCTAGAAGACATCAATATGGGTAAACCCACAATTCTATGTTCTTTAGCTACAATAACAGAAGCAGAAAACAAAAGCTCCCAGCATCCCATGGTTCTGACAAAATTTACAATTCAAGGGTTTACTAATATGTACTCACCAGAATTACTATAACCTTTGGCTTTCTGGGAGGGAAAAGGAGATCATGAAATTCAGAGAATGGGAAATTTAATCAGGTTAAAATTTTTCAACCACTTTACACAATTCAGGCACCTCATCATAGTGTTGGTCTCAACAGATCTGGTGAAGGAAGAACATTTCTTCCATCACTCAAGCAAATTGGTTGAGAGCAATGGAGGTTTGGGCAGAAATCAATATTTGAAGTCAAGTGCTGAGTTTCTAGGCTAATTTTTAATCACTACTGGAAAAGAGTGACCCATGCTGTATATAACGTGTACTTGCTGGGGAGCACACTCCAATTAAGCCCCATTTGTCTTCACCCTAAGCCCCTAAAACATCCAAAACAGAAACACACAGCTCTTTCTTCACAGGGAAGAGTTCCCACGAGTGGAAGAGGATGACTTAAAACATGGTCTCACCCAAATCAACTTTTCAAGACTCATGAAAATTTTAGATTTTACACTTGCCTGGCCCAATTTTTTTTTTTAAGTAAAATAAACCAAATACTCAAAAGGACAAGATAAGCATGCTGTTCAAAAGCGGGGGAAAAAAAAGAAAAAGAATTAACATGGCAACCCTAATCCTGCTCTTCTCAGAAAGGTTTTCTTGCAAGGATGCTCCTTAGCTGGTAACAGGGAACTTAGAGTTTAGAAGAGTCCCGACTATTCCTATACCAACAAAAGAGACCTCTGTGGGCTAAACTGTGCAGACAGTGTGGTAGATATATCAGGCCTGCTTTCTTTCAGAGGGTGTGGGATTGCTAAGCAGGAGGTACCCATATCAGCATACATCTGTAGTTCTTAAGATACGATTATTAGTTGGTAAAATTACCTGGTAACTGTTTTGTTGATTTCCCAGTGTATTTAACTTCATAAATCTGCTCAAATATTAATATAAGTTCTCTGACAGCTTCTTCCACATGCTTACTCTTGTGGTTTAGAATATCAGCCCATTCTTTGGTGTATGTCTATTAAACAAAGAAATGCCTGTTCATGTAAAGATAATTTGAAACACTGGGAATATTATTAGTAAGATGGGTAACATATAAAACTTTCATTAACTCCATGTAAACTAAGTAGACATGGTTGCCAGTGGCATAGTATTTTAGATCCAGAATTGTCTATGGCTAAAAGCTTGGCTTTGGTTAAGGTCCAAGCAAAGGAAGTAGAAAGAAGAAAATATCAGTCTGTAATGTGTATCTGACTCAGACAAAGGCTTAAGAAATGCAAAGAAGATATTGTTACAAGTTGAAAACAAGATGTGGTTTTTAAAAGGACAATCTGAATAGTTGGCTTGAGACTAAGATGACACAAGATTTTTACTAAGTATGGTATTGTATGCCAGATGTGAATTTAAGAGCTTTACATGGCAGTCAATGCTGTGGTGCAGTGAGTGCAGTGAGTTACACCACCTACAATGTCAGCATCCAATGTCGGAATGGCAGTGAACTCTAGCTGCTCTGTTTCTGGTCCAGCTCCCTGCTAATGTGCCTGGGAAGGCAGCAGATGATGGTCCAGGTCTTTGGGTCCCTGCTGCCAATGTGAGAGACCTGGATGGAGTTCCCGACTCCTGACTGGTGTGACTGAGTCCCAGCTGTTACAGCCATTGGTAAGTGAAACAACAGAGGGAAAATTTTTCTCTCTGAATTTGATACTCTCTCACTGTTGCTCTGCCTTTCAAAGAAATAATAAAATAAACCTTTATGAAAGGGGATAAAAGAGATTCATATGCATTAACTACCTGAATAAATGTTCATTCTTCAGATAGTTAGTAGTATTGCTCCCATGTCACAAGCTGGAAAACCTAAGGACCCCCTCACCAATAATAATAATAATAATAATTTTCCCAGGTCACATAGTTGTTGGTAGGAATTGGATTTGAAACCAACTTTATCAGATTCTTTATTACTGTCCTTCAACACAGGACAGACAGCAAAAGGCCATGAATTTCATCTTAGGACTCAGTGATAAACTGGTAAGCTCCAACACAGGGCAATATCCAAACAACCTCCATCTCAAGGCAAAAGCCTTAGATAGAGTCTCCAAACAAAGACCAGCGCCCTGGGTGAGTGCCTGTCACCCACAGTCTCTTGCAGGTTTGGTGTGCACCTCTAAAACTGCACAGAGCCTGGTAACTTGTGAATCCCAGAAGTGACCCACCTTCGGTCTGAGTGAGTAGCTGAGGGTCTGATCCTAACACCTTTCCTTGACCCTGGGCAAATAGCAGGGAATGACAGGAGTATCTTGGAGTCAGAGATAGGCTGATAAAACCTGCCACAAAATAGGTCCTAACAGGTCCTGTTCCTAGGCCCAATGACTACAGACAATGCCTCTGGACCCACTTCAATGCCCAGTCAAATTCCATGGTTCCAACAAAGCAGTCTTTCACCCTAGCCAACAACTCCTGTGGCTGACAGATGTAGCAATGGATGATAGTGAGCCCACCCCAGGAGCAGACAGATCATAGCACAGAGGGCCTTGACACTGCCCCCAGGCTGCACTAGGCTTGGCAAGCTGAGGATTCTAGACGTGATGCAACATTAAGCCTGGAGCTTCACCCAGGTCTGCCATCTGAGTGGCAGAAGCCTAAGCACTTAGGCCATCACCTACTGTACCCCAGGATGCATTCATAGGATTCTGGAGAGAAAACAGAGTAGGTAGAATTGGAACCATCACTCCAATGGGACGTAGATGTCATAAGCCGTAGCTTAAAACACATTGCCACAGTACATGAAAACTAAGCAACTTAACTCTGGAACAATCAAAGGAAAAAGGAAGAAAATAAGGATTTTTTTAATTCTTGAAATGAAGGAAAATAGAAACACAACATACCAAACCTTGGGATACAACAAAAGCAGTACCAACAGGGACATTCAGAGCAACCAATGCTTGCATCAAAAATACTGAAATACCTGAATAGCTTAACAATGTACCACAAGAAACTAGGAAAACAAGAACAGATTACATCAAAAATTAGTAAAAGGAAAAGAGTCACCAAAATCAGAGCACAAATAAATGACATAGGAACAATTTCTTCAAAAAATGTTAAATAAATAATGAGTTGGTGCTTTGAGAAGAAAAAAAAAAACAATAAACCCTTACTCAGACTAACCTTGAAAAAGTACTGAAATCAGATGAAAATGGAGACATTAAGACTGATATCACAAGAAATAACAGGTTGTTAGTACTTACTATGAATAATTATATACAAAGCATCAATAATCTAGAAGAAATTATCAAATTATTGGACACATACACCCTACCAAGATTGAATTATGAGAAAATAGAACACCTGAAGAGATCAAGAATAAGCAGTGAGATAGTGTCAGCAATAAAATTCTCATTAAAGAAAAACCAAAGATGAAATGATATCACTACCAAATTCTATCAAACTTCTTCTTTTTCTTTAATTTTGAATTTTGTGGTAAAATTCCATAGAATTTCAAATTTCCCTACCCCTTCCCCAAATTCCCACCCCTTTGACTGATTTTCCCCGTATTATTACAATAGTATTGTCCTTCATAAGTAGTCATAAGTCCACCAGTCTGTCATTTAATTGTGTCCTGACATTGCTGGTATAGACAGTACAACATCCTATTGTCAAGATATATCCAACAGTTTTATCGGGAGTCCATCTTTGATTTGGAAGTAGAGATGCATATTGCATTGTATCTTCACATCTGGATATGATAGTCTCCATTACACAGTTACTATACCTTCCCTTAAATGAGAAGCCATGAAAAAAAGTCAACAACAGGAATGAAGTTTAAACAAAAAATGTACAGCACAAAGGAGTTAAATAATATTCTGCTGAATAACTAATGCATCAATGAGGAAATGAAAAAAAATACAAAAAGCTTCTTGGGTAAGATGATGTTACGGTATATCTACAAGTCAATGAAGATTCTGATGAGAGAAAATAAACTGGAAGAAATAAAAATTTAAAAAGTATCAAAACCCATGGGTTGCAGTAAACACATATGGAAAGGGTTAGTGATCTTAAAATTTGCACAAAGGCTGCCTTATATCAGAGAGAATATATGGTATTTGTCCTTTTAGGATTGACTTATTTCACTGACTTATCTAATTTCATTGACTTATTTCACTGACTTATCTAATTGGGACCATCTAGCTGCAAATGGTATAATTTCTTTTTAATGGCTGAGTAGTCTTCCTTGGAGTAGCTGTACCACAGTTTCTTTAACCATTCCTCACTGGATGTGCATCTGGGTTGTTTCCATGTCTTTGCTATCATACATCATGGATTACCGATCCCCTTTTCTCACATGCACTTTTCATTTCCTTTGGATTTATTCCTAGGAGCAGAATAGCTGGATCAGATGGCAGGTTTATTTGGAGTTCTCTAAGCACTCTCCATATTGATTTCCATAGTGGTTGTACTAGCCTGCACTCCCACCAACAGTGGAGCAGGGTACCTTCTCTCCACATCCACGCCAGCAGGTGTTGTTAGTAGAGTTCTCAACATAGGCCAATCTGTCTGGAGTTAGATGGCACCTCAATGTAGTTTTCATTTGTGTCTCCCTGATGGTTAGGAAGCCTGGGCATCTTATCATATATCTGTTAGACATTTGAATTTATTCTTTTGAAAAAAAATGCCGGTTTATTTTCTCTACAAGTTGTTTATTTGTTTGTTTTTTACTGTCCCTGGGTTTCTGAAGCTCTTTGTAAATCCTAAATATTAGTCCTGTCAGTTGTGTAGTTCACAGAGACTTTTCTCCCATTCCATTGGTTGCTTATTCACTTTGTTAATTGTTTCCTTTGTTGTACAGAGCTTTTTAGTTTGATGTAGTCCCATTTTTTTATTTTGGCTTTGACTGCCTGTACTTTTGGTGTCTGTTCCAAGAAGCCTTTCCCCATTCCTATATCTTGGAGAGTACTTCCTACGTTTCTTTTAATAGTTTCTGGGTGGAGCATTACGTCCTTGATCCATTTAGAACTGATTTTTGTATAATGTGACAGGCACAGGTCTTGTTTCTTACCTCTGTAAGCTACTATCTACACGTCCCAACAGCATTTATTGAAGAGACAACGCTTTTTCCCTGGAATGTTCTCAGTTTTCTTGTCAAAGATTAGATGGCTATATATATTAGATCCCTTCTGGTGTTTCTATTTTGTTCCATTGATCTTCTCTGTTTCTGTACCAGTACCAGACTGTTCTGATGACCAAATTCTACCAAATTTTGTTTTAAAGGTTTATTTATTTTTATTGGAAAGTCACATATACAGAGAGGAGAAGAGAAAGAGAAGATCTTCCATCCGGTGATTCGCTCCCCAAGTGACCGCAATGGCTGGAGCTCAGCCAATCTGAAGCCAGGAGCCAGGGGCTTATACTGGTTCACCCACATGGGTGCAGGGTCCCAAGGCTTTGGGCCGTCCTTCACTGCTTTCCCAGGCCACAAGCAGGGAGCTGGATGGGAAGCAGGGCCGCCGGGATTATAACCGGCACCCATATGGGATCCCTGCATGTTCAAGGTGAGGACTTTAACCACTAGGCCACCATGCTGGGCCCTCTACCAAACTTTTAAGGGAGAATTAACGCCAATCTTTCTTAAATTATTTTTTTAAAAAAAAAATAGGAGAGGAGGGAATTTTTCTTTTTTTTTCAGTTATCTTTTTCTTTTTAAATTCCTAAATTCAAAAAAACATTATTTATTTATTATCTCTAATTGGAAAGTCAGATTTACAGGAAGAAGGAGAGACAGAAAGATCTTCTGTCCACAGATTCACCCCTAAATGGCCACAACAGCTGCAGCTGAACCAATCCAAAGCCAGGAGCCAGGAGCCAGGTCCAGAGCCCAAGGATCAGGCCCATCTTCTGCTGCTTTCCCAAGCCACAAGCAGGGAGTTAGACGAAAAATACAGCAACTGAGACACAAACAGATTTCCATATGGGATTCCAGAACATTCAGGGCAAGGATTTAACTACTAAGCCATCACGCTGGGCCCTTCAGTTTTCTATCATTTCACCAATCAAGTTTTGTTTTCTATCATTTCATCAATCCTTCATAATGTTCTACTTTGATGTCTCTCCAACTATCCTTTACTACAATAATTTACTCATACTAAAGCAGCTCATTTGTAAGAAGGTGCGCACAATAAGAGTATAAGAAAAAGATGCCACAAGTTTTTAAAAACATATTTTGAAGTTTAAATACAATAAAATATTTACAGATATGCAGAGGAAAATAAACTTTCTTCCTCCAAGCTTAAAAAAAAAAAATTTAGGGTCCAATGCCATGACTCAAGCAGCTAAATCCTCACCTTGCAAGTGCCAGGATCCCATATGGATGCTGGTTCATGTCCTGGCTGCTCTACTTCCTTTATTTTTTTAATATTTTTTATTATATATATTTTTTAATTACATTGTATTATGTGACACAGTTCTATATAGGCACTGGGATTCCCCCCACCCCTCTCCCAACCCTCCCCCCATGGTGGGCTCCTTCCCCTCCCCCCACCGTTGCACAACCACAGTTCAGGTTTAGTTGAGATTCCTTCATTGCAAGCATACACCAAGCATAGAGTCCAGCATCTCATTGTCCGGTCAAGTTCAGTGGTTTCTTGGGGAGACCCTCCTCGGTCCGAAGACAGAGCCAACAGAGTAGAATCCCGGTCAATTAAAAGCCCCAACATAACATCAGCAACAATATATAATGTTAAGGGATAAATTGACAAAGCATTGAGCAACCAATTTGTCAAAATTGGATGCATGGTCTTAACAACTTCCTGTGACTATTTCAATGACATTTCAACAATTGAGGTGTGAAACAGTTTTAGGAAAGGTGTGCATAGAAATTTTCAATACCCTGGTGAGGAGTACTTAATCCCCGTGTCCTACCTAGTAAGGTGTGTGTGAGTCCATGCTGACCAAGCCTTCCTTGTTGTTCTCTGCCTATCCATTCCAACTTGTGAGTGTGTGTGTGTGTGTTGGGGGGGGGGGGGGCTCTGGAGCGTCCCTCATGGTCATTGCAGAGAGGGTGGGGACCCGAAGTTGGAGCCAAGAAAGAACCAGAGATAGCTCATCTCCCTAGTTCTGAAGGGAGTTTACTGTTCTTCTATTTCTGAAGACCGCTCAGGTTTACTGGTTGTTGTTCTGATGGCCTTGGATCCTATGATGAAGGATTCAGCTTCTTCCATCCCGTGTGGTAGGTCCAAAGCGGGGGGGATGGGGGGGGTCGGGGTCCTCTGAGTTCTCGGCCTCCGAAGGCATTCCAGTCCCCCGTGGTCTCTTTGGCAGTTGGGATGTGGTCCTTGGCACCCGTACTGATAGCCCTTGATGGGGATCCAGGAGACTCCAGGTTTGGGATACAAGCCTCCTCCTGTGCACCTGCTCCACTCTGTGGTCCCCCACTGCTCTGTGCACCTGACCTCCTGTTAATAGGTTGTCAGGGTCGCTCTTGATTCCCCCTATATGTCTTTGTAGTTTTACTGTTGTCTAATGTTGTCTTGAATCTATTGTCTACAAGTTACCTGTTATGTGCCTGAGAGGTTACACTACACGGCTTCTTCACACATTCACAGGAGATGGATCTCTCCCGCCCAATTTCTGAGTAGTAAAAGGTTTTGAAAATATATTTGGTTACACAATTTTAAGAACACATGGGTTGAGACCATATTAGGTAGAGGTCCATCGGGGGAGATTTACATCACTGGGAATCTTTAGGGTTGATTCATGTACCCAAAGCCCTGAGGGTTCATCATGGAGCTTTCTAGGCAGCAATCATAGAAACCAAATCCCAGAGCTCCCTGGCCGGCGGCCAGTAGGCAGAGCCTCCCACCAAATGGCGCTCCAGCAAGCCCAATACCGGCTCTGGATGTGCACATGGTAGCGGCCACATGTGATCCAGGCATGGGACACTACTTGTCCAGGGGCCTTCCAGCCACCATGTGGTAGCTGGAAGACTACTTCCCCAGGTTCAAGCTCCACCCCCTCCCGGTCCTGCCCCCAGCTCAAGCCCGCAGGCGAGCAGTGAGGCAGTCGGACCCACTTCACAGAGCTCCGTGGGTAGTCCATGGCACTCCAGCCAAGCCCAATACCGGCTCTGGATGTGCACATGGTAGCGGCCACATGTGATCCAGGCATGGGACACTACTTGTCCTGGGGCCTTCCAGCCACCATGCAGTGGTTTGGTTTTCTTTTTACACCTGCTTGTCGTTTACTGTTTTGTGCCTGTCGGGGCCTGGGTCTCACCTTTCCACACAAGCAGTGGGAGATGAGCTGAGGCTCCTGGTGGCTCTAGGCGCTGAATCTCACCCATGGCTATGCCCAAAGCCAGGGTAATTTTCAACCAGCGCCATGAGGGAATTTTTCAAGATTCATTTTCTGAGAACAGCATTACTTTGACACCAAAACCAGAAAAGGATGCAACAAATAAAAGAAAGTTATACAAACCAATATGCCTAACAAACACAATGCCAAATTCTGTTAAATCCAACACCACTTTAAACAGATCATTCACTGTGGTCAAATGGGATTCAACCCAGGGATTCAAGGGTGGTTCAGCACATGTCAATCTATAAGCATAATATACCACATCTATAGAAGGAAGAGCAAAAATCACCTCAGTGGAAAAGGCATTTGAAAGAAGTCTACATCCTAAAAGCTCACTGCTGAAATCCTATCAAAAACACAAAAGTCAACCTGAATGATTCCATTGGACAAACATGGGAAATTTTCAGAATCGAAAAGAATACTAGCTACAATGGATTGAAATTCCTCAGATACATAAAAATTCATAAATTCATGATGATATTTTAAAATGCTTAATCTGAGTAACTGTTTTAGCCATAGTCAAGGCTAAACATTTTTAATGTGGGCCAATTATCTATTCTGAAGACTGGATATAAAAGAACAATCAAACCACTAAATCTGACTTGTCTGTACAAATGCTATTTCAGGGTAATCATCAGTTAATGAGGGACATTTCTTCTTTCCAGAAAGATTTTAGCCATTAATGGTAAAATTAGAATATCAATATTTGCAATCTCTAATAAAATAATGATCCTAATAATAATCATCATAATAATGGCTCTAGGCAATAATGACCAAGGTTTATTAAAACCATTAGGTAAAAGATTTGTGGGAAACCTTATCAAGATGGATGATGTTGACTACAACTCAGCCCACTGATTAATCTCAACATTGTTAAAAGGAAAGCAGCCTGATATTAACTGCCTTCTGACATGAAACAGTGAAAAATACAGTGTGACTTATGAACTATTTTTGTCACAAAGACAATGAACCTGAACTGAATCAAGCCTCTGCAGCTAGTAATAATTTACAGGAACTTTAGGGGATATAGGAATGAATATGTAAATATGTTAAATTACACTACTGGGATATTATAAAAAAAACCCTAGAATATGGAAAATTCTACAGAATAAATGATTCAATTTCTTCCACAAATAAAGAACATTAAAAGAAAATGATAAAGGACTTGAATAGGTATTTCTCCAAATAAGATAGACAAATAGCCAATAAGAACACGACAAGTCGCTCAATATCATTAGTCATTGCAAAATGCAGACAAAAACACAATGAGATACCATTTTCCAAACACATTGGTATGACTAACATTTTCTTTAAAAAAAAAAAAAGCAGGAAATAACAAGTGTTCGAAAACACAGAGACACTGGAACACTAATATATTAATAGTGGGAATGTACAATGGTATAGCCTCTGTTCCTCAAAACATTAATCACAGAATTTCCATTTCACATCGCAATTCCACTTCTAGGTATAAACTAAGAAGAACTAAAGTCACAAACTTAAACAGTAACATCCCATTATTTAGAGGATCATTATTCTGAAATTCTGATGCACACTACAATATACATGAACCCTGAAAACATTATGCTAAGTAAAGCAAATCAGACACAAAAGGACAGTAAATATTGTATGATTCCACAAATGTAAAATTCTGTGAAGTGTGTAGACTGGGCAAATTCATAAAGACGGAAAGCACAATATAAGCTAACAGGGGCAGAGGAAATTAGGAATAAAGGATTATTACAGAATAAGAACAGAGTTTTAGTTGTGATTATTAAAAGTTTTGAAAATAACCAGTGGCTATACAATTATGTGGATTCACTTAATATCATTAAATTGTATACTTAAAAATTGCTAAAATGGAAAATTTTGCCAAGTATATTTTACCACACCAAAAAAATGGTAACCTAGAAATAAGAGAGGGAGATAATTTCAGAAATTTAACAAACAACTCAATCAATGCAACATACGAACTTGATTTATTCCTAATTCAAATACCCAAGCCCTTAAAATGTAATTTCTATCAAAATTAAATATATTCATAATATTTTTTGGTAAATCTTTCACTTTGGGGTATACACTTGCCAAATTAATCACTTTTTAGGACTCTTTCACTGCTTGTTATATACTCACCAAATTAGTACTTCAGTCCACAAAAAAAAAAAAAACCCACACAAGAGTATTCAGTATATAACCAAAGCCGTAAACTATCCAAATTCCCGCAACAACAGAATGGATTAAACACTATAATAAGATCATACAATGTGGTACTTAACCGCAAAGCTAGAATGTCTAGATGGAACTGACACGGATTCCCACTTTCAGACTGCCAATTCACATGTGGCTGTAAGGCAATAAATAAGAACATACCTCATTGAGAGTCAACATATCTTCTACTCTGGTAGCACCACTTTCAGGTAGAGTAATTAACATGGTTTTGGCTATCTCCTTGAGAACCGTATCGATGTTCATTTCACACAAGTCACTGACCTGCCAACACGACAAAAACATGAGAAGGTTTCTTTCCTCTAGAGCTAACTCTGCATCCACAATACACTTGAGCAGCAGCAGGTGCCACAATCTTCTATGCCGTTTCTTCGTGGGTTCTCACTGCAGCATAGAAGGCTTGATTACACCAAGGTTCACAGAGGTAAACTGGGGGAAAAAACCCATTGCCAATAAAAGGCGGAGAATCCTATTCAGGTTTAACTGACCCCAAAGCCTCTGAGTCTGCCTACTGCACTATGTTAATTCAAACATGTCTGGAAAAAATATTCACAGTAATGTGTACACAGCAATGTGCCTGAAATCAAGAGTCAGTCTTTGCTAAGACGACTGCCTCTTTTGTTGGTATTAAATGCATTGCTACTGACATTAATATTTAGTCATTCCGTTCTGCCATCTTCAACGGTCTATAATTATCCCATTTTCTAAACCTCAGAGCAGAATTGAATCATCGTTTTAGCATACTAAAGGGAAAGAATTTTAGAGACAAGAACAAAGCAACTTAGATGAAAAAACACTAAAGCAGTAAAGGAAAACATAATTTTTTTTAGTTTAAGAGATATCTTTATAGTTAAAAGTCACACCCTTTAAATAATCTCCATAGATAGAATATTACTTATATCCTGAGCACTAATATACATAGTATTTTCCTTATTTATTGATCATACCTTCTTTAAGAGTTGATTGAACATATTCAAAACTGATTCAACTTCATGAAAGAAGCTTTCTAGTGTTAAAGATGACCATGTTAGTATCGTGAGCCCTTGCCTCAACACGGATTCCACCTACAAAAAGTAGAAGTGTTAGAGCTTCCACGATTAAGAGGAGAATCTGCTTTTCTTTATTATCCACCAACATTATCGTTTTACTTCCTTGCTTACATTTTTCCACAGTTACGTCTAATAAAGGTAACTTTCTATTTTAAACCTCTTTGGCTATCAAGGAAGCAATCATAGATTTTCAGAAATTGCTCATGACATCATGACGTGTAGTTCATGATTTTTCAAAGGCAATCAAATGGGCTGGGTATTTGACCCAGGGTTTCAAGACACCAGCTGGAATGCCTGCATCCCATATGAGAGTGCCTGGATTCAAGTTCCAGCTCTGCTCCCAATCCCAGTTTCCTGTAAATGCACACCTTCAGAGGCAGCAGGTGATAGCTCACGTTTGGGTCCCTGCCACTTATGTGGGAGAACTGGATTGAATTCTAGCTTCCTGGATTCAGGTGGACCCAACCCCAGATGCTACAAGAATTTGAGGAGCGAACCAGCGATGAACACTCTCTCCCTCTCTGTCTCCACACCTTTCAAAAGGGGGAAAAAAAATTGGGGGAGCTAGTGCAGTGGCACACAGTATAAAGCTGCCACCTGCACCTGCCAGCTGGCACCAGTTCAAGTCCCAGCTGCTATACTTTCAAGTCCCAGCTCCCTGCTAACGCTGCTATACTTTCAATACAGCTCCCTGCTAACGAGCCTGGGAAAGCAGTGGAAGAGAACCCAAGTGCTTGGGCTCCTACATCCACATGGGAGACCCAGAAGAAGCTCCCTGGTCCCGACTTCAGACCAGCCCAGCACTGGCCACTATGGCCATTTGGGAAATGAACCAGGGGATGAAAGATGCTTCTCTCCTTTTCTCTCTGTCTCTTCCCCTCTCTCTTTGTAGCTCTATTTTCCAAATAAACAAATAATCAATCTTTAAAAAAAATTTAAAGATAACAAAACTTAGACAAACTATTTTGCTGGGAAAAAAACAGATTTGTAAAGTTGAACTAGAAAGATAGGAGCTCTATTCAAGAATAAATGTTCTGAAATCCTTAATCTATAGAATCGGAGTCTAATTCTAAATATCAATGAATATCAATAAATATCAAGGAATATCTTCAGCATTACCAACCTTTTTCATTTTAGGGGTCATGAGATTGACAAACACAGAAGGCACTTCCTGACATAAGTCATCATAATACTGAAGAAGACCCTGTAAAAATTCAAATGGCATATTTTTACATTAATTCATGCTAAAGCAGCAAATTTTTGTCTCATACATGCAGGGCTTTGTTATGCCTATGTTTGCCCGTAGTCCTGCTCCCACAGCTACTCATTTAAATTTATACTGAGCTACTGTACTCTTTCTCATGTGTAAATTACCTAGGTAACTCTTTTAAACATTGAGTCTAATGTCTAACAGAGTGCCTAAGTCTTCATTTTTTTGTATTGATCATTTGTCTTTCTAGATTTAGAGTATTTAAAATAGTGAGCATAATTATCTTTGTGTGATGTCTGTCATCGTATGTTTTTCCCTTTGTGTTGCTTGCCTTCTCACACATTGAGGCATGCTCATCACTGATGCTGCACATGTGCTCTTGAATCAAAACAAATTTAACTTTTCTGCATGACCAGATTTAATAAGTGCATTTTCTTAGACATGTTTAAGAGCTGAACCATGATTTCTGACAACTGCATAATTTTCAGTATCGTATTTATTTATCTATTTTTATTTAAAAGGCAGAGCAGAAGAAATAACCCAAACTTCATGGAAACTTAAAATGTTTGTGCTTCCAAAGATAAGTGATAAAACAAACTGCAAAAAGGTATAGCATTTTTGGCAATTATGTCTATGATAATGTGTCAGTAATTGGAACAGAAAAAAAAAAAACATTGTTAGAGCTCAAAAATAAAGACAAACAACTCAAGTTTAAAGTTTTAAATGAACAAATTATCTAGACATTCCTCAAAAAAAATCAAAGAATAGCCAACAAGCTCAGTATCACTTGTCTTTATGGAAATGCACAACAAAATTGCACCACCATGCCTCTCCTCATCCACCAGGGTGACTCAAATAAACAGGGGAGTAATAATAAGCATCGGTGTGGATCTAAAGAAATCAGAAAACTTACACACTGCTGGTGGGAATGTAAAACAATGTGGCCTCTTTGAAAAACTACAACAGTTCTTCAAAAGGTTAGAAGTGGTGTTACAAAATCACTGAAACCCAGTAATTTCACTTGAAAGAATACACCCAAGAGAATGAAAAAACACATCCAACACAAATACTAGCATACAACTATTCACAGCAGCATGATTTGGAGAGACAAAAAGTGGGGGCAATCTATGTCCACTGTACTTCTGATCCAGCTCCCTAATAAAATAATCCTGGAAAAGTAGAGGGAAATGACCCAAGTGTTTGGATCCACATGGGAGACCCAGATAAAATTCTTGGTTCCTGGCTTTGTTCTGATCCAGTTGCTCTGTTTTTCAAATAAATTTAAAAATATTTTAAAAAATAAATAAGTGAATTGTATGGTGTCTAAATTTAATTCAATTGCATTAAAGCTGATAATTTTTAAAGCTATTACAGGGAACCTATTTACTACATATCTCTTTATTTCTCTTAATGTCACATATTAATATAATTGTCATAGTTAATTATTTATAACTTCTAGCAAGGTAATCTTTTCAAATTTTCTGTTACTCTTTTTAGATTAATTCCTAGGGAAAAAAAAAATCCTCACTATCAACTTATCCTTACACCCAGACATGAACTTTAATTAAACCAAGAAATTTAAATATAATGACATCAAAATGGTAGATTCATATTATTTTCCCAGCCAGAAAAAGGGCTGTATTTACTTAATATACTATTCATTGTAAAAGTAATTAGTATATTCTGCATCGTAGCAAATAAAATTTCTTTCTCATGGAGCAATCATTTTTCTATTAACTTCTATGTATTTATCTTACCACCCATCTTAAATCAGTTCTCTGTGAGCTGGATTTAGATTCTAGTCCTCTGTTATCACTGATAGCGCTGCTAGAAATCCCTTACACTAATATGTCTTTCTGAGACATCAAATAGATGTCACAGCCTTCTTAGAAAAAGTAAACAACGGTGGGACTAATGGCACTCACTGTTCTGTCTTTCTGAAAGAAATCTGATGTTACTCTCGCTCCACATTTTAAAAACTGTGCATTGAGATTTGAACATTTGAATCACCACTTATGAATGTGGCATTTTTTCCATTTTTTTCCAGCTTGCTCTATTACTTTGCTGAAATCCAATCAAAATCATGCTCCAGTTTACACTTAGGGTGTTGCAGAATTGTTTCCACTCCTGTCATTTCATACTCACCTATTGTGTAAATGTAAAGCTTACTAGTACCCCAGGGTTAAGTGTGTAAAACTTACTATACTTAGTCTATAAAATTATAACATTCCAAATAATTGTGGGGGTGGGGCAGCCTTTCAATGTAACAGGTAAAGCTGCTGCTTGTAATGCTTCTGATGCGGTTTCCTACTAATACACCTGGGAAGGAACAGATGATGGCCAAAATTCTTGGGTCTCTGCTGTTCATATGAAAGATGGCTCCTACCTTCGACCTAGCTCAGACTAGTTACTGCGGGTATTCAGGGGCAAACCAGTGAATGGAGGTTATTTCTCATGTGTCTTCTCTCTCCTCTCTGCCACTCTGCCTTCCAAATACATAAATCATCTTTTAAAAGAAACAATATTTAAACCTGCTAGTTTATTATTTATCATTTTCCAGAAATTTGTCTTATTTCTGACCATCTGACATCCTGCTTTCCACCTCCAAGCTTTCCTTTTGCTTACGACTCAGTGTTTTAATTCTATCAAGAATCATCATGGCAACAAATATCCCTACAATGTTATCTCAGCACAACTGCAAGGATGTTATTTTTCTTTTACCAAAAAGACTAATAATAATTAGAAATAATTAGAAAACATCACCTATCTTACCTGCAAATACAGTTTGTCTGATTTCAACTTATTTTCCAACTTCAGAATTTTCTTTGCCTGTTCTGGTACATCCAGCTTCATTTTTATCATGCACTTTGTTTCCCGAACAACTTCCAAAATTTTCGGATCAAAATTAACCAGAAGCTTCCCTGTTTCTGGATGTCGCACAAAAAGTGTGGCTTGCAAAGCTAAGGCGAGAGAAGAGGTTGGTGACACTGCTCACTCTGAATTTCTTTCCTACAGTTACTTTTGTTTACACCATCTGTTTCTTAAGTCAAGGACAACAGTGTTTTGATGCCTTTGTCTGAAGGCACACTGTGAAGTACAGGGGAAGTCCTTGAAACCTAGACAAATAAATGCTGTGTGTGTAATGCCATCAAATCAGATTCAGCAAGACAGAATTTGACCAGGACTTGATGGCCTTTGCGCAGGGAAGTTCAATACTTTCCTGAACAGTTAGGCAGATAGGCAGTTTCAGGTACACTTTTAATCACAAACTGAAATAATACAGAACAGCCTGAAGCTATTTGTTATCGTAGCATGAATTGCTGCTACAGGTACACTAACAGAACATTTATGGACCGGAATGTGCACATTTGAATTACATCACATATGAATAAACAATACTAACATGATATTTCATTATGGTCACAAAAGATTCCAAGCCTTATGTGGCTTCACATAATATGGCTGCATCAACTTATCAGGAAAATAATATACTGCACACTCCTTTCAAGTCAGTTGACTTCCACACATTAGATAAAATCAGCCATGACATGAATCTTAACAATGCAGGTTTCATGAGAATTTTTTAAATTTCTTTATTTTTATTAGAAAGGCAGATTTTATAGAGAGAGGAGAGACAGAAATTGGTCTTCCATATTCTGGTTTACTCCCCAGATGGCTACAATGACTGGAGCTCAGCCAATGTAAAGCCAGGACCTTCTATTGAATCTAACACATACGTACAGGGGCCCAAGGACTTGAGCCATTCTCTGCTGCTTTCCCATGCCATAACCAGGGAGCTGGATCAGAAATGGAGTAGCTGGGGCACAAACTGTCACCCATATGGCATGCTGGTACTTGCAAGTTGAGGATTAGTCATGTTATGCCACCGTGGCAGCCCTCATGCGTATGTCAACCAAAAATCTTACCCAACTTAATAGGAATATTTTAGAAATTGTTAGAAAGCATTTGTCCTCCCAAATATATTCCAAAATTAAATTGTGAACACTCATAATATAAAATGTCTTCCTTACGATTGCAATAAGCATGCCTGAAAGCACAAAAGGTTCAATAAGATAAACAAGTCATGACAGCCAGAAAGTCTGCTCCAGGTTTGACAGAGCCTTTCAGTCCACCTGAATCCCCTTCAGAGGAAGGCTACACGCCAGCCACTACCAATACCAGGACCCCTGCTATTACTGCAAGGTCCAGTAGAGTTACCCCCTGGTGCCATCAACAGAACAACAGGAAGCCTTCCTCAACAGTCCATTTCCGATAGCTTGTGTACTCATCAAAGAATGCTAGGGAACTTGAAAAAGTTTATGGAAAAATATATCAACTGATATTCTCCATTGACAGCAGAAAACAGTAAAATTATAATTTACTCAAGAGTATCTGATCTGTATTTATCAGACATTTTTAAAAGATGGGAAGATCTCGCAAGCATGCCTAGTACAATTCTGTGGCGCTTTTCAAAGCAGTACAACTCAACACTTATGGGAATGAATTCAGAAACCTGACTACCTCCACTTGAAGCCCAGTTCCACCACTTAGTATCAGTGTGATCCCGGGCTATTCACTTAACATCTCAGTACCTCAGTTTCCTCATCTGTCAAACAACAATAACCACAGTTCCTAGGAAAGTCACTAGTAAGATGAAAGAATTAGTTGAAGTGCTGGAACAAAGCCTGATGTGTGGTAAGCACCTGCATAAAATGTCAATTATGATGATCATTTGAAAGATACAAAGTCAAACAGACAGACAATATCCTTGGAGTGTATAGAAGAGAGAAGACAGACATTTAAAGCAGTAAATGCTATGAGAAGGAACTACAAAAAAGGGTAGGTAGAAGACTGGGGGAAAAGATCTTATTTCCTTACCGAAAGAAAAATGAAAGACTTTGTGGAACAGGTTATTCCTGAGCTTGCTTTTGGATATGTGCAGGTAAGAGAAAGCATCAGAGCAGAAAAACCAGAAATGTGCACAGGTGTACAGCACTGGAGTAGCAAACATACGGGCTCTGGATTTCAGCTGCTGAAAACGCCCTTCTCTCTTTTTCCAGAGAGTTTTCAGTTTTCAGTTTCTCGTGAATGCTCCTCTGAGAAAGTACGGCCTACTTTCATTACAACCCACAGGGTCCTACCACATGCCACATTACCCAGGAACAGCTGACCTATTCAAAGTGCTTATTAACGGCTTAACTGCAGGGCTGGGGACAACACCCTGCAGGACCAGAGTATTGTCCTCAAGGATGCAGGTATGCAGTGAGGCCAAGACCTGTGTATAAGCATTCCATCCCCAACAACTGAAACACGTGATGAGTTCTGGAACAGAGGCAAAAGGTGGAACAGCTCTTCTCATCACCAAGTCCAGTTCCACACCCACAGAGTTGGGGTTTCCTGTGCTTGCCACTCTGCTCTGGCAAAGTAGAGATCCTGATGTGGGAGAAAGACACATTTCTACAAGGGGTTGCAGTCAGAGTTCCACCAAGGTCCTGGATAAGAGTTTGTAACTGAGGTTATAATTGGGAGCTTAAAGGTAAAGCATGGATGTAAAAAATACTCCATATCACTTGGTACAGGGGTTAAGTCATCATTTGGAATGTTTGCACCCCATGTCAGGGTACCTGGGTCAGAATTAAAGTTTTGCTCTCCATTCCAGCTTCCTGCTGATATGCAGCCGTATGGACAGTAGATGATGATGACTCAAACACCTGAGTCCCTGCTATCCACATGGGACATTTAGGTTGATTTCCTAGTTCCTGCTTCAACCTGGCCCAGTCCCAGCTGTTGCAGGCATTTTGAGGAGTGAACCAGCAGAAGGAAGATCTCTCTGTCTTGATGTCTGTCTGTCTGCACGCGCTCTCTCCTTCCCTCTCCCTTCCAAATGAATAAATAAATACATTTTTTAAAAATTCACCACAACCATGATCTCATTCAAAACCTCAACACATAGTCTTATACCTACCATACTGGATCTGGGAAATCTCTTTGATCCACGCTGTGTGGTAGATCACCTCAAATTCTACCAACACATAGGAGATTTTGTTATATTGACGAATGACGGCTTTACCTTCCACGCTTGACAAAATTTCTGAGTTTTTCTGTTTTTATTTTTAAGAAGAAAGATACATTTGGAAATTAGTAACTTTTCCTATCAGAAACATAAAAGCCTTTAAATGCTTTAAAAGAATTGGTCTACCAATGTAGGTTTTTGCCTCTAAGTAAGCCAGAGCAGGGAAAGCCCACACAAGCTAGAGACAGAAACAAGGAAGCAGTATCAGTACAGAAGGAACCATGGGAAACGAAAGAAAAGGTTTAAAAAGGAAAGTGCTGTAGTCCTACAGATGCCCCCCCAGCGAAGGGTTGCTGGGTGACTCTACCTCCAATGCATGGGAGGTAGTGTGGGGTACCTCCCCACTTTCCCAGATAAGATACAATTGACTGATTTTCCTTCAACTATAAATAGCTAGATAAATTCTTATAGTCCTGCACCAGAAAAGGAACACTTATCAAGAATAAAATCAAAACTTTTTAAATCAAAATATAGAACAAAATTGGTGTTTTAATCTAATGGTTCAAATTCCTGCAGCCACATCAGAGTGTGTGGGTATAATTCCCCGCTCTGTCTCCTGACTCCAGCTTCCTGCTAGTGTGGACCATGGAAGTAGCCTTGATAGCACAAGTAACTGGGTTCCTATTGATGGAAAACTCGGCTTGTGCTCTCCGTACCAGTGCAGTTCCAACCCCAGTCATTGAGGGCTTTAAGGGAATGAACCAGCAGATGGAATCTTGCTCTTTTCTGTTTGTCTGTTTCTGTCTCTGTCTCTTAAATAGGTTTTTTAAAAAAATCATAAAATAAAAAACTTTCTAAAAATGAGAATAAGATGGAAAAATTAGGTTTATATCAAACAAGGTAATCTCTTCTTAGCCACTTCAAGTCAATCAGCAGTTCCCCAGCCTGGCCTCTCAACCAAACCAGGGCTTTAAATTTTTTTTTTTTGACTCCCCGGAACATTGATATGAACAATTGCAGCCAAACAAAATGGCAGAAACTTAACATTCAATACTGCCTAAATTAAAAAGGGTCTTGCAAGGATACTACTCTACAGTTATTCTGTTCATTAAACTGTAAGACATAACATCAAACAAACCAACTCATTCCTGCTTCCCTATCTCAAATGAAAACAAAACAAACACATACTGGCACTTTCAGAATTCCAATACAGCCTAAGACTGTCCCATTTTTAAGAAATATAATCATCTTCAGGATGTGAGGAATTTAAATGCTCTATTATTCCCTGTCTAAATCTTGGCTCTTCAAATAGGAATACACTCTATCTGCACTTTCATTAAACACCAATGTCTTTGTGTCTACACATAGGAATAAGTAGCACAGTAGACTTGTATTTTATTGTTCTTTCAAAAACCTTGTTTTTAAATACATTTTCCTAAGTTATTAAAACACGTAATGTCCTAAGATTCATGAACTTCTCAACTGGTTTATCTGCTGAACATGAAAAAACAAATCTCGTTTCTTTCAAACTATAGGCTAACTTTCCTTTGACCAAAGAAGAATTGGCTCCAAAGACTGGCACTGTGATGTTGTGGGTTAAGCTGCCGCTTATAATGCCAATATCCCGTATCAGAGTGTCAGTTCTAGTACCATCTACTCCACTTCTAACATGGCTCCCTAGTAATCTGCCTGGTAAGGCAGCAGAAAATGATTCAGGCACCTTGGGCCCATTCTACCCATGACAAAGACCTGAATGAGATTCTTGGTTCCTCGCACAGCCTTGGCTGTTGTGGCCACTAGGGCAGTGAACTAGTAGATGGAAGAAATTTGTCTCTCCCTGCCTTGCAACTAAATAAATCTAAACTATAAAACTCAGAAAGAAATGATTCTAATGACTTGACTGTGTATGAATGTTACATGATCAAATCTATTTAATGTATCAAAACCCCCATAACCCACACATCATAAATTTTACTATTGACTTACAAAGAAATAGTTGATGGGCTCGCTTATCCGGCGATAAAGCTGTCTCACCCAGAGAATTTTGCCTGCTACTGGGGGCATGTTGCGAGCAAGTGGGGGATCGTCTTTTTGAGAGTGATAAAGCTGGAATTTAAAACACAGTACTAAAGTCTGAATTCAACGAAGAAGGCAAAAAAGAAAGTACTTTTATTTGTACTATTGTTTCACCATTATTCACATGTTGCAGACACAGGAGATAGTCAACAAAATTGCAAATGCACTTCAGAGACAATGTGAGGCTCAGAAACAGTGGTACTTACAATATGTGATACTTAACGCTCTTTCACCTTTATTACCCATGACACGTACTTTTTTTTTCCTGTCCCTATCCCAAATCTTAAGGAAGTGGTTACGAGGAAACGCAGAGCTACACTCTGTCATAATACTCACCAGAGCCCCTATTTTTGTATGCAAAAACATTAATTCAAATGGGCTTTTCCCTGCACATATCTGAAATCTGTGAGGAAAAGACAGTTGTTAAGAACAAAGAGATGTCAATTAGCTACCCAATGACACACTTGTCTGCACCTTCCCATATTCAGAAGGAGCATCAGACATGCCTAGCAGGAACATATCACTCTGAAAAACTGGCACAAAAGAATGATGGCAAATACCTGCAGTTTTTTTTCCTTCTGTATTAATAGCCTAGTCTATGAAAAAATAATGATACTTGCCTTCTTAGTAGCTTCAAGTTCAGCTACATAACACTGAAGAATTCGTTCGATTGTGTGGTTGATTTCTAATTGAAGACAAGGAATGTTCAGCTTCTGAAATCTAAAAATAATTAAAGCTGGATAATTAAAAAAGCAAATGAGAAACACACTTGATATTGCAGAGTTCTAAATATGCATTCCTTGGTGAGTGATGGATAACACAGGCGTAGTCTTGCCCTCCTGGAGCTTATAGCTTTTTTATGTAAAAAAAAAAAAAAAAAAAAAGCAACTAGCAACCACAAGTTACAAAAACAATTATTTACACTATGAGGTGCTGGGAATGCAGGCAACAGGGGAACCCAGCCAAGTCTGGGAAGTGAACAAGTCAACAAGCCTTTCCCGAAAGAGTGATATTTAAACTGAGATTAAAGCAATGAGAAGGGAGTTGGTTTGCAAAGATGAAAGACAATACATTGAATGTGCCTCTGTCAACATCGATGCTCACATAATTCCAAATAACCAAATCAAAATAACTGTCAGATAAGCATCACTTCTACTTAGTGACTGAGTGACACATAGGAAATACAAGCAGCATTTGAACTGACATCAGCACATTCCAGACAATAAAGAGAGAAAAAGAAACAGAGAGAAAATGGTACTTGACAACTAGGTACCACTCTCATTCATCAAAATCATCTATGTCCATAGTGACTGTCACAGATATGTGGATTTGCTGCAAAGCCAGACCCATTGGCTGTCATGAAAGAATTCCAAAAGGGTCCCTCATGGGGGCCTTAAGCCCTCCCTGAGATGGAAGCCTGTAGTCTAGTTCATCCCTCTAATCCAGGATACCCTGAACTCATGGGGTGTGCTGCTGTCATGAACGGAGGAAAGGAAGCTGGAAGGTGAGTGGATGTTAGGAGCTCTTGCTACAAACAAAAGAGGGGAGTAAGTATGAGAGATGATGAATATATTAATTGGTTGCTTATAATAACCTCTTCTCTATGTCCATCAAAACATCACATACTCTTTAGAAACATGTGATAAAGTAAAAACTTTAACAAAGAAACTATAGGGGTTTTCAGGAGGGAAAATGGACATTCCTGGGGTCCACTACTCTAAAAATCTCACTTTTGGAAATTCTTTCAATATGTAGGCTTAAACATTATTTGCTCCCATTTCAATAAAGATATATGTAATTGACCTCTAGGATTTTACATAGCCAGAGTAGAATATCATGAGAAATGTTAATTTTTTTTATTGAAAGACTTCCAGTCACCAAAAAAATGCAAAGGAAAAAATCCTAGTTTATTTCAAATGTTTACCCATCTATTAATGTGGTGGGAGAAACTTCCAAGAACATCTTATTTGAAACTGTGTTTTTAGGTATCAAGTTGTTTCAGCTAGAAACTACATGAGTTAAGGTGTCATAAATACCTCTGAAGCAACTGCAGAGCCTGTTGAGAGGACAGTATTTTTCCAAAAGTACTGTTCATAAATGCCTGTATTTGTACCTAAAATACAATACCCACATTTAAACCAAAGAGAGGATTTGGGTTTCTAATAGTAATAAAAGACTTTCCTACAAAATCAAAATAAACTTAGACATGTCAACCACTTAAGCATCTATGATTGTCCAATGGGGTGGTCCCTAGCCATGCATGGCTATTCCATGCAAGGAAAAGGTCTGTCAGTATAAAGTACATGCTGGATTCCAAATACTTAGTACAAAAACTGAGTATAAAATTTCGTTAATGATTTTTATACCAATAATACGTTAAAATTGCCACTACAAAAATCATAATATCTTCTGATGCTGGCAGTTGCAACTCAATATTTACTGAGTTTGAAAATTCATGAACAGTGTATTCTTTATCAAGTATATTTTTTTAACTTCTAAATATGCTGGTGGAACAATGTGATGAGGCCACAGACACTTAAGGCCAACAGGTATTATTTTCTCATGCTACTGTTCTCTGAGAAATCCAAAGACAAGTTAGAAGCAAAAAATGTTCTTCCGAAATCCCAGCCATAGCAGTGAATGCTAAACTCCTAGTATAAAAGAGGAGGAATCACTTTTCACAAATTGCTTTACATGCATACCCCTGAATCAAACATTGGAAAAGAAAGGCAATTAAAACTGATACTTCAAGCAAATTATTTAAGTATCAAAGGCCCAGTGCAGTAACCTAGCAGCTAAAGTCCTCGCCTTGCACACACTGAGATCCCATATGGGCACCAGTTCTAATCCTGGCAGCCCCACTTCACTTCCAGCTCCCTGCTTGTGGCGTGGGAAAGCAGTTGAAGACACCCGAGGCCTAGAGACCCTGTGCCCACGTGGGAGACCTAGAAGAAGCTCCTAGCTCCTGGTTTCAGATCAGCTCAACTCTAGCCACTGCGGATGGAAGATCTTCCTTTCTATCTCTCCCCTCTATATGTATCTGACTTTCCAATAAAAATAATCTTTTTTAAAAAATCAAAAAGTATGATCTCCAAGACTAAGACCACAAAACAGATTTTGTAACATATAATCTTTAGTTCTAATGTGCTTTCTTGTTCTTTTTTCTAATTTAAATTAGTTAAAATTTTTTTAAGTTTATAGCCAAACACCAAAAGGCATAACTAAATTATAGCTTAATCTTAAAGAGTTTATCCTTCAAAAAGATAAAAGGAAATCCACACAAAAACAAAAATTGTTAAGAGTGATAGGATTTTAGGAACTTTGTTTTTCAAAATTATATAAAACACAGTTTTTAGAGCATTTTAAATTAAATCGTGGGGAAATATGATTTTTCTCACTTCCATAAGAATTTCAGAGTCAAAAAGTGGACAAAGTACGTTCTTATCCCTCCCTCTTTCTCCAGAATGTTGTAGGTCATTCCTTGAAGCTAAACTTGGGCTAACAGTGGTTTTCAATAGAAGAGAAAAGGTGAGAGAGAAATATGTTACAGCTTCATCTAATATACTTCCCAGTTACTCTTCATCCCTCTGGGGCCCCTTGACCTGTGACACACAGGACCTGAGGGCCTCTCTGGAGATAGAGAGAATGTGGGCATGAAATATTGGCCAGAAGCAAAGTGATCCATCTTCCCAATCTTCTCTCAAAGCAGTTCACACTTAGGACAAAGAATAATGATTACAAATTCTCTCATAGCCTGGAAGAAATGATATTGGCTCCATGGCACAACAAAAATCGAATACAAATTTTAATGTAAATTAAAAACGAACCCTAGTCATAATAACCCTTTGGGTACTGGTTATTCAATGCCATCTTTTCTTGGATATGCTCATTTTTCATTTAAAACTGATACTAACTATTCTGTAGACTAAAAGTTATTCACATTGCAAGCATTTTATCATGTGAGAATAATTAAAAATAAACAGTAAATGTGTGAATATTTACTATATGTGCATTTACAATACTGAACAATACTACTGATTACTTTTCAACTTTAAAGTAACAATATGTAAGATTACTTACCTCTAAACCGTTGATTTTTGTCATGAAATCTAAGAAATCAGTGTCAAATTCTGTCCTTCTTGGATCCAGAATATCATATTGTTTTTTCTTAACCCCTTGATAAATATTTTTGAATTTGATTGCCAGAATATCTATTCCTTCTATTGTAGAATTAGTCAAGGCTGAATATGTTTGCACAACAGTTATCATCTCCGTGATCTTAAAAAGAAAAATATTATTTTCTTTTTTAAAATGGGATATTAGGCCCTTTTCCCTAAACTAAGCTATTACTGACTCATTGATTAAGAAAACACACCAATAATCAAATCCTAGAATCATTTGGCTAAAACCTACAAGAAACAAAACAAAAGACAAATCTCTGTCACCAGAAACCAGTCTTAGCCTATTTGAGAGAGACAATATATATATATACATATATACATTTTAAGAATATCATTACTTTGGGTCCAAGAGCCCCAAGGGAAGGTGGAAGTGTGGCATCCTACGGATCCTGGGTCACCTGGCCTGGTTCTTTCAGGTGGTGGGTGACAGCTCCATGAGCTGTTGGGGTGGGGTTCCAGCCAGGCCTGGCTCAGGCAGCCCGGCGCCCTCTTCAGTGGAAAAGATGGAGCAGTGGTTGGCAGGCCCAGATGTACATGGAGGATATGGCAGCCCATTGGGGCCTGCAAGGACATCTGCTATCATAGTGGATAAAGGAGGGCAAATCAGACAACTACCTCAACCAAGCGATGACAGCAATTATCTGGGTGAATGGAGACTCTAAGGTCAACTCTGCCAGCCAATGCATCTTGGAAGGATTTCCTTACCTTTGGATCAGCGAGATTGACAGCATTTCAGAACTATTGAAACCACTTAAGCAGAACCCTTGGAACACGCTCCACATCAAGGACCCAAGGAAGATTATCAGGTGGCCAGTCCCTATCCCTGGGTGCTGGGGAGATTGTAAGGCTGGGTATGGCTTCTTCCCTTATCTCCCAGACACAGGAAGAAGAAACAGAAAATTTGGAAGCAATGGTCTCACCTACTTTGCCCTAACCTTCAATCCTTCCCACCCTGCTCAACTATTTAAACATCATCAAAAATAAAAATTCAAAAATGAAAAAGAATTTCATTATTCCATCTTTTGTTACCAGGGGTTGTTATGGGAACACAGCTAGTTTCATCCTTTTATTCTTTTTTTCCTCCCCCCCTTAGGATTTATTTTATTTATTTGAAAGGCAGAGTTAGAGAGGGTGAGACAGAGAAAGATCTTCCATCTGCTGGTTTATTCCCCAAATGGCCAGTATAGACAGGGCTAAGTCAGACCGAAGCCAGGAGCTTCTTCTGGGTCTCCCACATGGGTACACAGTCCCAACCACCTTGGTCATCTTCTGCTTCTTTCCTAGGTCCATTAGCAGGGAACTGAATCCAAACTGGAGCAACTGGGACTAGAACCAGTGCCCACATGGGATGCTGAGGTTGCAGCCAGTGGATCTGATTCCTGCTTTAGAGAACAACAGCACTCCACAGAGCTGCTCCCTTTCTCCAGTGACCAGAAAAGCGGTAACCCAATCTTCAGAAGCCTTCCACATACCACACAAAAAGACAGCACTACCAGTGCTCCTACGCGTAGAACTCACTAAAGTCCCTGCCGCTGCCAACCCAGAAGACCACTTTCAGAGGAAAGGTGGTTTTTACTCCAGTATTTCCAACACTTCAAAACACCATCATGTCCTTGAAGCCAACTCAAGCCTGAAGAAACCACAGGACACATGGAATTCACAGCAGTCCATGCACTTGCTCTAAAAAGCAAAAACAATGGGAACAACTCGAAAGCACCAGCTTGCCTTACCTCAACCATCTGTCTAAGCCTCTGTTCTTGACCCTCCCCAGCACCAACAGTTGGCGGAGGCAGGGATGAAAAAACTATCACCAACACAGCCCCTATTTATCCGAGATAGTGGGTGGCCCCATAGCTGTCCCTTCAAACATAACCAATGTACCCTTCAGCCCTACAACACTTAGCAGGTAAGAACATCTGTTGTGGTAAACAAACACAACCATGCTCTTGCTGCATTATCCAGGATTTGGCGTTTTCTCCAGCTCGCTCGTTGTCACTGTTGACCCCTTAATACTGACAACCAATTTATAATACCTTTGCCAGGTGATTGACCTTGCTTCCCCCTTCTAGTTCCCTTTGCTTGGGTTCCCTCCTCTCCTCCCATCATGAATATAGCCCTATCTCACCACTACTCCACAATTTTAATTCTCTTTCCAGCAATATCAGCCTCCCACCTCTCCTCCTACTCCCAAATGTTCAAGATGATAAGAAAATAGAATCAAAGACAGGGCTCTGGAAAACTTCCATTTACATTAAAATTCACATTTATAAGATACAACAAGAGGCAGAGACTATTGTGCAACTTTAAGTCTTGCTCTTTATGATGGACTAACAATGGACCACCAAGTCTCCTCCCACAAAAAGCCAGGTGTCTAACACTGGTACACTAGATGTTCTTTACTTTCAGTGAGAATTAATATGTTCCAAAACTAAATAATTATAATGGTTATAGAGCCCTGTGGAACAGTAATATATATAATTAGTGCTATATAAATAACATATCTAGCAAGGTAAAGAAAGAAAAATCTCATGTTCATTGGTTTACTCTAAAAGCCTGCAATTTTGTCTCTTTCTCTTTGTCTCTTTGTCAGTCTTCCTCTTAAATTCTATCTTTCAAATATAATTTCTAAAGAAATAAGTCTTTAGGGGCACAGCAAGGTGGCCTGGCAGCTAAAGTCCTCATCTTGAACACACCAGGATCCCATATGAGTGCCAGTACTAATCCCAGCAGTCCCATTTCCCATACAGCTCCCCACTTGTGCCCTGGGAAAGCAGTAAGGATGGCCCAAAGTCTTGGGACCCTGCACCCACCTGGGAGACCCGGAATAAGCTCCTGGCTCAGCTCCAGCCATTGTGGTCACTTGGGAAGTAAAACATCAGATGGAAGATCTTCTCTATCTCTCCTCTCTGTATATCTGACTTTGCAATAAAAATAAATAAATCTTTTTTTAAAATGATAAGGTCCTGGGAGAATCAAGATGGCGGAATAGGGTAAGGACACATTTAAACGGACAGAGAAACATTTAATCAGGATGAAGCAGAGAGGACACATTGCAGGAAATAGGAGAGGACAGAACAACAGCAGAGGGGTACCTGGAGACTGACTGACATGGAAAAGCAGCGGACGAAACGGTGTGGTGTTGCAGTGACTGATACTCCAGCAGCATTCAGCAAACAGTGACCTGAACTCCACCAGCAGCCAGAACTCCACCAGCAACCAGGTGGGAAGGAACTTTCACTGGGAGCTTGGGAAGTGAACCCAGACAAAGAATTGTTCGTCCTGCTGGTCCGTTTCATTTGACCAGGAGCAAAGATAGAGCAGCAGATCTCAGACAGGGTGGATTTCAAAGCCCAGTCAGTCCCTTCCAGCAGAATTGGCTGCCATTTTACATAAGGAGGAAAGGACAAGGGAAAGGACTGAGCATGTGCTGAACTAGGAGTGAGCTCATTTCTGACTCAATGAACTGCATCAACGTGGCATTCTGCAGGTTCCACCTAGGGCAGGTCTGGGTAGCCCTCAGATCTGACGGCCAGCAAATCAAGAATTCTAGCAATGGTACATCAGGCACGATTTTGTACATGGTAGCAACAGTTTTAGGAATGCAGGGGATAACAATGAACCATGCATGTGCTGATCTCGTGAGAACTCACTGAGTTCAGTGAATTGCACTGATCCCACAGGAAAATAATACCAATTGTGGCATCGTACTGGTCTAAATAGGTCTGTGTGGCACCCAGACCTAACTTCCAACAGGTTCTGACAAGATCAGCACCACCAACAACCTAACTAGATAGGACACCTGGTGTCTCTCTAATCCTGGGACCTGCTCCAACTGGAAGTGGGACAAAGGTTGCAGAGATAACGGTGCAGCCTCAGCACTGTATCACAGGAGGTGGAGAGTGGTGAGCCAAGAGCTGGGGCTGTGGAGATCACGGTGAAAATCTAACATAAGAACCCAGACCTGGAACTCGCTGGAGGTTGTGGCACAACTGGCTGCAAGCAAAAAGTTGTGTACCAACTGCAATAAGTAAAATCGCATTGTAGACCTGTGGGTGACACAGCTTAGAAATCTGCCCCAAGGAGAAGACTCAGCTAACCAGAAGTGCAATGACCAAGAGCAAAAGATGAGACAATGGCACAATGAATATTACTGAAAACTCCCCTGCAAAGGAGCAAAACTCTATGCCAATCTCAGAGTTAACTGAGGAAGACATCAAGAAAATGGGGGACACAGAATCCATAAGACTAATTTTAAAGATTATGATCAAAAATGAGAAACATATGCAAGAGTTCAAAGAATGTAAGGAAGCAGTAAAGCAAATCAAAGCTGATATAACAGAAATTAAGAACACAGTAGAGCAAATTACAAGTACAGTGGAGAGTCTCCAAAACAGAATGAAGCAAGCAGAAGAAAGAATCTCAGAGTTGGAAGATAATTCCCGTATCAGGGGAAAACAAACAAAAAGCTGGAAGCAGAGCTGGATCAGGCCAAAACAAGTATTCAAGAATTGAAAGACACTATTAAGAGGCCAAATATAAGAGTTATGGGAGTCCCAGAAGGTGCAGAAAGAGAAGCTGAGAATCAAGGAAATTTTCCCTAATCTAGAGAAAGAACTGGGAAACAACATTCAGGAGGGGCACAGAACTCCCAACAGGCTTGATCAAAAGCGATCTTCACCAAGAAACATGATTATCAAACTCTCTTCAATTGAACATAAGGAAAAGATCCTGAAATGTTAGGCATTTTGTAGCATGTTATTTAACTTCATAGTGTTGTTAATTTCTTTTTCCTCCCTGATGTTGATTTTGTTTTGTGGCTTTTCACTGAAGGGGATGTATAGTAGCTGTGTAATGGAGACTGTCATATCTAGTAACATGTCATTTAACTTCATGACATTGTAAATTTCTATTTTTCTTTCTATTATTGATTTTGTATTATGACTTTTCATTTAAGGGGATGTACAGTAGCTGTAAAATGGAGACTTAAATCCAGATGTGAGGATACAATATAGTATGCATTTCTACTTCCAAAGATGGACTTACATGAAACTGTTTACTATATCTTGACAATAGGATGCTGGACTCTCTGTCATTGTCCATGCCCGCAATGATGGACATATGACTGTGTATGAAGAACTATATTTTGGTAATAATATAAAGGAACTAGGTGGGGGGGAGAGAATTGGGGAGGGGATAAGGGAAATGCCAGGAGCCTATGGAACTGTATCATAAAATGATAAAAATAATAATAAAATGTTAAAAATAAAATAAAATTCTTATTTTTAATCTCTGAAAAAAAAATGACAGGGTCCTGCCAGGTACTGAAGATATTTCATCTCCCATTTTATTTCAGCTTAATATAACAGCTAACAGCAGAGCCTTTTATATCTGAGTTCCATTGGTGAAAGTAGAATTGAGGCCTTGAGAGAGATGAAAGTCTGCAATAGCTTTTGTGACTGGCAGAGATAGTAATCAGGGATGAGAAGGTAAGTTGTAATAAAATGCAGTGATCTGTGAGTAATTTAATCAAATGAGTCATGTCAACAGTGAGACAAGAGCTCAGGAACAATACTCAATGGTACTACATTAAGTATGAAATAACCAAAAAGGTGTCATTTGGGGTAGGGGACTCTGACTGCTTAATGCTTACCTTTTCCAGTCTTTTACAGAAAGCCTCAAATTTTCCAAATATGTACATTTCTGAAACCTCGAACGATTTTTCTCCTGAGGATTCTAAAATCTGTTTCCTTGTTTTGTGAAAAGACGACTGATATTCCTTGAATAGAAAAATGCAATCCTGTGAGAGAATTAAGAGAGAGAGAGGGTGAAGAGACATCAGTCTGGGAGTCGTGAATTCAAAACTCCTAACTTTACAACTGGTCCTATCAACCTCTAAGCAGGGGCTCTGTTGATGTAAAAAATAAAATAGAAATTCAATTTTTCCTCCTACATATTAAGGACCTGTGAAAACAATACAAGCTTCCTTGCTATACATGGATTTTCACTTCTTCACCCTCACTAATTTCTTTTACTTCTCTTTTTACATCAGAGTATGATATATATTCTCTGTTTTTACATGATCATGGTTCATTAGAAGTCCAAGAAGGTTTAGACACTATCCATCAATTTATTTCCGGTGAAATCCATCTTTCAATCAGCATTCATCTGTACAGGGATGTAAAACATCAAGTCTGCAATGCTAATTTGTTATCCATCCATCACTTCTCCAGAAAGTGAGGATAAAGACATTGATAAGGGCACTGCTGAAAACACATGTGATCAGAGCTATGCCACTGCCTAGGCAGTCCAGAAGCTCTTAGAAACAAAAAGAGGATATATTGAAGCTGGTTTTGTGGTTTAATGTGTTAAGCTGTCTCCTGTCAGTATTCCATCTGAGTGTCAATCCAAGATCCAACTGCTTTACTTTATATCCAGTTAATGCACCTGGGAAAGCAGCAGAAGACAACCCAAGTCCTTGGGTTTCTGCTCCCATGTGACAGACAGGGATGAAGCTCCTGGCTCCTGGCTCCTGGCTCCTGGCTCCTGGCTCCTGGCTCCTGGCTCCTGGCTTCTGCCTGGCCCAGCCAGAAGTCACTGGAGCCATTCAGGGGTGAATCAGTAGATGGAAGTTCATTCTCTCTCTCATTCTCCCTCTCGGTCTCTCTCTTTCTCTCTCCCTCTCTTTCTGTATGTATGTGTGTATGTTTGCATGTGTATAAAATTATGCATTTCAAATAATAAATTAATCTTTTTAAAAGTCTCATTTTAAAAATGGTTAGGGTAGCCAGAGTCCAGAAATCAACTATGATGTCACACTAATATTTCCTTAAATAAGAAAAGACTTTGTTATGCTAAACTTCTCCTTTCCTTTTGATTTTATTTTTTATTTAAAAGGCAGAAGACATAGAGATCTTCTAGCCACTGATTCACCCCTCAAAGGCCTGCAAAGACATGGTCACACCAAAACTAGGAGCCTGGAACCCATCCCAAGTTTCCCACATGGATAGAAGATGGTAGACACCCAAATACTGAAGCTGCCAACTGGTCCCTCGCAAAGTCTTTGTTACCAGGAAGCTGGAACTGGAAGTAGAGCCAGGACTGAAACCCAGGCCCTCTAAAGTGGGTGTTAACCACTGCGCCAAGTCATCCTTAACGGTAAACTTTTTCAAGGCTTCCAAGAGCCAGTCCAATTCTTATCTCACCATCGTGCTGACACTTCCACCTTCCTCTTCCTTATATCAGAACACTTGGATAATCCCCATAACGAGATCAGATTAGCAATATTAATTCTGTTTGCAATTTTAATTTCCCCTTGCCATGTCACATAACATACTGACAAATTAGGGGATAAAAATAAAGACATCCTTGGGGTCATCATTATTCTGCCTAGCATAGTCACTAAACCACAATGTTAATGACTGGGACTTAGAAATCTGTATATTTAACAAGTTCCCCAGGTGACTTCAATAAAAATGCAGATTTGAGAATAATTGCTTTCATACCTACTTCTAATTATTATACACATTTTCTCTACTAACTTAATCTCCAAAGCATCATGACTGTACTCTCCAAGGTCCTTGATTATTTTTCATCCATTCAACAATAATTTACCAGTGCCTATTGTGAACTGGTAACTTTTCGAGATGCTAGAAATACCAGTAAAATCCAGCCCTTGTTGAATTACAATCTATCAGGAGTTCCTTCACATTGCCACCTCTTTACAAACAAACTTACCCCTCCTGCTGCACAGGAGCCACAATTAGTATTTTCTCCAATCATCTGAAAATTATTTCTAAAAATTACACAATAAATTTTCCTGAAAAAAAATTATACATAATAGAAACCACACTAAGCTCCAAATCAGAAAATCCAGAGACCAGTTCTAATTCAGTCTAACTTCCAAAGCTGAAAACTTTGAGAATATTAAAAGAATTACAACACTAGAGAATCAAGATGCTGGGATAGAGTAAGGACACATTTAAACAGATGGAAAAACATCAGCCAGTGTGAAGCAGAGAGGGCGCATTCTAGAAAATAGGAGAAGACAGAACAACAGCAGAGGGGTACCTGGAGACTGACACAGGAAAGCAGCAGACACAACGATGTGGTGTTGCAGTGACCAATACCCAGCTGGAACTCCACCAGCAACAAAGTGGGAAAGGATGTTCACCAGGAGTACAGGAGGTGAATCCAAAGAACTGTTCATTGTGCTGGTCTGTTTGATTTGACCAGGAGCAAAGACAGAGCAGGAGGTCCCAGAGGGGCAATGCAAGAACAGGATACATTTCACAGCCCAGTTCACCCCCTAGAGCCAAATAGAGCACCATTTTGAATAGGGAGGCAAAGACTATGGACAGTACTGTGCATGCACTGAGCTGAGAGTGAATTCATTTTTGGTTCAGTGAACTGCAATAACGTGGCATCCTACAGGTTCCACCCAAGAGAGGTCCAAGTAGCCCTCAGACCTGATGGCCAGCAGATCAAGAACTCTAGTAGTGGCATGTCAGGCATCATTTTGCACTGTGTGGAAAAGCTTAGGAGTGCAGGAACAACAGTGAGCTGCACATGTGCTGAGCTGGGAACTAACTCACTAAGCTCAGTGCATTGCACTGGTCCCACAGGGAAAATAATACTGACTTGTGTAGCAGAACGGTGGCTGATTGGAAATAACTGGTGAGCCCTCCCTGCCCTGTTGCTCAGACCTCTGGGTCCTGCTGTCCCTCTTGCCCTGGTGCAGGTGAAGGTCAGGTACAGAGCCAGCTGGACAGGAAGATAAGGCTTCCAGAGTAAGGGGAGCATCCCTGACACCTGTGTCTGAGTGAGATCCTCATGTGGGAAGCTTCAAACCGAGCCAGAGATACCCAGAGGGGTCAGCTGAGGGATTCCCAGAGCTCAGCAGGACAGGAGAGAACATGTGAGCTGGACTTAGACTGTAAGGCAACTTTGTTGGTCGATGCATCTGGAAGCTAGAGGGGTCGGGAAAACAACACCTGCGTTTACCCATTTGCAGCCCTTTTCTGTGAGCACCAGCGAGTCTCCCAGGAGCCATGGGGAGGAGTGCTGTGGACCACAGGCTGCTGCGGGGACCTGGATCCCAGGCAAGAGGCTGGGAACGGCAGATGTCCAACTTCTGTACCCAGAGGAAGGGGTCATTTGTAGACCTGGCAGTAACCCAGCGTTATTCCTTAGGTTACAGTCTGTGCTGCCAGTATCTGCAGTTGTCACCAAGACGCTGTCACCACGAAAGAGGGAATGAAAGCAAAGTGCATCCGAGAGGTGAGACAGAAGCACCTGTACCCACTATTTAACCTCATGGTGTTGTAATTTTCTTCCTGTTGTGGATTTTGTACTGTGGCTAGTCATTTAAGGGGATGTACAGTAACTGTGCAATGGAGACTATCATATCCAGATATGAGGATACAATACGGTATGCATCTCTACTTCCAGATCAGAATGTAGATTATCAGAAGTAGAAAGGAAAGGATTTGGAAAATCATCATCCAATGGGTATAGCATTTCAGTTTCTGATGATGAAAAAGTTCTGGGAATAGATGGTGGTGATGGTTGTAACATATTATAAATACACTTAATTTTCTTGAACTATACACCACAAAATGGTTAAAAATGGGGGCAGGCATTTAGCCTAGCAGTTAAGATGCCAGCTAAAAAGCCCATGTCTCCCATCAGAGCACCTGGGTTTGACACTCAGCCATAGCTCCTAATTATAGCAGCAAAATGCTCACCCAGCAGTGATGGCCCAATTGACCTAGGTCCTGTCCATGTGGGAAGTCTAGATTGAATTTTTAATTCCCAACTTGGGCCCCAGCCCAACCCCAGCCATTGTGGACCACTGAAAAATTAGTCACTTCTGTCTAGTGTGTGCGTATTGTGTGTGTATACATATATACATACATACATATATATATTCTTTGCCTCTAGTGTGTGTATATACTCTAGTGTATATATGTATATGTGTATGTATACATATGTATATATCTATATATGTATATACACATATCTAGTGTGTATATGTATATATATACTCTGTCTCTAGTATGTGTGTGTGTTTATAGAAATATAAATATATATATAAATGGAAGGTAAAAAAAATTTTAATAGTTAATACCCCAGTTGAGATACCCACATGATATATGAAAGTGTGTGGGTTTGAGTCTAGGCTCCAGTCCAAATTCTAATTGCAAATTAATAAGGGAGGGCAGCCCGTGCTGGAGTGCTCAAGTCCCTACCTCCCATGAAGAACTGGATTGAGTTCCTACGCAATGGCTTTGGCTCCTGCCCAGCACAGCTACTGGGGGCATTGGGGAGTGAATCTGCAGATGGAGCTTGTTCACTTTCTCTCTCACTCTCAAATAAATTAAAAACACATTGTATGATAAAATAATGTTATATTTTTATATTTTACTGCAATTAAAATATTTTAATTATCTGAATAAAGACACAAGAATTTAGAAATCTTTGCATAAAGAGCTAACAGATGAATGCCATCAGAATTTTTTTTCATACAGTATGTTCAGTTCTTATCTTTTCCAGCATATTCAGGAGTAACTGACAAACAAAAAACCATGTGTTTTTAAAGTAGACAACATGACAGTTTAGGACTTAAAAACTCAATAGCAATAAAACAATCTGATTTTAAAAGGACCTAAAAAGACACTTCTCAAAAGCACATATGCAATCAGCAGGTATGTAAAACGGTGTTGCTAGCATTAGCAATCTGTTCTATGCTATTCGTTTACTTTCCTACCAGTACTTGCTCTGAGCATGGTGTTGCCTCTACCATCTCAACAATTTTCTTATATTTAGTCCTTTTGTTGTTGTTGCTGTTCTGCCAAACACTACTTCTGTTTTTATCCCTTTGAAATGTGTTTACTTGACATATTTCAAAGCTTGTTCCAAAAACCTCTGTTCTTCTATTAACAGGAAGATGAAATCTGTGCATGGATTTCCACGTTGCTCTGAAGGTGTGCTAGTGTTGCTGGTTTAAGGCACTACCACACATTCTTTTAAAAACTATCAAAAGCTTTTTTGTTTGTCAGGTTTCGTATGAGGG
Organism: Ochotona curzoniae; assembly: GCF_017591425.1. Lineage (NCBI taxonomy): Eukaryota > Metazoa > Chordata > Mammalia > Lagomorpha > Ochotonidae > Ochotona > Ochotona curzoniae. Next base: position 4,546,388 of record NW_024466004.1, on the reverse strand, counting down.
TCAAATTGTTGGATACTCTTTCTCTTTTGAGGGGAGCAGTAATGTCCTGACTTCAGGGAAGCATGTAATAATTTCCCATCTTGATTTTGTTCTGCAGAAGGTAAACTTACAGCTTCTGAGCAATACTTACTGCCATTTTCACCTTCAACATTCAATTCCACTGCGTTCCGAGACTCTTGTCACAGCCTCCTCTTTCTGTTTGTTCTGCATTTTGTTTGGTTGGTTGGTTTTTGTTTGTTGCTTGCTTGCTTATTTCTCCTCCTACCAGAGCAACCATTGCTACTGCTTTTGCAAGGGAGGGAAGTGAAGCCCTGATTCCCCTTCTTCCATCATTTCTATCTCCTCTTTCCATTGTCAGCAAATGAATCCAATCTTTCTTGCATTTCAAAGTGCTTGCTTTTCCCTTTCAGAGGCTCTTTTCTGGATATCTTTTATGTTTTGGTGCCAATAACGTCTTTTCTGTTTTCCACCTTAGCTATCCAAATACTTGTAATTCTGGTTTTTGACCCGTTTTTCTTCAGCATCTTGCTTCTTCCATTCGAATCTGCATTACCGCTTTCCTCTCTGCTTCTGCATTACCGCTTTCCCTTCTTTCTTGCTTAAATGTCCTTATCCTTGCATTACGGTAATACACATTATCAACTAATGTTCTTGTTTGGGCCATTACTTTTTCCTTTGTTCCCTTGTTGCTCGGCTCTGCTTTTTCAATTCCTCTGCTCTTATCACAAAGGTGTACTTTCCCAACCTCTTCATTTAAAGAAAATTCTTTCCAAGAACACAATTCACACCACAAGGGAAAAAAATAATGATTTTGTATTACTCAGTTCAGAATTTGTTTTTAATTTGACCCTTTGTGAGGGGAAATACTTCAAAGTAACTGTCCCTATCCTTACCCTGTAGAAGGGACAAGCTGTCACCTACACTGCCAAAGCTGCAGTCTGCGCTGGGTCATACATTTCCTAGACTTCAGCTACACACATGAAATGCTCATCACCTCTTTCTTTTACAGGTTCACCAGCTGTTTTCCTTGATTCTTTAAAATCATTGCTTTATGAGCTGCTTCAATCTGTCCCAATGTAACTCTGTATCTTACATGGCCAAGTCCAAAACAGCCTGATCAACCTGCTTCTTCCAAATTTGGGATTGAGCAGCTTTGTATAGCATGAAGAACTCTGTAATTCAGAACTTTTGAACTATCAAAACTACTTGAGCAGGACCCTTGGAGCGCGGGACCTGGGATGGGAAGGAGGCTGGGTGGGGCTTTTCCCTTTATTTCTCCACCGACCCCAGACAGGGGGGAAAATGACGATATTAGTGTGAAAACAATTACCCACTTTTCTGTAGCCCTTGACCCTTTGTACCCTAAGTAACTATGTAAGATTATAAAAAATAAATAAAGTAAAATGAAAAAAAAAAACTCTGCTCTTGCTAACTCTTCCTCTTATCTTCCAGTCCAGAGGTAGGGACATAAACGACAGAGTAGCAGCCCTGCATGTGCTAGACTCTCAAAGTCAGGGTCAGGGAACGGGGCACCTTTTCTGGCTTTATCTCCCTAGAGCCAGGCCCCATGGCTCAAGTCAGTCCAGAAAGAAGCACAGGGAGATGACCAATAATCACCTCCAGGTGAAGTCTTGCTGCTAGAGTCATTTCCTTCAGGCTTCCAAAAATTGTATCAAGAGGCAGAGGTTTGGCACAGCAGTCAAGGCACCGCTTGCCACATTCTCATCCCATGGCTGAGTGCCCGGGTTTGAGTCCTGGTTCTACTATCAGTTCCAACCTCCTATTAATGTGTATCTTTGGAGGCAGCCGAGGATGGCTCAGTTACTTGGTTCCCTGTCACCCATGTGGGAGATTTACATTGAATTCTGGCCTTCTGGCTGCTCTTGGCTGTTGTAGGCATTTGAGGAATAGCTAGACAGAAGACATTTCCCTCTCTCTTTCTCTCTCGTCAAAATCAATATATTCATTATTTTTCAAAACACATTAATTCTATATGAATACAAACTTTTTCCAGAAAAAAGTTTTTCCTTCCCACCTCTCATTTGGACATCCTATTGGCAAAAACATTGATAAGAACAGTGTAAGAAAGGAAAAGTATGAGCCACCTCCCTTCTGAATACAGTTTCAAGAAATATAAAACAAAAGCTTAACAAAGTTTTGAGGGCGTCTGAAAGTGCCAGAATCCCATATGGGCACCAGTTTGTGTCCCAGCTGCTCCACTTCCCATCCTGCTCCCTGCTTATGGCCTGGGAAAGCAGTAGAGGATAGCCCAAAACCTTGGAACCCTGCACATGTGTAGGAGACCTGGAAGAAGCTCCTGGCTCCTGGCTCTTGGTCATTACTTTCGTCTTTGTTCCCCTGTTGCTCTGCTCTGTTTTTTTCAGTCCCTCTGCTCTTATCACAAAGGTGTACTTCCCCCATGCCTTCATTTAAAGAAAATTCTTTAAATGGCTCTGGCCATTGCAGCCATTTGGGGAGTAAACCACCAGATAGAAGACTTTTCTAACTCTCCTTCTACCTTTCTAATAAAAAATAAATAAATAACTTTTGTTTAAAAAAAAAAAAGAGTTTTACAAAGGTAATACACTGTGACCCTGTGACCAAGCTGAGTTTATTCCAAGAATCTTGGGAGTTCCTTTTTTAAAAACCTAAACACGTCACCCATTACATTAATAGATCCTACATGCATCTCAATAAGCATGTGCAGAAAAAATTATCAAAACCAATTCATAATGTTAAAAACATTTCTCAGTACTAAAACTGATCTGAACAAAGATGTGTCTAAGAACTACAGAAACATCAGACTAAATGGGGATTGGTTAGAAACACTCCTGAAGCAGGATCAACAGAAGCCACTACCACCTCATCTTTTTCTCATCTATTTCGATATATGTACTATAGCCCAGCCCCCTGTAAAAGATAAACAAGGCAAAAAGCTAAATTAACAGGAGCTAGAGTGATAGCTGGGGGCCAAGGTATCTGAAACAGCTTACATAAGGTATCTGACATGGGCAGCCATGGAGATGATGAGGGTTAAACCATATCCCCAAAGGAGAGGACAAGAAAAATGAAGTACAAGACTTCTTTCAAGTTAACAGCTTTATAACTAGAGAAAGCAAATCCAATTGGGCCAGGTGAAAGTATTAAAAAATAAAAATGTTTATACAAACCTGAATTTTCTTTAATACAACTGGTGTCTCCTGATCCCATACATGGCTTACTCCTCCATCAGTAATGTATGCTTTACATGCTGTCACCATTTGATTTGTTACCTAAAATAAATATAAGCACTAAGTAACTATAGGTAAAAAGAACAGTAAAGCCACATAAATCTTCTAAATAGCACGTATAAAAATATGATAAATAGTAAACATATGGAGTAAATTAATCACAGAATAATACAAAAAGAAAATAAATGTATATGCCAGTCAAAACAAAGAAAACCTAAACTGCATTTAAGTCAATGTCATGGGGGCGTAAATGTCAAGATCAATTACATTTTCCACTTGTCTTATTCTTCTTCTAAACAGGGGTGAATCTAGCCACATATGTGACTCTTTATCATCCTTCAGCATGCAGATAATATAAATGTAGGCACTTCTTATATCCCTCACATCCCCCAAAATAGTGAAGAAAGACCAGCTGACCATTGACTAACGGTCAGAGATGAGATCAACATGGCAAGTAGACACAGAAATCTGGTAAATAACTAAAGCATATACAACACACATGGGATTTAGATAACAGCAGGAAAAATGACTAGAGAACACCGCAACCCAGCTCTGCAAGAGGGCTCTAAAATCGTTCTAGGAATTCCTCAATGTCAGAGACAATGTTAGAGCTCTACTGGGGACCAGTACTATGGCGTAGTGGGTAAAACTACTGTCTGTGGCACCAGCACCTCACAGACACACTGATTTGAATCCTGGCTGCTCCACTTCCAATCCAGCTCCCTGCTAATGCACCTGGGAAAGCACTAGAAGATGACTCAAGTATTTGTGCTCCTATACCCACTTAGGATATCCAGATAAAACTCCTAGCTCCTGGCTTCAGTCTGGCATAACCATGGCCATTGCAGTCATTTGAATAGAAGATTCATTCATTCATTTTCTCTCTCTCTCTCTTTCTCCCTCTCTCTCCCTCTTTGTCTTTTCCCTTCTGTAACTGCCTTTCAAAATAATAAACCTGTAAAAATAGGAAGAAAAAGAAAGGAAGGAAGGAAGGAAGGAACGAAGGAACGAAGGAACGAAGGGAAAAGGGGAGGGAAGGAAGGTGGGAGGGAGAAAGGAAGGAAGCCAAGAAGGAGGAAACAGAAAAAAATCACAAACTAGTAGTAATCAAAGAACTTAACAACACTTCTATTTTAGTTTAAATACATGTTGATTAATACATGTTGAAAATGTGGGTCTCAGAATGATGTCAGTGTAGAATATATATAGTAAGGAGGCAGAGAAGTGAAGGTGAAAAGTCCTGAGGTTCTTGCATTGATTAGTGCACAAAGAGTATTTGAATTTATACTTTTTATAAAAAAATGAACTATGATCCTTTAATACTTATCTTTACTTGAATCCTTTGCTCAAAAAATTTGTATTCCTGTATTCTTTGAATAATTTTTCAAATTATTTAAGATAATTGATCATATAGTGCTACATAGAAAGATTTTACACAGACAGCAGTGCTGATGGCTAAAAGAGCATTGTTACCAGTGGAAAGACACATCAAAATTAGAAAGTATGAATTACAAAGCCACCAAGTACATTTAAGTTAAAAAATAAAAGAACAAAAAACAAAACAAAATTTTAAAAAAGGCCATCAGGCTTGCCTCTGACAAGAAGAAAGGTGCTGGTACTTGTAACATGTTCAATGCAGGATATTTGATTTGAGTCAACAGCTTTGCAATACAGTGTTAAAATTTAGACTCTGAAACAACCGTTTAGCCTAGCAGTCAAGACCACTCAGACTGCCTGTTTTTTGTTCTTGCTCCTGATTCCTCCCAGTGAAGACCCTGAGGGTTAACAGTGATAGCTCCAGGAATTGGGGTCCTCCCACCTCATGGGAGACCTAGGCTGAGCCCTGGCCTAGGCTGGGGAGTGAACCAGCAGATGGAAGATCTGGCCATCTACCCACAAACCTATTTACCTATCCACCTAACTATCTCTTTCTGCCTCTCAATAAATTTTTTTATTTAAATAAATAAAAACCCAAAATTCTCAGAGACATCATGACTTTCCAATTCCCCTGCTAGACTCAGAGGGAAAGAACTATTCCCCTTCTCACATGGGTGCGTGTGTGATGTCTTCCTTTAGACACTCACCTTGATGAACAATGAGGTCATTCTCTCTGAGGTATTGTAATACCTTGACACACTGTGAATCATTCGGATGGCATTAATCAAATTTTGTATTCCATGTGCCATCGAGACCTAAAATTAAAACATATCAAGTGAACTCTGTCATGCTTATAGCTTTAACAGCCAGTACTCTAGAATATCTTGAAGTCATAGAAATACACAAAATAATAATTTCATCTTAAAGGCAAATATTACCAAGTACAATGTAATATTCTAGACTGGATCTTGGAACAGAAAAAGGACACTCACTTTGACAAGCCAAGGCAATGTAAGATAAACTGGGCAAAGAGAATTCTGTACTATCATTAACTTCTACATAAACCTGAACTCTAAAAATTAAAGTTTAGGGGCAGGAACCTTGATAAAATAGGGTGAGTCTCTGTCTGCAAAGCCTGCATCCATATGAGTGTTAGTTCTAGTCCTGGCTGTTCCACTTCTGATTGAGCTCCCTGTTAAGGTCTGGGAGAGCAGCCAAAGATGGCCCAAATACTTGGGCCCTTGCACCTATGGGAGAGACCGGTAAGAAGCTCCCAGCTCCTGGCTTCATACCAGCCCAGCTTTGACTGTTGCAGCCATTTGGGGAGTGAGCCAGCAGAGAGAAGATCTTTCTTTGTCTTTCAAATAAATATGAATGAAATAAATGAATGAATGAATAAAAAATAAAACTTCAAAAGTAGAATAAAATTCTAGAGGTGAAAGTTAACTTTGATTAACAAGTCAGGGCTGATGTGTTGCAGCAAGTTAAGCTCCCTCCAGCCTGCAGCACCAACATCCCATATGGGAACCAATCGGAGTCCCAGGTGCTCAACTTCTGATTCAGCTCTCTGCTAACACAACTGGAAAAGCAGCAGAGATGGTTCAAGTGCTTCTTCCACCGTACGCACATGGAAGAACCAGAAGAAGCTCCTGGATCCCAGATATGGCCTGGCCTAGCACTGGTCATTGCAATCATTTGGGGAATGAACCAGCAGATGGAAGACTTCTCTTTCTACTTACTTACTCTCTCTCTGAAACTCTGCCCTTCAAATAAATATAATAAGCCTTCAAAAAAAAAAAAAAGAAAAAGACTTGTAGTTTAATCTCCTTTTTTCAAAGTTGAAAAAACTGACTTGTGGGGTTGAAGTGACTTACTGATGGTTAGAAAGTGAGCTAAAAACTGAGCTCAAACAAGAAATGCTTTTCGCTTAGCAAATTCCAATCATGTTTAAACAATCCTACTAAGTGCTACTTGGATGTGAAAATAGGAAAAGAGGGCTGGCATCGTGGAAAAGCAAGTTAAGCCCATATGAGCACCAGTTCAAATATTAACTGCTCCACTTCCAATCCAGTTCCACGCTAATGTGCATGGAAAAGAAGTGACTATTTAAAGGTCTGATGTCATTAGATCTTAAAGACTGCACCATGACTTAAAGCACTACTGATAAACAAGCCAAAAAGCCCAAGATGAGAATTGTCTCAATCAAGACCACCATGAAGCTATACTCTTTGTTAGGGCCAACATGAAGTAAATCAGCCATGGAGAAAGAATAAAAACATACATGTCGGGCCCGGCACGGTGGCGCAAGTGGTTAAAGGTCCTCGCCTTGCACGCCCGGGATCCCATATGGGTGCCGGTTCTAATCCCAGCAGCCCCGCTTCCCTTCCAGCTCCCTGCCTGTGGCCTGGGAAAGCAGTCGAGGACGGCCCAAAGCCTTGGGAACCTGCACCCGCGTGGGAGACCCGGAAGAGGCTCCTGGCTTCGGATTGGCATAGTATCGGCCCGTTGCGCTCACTTGGGGAGTGAATCATCGGACGGAAGATCTTCCTCTCTGTCTCTCCTCTCTGTATATCCGCCTTTCCAATAAAAAAAAATAATAAAAATAAATCTTTAAAAAAAAAAAATACATGTCCTGCTACAATTTGTACTACAAACCTGTACTCAGTTCAGTCTGAATTTACATTAGCGACTCCAAACCCAGAAGAAAAACAGACAAAAAAAAAAAAAACCAAAACCTACTTTCTGGGCTGCCATTTGGTGCGGTGCTTACATTGCATCTTGGAAACTGACATCCGCCCTTGGGTGAAATCCTGGCTACACTGCCACTGATCCAGCTTCCTGCTAGCACGCACACTGGGTAGCAGCAGGTGATAGCTCAAACACTTGCATCCCTGACACCCAGTGGAAATCCAGGATTGAATTCCTGACTTCTGGCTTCAGCTTGGCCCAGTCCTAGCTGCTGGAGGCATTTGGGGAGTAAACTAGCCAATGGGATCAACCTAGACTGAAAGTGGAGGTGTGGCTAGATCCCAAGCATGCAAATAGAGGATGCAGGCACCCCAAGCAGCTGCTTAACGCACTGCACAATGGCTGGCCCCAAAAGATTCTTAATCATTTAAGTAATCATATCAAAAGTCACACACACAATGATTCATAAAACTCACATGGCCATAAAGTATATCCTGAGTTCAGAGATGTTAAAATGAAAAAAAGTCTCAGAATCTATAAAATAATGTACTATTATTGTCCCCATTTTGCAAATGAGAAGATAGACATATGAGGAAGTCAGGTATCTTGCCAAAGATCTCACAGCAACAAATGATGTATCTGAGATTTTGAGAACCCTGACTGAGACGATCCAGGCCTGCTGAGGTCATGGCCACAGCTTCAGGTGGGCGGCACCAGCATTGCCCACCCATTTTCTAACTAAGAGATCACCAATGGGGAACATCTTACCTGTAGGTTCCCCGCCCAACAAGGAGGGTCAGGGAATGCTTAAAACCCCAAGACCCTTCCTCAAACCTTTGGTGTCTCTCTCTCCCTCCTCTTTAGAGAGGCACCCCACCTCCCAGCTTCCTTCCCGGGGGTGATTTCCCTTCCCTCTCCCTTCCCTGCTCACCTGGTCCCTTCACAAGTAAATTTTTCTGTCTGCAACAGATTCCTGGCTTTTTATTTCTATACTAAGCTGAGGAAAGAACCCACCGGGCATTTCTGGTAACACTGATGGTCACCCTGGTGCAACTCACTATAGAGGCGCAAATAAAATCAGTGGCATTCTTGCTTTCAAAGAGCATATCTTTTAGGACAAGGTAAAATATCTAAAAAGATTTTTTTAATGGTGAAGGACTAAATAAGACCAAGAATAACTTCTGACTGGTATATTATAGATATGAGGTGTAGCTATAAAGTAATTAAACCAATTATATGTGGCCTATGGAAACTGACATTGATATTTTTGGTTAACCTTGTATGTCAGAATTCAAATTATCTGTGTTGTCTTTAGCTCAGAAAGATCTTAACAAAATTTTCTGGTAGGAGTCACCTCCACCCCTGCTAAGTCCATCTGAAACATACCCTTGTCTCTAGAGAAGAGGGCTCAGTGAGGGCAACCAACGAATCCCTCAGGAAAATACCCTTCATCCAGTCATTAAACACCTCTATCTGTGCTAATAGCTTCTGGAGTACCGATCTCTTAACTACTCCATAGATCATGGTGAGATACTTGGTATGTAAAATATATCGTTGTAGGTATGCCTAGTGCAAAATACCAGGAAGATTTTAAAAAATAAAACACAGATAAAATTTGCCAACTTGGAAGCTTGTGTCCTCTACCCCTGCCCCACCCCGTCCCACCCCCCAGATGTCAGTTATAAACCCAAAAGAAATTACTGGCTGCCTTAAATGAAAATGAAGAAAATGAGGGAGAAAAATGATTTCTGAACTGACAGAAATAGTGGGTGTATGAGTAGGAAGCAATTACATGACTCACTACTCTGAACACCTTCTGTCGTTTCAGAAAGTAATGCTTGGGACTTTCCCGCATCAGACAATGTGACAAAGCTCAACAACAGCAACAAGATAATAATAACAAGGAACACCATGGCAGGGGTAATTGAACAAAGTTTTTAAAAATTACTATGATGGAAAAACACCAGAACTAAACTATTTGTCAAATTATATGAATTTAAGTGAGTCTTTTGAATACAGAAGTTGAAATCAGAATATCCTAAAATTTAAAGTCTTGATAATAATAATAAAAAGATGTATTTTTCTGCCTAGTCTACTTTTCTCAAGAAAAATTTTAAATGTAGAGAAAAGCATGGAGAAAAACATAATTGACCAATTAAACCCATCACTAGACTTGACAAATGCTAAAATTTTGCTCTTTTTACTTCATCCATTATTTTCATCAGGCAATACTTACAGATAGTTTCAGAGAAGGCTTTGGGTATAAATGTATTTCATATTTGTATATTCAACCCTTGTGAGTAAATCCAAATCCTTGAGACAAGAGAGATCTAATTTTTCTTATACATATTGCGCAGTTGCAATCAAGGAAGGAACTCATTGGGTTACCAAGTGAGTCAAGCAGTAGCATTGTTTATACAACACTACCTAGTCTAATTTCTTTCCCTCATGGTCATACACACAGACCCAACCATCTCATAAAAAAAAACACTCCTATATGAAACAAATTTTACAAACACTCCCAAAAGAATCCCAGCTGCTAAATAACACAAATAACAAAAAAAGAAAAAGAATCCCAGCTGCTGACAGTATGGGTTGAGGGAAGATGCAAAAAAATCAGAATTTTTTGCAAATCACAACACTTATACAATACTAACGACACACGTTTTAAATAAAGTTCACCATCTCTTTATAAAATCAACTTTGCTTCAAAAAGTCTTCCTCTCCTCTCTCATGGTGTTCTCTGATAGATGGTGGGTTCCTATATGGCAGTAAGAACTACAGTTGCACAGGGTTCTAATTCATATCTTCTCTCCCCTCCCATATTAACTTTCTTAGCTACTCTAGGGATGGATATGAGTTCCATTTTTTCCTCCAAACCCAAATGCAATGATTTACATATTTTCCCTCTTTCCCTACTTTTAGTATGAAAATCACTGTTTACTCAAGAAAGTTGACCAGCCAAATCACGTGGACAGTGCTGTCACCTATGTGGAGGATTTGCTTACTTCTTCAAAAGCTAGAATAGAGAATGCTGAAGGCAGACATCAGATGTAAATATAAACTATTTCATAGCATTTTAGTTTAGAAGATACCTTGAAGAAACACAGTGAAGCACACAGAAGCAGCAAAATGAAGTGGGAAGACAATAACAACCCATGACACCAGAGAGAGCTAGTTTCAAATTGGTTCCCTTCATTACAACCACCACTAAAAAACTGTAGGAGTGCTAAAACACAGTTTCCAGCTCTTTAAAATGAGGCTTTTGTACGTATAGAATTAAATAATATTTCAAGCACAAAGCCCACGACAAAAGTTGGGTGTTCTCAAGCTTGTGATCACCTCTAGGAGTGTAATTGTCAGGAGCAGGCCTCTGGTCTAACAGTAAGACACAGCCCCCATCCCATGTTAGAGAGCCTGAGCTGTGATTCCTGCTCCCTGCTAATGGATACCACAGAATGTAACAGGTGAGGACTCAAGTAGTTGGGTCCTCCCTGCCACCAGGTAGGAGATCTGGATTGAGTTGTTGGTTCCTGGCTTTATCTATGTCTATCCCAGGTCATTGTGAACACTTGGGAAATGCAGCAACATATAAGAGCTTCTTTCTCTCTCATGTAAAATAAAATAAATTAAGTCAAAAACAATGTTATGAAACTTCTAAAGGTGTCTCTCAACTTGAGTGCTCTCTCTTATTCAATCTGGGATCACTCCCTCTGTGGACCTTGATTTGCTGTGTAGAAAGAACCACACAGCAAAAGACTGAGGTCTGCTAGCAGCCATACAAGTGAGCTTAGAAATGGAATATCCAGGGACTGGCACAATGGCCTAGTTGCTAAATCCTTGCGTCGCAGGTGCTGGGATCCCATACAGGTGCTGATTCAGCCGCTCCATTTCCCATCCAGCTCCCTGCTTGTGACCTGGGAAAGCAGTAGAGGATGGCCCAAAGCCATGGGATTCAGATCCTGCCTGGGAGACCTGGAGAAGGTTCCTGACTCCTGGCTGGCTCCTGGCTTCAGATCAGGCCTTGCAGCTGCTTGGGGAGTGAACCAGCAGATGGAAGATCTTTCTGTCTCTCCTTCTTTCCATAAGTCTGATCTGCCTTCCCAATTAAAATAAATAATTTTTTAAAAAGAAAGAAATAAAGGGGCCATCTTGTCAAACACCCCCTCTAGAGGATACCACAGCCCCAGTTAACAGCCTGTGTGCAACCTCATAAGAGATTCTGAAACAGAGGCTCTCAACTATGCCACACACACATCACTGTTTTAGTTGCTCAATTCTGGAATAACCTGTTATGCAGTAATGAATAAATAATAGATTCACATGTTTAATTCACAAAATGAAGACATACCTGTGATAATACTATGTGTTTATATGTTAATTAAAATATTAACTATAGTTTTAAATTCATTCTAAATATATGGCAAAAGGATTGTAATGTAATTTTTGCCATTATTCACATGTGAAAGTTATTCCTAAAATGCATTTGTTATACTAGCTAATTTTTAAAACTATACTTTAAAAAGCATACTTACTAGGTCATAATTATAGAGAGGCTGACATACTTTTTCAAGAGTATACAAATATCTGACATTATCTTTTGATTCATTTGCTGTATCGGTAATTCTTGCATCCAGGTCACGCCAATTCTGAGAAATAAAAGTATGAGAATTCTATGAGAGAAAAGTACAAATCTATAAAACATCCAAATATATCAATGTGCTACAATTTATTCACAAAATTCAAGCTTTCCTTACTTTAAAAAAAAATTACTAAAACAGTAGCTACTTAAGTATGGCTCATATATTTTTTTCTTATCATAACGCTATGAACAATCTTAAACTATTCACTAAGACTGAAGATGTATTCCACTGATAACTTGGGCAGCCTATAGTCGTGGACTGGATGTGCTTGCACTGAATGGCTTTCCCAAGTGAATGATTAGTACCTTTGCATTGTTCTGAGTCATCAAGAATGAGTCCAGCTATTAAAATGTTTTAAAAAATTATTCCAGGAAAATACTGCTTTTAACAAAGTAATTTCAATCTCAAGTTGAGACTTCCTTGCAAGTGATTCTTAGCTAACTCCAGCTATGAGAAAAAGCTTTGCTATTCTGAGAATTCTCTCTGCCCGTCATTTCCACGGGTGGGTTGTAGCTTTACCTGATGGAACCTCACAGAACAGCATCCCTTCAAGTACTCAAAGGCATTGACCACATCATGTGTCACACCTTGCACTCAAGGAGGAACACTCTGTGTCCCTCTGGTCATTGAATAAAACATGAACTTCACGGCTTGAACATCTTGGATTTTCTGCTCTGTATATACACCCATTGTTATTAGTGTTACAAGTGTACCTCAGACGTGAAAGCAGAACTCTCAGTGCGATCTAGCTAATATGGATAAGAACTAAACTTCATTTTCCTTTTTCTAGAAACTATCTCTCATAAAGCCTTCTCAAGTCAAGTTGCACTTTTAGCCAGTAAAATTCCATCAACCGCATCAACTACAACTGCCAAATCATTCTCCAGTCTTGATCAGTTTTCCTTTTAAAAAAAAGAAAGATTTATTTATTTTTATTGGAAAGGCAGATCTACAGAGATGAGGAGAGACAGAAAGCCCTTTTGTCTGCTAATTCACTCCCCAGGTGGCCACAACAGATGGAGTTAAGCCAATCCAAAGCCAGGAGCCAGGAGCTTCTTTTAGATTTCCCATGCACTTGCAGGATCCCAAGGTTTTGGACCATCCTCTCTGCTTTCCCAGGTCATGAGCAGGGAGCTGGATGGGAAGTGGAGCAGCCAGGACACAAACCAGTACTCATATGATATCCTTGGATTGCAAGCTAAGGATTTAGTCACTGAGCCATCATGTTGTGCCCCTCTAAATCTTTCCTTAACAGGAAATGAGCCAATCCCAAAAGGTTAGATACCACATGTTTGCCTTAATTTAAGATCAAATGATGTCAATCCGAAAAACAGTACCTGTAAACTGAATATTATTTCAACCCCAAACAGCCTGTATCTCACACAATATTTTGAAATAACCAATGAACCAACAATCAATGTGAGTCAAACTGCTTATGATCTACATCAAAGAATTTTAAAACCTAATATACTTTTAAGACCCTATGCTTCTCAAAAATGGGGCAAGAGAGCAGAGAAATCTTCCATCTCCGTAGGATGTGTGAGGAAGACATGAAGTATAACCTATCAGGAACATAACAGATAACTTATAGACAACAGATTCAAATCAGCATTAGACAATAGTAAAACTATAAAGACATACAGGGGAATCAAGAGTGATCCTGACAACCTCTTAACAGGAAGTCATATGCACAAAGTAGGGGGGACCCCAGAGTGGAGCAGGTGCACAGGAGGAGGCTTGTATCCCAACCCTGGAGACTCCCGGATCCTCACCAAGGACTATCAGTACGGGCACCAAGGACTACATCCCAACTGCCAAGGAGACAACGGGGAATTGGAGTGCCTTTGGAGGCCAAGAACTCTGAGGTCACCCACCCCCGTTTGGATCTACCACATGGGATGCAAGAAGCCCAAATCCTGCCTTGCAGGATCCAAGGTCATCGGAATGGCAACCAGGAGCACTGAGCGGTCCGCAGAAACAGAACAGCAAACTTCCTTTGGGACTAGGGAGAGGAGCTTTCTCTGGTCCTTACTTAGTTCCAACTTTGGATCCCCACCCTTTCTTGCAATGACCATCAGGGTCGCTCCGGAGCCCCCCACCCCAAAACACACACACACATTAGAATAGATAGACAGAGAACAACAAGGAAAGCTTAGAATGACAGGAAACAGCCAGCATGGACTCACACATACCTTACTAGCTAGGACACAAAGATTAGTTACTCCTCACTAAGGTATTGAAGAGTTCTCTGCACACCCCTCCTAAAACTGTTCTGCACTTCAACTGTTGACATATGCCTTGTTAGAGTTATAAACCAGTGTAGACTATCCTAAAATCTGCCAAGTTCAGCAAAATTAAGCTTCAACACTATAAACTGCTAAATACTAAAATGAAAATAGGCACGAGACAGCTGAATAGTAACCTATAGCCATTTTAAGGTGTACAGCAACCGGTTCTGTGTATAAACTAAAATTGAAATGTCAATGAAGTAGTCACAGGATGTGGTTAAAAACTTGCATTTTTTTTAACATATTGGTTACTCAATACCATGTCAATTAATTCCATAATGCTGTAAATTGTTGTTGATGTTATGTTGTGGATTTTAATTGATCGGGATGATATTCTGCCAGCTCTGCCTTCAGACCTGAGATGGTCTCCCCAAGAAATCATTGAATTTATCTGGACAATAAGATGCTGGACTCTATGTTTGCAATGAAAGAATCTTGACTGAATTTATTTATTTTTTTAAAGATTTATTTATTTTTTCTGCAAAGTCAGATATACAGAGAGGAGGAGAGACAGAGAGGAAGATCTTCCGTCCGATGATTCATTCCCCAAGTGAGTGCAGATCCGAAGCCAGAATCCAGGAACTTCTTCCGGGTATCCCACACGGGTGCAGGGTCACAAGACTTTGGGCCATCCTCGACTGCTTTCCCAGGCCACAAGCAGGGAGCTGGATGGGAAGTGGAGCTGATGGGATTAGAACCCGTGCCAATATGGGATCCCCGGCACATTCAAGGCAAGGACTTTAGCTGCTAGGCCACGCCGTTGGGCCCATGGCTGAATTTAAACTGTAATACTGCACCAAGGTGGAGGAATGCACCACGGGTGGAGGGTATGGGGAGAGATTGGGAGAATCCCAGAACCTATGAAACAGTGTCACATAATGCAATGTAATTAATACAAAAAAAAAAATCTAAAAATAAGTAAATAAATATAAAATGATGGAGGAAAAAAAAAAGTAAATCTTTCCTTAACAAATGACCATTCTCCCATACTAGAGATGATAAATGCATCAACTGCCTGCCTTAGAGTTGGTTGTGGGTGAAAAGAGCATGGAATGGTAGGAACCACATGGTCACAACTGAAAGAACATGCTTTGGACAAAATCATTTAAAAAAAAAAAACCATGGGAGTCAAACAGTATGCTTACAGGAGCTTCAGATATTAAAATCAAATCCCATAATCACTACTGAATATTCATTCGAATCTTGACATTGCCTTCTAAAAAATTCTCAAATGGAAAACCCAGATGGAACTCCCAGCTTTGGCCTGGACCAGCCCCAACCACTGTGGCCACTTGAGGAGTGACCAAGGTAGACAAGAATCTTTCTCCATCCCCATCCCAAGTGTGTATGAGCGTGTGTGTGTGAGACTCTTTCCTTCAAGTAAAATACATATTTTTAAAAGAAGAAAAGTCAAGAACACAATCTTCTTTTAAATGATATGTATACAGGCTAGACTAGGCCAGGCTGCACAATAAGATTGTGGACACATGGGCCCAGCAGCGTGGCCTAGAGGCTAAAGTCCTCGCCTTGAACACACCAGGATCCCATATGGGTGCCGGTTCTAATCCCAATGGCCCCACTTCCCATCCAGCTCCCTGCTTGTGGTCTGGGAAGGCAGTTGAGGACGGCCCAAAGTCTTATGGCCCTGCATCCACGTGGGAGACCCAGAAGAAGCTCCTGGCTCTTGGCTTTGGATCAGCCAGCTCGGGTGGTTGCAGTCACTTGAGGAGTAAATCATCACATGGAAGATCTTCCCCTCCGTCTCTTTTTTCTCTCTCTCTTGCTATCTTTCTCTATCTCTCTCCATACATACATATATATATATATATATATGACTTTCCAATAAAAATAAATAAATCTTTTTTAAAAAAGGGCATCTGTGCCAAGTGACCGAGTATTTAAAAAAAAAAAAAAAAAGATTGTGGATGCTGAGGTCAGGCAAATCATGCCAGTTTGGGTTCTGCAGGGGGTCAGGTTCATGAGGCCCAGGGGCAGGGTATCTGACAGGGTTCAGGCTGTTTGGGTCGGATCATGGGACCATACTGCGTGGTGGGGGCTGGGTTTGTGAGCTCCGATGGGGGGGATCCGGCTGTGCTTGGATCACCAGGCCCAGGTCTCTTGGCCCGTCTGCAAGGTGGATGCTGAGTTCATGAGCCTTGGGAGTAGGGGGACCCAGCAGGGTTTGGTTGCCTAACCTGGGTCCTTGGGCTCACCTGCAATGGGTGATGGGCCTGTAAACCCTGGGTGGAGAATCTGGTGGGGCTCAGGTCACCTGGCTCAGATCTCATGCCATACCTGTGGAAGTGTGCCAGGTTTGTGAGCCTCAGTGTTGGGGGGGACCAAGCAGGGCTCAGGTCACCCGGGTCCTGGGGCCCACCTACTAGGTAGGTGCTGGGTTCATGAGCCCTAGAGGATAGGGGAATCCAGTGAGGCTCGGGTCACCTAGCCAGAGTCCTGGGGCCTGCCTGCAAGTTGGGTGCCGAGTTGGTGAGCCCTGGGGATTGGGGATCTAGTGGAGCTCAGGTTGCTTGGCTCGAGTCCTTGGGCCCACTTATAAGGGGAGTGTCAGGTTCATGAGCCCTGGTGGGGTTTGGGTCACCTGACTCGGGTCCTTAGGCCCACCTGTGGAGAGGTGCTAGGTTTGTGAGCTCAGGGTGGGAGATCTGGCAGGGCTTGGGTCGCCTGGCCCAGGTCTCTTGGCCCACCTGCAAGATGGATGCCAGGTTTATGAGCCCCGGTGAGGGATCCAGCAAGGCTTGGGATGCCTGACCTTGGGCCCACCTGCAAGAAAATGTTCTACTTAGTGAAGAAGGCAGAGCAGTGAACACAGGCCCTGATGTAAAAGGAGAAATGTGGCAGCTCATCTGGTGCTATAGCAGAAGAAGGAGAACAAAACAAACTAGACGACTGCCCCAGTGAAACAATGACAGCAAAAACTCTCGGTGAATGGAGACTTGAGGCTTACTATACCAGCCAATGAACATTGGGAGGGTGACATCATCCTTGGATCGGTGAAATTGACAGCATTTCAGAACTATCCAAACCACTTGAGCAGAACCCTCGGAATATGTACACAAAGAGACCCTGGGTTGATATGAGGTGGTTCCTCATTCCTAGATACTGGGACATTTAGAAAATCACACATGGCTTCCCCCTTTATCTCTCCCCTTCCCCCAGAAACAACAAGATGAAATAGCAAATTTGGAAACAGTGAGTTCATCCAATTTTCCCTAAACCTCAATCCTTCCCACCCTGATCGACCATGTAATCATTATAAAAGGTAAATTTAAAAAAAAAAAATTCTAAATAAAAGAAAGAAAAGATTTGTTTATGTGAAAAGCTTGGGGACGAGGGGATGCAGCACAGAAGAGAGAAAGTGAAAGAGAGATTTTACATCTACTGGTTCACTCCCCAAAGAGTTGCAATGACCACTGGGCCAGGCTAAAGGATCCAGGAGCTTCCTCCAGGTCTCTCAATGGATGTAGGAGACCAAGCATTTGAGCCATCTGCTGCTGTTTTCCCAGGAACATTACCAAGGAGCTGGATCAGAAATGGAACAGTTGAACTCCAACTAGTGTCCATATGGGATGCCAGCATTGCACTAAGCCACAACATTGACCCCAAGAGCATAATCTTGTGCCCTGGCCCTGTTTCCTCTCTTGCCAGGTCTGTGATCTGAAGCAAAAAAAAAAAAAAAAGTCTTGATTTCCTGGTGATCTTTGTACAAAAAAGAGAATGACAACAATAGCTCCTACTTGCCTACTTGACAGAGCAGATATGGAGCTTAAATGCAATATAACAAGTAAGATATTAACATGGTATTTGTCACATATTAAGCATACAATAAGTGATAACTGCTATTGTTATTAAGTCTTACATGATTCACCAAAATAAACTCCAAGAAGCCCAAACAACTAGGTGTAAAAATAAAAGCCCCGGGCCCGGCGCGGTGGCGCAAGTGGTTAAGGTCCTCGCCTTGCACGCCCGGGATCCCATATGGGCGCCGGTTCTAATCCCAGCAGCCCCGCTTCCCTTCCAGCTCCCTGCCTGTGGCCCGGGAAAGCAGTCGAGGACGGCCCAAAGCTTTGGGACCCTGCACCCGCATGGGAGACCCGGAAGAGGCTCCTGGCTTCGGATCGGCATAGTATCGGCCATTGTGGTCACTTGGGGAGTGAACCATCGGACGGAAGATCTTCCTCTCTGTCTCTCCTCTCTGTATATCCGCCTTTCCAATAAAAAATAATAAAAATAAATCTTTAAAAAAATAAAAGCCCCAAAAGTAGAACAGAGGAAAGGATAATTAATTTTCAAATTCTATTAACCTTAATTCATCCCTCTTCAGAATGCCTGTTTAAATAATAGATGAAAACCAAAAGCAATAAAAGGAAGATTGGCAGAATTTAATTCATTAGAATATTAAAATTTCATAATGAATGATTTGTTTTTTAAAAAAAAATCTAAAATACAACCAATAAATAAGCATATCTAGCACCTAGTTTCTAAAAACTATTCTCCAATGAAATGAACCAGGGTTACTGAAGAAGTGAACGGTCCCAGGACTAGGGCAGGCACACACAAGATAAGCCTGGAGCATCTGCGGTAACCAAGAATAAAGGAGCGCCACCAGCAGCAGGTGACACTGTCTGAGCAGATACCCAGAAGCCAGGTAGAAAGATGTCTGACGGCCAGCGCTCAGACAATTGATACAACAAAATCATGACAGTATTGGATTATAACTTAGAGCACACAGTAAACATCCTTGAAGGTACATTAACATAAATAATTAAATGAATAGCTAAACTTCTTCCACACAAATTATAATTAATCAATGTGGAAAGAACGAGGGAGCTAGAAAATCACCATTAACACACCATACCAGTCACTAGTGCAGCAGAACCATCTGTGACCATTCTGCATGTAGCCTCCAGGAATGGCCCTTCCCGCTCACATAAACTGTCTACTAGAGAAACTTGGCAGATCCACTCAACCAAGTGATCAAAGTTACCCAACCATAACAGAGTATACTGATGCCATTAGTCCCATCAAAAGAAACCCTAAGAAGAGGAGCCAGCACCAAAGCACAGCAAGGTAGGCCTCTGCCTGTGGCACCTGCACCCCTTACAGGTACCAGTTTGAGTTCTGGCTGACTCCACTTCCAATTCAGCTCCCTGCTCACATCCTGGAAAAGCAATGAAGGATGGCTCAAGTCCTTGGGCCTCTTGAGGTATCTACTTGGAAGACCCAGGTAGCTCCTGGCTCCTGGCTTCAGATTGGCACAGTTCTGGCCACTGAGGCCATTTGCAGGGGTGGGGGGATGAACCAATGCATGGGAAATACTCTGTCTCTCCTTCACTAAACAATGGTTTTTTGTTTTTTGGTTTTTTTTAAATATTTATTTTAATTTCAAGGTCAGATATACAGGGAGGAGGAGAGACAGAGAGGAAGATCTGTCTGATGATTCCCTCCCCCAGTAACCACAACAGCCAGTGCTGTACCAATCTGAAGCCAGGAGCCAGAAACCTCCTCTAGGTCTCCCACGCAGGTACAGGGTCCCAACACTTTGGGCATCCTTGACTGCTTTCCCAGGCCACAAGCAGGGAGCTGGATGGGAAGTGGAGCTGCTGGGATCAGAACTGGTGCCCATATGGGATCCCAGCGCATCCAGGGCAAGGATTTTAGCCACTAGGCCATGCTGCCGGGCCCTAAACAATAGTTTTTGTTTTGCTCATTTTGTTGAAGATTCATTTACTTTAACTGGAAAGGCAGATTTACAGAGAGAGAAGGAGAGGCAGAGAGAAAGATCTTTCATCTGCTGGTTCACTCCACAACAGCCAGAGCTGAGCCAATCCCAAGCCAGAAGCTTCTTCCAGGTCTCCCACATGAGTACAGGAGTCCAGGGTCTTGGGTCATCCTTGACTGCTTTCCTAGGCCAATCAGGAAGCTGGATGGGAAATGGAGCAGCCAGGACATGAACCTGCATCCATATGGGATTCTGGTGCTTGAAGTTGAAGAATTACTCAATTGAGCAATCATACTGGCCCCCAAAATAAATAAATTATTTTTTAAAAAAAAGACACACAACTTCACTATTAGTAAGGAAAAGACAAAAAAAAAATCATTTTCTCTTATGTCTGATCATTTTAAAGATGACTACTATTAATTATTGAAGAGCTGTAGACCATTCATCCAGGGAAATATTGACTTAAAAGCTGCAGTTGCTGCTGTACTTATAAAAATACAGAAAATAAGTTATTTGCTTTAAAATGTTGAACATAGAGTTGCCTTTTCAACCAAGAAGTCTGCTTGAAATTCTCTACATTCTAGAGAAATGAGAGCATATGATCACACAGAGTTGTACATAAATGTTCGTAACAGCATTAGTCACAGCAACGTTCGTAAAATTCTAAACAAAAAGTAGTATTGTCCAGACAATGGAATATGGTTCATCCATGAAAAGAAGCAAAGCACTGATATAACTACAACATGGATAAACCCAAAAAACATCATACAAGTCAAAGAAGTCACTTATGGAAAGTCACATGTGATCCCATTTACATAAAATGCTCACCATAAGAAAATCTGTAAAGATGGAAAATATATTAGCGGTTACTAAGGATAATGGATATGAGGTGCAGTGGGATCACTGAAGGGTGCTGAGGCTTTTTTTGAGAGAATAAAAACGTTCTGAAATAGATTGTGGTGATGGCTGTGCAACTCTGCAAACGCATTATGAACCACCAAATTATACACTGTAACCAAGTGAAATGGAATAGTATGTGAAGCAAATCTCAAGATCTTTGCATGGTAGGGGTGGATACAAAGAGAGGGGGAAATTGGGTGGTTTCCAAACAGGCAAATGATCAGACAAAACACAATATTATTATTGCAAAACTATACAGCTCCATTTAGCACACACAATTCTCTAAGATACACTATTGGAAAACACTATGTATCACATACTCTTTAATAAAAATTGGAAACAAAATTATGTCATTTCATTTATGCTTAGTAAATCACTTTTTAAGAACCAGAAAGGATGTTTCCAGAATAAAATAAAAAACTATGGTTATCTCTGGGTTCTTACCATTCAGGCATAAAAGGAGGGGTGGAGCACAAAGGTGTTGTATTTTTAAAAAAGACTTGTTTCACCTGTGTTTGTGAAATCTTATTTTTTAAAAAAGAAAAGGGTTGACATGTTTTATACACAGAAATATATGGGTTTTTTTTTAAGATTTATTTATTTTTATTGGAAAGGCGAATTTACAGAGAAAAGGAGAAACAAAGAGATCCATCCACTGGGTCATTCCCCAGTGGATTGCAATGGCCAGAGCTGAACCAATCCAAAGCCAGAAGCCTTCTCTGGGTCTCCCACATGGGTGCAGGATCCCAAAGCTTTGAACTATCCTTCACTGCTCTCCCAGGCCACAAACAGGGAACTCGATCAGAAGTGGAGCTGCTGGGACACAAACTGGCACCCATGTGGAATATCAGTGTTAACAGAGAATTAGCCTGTTGAACCACTGTGCCAGCCCCATGGAAACATATGCTTTTAAAATGAGAAGAGGGGGCCCAGTGCAATGGCCTGGTGGCTAAAGACCTCGCCTTGAACATGCCAGGATCCCATATGGGTGCCAGTTCTAATCCCAGCAGCTCCACTTCCCTTCCAGCTCCCTGCCTGTGGCCCGGGAAAGCAGTCGAGGACGGAGCTTTGGGACCCTGCACCCGTGTGGGAGACCCGAAAGAGGCTCCTGGCTTCGGATCGGCATAGCATCGGCCATTGTGCTCACTTGGGGAGTGAATCATCAGACAGAAGATCTTCCTCTCTGTCTCTCCTCTCTGTATATCCGCCTTTCCAATAAAAATAAAATAAATCTCTTTTTTAATATTATTATTTTTTATTGTTATTAACATTGTATTATGTGATACAGTTTTATAGGCACTGGGATTACCCCCACTTCTCCTCCCATATCCCTCCCCCCATGGTGGATTCCTCCACCTTGCTGCATAACCACAGTTCAAGTTCAGTTGAGATTCCTTCATTGCAAGCATATACCTAGCATAGAGTTCAGCATCTTATTGTCCAGATAACTTTAACAGCTTCTTGGGGAGACCTTCTCTGGTCTGAAGGTAGAGCTAACAGAGTAAAGTCCTGGTCAGTTAAAAGCCCCAACAAAACATCAGTAACAATATACAGTGTTATGGAATTAATTGACATAGTGTTGAGTAAACAATATGTTAAAAATAATGCAAGTTCAATTCTTCAAAACACATGAGTTGAGACTGTGTCAATGACAGGTTCAAAAACAAACAAACAAACAAAAATTACAGATTAAATCAAGGCAAACATGTGGTGTCTAAGCTTTTGGGATTTGCTCATTTCCCTTAGCATTATAGTTTCCAGTTGGGCCCATTTAGCCACAAAAAAAAATTTTTTTTAATTTTTCAAAAAAAATTTTAAAGATTTATTTATTTTAATTGCAAAGTCAGATATGCAGAGAGGAGGAGAGACAGAAAGATTTTTTTGTCCAATGATTCACTCCCCAAGTAACTGTAACGGCCGGAGCTGAGCCATTCTGAAGCCAGGAGCCAGGCGCCTCCTCTTCCGGTCTCCCACGCGGGTGCAGGGTCCCAAGGCTTTGGGCCGTCCTCGACTGCTTTCCCAGGCCACAGGCAGGGAGCTGGATGGGAAACAGGGCTGCTGGGATTAAAACCAGCACCCATATGGGATCCTGGTGCGTTCAAGTTGAGAACTTTAGCCATGGCGCTGGGTTAAAATTTTTCAATGAAAAGGAGGTAGAATCATGAGAGTGAGATGGTAGGAGAGTGTTTTTGCTTTTTTGCTTTTGGATCTTCTCCATTTGAGCCTGTAATAATCTACAACTTCAAAAATAACTTGAAAATAAAATATGGTCATTTTTCTGACAAGCATCCCATAATAGTCTCGTCAATAGTGCATGAAATATTGAGTAATAGGAGTCAATGCTATAGTATAGTGGGTAAAGTGGCCCTCTGCCATGCTGATACCCCTTATGGGCACTGAACGGTTTCACTCCTGTTGCACACTGTTCCATTGCTGATCTAGCTCCTGCTTATGTGTCTAGAAAAACAGCAGAGGATGGCCCAAGTGCTTGGGCTCCTACATGCACACCAGACACCAGGGAGAAACTCCTGGCCCCTGGTTTCAGGCCAGCCCAGTTCCAACTGTTGTGGCCTTTTGGGAAACGAACCAGTAGATAGAAGTTCTTTTGTCAATCTCCCTCCCAATCTTTCTTGCTCTCTCTCTCTCTCTGTGACTCTGCTTTTCAGTTAAGTAAACCTTTAATCTTCCTTTCCTTTTTTGGAAATAACTGCTATCTAATGAGAAAAAGTTACTTGACACTATTCTAAGAAGCAGTCTGATGGGATAGTTTCCTAATTGGTTGTTTTCTAACTGATCATGTCTAATCGGTTGTTTTGATACATACCAAACTTTAAATAATGGGCCTTTTACCTTTAAAAGTTTGGAGTGTGCAACATTTAGCACATTTATGACAGCCTTACAACTTGGTCCTTTAATCTGCTCAATTATGTAGTTGAATTTGGCTGACATGCGTTTCCAGTGCTCCAGTTCGGTGAGTGGACCCGAATCATCAGCTTCTTTCCTCATCTGCTCACTCTCAATAAGTACCTGCAATCAACAAAATGTCACCTTCTTCATTAAGATCTCATTGCAACTGCTCAGATGAAACAAAATGTAAATTTTAAAACATAATGTTTTAAAACTCTGAACAAAGTATAGCAGATATCTATTCAACATGATCCATAGTATTTACTAAAATTTTTTAGCAAACGTGACATTAAACATGAAATACTAACTAGAGGGAGGCATTTGGCCTAGTAGTTAGACACTTTTTGGGACACCTAAATCCCACATTGGCTGAGTGCCTGGCCCTGGCCATTGCCAATCCCAGCTTCATGCTACTGTGTACCCTGGGAGACCGTAGGTGATGGTCCTGACACCCACATGAGAAATCTGAACTGAGCCCTGATTTTTTTGCTTCGTCTGTTTTCTATTGTGGCAGGCATTCAAGGAGTGAGTCACAGAATAGAAGCTCACTCTGTCTCTGTCTGCCTCTTTGTCTCTCGAATTAATACTTTTTTAAAAAATGAAATTCTAGAAAGAACTTTAAAGTCAAGAATATGATAAGCTTACCACTATGATCACATACTTCTAATCTACCTGGTAATGGAGATCCCAGAACAAGTACAGTTTATGACAGATGCATGGGTTAGAAATGAAAACACAAAAGTGTATAATCACAGATGATATCACTGGTACATTCTAAAAATTCAAGAACATCTAAAATCAAATTTTTACAATGAAAAAAGTGGGTCTTTCAGTAAGACTGCTGTATTTATACACAAACATCAGTAGCAAAAACAAGCAATGGAACCACTGTCGTGGTACAGCAAGCTAAGCTGCCCCCAGTGACACCAGCATCCCACATCCAAGTGCCAGATCAAGTTCTGACTATTCTGTTTCTGATTCCATTTCCTGCTATTGACCATGGGAATGCAGCATAAGACAGCCCAAGGGAGTGGGCTTGCGCCCATGTGAGAGACCTGGAAGGAGTTTCAGGTTCTGGATTCCTAGCCCAGCTCTGGCCGTTGTACTCAACTGGGGAATAAATTAGCATATGGAAAAGCTGTATCTTCACCCTCCCCTTCAAGTTAATAAATTCCTTTTCAAAAAAAAATCAGTAGCACTACTTTCCAAACCATTTCACAATCTAAAAACATAATTTTCACAAATAAATCATCTTGCATAACAAATAATAACAATGATAAGACAACTAGAAATTAATCTACAAAAGTTATGCAAGACCTTTTGGAAAAATTAGAAAAATTACTTTCTGCACACAACTGAAAAATAACTCTATATATGAGAAATATAGAAAAATAACAGACTTTACATCTACCAACAAAGTAGTCTTAAAATTAATTTGGGAGAATAATTCATCAGAAGAAATCAATGTAATTTTGAAGAAAAATGTAGAAAAAAGGTCTGATGAAAAGGTATCATCAAACAAATAAATGTGTTTAAAAACTAAAACAAAATAAGTTTGGCACTGTTAGAA
Organism: Ochotona curzoniae; assembly: GCF_017591425.1. Classification (NCBI taxonomy): domain Eukaryota; kingdom Metazoa; phylum Chordata; class Mammalia; order Lagomorpha; family Ochotonidae; genus Ochotona; species Ochotona curzoniae. Next base: position 4,521,045 of record NW_024466004.1, on the reverse strand, counting down.
ACTATTAGGCCGCTGAGGCCTAAGAACAATGGACAGAGATAACCTAAAGGCTGGTGAAATGTTTATTGCTGGGGGGGCTGGAGGGGGAACTAGCATGTGGGACATTCCAAAATGCTGACAATGCATAGCCTCACTCACCTTATCAGGGTTCACATGGTACGCTGCACCTCCCTAACAAAGCAGCTTAAGGCACTCAGCCTGCTGTTCAAGCAGAATGAAGCCTGGCTCTAAACCCTCGGCCCTCTTTCTGGAAGGTTCAATTGCTGCTCTCTTCATCCTGGCCCCAATTCTGCCCCCTCTCAGTCTTTTCTACTTTCACCAGCTGCCTTCTTCTTCAAATCCTAAAATCCTAAAACTTGACAGGTACAGCATCCCCTGCTGTGAGCTGGATCAGAAATGGAGCAACTTGAACCAGAACCAACACTCATAGGGATGCCAGCATCATAGGTGGGAGCTATTCCCACACTGGCCCTTGGTTTTTCTTTTATTTTTTTTTCTTTAATTAATGTAATAAATACAAAATGATGAAACTCCTAAAAGAAAATACACAAATAAGAAAAAAAGCTTTTTAAAAAATGCACTAACTTGCCCCCAGCTGCAGACAACTGCCTAGGTTACACTGTACCTAGGCAAGTGTTACACTGCTGAGAGAAAAGCAGCCAATAGCTAGCAGGCATCCTGGGCCTGGTTAATGCCAAATTTGTGTTAACTATACCAGTGTGCCAGCATAGTTGTCTATTCTGTTTTTGTTTTTGTTTTTGTTTTTTAAGATATGTGTATGGGTGTGGGGGAGGAGGTCAACAGCATGATAGCCTAGTGGCTGAATCCTCATCTTTCACGTCCGGGATCCCATGTGAGCACCAGTTCATGTCTCAGCTGCTTCACTTCCCATTCTTCCAGCTCTCTGCTTGGGAAAGCAGCTGGAGATGGCCCAGGGCCTTGGAACCTTGCGCCTGTGTGGGAGACCCAGAACAAGCTCCTGGCTCCTGATTCTAGATCAACTCAGCCCCAACCATTGCAGCTACTTGGGGAGCTAACCAGTGGACGATCTTTGTCTCTGTATCTCCTTCTCTCTGTATATCTGCCTTTCCAATAAAATAAATAATTTTTTTAAAAGCACTAACTTGAATACCATCATTGTCAAAATGCAGTTGCCAACAGGGGAAGAAAAGGGACTGAAGATTAGGAAAAGAAACACAAAGGCATTCTAAGGTACTGGGGATATTGCAGTTCTTAACTTACATAGAGGTCCTGTGGGCATTTATTTTACAACAAAGCTTATTTTATTGGACTCGCTTTTGTGTTATACAGGAACTTTCCAGAAAGTTCATGGAAATGCATATGAACAAAAAAATTATAGCAAGATTTCCAAAATTTTTTAAACCAAAGGAAACTTTTAATTTCATTTTTTTCAAAAACTTTTTAAATGACATTCATATTTCTCATAGGAAATAAATTTCTGGTTTATAAGCTTCAAGGTTATGGTCTTTTGTTATAGGAGCCCAATGGACTTAAGACAGGTATTATACTATTTGTGTAAAGCTTTTAAACAGCAATATATATTCTGTACACATAATGTAAAGCTTATAGACATGCAAATATAACAGAAGTGCAAAACATTCTAGAGAATGGGAGACCAGGCTGTCAGGACAGTGGGAATTGAGGGAAAAAGAGCAAAGAGGTGAGGAATTCTGAAACAAATAAAGGAATTGGTTAGCATTTCCTTAATCTTAGTGGAAAAACATGCCATGCTATTTTTCTTTGCTTTTTTTTTTTTTTTACACTTATAACTCTTCAGAATTTAAATCGTGATGGAATTTTTAACAATATAATTGAGGTTAAAGACATAATGGGTTTTCAGAACCCCTGAAGTTTCTATATTAAACCCATGGGATGCTTGTAATTGTAATTATGGTTTATGGAGCTCTTCCTTCATCTTATTACAAGCTCCTCCACCTCTTGGAACAGAGAATCCTGAATATAATTTAAATTTTCCCCGAACGTCTAAGGTCTATCTAATTTGAATCACTGAATTAAAGATCTAAAGTGAACCTTGAGAGTAACCTAAAGCTGGCAACTCTTTGATGTTTTAATTTCTATTACACCAGCACTCTTAGATGCAGATCCTAAGGGGATAGCTGCAGGAATTCCACCTGCTGGGGAGACATATGCTAGAGAAGTCGTCTGGAATCCAAAACCTCTCTCCTGACAAGCACCCTGCACTCTTTCTCTCCCCGTCTCAGGTCATATGGTAGATATTTCACATGAAATCCTATCAGATTATTTGTGTATATTACATCACTCCCAAACCTACTTTTTTTTTTCTGGGTCAAACATATCTGTGTACTTTCTTTGAATGGAATCACTCATATCTGTGACCATTTTTTCCTCTGACTGACTACCTTATTTCCTTTTGGTTTATGGGTCTCCACATACCATGTCCACTAATACTCTATAAGAAATATTGACTCTCTCCCAGAAGGTCGTTTATCTGTAAACTTTGCTTATGGTGTTTTTGTTATGTGAGAGTTACCAATTTTTTTTTAATGTAGTGCAATCTGTCAGTTTTATTGCTTTATTGTTCTGGCTTGGATATCTTGCTTAAGAAGATACTAATAAAGTCCAAGGTTGCTAGCTTTGAGTTCTGACTCATTTATAGCTTTGCTTTTGTTTTTCACATTATATTTTTAGACGTTTCACTCAACATTTTTTAATATTCATCTAGGCTTTTCTCCGTACCAACAGTAAATTCTTATTGCAGTTATATTCTATTATAGAAGTATACCATAAATCATGAACTTTTTATTTGGTTTATTTCCAATTTGGTGATTATTGAGGCCATAATGAATGATCTCGTACAGTCTCGAATAGACACATACTTTCATTTTCCTTGGGTGTGTACAACTAAGCCATAACGTAGCTAGTTATAAACTAAATTTTACAAGACATTTCTTTGCAAATATTTTTCCCCATTCTATAGATTGCCTCTTCACTGTTTGATGTTTTACTTTGCTGCACATGTGCTTTCTGTATAAATCCATTCTGTTGTAAGAAAGTATGAAATTCTGTCATTCGTGATAAGATAGATAGAACTGGAGGATACTATATTAAGTGAAATAAAAAAGAAACAAAAAGACACATATAATGTGATCTAACTGGTAAGTGGAATCGGAACAAGTTGATAACATAGAAGTTGAGACTAAAAAAGTGGTTAACAGGTACCAGAGATAGTAAGGAGAAGGGAGAGAGATAGTATGGTCAACAGGTAAAAAGTTACATAAAGTAAGTTTGGAGTTAAATTCCAGAGTATGTCCAGAGGTCTGGAATTGTGATTCCCCCTGCTAACTTCTTATTCTTCAGAATGGTTCTAGCTATTCGTGTTTTTTTGTGCTTCCAGATGAACTTTTGAATCATTGTATCCAGTTCTGTGAAGAATGTTTTGGGCAGTTTGATTGGAATTGCGTTGAAAATATATATTGCTCGTGGTAATATAGACATTTTAATGATATTGATTTTGCCTACCCAGAAGCATGGGATGTTATTCCATCTTTTGAGGTCTTGTTCAATTTCTTTTTTGAATAGTTTGTAGTTTTCTTCGAATAGGTCTCCTACACTTTTGGTTAGATTTATTCCCAGATACTTCATACTTTTCTCTGTTATTTTGAATGGTATCCTGTTGGTTAGATCTTCTTCCATCTTGGTGTTATTTGCGTACACTATGGCTGTTGATTTTCGTTCAGCCTTTATGGAAATCAGTCTGGAGAACACTCAAACAACTCAAAATCTGCATACCATATGACCCAGCAATAGCACTCCTAGGAATATATCCAAAACACCTGTTTCACGACAAACCAACATGCATCCCTATGTTCATAGCAGCACAATCAGTAATTGCAAAAACATGGGAGCAACCGAAATGCCCATCAGCAGAAGATTGGATAAGAAAGCTTTGGTTCATCTACTCCATGGAATACTACTCAGCTATTAAAAAAACAAAATGCAGTTCTTTGTGGCTAAATGGGCCCAACTGGAAACTATAATGCTAAGGGAAATGAGCGAATCCCAAAAGCTTAGATACCACATGTCATCTGCTCGACAAGCTGATGGTATGTGAAGTGAATGAGCCAAGTGGAGTCGTTTTGGCACTGGAAGACCCCTGCTGGCCAATTCAAGTATTGCCATTCACCCACACACTCAGTTCTTCAGGGACCACAGGAAGAGTAGAAAAAGGGGAGAGAAAGAATGGATAATGAGGATTTTAATTAGAAAGCATCAGCTGCAAAGGGCAATATAATTTTGTTGCCTTGATTTAATCTGTAATTTTGGTTTGGTTGTTTGTTATTTTCTGAACCTGTCATTGATACTGTCTCAACCCATATGTTTTGAAGAATTGAACTTGCATTATTTTTAACATATTGTTTACTCAACACTATGTCAATTAATTCCATAATGTTGTATATTGATGCTGATGTTTTGTTGGGGCTTTTAACTGACCGGGACTTTATCTGTTAGCTCTACCTTCAGACCAGAGAAGGTCTCCCCAAGAGGCCACTGAACTTGTCTGGACAATAAGATGCTGGACTTTATGCTAGGTATATGCTTGCAATGAAGGAATCTCAACTGAACTTGAACTGTGGTTATGCAGCAAGGTGGAGGAATCCACTATGGGGGGAGGGGTATGGGAGGAGTGGGGGGAATCCCCAGTGCCTATAAAACTGTATCACACAATACTATGTTAATAACAATTAAAAAAAATAAGAAAAAAAGTTCCAGAGTAGAGTGATTACAAATAATGATACTATACTGTATTTCAAAAAAAGAGAGATAGAGAAAAGATTTTGAATTCTTTTACCACAAGAAAATGAAATGTCTAAAGAACTAGATTTGAACATAAATGTGCACATGTATCTAAACATCATAAACTCAAACAACCATCGGTTCCAATTATTTTCCAAATAAATAATACTACAATATTTTAAAGCTTTTTTTAATTCTAAACAGGTTCTACCATATTACATCCCCACTAGCAACATACGAGAATTTCAGTTCTTCACAACCTCATTTGGACTTGAAAATGTCAATTTTTTAACTAAATGTTAATCATAGTACATAAGCAGTGATATCCCATTTTGATTTTATTTTACTTCTCTACAGTTAATGAAATTGCACTGTTAATGAAATTGAATACCTCTTTGCATGCTTATTTGGATCTTCTTTATAAAGATTTGTCTAAAGTTTTGGACCATAGTTAAAAATTTATTTGCCTTTTTATTATTTATTTATTGACAATCTTTGTATATTTCAAATACAAAGGATTTTTTTTGTCAGATACATGTCCAACCAATATTTCCTCTCAGGCTATAATCTGTCTTTTCATTTTCTTGGCAGTAACCTTTGATAAGGAGATAGTTTTATAAGCTTCAACATGTCAGTATTTTAATTTATAATTAATGCCTTTTGCATCACATCTAAAAGAATTCTTTGTTCATACCAACATTATAAAAATTTAATCTCATACTTTCTCTGATAAGTTTCATAATTTTAGTCTTGCATTTGTATGTCTGATCAATCTTAGATTTAACTTGTACATAAGACAAAAAGTCAAGGTCATTGTTTATTTTAAACTTTTCACAAAGTATAATTGCTTATTTTTATTTCAAAAGCAAAGAGACAAAACCAGAGACAGAGAGCTTCATCTACCAGTTCACTTACCAAACACCCTCTACAGTCAGGGCCAGGCCACGCCAGAGCCAGTGGCTAGACACTCAATCCAATGATGTCTCAGAACTAGCAAAATCACTCAGGTAACACCCTTGGAACACTCTTGCCCACATCGGTGTCTCTAAGGCTTCATTAAATGCCTGTTCCCTAACCCATGCTGCTAATGCAATTTGACAGCAAGGAGTTGTCCCCTCTCCTTCCCTCCTCCCTGAGGACACAGGAGAAAAAACTGAATATTTTTCCCATCCATCTTCCTCCATACCTCAACCCTCCTCACCCTAAGCAGACAGCCAACCACATGGGTGTGCATACTCCTCAACTACGTAAACAATACAAAAAATTAAATGAAAATTAAAAAAAAAAAAACAATCCAAGTCCCCCATGTAAATGACAGAGAAACAATCACTTGAACTAACAACTGGTACTTTCCAGGAAGCTAGAATTGGGAGCAGAGTCAGGACTCAACCCCAGGTATTCCAGCATATAATGTCCATTCCCCAACCAGCACCTTAACTGTTACTCTAGACACCTTCTTGCAGAGTCTACGTTAGATGTATTTCTTTTCATTGGAAAAGCAGACCTACTGAGAGAGGAGACACAGAGAGAAATGACACATATGATTCATTCCCTAAAGGGTCGCAACAGCCAGTGTTGGGCCAATCTGAAGTCAGGAGCCACAAGCCTCCCACTCGGGTGCAGGGTCCCAAGGCTTTGAGTCCTTCTCCACTGCTTTCCCAGGCCATAAACAGGGAACTAGATAAGAAGTAGAGCATCCAGGACTTGAACTGTGCCCGTATGGGAGATGAGTGCCACAGGCAGAGGCTAAGTCTACTACATCACCATGCCAGCCCCTGCAAGGTTTTTTAGAGACCTCTTTTCTATCTTCTGCAGTGATTCTGCTTGAGAGGCTATTTGCTGCAACTGTCCAGTTTTTTTGCTTCTTATTTTGGATTGTTGAATCTCCCTATATCTAAGTTATTTTCTCTTGCTTGTTTTTATTACTGCCAGAGAAAATGTACTCAACCAGGAAATGGCGAACTTGTCACTGTAACATTGACATGAATGAGAAATCCGAACTCTCCGGGAACCCAGACAATCGCACTGACACACAGTTTAACATAGTGTGCAGCACTTAGCTCTTCATTAAATCCTCTTCTCTCCTTTATGGACATGTAAACAAACAATAAATTTTTGGACATAGTGCTAGCTATTTCTCATTCTTTGTTATTTCCTTTTCAACCCATATTGTTCAAGTTTTCTCCCTAAAGTGAGAAATATCTTTTTTAAAAAAAAAAATAGCAGGAGGGGGCCCGGCGCGGTGGCGCAAGTGGTTAAAGGTCCTCGCCTTGCACGCCCGGGATCCCATATGGGCGCCGGGCTCACTTGGGGAGTGAATCATCGGACGGAAGATCTTCCTCTCTGTCTCTCCTCTCTGTATATCCGCCTTTCCAATGAAAAAATAATAAAAATAAATCTTCAAAAAAAAATTTGCTTTTTATCTTTGTTTTGTTTTGACTGGAAAGGCAGATTTACAGAGAGACAGAACGACCTTCCATTCACTGGTTCACTCCCAAAATGACAGCAATGGACACAACTGAGCCCATTTGAAGCCAGGAACCAGGAGTTCTTTCTGGATCTCCCATGTGAGTGTAGAGTCCCCAGGCTTGGAGCCAAGCTCCACTGCTTTCCCAGGTCATAAGCAATATCTTTAAACTCATTTTGAGTAGACCAACCACACAGAACATCAATTTTGCTGTACAGCCAAGAATAGACCAAGTTTCAAAAAACAATCTAGAAGAAAAAAGATTCTTTTTCTCCTTACTTTTAGAGAAAAAAATGCAATGGCAAAGGCACACATGAAAACTACAACTCCAGATGAATCATTTGAACCACTCACCTGTTCAATCTGTTTGTACCATATCATCAGCACTTCTTCCAGCTGATGAACCATTTCCGAGTTACCAGCCGCAGCTGTCACTTCTTCAAAGGTTTGCAGTTTGGAAAAATCAACACTGTCTATCTTTTTTAACATCACTGTTCCTTCAATGCTTATTCTGGCACCTGAAAGGGGGAAAAATTAGGAGATGTTTAATGTTATTGTGTTGAATGCCAATATGTGCTTTCAAACTAGTTACTGAAATGCTAAACTAATACTCTACAGAAATACAATTCCAGTTGGTCATCAGATTGTGACTTGATGAAATGGTGTACTTCATTAATTTTAAACAATGAAAGTAAATGTTTTAAGGAATTGATGATAAGGTATATAGATATTTTAAAGATACTGAAATTTTTCATGTGGGACATAAGCAGTGATTCTTCTTTGCTATAATGCAACATAAAAAGAAAACATCTCTTACTCCTGTGAAAGTCCCTGTATTAAAGATTCATATCTTACTACTAAGATAACATTTACTTTTTAAACATCGTATTTAGCTATTATTCTTTTCTTTTAAAGGCAGACAAAAGAGAGAGAGATTGTTCTTGGAAGAACTGCTTCGATCTCCTAAATACCCACAACAGGTATTTTAGTCAGTCAGGCCACTGCCAGGAGCCTAGAACTCAACCCAGATCTCCCGCATGGGTGCCAGTGACTCAAGTACTTCCATCTGCTGCAGTAGCAGGGAACTGGATTGGAAGCAAATGATCCAGGACAACCAGGCACTCTACTATGGGATGTGGGAGTCCCCAAGCAGCATCCTAATCAACACATCAAAACCTGCTCTGCAAGAAAAGGATACTACAAAACGTTTATGGAAAATTGAACTAAAAGGTTAAGTTGATTTGGTTACAAAAATATTTTTAAATCCACACATGATTTGCTGATAACGCATATTCTCCAAGAATTTTCTGAAGACCATTTGTTTCTTCTTCTCAAAAGAAAACTTTTCTTGTGGTATAGCAAGGTAAGCCACTATCCATGGTGTTGGCATCCCACATGGGCACCATATGTGTTTTGACTGCTTCACTTTCCTCCCTGTTCCATGCTAATGGTCTGGGAAAACAGCAAGGGGTAGCCCCAAAGCTTTGGGATCCTGCACTCACAGGAATTTTTGACTTCAACTCAACTCATCTTCAGCCATCATGGCCATTTTGGGGAATAAATCAGTATATGAAGGTCTCTTTTTCTCCTTCTCTCTCTGTAACTCTGCCTTTCAAATAAAAATAAATAAAACTTCAAAAAAGGGGGGACTTTTCTCTGATACTTCTTTTTAACAAAATATCCTACAGTTAATTTGCTTATTATTAGCAATTTACTTTACATTTATACTTACCATCCAAAAATGAAAGGTATCTATTGATGGTTTCAGTGAAAATATGTTTTTCAGATTCTCCCTGCTGGGATTGGTTCAAAGCACCCCAATTACTAGTTGCATTAATAGCTGGTAGAAATATGTTTGCCAGCATACTCCTAATTCCATTTAGGAGTCCTTTCGATGCATCCAGAAGGGTAAATAGCACTTCCTGAAAGGATGGTGTTCAAATGTTATTACGTAAGCTGAGTCCATAAAAGATCTGAGAAATTATAATCAACTTTCAATGCACTTGCATAAACCATGGAGAAAACTTTAGTGGCTATGAGTGTGGGCATTCCAGAGTCAACAAATCTGCATTCTGCCTCCCTTTTAACCACGTACACAGTGCTTCAATGTCTGCACACTGAAGCAGCCATAGTCTACAGCCCATACAACAGATCCTAAAAAAAGTTCACAGAAAACGTGCACCTTGGAAAATGTGCATCATGGAAAAAAAAACAATGCACAGGTTTCAAAATACGTCCACACCAAAATAAACTTATCTTTTAATTCCATTTTCTCACAAATTTTTGGAAACACCCTCATGCAAGGTAAGGAAACATCCTGCATGGAGAAAGCCCTAAGTTACAAGGTGCCTTATCCACGGCAAGGAGTCCCAGAGTGTTTCATGGGAAAAGGTTTTCCCTGAAAGGCCAGGGAAAGAGCATGAATCTTGACTTCTGCTCAGGATTTCGAAGGGAAAGATTGATAAGCCACAGAAATCCAAAGCCAAAGCCATGGGTGTATGACATTTCAACTCAATGCAGTTTTTTTTTTTTTTTTAAAGCAAATTCACATCCCACTTTTGAAATTTTGCTTTTTTTTTTTTTTTTTTTTTTAAAGATTTGTTTTTATTATTTTTTCATTGGAAAGGCAGATATACAGAGAGGAGAGACAGAGAGGAAGATCTTCCGTCCGATGATTCACTCCCCAAGTGAGCGCAACGGGCCGATGCTATGCATGCCCGGCATAGGCATGCCGGATGCTATGCCGATCCGAAGCCAGGAGCCTCTTCCGGGTCTCCCACGCGGGTGCAGGTTCCCAAAGCTTTGGGCTGTCCTCGACTGCTTTCCCAGGCCACAAGCAGGGAGCTGGAAGGGAAGCGGGGCTGCCGGGATTAGAACCGGCGCCCATATGGGATCCCGGGCGTGCAAGGCGAGGACCTTTAACCACTTGCGCCACCGCGCCGGGCCCAACTCAATGCAGTTTAAGTGACAAGGAAACACCATGCCAAGAATCCAAGATTTGGGGAAAAAAAATCATTTCGAGAGCCACTAAAAAACAGGTTAGTTTCTCATTTTTTAACATAAAATGTGAGGTAGTGAGGACTATAAGGACAACTAGCCACAGGATTGCTTAAAGAGAGGCTGGCTTTTTGGCTTGGCTGGATATTTGCCCTTGTGACCTATCACCTGTTTTTTCCACCACTGCTGCTGTACCACCGGCCCAGTGTCGCTATGGGAAAGGGCACTAGGCGCACGGTAGCATCATGGTGAAAATGTGATTTTTCCCTCACAGATTCATGGAAACAGTCTTTAGTTCCACACTGAGAAACACTGACACGATGCCCTACACGGCTCAGCTATGATTACATTTACACTGTTATTTCATGTAAACAGAAATTAGGCTAAGCAAAATAGACTTTTACTGGACATAAGGACACATGGGGAAAAAAAAAAGGCAGGGTCAAAGGGTAGAAAAAGTTACCAAATTTTCATCCTAATAGGGAAAAGTCCATAGATAACAACAAAATTTACAAAAAGAAGCCATCAGAGCATATTATTTGGAAGACAATACAGGCATCTGCTATCAGAGCTTAATAGCTGCTTCTGGAGAGTGATTCAGAAGACTGTTTATCACAGCAGGATTTACATAACCTTGTCTTTCTTTAAATTATGTGCACATATTATCATGATAAGACAAAAATTTGGAGAGAATCAGTAAGAGGGAATACAGATAGAGAATATATCCACACATAGAGAAATCACAGCGACACTTCACAACTTCAAAGACAAAAAGAAAAACTGAACAGAAGGAAAAAAAGAGGATCTATGATGAAGACTAACAGAAGAGGTCTCATTAACCACAAGAGACGCAATGAAGTATCCAACTAAGCCAAATATACAAAGATTTCTCTCTTTAAACAATCTTCTTTTGTAAATGGAAAAGAAGCAAAATCAGATTTGTTGTCGGTGATCTTTCCCATTGTAAAAGGTATCAAGACTCTCACAACAAAGAGAATTAATATTTGTTGAGAGTTTAGTGTATGTCATAAGACTCATTATGTTAAAAGCAAACTTATCCTTTAGCCTCACAACGATCCTGAATGGTAGCCATTATTATTATTCCCAATGCAAAAATGTAGAAGGTTGAGTCTCAGAAAGGAGGAGCAATGTGCGGTACAGTGCTAGTCAGGGGTGAGTTAGAGAACAAATTCAGATCGATTTGCAAAAATGCTGCATCTTTCATATCACCACCCTGCTCCCCGAAGACTGAGTTAGCAGCAATCAGGTTCTAAGACAATTCTCCCTTTACTTGTTCTAAAACTATGATAGAATTAACATACTAGTGTTAAAGGAACCAATACTTTTTATGAACGAAATTCAATTGTGTTCCTGAGAAAGAAATTATTTGTATCCTGTCTAACAGAAGTAGAATCTCCAGGAACTTTGAAAACAGTATTGAAAAGTAATGCACTGAACTTGATTCTAGCCAATGTGTCAATTTCTTTTAACATATGAAGACATCATTATCTTGGAACTTAATCTTATAGAGAGAAAGGAAACCACAGTAAAGCAAACATGTGACTATGTTTAACTTAAATAACTTGAAACAAAATTGAACATACCTCATGAACATTTTTAGCACTTATAGCAATATCGCTGTGACAACGAACAAAAAATAAACACAGCCCTTTAATTTTCTCTGGGGCTGCACTGTCAACATATAGTCTCATCATTTTTGACCCTTTGGGTAATCCAGGAAATGTCCGACCAACTTCTGCAAATGAAAGCCACATCATTGAGTAAATGTGATAAGTCGCTATGCCTCCTACCCCACTGTTTCTTTTACCTCATTGCAACAAATTGCCAATGTGATCATGGAATAAATGCTTTGGTCTACAAAAAAATACGTCAACAATTACAATTCTTAAATTTTCACCATTTGTTTTAGTGCCTGTCACTGATCCCTGCACTTCTGGCCTGGCCTTAGGGCCTTTCCTCCAGGTATTCTCCACGTTGCACTACCAAACTCCTACTCATCCTTCAAATCTCAGCTGAAAGGACATCATCTCTGAGTCTGAAAGTACTCATGGTACCCAACCTGCATGAGATTCTTCCTTGAAATAAGCTTAAGGAACATTAAGTCATTACAAATCTCTCATATTAAAAAAGATTTTAAATGTGAGCACTGAGGCCTGATGCAATGGCTCGATTGGCCAATCTTCCACCTTCAAGCACCAGTATCTTATACAGACACCAGTTCTTGTCCCAGTTGCTTCACTTCTCATCCAGCTCCCTGTTTGTGACGTGGGAAAGCCATCGAGGACGGCCTAAAACCTTAGGGCTCTGCACATGCATGGAAGACCTAGAGGTGGCTCCTGGTTTTGGATCAGCTCAGCATTGGCCATTGTGGCCATTTGGGAAGTGAACAAATGAATGGAAGATCTTTCTCTTTGTCTCTCCTTCTCTCTGTAAATCTCTTTCCAATAAAAATAAATCAAGTGTCATGAAACAAATTTTTCTTAAAAAATTCCCATCAGAGAGTCACGCATTTGGCTTTGTGGTTAAGAGGCAGGTTAAGATATCCACATCCTATATCAGAACCCCTGCATTCAATGCTCAGTTTCACACAGATCCTTGGGAACAACAATAATGGCTCAAGGAACTGGATTCCAGCCCCTCACACAGAAGACCTAAATTAAGTTTCTGACTCCCAGCTTCAGCTTCAGTTTCAGCTTCAGCTTCAGCCAGACCTGGCCACTCTGAGCAATTTGGAAGTAAGCCAGCTGGAGAACACCAGTGTCAGGGCCCTGCAGAGGTAGTCATGTGAAAACACCACCAGTTAGACTCTGCAAGAACATAAACCTTGAGTGGAGACACACACCCAGAAAAAAAGGATGGACGGAGGGATCTGAGAAGTAATAATCTAATGATGAATCCTAAAGAAACTGTCCTAAAAATCTGTGTAAAGGTTCTATTCCTGTCTTTCCCAAGGCCTAATTTTTCAACTAGCTCTAAATTTTCTGAACAACACCTTGCACTCTTCTCCAGCCCCAATTTTTTTTTCCTATATAAGCCAGGGTCAACTGCTGTTGCTTGTAGCCAAAGAACCTCAATACAGAGTAAGGAGCAACCTAAGAGCCCAAATGTCCATTCACAAACTTGGCACAGGGAGCTCACTACCCTTAACACCCTTCCCTTTTTTGTTAAGAGAACCTGATTTTGAATCATGCCACAACATGCACATCTTCAAGCAGAAATCACTTTTCCAGCCTCCTCAGCCTTTCACAAGGCCATGTGACACCATTGTAGCTGATACAATCTGAGGAAAACACGTGCTTTCCTGATGAACAAGAGATATGGCCATCAACAGGGGGATGGTTTCTATTTTTTTCTTCAGTCTCTGATTTTTGTTTATTTTAAAGGAGATAGAGGGGCAGACAGACACTTCTTCCATCCACTACTTCATTCCTCTAAATGCCCACATGTTCCCAGGCAGGACAGGTCCAAAACCAAGGGCCAAGAATTCCATCTAGGTTGCATGTAGCAAGGATCCAACTGCGTGGGCCACCACCTAATGCCTCCCAGGGTATGCATGGCAGGATGCTGGAGCCGAGACCAGAGTCAGCTAGTTGGCATTGTGGCATAGACGGTGTAAAATCGCTGCCTGTATCTTATATAGGCACCCATTGTGTCCTGATCCTGCTGTCTGCTAATGGCCTGCAAAAAAACAGCTGGAGGGTGGCCCAAGAGTTTACATCCCTGCTTTCCAGAGAGTAAACCAGCAGATAGAAGATCTCTATTCCTTTCTCTGTGTCTCTCTCTCTCTCTCTCTCTCTCTCTCTCTCTCTCTCTCTCTCTCTCTAATTCTGGCTTTCAAACAAATAACTCAATCTTAAAAAAAAAAAAGACCAAAGCCAGGACCCAAACCTAGGTACTCCAACATGAAATGCTGGTATCCCAACCAGTATCTGAAAAACTACACCAAACACTCGTCCTAGTAATGACTTCTAAAAACCACAATGCCATTAAATGCTATACAGTATTTTTAATAAGGTATGTCTAAGTGCAATGACGTAGAAAAATATCTAGGCTGTGCTATCAAGTACAGAAAGCAACTCAATAGTAAAATGCACCATTTGATCATATTTTTTAAATAATCGGCATTCATGCGTTAGTATATTCATCTATGAAAGAAAGAGAAATATTTACCAAACTGATTGGTGCCTCAGTTTTATAAGGAGCAAAATAATAGTTAAAGATAATTCTATCCTTTGTTCTTGCAATTCCCCTCAAATTCTAGGCAAACTTTCTTCTCCATCCACATAGATTTAGCTTCAACAACAGACACTGAGGCATTGTTTCAAGAAACAAGAAGTGGCAAATATGTATGTTTTACTAGGAAAGCATTTTTGAAAATTACAGCTATATCAGCTTACTGAAACATAATGTAATTGTTAAAATTTTAATGATAGAAATGGATTTATTGGCATGGAGAAGGCAGTGTTATCAAAATATAAAGGCACTACAGAATAATAATACGTAAAGCCAGATCCTATTTTTGTAAAACATGCACATCTACCCAAGCAGTCCTAGGGGGATATTCATCAGGAAATTAACAGTGCTTTCTGCAACTGAGTGAGCCTGTGGACAAGCTTGTTTTTTCTAACTCTAATTGTGTATATGTTCTTATTTTTTTGTAATTTTCATCTATTATTATTTTTTAAGAGTTATAAAAATAAAAGACCACACTACGATCCCACAGGATAAGAATTATGACAGTTTACGCATTTTGCTAGAGAAGCAACACTTGTGTATATTTACCTTAAATATTGAAACATGCAAACATTACATGAGCAGGAGGCTGAATGACTGATGGATGCAGAAGGGTTCTGTTCAAAGAAAGTGCTCAAAGTAATCTAAAGGAGGGGTAAGGGTTTGTGGGATGGAGAGAAGGAAGGCAACTCAAGAGTGACATGACTCTGGTAATGGACAGAGTGGCTTGAAGACCACAGCAAATTGACATCTGGAAGAACACGAGACGAGCCTAGACAGGTACTGTGTGTCCAGTGTCCAGTGGGCCTTGGATAGAAGAGGGGTTTGCACTCAATCCAATACAGAACAGAACAAGAAAAGATATACACAGTGTGAATTTCAGAAGACCCTGGTAACAGGAATCTGGAGCACGGAAGTAGGCAACGGTGTGAATCGAGGCTAAGACAGCAGAGGCGGAAGTGAGCAACAACACACAGCAGAGACACAAAAGGCAAATTCATGGGACTCAGGAGAAAAGCTAAGACCAAAAGGATGGCCCATCCACCCAATCATTAGACACAGGTTTAACAACCCGGCTGCAGATTAATTACTTCAGGCATGATAGCCACAGTAGTGAAAGCCGGATATTCCGACTGACAGCTGAGCAGCTGGAACAGGATGCTGAGCCAGGACTACAGGGGGCAGCCGTTGGCTCCACAGTGGCTTCATGGCCATATCTAATCATCAGAAAACATGTGGACAAAACGACTCCATCTGTTTCAGAGAAAAATGCAATTAAATTATAATGAAAATGCGCATCCCCCAGTAGAGTTCAATGGTTTCTACACGGATGTTTTTTTCTGAAATTATTATAGCAATGTGTGAAATACCTCTTTGGGCTCCAAATGCACTGTTCTTAAGAGAATACTTTTTTTTATGCATATACTTTAGGTAAAATTTTCTTCATAAAGTGAAGATCAACAATGTACAAGAAAAAGAAAGTATACCATTATTTTAACCTTTATTAACTAGTTACTAGCACAGTGTCCTCATAAAATATCCTTACCAGGACCAGGTATATCACCTTCCTGGTATAAAAATTTCAACGTCTTACAACCATCTTTCTGAAAAAAGTGACTGAATGCTTCCAGCTGTTAAATAAAGAGAGGGGGAGAGAAGGGAGAGAGGGATTATCAATAAAATCACCAGAGAACTACAACCCAAGCCAAAGCTTATGCTAAGCATTTCCCTGAGCTCAATCCCTGAACCTATAGTAATCACCTGCGTGACTAGCCACTTACCTGAGCTGCCTCACAGAATCTTATGAGCACAGGTCATTAAGTCCAACCGGAAAGAATTATATCAAAACATGAAGGAAAATGTATAAGAAATAAAGGATTCTTGGGGCTGGCATGTGGTTCAGCACGCTAATCCTCCTGCCAGTGCCAGCTTTTCATGTGGGCAATGGTTCTAGTCCTGGCTAACCTACTTCCAACCTAGCTCCTGTTTATGACCTGGGAAAGCAGCAGAGGTTGGCTCAAAGCCTTGGGGCTCTGTACCCATGTGGGGACTCAAAGGGAACTCCTTGCTCCTGGGTTCAGACTGGACCAGCTCCAGCCTTTGTGGCCATTTGGGGAGTGAAGTCTTTCTGTCTCTCTTTCTCTCTGTATATCTACCTTTCACATAAAAATAAATAAATCTTTTTAAAAAAAAAATAGAAATATCGTAGTTTTATTAAATGTAACTATTCTTTTTAAAAAGTATTTTAATATATTTTAATTTTTGACTGATATATAGTTGAACATGATACATGTATTCAATTTAGGGAACACTGTGTGGAATTTCAAAATATGGATACAGGGTGTAAAAATCAGATCACTGAAAGTGACATCATATCTATCACCTTGCATATTTTTCATTTCTTGAACTGGGTAGCATTTAAAATCCTCTGTACTAGCTATTGTAAAATAATCAGTTAATTTTGTCAACCATACTTATTTTACTGTGCCATGAAACATGAGA
Organism: Ochotona curzoniae; assembly: GCF_017591425.1. Taxonomy (NCBI): domain Eukaryota; kingdom Metazoa; phylum Chordata; class Mammalia; order Lagomorpha; family Ochotonidae; genus Ochotona; species Ochotona curzoniae. Next base: position 4,504,028 of record NW_024466004.1, on the reverse strand, counting down.
AAGTACACCTCTATACCCATGAGCCATCCTCTTTCTATCATTGCTTCCTAAGTTCTGATTGCCATTCTGTACTTCCTAGAGATCAACTTTAGCTTCCACATCTGAACAAGGATATTCAGTCTTTCCTCACCTAACTTCACTAAACATAATATCCTCCAATGCCACCCTGAGTTGCTGCAAATGACAGAGTCTCACTTTGTATGGCTGAATAATATTTCTCCATGGATATATACTGAACTTCCTTTAATCACTCATTCTGTCAATGCAGACCTAGGCTAATGCTTTCCCTTGGCTGTTGTGAACAGTGCCAGAGAAGGCACAAAAACGCAGGTATGTCTTGAACATATTGGTTTCAATTTCTTGGCTTATATATCCAGTAAAAGAAATTATTATTAGAAGCTGACTTGAAAACAGAAAACATACCTTATCAACTAACTCTTGTTTGATCAGTTACTTAGACAATTATGGTTTAAGTCATCGTAATTTGACCCACAGGGTACGAAGCTAATAAAAAAGCATTATTATTATTATTATTATTATTATAATGAGATTCTTCCGTATTGATGAACATTAGGCTTGTATTCAATTACTGAAGAGTCAGTGTAATATCTTAGGAAGCAGAAAACTATACAGGTCCCATCAGCAAGAGCCCTCAGGTCAGATGGGAAACACAAAGTTACTAAGCCGTCTTCACACCAGTCTCATACAAAGTTGCTCTCCGGGGCAGCAAATCTCTCTTACTTCCCACTAGGGAGCAGTGTCTCGGGTGTCACAAAGCCCCTCACCTTAAATTTCAAACCTTAATGTGTCACAGATTCACGGAGAAGGCTGTGTTAAAAACACAAAATGCTGGCCCAAGAATTTACATTTCCAAGAAGTTCTGGGTGATCCTGGTGCCAATTTGAGAACCACAGACTTAGGAAATGAGAGAGCCACAGAGATTTGCGTAACACTAGCCCTTGATTCTACCCTTCTCTGAAATAAACTTGACTCTTAGATAACTGCATTCTAAAAGCTGTTGAGCCTAGCTCTTCTCATCCAGTTCCATCAACACTTCCTGGCTGGCCCACCAGCCCTGAAAGCAGACAAATCCTTGAAAGTATTGTTTGTGACTGTGATTGAAGAAAGACCTCCATATACCCAATGCATTTGATACCTGCTTCTAGACACTGTAAGCTATATCACCCCTTGTGACACACCATCTTCTTACTCCCCCTGTCTCCTCCAGAGACTAGCAAGGTTAAGCACTGTCATGGGCCACAGTGTTCACTGCAAACTAAAAGTTCACCAGTTTGTCTGAGCTTCACCACAGGTCAGATCAGATAAGATAGCTTATAAACCCCTTCTGCAGAAGGAAAAAAGAAAAACTGAAAAAAACTTAACTGACAGACCCAGAATCACACAACCAGAGTTCAAAGTATGAGGTTGCAGCCAGGCTTGGGGACCCAGATCCTTCCACAGCACTGTTGCCTTGACATTGGAAAATGCTGTGAGGAAAAGCAATGAGCTGAAACAGGGCTGCGTGCAGGAGCCTGCAAAATGAGAGGGGCAAAAGTGTGAATGCCGGTGTTGCAGAGACCTCTGCGTTGCTCAGGCTCCATGTGCAAAGGGGCTCCTGAAGAAGCTGTATAATAAAACAAGGGCACTCCTAAGGGCCAAAGCCGGTTTTATGAAAGCTGCGGCATCCACAGCAACACAACTAAAGAAAGGTCTTTTGACAACCTAAGGCCTGAAAAGGAACTGGAGCCAGGCTGCAGAACTGACACATAGAGAGGAAGGGCTCAGAAGAAGACAACAGGAGCACGGCCAAGCAGAGGGGTGGGGGTAGGAGTTATCACACTTCTCTGACCTCTAGTCTCCACTGGTGCCTCCATGAGATGAAACAATTGGGATTCAGAAGGCTAAGGAGCCCAGGTGACAGACTTCCAGGCCGCACAGCATGGTGGGAGACAAGGGAGAACAGATCCACAGGCAAACAAACGGACCGTCACACCCTCTCCTGTCCACCTTCTTGTGGAAGCTCTTTATGAGCTGCATGCCAGGCTTCACATTAAATGTCTGACCATAAACCTTATCACTGTAAGCTATATCACCCCTTGTGACTCATACCATCTTCTTACTCCCCCGATGCCAGCTCACTGCATGTGCTTGCCTTACCTTCCAGCGAAAAAAAAGCACTCTAACATCATTATAAACCTCTTTCCCTCCTGGTAGTACTACCTTCCCTCCACTGCGACTCTGCACACTCAGAAACCGATTTAAGAAAACACCTCTTGGGCCTGGCATGGTGGCCTAGTGGCTAAAGTCCTCGCCTTGAATGCACCTGATCCCATATGGGCACCGGTTCTAATTTCGGCAGCTCCATTTTTCATCCAGCTCCCTGCTTGTGGCAGTCAAGGACGGCCCAAAGCCTTGGGACCCTCTACCCACATGGGAGACCTGGTTGAAGATCCTGGTTCCTGGCTTCAGATTGGCACAGCACCGGCCATTGCAGTGGGGAATGAGTCATCGAACACTTGGGGAGTGATTCAATGGACAGAAGATCTTCTTCTCTGTCTCTTCTCCTTTCTGTATATCTGACTTTGGAATAAAAAATAAATAAATCTTTAAAAAAGAGAGAGAGAGAGAGAGAGAAAACACCTCTTCAACCTGGATTTGTCTCTTTGCCTCTAGGTTTCCTGGCAGCCTAGGCAGTGCCTGGTCCAGTCCTTAAAGACAGGCACAACGCCCATAAACCAAAGTTCAAGAGACACTCCAGGAATGGCCAAGGGAAAGGGTTTGCAGGCTTGTGGCACACTTCCACTGCCTGAACAGCACACCAGCCAATGAGAATGCTTGAGTCCAGACAATGCCAGGCCCCGAGGCCACACAGTACGTATCTAATATACTATCACTCTGCAGGCACCTGCTCCCCTACATACCTCTTCTCACAGGCCCCAATCATATGCTCACATCCTTGGCAGAGCTGCTGGGATTCTAGTCGTGGGGCTGGCCAAACATGAGCCCTAGCCAATTTTCAATCCTGGGATCAGGCCTGAAACCTAGACCCCCAAGAAATAAATTGGTACCCTCCATCTCCTTATCTGGAGAGAGGTTTATCTGGGCGATTTTGTACCAGTTGCTTCAGCTTGGAAATGAGGCACTCCACCAGAGTCAGCATAGGAGCCAAGACAAACGCAGCAAGAGAACAGCAAGAGCATCCTCTTGCTCCCTGGGTGGGATCATCCCACACTTAGGGATAGCCACAGAACTGGTTGGGTTCAGGGCAAAAGGCAGGACAGCTGATTAAAAATTTCAAGATGACAACAGGAAATTGCTCAACTGAGCACAGTGCATTATAAGAGCAAAGACTGGTGTGAGGATACATGCCCATGAAGCTTTAGCTTGACCACAGAGGTCTGTTCTGGCAGAAAATTTCAGTGGCCCGGGAAACCACAACCCACTACTAGCTGCCTACTGAGACACCTTCTTATTTTACATAAGCATCACTGTCTCTATCCTGGCTCGTTAAAACAGCTCAGAGCCATTGACAGCTCTGCTTCAGTCACAGTTTCACCTCACTGGTTTCAACCATGTATCAAAGAAACAGATAAAGGATCAATCCCATTGACACAGGTAGGGAACTACCAGGACTCGGGGCCTGAAGACATGAAGGGCAGACAGCTTTGCACCATTTGCAGCACACTGCATGAAGGAGAGAAGAAACTCTTCCAGGCACCATTGCAGAGAATCCTGGCTTCTACGGCAAGCAAAGAGTTTTGCCCAATTTCATGGGCCCCTCCAGAAACAAAGGCATATGTCCCTCCCCATAGCAATGTCCTCAGCATAACCTCCTCCCACTCCAACTGTCTTCACCAGTGCATTTGGTCAGAATAGAAGATTACCATACATTCCTATACCAGGGTGACTGCTTAGCTTTATCATCTGAGCCTGGGAATGAAAGCAAGCACTGCGAATAACTAATCAGGCAACTACACATGGCCGCCCTGACCATGCCACACAGAGAGCTCCGGTCACCTGACCTAGAACGACCTCATCGCTTTCCACTCCACTTACAGAACAGTCACCATTCCCTAGGTCCTAGACACGGAGCCTGTTTGTGTCCATGATCCGCACCTTTAGCTGCACAAACCACACACACAGATGTCACTCCGCTTGTGCTCAACTATCTCACTGTTGAAGTCATTTTGAGCTTGAATTTCACGCCAGTTCTACCTGCTAATTCTTCTCCTTTCCTCGAGTAGGCCCCACTATTATCTTACTGGCTATAATTTTTGTTTTTAATAATAAGACAAGTGTCTTCTCTGCTCTGAAAAAGTTCAGTGTTCTCTTTCTAAATGTTTCGCAGCTCATTCGACAGGTCCCAGTTTCTTGTACTGCTCAACGAGCCATCAAAACCACAACATGACAAGACTCAAACTTACAGACAGAGAATCCAAAATCAACTCTTCAACGGTGGCCATGTCCAGGCCCAGCTTTTCTGACAGAATTTCAAATATGTATTTGTAGCACGCATCGAGTCTCATTTTTCGGCTTTCCCGTGCGTCTCTGTATCTTGCCTTAAGAAAAAAAAATGAAAGCCATGTTTGAAAATTGAAGTGACCCAACTCTGACATGACAGTGTCTCTGACTCGAGGCCGACCTGTCTCTCCTTCAGCGTCTCCTGGAAGCTGGGAATGCCGCTCATGCTCCGGCGGTACTTGGACGAGCGGCGGGAAGACTGGGACAGCACCTCGGACAGTACTGACTGAGCTGGGCGCGGCCCGAGCCGAGGTCGGACCCGGTTCACAACCGGCTGCGGCTCATCCAACAGGGACAGTCCTTCGTCGGAAGGGATGAGATCCCGGTAGTCAATCATGAAAGGAAGGTCGTCCTCAGGTGGAAGCAGGTCGTCCTTGCCAGTCACCGTTTCTTCTAGAATGGACGGGGTCTCCGCTGCCGAAAGGGGCGGGGGTTCCACATCTGACAGGAGCCTGGACTCGTCGCCGGAAGAGGGTGGGACCTCGTCTCCAGAAAAAGGCGGGACCTCGTCTCCGGAAAAAGGCGGGACCTCGTCTCCGGCAGGGGGTGGCCCCGTGTCTTCAGAAAGGGGCGGGGCCTCGTCTCCAGAAAGAGGCGGGGCCTCATCTCCGGAGGGGGGTGGCCCCGTGTCTTCGGAAAGGGGCGGGGCCTCGTCTCCGGAAGGGGCTGGACCCGTGTCTTCAGAAAGGGGCGGGGCTGCCTCTTCCGCAGAGGGCGGAGCCGCTTCCTCAGGAAGTGGGTCGCCTTCTTCAGGATTCATGTCGCCTTCTTCAAGATTTCTGACCTTTCCTCCCGCAGAATAGCTCCAACAAGACCTGCCATTGTGAAATGGTTTGAAATGGATACCATCAACTACTGAGTGCTGGACGGGCAACATTATCTAAAAAAGTAAAGGCACAATATGGTTGTGTCCTGGAAACACCACCGTAAGGAGCACAAAGGCAGTCCCAAAAACCACATATTATATGAGTCCACTTACATAAAGAATCCAGAAAAGGATCCAATGACAAAAGATGGACTCACGGTAGCCAGGGATGGGGGTGAGCGGAAGAATTGAAACTGACCACTAATACGCCTGGGTTTCTTTGTCAGGTGATGCGATTACTCAGGAATTAGATAATAGTATGGTTGCACAACAGAATAAATCGAGCAAAAACACTTTGAACTAGAACATTTTGAACTTTAATATGCATAGTTTATGATAAATTTTGTTACATGCAGTATCCTCAATTTTTTTTAATGCTATTTGAAAATAAGATCATGGGCCCACTTGGTGGTTCAACAGGCTAATCCTCTGCCTGCAAGCACCAGAATCCCACATGGATGCTGGTTCATGTCCATGATGCTCCACTTCCCATCCAGCTCCCTGCTTGTGGCTTGGAAAAGCAGAGGAAGATGGTTCAAGTACTTGGGCCTCTGTACCCACACGAGAGACCTGGAAGAAGCCCCTGGCTCCTGGCTTCAGACCAGTTCAGATCCAGCCATTGTAACCATTTGGAGAGTGAACCAGTAAATGGAAGATCTTTCTGCATCTCCTTGCTGTAAATCTGCCTTTCCAATAAAAAGAAATTTTAAAAATAAATAAAAGTAAGAGAATAATAAACAATGCACTAAGAAGGTGACTGATTTATTGACAGTCTATGGGGAAATTTTGCTTTGGAAAAATTCCCACCAAAATCTGTGGGGAGTGAAACAGGCATTTCGAAACTAGGGGGGGAAAAGTTAAAAGGAGGTAGGGTCATCTGAGGCACTACGGAACTGTCATCAACCTGTAGGTACCTGGTACCCTGCTTGTCCAACAGTTGTTTATAATCTAGTAGAAAAAGAACATTAAAAGCAAAGAATACTTAGTCTTGAATGTCACCAGTTAGGTGTAGTAATGTCTACAGTGACTGAGGTGAAGCTGAATCCAGGAGCTTAGAAAGCAGATTGAAAAGAAGGGAGAGGAAACCCAGGAAAGCTGAGGGAAAGGCAGAGAGACTGGTAGAACAAAGGTTGCTGCTTCTCCTCCTCTCCTGTGCTGCAGCCATAGATGTCATGGGAAGGTGTCACAGGCCCAGGGCTGTGACATTCGCCCTGGAATATAGAAGCCAACATAAGACATTGGTACTCACAAATGCACAATGTTATTTGTTATTCTAAGTAAGGGGCCAACATGGTGGCATCCCATTTCCATATACCTAGATCCTGTCTCAGCTGCTCTGCTTTCAATCCAGCTCCCTGCTAATGTGCCTGGGAAGGCAGTGAAGGCTGGCTCAAATGCTTGGGTCCCTGCCACACACACACGGGAAATCCTCATGAAGTTTTTGGTTCCTGACTTTGAGTTGTGAACCAACAAACAGAAGATTTTCTCATCTCCCTCTCTGTCACAAATCTACATGAAGCTATCAAGTGTGCTGTTTTAAGATTCTACTGAAATAGAAATTTGCAGAAGGAAAAAAAATTGAAACTATTGTGGATGAAGCAAATGAAGAGAAGTTCATGCAGAATTTGGACATTATTTGGGACTGAAGGAGAACTAGGATACAGTAAAGAAAACAAAGCAAAGGAATCAAACTACAAAAAAATGATCAATAAGCCAAAAACAAGTTCATTCTTATGCCATACAAACCATTCATTCTTCCAAAAGACCACAATGGGAACTCCTAATCAGTTAAGATAAATAAATAATGAGTATATGGCTTTTATACAAGCGAAGATCCTTCATGCTAACATCTTGGGGCACAAGCTCTGTTGTACTTGGGGTCTCTTCTAGTTCTCAGTAGCTGATAAAAAGTCCTCCATGAAGAACTATCCAAGTTAAAAGAATGGGATATGGAAAATGAAAGGCATGAAATAAGCAAGTGGTGACCTGTTGGGAGGAGTCAGTCAGGAAGTAGGGGTTGGGGAATAACAAAATCCACAGCACCTGTGATCTAAGACAGATGACGGAGAGGGAGTACGGAGGATAATGGATCCCAAAGTTATGAGCAGAGATCTCTGCAGTGGGGTCAAGCAGTCTCAGAAGCATCTGCAATGAACCCCAGGCCCTGAGCAGTAAGTATTTACCACCTGGTCAAGCAAAGCCCACTTTGCCATCATCAACTTTCCTAAAAGAACATGATACTAGTCACCAGTCAAAGCAGCACCATGAATACAGTAGACCAATCAGGGACCTGCACACGAGCTGAATATGTTTTTCAACTACAATTTCAAGCTACAGGAATCCTTAGTCCTAATCTCCAAGGAGTCCAGGAGATAGGTCATCAATACTCAGTCAGGCTCATGCTCTAAACTTTGCAACAAATACCTACTGTCTTTCACAAATAAATAATTTAACTTAATTGGTCAAGTTTCCATTAGCTATTTCCATGAGAGCCATTCTGCTCACATGTACTCTACTAAACACAATCTACTCCCTTAACATAGGTGAACATTTAAATACAATATGCACATTGATTTTTTTACCTCTATGTGTGCCTTCTTACCTCAGTCACAGAATTTGTCTAACGCTGTTTTGGGAAAGGAAAGAAACATCAATTAATATCTGAAATGCAATAAAGTACTCATAGAACACCTGAATTTGTGCTCTACTAATTGCTGAATTACATATAGTTAGTTTAAACTAAGGACAGGACAAGCTCTATAGTGTGAACCTAAAGTGTTTCTATAGTTAATAGTCCATGAACACTAGAACTTAACAAATAGATGTTAATTACTACTGCCATTGACCAAAAACTCTCCTAAATTATTGTTTAAAGATTTTTAAGTGACTGCTAAGACTAAATAAATGACCATGGCCATTAAGGAGAGATTTTGCTTTGGAAAGTTGTTATAAGTTTTCCCCTAATGAAATAATTTGAGATGCATTTCTTCATGGTTTTCAAATGTCAAATCCTACTGTGCATGCAATGAACACTAAATATGAAAAATATCAACATCATTTCCAAAGAGTGACATAACTAATTTTAAGTTAGAAAATGTATACAACTACTTTATATAAAAGAATTCCCAAAACTTCTAGCAAAAATTTTAATAGATTACACAATTAAGATGTAAAAGTCTTAACAGACATCAATTAAGCTACTTTATGTACATATTAAATATATACAAATATAGCCCTGGTAATTGGTTCATTACAACATGCTTGTGAAGGAAACAGCAACAACAACAACAAAAACAAACATAACAAGAAACCAAGTGTCACTTATTAAAGGAACGGTTATCCCTGTTCAATAAAATGTTAATACAGGGACCAGCATTGTAGCACAGCAGATTAAACAACAACCTGTGATGCTAGCATTCCATCTGGGTGCCAGTTTAAATTCCAGCTGCTCCATTTCCAATCCAACTCCCTGATAATGTATCTGGGAAAGCAAATGACCCAAGGATCCAGGTCCCTGCCACTGATGTGGGAGACACAGCTGGAGTCCAGGTGCTTGGCTTTGCTCTGGCCCAGCACCAGCCATTAAGGCCATTTGAAAGGTAACCCTACAGATGAGAGATCTCTGTGTCTCCCTCTCTAACTCTGCCTTCCAAATAAATATCTTTTAAAAACCTGTTAGTGCAAATATTAGCAATAAAAAACAAATAAAGGAATATGTGCAGATGTGGAATGTTCCCTAAAACATGTTACATGTAAAAAAACAGTACAGTACACTGCATAATGACACCAACTGTAAAAGTGCATTCTATATGCTTACACACAGCACTTCATCACTTCTGAGATGACACTTTAGGAAGATTTAATTGGCAGTATTTTCTCTTAGCAAGTTTTTCTTATGCAATTAGACAACATACATAATTTGCATTTATGTAATTGCATAGATTTACATTCAGTAATAGCTTAGGTTTGATCTAAAAAAATTATAAGCTTTCCAGGGAGGATGCACAGATTATTAACAATGAGCACTTTCATTCAAAGAGACTGGAGGAAGGAAAGCAGAGAGAGAATTTGACTTTTCAGTTTTATAAACCTTTATAAACTTCCTGTATGCTTGTTGGGGATTTTTTCTTGTTGATGTTGTTCATCACAGCCATATTTCCTTATAATAATTACAAGTGTACTTCATGAAGTTTGAGGAAAATTGAATTAAAAGATTAAGTTTTATTCTGGTAGAAAACAAACTTGAAATCTGCATAGTTTTTAAATTACACATTTTCCATGAACATGTGAAGCCTCCTGATACGTACACACTGGGGTGATGGACAGGGCCGTCAGCACCAATAAGGCCAATCCGGCAGAGAAAGTTCTGCAAATGAAAACTTGAAAGAGAAGGTGACATTTGAGTGGTGCCAGCAGAAAGTGGGGCGTTCGACTCGACGACGCAGAAAGCCCGGATAGTGGGGGGGTCCTCCCTCCCAAGTAAAGGGAAGTGGACCCAGTCCCAGCTGCTGAAACTGGAGGATCTCAGGGAGTGAGGAGGACGCAGTTGGGGAAAGCGCCTAAAGGGTGAGGTACTTGGCCGAGTTCACAGTGGAGTGAAGAAAAAGGGAGAGGGACAGGAAGACCCTCAGGGGCTCCAAGCAGAGACTGGAGTTGATCTGGCGGCGGGGTGGGAGGGACAGGGAGAAAGGCTGACTGGGGGGTCCAAGGCCCTCAATAGGGGTAACCATAGGGACGGCCTGTTAGCGTGGACATCATCTCCAGCCATGGAGCCGGTAACCCGGCCGCAGGGGCGGTGGAGGCGACCTCCGAGGGCCGCCGCGCCCAGCGCACTCACCGGCGGCGCCCTGCTCCGCCGCAGCCCGTCCTCTGCCCGCGCCTCAGCCCAGCGCAGGCGGCCCCTGGAGCCCAGCGAGCCCGGCTGAGGGAGCCGTTGGGCGGTCAGCGGCTGGCTCGCTCCAGGTTGTCCCGCGCGGACTCCGCAGGACGTTGCTTGCCGCCGGCTTCCCCTTAGCAAACACTTCATCCACAGAGGCTGATGCAAGAAACACAGTTTTAGGTGACCCAGGCGCTGAAGGGCAGCGCCCCAGAGCCAAGAAATTGGGGCAGTGGTGGAGACCTGGCAGCATCCCAAGGAATGCTTTTAGACGACTGGCCTGAAACTGTACAGCTACATAAAAGTCATGGCTGCTGTCTCTTTCACAGCTTCCGAAGTTTCTCTTAAGAACAGATAATGTTTCCTATTGGGCTACTTTGCCCAGAAAACACACAGAACTGTGGAACTATCAAAACCTCTTGAGCAGAACCCTCAGAGCATGCCCCACATCAGGGACCCTGGAGTGGTGTCTGGTGGCTGTCATCTATCCCAGGGTACAGAGACAATGGGGAGGCTGGGTGTGGCTTCTTTCCTTGTCTTCTCCCTTCCCCAGATTGAAAAGGGAAAAAAGACAATGTGGAAATAGTGATCTCACCCACCTTCCTGTAGCCCTTGACCCTTATCACCCTAATCAATTATGCAAAAATCATCAAAAGTAAGAATAGTTAATAAAAAATTTTAAACATGGTAGAAGTAACACAAAAATGACAAGATTTTGTTCAAAAGATGTAAGTTGCTGTATTGCTTGTCACACCATGAACCATGCAATAGGTTTCATTAACTATGATAGAAATCTAGGTTCATGGAATATGGCCAAATGATAGCACTCCTGAGAATGCCTATGAGATAGGAAAAATACACCTTCCATAGAGTTCTCTTGAGACCTCATAAAAAGTAAACACTGCATAGTACACATATAAGACATTAAATGTCCAAGACCCTGAGAAATAAATGTTCCTGGAAATATAATGAAGGACTGTATATAGAAATGCTTTGCACAGTAGTAAGTGGAAATGGCTTAATCAATGGGCCCTGTTAGTAATTGCAGTTTATGTACCAAAGAAAAATACTCAACTGGTGATCAGGGAATCTGAGATTTAGCTCTGGGACTCTGGGCTACCCAATAAATAACTAATTAGTGGGATAACTTCAGGTTGGGAAATTGCTGCTGTCCTAGCTGTGCTTGTTTATAAAACAAAGTGGGGGAAGGTGAGATAATATTTATGTTCTCTTTCAGTTCCAAAAATCTATAACTCCATGATGACTTTCCTTTCAAACCTCACCAACAGAGAAAGATGGACAGAAATAAGGATGTCAAAACAACCCACCGGAAATTTTAGATACTGTAGGAAATATGCAATTAAAGTGCACAGATTGTCTATATATAATGTTGTAATCGTCCCAACATAGCCGCATGATTATATTGTCAAGCAACAATGTAAGTAGTCACTCATTCAAATAAAATATATGGAAGTATTGAATAAGTTTTCCTAGCTCATTTCCCCAAGCTTTTCTTCCTGGATTATTGGTTTGTGGCTATAACAGCCCATGTATAGCCTATTTAGTAGTCCCTGCTATCTGAAGAAAACAGTAATAGCTGCCAATGCAGAAATCCAAAATGATGGTAAGAACCTGAACAACTAATAAAACAATGTTCTTTAAGGAAAATAAATGCAACCACAAAAGTGTTTTAAATATACTTTTACATTTCCTGACAAGATTTTTACTGACAAGAGAGAAAACTATTACGAAGTGCAATTGACATTTCTCTTCCTCCACTGCCACTTATCAGAAATCATGAATTTGAACTTGCTTCTTCTTGGGTACTTCCTAAAAAGCGCCACTCGATGTATATTTAGCCATTAACACTGTATTATATTGTTTTGAATATTTTAAAACTTTGCAAAAATAGCATTGTGCCATACGTATTCTAACTCCGTTTGTATTGATCTTATTTTTGTTTGTTGAGATTTACCTATGTTGAAAATGTGGCTCTAGCTCTTTCATTTTCACTTACATACAATATTTCACCCTATGATAATGTGATTTTCCTACTGGACGTTTAAGCTTTGTGATTTTTATATGACATATAGGCATTTAATCTATAGCTCTGGCTCATAACTCCCTCACCAAGGCAGATCACAAGAACTAGAATTTCTCTTGCCCAAGGCAAGTCTAGTAGCTCATCTTCCCCCTTCTGCCTGCCTTTTTTAAAAGAAAATCTCTGACCTAGCTTTTTTAATAGTAGATCATAAAACCCCCATTTCAGAAAGGATCTTGCCCTGTTACTTGGGGAAGGAATATTCACAGAGACTAGGAAGACTCCTAACCATAAAATATATGTTACTCTTCTTGGCTACTCTTCTTGGCCAATCAATCACATTTCTGTGTTCACAGTTGTTCACAATTCAATCACATTTATACACCAAAGTCCCCCAAAAAACAAAAAGATGAAATGCAAAAAAATTTGGGAAAACCGAATTAAGCAGTTTCTAAAGTGTGCCCCACTCCTTTCCACATATCCTATCTTATATATCTCTTATGCATCCTTTGTAATCTTCTTTATAATAAACAAATAGACCTCAGCTGTAGGCAACTGCCTATGTTGGCTTGTACTTAGGCACCTGCTACACTGATGGGAGAAAAGCAACCAATAACTTGTGGGTATTGTGAGCCTGGTCAATGCAAAATTTGTGTTAACTATACCAGTATGTCAGCATAGTTGCCTATTATTTTTCTCTCTCTTTTTAAATTTTTAAAGGATAAGTAGTAAAGACAGAGAACTCAGTGCTGGGACACACCACCCTGGCCCCACGGTTGGGAGCTGCAGATTGTATAGGGAAGGGTCTGGGGACACATTGGAGTGGGAAGGGGTGAGGGCATGTTTGGCAGGGAAAGAATGATTTCTAGGTTCTTCCAGAAACCAGGTTACTGAACTTGCAGGTAGGCCAGGAAGCTGAGATGGAGTGTTTTAGAAAGGACATGTGTGGGTCAGGTCACGGCACCTGCCCATGTGAGAGACCTGGGCTAGGTTAAACAGCATTATCCAAAGTCTGCTGACACAGAAGCAGTAGCTGGGGGAAACGCCTGAGTGTTTAGGTCACAGTACTCACCTACAAGCATCAAAGTCAGGCTTGGCCACAGCACCCACCAAAATGCAAGAGAACCAGATCTGGGGGGCAAATTCTGTAGGGAATTTGTGGGCTGGCCTCCATGGGACTATAGCACCTGCCAGTAAGAGCTGAGACTGTAGGTGGACCATACCAGGCTGGGTCAAAACATCCACCAGTACGCTCAAGATCTAGGGCTTGGAATAGAGACTCTAGGGACTCAGTAGGGGAACCCAAAAACTCCTCTACTGGGCTGCAGCTCCTGCTGGTGAGTGCCAGAGCCTGGGCTGTAGACAGACCAGGCTGGGCAAAGCTGCAGCACTCTTCATGTGTGTGGGTTGAGTCTTGGAGCAGGCCAAACTGGGCTGCTTTCCAGCATCCATTGGTGCTCACAAGAGCCAGATGGGTGTGGGACAGGCTAGGCTAGGCCATGACACCCAGTGGGTCACTCAAGAACTGGGTATGGGGGTGGGGGAGGCTGTGCTAGATTGTAACCCTCCTCAGTGAGAGCCAGAATGAGTGTAGGCCATTTGGGCTAGGCCATCAATACCCACTAGTCAGTGCCAGGACTGGGGGCCAGCCATGTCAATCTGGGCAGTAGCATGCTGTGACACATGTAAGATCCAATGCTGGGAGCAGGCCTGATAGGGAAACTTGGGGAACTTTCATTTCAGGCACAGTTACCATTGTTGAGCTTAAGAGCCAGGGCTAGCAGCAAGCTAGAGCAAGCTAGGCTGCAACACCTGTTGGCATATGTGTAACCTGGGTCTAGCGTGGGCCTGGCAATGTCAGTCCACAGCACACACTGGCATGAATGAGTGGTAGGACAGGGTACATGACAAACCAGGTTGGATGACAACATCTGTTGGTTTATGTGAAGTCTGGGGGTGGGTCAGACTGGATTGGGCTGCTGTACCCATCAGTAAGAACTGGGACTGGGGGTGGGCCAGGCTAAGCCAGACTGTAGCACGTGCTGGTGAATGCCAAGACTAGGAATAGGCTGTCTCAGACTGGATCACAGCACCAGCTGGTGCATATGAGACCTGGGGCTAAGAGTGAGCCTGATAGGGGAACTTTGGGACTCGCTTGCTGAGCTGTTGCTTCCACTGGTGAGTGTGAGAGCTGGGACTGGGGAAGGGCTGGTCTGGGGTGGGCCAGGCTTGGCTAGGCAGCTGCACCTGCTGTAGTACACAAGAGTCAAAATGGGTACAAAGCAGCCACGCTAGGGCAGCTCAGCTGGCAAGTGCCGTGTCTGGGTCCTAGTCATGTCAGGCAGGACCACAGTATCCCCTGGCAGGCATAAGATCCTAGGGCTGGGAGCATGCCTGGCACGGGACTGCAGGCACTCCCGTGCTAGGCTGTACTTATTGCAGGTGAATATAAGAACCAGCGCTGGGGCTGGGCCAGGCTGGACAGGTCAGTGGGACCTGTTAGCATACACGAGGGCTGGGTCTTGTAGTTGGACAGGCTGAGCTAAGCTGCAGCTACTATAGATTTGCACAGGAGCTGGATGGCCTTGGCCAGATGAGGCTGCGGCAGAGGCTGGTGCCTGCAAAAACCAGGATCAGGAGTGGGCCTGGTGGGGAGTACTGGGAATCAACCCAACTAAGCCACGACACCTTCGGATATCTGTGAGGATTGCATTGGTGATGGGCTGACTACACTGGGCCATAGCACCCATCAGTTCATGTGAGATATGGGGCTGAGGTAGAATTGACTGTGCTGCGTTCACTGGTATGTGCATTGCCTGGTGCAGGTGACAGACCAAACCTGACCCTGCACTGGCTGCTGCACACAAATCAAGTCTAAGGTCACCCAAGGTGAGATTTCTTGGAGAGTCTCCAAGTAGACTGCTGGACTCAGATCCTTTCCTCAGGAAAAAAAAAATCACAGGATGTGTGGTCCAATCTGGAGTGCATGTCTAGGCACTTGGCCTCCTCAGTTGCTGATGCCTATACAGTGGACAGCATACCCAGCTGCACACAGAGCACATGACAGCCAGCTCATCTAGGCCAGCAGGGGATGCCAACTGCCCCATCAGAGGATGGAAAGAAGAACAAGTTGGACAATTCTCATGGCCAAAGTTTGTCTATGCTTGTACTAAGGTGAACTTTGTCAACCAGTAGGCCTCGAAAAAATTATCTCAATCTTGCAGTAACGAAGCCTACAATGCCTCAGAGCTGTCAAGATCAAGTAACACCCTCAGAGCACTCTTCTCCACATCGGGGCCTCTAGGACATTATCAGGGGCCATGCCCTCTCCTTGATGCTAAAGTAGTTTGATAGCCAGGAGCAGCCCTTTCCCTTTCCTCCCCTGTGGACACTGGAGGAAAAAAAAAAAAGCCTGAATATATCTGCCCACTTTCCTCCAGATAGAATCCTCTCCACCCTAATCAGAGGTCCAGGTGGGCATGAATCATTATCAACTATGTAAGCAGTATTTATAAAAGAAAAAGAAACCGATAGATACACATGTTTCCCCCAAGGGCTGCCTGTCACTGGAGCAAATTAATGAGACTGGAGGAAGGGGTTGTGGGAAGCTTGAGCTGTAGCCTGTCAGTCAGAGGCCCAGATAGAACATTCTGGAGCGTACAACCGTCCTCTGAAGTCAGGGCAGGAGCAGGAGCCGTCTTGTGAACTGAACAGAACCTGTGGGATCTGACACCAACTTCCTATAAATAGTGTCACTTAACGTGATTTCATTGATTTGGAAAACACAGAACTGGTATATGTGGGGAAAAATCCCAGACTTTTTAAGGTTGCGGAAACATCCCATGTTGATCTTGGGGTGAAAAACATTCTTCTTTTTTCCCTAAATGGGCTCTTTCACTTTTTTTTTTCCAACTGTGTTCCTTATGCTCTCTTGTAAGATATAGTTGTAGGAGGACATTGTGAGCCTGGAAGGTCAGGGAGCACAGGTTTGCAGTTCATTGGACAGTATTTGCATGACAACAACCAAATGGCTACCTTTGGTATAAACAGCATGTAAATGAGAACACCTGGTGTAATATACAAAACAAAAGGAATTCCAATCAAGAGAGGGAAACAGTACAGACTCTCAGTGTGTAAAGTCTGATGCCCCTAATAAACTTCGGCTTTGACCATCAGTCAGGGTCCACGCGTGTTATTATCGGCTCCGTGCACCAAGTCTGTCGCTGCGGGACAGCGACAATAGTCACTGTAGTCTCTCAGGATATCTACCCAGAAGTGGACTCTGGGCTATCTTCAACCTCACTGGATACTGTCCAATGTTTTCCAAGGTGTTTCTAATCACGTAAGTTTCTACTAACAAGTGTCTATGAATTTCAATGGCTCCACATCCACGCCAACATTCGATACTGAGAGATTTTTACTTTCAATTTCTGGCAATCTGAATGGGTACCAGAAAAATATCTCCATTTTGTGTTAAATCGTATTTCCCTGTATGCCAGAAAATTGGGGCATATTCATATGCTGACCGCCTATCTGTGTTTGCTCCTTTGTAAATTGCCCTTGCTTGTTGTTTACCGTGATCAGTTGAGTCCTTTATCTTTTCCGCAGATTTGTAAGCGCTGCCAGGCACTCTGGACCCTGACCTTATATTGATCGCGTGCATTTCTCATACCTTTGCTCAGTCTGTGGATGGCCTTTTTTTTTTTTACCTTTCTAGGGACTATTTTAGTTTTCATTTTTAAAACATCAATTAATTTATTTGAAAGGCAGAGTGACACACAGAGGGAAAAAGAGAAAGACCTTTTACTTGCGGGATCACTCCCCAGATGGCCACAAAGATTTTGGCTGGGCCTGGCTAAAGGCAAGAGCCTGGAGTGCCAGCCGGGTCTTTCACAAGGATGGCAGGGCCCCAAGCACTCTTCCATTGTTCCAGGCACATTAGCGGGGAGCTACATCAGAAGTTGAGCAGATAGGACTTGAACCAGCAGTTATAGGGCATGGCAGTGTGACCGACAGCACCTTCAGGTTGCAGAAACATCCCATGTTGATCTTCACATGCTGAGGCACAAAAAAACCCCCTTTATTTGTCTTTTATATTTTGTGCTGTGTAGCTTGCTATGAACTCCCTACCATAAATTCATAACTATTTTTTTTCTGATATTTCATTGTTTAAGTTTTTTTTTTTATTAACATTGTATTATGTGAAACAGTTTTATAAGCATTGGGGAGTCCCCCCGCCCCTCCCACACCCCTCCTCCCATAGTGGATTGCTCCATCTTGTTGCATAACCACAGTTCAAGTTCAGTTGAAATTCCTACATTGTGAGCATACCCAGCATAAAGTCCAGCGTCCTATTGTCCAGATAAGTTCAGTGGCCTCTTGGGGAGACCTTCTCTGGTCTGAAGGTAGAGCCAACAGAGTAAAGTTCCGGTCAGTTAAAACCCCCAACAAAACATCAGCGTCGATATACAATGTTATGGGGTTAATTGGTATAGTGTTGAGTGAACAATATGTTAAAAAAAAAAAAAAGTTCAATTCTTCCACACCTCTGGGTTTAGACAGTATCAGTGACAGGTTCAGAAAAGTAACAATCAACCAAGCATAAATTACAGGTTAAATCCAGGCAAACATTAGATGTCTGACATAGTGTTGAGTAGACAATATGTAAAAATTACATGTAAGTTCTTGATTACCTTCTACAACTATTTCAATGTCACCTCCTCAATTGAGGTGTGTAATGATTTTGGGGGGTGTTGCAGAGAAATCTCTCATACCTTGCTAATGAGTACTTGTTTTTTATGTTCCATCTAATAGTATATGAGTAAGTCCTTGATGACCTATCTTTATTGTTCTTTGGTTATCTCATCCTATTAGTGTGTGTATATGAGTGTGTGTATAAGTGTGTGTGTGTGTAGAGGGGGAGGGGGGTTTAGGAGGAACCTTGTTGGTCTTTATAGGGGGTGGAGGCCCAGAGCTGAAACTAGGTAAGGACTGGAGAGGATTCCTCCGCCACTGTCCCGCCGGAAGTTTATTGATCTTCTGGTTCTGATGACCAATCGTGGTTCCTAGTCGTTGTTCTGATGTCGTTGGTTCCTATGTGGAAGGACTCGGGCTTCTTCCATCTCGTGTAGTTGGTCCAAAGAGAGGGGGTGTCTGTCCTCTGGGTTCACAGCATTCGAAGGCATTCCAGGTCCCCGTATTCTCTTTGGCAGTTGCGTTGACGTTCTTGTGTCCGTTCTGATAGACCTTGGTGGGAGTCCGGGAGTCCTTATGGGTGGGGGATAAGCCTCCTCCAGTCCCTCTGTTCCGCTCTGGGGTTCTCCCCTATTTTGTGCATATGACCACTTGTTAATAGACTGTTTGGGTCGTTCCTAATTCCCCTGTGTGTCATTGTAGCTTTTGCTGTTGTCTAATGCTGATCTGGATCTATCAACTTTAAGATACTTATCTAGTTCCTGCAGGTTACACTATGTGGATTCCTAGCTTAAGTTCCTAGCTTTAAGTTTTACCTGTTCACATATGTAACTTTAGTCCACCTGGATTTCTGTTTGAAAAGTATGTCTCTTCCCCAAACATGTGCGTACCAGCTCTACCATATGTCAAAATACAAATATAAAAATTACTCTGGAACTTAGCAGCTGGGAATAATAATCATTTATTTTCTTATAGTCTCTTTAGGTTAGAAAACTGGGGGTGGCCTAGCTGGGTAGTTCTGAATCAGACTGTAACAAAGTCAAAAGTAAATGATATCCCCATGTTGTCCTGTGGACATAGGAGAAAAAAAAACCTGAAACATTAATTTTACCTATCTTCCTCACACCTCCACTCTCTCCACCCTAATCAGAGGCCCACATGGGCATGCATCCCTCTCAACTAAGTAACTGTTATTTAAAAGAAATTTTTTTTAATGACACTAGATCTAACAGTAGTCACCTCAAAGATCTACTGGCACTCCCATGTTCCCAGCTGCTGGCTGGTCCTGGGTCCTCTCTGGCCACTGGCCAATGACATCATTTTCTTCCACATGAGTCTTTCCAGAGTCTTATAATAGTAAGCTTACCTACCCTTGAGCAAGAAAAATAAAATGAGAGCGCTCTGCCAAGAAAGATAGCTTTTTGTATAACAATCTCAGAACCCATTCCTGTCACTTCTGTTGGATTCTACTCCTTACTAGTGGAGTTCCTAGCGGAGTACATCGCAGCTCGTACTTGTAGGAGGGGAGTGTGTGAGAGTGTGAATTGCGGTCAGGCCCCACTTACTGAGCATATTAGTGGTGCTGCCATATTGCTGCAATTTCAGTAGCTTTATACTAAGCCTTAGTCCCTGGTAGAGTATATCTCCTTACTTAACTATTCTTCAGGATGTCTTGCCTATTCTGGGCCCTAAACACTGATTCTAGAATCAGCTGATTCCATTAAATAGAAGTCTGTTGGAATTCTCACTAGAATTGCACTACATTATTAGACTTATCTGTCACTGAGTTGCTATTTTATGATAGCAGGCTTTCCTGTTGATTCCAGCACTGTGGTACAGCAGGTTAAACCACCACCTGTGATAGCAGCATCCCACAAGAGCACTGGTTCAAGTCCTGGCCACTTCACTTCTAATCTAACTGCCTGCTAATGTGCCTGGGAAGATGATGGCCCTAACATTTGAATCCCTGCCATTCATGTGGGAGACCCAGATACCATTCCAGGTTCCTGTCTTTGTCTTAGTCCATTTGGATTGAATGGCCATTTAAGGAGTGAATCAGCAGGTGAAAAAGCTCTGTATCTCTCCCTCATTCTCCATAACTCTGCCTTTCAAATCAATAAAATAAAACCTTATTTTTAAAACACTGCATGTTATAGACATTTGGCTTGTTAGTGGTAGCAAAGTTTTACGTTTACTCTTTTCTCTCTGAAGATTTGATCATTTTAGCTTATAAAATAAACTGATAATAAACAGGAAAAGGAGCATAGGAATTTATTCATGTGGGAATAATCACGGCATGGGAGCTGGACACAGTTAAGTCTCAAGGGAAGCCTGTTGGCTGAGGCTGCTGTGAGTTCAGCAAAAGCATAGGGATTTAGGTTTCAGAGGGGTCAGGGAGGCAGCTGTGCAATGCTGCTGCAGGAGGCGCACAAGGAGCCAGGGCGGCTGATGCCAGACCTTCTCCTCCCTCTCCCTGCATCCTGTGGAAAGATCTCTATAAGGAGCTAATGAGCATTCAACAGAAAAGCCCCTTTCCACCCTCCGCCCCCCCCCCCCTTTACTAGTGTCGTTTCCCTTCATAGATATGAGGTACTTTAAGATGGGCAGCCCTTCCCGGTATTCCTGAAGAGGCCAGCAGCGTCCCTGAATAACAAGTTCAAGTACGTTAAAGAAACACATTGCCAGGTGATGTATTTTGAGGTCTCACAGAGTTCAATGGTGACTTAAATTTCTTATAATTTAAAAAAAAAATTTTAATGTATATAATTGTCACCAAAGCCTCCAGGAAGGTTCAGAAAAGCTCAGTCATTATTTCAAGCTTTTGAAGCTGCTGTGCAGTGTAACCATACTTGAACCTAGATTTTTCTGATTTCTGTTTTCATTATCCTGGGTTGTTTAACTGGAGAAAATAGATTCTGGATAATGACCATTTAAAAAGAATAACTTTCACTTCTCCCTTTGCATTCGCGTCCCCTTTTCTACCACGTTTCAGTCCTGTGGTATGGGTGGTTACTGAACCGTTCAAGTGAAGTGGAAACAAAGCTAGGTCTTGGGAAGTAACAGAAAGCAGGCTGAATTTTTTTTTTTTTTTTTTGAGCGTTGCCTTCACTGTGCGCAAGGCATCTTGGAAGTTGTAGTCTCTACGCAGAGAGGGCTGAGCCTCGCGGACTCTCCGGAGGCCAATCAGCAGAGCGCCAACTCGCTCTCCGGCCCTGATTGGCTGAAAGTCAGCGGCCGCCCGCCCCGCCGCGACCCGGGTCGGGCAGCTCCCGGGTCGGGCGGGGTGGAACCCGCGCTCTCCCCGGCGGTGGTTAGTGAGGCTCGGCAGTGCAGCCATGGCAGAACCGCAACCCGTGCCCGGTGGCCTCACGGACGAGGCCGCCCTCAGCTGCTGCGCCGACGCGGACCCCAGCACCAAGGTGGGCACAGACTCCTCTCGTCCCGCGCGTCTCGGGAAGCAGCGGGTTCCTGGGGCTCAGTCGGGGCGGGGTGGGAGGCGGCCCAGCTGGGCCCGGATTCGAACTCCGCTGGCCGTGAGCTGGGGGTGCGGGGTGGATAGTGTGCGATGGCGAGGATCCGTTTCTTCCTGTTGCTTCAAAACCTGGCGACTCTCCAGGCATGGACTTGTTTATTTGGGGACAGTAGCTGGAAGTCAGGCCAAGCCGGGGTCACGTTCCCTCCGCTCTGGCTGACTGGGTCCCCCGGGTTAGTCCGCATGGCGAGACCTCCCTCCTGGCCTAGGCTCGGAGGTCCCTCGCCTGGGGCGAGCCTTGTGGTGGTGTGCGGCCGTCCTCCTGGGACTCCCGCTTCCCAGAGCGCTCGCTTCCTGTCCAGCTCCCTGGACAGGCAGCCCTAGGAGGCCCAGGCCCTGGTGCCCGCCACCCACGTGGAGTTCTTGGCCGCTGACCTTTGTCCTGGCCTAGCCCTATTTGTGGTGGGCATCTGGGAAGTGAACCAGCAGACGAAAGTTCTTCCTCCATCACCTCCACTTCCCCTCTCCCCCCCTCAACTCTCCTTGTCACTCTACGTTTCGGAAAAATGAAAATATATTATGAAGATCCCTGACTGTGCCATCCCCGCCCCAGGTTCCAGCTTAGCTACTCCAAAGCTTTGTCATCGCACCCTAGCTTTCACCCTTACTCAAGACCACAGTTCTACTCTCTTTGTGGGTGGTGTCCCCACCCCTACCCCGAGATTACTGAAGGGAGTCTCAAAGATGCCACCTGTGACCCTGTGTTTTTACAGCGTGACTCGGCAAGGAGGATGACCTGTTGCTCTGAAGGCTTCTGCTTAGTTGCTTCTCTGCCAAGTCAGAGCAGCTCACTCAGGTGTGGCACTTCCCTGCCTTGCGGGAGAAGGCGCAGCAGCCACAGCAGCTGGGGTTCACTGTCTCATCAGTGATGTGTTTGTTAGGGTCTGTGACTTTGGTCCTTGCTTGCTGTTGGACTTGGGGCAAAATCCATTACTTATGATTGCTAAAGCCTTTGATTAGTACCTAGTACTTGGCTTAGGAAAAATATTAGTCACTATAAAATTAAGGGAGGCTTGGAATACACACATGCACACACATGTTCACGCTGATCTCGCATGTATATTCCTTAATACCTGGTTATTTCATATAATACGAATTGAGTCATTTACTGGAAATTAATTTACCACCTAACTAGGGATCTTATGTTACTGAGCAATTTTAAGCAAGTAAAAACGATTCTTAGAAAATACAATAAATACATTCTTTGTATCTTTGTTTATATTCCACATTATCTAAGTTTCTGTAGTTTTTGCTGTTGTTGTTTTGAGATCCTTAAGTTTAGACCCTGGAAATGCCATGTGGAGAAATGACATGGAACAGTAGTATCTTTACAACCAGCGTGTCAGCTCCTGCCTGGGTGCTCTGAGTACACTGCCTAATCCTCACAAAAACCCTATGAGGAAGGCGTAAGTATTATTTTCCATTTTACAAACAAGGAGATTTTAACACAGAGGTGTTAAGTAACCTTCCCAGGGAGGAGCCCTTTTCTCCTGGGCTTCCACCCTTCTCTCCTTTAGGGTGTTGATTCAGCAGTAATTTTAGAATCTCCCATGAATGAAAGTTGAAAACAACAACAAACCCTTGCATTAAACTCAGCTTCATTGCTGATGGTCCAGCATGTGTAAGAACATGGGCTTACTGTGACATCCCTTCTTGCAGCGTATGCCAACTGTAATATCGATGGAACCAGGTTTAATGAGCTGTTAAAATTATAGAGCACCCCAGGAGCAGAGTGACAAGTTTCCAATGGTTTCCATGGAGTGGTGTATGCACAGAGTGTATGGATTTCGAAGTCTGTTTTGAACTTTCACTGCTGTCTTTGACTGTGGTGATCTTAAAGAGCAGTTGGGCTGAGTTTGCGAGAGGAACAGGGGGCTGCCTCAGAGAGCTGCTGTTAGGATACAGTGAGGTGAAATGTGTTATGATGAGCGATACAGTTCAAGATTCCATTTCAGCTCTGGGGATCCAGGAATGCATCCTGGACAAATGGTGTCAGGCCTTGAAGAGTAGATATGATTCCAGTGAATACAGGCACATGGAGGGCATCCCAGGGGAAGGAAGCATCTGGCCAGAATGTAGAATGCTAGAAATATAAAATATAGGCACATCCTGGAGGGTTAGTCAGCTAATTTTGGTCAAAATTTCAGATTATCTAAGTAGCAGAAAAAGCTAACATGGGTGGTTAAAACTTAATCATGGAGAGTTTTGTGTGTAACATTCAAAGAACTGATGAGATGTCATACCTAGTGGGGAACAATTGAGGATTTCAAAGCATCCCGTAGGATAGGGGGCATCTGCATCTGGAGGTGATGAGGTCACTTATAAAGCTCTGTCATGAGAGGGTGTTTGGCCAGGTGGTTAAGACACCAGTTCCCACATCAGAGTGTCTGGGTTTGATCCCCTGCTGTGGTTCCTGAGTGTGACTTCCTGACAAGGCCAGCCCTGGAAAGCAGCAGTGATGGCTCAAGTAATTAGACTCCTGTCACCCATGTGGGAGCCCTGGATTGAGTTCCTGGCTCCCAGCCCTGGCCTTTGCAGGCTTTGGAGAAGTGAACCAGTAGATGAATGTGGTTTCCTTTTGTCACCCCCAGATCCCCATGCCTTCCTCTCAAATTCTTTTTAAAGCAAACAGCAGCAACAGAACCTCTTCCAGAAGATGAGAGACTGATGTTGAATAGGAAGAATAGCACTGGCTGAGTGTCAATGTGTTGATTGATCATTTGCAGCTTCATTTATGAAGGCACCAAGGAGTGTTCAGCTGAACCACATCTGGGGCAGCCTTAGTTGGCTGAGCGTCTTCAGAAGGCTACACCTTACAAGCAGTGATCTCCACGAGGGCTTCCGTATTAGTGTTTGCCATTATTTCCAAACCACCACTATCAGTGTGTTGCTCCTTCAGTCTATAAATATGTGTCTGTGGCCCATGTTCCATCTGAGTGATAAGGAATGAGGTCAAGGAAGAGTCTGTGTTACTAATGGTTGAACCAGGTTGTACTAGATAAGGAGGTAGCTGTGTAGAACCGGATGCAGGGGGAGAGGAAATAGGAAATGAAAAGGAGGAAGGACAGTGGCCAAGTGAATCACTTATTGTTGTGGACAGGCACAAAGAGAGAACTGAGTCAGGAACCTGCCAGCAATGCAGTGAGACTGAAGTTAGAGGTAATAGCAGTGAAGGGGAGGGCGCACAAACAATTATGGAGTATTCAGAAATCTGAGAATTCTCATGTTTGTCACTTCTTGCCTTCTATAAAGATTTGTATTTGGCAAATATGTTTTATAATATATTTATAGAAATATGTTTATGTATTTTATATATTATATTTTATAAAAATGATATATTTGCACTGATGCGTTATTCATATGTAATTGAAGCAAACATACATTCACTTAGGATACATGCTCTTTTTTTTTCTTTATGTGATAAAGGCATGAAATAGAAAATGTTTGCAATAACTAATTTAGGGAAGTTATGATAAAAGGTGATGCTAGAGAAGTATACAGCAATCATATACTTCATGCTTACTTTTGGAACAGTCTCCCCAAAACATTAACGGTAATGACAGAGAAAGGCACAGAGAGCTCCTACCTGCTGGTTTATTTCCTAAATGCCCACAGTGGCTGAATGGGGCTAATCTGTAGCAGGAAACCAGGGACTTTGGTCTCCCAAATGACTGGCAGGAACCCAGCCATTTGCCTCTTGGAAAGCTGGAGTCAGGAGCCAGAGGGAAGCTCAAACCCAGGTTCTCTGGTGGGGGATGTGGGCATCTTAGTGGAGTGTGTTAACCACCAGAACAACACCTACCACTATAGATTTATTTTTAAAAGTTTCGTTTTGTTTATTTGAAAGGCAATATTACAGAGAGGGGCACACACACACACACATCTTCCATCTGCTAGATTACTCACCCATGGCTGCAGTGGCCAGGGCTGGGCCAGACCAAAATCAGGAGCCAGGAGATTATTCTGGGTCTTCTGCATGAGTGCATGGACCCAAGTACTTGATCTATCTTCCAGTACTTTCCCAGACACATTAGCAAGGAGCTGGAACTGAAGTGGAGCATCTAGCGCTACTAAAACGAGTGCTTGGATGGGCTGCTGGCATCACAGGTGGTGACTTTACCCACAGTGCTGCCCTCAAACATTGATTTTGTAAAAATTAAATTGTTTTCCTTTTATTTGAAAGCAGAGACAGACATCCGAGCAGTCTTCTAGGCACTGGTTAATTTCCCCAATACCTGCAATAGATAGGGCGAAGAGGGAGGATCTTTTTTTCTTTAACTGAAATGACACAATTTGGGTTTGCGTTTTAGAAAGATCATTCTGGATTGCATTTAGGTAGGACTACAAGAAGCAGGGAAACAGTAATCCAGGCAGGAAGTAGAGTGGTCATGAGCAAGATAATGATCATTAGGAAGGCTAGCTAGAGAGAACTTCCAGAAGGACTGGAATAGTCCAGACTCTAGGATTGGATTTGAGACAAAGTGTTGAGGAGAACTCAGAGAAGGCTTCAAGTTTCTGACTTGACCAACGGGAAGGTTAAGGCATTCCCTTTTGGAAACAAGAAGGGTCATGAAGAGGAAAACTAACAAATCTGGTGTTTTGCATGGGTGAAAATGACCAGTAGGTGTTAGAGATGAAAGTGCAGAGCTGAGTGTAGCAGTATGGACTGGCAAGCGCAAGGTTGGGGTTCAAAGGCCATAGACCTCGGGGTGCTTCATAATTGTAACAAGTACAGTAGTAAACAAAGTGGCTTACTCTGGGCTAGGTGTCCAGGGAAGCACTTTCACTCATTATCTCTTTTTAGCTCTTCTGTAGGAGCAAAGAACAATAATTATCTCTACCCAAGGAGGTGGAAACTGAAATTCAAGGCACTTGATTCACTCAAGCTCTTAGTGGCAGAGCCTGTGTTTGAACCATGTTGCCTCTCAAAAATAATTTCTCTCACATTTGTGTGGTGATTTTTTTTCCTTTTGTGTAAGAAACAAAAGGCTTCATGACACTAAACACTTCTAGGATTTTTCTCTTTTTTCTGTTGTAAGGGTTATTTGACATGTGTGTTCAGTGATATTTGAAATAATTAAGTTTTTTTTCCCTTTGTGCTTCTTGCCTAGTTCTGTGTCCCTTATCTGTGGGTGCATATGCTCCTTGAAGTATGTTATTGGATTGGATCAGATAGAATAAATATAAAGGGGGTAGCGAAATTATTTTCTGGAACAGTTTGTCACATTCTGAGATAGATTGAGTCTGGAAAGAAGTGCTAGAAAAAGGAAGATAGTAGAGTGAAAAATATAGCCCACTCCATTGAGCATTAACCATAACTCCAGTTATCACAGTAAAACTCTTTTGTCCCCTTTAAGATACAGTTGTATCCAGAAAATGATCCTTAACAGAAAGTGCTTGAAAAGCTGGTGTTATAAAATCAGGGGAAAAACAAAATTTTATTTTATTTTTGTTTTATTACACCTAGGGATAGAGTTCACAAGTCTTTTCCCCTTTTTATTTTTTGCTAAAGGTCGACTAGCTGTGTTTCTCAGGAAATAAAGAAAAAGGACATTTTGTTACTAGGTCATGCTGCTTATTGTAAAAGTAACCTAATTGGAAAATTGCATCTAGAGCAGGGAGTTAGCAATACCTGATATGAAGCCATAGCTTTGGGCTTCCTGTCTGCAGTGACTCTTCTGTGTCCCACTTGGAGATTCCAGAAGCTGTGCCTGGGAGTTGCCCTCAGAGCTACTGGTGCCTGTGGTACAGGAGGAATTTATACTTGGGTGACTGCCCCTGTGGTGGGAGTACAAAGGTGAGGACCAGCCAGGTACAGGTTCTTCTGACAATGAATTGAATGAAATTCACAAAGACAAGTGAGGGTAAGAAGTGAGGATTTGTTACAGGAAAAGAAAATTATTCTTCTTAAGAGAGTAGCAACAGGCCAAAAATCAAAGCTCAGATTGAGGCTGACTAGAAAATAGTTGGGGATGTGATTTTGCAGGAGATGGTCTTGGAAGAGGGGTCCTTACTGCGAACTTGGTGTTAGGCCCTCTGGCCATTATCATGTCTGTATGATGGGTTCTAAGTGAAGGATTTTTTTTAAGATTTATTTTATTTTTATTGCAAAGTCAGATATGCAGAGAGGAGGAGAGACAGAGAGGAAGATCTTCCGTCCGATGATTCACCCCAAGTGACCGAAGTGGCCAGTGCTGTGCCAGTCCAAAGCCAGGAGTCAGGAACTTCCTCCAGGTCTCCCACGCACTTGCAGGATTCCAAGACTTTGGAATCAACCGCTTTCCCAGGCCACAAACAGGGAGCTGGATGGGAAGTGGAGCTGCAGGGATTAGAACCAGCGCCCATATGGGTGGGATCCCAGCACGTTTAAGGCAGGACTTTTGCTGCTAGGCCTCCCCGCTGGGCCCGTAAGTGAAGTATTTTTAAGCTTGTAATTTTTTTTCTCAGCCTCCACAGTTAGCATGGTTGAAGAAGATAAAGAAGCACAATTTTGGAATTCACTTTTGTGTTTCCCACATAACCCTTAGCTGTCTTCTGCCTCCCCATTTTTTTTAAGGTTTTATTTACTTGAAAGTCAGTTACAAAAACAGGGGGAGATGCAGAGAGAGCTTCCATGTGCTGATCCCGTTCCCTAACCCCCAGGTGGCTACAGTAGCTGGAGTTAGGCCAAGCCAAAGCCAGGGACCAAGAGCTTCTTCCAGGGTTTCCAAGTGGATGGGGCCCAAGTACTTACTCTTTTTTTTTTTTTAAGATTTATTTATTTTTATTGAAAAGTCACATTATACAAAGAGGAGGAGAGGCAGAGAGGAAGATCTTCCATCCGATGGTTCACTCCCCAAGCAGCCACGGTGGCCGGAGCTAAGTCAATACAAAGCCAGGAGCCAGGAGCTCTTCCAGGTCTCCCACTTGGGTGCAGGGTCCCAAGGCTTTGGGCCGTCCTCGACTGCTTTCCCAGGCCACAGGCAGGGAGCCAGATGGGAAGCAGGGCTGCCGGGGTTACAACTGGCACCCATGTGGGATCCCGGTACATGCAAGGCCAGGACTTTAGCCACTAGGCTACCATACTGGGCCCAGGATAGATTTTTTTTTTTAAGAATTATTTATTTGAAAAGAGTTACAGAGAGTTATCTGCACCCACATGGGAGCTCTAGAAGAGGCTCCTGGCTTTGGATTGGCTCAGCTCCAGCTGTGGCAGTGACTTGGGAAGTGAACCAGAGGACAGAAGATCTTTCTCTCTCTTTCCTGCTAACTGTATTTCTGACTTTCCAATAAAAATAAATAAATCTCTAAAAACAAATCTATCCTACCTTTTCCTAAAACAAAGAAGCAAATCTTTGTCAACCAGCAGCATTTCTAGCAAACCCCCAACAATTTAGGCATAAAAATTCTTTGTTTTATTATCTTATTCTGGGGCATTACATATGAAAGACAAAGAACTATCAGAGTTTTCGGACCAACAGTATTTTGATACTAAAAAGAAAACTGTTATCTGAGCATAGGACAGATTGATTAATTTGTAGAAGACAAGTGCTTCTTGTTATTTATTTCATCCATGTAGTTATAGAAATTGTTTTAAAATATTTATTATTTGAAAGGCAGAGTTACAGAGAGAGAGGTTATTTCTGCTGACTCATTCCCCAGATGGCTGTAGGGGTAAGGGCTGAGTCAGTTTGAAGCCGGGTTGTCATGAAGATTACATCAGTTGCTTCTCTCAGTTAATTAGAACAGTATCTGGCACATACTTTCTTTGTCTGCGTCTATTACTTTATATATTATAAAGGGAAGAACATCTTGAAGATTCTTGGCATCCAAGTTCCTTTCCAGAAAAGGCTGCAGGAAAGGAATGGTTAGGAGAGCTATAGGAATACATAGGGTTGTCCAAATTCTTTGGTAAGTACTGGCACCGCACCTAGAGAAAAAAAGAAGTTATAAAGTTATGTGGTCCACCAGTACTGTACTAACACTGATACCAGAAAGATAGGAAAGATATGAAATATGAATGTGACCAATGTGTTACTGGAATAATACAGTACAATTTCTATACTGGATCATTACGGGAATTATGTTAAGGGCAGTTTTGGGATCTTATACTTTTGTTTTTACAGAAGATAAGATCAGTAATGTTGGTTGCAGCCGTCTAGGTTAGGAATTCCCCATAGGTCCTGCTGGTTTAAAACTAATATATTGATAGGCCTTTGTTCCTATTGGAGAACCTGGAGAAGAATCTGCTTTTAGATTCTTAGTGCTGTCTAAATTCAAGTCCTTTCCATTTGAGAACAGAGTTCCAAGGTGTCGGGGACCAAGTTAACTCCTTGGACCTGAACCCCTGGAACTTCGTGCCAACAGCCTTAGATTGACCCCTCCACCCTTGGAGTCTCTGACTCTCCTGCCACACTGCTCTTCTGCCTGCTTTGCTACATCTCCAGCCATTCTCATTTCCTCTTCTTTTTAAAAATAGGTTTTATTTTTTTTTTTATAATGATTACATGATGGATCAAGATGGGAAGGATCAAGGTTTAGAGCAAATTAGGTGTGCTTCCAAATTTGCTATTTCTCTTTTCTGGGGAAAGGAGAGGGAAAACGAGGGGAACCACTAATGACTTTGTACACGTCTGCTTCTCAGGTCTTCCATTACATTAAACTCACCTAACTAATCCAGGCTGATTTCCCTATTTTAAAGTCATCTGATGAATAGCTGCACCTAACGTTAGCATTTGATAGAATAATCAAGAACATCTTGACAGTTTAGTGTTTACCTGCAGCTCCCTCCAGACACTGCAGAGCTGGCTGAGCCCCGCGTGCAGTGGGGAGGACACGCTTGCTGAGGACTGCCTGAGAGCCCGTGTTATTGCTGTGATCTGGCCTGAGAGACGGCATTGGGATTTTGTCCTGGAGTTGGACTCTGAGCAAACACCGCATGAACAGAGAAGCAGCAGTCACTGATTGTCGCTGGCAGGGGAGACGGTCCCTGTTCCTAGTGTGCATGGTGCTTGTTTTAAACTGTGTTTCAACAGGCATGTAAAGTGAACGTGGCTTGTTGGTTTTAAAAATACGGTTTTTGTGTTTAGCCTCGCTTCGTTGCACATGGTGTGAGTTTTCTGCAGATAGGTTCAACAGGAGAAAAACCAAGACCTGCTTCTGAGTGGCAGGCTGTCCAGAGCTGCTTTCTCTTGCTCACCTGCCTGCTGAGCTGGGGCCCTTAGGAGGGCAGCACCTGACTGAGAAAAGCAACCCAAAGACTCCAGAAACATAACCTGAGGCAACTACCGTAGGTAGGATTATAAACTGAATTTTAAAAAAACTAGTCATGGAGACCAGTTTTAATAAAATGTCTAAGCTAGTTTTATTTTAAATGAGAATTTTAACACTTTGGGGGCCAGTACCATGGCTCAAAAGACTAATCTTACTCCTACAAGTCTCAGCATCCCATATATGTGCAAGTTCATCTCCTGGCTGCTCCACTTCCCAGTCAGCTCGCTGCGTATGGCCAAGATGACCCAAGGCCTTGGACCCCTGCACCCATGTCAGAGACCAAGTATCTCTTGGCTTCAGTTCAGCTCAGCAGCAGCCGTTACAGCCATCTGGGGAGTGAACCAGTGGATGGAAGGTCTTTCTATCTTTGCTCTCTGCACATCTGCCTTTTTAATTAAAAATAAGTAAATCTTTTTAAAAAGTGCACTTTGGTTACTTAAAATTTAGCAAGACAGAAAAATGTCCTTTCCTAATGATGCTGAATGAATCAAGTGTATTGTATTTTTTATGTGCTGGGAGTTTCAGGAGGGAAGTGACGATGGGACCAAAAAGTTGGTGGTCAGAATTTTTAGGCCTGTTTTGTCGCCCATGGAGGTCACAGGATAAATATCTGTTGGGAAGCTACTGAGAAGGTTAACAGACTCATGATCTGGAAGGTCCCTGTGGGAAAAGGAAGCCTCAAGTTGGAATCCTCCAGCTCTAACAGTTAAGCTGATCATCTAACGTGATTTTCCTATCTGTGAAATAGGGCTGTTTGTTTGTGGGCAGGAAAACCTCACAGGATTCTAATGAAGTCAAACCCCTATGCAGTGTATTTTGTTGTTCTTGTCAAAGCTTTGTTTGTGTGTTTGAAAGGTAGGATGACAAATTTTTCATCCATTGGTTCAATCCCAAATGTCCACAGCAGTCAGGGCCAGACCAGGCTGAAGCCAGGAGCCAGGAACTCCATCCAGGCCTCCTCCGTGGGTGGCAAGGGCCCAGGTATATTTGGCACATCTTCCACTGCCCTCCCAGGTGCAGTAACAGGGAACTGGGTCAAAGGCAGATCAGCCAGGACTCAGACAAGCACTCTGAGGTGGATGCTAAGTGTCTCAAGCAGCGACTTAACCCACTGGCCTCATGCCTTGTGTGATTGTTACTCCTAATAATCTCAACTCCAGAAATGTATAGATGCTGTTACTGTTTTATCAGTCAAGACTTATGTTTTCTGATGTAGAAACTGGACCATTTCACGAAGTAATTAGAGATAGTATTATCTTTTTAGTTATTTAGGAGTCTAGGACCTTGCTTATCTACATAGCTGCCAACAGATGGCTCTGGAAGGGCATGCATGCACTCATTCGATAAAGATTTATTAATTAATTATTGCTTCTATAATGAAATGAATTCTTTTTTGTAAGATCAGTGTCTTGGTTTGGGTTACCCTCAAAGCAGCGTACATACTGGAGACAAGGAGGAGTGTGATTGCACATATTTTGGGAGAAGTCATAGAGAACTGGTGGAGGAAGCCAAAATAGGTATATATGAGTGAATTACTACTGTGGAGTACTGGGGTTCACCCAGCCTCTGAGGGAAATGTGTGGAACATGGCTCAGAACTGTTCCAGGAAGGGGCAAGGAAGCCAGGGTTCCCTTACCTACCTTTGATGTAGGGTGGGTTGTGCGCTTCCTGGTACTTGGGACCTGCCCCAACAGGGGCCTGTGATGAGAAGACATCACTAAGAGAAGCAGAGGAAACTGGGAGATACGTAACTAATAGTTTCCTGGTGATTTCCATGATAGGCTAACAGAATCCTTGAAAAATAAATAAATAACATGCAATGATAGGAGGCTATATCCTATTACAGAAAGCATGAATGTTGGCAATAAATAGTACAGGTTAAAAAGTATTTAATACCTACTGTTTTTCTTTAGGATTTCCTGTTGCAACAGACCATGCTAAGAATTAAGGATCCTAAGAAGTCATTGGAATTCTATACCAAAGTCCTTGGAATGACGTAAGTAAAATATGTGTTGGCATATTAATGCTTAATTATGAAATATTTATTTATATCTTAGTGTTATAATACTTAAATGTTCATGGAGGAGCCAGTGCTGTGGCATAGCATATAGAGCTGCCAATGACTCCAGCATCCCACATGGGTACCAGTTCTTGTTCTAGCTGCTCTGCTTCCAATCCAGCTCCTTGCTAATAGCCCAGGAAAGCAGCGGAGGATGGCCCAAGGCCTTGGGCCCTTGTGTCCACATGGAAGATCCAGAAGAAGCTCCTTGCTCATGGTCTCAGCCTGTCCAATCCCAGTCATTGCGACCATTTAGGGAGTGAACCAGTGTGTGGAAGATCTCTCTTTCTGTCCCTGTCTGTGTAACTCTGACTTTCAAATGGATAAATAAATCTTTTATTTTAAAATGTTCATAAAATATTGGATTAGGAGATAATTATTTGATGTAGGAAAAATTCATGCATACCAGGAGCCTAGCCATTGAATCCCTGGCCAAGACACCTACATCAGTACGCCTGGCTTCCATCCTGGGCTCCAGCTCTTCATCCTAGTTTCCCGCTACTCTGGATCCCAGGAGGAGTGGTGATGTTTCAAGTAGTTGGGCTCCTGCCACCCACGTTTGAGACTTGAATTGAATTTCCAGCACAGCCCAGCACAGCCCTGGCCACTGTGAGCCTTTGGAAAGTGATCCAAGATGTTCAATCCTCTTCTCTCTCTGCCTCCTACCTTTTGAATAAGTAAAAATAACATTTTAAAAATTCGTGCATAGATTTTTTTTCATAATCTTTTCATAATAGACATTTTCCATGAATTTTTCAAAGATCCCTTGTGTGTGTATGAATTGTTTTCATTTATTTATTTTTTGCGTTCAAATAGATTTCATTCCATTTCTCTGTGAACTTGTTGAAGTCCCCTCAGACTTAGCTTTGCAAACAGCAGGGAGTTTTCAGGCCAATTTAAGACTTAAAGGATCTTTTG
This sequence comes from Ochotona curzoniae, assembly GCF_017591425.1. Classification (NCBI taxonomy): domain Eukaryota; kingdom Metazoa; phylum Chordata; class Mammalia; order Lagomorpha; family Ochotonidae; genus Ochotona; species Ochotona curzoniae. The sequence continues at coordinate 4,470,270 of NW_024466004.1, read as the reverse complement.
TGACAAGGCCTAATTGGTGAGGGCTTCTGCCAAGTTCCTTCTCTTCCAACAAAAGGCCCGGATACCTTGTTTCCTCCATGTTCCCTTCTCTGAGAGCTGCCAGCTAACTCCTGGATGTGTTCAGAGTCCTTTTGAGGTTCTAGCCACTTTCAGTTTGTTCAGGAAAGTTATAGATAGAGGGGCATGTAACTCAGAAATAAATGGCCTGCCTATAAAATGTGTTTTTATTGATCAGGTAATATGCACTGATCTTATAATCATTAAAACATATTTATTTGCCCATTCTTCTCCCCCCTTCCCTTTTTATTTCCACGAATTACATTTAGGACCTGATGGTTTTTTAAATTAATTTATTTTTATTTGAAAAGTAGAGTTAGAGAGGAAGAGGCAGAAAGAAAGATATTCCATTCCCTGGTCCACGCCCCATATGGCCACAATGACCAGAGCCAAGCCGGTTTGAAGCCAGGAGCCAGGAGCTTCTTCCGAATCTCCCATGTAGATGGCAGGGGACCAAGACCTTGAGCCATCCTCTGCTTTTCCAGGCAATTCACAGGGATGTGGATGGGAGATGAAGCAGCTGGGATTCAAACCTGCAATCATATGGGATGTTAGCTACATAGCTGGAAAGTTAGCCCACAGCACCACCTTGTCAGCCCCAGCTCAGGGATCTTTTATGACAATACAGATATACTACACAGAGAGTAAAATGGTGTTTAACATATTAGCTAGGATAATATCCATTGATAATGAGGGAAAAATTCAAGTAACATATAGAGATCTGAGTTTAGATGATGTGACCAGGTCGAAAAAGTACAAAATGGGCCTGGCAGCGGTGTGGCCTAGCGGCTAAAATCCTCACCTTGAAAGCCCCGAGATTCCATATGGGCGCTGGTCTAATCCCAGCAGCTCCACTTCCCATCCAGCTCCCTGCTTGTGGCCTGGGAAAGCAGTGGAGGATGGCTCAAAGCCTTGGGACCCTGCACTCGTGTGGGATACCTGGAAGAAGTTCCTGGCTCTTGGCTTCGGATCGGCATAGCATTGGCCGTTGCGCTCACTTGGGGAATGAACCATCAGACAGAAGATCTTCCTCTCTGTCTCTCCTCCTCTCTGTATATCTGGCTTTGTAATAAAAATAAATAAATCTTTAAAAAAGAAAAGTACAAAATGAGAAGTGATCACCTTCCTGCTTTAGGTCTCCTCCTAGAGATAGCTGCTGTTAATCAGTCCTTGTGATTCTTCCTGGAAAAAGTTGGTCTGTGTGCATCTGCGGTGGATTTGAAGTGCAGAATGCTAGCAGTGAATTGGGCACTCACTGTGCCTCAGGCCCTTCCTGGGTTAGTCCGCTCAGTCTTCACAGTAGACTCCCAGGGTAGCTTCAGTCCCCAAGTTACAGATGAAGAAATCCCATCAAATAGCAGATGAACTCGCAGTCCCCACTACCCTTCAGAACTGAGATTAGAACCTGCCCCTGGCTGACTGCATTGCTGATCTTCCCTGACAGTAAAGCAAAGGGTGAACTCACCTGAAAAAAGCGAGTTGTAGTGGGCGCCTTCACATCACTGCCTGCCTGATGGATCTGGAATGCTTGGGGAGTTTGCTTTCCCAGGGGCACCAATAATGTCTCCTGATGGAAATATTGGAGGTGTTTGATTCTTTACCACAACATATCCGATTATATCTTATTTGTGAGAAAATCAGCATATTGATCTGGTGGCCCCAGAGCTGTGATCACTGGTTAAGTAGAGTCCTCGGAGCTTTTCCACCTGCTGCGCTGCAGGCATCTGCTCTTGTGCATCACTCAGGGTCATCTCTGAGCATTTCATGTCCATTTAGCTGAAGAAAATTATGTGAGTATGCATCCTCAGTTTTCTGACTCCATGCAAAATAATCCTGTGCTGTTTAGACTAGTTTATAAGCTGTTGCTTTGTCTTTTTAATTTATCTAAAAACTGCATTTTGGCAGATAGTCAAGCCTCCGTTTACAACCATAACATTCCTTATTTGGAATGCTAGTGCAGGCCTCAACTACTCTGCTTTTGATCCAACTTCCTGCTAACATGCCTGGGAAGGCAGCACAAGACAGCCCAAGCACTTGGGTCTCTTCACCTGAGGGAGCAAGCGGAGTGGAGTTCCTGGCTCCTGACTTTGGCCTGGCCCAGACCTAACTGTTGTGACCAGGTAGGGACTAAACCATAGGTAGAACAGCAATCTCTATCGCTCTCTCTTTTTAAGATTTATTTATTTATTTATTTTTATTGGAAAGGCAGATTAGATTTATGGAGAGAGGGGCAAACAGGGAGATTTTCCTTCTGCTGGCTCACTCCCCAAGTGGCCACAATAGCCGGAGCTGAGTTGATCCAAAGCCAGGAACCAGGAGCTTCTTCCAGGTCTCCCATGTGGGTACAGGGTCCCAGGGCTTTGAGCCATCCTTAACTGCTTTCCCAGGCCACAGGCAGGAAACTGGAAGGGAAGTGGAGCAGCTGGGATGCGATCCAGTGCCTGTGTGGGATCCCAGCGCTTGCAAGGTGAAGAATTAGTCATTGAGCCATCTCAGTGGGCCCAGCAGTCTGTCTCTGTAGCTCTGCCTTTCAAGTAGATTTTTGCTTTTAAAAACATATTTATTTAACTAAAATGCATTTATCTGAAAGAATAATAAAGTAACACATTATATTTTTCACTAAATGAACAAAATTGTCATTTAAAGAAAACATTTTTATTTTGAAACAAGTTGCATAATTCTGGCTATATTCATTATATTTGAAGGATTGGTGAATTACAAAAGCTTGCTTTTTTAAAGATTTATTTATATAGAGAGAGAGGAAGGAGAGGAAGGAGAGACAGAGAGGAAGATCTTCCATCCAATGATTCACTCCCCAAGTGACCACAATGACTGGAACTTCGGTGATCCAAGCCAGAAGCCAGGAGCTCTTTTAGGTCTCCCACGTGAGTGCGGGGTCCCTAGGCTTGGGCCGTCCTCGACTGCTTTCCCAGGCCACAAGCAGGGAGCTGGAAGGGAAACGGGGCTTCTGGGATTAGAACTGGTGCGTTCAAGGTGAGGACTTTAGCCACGAGGCCTCCACGCTGGGCCCCAAAAGATTGCTTTTTTATTTTTGTGTTTCATTAATATTTACAAATTAGCAGATTTAAGAAAAATACTTTATTTATTTGAGGAGCAGAGCTATAGAGACAGAGAGGTCTTCCATCCACTGGCTCACTCTGCAAATGGCCACAATGATTGGGGCCAGGCCAGGCCAAAGCCAGGAGCTTTATCTGGGTCTCCCTAGTGGTAGCAGGGGCCCAAGCACTTGAGCCAACTTCTGCTGCTTTTCCAAGTGCAGTAGAAAGGAAGTGAATTGAAGAAGGAGCAACCAAGACTGGCTTGAACCCGTGTCCATATGGGATCCTGGCACTACAGGTGGTGGGTCTATTTGGTATACCACAACTCTGATCCCAAGAGATTTTGTTTCACTAATTAAGTCATGTTGATTTTAGTATGACTCAGTCTTTACTATTATTAAAGATTCATGCTTGTTGATTTTTAATTTCAGGCTAATTCAAAAATTGGATTTTCCTTCTATGAAATTTTCACTCTATTTTATGGCATATGAGGATAAAAATGACATCCCCAAAGATAGAAATGAACGATTAGCATGGGTGTTTTCCAGAAAAGCTACCCTTGAGCTGACACAGTGAGTATGAATTTTTTCATCTTTTCTTTTCTCTACAATGATATTTGACAAACTGTAGCTAACTAATGTTTAGGTACTTGAACTAAAGTCTTTTTTTCTTTTAATTTTTTATTTTTGATATTGTTTACATAGTTGACAACGATCATAGCCGTGAGGACCACCCATTAGGTGGGGAGGGTCGAGGCATGGGGAGAAGATGGGTGGGACAAAGGCTTCCAATTTTCTTTTTCTTTCCTTTTCTCCCATATCTGGGATACGGAGGGAGTTGCTGCTCCCACCTGCCAGACCGCATCAGGGTACCTGAACCAAAGTCTGAGAATATCTAAAATTATATTTTTTATTGTTTTTGCTATATTTTTGTTCCAGAAATGTTATATCTCACTTTATAAATTTAACAAAGCATTTATATTTCAGGTGTTTATGATTTTAACACATGAAAGTACAAAACTAAATATTTCTGTCTTTGCCTTTTCATTTCTTTGCTTTATTTCTCTACACTAACAACTAACAACCACCAAAACACCGTTCATTTCAGGTTATGTGATTTGCTAGTGTGTCCCTTGATTCAGAACAAAGTCAGCCACTAGTTGTGTGACCTTCAACAAATTATGTCACCTCCTGAAGGGGCTGTCTCTTTATCTAGAAAATGAAGGGTAGGGATCTGGCGCCCGGAGCTGTTTGGAGAGTGTAATAGAAGCGGGAGGGCTTGGCACCACCAGCATGCTGCAGTGGTTCTCTTTATTGCTCTGGCCCAGATGTCTGATTTGCTTCTCCTCTCCTTAGTCTGATAGAAGGCGTGCTTTGCCCCTTTGCCCTTTCTGCATTGAAAAACGCCTCTTGTGGCAGGAATTCAGCCTAATGTGTAAAGTAGCCTATACACACTGTGGTTTTCCAGGGAGAGAGTTCTTGGGCTGTGGGACGCTGGTAGTGATATGTTTCCTCTCCTTGTAGCAACTGGGGCACTGAGGACGACGAGACCCAGAGCTACCACAGTGGCAATTCAGACCCTCGAGGATTTGGTACGTTTCTATGGAATGGATATGGATTTATGGGAGTCTTATTGTGTGTGGCCATATGGTTATAGTAAACTTGAAAAGGTCATGATCTAATTATTCTGTATAATCAGTTCATTAGAAGTATGATCGTTTTTATTTTCCACAATCTCATTTAGGAATTATTTTCAGAGTTTCAGTATAAACCTTCTACTTACTCCGTAATTTTAGTATTATAATTTTAGTATTATAATTTTTAGTATTATATTTTCACTGGTTTTTCCAGTTGAAAAAGAAAACTGTAGTTGAAATAATCCTAGTTTCTGCTGGCATATACTTCTACTTGGATCTAAAAAACTTGTAGTTGGGAAACCATGGATTAAGCTACTTGCAATGCTGGCATCCCTTTTAGAAGTGTTGATTCAAATCCCAGCTGCTCTGGCTTCCCAGCTCACACCTCTGGGAAGGCACGAGAAGATGGCCCTAGTGCTTGATCCCCTGCTACCCAGGCAGGAGACTACGGTGGGGTTCCAGAGTTCTGGCTTTAGCCTGGTCCAGCCCTGGCTGTTACGGCCACTTGAGAATAAACCAGAGGATCAAAGGTCTCTGCTTACCTCTCTTTCTCACTGTGCCTCTCAAATAAAGCTTTTAAAAATAAATAATAATAGAAAATTAGGATGGCAGGCTTAATCCTACTGCCCTGTCGTCGTCGGTGCTAGCAGCAGACATACTAAATATGAGTAAGTGATTACTCCTTTTGCTAGATTATTCTTAGAAAATTGAGCTATGCATCAACAAATAGTGGTTTATCTTAAGCAATTTATATATAATTCATATCAACTGATTTGTTTCATTATATTCATCTAGTAAGACTATATTCTTTAATGTATTATAGGTTTTGTTCCTGTTTAGCTAAGTCTGTTCTCAAGTACCTGCATCCTCAAATAAGCAAGGTTTGAAAGCCACTTGTGGTGTTTGAATCAACCAGTGTCATTGTTTATTCCCTCTCTCTGCTTTTTTTTGGGCGGTGTCACCTAAGGTCACATTGGAATCGCCGTTCCTGATGTACACGGCGCCTGCAAAAGATTTGAAGAACTGGGAGTCAAATTTGTGAAGAAACCCGACGATGGTAAGTCTACCACTTCCCATGTGGAGGCCTCTTCACTAAATGCTGTTAATCAGGACCCACGGAGTCACTGTGGGGCAAAACCCGTGTGGTTGCAAGTAAGAGAAGTCAGCTTCAGCCAGCTTGAGGAAAGAAGGGAAATGATGGGAAGAATGCTTAGGCATCTTAGAGAGTGAAAGACAGTAGGCAGCTAGCATGGCTCCCCAAAGGGCCACACAGGATCCCCCACACCTGAGCTCCCACGCCCACTCCGTCCCAGCACGCTCTGTCATCGGCTGCCAGCTCTCACTCTTTCAGGCCATATCCACCTAAAATGGATTTCCTTAAAGTACGTTTTATCTGGATAGTAAAATAACCATACCAGATTTCTTTGGTTAATGGTTGTCTGATATTTCTGGCATTTCTTGTTTATTCTAAGTTTTTATGTCTACTTATGCTTTAGGCATAGCTCCTAAGGTAGGATGTGGGTAGATTTTGTTGTATTTACATGTTGTAAATATTTACATGTAAAAAACAAACATGCTGTTTTTGCCTAGATGTCTCTGCCATCATAATTTACTTTTTAGTTTAAATTGGAAACATTTACTATCTCCTTTTTTTGTTTGTTCTCTTTTCAATGTTCTAATTTTTATTTGAAAGGCAGAGTTACAGAGACAAGGAGGAAGAGAGATTATCCATCTGCTGTTTCACTCCCCATATAGCCCCAATGACTGCAACTGGGCAGGTCCAAACACCAAGAGCTTCTTGGTCTCTTGCATAGGTCCATGAGTCTAAATGCCCGGACCACTCTCTACTGGACTCCCAGGCCAGCAGCAGGGAGGTGGGTCAGAAGTGGAGCTGCTAGGTCTAGTGTTCACATTGGATGCCAGCAGCACAGGCAGAGGCCCAACATGCTGCACCATAGCACCAGACACTCACTGTTTCATTTTAATTATTTTTTAAATTCAAATAAATACTCCCCCCCAAATGAGAACTTAGTTCTCCTCCCTCTATCATATTATTATTAATCATACTGGGATATTATTGATTAAATTTTCTCTTTTTTGATAATAAATAGATTCAGGCATTTTGTTCATCTTGTCTTCATATATCTCTTTCATATAAAGCTTTCAAATTTCCTTTTCCTTACATCTAAGTACCTTAATCACAACTGTTTTTCAAGGGTTTGTAAAACCTCGGGGGATTATATATGCCTGAGAACCATGCCCTTATATATGAATGGCAATTTAATGGAATATTCTTAGTTTATTTTACCGCACTCTTCAAAATTCCTCATCACTGCTTTCACATACAATATCATCATTGAAAAATTTGCTATCAGCCTGATTTGTATCCTTTCTTAAAAATTTATTTATGTGAAAGGCAGAGTGACCAGAGATGGAGAGAGAGAAACAGAGAGAATGATCTTCCCCTCACCGGTTCATTTCCCAGATGGCAGCCAAGAGCTGCATCCAGGTCTCCCATGTGTGTGGCTGGGGCCCAAGCCCTTGAACCATCATCTGCTGCTTCCCCGGGCACCTTAACAGGGACAGAGCAGCTGGGGCTCAGAGTGGCACTCATAGCAGACACTGGTGTGGCAGTTGGTGGCTTAGGCCAGTGTGTCACAACACCAGCTCCTGTGTCCCTTCTTGTATTATCTTCTACTTTGTCCTTGCTTTCTTACTGAAAGATTCTGTCAGTTAAGCAAAGAGCTGATTTTTCCCCAAATATGTTTTTCTGATAATTAAGTCATCATTTGTGTTCTCAGCCCATTCTAATTCTCCTCTAATTTCTTTAATTCTCATCTGGATTCCTTTAATATTTCCATACTCTTCTTCCATATGGGTAGCATTTCATACTGTTTCTCAATTTTACATGTGTTAATAGTTCTTGGGCCATTGTAGTATTTCTTCTATCTTCTATTTGAATCTATAATCCCTTGGGGTTTTTTAAAATCTATTTATTTTTCTTGAAAAATCTTACAGAGAAAAGGAGAGGCAGAGAGAAAGGTCTTCTGTCTTTCCCAAGTGGCTACAACAGCCAGAGCTGAGCTGATGTGAAGCGAGGAGCCAGGAGCCTCTTCTGAGTCTCCATGCAGGTGCAGGGTCCCAAGGCTTTGGGCCATTCTGTGCTGTTTTCCCGAGCCACAAACAGGGAGCTGGATGGGAAGTGGAGCAGCTGGGACACAAACCAGTGTCTGTATGAGATCCCAGCATAAGTAAGGCTAGGATTTAGCCACGAGGCTATTGCACTTGGCCCAGGTTTTTTTGTTTTGTTTTGTTTTGTTTTGTTTGTTAAAGATTTGTGTATTTGGGGGCTGGTATTATGGCTCAGTGGATTAAGCTGCTACCAGAGATATTTGTATTACATCTTGGAGCACTAATTACTATCTCGGCTGTTCCACTTTCGATCCAGCTCCCTGCTATTGCATCTGGGAAAGCAGCAGAGGATGGCCCACGTTCCTGTGCCCCTGCACACATGCAGAAGACACAGATGGAATTCCTAGCTCCTGGCTTTGGCCTGACCCAGCTTTTGTTACAGCCATTTAGGGTGTGAGTGGAAGAGCTCTGTCTGTCTGTGTCTTTGTCTCTCTCTCTATCTCTCTCTCTCTTTGTAACTCTGCCTTCCAAATAAATAAGACATTTTTTAAGAAAAGAAATAGGGACTGACACCATGGTTGAATGGGCTAACTCCTGCTGTAGAGGTGCCTGCATCCCACATGGATGTCAGTTTATGTCCTGGCTGCTCCACTTCCCATCCAGCTCCCTGCTTGTGGCCTGGGAAAGCAGTCAAGGACGGCCCAAAGTCTTGGGACCCTGCAACTAGGTGGGAGACTTAGAGGAGGCTCCTGGCTTCTGACTTGAGATCAGCTCAGCTCCAGTTGTTGCAGCCATTTGAGTAATGAACTAGCAGATGGAAGATCTTTCTGTCTCTCCTTTTCCCTGGAAATCTGCGTATAAAGAATAGTAAACAAAGGAAAGCAGGAAGTATACAGAGATAGTGGATCCACATCAGCCCCAGCCATTTTCCTCAGTTGCTTCAAGCACAAGCTTTGTATACTCTGTGTTTATTCTCAAAAATGTCTGAACTAGTAGTTTCAAGTACTCAAGGTACTGGAGAGAACAAAATTAAGCACTTTCTGTATATTCTCCCACAGCCAAACTGGTGCAGTCTACCTGCTGGTTCAAAGCCAGACTACTACCTCTCACAGCTTCCAGGTTAAAACAGGAACCACCACACCTTCGCCTCCTGTCCCCAGCCATCAGCCTCAGGCTTTCTCGCTTTTTGTCCTCCATTTGCTAACTGTGTACTTCTGGGACTGGTCCTGGGGAAATAATCCAGAGATAAAAATCAAACCAATTCAACATCTTAATTCCTCAAGTACATTTCTCAGGTCATATTTTTCCACTTAAGTAACAACTCTAGGCTGGTAGGTTCTTCCCCATCTCAGTTACTGATTCCTGGAAGAAAAGAGTCTGATTGGCGAAGCATAAGTTACCTGGGAGAGGGCTTTAAAGCATCTGTGTACCCCAAACACCTGGTCTGGGGTGTGCATGAACCATGCTGCCTGCTCCCTCGAGTGCCTCCCTACTTCCTTTTTGTTCTCTAAGATAGTTTCTGTGACCACTGAACTGGTACACTGAAATGGTATCACAAAGGTGAGATAAGTACATAATAACTGAAAGGAGCCAGTCCCACAGCTCATTTTAGGAGAGCTGCTCTCCAGCCATGGATGGAAGCTTACTATTTTAGTCAACCTAAAAGCAGCTCCTGGCTTTGATCTTGCCTAGCCCTGGAAGTTGTAGCTTCCTTTTTCTCTCTATGTAATTCTCTCTTTCAAATTAAAAAAAAAAATTAATCCCTAAAAAATAAGAAAGAAGGAACTGGCATAGTGGCAGTTCCCAGGCCACTATGGACCTAAATTGGCACCCATATGGGATCCTGGCCCTTGCAAGGGGACAATTAGCCAGTTGAGCCATCACTACTCTACTTCTGATCCAGTTCCCTGCTAATGGCCTGGGGAAAAAAAAAAAAACAGTGGAGGCTGCCTCAAAGCCCTAGCTCCTGCACCCGTGTGGGAGACCCAGAAGAAACTATTGGCTCCCAGTTTCAGACCAGCTCAACTCTGGCTATTGTGGCCATTGGGGAGTAAACCAATGGATGGAAAAGTGTTTGTGTGTGTGTGTTGTCTCTCTTCCCCTTCTCTCTGTAACTCTTATTTTTAAGTAAAATAATCTTAAAAAAAAAGGAAGACTTAGAGTTGAATAATGCTGACAACATAGAATTTCTTAGAGTTGAAAGTATCAGCACCATGCCTTATAAAGTTGAATTAAAATTTTTTTGTTGAATTTTTCTTTCCAGTAATAAAAATTTTCATTCTACAGGTAAAATGAAAGGCCTGGCATTTATTCAAGATCCTGATGGCTACTGGATTGAAATTTTGAATCCTAACAAAATTGCTACTATTGTTTAGTGGTATGGGAATGGTCCTCAGTGATGTCAGTAAGATGGAGATAAGAAAAAAAACAACAGATTCAAGATGCTGCAGTGCCAGAGGCTTTGGGAACTGATGGATCATTGTCGCAATTTGAATTACTTTCAATTTTGTGTCCTTGGATATAGTCGTGACTTTGCTTTTTGGGTTAATTAGAACAAATCCCTTCAGAAGCTGCATTTGCCTTTTTCTGTAACCTGAATATTCTAAATACCACTTCTCTTTAAGTTTTCCTTTGAATCATTTATATGCTTAAAAAAAGAAACCCTTGGCCATGTATGTGCTGTAGTTATCATCTGGTGGTCTCAGTTCCTTAGAAGTGTTTTCATGATGGAAAATAAAGAACACTGAACCACAATGAAACTGTGTGTGTACTTCAAACAGTATGAAGTGTTTGCTTTACAAAGGAAAAGTTACCCCTGAGAGCGATACAGAGGCATGCTGACAAAGATACTGATACAAGAATGAGTTTCTTTTTATTGATAAAGTGCTTTCAGAAGTCAAGGACTGACCCCGTTTCTGTGGAAGTGGGGAGGAGGAAGGGAATGGCCAGCCACTACAACAGCCTTTATCTCACTTCAGACTCTCCAGTAGCACATGAGAAAGACAACAGGATAGATGCATAAAATAATTTAATAAACTATAAGTAGTATCAATAGGCCCTATTGTTTTTAGCACGTAGATTGTGCCTCAAAGTTAGCATCTCACAGGGCCTCCTCCACTAGTCTTCTCTTGTGAAGCCCTCCTTGACTTCAGCCTTCATGCTCCAGGCCCTTGGGGCTAAGGGACATGGTGAGGCCAAAGCAGTTAGTGTCCAGGGCAGCAGACTGCTCTGTGTTCCTGCACCAGGGTCGCTTATACAGCTTGCAGAGTCTCACTTGCCCTCGGTCTCTGCGATTCCAGGGCTCTTTTATGGTCACTTATATTCTGTGATCACCAGATATTAGCTTAGTGGTCTTCCCTGCTGTGATTGATATTTGATAGATTTCAGAAAATCAAAGTGACTTTGAAAATCTCTGGCCTGGACAATACAGATATCCAGTGTATGGTTGAAGTACCTTTGAATGTTCGGTAGACTTCAGTTGGAGACCTTAGAACAGGCCACACCAACGGCCCTTGTACTGCTCCTTTCCTTTTTTGACAGAATTAGCACATATAAACCATTGAAACAAACAGCAGTACTCAAAAATTGAAATAGATTTTAGTAAGACTATTTAATTTGCAAGCAACTGTCCAGTATGTACTTTGTTTAAAAACTGTCTCAGATCAGCATTGTAGTATAGCAGGTCAAGTTGACACCTGCAATGCCAGCATCTCATGGGTGCTTGTTCAAGTCCTGGCTGCTCTACTTTGAATCCAGTTCCCTGTTAATGCACCTGGGCAAGCAACAAGATAGCTGAAGTGCTAAAGCCCCTGCACTCACACAGGAGACAGGATGGAGCTCCTAGCTTTGACGTGGCCCAACACTAGACATTGCAGCCGTGTAGGGAGTGATCCAAAAGATGGAGGGTCTTCTCTCTGACTCTGCCTTTCAAATGCATAAAATAAATCTTAAAAATATTGTCCACAGGGAGTGCCAAGAAGATTTGAAAAGATTTGCAAGTTTATTCTGAACTGGGGACAGTTAAATTCTGTGCAACCTGCTCTGAAGCAGATTCTGAGGGCAGGGGGGTATGGAGGAAGAAGCAAGTACGAAATGGAGGATTGTAGCACAGAAAGTACAGAGAGGAAAGGCCAAATATACAGATGAGTCACTTAAGACTGATTTTACTTGTTGAGTACTAGAAGAGATGGAAGAATGGGTGGGCAGTGGGTTCACAGATGACCAGAACCCGAGTCCTCCCATCTTTCTGGTCTCATTCTCACATTTGTCTCCAGGTGTCACAAGTAGACCAACAATGTACAGTGAAAGGAAAAAAAAAAAAAACCTTCAATTCCTCATGGGCCTCTGATTAAAACTAAAATATCCCCAAAGCTTGTCAGCACCATTCCTAGCACATCTCAGCCAGAACTAGGTCGCTTCCTGTTTCTAATCACGGACAAATGTGGGAGATAAACCCGGGTCTCTGCCTGCTACATGATGGGTTAACCCATGGCCTGCCTGCCCATGACCTGAGGCACAGCTTCCAGCCGGGGTACACCTGTGACATGACTGGAGGGTCTAAAGGGATAGACGTGCCTTCCAGTCAGTTACAATGTCCTTTGTGTTGGGGGTGGGGGATGCTGGGACTGCCCCTCTGCATTTCCCTTTTTCTAGTCTATATAAGTTGTTTACACTGCCATCTCACCCACTGGTGGCCTCAGGGCCTGCTGGCAGTAATCACCCCAATAGGCAAAGGAGACTGGCCCCTTCTGACTTAGATGGACTATCTTTACCCAAGACCAGCTGCATAGGAATGGACCCTGGATCAAAATTGAGATTGGAAGAACAGAATTAGAAATGGGGGCTCCCTGGAGGGAGCCATAAACTGTGAGGCCTGCCTCCATGCTTGATTCCAGTTTCTTGATGATCCGCACTTGGGGACAGCAGGTTTGGGCTCAAGCAGCTGAGTCTCTGCTTCCCAACTGGGAGACATAAATTGAGTTCCAAGCTCACAGCTTGGGCCTTGTTGATCCCTAGCTGTTGTGAGCATTGGGGTTGGGAGGTGCTGTCCTGTAGATGGGAGCTCTCCATCTCTCTTCACCTCTCAAATATGTACATGCACATAAGAAAAATTTAAAAGAAATTTGCTATTGAGAGCCTTGTTTGCGCAGGGAGCTATCAGAAATCTTAAGACAAAGAACTTAGGTTTAACTGATTCTTTGCCATACCAGGCTTAGCAGACCCTTCTTATTACAACCTAGTAACATTTCTAATATACAGCACACCCACTAGCCTGAAGGAAAGTGCAGTGAGGAAGGAAAACTAATGGAGTATTGTTGGCACTGCTTAGCACCAGGATTCCGCTATAGTTTTACAGCTTTAAGTGCTGATAACGTGTTTCAGCAACTCAGAGAACTAGGGAACTATTGGGAGCGTTTTCCAAAATCCTGAATAAAAGAATAAGATTCTGTTATAGGATAGTTTTGTCCCTAATATATACCTAAAGTATATAAGTAAAGTAGAAATTCCAGCCCCGAATAGCAAAAAGCAAGCTTTGATTTCTTTTTGTAGAACTATTATTAGATTTACATGAATTTCGCTGATAGTACTAAAGCTTCTGTATACAAATGCCAAGCTTCTCCTTTTCCTCCAATGTAATGATTTTACAATTGGCATCATCAATGAGCCTATGTGAATTTGTTATTATTAGCTAGCATGCATAGGCTTTCAGGTTCTCCAGTTTGTACTTCCCTTTCCTAATAGCAGGACCACATTCAGGAAACCAGGCTAAATAAATGCCCTCTTCTGGTGTCTTCCAGCTCCTCTAGAGTCTGATTGTTCTTCAGACTTTTCCTTGTTCTTGACAATTGTTGACAGTTTTGAGGCATCCTGGTTTGAGGTTTTGTAGATTGTTTCTCATTGTGGATTTTCTGAGAGAGAGAGAGAGTGTGTGTGTGTGTGTGTGTGTGTGTGTGTGTGTGTGCACGCGTGTGATGATCAACTGAAGTTATGGGTTTTTAAGAGGAAAGTCAGAGTGCCCGTCTAATTGCGTCATAGCAAGTGTGCCCGCTGTCAGCAGCTGCATCCCCCATGCGCGGACCCTGATCTCCTGTCTGAGGTAGTATTGTCCCATTTTCCCCCACTAACATGATTCTCTGCCCACTCCTCTCACACTGAACTCCTTGAAAGGAAATTGTTTTATGAAGCCACAGTTGATGGGGGGGCCCTATCCCACCTCCTTGGGTGGAAGAGTGTAGGCTTGCTTCCAGAGTGGACACTCCGTGGGAGTTCCTAACATTGTGCAGACCTGACAGGATTCTAACAGCTCTGCTCCTCTGTAAAACCCAATGAATAACGCCCACAAGTTTTCCAAACAACCCCTAGAGGTCAGTACTGCCCTGTTGAGAACCGCCGGTCCACACTTTCCAATCCTAGTTTCTTGAAAGTGGAGTGTGAATGTATACACCTCCTAAGAAATCTGAGCACAGAATCTGCAGCTCTGCACCCTCCTTACTGATGAGATGCTCAGCCTCAACTCAGCAGCCATTTGCAGTAACTGTTCACCTTTGAGAGGCCTTCAAAGCATTCAACGTCACATGGCCTCCTATTGTTTGATGGAAGGTTTTATTAGAGTCTATAATATAAGTACAAGGATAACTGGATTTGATTTGACAAGTAAACACATCTGAGAAAACAGAGCTAGGTACTCAGCCTGAAAGGAAACGGTGAAGTAAATCAATCCAATCATCAGCAAGTGTAACTTGGTCAAAAGAATGCCTGCTGCAAACACACTGATGTTAGTATTATCAATAGTAGCCAAACTTTAGAAGATTTCATTGCCAGTAGCTAGAACTGCTGTATTTGTAATTAGATAAACACCTTTATAGATTTCATGCAAACTACATACACATGAATACAATGCTGGCATCCTTTATGAGCAGCAGTTCGAGTACTGATTACTGCTCTTTCCATCCGGCTCCCACATGATGCTCCTGGGAAAGCAGCAGAGGATGGCCCAAGTACTTGGGGGCTCTGAATCCAGTGGGACATCCAGATGGAGTTTCAGACTTCTTACTTTGGCCCTCCTTTGTCATTCCAGCTATTTAGGGAGTAAACCAGCTGATGGAAGATCTAATTTTGCATTTCAAATAAATAAGTCTTGACACTTTTTTAATTTAAAAAAAAAGAGCTAAAAACTTTAAAAATGTCAATATTCTTTATTTATTTTAAAAGATTTATTTCTTTGAAAGGCAGAGTTGGAGAAGAGAGAAAGAAAGGAGGGGAAGAGAGATTTTCCACCAGCCAACTCACTCCCCAAATGGCTGAAAAGCCAAGGTGGGGGCCAGGCTGAAGCCAGGAACCTAACTCCATTTGGATCTCCTACATGGATTCAGGGGCCAAAATAGTTGGGCCATCTTCCACTGCTTTCCAAGGTTCATTAGTAGTTCGCTGAATCAGAAGTGGGGCAATCAGGACTTGAATCAGCTCCTATATGGGATACTGGCATTGCAGATGGTGGGCTTAACTTATTGAACCACAACACTAGCCCCAGTATCCTTTTATGTATTAGTTTGTAATATTTTGAGAATAGAAAATAATCATATATTTTAGTTTTAAGATTATGTACAATTTTACCAACTGTAAGCAACTGCCTAGCTAGCCATGTCCTGTTACTCTGCTGGGAGAAAAGCAACCAGTAGCTGGTGCACATTCTGGGCCTGGTGAATGTCAGAATGGACTGCAGAAACCACCAGTATACAATAGAACTGGATCTGGGGGCTGAATCTGTAGGGGAGTTAGGGACTCGCCTCTGTGGGACTGTAGTACCCACAGTTTTACATGGGGAGCTGGTGGGTAGTGACAAGAGGAGCCAGGCTGGACCACAGAACCCACCTGACAGGAACCCACCTGACACTTGCAGGAGCCTGGCCTGGGAGGAGGCCAAACTGGGCCAGGTTGTAGCACCTGCAAGCATATACAAATTCCAGGACCGAGGAGGCCATGGCAAGCAGGGCCATGACATCAGCCACCACACATGAGATCCTGGGCTTGGTAAGGGAACTCTTCTGCTGGTGAGCGTAAGAGTCAGGACTGGTGGCAGACTGGGCTGGGCAAGACAGCAGTACCTATTGGCATGTGTGTGTGCTGGGTCTGGAGATGTGTGTGCATGAGAGCCAGATGGGATTGGGATGAACAGGTCTAGGCTACAGCACATGCTGGCACACTCAAAAAGCTAGGGTTGGGGGCAGGTCTGGTGGGGGTTATTGGGAGTCACTCCAACTGGGCCACATCACTTGCTGGTGTTCAGGAAGACTGCACCTGTGGCAGGCTGGGCTGGGCTGGGTTAGGCTGCAGCACCTATCAGTTGGTGTGAAATAGGGATGGGGGTGGAACTGACGAGGCTACATCCACTGGCATGTGCATTGGTTGGTGCATTCAGCTGAATCTGATCTTGCACTGGCTGGCAAACACAAGAGTCAAAACTGAGGTCACTCAGGCAAGGTTTCTTGGGGGACTCCCCAACTAGATCGCTGGACTCAAGCCCCGGAACACAGGGAAAAATCACAATATATGTGGTCTGCCCTTGGAGTACATATATTGGGACTGGGCTCCCTCAGGTGCTGATGCCTGTGCAATGGACAGCATGCCCAGATGCACAGGGGGAGCATGCGAGCTGGCTCGTCCAGACAGGTAGAGGATGTTGAGTGTCTCATCAGAGGATGCAAAGCAGAACATGTTGAACCACTCTCCTGGCCAACCTGCAGCATGTTCCTGGGCTTGTGGCTGCACTAGGGTGGACCTGGTCAGCCAGCAGACCTTGGAAATATTTTCTCAACATTGCTGCAACTAAGCTGATGATGTCCCAGAACTCTCAAAGCACTCAAGTAAACACTCGAACACTCTTCCCCACATCAGGGTCTCTAAGGCGTCATCAAATGACTGTCCTCCTATCCTGGTGCTGGTGCAACTGGACAGCAAGGAGTGTCCCCCCGTTTCCTTCCCTTCTCTGCCTGTGGACATGGGAGAAAAGTTGAAACATTTTTCCCACCTACCTTACTCCACACCTTGGGCCTATCCACTCTAATCGGAAACCCACTTGGGAGTGCATCCTTTACAACTATGCAAACAATGTTAAAAAACAAAAATACCTGACTAATATCAAGGACAAATTTGATAGATGAAGAGCCTGAAAAGAAAAATGTGCTTTTCCTCAAACAATTATGTACAATTTGTTGCTTGCAATATTTTTTTTGTGGGCCCGGCGCGGTGGCGCAAGTGGTTAAGGTCCTCGCCTTGCATGCCCGGGATCCCATATGGGCGCTGGTTCTAATCCCGGCAACCCCGCTTCCTTCCAGCTCCCTGCCTATGGCCCGGGAAAGCAGTCGAGGACGGCCCAAAACTTTGGGACCCTGCACTCGTGTGGGAGACCCGGAAGAGTCTCCTGGCTTCGGATCGGCATAGCATCGGCCGTTGCGCTCACTTGGGGAGTGAATCATCAGACAGAAGATCTTCCTCTCTGTCCCTCCTCTCTGTGTATCCATCCAGCTTTCCAATAAAAATAAAATAAATCTTAAAAAAAAACAAAACAATGTATTTTTTTGTAATACTAAAGTAAAGCCACCAAAATCAGGAAATAGTTACCTGTTTGAACATGCTTGAACTATTGTCAAAGAACATTTAAAGATACTGAGAAATGTTCACGAAATAATAAGTGAAAAATGCAGGGTGCCAATTTACGTACATAATGCTCTTGGATTTTTTGTTGTTGTTCTCGTTTGTTTTATTTTTAAAAGAAACACATAGGGACTGGCGCCCTGGAGTAGTAGGGTAGGCTGGTTTGTGTCCTGGCTGCTCCATTTCTGATCCAGCTCCCTGCTTGTGGCCTGGGAAAGCAGAGGAGGCCCAGTTCCTGGTACCTTGCATCTACTTGGAGACCCAGAAGAAGCTCCTGGCTCCTGGCTTCTGATCAGCTCAGCCAGCTTTGGCTCTTGTAGCCATGTGAGGGTGAAGCAGATGATGAAATATCTTTCTCTCTCTGTCTCTCTTTTCTGTAACTGTCTTTCAAGTTAAAAATGAAATAAGTCTTATAATAAAAAAGATGCAGGCATCCTAAGGGACATACTAAATAACCCATCCCACACCAACTCCTTTTCAAAGTGACTAGTATCAGCAGAGAAACACAACTCCAGACATACATACTGTTTTCTCCCATGGTGATAAAAAAAAAAAAAGTCAAGCATCTCATGATGTGTGGTCATGAATGCAAAAAAACTTACATAATCCACAAACGAGTAGAAGCCTTTACGGTAATTGCGCCCAGTTTAACACCGCCACTTTTGAAGCATCAGAAACTGAATCACAGCAAATCCAGATCTTTCTGGCGCAGGTTCCCTCCTGCCTAGACTGTTGGAGGACTGTGAGCCCCTCACCTCCCGTAGGTGAGAGATTCTATTGGCATTTGCTAAAATGTCAAGTACCCCATTTGGTCCTTTGTTGTAAATCTGTGCAGCTTGCGGCTGGCCATCATTCATTCTTATTGAAGTTGCTGCAGAAACAGCTCCTTCCTTCCTCCTTCATCGCGCTGCTTTTGTGCTGCCCCGGCCTACGATGTCTCCACAGCGTCCACTTGGGAAGCCCTGAGTCATTCCATTGCCCTGATGGGGCGGGAAGCCATAGGAAGTTAAATCCAGGCACTTTACAAAAGGTCCTATCTAGCAGACAC
Organism: Ochotona curzoniae; assembly: GCF_017591425.1. Classification (NCBI taxonomy): domain Eukaryota; kingdom Metazoa; phylum Chordata; class Mammalia; order Lagomorpha; family Ochotonidae; genus Ochotona; species Ochotona curzoniae. Next base: position 4,451,684 of record NW_024466004.1, on the reverse strand, counting down.
CTCCCAGTGCCAGCTCTTCTGTGGGTTCATGCCTGTTGCCAAGGGTTATCTTGGGGAACCAAATATAAGCTCTCTCTCTTTTTCAGCCCCCTAACACTGCTTCTCAGGCCTCTGTGATTCCTTAACTCACTGGGTGTACGGAAAGTAGGGGCCTCTGCACTGCAGGTAGGAGCTCTCCGCCTTGTCTCCCCTCCCCACAACACAAAGTAGCAGAGTTCTAACTTTTGAAAGTCAAAAGCATTTTTTTTTCCTTTGTAACATCTCTGGGCTCATGGTCTAGCTGCCTCAAGGAGTCACAGCTTACAAAGAGATGCAGGGAGGAAAATTAATATTTTAAAACATCATGTCATGTGCATAATAAGATGAAAAGATTTAGTGGCGTGTGCACGGCATGACTGGGAGCACACAATCATATTAAATAGTCTTGCAGAACAAGAAAGCTCAAGTTATGAGACTTGGGAGCCTGTACTGAGAGCAATTATGACCGGTGGAGGTAAACCGCCTAAAACAAGTGGAGCACAGCAGCAAAACAAAATATCCACAAGGGTAAAATACGCTTCAAAACAATACCAAGCACCTTATTTGGGACTGTTCGCGGTAAGCTATAGCACCTGAAGGGCTCGTTGGAGGCGTTTAGATGGTTCTTCTTGCTTACCGTCAGCGTCACCTGGAGGGGTTGCCGGCGTGCTGGCGTCTTGGCCCACTCCGATTGGGTGAGTCTGGAGCGGGTTTTACATAGCGCTTTTCTAACCCGTTCCCAGGTGACTCCGTGGCGGCTGGTCTCAGAGCGCAGTCTGAGAACTGTGACAACATTCCCCATTGATAGTGAGACTTATTTCCACACCGTCACCCCAAAGTCCCCACCCTAGTACCTGGCCATTCAGCGGCCGGTCGTGGTATATGTGCAGCCCCACCCACGACGATGAATACATGTGCTCTGGTTGGTTGGTGCGTACCCCCTTCCTAAACATGGCATGATTGCGATATCTGCTTCCCACAGCCTCTATTCATTTCTTTAAAGTTTGAAAACACACCCCTCCCAGACCACCTCCGTTTCCTGTTTGTTCTTCTCTACATCCCCTAATGGGAATCCTGTCTCATTAGGAACATTCTGTCACATTCTTCAACATTAAGTTCCACCTTCTTTTCTTGCTCGATAAAATGTTCAGAGTCTGCTTGCAAAATCTATGCGAATATGGTGCCTGCAAACAGACTGAAGATGAGAGAATGAGGCGTTAATAAGTGCAGTTAGCAAGATTGCTGAATGTATACTGAAAATGTGAAAATTGATTGCTTTCTAAACAGCTAGAAATTTGAAAGATTTTAAATGATTTCACTGGCAAAGCATATAAAACATGAAATGCTGGAGGAATAAATCTAACAAGATATGCAAGACCTCTATAAACTTTAAACCTATAAAACTTTAACAATGGAAAATAAAAGCTGAAACAAGTGGAGAGATATGCCATGTTGACAAATGGGAAGACAGTAACAAGAGGTCCATTCTCCTCAGATTGACCAGTAAAATCAATGAAAATCTAACCAAACTCATGGGAGGATTTTTTTTTTTTTGGTGGAAATTAACAAGCTGGTTCTAAAATGTAGGTGGAAATGCAGAAAGCCGAAGCAGCAAAAAAGTGATGATCGAGCAAAACTGAATAAATTTCTCTGCTCGATATCGAGACTTACTAGAACGCTACTATAATTAAAGCAAGGTGATATTGGTGCACAGACAGAGATTAAACAGATAGGCTGGAAAGTCCAGAGACAGATCCTCATGTAATGAATATTTGATTTATGACAATGGCAGCACTGCAAAGAAATGAGAAACAGACAGTAATGACGGCAGCTGCCCAGTAAGCGCACCCCAGATGGGGCGTTCACATGCACCTGCTTTTTAGGAACAAGCCCTGGAAGGGAGAGGAGGAAGCACAGCTAGGCAGAAGCAAGACAGGTGCCACAAAGATCTCAGCTGGTCCCAGCGGCCGTGCTGAGAGAGCATAGAATGAGACAGAGGGCAGCTTCGTATGGCTGTGTTGAGCAGTCGTGGGGTGTAAGCAGTCAGTCACAGGGAGTTGGGGAGCCTCACCATGGTGAGGCAGCGCTCATCCACCAGGCTGAATTCCTAGGAGAGACTCGATGATGGGGTATCTATCAGCAGGCAACACTTGGAGCAGTTGGTAAAGGAATTGTCTCGGTGCTGAAACTGGGATATGGTAAGCGCACCGTGGCAAACAACATAGTTAGTGTATCTCTTGCAGCACCGGAATCGCCTGCTTTATGTAGTAAAAGTGCAATGCCATCTGGGAGGCATTGCTCTAGGAGCCTGATAGCTCTGTTTTTCTAGAGAAGCCTACTGTAGGAGCAAGGTTATTTGGAATTAATGACTGGCCCTCCTGCAGCTGATTGGGTGATCACCACTGACACCTGTCATCTCCCTTCTCTGCCATTTGAGATGTGCTTTGCACTTGGTGAGTACCTTGCTAATCTACATCACTCACTTGGTGGTGTCACCAAGCGCCTTCATCATCATGTCCAGAGATGGCCTGTCAGGATGGCTGTCCTTGTTCAGCAAGCAGTTAAGCCCTCTCCCCTAACCCCTAGTTAGGATACCTGAATCTTAGGGGCCAGCGCCATAGCACAGCAAGTTAAGCTGCCAGCTGAGTGCTGGAATCCAATATTAGCACAATATATTCTGATACAGCTCTCTTAATGCACCTAGGAAAGCAACAGCAAAAGGCCCAACTGCTCGGGCACTTGTACCCACATGGGAAATCTGAATGAAGTTACTGGCTTCTGGCTCCTGCCTTCACCTGACCTGGTGACCATGTTGGGAGTGAACAAGCAGATGGAAGACAGATGGGGGCAGCAAGGGCAACTCAGGTGGTTGGGTCCCTGCCACACCTATGGGAAACCTGGATTGAGTTCATGGCTCCTGGCTTTGGCTCTGACCCAGTCTCAGCTGATACAGGCATTTGGGCAGTGAGCTAGTGAATGGGAGCTCTTGTCTTCCTACCTCTCAAATAAATAAATTTGGGAGAATAAGTTCATGAGATTCATATTATGTTGTTGGTAAACAGTGTTCCCTCTTTCCAATGCAAGCAGAGCCACAGCTGCACAACACCCCCCACAAATGCATCCGGGCGCAGTGTGGGCAGAGGGCTGGTCATCATTCTACCCCTTCATTTCTAAACTCATGTTAGCAAGAGAGTTCGAGAAGCTCGTGGAAAATTGAATTAAAAACTAAGTTGGTATTGGTGCAAAAAAAAAAAACACTTTGGATCATGCATAGTTCTTTATTTTATTTATTCATTTTTAAAAGATTCATTTATTTATTGGAAAGTCAGATATACAGAGAGGAGGAAAGACAGAGAGGAAGATCTTCCGTCCGATGATTCACTCCCCAGGTGAGCGCAACAGCCGATGCTATGCCAACCCAAAGCCAGGATCCAGGAACTTCTTCCAGGCATTCCACAGGGGTGCAGGGTCCCAAGGCTTTGGGCCATCCTCCACTGCTTTCCCAGGCCACAAGCAGGAAGCTGGAAGGGAAGCGGGGCTGCTGGGATTAGAACCGTGCCCATATGAAATCCCGGGCGCATTCAGGGCGAGGACTTCAGCCACTAGGCCATGCTGCTGGGCCCCATAGTTCTTTTTATCTTTGCTTTTTAAGATTATTTATTTGAGGGCCCGGCGGCGTGGCCTAGCAGCTTATGTCCCCGCCTTGAACGCACCAGAATCCCATATGGGCTCCGGTTCTAATCCCAGCAGCCCCGCTTCCCTTCCAGCTTCCTGCTTGTGGCCTGGGAAAGCAGTTGAGGACGGCCCAAAGCTTTGGGACCCTGCACCCATGTGGGATACCCGGAGGAAGAAGTTCCTAGCTCCTGGCTTTGGGTCGGCATAGCATCGGCCATTGCGCTCACTTGGGGAGTGAATCATCGGACGGAAGATCTTCCTCTCTGTCTCTCCTCCTCTCTGTATATCTGATTTTCCATTAAATAAATAGATCTTTTTTTAAAAAAAATTATTTATTTGAAAGGCAGAGTTAGAGAGGGAGAGACAAAAAGAGACCTTCCATCTGTTTATTCAGTCCCTAAATAGCTATAATTGTAACATTCATGAGCTACACTGAATTGTTAGTTTAAAAATTAGCCTGGTATGGGGCTGGTATGGTAGCACAGCCAACTAAAAGCACTGGCATCCCATATGGGCATCAGTTCATGTCTGGGCTGCTCCACTTCTGATCCAGCTCCCTAACATGGTCTGGGAAAGCAGTGGAGGATGGTTCAAAGTTTTGGGGACCCTGCACCCATGTGGGAGGCCCCAGAAAGCTTCTGGCTCCCAGCTTTGCACCTTCCCAATTTTGGCCATTCAAATATCTGTGGAGTGAATCAGTGGATGGAAGATCTCTCTCCCTCCTCTCTCTCTCTCTCTCTCTCTCCTCTCTACAAAATGTTTCAAATAAGTCATTTTTAAAAATTAGCTTAGTATAGATTTTAAATCATGCCTGCAGTTACCTTAGCAGGGCCAGACTAAATATTTTGGCCAACAAACAAGACATTCCACACCCTACACTCTTGGACCACCCATGTGACTGAGGCTCTGTGATCAGGAAAAACGAACACAGACTCAGAATATATGTTGATCATAGGCAAGATGAGTTACTACACCTAAGCAGGGGAAGGGTTCTGGGAAATTAACTTGCCACCATGGCTTTCTCAAGGCATGGTCTCCTCTCAAGGACTCAGCCTCAGTCCACACTGCTGGCAGTTGGTGGAGCTGAGTGGTAGTAGCTCTATCAGCAAAGGGAGCTGTTGGAGCCATGCATAGCTTTCATGGCTGCCTCTGGGACCCATGCATTCTGTTGTCCACCACCATGCTATCAGTGGTGGCTAATGACACAGCATAGCTGATAGAGAAACTGAGCAAGCTCCTGCCTGGATGTGTGGTACCTTTTCTGCTGTGGATGCTCTCTGGTAGTGCATGATATGAAAGCCCTCAAACTTCATGTTCTTCATCACCTTCATCATAGATCCTTCTTTCCTGGCTCACCTTGACCCTGATCATCCAACCTTTCTCATTTCAGCCTCTGATCATTCCAGCAGGTTTAAGCGACAGCTCCTGGTTGTATGTACTTTGACTTGATGGCATTCCTTTTACCACACCCTACTAAGTCTATCCCTTAGAATCATGTCCCATTGTGTTCACTTTAGGGCCACTCATTGAAGTGGCAACGCCAGCCCATTTCAATTTGCATCCATAAACTAAGATATCCCACCCATGAACTAATTTCATCCTCTTTTCTTCTGGCATCTGCTGGGCATAAACCATCACTCTGTTGGCCACAGGTAAGATCTGAGAAAGAAGCCTTAAATGACTGTATTGGATACCCTAAAAGTTAAATTTGCCTGCTCATAGAGCTTACGAGGTAACCCGAATGTTCTATTATCATTAGGATGACTTATTGCTAGGTCCACTGGGTAGTAGGGCTTCATAGGTCTGGCCAAACTTAACTCCAAATAGGCAGTTTGGGCCACATGGTTTCTCTGGGTGCAGGTGCACCCTGTCTACTGGGACTCAGGAGCACTGTGGAAATTTCTGGTTTTGTCTTGCATTGGGACATAATGTTCTGCTGCAAATGACATGACCTGACCCCAGAATGCCAGAGCACCACACTATGATTCTCCTAGGGCTGGTTATAAATCCCACATGACATTTTTTTCCCACAGTGTTAAAAGGAAAAATTCTTAGATCAATTATTCTTAGGAAAGTTGGTTTAAGCAAAACAAAACAAAAACAATCCCATGATGTCACGTAGCTTCCAGAAGCAAAGCAGATTCTGGGAACCCCAGTCAGGAACAGAATCAACCAGAGGCGTGAATCAAAAGCAGGATCAATCGGCAGACATGAATGAAAAAATAGAGGTGAGACACAGAAAACAACATGAATTGGTTACAGCCTAGTCCATTGGCCAGTCAACTGGTTTACAGTTTAACTTGTGAATTGCTTGTAGCCTAATCAAGCAACTGGTTTCAGGAGCTCTGCAACCAAACCAAGCCAGTTCCTGAGATTAAAGTCTAAGCTCTATATTGGTGTGGATTGTCCAGCTCAGTGCAGGTGCTCAGGTCAAATTCATGGCCTTAACAGCATCTACCCAAACGAGGTCTGCTGGAGGCTGTCAGGCTGGTGCTTGTGTCTGCTTCATGATCCCTTGCTGCTTTGGGCTCCGCTCAGCTGGCAACCTTCTGTGGCCCTCCATCAGTGAGTGCAGGACTGCCAAGCAGGAACTCTGCTGCCTCATGCTCCAAAGAGGTTTTTCCAGATGCTGTACTTCCTTTATCCTCCTAGGCCCCAGGTTCCTCAAAATGTCTCTAAGGTGTTGGGCCTCTGGATCTCTGCATAGTTCATCCTTATAGGTTTGAATTTGACGTGTCTTACTAAGACCTCTAACATATTTGCTGTCTCTTGCTCAAGCTGTGCAAATTTATAATAATAGCAATATAGTAGACCAGTGCGATGTCTTACATCATGCCCAACAAATCCAGGTTACTTGACACTGTGACACAGCATGGAAGAATTACCACACCCTTGGAACAGGAGAGTAATGGACTGTGTTGTCCATCCCATTGTTACAGGGAAGATGCCTACAACCCTTATTGGAGTGGCTGTGTGTGTGTGTGTGTGTGTGTGTGTGTGTGTGTGTGTGTGTGTGTGTGTGTTTGTGTGCAGGGAGGCAGCAGGTACTTATTTTTATTCCAGGCCCTTATTATGCACAAAGACAAGCATTCTTAGTGCTGACACAAATAAGGAACACAACATGATTAAGTTTATTTAAAAGGTGAGGAAATGGACACATACACTCACACATGAGCATGGGTTGACTCACACATAGAAATCACCTTCCATAAGGGAGGACTGAGCCAAATTTGCCCAAAAGGAAAAGAAATAGGGGAGCAGAGATGGAGTGCCTGGCTCACCTCCAGTCATGGCCTGCATCCAGAAAGTCCCACCCCCCCTCAGCTCCTCCCCCGCTCAGTTCCCCCCCTCAGCTCCCCCCCCCGCCCTCCCGCATCGCTTCTCGGCCTTTGGGCTAGTATCAAGTGCGGAAAGCTCTCCCCAGTTGCTGGCCTCACTTATAAGGTAAGGCACAGGTGCCTCTAGAGGTGTGAAGCCACATGGGACCTTTACAGTATCTTAATCAAGTCCATGGGCAGATCAGTATTCCTGTTTTCATGATGCCTTCCCTTCCGGGTCCAGGTTAAAGCCAATGCATCTTGGAAAAGGGTGAATTTTTTTTTAAAGGATTTATTTAAATGGGCCCAATGAGGTAGACTAGTGGCTAAAGTCCTTGCCTTGAACACACCAAGATCCCATATGAGCACCAGTTTGTGTTCCCGTGTTCCTGCTTCCTTCCTGCTCCCTGCTTGTGGCCTGGGAAAGCAGTCGAGGATGGCCCAAAGCCTTGGGACCCTGCACCCGTGTGTGAGGCCTGAAAGAAACTCCCGGCTCTTGGCTTCGGATCAGCTCAGCTCTGGCCGTTGCATCCACTTGGAGAGTGAATCAGTGGACAGAAGGTCTTCCTCTCTGTATATCTGACTTTCCAATGAAAATAAACAAGTCTTTTTAAAAAATTTATTTAAATATTTGAAAGCCAAAGATAGACAAATCTCTATCTCTATCTATATATCTCTCTGTATCTATATCCTTGGTTGACTGGATCACTCTTCAAATGGCCACAATGGCTGCAGCTAAGCTGATCTGAAGCCAGAAGCCAGGAACTTCTGGAAGGTCTGGTGTGTGGGTATAAGGGCCCAGGGACTTGAACCATCCTCAGCTGCTTTCCCAGGTCATAAGCAGAGCGCTGGAAGGGAAGTGGAGCAGCTGGGGCACAGACTGGTGACCATGAGGGATGTCAGCACTTGCAGGTGGAGGATTAGCTTGTTCAGTCACTGCACTGGCCTCAATATTGTCTTTAAAAAGTCCCTATATTGGGTTTGAGGAATGCTTGGGTCTGAAGGAGATGCAGGGATGGCTGGAGAAAGCAGAAGATTTCAATTGCAGAAAGGCCCGCACGGTGGAGGTGGAGGTAAGCTTGTAGCCACTCAGACAGTGGGCGAGCAGGCTGGAGTTTCAATGTGAGGGGCTGCGGGCTTGTTTATGCTGCTTGTTGGTGGGGGTGGGACATGCTGGCATGGTGATGTGGGCTTGCATGTGCAGAACTCTCTTTTGGCAGCTGTTAATCAAAATCAATGGTTTACAGTGCATGGTTCTGTCAGATGGCTATGTCCCAGGAGATGTCCAAGTTGATGCCACCATGACAGGATGTCAGGTTTCTGGAATGTGCATGTAGATTTGGAATGTGCTATGTGTGTGTCTCCACAGCATAGTAAGCCTTCATGCCATCGAGCCATTACATGCTGTAAAGCTTTTTTTTTTTTAATGAAATGAAACAGAAATGATATGTAAGTCAGGCAGCTCTCAGGTCCAAGAAAGTCTGGAGGACTTTAGCCAATGATCTGATTGGACATGGCTTATTGAAACACAGAGGGGAGACATAGAAGACAATTACAGCTTGGCTCACCAACCTTCCACCTAAACTGGTTAACTGGCTAGGACTTCTGTAACACACCCAAGCTCAGTGGTGATCATTGTTAACCACTGTGTTGCTTTGATCTCTTCAGTTCAGTTCAGTTCAGATGTCCAGTTCAAATCTTTGTCTTCCTCTGGATGTTTGTTGTGGCCTCTTGGGAATACAAGCATGCTTTGGGTTGTCTGCAGAAGAATGCCACCAATGAAACAAAAAGTTGTGTGTTAATAATACCTATGTCCTTTAGCGCTTTGAGGTGGGCCCTCATCTCAGTTGTTCCTCCCAGAGGGAGACCTTGATTTCTATTTCCTGCCTTGGTCAGGATAGGGAGGGGAGTTTCAGAGGTAATTCACCAGGATAACTCTTACACCCCACAGGTGGTTGTCCTGGCAAGCAGAGAGCATGTCAGCTCCGGTTACAGGGAGTTGAGGGGTACTCACCAGCTGTACACATGAGCTGATGCTAGACCCGCATTCTATTTGCTACCTGTCTCCCCTGGCCCCCATCTCCCAACTTAAACAGGAGTCCATGATGATGCTTTGGGTCCTAAGAATCAGTGGCAATCTGAACCTATGTCCAACATTCTTCAGAAATGCTGGCAGCCCACTTTCACTGGTATCCAGGCAACTGAGGAAATGATTGTAGTTTCTCCGGGGGGAAGAGTTGGAGGAAACTCTGACTGGTATGCTTGCTGTGATGTGGCAAGGTCATTTCATCTTGTAACCTAGCTTCTCATTCAGCAAGTGGATTTTGGGACTGAAAACATTCATATCTGGAAATTGGGCAAGAAATTGTAATTAAAAGAAAGAAGGCATATATTGGGGTGGGGGGAAGGGAGCTGCCGTGGCATAGCAAACTAACTCTGCCTGGTGGGCTAGCATTTCTTATGGGTGCCAATCTTAGTCCCAGCTGCTCTGTTTACAATCCATTTCCCTGCTTATGGCCTGGGAAAGCAGCAGGGGATAGCCTATGTTCTCAGTCTCGGCACCTATGTGCCAAGAGATTCAGAAGACGCTTCTGGTTACTGGCTTTGGATTGGCTCAGCTATGGCACTTGTTGCCATTTAGGGATTGAAGTGGCAGAAGGAAGAACTCTCTGTGTCTCTCCTTTTCTCTGTAAAATCTGCCTTTCAAATAAGTAGTCTTTTCAATCTTTTTTTAATTGACATATAAAATTGTGCATATTTACCATGTAGATATCCTTATCTGTTCAAACATTTAACGTTTCTGTACAGGGAAAGCAGCTAAAATCCTCTCTTCTGGTTATCGCTAGCCATTCTGGGTTTCTTTTGACTGTATACACTGAGCAATCCTTGAGCTGGTTGCTCATCTATTTTACCCCCAGGGAACCTATGTTCTATTAACTTTCTCCCTTGGCTTGCTCCAGATGACCCTCCCCTGTCACCAACAGCACCCTGACCTGATGGCTCGTTAGGATAATTGCAGTCACCTTCTTGCTGAAGGTTAAGTGTCTGGCCTCTATTACTTTGGGACCTTTCGTCCCCATTTCTATTAGGCTGCTCAGTTCCCTAATGGCATCTCCTCCCATCAGCTGTCTGGAGAACAGAGCCACCAGTGGGTTCTCCGTGATGCCTGTGTCCTCATCATTGGTGCTCTGCTTACTGCCTTGGGAAATGAAATGCCTTTCAGGAATTCCCATGGAACACAGTCAGTTGGTGGGCTTTCTAGTCATCCCCAGGCTATGCCTATGTCTCCAAATAGCCAGTTATGGATCAAATTGGGAGAAGGGACGACGGGGAAGAACCCTAAGAAGTTGGGTTCCTGACCTGGTTATGCTTTGTGCAAATGCAGCCAGCTGTGTGATTGTTGGTGCATTTTACTGCATGTCAGGCGTGTTTTTTTAACTTTTTTTTTTTTTAGCTGTAAACTACCAGAAATGGAAGAAGGAATTCTTGGTATGTTATAATATATTCTCCCAGGTTGTACACTTCTTTATTACAGAGTATGATTGACCACACAATAAAGAACACTCAGCTCTTTCAAAAAACATGTATGAGACTGTGTTATATAGCAAGGGAGCAAATAAAATGGCCTTAGAGAGCTTCTCCCTTTGCTCTCCTGAAACTACGTACTACGTACTTCATTCAAAACTCATCCCTACCTTCTCAACTGTTCTTTCTACTGCTCCCTGTCCTCCCTTTGAAAACAGAAGAGATGCAGAGTACAGAAGATAAGGAGTTGATTCAAGGTGGAAGACCAGGGTTCAAACCCAGGGCTGTCAATGAATGTAGGATCAATCTGTGGGAGATATCATCTCTTAGCAGCGGAATCAAGGCAGAGATATTCACAATTGCGTCTCTCACAGGGCTGTTGGTAGTGTTAAGGGAGAAACGGAGTGGGAGCTGTCTTGCAGACTGTGCCATAGGAACATCAGGGCCCCCAAGACCCTGTCCTTAGCACTACCAACCTTTTCCTTTCTGTACAGTCTTTTCCTGCTTGGGGAACATCATCTACTTTCATGGATTCCGTTGTCATGTCTTTGAAAATGATTTAAATAATAAAAGGATGGAAGCTGTAACCGGGAGCAAAGCTAAAAACATTATTAATGAACAATTCTGATTGACCTCAGTGCCAGCTCTCCAAAATTTATTTGAAGTTAGAGAGAGGGGGAAAAATAGAAAGAGTGAGTGCACTTCTCTCTACTGGTTCACTCCTCAAATGGCTGCATTTGCCAAGCATGGACCAGAAGTTGTTATCGGGTCTCCCATATGGGTGGCAGGAGCCTAAAAAATGGACCATCTTTGGTTGCTTTTCCAAGGCTATTAGCAGAGAATTGGATCAGAAGTAGAGCAGCCAAGACTCGAACCGGTACTCATTTGAGATGCAGGCAATGCAGGCAGTGGCTTTACTCACTGTGACACAATGCCTGCCCCAATGTAGTAAATTTTCACTTAGTTTCTACTGTGTGCTGGCTGGCATTGCTGGGGACACAGCAGTGGCTACATCAAAGTCCTAAATTTACAGATGTTATATTCTAGTGGAGAGGACAATACACAAGTGAATTGCGTGTGTGAGTGAATTACACACGAATGTATGGAATGCTCGTAGAGTTACTATTATGTAGAGATTGGCCAGAGAAGAACTCTTTGGCAAGTGATATGAAAGTGAACTCAGAAGTCATGTGATTGAATATCCTGGAGCAGTGCATTCTGGGAGAGGGAACAACAAAGAAGCCCAAGGGACTGCAGTAGAATGATGAGAGTCGTGGCCACCAAGGAGGCCAGCAGGCAGGACCGGGGCAGAGCATGTGTGTGTTTGGAGTGGGCTGGTGATCTTGTGCTGCTGCCATCCCTGTGAGAACAGGCTCCAGGGAGTTCAAGTTCCCACCCTAGCCACCCTGACTGCATGATGGAACACACAGAGCAGACCCGTCCCAGATGGCCCATGAGCTTGGCAGAACTCTCTAGGCACATCACAGCACATTTTCCACAAAATTTAGAAGATTCCTTGTATGTCTGCATTTCACCATTTTCTGGTTCCAAACTTTTCTTTCAAGTTCATATCTACAGATTTCTTTTTTTTTTTTTCAATACAAAAAGTGTTGTCATTTCTTTTTAAAGGGAGGGAGAGAGAGAGAAAGTAAGAGAGAGAGAGAGAGAGAATTCTCTCATTTTCTGCTTTACTCCTCAAGATGTGTGCAGGGGCCACGGCTGGGCCTGGCTGAATCCAGGAGCTGGGAACTCCGTGCAGGACTCCCACACATATAGTAGCAGGGATCCGCTGATTTTACCATCCCCTACTGCCTCCCAAAGTGCACATTAGCAGGAATCCTGGATCAAGAGCAGAACCAAGATTTGAACCCAGGAACTTTGATATGAGATGCCAATGTCTTACTAACTAGGCCAAATATCTGCCCCCCATGAACATTTTAAAATCTCCTTGTATAGCTTTCACTTTCCAGATTTCCTAGTTTACTTTATTCATTTCTTTAGCTGTCTAAATTGGAATGATTAATTCACTTATTCACAGTATTTTTAATCTCAAATTACATACAAAATGGTTATTAGGGGGCAAGCACGTAGCACAAGTGATTAATCTCCCTTTGAGATGCCTGAATGTACATCACAGTGCCTGGTTTGGGTCCCAGTTATTCTGATTCTCATCCAGCTTCTTCTAAGTAAATCCTGGAGGCAGGAGATGATGGTAAAGTACTTGGGTCTCTGCCTCCCCATGTGAGAGACCCATATAGAGTTCTTGGTTGCCAGCTTCAATTTGGCCCAGCCCCAGCCTTTGTGGACATTTGGGGAATAAACCAACAGATGGAAGAATTATCTTCATCACTTAGTCTTTGCTTCTTGAATAAAATAATGATTTTCTTTTAAATGTTCTTTTGGTGGGGCTGATGCTGTGGTGTAGTGTGCTAGGCCTGTGATTCAGCTCCAGCCATGCCAGGTGGGTGCTAGTTCAAGTCCTGGCTTGAACTTCCAATCCAGCTCCCTGCCTGTGGCTTACTTAGGAGGGCAGTCAAGGATGTCTCAGCTTCTTGGGCCCCTACAAGTGTAAGGAAGACATGGAAGAAGCCCCTGGCTTCCTGGCTTTGGATCACCTATACTTTGGGCCATCGTCTAGGGAGAGAACCAATGGATACAAGATCTCTCTCCTTTTCTTTGCTTTTCAAATGAAAATTAAAACAATTCTAGAAAAAAAAAAGTCATTTTTGGAGCAGGTGTTTGGCCTGCTGATTAAATCACTGTTATAGATGTGCATATCCTAATCTGGAAATATCTGAATTTGAAGCCTTTTTCTGGCTCCTGACTCCAGCGTCACGCCGATGCAGACCCTGGGAGGTGGGGACAATGGCACAAGTAGCTGAGTCGGTGCCACTCATTCAGCAGACACATCATGTTGCTAGCTTCTTTCTTTGGCTGGACCCAGGCCGAACCATGGTGGGCATCTGAGAACTGAAGCAATGGTTGGGAGCTGTCTCTGATTCTGCTTCCGTCTCAGTCTCTCTCTGCTTCTGTTTCTCAAGTAACTGGGAATTTTAAAACCTTTTTAAAGTGTCATTTTTTCCCCTCTGAGACTTGTTTTGGTCACAAAACATAGAATGTAAGTTCTATACATAACATAAAATGTAAACTCATTGTCATCATTCAATAATTTTTCACTAATTTCTGTTTTATTTCCTCTTCTCAAGCAGATCAGTTTTAATTTGCTTTTGAATATTAATTATATGGCATTTTGGCTAGAGAGCATGAACTATATAAATTCTTCTTGTGGAAATTTACTGTTTTGAAACTTTCCCTGTGAACACATGATTGATTTTTGTGAATGTCCTTTGGATATAATTAGCATGTTTTAATATTCTACATCCTATTTAAAACTACTAAATAAAACTCACTGAAGGTTTATAAAATCCTCCACAATGTTATTACTATTAGTCTGGTCCATCAAATATAAGAAACATATCTCCCAATACAATTTTATGAAGATCTTATGTTAAGAAACTTAAAAGAATTTCTTTATGGGTTTGAAAGGCAGAGTGACAGAGAGAAAGGGAGAAACAGAAAGATCTTCCATTGCGGGTTCACTCCCCAAATGGCCACAATAGCCAGGGGTAGGCTGTGCTGAAGTTGGGCGTCTGAAACCCCACCTGGGTCTCCCACACGAGGGGCATGAACTCCAGAACATGAACCAACATTTTCTGTCTTTCCAGGAGTATTAGCAGGAAGATGGATGAGAAGGCGGGTAGCCAAGACTCAATCAGCAATTCCAACTTTGTGATACCTAAAGACTGATCACATTTACTGGGTATCTTTATCATCACAAAATATTCTTTGGGTACTGCTATAAACCTTGATTTCACTACATATGAAATTAACATTACCACCTAAACTTTGGTTTGCATTTACCCGAAACTGTTGCTCTTCTGTTATTTCTTTTTAGTACATTAACATTATTTAACAAGTTAAAGTCTATAAGAAAAAAAATTACTGGTTGTTCCTCCTTCCCCAACCACATTCCTCTGGAAGAAACTACCAACAAGTTGGCAAATATTCTTGTGGCATCATTCTCTTTATTCACAAGTTGCTGAATAGTGCCCTCCAAAAGATATTGATGCACAGCAATCTCCTGAACCCATAAATGTTATTTTATATGGAAAAGAGAGTCACTGTAGATATGAATGAGTTTCCTCAGATGGGGAGATTCTCCAGGAATGTCCTAGAGCTGCAATCACAAGAGCCCTTGTAGGAGAAAGGCAGAGGGGGATTTGACAAAGAAAAAAAGGCAACGTGACAAAGACAGCAAGTTGGAGTGATATGGCCACAGCACCAAGGAATGCTGGGCTGGCACCATGGTGCTGTGAATGGGTACCAATCTGAGTTATGGCTGATCCATTTCTGATCCAGTTCCATGCTAATAGTCTGGGAAAGTAGTGGGGGAATGACACAAATGCTTGGGCCCTTCACCCACGTAGGGGACTTGGAAGAAGCTTCTGGCTCCTGGCTTTGACCTGGCTCAGCCCCAGCTGTTGAATCAGTGAATCAGCAGAAGGAAGTTCTCTATCTCTTTAACTCCACTTTCAAATCAATAAATCATTTTTCTTTCTTTTTTTTTCTTCTTTAATTTTTTTTTCCTTAAGAATGCTAGCAGCCACCAGAGCTGGAAGAGGCAGCCAATGGATTCTCCTCTACAGTTTTAGGACAGAGCACGGGTCAACTGAGGGCTCCATCCAGGTCACCTGTTACCTTGGATTTCTGGCTGCAAAAATGCTAAGACAGGATGTCTGAAGCCACCACTTCTGCAATAACGCATTACAGAAGTCATAGGAAATAATTTTTTTTTCCTCTTTGCTCACATTTTACAGACCTGACGTACTTCTGTATAGTATTCTGTAATTAGTTTTCTCTCTTATGTGAGTACATCTATAATGGATAATAATCATAGACGCCATTCTTTTTCTTCTTCTAAGATTTATTTACTTATTTGAGGAGCAGAGTTACAGACAGAAAAGTTAACAGATGCATCTTTCATCTCCTGGTTTACTTTCCAAACGGCCACATTCGTCAGGGCTGGGCTAGGCCAAAGCCAAGGGAAAGAACTCCATTTTGGTCTCCCATGTGGGTGGTAAGGATCTGAGTACTTGGGCCATTTTCCGCTGTCTTCCCAGATATAAGAACAGGTAGCTGGATAGGAGAGGAACAGCTGAGACCAAAACTCCGACATGGGATGTTCGGATATGGGACTCAAACTCCGATATGGGATATCAGAAGCAGAAGTTTAACCCATTGTACTAGGTCAATCCATTTATGATACTTTGTAGTTTACTTTTCCATTTCCCCTTTTAATAGACATTCTAGTTGTTTCAAAAATTTTTTTATTGCAAATAGTTCTGTAATAAACAACATTGTGAGTGCACATTTGTATGTGTTTTACATAGTGGATTTTTTTTTTCTTTTTGTAGGGAGGAGAAAATAGACTCAGAGTATCTATTGTATCCATTGGGAAGTGCATTTTAAGTTTTAGTAGATATTAGATTACTTTGCAAATAAAAATTCACACACCCATCTGCTTTCCGATTTTCTGGGGACAAATGAAGCTCAGTGCCTCTTCATACTTATTTTTTTTTTGACAATTCGTATCATCTATTTAAGGCAATGCTTGTTTTGTTTGTCAGTTTTTCTAGATTATTTGCTTTAATCCTTTCTTTCAGGGAATGCTTGATTTTATTCCCGTTTCATTAAATTGGAGGCAGAGTTATCTCTTCCTGATAATCTAAAATACCTTCTCTATGCCCCAATCAGGAAGCTCCACCTAAAAGTTCCCTAACACAATATTTCAAAACAGACATTTTCCCCTTATCTCTAATCCTATTCTGCCTCCGCCTGACAGCTCTCCAGGGTGCAATCTGCACTTGCATAGTACCAGCCATGTGGGCTAGAGTGTGCTATGTAAGGAGGGATCCCTCAACTCAGTGGTTTACAAGAGCAAAGCTTTATTTCTTCCTAAATTACATGGCAACTAAAGGTCTCACTGCAACCAGTAAGTACCCAGCTGATCATCTTGGCAGAACAGGTGGAATAAAAACTTGCAGCTGTAATTAAAACCCAATAGTTTTGCTCACATTTTAGTGGTCAGGCCACAAACAGGGAGCTGGATAGAAAGTGGATCAGCTAGGACACAAACTGGCACCCAATGGGACCCTGCACCCATGTGGGAGACCCAGAAAGAAGTTCCTGGTACCCGGCTTTGGATTGGCACAGCATTGGCCATTGTGGTTACTTGGGGAGTGAATCATTGGACGGAACATCTTCCTCTCTGTCTTTCCTCCTCTCTGTATATCTGACTTTGTAATAAAAATAAATAATAAAAGATAAGAAAAAAAAAAAAAAGAAAAACCAAAGCAAAGCACTTTAATGCAACCCTCTGTTCTGGGTCTTTTCATGTTGCCTTCTTTGTCTAAGTCAAGGAATCTCCTAAAGTTCATCTTGACCTGTAACACCTTTGCTATTCACCAGCCCATGGTGTGTCTGGAGCGCTCACTCATCTGCAACACCAGCAGCAGGCTTCTTTTACCATCCCCATAGTGACCGTGGATGCTGTAACCCTTATTTGGTCCTTCTCCCTGGCTAGATGCATGGTAGGACTGCGCTTTCTGACTCCTTCAAGGTTAGCTCAGTGAACTGTGACTTGAAGTGAGGTCTGTCACTTTTAGGTTAGAGCATTTAGTAGGTAAGATGAGACATCGATATTTTGGAGTAAATTTTTATTTTTAGTGTTGCATAACTTAGCCTGTTTTGAGTAAAACAACTACATACTCTTTTTCCAGTGTTCAAAAATGCATATGACAGATTAAAGACATTTTGCTTTGGATTACAAGACAGATTATGAGTGTGAAATGTTTCAGAGTGCTTGTGGTATAAATATAGCCACAGCACTCTTCTCTTGCCAAGTCAAACTTAAATAGGCCCAAGTTCTCAGATGGCATTTAGGTAGGAAGCTTAAAATCGCTTTTCTGGACTATTTGTATACATCCTACACTGAGCTTTCTCAGTGCAGTCCACATACCTTCCTCATTAGAACCATCTGCAGTGTTTCTTAAAAAAAAAACACAGACTTGAGGTCTGGCACTGTAGCCTAGCGGCTAAAGTCCTCGCCTTGCAAGCAGTAGGACCCCAAATGGGCACTGAATCCTGGTGGCCCCATTTCCCATCCAGCTCCCTGCATGTTGCCTGGGAAAGCAGTCAAGGACAGCCCAAAGCTTTGGGACCTTCCACTCATGTGGGAGACCTAGAAGAAGCTCCTGGCTCCTGGCCTCGGATCATCTCAGCACCAGCCATTGCAGCTGCTTAGGGAGTGAACCATCGGATGGAAGGTCTTCCTCTCCAATAAAAACATAAAATAAATCTTAAAATTTTAAAAAAATGAAAAACAGACTTATAAATGTTTGGCTTAGTGGTTTATTTGCCAGTATCCTGGCATTTCTTTCTTTTTTGTGTGTTTTTAAGACATTTATTATTTTTATTGGAAAGTCATATAGAGAGAGGAGCAGAGAGAGAGATCTTCTATCTGCTGGTTCACTCCCCAAGTGGCTGCAATGGCCGGAGCTGAGCCAATCTAATGTCAGGAGTCAGGAGTTTCTTCTGAGTCTCCCACTTGGGTACAGGGTCCCAAGGCTTTACACTGTGCTCGACTGCTTTCCCAGCCTACCAGCAAAGAGCTGGAAGGGAAGCAGAGCAGCTGGGACATGAACTGGTCCCCATATGGGGTACCGGCACATGCAAGGTAAGGACTTTAGCCTCTAAGCTACCGTGGCGGGTCCTTGCCTGTAACCCATATCACCATTTTTAGGTTTGAGTCTCTATTAGGTTCCTAACTCCAATATCCTACTAATATATATCCTAAGAGGCAGCAAAGGATGGCACAAATACCTGGGTCCCTGAAAAATCACCTGGGAGACCTGAATCAAACTCTTGGCTTCTGATTTCAACTGTTCTGGACATCTGGGGAATGAATCAATGAAGAAAGCTCTGTCTTCTTGCCTCTCAAATTTCAAAGAGATAATACAAATTAAAACAAACAAACTGTAGATTTCCCTGGCGCTCTTCAGGTGACAATCTTTCTGGCAGTAGAAATTAACATGCTTGCAGCAAGTAATTCCCTATTTACATTTCATACATTTTTCTCAGTCTGAAATCACCTTGTCCTACCTTGCCTGGTTCTCACGTGGCTTGTGGACCGGCACAATCCAATGCACCTTTGTGCAATGATAGAAATGTAGATACGTTCCAGCTATGCTCTGTACAATACAGTAGCTATTATGGGTATTTTTTCCCCCTGAAATGTGGCTAATGTGACTGAGAAACTTTTATAAACTAATTTGAATTAAAATAGCAAGAGGGGGCCCAGCGCGGTGGCGCAGTGGTTAGGGTCCTCGCCTTGCACGCCCGGGATCCCATATGGGCACCGGTTCTAGTCCCAGCGGCCCCGCTTCCTTCCAGCTCCCTGCCTGTAGCCTGGGAAAGCAGTCGAGGACGGCCCAAAGCTTTGGGACCCTGCACCTGCGTGGGAGACCCGGAAGAGTCTCCTGGCTTCGGATCGGCATAGTATCGGCCCGTTGCGCTCACTTGGGGAGTGAATCATCGGATGGAAGATCTTCCTCTCTGTCTCTCCTCTCTGTATATCTGCCTTTCAATAAAAAATAAATCTTTAAAAAAAATAGCAAGAGGTTGGCACTTAGCTGAGTGATTAATCCAGCGGTTAAGAGGCTCACATCTGTGCTCAGTGTGCTGGCCGAGTAGTTAAATCCTCACCAGGCAAACGCTGGGATTCCATTATTTGTGCTGATTTGTATACTGGCTGCTCCACTTCCCACCCAGATCCCTGCCTGTGGCCTAGGAAAGCAGTTGAGGATAGCCTAAAGCCTTGGTACCCTGAACCTGATTGGAAGGCCTGGAAGAAGCTCCTGGCTTTGGGTCAGCTCAGCTCTGGCTGTTGTGGCCACTTGGGGAGAGAACCAGTATATGGAAGATCTCTCTTTCTCTCTCTCTCCTCTCTGTAAATCTGACTTTCCAATACAAATAAACAGAGTACCTGTGTTCAAATCCCACCTGCAGCTCCTGACTCCAGCTTGCTGCTAAGCAGATCTTGAGAGCCAATGGTGAATGGTCAAGCTGCTCCTGCTACCTGTGTGGAAGAGTAGGATTGCATTCCCACTTCCCGGCTTTAATCCCAGCCTAACCCTGGCCATTGCAGGCAGGCAGATTCAATCAGTGAATAAATAACTGATGTAGGCTAGAGGCTACCATCTTGAACATGCAGTTCTAGAATCTTTGTTCCTTGAGAGCAAAAATACCGTCTTCAATCCCTGCATCCTCCCATCCTCTCTGTCCCTGGCATAACATAACTCAGTAAATGAAAACTGAAGTGAGACATAAGCCTAGGCTATTTCCATTTCTTATGGTCCTGGATACTTAAGAAATTAAGAAAGGCTACAAAAACTAAAAAAGAGGAGGATAAAAATTGTGGCATATCTTAAATTTTTTTACCTTAAATTTACAAAACAGATTTACTGCCCCAGTCCTAAAATGATCATAGGACTGAATTATTAAAGTACAGAAACACCCGTGTCTGATGACAACATCTGAGAATAATTATGATGCTCAGTTAACTTTCTGCCACCAGCTTTGCAAATAGAAAAGACAGATTAAGGCAAGGCTCTTGCTAAAGGATCTTCCTTGTACCTTCAAAGATGGAAATAAATGTACTAGTGAATACAGTCTGATCTTTAATACATGAGGTGAAAACTCACTGAAAGAAGATGATTTAGATGAGATGCAGGGAAAGCTCATCTTTCACCTGAGAGATTGTGAGGGAATGAATTGAGTGGAGAGTTTGTAAGTTTCTGGCTTACCCTTGCTGACCATGACTTGCCTTAATCCTCTCCCTGAGAAGAAAGTAAGCCAAGTTAGAAGAGTGACATTCTGCAGAGTTGGAGTAACATTAAAATTCCCTTCAAGATAATTCATTGATATAGCTCTGTTTATCTTGCTTAAGACCCGGGAGAACTCATAAACAAGAGTGCTCCTTATCAGCCCTGAATGTTGCATTTTAATTTTTGCCTAAAGTAAAGACAAGGGACCAGTCATCATGAGCGTATTTCCCATTCATTTCCAGAATTTGAAGCTGATAGGGCAATTAAACAGAGAATACAAAAAAGTCTAGATAAATCACACAGGAGAAAATCCTTCACTAAATAGAAGGGCAGAGCAAGGAATACATTAGGATGTGGACATAGGGTCCTACCCAGGCCGCCGATTTGACTCAGAGCCTCGTGGTGGCCAAGGTGAGAAGGAAATAAGAACACATTGGTTACTCACGATGTAACCAAATGTTTCCTGAACCTTGGTTTTGAAAGAAAATTCTTTCATGGGAGGCACCCTGCTGTTTCTCAACTGCATAGAAACACTTCTCTCAAATGCCAGTGAAAGCAAGCAGCTCCTTCCGGCAACCTGGGATTTTTCTTAAACAATATTTAAAAAGTAAGGGAAAAAAAAGCATTCAAGACCTCCCAAGTTTCATCCAGTAGATCAGAACTTCTGCCAACTCACATTGACATTGTTTTTTGAAAGTTCACATCAGTTACCACATGTAATGTTTTTTTAAAAATTTTAAGGTTTTTTTTTTCTGAAATTTTTGTTTTTAACTTGAAAAGCAGTTTGAGAGAAAGAGATTGATGGTCCTTTCACCGGTTCACTTTCCAGTGGTGGCAATGATCAGAGCTGGGTTGTTCCGAAGCCTTGAACCGGGAGATTCTTCTCGGTCTCCCTCTTGGGTACAGGGATGCAAGCACTTGAGCCATTCTTGGCTGTTTTTCTAAGCACATTATCAGAGAGCTGGACTGGAAAGTCAGCTGCCAGGACTTGAACCAATAGCCATACGGAATGCCGGTGCTACAGGCAGACACTTAGCTTGCTATGCCACAGCACCAGACCTGTTTAATTTTATTAAGGATTTATTTTTATGTATTTGAAAGACAAAGATGCAGACAAGGAAATAATTTCAAACACATGTGGGCAGGTGCTACAGAAGATCGTTCAGAGGAAAGGCTCATTGCCTCAGTGCAGGCCAAGTACAAGGATAGCACAGAGTTTAAAAAGCAGATCGTTGACTGTCTAAACAAGAGTCCCAGTGTGAATCACTTGTTGTCCATAAAGAAGACATTAAAAGGTCTAAAAGCTCGACCGAGATGGAAAATGGTTGAGAGGAATAATTTAGAAGAGTCTGATGACCATGATGAATCTGAGGTTGAGAAAATAAAACGAGAAATAACTCAGTTGCGCAATAGTGTCTTTCAGGAAATTCATCATGAGAGAGAAGAATATGAGAAACTGAATAGCTTGGCACAGAAATGGTTTCCTGAACTGCCTCTGCTTTATCCTGAAATAGGATTGCTTAAGTACATGAACTCTGGTGGTCTTCTTCTTATGAGCTGGAACGTGACATTCTTGATGCTGAACCAAAGAAGGAGCTTAGCAGCAAGCGTCCTCTGCTTTGCTCTGAGATGAACGGGCAGATGGTTCTTTTAAAGGGTTATTCTGTCGACGTGGACACGGAAGCCAGGGTGATTAAGCAAGTAGCTGCTTACCACAGAGCTTGGAGAGCAGCTAGAGAAGAGCCTGGGCTCTTGCCCCTGAAATTCCTGTTTTTGTGCAAGTCGGACCCCATGGCTTATCTGGTGGTTCTGTACTCTCCTCGGGCAAGCCTGAGTGCTGTACAGGCCATCATGTCTTTAACTTCAGAGGAAGCTTTGAAAGCCATGGCCTGCACACATTGCACAAGGCTGACATGACTCATGGGTTGCTGTAAACCGTGAGAAAGGAATTGTTGGAGATTTTGACTTCACCCAATCTGTGAGCCAGAGTGCCGCAGTGAACGTCATGGTTGGTGATTTGAGCTTGATGTCACCTGAACTGAAGGAAAACCTCCTTCTGCAAGTTCTGACTTACACGCATATTACTGTCTTTTACTGTGGCTTCCGGTTCAAAATCAGGAATTTGAAACAAATGAAGATGGAATTCCGAAAGTGGATCAGTTTCACTTGGATGATAGTGTCAAATCGCTCCTCTGCAGCTTGATTTACAAGTTCAGTGACTGCTGAGCAGGTTTTGAATGCTGAATGTTTATTGCTACCTAAGGAGAAATCTGTTTCTAACACAGAGAAAGATTCTGAATGTACCCAACATAAAAAGGCGCGCCGCCCTCCCGCCCGCCAGCCATGGAGCCCTGCCCTGACGGCCCCGCAGCCCCAGGCCCTGACGCCATCGGGCCAGGCCTTGTCACTGCAGGTGGAACAGCTACTCCACCATCAGCGCGCAGGCTACCAGGACATCTTTGTCTTCCGCAGTAAGTTCTACAGCAGTGTGCTGGTGTTGGATGGCATCATCCAGTGCACGGAGCGGGACGAGTTCTCCTACCAGGAGATGATCTCCAACCTGCTCCTCAGCAGCCACCCCAGGCCACAGAAGGTGCTGATCGTTTGGGGGAGGAGCCCGGGGCATCCTGCAAGGTAGTGAAGCACCCCTCAGTGGAGTCGGTGGTCCAGCGCGAGATTGACAAGGATGTCATTCATGTCTCTAAGAAATTCCTGCCAGGGATGGCCGTTGGCTACTTCAGCCCAAAGCTGACCTTCCACATGGGCTACAGCTTTGAGTTCATGAAGCAAAAGCAGGATTCCTTCGACGTCATCATTACTGACTCTTCCGAGCCGATGAGCCCTGCAGAGAGCCTCTTCAGAGTCCTAGTACCAGCTCTTGAAGACAGCGCTCAAGGAGGATGGTGTACTCTTTTGCCAGGGGGAGTGCCAGTGACTGCACTTAACCTAATCAAGCAGATGCAGCAGTTCTGCAAGGCACTCTTCCCTGTGGTGGGCTACGCCTACTGTACCATCCCCACCTACCCTGGCGGGCATATCATGCTGTGCAGCAAGAACCCGAACACCAACTTCCCAGAGCCAGTGCAGCAGCTAACACAGAAGCAGGTGGAGCAAATGCAGCTTAAGTACTACAACTCGGACGTGCATCATGCTGCCTTCGTGCTGCCCGAGTTTGCCCGCAAGGCCCTGAATAACATCAGCTGATCCCAGGTGCTGCTCTCCATAACCCTAGGACCTTGGACCCAGAGCCTTCAGGGTGCCTGAGCCCGTCAGCCCTGGGCCAAGGACTTGGCAGTTCTATATTGCTGTCCCAAGTGCGTTAAAAGGAAGTTGGACTGGAAATGGCATAGTCAGGACTTAACCAATGCCCTTATGGAATGTAGGTTGCCAGTGGCAGCTTTCCCACAGTGCCAGCCTCTATGCCACATTTGGAAATCAATGGATTGTACATCTAGTCAGAGGGCAACAGTCTGCTGGGCTGACTATTGAACACAAACCCACTTGCTTTGGCTTTTTGTTACTTTTCTTCATTGAACTACCTTGCTGGGAATGATGAAAAAATTTGGATTGAAAATGTTTCAAAGAATGTATTAGTTATTCAGTCTAACTCCAGAAAAATGTGTGGCTTTTACCAAAGTGTTTGACCTTGAAAATCCATCAGCAGGAATTACTTACAAAATGTTTAGAAATAAACAGAATACGGACTGACCAGCTCTAAGAGAATTAAAAAAAACATGTACTGGAATAGCCATTTGAATTTGGGACAGGGGATCTCAATTCATGCTTTCTGACAAAAGGGGAACAAGATTACTCCTCAACAAAGTTTCTCAAATAAAGTATCATTTGCGTGTTGGAAGGAAACAGACTTTCTTATCACTAAAACTAAGCAGTGTGTAACCAGATAATCTAAAAGGTTTCAAATCACTTAGATAATAGATTGAAACAACAAGGGCCACAGCATGACTATTTATGGGACATGGGATACTTTCTGATCTGCCTGAGCCACACTTTTTCTATTGATCTGGACTTCCAAGGTCAGGCAGCAGCCATGGTTTTATTTGAACTGGGTCACTACGCTTAATTCACTCAACTCAACCTGAAATTGGCTCTTATTTGCAGAGTCAAAGCATGAGAATTTATTGGAAGCGGTAACCATTCTTTTAAAAACAAAGCTTATTGTTTCTAACTGTAAAGTAAAGTGTGCACCATCTAGAAAACAGAGGACTAGATTATGTTCTCTATTTATTTTGAAAATTTTCATGCCAACAGAATCTGAAAGGCAGGCCAAACACTGCTATTAATGCTGAGCCAACAAATTTACCGCACAGCATCTTGGCAGTTGAAGTGAAAAGGGAAAAACAGCTAGTTATGTAATTCACAGTATTATTTATTAAAAAAACACATCTGTTACTCAAAGGTAATCAAGTGATTCATGACTTTTGATTTAGAGAGAGAAAATTTGTTGGTATTCATACAAGGGACTCAGAGCGCTATCACACACGGCCCTACAGAAGTGCAACAGTGAGTTCTGCAGGCTGGTGTCTTCCAGAATCCCTCAGTGTGAGCAGCAGGAACACGCCAGGAAGGCAGCCATCTGCAGTTAAAAGCCTGCATTCCAGGACCCAGCTTCCTGGATCTGAATGCTGCCTTCACTGCTTACTTACCATGTGACTTTGAGTAATTACTTAACCTTCCTGTGTCTTTGCTTCCTGATGTATAACATATTGTGATTAATATCACCTACTTCAGAGGCTAATGATTATGTGATTAATAATAGCACCTACTTCAGTTTTCAATGAGCTAACATCTACAACATGCATAAATGTAGGTAACAGGTCCAGTTATTAAGTACCTGGCACATAGTAAAAACCAGTATCACTATATATTTGGTAAAATAAACAAGTACATAGTGCTAAAACTGCAGAGGAAGGGCACCAGGGACCTGAAGAAAGGTTTTCTGGAAAGAGGATGCCAGTGATGGGTCTAAAGCTTGTTCCAGGCTGAACTGCTTTATGACTCTAGGCAAGTTACCTGCTAAAACTGAGATACAATGTCGGTGGCAACACAATAACCTCTAACCACATGTTGGCAAAATTAAAGGAGACAATATGTGAGGATTAGATAAGCAAATGTCCTATGGTATGGATCTGGTAGGAGGATAGATTACTTTTGTATTCAGCTTTATTGTGGTTTTTTTTTTTTTTTTGCAAATAAGCGGATTCAGTTTGGAAATAATTATACATAACTATTCCCTCAGATGACAACAGATCTGGAAGGAATGGTTACATGACATCATTGGCTTACCCAACACCTGGTCTTTTTTTCATCTGCATGCCTTGGTAATTCTTGTTCATTTCTGAGGTATCCTGTACCCACCTGCCAGTGCAGGCAAGTACTGTTCCTTGACTTCCATTAGGTACAACTGCTTCATTCCCTGCATCCATTTCACTTCGTACAGATCTATTACCATTGTGGTACATTTATACTTTGCATATGCCAACAGATGATACTTAAGTATTTCTCTCCAAACCGAGTTTCTCGAGCGTGTCATAGCTATATTGTCTGGACAGAGGCTGACACATACAACACTGGCTCTTCAATGTTTGGTGAAATGATCTTGGTAAGTTCAAACAAGAGCCACAACTTGGCTGTTTATGGGACATGGAATACTTACTGATTTGCCTGAAAGGTAGCAAACGGAATATCTTATACAGTTAGCAGGATTACCTAGGAATTACTTTAAAATTTACACACTTAACCTGAGTGTCTCCTTTGACAGATGGGAGAGGCTTAGTAATTTGTCTGAGGTTATTTGGTTAGTTAATGGCCAGGACCGAGACTAGAATCTCCAACTATGGTCAGGGCACCTAAAGGACAATCTGTACACTGACTGGCCTTGCAGACCCCAAGGATTTGGTGTCTATGTTCAAGTACCCCGCATGGAAGCTGCTGTTACTGGTCATCAATCATCCATGTTGCTAAATCTAGTCCATGGCGTGTAGCCCTAGACACACTCGACGACCTGTTTGTGGCCTCTGCGAATCCCTGTCCATCTTGGATGTCTTTCCTGCATCGACTTCCCAGGCATTATGTTCACTTCATTCTTTTATCTTTCTTGCCAATCTGCCTCAAATTACTTTGTGGGCTTTTGATCATTCATTATCTCCTTTTAAAGTTAGTGCATTCCACGGCCTCTATCCATTATACTCACTTTTCCTTCTGTATTTTCTCCCTGATTGATCCAATCTGTGCTTAGGGCTTAAGATATCAATTTGCAGGTAAGCGTTGTCCGGATCTACTTTTAACATTAATTCAACTGTTCTCAGTCATGGATAAGGTAACTATTGGGCATGTTTCTCTGACAGGGAGGTTCTCTCTATCAATCTTACTCTCAACCACACTGCTGTTGTCCTCCGAGGGGTCTACTCAAGGTAGAAGAATGTGGCAGCAAACAAATTATTGTTACTACTGACTGTATTAGTTTCCTTTTGCTGTTGTTGCTGCTAAATAACCACAAGCTTAGTGGCATTAACCAATGTAAATGTATGAGCTTGCAATTCCAGAGGTGAGTGTGATGTCAAGATGGTCAGGGCTGTATTCCTTCCTGGATCCCTGGGGGGATTGTTGTGTTTTTCCAGCTTCCAGCAGGGATGGGGAACACTGGACCCCTGGACTGTGTAAGGCCTGGAAGATCATTTGGTTGGGCCCTGCCAAGGCAACCACAGGTGGGATTTGAAATGTAATACATTTGAAGCAGGCTAATTTGTAAATCAATTTTTGTATGGCCCATGAATTAGGTTATACATCTCCAAATGGCCCTTGGCAGAAAGGCCCCTCCTGCTACTGTAGGGTTGTTGGCCATCCTTGGATCTACCTGGAGGCCAACAGTGTAGCATTTTCTTTTCTTTTAAAATTATATTTTTTCTCCTCATGATATACTTTTTACAGATAGAGGCTTGCCTCCCCTGGCCCATATTATCACAACAGTATAGTCCCTTACTACCAGCTACAAGTTTAACTGACATTTAAATGTATCATGACATGATAATAACTCGTAAAGGTAGAAAACCTAGTATTGTAACACAGAGGTCTAAAGTTCATTGGGAGCCTTCCTTTTGTTGGGGAGTAAAGCGACAGCATGCCTGGTTACCTTTACTTCCTGGTATGCTGGTCTCCCTTGCACAGTTCATACATATTAATACATACCTTCCTGCTTGTCTCTTTCACCTATGCTCCTATCCCCACATTTCCTTTGGGACCGTCCTGCTTTGATCTCAGCCATCCATGCTCATCTCCTCAGACCCTTAACTCAGGAGGCCCATCTGTACAGCTCCCTTTGCCATGTAATGACGTAGGTTCTAGGGGTTAGTACAGGGGTATCACTCATAAGGGGGTTGACAGGGAGCATGATTCTGTCCCACAGGACTGGCAAAGCTTGGCCATGACCTGTGCGGGGATTTCCTCACGCTAACCGCTGGGATTTAGCAGGTTCACTTGCTCTGTGGCCTGGGGCTAAGTACCGTTCCTCTGGAGAAGCAGAGAAACCCACCTAAGAGAGTTCCTAGAAGGCAGCTCTTTCATGAGAAAAAGAATGAAACATACTTCCCACGCCTATCTTTCCTTCTCAGTTCATCAGTGAGGTAGTCTCTCAGTCCTCTGCAGTGGGCACAGGAGCAGTGAGCAGCCAGGATGACCATGCCGATGATGTCACTCCACACAGAAGGGGACACCGATTAGCGACTAGGTGTTTAACAAGTACACCCACATTTGAACTCAGCATCCTTTCCTGCACATCAGTGGTCCCCCTCCCTACCTATGTCACCACCATTATTTAGTAACTTAGTCACCTGTGGTTAACCCACCTTCCTTAATCTTAAATGGCACTCCCACCAACCCTAGCGCTCACACTGGAGACCTGGCCTGCCCATATGTCAATGCTATCAAGTCGACCACTTCGCATCCAGCGCCTCTTCTGCGTTCCCACTGCTCAGGTTCTTAATCCATCTTCACTGGTTTCCTCTAATGGCCTCAAAATTGGTTTCCCTGCCCTGTGTCTCACTCTTCCTGTCTATTTTCATGTCCTATTTGTACTCAGGAAGTCTCCTTGGCCTGGAACTAAGTCCTTTCCCAATGAGTCTGCCCCAGCTTCAGCACCCTGGTGCCCCGGGTTGCCTAAGCCCCACGGGGAACTGACTGTTCAACATCACCCGGCCTCAGTGACACCCAAGTCCAGGTTCTTCACAGCTCTCGCTCTCAGTCCTTCTTTGTGAGTCATTTTGAAGCCACATGGGCATCAATCAGACGTCACAAAGCCTTTTCCTACATGAATCTGTTTTCTGCTTCGCAGTCCTCCAGGGGAGACGGGACGAACTTTAAAAGAGGTGGGAAGCTGGGTCAGGGGAGTCTTCTCGCCCTGCTGCGAAGTGTCCCCCAGCACCCCATGCCCTTCTGGTCCCGCTCCTCGGAGAAGCTTCCTGCAGCTCACACTAGCTGCCGATCGAGTCCGCGCCAGTTGTGGACCGGGCCACCACCGGCTCGGGTCTTCTAAAACCAGCACAGGCACCCGGGTCTTCCAGAACAACCACCGGCGTCCGGGTCTTCTAGAACCACCACCGGCACCCGGGTCTTCCAGAACCAGCACAGGCGCCTGGGTCTTCCCATCTGTAGTGACGCGCGCGATGACGCCACAGAGTGACGTGTGCTGACCTGCCTCCTCCTCCGCGGCCAGGTGCCGGCAGGGCAGCCACACCCTGGGCGCCTTGCTCAGGAAAAGGCCTTGGGGTCGGGGCCGGTGAGAGAAACATCTGGTGAACCCGCCCAAGGCGACCCCGGACACCCCTCACCCTGGGACTCGCCAGCTCGCGGCCGACCGGTTGCTAAGTGACGCCAGCGCGCAGAGGCGCGTGCGCGGCCACGGCGCTGTGCGTGGGAGCGGGCGCGCGCCGCGGCGGCGGCGGCGGCGAGGACGGCGGCGACGGCAGCGGCCGAGGGGGCGGCGGCTACGAGGCGGGTGCGCAGGAGGCGGAAGGGGCGCCTAGGTCGCTGAGGAACATCGTCGGGGTGAGTGAGCCGGGGCTTGTCGCCGGAGAGGTGGGGCCTGGCCGCACCTGCTGCGCGAGCCCGGGGCGCGCGCCGCTCCACGCCCCTCAGCCGCCTTTTCCGGGGGCGGGGAAGGGATGGGAACGGGGGGCTGTTGAGGGGTCAGCTCCTGGGCCCCGGCGCTCCGGGAAGCGTTAGGGAAGGAGGCGGAGGGGGTGGTGGGAGCTTGGTGCACCTGGAAGTGGGGGTTGTTGAGAAGCCGGGGGGTGACCCGGAGGCTGCCCCACAGACGACTTGGAAGGAGAAGTCTGGGTTCTCTCAGCAGCCCCGAGTTCTGCCTCGGACGGAGAGGAGGCGGAACCGGGGACCCCCGGACCCGGACGGGTGGGGGTCGGAAAGTTTGGCACTGCCGGCCCTCGTCACCCCCCTAACCCCGGTGCTCCGAGTAGGACCCAGCCGGTTGTCAAGGAGAGAGAGTTGTGAATCAGTGCCTGCGTGCGGCCTCAGACACACCCACGACGACCCGGCCGGGTAGCCTGGTGGGCGGCGCACCTGTTGCACACGGCTTGCAGCCTGGCATGTATGTGCTCCTCGGCTTCTGGGCTCCTGGCGCCTCAGAGACCCAGGGAGCTGCCCTGTCTCCTCACTTGTTGCTTTCATGTAGACTCGAATCTGTAAACGTTTTCTAGAACCGTATTTTTTGTTTTGTTTTGGTTTGGTTCTGGGTAGGGCCTAGGAAGTGTGAGCACACTGTTTTGGTGTTTCCTAAAAGCTGTACAGGCTGGGGAGCAAGCAGAAGTTGTATCCAGCGTGTGGGCTGCGTAGATGTTGGTGAGAAGAGGAGTCTAATGCAAGATGACCCAGCCTCCCTCCTGGGATGTGGCTGGTGATTGGAGTTTTTACAGTCAGGGAAGGTGTCAGCCTCTTCTAACAGTGTTAGAGCGGTCACACTGAAATCATAATTTTCCCCAAACAGTTTCAGAGTGCTCATCCAACTCTAAAATTCCGAGATTCAGTTTAACAGCTGAAGCTCTGTGAAGTGCCTTATTGGCCAAGGTCCTTGGGTGCTGGAGGCAGTCCTAACCTCCTTCGGGCTCAACAACTCTCAAAGTTCCACCTGTGCTTTCCTGGTCCCTGGTTGTGTCCAGCAGCTGGAAAGCTGCTTGCTGCAAGGTTGGTCTGCAAGAGAAATTTGCGAGATACCACCTTGCCTAATTGAGGCATAATGGTTTACCCTGAACACAAGCTGTGAGTACTTCACAGGTGTGTCTCTCTTTTATCCCCACTGTTAGGCCAGATGTAGCAGGAGGATTTGGGAGTGACATGGTGGAAGGGCTGGCTTTTTCCTTCAAGAGCAAATGATCTAGCTGGGAAAAGAATCCATGTGTGTATTTCTAGAAGAATTGTGGAAGCAAATGAGGTAGTACGGAAACAAGAGCTGTGTGTGAACCCTCGGAGTACTTTTCAATCCTGTAGGAATTTAGAAAAGATGGGATGTTTGGGCTGAGTTAGGGAGGTCTTTGGAAGAGGGTAAATTTTGGATTAGAACAGAAGAAAGAAAGTACGTACTGAGAAAATGGTGTGAATTTGGTTGATGGAGGGTATACTGAGGAGACTTAGGTGTTTGGTGATGGGAGCAGAAGTCTCTGAAACTGAAATACTAAAGAAATAGGGTTTAGCAGGTTGGGAAGGAAAAAACTTTAAGGAGTAATTGAGGCTTAAAAGTGCCCCGCTGATATAACAGGACAGCTGTTCCCCGGGGTGGGATAGAGTTGTGTTAATTGCAGTATAGCCTTAGAGTGAATTGTTACATTGCTTCAATTTGTTACTAATTGGAATAAATACTTGACGGTGTGCCTATTTGGTAATCAGCAACACGTGTCTGAATTTGTAAAATCTCCCCGTTGTGCTGCTTGGGCTATTCTGTGGGAAAGTTACTGAAATGTATCAAAAGTAGTCACCCAGCCATGCGCAGTGACACAGTTTTGTGTGAGATTTTTTTTTTTTTAAAGCAGTGGCTATGAGGTGTGTAGTTACTGCTGATCCTATAGAAAATGCAAATAAAAATATTGCTTGTAAAGTGCATCAAGAAGGATGCTAAAAAGTATTAACAAGGTTGAGTGTTGTGGGGTTGTGGTACAGTGCCTTAAGCCACCTCTTCAGGCCCATCCTGAAGTGCCAGTGAGTCTTGGCTCATCCCCTTCCAGTCCAGCTTCCTGCTAATGCTCCTGGAAAAGCAGCAAATGATGTCACAAGTACTTGGGTCCTGCCACTCTCATGGGAGACTGCAGTTCCTGGTTCCTGGCTGTGGCCAGTGTCTGGGGAGTAACGCAGTGGGATGAACATGTTTATCTTGCTGTCTGTCCTGTCTGCTACTGTCTTTCAACTAACTAAATCAATAAATAAACCTTAAAACAAAACCTGATGAAGAATTGAGAATAATTAAAGACATAGTGCTGAATATTGAACCTTTGGTTTTAGAACATCTTTTTGAGTGTTGTATACTCCTGAAGTTGAATTGTTAATCAAGATGTGTAAAGTTACAACAGCTAATGCTGCATTATTTAACAACTCAGCAAATATTTATTGAGTACTTGCCACTCTGTCGGGTGCTAGAAAGACATAGATGAATAAGACACAATATACTCTCTGACATACTAATTTTTTATGGCAGGAGACAAACCACTAACCATTATTTATCGTGATAAGTTATTCACTTTGGGAATGAATGAAATCTGTGGGGGAATAGATTGGGTTTTTTTTTTTTGGAAGAATTGATAGTCAAGGAAAGCATTGAAGAGGGTGGAACTACACCCTGGAAGTTGAGTAGAATTTTTCTGTATATAAAGGGAAAGAAACCATTTCAGGCCGCGGGAACAGCAAACAGGGTTGCTGTGAATTGACCGAAACAGCTTGAGTTATTTGTTGTAGGCTTGTTGCGTGGCTGTAGAGATAAAATAGGAAAGACATTTTTGGAATTGGATTATGGGGGTGTCTTCTGCATTCCATAATGCCTAGACTTTAGCTCGCCCCTAATGAATTGGCTGTGGAGAGCGATGGAAAGAAGAATCAGATGGGAAGATTAACCATTCATGTGCAGATTGTGTTAGAATTGATGGTCTGAAAGAGGACATTGGGAATGGAGATTGTAGAGCTTTAACTTTTTTTCTTTAAGCTTCATTTGAAAAGGAGAGAGAGGAAGGATGGAAGGATCTTCTGCCTTGCCCCCAGATAGCTGCAGCAGCTGGGGCTTGGCCATGCTCAAGTTGGTGAATCATCCTGTGCCTCCCGCATGGGTAGCATCACCTGCTGTTTCCCATGATGTGCATTAGGAAGATGAAATTGGAAACAGTGGGACTAGAACCGAGCAACATGGGTTCCCTTAGCCACATAAAGGCCTCACTAGTCCGTTGTGCCGAAATGCCTGAGAGACGTTTTAGATATTGAAGTCTGAATTTTATCATCAACTAGAAGTGGAAGAGTGTGAGAAGTCAAGGGCGACATAACTCGTACGAGCTATTGCTTGGCTCTGAGGACACTAGGTCAGAAAATACAGAATAGGTTTGTGGAGGCGAGAGTGAATGTTAATTTAAATGTCTGTGAGGAGTTGAGCGAGATTTTTTTGGGTTTCTCTGAGGATTAGCGACAGTTGTCAATTACAGTCCAGGCTATGGATCTCAGCCTTTAGGAGCACATTCACGGGGTAGTTTGAGGACTTGGACATTACGAAAACTGAAGTTAAATCTGTGTTAAGCCATTTATTAGCTGGGTGACCTTGGGCAAGTTATTTAACCTCTCTAATCCTGAACTCCTTTTCTGAACTAGGCAGTTGTTGTAGAGAATCTGATTTGCTCATGTGTACAGCGATATTCACATTCTTAGCTTATAAATGTTTAGAAAATGGCTGCTGTTATTATTATGAGGATACTTCAAGAAGTTTGTAACAAAGTTTATTTTGGCACAAAAAGTTTTTTTTTTAATTTATTTTAACTGTGTATCTCCCATGGGCATTCTAAAGATCCCTTATGTGGTTATGTAGTGGTACGTGTAGAAGCAATAGGTAAAGGTCCAGCTACTCACAAAAAAATGCAGAGAACTGGAAAGGACAGTGAATGAGCCTTTTGGAAAATCATTTAAATTGGAGTTTAAATTTAGATCTTTTCTTGTCTTAGTTTGCTCTGTGCTGCTGTAATGTAATATCAGGATGTAGAGAACTGATGAAGAACAAGTTTACGTTGTCAGTGTCCTGGCGGCTGGGAATTCCAGGATGGGAGGGCCTTCCTGTGTGAGCACATGGCAGAGGGTGAGGGACGGCTGCAGGGCTGACGAGCACATCCTCGCGCTAACACCATGAAATTGTGACGACAGAGCCCTTGTCTCATAGTGACCTCTTGACGGCCCCTCCTCTCAACACCATCGCATTGGGAGTAAAGTTCCGAGCACAGGAACTTTGGGGGACCCACTCAAATCAGAGCAATTGTCAAACTTAAGCACACATCAGAAACACCTCGGGGTCCTGATGGAATGTAGGTGTGTGGGCCCCTTAGTAGTTTCAGCTCTGGGATGTCTGGGTAGGGGCTTGAGCAGCTGCAGTTTCCGCAAGTTCCCTGGTGTTGTTGGGGTTGCTGCTGTTGCTGTTCCCAGCACCAACTCTGAGAACTATTGACTTAGAGAGTGGAGGGCAGAAGAGGAGCCAATGGAAACCCTAATAAAGAGGTTGGGATTTAATGGAGAGCCAGGAGCAAGTTTAGGGGAACTTTCTAGATTCACCAGTATGATTTCTAATGCCATAGACCTCCTTTTATTCTTTTCATCTTCTCAAGAATCTAGTGTGATGCCTGGGACATGGCAGAGCTTCAGGGAACCTTTGAAGCAGTGTAATGCCATCCTTGGGCATAGTTGAATGTACTTCACACACAGATGTCATTCATCCTCTCCTGTCTGCTGAGTCAGAGGGAGGACACTTTCTAATTTTACACACAAAGGAATTAGAGAAAACATTTGAGGTGTAGCTCTATATTTGATTTTGTGTTAGAAGAAGGTTCTCCCACCCCCGCCTTTTAAAGATTTATTTATTCACTCGACAGTCAGGGAGACCTGGAGAAAAAGATCTTCCATCTGCAGGTTCACTCCTCAAATGGCGGCAGTGCCTGGAGCTGGGCCAGCCCAAAGCCAGGAGCATCATTCTCATCTCCTAGGTAGGTGGCCAAATACTTTGACTATCTTCCACTGTCCTTCCCAGATCATTAGCAGGGAACTGGATTAAAAAAGTAATGCACTTGAGCCCTCTTCTCTTGCCCATCGCAAGCTGTTAGCAGGGAGCTGGATCAGAAGTAGGACTCTGGGCCCAATGCAATAGCGTAGTGGTTAAAGTCCCCACCTTGAACGCACTGGGATCCCCAATTTCGGCAGCCCTGCTTCCCATTTAGCTCCTTGCCTGTGACCTGGGAATGCAGTCGAGGATAGCCAAAAGTTTTGGGATCATGCACCCACGTGGGAGACCTGGAGGAAGCTGCTGGCTCCTGGCTTTGGATTAGCATAGAACTGGCCATTGCGCTCACTTGGGGAGTGAACCATTGGATGGAAGATCTCCCACTCTGTCTCTCCTCCTTTCTGTATCTCAGCCTTTCCAATAAAAATAAATAAATCTTAAAAAAGAAGTGGGACTCAAACCTGTGGCCATATGGAATGTTAGCATTGCAGGTAGTGAGTTTACCCACTATACCACAGCTCCAAACCCTCCTCCTTTTAAAAAGCAATGATAATGCATCTTGCAAAGCAATTGTTAAAAATGTCCCAAGATTCCAGTTTGGGTTCTGCCTGAAGTTTTAGAAGGGAAGCATGTAATATGAATATTCTTGCTATTCCTGGAGAGTTCATAGCTAGGTGAATGTAAGGGCCAATACAAAGGAAAAAAAAAGGAGAGAGGTGTAATTGTGGACACATGCATATATAGTCTGGGTCTGAGGACAGATTCCTTGTTTACTGATGTAACTTTGGTCTTATGAGTCACATTTACTGAGGACTTTGGGCATAGGACAAATAGCAGTCCTGTTCATAGATAGGAAGTTACATAAAGGAATTCCGTTACATAAGGAAATAAAGCCAGCTGTGCAGTTATAAATATTTGTAAAAGGGTTTCAGAAGTTAAATTGGAGCTGGCTGTTCACCATGCTTCCTAGGTGCTTGTTCTCATTTATTCCACTTACATTGATTGATTATGTATTTACTATGCAGCAGGAATGTGTGAAGTACTGGACCTAGAGAAATAATTGATCTGATCTCTTGAGATTCACTTTAGTTGGAGTGAGTTCTGTGTCTGTATGCATAGTGTCAGGGAAGATGCCTGACTTTGCGATCTTAAGCTTATATTGATAAGGACAGACATTAGAGGAGGACTTGCCACTTTTCAAGCTAATGGCATTTAAAATAAATCCAGAACTCTTAAAATTCCTAAAAATCTCACCCCACTATATGTCTCCTTTCTCCCCATACTGCCCAAGCATTTCATTTTTTTCTCAAGATTTAATTTTATTTGAAAAGCAGATTTATGGAGAGGAGGAGGGAGAGGAAGAGGAGAAAGCGAGAGAGAGAGAACACAAACGAACATGAGATCTTCCGTTCTCTGATTCACTCCCCAGATGGTCACAATAGCAGAGCTGGGCCATCTAAAGCCAGCAGCCAGGAGCTTGGGTCTCCCTCGTGGGTGCAGGGGCCCGAGGACTTGAGCCATCCACCTTCTGCTGCTTTCTCAGACCGTAAGCAGAGGTGGGTTGGAGGTGGAGCAGCCAGTTTACACGCCCATATGGGATGCATGCGCTGCAGGTAGAGGATTTGTGCACTATTCCACTTTGCAGGTTCCAGCATTTACTTTCTAATCTACAGAATTAGAAAGTTCGTATTACTTTCTAATCTACAGAACAAAATGCTCTACTAATGCCGTAATGCAGTTAATCTGATTTCATTTGTCTCTTGCATTTTGATGGATTTGCTCCTTTTTGGACCTATTTTATACACTCCTGGGAATTTATTTAGTTATAAAGATTTATTTATTTACTTGAAAATGTTACAGAGAGAAAGACCATTCTCTGGTTGTCCCCCAGATTCCTCAACAGACAGGGCTAGGACCGGATGGAATTTGTGATTGCTTCACTGGTTGTGCCACAGTGCTGGCCCCTGTGGCTATAGTTTTTTTTTTTTTTTTTTTTAATTTATTATGTGATGTAAAAGGGGATTTTAAGGGAGAAGCCCCACCCAGTGTCCCACCCATCCCAGATCCCGGATGTGGGGCATGCTCCGAGGGTCTTGCTCAAGTGGTTTTGATAGTTCAACAGTTCTAAATTGCTGTGTGGCTGTAGTTTTAACTAATCATAAATACTGTTTCAGCTGAGGGCATTTCTTCAGCTGAAATTCTTTGTGCTGATTATGTGATTTTGTGTGTGTATTCATACTTTTTTTTGGAAATGCTTTCAAAAAAAGCTTTTAAAATTTAGGACAAGTTTCCATAAATTGCAGTTTTATATTAGAGTTCTTGAAGCTTTGCATCCTCCACATTATCTTTGGTGCTAATGCAGCAAGAATACTTCCATTTTTTCTTCTTTTATAGATTTATGTTTTTATAGTTCTGTTTACATTTAGTTTTAGTAACATCTAAAACAGAATGACACATTTCTTGGTAAGCTAATTCACCTTATTTACCTTCTACTCTTTGAAATAAAAGTGTCAGCTTGGCCCCTGTCTTGACAGGTGTCCCACATACTGGCTGGGTCAAATGCCTTAGATAAGTGTGCTGATTTATATTGAATTCCCCTGTGTACTTTACAAACTTCTCTCCTTGTATGAGGCCTTAAGTAGATTTATTTTATTCCTAATTTCCTTCTTTAGAAGATGTACATAGAATATGATGGGTTTAACCAAGGGAACTTCAAAATACATTTCAGTGTTACATTCTGGCACTTTGTATCTTCAGACATTGTCCAGATCTTAATTTACCACCCCTATCTCTAATGAAAGCCAAGTGTGCACTTATAATTTTGATTTTAACCTAATTCTGTACATACAGAAAAGTTGCAAGAATATTACAAAAATTTCTCATGTAACCTGCATTTATCACGTCCCCCCAGATGTTTATATCTTACCACATTAGTTGCATCTCTTTCTGTCTCCCATTTTTTGCTCCTGAACTGTTCGATAGAAAGTTACAGTTAGAGTACCCAAACCTTCAATGCAGGTTTCCAAAAAAGAAAGATATTTTCGTCTTAAGCATTTTATAATCATCAAATATCGCTATCTAATCTGCAGGCCTTATTCATACTGCATTAGTTGTGATCGGCTTATGCAAAACAAAACAAAACAAAAAAACAAAAAACCATAAAACCACTGGCTGGCCTTGTGGCACAGCACATTAAGTTGCTGCCTGCAACATCAGTGTCTTAGAGAGCTGGTTGTAATTCTTTCTGCTTTTCTTTCCACCCAGCTTCCTGATAATGTTCCTAGGGAAAAATCAGAAGGTTGTCCAAGGCTTTGGGACCCTCCTGCCTGTGTGGGAGACCTAATGGAGTTCCAGACTCCTGGCTTCAGTCTGACTCAGCCCTGACCCTTAAGGCAATTTGGGGAGTTTAACCAGTGCATTAAAGATAATCTGTCTCTACAAATCTACCTTTCAAATAAAAGAAGTCTTTAAACCAAAGCAAACAACAACAACAAAAACAAAATTAACCATGAGGTGCATTCAGATATGTATTCAGTTGCTTTAAATTTTTTTTTTTTACAACACTGACATTTTGAAATATGTCAGATTTCTTTCCTTTTTTTTTTTTTAAATAGACTGTCATTTGAGGTTTGTCTGGTCATGAATAGATCCATATTATTCATTTTTGGCAGGAATTCAGCAGTTGTGCTGTGTTTTCTCAGTGCTTCCAGCAACTATTGATTTTGGTTATATCATTGTTGGGGATTTAATTTGATATTAATGTGAATCCTACTGATTTCTTTACTATAAAATTTGTTTTACATTAATTAGTTTTTCCTTTGTGGGAAATAATTTGAGACTATGTAAATCTGTACTCCTCATACTTGGACTGATTTGTTTTGGCATCTCTTGATTAGTATGGAATCGGTTATTGATGTGATTGTTAAATTAAGATTAGCTAATTCAGGCAACATTCCTGTACAGTTATCAGTTGGTTTTCCCTCACTATATAATCGATTAATATTTCTGATCTCAATTTGTATGTTCAGTGGGTTGTAATTCTTTACTGTCATTTTTTTTTTAATGTGTCCCAAGTTGATCAGTGGGAACTCTTCCAAATTGCTTGGGTGGTGTTTTGACACGTTGCCATTGTTCTTCGATCCTTTCTTTGTTTTCTGGAACCTCAGGATAGTTCAGGGTCATCTGAGTTTCCCCTGCGGAATTAGATGGTTTTAGAAATCAGATATCAGTGTAGTGTGTGCTCAAGCTGTTGGGGCATCACTGCATTCTATGCCCTCATGGTAAGTGGTTTAACTGAGGGCCATGTGTGTTCTTTCTGTATTTTGTGATATCTATACTAAAAATGGTGAGCTTACTGTAGCTGGTGTGATAGCCTAGTGGCTAAATCCTCACCTTGTACACCCAGGATTCCGTATGGGTGCCAGTTCTCTTGGCTTCTGAATCAGCTCAGCTTTAGTTGTTGGAAGCCATTTGTGGAATGAACCAGTGGGTGGAAGATCTTTTTCTCTCATTTCTCGTTCTCTCTGTAAATCTGACTTTACAATAAAAATAATTCTTTTTTTTTTTTTAAGATTTATTTTATTTTTATTGGAAAAGCGGATATACAGAGAGGAGAGACAGAGAGGAAGATCTTCCATCCAATGATTCACTCCCCAAGTGAGCGCAACGGCCGATGCTATGCCAATCTGAAGCCAGGAGCCTCTTCTGGGTCTCTCACGTGGGTGCAGGATCCCAAAGCTTTGGGCCATCCTTGACTGCTTTCCCGGGCCACAGGCAGGGAGCTGGAAGGGAAGTGGGGCTGCCGGGATTAGAACTGGCGCCCATATGGGATCCCGGGCGTGCAAGGCGAGGACCTTAACCACTGCACCATTGCGCCAGGCCCTAAAAATAATTCTTAAAAAAAAAAAAAAAAAGATGAGCTCACAGTAACACCTCCAGTTCTAACCATACGCTATGGGGCCTGTTCAGTCCATTCTCCCTTTCACATATGCAATTCCTGTTAAACATTTAAAAGGCCGTTGACATGAACTGGACTCCTGTATTGGGCCTAGCTGACCAAACTAAAATAGAATTTAGTCATAGTAACTGAGTGTGGATTGGTTGCTGAGAACCTTGCAGCCACTTTGTTGATAAGCTGTAAGCAATTTACTGGGCAAGCTGTAATCAGTTGACTGGTTGCTTGACTAAACTGTAGCCAATTTAGTTTTTTTTGTTTTTAGTACCTCACTTCTGTGTTTTCCTGTAAATGTCAGATCTTATTGCTGTTTGGAGTTCTCAGAACCTGCCATGCTTCTGATCCTTGCATGCTTCCTTTTGCTCGACTACCCCAGTTGGTCTAAGGACTTTTCCCTTTTCTTCAATAGTGAGAGTCTAAGTCTCTTTGTGGACAACATATTCACTTATTTGCATGTTGCTGCAATGTCCAGGAATTAATTCAACTTTGCTAATCCATACTTCGGTGGAAATGGTATCCACTGACTAGAATTTGTGAAAATTATACCCACTAACTAGAATTCAGTGTTCCTTTTTTTTCTTTAAAGATTTATTTATTTTTATTATAAAGTCAGATATACAGAGAAGAGCAGGAGAGACAGGAAGATCTTCCGTCCAATGATTCACTCCCCAAGTGAGCACAACGGCCAGTTCTATGCCTATCCAAAGCCAGGATCCAGGAACTTCTTCTGGGTCTCCCACGCGGGTGCAGGGTCCCAAAGCTTTGAGCCATCCTCGACTGCTTTCCCAGTCCACAAGCTGGGAGCTGGATGGGAAGTGGAGCTGCCAGGATTAGAACCGGTGCCCATATGTTATCCCAGTGTGTTCAAGGTGAGGACTTTTGCTGCTAGGCCATGCTTGATGGGTCAAGTATTTGAGTTTCTGACACCCATATGGGACACTTGCTGGAGTTTGTAGCTTCAGCAAAGCCCAGAGCTGGCTGTTGTATCTGAGGAGTGAGCCAGTGGATGGAAGCTCCTTCAGTCCCTGTCTCAGTCACTATAGTTGTGAAGGGAAAATGTATTTAGGCAGAAAGATGCTAAGGTATGTAATGCTAAGTAGCCATAAGTGGAGTTTGCTGGAGCAGGAAGTGAAAAGCGAGAGGTAGGGCATCCCTGGGAGGGGGATATTTCTGTGTTCTCTGTAAATCTGCCTTTGCAATAAAAATAAATAAATCTCTTAAAAGACTATTTAGGAGGTGAAATCAGAAGGTCTAATTAATTATACATGGCAGGGTTAGGGAACAGAACATTTAATGGAAATTTAAAGGTATTTTAGCACGGATTATGTGGTGGTACTACATACTAAGTATAATACACACTGCAGGCAGACATATCTTAAGATTAGTTGTCAGGTAGTTGATTTGAGGAGGTGCCAATGGTGGATATGCAGTAGAATCATACTATAGGCGTTTGAGCCTGCAGCTGGGGAGAGATCTGGACTAGAGATAATGACTTGAAAGTTATTAGGTGGCCGTTGAAACCAGGAGGATAGCTAAATAAGCCCAGCTGTAGCTTGTAACACTGGGGAACATGATTCTTAAGGAGACTAGTAAACGGAGACGCAGAGAAGGAGAAGAGTAAGAAGGAAGTGTCATGGACTGAGGAAGTAGTTTCAAAAAGGGCGCTTGCAACAGTGTCATAAGCTGCAGAGAGCTCCAGGAAGGTAAGGACAGAAATGTGACCCTATTCCAGCCACTCACTGGTGGTCTTGGTGAGAACATTTGGAGTGGAGTGGTGGGTTGATGGTGAGACTAAGTGGACTCAGGAATGATTTCGAGGTCAGGAAAAAGATGAACTGGCACTCCATATAAATGTTTGAATAAATAAATAAATAAATATGAACGTTTGAATAAAAAACTGGCAAAAGGATTGGAAAGTGCTTGTGGAGCATAGGGCTGAATAGCTGGCTCTGAACCGTGCTTATTCCCAACCCTGGGGAGGCTGATTTGGGCACCATCTTCAAGTTGAAAATCCTTCAAGCTTTTGGGGAGTAGACCTGCTTATGAGAGCTGGAGTGAGGTGT
This sequence comes from Ochotona curzoniae, assembly GCF_017591425.1. Classification (NCBI taxonomy): domain Eukaryota; kingdom Metazoa; phylum Chordata; class Mammalia; order Lagomorpha; family Ochotonidae; genus Ochotona; species Ochotona curzoniae. The sequence goes on along the minus strand of NW_024466004.1, from coordinate 4,409,937 downwards.
TTTTTCTGTAGACTCTAGGAGAGTCCTCGTCCCAAATACAGTGTAATTTGCTCATACTTATTTTGAAGGCAATGTGCGTGGCTGAAAATCATCAGCGGAGCGCATTGTTTTAACCTGTGCTTGGGTTTTCCCCTTCCCCCATAGAAAGTGATGAGAGAGATTGGTGGAAGAAACTCTGGAAAGGATAGTATTATTGAGTGACTGCTGATGTCAGTCACAGTTTTATGTCCTTCATATGTTATTTTATCATGTGAGGACAGGGTGTTATACCCAGTTTCTGAAGAAATTGATATCCTGTCCTTATCTCTCCTTATACCACTGAATGGCCATGAGCTTAGAAAAATCTGTTTTTTTACCTGTATAAAGCTTTTTCTGATTCTTAAATTCTTCCCAGCTGTAGGTTCTTGGAGACTGAATATTTACTAATAATGTTTTAATTTAGGCATAGAAAAGGCTATTTAGGGAGTTTCCCCCTTATCAGTGAATGAATAACTTAATAATAGTGTCAAGTTGCCCAGACTAAATAATTTATTTTCCCATCACAAAGTGAGTGCTCATTATGTATGTGGCCTTAGACGGCTGCTGTAAGATAAATCAAGTAAATAGGTTTTGGTGACAGGTTCTCTATCAATTGTTACTGGCCCTGGCACATGGGCAAATAGCTACCAGCAAGATTGTATGATAATTTTAAAGTGTGTTATAAGTTAAGTGCTAAGTATTTTTATTAATTTAGAAAGTACTTTGGCATGTGGCCTTTAAAAATTACATTATTATATTACCATAAATCTTGATTAAGGGAACAAAACATATTTACTATGGCCAACTTCACAGCTGGGGTGCAATATATTTTATAGTACGTGTAATGAGCCACTAGATGATGGTGAGTCTTTGTTCACTTCTGAAAAATGAGATTTGGGAAACAAATTAGAAGCTTTAAAGGTCTATTTAATTGTGAAAATTAATATCAAGAAAGATTGTCATGTGCCTAGCAAGTTCTTAATAATTGAGAATGAGGAAAGAGAAATTATAAGGCTTTTAAACCTCTGTAATTTATTTTGGAAAAAATGTTAGAATAAAAATACAAGTATAATGTTGAATGTGACTGTCAAAAACATGTTATACAATACCATGTAAAAAGAAACAGATTTAGCAAACATTCAACGTTTTAAAATTAAATAGTCTCCCACATTGTCCTCGTATTATAGCCACATTAATCCTGGAAAGCAAAGGTTCTCACTGTCCATGGTATCTTCCCACCATGGGCTCTGTGAAAATTTATGGGAGCACTTTTATCTCCTAATATTATTTTTGAGATGCATATTTTATTTTTTTATCTTTGATTTCTCGCACTTAGCATATTTTTAAAAAGTGCTTAGTCGTCTATATAGCTCTGAATTTTATTTCAGGATAGTAGAATATGACAAAATACAAAATATTCCTTATAAAATGGGCATTGTGTCTAATTGGTTTCATGACTATTATAACAGTTTTCTGTTTATACTTTACAAAATAGTACAAACTTGCAGATTAGGGCAGCGTGCAATCATTATTTCAGTTTCTCTAGGTAGGCCAGATGCCCAGGCACGGTCCAGCTGGCCTGCGCTCATAGGTCACTTCAGGCTGTAGTCTTAGTGTTGGCAGAGCTGCAGTTTCATCCGAGGCTCCGAGTCCTTGGTCAAGCTCTCTGATTATTGACATAATCTGATGTCCTGTGTCCAAATGCCTGGGATTGCCATTTCATTGTGGTCATTCAGGAGTCATTCTCCGCTCCAAGAGGCTGTCCTCCACTTCTAGTCGCGAAGCCACCTTATGACAGTTTCTTCAAAGCCAGCAGGAGGAATTCTTCCGGTTGGCTACAGGGGGTAGCTAGAATGACTGTCCCAACCTGTTACTAGGTTCTGTCCACACTCAGGGGAAGGAGTCATAACACATTGTGTTCAGTGGTTGACGATCTTGAGGCTGTCTTAGATTTCTGCCTACTACAGGCACTATTATGTCTTCATACCTTTAACTCTCTCAGCTATCAGTGGAATTTTAGTATTTGAAAAAGGACCGCAGTAGCTACTTAAAGCATTCCCATTGCTTTATAGTACCTGCTGTATTGCAGGTAAGAGCCGGGGTGAGTACTGCTGGTATGTTCCATAGAGATCACATGGGCTGGAGGAAGTGAGGTGGTTCTGGGTGTTCTTTACGCAAAGTTACCTCTTAGTTTGTTTTCTGTTGCTGTAACAGGATGCCTGAGGCTGGGTAGTAGAGGAAAGAAAGACGTTCATTTGGACACCATTCTGGAGGATTGAAGTCCAAGAGCACGGTGCAGCAACCCTGGGCTTCTGATGTAGGATCTTGTGTCATGTGTTACATAGTGATGTGAAGGAGAGCAGAAGGACAGACATGGGCTGAATGAAACCACTCTTGAAAGAAAGGCATTCTATCTTCCTGACAGCCTAACCATTCCTCTCTTAAGGCCCCACTGCCTCTCAGCTGTGATTCCATTGGGAATCAAATTCCAGTATGAGGTTCCTGGAGGACAAACCATAGTCACACCAGAGCAGGTGGTTGGGGGTTGGGCAGAGATACCTGATTAATGAGTAGCCAGAAGTGTGAAATTTTTGAGATAGAACATTCTAATAGAGCACAGGTGGGAGTTTGATATCTGTCCCGCAGGCCTATAAGGGCCACAACATTATTTGGTGTGATCCTATGAAAGTGAAATTCAGTATAACAGGTTACTATTTAAGTTGATAATTTTGTATGACTCACAAACGATATTATAAATATCTGAAAGGCCCAGGACAGGAGAAGGATTCCCTGCCCCTGCAGTAGAGGAAAGGAGTCTGAGTCAGGAAATAGCTTTGGCTGTGTTTAAGGGACAGCAAGGCTGTAAAGCTAGTGTGGTGGGAGCAGAGTGGGGAAAAGAGGGGCAGGGGACTTCAAGCACATTGGTTGGATGTCAGCTCTGGTAGAGCCCTGCAGGCCTTGGGAAAGTGTGATTTTTATTCAGAGATGAGAAGGCATTGTAGTGACTGACATGACTGACATTTGAAGCAATGGAGTGACTAATCTAATTGACATTTTCAAAAGATTTGTGTGCAAAAGTGGCTTATGGGGTGTGTGTATGTGTGTGTATGACAGGGGCGGGAATGGGGAGTGTGTATAAATACAAAAAGGTGAATTTTATGAAGGAAAAGAAGTCTTAGAGTGCTGAAGACAAAGGATCCAGGCTAGCCTGGGGTAAGGAAAGCTGCCTGAAGCTGACCCTCCCAGCCCGCAGTGTACCTGGAGGATAAAAGGTGAAAAGATTGGACCCAGCAAGGGAATACCTTAACTCAAGGCCCTGTGACACAAAGAGAGATTGTCACAGGTAGAGAACAATAGGGGAAATGACCTGAGTTAGGCGGGGCCAGATTCTATGGGCCTGAAAGACCCAATTAAATGTTTTCCCTGGTATTTTATATTAAGTGCCTGGGAAGCGACTTTAGTGTTTTAAAAAGGAGAGGGAGTCAGGGAGGGAATTTAACAAATTCATTCTGGCTAATGTGTGGATGTTGGTTTGGAGGGATGACTGAGTAGAAGCTGGGCACGGCCTTGGTGGCTCAACTGGCTAATCCTGCACCTGCAAGCACTGGCATCCCATATACGAATGTGTTTATACCCTGGCTGCTCTACATCTGATCCAGCTACCTGCTTATGACCTGGGAAAGCACCAGAGGATGACACGAGTCCTTGGGGGACCCTACACCCATGTGGGAGACCCAGAGAAAGCTCTAGGCTCCTGGCTCAGCTGTAGCTGTTACGGCCATTTTGGGAGTGAGCCAGCTGATGGAAGATCTTTTTCCCTCTGTCTTTCCTTCTTTCTATGTATCTTTTTTTTTTTTTTTCTTTCTTTTAAAAGGCTGAGATGTGAGAGGAGACAATGACTTCTTAGAAAATCCTGCAGGCTCCATACCCGGGCTTCAGGATAGGCGGAGCAGTGAGAAGGCTACTCGTTGGTGTGGTCTCTGCTCAAGTCTGATGTTTTCATAGGAGTGAGGGTTGTGGAGGGACTGCAACCATTGTGCCACATCTTCTTAGGAAGGTGTTAGGAAGCTGTGTAGGATTTCAGAGAAAATGTAACACTTATATAAACAGGGTTAGTAAAAGCCAAAGCGACTGTTGCTGACAGGAGAGATAGAGTCCAGGTCTCTGAATATCCACCTAATGTCTAACTTTTCTCACTCCCACTCCTCTTCATGGAGGCTCCTGTTGACAGCAATATGGTTTATGTACTTATTGTTTACCCTGTGTCTGGATATACTTAATTAGTTCAATAAATATTAGGTGCCTCCCAGGTGCCAGGTATGTACGTATGTGTATATAAGACGCGTAGTTACATTTATTTACAAGTGGAATCTACTGTACTGAAACTTGCCTGTATTACTATGCTATGACCCTCAATCAGAACCTATACATTGGTTTCCTCTTCTTTTTTTTTTTTTTTTTTTGGTAAGATTTGGATTTATTTTTATTTGAAAGGCAGATTATACAGAGAGAGGGAGGGAAAGATAGAAATCTTTTATCTACTGATTCACTTCCCAAATGCTGCAAAGGCCAGAGCTGATCTGAAGCTGGGAACCAGGAGTCTCTTTGGGATCGCCCATGCAGGTGCAGAATCCTAAGGCTTTGGGCCATCCTTCACTGCTTTCTTGAGTCATAAACAGGGAGCAGGATCAGAGGTAGAGCAACTGGAACCTGAGCCCATGCCTTTGTGGGATGCTGGTACCAAAGGGCAAAGGATTAGCTTGTGGTAGGTACCACTGTGCTGGCTTTGGTTCCATTCTTTTTTTTTTAAGATTTATTTTATTTTATTATTAATTTTTTTATTGGAAAGTCAGAGATATACAGAGAGGAGGAGAGACAGAGAGGAAGATCTTCCGTCTGATGATTCACTCCCCAAGTGAGCGCAACGGCTGATGCTATGCCGATCCTAAGCCAGGAGCCAGGAGCTTCCTCCAGGTCTCCCACACGGGTGCAGGGTCCCAAGTCTTTGGGCCGTCCTCAACTGTTTTCCCAGGCCACAAGCGGGGAGCTGGATGGGAAGTGGAGGTGTCGGGGTTAGAACCGGTGCCCATATGTTATCCCAGTGTGTTCAAGGTGAGGACTTTAGCCACTAGGCCATGCCTCCAGGCCCGGTTCCATTCTTTTTGATGGCTGCTCCGTATGGATACATTTCAGTCTATATTCCATTCAGTGTACTCATGGGCATTTTGTCCCCCTGCTTGTTGTAATTATAAGGAGTTTTTGAATTAATAATCTCATACATTTCTAGAGGCACAGTTGCTGGGCTACAGAAAGAGGATGTTTAGAATTTTGGCACTTTCTGTGGAAATGTCCAAAAAGTGGAACTTTTGAAAAATGAGAGTAATATAAGGAGACTTGGTTTTTTACATATGTATTAGCCATAGAATTATAGAACATGAAGACAACAGAATACAGCCCAGGCTCTCCCTTCCTCTTTCAAAGTAGATCCTGAGTCTCGGGCCTGAAATGGTGTGCCAGCTTCTACCCCAGCCAAACCATGAGCACTCCCCAGGTTCTGAACTTTGTTTCCTCTAAGGCATCCCATCACTGTTTCCTCCTCTGGTTACTCAATCTTTGCTTTTCAGTCTTACATGTTTTCCATAATCCTGCCCCTGCCATATTTTCTGCACGGAACATCTTTTATTTATTATTCTTAAAAGAAAAAAAGCTGCTGTCTTTGGTTATTTAAACTTTACATTATCCACATGGTGAATGGATTACTTTAGATTTACCCCAGGCATGGCAAAGAGAACATGTTATGAATCTTGCTTCATCATCACCAACTGATTGCACCTTGTTTGAGTGTAAAATAGAAGCTTTGCTTATTAACTTTGGGAAGGAAATAGACCACAGGTGTTTGTCTATTACATTTTTTGCTTTGCTTGATTATTTTTTGTTAGGTACCATTTCAGTGAAATTCAGTTTTTAAAATATGTGACCATTAATATTTTTCTTTTAGAGTTGAGCATTAGAAAGTGTTCTATTTATAGAGAGGTTCTGTTCTTTTGTTAATGTGTTTTCCTGTGGTTCCTGCATCATAGGCTTCTTTTTAAAAGGCTTGATGTCTATGTTTTTTGATGGGCTAGGAGAGATTGTTAGTGATATCTTAGGTTTGTTCTGTATCTGAGTTAGTCACATGTCAAGATTGTGGCTTTAGGGGGCTGGTATGGTAGAACCTTTAAGTCACTATCATCCCGTATGGGCTCCAATTTGAGTCCTGGTTGCCCTGCTTCCCAGCCAGCCCCCGCTGGTATGTCTGGGAAAACGGCAGATGATGGCCCTTGAATCCCTGTACCAATGTGGGACACCTGAAGGAAGCTCCGGGCTTCTGCCACGCCCAGCTGTTACAGCCATTTGAAGAATGCACTGGCAGATGGAAGATTCAATCTCATTCTCTCTCTTCCCCTCTCCCCTTCCTCTTTTTTCTCTTTCTCTATCTCTCCTTCACTGTAACTCAGCCTTAAAAGAAAAAAGATTGCGGCTTGCGGCTTTAGATAAAGAATCAGCTGATGTGATTCTAAGGGACAAAGGTGATTCTTGATGCATATTTGATCATGATAAAAGTGATTAAATTTAATATTAGATGTGATTTAACATCGGCCCTTGAATGTCATTGGAAAGTGGGAAGAGCAGTCTAATAATAAGCTCATCGATTATTGAGTAGTGTCTTGGGGGTATTAGTGCACAGAATACAGAGCAGCATGTGCTACCCTTTGGATTTTTTTTCTTTTTTTAACTAAACAGAAGGAAAAAAAAAAATCCATGATGTTCTTTTTAAGTGGTGTGACATATTTCTCTTTCACAGAAAGAGTGAAAGGTGGCTACTTATGAAGTTATTTCAGGTAGAAAGAAAAGGTGTTGAAGGTGGCATCTGGCTCAGGTGCTGCTTGGGATGTTCATCCGGATTGGAATGTCTGGGTGCAAGTTCCACCTCTCCTCGCTGTTCCAGCTTCCTGCTGGTGCACATCTGGAAGCAGCAGATGGTGGCTCATGTGACTGAGTGCCTGCCACCAGGGGAGAGACCCAGCTTGAGTTCCAGGCTGCTGACTTTGACCTGAATCCATTTCAGAGAGAGGCGAGAACCAGCAGATGGGAGATCTCTGTCTCAGTTTCTGTTTCTCTGCTTTTGAAATAAAACATTTTTATTTAAAAAGTTTACTTAGATGCTAGACATTTCTGAAACCTATGCATAGGTTTTCATTGTGTGTATTTTCCACAGGCTTCATGCATAACTTAGTATTCATGAATTTGCATAAAAATATTTTTAATAGTTTAATTTTCCATTAACTTACTTTTGCATGGGGGTTTATAGAAGTTTGAGGGTAAAAGTTTGAATATGAAAAGGGGATAGTCTCTCTCTTTTTTTTAAGGTAAAGTTCATTTTCCTACTCTTAGGAGATGTAGAATTCATTATTGGACTTAAGTTGTTTTGCCAGTTTTTCTGTTCTTAAAATGAAAGTTGTTGACTTGTATCTTTTGGATTTGGATGTGAGCTGTTGTCATTGGTCCCATAGCTGAGTTAACCAGTGGTATTAGTTTTGAGCACTAATTCCTGGATTATCTGGGAATAGTTGTATCTGGATGGTTTTTGTTTAGTTTTAAATCACAGTAGATTATATGTTGGGGTTAGAGAGAAGAGTGCTCACGAAACCAAGGGGGAGTGAATTGTATGGGGGTTGGGAGAAACCAAAAAACCTATTATAATCTGCGAACATTTTCTTTGGATTATGTTTTAGAGTGACACAAATAAACTTATGGATCAAGATGTTAGGTTGGACTAATTTCTTGAGGTAGTAATTTCACAGAAAATAGCCAGGATAACAGGATTCAAACAATTAGAAGACTTGGAAAGAGATAGCTTTGCTGGCATGGGGATGGAGCATGGATGGGAGCGTTCGGTCTGTCTTTCTCTAATAAACAGGCATTTTTTTTTAAGTTTGCATAGTGGAACATTTTTATAACAGTCTACAAATGAAAAGCTAATTTCCTTTACACAGACAATAATGCAAATATTCATTGTAGCTTTGCTTCAAAGAAATTAAATTGCTGTAATTAATGATTTTACAGCTTTAATGGGAGTTCATGCTATAATAACCTTTATTAATTAGGAAAATATCATATAATTTAAATCTGAGTGAGAATATTATAGACCTGTAAATTGTCACTGGAGGAATTAAACAGAAATGGCTTCTTCTGTATTTTCAAATATTACTACAACTCATAACCCCTACACTCATTGTGACTTTTTCATTACTTTTTTACTTTAAGTTCATAGATTTTCCTGCCCTCTCTGTGTATAGTTCATGAAGTTTTCAGTGGACTTGGAGTGGATAAGGCTGAGAGTTCAAAAAAGCACAGTTACATAATCTCTGAAATATTTAAGCAGGAGCTAAGTCAGAATTAGATTTGAGACAGAGATCTTGAATCTGCTGGTTCACTCCCCACATAGCCACTGTGGTCAGAGCTGGACAGGTCTGAAGATGAAAGGAGCTTTCTCTGGATCTCCCACTTGACTACTGGGGCCCAGGGACTTGGGCTGACCTCTTTGCTTTCCCAGGCTATTAGCTGAGAGCTGGACCAGAGGTGGAACAGCTGGGACATGAACTGGCATGCATATGGGAGGCTGGTGCCACAGGTGAAGGATTAGTTTGCTATGCCACTGTGCTGGTCCCTGTCAGTAGCTGGTTTTAAAGTTGCAGTCTGTGAGTTGTCCTCTCCCAAAGTCATCCAATCTTGGGAAGCTTTGCCTTATAGGGAGTCATATTATAGAGCAAATGAGAACTAAGGACCCTGAGTGGGAATATCTGGCTGGTGGGCTCTGTAAGGCCTGCAAAACCATGTAGTCTGGCCTACCAGGCAACTACAGGAGGGATTTGAATTTCAGTAACTTACAGCAGGTTCATTTTTAAGTTAATAATTTTGTATGGCCCATGAATGATGTTATAAATATCCAGATGGCCCTTGGCAGAAAAAAAAGATTCCTTATGCCCGGTATGGCTGTGTAGGTGACTAGATGAGACAGCCATCAGAAAACTTGCAGATCTTAGGTTAAGAAAACTTTGAAAGTTTTTTGCACCTGATTCCTTTCTGGTTCATAAATTGAAGAACTGAATTTGTACGGTAGAAACAAAAAGGAAGCTCCAGTATTTGGGGGGTATTTTAAAATATACTAGGACAAAATTCTTTTGGGTCACATGATATTTATTTCATTCAGTAGTGTCTCATCTGAATACACTTGTTTGCACTTATTAGGAAAGAGTTTTTAAAAGAAATTTGTTAGTACATTAGATTCACAAGACCTCTGCAAATGCTTGATAATTACTACAATAAAGTTCTCAGAAATTCTCATGTTAATATGCTCTGAATGCAAGGAGAATAGATTCTGTGCAGTTCATAGATACAATTCCAAGTACATAATGATACTTCCCTCTCTTTCTCCCTCCCTTTTGTTTCTTTATTTTAATTGAAACTTATCCAGAGAGACTGAAGAGGCTTGGATTGAAAAATTTAAATCATAGTACACATCTATAAATTATAAATTGGTCTTTTTTTTATTGCCTTGGGATTCTAGTATATTGTGAATGAATAACAAAGAAGTAGCTTCTCATAGTCACCAGAGAATTTGTTATCAATGCCAACGTAAGCCTGGGTTATGGCCACTTTAGGAGAACATTTCTCAGATGGTGAAAGGCAGCGCTGGTGGACTCTGGACACAAAGTATTGGCAAATATCAAGCAATCTCATGATCTTTTATTCATTTATGTCCTTTGGCGACTTAATAATAAGCAGTTGAGTGAAGCAGTAAGAGTTTGCAAAATTTGGCATTCATAAGCCCACATAGCATAACACTAGCTTGTAAGTGATTCTGATTTATTACTCTCGGAAGCCTGTGTACCATGCATTGTGTGGCACCACGGCAAAGCTCCTGTCCCACACAGGAGTATGTGTAAGCTACAGGTATTTAATCTTTTTGAGAAGATACATGTTATCAATACAAATTGAGTTGATGTTACCCTTGTTTTTTATATTTATAATAATTATAAATTATTGTTTAGCCTTTTCATCATCGTTTAGATTTGGCATAGGTTGGTTAGTTAACCCTGTGGTGTGTATTGATGTGTATTTGTATTAACAGTGTTCTGCTTTTGTAATTTTTCAATAACCAGACTTTGAGTTCTTCTTTTAGCATGGGTGAACTTTAAATTGAGGTTTAAATATAAGTTATTCTGCTCATATTAGTATGGCACATGAATACTTAGTCACTCAAAAGTTGATTTGAAAAAATGGTGCTTCATTCTGACCACCTTGAATACAGTATGTTGAAGTTTGAGAGTTGTCATCCCAGGGGTTCAATGGCAGTGATGAAATCCTGAATTCTGTCTCCCATGCTGCCACAGCCATATCTCTTAGCAGCTCAGGGCTTTGACAGAACTTGGTTTGAATCTGTTGTTTACTGGCTGTGCTCTTGAGCAGTTACTTAATCTTGTCTGTGTCTGTTTTCTTTCTGTAAAATGGGAGTTTAAGAAGTACCTAATTTGGTTTTGTGAAAATTAATAAACTGATATGTGTAAAGTGGTTGGGAGTATGCTTGCTGGCTTATAGTAAGCCCTCCATAAATAGTAGCAATAATATTACTAGGTGAGAAATATTTTCTTTTTCTGCTATGGTTTGAATATGCTTTAGTACCCAACTCCTGCAGTGTAGTTCCCAAATTCTTAAGTTTATTGTATTAAGATTATGTAAACTTGATCCATTTATGGGATTTGGAGGCAAGGCAATTGGGCAGCGATTTGATTAGATTATGATTTTTTTTTTTCGTAGTGCCTTCATAACTGAATCCTAGCAGCTTTATAAAGAGAGGCAACGGTGTATTTGCTGTCTTGACCATGTAGTGCCCTGTATTCTCAGTAGCACTGACACTAGAGGCTTAACCAGTGAGACCCGCTCTATTTTAAGATGTAAACCTCCAACACCCTGAGCTGCAGGCAGGCATTTGGTGTAGCCATTAAGATGCTGGTTGATATACATGCATCCTGTTTCTTAATGCCTGGGTTTGAGTCCTGGCTCCACTTCCAATTCCAGTTTGGATACCCTGCACCCTCTGGGAGGCAGTGGTGAAGGCTCACATACTTGGGTCCCTTCCACCCATGTGGGAGACATAGTTACCAGATCCAGCTGAGCCATGGATGTTGCAGGCGTTTGAGGAGTTAATCAGCAGATGCAAGTTCAGTCTGTTAGTAGTGTTATATTGTCTTTAATCAGTGATTTTCTTGCAGAAACCTTTTAATTCAGTTGTCATCTTGTAATTAAAATTAGATGGCATTTGGAAAACTTACAGAAGCAAGTACATATAACTTCTTATAACTAAGTAGTGCGCTGCCTTCAGTCATGCCCCTTTGTGGAATCCTTGCACTTCTCTTGACATCTGTTTCTCTTACAAATGCCTTTTTTCTCAACAGGCTGATCATGAAGAGGTAATGTCCCTCCACGTATTAACTACCAGTAATGCTAAACTTTGGGGAAGGAGCTGTAGATCAATAGGCTAATCCTTTACTTTCAAGGGCTGGTATCCTGTATAGGCACCTGTTTGTGTCCCGGCTGCTCCACTTCCCATCCAGCTCCCTGCTTATGGTCTGGGAAAGCAATGAAGGATGGCCAAAGTTCTTGGGACCCTGTACCCATGTGGGAGACGCTTAAGAAGCTCCTGATTCCTGGCTTTGGATGGGCTCAACTTGGGCTCATTGCGGCCATTTGGGGAGTGAACCAGCAGATGCAAGATCTCTGTCTGTCTGTAAAATCTGCCTTTCAAATTAAAAATACATGTATTAAAAAAATAAAGCTAAACTTTGTTTTGCCTAGTTTTTCTAGGCTAAAAATCAGTCAGTAGAAGAGATAGTGTTTTCTTCCCAAATCCTGTGGTTTTATTTTGTGTGCTCCCTAGGGTGTGAGCACCTTGTTTTACAAAGCAAGTAGCCAATGATTTGAATGCTGTATTAGTTAACTCTTATGCTGATACAAGGGTATAATTAATAATTTTCTACTTACCTGCTTATTTAATGTTCTGTTTAGCATTTTTGTTGTTTGGTATGGTGCTTATGGGAATACTTGACTTTCTGAAAATAATAAATTCATGGCCTACTAGTTCTAAAATGACATTACTTGTCATTTAGTGCTATATTCCTCAGTAGAAAATGAGCTTTTTCAAAGAAGGAGGCCTTTACTAGTCTTCATGTTTGTTTCACCTACCATTGGGCTTGTGTTGTAGACAGGTTAGTAATTCTTTTATCTAAGAGATTGTATACAGATTCAGCAGCTAGGTTTGTCCATTTGCAGAGAAGTGAATTGATGTAATAATTGGCAGTTGTGTGTCCTTGTTAGCTGTTTTTTTGTCATACAGTTTTGTAGTGTTCAAAGTGGATCATGTCCATATGTATCATTTACAATCATATAAAATCATAGGCTGAAGAGAGAAGCTTGTCTTCAGGCATTTCCAAAGAAAAAGGCTTGTCAAGAATCATGTCCTTTGAACTCACGTATCTCTTGCTATAGCGTTTTATTGCCTGGGTGGTAGTAGGTTCCTTCAGGGTTTAGAATTGAATTTTTAGTGTCAGAATCAAGGTTACATCTACCACAATGGTCAGTCTTCACTTATTTATTCAGATTTTTGACAAGGGTAGAATATATCTCAAAAGAAAGTGCAGTATCCTTCCTGTTAGAAAGAAGGATGTGATTTTTTTCAGTGTTTAAGATGCAGAAAGGACATTATTTATCTCCCCAGGTGATATTAATTTAAAGTTGAAGGAATACTACTTCAAATTACACACCACCTGGGTACCAAGGGCAGAAAGAAATTGCTAAACCATATGCTTGTAAATGCCATCTCTTTACTCAAGAGAAAGATCATTTACGTGTTGCAATTAAAGAGCAGAAGGTCTGTTTTCCCATAAAGGCCCTTTGGTTTGGAAATATGTGGGATGGAGAGGGTTTCCCAAGGGAGAGTCATAGAGTCATAGGCTGCTCAAGGACTCATTGGCTCCCTACCTTGTGGAGCTTTGCTCTTTTGACTGCTTCTTGGTTAAATCTGAGAATGAAGTTTAGTTTTAAAATAATATACTTAGCCTTTGCGGAAGTGAGGTTTGTAAACAGTTCTGTTGGAAATGAGCTTTAAGCATAGAAATTGATATTTATGTCAGCTTGGTTTATTCCTCCTTGAGAGGCAATTATAACATAATAGCATTATGAACTACATATGGTGCTGTTATGTTATTGATGGACATTGTTTATTATTTTGGAGGGAGCAAATGGGTATGGGTTTCCTACGGCATAACAAACAGGCAATAACTCTCAGGCTGGTACTCCTCTTCTTGTTATTTTTTTTATTGTCTTTTTTTTTTTATGTATTTGAATCCACAAAAGATAGTTGATCTGATTTGAATAAGACTTGGCTTCCAAATTCATGCAGTTGCTTAAATCCCAAAGACTTAGTGTTAATGGATTAAGGCAGAAGTGACATCCACTTAGGATTTCTGGAAAGTGATCCTATTGTGGAGTCTTGGGTCCTTGTGGAGAGGGGTATATTTCAGAAGGTATTTTCTGGAAGAAGATTGGTTTTAAAGCCGCATTGGGCTTACCTCCCTCTATACCCTATGTGATCTTCCCGTCACTGGTGTATTGCTGTTCTTACTAGAAGCCACAGTACTCTGCCACTTGATTTTGGACTATGAACCTGTAAAACCTCCCATCAGGCACCACATGCAATGACACTCTGTATTCCAACATGTGCACTAGAAGCCATGAAACTCTTAGAGATCACCCACGTGTGCTGTAACCCTGCCCCCAATCCAGTTGCCTTTGAGCACTCAGTTAAGCCCTACCCCAGGCACCATCCTGACTTATAAAAGCACTACCCAAAAATCTCATAAATTATAATACTCATTTTCTCCTGATATTTCCAACAGAGCATGATATTGAACAACGGGACCATCTAGGACCTGGACATGTGTAAACCTGTGCCTCTCAACTTGACTTTACTCTGAGGGCCTTCATTCTAGAGGCCTTGAGGAGCCTGAGAGTTATGCAGTGTCTTCCCTGCTCCTTGGCTTTGCACTTTGCAGGAAATACCTTGTTATCTCTTAGAGTAAGTCCTTGTCTGCCCAGCTTTTCTGTTCTTGCCCCCAGTTTAAAGGAACAGTTTGAGTGAATAGATGACTCTTGTTTTGACCTGATGGTAGTTATGGTAGCAAATCTCAGAATACTTTGCATCATGGAAAAGATGCCTTTGAGTCTAGGGAAAGTCAGTCTGAAAACCTAGTAGATGAAAATCTTTAGTTGGGAGCATCAGGGTAGTGTCTGAATGAGCTGTGTTACCAGGCATCTGATATATGTATCTTAGTTTAATAAACTTCCTAAATTGCCTCTTGCAACATAGTGAATGTCTTATCCTTGCCTTAAAAGTCATTCAGGATCTTTTGTCTGTGGTGACAACATGTAATCCACTAAATCCACTAAATCAGGCACTACTGGTTATGGCAAATTGAATCACTTGTTCTGTCATACATCAACTAATTTCTTTTGTAACTTTCAGACATACTGAAGTGTTTGTTTATAATTTGACCACAAAGTGTTTTGTAAGATGTTTAAACATTTTGGAAATATGTAATGTGCTGTGTGAAGTTTTTCCACAGCTCTAAATGCATTGGATTAATAATCTTGCTTAATAGTTTGATATTAATTAGTACTTTTCAATGATTATACTGTCTAAATAAGATATTTTATTTTCTAGCTTGCCTGTCTGCAAGCAAGTTCATATATCTAAAGTTTCTTCATTGTCACTAGCTTCTAACTGTATTGTTTTTTCGATTGTGCAAGTGTACCATTGTTTAACCAAGCTCCCTTCAAAAGGGTACGTAGGTTCCTTCCCACCCAACATATTTTCTGTTACAATAATTGCTGAAACTGACATCCAGATAAATTCAGCTTTGTATTGTATGGATATCCAGTTTACTGTATTCAAGATAGTTTGTCAATATATTTTATTGAAAAGAAAAATAATTCATGTTTTCTTCCATTGAATTGAAATGCTACATTGCATATATTACAATTATTTTTTTAGATGTATTTATTTTTACTGCAAAGTTGGATGTACAGGGAGGAGGAGAGACAGAGGATCTCCCGTCCATTGATTCACTCCCCAAGCAGCCGCAATGGCTAGAGCTGCGCTAATCTGAAGTCAGGAGCCCAGAGCCTCTTCTGAGTCTACCAAGTGGGTGCAGGGTCCCAAGGCTTTGGGCCATCCTCGACTTCTTTCCCAGGCCACAAGCAAGGAGCTGGATGGGAAGTAGAGCTATTGGAATTAGAACCGGTGCCCATATGGGATCCTGGCATGTGCAAGGTGAGGACTTTAGCTGCTAGGCTATTGCTCAGGGCCCATGAATAATTCTTTTTATACTTTATTTCTAGAGTAGTTATTTTCCAGCGAGCTATCTGTCCAGTGAATTTTTTTTTTTTATTTTAAAGATTAGTGGTAGAATGAGTAACAGAGAAGGAGAAAAACAGAGAAAAGGTCTTCGCATTTACTCCTCAAGTGGTTGCAACAACCACGTTTGGACCAGAGCAATGCCGGGGGCGCAGAACTACATCCTGTCTTCTATTTGGTTGGCAGAGGGCTTCTGTTGCCTCCTCAGGAACATTAGCAGGGAGCTGGATAGGAAGTGCAGCAGCCTGGGAATTTAACCAACTTGCTGATAGGGATGCTAGTGTTACAACTCTCAGCTTAACCAGTGTATGCCTATCAAGAATATATCTTTGAGATTTGCTTTCTGAAGTTTTTATTACTGATTTTTTTCGTAGTGTAAAATACAATAGAGTAGCAGATGTTTAAGTAAATGTGATTTAGGAATGATTGCCATGTTTACAATATTGGATCTTTTAAATTCCAAACAGTATGCAAGTATAAGGAAAAAAGATTTATTGCAGTGCAAAAATTTTTCAAAATCCGTGCAAAAATTTTTTTTCTGTGAATTTGTTGAAGACTACATGTATATGTTTTAATTTATTTTTTTAATTCTCTTTTTTTCCATTAAAAAATTTTTTTTATTATACAGTTCCGTAGGCTCTGGGATTTCGCTTCACCGCTTCCCTATTTCCCTACTCCCCAATTTCCCCTGCATTATTATGATAGTATAGTTCTTCATAAACAGTCATAAATCCATCATTCTGCTATTTAAGTATATCCTGACATTGGGGGCATGGACGAAGGCAGGAAGTCCAGAATAATGTTGTCAATATATATATTTGACAGTTTCATTGGGAGTCCTTATCTTTGATCTGGAAATAGAGATGCATATACTACATTGTATCCTCACATCTGGATATGATAGTCTCCATTACAGTTATTATATACATCCTCATAAATGAAAAGCCATAAAACAAAAGCGTGCTAGGATCCCGGTTGGGCCTGAGCTCTAATCTTGGCTTTTCTAGTTCCCATCAAGCTCCCTACTTGTGGCCTGGGAAAGCAGTAGAGGATGGCCCAAAGCCTAGGGACTGTGGACATGCATGGGAGACCTGGAAGAAGCTCCTGGCTCCTGGCTTCAGATTGGTTCACCTCTGGCTGTTGCGGCCACTTGGGCAGTGAGCCAGCGGACAAGAGATCTTTCTCTCTTTCTCTGTATATCTGCCTTTTCAATAAAAAAAAATCATAAAAAAACTAAAAATCTCTTGGTAATGGATGTTTAAAAAGGTAATTTAGCTGTTATATAGCCAAATATGATCCTTTTCTCTTTTGGCTTTTTAATTCAAGGACCTAATTATTCCTAATATTCATTTTCCCTTGGAATTGATCTACTTTGTTATGCATCCTTTCATATAGTTCTGCTTTCCAGTGTTTTTTGTAGAATTTTTTCCAGCAATACTGATTTTTTTTGATGTGTTGCTATGATAGTATCTTGTCAGGTTTATATTGGCTTCACAAGAAGTAAAAATTTTCCCATTTGTGCAGGAACAGTTTAAATAACATTGAAAATATCTGCCCCTAGAAATTTATGAGAAATCTGTAAAACTGTTTCTGGCATATTGGGCGGTTGTGCGTCAGAAATGCATCTGGGTAGATTAAATAGTTGGGTTTTTTTAAAAAAAGATGTATTTTTATTGCAAAGTCATATATAGAGAGGAGAAAGATAGAGAGGAAGATCTTCTGTCTGATGGTTCACTCCCCAAGTGACCACAAAGGCCGGTGCTACGCTGATCCAAAGCCGGGAACCAGGAACTTCCTCCAGGTCTCCCATGTGAGTGCCTGGTCCCAAGGCTTTGGGCCATCCTTGACTGCTTTCCCAGGCAACAAGCAGGCAGGAAGCTGGATGGGAAGCAGAACCGCCGGGATTAGAACCAGCGCCCACATGGGATCGTGGTGTGTCTAAGGCGAGGACATTTGCTGCTAGGCTACTGTGTTGCCCCCCCTGTTTTTAAAGATTAATTTATTTTGTTGGAAAGACGGATTTACAGAGAGAGAGAAGGACAGAGAAAAAATCTTCCATCTGCTGGATCACTCCCTGAATGGCCTCAACCACCAGAATCTTTTGGGTCTCCCAGGTGGGTGCAGGATCCCAAGAATTTAGGCCATCCTTCATTGCTTTCCCAGGCCACAAGCAGGGAGCTGGGTTGGAAATGGAGCAGGTGGGACATGAACCAGCTCCCATAAATAATGTCAGTAGCACAGGCAGAAGATTAGTCTGATCAACCACCATAACAGCCCCTCAAGGGTTCTGCAACACTTGCAGCAAGGGGAGGACCAGCC
Source organism: Ochotona curzoniae (assembly GCF_017591425.1). Taxonomy (NCBI): domain Eukaryota; kingdom Metazoa; phylum Chordata; class Mammalia; order Lagomorpha; family Ochotonidae; genus Ochotona; species Ochotona curzoniae. The sequence continues at coordinate 4,392,086 of NW_024466004.1, read as the reverse complement.
ATTTGAGCCATTGCATCAGACCAAGTAAGTTATTTGTTTAAAAACTTATCCTTCTCTTTTGCAAACCTAAGATTAGGCAGATTTATGAAACAGGAATGTAAGATAGGCAGATTCTTTGTTTTCAGTTTTATTGTTAGTGTTTTATCTTATGATTGATTCTTGAGTTTTGCTGGATGGCATTGACACAGCAGGACTGAACTGCTGTCTATGGAAAAGCCTACTTGCAGGGTTGGCTTTTGATGTCTGGGTATTTCAGTTTCGGAAGGGTTCTCTTCTTTGATTGACAGTAGTGTCACAATGTGCCTTAACTCTACATCAGCTCTGTGGCTTATGCTGAGCCTGCGCCTTGCTTCTACGATTGTGGACTTTAGTATATGCCAGGCATAGACTGCCTATGTACATAGTCGTGCTGAAAACCCGGGGCACTGAGTCTAACAAGTTGGCTAGCTGGCGTTATTACACATATGTTGTCACAGCTTGTTACCCAGTTGGAGGGAATCCTTGCAATCTTGTGCTGGGCTCACCACATGTGCTTTGCTTTCTTTTTCTCTGCTGATTTTGCCTCATATGCTCTTACCACTGCTCGTAACTGTATGTTGAGTGCTAGGAGTTCTAATGAATCATTAACCCAGGGGATGATCTAGGGACCTGCTAAAGCAGTAACTGTAGGATTCTGACCTTTAAAGCGATGGAATGGGATCCAAAATTGTTTTAGGAGGTGCTGAAGTTCTGTTGTCACTCTAAATTCAGCCATCATAGACTTTCTAACTAGAATAATCACTTCTCTTGGAGAAAGGAATGTGAAACTTTGTGGTATTAAATTGGGAGTGATGGAGTAAATGTGAGCTTCCTGGTACAGGTGCACCTTTCTGGGAGATGTCTTGGACTAGGAATTCCACCTGTTGTGCTCTAGATGCCTCACTAGCTTTTGTTACAGTGGCCAGCTTATTATAGATTCTCAGTGGTTTTGATGGCTGAGCACAGAAAGCTAATTTCAGTTATAAGTTATTTGATGATGTGCCTAGGAGTTTTTATTTACTTATTTCTCATTTTATAGTTGACTTTGAGCCAGCCCTCAATAACTTTGTTCTATCCTAATTTTGGAATTCTCTGAAATGTGATGGGCTAACCAAACTGTGGTATATTCCATTTGGTGCTTTGAGTTAGAGGCCTGACTTGAGTCTGTATCAGATGGTATCTCCTGGGTTTGGGGCATCCTCGTGTATCTATCTAGTACCTCGGGATGGCTCAAATAGCTGTGAGTGGGTTGGAGGGGCTTGGCTGGGATCGTGTTTCTAGGGCCTTGGTTTTCATTTCACTTTGTATTCTTCTCCATGTGGTCTTAGGGCCTCTCACTTACTATACGATCTCCTCAGCACTCAGGATTCCCCAAAATGCAGAAGTAGAAACTCAAATTCTCTTAAAGCTTAGGCCCAGGCATTACTTGTGCCAGCTAAAGTGATTCCAGAACCATCTCATGTTCAAGAAGGAGCAAATGGAATCCCCCTATCGGTGGGGAGTTGGCATTTGTGTACAAGGAAAGGAAGGGATTGAAGGCTGCTGCCTTTGGTACTGTCACAATAATAATACATTTGTAATAACTTTCAAATATTCTCTTTGTAAACTTTGACTTTAAATATTCTGCTCTAACATGTTTTGTTATGATTTTGTGTGATAGATTTAAACAAATATTAAAAGATGATGACAGACTTACAAATTATAACTTGAAAACATAATGATCCATTATATCCATGTCATTTACACATATGGAAACAATCTGACGGAGATTATGACGTTTGTAGAAAATTACATGTGCAGTTAATGATATAATAAATATTGAAGAAACAAATCAGTACACAGTTTCACTCCATAAACTGAAATTATTTAAAAAAATTTTAAGTTAAAATTGGTGATTTTACAGAGTGCCTTCAGGGCCTGGTGCAATAGCCTAGTGGCTAAATCCTTACCTTACAAGCTTGGAATCCCATATGGGTGGTGGAGTGTATCCTGGATACTCCACTTCCCATCCAGCTCCCTACTTGTAGTTTGGGAAAGCAGTAGAGGGTGACCCAGAAAGCCTTGTGACCCTGCATGTGTCAGGGAGACCCGGACAAGTTCATGGCTCCTGGCTTTGGATCAGCTCTGCTCCAGCCATTGTGACCATTTGGGGAGTGAACCAGTGGATGAGAAATTTTTCTGTCTCCTTTTCTCTGTATATCTGCCTTTCCATTAAAATATTTTTTTAAACAAAATTCATTAATTCATTAATGTGTAGTTTCTAAAACCTGCTGTTTGTTAGTTTGGGATTAAGCCACTTGTGTTTAAAAAACAATCACTGCCCCATTAGGTGAGAAGCAAGCTGCATGCAGTCAGCGGCGTGGCTGACCTTGGTAACGCCATCTGTGTTTATTTTCATAGTAGAATACATACCCTAAGTGAATTTTGCAGGGCATATTTCACTTGTACTTGTTTGTAAACATACTAGGGGATGTAAACCTAGAAGAGTCTAAATCAGTGGGTTTGTCTGTGCTCCTCTGGATCCTCTGGATCACTTTGGATCCAAAGGATCCTCTCCTCTGGATCACTTTAAAGGGTTGATTCCAAAGCCTGGGCTCCGTTCCAGCTCTGTGAACTAAGAATCTCTGATGAGTGGGGCTGGATGTCTTGTCTTTCCTCCGTGGTTAAAGCTCCTCATGATTCCAGTGTGTGATAAGCTCACTGGCAACCACATGTCTAATAGGACTGACTTCTTTACACCAACAAAAAATGTGTTTGTTCTGTACTAAGTGGCTATTTTCTGTTTGCAGCAATGGTCTCTTTATGTTTCCATTTAGTGAAACGTAATTAAAATGTAAATTTCAGCAAAATGAAATGATACAGATTGAAAAGCAAAGATCTTGAGAATCTTGATGTTTACATGTGGAGCATTACAGTTTACGATGTGTCAATTTAAGAACTGTGAATTTCCCTCCTAAATTGGTTAATCAAAAATCAGTCATTATAGAGAGTCATTTTGTTAATGATTGGAATTTTATCCATGAGCTAGATAAAATATTGTGAATTTTATAGCATAGAAGATACAGAAAAAATGCACTGCATCCTTTCAGCTCAGCCTGGGAAAAGAGTGTGTTTTAAAGTTTAGAGTCATGTGCTGTCATGAAAACGGTGGGGGTATTCCTGTTGAATGGAATAGGGGGCTGGCATTATGGCATAACAGTTTAAGCCACTGCTTGCATCTCCAGTCTACCTTGTGGGCTCCAGTTTTAGTCCCTGCTGCTCTACTTTTGATCCACCTCACTGCTTATGAGTCTGGGAAAGCATCAAAAAATGGCCCAAGTGCTTGGGCTCCTGCAGTTGGGAGATTTGGTTGAAGCTCCAGGCTTCAGCCTGGCCCAGCTCTTGTTGTTGTGTCCATTTTGGGTGCACCACCGGATAGAAGACCTCTCTCTGTTCATGCTTCTCTCTTTCCCTAACTGTTCAAATATATATATTTGAAATATATATATGTTTACAAATATTTGCGTATTATATATTTTATGTTATATATTATACTCAGATTTATTCAATACAATATAAATAATATAAATGCATAACTGATGCATATTGCATAAATATTTAATACACTTAAGTTTAATATATTTAAATTATATATTTATAATATATAAATGAAATATAAATATATTTTATACATTTTTTATATATATGGGATTTTGATGTCAGGTTCTTACACCTTTCAAAATTTCATGGTGAACATAGGAAATGACCGTGTTGTTTTGAATGTCAATTGGATATCCTAGTAAAAACCTGTCATTTTAGTAGTGGGTTGTTCATTGTTTGATTTCGTCTTCTGTTATTGTTTTACCTGAATGTTCTTCTCATTTGCCTTTGGTTTGGGTGGGTACTACTTTTCTCTGCCAAGAGAACATCTTTAAGTATCATTTGTAGGGCAGGCTTGGAAGAGGTGTATTCTTTGAGCTTTTCTTTATTGTGGAAGAATTTTATTTCATTTTCAAAGACAAAGAAAAACTCTGCTGGGTATGTTCTAAATTGACACCTATTAATATTAACCCTGAATAGAAATGCTTAAACCCATCAACGAGATGTCATAGATTAGTAGACTGGATTTTAAAAAAACAAAACCCATCATCTCTCTGTTGCCCACAGGAGACACATCTCACCAACAAAGATCAGTGGAAACTATATCTCATGTATTTTGATGTTTTTGTTTTTATTTTCAGTTCTTCATAATGTTTTTTTTCCCATATTAAATTCTTCACTGACTCATAGGTCAAAAAGTAGCATCATTTTCTTCAAAAAGGTTCTTGATTTTCATTTCTTCAGCAACACATTAGTCGTTTAGTAGCATGTTATTTAACTTCATGGCATTATAAATTTCTGTTTTTCTTCTTGTTGATTTTGTATTGTGACTTTTCATTTAAGGGGATGTATAGTAATTATGTGAGATTTAAAATGTTTGACACTTTCAGCTTTCTAAGAATAACTTCTTTTTCTAATATGTAAAACTTTCAATGAACTTTTAACTCTTTAATTTTCGGTTTCTTAAGAAAAAAGATCTTTTAATTCAATCTCTAATGGGACCTAGGAACTCTATATAAGTTTCTCAAATAGGTGGCAGGGACCCAAGTTGTTGTGCTGGTTTCCTAGATACATTAGCAGGAAGCTGGGTCAGAGGTGGAGCAGTTGGGACTCCAGCTTTTGATGTGGCATGTCTGGTTTGCAGGTGAAGTGTAACCTTCTAAGCCACCATCCAACCCACTCAGTTACTTTTCAGAAAAATTTTTATTCCACAAACAATTGTTTTATTTTCAGATAATTCTTTTATTGTTGTTGTTATTATTATTTTATTATTATTTTCCATGGCACATTTTTGTAGGTATTCCCACCTTCACCTTCCCTTCTCCTCCTTCTCCCTTCCCTCCCTGTGTTATTATAATAGCATAATCCTTCAGCAATAGTTGCATCCAGTTCCTTTCTAGGAAAGCACTGTATATGAAAGTACAGTCTTGAGCAGAATGTTAGAATTACTCTTGTTTTGGGAGGGGGTAGGATGCTACTGTAAATTTTCATTACTAAATTCTAGGTTACTTTTGTGACTCAAGAATATTGTAGTTTTTAAAATAAAATATTTAAGGTGGTTTCAGATCTGAATTTCTTGTGACATAAATTATTCTTTTGAATGTAGACCCGAAACTACATTACAGAATGATTTTTTCCATTAGTCATAGTTATATCCAGCCTTACTTAATAAATCTGTGTTAAAAGAAGAGTTATTCTCGTTATTTGTTTTCTGTTTCTTGAGGTATTGTAAGGGATGAGTGTCCTGTACCTGGACTCAGTTGTCTAGATTGTGATGACTCCAATTTCTACTTGTGTTTGAAGACTCTGTCTTGTTTGCATTCCTGACAAGACAGTGAAGGCATTAGAGATAACGGAAGCAGGATGAATTTTTTTTTTCTGAGAATAAACATGTTAGTAATGATAACATCAATAATGAATTTCTCATGTGATTTTTTTAAAAAGGACACTTTAAATTTTTCCTTAGCAATGTACTTGGCCTGTGGTTGTCTAAATGTGCTTCCCTACCCCACTAACTCTTCTTTTTTCTTCAAATAATAGATCAGTGACTATCATCTATTCCACAAGATGAGTAACAGCCATCCTCTTCGCCCCTTCACTGCAGTGGGGGAGATTGATCATGTGCACATTTTGTCTGAACATATTGGTGCCTTGTTGATTGGGGAAGAATATGGCGATGTCACATTTGTTGTGGAAAAAAAGCGTTTTCCTGCCCACAGGGTAATTTTAGCAGCCAGATGCCAGTATTTTCGGTAAGTGTGTAAAGCTTGTTTGAAGATTCATGTTGCTTATTGAGAATACTGATGTTTTCCACTTTAAAAACTATGTAGCCAAGCCTAATGAGATTCTAGCAACTCTTCAGTCTAGCATCTGTAAGAAATTCATCTTTGCCACTGGTATTAATTTTTTGAGAATGGTTTCTTTCTTTATGAGCCATTTTAGATTTCAAGGGTTAGAAGGCTTCTCAGGCTGGACAGTACTCAGTCGTTTCCTTGGTTTACAAAATGTTTTCAGGCAGACCTTCTTTGCTCTCTATTTTCCTCTCATTTAATGACTAAGGGGAGTTGAACAGACTCATTTGAAGAGGTGGTGTTGTATAGACTGATCTCCATGAACTTGTCCACCTCTTCGCCTCAGTCCACTGAGGCCCAGGATCTGTAGGTAATCCAGCAGATGTCTCTAAGATACACAGTTTGACAGTTGCAAATTAAGACACTTCAGTATTGACTGGGACTAAGATTCATGGTTGTGTTAGAACTAAGACTATAAGCAAAGTGTATCTTTATTGTAAAAATTACCTACAGAAAATAATTGCAGATAGTTACCTTTTAGTGATCAGTCTGTTCTTCAAGAAGAAACTCAGATGTAGAAAATTTGAAGACTAATTTGAATGGATGGAACATGTCTACTTTGTTGTTGACTTTGTCCGTGGTGAACCTCTGTGATGTTTGATGCCTCACTAGACTGAGCTCAGTCATTAACAAAGCTACCCTAGGCAGATTCTCATTGAGACACTTTCCTAATTTAAGAGATGGCTGTCAGCCAGCAGGAGAGGCCTGAGTGCTGGCTGTCGCAAGAACCTCTGGCTTGCCAAGTAAGAATAAGCTCATTGCTCAGGAGAACACTGAACCTCCCATACCTGCTGTATCCTGGGGAAGATCCAAGATGTGTCTGCTCAGGACAGAAGATATTGATCTTCCTTGATCTTTATAATGGTTGTGAAGAATGTGTATGTCACATTTTTTTCAGCCGTGTTCCTATTTGGCCATTTAGATTTTATCCAGTGCTCCAGCATGCATTTATCTGTACTATATTCTTACTCTATGGTTAAGTCTTACAAAAGAAATTGCTGAATTGAGGGTATTACACCATAGACTTGAATAGATGTTACTAAATGTCCAAAGCAGGGCCCCTTTATATATGCCCTCTGAGCAGTGCATGAAGGAACCTGTTTTCCCATTACTTTCGCAGGTGGCGGTAGTAATTGATTTTTAATTTCTGCCAGTTTGGCAGTAAAGAATGGTATCTGACTTGTATTTTTTTTTTCTGATTGCATCTTCTATAGTTTTACTTTTCAGACTCTCTTATTGACCTTTAACAAAATGTTTTTATTGATTACACTGTCCTTCTCCAAAGATTTTGTCTTTCTATTTAATGTTTATAACATATCTTGAGCTTTCAGAGTATCTCGTAAATTCATTTGCTTGTAAATTAATTCAGAAGAGTTCTTAAATCATTCCTGTTGCTTTCTTTAGAGAATAAAATGTCAGTTTTGCCTTTCTTCACCGGGTCTTTGTGTCAATGAACGCATTTATGTTTACATAACGGTGATAACCATTATTTCCTGCATTCGGCAGCAGATCTTACTTAAGAATCACCTTGTGGGTCTCTTTCTTCATTTGCAGAGCATTACTGTATGGTGGGATGAGAGAATCTCAGCCTGAAGCAGAAATCCCTCTCCAAGACACTACTGCAGAAGCGTTCACAATGCTGCTTAAATACATCTACACTGGGCGGGCTACACTGACAGATGAGAAGGAGGAGGTGCTGCTGGATTTTCTGAGCCTGGCTCATAAATATGGATTTCCAGAGCTGGAGGATTCCACTTCTGAGTATCTGTGTACCATACTTAATATTCAGAATGTCTGCATGACTTTTGATGTTGCCAGTCTCTACTCACTGCCCAAGTTAACTTGTATGTGCTGCATGTTTATGGACAGAAATGCTCAGGAGGTACTCTCAAGTGAAGGTTTCCTCTCTCTTTCTAAGGTATGTGATTTTCCACAACTAATTTGTAGGCATGCACTGCTTTATTTTATACCCGTACTGTAGAAATATGACAGAAGACTAGGAATAAAAAAATACAGATAATTTGTATGCAGGAGATGATCTGGTCACGTTTCTGAAACTGCTGGGACTCGAGATCATATAAGACAGATACTGACTCATTTTGTTTTCTCTTAAGGCTCTTCTAATACCAGAGAGAAGTGCTGCTAAGTGGTTGTCTACAAATAGGATCCTTTGTGATTTTGTATTACTTTTTTTTTGCTTTTGTTTTTCTCCAACTTAGAGTGTGACTTATATTTCCTTATATAAGAAAAATATTCATAAAGGAGGTCTTAGGCATCATTGGATGTATTTAAGTCACTGCTTTTATCATTGTCTCAAAATTCTTCACTCTAGTTAGAGGTAAAAGTATTTTGCTCAACTCTAAATTGTAATTGTCTTTCCTTTTCTTTGTGTGCTCCTCCTAGGACCTGGATATTTCTAATGAGAAAAATTAATTAAAAAGCTATGTATCTTGTTTTGAATGGAAAATGATATTTATTACCATATTTCTTTTTTTTTTTTTACAAAAAGTTTTGTTTGAACAGACAAGACAGAGATTGATTATGAATCAGTTGTCCATTGACTGGTTCACGTATCAAATGACCATGGCAGCTGGATCTGTGCCAGGCTAAATCTGGGAGCCATGAGATTCATCCTGGTCACTCCTATGGGTGGCAGGAGACCAATTAGTTGGGCATCTTTCGCTGTCTTACCGGGTTCATAAGGAGTAAGCTGGATAGGTAGCAGAGCAGCCAGGATTTGACCTGGCACTCAGATTTGGAATGCCCTTTTCATAAACTACAGTTTAACCTGTTATGTCACAACACCCACCCATCCTACTTAATTTTTTTTGAAATATTTATTTTTAATGGAAAGGTAAATTTACAGAAAGAAGGAGAGACAAAGAATAAGCTCTTCCATCCACTGGTTAACTTCCCAAGTGACTGCAACAGCTAAAGCTGAGCTGATCCAAAACCAAAAGATAGGAGCTGGGAGCTTCTTCTGGGTCTCCTACACAAGTGCAGGATCTGAAGGCTTTGGACATCCTGCACTGCTTTCCCAGGTCACAAGCAGGGAGCTGGATGCGAAGTGGAGCATCCAGGATATGAACCAGTGCTCATATGGGATCCCTGCACATACAAGGCAAGGATTTAGCCACTGATCCATTGTGCCAGACCCTATCTCATTTAATTTTTAAAAACAAGAATCTCTGAGGATTATACCACTTGTGTTGGGGGTCAGTCTGGAAATCTTAACATAAATAAGGCACTGCAATGATGCTATGAAACAAATGATTTTGAATTGTAAACACTGGATTTAGAAATGAGCATTCTTCTGAAAACCCTGTGTGTTGATAGTTCCTTATTTTGCTGTCTTCCTTCTTGCTGTTTGGTACAGGATGGCCTGGCAGCGAAGACAAGTGTGGTACTATTCTTTCTTGTTATTTATGTAGTCATAATGAGCAGGAGGGTGTGTGGCACAACGTAGAAGGGAGGAAGACACTCAAAAAGAACTGAATGTTGGTTCTGTAAGGTTTTGCTGATGGGCCCTGTGTGTGACTCTGCTCCGGGATGACTCGGTTCTTTCCATTTTGTTCTTTTCAGACAGCACTTTTAAACATCGTGTTAAGAGACTCATTCGCAGCTCCTGAGAAAGATATTTTCTTAGCCTTGTTAAACTGGTGTAAGCACAATTCAAAGGAGAATCATGCTGAAATCATGCAGGCTGTGCGCTTACCTCTGATGAGTCTCACTGAACTCCTGAACGTGGTGAGGCCTTCGGGACTGTTGTCCCCTGACGCCATTCTGGATGCTATCAAAGTCCGGTCAGAGAGTCGGGATATGGACCTCAACTACAGAGGCATGCTTAGTAAGTACTGTTTGTTCTGAACTTGCCAACAGGTTTTCTTTCCATCTAATGCCAGCTACTTTCTCAAGTTCATAATTCTAACTGCAGGACTGTAGTGGAGATATGCATGAGTTCTGTATGACTATGAACATACAACTCTGCAGGAATCACTTTCCTTGTTCTTTTCCAGTTAATTCCCCTCAGACTGATGACCTCTGTGGAACTCAAAAGAAGTATTTGTTGATATTGCTGATCAGCTTCTCCAACTGCTCTCTCCTGACTGTCAGAAATAGACATTTTCCTGATAAGTGATTTCTCATGCTTTTACTCCATCAGAGAAATACCACGCACTTGTCATATATTTAATTATTTTCAGTACCAGAAATATGGAGATTCCAAATAACAACAGTAATAACTGGCAGTTATGTAGCATTTCTGACACTTCCCTGCTGAGTTTTCTTATTAATTAAAGTAATAGCACATAAAATGCTTACCATGCATAAAAGGGGTCCCACATGATCACTTAATTCTCAGAACAATCCATTTCAGTTAGATTACTCCATTGAGTTAAGTGAAACTCAATTTTACGAATAAAAATATGAAGCGCAGAGAGGTTAAGTAACTTGCCTAAGTTTACACAGAAAGATTGGGTGCTGACAGTCAAGCATGTAGCTTGGCTCCAGAGTTTATGTAATAATTCACTAAACTATGTAAGTAATGGAGACTGGTGAACTGGAAATTAAAGTTACAGTATAGTACACACCTCTACTCCTGAATGAAAGTAGAACTTCCATTTTGAAACATGTAAATGCACCCATACAGCATGGTGTTAAATTTTCTACCTTTATTATTCATACCACATCATGATATATTTAAGTGGGAGAAATTGAATCTTGTGATGGTTGCTAAGGGACTGTACTACTGTGATAATTTAGGGAATAATAATTGGGTGGAGGGCAAGGTGCAGAAAGACCAATCTTTGTACCTAAAAAATGTAAACAAAAATGACCAAAACTCCACAGTTTTTGCCTTTGATTCTTTTAATTTCTTTGTGGAACTAAGGCATGAAAAGTGAGAGAAGAACCACTACAGCTATAAAAATGAACAACAAAATAGAAATTTCCCTACATTCATTACCTTTGATTCTTTTAAATTTTTTTGATATTTGTAAGACATCAAAAAAAGACATCAAAAAGTTAAAGGTGTTCAAGAGAGTATAAGCTGTAGAATTTCTGAAGAGGGTGTGACTTGGAATGATTGAGGATGGTTTCATATAAGTTTTGAAGCTAGAGTTTAATGTGAGTGCCATGGGGATTGGGTGAAGTTCAAGTGGGAAGACTGCTGAGGTTAATAAAGGTTGAAGCTATTGAGGGACAGGAACTAGAAGAGGTTGATTAAAGCAGAAGGTTTGTGTTGACTGATAGAAAAGGCAGGTCAGCTTTGTGAGTGTCAGATCAGGAAAACTAGGCTGGAATCTCCCTGATGTGCAGTGAAGAGCAGGTTTAAGGTAGGACAGGTGAGACACAGACAGTGGTGGTTTTGGAAGATTGGCCCATGGTGCTGTGCTAGATGATTTGGAATAATGAAGAGCTGGATTCAGGAAGACTGGATCGGTAGGAAGACTGGATCGGTACACACATCAGTACACATTGAACAGCATTAAGCCTGATTGGTAGCAGGGAGAACTGGAAATAGCGATATAGAAGGATATTATGGGAAAAAATTAAATCTTGGTGATACGAGAGATTTAAGTTTAGGAGGTTACCATATTTTATTAATTCAAAGAAGCCATAAAATTTCAGTTGCTGTTATTTTATCTTTTACTAAAGAAAGGAAAAAATACTGTCAGTTAAGTATGATGCACTATGATGGCCTCATCCTGATTTAAGAAATGTTAAAATTTGAAAAATGTGTCTGTAGAGTTAATGAAGTATGGTAATTCTTTGAAAGAAGATGCTGAGTTGCTTTTTGAACTTACTGAGTTTCAAGGCTTCTGGGACATCTGAATTGTAAGTTCTGTCTCATGCTGGTCATTTTTCTGAGTGATCTTTTTCTTTACTGTGGCTTCAGACATTCTGTTGTGATATAGATTGATCTCTAATAGTCATCCTTGGTCTAAACTTTAAACTTCTAACTTATTAGTGCTAGGTATCTTCACTGGACATAGTAAAAAAAGAGCATAGACTTTGTGTCAAATTTGATTTCAAATCCTGAATTAGTTATTTGCTAGATGTATAACCTAGTATTAAATATTTAGTTTTATATCTTCTAGTACATGTTATCAGAATTGAAATAATGTGCTTTATACACAACATAGGAAACTATTGTTAAAATATCCTGTTCTTCCTCCTCTCTGTATGTCTGTGGGAATTAGCACATTGATCATGTTGTTTTAAAACATTTGTATTCACTTGCTTTTGGTCCTTGAAGACGTTTTTGTAGACCTTATTGATTGTTCTCAATCTTTTAACACATTGGATAGCGTATAGCAGGCACTTGGTGAATGCTTGCTGTATGAATACAATGAGAAATATCTAATAGGAAATGGAAGCATTTTATTTAGAAGTAGTTAAAGCTGTTGATCAAAGTGTCAAAATCTGGGCAACAGCATGGACAAAGAAGTAAAGACCGAAGCTGGAGACTTGGAAAAGGAATAGGCAGGTGTCTAAGGAGAGAAATACTGAAGAGGTGGAAAGACAGTTGGATAGTGGAGTGTAACAGAGACCAGCCAATGTAGAGAGTTTTTATATGGTAGCTGTGGCCACTGGTGTCTCCCAGGGCTGGCATCACCCAAGGTCAAGGAGGATAAGAATTGTGAGAAAACTTTCAGATTTAATTTGTGATGAGTTGTTGAATGGTCTGGACAGAAGTCTGAGTGACAGCACTGGGAGTTAGGTTATAAATGTTTGAAAAGACAGAATTTACAATATGTTGACTATGTGGTGGGTGGATTAGGGTGAAAAGGTAGTATAGAAATATGGTAGTTAGAGAAGGCAGGTTGGGAGAGGTCCAGGAAGTAATTGGAGGTGCCCAAGACTTGCACTAATTGAGAGTTAGCCTTGGGTAAAGCGTGGGAGGATGTAGGGTGGAGAGGCAACATGGTGATTCATTAGTTTTAAACAAATCCTCATTGTTTGATCCTCTCTTGCATAGCTCCCCTTCATTGTTTGATCCCCTTTTTACCTTGGGTTTGATTTGAAGTGCTGATAGAACTCTGAAATTGGATTCATTAAAAGTTAGGCTTCGGACCAGGTGGCAGTGATAGGGAGGTGTTTTCGACATTTCATGAAGATACTCAACTTAGAATCGATCAGTATTTGTCTAAAACTTGGGTTTTAATAAGCCTATGAAGTTACTGGTAGAAGAGTGTGATCAACTAGTTGAGGCGCTTAGTTTTGGAGAGACAGATGTACTGAGATTATTACTCATCAGTGTTAAATCCTGCATTTTGGAGTAATGTAGGGCGAACTCAGAGTTTATGTAAATGTTTGGAAGTCTTTTACTTAACCTCTAAACTTGAGTAATAATTAAATAGCAGACTTTCCAATCCTTCAAAGTATATGAATGCTAAAATCAACAATATAACTACTAAGAATGCCTAACAGTCTCCTGCTAGATCCTTAAAAATAGATGATTGTCTAAATAAATATAATCCCAGCACTCATTTAGTTATTTATTTTACTTTCTAGATTGCTACAAACAGGTCTAAAATTTCAAAACTGGGGTTGTTGTAATAGTATAGTTAGTTAGGCTTCTGCCTGTGATGCTGGTATTTCATATGGGCTCTAGTTTGAATCCTTATCTTTTAACATTTGATTCAACTACATGCTAATGTGCCCTGAGAAAGCAGCAGAAGATGGTCCAAGTATGTGGGCCTTTGCCACCCATGTGGCAGTCTGGCCCAGTCCTGGCCATTTGGGGAGTGAGCAAGCTGGAAGATACATGTCTCATATCTTATTGTAATTCTGCGTTTCAAATAAAGAAGTCTTTAAAAAATAAATTTTAGGGGCTGGCATTGTGGTGTAGCAAGTTAAACCTCTAGCTGCAGTGCCATTTCTTTTCTTTTTTTCTTTTTTAATTGGAAAGTCAGACTTATTTACAGAGAGAAGGAGAGACAAAGAGAAATATCTTCCATTTGCTAATTCACTACCCAAGTGGCTGTAACAGCCAGAGCTGAGCCATCCCAAGGCCAGGAGCCAGGAGTTTCATCTGGATCTCCCATGCAGGTGAAGGGTCCCAAGGCCTTGCATCATCTCCTCCACTGCTTTCCCTGGGCACAGACAGGGAGCTGGCTGGGAATGGGGCAGCGGGGATCCTAACCAATGCCCGTATGGGATTCCTGCACATGCAAGGCAAGGACTGGACTTTAACTCTAGGATACAACCATGCTAGGTCCAGTGCCATCATTTCCTTTTTTTTTTCTTTAAGATTTGTTTATTTTTATTGGCTAGTCAGATTTACAGAGAAAAGGAGAGACAGAAAGATCCTCCATCTCCTGGTTCACTTCCCAAGTGGCTGTAATGGCCTGAGCTAAGCTGAAGCCAGCAGCCTGGAGCTTCCACTAGGTCTTCTGTGTGGGTACAGGATTCCAAGATCTTGGGCTGTTTTCTACCACCTTCCCAGGCACAAACAGGTAGCTGGAAGGGAAGTGGAGCAGCCAGTACACGAACCAGCATCCATATGGGATCCCAGCTATGGCACCAGGCCTATTTCTTATGTACAGTGGTTTGAGACCTGGCTGTTGCACTTCCAACCCGGTTCCTTGCTTATGGCTTGGGAAGGCAGCAGAAGATGGCCCAAGCATTTGGACTCCTGCACCCATGGTGCAGTCCTGGCTGAAGCACCTGGCTTCAGCCTGGTCCAGCCCAGCCATTTGGGGAGTGGATTAGTGGATGGAAAATCCCCTTCTCACTCTGCCTCCCAAATAAATTTAAAATAAATTAAAAATTTTTTAAATGTAGAAATTCAAGAATTTTCTTGGGCCTGTTTTGGAAAGATACATATGCTTATTTTGAGATTGTTGACAGGATTTGTTTGATTTTGTTACTCTTGTGGATACATGTTTGTGTTGTTGTAGACTCTTTACAAAATGCAAAGAGGTTCTGTCTTTGAACTAGGGTCATAGATACTAATGTTTGCTCCTTTTTTTTTTTAATTTCATTACCATTGGTTACTGGGAGATTTAATTCTTACAACTATGTATCCTAAAGCTGTCTACCAAAATACGGAGAATTTTTTTTTCCTGCTTTAAGAAGGAAAAGAGGATTCAGAAGGTATTTTTATTGTGCCAGTGGTGGCTGGTCTTTCTGGAAGATGGTTTAGACTCACTTTATGCATATATAATAAGATGAGCATTTTCTGTGCAGCTGAAGAAAAGGAAGTTAGCTTTTTAATTAAATTATTTTTTCCTTAGGAAATCTGAACTACCTTTACCATTCCCTTAGTATGTAGCTTTATCTTAGCCGTGGGATATTTCTATCTTGAAAGTTCATGCTTTTTCGATTAAGGCTGAGTTATGTTTTGTATTATATATTTCAGGTTTTAGACTTTGGGAAAAAGAACAGTAATTTCTTGTTTCTGCTTGTTTATAGCAGGGAGCATATTACAGAATCTATTCTCAAGATTTCTATATTGAGTCAAAGTCAATCTATTCCCAGGGCTGCTAAGTTAAATTATTGGTGTGTATGCATCCAGTCAGGCATCAGAGCCAGAGAGCTTTGTCACTGTGCTGTTAGAGCGGTTGGTTTACTTGCCTAGGTTCCGGCTAGGTGGAACTTCTAGAGGACCATAATTAAGTCGTTTTGCCTGTGGTTTTTCAGCACCCAGCAGTGCTGGAAACTTTTTAGATTTTAATTTTAAGCTTTTAAAAAAATAAATAAATGACTGACATTGTCCCCTCGCCTCTAAACTAGAATTCAAATTTGTCACACCCATTACATAGAGACAGTGATAGTAACAGTGAGCCTTTAGCACTTTTAAAATTCTTGGAATTCCGCTACTTTTGTGCCTTCCTAATTGTTGTTCGTTGGGAAAAGGTCGGTTTCATCTGTGTTTGAGGGGCTAATTGGTCCATCTCCAATGAATAACCCCCTGTGGAGTGAGGGCGTGGCTATGTATCTGCTCTTTTGTCTTAGTAGACGGGGAGCTATGTGCTCAGTACCTCTGAGTTTCTAGGGCTCCGGTCTAGTACAGTGACCAGTGTGTAGGAGGTAACTTAGGACTTTAGTTTTCCTTTTAATGAATAGGGAGGTGGTCTTTTTCAGCTCTGTGAAGCTTACCTAATGCTACTAAGTGAGATTGATGGGCTGAGCTATGACCACATTTCTGGTGTCCTGACTCAAATGCCCAGTGCCCTTCCATAGATTGTACTGCTTATATTCTCTATTTAAAAATGTATTTCTTCACTTTTTTTGGGTTTCCATATTATTATTATCATTATTATTATTTTCTTTATTTGGGGTAACGGGGGAGATAAAGGGAGAAGTCATACCCAGCCTCCCAACCATCCCAAGTCCCCGATGTGGGGCATGCTCCGAGGGCACTGCTCAAGTGGTTTTGATAGTTCAGCAGTTCTGAATTGCTGCCAATCTTGCCATTCCAAGTACAAAGAAATCTCTCCAGAATCCACTGGCTGATATAGTTCACCTTAGAGTCTCTGTTTGCCCAGGTATTCACTGCCAACTCTTGACTGGAGTAGTTGATCGATTTGTTCTGTCTTCCGTCCTCTGTTGTGGTACTAGGTGTCCTGTGCAGGTTCCAATGTACTGCCATATCCTCCATGTGCACCTGGATATGCTGTCCACTGTTCCATATGAGCCTCTGAGGAGGCCCAGCTTTGACAATTGCACTCCATATTCAGAACGTGGAACCTGCACTTCTCTTTTCATGATTGGTGTTCTAAGAGCAGTAATTCAGTTGGAGGGATCCCCAAAGAAACTTCATCTGAGGTGATCCCAGACCAGATTTTTGTCCGAAGCCCCAGTCAGTTGATGCCTATGCTGGTGGTTGTAATTGCTGGGTCAGTACTGTTTCCAGCTTTGTCTTTCACATGAAGCAGTGGGAGTTGTAGTCCAGCCTGGTTCTTCTCACCTCACAGTTGGCCCTCACATAAACCAGTGGGAGCTGCAGCCTAGTCAAAGCGACTCACAATAAACCCCACCAGGCCCGTGCCCTGCCCTGTGCTTGCCAGTATGTATGGCAGACTGGTCTAATCTGTCCCACATTCCATTCAGCTCTCCTACATGTCAAAATTCAAAATTTCAAAATAAAAATTTAACAAAATAGTTTATAAAATGAATTAAAAACTGTGTGAAAAAATGGATTCTTATCTACTGAATTGTTTTTCATTGCTTTATATTTTTTGAGAGCTCTGTTCTCTACATATAATAGACAAATGTAGGCACCAAGTATGATTATAATTTAAATTATTTGTTGATTTAAATTTTCTTATCAATTCTATTAAATTTATACCTCTGTGTTTTTTTTTAAATTGTATTTTATCCAGTGAAGATACATTACAGTTACCATGAGAGAATTTCCACTTGTATAAATGTTTTCCATTTTGAAGTGAAATATACGCTCAGGGAATGAATTTATATCAGAAATGGCTAGAAAAGTTCTCAGGTACTCTTGAAATAAACTTCAAAAGAAGACTTAGACTCGAGGAAAAGATTTCATTTCTATTTTGGACTTCAGTTACAGTCATTTGAAACTCTTGTGCCTGGTATGTTATTTCTAGCTTGATAAATTTTAGAGCTGAAAAAATTTATGTTTAGAAGAAATCAAAAGGTGACATGAGTTTCTAAATCTGAAAGCTTCATGTTCCCTTCTTTGGCTTTCTTCTTGACTTGTTTTGTGTCAAAATTTAGAGGAAATGAGCTATTTGTCCATATGTCTATCTCTCTGCCCCTGAAATTAAAAAAAAAAAAAAAAAAAGAAGGGTCCCGAGATGATAGCAATGGGCAACAGCTAGAGAATGTGTGGCTGCAGGTTTTAGTCCTCACAATCGGGGCAAGAGTGCTTATTTTAAAAGTAGCTACGTATCACTGATTGAAGTTGAAGACTTGAAGCTTTTCATTGTTCGCTTGCTAGTCCAGTGCCTCAGCCTATGTCAGTCTATGTTGAAGTTGTCAAGGAGGCAGGCCCTTACTCTGTCTCATTCATTAAGTTGCTCCCAGTGCCTGCAGCTGTACCTGGTGCAGAATGAGGCCTCAAAAGTGTCTGCATTAATGCTTGAGACTGCTACAGTGCTCCAGCATACATTATTTGTAGTGTGATTTTTACAGAATTCCTGAGAAATGGTTTGGGCAAGCTACTTTTAGATGAGAAGACATACTCAGAGGCTTCCCTTGGGGATAAGTGAGTGATGGAGCCTGAGTCTAAAACCTGTATTTTTGTACTTCATGTCCAATTTTTCTCTTCATTTAATCAGATTGTTTGTTTTCTCTGTGTCTTAGGCAGCTGTAGGGGGAAGGAGAGGTTGGTGATAAGGGAAACATGGGTCAGACCGTGAGCACTTATCCTGCGGGAGATGACAAAGTGCTGTGCCACAGGACCCCTGTGGACGTGCTGCCTAGGTTTCTTAGTTCTGCCCTTGCTTGGCTGTGTGACCCTGGGCAAATAAATCCATCTGACTTTTCTGTCTCTTTACTTCTCATCTGTAAAGTTGAGATAATTTTGGTACTGTACTTTTAGGGTTATTATGAGGAGTGGATAAAAGGAATGAATAATTATAAAGGATGTGGGGCAGTGGCTGGCATATAGATAGATATAAGGCCTGTTAAGTGAATGGAAGGAGATGGATGATTCTGACAAGAGACCTTAGATAGTTATAAATCCACATGTAACTTCATGGTGGTAAGAAGCTGAGCTTGACTGTGGTTGCTTTTGCTGACTTGCTGTACTCTGTTGCTAGTTAACTAAACTGCACCACACTATCTGTTTTTCACCTGTTTGATTATCCTCTTCTGGAGCCACTGTTTAACCATGTTCATTTAAGTTCCATTCTTCCCCATCTCAGAACAACAGTTTTCCAAGAAATTTGCAATAATGAATTACTTACCATCTTTTCCCTCAGAATCTGGGTATAGCTCCTGCTATTCCCCCTCAGATCACAGACCCCCAAGATGTGCGTGCGCTGTGAGAGTTCAATGTTTGTTTAGATGTTCTGTTACTGTGTGCTTTATAATGTATGTTTTGAAGTAGTGATAGTTTTATTTTTTGTACAACTCTGTGTTGTACAAACATGCTCTCATTTATTGTTTGAAATGAATACATACACACCTTCCAGGGGATAGGCATTGCCAACTTGAGTGGATAGCTTTCCCAGAGTCATACACCTGATTAAAGGAAGAGCTGTTGTTAGCTTAGCATCTTCTTGTCTTTTCATGGAGAGCATCAGTTTTAGAATGTTAGTACCTGGAGGACAGCCTCTTGATTCCTGAGGGAGCACTGTAGAGACCCATGTACAACTGTACTTAGTAAGTCCAGTGTTGAAGAACATGGGGATTTTATATAATAGTAACTGTAATGCTGATTGACCAATTGATACTTGCCTTTCTAAAAAATTATCAGGTGAATAAATATATATTTTTAATTTAATCCTTTTTAAAAAGGTAGATTAATTGATGTAGAACACTCACATACGACCAACCACTCTTGCTTTTTCTAGTGTTGTGCCAGGGATCTAACCTGCCTTGTTTGCTTTTATGTGTCATGTTCACTCCAGATGGCAAGTACAGGTCATATATATATATATATATTTTTGTCCAGTAAATATTATTAAGACAACTAATAGGAACCTGGCGAAACTGTCCTGAAGCATGCTTTTCATAGGATCATTCATGTTTTCTTAGTAATATTAGTCCCAGGCATTTTGTGTTATTGACATTAAATTTAAACTCTGGATGATATTTTAATTCTTCTGGTCATTCCATAGCTTCCATGTTCGTAGAGTTGCTTATGCTGTTTTAAAATGCTAATACTAGAGTGCTTTTTTTTTTTTTAAGATTTTTTTTCTTTTTGTCCTCAAGTAGAATCATTTAATAAGTAACCCTTTACTTTGTCTTTTCTGTGTTTAATTGTAGTACCAGAAGAAAACATTGCAACTATGAAATATGGAGCCCAGGTTGTGAAAGGGGAGTTGAAATCTGCCTTATTAGATGGTGATACTCAAAATTACGATTTGGACCATGGATTTTCTAGGCACCCCATTGATGATGACTGCCGGTCTGGCATTGAGATTAAGCTGGGTCAGCCGTCTATTATCAATCACATACGAATCCTCCTGTGG
Organism: Ochotona curzoniae; assembly: GCF_017591425.1. Lineage (NCBI taxonomy): Eukaryota > Metazoa > Chordata > Mammalia > Lagomorpha > Ochotonidae > Ochotona > Ochotona curzoniae. The sequence continues at coordinate 4,372,021 of NW_024466004.1, read as the reverse complement.
GACCGGGACAGCCGGTGAGTCATCAGCTTGGCTTAGAAACTGACATTCTGTTTGAAAGAGGTGACCTCACTTTGTGGTTGTCTACTTTGGTTTTAGATTTAATGGTTTATTTGTTTGTGATGACTCTGCTATTTCTCTTGAAAGTTAGTTCTGAAGGAAGAATTAAAAGACATCCATTTAAAAAATAACTTGTAGTGATTTTCTGCTTAGAAAGGAAATTAATGTGTTTATTGTGGAAAATACAGAAGAGGACATAGAAGAAAATAAAAATTTCCAGTGGTGGATTTTTAGTTATGAATAAACACATATAAACAAGACATATAGACACATAGACAAAATAGTAGCAAGCCTATATATAATTTTACCAAGTGAAGCTGTGGAAAAGGAACACTTCACTTTTTAGTTAATATATTATGAACATCCTATCCTTTTAAATGTTACTGTTCATGAGTATTTACTTGATTTTTATTCTCTGTATTTCTAGTAATTTTTCGATGTGTTTGTCTTATGAATGTAGAAAACAATACTCTTCTAGTGTTGTGAGTGAATATCTTCAAAACAAAAAGAAATATTTGATGAAATGTGGTGGGTGTCTGCCTGGGGACCCAGCTAGTTTCTAGGTGGCTTCAGGCTTCTTCCTGCCTCCTGCTGTGATAGGCTGGCCAACTGCAGTCTCTGGAATCCCTCCATGATAGCACAAGTTCCAGAGCAGCATTGTGATCAAAACTGAGCTGTCTTCACTGCTGCTGCTTGTAGCCTAATCACTACATGCCCAGAGAGTAGGCCCTACTGCTGCCTCTTTGTGACTGGGCCTGAAGAGCTTAACAGGAATCATGATGATGTCCTGCAGGCCTGGCAGGGTAGTGCATGTCTCCCGTTACATTCGCTAGCTGTCCCCTGGCCATTTAGGCTGTTTGCATGCAGAGGAAAGCTTTTATAAATGGGAGCCTGCATTTCTCATGTCCCTTACATTCAATGTCCCAGTTTTCTCTTCCTGTTTTGTTTCATTAAGAATATATGCCCTACATGCATCTTATTGGCTAACTTTTCATGATTGACAAAGTGCCCTAAGTCACAAATCTCATTTCCAAGAGTCTGATTAGTAATAATAGTATGATAATGATACTTATGTAGCACTTTAGGACTGTTATGTGATAGTCACTGGTCTAAAAGCTTTCCATGTTTCACTCATTTGATAATGAAATTAGTGTAAAAATAATAAAATATGTTTTTCTATGATGTTAAATATTTATAGGCCACTTTTAGTATGTGCATCACATACATGGAAGACTTGACCACCTAACTGTTCTTTTCTCATAGAAATTGTTATCATCCTAAGCAAAGGTGAAAAATTCAGAATCTTGAGCCAAAAAGATTCTGACATGTTGTAAAATTATATCCTACATTACTGATAACCCAGAGAAGTTCAATAAAAGGTTATAACCAGTTTGAGACTGAACGATAAAAATGAATGGAAGAGAGGGGACAGCAGAAAATGAGGGGGTGACACAAAACAAGCTGACCTTTTCTGGTCACAACTGTGGGTTGCAGGCTGACATTTATGGCCACCTAAATCTTCCAAGATTGTTCCTGTTGATATTACAGTGCAAGTAATAACTGCATCTCCAATTTAAATTTGGCCTGTGACAGGGGAATATAGATTGGTTCATGATGGAACCAGCGTGTTATGGTCCAGGGTAGCTGACTAGGGGAGGATGATAGGCTAGTTTCATTACATCCAGATTATTAGCTGGCAGATTTCAACTTGTACCCAAAAGAAACACGTATTATGTTCCCTCAAATCATTTTTTTTTTCCCATGGGCAGCTTGTATATGTGGGATGCTAGGAGGACTAAGAGGTGGCAGCGAAGAAGTTGGCCTCTGTGGTGAATCATTGCAAGTTAGTTTTCCACTTAAGAGGTGGGGGCTGAATGCTTATTCAGGGCCGATGCAGAGAGAAGACACACCTCCTGCTTCTTTATTTTTCTATTCTCTCCTCTCCTGCATTTTTTTCTCTCTCTGTTTTTTTCCCCAAACTTGATTTTATTAGTCTGCTTAATACGGAATGAGTATGACGTTTGGGCTGTGTTTGAAAAGATACTGATGTCTTACAAGCCAGGTGTGTGCCAGTTTCTATGCTAGGCAATGGGGAGATGAAGAGGAAGATGGTCATGGTTGATGAGGCAGATAGACAAGGTGAGAGAGGATTTCAGTGTGCATTTAGAGGGATGGATACACTTTCATTGTCAGAATTTTCTTGTTAGGTAGAAAATTTAATTAGTGAGTTCTAAATTTTTGTACCCTTTAATGTTTTATTAAAGTATAACATTTTTTTTTAATTCTAATTTTTTTCCTGCATTTTCCCCTTTGGTTCTTATCAGGTCATACTCATACTTCATTGAGGTGTCAATGGATGAACTTGATTGGATCAGAGTGATAGATCATTCACAATATCTGTGTCGCTCTTGGCAAAAGTTGTATTTTCCAGCCCGTGTCTGCAGGTTAGTTTTGACTTTTATATGGGGATATCTGAACTTTGAGACACTGGCTGTGCTTTTTGCTTCAGAGAAGAACAATTTTTCAGGGTATCAATTTTACAGATATATCCCAAGTAAGAAATTCAGTTGGGGAGAAGGTGTTTGGCCTAGCAAATGAGATACTTGTGTCCTGTATCACAGTATCTGAATTTGATGTCCACTTCTAGCTTCTGACTCTGGCAGTCCTTACAATTCAGTGATGATAGTTTAGTTATTTGGGTTCCTGACCCCTATATAGGAGACCTGGATTGAGGTCTCAGCTCCCAGCTTCGACTCTGGCCCATGCATTTGTTGTGAATTTGTTGCCTTGTGAGTATTTGTTGAGTGAAGCAGTGTATAGAAGTGCTTTTCTCCTTCCCAAAAAAGGGTGGTTGGGGGATGGTCAGATTTTGCAGCTTTAATGTTTAGCATGCACTCTGGAACTATTTATCTTAATATTTATTGTGTACCATATTTATCTAGTAAAAATGTGAATGAGTAAGAATGGATAGGGAGTGGCTTGCATTGGATGCATAGGATTAAGCTGCTGCTTGTGATGCTGGCAACCCACATTAGGGAGCTGGTTTGAATCACAACTGTCCTACTTGCATGCAATTTCCTCTAATGTGTTGGGAAGGCAGTGGAAGATGACATAACTACTTCTGTCCCTGCCATCCAGGTGGAGGACCTGGGTAGAGGGAGTTCCTGGCTTCTAGTTTCAGCCTGATCCTAGACCTGGCTGTTGTGGACACTTGGGGAGTGAACCATCAGGTGGAAAGTCTGTTTCTCTGTCATTCTGCCTTACAAAAATATATCTTAACAAAATAAACAAAAGGGAGAGGAAATATGTGAAAAGTAGAGATGCATTTCTCATACTCCTCCCTTCCCCATTACCCCCTGTTGGGAAAGAAATGTTGATTTTGGCTTATAGTCTGGAAATTCACAGTTCAGAATTGGGTGTCCCCATTATGCCATCTGGTATGATGAAACAAGCACAGAGGAACCATCACTATGATTAGCCAGGGAGCAGAGAGAAAGAGAAACTATGCTGAACTCAGCTCAAATAACCAGCCTTCTCAAGACGACTGCCTCCCAATGACCTGAACTACCACTAGACTCACCTGTAGATACCATAACAAGATCAATTCTCCAGCCTCGATTAATCCTGAACATTAAAACTTCAGAGTTTAAACATTTACATGAGGTTTGGGGAGCTAAGTCCTATTCAGTCCTTAACATTCCACTTCTTCCCCCAAATTGATGTCTTTCTCACATTCAAAGTAAAATAACTCCATCTAAAAGTCTTAACTTTGCCTAGCATGAATCTAGAAGTCTTTAATCTAAGGTCTCATCTGATACTCAAAGTAAACTCTTAGCTGTGTATCCCTCTGTGCAATCAGAAAGCATTGTATGTATACTCAAGTAAGATACAGTGAAGAGACAAGTGTGTGAAGAGACAGAAATGCTCTTATTTCAAAAATATTTTTAAAAAATTGATTTATTTGAAACAGTTACAGAGAAGACAAATTTTTCTGTCCTCTAATTCACTCCCCAAATGGCCACAATGGCTGGAGCTGGGCTGGTCTGAAGCTGATAGTCAGGTGCTTCTTCCAGGTCTTCGATGTGGGTGCAGGGGTCCAAGCACTTGGACCATCCACTGCTGCTTTCCCAAGCCATTAGCAAAGAGCTGGCTTGGAAGTGGAGCAGGTAGTACTCAAACTACTGCCCATGTGGGATTTTGGCACTGCAAGCAGAGGCTTAGCTTGTTATATCAGTTCCATAAATGTTTTTAAAACTGATTTATGTTGAAAGTTGAGTTACCAATAAGAGGGTATATTTCTGGAGCCTTCCCTAGAAGTGTCCAAGGCCGGGTGAAGATTTTTGAATGCTGTTGTGTGTGTTCTGAGTATCTGTGTTCTTATTCTGCATCAATGGCTATCCAAAGAACAAGGGGGTTGGGCTTGGGCCAAGTGAGGCTTCACGAGTTGGGGCTGCAGCTGCAGGCTTGTACCCTCTTTCAACTAGAGCAGCTCAGCTTTTGTTATTACTATGGATTGCAGCCCCAAGTAAGAATGTTTTTAAAAGGTATCAAAAGCTACGGTTCTGATAGATTATATTCTGCCTTTAGGTATAAACCATCATTTTGACTTTGTTTTTGCAATTCTGAAAAACCTGTAAGAATTAATAAACTTGGTAGCTGGGAAATGTGGTTAAAGGCTCCTGAAATTTTTTGGCTCTTGTAGTTTTCCTGCTGGAAATTGCCCCTCAGATATTCTTTAAAGTCGGAAGATCAAAGACACAAAATGCTAGGTTCATTTAGTCAGGTGTTGCAGATAGAGAAGCCAGGGAGGATGTAAGCCAGGGAGAACCTTGAACCGATCCACAACCTTCCCCATCCTCACTTGTGATCTCAGCTGATTACCCCTTGTGACTAATTTGGAGCAGGCCGGGATGCCCCATAACACTCAGTCTCTTAGAAGTCATCTTAACACTTGTGAAATTCATGGTTTAACTTGTAGTTCAGTTCATACCTGTGCCACAGGACTCTAAAAAACCTTACATTCTTGCCTATATATATGTAGATATGTAGATACCTATACATATCTATATATTTTATCACAGGTATAACTGGTCACAATATGGTTTCCTAGGGATCCTCTTGTGGGAAAATGATGAAAAATCAATTTCATTTTTCCAATCAGGGACTAAATTGTCTCAGGTCTAGCAATTGCTGTTTTATCAGAGAAGTTTTGAATGGGTCAAAATGGTAGGGACAAGAAATTGAGTGAAGATTCTGAGTCTCTATGCTGCCAAGGGATTGCCAGAGAGTGACAGAGGGCCCTGATGAGGAGGGTAGGATAGAGCCTGTATTGCCTCTGGTTCTTTCAGTCACAGTGGGTTAGAAAAGAAGAAGCTGTGTGGACTGTAGGGTTGTGTGTGTAATTCACTTGAAGGGATAGAAATATGACCATCCAAATGATTGTGAATATCCATGGCAGCCATGGTAGTTTTACCCAGCCAAAAGCTCTAGTTGTGTGGAGGGAGACACTCACCTTCAAGTCTGACTTGGACAACGTGTTTCCCTTTATTATTTTCTCTTTCCTGTCTATCTTGGCTTTGTTGGGATACCATTCGTGTGTTTTGAGCCTAGTTGTACTCGTGCTAGTTTTTGTCTTTATATAGTCAATTGAGAAAAATTAAGTCAAGAATTGATAATACAGGAGTCTTGAGATCTACCATAGTGAGAAAATTTATGGCCACTTTATCTTATTAGTTTTTATTTTCTTTCATAAACTCTGCCTTTTGTAATTGCTTAGAATTTTGATCATATTTTAAAATGAGCATAACAGTAAGTCTCTATTGATCACCTAAGGATGCTTTGGTATTTCTTATCTTTACAATGATGTATTGATTACCTAAACAATGGTTCTGGAACTTTACTGGGTAAATAAATTCTCTACTTTATCTCTTTAGCACCTCAGTGTTGGCATTATGTTAGTTGATTTGCACATTTGCATACCATCTTTGTCCTTTAGCGTTCTTTGTGTGTTTGTCTTGCCTCTGGTTGAAATTACAAGCCCTTGGAGACAAAGTATATGGATTCTAATCTTTTAGTATTCTTGCCTGTTACTCAGCCAATGACCTTGTGTGAAGTAGGCATTCTATAAATGTTTGCTTGGGGTTCATGGCATTGACTGTAATGAAGAGATAAGATCTAATGTTAATATAGTCACTGGTAATTTCTTCAGTGTATTTACTAAAACATGAGTGTTGGAAAATTCTCTGAAGTGGTAGTGTTGTGCCGGATTTTGAAATCCCCAGAAAATCATCAAGTCTGAAGTCGGTGTTAAGGCATTAAGGTGGTTTATTCAGGTTAACCTGGGTCTCCCAGCCACCTCCCCCAGCCCAGCAGGGCTGGGCTGGGAGAGGGGCAGCCGCATCCGAGGCTGCTGCAGGGTCCGCATGGAAGGCAAAAAAGAGAGGAAACGGCGAGTGCGAGAGAGAGCCCCCTTGAATAGCCCAGCGTTCTTATACATTTCAGGCTATTAATTATACAGTAATGATTTAGCAGGCTTCTATTGGTGGATCTGAAGCAAGCAACTTTCAAAAAGTACAAATCGATGAGCTATAGGACAGTGAATCTTACCAAACACCAGGTACCTCCTTCCTGAGGAGTGGTCTGCCTACGTGACCTGCCAGGTGTCCTGCCGGTGTCCTGCCTGTGTCCCGTAGACTATCGGGAGTTCACACAGCCCCCAGCCAAGCCATTAAGGCAGAATTACAAAAGGTAGAAAACACCTAGGTTCTTCAGTAGAAGGTTCCATGTGCTTTTCAAAGATTCTTTTCTTGTTTTATTTCTTTTTCCAGGAAGTTGAATCTTTTGGCTAATCCTGAAAGCTATAATTGTCATGTGATGCTAAAAGGTTACATGTAATGCATTCACAGAAGAGGTCCTCTGTGAATTGGGGCATGTGAGGCCGAGCCAGACTAGCTAGAAACCAGCAAGACAGGAGTTGTGGAGTTAGTGTTCTCCTTTCCTGATTTCACCTCATACTTTTCTGTGGTAAAGTTGTGCTCCTCCTTGTCATGGTGTCTGCACCAGATGCCTTCCTCATAGGGTTGGCTATGAGAGGTGACAAGGCTTATTTACAAATTTTGAGTGCAGTGCCTACCCAGAAGTGTCAGTTCAGGAAGCAGTCATTGTTCTTGTCTCATTAGTCCTGGACAGAGCTGTTCTGAAACTGTGGCCTGGTAGCTGCCGCTGAGGATTGACCTTCCCTCACAATCCTCACTTTTTGTGATTTGCTGCATTGTCAGTCCAAGCATAGCACCCCAAAATTGCCTTAAACAGTTCTCTATACCTTAATAACTCATCTCTTAATAATCGAGCAGTTTTCATATATTTTTAGTATAATATTTATTTTGGCAAGATGCATATTATTGCATAAAATTTGTTGCTCATATGTCCTAAGGGATGTACTTTGGTAACGATCACTGGGCCAAGACCATGGATCTTGTTTTGTGGCAGGGAGGATAGTATCAGGCCTCAAAAACCATTATGTGAATGAAGGAAATGAGCCATCTATTCTTTCTGGGCTCTTTGTAGGAATGATTGTGGGTTAAATGGAGATTGTTGTATGTGAGCAGAAGCTTAGACCAGGTTACTCCGATTGCTCATGGGGGAATGAAGAATTACAGATGATGCCATCTCCCATCTACCCTTAGAACCCTGGGATGTCTTGTCAGCCTTGTCTTCTCCAGGAGAGGTACTGCCTTGCTTATAATCTGAAATCTTCAGATTGTCTTCTTGGTCATTGCTGGCCTGTTTTCCCATCCTTCTCATAGAGAGTGAATCTCAGACTAGACAGAAGTCACTATTAAGGAGTTACAAATATTGAGTAGTATTGGGAAAGTTTTAAAAATTTCTTAACATGCCATTTCTTAACATGCAGTTAATGATTCCAGCCATTAATTTGGTTGTCATATTGACAAAACAGAAGATTTGAAAGCTTGTTTTCCATGACTGGTTGTTGGAATTACTAGTGGCATTGAAATCTGGGAGTTAAAGGAGAAAAATAGTGCTAAGAAACATTTCTAAAGGATATGCCTGTTGAGAGAGTAAAGAGAGAGGATGGGAGAGGTGGACAGAGAGAGAGCGCAGAGGAGATTGAGAAGGAGCCCTGTTTACTGAAGACAAGGCAGCAAGGGTGTTGAGGAGGGGACAGCCTGGCTCAGGAGTGTAGAATGCAGTAAAATACAAAACTAGCTTTCTTTCCCTTTAAATGGTCAAAATGGAAATTTTTTGAATTATGTAAGTACAGTATGGTAATATTGTAAATAATGGCAAAACTTTCCCTGGCATCAAGCTTGCACTTAGTTTCTCCCAAATACTCATAAAGATAGCCCTCTGAAGCCTCTTCAGTATGTGCATTGTAGACATTGAGTTGGATCCAAAGTGGAGCAGCTGGGTATCGAACTAGTGTTTGTATGAGGTTCTGGCATTGCAGCAGGTAGTTTATCTTGTTAACTCTACAATTCTGACCTCTAATAATCATTTCTTAAATGTACTTATGAGAATGACTGTGTTTCTCCTGTGTTAAAGTATGGTGTGAAATCTGATTTATTTGGCTCTGCTAAAGGTGTTTTAATTGTAGTTTCCCCTCCTTCCCTTTCTTCTTTTCTTAGTCTGGGGAATGTATGTCTCAAATGTATCATGGAAACAGGAAAGGGCATCTGCCAGGCTGCCTGCCCATTTCAGGGTCACATTGGAGTTCACACATGATGAAGAAATGTCAGAATAGTGCTTCTCTTTTACTTACAATAAGAAATTTAGGCATATCTCACTTCTTCTACTCTAAGGAAATGGATTTCTCACCATGAATTTGTCCATGTGTTTGTCACACCTCAGTCAGCTCCTACTTTGTGCTCTGCATTGTACCTGATACTATGGCAGTAACACTGGAGAAGATTACCAGGTTTTTCTGCTCTCATGGAATTTGGGAGAAACAGAAGGAAACCATAAGTACATACCCTCCTGAGTGTTGTGAATGTGGCACTGTGACAGTGACTGGAGTCCAGGTGCAGAAGGTTGCTGTTTCAGATAGCTCCGTCAAGGACGACCATAGAAGGGAGGTGGGTCTCCTAGGCTGTGAGGAAAGAAGTGACATTTCCAGGCCATTGTTTCAGATCTTTAGGTGTTCTATAGAGTACATTGATGCATTGATGCTATTCGAGAGTGGCTGGTCTGCTGCAAGAGACCTCATTAGATGAATACTAAAACCACTGTGGGTTTTGTGCTTTTTGTTTTTGGTATTAAGGCACGTTAATCTCCTTTATTGCTCCCATACATTCCAGGTCCCCCTCATTCCTGCTGTTGTTAGATGCAGCATAATTTTTTTCACTCATTCTCATTAGATTATAGTACCTACACAGTGCTATAGATCTCAAAGACATAAAACAAATGAGAAAATAAGCATTGCCTATTTATGGAAGCATTCTTTTCCTACCGTATTAACATTGTATAAAAGCATGTTTGTCTTCTTTTTTATCTCTCCCCCCTCCCACTCTCCACAACTGTGCATTAATATATTTATTCAATTTTAAAGGCAGGTCCTTTTACATTATTCAGCAGTTCACCAGGATGCTTTAGAATTGTAGGTAGAATTATGCTGAGCCTTTACTTTCTTTATGTGATCAGAGAGCTTCACAATTCAAGAAGTGCCTTTATTTAGATGTAAAAGAAACAGGAATAAATTCAGTTAAAAAAGGGGGAATTGTTTTTAAGTTTGTGCTTTGAATTGCCCTTCTACACACAACTTTGATATCATAATTGAACTAGTGCATACAGCAATCCTCAATACAGAGGAACATTTTCTTCAAAGAATGCAAAGCAAGATGTAGCCACATGGTGTCACTAAATTATAGCAATTTTGGTTGAAGCCAGAGATTTTGAAATTACTTTTTTTTTGTAAAACCGTATTTAAATATAAATTGTTCTGAAGTCTCTGATTTGTGAAATAACATGTGAAGCTGTTTGTGCTATTTAAGTCTTTATCCTGATGTGGAGCATTAATTATGCCCCAAGTCCACAGTTGTATATTCAGGTGCTGGCTGACTCTTGAGTTGTCATCTGTGAAGCAGAGGAGGTAAGTTATTTCGTTTCATATAAATAGGTTTTTTTTTCTGCTTTCTTTTGGAATTTTAAATAAATGGAAGAGTAACTCAAATGAGATAGGTTCACTAAATATTTATGAGTGATCACAGAACGGAAGAAAGGAGAAATGGACATAAAGAGAAACAGGGTTCCGAGACCCCAGAGTCAGGACTGGAAGGAAACAGCTTCACATGTGTAGAACCTCTGCTTTGGGCTAGACACGTGTTGTTGCCTCATAGAGGAGGGGAAAGAAAAAAACCACTACCTTGTTAAAATGAGGAAAATGAGTCCTGGAGAAGCTGTTTGTAACCACATGTATCTGCCTCCGCAGCTGAGCTCCAGGTCTCACGCTGCCATCAGTGATCAGTGTAAGTCTGTGGAGTGGGAGACCTGGGGTCTGGGAGAAACTCTCACTTGAGCTGAGCAGTAACCAGGCTCGCTGCGGGAGAGGGCCTGCCGGCCACTGGGCTCAACCACCCAGACCGTTATTAGCACATATGCATTAGTAAGCATGATGAGCAGTTGGGAAGTTTGCTTTTTAAAAAGGCCATCCTTTATCTAGGTATGTTTTGTTGGTTTATCAATAGAACTGTGGATTTTCTTTTCCTTAGTTCCCTGTTAGGTCACTTTAGACTATATTATTACAGAGTGAGGCTAATGTTAATGATCTGAACTCCTGGTTGATTTTGTCTTTAGCTGTGTTTATAAACAAATTTCACATACTATGAAATTTTTCCTTACAAGACCCCTTCACATCTTAACTTGCTTTTGTTTTAAGTCGGAAAGTTTTCCAGTATTACTATTATTATTATTATTTTTAACCTAGAACCTTTATAATAGAAAAAAAAAAACACAAACAAAAACCCATAAGACATCTAAACAACTCCAGTAGTCACTGTTGTGTATTAAGTAAGACCTTTGAGAATGACTATATTTATTTATTTAATTGAATCCAAACTTTTTTTATTTTGTTTTGTTTAAAGCATAATAACATGTTGAGGTTTTTTGTGTGTAATGAGGGGTTCGGATATGAGAAAACAGAACAATGTTGCCATTTTCCTTTGCATTTTATCTTATAATTTTAGAACATAAATACTGTCTTAATAAGCCCATTGCATTAGATAGTGATCACGACACTAATAACCTATTACATTGTCACAAATAGCATTGTCTGTTTTTCATTCTGAATGGCTAACAACTATATTTGGTTCTGCTAACACTTGTTTCCCTCAGCAGTTAGGTCTAGGATTAAGTTCAGATAGCACCTCCCTAATTGACATCAAACATACTTTTTCTTATGCTTTCCCTCTTCTCAAAACTAGTTTGTTACTTATAGCACCAATTTATTCAGACATGCTTTCACTCAACTAACATGTATTGAACACATGCCATGCTGCCCTACCTGGTTTAGGTGCTAGGCATGAAAGAATGAATGGGAAAGATAAAAGTTGATACTCCCAAGAATTTCAGAATGTAATGAGGATGGCAGCCTTTTAAACATTGGCAAAGTAAAATGTGAAAAGCTCAATAATAAAGCTATACATAGGATATGTAGGAGTGTAATTTTGGGAGATCACACTGAAGAAAGGATTTGAATTTAGTCTCACAAGACCATGGAATTGTACAGACAGAATAAGGGAGAAAAGATGTTTTATACATTGTCAAAAGCAGATTCTGTGTTGCACTTGACCACATCTTGACTCAAAACTTTCCATCATTTTCTAGTTGGTTTTTATGCAACCAATGCCCTTTTTTGTCTTACCTGTCAAAACTACCTATTTCCTGTCTAGCCATCCATATCCCCTACCTATATCCCTCAGCTCTGGAAACTTAATGGACGTGACAGATCTTTTCTTTAACCTCATGTACCTGTGTCAAGTGTGTAGGACTTTTCTTTGTTTTAAAGTTATGCTTATTTTTAAAATTTCTTGTTGACAAGGTTACAATACTCCCCATGAAAAACTGCACATTTTGCTGTTATAGAAAATGGTAAAACTTCTCCAGAAGTGAAGAAAGTGCCCTCCTTTGGGTCCAGGATTTGAGCTGGTATGCCTTTGGCTTATAAAAACAATATGTTTTCGTAAGTGCTTCCCTGTTGGGCACATATAATGTGTGAGGAAACAAGTATTAGAGTATCAGCCTTTCCTGTTTGAGATTTCCTTTGAAATGCTTTTTGATATACTGTAGCTGTTTATGGAACTCAAGAAATTGAATCAATGAGCCAGATACTTGAACCATTAGACTTGGGGCTGTAGGTTTATTCAATACAAAACAAGAAAAAAAAACAGAATGCATAGCCATCTAGGACACCCTTCCCTCCCCTGGACATAGGGAACACAAACTAAAGTGAGCCATGGAAGTAGGAACCAGAACCTAGGAACTAATAAAATTTGCTAGGGAATGGTTTCCAGGACACTCAACACAGCTTCTGAAGTTAATGTAATAGTAAAAGACCTGTATTAAATTAATGGAATAAGGCTTTCATTAACTTTTTCTTTTGAAAGGCCAAAACAATGGAAAGACAACTAGATCTTGGAGATTAAAAAGCAAATTTCGTTGGAATTTGAGTGTGTGTGTGTGTGTGTGTGTGTGTGTGTGTGTGTGTGTGTGAATTACATAGTCTTTTCCCCTGTCATGCGTACTTTGGAAATGGTAGCCTAAAGACGGCACTGATGAAGTGCAGTTAATTGTTCTCCTCCTTGATCGAGAGGGAGGCCTGATACAATCCGAGTCTGCCCTGCAATACTTAGAAGTGATTGCCTGGATCTGTCGTACCATTTAGAGCTTGAATCAGCCAATTTAGCTAGGAGTTATGTATCTGGAATACTTGCCTAATTATTTTGTGGTTGCTCGACCTCATTTTATAATCCATTGGAGGTGGTAGTTGCATCAGGTATCTTGTTAAATCTCTTTAATTCTCTGACATCATTGAGTAAGAGTTGAGTTTTCTTGAGAAAAACTTCTTAAAACTAATTACTTTTCCATAGTGTTAGAAGGAAAGACTAGGAAACAAGATTCTATACCATTTCTTTTCAGAGAAATGTTTAAAAAGAAGTGTGTGTACATGCTCCATGGTTTATAAAACCATCAGAGCTTGCTGAGTGATCATTACAAATGTGACAGGTTGCCTTGATCAGGATGGTTTCTGTGGATATAAGGTTAGCACAGGAGAGATTGGGCAGGAAGTAAAACCAGATTGCTTGTTGGCTGCCAGAAATTCTGGGCAGCGTGCCAGAGTTGGTTCAGCTTCTAAAATTTCGTCTCCCAGTATGACTGTAGAGGACTCAGTCTCTGCAAGGAGTGCTAGTGGTGTTAATAGTTAGACTTCCTTCAGCCCAGAGTACTGTATCGATACAAAGAAAGATAGGGGAGCTGACTGGTGTGGACTCATGTGTTTGACCCCATTCAAGAGCTGTAGTATTTCCTTTAGCAGTCTTATTTCATTATGTTTCAAATTATAATTTTATAAGTAATAATTGATCTTCCACAAATGTGTTTATATATATGAATATGTTTTGCTGATAGAAAGACATGGGTTCAATTTTAATACTCATACAAATTCTGTGCACATTATGAAGCTATTAGGATGTAACAGCTGTTTTAGTTCATTTCACCCTGCAAAAGAAATGTGATGCAGTCTAAAATGATCAGCAATTATGTATTTTGAAAGCTAAACCACTAGTTACAGAAAGAGATAATTTACACATTAGATGCTGATAAAACTACAGTATGCTATGAGTTTCAAAGTTAGAGTTCTCTCCTAAGACTGAAAGAGAATCTATTCCAGAAGATATTTTCCTTCTTTGAAAGCACCTTTTGTATTGTCCATTATAATCTTGGAGTTGCAAATCAACAGCAACAGAAAGCTGCCTAATATTTTTTTTTTATAAAGCCAAAAAAAAAAAAAATGAGGACTGTTGGAGTAGGATTTAGAAGGATTTTATTTTATGTCTGCTGATCAGTGACTACCATCTGCCTTCCATTTAGTGTTGTAGAAGCTTGCATGCATTTCCCAGCTCTGAGCAGATGATGTGCATGGTTTGTTGAGATATATGTGTATTCTGGATATGTGTATGTATATATACCTACAGTGCTTAAAATCACACTTGAAGTGTAAAACAGATAATGAGTCTCCGTTTTGGGCTAATTTGCATCTTCAGCTCTTGAACACAAAACAGAAGACTACAATGACACTGATTTTCTTTTCTGCTTTAGAATCAGTACTAACCAGCTGTCAACAAACATTTTGATTAAACACATTTTTTTATTGGGGAACTTTGGGGCACATTCTCAAAAATGTATTGTTTTCTCTGATTTCATGGGACATATTTTCAGTATGATTCATGGATGCATCATACCGGTAAACTGTCATGCACAAAATATATTTTTCTCTGTAAACTTCCTTTTGTCATTGATTTCTCTAGAGCAAAAATCTTTATGAACAGATCATTCCAAGACATTCTAAGAACTCAAGACATTTGTTTGGTGCAAAGATGGTGAATACACAAGCTTGTTTTAAGTGAAAAATTCTGAAGCATTGATTAATAGACTTTTTGAAAAGATTTTAAAAGATTTAACACTTCTCCTAATATGTTTAAAATATGAGAATCAGATGCTTGGCTTAGCAATTAATACACCAGTCAGAATGCCTGTGTCCCACACCAGAGTACCTGGGTTCATTTCCTGGTTCTCTGCCACGCACGGGAGAAATTTGGATCAAGTTCCTACTCCTGGCTTTGGCCTGGCACAGCTTCAGCTGTGGTAGACATTTGGGGAGAAAAGTAGCTAATGGGAGATTTCTGTCTCTCTTCCTTTAAAGTAATTTAAAAAAACCCTGAAATTTGAGTTGGCCCAAAAATAGATTAGATTTTTATTCTTTTGAAAAGTTTTATTTTTAAAATATATTTTGGAAAGGTAGCATGCTGGAGACCAGCTTTAGCTGAGTTCGGAGCTTGGGAAGGGTGCGTGGAGTCGGCAATAAAGAAAGACACAGACACTGTCATTTGGTGCCCTCTCGCAACAGCTCAAGAAGCTATCCTTTTTTATTTTCTCAGACACATCACAAGCTTCTACACAAACTACTAATTGCTCTATTTTTACTTAAGACTAAGGGGGCATGTACAGACATTTGATCATTCTGTCTGCACTTCAGGGCTAAGTGCCCCTAAAGATAATTCTGCAAAATCCTGTATTCATATTCTTCAAGCCATTATTCATTCTTCAGTAGTAGCCATGGAGCGATAGCCAGGATTCTAAGGCCAAAGCACATGCGATTACTTGCTAATCAGTAATACATTCCTACCACATTTCTATTTCTACAATTTACTCATTATTTAATGGGAAAAATAGGTTACAAGGGAAAAAACATAAAATCTAAAAGAAAGTTTCAAATGTTAAATCCCCTTATGACTATAGACTCTAAAACCCCATAAATAATGAAACAATAATTAAACACATATTTCTTTAATAAAAGCATCCCTAATTCCTCTAGCTAACAATTATAAAAGTGGCTAAAGCCTTTACATTTTCTATGCTCCAAAGAAACTGCAAAGACAGGCTAGCCTTTGAAATAACAATAACTATATTTATTGCCATAGCAGTTTCAGCTCTTACTCCCGTCACTTGCATTAATATTTAGGATATTTGTCAAGCCCTTTCCCAGAAGGTGTGTTACATGTCTGGGCCAGATTTTGAGGCAGTGGTTAAGTACCCAATAAGTTGTCCAGAAATGGCATGGGCTTAATTGTGCTCCTGTGTGTAAATTGTCAGAGACCTACTCACCAAGACATTGTCAGTGACATCAACTCTCAAGCTCACATCGGTTGCAAAAAGCATCTCACAGGGGCCAACAATAATGCCTCAGTAGATTACAGAATTCTTAGTGGGGTGCTTGAGTGTCCATGCAACCAGGGAGTGAAACAGCGTCAGGGTAGTCAGAGAAATCCGCCAGCCCTGCCAAACAGCTGGAAGCTCCCCTGGGCCCTGCCAAGCAGGGGAGCTGTTCTCTTCGCACCTTCTTGTCATCCACACCTACTGCACGGACCCCAGCAGTAGTGAGAGAGTGATCTTTCATCCACTGGTTCACTTCTCAAATGCCTCAGATAGCTGAGACTGAGTTAGACCATAGCCTGAAGCAGGGAACTTGGCCTGAGAATTCAGTCTGGGTATCTGTGTGGGTGCTGGAAACCGAAGCCCTTGAGCCATCACCCAATGACGCCCAGACACATTATTAACAGGAAGCTGGAGTCTGAAGCACAGCTGAGACTTTAACCCAGATATTTCAATATGAGGTGTGTGGACACCCCAGGACCATCTTTTAAATTAAAAAAAATTTTTTTTTAATTATTTAATTTGAAAGGAAGAGGAGGGATGGAGGCAGAGAGAGAGACAGACAAAGAGAGCGAGCTTCCATCCATTGGTTCACTCTGCAGCTGACTGCAGTAGCCAACGCTCTGCCAAAATCCAGGGGCTAAATACAGGTTTCTATTGTGGGTGACATAACACACACAAGTATGTAGGCTGTCATCTCTTGCTTTTTGCAAGGTGTTAGCAGGGATCGGGATCCGAGGTAGAGTAGCCAAGGCATGAGCTAGTGCCTGTAAGAATGTCAGTGCCATCACAAGTATGCCACAGTGTTGACGCTTCTCCTTCTAAAGTTTTAAAATTATTTTTACAGAGTTACTGAGAAAGAGGAACCAAGCAGCATCTTAATTGTTGCCCCAAATGCCCATCAGTAGGCTGAGTTTTGATTAGATAATTGAGAAGGCTCTTCCAAGAGCATCATCTAAGCAGTGGTTCTCACCCAGGGTAGTTGTGGCTCATAGGAGACATTTGTCAATGTCTGCAGCCATTTGGACAGCCCCAAATCAAAGAATTATCTGGTCTAAAATGTCAGCAATACCAAATTGAAAATCTGAATTAGAAGGTTATAGTAATCCCATGTGTGAAGAGGGCTTAAATTAGGGTGTCTTTTGTTAAAATAGAGAAAGAATAGTTGTAAAACTTGTTCCTAAACAGTTAGAAATCAGACAAGCTTGAATGGGGAGAAAAATGAGAGCTTCAAAGACTTGGACTTAGGTGGTTGGGCTGTGAATTAGCATTGGTAGATAGAAGTTATAAAGAAGTCAGTTTGAGTAAGTTGCCTATTTATTATTGAAGAAATAAATGGTATTCTGTGCTGTTCATCTGCTTTGCTGTTACATAATAAGATTCTTATTTTATGCTGGGTGCCAGGATTATACTAAATTTTGGATTGCAGAATTTTTGACCAATACCAAACATTTGGTCTCCAGATTGTTCACTCTTTTTTGTAGTGTTTTTTTCTCATCTCCACTCCTAAAATCATATCCATTAATTAACCAACTTGACATGCCTAATCCTCCAGGAAAGTTTTGATCTCCATGCATGAAATGTGTTTATTTATTCAAGAAATACACTTTGAATACCTGCTACATAACAGATAGTGTGTTAGGGACTAGGGTTGCAGTGGAGAACTTAGACACTCAACCGTGTCCTGGCAGAATTTGCAGCTTAGGAGAGAATCAGACAGTAAACAAAATAATTACAAGAACTGTAACCTGTGGTAAATGCAAAGAATGAAAAACACAAGCCTGCATTAGAGGTCAGAGGGAGGTAGTTTAATCTGAGGTGGCCAGGGAGATCTTTCAGCGAAGAAATACTTAAGTAAGAGACCTAAATGACTATTAGGGGTTACATTAGGCAGAAGGAGAAGGCACTTGGAGCAGAGGCAGACAGGGAAACGTTGAGGGAGGAATGAATGTGGCCTATTTAAGGAAATAGGGAGTCAGAGTGGCTGGAGGGCTGAGGGAAGAATGCAGTTGCTGGTTTGGAATTTGTGGCATGCACACTGGTGTAGACCGAGCTTACAATCCAAAGTACAGTCCCTAAGAATGGTTTAAGCAGGAATATGATGTGAATTTAGTTTTTAAAAAATCTAGTCTCCTTTTTGGGGGCTGGATTGAGGAAGGTGGGAGTAGGTGCAGAGAGACCAGTTGCAAGACCTCTTCTGTAGAACTGGAATGGTATGGTGGTTGCTCATGTAAAGATGATTGCAGAGAAATTAGAAATTAGTGGGTTTCAGGTGTGTGCCTCCCCTGGTGTGACTGCCAAGGAGCATTGCTACACATGCAGGCCCGGAGCTCAGTGGGGCTGGAAACAGAAACTTAAAAGTAGTTTTTACAGAGACTGGTGTTTGGAGCTATAAGAATCGATTAGGTACAAAGGAAAATAGAGTATACAGGGAGAAAAGGACTTAGGACTGAGTCTGCAAAGCTGCGAAATTTATTTAATTATAAAATTGTCAAACAAAATGGGAGAGGGGACAGCCAGAAGAGAATGTCAGGAAAGTGGGGCTTCAAGGAGGGGCAGATATTGATAACCAGGTGGTGATAGAAGGTCAAGTAAATGAGGAATGGACAGTACCCAGTGGCCCTACTATGCACAGTTGGGTAGAAGGCAAATTCAAGTAGGTTGAAGATGTAACTGTGTTATTTATGATCAAGGTAAATGTACATGTACTCATTGAGCCAGCAGTCCCCTTGTTGGCAAAATTCTTTTGAAGAACTTCTGACTGTAAAAAGGATGTTGATGGGCCTCATGTGGTAGCCTAGTGGCTAAAGTCCTCACCTTGAATGTGCCAAGATCCCATATCAGTGCCGGTTCTAACCTCAGTGGCACCGCTTCACATCCAGCTCCCTGCTTGTGGTCTGGGAAAGCCGTCAAGGACGGCCCAAAGCCTTGGGACCCTGCACCTGCGTGGGATACCCAGAAGAGGCTCCTGGCTCCTGGCTTCAGATAAGCTCAGTTTTGGCCGTTGCAGCTACTTGGGGAGTGAACCATTGGATGGAAGATATTCCTCTCTGTCTCTCCTCCACTATATATATATCTGACTTCCCAATAAAAAATTTAAAAAGAAAAAAATCCTGATGTGTGTGATGATATTTTTTATAGCAGCAAAACCTGAAAACCACCCAAATGCACATCATTAGAAAATTAACCTAAGAATAATTAATTATATTGGTATACGTTGATGCAGAGAATTTGCCATAAAAGTTGCTAGATAAAAATGTTACATAGGGCCCAGCATGGCAGCCTAGTGGCTAAAATCCTTGCTTGGGTAAGCACTGGGATCCCATATGGGCACCAGTTTTGATCCCAGTAGCCCTGCTTCCCATCCAGTTCTCTGCTTGTGGCCTGGGAAAGTGGTCAGGGACAGCAAAAAATCTTGGGACCCTGCACCCACATGGGAGATCTGGAAGAGGCTCTGGTCTCCTGGCTTTGGATTGGCACAGCTCTGACTGTTGTGGCCACTTGGGGAGTGAATCATTGGACGGAAGATCTTCCTCTCTCTCTTCTCTGTATATGTAACTTCCCAATAAAAATAAATCTTTAAAAAATATTATATATAGTGTTAATTAATGATACTGTTTTTGTCAGTGCAAACAAGTCTTATCCATGTATATGAGTGTGTGGACTTAGATGAGCATAAATATATGGAAGGATGAGTACCAGACATAATTTTTATGTATGTATGTATGTATTTGGAAGCTAAGCAGGAGGAGGTATCTCCCATTCACTGGTTCACTCTCCAGATGCTTCTCACAGTCAGGGCCGAGCCAGCAAGACCCGAGTTAGGAGGCAGAAACTAAATAGGGACTCTAAGATGGGTGGCAGGGACCCAAATGTTTGAGTTGTCACTTGATGCCTCTCAGGTTATACACTAATTAACAGAAATCTGGAATCCAGTATAGATCTAGAGCTTGAACTCATGAACTCCAGCACTGTGGGTGTCCCAAGAGTTGTGTTTTTAAAAATTTTTGCTGAAGATTTATTTTATATTTGAAAGGCAGAGTTATAAAAGAGAAGAGAGTGGCCTTTCATCCACTGATTCACTCCCCCAAAGACCACAACAGCTAGAGTTAGATTGGTTCGAAGCCAGGAGCCTGGAGCCTAGGCCCAAACACTTGGTCATCCTCCGCTGCTTTTTTTAGCACATTAGTGTCAAGCTGGATTGGAAGTAGAGCAAATGGGGACTCAAATCAGTGCCCACATGGGATGCCAGTGCTGCAGGTGGAGGCTTATTCTGCTGTGCCGTGGCACTGGCACCATAAGAGTAATTTTAGCCACAGAATAAATGCCTTCCCTACAACAGACTTTAATATTATTATAGAAAGATGGGGACAGGATAAGGAGGAAGATTTTGTTAAAATGGTAAAAATCTTTGTTAAGGTTATATAAAAGAGAGTTGAACTTTTTAAGAAAAAATTTCTGGAAAGTGAGCAGATGGAGAAAGAACTGATAATTTTTGGAAAAGCTGCTGTGAAAGTGGCTAAAGAGACTGAATGGAGGGCCTGGTGCCATGGCCTAGTGACTGAAGTCCTTGCCTTGAATGCGCCAGGATCCCACATGGGCACCTGTTCTAATCCCGGCAGCTCCCCTTCCCATCCAGCTCCCTGCCTGGGAAGGCAATCGAGGACAGCCAAAGCCTTGGGACCCTGCACCCACATGGGAAACCTGGGAGAAGTTCCTGGCTCCTGGCTTAGGGTCAGTGTTGCACCAGCCATTGAGGTCACTTGGGGAGTGAATCACCGGATGGAAGATCTTCCTCTCTGTCTCTCCTCCTCTCTTTTACCTGACTTTGTAATGAAAATAAAATAAATCTTTTTTAACAAAGAGAGACTGAATGGAAGCTGGAAATTGGTATCCATTTTCAAACAGGTGCTAGCATGCATTTAAATGCTCTCAAATGGAGTCTGAGAAAGAGATAGTGCCAGCCAACTGGCCAGTGGGCTGAGAGACACCTTTACTTTGTGTAATGAGGAAAAAAAATAGACGAATATGGTTTTGGATTATGAGGGCCAATGTGATGGCTCTGCTTGCTTTAAGAGGTAAAGTTAGTAGGTGAAATTGTGAGGGAAGTTGCAAATTAGAGTTTATAAAACTAAAATACTTATTGGAGGGGCCAGCATTATGGAGCAGTGGATAAAGCTGCTGCCTACAACACCATGTCCCATATGGGTACTGATTCATGTCGAGGCTGCACCACTTCTACAGCTCCCTGTAATGGCTTTGGAAAAGTATTTCTAACCTAGCCCCTGCCACCCACATAGGAGACCTGGATGTAGCTCCTGGCCTCTGCTTGGCTCAGTGCTGGCCATTACAACCATCTGGAGAGTAAACCAGCAGATAGAAGATTCTGTCTCACAGTGTCTGTATAACTCTTTCCAAAGACAAATAAATAAATAAGTAAATAAAACACACATGAAGAATAAAAGGAAATACTTGCTGCAGAGAATAGAGTGAGTATGTGTTTACAGGTGGATTATGTAATTCCAGAAAGGGTTGACTCTCCATTTAAGATTGGTTAACATAAGTTTATATTGATTCTATCTGTCCTGTGTGATTTTCTCTGATGAAATTCAGTTGTTCACATTAATGTTCAGAGAAGCAAGTGTTTGGATTCATGTAGGGTGAGCATTTGGCTAGTTTAAAGTGCAATAGAAGGTAAGAGATGCAAGAAAATGGGAAGCATCAGAAAAGAAACTAAAAGCAGAATCTGGAGATAATTGCCTTAGGACAATGATATCTTCACATCCAAATCCTGTTTCTACTTTCTGTCTTTGTTTTATGTTGGTGTCTCTGCCTATATATAGTACCACTATAGTTTTCAAAATGTGTGAAAAAAAAAACCCAGCTCTTTTATAACTTTATTACTAAGTAGGAGCAAGGATTTTCTTTGTTTTAGATTGGCTTTATTTTTATTTGAAAGACAATTACAGAGAGTGAAGGAAAGACAAGAGAGAAATCTTCCATCCTCTGGTTCACTCCCTAAATGGCCTCAACAACCAGAGCTGGACTAGTCCATAGCCAGGAGCTTAGAGTTTTTTTCCTGGGTCTCCCAAGTGGGCACAAGGGCTGAAGGATTTGAACTATCCTCTGATGACTTCCCAGGCCATTAGCAGAGAGCTGCATACCCTTATGGGATGCTGGCACCACAGGGAGGGGCTTACCTTACTATGCCATGGCACCATGCTGGCCTCACAAGGCATTGTTATTACTGGTTTTCTTTTAGCTCATGAAAACAGAGGTTTGAGGTTGCTTATATTTAAAAACTTTTTGTAAGTCTATGTATATGTTCAGAATTTGGAAAGAAAGGAACCTGAGGATAAATAATAGGTTTAGTTGAAACCAAGACTATATCACAGATGGCACTGATCACCATTGCCCACATTGGACTTAAGAAGATGATACATAACTTTGAAATTTTGCAGTTGCTTGATCAATTGAAAGATTATCTTGAACACTGTCCCTGAACGGGGCCCATTATTTGTCTGTTAGACCATTTGTTATATAAGTTTTTATAGTGTTATCTTTGAGAAGACATGACCAATAGATATGACATCTTTGGAATAAACCTTAAGGAATAAGTTTTATTGCTGTCATAAATATACCCCTCCCAGAATCTGGTCTGAAGGAGCTTTTCTCACAACTTGATGTTTGGGATTTTTAGGGTTTGTTGCTTTGTTTTTTAATTTCCTTGAAAGGCAGAGTGACAGAGGGATTGACACAGGGATTCTCCAACCCTTGGTTCATTTCCTAAATGGCTGCACCAGTTAGGACTGTTCACCAGGCTGACATGAATCTCACCCGGGTCCATCCCTACCTTAGGGGTGGTAGGGCTCCAAGTAGTCTTTGTCTCTGCTTTCACAGATGCATTATCAGTGAGTTGGATTGGAAGTGGAACAGCTGGGACTTGAACTGGTGGTCACATGGGAGATCTTGGCATTATAGGGAGCAATGTAACTGCTGTTTCATGAAGTTACTAGGTGCTTTTCTATTGTTATTTTTCAGTTCTTAAAACAATTCGTGGTATAGATTTTATCATCCTCATTTTACGCAGCCCAGAGTAAGTATTATTGTCCAACTTCTGTCTTGCACAAATGGGGAATCAGGCTTGAGAGCACGGTGAACTGATAGTCACACCGCTAGGACTAGCAGCTGGGATCAAAGCTCGGCTCTGTTTGGCTTTAAAGGTCTTGTTGAACATAAAACACATTGTCTTCTCCAAAAACACTGTGTTTATCATCTTATGACATTATTTCTGTAATGCTTTGAAGATAAAATTGTTTTATTCTGGACCTGATTCTGAAATTAATAGCTTTGGCTTCAGGATGATCAGATACACTCTCCCTCTCTTGTTCTTTCTTAACCCTCTCTCAGCCTCTTTCCCTTTCTCTCAGACAGTTTTAGGACCAGAACAATAACCATCTGCTATGTGTCTTTTCATCTTCTAAAAGCATGTAATGCCCATAGTAGTACTGGATTCTGGCAGATACGTAGTTGGAGGCTTAAATGGATAAAACAGGACTTCTATTTGGTTACTGTGATTAGTGAATGATGCCAGATTAAGATAATTTCCATTATCAGAGAATGAACTGGATGCTGGTATCATTTCATTTGATTTGTTTTCATGTGATGATAGGGCACGCAGAAAGCTTACATTAAATTGTGGAATGTGTTAGGATGTGGATCTGGGATGTGCTTCTCATCTCAAGAAACTTTTCTGTTTCTTGAGGACAGAAGCATTTCTGTGATGACTTTCAAATAGGAGTGCTCTTGGTATCTGAATATTCATTGTAAAATGTCTTGCCATTGTAAAGGCTGCATGGGGGAGGGAACAGAAGTCATCATAATATCAAAATGTTCTCTAATGAACTGTCCACGTGTAAAATTAGTTCCCACTCAAGCATTCCTCCCTGGTGAATATTGTTCCTGCCCATTTCATTAGTTACAGTGTCTCACTGACTGTTGGGAAGATGTAAAATCATTGTATTCAGTTGCAAAATCAAATGGCAGAATTTGTTTAAAAAAATGAGCAAAAAAGATTTCATGAAGTCAGAAGTAAGTGAGGTTGAAGCCCTGCCGATTCACATGCAAAGCCATTGGCAAATGAAATTCTGGCAGTGTTATACCAGTGAAGAACTCAAAATGAGAAAAGTCACCAGAATGATGACATGGTAGGAATCTTGAGAGGAGTATCTGGCTGTTGAAAATGAGGGGGATTCTGGTGGTGGTATATTTGGAGGAACGTGTTAGGAAAGTTAGCACAAGTTAGAAAAAAATGCACTAAAAATTATCCAGTGACTGTCACTACAGTTTCTACCACCTTAGCAAACAGTTATATTAAATTTTCTTAAATAGGAAGATCTACATTTTTAAAGACAAATATTTATTTTTTGAAAGAGTTTCAAAAAGAGAGGGAGAAAGAAGTACCTTTTATCTGCTGTTCACTCCCTGGATGGCTGCGATGACCAGGCTTGAGCCAGGCCTAAGTCAGGAGCCAAGAGCTTCATCAGGGTCCCCCACGCAGGGGACTGGGCCAAGCACTTGGGCGATGTCATGCTGCTTTCTCAAATGTGTTATTAGCAGTGAGTCGGGTTGGAAGTGGAAGAGCCTTAATTCAAACTGGTGCTCATATGGGATGCCAGCATCACAGGCAGTGCGTTTACTTGTTATGCCACAGCACCAGCCCCCAGAAAGATATACTTTGTATCAGTTTTTAATTTAATAAAACTCTTATTCCACATTCCTGTGAAATTTTGGCTCCTATTTTAAGGGAATTCACTTTAAATGGATCTTTTCAGATAACTCTTACCCTGGAATAACTAGAGCCTCCTGTTACGGATTATATGCTTGCCCTTTTGTGTGTATGCATTTCTCTCTCCAGCTCTGCTGAAAACAAACAGTAGCAACAAATGCTGGCCAGGCAGATTAGAGCTGGGTGACTCTCCTGAGTAAAGCAGTCTTGTAAACAGCAAGGCAAAGAAACAGATCCTTGGTGAGCCGTCATCTCTTCAGCTAACCAGTGGAAATTGCACTTTTATTTTGGAGAGTGGACTTCAGGTGGTTCAGTAAGTCAAAACGTATCATATAAATAAGTGTCCTGTTTGGAGGTGGCTGAGGCCACTGTAGCAAAGTATTGTTTTTGACGTCTTCATTTCAGATCTTTGATGTTACTCACAATCCAAGATGAACACTTTTTTGGAGTTTTCTAATCCTCCTGAAAATAATAATATATTTGTGATTTTACCAGCCTTAATTTAGTCCATGGGTAGACTTGGCAGGTTTGGTTGCAACAGCAAGAATGGCATCTAATGTGTATTGCTGGCTGCTGTCACTTCAGCCATGGTCTGGGAAGCCCATTATTTCTGGGGATTGACATTGCTTTTTAGATTTTTTTATTTTGTTTTGTCTCAGAGTCTATAGAATACTCAGAGATTGTGGTGGTGATAGGAAATCTAGTACTTTTCAAGTATGTTTGAAGAACTCTGTCAGTTGAAAATACAAGGCATGGTTGGTCTTTCTATAACTTCTGACAATATTCAAGTCCTATTCTAACAAGATCAGGAGATTGTGTTTTTGAGACCCAAACCATAAATGTGTACTTTAAAGCTGTTTTCTAAATAGAGCTCATTCATTATGACAGTATTAACATTCAAGCTTCTCTTCAACTTAGGCCAGAATATTTATCTGTACAATTTAAGCAGTTAAGTGCTTGATTTAAACTAGCTGGCATTTCAATTTTTCTTTTGTTGCAAAAATTCATCCCTCTGCAGGGGGTTGAAATACTCATTGTATAGTTTAGATAAGCGTTTGCTCAGGGGACAAGACACTTCAGGGATTTGTGGAGTCGTCTAGCACCTGTGTTATGGGCATGGCATCAATCTCTTAACAGAGGTGGGATTGCATTCACTCAACAGTACGACATGTGACTGACTCACTCTTCCATTTCATGGCAAATCATGTAGTCTGTATATCATGCTGACCGTAAATCCTAATATATGTTTACCCAAAGATTATACTCTGAGGTTCACCTTCACAGAAGCTGAAAAGGTTCAGTACCATATGGTTTCTTTTATTAGTATGGTTAGGAATGTGTTTTAATCAAAATACACCATCTGTTTGTCATAATAATAAGAAAAGATAAATATGCTGATATAGTCTCCCTACCCCTTATTTTCTATCTAATTAGCTAAAAACATAAAACTTTTAGATTGGCTTATTGAGAGTATTTTGCTTTCATGTTTAAACATTTATTTATTTAAAAGATTTACAGAGAGAAAGAGAAAGAAAGAAAGTGATCTTCCATTTGCTGGTTTACTCAGTAACTGGTCACAATAGCTGGGGTTGAGCTGGCTGAAGCCAGGAGCTTCATCAGGGTCTCCCATACAGGTGGCAGTAGCCCAGGCAGTTGGGCCACTTTCTACTGCTTACTCTTGTGCATTGGCAGGAAACTGTATCAAAAGTGAGACAGCTGAAACATGAACCAGTCTCCTTGTGGGATGCAGGTGCTACAAGCAAAGGGTTAGTCTAATACTCCGTCATGTTCAGCCTCCTTCACATTTTTTTTTTTTAAAAGATTCACTTCTTTATTTGAGAAAGAACAACAGGTCTTCCCTCCACAGGTTCACTTCCCAGTTGGCCCATTCACTTGAGCCATCTTGTACTGCCTTTTCAGGGACCATTAGTAGTGGAAGGCCTTCCATAATACCAGACCCTGAGACTATGTTTTTTTATGTAATATTGTAAAACTGCAGAAGTATTCGTTGGTTAGATTTGCATTAATTTGTGTTTTTAGGAAGAGAGCATTTAATGAGGCTTTTAAAAAAATTTATGTTTATTGCAAAGTCAGATATCCAGAGAGGAGGAGAGACAGGAAGCTCATCCGTCCGATGGTTCACTCCCCAGGTGACCGCAATGGTCAGTGCTGCATCAATCTAAAGCCAGGAGCCCTGAGCTTCTTCCAGGTCTCCCATGCAGGTGCAGGGTCCCAAGGCTTTGGGCCATCCTTGACTGTTTTCTCAGGCCACAAGCAGAGAATTGGGTGGGAAGCAGGGCTGCTGGGATCGAAACCGGTGCCCATATGGGATCTCAGCGCATTCAAGGTGAGGACTTTAGCCGCTAGGATACCCGTGCTGGACCCTTAATGAGGTTTTGACTTTGCTCTCAAATGAGAGGGTAAAGATTAAAAATAATTTCCTGGATAAGAGAATTTGGTGGTTACAGAGATTGGGAGGCAAAAGCAAGTTTCTACAATTCCTTTGCCACAAAACTTTTACTTATACTTTCCTCTTGCACGTTTGTATTTCTCAATTTTGTTGGTTACCTGCTCAGAATTTTCCTTTAGAATATCTACTTTATTTTCAGAAGGCATAGCATACTTTTTCCCTGGTGTGTCTAAATTCTTCCCTTTTCACCAGGTTCTGAGCACAAGTTAAGTTTTTACAGAAAACTCCATGTTCTCGTTGCAGCATTGTGGCACAGTGGATTAAACTCCTGCTTGAGATACCTACATTCTGTATCACAATTCCTGGTTCAGATTGTGGCTTCTCTGCTTCTGAACCATTGATTTAGGTGTCCTAAGTATCCACAGATAATTTAAGGTATATCGGAGGGTATATGTAGATCTGTGCAAAAACTGTGCCATTTTTTGTAAGGAAATTTAGTACCTGTGGGACTTTGGGTGTCCATGGGACAAGAAGATCCTGGAACATACCAAGGGACAGGAGTAATTGATGAGAGTGCAGGACATTGTCCAGGCTGTGTTGACCAGGAGTCAGGTTAGTGGGTGTGGAGTACTTATGCAGCCATACAGGCAGTTCTTATTTTCTCTAGCCTTTGGAACTGAGCCAGTTTTGCCCCCTTTTCTTCCTCTTCAGAGTTTCCTATTTCCATGGGAGTAATTTTGCTATTATTTTCTCTTTCTGGCCTTTTTTTTTTCCCCCACAGTCAATGCAGTAACTTCAGCCAGAACATTTTTTGCACCCCAGGCATTCATCTTATGATTGAATTATTGTTAGCTTCCCCCCCCTTCTATGCATAAAACTGTGCTAGAGGAGACCTCTCGCTTCTGTACTGTGTGATTGGGAAGATAGGAAGATCTCAAGATGCAGAACTGTGCTTACGGAAAATTGGAGACCCTGAAGCATTTCCTCCCTTCTTCCTGCTTCCTGTTCTCAGCATCTGTGGGTTTGACCTTGCTAGTCTCTTAGCCTTTCTCTGGAATATTGTTCACATTGTTGTCTTAAAATGCAAACTAGTCAAATTACTCCCCAGTGTATGACCTTTAAATGGCTCTTCCTCATCTGAACCATGAGACTCAAGGTCCTTTGCCCTAGAGGTGAGACAGAATAATGTGTGCACGTAAAATTCTAGAGTCAGTCTGCCTGGCTTTAGATTTGGCTTTTGTTTACTAGCTGAGTGACATTGACCAAGTCACTTAATCGCTCTGTCCTTAGTTTTCTCACCTGTGAAAATAGAAATAACAATAATGGCTTCTTTGTAGAATGATTACTGTGATAATTAAATTTTTTTAAAGGTTTATTTATTTTTTATTGCAAAATCAGATATAAAGAGAGGAAGATCTTCCATCTGGTGATTCACTCCCCAAGTGACCACAATGGCTGGTGCAGCACAGATCCTAAGCCTGGAGCCAGGAACTTCCTCCAGGTCTCCCATGTGGGTGCAGGGTCCCAAGGCTTTGGCTGTCCTCGATTGCCTTCCCAGGCAGGGAGCTGGATGGGAAGGGGAGCTGCCGGGATTAGAACAGGTGCCCATGTGGGATCTCAGCGCATTCAAGGCGAGGACTTTAGCTGCTAGGCTACTGCACTGGACCCAATAATTAAATTTCATGAAAAGGAATTAAACCAGAACCTGACATAGAGTAAATTCCTGGTGTTAGACCTCAGTGCTAGACCTTCTGCCTGATTTGCTAATCTTACCTCCTGCTGAAACCTTAAACTCCAACCAAACTAAGCTGCATAGAGATTCAAGTTGCATACTTAGCTTGTTCATTCTTCTGTATCTTTAAACATGGAATGGCCTTGGGTTAGGATGAGCATCCCCCAACCTGATGCCTGTTTGTTGACTTCTTCAGCTGAGCTCTCCAAGCACTGAGAATTCAGCAAAGTGCAGATTGCACCAAAGTGTTTCTCTTCCTGGAAATTATGTTCTAGTTGGGGCGAGACAGACAATAAAATAAGAAAGTAAAGCAGGAAAGAAGGACTAGGATGCTTATTAGGTAAAGTTTGCAATGTCAAGTAGGCAAGACCAACTTATAGTGTTGATATCTCTTGAGTAAAGACCTGAAGGAGATGAGGAAACCAGCCAGAGCGGGCCAAGCATTCCAGGTTGAGGAAACAACAGCTGGCCCTGCTGGGTGGATGTGCATTGTATGCTCTCAGGAGCAGGCCAGTAGGATTGGAGGGGAAGGGGAAGTAGTATCGGCAGGACCAGAAAGCAAATGGGGCCAGACTGCACAGTGTTTGGGCAATGACAAGTGCTAAGCACAAGAATCCTATGGGCCGGCTGTGCAAACACTGGGTTGAATAGACGCTACACGGGAAAAAGGGAGGACACATTCTAGCAGGAATAATTTTAGGCAAAATATGGTTTTGGTTTGGATGAGGGTAGACGCAGTAGAGCTAGAGAAAAATGATCTAGATTCTGAATAATTTTGAGAATGTAGCCGGTGACACTCACTGATAGAATTAATAGAGGATAAGAAAGACAAAGTAATCAAGGATGACACCAAGATTTTCAGCCTAAACAACCAAAAGGATGATTAGGAGGACTGTGAAGATGTTTGAGGGAAGCTTGGTCTGAATAGTTCCGATTTGAGATGCTTTTAAATGTAGGAGTGGGGCTATTGAAAGGCCATTGAATATATAGCTACTAAAATCCAACTGAGATGTCTGAACTGGGTGCATAAATTTAGAGGTCCATGCAAGATGCTGCTTAAAGTTTGGAGACTGGCTGAAATCACTGGTGTGTCAAGGTTAAGGGTGGAAAAAGAAGCTGCCAGTGAGGAGGAGCAAGGGGCTCTCTTTGAAGCCGAGGAAGGGGATGTTTCTGCAGGGCAGAGTGATCAAGCAGTGTGGGTTGTGAGGAGGTCATGCAAGATGTGGACTGATGGCTGATGCTTCAGTTTTGCAGCATGGAATCTGAGTGCCGTTGAGTAGCAGTTTTAGAGAAGTGGTGTAAGGAAATCCCAATTGGAGGAGGTTCAGAATGAAGAGAGAATTAAGAACAGCATTATATGGACAGCTGTTTTGAGAAGCTTGCCTATGAAGGAAAGCCACCAGGTGTTGGTGCCCTACATTTTAGAGGCCTAGCCGCAGTCTTTACTGGTAACAACTGTTTGGAAAAATTCACTGCAGAAATGCGGTGAATTGATATTCAGTATGAATGGTTTCAGATTTTTCTTTGTCTTGGCAGTTGTGATTTTCAATAGTTTTGCTCCTTTACTCTGACAGTGCCTAACTTATTAGGGCTACTAAGATGTTTTTAGTTCTCAACTAGAATGTAAAAATATTGAATCAGCCTGTTTGAGGACTAAGATGCTACCTTTTAAAGCAGGCTGCTGCCAGCGGCTGTCAGTTTGGAGCTGTGAGGGCTTCCATAAGATGTGGCACAATGTCATATGAGCAAAGGGTAACTGACGTTTTTGGGGTGCTGCTCCTACCCTGCACAGTTTTGATTGTATTACATCCATTATCTATTTAACTGTATCAACTGCTTGGGGTGATATTAATTTACAGGGATACATCAGAATTTGTGACAAGCTTTTTAGCGCATGTTTCATCTTACCAGTTTTGATAGCTCATTGGAATGCCTGGGAATGTTTTCTGTTATCTTTGAAGTACCAGGTACTTGTATGGAACTGGGCATTAAAAAGAGTCAAATTGCAGGTGACCTAAAAAAAATTCTGGTTAAGAAAATAGCCTTTCACCTTAAAGTGAAACACTGCAGTGCAGAGAAAACCCTCGCAGGGATGTTAGACCTTGGGCACTTCCCTGTCACCTTCAGGAGTCCTGTCCCTTTCCACAGTTACCGTCTTTCTGGTGCCACTTCTGCGTCTGCCCAGCTGGATCCACTTCTTCATGGACTCACTGCTTATTTTACCCTTCCCTCTTAGGAGGAATAGTATGCCAAACTTTTATCTCCACTGTCAGATTACAATGATTTAAAGGAAGATTGTGCTTCTGACCCAGACATGTTGACAATGACCCTTAACAATATTTGAGTTATAGTATGCTTTTCAGGTAAACATGTTAGTGGCCTATTTTCTTTTTATGTATGAGCCACTCTTCTTTACTTGTTTACATATCTCTATAGAAAGATAAATACCTGAATTGGGCAAAAGAAAATTTCTGCTTTGAAATTGCTCTATTATTTTTTTAAGATGCAATCTAAGAATGCAGTATTTAAAATGCTTGAACTTTGTAGGCACATTTCCATTTTAAAAGAAGAGGAAAAATTATTTTAAAAAATGTGTTGACAAAACTTGAAAAGCTGTTAAAAAAAAGCGGGGGGACTCTAATCTGATGAAAGAATAGGAAGAAATGATTACTGATGATTTCAATTTCCAGTAAATTACAAAGCATACATACTAGGCTTCAAGGAGAGGTGATTCCTACGGCATACTTCATACTGCTTTCGCAGATAAGTGTGTAAAGGGAAGGGAAATAAATTATTGCAGCCTGGTAAATCTATACCATTTTGGTGGAGTGAAATTGAAATAATTCTATCACTTCTTACTGAAAATAAAACATATAAAGATTTTCTAATGTGTTTCTGGAGAACAGTACATGTATAGATTTCTACAAAAAAATCCAGTATTGAATTAGAGATAACTAAATAACTGTCAAAAATAAGATATGATAGTATTTTATATAATTTACACTGAAAAAATTGGAAATTTGAAGTATTACTTTGTGGCTAGCAGAGGGTTTCTTTCTTTACAATATAGTACAATTTTTCACAATGGGAAAGAAGCTTCATTCATGTACTCATTTACCTGGCATTTACTGAAATTCTGCAGTGGGACAAGTATTATTACCAATCTGACAAAAAAAAAAGGTTGTCTCATTCTGGAATTTGTATTTTAGAGAGGCAAATGATTATAAGCAGTCGTATAGATAACTCCATCGGTTTGATGATCACATCAGAAGTATTGGGAAAGAGATGTTGAGAATTTTTTGAGTGGTGCTCCCTGAAGAAACGGCATTTCAGCTGACAGCTGAGGCAAGAAGGAAGGGAGAGGAAGAAGTGGAACAGGAACAAGATGTGTGCAGAGATTCTGTGATGAGAAGGAGCTTGTGATGGGTTTGAGGAACCTAGAGCAGCGGCGTTGGGCAGTGTGGTACAGCACGTGAGCAGGTATAGTGAGCTACAAAATGAGGCTGAAGCAGGGCGCTGGAAACAGAGCTCTCAGGGCCTTACAAATCATATGGATTGAAATTTTTTTTCTCAGAGCAAAGAGAAGCTATTAAAGGATTTTGTTTTTAAACAGGCTTAGCTTTTCTTTCTTTTTTTATGATTTATTTTATTTCTATTGGTAAGTCAGATATACAGAGAGGAGAAGAGACAGACAGGAAGATCTTCCGTTTGCTGATTCACTCCCCAAGTGGCCGCAACAGCAGAAAATGCGCTGATCCAAAGCCGGGGTGCAGGAGCCTCTTCCAGGTCTCCCATGCAGGTGCAGGGTCCCAAGGCTTTGGCCCATCCTCAACTAATTTCCCAGGCCTCAAGTCGGGAGCTGGATGGGAAGTGGGCTTCCAGGATTAGAACCTGTGCCTATATGGAATCCTGGTGCATGAAAGGTGAGGACTTTAGCCACTAGGCTCCAGAACCCAGGCTTAGGTTTTTAAAAGGTATCAGGCAAAGGACATGAATGGATATCCCTCCAAAGAAGCCAATAAGCATCTGAAAAGATGCTCAGCACCGTTAGTCATGAGGGAAAGCCACGAAGAGACACCACTTCACATCCATTAGAATGGCTATCAGAGAAACAAACAAACAAAAAAGTAAGTGTTGGAAAAAATATGGAGAAATTAGAATCTTTGTCCATTATTGGCAAGAATACAGGATAGTATAATCCCTTTGCAAGAATGTGACAGTTAATCATAGAATTACTGTATGTTCTAGCAATTCTATATTTAGATATATATACTCCCTAAGAATTGGCAGCAGGAATCCAGATGTTTATATACCCATGTTCATAGCAGCATCATTCACAATAGCCAGGAGGTGGCAACAGCCCTTGTGTCTATCAGCAGTGGGTTGTATGTGAAAAGAGAGATTATTAAACCTTAAGGATTGAAATTGTGATACATATTACAATGCTGATTAAACTTGAAAAACATTCTGCCGACTGAGATAAGCTTGGTGCAAAAGGAGAAATATCATGTGATTTCACTTACTTGAGGTGTGTACAGTAGGCAAATTGCTAGGTACTGAAAGTACAATACAGGTTACCAGGGGCTGGGGATGGGTGGTGTATGAGGAATTACTGTTTAGTGGGTACAGAGCTTATATTCGGAATGATTAAACATTCTGGTAGTGGAGGTGGTGAACATACTTATGCTACTGAATTGTGTACTGTAAAATCATACTGAAGAAATGCAATGTTCCTGTGCCCCATGCTTTTACCTTCTCTCATAGGGGAGTGGCACCAGAAGTCTGTTTTGTATTGTGAAATTCATTTTTAAAAACCCTGAAATGTAAGCATCAGAAATGTAGGTTTATTCTGTGGCCAAAGAATAAAGAAGCAGAAGCTTCACTTCTTAACTTCTTGAGGGTTGAGGGATCTCAGATATAGGATAGAAAGAATTAAGGAGTAGAACATGCTGATGAGTAAGAGAATGTCCACAGTTTTTCTTGGAACAGGCAGGATTTCTTGGAACTTGGGTGCCTCCTTTTCTTTCCTCCCAGTTTTTTTTTTCTTTTTTTTTTTTTTTAAATAATCAATGTTTCCTGCCATGATGGCTGGAAGGTGTGTTCTTAACATGGAAAAGACATTGTAGTGAAGATTGGGGTCTACTGGAGATCACTGAGGCAGCCGTCTTAGAACCGGCTGGTTCTGGGTGGTTAAGCTAGCTCTGAGATAATTCTCAAGGATAAGCAGTGAGAGAATGGTGGTAGAAACTTGACTAGGCCTACTGTAGGTAACACTAAGCAAGATTAAAAAAAACAACAGAAGCTTTGTTTCCATAGACTATTTTACCTTTGTCCAGCATTAAGACAACTCTTGGGTCTTCTTGACTCGGCATCCTTCTGATTAAGATGTGAACATTTGTAAAAGCAAAGAATCCTGCTCTGTTCTGACCATGTGAAAGTGATGCTGTGTGTAGAGGGCTTAGCATGCCGGTTTGTAACATCATAGCATGCAGCAGGAGCTCTGCTTGGCTTTGGAGTTAAATTCGGAGTGGTGTTTTTTTTTTTTTTTTTTTATGTATACTTAATCCTTTAGGTATCTTTACAGTTGCTTACACGAGACACCACTGAAATTCTCCTGCTAGTTGGCTCAAGTCTTTGGTGTATAGAGAAAGCAGTGTTTTCTTGAGATAGTCTTTCATTTTATAAATCTGTGTAAAGTTGGCCCTTTGGGTTGACCTTCAAGTGTAAGACATACTGCTTTTGTTTAGTGCTTTAAAAAGTACAAAAAGCAAATCTGAACAGATCCAGCCTTTTCTTTTTGTTAGAATTTTGTATCTGCTTTTATATCATATGAGTGCCTTGAGGCATCTTAAGATGGACATGATTTTATAAATCTTAAGTAAAAAATAAATGCTTTATAGGTTTGGGGTTTTCAAGTGTGTAATGCACTGTAAGTCAGTGAATCTGTTGTAATACAATAAAGTTTGTTGTAACATAAACCAATTTATCAAAAATATAGCTCATGGATTACTAGCTTAATCCATAAAATGGATCCCACTGTGGAGCATTTCATGTTAATTTATTGTACCTCTACCATGTGTATTATTGCAAGCACTTATTAAACACCAACAGTTTCTTGGACACTGAACAAAATGAAAAATGGAGCTTGACCCAGGTCACAAGGTTGTCTAACACTTTGGCATAGGGACCAGGTAGAGGAAAAGTAGTGCTGCTTTCTGCTTGCATTTTTTTTTTTTTGCTGGGCAGGGGGGGCGAGGAAGGTGCCTATACTGTAGTGTATACACATATTTTTAGAAGGTATATTTATTTTTATTGGAAAGGCATATTTACAGAGAAAAGGAGAGACAGAAAGAGCTTCCATCCACTGATTCACTCCCCAAATGGCTGCCATGACCAGAGCTGAACTGATAAGGATACAGTAGCCTTCTTCAAGTTTCCCACATGGGTGCAGGGTCCTAAGGACTTGGGTCATTCTCATTGCTTTCCCAGGCCACAAGCAGGAAGTTGGATAGCAGCTGGGATGAGCAGTGGAACCCAAATGGGATGTATGCTTATAGGTGGAAGATTAGCCAGTCCAGCCAATACCCCAGCCCCTAGTATATTTTTAATTCCTAAAATATTTCTGTCCTATTCCAGAATTTGAAGTACATGCAGAAACAGTTGTGATTCATAAGCTTTATTTATTGTGAGTTTCCTAAAGAATCATAACTTTTAAGAAATTACTGATGATACCAGTTCTGTCCTTTATCCTGTAAGTAATCTTCAAAGCTGACAATTCATCCACCTTGGGATTTTGAGAAGTAGTTGGTTCTCTTGACTTCTGAACTCTAATAGAACACAGTTCTTTTGTTACTTATCTGTGTGTTCTTTCCACATAGACCCTACTACAGAATTATTTTAAAATGCCTTCTTTTTAATACCTGTAGTCAAATCTCATTTGTCTCTTATAATTCCCGCTCTATTTGTGGTGTACTTTTATACTCAAGTTGAATCAGTTCCACTACTGATTTTGCTCTTGTTATTTGGCTTGTACTCAGGGAAAGCAAGTCATTTTTCATGTTATCCTGAGGAAAAAATTTATCAAATAAATCTTTTAAAATTGATAGACATTTCAAAGCCAAATAAGAATAGCGAGTTATTTTTGATCATCTGTGCTTCTGCTTTTGGTAATATGAATAGTCAAAAGTTGGCTATGGTACAATATAATCTTTTAACAGAACAGTGGCCATCTCATTATAAATACTTACACCACCAGCCATCTCTTCTAAAGGAGTACAGGCACCAGAGTCTTAGACTCTAAGTTAATTTCTACTCATCTTGGAAACTAGTGTTAACCCTGAATTCATTGGGTTAGAGGAACAGTTAAATTGAATTATGGCTGATGTTGATACTATTAAGTTGAACTAGCATGCAGGTGTTAATTGTTGACATTAGTTAAATGTGGCACACATGATTCAAAGTCTGGTAACAGGACTGTAGACTTAGTAAACCTGAATGAAAAAGACTGATCTAGATAATTTTGAATGCCAAAGTTATGCCTTTCATATAAGAAATGTTGAAAGTATATATGTGGATAACACCTGTCACTCTCAAAATGTGCTTAGCCTTCACAGTTCATCACAGTGAATACGTTCATCATTTTTTCCTACTCCTTCAGCTCCTATTCCCACTTGCCTTTTGTTAGTATTGACAATGCATGTGTTCCTCAGAAACCTCTTGATTTCCCCAAAGTAATTTGCAATTTTGTCTCTTGGGTTTTATGATATGGACTCAGTCATTACTATTTTATCTTATGAAACTAATGAATTACGAGGCATCAAGTGTGAAGGAGTAGATTCATACTGAGATTTTTCTAGCAGATTGATACTTAAGTACTGTGGATTTGCTAAGGGTGATATGGCTTCTAACAGTAGCACTCAAGTTTAATTGTATCAGTGTTAGTAAGGGTACAGATTAAGGTAAGGCATCAGAGAGATCCAATGATGTTGATGAGGATAAAGGTTCTTTTATCTTTCATTTAGCAGTTTAGGGCTGGCAGGCAAATTCTCCCTCATGACCTCTTAGAATTGAGACTGGCAAGGCGGCCTTGCCACCCATCAGATGTAAATGCATACTTCCTCTGCTCAATTCCCTGATGGCAGAGGAGCACATTCCGAGTGCATTAAGACTAAGAGGTAGAAGTTTTCTTGAACTTCAGCTGCTGGTTACACACCTATCGTCAAGGGAAACTTGGAAGTACAGCCACAAGTTTAGTAGTCATATGAAAACTAGAGTTTGCTCTAGAAGAGGGAAACAAATTTTAGGGCTGCCACTCCATCCTATAAGTAGTATTTTCTTTGTGTAAAACATAAAATGTAATGTAATGTTATCAGTACTTGAACCAATGTGAAGAATTTTCTCTCTCTTTTTTGAAGATTTATTTATTTTATTGGAAAGGTAGGTTTACAGAAAGAAGGAGACACAGAGAAAAAGATCTTTCATTCACTGATTCACTCTCCAAGTGGCCGCAACGGCCGGAACTGAGTGGATCCGACGCCAGCAGCCAGGAAGTTCTTCCAGGCCTCCCATGTGAATGCAGGGTTCCAAGGACTTGGGCCATACTCTACTGCTTTCCCAGGTCACAAGCAGGGTAACTGGAAAGGAAGTGGAGCTTCCAAGACAGGACTTGAACCAGTGACCATATGGGATCCTGGTGATTGCAAGGCAATGATTTTACCATTGAGGTATCCTGTTGGACCAGTAGCATTTTCTCTTACTCTCCCACATCCCTCCCTCTCAAAAACAAATAAAAATTAAGGAGATATGCTCGCTCTTGTGTTGAAATGGAAGATTAACCCCATACCTTAGATCTGCAAAGTCAGCAGAATTGAATGGGACCATCCTGGGCCCTGTAGGAGTTGTTGATAATCTGTTTATATATATATACACATGTATATCTGAAAAAATATGAAAGGGCCATTCAGTATTTATGGAAGGATAATAAAAAGAAATTCAGTGAGATAAATTCTGGGAGACATATCCCATGCACTTTATAGAGAGGGGTTATTTCCAGTGTCAACAGTGTGGCTGTTGCAGTATGATGCCTTTGTTCATTGGGTCATCTGACTCTCTCTCTTTTGAAGTACAGATTCATCAGGCATCCTCTCAATTCGTGTGTAGTTTACTCTACACAGAGAAAATCTACCAGCCATACAATTTACAAATATTTCTGATTTTTGTAAGAATTACTTCTCATGATTTAAAATGCTTGGGGATCATAGTGATGTATTTTCTCCCTCTGTTGGAAATTATTTTCCAATTATGATTTTGACTTTTATTGAAGTGGTTTAACTACAGGAATAGAATGTGCTGATCTGACATAGTATGTGTACTTTTACCTGTGTGTCAAAATGCTACTGTAAATTAACACATCATTCTAGTGCTTATGTCAGTGTACATTGTTTTATTCATGGTGAATCATTTCTAAGACCTTGAATGCTGACCAGGTAGCCAGAATTAGCCAGTTGAGGTTATTTGACCATCCCTCTCTCTCCTATACACAGGGGAAGGGAAAGAAAGGAATGGGAGAGAAAGAATGAATCTGATCTCTTTTGATTCCTTGATGAGCCTTGAAAACTTAGCTGAAGAGCAGAGATCACAGTGGCTTTGGGGTTTATTTTATGTTTATGAAGCAAAGTTGGCTTTAGGAAGTAACTGAATCTGTTACCTAAAAACTGCCAAAATGATTGTAAGCTATGCCAAAGCTAAAACTTGTATCTGAATGGCTAAAATTAAGTAACCCTGTGTTATTTAGTCAGTATATACATTTTTCAGAAGATTATAATGCTAAACTTAACCAAACTGCAATTCTGCATAAAAATTCTGATCTTCAGGAAACAACTTAGATAAATCTTTAGTTAAGGTATCTCATTCATTTATTAAATAAACACTGATTTAATTCTTATTTTATGCTCACTTTTCTAAGGCTAATCCATTTTTCTGCTTTCAAGCAAGACCAGCCAATTCCCCTAGATACCTCCTACTTATTGGCATTCTGAGGTGAAGAAAAATTTCTCAGCCTACTTTACATTTCTTTCCTTCTTTCTTTTTCTTTCTCTCTTCCTTCCTCCCTGCCTCCCTCTCTCCCTCCTTCCCTCCCTCCCTCCTTCTCCTTCCTTCCTTCCTTCCTTCCTTCCTTCTTTTTATTGGGAAAGCAGATACAGAGAGAAGAGACAAAGATCTTTCATCCGCTGGTTCACTCCCCAAGTGGCCACAATGGCCGGATCTTAGCTGATATGAAGCCAGAAGTCAGGTGCTTCTTCCTGGTCTTCCATGCAGGTGCAGGGTCCTAGAACCTTGGCCCATCCTCTGCTGCTTTTCCAGGCCACAAGATACATAGAGAGGATTGAGTTGACTGGGTAGGTTTGGGACAGGGCAGTATGAAACATGAGGGTTTGCAGGGAAGAAAGCCCAACTCTGAGACTTTTGGTGACAATGTCAGGAGTATAGATATAATCCATGTAAATTGTAGTATGCAAGCAGTATTCTGATTTTGATAGAAAGTAGCTAACTGGATAAAAGTGCTGGTGAGGTGATGGTTATGATGGCATAGGCATACAGGGATCACACATAAAAATTCAGAGGAAGAGATGTCTTAAGAGTATGATTGTGGAAAACTGAAAGCGTTTGTCTGCCTCTGTGTTTTGAGTAA
Source organism: Ochotona curzoniae (assembly GCF_017591425.1). Lineage (NCBI taxonomy): Eukaryota > Metazoa > Chordata > Mammalia > Lagomorpha > Ochotonidae > Ochotona > Ochotona curzoniae. The sequence goes on along the minus strand of NW_024466004.1, from coordinate 4,332,402 downwards.
TTTCCTCCTGCCTAGCACTCACTCTCCTCTCATTTGGTTTTTGAAATCCAGAAGGAAAATCAGAATGATGAGCAGTCTGTGGTAGAACCATCAACATTTCAGGTGTTAGATTCAGAGGTAATTGAATAATGTAGTTGGAAATGAAGGGCTGAAACTCAGAAAGAAAACCAAAACTGAAAAGTCAGCGTTGGAATTAGAAATATGGCAGTCATGTCCTTGGAGCTAATATGTGAAGCCATGGAAAACATTAGGATATTTAAAAAATAGAGGGGGCTGAGCCTATTCCTTAAGGAACATCTGGTATGAGGAACTGTGATTAAGTACTGGGAGAAACAGTAGGATGGTGTTAACAGTTTACCTTAGAAAAGTGTTTGCAGACACAGTGCTGTGTCAGCAGTGTTAGAGGCCGTGGAATAAACAGCATGAGGCCCAAAATAGTTACTGGGTCTGGTAATAAGGAGGCCATTTGTATTCTTAGTAAATGAGTCTTCTGTGTGGGACTTTCATTTGTGGAGTATGGATATGTAAGGAAGAAAAAACACAGAATTGCTCTGATTGGCTCAAGTTGATTTAAAAAAATGGTATGTTCAGTTTCTTATTTTTTAAAGATTTATTATTTTTATAGATTTATTTATTATTTTTATTGGAAAGGCAGATTTACAGAGAGAAGGAAAGGCAGAGAGAAAGATCTTTCGTCCACTGGTTCACTCACCAAGTGGCTGCAGTGGCCAGAGTTTAGCCTGTCTGAAGCCATTAGGTTTTTCCAGGACTCCCACACCGGAGCAGGGACCCAATACTCTGGGCCATCCTCTGCCGCTTTCTCAGACAAAAAACAAAGAGCTAGAAGAAAAGTGAAGCGGCCAGGACACAAACCAGTGCCCATATGGGATGCCGGCACATACAAGGCAAGGATTTAGCCACTGAACCTTTGTGCCAGACTCAGACATGCACAGGTTCAAAAGAGAAAGAAGCTGGCGGGGGTGTGGTGTGGCAGATAAAGATTTGGTAGAGGGAAATGAAATGAACTGGCAAAGAGCTAGAGCAAATGAGACCACTAAGGGGAAACCGGTGGGCCTATGTCAGAAAGGAGGAGGCCCACATTCTTTTCTAACAATACAGCATCTTGTACCTGGGGTGTTGGACACCTACCAGGTATTTATTTGGAACACATACTAGAAAGATGTAATTGAAAGGAAAGAGGCAAACTGGTTGTCAGTAGAAATACTGAGAAGTATACCGAGGGCTAGTGTTCAGCACAAAAGTTAAGACTCTCCTTGGAATGTCCACATCCCATATCAGGGTGCTTAGATTCAAGTCCTGGATGTGTTTGTAGTCCAGTTCTCTGCTGATGCACACCCTGGAGGGAACCAGTAGTGGATGAAAATGTTAGGTTCCTACCATCCAGTTAGGATACCTTGATTCATATTCGGTCTGAGTTCTGGTTTCAGCACGGTTCAGTCCCAGCTGTTGCAAGGTATTTGGAGAGTTAGTACTGGGGATGGAAGTCTGTCTATCTGTCTGTCTCTCTTTCAATTAATAATTTTAAATTAGGCATATTGTAACAGGAAATTGGAAGTGAAGATCAGCAAGTTAATCCGTGAGTTGTTAAATTCTGTTATTAAAGTAATATGACATAAGCAGAGAAGTTGCTAAGTAGGATGGTGGTGGTATATACAATCTGCTGTGCATCAGGCACCATTCTAAGTGTTTATATGTGTTATTTCATTTATTTTTTAAGCCCATAAGACATGCTTTCCCCACTTTGTAGATGGAGAAATTAAGCCTTTACTAAGTGACATTTAGTAAAGAGCAAAATGAAGATTTGAACCACTTGACTTTGTAGAGTTTGATTTTGACCATTGGGCTGCTTTTTCTCGGGCCCTGGAAATGGAATGGAAGATTCAGGACATTTATGAGCATTTTAGATCACTTATGGATGGGGAGGGAGTCATATACCACATACTTTTAAATCTTCAACAGCAGCAGTTTAAGACTATAACTTCAATGTTGGTTTTGTTGACAAAAGTTCATGGAAAGAAGAAATTGAAAGATAAATTTAGGGGGCCAGTGCTGTGGCTCAACTGACTAAATCATCCTCCTCCAAGTGTTGCAATCCCATATGGGCTCTGGTTTGTGTCCTGGCTTTTCCACTTCCCATTCAGCTCTATGATATGGCCTAGGAAAGCAGTGGAAAGCAGTGGAAGGTGGCTCAAAGTTTTAGCACTTTGCACCTGCATGAAAGACCAGGAAAAAGTTCTTGGCTTCTGGCCTTGGATTAGCTCAGCTCTGGCTATTGTGGCCATTTGCAGAGTGAACCAGTGGATGGGAGATCTTTCCTTCTCTGTTTCTCTGTATAAATCTGGCTTTCTAATAAAAAATAAACAAATCTTTAAAAGTAAATTTGGGAGCTATTTCCTTGGCCCAGCAGGCTAATCCTCTACCTGCAAGGGCTAGCATCCAATATGGATGCCAGTTTGTGTCCTGGCTGCTGCATTTCCCATCCAGCTCCCTGCTTGTGGCCTGGGAAAGCAGCTGAGAATGGCCCAAGTCCTTGACACCTTGCAACCACATGAGAGACCCAGAATAGGCTCTTGGCTTTGGATCAGCTCAACTCTGGCTGTTGGTGGCCATTAGTAGATGGAAGATCTTTGCTTTTGTCTCTGAACCTGTCTTTGAAATAAAAATAAATCTTTTAAAAGAAAAGACGAATTTATTTTTGTGCAAGGAATTTTGAAATCTGGGTGAGGGATTTTCAAAAAATTCATGGAAATTTGTGTTATCAAAAGCTATATGTGGACTTCAGAATTCTTGTACTAAAAATTTATTGTTCCATTCCATTTTTTCACAAACAAGTTGAAATATCTTTGTTATTTATTATGTTAGGAAATGAAGTATAAGTTAATACAGCTATTACAATCCCACAGATAAAACAGTGTTGATTGTTTTGTGCATTTTATATCATTTTTAAGTATTTGTTTCTTTCTGCAAAATTGGATTATAATATGTGTGTACTGAAACTCAGATGTATAGTTCTATGGAGTTTGTATTTAAAACCTTAGTCGGGGTATTATTTAATGTCATTTGATATTCTGTAACATTTTCATCATTTGCCTTTTATTGAACAATCAGGTCATTTCTGTGTTTTGTTCTTACAAACAGTGCCTTAGTGGTCGTCTTTCTTTGTCTACAATTTTTATTGTTACCTCAGGCTGTTTATTATTCCGGGATCTGGTAGCAAGCAGTGGGAACCCACCTTGAACTGCTGGTGCCGGTGAAAGCAAGGAAGTTTCTGCTTATTCAGCTGCTGAAACAGCAAACTTGTAGCTGGGCCTCTGGGGTAATTGAAGCTAGAGACAAGTCAGCCACCTCGGCACCTCTCCACTCCACCTTGGTCCTGGTTCTTTCTCTTTGTTCATTTATTAAAACGAAGTTCTGTCCGTTTCCTGGGCAGTGTGACTGGAGGTAATTCTGAGCCTCTGCTCATAGCATAACCAGTACAGTGGGACTACAACTTGTTTCTCCTTCCCTGTTCCTCCCACCAAAATTTTTTTCAGTAACTTTATTCTTTATTTATTTATATTGCATACATTTTATTTTTGATACTTATTACATATTTGATTAGGGTGTGAAGGGTCAACCGAAATTTTATTATGAAAATTTTCAATCAAAAAAAAAAACAAAGTTGGAAGAATTTTCGTAACTGATGCTGTGGCATTGCAGGTTAAGCTCGTGCCTGTGGCTCTGACATTTCTACTTCCCAACCCGCTCTCTGCTAAAGTGGCTGGGAAAGCAGTGGAGCATAGCTAAAGTGCTTGGGTTCTGGCACCCTTGTGGGGAGACCCAGGTGAAGCTCCGGGTTCCAGGCTTTGGCCTGGCCCAGTCCCAGTCCTTTGCTGCCATTTGGAGAGTGAACCACGAATGAAAGATGTTTTTCTCTCTGTCTCCCCATTCTCCTCTGATATTGAAATAAATAAATTATTTTTTAAAGTTTTAAAGTGACATTTTCCTATTCTCTATATATTCTATATGCAAGTATGTTACTATATCACATATGAATCCTAGCCATGAATGCGTTTTGAAAAGATTTATTTATTTTACTTGAAAAGTCAGGTAGCGATAGTGTAGTGGTTAAAGTTCTTGCCTTGAATGCACCGGGATCCCACATGGGCACCTGTTCTAATCCCAATGGCTCTACTCCCCATCCAGCTCCCTGCCTGTGACCTGGGAAAGCAGTCGAGGATGGCCCAAAGCTGTGGGACCCTGCACCCACCTGCATGGGAGACTGGGGAGAGGCTCCTGGCTTTGGATTGGTTCAGCTCCAGCCATTGTGGCTGCTTGGGGAGAACAATCAGACAGAAGATCTTCCTCTCTGTCTCTCCTCTCCATATATCTGCCTTTCCAACAAAAATAAATAAAATCTTTAAAAAAAGAAAAGTCAAATAGTTTACTTGAAAGTCAGAGTTATGGAGATAGAGAGGGTGAGACAGAGAGAGCTCTTCCTTCTGCTGAATCACTCCCCAGAATGGTTGCAATAGTTTCCAGAGCTGTACAGGTCCAAAGCTCGGAGCCTGAAGCTTTTTCCAGAAATCTCACAAGGGTGTACTGGTCCAAGGCCTTGGGCTATCCCTGATGCCTTCCCAGGTCACTAATATGGAGCTGGATTGGAAGAGGAGCAGTGGGGACTCAAGCTGGCATTCACATGGGATGCCAGTACCATGATGTTAGAATTAGCATGCTATGCCACTTCACTGGCCCCCATTAGTGCATTTTTAAAAAATACACGTGATCACAGGTGCCATTATACTCCATCCTGAAAACTCCAGTGCATCATAAATTGAGCTCAGTATTTTTTTTACAGTTATAAAATTTACAGATCTTAAGACATTTGTTTCTATTCACTGACACTTGACAATTCTACATACCTGTATATCCCAGCCCTTTTTGAAATTAACTTTTTAAAGAAAATATTTATTTCCATTTGACAGATTTTACAGAGATAAGGAGAAAAAAAGATCTTCCATCCACTGATTCATTCCTCAAATTGCCACAGTGCCAGAGCTGAACTAATCCGAAGCCAGGAACTTTTTCCAGGTCTGCCAAGTGGGTGTAGGATCCCAAGGTTTGGGGCCAACTTCCACTGCTTTCCCATGCCATAAGCAGGGAGCTGAATTGGAATTGAAGCATATGGGACACGAAGTGGTACCCCATGTGGAAACCTGGTATTTGAAGGTAGAGAATTAAGCAGTTGCACCATTGTAACGGTCCTTGAAATTAACTTTTTTTTATAACTATAAGGTAAAAGTATCTCAGGCTATGACTGGCCCATTTTGGATCTGGTGCCCCACTCTGAGCTCACATAGTTAGAGGAAAGGAAACAGCATTTCTTATATGCAGGATATTATGCTAAACAGACAGAGCTGTAGATATCTACAGTGTTTCCTGGAAGTTGAATTTAAGTGCTGCACAAAAAGCATGGTTCATCTCCTCCATTTCCTCTAGAAGAATGCTTTTAATGTCCTAAGCTGATAATTTCTTTTTACTGTGCCCCACTTTTTTAAACTTGTTTTGTATATCTTTCTTAAAAATATATTTATTGTAAGCTCTTAAGTGTAAAGATCAGTTCTTTTCAAATCTAACCTTCTCCCTCATATAATGCATGTGATGGTAGGTGTTAAAATGCTTCTCCAACCTGGCAGGTGCTTTGTGCAATTAATGGAGGTGCTTTATAGCTGCATAAAGTTAAAAACTGTGACTTAGGAGGCTGTGTAAAAGTACATCTATGCAAAAGTACAAAGATTGGCCTGCTCAAGGCTGATTAACTTAGTGGTTTATTTAGGAATATCATCAAGTGTCTAGGCTCTGGCATTATTATTAGGGGAATTTTGCCTTCAAACTGGATCCTTTCATGATCAGAGGGTGACCTGTTTCAGGTCCAGGCAAAATAGCTAGATTCAGACATATCTCTTCCCTTTGTTGCTCAAAATACTAAGAAATTTCTTCCAGAAATCTGCTAGCGATCTCCATAACTTAATGGTTAGGACTGGTTGAAATGGTCAACCCTATATCAATCACTGGTGAAGGTAATGAAGCCATGGTGAATTCTGTTCAAAATTTACACCTAGAAACAAATCATTCTTTTCACATGGGAAAGAGAGGATACTGATATAATAAGATCTCTGCTAGTAAGAAGATAGCCTCTAGTACACAGCATTATTCTTTATGAAAATGCCTCATGTGATTCTTTGAAGTTGTTGGTCTTGGGACCCATTAGAGAAACTTTTTTTTCCTGCCTAAATGCTTTCCTGGTTGATGACATTAGATACTACATTGTCCCTCATCTTTTTGGTTTTGTGTTATTTCTTTCAAGAAATTAATCAGTATTTGGCTCCTACTGTATTTTGAAAATGTGCATTTTAATAATTTCTTAATTTCATCTAAAATTAACTTCTATAAGCCTAGTGGCTATGCCTGGGTTCTCTAAAAACAGATTCTGAGGCAAGGATTAAAGTATTGGTGATTTCTTTGAGAAGTGCAGATCTGTAAGGATAAAGACAAGGAAAATAAAGCAAGGAAAGATGCAGAGATATGGAGTCAACGTGCTCTGGAACTGGCTTTTACTTCACAGTGAGCTGTGAAGAGACATAGCGGGTCATTCAAAAGGTGTGTTCTTGTCAACAGAGTTTCTCTGAGACAACTGGGTTAAGAAACGAAACAACACTTAGCAGAGTCCGTGGGAAAAAGAAGGAAAGGGAAATTCATCTGTCCAATTTCCTCCTGTCTCCTGGCCCTAGTTGGTGAATTTTGCTCCAAAATGAGCTAACTCCTCTGTGTGCCTGAACTGCATCATCCAGGCCTCTGATGAGAATAGTATGTGTAGAGGGTCAAGAGGGAGGGGACCATGGGAGCAGGAAGGATTTTGCTGCAGATATCTCAGTACCCCTAAGAAGGTTGAAGTCAAAATCTATTTGATATAGCATTACTTTGGCATTTAGTTCCTGTCTAGTGTATTAGTTGCATGTAGGCTAGCTACTGCTTTTGCTATTCAAGACTCTCTGAAGTTGAAGAATCGCTTTACTTTTCTCTGATCTGGGAATCTCTTATGAGAAGTGTTAACAGTGTTCCACAGTTCTTAAATCATGTTGGTTTCTATGGATCTAGATCAGCTTCGATTCCTTGGAAGTCATTCTGAAATATGACTGAGGTAAAGTGGAGTGGCTCTGGGCACCCTTACACTGTTAAACTGCTCAAGTTTATCTAGATATATGGGTTCTCTGGAGCTCTAGACACCCGGAAACCCTCTGAGTATTGACTTGGAATTCTGAAAGTTCTTATAAGGCCAACTTCTATTCAAAGAGAACAGTTTTTGCTTTTTATTCAGAGTGCAGTGAGCAGATTGTGCAGAATTGGTGACAGAAGAAGCACAGTCTGGTACAATATAGGAGGGAATATCTGTTCTGGGTTAGTTTGATTTTTGTATTACGTGTTTTGTGTTTAGCCAAATATCTTTTTTGCTTTTACCACTAATGTATTTGACTCAGATTGCTATGACTGCTTAATAGATATTACAAAATAATGCTAGCTGTTTTGTGTGGGAGATTAAAGGATGAGCTTGTCAGAGATGAATGTTAATTGGGTTCCTCTAATAAGCCTGAGGAGGCTTCCTGCTTCAGGGTCATCGTTAAGAATTGAGGTGGAACATTTGGAGATTATCAGCACATCACCATCTGAATGTTTTTGACCATTCTGAGTCACCCGAACTGGACTACACTGCACAACAGAGTATGGGATCAGATGCTCCTCTGAACTGCATCGGAGGGCATGGGAATGATTTGCTGGTTTCTGTTTCATGCTATTTAGATGTTTTGAGTTGTTCTGAAAGAATTTGTATTTTTGCACTTGATTTTAGTGCCTGGACTTTATATAGGGATATAAAGTCACAAATTGTTTTTCTTAAAAAAAATGAAATGTATTTATTTATTTGAAAGGCAGAGTTAACACAACGAAATAAGGAGAGAGGGAGAGAGAAGGAGGGAGAGAGAGAGAGAAAAAGAAAGAAAGGAAGGAAGGAAGAAAGGAAAGAAAGATCTTCCATCTGCTGGTTCAGTCCTCAAATGAATGCAACAGCAGGATTGGGCCAAGTCAAAGCCAGGAAGCAGAAGCTTTCCTGGTCTCCCACGTGGATATAAGGATCCAAGCACTTTGGCCATCTGCTGCTTTTCCAGGCCCATTAATAGGGAGTTTGATCAGAAGTGCAGCAGCTGGGACTTGAACGGATGACCATATGGGATGCTGTTACCACAGGTGGGGGTTTCTGTGCTGTGCTACATTGCGGTCTCTGAAGTCATGGTTTTGTAAACACGTGTGTCTGATTAATTGAATCCTCCTTCTCCCCACATGAAGTTTTCAAGGAATGGCTGAGTGCTATTTGTTTAATATAACCTTGAAAATAAAAAGACAAACACCTTCCCCCTGCTACTTTTTCTAGACCAGTGCAAATGATCAATTTTTTTCTTTTATTTACCTCCAGTGCTTGTTTTCTGCCCTGAGGTCTGAGGCTACTTACAGGGCTGATTTAAGGTGAGATATTTTCTTCTTTTGGAAGCTATGCTTATGAGCTAGAATCATAAAAATTCAAGAATTGTGCCAAATTTTCCTTTGTTGATGACTGTGATTTAGTCTGTTACATAACTGCAATGTATAATTTACACATCTTTAAGATCATCAGCCTCAGTACAGTGACTATATTTAACCTTCCTTCCTTGGAAAAAGAGAACATTACCAATTATCTTTGAAACTGTATCTGTGAGACAATGCACATTGATCCACCCTCTGTCTCCATTTTTAATTTTTGTGCATCAAGTGGTACTTTATGATTTATTCTTTGCTTTTCCTGTAGAAGGGCTCAAAGGAGGAAGAGAAACTTAGTTGCTGATGACTGTATCTTGGGGCTTCCCATTGCTTATGTTGTCGACCAAGAATAATAGATGTAATAATTCTGTCATTTCTCTTAATATGCAAGTCCATAGAGGAAAAAAGGGCGACTCTCTTCCCATGTTATCTTTTAGTCACAGGTGTGGAGTATGGAGAGAGGATGTTGAAATAAATTAGTTAATGGTGAACAATTATATGCTTAATAGTGAGAAAGTAACTTTTTTCCCCCCGTAACATGATGCCATTTGTTGCTGTGTAATTTTAAGTTTTTGAGAAAGAAAACAGCTAATGTTTGCCTCACAACTTAGCTTTTTTTAGAGGCAAGTCCAGTTTTAAACTCATATTCCAAAATGGTGTCTTTTAAACAAATTTGCTTATTTAACACCCGGCATTTTGCCTCATTGCCCTGCCGCAGGCTCTGTTTATATGAACTTGTCATGATGTAAGAAGAAATGTTGACTGTTTTCATATAGTACTGTGTTTCCTTAAAAAAGAAAGCCGTGAATAAGAAAACGGTGTTCTCATTAAATCAGCTCTTTTAAGAGTGGCTAGGAGGAATTGCTATCGATCTAATAGATTTAATAGTTCATATACAAAGTCTGTGGAATAGAAGTAATATTCTGCAGCTGAGTAACTGTAGATTAATCCATCTTCAGACAGAATTCTGGAAGCATCTGTAACACTGGAAAATTACTTTTTCTTTCCTTTTTTTTTCCCAGGCACAACTGGACTAAATGTATTTCCCAAATACTTTTGAATTAAATTATATCCGCATAAGTAGGTCTACTGAAAATTATATGAAAAATTGAAATACAGTCACGAAATACAGAAGTTAGGTTCCTTTTGGCTGTGTTCACTCTGGTGCCAGTGTGTTTGGAAAGGGCTGCAGTGCTGAAGGGTAACCAGGGGTCACTTGAAGAAATTCTTCCTTTGGAGACGGCTCTCTAGCTGCTAGAGGTGGTTCATGTTAGTGTTCAGCTGGAGCAAGGAGTACTTTGAACAGGGGTGGTAAAGTCAGACATTGAAGCTTCTCTGCATGCCCTCCCTTTGACCATTCTAAAACCCTTTTCTTTTATTTCGCCTACTGAAAGCGCATCACTAAGCCCGCCTTCTTTGTCAAGAAAGGCCAGTCAGTGCCTTTCCCCTTCCTGCCCCAGCCTTTAATGAATGGTTGGTTCTGTGGAGATATCGGCACTCCCAGGACGTGCAAGAGTTTTAATAGATGTGCATGACATTTCAGAGACATGCTTGTAAGATATGAAAAAAGCCAGGCTTCTTTATGTTGTATTTTCATATAAATTACATATTCCATTCATTAATTACACATACAAGACATTCAATTTGGATAACGTGTGCTATTTGAAGGCTCTCAAGCAGATAAAAAATAGAATAATGATACTATCAATAACTATGGCTCTGTTGAAAATGAAAAAGTACAGAAGGAGTTGTAATTTTTTATAAATATACAACTAAAATAACAGACGTGTATGCAGAATTGCAGTGGTATCGTGATTTTCTGTAGAGCTTTGCAGTGTGCAAAGTACTTCTCACCCACTCCATCTAGTTTAGTATGGCTGGCTGTGATAGTAGGGGGTGGATTGCTTGGACTCCCGTGGTGTGTTCAGTCTTAAGATCTCTGGATCTAAATCTTCACACCACCAATTTTAATTGGCATTTTTGCTGTACTGCACTATTAGACTGGTGAAGAGTCAGATAGTCTGCTATTGGTGACAGCTGTTCCTCTTCATGTTTAATCCTTTCCCTGCTCTGATTTCTCTCATCACTGTCTCTTTCCAGTTTGAAAACTGGAGCATATGTAGCCATCTTTATTTACTTTTATTCTGTGCTAGCATTTGCTTTATACTAAATGAGATTATCCTTTATGAGGCAGCTGGCAATTTGTTTCTATAGTCAAGACTTATATATACTGCAGTTTGGAACCTAGAATACATTAGTAATGCTATGGAGTAAAAATACTGTCTGGGCAAAGTACTATGCTGGTGTTGGTAAACTGTAGGTAGCCCACTCCCATCTGCTCCCTGAAAAGCCACCACCTGAATGTGTTTAATTGATGTTATTGGTATTAATGGGACTTTTCTACCAGGCATCCACTGATAATGTTATAGTGGTTAGCTGGGACAGTAGCTATACATGACATGCATATGTATTTTCTATTTTTCTTTAAAGTTGAATTACTTCTTGGGTTCCTTTTTATAGGCAGCAGTCCTGATTTTTTGTTGGTATCAGCCTAAAGAACATTCATTTCTTCTCTTTCATTTACACTGTGGTTGTTGAAAGTGTTGTAGAATTTCTGAGATTGGAGCACTTTCTAAAATGTTATTTTATGAAATGATTATGTAAAAAAAAAATCTATAGGAGTTGGCTGACATCCCATAGGGTACTAATTTGAGTCCTGGTGGCTCCACTTTTGATCCAGCTCTTTGCTAATATGCCTGGATCCCAAGCCCAAGGGCCTGTTATTACCTGCTTTGGGGACCATGATGAAGTCCTGGCCCAGCCCTGGCTGTTGTGGCCATTTGAGAAATAAACCAGTGAATGGAAGATCTCTCTGTGTTGTTCTCTCTGTAACTCTGCCTTTAAAATAAATATTTTTCAAAATTTCCATTTTAGAAAAAAAATTTAATAAGCCATATAACTCTTATGGTTCCCTGAGCTGTAATAGATTCTTTGTTTAGGGACTAAGTTAAGTTGGTGCACTGTGAACTTCGGGCTAATGTGGCATCCTCTAAGGCTGCTGGTTCATGTCCCCGCTGTTTCACCTCCCATCTAGCTTGCTGCTTATGGCCTGGGAAAAGCACCAGAAAATGGCCCCAGTGCTTGTGAGCCCCTTTCACCCACATGGGAGACCAGGATGAAGCTTGTTTCTTTTTGCTTCAGCCTGGCCCACAGCTGGCCTTTGCGCACTTGAGGATTGAAACAATCTTTTCCTCTGTCTCTGAATTTCAAGTAAATCAATAATGTATTTGCACCAAAAGAAAGTTGACTGTAAGTAATGAAGCCTTTGTTTTTACACCTGTATAGATTTTGGTATTTTAAAACTACACATTTTTAACACCTACCTTATTTTTACATTACTTGTATCACAGTATTAAATTTAAATTTCATCCTTAGGCTATGTGGAAATATTTAGGTGTACTTAGGTCTCAATCATACTATTCTATCACTGTAGTAACTAGTTGAATATGTTTAGGTAAGGAATAAGTTATAATATGGCTCCATTTTTAAAATTTGCATCTTCAGAGTTAGAAGCTCATTTCTTAAAGACAGGGCCCGGTGCAATGGCGCAGTGGTTAAGGTCCTTGCCTTTCCCGCCTGGGATCCCATATGGGCGCTGGTTCTAATCCTGGCAGTCCCACTTCCCATCCAGCTCCCTGCCTGTAGCCTGGGAAAGCAATCAAGGACAGCCCAAAGCCTTGGGACTCTGCATCAGCATGGGAGACCTGGAAGAGGCTCCTGGCTTCCAGCTTCAGATTGGCTCAGCTCCAGCTGTTGTGGCCACCTGGGGAGTGAATCATCCGTCGGAAGATCTTCCTCTCTGTCTCTCCTCTCTGTATATCTGCCTTTCCAATAAAAATAAAATAAATGTTTAAAAACAAAAAGATGATGAAGACATCCTGAAATTATTATTTTTTGACCACTTTCAAAAGTATTTGTCTGTATGTATGTTTGTGTATATCGTTGGGCCTAACAAAGAATTTTCTCTCTCAGCATCACAATATAGATTTTGCTGACATGTTAAAGAAAGAACTTGAAAGAACCCAACTAAGGGACAGTCATTTGGCAACAGTTAAAATGCTGGTTAGCCACACCCCCATCTCATATTGGAGTGCCTGAGTTTAAATTCTGGCTCTGCTCTGAAATCTAGCTTTTTGCTAATGTGCATCTTGGAACATAGCACATGGGAGAGCTGCATTGACTTCCTGGTTTTGGCCTTTTCAAGCTGTGGCTCTTGCAGGCATTTGGAGAGTAAAACAGCAGATGTAAGAAGTCTGCTCTTTTAACTCTCTCTGCATATATAATAAAATAAAAATTTAAAAAATTCAGTGGTAGTTTTCATTACTGCTCTGTAGATGAAGCTTGAAGGCCCCACTGTGAGCTCTGACAAGGGCCCCAGACCTTTTTATTTCCTTTCCTTCTGTAAATGACTCTTTTCTTGAGTTGCACCTTATGTTTGAAATGCCTGTCATCTAAGCACATCTTTGTTTGTTTGTTTGTTTCAGATTACTTGTTTATTTGACAGGCAGGGTGATAGAAACCAGCTCTAAACCACTGTAGGTAGATATCCCACATGGGTGCAGGAGCCCAAGCATTTGTACTATTTTCTGTTGCTTTCCTGGGTGCATTAACAGCGAGCTGGATAGAATTCATACTGGCACTCCCACATGAGAAGCCAGCATTATGCTCAGCCCACTGTGCCACAATGCCAGCCCCTATCCAGACAAATCTGTTTTTTGCTTTTTGCTTTTGTAAGATTTATTTTGAGTTACAGAGAAAAGAGAGAGAGAGAGGCCTTCCATTTGCTAATTCACTTTCCAAGTGGCTATAAGGGCTAGGGCTGGACCAGGCCAAAGCAAGGTACTAAGAACGTCTTTCTGGCTTCACACTCGGTTGCAGTGCCCAAACAATTAGACCATCCCCCACTGCTTTCCCAGGTACTTTGGCAGGGAGCTAGATCAAAAGCAGAGCAGCTGGGACTCAGATTCTGGTGCCTCTTTGGGATATTGGCACTGCAGGAACTGCGTTACCCACTATGCCACCATGCCAGCCCTGGAAGCCAGTCTTTATTTCTTCCCTTTTCATGTGAAACTTCTCATTTCTGTGACAAAAACCTGAACACCTAAGTCTATGGTTTCACCTCATGTTTTTAATTTTGCTAATTTTGAAGATGTAGTCAATCATAATTTAGATAGGATTCAAGATTCATTAAAGTATTTACAAATTATTATGGAAATAGAACACAGAAAATTGTTATTTCTGGGAAGTTCAAAGAATGTTTTGTTAGGAAGCTAACATTTACTTAGGTCTTAGAGTAGGAGTTTTACAGGTAAAAAAGTTACTTTGAAAAGAGGGAATAGTATGTATGAGAAGTTAGAGTATCATGGTGAGTTATTCAGGGAGCATAGCTGGATTGTGTAGGGTATGCAGATTCATTTGGTGGTGCTGGTGCTAGGAGACGATGCCACTAATAGCGATTGTGCAGTCATATCTGGAATGCACAGCTCAAGTTCATGTGATTCTTTCAGTGTGTGTATTCACACATTACTAGATAAGTTAGGTACTTGATAACATTTTTTTAAATCAAACACTGAGCTCCAATTAGCTTGCTCTTGGTCAGAGTAGGAAAATATATTTAGTCCCTTAAGAACCATATATATTCTTCATTACTAGGCACTCATTCAGCAAACAGTACTAATGCTTCTGTGTGCAGGGCAGTAAGGGAAAGAGAAGGATGTTTCTGTCCCTTTGATGTAATGCCTCTTTCCCAAATGTGGGGTTTTACTGGATTTTTCTTTGGGGAAGTGTTAATTCTATGCCATTTTTTCTGGATTTTATGCATGCCTGTTACTAAGGTGCTGTGTAATTGTTGCTGTCTAAAAGATTCAAAGCTGTTTTGAATTACTTCAGGGCTTTATTTCAGGAGCCAGTATTTGAGGACATTACAGGTGCTCAGATGACTGGCATTTTTCTGAGCATTGTGCTTCTCTAGTCAGTGTATGGAAGGTTAAGAAGGCAGAGAATGCAGTGTTGTAGATGGGAAAGTTTATTTGTACAGAACCTCTTAGTACTAGCTTGTCTTAGTTGTCATTCTTAACAGTTGATACAAAGAGAACATAGTTTAGATGTGGCAGAGAAATAATACTGAAAGCAAAATAAAAACTTCACTCTTAAGGATTACAATGCTGGTGTTATGTTTTTTTTACTCATTTGTGGGAGGACATTCAAACTTGACAGTTATTTTAAATTCATTCTTTTCCCCATTTCTTGTATAACCTCCATATGATTGCACTACACTGGATATTGGGACTCCAACTGTAAACGTCAAGCTCCCTGTCCTCAGGAACGTTACGATAGTTACTCCTCACTTGCCTGCATACTGGCTGTCCAGTAAGCCTTGGGGAAGCACAGGTGCTGGCATCCAGGCTCAGTAGGTTTAAGGTGGGTAGCTTACTGACAAGTTAATAAGCACTTAGAGTTCCATGAGGGAGGGCTGTAGGATACCTTTTGAGCATGGATGGAAAAGGATTGTGGGCTGGGTATAAATGCAAAGTAGTAGTTAAAAACCTGTCTTAGGCTTTCAGGAATAACGTGTGGACTGCAAAAAGAGAAAACATGGGGAATTGGTCATTTATTGTTTGAGCAAAAAGGAACAGACAGCAAGTGGTGAGGGGAATTTGTCAGCCCAGTCAAGAAATTTAAATTTTATTCTGAAGACAGTTGGTGCTATTGGTGGACTTTAAGTAGTGAAGTGTGTTAGAAGATTCACCACATTTTCATATAATCACTCTTGCTCTATGGAAAATAGGGGAAGAAAGATTAGGAATATGATGATTTTGCCGACATCTAGGCATTACATGCCAGTAGCTTTGAGTCAAAGTAATGGCAATAGGAATGATGAGAAATAGACAAATCTAAGGAATATGTAGTTAGTAGAATATACTGAACTTTGTTAAAAGCAGTTATGGGGGTGCCTGATGAGGGACATGAAGTTTTAGAGGTTGGGTTCTTAGTATCATGGGATAGATGGAGGTCTGCTTTGCTAAGACAGGTATAAAGAAGCAGGTGGATTTGGAGGAGAAAGTGGTAAGTTCTATTTAAACATGTTGAGTTTCAGTTGCTGGAAGGATATATGTGTGTAGTTGTCAAATGACCATTTGGATGAATGATCTGACTTGTGTGGGTAGGATCTGCCTAATGATGATAGAGAATTGTGAGACATCTGCACATTGACAGTGGCCAAACTAGGAGTGCGCCAGCTGATTCAGTGTGCCTGGAGAGAGGGGATATTTGGGATGGGATACCCCCCGAATACTGGCATTTCAGGAAATGAGAGGACATGGGGAGCTGAAGGAAACTGAAGAGAAATACAGATAGTGGGAACATTACGAGCATGTTTTCATTTGATACTGAAGAGCTTTTTGGGAAGAAAGTGGCCAGTAGGGTTAAATGTCATGCAGAGACCACTGAGGAATTTCTGTTTTACTTTTTAAAACAAGCTAATTGTGTCAAAAGAAAGAACAGTGTGAAGTCATGGATAGATAAGAAGTTTGAGAAAACAGTAGAGTGGGATAGTGGTAAGTGTGCATGGAAAAATTGAAGACTTGTTCATACAGAAAAATCTTGATCCTTCTGTTGGTTTCCTTCTGGAGTGAACATTTATTAAAAATCCTCTGTGAGCCAGACTCTGTGCTGTATGCTGAGAATAGATCTCAGCCCACAAGGATCTTCAGTCTCGTAGTATAGCTAGCTGATAAATGAATAACAAATTAAATGAATAACAAATTAAAATAATTGGAAAGGCTGGGAAGGAAATAAGTGGAATGCTGGGGTCAGAAATAACAGTGAGGCCCTAAGATTCTATGATTGGGAAAGGCCTTTGAGAAAACATCATTTTAAATTGAGGTCTGAAGGACAAGAAGGAGGCTATGCAAAGCACCTAAGAAACAGAGCCTCATGCAATCAGAGAGTCAGGTGTATCAATCCTTGGGTGGGGAGGAGCTTGGGCTATTCCAGGAATCACGGAACAGAAGGGCTTTTGTGGCCACAGTGAGGCAGGCCAGGAAAGAGCAGTATGAGTTGGTATAGGAGGGGTGGGCAATTAATAAAATCAGTTGGGGCATTAGTTTGTATTTATTTAAAGAATAGTGGGAAGCCATTGGAAGTTTTTAAACAGAATAACGCAGTCTGATTTTAACTTCTAAAAAAGTCACAATGGCTATTTTGTTTAGAATGGATTATAAATAGTGTTAGGGCAAGAATACGAAGTAGAGCAGTTAAGGACTGCTTGGATTAGGCTGCTGGCAAAGGAGGTAGGAAAGGATGTCTAGTGAAATATATTGTGTATGATTAACATGCTTGATGTCTGAGGGATCAAGGGACAGGTATAGGACATCATTTATAGTTCTAGTGTCTGCATAAATGATGATAGCATTTACTGAGGTAGAAAAAACTCAGAGGGACCCAATTTCCAGTGTAGGTTGGTCTGGAGAGACTTTCAGAATTGAGAATCCCATGTTATGTGTACTTAAGTTCATGTTCATAGGAAACTTCCGGAGGTCGGAGGAGAAGCTTAATTTGTAGATAGTTATTGTATTGAAAAATGTCTTGTTACGCAGATGTATTTAAAGACTTTAGAATGAATGAGATCACTTCAGAAGAGGATGGAGGAATAAGTCCTGAAGATTGCCATAATTTTGAGTTCAGACAGAAGAGAACAGCTTGCATTGAAAATTGAGAAAATGGGGCCTGCCACAGTAGCCTAGCAGCTAAACTCCTCACCTTGAACATGCCGGGATCCAATATGGGCGCCGCTTCTAATCCCGGAGGCCCCACTTCCCATCTATCTCCCTGCTTGTGGCCTGGGAAAGCAGTCAAGGATACCCCAAACAAAGCCTTGGGACCCTGCACTCGTGTGGGAGACCTAGAAGAGGCTCCTGGCTCCTGGCTTCAGATTGGCTCCACTCTGGCCATTGTGGCCGCTTGGGGAGTGAATCATCAGACAGAAGATCTTGCTCTCCATCTCTCCTCCTCTGTATATCTGACTTTGCAATAAAGAAATAAATAGATCCCTTTAAAAATGAGAAAGCAGCTAATGAGTTAGGAAGAAACTCGGGAAAAGATAGGATTATGAAAGCTGAGAGAGGGATGTTTTCAGAATGAGGGGAATCGGCAGCCCTACTGGAAGGATCTCACAGGAGCAGAAAGGTAACTATGGATTTGTCATCATCTAGATGAATGGTTTCCATTGCAAAAGCATTTTTTAGTGTTGGGGTGGGGACAGAAGACAAGGGAAAGGAAAGGAGGAAGTAGAGCTATGCTGTTTGTACTGTTATAGAAGCAATTCATTCTTCTAAGATTCTGTGATGATTCATGGTTAATTCTAAACCAACCTTTCACTAAAGATCATGTGCTTACTTTGTTTTCATTTTAGACTCTGAAAATAAAGTTGGAAAAAAAACCCTCGTGTCTATATCTCTGTCCATCCTTAAACACTAGTGGCTTTACTTATATAGGACAGATTCTAGGAATGGGCTTGCTAAAGTTAAAGAATGTGTGTTTTGTGTACTTTTAACTGGTACTGTTAATTCCCAAAAGACTCTAATGATTCATACTTTGACTAGCAATTTGTGAAAGATTGATGAAATAGAAGGGGGAATATATAACTGAAAGTGCAAAGTCCCAGAATAGGTAAGGCAAGCTGTGGTTTAAAGTGCCAGAGGCAGGATTAGAGTTTGATAGGCAGAGGGAGGAAGGAGATGATTGTGACCCATAATTTTCTACTTGTGACGGTAGAGCATGAGGAAGTTCTGTGGTTTCAGCAAAATAAGATGTTATCAGTTGAAAAATGAAGGACCTTGAAGTCTCAAAGTATCAAACAGTTCTTAGAATGCAGGAGAAAGAGGTCAGGTGTGGTGGGGCAGTGGATTAATCCCAGGTTGGAGTTCATGTTTGAGACCCAGCTACTCCAGTTCCAATCTAGCATTCGTGCTTATGCATCCTGGACGGCAGCACATGGGAGACCTGGGGCGGGGTGGGGGGCGTTTCCAGGCTTCTGGCTTTAGCCGGAATCATTCCTAGCTGTTGAGAGCATTTGTAGAGTAAACCAGCATCTTGGAAAATATTCTCATTCTTTTAACACTCTGTCTTTCAAGAAGATGAAAATACTTAGAAAATAAAAAAACAGGGAGTGGGTATGTGGTAGGATCTCTAGGTATTTTGAACTTTCATAGAAGTCTGTGTGTTTTTTCTCTACATGAATGCATTCACCTGGCTTGTGCTCAGAGAAGGTAGATACTTGGAGTCATCTGAGGCTTGAGTGTGTCAGGCAAGTGTGATGGAGAGAAGAGCAGAAAAGCGTGGGTGCTCCGACAGGGAATAATTGTACAATCTAAGGTGGGGAGCGAGGACAGAGAAAGGTTGCTAGATGGATGTTATCCAATTAATTAGAAGGTGCAGAGAGCAGGAAGAATTCTTTTAATCATGGGTATCCTACAGCAAATTAATGGGAAAGATGGAAAAGGGTATTAGGCGCTGGGATGTTTGAACTTATAATTTTGGTCAAAGTATGATTTTTCTTGACTAAATCAAGGAGTTACCTGTAGATTGGAATACTGAAGTGTGCTGGAAGAAGGAGACCCTGGAGGCAAAGGTATCAAGGGTATTGTTTGCCATACTGTATATTGTTGATATGTGATGGTAATAGCAGGAGTGCAGGACAGGTAAACATGTGAGCTTTGAATTTGGACGAATTATTGTGGACCTGGGAGATAATGATGGCAGTGGCAGGTGGGCCCTGGGCTTTAAAATGGGCAGGGGAAATTGCAACCAAAAATGGAAGAAATGGTTTGAGAGTAGTGGGGAACAAGAATAATTTCTTCCCTGTCTCCTAGCCCTGGGGCTTATGGAACATTGAGGGAAAAAATAATAGTCAACTTCTTGAGAGAACTGCTGGAGAAGTATGTTTACATTCTCGTGGCAAAAACCAGGAGAGTAAGAGATTGGAGAGCCAGTACCCTGAATGAGGAGGCCAGTGGATGCCTGGGCTGTTGAGACACAGCATAGCGATTAGCTGGCTCCTCCCTGCACTGCTAGTTAAGGACTGGTTTTGGAGTCAGTGGCCAGAGGCCAGTGCTCCCCTTCTCTGTAGAAGGCACTGAAAGTGGCTGAGAATAGAGCTGCAAGCAATTGGATGGGAAGTGTGAGAGGATGTTGGAGGCTTGAAACAGCAGCTGTGGAGGGCTCAACTGGGACCAGAGACTATGAGTTAGGCGTAAACTTCTCATTTCCCTTCTTTCTCATTACATATGTAACATCTATTTCCCCTGTTCCCACCAGATTGAATTAATTACTCTCTCATCTCTGTTTCCATAGTACTGAGCACCTACTTTTATATCACTTTCTGTATTGTGTTACAGTGATTTACATGTTCTGCCTTTCAGAGTGTGAATTCTTGGGCAGTATGAGCTTATGTCTATCTCATTTATCCTCTCACATGATCACCTAGACTAATGGCTGGAAGGTAACAGGTACTTAGCATTCATTGAATTGAATCAAATTACACAAATGTGGTCATCTTATTTTCTAGGGATTCTTTTCCTTCGTGTATGTAATGCCGTATATTCTAAATAACTTACTGGCTTTTGTGGGTGTACAGTACGCTTATTGAGGCTAAGCCATTGCTATTTTCATGCTATGCAAGACTGAGATCTGAGCAGAAGATTGAAATATCCCACTCATCTCCGCAGGTGTGATGTTAACTTATTTGCCTTGGGGATTTCTGTCAACAGAATGTCTGCCTTGCTACTGACCTTGCCACTTAGCCCTAAGGACATTGTTAGAGAAGATAGTGAATGGCCCTGTTCCTCTGATCCCTTTTCTCCTTCTGAATGAATAGTACTAAATAGAGGCAGTTTGGTCACCAAAGAGAGCACTTTTCTTGTAGAAAAGAACCCAACAAACAAGATTAAAAAGTCACCGTTTAAAATATTGGAATATTGGGAGTATTATACCTACATGAAGACCATGCAACCATGAAAAAGTATTAATTTGTCCATTAACATGCTCATATTGGTTTATGGGCAGTAAAATCAAGGTATATTATGTGTTACTCACATTTCATGCCAGTAGCCACAGCGGTGGAGGGCAGCTCCCTCTCTCTCTGATCCAGAATTACAGAATTTCATGTTAGAAGAGACCAGAAAGTGCAACTGGCCCAGCCACCCAGTCCTGTATTTAAATTCCCCTTTTAAAATCTGTATCAAATTAGGTGTCCAGCACCTACTTGTGTTAAGCTAGGTTTTAGCAGAATTCTTCAGAACAAAGTAGGTTTTACATTAGTCCATTGCAGGCTGCTATTTCTGTAATATTAGTTCTCACTTTTGTTTTCGAGAACTTATTTCTTCTCTTACAAATTGTTGAGAACCACAAAGAAGTTATATTTCCACATGTTGGCATACATCATTATTTACTTGTTAACTTCAAAATACAATAGTAAATTCTTTACATATCAGTAACTTTTTAATGAAAAAATTTTCAAAACAAAAATAAATTTGGGTAAATCTTAATGTCTGGTGTAATGAGTAGGATTCTCATGTCTGCTTTTCCTTCAGTCTGTTGTGAGGCCTAGCGTTATGCAGCCCACGGAAAGCTCCATTGTACGAAGTAGGGAGGTAACTAATTTCTCAGAACTAAGAACTCCCGTAGAACATCTCAGGGACTCTTGAGAGTCCCCAGATCACATTTTGAAACTGCTGCTGTCTTAATACCAAGGGAAGGGATTAGTGGGTAAACTGGTAGGGGCTATAACGAAAGAAAGAATACATGTAAAAGGGGCTAAGAAAAATGTGCTTACATCAGTAATCACAGATTTTAAATGCCAGAGCAGGAATTGTGTCACAATGCTTAAGCCACTCCTTGAAATATGCACATCCCATTTCAAGAGAGTCAGTTCAAGTCCTAGCTATTCCGTTTCCAATCTAGCTTCCTCTCAGTGCCTTTGTGGAGGCAGCACATGATGGTTCAAGTGCTTGGGCCCCGGGCCACTCATATGGGGACCCAAATGGAGTTCTGGGCTCCTGGCTTTGGCATGAGCCAACCCTGATTGTTGCAGACATATAGGGAACAATTTGGGTGATGGAAAATTTCTCTGTGTGTGTGTTTGTGGGTTTTTCTCCATTTCTAATAGATGAAAATAAATATTTCAATAAACTTTTCTACAAATATTGAATGCCTACTATGTATCCAAGTAGGCATTTTGCACTGAAAATGCTGACATTCATGGCAGATATTTTCTGTCTTCAGTGTGAACCCATTTTCTGTAAACTCATTTTGAAATAAAAAATTTCAGGGTTATTTAACAGCTATGTTTATTTAACAGCTATTTATTGAGGGGAAAATACTAAAAAGTTACTGTGAGTTTAGTTTTGATTTTTAACTTCTATTTTGTTCACCACACCAGTGCCAGCAGATATTAGAAAACAAGTAATATGTCTTTCTTCATGGTATATATTTGGTCTGCAGGCAAAGCTTTGTACCATGAGAATTTGCAGAACCATTGTGTGTTTGTCAGCTGTTTGTTATTACAACAAAATACCTGGGGCAACTGATACTATGAAGTGAAAGCATTGATTTGGCTTGCTTGGAGATTCTAGCCCAAGATAAGGCATCCCCATTGGTTTGATGTTAATGAGTGTGGAAGATGATTGTGAGGTCCTTCAGAAGACATACCACAAGAAGAGTTCGGAAGCAGAGACTGGGCCCCAGGTAGCTTTTCTACGAGACTCTTCACAAGAACTACCTTCCGAGATTCTGAGAGCACATCCTCCATGAGCTGAGGCCTCACACCCAAACACCACAGTTAGGTTTAGCATCTCCCCTCTCAGTGCTGTTAACTTAGGAGTTTTGGAGTCACTTCATGATCAGACCAAGATAGCACCTTGCAAATAGCTGTACCTGATCAGTGTAACTGTCCCACCGCTTATCACCCACAAATTGGGAACTGAAATCATTTGTCATTTCTTGAAAACAGTGTTAATGGTGTTGGGTGATGGAATTTGTTGGGGGATTGTTTTTAAGTTGTCAAGACTTTCGATGCCCTTGATCCAGGCAGCCAGGTGTCATGAAAACAAGCCCAAGATGAATGCTGGTGCTTCTGGGGCTCCTTGTTCTCATCATTTGCCCTTTTCTCACTGACAGCAGTGGATGGGCACTTTCAGGTAAGATTACTGTTGCCTGCCCCTGGGGTGGTGCTGAGTTAAGGAAGGAGGAGTGTTGTGTTCAAAGAGTTAACAGAGGTAGAGCAAAGTGAAAGTGTAATAGTGCAAGGGGAAGAGTAAGAAATTAAATGGTATCTTTTTAGAAGTCTGCCTTATTGCAGTCTGCATTGCTCCTTGGGGATTTTTCTACTGAGTACAAGAAAATCAGCAAGCACTTTTTGAAAAACCCAGATGAAATTACTGCCATAAATTTTTATTTTTTTTTTCATGGTATAAAACCCTTAATTTAGATGGGGAGGGTTTATTACCAGTGCTTTCTTGGCATGGCTAACTTCGGTTAATTTCAGATGACAAGTTCCAGACCCTCTCTCTTCCCCACCACCAACCTTGTCCTCCAACCCCTGCCTTTCCCTGTCCCCACCCTTCCCACTATGTAGAAAGTGCAATTTGTTATTGGTGTGCCTTCGGCTCTGGAGACCTCATTAGGGGTCCAGAAAGGGCTTCCATCTCTGTTGCTTTGACACCTTTCTGTTTTCTCTCAGCTTCAGACCATTTGCATTGTCATTTCTAAAGTATGTGTGATATGTGGAGGGGAAGGTTGGCAGACAAAAGTGGTCATCTTTATGCTTTTTAAATATTGATTTGAAATGACTATTAGAAGAAGTTGTTACCATGGTGTTCAGTTAAGATTTGGAGTTCTGTGTAAGGTAAGGTCTCTGAAAATAATGTGAGCACATTTAGACAGGAAAACTTACTTAACTGCCCTGACAGTTCATATGTAACCTACCTAGCTGTTTGAAAGTAGAAACAAGATGTCAACAAAAAATCGTATTTTCTCTCACTCGAAGACATAGCATGCTGCACCATCAAGTTCTTGTTTCTCTTAAAATACTGTGAGCGTATCTTGCAAACAAGGCAAATAATCTGTGGTGTTTCGTTTTGTTTTCCTCTGCATGGTGTTATAGAATTTATTGTGGTGTGAATAAAAGGCATTGCAAGAGATTCATTACTGTTTGTGAAGTATACTGTTTGTGTCTTTCTGCATGTGAGTATTTTACTTACAAAGCAGGTACAAAAATTAGAATTGAATTGACAATATATATCACATAGATAAGGAATTCAAACAGAATTTTTATCATTATAACAAATATCCTGTTTTAAAGGTTGGAAAACTTAAATGCTTGACAATTAATTAGCTATTGTCTATAAAGTTCCCAAGATGGCAGGTTGCCTAAATGCTATTCTTAGGGGTAGCTGGATTAATAATAATCATGTTCCAGCGCCAGTGGCAACAATGAGGAGATCTTAAAAATAACGAGATGTGTGCGACCCTCGTGCACGTGACTGGTGTGCTGCATGCCGAGCAGGCAGTCCCTGGGCGCAGCGCCTTCTCAGACTGCAGTGTACCGTGTTCAGCACCAACGCCTGAGGAGGGAGAGGCAGAAATGCTTCATTTGTTAATATTTCCCCCTGCTTTTTGTGAATTATTTAACTTCTTCTAAAGATACTGTTAATTTAGCAACATGGAAGAGAAAATAAGGCTGACAGCAAACAGTCTTAGTGAAAGCCCTATTCTAAAAGATGAGCTTCTAGCAGTTGCTGACAGGCATTGTTTAGACTCAGATATACTACATCATTCATTAGAGTTTTTTTTTAAAAGAAAAAAGTACATATAATTAATAGAGATAAAAATGTGTGGAGAAGCCTTGATTTTCCAGGTTTTGTTTTATAGAATTAACTCTATAGGGGTTTTGTTTGTTTTGTCTGCAGGTTGTGAGAAAATCAAATGAAACCGAGAACTAACCCAGTATCAGTAATGGGGGGTTGGAGTTTACCAAAGTAGAAGATATACATGAGTATTTATTATTGGAAGTACAGTTTATAAGAATGATAAGGGACTTTTTGGTTTTTAGAATCAAATAATTTGAAAATAGGGAGGAATGCAGAAGTGGTAATGCTTATTAAAGTATTCACGATGTCTTTATATTGTCTCTATTGCCGTCAGTTTTGGGCCATATGGCTTGCTCAGGCCAGTGTGTGGTGAGTGGCAGGGTATAGGGTATTTCCAGGCCAACATGTTTCAATGTCAGCATGCACCTCCTGCTCCACTTTTTTTTTTTTTTTTGTATTGAAAAGCGAGATAGAACAATACATATTCTAAAATACATATGTACCTCTAAATAATGAAGGAAATCTAGCTTATTGCATATAGCACAATCTACTGTTTACATATATTCCTAATATTATCTTGTCCATGAATATAGAACGGGGATGACAGGCCAGCTCTGGTGTTGTGACTCCTTGATAGCTTATGAGTCCTGGAAAAACATCACTGTGTGAAAATTGGAGTAGATTTAATCCAGTAGCCTTCTTCCTGGAGTGAATCACTGTTAGAAATGATCAGATTTCTGCCTCAGTTTGTTGAGAATCACTCAAATGTTGGTTTTGATATTATTTATTAATGTTCAATTAGCTATAGTTACTGTTACCACAAAGCCAGCAAGATTCAAAGCAGCATTTTTGTTTGTATTGCTTTTTAAAGTTCTTAAAAAGATTTATTCATTTTTTATTGGAAAGACAGATTTACAGAGAAAAGAAGAGACAAAGAGAAAGATCTTGCATCTGCTGGTTCACTCCCCAAGTGGCCTCAATGGCTGGAGCTGAGAATATCTTAAACTAGATGCCAGGAGCTTCATCTGGGTCTTCCACATGGGTGCAGGATTCCAAGGCCTTGGGCCATCCTCAACTGCTTTCCCAGGCCTCAGGCAGGGAGCTTGATGGGAAGTGGAGCACTGATATGTGAACCAGCACCCATATGGGATACCAGCACATGCAAGATGAGGACTTGAGGCACTAGGCTACTGCACTGGGTCCTGTTTGTGTGTTTTTAAAGATTTGTGTATTTATTCGAAAGAGTTACAAAGAGGAAGAGGTGAATTGGATCTTCCATACGCTGGTCCACTCTGCAGAGGGCTCACTGGGCTGCATTCAGGAGTCAGGAGCTTGTTTACTGGTCTTCCACTTGAGTGCAGAGGTGTAAACATTTGTGCTGTCTTCTGCTGTTTTCCCAGGTGCATTAGCAGGGAACTGGGTTGTAAGTGAAACAGGTGGGACTCCAACTGGGGGCCCATATGAGATGTTGGCACACGAAAACACTAGCCCCCAAAGCTTGTTCAGATTAAAGGGTACCTTAGCCTTAATTGCATTTGTTTGTAACAGCAATTCTTATTGAATGTGTCTTTCTATAAACCTCAACTGTGGCTGTCTTGCTTGGTTGTCTGAAGTTTAACACTAGGCACACTTGCTGGATTAAGGCTTTAGCCATCATCTTCAGTCCTTGCTGGAACTTGAGAGAGCCAGATCCTAGAGCCTTTGCTTGCATAGCTACTTAGTAGTTAGATGGAGTTTTATAACAACGAAGTTGGAAAATCTCTACTGAACTGTGATTTTCATTGGCCATAGGTTTAGTTGTAAGGAGTAGTCATCTTGTATTGGGAATATTTCTTCCTTGCTGAGTACTTTTCAGTTTTATTCGCTTCCTTTTCTTACTACTTGCCTCACCCACATATCTTTTCTCTCTCTTTCCATATAGTGAGCTGATAAATTTGAAGTAAGGGATTCCTAGCATCTGACATGTGTAGGATCCTAGAATCCTTAGCATTTTGAAGGGCTAGGCACTTTTAACATTGTACTTAGGAAACATCTCACTAGATGTAGGTTCTTTTGTGATATATAAGATAATAATAATAATAATAAAGGGAGTACAGTTTAAAAAAAAACATTCTGTGGACAATAGAGAATGCAAATCATAAAGCAATTAGAAGTTCAGATAATACTTTGCCCAGCAGTTGTATGCGATAGCAATGGGAGGTGGGAAAAGCTCTCCCCTTGTGTACACTTTGAGAATATAGTGTTTTTATTTGGTACGGTTGCATATTCATTTCTAACAGACTGCATTCCCAAAGAATTGTGCTTTTATAGAGCCTATGAATATTCACAGTCACCAAAACCAGTTTTGTCCTTTACCTTATGTAGCTAGATCCATCTGCCATGCACTTGCTAGGTGGACTTAGTTCTGCGTTGTGGCAGTTACCTTTTGGGAAAAGATATTTCCCATGTTGATGAAGGGAATGGGCTGGTGTCTGTGGTGCCTGCTTGAAAGTCTTTTGCCCTCAAGGTGAAGTTGAGGGAGTGCGGGAGTGTGTGTGGAGGGGGGCAAAGAAAGACAAAGAGAGAGAAAGAACTAGCATTAACATTAGGTTTCTTAAGCTTTGATGATTGTTTCGGACACCTGTGTAGCAAGGGTGGCTGCTGCTAATACTGGTAAGGCAGCAAGATACTTAGCAAGCTGGCCAAAGCTGAGAGTTTTATATTTGTGTGCTAATTGGCATGGCCCTTATCCTAAATGACAAATTTTGAAAGCTGTCCCTTGAGTTCTTTCTCCCTATACTCTTTTTTTCCCCTTTAGCTGATTTGCATCTTAAAGAAAAATAAAGTGTTTCTCAACATATTAAAGCTCATGCTCATTTTGTTATGTTGAGAAAATTACGTCTACTGTAATATTATTTAAGATATCAATTAAAAAGGAAGAATTGTGAACCAAGGCAATGAGTTTTAGAAGGAAACCTCCCCCCCCTTTTTTTCATGTGACTGATGTCGTCGATGTGAAAGTGGAGCCCACATGCTCTCCACAAGCACACTCCCTGTTCTTGCTGGTGACAGAGCTCAGTGGAGGTCACTTTCATATCAGGCCTGTGCAGTTGCTTTGTTTTCATGCGCACACCGAGCAGAGTCTGCTTTGCAAATACAATGTATTTTATTATAATTGAGAAATTGCTTTTTCAGACTCTACATGTAACAATCTTCCCCCAAAAGATTTTGGTAGGACTCCCATACCATCTCCTGCCACCTTACTACTTTAAATACTTAAATATGATGAAAGAAACAGATGAAAGTAATTAAGATGGGATAAGTAAGGCATTCTTATTCATG
This sequence comes from Ochotona curzoniae, assembly GCF_017591425.1. Lineage (NCBI taxonomy): Eukaryota > Metazoa > Chordata > Mammalia > Lagomorpha > Ochotonidae > Ochotona > Ochotona curzoniae. The sequence continues at coordinate 4,304,527 of NW_024466004.1, read as the reverse complement.
AGCACATCCACAGCTCTCTGCCGCCGTCCCCATGGAGCTGTGTTACTGCTCTCTTGCTCTGCACTGTCTGAACCACCTTCAAATCTACCTGCAGAGTCATCTGGGCTCTGCCCTCCAGTCCTTCTTGGACAAGAATAGGCCAGCCTCGCAGACTCCCACAGTGCTGCTTCAGCGAGGCTTGGATGCCTTATGTAATACGCTAAGGTATAGAAAGGCTGGGTGTCGTGAGTAGCATGTGAAGCAAATGCTAGTTCTCTTTCCTTACCTTTCCCCTCGTAAAAATCCAGTATTTTTTCTTCTAAAATTATCATTGTACCTTTGAAATGTATGCTAGCAAACAGGAGCAGAATTTTCATAGATGAACTTCTATGTGGACTTTTTATTGATTGGTAAACATACTTCCCTATGTGCTAACTTTCGTTCCTGTTCTCGTGGTGAGGGTAGGTTGTCATGCTTGAAGTGGTATGGATGGATGGAGAAGAAGGGTAACATTCTTTGAGAATCTTCTATGTTAACTGGGACCGAGGCTCTTGCTTGCATGAATGCACTGAATGCTTGCAACATTCCCATGAGTTGGGAACAATTGCCTCCCTGTCATGGATGAAGAATCCAAGCACAGCCATATTTGCTGAACTTGGCCTGAAGTGGTAGAGTCAGGAGTCAAACTCCAAATCACTACTCTTTACATAGTTTGCATTGATCCCAAGGGAAAAATGATCCTTTCACATGTTTGACTGTTTCTGATCTCTGGGTAGGCAAGAAAAGAAAAAAGTTAATTATTACTACCTGCTTCTACCTAATAACTGTTTGGTATGAGATTATGGCAATGCTTTTGTATCTTACATTTTTCATTGAGTGGGAAAAAAACCCCACAAGAATAGTATAACTGGTTTACTCTGCTTCAGTTCTTACATATCAAAATATGATCCCTGTTCATGTGAAAATTGATGTATTTTCAAAAGTAGAAATATTATAGATTGGCCTAAAGGAGGTGTTTTTGTAACCTTGAAAGGTAACCAAAGCAGATTATCTTTTCTTACCTCTTCAGAAGAATGTTAGAATTCTTAACTTGCTATCCATTTTAATAGAACTTACAGATAAAAAAAAGTGTATGTACTGAATCACTTACTGTTGTGTAAAATAGAAATTATTTCCGTATAGAATAAATTATAAAAGACTTTTCTATAGGATATTCTAAGATACATCTATAATTTTCAACTGGCTATGTCTACTCATCATACTGAGTTAACAAACAAAGTAGAGATCCATAATTTTTACAATCTCATTGGACTTTAAATTTTAGGACCTAAGATTTAGTTATTTCCATTGTAGCACTGATACCTTAGCAATTGCCTGGGCTAACAGATGGTTCACATATTGTTGTGCCCGTGTATGTACATTTACAGTTTGCTTGGCTTTGTTGACTTTGTTTTTTACTCTCTGGAACATTTCTAAGTAGGATCAAGTGAGATTTTAATTAAAAAAATTATGTGTGCTAAGAGCTATGATTAGATTTCCTGCTGAACCTTGGCCTTTGGCAGTTGCATTTTGACGCACTGACCACTGGAGAGCACTGTGCTACTGCAAACCACTTACTCATGCCCAGTGTCATCAAATCTCCATTTTTTCCTTCTCACTAAAAAGATAAAGGATTTATACTCTTGTAATGCCAAGCCAGTTCATACTTAACATTCAGCCTTTAGCTGTGGGAACTTGTTTGAATGACAGTAATGGCTTCATTTCAAGTTATTTGAATGTTTAATGCTGTGTAATTTACTCAAATGTGTGTAATCCTTTATTTAACTAGACGAAAATAATATACCATTCACATTGTTTTTAGCATCAATTAATGTAACTAATTAAAGTTAAAAACACTGAAACCTATTTCCTTGTGTTGTTTCCTAATCAGACTGAAGAGGTCTTCCTCTGGCCCAGGCCAGTCTTCCCTTCAGGCTCCCCTGCCCTCAGTCCTGCTCATGTCCCACACACAGTCTACTCCTCCCCCTCTGCTTTTGTGCTCAGTTTGGTTTCAGGAGACTGACAGGTACTCCTAGTAGCAAAACTGATTAACAGTAGATTCCTTTTCTCCTAAAACCTATTCTTGCAATGATAGGAACTAACTTAAAGGATTGGATTCTTCCAAAACGAATATAACGATGTAGAAGTCACTAAATTACTATCAGCACTCAGCGAGAAGAAAAGATGGAAGTGCATGTTGGCCTCGCTAGTCCTAGCACCTAGGAGATGAGCAAGAACTCATTTTCAACCTGGAAAACTGGAACCTCAGTGGTCCTGCCTGGGGCCCTGCCTGCATAGCTAGTGCCGCACCAACTCTCTGTAATGAGGAAAAACAAAAAAAGAAGCCCCTGCTGTTTTCAAAGCTTTAGCTTGGTCTTGGAAATCAGATGAATATAAGTCAAAATCAGGTAACAGGTTTCTGGCAGCTCGCTTGTACCGCTGTGATGTGTTATATTAAAACTGCCCATTACAGTTCTCTGTTTGTAGGCATAAATAATTCTTTCTCGTTAAACACTGCTCCTCTAGGGTGCTAGAGAAAGAACATTTTTACTCATTGTAATTATTGATCAATATCCTTTATTCAAAGTAATTGTTAGATCATTTCATGCTTTCTTATTATTCCAAATACTATGAAGTTTTGTTCATAATCTGGATGGCTAAAGGGTTAAAAATGCAAAAATATCTCATTAGTTTTATATTAAAGTATAGGTCAGAACTGTTGTCTAAGGTTGGAAAAACTTATACAGAATTTGTCAACTTCTGTAGTATTTTATATCATCATGTAATGTTATAATGTGAAGCAGCACTATTTTATGAATAAATTTCATGACTTAAATTCAATGACTTAAATTTCATGAGCAAAATGCAGTTATATTATTGGGCATGTTGACTCTTGTTTAATAGTTTTTAAAAGAGTCATATGGTATCTATGCCATATCCTAATTTTCTTTACCGTAATTTAAAACACTGTGATACACACACATATCTCTCACACATGTGGCAATTCTCAGTTTGGTGGTACAGATAATTGAAATTAAAAGATTATTCTTTATATCACATAATACTTTTAAGAAATTATTCATGATGAAAGTTTAAAAATCATTAGTTCAGTCTTTCCTTTTTTTTAAATCTGCAATAGCACAGACACCCTGCCTCTTGTGAAGAGCTCTTCCTTCTGTGTGGCCCTCAGCTAGTCTGCATTTGGTAGGAGGTATAAACATGACATCCTCCCTTGGACATAAGGGAAACCAGACATAGAAAGATGACCAAGATGAACCAAGGTCACAGTGGTTGTCCAGTGGAAAGCTGGGGCTGAGCTCCAGTTTCCAGTTCCTTTTTCCTCTGCCACAGTCCCTCCTTCAGCAAGGTGGGGTGCAGTCCTAAAGGGTGTTAAACTGAGCAGAGACAATGAACTGAGTTCCCAGAAGGCTGGGCCTGGTCTCCCTGCGTGTTACAGGACTACAGTTGTTTCTGTGAGCTTGTTTTCTCATCTTTAAAATGGAATATGGCTAGTCTTTTCCAGTTGTATCAAAGACAGAATCACCAATCAAGGAATTTTAGTTTATTGAGAACGTTAAGCCTAGGGGCAAAAGTTGCATGCAGTATGCTTTTGTTTGTTTAGCCTTCTGTGACTTTTTTTTTTTTTTTTTGTGGAAGGGAATAAGTGGCTCTGTTTTGTCTTTACCTGAAATGCAGTAAACACTCTTGAAAAGGGAAGTGTTGGAAGTGAACAGATGGATGAGGCAGCCTACTTGAGGGAAACTCGGGAGATCTTTGTTCCTTCTACACCTCAACGGGCCAGAGGCTGGCTCAGGACCTGACTCTCCTCCTTCACTGCCTCCTTGCTTTGTACTTTCTTCTCACCTGAGAATGAAACGGTTTTTTGTTTTATTCCTTATATATGTTTGTTGGTGAGTGATAACGGGTAGGCTGATTTCTTTAAGAGGTGCAGTGTTATCAGTGTTTCTTAAGATTAAATTAAAACATAGATTAGGGCATAACATTTCCTAAAGATTTTTATGTTTTAATCAGCATTAAGAGAGAAAAGATAAATAGCTTCTAAAGTGGCAATAAAGTGAAAGAATAAGGTGTTGTTATGTGTTATTACCTAATACTGTGCAAGAAAAAAATAATTTTAAAATACATGTAAATAAATAGCTAGCTGTTAGCAATGGTAAGGCAAGGGCTTTGGCTCTTTGGTGTGATTCCTGATGATCCTGTGCAACTTAGATTTGGAACTTCATCGGTGGTACTCTCAGTATGGCACACTGTTACATAACTAACGCTTTGGATTTCTTGCCAACACCGCAATAAGTCAGAGCATGCATTATTATTTTGTAACATTATGTTCATAGGTAAGTCCCAGGGTCAGAGGGCATCACTTTAATTTCTACTAGAATTGTGCGTGTCTGTTCTTAGAACCATTTTTTCTGTGCTTGAGTTCCATTGCCTTTTCCCTTTTTGTGTCTTGATCTAATTTATCTTGTCCTCAGGGTTATCTATCAATTTAATGATCTTCATAATCAGTTTTTCTCTTTCACTTCAAAATGTATACCACTTGTTCTCAATTTCATTTTTAATTTTTAAAAAATTCTTGTATTTTCATATGCAGCATTTACCATCCTTCAATTTTAAGATTGCCTGGTGCTTTCTCTGGGAAGAGCCTGCATACTCGTGCTGAAGCCTTTCTCAGCTTCTTCTACTTCCTCAAAAAAAAGATTTGTTTTAAAGTAGAGTGACACATAGAGCCATGCAGGGAGATGACAGATTTTCCATCTACTGGTTAACCTGAATAGCTGGGGCTAGGCCAGGCCAGGAGCCAAAAACTTAATCCAGGCCTCCGGTGTACATATAGGGATTTAAGCACTTGGGCCATCTGCTGCTACCTGTCTCAGGAGCATTAACAGGGAATGGAACTGGACTGAAGTGGATCATCCGGGACTTGACTTGAACTGGCCCCCAGAGTGGCTCAGCCCAAAGCCCCATAATGACTTTCTTGAAACAAATTCTGTAACTTTGACTGCAAATTTTCTCCCATTGGACATTCCCTTTTACCTCTCTTATTGTCTTCACTGTTTTCATTGGCCAGTCTGTAGGTTGTATTTTCTGAGTAGCCTCAAGCATCTTTCATAAGTTCCCTCCAACCATCTATCCTAGGTTCCTCCCTCCGAGCACACATCAGATAAAAGAAAGCTTTAGAATTGGACGTGTCTCTTGAGATTGTGGTGTTCATAGCTTTCATTCTGTGAGTGAAGGAAATGGTGTGTAGAAAGATTGGGGGATTTGTTTGTGGACCTGTAGCAAGGAGTCACAAACCCAAGGCTGGCCTCTGAGCACTTGTGGGTACTCCTGCCATTTGTCCGTTATTGAGTGGATCCTGTCCAGGCTGCACCAATTCAGGGAATCAACACTGGCTGCATTTTAGAGACTACAGGATTATTAGGCAGCTCCCGTAGATCTTGTCGTACGTGGCTCCATGTCAGTGTTGGACTGCTGCTCATCTCTATCAAAATTACAAATGACAGATGGATTAAAAAGTATTTGAGTATATAGAAACGCTGCATTTGTGGAATTAAAAACAGCAACAAATTAAAAACACATAATATTTGCAACAAGAAAAAAAGATTTATATCTTTGTTGTTTTGATGTTACAGTCAAAATGGAAAAGGTGCACCCCTTAGAAGAAAAGTGGCAGTGGGAATATACAATATTATATTGTGACTAGACAGTTCACAAAAGGAGGCATGGAAACAGTCAGCCCACTGCATCCTTGGGTCCTTCATTCGGGGACAACCAACTGTGGATTGAAAATATATTACAAAATGAACTGTGCTGGAAATGTACAGATTTTGTCTTGCCATTTAAAAAGCAACTGTACATATAACATGCTAGGTATTATGGATAGTCTAGAGAGGATTTGAAATGTATGGAAGGATTGCATAGGTTGTATGTAAATACACAGTAGGATGGCATAACTATTAATATGCTTTAGGAAAAATTGTTACACGGAAATGCTCACAAATGGAAAGGATAAGCATTATTGTAATTTTTTAAATTATATGTATACATGTAGTTTTTTAAAAGCTGTAAGGAAATACATCAAATGTTTAAAAAATAATTATTGAATAGATTATTGAATGGAGAGATTGATGAATGATTATTCTCCTTGAATGTTTTATGTTTTAAATTTTTTATAATTTTTTAAATGTAAAGCATTTTTTAAAGTAACAAGATTTTTAACAATGAAAGCAGTTGGGACTTTACCTTTGAGTCCAAGATTCCTTACAGAGCTGATGATTTTTTTCTGACCTTTTAAAAAGCTGTCTCCAACTCCTCAGTTTGCAAAATGTGTCTCTGTGGTATGGTAAAGGCCACGTGGCACAGTAAGAATAGACCTGGCTTAGGAGCCTGGACGTGACTGCACTGTGCAAAAACACTGTGATTTGAAGTCACTGCCCCTTTAAGAGCCATTTTTCATTTACCCAGAGAGCATTGGTTCATGGCTCCTGTAAGGTACCTTGTGGCTCTAAAATGGATGATTCTGCCTTTTTCCTAAGGCTTTTTAGCATCCTCCTTTACTTTTAATGTCACCTACTAACATCTCAATCCTAAATTGAGAGGCACAATTGATTATAAAATTTGACTCTGAAAGTTTTGTTGTTGATGTTAAAAAATACAACACATATCCCTTGGAAACTTTGACAACCTTGTGGAGTTATTTTTTTAAATCTGGGTTGTGATTTTCTGTCACAATCATTGTATACTTTTCCATTCTTTTTTTTTTTTTAAGATTTATTTTATTTTTATTGGAAAGGTGGATATACAGAGAGGAGAGACAGAGAGGAAGATCTTCTGTCCAATGATTCACTCCCCAAGTGAGCGCAACGGCCGATGCTATGCCGATCCGAAGCCAGGAGCCAGGAGCTCTTCCGGGTCTCCCACGCGGGTGCAGGGTCCCAAAGCTTTGGGCCGTCCTCAACTGCTTTCCCGGGCCACAGACAGGGAGCTGGATGGGAAGTGGGGCCACTGGGATTAGAACCAGTGCCCATGTGGGATCCCGGGCGTGCAAGGTGAGGACCATTGTGCCACCGCACCGGGCCCTGCATTCTTTTTTGATATCAAACTTGGCAAAGGACTAGACAGGAAATATTTCAAATTTTGAGGGCCACATAAAACCTGTTACACATTTTTCTTCATCTTAAAGTAATCATCTAAAAATGTAAAAATTCATTCTTGCCTTGCATGCTGACCTCTGTCCAATACCTTAGAGGAACATGAAATTATTTTGTCAGGCCTAGTGATGTCTGCAAACCTGATTATTTTTTTCCAACATTTCTGCGATAGATCTTCAAAGGACTTAAAAAAAATTCTTCAGGATAACAAGAGAGAATTTATATGATAGATAAAGCATATTATTTTGTCCAGTTCTTCCAATGTCTATAATGGCCAAACCTCAAAGACGGAATAATGTTGTTAGGACCTTTTAAAGGTATCCTTTAAAATCCTAGATTTGGGTGAAGGTTCAGGAAGTTAACTCTCGTGCTTTCAGCAGGGTTGTATTCAGTGCTTTAAACTCTGCCTCCTAAACCACAGGGTTTAAGTGCACAGATTTACACTCAGCTGGATTTGATTTGGTCCTGGCGTGGTTGCTTTTTAGCCATGTGCGTTTTTCATGGTTATGGTTAGCTATGCCGGGACCTCAGTCTACTCATCTCTCAAATGAAGACAGCCCTGGTAGCTGTTTCATAAGGTTGCAATAAATGCTGAAGGAGTTCTAGCTTTTAACATGGCCTTGGTTCAGTTCTTGACGCGCAGGAGGCACTCTGGTAATACAGGTTTAGTATTACCTCCTTTGTTTCAAAAGGATTTTCAGTGTTCTTCCTTAAGAACTGCTTATAATCTCAAATAGTAGTAAATCCCAGCAAGTTATTTATTTATTTATTTATTTATATTGGAAAGCCAGATTTACAGAGAAGAGGAGAGACAGAGAGGATGATCTTCCATATGCTGGTTCATCCCCAAGTGGCTAAGCTGAGCCAGTCTGAAGCCAGGAGCCTCTTCTGGGTCTCCCACACTGGTGCAGGGTCCCAAGGCTTGGGGCCATCCTTGATTTCCTTCCCAGGCCACAGGCAGGAAGCTGGAAGGGAAGCAGGGCCACCAGGATATGAACTGATACCCATTTGGTATCCTTGCACATGTGACGTGAGGATTTAGCCACTGGGCTACCGCTCCAGATCCAGCAAGTATTTTTATAACCCATTTCTCATCTACTTTGGAAGTTGTACCAGTCTTCTGAAAATACAGTCTATCCCTTTTTATTTAATCCTTGTGAGACATTAAAAAAAAAATGATAGCTCCCGAAAGAATAAAATGCTCCCTTAGTAATCCTAGATCTGTGCCACGATTCCCCTGCACACTTGTTGTTTTTATATCTCTCCTTTATCTCTCCTGTGCTCTTCTGCAGTTGGAAAGTGAACCTTGATTGTGAACTAGGGCTTCAGAGTCCTTTCACTCACTCACAGTGTAATATCTGCAGAGCAGCTTTAGAATGCTAAATATTGTGTCTGGGCTCAGGCCTCTAGCAAGACCGAGTCCCTGCTCTATGCAACTTACATTCTAGGAGGGGAGAGAGAGGCAAACGTGAAAAAATAAAATGTAAATCTTTCAATGTTTTGAATAAAGTGGAGTGGGAAATGAGCTAGCAGCAGGTGGCTGAGGTAAGGATGGTCAAGGAAAGGCCTCTGCAAAGAAATCATTTTAGCCAAGATTTGCATTATAAGAAGCTGGCCTTGCAGCAAGCCAAGGGAAGAGCATTCTAGGCTACTGAACAGGAGTGAAAATGAGCTGGGTACTAATGTGGATGTTTGAGGAACAGAAAAGGAGGTCATGGGGTCTGTCAGCTGGTGGGCAGTCTGTGTTGGGGCAAGGTCTGGCTAGAAATGAGAGCAGGGGGTGGGAACATGTAGGTCATTGGTAGTGTGGAAATCTGATTATAAAGGAAAACGATTTCAGGATTTCAGCTGGGTGGGTGAATAAATAACTTGGTTTATGTTTTTAAAGATTAACATGATCTTGCTTCAGAATAAACTATAGAACAATATAAAAAGGCAGGTAAAACGGGAAAGGAAATGAAGAGAATGGCAAAGAATGTGGAAAGCTGCTGCTGCCAGTGAGATAGAAGGGAAACAAACATGCAATTTTTACAGATACTTAAGGAAATGGAGTAAATGAGGCAAAGATAGAAGTGGTGTCCTCATGTTCACAGTCTGCATTTTACTGTGCGGATCTTAGTGGCCCTCTGGTTCTTTTTTCCCCACTTCCTGCTTCGCTGAGTTCTTTGTGCAACAAATTTTTTCCCTGTCCAGACCATGTAGCTCAGATACAGATCTGTTTACATGTCTTTCTTCCCCAGTAAACTGGTGTCTCTCCAAGACGAACAGTTATCTTTCTGTCTCCAGAATCAGCTCAGTGTTTGGCAAGAACTGAGTTGAAGGGATGACAGCTACATCTGTAGAAAGGGCTCATATAACAGCTAAACAGACATGTGGTACAAAGGAAGGTAATTTGAGAGCATGAATAAAATTTAAGTGTTTGTATAACTTAAAAAGAATTGACATGATTTCTCTTTCTAGTTGAGTAAGTTGTTATCTATTACCAGAGCTAAGGAGTAGGTAAAGGTGCTAAAAGGATTGTCTCACTACCACTTGGAAGGAAATGGGATTTTAACAACTCCTCTTAGCAGGGAAGAAAGAGCCAGTGCCTTGCCGACTACTGTGGGAAGCCCAGTCTGGATTCAGGAGAAAGTGAAAACCAAATGTATATGAGAAAAACATATCCCAGCATGGTTACGTTGCTTATGGGGTTCTCCGAACAGAAGAGGAAGTAGTGTGTTCATTGCAAGAGTCAGTGTTAGAATCGAAATCTCAGTGGACTTGCTCAAAAATGAGTGTGAGCAACTTTACAGAATGTTTGAGTTGGGCAAGTGTAGCTGTTTGCTAAATGCCTTTCTGCTCGGATTGGGGTATGGAGGAACACAAGACAAAGTAACTACTTCCTTTTTCAGTGTTCTACAGCACATCCTAAATGAAACATGAATTTCTGAGTTACAGGCTGCCCCTGGCAAGGAGGCTGATTGTAAGAGCATTATTTCAATGCGTGCCCTGAAGTTCATTTCCCCTGGGTGCTCCAGATTTGTGTAACTACTGTAAGATGTGCCCTGCCCAACTGTCCTTTTAACCATCTGCATGAGTTGTATTGAAAGAAACCATGTGAATAAAGGGACAGTAATGACATCAGACTCCTTGTGGCATGACCCCATGTCACCACTCACCACTGTTGACAGTTTTCACTCTTCTTGAGGGCTCCTCACCAGGCTGCCAGGTGGTAGCATATGGTGGTGTATTTCCAGGAAGGGAGTTGAGGCATGCACTGGCCTCTTGATCATGTGTCTTTTCCCCCCAGAGGCTTCTGGAATCCTAGCAGAAGAAAGGTCATAACCAGGAATGCCCATCCCATAGAGTTCATTTCCTCTAGGCTCATTAAGTTGTTGTCTTCATCACTCCCTTCCATGAAATTTTGCTTTTCAAAACAGTTTACAATGTGTGGCCTCATTTTATCTCACATTAAACTGACAACCCAGCATCTCACCACGTATCAGCTGGGAATACAACTGTGCACTCCCTGTGCTAGGCCATCTTGCCAAGTTCTTTGTTCCTCAGCTTTCACTCAGAAAGAAATCTTGCACACCTTGGCAGGTTTCTCTTTGTGAATACACTTGTGTCTTCCAAGTTAATGTGCCATCCTTCTTCTCTTTTTTCCCTTTCACATCAAGTGATGCCCTCATGTTCGAATAACAGCATTATATTTGGCTGCTTCTGCTCAGTGAGATTTTCAAGGTGCCATGTTTTTAGCTTCCTTTCAGCGTTACTTCCTGAATGAGGCTGATACAGATGGGAAGACATTTTTGAGTCCAAATGCAATCCTGTATTTAGAGAACAATTCTCAGAGAAGATAATTTTTACTTTGCTGAAGAGGCCCAATTGCTAGTTTACTTCCCTAGGAGATTTTGAACAGAACCCGCATTTACGTTCTTTGTATCATACTATGAAACCTATGTGATAGCTACTTGGTATCTACCAACAGTATGGATTGATTCAGGAAATGTCAAGTCTTGAATGAGCACTGGGTTTAAAACTGGTATTGGAATCATCTTCTCGAAGAAAGGACTCAGGACAGGTGGGAGGGAAGCCAGGCAGGTACTTGGTCAGGCTGCTGTTCAGATGGATCTCAGGCTACACATTATTTTTCAGAACAGTGGATTTAATGGGAACTGCTGGCATGTTCTATACATGAACTACAAATAAAACCAGAGTGTTTTAACTTTTATAAAAGCTATTTTGCATGGAGACAGTCTCCAGAACCCAGAATAGAACCATTGTCTAGAAAAAAAAGTTTGATGTTCTTGCCCATGCTTAATTTAACTGGGGGACTAAAACTAAATGGGTAATCCACTGATGCCTACATGATGGAAGTTTTGCCAGGCTTAGATACACTTTCATAAAAGCTCTGCTAAACACATGCTGAAAAAATATCTCTGTGGATGATGCTTACCTTTAGAAATAGTAGAATAATACCATTTATCGAGTACTGATAAAGTGTACATATATTGCCAAGTGTTGAATACAAGCTATCTCCCAATATACAAGAAGCCTACAAAGGAAGACATTACTTCTCTTATTTGTAAATGAGGAAGGTGAATGTTGAAACGCCTGCGCAACATCATAAGGGGCAAGGCAGAGGCTCAAAATATAATTTATCTGCACTCTTTCCTCTATTCCAGAAAATGCATTTCAGAAAAGGTAAATCGTCTGTATTGCCATCTTCCTATTCTGTTTCTCCTAGCAGTCTGTAGGAAAGAGCATTGATGTAAAAGTTTTAGTGGTCTTATAACTTGGGCCTTGAATGAGTTCTGAAGTGGAAATTCTCGTTTAGGGTATGTTCATTGAGCAGTAATGGAAGCATCCATGAGTGTGGCTTGGTGGTCTCTTCACACTCACTTGAAATGAAGAGTGACCTTATTATCAGTAGATTTTAATCTCTTGGAAAATTTTAAAACAATGGGATTTCTTTTCTCTAAAGATTGTGATAATATTGTCACTACATTGTCAACGCCATCTTTTTTGTCATATTCAGTTTATGCTTTAAAGTGTTGGGCTGCATTCTTTTAAATATTTTATTATTATTATTATCATCATTTTATGATACAGTTCCATAGGCTCCTGGTATTTCCCTTATCCCTTCCCCAATTCTCTCCCCCCCACATAGTTCCTCTATATCATTACTAAAATATAGTTCTTCATACTCAGTCATATGTCCATCATTGCGAGTACGGACAATGGCAGAGAGTCCAGCATCCTGTTGTCAAGATACAGCACACAGTTTCATTGCAAGTCCATCTTTGTCTGGAAGCAGAAATGCATACTACATTGTATCTTCACATCTGGATGTTAGTCTCCATTTCACAGCTACTGTACATCGCCTTAAATGAAAAGTCATAATACAAAATCAACAATAGAAAGAAAAATAGAAATTTACAATGCCATGAAGTTAAATGACATGTTACTAGATATGACAGTCTCCATTACACAGCTACTTTACATCCCCTTAAATGAAAAGCCACAAAACAAAATCAACATCAAGGAGAAAAAAGAAAATAACCACACCATGAAGTTAAACAACATGCTATTAAATGACTAATGTGTAGCTGAAGAAATGAAAATCAAGAACCTTCTTGAAGAAAATGATGCCACTGCATGATCTACGAGTCATTGAATGATTTAATCAGAAGAAAGTGTTTTGAAGAGATGAAACTAACAGAAAACAGCAAAACCCATGCAATATAGTTTCCGCTGATGTTTATTGGGGACGTGTGTCTCTTCTAGACAATAAATAGATGTTGTTTTTTAATCCAGTCTGTTAATCTTTGGCGTTTGATTGAGCTTAAGCCATTTACATTCAGAGTCAAATATACACGGGTGGTATTTTGGTCCTGTCATTTTAGGAATGCGTTGTTCATTGAGTTAGTCTTCTGTTGTCATTTTACTGGGTTGTTCTTCCCGTTTGCCTTTGGTTTTGCTTGGTGCTATTCCTCTTCTCTGTCAAGAGAACATCTTGAAGTATCATTTATAGGGCAGGTTTGGAAGAGGCAAATTCTTTTAGCTTTTCTTTACTGTGGAAGAATTTTATTTCATTTTCAAAGATGAAAGAAAGCTTTACGGGGTATGTTATCCTAGGCTGACAAATTTTTTCTTTTAGAATCTGGAATATGTCACTTCATTCTCTTCTTGCCTGTAGAGTTTCCTGTGAGAGATCTCCTGTGAGCTTAATTGGCATTCCTTTATATGTCCGTTGATTTTTTTCACATGCACATTGAAGGATCTTTTCCTTATGTTCAATTGAAGAGAGCTTGATGACCATGTGAGTTGGTGAAGATCACTTTTGATCAAGTCTGTTGGGAGTTCTGTGCTCCTCCTAAATCTTGTTTCCCAGTTCTTTCTCCAGATTAGGGAAATTTTCCTTGATTATTTCCTTAAATATATTTGCAAACTCAGCTTCTCTTTCTGCACCTTCTGGGACTCCCATAACTCTTATATTTGGCCTCTTAATAGTGTCTTTCAATTCTTGAATACTTTGTTTGGCCTGATCCAGCTCTGCTTCCAGCTTTTTGTTTGCTTCCCCCTGGTGACAGGAAATATCTTCCAATTCTGAGATTCTTTCTTCTGCTTGCTTCATTCTATTTTGGAGACTCTCCACTGTACTTGTAATTTGCTCTACTGTGTTCTTAATTTCTGATATATCAGCTTTGATTTGCTTTACTGCTTCCTTAAATTCTTTGAACTCTTGCATGAGCTTCTCATTTTTGATCAGAATCTTTAAAATGAGTCTTATGGATTCTGTGTCCCCCATTTTCTCGATGTCTTCCTCAGTGAATTCTGAGGTTGGCATAGGGTTTTGCTCCTTTGCAGGGGAGTTTTCAGTAATATCCGTTGTGCCTTTGTCTCTTCTTTTGCTCTTGGTCATTGCACTTCTGGTTAGCTGAGTCTTCTTCTTGGGACAGGTTTCTAAGCTGTGTCACCCACAGGTCTACAATGCGATTTTACTTATTGCAGATGGTACACAACTTTTTGCTTGCAGCCAGTTGTGCCACAACCTCCAGCGAGTTCCAGGTCTGGGTTCTTATGTTAGATTTCCACTGTAGTCTCCACTGCCCCAGCTCCTGGCTCACCACTCTCGTCTTCCTGTGATACAGTGCTGAGGCTGCACCGTTGACTCTGCAACCTTTGTCCCACTTCCAGTTGAAGCAGGTCCCAGGATTAGAGAGACACCTGGTGTCCTATCTAGCTAGGTTGTTGGTGACACTGATCTTGTCAGAATCTGTTGGCTGTTAAGTCTGGGTGCCACACGGACCTATTTTGACCTGTACGATGCCACAATTGGTATTATCTTTTTGTGGGACCAGTGCAATTCACTGAACTCAGTGAGTTCTTGCAACCTCAGCACATGCTCAGTTCACTGTTATCCCCTGTAGTCCCAAAGGTATTGCCAAAATGTGCAAAATGGTGCCTAAGTACCACTGCTAGAATTCTTGATTTGCTGGCCGTCAGATCTGAGGGCTACCCAGACCTGCCCTAGGTGGAACCTGTAGAATGCCACATCGCTGCAGTTCACTGAGTCAGAAATGAGCTCACTCCTAGCTTAGCATATGCTCAGTCTTTTCCCTTACCTCTTTACATAAAATGGCACCCAATTTGGCTCTAGGGGGCTGACTGGGCTGTGAAATCTACCCTGATCTTGCACTGCCCGTCTGGGATCTGCTGCTCTGTCTCTGCTCCTGGTCAAATCAAACGAACCAGCAGGACGAACAATTCTTTGGGTTTACCTCCCAAGCTCCTAGTGAAAGTCCCTTCCCTCCTGGTTGCTGGTGGAGTTCTGGCTGCTGGTGGAGTTCAGGTCACTGTTTGCTGAATGCTGCTGGAGTATCAGTCACTGCAACACCACACCGTTTCGTCCGCTGCTTTTCCATGTCAGTCAGTCTCCAGGTACCCCTCTGCAGTTGTTCTGTCCTCTCCTATTTCCTTCTTGAATATGTCCTCTCTGCTTCATCCTGTTTAAATGTTTTTCCATCGATTTAAATGTGTTCTCACCCTGTTCCGCCATCTTGATTCTTTGAGCTGCATTCTTTCTATACTTTATCCTCTCTTTTTACTTTCCCCCAGTGGACACTCTTATGGGTTATCCAATAAATAGGAAGGACAGTGCCTCCTTAGGCAAGATTGGGATGGATTGTGGGTTTAGACTCTTGTCTCCATGCTGGTGTTCCCTACCGGATCCCTCCCTGTTGGTGTCTTCTCACTTTACATTGTGTGTTTGGGAACTGTCTCATAGCCAGAGCCAAGCCCAGGGAAACCTCTGAGCTTGTAGGTTCAGTCGTGTTGTTACAGTTTCCATTTGATAACAGCATAGTTTGCAGAGAAGTTTTTCAGCTTTCTAAGAACTCCTACGACTCTTATTTTGTCTTCATCTGCAGCTGAGATAATGGAAACATTGCCAATCTGTTTCAGCAACACTTCTGCAGGTTGAACATGTTAATGTCTGGGATGTTCAGAAAGACCAAAGGGAACAGACTTGTAGCTCCTCCTGGAGCTAGAGTTTTGGTGTTCTGTATGATAAATACAAAATGGAATTTTAACTCTGAAAACATGTCAAGACATCCTGGTTATTGTATGGTAGCCCCTCCAGAGGCTCCTCTGGTTTTCAGCCTGATGGTTTTTCAGACCCTGCCTCAGGAGGGCCCGGTTTCTCAGCTTTTCCCTGGATTCACTGAAATAAGTGCTGGAAGGCAAGAACAGTAAGGCAGGGTCCACCCAGATGCCAAGAACCCCCATTTCTTCTCTGCTTTAAATTTCTGCTTTGTCTGTCTGTCCACATTTCTTCTAGGCGAAGAGATCAAAGGTGGCCCTTTGAGGAGAGTAGGGGAGAAAAAGTTAAATTCCATGATATAGAAAAGGGAGAGAAACACTTGTAAATAAGTGGCAAAGTTTAATGCCGTCCTTACTCCTGGCTCTGTAATTCTCTTAAAACCCAAAAAGGAAGCAGGATAGATATAATCAAATCAAATGTATAGACTGTTTTTCAAGTGGTCGTGTTTCCAGAATTCACTGAAATACTAGCAAATGGATGTGTCAGATGATATATAAGGGCAAACTAATATGGTGTTCAAATCAACAAAATATTTTTTAAAGATATATTTTTATTGGAAAGGCATATGTACAGAGAGGAGGAGAGACAGAGAAGGAGATCTTCCATCCG
The DNA here is from genome assembly GCF_017591425.1 of Ochotona curzoniae. Classification (NCBI taxonomy): domain Eukaryota; kingdom Metazoa; phylum Chordata; class Mammalia; order Lagomorpha; family Ochotonidae; genus Ochotona; species Ochotona curzoniae. Next base: position 4,288,141 of record NW_024466004.1, on the reverse strand, counting down.
ATCATTCAGTCCCGAGGTGACCGTTAGGGCCAGTGCTGCCCCAATCCGAAGCCAGGAGCCAGGAACTCCTCAGGGTCTCCCACGTGGGTGCAGGAATCCAAGGCTTTTGGCCATCCTCGACTGCTTTCCCAGGCCACAGGCAGGGAGCTGGATGTGAAGTGGAGCTGCCGGGATTAGAACCAGCACTCATATGGGATCTCAGTGTGTTCAAGGCAAGGACTAGCCACTAGGCCACGGCGCTGAGCCCAACAAAATATTTTTAAGGGGCCACAGTTCATTCCTAATTAGATAGACTCTCAAATGTATATAACTTCCCTTTGCACATTTCATCTCACATATACACACTAGAGCCAAAGCTGGTAGTCAACAGTGTGATCCTCTGACCTGTTCCCTGGGATCAGGCATTCAAAAGAGCAAAAAGTAGCAAATTGGCCATGTGCTGCTTTTTCTGAGAGGCTCAGCTCTTACGTTTGCCTCACTGCACCCGGTTCCTGCATGAGCCAGCATCCTTGTGTAGCCGGGACATGCTAATTTTTACAGGTGAAAAACATTGATGCTCAGAGAGGTTGCTCAGTTAAAAAAAGGTAATAATAACCAGGCCAGATTTCAGATACATGTTTTCCTGACTCAGAGACTGCGTGAATTTTACCCGAGCATGCTGACTCATCACAGAGCCCACTCCCATCCAGTGTCTCTCTGCTCTGGCTCAGTCATGAGTAATCCCTCAGTGACTTCAGGACAAGAAGACCTCATAGAGGCTTTCGGAAACAAGCATCAGCTAGTATTGCTTTCACCCTCACTTTTTAACTATAATCACCACTGATAGTGTTAAGTTATGATAACATTAGGGTGACAAAATCAGCAAATACAGATACTGTCAAGATGTAAAATGTGAGAATTGGCAACAGTTAAAAGGAGGCTTATCTAAAATTAATGCACATAAATATAAAGCACAGGCTTTAGGAGCATTTCAGATAAAGATAGCTTTGTTTGCTAAATAAGCCTTTTTTTAGGTGTAAAGGAAAATGCAGTTTTTCTACTGAAAGTCTTATTTTGAGCCTGGTTGTGTCCTGGTATGGTCTGTAGCCAAGTGTTTGCTCTTAGAGATAAGCCAAGTTGGTTTAGCTCTCTTCAGGCAGTCCATCTAGCATGTAGTAGGTACTAGGTGAAGGTCGGTTGATGTGAATCACTCCAGTCTGTAGTAAAATGTCTTTTAGCCACAGTGGTCTTCCCTTATTAATGATTTTTGCCTTCCACAGATTGAGTAACCCCACAATCAACCACAGCCTGAAAATGTTAAATGGAAAATTTCCCAAATCATTCATATCAAGATGTATTGTTATTCTACTCATTAGTATTGTAAATCATTTACTGTTTGGAAATCTTGAACTCTATCCCAGGTTTAACTAGGTAACACATAGTGTGTAATGGGTTCTGTGCTCTCTGCAGTTTTAGACATCTATTGGAGGTTCTGGAATGTGTCCCAGGAGGATGAAGGGGAGGGCTGCTGATTTTGCTTCTGTCTCTCTTACATCTGGATTGTGATATTTACACACTAATTTTGACTATCATCTTTAGTAATTATGAAAAGAAGGTACAGATTCAGGGTTCTCTTTTCCTTTCCTCAACTCTGCTTCTGTGGAATTCATGCCATTTCAGGAGCTCTTCCATTTTAGGAAATACATCTGTCTGTGTCATGCATCCCCTGGTCTGCAACCCACTGAGAGTGTCACTTCTCTGAAGCCTTAATGACATGGGCGGGGCCCCTCAGCGTGCGGTTGCTGTCCTTGCTACCACTGTGTATCTTAAAAATCAGTTAACAAAAGTGTATTTAAAAGCTCCAAGGGGAAATTAGGTACAGTAATAACATTTTCACATGATTATTTGCCATATTGACAGTGAGGCAGAGAAATCTGTTAGAAAACTGTTTGCTCTTTTCCCATGTGTCCATATTGAATAATAGAAAGCTGGAGATGCTGTCTCTATTCTGAAGCTGTCATGTGTTATAATAACTGGTTTGACACTTATTATCTTCTTTAATGCAAAAAGGAAATTGTCAGAATTTGCAAGAGTAAAATAGATCCTTTGTTATTTGTATTATTTTCACTTGAAAGTATTTCTTACCCTTTTGCCTCGATCAAAACTGAAATTTACATGGTAAAAAACAATGGCATGACATAAAGCGTGAGATTTTGGACAGTATCACAGCAGAACAGGATTCAAATGAATCATTAACTGGTATATTTTAGTATATTTTAGAACCAATGTTTATAAGCAAAGCTGTCAACTCAAATCACAGCCTAACCTCATAGGATCCTAGTGCTCTATGAGAGTAATTACTCATCAGTGATTCTTATATGTCTTTTTGGAATTGTTGTGCACTCTATCTATGTCAGTTTATAAGAACGTATCATATAGCCTGACTTCACTCCTGCCTGAATCCATTCATTCTGCAGAGTAAAAGAAAGGAGGATATAACCTCACTTCTGAATTATGTTTTTTTTTTGTGTATCTTGGTAAGGAACTTGTGGTCGGATCCTCTGACCTTTGTGCCATATTGCCTCAAAATGCTTAATGGTTAAGTTTAGAAACTATACTTTCATTTACTTTCAGTAAGCCTTTGATAATCCAGCGGTTAGATTATACAAGGTGAAAATCTCCATGGCTGTCTCAAAGTTTTCTTCAGACTAGCCAATGTACATTCAGAAAGCTAAATGGACATTTCCAAACTTACTTGTCAGTTTATGTTCTTTGAAGAGTCAAGGGGAAGCGTCTTTGGAGTCAGCTGCTAAGGACCCATAGGGAGTGAGACCACTGAGGCTGGAGGCAAAGCATTTTCAGGCCTGGCTCTGCTGCTGCCCTTCCTAGGGTCCCTCTATGAATCTTTCCACATCTTCAGTTGTAATTTCGTAGTTGCCATAGTTGAACTAGACCATATCTCAAGTTTCTTACTTGCTGTAGCCATCTGTGATTCGAAGTAGGAAGTATGGCAGTGACTATTGGCCACAGAGCAGCAGGGGCTCAGGAGATCATGTCCATGCTGTTCTTAAACTGGTGATTCCTGTGTTGAAATGATTTTTACATTTTGACAAGTCAACCAATACTAAATGCGTATGTGGAAGGTGCCGTGCTCGGTGTCACAGGATCAGACAAAAAACCAAAACATAGTGAGTTTGACAGAGAAGATAGAAGATAGACACAGAAAAGAAATTGATGAGTCAAGACAGCATATGTTCTGTCAGATATTTTTCTTGTGAGCCTTGAGAGCAGGGGTTGTGCTCCAAAGGGACTCAACTGCCTGCCTTGTACAGGCAGCGGCAGGAGCAGGTCCGTGGAAGCAAAGATTTGGAGAGTACCATGGAGCAAGATTGAAGAATTTTTTATTTTAAATGTAGCTATGACCAGGAAATTTTTCTGAGAATAGAGGTGTTATTATTTTTGTAGAAAATAGGAAACTGTATTGAGAGTGAAAATCACCTGTTATTTCTCAGTCCTTCACTGGTTTGTATTTTGGTTTTTATTGTGTGTAAGTATGTGCATTCTTTTAAAAAGTGAATTTCACATCATATTATGCATGCTTTCAATTTTTCTTGCATACCATATTACTTTCTTCCATGTTATTAAATAGTCCTTGAAAACATTTTTGAAGATGGTATATTATTCCATTTTATAGAGGTATTAAAATTTGACTTTATGTTGAAGCCCATACAAATGTGAATTTTTTTCTTATTACTGTTGTAAATAATACTGTGAGGAATATTCTTGTGTATAAATTTTTTATTATTTATCTGACTTAGATTTAAAAAAAAACTATACTTCTACTTTCATAAAGTATTTAATGTGGCATTTGAGTTTGAATTTAAGAATTTTAGGCACTAGATGCCATCTAAATATTTTTTACCATGATGTTGATTAAAAATGACTCTAGAAAATAAATGTACCTACAAGAAAAACTGGAGCATGGCTTTGTGCTGAGACAGGTGGAAATACTGTGAAAAATCAGCTATAAGAACTGGTACATAGCTATTGGTTTATTCATTTACTTGAACAGGAGCTGTGCTAGGCCCTGGAAATAGAGGTGGCTTCAGTCATTTCACGTCACACTCTCCTCTTCCAGAACAACTGCAGGAACTTTGGTGGCTAGTTTACTCCATTTTCTACCCAACAGATATGGGGTGTGGTGTGTGTGTGTGTGTGTGTGTGTGTGTTTAATAAGACATAAGAGCATGCAATCTGCATACTTTTTTCAGCTTCCCATTGTATGACAGTATGAGATACAATCCTATAAGGCCACTGGCATAGTCCATTTATTACTTCCAGTCTTACTAGCCTTTTTTGCACTTTCTAAAATATGCTAAGGTTTATGCTGGGGTTTTTCTACATACTGCTCTTCTTCCTAGAATGCTCTTTCCCCAAACTTCATTTCACTAGCTCATACTTAGCCTTTTGTCTCAGCTCTGGTTCACTGCCCTAAGAGCCTTTTTGACTGCTGTCTCTCCTTATCTTAGTCGAGTTTCCTTAGAGTTACCTCAGTTTCCTAGGAACCAAATACTTCTGCGCACTTATTGCAACTTGTAATTATACTTTTTTGTAAAGGATGTCTCCCTAGCTAGATTGTAAGCCCCATGAGGACAAGAATTATGAGGACAAGAATTATGAGGACAAGAATTATGAGGACACCCTCCCAGCCCCAGGAGGGTGGTTCACTGTCACTCATTGCTTGCCACTGTCCTTTTCATATGCTAAGGGTAAGAGATAAAGTGAGAGATGAATGAGACAGACCTAATTTTAGTCTTCTTAGGGCTTGTTGTTTAGCGTGAGCTTCCATGTTGGCTCTGAGGCTAGGAGAAAAAGAGAAATAGAACATGAAGAATGAGGGCTCTCATTTAGGTGGTAGGATGAGGATGTCATTGAGGAAAAAGTTTAGGCTAAGGGACACATCACATTAGGAGATAAATTATTAAATGTTTTAGGTATGTTGGATATGCACTGGAAAAATGCAGCATGCCAGTACCTGTCTCTTGTCTTAATAAAACAAATGTATAATTCAAATTTTTTATTTATTTCTTACTTTATGATATTCATGAATCAGAGAGCCCCACCCTTTTTCTTTAATAAGGCCCTTAATCTTATGTTTATAAGGGAATATTGTATTTACCCTGCTGAACTGCAGATGAATTAACAGAAGGATAAAGTCGTCATTTTGTTTTCCTTGACATTCTATCATGTCCATTACCAAATCCCAGATGCCTCCTTTCTGTGTTAGAACAGGAAACATGAGTTGAAACTTTCTTTCTGTTTCCTCATGCCTTGGACAGCTCTCGCTTTCCATCAATCCTCAATTCCATTATTTTGGGAAAGTGTTTGAATTATAAATTTGGGAGAGATTTTCTGTATTGTTTTCACTTATTGAGCTCCAACCATAGTATCTAACTTGGAATTCTAGGTTTTAAACATAATATTTAAAATCTTAATGTTTTTTCAGATTTGCAAAGAAATAATTATTTCTCCCAAGAAATAATAGAAATATTTTTTGCTCTGTGACATGTGAGTAATGCAAGAATGGGCTTGATTATGACTTGATCAGGATTATAGATCTTCCAAAGCCAATAGTAGAGAAAAGCTCATCTGTTCACATGATAGATCTGACTTTTTTTCTTAAAGTGAATGAAAATATGAACCAAAATCTCATCTAGAGGTGCTTTCTGGCCTTATGTCGCTAGAAGTTATAGAAGTGTTTCCTGGAACTAATGAATTATTTTGTATTTGTTTAAGATGTGGGCTAGCTTTGAGATGCCAGCAACATGCAATCTATAGGTCACATATGAATTTGTTAAGTTATGTGGAAGGACAAGGAATTGTCTCTTGTTGCTTGAGCACTTTTCTATGGCAGCGCCCAGCTCTGCTTCTCAAGACACAGTCAGACTTGCTGCTCAACGCTCTGTAAAATGTTATTTAAATATTTTTAAATTATTGTTTCATGCTGGGTTTTATGGAACATAAATTTCTATTTAGACCACTAATTTACAGTAGAAGTTTGTTACCAATATCACTGCAGGCCCCATCCATCTAAAAATATTGCTCATAACCTACAGTAAAAATATGTTCTATATTTATACTGTATGTAAACAGCGTTGTGTTTTATTAGTGTGCAGTGCTTTGTCTATGGAAATGTTGGCATTGCAGCATATATTAGGGGGAATAGGAATACAAGTCTTTATGGTAGAAAGCCTACAGAAAAGTGAAATCCCTGCAGGATGGGATTTATGCCACTTTCAGAGCACTTCACAGAAAATCTACATATAATACCTACATTTTCTACAAAGACAGCGTGGAATCGTGAATGTTCAGGAAGCTCTGTGATTTCGTGTGTTCACCATATTTCTAACTGGTTTATAGAGGGTTGAAGTTGCAAATGCAGCCAGCTTGAAGGAGGTAGTCATAATTGCCTTAATACCCATGTTTTTACCTTCAAAAATATTTATTAAATGGACCAGAAATAATATAAATTGGATCTTATTTTTGGTCATGAAAAGACACTATTATGCAGAATGTCATTTTGTTTTCTTTCTCTGAGTGTCTTGAGCAGAGGAGATGATTTTAGGCAGTGGAGGATTTAAGGCTTGGATAGTCTTTGGAGCAACCTTCAGTTACTGTCTCACTTCTGCTGGGTACTTGGATCCACCTCTGAGCTCTAGTCCTCTGAAAGAGGGAAGGAAGTAGGTGAGTTGTGAATCAGTCCTGCTTCTTCCCCATGGTAGTTTGGCCCTGCAGTCCTTGGGGATCAGATCCTCCTGTGAAATTATCTGTGTGCTCCTCTCATCTTTACAGAAGCTTCCTTGATTACAACCACTTGGTAAATGTACATTACTGCTTGTTGGCCAGAAGGAAAGAGTATTGTGCCCTCAAAAACAGACTAAGTTGGCAATTACACTGCCCAGAGCTAAGCTTTTATTACCTTTCAAGGATATGTTGAGATTTCATAATCATTTTCATCACTGGGAAGTCTTACAACTTAATTAAAATACATTTACAGACTATGAAGGCAGTTGGTTCTGCCTCTAATCTAGCAATGCCGTTGCAAGTTTACCATCCTGTAGTTACATGGTTCCCTGGAGTTCCCAAAACCATCATCTGGGAGGGAGATTTTTCACAAACAACTCCCAGAGAATTTTAATATAGGAAATGAATCTTGGATAACTGCTGTCTTTCCAATTTACTGTTTAGTTCAGTGTGTGTTAAAGAAAAATCAGTGACGCATGTAGTTAAATGTGAGTTTTAAGGCCTCTGAGGTAGTGTTTTCCAGGTGATTCTCAGTGGCATTTTGCTTGGCCTATTGGAGTGAGGCAGCAGGTCTTGGTTTTCTGAAGGCTGACTACATGTGGGAGCACTGTATTGGTAGTGCTCTGCTTGCCTGGCCTGTAGGCATGTCATCACTCATTACTTGGTCCTACATACAGACACATTGGGTTAGCTCTTCTCTTGGTGGTTTTACTTGAAACTTCAAAAATATCCACATCAAAACCATTGAGTTATTTTCTGAAAGCCAACCACCAGACTGCTGGGTCAGATAGGATAGAATCCAAGTTACAGAGGTTTTCCAAAAAAAGCCTTTTTCTAGAATTCATCATGAAACCGATACTTTCTAGTCACTATTTATATTCTCAGTCCTGGCATTGTGTGTGACTCCATAAGCTGCAGACTCACCCTGTTTTTAACCTGTGCTTCTGGTTTTCAAGACCAAAGTGTTCTTTGATAAGATGCAAATTCTGTGGCTAGGATCATGACTGTCCTCCTGGCTGAGCTTGGCCAGACAATGCACGGGCTAGACTCTCAAAATGTTGTCTCTTTTCATCTGTTTTTTATTCCCCCCCTTTGTTTTAACTAAAAGGTGGGAAAAAAAAAACATTTAATGACTGCAAAGCACAAAGTCTGTAGAGACCTTCAAGGTTACTGGCAACAAAATATATCTATATCTTTAATAAGGAATTAATATTTGCTACTCTGGTCTTTTTCTCTGGAAATTGTTGGCACTGGGTCAGACAGTTTCATCTACAGGACATTACATTGATGGCTTTTGTTTTCTGAGGAAAGACAGTGTTTCCTAGGATTAATAGTATTTTGAGTTAATTAAAATTTTTTTGTATGTAGGTAGCATTGAGTTAAATATTAAAACATGGCTTAAATTAAAATTTGAAATATTAAAATATTACTTTCAAATGTCTCAAGACTGAAAGACTGTAAGACATACAGTGAATGATGGTGGATGTGAGAGCTTCTTGAAAGGGCAAAGATGTGCCTGTGGAATAGAAGTGACATATATTCCATGGAGAAAACTAAAAGCGATCATTTGTACAATTTAAATTGTAGCTACTCAAATGAAATGATCATGTTGCCTGGGTAATGATCCTTTAACAAGATCTCTCTCTTAAAAAAAAAAAAAAACTTACTTTAAAGGGAGGAGGGAGAAACAGAGGGAGACGGAGCACTTCCATCCCCTGGTTCACTTCCCAAAATGGCTATAATAACTAGAGTTGGTCTGGTCTGAAGCTGGGAGCCAGGAGCTTCTGGACCTGCCATATGTGTGTGCTCCCCCAAGTGCCTTGGGGCATTCTCTGTTGCTTTCCAGCCATTAGCAGGGAGCTGGATCAGAAGTGGAGCTTCCAGTACATGAACTGACGCTCATGTGGGATGCTGACACCACATATACGGGATTAATGGGCTACACCACTGCACTGGCCCTACAAAATTTCTCTCGAAGAGTTTATGATGGTAAAATTTGCATAGCATAATTTAAGAGTGGCCTCCTTAAAACATTCTGATCCCCATTTCCATATTTTTCAGTAATGTGCCACAAGTAAGATAATAGAAGAAATGTCCACGGATTGTAGGGGAAGGAAGCCTGTATTTGTAGAAGTGAGAAGTCAGGGACAGCTTCCTGAAATATACATGGTCTAAGCCCTGAAAGATACCCAGCATTTCCTTAGACAGAAAGGGCATCAGAATGTATATCTGCAAAATATTACAGGTTAGGAGAGAACATATTTTGGAACTAGAAGGTGCTTCAGTTTGACTGAAATGTAAGGTTTATATAGGGTAGTAGTAAGAAGAAAGGTTGATGTGTGTTTGTATAGATACATGGATGTGTGTATCTATTTATAGCCCGTTACCTATCTAGGCTAGACAGAAGTCAGTTTATAGGGCTTTAAATGATCAGGCAAGGGAAGTTGATTTTATGTGAGTTAGTCATGAGGATTGCAAAGCAAAAATAAATCAGACCTGTGCTTTATTTTTTAAAAAAATTTATTCATTTTTATTGGAAAGCCAGAGAGGAGAGACAGAGAGAAAAATCTTCCGTCTGATGGTTCAGTCCCCAAGTGAACGCAACGGCTGGAGCTGAGCCAGTCTGGAGCCAGGAGCCAGGAGCCAGGAGCTCTTCCAGATCTCCCACATGGGTTCAGGGTCCTAAGACTTTGAGCCATCCTCAACTGCTGTCCTAAGCCACAAGCAGGGAGCTAGATGGGAAGCAGGGCCGCCGGGATTAGAACTGGTGACCATATGGGATCTTGGTGCATGCATGGCGAGGACTTTAGCTGCTAGGGTATCGCACTGGGCCCCAGACCTGTGCTTTAGAAAGATGAAGTTGGGGCCTGGCGCGGCGGCCCAGTGGTTAAGTCCTCGCCTTGAACATCCGGGATCCCATACGGGCGCCGGTTCTAATCCCAGCAGCCCTGCTTCCCATCCAGCTCCCTGCCTGTGGCCTGGAAAAGCAGTCGAGGACAGCCCAAGGATTTGGGACCCTGCACCTGTGTGGGAGACTGGGAAGAGGCTCCTGGCTTCGGATTGGCATAGCATCGACCGTTGCGCTCACTTGGGGAGTGAATCATCAGACGGAAGATCTTCCTCTCTGTCTCTCCTCTCTGTATATCCGCCTTTCCAATGAAAATAAAATTAATCTTTAAAAAAAAAAAGATGAAGTCACAAATAGATTTTAAAAAGGGGGTAGTGGCTAAAGAGTTTGTAACTCAGAACACCCATTTGAAATTCATAGTGAAACAAAAAGATTAAAGAAGACCTGCTTTAAATATATGCAGTGTAATGAACTTTTTAAAAGGAAAAATAGGCTTCAGCTCTGTGGCATAGGAGTAAAGCTGCTCCCCACAATGCCAGCACCCGTGTGGGCACCTGTACAAGTACTGGCTGCTCCACTTCCAATCCAGCTCCCTACTAACACCCAGGAAAGCAGCAGAAGATGGCACAGTTGCTTGGGTTCCTGCATCTATGAAGCTCCTACCTCCTGACTTTACTGGCGCCTTTCCAGCCATTGCCATCATTTGGGTAATGAACTAGCAGAAGGAAGATCTGTTTCTGTGTGTCTCCCTTGCTCTCTAACATCAGTTTAAGTACATGCATTATAAAACAAACAAAAAAAAGGGTAAACAACAACAGTAGAGCAAAGAAGGCTTGAATTCGATTTGAAAGAGATTTTGGAAACTCTATAGACTTAGCAATTGTGATTAAATGGAAGACAATGGAGAGAATGAAGAAGGGTCAGTGATGATCAGGTTTTTAGGCTATGGTAATTTAGAACTGTAGAGCCAGATCAGTAATCAAGAAAGGAGGAGGATGAGGAGAATGCTTTTTTTTTCTTTCTTTTTCTTTGTTTTTTGGATAGTTTGATCAGTGTACTGAAGTGCCAGCAGGATCTCTCAGGGGCTTTGTCCAAGAGGTGTGTCAAAATGTGAAGTGGTACTGCTGAGGGTTGGTTGGATTTTTGGTTGACTCTGCACAAGCTGAGATTAGAGGTGTGTACAGAAGATGTTTCTGAACAATTTGAACTGTGTGGCCTGAGTTAATGTACCCTGAATCTCCTTGACTAGTATGTTAAATGGTATTGTGGCCATTACTATGAGTAGAGATAATTTCTGTAATTTTGACATTGGTCTTAATACTTAAAGTGTTTATATACAGAGACAGTAACAGCATAGTTCAGGAAGCTTTATGTCTGTGAAAATGGCAGGTATGAGGGGAAACTTTGAGGGGAGGAAGGAAATGATAGTTTTTGAAAACCATAGTTAAAAGTGACAAAAATTAATTGAGGTTTTTCTTTTTTTCACATTTGGTATCTGTGACTTGGGGAGGCTATCCTTACAGCTTCTAACTCTGTAATTGGGAGGGAGGAGTAATCCAGGACCAAAAATGGGAAAAACTGTTAATTGCATTTGAATCAACTCTTGCATTAGCAGATGATGTGTAAGTGTTTCTTGAGTTACTGACTGAAGTTTATTCTGAATGTATGCTATGATTGATTTGTTGCTGATACTGCTGTTGACTTTTGCTCATCTCCTCTGGGCATCAGGAGGGTATTCCAGGTTTTCTCTTTTTCTTTGAAAAAGGTGATTGAAAATTACCAGAAAACTTCTAAAGCTGATAAAATACTACCTATGAAAGAACAACAGCTAAGTTATTGGGGCAACACTATTCATACTCCTTAAGTCAGAAATACGTCAGGAATACATACTTTCCTGGCTTTGATTTAGCACAATACTGAAAGTTCTAACTGGTGTAATAAGGGTGAGTAATGAAAGGCATTCTGACTGAAAGGCAAGAAATGGAGCTTTTAAAAAAATTCTCAGATGCCATTATCTATGTAGAAAATCCAGTGTAATCTACAAAAGTAGTAACACTAGTAAATAAATTTAGCAAGGTATTAGTATATACATCATTGTATGAAAAATCAGTTGTTTTTCTGTATATTATCCACAAACACTTGGCAGTTAAATTGTTTTTAATGAGAGAAGGATTGCGTTTGTCGCAGCACTGAAGTCACTGCTTGGGAAACCCATATTCTGTATCAGAGTATCACAGTTCAAGGTCTTAACTCTGCTTCGGACTGCAGCCAGCCGCCTGGAAAGGCAGATTTCAGGTCGCTGATGTCCACTGGGAGACCCATATTGAGCTTCAGGCACTTGACTTCAGTCTGATGCAGTTCAAGCTGTTGCATGCATTTGGGAAATGAACCAGTAAATTTAAGATCTTTATCTGTCTCTGTCTCTCTTTCAGAGAAAATGAAAAAAAAATGTTAAGTTTTAAGCAACCATTTATGATAGGATCAACATTTTTGAAAGACATAGGAAAGAAATCTCACAAAATATGTGTAACACTGCAAATGACAAAAACAAAAACCCTGTGCTAAAACAAAGACTTTAAATGGTGAGAGGTAGTGTGTTTATAGGTCAACAGGTTCAACATTAAGATGTCAGGTCTCTTCAATATGTGTGCAATGGAATATAAGTTGTGCAAATAATCTAAAGTCAGAAAAAGTCCAAAATCCTAAATTCTTGTGTCCCAAGTGCTTCAGGAAAGAAATATTCAGCCTAAAATACTCCACAATAAAAAAAGACTATTGATACCTACAGCAACATGGATGAACCTCAAAATAAGTATGCTGAGTAAAAGAAATAAATGTACATGTTCACAATGTGTAATGCACTTATATAGAATTCTGTAAACTTCAAAATTACCCTGTCAAAAACTGCTGCAAGTTGGTAAAGGGAGTAAAGGGATAAGAGAGGAAGACATTCCAAGTAGTGTGAGGAAGCTTATGGGTGATGGATGCGTTATCTTAATTGTGGTGATGGTTTCCTATGTCAAAAATGATCAACCTGTGTAATATCATGTCTGTGCGATTTCAGTGAAACTCCAATAAAGCAGTTGAACAAAAACCTCAGTTTAAAAATGGAATTACTAAGCGTTTTAACCAACAAAGGAGAGATTTGCAGGGTCCTTGGGTGCATCTGACTTGCCCGAGGTATTCATAATGAGGACATCAAGATCTCTAGCAATAAATCTTCCTGTGTGGTTCAGTTTACTGCAGAAGGTGAAGAGGTGAGAGGGAAAGGCCTAGTCAGGGAGGTGATTTTCTGAAACCCAGAATGTATCCTCTTTCATAGTTAGGTGACAAAAATGAAAGGTTCCATCAATTAATAAGTTTTCTAGTGTTTTTAAAAGCCCTACCTATGAATTAGCAAGTTCTCCGGGTTGGTGAGTGTCTGTATGGTACAGGAAGAAACATTTTGTTTATTGTAGATTCACTAGCTATTAGTCCAGAGTGTCCTATTGTTCTTATATTACACTAGTAAATTCTTTTTTCTCTTGGGAAGGGAAATAATTACACAGCTGAAGCTTGCATAATGATGTTCAGACAAATGTTGTTACCAGCCAAAAAAACAGATAGCATTGTTTTGTCAGCTTCCTAGGAAGACATGACATAAGAGGCAGCGTGGTTTTTATCAGTTCTTGGAACCAACTGCTTGATGATTGCTGTGATATTAATACGTTGGCAAAGAAAAAAGCACAAAAAAACTGAAATACACAAACTCCTGTAAAAATAGGATTGTTTGCACATTCTTACTGTGTATGTCCTTTGAAGTTCATTGTTGTGATAGGAAAGTGTGTTAATTTATATGTAAAAGTATTAGCACACAGATTATCTTCCTGAAATAATTAATGCTATCATTTACTCCCCACCACTCTGCATTCTGTTAAGGAGTTTGTTTTGCCAGGATTTTCCAATTGATTTCCATATCATAGCTAGCTTGAGATGATCCCCTAAGCATGGTCAAGCACACAAAGTTAAAACTCAGTCCATGCAGTATTGCAAACCATAACAGGCAAATCAATTCAGGAGCAAACAGAAAGAAGTAGGGGTTCTTTTAAGCAACAGCTACATGTTGACCTATACTTTAAAAGACTGGTCTTTGCAGATAATTATACTCTCAAATTAAACATACACTTGTACAATGTGCAATAAGTTCTTAGACCAAATAAGTCTCAAATTTATGTATTACATGATATGTAATCTCATCTATTATTGTAATCAACACAGTTTCCAGCTCTGAAGATATATTGATAAGGCAAGACTAGACTGTGTTGTAACAAAAACAAAATCGAAATAATTTAGCATTACAAAAATTGACTGAACAGCTATCATTGGCCAGGGATTCTGTCCTACAGACAGTCTCCCAGGAACTTAGACTGATGAAGGCTGTATTTTACTAGGTTTCCTGGTCTCAGGGGAAGGCCAAGTTGGAGAATCATGAACTAACCTTTAATTTTTTTTTTTTTACTTATACCACAATAATTTCAAATTTGCAAATTAAAAATAATGAAATTGCACAGTTCCTGTACTCCCCACACTCCACTTTCTGTGTTAACATCTTATGTATTTCTTGCCATCCATAAACCACACCCAGCTCTCTCCATTGTTAGCATATAATATAAATATGTCTGTCACAGTTAATGAACCATACCCATCTTCTCCTATTTGTGTAGTCCAGACTCCCTCTGTCATACTGCTCCCAGCCTCTAATAGTCAACATTCTGTGTTCAGGTAGTTTTTTTGAAATAAGGAAATTAAAAAATTATTTGCAGTGTGCACATACAACAGCACTTGGTCTCCCAAAGTTGTTTTTTCACTTGACATGATATCCTTTAGTTCCATTTTTTTCCTGCCCATAATAGTGCTTCATTCTTTGCTTATGACTGAAGACTATTCCATTGTGTATGTATACCACATTTTCTTTTCAATTCATCTGATGATAGTCATCTTGGTTGATTCCATTTCTTAGCTATTGTGAACAGCCCTGCAGTAAATAGGATAGACCATAATGAAAAATTTCAGTTCTTCAGCACGAAATTAGTGTTTTTTTTTTTCACTTACAGCTCATTGACCAAGACTAGTAACATAGTTACACCTAATTGTAAGCTAGCTGGAAAATTGTGGGGAGCAAATGGATATTTCGTGCTAATTAAATGTCTTTGCTAGAACAGGATGCTCAGATTTTCACATTACATGAACTCTGCTTGACATCTTTGCATACCTTTAACTGAAAATTTAATGTCACAGAATTAAAGCATTCAGCTGATAAAAATGCTAATAAAATGGCCTTTTTATACCACACTTAATTTTTTTGTGTTTATTCTTATTTGTTAACAAGGAGAGGGGAAAGGGATCAATATATTCTTTGATTTGCTGTTATTCATATAAATGGTGAATTACTAGTCTTCATATCTCAAATAACCAAGATGATCTTGCCTGTGATCACAAAAAGAGTTTGTGTGCGTGTTTGTTTAATGGTATGTTACTACAGTGGAAGCTCAAATGTGTTTTGACAACTACCAGAATGATTTCAGGCGTCTTTGGTTAAGGAGTTTTCCTGTTGAGGATCTCATGACTAGTTTCTGCAGTGTGGTGGTATGTTTTTTTCTCCTAAAGTTAAGCCACTGAGGAGAATCTATGCTGCTTTTGAGGCTGTGGGGGAATGTTCTTCCCTGAGTCCTTTGGAGTGACAAGACAAAAGCAGAGGGATTCCAGGATAGCAGTAGTAGGGACTTCTGTGTCCCTTCTTATTATTAAGGATGTTGAGGGTGTTCATACTGAGAGCCTCAAGTTCATCAATGTTCAGTCTCAATTTAACAACTCATTTTACAGTTAGAAAATTAAAATTCCAGGTGACAAGTAGCTTCTTTTATTTGCAAACAAAAATGTTGATTTGCTGTTACGGGAGGCTTCTTTGTATTTGAGATACAAGTTGCCCAGCAAGCACACTGAAAAATCTGGCACAGTGGAGCTGTTCTCCCTTAGAGTTGCTTATCTTTACCATTCCTTTTAGAGCTTATATATTCCAATGATGGCTTTCCTTATATGTTATGCTTATACAATTTCCGTAATTCTTGTTAAACATTTTTTTAGACACCAGTATTTGGGCAGATATGAAACAAGCATGTTCTGTATTCTTGAAGGCTATGCTGACCACTTGAGGGGAAAAGATACAGATAAAATGGTATTTTATTATGATATTGAAGTACTTAAGAGCTGGACCCTGAAACTGCCCTATTTCCTCTACCTATACTGTATTACACATATTTGTGCTCACCGCTCTCAAGTTTCTTTCTGGTCCAGGCCTTCTCATTGTGTTGGCAGCTATTGACTTGAATCCTCTACTATGCTTATGCTTAGTCATCTTGAACGTAACATTTTCCAAAGAAAATCTTAATTTTTACTCTTTTTTTTTTCTGAGTTTTTTTTTTTTTTAATTGGAAAGGCAGGTGTACAGGAGGAGAGACAGAGAGAAAGATCTTCCCTCCGATGATTCACTCCCCAGGTGACCGCAACGGCTGGTGTTGCACTGATTCGGAGCCAGGAGCCAGGAACTTCTTTCCAGGTCTCCCGTGTGGGTTCAGGGTCCCAAGGCTTTGGGCTGTCCTTGACTGCTTTCCCAGGTCACAGGCAAGGAGCTGGATGGGAACTGTAGTTGTCAGGATCAGAACTGGCGGCCATGTGGGATCCCGGTGCATTCAAGGCGAGGACCTTAACCACTTCACTATCGCGCTAGGCCCAATTTTTACTCTTCCAATCAGTTCTTCAAACCAAGAAATGTCATTATTATCCATTATGTATTTTGGTTTCTGAGCCTAGGAGTCATATTCCTTTTTGTTTTTCTTTCTGTCTTTTTGAAAAGATTTATTTATTTGAAAGGCAGAATCACAGAGAGAAAGAGAGAGACTGATCTTCCATTTACTGATTCACTCCCCAGATGACTGACATCCAGAGCTGTGCCAGATTGAAGCCAGGAGCCTAGACCACTCAGGTGCAGGGCAGGGACCTAAATAGTTGGGCCATCATCTACTGCTTTTCCAAGTACATTAGCAGAGAGCTGAATTAGAAGTGCAGTCTAGGTGAAACATGTTCATATAAGGTGCTAGTATTTCAGACAATGGGTAACCCACTGTGCCACAGCATAGCCTTCTTTCTTTTTCTTACACTTTTTCACATTGCAGTCTTTCGGGGAATTCTTTTGATTTTGAATCCAAATTGCATCTTAAATTTATCTACTATAGTCATCTATATTATGGTATGACAGCCAACACCAACATTATTTCTTGCTTAGCCTGTAGACATATAGTCTTCTTGCTGATTCTTTATGTAGTAGCTGGCTTGATGGCATTGTGGGCTAATTCTCTACCCCATAGCTTTAGCATCCCATAAGGGTGCCAGTTTGTGTTCTGGTTGCTCCACTACCTATCAAGCTCCCTACTGATGGCCTGAGAGCACAGCAGAGTTCCCCAAGTCGTTGGAATGTTGCTACTATGTGGGAGGTCCAGAAACGGTTGGCTTGCAGCCATGCTCTGGCTATTAGAACCATTTGGGGAGTCAATCAGTAAATGGAAGATTTCTCTCTCTCTCTCTCTCTCTCATACTCACTCACTCGCTGTGTTGTGCGTAATTCTGATTTTCAAGCAAAATCTTAAAAATTTCTCATGTGGTAGCCAGACAGATCTTTACGGAAGATCTTATCACTCTGCATCAATACTGTCTCACTTCCCAGTTCTTCCTAGGCCTGTGAGTTCTTTAATGTGTTGTTCCCTGCGTGTGCTTCTTCATCCTCATCTCATACCTCATTCTTGTTCCATCAGAGCTTTGGCCACAACAACCTATTGCCTTTCCTTCTGTGAACTTCACAAGCTTTTTTCCACCTTTAGGCTTTTGTTTTATGCTTCTCTGGCTGGTTATTCTCTCTGGATTCTTTCCTTTTAGATTTCAGCTTAAAAATGACCTTCACAGAGGGTTTTTCTTATCTTTATCTTATCACTGTATTTGAGTCCATCAGTGTGCTCATCATGAGCAAGTGTCTAGTGGTTAAGATTCCTGCGACCCATGACCCATATCAAGCTGCCTGAGCAGTATTCCTGGCTCTGCCTTGTGATTCCAACTTCTTGCCTCCTGAGAGGAGGGAGTGGTAAAGGTCCAAGTGATTGGATTTCTGCTACTCACATGGAAGGTTTAGACTTAATTCCCTGCTCCAGTCTCTGGCCTAGCCCAGCTGTTGCAGACACTGGAGGGGTGAACCAATAGGTGGGAACTCTTTCTCTGTGTGTGTCTCTTTTTCCCTCCCAATATAATATTTTTAAAGATTTATTTATTTTATTGGAAAGTCAGACTTGCAGAGAGGAGAGACAGAGAGAAAAATCTTCCATCTACTGGTTCAGTCCCCAAGTAACCGCTATGGCCAGTGCTGAGCCGATCCACAGCCAGGAGTCAGGAGCCTCTTCAGAGTCTCCCATGCAGGTGCAGGGTTCCAAGGCTTTAGATCATCCTCCAGTGCTTTCCCAGGCCACAAGCAGGGAGCTGGATGTGAAGTAGAGCAGCTGGGATACAAATAGGTGCCCATATGGGATCCTGGCACATGTAAGGTGAGGATTTAGCCACTAGACCACTATGCTGCCCCCCCACCCCCGTAAAATACTTTAAGTACTTATTTAATGAGATGATATTTGGGAAGCTAATTTTTAAAAAAAGTATCAGAAGGAAGAAAATATTTTAAATGACCTATATGATATAGGGTTTATATCCAGAACATGTAAAGAATTCTCAAAACTCAACAGAAAACCTGATTTAAAAAAAAAAAGATGAGAACAGATGATATCAGACACCTAAAAGCAGATACAGAAATGGGATCTGAGGCCATAAAAAAAATAAGCAACATGTTTTGTCTTTAGGGAAATGCAAAGCAAAACCATAAGATAGGGTAAGCGCTTGACCTAGTATTAAGATACCTGCCTTGGCATAATAGATTAAGCTGCTACCTGTGATGCTGACATCACATATGGACTCTGATTCATGTCTAATTCTAATTCTAATCCAACTTCCTGCTATTGTGTCTGGGAAAATAGTGGAGGATGGTCCCATTTCTTGTGTCCTGTACTCATGTACGTAACCCGGAAGAAGCTACAGGTTCCTGATTCCTAGCTCAAGTTGATACTAGGGGGAATGAAGCAACGGATGAAAGATGCTCTTTCTCTCTTCTTTCCTCTTCCTTATTTTCTTTCTTTCTCCCACCCTCCCCCCTCTTCCTTCTCCTGTCTCTTTCCCCTTCTCTGTCCCCCTCATCCTACCTTTCAAATAACTTGAAGACCCTGAGAGGCAGTGTTGATGACTCAAGTGGTTGGTTCCTGCTACCTATATGAGCGTCCTAGATTGAGTTCCTAACTCTTGGCATCACCTTTGGCTACACTGTAGCTGTTTTTGGCATTTAGGGAGTGAACTAATATTTGGGAAATCTGTTTCCCTGTGTCTTTCAAATAAATTAGAAAAAAAAAGGCCTTCAGACCACAGTGAGATAGTAAAAACCAAAATAAAATACTACTATACACCTATTAAAAACAACTTTGGGGGGGGAAATTGTAACACTGTACCCTAGCAAGGGTGGAAATATCTGGAATTTTTATACATTGCTAATAGAAATGCAAAAGTGGTAATGTTAATTTGCAAGGTATTTTGGCAGTTGCTTATAAATTTAAACATGCTTACATAATACCCAGTCATCCATTCTTCAGAAAAAAACCTGATAGAGATGTTTATTGCAGTGTTATTCATAGTTGACAAAAATGGACATAACCCAGTAATTATCCCTTCAGTTGATAAATAAGCAAATTGTAGTATATCCTATTATGGGATATTATGCAGTAGTACGAAGAGGTAGACACACAGTAGGATACATTTCATCTGTTTTAAGCTAAATGAAAGAAGCAAGATTCAAAAGGTTACGTTTTGTTTGCATCTTACTGTGTGTTTGAAAAACAGAACTGGAGCAATGGAGATTACATGTTTGCTGTGTTTAGAGCTGAGGTAAGAATTTCATCAGAAATCACCACAACAACATGTTTTATGGTGATATAACCATTTTTATGGTTGCTGTGGTGACAAGTGCATGGATGTACATTTTTAAAAATTCGTTGAGCAGGATGCTGGAAGGTGAATTTTACTATATAAATTCTGAAATAAACTTAAAATGAAAAGCACAAGGATCGTGGGTAGTACTATGTAATTGGGTGTAGCTTGATCTTGTTTTCTCTTGAGTTATCATGATGATGATTATGTTGCCAAGCCAACAAATTCAGGTTTTATTATTTCCAGAAAAGAGTTGTACGATTATAGGAAGTGTTGATTTCTCTTGAGTAATCCAGATGGCAATAATATTCTTTACACTGATAATACTGTATTGATTCTCCTCATTACATTATTAGCTTTTGTTAAATGAGTGAAGTTTCATTTTGTCATGAATTTGCATTATTCTATCCAGTATTTAATTTTATAGTAATGATGCTTTAAAAACAAACAAAAAAGCTACTGTGGAAAGAGTCTTCTGGATTTTCATTTTCCCAAGAATGGACTGATTTTTGGTGCTTTGCAACCAGAGCTCCATAGGTGAACTTTAAACTCTTTAACCCCACATATTACTGGGATAATGAGGTATTTAATAAAATTGTTAACCCCATTTTAAAGTATCTTGTGTTCTCTAGTAAAATGGTTATGTCCACCAGACTACATGTACGTTGAGTGAACGTTTATCAGGCAGTGTTTTGTACTCTAACTTTATTATATTTTCATTATATTTTGTAGCAATCCATTCTGCAAGTGTTAGGTTAATTACTTGAAGCCCAGACCAATTTTCTTGAAGAATTATCATTTTGAAGTACACCAGTGTCATTATTCACTGCACCTCCTGATCTCTGAAAAAACTTACTATCATTTATTTTTCTGTTATCTACCTCAACAAAAGGAAATCACTTTTTATCCTGCTGACATGTGACCTGATGTGAATGACTCTGTTTTGTGAGTATATAGAATATAGGATTGAATTTGGAATACCTCCCAAACATTCTCGTACCTTTTGAAACTTACCCCCATTTTCTTATTAGTCCCTGTCTAGGAAGCAGCTTGATTTGTTTATGCATCCGTTATTGCAGTTGTAGCATTTTAATTCCCTGTATCATCTTCCCTCTCCATTTGGAAGGATATGCAGAGGGACATTTGATGTTCCAATGGATATCATAAGAGAATGTTGAAGAGCTAAGTAGGGAACATTCTTTATCTGGAGTATATCCAGTTGTCAGCCTATCCTCAATCAGGGCTGGTCTGTAGCTTCATCCTCATCTCTATTGTAGCATTTCTTTTAAAACTTGTCTTTTAAAAACTATAAAACCAAATATGTAAAAGCACTCTGGATGTTTACTTAGCTAAGCCTTACTGTTGGTTTTGTTGCTTTATGGAATGCTGTAAAAGAGATCGTTGTTAATCATGTCTTAACCCTATAAAATATGTAACAAGCTGCTGAATAGAATGATGACAGCAGACAGCAAGCAGAGTTTCATTTGAATGCATGCAAATGTAGCAGTTCCCAGCAAGCCATTTTTAAAGTATGAGCCACATTTTGAAAATAAAACAAAGAATAACGCCCTGGAGTAGAAATCTGCAATGAAACCCATAATAGCTGAAAGAATACAATAAATTCAGTGAAGAAAGCTTTCAATTTTCTGTTCCTTTTCAAATTCTAATACTAAACTCTATTAGTAGTCTGTATAAAATGATGAGATATGAGACCCTGCTGGTGTAAAACTATTACTAATCTGTTACTTTGCATAAATTTTCACTCAAACGATTGTCTGTGGTCTTCTTATGAAGGACCTGTTATACGCTTTCCAGCTAAACAGATGAGACCTATTAACTGTATCCCATAAATGAATGGTGTTAGAATTCGCAGCCATTGTACTTTTCACAAGTTAGGAACAGAAGGGGATTGGGGAGGAACATAGGAATGCTTATTCCAGTCAGATAACTATCTTCTGTGAATCGATGTCCTTTTCTCCAGTTTTATGTCACATTAAGGAAAGAGAGAGGGCATTTTAATTCTTGTTTTAAAGATAGTCCTATTCTGAAGTTGACCACCTTCCTACATCTAGGTCACATCATGGTTTTAGTTCCAATAATTGTAACAAGAAATTTATCATTTCCACCTCCATAAATTTCTCTTAACCAGTTTCAATTCGAGACACCCTTTTTTGATTCTTGGTTACACTGACTTATAATTTAAGTCAGCTTTGATTCCTTTTCTCTTAACTTCACATGTCTAGGCAATTGCCAAGTTCTTCTAATTCATCTTTCATAATTTTTCTCATATCTGCCTCTTTTTCTGTTTCCATTTCCAGCATGCTAGTGCAGATCATTATGGCCTTATGCTTAAATTATTACATCTTTAATTGGTTTTCCAAACCTATGTTAATTCCCTTTCAATTCATCCTGAATATCACTGCTAGATTTATCTTATTAAAAATGGCTCTTATGGAGCAAAAATTTGGCATAGCAGTTAAGTTACACTTAGAATGCCCATAGCCCATATTGGAGTGGCTGAATTCAAATCCTGGCTCCACTGTAAATTGCAGCTTCCCAGAGAGTACTGTGAGAGGCAGCACATAATGACTCAAGTACCTGGTTCTCTGCCACCCTCGTGGGAGACTCAGATTGAATTATGTGCTCCTAACTTTGACTTGGCCCATCTGTCTGTCTCCCCTCAACTTCCCTTCTCCTAATCATTCTGTCAAATAAATCAATAATGAATTTTTGAAAAGATCTATTTATTATTTGTAAGACATAGAGACAGAGAGAGAGGGAGAGACAAAGAGTTATCATACTTACTGGATCACACCCCAAAATGACTGCAGTAGCTGGGGCTAGGGCTGTCAGACTGAAGCCTGAGCCCCAGAACTCCATCTGGGTTTTCCACCCAGGTGACTAGGACCCACACAGAAAAAGATGGATTGGAAGTATGACAGCTAGCACTCTAACTGCTGGTGCAAAATGGGATGCTGGTGTTACAAGTTGTCTTACCTCACTGTGTCACAATATTGGCCCATAAATAATATGTTGTTATATGCCCACATTTAAAACATTTTAAAAATACTTAAGCAATAAAACATGGTCTTAACAATTTGAAAAATTGCGATAATAATGGAGGCTATTGGTATTATTAAGAGATAACATTTTATAGTTAGTATATTGACCTCAGAACCAAATAGACATGGGCTGGGATCTCAGATTAATTCTTTAGACTACAGACAGTAGTTTTAGATACTTAATTCTGACTTTCCAGATTGCAATTTCATATAGAGCATTTCGTGCCTGATCGGAATGCAAAAGAAGAATAGTTGTATGAGAAATTACCAATAATGAATCAAGAGAACACAACAATGAATGCCAGTGGTATAGTGGACTGTGCTAAAGCAGGGGCAGAAACATTGTCTACACTGGGAGTTTAAGGTGTAAAGAAGAAATGGTAGAGCAGGGTGTCAAGTATAGGAAGCTTTTTTATCACAGGTTGGAAACATAAAAACATGGAAGGAAGCAACATTGAAGAAGGGTAAGCTGGAAGAGCTAATGATGCTATTTTAGTTTTATATGACACTTAGGCATTATCTTTTAGGCAGGGTCATCATCATGTGTGGTCACCATTGAAGAAATGAACTCATTACTCTGGCCTCTCTTCTGGTACTCTTGATCATTATCCTTGAGGAATCTCAAAATGTTTTCCATTTTACATAAGTGAGAATTATAAAAAATGGTGCTGTACACTATTTAATTCAGCCCTTCATAAAAATATTTTGTTGACTGAAACCCAGAAAAAGATGGCAATTACTCATTACTTTGATTCAAAATTTAGTATCCTGTCTAGTCAACAATTTTCTAGGACCACAGTGACTAAAGATTAACACCTTTTAAGGTAGGATTGAATAGGCACCATGTTAGATATTAACTCATTGTAGTTAATAACAATATTGATAACATAATATATGTGCCAACTTCTGTCCTAGGCAATAAGGACAAATTTAGGTGTGAGTGGCCTGATGCAGTAACCTAGTGGCCAAAGTTCTCACTTTGCCTGTGCCAGGATCCCATATGGGCACCAGTTCATATCCCCGCTGCTCCACTTACCTTCCAGCTCCCTGCCTTGTGGCCTGGGAAAGCAGTGGAGGATGACCCAAAGCCTTGGGACCCTGCACCTGCATGAGAGACCTGGAGGAGATTTCTGGCTCCTAGCTTTGGATTAGCTCAGCACTGGTCATTGCAGCTGCTTAGGGACTGAACCATTGGATGGAAGATCTTTCTCTTTGTCTCTCCTTCTCTCTGCAAAAACCTGACTTTCCGATAAAAAAAAAAAAAACTTTAAAAAATTTAAGTGTGAGATAGAAACCTTAAAATATTTCTAGCAAACAGGCATGTGTTATTAACTCCTGTGCGCAGTTTCAAAGTTCCATTGGCATGGTACAAAATTGTGTTATACGTGTTTAGTGTCATCAGGGGTCAAACTTAGAAGAGAGGTTATTATTGCTCTTGAAGAAGCAGCTTTTTCAGCAGACATAGAGAAGGATTGCTAAAACGAATGAGGATAATATTCGGACAAAAACAAGTGATGAAAGCTGAAAACTTTCTGGACAGACAGGTTATGTTGGAGGGTAAGAGAGAGATGAACCTTGAAAGGTCATTTAGTTTAGCTCTCAATCTTTAGCTAATGTGCTAAAACACAGATTCCCTGGCACTTCCCCCTCCTGAGTCAATGGAACCTGGATGTTAGTCTACTATTGCTGAATTTCTATTTTCTTAACATCTTTAATAACACAGGTGGTTTAATAATCCTAGGTGGTTCCAATTCAGTTGGTCCTTGGGATGCACTAAGATAAACAATGACCTGGTTCCAAACCTTCAGAAAAGTATTTAAACCTCTCTCTGAGCATCTCTGTTAAGTGGTTGCCTACCCTTCACATGAACTGGCACTCACACTCCATTTTCTGAAGCAGCCTGTTCTCTATTGGAGTAGACCTGCATGTTAAAAATGCCTTTTTTTTTTTTTGCTTTTATTGAACTGAAATTTATATATTTTATCTGTGATTTTTGCTGTCCCTTCTGGAGGCCACAGAGAACAATAACAGACCTTTTCCCATGTGAGAGCCCTTCAAGTGTATTAGTAAGGCCTCTCTACAGCAAGCTTAAAACCATCTATACCTCACTTGTTTGGGTTTAGAGTCCTTTCCCTGTCCTGGGTGCTCCTATCTGAATTCATTCCAGATTTTCTGTGACCTTCGTAAAATAAAGCACCAAGAGCTAAACACTGTATCTGCGTGGTCTCTGACTTAGGAGTGAATAATACCCAGATGGGCCATGTGGCTTTATCAATTATTTCCTCACACGGTCCTCATAAATATTGTAATAGAAACTTGTGGACAAGGGGTGCATTGGATAACCTTTCTTTTTTTGTTGTTGTTGTCTGAATTTATTTTATAAATTACTTTTATTTTTAACAGTTATTTTGTCTTTGATGTGTTAAGGATGCATGCTCATATGGACCACCAGTTACGGTGGGGAGGGTCAGAGTATGGGGAGACGTTAGATGAGACAACTGTTCAATCTCCTTTTTTTTTTTTCCTGTATCTGGGAAAAGTAGGGAGAAAAGGGGAGTAGACTCCAAACAGCCCAACCACATCAGTACCCAGGGATGGAGAATGGCCATCTGATATTATCCTAGGGTCCATAATGTGGAGCATGCTTCAAGGGCACTGCTCAAGTGGTTTTGATAGGTCTGAGATGCTATTGATTTCATTACTCCAAGGTTTTTTTTTGGCTGACATGGTCCCCTTTAGAGTCTCCACTTGCCCAGGTACTTGCTGTCAGAGCTTAGCCAGGAGAGCCATGCAATTTGTTCTACCCTTATGGTACTAGACATACTCTGCAGGCCTCAATAAGCTGGCTGTTATGATCCCAACGTATATCTGAGCACACTGTACACTGCACAGGCTTCAACAACTGTGGAGATCCACTTCTGACTACACATGTACTCCATGGTCAAATCACAGATTCTGTGATTTTCCCTGTGCTTGGAATTCTGAGTCCAGTGATCTGGTTGGGGGTGTCCCCAAAGTAGCATCACCAGAGGTGGCCCCAGACCTGACTCCTGTGTGTGCCAGCTTTGTGGGGTCTGCCTCAGTTCATCCTACATCAGACTACACACACAGTGGTAGGTGCAATGCTTAATCAGTTCTGTCCCCATTCCCATCTCATATACAAACCAATGAATGTTGTGGTTTTAGTCCATCCCTGCTCACCACACACTCAACCCTTATGCACACCATCAGGAACTGCAGCCTTGTTGGAGTGACCCCCAATAACCCCCAATAGGCCCTTCCTCAGCCTTATTCCTGCACATTACAATGTATGTAGCTCATGGGTCTGATCTGTCCCACATCCCATTTGGCTTTTGTATATATACATCAATGAGTTTTGAGCCTAGCTCTGCCTGACCAACCCCACTATCCAGCCCATACTTATGCTGGTGGGTGTCACTGCCTATTCAGCCACGCCCACCCCCAGCCGTGGTTCCCATGCTCATCAGTGGAAGCTGCAATCCCTATCAGAGGGGTGCCTACAATATCCCTGCTAAGCCCACTCCCAGATCTTGTATTTTCCAGGTAGTTCTGCAGTCTAACCTAACAGTACTTGCTCCCAGTCCCAGCACCTGCTACCCGATGCTATGGCAAAACCCAACCATCCTGCACTTACTCTGGCTCATGCTTGCACCAGTGGATATGATTGCTTAGCCTAGCCTGACATTCCCCCAAACCAGCCCACATGTAGGCCAACAGGCATTATGGCCCACCCGGCCTGATCTGCCCCAAGGCCTAGTTTTCACACTAACCAGAGATAGCAGTGGCTGGTAGGGAAGTCTTCACAGCCTACTCTACCTGGCTGGCCCATCTCCTTGGGTCTTACGTGTGCTAGTGGGTGCTATAGACCAGACTGGTGTGGCCCACCTCATCTCAGCATTCACCAATGGGTGCTGCTGTAGCCTTGCTCAGCCCTGCCTGTTCCCAGTTCTAATTCATGCTGGCAGCCACTATAACCTAGCCCAGCCCAGCCAGTCATCAGTCTCAGCCCTAAAGTGAACTGACTGGTGTTGTAGCCCACCCAGGCCTGTCTTGTACCCCATCCTGGTTCTTAGACCTGCTAGTGGGTGTTATAGATTGGCCCAGTGTGGCCCACTCCCAAAACTGAGCCACATATATGCTGGCAGGTACTGTAACGTGGCCTGTCTGGGCTGCTCCCAGCTTCAATTCATACCTTATTCAGTCCATATTCATGCCAAGAGACCAGTTTGCTGCTCCCATTCCAGTTGCTGTGCTCACCATCCATGGCATCCTCTTAGCTCCCCGAACAGGCTTGCTCACAGCCACAGATCGTGTTGCTCTGACTCAGCCCGGCATAAAACATCACCCTTCTTGGCCTTTGGCATCAATGCTGCAGCCTGACCTGGCCTGGCCTGCCCCCAGTCTCAGCTCTTGCTGGTGGTATGCACCTTCTCCCTTGATTTACCCTGATAGCTAGAGCAAAGCTTGGACACTGGGGTCGTGTTAACCAGTGCTGAGGCTGAACAAGCTGAACTTCAATCATAAGTTGCCTTTTGGAGGGTGATGTGAATGTAGGTTTCTAGGTTTGTTTTAAAGCTATTGAACCATGACCAAGGAATTTTCATGCCTCTTCAATCAATGACTTCAATTTTATGACTACAATTTTAATTCAGTTTTTGCATCCCATCAACTTCTTTGACTTTGTCCCCCAAAAGTTTATCAAATGTGTCAAGATGAAGTGTTTTTCCAACATGATAAACTGGCATCCATCCTTCTTCCTACACTGGGAGGAGTGTAGGCTGGGAGGAGTGAGGCTGGGAGGTAGCAGGGAAATATGCAAAGATTTTTCTTTTTTCTGAGGTAGCTGTGTCTTTTTTAATAATCTTAGTCATTGAGATCATTACTAATTAGTCCTTTTTTGTCAGAGTTCACTGTGGCTGAGGAGTGTACTGTAACATCCTTGATTTTTTCCACTTTTTGCCCTTTAGCCTCATGGCTGAATGTGTTGATGACTGTTAAAGCACTAGTTTCTTCCTCTGGTATTTTTCATTTAGAATAATGACACAATGTGTTTTACCTAAACTCAGTCACAGCTGCCCAACAGTGCTGATATTTAAGGTCCTTTTTGACTTTGTGGAAGCATGTTCATCAGCTTTTGCTTCCTGCTCGTGTTGCAGGGTAATTGAAAAAGAGATTTGAACTTCTTCCTATCTTTCTGATCCCCAAAGGTGACAGCTGAATTATAATAAATTGCTATATACACTGACCCAGATTGTGTATCACTGATTGATGGGTCACACACACTTCCATAAGTGTTGATAAAGGAGCAGAATTTATCCAAGTCCTCACTCTATTGAAGTGTTTTGTTTCAGAATTGATCTAGCTTTATAGAGCTTGATCCATTTTAATTTGTTTAAAAAAAATAATTGTAGTTAATACTGCTGGCAATAATTTGATCAATGAGAATTCTTTGATACGTTGTAAAATTGCCATTAATAAAGCAGAAAAATATGTATGACACAGGGAAGAAGTATAATTACTGATTTTTTTTAACCAGGTAGATTTTGAGGATCATTTAGCTTCTTAATTAGCCAGGTGCACAGGAATTTTGCCTGCCCTGGCGTAATCTATCTAGATTTATATGCAGGGTTTGACTCTAGGACTTTGCAGTTCATGTTGAATTGATTGATCCCACTGTGCTCAGCTAATTTATACTATTTGCTTTGACATCCAACACACCCAGGGTCAAGTTCAACAGAATGACCTTGAGTTAGGTTCTTGCCTAAGCCTTGATTTCCTTGTCTATAAATTATGGCTAGTACTAAACCCTCTTTATAGTTATTGCTAAGATTTAATGAAACCATAAATGTGAGGATGTATCAGAGTCTGACATAAAGTTAGTATTTTAGTATATGATTGATATCAGTGGTGACCAAGACTGTTCAGTAAACGGACTGCTTAGCCTGTTGAAGATAGTCACTAAATAAGTGTTTGTACAAATGGTTGTTTAATTTTAATTGCCCATATGACATTGCAGAAGCACAGTAGGATAAATTTAAAGAGACTACCCTTCTGTGATCAGTTCTGTGTTGATTTTTACTGTCTCAGTGTGTAGGTTTTCAGAGAGACACATACTTTTCTGGCGAGTCCCCAGTTGTCTGAAACTCATGAATGGAACCTTTACCCGTCGGGTCTTTGTGTGGTGGGTAGGAATTGAGTTTCAGACATTTAATACAAGGAAATGTTGAAAAAAATATGGAAAACACTTGTGGAAAAAATTATGCATAGGTTTTAATTTTCTGTACCAAAATAAATTTATTTTTAAACTCCATTTTTATAATCTTTTTGAAGTATCCTAATAATACTCATTGAATTACCCTCATGGACTTAGGACTGAATTTTCTAGTGTTTTTGTTTTTTTCTTTCTTCAGAAGCACTTGGCGTGATTGCCATGTTAGGCTCTCAACAGCTTGAGAATGTGGGAGTCTTTTGTCCCTGCCACCATTTTGATCTTGCCAGATGATATGGCAATAGTATCAGTATTGGAATTTAAAATTTTTGTTGATTTCAGGATCTCTTGATGATTTTTTTTATAGCAACACATGGTCATTTGGACATTTTTCTTTTTCCATTCATTCAAAGTATCTGTTTTGAATGAAGAAGTTATGATGATACTGATAACCCAAAAATGATGTTGTGAAATATGTCTGTCTGGAGTTGTTTTCATGAGTTTCCGATATGCTGAATATATAATGCTTCAGAGTGATAACACCAGGAAGAATGACTTGGAAGAGGCCTTGCTGGATTGAACTAATTCTGCATCAGGTTGATCCATGATCTTACATTAAGTTTGAAACCAAACTACTGATTGATTGGTATCTTCCTGGTGGACTTGTACTTTCTCTACCCCTTTCCTGGGCACTTCAGCTTAACTCAAAATGGGGACAGTGCAGTCAACAGAAGAGAATTTAGGACCAGTGAGTCCTATCCAAGTATCTTGTTTGGATCATTTAAGAAAGTAATAACCTGTAGACATTATTGTATGTGTTAAAATAGGCTAGCATATTCTGTACTAACAAACAGTTTGGAAATCTTAACAGCTTGTGTCTCACTTGCAGAACAAATTAAATGAAAACTGGCAGGGACTTTGCTCATTGCTGTCACCTAGGGACTCAGGCTGACACAGACTCCATTTCAATGCATGCTTCCATGATCACAGAGCCAGGGGTAGAGAGTTCTGGAGGGTTTGACTCCAGTGATGTAAATATTCCAGCTCAGACATGACTTTTCACATCCACGTAAAGACCTCAGAGGAGTGGGAAGCTGAGTCTTTTACATGCCTGACAGAATAGGAGTGAATCTAGATCTCAGTGTGTAAAAAGCATGAAAATAATGACCACAAATATGAGTAAATGAAAGAATGAAAGTTAATTCAGGGGAGGGTGCTGGCTTTTTGGCGTCATATTTATTGGGCCACACTGATTCCATCAATCTGTTTTTAACATTTAAATTGTGGTAAATGCATAATATAAACTCTAAGAACTATAACAGTAGCTAATACTACATTTAATCTTAGCCAAAAGGCTGAGAAGCGATACAGTAGCTAATACTAATGCAGCAGGCCCTGTCTAAGTGTTATGTATGCATTATTTAATTCATACTGCATTTCTGTGGAAAAAACCCTATCTTTTCTGTCTCTGTTTTAATCAATGTAGAGCCTGAAGTGCAGGGAGGTTAAATAAGAAGTTGAAGAGGTCACTCCAGTGATACTGACATTCCATATAGGTACCAGTCTGAGTCCTGGCTGCTCCACTTACAATACAGCTTCCTGCTAATTTGTCTGGGAAACCAGCAGAAGATGGCCCAAGTTCTTGGGTCCCTAAGCCGAGCTGGGTGACCCACATGAAACTTCTGGATCCTGGCTCTGGCCTGACTCACCCCCTACCATTGCGACCATTTTGGGAGTAAACCAGCAGATAGAAGATTTCTTTCTTTCTTTCCTTCTCTCTTTAGCTCTGTCTTTCAAATAAAAACAAAAAAGAAACCCAAAGTCATATGATTTGTAAATATCAAAATCAGTCTGGCTCAAAAATCTAAGCTCTGTGTTGATTTGAGAGATGGAAAGACAGGACTCCCATCTGCTGGTTCACTCCCAAATGCTCATATTGGTTAGGCCAGGGCTGAGGCTAGTCGCCAGGAACTCAATCCAGATCTCCATATGGTTGTCAGATGCTCAACCGTTTGAGCCATCACCTCTGCCTCTCAGGGTCTGTATTGGCAGGAAGCTGGAGTCACAAGTTCGGAGCCAGAGCCAGGAAGTGAACTCAGGCATGCCCAGGTACATCTTGAGTAGCTTAGTTGGTGTCTTAACTACTAGGCTTAACACCTGTTCAGAGCTGAAGTTCTTAATAACTTGGGTATCTGATAATTCAAAACTTATACAGAAAACCATTTGGCTTATTAATAATTTTTCTATATGACATAATGAGTACTCTAATTCTCAAGAGGCAGACAGTTGAGGTATTGGCAGAAGGCTGGACCAGGTGACTAAGACAATTCCTTGTAGCTGTATGATTCTATTAGGATTCTGGAATGAATTCCAGAGGTGTGGAAAGTTGAAGCAGGGAAAGACATTCTCACAGTATACCTGAAGTACTTGCTGACTGTACTAGGCACAGTGCTGACTTCGGAAGATTGACTGTGTTAAGACAGATCCAATCCCTGTTCTCACAGAGTGAGTGGCACCCATGACGCAGTCATTGAAGAAAAGCACTGAAGTCCAGTGGAGACATCTGGTCAGGAAATTTAGCCTCTCCAAAATGTTTGAGGAAGGCTTTTTGTTGCTGGGCTGGACAGGAAATGGAGAAGGGTATGAATGAAGTAGGCCCAGGACCTAAGAGCAGGTATCCGAGTGAAGAATTGGGCAGGATCATTATGAATAAGAGCACAGAGCCCAAAGACAGGAGGCAGATTGAGTTACATGGGTGCATGGCTGTCATAACAGGAAAGTATTAAGATGGAATGACATGAACACACTCATGTATTTATAAATATTGAGGCCAGTGGTGTGGAATGGGTTATAGGGAAATGGGGAAGGATAGGAGAGATCATCAAGAAGACATTTAGAATAATGCTGATAAGAAACACTAGTTTTGAGTTTTATGGTGATACAGACTAGTGTATAGATTTGAAAGATTTACAGTGAAGCCAGTTTAGGACTTAATGATTAGTTGCATATATATATATGGGATTAGAGGTGGTAATGATGGGGTAAGGAGCAAGAGAGAGAATTGAAGGCCATTTTCTTCATTTCTGACATGAGCTTGTTAATTCCTACCATGGGAGAGAATGGTGGAGAAACTGTTTACTCCCTGCGAGTAGTACTTTGTAGAGAAAAATAGGAGTAGAACTGTCAAGATACGGGAAGATGTAGACAAAGATAGATGTCTATTGTAAAGTGAATGTGAAAACATGTGTCAGGAACAAACATGAATAGGTTGGCGGGGCCGCATCTATAGAGACTGATGTATGGAAAGTTGAACCAGGGAAAGACATTCTCACATCTTTATACCTGAAAGCAAGACCAATTTAGATTAGCCTAAAATGTGCTATGTGTTTGTATTTCTGTTCGTAGAGGACAGTTGTCGTTTCAGTGTTTCCGTTGATAGCCTCTTTGAATCTTTTCATCTGATTAAGTTAGTATACAGGAGTTTTCTGGGCTTGTTTGAGTAGTTGTTGAAATGGTCCTTAGCATTTCACAGCCATAAAAACCATAACTCATTTGCTTTCTTAAGTAAATGTGTGCTTGACAAACACAAAACTCAAGACAGCTTCTTTCCAGGTTGAGTTCTTTATAGTTTCTTTTCTTTTTTTTTCCCCCTGGGTGCACAGAAAAACTCATAGATCTTAAAGTTGCTTTAACAAAGCGACAAATGTATGTAAACCAATTAAATGGAGCTGGTGTAGTAGCTTAGTGGCTAAAGCCCTCACTTTGCATGCTCTGCGATCCCATATTAGCACTGGTTTGTATCCCAGCTGCTCCACTCCCTATCCAGCTTGTGGCCTAGGAAAGAAGAGGAGGGTCTGCCTAAAACCTTGTGACCCTGCACCCACATGGGAGACCCAGAGGAAGCCCCTGGCTCCTGGCTTCAGATCGGCTAAGCTCTGGACATAGCAGCCATTTGGGGGATGAACCAGCAGATAGAAGACCTTTCTTTTCTTCTCTGTAAATCTGACTTTCCAATAAAAAAAAAATAAGTCCTTAAATAAATAAGTAAAAATAAATAACAATAAACTAATTAAATAAAAATAAGATAAAATAAAATTTAAAGTTAAATTAATTTTTTAAAAAAAAACCTTGGGGGCCTAGCAGCTAAAGTCCTTGCCTTGAACGTGCCTGCCAGGATCCCATATGGGTGCCGGTTCTAGTCCTGGCAGCTCCACTTCCTATCCAGCTCCCTGCTTGTGGCCTGGGAAAGCAGTTGAGGACGGCCCAATGCTTTGGAATCCTGTGCCCATGTGGGAGGCCTGGAGAAGGTTTCTGGCTCCTGCCTCCGGATCGGCTCTCACTTGGGGAGTCAATCATCGGACGGAAGATCTTCCTCTCTGTCTCTTCTCCTCTCTGTATATCTGACTTTCCAATAAAAATAAAATAAATAAAAAAAAAATTGGATATGCCATTAGTTCAAAGCAGAGAAAGAGCCATCTCAGAACTGAACTCTAAATATCTAATATCTTAACCCTACGCCATTCCAGAAAACAAACTACAGTTTTCTACCTCTGGCTTATTTAGATACAAACAGAAATGACCCATTTCTTTCTCAAAACTTTTTGACTCTTAATATAAAATTTTTAAAAGTATCAAAGACAAATTATTATTCTGATAACATGTATTAGTGACATTGTAGAGTAAAAATTTATAATGTGTTTTTAAATGACCGCCAAATAATAATATACTGTTCATTTGAGTTATATAACTTAAACAGACATTTCTTCCAAAGTTTACTTTTGATTTTTTAGTAAAGATTTATTTTTATTGGAAAATCAGATTTACAGAGAAAGAGAGACCAAGATCTTCCATCCGCTGGTTCATTCCCCAAGTGGCTACAGTGGCTGGAGCTGAGCCGATCGAAAGCCAGGAACCATGAGCCTCCTCTGAGTCTCCCACAATGGGTGCAGGGTCCTAAGGCTTTGGGCCATCCTCAACTGCTTTCCCAGGCCACAAGCAGGGAGCTGGATGGGAAGTGGAGCAGCTGGGATATGAACTGGTGCCCATATGCAATACTGGTGCTTGCAAGGCAAGAACTTTAGCCACTAGGCTACCATGCCAGGCCCTCGAAGTTTATTTTTTACTAAATGAAAAAGAGTTCTGTTTCTTAATTCACAGTGACAAAAATGAGACAGTTTATTTTTAAGCCCTGACTCTTCAGTATTCACAATCACCAGGATGCTTATTTTACTTGACTTCCTTTAGCTTTCCTTCTCCCCAGAAACGTATGTGTGTTGCTGTGCAGAACAGGATTGCAGCTCTGATGGCATCATATGAGATCTTTGGTTACATTCTCCCTCTCTCGTACCAAGTGCTTCTGTTTGAACATAGATACAGCAAGACTGTTACTACATGTTTATAGATCTACTGCACAGTAAATACCGTCCCCACCCTGCAACTGAAGAGTCTCACAGAAAGCTGCCATCTAACACGAGCATTGTGAAGGTGCAGTGGTTTGATTATATGTGCTTCCATGCGATCCAGTACTGGGAAGCTATTTTCTCTTGCTATGAGTTTGCTTGGTCCCTTAACAAAAAGAATGTGTGGTAGAATTTCATTCTTTTTAAAAAGGCCAAGTGGTCCCCACTAGAGACTATTATGCT
This sequence comes from Ochotona curzoniae, assembly GCF_017591425.1. NCBI lineage: Eukaryota > Metazoa > Chordata > Mammalia > Lagomorpha > Ochotonidae > Ochotona > Ochotona curzoniae. The sequence goes on along the minus strand of NW_024466004.1, from coordinate 4,253,476 downwards.
CAGTGAAACAAGTCACTCCAAAAGGACAAATATCTTATGTTCTCTCTGATACAAGACAACATTTGTGCAAAATACTGCATCAATAGCCCTTTCAATGTTATTTTTGGTACATCTCAAGGGGAATGATATTTTTGCTTATGTTTTCATTGATTCAAAAACTTTGGTTTTTTAAAATATTTATTTTTATTGCAAAGTCAGATATATATAAATATATATATATAGAGAGAGAGAGGGGGAGAGACAGAGAGGAAGATCTTCTGTCCGATGGTTCACTCCCTAAGTAGTGACTGCAACAGCTGCATCTGTGCTGATCCGAAGCCAGGAGCCAGGAACTCATCCAGGTATCCCATGGGGGTGTTTGTTGTTGTTGTTTTTGTTTTGTTTCGTTTTATTAATTTCCTCACTGACTCATAGGTCACACAGTAGCATTGTTTCCTACAAGAAGGTGTTTGATTTTCTTTTTCATTTCATCAGTGACACATTGGTCATTCAGTAGCATCTTATTTAACTTCATGTTGTTGTAAATTTTCTATTTTTCTCTTTGTTTTTGTTTTATGACTTTTCACTTATGGGGATGTATAGTAATTGTATAGTAGAGACTGTCATATACAGATGTGAAGATACAATGCAGTGTGCATCTCTACTTCCAAATCAAAGATGGACTCTGAATGAAACTGTTGAATGTATCCTGACAACAGGATGCTGGAGTTTCTGCCATTGTCGTGGCTACAATGTCAGGATACACTTAAATAACAGAATAATGGACTTATGGCTAATTGTGAAGTACTATACTATTATAATGACATTTGGGAAATTAATGAGGAGGGGGAGCAGAGTTTGGGTGGGGGAAAGGGAAATTCCCATAGCCTATAGAACTGTATCAAATAATAATAAAATAAATTAATATTTTTAAGAAAAAGGGAATATGTGTGCCCCTTTTTGAGGAATTTTGGGGAGGAGAACATTTCATGCTTTTATAGAATAGCTCTGTGTCCCACATAGATACTGGTTCTAGTCCTGACTGCTCCTCTTCAGATCCAGCTCCTTGCTAATATGTCTGTGAAAGCAGCAAAAGATGGTCCAAGTTCTTGGGTTCCTACACTCATATGAGAGACCTGGAAGAAGCTCCTGACGTCATAGTAACCCAGCTCTTGTCTTTGCAGCCATTTGGGTTATGAACCAGGAAATGGAAAACCTCTTCTCTCTTTCTCTCTCTCTCTCTCTCCTTCTGTAGTGTGTGTGTATGTATCTCTATCTCTCTAATTCTGCTTTTCAAATAAATGAATAAATCATTAACAACAAAACAACAAAAAGAGAGTAGCTCTCAGAGTAGACATTTGGCCAAGCAGTTAAAACATCATAAGATGTGTATATCCTCTCCCTGAGTGCCTGACTTCAGGTCTCAGCTGAACTCCCAGTTCCACTTTTCTGCTGAGCACCATGGAGGGCAGTTGGTGATGGCCTAAGTAGTTGAATCCCTGCTGACTAACCATGTTGGTTTCCTGGATTGAGTTCCTGGCTTCCAGCGGCAGCCTGGCCCAACCTTGGCAGTTGTAGAATAGACCATGTATAAGGGCACTTCTCTCTCTCTTTCCATCTCTTCTCTCTCCATTTCTTCTCTTTCCTCTCTTCCTAATAAGCAAGTAAGAGAGTGCAGTGGGAGCATACTGAGACATCTCACAACTGTATATTTTCGTCTTGTATAACTTAAGACTATCTGAAACTCTATGACTTTAACTTTTTAAAATTCCATTTGTAAAACTGCACTGTTGATAACATCCACTTCATGGTCAGGAATAATGAGGTAATATACGTAAGGCACGCAAACAATAGTATCTAGTACACAGTAAAACTCAATAAATGTTAGCTGCTGTTGTCTTTTCTCCATCTGCCACAATGAGGTAATAGGTTTTCTTTTCTGTAACCTTCAGTGGTATTCTCTATAGAATCCCTTCATTCAGCAACTGCCTGCAGCCTCTCCACCCAAATGATGGCAATTGGCAGAGAAATGGAAAGGGACTGGATTTGTCCAAAGCAACTACTGCCACCCAAGAGAAATGGCCCTTTGGTGGTTAGGCTACTTTTGGTGGCAGCTCTACTGAAGCACCTTGGGCCTTGGTTTTGCACACCCAGTGCTCCTGTGCCCTCTGGGAAGTCTCTCACCTTAGTGTTAGGTCTGAGTTTTATAGACTGACCCTCTAGGTTAGGGTTCCCATTACTGCTTTGCTAGGAAGTCACTCAGCTTCTCTCACTTCTTTGCAGTTTGTTTCAGGGAGCACATGTAAGCAAAGGGATTCTCTTTTCCTACAGGAAAAGTATAAGTGTGACTGACTTTGCTATCTTAGAACTTAGGAGCAAGAAAAAAATCTACATGGCCAATACTAAATTGAAAACACCCACATTTCCTGGCGCCTGACCAATGTTTTGTCTATTATGGTTCATTGTCTCTCCTTTAAAAGTTTTATAAAATATACATAAATGTTTAATTAGTATATGTAGTGCAGCAGACCCTAATGTGCTATAAAGTACACATTCAGCATGTTAAAAATATGTCTATTGCACCATAAATTTCACATACCAAAAAATAATATGCTGGTTGTAATATGCACTGAACATTTAATTAACTCTAATGTTGCTTGCATTTTTACAATTTGGAAGGGACTTGATGGAAGAATTTAGTAAGCTTGCCCAAGAATGTTTGACCTTTCCCAGAAACATTAAGAAAGTTGTTCATAAATTGTCCTATTCAAGCCTCCTCCCATATCACACACTGTTGCCCTTGTTGAGGTCACCATTTCCTGCTGCCATGTTGAGCCAGTGCTCTGTTCTGAGTGTGGTATCTGAAGCATTCGATTCAGGTGGTTACATTCTGTTTCAAAACTTTGGAGTCAGTGCTGTTCGTGTGGATGAACATATTCCCTCTTCGCTGCCCCCAGAGACTACTGGGTTTTGGAACCAAGTGGGATTTATTTAAATTATAATTCCAGCTCAGCCCTCATCCAGCTGTGTGATTTTGAAAAGGTTGCTTAACGTTGGAGATGGGATTTGACCTGTCGTATTTGAACCCATACGTCTTCCATTTTCTATTCTTTTCCCCGTTATACTCTATGCCCCACCAAATGAGTCATTCAATTCTTGAAACCCCAAATGCAGAAATTCTATTTGAACACTGTCCTTTGCTTTAAAATTGTAGGTTAATCTTAAACATTTCAGTATGATGTCCCCCTCTTAATTACTATTAATGGAATCATTTTCTCAAAGTGAACTATGTACTAAACAGTAAGCCTGGAATCTTTGCTTTACAAGCATCACACAGTAAGACAGCTATCTCTTGGGTATAAGATTAAAGATGATCACATTAAAAAACATGTAGAAAGGGCATTTCAGTTTGCACAGTCCTGAAGTTGTCATTCCCTTTCAAAGAAATAACAGCAAACACAAAAAGATTATTTCTACGCGTATCAGTGAACAGAAGTAAACTTTAATATTAGTAATGGTAGGAGATGAACATGGATCCAGATATGATATTACATCTTCTTTTTTCTTCCTTAAACTTTGGTGAGCTGACAACTCTTGAAGGGTTTAGAAACCCTCATAGCATTGGGCAAGGTGCTGACTAGGATGGTCACCCGCTTCCCTTTGATGAAAAGAAACCAGCTGCTCCAATCCTGCCATCCACATTCCTCTGAGGCCGAGTGGGGTGGAAGGCAGATGCATCTTCCATAGGAGTTCTGACAACAGTGTTCTTGTTCTCCCTGCCATGTGTCCCCTCGACCTTAAACAAATGCAGATGGGCATAATTGACCACGTATTTATGCATTTCATACTCCTGAAATAGAGAAGACCTGAAATTTGTTCATGTTTACCTCATTGCACATTATTAAGAACTTTTGATGCTTTTGATGCCACCTTTGATTCTGTACAGTTAAGAGAGTGAGGAGAAATTGGCTGCTTTTAGATTACACAGGGAGAAAGTTGAGTGATGGAAGTGGAGTATATATCCATATTTCTGTGACTACAGCTATCATTGTTGTAGACTTGTAATTTATAGCAACTTCTTTTACAGATAGAGAGATTCACAGTGTGAGTAATGCCAACAGCCTACTCATCCAGAGATTCTGGTTCTTGCTGAGTGCAGAGGCCATGGCAAGGAAGCTCAAGAAAATCACCCAAATCTATTCTGCTCACTTCTTTTTTTGTGAAATAGACTGTGAATGGCAATGTTGATGTTAACATGCATTCAGATTAGATTTTGAGTGGGTATCATTGCTTTGTTAGTTTCATTCATTTATGGAAGATTGGTATAGCCTTTCCCTTCAATGTGGAATAGAGTATTTGTGGTGAGGTAACTGGAAGATTTGTATTTATGACAGGAAATTCTAATAAGCTTTTTTTGGATGTTTGTCATTTTGACTCAACAGGAATCTACCTCTCAGCCTCCTTTTTTACATCTAATAAAATGGTGCTTTCGGTTTATATACTTATCAGTACTAGGCAGAGATTTTGTATTACTTTAGGTTTCAAGCTACTTAAAGACATTTATGACATTTTATGATTTTGCTCCAAGTTGTTAACGATCCTTAGAAGGCTAACATTCCTATAAAGCTAAGTTATACTAACACCAGCAGACTCAGTCTGTAGTACTAGAGGCATAGAGGTAAATGGAGGTTTTGAGTTCTAAAGATTGTTTGTTTGAGGGGAGCTTTATTGTATTCTAGATTTCTTTTAAAGAGCCAAAACTGTGGTGGACATGTGGTGGAGCAGTTAAGATATCAGTTGGGATGTATGTATTCTAAATTGGAGTCCGGCACTGTTCCTATTCTAGCTTCTTGCTAATGCATGCTTTGAGAGGTAACAGGTGATGGCTGAAGTAGCTGGGTCCCTGGGGCCCACGTGGGAGTCCTGGAGTGAGTTGCTGTTGCCTGGGTTTGGCTTGGCTCAGGACTGGTTGTTGCAGGCATTTAGAGCACACAACAGAAGATGGGAGAGTTCTGTCCCTGTTCATGTCTGCCTTTCAGATAAAATAAAAATTAAAATTAAAATAAATAAACTTTGACAGAAACAAACAAGAACTTCAGTCTTGCTTTCTTCAGGAATGCTGCCTGTACAACTTCAGATTTGTAGTATTGGATATATCCCCTTAGCTGTGGAATGGAAAATTAAATCTCTATTAACCATTGTGTTGGATATATATATTTCTAGAATTTGGGGAATACAGGAAAAAGGCTATTTCCTGAAGTTTCTAACTGATAAATGTAGACCTTTGACTGTATTGTTCATTCTACATTGAAACAAAGCAAAAATTTAATATATAATCATAATCACAAGCTTTCTGGATGGTAGACTACTTACTACTAACAGGATGCTAAGAGAAAGCTATTTGAATTTGAATTTATTTTTCCAACAAATACTGATTGAGTGCCAGGCACTGTTCCAGTCACTGAGAATACAGCAGCGAGTTCAACAGACATGGTTCCTGTTGTATAGATTACATTTTATGATGGAGGAAGGAGAGATGATAAGCTTGGCAATTTCAGGTATGATAAATGCTAGAAAAAAGAAAAGATGGTAGATGGATTAGAAACAGTATTGGGTTATCAGAGAAGGTAAATTTTGAACTGAAATTTATAGGATGGGAAGGAATCAAGCAAAGAAAAAAAAAAAGCAAAAAACCATCACAGGGGAAGCAATCCAGGCAGAGAGTGCTGTGCAACTGTGCACAAAACAGCAGCAAGCTTGGTGTCGAGTTCTGGAACCAGAAGGAACTCACTGCACTAGAGACTGAAGACGCAGCTACCAGCATCATCATACAGGTTTTGATGTAGTTCCAAGTGGGACAGGATACCATTAGAAATTTTAAACAATGTGTTAAAGTGATGTTTACATAATTGATCAGGGTAGAAAGGATCAAGGCTTAGGGGAAAGTGAATGTGAACATTGTTTCCCAATTTTCTATTTCTTTCTGTTTCTGGGGAGAGTGGAAGGATAAGGGGAAAAGCCATACCCAGCCTCCCAACCATCCCAATACCCAGGGTTGGGGAATGGCCACCTGATATCTATCCACCAGGGCTTCGATGTGGTGCACACTCTGAGGGTTCTGTCAAGTAATTTCAGTAGTTCTGAAGTGTTGTCAATCTCACCATTCCAAGGATGAGGAAACCCTTCCAATGTCCATTGACTGGCATAGTTGACCTTAGGAGTCTCCACTCACCCAGATATTTGCTGTCATTGTTTGGCTGGGGTAGTTGTCCAATTTATTATGTTCTCCTCCTCCTTCTGCTGTGATACTAGATGTCCTCTACAGGCCCCAATGGGTTGCCTTTTCCTCCACATGCATCAGGGCCTGCCATCCATTACTCCATCTTTTCCAGTGAGGATCCCCTGCCCCTGGGCTGACAGACTCATCACCCACTACACAGGTGGGCCAGACAACCCAGACACTGCTGAGCCTACCCGTCCCTGCAAGTCCCTGCCAGACCCCCTGAGGCTCATGGACCGTGCAGGTGGGCCCAAAGATCTGGGCCAGGCCTGACCCCCTGCTTCCAGGGCTTATGGACCCAGTACCCACTGCCACCAGACTGGCATGGCTTGCCTCCCCTCCACCAGTAGGTGCTGCAACCTGGCTCAGTCCAGTCTTCCCCCAGTTCTAGCTAATGGTGTCAGATTTTACAGCCTACAGCCTAACGCAGCCCAGCCAACCTCCAGTCCTGGCCCTGATGTTAATTGGCTGGTGTTGCCCAATCTGGCCCCTCCTGCATCCCATCCTGGTTCTCAGATCTGCCGCTAGATTTTATAAACTGGCCCAGCCTGGCCTACCTCCTGATCTGACCCACAAGTTTGCTGGCAGGTACCATAACCTGACCTAGTCTGGGCTGCTCCTTGCCCTGGAGCTTGTGCTTATCTGCAGGGACTACATCCTGACAAAGGAGTTCCCCAAGCTTCTCTGTCAGGTCTCCTCCTAGTGGCAGATTTTGTGCACACTGGTAGGTCCTTGGTCCAGCATAACTTAGTTTATCTTTTCTTCTGGCAGGAATAGTGTCCTTGTCCAACCAGTTTGCACCCATTCCAGTTCTTACCATTGGATTTTACAACCCAGCCATGCCTGGTTCATACCCAGACACAGCTCATGTGTGGTTCAGCAAGAGATGAGACCTAACCCAGCCTGTTATACACCCACTCTGGTTCTCACAAGTACCAAGGGTTCTGGAATCCAGTCTGGTGCTCCCTAGACCCAGTTCATACCGATGCCAAGGGAGATTGCAGCCATGACCAGCCCAGCCCACTGCCCCATTCCAGCTCTCACGCTCACCAGTGGGAATCCCAACCCAGCTGGGGTGTCCTCTTAGCTCCTCAACCAGGCCTGTTCTCAGCCACAGATCTTGCAGTTCCACAGTGGTGAGCTCACATAACGCTCCCCCCGCACACACACACAGATTATACCTCCAGACCTGATTCTCTCACATGCTGATTAGTGTCATGGCCCTACCTGACATTACCTGTCCCTTGTTCCCACTCTCACTTGTGGGTACTGTGATCTACCCCAGCTCAGGTAGGCCGCCAGCCGTAGCTATAGTGTATGCCAATGAGTGGTATTCAGTGATGGTTAGTACTAACTACCCCAGCTCAGGTCTCCCACGCGTGCTGGTGTTTTGGTCTGACTCTTAAAGATCCTCGCATTCCCCCCTCCAAACCACTTGGTCTCAGCCCCCTCACTTACCTGTGTGTATTGACCTTAGCTATGGAAGTCTCTCGGTAGTCATTCCTCTCCCAGACTGAATCCTCAGGTTCTTGCTCCCCCCACATGTGATACCCCCCCACCCAATAAGCCATACATCCAAGACCCCAGAGCAGGCTTGCTAGCCCCCAACCCCTTGCCTCAGGGGCTAGCTGTCCGGGCTCTAAATAATTTCTTAAACACATTAAATGTAATGTTTTGTTCTTGCTGTAATGGAAACATAGATGGACAAGAGTTGAAGTAGAGATGAGTAATGAATTATGTTAATCCTTTGTCACTTCTAGAGTAGGTTTCACAAACTGGGCTTGAGTGCTAGAGGGAGAAATATAGACCTTTGATCACATTAAAGAAAAGAAGGAAAAGAGAAGAGAAAGTTTGGTGTGTGTAGGTGTATGATAGTGAAGATCATGGGGATGGTACAGGTTTGAGGAATGAGGATCAAAGTTTTGTTTAGCTGTGCTGATTTTTAAAAAATATTTATTTTTATTGCAAAGTCAGATATACAAAGAGGAGGAGTCAGAGAGGAAGATCTTCCATCCGATGAGTAACTCCCCAAGTGACCACAGCGGCCAGTGCTGTGCTGATCCCCGACTGCTTTTCCAGGTCACAAGCAGGGAGCTGGATGGGAAGTGGAGCTGCCGGGATTAGAACCAGTGCCCATATGGAATCCCGGCACATTCAAGGCGAGGACTTTAGCTGCTAGGCCACCACACCGGGCCCAGCTGTGCTGATTTTTGAACTGCATGATTCTGATGTATTTATTACTTGTGGACTACAAGTTTCTTCACATAGATATTGAGGGTGGTAGTAAACCATGATTCATGGTTGATGTGGACAATTAAATAAATACCTCTGAAGCATTTAGAACAAAATCAGAGACATATTAAGCTGCTCAGTAAATGTTAGCTTTACTACTGTCAGTACTACTGTTCATAGTTATGTATAGGCAATAGAATGTATTTTATGTATATTAGGAAGAACTTTGGGACTGGCAAATGGCTTTGATGGTTACCAACATATGTGTGGATATTTGAGACTGGAGGTTAGGAGGGAGCTGCTTCTGCTACCTCCATGCCATGTTGGAGTGCCAGTTTCAGTTCCAGCCACTCTGCTTCTGATCCTGCTAATGTACCTGGGAAACATCAGAAAATGGCCCAAATGCTGAGTGCCTTACACCTATGTGGGAGACCTGGATGGAGTTCCTGGCGTCAGTCTGGCTCATTCTCGGCTGTTTCAGCCATTTGGAGAATGAGCTAGTAGGTCTTTCACTAGATGTAAGACCTCTTTCTTTGTTCCCCGCTCTCTGTCATGCTGCCTTTCAAATAAATAACTAAATAAATAATACACAAGACTATAGGAGATTGCCTGATCAAAGGAAAGAGGCAGTGGAAGTGAGCAAGAAGAGGCAAAGCCAACAAAGAACTGAGAAGGAACTGTCATTGAAGCAAAACATTGAAAATTTTGAAAGAAGTGGACCGTATTTAATACCGTGAAGACAGGCAGGCAGACCCGATAGCTGGATTTGGCAAAGGTACATTGCTGGTAACATTGACAAGAGCTGTTGGAGTAGAGGGGTGAGAATGTGAAAGTGCCCTTGAAGAAACGAGACAATAGCTGGAGAGGGGAAGGTGGGACGTTTGGGGAAGCTCATTTTTAGATGGGAATATTAAAACCTGTGTGTATGCTCGTTGGAATGATTGTTGAGGTAAAACTTTATAGAAGAAAAATGGAATAATTAGGACAAGGTCCTTGTGTAGACCAAAAAAGAAAGGGAGGGATATGATCCATCGTAGGAGGAGGTAAGATGAGTGTGGACAGTGTGGACATAGCTGAAGGCAACATACTAGATGGGTGACAGAATGAATGTGATTTTTTTTTTAGTTAGTACTTTTAAAGTGATGTTAGATGAAGTCACCAGAGAGGAGGATATTCAGAACTAATTTAGAATCTAGATAGATGTTATTGGCAGAGAAAAGAATTGTATTTAAAAAAAAAGAAAAAAAACTAAAAACCTTTAAGTTCTATTGTGAATTATAAGGAATTGTCCACACTTGAAAAAATGACCTGGGACTAGTGTTGTAATGCAGCAGTTTAAGCCACTGCCTTGGACACCAGCATCCCGTAAGAGCTCCACTTCCCATGAAGTTCCTACTGGTGTGCCTGGGGAAGGAGCACAGGCTGACCTGTGTGCCTGGAGCCTTGCAGCCATGTGGGAGACCTGGCTAGAGTTCTAGATCCTTGGCCTAAGCTTGGCCCAGTCCTGGCCATAGCGGCTATTTGGGAACATGTTGATGGAGGATCTCTCTGTCTCTGGTTCTGTCTTTTTGTAATTCTTTTTTTTTTTTTTTGAGATGATTTCTTTTTATTGGAAAGGTTTCCAGAAAGAAGGAGAGACGGAGAGACGGAAAGATCTTCCAGCTGTTGGTCCACTCCCCAAGCAGTCACAGTTGCCAGAGCTGAGCCGATTCGAAGCCAGGTTCCTGGTCTCTGACATGGGTGTAGGGATCCAAGGCTTTGGGCTGTTCTCCATTGCTTTCCCAGGCCAGAGGCAAGGAGCTGAAGGGAAGTAGAGCAGCCAGAACATGAACTGGACCCCATATAGGATCCTGGCGCATGCAAGGTGAAGACTTTAGTCACTAGGCTACCATGCTGGGCCCCCAAACAAATCTTAAAAAAAAAAAAAAGGAAGGAAGAAAGAAACATGTATGTTTGGTGTTATTTGCTATCAATGATAAAATTTTAACATCTTGCCTTTTTCAGTAAGGAATTTACACTTAAAATAGGAAAGGAAAACTATAAGTATGGTTGAGAAGGAATTGAAGCCCAGAATGGGGCAAGAGGGGCAAAGGAAAAGTGAATGGATGTCTACTGTTTTAAGTTATTATTCATTTCTAGATTTTACTAGGTTACAACCCAGGAAAATTGGAAAACTTTGAAATCTGGCTTGGGGGATTTCCAGTCACCATAATTTCTACCCAACAGGATAACACTACCTGAGATCACACTTCACCTTTTCTCTCCCAGGAAATCCTATGTGTAAGCATTGAGTAGGCTTGGCTCTTATCCCCTGCAGCATCTCAGGACCGGGAATAGCCTGTTGGTTTATGGGTATTTGACAAAACATGTGTGGTGCTCCCAAATAGTTTTTTTTTTTTTAAGAGTTTTGTTGCTGGAAAATCTGAGCAAACCTGTGGAGACTATGCATGAGAGAGAGGGAGGGAGAGCTGACATACCCACTGTCCTGATCATGGTATTAATCCATTCCTGATTGCAGCCTTCACTCACCAACCACTTCTTAAAGGACCCCTTCCCTATACCTTCACAACAGCAATTACTTTTCAGCTGGAGTTGGGATGGGATGTTCAAACCTTGGAGTACCTCTTGAGGTTTAAATGTCAGAGATGTATCTCATTAATCTTTCAATCTGATCTACCCCATTGTTAGCCCTACCACCCACCGTACAAAAAGCATCCCACCCTGAACCCCTAACCTTCAGAATTATTTGTTCCCCATTCCCTTGAGGGGGCTAGTTCTCTCTTTTTCTGCAGACATGGAAAAGTACTTTCACTTATGCAAATGTTGAACATTAACACTTCCTAGTGCCCAGGAGCAATGTTCCCTCAAACATTATACTGTTCTGAGAGTAACAAACTATGAAGGTTAAGTGTACAGGAACAGTTTAATCTTGTAATCAAATAAAACTTTCTCTAGTTAAGGCTGCACACGTAATAACATACCTCATCATTATTGTGAGGCATTATAATTAGTTAAATAGGGAATGGTTGAACTAAAAGAGTACAATTAGTTATTCTTTTATGCAGTGAAAATAGATCTTTGTGGGCTTTCTCTTTTTTGTTAGTTCTCTGTTAGCTATAATTATCTATACTGTTGACAATTGTTCCTGAGACCTCTATAATTTAATTTTTGGGGAGCAGTCATCAAAACACAAACCCTTTGACACACTGGTTAAAAACTGACTATAGCACTTTTATCTGGAATGATTCCCTTTTCACTTTTAGGGATATATCTTTTCTGTGCTGAGACAACACATGAACTTCCCTCTGAGTAAACTTTCCTTAGCACGGGGATCATTCGGGGTGCATTTACAAAATCCTAGTGCCTAGTCTTGCCTCACAGAGTCTGACAAGGCAGGTCTGGGTGGACCTGCCACCAGTATTTTGTTTTTGTTGTTGCCAAAACTACTCAAATAATTGTAATGTGTTGTTGGAGCGGAGTGTCATTTTTCGTAAAGGAAGAGAGGTACGATGATTTCTTTATAATTTGTTCAAGGAGCATCATGGTGCTGCAGAGGGTTGAGATGCAGGACACAGCATTGAACCTCTTCTTGGGAGTTTACAGGGTGGACCAGGAATTAAAAGCTTCATCCCAGGATTTTAGGGGACACTGGGGACCAGAAGTTTTGTGTAGTCTAGACATGACACCACATCTAATGTTCTTCATTATTTGCTACAGCCCCTGGGAATAGACCTGACGTGCCCTCAGTGTACCTGCCTCCTTGCCATCCATTCTGATTCTTCTTTTTATGACACCAAGGATTAGATCAGATTTCATTTCTAGGCTGGATTTACCATTAAATATTATATGATTACAAAGGGCAAACTAACAGACTTCACTCATTCTGTCTCCCTGCACATAGAATGTCAGAACTTGAAAGGAATCCTACGTCATCTTTCTTGGTTTTAGGAGCAGTGTTGAAAATTATAGAAGTTAAATGTGTTGTCTAATTCACACTAGTGTTTTGAATGTCAGAGCTAGAATGAAGCTCCACTTCTCATAGCTGCTAGTTCATTGATTTTGTCTGTCACATTATGTTGTCTTATATTCTGAGTATCTTCAGTAGAATTAAAAGCATCTATGTTTTATCAATGAGCTTAATGTTTGTAAGTTTTTGTGACTGATTCAGATTCAAATCTTGTAGAGTGGGATTTTTTCTAATATTTGCGATGTATAATTGAAAATTTTCAAAGAGCTAGAGCACTATCATCAAATCAATTGTTGGAAAATAATGCATTTTTTTCTGTATCACAGAGAATTTCTTGTTTCAAAATTTCTTTCTTATTAGTCAAATATACAGTATGATCTTGTGGGATGAATTTTGAATGGTCTTTGCCATCTGCCTACTGATGCCTGAAGTTTCTTTTTTCATTTTTTTTAATGATTATATATTTTTATTGGAAAGTCAAATTTACAGAGAAAGAGAGACAGTGAGGAAGGTCTTTCATCTTCTGATTCACCAGGCTGGAACTGTGCTGATCCAAAGCCAGGAGGCAGGAGCTTCTTCCTGGTCCCCAGCACGGGTATAGGGTCCCAAGGCTTTGGGCTGTTCTCCACTGCTTTCCCAGGCCAGAAGCAGGGAGCTGGAAGGGAAGTGGGGCTTCTAGGACACGAACCGGCACCCATGTGGGACCCTGGCACATAAAGGCAAGAACTATAGCCACTAGGCTACTATGCTGGGCCCCTAAAGTTTCTTTATCGCAGGACCCAAGGTCATCAGAACAACAACCAGGAACCCTGAGTGGTCCACAGAAACAGAACAGTAAACTTCCTTTGGGACTAGGAAGAGGAGCTTTCTCTGGTCCTTACTTAGTTCCAACTTTGGATCCTCACCCTTTCTTGCAATGATCGTCAGGGTCACTCTGAACCCCCCCCCCCGCAAAAAAAACACACACACGCACGCACACGTGCGTCGCACACACACAAATTAGAATCGATAGATGGAGAACAACAAGGGGATCTTAGAACCAGACAGGAAACGGTCAGCGTGGACTCACACATACCTTACTAGGTAGGACACAAAGATTAGTTACTCCTCACTAATGTATTGAAGATTTCTCTGCACACCCCTCTTAAAACTGTTCTCCACCTCAACTGTTGACATATGCCTTGTTAGAGTTATAACCCAGTTTAGGCTATCCTAAAATCTGTCAAGTTCAGCAAATTATGCTTCAGCACTATAAACTGCTAAATACTAAAATGAAAATAGACACGAGACAGCTGAATAGTACCGTATAGCCATTTTAAGGTGTATAGAAGCCGGTAGTATATAAACTAAAATTGAAATGTCAATGAAGTAGTCACAGGTTGTGTTAAGAACTTGGATTTCTTTTTAACATATTGGTCACTCAATACCATGTCAATTAATTCCATAATGTTGTAAATTGTCGTTGATGTTATGTTGGAGCTTTAAATTGATCAGGATGATATTCTGCCAGCTCTGCCTTCAGACCAGAAATGATCTCCCCAGGAAACCATTGAATGTACCTGGACAATAAGATGCTGGACTCTATGCTTGGTATACTCTTGCAATGAAAGAATCTTGACTGAATTTGAAATGTAATACAGCAACAAGGTGGAGGAATCCACCACTGGGGGGAGGGTATGGGGAGGGGTTGAGGGAATCCCAGAGCCTATGAAACTGTGTCACATAATGCAATGTAATTGATGAAAAAAAAAATATATATATATATTTTTTTAAATAAAGTTTCTTTAAAGGAGACAAACACTTTCATTCCAGAATTAGATATAAAAGCCTTGAGATGCAAATTCCGGAGGCATGATCCTTGTGAAACTCATTTGGTCATTTTTGATTTGTAACTAGTTACTGAGTGAGTATAAAAATAAAATTATTAACCATCATTTTTAAGTTCTTCTTAGATACCTTCATCCTAGGTTCCTTGAATACTGACTGATCTCTAATAATTTATGCAAGATGTCAGTGTTCTTCCCATTTTGCAGATAAGAAAGCTAAGCTTCTAAAAGGTCAGGCAGTTTGTCCAAGGTCATGCAGCCAATAATCGAAACACCTGGATATGGATTGCATGACCCTCATTACAAACTGTATATAAAGATACTTATTTATTCTTCTTGGACCACCAAGCTGACTTGTGTTTTAAGATTCCAATGACATTATTTTGATCCATTTTGCTTGATTTATCATTTTTAAAAGATGTGTTATTTTTATTGGAAAATCAGAATTACAGAGAGAAGGAGAGACAAAGATCTTCCATGTGCTGGTTCACTCCTCAAGTGACCACAACAGCCAGAGCTGAGCCAACTTTAAGCCAGGAACCAGGACATCTTACAGGTTTCCCATGTGGGTATAGGGTCCATCCAAGGCTTTGAGCCATTCTCTACTGCTTTCCCAGGCCACAAGCAGGGAGCTGGGTAGGAAGTAGAGCAGCCAGAATACAAACTGGCACCCATATGGGATCCTGTTGCATGCAAGATGAGGACTTTAGTCACTAGGCCATTGTGCTGGGCTCTGATTTATCATTTTTATTAGCTGATTTGACTGCAGGATCATAGTGTTAATTTTTACCCTCTTACCTGCTGAATTTGTTTTCACAACCAAAGTAACTTTATTTATAAAGTTTTGGCATTAGTTATATGCCCTCTTTGTCATGATAATTTATAAGGAAGTGAATATATTTTGAGTAAGGAAACCAAGGCATACCAATGCCCCAAAATCCTAATTAATAGATAAGCAAATCTTGACATCTAAAAAATATTTTCAAACAGGAAAACGAGGATCATCTTAAGTGAGTTCCCTCCGCCCCCCACAAATCTGTTCATATGTGATCATTTGACACAGTAGTTAAAATTTGCTTAGAGACCCACATCTTGTAGCAGGAGAGCCTATGTTCAAGTTTTGCTGCATTTTCAATGCCATCTCCATGCAGATGTGCATCTGACACAGCAGCAGGTGATGGCTCAAGTGATTGGGTCCCTGCTGCCCTTGTGGGGGAGCCTGGCCGCCACCTGTCCTGTCTCTGGCTATTGAATGCACTTAGGGAACTAGCTAGCAGATAGAAATATACCTCCCTACCCACCACTGTCTGTTTGCCTTTCAAATAAAATGAAAATCAATAAGAATTTAAAAAAAGAAGAAGAAAAGAAATTCTAGTCTTTAGATATTACATCCTATTTATCAGGGACAGTTTTGCATCTTTGTTTCAATTAGAACGTTGGTTCTTATCGTTGTTGGGCCCAATATTCTCCTTTTAAAAGAAATATTATGTAGTGCCCCTAACCACCCTGAAACAAAATGTGTAGAAAATATAACTTACCCACACACATAAATTTTCAGAAAATCAATATATCTCTAACTTTTTTCTTTGGTGGAGTTTAATAAGCTGATTCAAAAATTTATAAAGAAGTATAAAGGGTCAAAAATAGCCAAGTCACCCTATGAAAGAGAAGAACAAAGTGGGAAAACTTGATTTATTAGCTATCAAGAGTTACCAGGAAGGGGCATGCAAGGGCTTCTGAAATTCTGGCTGGAGTTCATTTTATAGTTGTTTGCTAAGTTATACATTTATGGTGTATCCATTTTTGTGTATATTGGTTAGATAGTAATGAAAAGGGAGTTTGAATAAATCAATATTATGTTCTAGTTGTGCCATAAAGGAGAAGTGAAAGGGAAAAATTGAACTGGAAGACACGGGTGCTACAGCAGATTCTAGAATGCCCTCTAGGGTGATTCTACCTCTTGTGAAAACTCTTAGAAATGATTTGGCATAAAGGGTTTTCCATCAGTCTTTGTTGTGTCAGTTTTATTTGCTTTAGCCTATCAAAGACCTTCTTCTTAATGAGCTATTCTAAATCCCAAGTGCTGTATTCTGAGCCCACTGCTACTGATTCTTAATGGAGACTGAGAACAACTGATAATAATTTTCCGTTATAGACGTTCATGTTTTGGTCAAGCTTTCTGTGTTTTATATGTATATTCCCTGTTTCTTTTCCATTCTTTTTGCATTGTATATGGGCCCTATGCTTATTAATAAGTTTAATTCTTTATTCTGTTGCCCAGTTACGCCCCTGAGTCTTGATGGTGTCTTGCTGTTTGGTGTCACTTCAGGATTCAGTAGGTTTTGCCTCTTGTTAGTTTAACTTCATATATGAAAGTGTTACAGTGCATACATGACTAGCTGCATAGCTGGACTATGAACCACTAAAATCTTCTACTTGCCTTTTTCCTAAGACAAACATACAGAAACAGATATTTTTGAAATAGGTTCTCCCTTTGCTAAAGTAGCATATAGTACATGTATATATAAAGGAAGACTAAAATCAGTTTTGAAAAATACTGAATTATTGAGATGCCAAGAACATATTGAAAAAACATATTGAAAAAGAAATAAATGAGTAAGTTTTATCTCATATGTATACTTTAAGATAGCATAAAAAGAAATGTAAATCTTTTTTAAGAGATTTTATCTAGTCTTGTCAGTATAGCACTTAATTTTAATCTATTTAATAGCCACAAATATATAAGATTTTTAACAATTTTTCTTATATTTTATTGTTCTTAAGCCTTATGCATGTAGCCATCATATGGACCAGGTTTTTTTTTTTCTTGAAGATTTATTTATATTGGAAAGTCAGATACACAGAGAGAAGGGAGAGACAGAGAGAAAGATCTTCCATCCAATGATTCACTCCCCAAGTGGCCACAGTAACTGGAGCTCAGCTGATCTGAAGCTAGTATCCAGGAACTTCTTCTGGTTCTCCCATGCAGGTTCAGGATCCAGGACTTTGGGCCGTCCTCCACTGCTTTCCCAAGCCAGAAGCAAGGAGTAGGAAAGCAAGTGGAGCAGCCAGGATACAAAAAAGTGCCCATATGGGATCTTGGCACATCCAAGGCAAGGACTTTAGCCATTGGACTCCTGCACTCGGCCCAGACTGGGACCAGTTTTAATGTATGTGTAGTCTTTCATATTTAAAAAAAAATACTTATTTTTACTTACTTGAGAGTCAGAGAGAAAGAGACAAAGATATGCCTTCTATGGTTCACTCACCAAAATGCTTGCAGCCACTGGGGCTGGGGCCAGGCCAAAGCCAGGATCCTGAAATTCTATCCAGACCTTCCATATGATTCACAGAACCCGACTCTTGAGCCATTGCCTGCTGCTTCCCCAGTGCAAACTGACAGGAAGCTGGAGTCAGAAGTGGAACCAGGACTCAGGGCCTGGTGCAGTAGCCTACAAGCTAAAGTTCTCACCTTGAGCTCACCGAGATCCCATATGGGTGCCAGTTCTAATTCTGGCTGCCCCACTTCCCATCTAGCTTCTTGTTTGTGGCCTGGGAAAGCAGTGGATGATGGTCCAACACCTTGGGGTCCTGCACCCGTGTGGGAGACCTGGAAGAAGTTCCTGGCTTCTGGCTTTGGCTCGGCAAAGCACTGGCTGTTGCACTCACTTGGTGAGTGAATCATTGGATGGAAGATCTTTGTCTCTCCTCCTCTCTGTATATCTGACTTTGTGATAAACATTAAAAAGAAGAAGAAGAAGAAGAAACAGAACCAGGGCTCAAACCTGTTGTACAATGACGTGGTAGGATATTGACAACCCAAACAGTGTCTTGACTGCTGTCCCAAACACCCATTTCTCTTGTTTGTAATGAGATCCTTGTAAGGAATGAGACTTAACAAGTAGTAAGCATTTAGGATGATCCGTGATCCTGGAGATTTACTAAGTAAGGCAGAGATGTGAGTCACGTGGTAGAGCCCAAAAAATTCCAAAAGGAATTCTTGTCAGTGAGGATAGTCTTCTGCCCAGTTAAAGCATTTCAGTGTCCTCTTATTTTCTGTTTGTATTGTATGCATATTAACTCTTCTAACAAGACTTTAAAAACTGCTTTTGTGGAGTCATATTAGCTCCTGGATATTACTCACTATAGCAGTGTTGCAAAATGTTGTTCATATTAGTGGCAAAACTGGCTTTTTTAGCCTTATAAATTATTGTAGTGCTTTAGGTTGCAGAATAAATAAAGTTTCATGAGATTAAACTTTTTTTAGTCTTATTTATTTGTCAGGGAAATGAGATGTCAATGGTTTTTTTCAGAATTTATAAGATTTTTAGTACATTGGAATAACTTAGCTAAGACTGTTTCAGGTCCTGTTTAATTTATTCTTTCCCCTTGTTGGGCATTTAGTTTGTTGAAAGAAAGGCTTCTTTGACCACCACAAGAAACAGCTTCATGTGTTTAAGCCAGTGTGTTAGGAGTCCTACAACATTACATTTTCTCTTCTGGACCAGATCATAGTCTCATTCTTTCAGTCATGATGAAGTTGAAATTTCTTATCACATAAAAATAATCATTTAAAAGGTCTTCTAAGAGTAGGGTTTAGTGCAGTGGTTGTTTCAGTTTTTGACCTCTGGCTCCTCTGTTTACAAATATAACTCCCTGCTAATGCACACCCTGGAACCCAGCAAGTAGTGGCTCCCTGTAGGAGATCTGGATTGAATTCCAACTTGAGCCTGGCCCAGCCTTAGCTGTTGCAGGCATCTGGACCAGCAGACAGTGAATAGATCTCTTCCTGTCAGTTTCTCTCTCTGCCTCTCAAGTAAAATGAAAATGAGTCAATAGAAGTTTAAGGAAAAAGTCATGAGCCATCAAAAACATTTTTGAATTTTAAATTAAATTTTAGATTTAATTTAAACACCACACAATTTGCCTGCTTGGAGTATTCAGTTCCATGGCTTTTAGTATATTCAGAGTTGTACAATATTATAGTTAATTTTTAAGTGTGTTTATCATCTCAGAAAGCAACCCATTTCATTTAGCTGTCACTTTCCTACCTTCTATTCCTCCCACTTCCAGGCAGCCACTTATCTGTTTTCTGTCTCTTTAGATTGTTCTAGTCCTGAAATTTCATATACATAGAAATCTGATGTCTTTTTTGTCTTGCATTTTTCAAAGAAATAATGTTTTCAAGATATGTTTCTATTACAGCACATTCATATCAATATTTCAGTCCTTTTTGTGATAGACTAATATTCTGTTATGTGAGTCTAGGTGAAATTTTTTTTCCTGCTGTCAACGTTCAGAAAGAATAATCAACAAATGGGAGAGGTGTTTTAACCCTTTTTGTGTAAAACTTCTTGTTATTAAAATCATGTAGGCAAAAAAATCTACTCAAAACCACCTCAAAGCAGAGTCCCTGCTGGGCCATCGGGATGGTCGGTGCAAAGGATATGAGCTGTTGTTAGGTTGAACTTGTTGAGCAAGAAGAGACAGGATGAACATCCAAAAGACACTGTAAAATACCTACATTAAATGGTCAGCTAGTGGTATTGCCAAGTAAAGAGAAATGCCAAACTTGAACTTCACCAGTTTTTATTGAATATAAACATCTAACCATTTTATAGGAATGGGTTTTGTCATCTTCAGCCTACCTTGCCTAAGGACAGTGCGATCATATTCTAATCTTCCAGTCTATCCATGCCTATTCAGAATGATATTGCCCAAAGAGAGTGAAAATTTGTTCTTGGCATTGGAAAGAACTCACTCTTTTATATACAAAAGGAAGATATACATACTTTACATGAACATATATAATGTCATTGTGCCACTAAAATTTCATGAGGAGGGACAGTTGCAGAAAAGTGTCTTTAGAAGCTCCTAACAAGGGAGATCAGTAATGAACAGATTGAAAAATATTGGGACAAGCAAGAAACTTGTTCCTCTGGAGGAACTTGGGAGATTTCAGGTTCTATTAGGAAGCTTTCCTATGTTCTCCTATAGCAACCTATAGTTAACTCACTCCACTCATACTTGTACACACAACATTCTCTGTCCATACTCCCTTCTCCCCCAATCTTTAATGGGGGTGGAGTTGACATAGTAGCTGTGGGGAGTGGAACTGAGCTGGAATAAACTAGGGTAGAGAACTGTAGGCTATCTGTGTTCTAAATGGATAGCCTTTCATACAATTAGGCCAATTTCAGCATCTGAGCCATTACACGTTTGTATGGTAGTTGTGCAGCCCTAAACATATTTCTACCTATACTTAGAGTCAGAAGGAGTGATTTTATGTGATTTATTTCTCTTGTAAGGCTCATCTCATACTAACACTTTGTTTCATCAAGATCTTTTATATTTTTCCCTTAAATTTCCAGTGCAGTTAAATCTCTTTATGAGCCATAAGCAAAGACATAAATGATAATAGAAAAAAACATTCCTCGATTATAGGAGGCAAGTGTTTTAGGGTATATTGTTCAGCTGCTGGCTTTTCCTGTAGCAGAAAACTAACAAGAAATGACTCCAAAATGATTTTCTTTTGTTTTGTGCCTATATTCCTGTTTGGTGAGAAGTTAGCTGTGATGAGATCGGATATCTAAAACAAATACTACTTCATTTGTTTTGTATCATGTAGGAAAATGAAAAGTCAACTAAAACTAATATTCATGTACTTATTTGTTTATTTGACAAATATTGGTTATGTGTCAGCATCTTATTGGGCACCGAGTTAAATATGACAATGCTTCATCCTCTAGAAGGTTATATTCCCAGCAGAGGATACAGATGAAAAGACACTTGCCACTACCTCGTCGTAAGATCAGAGCAATACTAGCTAGTGCACAAAGCAGCCCAGAACAGGTGAAACCCTTGTGTAACACCTGTGATGAAGGGGTAGAATAAAGGAAGAATAGCATACATAAAAAAGAACACAGGCAGAGGCCTGACAAAAGCAAGGAGAGAATGGGGTGGTCAGTCACAGTACAAGTACACAGCAGCTGGCAGGACTGAAAAATATCTGAACAGCTCCAGTGGGTAGTGCTGGTGCCAGAAGGTGGAGGTTGACAGGAAGGATGAGAACAAGTAGTAGCCAGAGGATAAAGCCTTGAGGAAAGGGGTTTTGATTGATTACTTGTGGGGGACGTGGTGGGGGTGTTTTTTTTAATAATACATGGTTGGGGGAAGCTGATGAATTCCTGTCCACAGAGCCCTGTGACTTGTATCCTCCATTATCCAAAGAATTAGTAAAATGTAGTGGTAGAGCCAATGTTAGTTGCTATTTTTTGAGCTCCCATGGAGCACAAAAGACAGCTGTAAAAACTGTTGAAGAGCTGCTGCGTGACCTCAGTAATTATGGATGTCCTCCTATTCTAGATAGCAGGAGGATGTTACAACTTGTCATCACAGTCCTCCTCAAGTAAGCACCTTGACAAGTGCAAGGCCCTGAATAACAATGACTGTTTTTGTAAACGGTGGATTGCTTCCAGTTGTTCAGTCTTTTTCAGTGGTAAACTGTCCACATGCGTAAAGAAGAGATGATAAACAGAAAACCTGAACTTGGGTGAAATTTTTTGGGGGTTGGGGAGATTTCTGTGAATTATGTTAATATTAAATGATTGTAGAGCTGGAGTACTAGCTACAGTCACAGCCTTAGTTATATACTGTGTGCCTGATTTTGTGCAGAACATTTATCAGATTATTCAGTCTTCACACCAGTTTGTTAAGTAGAGTTGAGAGTGTTTAAAAAGGTTCATGGCAAATTAAGTTTAAGAGTAGGTTTTCTTTGATAGAAAAGGGTCTTTTTGAAATCCATGCATATAAATTATCTTCAGAATGTTCATGGAAAATATGTATTATGAAAAACTATGAATTTCAAAAAACAATTTATGCCAAAATAAATTTATTTTGTAATACCATTTCCTACTTTTATTTATTTATTTATTTATTTTTATTTATTTATTTTTTGCAAAGGCAGATTTATTCAGAGAAACAGAGATGGAAAGATCCTCTATCTGCTAGTTCATTCCCCATATGGCTGCAGTGGCTGGAGCTGAACTGATCGGAAGCCTGGAACCAGGAGCTTCTTGCGGGTCTCCCACATGGGTACAGGGTCTCAAGGCCTTGAGCTGTCTTCTACTGCTTTCCCAGGCTACAAACAGGGAACTGGGTGGAAAGTGGATCAGCTGGGGCACAAACCAGCACCCATATGGGATCCCGGCACTGGCAGATGGAGGAAAGTATGGCCCCAGGTCTGGCTCAATCTTAACTGTTTCTGGCTCTTGGAGAGGTGAGATCATAGACTCCCTGTCTCGTGCGCTTGCTCTCTCTTTCTTTTCCCCAAATTATAAAAACACACTAGAATGGGTAGTGACAGAAACATTACTATATTTAGACTTCATTTCAGAGAAGCAGACAGAGTTAGAATTGATTTAGAAACCTGTTGTCAACAAGACTTAGGAAAAAATAATAATAATGATGATAATAACAATGGCTGTTCTTTATATATGCATGTACGCTATTCTGTCCATTCAACAAGGCAGTTGGTTTTTCTTGGCTTATTTCTGCCTTTTTGTTAGTTTTGCAGAAATTTTTCTAATTCCTAATTTTTCTAATTCCTGTAGGCTAATACATAACCATAATGACTCTCGAAACTGTATCTCTGGGCACAAGGCCAGGGTGTCAATACATTAGTCTTAAAATTACTTTAGAGTCTCTCATGGTGGTATAACAAGTTAAACCTCCAATTGTAGTGTCATATGGATGTCACTTTGAGTCCTAGATGTGCCACTTCCATTCCAGCACTGTGCTGATGGTCTGAGAAAGCAGCAGAAAATGGCCCAAGTGCATGTGGCCCTACACCCACATGGGAGACCTGGAAGAAGCTACTGGCCTTGGACTAGCCCAGCTGTGGACATTTTTGGCATTTGGGGAGCGAACCATTAAATGAAAGTCCTCTCTCTGTCTTCCCTTTTCTCTATGTAACTTTGCCTTTCACATAAAAACAGTAACTTTTTAATTTTAAAAAATTATTTCAACTCAAACAGAAGGAAAATAAATTTTGGCTGGTCTATTTCCCTATTCATATTAAAAATCTTTGGATTCTTCTTCTAGCTTCAGTGCACTTAACCTTTGCCTTTAAAGTAATTGGAGAAAAGGAATAAAAGTGTATGAGAATAATTTCTTAAAAGCCAAAAGAAGATAACAGGATATTGCAATGTTGCTCAGACTGCATTATAACTTTCAACTGTACAGAGTGCCAAGTGGGGAAAACCTTATGAAGGGTAAATTCCCAAGTGGAGTAACAGAGGGAAATATGTAACTTAGAGCTCTGGTGCTAATTTCAAGTTGTGTCCTTCAACTATGTATACAGAAGGAGACTTAATTACAGGTTATTTTAATAGCTGACTCTTTGCAATCTATGAAGAAAGTGAAAAACAGCCTTTCTTTGATCATACATTCGATCATACATCAGAGTTGGTCCATTTAGGTCTTTGAAATAAGGAATTTTAAAAATCAACCTGGATGGGCTGGATAGAATCATAGAATTTGTTGGTTTAACTACAGTTTTGGTAATAAGTTACTTTTAAAGTGATTTCCTATTATATAGTTGCGTGGGAAAATTTTGTGAAAATATGCTGAGAGTGAGACCTTTTTTTCCCCTTGAAAACAGTCTATAAACTGATTTTCTCCTGTGTTAACTTCTCCCCAACCTGTCTCCTTTTTGCTAAGTTAGAGCTGAAGTCAGTCTAGCTTATTGGAGAAATGGACTCTGTGCCTTACCAGTGTTCCCACACAATTCCAAGCAGAGTTTACCTGCTGTAAGTTGTACACAGGAAGTCAGGGCTGGTATGCCCTTTGTCCTGATCCAGGCAATTCCAGATTTGTGCACAAGGTAAGCAAATCTAATTATTGATTTTGAATATAAAGTTTCACAGAACCAGAACTCAAAATTAGTTATCAACCAAAAGAACTTCCATTTTTTTTTTTTTTTTTTTTTAAAGATTTATTTTTATTATTTTTTCATTGGAAAGGCGGATATACAGAGAGGAGAGACAGAGAGGAAGATCTTCCGTCCGATGATTCACTCCCCAAGTGAGCGCAACGGGCCGATACTATGCCGATCCGAAGCCAGGAGCCTCTTCCGGGTCTCCCACGCGGGTGCAGGGTCCTAAAGCCTTGGGCCATCCTCGACTGCCTTCCCAGGCCACAGGCAGGGAGCTGGAAGGGAAGCGGGGCAGCCAGGATAGAACAGGCGCCCATATGGGATCCCGGGCGTGCAAGGCGAGGACCTTTAACCACTTGCGCCACCGCGCCGGGCCCAAGAACTTCCATTTTTACTGCTCTGAAAGTTACAACTGGGAGCAAGTGTTGGAATTTACTGAAAACAACTCACTGCTTAATCTCTGACAATTTCGTTTTGTTATGTGATATACAGATGTATTGCAAATCAGATTCAGGAAGGAAAATAAAGTTTTAAGCCATTTATGAGTGGGCATCAAATAATTTTTCAAACCTGTAGGAAGACAAAATTAAAATCCAGGAAATACTTGTTCCTCCTGCTACTCCAATCTCCACCCCTACTGGATGTGTTTTTGTGTTTATTTGCAAAGGCAGTCAGGTAGTAAAAACAGAACAAGGAATTTGGATTCCAAAGGCTTTAATTTTGGACCTGGTCCTGTTTGGTTGAATGGATCCACAGACTGGCTTGAGCTTTACTGAGCCAGATGATCAAAGTGCTTGGTTCTTTTCCATTTCCCCAGATAATTATTAATGTCAGATTACATGATTCCTGTAGAAATTACCCTCCCAACACACACCCACCATGTGTTTTTTTTCTTACTGAGATAACATACATGACCAGTACTTTAATCAAGTGACACTGTAGTCAAGGCTAGGGGTATCAGAAAATTATTTTCCCAGTTTTCTACTACCAGGGAATTCTCTGGGATTGGGAACGACAAGTCCTTACTGTAAATGAAAATATTGATTCCCTAATCTAAAAGGTCTAAAAGGTACCAATTCTGACGAGAAATTTAATGGAATGGTAATATGTGTATATTTCTATTTTCTGTGATGTGAGACTTGCTTAAACTTGCTGATAGTCAATAGAATTTGGAGACTCCTTTTTTTAAATCAGTTCTCAGGCTATAGATCAAAATTCTAACAGCATCTACAGCTTGGCAAAGAATTTTTCCTTTGGCCTGTGCTGATGCTCCTGTAGTTGTGCCTTAGTTATGCCTTTCTGAGATTCTAAAATGTTAGAGCCGTGGAGGAACCAGTGATTTGTAAGAAGGTGCTGGATTTTGCTCTCACAGTTTTGTGAAGATTTTCTTTTCTTCTCTCCTCTTTCCTCTTATGTATGAGAAAGATCTGGTCCTAGAGTCTCAAAACAGCCCACTCCAGAAAGGATATTTAATCCTGCAGCCCTTTGACATTTTCTCAAGTATTGTCTCTGAACTACCCACATTATACAGCCACTCCTAATGTCCCAACAAGATTCTTCCTTTTAGAATTTTTCAAAACATAATTTGTAACCTTTGTGCATGGGTAACTTGGAGAACTGTTCTGGGTACTGAGTTGTTCAGCATCTTATATTAGAATATTTGTGATTAATATGGAAACTCAATTTACTTTATGGCTGCTTTTCCTGATTGAATTGACTTTAATTTATTTGAGAGTGTTTGGGTTTTAGAAATTATGAGATAAACCTGGATAAAATAATTTGGAGATTTTGCGGTCACAGTACAATATATCACGTGCACTGGGAATGCGACACTGGCTGTGTATTTTTTTTTTTTAACATCAGAACCAATAAAATGATTAATACATGTTTTTGCAGGAGCTTATTTCTCATTATGGCTCCCTTATTGGAGCAGAGATTAAGTTTCTGAATTTGAATCTGATTTTTCAGACTCCCACTTCCTGTAAGTTGTTATGTGCTGATGCAGGGCTGCTGTTTTTAGGTCATAGTGATTTGGCTTTTCTAGAAGCTATTGTTTTTCTAAGTGACTGACAGGAATCATTATTCTCTATGGCAAGAAACTAGAAGCTGGCAGGAACCCTACAAGACTGTCCAATTGGATTTGTTTATTTTATCTGCTGTGCCAATTCCAAATTATCTTCAGTTATAGGGCATCTGTTTTCTTAAAAGGTTTAAAGTGGGCGATGCACATGTGGTCACAGCCCTGCCCTGGACAGTCTGGAGGGGACAGGAGGCCCTTTGTCAGGCTGACTCTGTGTTTAGCATCCTGAACAGAAGCCAGAGAGCACAGCAGATTCCTAGAATCACACAAGTCAGAGCCATGACCATCAGGCAGTTTTTTGTATTTGTTCCAGGAACTCTCTCACCCTGTGACTGTCATTCCTTCTGATTGTTTAGAGGCATGAATCAGGCAAGAATCACTTTGTACCAATGTCAGTAAGCCAAAAAGCCTTCATGGTTGTAGTGATATTTTCCGATTCACCCTCCTCCCAATAGAAATTTTAAAAACACTTAAAAACAAAAAAAGTGCCAGGGTTGGCAGCACTCCAGTCTGCCTTTCCCTCTTTTCTGAGAGAATTAATTGAGATAGAAAGTATTTCGTGTGGGAGTCATTATGGAGCTGGAGACCGGCATCTCACCTGGAGTTCTCCATCCTCACTTCTGTCCCCTGCTTTGCTGGCCAGAGCCAATTTGATAATAACAAGCCCAGAATGAAATACATCTGTTTATTTTCCCTGGACTGTAGTAACAACTAGAAATGCTTTTGCTTGTTTTGGGCTTTGTCCTCCCTAGAATCTTGATGTTTGTTTTGAATTTGGTTTTTGGTTTTTGGCAGAGAGAGACTATGCATACCAGGCAGGCTCAGGGACTTGTACTTAGTAGCTTGTGAATTTGTTTTATTTTTTTACTAACTTGTTTTGGCTGAAGCTTTCAGTTTTTAGAGATCTGATTCTTCTGTTATCCTCACTGTGCAACGAATGCATCCTCTGTTTTGGAACTGTGCTGGGTGTGATGCAAAATTGTCCATCCTATTCCTCTGTCTTATCAATTTTCCTAGCTGGGTCTGCTGCTATTTTAAGATAGTAAATATAGAAAGAATTGTGCTATAGTTTGAAAAACCACTTGCTTTCTAAGTCTGATGGAGAAAATAAACTCATGTTGTATAGAAATTATATTACTTATTTTTTTTAGAATTTGAAAAATTGAGATATAATGCATATACCATAAAATTGCTATTTAAAACATATATTAAGCAGTTTTTTAAAAAAGATTTATTTATTTTTATTACAAAATCAGATATATAGAGAGAAGAGACAGAGAGGAAGATCTCTGACGGTTCACTCCCCAAGTGACCACAATGGCCACAGCTGAGCCGATCCAAAGCCAGGAGCCAGGAATGTCTTCTGGGTCTCCCATGTTGGTGCAGGGTCCCAAAGCCCTGGGCTATCCTCAAGTGCTTTCCCATGCCACAAGCAGGGAGCTAGATGGGAAGCAGGGCTGCTGGGATTAGAACCGGCAATCAAATGGGTTCCTGATGCTTGCAAGGTGAGGACTTTAGCCACTGAGCTACCATGCCAGACCCAAGCAGTTTTTAATATATCCAGAATGTTGTACAACCGTCACCACTGTCTTACTGTTTCCATCACTTCAAGAAGTCTCATACTGGTACAGAGTCACTCCCCATCTTCCTGATAACCACCATCTTCACGATGTGTGCCTGAATGGGTCGATTGCATTGATTTTATATGAAAGAAGTTGTATAATCTGTGGCTTTTTTGCTGGCTTTTTCACTAAATTATGTTCTCAAGGCTCATCTGGTTCTAGCATGTTAATCTGTCATTTCTGGTTTTGACTGAACAATGTTCCAGAGTATAGATAAGCAATATTGTATCTATTCACCACTTGATGAATACTTTGTTTTCATTTTTTGGCTGTTGGGAATAATGTGGCTGTAACATTGGTGTTTTCTTCTTTAGTGTATACCATAGAGGAGAATCACTGAGTCATGGGACAATGCTGTTTAACTTTGTAATAAACCGCCACACTGTCATCCACAGTGGCTGCACCAGTTCACATTCCCAGCAATACTGTTTGGTGGTTCCTCCTTCTCAACATCCTTGCCAACACTAGTTATCAGACTTTTTAATTATGGTCATCCTTGTGGGCATACATTTATCTTATGCCTATTAAGACTGAGTATTCAATCTGGGTTTTCTACATGGGTAGCAAGGACCCAAGTAGTTCAGTCATTACCTGCTGCCCACAGAGTGCACATCAGCAGGCAGCTTGATTGTAAGCAAAAAAGACAGGACTCACACTGGAGGCTGTGATGGGGGTGCACACTCTCCAGTCAGTGACTTAACCATTGCACCAATGCTTGCTCCTAAAACATATAATTTTTAGAAAATGGTGATAGTGAACATGAGTAATTTTACAGTCCAAAAGCCAAATAAGCCTTTTTGTTTTGAAAGTAGTTGAAGCTATGGAGCAGATTAAGGGGGGATTTAGAGTGATCACTTAGAATGTGACCATTGTAGTAAAAGAAGGATGACCCCATTGCAAAAGGGCTGGAGAAGTGGTCAGGCAGACAGCAGAACCTGTGAAGAGTGTTCCAAAGGACTGACTGGGAGAAGGCTCTTGAGAAAGGTTACATCATCTCGGTAGACACCTCTAAGGCTGTCAGGTGGGTTAAGTGGCCTTTGGGAGGACATCGGTTGGTCTTTCAGATCAGTGTCAGTAATGAAAAGGAAGGACGGGACAGAATGAGAAGCTAAACCTAAAACAGAGAAAGTAGAAAAAGAAAATTATGAACTTGAGAAACTTGATGAAGGGCAAGAGAGAGAGAAAATGGTTACTGAGTGTATGTGTGGTGTTCAAGGACCTGAACTGACAGGAGGTGGCTAGTGGAGAGCAAACTGTTAAAAATATTAGGGAGAAGGGGTAACTGATAGGATAGATAGAAAGAGGAACTGATCAAGGAATCAGATGAAAATGGGGTCAGGAGCACAGGTGGAGAGGTATGCCTTAAAAAATGACAGAGGTATGACAAGAAAAAGGGAGAAGAGTGAGAAGGTGAGAACATTGTTGGATGGCTTCCCCTGACTGCAAGGGAGACTTGGAAGTGCACGTTTTATTCTAGGAAGCTGTTGTTCAGCTTAAAAACTAAGTTAGTTTTACTAAGAAAGAAGAAGAAAATAACTTATTGGGTAGGCAACTCATAGTCTCTTCCATAGATAACCTAACCCATTTAGGGTGGTTAATGAGCCTCTATTAGGAAATTGAAATTATTTACTATTCATCAGTAGCCTCATTTTTCTGACAGGTAAACTAACACTTAGGAAGACTAAGTGATGAATGGGGAGCATAGCAGACATGAAAGACGCCTACTCCTTACTGTTCTGTTACAGCATGACCTTTCCTGTGATTATATGTGTATACTATTTGTAGCCCCATTAATGGACAGTTTTAAAATTTAGAGCTTTACTTCCAGATATTTCAAATAACCTAAATCTAGGTAGTATTAAGAACCTTATATTAAAGTCTGGGAAGATTAAGAAGTCAGTGGGATTTAGATGTGGCCCATTGAAAAGCTTTTTATAACGGATTTAATTTACTTTTTGTTCAGAAACTCATTTGGTTTTTGAGACACAGTCATTTCTCTCTTTTTTTTTTAAGTGTGTGCAAATTCTTCTTACCATAGAACTAGCTATTATATCATAAGGAACACTCGTGAAAGCTATTACTGAACATGATTTATTTTAAAAACAAACCTTTCCCTATAAAAACAAATGTTTCTGTATCTTGGTGTTGTGAAAATCCAGGAAGGAATCCTTGGATGTGTGATGGCTGAGGACCGTGAACTGTTGAGCAGGCAGGGAGCATATGACCGCACAAGTCACCCTTGCCAACAGCAAAGTAAAATAGCTTCCAAAAATGAAGATAAATAAGGAGGGGGACATGGTAAGCACTCAAACTAATGAAGTTGAAATAAACAAATAATGTAAAGCTCTGTGTCTGCACCTTTGGGTTTGTGGACAGCATGGCCAGTGGTATCTCCCAGCTAACTGGACTGGCAGATAACATCTGGGGGCAACCTCATATTCTTGCCAAGATTCTTTAATCTCTGCAGAAGATGTCCCACAATTGGGACATAATATACCATAGATAGCACTATGAATGTCAGGTGCCTTGAGGTTTTTACACAACAGCACTGCTGTTTCCTCTAAGGTGAGAGTAAGTGGGCAGTAGAGGTTTTGAGATCTGTAGAGTGGTGGGTGGGTGGCCCTGGGCGAGGCATTTGATGGATAGTCAGTCTGTATCTTTTTAGTGTGAGTAGTTCGATGATAACCACCCTTGAGGGCTATTTACTTCCCTCTTCTGAGTAATTTGCTTGAATATGTAATATGCAAAGCTAACACTGGTTCTTTGATATAGCCTCACATTCCCATCATTCATTTAGGCTTGCCTTGCATGTAATTAGCTGAGAGTGAATGAGAGAGAAGGATAGGGCAGGAAAGACTACACAATTGAACTAATTATAATTTTATACTTTTCTTCCCAATCCTTTACCCGTGTGTGGTGTACTGATATTAAGACCTAAAAAGGTCATATAGTCCAGTGGTTTTCAAGTTGACCTGTGGTTCCCAGTGTTATGTCAGGATCCGGGAGATCTGTGGAGTTAGAATCATGTACCTTAAAGAGAGCGGTGAATATCCCATGAGGTTGCATCACTCATCTGCGGAAAACTTCCCAGCGGTCCTCTTTGTGGCATGAACTTCAGAATCCAAAGCTGTCCTGCACAGTTGGATGCTGAGTGTGTGCAGATTTTCCTGTTCCATTCCTGGCATTGCACAAGGATCAGACTCCTGTCCTGCCTTGAGCTCACTAGGCTTTAATAATTTCGTCTGGCATTCAGTGTTTCTCTGTGTGCTTTAAACTTTGTCCAATGCACTTTCTTGCTTCCATCTCTCATCCTCTGGCTCACCCGCCACACACCCGATCCAGTCAGCTGCTCTCTTATGATCTGCCCTATTTTCTGCGTAACACCCATTAGAATATAGAACGATATTCTAAATGTAATTTTGTATTCTGCTTTTCCCTCTATGCACCCTCGCCAAGTAATCTCATGGGCTCACGGGCATCAGTTAATAGCTGATGTTCATCTCCTGCCTGGATCTTTTCTCTCTGGTGCTTGCAGCCAGCGCATGATCTCTGAGTTGGTTCACTGGGATGGCACATAAGTACCTGAGGTTCATAACAGAATGCCTCAGCCTAGCTAATCCTGCCTCCAGCATGTTTCTCTTCTGTTTTCTTGCCTTGATGAATTGGCCCATCCACAAAGCAGGGCATTATTTTTTATTCCTCCTTCTCCACAGTCCATCATTTCAGTGTGATGGTTGTTTGCCCTTCAGTTCCTTGCCAGTTCAACCTCTTTTCTACATCTTCATTGCAACAACTAGCTGCCCTTTTCTTGCATAAATTACGTTCTGTCTTATGGGAGTAGACAGGTCCTCTAGAACAGTGTTGTCTGATGCAAATGAATGTTATTTTAGGCTCTCTAGAAGCTGTATTAAAAAAGGTTAAGAGGAAACAAGTGAAATACATTTTAGTGATGTGTTTTATTTAAACCAGCATACCCAAATGTGATCAGCTCAATGTGCATCAATATACAAATTGTTAGTGAAGTATCTTAAATTCTTTTTTTATGCTGAATTTTTTTTAAGATTTATTTATTTTTATTGCAAAATCAGATATACAGAGAGGAGGAGAGACAGAGAGGAAGATCTTCTGTCTGATCATTCACTCCCCAAGTGAGCACAACAGCCGGTGCTGCGCCTATCCGAAGCCAGGAACCTGGAACCTCTTCCGGGTCTCCCACACGGGTGCAGGGTCCCAAAGCTTTGGGCTGTCCTCAACAGCTTTCCCGGCACATTCAAGTCGAAGACTTTAGCCGCTAGGCCACGCTGCCGGGCCCTTAAATTCTTTTTAATATTAAATCTTCAAAATCAAGTATATATTTTCTTATTACAGTGTATCTCAAATTGACCACATCTCCACTTCTAAATAGCTAACTATGATTAGTGACTGCTATATATGACATTGGAACTGTAAAATGCAGAACCAGAAGCAATTGATTACCATACTGACATTTTTCTTTGCTGGAGAGTCAATTCCTGAGTTTTTTTTTTTTTTAAGATTTATTTTTATTATTTTTTTATTGGAAAGGCGGATATACAGAGAGGAGAGACAGAGAGGAAGATCTTCCGTCCGATGATTCACTCCCCAAGTGAGCGCAACGGGCCGATACTATGCCGATCCGAAGCCAGGAGCCTCTTCCGGGTCTCCCACACAGGTGCAGGGTCCCAAAGCTTTGGGCTGTAATCGACTGCTTTCCCAGGCCACAGGCAGGGAGCTGGAAGGGAAGCGGGACTGCCGGGATTAGAACCGGCGCCCATATGGGATCCTGGTGCGTGCAAGGCGAGGACCTTTAACCACTTGCGCCACTGCGCCGGGCCCATCAATACCTGAGTTTTAAGGGTAAAGGATAAACGGAAAAATAAGTGAGTGGTAGGATGATACAGTAGCTTACCTTGCTGGCCAACAACTCCATGATGACTGTTCAAAAAACTGTAAACTTTATACAAGTGTATAAGCGAAAGTGCCACTGTGCATGAGCTAAAGAGAAACTTGAGGGAGGTTGAGGGAATCCTTGAGACACACTATGTTTACATCTAATACAGTGAGCTTTTAGACTCTGCTTTTTTTTTTATTATTAATCCAGTTCATTTCCCATAGTATAGCCGATATCCTTAATAAAAGAAGACCTGACTCCACTATTTCAAAATCTCATTTCTTTTGTTCAAAAAGTTTCATGGGTCTAGTGTGATAGCCTAGTGACTAAATCCTTGCCTTGCACACCAGAGTCCCATATAGATGCCGGCTTGTATCCCAGCTGCTCCACTTGCTTGTAGCCTGATAAAGTAGTAGGGGACGGCACAAGGCCTTGAGACTCTGCATACACATGGGAGACCCAGAAGAAACTCCTGGATCCTGACTTGAGATTGGCTTAACTCTGGCTATTGCGGTCACTTGGGGAGTTAACCAGCAATTGAAAGAGGTTTCTCTCTATATATCTGATTTTCCAATAAAAAAAGAAATAAAATAAATTTTCTAAAATATTTTTCACTTTTCTGGCCCTACTTCCCCCTCTCAAATCTACCCCCATTCCCGCAGTGAGATAGATAGATAAAAATACATAGATGGTAAAGTGACACAGTAAAAGAGAGCAAGCTTCCATCAGCTGCTTCACTCCCCCAGAATACCTGCAGTAGCCGTGCCTGAACCAGGCTCAAGCCAGAAGCCAGGAACTCCACCTAAAACTCCTACATAGTTGACAGGAGCCCAAAGTACTTGGGCCATCACCTGCTTCTTCCCAGGAGCATTACTAGAAGGCTGCGTTAGAAGCAGAGGCCACTGATTCCATTCATGGGGGTTCCATTCTCCCGACGTAAACTCCTCCCCATAGTCCTCTTGTAATACCATTGCCTTTGAGGGTAGGAGTTAAAATCTCAAAATAGAACTGTTGACTGGAGAGCTGAACACAAACACTCAGACCATAGCCATCTCTTCTAGGATTATAATACAAGATGTTAGCCAAGGCTGTAGATACTGAAAGTTATAACTACAGTGCTTGGGAAACCGTTACTCTTTTTTTTCCACTTACATTTGAGTAAGAGAGAAAACAAATGAGCGAGCACACTCCCATCCACTGATTCACTCTCCTGATGTTGATGGTGACCAGGGCTGGTTTAGTCAAAGCTGGAAACTAGGAATGTAGACCAAGTCTCCTAGCTGGATGGTGGGAACCCAATCACTGTCTTCCAGCATCTGCCTTAGGAAACTTGTCAAGTATCTGGGCCATCTGAACACAGATAAACTGAGAGGAGGCTCAGATGTCTTTTTTTTTTAAGTACTTATTTATTTTTATTGGAAAGGTAGATTTACAGAGAGGAGATGCAGAGAGAAAGATCTTCTGTCCACTGGCTCAACTCCTCAAGCAGCTGCAAAGGCCAGAGCTGAGCTGATCTGAGACCAGGAGCTTCTTCCAGGTCTCCTACAAGGATGCAGGGTTCCAAGGTTTTAGGTTGTCCTCAACTGCTTTCGCAGGCCACATGCAGGGAGCTGGATGGTAAGTGGAACAGCCAGGAAACAAACCTATGCCCATATGGGATCCTCGGTGTGCAAGGCAAAGATTTAGCCACTAGGCTACTCTGCCAGGCTTAACACAGATGTCTTAACCGCTAGACTGAATGCCTCCTCGAAAAGATTGATTTGTGAGGTTCTCCTCCCCACATGCATGATTGGCCCAGGTATTGGTCGAGGCTTCAGTGCCTCTCCATTTTACCTTCTCTAGAGGGATGCTGGAGTGTCCTTACATCATAGGGGCTGTCTTCCCCAGAGAAGATGGATTAGATGATTCAGGAGAGAGTGGAGAGTTTTTGTTTTTTTTGTTTTTGCTTGAAAAGTTACAGGCAGGGGAAGAGAGAGATATCTTCCATATGCAGCTTGTCTTCCTCAACAGCTAGCTACAAAAGCCAGGTTTTGGCCAGGCCAAAGCCAAGGACCTGGAACTCTGTCCAGGTCTGCACATGGATATAAGGGTCTTCCCACATGCATTAGCAGAGAACTGGGCTGGAAATGGAACATCTGAGGTTTTGGACCAGTGCCCAAATGGGACGCGAAAGTAGAAGGCAGCAGCTTAACCCTATGTGCCATATGCTGGCCCTTATTCCTTTTTACTACACCATTTTCAATTTGGATTTCTCTTACCGCGATAAAGCTTCCTTCTTACCAGCACAATCCCCATCTCATCACCAGCACCAGTGGCCCCCTACCCTTTTGCACAGTACTCTGTCCTTTCTCCTAACATAGCAATGCCTGTTTATTTCCTGGCTTCCTCTTACCATGGGGTCCCATGTTTTCCTGTGAGTAATGATCACGTCTTTTTTTGTTCATTGTTTTATCCTCACTGCTTAGCACAGTCCCTGGCATCATTTTACAAATTATTAACACTGGGCCCGGCGCGGTGGCGAAGTGGTTAAGGTCCTCGCCTTGCACGCCCAGGATCCCATATGGGCGCCGGTTCTATCCTGGCAGCCCCGCTTCCCTTCCAGCTCCCTGCCTGTGGCCTGGGAAAGCAGTCGATTACAGCCCAAAGCTTTGGGACCCTGTACCCGTGTGGGAGACCCGGAAGAGGCTCCTGGCTTCAGATCGGCATAGCATTGGCCGTTGTGCTCACTTGGGGAGTGAATCATCAGACGGAAGATTTTCCTCTCTGTCTCTCCTCTCTGTATATCCGCCTTTCCAATAAAAAAATAATAAAAATAAATCTTTAAAAAAACCAAATTATTAATACTTTTTAAAAGATTTATTTTTATTACAAAGTCAGATATACAGAGAGGAGGAGAGATGGAGAGAAATATCTTCATCTGATGATTCACTCCCCGAGTGAGCACAAAGGCTGGGAGCTGAACCGATGCGGAGCTAGGAGCCGAGAACCTCCTCCAGGTCTCCCACGCAGGTGCAGGATCTCAAAGCATCGGACCATCCTCGACTGCTTTCCCAGGCCACAAGCAGGGAGCTGGATGGAAAGTGGAGCCACCGGGATAAGAACTGGCGCCTATATGGGATCCCAGTGCAGTTAAGGTGAGGACTATAGCTGCTAGGCCACTGCGCTGGGCCCCAAATAATTAATCATTGCTGGAAAGATGAAGGTAGGAATGGTGACTGGTTAGGTGAATGATGAACCACAGATGCTTGTCTTCTAGTAGTCTCCAGATTCCCAGAGAACAGTGATCTGGTCTTTAAAAATAAGGGCCTGAATAAATAACTCCTTTCCTTTGTCTCTGTCCTTTGAAATGAAGTAGAGATTTTAAATGAGTCAACCAGTGATGATGAATCTGATTATTTACAGAAATGTACTTTTTGATCCTTACTGTCAAATAGTGCTGACATTTCCCCAAAAGTCAACATTGTAATAAGATGTTAGATGATTTGTATTTGTAATGAGAGGGCTTGATAACCCTTGCAGTGTGTATGCAGACGGGAGCAAGTACCTTATATATTGAAGGTGTTTCATTAATGGCTAGTGAATAAATTCAGCATATTGATAAGCACTTTTACTGAGGAACTATGGTGAGGTTTTAGATTATTAGAGAAGGAAATAGTTTTCTTATATCTTGATTTTATTAACCCAAGGAATTGTGTTGTTTTTGTTTCTAGATATGATACTTAGGAAATTGACCTGCTGTTGTGGTTTAATTGTTTTTAAGATAATTCCCTTTACCTGCTCTGTTAGCAGAAATGTAAAATGGTAGGATTTAGGGACTGTGCTGTGATGTGGTAGTTTAAGCCGCTGCCTGCAACTCTGGCATCCCATTATAGGCGCCAGTTAGCCCCCTGCTGTGTGGCTCAAGTGTTTGGGCCCCTGTTCAGAAGAAGAGGCTTTTGGCTTCTAACTTCTGCCTGGCTTAGCCCCGGCCATTGTGGCCATTTGGAAGTGAGTTAGGAGACAGATGGAGGCTCTCTTTCTGCCCATCCCACCCAGTATCTCTACCTTTCAAGTAAGTAAGATAAATTTTACAAAGAAAGAATAGAAGGAAGGAAAGCAGGAAGAAAAGCTAACAGATGAAAGACTAATGAACAATGTTTTCCCGTGACATTTCTGATTGCCACTTTTTTTCTGGCTGGCACTTCTTTCTGACTGTCAAACGGGGTACACTCTTTTGAATCTCTGAATCTTAGTTTTATTTAAAGTATGTAAAATGAAGGTGAAACGGACTGCTTTTGAAGATGTATCATTCAGACTCAGATATTTTGTTTAAAGTCCCTAGCATGTATTCTTTGGCACATAGTAGATGCTCAACCAAAATTGGGTAATTATTTTCTGCATGACTTGCCTAACTTGAAAAGGTGTTTTGTTGTGTCCCTGGTAGTGTCACATTGCTTCAGGGCCCAGGGACCCATCTATTCTGATAGAGACGTAGTTCTCTAGTCTGCCCTCTTCCCTACGTTTACGTCTCTGCTAACCAGTAACAGGATTGGAGTTGTGCTTTTCCTGTGTTTATTTTCCTTCTCGTCCTCTTTGAACTGTGTTTCCCTCTCCTTCCCTTTGGTGATGGTTGATATTTTTACATTCCTGCATTTTCCCTCGTGCTGGTACACCTCACTCTGCATTTGCAAAAACTCCCAAGTAGGTTTAGCCAGTTTGGGCTGTACTATGTGCCCTACCAGGATGTTGTTGTTTGGATGATGTGTTGTCATTTTTGTCCGTATGATTTGCAGAGAGAGATGTCTGGGAAAAATGTGCTGGACCCCACAAAATAGACTATCTAGGGTATCCAAATCTTGAGTTGAGTGGCCTGTTAAAACAGGCCTGTGTCAAAAGTGATGAATAGTTTTTGTGGATTTTGAGCATCTTGCCAATCGATCAGCTCCTGTTTAATGAGAAAGAGGCACTGTAAGAGGAGCAGAAACCCAGCTGCCTGTTCAGAGCCACCTGCCTTTTCTCTTTACTTCATTTTCTTGCTAATGAAGGAACCAATTGGTTTAGAGCGATCAATGCTGACCTATTAGGATCAGACATTGTTTTGGCATTGCCAAGGCAATTAAATTCAGCAGGGTGAGGATTAGAGAGAGAAAGGCCCTGAATAAAAAGAAGAAACAGCAACTTTTTATTCAGAAGCAACCACTCTGGTGTTAGAGGTATAAAAAGGATTAGGTGAAAAAGAATTAATCATTAGAGCATTTTCTTTCTTGGTAAAATAATCAGCAGACTTGTTGGCCTTAGTTCTTAGAATGAGGGAAATAGGAAGCTCTGCTTTGCAGATCTGACTCAAGGTATATGCTTTTACTATTGACCTCTTTCCTGTTTAAAGCTATGATTCATTCAGAAAGCTATGTCATGCACTCAGTATTGTGACTTATATGTGTTAGTAAAGCAGCTGTGAGTTAAATAGTCTGGCCCTCAAGACTACTTTCAACTGCTAACAGATGATATGATTCAGAAATTGTTAATCAGTCTATCACTGAGACTTGCTAAAGAGCATGGTTTGTAAAAACCCTTGGGAGAAGGCTTAATGAGCTAATCTTTTTGTCACAAACTCCATAATTCCTGCACCCCCGGCATGGCGCCTTCCCCTTAGATACTTAGTAAATATTTGAGTAAAATGACTTACTGAATGGGTAGGAGGTTAGGTTATTAAACATGGGTAGGATATAGGAAGCAAGCGCTTAGCCTACCTGTTAAGGCTCTTACATCTCACATTGGAGTACCCAAGATCAGTTCTTGGCTCCAGGTTCTTGCTGATGCAGACCTCTGGAGGGAGCAGTAATGGCTCAAATAATTGGGTTCCCACCATTCCTCAGGGAAGTATGGATTACATTCCCATCTGCCTATGTCAGCCTCGCTTATCCCCAACAATTGCTGGTTTTGAGGACTGAACTAGTGCATGGGAATACTGTTTTGCTCCTTTTTTCTGCTCCCTGCATTTCCCCGCTCCCCTCCATCAGATAATTGTTTTTAAAAAGATTAGGATTTGCAGACTTGATATGCTAGTTAGGGCACATAGGACAAACGTGTGTGTGTGTGTGTGTGTGTGTGTGTGTGTGTGTGTGTGTGTGTGTGTGTGTGTGTGTGTGTGTGTGTGTGTGTGTGTGTGTGTGTGTGTGTGTGTGTGTGTGAAGTAGGACTGACAGAATGAATTACCAGAGCACAGGTCCTGTCTAAAGTAGAAGATATGTGCTGATGACACAAGAACTCTTAAGGCATTATTCCTTCACAATTTCCCAAAGTAATTTGATAAGTAAATTTGTTGACTCTCACTGTTATTCCATAATATATTAAAAAATCAGTTCTTTAAATTGCTTATATTTTCCTATATTAAAACCTTGTGTGCACTTTTTGTGTTTATTTATACTAAAGTAGGGCCGTCACAAAGGTGACCTCAGAGTGGTCACTTAAGGTTAGCTTTCATGAACCACATACGATAGGCCAAGAAAGCTAGTGCAACATCTTTGCGGCTTGCTTTTTGTAGGAAGAGTAGAGTGGTGTGTCAGTTTAAGCAGCAGGCAGTGCAGCTGATGTTGCACAGACTCCCAGAGTTGTATAGTGTGCTTGACTGAAGGTATTTTGTCTTGACATCTATGTCTGGCAGATCTTTGTTTCCCATGATTTTTGTCTTTAATTTATGTCACCAGTGGGTGTTCCTTTTCTCTTGTCCACCAAAACTTAAGTATCTTAAACAAACACTATGGTGGTTTTCTCACACAGCTCTTTAGGGTTTTTCTTGAATAACTGTGCCTGCAGTTGCTGGAGAACTTTACACAAACGTTCTCACAACTTTTTGATTGTTCATTTTTCATATTTGCATGTGCAGTTATCAACATCAGTCATTTGGGAAATGCAAATCAAAAACTACAGTGAGGTACCACTTCATATCCTTAGGACAAACTGAATTCTTAAAAAAAATCTAATAATAAGTGTTGGTAAGGATAAGGAAAAATTACAACTCTGTTACACTAATGGTGGGAATGTAAAATGATGTAACTACTTTGGAAGCAGTTTTACATTTCCTCCAAAAATTAAATATAGTTGCCATCTAAACCAGAAGTTTCACTTGTAAGTCTATACTCAAGTGAAATGAAAACAAATGTCTATCTGAAGCCTTAAATGTGAGTGTTCATAGCAGCATTATTTATAATAACCCAAACACACCAAATGTTAATCCGCTGATGGATAAGCAAAATATATACCCACATAATGGACTATGATCCAACCATACAAATGAAGTACTGATGCATACTTTGGCATGGGTAGAGCTTGAGAGCATATGGCAGGTAAAGGAAGTCAGGAACAAAGTGCACACATTATATGATCCTATTTACATGAAATATGCAGAATAGGTAAGTTTATAGAGACAGAAAGGAGCTTAATGCTGGGTGGAAATAGGAAGAAATAACTAAAGGATACAGGGTTACTTTCTGGTCGACACGTATGTTCTAAAATTATGGCTGTGGTGGTTCAAATCTGTGAATATACTGTAAAGCACTGAGTTGTATGCTGTAGCTAAATAAAGTTTGTATTATGTGGATTATAGCTTCACACTTGATCTTAGCCAAAAGGTCAAGAAGCAATATAAATTATAAATTACTAAAGTTATTATAAAAAGGAGTTTAGGCAGGAGTTCCCAGATATATTTATTAATTTATAAGTTCTGTATATGTGTTTCTGTGCTGCTATAAACATTCTAAAGTATAGCAGTTATTTAAAAGAAATACAAGAAAAATACTAGTGATAGAACTTCTGGTACTTTCTTCTTGTAACTAAAAAATCAGATTCAGTTCCTGAAGTGTATGCACTCTACTTTCAAAACCTGACCATAAGGTACAGTAATGTATGTGAGACAAACCCATGTTAGAAGGCTAGCTGTGGCACGTCAAAAGAGCCTGATAGAATTTTACTGTGAAACAGTCTGGAAATGTCTGCATCTCAAGCAGAATGAAAGCCGTCTGTGTTCTCATAGCGCAGCACACTGAGATATGTGACAGCATCAGCAGTCACTTCACTGTACCCTCAGAAAGAGGTTTGAGTGGCATGTGATGACAATATGATGGACCTATAACCTCAAATTTCATAATTACTACTAGAATATATTCAGTACATAACTGGACTTGACACACACACACACACACAGAAGGAGAGAGAAGAAAAAAAGTCCTGTTTGCAGCTGTATGACATAAGGCTGTATTTTTATTAAGAGCTTTGACTGACAATAAAAATCATAAATCACCAAAATGAAACGAAGCAGCAGAAGCCAGAGAGCAAATAAAACCTGTACAATGTTCTGTACTGGTAAGGTTGAACATTCATTACCTGAGATTTTTAACAATTATAGATGAATTTAAGACAGCTAATTTTTCACTCAGTTTTTTCCATATGAGTTAATTTTCCTGACCTTTGTGCCATTTCTTCATTCTGTTAACTGCCAATAACCAATTGAGATATTTGTGCATTTTGAAGAATTTGGGGAAGATAGTGAATGGGATTTTGCATGAAATCAGTAAGTGCATATACCTGTGATATCCAGCTGGTGCTTCTTTTCGTGTTTATTGATGATGGGATTCATGTTGGAAGGATTAAAAGAGCACTCAGATTTCCTGGTTCTGTTTGAAATGTACAAAGAATATGGCATTGTGTTTGCTTGGGTTTCAGTGCAGTAAGCTATCATTAAGACTTTATGGACTGTCAAGCCATGAAACAGACCATGTTTTGAGCATATTTCCCTGGTAGGCAAAGATGCAGGTTTTATGTATTGAGTTAAAGGAAATGCCTCAGCCAGAGTAAGTAGAAAGAAATTTGGTTGTAGATATGTATCTTTAAAATATGGTGAAAATTAATTTAAAAGATTATTATATCTTCACCCACATTAATTAATCTGTATACTATAAATTATGACAGATTTCCTGCTAGTTAAAGACAATTAAAAGATCAAGTTCAGAATCTGGTACATTATCTAGTCCTAAAAATAAATTATTATTATATTATTGTCATCTCACCACTTTGTTTAAAAATCTCTTAGTGGAAAAAAAAGCCTGCGGTCTAACGCAACTCAGATTCCTTTCTTGAGACAGGGTAAGACAATGCATCATAAAACACAATTTATTGACCCTTTTAAAAATGTAGCTTTTATGATGACATTTTAATATTTCAGAAGTCATGAAGATTTAACTTTTAACTTCCAATTTAGATGATCCTCAGGTTTTTGCCATTAGTATTTATTAGAAATAGAGTCATTTCAAGGTTAAAGTTTAGAAATAGATATTTTTATACATGTACAAGAACACTTTCAGTCAAGGGATTGATAGATACTGCAGAGTTGAGCACACTTCATTTGAAGGGAATTATATCAAATTTGTAAACACACTAAATCCATCTGCTGTGTCACCTTTCAGTCAGTAATGAACTGCAGCAGGAAAGCATAGCAGTAGGACAAGCTGTTGCACCACAGGCGGAAACCTCACAGATAGCGCTGGAGCCCAGGGCACCTTTGTTTCTGCTCAGCAGCAGGAGACACAAGCCGTGAAACAAAATCTTAGCGACATTCTAAGTGGACTGTAATCCGAACAGCTAATACAGGTGCTGGGCTGTAGCATCTTCCTTTCCCTTTTTAAAACACAAAACAATCTTTTCATGCTGGAGAGCTGATGTTGTTGCCATTGTGTAAGTTGAAATAGGGATGGTGGCTCTACTTATCAATAACATGGCCTGACTCCAACCAATTAAACTGGGCACCTCAAAGCTGTTTGACTAAGCAGGCTTTTTGTCTGGGGCTGTTACAGTGGAAGCATTTTCTTGGCACAAAGTGCACATCTGAACACTTAAATCCAGATATGCTAACAGATGTCTCTTGAGCAAAAGCATCATAAAACCAGATTTCACTTGAGTGAGGAAAATATTTTTGCCATCACTTTTTATTTTTCACTTGGAGATTACATTTCACTTTAGATGACAGCTCTATGGACTGTGATTAGAAAGGGTATCTGAGAAGGTGGAATTGGTACATCCTATCAGTGTGAGGTGAGCGCATGCATTTCAAATGAAAGTGATGCTCCCTCATCCTCAGAAAGTGGCATGCTAATGAAATGTGCCATTATTTTCCTGTCTTGGTTTTCAGGCCTCTTTCCCACACATTTTTTGACACACTATGAATTTGCTCTTTTCCTTTATGATTCTACATGAATGTGTTTGGCATCTGGGCAAGTTCTTTCCCCAAGAATTTAGTGGAGTAGCGTATCTATTGGCTGATTTCTCTTCTGGCACAGATGGAATAAAATGAATGATATGCTCTTAAAAGGT
Organism: Ochotona curzoniae; assembly: GCF_017591425.1. Lineage (NCBI taxonomy): Eukaryota > Metazoa > Chordata > Mammalia > Lagomorpha > Ochotonidae > Ochotona > Ochotona curzoniae. The sequence goes on along the minus strand of NW_024466004.1, from coordinate 4,210,303 downwards.
TTCTCCCAAATCTCTATGTTTTCCTGTGGCCGTTACTCACAATCTCTGTTACAATGACCAGCTGCTGAATAATACATATTAGATACATGACCCCTTTTTATGTTTTTGTCTTATAATGCTTGATTTAACTAGGTCTCTCCATATAACAAATAAATATGTACAGATTTTATTCAGAAACATGATAGTTGAAAAACAAACATGATTTTATCACTGTGAAATTCCTAGGAAAGTGAATTTTCAAGAGTAAAGTCTTAAATCCTTGTTCAAACTAGCTACAAGTGTCTTTTCTTACTCGTAGCATAGGAAGGCCCTTTCATGGTGCCTCCGATACAGCCACCCCTTGTGGCCCATAGGGAATTGGTTTCTGGACCCTCCTGAGATACCAAAACCCACAGATGCTTAAAATCTCTGATATAAATTGACATAGCATTTACACATGTCCTTTTCTTGTACATCTTAGGCTATTAGAATATCTAATACAATGTAATTACTGTAGTGGTTTTTGCACTGGGTTGTTTAGGGAACAACCATTTCAATTCAGTTTGTATTCTCAGTACTGTTACAGGTTCTTCCCCATCATCTGTGATGTAGCACCCACAGACATAGAGTGTGTGCTACATACCTTTTTTTTCGTTGTGAGAAGTTGTGACCCACATAATACCAGCATAGGGGGGCATTTTGAGGAACATGCATAAGTGAGAAAATGTACCCCAAATATCAGTTTAGTTTTATTGTATTTATGCTTATTGAAACTTAAAAATTCCATCTATAACGTAGAAACTCGACTTCTCAGCACTGTTACCTGATAAATTGATCCTGTGAGAGGTATTTTGCGCATTTGTGATAATGAACATTTTATCAGCTAAGGAGAAGCAACTCATTTCTCTAATCCTATGTTCTTTTCTTTGTTCTTTTTAATGCTTATTCTATTGAAATAAAGATAAGTTATTTGTGTTGTTATGTTATTTTGAAGTTTGTCTTCTTATGAAATTTAAGAGTGGCACAGTTGACCTCCTACCTTAATTTTATGCTCCCATGAGATCCAGATTCCTTAAATAGTAATGTATCTTGAACTTGTAGCTAAATGGAATAAACAAATTAAAACTAAAAATAGTTTGTTTAAAATTACAAATAGTAGTTTATCAAATAAATATCATAAAGATCAGAATTATAGTATTTTCTAGTTTCTAACAATCCTTGTTTTAAATTTCCTAGATTGATCCAAAAGTACTGTGTTCTTTCTGAATATAGCTAGTAAATCTGTGTCTTAATGTTTATGTTTTTCCTGCCTCTCCGTTCATCTAAGCACTCTACTTTCAGTAATTGACTCTGCACATAAAATGAATAATTTTCATTGAATCATTATTGTGACAAAAATGTCACTCAGAATTCAAACTTTCGATGACTGGGTTTTACTATCAAAAGTACAGGAGAAGGAGTTTTTAAAAAGAAGAAAATCACAAGGAGGTTTTTATATGAAGTTACATATAGACTTAGTTCTATATGAAACTGAACAAATATTATGAATCCAAATGATATGCCTTGCTCATATGCATGTAGTTTGTCATGCAAGTTAGTTTGGAGGGGACCTGCTTTCGTCGTGTAATTACTGATAATAGATTCAGGAATGCCAAAGTTGACACTGAAGGCTATCTTGGGCTCCCAACGCCTTCAAAGGCAGAGCTAAAGCACCCAGCAGGCAGCTGTGGTCCAGACCTAACTTGAATATATTCTTATACTGATATTAGTTACATCTTGGGATCTCTGTGTTCATTTTCAGTGCTCAACAGAAACTTGAACATTTAGGTCTGATGTGGAACAAGTGTATTTTTATTTAATGTATTCCATACAAGATGAGATAAAGTTCCCCATAAAACCAGGTGAAGTTTCTTCTGGGAATGTTTTCTTGAACTGACCACCAGTTCAAGCATTGTCTTCTTGTGAATTTTAGAGGGTTCATCAGTGATCACGTGTTTTTCCAGTCTTTTTTGGCTTGGACCCTTTATGGTTCTTTTGTTTTTGTTTTTACCAATTAACACTATAAGGGAATACTTGTTGGGAAGACCTTCTATGTATCTTAGAGTAACATATTCTTTTGATTTGTAAATTGTAACTAATGTAACTTCTATAGGAGCTAAGCAGGCCTTTGTTAGTGGTGAAATACATTTTGCATATCCAAAGGAACAATTTGCCAAAAGCCTGGACTCAGAGGAAAGATAAAAAGGTATTTATATCTGACAGCAATCTTTGTCTCTTTTAATAACATTTTATTGAATTCTTCATAAGGTGAAATCTACTCAGTGACTCTAAAGATACACAAATTAGGCCTAGAGAATCAAGCACATTTACTGTTAGAGAAGAAAAGCAATAAAACGTTATAAAATGCAGTGTGCTTTATTTTTATATAGCCTAATTCACAGGCTCACAAGACACTTTGTAGAAAGAACCGATTGCTTAAAAGGGAAAAGAAACTTTTAAGGTGAGATTTAAAGGCAGATACACTCTAATTTTGCAGGTCTCTTGTAACTGAGTCAGAATCCCTGTGCTGTGTGTGCTACCATTATAAAAGGTAGGCTTCAGATTTTCCCACTGAGTGCTATACCGCCAGCCTGCCAAGATCCAATATTATAGAACTCAGGAGGGATACTGTGTTCCCATGCAGCTCACAAATTGTTCAATACAAAAGGCAGTGTCGCTGCTACAGCCTACTCAGTCATCCCTGGACTTGGACAAAATGTGACGCAAAGTCCATATCCCTATTTGTCTTCTCAGTTTTCAAACCAGGTATTCCTCTGGACCACAAGTTCTTTGCCATTGCACTTTCTGGTTTTATTGCAGTCACTCTGCTATCAATAAAGTGTGGGCACTCATGCTTGAATGTGTACATGAGTTTTTGTTTTGTTTTGATTTGGTTTTCCTACCTTTTGTATACTGGCAAGATTCTGTCTATTTGTGCTGCTATATATCATGAGAATAGCACAGACTGGATAATCTGTAAAGAGCAGAAATTTATTGTCTTTGTTCTTTGGTTGAGAAGACCAAGATGAAGCTGCTGGTAGGTCTGGTTGTCTGAGGAAGGTGGAATCCGAGATGATGCGTTCGTGCTTCATCCTCCTGAATAGCAAGCAAACCGTCGGCACTTGGTGGAAGGCAAAGGGCCAGCCAGCCAAACTGTTTCGGACAGTCTCTCTCTTAAGGACCTTGGTCCCATCCATGAGGGGCAGAGCCTTGGGGACTTAACACATCTTAGAATTATTATGTTACCCTCTAAGTTTTAACAGCTGAGCTTTGGAGAGGGCACATTCAGACCATAGCAGAACTTTAAAAAAATCTCTATCCCTTCATACTTTTTGTGGGAGCATTGTTACTCAGACTTTAAATTTTTTGTCAGGTATACAATGAAGTGAATGTATGTGTATGTGAAGTATAAACAATTAGTAGACACTGGTTACAGGCTGATGTAACATAGTGTCATAAATCAGGTAGCAGAAATAACTCAAGTCTATTTATTATGGGTATGGAGAATGAGAAGCCCGCAGTCTCTGCAGCAGGTGACTTGGTATCTGGTGAGAACCTACTTTTCTGTTTCAGAAGAACATGTTTTTGTCATGCCTTCACTTCCTTTGGCTGCTCTTTTATGAACACCTTAGTTCCATCCTTGAGGGTTCCTTCCTGGCTACCTGGTCTGCTAAGGACTCTGGTCTTGTAATGTCATCCTTTTAGGGGTTAGGATTTCAACATGTGAGCTCAGAGATGTATTAAACATTCAGTGTATAGCAGTGAGTCTTAATGTCAAGCTCTGATGTTGAATATGATTGTCTTTATTTTTGGCTTTCTTTTTAGTAGCTCAATACAATTTTATAATTTTCTCTATGTCTCTACATCATTTGCTAGGTTTAATCCTAGATAGAACATATACATTGCTCTTGTGTTGGGTATCTTTCAGTTCACCATACTCTGCACATTTAAAATGGGTAGAAATGCAGTTGAAGAGAAGGAACAATGATAGTCATTCTTCTCATGTTTGTTTCCTTTCAGTTTTAAAACTATCATCTTAACACTAAAACAAGATATTTGCTTTTAGACTTTGATAGGTTAGCTTTTAGCAAGTTAAGGAAATTGCTTTGTATTCTCGGCTTGCTAAATGATTTTTAAGTTTTTGTATCGTGGTTGTATTTATCAAATGCTGTTCCTGGAAATGTTGAGACGGTCATTTAAAGTTAATGCAGTGAATTACATTATAAGATTTTCTAATATTGAACAGATCTGGCATTCCTGAGATAAACCTAATTTGGTCATAATAAATTACCTATTTGTACATTATTAAATTTGTTTCACTAAAATTTTGCTTAATATTTGGCATTAGTGTTTATGAGGCGGTCAAGTATAATTTGTCATGCTTTCCTTGTCTGATTTTGTTTTCAATTATATCAGCCTCATAAAATGTGTTGAATATTGCCTCTTTCTTTCCCCATGGAAGAATTTGTATAATATTAAAATTATTTATTTCTTGCATATTTTATAGAACTCACCTATAAAATGTTCTGGGTTTTGTGAGAAGATGATAAACTATTGATTAAATACCTTAATGTTTATAGGACCAATCTGATTTTTATTTTTTGAGTTGATACTTGTAAGTCAAGATTTTCTGTATTTAAAATAGATTTTGAATTTATTGACTTTGTTATAATTTATTTGTATTTTCTTTAACATCTATAATTAATGTTCTCTTCCATGCCTAAAATTACTTGTCCTTGTTCTTATATCTGAGCCACCCGCTTGACGTTTGTTGGTTAACTTTCTTGAAGAACAGTCTGTAGCTTTTTAAATTTCTGTATGCTATATCATCATTTTAAAAGATTTATTTTTATATGACAGTATAATAGGGAGAGAGATAGACAGACAGTGCTTCCATCTGTTGATTCACTCCCCCTAAATGCTGGCAACAGCTCAGGCTGAGCCAGGCTGAAGGCAGGAGCTGGTGAAGATGTTTGTATCCTGTAACATAGTAGCTCCTTGGTTCAGTTTTCGATTCTGCCCGAACCCCAATGGTGTTAGCTCAAGTAGTTGGGGCTACACTACCCAGAAAAGAGAAATGGATTCAGTTCCTGGCTCCTGGATTCATCCCCAACACAGCCCTGCCCTGACTGCATTCTCTCTTGTCTTAAGATTCTCTTCTTTTTTCTCTCTCTCTCTTTCTCCTCACCTACTTACACACTCCCTTCCTCCTTCTGTGTCTGTCACTGAAATTAATGTTTCACAAAATGTGCCTTAAAAAGCACCATTACGCGGTTTCATCGCAGGAACTTCCATACGAAGTCTCCCCCTGCTAGTTGCAAATATTCTGACTTTTAGTCCAGTTGATGTATAACTTAGAGAAAGTAGGTAAATCTGCCACTGGGAGGAGATTTTTCAGTTTATTGTACTTTGTCACTTTATGCTTCATTTATCTTGAAATTAGGTTGCAATGCACTTAGAATTATGTATTTCTGATAAAATGGACTTTTCAGTAAATAGTTGCCTTCTTTGCTGAATAATGTGTTTTACTTTAATGTCTATTTTTTTAATTATTTATTTTTACTTGAAAGTCAGTTACAAAGGTGAGGCAGTGGGAAGGAAGAGATCTTCCATCTGCTGGTTCATTCCCAAAAGGCTATAACAGCCAGAACTTGCCAATCCATAGCTGGGAGCCAAGAACTTCTTCTATGTCTCCCATCTGGTCCCAGAGGCCCAAAGCCTTGGGCCATCCTCCACTACTTTCCTAGGCCATTAACAGGGAGCTGGATTGGAAGTCTACACTTTAACATCAATTTTTAAATATTATTTTAACATTTACCTGTGGGTATTATGCCTCTTTCTCTGTTTACTTCAGATTTCTTTTGTTCTTAAAATTTTCATAAACACATACCATGAGGTTTTAATTGTAGAATTTAATCCATATATAATGACTGGTTCATAATGCATTTGATCCATTTCTGCTATACTGTTTCTGTTTTTGTGATTTTTAAAAATTATTTTCTTTTTAGTCTTACACTTTTATACTGTTGTTTTGCTTTACTTGTTTTTCGCCTTGCACTATTTTGAGAGTTAACACATCCTATTTTGGTTCTAGTGATTCATTACATTGTGGGAATCTTAACCTGCATTTCTAATCTGCCAGTCTAAAGTTAATCTGTATTTTTACTTCTTTGTACATCCCTCCAGGACCTTAGAATATGCTTATCTCCCATCGCCTACCTGATTTGACCTGTATTCTATTTTTTATGGAATTTAAGTGTATATTGATTTTTAATCCCACAAATGAGGCAATATTATTACTGTCTTATCTAGTCAATGTGCCTTTTGTGTTATTCACAGATATTTCCTGTTCTTGGCTGAGAATTCCTTCTTATATCTCAGACTTTTCCTTCATTCTCGACTCTGTCTTTTAGATCTTCCTACAATAAATTCTTCTATTTTTCTTTGGCTGAAAATGCCTTACTTTGAAGTTTTGAAAGTTTTGTATTTCACCCTTGCTCTAGAAAACATTTTCAACTGGCCCATGTTTATTTTTACTAAAGGCAATAGTTTAAAAAGTCAGATAGCGCTAGTAAGCATGTGTAACAAACAGTGATTCCCACACTTCCCCTTCTTCATCTTACCCGGACTTCGTCTCCAAAGGCAGTGACCTTCCAGTCTGTTAGATTTTTTTCTTCAGGTATTCACACATAGCTGTAATTTGCAATGTGATGCATCATTCCTTCAGTTAATTATAGTTATTTTATGTTAACTTCCTACTGTGGTAGTAGATGAGATTTGGCTCCCTTGTACTGAATCTTCTGTGCTGTTCTTCCCCCTCCTCTGATGTAGCTGTATTATATATTACATATTTGTAGTTAAATAGATTTACAATTGTCGTGCAATTATTAATCATACCTGAGCTTATGCAGTATGTTTCTTTTTAATATTTATCTATTCGAAAGGTTGAGTTTCTCCTCTGTCTCTCATACACAACCACACACACACACACACACACGGTGTAGGGAGAGAGAATCTTTCATACACTGTTTCATTCTCCTGTTAGTTGCAATAGCTAGGGCTGGGCCAGGGCATCCCAGTAGTAGGAATCTGGAATCAGGTGCAGAGATAGGACTTGGCTTAGACACTCAAATATAGGACAAGGGAATTTTAACCACTGTGCTAAATGCCCACCAAAGATGATGCCTTTTTTTTTAAAAAAAAAAAAAGCTTTATTTATTTATTTATTTATTTATTTAATGCAGAGTCAGACATACGGAGAGGAGAGACAGAGGAAGATCTTCCATCCAATGATTCATTCCCCACGTGACCTCAATGGCCAGTGCTGTGCCAATCCAAAGCCAGGAGCCAGGAACATTTTCCAGATCTCCCACACGGGGGCAGGGTCCCAAAGCTTTGGGTAGTCCTCAGCTGCTTTCCCAGGTCACAAGCAGGGAGCTGCATGGGAAGTGGAACAGCCAGGGTTAGGACCGGCGCCCATATGGGATTCCAGCGGGCACATTCAAGGTGAGGATTTTAGCTGCTAGGCCACCGTGCCGGGCCCAATATACCTTTCTCTCTCTTTTTTTGAAAGGACTTATGGAACAGACAGAAAGACAGATGTAGTTCATCTGCTTGTTCACTCTCCAAATGGTCTCTGTAGCTGGGCTGGTCTGAAACCAGGAGCAAAGAGCTTCTTCAGGTATCCCACATAAATTGAGTGACCCAAGGAGTTGGGTCCCATCTTCTTCTGCTTTTCTGGGTACATTATCTGGAAGCTGGATCAGAATTGGAGCAGCCAGGACTTGAATCTGTGCCTGTATGGGATGCCAGCACCACAACTGGAGGCTTTATAAGTGATGCCACAACACCAGTCCAAATATTCCTATATTTTAGGTTGTACCATTCCAGTATGAGCAATTTGTCCCCTAGGACATGATGATCTCCTTCCACCTTGACCCTTCAGAGTCACGTCGATTCTTTCCACATTAGATCTTCTGTTTTCTGTAGACCATGATTTGGAATATCACCCAATTTTGGTAGGAAATATTCTTCAGTATTTTTTTTTTGTTAAATTTAATAGGAGACAAGCTTCCTGAGATTTTGTGTGTCTGAATATGTTATATTCTGGCCCTGCACCTATTTCTCAGTTTGACTACAACTAGAATTCTAAATTGGAAATTTTTTTTATATCAGAGATTTAAAGAAAATTTTCAATTTCTTAAATGTTCTTGAGCAATATGATTTTGACATCAGATGCTTTGCATGTGAGTTGTTTCTCTGTGTATCTCTGTCTCTGATTGTCTTCGTTCTTACTCTAGAATCTTGTCAGATTTTCTAATATTTCAAAATTTCCGTAACGTGCTCATTCTGGTTCCATTTCGACTCTTGTTCTCAGCCCCTAGTAAGGTTTCTAGTACGAACACACATCCCTCCCCAGCCGTGGGCAACAACAAGCTACCTAGGTTGCCTTGTGTCTAGGCAGATGTTTCACTGCTGGGAGAAAAACAGCCAGCCAAGCATTCTAGGCCTGGGTAATGCCAAATTTGTGTTATTTATACCAGTATGCTAGCACAGTTGCTTGTTACTATGTTTTTTATAAATGTTTGAGGAGGAGAACTCTGGGTTGAGACACCCCATCTCAGCTCCCAGGCTGGGGCGAGGGGGGAGAAAGTTGTAGACTGCTCCAGGAAGGGGATCTAGGGAGCAGGACCTATTGGAGTAGGAGTGGCTGACAGTCTGTTTGGCCAGGGAGGAATGACTTCTGGGATCTTCCACAGACCAGACTGCTACACTTGCCAGTAGGCAAAGGAGCTGAAACAGAATGGTTTAGATAGGAGGGAATCAGAGGGCATGTCTGGTTCAGGCCAAGGCATCTCTCCACGTGGGAGACCTGGGCTGGGCTCAATAGCATTTCTAGACACCTGCTGACACACATGAAAGCTGAGGCTGGGTGGCTTATGGCTAGGCCACTATACATGTGGGTGTCAGAGCAGGGGGTTGGTCATGCCAGATTGGGCTGCAGGACCCAGCAGAATGCAAGAGGTCTGGATCTGGGCACAGATTCTGTAGGCGAACTGTGGGCATACCTTATGCAGAGAGCTGTGGATAGTGATGAGGCAAGCCAGGATGAACCACAAAACTCACCTGACAAGAGCTCACTTAACATTAATAGGAGCCAGTGCTGGGAGGCCAGGCTTCAATGCTTGCAGGCTCATGCAAAGGCCAGGACTGAGGGCAGACCCTGACAAGCAGGGACATTTCACCTCCCTGCTTGTGTGTGATAGGGCTGGGAGCAGGCTGGACTGGGACAGGCTGCAGCATCCACTGGCACTCACAAGAGCCAGAACGGCATGTGGACTGCACCAGGCTGGGCTAGGCTGCAACCCCCACCAGCCCGAGCTAAGATTGCCATGTGCCATGCCAGGTTGGGTCAAAGCACTCACCACCATGTACAGACCCAGGGCTAGAAACAGGCCTGGTAGGGGAACTTTGGGGGCTCCCCTGCTGGCCTCCAGCTCCCATGATTAGTGTGAAAGCCAGGGCTGTGGGAAGACCAGGCTAGAAAAGGCTGGGAGTGAGCTGCACTGGTGCTCCTGAAAGCCAGAATCGGTATGAAATAGGCTGACTAGGCTGTGGCACCCAGTGGATCCCATGAGAGCCAGGTTTGGAGGTGGGCCAGGTAAGGGGACTGGTTGTCACCCCGACTAGACCATAGTACCTCTGGTATGCATGAGGACCAGCTCTGTGGCAGGTTGGCTGGGCCAGACTTCAGCATCCATCAGTTTACATAAAATATGCGGCCGGGTCAGAACTGACCAGGCAGCTACATCCACCAGTATGTGTGTTGGGTGGTACAGGTGATGGACTGAACCTGACCCTTTTGTTGACATACGTGAGTCAAGTCTGAGGTCGCCTCAGGCAGGTTTCTTTAGGATCTCCCAAACTATATGGCTGGACTCAAACCCCAGCCACAGGGAAAGTTACAGTATATAGAGAGCATGTGTCAGAACTGGGCCTCCTTAGTTGCTAATGCCTGTGCAGGGGACAGTGTAGCCAGATGCAAATGGGGTCATGACAGCCAACTCATGTAGGCCAGTGGAGGATGTTGAGTACATAGTGAAAGGTTGGGAAGCAGAACAGGTTAGACCACTCTCCTGGCCAAGCTTTGCAGCATGTTCCTGGGTTTGTGGATGCACTTTGTCAGCCAGTAGACCCTGGATGGATTTTCTCAATCCTGGAGTAACGAAATCAACAACTTCTTAGCAGTATCAGAACCACTCAATTAACACCCTCCAAACACTGTTCCCCACATTGGGGTCTCTGAGGTATCATCAAATGACTGTCCTCTATCCCTGGGTCCTCATGTAGTTAGACAGCAGGAGCAGCTGCCTCCCCCTCCTCCCTTATGGGTGCAGAAGGGGGGAAAAAAAAGAAACCTGAAACATTGTCTTACCTCCTTCGATTATACCTGACCCTCTTCACTCTATAGAGCCACATGGGTGTGCATCCCTCTCAACTTTGTAAAAAATATATTAGAAAGAAAATTAAAAATTTTAAAATAAAACACATCCTTCCATGCTATGAATTTTTTCCCTTGTTTTCTCTCTGAAAATTCTATTTGAATATTAACTTTACTGGATCATCCTGTAATTTTATTCTCTATCTTTTTATCTTCTCTTTTTTTCTTGAAAGAGGCAATGATTTATTCCATTTACTGATTCATTCCCTGAATTCTTCAACAGCTGGAGGTAGATAAAGTCAAAACCAGTATGCACAAATTTAGTGTGAATTTCTCACATGGTTGTCAGGAATCGAGTACTAGAGCTATTGCCTTCTGCTTCCAGGGGTGTGTGGGGGCATGTGTTAGTCGGGAGTATACTTGAAAGCAAAACTGGAACTTGAAACCAAGTCCTCTGGTAAGAGATGTGAGTATTCCAAGTAGTGTTTCAATTGCCTTTTTAAAAAAAAAAAAAAAGATTTTATTTTTTATTGGAAAGGCAGATATACAAAGAGGAGAGACAGAGAGGAAGATCTTCCATCCGATGATTCACTCCCCAAGTGAGCGCAACGGCCTATGCTATGCTGGTCCGAAGCTAGGAGCCTCTTCCGGGTCTCCCACGCAGGTGCAGGGTCCCAAGGCTTTGGGCCATCCTCAACTACTTTCCCAGGCCACAGGCAGGGAACTGGAAGGGAAGCGGGGCTGCCGGGATTAGAACTGGCACACATATGGGATCCTGGGCGTGCAAGGCGAGGACTTACTCACAGTGCCATCGCACTGCCCCCCCCCCTTTTTTTTAAGATTTATTTATTTTTAGTGCAAAGGAAGGTTTACTGAGAGAAGGGGCTATGGAGAAAAAGATTTTCCATCTGCTGATTCACTACCCAAGTGGCCGTAGTGGCTGGAGCTGAGCCAATCTGAAGCCAGGAACTAGGAACTTCCCCTGGGTCTCCCATGTGGGTGCAGGGTTCCAAGGCTTTGGGCCATCTTTGACTGCTTTCTCAGACCTCAGGCAGGGAGCGGGATGGGAAGTGGAGCAGCTGGAACACAAACTGGTACCCATATGGGATCATGGATGGTGTGCAAGGTGAGGATTTAGCCAGAGTCATCGTACTGGACCCTTACCTGCTGTCTTTCACCTGATTATTTTGGTGATTTTCTTTTAATCTTTTGACTTACACTTAAGAATTTTTTTTTTTTTACTATTTTTTCTAATTTTGAAGAGCTTATCTTGTTCTTAAGTCACTTATCTTGGGCAGGCCTTGCAGCACAGTTGGTAAAGTCACTGACTGATAAGGCAATGTCCAATATGAGCACCAGTTGATGTTGTGGCTGCTCCACTTCCAACTCAGCTCTCCACCAATGACCTGGAAAAACACAACAGAAAGTCCCAAGGGCTTGGACCCCTGCACCCACCTGGGAGATGAGGAAGAAGCTCCTGGCTCTTGGCTGTGGCCTAGCCCACTTCTTGCTGTTGGGACCATTTGGGGAGTGAACCAGCAGATGGGAAGATGTTGGTGCTTCTGTCTCCTCCCCCTTTCTCTGTAACTAGGACCACTTTCAAAATAAACAAATTAAGTAATTTTAAACAAATGAAAGATTGTTGTTTGAAGACCTTTATAAAATTTCGGCTTTTTTCCATACTTTTATTTTGGATTTTTCTTCAGTTTTGGAGGTTTTCTTTAGGAATCCACTTAAGCAATTCTTGCTTGTTCTCTTAACAGTAGAATTTGAAAAAATGTTTGGAGGAGTATGTCATTGTGGCCTTGAGCCATGCTGCCTGATCAGTTACTAATTAAAAGACTCTTTTCCACTGTCTGATGGATGAACCACCAAGTATCTTCTGGTGACACAAAAGATGGGCTTTCCACTGACATGAAGTCATGAGGGCTCCAGTTTACCCCAAGTTCCAGGTGTATCAACAACTGTTAGGTTTCTGAGATTTTTCAGAATTGCTTAGCTTAACACAGATCAATTCTCATTTGCCTGTACTGCTGAGAATCAACTCTTTCAGGTCTGCAATCCAGTTCCTTCATCCTTTCCTTCTTACTAATTTGGCTTTAATTTTTGAAAAAGTATTCGTTTATTTGAGAAGTGGAGTGACAGAGACTTTTCATCTGCCAATTTACTTCCCAGATGTCCACAATGACCTGGGCCAGACCAGAGCCAGGAGCCAGGAACTCCAACCAGTATTCCCATGTGGGTGGCAGGGTGCCACAAGCTTATGCTGTCCTCCGCTGCTTTCCCAGGCAGATTAGCAGGGAGCTGAATCCGAAGCAGAGAATCTGGGACTCCAGCTCATACTCCTGTATAGGATCTCAGTATCACAGGAAGCAGCTTAACCTGTTGTGCTACAAAACCACTCCCTGGGGCCCGGCACAGTGGTCTAGCAGCTAAAATCCTCACCTTGAACGCGCCTGCCCTGGGATCCCATATTGGTGCCGGTTCTAATCCCGGCAGCTCAGCTTCCCATCCAGCTCCCTGCTTGTGGCCCGGGAAAGCAGTTGAGGAGGGCCCAAAGCCTTGGGACCTTGCCCCCATGTGGGAGATCTGGAAAATGTTCCTGGCTCCTGGCTTTGGATTGGCACAGCACTGGTCATTGCAGCCATTTAGAGAGTAAATCACTGGAGGGAAGATCTTTCTCTCTGTCTTTCCTCCTCTCCGTATATCTGCCTTTCCAATATAAATAAATAAATCTTTTTTTTAAAAAACCACTCCCTGGATTTGATTTTTGAAAAGTATTTTTATTGATATTTGCATTAATTTTTATAGGATTCAACTTTGGGTCAATGGGTGTTTTCATCCTAGCCTTTAAAGTAAATTCCACTATCTTCTATTGTCTCTCTTTAGAAGTCAGGTGTTGTTCTTACAATCTAACAAGCCTCTCTGCATGTTTAATTTATTTTCTCTGGATACTTTCCAGATCTGCTTTGTTTGTTTGGAACAGAAAAGCAGAGCAGGAAAGGAGAAGAAGGGAGAGGGTAAAGAGAGGGAGAGAAGAGAGATGGGGAGATCAATCAATCTTCTGTCCATTGGTTCACTTCCTAAATGCCTCCAACAGCCGGGGCTGAACTAGGCCAAATCAAGGATACCAGCTGGGTCTCCCACATGGGTGGCAAGGAACCAAGTATTTTGACTGTCATCTGCTGCCTCACCTGGCAGGAACTTGAATCAGAAGCAGAGGGGCCAGGCCTCAAACTGGCACTCCAGTATGGAATGTGGGCAGTGACTTAATGCACAATGCACTGAACCAAACGCTCACTGTGCCTCTACCTGTATTTTGGGATTGATGTTCCATATTAATTTTCTTCCTGTGGATTTATATATGGATTCTCTTTTGTTCATCGTGGTTGGAATTTCTTTTTTTTTTTTTTAAAGATTTATTTATTTATTTGGAAGTCAGATATACAGAGAGGAGGAGAGACAGAGAGGAAGATCTTCCGTCCAATGATTCACTCCCCAAGTGAACACAACGGCCGATGCTATGCCGATCTGAAGCCAGGAGCCAGAAACCTCTTCCGGGTCTCCCACACGGGTGCACCGAAGCTTTGGGCCGTGTTTGGAATTTCTTTGGAATTTTTTTTTTTTAAATCTTTGGTATCTTTCAGTAGTTTTGGAAAATGCTTATTTGTTTCCTGGTATTTTTTGTTTGATTGTTGGTTTTCTCATCCTTTATATTTTTTTTTCTAGGTCTTTATTAGGTTATTGGATTTCTTGCAATATTTTTCTTTATAGCTTTAGACCTTCTTTTGTATTTTTCATCTCTGTGTCTCTGTATAGCATTTTGAGCAATTTCTTGGGTTTTATTTTCTGTTTTATTTTTGATGTCTGTTACTCATCCATTAGGTTTCTGTTGAGATTATTTGGCTTTTGTTTCTGTAAGTATTTTGTAGTTTTTCCTTACTTATGCTCTGTTGTTATGCTTTTAATGTCATATTTCTTTAAATATGTTAAATGTATTCAAGTATTATATTTTTTCATCAGTAATCTAGTGTTTGCAACATGTACTTTTCTGATTACAACATTTGTTATTTCTACATTCACTTATTGAGGCTTATTTGCTAGTGTTGCTTTTTTGTAATTAAATTTCTTTGTATGTATGGGAATTATATGAAACCTGAATTATGGAATATTGTGGAAAAAATTTTAAAAATGTGGAAAGGTAAAATTAAAAAGTAACTATTGGGACCACCTCCTGTGATCAGTAGTGAACCAGCAGATAGAGGATGTGTGTGTGTGTGTGTGTGTGTTTGTATTTTTCTATTCTCAAAGTCAGATACCTGCTAATCTCTATTTTAATTTATAATACAGGGTTTTTTTTTATTTGTTTGCTTTAAATTCAACTACTAAAAGCTTTGTCTTTTGGGATTTCGGACTTTGTACAACCATCCTTCCCTTTTTAAACCACAGGGTTTGCCTCCTTCTCTTGTGCATACTTGTGGCCTGTTCAAATTCATGCTGCTACCACAGGGTTCAGCAAGTGACCTAATAACAGAGGGATCATATATCTTTGTTTGCCTGGAAAGTTATGAATTTACTGCAGCTGCTTATTCATACTCAGAAATGTCCTGGTTTGGACAGCATAATATGTGACCACCCTGTTTCAGAGCAAACAACAGCTCTAACACTTATCCCTAGGCAGTGGTTCTTTTTCTAAGTTTTTTGCCTCCAGTTATTTCTGATATTTCACTGCCAACTTAACCATATGTTTAAAATATGTGTGCTCATTTATTTTTTGATGTCTTCATAAGGAGGAATTTCTCTGCACATATAGTCATCTCTGTGGCAGTCCTGCCCTGCATGTTTTAAAAGAGCTCTTCCACGAAGGAATATAAATACTTCTTTTTAAGAAAGTACTTAGTGCATTCCTCCATTGTTAATTATGTAACACTTCATAGATGAAATGTACTGTTTGGAAAATTAACGTTTGGAGGATTGAAAAAGAGAGCAACATCTGATTAACAGTTAGTTAGCCTTCTCAAGCATTGCAACTGAAAATTTCAAGGAGAATCTGAAATTGTTAAAGTTGAGTGTGGAGTAAGAAGTGAATGCATGCCCTGTGTGTATTTTCTTTATGTTATGAACTCAAGAATAAAATACATGGTAGATTGAGGTAACAGAAAACTAAAGGGAAGGTTCAAACTTATTGCTGATGTTTAAACAATGGATTACTTCAGATTCATCTTTTATAACTACATGCTATAGTTGGTTTTTAATATTATAAAAGATATCATAAAAGTAATGTCTGTCCTTTCATTCCTAAATAGAGGAGGATTGTTTCAGACTGTTGTAACTGTCTCCAACAAAAACACCAGTCCCAGTGCTACAGTATCTTCTGTGATGTGCCTGTGTAATATTTCTTCTGAGAACACATTAGGCAACAGTGTACAGTTAAATACGAATCTGTGGCTTCTACAAAGGAGTAAGAAAGCATTCCATAAAGTATTTATTTTCATTTGTCTGTATATCAAAATTGACTGGAAACAAATTCAACCAAAAATTTATATATTTTCTAGACAGAATAAAATAGTGATAGAAGAAATATAGTAGGTTCAGGTAAGTGAACCTGATGAAACGTTGGAGACCTCATCCATCAACTCAAGCAATCGGATGCTTATTGCTGAGCTTTGCTCAAGGTTCTCATCTTTGCTCGAGAGTAGTCTCCAGTGTCAGACTAGGAAGGGGGCAGATGTGCCAGCACGTCAGATAATGTATTTAAAGGGAATTATGACCCACAGTATATTCAGATGGCAGTCATTGTAATTCTAATTATCCAGTTCATTCAGGATACTGGATAGCTTTTTATGATTATAACCACTCCAAGAAGGACAAATATAAGGTAATAAGCGTACAAAGCTGTTGAGTACCCAGAGTACTTAGACTTGGTAAAATGAATGATATCAGAATATATCAGCATGTCTCCAATTTCTTTGTACACAATTGCAATAAAATTTGATGTGCATTACTGGGTGTTAGGAGGTTTCTTAGTGGTTAATGATTTATATAATGATTTCCTTTTTATCAGACGGTTAACACAGCTCTTATTTCTGGGTTTAAAATAATTTTGTTACAACCTTCATTCTGTTTAACTTAAATGTCTGTCTACACACAAGCCTTCATCATTTGAGATGTTTGTTTTCTGTACTAACTACTTAACATGATACTTACATTACATAGATTGTTCTGGCATTTAGGCTAAATTTTTGTTCTCAATTTCTTTCCAATTCTTAGTTTCCACCACAGTCACAAATATGACCATAAAACTCTTCATCCTTGGAATACCCTTTAGTATTATTCATAGAGAACAAGTCCTTATTTAGTCAGCCATTAGCCAAACTGTGTGTCCTTAATTCTTATAATCTTTCTGTTTAAATCATTCCCTCCAAACTTTCTCCACATGCATTGCTTTCCCTCAATTATTTACTTTATATAATAACATCATTTGTGCTTAAAAAACAAACAAACAAACGCACATAGGGATTCTTTCCTTTGTGCCCTCCCATGCTCATTAAACAAGAAGGGATAATTTAGACCTTGCTTTTTGCTTCCAAATCATGGGTATGCTTTCTAATTGTATTGAATAAGATATGGCAGACCTTGCTTTATTTTCCTACTGTAGTCACCTCTGGGGGAAAAAAAAAGGATTGGCTTAAGGTTGATTGCTTTTGAAAAGGTTGAGTAAAGTCCAATTTAAATTTTCAGCTTAGCAATAAACTGACATGCATAACATACAACTTCTGTTATTTTTGAGGTTTTAAAAATTTTTTGATTTTATGTATTTGAAGGGTAGAGAGAGATAGCAGAAGATACACATAACTCTCCCATCCAAGTGGTTCATTCTCTAAATGTTCACAACAGGAGAGGTTGGGCTAGGGTGAATCCAAGGACTAGGAACTCAGTGCTGTTCTCCCACATGGTGGCAGAGACCCAAGCATATCAGGAGGCTGGAATTGGGAGTGGAACAGGGACCTAAACCCAGACTGCATCCCATACTACATCTTCACGCATGTGACATCTCCACAGTTTCTGTTTAAAAGCAATCAACCAAACAAGCTAGTTATCCAGCATGCAGTGTGTTCATATTCCTCCCTGGTAACAAAGCCGTGACTGGATTTTCTCGCTTGCCTTTTCTTTGTCTTCCCTGAAGAAAGCTGTTCAATAATTCATAATTAAATTCCTCTGAGCAAGTTAAGGTCTGATATTATTGCCATAGTTCAAATATCTGATATCCTCTTACACTGTGGTTCACAATGAAAGACAACAATCAAAAAGTCTCCATATCAGTTCTCTGTCTTTGGATGCTTGTCGACTTCCCATCCCTTGTAGTTACTGAATGAAGTGACTAATATTTAGTTCTGCTTGAACTTGCCTAGGGGAGTGGCAGCACCCTCAGGTCACAGACTTTGTGCCTCACATAGAAGCTTCTTAATGTCAAGTCCCTAGTACAAAACTATACATCCCATGAGTGCTCAGTAAATATTTAAAGCTAATACAAAAGCAGGATGCAAGCAATTAAGTTGTCCAAATAACCCTTCCCACACTTTCTGTGGAACGTGATTTTGACCCAGTTTGTGCTTCATTATTGCATTGATTGTTGGTGTTTTACATTCTGAGAAAGAGCTTCTGTGGACCAGTCAGTAGCATTTCTTCCTTTAACTTTTCTGGTACTTATCTAGTCCTGGCACATCTTGCCTCCTGACTGCTCCTTCAATGTGAGTTTCTCTCAGGGGACTTAGAGTTCCATAATCAGAAGGAATAGTGAGAGTGAGTTCCTTGGTTTGCCTGCCTTAAAGACGAGAGCACGTGAAAGACAACTATAAGCCTCTTTTTCCCCTCGAATCTCCAGGGTCATGGCTATCACATCTCGGCTGCTTCCAGAGGCTGCCTGAGGTTTTTTGGACATTGTATTCCAAAGATCACTAAAATGTCGCTGCTGACTGCATCCCTTCCCTTGTCACTGTAGTCAGGGGGGCAAAAGCCAGTGACACTTTCTGACACAGTAAGTATATCTGTAGGTCCATCAGTGCTCTCAGGGCCATATGAAAGGTATCGATTTCATGTGAATTTCAATGCAGGGTTAATTCCCTCCATAGGTTTCACATGTGTGTTCATGTGCATGGTAGGGAAGGTGTCTGAATGCATGTAGAATCTTCCCCCCACCCCCCAATAATTTGTTGTAAGTTGAAAACATTTTATTAATTGATTTGTTAATACTGTTGAGTGTGCTAAAAATAAGGGAGACAGTTCTTTTCCTAGGTCAGATACAATAGAGCAAAGTGATATATTTTGCTTTTTAAATAACAATGCTTACGATTATCTAGGAGTTTCTGAGAAATAACACATTTTGCTCTCAGTTAGAGTATACCACCTATGTACTTTCTCCTCTGTATTTAAACAGTTTATACTATTTTAAAAGCTGAAAAGTTTTCTCAAAAAGATTCTGAATATGAAAGCAGGGTTAAATGTTGCTTACCTTGAGATCTCTGTGTTTCTTTTTTCGAAATTGAATTATACAAGCTATTAAACCCGAATTCTAAGCCAACACTAACAAGTTTTGTTTATTTGTTTGTTTTTGGTATTTCCAACACTAGATATAGCAGAAGGCTTCCTGAAGTGCATACTTTATGTTTTCATTAAAAAGAAAACTGTCACAGCCAATTTCTTTCAGGATGTTTTGGATATTTAAGTAATGTAGTACCAGAATGGTGGGGACAGGGAACCACACAGGGATGATTTAATCATAATTTCTTTGTTCAGTGAGCTTAGAATGTATTAATTCTGGTCCAAAGGAGAAAAATAGATCAGTACACATAGTAATCTGTTCCCATACCAATAGGCCGCCTGTGTAGCCTGTCATTATATATAATTGCATGTGCTGCCACCTGAAATAGTTTATCTAATAAGCTTAATCATGAATTTTTCTAAATCCTAGATTATTTTTCAGTGATACCTGGAAAATCACTGAAAACATAAAATAAGTCACATTTTACTCTTTTGATCACTTGTGGCTACCTAGCTTTGTGAGATGAGTAGCCACCAAAGACATGGTCCTTGTCAGATGCGGATCCCAAGGTACTTCTGATCACCACACAGATATCCTGCCGCTCTCCAGCTGTTGAAAGCTGGTGGAAGGACGCACCTCTGTCCTTCCCCATAGAAAAAGAAATGTGCACACAGCACACAGAGTAACCCAGAGGAATGGTGGAGGAAAACGTGGCGATAGAAACTTCAATTTTCACAGAATCTTAGACTTTCGCTATGTATGTTTTATGTCAGAGGAGTTAGAAGGAAGGTCTGTTAGGTGTGTCAGAAGTAGAAATCATTTAACTTTTGAGAAACTTTCTAAAAGAGTCTGGGTGGTGGGTACAGAGAGAAAAAACTAAGGGGTCTGAGCTCCTTCTAGTACCTTCTAACACCAGATCCCTGGGCATGATCCCAATGTTAAAAATACCAAGAACATGTTCCCTAAAGGGGGAAATAAACAGAAAATGCTGACATTGTTCCGCCTGAAAATATGGGGGGAAAGGGTTTTATTCTGTTCTGCTTTATACTTTAGAGTGTTGATCTTGTTTTCCTAAAGGATCTGTGGCTTGATGGAGTTTTGAGCTGCTGCAGCAATATGTTTGATTTTTAGGAAATGGGTTATGTCAGTCCACACCAATCAACTAAAGCCCCAACTCGCAGCTGCAGAAATAGCCTGAGGAAGTGACAAATTAGTGTACCTCATCATACTGTGATTAGGCCGAGCGTCTTTTAATAATGAGTGTGACTGTGCGTGGTGAGAGAATAAACTGACAGTTTTTACAAAGACATGATCTCCCAGGAATTTTGGTGATATTTAAATTTTAATCACTTTAGGTTTGGGGCTCTAAGTGAGATGAAGGTATACCCAACAGTTGAGTTACTCAAGGCCCAGAGATTTTTGTTTGATCACTGACATGTGTGTCTGATGACCCAGTGGGCAGTAAAACTGTGAGTGTGTTGTGTAACTTCCATGGGATCCTGGGGGAGAGGGAACATCCGGTTGTTGTCCTTCTTTTACATTGAGGTGATGTGCTGCTGTTCATCTGTGGAGGAAATCATCTTGTCTGAACAAAGTACAACTCATAACTCTCAGTTTCAGAAAAATTAGAAATAGACATTGGGGTCATAAAAAGCACAAGAATTTAAGAAGGTTTATTTTTTCTCCCATGGTAATTTTAGATCGGATATTGGTATAAACCGCGTGGAGGAATTAAGGAAGAAGACGACCACACTCAACTTAGTAGACTCACTGTGAGAGCAGGCCTTCTTTTGTGAGCCACCCTTGTTTACATTAGTTTCACTGTGCTTCTGTGCAGATTACAGAAAAATGGGGAAGCTGAGAGATTTATGATGTACTGAAGGTGGACAGTAGAGTCTATTGCTTTAGGAAAACACCCAGCTCAGAGCAGCAGCCTGCCCGACATTAATGAATCATGGCGATGGCAGTGACCTTGAGAAGTCATCCATCTCATTCATCCCTTGCCTCTTGCACAGGGCTGTGTCTCGCAAACACCCCTGGGCAGAACAGGCCTGTCTGTTCTGTGCCAGATGAGAGCCTGAGTGGGAGGGCCCCCAGTCTCTCCCAGTCCTCCCAGCTAGTGATCACCTGGTCATCCTGAGTGTCCTAAGCATCCATCACAGTCACAGGGCTGCTTTTATTCATTGCTGCCTGACTGCTGAAACACTTTCAGGGTTTAAATTTCTCTCCATTTGGAGAGAGAGCCAAAGTTAAACTCTGGCAAAATAAAAGGTCTCATCTCTGCACAATACACAGAATGGTAAATGGTCCCAGGCGGGCTGGATCATCTTTCAGTAAACTAATACTGCTGAGAGCCATTAAAGCTGTGGGGGGCTGCCAAGTACTCACATCCTAGACTCATCAACTTGTTTTTTTGCTGACCACTCAGTCAGTCAGCAAGAGCAATGTGATAAGTCCTGGATGATAAACGTGGTTCTGTTGCAGAGACAAAATGGATCACAGCAGAGAAGAAAAAGTGTTTCAGATGAGGAAAATAAATGCCAAGAGCAAGGTCCTTTTAGATGAGAGTGAGTCCTCTCAAATCCAACAGTCTCACTTCTCATGTGGAGACTGAGAGGGGAATTTTGTTTTTTTAATGCCTAGGACCAGGCTGACAGCCTCTGACACCTGCAAGTTGACAAACCGCTCCAGGGAGACCCTTGACTTCATGGCATGTTCAGGGCAGATTTCAGTACTTGCTTAATAGAGTAGAGACATTTGTTGCAATGAAATGCAGATCTGCTGTTAGTGTGAATTTACTGTGCTGCTATAGCATCTTTATTATTTCCTATAAAATACAATCTGATTTAAAAATAACTGGTCCTGTGACACTTACAAGGTTGAATCTGATGGGATGTCCATTGCAGATGAATAGCTCTTTAAATAATTTATGTCTTTTGTCACTTGTGTGTGGATTCTCTTAGACCTCCAGTAATTAGCAATAAGTTCTGGGGTAAACTAGAGAGTGAAAGTACCAGAAAGTCATGTAGGTTAGTGAGTGCTATTGATTCTTTAAAATAATTCTATAGTAACGACCATGGGAAAGAAGCCAATGTTTTTCCAAGTCTGATTAATAGCTGATTTAATTCATAAGCCTTAAAGCCCAAAGCAAAGATTCATTTGTTTCCAATTCTGTTTTATGTTTTTTGGAGCATTGAAGCTTGGATAGTTTATTTAAATGAGGTACATTTATGACTTTTAATAGGATTGCCCTCCCATTTACACAGCAACTAATATATTATTTTCAAGGAGGCAGGTTGAGTGAGTAATACTGGCTATGGAACAAAAGAAAGTGATTATGGATTCCATAGTGAACATCATTTCCCTACTAATGCTGACATAATCAAGTCCCTTATACTGCAAGGAACAGAATTCTGCTCAGACTGGAATTTACAGTCAGGACACAGGGGTTGTTGATAGAACCAGGGAAGGAAACGTAGTCATCAGAGGCCTGAAGAGGGACTGGAAAGTGGTCTTGAGCTGGTGCCATTTTTGCTGTTTTTCCAGAATTTGCATGCACACTGACTTTGCTCCAAGTGAGAATACGTGACCCACTGTAATTTGCTTCATTTGTCTTATTTCCCAGTTCAAGAGAAACCAACCAACCCCAGCTAGAAAGGTAACAGAAATCTAGAAATAGAATCTGCTTGCCCCAGTGTGGGATCAGGTGCACAAAGGGCCATGGCTTAGAAATACAAGGAAACCCAGGACCAGAAGGGCACCAAGAACAGAGCTCCAGTTTTGTATAGGCTATTTCTTATTATTTCTCCTTCCTTCCTCCTTGTTACCTGCCTCTCTCTATGGCTATTATGTTTTTGCATCAGTTGTGTCCCAAGGTGTAGATTAGTAGAAAGGGTGCTGAAGATGCCTCTGGCAGGGGTAATGGCAAAAATGTGCAGACTGAACTGCAGGCCCAAGTAGAAAGTGGAGATGCCATCAAAAGAAGCCAGAACATAGGTGATTTGGGGATATTATTAGGAATTGAGGGCTTTATCTTTTTTTTTTTTTTTTTTTTTTACAATCTTTACATAGTTAATTTGGGTAAAAAGGTTCAAGGGCTACAGGAAAGTGGGTAAGATTATTATTTCTGTATTGTTTCCTTCATATATCTGAGGTAAAGGGGGATATAGAGGGAAAAGCCCCACCCAGTTTCCCACCCACCTCAAGTCCCGCATGTGAGATACTCGCTCAAGTGGTTTCGATAGTTCACCACTTATGAATCACTGCCAATCTCGCCTCTCCAAACACGATGAGGTCGTTGAAAAATCCACTGATTGACATTGTCCATCATAGCGTTTCTATTTGCCCGGTATTTTGTTGCCAACCTATAGCTGAGGTGGTTGATTAACTTGTTCCATCTTCTGTCCTTTCATGGTTAGGGTTCTGAGTCGGCATTTCAATTGGGGAGATCCCCAAAGAAACTTCGTCTGAGGTGTTCCCAGGTCAGATTCTTGTATGCACCAGCAAGAGGGCTTTATCTTGAAGGCAATTTATGTGTTTGTGTTTTTAGAGGAGCTAGATTGTAGATTTTAAACAGACATGGACAGATTTTGTTTTCTTTTTTTAAAGATTTATTTTTATTATTTTTTCATTGGAAAGGCGGATATACAGAGGAGAGACAGAGAGGAAGATCTTCCGTCCAATGATTCACTCCCCAAGTGAGCGCAACGGGCCGATACTATGCCGAACCAAAGCCAGGAGCCTCTTCCGGGTCTCCCACGCAGGTGCAGGGTCCCAAAGCTTTGGGCCATCCTCGACTGCTTTCCTGGGCCACAGGCAGGGAGCTGGAAGGGAAGCGGGGCTGCCGGGATTAGAACCGGCGCCCATATGGGATCCTGGGCGTGCAAGACGAGGCCCTTTAACCACTTGCGCCACCGCTCCGGGCCCAGATTTTGTTTTCTTAAAAACTTCTTTAGGCAGAAGTTTGAAGAGTAGAGTTGGATGAAAGAGGGAAAGAGGGCCCGGCGCAGTGGCGCAGTGGTTAAGGTCCTTGCCTTGCACGCCTGGGATCCCATATGGGCGCCGGTTCTATCCCGGCAGCCCCGCTTCCCTTCCAGCTCCCTGCCTGTGGCCTGGGAAAGCAGTGGAGGACGGCCCAAAGCTTTGGGAACCTGCACCCGCGTGGGAGACCCGGAAGAGGCTCCTAGCTTCGGATCGGCGTAGTATCGGCCATTGTACTCACTTGGGGAGTGAATCATCGGATGGAAGATCTTCCTCTCTGTCTCTCCTCTCTGTATATCCGCCTTTCCAATGAAAAAATAATAAAAATAAATCTTTAAAAAAAAAAAGAGGGAAAGAGTCGAAATAGAAGTATCACTGTTTCAGGACTCTGGTGGGGGATGTTAAAGCCCTGGACTAGGGCAGAATGCTGGAAAGGAGGAACAGGTTTGAGGAACATTAAATAGTAATCATTGCAAGGTCTCAATTATTGATTGGCTGTTAAGTGAGGAGAAGGAAATCAAAGATATACCAAATTTCTACCTGGGAAACTGGGGAGATAGATGCACTGAGTTGGATTCCAAAGCAGGTTGAGTGGAAGATAGTGCAGTCACTTAATTCTGAACTCATTATCCATGGGACATTAGGCCAATATATGTCTAGTAGCCTAAACATCTGGGTCTTAAGTGGAGGTCATTGCTCAAGCTATTAAGTATGATTCTGAGACACTCAAAATGCAGGGTGGGTGAGGAGAATGTATTTACCACAGCTTCTAATCCTGGGACCCTGCATCCTTTATCTCAGAGTGCTTGGTTCAGGCTCTGGCTCCTTCTCTTCTATTGAGCTTCCTGCTAATGCACAGCCTGGGAGACAGCAGGCGGGGCTGGAGTAGTTGGGTCCCTACCAGCCATATGGTGGGTGTTTGGAACAAGAACGAGCAGATCAAAGAGTTTGCTCTCATTCCCTACTCTATGTGCACGCGCTCGTGTGCGCGCACACACACACACACACACACACACACACTGAAGTAAAAATAAATAAGTAAAAATTCAGAAACCTATAATAGCTGGGTTGTTGAAAGAGGAATGAGATGTCTGCAGTGACTCTAGAGGAGCATGGATAGGCTCCAGCAGACCCAAGACATGCTCACATGGTTGTAGCTGAAGGCCAGGAAAGAAGCTTTAGTGTTCATGAAATTCTTACAGAGAACTATGAACTGAAAAGGGGGTTAAGAAGCTCTCATTTAGAGGATGCATTTTTAAAGGGCTGATCTTTTCCTCCAAGTGATGAAAATTGGTTCTTAGGGGCAAAAATCTTAACTCTTGTCAGTGTATAAAGTATAGATGTGAATCTGGTCCATAAGTAGATAACGGTATTTTTTTTAAGATTTATTTGTTTTTATTGGAAAGGCAGATATACAGAGAGGAGAGACAAAGAGGATCTTCTGTCCAATGGTTCACTCCCCAAGTGGCCTTTTTGGCCAAAGCTGAGCCAGAAAAGAGCCAGGAGCTCTTCCGGGTCTCCCACACAGGTGCAGGGTCCCAAAGCTTTGGGCCGTCCTCAACTGCTTTCCCAGGCCACAAGCAGGGAGCTGGATGGGAAGTGAGGGGCACAGGGATTAAAACTGGCACCCATATGGGATCCCAGTGCATGCAAGGCGAGGACCTTAACCACTGCTATCACGCCGGACCCAATAAAGTATTTTTATGGTATTAAAATCTCAAGGTGAAAATTGGTTAAAAAAAAAAAAGCCTGTCTTCAAAGGCTTCTTAGGGAAGAAGAGGGTGCAGAACCTTGATGTGGGCTAAGAGGAGCAGTGACTTCTCTGTTTTACCATCAGTGTCTAAAACCTGAAGACAAAAAAAGAGTCTTTTATCGCTGGCAACATTGTTGCTACACCACAGCTTTTCCTCCTTTCTGTTGCAGCATCACCATCACCACCACACATTTATTCATATGTGTATTGTCAGAAAAGTTTATTAAAATAAGCTGAGTTTACCAAGGGAACAGGGAATAAAGGAAGAATAAGGAATAAAGGGATTTTAAAAATGATATGATACTCTCACAAGATTTCGTAATAACTTATGAGCATCTGGAATGTTTCTAACTAGCACATTTGATAATCAGTGTTGCATTAGTGGGTAAGTGTCTAGGTACTCTGCTTACCAATTGGTAAGGAAAACACCATTTGTAGTCTGGAGTAGTGAGTGTGAAACTTCCAGGAATTACCCACCCTACAGCCTGCACTGTGTCTCCTCTTCTGTAGCTAAGAATTTGCTCCATTATATGCCCATGAGCCCTCAGTGCATGCATGGCTACAGATTTAATTGTTGGGTAACTACAGAACTCAGAGGAATTGACCCTGTCTTGAGGAGCTTTTCCTCTTCCTGCAGAGACAGCCAGTCATGGCAGAGGCAAGACAGTCAGTCAGGCTCAGAGAACCTAGGGCACCGTAAGAGATCCAGAGGTTGCAGGCTGCCACTTCACTGCATCATGTGGTACAGACAGCTCTCATTTTAATTCTTTTCTAAGTTGCTTGCAAAAGATAGGCAAATTATCCAACTTTAACCAATCTTTCCATTATTTTATTTCAGTATAAATTATTGGCCACCCTTAGGGCCAAAGCTGAGAGCAGCAAGTTTTGGGAGAGGATAGCAAGATCAGCAGGTTTTGGGCCACTACAATTCATTAATCTAGAAATTGTTTTTTTCTGCATTAGTGCTCATTCTGAAGTATTCACATTGAGACATACATGTTTTCATAGGGTAAATTTCTGCTTTGTGTACTTCGGGGAAAACAACTCCATGCTTTGAACGTGCATTCATCTGGAAGTCTTATTATTGAAAATGGAGCAATTATTGGCCTCTACAGTTAGAACATTCAGGGCATGCTTTGTGCGCTTGCCCTGACTAGCCAAAGTCTAGATGCGGCAAAATTGCAATAGCAACAATATGGAATGCTAGAAGAAACAGAGCACATCTCATGTGAGGAGAAGATCATTCTTCTTTCCATTCCTAGTGAATGGCTGAAGGCTGAGAGTCTTTTTTCATTCTTCTAAAAAGGCCTCATAAGATAGATCATGTTACGTTTATCATTCTTTTCTACTTTCTTCCATAGGATTTGTCACAATTGTGTACTTGAAACTACTTGAGAGCATTGCGTTGTGTAGTAACTTCCAAAATACTTGATTTTATTTTTTATTCTTTTAATTGGTATATTTTTTATTTTATTTTTTATCTTATGATACAATTCCATAGGCTGTAGGATTTCCTTTATCTCCCTCTCTTATTCCCTTCTTCCCCCCGACACACTGGTTTTCCCCATGTTTTTACAATAGTATAATCCTCCTTCATAAAGAGTCGTAAGTCTATCATTCTGCTATCTAAGTGTATCTTGACATTGCAGGTGCAGACAATGGCAGACTCTATTGTCAGGCTATATTTAACAGTTTCATTGGGAGACCATCCTTGTTTGGAAGTTGAGATGCGTACTGCATTGTATTTTCACATCTGAATATGAGAGTGTCTATTACACATTTACTCTACATTCACTTAAATGAACAGCCATAAAACAAAATCAACAACAGGAATAAAGTTTAAAAATTTATAACACCATTAAGTTAAATAACATGCTCCTGAATGACCAATGCATTAATGAAGAAATGAAAAAGAAAACAAAAAACCTTCTTGGAGAAAATGATGCTACTGTATAACCTATGAGTCACTGAAGAATTTAATAAGAAAAAAGAAACTATTTTGATGAAAATAAAAATAAATAAAAAAAATATATTGGGCCTAGTACAGTAGTTTAGCTGCTAAAATCCTCATCTTGCATGCAGTGGGATCCCATAAGGATGCCAGTTCTCATGCCCGCAGCTCCACTTCCCATCCAGCTCCCTGCTTGTGGCCTGGGAAAGCAGTCAAGGACGGCCCAAAGCCTTGGGACCGTGCACCCACATGGGAGACCTTGAGGACATTCCTGGCTCCTGATTTCATATTGGCGCAGTACCAGCTGTAGTGGTGGTCACTTGGGGAGGGAGTCATCGGACGGAAGGTCTTCCTCTCTGTCTCTCTCAATAAGTAAATAAATAAATAAATAACCATGAGTTGCAGCAAAAACAGTATTAAAAGGGCTTTTGATCTTGTATTTTGGATGAAGATTGTCTATATCAGAGACAACTGCATATGAAAAAAGGATCAGTAATCCTTTATTCTCAGCAGCACAATCTGTGATAGCAAAGACATACAAACATCCTAGATTAAAAGAGGAGTGGATAAAGAACTCCATGGAATACTACTCAGCCATTAAAATGAATTAAATCCTACCATTTGCAATGAAATGGTCCCAACTATAGAGACCATTATGCTCAATCCCAAAAGGTCAAATACTTGATTCTAAATGTATCTACTACTGATCTTAATTCACAAATGCGTACTTATTTTTGGTAAACTGCAAGTCAGGCCCCTTTGTAGTTCTGCTTCGTGATAACATATGCAGTATTTAGGTACTTTGTGTGACAACCTTTGGGGACACCTTTGCTTTTTAGAACCTACTTTTCGTTCAGTTGACTGGCATCTGCACTGCCAGGGAAATGGAGTGGTCCCTTGGTGACTCCAGATGGCTGTCAGAGTTAACCTGTTGGCAGGAAAAGATTATCCTTGGGTTGTGGAGGCTAGAGGAAACTGCAGAGCAGAGCCTGTGGTCATTCTGAGGGACTCCACAGGGTCATGATGGGATCTGGAAAGGGGCTGTTTATTTTGAAAGTTAGAATTGTGACTGTCTTTTTTTTAAACAAATGGAAGTCAAAGTAGATTTTAGGAAGATATTTAAGTTGCAGGTCCTTTATATTTTGATACATCAGCTGTATCTTCCTGAAGATCACAGTCTTTCACTTTTGAAGAGGTAAAGATGACATTTACTCCTCCAAGTCCTGCAGAGCCAGGTACCTTCAGGGAAGATAAACTTGGAGTTCAATGTCGCCTTTTGTTTTTGAGTGGGATGCATCCAGTTAGCGTCTAAACGAAAACTTTAGTCTGATGCCTTTTCTTCTGAACCTGATTTCTGAAAACAAGTGTTGTCTGATCTATGAGCAGTATTTTCCTCCATTTCTTAAATAGAGAAATTGTTTTCCATTAATTAATCTTCAGATTAGTCATTGGGCTACACAGAAATTTTACCTGTGGGGCACTTTGAATGTAAGGGATCCTGTCTTCAGTTTTATATAGCCTTTTATTCTTGCCAGTAGAGATGTCATGATAATAAATGTGTCAGATTTTTCTCATTTAGTTCACTTTCCATAGCTCTTTGCAAATTATTTCCCATGTTCATGGCCAATGAATCACAGACAAATTCAAGTTTGTTTCTCTAGAGAAAGGAAAGCTGTGGTTGTCCAGCCCTTGAAGGTCTGTGCCAGCCAGATAATTATAGTTTATCTTTGTTCTTCTGCTGGGCTCAAAGCATAGCTTTTCAGTGCTAAGTTTGTGAGCTCAGACAAATGAGATTTAAAACCATGGTGATTATGCCTCAGTTTATGCATCTGTAAAATGGGACTATTGATAACATCTACCTCATGTTGTGAGGATTTAGTGAGATAAAACATTATCACTTGCTTACCACAGCACTCACCAATAAATAATCGATAAATGTTAACCATATTTTTGTAACTTGTCATAATATTCATGGTTAAAGATGTTAACCATGTACCTGAAGCTGAAAACACCTTTGAGGATGCAATTACTTGCAGTACTTTGAGATTTCTGCTGCTATCAGAAGATTCCAGTTCTTGGGTCTCATTTTGCAGTAGCTGCTCCATTGCTGGATGGTTTTAAGGACTGTCTGGGGGAAGTCTAAAAGCAGAATCCATCTCCTCTCTGGAGTTACAGGGCCTTGTCTTAGTCCCCAAACTGGTTGGTTTAGGTTCTCTTCCATCTAAGTTAAGTTGCTGCTTTCCATTTTATACTGCCAGAGAAGCTGAAGAAGAGTAAGATAAAAGGATTTGTTTGACTTTTCCTGAGTTTGGTAGCAGAACTAGCCACACAACGCTCTAGAGCGCTTTTTGCAGATGTGGTTTGTTACATGAGGTCCTTCCCTGTAATGCAGTATATGCCATAATAAGTTAGCCGCCAAGGTCAGGGAAAGAAGATGGCAAGTTTCTTGTTTTGTGGACTTGAATTGCTTGAGCGTTAATTCTAAACACTTTTATCATAAATATTTAAAGCAAATAACCAATTCCCACTTAATCATAAAGCACAACGCTTGTTAGTTGAAAGTATTTGCATGGAAAATTACATATCACCTTAATGTTTTTTCTGCCTGTTCTTGTGTCCATATAAAAATAACCAATTGCAGATGCATGATGACATCATCACCAATGAAGCAGAGAAGGAAGCCAGGGAGATGGTTTTTGAGCTGAAGGTCTAAACTGTCCCCTGTCACCTTGGCAGTGCTCTTCTGAACATTTTTAGGAGGAAGTACCTGTCAACTGCAAGATCAAGACCAGTTGACTCTCATTCTTGCAGAATGATCCCCAAATTTAAACAGAGTGTCCTCCAAATGTCCCTTGGCACCAATAAATGTGGTTTTCTTTTTAATGCTACATTAGTTTCTCTAGTTCATCCTGCTCGGCTCCATTGCATTGTCTCTAATGTTGTGTCCAATTTTAAATGACTTGAGTGATGGGTCTTGTCTTTTACCTGGCCAGTGTCATCCCCCTTGTGCTCTGGATTCACAGGCCTCATTCCCTGGTACAGCCACACCGCAGCAGACCTGAGAAAGGGTGGCAGAGCTCACAAGGTTTTAATTGCTGCCTAATAGGCTATAGCAACTGGAACATTTTGTTAAGAGGGCATTTAAAATTAGCATCATTATTCCAGAAGATGCTTTCACACTGCAGTAAAAGTCATGCTGGGAGAGTACCTTATACATAGTCTAATTTTACCATATTCTTAATTATTCTTAATTTCTTCCCATTACTCTTAGGAATATATTCTTCTCAGACCATTTTATATACTTTTTCTACTTCTGATTACATAAATAATTTTCTTTCTTTCCTTTCGACTTTTCCCAAAATACTCTACATAAGCCTAACCCTGTGAATAGAATTGAAGTATAGTTCATGCAGACTTTTCAGAGTTAGGATAACTTTTTTAAAAGTTGGTACTGATGAGTCCTGTGGAAATAGGAAGTATGTACCTTCTTCTTGTAGCAATTTTCGAGGTAGTTTTTATTTAAAATTTTTTTCTTCATTTTCTCCTATTAGATCACTCAGTTCTGTCATTTCTGGGCCACCTTCACCTATTACTGAGACTCTTTTGAGTGAAAACCAGATTTCAATAATTTTTTCTCTAGAGAGAATTTTTATCTCTTACCAGTTTTGATATTTGAGCAACTCTGCCATTGCACCAAGATTATTTAATCCCATTATATTTTAAAGCAATTGTGCAACTGTTGATGGTTGTTGCTTAGAAGCCTTCCTGGTGGTTTTCTATTCTTCTGTACTCATGAACTCCTGCTGCCTCATTCCTACAATTGTATGTTGTGATGTTACCTTACCAGTTCGTGGCTATACTATGAAAAAGATTTTGAAAAAAAGAAATACTGTCCATTCAAGGTATTGGTAACAGCTTTAAGCATCTACTGCCATATTCTGTATAGCACTGGGAAAATAACGTGTCCTTTAAAACATTGTGTATTTGAAAATCAGGATCACAGACATATGTACACACAGAGGAAGACAGAATGAGTGAGAGAGAGAGAATTGGAAAGAGAGAAGGAAATCTTCTCATTTGCTGGTTCACTTCTCAAATGGCAACAATAGCCAAGTCTGAGCCAAACTGAAGCCACGATCCAGCAGTAGCATCCTGGTTTCCCACTTGGGTAGCAGAGCCGCTGCATATTGCTTTACCAGATGCTCTACAAGGAAGCCGGTTGAAAGTAGAGCAGCTGAGTCTTGAAGTGGAATTCTGATAACAGTGTCACCAACAGCAGCTTATCTCTCTGTGTCACATCACCAGCCCCTTGTTCATTGTTCTTTAATTGTACTCTTCTGGACCCAGCATGATAGCCTAGTGGCTAAATCCTCACCTTGAACGCACCAGGATCCCATATGGGTGCCAGTTTGTGTCCAGGCTGCTCCACTTCCCATCCAGTTCCCTGCTTATGGCCTGGGAGAGCAGGATGGCACCCGTGTGGGAGGCTCCTGGCTTCAGATCAGCTCAGCTCTGGCTGTTGCTGCCACTTGGGGAATCTTAATCTTTAAAATTTCCTGTTCCCCTCCAAATGTAGTTCTTATGTTTATCCATATTGATTGACTAGCAAACATTTGAGTGTTTAAGTACAATCTACTGGTCATTGTAGTGTGTGTTTTGAAGAGGAAAATTAACAAGGTGCCTGTATTCAGAAAGACCAAAGTCCAGGAGAGGAGGCTGAAAGGCCCACACTGGATTCTTAGACTGTGTGAGACATACTGCTAGAGAAATTATGTCAGCATTGATGAGGGAGAACTTGGTGCTTCCTGGGATGAATTGGTACTCATCAGAGATTGTATAAGGTATGTGTCATGTGAGTTGGGCCTTCTGGGAGGAAGTAGAGAGAGAGAAGCAATGTTCAGGAATAGAAACAGAAAGTCGAAAACACATGAAGTACTTGAGAGTCAAACATTGGGTTATGATGGAAGTCGTTCATAATGTGTGGAAGTACACAGAAAAAATGGACCATCAGTTAGTAATCAAAAGGAAGTAGTAAGAGCAGTTCATCTTCATTTTTGAAATAGTATTTTTATTTAGTATGACTACGTTTTCTTTTAAGTTGTTATTGAAAAGTCAGATTTACAGAGGGGAGGAGAGACATTGAGGAAGATCTTCCATCTGCTGGTTCACTCCACAAATGGCCACAATGGCTGGAGCTGAGCTGATCCAAAGTCAGAAGCCAGGAGCTTCCTCTAGGTCTCCCACATGGGTGCAGGGTCCCAAGGCTTTGGACCATCCTCCACTGCTTTCTCAGGCCACAAGCAGGAAGTTCGAAGGGAAGTGGAGCAGCTGGGATGTGAATTGGCTCCCTTAGGTATCCCAGCGTACACAAGGTGAGGACTTTAGCCACTAGGCTACTGTGCCAGGCCCTACAGGTGTTTATTATTTATACCAATGGCTCCTGTTCTGAGCCACACATTAGACTCTGCCTCTCCTCATAGTTAAATCACAGTCTAAGGATAGCAGCCACAGTTTTCTAAAGCTCCCCAAGTGAGTGTGCTGCACAAACAGGGTTGAGAACTACTGAGCCAGAGCCCTCAATACGTGAGTAGATTCATGGAGGTGCCCAAGGTGACACTTGTTAAAACCAGAGAGGAGGGACTTACTAGGAGGCCCTATCAGCCTAATCCTCAGCCGCCTAGTGCCAGCATCCCATAGGGATGCCTGCTCAATTCCCAGCTCCCTGTTAATGGCCTAGGAAAGCGCTAGATAATGGCCCAAGTCCTTGAGTCCCTACAACCCATGTGTGAGGGATAGAAGAAGCTCCTGGCTTCCAGCTTTGGCCACCCCAGCTCTGGTCATTGCAGCCATTTAGAGCGTAAACCAGTGGGTGGAAGATCTCTGTCTCTTTCTCTCTCTTTCAAGTAAAAAATAAATACATTTTTTAAAAAGATAGAATTTTATGTACTTTAGTATTTTTTTCCTTTTTTGCCTAGCATAAATTTGCTACTTCTCTAATAAAAATAGGTATCTGATCATTGAGAATTGGGAAACTAAGTGATTAAAACCAAGAAACTGCCATAACCTCTCATTCTCATTTTCGCTCCCTACCAAAGAACCTCTTGAGCCAGTAGTTAAAACACCCTCCCTAAGATACCTTCTCCTAGGAGGAAACTCGGGTGATTTGACTTTTACCATCCTTCACTCCTTCCCATCCTTTTTCATCTCCCCCTCTCCTTGCCCTCCTAGCAAGTGAGTGGTGAAATGACCTAAAGCTTTGAGGTGTGGGGGTGGGAGAGCACAGCAGAGTGTGAGTAATCCACACAGCATCAGCAATCCTTGTGTCTTGGAGTCTTTAGAGTTCAGGTTTTTAAAGTTGTCGAGGGCTGGGCTGTGTTTCTCTAGGCACAAGCTGAGCCATGTCCTCGCTTTCTGGTATGATCATTTCGATGGAGCTTTGTAGACTAGATGGCTGTATTTCTGACAGACTCCAGAAAAGAAGCTGGGAAAGCTCAGAGTGACAGAGTCTCCTTTTCTCCCCAGAGTCAGACACGAAATGGCCTGTTAATGCCCTTGTCTGTTAGACTGCACATGATACAGGCTGGAAAGTGTTTGTGTGGCAGGCACGGCACTGGAAGATAAGGAAGGTGCTGAGCAGAATATGAATGCTGCTGGCTTTGCCCAAATTCTGTAGTGGGAAGAGGCTGTGTATGGGGTAGGCTGGGCAGCTCTCTTGGTTTGCCCGAGACTCAGCGGTGTCCTAGATTGTGAAAACTTCCAGTGCTCAACCCAGGGTATTGCTTGGCATGCTATGTGAGTCACTGAACTTTCCTTAGCTTAGCGAAGGGTTGTAATTGGGTCTAGTTGTTTTTAATTTCTAACTGCTCACACAGTGACCCAGGAAGGCAAACAAAGAACCTGGAAATTTCCTCTGACCTCCCAAGCAAGCAGTAAAATGGAATCGACTCTTGTTGGAAGCCTATCTGTGGCTCCACCTGCATCTTGTTATCCACTTGTCTGACTTAGACCCCTTGGCCACCCTTTTTCTGTGCCTGTGAGCTGTTGCTTTGTTCCCTACCCCCACCCCCCGCCCCCGGCCGTCCTAGTGCTTCTACAGCAAAAACTCCACGTGTCAGAGAGGCTTATAG
This sequence comes from Ochotona curzoniae, assembly GCF_017591425.1. NCBI lineage: Eukaryota > Metazoa > Chordata > Mammalia > Lagomorpha > Ochotonidae > Ochotona > Ochotona curzoniae. Next base: position 4,175,491 of record NW_024466004.1, on the reverse strand, counting down.
TATACTCCAATATACACGTTTTCCTCCCTTGGCGCTGGCTTCCGTGGAGCTGGTTGGATGCAGCTGGCTGGCTGGGGCACAAGGATGTCTCCAGGGCCCCCACAGCTGACTCCCTTGGGCCCCCCACCACAGCTGCTATCTGAAGCGACAGCAGCATAGGCAGGGAGCAGTGTGGATGTGCAGGAAGCACACCAGACAAGCCTGTCTCTGCTCTAGAGGTTCTGAATCAGCCCATCTGCACATGGAGCCTGGTGATTGTGCAGGAGAGAGAGGGAAGGGGCGGAGATGGTGTTTTTCCATAGTTATCAAGATAAACAGAGCAGCCAGTGCTGTCTGTGCAGCTGTTTCAGCATGCGGATGAGCTGAATTATTTTATTTCTACTCAGTGGGAATTAACACATCCCCTCCCCCCAAACTTTCTTTGAGAAAAGAGAGAGACATTATTGCTAACAAAATCACTCAGTGTTTTTGAATCTTCTTGCTGAAGGGTGTTAATTTGTGACATTGTCTGGGCATATCCTTGTTTTGGACATTTCATTAGTGGAAACAAGTCCAGAAAATAAAATAGCAAAGTAATCTGAGGCAGCCATTTGAAAACCTGCTAGAAAGAATGGGACAAGAGGACGAGGGGACAGAGGAACAGCAACAAGGTGAAAATGTTATTTAAGGAAAATAAGAAGTAAAGAGTTATAGCTCTCAGACTAAATTATATCATTGTCCTAACTGCAATTTTAGTGGTTGTACCCTTGTGGCCATAGTTGCTTAGAAGGTCCCATATCTCAACTTGGCAAATCCAGAAAAAAAAAATTCCACCTCAGTATTTGTCTTGGTAATGTGTGTGTACACACACACACACACACACACACACGTGTCTTTAGAGGTTTATGCAGATAGAACACACATTGATTCCTAACTGTCTTCACAAGAAAATGCCACTTGGCTTTGTGGCACAGTGTGTTAGGTTGCTGCTTGGGACACCCATATCCTGTATTGCAGTGCTGATTGAAATCCTGGCTCGTCTTCTTGCAATCCAGCTTCCTGCTAATGCATCCTGAGAAGCAGCAGATGGTGGCTCGCATATTGGAACCTAGGTTAGGTACCTGGATGAAGTGCTGGTCTCCTGGCTTTGGCTTGGCTTGGCCTTGGCTGTTACAGGCATCTGAGGAGTGCACTGGTTATGACAGTTTCCTTTCTCTCTCTCTCTCTCTCTCTCACATAAATGAAAACTTTTTTTTTTTTTAAAGAAAAGATAGCACTCAGAATTTGAAAAAAATAATACAACTCCACAAAAGTGACAGTAAAGGTATTTCTTTAAGGTGTATCAACCCAGAAGTATGAAAAAAGGAGAAAGGATAGGGATGAAGAGTCGAAAACTTGGAAGAGCTGAAGCCACAACAACAACAAGTGCTTGATGATTTAAGATGCTCAAGAAAATGGAATCATAAGGTTTTGGGTCTTCGAAGACTTAGAAAGTTAAGTTTGCATGGATTTCCAGATTTCGCAAAGTTGCTGAGTGTCCAGCCCACTAAAAGAAAACGTGCTTCTAGAGCAGGATATGGGGTGTTTTCTTCTTTTCCTTTTCTTTTTAAGGAAAAGGAAGAGATAAGCCAGATTAGATATAAACTAGGAGTAGGCAGTAAGACAATATTTCCAAAAATTTGAAGAAAAACAATTTCTAACTTAAATTTCTGTACCCAAACTAGTTGAAAGATATGGTTGAAGCCTTAGGATTTTTGTCTTCTGGAAACCATTTCTTAGGAAGCTCTTGACAGATGTGTTCTACGGAATGAAGCAATACACTAAGAAAGAGGAAAGTGTGAGGTATGGGATACAGGCTATTTGGCACAGGATGGAGATGAACGGCACTTCTAAAAGGATGGTGAAGGCTGATTCCAGAATGATGACTTGTATCAGGCTTAGAGCAGCTGGGCAGAAGGTCTAGGAAGATTTTTTCCAAGAAGAAATTGCTAGAGTGCTAGCTGTGTCAGAATGTCTTGAAAGGTGCTTAGTCAGCTAAGAGGAAGACTTGAATGAGGTGAGTTTAGTATTGAATGAACATAGACAAAGCTTGCAAGACAAAAATCAAGCCTATGTAGAATTCTGGTTGGAAGCAAATGTACAAGAAAGGACACTATGCTGTATGTTAGTTGTGAATAACATTTATATATTGTAAACATTGGATTTGGATCCGGCCAAATTACAATGCAATCTTAATCCAGGAGCTGGGAAAGGCTGCTTGTGGAGAGGACAGAACTAAATCCTTTTCTTCTCTAGGAGTGGATTGGTCAGTAAAACCTGAAACTCAGAGAGTGAGAATAGTATTAGAAGCATGTTGGTTATAGATGTGAGATACTCAAACTAATAAATCAGGTAAAAATGGCTGCCTCTGGGAAGGGAAAGAAGTAGAACATAGGAGGAGTCATTTTCATAATAAGCCCTACAGCCTGTTTGACTTTCCAAACTGTGCAGATGTGTAATTTTGTTTTTTAGTATGAAAGAAAAAATACTTAAGCCAAGCTTGTTTTGTAATGAAGAGGCCAAGCCCCACAGCGGAAATGGTGACTGTTAGTAATACCATAGAATCTTGTTGTTCGTTATAAACAAGTCTTCTCTCACAAAGCACACGTTTTAGTTTGTGTCTATCTACCCTTAAGCTTCTCTTTTCTTGAATCTCTTAACCCAGTGTTACAATGGACATTTTCTTTCCGAGCACTAGCCTAGCACTAATATTGTTCTAGCAGTCGAGGTCATAGACGGTTGAGCTTTCAGGAAGCTTTGGGAGAGGAGGAAATCTTGCCAGGCTACTCCACTTCTTAGCCTGCTTGCTAATCCACTGGAACTATGGACTGGGGATAAGCTTCAAAACTGAAACAATGCATGGGACACTTAACACATGAAATATGCATACAGTGAGCATGTGTATGAAAATGATGGTCAGGACTAGGCAGGACTACGGTCCCTGTGCGCCTCATGTGGACCAGATCAGGGGAAAACCAGGCTGGGCTGATTATTCCTGCTGTTGCAATCTACAATTAGAGTTGGTGAGGGCTGTTGGGGCTTAGCCACACATCAGCTGGCAGAAGCTGGCACTTAGGGCTAGTTCTGTCAAGTTAAACCACAGAACCACCTGGAGAGTGCCTAATCTGGGAGTGGGAGTGACCTGGGAGGGAAATATTGGGCTCTGCCCTCTTGGGTTGCCACCCCCAACGGACAAGGACAGGGGCTGGAGTGGCTAGACAGAGAGACACCCAACAACATCTGTGAAGGCTGGATAGTTGAGCTGGTTAGATGGAATAAGGTTTTAATACCCATTGACATGTATGAGAGCAGAAGGGAATGTGGGACAGACTGGACTATTCTGCCACACATACTGGTAAATGAGGGTAGGGGGCGGGCCTGGTTGGGGTTAATGTGGGTCACTCCAGCTAGGTTGCAGCTTCCACTGGTTTATGTGAGGGCCGAGTATGTGCTGGGCAGAACCAGGCTGGACTGCAAACACCCATTGGTTCCAGAGGAAGACAGGATGGAAACAGAATCAACCCAGCAACTGCAACCACCAACTGATCGGGGCGATGGACTGTACTGGGCCTTGTGCTTGCTAGCACATAAAAGAATCTGGTCTGGGAACACCTCAGACAAAGTTTCTTTGGGGATCCGCCAATCGAGCTTTCCGACTCAGAACGCTAACCATCAAAAGACAGAGGACAAAACAAGTCAGCCATTCACCTCAGTTATATGTTGGCAATGAAAATACTGGGCAAACGGAGACTCTATGATGGACTATGTCAATCCGTGGATTCTCCAACAAATGTAGCATGCTTGGAGTGGTGAGAGTGGCAGCAATTCAGAACTGTTGAACTATCAAAACCACTTAAGCAAGACCCTCAGAGCATGCCCCACACCTGGGACCTGGGGTGGGTGGGAGACTGGGTGGGGCTTCTCTCCCTTAAAATCAGATATATTAAGGAAACAATATGTAACTAATTGTCTTACCCATACATAAAAAGAAAATGATGGTCAGTAGTTAGGTTTACACCTGTCCTGTGTCTGTTCAGCACCTGCTGTAAGCAGTAGAGTCTCAAACAAGACAGATTTTAGCAGCAAAATCTCATACACCAGTAGTGCTGAAATTAGTAATCTTTCATGCTACTTGGAAAGTGGAGTACGAACCTCTACAGTGAAATTGATCATGCACTTCCAGTTTTAACAGTTCCTGAGATAGTGCGTTATACATATTCACACCAGTTTGGGCACTCAGGATGAAAATATTTCTGTGTATCTTTGTCTTCTGCTATCATTTACATTTCTTGCCTGTTGGTGGTGAGTGTTCTTCTCATGTTTTCTGCAGTATGATGTCTGTTTAGTTTGTGTATTGTCTTTTGTTGACAGGGCTTTTTTTTTTTCTTAGCATTATTATACAGGTGCTGAATTACATGCTAAATCATTGTCTGGACTTCCCCTCTACCCCCAATTCATTCTCCAGGTAGAGGGCCAAATTTCTCAAGGGACGAAGGAGAATCCCTAGAATTTGTGCATTGAAGCAGCCTGGAGGATAGTATATGATGTGTGGGGTTTTTATGGATTCGGGTTTTTTTCTACTCATATACCTGCCAGTCAGTTTTCCGAAGAGCTGTTACTGAAACAGAGGGTTGGTTGGCTTATTTATTTATTTATTTATTTGTATTTTTTTAAAAGATTTATTTTATTTTTATTGGAAAGGCGGATATACAGAGAGGAGAGACAGAGAGGAAGATCTTCTGTCCAATGATTCACTCCCCAAGTGAGCACAACAGCCGATGCTATGCCGAACCGAAGCTAGGAGCCTCTTCTGGGTCTCCCACGCAGGTGCAGGGTCCCAAAGCTTTGGGAGGTCCTCGACTGCTCTCCTGGGCCACAGGCAGGGAGCTGGATAGGAAGTGGGGCCGCCAGGATAAGAACCGGTGCCCATATGGGATCCCAGGAGTGCAAGGCGAGGACCTTAACCACTGCGCCATCGCGCCGGGCCCCTATTTGTATTTTTTTAAACTTAGTTTGTAAAGTACATAGAAGTTTCAAGGACCGTATGTTCTATTGAACTTTGAAATCTCTAGGCTGAAGAACCTGTATTACACCATATGTATTAACATATTGTCCACCATATCACTGTTATATATATGAACCTGTATTACAGTTGGCTTGGATTAGTATGTGCAGTATCAGTTTTCCAGAAAAAGGGACTGGTATGTACAAAGGAGGTGCATGTGATGTGTTGGAGAAGCTGTTAGCTTTTAATTCCAGTGCTAGTTCTTGGGAGTCTAGAGGGAACTCATGTAGTTGCTTTATTCCCTATGCTTGTCTTTATTATTCTCTTGATTTTGATGCTTGGTTTTCCCTTCTGCATTTCGTGCTGTCTTGGGCAATTCCACTCTAATTTCTCAGAGTATCTAATGTTTACATTCTTAGAGTCTTGGATTTTTCCTTAGGGAGAGGCAAATTTTTTTCCTTCTATTTGCCTCACTTCCTGCACTGTTTAATCCTCTGCTCTAAAATGGGAGAAAAGAAAAACCAGAAAACTGATCCCTCTAATGCTTAAAATTTTGTTATAGTGAGTGCTGTATCCCATGATGACCTTTGGTTAGAAAAATAGAAACTTCTCTTACCTACTAAGATCCTGTGTCATAGGTCGCAGTCACTAAATGAATTTTTACAGATTCATCAGGAAACTAACAAATTTAATTTTCCTCTGCTTTTACTCTAGTGCACAATCCCATTAGACTCATTTGTCTACATTTGTGGGATAAACTGAAAAAGATAATGCAACTATTTTAAAGATAAAACTGGTGAAATTCTTTCCCCCTTCCTCCAGTACCTTGGACTAGGAGAAAAGTTAATGAAAAAATGCAAATGTTGAACTTTGGGTAATTTAGTTCTGTTTCTTAAAATATACTTTGGGTTGATCTCAAATGTTTTATTGAGTAATAGAATTGGTTAGCATTATTCCCACATAGGAATTGATTCGCATTAGCACTTAACAGAGACAGAAGAGGGGACTGGGGTATGCATACATTCTCTTTCCCTGTCTCCCCCTCTCCCTTTTCCTCTCTGTTCCCTGTTTTTCCTCCCACCTGCTCCATCCTTCCTTCCTTTATTCATTTTCTTCTGCTGTTCTCCACCTCCCATTTTTCTTGTCTATAATCCCTTGACAATTACAACCTGAAAAAGGATAGATAAAAAGGAAACTAAACCATGAGAATAATAAGACATTTTCCCCTTGAAATCCAAATCAGTTCCTCTTTCCTATTCCTGAGAAGCCTGCATAATTAGATTGTTTCTCTATATCTGGCTAAATATCCATGGTACTTGCGCTATGTCTACACCTCAGACTCACTGACATTACAGCCATGTTCCTGGAGCTAATTGTGCCTTTCCACTTGATCTTTCTTTTATTCTGACAGGTAGAGGTTTTATAATTGTTTGTTCTTCTGGTTCAGCAAGTTTATCTAAAACTATATGCTAAATAAATCACGAACCAACCAGTGAGTGGGTTACTTGGTTTTTTATTTGTTGTTTGTCTCAGTTAAAATCCAGGTTTCTTCAAAGAGTGATTTTTATCTGTATTTTGTCTTAATACCAACACTTAGAAATGATAGCTGGTGCACAGTCTATGCCTAGTATTTGTTAGATGAGTAATTAATCACTTGTTGTGGGGCAGCGCAGAGAAAGTTGTCACTCCTCCTCTAGTTGTGTTTATTTTCCTTTGATCTTGGAAATAAAAACAATTCTCAGGGAAAACTTTTCAAGTTCATGTGGTTAAATTCAGTGTTTTCAGATTAAGCTTCTATTAATACATTGATGATAAACTCTTCTGCTCTACTCTCTACCACTGAAACTGAGAAGCTAAAGAGACTATTCCACATTTTATTTCTAGTGTATTATTACTGAGCTTCAACTAAACTTTGACTTTTTTGTTACTCTTTATTTTCTTCTACTTGAAAAAGAGAGTGGGGCCCGGCGCGGTGGTGCAGTGGTTAAGGTCCTTGCCTTGCATGCCCGGGATCCCATATGGGTGCCGGTTCTAATCCTGGCAGCCCTGCTTCCCATCCGGCTCCCTGCCTGTGGCCCAGGAAAGCAGTTGAGGACGGCCCAAGGCTTTGGGACCCTGCACCCACGTGGGAGACCTGGAAGAGGCTCCTGGCTTTGGTTCGGCATAGCATCGGCTGTTGCAGTCACTTGGGGAGTGAATCATTGGACGGAAGATCTTCCTCTCTGTCTCTCCTCTCTGTATATCCGCCTTTCCAATAAAAATAAAAAATAATTCTTTAAAAAAAAGAGAGAGTGAAAGGAGGGTCAAAGGAATCTTCCATCTGCTGGATCACTCTAAATGTCTGTAGAAGGCAGGACTGTCAGGAGCCTGAGATTCCATCTCTGTCTCCCATGTGGATCGCAGAGGCCCTTGCACTTGAGCTGTCATCTGCTGCCACCCAGGATGCACTAGCAAGAAACTGAAACAGAGGTGGAATAGTCAGGGCTTCAGTGGGCATCCCAGCTGGAGGCTTCACCTGCTGCCTTAAAATGTCCATGGGTGGACCTTTTTTTAAACTCAGTACTGCCAAAAGTCATATAGTTTGATGCTTTTCAGTCTTGTCTTCCAAGCTACACTGTAACTTGTCCAGATCAAGATTTATATCCTTTCTGACCAGTTCTTCACAAAGCTTAGGATAATTTCTTACACCTTCTAGGTGTCTGTTATATCTATAAAGGCTGTTGGCTAGTAAATGTGCAAGCAGAGAAAAGTAAAACATTTTGTGATATTATGTCATTTTGTTATGGTTTATATCACTTAGAGTTAACTTCTTTTTCTGATTTTAATTACAAATATACTTTTATAAGATGAGGGAATAGTATGGTAAGATTTAATTTCTGCTTATTTGGGAGGTGATGAAAGCCCACTCTTTGGCGTATAACAGATATTTATCTCTAACATTGAACTTTCTATTTTGGTTAGCATTAGGCTCTGATGTATTAGTAGTTGCTTTTACCCATCTTATATCTTCTGTACACTTGGTTGTATACAGCATCAGTTTTCCCTGGAAAGCAGAATTTCTCTGAAAGATCTGTTTTGATTGTTGTTCAGGTTAACTAGTGGAGGTATAGGAATACAAGTGCTCCCTCTGCAGGGTTAATGGTCAGACAGCATCAGGGCAGCTCTGAGATAGTGGACCCTGCTTAGGTTAAGTGCATGCAGTGTTTAACCTTTCGGTAATTCTTCCTTCTTGCAAATAAGCAAATGCTGTGGGGGCCCTGTGCTGCAGTCAGTAAGGGAGAATCTATGGCTCCACAGATCAGCCGGAGGGAAGGGTTTCTAAGAGTAACAAATCTTCCCTGTTCCAACATGCTTTTTCTAGAAGCTTTTTGTCATTCTGGCAGTAAATTGTTTTCCAGTTGCTGCCTTAGCAACCAACCCTAAGCCGCTCCCCCTGCAGGCTGAGGTTTGGTTATAAGAGTACTAACATTATGCCCAAATCCAGAAGAAAATATCACACTGGGGAAATCCACAGACATAACCTGCTTTGTGGGATATAGGAGTTCTTTTATATACTCTTAGCATCTCCTTAGAGGAAAAGGTCGAATAGAAAATCTTGAAAATGTTGAACCCACGTTCCCCGGTGGTCCCAAATCTCTAGTAAATGTTGCAGCTCAGGTTTTTGTCAGAGACATGCCTCTGGCCACAACGAACAATGGTTTTCCTTCATGGTGACTCAGAGGAAGAGCCAAAATGTGAAGGATCTCTTCTTGTACACCACACTTAGGCTAACTCTTTGTTTAAACCCAAGAATATATGTTTAATCCAGTGTTTTTTGTTTAGCCCCGGAATATATGATTCACAATATGAGAGTAAATCTTTATTTACTAAAGATTGAAATAGAATATAAAGAATATAATAACTTTGATGGATTTTGGCTTTAGTTGATCCGTTGAGAGGTCATTTAAGTATTTTTTATACTATATTCAATTTTATCTTCTAATAGAAGGTGCTCAGTGCAGAACAGTGTGTAACAAAGGCAAGATTGTGAATGAGCTGTAACCAGAGTGGGCCTGTGATTCACCAGAACCAAAGGCTGCCGACTACTGGGGGCTTCGAGTGGGAATGTGGCTGTTTTTCTGTATTTTCTTTGACATAGTAAAGATGTATGTGATTTAGAAATCAGATCTGGCAGTATCCTGATATGAAGTGATAGAAAGATAAAGAATATGAGTTAATACCTTCCCAGAACCAGCAGGGAATGCAATGGAATCTGCGAAGCAAAAATTCTCTAGGTCATAGTCTTGTGATAGCTGTCTGTGGGGAAATGCCATTTTTGTTAACCCATTGTGTCCTATCATCCTATATGTAGAACACATATGAAGACTGCAGTTGAGCAATAAACATACCATTTATGGTAACTTTTAAATGAATGTCACATTGCTAAGATTTCACAGATTCAAAGACTTGGGCTTTAATGGATTAATGAATTAAAACTCGTAACTTCCAGGGTTTGCACAATTAAAAAAAAAAAAACTTTGCAGGTATTAGAGAAATGGATCACAGAACCATGACCAGTCTTTCTCGATTTTACCTTTCCTACCATGGAGGAATTCTTATATGAGGGAGAGAGGGAGAGAAATTTAAACCATCAGTCCATATATGGGAAAATGTTCTATCCTTGCTTCCTTGTGCAGAGTTAAGAGGAGTCAAGAATATTTTCTGAAGACTAGGAAAGAGCTCAAATCAGGAGGTCCAACAGAACCAGGACATGCATGTTGTGAGTGCAACTTGCTTCCTGCCTCTAATGGTGCCTGCACCACCGTGCCCTGTTAGGAAGGGCCAGACCCGCATGTGTTCTTGAAGTCTGCCCTTCAGGCTGCCTCCTCGTGACCTTGCCACTTTAGCTTCCACAGTCAATGTGCTTCTTCCAGTCAGCCAGCATTCTCTAAAGCCAGACAAGAAATCCTGCTTCCAGCTATCTACTCTGAATTTCTATCTAATGAAATCCTGCTCTGCCAAGCACAACATTATACTTTCAAATGCTTCTCTCACTTAAATATCCTGTAAAGTTTGTATTATTGACCTCATTTGATAGAGGAGGGGCCTGAGGTTCTAACTATCTTTCCTTAAGCACTGTCATTAATTCATAAGATGAAGGGCTGGGCTATGAGCCTGGTGGGTGCTGCTGGATTCTGAAGCCTACATTGCTCCAGAACTCTGGGGTGTTTCAGAGAAGTGTTTTCTCCTTGGAGCGAGCAGATTTCATTTTGTTAGAGAAGGCAGAACTACTTTCACCCAGTCTCTTCTGGGAAGTTATGTTCTGAAACATCCTGTTCCATACTGTGCTGATGATCCAGTCTGCCTCAGCCACTTGAAGACCGTGTGCAGAAACGAGGCAGTGGCTGGAAACAGACTGTTAGACTAGGGCTCATGGAGACAGCAGCCATGGTCATCAGAGATGGCAGTCTCTTGCGTGTCCGCCATCTCAGCACTCTTTATCTCTCAGCTATCTGAGCAGCTGCTAAGAACCTCAGAGAACAAAGGATAGTGATTCTGTTGGTCAGCAGTGCTCCTCCACGTGCACTGCTGAAGTCACTGGCTGCCTCCTGCCAAGTTCTTGGGGTAAGTCAGAGTCTGATGGGTGTTGGAGAGGTGATGTTCAAAAGGAAAAAAGAACACTTGGAAACTTTACCTATCTCCTGTATCAGAGAAAATGTAATATTTACTGCCCCTGTTTGTGTGTGTTGTGACCCCCAAGTCAAGTTTTGTTTTGTTTTTTTGAAAAAGGCAGAGAGAGAGACACAGAGAGAGAAAGTACTCTCTCCCATTTCTGACCCTTGCCTAGGTTCATTTAAACATAGGCAGCAGTGGCTTCTCTTTTCCCTTTGGGATGATCCATTGTGAGTCTACATAGAAATACTCTCATCTACATGAACCGTTCTCCCCTTCTTCCAGTAATTGCTCACCCATGTGGGCACTCACTCCCTGAGCTGCGTAGGGCCTCTGAATTCTTAAGGTAAGGCTCCAGGTAGACTGCTGGTTGTTGAAGCTGAATCATTAGTTGAAGTCTTGCCACTTCTAGTCAAGATTTTCAGTATCAGGAGAAGTCCAGAACATTTATAATTTCTTACTTGAGAAAAGGGAACCTTTTTTTGTTTGTTTGTTTCTTGATATTGCCACTTTTCAAATATGTAATTGAGTAAGGACTTATGCCAGTTTTGTAAAGTATGCTGTATTTTCTAGAGACTTAGAAAATATTGTAGAACTAAAATAATTAAACTTGTTAGGAGCATTACAAATAATAGTCTAATCAAGAAGTGTAATATATAGTGGTGAATTGCTAATTTGACCTCAGGATTATGCAGCAGAGATAAGAATATTTTCATTTATATAGAACTACTTATCTGGAGGATCCCTCAGTGCTGTTGCAGCCGTGTCTATTATTTGGTTTGTTATCACAAACACTATCATTAAGCCTGTGAAATGTATTCCAGTACAACTTTCTGTTTTCAACTGCTTATAATTGTGGGGGAAGGAGAGGAAGGTTGCAGATTTTCTTCCATTGCTGACATCTCCACTAGAGTAAAAGTTATAAAATAACTAATATTTGGACTATGCGGGGAGGGAATAGTGCAAGATCTCCTTTAGTCAGTCCTGACTGCACTAATCTTATGAAGTGACGACAGGGAAAGGCCATATTTGTCACTTCCTAGCTCTTCTGCCGTGCACAGTGGGAGAGTCTCCTAAGGACTCGACCTGGGGAGTAAGTGATCTGATCAAATTCCATCAAACCACATTGCCTCCAAGGTTGCATACAGCCGCACTCTGGCTGCCATGGCCTTGTGCGGTTGAAACTGCAGTGCTGGTTGAGTTCCTGTGGTTAACAGAAATGGACAAAATTACATCCAGACCAAGGTGCCAGGTTTAACACACTCTTTCCCTTCCAGAAAGGACCAGGGAAACTGTCACCTGCAACAGTAAAGGGCATTACAATCAATACCATACAGACCATTAAAAACCCATTTTAAGTGAATCTACCCACCCAAACCTAGTAAAAACAGTACCTTCTGTTTATCTTGAGGGCAGAAGAGGTCAGAGCTGACCTCCTCCTTAACCAGAGGGCTCGGGTAAGTGTGGCATTTGTCCTGACCAATAACACCAGGAGATGGCATTGATGTTGGTTGTGAAGATGAGTAATCGGCTCATGTCAAGGAGCAGATAGCTAAATGCGGAGCACAGGGAGCGACTTGAGATTCAGGCTTGAGGAAACAAGTGAGGAAATAGCGTACAATATAAAACCCACAAATATAGTCTACTTAATGTGAATTTTTAAAATCGGCATTTATGTTATACAGTTAACATGGAGTGATGAGGAATGGAGAGAAATTACCAAATTAGCGAGCAGCGATTAACTCAGAAGTAAAATTATATCATTGAAATTGGAGGTTGTTTCACATAGCAAAGGGGGAGGATATTACTAAAACCTGGCCCAGTGTGTCCTATTCTAATTGGAATCTGTTCGTATAATATGCCCCATGCTTCAGAGTGCATAGTTCACAATTTGAAAAAGTGTTATCAGTTAATACAGTTATTTTTCCTGGTTCTCCCTTTAAATTCCAGTAAGACAGTGTGAAACACATTCCCCCAAGGAATTGTGTGCCACACAGAAGAGTGATTTTGTCTGTTCATTAACCTGTGAACTGTCAGGTCCCTTTGGAGAGCGAAAGGAGCAAGTCACTCTAAGGTTAATGCTTGTTTGGTGGAGATGCAGCCTCCAGGGAGATAGGGAGGGTGACCAGGCCAAGATGCTCAAGACCTGCCGGTGAAACTCTGCACTGTGTACAGATGCCAGATGCGCAGGGCCGGGAGGGAGGCTGCCGAGTACTTCCTCTGGTCAGAAGGCTTCCCAGCAGCCATGTGGGGGGCTGCCGTAAGTATATAGGGTTAACTGCCCTATTAAAATAAGAAAATGTGAGTGTATTTTCAGCAGTTTATGAGGATTTTTCCTTTTAAACTGGAAAGGCATATTGATTTCCTGCATTTGTTTCCAATGGATGAAATTTTTCATTGAGTTGGAAAGCATTTTATTTTAGCTGGCTTTGTGCACATGAGCACAGGCACATAGCTAACCATAAGGTGAAAGCAGTTGTTTGTTATGTCTCCTGAAGATACTCATGTAATTATGCTGACATTCAAAGATTGAACTCAGTAGCAACGGGGGAGATTTCTAGATAAATCAGATCCAAGTTATGATATCTCTTTAATTTTGTGTTATGTGGAATAAGTGGAGCTAAACACAAGGAACCCTCAGAAGGTCGGAAGTCAAGTTCAAAGTCTTCATGAGTCAATATCTTGACATACTAGCATACTATATGTTTAAACTTTGTACCTTTTCCTGTCATCCTTGGATTCATTGTGGTAAAAGCTTGTTTCCAACAGACTTTGTTTCCTTTTTATCCTCAGATATATTCGAATAGTTGGAACTCACAATACAGTGAACAAGATTTTTCACATTGTGGCTTTTGAATGCATGTTTACAAACAAAACCTTCACTCTCGAGAAGGGGTTGATAGGTGAGTATTATAATTACTTTTTTGTGCATATACTTAGATGTTTTGTTATCAATGTTCTGTTACTTCATTAAGTGATGCTAACAAGCTCTCACTAAGGAGCCTTGATTGTCTGAGTGTTTTATGACTGATTGACATAGGGGTTGGATAACATTTTTAGAATCAGTCAAAAAATAATACCAATAAACTTAACGATATAATTAATGCACTAACAGTTGAGGACTGAAAGTATGTTGGCGTTTCAGTGAGATTTGCTGTGTAGGGCATGCTTATGATAGTCAGGCGATGCCTTTTATGCCAAAGACTTTTCTATATTTAATGGTAGATAAGATTGGGTAGGATGTCTGTGTATTATTGATCAGATGCTCACCCTTTCCAAAGCTTGGCAGATATTTTGGCCTTTAATTTCTTAGCTGTGGAGTGTCATCTTTTCATGGACATGTCAGTCCAGATTTGGTCTGCTTAGTTAGCTTCTCCTCAAGGAAGTGCCTTGCCATAATTTAAGTAAGACTGAATTGACTGGTTGTCATTGCTAAAGACTAGTTACTGGGTGAGAGATAGCACCTGATCTGATTTGGTTTGGTGTTTGTGTGACTATTTGCTGCTGTTGCTTTGCTATGAGTTCTATCTGGATGCTGTGTATAGTCCCTCCTAGCACTTGACATTGAAAATATCATGGGTAGCTTTCTTCCTCTATACTCACTCTTTCCCATGCACTCATTTTTTTTTCTCAACTCCTATAAGTATCTGGTTAGATAGCTTCCTTTGAAAAGTGACTCCCTATGTTCAAGTGTGGTGGGGACATGAAGTGCCCTTACCTTGTTATACCTGCAACAGAACTCTGTCTATACAAAGGGCTTTATTCTGCCTGTCCCGCTAAGGTCCTGTTCATGTTGATTCATATCCTGTGGTAAAGGCCTGAATGGGAACTCTGAGTATAACTTGGAAATGTTGACTGCCATGGTCACAGTCCCAATTTAACACTTGCTATAAAAAAATCCTTTAGTTATGAGAATTTTGGAGAGCAACAACAATAATAATAAAGAAGCAAAAGTAGAAATGTTTCCATTGTATAGAGATTTGGAAGAGTTCAGTTAAAATAATTTTATTTTTCAGCCTTGTCAAGAATTTTTTTTACTATTAAATATAAATGTGATTAATTTTTGTGACTTTCAAGTGATCTGAAAATTTTAAAAAATTGAAATATTGCCTGTTTCATCATCTGTTAATAAATGTGTGGCAATACAGGGCTAGGAAAATGGTATTCTTTTACCTGCTGCCTGCATTCTTCTGTAGACCTTATACCTCACAGTGTATGTGGTTGAATCAAGAGCTTTACAGTCACAAGATATGTCAGAGTTGGCCACTCATTTCAGCCCCCTGCCACTGGTTGCACTTAATTTGTTGAAGAAGTAAGGTTTTTTTGTCCATTCTATAGAGTTCCTAACACCTTAAATTTTGGCTATTGAATTCCATGATGATTTCGGCCTTTTCTTCTTGCCTTTCTTGTAACTTGGTAGTTAGAAGTTTAATCAGATTTAACAATTATTTTTGGTAATAATGCTCTGTAGATTGCATTCTGTGTGTCTGTCAAGATATTCCTACCCATTAATGACTGTTTCCTATTTGGATTGCAAAATAGTAACATTGTAATTTAAACTTTTCTTCATTTAGTAGGTAGAAAGAAGAAATTTCTATTAACACTCAATTGATAATTGCAAGTTACAGTTTTCCCAGGCAAAGAAGGGCAAATATTATATTCTTTACCAGTTTTCAAAATGAAGAAATACTTTCTCAGCATCCTGCAAAGATCATCAGTGAAGTTTATTTGTGTAGGGTTTTAGGAGGGAAAAGGTACATGTCATTTAATGCTGAATGATTCGAGTATTTGACATATTTTATTCACCGGTAGGTTTTAACTGATACTTAAATATTTCTGTACCTATTCTCCTCAAAGTATTTCTTGCTTCATTTTAACATGAGTTCTTTGTTTTCTGAGATGACAAAATTTACCAGGTTTCTCTTGTACATTCCCTGCCCTTGATTTGGAATCAGCTAGTTCTTCAAGAAACCCTGTTTGTTTAGTGGAAAATGCTGTTGAGAAACCTCAGTGTATAGAACTATAAATGAGCCAGAGTATTAGTATAAAAGTATTAATAATATCATGAACTTTATGATTTCTGAAAATAGTTTAAAATTCTTGGTTTTTGGCCCTGAAGGTATATCCAATAGAGGATGTGCAAAAAGTCACTTGAAAAAAGCGCTGTGTGTGGTTATGCTACCATTCCAGCATTCGGTGTGGTTATCTGCCATATTCCACTTTCAGTATTTACTGATTGGGTTTAAAATTCTTTGTTTCGGGGATGGATGTTTAGCCCAACAGTAAGACACCTGTATCAGATGACCTGGCTTTAGTAACCAGCTTTGGCTCCTGGTTCTAGCCTTCTACTGCTGCAGAACGTGGAAGGCAGCAGATGACGGCTCAGGAAATGGACCCCGCCATGTAGGAGACCAGGGCTGAGTTCTTTATTCCTGACTCGTACCTGGACCAGCCTTGTCCAGTTTGGACATTTGAGAGTTATACTAGTGGCTGGCAGAGCACTCTCTCTCACTCTCATATTCTCTCTCTCTCTCCCTCTCTCTCTCTCTCTCTCTCTCTCTCTCTCTCTCTCTTTCTCCCTCTCAGCCTTGCAAATAAGTAAATAATTTTCAAAAACTTTCTTTTACAGTTGTGTGAAATACTTAACATGATTCCAAAACCTATTCTGCAAAGTAGTTATAGTCAGAGAAATCAAGCTTCTTTCTCTGTCATTTCTACTGTAAGTAATCTCTTTTCCTCTTTTAGTTTTCTTGAGTTATTTTCCATTTTTAACATGGGAGGAATCTGTATATATGTGTATTTAGACATGCGTTTATGTTTTATGTCCTCCCTCAATGTAGTATTTGGTAGCATGCTGTCTACTGTACACAGTTTTTTTTTTCACCTTTTTTTGGGGGGGTATGGAACATTTACCCTGGAGCTACTTATATGCAAAGATATTTTTCATTCCTTTTTCTAACTAAATGGTAATCATTATATGGTTAATACGATAGTTTACTCTGGTTTTCTATTAACGAACCATTTGGGCTATTTTCAGTTTTCTGCTGCTATGGAAAGTGCTATTTCCTTGTCTTTTCCTATTTTTGCCAGCTTATCTTTGGGGTAGATTCTTTGGTAGGAAGATTCCTTGATCATATAATTTTGCTACATATTGTCAAATTCACCTTCAAAGAGATTAGACCATTTAAAATTTTTCACTGGTGTTGTGTGATAAAAAACAAACTTAGTTTTGCCAATAGAGCATATTGTCAAACTACAGGGCTTCCGCCAGTTTGATAGGTGAGAAATGATATCTTAGTGCAGTTTTAACTGCATTTCTGTTATGCAAGAAATTGAGCATCTTTTCTATGTTTAAGGGCCATTTGTATTTTCCCCCTCTTTTAAATAGATTTTCTCTTCTCATGAGTCTTCTAGATGAATAGAGAATATGCTTTAGTGAGACTTGAGGGAGCAGTAAACGCTTTATGCTGATATTAGAGTGTGGCATTGAACAGTACAGGAGGCTATTTTCCTTCCTAAGCTATCCTGGTTCTTCCAAAGAATGAGCTCTTCTAAGTCCCTCTCTAACCTTAGCCTTGGCTCTACCTGTCTGCCTAAGTGACTGTAACTAGAGCATGGAGTTCCAGGCTCAAAATTCAGGATTCTTTAACCATTTTAAAGAATGGAAGAAGAGCCTGTTAGCAGCATCAGGCTGTCCCATGTTGTGCTAGTAATTCATATAAGGTGACCTAAAAAGCAGCATAAGCACAGGAAGTCTGTGTTGCTGAAACTGTCTCAGCACTCGTTTTAGGGTTGCTGCCTGAACAGGAACATGGGATCTCATGCCCCCTTCATTACCACCAAAAGCCTTCAGAAAAGGGCATATTTTCCTCCTCACTCCCATCTTTCAGCCTCCTTCCCATTTCCTCTATTGGCAGAACCAGAAATCAGCCAGGTAAAGGGAGCCTGCGACCTGTTCACAAAAGGCTAGCCAGAGATACAGTGTGGAGCAAAGAGGGAATGGAGCTAAAAGCAAATGACTGGCGTAAAGGCAAATAATGAGAAAGGAATTCCTACCCAAGGGAAGCCTACCACTTGATTCAAACGTATTGGCAAGGCATGTAAATATGTGCAGTGAGGTTGAAAAGGGTACAAACAGGGCATGGAGATGAGTTGGATGTCTATTTAGATGAAACTTCATGTTAATTTGAGCTGAGTCTTGAAGAATTAAGCATTTAGCCTGAAGGTTAAAATGACCACATTGGAGTGACTTCATGAGTGCTCGCTCCGCTCCTCATTCCATCTTCCTACTGATGAGCACCCTGGGAGACAGTGGATAATGGCTCACATGGGTAGGTCTCTGTTGTCCACCTAGAGATGTGAGTGGATTTTTCAGTCTGGCCTGGCTCTGGCCATGGTGTTGTGGGAATTTGGAAACTTAAAACAGCAGAGGGGAACTCCCGCTTTCTGTTTCTTTACCTCTCAAAAAATATTAATTTAGTAAATATGACAGAGCATTACAGAAGTGCTGGCTTACATTGTAACAAATACAGGTGCCACTTATTTCCCTTGGGAGAACCAAAAACAGAAATAGAAATAGGGTAGTCTGTGGTTGCTACTGTCTAAAGGTACTTTGAAATTGTCCTGGCATGTTTAGGATGCTGTAAAATCTCTAGAAGACTACAGAGTTGGAAATCTGGTATGTGAAGGGCTTGGGCATCTGATGGATTCAGGATAAAATAAAACTTTTCTGCTTTTCAACTGTGTTTAGAAGAACAAGTGACCCCTGAGACAGAAACAGAGAATCCGGGGAGTGGAGAGTTCATTAGCATATGAAATTGTTAGAAAGTGGCCACGAAGCACCCTTCTTGGCTTGCCAGAGGAGCTATAAGGACTTCCTGCAGTTTCCTCATGTGGCACTGGTAAGCCTGGACCATTCTAGACTAGAAGACTGCTGCTTTTTCCCCAGATTAGTTCTTTGACGAGATCTGAGGGTTGATTCTAATGCTCAGTGAAACTTGATTTCCTTAGACACTGTAAATTATTTTGCATTCAACGGACATGTATTAAGATGCTGCCATGTAAATTTTGGGCACTGGGGAGAGAAAATACACAGGTGTAGTTAATGTCTTAGAGGCTCATATGAGCTAACGGGAGGAAGACTTAAATAGAAGGTGGCAACAGTCAGACAAGACTTGTATTGGAGGGTTCAGCAGTTACTATAGGAATGCTGAATGGGATTGGAAGCCTGACCAGGCGAAGCAGTGTCAGGCAGTAACTGGACAAGTTCTTGAGCTGGGGATGAGTGTTAAGCTCAAAAGGGAATCTTACAAATTGATTTACACATGCAAATCTTAACAGCCAGAGCCCCTTCCCCTCACTGGAGATGAGGGTAGCAGAAGATATCTTTATTTTCTCACAGGATCTTAAAATTGTGTAAAAGCCCAAGTAGGGTAAATATGCTGAAGTAATGTTTGTAGTGTGTTTTCCTTCCATCCTGGCAAGCCCGTGCCTCAAACAGGAAAGAGATACAGTTATGTAGAGGATAAGAGAGTATGGGAATGTTTAGAAAATGACTTTCTGATAGTTCTCAAGGATTCTGGTTTGTGTATGTATCCAGTTATGTACATGTGTAACCTTCCCTTATCCTTTGCACTTAAAGCAAGAATTCCCTGAAAAATGTTTTTATGGCCTTCATAGCATTTACTTCTTATTTTACAAGATTGAGTTTTCTGGATTGTACTTAAAAAGGAGACTTCAGAAAACTTATGGAAAATTCATATTTTTGGAAATGCACAGATTTAAAAAAATTTTGCATCAAAATAAGCTTACATTTTAATGACATTTATCAGAAAAAAAAACTTTAAAAAAGGTTTATTTATTTGGAAGTGTTACAGAGGGAAGGAAAGACAAGAAAGCTTCAATCCAGGAAGCCAGGAGCCAGAAGCTTCTTCCTGGTCTCTCACAAGGGTGCAGGGACCCAAGCATTTGGACCACCTTCCATTGTTTTCTTAGGCATATTAGCAGGGAGCTGAGACTCAAACTTATGCCCACATGGACTGCTGATTCTGCAGGTGCACATGTGACATCGCAGCACTGGCCCCAATTCATAAACTCTTTGAAGCTCTTTTTGTATATCCCCTCCTTGTAACAGTACTTTATAAACACAACAGTGTTTGTATATGTGTCCATCCAGGTAAAACAATTGTGTACAACTTTTTGTTGAATGAGGCGTTTTGGAGTATTTATGGAATATTTTATGAAAATATAATTTACTTACATTATTTTTCATTCTTATAAGGAAGCTTCTAAAGCAAAGCTACTTCCTAAGAAAGGAGATCTCTTTAGCTCACAGTTCTAGTTGCTTAAAGTCCAAGATTGGGTGGCCCCATCAGCTTGACCTCTGTATCAGAAGTGAGAGGTCACATCAGGATCAGTGTTGTGGCATAGCAAGTGAAGTTGCCACCTGCAACACTGGCATCCCATATGGGTGCCGGTTCGTGTCTTGGCTGCTCCACTTCTAGTCCAACTTCTGCTAATGGCCAGGGAAAGCGGTGGAAGTTGGCCCGATTGTTTGGGTCCTTGCTGCCCATGTTGGAACCCTGGAAGAAGCTCCTGGCTCCTGGCTTTAGTCTAGTCCAGCCCTGATTGTTGACCCACATGGGGAATGAGCCAATGGATGAAATATCTCTTTCTCCCCCAGTTCTCTCTCTCTACAACTCTTTCAAATAAATAAATTGGTCTTTTAAAAAGGACAATGCTAGCATCACAAGACAGGAAGCTGAAGCTGAATCAAGGGAGAGGAGCCAGGCTTGCTTTTTTTAAATACAGCCTCTTGCAAGAATCATTGCAGGGATTCACATAATGCAATGTAATAAATTGGGAGAAAAAAAAATAAATGCAACCCATAAAAAAAAAGAATCAATGCAGGGGTCCAGTGCTGTGACTCATCTGACTAATCAGGGCTTGGATCCCATAAGGGATCCCTGCTTGTGGCCTTGGAAAGCAATGGAGGATGCCCCAAAACCTTGGGACTCTGCACTTACATGGGAAATCTAGAAGAGGTTCCTGCCTTCAGATAGGCTCATTTGGGGTGCAAGCTGAAAGATGGAAGATCTTTCTGTCTCTTCTTCTTCTCTGTAGATTTGCTTTTCCAATAAAGATAAATTAAAAAAAAAAAAGGAAAAAGAGAACCAACTCAAGAAATCCATGAGAAGTAATTTAATCTCTTCAGAAGGTACACCTCTACTGTCCTTGCCTCACACTGGAGTTTTTAAATAACCAGATTATAAATGGGCAAAATGCTTCTTTGATGTGAAGAGTATTTTTGTGGTCAGGAACAACATAAAATATAATTTTACTGGCTTAGTCTGTAAACCAGTACTTTTTTTCTTCATCTCTAAACTCAGTAGGTAATTTTTTAAAAGATACATTTGATTTACTTGAAAAGCAAGAGTTACAAAGAGAGAGGGAGAAAAATGTTTGCTTTACTGCTTGATTCCCTAACTGGCTGCCGTAGCCAGGGCTGGTCAAGGCCAGAGCCAGGAGCCAAGAACTTCTTCCAGGTCTCCCACATGCTGTTAGGGACCTAAGTATTTGAACCGTCATTTGCTGCTCTCTCAGGTGCTTTATCAGGGAACTGGACCAAAAAGTGGAGCAGTTGGAACTGGAACCGGTTCCCATATAGGATGTTACAGGCCATGTTATAGGCATAGCTTAACTTGCTATACCAGAAACACCAGCCCACAGTAGGTGATTTTTTTAATTTAATAATTTGAGTTGATATTATAAATTCATGCTCTTATTCCCTTTTGTAAAAATATGTGTGTATTCACATATTTTTGGTTAACAGTGTTTTTTGGAGATTTTTCATTGTGGTACATATAGAGCTTTTGTGTTTTTATTTACAGTGCCCCATTGAATGGAGGTGCAATAATTTTCTTAACCTGTTTCCTTTGCTAGACACATAGGTGTTTCCAGTGTTTTACAGTTTTGTAATTATTGAGATTTAATCATACGCCATTCCAGTAAAGCTTAAAATTGAAATGGTACTCAGTATGATTCATTGTGTCTTCTCTGCACACAAATTTGCTCCAATTTCTTTGGACCTTACTTTAAAAAATAATTTTTTATTTAAAAAATATTTATTTATTTTTATTAGAGAGTCAGATATACAGAGAGGAGGAGAGACAGAGAGGAAGATCTTCCATCCAATGGTCCTCTCCCCAAGCAGCTGCAATGATTGGAACTAAGCCGATCCAAACCAAGATCCCGGAGCTTCCTCCAGGTCTCTCCTCCTCCTTGCAGGGTCCCAAGGCTTTGGGTCTGCTTCTCAGGCCACAAGCAGGGGAGCTGGATGGGAAGTGGGGTTGGATTAGAACCAGTGTCCATATGGAATCCTGGTGTGCTCAAGGTGAGGACTTTAGCCTATAGCCTACCGTGCCAAGTGCCCCCCCCAACCAAATAATTTCAAATGTAAGAGTATTAAGAATTGTAAAGGAGATTTAGTAGGGCATTAAACTAATTATAGGTCCCATATGCAGGCCCTTCTTTCTGATGGTTCCAGTTGCATGCGCCTGGTACTTGTTCATGCCATTCTGTTGACCACTGTTTTGGCCGTTAGATAGCAGAGCAAAGTGAGGGCTATCACAAGGGCAAAGAACAGATAGAATAAATATTGATAAAAAGGGACCAAATACAATTGTGTCAGATGTGATAGGATAATGCACTAAGCTAAAACAACTTATTAAAACATTAATGAGAAAGGTAACCAGATCCTACAATGTATTTTAAAATCAGTATTTTTCTCAAATGCCTGCAATAACCAACTAGAAAGAATATTAAGGAAAAATTCTATTTCATTCATAATAGCAGTAAAATCTGCAGAATATCTAGTAGCAGTTCATGAGCCAACAACCTGTCCTTTATGAGCAAGATGCTTAGTCCATCCTTCCTCACACATCTCTGACCTACCTCGAGTCATTAGAGATAGCACAAGGGTCGAGTACAAAGATCGGACACTCATCTATAAATAATGTGGCCTTGAGGTAAACCTGCTAGGGAGATCTTTACTTTTCTAGCCATTTTTCTTCTCACAAGCAGCAAATACCTAGCTAGCAATGTTAATAAACCCACAAGTTTTAATGTAAAAACTGTAAATTATAAAGTAGCACTGACTAATGCAATGATGTCCTGCATGAGAAGATTTAATATAGTAATTATGTTGGTTCTTCCTACTTTAATTTACCATGGATTTGATGCAGGACTACTCTGTGTCCTAATTGGAATTTTTTTTTTAAAAAAAAGGTTGATTATTGAAAATTGTTCCAAAACAGTAAGTGGAAACTCTCCCTTCACCCCTTAAAAACGGAGGGCAGGAGTAAAAATAAAAACCGTACTGATGGAGGAATCTGTTTTCATCTAGCATTAAAATTAATACTTTATTCTAAAGTAGTATGAAATTGTTATGAGAATAAACTAATGGGAAAGCTAAACCATCATCCTGGGGGTCTGTGTTCCGGCAGACTTGGGCTGCCACTTGTGACACTAGCATCCTGTAGGAGCACTACTTTGCATCCTGTCTGCTCCATTTCTGATAAGGAACAACTTTCTTAGCATAAAATCAAAGGCAGAAATCAGAGGTGTTTAACAAATTAGGAAAAACAATTTCCATATACATTAAAATGAACTATTATCATTAAAAAATATAAATAAGAAACAAATATGAATTTCCAATAGAAAAAGTACGCAAACAGTAATTTAAAAAGAAAATGAGATGTAAAAGTAAATTTCACAGAATTTAGTATCACTAATAATTAGGGCAGTGAATCAGCAAACAGAAGATCTTCCTTTCTGTCTCTCCTCCTCTCTGTATATCTAAATTTCCAAGAAATATTTTGAAAATAATAATAATAAAATTAGAGAAATGCATATTGAAACAAGATACATTTTTCATGCTAGGTAGGCAGATTTGGAGGCACAATTTTTAAATTTCAAAACCTTACATAATACAATAATCATTTTTCATCAAAACTCAAACAGTGTGTAAGAATATGTAGTTGTCTATATTTTTTTACATTTTATTATTATTGCTATCATTTCATGATAAACTTCCATATTCCCTTATACCCTTCCTAATTCCCCCCCCAAAGTAGTTCCTTTACATCATTACTAACATGTAGTTCTTCCTACTCAGTCATATGTCCGTCATTGCGGGTACGGACAATGGCAGAGAGCCCAGAATCCTGTTGTCAAGATATAGCACACAGTTTCATTGTAACTCCATCTTTGTCTGCAAACAGAAATGCATACCACACTGTATCCTCACATCTGAATGTTAGTCTCCATTTCACAGCTATGGTACATCCCCTTAAATGAAAAGTCATGATACAAAATCAAAAATAGAAAGAAAAGTCGAAATCTACAATGTAGTGATTTAAATGACATGTTACTAGATATGACAGTCTCCATTACACAGCTACTGTACATTCCCTTAAATGAAAAGTCATGACACAAAATCAACAAAGGAAAAAAAATAGAAATTTACAATGCCATGAAGTTAAATGACATGTTACTAGATATGACAGTCTCTATTACACAGCTGCTTTACATTCCCTTAAATGAAGAAACACAAAACAAGCTCAATATCAGGGAGAAAAAAGAAATTAATTACACCAAGAAGTTAAACAACATGCTATTAAATGACTAACGTGTAGCTGAAGAAATGAAAATCAAGAACCTTCTTGAAGAAATGATGCCACTGCATGATCTACGAGTCATTGAATGGTTTAATCAGAAGAAAGTATTTTGAAAAGATGAAACCAACAGAAAATAAAAAAACCCATGCGATATAGTTTCCGCTGTTGTTTGTCGAAGTGTGTTTCCTCCAGACAATAACCAGATAGGTTTTGTTTTTTAATCCAGTCTACTAATCTTTGCTGCTTGAGCTTAAGGCATTTACATTCAGAGTTAAATAAATATACATGGGTGGAACTTTGGTCCTGTCATTTTAGGAATGGGTTGTTCATTGGTTTAGTCTTCTGTTGTCATTTTACTGGGATGTTCTTCCCGTTTGCCTTTGGTTTTGCTTGGTGCTGTTCTTCTCTGTCAAGAGAACATCTTGAAGTATCCTTTGTAGGGCAGGTTTGGAAGAAGCAAATTCTTTTAACTTTTCTTTACTGTGGAAGAATTTTATTTCATTTTCAAAGAAGAAAGAAAGCTTTGCTGGATATGTTATCCTAGGCTGACAATTTTTTTCTTTTAGAATCTGGAATATGTCACTCCATTCTCTTCTTGCCTGTAGAGTTTTCTGTGAGAGATCTCCTGTGAGTTTAATTGGCATTCCTTTATATGTCAATTGATTTTTTTCACATGCACATTGAAGGATTTTCCTTATGTTCAATTGAAGAGAGCTTGATAATCATTTGTCTTGGTGAAGATCACTTTTGATCAAGTCTGTAGGGAGTTCTGTGCTCCTCCTGGATCTTGTTTCCCAGTCCTTTCTCCAGATTAGGGAAATTTTCCTTGATTATTTCATTAAATGCATTTGCAAACTCAGCTTCTCTTTCTGCACCTTCTGGGACTCCCATAACTTATATTTGGCCTCTTCATAGTGTCTTTCAATTCTTGAATCCTTTTTTTGGCCTGATGCAGCTCTGCTTCCAGCTTTTTGTTTGCTTCCCCCTGGTGACAGAAATATCTTCCAATTCTGAGATTCTTTCTTCTGCTTGCTTCATTCTATTTTGGAGACTCTCCACTGTACTTGTAATTTGCTCTACTGTGTTCTTAATTTCTGATATACCAGCCTTGATTTGCTTTACTGCTTCTTTAAATTCTTTGAACTCTTGCATGAGCTTCTCATTTTTGATCAGAATCTTTAAAATGAGTCTTATGGATTCTGTGTCCCCCATTTTCTCGATGTCTTCCTCAGTGAACTCTGAGGTTGGCATAGGGTTTTGCTCCTTTGCAGGGGAGTTTTCAGTAATATCCGTTGTGCCTTTGTCTCATCTTTTGCTCTTGGTCATTGCACTTCTGGTTAGCTGAGTCTTCTTCTTGGGACAGGTTTCTAAGCTGTGTCACCCACAGATCTACAATGCAATTTTACTTATTGCAGTTGGTACACAACTTTTTGCTTGCAGCCACTTGTGCCACAACCTCCAGCGAGTTCCAAGTCTGGATTCTTATGTCAGATTTCCACTGTAGTCTCCACAGCCCCAGCTCCTGGCTCACCACTCCCCACCTCCTGGGATACCGTGCTGAGGCTGCACCATTGACTCTGCAACCTTTGTCCCACTTCCAGTTGAAGCAGGTCCCAGGATTAGTGAGACACCTGGTGTCCTATCTAGTTAGGTTGTTGGTGGTACTGATCTTGTCAGAAAATTTTGGAAGTTAGGTCTGGGTGCCACACGGACCTATTTTGACCTGTACTATGCCACAGTCTGTATTATTTTCCTGCAGGACCTCAGCGAGTTCTCGTGAGCTCAGCACATGCGTAGTTCACTGTTATCCCCTGCAGTCCCAAAGCTATTACCACAGTGTGCAAAATGGCACCTGAAGTACCACCACTACAGTTCTTGATCTGCTGGCTGTCAGATCTGAGAGCTACCCAGACCTGCCCTGGGTGGAACCCATAGAATGCCATGTCATTGCAGTTCACTGATTCAGAAATGAGCTCACACCCAGCTCAGAGCATGCTCAGTCCTTTCCCTTGCCCTTTTCCTTTTTATGCAAAATGGTGCCCAATTCAGCTCCAGGGGGCTGACTGGGCTATGAAATCCACTCTGTTCTCGCACTGTCTGTCTGAGATTTGCTGCTCTGTCTTTGCTCCTGGTCAAATCAAACGGACCAGCAGGATGGACAGTTCTTTGTCTGGATTCATCTCCCAAGCTCCCAGTGAAAGTCCCTTCCCACCTGGTTGCTTGTGGAGTTCTGGCTGCTGGTGGAGTTCAAATCGCCATGCTTGAGTATCAGTCACTGCAACACCACACTGCTGTGCCTGCTGCTTTTCTGTGTCTGTCAGTCTCCAGTTACTCCTCTGCTGTTGTTCTGTCCTTTCCTATTTCCTGAAATATGTCCTCTCTGCTTCATCCTGATCAAATGTTTTTCCGTTCTTACCCTATTCCGCCATCTTGATCCCTCGTTGTCTATATTTTAACTTACATTGGCCTTGTTCTTACTGAATTTCAGCGTTTTTTTTCTGTTTCCTTATTACTTCTTTTTTTTTTCATACCCTGCCAATTTCTGATTGCTTGTCTTTTTTTCTTAGTAACTTTTAGGTTATGACTATTTATTGTTTGGCTTTCCTATACATAACAGTTATTTTATCCTGTATGTTACTTTTATGTGATATCTTTTGTTTTATGACTTTGCATTACCCTTGCCTACCAGTCATTTCTTGCTTCTAGATTTTGTGACTCCCTCAACAGTTCCAAATATAAAAATATGCTCCACTGCCGTAGTGGTCAGTAGTTGGTTCGCCGTCATTCGGTTATTGTTTGGGTGTGTATTATAGGGTAGGTGATGTGATGGAAGTTTTTAAAAATGGCTCATTTAGTTATTTGAAAGAGTTATAGAGTTCTTCCTTCTGCTAATTCACTCTCCAAATGACTACAGTGCCAGGGCTGGGCCACACCAACGCCAGGAGCCTAGGACTCCATCTGTGTCTACCATGTGGGTGCCATGCCAGCAAACATCCCCCCTTTTTGTGTCATATCATTTGAACCACTAGAACTTTATAATTTATTTAAATATCTGGTATTGGAAATCTAACTAGCAGATCTTTCCTAAATGTTCTAGAATATCCTTCCAAATTTTCTTTTCCAGTGAACTTGAAAATCAGCTTGTCAGGTTTCATTTTAAAATTGTGTTGGCAAGATGTTTTAAATGAAAATGCTTAGCATTAGTGAGGCTGTTGAGAAATGGACAATTTGCTAATATCTGTTAGGAGTTAAAAATATCCCTCAATCTATCACATCTATCTTTAGTAATTTATCCTAGGAAAGATATAAGAGTAATATTCTATATAAATGTTGAGTGCAGTGTAATGTCTGAAAACCAAAAAGGCCTAAAATATCTCCAATAAAGAGATAATAGAATTAATTATATCACATTGAAATTTCTGTGTAGCTGCTTATATTATAGGAAATGCCCAAACTATAATGTAAACTAGAAGGTAGCATATACCATCCTTTACGGCCAGATTGCTGCTAATATTTTTAATTACAGATATTGTATGTGTTTTTATAAGTGCATGTATTGATTTGTTAAGTCAGCCATCACAGAATACCACAGACTGATGGCTTTGGCAGTGGAGCTGAATCTTCTCCTGGTTCTGGAGCCTGGCTATCTCAGAGCAGAGTACTGGCAGAAGGCCTCCCCAGGGTGTGCTCATGGCTGCCTTCTGACTGTGTCCTCTGCAGCTCTGTCTCTGTCAGAGTTCAGACCTGGTGTGTCCTCTGTTCTTCTTTTTTTTTTTTAAGATTTATTTATTTTTATTACAACATCAGATATAGAGAGAGGAGGATAGACAGACAGGAAGATCTTCCATCAGATGATTCACTCCCCAAGTGACCACAATGGTGGGTGCTGCACCCATCCGAAGCCGGGAACCAGGAGCCTCTTCCAGGTCTCCCACATGGGTGCAGGATCCCAAGGCTTTGAGCCGTCCTCGACTGCTTTCCCAGGGCACAAGCAGGGAGCTGGATGGGAAGTGGAGCTGCCGGGATTAGAACCAGGCCCCATGTCCTCTGTTCTTGCACAAATATCAGTCACATTGGATTAAGAGCCCCAGTCTTTTTTTTTTTTTTAAGATTTATTTTGTTTTTATTGGAAAGGCAGATATACAGAGAGGAGGAGAGACAGAGAGGAAGATCTTCCGTCCAATGATTCACTCCCCAAGTGAGCGCAATGGCAGATGCTATGCCGTTCTGAAGCCAGGAGCCTCTTCTGGGTCTCCCACACGGGTGCAGGGTCCCAAAGATTTGGGCCGTCCTCAACTTCTTTCCCGGGCCACAAGCAGGGATCTGGATGGGAAGCGGGGCCGCTGGGATTAGAACCGGCGCCCATATGGGATCCCGGGCATGCAAGGTGAGGACCTTAACCACTTGCGCCATCGCACTGGGCCCAAGAGCCCCAGTCTTGTTATCTCATGTAGTTATCTCTCTGAAGATCCAATCTCCAAACACATATGCATTGTAAGGTACTTGGAGTGAATAGTTCAACTTATGAATTCTTTTTGGAATTTTTTTTTATTTGAAAAGCAGAGTAGCAGAAATATCTTCTATTTACTGGTCCACTGGGTCAGTGGCCACAACAGCTGTGTCTATGTAAGGCTGAAGCCTGGAGCCAGGAATTCCACATGGGTAACAGAAGCCCAAGCGCCTGGGTCCTCCTCTTCTGCCTTCTCAGGCACATTAGTAGCAAGTGACATCATAAGCAGAACAGCTGAAACCCAAACCAGCTCTCTGATATGGAATGCCAGCATAACAAGTGGCTGCTTAATGCACTGTGCCACAATGCTTTCCTCTCAAAGTCTGGATTCTGTGTTTTAGTGATGCATTAAAAAAGATTCCATAATGATGCATAAAAAGACTATTTAAAAGAACATCAAAATGTTAGCAGCTTTCTAGATGATGGAATTACAGGTGCTTTCTATTTTATATTCTTCTGTATTATATATTCAATGAGTATGTGTTGATGTTATAATCAGAAAATATTGATTTTTTTTCCTTTTGACCTATTTCTACATCAGCTCTGTTAAGTGAGAGATAAGGCTGTGTCATCCATGTACCTCAGATCCCAGTGTGCCCCCAAATATATAGCACAATAATTAAGGAAAGTTCTGTTTCTGGAAGCATTTGAGGAATTTCATCATGAAGTACAGTGGTTTGCCCCACAACTCTGTTGACCAAACCAAGAGCCCTTCAGACTCTGGATGCAGGATGTCAAATTCGGGAGAGTGTGTACTGTATGCTTACATTTGTGTCATGTTCTGGATGATGAAGTTTATCTGTTGTGATAGAAACTGACCCCCGAGGCCAGGAAAGGAATGGCAGAGTCAGGGTTTGCTCTCTTGACTGTGCTGGTAGTTTCACGAGTGTTTGTGTATAATGCAGCTCATCAGAATGTACACTTCAGATTTCAGGGTTTATTTATTTTGAAAGAGAGAGGGAGAAAGTAAGATAGACAGCTGGACAGAGATCTCCCATCCCCTAGTTCACTCCCCAACAACAGCCAGGGTCAGACTGAGTCAGGCTAAATCCAGGAGCCCAGAACTCTGTCCAGCTCTCCCACCTGTACTGGTGCTGCTTCCTGGGATGCACTTTGAAGTGGAACCAAGAATAGAGGTGGGGCACAGACTCCAGCACTCAACTTCTGAATGGAGGCATCCCTCAGCAACATTTTAACACCAGCCCTGTAATGTCAGTTATGTTTCAAGTAGAAGGGGAAAACTGGAAGAAAAGATTCCAGCAGCCTTTGGGTTTTGCAGTTTTACTTATTAAAATAGTGAGTTGGAACTCTGCTTTCATGGACCAAATGAGGCATCTAGGTTTTGGAGGATGCCAGAGAAGAGTGCTGTATGAAATGTATTGGAGCAGTGGCGGGGGTAGGGGGGAGGTCTCTGCTCCCACTGGCTACTTCCTGCCTGGCAGTCCAGTGTGACCAGATTTGGGTGTGTCCCTGATGTAAGATGAAGTGACTCAGAGTAGAAGCCTTTGAGGTGAGCCAGTCTGGGCCGCAGCAATCTCTCTGATTTTATTGATGTGTTAATATTGTGAAGATGAGTATGTTTCCTTTATAGCCATGTTAGATACTTATGTTTTTTAAAGGCAGGAATCAGTTCAGTGCCACAAGAGGGAAATGTAGTTAAAAATCACAACATTACTGGTGGTAAAATTATCCTAAAAACTACCTGGTACTCAAGCAGGGGATGACTCCAATTCTGCCCCCATGACAGGAAACAGTCGTTGGTAAAGTTGTTTTCCATGAAGCTGTGATGAAATTGACTAAAATGGTAATAAAGCAGAGCGTAAAAGAGAGGGACTCAAGTGAGATGTAAAAGTGCAGAAGGTGCTAGGATATTCAAATTGGAATCTTCAAGGAAATGACTGTAAGCCATCAAATGTGAATTACTTGAGTTTCTAGTTGAGGATCTGTCAGCAGTGTTGGTTGCAGGAAAGGGAGAGGAGGAAGACTTCGCTGCTCCCACCCCAGCCGGGATGGGCAGACCCCATTTTGCTAAAGGCTGGAGGAGCTTAAGGTAGAGAAATGGCCATTGGTGGTAACTGACAATTTAGGAAAGGGATGAAGAACTTATATCCTTCCTCCTGGCTCAGAAAGCCAGTCACCCTTGGAGCATTTTCATACTTTCTTCCAGTGAGTCTTTGATGAATTACTGTTCAGTAGAACCCTATTATCAAAAAAATGAAGCACACTTCAAAACAACCTCTGTGAGCTGTGGAAACACACTAAAGAACATAAAATCAAAGGTATTTATGTAAATATTTCATATATATAATATATATAATATATATTATAATAGAAATACATTTATATCAATACTGTGTTCTGGATGATTTGTCATTGCCATGGTGCTATTCTACTCCCTCCTTCCCCCACTGTTGCCATTTCTTCATACTCCAGCATGGCCTGTACCTCCTCTACTTCTTCTCCTGGGCTCCACTCTTCAACCAGAGTTACTGAACACTCTCCTTTGCTCGCAGTCACTCTCAGAAGCTTTTGTTGTTGTTTAAACCACTGATATGATTGGAATTTTTGCTTGATTTAAAGATTCATCTTAGGCATGCAAATGGGAACCTTCATTCCATCGGCCGCTTTTGGCTGGTGGGCAGGGGGCACAGCCTGGTCCAACTGCTTAAAAAGCAGCTGGTGTTATCTTGGCTTGGGCCCACCAATGAGCTCTGGGGACTTCAAAGTGAGGAATTACTGCCTAGGGACATCCATGGATAAGGCTACCATATGTATACGTAAGGAATGAATCCTAAGGGACTCCTAATGACAGGGCCACTGTACTGGCAGGTAAGCAAGAGGACTGAGACCCTTTTGTTTGGAGGGAAGAGACTAGAAGATCTGTATGGGTCAGAATGATACACCCGCCCACATGGGAGTCCTGAGATGGGCTTGCTAGTGCAAAACATCACTGACCACCACAAACCAGCCCACAGGAAAGCTAGGGCTGGGGGCCTGTCTAGCAGGGCTAGATCCCAGTACCTGACTGTTGGAACATGGGGCAGGTCATATGCTGGACCATGACACTAACCAGCACGTAAGAGAACCAGGTCTGGAGTAGATTCTGCAGGGAATAAGTGGGTGCAACCTTGTGGAAATACAAGTCCTGCTGGTTAGCTTAAGAGTTCGGGTGGTGACTGGCTGAACTTGGTGTGATCTTAGAACCTGCTGACGAGAGTAGCCTGGGCAGGTCCAGGCTGCAGCACCCACATGTGCATCCTAAAACAGGGTGTGAGGCAGGCTGGGCTGCAACATTCACCACCCCATACAAAGGCCAAGATGGAGGGGCAGACTATGCCAGGTGAGGGCCTATCACCTGCTGGCATGCATAAGATCTGGGTCTGGGAGTGATCTGAATGGGGTGAGTGGGCTAGACTCCAGGACCCACTGGTGCTCATGAGAACCAGGGTGGGTGTAGGACAGGCTAGGCTAGGTCTCTGCCCCTGCTTAGCCATGTGTGAGCTGTAGCTGGGGGTAAGCCAGGTTTGTCTGGCCAGGGTGGTCCAGTTCATATCACCCACTGGTGAATCTGAACGCCAGAATGGAGTGCAGGTTGTTCTGGATCAAGCTGCAACAAGTCAATTCACATGAGCATCATGCCTGGGGGCCAGCGGGGCTGGAGTAGGCTGTAGCCCCCACCAGCATGAGCTGGAATTGGGGATGGGATGGGCTGGGCCTGGGTAGGCTGCAGCACCCACTGGCAAATGCCAAAGTGAGGCAAGCCATGCCAGACTGGGCCGTAGTGCCCAGTTAGCATATGTGAGATCCAGGGAAGAGGGGGTGAAGTCGATAGGATGACTATGTGGGGCTCCCGTGCTGGGCCACTACTCCCACTGGGGAGCATAAGAGCTAGAAAGGAGGCAGACCAGGCCAGGCAGGGCTGGGCTGCAATACCTGTTGGCCTGCATGTGAGCTGGATCAGGGGAAAACCAGGCTGGATTGACTGTTCCTTCTAGTGTATGCAAAACCAGAGTGGTTGTGAGTGGGTTGGACTTTGCCAAAGCACCAGCTGGCAGATGCTAGCACAGGGGGCTAATTCTGTCAGACTAAGCAGCTGAACCACCTGGAGAGTGCAAAGTCCAGGAGTGGGACTGGGCCCGTTAGAGAAAGAGTGGACACCTCCCTCTTGGGTTGCCACTCCAACTGGTGAGCATGAGAACCAGAACTAGGGACAGGCATGGCTGGACAGAAAATAGCGCTTACTGGATAATGGACTGGTTGGGTTGAACTGGGCTTCAGTGCCTATTGACATATATGAGAGCTGAATGGAATATGGGACAAACAGGACCAGACTAGTCTGTTGTGCATACTGGCAAGCCTGGGAACCAGGGCAGAGGGCATGCCTGGTAGGGGTTACTGCAGTTCACTCCAACTAGGCTGCAGCAACCACTGATTTGCATGAAGGCCAAGTGTGCAGTGGGCAGGATCAGGCTGGGCCCCAATACTCATTGGTTTGCATAGAAGACAGGGTTGGAGATAGAACTGAACCAGTAATTGCAACTAACAGTGTGTGCAACAGACTGTGCTGGGCCCTATATTGGCAGACACAAGAATCAGGTCTGGGATCAACTCAGATGAAGTTTTGGTGGGGACTCCCCCCAAGTGAATTGCTAAACTCAGAACCCCAACTATGGAGAGAATTGTAGGTTCCATTGTCTGATAGTGGAGTGCATGTATCAGAGCTGAGCCGCCTCAATGGCTTAGATGGAGTAGTGGACAGCATATCCAAGTGCACATGGAGGATATAGCAGTATATTAGAGCCAGCAGAGGACAACTGGTATCACAACAGAGGACAGAACTAATTTATCAATTATCCTAGCCAAGTATAGTTCAGTGCATATCTGGACAGAGACTCTAGGGTGAACTGTGTCAACCACTGGATTCTGGAGAGATTTTATCATGCTTGGAGTGGTGAGATCAGCAGTAATTCAGAACTGCTGAATTATCAAAACCTCTGGAGCAGGTCCCTTGAAGTGTGCCCCACATCAGGGACCCTGGAATGGTGTCACTTGGCTGTCTTCCATTTCAGGATATGGAGATGATTGAGAAGGCTGGCTGTGGCTTCTCCCCTTGTATCCCTCTTTCCCCCAGATGCAGGAAGATTAAAAAAAGGATGGGGGTGCCAGCATGGTGGCCTAGCAGCTAAAGTCTTCATCTTGAATATGTCCGCTGGGATCCCATATGGTCTCCGGTTTTAATCCCTGCATCCCTGCTTCCCATCCAGCTCCCTGTTTGTGGTCTGGGAATACAGTTGAGGACGGCCCAAAGCCTTGGGATCCTGCACCTGCGTGGGAGATCTTGAAGGGGCTCTTAGCTCTTGGCTTCGGATCTGCTCAGCTCTGGCCATTCGGGTCACTTTGGGAATCAGTCATCAGATGGAGGATCTTCCTCTCTGTGTGTCTGAATTTAAAAAAAAAAAGAATGTGAAAATGATGGTCTCACCCACTTTCCTGTAGCCCTTGACTTTTTGTACCCTAATGAACTATGTAAAAATTAAAAAAAAAAATTTTTTTTTAATTTACCTTGAAAGGCAGAGTTACACACACACACAGTTCTTCTATGCTCTGGTTCATTTCCCAAATAGCTTCAGTGGCCAGGGCCAGCCCAGGCCAAAACCAGAAGCCAAGACTTCTCTTGAGTCATGCGGCTGCAGGGCTTATCTTCTGCTGCTTTCCCAGATGCATTCGTAGGGAGCTGGACCTAAAGTGGAGCAGCTAGGAATCAAAGCAGCTTCCATTTTGGCTGCCAATGCTGATGTCTTAACCACAGAGCCCATCCAATCCCACGATGGGAGTTTTAATGACGACCATGCTTGCATTGCTACTTGCGCATGATATATTTTCTAAATAATAATTGGATTTGGCTGGTTGGGATTTATTTTAGAATTGTTTAACCTGTTTTGTTAAATAATTTGATTCTAAAATTTCCTTTTTTGACTAAAGTGAGTCTTTAAATTTCCTTTCTGAAACTGTCTTTAGGTTGTTTCACAAACAAAACTACATTAGAATTACTTGTACAGGGGGCTGGTACCATGTGTAGTAGGCTAAGCTTCTGCCTATGGTGCTGGTACCCAGCATCCAATATGGATGATGGTTCAAGTCCCAGCTGCTCTACTTTTTATCTAGCTCCCTGCTTATGGCCTGGGAAAGCAGCAAAGGATGG
The DNA here is from genome assembly GCF_017591425.1 of Ochotona curzoniae. NCBI lineage: Eukaryota > Metazoa > Chordata > Mammalia > Lagomorpha > Ochotonidae > Ochotona > Ochotona curzoniae. Next base: position 4,140,428 of record NW_024466004.1, on the reverse strand, counting down.
TTCAAGTGTTTGATTTCCTGTATTCTTTTTTTTTAAGATTTATTTATTTATTGGAAAATCAGATATACAGAGAGGAGGAGAGACAAAGAGGAAGATCTTGCATCCGATGGTTCACTCCCCAAATGAGCGCAACGGCCAATGCTATGCCGACCCGAAGCCAGGATCCAGGAACTTCTTCCGGGTATCCCACACGGGTGCAGGGTCCCAAAGCTTTGGGCCGTCCTCAACTGCTTTCCCAGGCCACAAGCAGGGAGCTGGATGGGAAGTGGAGCTGCCAGGATTAGAACCGGCGCCCACATGGGATCCTGGTGGGCGCGTTCAAGGCGAGGACTTTAGCTGCTAGGCCACTGTGCCAGGCCCGATTTTCTGTACTCTTATGAGATCCTGAAGGAAGCTTTACTGGCTTCAGATTAACTGAGGCCATTACAGCTGTTTGGGGAGTGAATGAGCAGATGCAAGATCAGTTTCTCTCTCACCTTCTCTATGTAAGTCTGCCTTTCAAATAGCAATGGATCTTTAATTTAATAAATAAAGGATTTGTATAGCTTTCCCCCTTTTAAATGTTTTTTGGATCATTGTGTAAAATAAGTGATCTATTTGTTGAACTGAGTGGCCCTCAAAGATCCTTTCTAACTGTGAATCTGATGATTTGGTGAGCCACATTCTTTGTGGGTTTTTTTCCTGGGCCTTACATTTGTGTGGATGAGACAGGCAAGCTAACAGTAATATGCACAATGCTGTGTTCCTTCTCTGAGCCTACTGACAGCTTGTAACAAGTTCCACAATCAGTTGATATTATTGTTATCTATTCATTTGTTCTGCTAAATTTTATTTATGTTAATTAGTTTTATTTGAAAAGGGAAGAGAAAGAGAGAAAAACCTCCAGATGTTAGTTTTCTCCCCAATCCTGGCAGCAGCTGGGCTAGGCCAGACCAAAGCCAGGAGTAGAAATCTAGTCCATCTCTCTCAAGTGGAGGCAGGGACTCAAGTACTTGAGCCATCACCTTATACCTCCCAGGTTACATGTTAGCAAAAAACTGGGATAGGAGCAGGGGCAAAACTGGAACCCAGGCTCGTTGATATGAGACATGGATTGCCTTTTTTTTTTTCCTTTTTATTGGAAAGACAGATTTATAATGAGAAGGAAAAACAGAAAGATCTTTCTTTACTGCTTTGCTCCTTAAATGGCCACAATGGCTGGAGCTGTGCCAATCTGAGGCCAGGAATCAGGAGCTTCTTCTGGTCTCCCACATGGGTGCAGGAGGATTTGAGCCACTCTCGGCTGCTTTCCCAGGCCACAAGCAGGCAGCTGGATGGGAAGTGGCACAGCTAGGACATTAACTGGCATACATGTGGCACTTGCAATGTGGAGGATTAGCCAATTGAGCCATTGTGCTGGGCTCAATGTGGATTTCCTAAGTGGTGTCTTAACTGCTATGCCTAAATAGAGCTGAAAAACTGTTTACGGATAAATTGTGTATAATAATCTGTTAAGGAGTCTCTGGCCTCCGTTTTAGCTACATCCCATTGATTTTCTAACTCTCTTTCTTCTTCCTGGATACATGTTTTGTCTTGTTCTTTCCTTCTCCTTGCTGCCCCTCTAAACTCGCGTATCCTTCCTTTCTGTAACCCCTGAGGCAGATTAACTTTTTTGAGCCTAAAGACAAGGAGATTGCCAGAGGGATTGGTGTGATCAGATCAGAATGGTGGCCACCATAGGGAGAGGATTTGGTATCTCTGAATTTAATGGGTGGCAGAAGGGAAAAAAAAATTTCATGCTGGAGCATCATGTTGTAACGCAGAGACTTTTGGGTGGATTAATTGTGTTATGTTGCCTTGTAGCAGCAGTTCTAAGGGAGCTGCAGCAGTGTATACCCAGTTCTGTTAGTTTAAACTCCTTCTAGAAGCTTTGTGTCATGGTCCTCTGAACCTCAGTCTCAGCTGGAGTGAAATCAGGACACATGATGTTGTCATTCCATCTCCTGCTTTGCCAAGTACACGCTGCTTTAAACCGTAATGGCAAGCCCATGTGTTGTTTCTTGCTTTTCAATTGGCTGATGAGACAGCACACCCAGAGATTATTCAGCAGAGAATGACTGGGTGGTCGGCGCAGTCTGTATAATGGCAGTCAGCTTCAAAGACTGACACAAACAAGCTATAAATGCTAAAAGGCAGGATTTCTTGCGGTAGTTCAGATATAATTTTATATCTCTGTGTTTTGCATATGTGACATTTTGTGTAATAAACAATTAAGTGCCTGCTTTTGACATTTCAAAATTTACATGCAGAGTTGTGAAAGCAGACACTGTGCACGTGACCTCCCTAAGTGAAGTGGTAAACAATGAGGGGCCTCGGGGAGGCTGAAGCCCGTCATTCCTCACTCTGTACCCTGTACCTGTTATACCACCAGTTGGTGTTTCATTGTCTTTGATAAACAAGATAATTGATATAAATGAATGTGATCCTGTAAAATGACTCCCTACTTGCAGATTTTCATGCTGGAGGTATAATTTTCCTTATGGCAAATTACTGCTAATCTTCCAATAGGTAGATTGGTTAATCTGCCTTCTGCATGAAGACATTAGATGAATCACTGCTTATCAAAAGCTGCCAAAAACATGGGCTCTGAGTAGAGCACAGGAAACGACTGGTGGTAACCAACTCAAGAACAAGAGCAGGTGGAGTTGCAAAGCGTGCAATTTGGAGTTGAGAATGCAAGGAAAGTGTCTTAGAGCTACAGAGGTGATGCTGGCCTCGTCCTGCTGTGCAGTGTGTGCTAGGGGACACCTGCTCTCCCCTAGTTCTCTCCAACTGTGCTCTGCTCACTGACGTATGGGCTGAGGATTTGAAATACAGATGCCCTAATATGCTTTCCTCCTTCATATTTGTTGGTAAAGGGTAGGGCTTTGCAAAAATACTATTTTGTCTCATAATTTGGTACTCAGCATTTCAGCATTTCCGGTACTCCATGGAAAGCTCTCTTTAGGAAACATAAGGGACCAAGACCATAGAAGAGCCTTGGGATTTCATTACCCAGTTGGGACATTTGGAATGAAGGAATTGACAGTCTGTTTTGAAAGATCTGTTTCTCTTTATGTCTGTGTAAAGAAAATGAATTGTATTTCTGACTTTCCAATAAATAAATAAATCTTTAAAGAAAATGAATTATTTAAAATGAAGTGAGTAAACACTTAGGAAAGAAAATGGCATATCCATGGGGGAATGTTGTGCAACTAACTTGAAGTCATGAAGATTTAAATAATAATTAATAATTATTTACTTGTTTGAGGCATTCTTTTTTTAAAAAAATTTTATTTTATTTTTATTGCAAAGTGAGATATACAGAGAGAAGGAGAGACAGAGAGAAAGATCTTCTGTCCGATGGTTCACTCCCCCAAATGACCACAATGGCTGGTACTGTGCTGATCCGAAGCCAGGAGCCAGGAGCTCTTCTGGATCTCCCACATGGGTGCAAGGACCCAAGGCTTTGGGCCATCCTTGACTGCTTTCCCAGGCCAGAAGCAGGGAGCTAGATGGGAAGCGGGGCTGCCGGGATTAAAACCGGCAACCACATGGGATGAGCTAGATGGGAAGCGGGGCTGCTGGGATTAAAACCGGCAACCACATGGGATCCCGGTGTGTGCGTTCAAGGTGAGGACTTTAGCTGCTAGGCCACTGTGCCAGGCCCTGTTTGGGACATTCTAATATTCAGTTTAAAAACGTATTTAACCATGTGGCAGGAAAAAGCACAGCGAAATGAGGTTTCTCCCAGGACTGTTCTCCCTGGCAGTGTTAGCATACAGTCTTTCAGAGAACAGCATGCTAAGGGTGGCATGCTGTCCAGGTTAATGTCATCTCTTCACTGAGTGGATGGGCTGCCTCCCTCCCCCTCTCCCTCTCTTGAAAGGTTAGCCTTTCTTTGGAATTGTACAGGTTTTTTCTGCAACATCTGTCAGCTTGGCAATGAGCATACCCTAAGGAAATTGTGCACATTTGAAGACCATCTGAATACTGCAGAGAATATTTCTCCTCTCTTTTCCTCTTCTCCCCCTCACCCTGTCCCTCTTGCCTTCCCCCCAAAATGAGTAGGGTGGCCACAAAGCATTTTTGCACTGTCTTACCGATGAATTATAATCCCTAAAAGCAAGCTATGGGCAGACCCCTTTGTTTAACAAAAAGAGACCCCTTTGCCACTGCATAGTTAGGACAAAGAAGTTTCCTGGTCTAATGATTCAGACGATTTTGATCTGATTCGGTAGGTCAGAAATTGCTGTCCCCAGCAAATATCGACCAGAAGGAATCGCTTCCTTGGTTATTCTGAAGCTGCCAGCTGCATATTACACCAGCAGGTGCTAATAGGTTTTTTTTTGTTGTTGTTTGCTCAGGTCAGTAGAATTGTTATTGGCTCTTCTTCCTTTGCCCCTTATCCTTTTACAATTGCAAAGTGGCCCATGAGAGTTAAGTCTCCTATCTTGTGTTAACACCCAGATTTATGAATTGCTGGCCCTACACCTGTTCCTCATGGGGAAGATTGCTCTCTGTAGCTGGGAAAATGTCAGGCTTGAGTCCTAAGTTTTTAGAAACCCTGACAATGCTTTTATAAACATGATCTATTAAGTTATTCTGCCAGAGGCTGGTGACGTGACATGATGAGTTGAACCACTGCCTGTGACACAAGCATCCCTTAGCGGAGCACCAGTTTAAGTCCTGGCTACTGTGCCTCTGATCCAGCTTCCTGCTAATGCACCCAAGAGGGCAGCAGATGCTGATCTGAATACTTGGACTCTTGCCATCCTCTTTGGTGACCTGAATGGAGTTCCAGCCTTGTGGTCTTTGGAAGATCACTGTGTCCATTTGTCTCTCTGTCTCTGTGTGTCTTTTCCCTATTACTCTGCCTTTCAGGCAAATAAATCTTTTTTTTTAAGATTTTGTTAATTTTTTTTATTGGGAAGTCAGATTTACAGAGGAAGGAGAGACAGAAAGATCTTCCATCCACTGGCTTATTCCCCAAGTGGCCATAACAGCAAGAGCTGAGGCAATCTGCAGCTAGGAGCCAAGAACCTCCTCCAGACCTCTGATGCAGGTGCAGGGTGCTAAGGCTTTGGGCCATCTTCCGCTGTCCTCCCAGGCCACAGAGAGCTGGAAAGGAAGTGCAGCAGCCTGAACATGAACCAGCACCTGTATGGGATCCCAGCTCATGTAAGGCAAGGACTTCAGCCACCATTCTCTTGTGCCAGGCCCATAAAACCTTTAAAAATATATTCTGTTAGGTTTGGCTGGGCTGTAGCACCTAACAAAAAGAACCAAAATGGAATGGGTGAGGGCTGGTCAGGAAAGGCAACTATTCCTGCTAGGAAACGAGGTAGACTAAATAGGGCTGGCCAGTGGACACACCAATGGGCATGAGATCTGACACTGGGAGAGATTCTAATGGAGGAACTTGAGGGAACTCCTCTGTCGGAGCACAGTCCCTGCAAATGAGTACAAGAACCAGGATAGGGAGCAGCTCAGACCAGACCAGGTTACAGTACCCACCAGTATACTCTTGGTTCAGGTTTGGGACACACCAGGGTGGTCCAATTCATATTACCCACTGGCAAATCAGAGAGCCAGAATAGAGTGTGAGTCAGGCCGGGTTTGGTTGCAACAAGTCAATTCACATGAGCATCATGCCTGAGGGCCAGCGGGGCTGGGATAGGCTGTAGCCCCCACCAGCATGAGCTGGAATTGGGGGTGAGTTGGGCCTGGGTAGGCTGCAGCACCCACTGGCAAATGCCAAAGTGAGGCAAGCCATGCCAGACTGGGCCGTAGTGCCCAGTTAGCATATGTGAGACCTAGGGAAGAGGGGTGGGGTTGAACCCAGTGGGGGGCTCCATGGAGCCACTGCTGGGCCACTACTCCCACTGGGGAGTTTAACAGATGGGAATAGGGGCAGGTCAGGCAGGGTTACGACATCTGTAGACCTGCATGTGAGCTGGATCAGGGGAAAACCAGGCTGGATTGACTGTTCCTTCTAGTGTATGCAAAACCAGAGTGGTTGTGAGTGGGTTGGACTTTGCCAAAGCACCAGCTGGCAGATGCTAGCACAGGGGGCTAATTCTGTCAGACTAAGCAGCTGAACCACCTGGAGAGTGCAAAGTCCAGGAGTGGGACTGGGCCCGTTAGAGAAAGAGTAGACACCTCCCTCTTGGGTTGCCATACCAACTGGTGAGCATGAGAACCAGAACTAGGGACAGACATGGCTGGACAGATGATGATACTCGCCGGCACCAGTGTGGACTGGATAGTGGGGCTGGTTGGGTTGAACTATGCTTCATTACTCATTGATATGTATAAGAGCTAAATGGGATGTGGGGCAGACAGGACCAGTCTGCTGTACATATTTTCAAGCATGGGAACCAGGACAGGGAGTGGATCTAGTGGGGGTTATTGCAGGTCACTCCAGCTAGGCTGCAGCAACCACTGATTTACATGAAGGCCGAATGTGTGGTGGGCAGGAATGGGCTGGACTCCAGCACTCACTGGCTTGCAGAGAAGGCAAGGCTGGAGACAGAACTGACCAAGTAATTGTAACTAACAATGTGTGTAGGCTGATTTGGATGACAGACTGTGCTGGGCCCTGTATTGGCAAACACAAGAATCATGTCTAGGATCACCTCAGGTGAGATTTCTTTGGCAATCTCCCTTTATCCCCCCAACTGAACTGCTGGTCTCATAAGTCCAACCATGGAGAGAATTGTAGGTTCCATGGTCTGACCGTGGAATGCATGTGTCAGAGCTGGGCCTCTTCTGTGGCTTAGATGGAGTAGTGGACAGCATATCTAGATGTACATGGAGGATATGGCAGTCTGTTAGAGCTGACAGAGGACACCTGGTACGACAACAGAGGACAGAACAAATGTATCAACTACCCCAGCCAAGCATCAACAGTGAACATCTGGGCACATGGAACCTCTAAGTGGACTATGTCAGCTGCTGGATTCTGGGCACATGGAACCTCTAAGTGGACTATGTCAGCCACTGGATTCGGAGAGATTTCATTGTGATTGGAGTGGCAGAATCAGCAGCAATACAAAACTGTTGAACTATCAAAATCACTTGAGCAGGACCCTTGGAACATGCTCCACAGCAGGGGTCCTGGGATGGTTGGAGATTGGATGTAGCTTCTCTCCTTATATCCCCTCCTTTCCCTAGATATAGGAAGGAAAAAAAAGGATGTGGAAACAATGGTCTCACCCACTTTCCTCTAGCCCTTGACCCTTTGCATCCTAAGCAACTATGTAAAAATCATCAAAAATAAAATGTTATATATATATGTGTGTGTGTGTATATATATATATATATACACACATACATGAATATATGTATTCTGTTGGGACTGGCACAATGGCCTGGCAGGCTAATTCTCTGCTTATAAGCACCAACATCCCAAATGGGTACGGTTCATATCCTAACTGTTCCATTTTCTATCAAGATCCCCACTTGTAGCCTGGGGAAGCAGGATGGATGACCCAAGACCTAGGGGTCCTATACCCATATGGGAGATCTCTCCTGGCTCCTAAGTTTGGACCAGCCCAGCTTTGTTATTACAGTTATTTGGGGAGTGAACCAACAGACAGATCTCTTTCTCTGCATTTCCATGTTTCTCTGTAACTCGTTCACACAAATAACTATATAAATCTTCACACAATCATACATACACTCTATCCATATTCATGAGATAGGAAAACAGAGGAATAATTATAGACATACAGAAACTCTTAAGTCATGGCATGGTTAAATGGCTCCCGTTATGTTGCTTAAAACTGTTTTCAGAACTGAGATTAGGTTTTTGGGTGCCTGCTTTGCAGTTCACTGCCTTGTCAAGTGGAATGAGAAACAGGACATGGGAAGAGAAAAGCATTTCCTGCTCAGAATCACAGGACAGAAACAGCCTGGGCAGAGACCCAAAATGCAGAAGCAAGATACTTTTTAACTTGCAGATTTGAGAATGTTCATAACAAAATGTTACTTAAAGATATTTGTATCCATTTTTTATTTTCTAAAGCACTAAGTGCGAACCATCAAAAGAGTTAAAATAGTAATGAAAGGGGACTGTGCAGTGGACCAGCAGGCGAGTTTCTGTCTCAGCTACTACACTTCTCATCCAGCTCCCTGTTTATGACCTGGAAAAGCAGTAGAGGATGGCCCAAAGTCTTGGAACCTTGCACACATATGGGAGTGCCAAAAGGGGCTTCAGATCAGATCAACTGCAGCTGTTGTGGCTGTTTGAGGAGTGAAACAGCAGATGAAGATCATTCTGTCTCTTCTTCTCTCTGTAAATCTGCCTATCCAACAAATATAAATAAATATATTTTAAACAATAATAAAAGGCTCTTTTTAGATTCCTTTTTTGCTGAATTTTAGACAAGACTTTTTCATCACATCTTGTGAATCTACTGAAAAACATAACACAATTCTGTTTACCCAGTCAGGATTAATATTGGGCTTCAAAAAGTAGTATAAATTGTCTATTTTGCTAGGGTATTTTTTTTCTGATAGCTTTAGGAATATGAGTATATTTTTTGCCACAGTCACTTGGTAGACTCTGAAACAGGGTATCCAAATTCCCCAGGTCTCTCAACTCATCTGTTGGAAGGCATCCCCTTGGTCAGGTTGTCCAGCTCTTTGACAACCTTGGGCTGGTGCCTAAGGCCAGAACTGTTAGTGCCTTGGGAGAGCAGGCGGTTCGCCTAGACAGCCTGTGTTGTTGACTGTGGAATCAGTTCTGAGCCCCTATTCTGTTGTTCTGCTTCGCCTTGACCCGGGTTTCTTCTGTACCCCCATCTCACTCCCTTGAGGTCCTCAGAGTCTGTTCTCAAACCACTCAATCCAGGGTGGTTTGTAGGGCTGAGATTAGAGATTTGATGTTCTCTCCAAAGCCCAGGCAGGAGGTTTCTGCCAACAGGGAATTGTCAGAGTGCAGATGCTACAAATCTGGCTAGGGTATTTTCTCTGCAATGTACAAACGCCTGTTTATTTCTGAACACTGTATTATTGATACTGCTCTTAGTAAAAACTCAATTTTTATAGTTATCAGTACCTGTTTAAAAAAATTCGCTCTATATAATCTTAAGAATCAAGGATTATCCATGAACCCAGAGCCAGTATGATTTAAAATTGCTAAAACCTGAACCAGATTCGAACTCCAACTTTAAAAAAGGGGGGCGGGGGGGAAGCCTGCATCTTATTGAAGAGATGGCTAAAAAGTAACTTTATGGCAGGAAAATACTAAATATATTACAACTTCTTTTGTGAGGCTTTTATGAACCCTTTGCACATCCTTTGTTCTCTGCACAATATGAGTGAGAAATTGTTCCTCAAATAATATAGTGACACACATGCTCCTGAGTTACAGAATTGTTGGGGCCCCACAAGACTTTCATACCAGTAACTTGGAACAAAACCAACTCTGTTGATTTCAATATATTTTAGAATGTAAGAAAAAAATTCCATGTAAAAATTCTTAACAATATTACTTGAAGAAAAAGATTCCCTTTACATTATGACTTTTTAATTTTTTAAAGTGTATCCAAAACTTGCAAAACCAGTTTCAATGACTATTTGTAAGTTGGGGATTTTTCCTCCTGTTACCACATGTTGGTGTGTGGAAGAAACAGATGTAGAGTCTCTTTCTCTGACAGATTATATCCTGAAAAAAGAAAAAAAAGATCACCCAATGAGACTTTGCTTATTAGTTCAAATAAAGTTGGATGTTTGGGCTATCTTTTTTTTTTTTTTTTTTTATCCCTGGAAATGCCTTTGTCCTGAATTTCAAGGCCTCACCTACAGAGTCCCTGTTTGATACGCTATAGCAGTGGCTAATGCTGCTAAAACACCTGATGTTTGAATCTTTAAGACTTTTTTGAATTGAAGATTTTCTTAGCTTAAGTCTCCAATACGTAAACTATAGGACTGCCAAGCTGTGCATAAGAGAGCCAGCCATGTAATTAATCTGGAAAAATGCTTTCCTTCTAAGGCTGTAGTATGTAGAGGAGTTTCTCCGAATCCTGGTTAACTTGTGCCTCTGAAATCCATGGTTCCTACCTCAAGTGGAGCCCAGTGTGTCTGCCAAAACCCTAGCTGTGACTTGGGGGGGTGTGAATTGGTTGGGAGGGGCAGTGGTTGGGCCCCAGGCATTAGTGACTGAGATGGTCACAGGTGATTGTCACAAATAAGTGGGTGGGGATTCAGGGGTGGGTCTGCAAGAGAACAGTGTGTTCGGGTAAGACACCATGAGGTTACCTCTCCTTGGTGGATGACTGGAGTGGCACGAATTTTGTGCGAACTTTGCAAGCCCTGCAAAGGGGGAGGAGGAAGTGGTGCAGGGTCCACAATGGGATGTCTAATCACTGCTCACATGATCTTTGAGAGTAATATCAGGAAAAACAGATGATAAGCAACGAAAGAGGGAGTTTCAAGGAGAGGGAACAATAGTGTTCAAGATGCCAGGCCTGTTCTCTTTCCAGGGCTTCCTGTCAGATACGGAGTAGTGACATCAACTGCATCTTCTGGACTGGGTCTGGGCGGCCATCTCAGAGGGGGCTGAGGGATACTTTGGAAACAAGGGCAGTTCAGCAAGTTTGGGGAAATGGGATCAAAAAATGAGTTTAGTTTTGTGTGAAAGAAGTTTCATAGCCATGCAGAGAGAGAGTGTATGTGTGTGGGGGGCAGGAGTAGTAAGAACGTTCTGTGAACTCTTTGAAGATCTCTTTTTAAATTAGTGATGTTTTGCTTGGCAATGCATTATATAGATGATCAAAATGATTTTCTGTAACCAGATAGATAAAACTAGAAATTAAGATAACTAAATTAAATGTCTGTGTTGTGGAACGTATTTTTGCAGCCTTTTGATAGTTTTCAAGAAAGCTGGCTTTGTTCTCTAATTAGCTATTGTTGTTTTACAGCTGTTATGTCTGAACAGCTGTGGGTGTTTTTCCTTTGGAATAACTAGGCAAAAGGTTGTATTGCAGTTGCACTGGAAGTTTGCCTGATAAGCAACAAGTTGTTGAACAGGCTGCTGGGGTGTTTCCTTCTTCCCTTCCAAAATTGTAGCTGTTGGTTGGGGTGGAGCGGAATATCTAGGTCTGACCTTAAGCTAATAGCCTTGGCTATCTTTTGGAAAAGGAAGAACTTTGTGTCTGTAACAGTCAAGGCAATAGAGAAGACTCTAGGACTATTAAGCACCTGCTTTCCATGTGAACCACTGTGCTGTTAGGAAACAATTTTGTAATGAAAACAGCCAGGGCAGCATTGAATAAAACAGCACCAGCACAGTTTTTGAAGATTCCAATCCTTCGTCAGAGCTGAATGTTATTTCATTTTTGCAGACCTGCTTCTGTGGGGATTTTCATCCCCACCTCGCAAAGGTGATCTCTGGAGATGGTTAAATAACATGTCAGTCTTATCTTTAAATATAGCTGGTACAGGTGGCCCTCAGGTCATGTCCTGGTGAAGTAATACTGCCTTTTAAAAAATTTATTACTCCTGAATGAAATTTACTGGCAGGCTGTTGGCCACCCCTGGTGCTATGTAAGAATGGAGAGCAGTAAAATTGTTTTCAGATCACTTTTCCTGCAGTTCCCCACAGTCCAAGTCATTCCGGTATTCATACACTTGCAGAATGTATACAGGTTGTTAACATGCAACTTTTGCATTCAGAAGCAACAAATTAAATTTGTCTGAACAGAATTGCTGTGTGCATGGAGGGGAAAAGTAATTTCTGCCGAGGCAGTTCCCTTTTGCTGTTTGCTCCTGGCACAGGCTAGTGTAATAGGCATGTAGCTGAAGGGTGGCAAAGGATAGAGAAACAAAACAAAAGGAGACAGACGCAAGATGCTAGGTGTAGGTAGTACAGTTTTGTAGACAAAGTGACACAAATTGGGGCAAAAATTCCAGTGGGACAAGGGAGGAAACTGGAAGACTGGAATCACAGCACAACGCTGAGTCCCATCCAGATGGTGTTTTTAATAAATTTATCAGATGCATATGAAAGATGGCAATGAACGTTCAGAGTGGGAGTGGCCCAGCCTCTCTGGGGAGGAAAGGAGTGTAACACCTTGTGTGTGTTAGAAACAATTCATTCACTTTGTTTTCCCTGTGAAAGGGAGAGAGACCACAGACCATGTCCAAACCTGTGAGTGATCATTAGGCAATCCAGCAAGTTGGGCTGCGGATTGTGTTTCTAGAAAGAATTAATAATGGAGTTATTTCTGCTGAAATGGAGGACATGGCCAATGCGAGTTGGTAAACCCAGTGGTGACATTTAGACAGATGTTACACTGAACTTCCACAATGTGATCTGGGCAGATAGCTCTCCCCTTGAAGCCCAAGAACCCGTTAATATTCTTCAAAGGCCATGGTGCTTCCTTAGATTTCTTGTCTTCCTTCTGTCCTACAGAATGCTTCCTCCATAACAAATATTTTGGTCCATGACAAGGAAGTAAGCTTTCTGTATGTCAGAAAAACTTTCATGGGAGAAGTTGAGAGCAGAGGGCATATGTAATGCTTCTATAGCAACTCTTCTACCATGGGAAGATTTGTTTTTTTTTTATTGTTTAGGTCAAGACCTGCAGATTGATCATAGTTTACTTTTCTAAGAAAAAGCGTTTTTTCCCTGTTTTTATTCAGTAGCTCTGATTTTCTTACCGTTTGGGAAGGAACTATGTTAAGCAAGGTTAGGTGCTGCAACCTTGGCCAGACATCATTTTCCAGCTCCTCCCCATTCAGCACATGTTTGTTGTGCAGCTATTGTGTGCTGCACACTTTTTCTTTGTAGGGGGATGAAATCAGTGTAAAAAAAAAGTTCCTGCACTTAAGAAACTTCCACTCTAAGTTTCTTATGGTCAAGTTAGATCAGACTGAAATACTGATTTGAATATTAATAATTAAGACAGTGCTGGAATGCCTGTCTCATTTTGGAGATTTACAGAAGGTTGTGCCCACATGATTTCTTTCCACATGCTGACATCACTTGCTCCTTATGCTGCTAATGTAGGAAAGAGAATTAAGGGATATGGTAATCTTATGTTATGCTTTACAAAATAGATAAGATTATCTGGTTACTAGTTAGAGTCCTAGCAGGAGCTGTTTCTCAGAGGGAAACTTGGATTTGGGAAAGCTTTCCTTGCCTGTGTGGTCTCTCTCCTGTGTAGATCTGAGGTGTGCATGTTTGCGTCTGTGTTGGGCTCCCTTTGAGAATTGAACATTAATGGATAATTATCCACAAATCAAAGAAGAAACCATGTTATGCTGTTCTCCAGCACATAGACTCAGAGTTCCTTGTTAAGAGGCAAAAATTCTTTAATGTAGCATTTCTGTTAGACTACCTCAAGATTCCAGAGGGCCAGAGGATGCTATTATGACAGTATTTTTGCTTAGCAAAAAATTTACAGTCTGAAAGAATCCTCTTCAATAACTCATTTATAAATGTGCAGAAAAGAAATTCCTAGTGTTTACACCAGCCTTGTTTCCCAAAGAGATTGAAACCATATCAGTAATGATTTGTGATTGTGTCTGATGCTGTGTGCCAGTTGAATCAGATTATCAACGGATAAATTGTGAAGCAGTAAGATATAGCTCCGACAGAAATCGACAAACTCAGGAAGAGTCCACAAAAACAACCCAAAGGACCTGCTTGTCTGCAGGGGCTGCAGCAATCGAAATACCTATGAAAGATATATCCTTTCAAAATCTTGCCATTCTTCTACTTTGCGAATCAACAGTATTAAAATATGTGAACTTTTAAAAAGTATTTAAAAGAACATAAATAGGGACTGACATCATGGCGGGAAAGTGCATTAAGCCTTGGCCAGCAACTCCAGCACCCATATGAACACCAGTTTGTGTCCTGGATGTTCCACTTTTGATCTAGCTCCATGCTAATGACCTGTAAAGGCAGCAGAAGATGGTACAAGTAACTGGGCTTATGTCACCCATGTGGGAAACTCAGAAGGAGCTCCTGGCTCCTGACTTAGGCCTGGCCCAGCCTCAGCTGATGTGGCCATCTGGGAAGTGAACCAGCCAGACGGGACTTCTCTCTCCTCTCCCTCTGTCTCCCTTATTCTGTAACTCTGTCATTCTAAATAAACAGATAGAACTTTTTCAAAGTCCTTTATGTAAACTTTAAAGAACAGGAACACTCGCATACTCATCACCCTGGTTAAGAAATACATTGGGCTGGCATTGTGACTCAGTAGGCTAAGCTGCACCCTGAAACACCCTCATCCCATGTGGATATATTTGAGTTCTGACCATTCTGCTTCTCTCTACTTCCAGTCCTGGCTGGCTTAGCCCTGACTGAAGTCGTCATCTGAGGAGTATGCTAGCAGGCATGTGTGTTTGTGTGTGTGTGTGTGTGTGTGTGTGTGTGTGTGTGTGTGCACCTCTCTCTAACTCCACCTTTCAAATCAATCATTCAGAAGGAAATACAACATTACTGACCTTCAGAGCTCCTGTGTGTCGGTTCCTTAGTTGCAGCTTCACTATCTTTGTACCCCGAGGTAGCCACTAATCTGAGTTTTGGTGTCTGCTATTCTCTAGCTTTCTTTTTTAATTTCACCATATATATGTGACACTAAGCATTATAAATGGAATCGTGCTTTGAGTATTTTTCTGTCACTTGTTCCTAACCAGCTGTTGTCATGAGAGTAGGTACATAGATGAGAAAATAAATACATCTTTTACACAGTCAACACTATGCATTTCTGGTCACCAAAAGGTGTATATCCAAGGAAGGGGAGAGGTTGTATTTTCCTATACACCACGTCATTCTGCAGCAGGCTCCAGCAAGGGGTCATGTAGTTGAATTCTGACACTAACTTGGGGTGGCACAGACATAGCAGATGAAGATCTCAGCCCTGTAAGGCAGCCTACACTTGAGACATCAGTCTACTGCAGGTGTCCATATGACAGCTGTCCAAGTTCGCTGCAAATCTAAGCTTCCTGTAACCCCTTCTAAGTAATATGCTTAGAAAGATTTGTGGAACTCAATGAAACACATTCATATGTCACTTAAGGACAGGTTCAAGTTTTCAAAGATGTGTCATTAAATGCTTTTGTTGTTGTACAACCATTACAGACTCTGCTTACCAAAACCCAGATTTACTATTTACATATACTATTAAGGCATACCCTGTTGTCCTAGGCTGCAAACCTGTGCAGTGTGTTACTGCACTAAATACTGTTGGTAATCGTGACATTGTATTTCTGTTTCTAAGTGTGTCTAACCTTGAACACAAGACAAGCAAGGCACCTATATAGGGTACTAGTTCATGAATGTAACTTGCAGGACTGGAAGTGACTGTGGGTGAGTCAGTGAATGATGAATGAAGGCCAAGGACACTGCTGTATCTTGTGTTAGACTGTATATCCACTATTCACTCGGCCTGTACTAAATTTGTAAAACAAAAACCAACTTTTTCTTTCTTCAGTTAACGTTAAAGAATTTATTTACTTTACTTGAAAGGCAAAGTTACAGAGAGAGAGAGAGATCTCATTAGCTGATTTACTTCCCAAATGGTATCAGTGGCCAAGGCAGGGCCCGTTCAAAGCTTCTGCCAGGTCTCCTCCATCGCTGCACAGGACCTCCTGTTGCAATCCTCTGCTGCCTTCATAGGGCCATTAGCAGGCAGCTGGATCAGAAGTGGAACAGCTGGGACATGAATTGGTGTCCATATGGGATGCTGGTGCCACAGAGAGAGAATTAGCTATGTCAACCCCTTTTTATTTATAAACTTAATTTTCAAACTTTTTCATTCTTTTGTAATAACGGCTTAAATTAAAAACACATAAAATTGTACAGATTCCTCCTTTATACTTTCACATTTTCCTTTTGCGTTTTTTTTTTTTACTTTAAAAATTTTTTTTTATTAAACATCAGACCATAAGCACTTACTAGCCTTAGGGGAAAACAGGTTTAGTTCACTAATATCGCTGTATATATACTCAAAAAAAAAAATCAATTGAAAGTATAGTAATGTAATGTGTTATTGCATGATGAAGAGTTCTGAGAAATACATAATCAGATAATTTCAATAGTGTTCCTACATGATAGAGTGTGCTTAGGTAAGCCAGGTAGCTACAGTGTCATTAGGTGACAAAATCTTACTGAACCTCTGTACTATATGCAGTCCATCATTGACTGGAATGTCATTATATGGCACATGACTATATGATAAATGTAAAAACCAGTGACATAGTTATTTGTTATCATTATCAAATATTTGGTACTATAAATGTATATCTATGCTTTTGTGCTACTGGCAAAACAATAGGTATGTTTACATCAACGTTATCACAAATATGTAGGTGAAGCAATACATATGATATGATGGATATGACATCATTAGACAATAGGAAAGTTTCAGCTCTGTTATAATTTCATGGGATCATCACTGTATATGCAGCAATGACTGTGTGTACATTTTTTGGTTTGTTATAAGGAAATTCCAAAGGATGCAAACAATAGTCAGATGAAAAGATATACAGGGTAAGGTATGAGGAAGAGGCACAGAATTTCCTTGTTCCCTCTGGGTAGACCACCCTCCACGCAGTCTGAAATTCTGTGAAGCATTTACTTGTGAATGGCTGCAAACATTACATCAATTAGGATCTCAGTCTTCAGCTCACCCATCCCTCCTAGAGTTTGGGGGTAAAAGTTCCAACCTTCTAACTACAGCTTAGTCTTTTTCATGACCAACCCTCATGAAGAATAAAGCCTTCATTAGATAATAAAGTAGAGTGATATGAAGTAATAGCAAAAGTAAAAATGTAATTGATTATTTATTTATTTAGAAGGTTGTACAAAGAGAAACAGAGATCTTCCATCTACTGGTTTATTCCCCAGATGACTGCAAAGGCTGGCCCTAAGCCAGGCCAAAGCAAAAAAAGCAGAAGCTTCATCTAGGTTGCTCACATTTATGGAAGGGGCCCAAAACATTTGGACCATGTTCTGCTGCTTTCCCAGGCATATTAGCAGGGAGTTGGATTAGAAGTAGAACAGCCAGAACAAGAACCAGTTCTCATATGGAACGCTAGTATCACAGGTTGCAGCTTTACGTAACTACACCACAATGCAAGCCCCCAAAATTAGTACTGTTATTTGACATTAATCAATATACACTTTAGGGCAGAGGCATCATTAGAAATAAAGAACAACAGTGCATAATGATGAAATGTTCAACCCTCCAGGAAAATGTAATAGTTCTTTTTTTAAAAAAGATTTATTTGTTTATTTTTATTGGAAAGGCAGATATACAGAGAGGAGGAGAGACAGGAAGATCCTCCATCCCCTGGTTCACACCCTAAAATGCCTAGAGCTGAGCTAACCCGAAACCAGGAGCCAGGAGCCCCCTTGGGATCTCCCACATGGGTACAGGGTCCCAAGGCCCTGGACTGTCCTCAACTGCCTTCCCAGGCCACAGGCAGGGAGCTAGATGGGAAGTGGGGCTGTCGGGAGACAAACTGGCACCCATATGGAATCCTAATGCATGCAAAATGAGGACCTCAGCCACTAGGTTATTGTGCTGGGCCCTATAATAGTTCTAAAGTAATATATAGGAAATGATATGATAAAGCAAAAATAAAATCATAAAGACAAGAGGACAGTCACAGCAAGAGACTTTAATGAACATCTTCCTAAAATTAATGAGCATATAGTGATTTGAATAACACAGTTAATAAATTTGGTATAGTAGACATATAGTAAATCATACATTCCTCAAATTAGAGAATAAACATTCTTCTCAGGCACAGATAAAATATCAGTTAGGATTAGTTGTATGCTGGACCAAAAAGCAAAGCTCAAATTTTGCAAAGTTGGTGTTACACAAATTACATTTTTGTCCACATTGTAATATAACTTAAGATCAACACTAAAGCCCTTATAAAATTAATTCAGAAAGTTAAAAATACTCTACAGAATAATTTGCAAATGAAAAAATCCAAATAAAATAGAAATATTTTCAGAAAAACTGCACAATACCTGACTGGTACTTAATTCTGTATGGAGGCAAGCATTTGCAGGTTAAGCTGCTGTGTCAGAGTACCCTTTTGAGTCTCAGCTTCCTGGGAAGGAAATGGATGCTACGGTTTGGGAGGTTGGGTCCCTGCCGTCTACATGAGAGGCCTGGAAGAAGATCTGGGTTCACTGTGCCCCAGCCCTAGCTGTTGTAGCATTCAAGGAGTGAACCAGTGAATGAAAGGTCTCTCTCTGTCTCAATCTCTTTGTGTCACTCTTTCTGCCTTTGAAATAAATAAATCTTTTTTTAAAAACCCATTATATACTGTATTAAATATTGAAAGTAAAGTTGAAACAAAAGTAAAAAAATATTAGCGGCAAGTGGCATTTATTAGGAAAGAAATAGATTGATGAGTTAAGCATGGATTTCAAGTAATAAGGAAAACTGGTGAGAAGAATTTAATGAAATAGGGCCCAGCAGCGTGGCCTAGCGGCTAAAGTCCTCACCTTGAACACACCAAGATCCCATATGGGTGCCAGTTCTAATCCCAGCAGCCCCACTTCCCATCCAGCTCCCTGTTTGTGGCCTGGGAAAGCAGTCAGTCAAGGATGGACCAATGCCTTGGGCCCTGCTCCCTCATGGGAAACTGGAAGAAGCTCCTGGCTCCTGGTTTTGGATCGGTGCAGCTCCGGCCATTGTGGTCACTTGAGGAGTGAATCATCAGATGGAAGATCTTCCTCTCTGCCTCTCCTCCTCTCTGTATATCTGCCTTTCCAATAAGAATAAATAAATCTTTTTTAAAAAGAAAAGAAGAACCCAATTTTCATAAAAAGAATTAAGCATTTCAGTTCAATCATCAGATTATAAAGTAGTGGTATTCTGTAAATTAATTAGATGATAGAAAAATAGGCAAAAGATAAAAATATACAGTTTACAAAAGGGAGAATCTAAAATGACTCCAATGGAAAATAAAAGAAAAAATTTAGCTACTAAAAAAATTGAAAGCATTAATCTGTATGATGTCATTTTATACTCATTTGTCTGACATTACAAAGAGTCGGTGAGGTATGGAGCAATGTGTTTAAAGCATAAAGTTTTACAACCACTTTGGTGAATAATTTGTCAGGAGCTAGGGAAGTTGAAGGTCACTCTTAGCCAGGAGTACAGTTGCATTTCCATATATGTATAAATCTTGCATATTTCTTTAAGAAACCAGGGACATAGGCAAACACCTTTGTTTATAGCCACGAAGAAAGCAGTGGTCACCATCTAAATGTCCTTCATTAGGACACTCAATATGTACATTTTAGAATATTTACAGTAAAATATTTATAGTGAATGATCACATATGTCTGCCTGTCAGATTTTCTTCATGCTGGCTTAAGGTTTGTGGTAGATGTTCCTGTTGCTCCCCAAGCCACCCAGGCACTTCTGAGTGCACCATGGAGGGTACATTTCCCCACCCCCTCTGGAGTTAGGTAAGGCAGTATGGCTCAGCTTGACCAACGAAATGTAGCACAGCGAGAGGTGTTACTTGAGCAAGAGGCTTTCAGAGCTGGTGTCTAGCTTACTGTGAGGGAGGGGGCACATGTCAATATGAAGCCTTTGTCCCTGACATCCCTGAGCAACACAATCATTGAACACTTAAGGTAAATGAAAAATAAACATGTGTTCTATCAGACTGTTGGTAGCTTGGGGAGTGGGGGACAGCCGTCTGTTTATATAACACACCTTACCTGCAGTGTTATATCCCAGGTCAATTTCCTAAGCATCTATATTGCTTTTTTTTTCTCCCCCATGAGAAAAAGTACTGTGAGTTGCCCTCTAAATACAAGGGTATTCAAAAATTCAGGAAAATGTACTAAAGGATGAGTTCATTTTGGTGCAAAAATTTTCTAAATGATATAGATCTGAAGGGTGTTCAGAAGTTCATTAAATGCATATTGCAAAAATGACATTATATTTTTTAAAAAAATTTTGCACTAAAGTGAACTTTTGATTTAATCTCAGTAAGAATTTTTTGAAGTGCCTGTTTCAATTCTTTCCCCTGGTTCATACCCGAAGCCTAGGGAGCTTCCCTCTGAGACCCTTCTCTGGCCATAAGAGTCTTTACCTTGCAGGCAACTTCACCAGTGTTTTAGATTGTTGCTTTGGAGTTGAGCTTCCTAGTCAAGGATTCATTGCTAGAAAAGTCCCTTTTTTCTCTCCTCCTCCTCTCTTCCTTTCCTATCCATCGGTGACTCTCCTCATTTGCCAGAGGGCAAAGCAGTTAGTGAAAGTCCTTGAGATGAGGGCCTGAGTGTGAATATATCCAAGTCAAAATGAAAGCACTATTTCTAAGGTACGTGTGAAAATTACCTACTCCATATGATTATAAAATTAGGAATGTTTCAGCATGGTAATAAAATTGATTACCTCTTTTCAGAGTGTGCTGTTATACTGGAAAGTAGGGAGGCACTAGCTACCTAATGAAAAGTTATCTTTTCTTTTGTAATCCCTTTAAAAATTATCAAAGGTAAGCTATAAAATCTTGAATGCAGGTAGCTAGGGATAATTGTACATTTTTATTATGAACTTAGATGTCTGGGGCCAGCACTTTGGCATAGCATGTTAATCCTCTGCCTTCATTGCTGTTATCCCATATGGGTACTAATTTATGTTCCATCTGCTGCTTTTCTGATACAGCTCCCTTCTAATGGCCTCGGCAAGCAGGGAAGGATGGTCCTAGTGCTTGGGTCCCTGCATCCATGAGGGAGACCTGGAAGAAGCTCCTGGCTCTCAGCTTCAGACAGGCCTTGCTCTGGCTGTAGCAGCCATTTGGGGAGTGAATCAGTGGGTGAAAGATATCTCTCTCTCTCTCTCTCTCTAATACTGACTTTCATGTAAAATGAATAAATCTTTTTGTATAGAAACCTTTATGAGTCTGGGCCCAGCAGCGTGGCCTAGCGGCTTAAGTCCTCACCTTGAACGCTCCTGGATCCCATATGAGTGCCGGTTCTAATCCTAGCAGCTCCACTTCCCATCCAGCTCCCTGCTTGTGGCTTGGGAAAGCAGTTGAAGACAGCCCAAAGCTTTGGGACCCTGCACCCATGTGGGAGACCCGTAAGAAGTTCCTGGATCCTGGCTTTGGATCGGCATAGCATCGGCCATTGAGCTCACTTGGGGAGTGAATCATCAGATGGAAGATCTTCCTCTCTGTCTCTCCTCCTCTCTGTATATCTGACTTTCCAATAAATAAATAAATCTTTTTTTAAAAGTTATTAAAAACCTTTATGAGTCTGAAAAAATTACAGATTTTGCTTAGATTAATGAAATCTACACCAAAGTTCCCATGGTGTTAAAAGGACCCTACCTTTTAAATGATGTCTAAAACATGTAGAATGACTTCTCTTTTACATGTTAAAGAGTCTGCATCATATTGAGCATCATTTTGTATATGTTCTTTTATAAACGAGCAGGGTCTTTAAGTATGTTGAGATTCAGTCAAAACAACCTGTTTTTTCAGGATATAGGGTTCAGGAAAAAAGAGAAGGACAAGTATATTGCATTACACAGAATAGTGAAAAAAATAAACAAAGGAAATGAAGCATAGCTGAGGACTACTGTATATTCTGCAAAGGAATTGGAATGTGCATTGGGTCACTTTCCTGGTTTATGAATTCGGAAGTTTCAGAAAACTGAAACCTTTTCATTACTGAACAAAATTTCAGAAGAGTAGCTACCGTAAATGTAGCTTAAAAAATACTAATAAAATGAATGCCTGCATATACATCACCTTGTTTAAAATATTGACCAAGGCTAGTATTTCTTATAAATGAAAGCAGTTAATGTTTAGATTTCTTGATGAGTTTTCTCCATGATTTTTTTCTTCCCTCCTTCCAGATAAACTCCCCTCAATTTTATTTAGTAATTCCTTGGCTTGACTTTTTTGTTTCGTATTTATGTAGGTTTATTTTTTAGTTTGAGCTCCACACCTTTTTTCACACAGCCTTTTATTTTTGAGATCATCCTTTTATATATGGCAGTAATGCATTCATTTCCATTGCTGTGTAGTTTCTCATGATAGTAATACGCCATTCTGTATTCTATGGACTACAGCATTTCTTTGTAATAAGGCACCTTAGGGTTAATTGCTACATGTGAATTGATTTCTTTCAGCGTTAGGTTCAGGTTTTTAACATCATTTTGGCATGAAAATTACGTTTGTATCTTAAGATCATCAAGGTGTTGTAATTTCCTTTGAATTTTACTGTTGGCTTGAGGTAGCAATCAATCAGTTTTGTTTTAGGCACACTATCAGGATGTATCGCCTAATACCGAATCATGTGTTTCGATTCACAGTTCCCACAGAGAATGTTGCGACCATTGCTGATTGTGCCAGTGTGATTGAAGGAGTCAGTCGGAGCAGAAATGCCTTACTGAATGGGGACACTAAGAACTATGATTGGGATTCTGGTTACACGTGTCATCAGCTGGGAAGTGGTGCAATTGTGGTTCAACTGGCACAGCCGTACATGATTGGGTCAATACGGTAAGAAGATTCCTTTTCATATATAGTTTTCAAATGGACAATGCATGTACAAGTTAACATTGGATAAAATGATCCCAACAACATCAGCAAAGAAACTTTATAAATAGTCAGAAGGTATTAAGAGTGAAAGTAGAGAATGATAAACCAAATACTTACATGGATAGTGAGGTGTACCAAAATTAGACTCGTGAAGAGAGGACGCAGGGGCCTCTTCCTGGGCATGACTCACTTTCTCACATCTCAGTTGCATTGGTTACTGACTTATAGGATAAGGCCAAAGATAGATTATGTAGGATGAAGAATAATTTTCAACTTTAATACATGACTTACATATGAGCCAGTCAGTTGTGAAATATCTTAAAGATCTTAATTATCCTTGTGTCTGAGTTTTTGTTGAGGTTCCTTTTTGTTTTGAGAAGGGAATTTTTAATGCTTGATTTAAATAATTTTTAAATGTAAGACTGATGACATTTTCCAGACATATACTTTCAATTCAGGAGCACCGTTTGGGTCTTGCGTAAGCTGGCAGCTGCCTTTTCTTTTAAGTTCTAAGATGAACAGTTAATACAAAGTACAAAACAAGCACAGAGAAAGAAAGGAAGGAAGAAGAAAGAGAGATATGTGTCTTGGCCTTCCTGGGTTGAGAGGTGTTGGCAGAACCGAACTATTGTGTCTCCATTGTCTGTACTACGTTGCTTTTCCAGTTCTCAAATATATATATTTGAAAGGAAGAGTTAGAAAAAGGAAAAGACACAAAGAGATCTTCAGCCCAGTGGTTCACTCTCCAAGTGACTGCAAGAGCTCAGGCTGAGTCAGGAACCCGGAACTCCATCCAGGTTTTCCCTCATTGGTAGCAAGGGCCCAAGCACTTAGCCTTCTTCTGCTGTGTTCCCAGCAGGCCTATTACCAGGGAGCTGGATTGGAAGTGGAGCAGCCAGAACTCAAATCAGGGCTTATTGGAACACTTGCATTGTAGGCAGCAGCTTAACCCACAGTACCAATCCAGCCCCTTGTGTCTTATTTTAAATTCAATATGGACAAAGAGGGAAGAGGTACAAAGAGATAAAGTAGTAGGACTCCAATAGGCAAAAATGTTTTTATGTATAGGCTAAGAAGTATAGAGATTAATGCAGTTTGCCTGTTCGCCGGGTACCCCGAAGAGTTGATGCTGTATTTCTTGGGGGAATTCAGACCATGGATTTCTTCATTTCAATTATTGACCCATTTTCATAAAAGGACATGTTACAGGCAGAGTACTATAGGCAGTAATTATGTCTGGAAAAGCCTTGAGTTCATATTTCAAGCCAGAAAGCTCACTTTGTGCTTGGAGAGTGGGAAGAGTTTGGCCACAGCCATCTGAACAAACTACCATACATATAAACTGCTGTCAGCAGCAATCAGTGCTCCTCTCTCCTTTTTCTCAGCTTCATGCTTGAGCCAGAGCACCCACAAGCCATCTATTCAATAAGCTAGTCTAAAATTCTTGCCATAGGTGACGAGAAGCTCATCTATGTATTTCTCTTTACAACTGATTACTCCTTGCTTTAAAAATCTGGACAAGAGCTGTCCTTCTTTTGTCTTCTGGCACTCCTTGTAGTCTCTACCGTTTCTTGAAGATTACTAATCGTGTCTCTGAGATTACATCTACAATTTCTTTCAGCAGGCTTAGGGTGTAACTCATCTGAGCCAGGAGACTTGAAATCATTTAAATTGACTAGATACTCTCTTTCTCTCACCTCACCTATTTGGGACTTCAATTTTGTCTTTATTATGTTTGTTCTGCCATCTCTAATTTGAAGACCAGTCTTCTTGCAGAGGAAGATTGAAGCAAGCAGGCAGCTTTGTAACTGCCTCACGGCCTTGTAACATTCTCTGTGTTTTGTTCACTTACCTGATATTCCATGTCCTCTAGCTATCAACTACCACCATCTAGCAGTGTTTACGCCTGCCTCAAACCAGGATGCCTAAACATCTGGGAGCAGGTATTTAACCTGGCAGTTATGATCCCACATGGAGTGCCTGGATTCAGTGCCTAGCTCTGGCTCCTGATTCCAACTCCATGCCAGTGCAGGTCCTGAAAGGTGACAATGAGTCCCTGCCACCCATATGGGAGACCCAGATTGAGTTCCAACTCCTGACTTGAATCTGGTCCAGCAACAGCTGTTGTGGGCATTTGGTAAGTGAACCAGCAGATGGGAGCACCTTCTCTCTGCTGTCTATTGCAAATAAATCAAATTGCCAAAATAAAATGAAATTGTAGAAGATGGGATTCCATTATCTTCCCTTTTCCTGATCAGGTCACCTTATTATCAAGCCATCTCATCAGTAGCACAACCCTTCCATCCCTTACCTAAGCCTAAAACATAGGATTATCTAATTCCTTTCCTTCCTCCACTCCCCTCATCAGCCTCCTAAACATCTCATGGATCATTCCTGTTTCTCTATTCCACTTCTGGTATCATACCTGCACCTTGTGTCTACCTCATCTGGTTCCAAACCTCCTTCAGGCCCACCCTCCCTCAACTGCCACCATCCTTCAGACTTTTACCACACATCTGATATGGCAGCATCCTCCTGTGGGAGGACCCAAGGCTACTGTTTGCTCTCAGGAAAAAGTTCAGATTAATCCCTTTATGAGTGGCCTGATTTGCCCTGCTTTGCCCTATCTGCACAGCCTCGCCTCCTGCCCCTGCTGTGTGCTGACTGCCCCAGGCCACCTAAGCTAGACTTTCTCAGCCTCACCGCCCCCCCACCGCCCCCACCAGCCATTTAAAGGGATTCTGCCTTCTCTTACCACATCTGCTTTTACATCTTTAAGCCTGCTGGTCTCACTGCTTGTTCAGAATCCCCATTTTACCTAGTTTGTTGTTTTTCCCGTTCAGAATTTGCCCCTTTGGAGGTGCTGCCCTAACCTGTCATCTTCTGGGCTTGCTGAGTGCACTTTTGAATGACCCTATGCATTCTGCATACAAGGGTAATTTAGAAAGGTCATGAAAATGTGTATTATGGAAAAACTGTGCCTGGCTTTCAAAAATGTTTGGAACCAAAATATTTCGCCAGGAACTTTCTGCAGTCCCCTCTCTCACTCCTTTCAGGGCATTTGTCCTGCAGTTGTTTCCTTTCTGCCTCCTCCCAGCCTCGTCTGATGCGTTAAGCCTGCTGGTAATTCCAAATAAGCTGCTCTTAACAGATGGAAAGTGCCAGTGAGGCAGTGTGTCTAGGTAGAGGGCAAATTACAGCAGGTACAGCAGGAAACCTACATTTTTAGGCCCATTGGGGAACGCCTGAGTTCGTTGCCAGGGTGACACCTCAGAGAAAGACAAGCAGGTTCTTTGTGTACAAGGCCACCTTGGCCTCTAGCTCTGCCCAAGGAATCAGAGATATTGAATCTGACTTTAGAAAAAAAAAAAGTGTCACTGGAGCTTAAGGCAAGAGAGAACAGTGCCCATTTCATTGTCTTTATATGTGGAATGAAAATGGTTCCCCCAAACAGTTTTTCTTTTCCTGACTCACAGGGGGGATGATGAGCAGAAATACAACCAAAGGCAGAATTGTCTATCTCAGCACAGTGTGAGGCTTCCAACTTCTTAAAACCCAGCAATTGTTTTTCCAGTAAGAAAATCCATGCAATTGAAGCCCCATATAACTGGTTGAGCATTCGGAGAGACACGTCTCTGTGAAACTAACATTATGTTGTCAGGAACTGCATTTGCCTCTTCTGTGACATTATTAAGAGGAAAGGGAGAGAGATTTCTTAGCCACCAATGTCTGCGTACAGTGCTGGATTTCTTGGCAGGTTGCAGCGAGCAGCAGCTGATATGTCCAGATAGACGTTTATTGATAGGAAACTAGATCAGTGGCACCTCTTCATGGGGATGGGTAATTGACCAATGGCAGGTTGATTAGTCAGTGACATTTGACCCACATGTCTATTGCTTTTGATGACTGACTTGCTTTCCCAGTCACTGTGTCTGAAGCAGCCCAGTGATTCTGAAATCAACACCTAGATAGAGAGCATTACAGAGCCCAGTGGCTAAAACCTCTCTCGTCTAAGAGAGAAGAAATCTGGAAGCCCTGGAAATTTCCTCTTACCTGGTTCGAGGTGAGACCTGATCATATGTTACGCTGGCTTGGAAAATTCCAGTTTCTTTGTCCTTGGTGACTGCAAAGTCTCAAGCATGGATCCTCTTCTTTATTAGTAAGGGAGGACGTGAGTGTTTTGTTGATAAGGATTTCTTTTGTTTGACTGTTTCTACCCACAGAAACCAGTTCCTCCTCTCCTGAGAGTTTACCTTGTAGTTGGGCAGGCAAGCAGAGCCCTCTTCCTTGACAGGAAATGCTTGGTCCTAAGCATGGGCAGTGGCGCCTACTCCTACCTACTAGTGTGCCTTTGGTCTCCTGGGGGAGATGTGCTTGAAGCATGATCCCTGCCCATTCCCTCTCCATTTTTCCTACCTTTAATAAACATTTACTGGGCCTTTTAGTATATGACAGGCACTATGTAGGGGCATTGCACTGAAACAAAGACATTGGTGCTCTCATGCAACTGGCCTTCTATGGGGGTGGAGAGATAGTAATATGTCAGCTATTTAGACATGCTGAGCAATAGAGAATGAAGGAGTGGAGACAGCACAGTTTTAGATTTGCATGGTCAGGAAGGCTTCACTGAGCAAGGTGACACTTGAGTCGAAACTGAAGGATGGGAAGACCCAGTGATCTGGAGGCCCAGGATAGGAGCACGCCTGACTGACCACAGGAGCAGGAGAACTTAACTGACAGAGGGTGAGGGAGAAGAGCAGAAGGCAAGGAAAAGGAGGAAACTTGAGAGGTGACAGCCTTGAGATGTTTTGTTTGGTTTGTTTATATTCAACACCAACTCACAAAACCACCCCGCTCTGCCCTGGGCCATCCCAGTGCTTCTGTAGCATTGTTAGGGGAGAGATGGGGGAAGGGACGGGGAAAGCCCACAAGCTTTTAGAAGCCACCTCCTCTGCACCTGACCTGCCTTGAGCTCATCCACTGCTGGAGAAGAAACAGCATGAGGTATCCTGTGTTGTACTGGTTAACAGGAAATTTTCTTCCCCATCTTTTTGTTTCTTTCCCAAGACAACATGGCTGGAAAACAAGGGAGTTTACCCTTCTTGTTGCTAGGTTTACAGACCTGACACAAATCACTCAATTTATTTTAGAGGAAAAGAGGCAGCTTATCTGGAATGTGCCTTAAATGTGGATAATTGTGCAGTAATTACATAATTTTCATGCTATTTTAAAAACAGTAAAAGTTAAATAACAGGGAATCTTCAGAGACCTGACCACATAAAAAGACCAAGATAGTTGCATAATAACCAACTAGTCTATTTAATGTCCTCATTTATAGTCCCTCCATCCCCTTAGCTTAAAACTTACTATCTTTCTACTTGCTAATCATGATATCCTTTCAAGTGCTCTCAGAGAAGGATGAGAAATCAGTAGGCTGTACAGTAAATACACCTACAACCCAGTCTTTGCAGATCATAAATGAGAGCACATTGTTCAAACCCTAATTTTAAGATAGTTAACTTAGCAGCTTTTGCACTAACTTGAAAATAATGTTTTTGTAAATGGCATGTATGATAGTGTGAGTAAAATGCCCCTAGTGCTTTAAGTAAGTAGCTTATTCTCAGTAAGTAGACTGTCCAAAGATGAGGCAGTGCTGAGAGATGTGACTAAATAAACCCACATCTCTTTGGGGTGTTATGAAGACTAAGGAGTTAATGATGCAGAACGTTTTTTAGAGTTCCTCAGTTGGGATTTGTTATGTAAATGTAAAAAGTTAGTACAGAATGGGTCTAGCCCCATGGATGGATATGATGGATATTCATAATCCTCTTAAGTCTGGGGATGGAGATCTTTTTATTTTGTGTGTAATACCACTTACAAAAGAATCTGATACAGAGTGGCTGAACCAAAAATCAGTTTATGTCATACAGTCGTTAGCATATACCACTGTGGTCCGTACTCGTCCCAGCATATCTTTTCTTGTCTATGAACTGGTGATCCCAGGTTCAACCTTCCTTTCACTATTGTGTGGCTGCAGCCAACTCTGGATCACCTGTTTCATTTGTAAATGACCAAGACCCCTTTTGGATGGCTATTTTTCGCTCTTGTTCTTGCTGGACCCTTGCTAAACTATCACTCATCCACTTCCCTCCCAGAGGACAGCAAAGAAAAAGGAGAGAAGTCAGAAACCATTCAATTTTGTTTCCTATTTAATAGCTCCAAGTGAAGGTTTAGTCAATAAAGGTGGGGAGAAGAATTGAAGCTAATGATTCAAATAATGTTTTGTAATTATTTGAGTTTTCCCACTACATCTGTGCTGCCCTCAATCTCTAGTAGGACTACAGATCATCTCAAGTCGAACATAGTGATTTTTAGATGTTGTGATGGACTAGGGTCTTTGCAGTGGTTTTCAAGTGCCTACTGTGGTACTTGGTGCTGTGAGCACTCAATAAACACTCATTGACTGAACTGACAACATAGGATGTTAGTGCAACTAAGGAGAGTTCTATCTATCAGATAAATTGGACATCATATTTGTTCACTGTGGCTGATGTAAGTGTATGTGAGAGAACTGCTAAAGATCTGGCATCTCTCCCAAATGACTGAGATTGAGATCTGGGGTTAGGGACTGACATTAACACAGGTAAGCATGCTTACCTTGCTCATTCCATTCTGCCTCCATTCCATTCTAAGTGCTACACAGGCAAGCACCAGTACATCTGTTTACGTTAGCACAGTCATCTTTGCAACCTACAGAGCTAGAAATTTCCTTTTTATAGTCTGAAAAATATAACAAACATCTAAATATATGGGTCCTCCAGTTCAGATTAAGATTGCCTATAATTCTAGTCAAAATTGGAAAGATATTTTACAAAATTTGCTTCACATCAGTCATGCTGAGCATCGTCTGTCACAGCTGTGAACCAAGGAATTCGTCCTTGTTTTGCTGATCCATGATTTATTTACTAAGAGTTGTTTTTCTCTGAACCTATCTGCATTGCACAAAAGTCATCTCTTGTCACCCTCAGACCTCAAAGCTCAGGTGTCCATAAAAATCATAGAATAAAGAATTATATCACTGGTTCCCAGTAGATTTTGGCGTGTGAACACTCAAGAAGCCAGGAATCCAAGAAGCAGGCAACAGGCAGTGGAGTTTGGGGGTGGGGTGGGATACAAATGCCTCAGCCAGGTTCATTCTGGAGGTATTTTAAGACCAGGGAGCATCGCTATGGCAACTACCTCATATGTTAAAAATATTGGAAGGGCACTGGAATTCAGATGTTCTTTGGAAAAGCATGAAAGGTTAAATGCCAAAAAAAAAAAATGTGTTTATGTGTGTGTGATTCACCTCACATGTCAACCATTTGTCTTTCTTGAGTGACTGGGGTATTTGACAACTAGTTATCATAAAATATGGCTGGATACATGAAAAGAAAAAATCCGCTTAGTTTTCAAAGATTAACTCATCAAAAACACATTTTTACAGAGAATCTCAACCCCTTTTGTCCCAGTATTTCACGTACAAATGGATGTTTAGTAATTATACAAAACTGAGATATTTAAGGTCCCTTCTACAACAAATTCTTCACCAGCGTTGATTTCAATGATCAGTTTAAAGCCATTGGAAGATCAGGAGAACAAAAAGGAGCAGGTTTCTGCTCCAATGGCTTTGCTTAGCAGGGGTTTGGACACTTCTGGCCTAGGATAGACTCCCAGGCCCCAAAATTGTGTCTGCTCTCAGGAAGGCCAATAAGAGGTAGGCTGTTCAGGAAAACACTAAAATTTCTGTTAACTTTGTATACCTCATTGCATCACTATATCTCTGTGTATTAAGTGAATAAAACTATTCTGAAAACTGACAGAGGGTCACAATCCTTTAAGGTTAACCCTTGAGTTAATTCAAGGCTATACACAACCTTTGGAAACTTTCATATTCCCTGGGGTACCTTTAAACCAGAGGCGCTTTACCCTAGGAACCCAATTTTGTCTTCTCAAAATGCTTTGATGTGTATAGGTAGCAACTAATGCCAATTTCTCTCACCCTGCCTGCTCTTCCTTCCTCTCTCCTCCTCCCTCCCTCTTCCCCCCCGCCCCCCCACCTCCGCTTTTTAAGGTTGAACCCTTTGTACATTGGTAAGTGCACAGAAGCACTTGACCAAAACATTTTTGTATATCTAATTAAAAACAAGGAGAAGCACTGGGATCAAAGCAAACTTTGACCTCTTCTTGACTTTATGCCTCCCCAACCTCCATTTCCGCATCCTTCTCCTAGGAATAATGATGATGATGAGCCCACTGGTGGCCTCCAGGACTCCTTGCAGCAGCTGTCCTGGTCACTCGGGGGCTTTGCTGCAGCTGAGGAATCATTTTGTTTCTGCTGTGTTGCCTCTTTCCAGAGTGTCTCAGAGTCAATATCTGAGGGCTATTGGTTACAGAGATAATTGCAGAGTGTGCTCTTACTTCTCCTTGGATTTCCTTTCCTTGCTGCCCTTAAGACCTAATGGTGAGGATTCTGTTGCTTCCTTTAAATTACCTGGTGAAACTAGATACCATTTCCCTCGGTATTATGACATTACGGGCTCGCCACATTATTGTTTTACTGTAACCCAATACCAACCAATACTGTTTAGATTTTCATGCACTCTCATTGTAGAAATGGTTCACCATTTAGTTGCCATGGCTTATGGTAGTTCTAGAGCTTTAGCAGGTGTCAGTGTCTTCATTTAAGAGATTAAAGAGGTTCAGATATCTGAGTCCCTTCTCTGTCTACCATGACCAATGCAATCATTGCTGAAACTCTCAATTCCAAAGATCCTGATTTGTTGCATGGGTCCTGTAGATCTAGAAAGAAAATGAGAGAAGGCTTGTGTCTTCAGGTTCAAGTCACCATTGCTTTGTAGGGCCATAAATCATAGAAACCTCTGTTACCTGTGTATACTAAGATTTGACAACATTTGTTTTTGTCATCAACACTCATTTGCTCCAAAGGAGTTTACATTTGGGTTATATTTGGCTGCAAGTAACAGCATGTCTCGTTTAGAAAGACTTTTCAAATGCTTTTTTAAGTCTTATTCTTGTTTTGCTTTATTTTGGTCTTCTAGATCAAAAAGTCCACAAGGAGTGGCTGCCTACTTGGTTCTGTAGCTTTGAAAGCTCTGCAGTTTTCTTGTTTGCCTTTTTCCACATGTTTTTGCCCCAGAGAAACAGAATGTCGCAGCTTTGACTGCCATTTCTGAGTGTAGGCTGAGGAGGAAGGGCTCAGGGGTAAAAGATAGAGTGCTTTATCAGCCAACCCTCCCCTTTTAGGAAAAACAAAACGTGTATTTGAAGATTTACCCAGCTGACTTCCACTTAGAATTATTAAAGAGAATAGAGTCATATGGTCTGCGTTAGCGAGGCTTGTTTAAGGAATTGAAGGTCATTGGAAGGCACTGGCTGACCAGACACCCATGCTGCTGCAGAAACCCACCTCTTGCTGACATTTTTCTCATCTCCCTGGGAATGCCTCGCTTATGTGCTCTGTTTGTTATTTTGAAACAGAAAGGAAGAGAAGGCTCTCGCTCACTGGTTCACTTCCAGAATGCCTGCAGTGGCCGGGCTGGAACCAAGAGCCATCAGTTCAGTCGAGGTCTTTAAATCTCCCAAGTGAGTGACATGAGTCTGCTGCCTTCTGGGGTCTACACTGGCAGGAAGCTGGAGTCACAAGCAGAACTGAGATTGAATCCAAGTACTCCAGTGTGGATAGGCACATCATGTCATTGCTAGGTTAAATGCCTTTAAAATAAAAAAGCCCATTTTTAAGAAAAGATTATTTTTTGTTGGAAAGGTAGATTTTACAGAGAGATGGAGAGATAGATGTTCCATCCACTGGTTCACTCTCCAAATGGCCTCAGCAGCTGGAGCTGAGCTGATCCGAAGCCAGGAGTTTCTTCCGAAACTCACACATGGATACAGGTTCCCAAAGACCTGGGCCATCCTCTGCTGCTTTCCTAGGCTGTGAGGAGGGAGCTGGATTGGAAGTGAAGCAACTGGGACACAAGCTGATGCCCATGCTGGATCACGGCACTTGCAGGGGAGGATTAACCAATTGAGTCATTGTCCCAGGCCCAACTATACAGTTTTTTTAAAAAAAAAAAAATGTTTAATTGAGAGATAATTCTCACACCATTTTAAATACACAATTGACTCATTTGAATTATACATTGGAGCGATTTTTCTAGTAATCTTTTTTAAAGTTTGATGTATTTGTTTACTTACTTGAAAAAGCATAGTGAGCAAGTAAGAGAGAAAACTCTTCTAATATTTGCTGGTTCCCTTCCCTAAATGCTTGTAACAGCCAGGTCTGGACTTGGCAAAAGTCATAAGGCAGGAACTCCATCCTGGTCTGCCACATAAGTTGCAGGGACACAAGTCACCCAGGCCATCATTCTCTGCCCCAAAGACACATTAGCAGGAAGCTCTATTGGAAACAGAACAACTGGGACACAAAGTGGCACTCTAATGTGGAATCATGCCATTTCAAGAAGCAGTTTTACTTGCTAGACTGTAATGCTACCCCTCCATTTATTTTTTTAAAGCTACCCTTTGAGCCCACAGCTTTGGGACATATTTTAAATAGTACTATCATAATTTTACAGTATTCTCAACTTAAATGTTCTATAAATAAAAAATTCATGCATGCTTACTTATTATATACTTTTGTTACAATATGAGAGGCGTTGCTGATTGTATCTTTGATTTAAAAAAAGGAAGTCTGGTTTCGAGTAACAGACATCTTCCAGTGTTCTATAACTGGTTTCCCCTGCTTCATAAGCATGATGATAAGTCAGACACATAATGAAATTTAGGAAACATGGCAAGATTCCAAGTATATTCTGATTGATCAAAAAGAGAATACATTTTATTTGGTTTGATTTTATTGTGGTTAAATATATTTTATATACCTGGATTCTTCATTAAATTGACAATCCATATGGAATCTGTCAACCATACATTTTAGATAAAACAAAACACTTGTGTATCTAAAACCAGGTTATAGGAAGTTAATTATTCTTACATACATCTAAAAATCATTATCAGCAACTTCACTGAATATTCATGGTATCTATATGCCAAGCTAATTATGTCAAAGATCATGTTAAAAATCATAATTTTAGTCTCTAAGAGCTGAAGTTCAATCTTTTCTTCCTCCTACTTCTTAGATATGAAAGAGTTTCTATTTTTTAAAAATTTTTTTCTCCTTGTAGGATTATGGACAATGTTTCTGACTTTTGGAACAATTGGAATGAGTACAGCCAAAGAGGGTGATTGAAGCAATACTAAGCCTTTAGATCTGAGTAGTACATGCTCAGATACTTCTACTCTGCCTTTGTGTCTTGCCCATATCCATTTTTACTCCCCCCTAAAATGGTTGTGGACAGGGCTTTGAGTTCCAAAAGAGAGGCTCATCAGTTTGGTGGATTTGTAGTTCTCGCAGAGGACCACAATCCAATGCAGTTTAATGCAACTCCTTCTTGTCTCTTGTATCTCAGTAGGCCCTAAGTGGCACTGGCCAGGACACACCTACTCCGAAAGAGGCAATTCCCACCTTACCCACCTCTCCCTCATCGCTTGTCTCTTCTCTGTCATGTCCTTACAACAAAGTGGTGAGCAGACCAATTCTTTTCTCCCCATGGATCCTCTTATTGATTTATTATTTTAATGCATATTTTAATGAACTTTCAAAAAATTGTATTTGAAGGCAGAGTTACAAAGAGATTGGGGTAGGGTGGGAGACCTGTGGGAAGAGAGAGAGAGAGATTTCTATGTATTGGTTCACTTCCGAAGCGCTATAAGAGCCAGGAGTGAGCCAGGCTGAAGCCAGGAGCTTGGAACTGCATCCGGGTGTCCCACTTGAGTGGCAGAGGCCTGGATACTTGAGCCATCTTCTGCTACTTTCCCAGGTGCATCAGCATGGAGCTGGATTGGAAATGGAGTAACTGGCACTCAGACTGGAGCGCATATATTGGCACTCTAGGCAGCAACTTAACTCTTTGCCACACCAACCATACCAGCCCTACTTCCTTTTTCCTTGCTCTAGAGACATCTCAATACTAGGTAATAAGGGTTAGTGATCTCTCATATTCACTCCATTTCTGTGGCACTAGACTACAGTATTAAATCGATCCTCCTCTAAATTACTGTGTTAAGAACCAAAGTAAGTTTTGGGTGTTAAATAAGGGACAGAGCAGTCCTCCTGCCAGCTTTGGTTTGGAGTTCTTCAGTCATAACCAACCTGGTAATAGAGTACTCCTTTATCCTATGTTCTTCACATGAGGATTTTTGGGCAAAAATTCTACTAGCAATAAAAGTGTCTTTTTGTTTCTCATTTGCTAGAACTTTTATGGTGTAGACTTTCCTGAAGAACTTTACAGTAAGCGATGGTTAGGGTATAGGGTGAAAGATCTTGTTGAATCCTTTAGGTATGTACCAGCTGATTATCACCTGATGTTCAGTATAAATGCCTGTTGATGTTTTTCCTTATACCTAATGCTTCTGTATTCATTTCTTCTCCAAGGTAAACAAAAATAAAGCCACTTTATAAACCAGTGCTATCTTTACTAGGAAGTTTGTGAGGACTCTGTTATAAAGTATTTTTTCGTAGAGAATTGCTTGAGAATTGGTCACTCTGATAAATAATATCCTGTTAATAACAACCTTTCTGGTAAGACAGCAGAATGGTTTGTCATGATGATGTTCACACCAGTGCAACCCAGCTGTACACACTGCACTCAAGACAGGTAGAGAATGCAAAAGGGTTGTTGGATCTGTTTGGAAAACCCACATTAAACAGAGTCAGCAAATTAAAATTGGTTTCATTAAAGATTTTTAAGAGTAGTTCTGTGGAAGCATCACATGCTATAGGTTTTCATTGTTCTGTGGTCACAGACTGCCCTGGCCAACACCTTCTAAAATGTTTTTTGTAATCATGATGGAGCTAGAAACATGACAAAGGAATAGATCTGTACTAGTCCATTTTCTCCTGGTAACAGACAGCTCACTATAGTCTGCTTTAGTCTGTGGTGCCATCTTCCTTTATAACTAGTGAGTTAATTGCCTTATTAATGACTATATTCATTATTTTTTGGCTTTATTTCTTTCACTTCTTCATGTTATCCTAAAAGTAACTGAAAGTGTGAGGCCCTGCAGGATAGTGGTTGGTGACACTGTGTTTGCTTTGCTTTAATTTGAGAAGGGAAGGGCCACCATTGTGACAGAGCAGGTTCAGTTTCCACTTATGACACTATCCTGGAAGCCCATGTCCAAATGCTGGTTCAAGTTCTAACTGTTTCACTTCTGACCCGGCTTCCTACGAATGATCCCAGGAAGGCTGGCAGAAGATGGCTCAGTTGCCTAAGCTCCTGCACCCTTTGTGAAAGGTACTGTTTTAAAAAGATGAGAAGGTAGTCTAAAGCCAATTTAAAATATATGTATGTGTTAGAGAAGGAGATGGGGGAGAGAGAGAGCCCATCTATTGGTTTACTGAGAGCTGGAAACCCAATCTAGGTCTCCCATGTGAGTGGCAGGAACCCCATTGTCTGAGCCAACACTACAGTCTCCCAAGATCTACATTAGTCGGAAGCTGGAGTAGGGGGCCAGAGCTAGTATTTTTTTTTTTATTGTTGTTAACATTGTATTATGTGATACAGTTTTATAGGCACTGGGGATTCCCTCCACCCCTCCCATACCCCTCCCCCCATGGTGGATTCCTCCACCTTGTTGCATAACCACAGTTCAAGTTCAGTTGAGATTCGTTCCTCAGAGCTAGTATTAAACCTAGGCACTCCTATGTGGATACCTAAGGGAAGTCGTAACAACTGAACTAATGTCTGCCCCACCTCTGGGTCCTTTATGAATATGGAGAATGTAAAAGGAAGACATAAAGACAGAGCAAGAGTGAGAAAGGAGAAAAAGAAAAATGAAGGAAATACAACAGCTAGGGCCAGGCCAGACCCAAACCAGGAGCCTAGAACTCTACTGGATCTCTCATGGGGGTAGCAGCAACCCACCTTCTTGCCTTCCGAGATGCATATAACAGGAAGCTGGATAGAAACTCTAATAAGGGATGTGGTCATCGCAATTGTAGCTTAACCTGCCATGCCACAATTTTAGGCCACAATTTAAAAAATTTCATTTGAGGGAGGCAGACAACGAGAGCTTTCATCTACGGGTTCACTTCCCAAAAGCCTGTGATGAGTGGGACTGGGCCAATCCTTGGCCAGAAACCTGGAACCCAACTGAGTTCTCCCATGTGGGTGGCGGGAGTGCAGTTACTTCATCTATCACTACTGGCTCCCAGGATCTGCAGGAGCATGGAGTCAGCCAGAGTCAGGAACCAAGGGACCAAGCCCAGTTACTCCAGTTTGGCATGTGGGCATCTTAACTGCTGGGTCAAACATCTACTTCCAATTTTTAGTTAGTTGGAGTGTCTTACTTATTTCTGTACCAGTTCCTTTCTAGTTCTTTTACACTTTGAAAATACGCTAGAAATTTAGGGTGAAAGGCAAGCCAAAAATCATCAGTGCAATTGTCACAGTAACGAAGATGGGATTGTGAATGCAAAAACTGCATGTGGCATTCACTGCAGGAACATCTATCAGAACACTCAACAGGCGAACAGATTTTAGACATTTCTAGGCTAAGCTTGCCCTTAGTTCAATATGGTACTTACCTTGACGCCATAACTCTTTACTGCTCAGTAAATGTAACTGTTTCTGTCCATTACTGAGGTTAGCCAGCTTTCTCCATAGAGTCACAGGGCACAGATGGTTCAGGCTTTGCAGCCCGTTGACCCCTATTGCAGGTACTCCACTGGACCCACTGAGTATGGTTGTGTTCCAGGAAACTTTCACTTACACAGACAACATCTATGGCCATGAGTTAAGTTAGTTAGTTACCTACCTCTCTCACTAACGCTGGTAGAGGTAGAGAAATGTAAAGTTAGAAAAATTATTTTGCCTTGTATGATTTCTAAACAACATGAATAATAATACTTACAAGTCTGATATTAAAAAGATTAATATGGGAATTAAGCAGTTGGTTTGTGGAGAGGATACATATCACGACCCATTTTTTTTTTTCTGCTGTGTGTTATGAAGGACATAAGCCTTGTGGGTTCCAGAGAGGTCAATAGAAAGTCCCGACAGGTAAGGCTTCAGCTCCTAACCCTGACCTCCAACGGCATTCTGCTTTATCTGTGATGAGCAGTGAGGGTCTTCAGAGAGGTTGTTTGTAAAAGAGATTTGGCTATTAAAGAATATTTTTTAAACATTTAGTTTTCATTTCTTTGCAATTAGTATAATCCATTTTAGTGTATATTTTAAAAATATATATTACTTCATAAATGAAAGGGAAAATACGTATTTTTAGCAGGAACCACAGGTCGTCTAAAATCATTCCCCTCTCTTCCCCTGTTATGAATCTGAGAGGATGTGGTTGCAGAGGAAGAGGCTGAGTTGGAACTTCTGGCTCCCACCTCTAATGGTAGTCCTCTTCCTGATACTCCATGTTAACTGGGAGTACCCTGGTATCCCTCAGAAGCTTATGGGGATTCAGTGGAGCCCAGCAGGGCCCACATTTGCTGTGGAGTTCTCCTGAAGTCTCCTCATTTCCTTCGTGCCTGCTCAGCCTCCCTCTTCCTGGAGCTCAGAGCAGCGCCTTAGTTCCCATATGCTTGCAGGCTGCTAGGGTGTAGACTGAGCAGAGCTGAGCACCAGCTCCTTGGAGGTTCCCTCAGGGATAACAGTCTCATGTGTGACTTTGATAGGTGCTCTGCTGCCCTCAGCATGCATCTGTGTGGGCTCTTGGGGATTCGCCGCCAGAGTGAGCAAACCTAAGAAAGCAGAGATATCACCCACCCACTGTTCCTTCCCTGGCTTAGGAATGTTCTTAATCTTTCCTGTGTGACTTTCTGCCTGTCAATCTGGGCAGTGATTCAGGAAGTGTCCGGAAGAGGGTGCAGCAGAGAAGGGCTGTGTGCCTGTACTTGTGCATTGGGGGCCTGCAGAGTACCAGGGCTGTGTTCTCAGGAAGGTCCTAGCAGCCAACATTAAAGAAAGAAAAAGGGTCCAGCAGTTAGGCTATAGGACATAAGAGAGACACATGCTTGTTCTTCGTGAGGAAAGACAAGCCAGCAGAACAAAGGAATTTAATTCCCAGAATACACTGATCTAATGAAGCCTCGTGCTGTGCTCAAGTCAGTGTGGCAAGGTCTAGCTGGCGCAGGGCCTTAGGCAGGAGTGATTTATTCCTCTCTGACTCCTTCACTCAGATTTCCTTCTTTCAGCCATCCAATATCCATCACTGGAAAGCCTAGTTTCTGTAGAGGAGTAGCTTGCCTGGAATACGGTTTGAAGGATTAGTGGACATGGCTTGAAGACTGGCCCCGGTGCCCAGTACACTCTGGTGAATATTCATGTCGGCATCTGGGGGTTATTTCTAAACAGGCAGCTCTCACAGAATACATTCCAAACAGGAGTGCCTTTCTCTTGTCTCAGTTGTGAGGGAGAGGCAGCCCCTCTGCGGTTCTGAGGAGTATGCTGACTCTTCACACCTCTGCTGCAGTGGGGAATCTGCTCCCCACTTCTAAGTGGAGTCAGTCTTTGCCAAGGTCTCCTGTCCTGAGGAGAATACAGGTGATTCTAGGGAGAAAAAAAGGCAGCTACCCACTTACCCATTGGTCCTGTAACCCATACCAGTTTGGTTTAATTATGGCTGTTTAGCAGTAAGGAAAGTTAGAGTTATTAATGTTCAGCTGAAAACATTTGAATTAAAATTTGTGATATCAGCTTTGAAGACCTGGATCAAGAAAACTGAGTGGCCAGTGATCAAAAGAATTCCACCAAAAAATGTAATTAGCCATTTATTCCTCTAGCCATTACAAAAAATTACCTAAAATATTGCTCCCCACTCCCAGCTTCTCCCCATTCTTCAAAAGATTTATCACCGTCACATATCAAATTAATTAATTTTGTTTATAAGAACTCAGAGCCAGAATTTTCACCTTCATATACTGGCAAAGAAGATGTTGCTATTATTCTCGTTAATGTTCCTTTTTTTTAAAGTGGTAAATTGGGTACCACATGGAGGATTATGATTCATCAGACACCTTAGCCTACAAACAGAATAATCTACTTGGTCTAAGTGTTTCTATTTTGTAGCACTTGCAGTGTATTATAGTTTATTTTTGTGCTTTAGAGAGTGGTTGTTTTCATGTGAGGACCTTCACAGAAAAAAAAAAGTCATGGAAGAGAATCATTAGCAGGGGATTGTGGAATGAAGTTTCTGCATTAAGGAGGCATAGCAGACAGACTAGGTTTCCTGGTACAAGAGCTACCAGCATGAATACCAGTTTGAGGAACGCAATGAGAGAGAGAGAGAGAACCTTGAAGAAGCAGCACTCTCACAGTATGTACCACTGAGGGAGGGTGAGGGTCTGAATTGGATGGGCAAGTGTTTTAAAACTGTTTTCAGCAGGAGTCCAGGACTTTGTAGATTGTGCCCTGTGGGGAAAAGAAGATGATTCAAAGCTGGAGCAAAGGTTGAAACCCAGATCTGATACAGGTAAAAAGGCCAGGCTGATAAGAAAAAGAAAGAGATGGGGAGAGAGTGGTCCTGGCTGTTTTAAGAGAGACCAGAGAAGAGATTTGGTAAGAACAAAAATAAAGAGATGACATGATTGAATAGAAACAGGCTTGCCTTGTAGTTCATCCCTGCTGGAATGTCCTCTCGCCTCTAATATTCAGAGTTGAGCCTTCCCACCTTGTTTTGCCCTTCCTTTCTCTCCCTTTGTCACCTGGTTGAAAGAATACAAAGATTTTCCTGTAGTTAAATTGTGAGTTCTCCCACAGATACAGATTCCTATGAAAACTTGACCCAAGGGAATAGAAAGAAGCTGTGGAGCTTATTAAATTTCTCTTTGGCTCTGCTGCTTGGTGCTTTGTCGGCTCTTTGCATGTAGGTATGTATTAACATGTGGTCAGAGGATGGGCAGGAAAAGAGGCTGCAACATGAAATAGCAGGGTTGTATGTTTTATAAAGTATTTCCTATATGAGACTCTTCAAAATGCTATGGGGGCTGGAGGTGGAAGCCTTAGACCAAAACCTAATTCCATATGTGAAGTGTTAAACAGGTTGAGCTACATGTTTATTGTGAGAAGGCTGGTTTACCCATACTTCTCTCTCTTTTTCATCATCTCTTGTCCTGCTCCTGATTTTTCCTTTAGTTGAATTAAGTGGAGCTTATGATCTGTAAAGTACTGTTCTGGGTACCACTCACAATACCAAGACTGTGACCCATGCTGGTCCCTGCCCTGCAAAAGCAGGGTCGGGTGGTTCCTCCTAAGTGGACTTGGTCCTGAAAGCTGAAAGGAGAAGCTGTTGCATTTTGTTCTGCATGAAACTTGGAGCCAAGTGAGTTGATTCCACAGCTTGCTGGATGAAGGCCCATACTGGGCTATTAGATTCTGCAGATCCAAGAAGGGAAACCCTGGGGAAGGCATTGTGGCACAGCGAGTTAAGCAGTTAAGCTGTTGCTTGGGCCACCTGCATCCCCTGTAGAGTGCACGTTTGTGTCCCGGATGATCTGAATAAGATACAGCTCACTGTGGATGTGCCTGAGAAGCAGCAGATGTTTCTGCCTCTGTCACCCACGTGAGAAACTCAAATGGAGTTGCTGGCTCCTGGCTTTAGCTTAGCTCGTCCCTGTGTGATGCAGCCATTTGAACCAGCACGTGGAGTATCCTCTCCCCCGACCCCCTTTTATCACTCTACCTTTCAAGTGAATAAACACATAGTTCAAAAAAAGAGAGAGGGAGAAAAAGTAAAATCCATAGTACACGACTTGTAGATTAGTGAGTTCTGAAACATGCCCAGCTCATGTCCCTCAGAATGGATGACAGGTAACAACAAAGCTCACACAAGTACACAGTTAACAGGAGAAACACATTCTGTCTTTTAAATT
This sequence comes from Ochotona curzoniae, assembly GCF_017591425.1. Taxonomy (NCBI): domain Eukaryota; kingdom Metazoa; phylum Chordata; class Mammalia; order Lagomorpha; family Ochotonidae; genus Ochotona; species Ochotona curzoniae. Next base: position 4,098,859 of record NW_024466004.1, on the reverse strand, counting down.
ACAACAGCCCCTAACAGCCTACCCAGCAAATGAAGCTGAAAGTGAGCTAAGCCCTGTGGTCTGGACAGGACCTCGACATTTCTGCTTCACACGTAGCCTTTTCTGCTCCTGCTGCTGAGCCAAATCAGGCAGATCTCACTGGTTCTGGATCTGCGTCATGATGAGGAAACTGCTGGGATCAAGGCAGATCGCCTTGCTGCAGAGAAGGGAATTGATGATGCCAAATTTAAACACTGGCAAAGAGCTGTGAAAGCCGCATACCTGCTTACCATGCCTCCACCCGAAAAATCTCTAACATAATGAGATTTCACTTTTGAAATATCGTAAGACCTTTTCAACAGTTCTCGGTGTTTCTGATACCAACATCTTACTTAAAGAAGGGGCAGTATTAGAGATAGTCATCTTCAGAAATTTAAGAAAGCTGTTCTCAAGGGCTGTTTGGCCTGTACAGAATTTTCTCATATATCCACATTGAAAGCATAAAATAAAAGAGTTTGCATCTAACTGGACTATGCAATATGAAATTTAGATCATAAGCCTGGACCAAAGCTTATTTGTTAAGTAGGAATTTTCCAAGTGATTGAATAATCTGTACAAGATTGTTTGGACAGTGTTGAGTTCATGTAGGAAAATTAACCAAGGGATTTAGAAAAATAGATTTGCATTAAAAGCAGGAAATGTGATATTATAAGATATTTTAATGTGATAATGTATGCAACATTATTTTGCAACCCATGAGGTCTGTGTGAATGTGAGGGGGGTGATTAGTTGTTCATTGTTCCTTCTGCACTCACATCTGGAACGTTGCAGCTGCAGTGTTGGTGTTTGGTAACATGGTGCTAACTTTTCTGTTGCTATCTAGAATTTGAGATTCGAAACTTAATCCCTAGAAGAAGTAAAATGAAGGCCTCTGTTAGCTGCTGAAAGCTGAGAGTTTTGTATTGTCTCAGAGTTTTGGAAAGCTTTGCCACTTCCAGCATTCCGCAGGTTGATCTGCAGAATATTTTCTGTATGTGGATAATGTGCCTGCATGATACTGAGTCTATTTTTTAAAAAAAAAATTTATTTAGTTTTTTATTAGAAAGGTAGATTTTATAGCAAGAATGAGCTACAGAGAGAAAGATCTTCCATCTGCTGGTTCACTCCCCAAGTGAGCACAAAGGCTGGAGCTGAACCAATCTGAAGCCAGGAGCCAGTAGTTTCTTCCAGGTCTCCCACATGAATGCAGAGTCCCAGGGCTTTGGGGTACCCTATACTGCTTTCCCAGGCCACAAGCAGGGAGCTGGATGGGAAGTGGAGCAGCCAGGATACGAAGCAGCACCCACATGGGATCCTGATGTGTGCAAGGCAAGGATTTAACACACTGAGCCACACGCCAGACCTAATACTGTGTCTATTTTAAGAGTTAGGGAGAAGCACACCTTCCCTGCCCCTGCACCAACGTCATTCTCTCCTCAATGAGCCTGCACACTGGAGCCCAAATCCATACTTTGCCACCTTCTTTCTTTTTCATCCTGGGGCTTCAGTGACTCAGCATGGAAAAAACACAAGCCAGCCAGCCAGCTGCAAAATAATAGTGTTAACCAGTGTCTTCCTTTCCTCCTTTCTTAGAAAACTCATCCTCCACGTCCCTATGTGGAGAGATTAAACAAGAGTCAGTACACAGACTGTCTGATGGTCTCTGCCTGATGCATTTCCTGGAAACCCATTTCATCAGTATTTCCTCCTGCTGCTATTGGATGACAGTGTCCCCTTTGCCCTGAAATGTTGTGGCCCATGGAGAGGCAGGGTCACCATGGCAGCAGCACCTCAGGAGTCTTCATGTCAGGGATCTGCAGGGCAGCCACCTGGTCTGCCTCACACTCAAGAGGAAACATGGTTACTTGGCTACCGTCTCCTGCTGCGAATCTCGTTTAGACTTGTGGTCCTCCAGCAGCTGCGCTCAGCTGGACTCGTTCCTCACCTGAGGATAAAGCAGCACACGTGAGCCTTGTGCCTGCCAGCAATAAGGAGCCCTCTGCTCTTGGGGGAAACCACAGTTCTCACCACTGGGGTTGCTGCTCTGAAGCAATGTTAACGCTGGCAGCTGTTCCCTGTGCCCTCCTGCCTCTCCACAACAGAAATGAAAATAGTGTCCTTAACATGTTGTCTGCTTCTCTACTTTTTATTCAGAATCTTAGGAAATGGACAGTTCTAAATGCAGAAAGAACTGACATCTGCCTTGAGGACTACCGCTTCCCTGAATGCTCTTCCCTCAGTCCTGTCTGTGGCATCTCTCCTGCTGGCTCACAACCCTTAATCCCTTTATCATGGAAATTGCTCTCCCGCACTGTTCCCTGTCCCTGCTAACTTCTCAGCAGCCTAGAGATGGCCAGGATTCTTTCTTTCCCGTCATTTCCTTACCTCTACCCTGTGCCCTCCTTGTCACTGCCCATCCTGAACTCCCAGTGTCTCTGCTAAGGAGACAATAAACTGCCCAGCACTTCCCCTGCAGCTCTGCTGACCCTGCTGAGCCTATCCCAGCCTGTACTGCTTGGCCTTGCCAGCCCACACAGCACACCTGCCACTCAGCTTCTACAAGGAAACTTCATTCATACTTGAATGGAAAGAGCTTTCTCTCCATCCCAGGTTTTTTTTTTTTTATTGTTTTGTTTTGTTTTTTTAAACCTGATTGTATCTCAGGACCTGTAGCTGTCACACCATCATTGCCTATCTTATCACCTCAGTATATGTGACAGAACTGCAAAAGTTCACAGAAAATGGAATTAAAAGGCAAAATTTTGCGGGGAGGAGGATACTTTGAAATCTGTACATCCAAGGGGTCTTCAATAAACTCCTATAAAACATGGATCATGGAAAAAAAAAAAAAACCCTATGCAAGGTTTTTTTTTTTAACAACCAAGTAAGCTTCCCTTTTAATTCCATTTTTCTGACAAACGTATTAAAGCTCCATCAAATGTACTCTGCTGGTTTATCTTTGGCCCCATTTATTCCAAGTAAGAGAAATCAAAAGAGGTGGCAAGTCCTCATAGTCTAATGGTGACTGTGTAGGTGATGGGGAGATTTCTCATGGCATGGCAGCTCTGATCCTCCTGGAGACAGGAAGTCTGTGGGGACCAAGGCAACCTTCCCCTTGGTGGACCATGCTGTCTATCTCCTCTGCTTCTCACCACAGGGGACTTCTACAGTTTCTTTGTGCCTATGTTATAAAGAGGGTTGTCCCCAAAATGCATGCTTTTTTTGGTCATCTAGATTTAAATGAACAGGGTCAATTAAACCAGAAGCTTAGATAATTCTCAGATTTTGAGAAAGGAAGTCTGGTTACTTGGTGAGGACTACATGGCTCCCTAAGACACCATCTTGTCAGTAGGACCAGTGGGGCTCAGGCGGAATCCCATGTCCACCATGAGGCTGGCCTGGAAAGAGGTCTTGGAGAAGAGGAGCTGTAAGTAACGTGTAGGTATATCAGCACACAGATACTGTACATGTGCTACCCGGAGAAGTACAGACGTTGGGGCCCCGTACAATGGCTCTGTGGCTAAATCCTCACCTTGTGTGCTGGGATCCCATATGAGTGAAGTGCTAGTTTGTGTCCCAGCTGCTCCACTTCCCGTCCAGCTCCCTGCTTGGGCCTAGGAAAGCATAGAGGATAGTCCAAAGCCTTGGGACCCTGCATCCAAGTGGGAGACCCAGAAGAAACTCCTGGCTCCTGGCTTCTTATTGGCTCAGCTCTGGCCATTGGAGCCATTTAAGGAGTGAGCCAACAGATGGAAGATCGATCTCTCGGTGTCTCCCTTTCTCTATAAAATCTACTTTTTCAATTAAAAAAATGTTTTTAAAGTACAGATGTTATGACTAGAAGGACTCTGAGAAACCATTAGTGTTTATGAAGCTGAAATATAGCTGAGTGACTTGCCTGATAATTTTATATAATAGTGAAATTTTTAAAAGATTTTTGTTTTTATTTGAAAGGTAGAGTTACAGAGAAAAGCAAAGATGGAACTTCCATTCACTGTTCCATCCAACAAAATCAACGTCTCAAAACTATCAAAACTAGACACGGCGCAGTGGCCTAGCAGTTAAAGTCCTCACCTTGAATGTGCCAGGATCCCATATTGGCGCCAGTTCTAATCCTAGCAGCTCCACTTCCCATCCAGCTCCCTGCTTGTGGCCTGGGAAAGCAGTTGAGGACAGCCCCAAGCCTTGGGACCCTGCACCCATGTAGGAGACCTGGAGGAAGCTCCTGGCTCCTGGCTTGGGATCGGCACAACACCAGCCGTTGCACTCACTTGGGGAGTGAACCAGCAGATGGAAGATCTTCCTCTCTGTCTCTCCTCCTCTCTGTATACCTGACTTCGCAATAAAAACAAATAAATCTTAAAAAAAAAAAAAAACTATCAAAACCACTTAAGCAGTATCCTTGGAACATGCTCCATATTGGGAACCCTAGGGTGACATAGAGTGGCCAGCTCACATCTCTGAGTACTGATGGAAGAAGGCTTCCAAGAGAATTCTCTATCCTTCTCTTTCTCCCTCCCCAATTTCCCATATTCCTCAACCTTTCCTGCCGTATTGGTGATCCACATGAGCATGTATCCTTCTGAACTATGTAAACATCATCAAAAATAAATTTGTTATTAAAAAAGGCTTTTTATTTTTATTTGAAAGGCAGGGTTACAGAGAGAAGGAGGGACAGATCTTCCATCTTCTGGTTCACTACCCAAATCACCTCAAAAGCTATAGCTGAGCTGATCCAAAGCCAGGAGACTGGAGCTTCTTCTGGGTCTCCCACGTGGGTGTAGTGGACTAAGGGTTTGAGCCATTCTCCACTGCTTTCCCAGGCTATTAGCAGGAAAGTGGGCTCTGAAGTAAAACAGCTGAGATACAAACTAGCTTCCATAAGGGTTGATAGTGCTGCGGGTAGAGACTTAGCCTTTTGCACCATGACACCAGCCCCAGTAATTTTTTTTTTACATTGTTGAGTATAAGACTATTATTTCTGAAGCAGGTAAAAAGCCTTTAGCAAATAATTTACTGTTTAATTTTTTTTGAGGACGGAAGTACTTTGAGAGATTTAGAAGGTGTTCCATGACAGCTTATAACAACCCCCCTAGTATCCTGGCAGCTCATCTATCCTGGATTGGTCCTTTTCCCCCAAAACAAAAACTTTTACCAGTGACAGCAGTGTGGGGCGAGACCTTTCTGTGATGTCTCCCCCAATGTTGGACAGTTAGAAATAGGCCAGACACTCACTCCTGGCCTCAAAGGTATGGTGGAGAAGCTCTTGCTCTCCACTGTTAGTCTTCAGTCATTGTTCATAATCTGGCACAGAATTAATCCCTTTAAAAAGGGATGGGGAAAATGCCATTCAGCACAACAGAGTTTGTCATCGCATGCATAATGCAGACTTTCCAATTAGAATGCTACAATTTGGAAACTTTCTTCACAGACTGATGAGAGAGCAATTATTTTAAAGAAGAGAAAACTCAGTCCACTGGGTTTGCCTGGAGTCACTTCTGACTCAAGCCGCAAAGACAAGAGTTTTGAAACCATATTCGCTATTGAATTTCGTATCAAAACACCAGCAAGGAGAGCAATTAGTTGCTGTAAACTGAACCCTTGGTAATCAATGGTATGCAGCCAGCCAGAGCATTTATGGAAGATGTAAGCAAAATCACATCTGCTAATCAATTTTTTTAAAAAACCAGCACTTCACATCTTTTAGGGAAACTCCACAATGAGAATAAGGGAAGATGGAAAAGCCAATGTTTAATGTCACCAAGCATTTCATGCAGTGCTCATTAAAGAGAGGTTTGTGGCAATGGCTAAACACAGGGACCTGATCAGTATCAGCAAATCTTGGCCAGTGGCTTCCTGTATTCAGCCTCTTTTGAAAATGGCTTCTGATATATGGTGGAGTTGTGGATGTGCTGGATATTTTTAAGGAGCTCATCTCAGTTAAGATCAAAGGGAGTGTCTGTCCTAGCCAAGCTCACTGTACAAATATTTCCAGCTAGATTGCAAGGAGAAAGACAAGAAGACTTTGCAGGCAGGGGAAGAAGTAGAAGGAATTGATAGGTTTTTCATTTGTGCCTTATTAGAACAGAATTCCTCTCCGAGGTATAAAAGAGATTGAGCCCATTTTTTTCCTTTAGCAACTTAGCCCCTAAGTTGCTTTTATTCATTCAAATTAACAATGGAGCTTTCATTGCTGGTTAAGACAGAATTCCAAGCAAATACCCGTTCTGGGACGTGAATAAAATCCCTGCTGGAAAGCTCCACAACATGCTTGAGTCTGAGCCCTAGGCTTGATAACCTGAGCTCCATCTGTTTCCCTTTTCCACTCAGAAGTCACCATGATGCTGCACTTCGGCCGCTAGGGACAATTAACAGAAGAGTTTAAAAGATATGTCTCAACCTGGCTGATATTCAGGGAGAAAAAATTTAGGCCAGAGGAAATCAGCGAGGTAAAATTTTGATAGACTAATAAAAATCAGTATCTTCAGCTTGAAAACTGTGATAGACAGTGGTAGATTAATGTACCTTAGATATAAAAGATGTTTTGTCAGTCATTAACAAAATATAAAGAAAGCCCAAAATGACAACAAAAAGTTTCTGTTCAGTGACAAAACACTATAAAATTGATGGGTTTTTTAAAGGTTTATTTATTATTTTTATTGGAAAATCAGATTTACAGAGAAAAGGAGAGATAGAAAGATCTTCCATCCACTGGTTCATTCCCCAAGTGACTGCAACTGCCAATGCCAAGCCAATCCAAAGCAAGGAGCCAGGAGCCTCTTCCAGTCTCCCATGCAGGTGCAGGATCTCAAGGGGTTGGGCCAATCTTGACTGCTTTTCCAGGCCACAAATAAAGGGGTAGATGGGAAATGGGGCAGCTGGAATTAAAACCAGTGCACATATGGGATCCCAGAGCATGCAAGACAAAAACGTTAGCCACTAGGATGCTGTGCCCGGCCCTGGTGGTATTTTTAATATTGATGATATTGTATGTGAATGGGCCTTTGCTATATACTGTTAGTAGTGTATTAAATGCTATAGATTTTTGTTTGGAGTGAAGGGAAAAGAAGTATACAACAATTTGTAATATGTGTCAGACTTTAAAATGTTTATATAACTTGCTGAGTGTTTTACTTACAGAAACATTCAAAGGCAATAATAATAGATTTAGCTAAGAAAATTCTTTACAGAATTTTATTTTATTTTTTTGTTTTTAACTTTCTATTATCATTATTATCATTTTATGGTACAGTTCCATATTCCCTATCCCCTCCCTATTTCTCCCCCGCCCCCCACCTAGTTCCTCTATATCATTACTAACATACTTCTTCAAACTCAATCGTATGTCCATCATTGCGGGTACGGACAATGGCAGAGAGTCCAGAATCCTGTTGTCAAGATATAGCACACAGTTTCATTGTAAGTCCATCTTTGTCTGGAAGTAGAAATGCATACTGCACTGCATCCTCACATCTGAATGTTAGTCTCCATTTTACAGCTACTGTACATCCCCTTAAATGAAAAGTCATGATACAAAATCAACAATAGAAAGAAAAATAGAAATTTACAATGCCATGAAGTTAAATGACATGTTACTAGATATGACAGTCTCCATTACACAGCTACTTTACATCCCCTTAAATGAAAAGCCACAAAACAAAATCAACATCAAGGAGAAAAAAGAAAATAACCACACCATGAAGTTAAACAACATGCTATTAAATGACTAACGTGTAGCTGAAGAAATGAAAATCAAGAACCTTCTTGAAGAAAATGATGCCACTGCATGATCTACGAGTCATTGAATGATTTAATCAGAAGAAAGTATTTTAAAGAAATGAAACCAACAGAAAACAACAAAACCCATGCAATATAGTTTCCTCTGATCTTTGTTGAAGTCTCCTCCAGACAATAAACAGATGGGTTTTGTTTTTTAATCCAGTCTACTAATCTATGATGTTTGATTGAGTTTAAGCCATTTACATTCAGAGTTAAATATACATGGGTGGAACTTTGGTCCTGTCATTTTAGGAATGGGTTGTTCATTGGTTTAGTCTTCTGTTGTCATTTTACTGGGATGTTCTTCCCGTTTGCCTTTGGTTTTGCTTGGTGCTGTTCTTCTCTGTCAAGAGAACATCTTAAAGTATCCTTTGTAGGGCAGGTTTGGAAGAAGCAAATTCTTTTAACTTTTCTTTACTGTGGAAGAATTTTATTTCATTTTTAAAGACAAAAGAAAGCTTTGCTGGATATGTTATCCTAGGCCGACAATTTTTTTCTTTTAGAATCTGGAATATGTCACTCCATTCTCTTCTTGCCTGTAGAGTTTCCTGTGAGAGATCTCCTGTGAGCTTAATTGGCATTCCTTTATATGTCCGTTGATTTTTTTCACATGCACATTGAAGGATTTTCCTTATGTTCAATTGAAGCGAGCTTGATAATCATTTGTCTTGGTGAAGATCACTTTTGATCAAGTCTGTTGGGAGTTCTGTGCTCCTCCTGGATCTTGTTTCCCAGTTCTTTCTCCAGATTAGGGAAATTTGCCTTGATTATTTCATTAAATCCTTTCTTGAATCCTTTTTTTGGCCTGATGCAGCTCTGCTTCCAGCTTTTTGTTTGCTTCCCCCTGGTGACAGGAAATATCTTCCAATTCTGAGATTCTTTCTTCTGCTTGCTTCATTCTATTTTGGAGACTCTCCACTGTACTTGTAATTTGCTCTACTGTGTTCTTAATTTCTGATATATCAGCCTTGATTTACTTTACTGCTTCCTTAAATTCTTTGAACTCTTGCATGAGCTTCTCATTTTTTATCAGAATCTTTAAAATGAGTCTTATGGTTTCTGTGTCCCCCATTTTCTCGATGTCTTCCTCAGTGAACTCTGAGGTTGGCATAGGGTTTTGCTCCTTTGCAGGGGAGTTTTCAGTAATATTCATTGTGCCTTTGTCTCTTCTTTTGCTCTTGATCATTGTACTTCTGGTTTGCAGAGTCTTCGTCTTGGGACAGGTCTATAAGCTGTGTCACCCACAGGTCTACAATGCGATTTTACTTATTGCAGTTGGTACACAACTTTTTGCTTGCAGCCACTTGTGCCACAACCTCCAGTGAGTTCCAGGTCTGGATTCTTATGTCAGATTTCCACTGTAGTCTCCACAGCCCCAGCTCCTGGCTCACCACTCTCCACCTCCTGGGATACCGTGCTGAGGCTGCACCATTGACTCTGCAACCTTTGTCCCACTTCCAGTTGAAGCAGGTCCCAGGATTAGTGAGACACCTGGTGTCCTATCTAGTTAGGTTGTTGGTGGTACTGATCTTGTCAGAAAATTTTGGAAGTTAGGTCTGGGTGCCACACGGACCTATTTTGACCTGTACTATGCCACAGTCTGTATTATTTTCCTGCAGGACCTCAGCGAGTTCTCGTGAGCTCAGCACATGCGTAGTTCACTGTCATCCCCTGCAGTCCCAAAGCTATTGCCGCAGTGTGCAAAATGGCACCTGAAGTACCACCACTACAGTTCTTGATCTGCTGGCTGTCAGATCTGAGAGCTACCCAGACCTGCCCCGGGTGGAACCCATAGAATGCCATGTCATTGCAGTTCACTGATTCAGAAATGAGCTCACACCCAGCTCAGAGCATGCTCAGTCCTTTCCCTTGCCCTTTTCCTTTTTATGCAAAATGCTGCCCAATTCAGCTCCAGGGGGCTGACTGGGCTATGAAATCCACTCTGTTCTCGCACTGTCTGTCTGAGATTTGCTGCTCTGTCTCTCCTCTGGTCAAATCAAATGGACCAACAGGCTGGACAGTTCTTTGTCTGGATTCACCTCCCAAGCTTCCAGTGAAATCCCTTCCCACCTGGTTACTGGTGGAGTTCTGGCTGCTGGTGGAGTTCAGATCGCCATTAGATGAATGTTGCTGGAGTATTAGTCACTACAACACCACACTGCTGTGCCTGCTGCTTTCCTGTGTCTGTCAGTCTCCAAGTACCTCTCTGCTGTTGTTCTGTCCTTTCCTATTTCCTGAAATATGTCCTCTCTGCGTCATCCTGATTAAATGTTTTTCCGTCCCTTTAAACGTGTCTTTACCCTATTCCGCCATCTTGATTCTCTCTCTTTACATAATTTTAATATCAACTCTATACATACCCAATAAAGAGAGTCTGATTAAGCAAATTGGGAGACAATGGTACAGTGAAATACTAAGGTCAGTATGTATGAATCAGAAGTGTATTTGATCATTCAAAATATAATAGATCAAATAAAAGAATCAAGTCTTGAACAATATGTGCTGTGCATACATGTTTAGAAAATTAATGGAATTATAAAAGTTCTTGGCTTGAAAGATGGTTTCTCTTGAAACAAAATAAAGAACTGTAGTGCACAGTCTACACAATTTAACATATACACCAAATATATTACCACTCCAAGAATCGCTCCCCGAGGTATTCACAATTGGTGTTCCTTCTTTATCTTACCCATGTCCGATATTCTCAAGGTGGTTTTTTTCCATGGAATATTTTGGGATCTAGTTAGAATGTCACAAGGACTTATCATTTTCATTTGGCTCATCACTTGTGGTTATCTAAGGTTGGAAGTTATGATAAACTTGTCTTTCCCTAAGTACTCTTATAATCTCATTCTGAAAAAGTCTTAGTATTTCCTCCCAGCAAACCTATTACCAGAATTGTTAAGTGAAGAGAAAAACTTAACTCATATAAAGTCTTTTCTTTGTTTTAATCTATATTGGTATATTTATGAATTTCAGCCCAAAACTTGTATGGAACATGCACCAGGAACAGAGTATTTTGAGTAGAAAAAAAAATTTTTTTTTATAAAGGAGAGATCCAGGGGCCCAATGCGATGGCTCAGTTGGCTAATCTACCCCCTCGCAAGTGCTAGGATCTCATATGGGTATTAATTTGTATCCCGGCTGCTCCACTTCCCATTCAGCTCCCTGCTTATGGCCTCTAGCTCAGTGGAGGCTGGTTCAAACCCTTGGATACTGCACTCACTTGGGAGGCCTCCTGCCTTGGATTGACTGATCTTTGGCCATTACATATATTTGGGTAGTGAACCAGCAGATGGAAGATCTTTTTCTCTGTCCCTCTTTCTCTCTGTAAATCTGTCTTTCAATAAAGATCAAATAAATCTCTAACAAATTAATAATTTTAAAAAGCCACAAAAATCCAGGATCTTTCTAAAAGGCTTATAATCAAAACATAGCAGCAAAAAAAAAAATGCATTTTTGGAAGTTAGTCAAAGCAAATATAAATTAGAACTAGTTGTGTGCAAATTCAAAGAAATGACTAATGAGGGAAGTGATTCACTTTGTTCTCAGGCAGATTGATATAATCTAGGAGTAGAATCATTGGACACCTGAGAACAGTAAGGAAGAATTCCTTCTAGCTGAATCAGGGTATTTTGAGAGATGAAGTGCTCAGATGGATTAAAGCGAATTGGTTGGCATGATCTATTTATGCTTTGCAAAGCGTGTTAATGGTTTTCTCTACTTTAAAGAGGAGTTAACAATATTAGGTACTGTGGATTTAATCATGTAGAGTGGAAAGAATTACAACTGAAAACAAGGAGAGGATGTTGAGTTTCTCAAGTTTAACCAGTGCTTGGTATGCCAACATCACATAGTGGATTACTGCTTTGAGTCTTGACTCTTCTATTTCATTTAAAATGGTGTTTACATAGTTGATCAGGGTGGGAAGAGTCGAGGATCAGATCTTTTTCATCTTCCTGCATCTGGGTGGGAGAAATACAAGAGGAAAAACCATGCCCTCCCCTGAGTTGCTCAGTACCTGGGGTTGGGGAGCCAATACCTAGCCCAGCTTGTTCTGCACCCACTCTGGCTCTCACAAGCACCAGTGGGTGCTGGATGGTTCCTCTACTTCCTAGACAGCTTCTCACTGATATACCAGGGAAGGCAGTGAAAGGTAACCCAAATACTAAGTCCTTGCCACCTACATGGGACACCTGGATGGAGTCTCTGGCTCTTGGCCCAGGCGTGGCTGTTAGAGCTATGTGGGGAGTGAACCTACAAATAAAAGATCTTTCCATGTCCTTCCTTCCATTGCTCTGCCTTTCAAGCAAACAAATCTTAAAGACAAAACAAAGGCAAATAGTAAAGAAAGAGGGTGCAGGACACAGGAGCTACCCAAATTCTCAGTAATAACTTTAAAGGTGACATTGAACTTGACTGCCACTATAAGGGATTTTCATTGGTTTTAGTAGCCAGCTTAAGGGACAGTGATGATTCAACTATTCTTTGAAATATGTTACAGCTTTTAAATCCTGATATACCTATATGAACCAGGAAAAAGGAAGCATTTAGCAACAGAATTACAAAATGGGTTCTGGATCTGCGTGATAGGTTAGAATCCTGTATCTACCACTCTCTGTTTGAATTTAAATGAGTGACTTAACAACTTTAAGCTTCATTTTATCATCTATAATTTGATAAGAATAATGTTGTTTGTTAAGAGGATGTTCAGAAAGATTTAACAAGACAGATTGTATGGCGCACATAGCTCAGGGCCTGATACATAGGAAGCATTAAAGAAGTGTTGGCTATCATGAGCATCATTATTGGTGTTGTCACAGGGAATGTGTTTGCTCAGCAGACACTGACTGAGCATAAGCTCCATGTGAGATGCTGTGCCAAGCACCTGATGCAGAAAATCAGTTTGACATAGGCAATGCCTTCCAGGAGCTCAGTCTACATTGTAACTGGCAGAGGAAGCAAATGTACGTGGTCAGCTGTAAAACAGGAAGATCCATAATTTGTTTGGGAAGTAGTTTAAAGGTTGAAATCGTAGAAAATAATGTTGTATTTTCGACGTCTCACCATTAGAAGGAAAAATAATGGTCCTGATCTACAGTGAACAGATTCTTATTTTGATTTTTCATATTTATGGAGTAACATATAGAATGAGCAGCTTGTATAAATGATCATATATGTGATTATGTATGTAAGAATACTTACATGAAACTACCTGGTTTCCTCTTGCACTTCCCCAATTAATCCCTCCCCCAGAAGTAATTACTTCTCTGATTTCTGTCACTACTAAGAGATATTTTATCTGCTTTGAGCTTTGTATAAACAGAATAATACAGTCAATATGTGGGTTCTTGTCTGGCCAGAAAAGGGTAATGAGAAGAATAGCACCAAGATAATTTCTAAATCATGAGTAGTAAAGCTTTACTAGTGAATGTAAGTTTGCCTGTTCAGTTAGTTCTGTGTATCTTTGGATTATATATCCATGGCTGTGATTAAGCACAGATTGAAAATATTTGAAAAATAAGTTTGTGTTGAATGTGTGCAGGTGTTTCTAGTCATATTTCTTAAGTATCATGACAACTATTTATGTATAATTTACATTGCATTTTAGGTGTAGTAAATAGTCTAGAGGGGATGAAAATGCACGGGAGGTGTGCAGTGTTTATACACAAAGACTACAGTATTTAGGGGCCAGCATTGTGGTGTAGCAGATAAAAGCTGCCACCTGTAATGCTGGCTTCATAATGGGCACTGGTTAGTGTCCTGGCTGCTGTACTTTCAGTCCAGCTCCTTGTTAATGGCCTGGGAAAAGTTGTCAAAGATGACCCAAGTCCTTGGGTCCCTGACACCCATATGGGAGACCTGGAGGAGGCTCCTGGTCCCTGGCTTCTGATTTTGGCCTTGGCCCAACCCTGACTCTTGCAGCCATCCATGGGATGAACCAGCAAATAAAAGATCTCTCCCTGTGTTTTTCTCTCCTCAATGCTAACTTTCAAATAAGTAAATAAATCTTTAAAATAAAAACACAAATATTATAGCATTTACACGAGAGTACTTTAGAAAGTTTATGCATAAAATTGAAAGATGAGTTTATCTTAAAGTTGCATGCATAAGTTTTTAAATATGTATTTTGTACTTTTTGAAGGCTCCTGTTTTAAGGACTTGGGCGTCCATGAATTTTTAAACTTCTAGTGTGTCCTGGAACCAATGCCCCCACAGATATTGAGGGATGAATTTATCTCCAAATCAGATGATCCTACCAAAGCTTTGCAAACGTTCTGATGAGCATGAGAAGGAACCTAAGGCAGCATAATAAAGGCCATGGGTCATAGTACTTGTCATTAGTTAGAAAACATAGATCCCCTACAAGCAGTGGTCTCAAAGATGTTACCTTACAGTAAACCCAGACAGTTAGAGAAGGGAGAACAGAGTTAGGAAGGGAGGTTGTGAGGACATCTTCACCTCCTACAGCAGTCTGAAAAATCTTTCCACCAAGGAGTCAGAGGTCTCCTGGGATTGGGTGCCTTATGAAAGGCTCTCAGTGCGTACTGACTCCATCTGTTGGGATTTCCCTTTTTTTTCCAGCTCTGAGGAAGCAGGTTGTGGGGAGGAGTGGCCTAGATTAGACCTAGGTATCCTCCTAGGCCTATAGCCTAGAGGAATAGTGAATTACAACTTTTACAGCAGTCACGTTTTTCTGTTTGTTCAGGTTGTTGCTTTGGGACTGTGATGATCGAAGCTATAGCTACTACGTTGAGGTTTCGACCAACCAGCAACAGTGGACTATGGTGGCTGACAAAACTAAAGTGGCCTGCAAGTAAGTGGTGTCCTTTAGGAACGTGTCCCAGTTGAAAAGGCAGCCTTTGCAGTGGGTTTCATGGGTCCAGTGAAGATTCACAGAATGACCAAATTATGTTCTCATTTAGAGACTGAAAATAATCTAACCATTCTTTAGTTTTGATTGTTAAGTAGTTATATGAGATATATTTAATGTGACCTAACAAGCTTTCTCTATTTTGTGATTTTAATTTGATTTGGACTTCTGAAACTGTGCCTAAACTAGAAAAAGATGCTTTTTTTAATGCCATCTTCTCTCAGACTCTCTCTTCACACCCCACACTACCCCTTTAGAGTGTTTTTTTTTTTTTTTGCAGGGGGAGGGAGAGTTTGGTCGAAGCAGTACACACTTGAGTAGTTATTCTGGGACTCTGTGGAATTCTATTTTATTCTTCACCCTCATATCATTGTTAAGGTCAGCTATGTCTTTCTCTCATCTCAGTGTCAACCATTACCTAAAGTAAGGAAAGCCCAGTAGCTTAGGCTGTTAACAAACAGACTGAGGAATTTAATGCACACAGCGTTGGGGTTATGTTTGCGCTTACCAACCTGCAGGAGAAGCCTGAAGGAAGGATTGTATGGGTTCTCACAAATCTAGAGCATGGTACATAAAAAAAACCTCTGAGCCCTTAGACAGTCTGGGAGCCAAGAGAGAGCAAATGACTCACATTTCTTCTTCCTTTAAAAAAATTGAAATATAATCAACATGCCATAAAATTCACCCCTTTAAAGTATAAAATTCAGTGGTGGTTAGTATAATCACAAAACTGTAAAACCATCACTACTATCTTATGTTCCAGAACATTTTTAAAACCTCAGAAAGAAACCTCTTCCCATTGGTAGTCACTGTATCCTCAGAGTCTAATAATTTGTGTTCTGTCTGTGCTTTGAATATCTGGGCATTTCACGGAAGTGAAGTCTTATGGCATGTAACCTTCTATCCCTGGCTTCTTTCATTTGGCATAATGTTTTCAAGGTTCACCCATGTTGTAGCATCTGTCAAAAGTTCTGTACTCGATGTTCTTTATCCATTTACAAGTTGGTAAACATTTGAATTGCTTCTACCTTTTGTCTATTACAAATAGTGCAGCTAGGAACATTGCTATACAAGTTTATGGGTGAACACAAATTTTCAGTTCTCTTAATTCTCTGCTTGGGAATAGAATTGCCAGGTCATATGGTAAAATTGTTTAACTTCTGGAGGAATTGATGACTTTTATATAGCCTCTGCTTCTACTCCGTTTTGCATATCCGCCAGCAGTATATGAAAATTCCAGTTTCTCCACATTCTCATGAGCATTTGTTATTGTCCATCTTTTTGAGTTTTAATTTAATTTTCATTTTCTTTGAAAGGCAGAAGGACAGAGACGCTGTTAGAAAGAAGCTTTGTATCCCTCAATGACCACAACTTCCAGAGCTTGGCCAGGCAAAAGCCGGGAGGTTCAATCTGGGTCTTCCCCATGACTGCTAGGAGCCCACATGCATGAGCTGTCATCTGCTGCTTCCAAGGGTACACATTAGCACAGAAATAGATTGCAAGTGGAGGAACTGAAACTTGAACCAGGCACTCTAAAATGGGATTTACACGTGCCGAGCAGCAGCTTAACTGCTAAACCACAGTGCAGCCCCCTGTCCACCTTTTTGCTCACATCCATCCTGGTGGGAGTGTAATGGTGTGTCGTTGTTGTGGTGTTTGCATTTTCCTGATGGTCAATGTCTTTACATGTGCTTATTTAGCCAAGATTTCATGGCATTAATAATGGCTTGTGTGATATAATGCTTAACATGGTCATCATTTTTATTGTAGTCATTTTCATAGCATTTTACATTATTTACAGTAATACTTAGTACAGGTAAGTATCACTATTCAGTAGCTTACCACAAATTATTGTGTATGTTCCTGATTGAGAAATGGCACTCCTCCAGAGGTGAATGAGGAAACTAGCCATCTCTCTTCTTGGGGTTCTTTCTATTATGTGGGGCCATGGTGGCATCTTCTGCATCTAACTGACCAATAGGGAAGGAATAGAAACAGGGTTGCTCTGGTTCTGAGAAACCTTGACCTGAGTGTCAGGTACATCCCTTCACTCACATGCCACTAGAAGAACTAATGGTACTGCCACCTTCCATGTTGATGTTGCTGAAAAATATCATCTGTTCTTGGCTGGACAGGTGGCACACAGATCTTGTGACTATCTTTGTCGCAGCATAAGAAAAGTAACAATTGTTTCCTAACTAGGAGTCTAGTACTTTTATGTGTGTTAACTCATTTTATCCTGAGTACAAAATACCTTGTGGGATATTATCCTTGTTTTTGTAAGAGAGAAAATGAGGCCTAAGGAAATTAAGTAACTTTTCTGAGAAATAGAGCGAAGACTGAAGCCTGAGACTCTGGGGTGGACATCGAGTAGAGTGGTTCAGATACCACCTGTGATGCCTGAATCCCTTAGCACAGTGTCTGGCTTCATGTCCTGACTCTGCTTGCTATTCCAGCTTCCTGCTGATTGTGCACCCGGCACAGCAGTAGTGGTGATTCAAGTACTTGGATCACTGCTCCTCGTGCGGGAGACTCAAATTGAGTTCCAGGCTCTCGGCCTCAATCTGGGCCAGCCCCAGCTGTAGGAGGGATTTGGGGAGTGAACCAGTGCTGGCAGCATAGCACAACTAAAGAGGTCCAAACCAAGCTGCATCTTGAAAAGAGTTCATAAAGTGGGTAACTTACTTCCCAAGTCCTAAATTCTTTTTATAAGAGAAGGACTCCAATGCCTTTGAATAACCACTCATTTGTCTTTCCAAAGTCTTTGCCTCTTTCGTGTACAACTACCTGGCCAGATGCTGTACTTTTTCAAGGCTCTTCCTCTTTTATGTGTCTTACTGGTCACTACCATTCGCTCCCTTCTGTCATCTCACGTGTGGTAGACTGTAATCCCTGCCTTTTTTCATGTGCTTCCGTTGAAGACGCCATACCATGTGGGTCTTCAACAAGGGCTGCTTAATGCATATTGCCTAGGTACATGTCATGATGCTTTTGTATTTAGTTACTGGATAAATTTTTTATTCAAAAGCTCATTCAATATTCTCTTAGAATGACTTAGCTTAAAGTCAACATTTCACCCCCTTTTCGGCTTTTTTTTTTGTTCTTGTTAGTTGGATTTAAATAATTTATGTTCTAAATTTTGTGTTTTAGCACCTAGATGCTACAGTCGTGTTTTACAAATTAACAAGTAAGTAGTATCTTGGAATAACAAGAGTAGTATTAAGAGGGCAAGTGCCTGTTAACCCTCTAAGAAACAGTGGAATCAAAGGTTGTGATTTTGTGTCTCCAGACACAAACTGAATCAATTGTACCTCCCACTTTCAAGTTTGGCTTTAAGAAACATAGAAGATATGCAAATGATAAAAGAAGAAAGATTTTTCCTTTTTAACTAATAGACGCCAGAGAAACCCTCAAGAGGGGATTCTATTAGCTTCGAAAATTGCATCCTGTTCTTTGTTGAAATTAATGTGAGTCATGCTATAAATGAAACTATATGGAATCTTTAAGGATCACAGCTCTGCCTGTTTTTTTTTCTTTTCTTTTTAAAGTTATTTGTGTATTTGAAAGGCAGAATAACAGAAAAGGAGAGGAAAGGGATGGAGCAAGGAAAAGACAGCACAGCCGAGCTATTACTGCTGATTCGCTTCCCAAATGTCCACCACAAAGCTAAAGCCAAAAGTCAGAAACTCACTTGGATTTCATGTGGTGGCAGGGACCTGAATACTTGGACCCTCCTGTCACCTTCCCAAGCACTTTAGCAGGAAGCTGGTTTGGAAGACCAAAGACTCAAACTGGCACTTGAATCTGGAATGTGGGAATTGCAAGCAGCTTCACTTGCTTCTGCACAGTGCCGGCCTATGACTGTGTCTCTTGATGGCACTCTACCTAGTCCAGAGGTGAGAGCAGTTTTCCTCTCCTCCGTGGAAGTCCTAGAAATGAAGGTCTCTGGTGGCTTTGTTGGGCCATCTGTCCTTAGGTGACATATTTGCCTTTACCTCCCTTCAGTCCCTTTTGGGGTGTCCCTGGTGCTGCTGTCAAGATAAAGGGACTTTTTTTTCTTTACTGTAGATAATTCTGCATTGTGTTGATTAATTTTTAAATTACTTTTTGAGATTTTTTTAACTTTTTTTTTTTTCATTTTTACTGGAAAGGCAGATCGGATTTATAGAGAGAAGGAGAGACAGAGAAAGATCTTCCATTGTTTGGTTCACTCCCTAAATGACTACAATGGCTGCAGCTAAGAAGCTAATTTGAAGCCAGGAGCTCCTTTTGAGTCTCCCATATGGGTGCAGAATTCCAGTGTTTTGGGCCATCCTTCTCTGTTTCCCCAGGCTACAGCAGGAGACTGGATGGGAAGTGGAGCAGCCAAAACATGAACCAGTGCCCATATGGAATGCCAGCACTTGCAGGGGAAGGATTAGTCAATTGAGCTATTGCACCAAGCCCTTGCCTTTCTTTCATCACATAATATACCCAGGGCCCTTTAGCCTTATCTCATAAGACCTCTTTTCCAATCATTCATACCTTTTCTCCGATGTTAAATTGGTGAAGTGTAAATCTGTTTTTAAGCATCAGTTTTAAATTACAAACACACACATGGAAAATTAACTGAAACAATACAGAAGGATATAAGTAAAAAGTAATCTCTACCTTGTTGTCTTCTGTTCCATACTTCAGAAAAAAAAAAAACTACCTTTGATCTTTTTGTTTTATTTCTGTAACTTCTTGACTGTAAGTAGTATTTCCTAACCCTATTTATATATTACCTTTACTAACACATTGGTACAGAGAAATTAAATGTTAAGCTCACTTAACTGAACCTTGTCTTGTTAGTTACACTTTTCTTTTTAGTTCTGTTATTTTGAGGATTTATCTTTTGAAATTAAACAGTGTACATGCTTAGACCTCCATTTGTACTGGCCCATCGGTTATAATGGGATTTCCTGACTTCCCCTGTGTTAATGAAGAAATTACCAGCTCTGTATTTCCTTTTGTGTTTCCTTTGTGCTTTTCATCTTCTGTCTGCTCTCCACCCATGGTGACATGGCAAAGCTTTATGACACTTTATTTTATAACTTCAGTCGTCCATGTGTGTAACTGTAATTTGATCTTGAGAAGGGAAACCCACTAGGAACACAAATTTTTCTGTAAAACATTGTTCACAACAGACGTAGTAATCAGACTTGACGTGGGGAACGTCAGCGGTGTTTCTGAGCTAGTGTCCCTCCTGGAAGAATGGCACTGTTCACATCAAATAGATGTGGTTATTTACAAGTGCTCAGAATTATTCCACATGTTAAATAACTTTATATTAGCTAGGTTTTATTTTTCTGAAGTTCCTAACTAGTTCTGAAGTTCATAGTTCTGTTATGAGGCTTCTGAGAGTTTACTGATTGATTCTGAGCAGATTGTTTCCTACACCTACTCAGCAGCTGTGATCCTAAGATTGCTTTTTTCTTTCCTAGCTCAGTTGGTAACACCATTTCTTCGATTTCCATCCCCTTCTTTTTGTGGAAGGTGGGAAGGTGGTTAAAGGGTTAACAAGAAACCCCTTGTCCCTGACTATTGTCTTGTGAGCTCTGTACCCCTGACAGTCTGAGAAAAATGGGCTGGCATCTGTGTTATCAAGCAACACTGCTTATGATGAAAATTACTCCTCCTATGGTAGATTGCATGTGGCCCAGGAGGTCTGTGAATGCCTGCCTGAGAGCCATCGCTCTGCACTTTCCTAGTGTGATGGCTGTGGTGAATGCACTTGGGCCTTGTGAGCCTGGGATGTGTGCTTATGGAACTGTTCAAAGTGATAGTGGCTTCTGTTGGGGACGTGAGACTGCTAAGCCAGAGTGTCCCAACACACCTGCCCATTGCTGAGTCTTATGTACTTTTCCCTGAGCTGTCTGTGGGCAGCTGAATGGGCTATAACAATGACTCTCACTGGGAAGAAATGATGGCTGTTTCCCTAGTGGCATGTGCTGTTTCCCCTTTTCTCACCCGAGTGACTCTGAAAATAAGTTTGACTCATTTAGGTTAAGATCATTTGTGGATACTGCACAGAGTGAATCTGTAGAGTTCCCCCCCCCCAAAAAAAAGCACATGGCAAGAAAATTTTCTTAATTCTTGCATGCTTGTGTCATGATTTGGGTATAGAACTCCATTGCTTCAGAAGCTTGACACCTTAGACTTATCATCTAGCATGTAGTATTGCTAATGAGAAATCTACTGTCAGTGTGATTATTGTTCTTTACAGTAATTTAAAGAAACCTTTAGGACCTTCAGCCTCATCTTTGGTAGCCTTTAAGTTCAAGTGATATGGCTAAAATGGCTCATTTTTTTCATCTGTCTTCACTTTGTTATGATACGAAAATCTGTCCAGCCCCCCTCAATTTAGGAGTGACATTTTATCCACTTAACATTTTCTTGAAAGTCACCAAAATCCTTGATGTGTTACAGTCTTTGCTTCCAAATCACAGTACTGCTATGAATGTATTCTCTTTGCATTTCTTTTATGGTGTTAGCAGTTTCCAGAGAGGTGAATATACTTTGCGGTTTGGTTTTTCACACTGACTTGTATTCAATTGTTGAGCCCCCTGCTGATGCTCAACTATTTTCCCCTTTCTTCTTTGTGTCTGACTGTGCCTCTGCCATGTTCTGTAGCTGTCAGCCAGGGTGTGCCTCCTCACCCACTGACCTTACCTGTGTTCATATTTTAACCATTTCTTCATTGTGTCACAGTCAACTTGAACGATGGAGGTTAGTGGCCTCAGCCATCATCTCTCCAGACTCTACCTTTTGGCCAACATTTTGGTAAATATAAACAATTAAATAATGAAAATTAGGTTAAAAAAATCATTTTCTACCTGGTAATTCTGTGGTCATAATCTTCAACTACCTAGTTTTTTTTAGCTTAAAAAAATGGGGGCAAACATTTGGCACAGTTGCAGTGCCAGCATCCCAAATAGGTACTGATTTGAGTCCTGGCTGCTCCACTTCTTCTCCAGGTCCCTGTTGATGAGCTTGAGGAAATGAAGATGGCCTAAGCACCTGGGCCCCTGCACCTGCATGGGAGACCCAGAAAAAGCTCCTGACTTTGGATCGGCTTAGTTCTAGCCATAGAAGTCATTTGGGGAATGAAACAGCAGATGAAAGATCTCTCTCTGTGTAACTCTGTATAACAAATACATCTTTTAAAAAATTAAAATAAGAATTTGTTTTTATATAACTGAAAAAAGAGAGAAAAATCTTCTGTCCGTTTATTCTCAAATGTCTGCAACTGCTGGGACAGGATCAGGACTTCCATCTGGGTCTCCTCTGTGGGTGGCAGAAACCCAAGCAGCCAGCCATCATCTGCCTCTCCAGGAGCACCAGCCAAAAGCTGACTTGAAAGTAGAGAACCAGAATTTGACCAGAACTGTAATGCAGGATGCCTGCATCTCTAGCCATGCCACAGTACCTGTTCTTTCTAGCTTTTGGCCTCTGATTTTCTCACGGATTTCCTGACTGCTCATCAGATTTCCCACTGATTTCCCTCTGAATGAGTTTTTCTCCATACTAAATGTTCATTAAAGCAATGGTGACAGAGCTGTTAATAACCTAAGAAAATATTAATGTAATAAGATTTTTTCCTTGCTGCAACTCCAAGTATTTTGTAATTTGCCATTATTTGAATAACATATGCTAGCAAAGTGGCCTGGTTTATTCACTGACAGCAATTTAAAAACAACAACAACAAAAAAAGAATAAGAAATTAAGGAAGTAATATCCCCATGACCTGACTGCCACTTGCCCTGGGCACAAGTTGTGCTTCCTTGGAAAGGACGCTTGAACCTCATTTTCTCTGTGCTTCTCAAACCTGGAGGGCCCTTTCAGCTCAGTGTTCCTCGAGTACTCCTTTCATTTGCCTTTCCCTAGAGCTCTAAAAGTCCATTTCCATCTGGACTCCCTTCTCCAAGAGGCTTGGAGTACCCTGCTGCAGCAGACCAACCTTGTCTGCCTGGAAGCTCCTCCTTGTGCCTTCGTGGAAAAACACCTGCAGCCGCTCTGGGTCACCTGTGAGGACCCGCGTGGGATTGCCCTGTCTGCTGCCTGGTGTGCAGCATGATTACGTTCCGACCCGGAACGCGCCCTGTGACCCTCTTGCCAATGTTCTGTCACTTGGTCCTGGGGAAGGACAGAGTTCTGTTTGAGCCAGGGTTTCTGCCTGGTGCCATCTGTTGACAGGAATGCTAGGAAGAAGACTCCTGCTGCTGCTTCTAAGTGCCACAGTGACTGAGGACAGACGGGCAGGCTAAAACCGGGGAGCTACAGCCTCAGGAAATGGTTTTAGAGTGTGGCAAGATTAAAAAATGACATGTTGAAGCCTCAACATTTCACCTTGCCTGTGATTTTCTACATCTTTGTAGCCACTATTAATGATAACGTGGAGAGCTTTCTGCCTACTTGTTTTGATTCTTATCCTGACACTTAAAAAATGAAAACCATAGATCGGCTCCTAGAGGTCACAGCTGGCTGTGGTTTGGCAGTTCTGTGTGTGGGTGGGGTTTCCCTGGTGCAGTGCGACAGAGAGTGGATTTTTCGCCATCAGTACTATGATGGCAAGTCCACCGCTCGAGTCAAGTTGCAGTTCCCAGGCAGAGATTGAAGCCCCTGTCAGAGCACAGAGCATCCTGCAATATCTCTGTTGCTTGTGGGTTCCTGCCGTAGTGACAGGCTGATCTCTCCCGAGTTCTCCTGCCTACAAGGTGGGAGGAGTGTGTTTGCTTATTTCTTCTGGAGGTGTGAGCCAATTAGTGGGCTCTGCTTGTGTAATTGTCACATTTTAAATGCTCGGTGAAGATTTTATTTTTCTCTTTTTCATACTTAATTTCAGTTTCTTATACCATATTTGACAGTAATGAAAAAAGCCACTCATGTTCTTTCCTGTCTTTTCTTTTTTAAAGGGCAAATATTGCTGTTAATTTTGTCAAGAGTTTTAGAATTCAAATGGTAAAGAAACATGTTCCTGTAAGAATAGCAAAAAATAAATAGAGGGAAAAAAAATCAGAATTCAAATCTCTCTCTCTCTCTCTCTCTCTCCCCCTCTCTCTCCGCCCCCCCTCCACTTCCGCTCTTTCCCCTGCCACACAGAGACCAGATCTGATACAAGGCAGACCCCTGTGTTAATGATGAAATATCAGAACTTGCCCTGTATGTCACACTAGGCTTGGAGACACCTTTTAACCAAATTCTTTTTTTATGGAGTTATGAAATACCATAATACCATGGAAAGATCAATATTTCAGAGTAGAAAGCATCAATAGGGGGTCAGGTGGTCGTACCCACACATTTAGAGGGCAGCGATCTCTCATGTTTCAGAGGTTTTTGTGCATTAGTCTCCCCAGACCTTGGCAAGGCGTGCTCTCGATGCGAAGCATGTGGCCTGAGTTCTGAATGTGGAACTCTCAGCAGGCCCTGTGCATTCCAGTGGGAGGCCAGGAAGGCTCCTCCCTCCCTAAGAGCATTCCACGGGCAAATGAGCTGCAAGGCAATGAAGCCCTCTTGAGTGGGCAGCAGGAGATAGCTCAGAGTTCTCATTTCTCTCTTCCTTGCTTAACCCAGAAGCCATGTTATTCTGTTGAGGCAGTAATTTTTTCCATACCTGTTATAGAAAAAATGAAGCACACCTTAGTAAAACTCAGTGAGCTGTGTGAACACACTTAAAATGAACAGAATCAAAAAGATTTTTCTTTTATTATGAAAATAGCTTTCTTATTAGTATTACATTCCAAGTAGTAAAAATAAATCAAGGTCACAGTAGTCCAACTGCCATCATCTACTCTGCAGACTGGCCTCCCATATTCTGTCTCCAGCCTCCCTTGGGTTCACCTCACTTATTATACCCAGTGTGGTACTTTTCAATCCCTCATCTTAGCACTGTTTCAGCCTGGGAGCCTGCACTGTTTCCTGTTAACCTTTTGAATCTAGACTGGAGTCTTCCTTGCTCAAGCCACTGTGTGGAGTCTGGTTGACCCTGTTGCTGTTTTGTTCTCTGCTCAGTGGCCACTTTCTTGGGAAGGTCTTCCTTGCCCGCTTGTCTCAGTCTGATCACTTTGTTAACCTCTGCTAGAACCCAACTGGTTTCTTTCATTGCCTGTGCTGCAGTTTGCAACAGCCTTTCCTAAGCATGTTTGACAAATTATTTGTGGTGCTCCCCACAGGAAGGCCCACTGCATTGGAGCAGGCACTGGGGCAGCTTTCTTTGTCCTTGTCCATAGTGTCCTAGAGCTGGCACCTCTAGGACAGCTCAAGGCCATCTCTGCCTCTAGCCCTGCAGACATGTGAGCTTCATTCCTGTCTTCATCTCAGAGCTCAGTCAAAGGCCTGTCTGTCCCAGCTCAGATGCTGTCGTGTGAAGCAAGGAAGGGTTTATGGGAAAGAACAAGAGTTGCCCCTTCTTGGTGTAGTTGGGGCTAAGACGGTATCTTCCCAAGTTCTCTTTATCCATCTGTTACTGATGTGTAACTCTTGATTCATTTCCAGCCTTATTCTACAGATTTTCCTGCCATCATTGCCAGAGGATTTGGTTTTCTCTGGTTTCCACATCTATCTTTTCCCCTCAAGTTGATGACTTGAATCCACCAGTAACAGTGCATCACTTGAGATTGGTTACTGGCTGGGAGTCCATTGCCTTTATTTTTTGTCTACTCAGAGACAGTGAAGTTTTTTCTTGATGGAGGGGCCAAGTGCTTTTAAAGCCATATGCCAGCTGTGCCCCTTTCACTTCAGAAACTGATTTGATTTAAGGTTCCAAGTTTGTCAGGTTAATGTTTCAGTTGTTTCTCTGAATTTTGAGAGTAAAATGTTAAAAAAAAAAAAAAAGTTCATTGACCTTAACCTCTGGAGAAGAACCCTGAACTATTGATGGAGGCAGTTGATGTGTCGCTCCCAGCAGGGTAATTGTGCAACAGGACAGACCCTGCTCTAGAGTCCTGGAGCTCTGTAAACCTCCCCAGCCCAGAACTGCCCAGAGAAGTACACAGGTGAGACTACTTGCCTTTACCACATCTTAACGAAACCAGTCCCTGAGATGACATGGCTGTGCACATCTGAGACCTGCTGCTTTAACCCTGGTGTGGATTATTGAGCTCCTGACATCACAGTAATGGTGATCACAGATGCCTACTGTAAAACATGATGGTTTACCCGGGCATCTTCAAGGAAGGAAGGTTGAGGTGGTTGGTTGGTTTTTTGGGTGGTTGGTAAACAAAAACAATATGGCTTCGATCATATCTTCTTAAAGTGACCTGTGTCTGTTTTCCAAATGGTAATCAGAAGTGAGCAGCCAACTTCCTAATGAGAAGGCCATCTTAGCTCAGCTCCATCCCGTAGTGCTAAGAAAAAAGTGTTGCTAGGAATGCAGAGATGCAGCAAGTGCACACTAGTAGTTGTAAGAGCCAAGGGGGCACTCTTGTTTAACTGTCTTCCTCTTTCTCTTGGCCTCAGCTGTCTCTTTGGTTTGTATTTATCACTGACCCCTTCTAGGATGACTTTTCAAACTCATCTTATGTCCATCAGACTCATCATCCTTGTTCTCCATGGTGCAGCTCCTTTGCTTTGGGTATCCCAGGCTGTGTTAGTGGTAACTCCCTTCTCCTGGGAACCGCATAAAAACTGTCTCAAGTCATGTGGACATCTGCACCACAGGCAGTGGCTTTTACCTGATAAGGCATAGTGCCTTTTCCAGATTTACTTCATTTAGAATCCTGACTGTGGTTGCCTCACTAGGTCAGACCAAGTGACTTCAGGTACCTTATAAGAGCCCTGGCCTGGATATTCCCAAACCCTGCTCTAACCAAACTTTCTTTTATTTCTGTGATTCTGTTCTTGCAGGTGTCTTCCCACGTCTTTCCATTCTAGTCCAATTACTGTTGTAAAATGACTGTGCTTTAGATCAACTAATTGTATTTATTTCCTTTGGCTGATATCCAAGCCTCTACCTCCTGTTT
This sequence comes from Ochotona curzoniae, assembly GCF_017591425.1. Classification (NCBI taxonomy): domain Eukaryota; kingdom Metazoa; phylum Chordata; class Mammalia; order Lagomorpha; family Ochotonidae; genus Ochotona; species Ochotona curzoniae. The sequence goes on along the minus strand of NW_024466004.1, from coordinate 4,072,207 downwards.
CCTTCAAGATCCAGCTAAATGCTCTGTGAATTCTTCGATTTGTCTCTGTGAGACACACATGACTGCTTTATTATCTAAATGTTTTCGTGTAATTTGTTTGCACATAACTTGATAATAGCCACTGTTTTCTTGGATCTGTCTCAGGGAGGGGAGGAAGTAAGAACTGGGCTGGGAGGAAAGTTGCTTCATAAAAATCTGCCAGCCTGTATACACTGGGATTGATCCCATTGGAAACACAGAGCTAGCTTTTCCCACGGTAGGACCTGTAGGTCTACAATCAAATGTATAATTCAGTCTAATACTTGCTTGCTGGAGATGGAGGCTCATTGCATTGTGAGGGAAAGTACTGAGGAAACAGATATTTTCTGTAGAAGCTTGTAAGTTATATGGGATATTCAGGAACCATCTGTCTATTTTACATACACTCCCCTACACACACACAGAGGCTCCTAATACTGTAACTGGAAGTTACCTTGGAAATCATAGTCCTAGCCTCTTGAATTTGAGACTGAAGGCGAACGTGTATTTGCCAAGTTCTCATATATTAGCAGGCCTTAAAGTAGAACTCATGTCTCCTGATTCTATTCTTTTTTTCTCCCAGAATTTTAAATAGCTGTAAGACATGAACCAAATATATAATGGAATGACAGAGGGTTTTCTGAAAAGATATACTTTGAGCCTACCTGTTACTGTCCCATACTGTAGCTGGAACAATTGGTGATTTCCCAACCAAAGGGACCTATGAACTTTAGATTTTGAACTCACGTATTGATGCAACTGAAGGAAAAAAAAGATTCATGTTCCAGAAGAAATGATAAAGACTATAGATTATAAATAAATCCACCTATATTTTTCTTAGAACTTTCTGCCTTGCTATTGCTACTACTTTTTCCACAGAATATTAATTTTTCTAGCCTACTGGTTGTATCATAATTCACACTTTAAAAATTAGAGTTAGGGCCCTGTCCCACGGCTTAATTGCTTAATGTTCCCCTTGCAAAGCTCTGGGCACTGGATTGTGTCAAAGCCTAAAGCCTTGGAACTCTGAACCTTTATGAGAGACCTGGAAGAAGCTTTTGGTTCCTGGCTTTGGTTTGATTCAGCTGTGGCTGTTGCAGCCATATGGGGAGTGAACCAGCAGATGGAATATCTTTATCTGTCTCTTCTCTCCATAAATCTCATCTGCCTTTCCAATAAAAATGAATCTTTAATAAAAATTAGAGTTAAAAGTATAGCCTCTACACCGGTGGTCAAATACAGATTACAAAGGGGTTCATTATCCAGGCTGTGGAGTATAGTAACTTGTTTTTCTTCCCCTTTCCTTCCTGTTGCCTGCTTTAAAAAAGAAAAATCATTATACTTGTTCATGAGGCCATTTATTAGAGTATTTCCTTCCACCAAGAAGGACTTGCATGAGTGTTTTTACCTCTGTTTCACGCCAAGATCTGTAAAGCATATTTCCCCACAGTTGATGTTTTATTTTCCTGATTCCTTGAAATGGAATGTGAGTGAATTTCACCATGATGGTGTAAATTATGCACTTAATATCAGTAATAAACATTTCTTATAAAGTTCTAAAGTGTAGTTTCATAGTACGGATCACCTGGAATTTGCACACATTCACCTTGGAGGGACTTGCTGACTGCTTTCTGCTCATACACTTTTACCTCTTTATGCCCTACTCATACAATGGTTCAAAGCCCACAGAATAAACCAAACCAAAGCAGAAGCATGTTTGTGCTTCCAGGGATGTGGCTTAGCAGCCCTCACCAATGAATGGTCATCTTGTTTGTGCTTTCTGCAGGCAGCATCGCACACTGCATTTGTCCCAGTGAGCTCATGGCTTTCCTCTAATGAGGAAAACTGGATAGTAGTCCCCACCTCCGCCTCCCCAGGTCTCAGCACCTGTGTGGCAGATTTGTTATGTGAAGGCGACTCCAGGCAGAGGAGGATGCCACATGTTGGTCAGTTAGAGAAGAGTAGCTTGTCTGTATTCTCTCTCTCTCTTTTTTTTTCCCTTCCTCATTCTCACGGGAAGTTACTCATTTCTTGGTAGAATTTGGCACTGCATATATGTATAAAGGTCTAATAAAAAATCCTAACTGTGAGAGCTTTGAGATGAAGTCTTTTCTGTAAGGTGTCTGGGGCTGGGGAAGGGGAGCTTCTGGAAGCTTTTGTTGTGCTTGTTTCACATTTTTGAATCTTTCAAATACATTTTTCCTGATGAAAATAAAACCCAAACCTATACTCAAAGTCATGATATGAAGCTGCCAGGAACCTAAGGCTCCTGTTGTCACAGCAGCTCTGAGCCCCTCATGTGGTAGAATCTCTCTGTTGCAAGGCCTCCAGCAGGTTCCTGGGAAACCCCGTATAGGTAGACAGATGCTGTCCCATGAGGACCTTGAGTTGTGACAGTGTGAAGGAGTCATTGACATTTTGGTAATATGTGGCAAGCCACTTGAATCTGTGTTTGCAAGTGCATTCATTTTTTAAATTACTAGTCAGATTTTCAAATTCATACCTTCACATTGCATTAATATGGTCTTCTATTAATATTAAATTACTATAAATTTCTGAGGAGATGCAAAGGGTGCACCAGGAACAGTCTTCCAAGCTTTTTTGGTTGGGGGACAGGATAACTGATGCTTTTCAGGCTTTATTTTCTTCTGTTGTCACTTACTTAATGTTCTCATGAATCACTGCCCTGCCAGGAACCACTAGCTATGCCCCATGGGCCTGTAACAACTCAACAAGCTGATATTTATCTAAAATTCATTGATACAGCAAACATATGAAGGGGTCTTCAGAAAGTTTGTGGAAGCTACATATTTTTTAAAAAACTATGCATGAATCTCAAATGTATTTTTTACACCAAAATAAACATCCCAATTTCATTTCTCACAGCCTTTCAGAAATCCCCTTATATTCTGGGCCACTGCCTGCATCAGGCCTTGTGCTAGGCAGTTCATCCTCTCTTTTAAGTTCCTTGGGCTCAGGACCAGTGGAGTCAGAAGGACCTTGATCTCAGTGCAAGTGGAGGAATTGGTGGATCCTGACATGCAGATAGGCCAGAACCTCTCTGAATGGATCAGCAGGAACAACCTCTCTGGGAGGAAGCAGTAAGCTAAATCAGGAAGCACGTGTTACGCAGAGAAGTGAGCTTGTCCTTGGTGCATTAAGATTGCTGCTTCTCCTTTATACCCTTCTCAGGGGAAGTTCAAGTGTGTCTTCAGATGCAGATCTTCCTGGAGATGGCAAGACTGCAGTCTGCTCACCATAGCCAGTCTGCTCTTTCATTGCCTTTTGTATTGTAGACAATTACCATGGCCAAGGGTAAACTTAGTAAATTGACAGTGCTTTGTTGCCCTCCAGTGTGGGTGCTCTGGCTGCCCTTGCTGGTGGTAAATGTGATGCTCAGTTTGCAATGTGTACTTGCACTTTCTGTAAATTGTGTAATACTGTATAATAAGCAGTAATTTTCCACTTATCTTAATAACAGGAAGCTTCTGTGTTGCTTTTCAATGTTAGCTGAAATGTGGGTATTCCCCCCCGCCCCGATATATAAGATGGATTTCCAGAGCCATCTTTCTCCCACAAGATAGAGTGACAGATTGTTGCCAGAGTTTGCTCAAAATGTGTAATGGTTCATCTTTTCTTTAAAAAGTAAAAGTCAAATAAAATGGTTCCAAAGTAGCCATTGATAATAAAGTGTCTGTACACTTCTGAAGCTCTTTTTAGCTGTCCCCTGGCTGTGCTCTTCCTCAGGGGACTGGTATCTTGAAGCTTAGCCCAAGAGCGTGGATGATAAAACTGCCACATCTCAAATTATTGTTTGAAATTTCCTAGAAGAGATGATATCTTAAGTATAAAGTGAACTTGCTGTGGGTGACGTGGTGCCCTTCCCCCAGAGGGGAGGGCTGCTTTGTGCTCTGTGTTCTCCTCCCCTGAGACACACACTGTCAAGGCTAAGGATGAGGCACTTGCTCATACTTTTTTTTTAATTATTGGAAAAATACATTTAGAACAGATACAGACAAAAGCCTTGTAACCCTTCCCACCTCTGTCTTAAGCCATCTTCTGTTTTCTTTTGATGCCCAAAACATCACAAGGTTCCATGCTTTTCTGTAACACTTCAAGATTACTTTCTGTTCAGACTATTTTTCTGCCTTTTAAAGTATGGTTCACACCATCCATCCATTCATTCATTCACTTCTGTAGGCCTTTGGGTGACCAGTCACACCTACCCGATAACCCGATCTTGGGATACTCGGAAGCCTCATGTATCATAGTAATGGGACCCCTGCTCCTTCCAGGATCCCTAGGCATTGTCATTTATCTGTCACAGGACTGGTATTCTTGTAGATTTCTTGCCTGGTACTTCATTACATATGACTTAATAAAACCAGGATATCAGTGAATGGTGGTAACTAAAATGCAGAATTTGTGTGAGCTGACTTCACAGTTAAAAGATGATTTTTCCTTTTTGGAACAAAAGATTGGATTTGTTCATAAGAGTGATAGATTGGTTCTCTCCATGTGTGGAGCTTTGTGTGGAATTATGAAGACAAGAGAAGATAGACCACTTGCCTCCAGTCTGGTTCAAAAACAACATACACATCAAAAGGACTCTCCTCACTTCTGACTCTTCCCAGGTGTCACCTAAAAAGCAAACTAGAGTTGAATGATTGTTCACTTCCTGTGGCTGCTTAAAAATTCATCCAACTCACAGAAGGGTGGATATGTAGTTTATGAAGACAGCCTATTGGAGCTAAAAAAGAAATGAGTTGCACCTTTACAAAGTTCAGCTGTTAAGCAGTGAGGTAGGAGAGAAAAGTGTGCTTGAATGGAGACCAGTATCCCATGGGCCCCAACATTTGCATTGTTGTTCAAAATTCTTCCCATCTATTTGGCACATCCATCCTTCCATAGTCCTTTGTTTCCCAGCATAGAATCTGGACACATTCTCCCACTGCCTCTGGGGCTGGGAAGCTATTGTGGTTTTTTTGTTATTGGGGTTTTTTTTGTTTTTGTTTTTTTTGCCCACTGTGCCCTCTACTGAATCTGCTATTGTGCACAGGAGATGCACTGACCCAGGTGGAAGGAAATTTTTAATCAAAGTCATTAGAATAAGCCATTTGCTGTGGAACTCTCTGGAGTCCTTGTATTTACTGGTGCCCATATTTTGCAGTTGTTTCCTGAGATTCAATTTCTAGCCCACCATGTTGTTTGTGAGGTTTTTACTTAGAATAACTGAATTAAATTAAAATTTACAGTTCTCTGAGATCCTTTAACTTAGGAATCTTACGTGCAGGTGTCTCATTACAACTGTTAAGATTTTGTGCATGAAATTCAAAGTGGGAGCGATTTGCCCTTCATTTTATTAGGTTGTTACTGTTCAGCCTCTTTTAGGGTGGTGAATATTTGGATTTCAGGTTTGGAGGTAGCATTCTAGGTCATTCAAAGTGATATCACAGACCAGTGTTCTTCAGAAATGTCTGTGCTATCTTGATTTTGCTGCAAATGAAGAAATACAATTGGAGGGAAGGAGTTATGGAGAGCCCAGAATTGTATCTTCAGAGGGGACTTAAAATTCATACTGAAATCCTAATGCCTAGACTTCTGTTTGGGAAAAAAAAAATTGAAAAAAGAAAAAAAAAGCCTAAGAAGGAAAAGCACCTGACAAACAGTGTGGGAAGCTGTGTCTATGTAAAAGCTATTGTTGCTGTTATTTTTAGGGAAGGCACTCTTTTCCTGTAAAAGAACATCTGTAAGAACTGAGAATTCGAACTCGTACTGGCGAGATCCCAAGTTGCAGCTGCCTAGCTCTGCAGTCCCATCCTTGTGGAGCAGTCTTCCCCATGGAATGAGACCCATCCTTGTTTTTCAGGCCCGTGGGTCTTTCCTTGTGCCCAAGGGGAGGTGAACACAACTGTCTTTCACCAGTGCCAGTTTTCTGATGTATTTTACTTTGATGGTTTTGAGAATATTCTGAGAAGGGATTCTTTGGCTTCACCAGACTCCCAGAGAGACCCATAGCACAAAAAGGAGAAATTCAAGAAGAATCTGAGTGCTCACATTATGAAAACATTAAGAATCATGTGCAGACCTTTTGATAAAAGTAGGAAGTGATGGTTATGGCTGCCTCTGTGTCTTTCCCTCAACCGACTGCCATTTGCCTCCTGTGATCTTTCCTATCTAGGGTACATCCTAGGACCGTCTACCACTAAGATGAGCATGTCAGGCTCAGCATTGTACCGACCTCCCTGTGTTAAACCTTGAAATGTGATGATGTCAGGAATTCAGCTTTGGCTAGTGATATTGGAGGCCAAACTGAGTCTGCAGATGAAACCAAGCCCCGTCTGCTGGCTCACATTTCAGTCATTTCTTTTTGTGGCTGCCTTTGCACATCACTCCTGACAGTATAGTCAAAAACATACAACCTGGGAAATGTGTCTAGCTTTGCTTCCCTTTAGCCCTTGTTCTAAGCCCGCAGTCCTGCCTGCCTTCTCTCAGGCCTGCTGCTTTCCGTATCAACCAGAGAATAGAGCATCTACCTGCAGGAAGCCTGACAAGACCTTCATCCATTCATTCATACCCTCTCCTCCCTCCCCCCCTCCCCAACACACATGCTTTTTTTTTTTCCAGTACCTGCTATGAAACCAGTGTTGTGCCAGGTAAAACTCCTCAGGATCACTGAATTAAACAGCCATGGTTGTAGGCTATTGTTTATGCTGTGACCACCATGAGTATAAGTACAAATTTGCTGTGGATCCAAACCCACCAGCTCCTGTGGGGTAGTAGCTTACCATGCTGTTCCTGTGCTCTGGACACTTTTTCAGAGCTTGGCCCAAGGAAATACAGGGTGATGGCTGAAATAAGGCACTCACAGATAAAACTAGGAATCCATGGCAGAATTGTTTGTATTTCATGTCAATTTATTTCACTCTCAGCCACTGTAATAGTGATTCTGTTGTTGGAATATTTTTCTTGCTTCTGGAAAGAAAAGCATGAAATATAATAGCATTACCTGTGCACAAATGAAGTAAATCAGGCAAAACCAGAAATTAGGAGGCCTGATTCTTAGCTGTGCTTCTGCCACTGACTGACCGAGTCCCCTTGGGTGAATCATGTGGTTGCCTGAGCCTCTGCCTCCACATCTGAGAAAGGCCATTCCTAAACCCAGGCTTAGTCCTAGGCTCCAGAGGCAACTCTCACTATAATAGTACAGTGTAGACTCTATGAAACCTACTGTAAAGTTCCTACTGATACTTACATACACAACTCTAAAGCTGTAGGGTAGGGTGTTGGTGCACAGATGTATGGACACTCATGTGCACACATACTTCTGTATAGAAATGTGTGGCAACCTTGGAACCAACCTTGTATGGTTGCTTTTCTCCACCCACTTAACCCCTTGAAACTGTCTGTTGTGTGCCTGAATTCAAGCAGGTGTAAGTTGATAGCTCCATCTCTGGAGCAAAGCCTTCAACCTCAGAGATTTCTGCTAGAGAAGTTCAAAAATAATAACAGGGAATGGATACTTAAAATGCACACATGCCATCTCAGATTGCCTATATTTGGTTACCAGCTATGGCTTCAGTCTCTAGCTCCCTACCAGCGTGGTACCTGGGAGAAGTGGCGATGGTTCAAGTCATTGGGTCCCTGCTATTTACATGGGAGCCCTGGATTGTGTTAGTGTTAGCCCAGCTGTATAGGCATTTGGGGCATGAGCCAACAGCTGGGTACTCTTGTTTCTGCATTTCAAATAAATTTAAAAATATATTTTTAATACTAAACTGAAAATATATTAAACAATTGAGCTTTCTGGAGATGAAATCTGTTGCAAACATAACTATGTGTTCAATGGAAGTGGAATCATCTGGAACAACAGATAGAAGGGCTAAAGCACAGTCATGGGAGTTTATACTTAAAGAAGGGTCAAGAAGTTTGTTTTCTCCTTCTAAAATCACAGTTTTCATACCTCATGATGGGAACCTTTTCCTAATGAAATATTAGCATCCATTAGATGTTGGGTGTGCATTAAGATTGTCTATAACATTTGTATTTTTAGCATGGACACACAGTGGTATCTGTTAAAACAATTAGTCTCTGCCTGTAATCTAAAAGCCTTATCTCTTTACTCTTACTGTTTTAGAAGGCAGATGTTTTAAAACTGATTTGAAAATCAAATTTGCCCTTCAGTGATTTCATTTGGAAGAAACAAGAGAAGTAAACATTATAAAGCAGGCTTTTCGGTACATTATACATGCAAATGTGGCAGCAGAATTCAGGTTCACATAGTAGAGATGGCTGAATGTTCAGGCTGAGAAAGGTTGAGTTGTTTAGATGACTACAAAGGTCATCGACCCTCAGACTGTGTTCTTCTGTCATTTGGTAGCAGGGCTGTTGCTTCATGCTAAACTCTGGTCAGAAAAAGGAGGCCATTGCAGCAGGACAGTGTCTGTGTTTAAACATTCTGGAGTATGCCTTTCTGGAGCCCTTGATCTAAACCTAGTCATATGCAGGGTGCAGTAATATGGGGCCACGGGAATTTTGTTCTTTCCAGAATACCACATTCTTGGTGTTGGTAATCTGAAAATATTACCCACAAAATTAGAAATGTACTGGAAAGAATGTCTCTGGCATGTTTATGGATTTATTGGCTATCCCGTGAAGGGTGTAAGACTGGGTCTTGCTTAAATCTCCACAACCTGGCACGAAGGCTGACATGTGGTAGGAGCTTTAAAGTCATCTTTGTATGAAAATGAGTCAGTGAACTTAGGAGTGAATAAGTAGTTATATTTTGGAGACAATTGGTCTTTAAAAAAAAGGGGGGGGTTGCACTACAGATTTTATTAGGCTTACAGTGGATTAGATGAAGGTTATCACTGTGGAAGAGCAGAAAATAAGATTTATATTAATCCAAGCCAAATTCTTGCGTACTGTCCTGAAGATTAAAAATGTGAACCATTCTGCAGACCTGGAAAGAAGGGTCTCCTACCAAGGAAGCATGACCGCCCTGTCTGAAATCCAAGTTATAAACCCAATTGGCCCAGCTCCTCAGTGGGCAGATTTCCTAAGTGGAAGATTTCTCAGAGTGAGCCCAGCATCCTCCAGAAAGAGCCTGCTGGGGAGAGCTAGGCACAGCCTGGGCTGGAGGAGGAAACCAGCCTCTTTATGTGATATTAATCCATGATCCAAAGAGACTCGTTTTAAAAGGCCTAATTAAATGAACTGCAATTCAAAAAGTCCAATGACAAGGAACCTTTTGGGAAGAGCTTTAAGTTATGCCACATCTCTCTCAGATCTTTTATTTTCTTTCTTTGAAAATCTTTATCTTGTTTCTTGAGGAATGTGGTTAAAACTTTCCTAGATTGTTACGGTTTCCACCCTTCTTGCCAAAAGTATTCTGGTTGGGTAAGAACTCATATTCTCTTGCTATTTGCTCATTCTAGCATGTTCCTCAAGACTGCACTCACCTCTGGTTTTAAACATGACTCCTAGAGTTTTCTTAAATGCATCTGTCTAAAGATATGTGTGTATATCTAGAAACTGGAAATATTAAAGGGCCATCTTTCAGCTGTGTTTGAGAACACTGTTGCATGCAAGGCTTAAGGGGAGGCAGTCCATTTGTACTGGTTATCCTGTTTCTAAAATCAGTTTTGAGTTCACTGAACTTACTCTCCCATCATGGAATGTGGACTTCATACCTCATAGCCTCCCTGGGAAGCCTCTGATGGCAAAACTGTGAGCAGCTTAATAACAGACAAAAAAATTTTATAAAAAAGTAAGACATCTCTGGCTTCCTTAAGAACTTAGTCATTCTGGAAATGAAGAGAGGGAGTGGGCATGTTCCTGGGAGATAGAGGTACAAATGACTGAACTGTTAGGAAATAGAAACTCTGTCAGCCCCACTAGTGTGTCTTTGGATCTTTCAAAATCTGGTATGTGTGGAGAGCTGGGGAAGGAGGATGGCGCTTGCTGCTGTTCTCTAGGATTGAGACGGGAGCTCTGCTGGACGGAAGCCAAGAGAGGTGATACCAGTGTTCTGTATCTTAGTCCTGCCCCTGAGGAGCTTTCATCACCAAGGGACCGTAGCAGCCTCTTGGCCTCCACACTTCCACTAAGAGGGATTGGGGAGAGCTCTGCAACCAGCTTTGTAAGGTACCCCAAAGAAACTCCAAGTGAGCCACTTCTCAGGGCCCTTCAAACTCGCTTAGCTCCTAAACTCCTTCCCCACCCCTTCCCCACGAGCTTTTTTGTCTATTCATATCAATTTGTTCCCCCAATCTAGAAACATCTAGTCATTCTTGGACATTGCTTCTTCTTCTTCTTTTTTTTTTTAATTTGCATTTTTTTTTAATTTATCACACAGTTTTGTAGGCACTGGGATTCCCCCAACCCCTCTAAAAAGCCCTTCTCCCATATTGAATTCCTCCATATTGTTACAGTAGTACAGTTCATGTCCAGTCATGATTCCTTCATTGTGGGCATGGACTAGGCAGAGAGTCCAGCATCTTATTGCCCAGATAAATTCAACAGTTTCATTGGGAGACCATCCCTGGTCTGAAAGTTGAGCTGGCAGAATATCATCCCCTCCAGTGAAAAGCCACAACACAACTTCAACAACAATTTACAACATCATGAAGTTCATTGACATGGTATTGAGTGACCAATATGTTAGAAAATGCAAGTTCTTAACCACGTCCTGTGACTACTTCATTGACATTTCAATTTTAGTTTATACACAACTGGCTGCTATATACCTTAAAATGGTTATAGGGTACTATTCAGCTGTCTCGTGTCTATTTTCATTTTCTATTTAGCAGCTTATAGTATTGAAGCATGATTTTTACTGAACTTCATGAATTTTAGGATAGTGCAAAAAGGCTTGTAACTCAGACATGCCATATGTTAACAATTGAGGTGCAGAACACCTCTAGGAGGGGTGTGCAGAGAAATCTTCAGTACCTTAATGAGGAGTAACTAATCTTTGTGTCCTTCCTAGTAAGGCATATGAGAGTCCAAACGGACTGTCTCCTGTCTGTTCTAAGCTTTCCTTATTGGCCTCTGTCTATCTGATCTGATTTTTTTGCAAGGGGAGCTCCAGAGCAACCCTGATGGTCATTGCAAGAGAGGGTGGGGATCCAAAGTCAGAACTAAGTAAGTACCAGAGAAAGCTCTCCCGAGTCCAGAAGGAAATTTACTGTTCTTCTGTTTCTGAGGACCACTCAGGGCTCCTGGCTGTTCCAATGACATTAGATCTGGGCTGCTTCCAACCCGTGTAGGAGATCCGATAGGGAGTGGATGACCTCAGAGTTCTTGGCCTACAAGGGCACTCCAGTTCCCCGTGGTGTCCTTGGCAGTTGGGATATAGTCCTTGGTGCCCATACTGATAGTTCTAGGTGAGGATCCAGGAGTCTCCAGGGTTGGGATACAAGCCTCCTCCTGTCCTCTTGCTCCACTCTGGGGTTCCCTCTGCCCCCTGCTCCTCTGTGCATATGACCTCCTGTTAAGAGGCTGTCAGGCTTGCTCTTGGATCCCACTGTATGTCTTTATAGTTTTTGCTAATGTCTAATGCAGATTTGTGTCTACTGTCTATAAGTTACCTGTTACAATCTTAATAGATTATACTCAACATCTTCCTCACACACTCTAAGAAGGTGGAAGATTTCTCTGCTCTCCCAACCCATTACAGAATAACATAGGGTATTAAAAGCATATCAGGCTTTCAAGTTCTTTGATGTAGATCATAAGTCTAACTCATTGATTGTTGGTTCATTGATTACATCACAATATCTTATTGCATATGATACAGGCTGTTTGAGGTTGTAGTAATATTACAATTTACAGGTACTATTTTTCAGATTGACATCATTTTATCTTAAACTAAGGCAAACATGTGGTATCTAACCATTTCTTTCCACTGTCTAAGTCATCTCTGTTTTTATCCTTTCATTGACTCTAAGTTAATCTCTGTTCAGCCTCCAGTTTCCTCCATCTGCCTCTTCAGTTATTGCAATAACTGTCACACTACCAGTTGCCTACAATCCCAATGCTGAGCTCAGTCTGACTTGCAAATATCTTGCACAATCTGACTCCAAATACCCTTTATCCTTTTTCTCTTCTTGGCTTCCATGGACCTCTGTTTTCACTCTGTGGACCACCAATCGTTCTCATGACATAGTGTGCACTTTGTCATCTTTGGGGAATTTACTTATGTTACACCTGATCTTTTAAAAAATGTTTATTTTTTTTAATAACTTTCATTTACTTAAAGACAAAGTGACAGAGAGAGACATCTAGAGAATGACAGACATCTTTCATTCCCTGGATTGCCCCTCCAAATGCCACAACAGTCAGGCCCGAGCCAGAGAAAGCCAAAAACCAGGAACCCTTCCTGGGTCTCCCACACTGTGCAGGGGCTCAGGTACTTGAGTCATTACCCGTGGCCTTCCAGGAGATACTCATCAGGAAAGAGTGTCCCTGATGGAGTACTTTCCCCACCATTGTGATAAGTACCTGACTCTTTTCTTACCATGTCTTCTCACAAGATTTTCAAAATCAAAAGATTCCTGATTAAAAACAAAAACAAAATTGCCCCATTCCTCAGTGAATTACAATTGAAACTATTTATTAAACAAAATCAGTGTAATTCCATGAGGGGACACTGGAAAAGAATCAAGCTGGGTCTGTAAGGATTATATTTGAATGAGAGGCACACATATTTATGCTGCATCAACATCAGTGTCTTTTTAATCATATCAGGCTGAAGGTGTCACTGTAGTTTGATATCAACACACGTTTGATTCCGACAATGACTAGTAGGATAGTTCAATAATAAATATGTCAGGAATTTGGGAAAGAAGAAAAAAGGTATTAGAGTAGCACCATCTCAAACTAACACTACAGTAAGGGAGGAAGTGGCCCAATTAGTGGTTTAACCCACTGCACCACAGTGCCCACCTCTGGAATGCCAATCTTTGTTGCCTGTTTATACTTGCTGCCTCTTTTCTGATTGTTACATTCTAGGTCATCTTTTAAGCCAAGCTGGATATTAACTCCATCACCAATCACTGACTATCCCTTAACCAAACCTAGAATAAAAAGTTGTGGCTCATACCAATGTAGAGGGAAGCTTTCTGTTCTTCCCTAACCAGTCCAGAAACTAAACTCATGGATTTGGGGAGAAAGAAACAGGATTTTGAGTGTGACCTAATGATGAAGCCTCTTGAAGGTTTCAGCAGAGGGGAAGTGTTCTTGCTGTTCATCTCTTCCCTGGTATTGAGGACAGCCACTGGATCTCATTTGTTCACAACATTCCTGCCACTTTCTGCAAGCTCAGCACATGGTAATGTGCATGAATGCCTCAGGACATCTGTTTCTTAATGTAGAACTTAAAAGTCATAATTGGAACTAGAGGGATTCACAGTTAACATAATCAGTGAAGGAAAGAAACCACGGACCCTGCAGTTCCACTCCAGGATGTTTGCGTATCTTTTATGGTTTATATCCAACTTTTAGGGAAAATTGCATGTCATCTGGTGACTTAATGATGAAGTCTTAATTTCTAAGGCCTTACGTTCATGTTTAGTAGGTTGATGTTAATGATTGATGAAGTCATGGTAGAGCCTTTCTGTCATTATGGTCTCCAGTAAATAGGCTAGTAGTGGGAAATCCTTAGGTCAGCTGTTCGTTCTCAGGGGAGAGTTGGTTCAATGAGCAGGGTGTGCTGTTGTGTGTTTCTGTTCTGTGATCATCCCTGTGTCATCCTTTGGCCTCTCCAAAAGGGCCCATGCCATTTTGTACTGTGACCCTCCAAACAATAAGCCCAAGTAAGTCTGCTCTCCTCCTGAGTTGTTCCTCTCAGGATTGGTTAAAAAAACTGACTAATACAATACCGAAGAGAAAATGAAAACACGTCCACACAAAACACTTGTACCTGAATGTTAATAGCATTAGTCAAGATTGATACAATGTGGAAATAATTCAGATGCCCATCACTAATGGATACGAAAAGGTATATCCAGGGGATATTGTCTGCTGATAAAAAGAAATGAAGGACTGAGTATAGTACAGCATGAGTGAACCTTGAAAGTATTTTTGCTGAGTGTAAGAAGCCAATCACAAAAAAACATACATTACATAATTTTATGTAGAATGAAATAATTGGAATAAGCAGATGCATAGAGACAGTATACTGTTGGTTTCCAGGGACCAGTGGATTTGGGGAGGTTTGAGGAAAAACTACTAATGGATACAAGATTACTTTTGAGGTGGTAGGTGAGTATGTTCTAAAATTGGTTGTGAAGATAATTCTGAATATACTAAAAACATAATTCTGAATATATTAAAACCATCAAATTATACAATTTAAAAGAATGAATTTTATGGTATACAAATTATGTTTCTATGAAGCTGTTATTTCAGAAAACAAAAAAATCTGGAAGCATCTTCAGACCAAGCTGAAACCACCCCTCAGGGAGAGACTGTTGAAAGCAGGCCTACTTAACGTGGCTTGGGAAGGCCCTGGTTTGGTTCTACTTTGTTGAGGTGAATACTTGAGATTACAGACCCTCTCCGGCTTTTAGCTGACAGGAGGGCTCCATGCTGTTGGTAGAGTATTGAGCTGGGAAGGGAGAAAGCTAGACTAAAATTAAAGTAGAGACACATAATTTTTCTGTTTCATCCTTACAATTTTGGTGGGAAGGAAAAACAGAGGTATAATTAGTAGACTCCTTTTGCTTGGGTTTCTTTCCCTTGCCTCTGCCCCAATTCTGCGTTTATTGCTGTGGCTCGTCCTCTTAACAATTGTGTGACTAAACTGGAGATTGCTTTGTAAATGTACTTTAACTTGCATATTCAAGTCCCAATGTTGGCATTCTTGGACTTTGGGTGAGAGGAAGGTGAAGCATCGCCCCCGGTGCCTTAAGTCATGGTGGCAGAATGGTCCTTTCTGACACGTATCACCAGGTTGGAGCAGACCACTGGGAGCCAATACAGGCTTCAGGGCATCAGCTTGATGGCACTGGGGTAGATGAGTTGTTAGGCTCTTGTTGGACTATTCTGCTCCCTTTTATGGTCTACTTTATTTGTTGGGCACTGGGTCAACAGTGAGTTCCTACTGTAAACAGTCTTCAGCTGGCATTGCAATAGGATTTTAAGTCAATAAAATTCAACTTTTGGATTCTTTTGTGCTAAGCTAGTCTTGGGCATAAGTCTATATAAAGGTAGAAGTTAGACATTTGCATGAACCTGACCTGATTGAGCAGCAGTTTTCCCATAAATGGCTCTTTGGATATGAAAACAATTTAATCCTAAAGTCACAGAACCACAGTTGTATGAGTTGTTAATTTTGTGCCAGCAGTGCAGAGGTCTCTCATAGTGCATGGTTTTTAAGTAGCATGTCTGTGTTATCCCACATAATGCATTTTTACTACCA
The DNA here is from genome assembly GCF_017591425.1 of Ochotona curzoniae. Taxonomy (NCBI): domain Eukaryota; kingdom Metazoa; phylum Chordata; class Mammalia; order Lagomorpha; family Ochotonidae; genus Ochotona; species Ochotona curzoniae. The sequence goes on along the minus strand of NW_024466004.1, from coordinate 4,056,765 downwards.
ATTATTGTCTGACCTAACCCAGTGCTGGTAATTCAATTTGATTCGTTGATGGCATCATAAAATATTGATAACAAAGTAGATAATAATAATGGTGTAAGAATGGAACCAAGAGCCATTTTTATTAGTGCAAGTGAAGTCATAGCAAATATATTTGATTTCTCCTAGTTCTATAATTCTCACCATTGTGTATTATTTAACAATTAATACTTGAGTACCTACTAAATATTGGTCACTATACTGAAAAATGCTATGAAGAAAGTGAAACAAAGGGGCAGAGTTGTTATACAATGGTTTAAGCCTGTGGTGCTGTCATCCTGTAAGAGCACGGGCTCCATTCCCAGTTGCTCTGCTGCTTTCTAATGTGCCTGGGAAGGCAATGAAAAATGGCCCAAGTAATTGCACCCCTACTATATATGTGGAAGACCCAGATGGAGTTCTAGATTCCTGGCTTCCATCTGACCCAGCCTCAGTTGCTATGACCATTACAGGAGGGAACCAATGGATAGAAGATTCTCTCTCTCCCTCTCTCTCTCTTTGCTTGCATTTTAGGCTAAAAAATTAATAGAATCTTAAAAAAAAAAAAAGGAAGTTAAGTTGTAGGTAGGAGTAAGAAGGTTGTGGCAGGCAAGAAGTAGCCACTTAAAGCCAAAAAGACTTTTGTAAAATAGATGACATTTGAGCTAAGTGATAGAAATGAGAGGGAATTACCTTGGGTATGCATGCAGAACAGAAATATCAGGTGCTGCTGAGGCTGGGTGAAGGAAGCAGAATGGTGTGAGATGGCAACCAATACACCAGTTAGATCTCAGATCACAGTTGATTGTTCAATGTTGAGAAGGTATATAAATTTCACTCTATGAGTAATGAGGAATTATTAAAACATCTTAAGCAAGGGATTACCAAGAACTTATTTCTGCTTTTTGAAAGTTCACTCTGGCTGCTGTACGAATGAATTAAAGGTGTCGAAGACATTGTTGTGGGCCTGGCATGGTAGCCTAATAGCCAAAGTAGCCTAGCATGTGCAGGATCCTATATGGGCACCAGATCGTGTCCTGGCTGCTCCCTTTCCTATCCACCTCCCTGCCTGTGGCCTGGGAGGACAGTTGAGGACAGCCCAAATCCTTGGGATCTTGTAACCATGTGGGAGATCCAGAGGAGGCTTCTGGCTACTAGTTTCATATAGGATCAATTCCACCTGTTGTGGCCACTTGAGGAATGAACCAACAGATAGAAAAACTTTCTCTCTGTGTATCTGACTTTCCAATAAAAAGAACTAAATTAAAAAAAAAAAAGACTTTGTTGCTGTAACCCGAATAAGCCATTGAATTGACAGGGACTTGTACTAGGGTAGTAACAGTAGAGTTGGGAGAAGTGGTTGGCTACAGAGGACATGTTGCTGATGGAGTGGACTGGGACCTCAATGGGGAAGGCAGGTGACAGGAAAGGAAAGCTTTTGACAGTGCTTTCTGACTCTGTGCCTGATCTGAACATCTCACCATTTTTATCCATACCCTGAAGTCACGTCTCTCGAGTTTCTGGAAGAGGCAAATGTAGGCAGGATGACCAATGTGATAGATGAAGGCAGGTGGTTCAAAATGGCCTCTCCAAGCTCTAACATGGGGCTGCACCAACAGGATGGGATTTAATGGAGATAAACATGATGCCCTCCATTTAGGTTCAGAAAATCAATTGCACAAATACATGATAGGGTAGCTAAGAGAAATTTATGGGAAAGAGAACTGTGGTTTTTGCCTGATCACAAACTCAATCTGAGCTACTGGGCAGGACAGAGCTGCTTAAAACCTTGGCTATCTTAAGCTACACTGGCTGCAGAGGCTCATATGCTACTGTGACTCTCTTTGTTGTGTATTGTGTTGGTCTGGGCATGTTTATGTTCATGATTAAAAAGGCATATTGAAGGTAGCCAGATGGTGAGCATTCAGAAAGCTGTTTCATGGGGCTGGAGTACCAACTGAGGAATGAAGGACAAAGCAGGATTCAGGTAGCCATCAAAGGGTTTCATGACAATTATTTTTAAGTATGTGTAAGCTTACTTGTGGGAAAGAGACCCTAATTATGTTAATTTCAGAGATTGGCACAAAAGTTTTATTCATACCTTCAGCACACATTTAGGGACATCTGCCTGCTCTCTGCCAGTTTTTCTATATATCAATTGAAGTACTTAGTTAACATTTTTGGTTTTATGAGAAACACAAAACTGGAATCATTTTTGGCTATAGCAATGTTGAGAGGAAGGAACAGAGATTTCTTAGAACCCTCTATACCACCACACACATACACCGCCCCCTCATTATGGACACCTACATTGAAGTGATATATCTGCTTATAATGTTGGGCTGATACTGATATTTCTTTTTTTTAAAAAAAGATTTATTTTATTTTTATTGGAAAGTCAGATATACAGAGAGGAGAGACAGAGAGGAAGATTTTCCGTCCAATGATTCACTCCCCAAGTGACCACAACGGCCGGTGCTATGCTGATTCAAAGCCGGGATCCAGGAACTTCTTCCAGGTCTCCTACATGGGTGCAGGATCCCAAAGCATTGGGCCATCCTTAACTGCTTTCCCATGCCACAAGCTGGGAGCTGGATGGGAAGTGGAGCTGCCAGGATTAGAACCAGCTCCCATATGGGATCCTGGCACATTCAAGGCAAGGACTTTAGCCACCTGGCCATGCCAATGGGCCCAGTACTGATATTTTATAGTCACCCAAAGCCCACAGTCTTCATTAGGGCTCACCCTTGATGTTATACATTCTGTGGGTGTGGAAATAAGTGTTACAACATGAATCCACTGTAACAGTGTCACACAGAGTGCTCTCACTTCCCTGCTGCTTCTTCCTGCCTGTACCCTCAACCCCTGGAAGCTACTGCTGATTGCACTGTCTCCATAGTTCTGCACTTTGCCTACAGTCAAAAAAGTCCATGAACTTGTGGCATTTTTTTATAGTCCCAGGAAACAGCCACTATTATAAATACCTAAGTGAAACCAAGTGTTCCAAATGCCATTGTGAAAGCCTGGAAAGAGGGGACATGATGGAGAAAGTGCCATTCCACCCAAGAGCAGCTAAAGATATTACAGTGGAATGATCACTTGCACTGAGCCTTAATCCCAAGCTGGCCAGGGTAAGGGCACTGTATCAGGTGGGGAAGATACTCAGAAATGCTTTAAGCAGTGGGAGTGATATATGCAAAGACATGGAATGTGAAAGATCTTGGTATGTTTGGGTCACTGGATGTGATTTGACTGGTAAGCTGGTGGGGGTCCAGGGACTGATTTTTCTTAGTTTGAGTATGAAGGGCAATGTTGTCTAACAGAATGTCCTGGGTAACCCCCTAACGCATGGTATCCCAAAGGGAAAGGGGCGGGAGAGAAGGTGAGAGGGCAAACCAAGACTAGATTGTGGAAACTTCTGGATGCTCTCTCAGAAGGTTCAGCTTTATTCTTTAGGTGATGGAGAGGTGTAGCAGGCTGTGGTTTACCTGTTCTGGAAATACTCAATAGAATGAATGAGTAGTGAAAGAGACCCGGGACAGGAAAACCAGGGAATAGTTGAATTACAAACTACAGCATTTGGAATAGAAAATATTCCCGAAGAGACTGCGAAGTAAGGGGTTCTTGAAAAAAGATTGGAAAAATCCCTTTATAACTTTGTGTCTTAGTATTGTGTCAACAGAGATAGGAGCTGAATTGGCGTCATAAGGTAGCAGGCTGAACAACAGAGAGCAACATGGTCGGGGGACTCCATCAGAGGATAGTTCACTTCGTCCCTGTAGATGTGCCCATTGCACATAGAACCCACAGCTGTCAGGGCTGTCTGCTAATCACACCGGGTGTGGAAAGACTGCCAGCCCAAGCTGCCTTCTCCATGACACCTGTCCTTGACATACAAGCACACAGAGAAGTAATTCCTTGGTGTTTTGTTTTCTGAGACATGCAGCTGTGACCTTCTGCTGGTGTGTCTGGCCTTTCTGATGCATTCTTGAACCCATCTCTCCACCAACTAACCCAGCCTGCCATCATGGCCAGCCTGCCCTGCCATCTCAACAACCTTTAGCTATTGTGTCACTTTCCTTCCTTGACACATCATCAAAGGGGACAAGAACAGTAACTGATGATTGAGGCTTGGTAGCATATAACAGACTTCATCATGTGACGCCTTACTCTCCAGCTGTTTTTGAGAGGGTTGTTGTGTAAGTCTTCAAGAATGTTTGGATTCGAAATCTGAGGAATTTAAAGCCAAGATGTTAAAAGCACATAAGCTACAGACCACAGAGTAAGTGACCCTAAAGCAATACTAAGTGGCATAACTTTAAAGTATAAACCCCTAAAGTGGAGGGAAATCAGAACTTGCGGCAGGAAATTTCCGACCCACTTCTCTGAATGCTGCTGCGTGTCTCTCAGCAGTGTAGCATGTGGCTTCCTCTTAAGTGACTTTGTGCTGGGGTAGGGCGGGGGTGCAGAGACTTGAGGCACAAGTGGGATGAGAAAGCCACTCCAGGAATCATTTGTTAAGTAGCAACCCTCAAACTGCCCCACTTCTGCTTGTCTGCTGAAAAACCGTGGGTCAAACTGTGGTTACAAAGTCGATGGCTTCCGAAGCAAGCCTGCTGTCTCTGGGCCTTTGTTTTATTCTCAGCTGCTCTGTCAGCTGCGGGTATGCCTTTGATAGGCCACTGCAGTGTTTTTCATGTCTAACTAGTGTTGTAATGTTTGTGAGAGACTGTAACTAATTGGATCCCCATGGTGCCACAAACGGCTGTAGAAGCCTCTTGTGCTGGGGGAGAGGTGGCTGTGTGTGTATGTGTGTGTGCAAGCATATGTATGTATACACATGGGTCCTCACAGCTCGGCAAGGACCGTGAGTTTTAAGTGTACTTGGGCCCAGATCTCAGGTTTGAGGGATTTGTTTTGTTTTTAATTGGCATATAATAATTATACATATGAGGATACTTTGATATTCATGCATGGTTTATAATATTCACTTCCCATAAATTTCTTGAAGTTTATGGAAATAAAGAATTTCAAACATTTTTGTACTGAAATAAACTTACCTTCATTTAATTCCATTTTTTGCCTGAGGGTTTTGAAGCCCCCTCATATGGTGCTAATATTTATACTTCCAGTATAAAAGCTGTTGATATCACCTCTAGGTTCTTAACCTTCCTTCTCTCCCACTCTTTGGTTTGTGTGTGTTGTTTTGAGTCCACGTGGAGCTGTCCAGCCAGACTTTCTCTGTATTTGATCTGTGTGACAGATCTCATGTGAGCCTCCACCCTCTACCATCTCGCTGGAGACTGTCAGAGGCTCTGCTGTGCTCACTGTGCTATCACTGCGTACAAAGCAGGAGCAAGGACCCGTGGAGCTGCCCAGCCAGACTTGCTCTGATCTGTGTAACAGATCTCATGTGAGCCTCCACCCTCTGCCATCTTGCTGGAGACTGTCAGAGGCTCTGCTGTGCTCACTGTGCTATCACTGCGGTCAAAGCAGCAGCAAAGACCCCCTCACTCTCTGTGGGTCTCCGCTCAGTTACTGTGAAAGCTCCTCAGTGCCTGTCTATTCCTGCTGCAAGTGGAGGAGGGTGGCCACACCGACTTCGGTGCTTTAAGCTGCTGTCTGTCCAAGCCCCAAGCAGAGAGAACAGGCTGGAGTTTTGTTTTCTTTACGCCTTTTATTTTCATCTACTTGAAGGCAGAGAGAGAGAAAGAAAGGAAATGAATGAATGAATATGAATGATCTTTTTCATCCCATCCACTGGTTCACTCCCTAAATGCCCAAAACAGCCAGGGCTGTTAGGTAGCCAGGAGCCTGGACTTGCATCTCGGTGACAGAGACTCAAACACTGCCCAGCAGGTGCTGCTTACTGGGATGCATGAGCAGGAAGTTAACTTGGAAGTGCAGTAGGGACCAGTGTGATGGGTCAACAGGCTAATCCTCTTCCTTCAAGCACTGGTATCCTATGTGGGCACCAGTTTGTGTCCCAGCTGCTCCACTTCCCTTCCAGCTCCCTGCTTGTGACCTGAAAAAGCAGCAGAGGATGGCTCAAGTCCTTGGGATTTTACAGTTCAAGAAAGAAATTCCTGTTTGGGATCGATTCAGCTGCAGCCATTGTGGCCACTTGGGGAGTGAACCAGCAGATGGAAGATCTTTCTGTCTCTCCTTCTCCCTGTGAATCTGTCTTTTCAATAAAAATCTCTCTATAAAAAAGGAAATATAGAGTAGCTAGTATTCAACCAGGTGCTCTAATACAGGATACTGGTATCCCAGGTGTAAACTTTGCTTGTTGTACCCCAACCCCAGCAAGTGTGGCACACACAGCAGGTTTCTATTTTGTTTTGTTGTTTTCTAAAAATGAACTCATTTATTTGGAAGGCACAGCCACAGGCAAAGGGGTGAGAAAAGAACAGAGATTGATCTTCCATTTGCTGGTTTACCCCCAAATGGACACAGCATCCGAGGCTGGGCCATTGGCAAAGCTAGGAGTCTCATCCCGCTCTCCTATGTGGATGACAGGGGCCCAAGTACTTGGAATATATTTTCCCAGGTGCATTACCAGGGATCCAGCTGGCACTGACACTGGTGTTGCAGGCAGCGGCCTCACCAGCCACACCACAGTGCCAACTCCTGGTGATGGCTTGTGCCCAGCCATTAAACATAGTCTTCTCTCTTGAGGTATGTGTTATATGTGCCTAAGTGATGTGTTACAAACAGAAATAATCTCCAAGTGGTAATCTCTACACAAATGTAAGATATCATGTCATCTCTTCACCTGAATTGTAAGTTTCTTGGAGTCAATGTTGGCACTGTGCACTCCTCCCAAGAAGTCTCTGTCATCCCTGCTCTTTGCCTAGCTGGTTAGGGTACCCTTTCCTACCAACCAGAGTGGGTCTCTCCCATTACAATTTCATGACACTGTATCCTTTTCCTTCCCTAGCATCTGACACAATTTATGATTTGCTGTTATTCATGTCTAACTTATTTTCAGGTATGTCTTTCCTTTTAAACATTCAGACTGTGATAGTGGATAACACATATGCTTTTGCCATGTATACATTCTCCACATTTCTTTATTCATTTTTTCTGCACATTTATTTCTACAGTAACATATTTTCAGTTCCTAACGGGGGGCTCCCCAGAGATTATTAGTAAGTTGGAGCCCTGAGAATGTGCCTGCTTCCTGGATCTTACCAAGATAGCAAGGATTTGGGACTTGGCCCACAGATCCTGCTGGGCTGGCCCCCTGGTGCCCTAAGCATTTCACCCCTGCTGGTGACCTCTGGGTGTGACTGATGACAGCTTGGTTTAGACAACCCTCAAAGCCTCTAGTACTCATTAGTGGACAGCGTGTGGCTCTGACTTTGCACTGTTTCTCTTCCACCTTCCAAGCTGTTGTGGGAGAGGAAGAATTGAATGGGTTTGGGGTCTTGATGCACAAAGGTGAGTGAGTAGACTTCTATCCAAGCATTTCTGCCCTTAGAAATTTGGCACAAATGTAGTGGTTTCCCTGCAGGGCCCACATCTGCCCTTGTGTTCCTGTCCATGTGACCAGATGTGCCTCTTTAATGGGAGAACCTGTCAAGATGTATGTTCCCTTTATTCCAAAGCTGGATGGGTATCTTAAACTAAACACAGCTTTCTGACCCACATTTATGGATTTATCCTAATTAGATTGCAGAATTGCTTCAACACACTTCATTGTTACCTTGAAATCACAGTTTCATTCAGAATAACCAGGACTTCTGAACAATGTAAGCACCACCTGACACACACACTCTGAAATAAGTTCCCAGTGAAGCCTCAGCCTTGGAATGGGTGATATTTGAATAATGGTTAAATATAGTTTTTAAGTCGTGAAAATCAGAAGTGGAGAAAGAAGTTACCTCTGTGATTGAACTAACCACAAACTGGTGTTTGGCTCAGTGATGGGTTATTCTCTGTCTTGCAGATCTTGACATCCTGTGGGCCTTGTCTTTTACTTTTTTACCTTCAATTTATGGCACGCTCTTACCTTTCAGTGGACAGAGCTGCTCTGTTTGTGTGTTGTGTATATTCTGTTTGGTAATCCCCAAATGCCTGCATGTTGGGCTTTAAGGTGTGTTTTTGTTTGTTGGTCCAGTGTTGCTTTTGCCCTGAGGATCCTCTTCCCCTAAGCAGTGTCATAGGATTTGGATAATCCTTTTCTTTCTCATCATAATGAGATGGCCTTCTTCCAGAAGTATGTTCCTGATGGTTTCCAAGATCACAAATATTACTTAGAAGGGCCAGGGCTTGCCAACTGAGGCAGGCAGATAGATCCAAGAAGAGAAACGACAGAACAGAAAAGGAGATTGGGCTGGGTGTGAGACTCGAACCTCATTACTGATTATCTGTGCCTCGTCATTCTGTAGAATATTCAATCACTCCAAAAGACCACGGGAAGAAATAAGCCCAGGACAGGGATTTCCAAAGCTAGATGAGAAATTGTGGAAGTTACAGGAAGATGTGGAGCTGAATGTGAAGAAAGGAAAATGAAAGCAGTGAGTAACAGCAAGAGCTGTTTGGCAGCAGTGGTGTAATTGAGCAGGTGTGCTGTGCCTGGGCAAGGGTAGACCTGCAGCTGAGGATATGTCTGAGAGCTGACTCGGAATTCCCAGGTAGGAGTGCCGCCCAACTTTAGAAGGACGGGCTGGTGGGTTGCTGTCACCAACTGTTCTGTTGATAATTCACAAATCTCTCCTCAGCCTCGGAATGAGAACTTTATTTCTGTAGACTTGCCCAAGATGCATCCTTCCTTTCCTTCTTTTTTGTTTTTTTTAAAGTAAAGAATGAATAAAGAAAGCAGGAATAAAACAAGTGGAATGAACTACCAGAGAGAGAACACATGTGACCACATACTGGCTACATGTGTGTAACTTATTTAGCTGTAAATATATATTTTGTGTGGTTGTCTATCTACCTTTAGATTTGATAAATGTAGATGTTTCTGTGAGAACTGATGAGAACATTAAATGTTCTCTTATACATTCATGATCACCACCATAGTATTATATATTGTAAATGGCAGTATCCACATGACAGCATTGCGCACTGCCCCGAGGACATCTGTGATAGTGTTATGAGGTCATGAGCATCCTCTTCCAGACTGTACCCCTGTACCGCTGCCGGCACTGACCGTAGAGCTGAGCCTTCCCTGACGAAAATTCATGTTGATGCAGCAGCAGGTCATCACAGGTGCACCCGGGGCTCTCTGTGATGTTCCAAGGGTGGGACCACAGCGGAGCTCCAGCCTGGTTGTCAATGAATCCAGGGTGTTGGGAGGTCTCACACTGAAGGGAGTGTGGGGTGATGGCTTACTGGGGTGGGAGGTGGCTGGGTGGGTACAGGAAAGCAAGTACTGATTTACCTGTTTGCCAGTTTGTTTTCTTTGGGGAGGGAGTGTTTCAATTTACTGCTTTCCTTGGAGGTTTGACATATCAATTAGATGTTATCGACAGTAATAGAGGGGCAGTTGCTGTAAATGTGAAGTTTTTACTGGTAGGCCATGAAATGACACCCCAAGGGACTGTAACAAAGTGGCGTGATAAATATCATGCTACCTGCGCACGGGCAGAGGGACTGATTAATGGAGAAATATGAATCCATCGCTTGGACTAAAACATTATTTATTATTCTGCTGCCAATCAGACATTCTGTTCTAATTTGGCTGAAGGGTTAAATCATCAAGATCTGCTCATAAAACAGGTTAACATAGGGAAAAATTGATGCAAAATCATCATCAGGAGCTCATTTATTTGGTGCATTGTTGCGTCTGGGTGACCTTGGAGAGCCTTTCTATGCCCTCTGGTTACAGTAGCAGTCCAAAACTAGGTTTACAGGCATGGCTGGAGGAATCTGGAAACATAGGAATGCTTACCGTCGTCCTGGCAGCAGCGTTGCTTGAATCTGAAGACAGCAGCAGTGGTGCTGGGTGTGATGTTGCCGCTGCATAATTAGACCACTGCACTCTGTCGACTGCGTTTTAATGTATGGCTTTTGTATCGCATGACACTTGTAAAAGGAAGAATTATTTTCGAAAAGACAAATATATTTCCACACTAACAGTTTTATAAAGATGTCAGCGAATGAGTGTAGGCATCATTAAATCACACTTTAAAGGCAGACTGCTCCTTGTGATAAATCTGCATTATCAAGCCTCATTTCTGAAATGAATCACACATTGTAAAACTTTATGAGACTTGAGTAAAGGATCCCTTGTTGGCCAGTACAAGTGTGTGTTGTCAAGCCATGCAGAAAGGAAGCTTCAATTCCTGGTGGAAGCATAGATAGGTTAACACCCCTTTCTTGGGATCAGTGTTTCAAGTACAAGCTACTTTAAGGTGGGAGGGAGCGTTTCTCACTGCCAGAGTAGCTCCTTCAAGGAAGACCAAGAGTCAGTGCCCATTCAAAGGTCCTATTGCTTGCTCTGGAGCCATTAGAACACAGCATGCTCTGCGGTGGGGCTGGTGTCAATGTGGGTTCTGGGTCAGGAGCCTAGGGCTGCAGCGCTGAGGAAGCTGGGGCAGTGTTGCAACAGGAAGCACGTTTACCTTCAAGGACACGGTGCTTCAACCCAAGAAATGGGCAGCTCTTTGGTGTTGGAGTATTTTCTTTTCTTTTTTTTTTTTTTGTTTTGTTTTAAAGATTTATTTTTATTGCAAAGTCAGATATACAGAGAGAAGGAAAGAGAGAGGAAGATCTTCTGGCCTCTGATTCATTCCCCCAAGTGGCCACAACGGCTGGAACTGAGCAATCCAAAGCCAGCAGCCACGGGTGCCCATATGGGGTCCAAAGCGTTCAAAGCGAGGACTTTAGCCACTAGTCTACTGCATTAGCCCAGTGTTGGAGTATTTCAGCACAGACAGCCATATCTAATCATGATATGGATATGCCATGTTACCATAACTGTTAGCTAAAGAGGATCTCATCGGTCAGTTCTTTGGAAAGCATCCCATAGTAGCCCCCTGCCTCCTATGAAATAATTTCTGTTTGTGTGTGTATTTATGTGTTTTAAGTCATGTTGTAGTAAAGTCTGATGCTTATTCGCGACTTGAAAAAACAAAAACAAGAAACAGGCAGCCTTTTTTGTCTTTTTAGTAACTGTTAAGGTTACTTTGGGAAGATCATCTGGCTTTATTCTTAGTAACGGTTTTGCTGTTGTGTTGTGCTAATATAGCAAGATTGCAGGCAAGATGCACTGCAACACAACCAGGTGATGTGGCAGAGTTGGAGCAGTTTCAGGTCACATGATTAATCAGGAAGATGAAACCTCTTAAGTGGACCAAAGTAGGTGATTTGATAAGGAAAGAGTGGTAAGCCTAAACACAAGAAGGTGGTGAAGGGATGATGTCTGACTTCTCCCTGCTCCGGCTCTTCCAGGAAAAACCACTGGGGTGGCAGCTGAGCCTGTGCTGCTTCTCACCAGACCCTCTACAGTGGGCGAGTCCATCAGCAGCAGCTGTCAGGTGCCCAAGCCCGGTGCAGAGTCAAAGCAGGCACTCACACATGAGCACGTTCTATCCAAAAGCCAACCTCAACAAATGGTTTTTCCTAGATGAAATAAAAATGTCCTTTTTAACTAGAAATTGACTTTAGTGCCAGGAAAATATACAATCTGTAGACCAAGTGGGATTCAAGAATAAAGAGAATTCAGTTGACTGGTGTTTCTTATACGGAGACACCCCATCATAGCTTCCTGTGGCTGCCATTCATGTGAGGTCCATTCACGTACTCAGCACAAAGGCTGGGATGCAGGCAGTGGGGAATAGATGTTCCAGTCCAGGGACCCTGGGGCCTGGTCCAGGGCCCGTGTCTATGTAATGTGACAGAGCATTTGAGGTCTCTTCTGTAAAAAAAAGAGTGAAAGTCTGGATGAGCAGACCTGGGGAAGTCTGACAGGGCCACAGTAGGCTATGGCACAGTCTAGAAGCTGACCCTTTGGGATCAGCAGGGCAAGTGGTAAGCAGGGATAGAACCTTGGAAACTAAGGCTCAGAAACAGCAGTTTGAGGAGGGCTTGAAAGGTCGGGGAAGACTTTGGGCTTTGAGGAGTTGAGGGGATAGAACAGAAAAACCAAAGTTTCCCACATACAGCTTTGCAATGGCCCTGAGCTGAGTGTGGAATTTACACTTAATCAGGCATTGTTAAAAGACTAGGTGATGGGGATGATGTGCCCTACAGGGTCTAAAATATTTAGCATCTGAACCTATGGGAAAGGCTTGCTCACTTTGGTGGTAGGCGTAAGATTGAGCATGGAATGATTACCAAGATAGGGTATGGCATGTGGAGGAACCTTAAGAAAATTTGTGGGAGTGGCCCAGTGTAGTAGCCTAGTGGCTAAAGTCATTGCCTTGTAGACGCTGGGAGCACAGCGCTGGTTGGGCGCTGGTTCTAATCCCAGTGGCCCCGCTTGAGCTCAGCTCTGGCCGTTGCAGCCACTTGGAGAGTGAATCATCAGACGGAAGATCTTTACTCTCTGTCTCTCCTCCTCTCTATATATCTGACTTTCCAATAAAAAAAGAAATAATAAATCTTAAAAAAAAAAAAAAAGAAACTTTGTGGGAAACTGGCATTGGTTTCTTTATTAGTATGTTTCCTAATTTTCATGGACTTTTTGAAGACCCCTTATATTTCTACAAATATGATAAAAGAGGAATTATCTGCTTGAAAGGCAGAGTTAGAGAGAGAATAGGGGTGTCTTCCATTCTGCTTATTCACTCCCCAGATGGCCACAACAGCCAAGCCTGTCAGGCTAAACCCACAAGTTCCAAAGCCCATCCTGGTCTCCCTCATTGCCTGTAGGATCCCTAACACAGTACACTGCTTTCCCAGGCCATTAGCAAGAAGTTGGATTGGAAGTGGAAGTGCCAAGGATTCAAATGGTACTTAACTGTGAGATGCTGGCATTGTGGTGAATTAAGACATTGTGCTACAAACTTTAGAAGTCCTCTCATGCTGTTGAATTACCAAGGATGAGTCCGTGGTAGTTCCTAGGACTTAAATAAGGCAACCAGAGAGCAGGACCCAGGGCAAGGCTCCCCTGAGGCTGACTTACTCCCTGCACCCAGCATTGTGGAGAGAAAGTTAAAAGCAAGCGGAGCATGGGGCAGGGTCAGCATGGAAGAGAGGGTCACAAGGGTCCTGCCACAGGACAGGGCAGGGCAGGACACTCACAGGAATGGTGTGCAGGTGCTTGGCCTCTGCGTCCTGTGAAGTTCCCAACTCAGCTGCAGGAAAGGACTTGGAGAGACATGCAGCTAGTAGAGGCAGAAGCTGGGCCAGAACCCAGGTGTTGTGTGTGCAATCTGGTGGCCTTGCTGTTCCACCCAGCCTCTTTCCCATCACAGTTATCCTGGGCTGACCCCTCAACCTGAGCAGGTGGGATACTTGTGGAGGACTTTGGAAGCTGCCTTCCTGCCCACAGAATCACTTCCCTGGTAGCCCCTCCTCCCCATTGCCAGTAAAATTGCCTTTCTGAGGTTTCCTGATTGTTCTGCTGAGCCTGCCAAGTGACTTGTCCAGCTGGTTTCCTTCTGCATAGTACGTCCTGGGCTTGTTTTTGTTGTAGAACAAAACAGGATTCTGAGAGAGTCCTCCAGATCATCCCTGTCCCCTTGGAACATGTTAGACACCACTGCATACCTGCTGCGTTTGAATCTCTGAGGGTAGTGCCAGTAACCTGCATTTTGCATGCCCTCCAGGCCATGCTAACTGGCCGGTTTAAGCTCTTCTGGAATAGTGCATCAGGATGTCCGTCAAAGCCACTGATGGAGCCATACCTCTCCCAATGCTTGGAGGAGCCCAAGCTCCCACATCTCTGGTGTTCGCTCTAGAAGGTGATTGTTGAGTTCTTCACTGACTGTAAAAGTGTTAATGACAGTAACACAATGGGTCATCATACAGTTGTTCTGCTGTGAGGTCAAGTGAAAAGTTCACTACCATAGCATATTCTTCCACTGCTAACTGCAGCTGCTTAGCACTTCTATACTGAAGAGAAATTATTAATATATATATGAATATATACACATATGTGTGTGTGTTTGTATGTGTGTGTAGGACAGAGTGCATAGAGTATACACTGCTTTACGTGGAAAAAACACATCTGGGAGCCCAGACTAGGGAGTTACAAAAATCTAAGCCTTCAGAGGGAACATGTGTTCCCAGATGCTTTCATTTCGGTAGACACATGCTAGTGCATCTAAGTAGACTCATTTAGCTACTATAGCCTTAGCCGGGAACTCTCAGGAGTGTGCTACAAAACCCATACCAGTCTAGTCCCCAATTTCATTTGCTAACAAAGGTGTTTTGATTCAGGGTTGGAAGTGATAGTCTTTTCCACAAAGACTATGAAACTAAAGAAAAGAAAAATCAGGGACGGGCTTGTGGCCTAGTATTTATAAAACCTTCTCTGATGGTGCCATCATCCCAATGTAGGGGGTGGTTTGTGGCCCAGCCAAGCTAGTTCTGATCTAGTTCCCTGCTAATGGCCTTGAAAGACCACAGAAGGTATGGGCCCAGCGGCGTGGCCTAGCAGCTAAAGTCCTCGCCTTGAACGCCTGGGATCCCATATGGGCTCCAGTTCTAATTCCGGCAGCTCCACTTCCCATCCAGCTCTCCTGGCTTTGGATTGGCGTAGCATCGGCTGTTGCACTCACTTGGGGAGTGAATCATCGGTCGGAAGATCTCCCTCTCTGTCTCTCCTCTCTGTGTATCTGACTTTCCAATAAATAAATAAATCTTAAAACAAAAAAAAAGAGAAAGAGCACAGAAAGTAGTCCAAGGGCTTGGGCCCCTGCAACTATATGAGAGATTTGCATAAAGCTCCTGGCTCCCGCATTTGGCTTAGCCAGCCCTGGCTGTTGTAGTCATCTGGGGCATAAGCCAGCAAATAGAAGGTACTTCTTTGTCTCTCCCCATCTCTGTGTAATTTTGATTTTCACATAAATAGGTAAGTATTTTTTTTAAAGATTTGATTATTTATTTTGTTGGAAAGTTAGATTTACAGAAAGGAGAGACAAAAAAGATCCTCCATTCATTGGTTCACTCCTCAAATGGCCACAATGGCTAGAGCTAAGCAACCTGAAGCCAGGAGCCAGGTGCTTCTTCCAGGTTTCCCACTTAGGTGTAGGGTCCCAAGGCTTTGGGCCATCCTATACTACTTTTCCAGGTCACAAACAGGGAGCTGAATGGGAACTGAATCACCCTGGACACGAACTGGTGTCCATATGGAATCCTGGCTCATGCAAGGCGAGGACTTTAGCCACTAGTGTACCATGCTGGGCCCAAGTAAATCTTTAAAATAATAATAATAATAATAATAATAATAATAATAATAATAATAATAAGTAAAAGCCATGGAAACAAAGACAGCTATCCCAGTGGGTCCACTGCTGCTAAGTCAGAGTAGGGACCAGTATTGTATGCTGAGCCAAAGGACTGTGTGTAGCATAGTTGCCTCCCTGATTTAGTAGAGGAATGTGTTATGATATTCCGTCACATCCAGAAGAAATGGTTCCAAAAGGACACTTGTCGCCTTTAGTTATGGACACAAGGAGTAAGGAGTGAAAACAGAGATCACTTCTCCCAGCCTTGCACTGCCATTGAAGGCCTTCCCTCGGGACAGCACTCTAGCAAGGGACAGAATGGAATCATCAGAGGCAGCGATATTAGGGTTTTATTGTTTGGCCTTTTAGTTCATCTCCAGTTTTACAGAGTTACAGACCTAGAGTGGTAGGACAGCTAGAATTTCCTCAGCAACCCCCACCCTCTATGACTGCCCAGCAGAACACTGTAATGCCGATGATGGCAAAGCCATCACAAGCTGGAAGACAAGTAAATCATCGGGCAACTCCAAGAAAATCTACTTTGTGCTTTCACACACTTGGTTGAACTTTTCAGAAATATTGACTAAACAACTTGCCAGCTGTGATTACCAACAGCTCCATTTGACAATGTTTGACAGAAAGCCAATGGGCATACACAACGTCACCAGTGCTAACAGGGCCTTCATTAGCAGCTTGCAGGGGATGAATGCACCCCAGACTGCAGAGCGACTCCTGTCCACCAATGCCACATCCTGGAGTACCCCGGGCTGTGGGCTTTGTGAGTCCTACCTGTACAGCTCCACCCCTCTGAGGGATTTTTATGTTTGGATCTCCAGGAACACAAATAATATTCTTTTCAAGCCACTCTAAAACATACACGTTAGAAAATATCATGGAAAAGGTGAATTGCCAGCCAGAAAGCCCTTCTGACTGAGAGCTTATTCATAAAGTGATGACAAATTTATTGTGCATGTTCAGTGCCGGCTTTCTGAGATTAATGACTTATCTGTTTGATTTTAAAACCTGACAATAGAATCAGAAAGAGTTAGTGGTCAGTTTCCTCACCTGTCTCCTCCATCCAGCAACACTCTTCTCCAAGAAATAATACGCAAGAATAAGCTGACTTAGCTTTAGCAACAGCCTTATGCATTTTATTGCAGATTTCCATTTACCAAGGATAACTTTTAGCTTTGTTGAATGCAGTTTGACTTTCTGGCATCCACCTTCAATTCTGTCCAAACCCTCAGGGCAGGGGACCAGATCAGTGAATAACCAGGGTTGTATTGAAACACGGTCAGAAAGGATGCCACATTTTCTTGTTGTCTCATGGCTGCTTGCTTACTTTGAGTAGTAGAAAAAAAAATCATTTTTGATGTCTTAGCCTTGGGGACTTCAGCAAAGTTCAAAGCAGGTGTTAAGAAATACCCTGTACTGAATCTTGAGTGTTCACACACACACACGTGTACCATCCCTCCCTGAGTTTACAGACATGGACAGGGAATCTCTGCAGTGACTTGAAAGAAATTAGAAGTCTGCACCCCACCCCCCGCCCCAAGAGGCCTTCTGTACGGTCCCTCTCTCCTTGATTTTGCCCTGATATCCAGTTCAAATCCCCCTACCTATCTTACCATCTGATTGTTCTGTCATAATTTATGTAACTTAATGTATGTGCTTAACATATACCCTTATTGTCACCTGTCTGTCTCATTGTCCAACTGCTTTGTGATCTCACAGGAGACCATTAGGTTCCTGCAGTCTTCCTGGCCTCTGTCCCCAGCACCATGTCACAGGCAGCTAGACAGGGAAGGATTTGGAATGCGTCTGTGGAGAGCTAAGGGCTTTCCAAGGAATAGCACCTCTTGTAAGTCTAAGTGAATCTAGGCCAACGAAGATTCTTTCCAGAAAGTTAGTGTCATCAAGTTGCCAGATGGTATTAATGATATATTTTTAAATGAAGAACGTATATGAAAAGCAGAAGAAATGATTTTTGAAAATTCAACTTTTTTATTGACAGAAATTCCCAGAAGAAGATTGGTACATGTCACATACTGCCTCCTCTCAGCTTGCAAATGGTTCACTGTCTTGAGTGTTTGCATGGTATGCAGTGCTTTTAATTGTGTTGAAAGTGCAAATGCCAGAAAGGACATTTATGGGGCCTGCCTCAAGACTCATCACCTTTTTATTACAGAACTCAGATTCAGAAATTGCAGTGCGTTAAATGGCTCCAGGCTAATCTTGGGTGGCTCTGTGCTAAGAGCTACAGTTTTCGTCATAAAGAAACTTTTTTTCCCCTTTAGACTCTGGAGATTTTTTTTAAGCTTTCCCCAGTGCCCCCAATTTCTTATCTGTTCAGCTGCAAATATCAGGCCCTCAATGACTAAAGAGGGAAAACCTATTTTTAAGTTTTTACTGAATGTCTCTGCAGTGTTGGGTTCTGCACGAATTTGGCTTGTCATCATCTTTAGAATACCCACAGGGGCTTAGTGTAACTTTTAGGCATGAAATTGATCAGGTTTGATTCAGAAGCCATCTGGTGATCCTTCTGGAAGGCCACTTGCTTGCTCGTCTGTGAGTATCATAGTGGTATTCAGAGGTCAAGATCTGGCTTAGTTTTGTGAGGACTTTGGTAGAAGTTTCCAAAGCAGCCCCCTCCCTGCTGCCTCCAACACACACACACACACACTAACACTTTTTTAAAGCATGAGATTCAGGTGACATTTAGTTGTCATTGTATCATAAATCCTGTTGGTGCGTATAACACTAAGAAATGAAATTCCCAAATTCGTAACATTTGAAAATTGGCTCCCACCCTTAGCAAAGTGTTGTCTCAGTGGGAACGTGTTTCTGGAGTGAGATGAGGGGCTAGTGCCCTCCCTAGGGCAGCAGCCTCTTCAGAGCATGCCTGCCAAGCTGAAAGGAACTGCTGACATCACGAAATCAACAACTGTTGGGCATTGAGCTGGCTGGGGCCAGGGAATCCTCCAGGGGAACAGCAAACTAAATCTGTTCTGTCCCCGCCTCAGGCCTCCAAAGATGCCTGCTGGTTGAAAGCATGGCAGGAAGTGGGCTGTATCATTGCCAGTCAATGTGGATGTCTCTGCAAATTTGAGCACAGTTTCCATGCTCCTACGCTAGGCGAATAGCATGGGGCAAGTCAACGTGTTTGTAGCCCATGCAGGGCCATGTCCTATAGTCTTACCTCTTCTCAAGCCAATCCCCACTTCCACACACACATACACACAAACACAGACACAGAAGCCTGGCTTTATATGGCAGCCCAGACTGTTGTGGAAGGGAAGTCACACATGTAAAACCGCACCCCCAGCAGACCCTTCAGCCTGCCTGGAATTGGGTCCAGATCACTGTACCCTGCTGCCATTGGTAGAACATGCATGGTTAGCCAAGAACCCATGTCATGGATGGAGGATCCATGATTTGTGTAAATTTTTCCAGGCTCTGCCACCCTCCCTGTCTCTGGGGGAGGGCCACCCTGTGCTCCTTTCCAGCATGGCTAAAAGCATGCTCTCCAAGTCCCTGTGCCCAGTGGTTTTTAAATTTTTCCTGGTAGGCCAAGCTGTGGCTTTTCGGTTGGAACCACTGACATGTTGTTGCTCTCCTTTTGGCACATCCACCAGTCGCACATGGGCAGAATCAGCTGGAGGACTCAACATGGTACAGGTGGGCTGTTGGTCTGGGCAGTCAGCTTGGCACCTGCAGGCTGGACTGAGTACTTCCTTCCAGGGATAGATGGGAATCTGTTGGCAAGTGCCCCCTGATTTGTTAACCACATACCCTCTTCAGCCTGGTCTTGTCTTCCCCTCCGCAGTGCAGGATCTGCTTAATGGGGTTTATTCTTCGGGAAGGAAAGAAAATAATGTCTCGCATACAGGCCTAGAACCATACAAGTAGCTAACTGTGTCCAAGCAAGGTAACTGATCTCCCACTAATGGGTAGTCCTTTGCTCTCGGCAAGGTTGAGCCAAAGTGAATTTTTGAGCAAAATCCATATTTATTGATGTTTCAGAAACTCCAAGGACAAAACATGGAGAAAGAATTTAGGGGTGAGGAACCACTCCCCCCGCACACACACACCACTCTTGTGTTCCATTTCTGCACTTTTTCTTACAAATTGTGTCACTGAGGTTCTTTCAGGCTCAGATCCCTAGATTTTAAGCAAGATTAGCTACCATAGGAACTGTTTCTGAACTCCTGTCTTATTCGTTTGTTCAAAATGATCTTAGAGGTTTAAGCTGGGCAACATGAAATCCTTGTACCTCCAGGGTTCAGCAGTATTGGCCACCTTGCCAGAAACCCGGTGAAGGCTGCCGAGGAGTCCTGTTTGCTGGTGGGGCGAGGAGGTGGGGAGGGAAGCTGGGAGGCAAAAGAGCTCAGGAGTGGTGTGACCCACTCGGCGTGGAGGAGGCTCTGGGACCCCTGACAGCACGTGGCAGTACGCTCATGCCACAGTGTCCCTGGAGGAACGCCAGGCCTCTCTGGTGCCTGATGGGCTCCTGGAGAAGGCAGGTAGTAGACAGAAGGAAAGGTCATTAATTATAAGATCCGAACGTGACAGAAACCCTATTAGAAAGAACATAGCTCTTCAAAAGACTTACCAGACATTTAGAATGATTTCAACAGCGTTTAAATTTGTGAGGGAAACCATTAAGCCTTGTACAAAGGAAATGCCAGGCTGGGAGGGTCCTTTACAGACACTGATTTGAAAGACTAGGCTCCCCAGGTTGTACCCCACACCCAAATTCCTGCCCAGATATGGGGTGTATGTGTCTCCCTCTTCCGTCTACCCCACCTCACCCCACCCCTCCCACCCTACCCACACACCAATTGTGCACAAACATGAACCCAGAGGCAAATATATATATATAAATGAGCTTTTTTCTGCACGGTGCCTTAGACCCTTGCATTTCTAGCACAGCTGCTGTTGCAGGAAAGAGAAAAGCACTTGGCCCCAGAGTCTGTTTATGTGTTTAAGCCAAGAAAGTGATTTTTGTTGCAAGGAGCTCTAAGTGAGACAGACAGAGTCAGAGAATAAGAGAGGGAGAGATAATTATCTAAATTATGTTCGTGCTATTATCGAAGACGAATATAGTTAAAATGTAATTAAATATGACGGGCTAGCAGGATGTAAGCCAAGCTTTGGAATGCTAATCACCAATTACTGCATCCCCTTAGGGGAATCTGGGAGCTCTGTGTGGCAGAGAGTGGGAGCAGGGAGCTTGGGGCTGGGGGCTGAGTGAGTCGTGGAGTGGTACAGCAGCCCTGTCTCCCCTATGTATTCATTCAAACCCTTTGTAAGTGTGCTGGGACACACACCTCTCAGTGCTCACACGGGTTAGAGTTTTCAACTCTGCTCACATGAGGAGCTGGGGCCCAGCCTTGGCTTTGAGAGGAAACTTCTAAAAGGGAAATTCTAGGAACAGAGGAGGTGAGAGTCCAGCCTGGCTTGTGTTAGAGCAGTAAGTGAGGGGCGTTGCCAGAAGACCAGCTGAAGCCAGGCTGAAGGCACTACCACGCATGCCACTTGCATCAGGACCCACCCCCGAGAGCTGGGTGTGAGATGGGCTAGGGCTCGGACTGGTGCGTAGCTCCATGGCACTTCTGCTGTCACCTGGGCTAGAGAACTGGTGGTGGAGCCATAGCCAGACTCATGGTCACCAGACCCAGAAGAGGGCAGCAAGGATTCCCCAGGGATGTCCTTCCTGGAACCTGGCTTGTACCTGCCTCCAGGCCACAAAGAGAATGGAAATAGGATTTGTTTATTGGTACTGGTGTTAAATCCTCAAAGAATTTTGAAATTGGTGGGATTCTTACAAGAGAGTGAGGATTCAAGTTGTTCAAGTTATAGAAGAGTGAGGGTTTTAAGTTGTCTAGACTCTCCATGAGGCTGAGGTCGATGGGCCACGTGGGCAATGAAGATGAGTAAAGCAGCCAGGGCAGGCCCCGAGCAGTGAGAGAGAAGCAGAGGCAGGAGGTGTGGTATTGTCTTCCCACCCTCAGCTCCAAGCATTTCTGTCTGCAGGAAACATACCTCTGCCTGCCAGATTATCTGGTCTACAAGAAAAACCAGACATTTTTATTTCAGCATGAAATCTTCTGATTTTGTGGCTAACTCAACTTCTCTAAAGAACTCAGTAAGCCAACTAAATATGTCTATGAACCTCCTGTGTGCAACTTTTTAAAATGATTTGATGTAGTGACAGGGACAGATGTGTACAGACGCAACACACACCATACATTGAAGTTTGTATGTTCTCATTCCGTTCCCAGATGGCCACAGTGGCCAGAGCTGGGCCAAGCCCGAGCCTGGAGCCGGGATCTCCATTGTGGCCTCTCACGTGGGTGGCAGGGTTCTGAGTACTTGACCTTTCTTCTCCTTCTTCCCAGGCACAGTAGCAGAGAGCTGGGTTG
The DNA here is from genome assembly GCF_017591425.1 of Ochotona curzoniae. Classification (NCBI taxonomy): domain Eukaryota; kingdom Metazoa; phylum Chordata; class Mammalia; order Lagomorpha; family Ochotonidae; genus Ochotona; species Ochotona curzoniae. The sequence goes on along the minus strand of NW_024466004.1, from coordinate 4,034,981 downwards.
CAAGCAAAATGGCCAGGACTGAAACCAGCACTCTAGTGTAGGGTGTTGACATGAGCCACTGCACCAACCCTGAGTTCCCTGTATGCAGCTTCTAACATCAGCAGATCTCCTCATGGCCTCATGGCTCCTGACACGCTGTTTCCCTGCTGCCTCAACTAGTCCACATCAGCCTGATCCCATTTTTCCTAAGTTAAGCTTGGAAATGATTATCAACAAACAGCTGCTTAATGAATGGACAAGCAAGGTGAATGGAGCAGATTTCCCTATAAGTCTGGGCAGTGAGACAACTGTAAAATCCGGTTAAGCCTCATCATACACAACTGAAGAACTTCCTTCTGGGGCACCAAGTCGGAGAGAGGTCTCATTTGAGAGCACTGCCCAAGATGCAGGGCTGAGGGAGCCATTTGGAAGAGGAGGAACAGGCTGTGAGCTGGCGTGTTCCTGCTGCCAAGGGCACCCTCTGTGGCTCTGCCACTGGGAGCCAGTCGGGAAAAACACACAGGCCGCTTTTTAGGGGCAGTCACTCCCGCCCCAGCCAATGTTGTGGCAAATGCTTTCTCCCTCACGTGGCCACTCTACAGGTCACCCCATGATACAAATCGCATGCCAGGAAGGATGGCAGCTGCTGTTAAGTCAACTAGAGGCATAATCAGGAAAAGCTGCCAGAGGTGCCCTTCTGTTTGTCACGTGGCCTCAGCACCCTGCGAGGCTGCGAGGTGGGGCCAGCACTGCAGGGAACTTGGCTGACAGGAGAGTCTGTTACTGCCTCCCTTGTCGGGAAGCTTCTGCAGAAGTTCCAGTCTGCCTTCCAGCCCTGTTCCCAAGTGTGGTGACTGCATCTCTTCTCCACACCCCCTTTCTGTCCTTCTGCCATGGGGCGGGCACCTACAGTTCTTGGATGTGCTTGCTAGACTTTAAAGTCTTCTAAATTATTTTGTTAAAAGCCATACAAGGACAAAATCTTAGAAGTTGAGTGGAGCCCCAAAACTTGTAACAAAAGTAGCTGTACACTCCTCCCTTCCCTTTTCCCAACTTTCCTTCCTTTAAAAGCCACTTAATATTCCAAAAAGGTGAAGTTTTCCAAGTGAGCACAGTCAGTATGGTTTAAAGTTAAAAAGCTGCAGACAGTGAACTGTGTCCCTCCGTTCCCCACTCCTCCAGAGGCGGTTTCAGCATCAGCATATGTGTGTGCTTGACTGTGCTTTTCATAGGAATCTCTCTGTACCTTGGCGATTTCTTGCTCCCCTTCATCCCGTTCCCGCCCCAGCTGTGGATTCTCTCGCCACAGTGGTTGTGGGGTTTGTTTGTGGCACCAGTACGCACGGCGAGCACCCACCTTGTTCCCCTGCTGCTGTTCTTGTTGCTCTCCCATGCTGTGAGCTTCTTCTGAGCCCAAGCCATGCCTTTGACCAGTTACTGGTTTGGCTTTGTCAGTTCACACTTCCTCCAGCAGGTGTCGAAGGGCGTGCATACCCCGACCTTGTCCAGTACAACCTGTAATCCAACGAACACTTGGGTCCCCAGGGCCAATATACTTATCATCTCTTTTTTTCTTTTAGTCTTCCTTGGTATTTCTAAACTATATAGTTATTCTGCCATTACATAATTTTTTTTCCTGAAATTGCCTATTGTCTTCCTACATGGAAAAATGAAGATTATGTTTTTACAGCCCCCCACCCCACTTCCAGGCAAGTACTCAATGCCTCTTCCTCCCCATCCTCCTGTTTTATTAGATGACAGTTGTTCTCTGTATCTGATTTTATTTCAATACTTCAAAATTATTTTTTTAAAAGATGTATTTTTATTGAAAAGTCAAGATGTACAGAGGAGAAGAGACAGAGAGGAAGATCCTTCGTCTGCTGATTCACTCCCCAAGCAGCAGTGACAGCCAGAGCTGAGCCAGTCTGAAGCCAGGAGCCCGAAACCTCCTCTGGGTCTCCCACATGGGTGCAGGAACCCAAGGCTTTGGGCCGTCCTATACTGCGTTCCCAAGCCGCATGCAGGGAGCTGGATGGGAAACGGGGCCGTCAGCATTAGAATCGGTATCCATATGGGATCCAGGTGTGTGCAAGTTGAGGATTTTAGCTGCTAGGTTATGGCACTGGGCCCCAAAATTATTTTCTTAAAAAAAAATCTATTTGTTTGAAAGGTACCAGAGAGACAGAGAAATCTTTCATCTGCTATCACCAGTGTTGGGCCAGACTGAAGATAGAAGCTTTTACTGGGACTCCCATGTGGGACAGCCTAAATACTTGAGTCATCCTTTGCTGCTTTCCCAGGCACGTTAGCAGGAAGCTGGATTGGAAGTGCAGCAGCTGGAACTTACCTGGAGCCACTGCGGGATGTTGTCATTGCAGGCAGTGGCTGTATCTGCCATTCCTGCCCCTGTTTCACTTGGCAGTGGTGTGACTATGTAACTGTTGTTCAGAGCCAAGCCACTTAATACACCACAATCACTTTTTTTCTTCAATTTTTTTGTTTATTTGAAGGACAAAGACAGAGCAGACTTCTGTGTGCTGGCTCATTCCCCCAAATGCCAAGGAACCCACAACTCAGTCTGGTCTCTCCAGCATAAGTGGCAAGGACTCGGTCACTTGAGCCATCCTCTCCTGCCTCTGCAGGTGTATGTTGGCAAGAAGCAAAGAGCTAACACTCAGTCCCAGGTGCCCTGAGTTGGGATGTGGGCTCCCAAACACCACAACAGATGTCCATCCCACTTTTTTTACTGCGATTTTTCCCAGCATTGAAAGTTGCTTAGTTTTCTGTGTGCCTGTCATGAGCTGGCCTGGGCGCATGTACATGTCACAGTTCTTCCCGTGCACCTTTTCAAAGCAACGCAGTTCTGCAAGGCTGACCTCGTCCGTCTGGTGAGTCAGAGGTCCCCTTGGCGTCCCTGACATTGCCTCCTGCATCTCGATGCTGATCTCCATCATCCTAGGGGTTCCTCCTGCTTTATTCCATGTCACATCCTCCCTTTACTAATTCCCCTATCTTTGTTCATCTTAGTTTTTGTTTCGGTAGAGGTCATTTTCTGGTAGTTTCCTGTGAATACATTGCAGATAAAGTTTTGGAGATTGATGGCTGAATGAAGTTTGTTTTGACTTCTTGTTCTCTGGGAGTTTGGCTAGTTGTCCTATGACTGGGACCTGGTGTTTCCCTCAGCACATGGAAGGAAGCGCCCCGTTATTTGCTGACTCCTACACTGATTTTGAGAAATCTCAGAGTCTCAGGTGACTTTAATTCCTAGGGCTTTGGTTGCTTTCCCTGCCTCCCACTGCTCCGGAACACTTGAATATTGTGAAGTTTTGTGGTGATACACTCTTCTTATTTGTCATAGTGGCTAATCAAAGGCTCTTGTTTCTTAAAGATTTTATTAATTTATTTATTTGAAAGGCTGAGAGGCCTGTACTGTGGCATGGTGTGTGAAGCCACTGCCTGAAATACTGGCATCTTATATGGGCACCAGATTGTATTACAGCTTCCCTACTTCTGATCCAGCTGTTTGCTTATGGCGGGGGAAGACAGCAGAGGATGGTCCAAGTCCATAGGCCACTCCACCCACGTGGGAAACCTGAAAGAAGCACCTGACTCAGGACTTCAGACAAGCTCATTTCTGTGGCCGTTTGGGGAAGTGAGACAGCAAATGAAAGATCTCTCTCTCTCTCCCTCTCTCTTTGAAATAAATCTTTGAGAGGCAGAGCCAAAGAGAGGGAGAGAGATCTTCCATCTGCTGGGTTATTCCCTGCATGTCTCCAGCAGCCACAGTTGGCCATCTAGGTCTCCCGTGTGTGTGGCAGGAACCCATGTACTTGGGCCATCATCTGCCGCCCAGGCATAACAGGAGGCTGCATCGGGACCACTCAGTGAGCTTGGACTTGAACCAAGCAGTGGTTTAACCCATCGCACCACAGCAGCTGTGTCTCAGTGGCCTCCTTGGAAGATTTCACATGTGACCCTGACAGTTTCCTAACTCAGCTTGCCCTGTTCTTTCTTATTGGAACATTTGCTAAATAGACCTGGACCTCCCCGTCAGGTCCTCTTATTCTCCACTGAATTTCTTTGTATTTTCTGTCTTTTGGATTGACATCCTGGGAAATTAACTCAATATAAGCCCATATTGCTAATTTACCAGAATGTATTCTTAGTCTCATGTTTCTTTTTCATATTATTTCATTCTTATTTCAGAGTTTTTCAAAGACTTGTACTTTAATTTTCCCCAAAGTTATATTTTACTGAGTCATATCTGCCCCTGAATTACAATTCTGCTTTGTGTCTTTCTCTGTCATGTTACAGCCTCTCTTTGGTGATCCCTGATGGGCTGCACACCCCTGAGTGTTATACACTGAGACAGCTGGATGGATTTGTGGGTGACGTTTTAGAGTGTGGGGGTTCCTGGGGGTCCTCTGACCCCTTGATCAGTTCCTATGCACGACCGACCACCCTCTGTCCCTCTCACTGGAATACTCTTTGAGATGTGCATGCCCACTTCTTCCATTTCTGTGGGTCTTGGTTCAGCTGTCACTTCACCAGCTAAAGGGGTATCTCCCTCGTTTCACATGCACTGCTTTATTCCTCCATTGTCCTGTGCACCTCTGACTGTTTCCTTGTTTATCTGTCTCCCACTGGGATGGAAGCTCCTTGAAGGAGGGTTTGTTCCCTGCTGTATTCTCAGGGTCTCAAATGGCTCTCTTCGACTGTAAGCAATTGACAAATATTTTGCGAGGAAGGAAGGAGGGACAGAGAGAAGGAAGGTATGCCAGTGTCTCTAAGCCTTTGCTCTGGCGCTGATTAGCGGCCCAGGCCTGGGATCCAGCCTGGATCAGAGCAGCCTGAAAGCAGGTGGGGAGAGGCTGAGAGTCTCCCTTCCCAGGATGTCCACTTGTGCGTCACTCCTCTGCTCTCAGCAGTGACAGAGTCTCCTCCCTGCCATGCTGGATGCTCCCGGAGTCCAGACTTCCTCTGTTCAAGGTCTCCAGGGAGAAATGTGTCTCCTATCAAGGCTGGGGGAGGGCTTGTCCCCACTGTGCAGGATTTGGAAAGTGGACTGGCCCCTTGTACTTGCTTTCAGCTTGTTCTTTTGGTGCAGGCCTCCACACACTCCCACCTCTGGAGGAGCAGGTGAGCCTGTCTAGGCCCTGCAGTGTGAACTACTTCCTGTGTGACATGTGTTCATGCAGAAAGTGGGACACATCTCCTTGTCCTTCTTTGTTTTGTGTGAGAGAGAGAGAGAAATCTATGGATGTGATATGTAGATTAAAATGCTTTGCTGCCCTTTTATTGGATGGAGCAATTAAGCCATTTGTTCAGTTGGCTATTTGTTTTGTTTTTGTTTTGAAAAGACAGAAACAAAGATCTTCTGATTCACCCCACAAATGCCTGCAACAGCTGGGGCTGGGCCCTTACAAAGCCAGGAGCCTGGACTCTAGGCTGGGTCTCCCATGTGGGTGGCCAGGACCTAAGCACTTGAACCATCACTGCTACTTCCCAGGGTGTGCCCTGGTGGGAAGCTGAAAGCAGGACCGGGGCCAGGACACAAATCCTGCACTGTGCTGCAGGATGCAGTCTCAGCCACTGAGTCCAACACCCATCTCCCGTTTGCCATGTGCAACTGCCAGTCTGGCCCTGCTCAGCTACTGTCTCATTGCCATCTCTCCTGAGTTCAACAGATCTGCTGCAGAAGGTTCTGGCATTTGCTGCTTTTCATAGCAATGCAGCAGACACATTTTTTTCCAGACTCAACAGATCGTCCACTTTGGGCATGGGCTCAGCAAGACAAGCTCAGGACAAAAGCTGTTCTCAGCCAAGCCCTGCTAGCTTCTTCTTCCTGTCACCTTGAGCCTGGACAATGTACACCTTCCCCACTCGGGAGCTCTCTTTCTTCAGACACAGATACAGCTGTCCACAGCCAGCAGCACAACCTGGCACATCTGCCCCCTGCTAAGGGACCAACTCCACTTTTTTCCCCAGTGTTTATATTCACAGCTTAGTTCATGCCACCTCTGGCAAATTCTTTCTCACATAAGCAGATACTATTTTAGTCCTTCTCTCCTCTCTCACTTATTTCAAGGACTGTTTAATATACATAAAAGACTAAAAAGTAATATAACATTCACTCACATACTTATCCCCCACAATTGACCGTAGTTAATATTTTCCACATACATCTCTAGTCTTTTTTTGTTGTAATCAAAGAAATGAAGCATCCCAGTTAATGCTGAAGTCTCTTTTGTTCCTGCCAGCAGTCCTGTTACTTGCCCTCTCCTCGGAGACAGCCACTCTCGCATGAATGTAGCATCCAGAATATTTTAAAATATTTTCCAATTGTATCACAACATGTTTTCATGAATAATGGGAATAGTGTTGCATGGGCAGTCTTACTTTGTGCTTGTGGTCCTGTTGCTTGCTTTTTAGTGCAATCTTCTGTGTTTATTTTTTAAGATAACTGGGGTTCCTCTTTTCCCCGCCTCAGTGTATTCATTTGAGGTAAAGAGACAGACAGAACTCCCACTGGGTAGCTCACTCTCCCAAGCGCTTGCAATGGTCAGGGGTGGACATGGAAACCAGGCACAGGTGAGTGTCAGGAGTCAATTTCTTGAGCCATTGCCATGGCTGCCTCCCAGGGTACATGGGCAGGAAGCTGCAAGCAGGAGCTGGAGGTAACAGCTGATCCCAGTGGGGCTGGCACAGTGGTGCAGATGGCTGATCCTCTGCCCCGCTGTGCCAGCATCTCATATGGGCTCTGGTTCGTGTCTTGGCTGCTCTGCTTCTAAGCCAGCTCTCTGCTTATGGTCCAAGTCCTTGGGCCCTTCCACTCGGTTGGGAAACCCAGAAGAAGTTCCTGGTTTTCAGTTTCAGATCAGCTCAGCTCTGGCCATTGAAAGACGCCACCCTGCCCCTCCCTCTCTGTAAAATCTGCTTTTCAAATGAAGATAAAGAAATCTCACCAAAAAAAATATAATTGAACCAAGTTACTATGGAAAGCTGTTGTCCTAACCACCAAGCCAAATGGCCTGCTATAACTTTAGAACTCTGTCTCCATGTTTGCATTTTTTAGAAAGAGCCCCGCCAAGCCTCTTCTGCAGTTTAGCCTGTCTGTGAAAGAGGTGGTTGTAGCAGTCAGCAGTTACCATGTCAACCCCCCATGCCGCGCCCCTGGCGTGTGCTGTTGTCACCATCTGTTCACACAGGAGACTTCATGGGACTCACTTGCCTGAGGTCAACTCAGGAGCCCCTCGGTGTGACCCATGTGGCTCTGGCCACTGTGGTCTGCAGGCCCAGAGCCATGGCACAGATGTGTAAATGAGATATTGGGGTACTCCCCGATCCTGAAAGGTCACCAAAAAGCCAGTGCTCTGATCACTAAAGTATCAGAAAGTTCCTCTTTGTTCTTGAGTATAAAGAGTCCAAAAGAGCAGCCGTCGGCTGTAGCTGCTGTGGACTGTCCACTCGGTAGCCCTAGGCTGTTGCACAGGTGGCCTCTCTCCTCTCTGCCCCAGCCTCCTGTCTACCAGTCTGCGCACGCGCTGCCTGCTCTCCCAGCCAGCTATGTCTGCATGGGAAGGAGGCACACCACTATTGCAAAACACTTTTAAAAAAAAGATTTATTTTTCATTTTTATTGGAAAATCATATATACGGAGAGGAGGAAACAGGGAGGAAAATTTTCCATCTGATGATTCACTCCCCAAGTGGTCGTAACAGCCAGAGCTGTGCTGACCCATAGCCAGGAGCCAGGAGCCTCTTCCAGGTCTCCCACATGGGTACAGGATCCCAAGGCCTTGACCCATCCTCTCCCGCCTCCCTAAGCCACAAGCAGGTCGCTGGATGGGAAGTAGGGCTTCTGGGATTAGAACCGGCACCCATGTGGGATGTCGGCACGTGCAAGGCAAGGACATTAGCTACTAGGCTACCGCACTGGGCCCACAAAGCACTTTGTAACTGTCCCTGGGGTCTGCCAGTGGGAGTGGCTCTCAGGATGACAGACTCGGCCTACTCTTCATTCTGCTCTTGTCAGCACCCCTGCTGTGTCCCAGCCCTGTCCCCCTGAGCCTGTGTGTATGACAGTATGTAATCCTCACTCCTCAAGCAGCAGCTTCCCAGGGATTGTCTTAAATCCCTTGTTTTATTGGCTTATTTAATTACTACTATGGCAACAGCATTATTTTTTTCCCCTTTTGAAAAACTTCATATAAATAGTAGTTCAGTCTCATGACGAGCTACATTAAATATGTGGGTGGACCTGGAAACCCATCAAAATTTGTAGCTTACTTTTCTGGGGAAAAAAAAAAAACTGGTTCCACGCCCCACACGGGTAGTTAGTTGTAAGGGGAGTTTGGGAACAGCCCCAGAACATAAGCTGGGCCCATGGCACTCTTTGCGTTGTTCTCTGGTGAGTTTGTGGAAGGGTAGTTCAGCTCCCTGGGAGATTTTACCTTCTTTAGGGCCAACCTGAATCATTCATGGATCTCCCATGCCGCCCAGCACTGCCAGCCCAAGAGTGTTCTCAACAGGTACCCGTTTAATTCTTCCAAGAAGAGGGTGCTGCCCGGAACCACCCAGGAACCTGCGTGCCAGTGCATGAGCAAGGCACCATGAAGGCCTCGGGTGGCAGCAGCTCGTGCAGGTTGGAGGGCAGCAGTAGTAAGAGCAAGTGGGGCTTTGGGCACTTAACATCTGCACAAAACTGTTCCAGATGTCTTAGGTTTGTGAGTGTACTTCTTTACACACACAATTTGGTAGTTGTTTTTATTATCTCATTTTTACAAATAAGGAGACTGAAGCCCAGAGAAGTTAGGCGCTTTGCCTCAGGTCACAGAGCTAGCAGCCTCAGGCCCCGCTTGCCTGGCTCTGGAGCCCATGCTGGTAGCCACTGGGCTATACTGCCCCTGGACTGTGAGACAGGACTAAAGCCTGCTGCCCAGCTCCGACCCTGGTGAGCCTCTCAGCCAGTTTTTCTGCATAGTCCTACAGCACTGACATTTTCACTGGCTTAAGATCGTGTATTCTATATTAAATCCTAAAGAAAGGTACCTGATGTAAATGTGTTGGGGGGTGGGGCAGCAGGCAGGTCCTCTCCCCCGCCCGTGGCAGCCCTGATCCAACTCTGGGATCCTGGCTTCAGCCTGGCATAGCACTTACCATTTCTACCATTTGTAGAGTAATTAGCAAATGGAAGATACTTCTCTGTCTTCCTCTCTTCCTCTGCCCCACTGTCTCCCTCCCCTTCTCAACAATCTTTCAAAAAAAAAAAAAATAGAAATCCTAAAAAAGATAAAAAGAAATGTGGGTAACCCTGGGAGCCCCCATCAAACAGTGTGAAATAGTCTAAATTATAAAGTAAGTGGCTCTGGAATGCTTCCACCCAGAGCTGAAATTTTGAGCGACGTGTTGACCAACATTCTTGAGGATAGCTCAGAGTACCTGTGTGTTGACATTTGCACACCCCTGGGACCTCATCCTAGATGCACACTCGAGGTGTGAACACTGTTTCTGTGGGTATCCAACAGCGGTGGAGACTCCAACGTGGGCAGGGCACCACACCAGTGAGTGCTCAGGCCAGGGCCTCAGGCCTCCGTGGAGGTTCTGAAACACTCCAAGTCCACAACCACATTTGAGCCTTGTAGCTCCCGGGCAGACACTTCCTCCTGGCACCTCCTGTGCTGGCTCTGCACTGCAGGCATGCTGAGCCTCTGGGCAACCACGGGTTACCTAGAAGTTATACACCCCACACTAGAAAAGAGATGCTACACTCTTAGCAGGGGCACCTGTACACCAGGCATCAGCGTAGCAGCTGAGCCGAACGGCAGGAGTGCTTTCCCAGCTCCACCAATCTCATTTCCTTGCCAAGGAACATTCAGAGTTTTTTTGAAAGAGATTCCAGGGGAGCTGGAATCTAACAGCTGAAGCCATTCCTCAACTTTGGTTGTAGGACTAGTATCCTGTTCCACTAAAAATGAAATCATGTATCTGACTCTCATGATGTGTTAGTGAAAATGAACTCTAATGTGATTAGATGTTAATGCAATATAATGGAGAGTTGGTATTAAATTGAGCCCTTCTGATCTTATTACTCCACACAAACGCTCTCTCCTGCTCAGGTCACAGCCTTGTCCAGAACCCTGAACTTAATGGGGAGGCAAGGAAACAAGAGGAACAGCAGCGACACCTGCTCTGCCCTGGACCCGTCCTTCCCCACTCTGCCTGGAGCCTCTGGCTGGTCGCGGAGGGAGGCATGCGCAGTGGGCCTCAGGGCCGACTCTGGGCCTGTCCGCCTGCTCAGAGCCACATGCCTGTGGTTGTGGCCCAAGAGTACTCAAGTGTCAAGTCTCACCTTTGTGTCAGAATCACTTGAAGATTGGATGCCCATGGGGCTAAAAAGTAAAAAGACCAAAATCTGCATTGTCTCCTCTTCCTCATCTCCTCGCGTCCAACACTGGCTGTTGTCCTAGTTCCGTCTCCCAGTGTACCAGCGGCTGTAGGGTGTGCTGTGGTATCCTTCAGGGACAAGAACGGGACTGGGACACGCCCCTTGCAATGTGATTCTCAGCCAGGGGCAGCAGCCAGAGCTGGGAGGACAGTAGTTCCCCACTGGGAAAATGGGCCACGAATGCAAGCTCTTTGGATGGTCAGATGGCATCACCTTTGTGTATGAGTAATAGTGTTTTTATAAAGACGGTGATTTTTCTTTTTCTGTTTCTGGTAAATTGCGTTCAGAGGCACAGGCTTTGCATACAGGATGGTAACGACTTTTTAATGACCTGACGGGGAGTGGTGTCCAGGCAGCAGTGAATCAATCTCAGTGGGAAGCTCGCAGGGAGAGAGAAGATGCAACACCTGAAACCAAAGGGGGAAGACAAACTGCAAATGCATACATGTTCTTAGCTAGCATTGCTTGGTAGTTAGGCAATTCCAGGAAACAGCTTCCCAGCAACTGGCGTGTCCACTGTATGAGCAGAAGAGGGACGGCAGCCACTGGGAACACCTCACATTTGTGAGAGAAATATTGGAGTCTGCAGTTGTGGGTGCCACGTGCTCCTTCAGTACGTTCTGATGAGCTGCTGGCCTCTAGATGAGCGGGCCCAGCCTGCACACATCCCTGAGGGATGTCTCGTGGGTATGGGCACCAGTCCTAAAAGACCCTCTCTGGGTCCTTATGTGGAAGCAGGAAGCAGGGCTAGGTGGGGGCCCTGCTTGTCTCTTCCCCAGACACCATCACTTGCTTGGGCTAGGAATCAGACTGTAGTGAGTGACCCCCCTACTGCTCCAGCTGAATGCTGGGCCTTGGGGCACCCCTTTGTCCTTCTCCACCCAGCCCACATCTCAGCTCTGCTTTCCACCCCTCTCAGAAGCCCCTGTACGTGTGTCGCTCAGTCAACAGCCTCATCTCATTGATGAGGAGGTAATCTAATGAACTTGCCTCCCCAACCCTGATGGCCTTTACTTTGCCTCATTCTTTTCCAGACATGAACTTGTTCTGCAGTTGCTGTGTGCACCCAAAGGGCTCTGTAAGAACCCAAAGCCACATTCGTGGGCAGCAGGAGCCCCTTCTTGGACAGGAGGGTTGGCCCCTGAGTGAGGACATCCCACGCTTCCTGCCTCCCTCTCCCACTCGTAGGGAGGGGCCCTGTCCCCATCCCACCCTTCCTTCCGCAAAGCCTGCTGAAGGCAGGAGCTCCCCAGCCTTCATCCTCTACTGGGTCAGCCACCTGTGTAAGCAGGCCCCATGTCTGTGTTTCCTCTCACAGGTCCTGGCAGTCAGTGACTTTTGACAGACAGCCTGCCTCCTTTATCCGCATCGTGGGAACGCACAACACGGCCAACGAGGTAAGGAGCTCTCTGCGTGTGAGGAGCTGTGACATTGCCTGGCGCACAGATAACTGCTCCTTCCCGGGCTAAGTGGAACTGTTTGTTCTGCCCGCTAATGGCCTGTTGTTCAGACAGCTCAGTACAGAAGCAAGGCCTGCCCCGGCACAGTGGGGATATCATTATCATGTCTGGATGTCTCTTCCCGGGCAAAGGAAAGCCAACTAGCAGGGTCTGGCATATTCCTGAGGCCTCTGCAGAACCACAGAAACCTTGGTAGGTCAAACACCTGCCCCTTGGCTCTGGGGCCCCAGTGTCCTCCTCCCGCGTGTGTGGCAGTGGTTTCTTGAGGTTTCAGGGCCATGCTGTCACCAAGGTCTGTGTGTGAACCTCTGGCTTTTGTGTAGTCGTGCTGTGTCGATTGGCTGCCTCTGAGGGCCACTCAAGAGGCAAACACGTGAAAGCAGTAGGAGTTGGGTGGCCTTCGCTGCCTGTTCTCAGTCCTGTATAGCTTTGTTCAGTACTGAGCCCCTCTGGGTACCCCCGGGGCCCTGAACTTGGGGTGTGATTCCTGTCATGCCACCTTGATATCCTGAACATTGTGTGAGAAGGCACCCTAGCCACTGGCACCTTCCCAGGGCTGCAGTCTCCATGCACACAGACCTGACTCCTGATGGATTCTCAGTCAGCCTCTGCCTAACCCTTGATACCTAGGCCCTGCTTGGTCACACCGTGTCAGCCCACCCCCAGCAAGGGGCCCTGGCAGGCTTGTCAGGAGGGCCTATGCCAGGTGTAAATCCCAAGTGTCAGTCACAGGACAGGGCCCTGGATTTGTGCAGGGCTGTGCTGGCCCCAGCATATCGCCATGCCTAAGGGGATACAGCAGTAAGTAGAAAGCCAGACTGCCATAGCAAGACTGGAGACGAGAAAGCCTTTGTCCTCCTTCCAGAACACAGGGCTGCACACATTGGAGGCTGGCCCTGGAACTAGAATTCTCCCAGAGCACACCAGGATATTTCTTGGGACTCCAAAAAAGCATTTTTTTAGTGTGAAACTGTTGTGATAATTTATATTTATTTTGTCTTTATGTTTATTTAGAATAAAAATGACCCACACCCACGGTGTGTTTCTTGCAGAGAGGAAATAAAAAAACAAACACAAAGTTCACCTCTGAATTTCAGAGCAAACCTAAAAATTGCCAAAGTGAACCAGCTGGGGCTTTCTAAAGCAGAATTCAAGAATTCTGAGCATTAGTACATAAAAACACTTTTTCTTATTTTTATGACATATAAGTAAGTTTAAATTTGCATTTTAATATGTATTCAATCCCCAAGCCATCGTATTTTTTAAATGTTTCTGTTTTTCTTACCATCTACACTACATTAAGTATGTGCGTATTACTTACTATATTTGAAGAGCATTGAAATTTATCTTTACATAGTAACATGTCAAAATTAAATGTCTTTGATTTGTAGTCCTTTTTCCTGTACAGTTTCCTTTAATTCCCAAACAGAACTCTGTCAGTCAAGGTTGGGAAGTGAGAGTAATTCCAGACAGTCTCTTGCAGGCCCATGCCCAGCCCTGACCCTGTCCCCTCTGTGACCCAAGATGCTTTATCTCAGAGCTGTTCTCAGTGAGGAATGAGTCCCTGTACAGAGCTCTGGAGCTGCGCTGTGAACCCGCCTTCTGTGCCCAGCACACCTCCAGGGCCCAGCCAGGCTCGGTAGGCAGTAGGCACTATTACATAGTGATCAGCCTCACTTGGCTGGACAGCACTTAGCTGTGCTGCTGACCAGGAAAGAAACCTTCCACGTAGTGTTGCCAACTGGGAAACGTTTCAAGTCATCAAATAAGTCATGAATAAGATCACAAGGCAAACACTTGAGTTGTGTCATTTTTAGCACACACAAGAGGCACAATAGAGGTGACTTTTGCTAGGCACCCCGAGTGTAGAAACTCTCAAAGCGGATATTCTCTCCTGCAGCCTGCTGGGCTCAGGGACAGCCCTGGAAGAGGTGATGGCGCTGCTCACAGTGTGTGTCAGCTGCTGTGCAAGGGTGGCGTGTGCCAGCGGACGAGCTGGGCTGCTTAGGTAGGGCTACTGGTGAGGCAGCTGTGGAGAACAGGGAGGGTTCAGACTAAAGGTGCTGGCCTCTTCATGGGGTGGGGTGGCATGGGGCCAGGAAGTCCCAGGAGAGCCACAGAGGGCAGGGCTGCTTGCGTGTAGCTGGGGCTGCTGTAGCAGAGTTTCCTCAGCGGGTTAGGGCCAAGATGACAGATGGGTGCATCTCAGTTCCGAAGGCTGGGAGCCCAGGACTGGGGTGCCCTTGGGCGTAGGTTCGTAGTGAGCACCACTTCTCTGGTGTGTGTGCCCACAGCATGCCTTGGTGTGCTCAGAGCCAGGAAGTCCAGTGCTTTGTCTTCTGAGAGAGATGGCTCTACCCTGGTGACGTCATCTGACCTGTGTGCTTCCCAGCGCGCCACCCTCTGATGCGCTCCTACGGGGCTGCAGTTTCTGGTGTACATTCGAGGGGATACAAACATTCACCCCCAAACAGTAGCCTCTGTGTTAGTGAGGCCCAGGTCTCTGGTCCCTTTGGGCTATGTGCTGTTTGTGAACTCAGGGGTGGTGCCAAGTTGCAGAAGAGTAGAGGGGATTGGGTTTTAACATAGAGCACTGGATCATCTGTTGTATAAGAAAGGGAAACATGATGAATCAGTCTTTTGCCACCTCACCTGGTGGGTTTGTTCTCTGTAGACACTGTCCCCCTCAAGAGAAGGCTGGCCAGGCAGGCCATGGTGGGCAGCACAACTCCTAGGGGCTCCTGCAAGCCAGAGAGCCTTCAGAAGAGAAAGCAGTCGCACTGTGAAGGCAAAACCTGGGTGGTGGCCAGGACAGCGTGAAAGTGCGCAGCGCTGCTGGCTGTTGAGAGATCCGAGTACTTTTACAGAGCCAGCAGCCCAGTGAGATGATGGCTGTGGAAACTGCCCTGGCCCTGATGCACTAGACTGCTGCAGGAATATCCAGGGCTGATGATCACGTGGGGAGTGACAGCAGCTCGGAGATGGGGCTGGCAGGGATGTCTGTCTCACCCCCGGATATGTGTCTGTATTCCTCCCGTCGGCCAGCCTGTCTGCTCCCGGAGGCTCCGAGGGCCTGCTGCCGGCTCCTTCTCCCTGCTTCCCTGCCAGTCAGGTTGGCTGGCAGGCGACAGCAGCTGGCCATCTGTGGAGGCTCAGATTTCTCCATCACCTGTCCCAGCACACTTCCATATTGTTGCTGCACTGCATCCCTCTTCTCTGGGCAGCGTGTGCCTGCTGCCAGCATGTGTCTCTCATCTTCCTTGGGGAGCACCACCACGATGAATTCCACTCCTTAGCTGTAGTGAGGACTCCTGTCGGTGGATTTCCCTGATCCTCACCTGCTGGAGATTGTGCCACTTCCTCCTGCCCCGGTGCGCTCAGCATTGTCCTGGACATTGATTGCACCTCCTCGAGTTCTCCTCTCTGCCCTGTGTGTTTTTGTCCTCACTGCCCCTGCTCTCTTGGTTCTGTCCCCTCCCCCAAGCCTGGCCTGGCTCTCACCTAGCTCTCCACTGCCCTTGACTGCTCCCCCATGCCCTCTGTTTGCTGGCAGAATTTCCTTTGTCTTCCTCTCTGCTTGGCACTAGATGGCAGACACACGTCAGCTTGTCCTTTAGCACATCCACCTTCTCCTTCACCTGTCTTCCTTCATTTGGCTCCCCAACGGCCTGTGGCCAGAAAGGTCCTTCTTGGCCATTTTCTCTGCCATTCCGTGGGATCTCAGTTGCCAACCAAGCCAACCTGTGCCCAGCCCTGGTGGCCGGCCATCTGTCTCTGCTGTGGATTGACTTTGAACCTCTTGGGAGGCTGACTTTGGTCTCCTTGTGCTGGCTCATGTGTCAGAGAACCCTGTCAGCAGCATCACAGAGGTCAGGGGGCCTGCAGCTGGACCTCATGATGCAGAGTCTGTCAACCATCTCTCACCAGCCCCTTCATTTCCTTTTCATTGTTTATCTTCACACACTAACAAAGGCCCCCGCCTGCATCCTTAAATCCAGTTGGGTCTAACAAGATCCAGTCTGTGGACCTGTGAACATCAGTGCTTAAGGTTTTTATAACAACCTTAACATAAGACAAGGTTTGGGAGCGGTTTTTGCGGGGCACCCTGCTGGCAGAGAAAGACTATAGGACATGCAAATTGCAATGCAGAAGTCAGGACTCCTGCCTTCCCCCACCACCCAGAACCTACATAAAAGCCGCTGCCATGTCAATAACAGAAACTGGGCATGGTATTGATGAGCCACAGGTGACCCTCGGGGCTCCGTTGCAATGATTGGATCTCAGCAGAGATGGGAGAGGGGCTGTGTTCCAGTCTGTGTTCCCACACTCAGCGCGGCGCTGGCGTGTGGAATCACAGAGTCCCTGTGAACTGAGTAAATCAACGAACGAGCGAGTTATTTGATCTGCACATCATCTTTCCTTCTTCCATGCAGTCTCTGAGCTAGAGGAATAGAGAGATTGAGGAAACCAGCTTCCTGTTACCAAGACACCGTGGCATTCCTGGGCAATGCTTCCATACTCACATTGAGGATTTTCTTAACTCAGAAGCCAGAGTATCTGGGAAAGGATGTATGCCAGGCAGCTCTGTGTCTTTTAGCTCAGGACCCTGATAGTAAACATACTTGTTATAAATCATAGTAATGGCAGCTAGTGCTCAACTGAGCACTTGCCACATGCCAGGCCCTGTCCCCAACCATCTGTGTGTATCACATAGTTCACCCCTGCTAGGAGAAACAGATTGTCTCATGCACATCCTAAGCATAAGGAGACTCGGTGCTAAGACCAGCAACCTGTACGGCAGCAAGCAGTCCTCATCCAGTGGCAGGAGAGCTGACACCGGCCTGCTGAAGGGCAGTTTGGCATGATTTACTACAGCTGAGCCCGGCGCATACCTGTCATGAGAGTCTCCATGCACACACACATACACACACACAACCCCACAGACTCTGCAGAGACTCTTGTATGAGTTTAGAATGAAAGAATGAGGGTGCCTGGGCTGTTCATTCTAAACCCAAGGAGACCGCAGTGCTTGTCCATCCTCAGCCGACCATGCCTCACACAGCAGACCATGACCCATGAGCTGATGGCGGGAAGCCAGAACCCAAAGAATGCACATGGCACCTGCAGCAGGGCCCCCTTCCAGTAAACCTCATGGTCAGGGAAATGAAGTAGCCGTGTTGTGTGTGCATGAGTGGTGACACTACCAGGGAGAGTGGCAAGGAGCTGAACCCCCTTGAAGCCCAAACTGTGGCTTTCTCAGGGCGGGGGTAGGGATGGGGAGGAGGGAGAGCTGTAACTTGGCCCAGCAGTGTTTAAGTGAATGCTCATGGTGCGGTTATTCCACAAAGTGCGCTTTTCTATTTCATGAGCCTTTTGATGTGCAGTTTGAGAAAAGGAAAGCTGAGAGATGCTGGCTAGTTTGTGCATGGTCACCCTACTATGGAGTGGCCACAGTGGGATTAGAGTCCAGGCAGTCCTGCCCTTAGCCTTTAGGCTGCTGACCATCCCGGAGGGTCCTAAGACATAGTGTGCACGTGACAGTAAGCCCAGCTCCGCCCCAGGCTCCCCGAAGTTCTCAGTTGGCATCCTGATGAGCAGGTAGGCCCACCCTGTACACCAGCCCCTGCTAGATAGAGGGAGTGAGCTGAGGCAGGTCCTCCTTTAAGGGGGTGGTGGTTCCCTGATAGGCCTTATCCTCCCCCAGAAAGAGCATCTTGGCACTGGGTGGCATTTCAGTGGCTGTGCCCTGTGCACGGCAGGGGAGTTGTGCAGCTAGCGTGAACAGACACAGGACCAGCTGTGAGGGAGGAGGGCATCTTCCTCATCTGTGAAATGGATCCAGTATCGCCAGCCTTGCAGTGGCGGATCTGGCAGAGGGCTCTGCTGGCTGGCCTCTAGCCGTGACAGGAGGGTTATCAGCCTTTGAGCTTGTCACGGGCAGGTCTATATGCGCCAGCACCAGCAGGACAGAAAGTCTGCAAGTGGCTGCTTGAGCTGCCCTCCAGGGCCACTTGGCTCAGAACATGGAGCGAGGCGGAATTTATTTACAGGCTTCTGTCAGGCCCGCGAGTGGCTCTGGGCTCCCAATGCCATCCTCGTTCCCATAGCAACATGAGGCTCTAGTGGAAAAAAAAAAAGAAAAGGAAGCAGACTGTTAAGGAAAAAAGAAAAAAAAAAAAAAACAGCCACAACTAAATAAATGCTCCTTGCGACCTGGCAGTAATGACCTGCTCTTGTCCTCTGGCCTCCTCTCCCCCCAACCCTGCTCCAGTCTGATGGCCTGTCTGGCTCCCTGAGGACTTGCCCAACAGCCTCCTCCAGAGGAACCACACAGAAATCTTGAGGCCCTTCTCTGCAGACATATGCAAGCCCCTGAGGCTGGAAGTCCCAGTGGGTCAGCAGCAGGGAGGAAGCCCACAGCCCTGGAGCAGAACAGGGGAGAAGGCTCCAAGTGGATGGAGCAGCAGCAGCAGTGGGGGCTGGTACACCTATGAGCGGTACACCTATGAGAGCTCCCGTCTGCAGGAGAGACACTTCCAGCCATCCAACTCCACTTGTACTGGAGGGAGAGCTGACCCCACAGGTCTGTCAGAGCCCCCTGGCCAGGGATGTGTTTGAAAAACCTGCCTGCATGGGAACAGCAGTAGCCCTGAGTGGTGTACAGCGGGGCTGGGCTGGGCACAGGGACGGTCAGTGGAGCAGTTGCTGACACCTGGGTGTTCACATGGTGATCCTGCAGGAGGCTGGCTGGGTCCCCCTGGCACTGCGGCTCCCGAGGGCAGAGGCTGTACTGAAGCATCTTGGTGTTCCCAACACCCAGCTTCTCCACAGATCAGACCAGGGGCAGGATTTGGGCGTGGGATTCCAAAGGAAACGGCTCGCTGGAGTAACTCATGACAGTCTGTTGCTGGAGAATGGGGGAGAACTGAGGGTGGCACCCAGGCCAGGGACTTCGTGCTGGGGAGGGCGGAGACCCGAGTTGCTTCTGAAAGTCTGGAAACATTTCACTGCAGGAAAAGGTGCGACGCAGTAGGGGTGGTGCGTGTGAGCAATCTGGACCAAGTTGTGGATTGGAGAGTTACACGAGCAGAGAGCAATCAAGGCCAGGCACCTAAGAGGAGGGGGTATGGAAGCAGGTGTCCATACACGTGAGGCAGGGGGTGATGGAGCAGGAGGGAGGTGAGGGAGAAGGAGGTGAGTCTGGCACGGGAGCCAGCACCCTGTGCTGACCTCACCTCCGACCCACTGTATGACCCCAAGTCATTCACCTCCCTCCTCGCAAGATTCTGGTCTATGAAATGAGACTGACCTGAATTTGAAAAGTTCCTTCAAGCTATAAAAGTATATATTTTGTTGCATAATCGTGAAAAAAAAAAGATCTTTTATAGGCGTCTTTGCCTAAATGTGAAAGATTTTATTAGAAAAGTGAGGGAAAGCAACCCAGCACTGAGCACCCACCATGCGTTTACATGCTGCCCAGTCCTGCCTGCTGTCAGAGCGGCAGTAATGGGGCATCCACCTGCGCCCAGGAAGGCCCCACTGACCCTGGGCAGCTGAGCACCCAGGGCACCAGCAGTGAGATGAATGGAAACATGGGCTTCAGCCGCTGAGCCAGCAGATGGGAGGGGGCCGGAAGTGTGCGTGCAGCTGGAGCCCCCACCAGGGCAAGCCTGGGCAGCTGGGCCACTGCCAGGCTGTTCAGCACGTGTCCAGTGGACGGTGACATTGAGGCCACAACCACCAGGTGGAGAGATTCAAAGATACTTCCTTTGGATTTGTTTGCTTCTTAGTTTAAACAAAACCTGGACGATATCCGTCATTCTATAGCAACACAAATTAACACCAAGAGTGTGATTCTCCCCAGCGCTCGGGGGTGTCCTCGGTGAAGCAATGATTGGAAATTCCAGGGCTGCCTGGAAGGTTCTTTTCCCTGAACCTTAAGCAGTGGAGTTCCGGTTGTCTGTGGGCACCTTGGCCTGTGTAGAAATGGGAAAAGTACCACTGGAGAGTTAGCAAGCTGTTGCCACAGGTGCACACTTCCACTCAGAAATTTGCATGCCTCTCAGAGGGACACGTGCCCATGCAGAGTGAATGACAGTGTCCCATCGCCCCTAAGCAGTTCCACAGAATGTGGCTCACAATTCAGAACAGATCCTTAACTGAAAAACTGTGTGTTGGGCTGTTCAAAACACATGTACAATCAAGCTTCACAGAAAGGAGGTTTTGCAGGGTGCACCAGTCTTCCCTCTTAAAGGAGCAATGCCACAAAGTTCTGTGGTCAGTAGATGGGCAGCTAACTTGTCTCCAAGACAAGCCAAAGAGAGACCGTACTGGTGACCATGGCTGGGGTCGGATGATGCTGCCGGGAACCGCGTGGATGTGTGGTGCTCCTGTGTCAGCCGCTGAAGGGGTGGTGGGACACGAGGTCTGCAGGGAAGCCTCAGCCAGCAGCCGTAGCTCTGTATCCCTCCCATGCAGATGTCTCAGAGAGGAAAGCACCGTGTTTGTAAAGCTCCATTGTCCTGCAGGTGTAAGCCGGAAATTTAGATCGCAAATCCTGTTTGTATTGGTTAGCATGACAGCACTCTGTGAAAATTACTCAGGAGATACTGGAAACGCAAGATAAAGTCATTGAGCAGTACTTATTAAGTTTACTCAATTACTGCTATAGTTCACAAGGGTCCCTTGGCCAACTTGGGAAAATTAGCAGAGGCTTGTGCTTGTAAAAACCTTAAAGAAAATGTTGAGTAGATAGTACCTGGGGAATCCTTGCTGTGAGCAGCAGCAGCCAGTGGCCAGGCCAGAACTGAGGTTGCCACTGTGTCCACCCCGCCCTGGGCTCACGGAGGACAGAACAGCTGAAACCATCGCCACTGTGTGGAGAATTACAGCTCCCAGGGAGGCAAGGCAACGTGATCATAAACAGCAGCCACAGAAAAGGACACGGGGACTGTGACTGGGGCTATGTAGGATTCATACACACGACTACATTCCAAATTAGCCAGCTCCTCTCCGGGGATAGATCCAGAGGCCATTGAAGACGGTTCAGCGAAGGTGCCCCTTTGTGAGCAGCGGCAATCAAACAGGCTAATGGGATACATGATTGCCGAGAAGGGAAGGGAAAATGATGCGGAGACCGTAGTAATGGTTTTGCATAAATCAGTAGTGCGACTGCCCTGTATGCCTCATTCACTTTTGGTCACATCTCTTCCAAGAGGGTACTGCAGTCTTGGAAGCGTCATAGGCAAGAAATTGAATCACATGAGCTTAAATCCAGCGCTGGGCTGGTGCACCTGCAGAGAGGCCCACAGGTGCTGTGGGAAAGGAGAAATGGGCTATGGCACTCAGGGCTGTTGTGGGACAGGTGGAGGCCCATTTCTGGTTGCCCATCCTCTCCTTGGCAGTGACAGCTTCCCCACACTGGTCTGGCCCCTTCTCTAGTCAGCACATTTACGAAAGGAACAGAGATGTGGTGGCCTCAGCCATGTGCCCAGCTGGCCTGGCCACAGTGAAGGAGCTGCGCTCCCCTCACCTAGCTCACTGTTGCCCTGGCTCCTGACAGCAGAGCCCTGACCCTGGATGTCCACGTGGCCCTAGGCACATCTGACTCTTCCCTGGATCCCTGAGAAACCCCAGCCTTGTGCAAGACGATGATGGTGAGATGTGAAACATGGTATTTGCTTAATGCCTGCAGTGTCCAGAAACTGGCCCGTGTCAGCTTGTGTTTTGTTCAGGTTGGTGGATCCAGGGTGACTGATGCTGAACCAGACACACTGTCCCACAGGGTTGAGGGTAGGGGGCTGGAGCAGGTGAAAGATGGAAGAGGCAAGACCAACATGCAGAGGGTGGCCCTTGACCCGGAAGTGCTCCTTTATCCCTTCCTCCAGGGCTTCCTGTGTGGACTCCCTCCCCAATCTGAACTCCTTAACTTCCCTTCCAGGCAGAATCAGTTCATCACCCAGTTCTGGGGAACCATGGATCATGCGCTGTTTAGGCTTACATGTGTGGGAGGCAGGTGTGTTGAGGTGGCGAGGAAGGCCCAGCCTCAGAGCCGCCCTGCCCCAAGTCCCCGTGTGCAGAATAGCACCTGCACATCCTGGCATGGGGGTGCCTGCACCCACCCCGCCTGTGACACCCTGGCAGCAGTTGCCATGCAAGATGCACCAGGTAGAGTCTGTGCCCACTGCAGCTGTAAAGATGGAAGACAAAGAAGAGCAAAAGTGTTGCAGAATCTTTGGTGTGTTTACACCCTCCCCTCCCCAACTCCGGCTGTTCTGGACCCCCAGGGCCACTGCTGCCACCTCCTGCAGCACCACAGCCTGCAGGCCCATGAGCTCTCAGAGGATCCTCAGGGCTACGGGGCCCCTTTTCTTTCCTTTATCAATCAGCCTTCCCAGGTCAATGACCAAATCCTGATGGTTTCTTCTGGAAAGTTATTTCTTGCTAGTTATTCCAGAGTGCCAGGTGTTACCTTGGGATTCCATGGTCTGGCTCACTTCAGCAGCATATATACTAAAAAATGAGGGGGTTCCATGGTGTGAGGCCCTGTTGCTGTTTGCTTGCTTCCTTTCTTCTTCTTCTTCTTTTTTTTTTTTTTTTTTGTATAAAGGTTTATGTATTGACTTGAAAAAAAAAAAAAACTAGAGAAAGAACAAGACAGAAAGAGATCTTTTGTCTGCTGGTTCACTCCCGAAATGGCTGCAATGGTCAGAGCTGAGCTGATCCAAAGCCAGGAGTTAGGAGCTTTTTCCAGATCTCCTACGTGAGTGTTGTGGCACAGGAACTTAGGGAAGTGGAGTAGCTGGGACATGAATTTGTGCCCATATGGGGTGCCAGTGCCAGAGGGAGCAGCTTTGCCACAGTGCCAGCCCTACTTTCTTCAAATATTTGCATTATTTTAATTTATCACCACGAATATATATTGTTTCTAATATTTGTTGATGTAATAAACATTAGTGCTTTGGGTTTTTAACTTTTAAGGCAGCTCCCACCTGCTGCTTACTTCCTGGGTACCTGCAGTGGAAGGGCTGGGCTAGTTTAGGCCAAAGCTGGGAGCCAGGAGATTCCAAATCTCCTATGTGGGTAGCAGAGCTCCAACTGCCTGGGCTTTCCCCAAGGCCTCTTGGGGTGGGCATTAGCAGGACCCAGAGATGGGTATGAAGCCCAGGTACGTCAAGGTGAGGAGCAGCAGCACCCAACTGGCCAGGCCAGCACTGCACTGAAGTGCCCTGTGTCTGCAAATTGCTGCCTTTTGCTCTCTGCCGCCGTTTGCTGCCAGGACAGGTTGGTCCTGCCTCTGCCGCTCCTGTTCCCAGTTCCTCAAGCGTAGGTCCTCAGACCTTCCCTTGTTTGGCTGCCTGTCCTGCCAGTGTGTCTGCTCACCCAGAAATGTCTCCTGGTCCCAGACCCCCTCCTGCAGGACCAGGCTCCTAGTCGCATGTGGATGTTGCACTTTCAAGGGGATCAGGACCTCCCACAGGGGCTGGAGGCACACAGATCCTGCCTTCTGCCCCCTGGACACAGCCTTTCTCCCAGCCCTGACCCCTGCTGCCCTCAGCCTGCCCCACTGCAGCACTCACCATGGGCTCAGCCCTTGCTTACCCCAGGGCACCCCTCCCCTCCATGCTGGAAGGCTTTTGCTTCACAGTCTCTAACAGTGACATAGTCTTCTGTGTGTTGGAGTCAGCGGGAGTCAGGCCATGGACCTGGGGTGGGGTTCTCCCTAGAGCCAAGCGCCACCTTGGCAACTGTGTGTGGAACCCTTCCCCAGGACAGAGGTGCATCCTGGAGAAGGCACCCTCAGCAAGAGCCCCTTGAGCTGGTTGCTTCTCAGCCCAGGCTTTGTATTGATTTGTTTATTCTCGTGCAAGGCCGCAAGCGGGAGAGGATAAACAAGCCTTGATCCTTGAGTCAGATAGGAACTGACAGAGCGAGGAGGGGGCAGCCTTGGGCGGCAGATGCGTTGAAGGCTCTGGTGGGAGAAGGCCTTACCTGAAGTTGGCAGGCACAGAAGGCAAGGAGGAGAGTTCGAGAAGAGATAATAAGAGGGACAGCGCAAGTCAGTGTCTGGGCTCTGAGCAGCAGCCCCTGGAGGGAGTCATGGGGCATGGAGAGCAGTGCGCACAGTGACCGGGGAGCCAGCATGGTGAGCACCCAGGCCACGTGACAGCCTCGTTCCCTCTCAGAAGGCAGCTGGGACCAGCTGGGTCGTACAAAGGGAAGGGGCTATTTGCTGGGTGACAAGGCGCTGGAGCAGTGGGCGTGGGACAGGGAGCACTTTCCACCAGAGCCTGCCCAGGTGCTGAATAAGAGGGGTTCCTACGAGATGAGAGGAACCAAGAGTGTGTTCCCCCCACCTCCCTGAGATGGTCCTGCTGCTTCAGAAGCATTAGGAATGCAAAACAAAGGAGGAGGGTGGGTTCAGGGGTGCCTCCTAAGGGGCATGCTCGGGTGTACTCTCTAGCCCAGGCCAGCCAGCCCCTCCCTGCTGGTATTGATGGGCAAGTGCCTGCAGGTGAGCCTTCACTTACAGGGAAGAAAGGAAACACAGCGATAAGTGGCACTGGCACCCAGCAGGCACGGCAGAGAGGGTCTCCAAGAGGTGCCATGTGGGGACAGTGGCCAAGCACCTGAGCCTCAAGGAGAGGAATCAGCCCCAGGAGGACACAAAGTTACTGCCAGGATGCAGAATGCAGCCCTGCCAATGTAAGGCCCCAGTCAGTGTTCGAGTTAGACTTTGTTGTGTGAGATGTGAAGCAGTGCGAAATACATGAGTTGAACGTGGGAAAGATGGTACTGCAGGAGGGAAGGCCACAGTCTGTATTTTCAGTATGCTCCCACAGTTGATACTTCATCCGTCTTCTCCATGAACCTGACTTTGCAGTTCATGGGCATGTGTGGCATATGTGCCTGCATGTGCACATTGTATGTGGTGTACTGTGTGTTAGTATGTGTGTGTACACACACAGGTGCACACTGCACTGAGCTTGGTGGGGAGGACAGTGTCCCCCCAGAAGGAGCAGCCCCCCTCTGCCCCCTCAGTCTCACAGCCTCAGCCCTGCCTCCCCATCCAGTCCTCACCGCAGAGTAGGGGGTACCCAGCCAGCCCTGACCCTCCAACTATGTGGGTTCCTCCCCAAGGCTGGGCAGGTGCAGGGTCCACTGACTCCTCACTTGCCGGCAGGTCCCGTATCAGGAAAAGCAGTGTGGTCACCAGGGAAACCAGCCCCGTGGCCTGGCCTGCAGGTGCCCTGTGGTCTGCTGTCCCTGCTCTCCACACTGCACACTCTCAGGCCTTTCCCAGCTTATCAGTTGGGCCCATGTAACTCTTGTACTCGCACTCTGACCCAACACGCCTGGCAGGCTGCATCCCTATAATCCTGGCCTTGACTAATGTAGCAGTGGAGAGCAGAAAGAATGCTGTGGGCTGTGGCAGCACTATGGAGAGCTTGGGCTCTGTAGGTGCTTCTCCAGCATGCTGTGCTGCCTTTGTCTGCAGCCGTAGGACCCTGTCTTAGGTGGTACCCATTCCCCCTGCCTCAGTTCCCCTCAGGCTCCCTGCACCCTCACCTCCCCAGTGGCCTCACTGCTGGCAGCTTCAGAAACAGCTCTGTCAGGGCTCCAGCCCTGCTTGGTGCTGCAACGTTTGGGGAAAAGTATGGCCTGAGTTGTGGAAAAAGCATTTCACGCAAAGTTGAAGGTCATAGTCAGTGAAGTGACTTAGGAAGAAGCCTTCACTGAGGGGACAGGAGGAAAGGCTCCTAGGAGCAGAAAGCTGACGGCACGGGTGGATGGTCATGTGCGTTCTAGCCCCCACCAAGTAGGTTGCACGGGCCCTGAAAGTGAATTGGAGAAGGAGTTGACCTCAGTTCCTAGCCAGTGCAGCCTGCTGATGGCTTCACAAGTCGGGACAAAATTCCATGTCATACCTTAGCCCTCCCCCATCGCTGTGTGAGCACCTAAGTGCCCCCATCCAGTGCCAGCAGCCACTGTGCGTGAGGTCTATGTGCCCAGGCAGCACTGAAGGAGGGCTGGAGGCTGTGAGTTTAAAGCAGTTTCTAGAACAAAGAAGATTGGATCCTCTGAAAAGTCCATCCCCTCAAAACTGGCAGCCTGCTTCTTGGGTTGTCAACCTGTGTGGCTCAGGCTGAGGCCCCACTGCAGAGGAGGGGGCTCGGGGCCGGCACCTGCAGAGTGGTCCCCTGGGGGACATGATGGGCTGACAGCCAGAAGAGAAAACTCTTTATGGGCTGGGGTAGACCAGCCAGCATCCCTCACTGCCCACCTCTGACCCTGCCCTGCAGCCCCTACTCCTGCAGCTCCTGTGCACACCGTATGTGTGGCTCTCAGTCCCACCCTGACCATGTGCCATCGTCTCAAGGTCAAGGCCCTGTCTCGCCCTTGTCCACCCAAGCCCCTCAGCCACGTGGCCATAGCTCCTCTAAGCTGAAGGTGTTTGTCCATGCTGCATTGAGCACTGTGGCTGAGGGTTGTTCTGCCTTGGCTGCCCGGCAGGGTCTGTCATGGCGCTTGCAGGACCAGGGCAAGTTCTATGTCATGGGACAAGTGCAGGTCCTCTCCTGAATGATGCCCCAGCTGGCCCTTATATGTGACAGCTCACCACGATGTCTGCATACTGTGTCATTCGCTCTGTTTAACATGCCCAGTGTAGCCTACTGTAGTACACCCATGGCTCTGGGTAGTGCCAGATGCAAGAATCCAGTGAGGTACTGTGGAAGAAGAACCCAGGAGGCAGACATGAACAAGCAAGGGGCAATTCTGTGTCCTGTGAGCATGTTTTGTAGGAGTCCATGGGGCGGGGCCATTTGCTCTGTGCCCACCAGCGGAACGCACTGCCACCAGGGTCTGCCAGGGCTAGTGGGTGGTCATGTGAAGGACTTCCCTTAACCCCGGGGCTGGCCCCAAAGCTGGGTGGCCCAGGGGTCGCACACGGGTCCTCCCCTCACGGTCTTCTCCTTCTCTCCCCCAGGTGTTCCACTGCGTCCACTTTGAGTGTCCGGAGCAGCAGAGCAGCCAGAAGGAGGAGAGCAGTGAGGAACCAAGCACAGGAGACAGCAACGCAGCCGGTCAGCAGCTCGACCCCCATGCCCTGCGGGCCCCCAATGGCAGCTCGCTGCCCCCCAGCCCAGGCAACTCCCACTCACCCAACCGGCAGCATCAGTAGAGGAGACAGCAGTGCCGCCCGCAGACACTGGCCTCCTCCCTGGGTAGAGGTCTTTGCTGACCATCTCCACCTCCCAACCTGCTCCCCTCACTCCCAGGGAGGAGCAGACCCAGTGCATCCAGGGACATGGAACAGGTTTTCTCCAAGGACAGAAAGGGTGTGCTTTGTTCTCCTCGATTTGTTCATATCAGGCTTCGGTCTTCATCAGGTCCCACCATTAAACCCCTGCCTCTGCGTTCCCCAGCCAGGGGAACAGAAGGAAGTCAGATAGAGGCTGTGCAGGCCCCACGGGGCACCTGCGCACAGGGAAGGCCTTGCTCCCCTCCCCCTGTTAGGACCTGTCAGGAAATGGGCTTCCCCGATGGTTTATATTAGGGAACACACAGGCCCGGCGGCTGAGCCTTGGCTGCTGTCAGTCTGCTCTGCACTCGTTGGCCCCCCGGCTTCCTGACTTCTTGGCAATGCTGCAGCAGTGGAGTACCTGGCATGGTCCCTCTGACTGTTCTACTACTTCCTGCCCTCAGCACTGAGCGCTGCCGTGGGAGAAGCTGAGAGCCACGGAGCTTGGCTGGGGAACAAGGCACAGTTGCAGCCCATCAAGGTCCCTGGGCTGAGGAGAAAAGGCCTCTGAGGAAGTTGCACAAAAATACACCATGAACAGATTGGTCTGTGGTTGCTTAGTTGCCAACCTCTTGTTCCTTAAGGTGCCCAGCCTCGGTGTTCGGGAGGTCATAGTCACAGTACCAGCTGCTAACCAGGAACCCTAGCCACCAGGCTTGCAGTGACCCCCCTCCTGGTGACCAGAAGCAACCTGAGCTTGTGGCTCAGCCCCCTGGGGTTCAGCCGGGGAGTGGAGGGAGCTTTCCTCCCACACCCCGTGGAAGGGCTGCTGCTTGACTTTGGGGCTCCATCTGGTACATCCTTCCCCTGAGCACTTCCACTCCAGTGCCACTGGCCCTGGCTCAGTGTTTGTCTACAAAGCCCCGCGTCTGCACCGTGCACCACGGACTCCCAGGCCCTGGTTTAAGGCCCCAGAAGGCTCAGCAATGGCTTCCTTGGGTCGTAAACATGTGGGTGGGGCAGCCAGAAAGGGCCAGTGTGTTGGCGATGTCTCCTCGCAGTCTGGATTTGAGGTATCTCTGTCGGCTGTGGTAGGCACTGGCCACCGGTGGGTGATGGGCCATGGGCGAACCCAGGAGCCCACTGGTGTACAGATGGGGAGTGAGTGCCAGTAGCAAGAGGCTGCGCTCAGCACTTCCACCTCTGTCCCACTGTGTGCAGGGGAGAGTGGAGGCCCCCTTGGGGTGGTGGCAGGTACCTGTGAGGAGTGTGGGGTGCTCGCTGGTGTTGGGGAGCCTTCTGCTCTGTCCAGCTGCTGCTACCGGTTAGCAGGAGCAAGGAGCACATGGTGTTTGCATGAGCGGCAGGTCGGTGTGGAATGTCTTGAACGAGCTTGTCCAGGGCTTCTTGTTAGACATGCCCAGGAGCCCCAGCCTGGAGTCCCAGCCTGGAGCCAACCTGGAGCCAGACCCATGGCCTGGGGAAGGTGGGTGGGCTGGCGGCGAGATGCAGAACCATGCCAGGCCCTCGTGTCTCCCGAGCACACAGCCCAGCTGCCCTCCCAGGCTCTGG
Source organism: Ochotona curzoniae (assembly GCF_017591425.1). Lineage (NCBI taxonomy): Eukaryota > Metazoa > Chordata > Mammalia > Lagomorpha > Ochotonidae > Ochotona > Ochotona curzoniae. Next base: position 4,006,280 of record NW_024466004.1, on the reverse strand, counting down.
GAACTGCTGCAGCATGAAAGACTGCACAGGTGCCCCCAGCCTGCTGGGAAGGCTTTGGATGTGCAGCTGCCCACCCCCTCCCCTCCTGGCCCCTGAAGGACACACCCTTCTTACTGGCTGTGAAGAAGGAAGGGGAAGATGACAGGATGCAACCACAACTAGGGGAGGACCAGAGATGGGCCGCCCCAGGCTGCCGTGGCCCCGCAGACTCCCTGCCCCTGGCTGGGCGGCTCCTGGTCCTGCTGGTTGCCTCACCTTTCCCAGATGGCTTCCTGATTCAGGCCTGGGCCTGAAGGCCCCGGGGCAAGGTGTGTCAGGTCCACCATGAGCCCGAGGTGGCTGTTGGGGGCCTTTTCAGTGGTCACTTTTCTTACCATATTAAGTGAAGTGCCGATTCCTGACAGAGACATTTAAAATATTTTATTCCTGGAAGAGTTGGGGAAGAAATTATTTTCGGCAAGAGTGGGATGTGTTTGTTAGACTGATTCCTTGGCGAAAAAAAGTTTTTGAATTGTGCAAGAAATTACTCAGTGGTTGGGCAGCCGGCTTGGCTGTCAGACTGTTGTGCAGACAGCAACACCCCCGCCGGCCTCCCCTGAGGGTTAAAGTCCAGGGTAACAGGAATGGCGTGCTGACCCATGAGGAGCTGTGTGAGGGGAAGGCACCCCGGGCAGGCTCCTTGCAAACAGCACCCATGGGACAGGGGAAAGGTACCAAAGGAAGGGAGACCCTAACTCGCCCCTTTTCTCCTGGTCTCTCCCGCATTGCTGCTGTAATCACTCCTGGCACGCGTGGTGCCAGCGGGGGCAGGCCCGGGCCACGCTCCGGGTAGCTCTGTGGCCACAGCAATCGGTTGTGCATGTTTATCCTGACGGCAGTGCCAGCAGGGGTGCAGTACTCATTAGTGGCTCTGGAAATCTGAAGTGCAGTTCACAGGCCTGTGCTGCTGTGGCTTGATGATTAACATATTAAATGACCAGTCCCCCGGGACCTGGACAGCTCATGGTTTCAAGAGCATGCCAGGCAGGACTGCGCTCCCATCTCTCCTTGGGATGGGCCCAGGCCTGGACGACCTGGGCCACTCAGCGGCCCTGGCTATAGGCAGAGAGTGGGCAGCACAGCAGAACTGCTCATGCAGGAGGTGCAGGAGCTGCAGGAGGGAGGAGAGAGCACGGCAGGCATGGTGAACTGCAGGCCACAGGTGTCATGGCCTGGCTTGGAGGTGAGGAGGCACTGTGCCATTACAGCCGGCCCCCTAGCCGCCTGAGCCCTGGTATGGACCTCACACGGACAGCCTGAGACCCTGGGAGATTGGGCTCCGCCAGGCACCTTGACCACTCACTGCTCCTGCTCCCAGGTTCCTGGGTTTGCTCTCACACCTGTGTGCTCCTGCTGGAGCCTGGTGGCTGTGTGGTCCAGCTGCAACTTCCACAGCAGCTGTGCTCCCCAAGGCCCAAGTGCCTGTGAGCGGGGAGTGGCCGGGTGTGCCCGGGGGATGCCGAGTCCTGCACACACCGTACAGCCACCCAAGCAGGAGAGCCACAGCTATGTGCTCAGAACAACCTTAAGTCTGTGCTGGTGACAACGCTGCTGCAGGTTTTGTTTGTTTAATAAAATGATGCTCGCTCATGCCTGTGTTGTTGCTCTCTGCAGCTCCCTCCACCCACCCCTGCACCCCACTCACCCCTGCACCTCACCCCGGGTCCTTCAGGGACACTGTCTCCTCAGCCCTGGTGTCCCGAGCTGCCTTGGAAGCAGGGATACAGCCTCTGATGTGGGCCCAGCCATGCCCAGTTGCTGCGTGTGGCGGCCCTTCGGGCTGCTGCCTAGCCTCTGCTCTCGCCCATACTCCAAGGCTCAGTCAACACCATTTGAGAAGAAAGCTCCCTGTCATCTGGAACTGGACGCCAGCTCCCCGTTGTTCCTGCCCTGCGTGCAGACTCAGCCATCTTCTCCTTTATGCCTTCTCTCCCACGGGGGACGTGTCAGAGGTTGGTGTCGCACCTCATGAGCAGTGTGAGCTCACGGATGAGGCGCTGCACCTGCTGTGTGTGGCCGTCTCAGACCTTGGCCTCACACCAAGCCACTGTCACTTGAAAATCAAGTATCTGTTCCCATTCGGTGTCATTGCTTGATGGATTCAGGACTCTGCTGTCAGCCCAGCCCTGGAGCTTTGTGTCGCAGCCATTTAAGCCCTCGCACGGACATTGCCACGTGCATCTTCCAGAGCCCACCATGGGGGTCAGCCACGTAAGCACCACACAGGATGGAACCAGATCCAGAGTGTGTGGGCTCCGCCATGCCACCCGCCCCTCCCGCTTGCCCAGCCCCTGCCAGGCGACTGCCAAAGTGCCGGTACGTAGCAAGAATCAAAAACACAAAATAGCCGCAAGTGCTGCCTGCCTGCGGTGACGGGCAGCAGCACTTCTGTGAGGACACAGGTGGGTCCAGGGACAGCTGGGCAAAGCCGCACTTGGGCACCAAGGACTGGGACTCAGGCCGTGGGGGCGCCTTTACAGGAGGAGAGCCCAGGGGCCGGCCTTCACTGGCCTCTGGCTGCTGCAGGGGAGAACCACAGGAGGTGGGATCCAACAAGAGGCAGGAAGGCAGGGGTGGGCCTGGTGGGGCTGCTCGCCCAGCTGTAGCCGGAGGGGTCACTGCGGGTGGGTGTTGTGGGTGGTGTGCCCTTGTGCGGGAAGCACTGGCTGCCTCCAATAGGCATTTAAAGGAAAATGATACAAACTACAAGGTGGTCAAGTTCACCACCTGTGCAGGAAGTACAGCAACTTCCTCACAGTGTCACAAGCCAGATCATGCCTACTGCCCCAGCAGAACAAGAGTTTGGTCAACAGGAGCCTCATCCACGGGAATTAGGCTGTCTTGGAGGGGTGGGGTGGGCGTGGAGACTAGCACAGGCCGGGGACCTCCTGTACCTGGCATGGAGCCAAGGTGTGCTGCGTCTGGCATTGTTCAGACTTTGTGGCATGAGACAAGCAGGCTGTCGCTGGCAGCCAGCAGCAGCAGTTTTGTGTCTGGGTTTGGTGTGATGGTGGAGAAGCCAGTGGTTCCCTGTGACCAAGTGGCCATGCATACTCGCCTCTGGGTGGTAGGGCATTCGTCAGTGCTGCCTGAACCAAAGAATGGTCAGCAGAGGGAGTGCGGGGCTGGGTGTTCTGAGCTGACCAAGCAGTCCTAGGAAACTGGGGAGGCGAAAGAGGCAGCCCAAGGAAAGGCCCACCCAGGCCGGGGGACAGGCCTGTGGCCCCAGCTGCCTCTGTCAAGCTCACCTGCTCTTTCCCTGCCACAACCACTGGATGGTCAGCAGTTGGCCTTGGTCCCTGCCTGCCACCAGCCAACAGGATCAGCTCCTGTAAGGTGGCTTGACCCCGTCATAGCTCCAAGGAGCAAACCATGCCATCCAGGGCCAAGGCAGATGTGACTGGTCACAGCTGACACCCAACTTGTGCAGGAGTTAAAGGGGAAAATGTTGGGGAGACATTCCTGAGATTCCCCCAGAAGCTCTGACATCATCTGCATTCTCATATCCCTGTTTACTGCCCCAAAGCTCAGAACCACGGGGCTGAAAGTGTAACCCAACTCAGGACTCCCACGTACGTGGCAGCATCCAAGCTTGACCTCAGCTGCCATCTGCTACCTTCCGGGAGGGATCTGAGGCACAGAAGGCTGGCATCGCAACTGGTGGCTTAACGTGCTATGCCATAACACTGGTCCCCTCTTCCCACAATCCCTCTCCCCTTCCTGTTTGAGAGCTCCCTTCTGCTGGTCCACTCTCCAGCCAAGCACAGAGGCCAGCACTGGAGGGCACTCACTGCAGCTGCCCAGGACTTGCAGTTAACAGGAAGCTGGGATCGGGAGCGGACGGTGAGCACCAAGTCCAGGTACTCTGGTAAGGGATTTGTGCATCTTCATTTTTGTCTTAACTGCGGGGCCTCTGACGGGTCACACACACTACCTGTCTGCCTTTCGGGGGACTTTGTGGTCTGATGCCTGGGAACAAGGTTGTGCACTGATCCAGGAGGGCTGATTCACATCTCCATTGGTTTAGCTGCATCTTTATTCCCACTGACCAGCACCCTCCCCTTCCCTGGTAACTACAGCCAAGGAGCAGACGCAGCACCAGTGCCCTGAGATCCTGCACCCCCATTCTCCCGACTTCTGTGAGATCAACCTTGATTCAAATGTGAGTGAAGTCGCACAGTATTTGTCTTTCTGTACAAGGCCTAGTTCACTTAACACTGTTCCCTAGTTCAGTCCATGTTAAAAACGAAGAGTTCACATTTTGAATGATTGAATTATATTCTTTTTTTTAAAGATTTATTTTTATTACATAATCAGATATACAGAGCAGGAGAGACAGAGAGGAAGATCTTCCATCCAATGATTCACTCCCCAAGTGAGCGCAATGGCCAGTGCTGCACCGATCCAAAGCCAGGAGCCAGGAACTTCTCCCAGGTCTCCCACACAGATGCAGAGTCCCAAGGCTTTGGGCCGTCCTCAACTGCTTTCCCAGGCCACAAGCAGGGAGCTGGATGGGAAGTGGAGCTGCCAGGATTCAAACCGGCGCCCATATGGGATCCCAGCGAGTTCAAGGTGAGGACTTTAGCCACTAGGCTACGCCGCCAGGTCCGAATAATATTCTATGTATAGATTTCCTTTATACATTCATCAGTTGGTGGTTATTTGGGGTAGATTCCATGGATCTTAGCAATAAATGTGGGAATATAGAGGTCTCCACACCCTCACTGCCTTTGCTTATATGCTGGTTTGCTGGGTCACACAGCAGTTCTACTCTTAGTGTTTTTATAGATGCCATGTACTGTTTTAACAGTTCTGCTGTCATAATTCCCACTCACACCGTGCCAACAAAATTCCTTTTTAGCAGAGGCCATCCAACATGGGGGAGACGCATATCCTGATTCTGGTCGGCGTGTCTGGACGGTTAGTAATGCAGCACTCGGTCTCAGAAACCCATCACCACTTCTATGACTTATTTGGAGAAATGCCTGTCACCCATTTTTAAAGCTGGATTTCTTAAGAATTATTTGAAAAGCAGAAACTGTGATCTCACATTCCCAGTTGTCCCACAAGTCCAGGTCTCTGGGGGGGACAGAGACCCAATCAGTTGAGCCACCTGCCTCCCAGGATGAAGCTGTGATGTGAACCCAGACGCTGCTCTGGGCAGTGGGCACCCCACGTGGGGCCAGCGACTGCGCCCGGTCCTGTGGTTTGTAAATATGTTCTCTCGCCCTATAGGAGGTGTCTTCAACATTTCTTTTGTTGTGCAGTTCTTCAGTTTAATGTCGCTCCATTTGCCTTTGCTTTTGTTGCTCGTCCTTTTCAGCTATCAAAAAAAAAAAAAAATCTGCATAGACCCAGATCAGGAAGCTTTCCCTCTGTTTTAATCCCTGGTAGTTTTGATGCATTTTGAGCTGATTGCACAGTGATGTTGCCAGCTCTAATTTCATCCTTCGTGTGGCATTGGCTTTTCCCAGGGCCACCTACCGTCCCTCCCCCCGAGCACAGTTTGAGCACCTGTTGGAAATCTACCCTGGAAAGGCCGTGCTGTGTCTGTACCTCCCCTAGGCTTGCCCGGTGTCAGCATCTCACTGTGACTGCGACCATGACATTGTGGCGTATTGTGGGGCCGGGCACTCTGATGCCTCCACTTTTGTGCTTTTTGCTCAACTGCTCTGGCTGCCTGGGGTCTTTGTCGTTCCCTGGGTGTGTTAGGACAGCAGTGTCTCCATCTGGACTCACTGGTATTGTGCTGGGGCCTAAGTGACACGCAGGGCTGTTCCTGGAGGTTGGCCTGTGGGATCAAGTGTTGAATGGCTGTCAACAGGTTCGTCGTTTGGTGCCTTGTGGCGGTGAGGAGCAGGAGCACTTAGTGACAGGAACTGCCTGGGAGCTCTGGTTCCTGCCTCAGATGCCGACTTGGCCCAGGGTGGGCCTGGGTGTGGACGTCTTCGTGAGCCCTGCACCTGCACGGCCACGGACTGCGCACCTTCCCGTCCCTCAGCTGGGGAACAGGCTGGAGGGAGGAGCGCTTCTGGCCGCCACACCTGGGGTGGTTGCCTGGAAGTGCCAAGCGTAGGGAGGGCCATGAGAGCAGCAGAGCCCATTTGAGGGGCTCCAGAAGGTAATAGACCCTTTCCTTGACTGGCCCACACCGTGCAGAGGCTGCAGGACCTCCCCACTCTGTCCTGCTGGCCTCGTGCCTCCCTGGCCCCTCTGCCCCAGGCTGCTACCCCACGGCTCTGCCTCTCCTGCCCTCGCCAGCAGCACCGCCTCTCGGAGCCCACACTCAGCTGGGGAAGTTGGGCTCCTGTCATTCCTGAAATGCCATCCCAGGACTTTGTAGCATCAAAGCAGGGTTTTTTTTTCTCAGGCCGAGTTCAGGTTGGCCAGGACTGGTCAGAACAGCTGGTTACCATATCCCTTGGCACCTACAGACCCACTTTAGTTTGCCACCAGGCCCCTGCCCGTCTGGTCTCTTCCTGTGGTCTCCCCAGTGAGCTGGCCTTGGACTTGGAGGATAGGCAGTTTGCCACTGAGAGAGAACACTTGAATGGAATGGCAATTGGCATACCCCCATGTCATGCATCCGCCTTTAACTTGTTCCACATTTCCCTCACCCGAAAGAGAACTCAGACCCTCAAGCAGTTACTGCCATCCTGAGCCCAGTCTCCAGGCAGCCCGGGGTCTGTCCTGTCCCAGTGATGCCCCTCTCCCCGTGTCTCCCACTGACAACAGCACACCACAGGTGAGCTTTGTGTCTGGCTTCTCCTTCTTGATGTGTTCTTGGGGTTCACTCCACTGCACCTCACTGAACGTGGCTGTCACCCACCTCTGCCATTTCCCCCATCCTCTTGTTCTAATCTCTTGGTGACATGCACTTATCTGCAGTCCCGCCTTCAGTCACCTCAGACAGTCATAGCGGTGGAATCGCTGAGTCCCGCTGTGAAATGAGCATGCAGTTTTCCACTCTGGCTATACCACTGTATGTTCCCCAGGTGCGTACGGCTCCACTCTGCATCCTCCTGCCTCCTGTTAGGGTGTCTGCGGGACCCCAGGGCCGTGAGCAGCAGCCCTCTCACTGCAGGCCTTGGGCTCCAGGCGTCCGACTCTGCAGGTGGCCGGGGACAAGCAGACCGGATCAGCCCTGTGGCCACAAAGTGCCACACACTGTTATGGCACCCTCAGGACACACTCCAGATGACTGCGCCCAGTCAGTCACGCTGCCCCATCAGGCCGGTGTGGCCAGCCAGCACCTTGCCCCAGCCTGGCACCCAGCAATAGGATCCTCGCCACACTGAGGGACCCTCCACTCCCGTGGGTTCCACAGGACCCCAAGTTTGCACCCTTTGGGAGCCTCTGGAGATGCAGAGGTGACTGAACAATGAGCAATTTCTGAGGAACTTGGAATGTGTGGAAACTGAGCTTTCCTCACTGTGACGCGTCTGCGACGCTGATTTCCCTCGCCGTCTGGCTGCATCCTTCCCAGGATGCTGTGCGTGTAACCCTGTCCAAGACTAGAAAGATTGCACTCGAGTTCCTCTAGCAAGATTGATCAAAAACCTGTTTTGAATTATTGATAACAGCGGGAGGGTTCTTTCATCTTCACAAGGTGTATCGGCTCGGTCATGTAAACTCAGAAGTGGTGTCAAATGTGGGGAACCCATTAACAGCTTAACTTTCATGTCTTAGCCATCAGAGTCTGGCTGTGTCAGCCATGCTAATCCTGAACGCTGTCAGGAGTGCATGGCCTTGTCCTGGGCAGGCATCCAAGCTCACTGGGTCTTCCCCTATCTGCTGGGTGGAAGAATGTTCCAGAAGAGCATGTGGCTAGTCCACCACCCCACACAGGCAGATTCCTTGGAATCTGCCTCTCAGTAGCAACATTAGCACTGGTCTGATCCCCCTCCCCCCGAGCAACAGGTGCACAGCCTTGGTGAGATGCTGCAAGAGGCAGTCCCGCTTCACTGAGTCTCTGCTCCAAGCCACAGTCCTGCTGTGCACACGGTGCTCCGCCAGTAGAGCACCTCTCCTGGCAGGACCACCTGGGAGACTGTGCCAAAGCCTGTCGTGGACCCCAGTAGCCCACACACCCAGGTGAGGGGCTGGCAGATCCCCCGCATTTCACCTCCCATTGGCTGGTGACAGCCCTGCCCAGGTGTACAGGGAGGAGGTATTTCCTGTCCATCCCCGGAGGGACACAGAGATGGAAAAGGCCAGAGCACAGGGTGGGTCGCCAGCACAGCAGGCACTGGGCGCTTCCTCCTGCCATGTCGTGCCCTGTGGCCAATAGCCCTGGACAGGAAACCAACACCTTCCAGCACTCTGTGCTGCTGACCCAGCGGGGTGGTTCCCAGAGTTCTTGTGTTTTCTCAGCATCCCGTGGAGGACACCCTGGCTGGGCATGGGTGGATGCCCGCCCCCTCCTCTGCTCTTGGCTGCTCTGAAGGCACTGAGAAGGGCTGCCAGGCCATGGACCCCTCTGCTCCCTGCCCACCTGCGTGCTGCCCTCCCCCAGGCACCTGGGATTTCTATCAAGGGTTCTTCCTCATCCTCCTAACTCTGGCCTGGAGCAGCGGAGCCAGGTGCCACCTCTGCCAACAGGGTTTTCAAAGTCTCCCAACCCGGTGAGTACACCCTCCCTCCTGGAGTGCTGTGGGGCTGCAACGGCCCTGGCCTGGCCCGTGCAGCACTGCGGGCCCAGCTGTGCCAAGGGGCAGCAGGAGAACTGGGGCAACAGAAAACACCAAGCTTTCATATGATTGGTTTAATTTTTTTTTTCAGCAGGAGAAAAAGAATAAAGTTACAAGATTCTTTTAATATTTTCACAATGTTAAAACTAAAACTGAGCTCTAGGCTATGTGTGTAAGTAAATCTAGAACACAAAAGGGTTAAATAAGATTTTCTCTTTTAAAGATACAAGAATTTAAGCTTTCCTTACACATAACAAACTTCACAGAACAGACACTGCAGGGGAACAAGCCCAGCCCAGCCCAGCCCAGCCCAGGTTCTCCAGGTGTGGCCAGCTGCCTCCAAGCAGCAGACGGGCTGGGGCTGGGGTGGGCCCGAGGAGGCCAGAAAGGGCTCAAGGGTGACCTCTGGGGATCAGAGCTTGGCAGGGGGCCTCGGCAGGGCACCTCACTGAGGATGGCCAATGAGTGGCCAGAACAGTGGTAAACGCTGGGCAGACCTGGCCCCTCTGCCCTGGGCTGCCCTAGAGCAAGACACCGGTCTGGTCCTGAAGCGAGAATTAAGGCTGGAGATTTTGCAGCGGGTTCCACTCTGGTTGGGAGGTGGGCGGTTGGGGGAGGAGGGAGGGAAGAGCATGATTTCCTGTTTCAGTATTTCGGATCAAGAAGCGTTTGTAGTCGCAGATGTCCAGCAGTCACTCTGCAGACACAGTTCAACCATCTGTTGCTTTATAAAAAGGAAAGTTGCCGGGTTTAGCTAGTCCCTCAGTAGCTGTGTGAGGGCGGATCCACACGGCCTCTGCTGGAGCCTCCCACCTCGCCAGCCTGGATCAAGTGGGACGCTGGCCCTGTTCGCCCACTTCCAGGCTCTCAAGAGAATCCTAACTATTCTGCCTACCAGCCCCAGCCCAGCTGACTGGTAACCACTTCTGAACACGGGGTGGGCTGGCCGGCCCGAGTTCAGCTCTGCCCGGGAACAGAGGCCTGTCCACACCCACCCCCCACACCCTGCTCCTTGAGGCTGGGCCATGGCCACAGCCACTGTTCCAGTCACAACCCACTGACTTCGGGGAGCGGGCTGCCTTTCCTTAAACTTGCCACGTGACAGGTGTGCCCGGCTGGCCCTGGCTGGGCGAGGGGGCTGCATAGACAGGAGAGTGGAGGCCACGGCAGCGTCCTCCAGCGTCGGCCTGCGGTGAGCAGGCAGCAGCTGGAAACGGGAAACGGCAGAGTCTGAGAGCAGCTGCTCCCAGCACCTCTACTGATTCCTGGCGGCTATGAAACGTCTTTACAAAAAACCTTCCCACCTGGAATCCAGCTGCAAGGCCAGTCTGACCCCAGGCACAGGTGCTGTGCTGCCATCGGCCATATTGGTCAACGGCCAGATCCCTGCACTTGGCCGATGGCACGCCAGGGCCAGGGTTCGCCCTGGTGCTGCTCATGACCGCGGATCCTGTGTAGAAAAGTGGGTTTCGGGCGTGGACTAGTCTTGAGTGGAGCTAATTTCAAAGTGAGGTTACTGTTTCTCCTCTTGTGTGATGAGTTTTTCTTAGCAAATCAGGTAAAAAAAAAAAATCCTAAGAACCTCCCCCCTCCCCTCTTTCCAGCCCTGTGGGAGAGCAAGGCTACCATCCAGCCCAGCCACGTGGCCAATCCCAGCAGCCCCTGTGGCCAAGGCACACGTGGCCGTCAGGTCTCCTGGCTACTGGGCTAAGGACAAGTGAAGAGGTGAAAGGCCAAACACTAAACAGTTTCTGGCAAAGCCGTGTGCGTCGTGGGAGCTCACACCAGCGTCTTCCTGTGACCTCGCGTCTCCATCCGGAGCATTCTCCGCTTAAGGCTTACTCAGTTGGACTCCAGCAGTGACAGGTATGTGTTGTTGGTTTAAGTCCACTAGCCATGCTCAAAAAAAATATTCTTCATGTTTTAATTTTATACAATGGCTAGCAGGCACCTTAGTAACCAGCCAGAAATCAATTTCACCATCAACCCCTAAACTACAGTACCAGGATGGCTGGCTAAGGAAAGAAAATGGACTGGCTGCAGTCTGCCGCGTGCCCAGTACAAGGTGTCTGGCTGACGTTGTCCTACATAAGGCTAACATTAGTGAACTAAGAACAGCGTCGCGTGGCGGCCGCGCCAGGCCTTCAGGAGCACCCCTCCCCGATGCGCTGGCAGGAGCGCCCCACTTTCCGGTCCAGTTTCACCATTTTCATGATGGCTTCCTCTCGGCCGCGGCCCATGTGGTCGAACGTACAGTCATGTTGCTCGGGGAGGCGATGTAACATACAGAACACGTAACCTGCAGCAGCAGGAGAGAAGCGGGAGGGGGAGGGTTAGGGTGGCTCCAGATGCCTCAGCTTCCCGTGGTCCCTCCCTGTGACCCAGGGCCACCCCCTGCCCACCCCCTGTGCAAGTCAGTCTGGGATCCTGGTGGGAGCAAAGGAGGGTGCACCAGCAGTGGTCACCCTGAGGCACTCCCTGCCCGGGTCTCTGAGGGGCGGACACCTCCCCACCTCCAGAGCGTGCAGCCATAACCCGCCTCCCCCCCCCCCCCCCACTCGGTTCTCCCCTGGCCAACAGCAGTCAGAGGATGCCACCCCTTCCCGGAGACAAGGAAGGAGAAACGATTCTGGCTTCAGTTCCATCCTTGCCTCCTTACAGGGATAGCAGCAGCTATCAAACCACAACCCGCAAGAGTGGTCTCAAGTGCTGGGAAAGGGAAGCCTACAAACCGAGGCCCAGCCGGCAACACGTCTCCAGAGCCAGACGTGCCTCTCTCCAGCTCCCTTAGCAACCCCCCACCCCACCCCAGGCCCCCCGTGCCTGCCCAGGCGGCAGCAGAGGCTGCAGGACCTCTCCTGGAACAGAGAGGCCAAGGGAGATGATGGTTTGGCAAATATTAAGGTTAGCCTGAGGGGTGGGATGCAGGCTTGAGCCAAGCTCCACAGTGAAGGCCCAGATGGAAGCAGAGGGAAGACCACAGGTAGGTGCAGGGCCAGGCAGCCATGCACCCCTGGCTTCCTGGTCAGTTTAAGGAGGCTGACAGCCGCGCACTGTCTGGCCCTCAGGGAGAACGGGCACCACAGCACCTGGCATTCCTCACCACCTCCCTACCCGGCAGCTGCACATGGCTACACCACCAGGCGACCTTTCCCCTCCTTGTGTGTCAGGAACAGACACCCCTCAGCAGCCTGCCCAGCCCTCCTGCTCCCCACTCACTTTCTAAGCCCACAGCCTTTATTCTTTCTCTTAAGCCCGGATCTAGTCATAAAGAATGGTGGCCAATCGTTACAAACGGTCACCTCTCCAACCCCTAATTCTTAAATAGATGATTTAAAAGGCAGAGTTATACAAAACAAGGGACAGAGTTCACTCCCTAAATAGTCAGAATGGCCAAGGCTGTGCCAGGCACCTCTTCACAGTCTCCCATTTGGGTGCAGGGGCCCAAACTCCTGGGCAGTACTATGCTGTCTTCCCAGGCACATTAGCAGGAAGTTGAATGGGAAGCAAAGCAACCAGGATTTAAACCAGCATCCACACTGTGATGCCAGCATTACAGGTGACCACTTGATCAGCCCTAGCACAGTGGAGACAGGATGTGACGTCAGAAGTTGATTGTCAGCTTAAGTGGCCTGGATGGACAAGAGTCACTGAGTCTCCACAGGCTTTGTGTGAGGGCACGTGCACAGGGCCTAGGTGGCGGGGCTGGGCCATGCCATGTGTGAGCAAACACATGATTAATAGCTGCCCAGGGAGAGCAGGGCAATAGGTTTGACTCTAAATTGGGACTGGGTTTAAGGAAAAGAACAGAGATGAAATTTCTGTCTCCTGAGAAGCAGAGTTCCCACTTGATCCAAAAGCAAAGTTAAGATTAATGAACTCAAGTGTTATAGTTACTGATAAGTTCATTACTTGAAGATACTGGATACTAGTCATCTTTCTCCTAGAGGTTTTCACAGCGTAAGTGTGGATGGCCTCAATATGCACCCTCTGACTAACAAGCAGACTCGCCTTCTCAGAGCCAGACACGCGGGGTGAGGGAGTCACCTGGGGGTGGAGTGGGTACACGAGCAAGATGGTTTAAGATAGAGCTGTTTCTGTGACCAAGCCCTGACATATCTCTGGGCCTTTAGCACCTAAAAGGAGGGGCTCTTCTGCCCCCTGCCATGCCTGGAGGCCTCAGAGGACCTGGGGACACTTGTCTCTGACCAATGGCACAGGCTGAATCAGGAGAACAGGAAATGGGTGGCCACTGAAACTGACAGCTCCTGGTTCACTGGCTAAAGGCAGAGCAATGTGCAGGGTCGAGGTTCCACTGTTGGCTCAGCCTGCCTTCTGCCAAGCAGAGGCAGCCAGCTGTGTCTGCCAAAGTAAACAGGAAGTGACAAATGCAACAACTTCCCCTGAGATCGTCTCTAGCAACCCAAGGATTCAACATCTGGCCAAAAATGCCCTATTCCTTTACCCAAGTTCCAGGCACCTGTGAGGCGCACCATGACATTTGGCCTTAACCAGATTTGGTGGCACTGTGATTCACTGGGGACAGGTCTGTGTTGCACCAAGGTTATTAGATGGCATAAATTGAGCTCAATTCCCTCTCCTCTTAGGATCACTTGCTTAAAAGAAGTTACACACTGGAATTCGTCCCAGAGGCCAAGCAGGAATGGTCCACTGACAGCAGCCAGTGGCTAAATGCACTTGGGGATCAACGGCGGGAATGGGTTACGCTGGCAGCCAGGGCACGGGTAAGAATACCTAGCGGGTGGGGTGAATCATATTCTCTCTTAGGGTACCCACAGATCTGTTTCCAGAAATCACTGCAAACACCATGAACTCTGCATTACTCAAGCTGGGAATGGAGAGTTAAGCCCAGCTGCTGGAGGATGACTGCTCCCCACGTCAGTCATGATGCTCAAGGGTTACAGCCTGCTCTTAGCTAGGCCACCTCAACGCTTCTACAACTTTCATCAGAATCCACTGAGGCCTTTCCAGACAGGGTCAATGAAATGGGAACACACGAGAAACAACTCGCCTGCCAACCTGGGACACTCATCTTGGCATTATCATCCAGAGGTGCATGCATTGCTTTCACCCCATGTTACAAGTACACGTTAGAAATGAGTTCACAACGGACTTGTGTATCAATGCTACATCTACACTCTCCTTATGGCCCCCTGTTCAAGAGCATGTAGCTGTAAAAACACTTTGTGCAGCTACGGGCCGAGACAAAGGAGAACCGGGACAGTGGGGGTAGGACAAGGAGCGGCAGAGGCCAGTATGCTCTGCCACCTCAGTCTCCCCACTGCTCGGTCTTGTGCTCACCCCCAGTTGGGGCTGCAGAGCTTTAAGGCTGCCTGAGTTGTTTTCAGTGAATCTGCATAAAATACTCCAGAACTTGAACAGGCATCTCTTCATACTAGACAGCAACTTGGGATGGGCCCTGATGAAACAAGGGGAACAGCAGCAGCTCTCCAAGCACTCTGCTCCATGGCCCAGCCTCCCACACCTCCCTGGCAGACCCTCTACCTTCACAGGGCCTCTGGCAGTCCCCCTCTCCCTCTGACTCTAGCTGAGTAGGTGCCTTCAGGAGGGGCACACAGACGAGAAAAGAAGAAAAGGATGCCTGCCAGACAGCCCAGTGCCTGATCTGCTGCCTGGAGGCTGTCCCCTCAGGCCCTGCTGAGGCCTGGGCTGCACAGCAGGAAGTAAGGAAGAGCAGCCACTTCCCTGACACTCCCAGCTGGATGGAAGATCTTGGTAGAGGCCTCCAAAATCAATCAAAATACTCCCCCTCCCCAAGCAAAACAAACTCAAGGCCTATCTAACCCTGTGTCCTGGAAGAGCACCGTGTGAGTGAGGCAGAGGGCCGAGGGCTCCTGGAGTCTCAGAGCAGGGGCCCATCCACAGGCGGGACTTCTTGTGGCAGCAAACCAAAACTGGGGTTGCTCCTCCTGGGCCTCATCAAGGCTGAGCGTGCAAAGCAACACATCATTCACCTGGTGGGAACCGAACCTGATGTGTAGCTAAACTTCTCTGCTCACACAGACCAGTGTGTGAGTGTCCCCAGACTAGATCTACACTAACCCTGAGAGTGCTACACACCGATGCCATCAGCAGGCAAAAACACCACAGCACCAGCGCCCTGGCTCTAAGGCCTGCGAGTTGTAACAACACATCCTAGTCACATGCTGTGTACAGAAATGAACAATCCCATACGGCAGCAGGCTATGCCACGGCCTGCAAGGCCCACATCTAGGGCAGCCCAAGTTAGCAGCTGGGTGCTCTCCTTCTGCGCTAACTCCCTGCTAACGCACCCACCTTACGTCCGCCCACCCCCCAACAATGGGAGACCCAGAGTAGCTCCCAACCCCTGGCTTGGCTGACCCAGCCCCAATCATTTATGGCCATCTGGGAATTGACCCAGCTGACAGTTTTCTGTCACTTGCCATTCAAATAAATTAAATATACATTTTAAATGAAAGAACAGCAAAGAGGCTGGTGTTACTGAGAGAGGAGTTAGAGTGGGTAGTAGGCAGTTAGGGAATTCCCCACCATGTCTTGAACTCACCAGAGCACATCTCTTCCAAGGGATGGGGTGCTATTAGCATATCAATTCCCCACCAGAAGTATCGGCCATTACCTCCGGCCACTGTGGGAAGGCCTCAGGCTGATCTCTTTATCATTAAAAGGAGAGCAGGAAGAAGTAATACACATCTGCCCAAGGCCTGGAATGTCCTATGTCTGGCACCTCTGTGGCCTTTTGTCCCAAGGCCAGGTACCATGGAAACTAGGAATTTTCTTTGTTCATGGAGAAACATCTTTGAGGGAAACCTTTAAAAGGTGCATTCCCCACCATTAATACGGGTTTTGCTTATTCTTCTCCTGCCACTATGGCAGAGGACTAGGGTTTTGCTTCTTGTCCTCCTGACACTATGGCAGGAGGTAAGGGTCCTTTCTATCTCAAAACCCCCTCCCGTCGCTAGGACAGGAGTCTTCTTTTCTCAGCCTTTCTAATAAATCCTGCTTTAAAACTAAACTGTGTCCGCATGAAAATTCTTCTTTCCTGCGAGACAAGAATTTGAGGTTGCTGCCATACTCGGAGTCAAAAATCCTGCAACATTATGGCACAGTGGCATCCTGTATTATGTCCCAGCAGCTTTAGCTGGGATGTTTTACCTGGCATCTGCCTGGCTCAGTCCTGACCACTGTAGCCACTTGGGGAGTGAACCAGCAGACGGAAGAGCTCTCTTTGGTCTTTCCCTCTTCAAATCAATCTTACAAAAAAAAATAGAAGGTGGGGTTGGGTAGCAACAGTCTTCCCAGGAGGTGGTCTACTTGCTCACCTCTCTGCAGGGGAAGGCTGCCAAAGGCCGTGCAGCAGCGAGAGCTGGGTCAGCAAGAGGAGCTACTCTTATCGCCCAAGGCAGGGCCCAACTCCCAGCCTAGCATCTCCCTGCACACCCTAAGAACAGAGCGGTGTCCAGAACGGTCCTGTCCCTTGGAACAACCTTAGAAAGAAAAAGACTAAAATTCACACTCAAAGTCTGGGATCCTGACATTTTTATTCAATCAGCAGAGACAGAAAGGTTGCTTACTGACTTAGCTCAGAGCTCAAAGCACCGCCTAGAGCGGA
The DNA here is from genome assembly GCF_017591425.1 of Ochotona curzoniae. Classification (NCBI taxonomy): domain Eukaryota; kingdom Metazoa; phylum Chordata; class Mammalia; order Lagomorpha; family Ochotonidae; genus Ochotona; species Ochotona curzoniae. The sequence goes on along the minus strand of NW_024466004.1, from coordinate 3,989,918 downwards.
GAGCTGGGGCAGCTCTGAACGCTACTGGACTTAATTAAACATTTGCTCTTCGGCAGATCCCTCACTTGCAAGTTACATTTTATACTTTTCTGCTTATCTGAATTTCAAATTACCAAAGGTTCAAACAGAACCTTAAAGTTGGGCCAGGCCTGGGGACTGTGAATGCTGCGTGGCCTGAGGTAACAGGTGCACAGAGCACTGCCAGAGGGGCCTGCTCCCGAGCCCTGCCCTCACCTGGTGCTGGGAGATGATTCAGGCTCTTCCTGCAGCATGCACGTGGGCCTCAGGGAGAGAAGCCATCAACATTTCCCTGAGCTGCCCATACTGACCCTCTGACTCTCCACACTCATTAACAGGTGACACCTCGTATCTAAAGTGCCTACTTAAAACACAAATGACAGGGCCTGGCACGGTAGCCTAGTGGCTAAAGTCCTCACTTTGCACACACTGGGATTCCATATGGGAACCGGTTCTAATCCCGGCAGCCCCGCTTCCCATTCAGCTCCCTGCTTGAGACCCGGAAGAGGCTCCTGGCTCCTGGCTTCAGATCAGCGCAGCTCTGACCATTGTGGCCGCTTGTGGAGTGAATCAACGGACAGAAGATGTTCCTTTCTGTATATCTGACTTTCCAACAACAACAACAATAATAACCCACAAATGACAAATATGACCAGGCCATTAAATGAGCTCATTAAAGAAAACAAAATATCACCTTGGTTTTCCAAATAAGGTTAAATTTTTTCAAAGTTCAGGACAACTACTGACCTCTTAGCTCACATGTAAGTACAGCTGGGTACAGGCAGCCTGCTGGAAAATGGCCGCCATTCATACTTCCACAAGCAGCCATCCCGGAATCACACCACATCCCTGCATCCAATGCCCGGCTGAGCTTGCAGCACAGCAGTGAGCTGCTGGATCTTGCTGCATCTTGTTTTGTCTGGCCTGTGGCCCATGCAAAGACACAGCAGCTACGGGTGTTTGGGAAAGGAATGTGTCTGCTTTATACTCTCCTCCACTGAGGATTGATGTGGTGTGAACCGGAAGGTCTGGATTGCTGGGTTGGCTGATAATGTTCTGATATGTTGGTAAAGAAAACCAGGCTTTTGGACAGAAATCAGCCACTCAATGCCCTGGAACCAAAGTCACAGTGAGCCACAGAACTAGGCACTCATCTGTTTTTCAATGTAAAGACCCTGGTAACTTAGAAATGCCCATTCTACTCCTTAACAACTTAATAAAAACCACTAAACCAAACTCAGAACCTTGTGAAACAGAAGTAATTATTTTTCTTCCCTAAAAGTCAACACCAGTTATAGAGAATTTGACTACCAGAACAAAGAGCAGAGTGCTGCAAGGCAAAGAGACACAGGCCGTGCAGAGGACTCCACACGAGCTGCACGGCCTGGCAGGACGCAAGCTGTGCCGCAGCTTCCACTTTGCTGCCAGCACATGTCACGGGCTTCAGGCGGCCGTCGCGAGCAGCTCCTTTGCCTGCCCTGTGAGGGGAGTGTGGGTGCTGGCCTGGGAACACCTCTTCCTATCACCACCTCAGACAACCCTTTACCTGACCGTCACAGAACAAATCATGCCTACTCACACTTGCCTCCCTTGAAGCAAAGTCCACTCTGCAAGGCAGGGGATGAATGGACAGGCTTCTCACAACTCAGAGGACGCTGACTTGTTCAGAACTCTCCTCCAAGCAAGTCTTTCAACCCACAGTGGACAAGGAGAAGGGTTAGGCTGCAGGCTATTCTTAGACCAGCTTGTTTCATCTTGAGATGAACACTTACTTAACAACTAAGAGAAACTGTTCATGGCAGTTCTTGCTACACAAATAATGACTTGCTCTTTCAAAACACATCCAGCCTCCATGTGGACTCTCAGGGGAACAGGGACATGCCAGGAAGAAACCCCTGGTCTGGGGGTGACCTTATTCTCAGCAAGCTCTTGATTTGTTTAGTTTTTGTCTCTGTACAGCCTTGACCTTTAACATAATCACTTCTCTAAATAGGAATGTAGCTGAGTGGTTAGACGCTTGCATTTCACATCAGAGTGCCTGAGTTTGACCAACTCCGGTTGGTTCCCAGCTCCAGTTCCTGCTAATTCAGACCCTGAGAGACAGTTGTGGGAGATAGCCCGGACCTCTGTCTGCTACCTGGTTAAGCAGTTTACCTCACAGTTTACCTATTTGTGACCTGAGGCACAGTTTCCAGCCTTGTTTGCAGAACACGGCCCCTGACACGACTGGAGGGTCTGGGGGGAATAGAAGTTCCTTCTGGCCAATTACAATGCCTTTGGTGGATGCGGGACTGTCCTAAGATGCCTTCCAGCACTCCCCTTCCGTAGTCTTTATAAGCTTGCAACTTGTGCTCAATAAAGGGAGATCCTCCATCAGACTGCCCCGGTGATTCTGCGACCAAAGAACACTGTGGCCTCCTAGCCACGCCCTGTGGCTTCCTAGCTGGTTTTCCCCAGGAGACAGTGGTGATGGTCCCAGTACTTGGGTCCCTGCTACCCACGTGGGAGATCTGGATTATGATCCTGACTCTCAGCTTCAGTGCTGCTCCAGCCTTGGCCATCACAGGCATTTGAGGGCTGAAAAGGCGCTCTGCTATCTCACAGGCAGAGATTATCTCCCCATCTGATCGAAGGCACTAAAATATACACTGAGAAAGGACAGGCTCTTTAGCATACATGCTGGAGAAGCTGCCTAGCCATTCACAGCAGGATGAAAGCAGCCCTCCATCACTATATAAAAACCCCAACCAAAATGGATCATAGAGCACAACACAAGCCACAAAAATATGAAATAACCACAGGGAACAGAGAAAATACTTCAAGACATCAGTATTAAGGGTATCTTGGGTACACCCCAAAGTGGGATCATACCAAACTAAGAAGCTTTTGCAGAAGCAACAACGAGACAATCTACAGAACAGGTGAAAACATGCAAATTATACATCCAACAAAGGACTTACAACCTGACTGACTGGACAAATGTTCTGAACAGACATATCATGAAAGATGATACACAAATGGTCAGCTTCAGGGAAATGAAAATCAAAACTATAATGAGATACCATGTCACCCCCACTTTCAGTCACTCCTATTCCTTCCTCCTGTACCCACCTGCCTTCAACTCTGTGGTTCCCCTTCCCTTAGAGAAGCCATAGCTGACAAAGGAGAACCAACATGGAAATCTTCTCTGAACACGTACATGTGTTTCCTGTCGTTTCCTTCCTCACAAAGCCATTTCCACAGACTGTAAATGCATGCTAAATGACAAGCTCAGCAAAGGTTTCTGTTAAAGATATGCAAATTTTAGAGGCCTAATTCAAATATATCAAGATTACACAGGCAGTCTGAAAAGCATAAAAGGGACACAGGAACTTTCCCAGAAGGCCAGATGGCAGCTTTTCTGCCGTGTGAGGCATCTCCACAGGTCTGGCTGAGGACTCTGCAGGCCTCTCACAGCAGGGGCCAAGCCTGCGATTTCCCTACATCAGTCATGTACAGGCTGTTACAAGGGCCATGTGTCTACTTCCCTAGGGGTCAGGTGGGAGCGATGTGAAAGGATGAGCCAGCGAAAGGAAAGGGCTGTACACACTGCAACCAATCTCAGCTGTCTCCATGTTTCCCAGACCGTACTGGCACCAATGCACTCGCTTTATGTGCAGCTTGCACCACAGTAACTGAAAAGGGTCAGTTTGAGAAACTTCTGAGTACAAGCCTTTCTGCATTTCACACAATTTGAGCTTCACATGTCCCACAACATCTGCTGGCCACTGTTGTAAGAGTCAGAGGTGAGGGAAGCTGGCATCTTGAATCTCTATTAGAGGTTAACTTGTACAAACACACCTTTCCTGGAGGAAAAGAGGCCTTCTCATTGGCTCTGCTCAGGCTATTGAAGCCGTTTGAGGAGTGAACACAATCCAACCCAATACCCTCACCCTAACCCCTCACCAGGATCTGTCCATTTCCTAAAAAAAGACTTATTGCAAAGTCAGATATACAGAGAGGAGGAGAGACAGAGGAAGATCTTCCGTCCAACGATTCACTCCCCAAGTGACCACAATGGCTGGTGCTGTGTCGATCTGAAGTTAGGAGCCAGGAACTTCCTCCAGGTCTCCCACATTGGTGCAGGGTCCCAAGGCTTTGGGCTGTTCCTGACTGCTTTCCCGGGCCACAAGCAGGGAGCTGGATGGGAAGCGGATTAGAACCAGTGCTCATATGAGATCCTGGCACGTTCAAGACAAGGACTTTAGCTGCTAAGCCATCGCACTGGGCCCTTCCCCCATTTTTTAAAGCACTCTTCTTCCTCATCCTCTAGGACCTAAAGTTCCCCAAATCCCCAGCCCAGTCCGGCTCAGCCCACCCCCTTGCCTGGTTACAGCTCCCGAAGGCCCCTTACTAGCCTCTCTCTGAAAGCTGCCCAGGACAAAATCTCTTACATTTCCTGCTTTTATAGTCCCTCCCTTAAGTGATCTCATTCAGATGTAAGGAATTACAATTTCAAATGTGTGATGTTCTTTGAACTTCCACCATGAACTCTGCCCCTTAAAATCCTCTCAAGTCCAACAACCTGCTTGAAAAAACACAGCTGCTGAGGAGATTGGCTAATAGGAATCAACTGCAACATATTCAAACAGAACTCTTCATTCTCTTGACCCTTGCATTAAATCATCTGCCTCACCGAACAGCAATATATCCACCTGGCCACTATTCAAATCAAACCTAGGATTCACTCACTTTTTAAAATGATGTATTCCATATCCATTTATCAAAGTAAAAGAAGTAAAAGGGAACCAAGAGCTCCCATGAGCTCTTTTACTCTCTACATGTCCTACACGGCCGCAGGCCAGGGGCTGAAGCCACAGACTCAGTGCGGGTCTGCCTCTCCTAGTTTGTGTCAGCAGGAAGCTGGCCTGGGTGCAGAGCACAACTGCAACCCAGATACTGTGAACCAGAAGGCAGGCGTCCTAACAGGTGTCTGAACTTCCAGGTTAAATGCCCTCCCAAGGATCCATTCTTCATTCCTCTATCCCCTCATTCCTCACACAGTCTTTATCGGCAGGCTCTATCTCATTCAAAGGCCCTGTGGCAGGAGTGCGCAGAGCATGCTGGTACAACACAAAGGTGGCCAGCGAAGCTAGGATGCGGCAAGGACAGTGGCCCCTGGCCGGCTCGGCCTCACAAGTTGTCCCATTGCTGACTCTGCTGCCCTGCAAGCCTTTCCCACACAACAGCTAAAAGACTAAATGACTCAAGACATACTTTGTTCAAATTTGTTATAATTCCTCTATGAATAAAGAGAAAAGTTCAAATTTTATACAGTAACAGAAGAAAGCCTCCTACTGTTTCCCTCCCTGGAGTCCAAGCAGCTTGTTGCATGTTCCTTAGTCTGTGTGTGTCCCTCCCAGAGGGCTCTTTTGAACATGTTCATCAGATCATATTACTCCTTTGTTTAAAACCTGGCAATATTTTTCTAGAGTAACAACCTCTCTGCCAAGCCCTACAAAGGCTGCACTGACCCTCACCTGGCTCCATGCTCCTCCACACTGGCTGGCTTTCTGCTCTCAGACACATCTGCTCCTACTTCCTACTTCCGGGCCATTATCTTGTTCTCATTATGTAGCCGAATGCCTTCAGCTTGCCACCTTGCCTCAGCACTCCCTGTCATTTTATTATATCACAGCACTCACTACTATCAGAAATTATCTTGTTTGTTTGTTTCCTTGTACTGCATTTCTCTCCCAAAGAAAAGCACCAAGAGGTCAGGGATTTTGTTTCATTCGTTATTCTACCTCTAGGATTCAATAAAGATTAGCAGAAGGAAAAAAATAATTTAAGCCATGCTTGACCTACTAAAAATAGAGGGAAATTACTCCTAACAATAAAAGGATACACAACGTTAACATCAGCTGTTCTCCCCAAAGCAGACCACCCCCACCTGGACACGGGGGCACTGGCTTGGAATGCACCCCATTTTTTTACAGCAGCAGGTTTACTTTTCTAATTATGTTTTTCCACTTCCATTACTAACATGAGCCACCATGTACTGAGCTTACTTTGAGAGTCAACCACAGATGTCCCAGCGGGTTCAGGACATTCTCCTGCAACTGCAACTTCGGTGTAGCTCAGGAGTGAAAGAATGAAGATGTGAACATAAAAGCTGAGGTTGGGGCTCAGCGCTGTGGCCTAGCAGCTAAAATCCTCACCTTGAATATGCCACATGGATCCCATATGGGCATCCCACTTCCCATCCAGCAGCCCCACTTCCCATCCAGCTCCCTGCTATGACCTGGGAAAGAAGTGGAGGACGGCCCAAAGCTTTGAGACCCTGCACCAATGTGGGAGACCTGGAGGAAGTTCCTGGCTCCTGGCTTCAGATCAGCATAGCACTGGCCATTGTGGTCACTTGGGGAGTGAATCATTGGATGAAGATCTTCCTCTGTCTCTCCTCCTCTCTGTATATCTGATTTTGCAATAGAAATAAATACATCTTTTTTTTTTTTTTAAAAAGCTGAGGTTGCCCTGACATTCATTTCCTGCTCTACCTGAATACTTCAAGTATTCCATGTCATAGAAAATTAATGCTGATGTAACAGTTCAGCTCAAAGGGAGAGCAATTTAACTGATGCAAGAGTGTTAACACAAATCTTGCCCTTTAATTCGTAAATCTAAACACACAAACACACCTGTGAATCTGTCATATAGCAGCGCACGGCTCAGGAAAGCATATCACTCATCTTGTGTATGCATCAACAGATACTTGAGCCACGGTGAGTGCTGACTCAGAGCTGTCATCTTCCAGCAAGAGGGAAAAGCAGCAGAATGTGTGGAGAGCAACGGCCTGCTGTGCACAGGCATGGAAGAGGCAGACCAAGCTCCTGCTGTGCACAGGTATGGAAGAGGCAGACCAAGCTCCACGGGCCCAAATTTTCACCACAGCAGCCAACTTCTGCCAACTCCCACCACACAGCCTACAACCACCTATTTCTTAGGTACCAAAAGTAAGCATCTTGACTAACTTTTGGCTCAAGGCAAGAAAAATATCTCTAATATATTCCCCTATAGCCCAAAAGTCCTTTTCCAGAGGACCTGTCAGAATAAATGATGTAGGCTTGCCTCAGATGATGCAAAGTTGAGCTGCCGTATAAGACATCATCTGTGAAGTTTCCACACAACAGTATCACCTTTTTTCTGGTCACTGAATATTTCAACAACACAATAGTTGGTGAAGCCTGTAATCACATGCAAGGGGGTATCCAAAGAAAGACGGGGTACTCTCTACCATCCCCTCTTCAATCATATCCAAACATTGCCTTGGGTTACAACAATACACCAGACAGAGCAGGTGGCTCCACTTGTCAACTCCACAAGCAACAAAAGTTGGAGAACACCCTTCAGATCCAGGGAGTGAGCCCTCCCAGGCTGGGGGTTGGCAGCCATGGAAGAACGTCACCAGTTGGACAAGTGCAGTGGGCTTCCCTTACCCCACCAGCCACAGCTCCGTTTCTATTCCCTTCTATTCCTCGCATGTGTACTCTTTCTCTGATTCCTTTTCTTTTTCTCACCAACACTGTGATTTCCTTGTTTCTTAAGGTGCCTCAGTAGCCATGGTGGCCTCAACTCCTAGTCTGACAGTAGAGGGTGGAGTGTTCTGGACTGCAAGCTTGAGGGCAGTCCAAGTTTGGCGATGCCCATGTGTCAGCACTGTGTACCTTTCGTCTGTCTGCAAAGCCTCACGGTGACGCATCCACTTCCTGAGCTCAACTGAGTAGGATGACTATAACAGCTAAACACAAGATGTGGGAAGGTAGTGACTGCAACAAAGCCAGCTGTTATTTTAGGCTTCTCCAATGATCTATAGGGCTGACACACTGATCTTTTAAAGTTTATTTTTGTGTGTTTTGCCTATGAGTTTTGCCCCAATATTTCACAGCATTAACTAGTCATGTCTTACATGGGACAGCTCCTTTTCCCAGTAGCTAGGAGAGTGCCACCACTCAGCACTCACTCCCCCAGGCCACGCAAGCTTTGCTCCTTTGGGGTTCTCTGGAAATGCACCATCCTCTGTCATGCCCCTTGTGGGTTCTGCCAAGGGACCTAACTCCCTAGCACTACACTTTTGAGTCTCAGGGACTAAAACAATTCTAGTGCCCCTTGAAACAACCGTGAGAGCTGGAGTCCAACAAACACTTTACGCGTGGGAGTGTGGCTACTGGGCAGACACACCAACCTCCGAGGTGGTGCCCTTCTCTACACCTGCCTTCTAAAAGATGGCAGTGGTGCTAAAAACAAGTTTTCCTTTTTAACACTGGCTACAGCACAGACCAACACCATAGAGTTTGTGTAGCTACCTGCCATAGAATCTTACTGCGATTCATTGCTGGTGACAACACAGGAAAACTTGATTTGCATGGTCTTCCTTGTGGCTTGCATCTCAAGGCCACAGTGGCCAAGCAGCAGTGGCAATATCTTGTGATTTTTTTTTAAGATTTATTCATTTTTATTGGAAAAGCAGACCAGATTTAGGAAGAGAAGGACAGACAGAAAGATTCCCTCATCTGTTGATTCACTCCCCAAGTGGCCACAATGGCTGGAGCTGAGCTGATCTACAGCCAGGAGCCAGGAGCTTTCTCCGGGGCTTCCATGTGGGTGCAGGGTCCCAAGGGCTAGGGCCATCCTCCACTGCTTTCCCAGGCTATAAGCAGGGAGCTAGATGGTAAGTGGAGTAGCTAGGACATGAACCGGGGCCCATATGGGATCCTGGTGCTTGCAATGTGAGATTTAGCCATTGAGCCTGTGATCTTATCAGGACTTTGGTATGCTTAGGCAAAAGCACTTTCCAGAAATGGAAACAAACTTCCCCCGCACTGATCTTCTCAGAGGAGAAGTGCTATAGCAATCTCATCTAATAAATAAAGGATTCCGATTCCAGTGCTGGGCTGTCAGTCCAGCACGGGAAAGCAGCTATCAGGCTCAAGGAGTCAAAAGTATTTATGGGTCATCTGTGCACTGTTTACAGAGCTCTATCTTAGGGGTTGGGTGATAGAGAAAAGGGAAAAAAGTCATTAGTTTCTGCCTTTAGAGACAGCAAGAGACATAAGAAAGGAGAACAGTTGAAGGTCATAAGAAGGAAAGGAAGAAATAACTGCAAATAAAATCAATACATCTCAGCAATGTGTAACAAGTCGGGAGCACCAGGGAGAGGTCGGCAGTATTAGGTATCCTGGAGAAGGTAAGTTTCCAAAGACAATGAGGACATAAATTAGTATTCAAGGGAAACTGGAACATGCATGTCAGGAGGAGGTAAGTGCTCCCCCCAAGACAATGCATGACAGGAAAGTTCCAGGTCTGAGGGCCCTGTGCTATCCAAGCCTCTTACCCAGATGTGTAACTGACTCTGTCTCATGGGACTCACTCAAGTAGACTTCATACATTTGTACTAGTCAACATTCAATAAAAAACACCTTTCCAAATGGGAAGTAGTTAAGAAATCTACACTGGTAAAAACATGGACAACCAATGCCATAGTCGCTCAGTGGAGGGTACCCCCAGGGTAACTCTGGAGACATGAAAAAGTGGTGGGATTCTGAGAGATCAATAGATCTGGGATAAAATTTCAGGTGTTCTCTAAGTGTTTCTGAGTTACTTAAAACCAAAGCTTGAGTCTTCACCGCCAAAAAACTTGTGTTACCATTTAGCCAACAATTCTTTTATGAGTCAAATGACAGGACTCAGTGCAGGCACCCAGTATATAGTAGTGCTCAATGAAGCTATTATCTCTTCTATTATCCAGAGGCTCTCAACTGCAACAGTGCAGCGTTTTTATAATCTAGTCAACTGCTCACTAAACATTACTGCACACCAGGCACTGCAGTAGGAACTGAGAAGCACAGAAGAGTCCCCACTCTGCAGCTCCTGTGGTCTGGGAGGATGGTGTGACAACTTCAATATTCTCTGGGAAATCTATAGAGAGGCCAATCATGGGCTCCCCAGAACAAAAGACTATTATGTGGTCTCAGCATAAGGTCACCAGATGAAGGGCTTTCTTAGAAATCACACCCAAATTTCAAGAAGGCCCCTGATGAGTAAAACTGCAGGCACAGAAACTGAGCACTCAATCTGGCATTCCTGTCCTCCACAATGTTTCAACATGAGTTCTTTGGTTCCTGTGACTGTACTGGGTGTTGGAGGAACTCAGATGCTGGCACACCTAAGTCATTCGGCTCAAATATATGAAACACAGACTTCTGCAGAAAGGAATTTGTGATAGGTGGCTCTTGGGGAAGAGTGAGGAGTAACAAATACGTGTTATATAGGGAGGTCAATCTTAGGCAAAGAAGGCCCTTGTCAACCCAAGCTGCCTAGTAACACAAGATGCCGAGCTGGAGATGGTAAGGAGTACATTACCCACCAGGGTATGCTGACGAGGTTCTGTGTTCAGAGACTGGACCAGCACCAGATGCTTGAAGGTCTTTTAAGTACATACATACTGTGTTAAACAGCAGCACACTGGTCAGACAGGAATGAGAGACCAGTACGGTTACACAAGGCAGGCCTCTAATCTGCTAGTCTTTGTGACCTTTAAGAGGCTGTCTTATTCATGACCAATTCAACATGAAACACAGCTTTTACTTACCCAAATATAGCATTTCCCAAATCCACAACCACATCAAATATGTTAACTAAATCAAAGCAGTGCCACCTTATCTTGTCTGATTATTTCCATCCATCAATAAAAATAAGCGCAGGGAAATGCATGTAACACTAAATAATGCTGAAGTCCTCCACTTACATCTTACCTCTTCAGTCAAACACTTTTCTGGGAGGGCTCAAGGTTGTGCACACACCCTGAGCTCATGGACTTACACAACGACTGGCCCATTACCTGCCTCACTTTGCTTGGCCCTGCCCTCCAGAGCATCCAGGAAGACTCTGCTCTAGTGATCACCAGCAGGCTCAGCAGAACAGCACATTTCTTTGACTTCTACCATTGGTATGCTGCTAGCACTGACAAGGCACTCAGCAGAGGCCATGTCCTCCAACACAGACTGCGGGAAGCAGCCCAAGCACATGTGGTTTTGGCTTCTAAGGATGTCAGCACTTGGCAGGGGATAGGAGACCAGCGGGAGAAGACATGTTAGACAAGCAGAAGGCATACATTCCTAAGTGGAAGAGAACACAACTGATAAAAATCTCACTGATATCAAGTGAGAAGACTCTGAAGTGCAGGGTGAGGCCCATACTCGAGAAGAACTGCCTAAGTGGTAATCACAGCAAGACTTCATTGGCAGACTGAGTGTGTGTAACAGCTATTACTTACATAGAACATGCTAAACACAAATTAGTTTTAACTACACATTAAAGGCTTTAGAAAGGACATCTTTTTAATAAAACTTCTTGATCAATCTATTGTTAACTTGTAAGAGCAAAAAACATCCTGAAATTGTATTATTTTCCACTAAAAATACTTTATATGTTATATATACTTTTTATATGTATATGAATGTGTATGTACTTAGACACACACATAGTTCAATCATTATAGGTCCTGGGTGATGACTTTGGTTAGGAATCATACAAGTCTAAAATCTTGAGTAAGATCTGGAGGCTCAACTAGATAAGAACAGGCCAAGTTGGGAGGAGAGATTACGAAATCAAAGGGTTCAGGGGAGCTGAAGATGCAATGGAAGAGGTGTCAGGGAGATGCATCTCATGGGGCAGACCCGGGGCTGAGTCACCCTGGTCAGACATTTCTCAGTAGGCTTTGGATTTTGGAGCCAATCTTGCACACAGTATCACTATTCACATGGGGCTATAACTTGAGACAAGCAACTACTTTTCAGTTTTCTTTGTTAAAAAAAGAAGGAGCTGGCTTAATGGACCAGTAAGGCTGCATCTGATATTGAGGGATGCAATTCTACTGCCTACCCAGATTCTTAGCAGTGTCCCTTTGCTAGCCCCGAGTGGGACAGAAGAGGCCCCCTGTCAGGTGACTGGCTCTCCTCACTCTAAGCAGATGAACATGAACAAAATGAGCATGCTTCAATTATAAAGGATTTTGAAATACGGCCTTGTTGGCCTTTTATGGGCTGCATAGTAGTTTATCAAGGGCTAAGTCAGCTATTCTGGACAATCTACTTAAACACAAAGTGAAGAATCTTAAAAATAGCATGGTATGTGGACAAAGCAAGGCTACAAACCATATGAGAATATATAATATATTCATTAAGCCATTAGCAGGAAGTAAGATCAGAAACGGAGCAGCTGGGAAATGAAGTGGCATCCATATGGGATGTTGGCATGGCAGGCAGTGCTTTTATCTGCTAATGTCATGTCATCCCAGATAACAGATCTGATTGAAGTATTTTGTCAGTACCAGGATGTTGTAACTTTATAAAGTAATATACATATTTTTAGAAAACACTTTCTGGAGTTCACAGAATTTTTTTTTTTTTAAAAAAAAAAGTATTTCAAAGTAAAAAGCTGAAAGCAATACCTTGGGAAACTTTTCACACTTAATTGTTTTGTTTGAGCCAGGTATTCCCTCTCCTGTTTTCAAAGCTGCCAAGGGTGGAGAACTGCCTATAGCACTGGCTCTCAAAGTATAGTCCTCCTAGGAGCAGAGGGTACTCTTTTCTGAATTGGAAGCTCCAAGGGAAGAGGCCAGCAATCTGCTTTAACTGTGAGGATCTGAAACTGCTGACCTAGAAAGTAGGAGTACCTATATTCCCCACAAACCTAGCAAAATGTTTCCTGCATAGTCAGAGCTTAATGGAAGTTTGCTGCATTTGACTTGACAGTGAATGGTGAGGTAGGAACAGCCACTGAGGTGCCTGCAGATGATAAACTACTCCAGAGGCTCTATCTAAAACATCACTCTGGGCTTTCTAAGTGAATAAAAAACTTATTAGTAAAAGCACTATTGACCCAAAAGGGATCTTACAGTGTGTTACGTCACCATGAATCAAAAATGTGAACAAACTTACACAAGCTCTTAGACTAATATCTAACAATTAATTTTGTGGCTCTGGGAAGCAATGCACAGAGATCAGAAAACCATGCTGTGTATATCATGCAAGATTTGTACAGAAAAGATCACATTCCTGTGGCTGAGAATGGCTGAATTCCAGAACAGCCTCTAGGCGGCAACCTCTAGAGACAAGAAAAGTCTCACACAATGAGAACAAGCTGATCAATTTGTCCACTGCAGACAAAATCAAACAAATAAAACCTATTTTTATCTTGTTTTCTAGATTAAGACGGTAAACTGTTGACTATGCTCTAGGAAGACAAATATTACCTTGGCTTCACCACCTGTCTTCTAATTGGTACCCTAAAAGATTTCACAGGAAAAAGGTGTTACTTCAGTATTATCGATTTAAAGGTTATCTAGCCATAGTGAGGCAGAAGAGAATACATCTTCAAAATTCACCTCCTCATTGAAAGCCCATGGACTGTCTTGGCAATTAACAATTCCCATCACCTATTGCTGTTCCCTATGTGAGAAGGCTCAGAACTAGCCTTACAAATTGCTCTTTTGAAGATCAAAGGGAAGCTGAATGTGTCTGTGTGTGCTCTCGATGAGACTGTAATTTAATGGAATTTTTAGAGCAGGCTTTGCTGGCAGTGTTTGGATGACTGCCCCAGGGCGGAGGATTCAGGGGAGGTTGCCCACTCTTCCCTTTGGAGCATCTTCTCTGCCTTTAATTGGCACCTCATTAGAAATTAATGAAAATGACATCCTCTGTTCTTCCTGCTCTAGGCATCGAATGCTACAAAAAGGCCCATCACAATTCATAACACATTCAATTTATATAGCAATGGCTCTTAAGCATTATTTATGAGATGTGAATTTCTTGTCAGCATGGAAGGGGAATGGAAGAAAAGATTGTGGGGGAAAATATATATATATATATTCAATGAGAAAGCATTGTATTTTAGTTTAAAATACCTTCATAGGTCATCATTTTCGGCAGTAAATTATTGAGTTTCCCCCTAAAACCTTTCAGGACAGTGAAACACCTTCACCAACACCTCACACATATTCAAGGAATTATCCATCCAACCACCCTTTCCTAGAGAAATCCAAGCAGACAGACAGGAGGAACACGTGAGCTACTTCTCAGAAAATCCCAAAGGTATAGTAATATGCCCACTGCTGTCCTTCATCATTTAAAGTATGGCAGTGGGCCGTCAATTTTCTGGGCATGTAAGTGTAATGTTCTTGGTAGGCCAAACTGAACTCCCAGCTCTCTTTAGTAAGGCTGTATCTGAAAGTACAACGGAAGGCTCAGGACTTTCTACCCCAACAGAAAAGTCAAATTTTCCCACAAGGAGAATGGAATAGGGCACCAGGGCCAGCACTATGGCATAGTGGGTTAAGCTGCACCAGGCATCACATGGGTGCCATTTCTGACCCAAATCACTCCTATTGCACTTTGGAAAGCCGTGGAAGATGGTCCAAGTGCTTGGGCCTAAGCCTACACGTGAGGCCAGATGAAGCTCCTAGCTGTGGCCCAACCCATGCCTGGCTATTGTAACTAACTATCTGGGGAGTGAACCAGTATTGGAAGATCTCTCCTTTCTACTACTCCACCTTTCAAAAAACAAAACAAAACAAAACAAAACACAAACAAACAAATCTTAAGAGCTTGGTGGAGAATAAAAACACATGAAAGGGAGACACCTTAAATCATTCAAAACCTGTGCAGTCCCAAATGGTATCCAGAAATGAGCCTGCTGCCCAAGAGGATGAAGAGCATGGCAGAACAGCCTGCACGTCTAGTCAAGCCTGGTCAGGCCAGCTTCACTGGGATACACAGGAAGTCGTCTAACACAGATTTCCACATTTCTTTAGCTGAAGGGCACACTGGGAGACGTGCCTATCTCACCTGTGGATTTCAGCACTAAACTATGAATTCTCACTGCCTACCTGGCAGAGAGAGGAAGTACTAGCCACTGTCACAGCTGGACAGCACACCTGATGGACCAATTGCAGGATCTGCTCAGGCATTCCTGGGTAATACCCAGAACTCAGTGCTTTTCAAGAAGGAAGCAAAAACATGGAATAGGGAAATTCCACAGAAGCACCCAAAGGACTGTGTTAGAAAACCCAGAGGCAAATAACCAGGTAGGCTCCTTAACACTGGTAACAGACCAAACTCCTGAAACTCTCCAGTAGTTCACATGAACTTGAATTTGCAAACATCAAACAGATCCTTCCTTTCATACGAAGGAAGTTGGCTAGGCACCAGAATCCAGCTTGGCAAACACAGTATGCTTGCCCTGACTCATTAAGGATTTAAAATTACCTTGCAGCATTCATCAACAGCAAAATCTGGGCTCACATAAACCATTCCATAAGAACCCCAATTTCTCAAGCACTAACCCCACAGCTGGCAGGGAAGTACTCAGAAGGCTGAAGGATTCGGTCTTCTCCTAAGAATCATCTCCCAAGTTGTGCCAGTCTGTTCTGGATCCTGCCCCAGCAGCCCACGTGGGGAGATGCTTACCACAGCGACAGGATCCCAACTCCTGCTGCACCAGCTCCAGTTTGGTTTGGCACTGGAAGCACCGACGTCGACTCTTCTGTTTAGACCGGCTGGTTTCCTCAGACCGTTCGGTGTTCTCCAGTAGTCGTGGTCGTTTGACTGGTGAAGCCTCATTCTCAGATTGTGAATCTGACCAGAACAACACATTTGGAAATCAGGATTAGTGCCTGGCCTGAAAAGCAGTACTGACTTCATTCTTCTGGCCAAGCTAATGTCCTTATCCAGAAAGGAATTGGAATGGTAAGACACTTGGTTTATACTATACAAATTGAGACAAGTATGCACAATTTGGGGCTGACTTCTGAGAGGGGAAGGCCTGAGTTAGAAAGAAGGGTGGAACAGCTCAACACAAACCAGATTCTTTAAAAACAAAATAAGCTCCTTGTTTGTACCTCTTCACTGGGCCCTAGATATATAGTGGCATTTAACTCTTGTTGGTTATTTGCTTGTCCTCAAGTAGACAACCATTCTTTAAATAACAGGTTATATCTCACTAATCTTTAAACCATTATGATTAGCAGAATTCCACATGCAAAGGCATTATTTGACTCATTGTAACATTTTTGTTTTTAAGATTTACTTTATTTAGGTGAAAGCCAAAGTTACAGACAGAAGCAAAGATATATAGAGAGATCTTCCATCTACTGGTTCACTCTTCAAATGGCAGCGACAGCCTTGGGCTGGGTCATGCTGAAACCAGGAGCCCAGAGCTCCTGTGAGGCCTCCCACATGGGTACAGGAGCCCAAATACTTGGTCTATCTTCTGTTGCTTTCCCAGGTACATTAACCAGGAGATGGAGGATCAAAAGTGGAGCAGCAGGAATTTGAACCACTGCTCATATGGCAGTGGCTTAACCCATTATGCCACAATGTCGGCCCCATCTCTGTGACCTTTTTAGAAAGAAGTATTTATTTATTTATTTGAAAAGCAAGATTACACAGAAGGGGAAGAAAGAGAAAATCAAAATTTCACCCACTGGTTCAGTTGGACCAAAAACCAGTAGAGAGAGTTGGCATAGTAGGAGCCAGAAAGTGTCAACAGGACATCAGGACCCAAGTACTTGAACCTTCAGCTACTGCCTTTTCAAGTGTGTTTGGCAAGAAGTTGGATTGGAAGTAGAGTAGCTAGGACTCAAGCCAGACACTGATATGAGATGTAGGCTTAACCTATTGTACCACAACAATCACTCCCTCTATAATCTCCTAACATAAAACTCAGCTCTAAAATTGAAAATTAACTCAGCTTTATTAAGAGTGAAGCAGCACCTTTGCTTGTTCTTAAGTAGTCTGTCTTAAGGCACTGCAAACCCAGGAGTGTACCAAACTGGCAGGTGGGAGATGTCAAGTGTGACTGCCTGCATCTTATAAACCTCAAAAAAGGCAGTAACGTCCACATTACAAGTGGGTTGTACATAACTCTCACTTTCAGAAACACAGTAATACACTGGGCACTGCCTTCTTGGAAGAGCTGCCACCACACAATGAGAATACATCTCCAAGACAGCGCCAAACTGGCTTGTGCTTTAAAAAAAAAAAAAAAAATCAAGCAAAACAAAAAGCTTACGGAAGTTTCCTAGATGGTCCTACAGATCCCACTACTCTTACCGTTCCACTACTCTGCTCTATCCCGTCATTACCATCTCATCCAGTAACTCTCTTCCTGTTGACTCCTATGCCTTTATACTCCATTTTCCTCATAGGAATCAAGTGACTGTTAAAAAGTCAAGCTAGAATCATTTTCCTGCTCAAAATCTTCTAACAGATCAGTATCCCTTTTCAGAGGAAAAAAATCCAAATACAGATAATGACTCTCAAAAGCCATATACGTTTACCACCTGCCTTCAGCTATCACCCCACATCTCTAGCTCCTGTCTCCCTTTGCTACATTTCTACAAGCCTCCTTGTCTCCTACCTCCTAGTCTGGGCAGCTTCTGTTTCCTGTCTTGAACGCTCCTTACCTAGTTCTACAAGAAATTTCATTTCTTTTAAGAACTCTCTTGGTGTCACACTTTTCAATGAAGCTTTCTTCTTGCATCTCCATGTCTAGATCATACTTCCCTTTCCAAACACCCCCTCCCGTTTCCTTAGACCCTCCCTTATCTTCAGACATTATCCAAGAGAATGTAAACTTCAGGAGGACAGGAAATGTCACCTGTTTTACTCATTGAATGCATTATACTCCAGGCAGTTACGACTTTTCATTTGCATTGGTTCTAGTGAGAAGTGCAGTCCAGTGAAGTCCACTTTCCCCTGCCTGCTTCTGAGTAAGGGAGTTTATTTCACTGCGGCCCTTCACTGGCCCAGGCAGTGACAGTGGTAGCAGCCTTCCAGTCCCACCAGACCGTGCACTGGCGTAGGTAGGCCCTACGCCATTCTTCACAATCACAAACTTCATTTTTCATCTCATTTAACTTCCAATCCTACATGATGCTTCCCCCAATTCACACCAACCTTTGATGAGAATAACTGATGAAAACAACTGAAAGTGAGTTCAGTCTATTTCCAAGCACTGCTGTTCAGATGCAGCCAATGCGGACATGGAGGGAGTCCCAGACAAGCCAGCCCCCCACCCCTTCCCACAGAGCAACAATCTAAATGTAAATCATTACAAAGCAGCCAGCCAAAAGAAATTCACCTTGTAGGAGGCACAATGTTCTGGGGGGGGGGGGGGGCTTTTTTCACAAACCAGCAATTACACTATTTGTATTAATAACTCTGCTTAGACCTTTTGTTGTTGTTTTATAAAAAAAGAAAATTCTAGGGCCCAGTGTGATGGCCTAGCGGCTAAAGTCTTCTCCTAAAAAGTACCAAGATCCCATAGGGACACCAGTTCTAGTCCTGGCAGTTCCACTTCCCATCCAGCACTCTGCTTGTGGCCTGGGAAAGCAGTTGAAAACTGCCCAAAGCCTTGGGACCCTGCACCCATGTGAGATACCTGGAGGAGATTCCTGGATCCTGGCTCCAGATCAGCACAGTACCAGTCGTTGTGGTCACTTGGGAAGTGAATCATTGGACAAAAGATCTTCCTCTCTGTCTCTCCTCCTCTCTGTATATCTGACTTTGCAATAAAAATAAATACATCTTTAAAAAAAAGCAAACTTTTTTTAAAGATTTATTTTTATTATTTTTTTCTATTGGAAAGGCAGATATACAGAGAGGAGGAGAGACAGAGAGGAAGATCTTCCGTCCGATGATTCACTCCCCAAGTGAGCACAACGGCAGATGCTATGCCGATCCGAAGCCAGGAGCCTCTTCTGGGTCTCCCACACGGGTGCAGGGTCCCAAGGCTTTGGGCCGTCCTCGACTGCTTTCCCGGGCCACAGGCAGGGGAGCTGGAAGGGAAGCGGAGCTGCCAGGATAGAACCGGCACCCATATGGGATCCCGGGCGTACAAGGCGAGGACCTTAACCACTGTGCCACCGCGCCGGGCCCAAAAACAGAAAAATTTAAATGTAAAAATAATGGTTGTTCTGAGACAAGTTCCTAAAATTGAAGCTCCTATATTAGAAATTATTTCCCTGATCAGGTCTTGGTGGTGGTAGGAGGGTAACAACAGAAGCCTTTTCATCATTATTAATTAAAATCAGGAGGGACTTAGCATGGTGCTGGCACACCCCTCACATGAAAGGGGACCTCTGGGATTCTGGAGTCTATTCTGTCCACACCTCTGATAAAACTGGGTATATGTCTAGAAATGCAAGTTCATGTCAAATAAATGTGCTGCAAATTGTCAAATGTCTGTTTACCCACCAAACACTCACCTCCAAACCTTTGCTACAAGAAAAAGACAATTTAATGTAATTGTAATAAAGCTAAAAACAAGCAAACCAACAAGGGCCAAGAGGAAAGGAAAAGAAAAAGAAAAAAAGAAAAGGAGAGAGAGAGAGAGAGAGAGGGAGGGAGGGAGGGAGGGAGGGAGGGAGGGAGAGAGAGAGAGAGAGAGAGAGAGAGAGAGAGAGAGAGAGAGAGAGAGAGAGAAAGAAAGAAAGAAAGAAAGAAAGAAAGAAAGAAAGAAAGAAAGAAAGAAAGAAAGAAAGAAAGAAAGAAAGAAAGAAAGAAAGAAAGAAAGAAAGAAAGAAAGAAAGAGGAAGGGAGGGAGGAAGGGAGGGAGGGAGAGAAAGAAATCCCAAGTGCAGTAGTGTTATTCAAAGCTAACTATTTTCAAACAAAGAGTGATATGTGAAGAAAATACTTCTTAATAAATGATTCCTGTGACTGGAAAACAAATTCACACTTAAATAAACATAATCATCACTGCTTATTACTACTAAGTCATTTAATGTACTCCCCCAAAGTTAGGTGTGCCCAGTCTGACTCCCCAACTTATCCATCAATGAGATTTCAATAATGCCACCAAAATAGGGCTGTGCCATGGTCCTGGGCTGATGTTTTCCTGTAACCATTGCACATCAGAAACTATTGAGTCCTCCGTCCTGGCAGGCAGCAGGCATGGGGTATCCCTGTAACACTGGGTCCTAAGGGAGGATTCTAATGCTGTCAACTTCGGGCTATCCTGGAAGTATACTGGAGCCCGGTGGGTTTTCAGAAAGGCATTAGCGTCCTGACATCTACAATTCTACCACCAAGAGCATCCATGTACAGCAGTTTTAGATTACTTTAAAGCAAGAAAAAAAACGCTTAGAGCTGTTGTTTTTTAGAATCAATGAACTATTTTCAAACATTAGAACACAACCCTAAGCTCTCAAATATGCCCACTTTCCCTTCTCAGCTGGTTCTACAGAGATGGAAAGTAATCCTTGAGCTCTCTAATGCTCCCTACCACGGGAGGAAAGTGGTTTCTCCAGCTGTTCACCACCATCCTCATACTATCATCTGGAAAGCCACAATGGTAACTTCTGGCAAGCAAATCATTCTTGGGCCACCTTCTCACAAGTCAACTTAGCATCTTAATTAGAAGCCAACAAAACAAGTAGTAGTCTAGTCTATAATATCATCAGCATGTCTACCTAAGAAATTCACATCTCCTTTGCTAATTACTTAATGAAACCTTGTGCCACAGGATGAGTTGCCTAAATAAGAAAAACAGATGTACAGTGCAAGGATTTTAATTACACAATAACAAACTAAATAATTCAACTACTCAATATTATATTTTATATCAACTAACAAAAAATACTATTGAAAAGAATGGATCCAAACCTGATTAACATTACAGGAACCATTTACTGTTCATTCGTGACTGAATTAATCTTTTGATCATTTACATTTTGCTCACAAATAACATTCCTATTTCCTTGCAGCATTTTTATCTCCTGAACAACGATGAAATTATCTGCTTGCCTACTCTGAACTCAGGTGGGAAGAGTTAAATGTGGAGGGAAAGGTGAGCAGAAACCTCTTAGAGCAGCTTCAGCTGTCAGAAGGAAGGAGTCCTTGCAAGCGGCACACTCATTAGCAGCAGGAGGAGCGGCAGCGGCAAGCTGGAAACTGCTCCCACCCCAGGAGTTAAGAGGGACTTCTAATTAAGCTCCCTCATAAACGGCCAACAATGCAGATTTTTTTTTCCCAGTATGCTTTTTCTTGAGAAAATAATCTAGTCGGGATACACTCATGCAGAGCTAGCTAACTCTCCTACAAGTTCTTGGTGCTTAGCAGATTTCATCTTTTTCTACCAGGTATGTAAAAGGAAGAGAAATGGACTACATCAGATCTTGCAGTCAAAGTAATGTCTGATCAAGAATAATTATATGATGAAATAACAGAGGAAAATCTAATAAGTATTTTAACCTATTTGTTTCTTTTGCTTTAAAAGTAACTATCACTTAATTTATGACAGAAGAATAAGTACAATAATTCTAAAACCATAGGCTCTTTTAAATAATTATTTTTTCTTTTGTACCCAGCTGAAGAAAGCTACATTACATGGTTCAATTTGAGACACAGTTTAACTGGAAAGCTTGACTGGAGACAACAGAGCTGCTGCTTTTAAAATTCTGTTTTGTCTCTGACAGAAATTCGCATTTGTTCCTTACTGTCACTGTTCTTGTCTTTATTACTCGTGTTCTCACCCCAAAATTTCCAAATAAATTGTGTCAGGCCTGTCAGAACTGAAACCCAATCTCTCTTAACCTGCTGTCATTGAGCAGCTGGCAGCCCACATGCACCTTGGGCCGCTACTCATGGCTGGGGCCCTGTGGCATCCCGAGCAGGCTCATGGCCCACTATACAAGCTGCATTCCAACACAGCGAACAGAGCTGCCGGTGAGGCCAAGTGGCAACAAAGACAAGAAATTCATTCCACTCTTTTCACCCCACCCCACCCTCCACTTCCACGGCAGGAAGATGAATCTAACTCAGGCTCTGTGACAGCCTTTGAGGGATTCAATCAGTTTTTTTAAGAACCTATCACAGTCCCTTGACAGGTTGACATTTATGATCTCAACAGCCTGAACAAACATCAGTAAGAGCAATAATTAATGAACCCTCACACATCACTGCTGTCTCTCCCTTGACCATTTAAAAGGAGCTTAAGCTGCGAAAACCTCTGTCCACAAAAAATATTACATCCACTGAAAAAACAGGTAAGTAGTAAACAAAACAAAACAAAACACTCTGCTTTATAGGTACTTCCTCTGTGTCTTCCCACAAGTTTGGCTTTCAGAGTGTAGGCAGGAATCGTATTCATCCTCTCCTTACATTCCACAATATGCCACAAGAGACTTCAAGACAGAAGATGCCCTCACTACTCAATAACCATTGTTCAAGTGAGATGCTCTCTTCCTTTCTTATATTCCTAATGGGCTCATAGCATGCCTGTTAAAAGCCACGAATTTGGACAGAGGTATAGTACTTCAAGAGGCTAATTATCAAAACTTCATGGCTAACACTGGCATCTTCATTTGAGACGGAGATGATCCTGCTTGAAATAGCACTTAGGGCACCACATTTTAGGATCACACTCACTTTAGAAGTCAGCTGCTCACAAACCCAGATTGAATAACCCCTCTTCTTCCAAGCCAACCCTTGTGCTCTCTGCTTTATACACTGAAGGTCATGCTCTATCACAACCTCAGGACTGAAAGCGAACCTCTGAATCTTCCTTAATGCCAGAACACAAGCCTAGGAGATAAGGGCTGGCTGGTCACTGTGGAGGACGACTGTTAGGAGAGGCCCTGGAGCTCCTGGAGTCGTGGGGGTGTTATTATCTAACTAACTGATTCTGGCCCTCACAACAATGCAGAAAGTCACTTCTGCATAGGCTTTTTTGATTGAAACACAGCTTGAAGAGCAACAGAACATAGCCAAGCCATAAGTCATGGTAATTCAGGCCCTTCAGGAGTCAGGCACTCACACATGCCCCATTGGCATGCCCTAAAAAACGGGACTGGATTCCTCTCTTCCTTATAGCCCACCTTACCAGCAAATTCCCTGGCACACAGTAATCTGGAAGCTTATTCTAGTGGAACAACTTGACAACAGAATTAAGGAATTACAAAATCATCCAAAGATCACAAAAAAATTATGATGCCAAATACAGGTATTGAGAGAGAGCATCTTTGTTCCCAGACTTAGAATAAAACATTCAGTCTTTAGCATTCTGTTCTTAGAAATTTCAAAGTATAAAGGATATGATAAAAAATGTATATTCTCCATACAAATCCAATAATTGTTAAATTTTCAACATTCTTTTAGTTGTTTCCTCTATATTTATAAACCCCATTAGAAAATAAGTTGCAAACATTAAACTACTTCACCATGAAACATATACAAATCTAATAAAGATATTTCTAAATACCTTATTATTAGCCAAAATGTATCTAAGAAAATTATTTCCCAATATGACTTAATATTCCTACACTATAATTATTCTCACTGTTCTCAAGCACATGTTTAGCTTCTCATTCATTCAATCAAGCAAACTTTTCCAACAATCTTGGTGAAATGTTCTGTGAACTGAGCAATTCCCTAGATTCTTTCCCTCCTCCTCTCCTTCTTTCACTCACTGTTGTCTTCCTTTCTTTCTCTAGGTCTTTCAGTCACATTATTTAGTTTTAAGGAAGAAAACTTTTAATTGCATTCCTTTTCTGTTACTTATGGAGAACCAGAAATGTGAAGTTTCAGGGAACATCTCGCAAGCTGACACAAGTAAGGAGGGATAGTCCTTATCGTGTGACCAGCACAGTTGTTTTGGCACCTAGGCACACTGCACAGGGTATGTGCCACCTGTGCCTTGGCAAGGAAGGGACATTTAGGCAAATGAGATGAGTTGGCTGCTTTTCTTCCCCTAAATCATCCTGTGTTACTTATTTATTTTCATTTATTTGTAAGGCAGAGACACAGACATGGAAAATCTTCCATCTACTGGTTTACTCCTCAAATGCCAGCAAATCCAGTAGCCTGAAACTCAACCTGGGTCTCCCACACAGGAAACGGGAACCTAACTACTAAATTCATCACCTGCTACCACCCAGGGTCTGCCGCTAGCACTTTGATCCATCGTTTCTTTTTATTTGATGGTGTCCTCTGACTGAAGATCCTTGAGCCCCTTGCAGTGGACTGCCACACCATTTCTGACTGTTCTCCCTCTCCTGACTCTAACCAGCTGTTAGCAATCACACTAACACTCTTCATGGGTGAACCATTCCAAATCTTTGAATGAATTAAAAAATTAAGTAAAATCCCAGGATGACCTGCAAAAACAATCTTATTGTATACTACAAAATTCCCAGTTTACTGGATCTGCTTGAGGTGCAGAGCTCTCCAGATTAGTTACTCTGTTCATAGCTGAGACAACAGTCCACATTTCATCATTTCTTAAGTGCCTGCTATGTGTTGTCCATTGGGCCTCTGAAATAGCTTAATATGGGTCCCATCAGCAGAAATCAAAGCTCTTCCTTCTCAATCACCGTATCAGCCACCTACAGCCCTCCCAACATAAATTTCACAGACAAGACAAAGATGAGAGTAGGTAGCCCACAGACTCAAAAACTCTGACTAGGTTCATCTGAGAACCAGCAGTCATCACCCCAGATGATCACGTGTCATTCCTACTGTAGTGTTCTTTGGAGGGCTTCCCCAGGAGCTAGAGTCCATGCAGGGGTGCCTGGTTAGCAGAATTAGATCAGCAACACAGCAGTCATCCTGTGACGCTAGTACTTGGCCTAGCACCACCTCCTAGCTTTCACTTCTTTGTAAGCAAGATCTATCTTGTTTGCCCAACAAAACCATATTGCTTTTTTCCCATAGATTTTTCAATTCTCATTCAAACTGACAAATAACTCTCAATAAATAATCTTTCCTTTTTATAACCTGCTTGGGTATTTTAAGAGTTCAACAACATTACAATGCATCGACTTTTAAAAATCATATCTACAGCTTCAGTGGAATACTGAGTAAGATAACACACACCATGAGGGTACAATAAATCAGAAAAGCAAGCAAGATTACAAAACCCAAGAGAAAGACCTGATTCTCAAAGGTCACATGCCCACATCTAGTTTCTATTCATGGAACTGCAAATCAGTCTACGACCATGAGGATTCAAAGACTTAGAGTGATCAAGCAAGTCTTTAGCTTCTACCATCTTACCAGCAAGACAGTATCACAGTTAATTTTCGACTAAGAAGTAAGAAATTTGAAAGGTTTATAAAGTGTCTACCCAGGGGATATTTTCCTAAAAAATGTATGTTACAGGGTCCAATGCTGTGGCACAGCATGTAAAGCTATCACCTGAAATGCCAGCACACAGTATGGACACCACTTCAAGACCTGGTTACTCCAATTCTGATCCAGCTCCCTGCTAATGGCCTGGAGAAGGCAGAGGAAGACGGCCTAAGTGTTTAGGCTCCTGCTGCCCATGTACGAGACCTGGATTAAGCTCCTGGCTCCAGCCAGGCCCAGCCTTAAGTCAGTGTGACCACTTGGTAAATGACCAAGCAAATAGAGGATCTCTCTCTCCCTCTCCTTTCATTATTTAATTTTATTTGTTTAAAATGAATAAATTTATTTATTATAAAGACACACACCCCCCCTTTTTGGATTGGAAAACCAGATATACAGAGAGGAGGAGAGACAGAGAGGAAGATCTTCCATCCGCTGATTCACTATCCAAATGACCACAACAGCTGAAGCTTCTTCTGGGTCTCCCACACAGGTGCAGTGTCCCAAGGGTTTAGGCCTTCCTCAACTGCCTTCCCAGGCCACAAGCAGGGAGGTGGATAAGAAGCAGGGCAGCCAGGATTAGAACCGGCACCCATATTAGAACTTGGCACGTGCAAGGTGAGGATTTTAGCCACTAGGCTGTCACACTGGGTCCATAATCATCTTTTAATATCATTTCCATGAATTTTTTTAGTTCCCACATATATTCAGATTTATTCTAATGTAAGATGGGCAGATGTTCTCACCTACTTTTTTGGAATATTTATTTAGGGGTTACACGCCCTAAACATATGGAGTAAGTCTAAGAGAGGACTACCCATTCTGTAATGGCCTGAAGCCTATAGGGTTTTCACTTTGCACATCTGAGTAGTTCCTGTCACCATGGCCACTTTGTCCTACTACTGATTAAAATTTGGAAAGGCTTGTAGAAAGGGAAAAGTCAGAAGTCATCACACAACATTGTGCCTAACATTTCGATTTTCAAAGCAAAGATTACACGTCCAGGGTTAACTTAATCAGATATATCAGGAAACACCAAATACAGAAATGAGGTGGAAAAATGGGTAAAGATGATTGCAACATTAATCCAAGTTGTTTTTAAAATTTGTTGTTAAAAGCATACAAAAATCAAATATTCCCTTGAAAATCACCTAACCCCTAATCAAGTTTAAGTATTCTTCCTGTAGGTACTGTCAATCTTAAAACTGTTTTGTTGCAATGAGTTTCTAGAATAGGGGCAGAATCTGCTATGTTTAATAATCCATTAGTAGTCAACAATGAAATAATTTTTTAAAAAGGTAGAAAACAGAAGATGAGGAGAAAAAGGAGAAGAAACAGAAAGCCAGGGAGGAAGGAGGAGAAAGATTTCTGTAACAGGACAGGTTCCTAATCACGGTAATCTGCACTGAGATACTAGCAACCTCAAGGATGTGTTTCAGGTTTAATGTAAGGAAAAATGTTTATGCATTTACATTTTGTTGCTTAAAAAAGTCAGCTTGCATACATACCTGAGTAGATGCTAAAATTAACGAGCTGATTTGTTTTTAAATTATTTTTGTTTCTCATTTAGCATCCACTTAATTCAGCTCCCCCTCTTACCTCTCAGTTCCTTCCACTAAAAATCTAATCTTCAGGGCCCGGTGCTGTGGCGCAGTGGTTAAGGTCCTCGCCTTGCACTCC
Organism: Ochotona curzoniae; assembly: GCF_017591425.1. Taxonomy (NCBI): domain Eukaryota; kingdom Metazoa; phylum Chordata; class Mammalia; order Lagomorpha; family Ochotonidae; genus Ochotona; species Ochotona curzoniae. The sequence continues at coordinate 3,963,054 of NW_024466004.1, read as the reverse complement.
CAGGATCCCATATGGGCGCCGGTTCTAATCCCGGCAGCCCCGCTTCCCTTCCAGCTCCCTGCCTGTGGCCTGGGAAAGCAGTCGAGGATGGCCCAAGGCTTTGGGACCCTGCACCCTGTGTGGGAGACCCGGAAAAGCTTTGGGACCCTGCACCTGCGTGGGAGACCCGGAAGAGGCTCCTGGCTTCGGATCGGCATAGCATCTGCCATTGTGCTCACTTGGGGAGTGAATCGTCGGATGGAAGATCTTCCTCTCTGTCTCTCCTCTCTGTATAGCTGCCTTTCCAATAAAAAAAAAATAATAAAAATAAATCTTAAAAAAAAAATCTAATCTTCAGACTCCTTACTTTGGGGGCAAATCCTTACGGTGATAAATAAAATAACTTCCATGCCGTATTTTAATTCCTTCTGATGTGAGGTTAAATTAATCTAGATTTCTTCCATCATATGATGACAAAGAGTGCCCACAGAAAGTCTTACACAATTTTTTCTTCCTGAATGAATTCAGTAGGTGAAGCTTAGTGAGGGTTACATCAGTGTTGATGAAAACACTACCACATATGTAGAGTTTAGGAGGGTTAAAGAAAACTGCCTTTAAAAAATGGTTTATGAGCCAGACCAGTGTTGCAGAGTAGTAGGCAAAGACGCTACCTGCAACCCCAGCATCCCATGTGGGCCTTGTTTGAGTCTCAGTTGTTCCATTTCTGATCCAGCTCCCTGCCAATGGTCTGGGAAAGCAGTGGAGGACAGCTCAAGTCCCTGGACCCCTGTGCCATGACAGAGGCATGGAAGAAACTTCTGGTTCCTGGCTTCAGCTTAGCCCAGCCCTGATTACTGTGGCCATTTGGTGCAACAAACCAGTAGATGAAAGATCTCTCTTGGTTGAAATCTTTCAATACATACATACCTAAATATTTTGAAAAATTTAAAAAGAGGACTCCATTTGTAAAATGAGCTGTTGGAAAAATCAAAGGCAAGCAATTTTGCATTAAAATTTTTTTGCATTAAAATTTTTGGTTGAGAAAATTATCTTCAGTTCATTTGAAACATATAAGAAACAAATACTTAACATATCAAGCTCAATTCTACTCAGTTTTCTTCAATGATTTATTAATTTTATAAAGTTCCTAATTTGGAAGACTAGAGTTATGTTGAAGCAGGTTAAAGCACCGCTTATGATACTGGTGGCAGTTCAGGTCCAGCCTGATCCACTTAAGATTCCAGCTTCCCAGTAAGGCACATGGAAAACAGTGGGAAATGGTTCAGGTACTTGGATCCTGTCACACAAGGGAGACTAAGATGAAGTTCTTAGCCGCGGCCTGGCCCAGCCTCAGCCATTGCAACCATTTGAAGAGTCAACCAGTGGATGAAAAATGTCTCTCTCCTTCTCAAACTCTGCCTTTCAAGTGAACAGATAAATCTTTAAAAATTATTTAAGGTTTTCACTATAAAAAAAAAGTATAAAGTCTATTACTTGCTTAGGTGTTCAGGGATGTGCATATAATAAAAAACACAGTAACATGTGCACAGATAAAGCCAGAGTTTAACACTGTAGAATTTTATGAATGGTATGTGACATTCTTCGAATTTTTTTGGTAGGAAATCAAATTTAAGTAAGTAAATAAAACAAAATCAGAGTAGTCACATACTTGGAATAATTGAATGCAGGCTGAATGCTTTCCAAGAAATATTGGCAGTGCATATGTGTGATGGGTAAGGCATGAAAAGGTGGCTGTAGCAGGTAGTTAACAGTAGGGCCAAAACCCCGTAGTGAGTGAACTCAGCGCTCGCTTGTATGTACGCTTTAACATCTAGCCACATTAAAAAAGTCATTCTCTTCCTCCAACCCCAACAAGGACCTATTCTTAATTGTACCAATTACTGTAAGTGCTGTTTCAGGAAGGATGATGACCAAGACCTTTACAAATGGGATTTCAACCTTCTATGAATAGATTTGTCAGCAAGACACCAAAGACCAAGTAGAGCTGAACTGCATCAGTCATGGAAACTGTCAGCTAATGTCAAACTAGAAAACCAATGCAGCAGCTAATACCTCCCATTCAAAATCATACAAGTTCCCTTTTTACATCCCAACTTTTTTTTTAAGATTTTATTTTTTTTATAATTGGAAAGGCGGATATACAGAGAGGAGAGATAGAAAGATCTTCCATCCAATGATTGACTCCACAAGCGGCCGCAAAGGCCAGAGCTGAGCCAATCCAAAGTCAGGAGCCAGGAAATTCCTCTGGGTCTCCCACACGGGTGCAGGGTCCCAAGGCTTTGGGCCGTTCCCGACTGCATTCCCAGGTCACAGCAGGGAACTGGATGGGAAGTGGGGCTGCCAGGATTAGAACCAGAGTCCATATGGGATCCTGGTGTGTTCAAAGGACTTTAGCTGGTAGGCCACAGCGCCGGGCTCCATCCTAACTTTGTTTTACAAGCTATTGTAAGTATATTCAGACACATCACTCAAGTTGTAATGTAGTAATACTATCTTTGGAGCTGATCAACTTTATCTAATGGGATATAAAAAGTAGCATCTTGTGTATCTGTTGTAAATATGTACCCTGGCCTATATTCAAGATAAAATCTTAAAGGATTTCTATTATATTCTATTTACCCCTTGCAAAAGTAACAGAAAAATGAAACACAATCTGAGTTAAATGCCCTATTTTCTTGCTTATGTTTGTATACATTTTTAATAAGTTTTGAAAGAGCAGATGGATGTGGGAAATGCAGAGTAGGTAACTAATTCCCTTGCCCTTTGAGCTAATAGAGATGTGGTTTATTTAACATTCTGAGTTGTAGTTCTGCTTTGGGAATGGCTTTCTGAAACTGTGGGTGGATACTGGTAATGAAACAGAGAATTCACAACAGCGAGGAACATAAGGCCAAATCAGCATTTATTGCAGTGTGTATGTGCATATATGCACCAAAAATAATTACACATCCATACTGGGAGGCTGGTTAACCAAACTCACTGGCATCTGGCTGTTTAGATAACTAATCACAATATGAGATTCCTCATGACAAAAATGCCTCTTAGGTTAAACTGCCTGATTTTTAATCATAAACAAATGAATTTTTTGGCTAACATATTCCTTCATGATGTTGGTTTGGAGATAGCAACTAGTCTTTTTAACCAAAATTTCAACTATAAGAAAACTACTAATCCTCTGTGGCCCCTAAACATTAAGGCGGCCAAGAAAGGAGAGTCATACTCAATTTTAAGGCTATTTTTTACCCTTTTCTAATTACAAAAGCTTGGAAAACAGCTCAGGAAACATACTTTTTTTTTTTTTTTTTTTTTTTTTTAAGAAGGCAAGGTTGTAAAATCTCTAGCATTAATTTTGGAGCTCATGCAGTGGTGTAGCAAACTAAGCCTTCACCTGCAGGGCCAACATCCCATATGGGGGCAAGGTGAGTCCTAGCTACTTCTGATCTGCAAAGTAAGCCTTGGGCAGTAGTGGAAGATGGCCCAAGTACTCGGACCCTGCACCCATGTGGGAGATCTGGAAGCAGCTCTGCCTACTGGCTCTAGATCAATCCAGCTCTGGCGGTTACAGCGACTTTGGAGTTGATCAGCAGATCAAAGATTTCTCTCCCTCTCTTTCCCTTCTTCTTTTTCTGACTCTGCCTTTCAAATGAAAATAAATCTTTTTTCCCCCCAAATTCTTTTTTTATTTTGACAATCTTTACATAGTTAGTTTGGGTAAAAAGGTTCAAGGGCTACAGGAAAGTGGGTAAGACTATCACTTCCATATTGTCTCCTTCATGTATCTGAGGTAGAGGGGGATATTGAGGAGAAGCCCCACCCGGTTTCCCACCCACCCCAAGTCCCGTATGTGGTGCAAGCTCCGAGATATTCACTCAGATGGTTTCAATCGTTCACCAGTTATGAATCGCTGCCAATCTCACCCCTCCAAACCCGATGAGGTCGTTAAAAAATCCACTGATTGACACTGTCCAGCATAACATCTCTATTTGCCCGGTATTTTGTTGCCAACCTATAGCTGAGGTGGCTGATTAACTTGTTCCATCTTCTGTCCCTTCATGGTTTGGGTTCTGAGTCTGGCATTTTAATTGGGGAGATCTCCAAAGAAACTTTGTCTGAGGTGTTCCCAGGCCAGATACTTGTATGCACCAGCAAGCACAGGGCCCAGCACAGTGGTGGTTGCAATTGCTGGGTTGGTTCTGTTTCCAGCCCTGTCTTCCACCGGAATCAATGGGTGTTGCAGTCCAGCCTGGTTCTGCACAGCACATACTCGGCCCTTGCATAAACCAGTGGGAACTGCAGCCTAGTTGGAGTGACCCGCTGTAGGAGGACATTGTGAGCCTGGAAGGTCAGCGAGCACAGGTTTGCATTCATTGGACAGTATTTGCATGACAACAACCAAAAGGCTACCTTTGGTATAAACAGCATGTAAATGAGAACACCTGGTGTAATATACAAAACAAAAGGAATTCCAATCAAGAGAGGGAAACAGTACGGACTCTCAGTGTATAAAGTCTGATGCCCCTAATAAACTTCGACCATCAGTCAGGGTCCACGCGTGTTATTATCAGCTCCGTGCACCAAGTCCGTCACTGCAGGACAGTGACAACCCGCAATAACTCCCACCAGGCCCGCCCCCTACCCTGGTTTGCCAACATGTGTAGCAGACCAGTCCAGTCTGTCCCACATCTCCCTTGGCTCTCGTACATGGCAAATGGCATTGAAGCTTAGATCCATCTAAGCAGCTTAACAACCAAGCCCTCATGGGTGTTGATGAGTGCCTCTCTGTCTAGCCACTCCAGCCCCTGTCCTAGTTTTTGTGCCAACCCGTGGCAGTGGTAACCCAAGAGGGGGGAACCCACTATTTCCCTCTCAGGTCTCTCACTCCTGGATTGTGCACTTTCCAGGTGGTTCTGCAGTTTAACTTGACAGAATTAGCCCCCAGTGCCAGTTTTTGCCAGCTGATGCTGTGGCTAAGTCCAAACAACCCTCGCCCACTCTAATTGTAGGTAGCAACCACAAGAATAATCGGCCTATGTACATGAAAACTTAACTTTTTTGGCAAAAGCCCAAGACAGAAGGGGTGGGGGAGACAAACAAACAAAAAACCCAAACACTTGTTTTTTCCCATTCTAATAACCAACTTTTCTTGTAAAGGGCTTTCTGTTGTCCCATCACTCCCAGCTCACCCTCTTTCCAACACTGGGTCCCCAGCAGTCCTCCTTCCTTCCCTCACTGTGTAGACCACCTCCTTTCTATGTCTGCCTCCTCCAATGTTCCCTCTTCTTCCAGCCACACTATCTGGACAAGTTCTTTCTTTCCTCTATACCCTTTCCTCTTCTCTTCATGCACCTTTCACACACATCAAGGCTTAGAGAGAGGCTAAACAAAGACAGGGCACTGGAATATGAACCCACATATTCTTCCCAGGTCCATGTGGACTGGCTGTCAAGGATGGGGGGGGCGGTTCCAGTCTAGTAGAGTTTACAAGGGCACTTTTCACTTCACTTTCTCTAGGGCCCACATGCCTGAGCAGCACCTCTAACCTACTTCCCTTTAGGACTGGCTGCAATATCTTGTGTTTCACTTTCACCATTCTATAGAGGCAACCCCTTCCTTTATCAACTATTGAAGAAAAAAAATCACAGTCCTAATTTTGTGATGCTTAAACTTTCACTTCAAAAGACTACATATAATACATTTTCTTCTAATTCCTCCCTGACTCAACTAAAATATAAGAACAAAAATGTCAAGAGGGGTTGGTGTTGTAGCATGGGGGATGAGGTAAGCCTCTGCCTGTGATGTAGACATCCCAACATTAGTGCAAATTTGAGTCCAGTTGCTCTACTTTCAATCTGGCTTCCCTGTTAATATGGCTAGGAAAGGAGTGGAAAACAGTCCAAGTACCTATGCAACTGCCACCCAGATGGGAGACCCAGAAGAAGTGCCTCACTGGAGCCTGGTCCATCCCCAGTGTTTGTGGCCATTTAGGAAGTAAACCACCACATGAAGATTTCTGTCTCTCCTTTCTGTAATCCTAACTTTCTAATAAATAAACAACTCTCAAAACACAAAGGTGAACGAACATCCTCTAATGAAAATATTGCTTGTAAAAATATTTTTAATGTAATCAATAAATAAAAGGCTTCTGAAGTTATCATCTGTAAAGTGGAGCAAGCTGAGACTGAAACCTGGTGGCTACAAGCCTTGGTATATAAGGAAAAATTTAAAAGGCTCTGTTTCAGAAGCAGCAGGAATGAGGAAAAGCCGAATGAGAAGCAGGGCAGAGAGCAAGGACTCCACTGAAAGTGCCCTTGTACAACGCTACCAGACTGAACCCCCCCACCCTTGGCAGCCAGTCGACATGGACCTGGCACAGAACTGGACAGTCTTTCTCTAAAGAAACTGAATGGGTCACACAGGCAAAGTGGTTTCTATAGTCTGTCACAAATTGCTCTTCTGAATCTGAATGTCCAACATCAAGCTCTCAATTTCTTTAGGATTCATTTTACTAGTTAATACCTCTACTACCCAACTCTTTACTATACAGACACCAAATAAAATTAACATACAAGAAAAAAGATATAAGTGTAGGCATTTGTCAAGAGGTTAAGACACGGCTTGAGATGCCCAAATCACAAATTAAGAGTTCCTGGGTTCAAGTCCTGGCTCCATCTCCAATCCAGCTTTTAGTTAATGTAGCAGTTGATGACGTGAGGAGCCAGGACACTGTCACCTGTGAGGAAGACCCAGAAGGAGTCCATAACTCCAGTCCAGAACTGGCTGTTTTAGTCATTTGTGGACTGAGCCAGCAAATAGAAGATGGATTCACTCATTCTCTTTCTCCTTCCCTCTCTGATGTCAAACTTTTAAGACAAAGGCAGAGGCTCTTGGAAAAAACGTTTCTAGGTTTCTGCCATTAATGAGTATTGTTTGTATCCATCTTCCGTTTCTCCTTTAACATATTTTATTTCCTTCCTTCTGCCCTCCCTCTTCCTAGGACCATTTTCATCAGTAAAATATCTCCCGATGACAACCACTTTCACATCAAGAAATGCCTGGGCCTGTCTCTTCCTCTATCCAAACCAATTTTTAAAAATGGTACAGCCCAACTCCATGATCAATCTCTCTGTCAAGTTTCTTCACTTCTTTATTATCCATAGAGAGCCCCACTAGTTTCCCACCTGGTGGACTTTCACTAGCTGTAAAGAACAACACTCCGTAGGCCTCATATTTCCTGATCCCTCTTCTTCTCACGCATCTTTCATAAACCAACAGGCATCGTTCTCCTTTTCTTGTTTTCCTTAACACACTAGATTATTGTTCTCTTTCCTCAGTCCCCTTATTTCTGCTGCACTCATTTCTTTACCCACGTGCAGCTTCTAGACTGATAATTTCCCAAATGGGATTGTCTTTAGACTTCCTATTAGTTTTCCTTCCCAATCCTCCCCTGACCACATGTTATCTTTCTTCACTGAGTCCCCAAGATTTATATTCTTCCTTCCTTCTTTGGCCTACTCTAATTAACTGTCAAATCTTGTCCATTAAAAAAAACAAACAAACATTTATTTACTTTTATTTGAAAAGTCTGATTTACAGAGAGGAGGGACAGAGACAAAGATCTTCCATCTGCCAGTTCACTACCCAAATGGCTCCAACAGCTGGAGCTGGAGCCAATGTGAAGCCAGGAGCCAATGTGAAGCCAGGAACCTCAAGCTTCCTCTGAGTCTCCCACATGAATGCAGGATCCCATGGCTTTGTGTCATTTTCTAATGGTTTCCAAGCAGGAAGCTGGATGGAAAGTGGAGTAGCCAGGATATGAATAATGTCCATATTGGATAACAGAACTTGCAAGGGGAGGGTTAGCCAATTTGGCCATCACATCAAGCCTTTCCAATATTCTTTTAAAACATTTTCCCCCAATTTGTCTCTCTTTCTGTCCCACTGGCTACAATCTACTGAATTCTACCTTCTGACTAACTAAGCAGGAATTACTGTTTTTCCAAGTCAAACATTACTTTGTAGGCAAAATGGAAAATATATTTACATTAACCAATGGCAAAGCATTTTACAGAGTATGACCTCCCTAAATCATTAATTATTATTTTATCCCCCTTCTAACATGAGGATTTTCATATTCTAGGCTTCTTCAAACTGAGGTACTAAGGCATCAAAGAAAAAGTGTAGGTTCGCCACAGCAAGGAGTCTCCCCTGATAGGTTAGCTTTGAAGGTTATTCATACAGTAGTATATATTTTTTAAAGGCACAGTAATAAACAGCTGAATTACTATAAATGCTCATAAATTCCTGGGGCAAACTGATAAGCCCCTCTTCCAAAGCAATCCTCTGTGGCTTTGCTGCATATTTCTTTTACCTCAAAGTTCTCTTTACCACAGTAAGGAGAAGCTAAGCCATCAAAGCTGCCCAGAGGTGTGTCTCAGTTTTCAACACAAGATGCTTATGTGTACTCAAAAGCATTATTCAGAGGCTGGCGCTGTGGGGAAGTGAGCAATGCTGTCCTTGTTGACATGGTATCCATACAGGTGCTGCTTCAAGTCCCGACTGCTCCACTTTCAATTCAGCTCCCTACTAATGTATCTGGCCAAACAGTGGAGGATGGCCCCAGTGCTGGAGGCCTTGCACCCACGTAAAACTCCTGGCTCCTGGTTTAGGACTGACCTATCTGACTGTTGTGGCTATCAGGGGAGTGACCCAGTGGATGGAAGATCTCTCACTCCCACTCTTATCTCCTCTATAAATGCCTTTCAAATGAATAATTATTTAGAAAAGCATATCAAGTCACATTCTGAGGTTCTCCAATCAGTACCACACAAAGTCCTACTACAAGGCTTTTCTCTATATGTCTTTTCTCACTCCTAGTGAACCTAAGGAACTAAATTCTGTGTATTTCACTAGGGAGAGAATTACGCAGGAGTGAGTGAGCACATCAGTATTATATTTGCTCATAGTGACTGGCATACTCTATCATTCCTAAGTTTTGTGTTTCTTGCTCTTCCATAAAGCTGAAAGTCGCTGTATCTGTTTTTGTACTTTATTATTATTACTTCAGAGCAAACACTCTCACAGGCAAGATGCATGAATGCATGCTTATCACTCTTGCATGCTCCTACAGAACCTTCTACAGAGCTATATTCAAAGGTCTTTTAGTAAACGCTGAACTAGCTGACTAACCAGTCTCTCAGCTGGTCCTATATTCTACATACCACTGCTGAAGGCATGATCTACAACCATGACAGTAAGCAATAGAATAAGATCATGTCTTTAACAGGCCATGATCATGAAATGTTTGTGAAGACCATTCATGAAGTGAGAGGGGCTTGCAAGCAGACACAGGCAGGAGGAATAAAAGCCAGTCCTCCTGATGGCAGGAGAAGCAATGGGATCATCTCTCTCTAGACAGATGAGCAAGCAAGAAAACAGATAACACAACTTGTCTCAGAAGCAAGCAGCAAGATGAGGCAGTAAAAACCCATCAGCATACATCATCCTATCATGGCTCAGTGTCATCCCCAGCCTCTATTAGCCCTCGCTGCATCAGCGCAAGTCCCAGACACTTTATCCTGTTTATAATTGCTGATGAGCAGTAATAAGGCCTCCATGCCTCAGCTCTGTCCGTTCCACTTCGGCACCCACCTATTAGGTAATAACTTTTATTTACAGCCTTGCTGGATGCGCTGTTCTATTAGTACCAGCCAGGAACTGAGTAGGGCAATGGAAAAAAAAAAAAAGAAGGCTCTTTAATGGGGAGTATCATTGCAAGGCTCAGATGATTTATAATACAGCTTTGTGGCTGCTCTATCATGTTCTTTCTGGAAACCCTACTTTTCTAACACATTGCCCTCTAACACACACTATGGAGCAGTACCTACAAAGCATACTCTTTCAACTAACCGTCCCTACCCTCATCCCAAGGTTCCAAAGGAGAGGAGGGGTATTAAATTCCCTTGATATTCTTCTTAATAGTGTTGGCTCAGGCATTTTTGCCCCAGTGGAGTAATAGAAGAGCTAATTAATAGGAGTTCAGGACTCTTTCTCCTTGGTCAGAGTGCAGGCGAATGAGCAGAAAAGTGGGGAGTGGGGGGAGGCAGTGTAACTGCATCCACGGAGCCAACCAAACCAAATTTGCATAAAGCATGTGTACAAGAAGCTCAATACCAAAGCCTAGGTCCATATTTCTAATACACCAACAAACCACATCATGCTTAGCTTTCCTTTTTATACAAGAGGACATTTTAATTTTCATAGTGCAAAAATTAATTCTGATGAGACTGGCACTTCAGTTCGATAAGTAATCTTACCCTTGCTTCTTCAGAGTAAGAACAAAACCTCTCAAACAAACTCCTGACATCAAGTGCAACAAACTTATACATTACATGCCAAGCCTGCAGCATAAACATAGCAACTCAAGGCAATGGGACAGAACTCTCACTAAGGGGCACATAAGCACCTGCTGTTATTTACAGTGCCTATAACCACATTCTATTCTTTAATAACCTAATATCAGAAGCCGACTGATTGAAGTTACAGAAAAACAGAAGAACCTCAAGAAAAACCATTTAGTAAACCATTTTCCTCCCCAATTATCAACCCAGTTGCCAAAAAACACCTCTTCACCTCTAGGTGAAGAGCCACTTTGACATATCATGGTAATTTTACTGAGAACTACTACTAATCTGCTGCCAAAGATGGCACCTTTTCATCTGGGGAAATTCCCTGCAGTCTTGTCAAATATCTGGCCTTCATTTTGTCTCCCGCTTTAACAATCAAATGAACTCCTTCTGGAACAAAAATGATGAGTGCATGCGCTAAAATATTTTTTCAGTAATTTTTTCCCTTGCCATGACAGATTTACTGTTTTGATCTTTCTTCAATGGTTACATTAAATGCTAATAAAAAATGAAAGGTTTATATCTTCCCTAATATTCTCCTAATAGTAATTTGCATATTATGTAAGTAGGCCAAATTTCTTATTTTCTGTCTCAAATGCTGATACTGCAGACCTGAGGGAAAAAACTATACCTAAAGAACTAACCAAAATCAAAGAAAAAAGTGAACTACAGAGGTAACTCAGACCCAAAGCCACCTTCCATTACAAGGCCACAGAGAAGACGACGGGGAAGCCCGCCCCTTAGAAAATCCTTGTACAATGTAAGATGCTGACCAATACATATTGTTGAGTCACTGAGCCAACTCTTGGATTAGATGTACCAGTTGAAATGTTTCCATGAATATCTACTCTATCTGGAGATAAAAACACAGGCAGGTACACATTTCTAAAATTTGCAGAGCCACTTCTGATTTAACACCATCACCCTTCGGCTTCTGAATCATTTTTAAAGATCTTATAGAAAGCTCTTGGTAACATAACAACAACAAAACAGACCTTTTTAATGAGCTTCTGAACAGTGATGTGCAAAGTGTTTAGCACATCAATCTTCACTCCACTCCCAGGTCAAAGTATTTTCTTTTCTCATATTTGTAAGAACAAACAGTACATCACCAGCAGGTTGCCCAAGAGAAGTTTGTCCAGAAAATATGTGTGTGTGTGATAGTGGCGGGCAATGAATAATACAAGATCATACCAGTTTATGTCACTGTTCATCACACAAAAAAACAAAACAAGCGACCCCAAAACATAATAATATGCTTTCAGGAATGAAGGAACTAATGGATGAAAGAGGAAGTCGAGGGCAAAGAGAGAGACAAGGAAAAGAGAGATAGGAAGCAGGGTTGGGGGAGGCAGAAAGGGATATACAGTTAAAACCAATTAACATATTTTTCACAGAGCAGAAGGAAGACACTTTCTGGAAAACTGCCTTGATTTTTAATGGGATAATTTCTTTTCCTATCTGCTTTAATCTCAGGCAACGCTAGTTACCTTATGGCCCCACAAATGGATATTTTACTTGTCACTCTACTAATTATGATTACATTTCTTAACATACACATAGTATTTTTTTAGTCAGACTTTTCAAGTCTATCACAGGGGAGCTTTATCTACTCAGCATTTTGGCTGCAAGAAGAGTAAAAGCAAATAGAGTAAAGTTGGCTGACCAGGATTGGTCAAACATGGAAATTTGTCTATGGATATTTTTCTTATTTTAACTTCAGAATTAAAGGAACTATAAAATTAAAAGACAAAAACAAATTCATATGAAAGTCAACTACAGAGAGAACAATTCCAGTTTTGTCCCATATGTTTCAATGTCTGACCCCTTTATTTATTCAACCTAGGACTAAGACCTGCTTGCATGGTGCCAACCCTGCCACTCAGCAGAGGAACCAGCCCAGATGAACAGTCTGTGGGCTAATCATTGTTCAAGAATCCTGTTGGTTCCACCTGTGCCTTAAAGTTTAAGCTTCATCAACAGAAAACTCCAAAATAAACAGAATACAAAGTAATGTTTCTTTTATTGCATCTCTGCAATAAACATTACCAAGAGGCCACATACATTGTTTTTGAATTATAAATTCTAATAAAAGGCAGCAAACTTCCTTCCTTTTCCAAAAGGCACTTTAAATACTGCATTCCCAAATAAAATTGTGTGAGAGAGGCAACCACAGATTACAGTGTTTTAAGGTATAACTTGATGGTTAGAAAACATGAAGTACAAAAGGGAAACTGCTTTGCCAAAGAAAATGATTCATTCTTGGCAGGAATGCTGAGAGTTAACAAAGGAATATGTGGAAAACATTCGGAGCTCTTAAAAAAAAATGCAAACTCTCTCTAGCAATCTGAAGGTGTGATGTGCTTTAACTCCCACTTGATAACCTGGGACTGGGCAGCTGTTTTCAACCTTCTCTGACCACATACATCTCAGTGCTCTAAGAGGGGCAGAGCAGGATAAACAAGGAAAACCAGACTCTTCACTATTTTTTCCCTCCTTACACTTCAAAATGACCATGGTGTGCCTTTTTCTTTCTGTCTGAAGATCACATCGAGTTTAACTGTTAACAGTTCTGTGTGGCTAAAAGCCACCATTGAAAGAAAAAAATCTTCCCCAACTGACTCACAAAAACCAAACTGACTTTTCATTTACCAGAACTACTTTTTGCAATCTGCTTTCTACACTCACAGTTATCACAAAGCAATTTCTTAAAAAGAGTGCTTCTCTTTTTGATGGATGTTGACAAACTAGTTTACACCACAGTCCAACCCTCTAAATTCCAATTACTACCTGCTACAAATAGTTGTTACTTGAAATATAAATAGAGATCAATTAAAATCACCACCCAAGTCCTTATTTACAAACCACTGGTAATGATCTAATGCTCATATTGAGATAAAATTTTCAAAGTATTACAAGAAATAAACAACTTGCATTTCCTGCACAAAAATATCTGGCCATGTGCCTTTAATATCCTTTAATATACATATTTGTTATCTATACACTCTGTGTGCATGTGACATAAATAATGAAATTAGTTTACAGAATAGAAATTTTAAAAGGATAAAGAACTTTTTCCTATTTTCTTCCCATACCTCACAGACCATAGATTCAACACCTTCCTTCTTCAGAGGCCACTGACAAACACTTTATTCTGGCCTAGGTATTCTCCTAACACATAGCTTTACGTTCCAAGCCACTTTCAGTTTGACATGGCTCTGAGGCAGTTGGTAGAATCTAATTAAGGGCTTCACTCTGTGGTTCCCATGACACAAGTATAAGGAAATTATTCACCGGACATCTATGTTTGAAGGCCTAACTAGGATCCATATGGGAGAGCTTTAGGAGTGCCTTCCATGTTTAGAGATACCAGAAAACATGTGTTAGAGCCATAAATCCTGTTCTGAAAGAATCTAAACATACAGACTAGAACGAATATTCCAGCAATGTGACAGTAACAGTTGGTTATTCAAAAGAATGATAATCAACATCCCTATCATGAGCAAACTGCTGACTGCAAGACAGAAAGAAATCTGGAGACAAAAGCAGACAACTTGAAATTTTCAAAGGACATAATTTCATTTCTTATCAAAATCAGGAAGCTTTATGTTCTAGAATCAGGGCCAGCATTTAGGGTTGAAGCATTCTGGTTAATCGAGAACCTTATTGGCAAAGACAGCATTTTTGAAAGGAAACACAAGATAGGTGGGAGGGGCTACAGTGAGCTAATCCTTTACCTGCTAGCACCAGCATCCCCTGTGTCCTGCCTGCGTCACTTTCTTTCTAGCTCTTTGCTTACGGCCTGGAAAGGCAGCAGAGAATGGCCCAATTCCTTGGGCCCCTGCACCCATGTGGGAAACCTGGAAGAAGCTCCTGGCTTCAGATTGGCTCAGCTCTAGCCATTTCAGCCAACTGGGGAGAAACCCAGCATTATAGATCGTTTTTTGAAAACTTAGGTTTTTTTTTTGTTTGTTTGTTTTTGAAGGACAGTAGGCAGAACTTAATTAAAAATCTCAGCTTCTCTTCATTTTACATGCGATAATCTGCCCATGTTGCTATAATTTCCTTCCAAATCAGAAATTCTCAATATTCTCCTAGCTAAGAAGTACATATACACCAAAATGGAATATGAGACTGAAAAAATTGATGTCTCCCTTATGTCTTATCCCTTACAAAATCAGTCTCAGTTCCTACTGTGATACTGGTATGCAACACAGAACCAACTAATGAAAGCAGTCATGTCAATGAGAGCTGGCACTCTCTTCTTCCTTCCATGTAAAATAGTTGTTGTGTTTATCAGCACCATTTAGTGAGTACCCACTGTATATACAGAATCTTTACAACAGTAGTTATCAATTACCATTGGTCTACTACATGAACTTTGTATAACTTTTTTTTTAAACACCAAAGTAACAGATTACTCACTTTATTTTATAGGACAAATGTTGAGATGTTATATTTTTTAGTGGCTAAGCAAGGATCAGAAATTAAATATAATTCTAAAATTTTAAAATAACTTCACTAAATGCTCAATTTCCAAATCTGTATTCTGCTTTTCTCAAATTCCATCAATAATAATGCTTTCCCATTGTCTATCTAAAAGAAGAGACAGCTACTACACAATTTGAAAACAGCATGGGTTCCCAAGTGGAACCAACTTAGTTCAAGCTGTGGCTTCATTTCCTTCTAGCAACACTGCCTCAGTAAATACTTGTTACTTTTTGAGTGTTATTTTTTTTTTCTTTTATCTGTAAAGAAGGAATAATGCTGAAATTAAAAAAAAAACATTCTGAAGAGCAAGTGCGCATGTATACAAAGAACAATTAATGGTGCCTGGCATTTACTGTGTGGTAAGCACACAGTAAATGTCCCCACTATTCTTGGAAACACCAGCATGGCAGCAGTTCCACCTAGAAGACAGGTACAGTGTATGTTACTCAGAAGAGGTTCCTGCTAGTTTCAGTGTTAGGCTAAGCAGCAGTCCCCCAAACCTCTCGAGATGATCCAACAGGCTCAAGGTTGGGAAGGCATGCTGGGAGTAGTTTCTTTCTCTGAGGGTCGGCATTAAAAGGAAAGAAGAAAAGCTAGAGTATGCTGTGCATTAAAGTGTTTGATTTGATCAAAGAACTTTGAATGTTTCCAAGCTTTTGGCTAAAGAGGAAAGGCAGCAGGCGCTCCAGCTGCCCACAGGTTAATCAGGACAGTGTGTCTTCAAGGCACAGTTCTATTTCAGTTAGATGAATCCAAGATACCCAGTGGAATAGGGAGAATAGACACAGGAACATGCCAGATTTATTTCAGACACTCCTGCCTGAAAGCAAATCATGGGAAAAAGGAAAGTTCTTCAAAGTTTAATGTCTGGATGTACCCCAAAATCATACAAAGACAGGTTTGTTTAAGGTTTTATACCAGGGTCTGGGGTGTTGGCTCAGTAGTTAAATTCTCACGTTGTACACACCAGCATCTCATATGGTGCTGATTTGTGTCCCGCCTGCTCCACTTCCCTTCTAGTTCCCTGCCTGTGGCCTGGGAAAGCCACAGAAGATGGCCAAAAGCCTTGGGACCCTGCACCTACAAGGGAATTTCAGAAGGAGCTCCTGGCTCCTGATCAGCTAAGCTCTGGCTGTTGCAGCCATTTGGGAAGTGAACCAGCAGACAGAGCTTTCTTTCTGCATATCCTCTATTTAAATCTGTCTTTCCAATAAATACATCTTTTTAAAAAAAATGGGGAGGGAGGAGGCTAACACCAAACTGTGAGCATTTAAAGAAACTGAAATTTTGGTAAAGGCTGGATGTTTTGTGCTATTTCTGTTGGACACTCAAAAGAGAAAGTTAAATTATGAAAAATATTTTGTGACCTTTAGAAAAGCAATATAAGTATTCTGACTCTTCCAAATATAATCCTGAGATTTTAAATAGCAAGCAGCATTATTGAAAAGGCAAATATTATTTAAAATAAATTAAGCTATAGGCTACGGGAGCAATAGGCATTATGACTGCTCTTTAGAGAGCCACAAAATTCATGACTCCACGTTTAATAAAAATGTCACAGATGCACAAAGATGTTTTGGGGAGTCTATGCAACTAAAAACAGTAATTTCAGCGTTATCTGACAGCTTTAAGACAAATTAGAAAAAATAATTTCCCCCAAACTATGGAGATACCATAATAGAGAAAATGTAACACAAATTTTCTATTCTAAAACTCCTTTCATCTTCGGTCCATTATTTAAACAACTACTTTGTCAGTAGGTCCAAGACCTAAACAAACTGGCCACAGGCTACAAACTGCGTTTTGTGTGTTTCATATCTTAACAGCATGCTTCAGATAACAGGAAGCAGGTAATGTGATGTCTACCTTCTGGAATCTAGCTACCAGCATTAACTCAGTCAGCGGGACCCAAGACCATCACTCTGACCTTTGCTACCATTCCATTCCCACCACTGTGCATTCAACAGAGCAGGTCACAACTGATGGGGGAAATTAAGAGACTACCCTGACAAACAGAGCAAGTCAGAACCAACTGTTCTTTTCTGTGAAGAGTTCTGATAAGGATGAATTCATGAAACAATGATATACATACCTGTACCACAGGATCTTTTGGTTGGTGTGATTAACGAGACATGAGCTGTGTCTGTGCATGGCCCACCTAGAAACAGAAAGGCAGGCACATCAGTCAGGACATAACTGTTCCACGTCCCTAAATGCATTCTTGAACACAGAGAAAACTTTTGCAAACATTTACAGGGAGGAGCAATAGCAAAGAAGATGGTAGAAGGAGTGGAGGTTAATTTTAAGGATGACCCTTGAGTTCAGCAATCAAGTCTACAGCGATCTACAATGTATCTACATTTTACTTTGCAGGGAAAAATAAAAGTCAAGTCTTGGGCCTGGCGGCATGGCTAGTGGCTAAAGTCCTCGCCTTGAACACACAGGGATCCCATATGGACACCAGTTCTAATCCCAGCAGTCTCGCTTCCCATCCAGCTCCCTGCTTGTGGCCTGGGAAAACAGTGGAGGATGGCCCAAAGCCTTGGGACCCTGCACCGATGTGGGAGACTCGGAAGGGGCTCCTGGCTCCAGATCAGCGCAGCACCGGCTGTTGCAGTCACTTGTGGAGTGAATCATTGGATGAAGGATATTTCTCTTTGTCTCTCCTCCTCTCTCTATATATCTAACTTTGCAATAAAAATAAAATAAATCTAAAAAAAAAATTCAAGTCTCACATAAGGATAAGAATGTAAAAAATAAAACTTTAATTATAATTCAAATCCAGATGATAAGAAATGATCCTTATGTTCAGGAAAATGAGTTATTTCAAATAGCACTAGGCAGGAGTACTCCCCACCTGATCTTAGTGGTCACTGTACCTTTTAGTTTATTGTACAACTAGCCTTATTTACAGGGAGAGAGGGAATCCCTAAAGAACGGTAAGTTAATTAACAAAGAAAGAATAAAGATCATTTTGGTAGATAAAGAAAGCTTTGATGATAAAGGTTTCATTATACAAACAAGGATATGAGATGAAAAGAGTCTTTATGGGATCAGGCGGACCCTGGATCTGATATACAAGCCTAAGTAGACAAGAGATATAACTACACAGTGAATAAAGGCCTAAAAAGTAATAGTTTCATTCTACATAGTTAAAACTAACAACACATTACGATGTTTTTTATTAATGCATGCTCAACATTCCTTATTAATTGTGTCCTATCCTTCAAATAGTTTTAAATAGGAAGTTATCATGCAAATATGAAGGCCAATGGTTCCTGATGTGCCTTTATGGCACAAGGTGATGAAACAGTGATAAAAGAACAGCAGACACAGAAAAAATAACACATTTATTTTGAAAAGACTCACTAAGTGACTGACAAGCAAAGGGCAAACATGGTTACACAGTAAAGATGTATGTAATTTATGACAATACTCAATAGTACTGAAGTTACTCACCAAAAGGGGAGGAAAAATGAAAGAACACTGAGACATGTTCCCTTAGGGTAGGGGCTTGAAGATCCCATCTACAAAGTGGGCCATCAGCCTACTTCCTATACTAAGGTCACAGCAGCATCAACTTTAGTGGGTTTAAGACAACATAAAAGGAAAACTTTAAAAGGGAGGAAAAAAATGACTGTTAATTTCTTTTTACTTCCTGTTGTTGATTTTCTATTGTGGCTTTTCATTTAAGGGGATGTACAGCAACTGTGAAATGGAGGATATTGCATTGTATCTTCCCATATCCAGATGTAAGGATACAATGCAGTATGCATCTCTACTTCCAGACTAAGATAGCCTCCCAATGAAACTGTTTACTATATGACAATAGGATGATGGACTCTGCCATTGTCCATGCCCACAATAATGGACAGAACTATACTATAGTAACCATACAGGGGAATTCGGTGGGGGGCGGTAGGGGGGAGCTGGGGAGAGGATATGGGAAATCCCAGGGACCTACAGAACTATATCATAAAATGGTAATAATAATAACAATAAATAAAAGATTTTTTAAAAAAATAAAAAGTAAAAGTGAGAAAAAATGAAGTAAGGGCACTGTTTACTTCAAAGAACACTCAGCGCAGGGGGGGACCCCAGAGTGGAGCAGGCGGACAGAAGGAGGCTTGTATCCCAACCCTGAAGACTCCCAGATCCTCACCAAGGACTATCAGTACCAGCATCGAAGACTACATCCCAACTGCCAAGGAGACCACGGGAAATTGGGAGTGCCTTCAAGAGGCCAAGAATGCTGAGGTCACCCAACCCCGTTTGGATCTACCACACGGGATGGAAGAAACCCAAATCCTGCCTTGCAGGATCCAAGGTCATCGGAATGGCAACCAGGAGCACTGAGCTTACCGTATTATTAGGAAGGCAAAAATCAAAGTACATAAATAAAAAACAATATAAGACAACTATAAATAAGCTGGATGGAAAATGATCAAGTGCCAAAGAGATGGACCAGGCAATAAGTACTGTATGTTGTCAGGAACAGGGATAATCATCACATTGGCCCTGATTACCTAAAAATGCAAGAATCTGACAATGAGGCAAGAATAAACTGAAGAGTTTTTAAAGTCAGAAAGGGCACAGAATATCTCAATCTAATATCATATTCACCAAAGAATGCTTAATACGTTAAAATCCCAGAGATCTGCTTTCCAAACAGGCAACATGAAGAGATCATAGCCTATTTCGTATCTAACAAAAAACTCTATCTAACTTGCTTTTGTTTACTTTTTAAAATGCTTTAACCTCTGCTTTCCTAAGAGGTTTTTTTTTTTTTTAATTTTGTTAACTAAAGCATTTTCATTTCTGGGAAAAAAAACAGGTTGTTACAGAAATTTAAATTTAAATCCTTCAAGTCCTCCCCACTTGCTGAGCAATGCTGGATAGAATAGTCTTTGGTTTAACCAAAAAAATTTAAAAAATAGTAAAATTGGGGCCTGGCGCTGTGGCGCAGTGGTTAAGGTCCTCGCCTTGCACGCCCAGGATCCCATATGGGCACCGGTTCTAATCCCGGCAGCCCGGCTTCCCTTCCAGCTCCCTGCTTGTGGCCTGGGAGGGCAGTCGAGGACGGCCCAAAGCTTTGGGACCCTGCACCCGCGTGGGAGACCCGGAAGAGGCTCCTGGCTTTGGATCGGCATAGTATCGGCCGTTGTGCTCACTTGGGGAGTGAATCATTGGACAGAAGACCTTCCTCTTTGTCTCTCCTCTCTGTATATCTGCCTTTCCAATAAAAAAAAATAATAAATCTTTAAAAAAAATAGTAAAATTGTTGGCAAGCCAAAAGGTTTAATTGATCACTTGTTACTTGAGCACATTATAAGCATTAAAGCTTTATAATATGGCTAATTTCCTCTTCCACATGAATTCATGATCCCAAGACTCAGAACACACAACACAGCCTACTCTTGGTTATGACTATGTTAGCAGTGGGTGCTTCACCATGTTCACGTCTAAATGAAAACTACAGGCTGTTGGATTCAATCAGGACAGTAACGCACATTTCAAAAAAAAAAAAAAACCTTTTTCTTGATGCATAACATACAGAAAAATATACACCAAATATCCTTTAATCCAAAATATTCGGGGACCAGAAATGTCTTGGATTTTGGAGTATCTTGTATATATAGAGTAAGATATCATGGGACAAGGTTTAAAATATAAACAAGAAATTCATTCATGTTTCACATAAATTTAAAACACACAGTCTGAAGGTAGTTTTGTACAATACTTCTACAGTGCTTGCATTTTTCTGAGATTCTCAAGTGAGTTTATACATGGAATTTTCCACCTATAGCATCATGTCAATGCTCCAAGAGTCACATATTTTATAGCATTTCAGTTTTTTTAATTTCTGAATTCCAGATGTTCAGCCTATACTAGACAGGACAAAGTACTCAAATGTCATGCAGATTCTGAGGTTTAAACACACACACACACACACACACACACACACACACACACACACACACACACACACAGTAACAATCACTGAAATATTAGAATACTTCCAACACAAGAAAATTCTGGGTATCAAACTTAAAATACAGGATCCTATGCCCTGCTTTGGAAAACTTTCACCCAACTGGTTGGCATGGACATAGGAAAACATAAGGGTACATTCTAAACTAGCTGAATACAATGTAAATATAGTAGACCAGTTAGCTACAGTCTCTGATAACATCTTCTTTGCCTAGAATCACTGAATTTTCACAACACAATGAGCTACACAGAGGACAAAAGTCACTAACAGACACTAATAGTCACTAACTACCAGAATATATTTTAATAGGACATAAAATAATCTATCCAGTAAAATTACAAAAGAGACAGTCAATTCTAAACCAAAGAAATGGGGCTCAAATTCATGAATTAATGTTCTATTTAAAAATATCACAGCTTATTTTAAACAATAGAATTTTAGCCTTATCTGTTGGCTGAGAGTTTATTTTTAAAAGAATTTCTGGTGAATAAATTTCTATAGGTTTGGCAAATATGCAAATAACTTTTAAGTCTACTGAGTGCATCTCAACATACATCATCATGAAAGTGTTCTCCAGAGAGCTCGTTAAACCAACAACCCAATCCAATGTATTCGCTACATTACAGTAAAGTACAAACAGAACCATAGTTGAGCCAAGACAAATTGACAGCAAGAGTAACTGGCAGTGAGAATATATCCCTGTTTTGATAATTGGGCAATATTATAACCAGAGGACTTGGAATTAAGTTGGTCTGGCAAACTATAACCTAGAAATGCCTTAAGATCTAGAACAGAAGTATATGTGTACCACACATTTATTGTACACCAATTACTCTGTCATTTGAAATTTCCTGTAACTATCAAATACAAGGAGTAACCACAGTAGATTGCAATATCTGCCCTTATACAATTAATTTCAAATTAACTTGGTTAAAATGAATACAGAAAACTAAGGGCCACTCAAGGGAAAGCTCTTTACGGTTCTGTCCACAACAAGAAAAATCTAACAAAGGACCTGTGTAGCTACAGCAAGTAGCAGTGTTGATGGTTAACACTAAAGGTCAACATCAGGTCACCTTCACAAAAGGGATAAAGTTGGCATTTGGTTTCTAAATTTTCTACTGCCTGTCTGAACAAGGGCATTTTTCACCATTAATTACCATAAATTCTGCTCTGATTTTTGCCCATTCTTTCCAAACAGTGTAGAAGAGACCTAGCAACGAATGGGAAAGGTGAGGAAGCTGTGGTTGAATGTGGAATGTCTGCGGAGTGGGACTAAGGTTGGGAAAATAAATGCATTCCTAAGCATTTAACAATCCAAACCATTGTCTTTTACTTTATATTAGCAGCAACTGAATTTGGAAAAAATTTTTTTCTAAAGATTTATTTATTTGAAAGATGGGTGACAGAGGAAAACAGATATCTTCCACCTACTGGTCCAATCCTCAAAAGGCTGAAAAAGACTGGACCAAGCTGCAGCCAATAGCCTCGAACTCCATCAGAGTCTCCCATGAGGGTGCCAGAACTCCAAGCACGTGGGCCATCTTCTACTACTTTCCTAGGTGCATAACCAGGTATCCTGACCAGCAGAAAAATAGTAACGAGTTTAACTGCTGTCTGATACGTGACAACTAGGATGTTAGCATCACAGGCGATGACAATCCACTGCAACACATCACCAGTAACAGAAAAATAAATTTTTGTCACTTTTTTCTTTTTTTAAGATTTATTTATTTTTGTTAGAAAGGCAGATTTACAGAAAGGAGATACAGAAAGGAATCTCTTCTGTCCACTGATTCACTCCCCAACTGGCCGCAGCTGCTGGAGCTGAGCTGATCCAAAGCCAGGAGCCAGGAGCCTCTTCCAGGTCTCCCACGCAGATGCAGGGTCCCAAGGCTTTGAGCCATCCTCGATTGCCCTCCCAGGCCAAAGGCAGGGAGCTGGATGGGAAGTGGAACAGCTGGGACACAAACAGGCATCCATATGGGTTTCTGACACATGCCAAGGCAAGATTTTAGTCACTAGGCTACCATGCGAGGCCCAGTTTTGGTATTTTAATGTTATTTAAGCATTATAAAGCTTCTTGCTTAAAGTAGCACTTTCTAGGCCTTCAGAACCAGACTGACAGCAAGATTAAACACTCAGAGCTAACTTGGAACCAATCATGATAAATGCTCTTTAGTAAGTAAGGGAACTAAATTTTTCAGTATTCTTCCTGAACACATTAAAAAATATCCTGACCTACTCATCTATCAGCCAATCCCACAGACTCCTTGAAAACTAACTCAAGGGGAAAGTAGAAAACACACTGGTTTGGAGAGGGAAGTTACACTTAGGCTAGGCACCCTGTTGGACACTGAAAACATAAGGATTTTTCCTTAATTTTGCAAGACATCAACCATCTAACCGGTAAGTTCTGTGAAAACAATTATGAGAACTGGTTATTTTTGGCTCCTGGTTCTGCTAGCTCTCATTGGCTGCAGTTAAATCATGTGCTAAAACACATCAATTAGGAAAAATGGACTGTCAAGAAGTCAGTCAGCTAAAAATTGCCAGCAGCTCAATAATCAAACAAATCTTCTATCAGCTCTTTCATGGTAACTGCAAAACATTAATACACAAAAATAACCATTCCTTTTGCAGATTTATAACACTTCAATTTTCCTGCTTAATTAACATGACATTTACATAACAGTATCTAATTAATTTCCAAGGAAAGGCACTACGGGCTAATTAGAAATGCATCATCTATTTAAACTAGCTTGTCAATTCAACTCTAACATAATTGTACATTGTTTACCTTTGCAGCATCTCACTTCTCCAGGCTCACAGTTTTGAGTGTAGTTTTTAAACATATAGTGTGTGTGCATAAATCACAGAGAGAAGGAGAGATACAGAGATCTTACATCTACTGGTTCAATTCCCAAAAAAGTCACAACAGTCTGCACTGGAAAAGGCTGAAGCCAGCGACCAGGAACTCCATGCTGGTCCACCACATGGGTGATCAGGGCCCAAGCACATTCTGTTGTTTTCTTGGGCACTTTAGCAGGACGCTGGATAGAAAGTGGAGCAGCCAGGACTCCAATACAGAATGACGCTATCACAGATGGGTTTAACCTACTGACCCACACTGCCAACATTGCACCTAACCTGCTCAGATTTAATTGTAATTTTATTATTTCTCTAAAGATCATAACATATTTATAACAGATTATTGATAAGGCTATTAAGAAAAACCGCAATAGAGATTGAAGCAGTCTTGATGTAGTCGTGATAAGATTGTAAATTATCAAAAAAAGATTGTAAATTATCTCTTTAGAATATTCTAATAATCAGGGCAGACACTATGACATAGTATTAAGCTGCAGCCTGCAAAGCTGGCACTCCAAGTGAATGTGGGTTGGAGTCCCGGCTGCTCCATTTTCATTTTCTTTCCCTGAGAAAGCAGCTGAACCTGGCCCAAGTACTAGCAATCCTGTTACCCCCACAGATGGACTGCCCCAGCCCTGACTGATGCATCTGCTTAGGCAATGAACTATTAGTAGATGGAAGAGTTTCTCTGTCTCCCACCCCTCACTCTAACTCTACCTTCCCACACCCCCTCAAATATATATATATATAATACATCTTTAAAAAATATTCAAACAACCAATATTCCATTTACAGTAAAATATTCGCTATTTAGAGCCATCAATACACACATGCAGTTTTAAAACAGAAAATAGGTGACAAGAATGACTACCAAGGACAAATCAAAATGTACAAGAAAATCTTCAAGTTATTCCTTCAGTAAAGAAAACCATCTCAGAACCTCACTTTAAACTTGCAATTCACAAAATGTTTTAATCAGAAAGGACACATCTAATTTGTCTATATAATTGATCTTGAAAAGCACTATTGATTAAAAACAAGGATACATAAAGATGTAACTGAATGGAGATCTAAGTTTACAGGATATCTTCAGGACAGATAATAGTCCTCCAACTTCTCCAAATGAAAACTTGGAAATTAAACCATCTACAAAGCTTGTTACACAATCTGATTACTAACCTCCCAGTTTAGAAGTTCTAATCCTAACACATTGCATAATCTCTCATACCATTTAGATCTAAATTAAAGACATTTCGGAGAACACAATTTACAAGTGGATCAGAACCTGCTACTGGTAGGCAGGGTGGGGTGGTGCAGTGAGTTAAGCTGCCCCATGGGATGCCTGAATCCTATTTTGGACAGCAGAGGACCAAGTCCTACCTCTGGTTGTGATTTGGTTTCCTGCTAATGTGATGACTCAGGTACTTGCATCCCTGCAACCCACATGGGCATCTGATGGAGTACTGGGTAAGTGGCTTTGGCCTGGTTCAGCCTCCGCTGCTGTGGCCATTTGGGGGAGTGAATCAACAGAGGGAAACAGCTCAATGTCTGCCTGCCTGTCTCTCTGTGTGTTTCCAATAAATAAATAAATAAGCATTTTTTTAAAAAAAGGGTTTATCTATATTGGAATGGCAAATTTATAAAGAGAAGGACAGACAGATCTTCCACTTGCCAGTTCGCTGATAAAATGACCGAAATGGCTGAAGCTAGCTGATCTGAAGCCAGAAGCTTCTGAGACTCCCATGTAGGTACATGGTCCCAAGGCTCAGCTGTTTAACCGGGCAACAAGCAGTGAGCCAGATCAGAAGTGGAGCAGCTGGCCACACACCAGCGTCTTTATGGGATGTCAGTGCTTGGCTTTTTAAAAAAGTTTTGTTACTCAGTAGTTTATTTTGCTCACAAATGGCTTCTCAACAACTTTTACGATCACTCTACCTTGACTCTCTTAAATAATGACAGTGCTAGGCAGCCGTGCAAATATCACAGTGCATGCATGCATGTACATGGGTATGTTATTTATTATTAACCTATGTGTGCAGAAGAAATAAAACTCCTATACCTCCTTCTCCAGGAAATAATACTAAGAATCCACTGAATTTAATTCCTTCCATCTTTCTAGTACTAACATACTCCTTAGGAGGGTAAAGAGAACCCTGTAGGAGCCGGGGGACATTTTGGAATAAATGTTCTCTGCAGACGCAGCAATAGCATGAATAAAGTGGGCCTTAAGGCATGGGCAGCCTTCTGAGTCTTGGTAATTAGCACACACGATATATAAAATCTGTTTAACTACTAAATGAAAATTATCCAGAACAAAAGTAATTAAGGGAAGGATATATATATTTATCTGTGTGTGTGTACATTTCCAGGTTGGAAATGATTCATATAGTTGATTTTCCTATTTACATTGTGATAGAGCATGGTAATTTAGCATGTTAGTTTGAATATACCTTGGTATTGGGATTACCCTTTCACACTGAAAGATTACTGGGACACTAAAAAGTTTCATGTAGATTATTTCTACTGATATTTATCTGAAATTGGAAATTTAAAATACTGGTAGTGATCTCATTTAAAATTCAGAATTAAAATTAAGCACATTAACATAAACACATTTTATGAAAAATGTAACTTTAAAAAAATAGAGCAGCCTTTAAGGAAGACATCTGGATATTTCAAAATCAGCTGGCTGCATGTGTTATCTGCCTAAAGTGCACAAACAAAACCTTCCCTTCCATAGGCATGCAATTGGAAAAGGAAGACCTTGGCCTGGCCTGATGGCTCCACTGACTCATCCTTTGCTGCAAGTGCCAGCATTCCATATGCCCACTGGTTTGTGTCCTGACTGCTCCACTCCCTGTCCAGTACCCTGCTGATGTACTGTGAAAGCAGTAAAGAATATCCCAAGTTTGGGACACTTCACCCATGTGGGTGTGGGAGTCCTGGCCATTGTGATCACTTGAGAAGTAAGCCACTGGGTGAAAGGTCTTTCCCCAAATCTGCCTTTCCAATAAAAATACACAAATCTTTGAAAAGAAATAAACAAGGAAAGGAAAAGGAAAAGGAAAGACCTCATGAATCCCCAAATGGGATTAGGGACTTCTAAGTGTTCTTAAACCTTCTGTGTCAATCTTAGACTATCTTACATGACCAACTGATACAGAAGTGTTAAGAAAGATTAAAAAGCTTCCCCCACCCCTTTTCTCAATCAAAACCTAATATTTAATTAAGTAAAGGCAAGCAGCAGTGGAATAAACTTTATAGCTGTAATTTTAAACGCTGTCATGCTATTATGCTGTTTACATAGAAAATGTAAAAACATATCTCACAGAACTCAAAGAATTCTGGGTGTGTCCATTTTTCATTTTGATTTTTTTCAGATGTGATCTCTCATTTGAATGAACCTTCCCCAAACCCTAACAAAAAACCTTCACATATACATATGTGTGTATATACATAGAGACATATGTATGTATATACACACACAAATACATATATATATAAAGATTCTGACGTTCACACTAATTCTTCAATATGGAATGAAGTTCAGTAGCAACTAAAAGTGAAATTCTAAGACATTCCCCATCCTGGGGATCAAATTAAACCATTTTTGAGAGGTCAAAATACCTACTAGCTACCAAAATCAGTTCTAATTTTAGACAAGATTTGTTTTACTCTTCTGACAAAGCATTTTTAATCTGGCTATGAAATTAGAAGCTATCACCTCTCCAATTTAGGGTTCAATTGTAACTAATTTCAGGTTTACCTAAGGCCCAACTCAGATATCTACATTTGGATTTTAACATCAACACAAGCACGATTCTCGTAACATTAATGGAAACATCTCTTGGCACTGATCGCTGTTTTTCTTTTTGACGTAATTCGGCTATCAAGAGCATTCTCACAAACCTTGGCTTGCAGCAGCAACTAAACAAGACTGCAATGTATTTCTCAGAAAAAGAAATGACTTGTACATAATCTTCATAAGCAGCAACACAAGAAAAGGAAAGCAAAAACAAAAACCCACATCTATTGAGGCTGTTTGTACCACCTAACAGACTTAAAAGAAAAAAACAAAAAATGAAAAAAACATAACCTTGGAGGACCATCATGTCACTGTGGTATAGCTCGCTGGGCAACAATGTGGCAGCCAAGAAGTAGCTCCTGGTTCCTGGCTCCTGGCTTCAGACGGTCCAATTCCTGCTATTGTGGCTGTCTAAGCAATGAACTAGTGGATGCACCATTTCTCTCTGTCTCTCCTTGTCTCTGTAACTCAGGCTTCCAAATAAAAATAACTTCCTTAAAAAAATAAATAAAAAAAGAGAAAGAACTTGGGGGCTCAGCCTGATGGCTCAATGGCTAAATCCTCACATTATAAAGTGTCAGGATCCCATTATGGGTACTGGCTCATGTCCTGGCTGCTCCATTTCACATCCAACTCCCTGCCTGAGGCTTGGTAAAGCAGGGAGGAAGGTCCAAAGTCTTGGGACCCTACATGCATGTGGAAGGCCCAGAAGAAGCTCCTGGCTTCAGATCAGCCCAGCTCTGGCCACCATGGCCAAAATCTTTATTTAAGACAGAGAGAGAGAGTGAGAGCGAGCGCAGCTACTATAGCTGACAACAAGTTCATAATATGAATTACATGGTAGTTATACTGCTACTTGAGAATTTTAAGAATTCTTTACTAAGTTAGTATCCTATTATTTTACTAAACCTAAAAAAAAAAATCGTATTTTGATGGGTAAAACTGATGAATCAAAAAGTAGAATGGTTCATGAGATAACAGGAAATGATGAATAAAAAATGTGATAAGTTACATAGCCTTTTCCTGACAGCTCTGAATTTTCAGAGAAGTTCACAAATACAAAACATATTCATATAAGGTTAAGGTTAAAACGACTACTTCTTATACCTTGAAATAGATGCCCTATCATAATGTACTTTTTTCAGTCAGATGTTTTGATAATAAAGCTTACATTTAGTTTAAAATGAGCACAGTGTCATCCATTACCTATATCTATATAAAATAAAAACAACATGACAACTTGCACAGGGCTAAAGCTATATTAAGTATAGTTGTTCACTGTGACCTTTACTTTCACAAAATACAGTGCATTTAATTTAATACGAACACTAAAAAATTCATATTTGCACAGGGGGAGGGTAGACTGCAGTGATAATGCTGCTTCAGAATCTCATC
This sequence comes from Ochotona curzoniae, assembly GCF_017591425.1. Classification (NCBI taxonomy): domain Eukaryota; kingdom Metazoa; phylum Chordata; class Mammalia; order Lagomorpha; family Ochotonidae; genus Ochotona; species Ochotona curzoniae. The sequence goes on along the minus strand of NW_024466004.1, from coordinate 3,934,097 downwards.
TGAATATCAATAACAGTACACCTTTCACAGGTTCATGAAAAAAATCTTTACAGAAACCAACCTTTCACAAGTTATGAGACTCTTTAAAAAATGGACATTGAAAGTTTACCAGCTCTTTCTTTTGCAAAGAAAATCTTGAAAGGAGAAATTCAGATTAAAAAGGAAAAAAACAAGAAATAGAACAAACACTGCTCCTTCATCATAGGCACGTGGCTATTTGCTTAAAGATATATTCCCTACACCTGAGATGAACTGTGACCACCACAAGGAACCAAAATTTCAAAATTAGGTAGGGATAGCTAACCAGAAATTAAACACAAGCAGAGAAAAGTCCTTGTACATATTTTAAAAACACATAACTTTTGAAAAAGTAAGAAAAGCTAAAAAGAAAAATTTTACATACATTTATATCAGTAAGCATTTATGGAGTACTACCTTGCCAACCACTGTGTTAGATGCACTAGTGCTGAGCAAAGCAGCAGAAGCTGAAGTCCTTGGCTAACATGGGGGCTAGACATTAGACCTGTGTACACATAGGACATTCTTACATCAAAAAGGTAACACAAGACTATGATAAGATGTTACAGGTAAGAAGTACAAAGATTTCTAAGAGGAAGAAATCCAAGTGGATGAAGGAATTTGCAACTGGACATTAAGCAGTATGAATAAAAACAATGAGTATAGTGCCAAGTGTCACCTGGGTACAACAAGTGTCTACTATGGGTCAAAGCTGAGCATCAGTGCTGGCAGGTGTTAAGCCAACCATGAAGGGCCACAAGATTGGGGCGTGTATGTGATGCAAGATTAAGAATCTGGCTAAGATGCCTCAAAGAAATAACTTTTTAACATAATTACTGATGGGAAACCCCTCTGACACGATTATGTTCTACAAGATTAGAAACGGAGAGTCCGCAGATTGTGATACAATCCTAAGAAAAACACTGGTGCCAATGACAATTTTCCAGAACTTTAATATTTTTCCATTGGGCTAACTGAAGGATTATAAATAATAATAATAGAGCAACTACAAGTAAATTTTAGTTTCTGCACTTTAAATAATATATACTCTAAAGTTAAGAATACATTTAACGTAAGATATTTTAAAAATAAGAACACCTATTCTAATGTTACAGCACAGAGTGGTTAATGCACACCAGAGTTCATTCAGATACTGGCCAGTCAGCTTCCTACTACGGAACCTGGGAAGACAACAGAAGACGGCACAGATACTTGGGCCCCTCTCAACATACAGGAAACCCGGACAGCAGCTCTGGGTTTCCAGCAGATGGATGTGCTTGAGAGTGTGCTCTCACATTCACTTGAAATCTGCCTATCAAATAAGCAAACCTTTAATAAATATGAACTCCATGAGTAATTCTTCTCCAATAAATTTAGCAATGCAGATAAAACAAAAAATTTTATTAAAATATTCTGAAATTTTATACTTTTGTAACACAGTTGCCTCTCCTTTATTTGAGTCTGGGGAGAAGTTAGAACACCTGAGATGAACGCCTGAAACCAGGCAGGACCAAATTCTATCTACACACACACATACACACACACATTTTTATCTTATTTCATACCTTTAAAGATAACAGTTCTAATTATAAACTAGGCACATTAACACATTAATAACTAACAATAAAAACAGCTGTAGAATTGTACTGTAATAACACTATCAGTATCATTTCTCTTCCACTGTTAATATTCAGCAAAATAAGGGTTACACAACAGTTGGTCTGGAAAAAGAGAGCTATTCAACGACTACTGGTGAACACAAGGACAAAGGCATGGCTCATGTTCAGGGCAGCATAAGATTTCATCATGCTGTTCAGAATAATTGCAACTTAGAACACAAATTATTGGGCCTGGAGTGGTATCCGAGTAGCTATAAAGTTCACACCTTGCACACACAATTCCATATGGGTGCTGGTTCTTATCCTGTTGTTACATTGCCCTTCCAGCTCCCTGCCTATGGCCTGAGAAAGCACAGAGGATAGCACAAAGCCTTGGGACCCTGCACTCACATGGGAGACTTGGAAGAAGTTCCCGGCTGCTGGCTTTGGATCAGCTCAGCTTCAGCTGAGGCCAACTGGGGAGTGAACCAGTGGGAGGGCAGATCTCTCTCTCAGTCTCTTCTTCTCTCTATAAATCTGAGTTTCCAAAATAGCAGCAGCCAATAAATAGAACTTCCTTACACTCATAAAGAATATGAGGGTGTTTCAAAAACACTAATGGAAATAAGTTTATCCTGCTGCAAAAATTATTTTTAAATCCATACATATCTGCATACATCAGAAACCTACAGCAACTACTGTATTTGCACCTCAAATACTCTTACAAAGAACTTCTAATGTAGTTTTATTAGAGTTAGGACTAAGAAAAAAAATATGACACTGCAAAGAAGAAATTCCTGCTTATCTTACACTGTGAAAAGTAAATAATTTTTAAAAAATTTTTATTGCAAAGCCAGATATACAGAGAGAGGAGAGACAGAGAGGAAGATCTTTTGTCTGATAGTTCACTCCCCAAGTGATCACAACGGCCAATGCTGTGCTGATCCAAAGCCAGGATCCAGGAACCTCTTCCGAGTATCCCACATGAGTGCAGGGTCCCATGGCTTTGGGCCGTCCTTCACTGCTTTCCCAGGCCACAAGCAGGGAGCTGGACAGGAAGTGGAGCTGCCAGGATTAGAATTGGTGCCCATATGGGATCCTGGTGTGTTCAAGGCGAGGGCTTTAGCCGATAGGCCATGCCACCTGGGCCTGTAAATAATTTCTGAAAAGAAACACTGTTGAATTTGTTCAAGTCCTTTTACCCTTTGATAGAGATTATCTCAATGATCCCACACACTGATTCCTGGGGTGAATTACGGTCATTCATTTCAATACAGCATATAACGTGTACACTACTATACTATCTTGCAAAGTAGTAACTTTTTTTTTAGAACACAGACCTAATAAAATCAGCATGTTTTACAGAACCGGCTTCAGGATAAATAGATGCACTGGGGGACAAAAAGGACTTTTAAAATCAAAACAGACATTTAATGTTTGGGCATTCTTCATTATGTGAAAGAATCCTCCACTTTGAGACTATTATATATTGAAAAGCTGCATCTGTTGTATAATTATCTCTGATAAACGGCCTGATGCTTTGAGCTTCATTAGAGAAAAGGGAAGAGAAAGGCACATACAGCAAGGACTGTAAATAAATCTCTTCACCATGTTTCACTTAAAACCAGCCCAGCAGGAAGTCATAAAGTATTTTCTAATAGGTAGTATTTTACAAATGCCTTTCTAGCAAAAGTCAGCCTACTTGCCCACTATTTAGCCTCCCAAAGAAAACAAAGGTTGAGAAGAGGAAGACTGGTTTCATTGAGAGACTGATGAAAAAAAAAAAAATAGCCACTTGGTAGCAGTGATACTAGCTTTTTAGGGGACAGATAAGGGCTTCCCAGATAGTAATGAAGCCCAATACAAATTCAAAGACTCAGGGGTGGTGTAGCAAGGACATCTGTTAAAACTTATTACTCCTTTTTATGTGTGTTTTTAATCCCTTATGGAGACAGAATATCACCAGAAACTTTAACCATTAAACATTTCACAAACATTATGATTAATATAGTTCTCACTATTTCTGCTTATTTTCTTTTAGCAAACAAAAGCACATTTTGGGTGGATACATTGGAGAACAACAGGGAAAAATGCAAGTATGACAGAAGCAAAAGGACCCAGCCAGGACTGAGCCCCAGCCCTGTCTTTGAGACTCCAACAGGACATCATCTAATTTCCTCCTCTGATTTGCAGAGCAGGAAGTTAGTTCTCAGTCCTATCTGCATTGCACACTATCAAGATGAGACCAGAAGTGTGTCTGCCAAAATAATTTGTGAACTTGAGGTTTGCAACTTTTTCTGTAAAGAAATACTGGGTCTGACTCTGCTACTTTGATGCAGAGACAATATGACATACCACAGACAATATGTAAATAAATGAGTGGCAATGTGCTCTAATAAAACCTCATTTATAAACACAGAAACTCAAATTTCATGTAATTTTCACATTTCACAAATATATATCTTTTGCCTAATCATTAAGAAAAGCAAAAATTGGCTGCCAAGGTCCCACACTGGCAAGAGCTGGCTAGGCAGGCAGCAGGTGGCTCACAGGGGCCTGACAATGCGGGCTTGGGTGTGGGGAGGGCAAGGAGAATAGCACTGCACTGGTGGCCATGTGGGGACCTGGGAGTTCACCTCGAGGCAGGTGAAGCAAATCTGGTGATTTCCCCATGTGCTTGGGCTGGGAGAGGGCAGGGGAGGCAAGAGCCCCAGGTCAGCGTGCTGCTCTGGTGTGCTGGTGGATCAGCTTACAGAACTTCAATGGATATTGGGTGTGTGGAGAGGTAAAGAAACAGACTAGCACATATGCCAGGAGCTTGGGACCCTGGTGGACAGGCAAAGCTCCACATCAGCACAGCATGCAATGGGCTTCCACAGGTTAGGCTGGAGAAACCTATGCACAAGGACTGTGGATTGATTACAGAAAGGCGGAAGGGGATGTGGGGTAGGGAGGTCCATCCTAGGAATATCTTGCTGGTGAGGAAAGACTCCTGAGGGACTCCAAATGACAAGGCCATTATACTTGCAGGTAAGCAAAGGAACTGAAATCCGGTGGTCTAGAGGGGAGAGATCAGAAGATCTGTATGGGTCAGAATGATAAACCAACCCACATGGGAGTCCTGAGATGAGCTTGTTAGTGAGAACATCACTGACCACATGTCTGCCCACACGAAAGCTAGGGCTGGGGGTCTATCTAGCAGAGCTGGACCCCAGCACCTGAACAGTGAGTGTTAGTACAAGGGATGGATCACATTAGGCTAGGCCATGACACCAACCAGCATACAACAGAACCAGGTCTGGGGTAGATTCTATGGGGAACATGTGAGCCCAACCCTGTGGAAGTACAAGTGCCGCTGGTTAGCTTAAGAGTTGAGATAGTGATGGGCTGAGCTAGGTGTGACCATGGAACCCACAGACACAGGCACTAGGACTAGGAAAAGGTTGGGCAGGTCCAGGCTGCAGCACCCTAAAACAAAGTGTGCAGTGGGCCAGACAGCAACATCCACCAGCTCATACAAAGGCCAGCATGGATGGGGCCAGGCAAGGGGCCTTGCACCTACTGGCATGCATGCGATCTGGGTTTGGGAGTGGGCCAAGCAGGGGAAGTTGGAAAATTCCCCTAGTGGGTCATAGCTTCTGCTGGGAAACACATGGTTCAGCCCAGCTTGATGGGCAGGCTGGGTAAGGTAATTTCACCCATTGGCAAGTGTGGGTTGACTCTGGAAGGGGGTGCACCAGACAGGGCCAAGCAAACCTCGACCCACTGCCATGTGCAGAAACCAGGCTGGAGTACAGGTCATGCCAGACTAGACTATCACATCTACCAGTTTGCATAAGCTAAGGATAAGAGCAGATGAAGCAAGGCCAGGTTGCAGCACCCACCAGTGAGAGCTGGGACTGGCAACAGGCCAGACCAAGCTGCAGCATCCAAAGGCAAAGGCCAAGACAGATGAGGGACTATGCCAAGCTCAGTCAGAGCTACCAGTGGCATGCACAAGATCTGTGGATGGGAACAGGTCTGGTTGGGGAGCTAAGAGGATGCCCTGGCAGGGTGGTGATTCCCACTGGTGAGCGCAGAAACAGGAGTGGGGGCTGTGATCTGGTCTGGACATGACTCCAGTGTCCCTTGACATGGGTATGGACTGGGTCTGGTGAGCGCCAGCTTGGGCTAGACTTCAGCACCCATTGGTGCTCATGAGAACCAGGAGGGTGTAGGATGGGCTGGGCTAGATCTATACTCCTGCTGAGCCATGTATGAGCTGTGTCTGGTTGTGGACTAGGCTTTGCTGGGCTGTAGCATTCAACAGTATAAACTGGAATGGGTGAGGGCTGGTCAGGAAAGGCCACTGTTCCTGCTAAGACAGGAGGTGTATTAAGTCAGGCTGGGCCATGGACCAGTGGGGACAAGATCTGGCATTGGAAGGGGTTCTGACAGAGGAGCTAGGGGAACTCCTGTTAGGACGCAGTTCCCGCAGGTGAGCTCAAGAACCACGACAGGGAGCAGCCCAGACCAGGCTAGGTTTATAGTGCTTACCAGTGTACATTTGGTTCAGCTCTGTAGCGAACCAGTTTGGGCCAGTTCATATCACCCACTGGCAAATCCGAGAACTAGAATGGTGTGTGGTTCATATCAGGTCAGGCCATAATACCAGTCAGTTCACATTAGGTTCAGGACAGGAGGCCAGAAGGGATGTGCTGCTCTAGGCTTTAGCCCCCACCAGCATGAGCTGGAAATGGGGTGGGCCAGGCCCAGCCAGGTTACAGCATCCACTGGCAAATGCCAAGGTGAGGCTGGCCATGCCAGATTGGGCTACAGCATCCAACCAGTACACATGAGACCCACGGGCAGCGGGGGTGAACCTGATAGGGGGACTGAGGTGGGCTATCGTGCTGGATAACCACTCCCACTGGTGAGCACGAGAGCTGGGCTGCGGGCAGACCAAGCTGGGCATGGCTACAATACCTGTTTGCCTCATGTGAGCTGGATCAGGGGAAAGCAGGCTGGGTTGACTGTACTTACTCGATCATGCCTAAGCCAGAGTGGGTGTGGGTTGGTTGGGCTTTGCCACAGATCAGCTGGCAGATACTGGCTCAGGAGGTTGGGGGGGGGGAGCAAATTCAGTCAAGTTCATCTGCAGAACCACCTCTAGGGTGCAAGACTGGGAGTGGGAGTGAACACTTAGGGAAACAGTGGATACTTCCCTCTTCGGTTGCCACTCTCACTGGTGGACATGGGAACCAGGACTAGGGGCAGGCATGGTTAAGAGAGTGGCACCTGCTGGCACCAGTGTGGGCTGGATAATGAGGCTGGTTGGGCTGAACTAGGCTTCAGTGTCCAATGACATGTACAAGAGTGGAACTGACTAGTCGGCTGTGCATACAGGCAAGCACAGAAACCAAGGTGGGGGCATACCTGGTCAGGGTTATCAGGGATTGCTCCAACTAGGCTGCAGCTCCCACTAGTTTATATGAAGGCTGAGTGTGTGGTGGGCAGGATCAAGCTGGGCTGCAAAACCATTGGTTTGCATGGAAGACAGGGATGGAGGTGCAACTGACCCAGCAACTGCAACCGTGTGTGTGTGTGTGTGTGTGTGTGTGTGTGTGTGTGTGTGTGTGTGTGTGTGTGTGTGTGCGCACGCGCGCTGATGTGGATGTGGATGAGGGACTGAACCAGACCTCATACTGGTAAGCACACACATGGATCAGGTTTGGGATTACCTAAGATGATGTTTCTTTGGGAATCCACCCAACTAAACTGCTGGACTCAGAATTCCAACCATAGAGAGAATTATAGGTTCCATGATCTGACCATAGACTGCATGTGTCAGAACTGGGCCTCCTCAGTGGCTTAGACAGAGCAGTGGACAGCATATCTAGATGCACATGGAGGATAGGGTGGTACATTGGAGGCTGCAGAGGACACCTGGTACCACAAGGTGGCCAGAACAATTGATAAACTACCCCAGCCAAGCTTTGGCAGTGAATATCTGGGGAAGTGGAGATGCTAAGGTGGATTATATCAGCAGTGGATTCTGGAGAGATTCCATCATGATTGGACTAGTGAGATCAACAGCAATTCAGAACTGTTGAACTACCAAAATCACGTGAGCAAGACCCTTGGAGCATGCCCCACATTAGGAACCCTGGGATGGTTGGGAGGCTGGGTATGGCTTCTCCCCTTACTTCCTCCCTTGCCCCAGACACAGGAAAGAAAAAAGAAGATGTGGAAACAAATGGTCTCACCCACTCTCCTCCAGCCCTTCATTCTTCACACCCTAATCAACTATATAAAATCATCCAAAATAAATTTAAAATAAATACAAAAATCATTCTTAGCTTGTATATGTCATAAAAATAGGAAGATGTGTGAAATTTGGTGAAGCTATAGCTTGCCAAACTCTACTGTAATCTATCATTTATGTAAATGAAGGTTGCTATTTAATTAATACGTGCCTCCAAAGAACTTAGAAGATCACTCTGTATTAGATGTATCTTCTGTAACTATTAGATTAGAATGTCAGAATATTTGAAAACCAGCCAATTTCTTGCCATTAATCTTCTCCAGTATCAGACATCATTTCTCTTCCTCTCCTGCCTAGAAACAGACCAGCTAATGTCCCTCCAACACCCATATGCCTATCCTCCAGGTTAGCGGGACTTGGGGTAGAGGTTGGAGGAGCAAAGATATGAACACAGGTATGCACACTGTAAAGTGTCCAACAGGTCCCAAGTAGAGATATCCAGGCCTTTAAAGCACAAGAAAGCTGACACAGAGAAAAGACAAAGGCGGCTCCTTCTCTTCTGCAAAGTCTGTAAGACAAGACTGACATAAGAGTAAGGAGCAACCTGTTTGTCACTTGAGAATAAGAAGGCAAGAACTGACTGCAGTGCTCCAACCACAACCTAACAAAATCCTTTTTCTTCAACAGTTGGGTCAAAAAACACAGCTACGGGCCCAGCGGCATAGCCTAGTGGCTAAAGTCCTTGCCTTGAACACACCGGGATCCCATATGGGCACCAGTTCTAATTCTGGCAGCTCCACTTCCATCCAGTTCCCTGCCTGTGGCCTGGAAAAGCAGTCAAGGACTGCCCAAAGCCTTGGGACCCTGCACCCATGTGGGATACTGGGAAGAGGTTCCTGGATCCTGGCTTCAGATCGGCACAGCATCGGCCGTTGCGCTAACTTGTGGAGTAAATCATTGGACGGAAGATCTTCCTCTCTGTCTCTCCTCCTCTCTGTATATCTGACTTTCCAATAAATAAATAAATCTTAAAAAAAAAAGAAAGAAACACAGCTACAGGCATCCCAAATAGTCACTTAATTTGCCGCACCAATGATACATATCTTTTAAATGAATAATAATGCGCAAATACACATGTACATATAATGTACACATAAAATGCTCAATAAATGGCAGCTAATATTTCTCAAGCTGGCATGCATTTTGGGACTGAACTGTTTTCTGTGGCCTGACCCTGGTATATGTGGTTCTAACCCAGGCTCTATCAGGTGACCACCTCCTATTCTTTTCTTAGGAGTATTTAACCTAAAGGACATAATGAACCTTGGTGAAGTGTTTTTGTAAAACTGAATATAAAATAGATGTTATGTATTTTTCTAATACCATAAAGGAAAATAGCTTTTACCAGCATCCTATAAATGTATAGCTGCAAACAGATTTTTAAAAAAGAAAAATTACTGCCTTTAATATTATTACTGCCATTTTCACTTTTAAATGGCTTTCCACACCTGTCCTGACCTCTACTGAGTAAGTTATAATATTTCAAAAAATTATCTCTGCAAGTTATTCCAGTATAATTCCTCTTGTTTTCAATACTGCCAGGTTACTGCACCAAAAGAACTGGTACTATCACTTCCTTTGCTCAGAAACATGGCTACCATTCAAAGTCCAAACAGGCAGGCATTAAGGCCTTCATAGCTTGGCCATAGTTTACCTTTCTGGCTTTGTCCCTTACTCTTCTCCGGAAGTGGCCCTAAAGGAGTAACTTGCCTCGATGAACTGCATGCAGCTTTCTTCTACTGCTCTTTCCACTGGGCTAAGAATGTCTTCACCACTTTCTATTCATCCATAGTACTTCTTCCTCAAGTATTGCCCTTTTTCAACACTCACTGTCTTTAATACATAAGGACTACAACATGAGTGCATACAACATGCTGATGATTTCTCAAATTCAGCCTTCCCCAGACATCAAGCTGAATATCTGCAGTGGAGTGATATTCTACATAATACAGGACACTCATCATTCATGGTGTCCAAGTACAATCAATGTTCAGGGATAGAAGAGGGATTACTACTGGTTAAAATTCACTGATGGACTAGAGCTTAATTTACCCTGTTAACAGCATTTTTAGAGGACCAGGATTGTGACCTTGTTTATATTTACAGTATTACCAAGTACAGCAGTACATGACAGATTTAAATAAATATTTTTCTCTGCTAAATTTCCCAAGTTAACAGAATAGCCAAATAGCCTAACCTACCACATTTCTGGGTTTTCATTAAATATATAACATTAAATTGAAGCCTATTTAAGTAAAGCTTTTGAGAAGCAGAACCTTCCAGGCCATAATTTCCCTGTATTTTTCAAGGAACACAAGCTGATATAGTTGTGACACAGAACAAATTTTTCTAGTTGAGACACAAAGTGGACAATGAACCTTCCTATCACATACCTAATAGGATTCCATCACTGGAGAAGCTAAAGACTGTAATAAAAGCCATCTTCAATTCCTTTCAAATAATCTATGCTGCTGGTCTGCCACACATATTGGCAAACCAGGGTAGGGGGTGGGCCTGGTGGGGGTTACTGTGGGCCGCTCTCATCAGGATGCAGCTCCCACTGGTTTCAGTGAAGACCGAGTATGTGCTGTGCAGAACCAAGCTGGACTGCAACACCCACTGGTCCCAGTAGAAGGAGGGGCTGAAAACAGAACTAACCCAGCAATTGCAACCACCAGCTGACTGGGTGATGGACTGTGCCGGGGCCCTGTGCTTGCTGGTGCATACAAGTATCTGGCCTGGGAACACCTCAGACGAAGTTTCTTTGGAGATCTCCCCAATTAAAATGCCAGACTCAGAACCCAAACCATGAAGGGACAGAAGATGGAACACGTTAATCAACCATCTCAGCTATAGGTTGGCAACAAAATACCGGGCAAATAGAGGCGCTATGATGGACAATGTCAATTAATGGATTTTTCAACAACCTTATCGTGTTTGGAGAGGCAAGATTGGCAGCAATTTCAAAACTGGTGACCTACTGAAATCACTTCAACGAGCATCTCGGAGCATGCCCCACATGCGGGACTTGGGGTGGGTGGGAAACCGGGTGGGGCTTCTCCCTCAATATCCCCCTTTACCTCAGATACATGAAGGAAACAATATGGAAATAATAGTCTTACCCACTTTCCTGTAGCCCTTGACCCTTTTTGCCCAAATTATGTAAAGATTGACAAAATAAAAAAATAAATAAATAAAATTAAAAAAAAAAAATCTATGCTGTTCTCCATCTTGCTATATCTGGGGTCATTCCTAAAAACTGTGGTTGTTTTTCTATGATTACAGATTACCAGGAAACTCAGGATACAGTCCTTGGGCTACTCCTACCACTGCCTCTAAGAATCTGGACACTTACATTCCTCTTTATTCGGTGAAGGTACATTCAGTTCTGTCGGAAGCGGCTGCTGGTTGGGACTAAGAGTTGGTGTAGTTATCGAGGTATTATTGTTGTCACTTGTGGTCTCTTCAGGAAACAAATCTGATTGGCTGTTACTTGTACTTGGAGCGGAATCATCATCTGGTTGTTTCTTTTGAAAGTCTGAGGAAGAATAATGAGAAAATCAGTTTAAATAAGGAGTTCACAATCCATTTGTGGAGTACTAGAAAACAAGCGTTTAACGATTAAATAAGACTAGTTTAGGGGATTGGAAAATAGAAACAGATCCCATATCAAGTGGCTGGTTTAACTCCCAGCTGCCCTGTGCATCCAATCCAGCTTCCTGCTAACAGACCTGGTACACAACAGAGGGTGGCCCAAGTATGTGGGTGCCTGCCAGCTATGCAGCAGACCTTAAAGGAGTTTCAGGCCCCTAACTCAACATGACTAAGCTCCAGCTGTTGCACATATCTGGGAAATGAACCAGAGAATGGGTGGTCTCATTTTCTGTCTCACACTTTCTCTTTACTTTGCCTTGCAAATAAATATTTTATAAAAATGGAAATAAAACACTGTTTTTCATATGCACATGAAGTTGGCATTGTGGTGTAGTGGGCAAAGCCACCACCTGTGCCGTTGGCATCCCATTTGGGATGTTCTAGTTGTTCTACTTCCAATCAAGCTCCTTGCTAATAGTTTCAGAAAAGCAGAAGAATATGACCCAAGTGTTTGGGAGACTGGGAGCCCTGGGCTGTTCACCCAGGAAGTGAACCAGTGAGCAGAAGAGCTATTTCTCCTTTCCTCTACCATTATGGCTTTTAAATAAATGTGTGAATATTTTAAAAAGAGAGACAGGAAGAGAAACTCAGAAGAAAGGAAGGAAGGATGAAAGAAGGCATACAAGATTGGTAGTGACCAGACTGAGTTTTCTAAGGTCTCTTAATAGCTCAAATGAATGGAATGTACACATTTTAATTTTAATATTAGACTTTGCCAAGTCAATGATGAACATAAAATCTTGAAAAACAATCAGCTGGTAAAGAAAAAAACAATAAAGCAAAGCTGTTCAAACCAACTGAGAAACCAGGAAACAGAAATCAGGAAGGATGAACAAAAAACACATAGTAAGATGATAGAAATGAGCGAAAAAAAATATTAAATCTAGTAATAAATGGAAAGTTCAAACAAAAGGCAGAAAATTATTCTGATTAAGCTAAATTAAATTCAGAAATCCAGGCTAAAAACTAAATTCAGAAGAGATCTAGTAAAAACATAAATAAGAGAACACAAAATATTTTAAAGTCTATCATAAAATACACCAGGCAAATATAAATGAATAGAAAGCCAGGATAGCTGAAGTATTATCAGAAATGTAGACTTTAAAGTTAAAGAGCATTATCAGGCCCAGCGGCATGGCCTAGTAGCTAATGTCCTCACCTTAAACTCGCCGGGATCCCATGTGGGTGCCAGTTCTAATTCTGGCAGCTCCACTTCCTGTCCAGCTCCCTGCTTGTGGCCTGGGAAAGCAGTCAAGGACAGCCCAAAGCTTGAGGACCCTGCACCCGTGTGGGAGACCTGGAAGAGGTTCCTGGTTCCCAGCTTCAAATCAGTGCAGTACAGGCTGCTGCGCTCACTTGGAGAGTGAATCATTGGACAGAAGATCTTCCTCTCTGTCCCTCATCCTCTCTGTGTATCTGACTTTGTAATAAAAATAAACACATCTTTAAAAGAAAAAAAGAGTATTATCAAAGATAAAAAAGATTTGTACATCATATAAGTTGAATATTCCTCACCCAAAATATTTGGGACCAGTAAAATATCAGATTATAGATTTTTCTGAACTCTGAAAGATTTGCAATACATAATGAAACATGTTGGTGACAGGACCCAAGTTCAAACACGAAATTCATTTGCTTCGTGCATCTACAGAATATCTTACTTTATTATATGCCTGAGTTTTGATTATAATCTGTCACATGAGATCAAGTACAGAATTCACTATTAAAATATTACCCTCATCATTTTTTTAAAAGACTTATTAATTTCTACTGGAAAGTCAAATTTACAGAGAGAAGCACAGACAGAGAGAAACCTCTTCCATCCACTGGTTTACTCCCCATGTGGTCCACAATGGCCGGAGCTGAGCCAATGCAAAGCCAGGAGCCAGGAGCCAGGAGCCAGGAACCACCCTCTGAACTCCCACCGTGGTGCAGGATCTCAAGGCTTTGTTTGAGTCATCCTCTTTTGCTTCACTAGGTAACAAGCAGGGAGCCAGTTGTGAAGCGCAGCCGCTGGGACACAAACCAGTGCACATATGGGATCCTGGCACTTCAAGGTGAGGACTTTAGCCACTATGTTTAGCCACCAGATGTCAAGCCCAAATTCATCATTTTAAAGTTTCAGATCAGAGGCTTTTGGATATTTAAGATAGTAAAGTCTACAAACATGCCAAAATTGGAAAAACTCTGAAACCTCAACCCTTCTGGACCTTAGCATTTTGGATAAAGGGTACTTAACCTGTGTGTTTTAACAATGTCAATCACTTTCCTAAAAACTAATAGTAATTCATACTGGTTTAAAATGCTAAGAAAAAAAAAATGTTTAAAGAATGAAGTGATAGGTTTACTAATATTTTCTTATATCTATTAAAAGATAACAAGGATATTCAGAAACAATGACTGCTATTTTCACAAAATCAGTCAACGAACTCAACCCTCAAAGGGTACCTAAGAACAGAACACTCAGGAAAAGCTTAAGTATAAACAAGAAATAACACGTAGGCTATCAACTATTTCTGCACTGATGAGAAGGGATCACACACAGTTATTATACATATTCCTGTAATAACATGATGTTTAAGAGTACAGAAGTACTCAGTTCAAATCCCAGTTCTACCTTTTAAAAGCTGAGTCACCTTGAGTTATTCACTAGTATTTCACCTTCTCAAAAACGACAATAAAATCTACCTCATAAACTCATTGCGCAGATTATGATATAATACATGTTACAGTCTTATAACAATATCCGTCCTGTATTAAGTCTCAAATTTACTACTGCTTCATCATATACAACATGGTGTACAATAAAGCTTGGCAGCTTGAGATTGTTGATGAAAATAATTTCTCTAATGCAAATAAAAACAAAGAAACTGCACCTGGCACTATGGCATAGCAAGTAAGACCACCTCACATGGTGCCAGAATCCCAAAGAGGCACTGGTTAAGTCCCGGCTGCTCCACGTCCAATCGTACTCCCAGCTAATGCAACTGGAAAGCACCAATGGACGGCCCAAGCATCTGGACCCTTGCACCCACATGGGAGACTCAGAAACTCCTAGCTCCTGGCATTGGACTTGCCCACCCCAGCTTGAGGCCATTTGGGGAGTAAAACCAGCAGATGAAGATTCATTCTCGGGGTAGGTGGGAAACTGGGTGGGGTTTCTCCCTCAATATCCCCCTTTACCTCAGATACATGAAGGAAACAATATGGAAATAATAGTCTTACCCACTTTCCTGTAGCCCTTGACCCTTTCTACCCAAATTAACTATATAAAGATTGTCAAAAAAAAAAATTTGGAAAAAAAAAATTCATTCTCATTCACTCATTCATATTCATTCTCTCACCTTTCAAATAAAGATAAATCAATTTTTTTTATGGTAAAGCTTCCTCTTACATGGAGAAGTTACAAGAAAGTTGAGGGAACAACTGCCCCATACATAAGGGGGAAAAAAATCTAAGCTGGCTTATCTAAATTTCACAAGTTTGGAATAACACATTTTAAAAATATTTTTCATTCAGGAATACATTTTCTTTTTTACTTCCAAGTGTGGGTAAATATTTTTTGAAGAAATGAGAAACAGATGAAACTCATCCAATCCAAAATTATCCTAGAGGGTACACTATGAGGAAGATGATCAGAAATAGAACAGCCAGGACTTGGAGGTGGCATTTTAAAGATGGTACACCCATGATGCAAATAGCAGCTTAACCCTCTGTGCCACAATAGATCCACCATTGCATGTTACCAGCCAGACAGGTTAACAGTTCAGATGTCACATGGCATGTCCATATCCCATATTACAGAGACCTGGTTCAAGCTCTAATTTTGGTCCCGAGTCTGGGAGGCAGCAGGTGATGGCTCAGTAACTGAGTCACTGCCATCGTGTCGGAGATCTAGATTGAGTGTTCAGTGTCAGTGCTTGCCTGGAGTCATTGTGAACATCTGAGTTCTACTACATCAGATCTGTATGTCTTTCAAATAAGTAAGAGCCTTTAAAAGGCAGAGATAATAAAAACTAATCATAATTTCATGGGGGGGTAGATTTTCTTTATTTTTATTGCAAAGTCAGATATACACAGAGAAGGAGAGACAGAGAGGAAGATCTTCTGTCTGCTGATTCACTCCCCAAGTGGCCAAAACAGCTGGAGCTGAGCCAGTCCGAAGACAGGAACCAAGAGCTTCATTCAGGTCTCCTGCTCAGGTGCAGGTTCCCAAGACTTTGGGCCATCCTCGACTGCTTTCCCAAGCCACAATTAGGGAGCTGGATAGGAAGCAGGGCTGCCAGAATTAGAACTGGTGCCCATATGGGATCCCAGCGAGTGCAAGGAGAATCACTAGGCTACTGCGCCAGGCGCTGCAATTTAACTTTTTTTTTTATTATATATATATATATATATTTAATTATTTTTTATTGGAAAGGCGGGATGTACAGAGAGGAGAGACAGGGAGGAAGATCTTCCGTCCGATGATTCACTCCCCAAGTGAGCGCAATGGGCCGATACTATGCCGATCCAAAACCAGGAGCCTCTTCCGGGTCTCCCACACGGGTGCAGGGTCCCAAAGCTTTGGGCTGTCCTCCACTGCTTTCCCAGGCCACAGGCAGGGAGCTGGAAGGGAAGCGGGGCTGCCGGGATTAGAACCGGCGCCCAGATGGGATCCCGGGCGTGCAAGGCGAGGACCTTTTAACCACTTGCGCCACTGCGCCAGGCCCTGCAATTTAACTTTTATGCTGGAAATTTCATAAACATTTAAAAGAACACACATTTTGTCTCTATTCTCTGTAAGTCTTCCTTTCCAATAAAACTAAATCATTATTGTTTTTAAAATGTGAGGGACTGAAATGAAGCAAGAGCATACTTGGAGAGGCCAAATACAACACTGGGAAAACAGCACAACTTCCCCTATACTTCAAGGCCCCAAGTCATACAAATCTAAAAGAGTAGTACAAAAAGAATAATTGCTTTTACATTTCCAAATTCATTTTATAAAGAACAAAAGCATCTCTGCAAAAGGACTGGCCCCAGAGCTATTTATTTCAATGGACGTGACTCACTATCTCACTTGCCTCTACGTGAATAACACTGTTGCACCAATGCAACAGAAAAGCTAGCATGCCAGGAAGGCTGCAGCAGCCCAAAGAAACACTCTTCTAGCACTGTGCTCATCAATTAGATATGTGTTAAGTTCCATTCATCTTTTACCCCAAAATCTAAAACTGAGAATGATAAGGAAAATCACATTCTCTTCAGCAAAGCTCTTGCTGAGGCCTTCAGTGCACTTGGTTGGGGTGAACTGTGATCCTCAGCTCAAGTCTTCTGGGAGAAGGGCAAAGGATTGATGCTACTCAGGTAAGAGGTGAGGGAGAGTGAGCCCCACAAACCTAAAAACCAGCATGCTTTAATTAAAATTCTCCAATGACTTTTTTTCATAAAACCAATCTTTTCTATGACATGTTATTCAAGACTAGAGATAAAGGCACAAAGCACATTGCTGTGGATATAAAGAAAGGGATATAGAAGGTCAATTTAAGCAAGGGAAAAAAAACCAAAATAGGACTACACATATTGGTAGTAATTTCAGAGAGATAAATTAAAACCTTGAATAGATTTTATCAAAATATATTTTATTGCCTTGGCCACAACTATCAGTGTAAAATAAATTACTCTTTGTGACTTCTCCCCAGACAAACCTTATCCTCCATATCTGTATTATTTTCTACCTTATCATTTAAAAATATTTCATATAACATATTCATGTAATTTTGGGACTGGTGAACCTAGAGAAACAATCTACTACAGGGTTTCCTCTACCTGTGTTTACTATTTTCAAGAGGCCCGTGCGGACGCACAGGACGCATATGGACAGGTGATGTCCCACTGGCTGGTTCACTTTGAAATGACTAAAATGGCCGGAGGCTGATCCCAGCCAAAGATAGGAGCTAGGAACTCAAATCCAGGCCACCCAGGAGCAGGGCAGGAACCCACTCACTTGAACCACCACTGCTGCCTCTGTATTAGCAAGAAGCTGGAGTCAGGGGCTGGAGCTGGACATGAAACCTAAGTACTGTGATATAGAACTGGGCATGTGAGCAGCTCAAGACATGCAGTTTTTGCTTTCCCCGCTCCTGCTTCTCCTTAAGTTTGAAATGAATGAAACAATTAGTTTCAAAGGGGCATACACACCAAAAAACTCGTGTCCACCATGGATGAGATGTTGCGTGCATATATATGTGTGAGTGTATGCACCTATGTGTATATGTATGTATGAATATATATGTACACACACAAACACACACATACATATGCAATTCAATATTCCACAGCCAGGGATGAGGTCAGTGGTGGGTGTTGTGGCATAATGGACAGACACCACCTGAAACACCCAGCAACTCAACAGAGCACAGGTTTTAGTCAGCTGATCTACCTCCAATCCAGCTAATGATGTATTTTCAAGTGTTTGGGTCCCTGCCCATAAATCAGAGACCCAAAGGAAGACACTGCTTTCAGTCTGGCCCAACCTTGTCCAAAGCAACCATTTCAAGAATGAAAAAGCAGATGAGTCGGCTATACAACCTCTTCCCACCATCCCTTCCATTTGTAACTCTTTGAAATAATTACAGCACACACACGGGGTGGGGGGTGGGGGGCAGCGCAGTGGTGCAATGGTTCAGTGGCGGAAATCCTCATTTTGAACATGACAGATACCATATGGGTGACGGTTCTAATCCGGACAGCCTGGTTTCCCATCCAGCTCCCTGCTTGTGGCCTTGGAAAACAGCTGAGGACAGTCCAAAGCCTTGGGACCCTGCACCCCTGTGGCAGACCTGGGAGAGGTTCCTGACTCCTGGCTTTGGATCGGCTCAGCTCTGGCTGTTGTGGTCATTTGGGGAATGAACCAGCTCCTGGAAGATCTTTCTGTGTTTCTCCTCTGTAAATCTGCCTCTCCAACAAAAATGAATAAATCTTTAAAAAAAAAAGACTAAAAAAAGGCATATATTTCATTATTATTGTTTTTTAAATGTTTTGCTTATATTGGCATTTAGTAATGAAAAAAATGGTAAAAAAAAAATGCTATCCTTCAAACACAAAAAAAGCTGAAAATCACATGGCTTCTGGGTGTTAATAACTAGAAAGAGGGCATTTTGATGGGCACAAAATCGGGTACTGGGAGAGGTTCTAATGCAGGAGCATCAATACCTCTTGAACAGTACCTTCAGAGCATGCCCCACATCAGGGACTCTGTGGTAGTGTCTGGTGGGTGTCCTCCAATCCCAGGGTACAGAGGCATTTGGGAGGGTGGATGTGGCTTCTCCCCTTATCTCCTCCCTTCCCCCAGGTATAGGAAGGAAAAAAGAGAATGTGGAAATGGTGATCTAACCCACCTTCCTGTAACCCTTGACCCTCATCACCCTAAACAACTACTATGCAAAAATCATCAGAAATAAAAATTATGTTAAAACACAGGGCATCTATCTGCAACAGCTTACAACAATTATCTTGACAAAGACACTCAAGAAAAACTTGCTTCTAAATTAATCAATCAATTTGTTTTGTTTGTGTAGGATGGGGAGGCTCTCCCATCTGCTGGGTTACTGCTCAAATGCAGGCAAACAGCAAGCAAGGACTAAGAATTCTGAGAACAAAGTCACGGTTCATGACATGTGACGTGGGAATTCCAAGTGACACATCAACCATTACACCAAAAGCCCATTGCCCTCAAAAGTTTGGAAACATTACTGTTTATAAAGAAAAGTATAAAGAAGCCAGATATATTCTTTTTATTATTATTACAAAGTCAGATATACAGAGAGGAGTAGAGACAGAGAGGAAGATCTTCCATCCGATGATTCATTCCCCAAGTGAGCACAACAGCCAGTATTGCACCGATCAGAAGCCGGGAACCAGGAACTTCTTCCAAGTCTCCTATGTGGGTGCAGGATCTCAAGGCTTTGGGCCATCCTTGACTGCTTTCCCAGGCCACAAGCAGAAAGCTGGGTGGAAGTGGAGCTGCCGGGATAGAACTGGTGCCGATATGGGATCCCGGCATGTTCAAGGCAAGGACTTTAGCTAGTAGGCCATGCCGCCGGGCCCAGAAGCTGGATATATTCTTAACAGCTTTTCTATAAACCCTCATTCTCTCAAGGTAAGAGTTCATATAAAACTGAAACAGTAATACTGAATGTTAAAGTTCTGGGTCTGCGGACTTCTCAATTCCCTCCATATGGCTATCAAACAAGGCTCATCAAGACAATCAAGGGAAAGGTATACATTTGTGATGAGTGCTGAAGTCAACCTCATTGAAAACACATCTGATTAGAGGTCATTAAAACAACTCCTAACAAGCAAAAAAACAGTTTAACTTGGAGTAGGTTATTCCACTCCATGCTTTTTTCATAAACGAAGAAACAGCCATATCACTGCACTACACACTATAAAGAATTCTACACCGAAATAATCTGTCCATGCTAAACCAAAAGCCAGTCCAGGACCCTACAGAATGACTTGAAACTGATGGAAAAGCTGCATTCTGAAATTTACTCATGAACACATCAACTCACATTTTGTTGCCACTCTGCAAAGGGACAGGCCAGTGAGCAGATTCTTTACATTAGGTCAGACAGCCTTAAGCTGCTGTAAGATGGCACCTTCTGAATTCAATCAAGGAGACCTAAGCTGCCTGAGGAAATTAACTCAGAACAAAGATGCCATGACTAGACAGTAACTACAAACATGGAATACTGAACCACTGCTACACTTTCAAATTTAGTTTATTTCAGGTATGTTGAGGTATGTTTTTTTTTAAACCATGTTTAAAAAACATGGGGATAGAATGTTTACAGAAACCTTGGTCTCATGTATACTTAAGACTCTCAATAATATATTACATACCATACAATTAGTTCTTTTAAAACCTTACTCAAGGGCCCGGCGCAGTGGCGCAAGTGGTTAAAGGTCCTCGCCTTGCACACCCGGGATCCCATATGGGCACCGGTTCTAATCCCGGCAGCTCCACTTCCCTTCCAGCTCCCTGCCTGTGGCCTGGGAAGGCAGCCGAGGACGGCCCAAAGCTTTGGGACCCTGCACCCGTGTGGGAGACCCAGATGAGGCTCCTGGTTTTGGATCGGCATAGTATCGGCCCGTTGCGCTCACTTGGGGAGTGAATCATCGGACGGAAGATCTTCCTCTCTGTCTCTCCTCTCTGTATATCCGCCTTTCCAATGAAAAAATAATAAAAATAAATCTTAAAAAAAAAAACTTACTCAAAATGTACAATAAAAGTTAGAGACCTTTGTTTCCTAATTCACATAATGCTGACTGGGATAAAAAACTGCAGAACAGAGGAAAGGAATAAGAGGGTCAGCCTGTTTCTGGACTGCTGGTCTTTCTGGGAGATTGGAAAAGGCTGACTTCTGCATGGCTGTGAAGTTACGAACTGAAGGCTTATTCTACGTATTCTAGTATCAAATCTGCCCTCCTAAATGGAGTGACAACTTGGGGAGCCAACAGTACCCTGAGGAATGTTGGCTAATCATCCTTATGCTGAGTTTGGAAAACACAATGTCTCTCCACTCTCTCCACAGCAGGTAGCCACAGGATACAGGGCACTTGGCTGAAAATGGGATGATCTGTGTTCCCAGAAGCACAAATATTGAGGGATTCCTGAGACATTTTGCTGAGTCAGAGCCTTCTCCTCAGCCTGTGATGCTCCCTATCCTCCTAGGATACCCAGATTGGTTTCAGAGCCTCTGCTGAGAGCATCAGCCTTTTGTACAAATATTAATATTTTATACCTACCAAGGCAACCAGCCGTGAAGAACAGTTTTTCTTCAAAATTTTGCTTTGATTCCTTGCAACTCTCTCTCTGAGCTACTGAAAGCCGGATAAGTTACACACACTTACTGCTGAGTTTTTCAAGCCCTAGTACAATCTTTAATATTTTATAGAGTTAATTCCAAGGTAGCTAAACAATGTATTCTATTAAAAATGTGCTATTAAAAAAGAGGTACTGTCAGAAGAGCAAGCCTTGCCTAAAATATACTTACAAAAAGAAAAGGCAACCTTGAAAAGTAATCTCCATATGCTATTCAAAAGCCTTTTGAGAAAGACCTTAAAGATTCCATAAATCCAGCAAAGGGTTTAGAACAAAGATGGACTAAGACCACTTGTCAACAACGAAGCACTGAAAATACTTACCCAATTTGTATTTAGCAGAAATATTTTTCAAAAGCAGGAGACAGAAAGACACCGGAGAAAATCACTATAATCTACTCTCATAAACATCCCTTATCGCTAGGGACTAACAGATGTTTGTATCTGCACGACAACACAAATTTTGCTTTGGCAAACTGTTCATTATCCATTAGTAAAGCCCATGTCCTTTGAGCCCTTAGGTTCTTGAAGATCTCTCCTGGGCTGGGGAAAATATTTGTGAAATAGAACAGGAATTTACTTAGGACCAAAATAAAAAAATGATCCATTGTTTACTTATTAAATACTAATCACTCAAAAATCTGAATCTGATATTCTCTTTTCTTTTCTTTTAAATCCCTGTTAGTACAAATACTCTTCTTTTGTTTAAGGCTGAGTTAGAGGTTTAGTAACTCAATGTCTTATTCCCTAAATGGCTGCAATGGCTGGAGCTAGCAAAGAGAGCTTCTTCTAGGAGTACCACATAGGTGCATGTGCCCAAAGCTTTAGGCAACCTTCAGCTGCTGTCTCAAGAACATTAGTAGGGAGCTGTACCAGAAGTGGAACAGCCCACATGGAATGCCAGGGCCACAGGAGGCTGCTTTACTGGCTATTTCATAGGATAGGCCTCAGTTCTGGTATTTTCATCTGAAGAGAGTAACCCAACTAGCTATTGTACAGGCAGGACCAAAACAAAATTTGCTTCCCAAATACAATGTCAACAACTTGATTGAGATGCTTTATACAAAATCAAATAGACACAAAATGAGGTTTACTTTACCTAAAATGCCAAGAACTATAAAACCTACCACACAACAGACAACCACTGTCCGATTAAGAAAAACTTTTAAGCTCACTGAAACAGAATCCATATTGTGATGCAGAATTTATGGGCCATCTAGCTTCCTGTAGGCTCTTCTATAATTAACCAAGTATTCCTTGATGGTTTCTCTCTGTAAAGCCTCTGATCACAATACTAAAAGCGGAGGCAAAAATAGTCCACAATTTGGCACTAGAAACTCAGAATTCATAAATTAAAAAGACATAAAAACAATGTATCAAGTGTAAAATGATCCTACATGGCATGTGCATTGTGCCGTAGTAGTCAAGGCATCCACCTGCAATGTCAGCAACCCAAATGTGCACCCATTAGTGTCCCAGCTGCTCCACTTTCAATCCAGCTCCCTGCTAAGGGTCTGAGAAAAGCCAGAAGAGATGGTCCAAACGCTTAGGCCCCTGCACCCATGTGGAAGATCCAAATGAGGCTTCTGACGCACAGCCTTGGCCTGACTTAGTGAATGAAACATCAGATAGAAGAACTATGTCTCTCCCTCTCTTTGTGTAACTAAACACACAGCCAATCAATCAATAGATAGATACATAAATAAATCCTGCATAAATTGCAATGTATGGTGTCTCTATGATTTATCAATCCTGCATATGTCATTAAAATGTACACTATAAATTTAGGCTCTTTAATACCTGGCTTCCATTTGTTAGCACGAATGATTTTGACGTTTCAGCACTCCTCTGTACTACATTTCTTTTAAAGCTTAATTATATTCCAGACTACAGGTACAGCACAATTTGTTTAACTATCCATTCAATGGTAGACAAACGGGCTGTTACCACTTTCTGGTTATTCTAATTACTGCTGTTTTCAAATCTTTTGGGTGTGTATACACCTAATAGTAACATTACTGAATGGAATATTAGGATTTAATAAAGGAATATTGAAAATTGACTTCTAAATCTGGCCATTATCATTAACTTGCCTTTAAAAATTGGCTTTTTCCCTAATAATGGGGTAATTTAAACAAGGATACAAAATGCTAGAGGCTAAATTAAGAAAGTAGAGACAATCTATTAACTTGAAATGTTTTTAGAAGCTGTTTTTTTTTTCCTGGAATCATCCCTGATTTCTCCAGGAAAGTAAAAATATTTTTTCTGATAAGTATATGAAACTGCTTTCACATTTGGATAACTTGCTCTTGCCAGAACAGAATGTTTCCTCCTTGCCTATGCCAAGCAATAACCTTTGAAATCTTGTTCCAAACTTGTTATAAATTGGTAAATAAAATTTGCAAGTGTTAACCATTCACAACATGCTATTTTAAAACACCTACACAATTAGAAATGCCTAAATCCAGCTAACCACTTCATGTTTGACTTACACATCTCAATTTTTTTTTTTAAGATTTATTTTATTTTTATTGGAAAGGCGGATATACAGAGAGGAGAGACAGAGAGGAAGATCCTCCATCTGACGATTCACTCCCCAAGTGAGCACAATGGCCGATGCTATGCCGATCCGAAGCCAGGAGCCTCTTCCAGGTCTCCCACGCTGGTGCAGGGTCCCAAAGCTTTGGGCCATCCTTGACTGCTTTCCCGGGCTACAAGCAGGGAGCTGGATGGGAAGTGGAGCTGCCAGGATTAGAACCAGTGCCCATATGGGATCCCGGGTGTACAAAGCAAGGACCTCAACCACTGCGCCACCGCACCAGGCCCAATTTTTTTTTTAACATGAAACTTTTGGGCCCGGCACTATGGCTCAGTGGCTAAATCCTCGCCTTGCTTGAAGGAAAACCCATACGGGTGCTGGTTCATGTCCCAGCTTCTCCACTTCTTATCCAGCTTCCTGCTTATGGTGCAGTAGAGGTTGACCCTGTAGCCACATGGAACACCCGGAGGAAGTTCCAGCTCCTGGTTTCAGACTGGATCAACTCCAGCTTTTGGGGCCACTTTCCAATAAAAATAAATCAAATATTATATATGAAATTTTTAGGTTATTAAAACATCTTAATTGTGAAGAGTAAATACCTCAATCAGATAAACTGTGATATGACAAGGGAACTGTCTGCCTCAAAACATATTTTACACTCATGCATAGTTCCTTATCCAGAATTTTCTCAATAAAAGTATCAAGAGAAATCTGCATCCACATGGGAAACCTGGAGGAGGCTCTGGGCTCCTGGCTTTGGACTGACTCAGCTCCAGCCACCTGCAGCATAAATCATCAGATGGAAGATCTTCCTTTCTGTCTCTCCTACCCTCTGTATATCTGATTTTACAATAAAAAATAAATAAATCTTTAAAAAAGAATGGCAAAACTATACTAGATTTCCTGACTCACAATACCAGTCCAAATCTGTTCCAGTCAAGTTGTGCTGTGTCTTACAGCTTCAAGATCAGCAATCTAAATTCAAGTTCTTAAAACTATCATATATATATCTGCTCTTAAAAATAAAAATGGAAGTTTGGCACAAAGGCATATTGCAACTGGGCTCAAACAAAGTCTAAATTCCATGAACACTTAAGAGTTGTATGACGTAGACCATGATGGAGCAAGGAGAAGGCATCCCAACAGTAGCCCATCTCTGATTTATTTCTCTTTTAGAAGTAGATTCGTTTTGGCTATGAATTCCTATCCTGTGTTCTCTCAGTTCTGTGCCTGTTATGTTAAACTTGTCTGAGTCTGAAAAGGTAGAAAAGAGAGGTAATGTGAAGGAGGTGAAGAATGGTTACTACAAGTATTATATCAGAGAACTCTAAAACTTAGTACAGTGTATGGAACAAGTAAACTCTCGCTAAACAGTAGTGTTATTAAAAAGCCTGCAAAGCAATGAGCTGACATATTACTGCTGCAGAATTAGGTAGAAATAAGTTATAAATCACATCTCTCCAGGAAGATGCAAAAAAGCAGCACCAAAAAACATAGTATAGCAGTAACATTAAAATTGTGACTAAGCTTCCCATTGGCAAAATCAAAGGGATTTTCTTTCTCTTTTTAAGAGTTGACTACTTTGGTCAAAAGGAGAAGCACAGCAGATGCAAATTTCAGAGAAGCAGGCTAGGTTTTACTACAGAGCTTGTTAAACTTTTGAATTTGTATTCAAGTAACTTACAGGAGTATTGTTAAAATGCTTGATTTAGTATTTGGTACAGAGCAAGAAATTCTGCATATTTAACAAGTTCCCAGGTAACGAGGAAGTTACTGCTGAGGAAGTACACTTGAATGGTGGAGTTAACAGGATTATCAAATTCAAAACATAACAATCCAATTTCAGAGGCATTTGGTCTAGCAGTTAAGAAGTTAATTAACACACCCGCATCTTGGGCCCAGCACAGAGGCTCAACAGGCTAACCCTCTATCTATTAAGTCCCAACATACCAATGGGGGTGCTGGTTTTTGTCCTGGTTGCGCTACGTCATATCCAGCTCTCTACTGATGCCCTGCGACAGCAGCAAAGTTCAGCCCGAGTTCTTGAGTCCCCAGAGCCATGTGGGACAACAGGAGGAAGCTCCTGGCTCCTAGTTTTGGTTAAGCTCAACTTGTCACAGTCATTTGGGGAGTCAACCACTGTATGGAAGACCTCTGCCTCTACAAAATCTTGCCTTTCAAATAAAAACTTTTACCACTTAATTTTTACCTTCAATGATACATGCAATAGATGAAGAGGAAAGGTGCTCAGTTTTAGCATCAGCTCTTTTTTAACCTATGTAATTTTTCTTTTTAAAGATTGATTTATATTGGAAACACAGACACACTGAGAGAAGGAGATACAGAAAGATTTTTCATCCACTGGTTCACTCCTCAAATGGCAGCAATGACAATGGTGAGCTGATCCAAAGTCAGGAGCCAGGGAGCTTCTTCCACGTCTCTCATGCAAGTGCAGGGTCCCAAAGATTTGGGAAATTCTCTACTGCTTTCCCAGGCAATGAGCTGGGAGCTGGATGGGAAGTGGAGCTGCCAGGACACGAACCAGTGTCCACATGGAAATCTGGTGCATGCAAGATGAGAACTTTAGCCACTGGGTTACTGCACCAGGCCCTTACTTACATATATTTATGTATGTCACCTCCCTAAGAGATGACAATACTGCAATTTAGCTAGCAAAAATGGAGGATGAAAACTATAGCACTGATGGGAAGAGAGAAGTGAGGATCTTTAATGCTATGTTATAAGGAGAGTGGTCTTCCTAACTTCTCCTCTCTGTGAAGTTCTACCTTACCTTCTACAGTAAGGAAGGGGAAGAACGGAAGTCAGCCAGCCTAATTCTTGGAAATTACTAAATTTGAAGCTTCCCTGGTTTTTGATAAGGGGGGGGGGGAAAGTGTGTCCACTAATTCTCACACAACTGGGGTGGGGGTGGTAACCATAGGCCTGCCTTCTTCCTGAGCAGCTCTTCTAACTCCACCTTTTCAAAAAGGGCACAGCAACAGACAAATCATTAATCTTTCCCACATTACTTATCACCACAGCTACGATAATGTTTGCTCTAACAGATTTTCATTTCAAAACCAATTGTAAAGCTCAGTAGGGTGCTATATACAACTTTAATGAGAGCTTCTTACCCAACACTCCTTCAATATGGTTTGTTCAGAACTGTTGAATTTTACTGGCTGGAGTTGTTGAATGAAGCAAGGGAAAGGTTAACTAAGACTTAAACAGAATTTTTAAAATTCACTCCTTTCATATCTTTTCTACTCATGCAGGTATAAAACACTATTAAATATGACCCAACTACTGATGAGAACTATGTTAACCTTCGGGGCTATCTATGCCAGATCTGTGTGACTCCTTTACAGACCATTCCCATCTCATTCTTTGGCTCCCTACAATTAATGTCAGCAAGGGAGTAGCTCTGTAAACCTGCTGACAGCTGTTAAATGGGAGACGTGGAAGGTAGTGGACATACTGCGGCAATGTGCTTAATGGATACACAAACACCACAGTCATCAGCCTCAAGTGCTTCTGGCAGAAAATTAACTCACATACAGAACTCATTTGGTGAGAAGACCTACAGCAACCAGGACAATACCAGACTGTGTGATGGGGAACAGGCAAATTTAAAAAAGAAATATGCTCTAATCTCCCCTGTGAGAACAAAGTATTTTAAATAATTGTGTTACATACGACTTCATGTAACTTTCTTCCTTTAACATACAAGCTAACAGTTGCATATTCTTTTTGGAAAACAAACAGTATTACTTAATTACAAATGATGCAATGGACAGTTATGTCAGAGCTCTGTCTGTTAAAAACAAAATGTTACCACATATTATAATTCGGAAGGTGCATTTATCAAACTGATTCTACGTTTAAAATTATTTTGTCTATCTTTATAACACTAACACCCTGCTATAAGACTATGATTACACATATTATATCATCATCTAATTTTCATTAACTAACCTGGAGATAGGTAAAATTATGCTCCCTCAACAAACGAGGAAAACTACTAACTACATTAATCTGTCCGTCTCACACAGTAGGTTATGACTGGACTGGATCTCCAGTCTGCACCATATAGCCTAACTTCATTTAAACAGCAATGGCATTATGAATAAACCTAAGGTAGTGTTCCAATACTATGTTTTGAAAGCCACTAAAAACGATAAGCTCATTTTATTAAGATATCTGGGTCTTCAGCTGTGATAGTAGTCCATCAACAGCTGTAAAATGGAGCTGCTTCACTCTAAAAAGGCAGGAATGGTGAGTCAGGGTTTTAAAGTCATTGCCGAAGAGACTAAAAAACCAGTTTTAAGAATAAAACAATAGGGCAGCTGCTGTGACATATTAGGTAAAAACATCACCTCTGCTGCCTGCACGTCACATGGTGATAGTTAAAATCCTGGCTGCTCCACTTCCTACCCAGCTCCCTGCTAATGTGCCTGGAAAGCAGGGAAAAAGGCCCAAGTCGTTGGGGTTGGTATTGGGGTGAGGACACAAGGAAACACAGGGCATCTCCTCATCCTTAACTTTTCAAGTATCAAACATATAAATTCTAATAATTTGAGAACACCGTTTCTTGTGCAGTTTAGAATTCAAAATTGGGGGCCCAGGACAGTAGCCCTGTGGCTAAAGTCCTCATACATCAGGATCCCATATGTGTGCCAGTTCTAATCCTGGCAGCTCTGCTTTCCATCCAGCTCCTTGCCTGTGGCCTGAAAGAGCAGTTGAGGACGGTCCAAAGCCTTGAGACCCTGCACTCCTGTGAGGCCAGGAAGAATGTCTGGGCTCCTGGCTTTGGATTGGCTCAGCTCTGGTTGTTGAGGCCACGGAGGGGTTGGGGGTAAGGGGGGCGGGGGTAATCAACAGAAGGAAGATCTCTGAATCTCCTCTCTGTATATTTGACTTTCCAGTAAAAATTTAGAAAAAATTCACAAATGCAAAGGCAGGCTCTCTTAATGTTCCTTCAGAAAAAAAAATATGAACAGTGTTTTAGGGAAACTAAGTAGATCAAGCTTTCAGACTATTTTTAAAATACTGAGCTACCTCAGTGGTGCATGGCTGACTGCGCACGCTAATAATGAGCTTCATATACCAGCTGAAGTGACTGTGGAATGGAAAGGCAGTGCATCCAACTGAATGTGAAATACCCCCTGTTCAGACCTTGCTGCATCGGCTCTTCCTTTTGTGCTTCATCTCAAACTTTCCTGACCTCTTCCCCTGCCCTTTATCCTAAGAAGTGAGTTACTTTTTTGTTGTTTTATTTTTAAGATTTATTTATTTTTTATTACGAAGTCAGATATACAGAGAGGAAGAGAGACAGAGAGGAAGATCTTCCGTCCAATGATTCACTCCCCAAGTGATCACAATGGCTGGTACTGTGCCGATCCAGAGCCAGGAGCCAGGAACTTTCTCTAGGTCTCCCACACGGGTGCAGGGTTCCAAGACTTTGGGCAGTGCTTGATTGCTTTCCCAGGCCACAAGCAGCGAGCGGGATGGGAAGTGTTGCTGCAGGGATTAAAACTGGCCCCCCATATGGGATCCCGGCATGTACAAGGTAAAGACTTTAGCTGCTAGGCCACGCCACTGGGCCCTGTGAGTTACTTTTTGGATTAGTATTTCTGGATGGAGGCAATTCCCTAAACAGAGGTGGGAACCTGGATCCAACAGAGACTGCAAAATCGGCTGATCTGTCCCTAACAAGGTAACTGCTGGAGTGGGGACTCAAACATCAATAAAGCCAACTAATTTAAGTTAATATGGCCTGGAACTAAAACAACAGAGCTAATCTAGCATCACAGCTACAGATGCAACATCCATGGATGCAATGAACAATGTTTTTCCTCATGAGCTCGGTGTGATAGCCTAGGCCAGCTTGCTACACTTCCCATCCAGCTCCCTGCTTGTGGCCTGGGAGGGCAGTCAAAGACAGCCCAAAGCCTGGGAACTCTGCACCCACCTAGGAGACCCGGAAGAGGCTCCCGGCTCCTAGCTTCAGATTAGCTCAGCTCCAGTAATTGCAGCTGCTTGGGGAATGAACCAGCAGAAGGAAGATCTTTCTCTCTGTCTGTAGTTTCTGTAAATCTGCCTTTCCAGTAAAAACAATATAAATCTTAAGAGTTTTCCTCAAGCTAAATATTCACTGTTAAGTTTGAGATAAGAGTGATATTAAAATACAGATTTCCCCTTTACTGTATACTAAGAGGAAATTTATATCTGCAACTCTTGGTTTAGTCAATGCACTTAGCAAGATTAAATTATATTATGTGAGGCGAATGGAGACTAAATTACAGTTTACACTATAATCAAGCAGTAACCAATCAATGGATCAATGAAAAAAATTTCTTCAAATAAATGAAAACAGAAACCATACCAAAAGCAGTACTAAAAGTTTTAGAGTAATTAATGCCTGTATAAAAAAAAAATAATAAACCAGAAAGAGGGGCAGATACTGTGGCACAAGGGGTTAAGTCATTCTTTATGATGCCAGCATCCCATAAAAGAGTACTGGTCAGAGTCCTGGCCTCTCTGCTTTGTATCTAGCTCCCTGTTAATAAGTCTAGGAAAGACAGTAGAAAATCAGTCAAGTGTCTAGACCCTTATCACCCACGTGGTAGACAAGGATGGAGTTCCTGGCTCCTAGCTTCAGATGGCCCAGAACTGACTTTTGTGTCGTTTGCGGAATAAATCAACAGACGGGAGACCAACAAGGGGATGGAAGATCAAATTCTCTGTCTCATACTCTCTCTTGTTATTCTGCCTTGCAAATAAATAATAAATCTGAAAAAAACAAAAACAAAACATTATGGTAGCCGAGCAGCTAAAGTCCTCACTTTGAATGCACCAGTATCTCATATGGGCATCAGTTCTAATCCCGGCAGCAACACTTCCCATCCTGCTTGCTGCTGTGGCCTGGGAAAGCAGTCAAGGACGGCCCAAAGCCTTAGGACCCTGCATCCATGCGGAAGACCCAGAAGAGGCTCCTGGCTTTGGTTCAACACAGCTTAGGCCCTTGTGGCCACTTGGGGAGTGAACCATCGGACAGAGATCTTTCTGTCTATCTTCTTCTCTTTATATCTGACTTTGCAGTAAAAATAAAATAAATCTTTCAAAGCAAAAACAAAATCGGATTCGGGGCCTTGGGGCTGGGGGCGGCTGGCAGCCTCCCACGGGCTGGCAACCCTGGTGGGCACCCATGCCAAGCCGGATCCAAGAATGGGGACTCAGCAGGCCAGATCACTGCCGAAAGGCAGTGACTGAGTCCTTGGCTTTGGGTATGCTGAACACTGGCTGGGAATAGGCCCAGTTGGGAGCCTAAGGGGACATCTTAGCTGGGTGGAAGTTCCCACTAAGGGGGCGCAAGGGCTGGAATGGGGCTGCATTCTGATCGGGTTCAGCTGTAGCCTCCCTTGGCACAAATGTGGACTGGGACTTCTGGTGTTCTGGAGGACCAGGGCAGATGTGGGACAGACTAAGCTAGGTCTCAACCCCAACTAAGCCATGTATAAGCTATATGTGGGTATGGACGAGCCGTGGCTGGGCTGAAACATCCAACAGCAAGAACCAGAATGGGCTGAAGGCCATTTAAGAAAAACCACCTTTCCTGCTAGGACAGGAGGTGAACTGAGTAGGGCTGGCTCATGGACCCACTGGTATGCGGGACACCTGGCACTCAGAGGAGTTCTGATGGAGGAGCCTGGGCAACTCCTCTGATAGAACACAGACCCTGCAAGTAAGCGCAAGACGCATGGAAGGAAAAAGTCTAGAAGAGGTCATGGAAAGTGTCCCACTGTCATACATCTGGCATGGGTCAGGGGCAGACCAGGCTGAATCAGTTCACGTCATCCACTGGCAAATCTGAACACTGGAGCAGAGCATGGGTCAAGCCAAGTTCGATCGCGACAAAAGCAGTACACAACACAGAATGCCCAAGGTGCGGTTGTGTGTGCCAGATGTGACTGCAGCACCCAACCAGCACACGTGAGAATCGGGAAGGGAGGGACAGAGCCGGCAGGGGAATAAGAAGTTGTTCCCTTGCAGGACATCTACTCCCACTGGAGAGCATGAGCTGGAATGGGGGCAGACCAGACTTCAGCACCTGTGCGCCTCATGTGGACCAGACCAGGGAAAAACCAGGCTGGGCTGATTACCCCTACTGGTGCAATCTACAATTAGAGTGGGTAAGGGTTGTTGGGGATTGGCTGCAGCATCAGCTGGCAGAAGCTGGCACTGGGGGGCTAATTCTGCAAGTTAAACCACAGAACCACCTGGAGAGTGCATAATTCGAGAGTGGGAGTGGCCTGGGAGGGAAATAGTGGGCTCCTCCCTCTTGGGTTACCACCCCCCAAGGGGGGGGCACGAAAACTAGGGCAGGGGCAGGGGCTGGGGTAGCCTGAGAGACACCCAACATCTGTGAAGGCTGGACAGTGAGTTGGTTAAATGGAACAAGGTTTTAGTGTCCATTGACATGTGTGAGAGCGGAGGGGGATGTAGGACAGATTGGACTAGAGGCAATCAGAGGACACATGCTGGCAAACCAGAGTAGGGGGTGGGCCTGGTGGGGGTTATTGTGAGTAGCTCTGGATAGGCTGTAGCCCACATTGGTTTGTGTAAGGGCTTTCTATGTGCTGGGCAGAACCAGGTTGGACTGTAA
Source organism: Ochotona curzoniae (assembly GCF_017591425.1). NCBI lineage: Eukaryota > Metazoa > Chordata > Mammalia > Lagomorpha > Ochotonidae > Ochotona > Ochotona curzoniae. Next base: position 3,901,449 of record NW_024466004.1, on the reverse strand, counting down.
CACCCATTGGTTCCAGTGGAAGACAGGGATGGAAATAGAACCAACCCAGCAATTCCAACCACCAGCTGATTGGGGCAATGGAGTGTGCTGGGCCCTGTGCTTGCTAGTACATACAAGTATCTGGTCTGGGAACACCTCAGACAAGGTTTCTTTGGGGATCTCCCTAGGCGAGATTCCGGACTGAGAACCCTGGCAATCAGAGGACAGAGCAAGTCGGTCGACCACCTCAGCCATATGTTGGCAGTGAAAAACTGGGCAAATGGAGACTCTAAAATGGACTATGTCAATCAGTGGATTCTTCAACAACCTCATTGTGCTGGGAATGACAAGACTGGCAGCAATTCATCACTGCTGAACTATCAAAACCACTTGAGCAAGACCCTCGGAGCATGCCCCACATCAGGGACCTGGGGTGGGAGGGAGACTGGATGGGGTTTCTCCCTTGAAATCCCCTTTTACATCGGATGTAGTGAGGAAATAATACGGAACTGATTGCCTTGCCCATCTTTCTGTAGCGCTTGAACCTTTTACCCTAATTATGTCAAGTTTGTCAAAAAATAAATCAAACCAATCTATCAATAGGGTCAATGTTGTAGTACAGCCTCATTAAACCACTGTCTGCAATGCCACCATCCCATCTAAACAACATGTGAAGTCAAGGCTGCTCTGCTTTCCATATAGCTTCCGAAAGAATGTACCTGGAGTGTCTGGCACCATAGCCTAATGGCTAAAACCCTTGCCTTCCATGCACTGGGATCCCATGTGGGCCCTGGTTCATGTCCCGACTACTCCACTTCCATCCAGCTCCCTGTTTGTGGCCTGGGAAAGTAGGATCTTCGGACCCTGTACCCAAGCGGAAGACCCGGAGAAGGTTCCTGGTTCCTAGCTTCTGGCTTTAGATTGGATCAGCTCTGGGGAATGAGCCAGCAGACAGAAGATCTTTCTCTCTGTCTCTCCTTCTGTGTATCTGCCTTCCAATAAAAAAATAAATAAATAAAAAGAATGCACTTGGAAAAGTAGCAAATTACTTACAGACTTGGACCTTGCCACACAAGTAAAAAGCCAGAATTGCATGAACCAACCAGATGGACAATTTCTCCTTCCCCTCACTCTCTCTCATTTCTGACTTTCAAATAAATAAATAAATAAATCCTTTTAAAATGACTAGACTAATAAATCAAATTCAAAACTTACAGAAAATTCAGTCAGAATAGACAGAAACTATAAAAAATACAAATAACAATTAAATGCTCTGAAATAAAAAGATTTTTAAAATTGATAAAACTCTTAGCTAGAATAACCAAAGGAGAAGATCCAAATACATAAACTCAGAAATGACGATAGAGATAGTGCAACTGACATCACAGAAATACAATAATTATTAGTAAATACCATAAACAACTATAGAATAAATTCAGCAGCCCAGAAGAAACATCTTTTCAAGAATGAATTATGAAGAAATACAATTTCTAAACAGACTAATAACAAGTAGAAAGATTAAATCAGTAATTGCGCATTAGGATTTTGAGAACTCTCAAGTTTAAAAATGTGTGGTACCCAGGACTATCAATACCAACACCAAAGACTACATCCCAACTGCCAAGGAGACCACGGGAAATTGGGAGTGCCTTCAGAAGCCAAGAATGCTGAGGTCACCCACCCCCGTTTGGATCTACCACATGGGATGGAAGAATCCCAAATCCTGCCTTGCAGGATCCAAGGTCATCGGAATGACAATCAGGAGCACTGAGCAGTCCACAGAAACAGAAGAACAGTAAACTTTCTTCGGGACTAGGGAGAGGAGCTTTCTGGTCCTTGCCTGGTTCCAACTTTGGGTCCCCACCCTCACTGGCAATGACCATCAGGATCGCTCTGGAAACCCCTCAAAACAAACAAACAAATAAACAACAACAAAAAAACCAGAATAGATAGAGAACAGCAAGGAAAGCTTAGAAACAGACAGGAAGCAGTCAGTGGGATGCACTTATAACTCACTGGGTGGGACACAGAGATTAGTTACTCCTCACTAAGGTATTGAAGATTTCTCTGCACACCCCTCCTAAAACTGTTCACCTAAACTGTTGACATATGTCTTGTTAGTCATAGAGTTAGACTACCCGAAAAACAGCCAGGTTCGTCAAAATCATGCTTCAACGCTATAAACTGCTAAATGCTAAAATTAAAATAGACATGAGACAGCTGAATAGTAATCTACAGCCATTTTAAGGTGTATAGAAACCAGTTATATATAAACTAATAATTGAAGTGTGCTTGCATTCTTTTTTTTTTTTCTCTTTTAACATATTGGTTACTCAATACCATGTCAACTAATCCCATAACGTTATAAATTGTTACTGATGTAATGTCAGGGCTTTTAATTGACCAGGATGATACTCTGCCAACTCTACCTTCAGACCAGAGATGGTCTCCCCAACAAACCGTTGAACTTATCTGGACAATAAGATGCTGGACTTTATGCTTGGTAGACGCTTGCAATGAAACAATCTCAACTGGATTTGAACTGTGGTAATGCAACAAGGTGGAGGAATCCACCATGGGGGGGGGGACGGTCGGGGAAGGGGGGGGGATCCCAGTGCCTATAAAACTGCGTCACATAATGCAATGTAATCAATAAAAAAAAATACATAAATTTTTTTAAATGTGTGGTAAAGTTGTGAAATCAGCATTCTACGACCTAGTCTCCTACATACTATTTGAAATAAGAGTTCTAGGAAAACGTGAAACTATCCAAAGCAAACAATTAAAACAAAACAACACTGCAAACTGAGATAGACAGAAGCATTCAGGTAAATATTAAATGCTTTCTATGTGCTGTTCTGGGGTTATGAGCTAGGAAGAAGCTAAGCAAAGCCAGGAAGTGGATAACACAAATCAGTATCCCACAACACACAGTAAATACTCTTTTGAAAACATTCCTTGTTTAATAGGAGTAAGCAATATATTTTGCATGCTCACAGGTGAGTGGTCCAGAAAGAGGATGACATTTGAAATCTTTATTAAAGCAGTAAAGGATTTTCATTGGGCAACACCAAGGCAGAATTAAAAAAAGAAAAACACTCAGTCAATATCAGAAAGTATTCCGTTCCACAGAAATGTTACGGAATCATCCATGTTCCATTAAAGTCCTAAAATGGGACTGAAAGAAATACAGCAGATGAGTCAAGGTAGCTCAGCGCTGCATCTTCAGGGTTAGCGATGATAAATAAAAATTCGTAAATGGCCTTGGCTCTCCCTTCTTCTTTCAGTTAACACAAAGTTAAATGAACAACAACAAATCCACCTACAGTGCTACCACCTAGATAACCAATGTTATAACAGATAACTTCTTATTGAAATTATCTCTATATGGTATAATTTCACTATTTGTGTAATACAAACAGAACTGTGTATAAACAATGAGCCTCACAGCCAGGACCGCTCCTAAGAGGATCTGTGTAAGTTGCAATATGACCTTAACAGCCACTAGAGGGTGGCCAAGTCTGATGTATCCATCACCCTCTCAATTTCTCAAAGGCCTTTAATTGACATTTGAGTTTAAGATATCTGAACTCTTTACACCTCATTATACAAAGATTAAAAATCACTGTCAAAAAGAAAGAGACAATATCTTCAGGGCAATGAAGTGTTAAGTGAATCTGGTTGTTCAGTTTTTCAAGTCTTCATCTCTCCTTCTTGAATCCATGCAATTTCTCCAGTAGTAATGGAGGTGCTTGCAGGGCACACAGGTTAACAGCAACATTCTGCATTACACTACCACCGGTCTCTCTCCACCTTTTAGTACACTTAGGTATAAGAAACAAGATATCTCAATTCTACATCAGGTGAAGCCACTGCCCAGTTTCAGCATCTGGTATTCCATACACGACCCAGTTTGAGCATTGGCTGCTCCACTTCCAACCTAGCTCCTACCAATGTTTCTGCAAAAGCAATAGAGGATGGCTAAAATGTTTGGTTCCCTGCACACATGTGGGAGACTGGGAAGAAGTTTGCAACTCCTACCTGCAGTCATTTGGGGAGTAAACCAACAGACTAAGGGTCTCTCAAACTCCGCCTTTCAAATAAATGAAAAACCCTCTAAGATACTGCTGTCAAATTTGCTTCAAAGTATTATACATATTCCAACTATTCAAAGTCAAAACTTTCACTCAATAAATAGAATGATGTATGAAATATAGCCATGTATTCTCTAATTGAGAAATTGGTTAAGCCCATTATGAAATGATTTATTTGAGCTACATATTTTTACCCCTAAAATCTCCCTGATTATGTGTGATCATACTGACATAATAATACAGTAATGGATGACAGTTAAAAGTATAGCATATTTCCAGATCAACAGAAAACAAAACAGCATAAAAACAATTGTGCTGCTAACTGCAGGAAAGAAATAATGTTCTGAGAACAAAACAGTTACAAAGCAATTAAAAAAAATGGAGAGTTTTTTTTTAAGATTTATTTTTATTATTTTTATTGGAAAGGTGGATATACAGAGAGGAGAGACAGAGAGGAAGATCTTCTGTCCAATGATTCACTCCCCAAGTGAGCGCAACGGCCGATGCTATGCCGATCCAAAGCCAGGAACTTCTTCCAGGTCTCCCACGCGGGTTCAGAGTCCCAAAGCTTTGGGCCGTCCTCCACTGCTTTCCCAGGCCACAGGCAGGGAGCTGGATGGGAAGCGGGGCCGCCGGGATTAGAACCGGTGCCCATAAGGGATCCCGGGCGTGCAAGGTGAGGACCTTAACCACTGCGCTACCACGCTGGGCCCTGAGAGGTTTTTTACTTCTCCCTTTCGTTCCTGGCACTTTTAATACCAATAGCACAGAGTACAATTCACTTAAAACAAGCCTTAAAGAAAAACAAGTGTTGAGGTCTCACCACTATTGTACTGGATTAGAATTCTAAAACACTAAGAATATCAAGTTCTGGCAAGGATGTGGAGCAACTGGAACTCTCATACATTACTGATGGGAATGCAAAATAAGTACAGTCACTTAAGCAGCTTGGGCGTTTCTTATAAAGTTAAGCATCAATTTGCTCTATTTTGTTATATACTTCAAAATACTGCTGTGCATTTATGCAAGCAAAAAAAAAAGCACATATCCAGGTAAAAGTATATGTCCATAGCAACTTCATTCAAAGTACTCCAAAGCCAGGAATATACAAATGTTCATCAACTGAACACTCAGCAATGAAGAGAAATGAACTCATGTACATTAAAACAGTGGTAGTATGCCAACTGAAAAAAGCCAGACACAGATAAGCCATGTATTTCCACTGATGAGCATTTCTGGAGAAACAAATGACAGCAACAGGTCCTTGGTTGCTAGGGACCAGGAAGACAGAAAGGTACAATTTCAAAGTACTACAAGAAAACTTTCTAGAGAGGGGTCATACAACTATGTACATTTGTCAAAACTCAGCAAATCAGGGTTTCTTTTAAAGCTAGTGTGTTATATTTTTTATATCTTGAGAAAAAATTAACTTAAAATGCTTCCTGAAAAAAAAATCAATTCTACATAACAGATCAAGACTTAATAACTATCTGAAGAGAAATGAAAAAAAGTAAAAAGAAAAAAAAACCAACAACAACAACAAAAAAAACCAAAAAAAACATACATATGGGAAACGACATTTCTCCTTTTGACCTGAGAGGATCCATAAATGAATACTGACAAGATTCTGCAACTTTTAAACAGATATCTGCATGTAAAACACTTTGCTGGATGATTATTAATTTAATGCTGACAACACAGAGAAGCTACCAGTCACTGTTGTTTACCACAGTAAGTCTGCAAAATGTCTTCTGATAACTGTGCACATGGCCATGGAATAATCAGAAACAAATCCAGCTAGCGCTCAAACACTGGATGCTAACTCTTAGTAAAACACAAAGAAGGAAACCCATTCATTTTATCTTACAGGGCCTGTCCTAACTACCAGCCAGAGCAGCATAACCAAGGAAGCATCAAAATAGCATGTTACCTACACCCTCATCAGAGTACCTGTACCTCTATAGCTATTCTTCTAATTTATTAAAAGATTTTTTTTAAAAGATTCATTTATTTTTATTGGAAAGGCAGATATACAGAGAAGAGGAGAGACAGAGAGGAAGATCTTCCATCCAATGGCTCACTCCCCAAGCAGCCGCAACAGCTGGAGCTGAGCCAATCCAAAGCCAGGAACCAGGAGCTCTTCCAGGTCTCCCACACGGGTGCAGGGCTCCAAGGATTTGGGTCATCCTTGACTGCTTTCCCAGGCCACAAGCAGAGGCCACCAGATTAGAATCAGCACCCATATGGGATCCCGGCGCATGCAAGGAGAGAGGACTTTAACCACTATGCTATCACGGCGAGCCCTAAAAGATTTTTTTTAAAATCTCCAATTTGTTTGCAAATATGTGATAAAAGGTTCCTATTAACTATGATAATCTCCATATACTTCATGAGTATGGAATTTCTTTGGGGGTAAGATTAAAATGTTCTAAAACTGGATTGTTGTAATGTTTGCAAAACCCTACGAGTACAGTAAAAACTACTGAATTGTACAGTCCAAGTGAATGAATCTAATAAGATGTAAATTAAATCTCAATAAAGCTATTAATAAAAAATAAACATAGTATATTTCATGTTGGTTTAGAACTCAACACTGCAACCAGAAAATTCTCAAGTCCACTACTGCCATTAGTGGCTTTTTCTATTTACTCACACTTTGTGATCATCAGCTTTATTCCATCACCTACTGAACTATCTCAGTAAATTTACTACTCTATGATTTTGAATTACATAAAATTAGATGATCATACAATATTAAAACCCTTAACTGACTGTCAATTTTCCTATTAGCACAGAAGAAAAACCTAAGGCACTAAAGAAATCAGCTCTCCAAGGCTGCCACTGAACAGTAAAGACCAGACTGACTCTCCATCCACTCTTCACACGCCACACATCACCTATCTTAGAATTTTATAAACTACACAGCCATTGTTATACATAACGCTTTCAACACATACAAAATGGTTTTATATACACCTCCAAAAAAACCATGTAATGTAGCCAAATATGATCTTGACCACATGAAAATATCAGCACTGGCACTCATACTTCATTCAATCAAAACTCTGCTATCAAGTTGCAGATTTTACTAGAGGTGAGCAATAAATTAGAGATCTGTGTTCTTTTCAGAGTTCTGAAAGAATGACAATTAGACATGTAAACCACAGCCCTATGGAAACATTTTAAAAGGTGACCATAAACAATCATTAGCTATCCTCTGTACCTTACAAAGTATTTACAGAAAAGTTCATAAATTAACAAACTAACACAGGAAAGTTAGAGCTTCCCATGATCTGTTATCACTCCATTCCCACTGAAGGCCTAAAAAGGCACGAAAAGATCAACAGCTGTAGATGAAAAGCAAAAGGTACACCACCAAACCTTTATTAACAGAATCTAAAGATGTGGCTATGTCAGGTAAATTGTCATGATCCCAGTTGAACTCTGTACTAATGCTTAGGATTCAAAGGCAGTTGGCTACTTCTGGCCAACTAATTTTCTGACAAAAATGAGACAAAGTAAACATTTGTTTCTTTACTATTGACAATATTTTCATTTCATTAGCAAGCCAATACAAGTTATAAGTTAATCAAATTTCAGAGAAGGTAACTAACCTGTTACTGTTGGAACGTATTACCTACTATAACTTCAAAGGCACTGATATGCCAGTTGTCTAGATGGAAGCACAGAAGTTTCTTACTGGCACATGAATATAAAGAGGAGGAGGAGAATTAATTGCAGGAATTTCCTGGGAAACCCTTGTCAAAATAAACCAGGCACTCTGAAAACAAAAACCAGATGATAGCTATATCATGCAGGTTATGTCAGGATCTCCCCCCATCCCCACAAAAATGCAATTTTGGCTAAACAGCAAACTAACATGTACAACACATACTTAGAAGACATGTCTCTCCCAATTCAAAAATTTTCAGATATTCACACAGAAGATTGTAGCAAGCAAAATAAACACTGGCTCTTCTAAAACCTGATGCAGAACTGCGTAAGTTTCTTCGTGTTAAAAGTCAAGGATGTCAGTAGAAAATGAGGCCAAAAGAATTTATCCTATGTTAATGAAGCAATTCACACTATTTTCATTGCTTCCACAAAACACTGCCATCAGAAAGCACACACTTCAAATGAGGAAGATTTGGAAATATTTTCTTTAGAATGGGTTTGTTTATAATAATTTCAAGGATGATACAAAATGTCAAAGGAACAAAAGCATACCATGAATACTTTCTTCACTGTGGTCCTGCAATCATTCAGTTCTGTTTTCTGGAGGCAATTCAGGTACTGACTACTGACATCACAAGTGTGCAAAGGAACCAATTTTGGAACAACAACAAGAACCAGTCTTGTAACAACAGACTCTCAGGCAAACATTAAGAGGATTCTCAATTACCAGAGGACTTAAACATCTGAACCCTGGCTGCAAGCTCAGAGGACTAATTCTGTCCTTAAATATCAGTGCAAATTCTATAGAGATTTTTATAAACCATATCACACTAGATAAGACTTAAATCTTTGCCCTTCAACTGGGCATTAAAATTGAGTCACATTTTTTACTAAGTCATCTTAGTACATTCCTCAAGAAATTTAAACTGAAAAGTGGAACAATTGGAGCAGGGGACAGGGAGAAAGAGTGGGAAAAAAAAAAGATACAGTAGGAATATGTAGTTACAGATGGGAGACTCGGCTATTCCATTTGAATACTGAAGTTCCTATTTCAAGTTTTGGCTTTTAACAGAGTTCTCACGCTGGCTTGGGAAGGAAGTAGAGTTCCAACATTTTGTCTTAATTTTTACTTCAGAACTGTACTACCTGTTAACTGTCTCACTCCTGTATTGTGACATAAACATCTAACCCTTAAAAATGCACCAGTAGGGCCCAGTGTGGTGGCACAGTGGCTAAAGTTCTCACCTTGAATGCCATATGGACACCAGTTCTTATTCCAGCAGCCCCATTCACTTCCATTCACAAGCACCTGCTTGTGGCCTGGGACGGGCCCTGCCTTGGGACCCTGCACCTGCTTGGGAGACCTGGAGGAAGTTCCTGGCGCCTGGCTTTGGATCGGTGCTGCACCGGCCATTGTAGTCACTTGGGGAGCCAATCATCAGATGGAAGATCTTTCTGTCTCTTCTCCTCTCTGTGTATCTGACTTTTCAATTAAAAAATTAAATAAATAAATCTTAAAAAAAAAAAAGAAATGCACCTACATCTTTGATTTTGCCTGGATTTTCCTAAATATAAAATCAAGCCTGATTTCTTTAGTTATAGCAATTTATTGATGAGCTAATTCTAAGTTCTTTTATCATTAATGTAGATCTCAGGAACTCTTTATACTATATTTTTATGCTAGTCTTAGTTGGCATTTTATATCCATATCCTTTAATAACCGTGCTTCCAAAACATTTCTTAGATTAAGTCAAAGGTTATGCAAGAGCTATTTAATTGAAACTGTGCTTTCATTAAAGACACCCTAAAAACATTATCTCAAATCTGCTGCACATGAATCAGTTTTGATTTTCCGGTTTTTTTTTTTTCTTAAACATCAATTTATTTACTTGTAAGACTACGTGGCAGAGAAAAAGGGATCTTCCATCCAATGATTTAGTCCCCAAACGGCTGTAACAGCCAGGCAAGGTGCATGTCAACCCCAGGGCCAGAAACTAGTAACCGACAATACTTGGACCATCTTGCACTGCTTTCCCAGAGGTGTTAGCAAGTGGCTCGATCAGAATTGGAGTGCGCAAGATCTAAATTGGCACTCCAAAACAGAACCCTAGCATCATAGGTGATAGCTTATGCCACAATGCCCACCACTGCAAATTCAAATTTATTTGGTGCAGGATGAGAACTGAAATTCTCCATTTCCACCAAGTCCCAAACGAGGCAAACATGGCACACCTGCAGCACTGCCGATCCTCAGACAAGATTTTACCAAAAGCAGACACTGGCCAACATAAAAGCTTTAAATCTTAAAGATATTATGGTCTGAAATATTAAAGTGATACATTGTTAGTTAAGATAATATGATTCTTAACTAGTAATTCCACAAACCAGGTTACATAACTTATATAGTTGTATGAAAATTACAACATAAGCTTTTTATGAATAATATTCTACATTGCAAAACACTAATCTGTTATAATTTGGTATATATATTGGTATATATTTTCTTTTAAATGTCCAACTAAATAAGAGTGGGTAATCCTATGTTGATCATGTTCTTTCTTTGCTTGAAAAGTTCTTTTTAATGCCATCCAGAACTTTCCTATGACTCCCCTTAGGGAGGGTATATGTACATGCAGGAGTACTGAGAATCATTTGTGGTCTCAATCCATTCCCATCAATTCCCAGGTTTTGAACCAGTTTTCTCATGCAACTATGCTACCTCAAATTGACAGGGAAACTAGGTGGGGGCTGGGTGGGGAGGCAATTTCCAAATATCAATGTGGCAATTTCCAAAAATCTAGGAATTTTGACAGCCTGTGAGTTCAAGGAATCCATAGCTCAGCTCTCCAGACCTCTTCTGCACAAGCTTTGTGTGTGTGTGTGTGTCCGTGTGTGTGTGTGTTTAGGAAGAAAAATAGAAACTTACAATGCCAAGAAATTAAATAACATGTTACTAGATATGAGTCTCCATTACACAGCTACCACACATCTCCTTCAATGAAAAGACACAAAGCATTCCACTACCGACACATATCTTAATAAATGTGTAAAGTCAAGAAAATCATCAATTTTTAGAGTCAGATCACAGTGGCTTTCTGATTCAAGAACTATGATTTGCAGAGGGTTTAGACAAGCCCTCCTTAACTACCGACTATGCCTCACATAAGAACTGCCACTCTCTAATTCAGTCTGGCACACCTCTACCATAAAAATGATAGTGACAAAGGAAGACAATGGTTCTATTATTTTTTTAAAGATTTATTTTTATTACAAAGTCAGATATACAGAGATGAGGACAGACAGAGAGAAAGATCTTCTGTCCACTGATTCACTCCCCAAGTGAGTGCAACGGCCGGTGCTGCGCCGATCCGAAGCCAGGAGCCAGGAATTTCCTGCAGGTCTCCCACACGGGTGCAGGGTCCCAAGGCTTTGGGCCATCCTTAACTGCTTTCCCAGGCCACAAGCAGGGAGCTGGATGGGAAGCAGGGCTGCCGGGATTAGAACAAGCGCCCATATGGGATCCTGGCACTTTCAAGGCGAGGACTTTAGCCAGTAGGCCACGCTGCTGGGCCCAAGACAATGGCTTTAATAGTGAATCAAGGTTGAGAAAGATTCTCAGCTGGGACACAAACTAGTGCCCATTTGGGATGCTACTGCATTCAAGAAGACTTTAGCCACTAGGTTACAAAACTGGGCCCAAGACATAAAGCTTTTTATATTTAGAATGGTTTGCTGTTCCTTTACCAAGATTCTGATGTCCCAAAGCAGCCACAACAAGTTCAAGGTAAAGAGAAACAAGGCTGGTGCAGTGGTTAATAAGCTAATCCGTCACCTGAAAAGGCAAGCACTCCGTGTGGGCACCAGTTCAATTTCTATTCAGCTCTCCGCTCATGCATATGGCCTGGGGAAAGCAGCAAATGATGACCCAAATCCTAGGGATCCTGCATCCACGTATTAGATCCACAAGAAATTCCTGATTCCAGACTACTGCCTTCAGATCAGCTCAGCTCCAATCGCTGCAATCATTTAGGGAATGAACCAGCAGCTGGAAGATGTGTGTGGGTATCTATGTCTCCTTTTCTCTGTAATATGCCTTTCAAATAAAATAAGAGACAGAAACAGGATAAAATCCCACAGAGGAAGATTATTGGTCACATCATCAGAGCAGGTAAAATACTGCCACGAGCTGACATGTTGAAAATCAGATTCTTCCTTTGCTGGAAGTCTTGCAAATACCTAAACACTCCTCTACCCACAGCTTCAGTTAGCTGAGGGCTTACCCCACAAACATTAAGTGCAAAATTCCACACATAAATAATTCATAGGCTCCAAACTGCAGGCCATTCTGAGTAATTTCATAAATACTCACATCACTGCAAAGCTACAAAGTACAGCTGACCTAGGATAAGTCACACATCTGTGGATATAACGAACCACATATGAAAATACTATTTTTTAAAAGGTCATGAGGTTAGCACTTGACACAGTAGTTGAGTCACTCATCCGAATGCCTGCAACCCATTCATGCCTGGGATTGAGTCCTGGATCTGCTTCTGATTCAGCTTTTCTGTTAATATCTATTCTTGAAGCAGCAGGTGATGTCTCAAACACTTGGGACCTTGTCAGCCAAGTGGGGTCTCAGACTGAGTTTCAGGCTCCTTACATCACAACAGCTTCAGCTGCTGTGAGCATTGGAGAAAGGAGTCAGCAAATGTGAGTGGCGCTTCTCTTTTTAAATAAAAATATAGGGCCCGGCGCAGTGGCCTAGTGGATAAAGTCCTCGCCTTGAAAGTGCCAGGATCCCATATGAGCGCCGGTTCTATTCCTGGCGGCTCCACTTTCCATCCAGCTCCCTGCTTTTGGCCTGGGAAAGCAGTTAAGGATGGCCCAAAGCCTTGGGACCCTGTACCCGCATGGGAGACCTGAGAGAGGCTCCTGGCTTCGGATCGGCACAGCAACAGCCATTGTGCTTACTTGGGGAGTGAATCAGTGGATGGAAGATCTTCCTCTCTGTCTGTCCTCCTCTCTGAATATCTGACTTTGTAATAAAAATAAACAAATCTTCAAAAATAAATAAATATAAAAAACTAAAATTATATCTGCACTGAATATGTAGAGACTTCTTTATTTTTCCCCTAAATACATACAATAACTGCTGACACATCATCTACATGAACTAGCTATTGTGACTAACCTAGGGATGACTTGAAGTATAAGGGATAGTATACATAGATCATATGCAAATACTATAGCGTTTTATGTGACAATTCAGCATTCATTCACAAATTTTTGGTATTTGAGGTAGTCCTACACCCAATCCCCCATGCACAGCAAAGGGCAACTATATACACTATCAAAGCAATAGTTACTGGGTAGCCATCTAAAGCATCAATCGACTGTCATAAATCTCAGTGTTTGTATTCAAACTAACCACCATGCCTTTGTCACTCAGGTCATTTTAGAGGCAAACACTGCACTGTCTCATATTATCAGAAGAAAAAGGAGAAATATTAGTATAGAAAGATATTTTGAAACAGAAACCATATTCAAACTGATTTTTAATTATATCACATAACTATAGTTGCTCTTACTATATCTAACTGTATTACAGTACAAAATGAAAATTCATATTGTATCTAGTTTGTAAATCAAATTATGTTGTAGGTATGAATAAATATTTACAAGGGAAAAAAAGTTTATCTGAGATCGGATAGGATCTATGGCATCAGCTAGCCACTGGAGGCTTGGAACACAATTCCCAAGAGTAAGTGCTAACTTCCACACTATCAAAAGTTAGCTTCAACATTTTTCTCAGGGTTAGACAAAAGTTCACAGGTTTTTAGGAAAGATCACAAAAGTAAAGTCTACTAGTATGTTCCTCAAATATCTGTAATGGCCACATGGGGAGCCAGGAACTAAATCCAGGTTTCCCACATGAAACCCAATTACTTGATCCATGATCCGTGCTTCACTGGGTACACACTGGCAGAAAGCAGAAATTCAAAGTGAAGATGGGATTTAAACCATATTCAATTTCATAATATATTCATTTTAACGTATAGGCTAAATTCTACTCTAAACCATATACTTTGCTACACCAATTACACCATATAGATTGGTATTTAAATACATGGAATGAATTAATGGCTTTAAAAGGAGTATGTGTAAATATCAATCCTATAATTTTATAGATGAACAAACAACTCCATGCTCTAAAACCTAGATTTCTGAAGCTCTATCCAAAAGCCACCAAAAGAAAAAATTCTAATTTAGGTTACATAGCTATGTTCTGCAGAAAGATGCTAAAGACACAAAATAAAGTGAGTATAAAAATATAAATAACTCAGGATGGATACCGTTTATAACAGCACAGACTATACAGCATGTGCGTTAGTCGTGAGTTCTCACACCAAACCATGGTTTCAGGAGCAGCCTTGGGTTCCTTTTCCAGAAGGTCAAGCACCAGCAGAAACGGACTTGTGAAGAGGGAAACAGTGAACCTCACTTCTAAGAGATTACAAATGCTACTTAACTTAGAAGCTGGTGGCATTCTACTTGAAATCAAGAGAGTATGATTTATTTAGGAAAACTGGGAAAAAATGAGAACATTTTCTACACTAAAGCTCCGAGTTTATTTTGGAGACTAAAACAGAAATTTTTTCCTTTGCAAATGGATACACAAATATTCATTCATTTCTAAATTACTCAGCACACTCTTTCAAGGGTAACTACAGCAAACTTTGAGCTTTACTCAATGATTCAGAGGAAAGTTCAGTTTTTCCAAGCCAAAGTCAGGAGTTCAGAACTATAAACCTGGGTATTTCCCATGCTGGTTGTGAATGACCAAGAACTTGGACCATCTCCCACTGCCTTCCCTGCCTCATTAGCAAAGCTGCTGGATCAGAAGCAAAGCAGCCAGGACTCACACTGATGCAGACAGAAGATGCCAGTGTCATGAGCAGCAGCCTAACATACCGTACCACAATGCTGGCCACAATGTCCCACTCAATGACCCAATATTGATAAATTACTTACAGACCTGCACACGTGAATCAGCTCTCCTCATTGTCACTACATTCACTTTTCTATATCAGGATTCTACCCAGGCTCCACACTACAATCACTTCTCATGTTTCTTTACATTCTTCTTAGTAATAGCATTTCCTCAGCTGCTCCTTATTTCTGATGACCTTGAAAGCCAGGCAGAGTGCTGGCTAAGCATTTGGTCCAACATCCTCCAGCTTGGTTTTCAATGTCTTCTTTTTTAAAAAACTAAAATTTATTTTGTTTTTATTAGAAAGTTAGATATACAGAGAGGAGGAGAGACAGAGAAGAAGATCTTCTGTCCAATGATTCACTCCCCAAGTGACCGCAACAGCCAGTGATGAGCTGATCCGAAGCCAGGATCCTGGAATTTAGTCCAGGTCCCCCATCCGGGTGCAGGGTTCCAAAGCTTTGGGCCATCCTCCACTGCTTTCCCAGGCGAAAAGCAGGGAGCTGGATGGGAAGTGCGGCAGCTGAGATTAGAGGTGGCACCTATGTGCGATTCTGGTGTATGCAAGGCAAAGACTTTAGCCAGCAGGCTATTGCACCAGGCTTCCAACTTGGTTTTGTGCAACATCTTTCTCAGGGTTAGACCAGAGTTCATACGTTTTTGGAAAAGACCACAAAAGTAAAGTCAATCAGTAGTACAAGCGAACAATATGGATTGCCAGTGTTGCCATTAAATTTTTTTCAATTTTTTTCTTAATTTTTGACAATCTTTACATAGTTAATTAGGGCACAAAGATTAAAGGGCTACAGGGAAGTGGGTAAGACTATTATTTCCACATTGTTTTTCTCCTGTATCTGAGGTAAAGGGGGAGATACAGGGAGAAGCCCCACCCAGTCTCTCACTCATCCCAGGTCCCTGCTGTAGGGCATTCTCCAAGGGTTCTGCTCAAGTGGTTTGGATAGTTCAACAGTGATGAATTGCTGCCAATCTCACCATTCCCAGCACAACGAAGTTGCTGCAGAATCCACTGACTGACATAGAGTCTGCCCAGTTTTTCACAGCCAACATCTGGCTGGCGTAGTTGACTGATCAGTTCTGTCCTCTGTTGTGATGCCAGGTATCCTCTGCAGGTTCTGATAGACTGCCATATCCTCCATGTGCAGCTGGTTATGCTCTCCACTGCTCCGTCTGAGCCTCTGGGGAGGCTCGGCTCTGGTGCTTGCACTCCATGGCAGACCATGGTTTCTGAGTCTGGCAGTTCAATTGGGGAGATCCACAAAGACACTTTGTCTGAGGTGATCCAAGACCAGATTCTTGTGTGTACTTGCAAGTACAGGGCCCGGTGCAGTCCACTGCCCCAATCAGCTGGTGGTTGGAATTGCTGATTTGGTTCTGTTTCCATCCCTGTCTTCCACTGTAGCCAATGAGTGTTGCAGTCCAGCCTGATTCTGCCCAGTACACACTCGGCCCTCACATAAACCAATGGGAATCCCCGCCACATCCGCCCCCTGCCCTGCTTCCCTTGCTTGCTGTTATGTGCAGCAGAGTAGTCCAGTCTGTCCCACATCCCTTTCAGCTCTCAGCATTAAACCTTAACCACCTGTTTAGGGGACTGTTAGGCTTCGCCATTTTAAGATTTCCCCATCTCTGCTGCATGTCACACACATAACAAGCAGAGAATTGGGTTCCTTTTCCTTAAGCGTGTAATAAGTACAAATTCTTTGGAATCCTAAGCAGAAAATTTGCCTCTCATCTCCTTTTGGCTTCCTTAATCACTAATTATGGTGTGATACACTACTAGATGCTGTTTATACTTGGGATACAACCTGTTACTATTTTATTGTGCTGTTCAAATTTTTCCAGTTTGCACCATGATGAACTTTCAACAGCTCTTAGGTTGATTATCTGCTCCTATCACTGTGGTATTTTTCTCAGACCACGTCCTTACCTTCTATCATTATAAGACGCTCCAAGCTCGTCTAGTATACTTCCTTCTGAAATCCCAGAACCAGCCTTTTCTCCAAAAGCCTTCATTCCTTTGACTGCAAAATGGTATCAGAAACTAGTAACTGTGTGCTTGGTATGGTCATTGCTGCTGAGATGTTGTTGCTTCCAGGCTTTTGCTGATGACAAGAGAATGTATGCATGTTCACATGTTCATCTATTTCTTCAAGTGACAATCTGAACTGACCTGGCTAACCCTAAGTTCTTATGGACACCTTTTCGAACCCACTGCTACAGAGATCATTCTGGCCTGTACCTGGAATAGATCTGTAAACTCCTGCTCCAACATGACTTTCCTAACACCCAATCCATTTACCTAATGACTTGAGACCAGTATATTACAGCAGTACCACAACTGCTAGCCTGTACCCTCAAAGCAAGCACTGAGAGTGTAGTACTTAAACGCAGATCTTTCACCATTATTCTTACCGACTCCAATTACTTGCATGATTACTTAGTGTAGTACTTTTCCCCAAACCACTTGCCCTAAATAAGATTGTCATAATCTATAATACACAAATGAAATTATACAAAACACAGCCTTATCAGATCAATTTCTTTCACTGTGCATTTTAATGTCCATTTTTTTCATCATGCACTTAAAATTGCATTTAAAATTCCTCAACAGCATTTTGTGACTTGATCTGATGTCTAATTTGCAATACAGTTTGTTTATCCACTCACCAATTGAAGGACATCTTAGTTGCTTTCTATTTTCGCACATGACAATGAAGCTGCTTTGTGTGTTTACATGCATACAGATTTTTTACACTATCTCTTCTTCCTGGAAAATACTCCACGTCTGTTAACCATACACTGAAGCTACCAAAGTCTCTCACACTGACTTTCTGCATCTTCCCGGAAAGCTTCTAGCTATCTAATATAATTTTAACTGCACATCTGCCAAGTTTTTTTTTTTTTTCAAAGCACACCTATAAATTCAACTCAGTGGAATAAGTGCATAGAAGTGCTAGGCACTGTACTGGGACATGAAGGATAAGCCTATCAGTTTTCAGTGAGCTAAGCTAAGCCAGTTCATTTGAAACAAAACAACACAGGAATACTTTCCAATGCACTCAAGCTTGCCTCAGTACCTGCCTCACCCTACAGAAGCTGTTTACTCTCAAGCAGAAGTTGGCTTGGGCATCTCCACTTCTTTCACCACTATGTATTTGAGCTAAATTCCTAGCTCTCTGCAGATTTTAAGGATAAAGGCACAATCAATCTTACAGTCAGTCTCTCTCTCTGAATTCAACTCTGTCAATACAATGTATTCTTTCTTGCATTCGCATTTTCCTTTTCAAGTTAGGAATCACATGCAAACTACATCCTTGAAATTGCAAAAGGCAAAAAGAGTGTACCAATGAATAATAACAATGGATGCTAAGGCACATCAAGGTTAATATTTACTTACAACTCTGCAATTCTTTTCCCAATGGATAAAAGACACTGTAAGTGACTTAACCCTTTCTACTATTCATATGTAAAATCACAAAATAATTCAAAATTACTCTATAAAAAACATATTTCATTCTACAAATTTATTACTTCTAATTCATTTAATGAAGGTTCACCTAAGCGCAAACTAACCTATGACGTTCATTCAAGAGTAAATATGAATCAACACTGGCCATGTATTCCACAGAAAGGAAAAAAAAAAACCCTGAAAACAATCTAAAAGTCCAATGGATGAGGAAAATGTAGAAATACTTTGAATGGCATAGTATAAAATCATTCAAAATATGTGAAAACAGGGCCTGGTGCACAGCTAAAGCCCTCACCTTGTAGGTGCCAGGTTCCCATTGAACAATAGTTTGCGTCCTGGATGTTCCACTTCCCATCCAGCTCCCTGTTTGTGGCCTAGGAAAGCAGTAGAGGGTGGCTCAAAACCTTGGGACCTTGCTCCTACATGGGAGACACAGAAGAGGTTCCAGGGTCCTGGCTTCAGATTGGCTCAGCTTCACCCATTTTGGCCACTTACGGAATGAATCAGTGGATGGAAGATCTTCCTTTCTCTCTATAAGTCTTACTTTCCAATAAAAATAGATAAATCTTTAAAAAAAACACATGTAGAAACAAAATAAATAGGGCAACATTTAACATAATAGAATGTAAGATCACAAATAATACCACACACTGCAAAGACAATAATTTAGGTAATGAAACTACCTTTTGCAATAAAAGCTTGGAAAAATGTTAATGTATTCCTTTACTTTAAGTAACAAATTTTCCATGTTCTTCTAACCATATCTAACAGCCAAATAACAGAACCTAGTTGTGGGGAAAGGGAAGGTGATGCTCAGAAAATAAAAGCCAATGAAAGAGCTGACTGTCTAATTGTATCAGCTCTGAAACTATGGGACAAATAACTCATTTTTCAAATACTTTACACTGGGGATACCTACCCCTAAAATGTGTGATAATACAAAGTCTGAATTTAACAAGTATAAGACAAACATAATCTCTTATTTTTCCACTCCTATGTGTTGATCAGATAATAATGATGAAGAAATATAATATGAAAACTAACAATATAATCTTAAAGCAGTAACCAAACCACAACTTTTAAAAATACTGCCTTGGGCCCGGCGCAATAGCCTAGAGACTAAAGTCCTTACTTTGAACCCGCCAAGATGCCATATAGGTGCCAGTTCTAATCCCAGCAGCCCCGCTTCCCATCCAGCTCCCTGCCTGTGGCTTGGGAATGCAGTCAAGGATGGCTCAAAACTTTGGGACACTGCGCCTGCATGGGAGACCTGGAAGAGGCTCCTAGCTTCAGATTGGCTCAGCTCCAGCCGTTGCAACCACTTGGGAAGTGAGCCATCAAAGATCTTCCTCTCTGACTGTCCTCCTCTCTGTATATCTGACTTTCCAATAAAAATAAATCTTCAAAAAAAAGTCCTTAAAATTTATTTTTTCTGTAATAAATCTTAAATTGAGAATAATTCTTTAAGAAGTTTGTAACGATTTTAATATCTTGAATACATTTTTATTCATTTTACTTAGTTTGTATTACTTTTTACAGTTATTAAAAAGCATTTGAAGGCCTGGCGGGATAGCACAGTGGTTAAAGTCCTCGCCTTGAAAGCTCAGTGATCTCATATGGGTGCCGGTTCTAATCCCAGCAGTCCTGCTTCCCATCCAGCTCTCTACCAGTGGCATGGGAAAGCAGTTGAGCATGGCCCAAGACTGTGGGACCCTGCACCCACATGGGAGACCCAGAAGAGGCTCCTGGCTTCAGGTTGGCTCAGCTCCAGCTGTTGTGGCCGCTTGGGGAGTGAACCATTGGACAATAAATAAATAAATAAATAAATAAATAAATAAATAAATAAATAAATAAATAAATAAATCTTTTATTTAAAAAGCATTTGAAAAAATAAAATTTAATTCATAGAAGAAGTTCTGCTTTCTTCCTTTTGTATCCCCCAGCATCAGATGGTACACAACATTCACTGTCAATAATCAATAAATATTTACCAATTTATTCTTTAATGTATTATTTAACTAAGTCATATTCCACAGAATTAAGCTGTGCAACACTAAAATAATTTTTTCTGCATATAATACAATTTTCCAAAGACAAATTCCTTTTCGACTAACAGAAACCCAAACAACATGTACAAGAAACAAGCAGAATGGAGTATTTCAAGGTCACTGCAATAACATATACTGTGGTTGGTGAAGGAAACCCAAGGCTTCAATGCTCAGAGACAGCATGTGCTTTTTGGTTGTTTTTTTTTTTTTTAAGAATTATTTATTTATTTTTATTGCAAAGCCAGATATACAGAGAGGAGGAGAGACAGAGAGGAAGATCTTCTGTCCGATGATTCACTCCCCAAGTGAGCGCAACGGCCGGTGCTGCGCCAATCTGAAGCTAGGATCCAGGAACCTCTTCCGGGTCTCCCACATGGGTGCAGGGTCCCACGGCTTTGGGCGGTCCTCAACTGCTTTCCCAGGCCACAAGCAGGGAGCTGGATGGGAAGTGGAGCTGCTGGGATAGAACAGGTGCCCATATGGGATCCCGGTGCAGTCAAGGCGAGGACTTTAGCCACTAGGCCACGCCGCTGGACCCAGCATGTGTTCTTCTAAACCTGTCCCTGTAGTTATGAGTAGGACTAACATCCAAGGCAGGGTTTTCCTTAACTTATGAAGTTTTCCAATTAAATGCCTACTAAAACAGAATAACCTCAAAAGGAGAAAAAAATCTGATTAACAAAATCTGCCAGGAGTCAAAGGTAGCCTCCTGCCTGTGACACAGCTTATTGCATCCATAGAATTAACCTTGTTTGATAAGCCTCTCCCAGCATACGATGCTGTCACCTTTTTGTTTCTACCCTTGTCCAACTCCTCTGTGAGATAAGTATCTCAGCTGATCTGTACCATACACTTTAAACTTTGTAGGCCCTGATTTACAAAAGCAGCCACCAAAGATGAATATTTACAAGGCAAAAACAAACCAAAAAAACCCAAAAAAACAAAAACAAAAAACAAAACTAGCATCTGCAAAACATGCCCTGTGTTCTTGCAAATCTTCACTGTTTCAAATCACTCTAGTAAACTTTAAGATGTAACAAACTGCTTAACATAGCTTGACGTGTAACTAAGATGCTGTGTTTTTATTGATGGAAATTTAAAGTAAGAGTTACAAATCATATATTTAATATTATAAAGGCATCTATCTTGTATTTGATAAATATCAACACCTTGAAGAAGCAACAAAGCACACCCTGCCAAGTACACAATATCAAATCAATAAAGAATGTTAAGACTGCAGCAACAGTCATTCCACCAGAGGCGGTGGCAGGCTACAGGGGAGGGTGGAACAGGTAGTCAGAGAAGTGGACCTGCTCATAAATATTCCCATTCCCAGACATTCGGATGTCTGTCTAATCTATTTTTGTAAGAAAACTAAAACCAACAACTAACTGCTTTTTCAATTCCTTGGTCCACTACGGGAAGTTAGGCACCTGTTCTCTGGAGATGCTTCAGGATCTCTGTTCCACTGGCTTTAAAACCCATGCATAACATCTGAAAATAATCTGCTTCATCTCTGCAACCATAACATTATAATCATCACATAATCACAAATTTTTCTTTAAAAAAAAAAGCCATATACCTACTCATGAACTTAGTCTCTGAAATACAAAGTTCTAATACTGAAGGGTAAAAATACAAAAGGGTAGGCTCCGTGTCACACTGGTTAAGAGGCAGCTCGAGATGCTCACATCCCGTACTAGGGTGGTTGAGCTCAAGACACACCTTCACTTCAATTCCAGCTTCCTGGCTCCGCGATGTACCCAGGCAGTACTGGGTGATGACAAGTGGTTAAGCCACATCTATACAAGACCAGAACTGAGTTTGGACCTCCTGACTTCACCCAAACCAAATTGTGGGCATTTGGGGATACCAAGAGCTATCTTGTTCTGCTGTGTCTCTTCTCATCTCTCTACCACTGAAATAGATACAATTTTAAAAACTAAAGCTGGAAAATAAAAAACAAGTGTATGTCACCATGCTAATAAATGTTCAATCTGAATGAAGAGTACACAAGTATTTCCTGTTCTTGTGCTTAAATTTTCTTTAGGCTTAAATCTTATCAAACTATAGAGGTCAAAACGCAGCTTTCTCCTCTTTCCACTCCCATGCAGTACATTATGCTTTCACTCTATCCTCAAACCCTATCCAAACAATCATTAATTTTTCAAAGCAGCAAAAGATGATCAAATATACAATGAGGTGCAGCCCAGATAGAAAATTCTTTTTCCCCCCCTAAGAACATATTGTTTAGAAATATAAATTCAAAAAAGAGCTTTCAAAGGTGAGTGTATTTTAAAGCTTAGTCTAAGAAACAACAGTCTCCAAATTTATTACGTAAGTAAAAAGAAAAACTCCAATCAATTTAAAGAAAACCAGTAAAAGTAGTAAAACACTTTTCAAAAAATGCAAATTACCATGTTCATGTATTACTTCAAGGAGCTTTCAGTTAGTTACCATAGCCCAAAAACTTAACATATCTATGTCTTTCAGTGGATTAAATGCAAAAAGGATATTGAACAAATATAAAAACCTTAATACTCAAAATTTATCTTTTTGATGAGTGCATTAAATTGCTTACTGTAAGCAACAGGTACAGCAGGATTAAAAGCAATCTGAAAAATATAAAACTCCAAGAGAGGATCTATAAACAACATAAAAATTACACCAGGCAAATAGTGGGTTCTCATATATTTGTTAAATGCTTATACAAAAATACACCATATGTTACTCTCCAGTGAAACAGTGGTATGTGAAAAATGTTCTCTATTTAAACCTGCATGATGGCAATGAGGAGGCATAATTGTCACACTAGTACAACATGGTAAGAAACACCTGACATGGGAGTTATTTGGAGAAGCACACTTACTACTATCAAAAAGTAACTGCAAGACCTTAAGCGATCCTTTTCCACAAAATAATCCACTTACACACAGAAGGTAAATGCCTCTCCAATGGTTAAGAGGTTGAGGAGTGAAAACCAGCACTGTCACAAATGACTAGCTTTTAAGAACTGGACCACACGCCTTCTCTTACTTAGAGTTTTCAGCACTCCTCTCCTAATAGTAACTGCTCAAGCACAGAAGACTTACAGGAAACCTTTCCAACGGGCACTGGGTCATGAGAGCAGGACAACCCAGGCAGAGAATGGTTCCCAGGAATACAAACCTTGTCCCTGACAGAGTCTGTAAGAGATAGATAAGCTTAAAATCAGCTCAACAATGCTTGCCAGGCCTGGGGCCATTTTCCTGCGTTAGGTGAAAATCATTTACTTCCAGATTAATAACCAACTATACCAAGAATCACTACCTAAAGGTTAGACACAATGGTTTTAGCAAAGAGGACAGGGTGAGGAGCACTGGGTAGAGTAGCATGGCCTAAAACAGTAGTTATTTTGCTCCAACAGGCTAGTAAATATTTGAAGTTTGACTACTTTGAACTGAGATACACCGGGGCTTTACAGAGGGAAAAACAATTTAAACCATCAATTTTACTTTCACCGCATATTGAAACAATCACTCACAAATGTCATGTTAAAATTATTCAAGTTGGGCCTGGCAGCGTGGCCTAGTGGATAAAGTCCTCGCCTTGACTGCGCTGGGATCCCATATGGGCACCTGTTCTATCCCAGCAGCTCCACTTCCCATCTAGCTCCCTGCTTGTGGCCTGGGAAAGCAGTTGAGGACTGCCCAAAGCCATGGGACCCTGCACCCGTATGGGAGACCCGGAAGAGGTTCCTGGATCCTGGCTTCAGATCGGCATAGCATCGGCTGTTGCGCTCACTTGGGGAGTGAATCATCGGACAGAAGATCTTCCTCTCTGTCTCTCCTCCTCTCTGTATATCTGACTTTCCAATAAATAAATACATCTTTTTAAGAGAATTATTCAAGTTAACTACATCTTGCTTTGCTTTTACTAATTTTTTTGACAGATAGAGCTGCCCCCTCCCCAGGCCTCCACTAATGCACAGCAAAATGTCCACAACAGCCAGAGATGGGCAGGGGGCTAAATAAAGCCAGGATCTGTCTTGTCTCCTGTGAGGGTGTCAAGAACCCAACTATCTCAGCCATTACCGCTGCCACTCAGAGTTGGCATGCTCAGGAAGCTGGCTGAGGAGACACAACAAAAAACTGAATCCAGACACTCCATCGGGGAAGGGTCAGATCCCAACTATTAAGCCTAACGCCAGCCCTGGCTTATTTCTACTAATGTGGCCACTAAACATTTTTAATTCAAGGTAGTTTACACATTTTTACTAGTCAGCAAAAGGTTAGACATTCTGCCTAAAAAGAGAGACCAACACACCAGAATCATATGAGGTGTCAATTATGCACTATTTTCAAAAAATACATAATTCTTAATAATGTTGAAAGTGAAAGCCTAGGTTTTGACATTGTCCAAAAAAAAAGGCTGATAAATTCAATGTAAATTTTTTAAAATGTTCAATCGCACAAAAACAAAAACTCATCAACAAGATTTCAAGAACAGATGACACTGGCTTCTTTGAAACACTTTCCAAACTCGGGGCCTTTGTAGTGTTTCTGCTTTAGCCTGACACTCTTACCCAGATATCCACAGGGTTTCTTTTTCACCTAATGCTATAGACTGAATACCCTGTGTCCTACCCGCCACCAACCCTGCTCAATTATGTATGTTAAAACCTTCATCACCAAAGTGATAGAGTAAGGAGGTGAGATTTCGGGGGCCTTAGGGTAAAGCCTTAAGGAGCAAAACTAGTGTCCTTACAAATACATTACATTTCCCCAGCCCTTTTCTGGCAACACCTTTTGCTTTAGTACATTCTGATGTACCACGTGTTTCATGTTATATATTTATTTATCTTCCCTCCCAATGAATTTAAGTTCCTTCAAGATAGAGACTTTCCCAGTTTCCTTTTCTTTTTTTCTTTGTGCTCAGTGCTACAATAGTTAAATGCTTGTCCTAATGAATTAAAAACTAGATACTTTAAAAACATACAAACAAGTATACTGCTCAGGCAACTGTTCATTCTTTTGTCTCCAGAGTCTGAAAGAGTCCTGGACACAGAACAGATAACTCAGTAAAAGAAAGAAGGGATGGAGGGAGGGAGCAGCTAACAATCTAAACAAAGGCACATCTACCATGAGCAACAGGAATAACAAGAGAGCAAATCAATTCTAGGATCTACCATACCCAGAATAACAGCTGGCTTCAAAAGTTCACATTGAGTTAAAACATCTTTTAACTTTCCAAAACAACAACAAAATCAAAGCTATATTAAGAGAAAGTGAACAGCTTGAGTCACATGGGTGAAAGTAATCCAGAATGTCAAGAATACAGACACAAAATGACAAAATAAACATATTTTAGACCAGTGACATTTCTGGCAGTGAGTGAATGATGAGGAAAGGTTTGCAACGGATGCAACAAGATACCACAACAAGGACAAAGTCTGGCAGGAACAGAAAACATCAAGGTCAAACTGAAGACACATATTGAGACCATGTATTTATATAGCTTGCCAGGGAATCAGCATTCAAGTGCACATCCAGTGATACAGAGAGAATCCAAGTGCTTCCGTGGCTATCTGTAAAAAGTATTAATCACAAAGTCCAATAAGATAATGATGTAGTTGAGGTGAGGTGCAAGGATAACACACTACTGTGGGAACTTTGCTTCAAGTTTAAGAATACACAAGTAATTAGAATAATCCTAGACCTGTGCTTGAAACTGTTCTTTTCACATATATTCACTAATCTATTTCATTTTTGAAGGTATATTAATTTAACAGTAATAACACTGCACTTTGAAGGTCAGTTGAGCCCAAAATCATACAAAAGGGTCAGTACTCCAGAGAAGTGTTGATACATCACCCATACTATCTTTGTTGCTCTCCATCCTGAAATGATGAAGTACTAACAAAGGGCCCCAGAAGCTTGGCATGAACATATCAATGTTTTACAAGGGATAAGATTTAGATTCAAATAAATAAACC
Source organism: Ochotona curzoniae (assembly GCF_017591425.1). NCBI lineage: Eukaryota > Metazoa > Chordata > Mammalia > Lagomorpha > Ochotonidae > Ochotona > Ochotona curzoniae. The sequence goes on along the minus strand of NW_024466004.1, from coordinate 3,875,195 downwards.
TTTAGAAAAACTGGATCCACTTATTGGGGCAGGGGTGGAGACAAAACCACAGTATTTAGACATTTTACAAAGATTCTGCAGATGCGCTGGAACTACCATTTGAAAGCAGACAAAGGTTTCATTGAGATCTTACTATTAAGTTTCTAGCTTTAAGAACATAGTTCCATCACCACACACAAATACAAGTATCCTGTTCTTTATCAAAACACACTAAAGGATCATGTTGTGAAACTTCTTAAATTGGTTTGCTGCTAACTTCTCAACTGTAAACCTAGGTATTGGTACTGGGACTCAGAAATCATGTCCTATGGACATTCCTACCAGTAAAAAGAATTTCTATCATGTCTACAGATCCACAAGCTCCTCAATTCCGTACTAATTTTTTGTATTATAAAATCACTTAGAACTGGCAGTTAAGATTTCAAAGTGTTCAACAAAAACCACAATCTAACACAAAGTTCTTTCCTATTCCAGCCTAAATATTCTCAAATGTTTAATAATTCTCAACAGTTGTCACTGCCTTATTAGCCAAAAAACTTAAGTTTTATAAAATGAGTTCTAAGCTATATGAATGAGATAATGTGTTACTTTTGCATTCCCAGTGACTGACACATTTAATAAACATTCTTTGTTTTGTTTTGTTTTCTAACAGATACAGTTAGATACCAGGCTTCTCAGCAGCATGATAAAAGTCTGCTTCTGGCCATGATTTATACAGGGATAACCAACAATGGGGAGGGGATGGATGTCTGGCCAGCAGTGAAGACACTGAGATGGCCCAGCCCACACTGACATGCTTGGTTTAGTACTCTCAGTCTCCATGCCAGGTTACAGCCTCCTATTAATGCAGAACTTGAGAAGCAGTAGCTACAGTTCAAGCAGGTGAGCCCTGTACCCCTCATGGCAGTTTTCTGTCAAAATTTGTTAGAAGGGCAATAAGGAAAAAGCCACTTCAGTGTGTAAGCACAGATGGTCAAATAATAAAATATTCCCCTTCTAGAAAACAGGGAATGTAATGAAGCTACTTCAACAGGGTTACTGGTCAGACCCAGCTGGGCCTTGCCTGTGCCTCTGCAAGAACGACACAGTCGCACACTGACACTGGACATCTAGAGACAGAGATGCAGACATTCATCACACCTCAATACAAGTCTTAATCCCTTTTTAAGCTGCAAATTTATGCCAACTCACCTTCAGAAACAACAGTAGTTTGCTCATATTACAAAATAAAATACAATTTAAAGATTGCCAAGACTTAATGTTTTATTAACTATGGAGAAACGCATAATGGGGCAACTGCTGTTCAGATTTTCAGCTAGCCCTCTAATACTATTTGGCAGGAAGTGGAAGGTTAAGAAGACTGCACAATATCTGACCTCTACTCTGGCCACTGACAACATCATCCCTCTTCTCACAGATAATGGGAGACCTAGACAGTTTCACCTTGAAAACTCTTAACCCAGAGTTCATCAAGCCCCAATTTTAGTTTCATCTTTCTAAGCAATTTTAACTGATTTTAAGGACTGATATTTCATGATCTTTATTCTTTAGTACAACCACTGAAAGAAGTTACCTGTTCTGATCTTGCAATTACTATACTGCTCCATTTTATAAACCTAAGACACATAAATGACAAAAGCTCAGTGATACCAACTTTTTCCTGTATCTTAAAATATGTTGCCATTTCATCATCCAGGGAGTTATTTTATCATTGCTTGTCAACTATGTCCAAGTATGCTTTGTAAAACATTATAACAAAATTAAACTGATAAAATGTCATACACTGAAAAATCGATGCAGAATTCATGATCGTATTTTTTCAACTCTTAATGATTTCTTCTTGTCAAATTATACTACATACAAAAGAACTTCGATATTTAAATTCTAAAGTTTTCACTATCCTTTTATTATTACTTCTACACATTCTTCATACACATGGCTTAACTTCACATTAAAGATGCAATCAGGGCCTGGCGCAGTGGCGCAGTGGTTAAGGTCCTCGCCTTGCACGCCTGGGATCCCATATGGGCACCAGTTCTATCCCGGCAGCCCTGCTTCCCATCCAGCTCCCTGCCTGTGGCCCGGGAAAGCAGTCGAGGACAGCCCAAAGCTTTGGGACCCTGCAGCTGCGTGGGAGACCCGAAAGAGGCTCCTGGCTTCGGATCGGCATAGCATCGGCCGTTGCGCTCACTTAGGGAGTGAATCTTTGCACAGAAGTTCTTCCTCTCTGTCTCTCCTCTCTGTATATCCGCCTTTCCAATAAAAAAAAAATTTTTTTTTAATGCAATCAGGGCTGATGCTGTGGCATAGCCTTCACCTTCAATGGAGATGACCCACTAGCCTTTGGGCTGAGAACCTTGTCCATGTGCACTTCGAGGAGGAGATGGGCTTGCCAAGCTCATCCCCCTCGTGACCACCTACATCATCTTTGTCTGCATCTACCTCTCCACATGCAAGATCGACATGGTCAAGTTCAAATGGGGACTAGCACTGGCTGCCACGGTCTTGGTGCTTAGCTCGCTGCTCAGATATGTGGGACTCTGTACACTGTTCGGCCTCATGCCCACCCTCAATGGCGGGGAAATTTTCCCCTACCTTGTAGTGGTGATGGGTTAAAGAATGAGTTGGTGGCTCACCAAATCCGTGATCTCCACACCAGTGGACCTCAAGGTGAAGCTGCACACCGCCCAAGCCTAAGCAGTGAGAGTTAGTCCATTACGAAGAACACGGCGACAGAGCTGTACATCACCCACACTGGCTACCTTCACCCTAATGCCTGCCATCCAGGTGAGGCCCCAAAGACTGCTGCTCAGAGGCAGCTCTGCAGCCCTACACAGGTGCGCTCCTCTTTGAGTATACTTTCGTCCATGAGACCGGACCTCTTTACCTGCAAGCTGGTTGCACTGCATGCTGGGTTATGGAATGGATCTCTTAGCCAGACAGGCTCTGCCTTGAATCCCTGCCATTAACTCTCTCCTGCCTGCTGGCCTGTTCAGCCAACTGGCAGGAAGTTCTGTGGGACTAGCAGAAGTGACAGGCTGTGCAGCTGAGGACTGCCTAGGCAGCAACACTGTGAGAGAGAAAAAAAAGAATCCAGCTACCTTAGAAGGCCCTGAGAAAAGCAGAAGATGGTCCAAAAATTTGGGGCCCTGTATCCATGTGGGAGATCCAGATGAAATCTCCAGCTTTGGCCTGGCCCAGCTGCCCTGTTCATTGTGGCCATCAAAGGAGTGAACAGGTGAATTGGAAATTAATCAATCTCATTCTTTCTTCTGTCTCTGCTTCTCCCTCTGTTAACTCTTTCAAATAAATAAGTAAATCTTTTTAGATTTTTTAATCTGCAGTCTACTGTACCCAGCACAAATAGTACAGCTTTATCCAGTCTACTGAAAGATTCAACATCCAGTCCAAATATTCACCTTTGAATTCTGACGCTGTATATACCATTTATAAATCTAAAATGTAAATAACTGGCTACATTTGTATTACACAATCCATTCTGCCAGTCTAAACAAAATTTTTAAATCAAAATGCTTCCCTACAATCTTACTACCCAGAGTCAAAACAATATACATTTTGATGTTTCACATAAAAAAATCATAGAAACACATTATACAGACACACTTTTCACAGAACTACATAACACTGTATCTCAGCTTGCTTCTCTCACTCAAACACAAAAGTAAATTTAAAATTTAAAATTATTTAAACTTCTTGGAAATTCTTGACTCCTCCTACAGTAACAAATTGGTATTCTACAGCCCCTGCCCATCATAAGCAGAAACCAAAATACCTGCTGATCTCATTACTGAGATTGCAGTGATAATAGCCCCAATATAAGTAAAAATATTATTTTAAATATATTTACTTGAAAAGCAGAGTTACAAAGGGAGATATCCCATCTACTACTGGCTAACTCCCCAAATGGCCTCAATGGCAAGGGTTGGGACAGTCAGGGGTTGGGACAGTCAGAGTTTAGAACCCTGGAACTTCATCCATGCCTCCCATGTTGGTGGCAGGGACTCAAGTAAGTGAGCAATCCACTACCACTTTCTCAGGCACATTAGTGGGAAGCTGGATCCAGAGTAAACCATGTCAAGCAGCAATTTAGTCCTGCCACACCAGCAGCCAAAAGGGTAACTACTCTGGGGTGTGGGGGAATCCCAGTCTGCCACTTACTCCTAATTTTGAAACAATGATACCAGTTCTCAAGCACTAATCAGGCTACTACCAAGTATGGACTTTATCATGGTGTAGTAGTTGCTCCAGTACTCCTAATTGGAATCTAAATAATTCCTATGAACAAAAATAGGATCCTCTACCTAAACTCTTCCACCTATATATCTATCAGCAATATTTCCATCATCTTTTAAGTTGAAAATATAAACCAAATGTAATTCTTCTAAACTAAGGGTGTTAATTTTATTTTACTAGTAGACAATCTTACACTTTACATTTTACCCCTTGCTATGTTCTTCTGGCACCCTATAAGTATATTTGTAATACACTGTTCTGGTGGGCAGAACAAGTAGAAAGCAAATAAATTAATTCCCATTATGATTTCTCTAGAATTCTACTCCACCAAGCAAGGTGCTGCTTACTCTACAATTAATTTTAATACTGTAACAGGAAGACTTTTTCCTTTATGTTTTAATCTGGAGACAAGAACAAATCCAGTAATAGAACGTCAACATTAATTTGAGAGGAGATGAAAAATGACTTAATAACACTGCAGCAGAATTAATATTGTACAATACATCATGAAACCATAAAACTCTTGACAAATTCATTTCTGTATCACTGTATATTCTCGCTAATAGTGCAAAGAACATCTCAAAGACTGTTAAAACCTTACTACACAAATGCAGATCAAATTGCCCTACAAAGAGATATATTTTCCAAAAGGTGGAAAAACAGAACTGTCTTAACCCATGCACATATTGCATTTAGACACAGCCTAAAGAAGAAAAACGGAAGGTAGAGTGATTTCAAGCAGTAAGTCAACACATGATGGAAATCAAGCATTACAATTCAGAAAATGTGTTAATGTTACCAGGAAATCTGTTTCCACTTCAATATTTTTTACCCAAGGAATTAAGAATGGAAAACACAGCAGCAAATGATTCAACAGAGCCTTTTATTCCCAAACCTCTCCAAACAGGTTGCCAAGCTAATACTCCCAACAGCAATATCCTACCCTGGTTCAACATGAGAGAAGCTACCTGGCCTTTAAACAAGTTATAGATGAAAAATAACTTGTTTCCAGATAACATGGTCGTGTATGGACTAGATTTATTCCCCTGCTTGAAACAACAAAGTAATCCATATAGCAGTTAAAACTCTGGACAACAAGAAAGGGGGGGAAAAAAAATTAGGCAGTGATTCCAGAAAGATGGGAAACAAAGGAGTCCAGTTCCAGCCAAGTGTCATTAATCGTCTCAAAGAGTTTTCAGGCTAAAGAATAGTGAAAAAAGAATGAGGCGTGGAGCCTGGCAGCAGCCTTGGCTTTGTGACCAGGCAACTTAGCAGCTGCAGCTCTAAGAACCCTGTGCTGAGTTTCTCTGCTTTCGTCATCTTAAAACTCTGACTAATGCTTGAATAAAGGGCCATTCTTTCATTTGACATGGGTACCTACAAAGTATATAATTGGTCTTGTCCAAAAATTGCCTGAGTTAAGGAAAACAGCTAAGAACCAAGTTAAGAATGAAACAAACACTTTGACAGGAGAAAAAACCACAACTGTAAATTAAGAGGTTCTCTCTAACAGAAAGCATAAGAGGAAACAGCACTGGACACATATATAGAGCCAGGAATTGCATCTGTTCCCAAAGGGCAGACTTCAACAATTTACAATTGAGGGACACTAAGAGTATCCAAGGTCTTCCCTCAAAAATAGAAAACAATCAGCACTAGAAGATACATCATAAAAGCATGATTTCAAAAGATTCAACTGTGTGCAGCTATATGGCAATCTCCCTTTCCTTTTGTTTAATTTTTCCATGGTTTGCTACTTATGGTCAATCATTACCAAAAATAGCAAACATTTAAAAAATTACAGAAATACATATAAATACAAAATACATACAGAAAATAAAATTTCACACAAACATAAGTTTTATCACAGTATATTATTAGTTATTAATCTCTTACTGTGATACTTCATTAACTTATAAAATAATCAATGAGCTCAGTTCATCTGTGGTTTCAGGAATCCACTGGGGATATTTCAAAGTGTTTCCACAGTTAAAGAGAGGTCACTAGAACTAAACTACATCTCAGATCAAGGGTTAAGATTTGTAGCTAGGGCCCAATGTAATGGCTAATGCTAAATCTTCACCTTGCATGCGCTGGGATCCCATGCAGGTACTGGTTCATGTCCCAGCAGCTCCACTTCCCATTCAACTTCCTGCTTGTTGCCTGGGAAAGCAGTTAAGGATGGTCCAAAGCCTTGGGACCCTGCACCTGGGTGGGAAACCTGGAAGAAGTTCCTGGCTTCAGCCTTTAAATCGGCTCAGTTCCAGCCATTGCAGCCATGTGGGAAGCAAACCAGTGGATGGAAGGTCTGTCTCTCCATATTTCCATAAATATTATCTACCTTTCCAATAAAAATAAATAAATCTTTTTAAAAAGATTTGTAGCTATAGATAAAATATTCAATACCCAACAAGGTAAAAATCACTATCTGGCACTAAAAGAAAGATAATCAGCTATACAAAGAAGTGGGAAAACATGGCCCTTATAAAGGGAGAACCATCAGCTGCTCCCCCTTACAATCCAACTCCCTGATGATGGTGACAGTAACCTAAGTGTTTGGGACCCTGTTGTTGATGTGAGACTTCCAGATGGAGCTCCTGCTTTCCTGGATTACTGGCTTCAGCCTGGCCCAATCCTGGCTGTTGCAGCCATCTAGGCAGTAAACCAGAGTATGCAAGATATCTGTCTCTCCTCCTTTATCTGTAAATTTCACTTTCAAATAAATAAATACTTAAAAAATTTTTAAATAATCAGGCCCAGCGGCGTGGCATAGCAGCTAAAGTCCTCACCTTGAACACGCCAGGATCCCATACGGGCGCCTGTTCTATCCCAGCAGCTCCACTTCCCATCCAGCTCCCTGCTTCTGGCCTGGGAAAGTAGTCGAGGACAGCCCAAAGCTTTGGGACCCTGCACCCATGTGGGAGACACGGAAGAAGTTCCTGGATCCTGGCTCTGGATCGGCATAGCATCGGCCATTGTGCTCACTTGGGGAGTGAATCATCAGACGGAAGATCTTCCTTTCTGTCTCTTCTTCCTCTCTGTATACCTGACTTTCTAATAAATAAATAAATCTTTTAAAAAAAATTTTTAAACAAACAACCAATCCAACAAAGGACTGACTCACATTGGACTTAAAGAGAGATCAACACGGGCCCGGCGCAGTGGCGCAAGTGGTTAAGTCCTCGCCTAGCACGCCCGGGATCCCATATGGGCGCCGGTTCTAATCCCGGAAGCCCCGCTTCCCTTCCAGCTCCCTGCCTGTGGCCTGGGAAAGCAGTCGAGGACGGCCCAAAGCTTTGGGACCCTGCACCAGCGTGGGAGACCCGGAAGAGGCTCCTGGCTTCGGACCGGCATAGTATCGGCCCGTTGCGCTCACTTGGGGAGTGAATCATCGGACGGAAGATCTTCCTCTCTGTCTCTCCTCTCTGTATATCCGCCTTTCCAATGAAAAAAATAATAAAAAAATAAATCTTTAAAAAAAAAAAAAAGAGAGAGATCAACATGAAAACACAACGTAACTTGTTGGCTACTGCTACAGCAGCAGTGAGGCAGAAATTTACAGCATTAAATATCTTTTTCTAAAAAATATTATTTTATTGAAAAGGAATATTTACAGAGAGAAGGAGACACAGAAGGAAAGATCTTCCATCCAGTGGTTCACTCCCCAAAATGGCCACAACAGCCAGAGTTGAGCCAACGCAAAGTCAAGAGCCAGCAGCATCTTCCAGGTCTCTTGTGCAGTTGCAAGTTCCCAAGACTCTGGGTGTCCTTGTCTACTTTCCCAGGTTATAAGCAGAGAGCTGGATGAGAACTGGAGCAGCCAGTTCTCATTGTCCACATGGCAGCTTTGCAGGTTGAGGATTTTGACTAACCTTCATCCACAACTTGAATGACCTCCAGTTAATGATGAACTTGAGCTGCTAGTTAGTAAGAAATCTGAAGACATCACAAGCAAAACACTGTAATAAAGCCAAAAGTCACTCCTAACATTCACCTAGAGATAAAATATTCTAAAATTACAGAACACTCCACAGCAAAAAATTTTCAGTTAATGAAAGTAGAAGTGATAGGCATGAGAAGTAGCAAAAGAAATTGTTGTGAATAGCCAAGACCTGCTATTTCTCCAAGTTCAGCAATTTTTTTAAAGAATGAGCTGTAGTTAATTTAAAAAGGGGGAAGGAAGGGTGTATCCCACAATGATATAAAAACGAGGATACACAATTAAATCCCATAGCATGACTGAAGGCTTTCACTATGTTTGACATCATCACAATGGAAGGCATAAAAAGTAGAGTAAATCAATGTCGATATAGTCCAATCTAGTCCATTAGGCAAGATGGTGCAAGAAGTCATTTCTATCAAAAGTACCCTACTCTTACCTAAATGGCTACCAGACATGGAAAACATCAAGTGATGAACCCACGGAGCTTTCTCCATGTAGCTACATAAAAATGACAGTGTGCCATTTGACAACACAAACACAGGAAAGAGGCACCACAACGGACCTCTCTCTTTTATAGGTATGAATGCTAGGTTTCAACTACCTCAACTAAGCAGGAAGTAGGCTCCTCTCTAGGAATGCCAACCCTAATTCATTTTGTCTTGAAATATGTACAGCTTGCTTGTAGTAGCTACAACAATGATATTTTCCTGGAGGTGCCAGGTTGTATGAACAATTTTCTTGTTGAAGTCGAGGCTGTCAACACTTATTTCATCTTTTTTTCGCTTGCCGCTCGCACAGACTTTCCGAGGCTTCAAACTTGTGCGACGTTTATTGTTTTCCTGTGATGCTTCTAGACTTATATCTTACTTTGTATTCCTGTCAAACATTCTGAAGAAATTACTGTAAGATCCAATCATGACAACACTGTCCGATCTATTCCAACAACATTTAAATTTGTCAAATATGCAGTCATTTTTGTATACTGAATAAAGTTTACTTCTAAGGTGTTCGTGCACCTAATATGTTGCCACAGGCCTGTTTTCCATTTTTAAGTCCCAAATTTTGACTAGCAAACAGTCTCTAGTCCTATATTGACCACTACGGATGAATTTTATATCAGAAATAGAAAAGATTATTTCAGCAAAAATAACTTGTTACTGGGGTCTTCTGGTTCTTCAATTTAGAATGCCTATCACAGAGCACAGATGCCCCCATGTTACAAAAACAGTGGTTAGGTGCCATGAAGCAGGTGGCAATGCCTTAACTGTATGCATGTTGCCAGGCCTTAGGGCCTCTTCCATCCTTGTCAAGGGGAGTGCTAACCTTCTCTCATTTCATACAACTCCAAGTTCAGCAATTTTGAATGAAGCTAAAATTGATTATTTTCCTTCAGATAGACAACAAATGCACAGGTCACTGTGTCCATTTTTGAGATAAAGAACTAAACTAACCTTATAACACAATACACTGGCCACTGTACTATACGCATCTAGGTTATAGTAAATGCTTTCTAAGTAGAAGAGAAAGAATATTTCACAATTTCCCAGCTGTGAAATTTAGGAGTAAAAAATAGTTGTTACATCATTTCATGAACAAATCAAGAAAAACACAATTTCTGACTTCAAGCAGGCCTTTAGATGCGGGAAAACCTCCACGGCATCACACCATTTTCAGCACCACAAGCTCTGGTACTCAGATTCATGCTCTGGAGCTGTACTGTCTGTTGCAGAAACCAAAAATCTGTGTGAATTAAAGGGGGAAATGTGGTTTCCTGGCTACACTACCCACTTCTGAAGTGTTTAATGACCTCATGTGGCTGGTGGCTATCACAGAATGTACATGAAAATAAAACACTTTCATCATCACAGAAGTTCTCATTAGACAATACTGCAGAATGATGCATACAGTAGATCAAAGTTCTTTGTCTTAAACTCTCTATTCATTTAATGCTTCAATACTTACTTATATATGAATGCATACTTATGCTACAGATATTTTCTAAAAATTTTTTAAATTTTCCTTTATTTGGTATATGTAACTAATTCTGAGGTGTCATCAATAATCTAGGACACTCCAAGTTGTTCTGTACCCTTCAGTACATTTAAAAATTGACAAAGAAACTCATGACAGTTTCACCAAATGAGTTAACTCAGGTACTGAGGAAAAGCAATCCAATAATTAAAAGCCCTGGAAACAGAACCATGAATGACTTTGACAAATGAACTTGGGAGAGGAAAATGTCAATAAATTTTCATAAGTGCAAAGGGCTTTTTTCCTCAAACTATCGTTTTAGGAATGGAAATAAATATTGGAAAATAGCATGAATAACTGAGGTCCATTTTCAGTTAGTCAGGATTTTCACTGTTGCCATTTATTAATGACTTCACAGCATCTGTCCCTGATTGACTGCTTACAAAACTAACATGGTTTACAGCTAGAGGAAGCAATCATCTGCTACTAATCACCTTCCTCTTTTACTTAACTATCAGATAGATAGATAGATAGATAGATAGTAAGCTTCCCCAATGTCACATAAAACATAATTGGGTTCAAGACTTCACAAAAAACTAGGAAGTACATAAAGTACAGCACCTGGCCAATCGGTGAATAACATAATCCAATTCAATTACATTGAGAGCTATCGTGACTATGAGTTACTACTGGATGTTTAAAATCCTAACTTTAGTCCTAACTCCAAGATCTTCACACTGAACATTACCAAGACTTCATCTATCTACAATGATCTAAAAAATGCCGGCTAATTCTCCCCTTAACAATCACATACGGGTGCCAACTCATGTCCTGGCTCCACTTATCCAATTCCCTGTTTATAGCCTGGAAAAGCAGAAAGGGATGGTTCAAAGCCTCGGGATCCTGCACCAGCATGGGAGACACAGAAGAAGCTCTTGGCGCCTAACTTTGGATCAACACAGCTGCTTCGGATCGGCTCACCCACTGCTGCCATGAGGAGAAAGAACCAGCGATGGAAAATCTTTGTCTCTCCTTCTCTCTGTAAATCTGCCTTTCCAATAAAACTAAATAAATCTTTAAAAAAAAGGCTGGGCAGCTACATCTATTATTCCAATGCCATATTTAATATGTACCAGACTTCTGGGGGATTTATTTTCATTAACAGAAGCACAGATTATTTCTGAGGCCTCATAGAAGCAAGTACAAGTTTTTAACAATGGAAAAACACAGACTGGTCTGATGAATTATTGCTTTTAGAGGGGGGCTTATATGCTAATTCCAGCTCTATTAGATTCTTTGCGTCCAGCTGAAATAGCCAGTGCCTTAAGTAGCTATAAAGAGGAGCTTTCTATTGAGAGAAATGGAACAAGTGGATCCCACCAAACCAAGTAAATGGCTAACAAGGTTAATCTGAAACAACAGGAGTGAGGCCACTTAATCCAGAGTTCAAAGTAACCAAAGGAACAATAATGCACACAGCAAAGTTCTCAGCCTCAGTTTTGCCATCTCTACTACACACTCAATAACCATTTTAAGAAGCAGTTATTTAATAAGGAAAAAATACATCAGGTACAAGAATCTGATACAAATGCAATATGAAACTCATTTTTACTATTAGGACAGAGAAAATAACAAAAATATGGAAAGCAAATATTGCCACTTCAAAAAAAAAACCTAAGTACAATATTAGAAGCAAGTATGATATTTCTAAGATGACTCAATAGCAGATTATCATTTTGGAAGAATGTTAACAACATGTGGGAAGGAAGCTAAAATCTTCATCCAGTAATCTCCTTCGATTACACAATGTTCTTAAGCGTGAACAAACACTATTCACAGTAATACTGAGGCACGAGATGGCTTAGAGAAAAAATTTTACATCATCTAGATTATGGATTCAACAATGACAAGAACAGCAAAAGTAGTTTGATATATACTGGTAATGAGAGGAGTGGAAAATACTACTACTCAAATAATAAATACAAAGTAAAAATTATAAGATATTATAAGATATTCCTGATGCAGATAGCATCATTCTAATCTTTGTAAACACACGTATCAATCCAAACTGTCGACTTCTATCAACAAAGACTAAGGAAGAACGAATTAAAGGAGTACCAGATCAAATCATGGTCTTTATTAATCCCTGGGAGCTTCTATTCCAATCCTATTTCCTATCCTGAAGTTTGAGTCAAGGTTTCCGATCTACTGGCGAAAGAACTTAGGCTTACATATTAGGTAGTTCTTTGCAACACAACCAAATAAAACCTCTACATGCAACATTTTCTGCAACTTTTTAAATTCAACTTTCAAAAACAGAGATTTAAAGAACTGTCATTTAACATATATCCAAATCACAAACTGTTCACCCTTTTTTGTGTGTGTCATGGAAAATTTGGTAATTTTTTACTTTGATCTGTGTGTTTCTTACCCTGTGGAGATAACAGCATTCTAATAAGCCCTATAACTCTAATAACTGAGTAACAGGAGATCTGATTGTGTCTTAAAGATAACTAATAACAATCTTCTAAGCAAAGTTAACATCAAAGCAGTTTCCCTCTGGTAGAGCAAATGCCCAAAGGGCTTGTGCTTTGGCACAGTAGGTAAAGCCACTACCTGCAATACCATATCCCATGTGGGCAGTGGTTCAAGTCGCAGCTGTCCCATTTCTGATTCAGCTACCTGCTAATGCGCCTACGAAAGCAACAGAGATGGATCATGTGCTTGGGCTTTAGCACCACATGGGAGGTCCAGAAGAAGCTCCTGGCTTCAGAGGAGCCCAGCTCTGGCCATTTTACCACTTGGGAAGTGAAATCGACAGATGAAGAAACTCACTCAATCACTCCCTTTGTGTGTGTGTGTGTCTCTCCTGCTCAATATGTAAGCTTGTTTTAAAATTTAAAAAATCTTATATATACCTATATAATTACACAGTGATTGAACTGAGGCACAGAAGTGACAGCAAAACAACAAAGTAATCAGCACCAGACCATTTCTCATCCCTAAAAATGTTCAATCCTTGTGAGTACTCTGATCAGAACTGCATATTTGATTATGCAATGCATCTTTCTCTTACTTAGCTCTTACACTTGTGTAAATGCACAACTATTACTTCTTGAAGAATTTTAGTTGTAAGATTTCATGATATATTCAAATTGCTGGATAAACTCTGGGTTGTTTCCAAAACACACTGGGTTATAATAAACTTCCTTACCAGCTTAATAAAGTACGACTTCTGGAAATAAATATACCATAGGCATTGTGTCACACAACTCCATCACTATTCCATTTTTCACTGTGGAGAACCGTAAACTGAGAAACTCTTAGCAATCCTTCCTGCTTATTTTCACCATGGAACAACACATACCAAATACAACTGACTCCCCACCTGCACGTTAACACTCAGCATCAGGCTTCCTAATGATTCTCTAACGGTCAGCTTCTCAAACCTGGCAAGATGTAGTCAATGCATCCAGTATGCTCAAAACCTGCTCTCCATCCTCATTGGTCTTCTGAATGCATAACCTTCCTATCAAAACTCACCCTGGCACTTTCAGTGAAGATTCCTTTTTTCTTCTTCTCATCCACTCTAAGCCCTCATGCCTATCCAAGAACCATCATTACAAATTTTTAACAAACATAACTTGTTTTATCTTAAATTTCAATTGAAACTTCTACAGACATCCTACTAAGTTTCAATTTCTTGTCAAATGAACTCCCATGTGGGCAGTGGTTCAAGTCGCAGCTGTCCCATTTCTGATTCAGCTACCTGCTAATGCGCCTACGAAAGCAACAGAGATGGATCATGTGCTCATCACAGAACACAAATGACTGATCCAGGTTGAATCTGGTAACTAATTTTTTTGACTCTACCATTCAACTCCTCCAATTTAGGTACATTGGTTCTCTGCCAGCTACAGCATAATCGTTTTAGAGAAGTCTTAATGTTGTGGGTTATGTCTAATAGCAAAAACATCAAAATGATAAATTTAAGTAGAATAATATAGTCCCTAAGAAAATTCATTCTGGCAGGGCCAACACTGTGGCATCACATATTAAGCTGCGATTTGAGATGGCAGAATCTCATTTCAAAGAGTCACTTCAAGACCTGGTTGCTGGGCCCAGCGCAGTGGCGCAGTGGTTAAAGTCCTCGCCTTGTACGCCCAGGATCCCATATGGGCGCCGGTTCTATCCCGGCAGCCCCGCTTCCCTTCCAGCTCCCTGCCTGTGGCCCGGGAAAGCAGTCGAGGACGGCCCAAAGCTTTGGGACCCTGCACCAGCGCGGGAGACCCAGAGGAAGAGTCTCCTGGCTTCGGATGGCATAGCTTCGGCCGTTGCGCTCACTTGGGGAGTGAATCATCGGACGGAAGATCTTCCTCTCTGTCTCTCCTCTCTGTATATCTGCCTTTCCAATAAAAAAAAATAATAATAAAAAATAAATCTTAAAAAAAAAAAAAAGACCTGGTTGCTCTGGGTCTGATCCCTTTCCTGCTAGTATGTCTGGAAGGCAGGGTCTGTGGGACCAAGTGAATGCAGGAGACCAGAGTAGTGCTCATGGCTCACACGTGGGGAGGCCACGTGGGGAGCATGCCAGAGCAAGGAAGGAATGCTCTCTTCCCCCTGTCCCCCACTTTGAATAATTAAACAAATATTTTTAAAGAAGTGGAAAGTTTTGTTCAAACTACATGTCACGGCCCAAAAAAACATTTATTCAATCATCCTTCAAAGATACATTACTAGAATTATAAAAGATAAAATCAAATCAAAGCCTACAAAACAACTGGTTAGTTCCGCAAAATGTCCAAGCTCATTAAAATCAAGGAGAATACCAAACTGCTTCAAAATGAAATACGCTTAAAGAGGGAGGAAGGGAGAGAGGGAGAGGGAGGGGGGAGGGAGGGGGGAGGGAGGGGGGAGGAGGGAGAGGGAGAGAGGGAGAGAGAGAGAGAGATTGCTTGCTTGTTGGGCCAGTGCCATGATTTAGTAGATTAATCCTTCATGTGCAGTGTCAACCTGTCATATGGGCGCTGGTTCAAGCCCTGGCCACTCCATTAATACAGTTCTCCGTTAACATGTCTGGGAAAGCAGCAGAGGATGGTCCCAGTTCTTGGGACCCTGCATCCACATGGGAGATTGGGAAGAAGCTCCAGGCTCCTGGCTTCAGACCAGTCCAGCTCCACAATAGCCAATGCGGCCATTTAGGGAATAAACCAGCACATGGAAGATCTTTCTCTCTCAGTCTTTCCTTTCTCTATAAATCTGCCTTTCAAACAAAAATAAATATTTACTAAACAAAAAATACACAAGAAAACTTTGAATGTGATGTTAAACTAAAATGACAGCAATGTACCATGGCTAATATCCAATTCTGATTATATTTTATAGTTACAAATAAAACTAAGTATAGAAAATATAAGCATTACTTGGAGGTCATGGAACATCATTACCAGTTTTGCAACTTTCCTTCAAATGCTTCTAGAAAAAGTTACTTATGAGTTTTGTTTTGCTTAAAATAAAAAAAATAAAAATTCGTTTGGGAAACTGGCAAATCTATGTTCAAAATCAGGTATAGTAACTTAGGAAGCATAGACTTTAAAAAGGTTCCTTAATCTTTCTAAAGCCTTGCTTTCTCAGTGAGTAAGAGGGCTCAGTCAGTGACAGGAAGCAAGATATGTTTACAAAACCACACAGCACAATACCTGGCACTATGTAATTTCAAACTGACAGTTAATCTAAGGACAAAATCTGATCAAGCATGATTAGCTTTCCCTAAAATACCTGGTCTACTTGGCACCATGGTTACATATAGTATGTAAGAGATTTTCAGCTATCAACCATAGTTGTGTTCCTAGAGCTTGCCACTTTCAGTTCAGCATCACAAGCACAGTCTGTCTCCATCTTGGCACAGAAGGAAATGCAAACGCCGTGCCCCTCAGGTCTGTGGTTCTGAACATTTCATCAACAACCTTCTAGTCTGGTTGGAGGTCCTGCCGCAGGCATCCTTACTGTATTTCCCTCTGGTGACACTGCAAGTGACTGCTCCCTCTCAGTCCACAGGCAGCAACGCTCAGCATCCTCCTGAAACCTACTTAGCACAGCTGATCTGTCCTTGAAACAAATGCATGGCTTATCTGGCAGAAGGGTTTTCTGCACAACTCAGACAAAAAAAAACAATGACAGCTCTATCACCTGGGAAGCAAGGAGTAACAATCACTAAGCAAGGGATTCCAAAAGCTTGAGACATACCACATGCACTGTCTGGGTCAAGACAAGGATTTGAACTCCTGGCTACTGACTATTTATCCTACAGGAATGGTTCCATTTTTCATCAAATATATGTTAGTATACATATATTCTACCTTCTGTGAGACTCACCACTTGCTAAGACACTGCTACTCAAATTACAACCCATAAGGTCAATACCATTTTGCAAACTGTTAATGGTCTATACTGCCATAAGCAGGAAAATTTAAGGGGAAAATACTTAAATTCCTGACAGAATAACTATGCCGAATATAATAATAATGATCAGTGGTTATATAGACTTTCTTCATTGTTATTGATCTTTTAAACTATTAAT
Organism: Ochotona curzoniae; assembly: GCF_017591425.1. NCBI lineage: Eukaryota > Metazoa > Chordata > Mammalia > Lagomorpha > Ochotonidae > Ochotona > Ochotona curzoniae. The sequence goes on along the minus strand of NW_024466004.1, from coordinate 3,858,447 downwards.
ACATTTATAGTGTACTTTATGATCATACTGGATTACAGAATGAGTTTGGAGGGAAAAAGAAAATCTTTTACCACAGTATGAAAAGCAATACACTAAGATTATCATATCCTATTTACATAATAAGTTAACATTTAACATGCTAGGTACTAATCACTTTACACACACATTATTAAATCCTCACAGCAAATTACATCCTATGACTACTCATATTTCCCAAGTGAGAATACAAAGGCTCAGAGGACATACTACTTCTGTTGAGGTTTTAAAGTAAAAAGTATGTCTGACTTCTAAAAAAAATTATCAGCTTAATTAGAACTATGAGAGAAAGAACTCTTGGTGCATGCTAGACCTTAGTACCTACTGTACACAGGCGTTTTGGCTTAGCTCTGTAGTATGTGAGTGTATATGCCATCAAATCTTCATCATCTCAAGTAAACATGAAGTAGATGATCTCTTACAAAGATTCGAGAACAGCAACTGGACCCCTGTCAGCCTAAACATGACTGGATAGAAGGTTCTCATTTGACATGACATGCAGCCTTATGGTCACTAATCATTGCCCTTACCCTTTAGGTGACTAACAGTCATCTCAAACCTGGTAATAACCGGAATTCTTAAGGTTACTTCCCACTACTATCTGATGCCTGGAATGTTAACATATCTTGGCAAAGCTCAGGTGGACACTGGTTAGTCATAGGGCACGAATTTTTAAAAATATATAATTATTTATTTTTATTGGAAAGGCAAATTTACAGAGAGAAGACAAGACAGAAAGGTCGATCTTCTGTCTGCTGGTTCACTCAAAAAGTATCCACAATGGCCAGGGCTAGAGCTGAGCCAATCAAAAGTCAGGAGCCAGGAGATTCTTTCAGGTCTCCCACGCAGATGCAGGGTTCCAAGGCTTTGGGCCATCCTTGGCTGCGTTCCCAGGCCACAAGCAGGGAGCTGGATGAGAAGTGGGGCTGTCGCAACATGAACCAGCGCCCATATGCGATCCCAGGTGTGCAAAGCAAGGACTTTAGCCATTAGACCACTCCAGGCCTACAGGCCATATTTTATAAAATCCTTTTCTCCTGCCTCACGGCATAAGGATCCATTATCCTGTGGCAATCCAAGACAATCCGTGTTTGTTAACGTCCCTTATAAAATGATCATCTAGATAGCACTGAATTTGTGTATCTCTTTAATTTCATGGTCCCTTTTGCCCTTGTTAGCTGATTTGTACACATCAGATTTTCTAAAAACATCAGTTGTCTCTGAGGGGATGTGCAATCATTGCAAAACGAGTGCTTCTACTTTGCTCTCTCCACCATGCTTCAATCTAATACAACCAAAGATAGTCCAGTCCAACTGTATCTGCCTACCACCAGTTTAAATTTCTTTCTGCTTCTCTTAGTAGTTCACAGTTCCCACAAAAGTCACATGGGTGATCGACTACTTCATGAATCAGTGATCCCTCCTCAGCCAACCTCACAGTATGGTGGGCAACTGACCAAGAACCTTCATGAATCCACTGAAAGCATTAAGGATCAGTATAGGATATCAAAATCCATATTTCTTCTACCATATAAAAACTGATTTTGGAGAATAAACCATATAAAAACTGATTTGGGTAATAACATTGTAAGGAAAGATTTAGATTCAAGGTTTTTTTTAAAAGAGTTCGAATAGGAAACAACAGGATAACAAGTCAAGGAGAACAAAAGAATGAAATGAAAGAAAAAAACCAGAATTACAATACAACAAACAAAATATGAAAGGAAATGTTAAAATAGGGAAGACTGATCCAAGCTAAAAAGGTGACAATTCATTTCCCAGAAAACAGGATTAGGAAGGTAACAGACTTCAAAATTGAGATCTTGCTAGAAGAGCAAAATAAACAGTTAGATATCCCTCCTTTGTACCCTACATTACTGACTTATCTTGATGCAATATGGCAGAATACTATATTCAAAACAAAACAAACAAACAAAAAAAACAACAACCAGACACACTTATCAAGAATTGCCATCTAGAGCTATAAACAATGTTATCTGATTGAGGGAAAAGAACAGAAAATCAAAGTAAGCACTTCAGAGGGAAGGAGGCTCCACACTCAGAAGCGGACTAGCTATCATTAACAACTGTTGATGAGGCAGGAAGGCTTAAGGAAGCAGAAATAGAAACCAGCATGTACTTCATTTTGGGGGGCCGGAGGGGAGGTGGGACTCTAAAGATGGAAGATAATCATCTTAATTTGGAAATTATTAAGAACATTGAGAAGAAAAGTGTCTGTGTAGAATAAATTAACAAGTAAGTAAATATGACAGTTTTTTTTTTTTCTAAATTTCCCACACACATGGAAAAACAGCTACAGCTACAAGGTTCTGAGATAGTTTCTGGAATAGAAGCAGAAAAAGCACATGTTAAGTGGACATAATTCATGGTGAGCAAGCAATTCTGCCAAAGTTAGTTGTTTGCTTAAGACAACATCACTGACAGTACTCCTTATTGCCTTATGTCAGTAAGAGACCTGAAATCTATGTAAATAAACATTTAGCATTTCAGGATTTAACATTTGCTGTTTCAGAGCTCACTACATATAAAAAATAATTCAGCTAACTGTGACTGAACCGATAGTGTAGCAGAATAACTGTGTCTTGTTTTGTCTGGTCAATGATCCTACTTAAGACAAGATCTTTTTTAAAAAAAAAAAGATTTATTTTTATTTTTATTGGAAAGGCAGATATACGGAGAGGAGAGACAAAGAAGAAGATCTTCCGTCTGATGATTCACTCCCCAAGCAGCCGCGACGGCTGGAGCTGAGCTAACCTGAAGCCAGGAGACTCCTCCAGGTCTCTCACGCGGGTGCAGGGTCCCAAAGTTTTGGGCTACCCTCGACTGCTTCCCCAGGCCACAGGCAGGGAGCTGGATGGGAAGCGGGGCTGCCAGGACCAGAACCGGCGCCCATATGGGATCCTGGGCATGCAAAGGTGAGGACCTTAACTACTACGCCATCACGCTGGGCCCAAAACAAGATCTTAATTCCCAAAATTGAGGGACACAGCATTATTATCCAATTTTAAGATAAGAAAAAAACACATGCTACTTTGGTATCTTTAAAGCTTCACACACATCTACAAATATGAAGGATCCACACTATATTGCTGTTTCAGCATTAATGCCATCCCGCCCAATTAAACTTTAGGTCTTTGAGAGTAGGACTATACATTTACTTCTCCCTACAGAGCTAATGTAAGTAAACGCAGCAGGTATTCATGAAAATTGTATTTTTTAACAACTATAATTTATGTTCATGTAGAGCTTCTTGTTTCAGAAGCTCCAGTTATAAGTGTTTTCAAAAATAAAATAGTTAATGTTTAAATTAGAAGCCTGAAATACCTGCTTCTAGTTATTCTCCACTGAATTCTAGATTTGGAAGATGAATGTTATCCTAATTTACTTTCAGAAAAGTTATAACCAGAAAACATCCCCAGAAAATGATCATTTCTATGCAGCAAGAATTCAAAAATGCAGTAAGGTCCAAAAATGTTCAGATTTCTATTATAACTATATTTTATGAGGCTGACATTGTGATACCATAGACTAAGCCACTGCCTGCAATGCTGACATCCCCTACCAGATGCTCCACTTTTTATTCAGCCTCCTGCTAAAGGGCTTGGATTACTGCCACCCATGTGAGAGACCCACACTTCAGCCAGCTGGTGAATGACCCAACTAATAAACTTCATTCCCTGAATCTCCTTATCTCTCCCTCATAAATAAATGAGCAAATTCTTAAAATATTGTTCATACTGAATATTTGATATGGAATCACTGCCATTTTTATAGATGACATTCATAGATATCACACATACTAAATTTGATGACAAAACAGGAAAGAGGAAATATCAGTATGAGGAAAAATTTTAGTCACATTAACTTCTTAAAGCTATTAACAAAAAACAATTTTTTTTTAATACTGTGAACATAACAATAACCAAACAGAATTCCTGAGTCTGGCGGCTTCCATATGATTACAAAGCTAGCAATTCTATTTGATGAAGCTAAGCTAAATGCATTTGGAGGAAACTATCAACGCTTTCGGAAAAACTACAATGGTAAATGTTGAAACAGCTTCTATGCTGCACATTAACATTACAGAATCAAATCAAAGCTATGATTTTTTTTTTTTTTGCATGTAAGGAGGAGAAAACGAATGCAATTTTCTACATCCTACTTTAGTTCTCAAATAGCCTAACAGGATGGGTTGTCCAGGCCAAAGCCAAAAGCCTAGAACCTCAGTGGGTCCCTAATTATTTGATTGATTTAGCAAACCAAGTGGCAGAGAGATCTTCCACCCCCTGGTTCTCTCCCTGAATGACCAGAGCAGTCAGAACCTGCTCAGTCGATGCAGCAGTCCAAAACTCCAATGAGTCTCCCAATGTAAGAAGCAAATGCCCAAGCACAGGACCAAACTCTACTGTCTTCCCATGTGCATTAGCAAGAAGCTGAATTGGAAGTGGAGCAGTCGGGGGTTCAAACCAGCACTCTGACAGAGGATGCTGGTATCAGAAGCAGCCATTCAAGCTTGATTTGCAGACCAGCACTCTTGTTAAGATATGTCACAGCATGATGCTTTAAAAAAGCAAACTCCTACATTTACCACAATTCTGAAAATGAAATGGAGTTATCAATAATACCACACCTCAGGATTCAATTTTCCATCTTTACTCATCTGGAATTTAGTTTAGTTCTACACAAAGCAATATGAGGAAACTTCAAATAATTCATGGGTAATTCATATGTTTTTTCATATGATGAAAAAGCAATACACAAATTTCCCAAAAAATTTACACCAAAATCAGCATACTTTAATTCCATTTACCAAACACATTTTGAAGCACCATGTACTTTTTTACTGAAGTCATCAAATGGATACAGAACTAAAGAAAAGACATAGTAGCAGCTATGTCAAGACTTTGGTCCCTTCGGGTCTTTAACATTTTCTGTAGATTTTACTAGGCAAATAAAGGAGCAGCAGTTCAGTCAACTTAAACCTGGAAAATGTGTAAAACAACCTTTGGAGGCAAACTTCAACCTAATTCACACCTACCACTACAGAAATTTACCTTTGTAAAACTACAATCCATGTAAACATAAGGTATATTTGTAATAGTCAGGCAAGGCTCCCTAAGAAGTCACAGGTATAGAAGAAAACCTGATCCATATTCAAGACAAAGTATTGTTAGAAAACCACATCACTTCAATTTTTTTCCTAAGTAAAAATCAATTCTAGTGCTCAGAATCTTAGTTCAATTATTTATCTTCCACGGATACTAATTAAAGTAGTGGAAAGCAGCAGAAATGTATTATAAAAATAACCTAACACAAAAAATGGTTTAGAGTAATCTAAATTTTTTGAAGAAATTTTACTGTTAAAACACAAAGACAAAAAGAAGTCTTCTGTCACACTGATCTAGTCCAGTCACTCTCAGAGCTGTGTAAGATGTCTGCACTGAACACAGTGAAGCAAATCAGAGCACACTGCCCTATTTGTGATATACACAGCATCCTGCAGTTACCGCCCAAGGCATATGCATAAATTATCACACCAGGAAAATTTATCAGAGTCACACTACCTTTCCGGAAAATTTCAGTCTAGGTCTGTATTGTAACTAGCATAAGGAAGCACTGACAATTTTCCTGGAACAGACTCCATCTCTTTCAGAACAGGTAGGGGTATAGTGTCATCACATTTTTCTGGCAGCAAGTACCTGGTATCTCTATTTTCATTCTATTTATTTATTACTTATTTTAAGCCTATGTAACAATTCTTCCACACCAGCCTCTAGATGCTACATCTAAAGTTTCTGCTAGAGCAAAGAAACAAATCTAGACCACACATGCACTGCTTCCCAATGTATTACTACACTAACCTAATGAAATACAACTTAGGAGTGTACAGTTTTACAGTGTAGAAAGTGCTTTGCAAAATCATTTGATCCTTACACACCTGTACATCAGGCTGCCACCATCTCACCAAAGAACAATCTGAAATTACAGCAATGTAAACTGTTTGTCAACAGTCACACAACGAACAAAAGGAAAGTTGGAATCAAAGAAAAACATTTTTACGCCAAGTACAAAAAATTAGGCCAACGGTACAACACGCTGTGAACAATTTCTCGCAGAACTTGCAAGTGATGAAAAATTATTCTTCACAGGGTAGAGAGGGGAACCACAATGTTTCTTGTCTGTTTATTCATTTTCTCCAAGAGGGAAAGCTTGCTTAGTACATGAAAGACATGCCAAACACAGTTAAGTTTTTGAGCACACTAGAGCTGAACAGCAGCAAAAACACAGGTGCCAAGGAAGGGCAGTCAGGAAAATCCTAGATCATTTCTGCTTTCAGAAACAATATATTTTTTTACATATTAGCCCTTATCTTAAGAACTTCACACCAGCAGTCTATTCCTAACAATCTTTATAATCTTGATGAATTCTCTATTTGTGCCCACAATTAGTTATTCTTCATTCTTAAAATCTGGCTTTCACATGTATTATTCAAGAGTTCTTGGTCTCAGATTCAGGAACTTCAATGAAATTAACAAACTCCTGTTTTTAAAAAAAAAGCTTTGAACACCTGTGCATTTTCTAAAAATTCTTAACTCATCAAATTTTCAAAGCTCTATGTTGTTCAAACTCCAAGCACTGTTAATATCACAAACAACATTGTTCATTAAATTTGCCATTGCTAAGTCATTCGCTTTCTCTACTTCCCTTGAAGCCTTTTATTATTCAAACTTCAAATTCATTTGTTCATCATTCCTTCATTCCAGAGAGAAAGAGAGCTGGCTCCCAGGTGATAGTTCACTCCTCAAATGTCCACAATGGCCAGAGTTAGGTTAGGCCAAAGTCAGGAGCCAGCAACAATGTTATGTCCCATCTCTCAAAGGAGTGGCAGGGAGACAAGCACTTAAGTTATTACTTGTTAAGAGCAAGCTCTAATTGGAAGCAGAGCTAGGACTCATTCCCGACACTTGGATGTTGGCATTTTAACCACTAGGTCAACTACCCATTTTCCAAGCAGGCTTCCAAGCAGGTTCCCAACACTGCTCAAACTGCCCAAAACCAAATTCATTATTATTATCATTCACCACAGTGTACCCTCACATATACTCAGGTAATTGTTTCAATGACTGAAAATCTTAGTAATAGCTTTTTTTTTTCTTTTTATGCAAATGAATCCCTATGAGAACTCAAGGATCTTTTATTCCCTAGTTTCAAGTTTAGCCATTGGTCTCCACTCCCACACCACCATAAATATCTGGATTACATCTTCAAAGAATTAACATATCAATGCTGGATAAGATGGAATACCCTTAACTCTTAGGGGAAAAAAATTGAACTTTTGAGGCAGGCAGTTAAGTCACCAGGTGGGAAGCCAACTTCCCATACCCAAGGTGCTTGGTTTCAAGTCCCAGCACCATTCCCAACTTCCAAGTTCCTGCTTAAGAACACCTTGGGAGATGGCAGGTGACAGCTCAAGTACTTGGTCCCTGACACCCACGTGGGAAATGCAAATTAAGTATAGGCTCCTGATTTCAGCCTATTCCCGCCCCACTTGCTGTAGGCATTTGGAAAGAGAAGCAGCAGATGAGAGATGTCTGCCTACCAACAAACTAAAATAGTTGAATATGCAAATAAAATTACTTTGAAGGAACTCAATCCTAAAATAAAGCATAGAAAACTTATTGAAATGAAAAAAAAATCCAATAGAATACAATACAATAACATCAAATGAAAAATTAGGAAAACTATGAGTCAAAATGGAGGTTGGGGAATATCAGCCAAAATTAATCCACAATTGATGTTATCTCCTTCCTTCAATAACTAATGGAAGAAACTGGCAGATAATCAAACCAGATATAGTAAAATTGGCCAACACTCTCAATTAACCTAACTTAGTTCACACTGATACAATATACCACCCAATAGCACAACATACTTTCTTTTCAAGTGCACACAAAATATGTACCAAAACCAAAAGCAGACTTTTGTAGCAATAATGATTCAATAAACAAATCTATAAAATATATCTTTCAAGCACAATAGAATGAAACAGAAGTAACAAACCCCCAGAAAATCCCAAGGGAAATAAAAAAAGGAAAGAAAATACCACAAAATTTTAAAATATCCCCTATTAACATAATATTTATATACCTATAAGATACAAATACTAAAGAGCTTTTATTTTTAATTTCAGCACAAATAAATTGAGAAAGATTGAGCAACACAATATAAGACAATAAAGACTTTACACATATCTAAAACTAAAAAGTATCTAAACATGATCAATCAAAAAGCTATACATTTATTATAATATGAAGAAACATGAGCTTATAAGAAAGTCATAATTACTGCCAATAATGAAAGCTGAGGCTTGTGTTTAAACTATGCACAGTTCTTCAGTAAAGCACTTGAAAAAGAGATTGTATTTGCTTTATTCAATTTGATTCCCAGTAACAGAAGGTATAATGACCCCCACATGTGACAAATAAGGAAACTTATTCTAAGATTAATCAGCTTGCTCAAGGTTAAAACTAAAATGTCTGACTGATTTCATTATACAGACATTAAGGCATCAGGTAACAGATAAAAATGGCAGAATTGAAAAGTATTTTCAATTCTCACTTTTATTTACTAGTCAAAGTATTTTTCTATTTTTGTTCTCTATTAAAGATAATTAGTTTACTGGCTGCATAAAAAAACAGAAGAAACAGTTGCATTTAATATTCCTTCTTAATAATGGATATTTAAAAGAAATCTGATCAAGGAGCCTTGGCAAATATGGAGGACAAAACTGTTCTTAAAATCCAAAATTAAACATTACTTTTTAATCAGAACATTTAATTATAAAAAAAATACAAAATTAATCTCCTTAACCATTTGTAAGCAATAAACACATTCTCATCATTCTGCAACCATCATCACTATCCATCTCCAGTACATTCTTCCTCTTCCCAAACTGAAATTCTGTATTCATTAACCAGATCTTCACAGCCCAGCCCCTAGTCAGTCACCACGGCTCTTTTCCAATTCTGCCCATCTGACTAATCTAGAAGACTCACAGAATTTGACTCGGGCAGAGATGTGGCTGTCTGACTTGCTATGAGCGTTCTCAAGGTTCATTCACGTTATAGCAGGCCACTTTTCCAAGCTAATTTTCATAATATAAAAACCAAATGTTAGCTGTGAGAAACTAAAGCAGGGGAGAGCCAAAGAAGATATCAGTAACAGAATTGAATGATTCCATCACTCCCACTCAGGACCAAGGAACAAGAAACCAAAGCGTATCAAGAAAGAGTATCCTGGAGTATAACATGCATAAAACAGAAAAAGGAAACCAATTTTGTTTTTTGGAAAGTCTTCAAATACTTTTCTCAGGCTGTGTTTTCTGAGTTGTAAAACAAAGGTCTAAACAAGATGGTTTCTTAAAAAAAAAAAATCAAGACTGAATGTTTAGTTTTGTATTTTAAAAGTGGAACGACACAAAAGAAAAAAGTGTTAACTATGATTAGGTGTCCACACAATCCTGAGTCACGGTGACTATCTAACAAAGCAGAAGTGAATCAACCTCCATTCAGTGTTCCACAAGGAAATACATAAAACGTGACCTTTACAATATACTTTGAAAAGATTCCCTCAGTTGAAGGTTTTTAAAAACAAGCTTGCTGTGTGCCTTCCCCTGCCCCACCTTTTCTGCCTGAATTTCTATTACGAATACCCTGCATTTATCTCCAACCAAAACTCAGGTCACAGGCAGACCTTTTGATGGACTCCAGTCATTTGCTACCATGGCAACTTTCTGACATTAGGATGTGGTTAGTTCTCGGGATTTTGACCTATGATCCAGATAAAGTCAACAAAATTTAGCAAGAATGGATAATGAGCAGTGTCTTAGGTGTCCAGGTATCTGACAAGCACAACAGTAAAAACTGTACTTATCATGATCTTAGAATAATAGCACCCAAAAAAGAAAATTCACTAACAACTAAGATTAAGCTGTGTCAAACATGTTTCAATGTGAATTTTTCCACTGTCCAAAAGGTTCTGCTGTTTTCACTTATTATTATTCTACATTTTCCCTGACAAAAGACAAATATAATTTTTACCTAACTTGTTGAAATTGCTACCCTCAAGCTTTGAGAGGTACCTTCTCCACTTGACCACACTTCATAGGTCAAAATACAAGATTTGAGTTATCACAAAAGAAAAATGATTTCAATGCTTTTTAAGTATCTTTTCAACAAATACAAACTTTGGCCTGAGGAAATTATAAAAAGTTTTTTTTTTCCCCTCTTCTCAGGCCCCTCCCCTTCTGCCAGACTTTTTAAGGATTTTAAGAGGAACACTTTGTCTACTTGGTGGTATTTTATAAAAAACAGGTTACTTCAAAGAGGAAGATCATAAACAAGATTCATTTCCAGAGTATGTTATCTTAGAACATAAGAAATTTAATCCTGGACTTTAAAAAAAATTACAGGGCCAGTAACGATAGCCCAGCAGCTAAAGTCCTCGCCTTGCACACACAAGGATCCCATATGGGCGACAGTTCTAATCCCAGAGGCTCCACTTCCCATCCAGCTCCCTGCTTGTGGCCTCGGAAAGCAGTCAAGGATGGCGCAAGGCCTTGGGACCCTGCACCTGCATGGGAGACCCGGAAGAAGCTCCTGGCTCCTGGCTCCTGGCTTTGGATCAACTCAACTCCAGCCATTGTGGCCACTTGGGCAGTGAATCATCGAACAGAAGATCTTTCCCCTCAGTCTCTCCTCCTCTCTACCTGACTTTCCAATAAAAATAAGCAAATCTTTAAAAAAAAGTCTCCTATAAGAATCTTTTAATATAAAAAGAATTGTAATACATAAATACATAAAGCTGATAACTGCCAATTCTACCAATGAATAAATTTACCTATTAATATAATCAGCAAATGGATTAACAGAGTAAACAGTTAAATGATTTCTACATAACTATATCCTTCTGTTGTTTTAATAACAGGTGAAAATAACTAACAAAATAGCAGCAGATCTGTCTTACTACTTTCACTCGGAAAGCTACCTATTAATCTTTACAAATGAGAATGAGGCATAGAACAATATTTTAATAATGTTGTCTCTTAAAACCAGCAATAAGGCTTACAAGACTTCTACAGAAAACTCAGAAGTGTGTGTGTGTGTGATTTAGTCCAAACAACCAGCTTCCTCTAGCACACAGCTCATTCTTCCATGTTGCTTTAAGCAGGGTACTCCTATGTGCTTTTTAGCAGAACCATATCATACAATGTATTCCTCTACTTCTTTCTCACAAATAACTGCTGGACATAAAACTTTCCTCTTGGTATATCTCTTTCAAATCTTTTGATAGGACACTATCCTATGAAAATTGGAAAAACACAACACCATGCTTTTCTTATGCCTGCATTTGTTACTATGAGATAAGCCTTTCACTATTCGGAGGATCGAGGGAAATATAACAACAGAGCCAATGTGTGGGAGTCTCTCTATGGAGTAATTAGTACAGTATTAGCCTACAGAGGTTCTAGAAATATCTGTGCTGGGATCTGCACTGTGGAACAGCATGTTTAGCTGCCACCTGTGAATCCAGTGTTGAACATGAACAACAGTTGGTTTTCCAGTTCAAGGGCTTAAACTCCTGCCACCCGCATGAAAGACCAGGATGGAGTTTTGACTCCTGGCTTCACCCGGCTGAGTCCTGCTTACCACTGCCACTTGCAGAGTGAATCGGCAGAACGAAGATGGTTTCACCGTCTTTCTGTCACTTTCCTTATCAGCACAAGTTGGCAACTCTTTAAAATGACCTCTAAATATCTGGTATAAGAAAGTACAGCTAGCCTTTAATATAGTCTCAACTTACTTGTAGTTTAAAATGAAAAAAATAAATAAATAAAATAAATTTTAAAATCTTTTAAAAAAAGCTAGGAGAAATAAATGAAACAATAAATTTTCTAAGCCAAAATAAAAAAAAGATTTTCATTTAAGGTGAAAATACCATCCACAAACCATATAAAGCATTACAATTATCATCATAATTCTCACTTTTATGAATATCTACTACACTGAAAACTTGGCTTGATACATTAGAAAAATAAAGACTAATTTTATACACTCCACCTACTAAATATGAATGATTCAAAAATCAGAAACTGCAGCAGACACTAGTTAAATAGTCAGTAATTCAGATAATTTTGTTAGCACATCTCAAATGACCATCAAGAAAAAAGGGAATCTAAAAACAAAACTTTTTTTAAATTTATTTAGTTACATGAAAAAATTTACAAAGCCCTGTTTTTATGAAAGTAAACCTTTTCCCTTCTTCATTCCCTAAAAAAGTGCTTATCTTTAGTAAGGATCTTCTGTAAGGCAAAGTTAAAATCATCTCTCTTATTCCCAAATGAATGCAAGTCCCACTCAGAGGTGCCATGTTTTATTTAAAACATACTCTTTCTCAGTATCCACTTTGTTCTAATTGGCAAGGCAAAGCCAGGTCCCTAAACACACAGCTCGTTACATTCAGTTTGGATTACAAAACACAGGATGAAACAGACTGCATCGAAATGTACAAATTAACGGTTACAGAGTATGGGGTGAGGTTTTGGAATTAGACTATAATATGGAACAAAATCCACAGGGAAGTTGGGAACAAATCTATAAACCATACAAGGTTTCCAAATGAGCAAATACACAAGGCATAGGACAGACCTTACTATAACTCAACCAAATTGCTAAATACAGACAAAACGAAGTTTTTTTTAAAACTCAATTATGCAGACATGTATGAGAATGAGTGTACCAACAAAAAACTTTAACAAATTAAAACCTGCAAATTACACTGTCTACACATGAAATCCATATTTGTCTTCACACCAAAAAGCACCAACAGCACCAGAAGTAAATCACATTTTCAAATTTTTTATTTTATGTGACAAGCTAAATACAGAAGACTAAATTAGAAATGGTGCTGCATAATGTAGAGCAGGAGCAATGTTAATGAGCTCCAAGTTACATGAATAAAAAGAAGTTAAAATAATAAAATTTCACAACCAGAATGGAAACTGCATTACACAACAACACTACCCCCAACAAACATACATACCTTTTCCCAAATTAGCTATTCTAGGAAATTTCCAGAATTGTTTCTCTGATTTTCCCTGGATATCTGCACAAACTGCAATGAAGTTAAAGACCACAAGAAATCTATACACAACACAGTGTTACCAAGTGCTGCACCCTCAAAGTGCAACTTCACTTAAACCCCATACAGACCTATTATTATCAGTTATTATTATCATTATTATTATTATTTTAAAAGTAGAATTCGAAATAAGGAGGAGGTTAAAGAGGGAGAGAACAATCTTTGACCTCCTGGTTCACTCCCAAAATGTATACAACAGCCAGGGCTGAGTCAGTCTAAAATCAACAGCCAGAAGCTTCTTCCTGGTCTCCCAGACTGGTACTCCAAATCCTTAGACTCAAGCACCTTTTTGGGAAACCTGGAAGAGGCTCCTGGCTTTTGACTAAACTGATTCTAGATCAAACTATCTTAAAAGACCCAATAATAACTAACTTCTGCTTCACCTACAAAATGATTATCATTGGTGCTGAAGTTGTCATATAGCAAGTAAAGTCATTGCCTATAGACATTGGTTTGAGTCCTTGCTTCTCTACTTCTGTTCCAGCTTCCTGCTAATATGCCTGGAAAAGGAGATTACGCCCTTTCCTGGGCCTGTGCACCAGCATGAGACACCCAGAAGCAGTTCATGGCTACTGACCAGCTCTGGTAATTGTGGCCACCTGAGAAGTGAACCAGTGATGAAATATTTGTCTGTCTGTCTCCCCACCACCACTCTGCCTTTCAAATAAATAAGAAAAATGCTTAATGAAAAGATCATCATTGCTTTACTAAAAGCTAAAGAAGCTCCTAATGACAGCCCCAGACATTCTAGGCTCCCATTAGAAACACAACGTAACATCAGGGTGCTTGGTTTGGATCCTGGTTATTTTACTTCTCTTCCAGCTTCCTGCTAATGTGCACCTACAGGTAATGGCTCAAGTACCTGGATCCCTGACATCCAGATAGGAGATGTGGATTTGAGTTCCAGACTCATGGCCTAGCCCTGGCTGTTGCAATCCTTTGAGAAACTATCTAAGGTAACAAACAACTCTCTCTTTCTGCCTTTCAAATAAAATAGAAGAAACAAAGGAAGGAAAAGAGGGACAAGAAATGGAAGAAAGGAGAAACAAAGGAATGATGAATAGAGAGTGGTTGTCACTGAAGCAGGAAGATGACTGAAGTTACAGAAGACTTCAATCTAACTTTTTTACATCCTTTCCAATTTTAGAAGGAAAATGCCAAAATATTAACATCTGTTAATTCTGGATAGGTTTGTGAATGTTCACTGTACTGCTTTGTAACAGTCTAAATTTCAGACAACCATTCACCAGATATTCACCAACAAATCAATCAAAAAGGTGCAAGCCGAACACATGACCAAGGATATATATCATACCTGAGACATCTTTCCAAAAGAAATCAGAATAGAGCCCAGTGCAATGGCTAAAATAGCTAATCCTCTCTGTGCAACCGACAGAATCCCATAAGGGCACCAGCTTGTGTCCTGGCTGTTCTGACTCCCATCCAGCTCTCTGCTTTCATCCTGGGAAAACAGCAGAGAATGGCCCAAAGCCTTGGGAAACTGAACCCCCAAGGGAGATAAACGAAACTCCTAGCTCCTGGCTCCTGGCTTTGAATCTGCTCAGCTCCAATTGTTACAGTCCTTTGGGGAGTGAATCAGTGGATGGAAGTTTTCTTCTGTCTCTCTATAAATCTTTCCAATATTAATAAATGTTTTCAAAAAATTTAATTCATGCAATTACAGTAGCAACTGACCTTGAAAATACAAGATCTAAAATTTAAACCTGATTTTTACCTAACCTAAAACTAGCACAATTAAATTTTAGTGTATCATCTTCCAACATTCTTCCATGCAATTATTCAATCTGTAATGTAAGTCTAAATAAAGCAACAATACTATAGATCTGCAACCACCTACATTTTGCTCATGTCCCTACCTTGCTTAAAAAAATTAAAAAAAAAAAAAAACCATTTAGTTCACATCCATGTGTTACTTAAAGGGGAAAACTTCCTAAGCAAACTAATGAAATGTTAAAGAACATAAATTACAGAACTCTTGTTCAATAATCACTCCTGATTTATAAAAAAAATTTGATGGCAGTGAACAAACTTGGTAATTTTCAGATTGGGTACAAACTATACAACAAAGGGGAAAATGTTATCGTGCTTGCTTTAGTATCTTGTTATTTCTTGTGTAAACCCCTTCTCTAAAGTCCATTTTGAATTTGAGACAGTAACCATGACAATATAAAGAAATGAAAGTGAAAATGAAAACGAATACATATATTAACAGCTCTCCCCCAACAGAGGGCTAATAACAGAAATATGTAAACATGCAGTTGTCTCTAGAGTCATACTAGAACTTACATCACCATGTAATATGCATTAATTGACTACAGTATGATTAGCAGTGAGGCACATGGCACAGCTAGCATCAAGCAGAGTAAACTTAACTATCTTCAAACTGAGAAACTGATATATTTGAACTTGAATTGGAGGCTAGCATTATAGCACAGTGCGTTAGGCTACCACCTGCAGCACTGGCATTCCATATGCACTTTGCAGCCCAGTCGGTTCCACTTCTAATCCAGTTTTCTGCTAAAGTCCTCACACTCCTCACAGCTGCCCTGGCAGAGAACAGTGCCAGGGCTTAGGAAGACTTGAGCCATACAGGAATGGTCATGCAGGAGGAAGTACGGCCACCTATGTCCCCTACCCACCCGGAAGGCTATTAAAAGACTGGACTGCCTACTCCAGTGAATCAGATGAAGACTTCAAATACCACTCCAAAAGGCAAACAGATATCCCAGCAACTTCACAAAATATTGAGGAATATTATAGGGGACACAGACAAGGACACTCACTGGAAATCCTATGGTTTATGAAACAGACTTATTAAATGGAATACGGAGAGATTTCTGAAGCTCAGATAGGGCCTACATCCTTAATCAGCTGGGAACAGATACACAAGATTAAATTAATCTGCATCCTTCAACAACCTTTAAGATTAAGGGTTGGAAATTTATGAGGGCGGGATAAAGTCAGCTGAGGGTCAGGAGCTAAAAGCCACATCACCCATATAAACATTTCCACCTATCAAACAAATGTCACCTCCACCAGAAAGTACTTTCCCATACTGGGGACAGACCTGGGGGATATCAGGTAAACCACTCCCCAATTCAGGCACATAAGTGGACTATAACTGAGAGGGACACTTTCTCTAGAAGGCCCATCAAACCATTTCTTTGGTAGACCTGGAGCTGTTCTACCAGTCTGCATCAAAGACAACAAACATGCTGCAGTGTCTCAGCTCTGCAAAAACAGTGCAGGTGCTCTAACAACGGATGATGGCTCAGATGTGCTGACCCCTGCTAGCCATGAGGGAGGTGTACTTGGAGCTCCTGGCCCATCCATGGCTGGAGCAGCCATCTGTTGATTGAAGCAGCACACTAAGATCTCTCTCTCCCTCCTTCTCTGGTTATTTTTAATTCTTCACTTAAAAACGGTACAAAGTCATTTCCGAAAAAGGTATTTAGACTTGAGCTGTACATATTCAGCAAATCCAGCCAAGTTCATTTCTTACACATAGGCAAATTTCTCATGATGTCATGCTTCATTCTAACGGTACAGGAAAACACCAATATTCTGAAATTAATAGCACTCTTCACATTCTGTTAGCTTTGTTTCTTTCCTCTAAACTTCAACAATCTTGGAATATTTTATAAAGAAAAGGGGAAATATTTGAAGTGATGGTGGACTGAGGTGCACACCATTTAGAAGAATATTTCATCAAAGGCAAAACAAGCCATCAAAGTTAACTATCACTCAACAACCATAACTCCTACCCTACACTCTGCTATCTCAACAAATCAATAGTTTCTTCTCACATCATTCAATTTTATGAAAAAGCACCCATAATGTTAACCCCTCTGAGTTACACAGAGAAATCTTGAAAGTCTCTTTACTGAGTCCAGGGGTATGCTACAGTCATTTAAAGCTATTTTGGGAGCCACCAAGTGGTTAAGCTGCCACCTGTGATGCCAGCATTCCAGAAGTGCTGGCAGGAGTCCTACCTGCTCCACTTCTGATTCAAACC
Source organism: Ochotona curzoniae (assembly GCF_017591425.1). NCBI lineage: Eukaryota > Metazoa > Chordata > Mammalia > Lagomorpha > Ochotonidae > Ochotona > Ochotona curzoniae. The sequence goes on along the minus strand of NW_024466004.1, from coordinate 3,841,154 downwards.
CCTGCCCTCGCTCCTGAGAAAGCAGCACAGGATGGCGCAATTATTTTAGCCCCTGCAACCCACACGGAAGGCTCAAAAGGAGTCTCTACCCCTTGGCTTCATCCAACTCCAGCTGTTGCAATCATCTGAGAAATGCATCAGCACATAGAGGATCTCTCCATCTCTCTTTGCCTCCCTCCCTCCCTCCATCTCTGTAACTTTTTCTTTCAAATAAATCTTCAAAAAGCAAAAATTAAGGGATTTTTCCATCTTCCATAATACATTCTATATAAAATACTTCTAAAACAACATTTTAATTCATAGTGGCTTATGCTAAAATAATCCCCACGTAGTCTTGTTCCTCTCATACCTCTTCCGCCATAATATATTCACCATATTCTTCTTATGTTCATATTCAGACAGCATTCACAGTCTTTAAGTTAAATCTCTTTCCTTTAGAATTTCAAAAGGAACACAAAGTGCTGCCTCCGCAGGCAGGATGCTACTAGTCATTACATACTAGTAGAGCATGTAATGGTGCTAGGTAGAGTAGGAAGATAGGATTATAGATAGGGAAAAGAAAAGAGTATTTTTCTATATGAACTTAAGAGTCTCTTAATATGTTAAAAGCAAAAAAGGCAAAACTGTATAAAAGTAGGCATAGTCACCAGAGACAGATGAAAAGTTACAAGTATTAAAAAAAAAAAAAGGACAAATCCTAAATAAATAAATAAATAAATAAATAAAACAAGAGCATGGTTGAACTATGGCTTCAGTGGTATTTAATTTTTTTTTTCAGGGACATGAAATGGTTTTTTATGAGTAAATTACCTCATTCTAAAGTGCCTGACCATCCCCCATGCCATGCTTTACCAATTACAAGAAGAAATTTCTAAATGGAGATAAACCATCTGTTATACATTTTGTCTCCCTGCTACATTTTATTGTAAGCTCTCATCAGTGAGGAAGCACTTCTTCATAGGAACTGTATGATATACAAAGTAACACAAAAATTAATCCTTTAATGCAGCATTTTAAAAATGGGTAAAAGGTAACCCTACAAATAATTTTTAAAAGTGTAACTATTTGACAAATTCTTAACATTGAACAGATTCAAAAATTAAAAAACAAACAAACAAAACAAATACTGAACAGATTCAAACTGCTAGTTTTCAAAATCCTATCAATTCTTTTCCACCTATCCTTTGGATTAAGGCACAAATGAAAATGCTTAAGGAATACACAGAGATCACTTCCTAACTCAAACAGCATAATGAATAAAAAAAGAATAATTAACAATGTTAAGCCCAGCAGGGTAGCCTAGTAGCTAAAGTCTTACCCTGAATGCCCACCCTGAGTCCCATTAAGACATTGGTTCATATCCCGGCAGTCCTGCTTCCCATCCAGCTCCCTGCTTGTGGCCTGGGAAGGCAGTCGAGGAAGGCCCAAGGCCTTGGGACCCTGCACCCATGTGGGATACCAGGAAGAAGTTCCTGGGTCCTGGCTTTGGATCGGCATAGCATCGGCCATTGCGCTCACTTGGGGAGTGAATCAGCGCATACAAGATCTTTGCTTCTGTCTCTTCTCTGTATATCTGACTTTCCAATAAAAATAAATAAATCTCTAAAATAAAACATATCAATGTTAACTTGATCAACACGGAGCCAGGCTCCTCTGGACCCTCTATACTAGGCTTTAACCGAGTCCACAAAAGCTAAGAGGTCTCAAGTCCAGTGTCCAGCTTACTGCTTAAATTACCACTCGGAACACTGCATATTGTGTTAGGTTAAAGTCCCAGCTCTGTTCTGGGTTCCAGTTCTCTGCTAATGCAAGCCTTAGGAAGCAGTAGCTCCCCCACATGACAGATCTGGATTGAGTTCCCAACTTCCAGCTTCATCCTAGCCCGGCTCAGGTTGTTGGCGGTATTTGGGAACTGCACCAGCAGATAGGAGCTGACTGACACTCTTCTTCTGTCTGTTCAGTTTTCAAACAAGATAAATGTTCCCCCTCCCTTAAGGACTCAAACATAAATGATTTCAGTTCACACCTCTCTCCCCTATCCACCATTAAAACTTAATAGCCTGAGGCCCGGCGGCATGGCATAGCAGCTAAAGTCCTTGCCTTGAATATGCCTGGGATTCCATATGGGTGCTGGTTCCAATCCCAGCACCTCCACTTCCCTTCCAGCTCCCTGCTTGTGGCCTGGGAAAGCAGTTAAGGACGGCCCAAGGCTTTGGGACCCTGCACCCGCGTGGGAGACCTGGAAGAAGTTCCTGACTCCTGGCTCCAGACTGGCACAGCACCGGCCGTTGCAGTCACTTTGGGAGTGAATCATCAGACGGGAGATCTTCCTCTCTATCTCTCCTCATCTCTGTATATCTGACTTTATAATAAAAATAAATAAATCTTTAAAAAATTTTTAATAGCCTGGCTTCTAATGACTCAAGGCATCATGGCCAGGATAAGCCTAGTCCCTACTTACAGCATCTGCCTCTCAAGACTGCCAGAACAATTTACTTTTTATTGTAGCCAACACCAAACACAGACGCTGTCCACCCTCACAGCACCTGCTAAAAAAGGCTGCCTACTGTGAATCCTTTATTTTGTCCCTTTGAGATATAAAGGTATCTCCCACAACCAGGGAGTATCACTCCTCAGACATTCCTTCAGTAAGCCATAATCAGGAAGGATAAGGCCATAGGTGGCTTTATTTTCTCCCACTTCCCTTCCTCAGCAGAGTCCCTACACTTCCCTCAATCCTTCCCCCTTTAAAAAAATATCCAGACAATTCTGAGCAAATCAAAATTAAAACTCTTACTTTTCCTTTTTTCTTTCCTTTTAACAGTGTTACTGACCAACATCTGTCCTTGCTACTTTAAGGTCTACATTCATTTTATCTTTTATAAGTGGAATAAAAAAGGAAATTATTAAACACTTCCTAATAAAGTATTGTTTTATGTAACATCACTAGATAAAATAGTATTTAAAAAAAAAAACTGAAGACTTCAACTTCATGAAACAGCTGTAATTCAAGGAGTTAATCAATCAGCATTTGCAGGCTTTGGAAAGGCCCTTGGCAAACATCAGGCTCAAGTCCTTCATTTTACAATTTATGAATCTGAAGTCCAAAGAGATTAAATGACTTACCCAAAGTAATTTCAATGAGTTTTGATGAGAAGGTACTAACTCAGCATGACTGTGTCCCTGACACCAGCATGAAAATATTCTCTGCTGTACCCTCATTGGTAAAGCAAAATTCACCATTAATCATTCAAGATCAGATACACATGCGTATTTCCCTACTATGTTCAAGTCTGCTATACACCACTACCAATAAACCCAGGAAAGTTGTTTGGTGAAAGTTCACTTGAGAATGTATTCCACTTAGGGGGACTGAGTGTAAGGCACCTTACCAAGCAGAAACTTTCCACACACAAGCTAAGAAAACAAGACCACAAGCATAAATTCAAAGGAGAGTTAAATGACTTAGGCAGTCCTTTTTTTAAAAAAAAAAAAAAAAAGGCAACCAGATAAAGAAAAAGAAATTAAAAACTCCTTTTCTGCACTTACCAGCAAAGCATTTGGAACAGAGATTCATAGTCTTGCTGGACCTAGGGCAAAAAAAAAAAAAAAAAAAAAGAAACAAAAAAAAAAGAGAGAGAAGGAGAGAAAAGAAAGAGCTAAAAAATTCTGTATCATTCTAATCAAAACATAAGATATCTGAAACACAACTGAACTAATAGAGAACTGCCCATTCCCCAACAAAACAAAGAAAATAAAACAAACTTGCTTTTTTTACCTGTGAGTAAGCTGATGCTTTCTTTTTATTCATTGTGATTAATAACTCAAGTAGCATTAAGTTGAGAAATATTATAATGTGCTCACAAGACAGCACAGGGGTCAATTTATCCCACATGATTATACTTTCCTTCCATTTATTTAGAAATATAAAGCTCTCACTTTAAATATCGGGGGAAAAAATTTTATTTGTAAAGTGGTTACTCTCTCTCCACTTATGTATACATTCATGTATCTCCATAACTTCAGTTTTTAACTTTTTTATTCTTTCCTCTCATTCTAGTCTTATTTCACATCTGGAGTCAGGTTAAAACCCTGCTTTTTAAAAATGTTTGTTTCTTCAAACATTCCCAAATTATCTTTCTCATCCTTTAATGTGCTAACAGCTAAATTCAATAAATACCAAATTGGACGGATATTTAATAGACATTATCTTATTAATCTTGCCAACATTTTTATGATGGGTAGTATCATATTGCACTTCTTCTAAGATAAATTTTTTTAAAAATCACATGAGCATTTTTGTAACCAGCAAATATCTTAATATTGGCTGGCTACAAGTTATAACTAACTTAGTAAGAAAATGCCCTCCCACTTCCTGCAAGGTGTTATTAGATTGAGGAGGGCTTACAAATGAAGGGCACATGGGCCATCACTGTGATACAGCACGGAAGTCAGTACCAAAAGCATCCTACATGGGTACCACGTCCTGGTTGCCTCACTTTGATCCAGCTCCTTGCTAACATTCCTGGGAAAGCAATGGAAGATGGCTCAAGGAGACCCAGAAGTTGTTTCTGGCTCCTGCTTTCGGAACAGCCCAACTGTGGCTTCTGCAGCCATTTGGAGTGTGAACTAGTGCATGGAATATCTCTCTCTTCCTGTCCTTTCCTAATTCTGTTTTACAAATAAATAAATAAGTCTTAAAAGAAAAAAAGGAAATGAAAGAACATAAACTTTCATCCACATGCTTCCTTTTTGTTTTTCTTTTCATTTGAGAGGCAGAGAGAGAGAGAGGGCATGCCAGTCCCTGAGCGCACGCACTCTCATTCTCTAGTTCACTCACCAAACACCCACAACTAGGGCAGGGTCAGGCTGAAAGCAAGTGCTGGTTGCAGAAACCCAACTGAGCCCTCAAACACTGTCAACCAGGGACTTCACTGGTAACAGTTAGGAGCTGGGGCTCAATGTGGCACTTCTCATCTGATGGGTGATCAGCTTGTCCAAGGCCACACAGATACTGAACTGGGTCTGAGCTAACTCCAAAAGTTAACCTGCCATCTTCTCACAACACATGACCCAGGAATTACCTGGTAATCAATCAATCAACAAGGATTTCTCTATTAAGCTCATATCACTGCTATTTGCCTCCCTGATCCTCCCCCAAGCCGACTCATTGTTAAAGTTACTTCTACACTGGAACACTAACCTACTTAGAGCCTCAGACCTCAGCAATTCCCCCTGTCAGTACCACTCAAATCACTCCAAACCACTCTCTTCTTGCTCCTTTTATTGGCTCCTCCTATTCTGCTCAAAGTTCCAGGACTTATAATTGTGCTTCTTGCTCAGTATTTCATACAGTCCAATGATCCTAAATATATATACACTAAAAGCTCAGAAATATCTATTCTGAATCCCAACTTCTTCACCTTCCTCCAGACTCACCTATCTGCTTACTCATTTTACTACACAACTCAAACTCATTTCAAATAAGAATTCTCAATATTCTCCTCAGCCTTGCCTGGCCCACCTTCCCTACTATTTGAATTAAAATCCTGGAACCCATCTTTGATGTCTCCACCTGTCCTACAGTCTGCATTACAGAAAGGTCTACTGCCTCTACTTTCAAACAGAAATCAAATCAGTATACTTCTCTCCTTCCTAAATGTTTATACTATGGTCAGAATTAGCTCACACTGTGCCACTGAACAGGACTTTTTACTGGTTTCCTTATTCTAAATCCCTGGATCCCTTACAATGAGAACAGAGTGATTTTAAAAGCAAAGTTACATTACAATATTTTCTTGCTTCATTTAGTATAAAATTGATACTTACAACAAAGCCTAAAAGTTCCCTCGCAATCAACTCTCTCCCTACCATAGTTCCTCTTCTGTTACACTTTGGGCCCCCACATCCAACACATTCCAACTGCTCTGGCCATTTTTTTTTTCTTCAGTTCCCAGTATATGCTGCAGAGTTCTTACCCTTCTCCAAATCACTCAAATGTCTCTTTCTTATCACTTGACTGTCAATTCAAATTTCTTCTGCAGCCTTCCTACACCCAGCACATTCAAATCAGTCCCCCTTTCTGTCTCATTTCCTTTCACTTTTTTTTTTTTTTAATAACTCACCATTTGCTCGTTTGACTATCTTTCACCAGCAGGGCAAGTCATGTACCAAGACGAAAGACCCCCTTTCTTGATCACTCTAATTTAGTACTTTAACAGGCACCCAAATTTGTTCAATTAATAAATCCAGATGCACAAATTACCAAAAAAAAAAAAAAAAACCTAGTAGAATTATCAAACACATTTTGTAGAAGTCATTTGAACATCCAATCAAAGTCCAGGTATCTGCAATTCCTGTGGCTATTATCTCTCCAGAATTCTGTCACAATGACATGGAGGTAAAGCAACCTAACAGGCAGGCATTGGTGGCATGACAGGTTAAGGTTCAACTCACATTCCATAAAGTGCTTGTTTGAGTCCTAAATATTCAGTTAAAGTACATGGCAAACAATGCAAGACAGCCCAGGTATTTGGGTTCTTGTATCTACATGGGAGATTCAAAAGGAGTTGTATGCTCCTTGGCTTCAGCCTAGCCCAGCCCTGGTTGTTAAGGCCATGTGAAGACAGAACAACTCTCTAGCTTCTATTCTGTTGCTATGTCTTTCAAATAAATACATTTTGAAGAAAAAAAAAAAAAGCAGCTTACATTTTACATGAAATATTTTTAATGATGTTTTAACTGTCAAAAATACATATTCCTTTCACAAGAACAGAAACATAAATAAATACAGTATCACTTGTAATTCTATTTCCCTAAAGAAAAATTTTGAATGATTTTCTTCTTTATAAATAACAGATGCATGATTCAGAATTTTTTACATTTCACAGTTCGGATAAAGTAGTATGACTATTTTACTATTCGTTAAACAATATTTTCTTTTGTATATGCCAAAAACTTCATATAGAAATGCATAACGAAAGCATGTTCATTTTGCTTTTAATTTACATGTTTTTATGCCACTAAATATTCTTTAAAATCATTTTTGTGGCTCTATAACGATCGTTTAAATAATACTACTATTCTATTTAGTCACATCCTTACTGTTGGATGTATGATCTACTTCCTAAGTTTTTTCTATTACAAATACTACTACAATAAACATTTTTAGACATAAGTGTTTGACACAAATCTGTATCTGAATGACTTTCTTTAAAACTGATTCTGAGGGTCCAGTGCAGTGGCCTAACTACTAAAGTCCTCGCCTTGAATGCACTAGAGTCCCATGTGGGCACCAATTCTAATTCCAGCAGCCCCACTTCCCATCCAGCTTCCTGCTTGCAACCTGGGAAAGCAGTGGAAGACAGCCCAAAGCCTTGGGACCCTGAATCTGCGTGAGAGACCCAGAAGAGGATCTGGGCTCCTGACTTCGGATTGGCACAGCACCTGCCGTTGCAGTCACTTGGGGAGTGAATCATTGGACGGAAGATATTTGTTTCTGTCTTTCCTCCTCTCTGTATATATCTGACTTTGCAATAAAAAGAAATAAATCTTTAAAAAAAAAAAAAAAACTGATTCTGAGAGGGGCCGGTGCCATGGCACAGTCGGCTAGGCCTCGACCTGCAGGAATGGCACCCCAAAATAGGCACCAGTTCGTATCCCAGCTATTACACTTCTGATCCAAACCCCAGATCTGAAGAATGCTCAAGTCCTTGGGTCCCTGTACCCATGTGAGAGACCCAGAAAAAGCTGCAGCTGTTGCGGTCGTTTGGGAGTGAGCCAGTGGATGGAGGACCTCTGACTCCCCTTTATCTCTGTAAATCTCCATTTCAAAAAGAAAAGTGATTCTGAGGAGAAATTTGTCATATTGATAAGTAAGATTTTACTGAGTATTGCTTAGTTTCCATGATGTTTACACATAGTTTTCCACAGACTCTTATGAACACTAAGAGTACTTATACTTTTAAATATTTGTCTGATGGGAGAAAGGTATCTTGTTTAAGGTGCGCTTTCTTCTAAAATTTTCCAATTATGAAGGATATTAATTTTCTAATCAAGAATAAATTAGCCTTCAACCTAATTCACCCTGGTTCACAGTATTTCTGATTCTAGGAAATCTAGAAGACCTTATCTAGTAATATGTCCTTCTCATGTACACATAGGTATACACACACACACACACACACACACACACACACACCCAGAGAAATATACACAAACCAGGCCCCCAAAAAACTATCCTAAAGTAAATACAGCAAGAAAAAAAATATATCATAGCATTAATGCTCTCCAGCAAACACTTACTTTTTCCCCAACACTAAAAACTTGAGTCACAAAAGAAAAATTAACTTGAAAAATATAGGTCCAGCATATAAATATGCCAAACCAACCAAGTATCGTGGTCTCTGAATCTTTATAGGTTAAGCATGTATCATGAAACAAAACAAAATAAAAAACCTGCAAAGGATTTCCATCTTAAAGGAAGGGAAACAATCTGTGGAAACTGACTCACCATATATACTAACTCATCTCCTTTAACAATCCAGAGGAAAGGGGAGAGGGCAGGGTGGGGAGGAGAAAAAGAAAGAGAACACAGGGAAAGACAAGGGGAAGGAAAAAATGAAAGTAAAGGGACGGAAGGAAAAAACAAACCAGAATGCCCCCTCCTTTACAAAAAAATCATTCCAGTTGCCTCACAGTAAGATCAGATGATTAGACTCCTAACAACCAGCATGCCACACAGTATGCACACTTAGCGTCAGGAAAGCCAAACTTCCCCCAACAGCCAGGAAGAAACAAACAGCTCCACTAAACCATCACTCTGCTCACCCCAGGCACACAAGGAAAAAGGCCAGTTCCAATAGATGACATCCTAGCTGGCAATGACAAAGGAGGCTTTCAAGTGTGCAACCAGCCTGTCGGAGCTGTCACGTATCACTCTAAATCATTCAGACAATGTGAAGTCTTCTTTTTAAGGGAATCTTACAAAGGAAAAGATGGAGTTGTTAATAGGGAGATTAGGTTATACATGTAGCAATATGGATCATGCTCATTTTAAAAACTTATTTCAACATAACTACTTAGATTACTGATGGAGTCATTGTAATCATTAATTTCACATTCTTTTTCACACAAATTCAAACTAGCATGGGGAGTATGCCTTTGGTTTTATGTGTTTTAGGCCCTTGCACTGAAAGACAACACAGATGTAAAACAACTCACAGACCATCTGTAGTCCTGTACACACTACTAATGCTTAGCCTCACCTAGCCATTACAAACAAGCTCAGGAGTGGCCATCAATAAATGAGTCAAGAGAATAAAAATTTTAAATGTGAAACCCCTTGTAGAAAAGAAAAAATGACGTGAACAAAACTATGAAATACACACATGTTGAATACAATGCTTCGCACTTATGCCCAAACAAGAGATTTAATTCTCTAACATTTTCTCTAAGAAGGAATTCCTTTACAATTAAATCTTTAATTTTTAGTAAAACACTAATACCAAATACCACCAAGAGTGAATTTCCCTGGGATATAAAAAAAAAAAATCCATCCAAGCATCCAGTCATGCCCAAGGAAACGGCATTCAGGATGTCAATACAGGAAGGTGGGGCTAACAGGGGTCTTACCGGGGGTCACCAGGGGTTTTACAGTCAGACCCTGGTAAAGGCCTGAGACATGTGTTTTCATCACAGGCCAAGGCAGTGAATGTGTGAAAGCCTTAAAGCAACACTAGTGCTCTGTACTTCGTCAGAGTCCGTCACGCATTTCACAAGGGTGTAGGGGCACAACACCAGCTTTTCGTTTATTTATTTATTCATGCATTCATTCATTATTTATTTATTTATTTGAAAGGTAAAATGGGTGGTGATGGGGGAAAGAGACAAAGAGGTCCTTCTCAAATGCTCATGGCAACCAGGGCTGGGCCAGGCAGAGGCCAAGAGTCTGCATCTCCACCACAGTCTCCCCATGACTGGAGGTCAAGTACATGGACCATCTTCTACTGCCTTCTTGGGCACATTAGCAGAGAGCTGGGACAGAAGCAAAGCAGCCAGGACTCAAATAGGCGTGCTTACAAGATGTCAGAGTTAGGTAGAGGCTTAAACTTCTATACTACAACACCAGCCCTGAGGAAACACTTTTAAATGAAGATTTAATGTTCATTTATTTCTAGGGAGTGATTTCACAATTACAATAAATAACCCCCACCAAAGAAGACCTTTGAGGATTATCTAGAAGGCAATGCAATAAAAGACTTGGAATGTCAAGAAGACTATAAATGAAGTCAAAATGACAGCAACCGATTCCTGTGCTCTGAGATAAAATTTCAGGTGACAGCAATATTTACGGATTTTTTTAAAGGGCCCTATCTCAAACAACCCATAAGTTGAAAACGGAAGAGAATAAGCTATCCCCTGAAAAACCACGGTCATTACATTTAAATGGAGGCACAGCACGATAGCCTAGTGGTTAAAGTCCTCGCCTTGAACATGCCAAGATCCCATATGGGTGCCAGTATAATCCCAGCAACCCCACGTCCCATCCAGCTCCCTGCTTGTGCCCTGGGAAAGCACTCAAGAACGGCCCAAAGCCTTGGGACTCTGTACCCGTGTGGGAGACCTGGAACAGCCTTCTGGCTCCTGGCTTCGGATTAGCTCAGCTCTAGCTGTTCCAGCCTCTTGGGAATGAACCATCGGACAGAAGATCTTCCTGTCACTCCTCCTCTCTTTAAAAAAAAAAGCAAAAAAGCAAAAAAGCAAAAAAGCAAGCAGTCTTTCCACCACAGACCACCTCTCTCTTTGGTGACTTCCAACTCCAGGCAAAGCATCCTGCCGTGTCCAGAGGCAGACATGTCAACAGCTGTGGCCCCTTAGTGGGCAAGTGCATCCCTGCTACTGCCCGAATGTTACAAAGCCCAATGGCCTCCCAGCATCTTACAGAAACCGTTTTTCCCTAAATCCAATTCCACAATTAAAGAGATCCTCTTGTTTCTTTTAATATCATATTTCACTTCCTTTCAACCCCTTTAATCAAGCCTTGCTTGGATCCCATTCACTCCCACACACTTCTATAGAGTTGTATCATTGGTGCTAAAACACAGTGGGGTGAAATTTTAAAAACACTGAGCTCAGGATATATTTGACAGACCTTAGTTTACAGTACACTGCTTCCCTTCCCAGTACTAAAGACTGATGCTCTGACATGGGTAATTCTTCCACTAGAACCTTAATGAATCTTGAGTCAGTATACTTTCTTAGCCACAGAGCTTGATAGCTTTCATAAACACATGCCTAAACCAAAACAAGAGAACAAGATAAAAGGATATAATCTGGTTAAAAAAAAAAACAATTAACAACCTAAATAAAGTAAATGCTCTAAGATGAACATCCTCTTTAAAGAACGCAACAGAAATTTCCTTGACAAAACTGCACTCCACTGACTATATCAACCTATGCTCTTGAAGGTTGAACTGACAACCCAGTATGTCAATGTTCTCAGGCAGCAGAGATTTTTCTTTTTATTGGAAAGTCAGATATACAGAGAGGAAGATCTTCCGTCCGATGATTCACTCCCCAAGTGACCACAAAAGCCTGGTTCCGTGCCAATCCAATGGCAGGAGCTAGGAACTTCCTCCAGGTCTCCCACACGAGTGCAGGGTCCCAAGGCTTTGGGCCGTCCTCAACTGCCTTCCCAGGCCACAAGCAGGGAGCTGGTTGGGAAGCGGAGCTGCCGGGATTAGAACTGTCACCCATATGTGATCCCAGCGCGTTCAAGGCAAGGACTTTAGCATCTATGCCACTGCGCCGGTTTATTATTTTCTAATAAACAGGTCCATTATCACTCCTACCTGTTGACCTGAACAGCCGAACACCATCTATCCTTCCTAAACCTAATGTACAATGATGCTTATTTTACTCATTTCTGTAATTAGATAATTTAACTATGACTGAAGTCAATAAATGTAAAAAGAAAACATTCATGTTGATCACTTTAAGTAGCAGTTGTTTTTTTTAATGGTATTAGTTTGGCCTAGCCAGTACAACTTCCTAGGAACAATCATTAAAACAAAAGAGTATGCACACTAAAGCATGAAGGGCAAATCCACATAAAATATTTGCAAGCTATCCCTCTGATACCCAAATTATATAACGACACAAAAATTCAATATAAAAAACTTTTCTAATGGTTAAAGGACCTGAAAAGATACATCTTTTTAAAAATACATAAAGTCCAATATATATGTGAAAAAAAATTCAGCAGCACTAATCATCAGGGATACACAAATTCAAAGCACAGTGAGGTTTCACCTCACACCTGTTACAATGGCTATTAATAAAAGCAAAACCTGAGAGATAAAAGTGGGCAAGGATATAGGAAAAAATAGAATCACTGTACACTATTGCTAAGTATGTAAGTTAACACAGAATGGAAAAAAGTAAACAGAAACTAAAAATGGAACTACCATCTATAACCCTGCATTTGCAGTCCTGCTATGTTGAAAAGAATCAAAATCAGTATGCTGAAGAAAGAGCGGCAAGACCATATTAACTGCAACTTTATTCACAGTAGCTGAGACACAGAGTCCACCTAAAAGGCTATGTATATATACACAATGAACACACCATTCGACCTTAAGAAAGGACATCTTTACACTATCAACATGGAGGCTATTATGCCAAGCAAAGAAAGACAAAATACCACACATCTAATCATTTGTGAAATCTAACTGTGGAACCCAAAGAAGGTGAGACTAGAATAGTGATTATCATAAGCTGGGGGCTGGAGGGATACTGGTCAAAGGATACACATTTCAACTAGGAAGGAAAATTAAGGAGATCTAGTGTATAACATGGTTATTACAGTAACAACAATGTACTGTATTCTTGAAAAGTACCAAGAAGAGATTGTGTCTTTACCACATACCAAGACCCAGGTGAGTATGTGATACAACTGTTGTCGAGCTTGATTCAGCCAATTCACAATGTTTACATATATTAAAAATATATGGTTTATGCCATCAGCATATACAGTTTTTTAAACTTATACTCATTTGAAAAGCAGAGTCAGACAAGAAGTGCCCATCCACTGCTTCATTCTCCCAAAGCCTGCAACAGCTAGAGACAGATGAGGCTGAGCCAGGAGCCCAACATCCAATGTGGGACGTATGTGGGCTGCAGAGTCCCAACTACTTGAACCATGACCTGCGACTTCCTAGGATACACACTATATATAAACAGAAAGCTGGAATTAGAAGTGAAGCCGGCAACACCACTCAAATCTAGACACTCCAATACAGGATGCCTGTGTCCCGATCAGTGTTTTCATCACTGCGCCCAACACACTACTCCAACAATACACCATTTCTGTCAAATTAATGAAACAAAAACTGGACATTAATTAATTCACAGACACTTAGGCACTAATGTGCTATTCCACAGAATGATTAAATAATTAGTCATTTTAAGTCAGCATGTGTTCTACAGTTACTGGCTCATACCTTTGTTATCCACATTTAAAAAATAAGGAAACAGAAGCACCAATTAATAACTTGAGTTCACACACTAGCATTAGGTACACAACCAGAAGACATATTCCTACTTTGCTATCACAGGCAATGTATGTTTTTGTGGCTTATGAAAAAACAGCATATGATTTTCTTTTTTTTTTTTTTAAAGATTTATTTTTATTATTTTTTCATTGGAAAGGCGGATATACAGAGAGGAGAGACAGAGAGGAAGATCTTCCGTCCGATGATTCACTCCCCAAGTGAGCGCAACGGGCCGATACTATGCCGATCCGAAGCCAGGAGCCTCTTTTGGGTCTCCCACAGGGGTGCAGGTTTCCAAAGCGTTGGGCCGTCCTCCACTGCTTTCCCAGGCCACAGGCAGGGAGCTGGAAGGGAAGCGGGGCTGCCGGGATTAGAACCGGCGCCCATATGGGATCCTGGGCGTGCAAGGCGAGGACCTTTAACCACTTGCGCCACCGCGCCGGGCCCAAAAACAGCATATGATTTTCAAATCACCTAGTATGTTTTAAAAAAAATAAAGGTCTTGGGCTCATTATTTGATGCGATTAAGCACATGTGTTTATTTGTTTGGATTTCCGTTATTTATGTTAGAGGCAAAGAGGAACAAATCACCTCCCCCTGCAATGATCAGGACAGGCTTGAGTTGAAGCAGAAACTGGTACCTTAATTCAGATGGGACATCAGGGGGTGCAGGAAACAGAGCTTATTTGTCAGCACAGCCTCTTTCTCCACAGATCAAGGTGCCTGCATATTGATTTATAATGATAAATACTAACAGCTAGGTGCTGAAATTAAATAATATCAAACTTTTTTAAAAGTCCTCCTTAGTAGACTATGCAGATTTTTCTCTGCCATCTTCTGAAGTACTAAATTGCAATCACGTATCACTGTAAAGTAAAAAATCAACTTTTCAAAAAAATCTAACTCATATTCTTATATATATATCCACAATAAAGTCCTAGGTAAATTCCTCTCCGAAACCACAAGTCTGAACTACTATGTAGTGAGTGAGGGTTATACCTAGGTATGCCCAGGTACAGGTACACAAACCCAAGGGAAACAAAACAAATGTTTTTTAAATTATACAACTTGGGAGGTTAGTTTTGTTTTGTTTTGTTTTTTAAGATTTATTTATTTTATTGGAAAGGCAGATATACAGAGAAGAGACAGAAAGGAAGATCTTCTGTCCAATAATTCACTGCCCAAGTGAGCGCAACGGCCGGTGCTGAGTGATCCAAAGCCAGGAGCCAGGAACTTCTTTCTGGCTCTCCCACACGGGTACAGAGTCCCAAAGCTTTGGGCTGTCCTCAACTGCCTTCTCAGGCCACAAGCAGGGAGCTGGATGGGAAGTGGAGCTGCTGGGACTAGAACCGGCTCCCAAATGGGATCCCGGCAGATCAAGGCAAGGACCTTAACCATTACGCTATCGCACCAGGCCCTGGGAGGTTAGTTTTAAAAAGGCATTCAATGCCATGGACACTTACACAATTAGCTAAAGGGTTACTGGAAAAAAAAAACAAGATACCCTATCAAAATTTCATCTTATAAATTTATTTACTAAATATAAAGCATTATCATTAGAAGGTGAGTTTTAAAACCAACCAAAATCATGCTTCAACACTATAAACTGCTAAATACTGAAATTAAAATAGACATGAGACAGCTGAATAGTAATCTACAGCCATTTTAAGGTGTATAGAACCTGGTTGTATATAAACTAATAATTGAAATGTCAATGTAGAAGTCATAAGATGTGGTTCAGAACTTGCATTCTTTTTTTTTTTTTCTCTTTTAACATATTGGTTACTCAATACCATGTCAACTAATTCCATAACGTTATAAATTGTTATTGATGTAATGTCAGGGCTTTTAATTGATCGGGATGATACTCTGCCAGCTCTACCTTCAGACCAGAGATGGTCTCCCCAAGAAACCGGTGAACTATCTGGACAATAAGATGCTGGACTTTATGCTTGGTAGATGCTTGTAACGAAACAATCTCAACTGGATTTGAACTGTGGTAACACAACAAGGAGGAGGAATCCACCATGGGGGGGAAAGGGCTGGGACGGGGAGGGGGGAATCCCAGTGCCTACAAAACTGTGTCACATAATGCAATGTAATCAAAAAAAAAAAGAGAGGGAAAAAAAGAAAGAAAAAAAGAAAATTTCATAATTATGATAATGCTCTTCCAAAATGTCTTACATTTAAAATTTAAGTCAGAAAAATTATTATTTAAATTACACTTTTCTTTTTAACTGAAATAAGATAGAGAATTTATTCATCTGACGTGAAAAATTCTACCTAAATAAGCCTAAAATAAATTTTCTGTGAATTATAGCACTTGTTCATTAAACAATGCATATTCAAAAACAACATGAAATAATAAACTTAGCATTTCAAAAGGTGTAAAAGAAACCAACCAAATGACAAACTTTGCAACAAAACGTAACAACCTGACATTATGTTCGCACTGAAGAAATTCACATTTTTTAAACTAACATATAAAGCTTTCCACATATTACGACTAAAAAGTATACAACCTCACCAGCACAAACAATCTAAAACAAGTAATAAGAAAACTAAAATAAAGAATAACTGATCCCAATTATCCTCTAAACCTCATTGATATGGAAAACACAAATAGTCAAGATAAAAGATGGCACTATTGTATAATAAGTTAAGCTACAGTCACAAGTTCAAGCTCTGGTCCAGCTGCTGGTTAATGGCCTGGGAAAAGCAGCAGAAGGCAGCCCAAGTGTGTGGGTCCCTGCACTCATATGGGCGAATCAGTAGTTTCTGACTCTGGACAGGCACAAGTCGGGTGGCTATGGCCACTGGAGGAGTGAAACAGCTGACAGAAGAGTATTGTATCTCTTCTCTTTCAAATTAAATAAATCTTTAAAAAAAAACAAGATAACTGTTTTAGAAGAGAGATAACAGCAAGTGGCAGTTTGACTCACTAGTTGGAACACTGGATGGGGGTGGAGGGCAGAGTTGGCATTGTGGCCTAGCAGCCTACAGAATCAACACCCTATAAAGGTACTATAGTACTCCCAGCTGCTCCACTTCCAAACCTGTTAAATTGCCTTGGAAAACAGGATGGCCCAAGTGCTCAGAACCCTGCATGCACATGGGAGAGCCAGAAAAAGCTCCCAAATCCTGGCTTCAGCCTTGCCTATTCCTGCACATTGCAGTTACTTGCGCAGCTAATCAGCAATGGAAATTATATTTGTCCAGTTGTGTGTGTAGTATTTGTGTCTGCAGCTCAAGTATTCAAAATTTGTAAAAGGTGGAAATGGATGCACAAGGATATGTCCATAAAGACTCATTACATACAATAATCACACACAAGAAACAACTAAATGCCAGTCAGCTGATGAATGGGTAGGTAAAATGTGGTATTATCTGCGGAATAAAATTCTAAGCAATAGAAGAGTCTGGACACATGGTTCAACACAAATAAAATTTTTTCAACTTAAAACAATAATTTTGGTGGAAACAATGGTATTACCCACTTTCCTGTAGTCCTTGACCCTTTGCACCCTAATCAACTAATTAAGACTATTTTTTTTAAAAAGGTAAAAAATTTTTTAAATTTTGGGCCTGGCAAGGTGGAGTTAACAGCTAAAGTCCTCGCCTTGCAAGCAAAGAGATCCCTTATGGGCACTGGTTCTAATCCCAGCACCCCCACTTCCCATCCAGCTCCCTTCTTGTCGCCTAGCAAAGAAGTCAAGGATGGCCCAAAGCCTTGGGACCCTGTGCCCATGAGGGAGACCCAAAAGAAGCTCCTGGCTTCAGATTGGCTCAGCTCTGGCCATTGTAGTCACTAGGGGAACAAATCATCAGACGGAAGATCTTCTTCTCTTGTCTCTCCCCTCTGTATATCTAACTTTGCAATAAAAATGAATAAATCTTTTTTAAAAATTTTAAAATTTTTGCTAATGTTTACACAGTTGAGAAGGATGCATGCTCATGTGGGCCACTGGTTAGCATGGGAAGGGTCAAGGAACAGGCAGAAGTAGATAAAACCATTGTTTCCAATTTTTCTTCTCCCTGTATCTGGGGAAAGGAGAGAAAAGGGGAGAAACCATATCCAGCATGCTAACTGCATCAGTACTGTTATGAGAGGAAAATTCTATATTCTAGGGGGAAAAAAATCAAGGCAAAATAAAAACTATATGAAAAAGAAAGTAAAAAAAAACAAAAAAGTAATACAACTCCTAGTACAGATTGCAGACAGGAAGTCAGATATTAAACTGACTTACAAAATTCTGTGAAAATTAAACAACTTTTACACAGAACAACCTACAACATCTTTATTTGCATATCCTGAAGGATATTTTTTAAACTTTTGTTTCTTTCTTTGAGAGAGCTCCCATCTAACAGTTCACTCCCCAAATACCAATGCCCAGGGATGGACTGAAGCTCAAGACAAAATTAGTTTATGCATTGCTCTATGGAATTTTTATTTGGAAATATAAAAACTATTTGGTGACAGAAAAATTTATCATGGGGCTGGCATTGTGGTATAACTGCTAAGTTACTGTTTGTGCCACAAACATTCCATATTGCATGTCAGTTCAAGTTCAACCTCTCTGTTTCCAATCAAGCTCTCTGCTAGTTTCCTTAGGAAGGCAGCAATGACCTGAGTAGTTGGACCTTTGCTAGTCACATGGGAGACCAGATGAAGGTTCTGGCTTCTGACTTCAATTCAGCCAAGACAAGGCTGTTGAAACCATTTGGATAGTGAAAGCAGCTACTGCAAGATAACCTTCACTCACCTACTCACTCATTGGATCTGACTGCCAAATAAATAATTATGTAAATCCTTAAACTATATAACAGAAAGGCATTTGGCCTACAGGTTAGGGAACTACATGCTAAATGCACCAAGTGCCTGGCTGAATTCAACACCCATCTCCTAAATCTAATTTCATGCTTAAGTAGACCCCAAGAGGTAATGGCTCAAGCAGCTGGTTCCCACTATGCATAGGAGACAGCAGGCTTATGTTGCTAGCTCCCAGCTTCAGCCCAACCCATGCCAGGTCTCTTGGGGATTGAACCCACAGAGGGGAACGCATGCTCTTGCTCTCTCTCAATAATTTAAAAAAAAAAGTTATTAGCAGTACATCCACTCCTACAAATATGCCCCAAAACAACTGAATTAAGAGCAGGTATTCAAACAAAATGTGTGTAAGCATACATGTGTACATTCATACAGAATATGAAAGAAATTTAAATGCCCACTGAGTGATAAAAGAATGGACAAACAAGTTTGGTATATTTATACAGAAAAACATTACAGATTCATTAATAAAATCATACTGCAGGGCCCAGCAAGATGGCCTAGCTGCTAAAGTCCTCGCCTTGAATGTGCCTGGGATCCCATATGGGCACCAATTCTAATCCCAGCAGACCCGCTTCCCATCCAGCTCCCTGCTTGTGGCCTGGGACAGCAGCTGAGCACGGTCCAAAGCTTTGGGACCCTGCACCTGCGTGGGAGACCTGGAGGAAGTTCCTGGCTCCTGGCTTTGGATCGCTCAGCACTGACCGTTGTGGTCACTTGGGAAGTGACTCTGGATGAAAGCTCTTCATCTCTATATGTATCTGACTTTGCAATAAAAATACATAAAATCTTTATTTTAAAAAAATCACACTGCAATGTATCCTGAAATTGTAATACCAAGTGAAAATAAACACATGTATGACTTCATTCATATGAGGCAGAATAGGTAAAATCGAGAGACAAAGAACAGATGAGCAGTTGCCAGGGTGTAAGAGTAAGCAGGAAATGAGTGTTCCACGAGTACAGATTTTCTTTTGAGAGTGATGAGAATGTGACTACTAA
Organism: Ochotona curzoniae; assembly: GCF_017591425.1. Taxonomy (NCBI): domain Eukaryota; kingdom Metazoa; phylum Chordata; class Mammalia; order Lagomorpha; family Ochotonidae; genus Ochotona; species Ochotona curzoniae. The sequence goes on along the minus strand of NW_024466004.1, from coordinate 3,821,771 downwards.
CATCATGAATTGTCTACCAAATTAGACCTACATTGCCTGTGATGAATCTTTTATGGATTAACTCCAAGCAGCTGTGTACACAGATGCATTATACGGACACACACAAACACGACATCTGGCATGGAGTTTGACAAGCCCTTAATAATTTTCATATAAAGAACACAAGTAAATCCACTAAATATTTATGTGCCATGCACTGTGCTAAATGCTCTGAATAAAGCCAAAGACAAGGCAGTTTCACGGCAGTTATCACTACCAAGGCTATCAGTCATTAAGCAGGCAGCTATGGAGTATCCAACCCCTTTCTATCATTCTCCTTATTTTACTTTCAGATGTGAAAACTCTGTTTCATCCTTCCCTGGAGCATTATAGGATTCTCACTTTGTCATTTCAATCCCTTTAAATTCCAGTTTTCATTTTATATGGAGAAAATGTACATCCAAGCAGCCTCTGTTACTATTTCAAAGCAATTGGAAAATCCCAGAATCCACATTTCCACTGGGCTGAGACTTTCCAATATGCCTAATAATGATACTTTATGACCTAGAAGTTCCAATGAATTGGTACTAAGAAAACATTGATCTGCTTCAGTGGCACTGTAATTGGAATGGTGATTAAATGCATCATGTTAAATTTACCCAGGGCCTTTTCCAGTGTGGCAAATATAAAATGAGCTATCAGCATCACCAGAGCCTAAACTACTCTTTCTTTCCTTCTAAAATGATACTTCTCCTACAAGTCAAAGGTGTTACATTTTAGCTTTCCCATCAATAATTAGGTAACAAACAGTATACATCCATACAGGCTTCCACAGGATGTACACTGCCCAACATGGTTTATTGTATTTAGCAACTTGGGACAACCTTATGTATGTCACAGCAGTGCATTTGCACCACTATAGTTAATGGTCTGTCAGCATTTCCATTATAAAGCAATTTTCAAAGGTTTATTGCTCTGCTGAAGAATTTGCTCAGAGCTGAAATTTGGCATTCCAGAAAAGCAAAAACTGTAGCCTACAGTTGTTTATTTCTTTCCAAGTAGGCCAAGTAGTTTTTTTTTTTTTTAAGTTAATCTGGCCCTTTATTTCAGAATTTTCTCATACAATCCTTTGGGAATTTCCACAGAACAGAAACGTCACACTTCACACAGGGAAGATTGTCTGGTAATAGCAGCTAATAACTTGCAAAGCATAAAACATACATTCCACTTACCTATGGAAAACAATTTATAAAAGCAGACATATTTGTGATGCATTTTAACTTAAAAATTTTCTCCTCAGTTCTAATTATGATTACATGATTTACCCTTGAAGTATTTTCATTCTAGAATAATTTAAAAATTCTGATCAATTCATATTGTTTATTCTTCCCGCCAATCACAGCTAGTGCTGACAATGTAAAAGCTACCTACTCTTAATGCCATCTTCTTTAATTCCATTAGAAAAAAAAATAAGCACAGTCAGATAAAAGCAAAGTAGCAATAACAGTTACACACTAGCAATAACACTTATACACTATATAAAGGAGGCTCTGACAGTCATTCAGAAAATTCAAGAATGGGCTATCAACCCCTGAATGACAAAATTCTCTCACACACACACACACACACACACACACACACACACACACACACACAAAGACAAATTTGTGGTAACCTGACAGATGGGTATACTAGTGATAAACTTTAAAATTCTATTCTATCTCTGGAAATAGCTCTGATTGAAAACACATCAGAATGTGTGCATCAAAGAAAATACCCACTATTTTAGAACTCTGGGTTCTAATTTTTTTTTAAGATTTATTTATTTTTATTGGAAAAGTGGATCTACGGAGAGAAGTGACAAGGAGAAAGATCCTCCATCCATTGGTTCACTCCCCGAATGACAGCCTCAGTCGGGGCTGTGTCTATCCAAAGTTAGGAGCCAGAATTTGACCCCAGTGGGCCCGAAGCAATGGCGTAGTGGTTAAAGTCCTCGCATTAAACATGCCTGGTATCCCTTATGGGCACCAGTTCTAATCCTGGCAGTCCCACTTCCCATTCAGCTCATTGCCTGTGGCCTGGGAAAACAGTTGAGCATGGCCCAAAAAGCTTTGGGACCCTGCACCCGTGTGGAAGACCTGGAGGAAGCTCCTGGCTCCTGGCTTTGCATTGGCTCAGCTCCAGCCATTGCGGCCGTTTGGGGAGTGAAAGATCGATGGACCTCTTCCTTTCTGTATATCTACCTTCCCAATAAAAATAAAATAAACCTTAAAAAAATGCTTGTAGAAGCATATTTATTCTTCACAAAATACTAATACTTTTCCACAACGAAGACAAAACCCAGAATAACTGAGAAGCTGAGGCATCTGAGTAGTATATATAAATGTGTATTGCTTATACCAGACAGTAAAAGTGAAAGGTTGCCGTATTAAAAAAAAAAAAAAAACAAACTTGGAAACAGGTTGCCTCAGCATAACAGAGGTGTGACCTGAGACAGAGGATCTGCATTTTCCTATAATCTGCTTTGAAGTGCTTTCATTTTTAACATATTTCAGACATTACTTTTGTAAATACAAGGGGAATTTACAAAATTATGAAATTTTATATTAAATATACAAAGATGGTAACAAGTATCTCTGGTATCCGGGGAAGGAATAAAATTAGGTCAGTCTCACCAAATGGGGCCTTTTTCAAACTAATAATTTACAAACTGGAGAGATAAACAACTGTTCACAATTACTGAAGTATTCACACCATTTTTAAAAAGAATAAATTACAGTAAAAACACACACACACACACAACGAAATACTTCTTCATCAGAGCAGCTAAATTTAAAAGGCTGCCTGTAACAAGCAAGTATCACACTTAACAGGGAAATACCATTTTTTTCATGGCAGGATAAAGGGAAGGGTGTTAACTATTCCATCTACTAAACATTATTACCCTGGAGACCTTAGACAGTGAAAACAAGAAAACTCAAATAAGGATCATAAAGATTACAAATGTGGAGGTAATCCTGTCATTTTTTATACTTCACACAGCTGAACACACAGAACACACAAAGGAATCTATAAGCTATGAGGGCAAATGTCATTGATCATTAGGTCAAGAGATTAAAATTTTTTACACTCAAAGCAACATATAAGTAAAAAACAGAATTTGAATCACAGTGTTTACCAGAGCACCAAGACATCATATGCCAATTAACAAACCTAAAAGACGAAAATCACAGTGAAAACTGTAAAGGACTACTAAGAAACTAAGATTTACATAAATGGAAACACACACACTATACACTCACACTTGGAAGGTACGGTATTATAAAACTGACTGTTCTTTCCAAATCTACAAATTCAACAGAATTTTCATCAAATCTTCAGCAGTTTCTTTTTAATTGAAACAAACAGGTTGGCTTTAAAATAAATTCATATGGAAATTAAAGATGCAGAATAGCTAGGACAATCTTGAAGGACATTAAAAGTGGAGTTCTTTCTTATCCTACCAAATTATCAAGACATACCTGAAAATCACAGCCATAAAGACAATAAATATCAGTGATGAAAACACAGGAAAACAGACCAATAGATCCAAGTTCCAGACACATGCCCAAACATATCTGGGCACCTGAAACAGAACGCCTGTTGCAATGAACACATGAGACATTGCTGGAGAAAAGATAAATGAATCTGAAGACTTAGTTAGCCATTACAAAATTCGCAATGAAATATGGGGTTAGATGGTGAAGGGAAAAAAGCAAGATATGAATCAGAAAATTCTAAAAGGTTTATTAATACATACACAGGAGTGGTCTATGAAGGGAAATGAAGGCAGAAAAAAAAAGCATGAAGGGCCTGGGGTGGTAGCCTAGCAGTTAAAGGCCTCACCTTGCATATGCCAGGATCCCATATGGGCACCAGTTCTAATCCCAGCAGCCCCTCTCCCCATCCAGCTCCCTGCCTGTGGCCTGGAAAAGCAGTCGAATATGGCCCAAAGTCTTGGGACCCTAAACCCACATGGGAGACCCAGAAGAGGCTAATGGCTTTAGATTGGCTCCGCTCCAGCCACTGCTCCCACTTGGGGTGAATCAATGGACAAAACGTTTTTCTATCCTCCTCCTCTGTATATCTAACTTTGCAATTTAAAAAAAAATCTTCAAAAAAGTATAAAATATTTTCAAAAGTGAATAAACATGTAAATTCACTAATCCAAAAAGGTCAATGAACTGAAGCACAAAAATCATTGTATAAAACTATACCAAGATAGACCATTTAACAACATCCCTAAAACTGGTAATACAGATCAAATCTTAAAAACATTAAGAGGAGGTGACATTTCGTACAGCAGCAAGATACCACTAGGGACACTCCGATCCCCGCATCAGAGAGCCTGGGCTCCATTTCCAATCTGAGTTTCCTGCTAATACTATCACCAGAAGGCAGAGCTTGCTATTGGCTCAAGTACTGAGCCCTTGCTAACAACCTGGTGCTCTGATGAGCTCTAGCTTCAACCTAACCCAGCCCTGCATATTGAGGGTATTTGTAAAGTGAACAAACAGATAGAAGATCGCAGTCTTTCTCTTGCCTGTGTTCCTCTGCCTTTTAAATAAGCACCTAAACATTTATTTTTAAAAAGTCATTATGACTTGAGCAGGACCCTCAGATCATGCCCCACCCCACATCAGGGACCTGGGGTAGGTGGGCATGAAGGAAACAAAGTAGAATTAATAGCCTTACCCACTTTCCTGTAGCCCTTGAACCTTTTTAACTATGTAACAATTACCAAAACTATACTTTAAAAAAAGAAGATATAAATAAATAACTATCATTACGTACAAGAGAAAGTATGTAAGGATAGCTGCAGATTTCTACTTGAAACAACACATGCTAAAAGGCAGTGGATCAACATCATCAGAAGCTTTTTTAAAACCTAGAATTTTTGGGCCCGGCGCAGTGGCGCAAGTGGTTAAGTCCTCGCCTTGCACGCCCGGGATCTCATATGGGCGCCGGTTCTAATCCCGGCAGTCCCGCTTCCCTTCCAGCTCCCTGCCTGTGGCCTGGGAAAGCAGTCGAGGACAGCCCAAAGCTTTGGGAACCTGCACCCGCGTGGGAGACCCGGAAGAGGCTCCTGGCTTCGGATCGGCATAGTATCGGCCCGTTGCGGCTCACTTGGGGAGTGAATCATCGGACGGAAGATCTTCCTCTCTGTCTCTCCTCTCTGTATATCCGCCTTTCCAATAAAAAATAATAAAAATAAATCTTTAAAAAAAAAAAAAAAACCTAGAATTTTTGGGTCCGGCATGATAGTCTAGTGGCTAAAGTCCTCACCTTGCATGAGCCAGGATCCCATATGCACACTGGTTTGTATCCCAGCTGCTCCACTTACCATCCAGCTCCCTGACTTTGGCCTGGGAAAGCAGTCAAGGACGGTCCAAAGTCTTGGGACCCTAAACCCACATGGGAGACCTGGAAGAAGGTCTCGATTCTGGTTCCTGACTTCGGATCAGCTCAGCTCTGGCCTTTGCGGTCACTTGGGGAGTGAATCATCGGACTGAGGATCTTCCTCTCTTTTTTCCTCTCTACTGTATACATAAATCTTTAAAAAGCTAAAGCAACATTTCATCAGAAGACCTGCACCACATGAAATGTTAAAATAACTATTTCAAGAGTAGGAAAACTATTCCAATAAAAATATGGACCTACAAAAAGGAATGAAGACCACTGAGTACACAAGCATTTCTAATTATCCTGAGCTACTTTAAAAATGTCTCAGCAAAGACTAGTAGTACCGCAGTACGGGTTTATAAAAAGTACATGTAACATTAACACAAAGTTGAGATTAGAACAAAAGTTAAGAACTTACACCAAACACAACGGCCAAATGTTGTGAGCTAAAGATAAAAGTGACCACTGAAGTAACACAGTAAAAAGTTACACTCAGGGAGTGGGCATTTCCACACAGCAGTCAAGATGCTGTTTGGACATCAGCATCCCATATTCCCAGTGCCGGAGTCCAAACTCCCAGCTGACTTTCAGAAGAGCCTCCTGCTAATGCGTGCATGGGAGACAGCAGTTGAGGGCTAAAACACTTTCACTTCTGAAAGCCACACCTTGGAATTCTGGGCTCCTCACTTGGGCCTGATCCAGTCCCCAATGCTGTGAGCTGTTGTGTGTGTCTGCGCACACACTCACGCTGGCTTCTTCTCTCTATTCTATCCTCACTCTCTGGCTCTGTCTTTCAAATAAATCTAAAGCAATAAACCAAATATCTTACACCAAGATCCCTTTTCCCAGCTTGAGAAAGTTGCCTTCTTGCTTCTACCATGGAATGGAATGAGATTTTATCACTTGGTGAGGTGGGGGGTACTTCGTGAGGTGTGGGTTTTTTTTTCCACTTTATTGACCTTATGGATTACAATAACAACTATTTTAAATTAAATCACCCTTAAGACTCCTGAGAGAATATCAACTGACCTTGTTTTATAATTCTTTTCTTTTAAAGGCTTAATCTGTAACTGTGGAGGATTTTTACATCCATGTTCATAAGAAATACTGGAATGTAGATTCCTGTGTTATCTTAGGTCTTGGTATCTGTGTTAACAAGGACCTCATGACTTGGGACACACTTTCGTATCATGTGTATGCATCTGCATGAAGAACTGTCATTAACCCTTCTTTAAACGACTGGTAGATCCCATCTAAACTCAAGCTTCCTTCGTGCGCAGCAGTTTGATCACTGCTTTAATCTCTTTTCACTAGTTACCAGTCTACTCAGATTTCTTCTTGAGTCAGTTTTGGCATTTTCACTCTAAGATTCTGTCCACCAAAGTTATCTAATAGGTTGGCACACAATCTGTTCACTGTAATGTTATTTAATCTTCTATTTGTGTAAACTCAATGATGTTTCTTCTACTTCAACTAATCTGAGCGTCTTCCATCTTGTCAATCTGTCAATTTCGCTGATCTGTCAAATAACTAGCTTTAGATTTCAATGATTTCCTCTGTTGTTGTTTTTTTTTAGCCCCCTATTTCCTTCATTATTAATATTTTATTATTTCCTGCCTTTTATAGGCTAAAAGTATACTTTGCGTTTTGTTCCAATGTCTTAAGATGGAAGGGAACTAATTTGAGATCTTTCTTCTCTTGTAATACAGACATTTACTGATATAAATCCCTTTACGCACTATGTTGGCTGCATTCCATTTATTTTGATGTTATAACTACATCTTCACCTCTGATAAAGTAGTTTTTGATTTGCCTTTTGATTTTTTTCCCTTTGATTTGCCAGTATTTATGAATTTGTTGTTTCATGTCAAATTTCTGAGTTCCTTAAATTTCTTGATTTCTAACTTCATATATCAGAGAACAAAATTTTATTGTTTATAAAAATATATATCATCATGTATATGTTTATATTTATTAAAATTTGTTTTATGGCCTAGTATATGGGTGTACCCAGGAAAGTATCCCATTGCACTGAAGAACAATTTGCAATCCACTATCAGGTAAGATATAGCACAGATTTCATCAGCTCTAACTTACAGCGTTGTCTTCTCCACCCCTTTGATATACTCTACTACTACCCATTACTAAAAATAAAGCACTAAAATATCCAATATTATTGGTGAATGGTAAATTCTGGCTGAAAGTATTTTGGTGCTGTATTATGTGAAAAATGTAAATGCTAAGTGACTAAACAAAATATTGTTCCACACAGTAAAATATTCCACCACCAAAAAAAGAGAACTGATCTCATGCATGCCACAGCATAGAACACTGAATATACTACATGAAAGAAGTTCTTCACAAAATACTACAAATTACATGATTTCACTTATAAGTAAAGTGATATAATTACGTGATTTCACATAGAAATAAAAGTAGTGCTGAAGACGGGGGAAGGAGGAAGAATGGTGGTGAAAGGACACAAGGGACAGCTGAAGCACACAGGGTTTTCTTTTTGTGGTGATGAAAATGTTTGCTCAGTGGCTACAAGCCTTTGTTTTCCAGAGTTCTAAAAAAAGTCTGCTCTAAGAGTTTCTGTTTATTGCTCGATGTTTTTTCTGAAGTTCCCTGGTCCACTATCTGGCTAAAGTCATTCTGATTTACTGTTATAATAACTGGAAACTGCAGCAGGCATTTTAGCCTAATGGTTAAGATGCCTGTATGCCACAATAGAGTACTGGGATTCAACTTCAGGCAGACCCTGGAAGACAGCAGAGGTGGCTAAAGTAACTAGCTTCCTGCCACAGCAGCAGGCCTGGAGGACTCAGTCTTCACTGTACCTGAACACCGACTCCTACATGACCCCCAAAGTCAAAAATATCAGCAACCACATATACAAATATCTCTAATTTAATAACAGAGACTTAAAACCCAAATAATAGCAGCAAATACTCAAATAACCGTTGGGAAAATACACATGTGTAAATTACTCAACTTCAGAATGACTTCAGCAAAGTAACGCTTACATGTATTGTCTACTGGGATACAAATATAGGAGATAAATAGATTCTTGCTATTATGAGCAAGCACACGGATGTTTTAAAAATTCCTCAATCAAATACTAAAAGCAAGCAGTAACGTAACAAAATACAAAGCCTACTTGTTCAAATGAAATATTAGAAATATTGTGAAGATGATGAATGAAACATGTCTTAACATGCCAAATCACTTCAATTTTCTAACATGGTTGCAAAAGTAATCAGAAAAAAAAAATCAAGGTTTAAGACATATTGTGTAGCTTCTCAAAATGAAACACTGAAAGTAGTAAAATATATATCATTCAAAAAAAGACTGCAAGGACAAGAACAGTTTTCTATTTTCTTAGGCTAATTAAAGACTGGCTAGTTATTAAATCATGGCACAACCCAACTACACTCCAGTCCACAGCAATAGTGCCCAACGGCATACTCTCAGAATCAAAAGGCTTGATTCTGATGTCAAGGCTTTTGTTTTCTTCCTTCACCATTTTGAACTGTGTAACACAATAAAGTAAGCTAACAAATTCAATGTCTTGGATGCTCAGGCTAAGTTCTCTTCTCAACACTGCAGGCATCATTAGTAACTAACATACCTGGCACTCCTCCTTCCTTCTAACCAAACCCCTATTTACTTCGGGAGACTGGGCAAGCACCACAGAAAATCAAAACTGGCAGAAACCATTAATGGTAATCCACTGTCTCTCTGCCATCAACTTGTAAAGATATGGCTAGAAAACACAGTTTAAAAAATCAGATACAAAAAAAGTTTTCTGGGGATTTCAAACAGCAGAAGTTACTAGAGTTGCCAAGTCTATATTTTTATTGCCTAAAAAATACAGAAAACAAACAAAAAGATCCCCTTTTTGTCACATTCATTCTTCCTTCCTGCTTCAGACATCCTGGGAGAGTGGCAGGGAACAAGAACACCATTTTAAGGTGTTACTTTGTAAACCTAAGGGGGAAGGACAAACCACATGCAGCTGCTGAGCCCACCCCAAAAATGCCAAGTCCAGACTTTTGGTTAAGTGAAATAATAAACTGCTGCCAGTCTGCTACTAGTACATAATGCTGAGCACAGATACAGAGCAACGTTCAAATGTATGGTCATAGCATTGTAACTAAGAAACAACTACTCTGCAATGAACTAAAATTGTTTTAAAAAAAAAAAAGTCTTTCACCACATGGTAGGAAAGGATTCATTTAGCCACTTTTAGCTAAGTACTATATCACTTAAAACAAAACAATCCAAAACAACCAGGAACTCAACCCATGCAAGTCCTTTTTTATCTTCACCTATGTTAAAGGTAACCGTTTTCCAAATAACAAAACATACAAGGTAAAATTTAAAAGTAGAAATTACTCTGAGTTGGTGAACAGCGTTTGGCCTATCTAATCATAAATACAAGAATGTCATCACACTGTGGAAAAGTGGGAAATGAACTCATACAAGAAGGCTCAATCCACATACACTCCAAATAACACGAAAAATTTTAAGCTTTTACAGAATAAGGCATAAGTGATTAAACCATTATGCATTCCTGCCAATAATGCCATAATTATGCAACTACATTTCAGATGCTAATTCTCTTTAGAATAGAGTATTATCTGACTTCATTAAACTAGCTCAGAGCTCTGCTGAGCTGATCTCTTAGTATGTGAGCTATGTGACAACTCAAATTTGCAAGACCAGCTTTAACGAAAGTTAAGCAGGGTACAATGAGAATCTATTAAAACTTTCTAAAATCACAATCTATAAAAAGCTTAACAAAACTCCAATATAAGAAAGCAAAAAAAAAAAAAAATTTACAGCCATAGACTTAGATATTTACCAGAAGGATAACACAATTAAGAACTTAAGGTTCCACCCTATAGCATCATTATTTAGCAAAATGATTTGAGAGTCTATGAATATCTTCTTAGTACAGTCAAAAATGGCACTGAGTCATATATATCAACATATTTAAAAACTCAACTATATGGGCCCAGCGGCGTGGCCTAGCAGCTAAAGTCCTCGCCTTGAACTTCTGGAAACCCATATGGGCACTGGTTCTAATCCTGGCAGCTCCACTTCCATCCAGCTCCCTGCTTGTGGCCTGGAAAAGCAGTTGAGGATGACCCAAAGCCTTGGGACTTTGCACCCGTGTAGGAGACCTGGAGGAAGTTCCTGGATCCTGGCTCTGGATCGGCTCAGCACCGGCCATTGTGGTCACTTGGGGAGTGAATCAGTGGACGGAAGATCTTCCTCTCTGTCTCTCCTCCTCTCTGTATATCTCACTTTCCAATAAAAATAAAATAAATATTTTGTAAAAAAAAAAAAAACTCAACTATACAATCTAAGTAGAACTAAATAATAATTTTATACTCATAGTTCTATTGGCTTACATCTTGGAAAAAATCTCTTCTCATCAGAAAATACAACTTGAGGTGGCTTTTCTTCCTTTTATGATAAATTCAATTCTAAACATTCTCTAAGTTTCAATTTGTAACATAATAATTATATTACTTTATATTATACATTATTATATTATCTTAAATATTTTATTGAATAACTTAATTTAAAGCAAATGCTTTATGTGGTACAAAAGTATGAATGATTTTTATTTTGAAATGAAGTCATGATTAACACAAATTCTTTACAAAAGACCACAACAAATGTATTTTTTAAACTAAGAAGTTAACTCTGATGCACTTCTTCAAGATAATTATTTCTATTACTCTTTAATTCCACTGTTTCCACATCCAAGAACAAAATTAATACCTAGAATGTATACCTATATTTAAAACGAATTTCAGAGGTTTTTTTTCACTACACATACATACTTTCTATTTCATTAAACACTGTTCTGCTTTCCAATGTTCAGTGATTGGATAAATTACCAAATTACGGGAGAGCATAATATATAACTTATGACTTCTTCATAAGAACATCCACCCATAATATAAAATTTCTTGTACCATATGCAGGGATACTCATGCACATATACTAAGCTACCTTCTTAAATATTAAAACATAATAGTTTTATTGAACAAGTGCACTAAAAAGATCAGCCTGAGATCCAACAGAGGTTCTTTCTATGACCTGCTGTGAAAATTTTCTCTGATTAAAAGTCACCAGCCTTGGGGGCGGGCCTGGCTGCACAGGTGGTGGCATCCACTGGCATTGATTGTAGACTGGAGGGCGGAATCAGTTGGGTTGAATTAGGCTTCACACACCCAATGATGTGTAAGAGATCTCCCTGGGATATGCGACAAACTGGCCCAGTCCACTGCACATGCTGGCAGACACAGGAATCAGAGCTGTGGGCCGGTCCAATGAGGGTTATCAGGGGTCGCTCTAACAGGGCTGCAGCTCCTCCTGGTGTACATGAGGACTAAGTGTGTGGTGGTGGGTAGAACTGGTATGGGTCACAGCATCCACTGCTTTGCAGAGAGAGCAGGACAGACCAAATTATCAACTACCCCAGTGAAACTTGGACAGCAAACTTCTGGGAGAATGGAGACTCTGAAGTGGACAAAGTCAGCCAACTGACCTTGGAAAAATTTCCTCATATCTGGAGCCGTGATAGCAACAGCATCTCAAACCTATGGAAATTACCGGAACAAAACCTTCAGGACACGCTCCCCAACAGGGACTTGGGATGACACTGGGTGCTGGGGAGACTGGGCGTGGCCTCTCCCACTGTATTATCCACCAACGCCCCCCACCTGCCACCCCCAGCTACAGGAAGAAGAAAAACAAAATCTGTAAACATTCTCTTGCCCACTTTACCCTGGTCCTTAACCCTTCCCACTCTTATCAATTATATAAACATTAAGAAATAAAAAATTTTAAATGAGATATTCCAGCATAAAAATGATTTTAAAAATTTATTTCCAGGGCCCCAGTGCCGTGGCCTAGCGGCTAAAGTCGCCACCCTGAATGTGCCAGGATCCCATATGGGTGCCGGTTCTAGTCCCGGCAGCTCCAATACCATCCAGCTCTCTGCTTGCAGTCTGGGAAAGCAGCTAAGGACAGCCTAGAGCATTGGGACCCTGCACCTGCGTGGGAGACCTAGAAAGAGGTTTCTGGCTCCTGGCTTTGGATCGGCGCAGCACCGGCTGTTGTAGTCACTTGGGGAGTGAATCATCGGATAGAAGATCTTTCTGTCTCTCTTCCTCTCTGTATAGCTGACTTTGCAATAAAACTAAATAAATCTTTTAAAAACATTTTATTTCCAACAGCATATTTTAAATAAACTGCAATTATTAACCAAAAATGATTTTTTTCACCAGTCCTGCTTAGACAACTTGTACAACGTTAGCAATTCAGCCTTTCAGATCAACCAAGTTCTAATAAATCAAGCTTACACTTTTCTTTGAGAGGCATAATCACAGAGGGCACCCACATGCGCTCCCCAAATCCCTGCAACAGCTGAAACCGAGTCACAGGCTGCAGAAAGGGACTGAGGGTGCCCACAATCCAGATCCCCCACGTAGTGACAGGAACACCATTATTTGGACCATCATTACTATTTCCAGGGTCTGCAATTCAGGGAAGCTTGAGTCAGGAGCCAGGTCCAGGGCTCCAACGCTGGGACAATGACTGTGCTAACTGTTCAGGCATCTTAACTAGTAGGTTGAACCACCGTCACAAGCTCCGGTCAGGAATCTGAGGCTCAGAGACCCTAGATGAGTTTGTCTAAGATCACATGATTCCTCAGCTGAAATCTAGTCTTGGTTTATTCATTCTGTCTGGCTATAGGCCTCAGAGTTGAATATCAGCATATTCTCTGACCTAAAAAATTTGTTTAGCTGCTTGTGCTCAAAATTAGATTTTTTCTATTCTCTTCCCCCCCAAAAAAATCAAAGAACTATATACTCAATTAAGTACTGTATTTTACTCAATTCTTAAAGATTAAACTTCTTGAAAACTGTCTTCAGATCTACAATTATATCCTTTAAGAATTAACACATACAAAAGCCAACTATAAACCCTTTATTGAGTTTTTATATTCATATCAATCCTGCAAAGCAGGTAATACTTGAGTTTTGGAGAAGTCATTTAGAGCTGTAAAGCTCCTGAGCATACTAAACTAAGTTTCTTCAACAATATGGCCACCCACCCCTTGTTTCCCTAATCCTGCCTCTGAAAAATGTGCTAGTCATTTCTGCCACCCAAAAACATCCACGGTCCTCCAGAGATGATTGGTCACCAAAGAAATCTTCCTTCCTTGTTGAGGAATAAACACAGGGAAAAAACAAACCCCAAACATCCCATCAAATTAAATATGAACTACAGAGACACAGAATTTCTACTAAGAAATTCTCAAACTGGTCAACTAGCTCCTTTTCTTCCTTACATATAATCCAGCATGGGACCTGGGCTATTATAGTATAGTCCTGGCCCTCTAATGGCAAAGAGGGAGAATAAGGCACAGACTCTGCACCAAACCCGTGGGGAGCTGACAAGAGAGCACTCACACTGAGGCTGGGGGGGTCTCTCGGTGACATGAGTTATACTTTCTCTGCTTTTCCTCTCCAGGAACGGAGCCAAGAGACTCATCCAGAAAACCAAGACTTCCAATCTTTCAAGTACCAAAGGCTCTGGACCTGGCAGTCCTAACCCAAACAAGTCTCCTCCGCCCCTGGGCAAAGAAGGAAAGGAATGAGTGGGCTTTACCAGACTTCTGGTTTCACCACTTTTCTGCAATAATCTGAAGAACTTGGGGTTAAGACCCATCCCATTCTGATAGGGAGAAGAAATAAGAAAAACTGCTAGTATAACCAGCATAACTAAACCCAAGCACAACCATGGTCATTTCTACTTCAGGGGAATAGAATGACATACATAATGACATACATAATGTAACATAAAAGTAACATACATAAAGTAACATACATAAAAGTGACATGAGTACACTTTAAAAGGTTCATAATAAAGATAAGTTTATTTTGGTACCACAATATGAAACCTATGCACTGATGGAGTCTTCAAAAAGTTGATGGAATGCACATTACTAAAAAAAAAAAAAAAACTATGCATCAATTTCCAAAATGTCTGCACCAAAATAAATTTACCTTTAATTCCATTTTTTCAAGAAATTTTTGAAATAATTTTGTACTTTTGCTAATGCAGGCCCTGCAATACCCAGACCACAGAACAAATGCCCTAATATCACAGCTATCTTCACACTAGCTACGGATAAGAGAAGGCAGAAAATCCAACACTGGAAACACTGTTTCTAAAGCAATGAAATTAAATTGGCCACTAGAAGTAAACTAAAAGTAATATACTGCCTTAACAACATATCACTTGCTACCCCCTAAACTCCAATGTCCTATAGTCTCCACATGATTGACTTCGCACAGGGACTTCTGTGGGTTCGCAGTTCTTTTTACCACCTACTAGCATACAGAAGAATAAAAAGCTAGAAAGAAAACCAAGGGAGGAAGGAAGCAAGGAACAACTACAATTGCTGAAATCCTAAATACATCCAACTGCACTCCTGCCCTCTCAACTATTTTTCTTTCAAAGACTACGGTGTCAGTGGCAAAAATCTCTCTGAAGGTTCCAAAGATGAAAAATCCTTGTTTTTTGGTGCTCTATTGCTATGTTCAAAACCCTTCTTAGCAGGTACTCTGGCTAAGCAGATCTGAAAAAAAGTAGCCCAGCTGGTTTTTGTTTGTTATTCCTACTTAGTGAGCTGGGAACCTGTGTAGGGATTAAAGATCTAGTCTTGCCTCACAGCTAACAACCTCCTCCAACAACCTGCAGGTCTTAGCAGAAATACTAGATGATCAAATCTCAGTATTTTACATTAATAGTAACTCGAAACAGACTGGACAGCTACTCATCTTTAATGTTCCATTTAGGGACTGATGTTGTGGCAAAGCCAGTAAAGCCACAGACTGTGGTGCCTGCATCCTACATGGGGGAGGTGCCAGTTCCACTACTGACTGGCTGCTCCACATCCAATCCAGCTTTCTGCTAGTGTGACTGGGAGAACAGCAGAGGAGGGGCCAGGTGCTAGGCCCCTGCATCTATGTGGGGGACACTGGAAGCTCCTGGCTCCAGCCTTTGTGGCCATTTGCAGGGCTGGGAGGCGGAGGTGAGAGGGTGAACAAATAGATGGAAGATCAACTGCTATCTCTCGCTCTAGCTTGCTCTCCAATTATGCATTTCAAACAGATAACATAAATCTTTATAGACAAATGAAATAAAGGCCATCATAACCTCAGTCTCCCTTGCCAGACTATCTTTTACCAAGTACTAACACCCAACAACAGGGACTCTAATGATAAATTTTTCAGAACACATAACGGAAGAGTATAAAATCCACAATTACACATGGTTTTTTTTAACATACTATTAAATATATCCTTCATGGAAAGAGCTCTGTAAATCATAACACATACCTGAAACTAACAACTGAATAAACAACTTTCAGCAACATTTTCTCAAAATCTGCAATACAAGTTACTTAACTCCTTTTAAAATTTTTAGTTCAGACAGGCTGTCTCACCCTGAAGGATCTGTCCAGTTTGATCATCAGAGTCCAAAGTAGCTCATTCTAGTTAACTCTGGAACATCTCCAGATTCTCACTAAACTCCCTAAGCAAGTTAAACCCACTGTCTGAGTGAACTCACTGTCAGGTAAAAGTTTAGTAGGAAATTAGAACATTTTTCTTTTCCAGTTCCAGAACAAAGTAATTTTCGGATCCAAAGGAACCGCTGCAGCATCCCCCGCAACACAACAGGATAAAGCAGAAGAGAAAAGCACTGGTGAACACAGTGCAGCTACTAAAGGGTTTATTTCTAAAGCTGTGAATACAGTAGGGAAATGGGAAGCTTAAAGTAACATGGTCAGAGTGTGGGGTTTTTTTGCTGTTATACTTTTTAAAACAAATCTTTAAATAACTTTTTGTTCATTCACCTTTTAATACTGAGACTGAGGAACAGGAAAAGGAAAAAAATTCATGTTAGTAAATGCTTTACTGACCTGTTACCTGAACAAAAATAACTCACACTGTACAACCTCTAAAAGCTTGTGAATGTTAAGCCAAATACATTAAAAGCATCACACATAAAAAGTTTGCTTTTAATCCTCAGAAGACAGTAATAAGGTGGTCATACTAATGGCCTAGCCTGTATAGCTCTTATACAGACCCTGGAAAGGTTCCTAAGCAACACCTTCAGACCACCCCCCCCCGGGAAGGGGGGCGTGGAGAACACTAAATAAATACAAGAATATCCAAAGGATAGCAAATATATCTGGTTCTATGTGTTATTATTTCACACCCAAACTCACATTCTGAAGGATCTATAGCTGACAAGATGATAACAACAATGTTTCTTTTATCCATTCCAAGGAAAAACCTACACATTCATCCCAGTTATTTGGATTCTCTTCTAAAATATTTAAAACTACAGTCAACAAAAGCTTCACACACACATTTAAGCACCTCTGATTAAACAGTTAATTCATTCAGCTGGATTCTGGTTTATAGATGCATCATATTTGTGAGTTACACATAGGGGAAATTTTTCATTTTACATAATTATTCAAGAAATGATTACTCCTACTATGCAAGTTCATGAAGGTATCAAGGAAAATACAGATTTTTCATTCAATTCCCCCTATACCTGCTTCTCAGAAACCTAATTCTCCATTTGGAATGAAAATTTGTCATGAAGCATAGTAAGCTTTCTTACTCAATCAAAATGCCATCCTACCACACACAACTCATAGCAGTGTGACTTGAGCAATGACCAACAAGGATATTTACTCCAGGCGCAACAATGCTGAATCAACCCAACCAAAGCCTGTCTGTACTCAACTTAGAAGGCTGGGAATGTTCTCCATAGCAGTTCATCCAAGAGGGGGAAGCACTCCTACTTTAGAGTCGTAAGAGAATTGGTGGTATGGTGGATAAACACAACCTGGTAAGCTTCCACACAGATGCCGACTCAAGCCCTAGCTGTTCCACTTTCAACTGAGTTCACTGACAACATATCTGGGAAAGCCAACAAGATGGCTCAAGTCCTTAGGCTTTTGCCAACCACATGGAAGACCTGCCGGAAACTCCTGGTGCCTGGCTTCAGACGGGCCCAGCTCCAGGTATTGAAGCCATTTGGGGAGTGTGTGAGAAGATGGAAGATCTCTTTTTCTCTATAAATCCTGCTTTTCAAATATATAAATGTTTTTAAAAAGAGGAAAAAAAAAGAGATGAATAGATAAAGAAAGAGAAAGAGGGAGAAAAAAACAAACACACACACAGGATTGAGTATATAGTCAAAAAAGTAGATGCCCAGGCCGGGCATGGTGGCCTGGCTCTTAAAGTCCTCATCTTGCACGCACAGGGATCCCATATGGGCACCGGTTCTAAGCCGGCAGCTCCACTTCCCATCCCACTCCCTGCTTGTGGCCTGGGAAAGCAGTCAAGCATGGCCCAAAGCCTTGTGATCCTACACCGACATGGGAAATCCAGAAGAAGCTCTTGGCTCCTGGCTTTGGATAAGCGCAGTACCGGCCATTGTAGTCACCTAGGGAGTGAACCATTGGACGGAATTCCGATCTTCCTCTCTGTATATCTAACTTCACAATATAAATATTTTTTTAAAAGCAGATGCCCATTTTTAAAGATTTCTTTAGTTTTATTGCAGTCAGATATACAGAGCTAGGAAGAGATACAGAGAGGAAATCTTCCATCCAATGATTCACTCCCCAAGTGACTGCAACCAGGTCTCCCAAGTGGCTGCAAGGTCCTCAGGCTTTGAGCCATCCTCAACTGCTTTCCCAGGCCACAATCAGAGAGCTGGAAGGGAAGCAGGGCTGCCCAGATTAGAATTGGCTCCCATATGGGATCCCGACACGTTCAACGTGAGGATTTTAGTGACTAGGCCACCATGCCGGGCCCAGACACCCATTTTTACCTCTCATTCTATCCACAGGATTACCAAAAGCTCGTCTTTGTTACACTAAGAAACCAGACCCACACAAATCCTACTCAGAATTAAATGAAATCCCACATCTAACAGTCTGAGGTTACACAACCAGGAATTCAAGGAAATAATCACTTTCCACAGTAATAGGAGGGTCTATTAAGTATCTACAGATAACAAATGACAATTTTGCAGGAAAGAATTTTCCTCACAACAGCAGAAGAAAAATAGCAATGAAGCAATGCCCCCAATGGAAATGAAATTATTTATCCATACTCAGAATACAAACAATCCTGAATTCATTTATTCTTATTAGTGAAACGAATTTTAAGAATGTATTTTAAATACTCACACACACACGTGAACAACTCTTCAATCTTCTTTTCACATAAAGTACTAGCAAAAATACACACACATTAATATCCAGATGTCACTCAAGCAACCAGGACATTACTGGCACTAGCAAACAGAGGGTTAGCATACTATGTCACCATGCCAGCCCCAGAATCAAGTTCATAAAACAGAAATCAAATGTATTCTATCTATAAATCATGCATTTTAATTACAAAGACTCGAGCTGAATATAGAAGTAAAAACAGATACAAAAAGAAAGCAAAGGTTCAAGTAGCCATATATATAATCTAGGCAAATATTTATACAATAGTACCAGAGCAAAGATCAATTCAAAAGAACAGCAAAATAAGGAAAAATTTCTGAAACTTCAGCAGGAAGACAAATCCACAAGATTTTTATATGCTTATCATCATCAACTGATAAAACTAGCTTAAAAAGTTAGAAAAATCAGTGCCAACAGTACCAATAACACTGGACTGATAGAGAATACCATATTCAAACTGCAGCTCACACTCCTTTCACTGTGCTGAACCATAAAACAAGTCTCACCAACGTCAGAATACTACTACAGGGGCAGACATTTGCCACAGTGATCAAGATACAGCTTGAGACATTCACACTAAGAGTCCTTGAGCACAAGTTTCAATTCAATTCAATCTAACTTCCAATTCCAGTTTCCTGCTAACATGGAAACTGGTGGAAAGCAAGTGATGCTCCGAGTAGCTGGGTCCCTACCACCTAGAACGGAGCACAAATTAAGTCCCAGGCTCCTGGCTTCACCCTGGCCCAGCATAAGCTGTTGTGGCCATGTGGGGAATCAACTCATAGGATGGAAGACGTTTCTGTCTACACACAAATCCTTAAATTTTTTTTAAGTCTAGTATCCTAGGATACATTTTTTTCAAACACAATGAAATTAAATCAGAAATCACTGGAACTGTCATTTTGACACAGCAGCTGAAATCTCCACTTGGGTCACCCGCATGCCTGGGAGAATCCTCTGCTTCACATTCAGCTCCCTGTTAATGCACAACCAGGCAGGCTGCAAACGACGGCTCCAGTACCTTGGTCCCTGTCACCCACTGGAACACTCAACTAGAGCTCATCTTGGCTCAAGAATTCCACCTTGACCAGTCCTGGCTAGTGTAGCCATTTAGTGACCAAACCAGCAACTGGAAGGTCAATCTCTTTCTTTGCATCATTATTTGCTTTTCAAATAAATAAAAATGAATCCATAAACTTTAAAATTAGAAACAATTAACACTTAGACATACATAAATTCCCACTAATGAAATCACTATGGACCAAAAAATCCACAAACAAAATTAGAAGACTTAAAACTAAACCAAGACAAAACATATCAAAACATGGGAGAGAGCAGAAAGTAATCAAGAGTAAAAGGAGGGGGTCTGGCAGCATGGCCTAGCGGCTAAAGTCCTCGCCTTGAACGCGCCAAGATCCCACATGGGCCCTGGTTCTAATCCCGGCAGCAACACTTCCCATCCAGCTCCCTGCTTGTAGCCTGGGAAAGCAGTCGAAAACAGCCCAAAGCCTTGGGACCCTGCACCCGCGTGGGAGACCCAGAAGAGGCCCCTGGCTTTGGTTCAGCACAGCTTAGGCCGTTGCATTCACTTGGGAAGTGAATCATCAGACAGAAGATCTTCCTCCCTGTCTCTCCTCTCTGTATATCCGCCTTTCCAATAAAAATTTTTTAAAAAGGTAAAAGGAAACAACAGTGCAAAAGAAAACAAGAAAAATAAAGGAAAAAGTTTTAAACCTTAACAAAACTGATAAATACCTTTTACCAATACTGCAAATGAAAGAAGTAATGTAATTACAGATTTTTCATGTATCAAATAAATGAATAAACAAGGTTATACTAGTAAATACGACAAATGAGATAGAATGGACAATGACTGAGAAAAATAACTGACATAAACAAAAAATCATAATAGTTCTTATTCTATTAATTGAAATTCATACCAGCTACATTCTCAAAAATTAAATCTTGAACCACAAAATTCAAAAAAACAAAATAAAAATATAACAACAAAAAAATTAAACCTTGGACTCAAATGGTTTTACCAGCAGGTTCTCTCAAATATTTAAGGAACACCTAATCCCAATGCAACACAATTCAAGAAATCATGGCAACAAACATTTACTGACTCATTTTGCAACTGGCATAACATCTCATGACAAAATCTGACAACAAAAATATGAACATACATGCAAAATTCATTAACAAAATACTAATTAATGGAATCCAACAATATTTTCTTTTTAATTTTTTTCTGCTTGCCTTTTTTCTAAGATTCATTTATTTATATTGGAAAGGCAGATACACAGAGAGAAGCAGAAACAAAGAGAAAAATCTTCCATCTACTGGTTCACTCCCCAAATGGCCAAAATGGCCAGAGCTGAGCCAATCTGAAGCCAGGAGCTTCTTCTGGGTCTCCCACATGGGTACAGGGTCCCAAGGCTTTGGACCAGCCTCTACTGCTCTTCCAGGCCACAGGCAGGGAGCTGGATGGGAAGTGGAGCAACTGGGATACAAGCCTACACTCATATGGGATTCCAGTGAGTGCAAGGCAAAGATTTAGCCACTAGGCTACCGTGCCAGGACCCCCAACAATATTTTTAAAATATGTTTCATTGTGACCAAGTGAGGCTTATCAAACTGAGGTTTACCTCAATAAAGTAAGGTTGTTAAACAAACATATCACCTCTTTGGTCAACATCACTCCCAAAATGCTTTATCAATCCCCATGCTTAAATACAAGGCACAAACCTAAACACAGCTCCTTTCATTAATCATTAGTCCATCAAGGCAGCCAAATCAATAGCTACCAACCTCCAATATACAATCCATACTCCTACTAAAATATCCATGCCCCCTTAGCCCCTTCCTTTCCATCTCCTCACAAACTCCAAATCTCCACTTTGACCTACAATTCCACTCCATTTGTCAGAACTCTCACTTATAGTATATTACCATTATTTCTTTGAGAACCAGACAAAACACATGAAAAAGGGAACACTCATCTGCTGCTTTGCTCCCTTCATGTCCCAAGGTCTGAGCTTTCCTAAAATGGAGAGCTGCTAGAAAGAAAAACTTACAGTAAACTAAAAAGAAACTTTTCCAATTTAATATAGAGCTCTAGAAAAAAAATCTTTATCTAAGATTTTAACTTCCAAATAACACTAACCTCAACAGAAATGTTCAAACATCTGGGGCCAGTGCTGTGGAGCAGTAGGTTAGGCTGCCACCTGTCCCACATGCCAGTTACAGCCAC
The DNA here is from genome assembly GCF_017591425.1 of Ochotona curzoniae. Lineage (NCBI taxonomy): Eukaryota > Metazoa > Chordata > Mammalia > Lagomorpha > Ochotonidae > Ochotona > Ochotona curzoniae. The sequence goes on along the minus strand of NW_024466004.1, from coordinate 3,799,740 downwards.
TCCACTTCCAGCCCAGTTCCCCACTAACACACCTGGAGAAGACGACAGCCCAAGTACATGGAGCCTCGTAACCCTGTTGGAGACCTCAATAGAGTCCCAGGTCCCTGGCGTAAGCCTGGATGGTTCCACAATACAAACATTTAAGGAATAAACCAGCAGATGGAAAATAATTCTCTCATTGCCTTTTAATAAAAAGGAAGAGAGGGAGGGGAGGAGGAAAAAGAGACTGATTCAATATTTACACGTATTTATCTCTTACAACTCAATTAAGGTTTAGAAAATAAATAAATAAATTCCCAAGCTTTGAAAGGAGTGAATTATGCTGTCCCAAATAGAAATGGCAACTTTAGGTCAGAAATGTAAAATCATAATGTCCCAATAAGATAGTACTAGAATCCCATCTGACCTAAAGACAAAGCCTACTTGAGTCATCTTGTCAAAGACTGTGTACTGGTCCCTGGTGTGGCAACTGTCGATGACTTCCAGTGAGGCCACTGCTTTGAGTGACTGTAACAAATGACTAGTGACACACTTAGTTAGATTTCATTAGTGAAGTAAAATAAAACAAATACCACTAATGTGAAGTGAAAAATGTTAAGGAAATACATTACAACCTCTTATCAAACTTCACAGTCTGTGATCTTTCCCTGCCCTAGTCCAAAAGACAGTGAGCAGGTAATCAAGATCATAATCTGAATTTTTATCTCCAATTTACTATTTTGTCAATGCCTTAACTGAGCATTAATCAACGGAACCTTAGGTCCACCCTTTTATACAGACCAGACTGACAGCAGTGCTTCTGAGCTTCTGCTTCATACCAGCTTTTCATGCACAAATACATGAATACCGCCTTACCACCTTTTCATTTGTGATTCACCCACAGCAAAGGTTGAATTAGCTTCCTTACTGCACAACTTGTGTGCTATTTCAAAGCACAAAGGGAATTTCAAGCTTCTTCAAAAAAGCAACTAAGAGAACTACAAAGAGATAGGAAGAATTTTTTGTTTAAACTAGTTTTTGCCACCTAGCTACCTATAGGCCAATCATTTCTATGCATCTACAGCAACAACAGTAAGCAACTGCACAAACGGAGTTGTATTCTGTGTGACCATCTCAGGTTCTCAGGAAGAAATCTGTAAGTTCCACGATAACACAGTGCCCTTTACAGACAACGTCCAAGAGGCTTGGTGCATTTCTTACCTGACCCTACCACTGTTGAAAGTCAGTGACCACAAAGGCATCTCCTGCTGACATTTACAGTGACGGAAGTAAAAGTAAGGACCTCTTTTCTATAAAAGACACTGGAAATTTAAAGGCCGCTAGATAATATACTACCAAGTACAGTGCAACAGTATCTCAGATATTTCTATATCAAAATGTATGCTATTCAACTACTTTTGGGAGTATGCTATTATATAAACCATTAGGTTACCTAATTTTTTGCATTTTTTTTTTATATTTGAAAGCGAGAGAAAAAAAAGAATGTTTATTAGTTTACTCACCCCAATGCCTGCAATGGCCAGGACGGGATGGGGATGAAGCCAGGAGAGAAACTCAATTCAAGTCTCTCAATGAGTGGCAGAAACTCAGCTAGCTACTGGAGCTAACACTTGTACTTCCCAGGATCTGCAGGTGCAGGGTGCTGGTGTAAGTGGTCAGAGGCCACGGCCAGGTTCTAAGTCCAGGTAACCCAGGTCATCTGATAAGGGCAATATGCATCTTGTCTGCCAAATGCCCATCCCGATCTAATTTTTAATCAGTCAATCAAATAGCTTTATCATGATTACTTTCTACATAATCTGATACTATAACGTCAATCTTTAATTCTAAGAAGAATTCAGAAATAGCTGGGCATTCCAATAATATTTTGAAACTCATTTGACTTAATTATTTTCTTTTTGTTGTTGGTTGGTTGGTTGTTTTTGCAAACAGAAAAGTTTATTTGCGAAGGGACCAGGTGATTAAGGAAAAGAGAGGGAAGGGGAAGCACCTCCAGAGAGAAAACTGGGAGGTAGGGTACCTCTCGAAAGAGGAGGGTGAGAGAGGCACCCTAATTATTTTCTTATTAAGGAAAAAAAAGGCTGTGTTAGCAAGATAATTTAGAACTACATCATATATTGATAACATGGACTAATTACTACAATAACTTACCTAACTTCACCAAACCACTTTAAATCTAATTCCAGGGGTAGACATATTGTCTCGATAGACCAGCATTCCATATAGGCACCAGTTTGTGTTCCACTTCCCATTCAACTCTCTGCCTATGGCCATGGAAAGAAGTGGAGGATGGTTCAAAGCCTTGGAACCCTGCACCGGTGTAGGAGACCTGTTCAGCTCTGCTGTAGCCATTGCAGCTATTTAAGGAGTAAACCAATGGATGAAGATCTTTCCTCCTCTCTGTAAATCAGTCTTTCCAATAAAATAAATCTCCTTTTAAAAATCTAATTACAGGGCTTGGTGTGGTAGTCTAAGTTGTTAAAAAGTCCTCACCTTGCACATCCCAGGATCCCATATGACAATCAGTTGTATCCTGGCTGCTGCATTTTTTTTTTAAGATTTATTTATTTTGGGGGCCCGACACCGTGGCCTAGCAGCTAAAGTCCTCACCTTGAACACACTGGGATTCAATATGAGCGCCAGTTCTAATCCTAGCTGCTCCACTTCCCATCCAGCTCCCTGCTTGTGCTCTGGGAAAGCAGTCGAGGATGGCCCAAAGCCTTGGAACCTTGTATCCATGTGCGAGACCTCGAGAAAGTTCCTGGCTCCTGGCTTCAGGTCGGCTCAGCACCGGCCATTGAGGTCACTTGGGGAGTGAATCTTCGGACGGAAGATCTTTCTCTCCGTCTCTCCTCCTCTATATATATCTGACTTTGTAATGAAAATAAAATAAAATCTTTTTAAAAAAGAAAAAAAAAACAACACAACTCTGAGACCAGACTATGATTCAACAAGAAGAATGCCAGCAATCAATGATCTCATTTCCACAATGACACTATGACAGGAGGGGGTAGAGAGCAGCAAAACATCTTTTCAATCCCTACTAGTAATAGTTCGGTGAAAGTTTAGCAAGCATCAAAAAGCTGAAATGTTAGAATAAAGTTCCAGTTACTTCATGTTTACTAAGAAATATATCTAACCAAGTCTGAGAGCATGTAACCAAACTAGGAAATGCCTATACTCCATGGGCTTCTCCAGCTCTCTGCAGCCAGAGCCAAAGGAGCTAGATTTAATCAAGATGAAATCCTAAATATATCATAACTAGCAAACACAATTGCTATTAGGAGTTGTAACCCCTTCCTCTAAACTTTCTTCATCAGTCTACTGTAATAGGCACACCAAGCTCAGGATTAATGTAAGCATGGACTTCTCACTGTATCCTAAACATGCTATGTCTGTACCTTTCATCATGCTGTGCCCTCTGTATGGAATGCCTATCCTCCCTCCCTCTTCTACTTAAATCACATCCATTCTTCAGGTTGTTTTTCAATTTGATATTTGTTATCCACGACATCTTGCCGAAATCCAACTGTTTACTGCCAGAAACAACTATGACACCAGAAGGTGCTCTGAAACACACTTAGCATTCCACTGGCACACAGTTTAGTTCCCAAAGAAAACACACTGATCCTGAAGAAGTTTCATCTCTGCCTCCCATGTCCATTTCATTACCAACCAGTGCTTTACAGAAACTAAGTCCACATTCTATAAATAAATGCCATAGATGAATGAATGATCAAATAAAGGCCATAAAATTACAAGTGGTTCTGTTTGGGAAAAACGAATGAAAACTAGGTAAAGTAGCCCTTCTGAATAAAGAAACAAATTCATGACACTGAGCGTCTTTGGGTCATAAACCCCACTGTAAACAGGGAAAGACATTACAATCAATGCCTTACAATCAATGCCAAATAAAATTTTAGCCATTTCTACACACAACACAAAATTTGGCATATTCTTAAGCCTGAAATTAAGATTCCATTTTTCTCTAATTCACTGCGTTTCTGAAGAGTCAGCCAGTAGGGGGAGTGCAAAGTCACTAACACTAGAAGCGTAAAGCACTGCACAATTTCTGCAATTCTGGATGTCTTTTAAATAAAATCTATGAATGTTGGTAATAAAAAAAAATCACTAGAGTCCATGTATTTTTAAGTTACATTATTTCACAAAAATACTGTTCCTTCTAAAGTATGTAAGTATTCTCCAAGACCTCCACCTTTTCAAAGTTCTTTGTGATATAAGCACATTCCAAAAAATATATAAATATACAAAGACAGAAAACAGCATTAACCAAAATCCAAATGACAGTGGAAAAAAAGGCTGCTACTTTCTAAAATGTTATCCATACAGACTCAAGTATAAAACTAGATCATAAATCCCCACACCTGTTCATTAATTTTCTCCCATTACTGACACGAAAGCCTCACCTACTGGTCTCAATTGCTGCTAACCTGTCTCTCATCCAAAAAGCATACTGTATTTTCCATCCATGGCTCAAAATAGATCAGAAAATAGTTGGGGGATAGGGAGAGACATGAGACACAGTGGTTGGATCACTGCTTGGGACATTCAAACATCCTACCAGAGTGACTGGAATTCCAACTTCACCACTTTCAATCCAGCTTCCTGCTAATTCACATGACAAGATATAGATAATGGCTCAAGTTCTTGGGTCTCCACTGGAAACTTGGATTGAATTCCAGATCTAGGATCAGCTCTGGCTGTTGCAGGCATTTGAGGAACAAGCCAGTAGGTATAAAATCTCAATCAGACTCCCTGTCTGTCTGTCTTTGCCTTTCAAGAATGAAAGCAAAAGATTTTTTTTGTTTGTTTAAAAATAAAACAGGCAGGGAATTGTGTTTCTGATAGGATTTAAGGAGCAACAGCTTCTCCTGGCAACTACAATCATACCTACAAACAGAATGGAGCGGTAAGAACTGAAGGATCAGCAAGAGAAAGCACTGCTTGTCAAGACCAAATCACCAAGCAGAGAACACTGGCATAAATCCACTCTAGAACAGCGTGCCAGGATTGTCTTCAATAAAAATAACTGATGCGATGGTTATGACTTAAGTGCAAATTCCTCTATTCAGCTTAAAAAAATACTTCCTTATGCATTAACATTTTTGATCCTTATGCAGCCCTTCTATGAAGAAACACCTACTTTCTTTTTAGGGGACTGAGGTTTGGCAGACCATCTTATTCAAGGTAACAAAGCTAGCAAGTTGTGAGAGTCAGATACTAAACAGCTTCCTGCCTTTGAAGTTAAGAGTTCTTCACATCACAACACACTGCTGTCTTCTTGAAGGCACAGCTAGAATACATGCATACTAGCAATGTGGCTGATCTGCTCCAACAACACACCATTTTTTAAATAACAGATACATTAAGTCAATGTATCGTGCCCAATGCTGGTCCTAGTAGCAAATTTATTCTTTGTAGCTTCCCTAGTCTAAAGAAATAATAGCACAGTTACTAGAAAATTTTCTTAAAAATAAAGATATTTGTAGGAGCAAAGTACTATAAACACAAACAGCCAGTTACACATTTATAGCTCCTGGAGGAATAAACACACTGGTCAAAGCCAACAAAAAGGGTTATTTTAAAATAATCCTTAATCTTTCACAGTTTTTCCTCACCTGGTTTTAACAAAACAGGGTTCACTTACACTCAAGAAATATTAAATATTCAATGATATTGTTATTAGTGTTCAAATTTAAAATACCTAAAATCTTGTTCTAGCCTCCTTTCTATGAGCACAAATCTTTTCATCGCCATATATTGGCACATACTGGTAAAAAGTTGCAAAGGTCCTCGGTACCCACCATGCCAACCATTCATAACACGCTTCCAAGAAGCACAGTATCACACGCTTCCAAGAAGCACAGTGTCCTACACAGGTTCTTCAAGCATAAACCTAGCTGTGTCTACCAGACAAAATAACCTTGATATTCCAGCTGTGACAGAATTAACTAAGAGGTTGGTACCCAAAGGCAAAGGCAGCATGGGCTGAAAAGATAGATAGGAATAAACTGGCCCAGTAGAGGTAAACCTACAAGAAACAACACACAAACACAGCCTAAGAAGTCCCTCTCATAAGTACAACAGCACATACAGCATGTCATTAGAATTCAAGCAACATTCCAGCTAATTCTACTTTCTTTCTACAAGGACTGTTTTATTTCACATCATGCTCTGGGACATAACAGGACCATAGGCTACTGCATCCTCTTCTCAGCAAAGTCCACACCTGAAGACACATCTCTACCTCAAGACTCCAGGAAGTCTTTATAGAACAACCAGTCTACTGCAGACACACCAGCATGTTCATTTGCCATGCTCACAGGACCTGCACACTTGGCATCCTAGCGTTCACACAAACCAACATTGAAGTTACAGTACTTAAATGCATAATAGTCTTGATCTACCTGATAAATCACTTCCTTCAAGGCTATAACTGATAAAAAATATTAAATTATTGCTTTACTCTGATTCCTCCACATATTTAATCTGTTCTGTAAATTTTACTTATCCCAATGAAATTCAAAGATTCAATCCAATTTATAAACCTATAGAAATTTCCTCGCCGCTAAGTGCTATTCCAATCTTGTTGGAGCCCCAATATTCTCTTCATTCCAAGCAGACCTTTAGGGGCCGGTGCAGTGGCATACAGGTTAATCCTCCACCTGTTAGCTCAACAGGCTAATTTTGCATCTGTTAGCACCCCACATGGGCACCAATCGTGCCCTGGCTGCACCACTTCCAATCCAGTTATCCACTTATCACCTGGGAACACAGAAGAAGATGTCAAGTCCTCGGCCCCTGTACCTACATGGGAGCCCTGGAAAAAGCTCCTGATTCCAGGTTTTGGATGCCACCTCAGCCCCCAGGTGGGGGCACTGCAGAATGCAGAGGACAGAAGATCTTCCTCTCTGTCTCTCCTCCTCTCTGTATATTTGACTTTGCAATAAAAATAAGTAATTCTTTAAAAAAAAAAAAGGTCTTTTTGTAACTTTAAAAAAGATTTATTTATTGTTAGTGCAAAGTCATACATACAATGAGGAAGAGAAACAGAAAGGAAGATCTTCTGATGGTTCACTTCTCAAGCAGCCACAATAGCTGGAGCTGAGCCAATCCGAAGCCAGAAGCCAAGAGCTTCTTCTGGGTCTCCCACGTAGGTGCAGGGTCCCAAGCTATTGGCCCTTCCTCAGCTGCTTTCCCAGGCCACAAACAGAGAGCTTAATGGGAACTGGGGCTTCCACAATTAGAACCAGAATGGATATGGGATCCCAGCACATTTCAAAGCAAGGAATTCAGCTGCTAAGCTATTGCACTGGGCCCAAGGACTCTTTTCCAACTTCTTCCCTACCTCCCTCTTCTTGATATTCTGAATGTTAAATGCTGAAATGTACTCTCAAAATGATGAAAGAATAAAGCAGAGCAAGCAAAAACTTAGGGGAGAGCTGCAAAGAAGCAAAAGAGCTGCCTCTTCAATCAAACTTCTCAATTCCAATTTTCTATGATTTATAAAAAGATTGTTCTTTCTCAACAATCAATATTTAGATGGCATCCAATGAATCACTCTTCCTACCCCGTGGAGAGAGAGGTGAAGAGGCACTATTCTTCTGAATTATTCTGAACCATAAGCCATTTTCTACCCTCTTGTCCCCATTAAACAACTGTATCACATGTCATATGTGTCACTCTGGTGCTCTCTACAGAGAGCAGGACTCACCCTTGCCTCCCCAGGGCCTGGAGCCATGTCTCACACAAAGTAAACATAGAGTATCTGCTGATTACCTGAATGCCACTCTCAATTCCATTCTTAATCTACATTTTTGAAACTATTTTAACTTAGCCACTGGATCACCCCTCACCTTGCATGCACCAGGATCCAATTTGGGTGCCAGTTCATGTCCCAGCTGCTTCAATAACCATCCATCTCCCTGCTTGCAGCCTGGGAAAGCAGTGGAGGATGGGCCAAAGCCTTGGGAGCCTGAGGCCATTTGGGAAGTGAACCAGTAGATCCAAGATCTGTCTGTCTCTTCTCCTCTCTGTAGATCTGACTTTCCAATAAAAATAAACAAATTCTTAATTTAAAAAAAAAAAACCTGTTATCCCATTCTTCCTTCCTCAGAAAAGCTTGTGCTCTTCCAAAAAGCCTCCCTTGACTGGCTACAAGCAGCTTTCACTGACAAGAGAACTATCTTGCTCTTAGTGATATGTCTGTCATTGAAGTTTTATTCTTATCTAAGTTATGCTTCAAAAGCCATAAGCAAACCTGCAGCAGCAAGCCTACTGGGGTTTCTTGCTCATGGTTCACGTTAATACGAATCACTCATTTAAATGTGCTTGTCCTGGCAGGTGCAAGGACAGGTCAAAGGGAGCACAAGAGAAGGAATGTGGTAGAGAAAGCAATCACAAAGCCAAAACTGGGAGAAAATAGGAGATGAAACAGAACCCTGAGCCTCTTCAAGCCTACCTCAGAACCATCGCATTCCCTACTGGAAAACAAAATAAATGTCGGTACGTTTCTCCCCTTTCCTAAAGAACACGTGAGGGGTGGAAGCAAAACGAAAAACAGCACAGCACAAAGAAGCTGGAAAGGGTGAGCTCTGGTGCTAGTATGTGGTGCACCTGTAACTCCCCTACCTTCTCCCATTCTCCTCCATCTTCATTCCAACTCCATGACCATCTGCTGCCGGATGATACGAGTGTATAACCTAGGCTAATTTATCTTAACTGGCAAGGCCGTTTATTTTGATTACCCAAATAGCAAACACTATTGGGATATGTCATAAGACAAACATTAGTGGTGATTTTTTATTTAAATCTCGCTTCTACATGAAAACATGAGGTTGATGAACTTCACTTCAAAACCAGATCAAAGTTTTAAAAGTTCTGTTAACAGCAAGCTTGAAGAAGCCGACAGATCTCTACATCCCTGACTGTAATTGTCTACAGCTAATACAAACTACGAGCATGAAGACATACGAAACACACCCCTCCCTAGTGTTTTAAGCACATATTTAGTGGCAAAACTTTTCTAAGCCAGCCAGCTGTCTCCAGCCTAACAGTTCTACGACTGGTTTGAATTATGACAATTCAAGCAGTTCTATTTCTGTGTTTCCTAATTAAAAGCTTACCAGAGAAAAGTATTTTTAACCAAAGACATAAAGAGGTTAGCAGAAAGTAATTTATGGTGAGGCTCACAGACAAAGGGAATACACCACATAGGTAGAATCACCAATTCCTCAGTTAATGCTGCAGCTCCAGGACTAGTGATTCTTCATTTATTCAAAAATGAAAATAATAAAATTCACTGGTGTTGACAGCAGGTGATTTTTAACTTCACTGCTGCCCGACAGGCACCTACAGGCTTTACGTGGCCTCAATCTGTCCAGTTTGAAACTGCCAATTAGTAGCTTTTCAAAAGGAAACTCCTATGTAAGCCATTAAAAGAAAAAACTGCTGTTCAAAAGGCCAGCTACAATGAATGAGTCAAGCCCAGTGTGCAAGAACAAAATAAAACTTGAGTGCCTAATCCAGTCTGCAACTGTTCAAATCAAGGACAAACAGTAAAAAAAGGATCGAATTATCAAAACAGTTCCAATGCATACACCCCTCTTAAATATCCCTCTTAGTCTAGTGTCCTCACAGGCCATCTTACCCTTTCTCAAATGAAGTTCCACAGGAGAGAATTAAGGACTTTTGCCTGGAGGCAGAAACTGGCAAATCTTTTCTGTAAATATTTTAGGCTGCTCGAAACTACAGTCTCTGTCACAATGACTCAGTTCTGCCTCTACAGCATAAAAGCAACCATCAGTAGTAACTAAATGAATGACTGTGACTGTGTTCCAATAAAACCATTGATGGACACTAAAAATTTTAGTTTCATACAATTTTCATGAAAACCACTTTTTCCCAAGCTTTTAAAAACAATCCACTTTTAGGGAGAAAAAAATTGTCTACCAATTTTGACTCTTAGCATGTTTGCTGATCCATTTCCAAAGCACTCTTTGTATGTAACAGATTAACTTCTTTCCTATGTACCTAAAAACAAACATGGTATGTAGTACTAATTACACTCTATATAATGAAGACCTGAAAACAACCACCTGAAGCCAGCTGAGACACGGCAAGTTAAATATCCACTAGTGACACTGAAGTGTCCATCTGAGTCATAGCTACTCTGCTTCTGATCCAGTTCTCTACCAATACACCTGAGGAAGCAGCAGAAGATGGCCTAAGAGCTTGTACCCCCTGCCAGCCAGATGGATGGGATGTGGGACAGACTGGACTAGTCTGCTACACATACTGGCAAACCAGGATAGGGGGCGGGCCTGGTGGGGGTTATTGTGGGTCGCTCTGACTAGGCTGCAGCTCCCATTGGTTTATGTGAGGGCCAAGTGTGTACTGGGCAGAATCAGGCTGGACTGCAACACTCATTGGTTACAGTGGAAGACAGGGCTGAACACAGAACCAACTCGGCAATTCCAACCACCAGCTGATTGGGGCAATGGACTGCACCGGGCCCTGTACTTGCATGTACACACAAGAATCTGGTCTGGGATCACCTCAGACAAAGTGTCTCTGGGAATCTCCCCAACAGAACTGCCAGACTCAGAACCCTAACTATGAAAAGACAGAGGACAGAACAAGTAAGTCAACTATCCCAGCCATATGTTGGCAGTGAAAAACTGTAAGCTGGGATGGGGGCAGAACAGACTAGGGACTCTGTACCCACGTGGAAGACCCAGAAGAGAATCTGGGCTCCTGGCTTCGGACTAGCTCAGCTCCAGCCGCTGTGGCTGCTTGGAGAGTGAATCATTGGACAGAAGATCTTCCTCTCTGTGTCTCCTCCTCTGTGTATATCTGACTTTCCAATAAAAATAAAATCTTTAAAAAGAAAAACTTTAGCCAAACAATCGGTATGCTGCGTAAAAATCTCAGTTGCCACTACCAGGCTGATGGACTTCAGGACTTCACAATGTACTTTTCCAACTCTTTATAATACTTGCTAGTTTCTAAGCTTTTGGATTTAGAAAAATATTGTGCACCAAATTATATCACATGAATCCAATGCATTTAAGCAATGCCATCCTGTAAGGCACTGAGGGGGCAAGCAGATAAATGGGATAGTCTCAACCTCCAAACGGCATACAATGAACTCAGGTACATACACATAAGCTAATGCTGTGACAGGAAGCAAAACCTACCTTGAGAACCCTGGGGGACCAACAAACGTCATAGACGTACTTAGTCACCGCCTCAGTGTACAATGGGAGACACAGTGTAATACAGCAAAGCACAGCAGAGGCACAGGGTCAAGAGAACAGCATGCACAGCAGCATCAAAGGCAGTGCAAGTTCCACAATGAATCACAAAAGCAGATGTTCATTACGAAACTAGCCAAGGGGAAAAAATAACTTTACTATTGTCAATAGATCTTGAAAAGATAAATACCTGAAAGAATAAACTCAGAAATCATTTTATGTTCAGGGATTGGAAAAATTATGATTCCTGCCACTTTTTTCACATATCTCAACATCATTTCCCAAGCATTTTACAAACATTATCAAGGAGAATAACGTTCAGAGGAAGCTGAATTCAGGAAAGGAACAAGTCAGACCTTGCAGGTCTCTAAGGAAGTAGACAAGGGCATATATATAGATCTGATGATGATGTAAGCTTTAAAACGTGCCTCACATCTATTAATATATGATAAGATTAATCTCCTTCTTGAAGATTTATTATTTTTCTTAATTACAAAGCCAGATATACAGAGAGGAGGAGAAACACAGAGAGGAAGATCCTCCATCCGATGATTCACTCCCCAAGTGACCACAACAGCCACTGCTGTGCCGATCTGAAGCCAGGAGCCAAGAACTTCCTCCGGGTCTTCCATGTGGGTGCAGGGTCCCAAGGCTTTGGGCCATCCTCAACTGCTTTCCCAGGCCACAAGCAGGGAGCTGGATGGGAAATGGAGCTGCCAGGATTAGAACCGGCGCCCATATGGGATCCTGGCACATTCAAGGCGAGGACTTTAGCTGCTAGGCCACCACACCAGGTCCAAACCTTTTCTTAAAATGCTGCAAGCTTTAATAGTTCTCAGTAAGAAAACTAAAAAGGGCTTACAGCCAGACTTCCTTGAACAACATAAAATACTCCCCATGTTGTTCCTCTCCTTTCAAGGCCCTTGTCATAGTCCCAATCTGAAGAAAATGGCCAAAATGAAACAGTGTCAGCAAATCAAGTCAGACACAATAGGAAAAGAAAGGTAAAGAGCAGGCACTATCATGCAACAAGTTAAGTCCCCACAAGGGACATCAGTACTCCCTGAGTCGGCTTTACTTCTTACACCTCTGTTTTGTTTCACTTTGTTTTAAAATTTTACTTGACAAGTAGAGCTACAGAGAAGCAGAGACAGAGACCTCTTGCATCCACTGGTTCACTCCCCAAACGGCCACAAACTAGACCTGGACCAGTCTGAAGGGAGGAGCTTGGAGTTTATTATAGGTCTCTCCCATGTGTGCAGGGACCCATGGACCTGGGCCACCTTTTTGTTTTGTTTTATTTTGTTTTTAAAGATTTATTTATTTTTAATTGCAAAGTCAGATATACAGAGAAGAGGAGAGATAGAGAGGAAGATTTTCCATCCAATCATTCACTACCCAAGTGGCAACGGTCGTTGCTGCACCAAATCAAGGCCAGGAGTCCACCTCCCAAGGCTACCTCCTCTAGGTCTCCCACGTGGGTGCAGGATCCCAAGGTTTTGGGCTGTCCTCAACTGCTTTCCCAGGGACTTGGGCGATCTTCAGCTAGTCTCCCAGGAGCATTAGCAGGAAGCCTGATAAGAAGTGGAGCAAAGCAGGGACACAAACTGGCATACATATGCGATACCAACACCACAGGCAGAGACTTAATCTTTATGCCATAGTGGCAGCCCTCTCCCCCACTTCCGATCCAGCTTCCTGTTAATGTGCCTGAAAAAGCAGATGATGGCTCAGTAAATGGGTCCCTGCCACCAACATAAGAAATCTCTATAGCGTCCTCCTATCTTGGGCTTGGCTCAGCCTTGGCTACTGACAGCACTCAGGAAGTCAGTCAGCATGCGGAAGATCTATCACTCTGCCCTTCAAATAAATATTTAAATCTTTTTTTAAAAAGTTGAAAATTTTCTCACTGCAACAGGTAATGTCCCAAAACTGATCTATAACTTTTCTTCTTGCTTCTTTAAACCAACTCCTTGTTCCTAAGAAAGCTCATTAGGCCACCATGGGTCTCAGCAGCTGGGGTGGCGGGAGGAGTGACAGCAATCAGGCTAGCCCAGCTTTGTAAAGGCTCTCGATGCACCAAGGCCCACAGGCACCCGCCACATGCACTTCCTACCACCAAGACACCCAAGAGGAAGGTCAGCTCTGCCAAAGGGGTGGCCAAGGAAGAGCCCAAGGAGGAGAGTGGCCAGACTGTCAGCTAAACCGGCTCCTGCAAAGGTGGACACAAGGCCCAAGACGACAGCCGGCAAGGAGAAGTCATTGGACAAGGAGGTGCAAGCCAAAGGCAAGAGAGGAGCAAAGGGCAAAAAAGCCAAGGAGGTCAACCAGGAAACTAAGGAAGATGTGCCTGCAGAAAACGGAGATACTGATAATGAGGAGAGTTCCACCTCTGATCAAGCTGAGGAGAAGGAAGTCAAGCACGATTAACATCACACCATGTCTTATCAGTGCTCCCTGTCTCCCTTCTGGTACAATCCAAAGGAATATTTTTATCACCTATTTTGTAAATGCAAGTTTTTTAGTAGCTCTAGAAACATTTTGAAAAAGGAGAGAGGCCCACTTCATCCCATTTAAGTGTAAATGAATTTTTTAAGAGGTGAAATCATTTAATGGTTTTTTATTTTTTGGTACAACCAGAAAATAGTGGGATACTGGATTAGAGGAGGCTCTGCCTTTCTGGTTGTAAGCTTCACATTCCATATGTGGGTGGTTTTTATATCCTAAAACACACTGCATACCAATGTCAATTCAGACTCACAACTGTGCATTTCATCTGTCTTGGAAATTTTCAGTTACTTTTTCCGTGTTGGTCAGTAGAGCTGTTTCCTACAATAAACCATTCCTTGTTGTTCTGTCAGAACCATGCACACCCTGTAACACCTTTGACTGTGGGAGTCCAGGTTTCCTAATAATTTTGTTAACGTGCTGTGAAAGACTGTAGACTGGCATATGTCGTGTATGTGATGTCCAACTGTGAGTGGGTGGGATTCACATAACAGCAACACTGCACACACCGGTACTTGGTAGCCTCCTCCAAAAGGGCTGCCTCCAAATTCGAAGCTGGAAAGTCACTGGAATAACTTCAAAAATGACAATCCACAGCTTGTTACTCTTGGTACACGTGTGTTAAGCACTGTATACAAATTGAAATGTCCGTGCACTGATTCTCAATACCAATAAAATCTCAATTGTGAACCAAAAGCAAAAAAAAGAAAGAAGAAAGAGCTCATTAAGAAAAAAGCCAAATTCAAAAGAATTACTTCTACTTCTGGCTATTAATCTCAAGTAAAAAACCACGCTGAAAAGGAAAACCACCAGACTTCAAAATCATCACAAGGCTTGCCATTAATTGTTGAAAACTCACTGTAGCTATAAGCACTTCCAAGACCCAATCCCAAATCAGGTGATTTTCTACAGTAAAAATGTAGGTTCAGCATATTTCAACTATAACTGACCAATTATTAGAGTCTCCCGGTCTCAGCTTCAAATTTATCTCTTATCCATGGGCTGACCATGGAGTGCATGTGTCAAAGCTCAGCCACTTCAGTGGCTTAAACGGAGAAGTGGACAATATATCCAAGTAACATGAAGGATATGGCAGTCCACTGGAGCCTGCAAAAGACACCTGGTACCACAACAGAGGATGGAGGACAACAAAACAAACTGATCAACTTCTCCAGTCACGTGTTGGCAGTGAAAATCTGGGCAAGTGGAGACTCTAAGGTGCACTATGTCAATCAGTGGATTCTGGAGAGATTTCATCATGATTGCAATGCCGAAACTGACAGCAATTCAGAATTGTTGAACTATCAAAACCACTTGAGCAGTGCCCTCAGAGCATGCCCAACTATGGAGATCTGAGATGGGTGGGAGGTTAGGTGGGGTTTCTCCCTTTATCTCTTCCCTTCCCCAAGATACAGAGAAAAAAAAGAGAGAGAATGTAGACACAATATTCTTACCCACTTTCCTCTAGCCCTTGACCCTTTGCACCCTAATCAACTATGTAAAGATTATCAAAATAAAATAATAATTTTTTTCTCTTAACTAACATTACACTTTAGCTTCCAATTCATTCAGAAAAACAACATAAATTAAGATTTAAAAAAATAAGCTGCTGAAGTCGGCAATGTGGAACAGCATGTTAACCTGCTGAGCTAGGTGGCATCCCATGAGTGCCAATTCAAGATCCCAACTGCTCTCCTTCCAGTCCAGCTCCCTGCCACCTCACAGGGGAAAGCAGAAGATGGTCCAAGTGCTTAGGCCCCTACCACTGATGTGAGAAACCCAGATAGAGTCCAAGGCTCTTGGCTTCCTATGACTCAGCCCTGGCTACTGGGACCATCTGGAGAGTGAATCAACAGAAGGAAAAATCTACACCTATTAGATTCTTAAATAAAATAAGCAGATCTTTAAAAAAAAAAAATGCTGCTTTATTATAACAAGAATCTGGAATGGAGTGAAACATGAAACCCATTTTTCAAAAGGTCAACAGAGGAGGCTCTTTCACAATCCCAAAAGCAATTCAATGAAAGGAAAAGTTAAAAATAACACAAGAAAATACTTAAATGCTTACTCTTCAGCAGAGCAATGGCCCTTCTGCACACAAGTCATTTTTCAAATCAGAATCTGAATACAAAATACCATCTAAAGCTATTTCCTAATTTAGCAGGTCTCCCACAAAATACATTTCAAGTTAAGCCCAGTTAATACCCTCATAATATTTGTGAGAAAAAAAACCCTGAATTTAAAATTTTGCAACAGAATAAAAAGTCATATTCCATATATGGATAGAATATGGAAAGTATTAAATCTAATCCAGGTACCTGCTATTACCCATATTATGAAAGTGAATATATATTCTATATAAAAGAATCAACACTATTTCCCAAGTAGTTTACAATAAGGTATATGTTGACAGGAATCAATCCTGTCCCTGAACTACTTTGAAAAAGCTTAACTGACTATGCCTCAACTTCTCTGTAAAATAGGAAACCACCTGTTTAATTAATCATATCATTTCCACGATAGGGAATTACCACTTATAGTGACTAGCACCTAATCAATGGTAACAAGTATTACTATTTCCAGTGCTAATGCATAGTTGAGCTGGCCCTTGGTAAAAGAAAAAAATGACGGAAGCAAAGAAGAAATCAAAGGGAAATTAGTACAGAGATCAACGAAAATGAAAATAAACCTAAACTAAGAGGAGGATCCAAGTAAAGCAGTGCTTAGAGGAAATTTTTTTTATTGGTGAATGCCTTCTAAGAAAAGAAAAGATCACAAACTCAAGGTTCCACTCATAGCTTAGTGGGATAGGAGACACAAAAGCAAGCAGGAAAAAAATATTAAACAGCTGGGCAGAAATCAACCACATAAAAAGTCAGGGAAAAAAGAGAAAACAAGCTTGTTTAAAAGCAAACTACACGGAGCTACACAAAGCTGAGAGAGGATCAAACACTAAACATTCAGTAATCTTACAGTCTGCTAATCTGAAATGAAAAACAATCATGGAAGACTATCAACACCACACACAACACATCCAGTAAATCCGATGAAATAAACATACTGCTAAGACGGCAAAAACTACCCAAAATTGATGAAAATATTTTTAAAATCTGAGATGGATGTTACAGTGCAGGCTAAACGCATGCCATCTCTGCCTCAGACCCAGCTTCCTGCTAATAACCTGACAGGCAGGAGACAATGGCCCAGGCAGCTGGATCCCAGACTACCCTGTGCGAAACCTAGACGCAGTGTGTGCTTCCTGGGTTTGGCCCACTTCCAACTGCTGTAGACGTCTGGGAAGTGAAACAAGAGATGGGAAAATCCCTCTCTCCCAGTCACTATACCTTTAAATAAACAAATCTTAAAAAAAAAAAAAAGAAAGAAAACAGAACATCAAAATAGGCCCTACCATTAAAATCAAAACAAGTAATTTGAAAGCTTTCCACAAAAAGCCAAGGTACAATTCCACTGAGTAATTCTACCACCAGCATAAATATCAACTGTTTACGAACTCTTTCCCTAAAAAGCAGAAGATAATGCAGCTTATATCGTAACTCAATCTACAAGGTCAGCATTACCCTGATATAAAAAAAACTATAGACTAATATCTCCCACAAAAACCAATATAAAAATCCTCAATATGGCTACAGGTATTTGGCCCAGCAGTTAGAACTGCTCCTCCTCTCTACCTCCTGCTGATGTGGACCCCGGGAAAAAGCAATGAAGATGTATACAACTGGGGTCCTGCCGACAGGAAATCTGTACTGTGTTCCCAGCTCTCAGTGCCAGCCTGAAAGCACCTCTGGCCATTCCACACATCTGTAAATGGAATCAGCAAATGAGGGTGGGTGTGTATGTCTGAATGTCTCCCTCTCTCTTTCAAATGAAAAGAGCTTTTTTTTTTAAGTTTATTTAT
The DNA here is from genome assembly GCF_017591425.1 of Ochotona curzoniae. NCBI lineage: Eukaryota > Metazoa > Chordata > Mammalia > Lagomorpha > Ochotonidae > Ochotona > Ochotona curzoniae. The sequence continues at coordinate 3,782,040 of NW_024466004.1, read as the reverse complement.
TTTGATTGGAAAGGTAGAATTACAGAGAGAACCAAAGACAGAAAGATCTTCCATCCACTGGTTCACTCCCCGAACGGCCACAACGGCTGGAGCTGAGCCGATCCAAAGCCAGCAGCCAGGAACCTTTCAGGTCTCCCACAAGGGGGCAGGGTCTCAAGATTTTAGGCCACTCTCTACTGCTTTCCCCAGGCATAAACAGGGAGCTGGATAGTAAGTGTAGCAACCAGGCAACAAACCAGCACCCAAATGGGATCCCGGTGCTTGGGAGGCAAGGATTAGCCAATTGAGCCATTGCACCAAACCCAATAAAGCAGTTTTCTTTAAATTCTCAAAGTGTTAGCAAACCAAACCCAAAAATAAATTAAAACGTAAATAAATAACTGCACTGTTAGTGTTCTAAAGAATCAGCTCCTGGCTTCAGCTCAGCTCACCTCCAGACGTGCGGCCATTAGGGGAATGAACCAGTGGACGGAAGATCTTTCCGTCTTGTCTCCAAAAATTTGATCTGTCTTTCCAATAAAAATAAATAAATCTTAAAACTAATAAAACTAAAAAGAGATGCCACTTCTGATGCCGACATCTAACAGTGTCAGTTCAAGTCTTGACTACTCCACTTCTGACTCAGCTTCTTGATAATGCTCATGGAACACAATGCAAGTACTTTGGCCCCTACTACCATGTGGGAGGCCAGGATGAAGCTCCTGGCTCCTAGCTGCAGCCTGGCCTAGGTCTGGTTATTGCGGCCATTTGCAAAGTGAACGAGATAAATTTCTCTCTTTCTCTCTGCCTGCATGCTTCTCTTTTTTTTTTTTTTTTTAAATGAAATATTTTGTTTTATTTTTTTTTTAAAGATTTATTTTTATTATTTTTTCATTGGAAAGGCGGATATACAGAGAGGAGAGACAGAGAGGAAGATCTTCCGTCCGATGATTCACTCCCCAAGTGAGCACAACGGGCCGATACTATGCCGATCCGAAGTCAGGAGCCTCTTCTGGGTCTCCCACGCGGGTGCAGGTTCCCAAAGCTTTGGGCCGTCCTCGACTGCTTTCCCGGGCCACAGGCAGGGAGCTGGAAGGGAAGCGGGGCTGCCGGGATTAGAACTGGCGCCCATATGGGATCCTGGGCGTGCAAGGCGAGGACCTTTAACCACTTGCGCCACCTCGCCGGGCCCCATGCTTCTCTTTTAAAGCAGAAATGAAAATGACTTTTATTTGCAAATGACATTATATAACACACAGAAAATCCTAAAGAATGTACTGCAAAACTACTGAAACTAGTAACTTCGTCAAGTTGCCAAAAACAAGTTCAATACACTAATTTGTATTTTATATACAGTAAATAAATGAATATGAGGAAAACTGTTTGTAATAGCAAAAAATAGGTATATAAGTTAGAGGTATAAATCTTGTATAATAAGAACTACAAAATGTGCTGAAAAAAATCAGTAGATACAAAACATGCTATATTCCAATCTAAATACATTAAACATTGTTAACATGCCCACACTCCTCAAATTAATCCAGATTCAATGGAATCACCAACTCCTGTCTTCTTTGCAAAAGCTATCATGCTAACATTAAAATACACTCTCTGTAATCTGTACAGCAGAGTGCAAGAGTGCTCACACTGGACCCAGGTGTAGGATGTTAGGAGGAGTGTTTACTTCCCAAGCTTGGTGACAGCAGCTCCCGCTGCACTCCAGGAGCCACTGTGCCCGGTGGCAAAAGTCAAGGGTTTTTAAGCTTAAATTCTCCATCAGACTGAAAGCTATGCAGTACAAACAAGGTTTCAGGCAAGCAGGGAGTTACCAGAGCTCAACATTTTCCTATAGTTAACTAACCTAACATAGCACAAGAAGAGGCAGGAGGGGCCAGATGCACAGAACCTCTGGAGTAACTTTTGCGCTATCAGTTGTGAATGGTACAGAAGGCGGGAGGGACAAGGTGCACCTGGACACCTTCAATTAACTTGAATGGTGCAAGAGAAGGTAGGAAGAGCAGAAACTTCATTTCCGTGCTACAACACCTGTGGGCCTCATGTGAACTAAATCAGGGAAAAGCCAGGCTGGGCTGACTGTTCTGACTGATGCAAACAAAAATTAAGAGTGGGTGAGGGTTGGTTAGGCTTTGCCACAGCATCAGCTGGCAGAAGCTGGCACTGGAGGCTAAATCTGTCAAGTCTAACCACAGAACCACCTGGAGAGTGCATAATCCAGGAGTGGGAGTGGCCTAGAAGGGAACTACTGGGCTCCTCCCTCTTGGGTTACCACTCCCACTAGAGGGCATGAAAACCAGGACAGGGACTGAAGTGGCTAGACAGAAAGGCAGCCAACAGCACGTGTGGGGGCTGGATAGTACAGTTGGTTAGGTTGAACTAGGCTTCAATGCCCATTACATGTATGAGAGCTGAATGGGATGTGGGACAGACTGGACTAGTCTGCTACACATAACAGCAAGCAAGGGAAGCAGAGCAGGGGACGGGTATGGCGGGGATTCCAATTGGTTTATGTGAGGGCCAAGTGTGTACTGGGCAGAATCAGGCTGGACTGCAACACTCATTGGCTACAGTGGAAGACAGGGATGGAAACAGAACCAAATCAGCAATTCCAACCATCAGCTGGTTGGGGCAATGAACTGCACCAGAGCCCTGTACTTGCGTATACACACAAGAATCTGGTCTTGGATCACCTCAGACAAAGTGTCTTTGGGGATCTCCCCAATTGAACTGCCAGACTCAGAACCCATGGTCTGCCATGGAGTGCAAGCGCCAGAGCCGAGCCTCCCCAGAGGCTCAGACGGAGAAGTGGAGAGCATAACCAGCTGCACATGGAGGAGATGGCAGTCTATCAGAACCTGCAGAGGATACCTGGCATCACAACAGAGGACAGAACTGATCAGTCAACTACGCCAGCCACATGTTGGCCGTGAAAAACTGAGCAAACGGAGACTCTAAGGTGGACTATGTCAGTTGGTGGATTCTGCAGCAACCTCATCGTGCTGGGAATGGTGAGATTGGCAGCAGTTCATCACTGTTGAACTATCAAAACCACCTGAGCAAGACCCTCGGAGCATGCCCCACTATGGGGACCTGGGATGGGTGGGAGGCTGGGTGGGGCTTCTTTATCTCCCCCTTTGCCTCAGATACAGGAGAAAAACAATGTAGAAATAATAGTCTTACCCACTTCCCTGTAGCCCTTTAACCTTTGTGCCTTAATCAACTATGTAAAGATTCTCAAAAATTTAAAAAGGAAAAATGAAAGAAAAAAGAAAATTAAAAAGCAGTATATCACAGTGAATTATCAAACAGCCACAAAGAAATTACTGATGCATTAACATTTAAAAAAAAAAAGTGGAAGAAGTACACAGAAAGGCCATGTACTCTGTGACAGTGCTTATGCGGTATGTCCAGAATCGGCAAATCCAAAGACACAGAAAGTAGATTCACAGTGGGCAGAAGCAAGTCCCTATCAGGGCAACTGCTCTGCTCTTGTGTACAGGACTTTTTTTCTGAGGTGATGAAATTTTCTAGAATTATGATAGTAATGTTACACAACTTTGAAAACAGGCACTCCAAAAAGTCACTGAATTGTATACCATAAAAAAGATAGCTTATGAAGTATATTTCAGTATTTTTAGATAAGCAAAAAATATGTATTAAAATGACATTCAAATACTTCCAATCTCAGAAACTAAAAAATGAGAGCATTTCACATAAATCAATTACATCAGTACTTCAAAAACGTAGCTTATTTTAAAGCAGGAGCTCAAAAACACTTTCTTATCTTTCTGGATTACAATGAAATACAGCCATTGCTCTGCATGACTCAAGCCCTGGGTTTTCCTCTCAGACAACATGTTGTAAAATGGCATGGTGTCATAATAACCTCACCCAGCTACCCAGTGATGGCTACCCAGGGCACTGGAGGGGAGGGGCTGGTCTGCTCCAGACCTGGCATTTCTCCCAGGCTTCAGCCCGGAACAGGAGGGGCCACAGGCCTGCTGGGATTCCAGCCGACCACTGGCACACCTGAACGGACAATCCTTACATAACTGGGGCACAGACCACCCCTTTGCCAGCCCAGGTTTCTAGAGGAGTATAAAACTTCCGGACATGTATCTCAGCTGCCCTTTTTGCCTCCATCTTCCTTCCACTCTGCGGAAGGGTGTCCAGGAGCAAATTTTCCAATAAAGCTTCCATTACAACTATGGACAACTTGCTCATATTATTCCACCAGTGGACAGGCAGTCGGTGGTCATCATCTAACACCCAGAGTATTTTATTTTTGCTTTTTGTATTAGAAGTGAGAGAGACACAGAGAAAGCTTCCATTCACTGGTTTCCTCTCCAAGTGCCTGCAACAGCTGGCCTGAGACATGCCAAAGCCAGGAGCTGGGAACTCAGTCCAGGACTCCCATGAGGGTGGCAGGGGCCCAACTAGTTAACCACCATCTGCTGCCTCTTTGCAGGGTGTTTACTGGCAGGAAGTTGGAATCAGAACTGGAACTAGGATGTAAAATCCTGTACTTAAATACAGGATATGAGCATACATATATATCACTTAGCCACTAGGCTAAACAGCCACCCAAGAGCTATCCTTTAAGATTTACATTTAAAAGAGTTAAAAGAGAGATAAAGAGAAAAACAGAAAGATCATCAATTCACTGGTTCAATCCCAAAAGGATTGCAACAGATGGAGCTAGGCCATACCAAGCCTTGAGCCAGGCACTTCCTCTGGGTCTGCTACATGGGTCAAGAGGCCCAAGCACCTGGATCATCTTCTCTTGCTTTTCCAGGAATATTATCAGGGAACTGGATCAGAACCCAGACTGAAACAAGCACTCATATGAGATGCCAACTCTTCTGGCAACAGCTATGTATACTATATCATGGTGCACAGAAAATAAAGCAAGAGCCATTATATCTGTGCCTATTAAAAGGCACCAACATGTGGCCAGTGCAATGATTCAACTCGCTAATCCACCACCTGCAAATACCAGGATCCCATATAAGAACTGCTGAATGTCCTGGCAGCTCCACTTCCCATCCAGCTCCCTGCTTATGGCTTGGGAAAGCAGCGAAGGAATGCCCAAAGTCTTTATACCCTGCACTCATGTGGGAGATCCTAGTTTCGCATCAGCACAGCTCTGGTTGCTGCAGCCATACGGGGAATGAACTGGCAGATGGAAGATTTTTCCCTATCCGTGTCTCCGTCTCTCTGTAAATCTGCCTTTCCAATAAAAATAAATCTTTAAATATATACTTTTTAAAAAAAAGAACCAGCATAATTTTAAGCAAATTTGCAATAAATCTTTATATTTCACATTAAACACATATTTAACATTCACAATTATGCTTTAATAAAAGCCCATGTGTAAATAAAATGCCGAAATACTTCAAATATAATACAACAATCATACAGCTAAGAAAAAAAACTAAAGCTAATAAAGACATGCAGCAAAATATTCTGAAAAAAGTTACTTTATCTTAACTCACACTATTTTCTAACACCATTCTGATATCACCTACTTAATGAATAAATTCAACAGCATAACTGCAACCAGTATAAGTACCCAACATACACCTTAGTGGCACAGCTCTCTAACTCATTCTCGTTCCTAAAATCCAAGCCATAAGGTGCATCTCCACAACTAGATGGTCATGGACTCATGGAGTTCTAAAGTTCAATCCCCTTGATACTATTTTTACAGAACAGTAATAGTGAGCATCGGAAAGGAACTAGATGACTGAGTCAAATAAAATCAAGTCCATGTGCTTACTATAATATTATGTTACCAATTCAAACAAGCAGCTAGAAACAAATATGGTGAACTGGAAAGAATTCTAAGACACACTAAGAGAAAGGAGCAAGTTAGGGAACAGTATATACATATGTTACTATCTGTCTTAGAAATAAGGATAAATGTGCCAGATTTTCCTAAAAGGTTAATCAAGAAATGTGACTATGACTCTAACCACTAATAGTGAAAATAGATAGGACATTCCTTGAAGAGATAAAACGGAGGGAGACATCCTTTTCGTCACATATTGGCGTTGTTAAATTATGCTACCAACACATCCTTTTCCAATTAAAAAGAGGCATTAAAGATACTACAAAAACTATCCAAGCATATTTATAGGCTATCTGAAAGTGAACTCCTCCAAAATATATAAACATCACAAGGGAATAAGAAAAAAGCAAATGACTCAACAGAAAAATGAACAAAAGGCTGAAGAGGCAACTTCATAGCAATATTAAACCAAACGTCCAACAAAGAATAGTGTTCAGTTTAATCAGTCATTCAAAAAATAATAACACAATTAATACAATAGTCTTACCCTGATAAGGCAAGTATGTGCAGTCACCAGAACTCTCATACACTGACAAAAAGTATAAGCCAATAATACTTCTGAAAACTGGTACATTTACTAAATTGAAACAAACACACCCACAAAAATATTTCAAAAAGTTTGTATGAAAGCAAAAGATGAGCTTATTTTGTTGCAGATTTTAAAATCCATGTAGTTTATTTCTAGCACAATTTTCATGAACATTTTAAAGAACCATCACATATAAAGATTTCAAAATTTCACTGAACCATAATGGACACACCTAAGGAAATTCCTGGCAACATTATGTGTGATGCCCAGGAATCAAAAAATCCAAAATAAAGAATAATCATGCTATCAGACATTTGAATGTCACAAGCAATGAAAAATAATTATCTCTATAAAAACATGGAAGAATTTCAGTCATAATAATAAGGGGAAAAAGGTATACACACACATACACAAATACTATATTACTCAAATCATTAAAAATTCAAAACCAGGTAAAACTATAGTGAAAGGTCCAAAAAAATTGAGGGCCTCAACTTGTGCATGAGGGAGACTTCTGCTGGAATGGAGACATGTTCTAGCTGCACATTAAACTGAATAAAGTGGTGGTCATGCAAGTGTATACATGAAAAAGTCATCACTATACATAAAAATTCACTTAAGACAAAAATCAGGAGGGGTGGGATTTGCAAAAGACCTGATAAAGAACTGTTATCCAAAACATACAAAGAACTCAAAACCAGCCATTAAAAACCAAGCCCATTTTTAAAAACAAGAGGGCAGGTATTTCCCCTAGCAGTTAAGACACCACTGGGACATAGAAAAGCTCCTGACTTCTAGTCATGGCTCAGTTCACACTTTCGAGATAGGAATGCAATCCAGGTCCCCCATGTGGGTAGCAGGTCCCCCAAATCTGCATTAGCAGGAAGCCGGAATCGGGAACAGGGCTAGCACTTGAATCTAGGACTAGAACCCAGGCACTCTGGTATATAATAGAGGCATTTCAACTGCTGTCCTAAATGGTATACCAAACACCCTCCCCCCATGAATAGTTTTCATTATAAAATAAATAAACTAAGTATGTTCATTGTAGATAAACTAGAGATTGTCAGAAAGAACAGGCTGTGCTTGTCTTAAACTCGGGTACTTTCTGAGTCCTCTAGTGTCACACAAGGCTGTGCTACAGCATGGGAGCTGGGGTGCAGGTTCCAACTGAAGCTCCGGACACAGCGGCAGCTTTCGGCAGAACTGGCAGTCCATCTGTGAGAGCCACACAGGCTCGCTCTTCTCCTAGGCCCAGAAGCACCTTCTCAGCCAGTAAAGCATCTCCCTGTGTCCCAGAGCAGGCCATGGAACTCAATTTATCTCTTCCCTTCCCTGCTACTGCCATAACTAATTCCTACCCTGGTAGCTGATTTTTCCTCTCCCTTTTCCTTCAGGAGCCTTGGTGAGTTCAACAAATTCCTGCCTATCTTGTGCTTTACTAGCTCTTCCTGAACAAATAACTTATACCTTCCTATCCTTTTAAAATATTTTTACAATTAGGGGCAGGTTTTGTAGAAAAGCGGATTAAGCTCCATACTTATCAGTATTCCACACAGGAATGCAGGTTATAGTCCGAGCTGTTCTGCTTCCAACCTAGCTAATGCACGCGGGAAGGCAACTATTTGCACGCCTGCAACCCATGTGGGAGTCTGGGAAGAAGTCCCTGGCTTCTGACTTCATTCTGATCCAACCTTGGCTGTTGCAATTAACTGGGAAGTGAACCAGCACACAGAAGATAGCTTGCTCTCTCAGAAGTCAATTATAAATCCTCAGAATTTAGTAGTATAGCTTTGTGGGGAATAGGACTTTCTATTGCTAAGGCTACTGAAAAGCCCATCCTAAGTTTCTTAAACCACATCCTGCAATGCCAGCTTCCAACATGGGCATCAGTTCCTGTTGCAGTTGCTCCACTTTCTTTTTTTTTTTTTTTTATTAAGAAGTCAGATACAGAGAGACAGAGAGGAAGATCTTCCATTCGATGGTTTACTCCCCCAAGTGAGCACAACGGCCACTGCTATGCCGATCCAAAGCCAGGAGCCAGGAGCTCTTCCAGGTCTCCCACACGAGTACAGAGTCTCAAGGCTTTGGGCCATCCTCAACTGCTTTCCCAGGCCACAAGCAGGGAGCTGGATGGGAAGTGGAGCTGCCGGGATTAGAACCAGCACCCATAGGGGATCCCGGTGTGTTCAAGGTGAAGACTTTAGCCGCTAGGCCACCGTGCCGTGCCCAAGCTGCTGCACTTTCAATCCACCTCCCTGAAAGTGGTCTGTGAAAAGCAGTGCAAGATGGTCCCGGTCACCCATGTAAAAGACCTGGACTCAGGCTCCTGAATTCCTGCTTCAGCCTGGCTCAGCCCTGACCTTTGTGGCCATGTGGAGAACCAGCAGATGGAAGCTCAATTACTCACTCTCTCTCAAGTTCAAATAAATCTTTAAAAAAAAAAAAAGTTGCTTTGAGGGTTACTGAGTTCCAGTACCTGTCAAGACCTGCCTGTCAGTGCCTGACCGTGATAATCACATTATTTCAGGGCTAACTCTCCAGCCCTGAATGAAAGAGCACTGCAACCTAATGGATTCTGAACCCTCTTGACTCACCTGGGCAGTTTGCATTTACGGTGCTTCACAAGCTGCTGCCACCTCAGTAGCTGATGAGATTTCTGACTTCTCTGACCACTTTCCATAGCCAGGCCCTTGTTCACTAAGACTCCCTTGTGTTTTGAATTCTCCTAAGCTCTAGATATCCTGCTGGGCCCATCAATAAACTGGCAGAAGTGAGGAAAGCACTATAGCAGATCACTGGAAGGTAGTCTGGGCACACACAGGGCACCTTACTCACATGGGAAAGAACGGTCGGGACTTCCCAGCAGTGGAACGGCATGTGCTCTCACACTCTCTCTAGCTCTCCTCTCTCACTCTCAAAAGCCTTTGAATGATTTTTCATATTAAAAATAAAAACAATATGGATCTGGCAGTGGCCTAGCAGCTAAAGCCCTCACCTTGAACGCATCAGGATCCCATATGGACGCCGGTTCTAATCCCAGCAGCTCCACTTCCCATCCAGCTCCCTGCTTGTGGCCTGAGAAAGCAGCTGAGGATGGCCCAAAACCTTGGGTCCTTGCACCCGTGTGGGATACCCGGAAGAAGTTCCTGGATCCTGGCTTCAGGTCGGCATAGTATCGGCCATTGCACTCACTTGGGGAGTGAATCATCGGACAGAAGATCTTCCTCTCTGTCTCTCCTCCTCTCTGTATATCTGACTTTGTAATAAGTAAATAAATCTTTTAAAAAAATAATAAAATAAAAACAATATGGCTCAAAAAAAACCTACTCAGGTAAATTTAAGGGGCTTTCTAAAGATAAGAATATCCAATCCCAGAACATTTAAACCAAGAACAGAATCTGCATTAACCTCCACAGTTCAGGATTTACCATGGCTATCATTCCACAAGCAATCCTTACTGACACAGTTAAGATTACAAATCCCTAAAGAGACTAGTATATCAAGCACAATACTCCACACTTTAAGATTTTACCTATCATTTGCAAAGCTTTTATCATTTTAGTTACAGCAACTGTTTCTAGAGGGTGCAGACAGCTAACCATGCAAACATGTCCCCCCAAATCAAGAAAATTATTTTTGAAGAGTTTCCAATATGCAAACATTTTTATAGGTCAATTTTCAAAATGTCTCTCTATTTTTAAAGGTAATTAGTTCAGTTCAGAATTATATTAAAAGGGAAAGGAAACTAAATTTTTAAAAAATCATGATGAAGTCACACACTGTGATGATTTTGCACATTCAGCCAAAATTTCATATGCAAACACATACAGACCTGAAAAACCTGGTGGTCTGAATTTCAGTGGCAAGAGCAGAAGGAAAGGCTAATATCATTGAAATCAAGCAATAACATACAGGCCCAGTGCAATAGCGTAGCAGCTAAAGTCCTCGCCTTGAATGCGCCAGGATCCCATATGGCGCCGGTTCTAACCCAGGCAGCTCCACTTCCCATTTAGCTCCTTGTTTGTGGCCTGGGAAGGCAGTGGAGGACGGCCCAAGGCTTTGGGACCCTGCACCCACGTGGGAGACCTGGAAGAGCTCCTGGCTCCAGGCTCCTGGCTCCAGGCTCCTGGCTCCTGGCTTCGGACTGGCTCAGCTCCAGCCATTGCAGTCACTTGGGGGAGTAAACCATCGGATGGAAGATCTTCCTTTTTTGGGCCCGGCGCGGTGGGGTCCTCGCCTAGCACGCCCAGGCTCCCATATGGGTGCCAGTTCTAATCCCAGCAGCCCCGCTTCCCATCCAGCTCCCTGCCTGTGGCCTGGGAAAGCAATCGAGAACAGCCCAAAGCTTTGGGACCCTGCACCTGCGTGGGAAACCCGGAAGAGGTTCCTGGCTTCGGATCGACCGACGTAGCATGGGCCGTTGCACTCACTTGGGGAATGAACCAGTGGATGGAAGATCTTCTTCTCTGTCTCTCCTCTCTGTATATCTGCCTTTCCAATAAAAATAAAATAAATAACATACACCAGAATGCACAACACTTTCTCCCATCCCAGTTTATTTTTTTGTTGTTGGTTAATAACATCTGATGAGTTTAAGAATGGTAGTACTGTTTGATCTACTTTATGTTTTAATCATAAATCCTTCCAGGGGATAAATCTGCCAGCATATCTATCCATAAAAGGCAGTCTAAAAAGAACTGAAACAAAAATGACAACCCAAAATAAACAAAAGTTTTTAAAGCACAAAAGAAGCAGTAAAGCCTCTACTCTTCCAGGTAGAGAAACCCCTTGAACAATATTCAGAAGAGCTACCAATGCCAAGCTCATATAACCAAGTCAGGTACCTGGCCCAAGAACTGGACAGAGTATTATGAGACTGTTCAGAATGCGTCTCCAACAATGAAGTGCAATTGGAGAGTGATTTTTTTACACTAACGCACTTCAACTTCTTAGTATGCAATATCCAAGCAGTAGCTGAGATCCAGCAGCTATCATTCCACACCACTACAGCAGAAAGAAATAAGGAAAACACACTCCAAAGGTCCTAGGTATATCACACATCACCTAGAAACACGAGCAGTGGCAAACAGCATCAGCAAGCCCTCCTAGAACATTCATCTGCCCTATTATGAACTGAAGCCCATCTGTGATACTGAGGCACCTGCTACACCTGAATGAACAGATGTAGTCACCTGGTGCGCCATCCCTCCTCTACTTAGCAGATGCAGCCACAAGTACAGGAACCCAGCTTCTTTATAGATCTGACCTCTGGCTTCAAGCATGACATGTCACTGTCATCTCAGATCATTCCCTCAGCGTGGTACATCAGTTTATTTCTGCACAGTGCTGCTGAATTGTCAGGAGCCGTGTACTGTAGCCACACTGAAGCCATTTTGAATATAGAACTATGGGCCAGTGGAAAATCCCTGGCTGGCTAGATGCTTGGGAAAGAAGTTATGAAACTAATCACACGCTTAGCTTCAATTGTTTGTAGCAACTGTTTTAGAATGTGATTTATGCTGTACCTGCCGACATCTTGTTACTGATTACCTATGCTATTGTTGATATGCTGGTTACTATGGTTGATATGGTGGCTGCTCAAGAACAATCGGTCTGGAGACCATGGCTTGCGTCCTAGTTTCTCCTTTCCTCCCTGAGCCTTAGTTACTGAAGAATATAAAAACCCTCAGTTGAAATCAATAAATTGACAGCTTGATCAGACATCCTGTCTTGCTGTCCATTCTTCGTGTCTCTTGTCCCCCAATCTCTCCTAGGTGGTTGCGACCCCCGTTGACTGTCCTGCTGGACGGGACAATTTGGCGCCCAACGTGGCTGGTGTGCAGACCACCGACAGGGAGATCGCCACGCAAAAGGAGAGGCCTCTCGAAGTGGTGTTGAGTAGAACACCGAGTGAGCAGTTTCACGGTTGACCCGCCGGAAGTCGTGCTCGTGGAAATTCGTGGCGCAAATCTTACGGGGTTAAGGTAAGATGGGACAAGCATTATCACAGCAAGAATTATTCTTGCAAGGTTTTATCAGTCTTATAGACTTATTCAAGACACGAGGAATTTGGGTGATTAAAAAAGACCTCAAAACCTTTTTGGATTTTGTTGGTCAGATTTTTCCCTGGCATCCCCAGGAAGGTTCTATATAAGTCATTTAAGGTTTATATAAAAAAACAAAAAACAAAAAAAAAATGTGTTCTGTAACTTGGTTTAACAAAAGTAATCTGATATAGAGTGGTCCAAATCCACTGTTAAATTAACCTAAAGCATGAGATGAATTATGTGTGCTTGTTTTACAAAATATCTCCAGGTTAAAGTATTCCAAAGAAGAGGTTGGAAGTTGCAAATGATTTAATAGTTATGTGTCTCTGTTCTGATATGTTTGGTGTTTGTGTTTATGTTTGTTTTGTCAATATTGTTGGTGTTCTATTATTTTTGTCCGGACAAAAACTAAATTTTGTTTTAATACTCTTCCTCCAGTTGTGTCTTTGTCTTGAATTGTTAAGTTGTTGTTCTTGTTCTGAATTGGGTGCATGTGTGACTGACTGACAGACGAGATGGGACGGACCGAGACTAACCTCCTTTTTCTCTCCTCGTAAATAATTTTAGAGAGGTCTAACAGATTTAACAGGACCTGGCCAGACCATACTCCCCATCTCCACCAGGGAAATGTTCTTGTGTCATTTTCTTGCTGTTTGGTCTTCAACTTACAGTGTTGTCCTTGCATTGATTAAGTCTAACATACAGTATTTAACATGTTCAGTTAAATGCTAAAGGTACTTTTTGTTTAACTCATTTAGACCTCTAAATTCTTCATAGTCTCATAAATTTGAGGGTTCTAGTAGGATCCCTGGAACTCTCAAAGATTGAGACAAAATCTGAATAATGTACTTGTCAATTAAAATAATTTGGATTATAATCTCACAATATTATAAAATTATGTTAAATTTGTTGCATCATATATGGTATTAAAGTAAATGATATTTATACTTATTGGTCAAAATGTTTCCTATTCATAAAATTGATTCAGATTGTAAATTACTTGTGTTCTTATTTACAAGGAAGTATGTGAGATTTTGCCTTGCAGGAGAACAATGAATTCTTTAAAGATGATATAGTAAAATTGCTCAAAATGTGTATATTTTCTGAATGTTTGCCTTTAAAACAATGGAACTGAAGTCTGATTCTTTGTAAAAAAACAACAGTGTTTTAAATCTCCTGTAAGTTATTTTCATCTTATTAATAACTAAACCTATTAACTAACTTCAGTAAATTCCAAGGTAGTCTCTCAAGACAACAGCCAAATTGAAGTTTTTTCAGCTCTTTTAACTTCAATAAAACAGAAGCTAAAGAAAAGCTCCAGGCCCATCAGTCATAAAACAAGGAAGGGGTATGCCTGGAGTCTGCGCTTTGAAGAATTTGGGAGTTTGTCCCAGTTGTGGTAATTCTTATCTGCCTTCATTTAAAAAAAAAAAAAATTAAATCAGCTAAAAGAAGGTTGTTTGAAAAAAAAAAAAAAAACTTCTCTTTCCTGGTTTTAAAGTGGATTTGTGCTCAAATATGTTTCCATGAATTAGAAAAATGGTTGAAAATTGTTTAAAGCATTGTATTTAAAAGTTAGTATGCTTTTATTTAGAAAATGTCTTAAGAAAAGTTGAGGAATAAATCTTATAAGCTTTACATATAATTGGCTATAATTTTAAAGATACTATTACAACATTGTTTAAGTTTTTAACATTAATACCTAATACGAGCTGACGTTAGAATTGATACCTGTGTTCAAAAAGTTTTTGAAGTGTGCATACACAGAAATGCTAGTAAATATCTAAAGATAAAAATATCTCCAATTTTGAAAGCTGTTAAAAAAAAATTAAAGCACTGAACCTTAGATAGTCTCTGTTTAATTGGTGAATTTGTCAATTATCTATCCAGCTTCAGTAAGCTCTATTCTTGTTCCTACTTCTGAATTTGTTAAAGTTCTGAAAAAGTTATGAGATGATTTTATGCACTAATTCCTGTGTTTAAGGTTATATTTGGTGATTGACTAAGGAAATATACATTTTGCCTTTCAGTTAAGTAATCCCTTGGGTTCTGTATATTGTCTTTGTTAAATTCTCATGATTTAAAAAAAAGAAACTGTGTTTAAAATGTTTGGGTGATCATTTATAAGTGAAAAAAAAAAATTCTTATCTATTGCTGTTTGAATCAGTCTGATTAAATGGGTGGTTATTATAATGAGAAATCTTTAATCAAATACTTTAAGGCCTCTTAGCATAATTAATAGACTTAATTCTTCTGGTTCTTGGATTTCTAATAAATAAATAAATAATAAAATAATAAAAATTGAGGGGATGAGGGGAATTGCAGAAAAGACATTGGGAAACCTTGCCAGTGGGGAGCCACAACTAGATATAATCCTGCCAGGAAGGTTAGCTCTAAAAAGTACAAGAGTGTGTAAAATCCTACAGGTCATATCACAGCGCCAAACATAGAGACTTTGTTTTCTAGGATTCCAGCAGACCTATTGTATCCATTAAAGCTAAAGTTTAATTGTAAACTATAGGTATAGTTTATTCAGACTACTAAGAGCAAAATGTAATTCTAAACAATTGGCAATCTTAACATACTTAAGAAAATTCTCAAGTAGCTCTTAAAAGCTGTTGTTTTATGTGTGTTACCTGATATGTATGTGCATGTTTATGAATGAGAATTGCTAAGCTAAATCCTTTTTTAAAATAATGTATAGATGCATAATTAGGCTCTTAGAAAGTCATGTCCATTATTGTTTTCTCAGGATCTACAAGATCTGTTCAGCTCAATAGTTTAACATGATTTCACATGCATTTACTGCTAGGGTACAGTTTCAAGACTGGCCATGGGAGCCCAAATCCACATAAGTTAAATGGAAAATATATGAGTATATGTATGCAAGTGTTTAATGATAACTCAGATCTCAGAGAATGTTAAAATGCTCCAACATGCGAAGCAGCTCTTACAGCAGACTCATAGACTGACAATTTTGAGTAGCACAAAGTGGCCTCAGAATCAGCCCAAAAGGCATTCTGGTCTGACAGGAGAGCCAGCAAGACAACAAGCATATCAGGTGTGGAATGCCAGGACACTGCTGCTAAGAGTGTCCCTCCGTGAAGGACCTCAGTGGTCCACACCCCAGTGCAAAGAAGCAGCCATCAAGGACGGTTGTGGTCTTCTCTCAATGGAGGAGAGAACTCCCACTTTGTGTGTGGTCTTGTCTAATGGGGTTGTTGTGGATTCAAGAGGCTTCCACAGCCTAAGCACCATGTGTCTGGAGCCTCAGGTGATCACTGATGTCACACATAAGAGTGCTAATTTGTTAAATCCACTAGAGTCACTGTGTACACTGTCTTCCAATGCAGGAGCTGTATATTCAGTCATAATACATCTTGCTGTATTTTAGTATAAAGATTTATCATCTCAGTTTTGATTATGTTTGAATATTTAACTCTTTTGCTCTAAGAAGTCAACTTGCATTTACCTGTCCTGTGATGGGCTTATATCCTGATGCTGTATGCTAATCCTTGCATTTACTGTGCCTTCTGATTGATCTAGGTTAGCAATTTTATACAGCTCAGAAGTTTCATGTGTTCCATTGAGCTTATTGGGTATGTTCCAAAATTTGAGACTTAAAGAAGTTAATTTAGACAGATACAAATCTAGTCCATAGTCTTAAATTAATGTTCACTCTGACAAAAGTTGAAACCTAACAATTCTTTTACATCTAAGTTCTGATGTTCAAATATTCAAACTGCTAACTGAACTCACAACATGCTAGGCTGGGAAGAGTTATAACTATGTTATGTTTTGCTATTTAGACTTCAACACAGAGAAACTTTTCAAGTGCCAGGATGTACACCAAATACCTGATGATTTCTGCCTTCTATCAGGAACCACAAGATGGACCCCCTACAGCTGCTGTTACCCAACGGCGCCCCCCTCTCAGCAGGAAGTAGCTAAGAGCAGATGACGACGCCCTTTCTCCCTAAAAACAGTTGGGGTTCATTTCTGTTTGGAAATGTAGGAGTCAGATGGGATGATAGGCAGTTAGGATCTCTGGTTCCTGATAAAACTGTTTTGTATACATGTAACATCTTAGCACTATGTAATTCTGGAATGTTAGTATTTTCAACAATACTTGTACATTGTTAAGTATGTCTTCTTGAATCTCACCAGCCAGCTGCTCCCCAATATACCATCATATATGTGTCACCCCAGTATAAGTTCACAATGATAAAAATTAATCAATACCTCTGGGGACAATGGTCTAACGCCTTCCTAAATCTCACCAGTCAATTAGCCACCAGTATAATTAAAGTACATGAGACCCGAGTTCTACCCATGTCGGGGAAAGTTATTCTAAATGGCATTAAGCTGGCAGCTTGCATGTTCAATAAATGCAGCGAGGTTATAGCCTTAAAAACCTTGACGGTTGCTGCAATGGCTCAGGCTCCCTAAGTGATAACCCCCCACATCGTGCTGTGCGGCTCCAGTCTTCAAAGAGGCTCATCTAATATAATGAGGCATGGCTTTTCCTGGGTAAGCATTTAGCCAATGACGGGCATCTTTCTGATACCCCGCCAACCTAAGACAGGGAGCCCTGGATGACTGGCAGGGCTGCCCAGAGACGGGTAAGAGTTGAGGGTCCCTCAGAATGAACCTAAGACAGGCAGTGCTTATCTTGCCTCAAGGAACCTTTTTCTTTTCGCCGCTTTCATTGATATATAGAAAAGAGGGGGAGATGTCAGGAGCCGTGTACTGTAGCCACACTGAAGCCATTTTGAATATAGAACTATGGGCCAGTGGAAAATCCCTGGCTGGCTAGATGCTTGGGAAAGAAGTTATGAAACTAATCACACGCTTAGCTTCAATTGTTTGTAGCAACTGTTTTAGAATGTGATTTATGCTGTACCTGCCGACATCTTGTTACTGATTACCTATGCTATTGTTGATATGCTGGTTACTATGGTTGATATGGTGGCTGCTCAAGAACAATCGGTCTGGAGACCATGGCTTGCGTCCTAGTTTCTCCTTTCCTCCCTGAGCCTTAGTTACTGAAGAATATAAAAACCCTCAGTTGAAATCAATAAATTGACAGCTTGATCAGACATCCTGTCTTGCTGTCCATTCTTCGTGTCTCTTGTCCCCCAATCTCTCCTAGGTGGTTGCAACCCCCGTTGACTGTCCTGCTGGACGGGACACTGAATATTGCCATATATCCTACCTTTCTCCATATATACTCACTTTACCAGAAAAACTAATGTGCTTATCCTTAATCATACATAAAAAGCTGTCACAAGGTTCACAATGATGAAAACAGATATCTCCACAAATCATAATCCCCTCAAAAAAAATTGAGAACCTTGGGCCTGGCAGAGGCCTAGTGGCTAAAGTCCTCGCCTTGAACACAACGGGATCCCCAATAGGTGCTGGTTCTAATCCTGGCAGCACCACTTCCCATCCAGCTCCCTGCTTCTGGCCTGGGAACGCAGCTGAGGATGACCCAATGCTTTGGAATCCTGCACCCACGTGGGAGACCTGGAAGAAGTTCCTGGCTCCTGGCTCCGGATCAGCATAGCATCAGCCATTGCACTCACCTGGGGGAGTAAACCATCAAATGGAAGATCTTCCTCTCTGTCTCTCCTCCTCTCTGTATGTCTCTGACTTCATAATAAAAATAAAATAAATCTTTAAAAAAAAAAAAGTGAGAACCTTAAAATTAAAACCTTAATTGAAAAGAAAGAAACAATCTCCATAAGTCTACTATCTCCCTGTACAGATCTTTCATACTGCCAGTTCAATAATACCAAGCACTAAAGCCGTACGCTATATTAATCCTCTCCCTGCAACGCAGACATCCCCTATGGGCACCAGTTTGAGTACCGGCTGCTCCAGCTCCCTGCTAACGGCCTGGGAAAGCAGTGCAAAATGGCCCAAGTCTTTGGGGCCCTGCCCCCACATGAGAGACCCAGAAGAAGCTCCTGGCTCCCAGATTCAGTCTGACCCAGTTCTGATCATTTTGGTGATTTGGGGAATGAACTAACAGATGGAAGATCTCTCTGTCTAACTCCTCCTACAAATGAAATAAATCTTTAAAAAAAAAACAGTAAGTACTAACATTGAAAATGAAGAACTGAGATTACAGATCAGTACAGGAATTTTACCTGATCCAAGGAGCACCTCCTACAAATGCAGATTAACTAGTACTGCTTTTCCCAAAGGGAGAAAAGATGTCAGAGCTGGAAAGAAACTTAAAGCTAAACAAAACAAGTTTCTAATTTCAGGATATAAGGGGAAAGAGAAAGGGGTGGTCTGGAAATGCCACAAGAAAACAGACTTGAAAATACTTTTTGCCTATCAAGTCAACACTCTAAAATAGCACTATCCAGTGGAACTTTCTGGGAGGACAAAAAAGTTCTCTGTGTTCCCCAAAAGGCTATCTCCTCGTTATTAAGCTAATGAGTATTTAAAATGCAGCTAGCTAGTGTGACTGAGGAATTGAATTTTAATTCTATTTAAGTTTAATTAAATTTAACTTCTACCTGTAGCTAACAGCTACAATAATGGACTGTGCATTTCAAGAACACATATTCTGATTACTAAACACTAGATAAATTTCCTTAACCACCCTTCTACATGTAATACATACAGAAAATGTCTTTCATATGTCTAAATGTCTCATTCTACAATGTAATCTTATATCGAGTCCCAACCAGACCAAATCCCAGTTCCTCAAAACCAACTGGAAGAACAGGAGCGAGGTATACACAGTAAAAATAAAAATTTCTCTTCAGTAAACCACTCTAACACAAAACCCAACACTTTCACCCACAAATCAGCATCTAGATGATGTTAAGCCATTAGGGAAACTTGCACAAGCATCAGTCATGACCAGGGATCGCCTTCATGTGATTTTGTTGATTTCAACCTTAACCCTCACCTCTAAGAAGGTAAAAATAAAGTAGGGAATGGTTAGGTTTGGATTGGGAGTGGAATGTTGGGGAAGAATGCTACCAGACTAGCCTGCTTCCAGGACAAAATAATTTTGCAACCTCCATTTTGATCTGGTATTTAAAAAAAAAAAGTGTATTTACTTAACAGGTAGAGGAAGATAGAGGAAGAGCAGATTAAGGGAAAAAGACCTTTCATCCACCGGATGGATCTTTCCATCCAAATGCCCACAACACACATCAACCAAGGCCGGGCTGCCAAGCTGGAACCAGGAACTCCATCCTGGTCTCCCACATGGGTGACAGGGGCCTAAGCACTCAAACAACCACCTGCTTCTATCCCAGGCACATGAGCAGGGAGCTAGATCAGAAGCAAAGCAGACAGAACTGAAAAGTGACAGGGCAAGCCAGCATCACAAGCAGGGACTTAATCCATTGCACCACAATACTACTTGGTCCTTGATCTGTGACTATCATAAGGATCACAAAAGATTGCTTCACTTCAAATAAATACAACCTCTTTATGACCTAACAAAAACTCCAAATTAAACTAGCTCTCAGTCTCTCAGTACTCTTCTCTAAGTAATTACTATTTTACACATTCTTCTTGGTTTGATTTTTTTTAAGACTTTATTAATTGCAAAGAATACAAAGTCCTCTAATTTTGCAGTCAATAAGAGGTTAATTTGTGAAAAATTAGGTTAATTTTGATACCACTACTGACTATGAAGAGATTTTTGGCAAAGCTTTTCAATATGATTTAAAGTACTGACTTCTCTTTTGGGGAAAGGGCAGCAGGGGATGGTAATGATGGGAGGGGATGATACATAAGGGAAAACTGGTAAATCAGGAGACAAGGTTACCATCACAAGAGCCGTGCATGCTAACTGGAGCTAACTCTAACAAACTGTTGCTTCAACTCAATACAAGGAATGGCCATGCTTTCCACCTGCAGTTTTAAATGTGTATGTTTCTCCTTGCAGCCCACTATGTCAAAGACCCATGTTTTGCATCTTCTGCATATTCTAAATGCAATCATGAAAATAAAGTTGATAACTGACAATATTTAATATAAACCATTTGGCATCTTCAGATACAAAACTCAAAGATGCAGAGAAAAATCATATAACGAAGTTGCTTTTTTTTTCTTTATTTTTGACTATCTTTCCACAGTTAATTAGGGCACAAATTTCAAGGACTACAGGAAAGTGGGTAAGACTATTATTTCCCGGCCCGGTGTCGTGGCCTAGCAGCTAAAGTCCTTGCCTTGTACGAGCCGGGATCCCATATGGACACCAGTTTTAATCCCAGCAGCTCCACTTCCCATCCAGCTCCCTGCTTCTGGCCTGGAAAAGCAATCAAGCACTGCCCAATGCTTTGGGATCCTGCACCTGCATGGGAGACCTGCAGGAAGTTCCTGGCTCCTGGCTCCGGATCAGCACAGCACTAGCCATTGCGCTCACTTGGGGAGTGAACCAGTGGATGGAAGATCTTCTCCTCTGTGTATATCTGATTTTGTAACAAAAACAAATAAATCGGGCCCACCACGGTTGCACAAGTGGTTAAGGTCCTCGCCTTGCACACCCGGGATCCCATATGGGCGCCGGTTCTAATCCCGGCAGCCCCGCTTCCCTTCCAGCTCCCCGCCTGTGGCCTGGGAAGGCGGTCAAGGATGGCCCAAAGCTTTGGGACCCTGCACCCGCGTGGGAGACCCGGAAGAGGCTCCTGGCTTCGGATCGGCATGGTATCGGCCGTTGAGTTCACTTGGGGAGTGAATCATTGGACGAAGGATCTTCCTCTCTGTCTCTCCTCTCTGTATATCTGCCTTTCCAATAAAAAAACTATAATAACAAAAATAAATCTTTAAAAAATAAATAAATAAATAAATCTTTAAAAAAAAAAAAGGTATTATTTCTACATTGTTTTTCTCCTGTATCTGAGGCAAAGGGGGAGATAAAGAAGCCCCACCCAGCCTCCCACCCATCCCAGGTCCCCATAGTGGGGCATGCTCCGAGGGTCTTGCTCAGGTGGTTTTGATAGTTCAACAGTGATGAATTGCTGCCAATCTCACCATTCCCAGCACGATGAGGTTGCTGCAGAATCCACCAACTGACATAGTCCACCTTAGAGTCTCCGTTTGCTCAGTTTTTCACGGCCAACATGTGGCTGGCGTAGTTGACTGATCAGTTCTGTCCTCTGTTGTGATGCCAGGTATCCTCTGCAGGTTCTGATAGACTGCCATCTCCTCCATGTGCAGCTGGTTATGCTCTCCACTGCTCCGTCTGAGCCTCTGGGGAGGCTCGGCTCTGGCGCTTGCACTCCATGGCAGACCATGGATTCTGAGTCTGGCAGTTCAATTGGGGAGATCCCCAAAGACACTTTGTCTGAGGTGATCCAAGACCAGATTCTTGTGTGTGTACTTGCAAGTACAGGGCTCTGGTGCAGTTCATTGCCCCAACCAGCTGGTGGTTGGAATTGCTGATTTGGTTCTGTTTCCAGCCTGAAGTTGCTTCATCTTTAAAGGAATGTTTAAAGTAGTTCTGTTTTTCTTTTTTTAAGGTTTATGTATTTATTTATCTATTTAAAGGGTAAAGTGATAAAACAGATATCTCCTGTCCACTCTTCAAAATGCCGATAGCAGATTGGGCTGGGCCAGGTTGAAACTAGCAACCAGAATTCCATCCAGGTTTCCCACCTGGTAGCAGCGGCCCGAGGAGTTGAGCCATCTTCCACTACCTTCCTAGGCACACTAGTGAGAAACTGGATCAGAGGCAGAGCAGCCACGACTTGAACCTGCACTCTGATACAGGTTGTCAGGTATCCTCACCAGTCACTTAGCCACTGAGCCACAATGCCTGCTCCCCAAAGAAATGTTATGACTAAGGGATACTCAGCAACAGCACTGGCATAAGCATTTTGCTGATTAATGATTCATGCTGTGTTCATCTAACATAAAAGCCCAGGTTAAGCTGAAGTGTGGCAACATGTTCCAACTGGGTGTCTAAAACGCACAAAGGAGTACGAGAGTTGCACATTGCTAGGAGCCAAGCATACCTGCCAAATCACCCATGCGGTCACAGAGAAGGAGATGAAGCTCTACTTCAACTCAAAGCTCAGGGTCAGAGAAAAAATTACACACTGACTCCATTTCAGCTGAACTAGTTGAGCAGGTTATAATGACCAAAAAATAAAGAACAAAATGAATTACGTTTTCAATAAATTTTCATTTCAGGAATGGAATCTATTTTGAGAGATTACTTCTTCACCAATCTCTACTTTTTCTTAAAGCACACTTATTACCAACCAAATCTAGTTTGTAGGGGAAAAATGCTTCAACAGAATTAATGACAAAAGCAAAACACCATTACAATCTATCTCCCTAAAGAAAATATGCCCATGTAATATTTGTTTTATGGCACAATTTGCTATAACAAAAGAGCTTTAAAATGATTTTATTTATTTGAAAGTACAGACAGAGAAAGAGATCTTCCATCCACTGGCTCACTCCTCAAATGCCACAACAGTTAGATCTGAGTCGGGCGGAAGCCAGCATCTCTATCTGGGTCTAGCACATGAGCAGCAGGGGCCGTCATCTATTTCCCAGGCTCATGACCAGGAAGCTGTCAGCAGACACACAGCAGCCAACACTAGAATCAGCACTGACGTGGGGCGCCAGTGACACAAGCAACAGCAGCACCCAAAGAACTAATTTTTTTAATAACCAAAACAGTAAACAAAAGTTTACCTATGAAAATCCCAATTTTTAGCATTTTTAGGGTTGGACATTTGGTGCAACAGTAAAAAAAAAAAAAAAAAAACACTTGGGACTTGGGACACTGATTCCTCCTATCAGAGTACTTAGGTTTGAAACCTAGCCCTACTTCCAACTCCTGGAATGCAGCAGCTGGACCACTCAAGTACCTAGTTCCGTGTTACACACACTAAGGAGACCTGGAATGAACCTCCGGCCCCAGGCTGCAGCCTGGCCCAGTCCCAGCTGCTGCAGGCCCTTGCCGAGTGGACCCATGGGTACAAGATCTGTATCTATCTGTTGGTCTCTCTCTGCCTTTCAAATACAATGAAAGTTTTTTGAAAATCCAAGCATTGTTATTCCCTGACTACAAAACTGAACATTTATTTCTACTATCCACTAAACTTATTTAAGAAATAGTACTTCCTCAGGTTTTCAGAATATTTCATTGCAACAGATGGTTTCCAATTGTGAAAGAAAAAATATCAATAATACCAATTGAATTTTTACCCTTGATTAGTAGCAGGGGAAAAAATGCTTCCATCTTCCATCCTCATTATTCTCTCCATGATGTACAGTACATTTTTATTTTCTTATTCTTGTGTTTTTCTGTAGTATTCTGAGTCTGCTCTTTAGACAACTTTTGAAACTTTGTGAAGAATCGAATCACTCAGTGCATTTCAAATATCTAAATCATTTTAAATACAGCTTCAACTAACATCACCCTTGTCTGTGTAGCTTAGAAGTGTTTTCATGAAGTACATATTTCAGCTAAAGAAATACACCACCTCATTTCAGATGACAATCCATTTTTTCCTGGTTACTGAGCGCCTAAATGATCTTGGAAAATGCTCATATTTCACTAAAAGTTTTAAGTCATATCTTGGGGATAAAATAGTTGTAATTCTAAAAACACTACATATGCTGTTGAACAACTTCCCACTTCTTATAAATAGCTCGACCCTTTCAACAGTTTCCCAGGCACCAGTTTTCCAGTGAAGTGGTCTGTCCACCAGATAACTTAATTCCCTGTGGGCAACAGCACTGCAAACAGAGAGAACTGGCAAGTAGGTATCCTCAGCAGCAGCACACTGGTAGAGTGCTCTTGTCATTCTCCTTTCCAATTGCATCTCCACAAAGAAAAAGACCTCAGAGCTCTGGGCTCTGTGCCGCGCTGAATGGGCGCAGGTCCTGCAGCCGGAGTCACTGCTAAAGTGACCCTAAAGGAACTGCCTTCCGTCTGCTGGGCTCACAGCATTCTGCTGAGGCTCCTCCACAAAGGGCTGGGGGTGGGCCCTGGCTAGCTAACTTAAAACGCTGTGACTTCCAAACAGTATGAGGTGTTGTACAAAGTGTTTTTGAAGACTATACCTTCATGTTCATGAAGACAAAAGATGTCTCCCTGAGTGGCTTTCACATCAATCCCCTCCTCTCCATTCTCCCCCACCCTCACCTCAGATCATCCTGACAGGGCTCTTGGATCTCTAGATGTGGCACCATAAACACAGATAGCCCACGTCCACACCGCTGCGCACAGCCATCCTCACAGGCTTACACACTCTCAAGATCAACCAGCCATCTCCATTACCATTGCAGAAAATCACGACAATCCCTGCTCCAAGGTCTGCACTAGTATGCCAGTGCAAGCAGGATAAAAGTTCAAAGTCCTGAACAGGCTCAGGGAGCCAAGTTATCACCACCCCCTTTTCCCTCCCAGCCTCCCCTTCAGCTGATCTCCATTCGCAATCCACCAAGAGAGCCAGTGAACTTCCTCTCCTACCAATGGGGAAGGGTTACTTCCATATCCTAGTCTCCAACCCTGCTAGTCCCTGCGCCTGACAGCAGCACTCCTCACGCCCACTGCCCTCCTTCGCCCCTTCCTGCCAGCGGGGTTCTGCTCCCTCTCCCTGTCCAGGTGCACAATCCCTGACAACCACGAACTGTACATCCCAGAGGATGAAGCCAGGATGCTCTCACCCAACATTATAGCAAATATTTGTTAATCAAACCACTCAAATATTTGTTGGTTATATTCTAGGCTTACTTAATAAACATAATATGAATATGGGTCACGTGACATGTTTAAAATCAGTTATGGTGCGGTGGACACTAGGCATCAATTTCATTTACTTCTGGCACAAAACAAACTACCAGTACCCTAACAAGGTTAAAAACACTTTGCACTAGAAAATTAGTAGTTTCCTACTCACTACTCCTCTTGGGCAATTTTCAACTTACAAAACTGCCAAACTGAACATACAAGTTCTGGCTGACGTTGGTCAAGTATAACATCAGTGTAACTCTTCCTGCCTGCTACTACCAAACTCTGTTTTAGAACCACACTGGCTGAAGTTGGAAAGTCAGTCCATCCTCTCTGGGTTCTAACCTTTTTTTTCCTAACTTTCGATGAAGACTTTCAACAAGGATTCCTGATAAAGGTCCTGAGAACACAGATGTGCCGCCAGGAAACAGACCTCCGACCCATCCCCATGAGCTGTCCCTGGCAGCTACTTTGAGGCCCACGTCTCACAGAGTATATATAATCTATGGCCTGTGACACCAGATGGCTCCCCGGCACCAGACCGACGTCACAAATATGATGGCACTAAGTATACTCAAGACCCACCAGCCCCACCCTACACTGAGGAAGGTGCCAGTTAATTCACCTTGAAGCCTCAGTTTCCCTATCGAGTAACAAAGGGATAAAGATTCCTACCTCACAAGGTTCTTGTGGGAATTACTATCCAGGAAAACATTTGGCAGACAACCCTATCATTTTCAAGTCAAAATAAAGGGAAAGACTACAAACCTAAAACATTTCCACACATTCAGAACTTCTGACATGCTTTTGGTATTTTTGAGTAATATCCTCCCCCTAGGTAGAAAGATGAGAAAAGGAAAAGCCACTTCTTGCTTACAACTTTGGCATCTGACTAAACTGAAAGACATGTGCTCTCAGAGCCACTTTCTAATCTCCTCTGCAGACCTAAATCACCTTAACCACTTCCAGGGTATGAGTGATAAAACACTTTAGTACTTCTTTGCAGGATATCCTCATCATCATTTCTTTACTGCCTCCTCTATACAGTTTCAAAAGTAATGAATCTTTAAAAATAAAAAAATGCAACAGTAGACCTTGAATGCCTCCGGTTTCCCTACCAGGGAAGTATAATCATGTGGTACCATAGACACCTGTTAGGTGCTGCAGAATTCCATCTGGACCTGAGCACCATTGTGATTTTTCCACCTCCTATTTTTTCACCCTTACACAAGTAAGGGTAACCAAGTAACCTACAGGGTGAGCTGTAATCACCTGGTTATCTTTTGGCTCGAGAGGAGGGGGAGAATTTGGCAATTTGGCAGTCAATTAAGGCAACTGGTTTTCACATTTCCCCCAGCCAGGCTGACTTGGGGTTTCGTTGAGATTTTCTGACAAGCAATAATCCTTACAGCTCTCCTCAAATGCGTTTTCAAAGAACGTTAGGAACGTGCATGGTCTTAGAGGTTTACCTCAGCCCAGGGTTCTGGACCCGATTTTTACAAATGGGCTTCCTGTGAACAGCTTCCTCACAGCACATGGGGCCCTGGGATATAATTTAGGAAGTGATGATGCAAGTCTCCGAGGGACAGGGAGGGGGGGAAAGGTGAAAAAGTCAGAGGAAATACCCTCCAGGTGCCTGGGCACCCACTGGCACAAGGGGACACAGAAGGTGGCCGCCTCCTCGCCAAAGGAAAGGGGGCACCCCAAGCCCCACCGGGAGGTGCCAACGCCGCCCCCTCAGCCCCTTCCCGGCTGCCCTGCCCCCCCTCAGCCGTGGCCCGAGCGGCCCCTATCCGCCCCCAAACCCCAAGCTAACCGGTCCCAGAGGGTGGGAGGCCACCCGGGGGACGGGGCCTCCCCTGCCCACCGCAGCTCCCCGCACCCGGCAGTCCTTCCCGGGACGCTGCCCCTGCCCCCTCCCAGTAGGCCCGGCCTGGGCCCAGCTCCCAAGGGTTGCGGCCTCCGAGGGCCTCCGCTGCCCGCCCCGGCAGCCCGGCGCCCGCGGCCGCCCCCGACCCCCCGCCCCCACCCGGCCGGCACTCACCCCCAGAAGCCGCAGGGACAGCGCGGCGGCAGGCTGGGCGCTTTGCTGCGTTCGCTCCCGGCGTCTCCCATGGTGCCCGGCGGCGGCGGAGCTCGGCGGCGGCGGCGGTGGCGGCGGCTGGGCCTGGGCCCCGCTCGGAGGAGGCGGCGGCGGCGGCGGCGGCGGCGGGGGGCTCGGGGCAGGGGGAGGGGGAGGGAGCGGGCGCGCGGGCGGGCGCGAGTCCGGGGCTCCGAGCCGGGATTCCAGGCCGGTCAGCTGGAGGCGGGCCGCACCACTCGGCCTGCGGAGACGGGGGGGGTGGGAATAGGGAGCGTGGAGGAGGAGGGGCGTGCGGGTGAAGCGAGGCCCGCAGGGGAGGAGGGAGACCCGGTGCCCCTGGGCAGCTCCCACCGCCGCTCCCCAGCCAGAGCGATGTCCCGTGCGGCGGCGCGGGCGAAGGACCAGAGGCCCCCGCCGGCTCTGGAGTCGCTGCGGCCGCGGTGAAAGCCCCGGGGCCCGCTGACTGCGAGGACACGCTCCCCCTCCCCCGGACGTGGCGCTGACCGGACAATGGCCGCTCCGCCCCCTCCCCTCTGCGTGCGCCCCTCCCGAGGAGTCACAATGGTCTCGCCCGGGGGAGCCGCCGCCAAAGCCCAGCAGCTGATCAGCTGGGATCCGGGCGTGCCACTTTGTTCGGAGCCTCCGAAGGCAGAGCGCGGGGCCGAGGGCCAGGCCGTCAGCGGCGGGTTAGCACGCGGCGGCCGGCCCTGGAGCCTTTCGTATTCTTAGAACTCTGAAAAACCTGTCGCAAACTTACCTTCCCCGTTTAAGAGAAAGGGAACAGATTTCTGAGTACCCTGGGCCGCAGTGCCTTCCCCCACCCTGTAAGCGAATGGTACGCCCCAAGCGGGAGCGGGGGGAGGAGCGCACTAGTTGTTTAGGGTGAGTTGGGCCCGTCCCAGAGCGACGGCGCATGCGCCCTGAGACTGCCAAGCCGGGTGTGGGGTGGGGCTTACGGGGAGCGCTTCCAAACCCGGAAGTGGCCTGCAGCTGGGGGGCTTTGGCTTCCAGCGAAGTCTGCAAAGCCACCTCGGATGATACCTGGGAGCTTGTCTTTCCCCGAGTAGCACGCCCCTCGCGACTCTGCCTTTCCTCCTGGTGCCACCCCACCCACCCACCGCACCCAACCATCTTGCCAATTCCTGGCAGAACGCTGCTCGCCTCATGGCCGGCAGCGAACTTAGGGAAATGGATCCCAGCAGGGGTAGGGCTGGGGAGGGGACGGCTGGTTAAAATCTTCCCTCTCCGTACCCCTTACCTAGGGGCACAGCCCACTCCCTGCGCCCGGGCTGGGAGAGCCTCTGTACTTGATCCTAGCCGAAAGGCCGAGAAGCCATGGGAGTGCCTCCAACACAGCAGAGACTTGGGGTTTTGAAGTGGGAAGACCTTAGCTATGGTCGTGTCGATGATGGAAAGTGATGTGAAGAGGTTTGAGGCGCAAGGAATCCTTATCGTTGACAACACGGAGGAAATTTCCACCAGCCCCCTTAGGAGGGGTGACCAGTCATCCCCTGAGGCCTCCAGGGGCGACCTGCTAGTTCCCTGCCTAGGAGTAGTCACCATGCACCCTCCCCACTCGCCAGGAATGTGGGCCTTATGTCCCTTCATTTTATTACCAGATGTGGTGGTTTCATCTCTTCCTACAAAGATCGCAATGCATTATTCCTTGGGTATTCAGATTTCATACTGCTGAAGAGCAAGGCTCGCGTATAACGTAGTGTCTTGTATGAACAAGCTGTTAGTAGTGGAGATGACCGCAAAAATGAAGCCACTGAAAGCCAAAATAGTGCTGATTTAAACATCAGATTGTTTCAATGTTTGTGAATAAACCTTTCAAGTCCTGAGTAGATGAGGCTGTACAGCGCACCTCACTCATTGCATTCCTACTACCCTTAAATCTTACCTGGAAGCAGATAAAAACTGCTGTATACGTGAGAAGTTTACTCTCTGTATGTT
Source organism: Ochotona curzoniae (assembly GCF_017591425.1). Lineage (NCBI taxonomy): Eukaryota > Metazoa > Chordata > Mammalia > Lagomorpha > Ochotonidae > Ochotona > Ochotona curzoniae. Next base: position 3,752,841 of record NW_024466004.1, on the reverse strand, counting down.
TAAGATTTGGGCCCGACGCAGTGGCCCAGTGGCTAAAGTCCTTGCCTAGCACGCCCGGGATCCCATTTGGTTGCCGGTTCTGGTCCCAGCAGCTCCACTTCCCATCCAGCTCCCTGCTTGTGGCCTGGGAAAGCAGTCAAGGACAGCCCAAAGCCTTGGGACCCTGCACCCCTGTGGGAGACCTGGAAGAAGTTCCTGGCTCCTGGCTTCAGATCAGCACAGCACCGGCTGTTGCAGTACTTGGGTAGTGAATCATCAGACGGAAGATCTTTCTCACTATCTCTCCTCCTCTCTGTTTATCTAACTTTCCAATAAAAATAAATAAATCTTAAAAAAAAAATTAAGTGGGGCTCTTTTACCATTGCAATCTTAGTGAATTTATTTTACTTATGGAAAAAAAACCCTAAAACAAGAAGAATGTACAGAAACTGGTGTATTATTTTACAAGCTGCTTGTCTGCCAGCTATTCCATGAATACTTACTGAATAGTTAGTAAAATTAAAAATTCATTAAAATATACATTTGTAATCTTTCCATAAATCTGATCTGCCTTTCCAATAAAAATAAATTTTTTGAAAAGATTTATTTATTTTTATTGCAAAATCAGATATACAGAGAAGAGGAGAGACAGAAAGGAAGATCTTTTGTCTGATGACTCACTCCACAGTGACAACAATAGCTAGTACTGCATCGATCCGAAGCCAGGAGCCAGGAACTTCCTCCAGGTCTCCCACATTGGTGCAGGGTCCCAAAGCTTTGGGCCGTCCTCGACTGCTTTCCCAGGCCACAAGCAGGGAGCTGTATGGGAAGTGGAGCTGCTGGGATTAGAACCAGCGCCCATATGGGATCCTGGCATGTTCAAAGCAAGGACTTTAGTTACTATCCATGGCGCCGGGGCCAAAATAAATTTTTTAAAAACAGATGGAATAAAATAAAGGGCCCAGCATGATATGACTGAATCCTCAATTTCCAAGTACCAGAATCCCAATTCAGCACCAATTCACATCCCACATCATAGCTGCTCCATTTCTGTTTCAGCTCCCTGTCTGTGGCCTGGAAAAACAGTAGAGGACGGCCCAAAGCCTTGGGCCCATGTGGGAGACATGAAGAGGCTCCTGGCTTCTAATCAGCTTTGGCCATTGCAGGTGTTTAGGCAGTGAACCAGTGGATGGAAGATCTTTCTCTCTTAATCTTTGTAAATCTGATCTGTCTTTCCAATAAAAATAAATCTTTTTAGAGATGTTTATATACCTTTGAGTATATATTTGTATATATGCATACACACATGCATGTGTTTATCAGCACCAAGGACACCAAGTGCAACAAGATCTCTGAAGGACTGAAACAAGGACTAAATACCAACAAGAAAACAAGTAGCTGTTCCTGCAGTGTTTTTTTCTCTGTGTCGCTGTCCTTTCATCTTTGTATTTCTCTATAAAACTACATCATCCTTTTCTACAGAATTGGTTTTGCTGCTTCTCTAGGAACTTGGTTCAAGCTTACTTAGCCTTACATCACACCAGAGATCAACTAGTATCATGAATCCCAGTTATCCCTGATGATCTGATTGCCAGGTTGTCTACTCTTGGTTCATCTTCCTCTGATCAATAGAGTATTCTGGAGTCAAGTCTTTCTTTTTTTTTTCAGTTTAGAGAGTTAAAGGAAGAGGGATGAAGATCCTCTTTCTGCTGGTTCACTCTCCAGATGGCTGTCCAGAACTGGACTAGTCCAAAGCTGGAAGGCAGAAGCTTCGCCTACATGAATACACGGCCCAAGACCTTGGACCGTCTTCTGTTGCTTTCTCAGGCCATTAGCAGGGAGCTGGATGGGAAGTAAAGCAGCTGGAACTAGAACTTATCCCATATGAGATGCTTGTGCCCTCAAGTCTTTGTATTCTAATGCAAACATGGCTGCCCGAGGCCCTTGCTTGTTAGCAAAGATTCCAAAAAGTATCCATCAATGACCAAAATTTAAAAACATAAAGAGCAAAATGGACATTTTCCAAAACACTAACTCAACTATTTCAGATGTGAATTTTTTTAAACTTTACTTCTATTTACATTAATTCAGTGTGCTTAACAATCATTACACACATCTGATGAGGGCTCCCATTACGACGAAGATGGACTATTGTGAAGGCAGATGTAATTTCAAAGAGGCCTTCCATGACCCCATAGCCTCAATCAACATTATTGTTGCTATATTATTATCTTAAATGGCACCCTCCTCCTTGGTAACACCTATCCCAGCCTATAATTGAATATATATTTGTGCATAGCTTCTCCGAAGATCATGTCAATTTTGGTCACCATAATAAACTCAATGTCCAGGGCACATTTAGTAGACATTCAATAAATATTTATTGAATGGATAAAAGGGCACAATCGCTTGTTAATCAATGTGAGGCTGACATTTGCATTGGCATCCTGATCAGATTACCTTAGCGGCACATGGTGATCACCATTCCATCTTCCCTAAAACACACTGAAATTCAGTGTTGGATTTTTTGCCACTGTAATTGTCTAAAATGAGATCCAGATTCACTTGCGTCCAATAATGATGCTTCCAGCCAGCTAGACTCTTCCCTGTTAGTTCCCAAGGTCTGTGTCTGAAAAGCCCTTGATCCAGTCTTCTAACATGACCACTTAGTTATCTGAAAGCTCAGAGAGGACATAAAATTTTCAGGGCATCATCAAGTTAGGGGAACAAAGTGTAGGGGTAATTGGCAGAAATGCTTTTGTCATAATTATCTTCACTATTTGCTAGTGTGGATTACGCACCAGATGAACCTGGAGTGTGACTCTCGGGAGTAGTTTGCAATCACCATTGACCCAAAATGAGCCGTCTATATGCTCAGTAGGGTCTAGTAAAGGATAATATTAATTCTTCAGCAGCTAAAGCTTTTGCAGTAGCAACGGAGATTGTATGGGAAAGGCTAAAGGGCAGGGCCTCATAAGGGCTGTTTGCTTCGTAACAGTGCAAAACTCCCTACTTATCACTGGAAGAAGTCACAACCAAGGGTGGGGAACATTTGTTCCTGCCAAGCGCCATTTAGATATTTATAACATCAATTCACAGGCCATACAAAATGATCAATATAGATTTATATAGATAGATTTATTCAATTTTTAAATTCCATCCGTGGTTGACTTGGCAGGCCAGATCAAATAATTTCATGACACTAATACGGCTACTACAAGGTATTTCCCAGCTCCAAGGCAACCGAAAAACTAAGTTGATGGAGATCTGAGAGGAACAGATAATCTACTCTAACTCCCTTCTCAAAGACTCTGGTCAGCTGGGCATGATAGCCTGGTGGCTAAATCCTTGTCTGGCATCACCAGAGTCCTATATAGGCACCAGTTCATGTCCACACTGCTCCATTTCCCATTTAGCTCCCTGCTTGTGGCCTGGGAGAACAATCAAGGATGGCCCAAAGCCTTGGAGCCCTGCACCCACGTGAGAAACCCCAAGGATACTCTTGCCTTCAGATAGGCTCAGTTCTAGCCATTGTAGTCACATGGGAAGTGAAAAAGCACTCAGAAGACCTTTCTTTCTCTCTCCTTTTCTCTGTAGCTCTGTCTTTCCAATAAAAATAAGTAAATCTGGGCCCAGTGCAGTACTCTCGTGGTGTAAAGTCCTAGCCTTGAACATGCCAGGATCCCATGTGGGTGCTGGTTCTAATCCCAACGGCCCCGCTTACCATCCAGCTCCCTGCTTGTGGCCTGGGAAAGCAGTCAAGGACAGCCCAAAGCCTTGGAACCCTGCACCAATGTGGGAGACCTGGAAGAGGATACTGGCTCCTGGCTTTGGATTGGCTCAGCTTTGGCCAATGAGGCCACTTGGGGAGTGAACCATAGGAGAGAAGATCCTCTCTGTCTCTCCTGCTCTCTGTATATCTGACTTTGTAATATAAATAAACACTTTTATTGTGTTCTTAGCAAAGTGGCTCACTAATGGCTAAATCCTCACCTTGCACGTGCCGGGAGCACAAATGAACGCTGGTTCATAACTTTGGCCGCTCCACTTCCAGCTACTTTCCTACTTGTAACCTGGGAAAGCAGTTGAGGACGGCCCAATGCCTTGGGACCCTACACATATATGGGAGACCTGGAAGAGACTCCAGGCTCCTGGCTTCAAATTGGCTCAGCTACGATCATTGCAGCCACTTGGGGTGTGAATCAATGGATGAAAGATCTTCCTCTCTGTCTTGCCTCCTCTTTGTATATCTGACTTTCCAATGAAAAATAAAATAACATAAATCTTAAAAGAAAAAAATAGGAGTTGGGAGATAGTGATGAGCTGAGCTATACATGACCATGAAACCCACTCTCAGGTACTGGGGCTGGGAACAGGCTGGGCAGGTCCAGGTGTAGCACCCCCACGTGCATCCTAAAACAGGATGTAGGGCAGACAGGGCAACAACATCCACCAGTTCACACAAAGGCCAGGACTGAGAAAGCAGGCTATGCTGGGTAATGGCCTAGTACCTGCTAGCATGCATGACATCTAGGTCTGGGAGTGGGACTGGTAAGGGAGCTTGGCAAACTCCCTTGGTGGGCCAGAGTTACCACTGGTGAGCATGTGGTTCAGGCCTGGGTGTTGGGCAAGCCAGGAAAGGTAGCTCTGCCCATTGGCAAGTGTGGGTTGGTTTTTGGAAGGGAGTAGACCGGGAAGGACCAAGCAAATCTTAGCTCACTGGCGAGTGTAGAAGCCAGGCTGGAATGTAGGCCATGCCAACCTAGGCTATCACACCTACTGGTTTTCATTAGCCAGGGATGGGAACAGACTGAGCAGGGCCTGGTTGCAGCACCCACCAGCTAGAGTTGGGACTTGTGACAGGCCGGATCTGGCCAGGCTACAGCATCCAAAGGCAAAGGCCAAGACAGATGAGGGGCTATGTTAAGTTCGATCTGAGCTACCACTGGCATGCACAAGATCTGTGGATGGGAACAGGTCTGGTTGGGGAAGCTAAGGGGATGCCCTGGCTTGGTTGTTGTTTCTACTGATGAGCACAGGGCTCCCACACTGGGAGCTGTGATCTGGTCTGGACATGACTGCAGTATCCATTGGCATGGGTGTGGACTGGCTCTGGGGTACGCCAGACTGGGCTAAACTCCAACACCCACTGGTGCTGGTGAGAACCACAATGAGTGTAAGACGGGCTAGGCTAGGTCTCTACTCCTGCTGAGCCACATGTGAGCTATGTCTGGGTGTGGACAAGGTTTGGCTGGGCTGTAGCACCCAACAGTAAAAACCAGAACAGGTGAGGACCGGCCAGGAAAGGCCATTGTTCCTGCTAGGACAGGAGGTGGATTAAGTTGGGCTGGGTCATGGCCCCATCATGTGCATACGATCCTGGTATTGGGTGAGATCCTGATGGAGGAGCTTGGGGAACTCCTCTGTTGGGACACAGTCCCTGCAGGTGAGCACAAGAATCAAGGCATGGGGCCCAGAGCAATAGCATAGTGGTTAAAGTCCTTGCCTTGCACGCCAGGATCCCATATGGGTGCCGGTTCTAATCCGAACAGCCCCACTTTCCATCTAGCTCCCTGCTTGTGGCCTGGGAAAACAGTCAAGGATGGCCCAAAGCCTTGGGACCCTGCACTCATGTGAGAGACCCGGAAGAGCTCCTGGATCCTGGCTTTGGACTGACTCAGCTCCAGCCATTGAGGCCGCTTAGGAAGTGAATCATTGGACAGAAGATCTTCCTCTCTGTCTCTCCTCCTTTCTGTATATTTGCCTTTCCAACTAAAAAAAAATATGAATCTTTAAAAAAAAAAAAAAAGAACCAAGGCATGGAATCTCTTTGGTACATATTGATGGCCCCATGGAGATCTTGAAAAATGTTATTTCTTTTACCCACAGGCACCTTCAAGAACTTTGAGATGTAAAAATAAAATGAAACTTTTACCTATAACCAACAGTAACAATCAATGTTTTAATAACATATATAACTCCCATGACTTACTTTTGATGCTAATGATTTTACAGATCAAACATTTTAGTCCATCAATGTCCTTAAATATATTAATAAAAAAGGGAGGGTGTGGGAGAACCAAGGCATGGAACAGCCCAGACCAAGCCAGGCTATGGTACCCACTGGTGTACATTTGGCTCAGGTCTGGGGTGAACCAGGCTGGACCAGTTCATATCACCCACTGGCAGATCTGAGAACCAGTATAGAGTGCGGGACAAGCTGGGTCAGGCCATAATACCAGCCAGTTCACATGAGGGCTGGGACTGAGAGCCAGCTGGGCTGGGCTAGGTTGTAGCCCCCAATAGCATGAGCTGGCACTGGGGGTGGGCTAGGCAAGGCCAGGCTATAACACCCACTGGCAAATGTTTAGGTGAGGTAGACCATGCCAGACTGGGCCGCAGCACCCAACCAGCACACATGAGACCCAGGAGGGAGGGGTGCGAACTCAGTTGGGGACTGTGGGGGTGGGGTCCCTTGCTGGACCACCACTCCAATGGTGTGTGTAAGAACCGGGATCAGGGGCAGACCAGGCCAGGTAGGGCTGTAATACCTGTTGGCCTACATAGGAGCTGGGTTGGGGGAAAGCCAGGCTGGGCTGACTGTATCCACTGGTACATGCATAAGCCAGAGTGGGCGTGGGTTGGTTGGGCTTTGCCACAGCCTCAGCTGGAAAGTGCTGACACTGGGGGCAAATTCTCTCAAGTTAAATTGCAGAACCACCTGGAGAGTGCAAGATCCGGGAGCGGGAGTGAGCCAATATAGGAAATTGGGCATCATTCTCACTGGTGAGAATGAGAATCATGGCAGGCATGGCTACACAGAGTGGCACCCACTGACATGAGTGTGGGCTGGATAGAGGGGCTGGTTGGGTTGCACTAGGCTTTAATGCTCATTTGGCATCCGCTGGCATGAGTGTGGACTGGATAGAGGGGCTGGCTGGGTTGAACTAGGCTTTAATGCTTATTGACATGTATGTATGAGAGCTGAATGGGTTATGGGACAGACTAGACCAGTCTGTTGTACATGCTGGGAAACACAGGATCCAGAGCAGGGAGTGGGCCTGGAGGGGATTATTGGGGATTGTTCCGACTAGGCTGCAGCTCCCACTGGTTTGCGTGAGGGCTAAGTGTGTGGTAGGCAGGATCGGGCTGGGCTACGGCACCCATTGGTTTGCCTAGGAGACAGGGCTGGAGGCAGAACTGACCTAGCAGTTGCAACCATCAGAGTGTGTGTAGGCTGATGTGGGTAACGGACTGAGCCAGACCCTGTATTGATGAGCTCACACAGGAATCAGGTCTGGGATCACCTCAGATGAGGTTTCTTTGAGAATCCCCCCAACTGAACCGCTGGACTCATTTGAGCAGGACTCTCGGAGCATGCCCCATAACAAGGACCCTGGGATGGCATCGGGTGGCTGTCCCCGATTCCAGGGTTGGGAGGCTGGGTGTGGCTTCCCCTTTTATTTCCTCACTTCCCCCAGATATAGGAAGATAAAAAGAGAATGTGGAAACAATGATTTCCCTCACTTTCTTCTAACCCTTGATCCTTCCCACCTTAATCATCATAAAAAACAAAATTTTGGAAATATATATTTATCAATCATCTGAAGGAGGAAGAAAGGGCCCTGGCCTGCCAAGAAAGAAAAATGTGGTAGCTCTCACCAGCCCAGTCCCAACATATCCTGCTGCCTGCGTCAGGACAGTGTTGGAATTCCAGAAAACTTGCTGTCTTGTCAGCTGTGTAGGTTTAGGAATGTGCAGTACAGCTGGCAGGCAGGGGCAGAGCTGAGACCCTCGTGGAAAGGAATCGGGTGAGATGAAACCTGATTTCAATCGCTTTCTGAAAGAGCACCAATTCTGACATTTGCCCTCCTATCACATTTGGTTTGATTTTCCAAAACTGGCGGGGGCGGGTTTATATTTTTCCCTAGCTCCTGAATCGGTCTTTCTCTCTAGGGCTCCTTGCGGCTCTTAGGTTTTCCCATGTGCGGTTGATTCTTTTAGTCACTCACGGTCCAATTGATATGGATAAACTCTCAGAGCCAAGGGAAGAGAAGGGCAACCGAGCATGTCGTCTCCAGCCCTTCTCAGGAAACTAAAAATAAATTAAATGCGATGAGGAGCAGTGTGGGAAAAGGGAGGAAAGCCGAGGAGAACATGCTGCCATTTCACGTCCCGTGTTCTTCACGTCCGTGAAGCAACTGCTGATCTCCCTGCTGTTCACACCCATCTTGGTGTGAAATCCAATTTCACCGACTTTTAAATTCCTCTTCCAGAATGGAAAGCATTGGTTTTCCCAGAAATGCTTATGTTTTGTTGGGAAAAAAAAAAAAAATTGAAGTCATGGGAAAAAATTCTACTTTCACCCCCCTCAAAGATGTCCTTTGCTGGCAGTCCGATGTGTGGCCTTCGGGGATTTTGTTTGTATTGTGATTTTAGCAGTGAAGGTCAGGCAACACAGCATGTTCTCACCGACTTGGTTTTCACTTCGAGACGCATCATGAATAACTTGCCTATCATTGGATGCTGCTTTGTGATACATTCTCATTACTGAATGTACCCGGCAGAATTCTCAGGGCCAGAACCAAGGGGAAGCAGCTACGTTTGACATGCAGGACAGGAAGCTGACCTTTCACAAGGGCAGAGGCTGAGCCATCGGCAAGTCTGCAAGACCTGCAAGTCTGAGAGCCAGAGCACCTGTGGCATCAATTTCAGGCTTTCAGGGGCAGGGGAAGACTGGTGTCGCAGCTCAGATAGAAAGTTCCCTTTTATTTTGTGCGGGCCTTTAAGGAATTGCACAAGGGCTTCCCACCTTGGCATGCACAGTCTGCTTTACCGGGGTTACTCATTTGTCTTAGCCTAGTCAGACTGCTCTAACAGCATACCAGAAACTGGAATTTATTCCTTAGAGTTTGGGAGATTGGGAAAGTCCAAAATCAATCCATACAAAGACTTGATTTAGATGAGGATCATCTTCAGTGGTACCCTCCTGTGGCGCCCTGAAATGGTGGAGGGAAATGAGCTCCCTCAGTCCTCAGGGTTCATTCCTTCATTCATTCTTGTTCATGTATTTATTCCACTAGTGCTAACTGAACACCCATTACGTGTTAAGAACTGTTTTAGACGTGAAGGACACAGTTGTGAATGGACATAGGATTTTCCCTACTATGTAGTGCTTATCCTCCAGAAGAGCGAGCAGCAGTTGCTTTGTTATTGTTGTTTAACAATGCATTTATTTTTATTGGAAAGGCAGATTCACAGAGGGAAGGGGAGACCAAGAGGGAGAGAGCTTCCATCTGTTGGCTCACTTCCTAAATGGTTGTGACGGGTAGAGCCGAACTGATCCAAAGCCAGGAACGAGGAGCTTCTTCCAGGTCTCCCACACATTCTCTACTGCTTTCCCAGGCCGCAAGCAGGGAGCTGGATCAGAAGCAGAACAACCAGGAGGACATGAACTAGCTCCCATCTGGGACGCTGGTGTTTGCAAACTGTGGGTTGGTCAGTTGAGCCATGTTGCCACCCCCTCATCTTTTTCACTTTTTAAAATTTAAGCTTATTTGAGTAAGAAAGAAAGCTCCAATCCCCTGGTTCACTCCCTTAAATGCCCACAGTTACTGAGGCTGGGTCAGGCCAGAAGCCAGAAGCAGGAGCTCAATCAAGGTTTCCCCCCTGGGAGGCAGGAACTCAGCTAGTTTGAGCCATCACTATTGTCTAAAAAGCAGGAGTCAGGAGCCTGATTGCCACCGAGTCTGGAAATTTACATTCTGGGATGCAGACCTTCTGACTGGCCAAATAAATGCCTGTTTTCAGTTTAAGAATTACTTATATTGTTAGTAGGAATATTAACCCTCTGTCATACACACTACAAAGTATTGCTCTGTCATTTGTCTCCAAATATTTCCCAGGCCTTTTGATTTTCAAGAATTTAAGATGCAAGGAAGATGTGTGTTTAACCTTGGTTTGCTTTTGAGCTGCTAACACAGGTATATTTTTCTTAAGACCTCCAGTTGTTTATGGTCTGAAAAGGAAACAACTTAAGGGAGAAAGCCAGGAGTTACTCAGAGAAGGGGGAAGGTGGCTGAGAAAAATCCTCCAGGCCTGCCCTGTCTCATCCTAGGCAGCCTTAACTTGTGAGAAATGGCCTGGGCCTGCTTGGAGCTGCACGGGTCGTCCCAGTTCCTAAGGCTTGCTGGCAGCCCCTGTGCCTGGGATGAATATTGAAGACCTTGCCCCAGCCTTCCCAATTTCCTGTTTAGAGTTTTTTTTTTTTTTTTCCAAAAGCAGCCCCATAGCATTCGGTGTTCCCAAAGACCAGTCTAGCGTTTTCAATTAGGTTTCTTGTTGAAATTTGTAGAGTGCATTTCTAGAAATGAATGGAGCCATGTGTGGCAAGGCTGGACTCTGAAAACTAACCCACAAGAAAAATGAAGGGTAATTGAGGAAGGGAGAATGGTTGAGTGTGGGGAGGACAGAATTAGAATTCTTGATTAGGATGAAACTGGGGAGGGAGCCAAAGTAGTGGGGATGGAACTAAAAGTCAGAATAAGCATTTAGAACGCCATAGTTGGTGGCTCCAGGAAGGGGTTATGAGCAGAAAACAGGCCCAAGTGACCTTGGGTAGGGCTAGAAAGTTAAACTCAGTGGCTTTATTTGGGTTCCCACTGTAAGCTGATTCTGAGACCAGGTGGAGGAAATACAAAGAACACGGCTGGAGATGGCAAGGTGGCCCATAGAGGGTGTGGCATGCAGCCAAATGATCACTGGGGGTGCGGCCCATGAACAACCACCCCACCTAAATGGGGAGCGAGATGACAGCCTCATTCTCCAGGTCTGCCACTGCTGCCAATTGTTGCCGTAGACTGCAGCTCCTCAGCCTGCCTTATCGGGCAAAGCTGTCTGTTCTGGTCTCACTCAATGCCTTCAGGCAAGAGGTGTGCAGCAGACAGGCTGTCCCCATGAGGTGGCATGGACTGGGAGATGTGGTCACTGTGTCTACTGTAGCTGGGAACCATTTGTGCATACACACAGATTTGGAGGGTGTGGTACTGGCTAAAATTATCCAGGGGCTTCTCCCTAAGGCTGCGAATAATCAAGAAAGGCTGTTGTCTTCTGAACAGGATTTAGGGATACAGTTAAGGTTACAACAGAGATTAGAGAATGAGGACCCCCCAAGAGACTATTCATCTTGCTCAAGTTATGCAGCTAATAGATGGTGAGCTGGTGCAGGTGCTGGACCTTGGCTGTGATATCTCAGGGCCCATTAAGTGGACAGGGGGCGGGGCAGCCTGGTCCTGGGAGAGTGGCTTCCTCCACGCCTGCCTGGAGTTGGGCTACGAGGAGGCTGTGCAGCTGCCATCTGTTCTCTTGGCTCCATTGCCTGGCAACTGCCTGCCCAGGTCTGCTCTCTGCTCAAGAGGGGGAGGCATTCCTCCATGGCCCACCAGGCAGGACAAGGAACCGTGCCCTCGCCAGGGCTGCTCCACGTGATGGATTCAGTGATTATGGCTTTCCGATGTGGGGACTGCTCAGGCATGTAGCCGATTCAGTCCCATCTGGCACATTTCTTGAAAGAGCTGCTGGAAGGAAAAAAAAAAATCTACCCTCTGCTTATGCTAGTGAGGGTATGTTTGTGTGTATGCATGTGTGGGCGTGTGTGTGTGTGTACACATAGGGACAAGTGTATACACAGGTGTGAACTGAGGTATTTGTGTGTGTGTGTGCATTCCTGCGAGTATGGCTGTCAATACAGGAGTTCAAAATCATTGTGGCTCCATTTCCTTCTCAGGAATCTGTCAGCAGCAAGGCATCAATATATCACCATGCCACTGTCTGAACACTTGCCACATGCCAGTAACTACAGTATGTGTTTCATATGCTTTGGTTATTACAGTTAATAGAAATATTATAGCTACCCTGGAGTAGGGGTTTTATCACTTGATCCTGCAAATGAGGAATCCAAGTTCTTGAGGCTAAATGACCAGCCCCCGGTCTTAATTTATAAATGGCAGAACTGAGATTCCACCATGTCATGCATAATATTTCATGCCCATCCCTTCCTAACTATTCTCAGCACGAGAAGGAACAAACTACAGCTACATGCAGCAAGAGGAAAGATCTACAGAAATCTAATGTTGAACTAAAGTGCTGGCGCAGGAATACCTACTACATGATTCAGTTTATACCAAGTTCAAAAGCAGGGAGAACTAATCTAGGTATCCACAGGAGCTGTTAAACAGCAGCTTAGGCCCCTCCCCACCTTGTGACACCTGCATTCCACATCGCGAGTGCCAGTTGAGTCCTAGCTATTCTGTTTCTGATCCTGTTTCCAGCTGGTACCCCTGGGAAAGCAGCAAGGATGGCTCAGTACTTGGGCCTCCTCCCCCATGTGGGCGTCCTTGATAGAGTTCTAGGTTCCTGGCTTCAACCTGGCCCAGACTAGCTGTTGTTGGTGGCCATTTAGGGAGTGAACTAATGGATACAAGATTCTCTCTATCTCTCCGTCACTCTGCCTTTTAAATAAATAACAAATCTTAAAAAGAAGAAGATGATGATGACTAATATGGTACAAGGGGGAGAGAATGACTGTAAGGGGATAAAAGGGGGTCTTGCAACGATCGCCAATATTTTATGTCTTGATGTGAATACTGATTACACAGAGACATTCACTGTGAGTTCACCAAGCTATGCAACTATGATTTATGTGTTTTTCTGTGGGAATGTTTTGTCTCAATAGAAAGTTTGAAAAGAAGACAAACGCCTTTCCAGTGGCTATGAGGGCTTCAGCAAAAGGAAATGTGACAAAGGCTGCCCTTGGGGCATGCTTTTCTCATCAGGGTGACCCGGTCCAAGCTTCAGGGAGTTTTGGGGTTTTTTTTTAAAGATTTATTTTATTTTTATTGCAAAGTCAGACATACAGAGAGGAGGAGAGACAGAAAGGAAGATCCTCTGTCTGATGAGTCACTCCTCAAGTGACCGCAATGGCCGGTGCTGCGCTGATCCAAAGCCTGGAGCCAAGAGCTTCTTCTGGGTCTCTCACACGGGTGCAGGGTCCCAAAGCTTTGGGCCGTCCTTTTCTGCTTTCCCAGGCCACAAGCAGGGAGCTGGATGGGAAGTGGAGCAGCTGGGACATGAGCCAGCGCCCATATGGGATCCCAGTGCGTGCAAGGCGAGGACTTTAGCTGCTAGGCCACTGCACCAGGACCCCTCACTGAGTTTTTAAGCTGTGACGTGAGTCATGTGTGCGCATTGAGGTCTGTGGTCTCCAAGCTGAATGCTTCAGGGTAGCAGACAAAGAGGAGGGATGAGGCCCACAGAGGAACAAATCTAAAGGCTGGGTGGTCAGAGGTGGTCAATGTGTTGTGGCAGAGAGATGTGGCCTTTTTGGAGTCTACCACGCCTGCAGTGGTTCCACTCCCCACTCCAGTCTCATCCTCTACTGGCCGTGGGACACTGAGAGCTGTGTCACTATTAGGCTTGCTTTCCAGCACCAGCAGCGTGGCCGAGAACAAAGACTGGTCTTAGAATCCAATGAGATGGTATAGTGGAAAACACTGGGCACAGAGCATAGTGCGTGCAGCGAAGGGTATGCTTGGAAAGGAGAGGGAATGCTGGGCTCTGAGAGCGGGTGGGAATGTGCCTCACACTTGTACTGGGCAGTTGGCCGCCAGTGAGTGGTTCCCCTGTGGAGAGGGCGTAGTGTGTGGAGTGCAGACAGGCAGGCAGGCAAGTCTGCAGGCAGGTGGTGATGGCAGCTGGGACAGACTAAGCTGATCTGCAATCAAAGTCTTCCTGGGAGAGATCCTAGAAATGGAACCAGGGGAGTGGGAGGAAAGAACCAGGCTTAGTGGGGTTGAGGAGAGGTTTGTAGTTTGGAGCCCACCAGGAAAAGACCCTTTGGGGAGAAGAGTCTGATTTATTTAGTTATTTACTTTTAAAGATTTAAAAATATATATGTTTATTTATTTTTATTGGTAACACAGATAGAAGGAGAGACAGAAAGATCTCTTCCATCTGCTGGTTCACGTCCCAAGCGACCACAATGGCTGGAGCTCAGCCGATCCAAGGCCAGGAGCCAGGAGCTTCTTCTGGGTCTCCCATGTGGGTGCAGCATCCCAAGGCTTTGGATTGTCTTTGATTGCTCTCTCAGGCCACAAGTAAGGAGCTAGAAGGGAAGCAGGGCTTCCAAGATTAGAACCGGTGCCCATGTGGAATCCCGGCACATTCAAGGCAAGGATTTAGTCACTGAGCCATGGCACCAGGCCCAACCTATGGTTCCTTGTAAACATTCCAAATCCTAGAACTCTATTGGCCTGCCTCTGTCAAGGGCAGGTCTCCCTGGGTCCCTTTTCTACCCTGGACTGCACACTCCTGTCCCCCGTGAGGATCACCAACTCCAAATCCCACGTGGCGCTGTAGAATTGCCCACACGGCCACAGTCAGCAGGGGCTGTAGGGAGGGACTGGCATGAACAACAGAGAGCAGGCTTCAGGAAGCAAGGGCAGCTCACCAGACCACAGCCTGAGGTTCCCAGTGCTGCCAGAGGAGCATGGTTCTAGAAAAGTATCCTGCGTTCCACCAGTCAGCACTACCAGCTAGCAACCCTTCTCACTTCTTCCCTCTTTGGGGACTCCTACTCCCCTTACATTTTTTTACAGAGCCATGCAGTTCCTCCCAGTTTATGTCTCCCCACCCAGGCTGGGCCCACAGCCCTTCCTCTCTCCCACCCAACACCTCTCATCAGGACTCATCGGGGACTACTGTACCAACTTCCTTAGAATAGCACTTTGGTGGAGATAAGCGTTGCAAGGCAGTAAAGTCTCCTACCAGAGGATCAGTTGAGTCCTGGCTACTCCCTACCTCCAAAACAACTCCCCCATTGATACATCTGCAAGGTAGCAGGTGACGCGCCCAGGTACTTGGGCCCCTGCCATCCACCCGGGAGACCCAAATGGAGTTGTTGTCTCCTGACTGTTGTCTCAGTCCAGTAGGCTGTTGTGGTCATTTAGGAAGTGACTCAGCAATGGAAAATTTCTTTCTGTCTCACTGTCACTCTACCTTTCTTTTCTTTTTCTTTTTTAAAGATTTATTTATTTTGATTGGAAAGGCAGATATACAGAGAGAAGGAGGAACAATGAAAAAGATCTTCTATCTGCCAGTTCATTCCCCAAAGGGCCACACAGCAGAGCTGAGCCAATCTGAGGCCAGGAGCATCTTCTAGGTCTCCTACCTGGGTGCAGGGTCCCAAGGTTTCAGACCATCTTCAACTGCTTTCCCAGCCACATGCTGGATGAGAGGTAGAGCAGCCAGGACCCACCTGGGATGCCACTGCTTGGAGGTGGCAAATTAGCCAGTCGAGCCATCATACTGGACCCACTTTGCCTTTTAAATAAATAAAATAAGTATTTACAAAATAAATAAACATGTAAAAAATAAAAAAGTAGCTATTTGTTTTTCCTTCGTTTTAGAGACCCAAAGAGGTTAAATAACTTTACTGGATCACAACGATTTTATATTTATTTATGTATTCATTTATTTTTAAAGATTTATTTATTTTTATTGGAAAGGCAGATATACAGAGAGAAGGAGAAACAGAGAGAAATATTTTCCGTTTGCTGCTTCACTCCCCAAGTGGCTGTAACAGCCAGAGCTGAGTTAATTCAAAGCCAGGAACAAGGAACTTCCTCCCATCTCCCACACAGATGCAGGGTCTCAAGGCTTTGGGCCGTCCCCCACTGCTTTCCCAGGCCACAAGCAGGGAGCTGGATGGAAGTGGAGCTGCCAGGATTAGAACCGGTGCCCATATGGGATCCCGGCATGTTCAAGGCGAGGACATTAGCTGCTAGGCCACGCCGCTGGGCCCCTACTCTACTTTCTGATCCAGCTTCTTACCAATGCACCCAGGGAAACAGTACAAAATGACCCAAGTGCTTGGGCCTCACCATGCATGTGGAACACTTGGTTCAATCCTGCCA
This sequence comes from Ochotona curzoniae, assembly GCF_017591425.1. Lineage (NCBI taxonomy): Eukaryota > Metazoa > Chordata > Mammalia > Lagomorpha > Ochotonidae > Ochotona > Ochotona curzoniae. The sequence goes on along the minus strand of NW_024466004.1, from coordinate 3,736,891 downwards.
TTGCAGCCATTTGGAAAGTGAACTGATGGGTGGAATATCTTTCTCCCTCTCTTTGCCTCTCTGTAACTCTGTCCTTGAAGTAAGGAGACAGAGAGAGAGAGAGAAATATGCCTTTTGCAGGTTCTTTCCACAGATGGCTGCAACAACAGATTGGACTCCAAAGTCCACAGTGGGTGGCTTGTTCATGTCTGGGTGTCTGGGACTCGGCAGAAAGTCAGAACACATAGTCAGGGCTCAATTAGTGCCTGCTGTACTGGAGACTAATTAAAGGATGACTTTAGGGAGAAAGACATCCCAGACCCATGGGGAGAATGGAGCAGAGGGAGGGCAGTGACGTGAGGGCCTGGGCTGCCGGACCTCTGCTTCCCCTGCCTTCTGGGAAACAGGTGCTCCGGGCACTAGCTGCTGCCATCATCCATCAAGGCCTAGCAGCCTGAGGAAGCTCAGGGCCCAGGCTGTAGGACACTTTCAATCAACTTTTGGTTCAATTTATTCCCTCTAAATGACTCTGAGATGTAAATAAAATTAAATTAATGCCGCCGTGTTTGTCTCTGGCTGGGGATGTCATGGCTGCTGTCCACAAGAGGGAAACTGTAGTGAGATAGGCAGCTAGTTCAGGGTCAGCAGCTTGGAAGCCACTCCCCCGCCCCACCACCTAGCTGTTCCCTCCTGCCCACGTGTGATGCTCAGCTATCACCACCTGGAACCTGAAAGGGGGCCGTGTTGCATTGTTGTGTAAACACTCCCTCCACAAGCCCCTAGAAAGCCTCATGACATGGAGGGGCTCATTTTCTTGGTCCTGTGCTTCTGTCCTTCAAGCACTTCGACTCTTGGCCACCCCAGCACCTGCTTGCTCTCTGCCTTTCCACGGACGGACTCTGAGGACAGGTATCCCCCGAGCATGGCCCCTGTGTGTCTGTATTCCTCACCCTCCTCGGTTCACTGCTTGGGCAGGACAGTGAAGATAGCAATGCTAAGATGTTTTGTATTTCTAATTTGTGTACTAGTTTCTAGGAGAGGTGAGACTTAGCAGTAGTGGAATGTGGGCAGAGAAGCCAGGGAAAGGTGAATGTCTGCAGCTCTGTAATTTTGTCTGGGTTGTTTGCTGTATGTCTCTTAGGATAACTTATATTGCCGGGGAAGCTGGGACACAGGTCTTCAGAGTAATTATCTGTTATTCTTGGGGTTATGATTGACTGGATTGCGACATGGACTTGTGATTTGCTATTTCTAGTGGGCTCTGTTATCACCAAACCTTGTTAATAAAGACTCTTTAATAAACCTTAGGCACGTGTGGTGTGATCTTGCTTGCACTCTGCAACAAAATTTTCACAGCAGCCTGGCCACTTCCCTTGCACATTCCTCACCTACCTGCCCTGGAGGGGCACACTCCACGTTCCTGAGTTGGGAGTGGGAAGTCTGGGGTTTGGGCCATTACTTCCCTGACCCTGTCTTCCATTTCAGCCCAAGCCCACCCAGGCACTCCCATTTGCCACTGTGCTCCCCCACACCCCACTCCACTCAGCTCCCTCTCCATCTGTTGGGGCAGCTAGGGAATAAACCAACAGACCAGATGCTCCCACCACCACCCTCTTGCCAAATAAACGAATCATTCCAAAAATGTTACAGATCCTTCAGTCTCTTCGTAGTAGTCAGCTGTCACAGCTTCCTATGGAGCAGGTGGGAAGCTGGTAGAAAAACACTTCCAAAATTCTTCCCCTTGGGATTGGGCGCAGGAAAACTGGGAAAGGAGGTAAAGTATTAACACTCCCCTCAACCCCACCCCAGGGAGTCCAGGGCTTCTGAATTTGCCCCTAGGGAGAGGGGAGAACTGGACAGGTGCTATTTCTTTTTTCTTCAGCTACCTCCGCATTCCGAACAAGCTGTGGGAACACAATCCAACGATTTTGAACTGTATTTATAAATCTCTTGAAGCTTTTATGTGGTCCAGAACATTCCAGCTTGCAGAGAGGAAATCAAAGAAAATGTTTACCCTCACAGGACAAAGCCCGAGTTCGGAAGTCCACTAGGAATTCGGGGTGGAGCTTAGGGGTGGGGTGGGAGTGTGTAGGGTGTTGTGGGGGTGGTGAGGGGAGAGGTGTGGATTGCCACCTCCTGGTGGTTTCATTATCACAAAAGAATTAAAACTGCGCTGCCCTCCCGTGCTTGAGTGTTTTATCATAACCTGAGCTGTGTCTATGTGTTTGCAGCATTTTCTGCATCCTGCCAAAGTCAGTTCCTGGCAGCACGTCTGTGTTTTGAAAGCCAGTTAGAAACCGTAGTTGGGGAGCGTGCCCAGAACCTGGAGGCTGGTCCACGGTCCGCGGGCAGCCTTGTGTGAGTCGGATGTTTTATTTGACTCCTGGCTGCTGGGCTCCTCGCCTTATCATCTCATGTCTGTTTAGGCCCAGCTCCCTTGGGCTAATATTTCTAGGCCAACCTAATGCAGAGTGATAAAGGCTCCTCTGACAAGGACGGATGGGTGAATACATCACACAGCTTCACGCCCTCCCATCAAGCACAGCACTGACTTAGAGGTGTCAGAGAGCTGCCTTGATGGTGCACTCCCCACCCAGCTAAAGCATAGATGGGAAGGACTGGAGCCACCCCTCCTTCAGGGCCTCCTCCCAGACTCACATTTCACTTGCCTGCTCTCCTACCTGCTGCAGCCCTCCCTCTGCTGACCCAGCCTCTCACCCAGGAGGCAGAGCCCCTGTCTTCTTGCTGTGTTTCAATGGTCGGGAGCCAGAGGGTAAGGACTCCAGGTAGTTTTTCAGAAGCTTCTGGGAGAGTCAAGGTTTAAATGTGTAGAGTTTAGCAGAATGCTTCCTGTCCACCAGCGCACTGCCTTGCTTGCCTGCTTCCCATGACTCTTGGGGTCCTTATACCCAGCCCCCTTCAATGTGGGCTGTTAGTTCATTATTGATGGTGCTGGGCTTGGCTCCCGTGCCAGCGCCCCATCTTTGACTTTGATGGATGATGACTGATTGGAGATGGAAGTGCTGTGTGTGTGTCAGCATGCACGTGAACGATAGGGGGCAGGTGAGACAGACAGATGGGGGTGGAATGGGTGAGGGAGGCAGAAACAAGGGGCTGAATGAGAGGCCCACATATGAAGCTCGGCTGTGGAAGGAAGACAGAAAGAGATGAGTTGGGAGGCGGGGAGAACCACCGTGAGACTCTTAACATAGACCCAAGTAGGTTCAGAGCCAGGGCACTTGCGTTTCCATCCGCCTCTGTGCCTCCTGCCTCCTTCTTCATCCACAAAATGGGGGCAATAATAGCATTTGCTATTTTTTTTTAAGATTTATTTTTATTATTTTTTCATTGGAAAGGCGGATATACAGAGAGGAGAGACAGAGAGGAAGATCTTCCGTCCGATGATCCACTCCCCAAGTGAGCACAACGGGCCGATACTATGCCGATCCGAAGCCAGGAGCCTCTTCCGGGTCTCCCACGCGGGTGCAGGTTCCCAAAGCTTTGGGCCGTCCTCGACTGCTTTCCCAGGCCACAGGCAGGGAGCTGGAAGAGAAGCGGGGCTGCTGGGATTAGAACCGGCGCCCATATGGGATCCCGGGCGTGCAAGGCGAGGACCTTTAACCACTTGCGCCACCGCGCCGGGCCCAGCATTTGCTATTTAAAAAAAAAAAGATTTATTTATCTTAATTTGAAAGGCAGATTCATAGAGAGAAGGAAAGACAAGAGGATCTTTCATCTGCTAGTTCACTTTCCAGATGACTGCAATGGCCTGAGCTGAGCCAATTCAAAGCTAGTATTGTAGGATGTTTCGATGCAAAACATGGCAGCAACCTCGTTTCTGGTCTCATACGAAAGAGTTTTCATGCAGACAATTCCTGTTTGCAAAGCAGGATTTATTTAGAAAAAATAAAAAATGGAAAAAAGGATCCCGCCATTGTGGCAAGGAAGGGGCTCCATGTGTCCAGAGAAAAAAAAACCAGATCTTCTGCCATAATGGCAGAGGAAAGAAAAGCCTGAGCTGAGCCAATTTGAAGCCAGGAGCCTGAATTCTCTTCTGGGTCTCCCACGCAGGTGCAGGGTCCCAGGGTTTGGGCCATCCTTGACTGCTTTCCCAGGCCACAAGCAAGGAGCTGGATGGGAAGCAGGGCTTCTGGGATTAGAACCGGTGCCCATATGAGATCCTGGCGCGTGCAAGGCAAGGACTTTTAATGACTACGCTATCGCTCTGGGCCCTGTGAGACTGTTTTTTAAAGACTGCTAAGTGTAGGGAAGTATCTAAGCTCATCCCAATCATTTACAAGCTTGGCAGAATGAATTTCGGTTACTTTCACAGTCACAGAACTCAGTTGATGGCAGAGAAGAAGAGAAAAGCTGTGAGCCTTTGGGACAACTTAGTCTTGGGGCTGCTGGGTCTTGCTGTAGGGGCTGGTAAGGACTCCAGAGCCACCTGTTTGATCACAGGTGCTGTTCCGTGGCAATGCCTGGGCTGGAGGTCAGAGAACCAGATGTGGCTAAGTTGTGCCGTGCGCACATGGGCATGCCGTTTGGGGGCCCAGACTCCAGTCCATGCTTTTTGGGACACTGAGGACTCTTCATAGAGTTGTGAGGGTGAGGAGGGAGAACACAGCGGTTATGAACATGAGATTTGACACAGTGCTGCCGGGTTCCTTGACTACATGAATAAACCTCCGTGTCCTCATCCGTGAGGTGGACTGGGTGACAGTGCCTTTGCATAGCGCAATTCCGAAGGCTCTCTGTGTCAACACACCTGAAATGCTTAGAGCAGCGCCCAGCAACATAGGATGACTGTCCATACGGCGTGACTGTGCTTATTCTTATTATGAATTGTAATGCACTGAATTGAGAACAAGAACCCCAGGGTCTCATCTTGATCCCTAAGGTTACTCCTTCTCATCTCCCCCATTCCTCAGTTACACCTCCCAAGGGACAAGGGTGTTTGCTACGGCTTTGCTCCCTGGCCCCTGGAAATGGAGGAGGGTTGGCATTTGTCCCGACTTTTCGCAGAGTTCTAATGCGGCCCTTGAAACAAGGAGGATCGGCTACACACATGGAGATAGGGATCAGGAGGGCGCTATGGGGAGTCGGAGGTGAGTCGGACTCCACGTGGGGATGACCTTGTGTGTTGGGACACAGCAGTAACGGTCACCCTTTGCAGTCCACAGGATGACTCCTCCCTCCTGCCTTTTTAGTCATGAATTCTCCCTTTGCTCTCTGAGTTACCTTCATTGCTTGCAAGCAGAGGACTGACAGACATTGTTTTTAATCTTGTTCTCTGTGTATATATAGGTACATGTGTGTTTACATGTATAATTCCACTCTAAAACACACACACACAGACACACACACACACACACACACACACACATACACATTCCTCATTTCAGTCACCTATCATTATTGAAGGTCAGGCAGGAACTTTCGTCTGGGTGGTCAAAAGAGCAGGTGAGGTTGGGCTGGCCTCCTTTCCTACAGTGACTTGCTACCATCTAGGCCCCAGCTCCGACGGTTTCCTGGCTACATAAGTACAGCTTGTATAGTCACACCTTGGACTTGGTGCCTTTGCACCTCTTTTCCGGTGAACCCCATTCTCTCAGGCCGCAGGCCTCAGCTCCAGCGGCACTGCCCCCTCCCCTGTGCTTAAGCAACGTCTCCTTATTCTGCCAACTGAGCACTGCCTGCCCTGTGCTGTATCAGCTGTCCTCCGTGGCCTGTTCACCGGGGCCTTGGCAGGTGGTTGTACCCCAGGGCCCCAGTACAATGCAGGATATACAGTGTGTGCTCAGTGCAGGTACAGGGGTGGCCGGGTGGACTGAGGACAGCATTTGTTACCCGCTTTGTGCTCCTGGAGTCTATTATCCTCGTGAGACTCTTTGAAGAAGACATTTATAGGTCAGGAGGCTGAGACATGGGGGATGCATGAGCCATAGATTCTGTTGCGAGTAACAAAGACCCAGGGGAGAAGTTACTTTCTCACTTCCGTGACTGTCCAGAGTTGATCTGTCCAGATTACATCAAGTCTTCAGGGCCCAATGCATGCACCCTAGGGTATGAGCTTTGTTTTCATGGTCCAAGATGGTGGTTGGAGCTCCAGCCATCACATATTTGTTCCAGGTAGAAGATAGATGAAAGGAGAGTAAAGAAAGGAGCATAGGGTGTATGGCTTTTAAGGAAGAGCCCCCAAAGTTGTTACATGACAACTATAAGTCATCTCATTAGCTGAAGCTTAGCCACAAAGTTTGAGGCTGGGAAATGTCTTGCAGGTGGCCATGTTCTTCTGTAGAACAGAGGCTGCACTAACGGTCTTTGCCACAGAGATCAAAAAGCCTAGCAAGGTCACACACTGGAAAAGGTAGCAGCTGAAATTCAAGCCCATCTCTGAGATGCCAGAGCCGGTGTGCCTTCTGGTAGACTCTGCTACTTCTTATCATTAAGAGAACAGGGCAGGGGCTGGCATTGTGGTACACGGGGTGAGCTGTGGCTTGTGACACCTGTACCCCATCTGTACCCCATGTATGAGCTGCTCTTGATCCAGCTCTCTGCTCATGTGTCCGAGAAGGCCATGATGATGGCCCCGGTGCCTGGACCCCTGCTGCTCACAGGGGAGACCCAGGCTTTGGCCTGGCCCAGTCCTAACTATGTGGCCATTTGGGAGTGAACTAGAGGATAGAAGATCTCCCTCTCTCTCTACCTTTCAAACAAACAAGATTTTTTTTTTAAGAAAAGGGCAAGGGGTGTAGAGTATGCATGAAGTTGGAAATAAGATTTGTGAAGTCAAGATCAACACAGACAAATGCATCAGAGCGCAGGCTGCCACAGGATGGTTGTCTGCGCCTTGAGGGGCTGGCAAACACTTACCACGTCACCAGCCAGAGAGGAGGACCAAGGGCCCAGGAAGGACTGGGGTTCCTCTTTGGGCAACAGCTCCAGGGGCCAGATCTTGTGACTCTAGCCCCAGGTGGTCCATGGGGCACCTGGGAACAGGGCAGTTCCTCCCCCCCCCCAGCCCCCTTGGGGCTGTAGTACCCAGGAGAGTTCACTACAGGGCTGTGGAGGAAAGGTACCAGTGGCTAAGTGGGGCTTGCTGGATTCTACTCTATAACTAAGCTTCAACCACTTCTCAGCTAAAGGCTCCTTAGATTACGCACTTAGGGCTTGGTTCTGTTTTTCCGGGGGGGGGCCCTCTAGCTAAGGGGAGGCTTTTTGGCAGCAGTAGGGACACAGAAAGTGTAGCTTCAGATAGCCCCAGCCCTGGAGGCCAAGGTTTCTTCCTGAAGCTGGCTGCATAGGGAGGAGGGGGAGCTGAGGCCTGCAGGTGGCAAGGAACTGCACAGCCGAGGGGTGGAGAGGCAGCCTTCCAGCATTCTTGCCTCCTCCCTCAAGCCCTCTACTACTCGGAACCTCCCAAAGTATAAAGCAATGCTGTGTCTGGCTGTGTTGGGCACATCCCTTAGGATCCTCATCTATGCAATGAGTAAACAGATTATCCTGTGATGGGAAGAGAGATATGCTTAGGGGGTGGGAGGAGAGGAGCTACTGACTGGGATGAGGCACCGGGCAGGAAGTCCAAGGGGATGCTGACGTCACTGTCTTGAATCTGGGTGGACCCGTCTGGGAGGGCTCACTGGGCTTTGTGTGTGCTGTGATGGTGAGGGCTTCTTCCTGCAGGTGAGAGCCAGCTCCACGCAAGGTCAATGGCCAGAGGACAGCCGGCTCTGTCAAGTCCTTCCTGAAGAGTATTCAGGAGGATGGACATTTTGCGCAGGGTCTGCCTAGCCCCACCCCATCCTCTTAAATCCCACTGCATTCCTGTTGGAGCTGTAAGGCAACAATCTCAAAGAAAAGCCCTCTAAGTCTCTTTCCAGGGAATAAAACTGCAGGTGATTACACAAATACACCTGCAAACTTCCTGGATTTAGGAAAATTGAGACACAAGCCACGGGGAGAGATGAGACGCCCAGGTTTGGCAATTACCTGAAGTACAGAGGGTAGCCAGTACACAGGAGACCCACGAAAGGTTAGCACTCAAGCCCCCTGGCTCATCCGGTGTTCTCCGCAGCCCTGGAATCGCCCAGGTGGTCGCGATGCCAAGCCTGGCTCCCCCTCGCCCCCCTGTGGCCAGCCTGGGAACACTCCAGCTGTAAGGCGGCCAGGCCCTGCACTGAGGTGGGACAGGCGGGGAGAGCCCCTCCTCTCTGGAACCCTCCCGCACTGGTCGAAAACTCGACGCTGAGTCATCCGCAAGGGGTAAAGGAGCTGGTAAGCAAACCCCGCCTCCTGAAGGTGGGGGCAGGAATTCCAGCGCATTCTTTGCAAACTTGTTTGGCTCCTGGGCTTCCGGATCTGCCAGGTGTCCTCTGTGACCTTATTGTGACCCTGCCAGCTGCGGGTTCAAACCATGATATAACTTGGGGAGGAGACTCAGTCATAGCCTAAAAAGTTCCCCTATGCTCCCCGAGGCACCTGATCCTAAGGCCTCTTTTTATTCTCAGAAGCCTCCACTGAATACACACACATGCACAATCTCTCTCTCTCTCTCTCTCTCTCTCTCTCTCTCTCTCTCTCTCTCTCTCTCTCTCTCCAGTCTAACTCCTCACACAATTTCATAAACACGTACTGAGTGCCTGCTAAAGACAGAAGTACAAAGATCTTGAGCACTGTGATGGGGGTTGGCGCTTGGCGCTGTGGGGAACGTGGTGAAGCTGCTGCCTGGGGCCAGACATCCCCTACTGCCTACAGCTCCTTGCTAATATGCCTGGGAAAACAGCGGGGCTGGCCCTGCACCCTCAAGAGAGACCCCAAGAAGCTCCCACCTCTTGGCTTTGCAGAATGAACCAAGAGATGGAAGAGTAGCTGTGTTTTCCAAATCAATAAATCTTAAAAGAGAGTACAGCTGTGGTTCGGTTCCTAACCCACTCGAAAGCATTCCTTTGGCCTCTCCCCGCTTGCTTTCAAGAGCTCTGTTTCCGAGTTTTTCTGTTCACTTGTTATAGGACCTTGAGCAGAAAATAAACAAGAAAATGAAACCATCATTATAGATGCCAAGTGTTGTGCTAGGTGATTTACATCTGTTATTTAATCCTGACAGTGCCGAGAGGTAAATGTGGTGATTCCCATATTTCTGGGTGAGACTACTGGCTCTGAGAACTCATGGCTAGTAGCAGATGGAGCCTTGGCTGACGTCGACAAAGCTCAGCCTCCCAAGACCTCTGCTTCCTTCTCTGCGTAGTAGAGTCTGCACTGTACATAGCATCCACGCCTGATGCAGCCAAGCAGGTTCCAAGAACCTGAGGCCACCCTTGTGGGGTAGTGACTAAAGTTACTGCCTATGACATCAGCATTCCGTATGAGTATGGGTTTGAGTTCCAGCCACTTCAGTTCTCATCTAGCTTCCTGCTGATGGGCCTGGGAATAGCAGCAGAGGGTGGCTCAAGTGCTTGAACACATGTCACTCATCCGGGAGACCTGGAAGAAGCTTCTGGCTCCTGGCTTTGGCCTGGCCCAGTGTTGGCCATTTTGACCATCTGGGGAGTAAACTAGCAGATAGAAAATATCTGACATCTCTTTCTCTCTCTCTCTCTCTCTCTTTTTTTTACATAAGCATTAACTATATTTTATGCTTTTATTTAAAATTATTTCATTTTTATTGGAAAATCAGATATACAGAGAGGAGGAGAGACAGAGAGGAAGATTTTCTGTCCACTGATTCATTCCCCAAGCAGCTGCAATGGCTGGAGTTGAGCCAATCTGAAGCCAAACGCCCAGAGTCTCTTCCGGGTCTTGCACACAGGTGCAGGGTCCCAAGGCTGTGGGCTGTCCTCGACTGCTTTCCCAGGCCACAAGCAGGGAGCTGGATGGGAAGCAGGGCTGCTGGGATTAGAACCAGTGCCCATATGGGATCCCAGGCACGTTCAAGGCAAGGACCCCAGTCACCAGGCTACTGTGCCAGGCCCTGCCTCTAACTTTAAATAAGCAAATACAGTCTTTTCAAGAATCCTTTCTGCTTCTCCTGTTCCCTCCAAGTTCATAGTGCTTTCCTTGGTGGTGGTGGTGGTGGTGGTGGTGGTGGGGAGGGCACGCAGCTGAACCAGGACAGGCGAAAGATCCAGGGCTGTGGTTGGGGGTCTGGAGGGGTGCTGTCCGGGGCGCCCTCTTCTCCTGCCGATACATCTAGATGCAGAGCCATGGTAATCGCCTTCCCAGCGTGGCACTGCCCAGTGGGAGGAGGTGGAAAGTGGCATGTTGTTGTTTGTTTTAAAAGTCAAGTGTGTGTCTCAAAATAACACTAATGGACTCATCAGAAGACAGGTACAAGGATGTTCGCAGCGGCCTCATTAATAATAGCCAACAACTGGGAACATTACAAGTGCCTCCTGACAAGAAGCTGAATAAGGAAATCGTGATCTATACGTACATATATAATATGTGATGTAAGTTCTACAATGGTCCTGGGTAGTGGGAAAGAATTTGTATAAGCATGTGCTTGGCTAAATTTCACAGATGTAACATTGAGTGAAAGACAGGCACAACGGAGTCACGGGCTGTTTGATTCCCTTTATGAATAGAGAGCTTGCAAAGAGACAACGTTAGTTCATGGTGCTAGAAATCGTCCCCGTGGCTACCCCTGGAGGGGTGTTGCCTGGGAGGGAGTACACACATCTGGGAGTGCTGTGTCTTGACCCATGAGATGGTGAGGGAAATGTATTTACATGAAGAAGCTAATTGAGAGGCACACCCAAGGGTGGTGTGCTTTCCTGCCAACATGTTCTATTTCAAAACAGTAATGGTAATGGCATCCTCTAGGGTGCAGCCTGTACCCCATGGCTCCCTAGGTCCTCTGGGCATCGCCCCAGCAGTGGCCACCTGAAGTAGGTGGGTAAAGCACAGGGTGCCCAAGGGAAAGGTTGTGAGCATGTGGACAGTTAGGGAGATCGGGGGCTTTCAGAGAGGAGAGGATGGGCACCTGCTAGACCCAACCTCCTGCCTATTGCTCTAGAAGCAGACAAGTATCTATCTCTTTGCTTTAATCTTTCCCTAAATCATTTCCAAGGGGATGCTGCCCATGGTGTGTGGGGTCATGCTCTGTGGTTCTTCCCAAACACACTGGGTAAATAGCACCTGCAAGTCCCAGATGCAAAGAATGGTCTTCCCTATTTCCTCTCAGAAGAGTTCGTGTTCAGGGGCAGGCATTTGGCCTAGCAGGTGAGATCCTCTTGGGGTGCTGAGCCCATGTCAGAGCACTGGGGTGGGAGTCCCGGCTCTGCTCCTAGCTCCAGCTTCCTGTGCATGCACACTCAGGGAGGCAGCAGGCGATGGCTCAGGCAGTTAGGTCCCTGCCTCTGATGTGGAAGCCCAGATTGAGGTCCAGGCTCTTGGCTTCAGCCTGGCATGGTCCCAGCTGTTGTGGGCATTTAGGGAGTATGAACCAGTTAATATCTCTCCCTTTATCTCTTGCCTTTCAAAAACAGTGAATAAACCATGTCTTCAGTAGCATTTGAATTTGAGAAATACACAAATACCAAGAAAGAAAAGGCAAAGAGAAAGTGCTCAGAGCCCTTGCAGGTACTTTAAGTTCACGGGACCGCCAAGATTTATTGTATTTAGTGCAGAGGAAATAATCCCCGGGAATGTGGGAACCTGCGCAGTAGTCCTAGCTGGTCAGCGGGACTCCCTCGGCTGGGGCAAAGTGCTGGTTAGGGAGGGGCCGGCAGGCTGTGGGAGAGTTTGGCCAGTGCTCCTCTGTGTTTCCCTGGTGGCCATGCCAGGGCAGCTCAGAGTGGGCACTGCACGAAGAAGGGGAAGTATGTAGCCGTTGTGCTATTTATGGAGCTGTGTGCTGGGGGAGTCCCCTGCAAGCTCTGACCTCCCCTGCAGCCCACCCTAAGGGAACTGAGTGCTTTCCCTCTGTCTTTGGTGACTACGACATGCCTTCCCTGCCCTGCTCCATCTGCCAGGCCTCTGCTGGCTGCCCCGGCAAGTGCCAAACCTCCTTGGTACAGTTACCAGTGCTGGTTTTGCTGTAAGGAACTTACTGCCTGGTCAGGAGGGCAGAGTGGAAGTTAAGGCAGGGGCAGCCTGGGGTGAGGGTGACAGTGCACAGAGCAGAAGGGAACGAGGAGGGCAGGGAGGGAGGAACGGCTCACGTGTGGGTGTGGAACACTGGGGCTTCCACAGGTTCCAGCTCGAGTGAACGAACACCCATAAGTGCCTGGATGGTGTAGGAAAGAGGCGGCACACAGCCCCCACCCCACCCCCGACAAGTCCATCTTGAGGAGAGAGCACAGAGAAGCAGGAACCAGCCTTTCCCTTGGGAAGTTCCTCTCCCCCGACCCTTGCTGCTATCCTAGGTGGACGTCTGAGGCCTCAGGAGGTGAGCAGTGCACACAGTGGAGATGCAAGGCCCTTCCTGCCTTGCTCCTGAACTGCCGGGTGGGTGCAGAGGATGGTCCCTGGCTGAACCGGCTGCCTGCCCTGCTGCTTTCTCTCTGCACCTGCCTCTCTGAATCTGGGAGAACAGAGCATGCACACTTCTCCACCTCCACATGCACACAGACTCTAGGGGAACAGGGGGCAGGCGCCAGCTGCTGCAAACAAACCCACACAGGCCACACCTGAGGGAAACTCAGGCCACCTGTGTCATTAGCAATTAGTCCCAGTTTTAATTTTGTATATATTTTTAAAAGATTTATTTATTTTTATTGGAAAGGCAGATATACAGAAAGGAGGAGAGACAGAGAGAAAGATCTTCCATCTGATGGTTCACTCCCCAAACAGCTGCAATGACTGGAGCTGAGCCAATCCGAAGCCAGGATCGAGGAGCCTCTTCTGGGTCTCCTACATGGGTGCAGGGTCCCAAGGCCTTGGGCTGTCCTTGACTGCTTTCCAGACCACAAGCAGGGAGCTGGATGGGAAGCGGGGCTGCCAGGATATGAACCGGCGCCCACCTGGGATCCCGTTGTGTTCAAGGAGAGGACTTTAACCACTACACTATTGCGCCAGGCCCAATTTGTTTTTTTTTTTTTTCAGGTGAATATAGAAACTTCATGGAAGCAGGGGATGGAAAGCTGAGTTTATTGAGGTTCCACATTTTTTTTTAAAAGATTTATTTTATTTTTATTGGAAAGTCAGGTATACATAGAGGAGGAGAGACAAAGAAGATTTTCTGTCAACTGATTCACTCCCCAAGTGACCACAATGGTCGGTGCTGCACCGATCTAAAATCAGGAGCCAGGAAAACTTCCTCCAGGTCTCCCATGCAGGTGCAGTATACCAAAGCTTTGCACCATCCTTGAGTGCTTTCCCAGGCCAGAGGCAGGGAGCTGGATGGGAAGTGGGGCTGCTGGGACTAGAACAAGTCTCCATATGGGATCCCGGCGTGTATAAGGTGAGGATTTTAGCCACTAGGCCACCGTGCCAGGCCCGGTGCCATGTTTTTGAGATTCATGTGTCATCTTTTCGTCATGCACATTTTCCATAAACTTTTTGAAGATCTCTTGAGCATTTGTTGGGTCCACAGTGCCAAAACTCACACAGTCCCAAGAAGCGATGAGCTTCATCAGGTTCTTAAGTCTGCTTCTGCAACGGCTCTAAAAGGTCCCGATACACCTCTATGTTCTTTTCCCCTGTCCTGAATGCTTTCTTTAAAGGCATGGCAGCCTAGTGGCTACAAAGTTCTTGCCTTGCATGCCCAGGATCCCATATGGGCACCAGTTCATATTCCGGATGCTCCATCTTCCTTCCAGCTCCCTGTTTGTGGCCTGGGAAACAGCAGAGGACCACCCTGCACCTGCGTGGGAGACCCAGAAGAGGCTCCTGGCTTTGGATTAGCTCAGCACTGGCCATCATGGCCCCTTGGGGAGTGAACCAGCAAATGGAAGCTCTTTCTTCTCTCCTTTTCTCTGTAATTCTGACTTTCCAATAAAAACAAAACAAATCTCTAAAAAAATTAACTAGTCTATGTTTGAGAAACAGAGAAAAGACAATTTCATCCACTGGTTCATGCCTCGAATGCCCACAGTAGTCAGGGATGGACCAGTGGAAGCCAAGAATCCCATCCAAGGCACCTCATGTGGGCAGCAGGGATGTGCCCACTGCCTGGCACACCCTGCCATCTCCCAAGGTGTACAATAGCAGGAAGCTAGAGTCAGGGGTGGAGCTGACTATATTTTTTTCATTGGAAAGGCGGATATACAGAGAGGAGAGACAGAGAGGAAGATCTTCCGTCCGATGATTCACTCCCCAAGTGAGCGCAACGGGCCGATACTATGCCGATCCGAAGCCGATCCGAAGCCAGGAGCCTCTTCCGGGTCTCCCACGCGGGTGCAGGTTCCCAAAGCTTTGGGCTGTCCTCGACTGCTTTCCCGGGCCACAGGCAGGGAGCTGGAAGGGAAGCGGGGCTGCCGGGATAGAACCGGCGCCTACGTGGGATCCCGGGCGTGCAAGGCGAGGACCTTTAACCACTTGCGCCACCGCGCCGGGCCCGTAAGTAGCTTCTTAATCACTGTGACAAATGCCTATCCCCACCCAAAATTCTGCATGGACTATCTTGGGGCTTGCTCTACATCAGTGCAAACCAGCTTTCCTCTTTTATATGTGGTGGCAGCCTTGTCCCACAAAGTATCTACTAAGTGCCGGGCACTGTGCTTGTGTGCCAGCAGTGTTATAAAATGAAACAAGATCAAGTTCCCACCCCCTGAGATTTGAGGAGACCAAGGTCAACAACTGGCAAGCCTGGGAGTGGGGGAAGACTTCCAAGGGGAGTGGGCTGAGTGGGTATCGGTCAGCGTGGGGGTGGGGATGAGGCTTTGCACTAAAATAGGGGCTTGCATGGGCCTGGGGCAGGTGGAAGGAGTCTCAGGCACTTGCTGATTCAGTGTGGGGCTATGGTGCGGGGTTGGAGCAGGTTGGGGTGGCGGGGGGCTGGGGTGCAGCAGCCCATGGAAGCAGTGAAGGACTTTAGCCTTGATCTGTTCAGTGAGGAGCAGCCAAGGGACTGAAGCGTGACTGACATGATCGGGCTGGTGTTTGGGGAGGCTCCCGGCGGCTGCTGTGTGGAAGGAAGATGGATGGGACGGGGCTGCAGGAGCAGCAGGGGGGCTAGCTGGCACAGTACCTGCCGGGCTCCTGGCTCACCTCCCCCTTCTGTCCAAGCACTTGGGGTAATCGCAGCCTCTTCTGGACCTCCAAAGTCGCTGAGCCCTCAGTGGCCTGCATTTCTGCTGAGTAAAGGCACCTCTGGTTTCTCTCTCCTGGCCGGCTTTTTCTGACTCTGGGGCACCTTTTCTCACCTGGATGCTGGGTGCAGGCTCTCTGCTGTGCTTCATCTCTGACCTAGCAGTTGGTGCGTGGCACCGGGTAGCCATCCACCAAGGTCTTTTTCTTTTGCCGCCGCCAGACAGTGCTGCTTACTTCAGCTTGGTTATCCAGCCTTGCAGGGCAGGGGTGGGCAGGTGGGGCCTCTGTTCCATCTGTCTTTCTCTGGTTTCTCATTGGATGACTGAATCCAAGGGTGCCCACTTTGGACTCTCCATCAGATGAGCACTGGTATGTCTCCTGCTAGGAGCCGGGGACTTCCTTTCTTCTCTCCTCTGACTTCTCTACTGAATCAAGGTGGCCCTCAGCCCATGGTGGTTCTTCTATTTTCTCTCAGCAATTGGGAGCCTGGAACTCTGTCCTGTTTTCCAACAAGGATGCAGGAGCCCAAGCACTTGGGCCAGCCTCTTGATGCTTTCCCAAGCACATTAACAGGGAGTTGGATTGGAAGTGGAGCAGCGGGACTCGAACTGGTGCCCATATGGGATGCTGGTGCAGGCAATAGCTTTACCCACTATGCTACAGTGCTGGGCCTGAGTGTCTGTTTACATCCCTTACACCTGGGGGGCGTGGGCAAGGATGTGTTCAGCTCCCCAGCCCCATGCAGAGATCTCCACCGTCCTGGTGGGGGTGGGGGCAGGGATGGTCAGAGAATTTGTTCAACCTCCTTGGTCATTGGTGATTCTTTCCTTTGACCTTGGACCCCTTGCTACTGTGCTCAGTGTTCTGGGGCAGGGAGAGCAGGGTGTAAAATGGAAGGAACTGTCTGGGAGTAGATATGAATGATTCAACCTGTGCTCATGAGTCATCTGGTTGGCACATACGCCTGGAATGTTGGGGAACCTTGGTGAGCATTTAGTTGCTAGGCCTTGGGGTGTGGCTTCCTCCACATGCCAGGCCCTGCCCACACATCCCAATCTGGGAAAAGGCCAGTGCACTGAGAGGGAAGTTTAAGCACCCCATCCCCAGCTCTGCCCACAACTCCATTAACCTAGAGAGTGCCTCTCAACATTTCATCTACCTTTTAGACAGAGTGGGCTGGTTGTATGTGAGGGTGAATGTGTGTGTGTTTGGGGGCTGCTCATTAACAGGGGGACCAGAAGAGTCCACCCTGCTCCCCAGTCCCACATTGTCCCGCCTGCCGCCAGCCACACATCCTGGCTAGGTGCTGCTTTAACTCACTCCATTAGCCTTCAGGAATAAAAAAGAACGACTTCTTGAGTCAAGAATAATTATTTCAACCAGCTTTCCTCCCCAGCTCGCCGCTGTGCCGGCTGGGCCGCGTGTGCTGGCTGACAAATTAATTTCCATTATTTATATTGGGCTGGAGAGGAAGCACAAGCCCAGGCGACCAGGGAGCAGGGGGGCTCCCGCAGGAGAAATGGGAGGGGAGATGGAGAGACTGGGAGAGAGGGAGAGAGACGGGGAGAGGAGTGAGACAGCGAGGGAGCGGGTAGAGAAGGATGGAAAGAGGCAGGGAGGATGAAGGTGCGGGGGTGGGGTGGGGCGGGAGGGAAGTGTTGGCTGCAGGCTTGCCCCCATGGGGATGGACTCTCGGTGCATCTGCCCGTCAGCCCCCTCCCGTCTTCTCCATCTGTGGCCTGCGCTGGCATATCATTGAGCACTCAAGGCCAAGGCTCTTCAGACGACATCAGGATGCACAGCAATGCCTCGCTCTCCCCAGGCCCTCACGGGCTCCTGCTGCTCCCCACTCCTCCTGCCCGGGAGGTCTGAGAGGGGCTCCTTGAACTTAGCCCACATAAACCAGGGCCACAGCAGGATTGGCAGGGACGTGCCTCTACCGGCCCCTGGTGGACCCCTATTCTCCTCTTTTGCTTCTCTTTCTCTGTCTCCTGCCCTAGGGTAGAACAGGCACTGGCTCAGCACACACCTTCTCTGGGTGGGTGTGGTGCATGGGAAGTGAGCAGGTCTGCAGGGCATGAGGCGGTGGGGTGCAGGCATGGAGTGAGAACCTCTGCCCCCCTAGAAAGGGCGTGTGAGTAAGGTCTGCCTGTCCTCCCCTATTTGCTGCCAGATGCCGAGCCGTGGCTATCGGGGTTATTTTGTCCTTGGCCTTTCTAAATGATGTATATTATACACTTATTTATTTGCTTTTTTTCTTCAAGGCCTGTCTTAAGGGTATAGCCCTATGGCTTGTTACAGCCATATACATGAGCTAACTACTTAAATCAGGCTCAAAGGCACGCATGGCATGGAAGAAGTACCCTTCCTGCCACAGTTCCATGCAGGCCTACTCGGTCCACCCAAAGATGACTGTTCCTGACCTCTGTCAGGACTCATTGGTTCTGCTCACCAGCCAATGCTGTGTCAGTCCCCTGCCTTTGCATCTGGCTGCTTTTGCCAAGCGTTGCACCTGTGTGTGTGTTTGCATGCGCGCGTGTGTGTGCGTTTAGCAGCAGCTCATTATTTTTTATCACTGTAGAGTATTTATTGTTGCAACATGCTACCGTTCATTCCACAGTTCTCCCATTGACAGCTGGGCTGTCTTCAGTTTCTGGATTTTAGGAATAAAGCTTCCTGAACATTCGCGGACTTCTTACATTCTGTACTATACGTGGGAGTGTGATCTTTGGTCCTAGCTTCTCTAAGCCCCCAATTTTTCTCTCTGAAATGGGGTGGGCATTGTGGGGGTTAAGCAGCTGCTTGGGATGCCTGCTTCAAACCCAGTTTCCTGCTAATGTGCCTGGGAAGGGAGCAGGTGATGGCTCAAGCATCTCCCCTGGGGGAGGCTTGGGTAGGGCTTCTATCTCTTTGTGGGCATTTGGAGGCGTGAACTAACAGATAAAGATCTTTCTCTTTCCCTTCCTCTGTGTGTGTGTCTACCTTTTTCTCAATATCACCCTGTCTTTCAAACAAATGAATAAATATTTTTCTTTAAGAAAAGGCAGTCATGACTGAGGATTGAATGAGACACAATACCTCTTCCTTTATTCCATAATCTGTAGGAATCTGGAGAAGGAGGTTGCCATGGGTTATTTCCAGCCTGGGACCCTGAGGACAAGGAATCCTGCGAGGGCAACCATCCTCATAGCAAAATGATCTTAGCAGCACCCAGGACCAAACATCGAGCACTCAGAAGGCAGGGCCGTGTCACAAAACTTTACAGCCATTTCTGCTCTCTATTTTTTGATGCTCCCTGTCCCCAGAGTGCTGTCACCTTTTAGGCCTTTTTCTTTTTAAAAAAAGGTGGAGTTACAGAGAGAGAGAGGTGAGGGTTGGGATGGGGCTGGGGAGACAGGCCTTCCATCTACTGGTTCACACTTGAAATGGCTGTAATGGCTAGAGCTGGGCCGATCTGAAGCCAAGAGCCAGGAGATTCTTCTAGGTCTCCCACATAGGTGCAGGGTCGCAAGCGCTGGGGCCATCCTCTGTTGCTTTCCCAGGCACATCAACAGGGAGCTGGATCAGAAGTGAAACAGATAGGACTCAAATCAGTGCCCGTAAGTGACCTTGGTGCTGCAGGACTTGCCTACAGCACAGTGCTGGCTCCCAGGCCTCCTGGAGCAGCACATCTGATTTCCATTTTACAGATGGGCACACTGAGTCTCAGGCTAATTTGAAAGATTTGCCACCACACTATTCATCTGCTTGGATGGGTTAGTTGTGGAGGGGAGAACATCTCTCCCACCTTTGTGGTTTCACTTACATGGCTTACAGAGCGTCTGCTGCAGCCTGCGTGTTTATCACATCCAAAATCTGGTCAGGCTGGCATCAGTGCCAACCAGATCTGTGGCCTGCCTGCTCTGCCTCTGATGCCCTTGGGGAAGGGGCTGCCTGAAGACCCAGGTTGGACAGCTGAGGACAGCGTGGCTACCTTGGGCACAGTTCCCTGTCCCCTCTGGGCCTCATTCTCTCTATCTAGGACGGGGCTTTTCTCAGAAACAAAGGCATTTTCTTGAGATTTCAGTGTAGAGGTAGTGCAGGGGCTCTGCTCAGGGCTTGGGGCCCCATGCTGCTCCCCTCCCTCTGGCAGCGCTGGGGAGGAGGGACTGCTAATTGCCAGGCCCAGGGCTGCTAATGAGCCCGCTAAGGACCTCAGAATTGGTTCCGATGGTGCTAAAGGGCTTCCTGAGTTCCCTTAAAAGCCCCGGTGGCAGAGTCGCCTCCATTAATGGGAATATTAATCACCAGACAGATCCTGGCCACCCTTCCCGGGCACCCCCAACTGCCCCAAGTCAGAGACAGCCCCACCCATAACCTGGCTCTGCTGACGCCAGGTGAGAGGGCAGGGCAGGGACGTGGTGACTGTGGGGCTGGATCTGGGGAAGGACATGGGGTACTGGGCCAGCCGAAGGGGGTTACTGAGAAAAAGCAGCAGCAGTCCCTAAGGAGTGATAGCGAGACCTCCAGGAAAATGCAAAGACTATACAGAATATGCAAATCAGCAGTGATTAGTCGTGGGTCAAAGGCTCCGGTCCTTCTGTCTGCCCTCTAAGCCTCTGATTGGGCCCAGGGGAGGACTAGGCCACACAGCCTGGTTCAATTCAGGGTCCCAGCCCTCTTGAGTGCTTCCCAAGCCCCTCCTCCAGGACAAAAACAAGGACTTTGGAGCAGCTAGTGGCTCAGGGACACAGCTGGAAGGTGCCCCACCTGCCCCAGAGCCAGCAGCTCTTAGTTGGAGGTGTCTGTGCCAGGTGTATCCATGGAGTCCCCAGGGTGCTGCAGGGAGCCCAGCTTCTCCCCCCACATCCTGCGTGAGGGTGAATATCTCTCCCTCTGTCTCCCCCCTCACTCTGCCTCCACCACCTCTGATTTCTTGTGACCTTGCTTCATCAAGTGCCTTTGGTGAAATTTTTTGCCCAGTGCCCAGTCACCTAATTTGCACCTGCTTCTTATTTGACACGTGCAGAAGGCACAGCCATTCCCAAGGGGACTAGGAACAGCCTGCCTGTGCCATCACCTGACCTCATGGAGAAAAATCTGCTGTCAGTCAAGTCTGCCTCTCGGGGCAGCACCGGTGCGGGTATTGGGGGGGAACCCTACGGGGACACCTTATTCCTCTGCCCACTCTTACTGGACTGTGCTGGGCAGGTAGGGAGGGCATTCGCGCTGACAGGAAGATGCCAAAGTGAACTACCCACCTCTTGAACTCCAGCATCCCAGGTAGGAGGGATACTCGCCAAGGCAGAAGGAGAGAAATGAATTAATCAACCTTGGCTAAGTCCCTGCTGTGAGCCTTGCTGGCTGTGGTGTAGGCACAGAAATGTGATGTATGCATGGCGGGGAGGAGGTTGGGGAAGGTGTGGGCAAGGAGGTGAGGCCTCTTGCTGGCCAGGAGCAGCCACCCCAGGGCACTCTAGAAAGGGGAGAGTTACCCAAAGCACAGCAGGGAGGGGACCCAGGGAGTGTGGGGAGGATGCCCCTGGATTCAGCTGCAGGTTTGGGGAGGGGGCTGCAGGGGCCTGCGGTCAGGGATACTGGAGCCCGCAACCTGACCCTCTGTGGATGCAGGCAGCGGTGGGTGGAGGACAGCAGGGGAGGATTCCACCTCTAGGCTTGGGAGAGCCCGGCAGTGTCCTGGCCAGTAAGGCTTGGAGGCAGCTGAGTGGGTGGTTTTGTCAGGAGTGTCACGGAGGGGGTCATTGGCTAATGGTGCAAGAAGTTCTAACATCTTTATCGTGGCTCATTTCTATTAGCAAGCCCTAATGTTTCTCAGGCACCTGATGGCTTTCACAGTCATTTTTCAAATAGGTCCCTGGGCAAGACACCATCACCAGCCACCCTGAACAGGTCCAGACTCTGCTGCCGGATGGGCAGATGGGCCAAGAACCATCTGGAAGTCACTCTTTGCTGAACTTTCCTACAAAGTATTCTTGTTTTCTTATTGGAGTGGAAGAGAGGCAGACAGAAATGGAGATTCCTTTTTTTTTTTAAAGATTTATTTTATTATTATTGGAAAGGCAGATATACAGAGAGGAGAGACAGAGAAGAAGATCTTCCGTCCGGCTGATGCTATGCCAATCCGAAGCCAGGAGCCTCTTCCAGGTCTCCCACGCGGGTGCAGGGTCCCAAAGCTTTGGGCTGTCCTCGACTGCTCTCCCGGGCCACAGGCAGGGAGCTGGACGGGAAGCGGGGCTGCCGGGATTAGAACCAGCGCCCATATGGGATCCCGGGCGTGCAAGGCGAGGACCTTAACCACTGCGCCACCGCGCCGGGCCCAGAAATGGAGATTCCTTATGTGCTGGTTTGCTCCCCCGAATGACTGCTATGGTCATGGCTGAAGCCAGAATCTGGGAACTCAGTCCAGGGCGACTTCATGGGGGGCAGGAATCGGATCATTTGTACCATCAGTACTGCTGCTTACAATCTGCATTTGTAGGAAGCACAAGTCAGGAGTGGATATTGAATCCAAGTACTTTGATATGGGACATGGCATCTTTTTGTTATTTATTTATTTGTTAAAAATGATTTTTGTTTTTGAGAGGCAGAGAGACAGGAGAGACAGACAGAGATCTTCCATGTGCTGGTTCACTTTGGCTACAACGGCCAAAGCTGGGTCTGTCTGAAGTCAGGAGCTAGGTCTCCCACATGAGTACAGGGGCTCAAGGACCTGTGCCATCCTCTGTTGCCCTTCCAGCTACAGCAGCAGGAAGCTGGATCAGAAGTGGAGCAGCTGGGGCTTGAACCAAAGCCCATAGTAGATGCTGTTGTTGCAAGGTGACACATGGTACCAGCCCCAGGACATGGCCTATTAACAGGTGTCTCACTGCTGGGCCAAAAGGCTATGCCCACCTGTGCTGTGTTTTAATGCTAAGCCCGGGAGGAAGCGCGCCTCATTAAGATGTGAAGGGTGGGCAAGGCTAAAGTCCTGGCCTTGAATGCACCGGGATCCCATACGGGCCCTGGTTCTGGTCTCGGCAGCTCCACTTCCCATCCAGTTCCCTGCTTGTGGCCTGGGAAAGCAGTGGAGGATGGCCCAAAATCTTGGGACCCTGCATCCGTATGGGAGACCTGGAAGAGACTCCAGGCTCCTGGCTTTGGATCAGCGCTGCAACGGCCATTGTGCTCACTTGGGAAGTGAATCATCGGACCGAAGATCTTCCTCTCTGTCTCTCCTCTTCTCTGTATATCTGACTTTGCAATAAAAATAAATAAATCTTAAAAAAAAAATGTGACGGGTGTGAGCCTGTGTTTCCCTCTGGCCATGTGCACTTACACCTGCCTCTGCAGTAGCCACAAAGCTTCTCCCTTTGAATCTTCATTCCCCACCCAAATGAAATGAGAATGGTTCTTCCTTAGTCAGAGAACCATGGCTTTGGAAAAAGGTTCCTGTGACCTCTTTTACTGGCTGCAAATACAAATTTGAGTCAAGTGCTTGTGCTGACACTTTGGATTTCCGGTTGGATGGCCTTGCAGTCTAGTAGAGTCAATGAAACAGGAGTCTTCACTATACACGAGTATGTATATATATGTGTGTGTGTGTGTGTGTTGTGAACACACTGGGCATGGGTTTTAATCTTTTTTGTACCAAAATAAATGTCTCCTTTAATTCCATTTTTCTGTGAATTTTTTCAGGCTCCCCACCCCACCAAGTTCTGGCCCTTCCTTTCCCAACTCCCCAGCTCCTCAGCAGTCTCCTTGGTGACATTCCTAGAATGGCAGAGAGTCACAGCCCCCTCTCTCCCAGGGGTCTCTCCAGAGCTGGAGCCCTGAGAGCTCTCCTGCACCCGTCTGCCCTGGCTGTGCAGGCTTGAAAACCCCCAGCTGCCCGTGACCTTCAGGGAGTGCTGGGATCTTCTTTCAGCTCCCCTCTCTGCCTGCTGCCAGCCTGCAAAGCTACGCTCCCTGAAGCCACCAGGGGCAGATCAGGTGTGCAGGGGATGGAGGGAGGGCTGGGACCTAGAGAAATCCAAGAACTTGTCTTCCCTTCCTCCACTCTTCAGCCTGAGCCCCCACCTCTCAAATGGGGGCAGAGACTTGCAGGGTTGGGGAAAGGCCTGCAGGACCTGGCTGGATTTGGGGCAGCCTGAAGCCCCAAGGATTTGCTGGGCTGGGTTTCAGGCTGGAATGGGTCAGTCAAGGAGGTGCTAGGTTAGGGTATCCTCTCCTAAAGCATAAGAGGTTATGGGTGACAAAGCAATAATTCAGAAAAATAGCATTTATTATCCTAAATGCTTATTTTCTTCTATTGAAAGGCAGAGTGGCAGAGATAGAGAGATGTGGGGAGACAGAAGAGAGAGAAACAGAGGGATCTTCCATCTACTAGTTTCTTGAGCAAGTGGTGGCAATAGACAAGGATGGATCAAGACAAAGCTAGGAACCCAGCACTCTATCCAGGTCTCCCATGCAATTGGCAGGGGCCCAAGTACTTAGGTCATCATCTGCTGCCTTCCTCGGTACAATAGCAGGGAGATAGACTGGAAGTGGAGAAGCCTGGACTCAGGCCGCACCACCATATGGAATGTGGGCATCACTCGAGGTAGTTTAACACTATGCCACAATACCGGACCAGGATCTATGTTAATGACATTTTTTAAAGATTTACTTGAAATGCCGAGTGACAGAGAGAGATATCTTTCATCTATTGGCTCACTGTGCAAATGACTACAACAGCCCAGCCTGGGCCAACCAAATGTCCAGGGCCTAGAAACTCCATGAGGCTCTTTTCCATGTGTGGCAGGGTTCTAAGTATGTAGATCCACCATCTTTCCAGGAGTATTAGCAGGAAGCCGGATTGGATTCAAACTGGCACTCATATGAGATGCTAATGTTGCAAGTGGCAGCTTGACTGGCTGTGCCACAATCTCAGTCTCAATTGCTAGTTTTGTTGAGTCTACAATTCTATCTAGAAAACTGAATCCCTCAGAATTCAGGATGTATTGAGACTGGTGGGGAGCAGTGGGTTAAATTATCACCTGTGACACGGGCATCTTAGATGGAACGCAGGTTCAAGTCCTGGCTGCTGCAGCTTCCAATCCAGCTCCCTGCCAACACTACTTGGAAAAGTCCTGAGATTACCCAAGTACCAGGATACTGCTGCTCATGTGGAATTCCAAGCCCCTGTTTTTGGACTGGCCCAGCCATGGCTGTTGTGGCCATTTGGGAAGTGAATCAACATTTGAAAGATTTCTATCTCTCTCTGTCTCCAAACCCCTCTCTTGCCCTCTCTCTGTAACTATGCCTTTTATTTATTTATTTATTTTAAAATATTTAAAATTTTTTTTTATTACAAGTCAGATATACAGAGAAGAGGAGAGACAAAGAGGAAGATCTTCGGTCTGATGATTCACTCCCCAAGTGAGCACAATAGCTGGTGCAGCGCTGATCCGAAGCTGGGAACCAGGAACTTCCTCCAGGTCTCCTACGTGGGTACAGGGTCCCAAAGCCTTGGACCGTCCTCCACTGCTTTCCCAGGCCACAAGCAGGGAGCTGGATGGGAAGTGGAGCTGCCAGGATTAGAACCAGCGTCCATATGGGATCCCGGCATGTTCAAGGCAAGGACATTAGCCGCTAGGCCGCGCAGCTGGGCCCAACTATGCCTTGTAAATAATAGAAATAAAAAATTTTTAAAGCAGTTTAGGCTTCATTGAATTCATCATCTTATGGGTGAAAAATCTTGATTCACTTCTTCACAAGTGACCTAAATTTTTCTCTCTGAAAGTTTTTAGGCTTTTTTTTTTCTAAAATATCTACTGCTTTAAAATTTCACAATAATGTGGATTTGTATGAGTTCTTTTCCTATTTATAGTTTTGGATACTCCTAAGCATACTTCTAGTGATAGGAAACTTTTTTGTATGATTTTTTTGCTTATTTTTCCCCTCTGTTGTCTTGGTTTTAGTTCTCTCATATACCTGTTAGTTGTATGTTGGCCCTTCTTTGTAATTTTTTTCTCCCATTCTTTCTTTTTGGTATTTTTATGAGAAATTGCTACAACTTCTTCTTTCAGCTCTTACATTGAACTTAAGCATTTTTTTTTAAGAGCACTGGTGGGGCTAGTGTTGTGTGCAGTGGGTTGGACCATTGCCTGTGACACCAGCATTTTATATGAATACCTGTTAGAGTCCTTGGATGCTCCACTTCCAACCCGGCTCCCTGCCAGTGCACCTGGAAAGCAGTCGAAGACAGCACAGGTACTTGAGTCCCTACTTCTTATGTTCATATGTGGTACCCCGATGGAGCTCCAGGCTCCTGGTTTCAGCCTGGCCTGTCTATTGTCGTCACCTGGGGACTGAAGCAGAGGATGGAAGGTCAACCTCTATCTCTTTCCCCACCCTATCTCACCCCCCTATTTTTCTGTGACTCTGCTAATCAAATACATATTTAAAAAGAAAAGCAGCACTGATTTTCTGAATATTTTCTTTAATAACATTTTATTTTTGCATCATGAATACAATATAACTTCAACCCTATGGAAATCGTTTGTATGTTGCCTTTTATTCTGTAAGTTTTATCTGCTTCCTGCATGCTTTTTGTTTCTTTGAATTTCCCTTTTTCTCTGTGTATTTTTGGTTTTGGCTTTGTCTTTCTGGTTGGAGATTTTTCTGAACATTTGGGATTCCTGCTGTTTGTTCATATCTAAAAGTGAGTTATTAGGAAACCACGTCACAGCTCTGTGGAAGGGTTTCATGCAAGGACAATTAAGCAGGGACCCCACTGCTTCCTTGGGACACTTGCTGTCAGCAAATAAAGGTGTTTTTCTGTGTGTGTGTTTTTGTTTTGTTTCATTTTTTCCTCTTGAGTCAGTCACTTCCTCTGAGGAAGATCTCTGATCTTCCTCTGAGGTCCATTAGCCTGAATGTCAGCATATTGAGAATGGAGCAGGGCAAGACAGCTGATATGCCATGGTCCAGGATATAGAGTCTCAACTGCACCCTCTCTTCCCGCACGCTAGACATCATGGGCTTTGTAACTGTCCCCTGGAAGATATCCACTTTGTGAATGCTCTACCTGCTAAGGTGCTTACTAGAGCTTATTTGTTAAGATGATCTCTGGAGTTATAATTAAAATCTTAGATGAGGTCTCAACAGAGTTTCCAGATGGGCCCCAATCCAATGACAAGTGCTTTGTAGTCAACATCTACAGAAGAGACACAGCACAGGAGAAAGCCACAGGAAGACAGAGCCAGAAATTGGAGTTATGTAGCCTCAAGTCAAGTATGAAGGCTAGCCTTTCATTCATTTCACTAAAATATCCAAGGTGAGTGAGCTGGGAAGGACTTTTAGCTTGCAGTTTGGAAGATGGTCGTCCCTGTCACTCAGGTGTCTGATGAGGGTGGAGCTGTGTGCACAGAGGGAGAGCACATGGGAAGGCAGGAAGCAGAGATAGAGACAGGGAGCATGTGCTTCTTCATCAACCAGTTCTTCATCAAGGACTACCTTCTCAGGCCCGGCATCTTGACCTAGCAGCTAAAGTCCTTGCCTTGCACGCCCGGGATCCCATATGGGCGCTGGTTCTAATCCCAGTAGCTCCACTTCCCATCCAGCTCCCTGCTTGTGACCTGGGAATGCGGTGGAGGACAGCCCAAAGCCTTGGGATCCTGCACCCATGTGGGAGACCTGGAGGAAATTCCTGGCTCCAGATTGGCACAGCAGCGGCCGTTGTGCTCACTTGGGGAGTGAATCATCGGACGGAAGATCTTCCTCTCTATCTCTCCTCCTCTCTGTATATCTCTCTTTGTAATAAAAAATAAATCTTAAAAAAAAAGAACTATTTTCTCTGGGCCAGTGTTCTGGTGCAGAGGGCTACGCCAGTGTCTGTGTCACTGGCATCCTATGTGGGTGCCAGTTTGAGTCTTGGCTGCTCCATTTCTAATTCAGGTCCTGGCTAATGATCTTGGGAAGGCAGTGGAAGATGGCCCAGGTGCTTAGACCCTTGCCCACTCATGTGGGGGACCAGGATGGAGTTCCATGCTCCCAGGTTTAGCCTGGTCCAGCCCCAGCTATTGCAGCCATTTGGGGGATCGAAAAACTCCCCTTTACACACCCATAGCTCCATCCTTCAAATGAATTTAGAAGAAACAATCCTACCTTTTGATGGCAAGCCTAAAGACTTCCCACCAGGCTCATCTCTCAGATTTCATAATTAGATCAATCATTCATCCTTCATTTACAAATGTTAGCAATAATTCTTTAGTCATTGCCACAAGACTTTGGGACTTAAACACTGTAATGAGGGGCAGATGTTTTCAGCAGTGTTAACTATACCAATATGCCAGCATAGTTGGTGATAGTTGGTGGTCTTTTTTTCTACTTTTTTTAAAAATGGAGATATTGGGATTGTAGGGAATACTGGGCTGGACATGCCACCCTGGACCCCAGGTATGTGTGTGGGGGGGCTGCAGATTGCCAGGAGAAGAGGATCTGGGCAAGTATTTGAGTGGGAGTGGCTGAGGGCATGCTTGACAGGGCATGAAAGACTTCTGGGGGCTTCCATGGACTGGGCCACTGCACTTTCAGGTAGGCAAGGGAGCTGAAACAGAGTGATTTAGAGGGAGGAATCTCAAGGGGATATCCAGGTCAGGCCAAGGCACCCACCCAGGTGGGAGATAAATAGCATCACTTGCCACCCATAGTCCATGCAAAAGTTGGGGTTGAGGGGCATACCTGGCTGGGATGGGCTGTAGTACCTACTCACGAATATTGGAACAGGGGTTTGGCCATGTCAGGCTGGGCCTCAGCACCCCCCAGAATGCAAGGGAGCCAGATCCAGGGGGCAGATTCTGCAGGAGAATTGTGAACTCGCTTCTGTGGGCCTGTAGTACCCATCAGTTTGCACAGAGAGCTGGGGGTGGTGACAGGTTGAGGCAGGCTGGACCATGGAACTCATCTGACACTCATGGGAGCCAGAGTTGGGAAGGCGGCAGGCTGGGCCAGGCTACAGTACCTGCCAGCACATGCAAAAGTAAGGACTGAGGGCAAACCATACAAAGTTGGGCTGTGGCATCTGCCTGCACCCATGAGATCCGGGTCTGGGAGCTGGCTTGCTAGGGGAACTTGGAGAACTTCCCTACTAAGCTGTAGCTCTCGCTGGTATACACAAGAGCCAGGGCTGGGGGCAGGTCAGGTCAGGCTGGACTGCAGCATCTGTCAGTATATGTGTGAGCTGGTTCTAGGGGTAGGGCAGGGTGGGTCTGTCCGTAGCACATACTGGCACAAGTGAGACTCAGGGTGGAGTACAGTTCAGGTCAGTTTGGAGCACAACACCTGCCAGTTCACATGAAGGCTGGGGTGGGCCAGCCTGAGCCAGGCTGCAGCACCTGCTGCAAATGCCAACACTGTAGAGTAGGCCACCCCATACTGGGCTGCAGCACCTGCTGGCATGCACTAAACCTGGGGCTGAGAGTGGGTCTGGTAGGAGAACTTTGAGGAATCCCACGCTGGGCTGCTGCCTCCATGTGAAAACTGGAACTGAGGGAGGGCTAGGTTGGGCTAGTCCGCTGTACCCACTGATGCTCAGGAGCCAGAATTGGTGTGTGCCAGCTGGGTTAGCACAGCACCAGCTGGCAGATGCCACTAATGGGTATGAGTCATGTCAGGCTGGACTGTGGTACCCCCTGTTGGGTGCAAGATCCACAACTGGGAACCTGCCTGGCAGGGGAACTGTGGGCATTTCTCTGCTAGGCTGTACCTATTACTGGTGGGAATGAGAGATGGGGCTGGGTGTGGGCCAGGCTGGACAGGGCAGCAGTACCTGTCGACATATGTGAGGCTCAGGATGGGGGCTGGTCAGGCTGAGCTGAGCTGCAGGACTGGTAGCTGTGCATGAGAGCTTCTTGGGATGCAGGATGGGCCAGGCTACGCCGCAGCACGTGTTGGCAAACACGAAAACCGAAGCTGTGGGCAGCCCTTGTGGGGAATGTTGGGAGTCAGCCTGACTAAGCTATGACACCTGCTGGTATGTGTGAGGACTGGGTCTGCGGCAGACTGGCTGCGCTGGTTGCAGCACCCATCAGTTCATGTGAGAAATGGGGCTGGAGTGGTGGTGGTGGTGGGGAACTGCATTCACTGGTATGTGTGCTGGCTGGTATAGGTGACAGCTCACACCTGGCCCTCCACTGGCTGGCACACACAAAAATCAAATCTGAGCTCACCTCAGGTGATGTTTCTTGGTGGAATCCCTGGTCAGACTGCTGGACTCAGATCCTGGCCACAAGAGAAATCACAGGATGTATAACCTGCTCTTGGAGAACATGTGCAGCAACTGGGCCTCCTCAGTTGTTGAGGCATGTGCAGTGGCCAGCGTGTCCAGATGCACTCAGAGGACATGAGAATCAGCTCATCTAAGCCAACAGGGGATGTCGACTGCCTTGTCAGATGATGGAAAACAAAAAAAGGTTGGACCACTCTCCTGGCCAAGCTTTGCAACTTATTCCTGGATATGGGATGCCTTAGGGTGGACCTGGTCAGCCGATAGGCCTTGGAAAGATTTTCTCAATTCTGGTGCAACAAAACCAATGATGTCTTATAGCTATTAAAGCCACTCACGTAACAACACTCTCAGAACACTATTCCTTAAGGAGCGGCCTCTTCTGTCTCCTTTTCTCTGGACAGAGGAGAAAAAAAAAATACTGAAACATTTGTTGCACCCACTTTCTCCCTACCTGACCCTCCCCACCCTAATCAGAAGCCCGCATGGGTGTGCATCCCTCTGTTATGTAAACATTATTAAAAGTAAGTAATTAAAAAAAGATTCTGTGATACAATTTGTCTGACTTCTTATTGATACTCAACCTCCCTCCCTAAGTAGGTAAGTAGGTAAGTGTACAATTCTCTTTTTGCAGAGAAAATTCATCTCTCCCTGAATCAGCCCAGGTTCTACGAAGAAATAGAACAAATGAGGTAGACAACGCGAGTACCCCTTGTCCAAAACATTGGCCACAAAAGTGTTTCAAATTTCAGAATATTTGTATATACCTATTTGGGGACAGGACCCAAATCTAAATATGAAAGTCATTCATGTTTCATCTACACCTTGACACACAGCTGGAGGAAAGTATTGTAGTGTGTGTGCACTTTGACCGGTACCCAGTATGAGGCCAGAAGTGGGAGGCTGCACTTGTGGCATCATGTCAGTGCCCCAAAGGTTTGGACTGGGGTTCAGGCATTTATCCTGGCAGTTAACACATATGTGTCCCACATCCTAGCTCCTGGGGGAGCTCCTGGCTCCAGTCCTACGAACGCAGATCGTGGGGAAACGACGTTAATGACTGAAGCCACGGAGTCCTTGCTGCTCACACGGGACAGGTGGAGTTCCTGGTTCCTAGCTGTGGCCCGGCCCCGCCATTTGGAAAGGGACCTACAGGTGGGAGCTCTTCCCATTCCCCTCTCTTTTACTCTCAAAGAAATATGCTTTTAAAAAGGATTTTTTTTTAAGTTTTGGATTTTGAAGCACTTTGGGTTTCAGGTTAGGGACACATACTCAATTTGTACAGAGACACATAAGGGATTGACGTATTATGGAAGTTGGCTCATATAATTATGGAGGCCTGGAAGCCCTACAATAAGCTATGTTTAAAGTGCGGGTCCAGAACACACCTTGCAGTGTGTCCAACCTGAGCCCGAAGCTGGAGAACCAGAGGAGCGTCTGCTCCTCACTGCAGTGTGAGTTTGGGCGCCTGGATGAAGTCCTGGAGCTGCAGACCAGGGGACTGTGATTGCTGCCATCCAGGGGCAGGAGACAACGCACGTCCAGGATCCCATGGACTGAATGTTCCTCTCCAGCCTAGCCCTCAGTGGTTCTCCCTGACACCCTCCCTCCCGTTGGCAGGGGTGGGTTTTCTTGATTCTGTTTACTAAGTGAGATGCTCATCTTTCAGAAACACCCTCACAGTCACATCGGGAAAGTTTCACCAGCCAACTTCCCGCTAAGCCCAGACGAGCTGACTGCAGAATTAGCCATCCTGACACCCTTTCCTCAGCTCTCCCATTTCCAGACTTCGGTGCCTCTCATCTGCTCTGCTTTTTTGTTCATGAATTTTGTTCCCCTTATTTGAAAATGTTTTTTGACAGCCATTTAGTGGTGTTTTAAGAAGGAGAAGAGAGAAATGAGTATACTCAATTACTTTGTTTAATCAGAAGATTTCTGCTCTTAATTTTAATTATTTGTGTTTGATTGCTGTGTGGAAGGTGATGCACGCGACACCTGGTCTGCCTCCTTACATGCTCGTGTTTTCCTCCTGCAGGCGTCTATGCTGGCTGTCGTGGCTCTAGATGTGATCCAGGGACCAGCAACTGCAGACAACCATGGTGAAGAGGAAACTTGGCAAGACAATTTCCAGCTTATTCTCCTCATTTAAAACATTCTGAAACTAAGCTAGTGTGTATTCAGCTATTATTATTTAAAGATTTATTTGTTTTTATTGCAAAGTTAGATTTATGGAGAGGGGACAACACAGAGAGGAAGATCTTTTGTCTGATGATTCATTCCCCAATTGGCCCCGATGGCTGGAGCTAAGCCGATCCAAAGCCAGGAGCCAGGAATTTCCTCCAGGTCTCCCACGCGGGTGCAGGGTCCCAAGGCTTTGGGCTGTCCTCCACTACTTTCCCAGAGCACAAGCAGGGAGCTGGATGGGAAGTGGGGCTGCCGGGATTAGAACCAGGGTCCATATGGGATCCCTGCGTGTTCAAGGCAAGGACTTTAGCTGCTAGGCCACTGTGCCGGGCCCTACTCAGCTGTTATAATAGTGAAATAACTGAGACAACTGACTTTATAAAGAAAAGATTTAGTTCATGGTTTTGGAAGTGCGAGTCTATAATGGGACAGTCATATTATTTGACATCTGGTGATGCTGGCAGGTAGCAATGACAGTGTCCTGGCTTCAGAGCAGCTCAGCTCCATCCATTGTGGACATTTGCAGAGCAAACCAACAATGGAAGATCTGTCTTTCCTTCTCTCTGGAAATCTGCCTTTCCAATAAAAATACATAAATCTTAAAAATCCTCTGGGGGTTGATATGGTGATGTAGTAGGTAGGGCTGCCACCTGTGACATCAGTATCTAATATGGGCACTGGTTTGTGTCCCAGCTGCTTCACTTCTGACCCAGCTTCCTGCTTGTGGCCTGGGACAGCAATGGAGGATGGTCCAAAGCCTTGGGCCCCTGTACTCACATGGTAGACTAGAGTGAAATTCCTGGTTCCTGGGTTCATCCCTGGCTGATGAGGTCATCTGGGGTGTGAACTAGTGGAGGGAAGATCCTTTCTCTCTCTCAAAAACTAAATCTTAAAAAAGGAAAAGTCCCCTCTGGCAAGAGCTGCTTTCCAAGGCACCTCTCACTAGCCTTACTCCCTCACCGCTACAACTGAACTAATTTCCTACACATTCAGGATCACCAACATGATTTAGGGATTTAAAAAAAAAAGAAGATTTACTCTTTTTTTAATTGTAAAGGCAGATGTATAAAGAGAAGAGAGACAGAGAGAAAGATCTATCTACTAATTCACTCCCCAAATGGCTGCAACAGCTGGAGCTGAGCTGATCCAAAGCCAGGAGCCAGGAGCTTCTTCTGGGTTTTCCATGCAGGTGCAGGGTCCCAAGTCTTTGGGCCATCCTCTACTGCTTTCCCAGGCCACAGACAGAGAGCTGAACAGGAAGTGGGACAGCTGGGTCAGGATTTAGCCACGAGGCCACTGCGTCGGGCTCATGATTTTGGGATTTAAACATCTGCCTAAGATCAGAAGGCAAAACATAAAGCGTAGCGATTGGAGAACCAAGTCAGAGTTAAAGAAATGGGAACAGGAGGGAATTAAGGAGGAACAGTCTAGCTTGATGGACTTGTGAAATCCCTGGTTACGTAACCTACTGGGTTCTGCTTCTCTCCCTGCCTCAGTTTTCCCGTTTGGCACTCATAGGTGCAATCATCCATGCCCCGTGGAGTGAGTTGGGCATAGAAAGATATGACTCAAGAAATCTGACCGGAAGGAAGCCTGGGCAAGCTGTTGTTGCCACTGTTACCTGCAGTGCTGCCCTCTTAATCAGCACAGAACTGCAGTGTTCAGTCTCTGCCCCGCCCCTGCCGGGACTCTCCCTGTTCCCACTGGCTGAGAATGCTGTCCATTGGAAGGGGAAATCTGGATCAATGGGGTCATGGCTGGGGAATCCTGGGGTTGCATGGTGTCTCCCCAGCTGGGAGACCTGACTGTCACACTGGGTGCCCCAGCAGCCCCCTTATGGGGAGGGTATCAGGGTTTGTAGCTGTGCAGTAGACCAAAGGCCATCCTCTACTGCTCTCTCAGGTCATAATCAGGAAGCTGAAAAGGTAGTGGAGCAGCCAGGATACAACCGGTGGCCATTTGGGATGCTGGCACTTGCACAGGGAGGATGAGCCAGTTGAGCCGATGCTCCGACCCAGCTTGTGGATTCTGCACTTGTGCCTTCTGACAAGGCCAGGTTTGACCTCCTCCATCTCAGCAGGGGACTTCAAGGGCTGCAGAACATTTGCTGCTGGGGGCCAAGGGAAAGGGAGGTGGGACTGGTCGCAGTCTCCAGTGAGGGCCAGTTACATACTGGGCCAAGTGCTCAGCCTCCTCTTCCACCATTTGCACCTCTGCTCCTTCCCCCCACTTGCCCTTCCTTCTGCCATCCCCCAGGAAGCAGCAGACACAATCAGCAACTTCTATTTTGCTGAAAAATAAAAAGGCACTTTAGGGCTTTTATGGAGGAGGCTGAGACCCATTAAGACACAAATTAAATCTTGGTGGGAACAGGCAGAGTGCAGAACCCCTGTGTGAGGAAGGCCGGTTACTGCCTTTCACTGGCTCTGCTGTCCCCAGCCCTGGGCTTCCCCGGGGCCTCGGACACAGCCTCCCTCCTTTTCCTCCTCCTAGGATTAAAGTGCAAGTTAAGGACTGGAGGAGAAATTAATCAGCCTTTGTATTCAAGAGGGCAAGGCTGAAATGGGCAGGAGAGAGAAGGCAGCAGGCCAGGGAGGGGAGAGGAGGCAGAGAGAGGGGGTGGAGCACCCCCATGCCTCCGGCTCTATATCCTGCGTTACTCATGCCTGTTGCCAGGTGTAGGAGGGAATGGCTATTGCTGTGCTCCATTTTACAGATAGGGAAAACTGAGGCTCCGGCCACTGATGCAGCACCAGTGGCGGCTGGGAGTTGAATCTCCTTTTAGAGGCAAGAAGAGCGACACACACACACACACACACACACACACACACACACACACACACACACACACACACATTCTTTTCACCTCATCACTCCCTTCCCTCCACCTATGCTGAGGGTCTTTCCTTGGAGCCATTCCGGGAGTCGGGAAGTCCTTCTAACCACACATCCTTGCGACTGTGGCTCCTGAGGGACCCACGGAGAAGGTGTTTTCACTGAGCCTGGGTACCAGGAAACAGGCTGGGGGCAGGGAGTGTGCCCGGTTAGCCCACTGGGAGCAGGGCCAGGCCCTGAGGCAGGGACCAGACGTGAGGGGTGGGGGGTGGAAAGGCAGGCTCCCCCATGTGGGAGGGGCTGGGCTTCTTTGGCCTTCCACGTGCTGGTGCTGACCTGTCACTCACTCTTTCGTTGAGCAAATGTTTACTCACCACCTGCCGCGCAGCTGGTGGGGGGCTAAGTGCTTCAGTTAGGGAGCGATAATAATGAAAATAATGCTGTATTTCTTCTTTCCAAAAGGCACAGTTCCTCACAGTTGTAACATTTCTGAAACCGAGCTACCTCTGGCCAGCTGCGAGTGTTAGCTAGGCGCAGCAGAATTTTATATTTCCCAGAGGCACACCCAGCCGTGGCACAGCCGGTTAACTTGGGAGCAGCAATGCTTATGGTTCTTTTTCTTGTTCTTCTTCTTTTTAAAGATTTGTTTTTATTTGAAAGATAGAGTTGAGCGAGTGAGAGAGAGAGAGAGAGGAAGAGAGAGACACAAAGACAGAGGGAGAGATCCTTCATCTGCTGTTTCACTCTCCAAATGGCCACAGCAGCTGGAGCTGGGTAGGTGTGAAGCCAGGAGCCAGGAGCTTCTTTCAGATCTCACATGGGAGTGCAGGGGCCCAAGCACTTAGGCCATCATCTTCCTTTCCAGGCACATCAACAGGAAGCTGGATAGGAAGTGGAGCAGCTGGGATTTGAACCTGCGCTCCTATGGAATGCCAGCACATGCAGGCTGAAGCTTAATTGGCACACCATTTGTGCCAGTCCTGATGATTATGGCTCTCACCATGTGCCAGGCTATTGTTACTGCTCTATATGTGGCAGCCCATCAGGCCCTGCCAGCCGTTCCCATGTGGGAATTATCACAGTCCCTGTCGTAGAGACGGGCATAGGAAGCACAGTGCAGTATATTCTCCTCTCTTCTTTCAAGCAGTAGGCAGCGCCCTTGACCTCCTTACAAACATCTCTAACATAGCTGTGGCCATAGCACATAGCATGCAGGGCCACAGAGAGGACATTGCAGGACAGAGCCCGGGCTGGCATCTTCCACCCAGAGCCTGTTGTGTCCTCTTGGGGCCTGCCCTGGGGCCCACTCCACACCCCTCTTCTTGCTGCCAGGTGTTTAGTCATGGAAGCACCTGTCACTCCTATTAGCCTGACAGCTCTTGGCTTAGTCCAGGCAGCAGGGACATAGGCGAGGGGGCAGGGAAGGGAGTGGTGGGGCTGCAGAGAGATGCAAGGAGCTGCAAGTTGACGCCACATCATTGCTGGCTCCTTCCAGAGTGAACACTGGGGCATTTGGCGGGAGTGGGGGGTGGTGCAGGTGGGATAGGCCAGGGTAGGTAGGGGTGCTTTGCATCTCTCCTCTGTTTTGTCTCAGGCTGGAGGGGCAGCTGCTGATGGGGGGAGATGTGATATACAAGGGAAGAAAGAGAAGGAGAGAGGAGTTGCCAGAAGTCCAGCCTTGCCCCTTACTGTTCACACCGCGAAGCTGGTCAGATTAGAAGGTAAAGGACCCTGGCTGCTGCTCCCCTCCCCACTCTCCACCTAGCCTCAGTGTCTTGGTTTCTCTACCTGGGTCAGGCGATGGACTCCCTCATGGAGACAGACCCTGCACGGGAACCCCAGCAGTGCCAGTCCCACAGGCCTCTGTTGTACTTGTGCGGTGTGTCTCCCTGTGACCTCCCGCCTCCCTTCTCTAGTCTGACTCTGCCAAGTGCTGGCAAATGAAGACCTCACCTGCCAAGAGGTGCTGGGGAGGCGCCGAAGGCACTCACGGCCAGCAGCCCGGAGCTGTCAGGCTGGTGGTAATTAATTAATCAATCCAACCAGGAGGCCGGCAGCAGCCATCTCAGCGCCTCCTGGACACAGCACAGCGGGCAGAGACTGCTGTCTCTCTGGCTAGCTTGAAGCCAGGAGGGCCTGCTAGCCTCGCCCATGGGAATCTGTGATCAAGTGGGGCTGGGAGGGGCTTGCCTGCACAGCTCACACTTGTTCCTTCACTCAGTAAACACACCTGCTGTGCATCTTGGGCCGGGTGCACAGGAAGCAGGGCTGCAGTCACGGAAGCTGGATCTTCAGGAAGTCTTTCCCTGTGGAGGAGGCAGCAAGAAGGACGTGATCCAAGCCAAATCAGGACTCGGCCTGATGCCTAGAGCTGTCCCCACTACTGAGAGGAGGGCCAGCCCTTTCTACCCCTCAGTCGCTCATCGGCTGTGGATTCCCCAGGAAGGAAATGACCCACCCTCCATGAGCAGAGGGTGAAATCCCAGCAAGGGACAGCCACTCATCGCAGCTGTCCCCAGCAGCCTAGGGAGGGGTGTACCTGCAGAGTGCAGGTGCTCTGGGCAAGGTAACAATGGGTCCCACTTGCTGACCCCAGCGGCTGCCGAAGTGTGGTCTCTGATATCAGCACCAGCTGGGAAAAGAAAAACATCGAGCTCTGTTTTAGAGTTCCTCCCTGGGAAACCCAATGAGGCCCAGGAAGCTTCTGGCCGTGAGGCTTGCTGACCTTGGAAGGCATGGAGCCGCTGGCTGCAAGGAGTTCACTGGGCACAGGGGCTAGTGCAGCCAGGCTGGAAGGGGCCCACAGGGCTGTGTGTCTGTGGCTGGCCGCTCAGCTGGACTGAGTAGAACTTCCATGCAGAACTGACCCCCGCCCCCACCTCTGCCAACCTCACCCTTGAAACCATCTGCAGCCTGGGATCCCTCTTTCATCCGCTGCATGGGGGTGCCCACTGTGCTGCCATCAGGATGGGAGGACATCCACGGGCACCAGTGGGCACTGAGCCACCTCTGGGTTCCTCCCCATTAGCTGTTCACCTGCCCCTTCCTACAAGAGATTCTGTGTTGAGGATGTGAAACTGGGCTCAGAGTAGCTTGCCTAAAGTAGCAGTGTTAGTAAGCGGAAGAGAATGCAGCTCTAGTTTTTATATATTCACTTATTTATTATTTTTTTAAGATTGATTCACGGGGCCTGCACTGTGGTATAGTGAGCTAAGCCTCTGCCTAACAGCACTCATCTTAATCAGGCACCAGTTTGTGTCCTAGCTGTCCTGCTTCTGATTCAGCTTCCTGTTAATATGCCTGGGGAAGCAGTGGAAGATGGGCCAAGTGCTTGGATCCCTGTCACTGGGTTGGATTTCCTCTAAGAGAACATGTTAGAATTACTGCTTTCTGGCTTCAGGCTGGCCCAGTTCTGGCCATTGCAGCCATTTAGGAAGTGAACCAGTGGGTGGAAGATCTTTCTGTCTCTCCTCCACTCTGGAGATCTGCCTTTCCAATAAAAATAAATAAATCTTAAGAAAATTATTGGAAAGGCAGATTTACAAAGAAAAGGAGCAAGACACAGAGAAAAAGATCTTTCTTTCATCCACTGGTTCACTCCTTAAGTGGTCACAACCGTCGGAGTTGACTTGACCTGAAACCAGGAGCCAGGAGCTTCTTCTGGGTCTTCCATGTGAGTACAGGATCCTAAGGCTTTGGGCTGCTTTCCCAGGCCACAAGCAGGGAGCTGGAAGGGAAATAGAGCAGCAGGGATATGAGCCAACACCCATATGGGAACACGGACCTTCCAATATATTTATTTTTAAAATCTTTCTAAAATTGTGATACACTGGAACTGGCATAGAGGCACAGAGAGTGGAAGCACTGCCTACAACACCAGCATTCTATATGAATGCCAGTTCACATCCCAGCAGCTCTACTTGCAATCTAGCACCCTGCTAAGCATTGGAAGATGACCCCAAATGCTTGGGTCTTCCACATGGGAGACCCTGCTGGAGTTCCAGGTTCCGAATTTTGACCTGTTACAGTCCCAGCTGTTGCGCTCATTTGGAGAGTAAACAAGCAGATGGAATATCTCTCTGTGTGTGTCGCCCTCCCTTTCTGTAATCCTGCCTTTCAAATAGACGAAAGGCTCTTTAAAAGGTGAAAGTCTATACTTTGGGAAAGAGCACAGCTTTGCCCGCTGGCTCCCCATCCAGGCCTTCGCCCCAGTCTGCAGGGTTTGGTTTGGTTTGATGTTTCAGGCTCCACATGTTTGAAGCTCCCAGTGCCAGAAAGTGCTGCATCCTCCCGTGGAGATGTGACCCCCCGGCCCTGCACCTTTGTGTTCCGTTGCTCAGCGAGTCAGCACGCTGTCCAGTGGGAGTATTCCCAAATGTCATTCCTACTTCAGGGCAGCTGGGGACAACCCGCCTGGGAGAGATTGTGAATCAAATAAACATGTGCATTAAACCCAACCCGACTGGATCTTGAACTCAATTTTGCCTGAGCTGTGTAAGTGCCACTCCAATGCCACCCATCTCAAGGGATGGTGTGATGAGAAGAAGGAAGCCAGAACAGAAAAAGATGGGGAAGTGAGCTGATGGTGGTGAATATGTCCACGTTTGCTCATTCCCCAGTGTCATGTGAGGCTGTGGCCCTGTGAACAGGTTCACCGTAGCCCCCAGGACGGGGCCTTTAGAAGTGAGTGCAGAAGCTCCGACAGCTACCTGCCCAATCCATCTCTATGAGTCCCTGCAGGCAGGGCAGCCCTGCTGGGCTTTGAGGACAACGGCCACCCTCACCTCCGCCCGTGTCCCCAGGATTCTCTTTTGCAGATGAAACTTGGCCAGCGCCCTTGACAGTTCCTAAAAAGCAACTCTCTGATTCCTGTCTGACCCGGTGGCAGTTTATCCTCCTCCTTTTCAAAGGGCCCAGAGCTGAGTGACAGCCCACTGATCCCACCTGTCAGGGGATGACGTCCAACATGGCAGATCCATTGATTCCTCCAGATGCCCTGAGCCATGGTGTCATGGACAGGCTCTGTTCACCTTTCAGTCGTGGATTAATGTGGCAACCGTTTTTGAGATTTTTGCCTGTGCAGGCCCTGAAGGTGGCCCAGGGCAGACCCAGTGGCAGCACAGGAGAGACCCTCCGCCCCCCAGCCAAGCCCCGCTGCTGGGATGGCAGTGTAGGGGAGGAGGCGTGCAGGGGTGGGCTGGGGTGGGGAGGGAGCTTGTCCCCTCCCTCTACAGGCCAGTCCTCAGGACTCTCGTCCAATGTTGTTCCCAGCTTTTAGCCCCAAGCCCAGAGCCTTCCACAGATCCTTGACTCAATTTCACCTCATTAGATTTGCTCCACTTGTCCATTCTGCCAAAGTCATTTTGGATCTCTCTGCTTGCACGCCCGGGCCTCCCTCCCGTTTTCCCTCCCGGCCCTGTGTCATCTGCTTGTTATGTCTTCATCACAGTTCCTGATGCTAGTGTTCCACTGTCCAGGCCAAGGCCGGAGCCCACAGGCACTGACGTTTCCCTCCAGGTGGACAGAGATTCCTTCATCAGCCGCCTTTGGGGCTGCTGTTCAATCCACTTAATTACGTGGTCACCCAGCCGTGTGTGTCCATTTGTTCTCAAGGACTTCCCAAGGGGCCTTGTCACATTGCTCAGTGAAGCCTGGACACACCACCTCTGACACTGTTGGGCAGCCTAGCAAGTCTGCCAGGAAGAGTGGTTTCTGGTTGCCAGCCATTGGAGCCCCATTTTTGGGGGGTGGGGAGAGTCTCGCTTTTCATTGAAATATGCATCCAGGAAAGTTTTAAATCATAACGCACAGCTCGGTGACTTGTCACAAAATGACACACTGCATAATCAGCCTCTAGATCAAGCAGTGGGAAAAGGCCACCCACCCATGTCCCCTCATTTGTTTTTCCCTTCACCTCCCCCTTACCAAGGGCAACACTCATGCAACTTCCAACACCATAGTATTGCCTGGTTTTGAACTCCATATAAATGAAGTTGCACAGAATGATTTTTTTGTACCTAATTTTTTTTTTTTTTTTACAATCGACATAATTAGGGTAAAAAGGTTCAAGCACTACAGAAAGATGGGCAAGACAATTAGTTCCATATTGTTTCCTTAATATATCTGATGTAAAAGGGGATTTTAAGGGAGAAGCCCCACCCAGTCTCCCACCCACCCCATGTCCCAGATGGGGGGCATGCTCCCATGGTCTTGCTCAAGCGGTTTTGATAGTTCAGCAGTTCTGAATTGCTGCCACTCTCACCACTCCAAGCACGATGCGGTCATTGGAGAATCTACTGATTGACATAGTCCATCATATAGTCTCTGTTTGCCCAGTATTTTCATTGCCAACATGTAGCTGAGGTGTACCTAATTTATTTTTAAAATTTGTTATTTTTATCGTAAAGGCAGGTTGACAGAAGAAGACACAGAGACAAAAATTTTTCATCTGCTGATTCAATCTCTAAGTGACTGCAACGTTAGGAGTTGGGCCGATCCAAACCCAGGAGCCAGGATCCTCCACAGGGGCTCTCACATGGGTGCAGGAGCCCAAGGATGCAAGCCATCCTCCTCTGCCTTCTCACACCATAAGCAGGGAGCTGGATGGAAAGCGGAGAAGTCAGGACACAAACTGGCACCCATTTGGCATCCCAGTG
This sequence comes from Ochotona curzoniae, assembly GCF_017591425.1. Classification (NCBI taxonomy): domain Eukaryota; kingdom Metazoa; phylum Chordata; class Mammalia; order Lagomorpha; family Ochotonidae; genus Ochotona; species Ochotona curzoniae. Next base: position 3,695,800 of record NW_024466004.1, on the reverse strand, counting down.
CTTGCAGGTGGAAGATTAGCCAGTTGAACCATCATGCTGGCCCCTGACTTATTTTTTAACCACATATTAATTTGAAAGGAGTCTCTTTCTTTCTCTTAAACACATACACACACCTTCCATCACCTGGCTCACTGCCTCAAATGCCTGCAAAACAGCTGGAGCTGAGTCAGTCTAAAGCCAGGAGCCTGGAACTCCATCCAACTCTCCCACCTGGGTGGCAGCAGGTTGTGTCCTAACCTTTTGCATTAGCAGGAAGTTGGATCAGATGTGGCCGGAGGATTCCATTCCTGGCACTCCGAGATGCTATTGAGCAGCTTAGCACACTGTGCTGCAACACCTGCCCCAGGTAACTGGTTTCTTTCACTCAACATTATATATATGTGCACATGTTGTTGTGGTTGAGTCATAGTCCACATCTACATGTATTTCTCTGTCCTGCTGTTGAGTAGAGTGGCTTCTGGTGCAAGGCCTGGCGAGGAGTGCTGCTGCGAGCGTTCTGTTCAATGCAGCATGTGCTCATCACACCTGCGCGGTGAGCCTGTGCCAGGGCATGGAATCTTGTGATCACAACATGTGCCTTTTGCAGATTTGCCCAACAGCTTTGCAAAGTGGTTGTCCCATTTTATACTCCCACCAACAGTATGATGACCATCCTCCCGAGCATGTGATATTGTCTGTCTTTTTCATGTTTATTGCTTGAAGTCTTTTTCATTTTTTTGTTTCCATGGGGGTCAAGTGGTAGCACATCAACTTTGCGTTTCCCTGATAACGGAGTGGAGCGCTTTCCAAGGGCTTGTTGGCCATTGGGATCGCCTCTCCTGTGAAGTGTCGGCTTAAATCTGGCTTGCTTTTCTATGGAGTTGTCTGCCTTCCTCCTATTGATTCGTCATTTCTTTTTTATATTCAGGCTGTGTACACTGACTCTACTCTTAACCTCCACCAATTATTTTTGCAAATGAGTGCATCTCAGCCAGAGGACAGCTTTAGAAGGAGGGAGGAGGCAGGGAGGAGGGAAAGAGGATCGCTTCAAAGAGAAACTGAATCCCAGCGAAGCTTGTGACTCCAGGAGTCATCATTCAAAATCAAAGCTGTCATGTTTTTCCATAAAAAGTGGTGAGCTTGTATGAAGGGTGTGGCCATAGAGGGGAGCAGGGTCGAAGGGCCACCCCAGCAGCCTTGGCTAGGGACAAGAGGAAAGGGGAGGGCCATGTGGTGTTGTGGTCAGAAACCCAGAAACCCTGAGCTCAGTCTCTGGCCCTATTGCTCATGCATACCTGGAAGGCAGCAGGTTTGGGCACAAGTGCTTGGGCCTGGATGAAGTTCCAGGCTCCTGGTGCAAGCCTGGCTGAGCCATTTTTGGGAGTGAACCAGCAGATAGAAGATCTCTCTCTTTCTCTGTGGTTTTGGAGAAATCACTTAGCCTTTCTAAGCATCTATTTCTTCCTCAGGGAAACAAAGACAACACAGGGTTACCTGAGGTTAAACAAGAAAGCCGCTTGTAAAAGGTAAGGTTTGATGCAAATGTCATACAGGTATACACTTTGAAGTTGGCAGCTCCTCACAAATCTGGCTTGGGATTATGGGTGCTCCATAAGCGAGCATCATTGAGAGCCTGGTGCATACTGGGTAAGCAATCTGCCAGGTTCATTCTGTGATGCGGGTTTGAAGGCTGATCCCATCACCGGCTAGCTTTAGGCAAGCCAACTTTTCGTGGTCCAGTTTCTACATCTGTAAGGAGGGAATGGGATTGTGCATAGCTCTACAGGATTGGTGTGCAGATTAAACAAGATTACTTACAAAAAGACCACACCAGGCCCACAGAAAACACGTAGTATCAGATCGCAGCTCTCATCTCACAATTTGTCCTAATGAGTCAGACGTGGCATCATTCTCCCCACCCCTGACTCCTCTAGGTTTTGCACAGAAGGGGAGGACAAACACAAGGCCAAGGTCGTGGGATCTGGAAGAAAACAGCGTCTGGAGTTGAACCCAGTCCTCCATGAGACCCTTGCAGCCCAATGCCTCTAATTGGACTCCCGTGCAGCCAGTCTTTGGCCACCTTATTCTCACGAGTGTTGGGGAAGTCTCTGTTGAATGCTTACCTGGGTGTCTTAGGGGTGAAGGCAGGAGAGGCTGGGGGGAACTGAGAAGTGCAGAGCCATCAGGAGTTCTGACTCGAAGCTCCCTCCCAAGCCCCAGGCCCTGCAGCGCAGGATGGCCCTGGAGCGTGCTATAATGAGCCTGCCACAAGGCTGGACAAAGACTTATGACTTCTGGTGGCCAGGCCGCCTCCTCCCGCTTGTCCTCCCTGGTTATTTATCATATTTGTCCCTTTGGAGAGGCAGGGCCATTGCTTACACTGTCCAGAACAGGGAATGCAATAAAGCCAGTTCTACAGGGGGCCTGCAGTCTTGCCCCCTCCCTGGAAGGAAGTAGAGGGGCTATCAGCAGTGGGAACAATGCTGCGTCCAGCTGCTCAGCAGGTGTCAAGCAGCACGGCCACCTGGGCAGTGACAGATACCAGCCACGCTGCTCTGCTACCTTGATACTGAGGGGTCACTAAAAGCATCCCAACAGTGAGACTGGCATCCTCGTGCTGCCACTGTCATCATCACTTCACCACTGTCCATCCCAACTGCTACCGTAACCCCAGGGAGAGGATCCCCATCCTCAAAATCCAAAATGCTCCACAAGGTGAAACCTTTGGAGCCCAGACTTGACTGTGCAAGAGGAAAATTCCACACCTGACCACACATGCGTGGGAGCAGTCAAAACTCAGGCATATTAAAAATCGTGTCTGTCATTACTTTCAGAGGTGGGTGTTGTGGCGTGCCGGTTGGAACACTGCTCGGCACACCTGCATCCCATACCAGATACAGTCATCTTCTGATCTGGCTTCCTGCCCATCACTCGGGGCAGTGGCAAGTGACACCTCACGTAATTTTTGGCAGAGTTGGGGGCGTGATGTTGATGGAGGGGAGACCTAGATGGGGTTCCAGCCTCTTGTGTCAACCTGGCCCAGCTCCAGCTGTCATAAACTTTTGGGGGAGTGAATTAGTGGATGGAAGATCTCTCTCTGCCTTTCAAATAAATAAAAACTAACTATGAATAAAAGTTTGAAAATTGCCTACAGTCTCTATATATAAGGTGTCTATGAAACAAAAATGAGTTTCCTGTTTAGGCCTGGGACCTCTCCTTTCCACAAGCTATCTCATTTCATAAATGTGATTCTAAGATCAGGGACAACATGAAACCTGAAATCCCTGTTGCCTTTCCTGTAAGGGACATTCCACCTTTCCCAGCCTGGTTTTACTGGCCCCTTGGAACTGTGCTTCTAGACACAAAATGCTCATAGATGATTCTGTCTCTTTTTTAAGAATAAAGATTTATTATTTTATCTGAAATGTAGAGTTACAGAGAGAAAAAGAGAGAGATAGATATCTTTCATTCACTGCCTGCAACAGCCAGAGCTGAGCCGGTCTAGCCAAGAGCCAGGAGCTTCTTCTGGGTCTCCCATGTGGGTGCAGGGAGCACAGGAACTTGAGCCAATCTCTGCTTCTTTTTCAGGCCAAAAGGAGCGAGCCGGATCAGAAGCAGTGCATCTGAAACTTGAACTGGCGCCTGCATGGAATGTTGGCGGCGATAGCAGGGGCTTAGCTTACTATGGCATAAGCACTGGCCCCTGCTTCTGCCTCTTGTTCTGGAATTCCACCATCTGGTGGGGAACAAGCATGGATGGGCTGTAGAGGCAACAGCATCCTTCTTGCCCAGCTCCCCTGACTCTGTGGAGGTAGACATGTGTTGTGAGAAGAGCCTGGCTCCAGTCTGGGACCCAACTGTCCCACTAACTAGAGGAGAGGCTCGAGGCTGTCATGTTCTTCCCTGTGCCTCAGTAGTCTCATCTGTACAGAGGGGTGAGTAAAATTCACCTCACTAGGTTACTACAGTGTTGTATGCTAAGTGTCTGGTACACAGTAGGCACTTAATAAGCAACCCATAATGGACTCTCCTTGTTATCATTGTTAGAGTGAAACTGCTATCCTCCTGGCCACGCAGGCCCCTCCCTGCAGAGGCCCACCCTTCCCCGCAGCCCCTCTGCCCCATCCCAGCCACCCAGCCCAGGACCGCAGCTTCCCTCTCCATCTGTGCTGCCTGACCCAGTTTCTATGAAAGCCCGAGTGGCTCCCAGAGTCCAGACAACGACGCAGTCCTAGCTACGGGTCTCACCGTCCTATTAGGACAACATCAGTGTAAACATTAGTTATTCACAAACCCAATTACATTTTGATTGCTCTGACCCCAGCGAGATTGGGGTTACTCTCCATCCACATACAGTTTTTGGCACAAGCTTCCTCAGGTGCAGGGAGAGGAAAACAATGTGCCTACCGCCCGCCCGCTGGGCTGTACCTGGGCCAGAAGCTTCTGCCGGGTTCGCTGATGTCTTCCTTGTCCCTCAGCACAACAGGACCCTCCGCCATTCCAGCACCAAGCAGGGAGTGGCGGGAGGGACAGGGTCAAGGAGTGCAGGGGGCTTGGGTTGGAGGGAGAGCACTTCCAACCTGCCAGGGTGGGAATGGGGGATGCGTTTGAGAGAGGATGCAGGAGAGACCCTGAGCTGGAAGCTGCCTGCCTTTGAGGGGTGGGGCAGAACTTCTACCGTGTGGGCGCGTTCCAATTTGAAATCTGCCTCTTTCCTGCAAAGCAACTTCCCCTGGAGTTTTCCCCGGATCACGAATCCTGCCATGCATCCGGAGTCACCCACAGGTTCTCTGGTTCTTCACTTCTGAGCCCTTGGCCTCTTGGCCCGCTGCTCTCGTTTGCTCTCATTGGGTGACTGCAGTAGACCCGGTTGCGTCCCTTCCCACACCCACCCCACCCGCCAGGGGCGCGACTTTCACCTGCGCTTCCCACCAAGCCCCGTGAGGGCCTCCGATTTCCCTGGGAGTGAGAGGCACTGTGCAGGACAGGCCAACCTCCCCTTCACACCAGCTGCAGAGGGTGCACGCCCATCTTGGGCCTTGGTGTCCAGCTCATAGAGATGTGCGGGGACTTCGGAAACGCCAGGACAATCCTCGCTTCTTGGTTGTCAGCGGTGTGGAGGGGCTATGACCCCCAATACCAGCTGTCTGGAGGAGACAGAGAAAGTAGGCAGCCCCTCCAGAATCCACGAGGCAAAGGGGCTACGTGGAAGTGCCAACGTTTATAAGGATTTGTCCTTGGTTCTCATCCAGTTCCTTGCTAATGCGCATGGGAAAACAGCAGATGAGGGCCCCCAGTGCTTGGGCCCCTGCCACCACTACGGGAGACTCGGGTGGAATTCCAGACTCCTGGCTTTGGCGTGGCCCAGCCCTGGCTGTTGTGGGAGTGGGCAAGCTGATGAAAGGTACCTCTATCACTCTGCCTCCCCAATAAATCTTTATTTTAAAGACATTTCTGTATTTTCTCTTTTTATGTTTGAGAGCTTAAGGGAAAAAGAGAGACAAGAGAGCTCTAGCCTGCTTGTTCACTGGGTTCACACCCTAAATGCCTGGCTAGGACTGGGCCAGGCTGAGCTAGGAGCCAGGAACTCAGTCTGGGTCTTTCGTATGGGTATCAGCTACTTAGCTATCAGCACTGCCTCCCAGGGTACATGATAGCAGGCAGCTGGAGTCAGAAGCCAGAACCCAGGTACCCCAATAAGGAACACGGGAGGAATTTTTTAAAAATTTCATTTGAAAATCAGAGCTATAATATAGAAAGGGAGAGAAAGAGATCATCTATATGCCGGTTCAGGCCCCAGAGCCAGGCCTGCTCCTTGAACACCAACACTTTGGCCGTCTTCTGCTGCTTTCCCAGGCCACAAGCAGGGAGCTGCATCAGAAGTAGAGCAGGGTCCAGCGTGGTAGCATAGCTGGATCCCAAATCGGCGTTGGTTCTAATCCTGGTGGATCTGCTTCCCCTCCAGCTCCCTGCTTGTGGCCTGGGAAAGCAGTCGAGGGCAGCTCAAGCCCACATGGGAGACCTGGAAGAGGCTCTGGCTCCCAGCTTCAGATTGGCTTAGCTCCAGCCATTGCGGTTGCTTGGGAAGTGAATCAACAAATGGAAGACCTTCCTCTCTGTCTCTCCTCCTCTCTGTATATCTGACTTTCCAATTAAAAAAAAAAAAACTGTTTTAAAAATTTTACTTCTTTTTAAAATTATTATTATCATTTTATGATACAGTTCCAAAGGCCCTGGGATTTCCCTTATCCTTTCCCCAATTCCCTCCCCACTCGCTGAATTCCCCTATATCATTATTATAGTATAGTTCTTCATACATAGTCATATGTTCATCGTTGTGGGCAAGGACAATGGCAGAGTCCAACATCCTATTGTCAAGATATAGTAAGCAGTTTAATTGGGAATCCATCTTTGGTCTGGAAGTAGAGATGCAGGTTGCATTGTATCCTCACATCTGGATATGATAATCTCCATTACACAGTTACTGTACATCCCCTTAAATGAAAAGCCACAAAACAAAATGAACAACAGGAAGAAAAATGAAAATAACAACACCATGAAGTTAAATAACATGCTACTGAATGACCAATGTGTCACTGAAGAAATGAAAATCAAGAACCTTCTTGAAGAAAATGATGCTACTGTATGATCTATGAGTCATTGAAGAATTCAATCAGCAGAAAGTGTTTTGAAGAGATGAAAATGAAAAAAAAATTTTTTTTAATTAAAAAAAAGAGAGAGAGAAGTAGAGCAGCCGGGCTCAAACTGGTGTCCCTGTGGAATGCCGGCATATGTAGTAGCAGATGATGGTTTTACCCGGCATACACAACACCAGTCTTGAGACATAGGAAACTTTAAGATTCATTTATTTTTATTGGAAAGAAAGATTTATGGAGAGACAGACAGAAAGATCTTTCACCTGCTTAATGGCCACAACAGCCAGAACTGAACTGATCTGAATCTAGGAGCCAGGAGCTTCTTCTGGGTCTCCCACAAAGGTGCAGATCTCAGGGCTCTGGGCCATCCTCGATGCTTTCTCAGGCCACAGCAGGGAGCTGGATGGGAAGCAGAATGGCTGGGATACAAATCGGCACATAAGCCAGGAGAGGATTAACCGATCGGGCCATTGTATCTGTTTGATACATGATGTCTTAACTGACCTCTTCTCCACTGGGCCAAGTGTTCAACCCCTGACCATCTTGTTTAAGTGTCACTGCCCATCTGTACCCTCCCTGTGCTTACTCCTCTGTGTTCTAACAATGCTGGCGTTTTTGCCTTCCCCCATGATATTTCTAGCTCCGCTGGACAGGCCTCTTGTCTGTTTGGTCCATGGGTGTCTTTCCAGGGCCTGCAACAGTGCCTGGCATGTTGTAAAGACTCCACGAAAATGAATGGGTGATGAAGAAGGGGAGAGGCCACATGAGGAGAGCTCATGTGGCCTGCGGCCTCTCCCTGCAGCCACAGGGGCTCTGGGTTTCACTCTGGGAATTGAGGGAAAAAGAATGCATTTGTTGTTCAGGTAATTGATAGTAACTGGTGGCAATTTCAAGTAATTAAACACTAATTAATTCAATGAGCCAGTAATGTATTTATTTATGGTTTTCATGTTTGTTTCCTTATAAATATTGGTATTACTTTTGTCAGGCAATTAAAAATGCACTGGGGAAGTCACTGAGGTCCCAGGAGGTTACAGAGGCTTGGTTGGCCTGGGGCCAAGGAGGAATGGCAGGGTCAACCTCAAGCTGAGGCTGGTGCTGGGGCTCACCCAGGGTGGGAACCTGGCCCAGCAGACCCTGGGGAGGGCATGTGTGAAGGGTGGGGGGCAGGTGTGGGCTGGGAGTTAAGATACTGGATGACAGAATCCCCTCCAACTTTTGGTATCTTTCCCTGACTTAGAAGTCTTCTCCTTGGGTTGCAGTGCCTGGAGTCCCTGAAGGACTATCCTGGAGTCCCTGAAGAATCTATCCTGTTCCCTGATTCTGTTCTTAAGAGACCAGTTGCCTCCGGAGCTTCTGGATCTCTACCCTGAGGCCCGATGAGCTTGCCACAAGACCACAGAGGAAAAGGAGGAAGGTTTCACAGGCCCAGGAGAGCTAAGAGGAATCATGGCCGGAGGGAGGCTGGGAGTGGGGCGCAGGGACTGGGGCTCAGACAAGGCAAGCCTGCAGGCATGGGAGGATCCCTGACTCTGGGCCAGGCAGGTGGAAGCAAGTGGGTCCTCTGGATGGGCTGGCGTGCAGAGACAAAATGATAGTGATAGCGCCTGAGGTACTGCCCTCAGCTGTCTAGGTTCCCTGCCCACACTCCCCATCAGCCTCTGAGCAGCTATGCTGAGCCTTGACTTCCCCGAGACCACAGTCTGTAGGCAATCTGAAGTCTGTCTTCCCAAGTCCCCCTGCTTGTGTGGTAGTGGGGAGGAGGTAAGAAGGCTCAGGCTGTGGAGTCAGATAGCATGGGGTCAGAGTTCAGAGGTGATATTTTGGGCAATCACTTGACTTCTTTCAATTTCCGTTTTCTCATTTCTGAAATGGGTACAATGACAACCCCTCTCCCAGAGACTTACTATGGCGTTTCAATACACCTAGCTCACATTGTCTAACAGGAAGCATAGTCTGCATTGGTTGTCATGATGGCTAACGTAGCTATCCTGTCTCCCCGTATGACTCCTGTGTTCCAGTCTGACCTCATCTCTAACCCTGAGGAATCTCCAATCTCCTCTTCTTGGTTCTGATCAGTCCATGGGATTCTCCTCCTCCCAATAGCTCCAGGCTTTCTCGGGTTCTCTTCCAGATCTGAAGGGACCATCCTCTCCCCGTATGCTTGCTCTTGGCCATGACTTCTCCTCTGCCCCACTTCACCCTCTTCACCCATCACAGTCCCGTGACTCCAGCTGCAGGTGCCCAATCCCTGCCTCCATCCCATAATCTCTGTCCTGTCCTGGCTCTCCTCCCCATCCTCTCACTCGCTTTGTTCTCTCTCTCTCCCTTAATTAGCCACACTCCGGAACTGAAGTGTTTTTATTATGTTTTATTTATTGAATGGCACTACACTTCCTGTTCTTAATTTAAAAGGCAGATCGATAAAATGCTTTACATTCTTTGCTTGAAACAAAGCAAAGCTAAGTTGTGCTTTGTTCCTGTGTCTCTTCTTTGCTTTGTTCTTTTCTCATGGGTAGAAAAGTTCCTCATCCTCATTCTCTTCGTTGACAAGAACACTTAATCCACTCAGCTGGCTTATTCGTTTGGTCAGTTATTCAGCAAGTAGGTACTGAGCTCCAGTTGGGTGCCAGGCACTGATCTGGAGTTGGGGGACTTAGAGTTGACACCAAGACACGTTCCTGCTTTCAACAGTCTCCTGGCTAGCTGGGACACCTGAGAAACAGAGATACAGAGATACAGAGATCTTGCACCTGCTGTTTCATCCCTCAAGCACATGCAATAGCCAGGAATAGGCCAAGCTGAATCCAGAGGCCTGGAACTCCATCTGGGTCTCCCATATGGGTGGCAGGAGCCTAAGCCATCATCTGCTGCCTGCCACGGGCACAATAGCAGGAAGCTGGATAGGAAGCAGAAGAGCCAGGACTCAAACCAGGGTGTGGTGACTTAAGCCACGATGCGCTAGCATCCATCCTACAAATAAATGTACTGATTTGGGCTTGCCAGAGCATTGGCAGAGAAATGGGGAAGACAGGCCTGGAAGGATAAGAATCCCTTGGTGAGTACGCTGCCACAGTGGGTACTTGTAGCTCCATCTTTCCGGGTCCCTCAAGGAAACTGTGGAATACAGTCATCCCCATGGAGAGATGGGAGAGCTGGGGTGTATGTACTCCTAGCCATTGCCATCAGTCATCAGTGAGGCTGCCCCCAGGAGGCATTAAGTGCCCTGGCGTCCCACAGGCACAGCTAGAGAGCGCATTCCAGCGAGCAATGCAGTGGCAGGTTCTGGCCACTGGCCCTCAGGGTGGGATTCACTAAAGTGGTAAGCACAAACAGATGCCGTTGAGTCTGCTGCAGCAGGTGCTGTAGGAGACAAAGGGATCCCAGACAGGTGGAAGGCACGATCCAGGGCCCAGGGCATGGGGGTTCCAGGAGCTCATCTCTAGTGGCTGATGGCTCCAAAACTCAAGCCCAGAAAATATGACTTTGTGTCGCCTGGGCCATAGCTTCCTTGTTCATGGAACAAGCTCTTCCTAGATGATGACCACAGACCTCCAGCCTGCACCCGCACAGGACAGAGGCTGGTGCAAGCCTGGCCTCGAGCATCTCCAACCCGGCTCCTGCCCGTCTGCGAGGCCCCCGGCGTGCCCAGCTATTTATGATGTCCTGTCGATATCTGTCTTGGTAGAGGAGCGCAGAGGGGACGGATGGAGCCTGGGGGTGCCTATCCATCAGTCACTGTACTGCAATCTCTAAAGAGATTTTAATTGTGAGCACAGACTGACTCCTGTCATCATCAGCAGGGCCTGCTCGCCTCTTTCCCCAGCACAGAGCAGGGTACAGCTCCTAACGCTGCCCAGGAAATACTCGCTGCCAGGAAACAGTGTGTTCGGTGCAAAGCAGTTGAGCTAAATTGCTCCCTCTACACACACACAGCCACCCCAGCTCTGCCGGGGGGCTCCCTCCACTGTGTTCTGACTTCCTTCTGGACCTGTACCTTTGCCATCTGCCCAGAGAGCAGGCACTACAGCGAAGCTGAGGCAAGAGATAGCACTCCTCTATGGGGACAGGTGGCAGAGGGGAAACTGGGATGAGCAGGTGGCAGGGGTGGGTTAGGGAGACCTGCAGCAGAGCCACCCTGAGAGAAGTGTGCATTGGATTTCAGCCCCGTGTACAGCTGAGGATGCAGAGGTTGAAGGAGGTGGGGGAGGCCAGTGACAGCTGCTCAGCAGGCCATGGGGGAAACCACCAGCGTGGTGGGTCTCTGAACTTGTCGGCTGACCTTCCCTCTGTGCTTCGGAGGCCTTCAGGGTCAGGGTGTGCTCTGGGCAACAACTGGCTCTTGTCCTGGAGTTTACTTCCCTGACACTTATCATTCAGGAGCCACGCAGGGTAGTCACATTCTTAGGACTAAGAGCGTAGATATTAGGGAGCACTTAATCACCTCTGCCCAGCGGAAGAGAACAAATGGCACCGACTGCTTTAGGGTGCACCCCTGGGAAAGGGTGTGGGGTAGTGGACTAGACACAGATCTTACACCTGTGTATCACTTGATCTGTTGGAATTATTGCCAACTATACTGTACTTTTATTAATTGTGTAAAATTATTAATTGTGTAAAGCCAGTACCATTCAAGAACACCTCTTTGAAGGCTCATGCTACTCTAGCACAAATTCTAAATCTCCTAGCGTGGGACTTAAGGTCCTCATGGATCTGCCTGGGCCACCTGTTGCAGGTTCATCTTCCTTCCTGGAACCCTTGTGGTGGCAACCTTTCCTGCTCATTGCTCTTTCTAAAATGCCCTCCCTGCTTTTCATGTCATCTTTTATTTTATTGGAAAGTCAGATATAGAGAGAGGAGAAGAGACACAGACGAAAATCTTCCATCTCATGATTCACTCCCCAAGTAATCGCAGCAGCCAGTGCTGTGCCGATCCAAAGCCAGAAGCCTGGATCCTCTTCTAGGTCTCCCACATGGATGCAGGGTCCCAAGGCCTTGGGCCATCCTCCACTGCTTTCCCAGGCCACAAGCAGGGAGCTGGATGGGAAGGGGGCGCTGCTAGAATTAGAACCGGCCTATATGGGATCCTGGCGCACTTAAGGCGAGGGACATTAGCCGCTAGACTACAACGCTGGGCCCTCATGTCATCTTTACAGATATCATCCAAAAGTCAGACGTCATTGTATGGTGTATTGCTGCTTTTGACCCGGGCACCGCATATCCCAGTGCCTGTAGAAGTCCTGGCTGTTCAGCTTCTCACCTGGTTCCCTGCTGGATGCCCCTGGGGAAGCAGCAGGTGATGGCCCAGTGGGGCAGACCTGGATGGAGTTCCAGGTGTCGGCCTTCAATCTGCCTCAGATCTGGCTGTTGCAACCATTTGGGGCAGTTAACCAGCGCATGAAAGATCTCTCTCTGTAACTCTGCCTTTCCAGTAAATAAATACTTCTATTTTTAAACGGCCACCTGCTAGAGCAATCTCCTCTCCTGGCTTGGGGAGCTCCCCCTCTCCCTGTGCCTCTGCTGTCTTCAGACATTTTCCAGAGCACACCCTGAACAGCTTCCTCCCTTCTGCTTTCATTTCTCCCACCAGGCCCCTGGAGGAAGGGACTGTCCTGTTTGTGGGAGCAGCCGGCACACAGTGGTGTTCTGCACCCCAGCCAGGGGCTGCCCACTGGCACTGCCTCCTCCACCTTCACATCAGCCAGCAGGGGTGGCAGCCTTGTGTCGTGTTTACAGAGGAGGAGCCCCAGGCTGGCTTGGGCTTGCATCACTGTATCTGTGTGAATCACTGAGCTTTCACTGTCTCAGTTTCCCGGCTCTCCCTGCAGGCTATTATACCACAGTCACTTAGACTGGGGCAGTGGTGGCTGGTGATTGGCTGGCTGGGGCTGGTACTTCCCTCCCTTGCTCTGTGCTCAGCCCCTCCTCCAGGAAAATGAAGTCTTTTGCCTAAAGCCTCTGCCTAGACCCATGGTCAGGTCCCCAGGATATGATGCAGCCCCTTCTGCATCATATCTGACTTGCAAGTTGGTGAGGCCACAGCTTGCGCAGTGTACCCAGCCCTAGGTTCCTTTCGGTGAGTCAAAGGAGGCACCCCACAGGTCTGGAGCACCTTTCTGTGTGCAGGTGGGTGGGTGTAGGGCAGAAGCAGTTCTGCTGGACTGTGACATGCAGGGATACCCTTATCCCATGATGCCCAAGTTAGTTGCTACCCAACAGGGTGGCCTGCCTGCAGGCTCTGGCTGGGTAGCTAGCCCTCACCTGCTCCGGGCCCTGGGTCTGGCACCCCAGAAAGACCATTCTGAACCTGGAAAGTAAAAGGGGTCCCCCACTCAGAGAAACTTCTCTTCCGATGTGGAAGTGTGGAGGAGGAGTCTGGTCTACACACGGGCATCCTGCACAGCCCATCTGCAGAGGATGCGAGCTGGGCCCCGCATGTGCACAGACAGGCCAGCAGTGGCCTCCTGAGTCCTGTGCCTCACAGGGCATCATCAAGTGCTCTGCCCCGCGCCACAATCTCCGTCCAGGCTCAGGCGCCACTCAACCTCTGGTTTTCTTTGGGTTTAGAATTGGCCTCTCATTGGCTGGCACCTTGTGCAAAAGTCAGGAGACTTGCAGCAAGCCCCAGCTTGCACTATACACACCCACCCCAGCCCAGTAGGAGTAAGGCATTTGGGAGGGGAAGGTAGGGCGTGGGCTCTGAAGGAAGGTTCCAGAGGGCATCCTGCCCTCCTTGGCCCCCAGGAGAGCTGCCAGGATTTGCTTCCCCTCCCAACAGCCCATAGGGCGGGGTCGGATAACTCTTCCCCAGCTGATGGGGTATTCTGGGGTTCCTCCTCGCAGCCCTGGCTGCCACACCCGACCCGCCTTTGCTACTGGCTTTGCCTGCTTTTGAGATTGTGTCTCAGGACACTGATTCATCCTCCAACCTCCTCACAGGGATGGAGAGTGACAGCATGAAGGGGCCTCCAAAGACCTGAACAGGTGTCTTCCCACAAACAGGGAATACGCACCAAAGGCTGGGACAGAGCACTCCTCCCGGGCCCCGAACACTAATCCCCAGAGGAAGGGTTCTGCCTCCCCTGACAGACCAGACCCTGGCCCTGGCCTTTGGGGGCTGCTCAGCTGGGTGGGGTGGTTTGACAGGAAGAGGTCTTCTGCCCCCTGCCCCTCCAGACCTCCTCGCCTCTGTCACCTTGCCCAGGTTGTGTTTACCTTGGCCTCCTCTCCCTGCCCTGTTCTCCCAGTCGATCTGATTGCTGTAATTAGTTAATCAGTAACTGGCATAATTTCCCCCTGATTAATGCAGGAATAATCACCCGCTAGGGCTGCCAGCAATTTGCTTATCAGAGTCACTTTGAAACAGCTTTGAAAATGAACGATTGGCACCTTCCTTGGGGTTAAAATTAGAGCCGGAGAGGCCGCCCTCTGCCGTGGGCTGCTGGGAGTGTCGGGTGGGGCTCCTGTTACTGGGGCCGGGCAGCTGCCATCCCACTCGGGTGTTCCAAGCCTCCCACCTCACTCAGATGGCTGTCACAGGCATCTTGTGACACATCTGGCGGCTCCTGCTCCCTGGGTAGGGGCTGTACTGGGATGGGAGGTTGGAGGGGTACTCCCAGAAGCACTGGGGAATGAAGGAGAGGGGAGCTGAGAGATGGAGCCAAGGCAGGAGTGGGAGGGACACTGGCTATGGAGAAAGGGGCAGGGCAATGGGCCTCAGGAGGAACCTGCTCTTCATTAACCTGGAGTCAGCAGTGAAAAGGCCTCATTCCAGCCTCTTGCGGAGCAAAGGGCCTGGGTTGGGTCTCTCACATCTGGGATCTCATTTAACCTTAGGAGACCACCAGATATGCCTAATAAGTGGTTCCATGTAACAGTACTGCTTTTTTTGGTTTTAATCATTTCACTTTTAATTCACATATATGAGGACAGAATAATGAGCTTCTGTGAACCAAACACCCTGTTAACTACAGGTGAGCCACACTTCTGTCCTTGCCACACCTCTGTCCTTGTTCCAAGCGTCCTTCCAAAGTTCTCAGAACAGCCTGATCCCTCTTTCTCTCCTTCTCTCTGTAAATCTGCCTTTCAAATCAAAATAAATATTAGTTGAAGGGGATTGTGCACTGTGGCACAACAGGCTAATCTTCTAACCCCAAACATTCATATCCCATATGGGCGCCGATGGTTCTCCTACCTGCTCTGTTTGTGATCCAGCTCCCTGTCTGTGGCCTGGGAAAGCCTATAGCCCAAATATACAGGTTGGCCCAAGTCCCTGGGACCTTGCACCCACATGGGAGACTGGAACAAGCTCCTGGCTCCTGACTTTGGGTTGGCTCAGCTCTGACCGTTGAGGCCACTTGGGGAGTGAACCAGCAGATGAAAGATTTCTCTCTGTCCTTTTCTCTGTAAATCTGCCTTTCCAATAAAAACAAATGGATCTTAAGAAAAAAAAAAAAGGCCGCCCGAGACAGCCCACCATCACTGTCACTGTGAAACAAGGTGTAGGCAGTAAGAGCATGCTTCTCACTCACGCAGCTGCGGGTTTGAATGAGATCGGCAGGCTCACTTCTCAGACACCACTTATTATCGGTGCAGGCAGCATTTGCTTTCATCCTGTCACGTGTTCAAATCTGCAGGGCCATGAGGGGAAGCCAAAGCAGAAGCAGAGAGGGAAGTGGCTTTACCGTGCCCTGCTCACTGGCCCAAGTCTGGGCACACCAAACACTCGCTCCCAGTGTGGGTGTGCGGGGGTGAGGGGTGTCACAATGCAGGTAGCTTCCCTGGGGAGGTAGGGTCTCCCTTTGCACAGCAGCTGAGAGGCCTTCTCTGGTCCCCCAGAGACCTTGGTACTCACTGGGCTGTCATGTTGAAGGACCTTGGCTTTCTAGGAGGGCATGGGAAAGCAGACGGCTTCCGCTGCTCCCTGCATGTCTCAGGGTGTTGTAGACTCTGCAGTGAGCACAATGAGAACTAGGTGGATCTAAAGTGCTCCCACCCTGCCCCTACACAGGGAGAGGGCAGGCATCCCTCACAAGGACATGTGAGAACCCCAGGGGACAGCTTGCTCAACAGGGGTAGGGGGTGGAGTGGGGGAGACGCTGTGCTGCGGTCATGGATGCTTCTTATGCATAGGGATCACCTGTGAAGCTGCGGCCAGGGTAGGGGAACCCCAGAAGATGCTATCCCCTCACAGCTGAGCTCTGCTCCCAGGGGGTGCTAGTTGGCTCACAGAGCACCTGCCTCTTTCTTCAGCCCTCTTTTGTTGGTTCCACAGCAGAGGGTTAAGGGCCAGGTGGATCACGAGGGTCCTGGTTGTCATAGAAGAGGGCATCACTGCCATGGGCCAGGGAGTACTGTTCAGTGCCTTGAGAACATCTATGCTGTGGGTGCTGTGGGTGCTGTGGGTGCTGTGCTGTCGGATTTGCTCCAGGTGCACCTGCTGGGTCGTGAGTGAGATGAGGACGTTGCTGCCTGTGTCCTGGAGGAGGCTGAAATTCAGCTGCACAGTGACCTACAAGATGAGCGCTGTCACATTATGGTCTGCCACTGTCTGCGTCCATCCCCCCACATCCCGCTGGCCTGCCGGGATCTGACCCTCAGCACGTGCACGCCCACATGTGCACCTGTGTGGACATGTGTCTGTGCACACACATGGACTCACACTCCTGACTTACAAAGGCAGCGGTCCTGGGCTCACATTGGGAAAGAACACCTGTCACAGAGAAGCTTTTGTCAGGGTGAGAAATAATAAGAAGTTAATTTAGAAACATTTCTCTGTCAAATAGGTGAGACAGTGCGACTGGCTGCATTTCAGAAAGACTTTAAACTCCACAAAAGCGCACTGAAATGGACTTGCTTTGAACAGAATTGAGCTGTTTTGCATGCACGGGCAGCTCCCATCAGCCAGTTTGCAGTGAGCACAGGTGAATAAAGCTTAATAGATTAGGCACAGGAACAAGTATCTGCCCTCCCCTAACTAAGGAGGAGGTCCCACTTTTCATGGGCAAGGAGCTGGGTTTGCCTTTGACCCTTGGAATCTACCCCCTTCCTTCCGGAGGAGCCCAGCCGTCCACCTGTCTGGCGCACTGAGCTCACTCGCTTCTCTAGCGGCTCCTTGCTCTGTTCTCACCTTCTGTGCCAACAGCTCCCTCCCACCCGAGACTTGGGACTCCGGCCTCTGCAGAGCTCAGCTCCTGCCTTGCGTGCCCCTTTGTGCGTGTCATCTTTGATCTTCCTGTCTTCATGTCTCTTGTCACCAGCAGCGGAAAACTCTCCAATCAGCTTTGTCCCCCCCGCATCTGGTGTTTCCTCCAAGGACGCCGGCGGCAGTTCCCCTTGTGCGCTGGGCCCTTGCGCTAGGTAGGCTATCCTGTTGGAAACTCAAATTCAGTTTGTCTGTATCAATTTGTCAGCATCTTCCTCTGCAAATTAAATCATCGTTTGGCGGTCCTGGGCCTTCAGCCAGCACCAATGCCCTTCCAGGTCCTCCACTCAGAAATGTGGGCGGCGTGTCCTGCCCACCATGTTGTGTGGCTGGGTGGTGGTGGGGTTGTTCTTCTCCTGAACAGCTCATGCTGCCAACCCTGTGCACCCTCCTGGCTCCTCAGCTTCCCAAATGCAGCCTCAGCCTCTTGCCTTCTCTGTCTCATATCTTGAATTCTTCCTTCCCACCTGCCCGATAGAAGACACGCTACTCTGGAAGGAGCTCTCCATGAGGGTTATGACCCACTCTTTCTGTTCACTACCCTTCCTTTGTACCTTGCCTAACTACCACCCTGGGTGTGCTGATTTTCCCAGCACACACCAGCCACTGTATCACCTTGGCCCTCAACTACCTTATCCCATTGCTACTCGCTCTATAAGGTGGCATTGGGCTCAGCAGTAACTGAACACAGGTGTTATGGTCTCTAATAAGCTTAACTTTTCCCCAGCTGCAAGAGGACCATCCACAACAGCCATGATATTCACACCAAATGGAGCTGTGGTCTCAGGCCTTCCCTCCATGGGGACCTGGACCTTGCTTTTGGCAGGGACTCTGCTGCTATCAGGATCACAAAATAAAGCCAGGGTACATCTGGAGCTGCCCCGAGTTCATGGTTTATTGGCTTGTATTTAATGGTGCTTTATGGAGGTATAACTTCAAGTTTCCCAGGCTTAAGCCTAAGCACAGTGACTTTCGGCAAAGTCATAGGCCCATAGAGGCAACACGTGGTACAAGCAAGCACGAGAAAATTTTGGCACCTTGGAAGGTGCTCTTGTGCTTCTCCGTAGGACTGGCTTCTGCTCCTGCTCTGTGTATGTCGCTGTGGCTTCATTGATGTTCACCTTAACTAGCAACTACTGGCTGCTTTGAAGCTGTGATGAAAGCAGGTGTATGGGCTGGGAAACATCTGTCTCTCCAGCCCCAAGTCTTTCTTCAACTCTCTTCCATGTGCCAATCTTTAGTTCTTTTAAATTGCTCAGTTGTCTCTAGCCTCAGGGCCTTTGCACGTACTATTACAGCTTCCTGAACCATCTTCCTCTCATCCTGTTTGAACTGCAGTTCTTCACTCAAACTTCACAACTTCATGAGGCTACCCACTCAGACCAGGTTCTTGATTTCCAATGAATCTTGACCTTTCCTATCTGAAACAGTCACCACTCTTGGGATTCTGTAGTTCCTGGTGTAGTGGATGCACCCTAAAGTGGCTTACCCAGTGAGTCATGTTCTTACATAGTCCCGCCCCCCTTGAGAGCAGGTGAGATCTCTGGCTGATTGACTGGGTCAAAGGGGAAAGGATCTGGCAGCTCCAAACCACTTGGTTTGGGTTCGTCACTCAGAACTCCTTCCCTGGGTGTGATGGTACCTCTGACTTAATTAGAAGACAGACCCTAAAAGAGACTGACTTGTCATCAAAAACTCCCTGAGGAGGACAGGAGGAGGCTTGTATCCCAACCCTAGAGACTCCCGGATCCTCACCTAGGACTATCAATATGGGCACCAAGGACTGTATCCCAACTGCCAAGGAGACCACGGGGAATTGGAATGCCCTCATACGTCAAGAACTCTGAGGTCATCCACTCCCTTTCAGATCTCCCACATGGGATGGAAGAAGCCCAGATCCTTCCTCACAGGATCTAATGTCATCGGAACAACAGCCAGGAGCCCTGAGCGGTCCTCAGAAACAGAAGAATAGTAAACTTCCTTCTGGACTCGAGAGAGCTTTCTTTGGTCCTTACTTAGTTCTGACTTTGGATCCTCACCATCTCTTGCAATGATCATTAGGGTCATGCCGGAGCTCCCCCCCCAAAAAAAATTAGATTAGATAGAGAGAGACCAATAAGAAAAGCTTAGAACAGACAGGAAACAGTCAGCTTGGACTCACATATACTTACTAGGAAGGACACAAAGATTAGTTACTCCTCACTAAGGTATTAAAGATTTCTCTGCACACCCCTCCTAAAACTGTTCTGTACCTCAATTGTTAACATATGCCTTGTTAGAGTTATAAGCCTGTTTAGGCTATCCTAAAATTCACCAAGTTCAGTAAAAATCATGCTTCAATACTATAAGCTGCTAAATATAAAATGAAAATAGACACGAGACAGCTGAATAGTACCCTATAGCCATTCTAAGGTGTATAGCAGCCAGTTGTTTATAAACTAAAATAGAAATGTCAATGAAGTAGTCACAGGACGTGGTTAAGAACTTGCATTTTCTAACATATTGGTCACTCAATACCATGTCATTTAACTCTATGATGTTGTAAATTGTTGTTGAAGTTGTGTTGTGGCTTTTCATTGGAGGGGATGATATTCTGCCAGCTCTACTTTCAGACCAGGGATGGTCTCCCAAGGAAACTGTTGAATTTATCTGAACAATAAGATGCCGGACTCTATGCATGGTACATGCTCGCAATGAAGGAATCATGACTGGATTTGAACTGTACTACTGCAACAATGTAGAGGAATCCAGCATGGGGGGAGGGCATGGGGAGGGATTGGGGGAATCCCAGTGCCTATGAAACTGTGTTATAAAATGAAATTTAAAAAATAATAATAGTTTTTAAAAAGTTAATGGAAAAAAACGAAACAACTCCCTGCCTGGCCTTAGGAGGGAAGCCAACAAACCAAGGATCTTATCCTGCCAACAGCTTCAGAAGGTGGGAGCTAAGGTTTGTGCAGTGAAGCCCCCTGAGGAGACTGTGGCCCCGAGGACACCTTGCTGCAACCAGAGGACCTTCCCAAGTTCTGCCCAGCTTCGCACAAATGGGACCCAGGGCTGTGTACTGGTCTGAATTTTGAAACATGTGACCATTTGTTACACAGAAACAGGTGATAACCCGAAGTAACTTCAGAAAGTTCCTGGAAAGTACATCTGATGAAAACAACAACTATGCATTGATTTCAAACTGTTTTTGCATCAAAACAGACAGGTTTGAATTCCAATTTCTACAACCTTTTCGAAGGACTGTCCTGTAAAAGTGGCTACTTTCTTTGTTCATGGCAATCTCAGGGTCTGCTTTTTTTTTTTTTTTTTTTGTCCTAGATCAAAAGAAATACCTCACACTTCCATTTAGCAGGTAGCCACATGCATAGGATTTCATCAATATTTACACCCCAACAGCATACTAGTCATTTGAAAAGCAATGCAGGTAAGTGGAAGGAAAAAGGAACGTTTCTGTGTGTTTCTTCACCTCAGGGCTGTGCCCAGGGGGCCCTGCCCAGCCTCTCATCAGCCTCTTGATCCAGATCCTTACTTCTGGTCCTACCTCGCTTTTCACATGGATAAAGACCATCTGGAAACAAAGACATGCGATTGTGCCACCTGCTGTCTAGTGTGGCTGTGATCCACCTCCAGCTCGTGCGACTGGGTTGCACACAGTCCCGATGGGACAGAAGAGCCTCTGGCTGCTTCCCATCACGAGAGGAAACCGGGTAAAGGAGAAAGGACAACACCAGTGTGGTGACTCAGAGCTGGCTTCCAGGAAGGACTGGAGAGAAGGGAGCGGCCAGGTCTGGGGGTGACCCAGGGGGAGCTGCTGCAGGCCTGGAGTGGGGAAGGCAGCCAGCGCTGAAGACACCAGCTGACGCAGGGGAAGAGGGCACCAGGAAGTCGATTCTGCCTTCTTGCCTTTCCATCGCTCACCAGTGAACCACGATTGGCCAAACCAGGGGAGAAAAAACCAAGACATACAGCTTGCTTCACTTGCCCTGGAGTCTCTCTCAGATCCTGCCCTCAGGATTCTCCATCTTTCCAGCTGAACTGCTCCATCAGAATTTCCTTCCTGTCTTTTTAAAGTTGAATTTTGTGAGTTTGAAAGTCAGAGTTACAGCAAGAAAAGGCAAGACACAGAGAGACGCCTTCCATCCAGTGGTTCACTCCCCCAGATGGCTATAATGAGCTTCCTCTGGGTTTCTCACACACAGGTGCAGGAACCCAAGGCTTTGGGCTGTCTTTGACTGCTTTCCAGGCCACATGCAGGGAGCTGGATGGAGAGCAGGGCTTCCGGGATTAGAACTGGCAGCCATATGGGATCCTGGCACATTGAAGATGAGCACCTTAACCACTATGCTATCATGCTGGGCCCTGTCCTTCCACTCTTATAGCAGAACACTGGCCAGGGGTGGCCAGCCATAGAGGCCTTTGAATGTGCCTGTGTAGCCTGGACTTAGGGGTCAAGCGGGCTTTGCTGCGGACAGTTTCAAGTAGGTCCCAAGTGAAGCTGGACAGACATCCCCTGCACCCTTGCTAAGTGCCGGGAGTGACTAGCGTGTGTCCCACCTGCTTCCATCAGCATCTCTATGCCTTCCCTTTGCCGCAACTACCACGCAGGGCTGCACACAGAGCGCTTGCTATAGCCTACAAGTGGTTTGGGTTCTGTATGGCTTTGGGGTCATGATCTTTCTCCATGCTATGGTCAGTGTGAGTACAAGGTTAGCATCCTGGTCCTTCTGACCTTGCAGGAGGTGCCAGCTGTGAGCATCTTCTGAGTCAGGGCTGGTGCTGGGAGGATGGAGGAGATGATGATGATGGCGCCAGTGCAGACGATCCAGGATGAGAGCATAAACAGATGGCTCGAGTGATGTGCACTTGGCATGTGCAAGGCATGTAAATGGCGTGTGGGTGCCCTGTGGCTGTGCCGGTGGGGGCGCGGTGCACTGGTGCTGGCTGGCTTGCCTGGGCTCAGAGTGTGTAATGATTTATCTGATATCACTTCCCCTGTGCTTCCCCGCCCAGTGGCAGCCGACGCATCTCATACATACCAAGATTCTTATCACATCAAGAATTCATAATCATTCCAAAAATATTCAATGGAGATATGAAATATTTACACACAGGGCACCAGGCAATGAAACCAGCCTGTCCCTGGACCCTGGCAGAAGCATCTCTCCCACAGGGCTAAGAACAGGACCTGGAGATAGCTGAGCATCCCTGTGGGTCAGCTCCCCATCTTTTCTCCCCTTCCCCTTCTCACTGAGCTCTGGGGTCCCTGGAACACACACTGTGCCTGGCAGGGAGAAGCCCATTTCCAGGCTCCCTATGGAGGCGTCCTACAGAGAAATGAAAACCTCTGCTTGGTGGGGGTGGGGGTTAGGATGGGAGATGGCTTAAAGGGAGTTGGGGAGACCACAGGAACATTCAGAGAGCCTTGACCTTTAACATGACAACTCATTCTCAGAAATGGAAGCAGTGTTAGACTTCTTCCACTCCTCCACTCCCCCCACCCCCCAGCTTTGCAGGGATCCTCATCTATTGGTTTGCTTAACTTCAATAACAGGGAGCTCACCACACTCACATCCTAGCTGTGGATGTAGTAGGAGAGCTAGTTCTTACCCTGAAATGACTACAGACTCCAATCACCAGCCCAGTCCTCCCCGAGGGAGGGGTCGGTCACCTTGTCCATCCACCTGCCGGCGTGGGTGCTTGGTGTCTTGAGGTTTCCCACCCTGTTTGCCATACTGGACTACAACAGAGCACAGATGGGTCCTGGAGCAGCTGTAATGGCCTCGGCAGCTTAATTAGCATGCAATTAGCCTAATGCATATTTTAACACTGCACTAGAACTGCTCATCAATCAGACAGGCAGTAGGCAGACAGACAGACACGCAAGCTGATAGCTTGCAGAACTGAGAAAAGATCTCAACTGTGACTTTCTGAGGGCACTGTGCCACGGCCAAGGGGAGCTGGTATCTTGTTAGGGGGTTCAAAGTCCTTCCCTCCAGCTTCCATGCTTAGGCTCCAGTTTCCCCCACCTGTGCTGGAAGATATGGCTATGGCTTCGTGTCAACAGCGTCAACTCCCCAAGGGTATTTAGCCTTCATCCAACCCTGCCCCATCTCTATCCCTCCAGGCTGGGACCAAAGCTCTGTCTTCTCTTTTCCCTTGTACTCCTGATTCATAGAATATGCTCTGTAATAGGAAGAGCACTGGACTGGGAGTCAGTGCAGGCACCTGCCATGTTAGCTGAGATGTGCCTTCTGGAAGAATCTGTTTCTTGCACAGAGCAGAGCTTTGCCTGTGATCCACTTCAGCCCTCCTGCAGGTGCTGGGGCAGCCAGAGATGGCATCTTCACCTCTCTGAGCTCCACTGCTCATGGACACACAGGATCTAATGATACCTGCCTTGGTGGGGTTGGAGAGCTGAACAGGTACACACCGAGCCAGCACTTGGGGGTTTCTGAGATGTCATGCTCACTTCTTCTCCCTCTTGAATTCAGGGCCCCGGCTAGACTCTGTCTAGCCTAGTTTTGGACAAGGTCCCTGGGCCACAAAAGGCCCCTGATTGTCAGTATAAGAAGGCTCTTGAACAGGGAAAGCTGGGGCTTTGTGTGGGTGGGGCCTGGCACTCCTGATGGACACACATGTCTCCCATCGGGATAAACCAGAATGTGACATTCCTACTGTTAGGCCCCGGGGCGGCGCAACACGGAGCAGCCTAAATATTTCATGGTCAAATTTATCAATAATGGAGACGGAGACTAAATTACATAACTGTCACCTTTCCGTTAAATAATATTTTCTGCAGGGAACTGGGAGGGGACCTTTATTGCGAGTCATGAATGATTCAGGCCAGCAAATAAAGGGGAGGGAGCAGACAAAAGAGAAGAGAGGGATTTTCTGGAATCATCTAACATAACTGTTCCGCTGTCTGAGAGTGGCTGGAGGGAATCTGAAAGGAAGCTAGGGTCCAGGGGCACGGGGAGGGAGGAGAAGGGCGCCTGGAGTCTGCACAGAAACTTTTTTTAGGGTTGAGGACACACCTTCCAGGACAAGGAGATGACTAGCACAGCATGCATGGTCCAGTTGTTCATGGGATGTGGGCTGGACAGGAAGAAGCCCAGAAACCCCCCAGAAGTCAGGGGCTGTGTCTCCCCAGTGGACAGAGAGGTCCACTGGGTGCTGGGGCTTGCCTCCTCCATCAGACTAGAGACCTGCTGAGGCAGTGCCTTCTCCCCCTTCCCACCACAGCATCAGACAAAAACCCCACTTCTCATGAGGTGCCTAACAGAGTCCCTGAGTCCCTCTGTCTGATCCCTTCTCCTGCAAACACAAGAGTTCCCAAGGGTGTCACCTGGGCTGGTGTGCACTGGGCAGGGTCAGGGCAGGCAGCCATCCCCTACATAGAGTAGGGCTCCGGTGGGCAGGAGCCAGGTCTCCTCCATTCAGGTGGGAGCTCCTTGAGGTCATTGTCTACGTTTCTCTGCATGGGATGAGAGAGCCCTGCCCCCAGGACAGAGTCTGCCTCTCCTCACTCCATAAGCAAGTGTTGGGTCAGGGCTCTGCTTGTGGGTAGAAAGCAGGCAGCTGAGTCCCGGCAGCTGGGAATCTTAGCATCCCGGGAGGAGGCGGCTCCGTAGGCGTGTGTGCAAACTCACCCTGCTCGGGCAGCCCTCCGTGGGAAGGGTGAGGGCTGGGAGTGCCGCGCCCGCTAAGTGTATAATTACACAGTACTCGGGGTAATTTTCCTCTTCCTCAAGAAGCGCGCGTTGGCCCTGATTTTCCTATCTACAGATTGTAAGCTCGTAATTAGCAGCAAATTACCCACACAAGTGACAAATTTTTGTGCTTTCAAGTAAACAGACAAAATACTCACGGTTTATAAATTGCCTCTCGGTGCAGCAGGC
The DNA here is from genome assembly GCF_017591425.1 of Ochotona curzoniae. NCBI lineage: Eukaryota > Metazoa > Chordata > Mammalia > Lagomorpha > Ochotonidae > Ochotona > Ochotona curzoniae. The sequence continues at coordinate 3,671,057 of NW_024466004.1, read as the reverse complement.
ACCTGGCTCCCGGTGATGCCCGGCCTGCCCACACATGGCAGCGAAGAGGTATGCAGAGCCGGGGAAAGGGCCGAGGCTGCAGCCGGAGAGGACTGAAGGGTAGACCAGCTGCCTTTGAGGAGGATCCTCCTACTCGCTGTTGGCTCAAGTGGGTTGGAATCCTAGCAGTATTTCAGCATCACTGTCCCTGATAACAGATGTGCAGCACTGGGGAGCGGGGCACTAGCCCGAGTGTAAGGAATGGATCCGCAAGCCCATCTGTCACCCAGCAGCTCACTGAAGCAGGCCCTGTGTCTTCTCTCAGCCAGGTCACCAGGTATCCCATGCCCTTGAATGTGATGTTTAACCTTTGTAATGCCATAGGCTTTTGGCAGGCTGTATCCTTCTCAGTATGTTATGAGGACCCTTCAAAAGTCCATGAAAAAATGGAATTAAAAGGTACTTTTTGGACCTGGAGCAATGATTCAATTGCCTAATCCTCCTCCTTCAAGTATTGGGATTCCATATGGTTCGTGTCCTGGCTGCTCCACTTACCTCCTCATCCAGCTTCCTGCTTATTGCCTGGAAAGCAGTGGAGGATGGTCCAAAGCCTTGGGTCTCTGCACCTGCATGGGAGTCCTGGAAGAAGCTCTTGGCTTCTGGCTTGGCCATTTGTGGAGTGAACCAGCGGATGGCAGATCTTTCTGTCTCTGCTTCTCTCCATAAATCTGATCTGCCTTTCCAATTATATATATATTAATATATATAAATAATATATAAAATATATGTATATAATATATATATTACACATTTTCTTCTGGTCCACAAAAAATTACACACATAGTATGTTTATAATAGGTATTTTCCAAGAACAAATTTTCTTTTTCTCTTTCTTTCTTTCTTTCTTTCTTTCTTTCTTTCTTCCTTCCTTCCTTCCTTCTTTCCTTCCTTCCTTCCTTTCTTTTTCTCTCTCTCTCTCTCCTTCCTTCCTTCTCTTTGTTCCTTAAAGATTTATTTATCTGAAAGGCTGAGTAACAGAGAGATCTTCCATCCCACAGGTTCACTCCCCAAATGAACAGAATAGCCAGGGCTGGGCCAGGCCAAAGGTAGCCATCAGGAGCTTCTCCCACGTGAGTGGCAGGAACCCAAGCACTTGGGCCATCTTCTGCTGTCTTCCCAGATGGATTAGCAGAGAACTGGATTGGAAGTGGAGCAGCTGGGACTTGAACCAGTACTCATACAGGATGCCAATGTCACAGGCAATGACTTAACCTGGTGTACCACAACACCAATTTTCCATTTCAAATACTTAAGACACATAGCAGTAGCAAAAAGTACCTGTAAAATGTAACTTTTTTTTTAAACATATGGGTTACTCAATACTATGTCCACTAATTCCATAATGTTGTGGATTATTGCTGATGTTATGTTGGGGCTTTTGATTGGTCGGGATGACACTCTGCTGGCTCTACCTTCAGACTAGAGATGGTCTCCACAAGCAGCCGTTGAACTGGACAATAAGATGCTGGACTCTGCTTGGTATATGCTTGCAATGAAAGAACCCCAACTGAACTTGAGCTGTGGCAATGCAGCAAGGTGGAGGAATCCACCATGTGGGGAGGGTTGGAGGAAGGGTGGGGGGAATCCCAGTGCCTACAACTGTGTCGCTTCTGACTTCAGCTTCCTGTTGATGCGCACCCTGGGAGGCAGGAGGCTCAAGTCCTTGGATCCCTACACTCACACCGAGTTTCCAGGTCCTGGCTTCAGCCTGGCCCTGCTCTGGCTGCATGAGCGTTTAGGGTGTGAGCAGACAGAACATCCCTCTCTGTCTCCATCTGTCAAATAAGATGAAAATAATGAATTAAAAATTTTTGTTGAGAAAAGAAACTAGTTAACTTAAAAATAATAATGGGTGTCTGTAAACAATAAACAATGACTCGTTTTTGTGTAATAGGATCTGTGTTAGAAGTTTGAGAGGTTTTATTTTTAAAAAAAGATATAATGTTAAATGAATGGATTATTTGTACTATGAGCCGATGTTTTTGACAAGGCTGTATATTTTAATAACATAAAATTGCTCCCTAATGTTACAGACATTTGAGAAAAAGAAAACATTAAAGTAAGGGAACATCAACACAAAACCAATGCCAAATACAAAACAGTTAAAAATTGAAAGCTAAGGCATATTTAATAGTGTAGTCTTTGCATTCTTAAAATGAAAAAAATTTAAAACATACAAAACATTAGTGAACCTGACATTGTCGATTTTTGTTTTGTGATAATATTCCAGAGATAGAAAAACAATCTTTGTGTTGACATTGGTTTTATTGTCAAGTTCATGTCCAAAAGCACTTTCAGTTTGGGTGTTAGGGACATGCGTTTGCAGATAATGTATGTTTATTTATTCTTTTTTTTTTTTTTAAGCAGTGAAAACACTTCTCTCGCTCTGATTTTTCCTTCTACCATGAAACTGGCATTGCTTTCGCTTATTCCGGCTTTAGGTCAGTTTCTGACTCCGTGTCGAAGAAATCTATCACATTTCTCTTTTTTCCGTACCTCTTCCATACCGAATATGCAAATGCCAGCAAATGCCAGTGACCATGACTGCGGAGAGAATGTCTGAAGAATGTAGCATTTGGATCTCCTAGCAAAGCTACCAGTAGCTATCCATACTAAAATTGCCAATTAAAGAGCTTATTTGGCATTCAAAATTTACTTCTTGAAATGTTGCTCAGAATTTGCATAAAGTAGTCTATGCAGATAAACTTATTAATATTTATTTTATTTGTAAGAATGATTCACCACTGGAAGCAGACAGGGTCACAAACATACAGAAAAAAAAAATGGCAAAACTACAAGCAAAATCGGCTGATGAGCTGGTAAGGTTCTCACCCATGTGATCCCTTCCAGTTCCTAGATGGAAATGGTGACATTAACCTTCAGCTCCATGTGTTGAGTTTCTGTCTCTTGCTTTCATTTTGATTTTGTTTGATTCCATTAACCTAGTAACATTACTGTGTTAATTATGAGGCTTTAAATATTTATTTATTTGAAAGATGCAGGAGAGAGACAAAGAGACAGAGCTCCTATCTGTTGGATCACCTCTTAATTGTCGGCAGCCCAGGCAGGGCTAGGTTAATCTGGAAGTTAGGAACTCAGTTTGGATCCTCCAAAAGTAGGTGATAGAGACTTAAGCACTTAGCCATCGTCACTGCCTCTTCCGGTCTGCATTAGCAGGAAGCTGGAGTCGGGAGCTGGTGCTGGGCCTTGAACTAGGCACTGCATGTGGGATGCGGGTGCCTTAACCACTAAGCTCAATGCCCACCATTGAGTTTGAAGCTTTCATTTTCTAGCAGCAGAATTATCATAGTCTTATTTTTCAGTGTCTTGCTGGACTCATTTTGGGATTTAGGGAAAAAACAGTTTCTGTAAGATGCTGAGAGGCCATTGGGCTTTGTAACATTTGGGCAGTAGCCTGCAGGGATGTGTGCTTGTCTGCTAAGGGGTGACAGTTCTTGATACATCTGCCTCTGGACAGGATGCTTTGCCTGGAGTTGGAAGTCACCAAAGAGAGAGGTGGTCTGTGGTGGAAAGACTGCTCACTTCCCTGATGTCTTCAGTCCTCTGCCTTTCCTGCTGGACTCTTTATTTTTTTTTTTTTTGAAAGTCAAAGTTACAGAAAGAAAAAGATCTTCCATCTTATGTTCACTACTCTGATAACTGCAATGGTCAGGGTGGGGCCAGGCTGCAGCCAGGAGCCAAGAGTTCCTGCTGGACTTTCACAAGTCAGCATTCCCCAAGGGCCTATTTGCAGCTCTTTTGTCATCTCTTTGCAATATGAGGGAGCATGTCCATGAACTTGGCTTCGATGCACTGGTAAAATCAAAATTCATGTCTTCAACCCAGGCCTCTCCACCTGACTACAGACTTTGCTGCTTCAGAAATCTGACTGTCCCAGTACGGATGGTTCTGCCAAACAGAAAGATGAATTTCTATCTGCACTTTGTTAGTTTCTCATGAAAAACGGGGCTAGGCTGGTTGACCCTAATTATCAATGAGAATCAAAGTCAGGGAGGTTTAAGGGATACCTCCTAGAACCTCTGGATCAAGTGGCAAAAAAAACTAATGGAAGACCAAGGCTTGTCTTATGGTGCAGTGGGTTAAGCCACAGCCTGTGACACTGCCATCCCATCCCCTGTGGCTGCCAGGATCGCTGTTGATGCACCTGATATGGCAGAAGATGGCCCAAGTGCTTGGGCCCCGCTTCCCACAGGAGAGATCTGGATGCAGTTCCTCATGCTTGGCTTTGGTCTGACCCAGACCCAATTGCTGCAAACATTTGGAAAGTGAACCAGTGGATGGAAGATCTGTGTCTCTGTCTCTAACTCTGCCTTTCAAATAAATAGAAATAAATCTTTTTAAAAAATTGACAGAAAAACAGTAGCAACCCCAAATAGATGAGACCATTGCATGCTCAATCTACTCCAGAAAGAAGGTTAAGATTACCCTACCAGATGACGAATTTTCACCAGCGAAGGTCCTTATGAAGACAAATAGGACATAGGCTGAAATGACAGGTGCCCACTTATCACCCTGGGATCAGCTGCAGATGCCAGACGATAGTAACCACTCATATGTGACCCTTGCTTTATTATGAATTTCTTTATTTTAGCAGAATTTCTTTCTTCCTCGCACCTTCCTTCCCTGTTGCTTTTACAGAGAGAGGTTTTTGATGGTTCCATTTTGGGTTTATTATACAGATCATAGAATATGAAGTGAGGACCCTATGAGTGATCAGGAGAAGCAGCGTCCCCGGGGACCCGGAGGAATTATGATAGGAGTTTAGGTTGTTCCCTTTGTGGGAAGAGCAAGAAAAGTTTCGTTGTGTGGAACCATAGAAGGTGTGCGGTTGAAACAGGTTTGGGTGGCGGCTGCGGTCGGAATATAATTTGGCCCTTAAATCCAAGCAAGACTTCAATCCCAAAGTCATAAGTGAAGGTGTGCTGGGTGGGTGGAAGCATAATCCAGTTGAGGTGTTCAGAGCTGGAGGCTTAGGGGAGGAAAGCGACTGGGTGCTGCCGCTAGGGTGAGGTGCTACCCCATGGGGCTCGGGCAGCTTTATAAGGAGAGACACAGACAGACAGGCACCCTCCTCACCTCTTGCCAGGTGGTGCTTGGCGCTGCTCAGGGACTCTGCCTGCAGGGAGGCACGGTAGATGAGACCTTGTGTCCTGGGAACCACTGGCCCTAAGGAACATTCTTTCATTGCAAAGGCAAGCTGCCGCTGGTATTTTAATTATTTTACTACTTACCCCATGGATAGTATTGCGTTTTAATGAAAGGTGGACCATCATAGTGGTGGTTGCCACAGAGTTTAGAGGAAGACTGCAGGTTGATGCATGAGTAGCCCACGGGAGAGCTTAGGGTCCTTTGGTCATGCTCTTTGGTGGCCCAGGGCTTTTCAAGGCTCTTCCTTATGTTTGACTTCACTCTAATAAGAAGTTAGCACCTTACACTCCCAGGCCCCCTAATACCAGGTGTGGAATTTGGGCTGTAACAAACAGATATACTGAGAAATGCCCCTGCTTCTGTGACCTGTGCAGTTGCAAATACACACAACTTGCCTAACTGCCAAGGCTATGATGGCACAGATTCTAGGCAGCAGCTCCCTTGGGCCTGAGCCGAAGGGGTCCCTGAGTGGTGCTGGTCCTTCTCTAGCCACATACCTGCCCTCAGGAGCAGGAGCCTGCAGGTGCAGGAGGACATGACCATCTGGAGCCTACACGTGTGCTTCTACGTTAGGCTTGGAGAACCAGGATCCCAGACACCTCTGCAGGGCCCAAGTAGGCCACTCTTCCGGGTCTTTCCTTGGAGAGTGGGTGTGTGCTGCCACTGGGGAGCAGCTGGGAAATGGGTGCGGAGCTTGGTCTGTGGATGGGAACACCTACACATTTGCCTTCTGGAACCCTGGCAGTGTAGGCTGGGGCTCAGGGCAGGTGCCCGGGATTGTTGATTCCTCCATGATACAACACTGGAGCCCGTTCTTGGGAGCCTAACTCTGAACCAGAGCTTGCTGGCTATTCCAAAGGCCTATGTGTATGGAAGATTGTGTCCTCCTTTTATTTTTTATTGGAAAGGCAGGTTTACAGAGACGAGAGACACACAGAAAGATCTTCTGTCTGCTGCTTCACTCCCCAAATAACCACAACAACCAGAACTTCTTCCTAGTCTCCCACTTCTGTGCAGGGTCCCAAGGTCTTGGGCTATCCTCTTCTGCCTTCTCAAGTTACAAGCAGGGGGCTGGATGGGAAACGGAGCAACTGGGACATGAACCAGTGCCCATATGGAATTCTGGCACTTGCAGGGGGAGAATTAGCCAATTGTGCCATCATACTGGGCCCAAGATTGTTTTCTCAAAACTGTTCTAAGCAGTATTTCTTGTCTTGTTTGCTGTTTTAGATCCTGACTCTCCTGCAAGCAAGAGGCAGAGTCACTTTCCCCTTGCCTTGAACTTGGGCAGGACTTGGTGACTGCCAGACTTGTAGCAGTCAGAGGTTGCCACAAGTCTGGCTGTTGAAGGACTCTGCACTGCGGAATGGAGTCGCTTTGTTGACAATCGGCTTTGGGATCCATCCTTCAGGCCCCACGGAGGGTTTAATGGAGACACGGAGCATTCCCACACAGCTACCCCTGTTTCAGGCGGTAGGGAGGCAAAGGTGAGTAACACAGAAGCTGACTCTTGGTAATCATGGCTAACACTGATGGAGCACCTGGATGGAGCTGGGCACTGTGCTAAACAGTTGGCCTACTGTAGCTCAAGGCTCACTGCTTTATGTGGTAGGTGTTAACACTAGCTTCTTATTGAAGCAAGGGACCCGAGATATAGAGAGGTTAAGTAACTTGATTGAGGACAACATTTAGGAACCAGCATTGTGGCATAGCAAGTAAAACCACCGCCTGCAATGCCAGCATCCTATTTGGGCATGGGTTTGAGTCCTGACTGTTCCACTTACAATCCAACTCCCTGTGTGCCTGGGAAAAGCAATAGAAGATGGCCCAAAACACTTGTGGCCCCTGCACCCACGTGGGAGACTTGGATGAAGTTCCTGACTCTTGGACTATGGCCTGACCCAACCTGGTCCTGGTAGCCAGCTATGGAGTAAACCATCTGATATAAGCTCTCTTTCTGTCTCCTGCTCTTTGTCACTCTTTGTCAAATCAATAGCTCTTTATAAAACAAGCAAACAAAACACCACAGTTCATAGACAATTTTGCTGGGAGTAGAATCTGTGGGGCAATCTGACAGCAGTGGCTGCTCTTAGCCATCTGCCTCAGGTGACTGGTGTGCTTAGTGGGAAGACACACCAATGAGCCCACGGGGGACCTTAGGGTCCCTTGGCCATGCTTCTTCCGTGTGGCACCCACACAGGTGCACTGCTATGATTTCAATGTATTACAGTTGTAACCCTAGAAGCAAGGAAGAGAAGTCCTTGGGAGATAGCCAGGAAGACCTCTGGGAGGAGATGTCCCCTGAGCTGAGTCCCAAGGGCCATGAAGAACCAGCTAACCAAAGACAAGTGCTCCTAACTGTGGCCACTGCATGTGCAAAGGGCCAGAGGAATGGCCTGATGTGATCTGGTGTGGGCGGGGAGCAGAGGGATAGAAAGCAGGGCCCAGGTCCCAGCAGCTGCACACTAAGCCAAGGAGGCTGAATTTGATCCTGGCTGCAGTGGGGAGCCATGGAGGAGTTTCGGTGTATTGGCACTTCAGAAATCTCCTCTGACATGGCAGGGTGAGGGGTGGAGAGAAGCAGTGTGCTAGGCACGTGGGCTGGAAGCAGGAGGCGATGGGGAAGCCACTTCATAATCCAGGTGAGAACTGAACAGGGCGCTGGGAAGCCATGGAGATGGGAAGGGGTGATGGATGGCTGGAAGAGACAGAGGGGGCAGAGGCTGGGGAGGGGGCGGTGAGAAATGGGGAGCTCAGAGCTATGTCCCAGGAGTCTGCCTGGGTGATGAGAGAAGAGTGAGATAAGAAATACAAGGTTAAGAATGGGGCTGCAGAGAGGTGGGCAGCCTCTGGGAGCTGGGGGCCGAAGACACAGTCAGGGCTGGCCTATAATGACCAGAGCATGCAACACTGCAGGTCCAGGGCCCAAATGGTGGCGGCAGGGTATGTGGAAGAAAAGGGAACGCCTGAGCAACCAGCGTAGGTTTGCAGGAGCACCTCTCCCAGAGTGAGCCCTCCTGTTCACTTGCTGCTGTTTTGACTGTGGTGCATGTTACTTTGCAGTCAAGGAGTCCAAAGCAGAGGCAACTGAGCGGCAGGCAGTCTGGCCCCAGGCAGTGCCCCTGTCCCCGCCCATACTGTTCAAAGTCGCTGCAGTGCAGCCGGGTGAACAGAGCCTGGGGACAGTGGTGGTTGCGGGGAGGAGTTCACATAGGACAGTGTGAAAGGGATAAAAATAGAGGCCCACGGGACACTGGTGATGCTGTCGCCAAAGGCCTTTGGCCAGACTGTTTGTCCTCTGGTGACCAGACCTAAACACACATGCTACTTACTCCCAGAGTGCTTGTAAACATTGCACCCAAGGACCCGGGCCACCCTACAGGGACCCCTGGGCCTTGCACGGATCTCCAGTCTGGGAATGGTGGTGGTGCTGCTGCTGAGAAGGGGAGACATGTGTTTTACGTCTAAGGGGACAAGGTGAAGATCAAGGTGACCATATACCCAGTCATTAGCAAGATTGGGGCTTGTGATTGAATTTCCAAGGGTTGGCCCGTCAATGAGCGTGGCCCACCCAAAACCAAGGGCCTGATACTGGGTCAGCTCTAAGAAATGCACCAGAAGGAGCTGTCCCACAAAGGAATTCATTTGCCACAAATAAGGAGACCAGGGAGAGTCATTCACAAAGCTGTAATGCTGTGAACAGGGGACATAGGTCTCTTTGATTCTTCGCCCAGGGTAACATGACATAAGCTCCCCCTGGGGCAGAGAAAATGAAGCTGGCGGTGACCCCTTGTTCTCTATGACTAAGGTGTCACTCTCACATGGCGGTCTGTACTCATCAGGGCAGCTGGGGCTTGCAGCTCTCTCTGGAATGGGACTGCAAACCTGGGGGACTGGGAGACACCAGCTTTCAGGGACTTGAGATAGAAATGAGACACTAGGAAGATGTCAGAGCACTTTACCACCTGGGCCAGGGGGTGAGGCCCCTCTGAACCTCAGTCTCTGCTGGATTTTCACCTCACAGGGGCCCCACAGTGAATGAGAAGATAAACAGTTCTTTATTCTGCAGATACAGGACGGCTGGCGACAGACTGGGAAAGGAGCGTGGGAGGCCGCCTGAAGCTGATGGGCAGCTCAGTTCCTCATCAGACAAGTTGAGGGAGGCTAGGGCTGGCTGCAAGGATGGGGGGCTGGGCCCTGATGGCAGCGTTGAGGACTAATGGACTGTGGCCTCCTCCATACCCATGCTGGCTCATCTCTGGCCATTTGGCGTGCATGCGGTGTGGGGTGGCAGCCTGCACATGTACCGACCTCTGTACACAAGTGTGTAATGTGTGTGGGTATGCACAACTGGGGGACCCCAGAAAGAAGGTAAGCAGGTCTCATGTCTTTAGAAGTTTGACCCATGTTCTGCAGTAGGGACAGTTGGTAACTTGAGCATGTGGTGTGCTGGAAACCCAGCACGTGCAGGTGCCTCCCTCTGGGCTTGTGCTCAACTGCCCCCACTGCTCGGAACATCGTCCATCCAGGTAACTTCCCACCTTTCCTTGGCATTAGGCTCAAAGCACTTCCCCACTTACGCCTTCCGAGGCCTCAAGGGTGGCATTCCTTTTGTTCTTGGCCAATCAGCATCTAGGTGGCAGTGTGGTTCCTTGTGACCCTGAGGCCAACCTGCCAGGGTGGGTCAATGCTACCTTCCCTTATCCTTCTCATTTTAGGCCTTGCATGCTCAAATTCCAGCTTTGTGCAGCATGGGCCAGTGATGTGTGTTGGTAAACATTTGACCACCAGCTGCTTGGGGGATAGGTCGGAGTATGGAACTGAGACGAGATGCTGCCAGCTCGTGAGCTGGAGGCACTGGTCAATTTACCTCCACATTCTGTAAATGTTGAGGGCAGCTAGTGCACAGCATATGGTAGGCCTTCCAGACACGTTTGAATGAATGAGTGAAGAGCTGAATGGGTGTGTGGGATTGAGTTGAGAAGCCAGAGTGATGGTGACCCATGGCTGGTATGGCACTGGGGGTTGGTTCTGTTAGGCACCAGGTACAACCCCAAACCCCAGCCCCCAATACAGAGGACCTTCCTGCCTTAGCCTGCCTCCATGCCTAGATGCTGAGGCTATTTTGCATTCTCTGATAAATAACTTGTAACACGCTGGAATGCGGGTTTTCATGTTGGGCCTTTTGTTCTTCAATCAGGACAAAAGCTGCACTAATGAGTTATTGGAAAAACCAAGCCCTGCTCCAGGCCAATGAGGCTGGGCAGGCAGACAAGGAGGGGGAGCTGTGGGGAGGCTGAGCAATCCTCTGATGGGAGCCCTCTTGTGCAGGAGGGAAGTTACAAAGCCCTACCAGCTCATGTGTGTCCAGAGCTCTCTGAGCTCAAGGAAGCCTTCTCCACAACCCATGCCTCCGAGGGCTACCCACCTCTGGGCCTTCGCACTTGGCTGTTCCCTCTGCTTGGAGCACCTGCCCTTCCATGCTCACTTGTCTCCCAGCCTGCACATCATCCAAGTCCTTGAAGGGAGGGACATCACCTGCTCGGAGAGACCCTCCCTGACTTCCTTGTTTACGGTGATCTTTCCTGTCCTTCTCCAGCCCCTCGCTCTATTCTTAGTTTGCTTGCATAGCTTACATCAGAATCTGGTATCCTGGGCTAATCTTCCCAGAGGCCTATCCCCAGACAAGGAAGGACTCCGGGGTTACACAGTATTTGACAGCTCCAAGAAACACCCATAAGAGATGGGGACATGACACCAAGCGGGGAAGACAGCCAGTGGAGCATGCATCATTCATCCAGTTACCACTGGCGGGAGCTGGAGTCTGCCTCACCGAGGAACTCTGAGAGATAGTATAGGTCACATCCTGCATGAGGGGCAGCTCCTGGAGTCACTGGCTGCTCAGGGTTCTGGGCCCGCTGGCTACTCCATAGGCAGGCAAAGAAGGGCTTGGGCAAAGGCATGCTGGTGCTGGCAGTGAGAAGTCAGCTGAGTGCACTGACATTAGGACAAGGGGCTGCAGGCTGGGCATGGACAGCTTCCACGTCCCCTGGCACAAATGTACCCCTCTCTGTTCTCACCAACCCAGGTAGGAGAGGCCCAAGAAGCCATAAACTGCATTCAGATGTGAGGTGTACAACAGGACCTAGGCCACTATATCTTTGTGAGTTTTCCTATTTTACCAGGACAAACAATTGGCTTTTTTTGCATCTTCCTTTCTAAGTGTCTAAGCTTGGCTTTCAAGCCACTGGGAGCTCTGGGTTTACCAACCCAGCAGCAGGTTCAAGTTCAGGTGGTTTCCTGCTAGGGAGTGCAGAGAAGGGAGATGGAGCTTTCTTGATCAGGGACACAGCTTAGCGGGGGAGACTTTGTGTCCCTGTGGCCTGCAGGGCTGGCTGGGGGATGTTCATGGGGGTGATGCACTAAGTGGTTGGGTCCCCTGGAGGATCTCTGGGGCTGTGGTGACCTCAGTAGGTGCCCAGGGCAGGTGGTGCTGACAGAGGCCTGCCCAAGGGTAGTCACAGCAGCTGGAGTCAAGTAACATGGTCACCGCAGGCCCCAGGCATCCTTTTCCTGGGTCCTGGATTCTCCTATGACCCTGGAGAACTTTTCCACCCCTGCAAACAGAACGGAGCCTGATTTCTCAGCTCTGTGGCAAAATTGGAGACTTGGGATCAGAATTTATTTGACTTGAGAAAATAAAGCAGTATGACATTTATTGCATGCTGATGTTGCAGAGTAAATTCAAACCCACTGTGGCAGGGAGGGACCGGAAGGTCTTGGATCACAGGGGGCTTGGGTTGAGAGGCACACGTGGATTCCCTGCCTTGGGGGGGAGGCCCTGTCTGGTGGAGCTTCCCCGAATGCCAGGCTAGACCTCCCAGCCGCCTGCAGGGCTGAAGGAGGGCCGCCGGGGGAAGTACCTGAGGAATTGCAATTTTTCCAAATGTATCTGAGAAAAAGACTTCATTTACTTCCAATGCTAAAACTACTATAGTCCGCTTGTAGAAAATGGGGAGAAACAGAAATTTATACAGAGAGAAACGCAAATCTTCCATAATCCCTTCACCCACGATAATCATTAAAATGGTATTATCCAGCCTTCTCATCTTTATCCCACACACAGTTTTCCACATAATTGAGACCATATTAATATTATTTATATAATTTATACCCTGTCTACGGAGAACAATGGATTCCTGTGTTCTGCATGGTAAACAATGAGAAACACAAATAAACACAAAGAGATTCTTACACACACACGTGGACACTCCTACACACACACACATTCCTACACACATACACACTGCTACACACACACACATATACACTGATGGTGGAGAATAGAGCAGGGGACAAGGGGACAGAATATGGAACCATAACCCTCCAACACACACCGAGACTTCACCTTTGCTCGCTCTTTCTTTCTTTCTTTCTTTCAAAGATTTACTTATTTTTATTGGAAAGCCAGATATACAGAGAGAAGAACAGAAAAGAAGATCGTCCATTCGCTGATTCACTCTCCAAGTGGCCTTAACGGCCAGAGCTGAGCCAATCTGAAGCCAGGAGCCAGGGGATTCTTCAGGGTCTGCCACGCAGGTGCAGGGTCCCAAGGTTTTGGGCCATCCTCAACCGCTTTCCCAGGCCACAAGCAGGGAGCTGGATGGGAAGTGGAGCTGCCGGGATTAGAACCAGCACCCATATGGGATCATGGTGCGTTCAGAGTGAAGACTTTAGCAGCTAGGCCATGATGCTGGGCTCTGTGTCTGTTTCTTAATCTGTGATTCTCTCACCACCTCACAGCTTTTGAGTAGGGTCACAGAGGCCGGTCCTGTTGACCATGCGGTATTGATGTTATTAGGCCATGTGGTAGTCCCAAGAATTAGGAGTGTCTACATTTAATTTGCTGTGTGATTTCCCTTAAAGATGAATACATGCGTGGATGTGAAAGGTTGAACCCCACAGGGATCTCCAGGTCAAGAACTTGATCTGCGTCCGGCATGGGCAGGGGCCCTAAGCCCTGGGACTGTGCCTTCCCAGTACATCAGCAGGAAGCCAGATGGGAAGTAGGGCAGCCTGGACTCGAACTGGTGGCACTCTGTCCCTTCCAGGTTAGCAGTGGCTGAACTCATTGCGTCCCAACACCAGCCCATACTCTGTGATTCTGAGATCATTGCTGGGTTTCTCTGGTCCTTTGCTCTCCGTTTTGTTCAATAAAGGAACAGACTGTGATCCTTCATCCTCTGGCTAATACCTTTAGAGTGCTTGCCAGCCTAGCACTTACACACAACCGTGAGGCATTTGTACTCTGTGGTCTTTGGAATCGGAGTCCCTGGCTTGAACACCAGCCTTGCCACTTCCCAGCTGTGTGACCTTGGGGCAGTGATCAGCCTCTGTATTCCGGGGTCCCCCGTCTCCAAAGCGAAGACAATAAGGGTGATGGTGACATTAGCGGCCTGTGGGCCGATTTTCGCCATTTTCACGGGGCCTGTCCATCAGAGGAACCCTGGGTTAGGGGACCAAAGGCAGCAGACAAGCCAATTGGGACAGCTTGAGTCCCAATTGAAAGGCTGAGTGGGCGAGTTCCGCGGGCTCCTCCCACCTCCAAACCAAGCAGTGTCCCCAGGACTCCCGTGCTGTGCGCGGCCCCAGGCAGGCGCGGGACCACCCTCCTCCCACACACACATCCCTCCCCATCCCCATTCCCCAGCCACCATCAGAGCCGTGGCGAGCTCGCCTTGCACGGGTGGGGGTGAGGAGCGTAAACCAGGATTGGACGGGGGGGTCAGGGCAGAGCCGAGGCGGTCGGGCCAGCACCTAGCGGCCGGCAGGGAGGTGGGCGCCATTCCGTGTGTATCCCGTGTGCATGGCGCCCCCTGGAGTTGGCCACGCGGCGGTCATGTGTACGGTGTCTGCGCGCGCCTGTGTTTCCGAGTCCCCAAGTCCGCGCCAATGTCCTGTTTCCCCACCTCCACCCCGACTGGGTCCTCGAGCCCCTCACTTGACGTGGATGAAAAAGGAGCCACCACTGCAGGAAAACGACTTTGCTAGGGAACTTGGGGGAAGAAAGCCACGAGAAGGGTCGCCCCAGTGCCTCTGGCGCCACCCAGACCCCCTCGCCTCCCCTGACCCCAGTTAAGCGGCCTCTCCATCCTCTCTCCACCGTCCCCTCTGGCCCCAGCCAGTCTCGGTGATCCAGGATGATTTGATCCTGCTTCTTGCACGTGGCCGGCGGGGGTGGGGGGTGGGGGGGAGGAGGAAACCTAGCTCAGCGTAACCTGACGCCTCCCCTTGGGGCTGCTGCCTGCGCTGGAGTGGATAAGATGCCAGAGGTCGGAGCTGTCCTCAGCCTGGCAGAGCTGCTCCCAGCCCACATTCCTGGAGGAGGCTACCATGCGGGGAGGGGGGAGGTCGCGGTCCCAGCCCCTTATTTTACACTGGTTGTCCTACACCCTTCTGCCCAGCCCATGCCCGCTTCCCTTCCCTAAGTCTGTCCACCTCCATCCCACTCTGAGCCTGTCTAGAACGCAAACCTTTCTTCTGGAGCATTTGGGCCCTGGTTTGTCCTGAGCCTTGGGCTTTTGCCCAAAGCTCGGTTATGTTGGTGTAAGGGGATCTGTTCATGTGCTGCGGCATAGCTGCTGTGTGCTCAGCCCCCCACACTGGGCACTGTCCATGCACTGCACCTCACTGTGTCCCTGGGGAGAGGGTGGCATCTGTGAGGCTAAGTAGCAGGTGGTGGTGGGGGGGCTTCAGACTCCCTTGTGGCCTCCTTAGCAAGGGAGGGGCGAGGATCTGCCCAGGAGAGGTTGGTGCAGGGAAGCAGGGAGGGGGCTTTTGGCTGGGGTGGGGTCTGGCCCTGAGCAAGACAGCATCGCCTGCTGTGTGCCAGCTTCAGTCACTGCCTTCAAACAGGCCTGGTTCCCAGGAGCCCAGAGAGACATTTGCATTAGGAGAAAATACCCAAATAAAATGCCAGACTGCTTCCCCAGGGGGTTTGGCTGGAACTTGGAAGGCTGCAGGCAACCAGGCTGAAAAGAGAGAAATCAGCGTGCAGTGGGAACCTGGCAGGCCAGGGCGGCCCTCTCTCGCCTGCTCCTGGTACCTGTGGAGTGAGCACCCGGTGACCGTGATGTAGGTAGAGCACGCCTGTTCCTCCATAGGCGGCCGGCCGGCTCCATTTTTGTCCGAGGACCTAGAACTCCACCACAGCAGTCTTGCCCCAAGGCAGGCTGCCGACCCTCAGGGCAGCCTCCTCCATCAGATTGGGGCTCCCCAGAGAACAGCGCTTTCTTTGCTTTTTAGATGTTTCCAGGACAATAAGGTGTTCAATATGATGCTGGTAGAATCCTGGCTCAGCAAATATGTGTTACATTAGTGACTTGCCAGGAAAAGCTGGCTTTCCCAGGTCATTTGCCTCTTTCTTAGTCTCCCCGTAGTAGGTAGGTAGGGTCTGGGAAGCCTACTCCCCAGACCTACTCCGAGGGAAGAGTGTGTGTTTTCAAGTCTGTTAAAAGTGCATTTCATTCATTGAACTACCAGATCAAAACAGTAACAGGAAACCTTCCGGCTTCAAGGTCAGTGGGGACACAAAGGGAGCCCCAATGGGACCTTCACTGGGGAGATGGTGGCATCCAATTATCAGGCCTCGGACATGGCAGTCAAGGGTTTGGGGTCTGGTAGCCAACTCAGAGATGGCCCAGGCACATCTACTCTTGTTGGAATTAAGAATCTGAAGCCCAGAGAGAGGAAGGTCACCCCAGGAGGCAGGTAAGGGTCCCCACATAATAGGTACAAAGAGGGAAGAGCTCCAGTCCATGTTTCCTTTGTCTGTTTCCCAACTCCACCAATCATTCTAGAAGGGGCATCTTCACTCATTGTTAAGGTGGTGAGCATCTCTTGGCCTCCGTTTTCCTATCTGCAAGACAGAGGGTGTCCCACGTCCCAGCTTACAGGGATGTTCTAAGGCTCAACACGACGGTGGATACAGAACTGCTTAGATAGTTCAAACATAAAGGTTGTAAAAGAATCTTACAAGAGAATCCAAACAAATTGACCCTCCCAGCATGGGCACGGTGCCCAGCCTCCCAATCTAGCCTTGTCAGTGTATCTGAAGCAGGCATGATGTGCCAGGCACTTGGGCCTACTGCTGCAAACTCCTCAGTCTGGTCCTCACCTGCCTAAAGAAGAGCCAGCTCCCTGTCCCACTCTGCTCAAGCCCCTGACAGAGCTCCCATCTTATCTGGAAACAGCTGCTAGGCTCTGGGGACCGACCCTACAAACCTCTATGATGTGAGCTCCGACGACCCTCCCCTCACCCACTGGGCCGCAGCCACCACAGGGCCTTTGCATCGGCTATCCCTGCTTTGGGCAGTGCCCTTTCTCTAGTTGGTGACATGGTTCCATGCTTCTCTTCTTTGGGGTCACATGACTCATGTGTCAGGAATGACACCGGTTCTTCTCGGGACATCATTTCCACTCTCAAACTTCCTTCTCATGATCCTTGCTTAGGCAGTCTCCTGAATCCTCCTTACTATCTAAGTGCCGTGTTTTTTCCTTATTTGTGTGGTGCGTTGTTTATATCGCCTCTAGACTACAACCTGCACGAAGGCAAGGATTTTTCATCACCTGTTTGTTCACCTTGAGCCTGCAGTTCCTGACACAGAGCAGGTGCTCAGGGAGCATTTGTTAAGTGACAGAATGGTGAGCAAACTAAGACCCGGCTCTTGGTACTGGTAACTGAGTTGTGCGAGCACAGGGTCTGCCTGGGGTGCAGGAGTGGGAGGGGAGGAGGAAGTGGTGGGGATGCAGGCCCCAGGTGGCAGGTGTCTCTAGGCCCCTCCTTTCCAAAGGTGTCATCACGGGATTGAATCATCACGAGTCTTGAATGACCCAATTCACAACAGGAGTTAACTGCTTACTAATTAGCAACTGGAACCATTAATTGGCTATCTGTTAGAGCCTGGATTAATAAACCGGTCTTTCAGCCGGGTCATAACTCTCTCTGTGCCTCCTCTTTCTCTCCTCCCGGCAGCCTTCCCCCACCTGGGCAGAAAGCATCTTGCTCTGAGATGGAATCGATATCTGCCACCGTATGATTTTCAGAGACAATTTCCCTTGCTAGCTGACGCTACCACCCCTGCTAAGATTTTTCCTCTCTCTTCTTCCAGGCTACAACTTGCAGGAGGCGAGCAAGCCACAGCAGATGGGTGAGAGCTCTCCTTACATGCTGTCACAACAAAAGCCCGAGGCTGCCCCTGCCGGGCAGGGGCCTGAGGCTCCTGCTTCCCTGGCTTGCTACACAGTGACCAGGTCACCAGCCATATCCTGGGATCTCCTGGGGCCCAAGGGCCGGGCATCCTTGCAGTGCAGGCTGAAGAATGAGGATTTCAGATGGTACCTAGTGTGTCTATAGGGCATCTTGCATGCAGTCCTGCACCGGGTAGTGTGCTGTTGGCCTCTCCCCTAGGCCCGTGGCTGGCCTAGCCTCCACCTGAGCCCTGATACCCCAAAGCCCAGCCACTGGAGCTGTGCCGATCTGAAGCCAGGAGCCCGGAGGCTCCTCTGGGTGTCCTACTTGAATGCAGGGTCCCAAGGCCTTGGGCCATCCATCCTTGACTGCTTTCCCAAGCCACCAGCAGGGAGCTGGATGGGAAGCAGTGCCTCCAGGATTAGAATCAGTGCCCATATGGGATCCTGGTGCGTCCAAGGTGAGGACTTTAGCTGCTAGGCTACAGCGCTGGGCCCAGGAAATACTCTTACAAAAGCATTTCTTAGATACCGAAACTCATGCATCTTTGTAGCATGAACAGCAGGATGAACAAGGGCTCCCAGCCATGCCACCCATATCAGTTAGGCTACTTAGTGGTCACAAGAATCACTAAATTTTTCTACCCTATTGCACCTGTGGCTGGGAGGCTTCGACGGTCAGCTCGCATCACCATGCCTGCCCCGTGGGGTCAGCTGTCACCATTGCTTCTTCCTTCTCTCCACCTTCCTGTGAGACAGCGACTCCCACCTCATTCACAGCTCTCTGGGATAGCCAAGGCCTGAGGAGGAGCCCAGCACTGGTCAGGCCCCAGTGTTCTCAGCTTTCAGACCCAGAGCTTTGTCCCAGGTGGCAGCAGGCTGGGCATACTCAGGGGAGGCGGCATCACGCACAGTGTGTTAAGACTGTTAACACAATCAGCGCGGAGCGGTCCCAAGTGCAGTGGCTACAACAAATGTGCGGTGCCAGCCCAGCTCCCATTTGGTCCTTTGCTTCCGGCTGCTTGCTGCCCCTTCCTCATCACACATCTTCTTGGTCTCCCTGTGTGTGTGCGCGCGGGTGTGTGTCCCTTTTCCGAAGGGATAGGGGAGGTGGGTGGGAAGTGGCAATAAGCCGTAGCGCTGGATCTCCGTGGAGCAGGAAATGGTTTTTTTTCTCCCCCTGGTGGGTAATGGTTGGGGGCTGGAGAGCTGAAAGGCTTGGCTTATGTTGAAGGTTCCCCCACGTCTGATCCGCGGGATGAGCATCCTTCTCTAATTCCTGGGAAAAACCTCACTGGCTTCTGCGAGGTTTGGATTCCACCCCCAAGCCCCCCATCGCCTTTTTTCTTTCTTTTTTTCCCCCTTGGATCTTAGACCCACAGAGCAGTAAGGTGAAGGAAGAGGAGGGAGGTGCGAGCAAGTGAGGGCAAGCTGGAGAGCTGCAGACGCGGAAGGATGGAGAGGGCGCCCCTGGCACCAGCCGGCCCTGTGAACCGGCCCCTCTGGGCACCTGCATCTCCACCCAGCCGACTGAGAAGGCTCCAGGCGGGGCGGGGTGGAGGAGAGACTCGGCAGGAAGTGGACATGAGAAAGGCGGGTGTATTCTTATCTTCAAAGTCAGGCGTTCAATACAGGCAGAAAAATGAACTCCTTGTTGGTGTGTGTAGGTCTGAGTTTTGAGCAATGCGCTGAGCCGCGGAACCAGCATCACAGTCAACACAGCGCACCCCAGAACGGGGTGGGGAGCAGGGGTGGCAGGCGCTTGGCTCGTATGCTGCTGCGGTAGCCCGCGCTCCCACGGGCCGCCTTGATACAATACTGGCGCACACGCCGAGATAAATAACGGCGACAGGTGGAGCAGGTGAGATCAGCCGGACTAGGGTGGAGAGACGTGAACGAGGCGAAGGGGGAGGCCGCCTGCTCCGCTGTCAGCCTACGCCCCTCCCCGCGGGCAGCTGCGATGAGCGCGCTCTCCCCATCCCTACCCTGGAGGGTGTCTTTGGGGCGGCGGAGACCCTGAGTGCGGGACTCCAGGTGGCTGGAGGGGGTGGGGGTTCGGACTTGGCGCCCCGGAAGGATGTGCGGTCCTGGGGGCGCTTAAGGTCCTGCCGGGAAAGGTAGATTGGGGAGACGGGCGAGCTGGGGAGAGATCTGCCGGAGGAGTCCGGCTGGCAAACCTGTTGGCAACCTGTGGGCCGCAGCCAGGGCACAAGCTCCAAGCGCGCCAGTCCGTGCTCGGCTTCACTAGCCGCTTCTGCTGTGCTTCTCTCCCTCCCCTCCCACCCCCGCGCTCAACCTGCAGAGAGAGACTCAGGAGGCTGGCAAGGGGCGTGAGCCCAGCTGGGGGCTGGGGCATTTGGGAGCCTGGTGGACCGCCCCGCACCCCGACAACAGGCGGCCGGCTTCAGCGCCCGCAGGACCCGAGAGCTGCCGGCATCCCGGCCTGTGCTTGCGAGCAGCGTTTCGGTCCCGCCTCCCCAAAGTGCAAAAACATTTATGAAGTGTGCGGTGCCCTGCAGACTGGCGTCCCCGGAGCGAACGGCCGTGCTTGCACTGCGAGCGCGTGGCGATCTGTGCAGCCGGCTCGGGCTGAGCCGGTCTGGGTGTGCAAGGGCGGGCGAAGAGCGAGTGTGCGAGAGCGCGGCTGCAGAGCCCGCGCCGAAACCCACGTCCCTCCGCCACTGTCCTCGGGATAGATGGATCCATTTCGGCTTTCTGACATTTTCCTGCCAGGGGTGTGGGGGGCGGGGGGCGGGGGGCGGGGAGGAGAGACGTGGGGGAGGGGGAAAGGGTGGGGGTGTAGGGAGGGAGAGAGAGAGAGAGAGAGAGAGAGAGAGAGAGAGAGACTGCTTCCCCCAACCCTGTTTTGTTTTCTCTAATTGGTCCTGGGGGAGGCAAGGAAATTGGACAGAGGCTGGGCCGGGCGAGCTGGGCTGCCTTTAATTGGCTCCTTTTTTTAACTGGAGGGGAATCAAACGGGAGAGCGAGCGACAAAGGGTGGGAGAGCGAGAGACCGAACGAGGAGACGCGGGGAGGAGGGAGGAGGAAAAGGGAGGGAGGGAGGGAGAGACGGAGGGAGGCGGGGGAGCGCGGAATGAAAAAGCTCCGTGGGGCGAAAAAGCAGCACAGCGAAGCCCAAGTTGCCGAGCGAGCGCTGCGCTCCCGCGGCCCGCAGCCGAGCGCCGCCCGGGAGCCCGGCCCGACCCCGCCCGCTCGGGGGGCTCCCTCCGGCCGCCGGGCGGGGGCGGGGACGCCCAACTTGGGGCGCGGCGCGGTTCTCCCGGCCGCGACTCGGAGCGCGGGAGCGCGGCGACCAGACGGCGGGAGCGCAGCGCGGCGAGCGGAGGCGGCGAGCGGCACCCGCGCCGCAGCCGGCGGCCTCGGCCAGAGCGCCAAGCCTTTTTTTTTTTTTATTTCAAACGACTCAAACTTTCCTCCTTTCCCGGCTCTCCCGCGTCCCTGTCGCCTGGAACTGCTCTCCACATTTCCCGCGGGGCGCCAGGAGTGCCAGTCGTCTTCCAGGTCCCTCCACGGCTCGGCTAACTTCGCGTACCCGGGCACGCGTGGCTCTCGTCCCCTCGGCCCAACCTAGCCCGTGTGGCTTGCCGGTTCGGGAGGGCCGGGACCGCTGAACCCTCCGCACCGGCCGGGGCACTGGAGGCGGAGGATTAGCCCCAGCCGAGCCCGGCCTCCCCGCCCACGGCTCCGCGGAGGGCGGCCCCCGGGCGGGGAAGAGACAAGTTTGTCAGTCACCCGTGGCTGTTGGATCCACCGAGAGAGGTCTGCGGCTCCCGGCACCGCTCGCGGACTGCCCGGGGCGGCTCGGGCGGCCGGGCATCTTGGGCTAGGGCACTGGGCTGCCCGCGCCGGGCGCGCGGAGGCACCCGGGCTCGGGCCAGCGCCCCCTGCGTCCCCGCCCGGGCAGCGGCCCCACCAGAGCAGGAACCTTGGTCTCTGCCGGCGCCGCAGCCGCCGCCTCTTCAATCTCGGGGCCGCCGTCGCCGCCGCTGCCCCTGCTCCAGCGTCTCTCTGGGGACACGGGGTGGAACAACGTTGGCCTCGCGGGACCCCGGCGGATGCGCCCCCCGCCGACTCTCGGGCTACGCCGCCTCGCGGGGATGAAGCACGGGCCGTGAAGATGGAGGTGACCTGCCTTCTACTTCTGGCGCTGATCCCCTTTCATTGTCGGGGACAAGGAGTCTACGGTAAGAGCCCGCCTCCCGCCCCACGCTGCCTCGGCCCCGCGCGGAAACTTTACAAGAGGCGCAAAGTGCGCGCTTGCCGGGATTTGGTGGAGACCTCGGCTCGGACTCGGGAGTGGGTGCCCGCGTCCCCGCCCTCTCCCGGGCGCGGAGAGACCGAGCTCGCGGTTTCGGAGTACAGGCACGGGGCGTGGGGTCTGGCTGGTGAAGCTGGGGTTGGGGGGAGCGCCTCGGAGAGGAACCCATTTTTCCACACCCTACTCAGGGAGTACGTGACTTGGGGTCCCTGAGACCATCCAAACGGCCCTGGAGACGCCGGCCGACCTCACGCCCATGGCCGGGGCAGCCCTGGTTGCATGAAATCTCGTCCCTCCGTTGGCTCGGCCTTGGGAGTGGAAGTCGGACGAAGCGCGAACGGGAGTTGCGCGCGGCTTGCAGGCGAGCCGGTTGCCAGCACGGCGGCGAGGCGGCGGGCTCGCCTTCTTCCCTGCTGTTGCTGCGGCTTCGCTTCTTCTATCAGCTTCTGGACAGCCGGCGCGCATGCCGGCATCCTCTGGCTCCAGCGCCTACGACTCTGGCATCTCTGTTCACATCTCTGTCGGGCTGCCAGCTATGGAACCCCAGCCCCACCTTCTCTCTCCGTGTGTGTGTGTGTGTGTGTGTGTGTGTGTGTGTGTGTGTGTCTGCGCGCGCACGCAGACACACACATACAGATTCAGCCGCCCTCCCTGGAAACACAGACCCACATGCACCCATCCGGCTGCTTGTCCAAAGTATGCCTCCCGCTAGGCAGCTTTGCTCCCATGTCCCCACGCCTTGCTTGTTCCGTTGTGGTCCCCAGGGCTTCCCCGGGGGCCTGCCTCCACCCAGCTCAGAAAGTCCATCTCCAGCGTGGGGCAGCTGTCACTTGGCCGTCTCCTGACCACAAAGTGGCTTCCTATAGGTGTCTTTTCCATGCTGAGCAGCTGGGCTGGGCACCCATCTCTGCTCCGTTAGCGCGGTGTATCGCTCAGTCACCCTCCCCTGCAGACTGGGGCAGAGTTTGACTTGTGGTCTGGGCTGGCAGAAGCCTGGTATTGTCTCCCATTGCCAGCCTCAGGTGCTGGTGCGCCAGGGCCTGGCCCTGGTCAGTGCAAAGGAGTGTCCTGAAAGGCTTCCGGAGGTGGCGTGCTCCCAGCCTTGCCCAGCTATCTGACTTGGGCTTAATTCCCTGGTGAGGCTGGCCCAGGCATCTGGCCAAACTCAGCTTCTTAATTAGTTTGTGTGTCTCTGACTGCACAGGGGCCAGAAAAGGCAGGGAGGAGGGAGAATGCCGCAGGACTGGGAGAGGCTGAGTGGTGGGGAGAAGGCTTATTGTGCTGGAGGTGGTGGCCCCCACAGAATGGAGGAAAACTGGGGAGTCCTCTTCCTTCCTTCCTCCCCAAGATTTCCCAGCAGCGCCACCATGCCCTTTTAGAAGTGCTCAGAGTGGGAAGCAGGTGGGGCGCTTGTCCTCCCCCTGGGGGCCCTCACCAATGATGGAGAGCCCTCCCACCCCCAACACCCCATGCTCCGTGCATCTTTAGGCCGACCCCACCTGCTCTTTCCTGTCTCAGGTTATGTGTCCAAAGTATGCTTCCCGTTATGCAGCTTTGCTTGCATGTCCTCACGCCTTCCTTATCCCAGGGAGTCCCCCCAACCCCCGCCACTCCAAATGGGCCCCAGGGCTTTCTCTGGGCAAGGGCTGGGGGACAGAGTACTGGTCTCCAACCAGATTTCTTCCTCTCTGAATGTTGCATCCTCTCCCTTGTGCCCAGATCCCAGCTGCTCTCACTCATAGTAAATCAAAGCGAGGTGGACGCACTGGGACCAGCCCCTGGCTCTCAGACCACTACATCATGCCCACCTTCTCTTCCAGAGCTTGGCCCTGGGAAAGGTTGGGACCGTGGGAAGACTGGCTAGGGGGTCATTATTGGGTTGGATGGAGCGAGGGGACGATCTTCCAAGAGGACAAGGACAGCAAGAGGTTGCCAAGTGCCCAGTGCAATGACTGCAGAAGGGACTGACACGGGCTTCAGAAGTAGGATGCAGGCTGGGATCGGGACTTCTGCTGCTCCCTTGCTTTCTACCCCCAAAGCAGATGAAGCAGCTTGAGAAAGTGAGAATAACATGTAGGGACCGGTGTGTGTGGGGTCACTCTTGTCCATCATCTGTGTCCAGCGCCCGGCATGACACCCAGCACACAGTAGCAGCTTGGCCCATGGGTGTTCAGTGAATGAAGAGTCCTAGTTGGAGGAATGGTGAGGAAATGCTATGGAAACCCTGTCTGTCCCAGCAAAGAGGGTCTCTTACTCTGGAGAGCAAAGCATTTGCCTGGGCTGTGAGGGGGGAACCTGGCTCCACTGTGCCCAGGCCCGTGTGGCTGAGGGCAGGACAGAGGAATATGGAGGCTAAAGTGCGGGGAGGGAGGAAGAGCAGGACGAGGACAAGCCCAGCCATCCGATGTTGGCCTGGGCTGTCAAGCTCTCCACCTAAGGAGGTGTGGAGGGGCAGTGGGGGGGACAGGTGCGGGGAGCCCCATGCCTGCTGCCAGCTGAGTTCTGCCCACCTGCCGTCCACAAGGGCTGATGTGTGCAGTGGAGCTGGGGAGTCAAGCTCAGCGTGGCCAGGTGGCTTCACTCTTCTTTGGGGCACAGATGCTTAAGCAGCCGAGAGCCTGGCCAGATGGTCCATTTGGAGCCAGACCCCGCGCGCTCCTTGCTGCTTGATCTCCTGGCCCAGTTTGTTTGTCCTCTGGGTGGATCCATAAGCTGCTTTATGGCAGGCCAGAGGGACTGGGCTGGGCTGGGCTGGCACGAGGGGCCTGGTTGTGGGTGAGAAAAGCATGGGCAGACCACCCCCTCTGGTGCGCTGGCTTTCTCTGCATACAGCGCACGGCTTCTAGCCAGGGGATAGGCTGGTGGGATTCCTCTCCCTTATGAAAACACATCAAGCCCCTGGATTATTTAATATGCAGGAGTGGGAATTGACATTATCCTTAAGACAGGTTGTTTGCAACTTACTGGTGGAAGTCAAAATATTTCACCAAAGGTGTCATCAGAAACTACTATCCTATGCTAATTTTTGTGGGAACATGAAGACAGATGTTGAATAATTTGACAAGAGCAACATAGCTTACAGAATTATCACCAAGTCAGGTTTTCTCCCCTCCTCTGGGGAGTGTGGTGAAGGTATTTCAGGAAGCAGGTCTCCCGTGCCCGCCTGCCGCGTGGCTGTTGCTCTGGGTGTGGTGGGCACCTGAGGTTGCTCCCAGGGGTCCCCCCTGTGTCTTGACATCAGCTGTCCACATCCGGCAACTCTGGCGAACAGAAGGTTCTCTACACGGACTCAGGAAGGCACACACCTCTGCCTCTTCTTCCTTCCCAGTCTGAGAAACTGCGTGAGGGGGAGTGAGAGTGTCCGCAGGCCTGCCTTGTCTGACTTGCATTGCCAGCGTTGTCAGTCTTCCCCAGCTCCAGTTGATATCCGCCCATGAGCCAGCCTGCGGGGGGGCGGTGGGAGAAGGGAGTGGTTATCACAAAGTCCCTTCCTTATGCCACGGGCTGGGGATGAAGGCAGGGGGGCTGGCAGGAGTGGATTTGATCCTCCAGGAAAGCCCCCTTGGGGGGGCTACGCTGGAGTCGTGCAAAGGCCTGTGTGTAATTGGCCAGACCTGGCGATGAGCTGCTGGGGCTGGGTGGCAAAGCCGCATGGAAAGCCTGGTATTAGCTCTGCTTTGCTGGAACATGGAGGGACGGGCGGGGGCGGGGGTCCAGGGGGAGAATGGAGGGAGCTAATCCCAGCCGCCGCCGCGAAGACGAAGACCCGGCAAATGAATGATGCAGGGAATCAATACCTGGGGGCGGGGGTGGAAATCTGAGCGTGGTAGCAGCCCCGGCTTCTCCGGCTGCCCAGGAGGCCAAGGGGTGGGGGCAGCTGAGAAGAATGAGGTTGAGTGTGGACAACTACCCCCTCCTCACTCTTCATCCCCATCTTCCTCCTCCACTCGCACTCCTAACTTTGCATAGAGGACTCACAGGGGTTGGGTCAGGGGCTGGTGGTGAAGACGAGGGACACAGGAAAAGGAACCTGGAGTCACTCAGTCCTGCTACAAGACTGCCTCATCTGCTGCCTGCCTCTGGATACCTGACCCCAAGTGTGGAGCGCGTGTGTGGAGCTGCTGCGAAAAGGCCTTGCCTGGCGGGGCTGGCACTGCCACTCCAGATGTGGCCAGCAGGGGGAGGGCTTGGCCGCCACATTGCTTCTTGCCTTTCCTGGGCTCCCAGGCCTCGTCCGATTGGAGGCTGGCGAGTTATTCTAATTCTTTACCCTGGGAGGAATTAGGGCCTCCCACCCCATCCCTGGACACTGGGCCCGCTTCTGCATCTTCTCCCTAATGCTTTGCAAGCATACTTCTGCTGATGGAAGATGCTAGAAACCAAGGGTCCCTGTGACATTTAAATGCTAAGATGGGAGGCAAGAGCAATTTTCTGTTCAAGGAAATGTCGTCGTCTTCTTCTTTTGATAGTGCAATCTCCTAACTCTATCAGTAACACACATGCTGTGTGTAAGACAATGATCAAGTTCGTGAAAGTGTATGAAAGTGAAGCTCACTCGAACCCCATCCTGTATTTGGTGATGGTTTTCTTTCGGGCATCTTTTTGGGTGAAGAGGCACGAGCCCTCTATAGGGGATTGTGAGTTAGAACAATAGGCCCTTGTAGGTGCATAAAGGCCACCGGTATTTTCCCATCTCTGTCACCTCCGATTCCCATGACCTTCCGAGAGGTTGGCACAATAGGGCCGCGCTGTCCTGTGTAATGTGTGAGAACGTTAGGTCCCTAGAGTTGAAGTGGCCTGCTGCAGCTTGCACAGCATGTCTCCCAGGATCCATCCCCGTGGATCTTCCTTCTTCTGGCTCCGAGGTGCCAGAGAGCAGTGCGTGCCTCCCACTCACCATTCCTTAGCCAGTTACCGAGTCCCCAGCTGGAGCAGGACCCGGCATGGGCCATTGGCAGGGACGCTGAGATGGATGGACTGGCCAGGGGATTGCAGACAAGGTAGTGCTGATAAATGCCACGTGGCAAGGGCAGATTAAGGGCTGTGGGAATGTGAAGAGGGAAGAAATCACTCCGAGGCCCTGTGGCGTGATCGGTCTGGCCTTGACAGACAGACCTAAGTGCTGAGAAGGACATCCCGGGCAGCGGCTGAAGAAGCTGGGCGTGTGGAGGGATGGCCGCTTCCTCAGTTGGGCTGAAAGGCACCTGGGCCCATTAGTGTTGGGAAAGTAAAGGAATAATGCAAATCAATGCCACTTAGGACCTGGGCTGAGAGCACAGCCATGCATTATCTTCCAGCTCTTAGCACGGCTGCTTGAGCGATTGGTTCATTGGTCGGCTTGTCCATGGGGCAGCCGAGGGCTCACAGAGGTGCGGTCAGTAGCTCAAGTGACTGGACTCAGAGTGGTGGTTTGCAGAGCCTGTGCTTCAAGAACACCACCAGGAGGGCCCTAAGCAGGGACCTGGATGGGTGTGAGCTGTGTTACTGGCCAACTAGCCATGCAGACTGTGTGCTGACTGGCCCAGTGAGGAGCTAAAGTGGGGTTTGGAGCCAGGGCAGTGGCTAGGAGAGTGGACCAGGAGGGAGCAAATCCACGAAGTAGAGGGGTTCAACAAACAGCGGTGCAGATTCAGCTGGCAGCCCTGACCGTGCCTAGCAAGACTAGGCAGTCACCTACAGGTCAAGGGGACGCAAGTGGCAAAGGTGTCAGTGATCGTGCAGCCTGTGGTGATGTGTGCTGGGAAGCAGAGGAAGCAAGTTAGAGGACAGGGAGTGGTGCCCTGTTGGTTCACGTATGTATGTGGTGGTGGGGGGATTGAGGCAGGGGAGGTGGGGTGCCCCAAGGAGGTGCCATCTGAGCAGGAGCCCTGGAGATGCTGAGGGAAGAGTCCTGTCTGTAGGTGGTGTGTTTCAGACAGGAGATAAGTCAGTGGAAAGGGCCTGGGGTAGGTGCGCTATGCTCTGTAGGCAGCAACAAGGAGTCCGGTGATGCTGGAACTGCGAGGGGCAGGAGGCTAGATAGAGAGGAGTGGGGCTGGATGTCCAGAGTCTTGAAAGTGCTGCTGGGGGCTCTGGGTGGCTCCGGGTGGCTCTGGGTGGCTCCGGGTGGCTCTGGGTGGCTCCGGGTGGCTCCGGGTGGCTCTGGGTGGGGCTCTGGGTGGGGCTCTGGGTGGCTCTGGGTGGCTCCGGGTGGCTCTGGGTGGGGCTGGAGTGTGTTGAGCAGAGGAACATGAACCAACACCTTTGTAATAGAATCCTTCGGGCAGACTGGAAGGCTGGGAAGGGAGCCAGTTAGAAGCTGTTGCAAAAAGGCTGGCCCTGAAAGTGTCTAGGAGAAGGGCTTGGGCGAGGGGTGGGAGCCGCGGACAGCCAAGGGGACACACAGAGGCCACAGCTGGAGCAGAAGCTACCCCCACCCCTCGCGCAGGTTACACAGGCCTGGGGCAGTGAGTAGAAGTAGTTAGGAGTCTGGGCTTCTGGGGCTTGGGGGACCCTGGTTTGGAGTCCAGTGTGCCCCCCACAGTAAGAGACCCCAAAGACACCTTGCTGGCCCAGCTGGGGCTCCAGGGCTTGTCTACTGGAGATGGTGGTGTCTGCCATGTGAGCTTATGACAAGTATGCAACAATCCGATGAGTGCACGGTACCTAGCGAAGCAGCAAAAGCTCATTCTAGTGGCAGTGACAGTTGTGGAGTTCCGTGGGACTCCTTTGTCGGGTGTTGGCAGGGAGTGGGGTGGGTATTGGTGGTCAGGCAGACGTCTATGGGGGCTGGAAGGAGAGAGCTCCACTCTGAAGAGAATGATCTTACTCCACCTGCATTTCTATGGGGGTTGACAGTAGGAGGTGGAATAAAATTGCCAGGAATAAGTAGGAAGGAACGGGGCTGGAGCCAGGGCTCTAGCATACACTAGTTGTTTAGGGGCTGGGTGGAGAAGGAGGGAAGAGATGAGACCAGGACTGGGATGGTGGTCCTGGGGGTAGGGCTATGAGAAGTGGAGGAGAAAGGGGGTCTAGGGAATGCCCACTTGGGCACCAGTAGCATAGACCTACCTACCTTCAGATCTACCCTGGGGATGAGAAAAAAAAGCCCCTGGGACCATGAGAAAATGTGAGGCTCAATCATTAGGGCCAGGGCTGGGCCTTGATTCTGCATTGCTTTCTTGTTTGTGTTTTCAAGATGAATTTACTTACTGAAAGACAAGGTTACAGAGAAAGCAAGAGCGAGCAAGAGAGAGACCCTCCAGCTATTGGTTTGCTTCTCAAATGGTTGCAATAGCTGGGGCTGGGCCAGGGCAAAGCCAAGAGTCAGAAACTTTTTCTGGGTCTCCCACATGGGTGCAGGGACCCAAGGATTTGGGGCATCCTCTGCTGCTTTTCCAGGCACATTAGTAGGGAGCTGCATTGGAAGTGGAGCAGCCAGGATTTGAGCCCAGTACCCAAATAGGATGCTGGTGTTTATAAGGTGATGGTGACGGCTGAATCCATTGTGCCGTAGTTCTGGTCCCTGGATTCTGCATTTCTCAGGAGCTCCTGGTGACGCAGCTGCCTTGGCCAACGGCTGCACTTTGCAGAATGAAGCCACAAAGGAAGGAGGTTTGGACGCAGATGGGCAGACACGGCTGGAGAGGGCCAGGAGGGCAGCTGGGAGCTCTTTGCCCAGCAGCCGTGCCCTGCTGAGCCTTGGTCTGCAGCTGGCAGGCTGCTTCAGGCACACTCTTTGTCAGTGAGAATGACGACGATGACCTCGTGTGGGGCGGCACTTTGTAACTGCCTGCCCTTCCACAGGAACTTCCTTTCACAAGAGCAGAGGTGATGGACAGATGGTCACGAAACTGGGGCTGGATGCAAGCAGGAGGAATGTGGTTAAGAAGGGAGGGGTGAGTGACAAGCTGTTCCCCTCACCTAAACCTAGGCCCTGGCTTGTAGGAAGCTGGCAGTGCCAGGCTGGGTGACTGGGTCGGGGGCAGTGACTTGGCTAGCTTTGGGAATTCCACCCCAGGCCCTGTTTGGGTCCTTTCCTGTCCCAGAATCTCAGCTGGGACTCTGGACTGTCAGGAGGGTGGGAGGCTATGGAGGGAGGTGGTCCAGGTCTTGTACCACCTGCAGAGCCTTTTTCAATAGCAACTGCCTGCCCCTCCTCAGCCTCCCGCTGTCCTTCCTCTGCGCTGGCCCAGAGGCAGAGCTGGGCACAGCCAGTGTAGACAGTGTGTCTGGATGAGTCAGGCCAGAATGTGGATCCCCCTCCCTTGGGCCTTTCGGAGCATGTCTGATTTTACAGGTCACTGCCCAAGCTTAGTTTCAACCAAGCTCAGCTGGGTCTTTAAAAAAAATCCCATTTAGTTCAGTTTTTTTTTTTTTTTTTTTGTAGTATGAGGAGGCCAACTCTACTTGAACGGTACTAATTGGAAGGTTTGGGAAGTAGCCCCCCTGCCTGCTTCTAACCCAGGGGCTTCCAATCCAAAGGCTAGAGAGACAGAAAGAGAATGCCTTGGAAATGCAGTTGTCATCTCTCTCTCTCTTTTTTTTCTTTAAATATCTATTTATTTATTTCAAGATCAAAGTTAGTGAAGGAGAGACACACACAGACAGAAAGAGATCTCCCATCTGCTGGTTCACTCCCCACACACCCGCAATGGCCAGAACAAAGCCAGGAACCAGGAGTTTCATCGAGGTCTCCCTGGATGCATAAGGATCTCATGTGGATACAGAGGGTCACGTGTTTGGATCATCTTCTGCTACTTCCCCAGGTGCGTCAGCAGGGAGCTGGGTCAGAAGTGGAGCAGCCAGGACTGGAGCTGACACCCACATGGGTTGTTGGCCTCACAGACAGATGTTTCACTCACTGCCTCACAATCACGGCCCCAAGTTTTTCATTGATTTTTAATGATTTTGAAAGGTGGGCCTCTTGCTCATTCTCTTCCCTGCTTCATTTAGAATGCAGTGAACACTTTGCAGCTGGACATCCCTAGCCATTTCTAGTGGCAAGACAGGGAGCATCGAGCTAGTGTTTAACGAGCAGCTACTAAATGGAAGGGTGATGGCTGCAAAGTGAATGGCACCTACAGTCCCACCCCCGACCCCAACACACACCCTGCCCTACCCCTAGGAGCTCACAGTTGGGAGGGAAAATGCATTTTGTTTTCCAGCTGGTACCAAGGCTCAAGCTGAGTAACTTGCTTACGGTAGCTGGAGTCAGAATTTGTATTCAGCTCTGGCCACTGCCATCTCCCGCCCCCCACCTGCCATGTGAGGTCCCTCAGGGTGTTGGGGGCTGGCTGTGTTCCTCAGGAACCCCTTGAGCCCCCCTTGAAGGGACAGCGTGAAGCCCCACTAGGAGTCACACCCTGCAGATGGGAACAAACCTGAGCTTGCAGGCTTGATACACAAGGGTTAGCTTTCCCCAGTGGCTGGGCGATCCAAGGTTCCTCTCCCCTTGGCGCTCTACTGTCTTGGCAGGGTGGTCCTCGAACTTGGCTGTACGCCAGAGTCACCTGGGAAACCTTGAAACCTCCCAGGGCCTAAGTGCCATCAGAAGAGAATGCATGGTTTGGAACTAAGACCTCAGCTGTCTAAAAATATCTCAGGTGCTGCCAAGTATGGTTTGGAGAATTTTGCCTTGAGGCCCCCCAAAGGGCTGCTGGAATTCCGGTGATTGTAACACATTCCAGGCAGGAAAAAGCAAGGAATATCAGAGGTCAGACCTGCCAGCTGGGATAGGTTTCTTTTTTCTTTCTTTTTTTTTTTCCTAAGATTTATTTTTATTGCAAAGTCAGATATACAGAGAGGAGGAGAGACAGAGAGGAAGATCTTCCATCTGCTGGTTTACTCCCCAAGTGGCCTCATTGGCCAGGAGCCCCTTCCAGGTCTCCCACGTGGGTGCAGGGTCCCAAGACTTTGGGCCATCCTCAACTGCTTTCCCAGGCCACAAGCAGGGAACTGGATGGGAAGTGGAGCAGCTAAGATCACAGTTGACACTCATGGGATTCCAGTGCTTGCAAGGCGAGGACTTTAGCCGCTAGGCTACTGCGCCAGGCCCTCAATTTTCATTTTTGAAGGGGGCAAGGGGAATGAGAAAGCTCTCCCATCTTCTGGTTTACTCTTCAAATAGCCACAACAGCCAGAGCTGGGCCAGGATAAAGCTAGGTGCTCTGTGCTCCACAGGACATTGGCAGGGAGCTGGATGGGAAGTGGGGCAACCAGGACTTGGACTGGCATTCTTAGGGTATGCCAGCACCCCAGGCGGCAGCTTAGCTCGTTGCACCACAGCATCGGCCTTCATCTGGCATTTCTGGAATGAAAGGAGATCCAATGGATGTGAACACTGCCACCCCCTGCCTGCCCTGCCACTCATGCCAGCCTTGCCCAGGTCAGGCTGGGGCAGTTCAGCTGCTTGAGGATGCCCACAAAGCACCTTGCAGGAGAGTAAGACCCAGGGAGGGGAAGTGACCAGTGTGGGGCTGCCCACTTCCTGTCTGCCTGTGTGTCTTCTCTGCTTGTGTCTGTCCCACGCCAGCCTGGCTGTTGGCACTTGCGTGGGTTGTTGATTTCCTCGGTTGGCACCTCTCGGCTGCAGCAGCGGGGGAGCTGTGTGGAAACAGGACAAACAGCCTCCTGATCTTGGGAGCAGAGACGGATGTGTCAGACACCAGGGATGGGGGCGGGGCACCCTAGCTCATCTCTCGGTCGCCCGGCAGGCCATGCTCACATGGCTTGCTCAGTGACTCCCTCACCTTGGTCTAGGGGAACCTTGGGAGGCCAGTTGGACTTCCAGAAAAGCACACAAGCCCATGAGGCAGAAGTCAGTGTCCAGCCAAGGATTGGTGTCACTCTCCTTTCTGAAACGGAAGGCCCTGAGAAGGAGCTACAGGGTGCAGCAAGGGATGAGCTCATCTGCTGGCCAGTAGTGGCTGTAAGTGACCGAAAGAGCAACCCAGGCAAGGCAAATGGCTTGTCAAGGCCACACAGCAAGTAGTTGCCAAGGCTGAAGTTCAAAGCCGGGTCAAGAGACTCCAGAGCTGGGGGGGAGGGTCTTCCTTATTCTCCCAATCTTCATTCACTGGCTCAAGAGAAGCATGTCTGCAGGCTGGGTAGGAGCTCATGTGATGCCTGCAGCTCTGTGATCCTTCCCTTGCCCTTACAAATTTCATTTCTGATTCTCAAGTGTCACTGTGTCTGAAACCTGCTCAGGATCCAGGTTGCCTGATTAAATGTTAGAAGCCTTTGGCAGAAACGGTGGAAAGTGGGAAGGTGGCCTGCTTGGTGGCATGAGTTGCAGTGACTGCCAGTCCTTAGCAGGTCTGACATCTTGTCACACTGCCTGCAGGTTGCACTTTGCATTTACTGACAAGTTAGCCAGAGGCAACACTACCGCTGTTTCCAGAAGGTTCCTCTGGGAATGCCTGGCAGCTCTCAGCCTGGTGGCCCAGAGCAGATGAGTTGGGTCTTGAAGGATGGAATTCAGGTGAGGAGGTTTCCATGGGGTGGTGCATGGAGGAAGGAGAGTTAGGCCTTAGGCAGGATGCTGGCTCTGGGTGGTGGCTACGGGAGAGACCCAACAGAAACCTTGGGCTGTGGTCTTAAGTTAGATTCCTTTGAAGCAGACTCTGAGATAAAGAATCAAGTTCAGATGGTTTATTTGACAGGCGGGATTGGGGGGTGGGGTCAGCCTGGGAAGCTTTGGGAGAGAAATGGGGGCATGAAGCAGGGAAGCAAAGGAAACCAGGGAAATGTGCCTTAGCAAGCTGGCTACCAGTATGCCCCACTGGGGGAGCACTTAGGACGCTGTATGAGATCCTCTCTTTAGAGTGGTGCCCCCAGAAGGCGAGGGAGCTGGGTCCAGCATACACCTGCTCCCGTCTGTCATGAGTTGAGGGCTGCTGCTGGCTATTAACTTCCCAGCCCTCATGGTTCACCATGTACACGGGCAGCGTGAGCTGACATGGCAGAGTGGGGCACCAGGGACGAGGCACACGCAGGCTGGGCTGGTGCCCTGATGCAGTTAGTTCTGGGGCATTGACAGCCGTGCTGCATCATGTAGGAGTCCACGTCTCGCCTGTTCTGCCGAGCCCGCCTCCCCTGTGGCCGGCAGACCCATGAGCTGCTCATGCACTGCCTTGGACTCTGACCGGAGCTCCAATCTGTCAATTTCCCTAAGACCTTCCTGATAGGATTCAAGTGCTTCCTGAAGGATCGATAGGGCCTTGCACCTGTGGAGGACAGGGATGGGCAGGGGTGGTCAATGTGATCACACTCAGAATCTAGGGGCTCTCCAGGGGCACTACCGTGAGGGACATGGTCATTTCTACCTAACTTGGACACTGGGCAACTGCCCTTTTTCTCTGCAGGCAGGATTAGTGCGGGTCCAGAGCATGGGCCATGAGGCTGGCTGAATCCTGCTCACTTTCCCTTTCCAGGAATGAAGTCTGCCCCGTGGGTTGTGATGGGGCTATCCTGCATCCCTGAGTGCCCCCTGGACCTTTTGGGTCCAGCTCAGAGCACCAGTCTCATGATATTGTGTGTTTCTCCATATCTCTTTCCCTACCAGCCGGGACTTGAGCTCAGTGAGTGAACTCAGTGTTGACTGAGCATGTCCTCAGGGTCAAGCCCTATCCAGGGTGCTGAAGACATAGTGGTGCGGTTTCTCAGTGTCAAGAGGAGTCTTAGGGCAAATCTAATCATTTGTAAGCAGAGAAGCCCAAAGTCCAGAGAGGGTAGGAGAAACCTCAGGCCACACATCAAGGATGGAAGCACAGAAGGATAGAGGTTACCTGTTCAGTTTTTTTTTTAATTTTAAAAAATCTTTTTATTTTTATTTGAGGGGAAGATTTACAGAGAGAAAGAAAGACACAGAGAGATCTTCCACCTGCTGGTCCTACTTTCCAAATCAGTCAGAGCTGAGCCGATCCAAAGCCAGAAGCCAGGAACTTCTGGGTATCCCATGTGCGTGCAGGGACCCAAAGCTTTGGGCCGTCCTCTGTTGCTTTCCCAGGCCACAAGCAGGGAGCTGGGTCAGAAGTGGAGCAGCCAGGACTTGAACTGGTGCCCATATGGGGAGTTGGCACTGCAGGCAGAGGCTTAAATTATTATGCCATGGCACTGGCCCCACCTGTTCAGTTTTTACAGTCAGAAACCTGGGGCCAGCGGCGAAGTGTCTCACAAGCCAGTGGCGCTGTTCTGCTTGTCTTTTCCAAGCCAGGCTGGGATGTGTGAGAGAGGTGGGCTAGGGCAGCAGGAGGAGTCTTAAGTGACTTCCTGCTAGTCAAGCCATCCCACCTCCTTCCAGAAGGTTCAGAGGCTGCAGGGAACTGTGCTTCCCTGTTGCTTTTGCCTAGCTCCTCCTGATGGTGCTGCCTCCGGCACAGAGGCCTTGGACGATGCCAGGAGATGCATCCTGTTAAGGGATGCCCTGATGTGCCCCAAGCTCCAGTGCCTTTGGGCAACGTACTCCCTCATGTTCTGGGGGCAACAGCTGTGCTCCAGGCTGACTGGGGTGAGGGTGGGCTGCAACCCCCCCATCCCTCCCCTCCTCCTGTAGGAGATGTGTGTATACAGACCATCTATATGAGACCAGCTGTTCTCCCTGGCAGCTTGAGAGGAGCTGAAATACAATCCCACGCTCTCTCGACCCTGGGAACTTTGGATTTTGTGTGCTCATACAAATACATGGGCATGCATGCATATGCACGGAAATGTTACACACAGGAGCATGGATGTGTGCATGTGGAACTCCCCCGAGTATACCCTCTATCCCCCTGCCAGGCAGTCCCTCGTTGCTAACCATTGGGTGCAGGCAGGGACCGAGCACAGGCAGCCAGAGGCCTCTGTGTCATTCTGGGGTTTGTGTTCAGCCCGAAGGTGGCTGCCCTCCACTCCACTCGGGCCAATCTGATGTGGGGGCAGGGCAGGCCGAGGCCAGCCTGGAGCTCCTGGCTAATTTTCCCAGTCTCTATCGATCCAGCAGCTTCTCCTGAGTCTATTAGCAGTCAGCGAGTGAAA
This sequence comes from Ochotona curzoniae, assembly GCF_017591425.1. NCBI lineage: Eukaryota > Metazoa > Chordata > Mammalia > Lagomorpha > Ochotonidae > Ochotona > Ochotona curzoniae. The sequence goes on along the minus strand of NW_024466004.1, from coordinate 3,635,326 downwards.
ATCTCCCCCATCGCGAGCCCTGACCTGAGACAGGGAGGATCCATAGCAATTTGTTCCAACAGAGGAGAGCGTTTCCCTCTGATTTGTATTCCAATTTATTCCAGGCGGGAAGGGGGTCAGGGTGGGAGGCTGAGCCCTGGCATGGTCAGAGCTGTGCTCCTGGGCCCCCTGTGCCAGCCGGGGTGGCAGCTGGTGCTGCCCGTGTCTCTGTGGCAAGCCCCCATGAGGAGGAGGGGGAGGGAAGGAGGGAGACCTTCCAGGCTTTCCAGCATGCCCTGCTCAGCTGGAGAGCAAGTTGTGGATGTGGTTTTCACAAAACAAAAAGCCGCTCGCTCAGGGCCTCTCCCAAGCGAGCATGGGCGCCTGTGCCGGGTGGGCGCTCACACAGCACGTGGATGCCAGGCTCTGGGCCGGGCTGAGCAGGGAGGTGGACGGAGCTGCAGAGGCTGGGGGGAAGCTGGTACCCCTTGAGAAGCCCCCAGTAGGTGGGAGTGCTGGCTTTGTCCTCAGGTTTCCCTCTTGTCTGAGCAAACCAAGGCTCACTGGTGCCCTAGCCGGGAAGTCCCTTCTGGTCTTCCAGTAATGACTGCACTGGACGGCAGTGACTTAGTGCCTGCTGCTTGCCAGACACTGGGTTGGTAGTGCTGCCCAGGGTGCGGTTCTCTCTGGTGCTTTGCTTTCCTTGTGCGTGCTTCTCCCACTCTTGCACATATCTTTCTTTGTCACCCCGTCCCTGTCCTTGCCCAACCCTGCTCACATCTCCTCCTGATTCAGGGTGGCCCGGATGGCCAAGGGTCTCAGGACAATACCCCAGTAGTCCCCTTTCCAGGGAACCCTGAGGGGCAAAAGAGCTTTTCTTCCTTCCAGGACACTTACCTTTGGCTTCACTTGGCCCTCCACTCCTCACCAGTAACCTGGATTTCTGTGGGAAGTGATGCCATGGGAACCGGAGAGGAGGATTCTGGGAAGGGCCAGCCTGGTGGTCCTATCCAGCTCCCGCCCCTGCTTCCACTGTTTTCTGCCCTGTCTGCTCCCCAGAGAGGGAGAGACTGGAGAAGTTTCTCACAGCAAGGTGTCAGTGGCTGGCAGCTCTGAGGTCAGCTGTCGCACATGACTTGCCGGGCTCCATGACACCACAAGCTCTAATTTCGGGATTGAGTCACTAAATATATCGCAATCAGTGAATAACAGCCCCTCTCACTCCTGTGGGAGGCAAACATGGACTGTGTGGGACACTTGCTTTCTCTCTCATTGGTAAAGGTTTATTTTAGTTGAAAACCAGAGTTAAAGAGAAAAAGGGACAAAGAGAGAGAGAGAGAGAGAGAGAGAGAGAGAGCAGTTTTCCATCTGCTGATTCACTTCCCAAATGCCTCAATGACTGGAGCTGGGCAGGTCCAGAGTCAGAAGCCAAGAGCTTCATCTGGGCCTCTCACATGGGTGCATAGCCCGAGTACTAGGGCCATTTGTCTGCTGCTTTCCCAGTGACTGAGCAGGGAACTGGATTAGAAGTACAGTGTCCAGGGCTCAAGCTGGTGCCCAGCTGGGGTGCTTTGGCAGTGGTCCCACGGGGTGCTTTCTTGGCTGAGTGCCTGTGTGTTTGGAGGAGGCCCCATGAGGTGAGAGGTGTCTCCAGTGTCAGGGGCTCAGGACACTGTCATTGAGACTGCTGTCACAGAGGCTGCTACTGGGCAAGTGGTACGGGAGGTTCTGTGCCCAGGCACCTTGGGAGGAAGGGGACTGAGATGAAGGGAGAACTCCTGCCCCCACCCTATGGTGCGGGGAGTTGGCAGCAAGAACATTGTCAGATAGCTTGCAGACTCCGGTGCTTGGTGCCCTGCCTTGCCGCCACCGCACTGGCCGTGGTAAACTTCTCCTTCCTCCCTCGCATGTCCTCAGTCCCCGGGAACCTTCTAATGGCAGTGACTCTTCAGTCCCTGGCTGTGATGGAACGCCGGTCCAATTGGCCTCCCCATCCACCAGTTCTGCACTCTTCTCCCCCAACCTGCTGAATTTCAAGTCATTTACAAGTTGTTCAGAGGCTCAGCATTATAATCAGACCCCACGGCGTGCACCACTTATGTGATTTCTCAAATTTTAGCTGGAAAAGGAGAGAAACCCTTCAGTGATAAAGAAAAAAAAATAATAGAGAATACTTAAGCCCAAGGAGGGCAGGTATTGCATTTCCCGGTTTATAAATATACCTGGTGATAAAGAAAATAGGTACTTTTAAAAATTGTTCCTCTTTGAGGGGGGACGGATTTCATGTGTTTTCCCTTCCAGGGATGGTCACCTTTGAAAGGGACACAGAGCAGGGACAGGTGACCCTTGGCTCTGCTGAGTGATAGGAAGAACTCACAATGCGGGGACCAGGGCAGGTGCACTGCCTTCAGGAGGGCGGTCCTGGAGGACTCCAAAGAGAGAACTGAGAGAAGTAAAGGAGCAAGCTCTGCAGAGTGGGTAGTAAGGGAAGACCAGATGAGGCTGGGCTCCTAGGAGAGGCAGGAGTGAAGGATAGCAAGGAGAGCCATATGGCTGCCGTGGGGAGGCAGAGGGCAGTAGCACTGGAACAGACAGGCTGGCTATTGGAAAAGCATCCCAACTCTGCGGGAGGTGGGAGCCACGGCGGGGGGCCGGGCAGAGGAGAGTCAGGATCTGACCCAGGGATGCCCGAGAGTCCCTCTGGCTTCTGGTGGAGAATGGGCCATTCCAGGAGAGGCAGGAAACGGGGTGGGGAAGACATCATCTAGCAGCAGATGGTGGCAGAGGCTGGCTAGGATGGCATGGTGAGTGGGGTTGGGGGTCGGTTCTGAAGGGTTTGACTCTAGGCAGGGTTCGGGTAGAAGATGGAAAAGTTGTGGGTGGGATGACTCTCAGATTTCCCCCTGGCGCTGGGTTCATGGAAGACAGTGTATTCCTATGGTTCCAGCTAAGGGAAGGGCAGAAGTGGCTCTCCAGGGCCTGGAGCGGTGGCTCAGTGACTTAATCCTCACCTTGCTTGTGCCAGGATCCCATATGGGCACTAGTTCATGTCCCAGATGCTCTAATTCCCATCCAGCTTGCTGCCTGTGGCCTGGAAGGGCGTTAGAGGACAGCCCAAAGCCTTGGGACCCTGCACCTGCATGGGACACCCAGAAGTTTATCCCACGTGCAGCTCCTGGCTCCTGGCTTCAGGTTGGCTCAGCTTTGGCCATTGCAGCCGCTTGGGGAGTGGGCCAGCGGACGGATCTTTGTCTTTCCTTCGTCTGTAGATCTGCCTTTCTGGTAGAAATAAGTAAGTCTTTAAAAAAAAAAAGTGGCTCTCCAGATTTGGAGATGCCAGGAGTTGGGGGAGATGCCGTAAGAGTTGGCCAGCAGAATCAGTGGGTGGAGGGCAGTTTCTGTTGATTTCTCCCGCGCTGGGAACAAGGCCTGGTTGGAGGAGCCGTGTCATTCCTTCTGCAGAGGCCACCTTGAGGAGCTGCTAACAGTCAGGTCGTAGCATCCGTATACTCATGTACAGCTGGGATGTGGGAACGCTGTGTTCCGGAACCCACAGTGTCCTGGGACAGGGGGACCGTGGCGGTGGGTGGGGAGGGGCCCAGAAACACTATCCTTCTATCCCCTTTGCATCCTGCCGCAAGGGCAAAGACCATGTCTGCCCTGGAGCTCCAAGATCCATGTTGCTTTCAGGGGTGTTATTATCATCTATTGAACAACGTTGTAGAAAGTAAAGGCCTCCCAATGGTCATCCAGCATTAGCCATTCATCCTAGGTTCCATGGCCAGCCTTGTCATTTATTTTTACGTAGCAGGAGACGTTGGGCCCTTCTGCTTCCTCAGCTGGCTTTATCTCCTGCTGTGGACTGGCCCTCTGGCCTGTCACTTAAGTGGCCACCAGGTCCCTCCTGCCTCTCTGTGTTTGGGGTCACCACGTCTCTGCTCCTGAGTATCTGGGTAGGAGCCAAGACACCCCTCTCTTCAATAGCTCTGCTGTGAATATCCTTCTGTGAATTACTTTTTTTGCTTTTAAATGATTTCCTTGGGGCCTATTCCCCAAAGTGAGATTGCCTAATAGGTCATAGAATAGGAACAGTTTTATGGTTCTCATTTCCTACTGCCGGGTTGTGTTCCAAAGGGCCTGAGCTGGCATTGCACCCAGCCCAGACACAATGGATTTTATGATTTTAATTTATTTTCACTGGTGTAAGAGGTGCATTACAGCCTGTGCTTTTAACTTCCAATTTTCACTTTCCAAAGCCGTGTTTGGGCCTCCCAGCACCTGGTAATAATGAGACCTATGGAACTTTACAGTTTACATGGCGCCTCCTTGAACATCTGCCCACTTCAGGTGATGCTGTGACCTCAAAGTCCTGGCCTCTGTGCCATATGGAGGGAGTGGAGGTTTCGTCCAGCCGAGTACTGGCAGGGATGGGCAGGCATTTCAACCCAGTTCTTGGGGGTTTGGTGCCCCCTTCTACTGCATCACCCATCCCCTGCTCATCTGCAGACCAGGGTCCCCACATGCTTGTTTCAGCCTGTTTCCAGTGCATTGGCACATTGTCTTCCTGTGGCTGTGGCAGCCAGGCCTGAGGCAGGACCATGAACTGAGCCCCATGTTCAGCTGCATAGGTACAGAGGCGGCCGAATTCTGCCCATTGACTTTGGGGACAGGTGGGGCTTTGGGTGCTTCCTGTTTCAGCAAAGCCACTGCTTGCTGCCCTCCCTGGCCCAGGTCTGGCTGTGGCTCTGTATTCTGAGTGACATGGGCAGTGGCATTGCCCAGGAGATGTCCTGCTCTTGGTGGCTCTGCCTAGGCCGCTAGGGCCAGAGCCACCTGGGGCTGTGGGCCTCTGCATTGGAATCAGAGGACTGTCTCAGGGTAGACACATCCAAGCTATGGAGGGGTTTAATTCTACTCCCCACCTTACCTTTAAAAAAAAAAAACTTATTCATTTTATTTACAAGTCATAGCTACAGAGACAGAGACTCTTCTGTCTACTGGTTCACTCTCCAAATGGCCACAACAGCTGGGTCTGGGTCAAGCCAAATCCAGGCACCAGGAGCTTTGTCCAGGTCTCCTCTGTGGGTATAGGGGATCCAAAAAATTGGACCATTTTCCATTGTTTTCCCAGATCGTTATCAGGGTGCTGGATGGAAAGTGGAATAATTAGGACTCGACTTGGATGCCGGCATCTCAGCTTAACGCGTGATACTACAATGCCAGCCCCTTCTACTTTTTTCCAACTGTCCTGCTAGAATATCTATTGTGCAGCTTATACCATGCTTAATAGCATCCCAGTCCCATTATCACTAGGTATTTCAAAAGGTTTGTGGAAAAATGGAATGAAGAGTGTGGATTTATTTTGACACAGAAAATTTTGTAGTGCAAAATAATGTTTTCATAATACATTGATTGAAAAGTGTATGTGCTGTGTGTGGATTTTAAAATTGTTATTACACCAAAATAAGCTCATACTTTAAAAAAAGGTTTATTTATTTTTATTGGAAAGGCAGATTAACAGAGAGAAGCAGACAAAAAGATCTCCCATCTGCTGGTTCACTCCCCAAGTGGCTGCGATGGCCAGAACTGAGCTGATTTAAAGCCAGGAGCCAGGAGCTTCCTCCAGGTCTCCCACATAGCTGCAGGGTCCCAAGGCTTTGGGCTATCCTCTACTGCTTTCCCAAGTCACAAGCAGGGAGCTGGCTGGGAAGTATAACTGCTGGGAGATGAATCACTGTTCATATGGGATCTTGGCACCTGTAAGGGAAAGCTCAGCTGATTGAGCCATTGTGCCAAGCCCAAGAAAACCTTTATGGCCAAGCCCGGGATGGAAGATTATCCCCATGTTGTAGAAGGAGACACCGAGGCTTGAACAGGTCAGTTTGCCTCATGCCATGTGGTCCTTCTGTCCTGCAGGTACCCTGCTGCAGATATAGGTGACCAGGCTCGTTTTATGGCCCCTGGTGCTGCCCCCAACTTGGGACCCGGGCCTCTCTGCTTGTTCCTGCAGCACTGTTCTGCCCGTGCTGAACAGAGCTGCCCAAAGCCTCCTCCTAACTGACAGTCTTGATCCTGGGGTCTTCAGAGACGTTCAGGGCACCTGATAGTCCTGGGGCAGAGGGCTTGTCTGGCAGCCTGTTAAGGCAGCCCCATAACTCCGTAAGCCCAGGAACTCCAGCAGTAAGGACCCTTTGAGTCCTGGCTGCCCTCTCTGTCCCTTGTGACTGGGACATGGGTGTGCCAATGCTGGGCATCCTCAGAATGGGCCCAGAGGGACTGGCTGAGCATAGAGGCTTATTAGGGTGCGGAGGAGGGGTAGGGGGTGCCTGGTACATGTGCTGTGCACACAGACCCAGGCCCTGCGTCTGCGGAGGGAGGCAGAGCTTGTTTTTAAAAAGGCTTAGCTGTAGTGAGGGGGTGGCAGCCTGGGGTCGTGTGTTGTGTTTGGGATCAGCCCCCTTGGAACCGGGCTGGGAAGGGTGGTCAGCTGCATGTAGCTTTGATTTTAGTTGGGGAGAAAGGCCTGGTGTGGGAGACCAGACTCCAGCAGAGACTGCAGCAGGAGAGGGCAGGACTGCGCCTTCCCGGGCTCCAGGTTCGAAGCTTTCACAGGAACAGGGGCTCAGCTACAGGTTGGGAGGGGATTGATTTGTGTGCCTTCGAAAGAGTTGGGGAGACCAGGCCAAGGAGGAAGAGGATAGAGAGAGGATGTACTTGGATATAGGGCTAATGGCCTGGGAGCGAACAACCTGAGGTGTAAAGGTCAGAGCCGGTGACTACTTCCTCTGCTCCTGAGGGCCCAGCTGGAGGAGGCGGTTGGGTGGATTTCTGAGTCCAGAAGTTGAGGCCTCCCCCGCCTCCCACCCCCAAAGACTTGGAGTTCTCTGGAGAAGTCACTAGGTACACCTGAGCTGGCGGCAAACAGAGGACAAGTACATCAGGCTGTGTTGTAGACGGCTGGGGGGGGTGCAGGGTAAGGGGGCAGCAAGTTGATTCTCCCTTACTCCGAGAGGCTCATGGTCCACAGGAGAGGCTCGGAGTGGATCCCTGGCAGGAGGCAGCCCTGCAGAGCCTCCTCCAAGGCCCCCGGCCGCCATTCTCTGTGCGGCTAATTAAAAGAGAAAAGCTGGTGAATATTTCAGCACTGTTAACTCTGCTAAATTATTAAGTGTCCATTTACATTACATGCATAAAAGGATCGATAAACATGTCCATACCGGGGGCTGGGAGGGCGGAGGAGGTACCTCAAGCAGGGGAGGGTGGTGGTTGTTAAGGACAGTGTACTAGCCTGCCCCTAATCCCCACCCCCAGAACTGGGGAGGTGGTCTGAGCCCTGGGTCCTGGGCACGGTGTCAGGCACTTGGGATGTTGGGATGTGAGGGATGTGTATGCCGGGGAGGGTAGCATGAAAAGGCACCAGGCAGACTCCAGGCTGAGGTCGTGTCCTTCCCCAACTGACTTAAAGCATACTGAACCTCAGTCTGCTTGTTGGGAAAACGGGAACAGCCGTAAGTTGTTAAGAGCAAAAAGTCATAGATGGAGAACAGCGGTGCAGTGAAGGAACTGTTACAGCTGTGGTTATGCTATAGCGACAGGGTGCAGGGAGATTCGACACAACACAGGGCTCCTGCTCAGAGCAATCCCAGGTGCCATTCTTATCCTGGCTCTCCCAGACCATCTGTTCCCATCATTGGGTGTCCAAGTGCCATGACTCCTGTCCCTCAGCATCAGGTTAGCAAAGTTTGTCAAATGACTGCTAGATGGAACCCAGAACCAGAACACAGATCCCAACCATGTGTCCTTTGACCCCAGAATCTTTGCGGGGGAGTCTTTAGGATGGCGATGCCTATTTTGCTACCTGGGGGTCAGACAGGGCCAACTTCTGGAGGGTGCATCTGCAGCTACCCCTGCCCCTGCCCTGAATTATCTTCTCCCCCACCCCACTACCGCCCTTGTCACACTCTACTCTTGGGGGTCTCCCAGCCTGGAGCAGCCTGGAGCCACACAGCAGCCCGGTGTGGCCACGCTGTGGTCCATCTTTTATAAATACGGGCTGGGCCCGAGAGCTCACGCAGTCCCATTCATGGCGCCGTCTCCCCACCTCTCAGCTCTGCCTCTTGGGGACATGTCCCTGCTTCTTGTCAGCGGTAAGTTCCCATTAGATGTCCCTTTGGAGAGTCCCAGCAGGCAGTGCATCTTCACCTGAGTCCCCACAAGCTTGCGGCTTCCTCCTTGGGGCTGCTGGCGCTGGCAGGCCCCTGCCCTCATCTGTCGATCTGAGGTACACACACTGTGCAGGGGAGGAGAAAAGGGAGCCGACAGGCCAGGAACGTCCTGCCTCAGCTCTCGGCATCACGGCACCGCACCGAGAGTGACATCGCTCGTGCCACTCACCTGTTCTTCACCAAGGAGCTGGAGAGGACGTGTGCTGGGCCACCCTCCGGCTGTTGGTTTTGTATTGTAACTGTAGATTCTTCATTTTCCCACTTGTCTCACCTCCTCTCAAGATGGTAAGAGGCATTCAAGGTGTAGAGAGGTGTTCTGTGAAGAAGAAGGGGTCTTAGGAGCAAATCAATTTGGAGAGCACTGGATGAAACCACGGGCGACGGCTACGTGCACTGCAGGACTTGTCAGAGCCTTTAACGGCACACTCTGCACCGGGTCTCAGAGAGGGAGGTTCCGCGTGCCATCCCTGATGGTGGGCAAGGGGCTGGCAAATGCTGTTTTCCTTTTCCAGGGAGGATTTGTTGACAGAGTGAGGGAGAACGTCTCAGAGCAGAGACATGGAAGCTGACTTGGTCATCTTCCTATCTCCCAGTGTGGTACTGGTCTGAGATGGTCTAATCCCAGTGTGCCTCCTTACCCCTGCTGCACACTTGTCTCCAGTGCAAACTCTGAGACAGAAGAGTCAGAGCAGGTGAGGCACAGACTGGGGGATCTGCATTGCAACAAGTTCTCCCTGTGCTGCTACACACACACACACACACACACACACACACACACACACACACACACCCAGGGAAGCTTCGGCGGGAGGTCCTTAGCAGACTGAGACATTGAATGAAGTCCCAAGCTAGCCAGGTGCAACCAAGTATGCTTCCTGCATTGCCCCACTTCACAGATGAGAAGACTGAGGCAGAGTGTGCTGGGATTGTAAGAGGGATTGTAGGAAAAGGGTTCCATCACTCCAGGCTCCTGGTTGGTTTCTTTGCAGCCCTGCTCAGTCCTCAGTGGGACTTCGGCACAGAGTCACGAGCTCTCCCCACCAGCTCAGCAGCTGCTTCGAGTGTCACTGCCCCTGGGATGCAGGGAGGACTGCAGCCATCTCCCCTCCCTATCTCTCACTCCTATTTCAAGCACCGCAGGAGCTGTCATTTATTGAGAAAGCACTGAGTGTTTGGCCGGATGCCTTGCCCACACGGTATTAAATCCTCACTCCAGCCACAGGAAAAGGCACCATGTCCTTATTTCCCAGCCAAAGGTGCCAAGGCTCACTTGCTCCATGTCACCCAGCCAGAGGGTGGCAGGGCAAGGATTTAGTCTCTGGGGGTATCTGTCTCCACTGCCCTGTGCCTTCCAGCTCCCCTGTGTGGGGAGTGAACCTCACCTTTGCCCACTGCTCCTGCCACATGCCTGTGTTCTAGAACCATCCAAGTGTCCTGTCTGCATTTGTTCTCCATGTCTTTGGAGCCAGCCCTTTCCCAGCTTTTGATGACAGCACCTTCAGCACCCAGCCCAGCAGGGCCTGCCCGGAAGCCTCGGTTGTCTTCCAGGCTGGTGCAATACCAGTGTCACGGTGTTGCTGCTGGCACGAGTGGGCTGGAGGCTGTGATCAAGGGAACCAAACGGTCCAAAGGTGAGCGGCACTGAACCATGTTCAGGAAACTCAGTTGCATGGCTGTGTGTTGGGAGAAACTGAAATGCCAGGGACAAGAGTGACCAGGTGTTTGGCCACCAGCAAGTGCTCTTTCCAGAAAGCCAGGTCAATACTGAGAAGTGGTCAGGTAGGAGCCAGGATGAAGGGAGTGGCTCCTCATGATGGCCACTAGAGTACCCCGACAGTCAGTCCTATGGCTGGCATCGTCACAGGGAAGGTGTTCTTTCTTTTTGAAAGCGGAAGTGTCACTTAGGGTGAGATCTTCCTCTAGCACCTTAGCGTGTTTTTACACACACATTCATCCACCCAGCTCATCACCGTTCAAATTGAAATGTCCCTTATCCAACCAGACAGGACCCTACCTGTTCCCCAAAAAGCCCTCCTGTGCTCTTGCCACATCAAGTGCCTCCCACCCCATCCAATCCTAGGACTTCTGTGGCTGTAGGATTGGGGTTCCCCATTGTGATTGTTGGATACGTATCCTCTTTCTTGTGTGTGTTCTGTGGCTCAGATGGTGTCTGTGAGAGTCCACAGCATCCCCTCCATCAGTAGTCACATTTTTTGAAAGAGATTTCTTTTATTTGAGAGGCAGAGTGACAAGATCTTCCATCTGCTAGTTCTCCCACATGGTAAGTGTCCAAAGCTAGACTGGGCTGAAGCCAGGAGCCAGGAGTTCCATCTGGGTCTCCCACGTGGGTGGCAGGGGCCCGTGAACCTGGAGGCCAGCTTCTGCTGCTTTCTCAGGAGCATTCATAGGGATCTGGATCGGTAGTGGAGCAGCTGGGACTTGAACTGGTGCTTTTATTTAGGATGCTGGCATCACAGGCAGCAGCTTAACATGCTGCGCCATGGTGCCAACTCCAGTAGCTCATTTGTTCTCACTTGTGTGTGATATCCCATTGTAGAAAAATACCAGGATTGAATTACCTATGGCGCTCTTGATGGACGTGTGGATTGTTCCTTGTTTTTAGCTATTAGGAATAAAACTGCTGTGACTACTCTCACACCCTACTGTGGGATTGTCAGAAGTGCTTGTTTCTGTAGGGTGCAGCCCAGGGGCAGGATTGCTACATTAATACTTGTTCAGCTTTAGCCCACATGCCTTCCAGAGAGGCTGTTTGGTTTCAGAATGGCATAGTCCTGACAGGTCATAAAATCAAAGGGTGTTGGCTAATCTCATCGTGTCCTCCAGGATACCCACTTTAGCTCTGTCCCCACTGAGGAAAGACACCTATCCAGTGGTCAGACACTCTGGCTCTGCAGGCCACGGTCCACCCTCCCCGACCTGTGCTGGCCATGCTACAGCTGCTTTTCAGTATTCCTTATCAGTCACCAGAGCTTCTGCCATGGCCATGCTGCCTGGCTACAGGCAAGTCACAGTGTCCAAGATTACAGCTCATCTTCCTTGGAGCCTGTGAAATCAGTGTCTTCCTCATGGGGAGCGCCCCAGGACCCATGCTGACATCTGCACCTGGCCAGTACATCCTCTCTTGATGAGACTTCCTGCAGACCTTGGCCACAGATAGTTGTCCCTCCCATGTGTGGGGACATTCATGCATTTTTGTCGCAGGAGCTGGTTGTTAACAGGCTTGGTCCCCATAGGCCAGGGTGCATCTTGTGTAAGAACTGCATGCCATTTACAAAAATGTATAGCAAGCTCCAGAAGAGCCCAGAAGACATCCAATCCATGTCCCTCCTGCGGTTGGAAAAGCAGGCTGGGAGAGGTGAATGGACCTCCCCAAAACCACACAGCTCGTGTCCAACCCCCCCCCCCCCACACTGCCTAGGTTTATTCCTGCATGGGAACCAGGCAAGGCAGGATGGCCACTTAAATTCTGTGTGGTTGGCAGCTACCACTGTCTGCAGAGGCCTTCATGGCCAGGGTCACCCACCATTGCTGCCCCACAGTAAATTTCTCTGTGTGTTGCTGGGACTGTCCCTGAATTAGATCACATCTGTCCCACCAGGGCAGGGGCAAGGTGCCATTTGAGGCGTCTGTACAACATACCACAATTCCAGTTAGCAGGTTCATTGTTCCTGTGGGACTTGAGTTCTTGGGATTGGTAGATGAGGAAAGCGAAGTGCAGAGTTGGCCAGTGGCTGACCCTGGGTCACACATGGTGTGGGACTCTGCCCTGGAGCCTTCTGTATGTCTGTTCTGGCCACAGAAGGATGGAGAATGCTGTCAATCATGACATGTTCCCTGGAGGAAGCTACATGTTTTAGATTAAAAAAAGAAAGATTCATTTTCACTAGAAAGGCAGATTTACATAGAGAAGGAGAGACACAGAAAGATCTTCCATCTGCTGGTTCACCTCACAGATGGCTACAATGGTCATAACTGAACTGATTTGAAGCCATGAGCTTCTTCTGGGTCTCTCACATGGGTGCAGGGCCCCAGGGCTTTGGACCATTCTCTAGTGCTTTCCCAGGCCACAAGCAGGGGGCTGGATGGGAAGTAGAGCAGCTAGGACATGAACTGGTGCTCATATAGGATCTCTGGGCACTTGCAAGAGCACATAGCTAATTGAGCCATTGCACTGGGCCTGAAGCTGCACATTTCATATCCAGATCTTAGGTCTGTGGGACATGACTTCTTTGCAGCCCCTGTGTCCCTTATGGCCTGCATCAGCTTTCTCACCTCCCTTCTTGACAGCCAACCATGAGCAGACAGGTGTGGAGGTGGGGCCTCTCGCCCTTTCCTAGTGCCTGAGTGCTGGTACCCGGAGCTGCTCTGCCTTAACGTCTGTGGCCTTGGATGCCAGGGAGAGGCTGCCCCAGCCGTCCCCCAGCCCTGGGCACCGTGAGAGAAGTTGATGGGGAGGAGCCACCATCTTCTGAGAGCCACCGGGCATCCAGTGTAGACTCTGTCCCTTGGCCACAAAGCTGGGCATGGCTCTCCCACATGAAGTACCTGGGGCATGAGGGATTTGTGATGCCAGCAGGTGACTTGCTGAGAACACGCTCCCAGGAGAAAGGGGAAACATGCCAGCCAAGCACCTTGGTCATCCTCCCTCTAATGAATGTACATATGTGAGTGTGTGTGATGTGCACATGAGTGTATGCATATGTGTGTGTGTGTGTGTGCACTTGTACTCATGCAAATGGCAGGGAAGGGGGTGACCTCCTGGATGAGCTTTTGCTTCTTTTTTTGTTTTCCTAATGGAAATTCCTAGGCATCTGTGGCCAGCACTGCCCCTCCGGGCTGAGGGCCGTTCCCCAGGGGAGGATTGCATCTGCCACCCCCAGGGCTGGTATGGCCAAGCTGTAACGGATGTGTGCAACCTCCCAACCCAAGGCAGGTCTCTGATCCTGGTCCCTGGCCCCTCTGCCTCTGGCCTGCGCCCTGGGTGGGTTCCTTCCCTGAGAATGTCCTGGGAGGGCCTGCCAGCCTCTGGTGTGAAGCTCTCTGCTACTTTCCCTCCAGCTCCGGCCCAGGCGCAGATCGTGCACGCGGGCCAGGCATGTGTGGTGAAGGAGGACAACGTGAGTGAGCGCGTCTACACCATCCGGGAAGGGGACACTCTGGTCCTGCAGTGCCTGCTCACTGGGCACCCGCGACCCCAGGTGAGCATCCCACAGGGGAAGGGGAGGATGGTGAGTCTGCTCAGATACACTTTCCATGCACCGCTCTGTCTGCTCTCTGCACCCCTAAGGCCAAGCAGCAGGGAGGGCATCTTGATTGTTAATGTTCCCATTTCACAGCAGGGTACACTGAGGCTCAGGGAGGGTGGATAAACTCTGCAGCCACACAGCCCTCATGAGGATGGAAGTGGAGTCAGAGTTCCCTGTAGCTTGATAACTCTTGCTTCTTGCCTGGCCATCTTTGGGTTGGGAACAGCATAAGGTACAGACAACCCAGAAAACAGTATGTACCACAGGAGACTTCAGGCAGGCAAGCTCTGTGCTTCTGAGGTTCAAAGACCCAAAGCAATTAACAGAGGAGCAGAAAGCAAGTATCCAAGTCTCTGGAACTGCTCGATGCATTTTGTGACAGGTCAAGTGTGTGGTTCAGACAGGAAGTGCTGGCTGCGTATCCCTGAGAGGTAACTGGACGGGGCAGGTGAGCAGAGAGCTGGAGGGAGGAATGGAATCGGAGGTAATGTTTAATACTCAGAGCAGCAGACAAGGCGGCAGTTGGGTCCTGGAAGGACACTGAAATACCAAATCCTTTTTCTGGGTAATTTGGGAAGCAGGGATGACGATGGTAGATTTGAGACACGCAGGTGGATAAGGAAAATCCCAAAGACTCTTTCAGCCTGACACTGCACCACCACCTGCTCCTTCTCGAGGGGTTGTTGGGAAGTGAAAACGGTGCCGCCAGATGGAGGGTGCTATTTGGGTCAAACGTGTGACTGTGAAGGGGGGAAAGGGTCTTCCCCCGAAAGCCTGGGAGGCTCTCTTGGGGCTGCACTGGCCCCCTCTGGGTCCACTGTCACGTGTCTGAGCCGTTCACGGGCGTGCCTCTGTGCACATGAATGTTTCCATTTTCATGCCTTGGTTCTGTCATTCGTCCTGCCCAATCTCAAATGGTAGGGCTCACGCTTGACTCTGTCCTGTGGCATTCTCCTCAGCTAAGCAGACATGTTGTGTTTTTATAAATGTCTCTCCCCTGGCTCTTCCCCTCTCTGTTCCCCTCAGGCCAGACCTTCCGTCCTGCCCCTTGGACCACTGTGGTAGATGCTAACCCAACCTCCCAGTCCCCTGCCTCTCCCCACTTCACATTCAGGAGCATGCTCAACCCCAGCCTACTGCATCACACCTCTCCCCTGCTCAGAAACCTCCAGCGAACTTTTTGAGGCACCCTCCTGTGAGTGAGTTATTGCTGCCTAACAAATACTGCAACATTTAGGAGCTTAAAGCATAAAAACTCTACCTCTTGCAGGTCCTATGGGACAGAAATTCGATGCAGCTTAGCTGACCCAGGATCTCTCACAAGGCTGTGATGGGGGCATGCCCCCAGGGCTGCAGTCAGCTGAGGATGCCATAGCTGGAGGACCCAGGTGTATGCCACCTCGAGTGGGCTTCCTTTAGTGGGCCCCTCCAAAGGGCTGCTTAGGAATGAGAGCCCAACTTCCCCAGGGCAGACACTGAGATGGAGGCTACCACTGGACACTGAATCTTGACAGTGACACCACCCTATTGCTCCTGCTCTGTACTGCTGGTCACATAGAACCCCTGCCCCAACCCCAGCACAGGAAGGCATGAAGCCCAGGAAGCCATCTTGGAAACTGGCTGGCTCAGACCCCCTTTCTCATCAGAGACACCTGAGCTGGGAAGAGGACTAGCAGTATCCCCAGGGCCTTAGCTTGCAGCCACTAGGTATGCAATCCTCCCAGGAAATTCTGTTTGGAAGGGATCTGATCTAGATCTCGTGCCCCCACCGGTCCTTCCCTCTGTTCTGCTGCCCAGTTTGTGTCTGGTGATGCATTTGCTTGGCTCCACCTGTACTTGGGAGTAAGTCAGGGGCAGCCAAGTGTGTGTGTGTGTGTGTGGCGGGGCATTCAGCCCCAGACCTCCACCCCTGCGGGCTCTGACTCCGCCCTCACCCCACCCCTGACTGTCCCAGGTGCGGTGGACTAAGACAGCTGGCAGCGCGTCAGACAAGTTTCAGGAGACGTCGGTGTTCAATGAGACACTGCGCATCGAGCGCATTGCCCGCACGCAGGGCGGCCGCTACTACTGCAAGGCGGAGAACGGCGTGGGCGTGCCGGCCATCAAGTCCATCCGCGTGGACGTGCAGTGTGAGTTGAGGCGTCCCAGGGCCACCGGGGACCGGGGTGGAGGGGAGTTGGGGCCCAGGAAAGGTGCACCTGGCTGGAGCAAGATGATAAAGTCTTTTACTCTTGAAGCCGGGAGAGGCAGTTGCTCTGCCTCCATTGGGTACTTCTTTCACGGTCTTGTATAATTGCAGGTGGCCTCGCAATATTCTGGAAGGTGGCCAGGGATGGATAGGCCTTCCACAGATGAGCAGACCAAGGTACCATGGGCATGTGATTTGCTCATGGGCGTAGGTCTGAGATGGTCTTTCCCTACAGTCCCTTCCTTGGCATCTCTGGCTCTGGGTCAGCCCTGAGACTCCCCTCTTCTTCGCCTGTAGGGAGGCCCACACACTGCTGGCAGAATGGAAGCCCCCCATCCCCTTCCTGTTACCTGTGACAGTGGCACCCTCGCTCATGCTTCTGTCCCTCATCAGCTCCTAAAGGTCATTTCCTGAGTCCTGGCGCAGGAAGGGGCTTGCAGCCTCCCCGCTGGCCACAGGCACTCCTGACCTTGGCCATGGCTTCTGTCCTGGTGGGATGGAGAATATCCTGCTTAGGGTGTGAGTGTGTGGATTCCTGGTGCCCGAGGGTCACAGCCCTGGTTAACGTAAGAATCTCTAGTGGGCCATCTGTATTTAAACAACGCTGATGCTTAGGCCCCACTTCTTGAGATTCTGACGCAGTGGATGCAGGGATGGAGAGTGACATCACTGTTAACCCTTTAAACCTTGAGGTTTAACCTAACCCGATAGAGTACAGTACTCTCGAGTGTGTGAATCATTGATTTTGTGTGTGTATGTGAGAGATCACCATCTAGTTTGAGACAGAGTGCATGTCCAGAACGCTAGAAAGTTCCCCCCTCTTGCTCTATCCCAGAGGCGCTCAGTGTTCTGGCTTCTCACATCATCAGTGACCTCTGCCAGAAACTTCCCCATGATTGTCTTGTGCAGACAGAGTTGAGAGCTGCCAGTCTTGTCTCATCTACCAACGCAGGAACTGAGGCCCGGAGATACGGGTGGGGAGCATGATGACATCTTAGGCAGGTCACTCTAGAATACGAGCTGGGGTTTGAATCAGGATTTCCTGGTTTCCCACCTGCACCTGCTTCCTTCCTCCATCCTATTCGCTGGACACCCCAACACAGGTCCCCGGGGAGGGACTGACAACAAGGGGAGAGAGTCTAGCAAGCCACTGACGCAGTCCCTTGCCTCCACTGGGTTGGTCAAGCTTGCAGGGCTGGATTGGAGGTGGAGGCAGCGGGGGGAGGACAGGCAATCTCCCCAGAAGTGTCCTTTGAGGGTGGCTCAGCTTTTCCTGTGGGCGGCCAGGCTCCTGAGTCACCTGGGAATTGCCCTGTCCTGACTGCATGACGACTGTGCCTTGCAGACCTCGATGAGCCAGTGCTGACCGTGCACCAGACAGTGAGTGACGTGCGGGGCAACTTCTACCAGGAGAAGACGGTGTTCCTGCGCTGTACCGTCAACTCCAATCCACCCGCCCGCTTCATCTGGAAGCGGGGCTCCGACACGCTGTCCCACAGCCAGGACAATGGGGTCGATATCTACGAACCCCTCTACACCCAGGTGAGGACCCACGACCAGCTCACGGTACCCCTCCTGCTGCTGCACCTGTCCTGGGGTCTGGGCTCTTGGCACTGCCTGACTTCAATGATGTCACCCACGCTTGGGGAGTGTGCATTCTGATTGGCTGAGGGCCGTGGAGCAGCGGTGAGGACAGGAGCGTGCGGGGAGGGCATGTCCTATAGGGGCATCGCTGGTTAGGAAAAGGCACCCTAGGGATGGGCCAGCCATCGCCTACGCTCTGCTGCCTGGCCAAAGAATGGGATGCTGTGTACCGACACACAGGAGTTGGTGACAAAGAGTCCTCTTTGCTCCTGTCCTGCCAGAGAAGGCTCTCAGAGGTGGCTGTCCAAACCCCATGGATGGCCTGTGGGTCATAAGATGATTGGATTTCTTTCCAACACCTCCCTTTACCAGAGTGGGAAAACTGGGTCCTGGCTTAGCCAGCATGCACACAGTCAAGCTTAGGCACAGAGAAGTCCACAAGACATCACCAGGGCAAGGGCATGCAGCATCCAGCCCAGGCTCAGGACTCCCCCGAGGGGTGATAGTGTGGTTGGAGGTTGGGAATAGGAGTTGGAGTTGACTGTTGCTGCAGATGTTGAGCGGGTGTTAGGGTCCCTAGGAGACTCAGGTATCCCCTGACCCCAGTGGGTCCATTGCTGCCCAGGGAGAGACTAAGGTCCTGAAGCTGAAGAACCTGCGGCCCCAAGACTACGCCAGCTACACCTGCCAGGTGTCTGTGCGCAATGTGTGCGGCATCCCAGACAAGGCCATCACCTTCCGGCTCACTAACACCACAGGTACAGGCACCTGTTCACCCATAACCTTGCCTAGCTGGACTCACTTCCCAGTGGGAGACCACAATCCCCCAACCCCTCACCCCTGCCCCAAGACTCAGCACCAGTGGAGTCCAGCCCCCCACCCAACCTGTACCTGTCTTCTCTCACCTTGTCCTCCTAGCACCGCCGGCCTTGAAGCTGTCAGTGAACGAAACTCTGGTGGTGAACCCTGGGGAGAACGTGACGGTGCAGTGCCTGCTGACAGGTGGTGATCCCCTACCCCAGCTACATTGGTCCCATGGGCCTGGACCACTGCCCCTAGGTGCCCTGGCCCAGGGGGGCACCCTCAGCATCCCTTCAGTGCAAGCTCAGGACTCCGGTTACTACAACTGCACAGCCACCAACAACGTGGGCAACCCTGCCAAGAAGACAGTCAACCTACTGGTGCGATGTATGTGGCCTCCCTGGGGGTGAGGGGGGAGGGAAAAGGAAGGGGCGGAGAGACATGCTCCAAGCACTTTGCTCTGCCTGCAATTCAGCTCTCTGCCATCAGATGGCAGAAGCCCTGGCACAGGTGTAAAGCATTATTTACAGTGTATGGTTTATATTTCCCTGACGTAATCTCAGAAATTCAAGAAATAGAAAGGGCTGGTAGTAATTAGCTAATTTATTTTGAAGATTTAGAAACTGAAACTGCCAAAATGCTAACTGTGGACGTTCTAGATTGCAAGAGCAATTTCTTTCTCCTTGCATAGTGGTTTCTTCATTATGAACTGAATTTAAGTGAAAATAACAGATATTTCCCCATGATTTGTAGATAAATTTGTGTGTTCAAAGCATTTAATCAAACCTGAAGATAATTGCTAACTGTGGAAATTACGTAGTACTTGGAGCCTGGTGCACAGACTTTCCTTACTAAATCTTGGATGTAATGAGCTGATCACTTTGAATGTCATGATTGTCATTTGAGGATAAAACTTTAAATTCTGCTTAGTTTTTATTTTCCTTTCTTTAAGATTTATTTATTTTACTTAAAAGAATTACTGAGAGAAAGGGAGAGATAGAGAGAGCTTGGTCTTCATCTGCTGGATTCATTCCCCAGATGGCCACCATGGCCAGAACTGAGCTAACCATGAAGCCAGGAGCCAGGAGCTTCCTCCAGGTCTCCCATATGAGTGCAGGGTCCCAAGACTTTAAACCATTGTCTGCTGCTTTCCCAGGCCATTAACAGGGAGCTAGACTGGAAGGAGAACAGCCAGGACACGAACTGGCGCCCATATGGGATGCCAGTGCCACAGGTAGAAGATTACTTGCCGTATTACTGCACTGGCCTCTCCTTTGTTTCTTTTTAAAGATCTACATTTCTTTGTCATTCTTTAATCCTTTGGAAGTACAACTTGCAAATTCAGCTGAGCACCTCTGATGACAAAATTTTCCCTATTTTGCTCATCTTTCGCTAATAGTCTCTTTGTGGCTCTCAACACAGAGAGAAGGTAGTTTTCCCTGACTTCGGACTCAGAGTGAGCTAGAAAGAAACGAGCTTGTGTAACTCTCTGATAACTGCGTTTTCCACTGATGGTCCTCTGCCATTCGAAGATTATTTTTTTTTTTCTCCACTCAATTCCAAGTGGCCTTTAAAACCTGGGTGGCTGAGATCTAATTGACGTGAAATGCTGAGGCCACCTCTCGGGGTAACTGGCTGCCAAGCTCAGTCCTGGTTTGTGGCCATTGTGCCAGTGTCCTGTCCAACCCATTAAGAACTCTCAACTCTTGGCTTACTTCAAATACAACCTGTCTTTTTTTTTTTTTTTTTAAAGAGGCCAGGCCCTTTACTTTCAGAACCCTGTGTTTTTATGTAATTACATATAAATTGTTGGATTGGCCTTTTATATAGAAATCACACAAACTTGTTGCCAGAGCAGAGGGTAAAATGTGCAAATTAAATCGCCCTTCAGATACCTTCAGTTCAACCCTCTAGATAGAATCAGTGTTGTATGCTGTAACCTTTTTCTGTATTTGTATTTTGCATATCCTAGGGTTAAAAGCAATGCAAATAAAGCCATGTAATGATTAAGAGCCTTCAGGCTCTGAGTTGGAGTTCAAAAGCAGCGAGCTGGGGAGCCATGTTACTGAGGCTGCAGCCTTAGCTGCCTCGCTCTAAAACGGGCCAGGAGAGCTGCCTTGAAGGCTGGGGAGGGGCTCAGACCAGGAAATCTGCATGGAGCTCTTCAAGTGCTGCCTCCAAGTAGATGAAACCTCCTTCTCTGCCTTGTGCTTCATTGAACTTGATACAATTTCTAAGCAGAGAAAAGTGTGGGGGTATCTGCTAATGGGTGGGAGTCTCCAGCATCCAGCAGGGCCAGAGTAAGGGGAGAAGCTGGGTAGCACATGGACTCCTTTGGATTTGGGTCACTCTTCCCTCCTGCCCACCCCCAGCCATGAAGAATGCCACATTCCAGATCACTCCTGACATGATCAAGGAGAGTGAGAACATACAGTTGGGCCAGGACCTGAAGCTGTCATGCCACGTGGATGCTGTGCCCCAGGAGAAGGTGACCTACCAATGGTTCAAGAACGGCAAGCCGGCACGCATGTCTAAGCGGCTGCTGGTGACTCGCAATGACCCTGAGTTGCCGGCAGTCACCAGCAGCTTGGAGCTCATTGACCTGCACTTTAGCGACTACGGTACCTACCTGTGTCTGGCATCCTTCCCCGGGGCACCTGTGCCTGACCTCAGCATGGAGGTCAACATCTCCTCCGAGACAGGTGGGCAAATGGAGGGGCTCGGCAGCGGCGGGAAGGGTGGAAGGTGCGAAGGCAGGGAGATCCTGAGAGAGCAAGTGGGGGCTGCGGAAGACAGCTTACTGAGCCTGTTGTGTGACAGATCCTGGAGAGGAACTGCTGTCATCCTTAGCTTGGTAGGAAGGCTAGCATGGTCCAGTGCGTTCCTTGCCAGATACCCTGGCTGGGATACAGGACGAGAGAGCAAGAGAGAGAAGGTGGGAGAGACCAGGGCCAGGGAGTGCTGAAGGTGGGGCAGAGCTAAGGAGTTTGTGCTTTTTAACAGCAGACCTCCAAGGGAGAGACAGCTCTTGAACCTGTGGGGGGGTGTGGGAGTGTTGGGGGCTGGGAGGTTTTAGCGACAGGCGAGGGCTGATCCCCACAGCATGGAAGCTCTCTAATGACCTGTGGAAATAATTTAATTGGCTCCAAAATACAAAGAGAAAAACTTCAAAATTAAAGTCAATAAGTGTCCAAGTGTTTATAAAGTATGCTAACTAGATAATGGGACCTCAGCTCACCTTGTGACAGTTTTACAAATGATCACTTCGTGTTTGATTGTATTTAGGGCATTTGACAAAAAAAAAAAAAAGTATTTACTTGAAAGACATTTACAAGTAAGTAAGGCGGGGGTGGGAGAGAAAGACTCCTCCATCTGCTGGTTCACTTCCCAGACAAGGGCCGAGCCAGGCTAAAGCCAGGAGCCAACAAGTTTCTGTGTGGGTGGCAGAGGCTCAAGCACTTGGGCCGTCTTGTACTGCTTCCCCAAGTTCATTAACAGGAACTGGACCAGAAGGGGAGCAGCTGGGCCAGGAACCGGTGGCAAGACAGGAGGCCGGCATTAGACAGGATGCTGGTACTAGATGCATCCTGGTATTAAACATTCCCCACGCTCGGCCCCTATGTAAGGCATATTTAATGTCAAACACATGGGTACGTTTTACTTGGCTTGGAGTGTGTCAGATGGGACCCATGAAAGTCTTCCAGAGACCCTCCACTTGAGTACGTGTTGGGCTGGATTAGGTTTTGTTGTGAATAACAGGACACCCTATCCCCTAGTTAACAGTGGCTCACACCTGCTAGCTTTCATTCTTCAAGTCTGTGGCGGAGCAGCTGGGTCTATGCTCCAAGTTCTCAGGGCCCCAGGCTCCCTCTGGATTGCTATTCCATCATCCTTAGCATCGGTCACTGTGCCTGATGGCAGCTCCAACTGCATCAGTGCTTCTGCATTTGGCCCACAGGATGGAGAACAGGGACATAGTTGTACTTTTATTATTATTTTAGAAGATTTATCTAGCTTGGGCCTGGCGCAGTAGCCTAGCAGCCAAAGTCCTTGCCCTGCACGACGCACCAGGATCCCAAATGGGGGCCAGTTCTACTCATGCAGGCCCTGCTTCCCATCCAGCTCCCTGCTTGTGGCCTGGGAAAGTAGTCAAGGATGGCCCAAAGCCTTGGGACCCTGCACCTGCGTGGGAGACCTGGAGGATGCTCCTGGCTCCTGGCTTCTGATCAGCTCAGCTCTGGCAGTTGCGGTCACTTAGGGAGTGAATCATTGGATGAAAGAACTTCCTCTCTGTCTCTCCTCCTCTCTGTATATCTGACTTTGCAATAAAAATAAAATAACTCTTAAAAAAAAAAAGATTTATTTAGCTCTATTTGAAAGGCAGAGTTACAGAAAAAAGGAGGGACAGATGTCTTCCATCCACTGTTTACTCTTCAAATTGGAGCTGAACCGATTTGAAGCCAGGAGTTTGTTCCCAGGTATCTCGCAAAGGTGCAGGGGTCCAAGGACTTGAGCCATTCTCTGCTGCTTTCCTAGGCCATAAGCAGGGAGCTGGGTTGGAAGTAGAGCAGCTGGGACTTGAACCGGTGGCCATATGGGATGCCAGCGCTTGTAGGCAGAGGATTAGCCAGTTTAGCCACGGTGTCATCTCTGCAGCTGCTGCTTTTCTTTAAAGATTTTTTTTTTTTTCCCCACTCCTAATATCTTACTGGCCAGAATTTGGGCACTTGGCCACCAGGGGCCATAAGGCAAGCTGGGAAAGGAAGTCTTTATTCTGAGTGCTCTCTGAGAACCACAGCTGGTACTCCCCTGGAAGAGTGAGGATGTACAGGGATTGATCAAGGGGTCTGTGAAAAGGCTCCAGGCTGGAAATTAAGTAGCAGAGAGAGGGGATTGAGAGTGAAAATGACAGGTGGAATTGCCCATTCATGGTTCTGGTGGACTTCATGTTATCACTGTGAGTTGGGAGCCCAGGCAGGGGATTTGGGAAGGTGAGCTCTGCTTTGGAGATACCAGACCCCTCCTTCCCTGGCTCCTGGCAGAGGTGGGGCTGGGGTGATGCCCTGACCCTGCCCCTCTCCGCACCCCTCCCCTCCCACAGTGCCACCCACCATCAGTGTCCCCAAGGGCAGGGCTGTGGTGACGGTGCGGGAGGGCTCTCCTGCCGAGCTGCAATGCGAGGTGCGGGGCAAGCCGCGGCCACCCGTGCTCTGGTCCCGCGTGGACAAGGAGGCTGCCCTGCTGCCGTCGGGGCTGGCCCTGGAGGAGACTCCCGACGGGAAGCTGCGGCTGGAGCGTGTGACACGGGACATGAGTGGGACTTACCGCTGCCAGACGGCCCGCTACAACGGCTTCAACGTGCGCTCTCGCGAGGCCCAGGTGCAGCTCAACGTGCAGTGTGAGTCCCCCAGCACACCCATGCGCTCCTTCCCTGTGGGATCCATTGCAGTCCCAACAAGTGCCTCCCCACTGTGCCCTTCAAGCCCCCTGGACGCCCTCCCCCACCCCCGTGCTCCAAGACACGCCAGTCTGTCTTCAGCCTCCTTCCACTACCATCAAATGCTGCGCCATCCTTACTTACAGAGATGCAGCCAACAAAGAAATAACTTGATCTTGACAGGTGGAAATGGGATTTTGGAGGAGGCAGGAACCTCCAGGGAAACACATTATCTGATAACACAATGATGAAAATTAACCCACCGTGTGCCAAACTCAACAGCCTTTTCATGTGGCAACTCAGTGAGAACCTTTCACAGCCCTAGGAATAGATTCTTTCATTCTGAGGGGTGAGGGGGGCTCATGGGGATTCGAACCTAACCCATCCAACCTTGCGTCCCAACCCCAATGCTTTTAATGATGTGGGGGAAGAGGGGTGAGGTCCATTTCCAGAGAGGCTGAGTCCCAAACTGGGACTCAGTGCTGGCAGGAACATGCTGCCGGGTTAGGGATGGCTGTGGCCCACTTCACGTCCTTCTAGGCTGGTCTGGGTGTCGCTTCCCCTTCCCTTCCCTTCAGAGCTGCTCTCCGACCCCCTCCTCCCAGCTGACCGTCCGTCCTCGCTCCCCAGTCCCGCCCGAGGTGGAGCCCAGCTCCCAGGACGTGCGCCAGGCGCTGGGCCGTCCGGTGCTCCTGCGCTGCTCCCTGCTGCGAGGTAACCCCCAGCGCATCGCCTCTGCTGTGTGGCGCTTCAAAGGGCAGCTGCTGCCTCAGCCACCGGTCGTCCCCGCAGCCACCGAGACCTCCGACCACGCCGACCTGCGCCTCGACGCCCTGACCCGTGACAGCAGCGGCAGCTACGAGTGCAGCGTCTCCAACGACGTGGGCTCCGCTGCTTGCCTCTTCCACGTCTCGGGTGAGCGTCCCGTCGGCCCCGCCCACCCAAGTGGACCTGCCCCTTCGAGGACCGCCTGTCCCCAGGCTCCGGCCCCCACCCTTCCAATACCACCCCATGCCATCTGGATCCAATCCTTGACTTCCTCTTACAGCTCCATCCCCTCCAGTTGCGGGCTGCAAGCCCTTCCCTGCCAAAGCCCATCTCACAGCTTCGAGGCTACAGCCACAGTAAAGAGAAGCTCCATTCTCTATCCCATCCCAGCTCTGGGTTCCCAGTCAGGTGTGGGTCCACACCACCACAGGTAGAGCCCCTCGGTCCTGGGCTCTGTTCCTTCGGCCTGGAGGCTTCATGGCCCTGCTCCCTCCTGTTGGCCTCAGCGGCTGGCTGCGGGATGGAGAATCCTTCAGGGGCCCCAGCTGCGGTTTCAAGAACAGCTGTTCTGAAATGTGGAGGGTGGCACTGAGCCAGCCGGCATGCGTTTCCCAAGCTGTCACTCTAGAGTTGACCAGCAGTGCCTGTGCCCCAGCTCTTCATCCTGTCATTCCCTGATTGCCAGTCTGGGACAGCAGAAGGACCAGATGTGGGTCATGGTGTGTCCTGAGGGGTTCCTGGAGAGGCTGTCTGCACACCTACGACCCCTTCTTCCTCCTCTCGGGGAGACCTGCTCCCTCCCAGAGCCCATTCTGCAATGCCCCCAACTTCCCACCAGCCCCCAGCTGACTGGGCCTGCTGTTTGGACCCCCCCCCCACCTCAGCAGCAGCGGCGGGGGACCACAGGTGGTTGACCATGTCCTCAGCACCTGCCAGCCAGAGGCCCCTGTGACATATCCCACCTCCTCCCTTCTCCCCTGTTCTCCCACTTTCCCTGTCTCCCCACCTTTTTGCCTCTCTCTGTCCCTCTCCTTCCTCTCCTCTCAACCCCCCATCCCTTCTTTGTGCCTTTGCCCCATCCCTTCTCTGTGTCTCCCAAACACTTGGACTCTTCCCCGGACCTCTCCCCTTGCCTCACAATATCACCTCCTGCAAATGTGCCATGTCTTCTTAATCTTCATTCTACTTAAACCCCTCTTTTCCCAACAATTCCCTCTTTGTCTTTGTCTCCCCCATACGCCCTCTGTTCTGCCCCTTCCTCTCATCTTCCTCTCTCTTGCCTCCTTTCTCTGTGTCTCTCCCCATTCCTCTCTACCCTCCACGGCCCCCTGCCCCCTGCCCCCTGCCTGCCCTCTCAGCCAAAGCCTACAGCCCGGAGTTTTACTTCGACACCCCCAACCCCACCCGCAGCCACAAGCTGTCCAAGAACTACTCCTACGTGCTGCAGTGGACACAGAGAGAGCCTGACGCAGTGGACCCTGTGCTCAACTACAGACTCAGTGTCCAGCAGGTGGGCCAGTGGGCAGCAGGGCTGGAGGGGTCTGGGAAGGTGGACAGTGAAGTGGCTGACCCTGGACATGCTCAAGACCAGATGAAGGCAGCGGAGACAGGGGCTTTAACATGCTGACATGTTACATGGACAACTGTTTAGAGACAGTGATCTGCCCCCACACCCCCACCCCCAAGTTGTGCCCCAGGGGTGTTGGGAGGGTTGTTGTGGTGGTGGCCTGGGCTGATGTGTTCATGGAAAGCATCTGGGAACTCTCTGTATCTGCAGTTGAACCAGAACAGCACCGCTGTCAAGGCCATCCCTGTGCGGCGAGTAGAGAAGGGGCAGCTGCTGGAGTATATCCTGGCTGACCTCCATGTACCCCACAGCTATGAGGTCCGCCTTACACCTTATACAACCTTTGGGCCAGGCGACATGGCTTCCCGCGTCATCCACTACACAGAGCGTAGGTGGTGGTTCTGGGTTGTGGTGGCGGGAGAGGCATGGTAGGACCTCCCCACTTTCGTCCTTTTTCCATTCCCTCATGGTTGCTAAACCTGGGGCTGCCCACTATGTACCCTCCTATCCCATTCCTGCAGGCCAGGCCTGCTGCCCCCAGGCCTGGCTACGAGAACCCCGTCCTCTGGTCCCAAGCCCAGATGCCCTTATGCCCAGCCCCAGACTTTGGTTCTGACTTGGTTTCCTTGCTTGCTTTTCTAGCCATCAACTCTCCAAACCTGTCAGGTGAGAAGCCCACCTGTTCCCCTTGACTTCCCCTCCCCTTGGGAATACAAAGGCTCTCATGGGGAGAGGGTGGGATCTTGAGAGACACACAGATAGACAAAAACCCATGTGTTCCCAGGAGGCCAAGGCCGACAGACTAGCCTAGAGACAGGAGGTCTATGCTGGAGCTTAAAGGCTGGGGTGGGGTGGCGGGGCAGTCTCACGGTTCCCTGGGAACAAATCAGGGCATGTGAGAATCTGGAAGGGCATGCCCTTGTTTTCAATTTGCCTTGTCTCCTAGCTGAAGGCCAACATGTCCCTTAATGACAAAAGCAGACGACAAGGACATGTGAGCAGTCCCTGTGACTTGGTCACTCTAGAATCCCGTTGTTTCCACGCGGTCTCCAAGCTATTGTAGATTACTCACCATTGTTTACACTCACACATGTTTCAAAATGAAAGTGGTTATTCAACCTCACACCGAATCTTACAACCCAAGTGGATCATAGAGGCACCCTTGTGTTATTAATACAACAAACTTTCAAATGTCTTCATAGCTGTAGTTTTGTATATTCCATTTTGTACATCCAAAACCATTATTCTGGAAGGGCCTCTGGGCTTCACTAAATAGCCAGAAAGTTTAGTGGGAGAAAAAAAAAGGCTGAGTTTTGTACGAATTTGTCCTGAGCCCTGTTTGCCTGCTGCCCCTAGCCTGTCAGCTGTAAGCCCACTGCTTAGATGATAGGAGCTACTTTAGGGCAGAGAGAGAGTGCAGAAGGTCATGCTAAAAGCTGGGAGAGGTCGGAGGAAGCTAACCCTCTCCCCGACACCCTCCCCGCAACCCAATCCTTGCAGACAACACCTGCCACTTTGAGGATGAGAAGATCTGCGGCTACACCCAGGACCTGACTGACAACTTTGACTGGACCCGGCAGAACGCCCTCACCCAGAACCCCAAGCGCTCCCCCAACACCGGCCCCCCCACTGACATCAGTGGCACCCCCGAGGGTGAGGAAACTGCTTCTAGCAATGGGGGACTGCTTTAGGGAGGGTATCAACCCAATCTGAGAATAGGGGAGACTCAGCCTCGGGTCTGAGTGGGGGAGACACAGCCCTGTCCTCAAGGAGTCCCCAGCTGAGGAGAGACACAGGCCCTTCCTGAGGGAAGTTGGAAGTAGTGGATCCCCGGAGAGCTGAACTTGTGAATGCTGTGCATTCCCCTGTGCTGTGGTCAGGGGGGATGGCTGAGCTCTGGGGTTCAGGCAGCTGGAAGACTGGGCGGTAGGAGAAGCAGGTGGCGAGACACGGATGGGGGAAGGGAAGACAGCATAAACTCCCTTGCCCACAGGCTACTACATGTTCATTGAGACGTCGCGGCCCCGAGAGCTGGGGGACCGGGCGCGGCTGGTGAGCCCCCTCTACAATGCCAGTGCCAAGTTCTACTGTGTCTCTTTCTTCTACCACATGTATGGAAAGCACATCGGTGAGTTGGGGAGGGGTGCCAGGGGCGGAGGGAGAGGGGATCTGTGGGGCCCAGGTAAGGCCTCAGCAGCTTCCAGATCCTTGGAGAACAAGGAGAGAAGCTGACAGCCTCCCTGAGTGGGAGATACAGCCCTATCCTCAGGGAGCCCCAATCTGAGGGGGGAGACACAGCCCCGTCCTTGGGGAGCTCCAGTCTAAGGGGGAGACATAGCCAGCCCCATCTTCAGGGAGCCCCAGTTTGAGGGGGAGACAGCCCTGTCTTCAGAGAGTCCCACTCTGAGGGGGAGACAATCCTGCCCTCGGGGAGCCTCAATCTGAGGAGGGGGAGACACAGCCCTATCCTTGGGGAGTCCCAGTCTGAGAGGGGGAGGCTGAACGTTAAGGAGTCTGCAAATAAGATGGCTGACAGGTCAGAAGGCAAGAAGGGGAAGACAGCCACAAGGTGCAGAGCTGAGCACCTACTGGGCCCCCTGTATGTTCTGGGTGCTTTGCATCTGTGGCCTCCTTCACCCTCCCAGCAGCCCCGTAAGGTAGGAACCACCGGCATCTCCAAGGGATTAAGCCTTGGCATGAGACCATACAGAACAGCCTCCGGTATCTCTGGCTTTCCCAAGACCTGAAGCGAGGGTTGGAAGGGCACTGCTTTATGAGCAGTTAGGGCAAGTCCTGCTTCCTAAGTGCTGGAGTGGCTCAAGGGCTGCAAGCACCTGGCCAGTTTATGTCCCAGCAAAGCTCCACACTTGTGGCCTGGGAAGACAGTGGACAAGTCCTTGGGAGCTTGCATCCATGTGGGAGCTCCGTTGAAGGCTTTGTCTCCTGGCTGTGGATCAGCTTAGCTGTGGCCATTGCAGCCATTTGAAGAGTGAACCAGTGGATGGAAGACATTACTCTCTCTGTATCTCCTCTCTGTAAATCTGCCTTTCCAATAAAAATAAAATAAATCCTAAAAAATCATTTATTTATTTATTTGAAAGGCAGTATTACAAAAGAGGGAGAGACAGAGCGAGAGATCTTCTGTCTAGTGGTTCACTCCCCACATGGCCACGATTGCGGGGCTGGGCCAGGTTAAAACCAGGAGCTTCCACATGGGCTGCAGGGGCCCAGTCACTTGGGTCATCTTTGCTGCTTTCCCAGGCACAATAGCAAGGAAATGGGTTGGAAGCAAAGGTGCCAGGACTTGAATGTGTGCTCATGGGTTGCTGGCATTGAAGGTGACAGTTTAACCCACTGTGCCACAGTGTCAGCCCCTGTTCTAGTTGTTTATTAAATGGAGAATATGTGGTGGGTTGTTAGCCTACTGTGCTGTAGACCGTGACACCTTGTGCCTCCTGAATGACCGTCTCTTGGCCCCGCAGCAGGTCCACTGTGAAGGAAACCGAGGATCCTGGGCACAGGCTGGGCCCCGGCTGGCCCCTGTGATGGGGCATCAGGAAGAGCTGGGGGCTCCAGGAGGGTCTTGAGCCTGGAAACTGCTGAAAAAATACAAGCAGGAAGGGAGTAGCTGAGCTGTGAGAAAGCCGTCTTCCCCTTGGGGAATGAGACTTTTTGTGGGGGAGGGAAGTAAGGCTAGCCTCCAACGTGATGGGAACAGGGGGACACATCGCCAGGGCCGGTGAGAACCCCCCCCCAAGACACCAGGATTTAAGCCCTGCCAAAGCCCCAGGGGATCCTGTCCTACCGGGGTGGTACTGGCTGCAGCCCCCTCAAGTGTCCATCTTATGTTGGTGGCAGTGCCCAGGCCAGTGGTCTCCTGCCAGGGAAGCAAGTATTCCATGTGGTTTGGCCCTTCTCTCTCCCTCGCCTCCAGCCATGCCTGGCAGCTCTGGGCACCAGCTGTCCCCAGACCTTGTGTCTCCCTGGCTCCCCTTGGTCCAAGCCAACTCCTTTCATCCCAGGCAGGTGACATTTGGTGGCTCTCCCCCCACCAAGGGCAGGGGGCGTCCGTGTCTGGTGTCACAGATGGTGCCGCTTTGTCTGTGGACAGCACCATGGAAATGGCAACCACCAGGCACCTTGCACGATGGATTCCCTCCCCTCAGGGCCAGATCTTTCCGCATTGTTGGGGGCTTGAAGTGCGCTGAAAGGGGCAGAAAGTGGGCACTGATGTTGCCTGTGCGCTCTTAGCCAAACCGTGACCCCTTCCTTATGCTGTGCCATCAGCACCCCAAATTCCAGAGGGACAATGAACTCAGCACCACCAGGCTCCTGCCCCCAATAATCCCATTCTCACTTCTCCCAAGAGAGAAATGTGTGGCATGCCTACTGCTTTCTCCCAATCAGTTCTCTCCCTTCTCTCCTCTCCTTTTAACATTGTCTTAAACCATCAGCATTAGAGCAACCCTGAGTTTGAAGAGCTGGCTTTCTTCACTATATAAATATGCAAATAAGCACTAAAACCGGTTCCTTCCACTGGCTCTACCTTGGCCTGGGGCGTGACTGTGCTCCCTTGTCTAGGCAGCGGTGTGGAGGGGGTGCCAAGGAACTGCTAAAGAGTGGGAAGGGAAAGCACAGTGTGCTGGTGGGGCAGATGAACAGTGACGCTTCCCTTTCCTTCCCTCCTAGACATCCCTGGTAGACATGGGTGTGAAGCCAGTCTGGGGATTGGGAAAACACCCTGTCCTCCAGCACTGGTGGTGGGGTGAGCGGTGGGGATGTTGATGATGGCCAGGATGGAAGGCCAGGCCTCACTGGCCCCTCTCCCCACACCCACCACAGGCTCCCTCAACCTCCTGGTGCGGTCCCGCAACAAGGGGGCTCTGGACACACACGCCTGGTCCCTGAGTGGCAATAAGGGCAATGTGTGGCAGCAGGCTCATGTACCCATCAACCCCAGCGGGCCCTTCCAGGTGAGGCTGCTGGATGCTCTGGGGAGGGAGCACTTGGGAGGGTCCTTATGCTTGTTCCTGGTGGGGCTCGGGGGATGGAGGCTTCCAGGTCCGTGGAGGAGAATGGGCAGGATGGGGAGGCCTTTCGTGGCTTCCGAAGCCTTCCTAACCCCTGCTTCCTGCTCTCTAATCCCGCTCCAGATTATTTTTGAGGGGGTTCGAGGCTCTGGCTACCTGGGGGATATAGCCATCGATGACGTCACATTGAAGAAAGGAGAGTGTCCCCGGAAGCAGATGGATCCCAATAAAGGTGCGCAGGGGCAGGAGGTGGGGCAGGGCTGCACCTGTGGCTTGCAGGTTGGGGGCGGGCCACCTCTGTTAGGGCTGGGGCTTTGTCTACATGGCATCCAGGCTGCCTAGGCGATGGGGAACTGTGTGTCTGTGACTGCAGATGCTTGCCCACCCTCCTGGGCCCTCCAGGCTCAGCCTGTGGGGCCTCTGTCTCCCTGTGAGCTTCCCGTAGGCTCTCAGCGCCTCCTATGCCCCCCTCTGTGGCTCTGCACCGTAACGTGGGCCTTTGGGGAGACCAGGCTGTGTATGAGGCAAGCTATGAAAACCTGCCCTAAGTGTGTCTCAATCCTCAGAAGCGACCTTGGCAATAACTCGTCTTGCTAGACACATTTTTACAGATCAGGAAACTGGAGGCTGCCCAGGTTGAATAGATTTTCCTGCACCTGAGCTTCAGCGCCCTCATCTGTGTCTCTCAGAGACCTGGGCCAGGGCCACAGGCCACCCCCACCTATGACCACGTGGCGGCCTTGCCCCGTCTCCCTGCCCCTGCCGGAGCTGACCAGAGCCCTGGCCTGTCTCTTCTCTCTCGTCACAGTGGTGGTGATGCCAGGTAGCACAGCTCCTCGCAAGTGCAGCCCACAGCTGTGGGGGCCCGTGGCCATCTTCCTCTTGGCGTCGCAGAGATGATGAGAGCTGAGTGCTCCCCACCCCGCCCCCGGCACACCAAAGTGTCCACATCGTACCAAAGACTGATCCCCGCCAGCCGGGGTGCCCAGGGGCAGGGCCAGCCTGCCAGGGAGGGGGGCCTGCGGCGGCTACAAGGATGAGCGGAGAACAAGGACAGGCGCCCGGCACCAAGACCCTGAAGACGGTTGTTTGACACATGCACACTTACACACACTCACACACATACACACAGATATTAAAGCACAAGTTTCTATCCGAACTGCCAGCAACCTTCTTTACGGCGGAGACAGGGACTCACCTGGGACAGTGACCCGCCACCCCAGGGACCACGGCGCCATGCAGACCTCATCCTGGCTCTATTAGCAGTGTGTTCCTGACTTTCTCCCTGCCCCCTAACTTGAGGCCTGACTCCAGCCCTGTTGGCTTTGCTGGAAGGTCAGATTTTGGTCAGACTCTGGGACTCCCCAGGATGGGGAGGCAGGGGCCAGAGGAAGGCTGCTGGGTGCAGTTGTGCAAGCTGTGTGGACTGTACCTCCTCCCTCCCTACTCCAGGGTCAACAAGGAAGGTGGCCCCCTGCCACTCACACTCCTAGAGGGAAGGCTGGCTGGGGGAGACCCCCAGGTTCCCCTGACCTATTTGTTGGGCTTCCTGTTGCCCTTCGCTGTGGCCCCTTGGAAGGGTCTCAACCCAGACGCCTGGACCTGAGCCATGTGAAGACGCACACATGTGACCTGTTCTGTCTGGGGGGGAGTGGGAGGCTGCGGGCCTTGGCCTTGAGGGGGCAGAGAAGAAATCCTTCTGTGACTCCCCCACCTTGTGTAGGACGCTGTCTGTCTGCTGTGGGCACAGTAGGCTGTTGTGCAGAGCAGGTTGTGTGTGAGAGGGCAGAGCAGGGCGAGGGGATGTCTGGGCAGCCTGCCCCTCCTGTGGCCGCTGACAGTGAAGGAGCAGGGCTTCATGGAGCTGGGGGGGGGGGTGGTGCCAGGCAGGGGCAGGGGCTGGTCCTCTTGTCCGCTGACAGCTGTGAAGGGACTCTGTGTCCTCGGGTCCCCAGGCTGGGAGTCTCGCCCTAGACCTCCTCAACATTGCCCCAACTTATTTGTCCCTGGGAAATAGGATGCTCAGCCCTTTCCAGAGGAAGTCTTTGTACAAGGGTGTCTGTGAGTGTGAATGTGTGTGCATGTGTGAGTGTGCATGTGTGTCTGTGCACACCGTGGGTACCTCACTGGGCAGGAGGAATGTGTGCAGTGTGAGCTTGGGTGTGTAATGACACATATATGTCAGTGAGGCTGGGTCTCCCCTCTGTGTGTGTGTGAGCATGCCTGTCCATATGCATGAGTGTTTTCTGGGTGCTGACCACTTCTTATACACTGGATAGCCCTGTGTGCTGTAGGCTCAGGCAGCCTGCTGTGGCCGTAAGTCCTACCTTTCATCCCTTCTGGATGACAGAAAGCTTCCAGGTGGCTCCACTGAAGGCAAGCACCTGTGGTGGGGACTGTCCTGGGGCTCCCCCTGGAGCTATAGTGGGAACAGCTGCAGTGAAGAGGCTTGGAATTCAGGCAGCAGTGTGGTGCCAGGTGGCAGGTGCCAGGGCAGTACTGCCCGACCTCCCTCTCTGCCAGGCCTGTGTTAGCATCATCACCAACAGCTGGTGAGTGGCCGAGCCAGGCTGCAGTGGGGGCTTCCTGACTCCAGTCTCTCTGGCCTAGTTGAAGCCTCGGTCTAAAATGAGTCACTCCAGGCCTTCAGCACAGGCTTCTGTCGCATCTGCTGGGAGCTGTTCCGTAATTGTCCCATCTGTGGTCCCCAACTAGACTGTGAGCTCCTCCTCCGTGCCTTGCAACCCACCCCTTCCCCTGCTCACAGCCAGCTTGCACAGGCCTGGTATGGGGCCATGCTGCAGCTTTGCCCGGGGCCTGAGGTTTCCCAACACCTTCTAGAAGCACTGAGTCATGCCACCCCCACCACCTATCCCTGACTTGTAGAAATGCTGAGTTGTGCCCCTCTGTCCCACCAGGTTCTGGTTGAATTAGGCCCAAATTTCAGCCTGGTATCAGAAGCGTTGACGAGCTCCCCAGGGGGACCCTCTAGTCCATCACCCACTTTGCTGGAGTGGACCTGAGGAGCAGAGAGGAACAACCCTGAACACTTCCTCCTCAAGACTGGCTGCACCTTGCTGCCCTGCTTGGCTCGACACAGAAAAGACCCCCAGGACATGCTGGTGGAATGGAACTGCACATGTGTATCCCACAAGCTACACAGCAGAGAAAACACCAGCACTCTTATTTATATCTGGGAGCTCAGTGTGTGCAAGCAGTGCTGTGACTGCCTTGGTGTGTGTGTGCACAAGTGTGTGTGTGTGTGTGTGTGTGTGCAAGCATGTGTGACAGTGGGTCTGTAAGGAGCAAGTGTTGCAGTACAGCCCTGGGTAACGGGTGTACCCACGTGAGCTTCTCTGTCAGTGTTACTTATGCTGGAGAGGGGGAACCCACAAATGACCCAGCCTTTGGGGAGATCAGGCTGGCTGGACCAGCACCTCTCCCTGTGGGTGTTCTCACCCTATGGGTCAGGGTGCTGGGGTATACTATGGCCTTAAAACAGAGAGTGCAGGGTCAACCTTCAGGGTGTGTGGTTCCTTCCACTCTGGCCTGGGGCTGAAAAGGACTGCTGGAGCCAGGTGATGACTTGCAGCAATAGGGGGGGTCAGCTTGACTCTCCTGATACCCCCGGAACTCCAGGGTATGCTGAGCCGGCCTAAAGACTAAACTCTGCATCCTGGTGCACTTCTCCCACCCTTCCCCTCTCCAGGAAGGACCTGTCCCTTTCACCCCTCACTCACTCACTCTCCTCTCCTCCGTGTTGTGCAAGCTCTTGGCTTCGGCATTTCAAGGGATGCCAAGGCTGAGTGCAGGAGGCACTGGCCCAGGCCACACTGGCGGCTGGGGTGGAGCCATCCTTGGAGTCCATGTTCTGCAGCCTTCCTGGCCACTGCCCCTGGCGTTTCTTGCCAGACAGCTTTGAGGAGCTTGGTCGGTCTGCCTTGTCTCCAGAGCCCTGGGTGGAGACATCCACAAGTATTCCTGGATTCTTGCAGGTATCTCCCTACCCCAGATGCTGGCCTCTCCTCCCAGGCCACGTGGCAGGCCCAGGTGCTGCGTGGAAGATGCCATCTCTGGCTACAGCTGCCACTTGCCCCATGACCCCAGCCAG
Organism: Ochotona curzoniae; assembly: GCF_017591425.1. NCBI lineage: Eukaryota > Metazoa > Chordata > Mammalia > Lagomorpha > Ochotonidae > Ochotona > Ochotona curzoniae. The sequence continues at coordinate 3,600,369 of NW_024466004.1, read as the reverse complement.
GGTGTTGTCCCTCCTTTTCTCTCTGCCGCCAGAATCCGGGCTGCGGATAAAGGTCAGCATCCAGCCCCATCCCCTTTAGGACTGGGGACTGTCTCTTCCCACTGTTGCATGGCTCTAGGGGTTTGGGGGTATTTCTGGGGTCTGGTTCCAGGGTTGGGACAGGTGAACGTGCTCTGGAGAGTCTCTATAGGGTCGCTGCTTGAGGTTAGGTTTGGGGATCTCTCTGTTGAGTCTGTGGGGTGTGTGTGTGTGTGTGTGTGTGTTTGCGAACAAGAAGGTATGGCTGTCAGCATATGTTTGTGTCTGAGCGTGTGCATGTGCTATATGTGTGTGTCTGGGTGCAGGGATAGAAGAACCACTCTTTCTTGGGGAGTCCTTGGCCCCCAGAGCTGGAAGGGGTTTTGACAGTGGCTAATATAGCACCCATGACACAGGAGAAAAGTGGAGGGCCCAGGGAGATGGCTGTCTCCTCCAGTGGTGCCTGCATTTGTTTCTCTGGGGACGCTGCTGGAAAGCGTCCCACCCCCGCCTCTCACAGCAGCGCACACAGTCACCATCTCTGCTAGTCCCTCTGCCCCAGTGCCCGAGTTCCCTTCCCGCCCCAGGGTGGCCTGATCACCATGGCCTTTATCCCCAGTCAGGGGAGGGCCAGGGAAAGGAGGGGCCACTGCTCCAGCCCTGAGGCCTCAAAGACTTGGGAGAAAAGCCAAAACCCCTTGTGCCCAGGTCCCAGCCCATCCCACCAAGGTACAAGCACAACGGAGACCCCCTCCTCAGCGGGTGAAACATACTGGGGTTGTTTTTGAGTCTCACGACCCCATCCTCACCCCTTTGCCTTGCTCTCTGTCTCCACCCAGCCTCTGTTCCATTTGCCCCTCCCCCACCCCAGCCCCCAATGTAACCTCTCATTGCGGCCGCGGTTCTTTCCATCAATAAAGCTGCAGTGTTCTAGCAAGGCTGTGTGTGTCTGTGATGAGGAGAGATGAGTGAGCATCACGGTGGGCTTCTCTTCCTCTGTGCTTTAGCACCTGCCGCCGTGGAGCATGCCCTAAGGTCTGAGTAAGCAGCCCCTGCACCCTGGTCTACTCCCCCATCAGTGCAGTGCCTTCATTCATTTCTTCCTCCTGCAGAGACCAACCAAAGACTGTCTTTCCCAGGCTCCTGTACAGCTGGGGAGCTCCTAGCTGCAGCCAACTGACAACTGTCCCAAAAGTTGTCTAGGAAAAAAAATGAGAGGAAGGTCCTTATTGGAGTCGGGGTCCTCGAGGAGGAGTCCTTTAAAGAGGACACACCAAGGAGAGTTCTGAAGTGAGGCTATTGGGGCAGGGAGCATCTTCCAAGCAGATGGGACAGAATATGCCAAGACCAGTAGGGTGACATCTCTTAGAAGCCTCAAGGAAGTGGAGGAGGCACATGACTCCATCATTGCTCCTTTCTTGGGGAGCCCCAAACTACCACAGGATGCACAGTTCCCTTGGCACTGCCACACCAGAGGGGCTCTGGCTGTCTGTCCCTGCTGAGTGGAGACTTTCAGCCTTTCCCACTGAAGCCTCAGAAGATGAAACAGTGGAAGTACCTTGGACCAGCCAGATCCACCTGCTGGCCAGCTGTAAGTGCCACATGGAAGAGAAAGGTCCTACCAAGCCTGCCTCAATCTTGACCCTCTGACTCATGGGGTACAACCACAGGTTGTTTTTTGAGGCCTCCTGAGACAGCAGGCAGCCTGTGTGGGCAGCAATGTGTCATCCAGCTGCCTTGTTTGGCCATGCCCAGTCTGCATGGTTCTACTGTCTTTTAGTACTCTAAGAGTCTCATCACTCCAGTCTTCCAGGTGTCAGGAGCCCCCCCACCCCAGTTCCCTCTCTCCTTTCATGGGGTAAGGCCCACTAGAGGGTGGGCTGGTTGGCTCACTGTCAACACATACCTCATTGTTGGTTGGCTGCCTTGGCATCAACTATCCCGCCCCCCCGCCCCCACCCACTCAAACCAGATTAGAGGGTGGAGCCACGTTTCTTCCTGAAGAGGCTGTAGGTAGACCCAGTTAACCAGGGCTGGAGACTGGCAGTCACTGTCACGTACTTTCAGCGTCTTCCCTCTTCCACCCCTCCATTCCCAGGGCCATGGTTGTGCTGTGTATGCATTAGGAAAGTTCTCCAAATGACTGGTCCTGGGGGTCAGGGAACTTACAAAAGATATTTTCATGTTCATGTTCAGAAAGATGGTAAGGTTTCCCCTCGCTCAGTCAGAAGGGAGAGCCTGGTGACAGTGGATTAAGTTTTCCATTCTGCATCCCTTCCCTCTCTTTGTCCCCCAAGGAATCATCTGCTTTTCTCACCAGCTCAGCCCCAGGGCCTGGGTGCAGGCAGGGCCCATTCCTGTGGGACTCAGGCTCCAGTCCTGGACTTCAGACACAGGCTGCCCCTAGCCCTGCTTTTCTATTTCTAGCTACTTGACCTTTTTGCATGTGTCCTCTGTTGAAAGCTCCTCTAACACCTTTTGAGAGAGAGGTTGGGTATAAATAAATCCAAGAAAAAAGTCGAAACTCTTCTCCTTGAAGTCACCCCAAACCCGGGTGGATGCCTCCCTCCAGCCTGCTTCGCCAACATCCTGTTCCCGAATCCATCTTTCCCTGGGCATGCAGTGCTGTCAGCATCCGTGTGGCTTCTTGCTCCACCACGGTCAGCTCGGCAGATCCTTCAAGGGCAGCTTCTGCCACCACCATACTCTTCACCCCGCCGCTTCGCTGCTCCACTCCCAGCTCACTGGTGTGAGCTTTCCACTCCTGGCAGGTCCTCTGACTCGGCTCTACGGGAGGCCTTTCTCCATCCACATCAGCTGCCCCAAGCAGAGCCCTGTTCTCAGTCTCCTACCCCCACTGCCTCGGGACCACCCACCAATTCATTCCACCCAAGAGGTGATGCAAAACCAGGCGAAATACAAATCAGAGAGGCTGACAGGGCCGGCGTCCCTGCCATGGGAGTTGGCATTGCTGTCTGAAAATCCTTAGGCTGTATTGTAGAAAGAAAGGCAGACAGAGAAAAATTCGCCTGATGCCACTCCATTTTTATATAAAAATGCCTTTGTGGCTCGGAGGGCATGCATTTTTTTTTTTTTTCAGTTCTGTAAGACTTTTCACCAGGATGTGGATGGTGGTGATGTACACAGTGAAATTTTGCAAGCTTCCGACTCACGTCTCCAGACTCCCTGCATTGTCTGAATATTTTTACATGAACCTGTATTATTTTTAATAACCAGGAGAAAAATCTATTTTCTGGAGAAAAGAAAAAGCCAGAAGTCATCAAGAACTATAGATTAGAAATAAAGGTCACTTTTCTCTTCTTAGCATTATTTTTATAACTATGCATCACTGAGTTTGGAAAAAGGCTTTGAACTTGGAGTCTTTTCCTGCTGATTTATTCAAATAAAAATATTCATACAGTTGGGTGGGAAAGGAGAATTGAGTTGAGCAGGGTGAGGAGGTGGGGGCTGAATAGGAGAAATCCCAATGGGATGCTGCTGCTTCCAGGAACAAACAGCAAATACGTAACGGTAAGCCCAAAGCCCACGGATGCACGTGTGTGCCTGTGTGGGTACCTTTGCACACACGGGAGTGCACTTCCTGCCCACACGTGTCAGTCTGCAGCAGCCTCAGCCGTATAATCAGCTGTGAGGTGAGCGGCTAATTGGGGTCTGGGGTTGCTGCGATCAAAGGGCACGAGCAAGTGCACATGCAGCAGGGGCTCGGCCTTCCCGACTCGTCTCCCTCCTGCCTTCCTAATCTTGCTCACACTCAAGAGAGTATAGAGGGGGAAGCAGGCATGAGCTGAGAGGAGGCAGGATGGGGGATCCAGCTTTCCTGTTACTCTGTCCAAGGCCTCAATAACACTGTCTCTTCTTTGGCTCAACGATGCCATGTCTCTTCGAGCCCCAAGAAGCAACAGACAGGCAGGGACTGAAGAGGAAGAGAGCGAGAATTAGTCGGCTGAAGGCCAATGCATCACTAGGCAGTGAATCCAGACCCTATTCACAGCCAAAAGAATCATCTCTCCCATGCACCTGGTCCTTCCAGGTTCACGTCACTCTGCCCTTTCATTGTCTCTAATAGGGCTCCACCATGTCCATCTGACAGTGTGGAGAAGGGGAGTGGCTGAAGATAAGGGTCTAGCCTGGGACCCCAGCATCAGGCAGCCAGGTCTCTAACTACCCACCGAACTTTCCAGAACTATCTCCCCATCTTATGTTTTGAAAACATCTTATGTTTTTGAAGAAGCCATGTTTTGAAAGCACGCCTGTGTCCCTAGGAGTAGAAGAAGGAAAATCACTTACAATGCCTTGCGATGGGCTGTGGGGGCCCAGAGAAGAAGGGTGGGGGTGCCTGTGCAGGAAGCCCCTTGGCAGAATCTCAGGCTGAGTTGGGCCTGGAGCTGATCCAGGCAGGGGCGCTGGAGAGAGCAAGTGGCCACAGGAGGTGGAGCATCCTGGCTGAAAAGGCATCCTGTGGACTTCAGAAGCCAGTCCTTGCCTCCCACTGGCTGAGTCTGTTTCTGGACAGTTCCTTCACCACTCTGGCCCTTGGTGCTTATCCCCAATTGAAGGATGACAGTAAAACAGCAAGAGATGGAATGTCCTCAGCCCAGCAGCTGGCCATGCAGAGTTGGGGAACATCAAGTGTTCCAGATCATGATGTTTCCAAAGCACTCGGGAGCCCACCCATCGCAGCTCCTGCCCCCCAACACCATGGGCTGGGCAGCCAGTGCCTGGGGGGCTTCCAGAAGGAGCTGCTATTTCCAAGGGAAGTCAGAAAGGCTTGGAGTACAGAAGAGGGAAGGCAGTCACCTGATTTGTGGGTGAGTCAGGGACCCTGCTTTTCCTTCCTTTCCTCTTGGGCAGCCCCGGTGCAGGGCTGGCATCCGCCAGCCTCCCCTGAATCAGGAGTGGGGGCCATGGCAACAGACAGGCAGCACTGGGAGGGCCAGCTGGGGGCGCTTCTCCCATACCCCACAGGCAAAAAGCCGCCTGGAGAACTCTCGTCCAGAAACATTCAGGGCTTTTCTCTAAAGTTCTCAAGAAGAGTTTTCCAGAACCTTCCAGGATCCTTCCACTTTGCTTTGTCTTACTGCCTCATTCCTGGTAAGAAGTTCTTTTAAAAAATCTAGCTAGTGCATCCCTCCTGCTGAGGCCTGAGCAGATGTTGTTATGACATCAGCTCCTCGGCGCCTGCAGCATTCGCCTCCAGTGCTTGCTGGCTTCTCTGCCCTGTGTCCCCAGGGAGCCCTGTACTTCAGTCTGCTGGCTCCATGCTGACCCCACTGATGTTAGCCTCAGAGCCAGGGTCAGGAGGCGTTCTGACTCCATCATGAAGAGAAACAGGGGCTGGGCTCAGGGCAGAGGAGGAAAACTGCCATGGGAAGGGTGAGCCCCTAGCCCTGGCTGCAATAAGGACTAAGGCAGACCTTTGTCTTTGCTGGAGTTATCCTGTAGATTGCAGAGTGGGGGAGGCGCAGTCTGCACTGGTGGTCCTTCCCAGCTCCAGGATCCAGTGATAAGAGAGAGTGGGCGACCTGGCATGGTAGCCTAGTGGCTAAAGTCCTTGCCTAGAATGCACTGGGATCTCATATGTGTGCTGGTTCTAATCCCAGTGGCCCACTTCCTATGCAGCTCCCTGCCTATGGCCTGGGAAAGCAGTCAATAACAGCCCAAAGCCTTGGGACTCTGCACCCACTTAGGAGACCCAGAAGAAGCTCTGGGTTCCTGTCTTCGGACCAGATCAGCTCCAGCCATTGTGGCCACTTGGGGAGTGAATCAATAGACAGAAGAGCTTCCTCTTTGTCTTTCCTCCTCTCTGTATACCTGACTTTGCAATAAAAATAAATTTTTTAAGAGAGAGTGGGGGTATTCCACAGCAATGCTGAGAAAAGGGGCCCCCCTACGAGGTGGAGTCTGGCTTCTGTTTCTAGGACTCACAACATCTATGTTCCCTCCCCAGTTCTGAGGCAGCCATGATCTAGACCACCTACACCCTTCATCCCATCCCCAGCCTGGGAATCCAGCCCCACCTCCTCCAAGGGGAGGCAGTAGCGGAACGGAGACACCCTCCCTTCCTGACTTGGCAGCGCTAGGTAGATGCGGGCGCAGAGCCCGTGGGTGGAAGGGTGGCGGTGGCAGGCTCCAGGCTCCGGGCTCAGTGCCCAGGGGCGGGCAGCTTGCTCCACACCAGTGGCCTCGGGTTGGAGAGAACGTCTGGGATAGAGGCTGGCTGAGCCCCGAAGTTGTTGGCAGCTGGGGTGGAAGTCAGGAGCACTGGAGGACTGAACCAAAGAGAAGGATAGAGATGGTCCTCTACAGGGAGGGGTCACAAAAACGGCAAATGGCCCCAGAGAGGGGATGTCCTGACCCTCAAGGGGCATCAGAGAGCTTTTTCAGCTAGGCCCCTCCACCCTGGGCTGCCTTGCCCTGGCCACCTGTCCTGGAGTGAGAAGTGAGGATGGAGGTTTCCGGTTGGTAGGGTCTGCACTGGGCTGAGTGCCAAATGTCCTGGCCTCTAGGAGGAGAATTTGAGACCTTTTCTTTGTCTGACACTCTGAGTATGGAAGGCACTGGATGGGCTAGACTCCCTCTCATCCCCTGAGCAGACACTCCCATCTTGGGGACTATAGAATGGGGTGGGAAGTGCAGGTGGAGCTAGGGAACATACACCATCCTGATGACTCCTGGCCTGTACACAGGGAGGGAGGCAGTGCTCAGATCCACCCAGATCTCTGCCAGCTGGAACACTCCTCCCAACCCCCATCCCTGGGGATGGGGGTATTGTCCTGCCAAGGGTCACACTTTGCCCTTATCTCCATGGGAATGGTTTCCAGATCTGGCCCTCCCTGGCTGGCAAGAATCAACTTTGTCTCAGGAATTGTCACATGCCTCCAGTGGCCACTGAGGGTCCAACCTACAGTATTCCTGCAGCCTCTCTTGGGTTCTGCCCAATGACCAAGAGCTCACCATTTTGCCAGCCTACTTCTTGTCACCTAGCTAGTAACTACCCAGCCCTCTGCACTTGGTGTGAGATTAGGGGGCAGGCTGTGGCAGGATGGAGGCAGGCACTGAGCCCTGCTCTCCTCGGTTGTCCAGAATGATCCCTGGTCCTTGATTCACACCACGTGGGCCGTGACTCTGCCTTGAGAAATGGCATGATGTCCAGAGGGAGAGGCAGAGCCTAGGTCCTGCAGGCTCTGCTACAGACTTGACTTTCTGTCTCTAGGCCTTAGTCTTCTCACCTGCAAAATGGGAGAAGTTTGAAGTGGTTCCTTTTGGGTCTTGTGCTTTATTTGCTATTAAGGAATGATACAGAGCCATAGGTTTTTGTTTGTTGGTTTGTCTGTGTCTCCATGTTGACAGAGTGGATTCCTACAAGGCATGCTTAATCTTCGCAGCTACCCTGAGCTCTTCTTTTTTTTCTTGAGATTTATTTATTTTTCATGAGAATTACTTATTTGAAGCATAATGAAAATGGAGGAAAAGAGAGAGAGAGAGAGACTTCCTAAATACATTAGTAGAAATTGGATGAGAAGTGGAAAAACCAGGACTTGAACCAGGGCTGTGAAACGGAATGCAGGCTTCCCAAACAGTGACTTAACTCACTGTGTCTCAACACATGCCCCTGAGTTCTTTTTATTTATTTGTTTGTTTATTGAGATGCAGAACTTCAATTTCTGCTTCACTCCCAGATGCCTTAAATAGCCAGCATTGGGTTGGAGTCAAAGCCAGTAGCCAGGAACCCAATCCAGGCCTCCCATGTGGGTGGCAAGGACCCAGCTCCTTGAATCATCCCCACTGCGTTCCCCCAAAGACTGAACTGGCAGGAAGATGGGAATTGGGAGACACAACTGGGAATCAAACCCAGGGGTTCTGATATGGGACAGGGGCTGCTTAGCTGGTGTCTTAACTCCTAGGCCAAATGTCCACCCTTGGACTGCTTTGGACCAATAGAACACAGCAGAAATGATGCTGTGCAACATCCCAGCCTAAGCCAGAAGGGATGTGCAACTCCCTTTCTCACTCTCTTTCTGCCCTGAGATATCCCTGTGAAGGAACCACACTATCCTACTGGATGCTGGTAACACAAAGGCCAGGCAGCAGCCAGCACTAATGGGATACAGAGAGGATTCACTACAGCAAAACTCCCCCAGCCTACGTATTCATCTTCAGCTTTCTAAGCCAATCAGAAACTGAAAACGTCTGGACCCTACAGGCAAAATAATCCTGACCACCCCATTAGACACTCCTCAGCCTGTCTGCTTGCCCAGAATAGTCAGACCAGCGTGACCTTCAGAGAGCCAGTTGGTAGAACCTCCTCCCATGGCGCCATCTCCCTTGTGTTCAAGTACAAGCCCCCAGTAAACCTTGTCAGGGTTGATCCTTGGCCTCTTGTCGATCTCTTCTTGCAGATAAGCTAAAGAACTCTGGATTGGTCTCAGTGTGAGTCCACTTGCAGCCATCATCCCCCTACACCCGCCAGCCAGCCGCTGCAGTCACAGCAGGGTGCTAGACAAGAACCCAGCCCACACTGCTCAGGCTCAGAACTAGCAGTAAGTACAATGATCCTATGTGAAACCGCTGTGGTTGCCACACATCACACAGGAGCTGGTCAAATCAACCTCTAGTTTCTGAATGAATTTGGGACTGTGCCACATGTGAGGATGGACACAGGAGGAGACAGGGTCCTTGTCCTGGAGTTGGTGGCCAAATTGAAACCACAGGGGGACACCAAGTCTCACCCAAGGGCAGAGTGCAAGATCAAAGCTGTGTCCCTTCTCCCTTCATTGTGCAGACAGAGCCCAGTGCCCTTGGCCGCCCAGCCACACTTCCCTTGCTCTTACCAATGCGGTGTAGGGGCAGCTGGAGAAGGCCACTTCAAACAGGAGCCCAGAGATTCCTGGGCTGTCACTGTTGCCAGTCAGCACTCCAGAGCACAGGCTGCCAAAGAGGAAGCAGTGAACGTTGGATGTTTGCATTAGGGCTCTCAGTAGAGGGGCTGGGTTTTCCCCTCAGTTTCTGCTGCAAGCAGCCAGCAGGATGAAGATCTCCCTTCCACACTCGCAGCCTGGGTTGGGACTGCCTGGGGGAAGGGAAGAGTCCTTCCTGCTAGAATGGGAGATCCCTGAGAGCAGGGCTTGTTCTTTTTGTTTACAGCTTTAACTTTGACCCATTACTGGAAACAACAGGCTAGACAGGAGCTGCTCAGTGGATGCACATTTGAGGGAAGTGAAACAGAAGCATCTTTCCTCACAATCCTGGGGCATCCATAATGGGACAGTGGTGTCTTTCTTTACCACCTGCCTGAGGGCTTCTGCCAAACTTTAGGTCCCCTGAGGACTGGGCTGTGTCTCCCCGTCAGAATGGCACTCCCTGAGGACGGGGCTGTGTCTCCCCACTCAGACTGGGGCTCTCTCTCTCTCTCTCTCTCTCTTGTGTTTTGAGTCTCCCCATTCCTGTTTTCTTCTTTGGCTGCTGTCTCCTCCCTTGCCTTCCAGCTGGGTCTCCTATGACGTGGGCAGTGACTGTGGCGGGGCTGCAGATGGCATGCAGTGATGCTCGAGGGTGGTTAAGCACCCTTGGAATGAAGTTGGGCCTCATTACAGCCTGTTGGAGAGGAGAGCCAATTAAGGAGGCAATTTCCCTTGAGCGTCTGCAGAATAGAGCAGAACGGCAGCCAGGGACAGGACAATAGCAGCTGCCTGTCCACCTGGCCTGAAGGTGGCTCTCTCACCTCTGGGAGACTCCTGCCTCCTGGGGTTGCAGTTCCTTTCTATGACATCTCCTGTGAGGAAGGAGGACAGCCCCCTTCCCATCCCCTCCCCACCCCACTCTACCTGCAAGTCTGTGACTTCTGACACTAGCAGGTGCAGGGGAGATGGTTTTGTGTGCATTCCTTGTTGGCCAGGATTCCATGAGGGAGCAGGTGACAGAGATCTGACTTAAGTGAGCGAACCAAGACAGCAGGGAAGGATTCAGTCTTTCTCCCATCGTCAAAGGATGTCAAGCAGGAGATTTCCGGGCACAGCTCCGCTCTGCTTGGCCTCCATCCTCCCTGTCAGGGGCAAGAAGTATGGCTGCTAGTGACACCCCTTTTCCTCTTCCATTCTCAGGGGCTGAGCCTCCCCCAGGTGCATTTTAAAATATGGTTATTTAAGAGGGAGGAGAGAGTGAGTGAGAAAGAGATTTTTCCCTTCCCCTGGTTGATTCCTCAAGTATCTGCAATGGCTGGGACCTGGCTGGGGCTGAAGCTAGGAATTTAATCCAGATCCTTCAGGTGGGCAGCCAGGACTCCATTACCTGGACTGTTGCTTTCCAGAGCGTGCCCTACCAAAAAGCTGGACTTGAGAAGCAGAGCTGGGAAACAAACCCAGGCATTCCAGTGTCGGACACAGGTATCTTGACCACTAGGCTAAACACTCACTCCTTGTTCATTTGACATGTCCCAGAGAATTGTGACTGGGCCCAGCACATGTGCTCATTGCCTCTCCTGACTAAAGCATGGCCCCCAGGATTTAAACACCCTCTCCTAGGATTGCATTGCTGGATGAGTAGGGTCAGTTCCCCAGCAGGAGAGTGCCCATCTCATATTATGTTATGCCCATGTAACAGTTGTCCTCCTCTGGCAAAGCTATCTGCTAGCCTCATTGTGTTGCCTGGAATCCTGACAAATTGTCTCGGCTCCTTTATCTCTTAGAATAAGACAGAGGAGTTTCTAGTATTTGTATGCACAGCTTATAGATGGGGACACTGCAGCTCAGAGGAGTTAAACAACTTGCCTCAGTCCACACAGCTGTTAAGAGAAGCCTGGAGGAGGCAGGATCCATCTGTGCAGATGAAACTTAGGCAAGTGGGACGCAACTCCCCTTTGTGCCAGGCATATGTGCCAAGTGTCCAAAGCAGGGTTTACACAGAGCCGCAAGTAGCGAGGTCCAGGAGACAGAATTGAGCAAGTTCCAGCAATCCAGATAGGCATCCTAGAGGAGGTGGCAGTTAGCAGCATAGAAGGATGGTTTGGGTCCAAGCGGTCCTAATGTTTGCCATTAGAAGCTGGGCTGGTGCATTGCACCAGCTGGTGCAGGTTGTGGTCAGCTCCATGTTATCTGCATGAAAAGCCAACTGACAAGGTGGCATAGGTCCTGTGAGCAGGCTGTCCTGCACTTGGCAGGCATTGGCACAGAGTGGGAGCTGGCCAGAGGGAAACTGCAGTTCCAGGAGATGAGTGTCCAATGCTTGCTGAGTGCAACCACCACAACCCTGGGATGGGCAGGACAGAGGAGGCCACCTGTGCTCCATCCCGAGCAGCACAGGGCTTAGACCTGCAGCCGAGCCACCTAGGGAAAGCAGTACACGGTACAGAACCATACATAGTAGGTGATGAGCACCCAGCTAAAGCTGTGAGGATGCTGCCGGGCTCTTGTGAGATGGAGATGGTGGGAGAAGCTGTTCCTGACTCCTGAGCACCTACTGCCTACTGGGCTGTTACAACCCTAATGCTATCTGTGTGAGCCACTGTTCCACCCTACCATCCTGCATACAGTAGGGTTCGCTGCGTTTGTGTCCGATCTGTAGGGTAAGCCTTGTCATCTCCATCTGATACAAGAGGAAACCAAGGCTCAGTGCATGACAGCGACTTGCCCAGGGTCACACAGCTAGAAAGTGGGGGAATCAGAATCTGCTGATTTCTCACAGTCAAGGTCCTCCCCCAGCACCAGCTCTACCACCCCTGGGTGCATGGGGGCCAGGCAGAGCCTCCCCCATCAGACTCCCCGAAGAGAGGTCTTGCTCTGTTCTTTCTGCCCTTGTCAGGCCTTGCTCAGGATCTGATCCTCTCAGACCTGAGTGGGGGCCAGCGGAGAGAAGGACCCTGCAGGGGCCGTCTGGATGACAACCCCTCCCCCGTCTCCCCAGCCTCTGCAGCAGACACCGCCGCTTGCTAATTAGAACTCGCTCTTTATGACTCACTATTCCGAGATGTCATTTGCTAGACTTGGGGTTGGAGATGGGAGTGGAAAAGGCACACACAGTTGTTTTTAATTACATTTGGTTTGCTAATTTCTGATAGAAAATAAATATTTACCGGGAGCCATATTTCTTCATTTCACGCCGACTGACTCCTGAGTTTATCAGGAACCCAAACGGGCACCTCCCCCTCACCACCTGATTCCCCCCCCCCCCAAACGCCCCCTCCCACACCATGCCAGAGGGGAGAGGTGGGAGGAGATGGAGAGGTGGCAGGGTGGTGGGGGTGGGCGACCCAGCTTCTGTGGGTAGCAGGGCTGAGTTCCAGGATAGATAGAAGGAGAAGGAGTTAAGGACACAGGTCCCTGCCTACTCATCCTCTTGAGTACCATGACCAGGGCTGGATGGGTATCTGGAGCCAGGGATGCTGAGCCCTGCCCCAGGCGGCCGTGAGCACGTCCTCTCCTTCCTGGGCCCAGCCCGAGCTGCCTCCCATGTCCTAGGATGCGGTCACTCTGGTCTCCAGAAGGGTCCCTGCCAAGCCTCCAAGGCAATGAAGTCCTGTAGGGAGCTGGGCAGGGTCCTGTTGTCCCAACCCTGGCCTTGCAGGGCCCTAGCAGAAACTAGGAGGAACCAGGGGAAAAAAGGAAGAGGGTGGGTCTCCAGGAGGGTGAAAGGAGGAAGGCAGGTGGTGAGGACCCGGTGCCCCTGGTTGGCGGATGGGGCTATGATGTGACCCCCCTGCCCACGCCCTCAGAAGTAAGGACATCCACTTTTCTCTCTGTGGGCAACTGAGCTCTTAGGGTGTCGAGGGGCCTCAGCAGAGGGTTATGTGTGTGGGAACTGTATTTCTCCGCCTTCACATTGCTCACTCTGGGGCTGGAAGAGTCCATGGTGGGGAGAGGGGCTGTGGTGGGCACTGTACCCGGGGACACTCAGCAGTCTCCCTGCCCTCCACCCACGGGACGCTAAGCACCCACCATTGGAGTGTGTGTGTGTGTGTGTGAAGTGCACATGCAAAGTTGTTCTTAACTGCAACACAAAAACTGGGGACAGGGCGCTGCGAGGAAGACAAAAGCGGAGGGGTCTTAGGAAGAAGAGAGCTGCCTGTGTGACCCAGAACTGTGTGGGACCCCCTGGAATGGGGAAGAGATAAGGAGATTTGGAGGCAGGAGATTGGAAAGGTCCCTACCCCAGCCTGGTTTCTAAACCCACGTTAAGCCACGACTGGGTTTTTTTTTTTTTTTTCCAATTACATTTCAATTTAGCTCAATTACTTTTCCATTATTGTTCAAGCGACTCGGTTTTAATTGAAGCTGCTGGTTCTTATCTTTCTTCATTCCTCCACGTACAAGGTGGGGAGGGAGAAGGAGGGCTGGGGTTAGCTGGGCGGTGGGAGCGGGTGCAGGCCCAGGGGCAGAAAACTCAAGACCTCCAAGGCTGGGGTACACCTAGGAGCCCCAGGGTGTTCCAGAACGAGCAAGTGACTCTGCGGAGCAGGCGGGAGACCAGACAGTGGTAAAGAGGCCCCTGGGATGACCGTATCCCATATAGGAGTGCCTGAACTCCAGCGCCACCTCAGCATCCAATTCCAGCTTACTGTGAAAGGATGCCCTGAACAGCATCAGGTGGTAGCCTGAGTACCTGAGACCCGGCCACCTAGATGGGAGACTTGGCTTGAGTTTCTGCCTCCTGGCTTCAGTCTGGCTTAATTGCAGCTGAATGGAGCATTGGGGAAGTAAATCAGTAAATGCCATGTCTTTCTCTGCGTCTGTCTCTCTCTGGGTCTCCCTTCATTTCAAACACAACGACAATTCATCGAAGTTCATAAAATCTGTGGGGAAAGAGGAGTGCGACAGGGAGTGAGAGCTGCGATCATGATGCTTCCTGGACTGGTTCTGGCTCTACCTGAGATACAATTCCTCTCCAGCACAATCCTACAAGCTATGTGCTATTATCATCCCCATTTTTTTCCTCTTCAGAAGCAAAAACTGAGGCCCAGAGAAAATAAAGAATTTGTTGTGAGTTATGCATCTGGAAAAGTAACCCAGCTGGGAGGCAATCAGCTCCCTGGTTCTTGAGTTTGGTGTTTAATCCAGGCTTCATCTGACACCCATCCACCCTATGTGCCACTCCCTTACCCAGACTCAGCCCCAAATCCCCCGCTCTCTATCCCTCCCAATTGCTGAGGCTATAACTTAGTTCCTTCTGGGACGTGTGACTTCTCATCTTCAAAGCCTGGCCCTCTCTTCTTCCTCCAGGAAGTCTTTCCCCATTGTCCCTACCCTCATGGACTCTTGTAGCCCTGAACTGCACGTTTACTGACCCAGCTACTCTGGGACTCGGGCAGGGGCAGGGAGTGGAATGGGGGTTGAAGGGGCACTGTATCAGAAACAGATCTGTACACATGGTATTTGGACAAATCCCTGATGCTCAGTGAGTCTGTTTTCTTGTCTGTAAACCAAACATTCATAAAACCTGCATCCTGGGGCTGATGTTCTGAGGAAAAAATCTGGATGAGATGACGTCTGTCAGGCACCAGCTGGCAGTAAGAGGCTTACGCCCTGGGATGCAGGGAAAGCTAGATCAGCTTGTGCACTTCACAGGTCAAACCAGTGAGCCCCAGAAATGCACTCAGCTCATTTAGGGAAGTGAGGCGGAGACTTGGCCTAGGACCCACCCTTAACCTTAAGTGTCTTCTACCATGTCAGAGGAGACTGGCGATGAGGGATGTAAATGGTTGTGAACTTTCTGAGCCCATGAGGGTGATAGATTCTTACTTGTCCTCTTCCTTCCCGGTTCTGCCTGAGGGCCCAATGGAAGTACAGAGGGGCCACCCCATGACTCTGATCGTGGGGAAATGATAGCGATGAGTGGGTAAATCGTCCTGCCATACCAGTGTGGAGTGCACAGGGTTGTCCCCATGACAGATGTGAGAGGCACCCGCCAGGAGAAACAATGGGATACTGAAGCCCAAGTGGCTTTAAATGGGTTTTAGCTAAAGTCAGGGGCTGGGTGGTTTCTGAGTTGTTCCATGACTCCGGCTCTGTAAGATGCTTCTAGATGTCTCTGCAGCCTGCAGTTTGTTCAGTGTCCACTTCATGGTCACAAGGTGCTGCTGGAGGGCCCAGCACAATGGCCTAGTGACTAAATCTTTGCCTTGTATCCGCCAAGATCCCATATGGGCTCCAGTTCATAATCCAGCAGCTCCACTTCCCATTCAGCTCCCTGGTTGTGGTGTGGGAAAGCAGTAGAGAATGCTTCAAGGCCTTGGGATCCTGCATCCACATGGGGGACCCAGAAGAAGCTCCTGGCTCCTGGCTCCTGGCTTCAAATAGGCTTAGTTCTGGCTGTTGTGGTCATTTGGGGAGTGAACCAGCAAATGGAAGATCTTTCTCTCTCTATCTCCTTCTCTCTGTATATCTGCCTTTACAATAAATAAAACAAATCTTAAAAAAAAAAAGATGTTGCCAGAGCACTTAATCACAGTCTCATGTGGCAGCATCCCTAACTGAAAGGAAGAGGGAGAAAAGAAAATCCTCTTTGTACCCTGTATCCCTTCATCGGGTAGAAAAAGCTCATCCTCCAGACTGCTCATGTGTCTCATTGACTGGAACTGAGTCACATAGGGTCCCTTTGCCTTAATACTGTACCTGCACCTGCTTATTTATTTAGTTTGTTAAAAGGCAGGCAGAGAGGTGAGCAGAGAGAGAATCTCCCATCTGTTGGTTCACCCCTCAAATTCCTGCAACAGACAGATCTGGGAGGCAAAGCCAGGAGCCCCAAACTCAGTCCAGTCTTCCATGTGGGTGGCAGGGACCAAAGCACTTGAGCAAGCCTCTGCTGCCTCGCAGGGTGCACATTTGCAAGAATCTGCAATCAGGAGTGGACCAAGGAGTCAAGTCCATGCACTCTCATATGGATTGCAGTCATCTTACTGCACCAAACATCCACTCCAAGAGTGTACCCTTTGAGGACCCAAGCTGATACAGAAAGGGACTCTGGGAAGACACCCTGTTTCAGGCCTTGGTGGCCCTTGGCTGCCATCCTCTTCCTCTTGAATCTTCCCTTAACAGAAGCCAAGGTTCAAGTAGACTTGGGATAAGCAATGCTGATGTGCTTACCCACCTCTCTGGTTACAAATTTTGACCTCCAAAATAACTTGGTGTTCCCTGCTCCCATTTCATTTTTCATAAGTTTTGCAGTTTTATTTCCTTAAAAAATATTTATTTATTTTTGTTGGAAAGGCAGATTTACAGAGAGAAGGAGAGACAGAGAAAGATTTTCCATCTACTGGTTCACTTCCCAAATGACCACAACAGCCAGAGCTAAGCCTATCTGAAGCCAGGAGCCAGTAGCCAGGAGCTTCTTCTGGGTCTCCCCTGTGGATGCAGGATCCCAAGGCTTTGGGCCATCCTCTACTGCTTTCCCAGGCCACAGGCAGGGAGCTGGATAGGAAGTGGAGCTGCTGGGACATAAACTGGTGCCCATATAGGATCCATGGAGATGAAGAATTATCCAATTGAGCCATTATGTCAGACCCTGCAGGGTTTCCTTTCTTTCCTTCCTTCCTCTTTCTTTCTCTTTCTTTCTTTCTTTCTTTCTTTCTTTCTTTCTTTCTTTCTTTCTTTCTTTCTTTCTTTCTTTCTTTTCTTCTCTCTTTCTCTCTTTCTCTCTTTCTCTCTTTTCTTTCTCTCTTTCTCTCTTTTCTTCCTTTCTTTCATTTTTGATGGTGTTTACATAGTTGAGAAGGATGCATATCCATGTGTACCACTGACTAGGATAGAAAGAGTTGAGGAATAGAGGAAAGTGAATGAGACCATTGTTTCCAGTTTTCTTCTTCTTCCTGTATCTGGGGGAAGCAATGAAAGAAGGGGAGAAGCCACACCCGGCATCCCAACTGCATCACAACCCAGGGATGGGGGACAACCTCCCAATGTGGAACATGCTCCAAGGGCACTGTTCAAATGGTTTCAATAGTTCTGAAATGCTGTTGATTTTGTTGCTCCAAGGATGAGGAAATCCTTCTAAGGTCCATTTGTTTCACCCAGATGCTTGTTATCAATGCTTGGCTAGGATAGTTGACCAATTTGTTCTGCCCTCCATCCTCTGCCATGGCACTATATGTCCTCTGCAGGCCCCAATGGACTATTATATCCCTCTTGTGCATCTGGGCATTCAGTCATCTGCACCGCCTTTAGCAACTGAGGAAGCCCAGTTCTGACACATGCACTCCATGGTCAGATCACAGATCCTGTGATTTTCTCCGTGGTTGGAATTCTAAGTCCAGCAGTTCAATGGTGAGAATTCCCTGCAAGACACCTTGTCTGAGGTGACCCCAGACCTGACTCCTGTGTGCGCTAGCCAGTAAGGGGTCCAGTTCAGTCTGTCATCCACATCAGCCTAAACATACAAGAGGTGGTTACAGTTGCTAGGTCAGTTGTTTCTCCAGCCCCATCTCTAACATAAGCCAATGGATGCTGTGGCTTAGCCCAAATCTGCCCACCACACACTCAGCTCTCACGTGTACTAGTGGGAACTACAGCCTAGTCAGAGAAACAACCCCCTCCGATACTCCCACCAGGTCTACCCCCAGTCATGGTTCTTGTGCATGTCCGTATGTACAGCAGACTGGTCTGGTCTGTCCAGCAATCCATTTGGCTTTTGTGCACACCAATGGGTGCTACAGCCTAGCTCAGCCCAACCAACCCCACTATCTAGTCCACACTTATGCTGGCAGGTGTTGTCACCTGTGCAACCAGGTCTATCCCCAGTTCTGGTTCTCTTGCTCACTAGTGGGAATTGAAGTCCATCAGAGGCGTGCCCTCAGTTTCCCTAATAGGCCCACTCCCAATCCCAGATCTTGCACTTTCCAGGTGTTTCTGTGGTCTAGCTTGACAAGACTTGCCCCCAGTCCTAACATTTTCCAACTGATCCTGTTGCAAAGCCTGACCAGCCTGCATCTACTCTGGCTCATGCACATGCCAGTGGATATGGTTGCTCTCCCCATAACTTAGCTGTTATGTAAGCCAATGGGTTTTGTAGCCCTGCCCAGCCTGATCTGCCCCAGTCCCAGCTATCACACTCACCAGTGAGAGGAGTGGCCCAGCAGGGAAGTCCTTGCTGTTCCCCTGCTGGTCTTGCCCCCCAATCCTGGATCTAATCTGTGCTGGTGGGAGCTGCGCCCAGCCTGGCATGGCCTACCTTACCTCAGCATTTGCCAGCAGGTGTTGCAGCTTGGCCTGGTCTAAACTCCCCCCTAGTCCCAGCCTTAAAGTGAATTGGCCATTGTTGTGGCCCAACCTGGCCTGTCCTGCTCTTGTCCTGGTTCTCACATCTGCCAGTGGGTGTTATGAACTGGCCTGTTATGAGGCAGGCCTGGCCTGCCTCCAGACCTAAGCCACATGTATGCCAGCAGATACTGTAACCTGGCCTGGTCTAGGCTGCTCCCAGTCTTGGTCGGGGACTGCATCCTGACAGAGGAGTTCCACAAGCTCCTCTATCAAGTCAACTCCCAGTGGCAGGTATCATGCACACCAATGGGTTCTTGGCCCAGCCTGACTTGGCTCACTTCCTGTCTTGGCAGGTACAGTGGTCTTGCCTGACTGCTCCATACCCATTCTTACTGTTGTGTGTTACAACCCAGCCATGCCTGATCCACCCCCAAACCCAGCTCTTGCATGGTTCAGTGGGTGCTGAGACCAGGCCCAGCCCATCCTAAACCCACTCTGGCTCTTGTGGGCACCAGCAGGTGCTGGAGCCTAGCCCAGTCTGGTATATCGCAGATCCAGACCACACCTATGCTGAGGTATACTATAGGCGTGTCTGGCTCAGTTAGCCACCCCTATTTCAGCTCTCATGCTCACCAGTGTGAACCACACCCAGCCAGGTGTCCCCTTAGCTCCCCAAGCAGGCATGCCCCTAGCCATAGATATTGTGCACGTCAGTGGTTCTCTAACCCAGTTATGCATAGCCCATTTACCCATCTTGGCCTTTGCCATTGGATGCTACAGCTTGGCCTGGTGTGACTCATCTGCAGTCCCAACCCTCACTGGTGGGTGCTTCAGCCCAGTCCTATCTAGTTGCTCCCATCCCTTTCATGCAAACTGGTAGATGTGATAGACTAGCCCAGCATGGCCTATACTCCATCCTGGCTCTTGCACGTGCCAGTGTGTTAAGGTTTGCCCCAGACTTGTCCCATCTGTGCCTCCCAGGACCAGAATCAGCCAACACCCTTGCCAACAAGTGGAACAGCCTTGCCCAGCCTGATCAACACCCAGGCCTGAATCATGTGCTCACCAGTGGGAGCTACAACCCACCAAGGGAGTTCCCCAAGTTCCCCCACTAGGCACATTCCCAGACCCAGATCTCACATGTGCCGGTGGTTGCTAGGTCCTTACCCAACATAGTCTGCCCCCTTTGTCTCAGCCTCTGTGTGCTAGTGGATGTTGCAACCCAGCCTGCCTCACACCCTATTCTTGGGTGCACCTATGGGTGCTGCAGCCTGGACCAGCCAGGCCTGTTCCCAATTCCAGTACCCGTGAGTGTCAGGTGTGGGGGGTTTCCACTGTCATGCCTAATTAAGCCTATCTTTTTAAAAAATGTGTTACCTGCCCTTTTCAGCTAGAAGGTAGATCTGAAAGGACCAGTGCCTCTTTCCCTAGGACCAGGAGGCCAGTGCATGGTGTATACATTGTCAGATGTGGCCCAGACCAATGTTCTGTCCTCTAGGCAGGGCACCCTGTAGAACCCACACAAAACCAGGATCCTCTGGAAGAAGGTGGAAGAGAAGTGGCTGCAACAGGCCATCACACAGCAGTCACAACAAATGGGGAAACGACCATGGAAGGGCCACAGGGGGCAACCAAGGAGGCTTGCCTAGGAAATGTACCTTTTGTGTGCACTTGAAGAGCTATTGACATGTTCTTCCAACAGGCATCCTGCCTTTTTTATTTTTATTTTTTCAGATGACAAACTCACAGAAGAGTTCCAAGTGTGATACAAAGAACTCTCATTTTCTGAGCCACCTAAGAATAGTTGCAGACAGGATGCCCCTTAACCTCCAGATACTTCAGTGTGTGTTTCCAACACACTGACATGTTTGCTGTGTTCCCACTAACTGGAGCACAGACCATACATCAATTCTGACCACGGCCCCTGTAAATGCTTTGACAGCCAAAGGATTGTACCCGGAATCCAAGATTGCAGCTGGTTGCCAACACCTTCCTCTTTCTCCTCCCAGTCCTTTGGTCTTCCCTTGACTTTGATAACTCCAGGCCAGGTATTCTCTGGAGGGCCCCTCAGTTTGGACACCTCTAACATTTGTTTCTGTACGATCATATTCAAGGCAGGCAGCCTTGGTGAAACTCCACCAAAGTGGTTGATGTATAGTCCTGCACACAGAACACAAAGTCAAGGGCAGTCTGTGCTCAAGGGCACATTTCAGGCAGTCTAGTGAGAGGCATCAGAGGGGGCTTCAGTTATCAAGAATGGGGACATTGGTGGGGACTGAAGGGTCACTGGAAGCATATACATGCAAAGGCTCAGGGCTAGGCGTAAGTCATTCCAGAGACAATGTTATGTACTCAGCACAGCTATGTCATTTCTTTCTTGGGTACACAGAAAAACTGCACCTCCCAGACTCTTATGGTTCTTTTGGGTTGTGTGATTGAGTTCCAGACAACAAAACATGACAAAACAAAACATTCCAAGTAATGAACACATTTTTTAGACTTCTCATAAATCCTTTTCTCCTTGCATGATAATCATGGAGACCACAACCTATTTTTTTTTTATTTAATTTATTTAAAAAGCAGTGTGATAGAGAAAGTAAGAGACACACAAAGAGATCTTTCATTTTCTGGTTCACTACTCTCATAGCCACAGCAGCCAGAGCTAATCCAGGCCAAAGTCAGGAGCCAGGAACTCCATCCAGGTCTCCCACATAGATGACAGGGGCCCAAGTACTTGGGCCATTTCTTCTGTTATTGTCTCAGAAACATTAGCAGGGAGGTGGATTGGAAGCAGAGCAGCTAGGACTTGAACCATTGCTGCAGTAAGGGATACTGGTGTTGCAAGTGGTAGTTTAGCCCAATGAGTCGCAGCGCAGGCTCAGACAATTTAAAGAGCATTAGTACTGGATAAAGAAAGCTTGAGTCCATGAATGACTGTGAGGGATGAGGCTTGATCACCACTGCCAGATACACTGAAATACGACCTGAGTGAGCAGTGATCCTTAATGGTCCCAAGCCATGGAGGCTGGTGCAGTCTGTGCTGGAGATGCCCCAAAGGCAGTCTGGCCAACACTGAAGAATCTGGGGACATGTGAGAAAAGATAAACTGGTTTATAATGTGACCTTGAATGTCAGGCTAATGAATGTAAAATTCATTTCTGGTAATGAAGAGGGAACCCCGTAAGGTTTGTGAATTGGAGTAAAAAAATGAAAAAGTTATGTTTAAAGAATAAATGGTTCCTAAGATCAGGTATCAGTTAGGGTGCACTGAAGGAAAACAAGGAAGCCATCTGGAGGGGCTCATGGTCACCAGGCCAGTGGTGGCATTAAATAGCATTAAGTTCAGATTGACCCTCCCACCAAACAACGGCTAGCTCAAGATGAGCATTTCTTTCCCTCAGGAATGAAAAGCAGGAACATCAGCCCAGGGCCAACATCCAAACCCCTTCCGTTGTCTTGCCCTGCCACCCTCTGTAGATGGCCCAGGATGGCTGCTTCTACTATCCAGTTAGCAGGAAAGAGGAAGAAAAAGAACAAGAGTACCCCCTCTCTGTAGAAATACTCCCAAAACTATGTATGTGCTGAGTCTACTTACAGAAGGCTACAAAGGCTGGAAAGTTTGGTCTTAATTAAGTTTGGCCTTAAGGTACCAGCTAACATTGGAAATACAGGAACTGGCGTGTGTGTGTAGGTGAGTTATAATTTTTCCATAGGGAGAATGGAGCCTGAGCCTCAGGGGTGGCCCTGAGATTTGGAAAAGCAAAGGTAGTGCCAAGAACAGTGAGCAATCCAAACAAATAGCTCTGGGTTCAGATCCTGGCTTCTCCATTTTAGTAATAATTTCATTTGATCAAGTTCCTTAGACTCCATTTTTTAATTAAAATGGAATGATACGGCTGCCCCAATGGGAGGATTAAATGAAATAGTAATATTAAAAATTCCTGGCACATTAATGATGCCCAATAAATGGTAATCCATTTAGACCCTGAGTTGCAAGGAAAGGTGAGTGGGTAAAGGGAAGAGACCTCTTGCATTCATTTATTCACACATCCACTCACCATCCCTTTGTTTACAGGCTGTGCACAGTTCTCAGTGTTGATCCTCTTGAAGAAGTTCTCCACCCATTGAGACAGATAAGCAATCAGAGCATGACAGAGTGGTCACGCTCTGGCTCATGGGCTCAACCAGACCGACAGTGTTCCTACTTCTCTCCAGGATAGTGGCAGGAGCTCTCCAAGGTCCTGACCACTCATGTGGCTCTGGACCTGCCAGCCATCAACAAGGAAAAAGTAGAGTCCTAGGCAGGGAATTCCTTGAAGGAGATGGGGCACTTTTCCTTCAGACACACAAGAAAGTAAGGAAGGAGCTAAGTGGTGGGAGGGATTGAAATGTGGGCAACAGTGTATGTTTGGACGGCCTTTATCTTGAGATGGTTTTTGGGTGAGAGTGTGGGCAAAGTGGTCCTTTCACAAAGACTGACAAGATGATGCTCTTGCAAGGGGTTTCCTTACTCGTGGAATTTCAGATCAACTAAAGGAATTGGACTTTTCCTTTAATACAAATTTCGCAACTAGGGGCTGGCAGGATAGTCTAGTGCCTAAATCCTCTCCTTACATGCTCCAGGATCCATATGAGCACCAGTTCATGTCTCAGATGCTCCACTTTCCTTCCAGCTCCCTGTTTGTGGACTGGAAAATCAATCAAGGATGACCCAAAGCCTGAGATCCTGCACCCGCATGGGAGACCTGGAAGAAGCTCCTAGCTTCGGATTGGCTCAGCTCCAGCCATGGCGGACACTTGGGGAGTAAACCAGCAGATGGAAGATCTTTTTGTCTGTAATCTCCTCTCTATAGATCTGCCTTTCCAATTAAAAAAAATTTTTTTTACAACAGTGTGGGTACATTAACCTTAGGGGAGAGAAATCTTTAACTCTAAGCAGTGACTGAATCTCGGGTCCTTCTTCTTTCTCTCTAGTCTTCCCATTGAAGTGGAGGTGGGATACTAAAGCCACAGATTTCTGGTTAGAATTTTGGGAAAGGAGTCTCTTGGGATCTGGAAAGTACAAAGTGAACAGAGAAGAGGAGCTAAAGGGAGTCATCCCACAAAATTGTGCATGGGTTTCAAGCCTCACCTTGGAACTCTGAGCCTAGATGCAACCTGGGGCAGCATCTTTCAGGATTCAGGAACTGAGTAGCTGTGCAGATCAGCAGACCCTGAAAACCGACCTTGAAACCACAGACCACAGAAGTCAAGTGAGAGCTTGAAGACTAAGACACGGCTGCCCAGAAGGCTTTCCCACAGAAATACGCTCACATGATACTAGCATAATACTTAACCTGGTCATGAGAAAATCCAAGATTGCTCAGTATGTGAAGAATTAGGAAAATCTTAGTGGGTGTAGGCCAAGGTGTCAATTAAGTGCCAACCCTAAGAGGACACAGATGCTGAATTGTCAAAGACGTTGCAGCAGGTATTACAGCCCATTTTACAGGTTAAGAAACATTCTTGAAAGGAACAAAAACGATAGACATTCTCAGAAGGAAGTAAAAGATATAAAGAAAAATGGGGGGAATCCCAGTACCTATAAAACTGTGTCACATACTACAATGTAATTAATTTAAAAAAAGTCACAGTGAGGTTCTACCTCACCCCAGATATAACGATTATCATCCAAAAATAAACAAAATGATACTAAAAAAACAAAACAAAACACAACAACAACAAAAAAAGATATAAAGAAAAAGACCTGGGCCCAGCACGAGAGCCTAGCAGCTAAAAACCTCACCTTGAACGCACCGGGATCCCATATGCGTGCCAGTTCTAATCCCAGAGGTCCCACTTCCCATCCAGCTCCCTGCCTGTGGCCTGGGAATTGAGTTGAGGACAGCCCAAAACTTTGGGACCCTGCACCAGTGTGGGGATACCTGGAAGAAGCTCCTGGCTCCTGACTTCGGATTGGCTTAACTCCAGCCATTGCGTTCACTTGGGAAGTGAATCATCAGACAGAAGATATTCCTCTTTGTCTTTCCTCCTCTCTGTATATTTGCCTTTTCAATAAAAATAAATAAATCTTAAAAAAAAAAAAGAAAAAGACCCAACACATTTTAGAACTGAAAAATACAATAACTGAAATAAATATTCCATAGGGGGGCCCAGTGCAGTGACCTAGCAGCAAAAGTCCTCCCCTTGAACTCTCCGGGATCCCATATGGGCACTGGTTCTAATCCCAGGAGCCCTGCTCTCCATCCAGCTCCCTGCTTGTGGCCTGGAAAAGCAGTCAAGGCTGAGTTCGGATCGGCACAGATCTGTTATTACGGTCACTTGGAGAGCGAATCATCTGATGCAAAAGCTTCCTCTCTGTCTCTCCTCCTTTCTCTATTATATATCTGACTTTGCAATAAAAATAAATAAATCTTTAGAAAAAAATTCCCTAGAGGGGGAACCACAGAAGAAGGATCAAACAGCCTGGTGAGAGATGTTCAAATTACACACAGGAAGAAAAAATGCCCAAAAAAATTTTAAAAAAAGATGAATAGATACTAAGGACTTAAAGGACAACACCAAATAGTGAAGTTTTGTGTTAAAAATTTTTTAAAAGATTTATTTATGTTGGACCTGGTACGATGGCTCAGTTGGCTAGTCTCCCCTTGCAAAGTGCTGGGATCCTATATGGACACCAATTTCTGTCCTGGCTGCTCCATTTCTCCTTCTAGCTCCCTGCTTGTGGCTTGGGAAGGCAGTGGAGGATGACCCAAGTTCTTGGGACCCTGCACCCACATGGGGAGCCTAAATGAAGTTCCTGGCTCCAGGCTTTGGAATGGCTCAGCCCTGGCCATTTCTGCAATTTAGGGAATAAACTGATCTTTCACCCATTAATTTATTCCCCAATGACTACAAAGGCCAGAGCTTGGCTGGTCCAAAGCCAGGAGACAAGAGCCTCCCCTGGATCTCCCACATGGATGCAATAATAGTTAAAAAAAAAAAAAAAGAGAGAGAGAGCGAGAGATAGAGGGCACAAATTCCAATATCAGGAATGAGAGAATATCACTACAGATCAAAAAGACACTACAATAATGAAGAAACACTGTAAATACTCCACATCCACACACTTGACAACACATCTTTGGACCAAATCTGACCCACTATCTGTCAATGTCAATACATTTCCATTACAATGATGCAGATATACGGGGCTGAATAGCATCTCATCACCCCATTCATAACCAGTTAGAACCTCAGGTCTTACTTGGAAATCAAGATTTTGCAGCTATAGCTAGTTTAGAGGAAGCCATCTCTGATTTAAGGTGAGGAAAAGAGAGAAAGAAACACACACAGAGGAAGGAGGGCAGTGTGAAGACAGAAGTGGAAGTTCTAGCGCCAGCCAGCAGAGCCTGCCTGGGCTGGGAGAGGGAGCTGTTGACTTGAGGCTCCCAGCCTCAGGGACAGTAAGAGGGTATACTTAAGCCATCCAACGTGCAGTCATTTGCTAGGGCAACTGCAGAAAGCCAATAGAAAACATATTCATTTCCATATTACCCATGGCTGCTTTTATGTTAGCGTGGCAAACTGAGAAATTGGCCTAGGATATTGTCAGTCTGTCCCATTACAGAAAGAGTTCAACAACCATTGCCTTGGATGTAGATCAGGTCATCAAAAGCAACCAGCTACAGAAGTGTGCTCAGGAAGAAAAAAATGAGAAGAATGTTGTATCTATTAAAGAAATTTATTTGTATCTTAACACCTTGAAAAAATGAAACCCAAATAGATGGCTTCTCAGGTGGATTCTACCAAACATTTACAGAATAAATAACGCAATCTCTTCTAGAGGAGAAGAGAAAAATAATTCCTCACCCCCTGAATCACCCTACCAGCCAATGCAGATCAAGACAGAAGAAAGCTACAGACCAGGATCTGTCTTGCGGGAACAAAAATTTTACAAATACTAGAAAGTTGAATGCTGCAATAATGACAACAAAAAGAATAATGTATGTGGCCAAGTGGAGTTGATTCCATGAATGTCACACTGGTTCAATATTCAAAATTAATCAGTGTAATCCACCCTGTTCACAGGGTGAAGGGAAAAAACCTACACTACCATACCAAATTGAGATAACAGATGTGTGTTGTTTTAAGCTTTATGACAACTTGCCACTCAATGAGTGATTAACACAGAAAACTAGATCATGGGGTGTCGCAATCGCTCAACTGGCTAATTCTCAACCTGCAAGTGCCAGCATCCCATATGGGCTTCAGTGTCCCAGCTGCTCCACTTCCCATCCAGCTCCCTGCTTGTGGCCTGAGAAAGCAGTAGAGGATGGCCCAAAGCCTTGGGACCCTGCACCC
This sequence comes from Ochotona curzoniae, assembly GCF_017591425.1. Classification (NCBI taxonomy): domain Eukaryota; kingdom Metazoa; phylum Chordata; class Mammalia; order Lagomorpha; family Ochotonidae; genus Ochotona; species Ochotona curzoniae. The sequence continues at coordinate 3,573,805 of NW_024466004.1, read as the reverse complement.
ACATGGGAGACCTAGAAGAAGCTCCTGGCTCCTGGCTTCAGATAGGCTCAGCTTTGGCTGTTATGACTATTTGTGGAGTGAACCAGCACATGGAAGATCTTTCTCTGTCTCTGTCTCTCCTCTCTGTAAATCTGCCTTTCCAATAAAAACAAGTAAAATCTTTAATAAAAAAGATCATGTCATTTTCTTCATCTCTTATTTCTCCCTCAGCCCTCCCCAGGGCTCATCACCAGCCTGAATGTATTCTTTTTTCCGTATTTGCTACTTGCACTACATTTGCCTCTGTCTCTGAATCCTACTGAATAATATTTTACAGTGGTCGTTTATATAAATGATCTCACATTACAAACAATTTCTCTGGTCCTTATTTTTCTCTGAAGATTTTATTGTGAGATTCATCGATGTCCCATTAGAGAGCTTGCTCATTCATCGTCACTGCTGTATAATATCTGCCGTGGAATCCTGGTACAGGGTACTTATTCGCTGGATTGATGCACATTTCATTTGTTTCCAATTTTGTTGCTTTTTTTTTTCTCTGAGAAGTTTCTTCTACATGTTGCTGTGTGTGAACGTGTGGGGGTTTTTCTAGAGAGCGGGAGAGCTTGCTCTAATCCACTAGATGTTAAAGTTTTCTTTCTTTGGAGTCTGTATGAAGTGGTCATTATGCAAGTTATGAGGCACATGTGTGGGAGAGAAGAGAGAAGAGGGGGAGAGAAAGAGGGAGGGAGGGAGGGAGCTTATGAGAGGTGAAGAGAGAGAGGTAATAATGAGTGATAATGACCTCAAGCCCCTTGATCTCATTAGAGAAAACACCCGATGTTGCATGTCTTGTTCCACCCACCCTGGGGATCTCTGTCTCTCCTTCAACTTCTAAGTTGCCCAGGTAGCTTCTTCCCCTCTTGCTATGCTCTTCCAACTCCTTCATCTTCTGCCAAGGGCTTGAGATGAGGCAGGAGGGCTGGCAGGGGAGAGGAGAAAGAGCCCCTTCCTCTTCTGTGAATGGGGGATGCAAGTGAGAAAGGCTTGGGGAAGGTCCCTGGGAGAACCAACAGGCAGTCTGATGGGGAGAATTGCCTGCCTTCTCTGCAGAGCTCAGCAGCCTTTCTTTCCGGACAGATGTTACCCAAAGAGCTTGTGAGCCACTCAGGCACCCTACAATGTCACAGCACTTGCACATGCGCATGCACACACACACACACAGGCCTATACTAGCAAGTACACGTGCCAAGTGCTCAGCAACACACACTAGGGGACTTCAAGAAGTGTGCAGGCAATGAAATGAAAGGATAAATTTAGGGACAGGCATTTAGCACAGGGGCTTAAGTCGCCACTGGGAACACCCTCATCCCATATGGGAGTGCCTGGTTCAAGCCCTGATTCTGCTTCCCATTTCAGCTTCCTGCTTATGTGCACCCTGTGGGGGCAGCAGCTGATGGTTTAGGTACTTGGGTTTTTGCCACCCAAATAGAAGACCTGAATAGAGTTCCTATCTCCTGACTTCAAAACGTCTTTTTTCCTCTCTCTTTCTCCCTAAATAAATAAAAGCAAAGATTTTTTTTTTGAATGTGGTTTATTTTTAATACGTTTTAGAAGGCAAAGTTGTAGAGAGAAAAAGAAAGAGGGAGGCAGGGAGAAAGACCCGTACTTTGGTTCACTCCTCAAATGTCCACAGTGGTAAGGTTCTTGGCCAGGCTGAAGCCAGGAGCTGTATTTTGGTCTCCTATATAGGTGCAGGGACCCAAAATTTGGCCATCTTCTACTGTTTTCCTAGGTACATTGCCAGGGAATTGGATCAGAGGTGAAGTAGCCAGGACTTGAATCAGCACCCAAATGAGATGCTGGCACTGCAGGCTACGGCTTAACCCTCTACACCACAGCATCCACTCCTAATCATCTCGTTTGATTCCATTTTCATTGAGACTTTTGAAGTGCCTTGGTATTTAAATAAGTACACACACACACACACATACACGCACAGCAAAATGCTCATACAATCATGTAGACCTCCATGTGTGTCCATGAACACACACATACCACACACCCTCTCGTGTGGCCAAATGAGCGTGGGGAATATTTTATCCCTAATTCTCCCTTGAAGATCCTCAGAGCACATTAGATTATCAAGCCCATTTCCTCCTATTTAGGACTTTCCATTTGTTTCACATCATTTACTTCCTAATTGGGTCCTTGGTACTGTTGCTTTTCAACATTAGCAATAGTTTGTGTGTGTGTGTGTGTGTTTAAAAGTTATTTGTGGACCTGGTATGATAGCTTAGTGGCTAAAGTCCCCACCTTGTATACACCAGGATCCCATGTGGGCGCTGGTTCATGTCCGAATTGCTCTACTTCCCATCCAGCTCCCTGCTTGTGACCTGGGAAAGCAGTCAAGGACAGCCCAAAGCCTTGGGACCCTGAATCTGTGTGGAAGACCCAGAAGCTTCTGGCTCCTGACATCAGATCAACACAGCACAGCTCCAGCCATTGCAGCCACTTGGGGTGTGAACCAGCGGATGGATCTTTCTGTTTCTTCTCATCTCTGTAAATGTGCATTTTCAATAAAAATAAAGAAATCTTTTAAAAAGTTATTTATACATTGGTTATTTGAAAGGCAGGAAGCTGGAAGCTGGAACACCATCCAGGTCTCCCCCATAGGCAGCAGGCGCTGGAATGGAATACTTGAGCCATCATTACTGCCTTCTAGGGTCTGTATCAGGAAGCTAGAGTCAGGAGCAGGAACTGGACAGAAAGCTCAGGTACTCCCAGGTGAAATCAAGGCGACTTAATGGGCATCTTACCTGACAGGCTAAGTGCTCCCCATGTATTGCTTTTATGAAATAGGAAAAGGCAATGCCTAATAGTACAAACAAACAAAAGCAAAGTGAAAACAACAAATGGAGAACTAATGCTAGCATTTGGAGAGATGCTTCCAGAATCTTCCCTCATCAAAAGGCACATGCATTCCCTTTTTTCTAAGCATTCTGTAACCTGATTTTTTCATGGATAACAGACATCTAAGCCTCTCTTCCTGATGACTCAGGATGGTGGCAGATTGTATGTTCCAAGGAGGAAGTCCTGCAGCAGGGTCTCCCATGTCAGGAACCTAGCCATGCCACATCAGTCAGCAAAGTCTACAGCTCCTCCTGCTGAACCAGGGCCGGGCTTTGTAACTGCCTTGATTACTAAATTATGACGTGATCTCAGATTAGGTGACAAAATCCTCCTCTGTCCTTTTGAAGTCCTTGCTCCTGGGATTCAGCTGCTGCGTGCAGTACAGAAGGCGCTGAGGTCACCAAGACGTTCACTTTTTCATAGCTGGCTGTCATTCAAGAGAATTAGCCCAGCCCTCCAGGCCAGCAAGAATGTTTTCAGGAGGGCGGTCATGACCTCGCTCCCTATTAGGCCCCGCCTCTTAAAAGATCAACCAGCTTTCCATCCCACTATATCAAGCCCAAGCTCGCAGCATACAAACCTCCCAGGGCACAAGTCCCATCAAGCCATAGCACCACCCACGTGAGCCAGTCTCCTGCAAGTGACTCCCGTAGCCTGAATCGAGTTGTTCCAGCAGGTGCACGGAGAGCATGGTGCTGTCTGCTGAGCTCTGCCCAAATTGTAGACAGTTGTTTCGCAATTTGTGTCACCCCATAAGTGTTGGGGTGATCTGTTAGTCAGCCTTGGATGATTGCAACGTGGATGTATGCACTGTGTGCATGTCTAAGCTATTTGCAGCCCTCTTGCATCTCTGTTTCGTTTCTTCAGTCTTCCTTTCTCCTGCATGTGTGCAGCCCACATCTAAGGAGCCCAGCATGGGGTTGGTGTCCACAGTGAGAACTCAGTATGTGCAGGGCTGAATGAGGGAGAATGAAGAGTCTCATGGGCACCGCACCCCCCCCACCGCACCGATGGATCCTGCCTTCCTCTGCCTTGTTCCTGCTGGGGCACTTACATCCTGTGTATGCCACTGGCTCTCCTGGGTCCCCGGGAAGAGCAGGCAAATAACACAGAGGTGATGGAGAACATGAGTGAAGATGTCTTGGTCCTGTATCCTTTTCCCAGGGGAGTAAGGAAACCCTGCAGCCTACAGGCTTCTCCCAGAGCCTGCCCCCACCGCCCTGCAGTGAGCTGGGGGAGAGGTTTCTGGGAGGCCACAGCTGCTGGTTATATAGGCCTGCTAGAGTGGGCACAAGGATCTCTACTGCAGTGAACAGCACCCCTCTACACACACACACACATACACACACACACACACACACACACCCTCCCTCCTCTCAGCTGCCTACTGCCATGCAAGCCTGGGGGTACTCTGAGCTGGCCTATAGGATAGTTGATGTCCACTGCCAGAGGTTCCCCGTGGCCAGACACAAGGACTCTTCTCTAACTTTTGTGAAAGGCAGAGTAACACAGAGAGAGGAAGAGAAATCTTCCATACTCTGGATCACTCTCCAAATGGCCACCAATGACCAGGGCTGGGCCAGGTTGAAGCCAGGAGCAAGCAGCTTCTTCGGGGGCTCCTATGTTAGTGCAGGGGCCCAAACACTTGGGCCATCCATCCTCTGCTGCTTTCCCAGGTGCATTAGCAGGGAGCTGGATCAGAAACAGAGCAGCTGGAACTCAAACAGGCACCCATGTGGGATGCCACTATGCCCAATTCTAGCTCCCCAGAAGCCTCTTTTTAAAAATATTTATGTGTTGGGCCCAGTGTGGTGGCCTAACTGCTAAATCCTTGCCTTGTACATGCTGAGATATCATATGGGTGCCAGTTCATGTACCAGCTGTTCCACTTCCCATCCAGCCTCTGCCTGTGACCTGGGAAAGCAGTAGAAGACTGCCCAGAGCCTTGGGATCCTGCTTCACATGAGGGATCCTGAAGAAGCTCCTGGATCTTGGCTCCTGGCTTCAGATTGGCTCAGCTCCAGTCACTGTAGCCACTTGAGAAGTGAACCAGTAGAAAGATAGAAAATCTTTCTCACTGTATTTGCTTTTCTCTGTAAATCTGCCTTTCCAATGAAAGTAGATAAATCTTTCTAAAACAAGATGTTTTAAAATAAAAATCTTTTTTAAATCTTCAAAAACATTTTTTAAATCTTTTTTTAAATATTGAAGTATTTATATGAAAAGCAGTTACAGAGAAAGAGGCAGAAACTAGACAGAGTTTTCCATTTGCTGGTTCACTCCCCTAAAGAGCCGCGACTGCCAGGACTGGGTCAGAAGGACGGCAGGAGTTAGGGACTCCATCCAAGCACCTGGGTGCAGAGGCCCAAGGACTTGAACCATCTTCTGCTGCACTCAGGCACATTAGCAGGGAGCTGGACTGCAAATAGGGAAGCCAGACTCAAACTGGTGCCCACATAGGATTGCTGGTGGCAGCAGAATTATAGGTGGTAGCCTAACGTGCTGGGCCACAGCATGGACCCCTGCCCAGGCACTCAGGAAAAACGGAGCCCCCACCCCCTGCCCCTGTCCCTTGAACACCCCGGTCCCCACAGCAGCCTCTCACTGAGAAGCCCCCTCCCCATTTCCTCCATCAGCAGCAGCACAATGGCCAGAATTCTGGACCACCACCCGGGTTTGAGTCCTGGCTCTGCTTCTGATTCACCGTGTGAGCCCTGGCAGGTCCCGAAGCTCTTGGAATCTCTCAGGTACTTTGTCACAGGAGGAAGGGAACTCACCTCCCAGGATCATTGTGGGGTTAAATGAGGAAAGGAGCTGAAGCCCTGTAAGTTATCCCGGGAGCACCATGGAGATCTGGAGTGGTAGCATCGCGGGCGGAGGAGGTGTGGGAGAAGAAGGGTTGGGCCTTGGGCCAATATCTCAGCTGCCAGTCCTGGGGGACTTGGGTTCTAAGGCAGAAACATGCTTCTTATTTATTATTTTTTTAAGATTTCTTTAAAAAATTTTTTTAAATTGGAAAGTCAGATATTCAGAGAGGAGGAAAAAAGAGAAGAAGATTTTCCATCTGCTGGTTCACTCACCAAATGGCCTCATTGGCCAAAGCCAGGAGCCTCTTGCAGGTCTCCCACGCAGGTGCAGGGTCCCAAGGCTTTGGGCCATCCTCAGCTGCTTTCCCAGGCCACAAGCAGAGAGCTGGATGGCAGGGCCGTCGGGATTAGAACCAGCACCCAAATGGGATCCCAGCGCATGCAAGGCGAGGACTTTAGCCACTAGACTACTGTGCCAGGCCCAGAAATATGCTTCTTAACCCAGGGGTTCCTTTTCATAACCAAGGCCCAACTGGGCCCCAGACCCACAAAATGCAGGCAGATTGTGGGGCCTATGGCGGCTGCATCTTCTGGCCCACCCAGCCTTCTCCCCTGGGCTGCTGCAAGAGACAGCCCTGCGATACTGAGTATTATCCAAGCACTGTTCCCCCTTCTAAAACAACCACAACTATTAATGTAACAGCGTGATTTGGTTAATTATCCTCCGTAGTAAATACCATGGGAATGCAGTTTATCCAGCTGCTTGGTACCCAGATACTTTTCCTCAAATCCCATGGGGAGCTTGGCACTGCCTCGCAGAGCTGTCTGGGGCTCCTGAGGCAGCCTAGGAGGTGGCCCCAAATCGTATACCCCTCAGAGCACAGGGCCTCCTGACAGGATCCTGCCCACTGGTCCCGCTGGGCCATTGTCTGCTGCCTTAAGTTAAGTTCCCTTGAGAATCTGATCAAATCGGCTCTCCCACGAAAGCCTCTGTGGTCGCCGCAGCCCAGGGTGTCTAGCAGTAGACTCGCAGCCCTGGCATACTCACAGGAACTACATAGGGGGTGTGACTCACTCCAGACCCTGGTGGGACAGCTGGTGGAGGAGTACTCTCCCAGAGCTCTCAGGCCTGGAGGCGCCACATGCCAGAGCATGATGGGCAAGGCACGCCAAAAGAGCCTCTCCTCAAAACACCAAGTCCTTAACAGGCCACATCTAAGGACAGGGACCGTGAGGGGATGGGGGAGATCTGCAATTTTCCAGGCTGACCTGAGTGGCTGAATCAGCCCTACCACACTGCTCCCCTAGGGGTCCCCAGGATCCCTGCTCTAGCGCAGGGACTCAAGTGGGTGGTGTCCCCAGACTTCCAGGATAAGTTTTCACTGATTCTTTTGAGGGAGAAAGTGTTCCAGCTTAGTGCTCCAGGACTCCCCAAATCTAGTCAATTCACATTCACCAAACCCTCAAGAAGATGAGTCACTACAGGCCTGGTGCGAGGACTCAAGTAGCTAATCCTCCACTTGCAAGCGCTGAGTTCCCATAAGGCACCAGTTCAAGTCCCGGCTGCTCCACTTCCCATTCAACTCTCTGTTTTCAGCTTGGGAAAGTAGCAGAGAATGTCCCCAAGCCTTGAGACCCTGCACCCACATGGGAGACCTGGAAGAAGCTCTTGATCCCTGGCTTTGGATTGGCTCAGCCTGGTCGTTGCAGCCATTTGGGGAGTGAACCAGTAAATGGAAGATCTTTTTCTAAATCTCTCTCCTTTTCCCATAAATCTATTTTTCTAATAAAAATAAATAATTGCTTTAAAAAAGTTATCAGGAGGGAGAGCCAGCAGAAGAAAACATTGACAACAGACGTAAAGGCCCAAGGAGTTTCTGTTTTCAGACAGTGCTTGCAACCTTCTGGTGAATTAAAGCATGTAAACAGGTGCTGGTTTCTTTAAGTGATGGAATGGCAAAGATGATCACATGACAAAAGACTTGCTGCACTGACCGGAGTTTGGAAAGAGCGGAGTAGACCTGCTGACACGAATGAACTCAACAGATGAGGCACTTCTAGAGAACTAGTGAAGGGGACTTCAAGGGCCGAAGACCAAGCTTCCACTGAGGCCTGGCAGGTTAAGGGTATGAAGCGCCAAAGAGGGATTAAGAGAAGAGGGTCTAGGAAGAGTCTTCAAAAGGTTCATGGAAATGGGATTTAAAAATCAGTTTATTTTGGTGCAAAAAAAATCTTTTAAATCCATGCATATGAGGAATTGTCAAAAAAAATATGGAAATGCATACTATGCAAAAACTGTTCATGAGTTTCAGCATTTTTTTGTCCCAAAATAAACATCTTTTTAAACATTTATGTAAGCAACAGAGAGAGACAAAGAAAAAAGAGAATCCCACCCTCCCTTTCCTGGTCTCCTTCCTTAAATACGTGAAACAGCCAGCACTGGACCAGGCTGAAGCTGGGAGCTGGCAACTCAGGCCCTGTCTCCCAGCAAGGGTGGCAGGAGCTCAGTGGTTTGAGCTGCCACCTGCTGCCCTTTGCAGTGCACAACAGCAAGTGTCTGGAGTCAGAAGCAGAGCTAGGGCTCCAGCCTGGGAACTCCATTATCTACTGCAGACAGGTTCATCGTGAGCCCCTGTGCTTGCCCCTAAGCTTGTCTTCTAATGCTGCTTTCTCCTAAAAGTTCATGGCTGGAAAGTCTAACTATGGCTTTGTACAGGCAGGAAGCATCCAGGGAAGCAGGCTAGAAGGAGGTGTTTGCCAGGGAAGTCACCTGTATTCCATACCAGACCACCTAGGTGCTGTTCCCAGCCCTGGCTCCTGACTCCAGCTTCCTATAAATGCAGACCTTGGGAGGCAGGGGGCCTCAGGCACTTGAGTCCTTGCCATCCATGTGCAGACCTGGACTGAGTTCCCAGCTCCCAGCTTTGGCCCAATTGCAGGCCCATGGAAAGACTCTGATTTGTAAAAAAATCAGCTTGAGTCCCTGCTTCTTCCGTCTCTCGTGGAGCCCTGGCAAATCTGAAAAGTGGACATTCCTTGGGGAGGGGCATCAGGGGCCAGCTCACAGAGTTCTCTCACAACTCTATGCCAGGCTCTCTCCTTTCTTAATTTTCTTTCCCCTCCTTCCTCTCTGGCCCTCCTTCCCTCTCTCCCTGACACCATCAGCATTCTGAAGCTCTTGATTTGGGTCCTTGATTGTCTGCATCTGCCCTTGTTAAACCTGCGGTGAGACCTCGCTTCCAATTTCCATAAGTGATATTGTGCTATTGACGTGCGTTCTGTTCTTCCCCACTCACCACCACTTTGTGGATATCAATCCTGCTGTCTCTGGCCGTCTAGCATGCTGCTTCCCATCGCTGTTTAGGCGTTGCCGTGCACCCAGTGTCTCCCTCCACCAGTGATGTGACCGAGGCTCTGAGAGTCTACATGTCCTTACCCAAGGTCACACACAATGACCAGCTGGCGTTGGTCACAACCTTCTTAGCAGGCCTCTGTCCCTTCACAGATTCAGAGAGCCACTGATTTCCTCCAAATCCCTTCCATCCTCACCCTCAAGCCCAAGTTTCTTAAAGGCCCTAACCTGAAACCTGAGGGTTAGACCGTTGTTTCCGACACCACATCCATATCCCATATGTGTGTTAGTTCAAGGCCCAGCTGCTCTACTTCCCAACCAGTGCCCCTACTGATGCTCATGGAAAGACAGGTGGCCCAAGTGCTCAGGCCCCTGCTACCAACATGGGAGACCAGGATGCAGTTCCGGTCTCCTGATCCGGCCCAGTCTAGTTCTGCCTGTTGAAACACATGACTGAAGATTTCTTTCTCTTCCCCACTCTTTGATTCTCTCCTCTCAAATAAATAAATCTTTTTTTAAAATATAAAGGCCTTATTCGCTCTTCTTCTAAACCTCTTAAGTGGATTGTTTTTATAACATTTAGCATTTAATTAGGCAATATTCTTTAATTTATTAAAATACCACATCTGCATGCCTATTTTAGTAGAGAATACAGTTGTGTGTTTCAACACTTACTTAATGGATTTGGAGAGATATAAGTTCCAAGTGTACCTCAAAAGAACTTGGAAAATGGAATTTAAAGCTTATTTTGCATCTGGCCCCAGCAAAAAAAAAAAAAAAAAAAAAAGCAACAACTTGAAATCCATGTGTGAGTTTTACATATCTTGAATTTTCTGTGAACCTTTTGAATAGCTCTTGGAGAAATGGGTTTCCATCTCTTTCACATAAAACCTTGATTGTGATCCCATTTTGCAGAAATTTGTGGCCATTTCTCACATACAGAGCAAAGTCTCACTCTCCTCCAGCCTCAACCACTCCCCAACTTGAAAGCAGCTATGGGTATTAGTACTTTTTGAAATCTCCCAGAGACATTTTACACCATGATTGTTGGCAAGTGTGATCATGTGACAATACCACTGTTTTTTCATGTGAATGCTAGCATATTCTTTTTTTAACGTTTTATTCTACTTATTGTTATTGGAAAGGCAGATTTGTGGAGAGAAGGAGAGACAGGGAGAGAAAAGACAGAGAAAGAAAGATCCACCTACTTGTTCACTCCCCAAATGGCTGCAATAGCCAGAGCTGAGTCAATACAGGAGCCAGGATCTGTTCCTGGGTCCCCCATGTGGATGCGGGATCCCAAGACTTGGGGCCTTTCTCCACTGCTTTCCCAGGCCACAAACAGGAAGCTGGAAGGGAAATAGAGTAACCAGAACGTGAGCCAGTGCCCACTGGAATGATGGCACCTAGAAGTAGAGGAGTTGAGGGCCATTGCATTGGCCCCTTGTGTATCTTTCTACCATTCTGCATCTTTTGTCACTTTAGACTGTATCAGGCTTTTCTGACTGTATCTGACTGTGTCTGGCTCTATCCCATTGTATCAGATTATATTGGGCTATATCTGATTATATCTGACTGCATCCACTGAATCAGACCGTATGTTTGTATCTGACTGTGCCTAACACTGTCCAGCTGTATCTGGTTGTTTCTGGCTGTAGCCAGCCACACCGATCCCCTTCTGTCCCCCAACAGCTTCTGCTGTCTTTATTGCTGCAGAGACTCCCACTGGATGGATGTGCCACAACGGTCTCTACTAGCTTCCCTGCAACTGGACATCAGATTTCCCTCACAACATGATGCAGTGACACCCTGGTGCTTGTGTCGGGTCCCCTGTAGGCTGGTGGAGTGCTGTTCATGAAAGCGCAGACCTTGTCTCTCATATCAGGGTCTTTGTTCATCCCACTGCAAGGGCCAGGGCGTTGGCTGTTCAAAGAGGCATCCAGAAACTTCCTGGTGCTAACTCTCCATCAGTACCTCTCTCTCCTCCCCAGGACACAGACATCCCCTGAAGGGTCTGGCAGGGTCCCCTGGCCTGTTTGGTTGTAAAAATTATACAATCCACCCAACATTACCAGTGCATTGGTTTTACAGACATAGCTCCACCCGGCTCTCCTGATACCATCTTGAACCCAGATTCCTGGACTTGGTAGCAAATGGAGGAGGGGATGATGTGGGTGAACAGGAAGCCTTCTCCCCCAGGGCTACCTGGGACCACCCTGAGGGGCCCAAGTTCCAGGCACAAATGTGCCCTTCAACCTCATTCTCCCTAGTGCTACCTCTGGTCTTTCTCCACCATAGCCGATATCAGCATGGTGACCTCAGGCTGAAACCCAAGGCTTTCCCAACTTTGGGGGCTGTAGACATGGAAGAGCAACGTTACTAGGTCCTCTGAGTCATGGCTTGGTTCATCCATCTCTAGTGCCCCCAACAATGCCCAGTGCTGCCCATCCTCCGTCTTCTCTCCTGACCCCTTCCCCCTCCACCACCTCATTCTCAGGGCCACTGGATGCTGTTGGTGCAGAAAGAAATAAATTCAGACTAATGGAGAGCCAGGTGCAACCTCAAGACAAGCTACTTAGATGTCCATCTGATTGTTAGCCCCAAAATAACTGTGCACTAAAATAACCTTTCTAGCCATTTGCCACAGCCCAGTTTGGCTCCGGACAGTAGGGCTCGGCAGGTCTCTGCTGATCTCACCCTTACCCAGGATGGCCTTCCCGCTCCCTGCTGCCCATCTTTTACAAATGCATCCTTTCTGTCCTCCAGCCCTAATCCAGGCACCCACTGCTCTACTTACACAAACCGTCCCTCCTGTGGCCCTCAATAGCCACTGCTGTGGGACTGTGCCCCCAGGTTTCCTGTGTTGTCATCCTAAGAACATGATTTTATTTGGCTCTTGTAGATGCCATTAGTTACTATGGGGCCACACCACCTGCGTGACGGCGCTGTGAGCTAAGCTGCTGCCTGCAATGCCAGTGTCCCACATCGGAGCACCATCATCATCACCATCACCACTATCACCATCACCATCATCACTCCTCCATTAGCATCATCATCGCCATAGTCACCATCACCACCATCCTCACCATCATCATCTTTTTCATCACTGTCGCCACTGTCATCATAAGAGACCACACAGAGTTGCTCTGGGCTCTGACCTCAGTGCCTGAATGGCTCCCACAGTGCCACGAGGGTAGCAGGCATCTTTGGAACCCTCAGGGGTTTGCCCAAGCTCCCAGCCACCCAGAGGCAGGACCAGAATTTTTTTTAAGATTTGTTTATTTATATTACAAAGTCAGATATACAGAGAGGAGGAAAGACAGAGAGGAAGATCTTCTGTCCAATAATTCACTCCCCAAGTGGCCGCAATGGCTGGTGCTATACCATTCTGGAGCCAGGAGCCGGGAACTTCCTCCAGGTTTCCCACACGGGTGCAGGGTCCCAAGGCTTTGGGCCGTCCTTGACTGCTTTCCCAGGCCACTGGCAGGGAGCTAGAAGGAAAGTGTTGCTGCCAGGATTAGAACCAGTGTCCATATGGGATCCCGTTGTGTTCAAGGTGGGGAGGACTTTAGCTGCTAGGCCACCGTGCTGGGCCCCAGGACCAGAATTTGAAAGAGCACTCTTACGCCCGATAGATACCCCTCTTCAGCGCCGTGCAGGAGTGCACATGTATCTTCATGCCTAGGTATGTCAGCCTGACAGGGCAGGGCCCGGTCATCCTGGGCCATCCTGGTCTCCAGGGCCCGGCAGGAAACTAAGCACAGAGCACAGGCTCCCTGCATGCTGCTGAGAACAGCCAAGCCACGTGTGTTGGTGACGCAGCAGCCTCCTTGGCTCTCAGAACAGCATTTCCTACCCAGCCCCAAGCAGCGACAGAATCCCCATCTCGCTCACTAAACACCGCCCTCAATTTCCACTCTGTTGGCAGACTCCATTTCCCTTAACTGGCCCCTACTGTGTAGCAATCGGATGGTTTCTCAGCCTCTCCTAAAGGAGGAGGAGCCAGGAAGCCCACTGCATACAGAGGGACCTGACGGCAGCAGTAAGCCTGCTGTGGAGGGGCCTGGGCCATCCTGGGGCTCAGTAGCAGGCATCCTATCCCAGGCCTATGCTGAGTCCTCCCCTCCAGGCCTATGCTGAGTCCCAACCCCTTCCAGGAAGCAAGGATCCAGCTGCCACAGTGCACCCCCCGCTATGCTTCATCCTGCTCTGTGTACCTTCCCTGCCCTGCCACTCACTTCTCCTTCTGCGTGCTGCCTGGCTCTCTCCTCCGTGAAGTCAGCTTCCTGAGCAGGGTGGCCTGGTCTCCTCTGTGCATGGCTGCATCTGCACCTGACTCAGGGCTGGGCACTAGAGCAGTGACTGGCAGGTGGGAGTGAGCTCCGTGGGTGAGTGTGGGGTGGTGAGTGGGTACCTAAACAAAGAGAAACGGCTCAAGTGGACATGTGAGGAAGAGCATCCCAGGCCACGAGAACAGTGAGTGCCAATATCCTGGAGCAGGCCAAAAGCAGCAGGGAGGTCTGTGTGGCTAGAGCAGGTAAGGCCGCAGGGGCCGCAGGGGCTGCAGGGGCTGGACTCTGCCCATGAGCATTGCCTTGCACGCTGGATGAGATGAAAGGATCTGGATGGATATGAGGCATGCGCCAACTTGTCAAGGATCCCTATGGCTGCTGTGAAAATAAGCCTACTGAGGGACAGGACTGAAAGCAGGTACCTGATCCAGGCAAGGGATGACAACGGCCTGGACTGGGGTGGCAGCGATGGAGTTTGGGACACACACATATACTCACTAGATTGTCCTAGTTCTATTCTGAAGTTGAAATGACCAGCCCCAGAGGGCATTTTGAAATTCATCCTTGTTCTTGTTCCATAGACATAATGGCCCCAAGAAGGGAAGCCACCCAGCCAGTTCCCCCCGACGCCTCCCCCAACACACAGTGGGTGATGTGGCTCTGGCATCCAGTCAGAGTCCCAGCATCCTCCTGGACCCCTGGAGTTCATCATGTCTCTTCTCTCCCTCCCCTCATGCCTCTGCCTCTCTGTCTCTGCAGATGCTCCGTCGTCTGCGTATCCTCCTGTCGGGCCCAATTTGGAACATTAATTAGTGATGAATTAACAACCTGAATCCCAGCAGTGGCTGTCGCCTGGTGCCCATGGGCTCTCGGAAGGGACCTTGCAAATCTGATCCTAATGCCTCTCGCCTCCTCTTCCCAGGGCAATTACTGCTCACATCATTTGTCTGTAGAGCCTGTGGCCACCTCCACCACCTTCCCCCACACCCTCCCAGCCTAGCGGAGGACAACAAGTTCATCTTTGTCAATTAATTATTGAGCGGTTTATTTCGCACTGGGAGGTGATAAGAGAAGAGAAAGCTGCGTGTTGTGAAATGATCACCGTAATTATACAGACGTCGTGGCAGCTCCCAGCACCACGGTGCCGCAGGTGACCATGGGGGTGGGAAGAGAGAAGGCGGAGGTCCCAGGGCAGTGGGAGGCCAGGGTGTATGACTCAGGACAGCTGTCATCAGATCTTTCTGGGTGGTGACCGGCAGATGTGCAAGCTAAGCTTGCAGAGTCCGGCTCCACGTAGGCATGGCATTCAAAGAATTAAGCAGGGTTGCAGGTGAACACAGGTGCAGGCCCCTGCTGCTTCACCTGGGGTGACCGGACTACAGGAAAGGAGAAGCAAAAGCTTTGCGATTCTTCCTCACCCAGATTTGGAGCTCCACCACCTATACAAACCACAATGACATGATCAAGAGTTTCTCTCCAGCAAAAAGCCCTCCCAAGGTCCATCTATGCACCACCCACGGAGCCTGGCACCACCTACCTCCTCTCCGACTGCTCCCCTTTCTGCTCACCCCATCGCTCTCCCCAGGACCTTTGCACATGCTGTTCCTGCTACTCAAATTGCATGTTGCTCAGAAATCTGCATGGCTTACTGCCTCACCTCCTGCTGGCTGCAGCCAACCTCCACCTTTCAATGAGGCCCTCCTTTCCCGAGCACTTGGTTTAAAACACAGCCATTCTCTAGCTCTCTTCCCACATGTCTCTGCAGAAGGCTTCATCATCCCTGGCATGGCATAGCTTACGTGTTCTGTCTCTCTGAGGCGTAAACACCACCAGGATCGGTCTCTTCCTCCATCTCCTTCACCACTTCCCACCCCTCACAACCTGCCCATGTCTCTAGAACTATGCCCGGCATCTATTTAATACAGTTCTTCCTTGTTGAATGAATGATTATCTGTGTAGGAGGGACTGAAGGCAAAAAAAAGCAGAAATGAATTCTTTTTCCCAGAGCAGGCCGGCAAGAGCCACTGCAGTGTCTGAAATTCTGGAAGATTCTTGGCTAAAAGGAAGGGCCCTGGCCAAGGTGGAAGCCGCGGGAAAAGTCCCTGCAAATAGCCAGTGCTCCAGTGGTGCTCCTGTCTACACATGCCTCCAGGCTGGCTGGCTGTCGCTGCCCTCTGCCCATCACGGGCAGATTGCTCCCCAACCCCTCCCAGCTCTCCCCAGGGAGAGGACAGCAGCCTGAGAAGTTGCCGACACTTTGATTAACTCCACAGCAAGAGTCCCCACGCCTGCATCTCCTTCACTCTCCAAGGCTGTGATGGGGGACAGCGAACAGATATCTGGGGGATGGGAGGAGACGAAGCTGAGGGTGAGGTGGGGGTGCTGGAGGGGAGACTGGGGATAGGAGAATGGCTTCTGACCCTTCCTGGCAGAGGTGGGAGCTAAGTGGGGAGATAAGGGTGGGGGATGTTGAGGATGTGTGTGGAGGACTGTCTGTGCTAAGGACACTATAGTAGGAGATGCAGGTGGGAGCATGGGCGGAGGATAGCCCTGGGGGCTCCAGCTCTGCCAATCCAGGAACCCCCACTCCTCTCTCTGTCCTCTTCATGAAGCGATACTGCCCTCCCCTCCCATCCCCCCACCCCAGGAACGAAGATGGTGATTTTTTTAGAGCCAATTTTCCCCAAAATCTCTGGAGACGCTGGAGCTGCTGTTTCCATGGAAACCTTCCCACCAACCTTGCAGAAGGAGGAGCTGGACAGCCGCCCCCACACCCACCACCCCCGCACCACCCTGGCTCCAGCCTGCAGGGGGCCCCAAGTTGAAAATAATCCCCCTCCCCCAGGTTTTCGCAGCAGGGGCTCTGACTGGTGGAGGGGAAGGGTGGTCTGTGGCATTGGGGCCTGGATGTGGGACCACCTAGAACCCAACAAGAGAGAAGTAGGCCAGCAGAGGGCCTGCTGAGGGGCCGGGGCAGGGGGTAGGTGCTGGGCAAGCTGTGTCAGGAAGTCCCAATAAAGCCCCTTGGGTCCTGTTCATCTCTATTGAGTCTCCCTCCTAGCACCCCAGCACCCTTGAATTCATCAGGGGTGAGAGCTGCCAGTTACTAAAAAAACAAAAAACAAAAAACTCCTCTGTCCAGCTCAGATAAGAAAGAAATTTATGGCACTGACACCTCCAGGAGCTTGATGGAATTGACAGGCAGGATGAAGGTGCAGGTGGCAGCCTGACCAGAAGGAGAAGGCGGGTGGCTAGGGAGACAGGACAGCCACTTCTTGGGCCCAGGCCACCTACAGCCACCAGCAGTAGAACATGGGGACATGTTGGTAACAGCTGCCCCTTCTCTATCACTTCCAAAGGTGTAGATGCCACATTGGATGATGGCACTGTGGGGCTTCCTGACAGTGGCAGTGCTGACAGGTATCTGTGCATGTGCTAACATTCATCAAACTGTCTCTTACAAGTCACCACTTCTACCATTTGCTCATCTAGAAAATAAAAGTGTTGGGCCTGGCATGGTGGCCTAGAGGCTGAAAGTCCTCACCTTGAACACGCCGGGATCCCAAATGGGTACTGGTCCTAATCCCGGCGCCCCCACTTCCCATCCGGCTCCCTGCTTGTGGCCTGAGAAAGCAGTCAAGGACAACCCAAAGCCTTGGGACCCTGCACCCATGTGGGAGACCCAGAAGAAGCTCCTGGCTTCGGACTGGCTCAGCTCCAGCTGTGCAGTCGCTTGGGGAGTAAATCAATGGATCGATCTTCCTCTCTGTCTCTCGTCCTCTCTGTATATCTGACTTTGCAATAAAAATAAATATACTTTTTTTAAAAGAAAAGTGTTGGGCAAAGACGCACTATTGGCCAAGATGGCAGGTGTGCCCACCCAGCCCCACTACCAGGCATAGAAGGAAACTGTCTGTACCCTCTTTGGCTTCCCAGCCAGGTTCATGCCCTGAGAGGTACCACAGCGGCCAGGAGCATAGGGGGGTCACTTGCCGGGAGGAGAACATTGTGGCCAAGGCCTCCATTCAGCTCCCAGAAGAGTCCAGAGCACAGATTCCCTACACAGTGTACTTAGGGCAATCCCCCTGGCCAGTTCAAACCAGCCTGTATTGCCCTACTCAGAGGGGTATAGATGCTCAGCTCTGCCCTCCCAGCCCTGTGCAGAATAAGGGACTTCAAGGAGCTCTCAAGTGCATGGCACTTTTTGGTGTGCACCTGGAGGAGTAAGTCCCCACCAGCAACCCTGAGGAAAGGACCCAACTATGGCCCAAGGAAGAGCTCTAAGGCTACACCCCTCTAGCCAATAGGAGTGCAGAGCTCCGAGGCTACGCCCCTCTAACCAGTAGGAGTACAGTATGCACAGTGTCTGTCCTCACACTGCAGGCTCTGATGGCTTTTCAAGGGGTGGATGTAGGGGTGGTGGCCTGCCCAGGCCTAAGCATACAGAGCCCATGCATCTTGAGACATGTCCCCCAAGGACAACAGATTCCCTCTCTTAGGGGGACTTCATGTACCTCAACTCTGAATCCCAAGGAGACAGAGAGGGGAGCCCCTTCCCCAGTTCCCTGTGGAACTCCCCCAGCCATCCTAAACACCTTAGATTCTGCTTGTCTGTGGCAGCAGTCCACTCTGGTGGCCAGAGAGCATCAGGAAGATGATAAATAAATACAGGAGTGGACCTTGCCATGCAGCCAGTTGAGCCACAGATTATGACACCAGCATCTCCTATTGGAAGACCCGTTCCAGGCCCAGCTGCTCTGCTTTCACTCCAGGTCCCTGCTCATGGCCTGGGAAAGCAACAGAGGATGACCCAAGTACTCAGACCCCTGCCGCCAACATGGGAATCCAGGATGGAGTTCCTGGCTCCTGGCTTTAGTCTGCCCCAGCCATTTGGGGGAATGAACTAGGCCGTGAAGATTTCTCTCTACCTCCTCGCACACTCTGCCTTTCAAAAAATGAATCAGTCTTTAAAAACCACCACCACCACCAAGGCTGTTTCAAAATTTTGAAACCTGCTGGCATGTCATGTTGTTGGGCTTACACGAGAAAGCAAAATACAGACAAAGCTCCCCACTCAGAGCTGAGTGTCCAGTGGCACCTTTTCCTGACTGCTCCCCCCCACCCACCCAGCAGCCACAGCCAGCTGTAGCTGCTGACCAAAGGAGGGGTGTGAAGATGAGGGTTGAGGTAACACCGTAGGTACCAGGAGCATAGAGTACCAAAGGCAAGAAACCCAGAGGATGTTTGTGCTCCAGGAGTCAAGGTAGGTGGCTCATCCCCATTCCTGGGATTCATGGGGAGCCACACGAAAAAGTGACCACAGCCTAGCAAATGCGGGTAGATGGGGGAACACTTTCCCTGCAGAGGGAGAGAGGGAGGGAGAGCAGTGGAGAGCCTGCCTCCTGATGACACCTGCTGAGGGCAGGACTGCCGGTGCTCCTCACGTGTGCTCCACCTGCTTTGTAGGTAATTTTCAACATCCAGTGATGGCGTGCTCTTCCATCAGGTGGCGGCTGGTCCACACGTACTCCTGGGCACTGGGAAGGTAGTGAAGATAGAGGAGGTGAGCTGTGAGTTCTACTAAATTTTAATTAATATTAATATCAATGTCAACTTAAATAGCCATCTGGGCACCCCAGCGGAGCACAAGGTGGGGAACTTTGGAACACATTAAGATGTTATGTTCCAAAGGTGGATGGAGGCAGGCATGAAACCCACATCCAGAGGCTCAGTATCAGACTGTGGCGAATGCCATGTGGAAAAGAATCTAGGAGGCGACAGAGTGGCCTGGAAAGCCCCATAAGCATGCCCCATGAAGGCCCAGGAGGGCTTCTGGTCACCCCACAAGGACTTCTCAGGAAGTAAAGGCCTTGTCTAGAGCAATCAAAGAGGTTACAGAGGCTGGTGGGGCCAGGCTGCAGGGAGGAAATGCCATCTGGAACCCAAGGAGCAAATGAGGCAAGTCAAACCTTGCAGACTACAAAGGGAAGCAAGGATTATTTCATATGCGCTAAAGCTGCAGCCACTGTCCCGGCTGCTGGACTGGGAATAGGTTCTGAACAGGTCCTGGCAAAGCCACCTCTGCTGGACTGGGAATAGGTTCTGAACAGGTCCTGGCAAAGCCACCTCTGCACTTTCTCTTGCCTGCTGAGAGCAGCAGCACAGGCTGAACAGTTAAGAAAGAGAGACCCACGGTGCGGGTCTCTGGCTATTCTTGTTGCATTTCCTTTCCATCCCCAACTCCCCGCTGTCTCTGCCCTTTCCTCCTCCTGTCCCACTTCCTGCCCAACTCTGCCTGCCTCTTTCTGGGATTCTGTGCCCTTGACTGGCACACCCTCCCTCCAGGGGACTCTGCAGAAACGTCTGCTGAATGCCTACTTGGCGTGGGCAGTGCAGCTACCTGCACCATCAAGGCCTTGGCGATCACCCGGCAGACCTGGAGTAAGGCTGCTTCAGGTGGGGAAGGCTGTGAGTGGGGAGTCCTGTTCTAGATACAGAGCCAGAGTATACCCAGTGAGAGAGGAGTTAGAGTGGATAGTAGGCAGTTAGGGTATTCTGGGTCCCCGAGTAAAAGAGAATTTCCCCACCATGTCTTGGATTCACCAGAGCACGTCTCTTCCAAGGGACAGGGCTGCTATTAGCATATCAATTCCCCACCTGAAATATTGGCCACTACCTCTGGCCATTGTGGGAGGGCCTCAGGCTGATCTCATTGAAAGGAGAGCAGGAAGAAGTAATACACATCTGCCTAAGGCCTGGAATGTCCTATGTCTGGCACCTTTGTGGCCTTTTGTCCCAAGACCAGGTACCATGGAAACCAGGAATTTTCTTTGTTCATGGAGAAACATCTTTGAGGGAAACCTTTAAAAGTTGCATTCCCCACCATTAATACGGGTTTTTGCTTCTTGTCCTCCTGCCACTATGGCAGAGACTAAGGTCTTCTTTTTTACTCTTCCTCCTGCCACTGTGGCAGGGGGTAAGGGTCCTTTCTATCTCAAAACCCCCTCCCGTCGCTAGGACGGGAGTCTTCTCTTCTCAGCCTTTCTAATAAATCTTGCTTTAAAACTAAACTGTGTCCGCATGAAAATTCTTCTTTCCTGCGAGACAAGAATTTGAGGTTGCTGCCATACTTGGAGTCAAAAATCCTGTAACACCAGGACCCCAACAACAAAATAGCAAGACTGGTCGGGTCCAAGGAACCAGGATGAACCAATTCTGTCTACCCTTTTCCTAGCTCTTTCTCAGCATCCATCTCCAGGGGACATGGGACGGGAGCCATGGGATGTACAGATTCCTTTTCCCCAGTGGGTCTCTAACAAGAGAAATGCAGAAGTAGGGACTAGATACTGGTTTCCTGTGGCAGCTGTAACAAATGAATACAACCATAGTGCTAAGAGTCCAAAATGAGTCTTATGTGGCTCAACTCGGGGAGTGGGAGGCAGAACCCAGGAGATGCCCACTCTGTGTCCCTTCCAACTTGCAGAGGGGTCACCTCAGGGGGCTGGAGACCACACCACTCCTACCCCGGCTTCCTGACCCTCCTACCTCTCTTACTCATTTAGGATTCGTTGTTGTTTTGCTAGGTCCACCCTGCTAATTCAGGGCCATCTCTCATCTGAAGATCCTTAATTTCATCACATCTGAAATGTTTTTGACATATACACAGGTTCCAGGGACATGGATATGGACATTTCGGGGTGCAGGGAGCTTTGTTCAGTCTCCCACAGAGCCCACGGAGGTCAGAATGCCACAGGCACTAGACTGTGAGGCCCTGGAGGGCGTAAACCTTTTTCTTGTCCCTGCTGTCACTGCCTGGCAAGGCTTTCACAGGATCACAGGATGCTGTGGGCTCCGCAGCCAGCTGGATTCATTCCCAGTTCTGCCTCTTCTTCTTTTAGTTTTTAATGATTTTTTTTTTTTAAAGTAGAAGGACAAAGAGGAGAGATAGAAGAGACATGTTTTGCATCTCCTCAAATGTCTGCAATAGCCACAATTGGGCCAGGCTAAAGCCAGGAGCCAGGCACTCCATCCTGGCCTCCCACCAGGTGGATGGCAGGGGTTGGAGCACTTGGGCCGTCCCCTGGAGCAGCCCGGACCCATCAATAGTCATGTGGACTGAGCCAGCATTGCAGGTGGCAGCCTAAACTGTTGCATTCAGGTGCCGGCCCCCCGGGTTCTGCCTCTTCATAGTGGTAATCCTGAGCAGGTTCCTTAACTCCTCTGCGCCTCTCCTTCCTTATCTCTAAAATGGGAATGACAGTACTGACCTCAAAGATTTTCTGCAAGGATTCAATGAGCGAACACGAGGAAGGTGTGGAGAACCACAGCTGACGCATTCGTTAAGTGCCGGGATCAGGATGCACACGGCCTGGCATGCAGCAGCCACCAAAGTGACTGTAACAACTATTACCTGGCTTCCTGTGGCCAGCCCTGTGATATGGCCATTAAGGGAACTCCTGGAGAAGGAAGGGGCCCCACTTGCCCTCGGGGAGCCAGCGGTCACACTGGGAATACAAAGACTGGCAGGGACAGGGGCCTGGCTTTTCTGGAAGGACAATAATAAAAACTATTTTGCAAATGTCTACATCATCGACTCTCCAGCCCTGTGTACCTGTGAGCTTAATCAGTGTCTGTGGCAAAGGGTTTGTAGTGGGCCCCTGCTGAGTGCAGGGGGAGGAGTTGCTCTTGGCCACCTCAAATAGGTGGGCAGCAGGCAGACGGGGCTCCTGGGACTGTTTCTGGCCCCTGAGTGATGACCGGGAGTGAGGGAATCACCTCCAGGCCTGACCACAAGCCCCTCCAGGGGCTTTCTCTCTGCAGTTTCTCCCAGAACCGTTCCCAATGCGCCAAGCCATCAAAATGAGCCTGCTACCCTACAACAGAGCAGGAAGTATGAGCAGTAAATTAGGCTCTATTAAGCACCCCCACAAGACATCACAGTGACATAGTTTGTACATAATCCAGATGCTTCTGGCTGAGCCAGTATCGTGGCTAACCAGGCAAATTCCACTCAATACAGTAACAGGTGATCCCGCACCTAGGCTAGCTCGGTTCCAACAAGGACACCCACTTCCATGGTGACTTTTCCATTTAAAATGTCTCCCTGTGCATTTGGATTGTTCAGTGTGGCCAGCGAGGGCAGAAATCCAACCACATGATGTCTTAGGCTTCTGGGGTTCCTGCCGTTTCTCAGCTAACAAGCTCCAAGTGGGCAGTCCAGGACTGACATGAGGAGGACTCCAGCTTCCTTTTTTTTTTTTTTAAAGAGATTTTAAAAAAAGATTTATATATTTATTTATTTGCAAAGTCAGATATACAGAGAGGAGGAGAGACAGAGAGGAGGATCTTTCATGCAATGATTCACTCCCCAAGTGACTGCAGGGTTGCTGTGATTAATTCAAGGCAAGAACTTTAGCCGCTAGGCCACCGTGCCAGGCCCTCAAGGTTCTTTTTTGTGTATTACTCTGCCCATCTCAGCAGATGGCTTCCCACACGTGGCTCAAGCAACTGCTGGAGTTCTGCATTCCAATAGCGGGAAGGAGGAAGGAAAGAAGAAGAAGAAAGAGGAGGAGGAAGACGAGGCGGCGGGGAGGAGGGGGGCGAGGAGGAGGAGGAAGGAAGGAGAAAGAGGAGAAGGGGAGGAGGAGGAAAAAGGAGAGGACCCAGCGCTATGGCCTAGCAGCTAAAGTCCTCACCTTGAACGTGCCTGAGATCCCATATGGGCACCAGTTCTAATCCCAGCTGCTCCATTTCCCATCCAGCTCCCTGCCTGTGGCCTGGGAAAGCAGTCAGGATGGCCCAAAGCCTTGGGACCCTGCACCCACGTGGGAGACCTGGAAGAAGCTTCAGGCTCCTGGCTTCAGATCAGCAGAGCTCTGGCCACTGTGGCTGCTTGGGGAGCAAAACAACAGATCTTCATTTCTGTCTCTCCTCCTCTCTGTATATCTGACTTTCCAATAAAAATAAATAAATCTTTAATAAAAGAAGGGGGGAGGAGAAAGGGGAGAGGGAGAAGAAGCATGCTTGAGTTCTCTGCAGTGAAATGCATCACCCAAGAGTTATTCTGTCAGTCAAGCTGTTTTGTTTCCATCCCATTGGCTAGAATTTGGTCACCAGGCCACACCCAGTTCCAGGGAAGGTTGGGCAACAGGATTATCTGTTCCCAGCAACCAGGAACTTTGCTAATGTTTACTTAGGGCAGAAAAAGAGTCCAGTCATTGGTGCAACCCTTCTAGTAGTTTCTTGTTTTGTGTTATTCCTTCATGTTCCATAAAGTTCCATGGTTTAATAACCAGGTTGGACCTTCTCCAATTTGTTTTCATATTCCAGATAACCGTATTAGTGCAAATTGCTTTTTCTCCACGTTATTTCATTGAGACTTACTTCAAAATGTGGACTAACCTGCCAGGGTGAAGGGTGACGCTGCTGCTTTCTGTCAGGAGCTACTGCTGGGATTTGCTGGACTGGGCTCCCAGTGCCCGTCCAAACACTAGAACTCTGCAGAATTGATGAGCCCGTGTTCCTGTCTCTCACCAGGCACCACAGCCTCATCTGGTGCCATTTCAATTTATTGTATTTTATTTTATTTTTTGCATGTGCAATAGGTGTGTTGTTAAGTATGTGTCAGTGATAAATCGTTTGGACTTTAAAGCCACGGCTGGTTTCTCATCTCCATTGTCTCTAACATGAACCATTCCTTTGACCCTCAGCATTTAGAAGGATATTTTACCATCCCATTTTCCAGCAAAGAAAACCAAGACCTTGAGGAATAAGTCACATATCAGTTGTCAGAGCCGGCCCTGGATCCCAGCTCTGGCTCCGAGCCCAGTACTGCCAGGGAAGTAGTGAAGCAGCACTAGGATGAGTACAGAGATGCCATGGGAAGACCATGATGTGAGAAGTGGGGGCCTCCCTCGAGGAGGAGCAGATTGACTGACCAGCCCCAGGGCTCTGTGCAAGCAGCTCCCTTTCTCCAGGCCCCAGGCTCCCACTGGCAGAGTTCTGAGGCAAAACAGGAAGGGCAGCAAGCAGTGGTGAGAGCCTGGGTCCTAGGAGAAACCCTGACAGAGTTGGTTTCTGCAGCACATGCCTCTGCAGGTGGGCTGTTAGCCAGGAACCACTCATCAGGGAGGGCAGGCAGAGTCCCCATCACCTCTCTCTCTCTCTTTTTCAATTGAAAAGTCAGATTTACAGAGATAAGGAAAGACAGAGAGAAAGATCTTCCAGCCCGGCACGGTAACCTAGTGGCTAAAGTTCTCGCCCTGGACACCTGGACACCAGCAGGGAGCTGGATGGGAAGTGGAGCAGCCAAAACTTGAACCGGTTCCCCTGTGGGATCCCAGTGTATGCAAGGCGAGGACTTTAGCCACTAGGCTACCATGCTGGGCACTCCATCACCTCTTAAAAGCCTGCTCCATCTCACCTCCTGATGTCTCTGAATGTAATTAGACAAATTACACTCAGGTCCTGATCCTGGCCTGCCCTCTTCCTTTGCCCTCATCTGCCTTGCCAGGTCCCTCAAGTGAGCATGAGATCTCCCAGCAGGCTCAGCTTCTCCTACAAGGACCCAGCTTAAGCTACAGGTGACTGTGCTAACTTGGGTAAGTTCATGACGACAAGTCAGGCACAGGAAGATTCCAGGCTTCAGAGACCCCTCCCTCACGCCCCAGCTCAGGCCCTGGTCTGGTGAGAGTCTCAGCACAAAACCTCAGGTCCCTGATCCTGAAGAAAAGAAATGTATTCTAGCTCTTTTTAAGAAAAACTTTAAAAAAAAAGATTTCATTTTTTATGTATATGAAAGGCAGAATAACAAAGAGAGAGGAAGCGTCACACAGAGAGATCGTCTACCTGTTGGTCTACTCCCCCAAAAGGCCACAACAGCTAGAGCTGGGCCTGTCCACAGCTGGGAGCCAGGACGTCCATCTGGCTTTCCCACGTGGGCTGCAGGTGCACAAGCAATTGCACTGTTTTCCAGTGCTTTCCCAGGTACATTGGTAAGGAATTGGATCAAAAGTGGAGCAACTAGGACTTGAACTGGCATTCATATGGGATGCTGGTGTCCCAGGTGGCAGCTTAAGCCATGTGCACATAATGCCAGCCCCGAATTCTAGGTTTCTGTGGAATTGCTATGAAGATTGAGGAAACGTGTGTGCAGTGGGCAACACACAGCAGTCCCATGGTAAACCTAAGTCTTAGTCTCTCAACTCTGGTATATTATGGACCCCATTTACCTGGGGGCCTCGCCCACAGAGAAGCAGACTTCACAGCTCTGAGTGTGAAAAATCAAAGCCCTTCAGGAAGTCCAGGGGCACCCTGAAGCCACTGGGGCCTCTCCCAAAGGTGCAGCATGAAGTTTAAGGTAAAACTGGGAGAAGAGACAGAAGTCACACACACACACACACACCCCTATCCACTGGGGCCTCTTGCAAAAGTAGCAGCATGAGGGAGAAGAGTTAAAAGTCACACGTCTACACACTGTGTATCCCAAGTTCATGAAATGTTGTATGGAGGCAGAGATGGATGCCTGATTCCAGGGGAGCTGGGGAGTTGGGGTGAGGGCAGCCTGGGGTGTGGGGAGTAACTACAAATGAATGTAGTGGTTCTTTGGGGGTGAGAAAAACGTTCCGGAGCTGGCAATATTGATGGTTCCTCACTCTCTGAATATGCATTTTGCAACATACGATTAATTTCACAAGAAAATGAATACTTTTTTTAAAAAAACCTAATTGAGACTAAAAACTTCCTGGTCTGCTGGTAACCTGCACTGACTCTCAGAGAACACAGGCACTGTATCACCAGGTGCAGTGGTGGCTGCTCCACGGGGCCACATGATGTTGCGTGTCAGGGCTCCCGTTCAGCTCCCAAGAGCTGACAGAATCCAGTTTTAAAGAAGCCTTGACAAGCTGAGAGGTATACTAAAATGAAAAAGATCAAGGAGTCTTGTGTGTAAGATCTGTAAGAGTGTGGGGCTGTGAGGGTCACAGATGTTTGTATAGGAAAGACTTGCTGTTCGCCGACCCTAAGCTCAGCAGTTGTTAACCATTCAATGAGATGGTCAGGAAATCTTGCCCTTTTTGGCTCATATGAAAATAAATGAAACCACTAGCTCAAAGGAGGTCATAGTCCCTAGGTCATGAGAACCAGCATACCCATATGCTCTGTTCTGGCATCAGTATGGAGTGCACTGGAGGTACAGTTCAGAAGAAACAGAGGAGGCTCGAAACGACCTCAGAGGAGAACAGTAGAAACATCTGAGGGTCTTTAACCCCAGGTAATACAAGGCTGGGAGCCACAGCAGCTGTCACGTGGACAGTTGAGTAGAGGTGAACTCCACTGTCATTTGAGGATAAGCAGGGACCATGTGCATAAACCACAGACAGGGAAGGTTACATTCACCATAAGGAACTGAGCTAGAGAGGCCTGCTACCAAAATACACTGTCTTAAGAAGAAATTATAACAGCTATTCTGTTTGCTTATTTTTGAATAGAAAATGTACCCACATGGCTCAGAAAAGCAGAGCAATAGAAAGAGGTTTGGCTGTGATCCCAAGCTGCACCCTCCCATCCCAGCGCTATCCTCAGGTGTACAGAGACCACACTTTCAGTCCTTTCACAACTTCTGTAGGCAAACGAATGACCCCTGACCCCTGGCTGCGGCTACTGCTTCAGGCTGGAGGCATCCACTGACCCAGCACAATCTTGTTCTCTGTGGTTGACCCTGCTGCTGTTAAACCCACATACAGTGTTCCAGGAAGGTTCTTTTCAGCTGTACAATTCCTAATTAATCTTCTTTGAAACATTTACTTATTTGAGAGACAGGGAGCTCTCATCTACTGTCTCAGTCTCCAAAGACCTGCAGTAGCCAGGGCTAGGCCAGGGGCTGAAGGCAGAAGCCAGGATGTCGGTCCAGGTCTCCCATGTGAAGGACAGGAGCCCAGCAGAGCCATCGCCACTGCCTCCTGAGGTTCGTGTAAGCAGGAAGTGAGGGTCGAGAGGAGAAGCCAGGTGTCGATCTCTAATTCTCCCGTGTGGGATGCAGAATGTTCATGGCTGTCCAAATTCTGTTTCTTTGATAAAAATACCACATTTTGAAATGCTTTTCATTTTCTGGTTTCTTGAACATACTAATTATAAATGTTTAAATTTCTTCAGAATCAGGGTCATTTGCAGGTCTATTGGTGCTGTCATTTTTTTTTCTCTTAGGTTGCCTGACCCTGTTTCCTGGTATGCCTTGAAATTTTCTACTGAATGTCAGACATTTTAAGAATTCAGTGTCCTAAAGATGTTTCTATTGATATAATTCTCTTTCTCAAATTAAGAAAAATAAATAAGATATGAGTATATATTAATATACTCAAATGCTCCCCTTTTTTCCAGTTAGGCATGTTTGAAATAGTATCTCCAAGTCACAGTGCATGTTGCACGCCTACATCAACCGTACATGTGGCATCTAGAGAAGATAATGTCTTTGGCCAGAGAAACTCACAAACTAGAAACCAGAGAGGATGGGCTTCACCTGCTAGTCTGCCCAAATCCAGAATAGGTGCTCCTCTACAATGCCTAGGAGCAGGGCTTCGGCAGGGGTCCTGCAGGGCCCACTGTCGCAGGGCTCCAGTCAGGCTGGGCTGGAGTGTAAGACCTACTCAAGTTAGTGCAATGCTAAAGAATTCTTCTGATTGTGGGGCTGGCGTTGCAGCATACTGGGGTAAGCTACCACCTGCGATGCCAGCTTCCCATAGGAGGGTTGGTTCAAGTCCTGGCTGCTGCACTGCCAAGGCAGCTCCCTGCTAAAACACCTGGAAAAGCCGGGGGAAGATTGTCCGAGTGCCTAGGACCCTTCCACCATATGGGAGACCCTGTGGGGTTCCAGGCTCCTGCTTTCAGCCTAGTTCAGATCTAGCAGTCGTAGCTATTTGGAGTGAACCAGTGGGTGGAAAATCTCATTCAAATTCCTTCTTTCTCTCTCTCAAATGACAAAGATTTATTTATTTGAAAGGCAGAATGTCGGAACGAGTGAGACACACAGAGAGATCTTCCAACCACTGATTCACTCCCAAATGGCTGCAATGGCCAGGGCTATACCAAGTCAGGAGCCAGGAGCTTCTTCCAGGTCTCCCACGTGAGTGTAAAGGCTCAAAGACGGGCCATTTTCCACTGCTTTCCCAGGTACATCAACAGAGAACTAGATCAAAAGCGGAGCAGCCAGGACTTGAACCAGCACCCATCTGGAATGTCAGCACCTCAGGCAAAGACTTACCCAACCACACCAAAACGCTGACCCTAATCAATCTTTTAAATGAAACAAAAACAAAATCCATGCGAGATGCTGCTCATAAGGAGCGACAAGACAAGCTGACGCCTAGAGCTGTGTGCAGGGCTCAGTGAAGGCCTATCAGACACGTGCTCACTGATGTCAGGGGGTTAAATTCTCATACATGAGCCTGGAAGTGCCTGTCAAAAGGGAAACGGACACAGCAAGCAACCTATGCCAAGACCCAGTGGGGGCCCAGCCCAAGCTAAAGTGGGCACAAAGTAGGAAAAGTGTGGCAGTCAGGAAGGGCTCCTTGAAGGACGTGCTTAGGGCCCCATGGGATGGGGGTGAAGGGGTAGAAGGGAAGAAGATGGAAATCTCAGTAGGGAAGACGGAAGTAGATGGCAGATGGCCCAAAGCACAGGCTGCCCGGCCCAAGTGGAACTCTGCAGAAAAGCAAACGAGGCAGGAGAGTGCTTTCCAAAAGGTTTGTGGAGAATGGAATTAAACTAATCTGGTGGCAAAAATTTTGAAATACACACCTAGCTTTTTTCCTAGGCAGCATTTTCCATGAACTTTCTGAAGATTCCTCCTCAGCGGCAGCAGGCAGGCGGTTGCTGGGGGTGGCAGGAGGGCCAGGAGTAGCGGATCACACCCCGATTCAGAGCCGGAGTATCAGAGGAGGGGAGGCTCAGATTGGGAAATCACTTAACTCTGGTACTCCCCACGTTCACTTCCTCCCTTTGGGGGCCAATCACAATACTGGGCATATAATGGATGCTCTGTGCTTACTGGAGGAGGGTCCTCCTGCGATGGACCTCCTCCCCTTACCCCTACCACTCCATCTCCTCTGAGCAGGAGCAAGGGGTGTGGGATGGGAACAGGTGTGGCCGGCAAAGGGGGGACCTCCCTTTAAGTCAAGACAGCCTGGTCCTCGGAGGATCTGAAGAAGAGCTAGCCTCCCCCCTCGCTCCCCATCCACTTGCATCCAGCAGGGATTTAATTAGGAGAGCTAATTAGTGGACTGGGAGTGAGAAACACGGAGGCAGCGGTGTCTGTGTGCATGCAGGAATAGGCGGCGGGGGTCTGCTTGGGGCTTGTCTTCCACAGAGACCAAGCTTGAAGAGCAGGGTGACAGCCAAGGCCCTCGCGGGGCTGGCTCCGTCCTCCAACCCCAGGGGACCAGCAGGCTGGGCTGCAGGGACACACACACATTTACACACTTAAACACACCCAATTCATACAGCGACACCCTCACCCACACCTACACCCACATTTCACACTCACACAACCGCACCCACACAGGCTGTCACAAAAGCTCACCTGCCAGCAGCCTCACACAAATGTTGATACACAGTCACACACTCGCTCAGCTGCACACACAGGAGCCATGCACTCACACACTCACCTCCGCAGAGAGAGCCATCTTGATCTCCACAGTTGCACACCCAACCCTGATCCCTCCCAGCTGTGTTAGAATCTTCTCGGATATCCACCCGGGGCCATCCACAGAGCCTGGCCCTCCTGCACCATGCAAACCCCAACCCCCGGCTCCTTACTCTCCATGTCCTCACCCACCAACAAAAGGAAAAGAAACTTCTCAAAAACACCTGCCACTGTCCCCTTGCTCCTGCCACAGCACAACCCACATCAGGGTGTTTGTCCTCCCAGCTACCCCAGCCCTCAGTCCAGTCTCAGATTCTCTGAGTGGGATTTGGGATCCAGGATTCCGGCAAGCTCTGGGTGACCTTGGGCAAGCTGTAGGAGCCTGAGCACAGTCCAGGTTCTGAGAGGAGGAAGTGACACATCGCACTTGCTTAGCACCCAGCCCAGCCGACAGCAGGTGCTAGGTGCTCAGCGAGTTATACCCATCAACTAGGGGTGTGGGGGAGGACATGGGGACAAAGCCAGTCCCTGCCCCCCCCCCCAATTCCCACGCCCTGACCAGGACTCAGGCTTGCTCTCCGAGGCTGGCTGCCTCTTGCCTGTCTTCCCCATTTCGGAGTCAGAAGACTGGGTTATTAGTACAAATTTGATCAAAATGACACATGGATTAGCATGTACGCTGGAAAGTCTAATTCTGTTTACTGTTCTAGGGGAGCATGCAATTATTACAGGAGCTGGGACAGAGTGTTTTTAATAACATTTCTTGTTAAGATTTAATTACAGGAAATTGTATTTTCTTAATCACTGAAAACTCAACTGGCTAGGAGAAGAATCGTGATAATTTTGTTTGCAGTTTATTAAATCCTTAGGATATTCTTTCTCTTACATTTGCTTTTATTATGCACTGCTGCTAAGTGCTTTTTAACCCTTGGAGTAGTGAGCAGGGAGGCACCTGGGAGGCCATCTCGAGCCCCTCCCACCCAGGACCACCCTTCCTGGAAAACTCAGAAGCCAATAAACTCACAAACTGTGACACTGAAGAACCCCGAGTCAATGAGAATCCTGTGGCAGAAGGAACAGGTGTGTTCTCCTGTCCAGAATTGGCGGCTAAAGGAATCATCCAGGCCTCACACCCACTACTCCTGCAAACCCAGCCCCAAAGCAGGGGCATCTCTGGAACAAGAACCCCCATAGAAGTTGGCACAGGAGACAGACGGTATGGCACCCTGAGGGTGCGGTGACACTGCTGGCGCTGTCCCATGGCCCTTACCTGGCCTCTTTTGGACTGGGCAGAGCTGTGCCTGAGGGTCCCTATGCCCTCTCTCATGCAGCTGCTTGTGCTAAAAAGCAAGAATGTTGAAGGGAACAAGTCCCGCCCACCAGGCCATGTGCGCCTGCTTCCCCTTCTGCAGTGTACGTGTGTGTGTTTCTGTGTGTGTGTGTGTGTGTGCAAGTGTGAATGCGTGTGTTTATGTCAGTGTTACTGTGACTGTGTGAGAATGTGTGTTGTGTGACTGGGTGTGACTGTAGGTAACTGTGAGAAGGTGTCATGTGAGTGTGTTTGTGACTTGAGGATGGGTATGGCTGTGTGGCAGTGGACATAGTGTGTGCATGTGTATGTCGGTGTGCATGAGTGTGTGCTAGTGTCTGTGTGTGAATGTATGTATATGAGAGCACATTGTGTGAGCAACTTGTGAATGTGTGCATGTGGTGTGGGTATGAGTAACTGCATGCACGTGTGTGAGTGTATGTGGGAGGGAGATGGCGTGCAGAGAGGTTCACGCTGAGGAAACAGGGCGTGGGGAAAGCAGAGGTTCCCGCAGCAGTCCATGGCCAGGGGTAACAGGGGGTCACAGGAGTCACACTCACACCACCAGCACGGGCCATGGAGTTACAGCAGAACTCCCAGCCCAGGTAGCACACACAGCTCCTCCCCTGAGCTCCTGCATCCCAGAAGTGTAAGTTTGAGAGCCTGTGTGCGTGTATGCCTCATACCTGGCCTCAGTCACAGCTTCAGCTCCACCTCTGCCTGGCCTGGCGCCTGCACCACCCTCCCTGGAGCTGCACACGGGCAGCCGCTGCTGGGCCAAGCCCCACTTGCATCCAGCCTGGGGCCCTCCTGCTGTAGCTCCAGGCTGGGAGTCCTCCAGGGAGGAGGGAGGAGAAGAAGGAGACAGCATGTGGACATTCTAGTACAGCCCAGCAGCCTGGGCAGGCTGACATGTCTCCAGGCACTGGCCTCTGCCTTCTCTCCACATCCCTGCGGTCTCTTTGTTCTCTGGGGCTGGGGAAGGCGGGCCTGACAGTGTTAACCCCCTATGGCAGAGTGTGGGACATCAAAGAGATAGCAAGAGAGGTGATGGATAATAGATGGCCGGGAGCATGAATGATGTATATGCAGATAAATGATGGATAATGGGTCTGCCAAACGTATAGGCGGCTGGCTGCCCCGGGAACAGATGTGTAGATCCTTAAGGATGGGGGGGGGGGGGCAGTTTGGGAGAAACCAGACACCGGGCACCTGGGAAAAGGCTGATTCAGGAAGGCATTGGGACCAGAGAGGCAAGGAGATGAGAGAGACGACGTTAGAAAGATGCACTCACAGCGAGGCGGTTCCCCGCCCCGGGGCCCAGGGGAGGCACCCACAGCCTCCCACTGACGATGGACGGAGTGAACACGAGGCCCGGGCCTGGACGGGTGACCGATGTGCCGGGGGAAGGAGAACGGCCACGCGGGCGGTGGACCTGGACTCCCCTCGCTCCTCTCCGGCCCTCTTCCGCGGGGACCCCGGGAGTACCACGGGCTGCTGCACCGCCTCTGGGAGCCGCGCGGGGGCGCCAGGAGGTCTGCTTCCGGGTCGGCCGGGCCCACGTGACCCCGCCCGTCGTCACGGTCGCTGCCGCCCGGGAACCGCTCCCTGAGGAAACGCCCGGAAAGGGCCGGCTGCTCGCTGGGCCGCGCGCGCCCTCCGGCTCCCGGGCAGGGCGGTGGAGCCCGACTGCGCTCTTCCCGCCCTGGCCTCCTCGCGCAGACCTCCTCCTCCTCCCGGGCCAGCCCGTGAGGGAAGCTGAGAGGGTCGGGGAAGGCGCGGCGGGCACACATAGGAGCCCCCTCTCCGCCGGCCGTGACAAGGACAAGGCTGCTTCCGGGCTGCTTGTCAGGGGCAAGGGGACCGAGTGAGCCTAGCTCGACGCCGACCCCCCACTCCCACGCTCACAGACTAGAGGCGTCCACGGCGGCAGCTCAAGGGGGGGACCCGGCCTGGGCTTCAGCTCCCACGGTGTCAACCTGCAGAGAGGCAGAAAGAAGGGAAGGACTGGGGTCCTGGAGGTGAGCCTGGTGCTGCAGGAACAAAAGGGCCAGGGCCTAAGTACGCACTCCCTTAGGAGCCCTACAAAACAGGTCGGTCTGCAGAGTCAGTCAGGGAGGCCCTGAGATCAGGAGGGATTGGGTGCACCATAGCCTGGCAAGATTGTAACCTCCATTCAAACACCCCGGGGAGCGTTTCCCTGTGTGGGAGACAGGAAGTGCCCTGGGAAAGGCAGAGGGTCAGAGTGCGGACACAGGTGCTTTGAGCCTTTCTCCCAGTGCTGCATCCCAACCCCCTTGCTGCTTCGCCCACCACCCTCCTTCTAGCTTCTTCCCCTTGGAACTTTTTTCTGTTTTAAGATTTATTTATTTTTATTGGAAAGGCAGATTTACAGAGAGAAAAAGAGATGGAAAGATCTCCCCATCTGCTGGTTCACTCCCCAAATGGCCACAACCGGTCAGAGTTGAGCTAATCCAAAGCAACTGCCAGGAACTTCTTCAAGGTCTCCCACGCAGGAGCAGAGGATTAGTCAATTGAGCTATGGCACCATTGTACTAGTCCTATCCCCTTGGAACTTAAAAAAAAAAATGCCTTTATCTGGATGAAGTGATACCAAAACAGCCTTCTAGAAGCAGTGACAACTGGCCAGGGATGGCCAGAGGACAGAGAAGGCAGAGGGAGACAGTTTCAAAGGCAGAGAGGCAGGGAGCGGAGACACAGCCCAGGGTGCCTGGGCTGCAACTGCGGCAGCAGATGTTCCAGCTCGCAAGCCAGTGGCAGGCAGTCCTGGCAGGGCTCCAGGCAGGGACAGCACAGTGAGGGCTTAGACCTGAAATGTGCTTGGTGTCTTGGAGCCTGGGCAAGCTGTCCATAGCGATGAGCTTCAGCAGCAGCGCAAGTTTGGGTGGGATGACAAGGAACCACACCAGGCAAAACAGCATCCTATGGAGTCAGAGAGAGGTCACGAAACAATGGAGGAGGAGCCAAAGCACAGGACCCGCGGGGGTCAAAGGAAAATGAGCAAAAGCAGTGTGGAGGATACAGGTGAGCAGCTGCGTCACCTCTGAAAGCAGAGGAGCAGGCTGGGATGTTTCCCTCAGAGACTGGGGAGGATACGTAGGCCGAAGCCCCTCCCTGGGCAGCTGCAGGCTGGGGCCTGAGCCTCCTGGGTGAGGGCCCAGACTAGCAAAGCATGAAACCCCTGTGGGGGATCAAGGGACAGAGAGGACCAGAAGGGCAAGATGCAAGTTGGTGGGGAACTGCCCTGTGTGTTGGGACAGAGGAGCTCTTGAAGGAGGGAGGAGTGGGAGATACCGCAGAAAAGCACTGGTAAGAAAAACCCTGGAGGGTCCCTGTGGACCTGGCATTGGGTATCTTGTGAGCAGTTGGTGTCTGACAAGAAACTCGGGGGGCCTTCCCACTGAGGAATTGCAGGCAAGCTTCATGAAGGTGTGTGGGCAGGTACAAAGATGTAGGCAGGCTGCTGGGAAGCTGGCCGGGCATTGAAACCCAGGAGTGAGGCCTGAAGGGACAAGGACAGAGAGCTGTGGCCTGGTGTGGGACATGGCTTAGCCCAGCAAGCATTGGGTCAGCTTCCCTCCCTCCTATTCCTTTGATCTCCTGTAGGGCATCCTGACACACCCCTGAGAGGAACTGGGAGCCTGGCCACACAGGCAGCCGGCCTCAGCCATGGCTGACCCAATGCAAGGAGGAGGAGTGTGTTCGGGCACAGAGCTCTGCCTGGTCACCAACAGGTTCCCAGGAGCACACCCAGGGCCTGGAGAGTGCAGATGAGAGAGCCCAGGAGTGATCAGCATGGACCTTGGCTTGCCTGAGATGCAAGGGAGTATCCACTGGGACAGATATGAGCACGTGAGGAAAAAGGGCCGAGACTGAAGCTGTAGGGAGTGTGGGAAAGGGAGATGAATAGCTGGGAGGAGGTAGACCCAGGGGGAAGGGCAGGGGAGGAGAGAGGCCCTTCCAGCCCACCCCTCCTCATCCCCAGACTGGGTCTGCCCGTCCAGAAAGGGGATGGTCTCTGCCAAGGCCAAGAGTGCCCTGTGTATATTCAGGGCAGGGAAAGACAGAGCCCAGCCCAGGCTTTCAACAGAATCCTTTAAGTCTTAGAATAACCTCCTCTGAGTCCCATCTTATAGATTGGATTACTGAGGCTCTGCATGTATGTCAATATGAGGTCCCACTGTGCTTAGTAAAGAGCCAGGACTCCATCCAATGCAGGCCTGTCTGATTCTCAGACTTCTCCAAAACTCACCTCTAGGAGGGAGGCCCAGAGCAGGGTCGGCCTGGGTCCTTCACCCAACCAAAGCTGGAAAGGCCAGCTTAGACTTTCTGCCATGGTTCCTACCCAAGTGGTGGGCCTGGTATTGGTCTGGTGTCCTCTGTAGTACCAGTTACTGGGCATTGAGCCTTGGGGTTAAGGTGCTGGTTGGGATGCCCACACCCCTTTTAGCAGGACTTGAGTCCAAGTTGTGGGTCTGCTCTCCATTCTTCTTCCTGCTCATGCACACCCTGGGAGGCAGCAGGTAAGATGGCTCAACTAGTTAAAAGGTATCTGGGTCTCTGCTTCTCCACACCCCAACTTCTGGCTTCAGCCTGGCCCCATCCCAGCCACTGAGGGCATTTGGGGAACGAATCAGTGGATGGGAATGCCCTCCTTTGCTTTGTTCTCTCTCTCTAATGAACAAATTTTAAAAATCAAAAAAGAAAAGGAATAATTGATGAAAACTTAAAAAGAATTTCTGTACTCATTTTAGAACCATGAAGAAAAGAAACTCTTTTGGCTGTATTGATCTGGGAATGATGTTAACAATCAGGGCCATTTTAGTTCCCAGTCAAAAACTCAACTCATAGGCCGTGGCATGATTGCTCAACTGGCTAATCCTCACCTCCAAGTACTGGGATCCCAGCTACTCCACTTCCCCTTCAGCTTCCTGCTTGTGGCCTGGGAGACCCAACAAAATCTCCTGGCTCCTAACCTCGGATTGGCTCAATTCTGGCTGTTGTGGTCATCTGGGGAGTGAACCAGCAGATGGAAGAGAGGGAATTTACACTGACTCGTGGGAGCCATGACCAATCCAGGAACACTAGGCAGAGTAGGGGCAGCTGTGGAGGGGAGGAGACCCGAGGGGCTAAAGCCTGGTGGGCGATAAGGAGGCGAGCTGGGGCCAAACTGTCCTGCTCTAAGTTGTTACTCACAAACTCCCAGCTTGCATCTGCACAGACATAGAGACGTGTGCACCTTCTTACACACACCCGTTCACGGCGTGCTCCTGCACAGGCACACACAGCTGTCCAATGTTATCTAATCACAGGGCGCTGTTCTGGGTGACATCATCATGCCACCCTCAGGGGGTGCCCCAAACACACATTGACAGCCATGATAGCTCTGGTGGGCACCCAGAGCCCACCATTGCAGCTACACAGTGTGTCAATGCATGTGGCATCAACCAGGACAGGCAAACGTGTGTGCTCCCAGAGAGCATCAACCAGAGGGTGGCTCCCAGTAATTCATCCTTCCCCTCCCCAGCCTCTGCCTGCCCAGGGCGCTCCAGGACCCTGGCTCAAAGAGAAGCCATGGTGGCTCGAGCCATGCAGCTCACTGTGCACAGTGGGCTGGGGCTAGTGGCGGGGGAGAGGAAAGGGTGTGTGGAGACAGCTGGTTGCCATGAGTATAATACCATGCACTAATGCAATCCTTCTGCCCACAGGTGACAGTTGCTCACCTGCTCATTGTCTGGCCAGGACATCTGGTCCTGTCGGTCATGGAGTGGGATGGGGGGGTAAGACGTGCCAGTTGGACGCCTGGAGATTTAGAACTATTTCACAATAGCAGTGATGATTGCCATATACAACACAGCCATAGGCTCGCACATCTCCTCTGCCCACAGCTTCCTCACTTCCGCCTTTCTCAGATTCACCAATGTCCTGTCCTCAGTGGCCAAGGCCCAAAGTCCTCTGCCGGGAACTGGAGGGCATGGAAGCTTGCATTCCTCCCACCCTCCCCACTCGACCCCAAGCTACCTCTTCCCACCTCCTCTCTAGACTCCTCCATCCTTTCCCACTTGCGCCTCCTCCCTCCTGCCCAGAAACAGTCAGAGGGCAGCTGCATATTTCCTCAGCGCACTTCACACCACATGCCACCACTTGCTTTAAGGCCTCCGTTGGTGGTCCCCTCCCTTTCCTCTTTCTACCACTCCCTTGAGAGCTCACCAAAGTGTGAGCAGGTGACAGGACAGCCAGGCTGCTGCTGAGCCTGAAAGACAGGGCAGTGAGGCCCAGGCAGCCCTGCGGTGACCCCAGAGCCACTAGACATCAACAAAGACACTGCCCTGAGGGCCCGGGCAGTGACAGACACTAACAGACAAAGATAGAAAACGACACAGCTGTGGCAAAGAGAAGGAGAGATGCAGAGTGTGACAGAGCACATGGGAAGGGACACAGACTGACAGAGACAAGGAGATGGCAGAGACAGGTGGGAACAGATGAGAGCAGGACGAGAGAGGTGGGAAGAATGTGCACCAGGTCGTATCGGGGTTGTATCCTTGTGTGTGTATATGAATGTGTGCATGAGTATGCATACATGTGTGAATGTGTGTGCATGTATGCACCATATGGCATATCTGTGCTTGTTTCTGTGTGTGTGCTTGTGTAGGTGTGTGTCTATATTACATAAAGCTAGAATGTTTAGGCTGTGCTGTCTTCCATTGAATAGCCCCAGGAAAGCAGGCACAGAGATATTTTTAAAGATTTGGAGAAGAGGTGGCCCTTTTCAAACAACTGGCCAGGATTTGAGGCAAAGGTTTCCTTGGAGATTTCTGGGGCTGAGTGGCCAGCTCCACAGGGTTGGCTCTGTTAGCAGCAAGAGCCTGCAGGGTCTTAGCTGCCAGCCCTAGCTGCTGCCAGAGCGAGACCACCTGGAGGAGGAGCAGAGCAGCAGGAATACAACCATGCACTATGCAGGGAGCAAAGATATCCCAGGCTAGAGAGGTCACTACTCCCTGCTCAGAACACTGGGTCCCAGCAGAGTCGTGGGCCTCACCTACCCTGCACCACATTGTCATGGCTCGCTGCTTCATCTCTCTGTTGGCATGTGGAAGACAAAAGCCCTCTGCCCCATGGGTTTTAGTCTCATGGAGCAGACCACACACAAGTAGCCACAATCCTGTGACAACAAGGTAAGGGCGAAGGCTGAGACGGAAGTGACATCTGCCAAGAAACAATGACATGAGGTCTTCTGTACTCTTGGCCTCAGGAGAGTCCAAGTGGTGAGAATGTTCATGATGGGAAGGAGTTGGCTACAAGGAACAGGGCAGGGAAGGGGCGTGGGGAATGGCCCAGGGGAAGAGGTCACAGCGCCAAGATCAAGCCCCATGGAGGACCTGACCCTTGCAGCTGTGAGCCAGACATGGCAGCAGGGCTGGGGTTTGAGCAGATCAGCACAATGTGCAGGTGCTTTGCAGAGCAAACCTCAGGGAAGGTGGGTTTGACTCTTGGACCCTAGGGAGACTCAGGTGGGGCCCCTGGCTCATGTGCTGGGCAGAGCGCAGCTCAGTGTTGTTGGAATCCTCGTATCAGCTCCTTTCTCTTCATAGACTTTCACCTTCCTCAGGGTAAATTCTAAACTCCAGATTCCTCAGTGAGGCGGAGCAGGGCCCTCCCCATACTGCCTCCTGCTCCTTCCACCCCATCCTGCCATTCCTGGCCTCTGTCTCAGGGCTCCCCTGAACCCTCTGTCTGGAACCACCTCCTCCCTGCTCCCTCTACCATCTCACTCCCTTCCAGCCTCTCTCTCGAGCTGAGTCCAGACCACTCTTCAAAAACACCAACCCATTTCTGTCAGGCCTTACCACAACAGGTGGTCTGGGAGTGTTCCCTGGCCTCTGTCTGTCTCCTGGATGGAACCCTGAGAACAGGGGCCTAGTGGGGAATCACCTACCTGTGCACAGGTAGCTGATGAGATGCAGATAAGTTATTCCAATTCCCACTCTCCTCCTGCCCCCCAGCACAACCAGAGCTGAGCCCTTGGCTTATGGGGACCAGAGTCTGTGGGATTAATCCAAGGAAAATGTGTGACAGGTTTTTTTATATGTTTGAAAAGCAGGGTGACAGAGAGAGAGGAGAGATAGAGCTTCCATCTGCTGCTTCATTCCTCAGATGGTTGCAACAGCCAGGGCTGGACCAGATCAGAACTAGGAGCCAGGAACTCAAACCAGGTCTCTCAAACAGATGACAGGGCATCCAAGCACTCCAGCCATCACCTATTGTCTCCCAGGGTGAGTATTAACAGGAAGTTGCAATGGGGAGTGTAGAAGGGATTCCTGCCCATTTGGGGCCCTGATGCCTAACCACTGCTCTCAGACATTCTTGGAGGTGCTGAGTACAAGTCAGGGTTAGAACAAAGAGTCCTGGCTTGGTAATGGGTGAAGGGGCTCCGGACTAGGAAAGGGCATAGGCATAAGAGCAGGGGAGGTTGAGGACTCTGCAAAGGTGATGAACACCTACCAAGAAGGCCAGTAGAGGGAGATGCCGCCCACTCTGCCCTCAAGCCAGTGATGCAGGTCTGAGTGTGTGTGTGGGTGGCGCAAGAGTCCACCTAATCCCAGGAAAGTGAGTCTGCCATGGAGAGATTTGTCTTTAATTTGCCATGGTCTCCTCCAGGGACTTCATGCACTGCCAAAACAGGCAAAGAAAAAGCCTGTCCCCTGGGAGACATACTCCAACTGAACTGCCTTCTGAGAAGGGCTCACCAAGAGCCCCTGGGCGAAGCCAGAGTGGACGCTGTGGACAGAGCTGAAGCCCAAGGGAGTGCCAAGGTACAGTCAAGAGAAGCAAGGTGAGGTGGGGAGGGGAGGAGCTATGAGAACAGTGTGGATGCCAGGAGCCCTGTCCCAATCGACTGGCAGATGCACAAGGAGAGCCCCTAATCAGAAAGCTGTGCCCAAGCACCTTGGTTCCTGTCCTCCCAGGTACTCCTGGCCCAGTAGGGGGCAGGATCTCCACCCATCAGGCCACTGGCAGGCTCACTAGGCCACCAGACCATCTTATCATATCACCTGGGGCACCTGTAAAGAAGGTTCCATGTGGTGTTGGGGCTGACAGCCATGTTCAGGCCCCTGTGGACATCAGGGAGAGCCTCGAATCTGGGGAAGACCCTGGGTCAGAGGGCCTGGCCCAGGGCAGGTCTGACAACGCAAAGAGCAGCACACAGAGAGATGAACAGGGTGGACTCGGAGCCAGAGGGAGAGCTAGGGAAGGAAGAGGTAGAACCAGCCACAGTAACAGCCATCACCATGTCTCAGTGGCATCGCCTTCACACATTCATCTCTTGCTCAGTCACAGTCCCATCCAAGTAGTGCTGTTCCCTCCTTCCTGTGGCTCTGCCCCTCCAGCAGCAGACAAAGATGAACAAACTGCTGAACCTTCCTTCCTGGAAGCAGCACACAACTCCGTGTGCACCCGTTACTGGGGACACCGAGAAATGTGGCACTACCATGTGCAAAGGGGACTGAAGAATGGGGTTCCAGATGGGGCAACTACCTCTCAGTCATAAACTCCATCCCAAGGGATGGGGTCCCGAGTCAGCAGGAGACCACTGATCACCAGGGTTCACTTGAACCCAGGCCCTCAACATTTCCTCTTTATGGTTCCACTAGCAAATGACTGAGGGATGGAGGCAAGTAGAAAGGAAGAAGGAGAGGCCTGATGAGAAGCAAGAGAAAAGGACAAGGGGGAGAGAGGCACAAACAGAAATAGTGTGAGGTTCCCAAGCAGGCTAGCAAATGGTGGAGCTGGAGCAAAGAGCCTGAAGCGGACCTCAGGAACCTGCTGACCCCATGCGCTCTCCACTCCTTTCACACCTCTGCTGGCTCCAGGCCTGCCCAACGTCATCACGGCTGTGAACAACCCTGCTTCGCACTGTCCCTCTCGCCCAATGTGGGAAGAATCTGGCTTTCATGTTGTCTTATCCCATCCTGTGCTGCTACAACAGAACTCTAGAGACTGAGTCACTTGTCACAAACAGATTAATGTGTTCCTTACAGTTCTGCAGATTGGGAACTTAAAGATCAGGGAGCTGGCATCAGATCTTGCTGGGTCATCCTGTGACAGAAGGTGGAAGGCAGAGAGAGAGAACATCCAAGAAAGGAGGGGGTAGGGTGGCAGGGAGAGGGAAAGAAGTTGAAATCATCCTAGTATCAAAAGCCCACCCTCAAGATAAGGAGCCCAACCCTTGGCCGTGGCATCAATTCCACAAGCGAAGATCCCGTCTCCCGTCACTGTTGCCTGGAGATTCAATTTTGCAATACATGAATCAAGCAAAATGTAACAACTGCCCTGGCTCCCAGCCCCGAGTTCAAATCCAGCCTTTGTCCTTAGTAGCAATAGACCCTGAGTGGTTGAGAGTCTTGTTGAAGCCCTGGGAGTGGGAGTAGTGGGAAGGGGGAAGCAGGAGCCTTAATGCTTTGTTAACACCAGCAAGATGGTTCTGGAATCCATGCTGGGAGCTTTTGTCAGAAAGAGCAGCAAGGGAGTGGCTAGCATTGTGGTGCAGAGGATTAAGCCCCACCGATGAAGATGGCATCCTTTATTGGAGCACTGGCTCGAGTTTTGGCTGCTCTAGTTCTGATCCAGCTCCTTGCTAATGTGCTCAGGAAAGCAGTAGAGAATGGCCCAAGTGCTTGGATTTTTATATCCATCTGGAAGACCCAGCCTGGCCTAGCCTCAGTTGTTGTAACCGCTCAGGGAATGAAAAAGCACATGGAAGGTCACTCTCCATCACTCTGCCTTTCAAATACATAAATAAGTCTTTTTTTAAAAATCAAAATTAGAAGAGAGCAACAACATGCAGAGCAGCCCAGCACTGGACAGGAGCAGCAGCTGGTACCTCCTGGAGGGTGTGGGGAGGGTACCAAAAGGCCCAGGAGATTCCTGGCCGTCCTCTGACACAATGAGAAGTGAAAGGGCTGCTAAGGAGTTTTACTTCCTGGGGTCGTTGGCGGGGCTGTGAGGAGGGCATGTGTATCACTTGGTCCTTTACTCTGGCAGGTGATAAAGGGCAGCTTCCTCCACTCCAACCCCTACAGACCCCAGCTCCACGCTGGGCTGCACAGCTTGTAAATGGATACGGCCCAATGTTACTCACACGGAGATTAAGATGGAGAATGGGTGATAGCATGGCCGCCACATGGTAGGGCAAGGGTCAGACTCTGTAGAGGTCTGGGGAGTCTGGGATTAATTAAAAGTGCACCCCACCACCTCAGTAATCATCAGCTCCAGGGATCTTCTCCTGGCTAGGGTGGGGATGCAGAAGGAAGGAGGAATGGAAGAGCTGCCCTTAGAAAAGTACAGCCAAGGGCACAGGCATAGGGTTCTCATCCTCTCCCCCGGCCCTGCCTTCTTCCCTCTCCCCTCCAATTTGTCCCTCTTACCCGGGGTGCCTGTGCAATGAGGTGGACCCCAAGACAGAATCACAAGGAATCGTAATGAGGCTCACATAGACCCAGCTTTACCTTCCAGCTTTGCTTTGCAATTTTGGGGGGTGGTGGATTGGGGGAAGCAAGGAGAGGGCGGCTCCCTGCTCTTCCCTGGAGGCTGTTTGCCCGAAAATGACAGAATTTTTAGTTCCTCCTAAGTTGTGACCCCTTTGCCTCTTCTCTATTTTTTTAATTACTGTGAAATAAATCTCATGCCCAGAAAAGGGTCATTAATAACTTATTTTAAAGCAAACTACAGGGCAACCCCTACACCAGCCAGGGGGTGAGAACAGTCCCAGCCCCTGGCAGCCCATGGGCCCCTCTTGGCAGGGGGTGGGGTTCCCAGCCACACCTGCCCATTTATAGATCCATTCAAGTGCTCCCTCAGTGCTGTGCTTCGGTATGACCAATTTTCAAACGTTCTATAAATACAAGCACATGAGTGGGGGCTTGGCATTTGTTCCGTGGGTCGACTGGGTGGTTCATGTGTGGCTCCTCTGTGGGCTGGCATATTACAGTCAATTCACGCACAAGTGTCCTGCATAGCTGGCACGTCCTATGCTGAAGCACCCCTCCTCTCTTGTCCCAGCTTAGGAAGCATCAGGTGCTGCCCCTTAGGGCTTCAGGCCACCTGTGTGACAGGGTTGTGGCTAATCCTACCTGCCAGGATGTTTCCCTGTCACCTTCCTTATGGCCCCTCCTCTGGCATTGCTGACTTGCTCTCTAACGAAACAAAGGCAAAGCATCAAGTGTGCTACTAGCCGGTTTGATACACTAATGGACTGAGATGGCTGTTAGCATCCCATTGGTTTGGAGCACTTTGCATGTTTAACTCCTGCAACCCTCCTCACCACCTCTGAAGTAGCTGCTGTTTTTATCCCCATTGTAGGGACATGAGAGCTGAGGAATTGAGGACTGTATCCAAGGTAGAGTTGCCAGATAAAATACAGAATGAGCAGCTACATTTGAATTTCAGATAAGCAAGGCATTTTTTAAAATATAAATATATCCCAAATGTTGTGTGCCGCATTCAAATGGGCATCGTGTATTTTTAATTCCCTAAGTGTGTAGAGTCTAGTCCAGAGCCACGTGGCAAAGAGGCAAAGTCAGGTGTAGGAGAGGGGAGAGATCTCAGCCCCCACTCACGGCACCATAGGGCACTGCCCTTCTGCTGCTATGGGGACCTGCAAGGAGACCCTGGCAGCTGCCGAGGGAAGCAGAGGGATTTGAGACTGTTTAGTACATTGGAGCAGCCAGGCTGGGAGGCAGATTTTATATGGAGCCTGGGGAGGAAGAAAACGTGAGTCCAGGGGTGAGTCAGGGAGGAGGCTCCTGGTTGGTAACCACTCAGTTAAATCCAGGGGAGGCCTT
The DNA here is from genome assembly GCF_017591425.1 of Ochotona curzoniae. Classification (NCBI taxonomy): domain Eukaryota; kingdom Metazoa; phylum Chordata; class Mammalia; order Lagomorpha; family Ochotonidae; genus Ochotona; species Ochotona curzoniae. The sequence goes on along the minus strand of NW_024466004.1, from coordinate 3,529,657 downwards.
GGATTACCTAGGGGTGAACCTCTCAGTCTCTGTGTGCACATAGTCACTCAGGGATTCAGCAAGGCACCTCAGTCCTTCCATCTCCCTCACGGCTCCAGCTTCTAGTCTCACAGTCCATACAGAGTGGGCAGTTATCTCAGGAGTTAAACCACTGCCCAGGATATCCACATCCCATTTCTGAGTGCCTGGGTTCAAGCCCTGGCTCTGCTCTCTATCCCAGTTGCCTATTAATGCACATATACCATGATACTTGAACTCCTACCACACACATGGGAGATCGCACCTGGCTCAGCCCTGGCCTGTTGCAGGCATTTGGGGAGTGAACCAGCAGATGGAAGACCTCTCTCTTTCCCTATCTCTCAAATATATAGACTTTAAATGTTTCTAAAAACCTAATTCAGCAGCCAGTACCTCCCCAAGGCTGCCTGGGATCCCCAGCAGGTCCCCGCTCAGGGCTGGCTGCCTTCTTTACATGGAATGCCAAGTTTCCCTACAGTAAAGATTGCACAAGTGACTGGGCCAGTGCACATGTGGATGCGGGCTTTTATTTTGCATAGAAGGGCACATTTAATGACTTGTGTGCAAGGAAGCTGGTTTGGCAGATAGTGAAGGCAATGCTAATAATAGCGCTTTGCACCCAGGGCCTCAAACACAGAGAAAGAGCCGCCAGAGCATCCTGGTTCTGTTCGCAACAACTTGAAAGCTCGCGCGAACACGCGTGCCTGCTTCCTCCAGGGGCAGAGAGGATTGCGAGGAAAATGCTGTGGGTTTTCACTTTCAACTGGCTGTTTTGATCCTCCGCAGCTGTCAACCAAGGACCCCCAGAGAAATGGGGGAGAGGGGCCGTTGTCTAGTAAATGGAGCATGGAGGTGGGAGCACACTTCTTCTTTTCCCTCCATCTACCCTCTCTCTGTTGCCTACCCATCCCCAATCCCCAAGACAACAGCTGCCCTGGCTGAGCCTCAGTTATTCCTCTTCAGTTGATGTGGGCAAATTATGCTCCAGCTCTGGGCCTTGGTCCTATTGTGTGTGTTGGGCAAGTGACTGGACTGTCCTGAGCCTCATCTGTGAAACGGGCTCAGCATCACACACCTGCAGAGAGGCATGCCCTGACAGTAAATGAGTCCAATTATACAGATGGGTGTACAGCAGCGCCTGGCACAAGGAGGCACTCCGGGGGGTACTCAGCTGTAGCCACAGCAGTCACTGTTGTCTGAGCACTGAGGGGTTTAGGCCAGACTGAAGGACGCAGGAAGCAGGTGTGCTGGAGCCCTGGCACAAGACTGTAAGGACCCAAGTACTGGAGTCATCCCTGCTGCCTCCCCACGTGTGCATCAGCAGGAAGGAGGAATGGGTAGCAGGGCTGGATTTGAACTCAGACACTCTGGTACAGCATGTGGGCATCTGAGCCGCTATCCCCAAACACCTGCCCCAAAATGTCTTGGTAATTTAAATCCAGGTTCTCCCCACTCCAATACAGATTCAAAGGTGACTTAGAGTCCAACAAGGTAAACCAACTCTTTCACTCATATTACAAATGAGAAAACAGACCTAGAAAAAGGCAAATGTCCTGTGAGTGTTATCTGTGCTGGGACTCCAGCCAACCCAGTATGAGGTACTGGTATAGGCAGAGGAACCCGAGAGAGTCCTAATCCAGATCCTGATGAAATGATCCAGAACAGTAATTTCACCAGCCCCACCCTTCACCACCCTCATCATCCTAGGAACTCCTCTTCAGGGCTGGCCCTGGGAAAATGCCATTTATCCTAACTAGCTTCAGAAAGTCACTTCTGGCTGATCTCAATTCTGGGAGATGAGTTCTGTTATCCCCAGTTTACAGATGAGTCAACTGAGGCCCCTCCAAGGTCAAGCAATGTGCCCAAGGCCTTGTACCTCTTAGGCTTGTCTCTGGAAGAGTCTGAAGTCCACTGCCAAGGGCAGTTCAGGAAGCAGAACACCCCACCCCTTCCCCAGCTGAGTCAGCCCCTTTCGGAACTACGTCACTACTGTCAACTCGCGTTCGCCCAGAGGCCTTTTATGCACCATATGGATGTGGAATTAATAAAGCATTGTAACCAAAGATTGGAATGGAGATCAGGGGACTCGGCTCCCGGCATGGAGCTGTTAGAGAGGAAAGAAGCCGCATGGCTCTGCTACGGAGGGACGAGAATAGGACCCAAGCTTCCTCTTGGATGCCGACAAATGCCAGGCAAGGGAGCATCCCTTGGCAACAGCGAGTCTGCTTCAGTCAGAGCGGCCAGGCTTATTGGCGCTCGCTAATGGCAGAACCAGGGAGGCACAAAACGACCACTTCAGAGGCAGCTAAGAAGGCAGGTTTATGAGCCCCAGCAAAGAGGGCAGCTCAGGGAGGGAGCCACCACAGCGAGCCTTGGAGGGCTGGCACCTCCAACAGCTGTGTCATGGTGGGGGATCAGGGGAAGAGGTGGGAGCACTCCACAAGGTCTTCACTCCCATCCTGGGTCTGCTGAGGACACAGGGATGCCCATCCCAACTTCAACATCCTAAGTTGTCACCAATCCATCACGTTCACAGCCTCAGATCCCAGCTCAATTTCCGATCAACTGCAATTTGGATCTTGAGAAAATTATGTCACCTTTCTGGGCTCCATATCACTCTCTGTGAAGTGGGAATATTAGCAAAAGCCATTCATGGTGTTGTTTCCTGGCTCTAAGGGGTGATTGTCAGTGTTGATCCCCAGGCTGTGACACTCTGAGCCCTCAGGAATAGCTGAGTATCTTTAAAAAAAATTTTTTTTATTTGAAAGGCAGGACAGCAGAGAGAGAAGTGTTCCATCTGCTGGTTCACTGCCTAAACACCCATGACAGTCAAGTTTGGGACAGACCAAAGCCAGGAGCCAGGAACTCCATCTGAGTCTCCCACATGAATGCCACAGGTACTTACGCCCCCAAGTACTTACGCTCTCCTCCACTGCCTTCCTAGGTACATTAGCAGGGAGCTGGATCAGAAGTGGACCAAGTGAGACTTAAACTTGAGCTCCAATATGAGATGCTGGTGTCACAGGCAGTGGCTTAACCTTCTGTACCACCATATGGCCTCCAAGTTGTTACTGTGACCAGTTTGACCCAAACTATACTAGACTGTAAAATGTCATAGTTTTAGTCTTGTGTCTGTTTTTTGGGGGGAAGAGGGGGGCTGATTTTAAAAAAGATTTCTTTATTTTTATTTGAAAGAAAGAGTTACAGAGGGAGGAAGAGACAGAGAGAGATCCTCCATCGCTGGTTCGCTCCCCAAGTGGCCGCAACACCCAGAGCTGAGCCAGTCCAAAGCCAAGACCTAGGAACTTCTTCCAGGTCTCACACTTGGGTTCAGGAGCCCAAACACTTGGGCCATCTTTCTCTGCTTTCCCAGACACACTAGTAGGAAGCTAGATCAGAAGTGGAACAACCAGGACTTGAACTGGCACCCATGAGGGATGCTGCTGATACTAAAGATTTACGGCTATGCCAAAGCACTGGCCCCTGGTTTTTTGTTTTTGTTTGGCTTGGGGTTTTCTTTTTTATCTTATTTATCATTTGATGGCTTGACTTCCCAGTGAGACCAGGGGCTCTGAGCTTCCTACACCCTCACGATATAGTCCTCACTGTCCCTGTTTTAAAGATGATGACAGAGCAGCTCAGGGTAATTAACCAACAATGCTGGCAATGTGGGTGTCACAGTGGGCTCAGTCATCCTGTCCTGTCACCCTGCTCTCAGGCCTCAACCCTGTGAGGCCCCAGGTCTTCCATGGAAATCACTGAGGAAGAATAGTTCCAAAGGGCCCCAGAAGCCAGGCTTGCAGGTGGGGACCCAGAGGGTGGGTGGAACTGAACTGGAGGAGGGAGCAGCCCCACTCCCTCGAGAAACACCAGGCCAAACCCTGCTGCTGAGAGGGTGCCCACACCCTCCTCATGTAGCACCTGCCTCCTACAGAGGAGACTCTGCTGTGGCTGGGAGGGCCACGGGCTCCTGGTGGTATAGGGAACACGTGGGTGGTGGCAGTGGGTTCAGCTCCCAAGCCAGCCCTGTAGCAGCGGGGCTGGGGGCTCACCAACAGGGGCTCCATGTGATAGGAGAGAGGCCCAAGTCTGGGGATGAGCAAACCTGCTCTAGCAACTATCCTCCCATCCCCCCTCCCAAATCAGATATCAAGCAGTTTTATTCCAGGGCGTGCAGGGTTTTTGACTTGAGTATCAGATTCACCCTGGGGACGCTAATGGGAAGAAGTCAGACTTCCAAGCCATCTCACCTCAACTGTCCTGGGTTGCAGCTGGGACCCAGAGAGGTCAGGACCAGAGCTGGAAGTGGCTCTAGGGCCCAGGCTCTCAGTCTCCAGGCAACTGCACACACATCCAGGTGTTGGCACTTGAGGAGGCCCTAGTCACTCCTGCGGGGCAGAGCCTGGGGGTGGGGATGGATTTGGGAAGCAAAAGCTGAGCAAAGAAGCTCAAGTCAACACTGCTCACCTGCCTCTACCAGAGTGCAGACTGAAGGGTGGCTGACCCAGCTCCCGCCCACGCAGCAGAGCCAGAGTTGCTGATGGAGCTTCTGCCCCACTCTCACCCCCCTGCGTGCATGGTGCGGGGCTGGACAGACCGGCCTGCGTCCCAGGGCTGGTCATTTACAAGCCTGTTGCTCATTGTCCACAGCCTCTAATCAGAAGAGAGACAGAGGAGCATGAGCAGAATCCAGCAGAATCCAGAAACCGGGGCAAGACAGAAACCCGGCAGGCACACAGGTAAGATCCACTTTCCTCAACTCGGCTTCCACACACCTAGACCAGCACACCACGGGGACAAGCCACATGCTGAGCATGCCAAGCAGGGATCCCTGTGCTGGTGCCGCCGGACTCTGCATCCTGGCAGAGGTGCTTCCGCTATCCGGATCCAAGTTTCCTTGTCTATAAATTGGGAGATTGCTCTTGGGGTCTCCGCAAACAGGCCAGGCAGGTAGTAAGTGCTGGTCGCCAATAGCAGCTGCGGCTTACCTGGCACCCTGTAGGTCCAGGGACAGGGTTCTGAGTAGTAAAAGTGGATGAAGGCACTGGAGGTCTCCCTGTGGTGAGGGCTTGGGGTGGTGGGAGAGGGCAGCTGTGGAGAAATTTGCCTCAGTCCTCACCAAGTGCCCTCCCCCCTTTATCCCTGGGCTCCAAAGGGAAGGAGTGGGCACCTGCATGGAGGGCAGGGGAGACTGAGTACTTCCTGGACCCCACGGTGGGCCTGCTGTGATGTGGGTATGGGTTGGGACCAGGAGGGTCCCCCAGAGGTCTACATGTTCAAGGCTTGGTCCCTACCCCGGAAGTCTTCTGTACAGGCACTAAGAGGGTGGGAACTTCGTTGTGGTATTTGAAGCTGGGGCCTTTCACACTCTGAGCACTTGGGACCCAAGTCAACCTTTACCTTTGTGAAGTTGGGCTGCCCGGGACAACTGCCAGGTTGCTCAAAGTCTAGCTAAGCATCTGCACCAGAGCCTAAAGAGGCTCGTCCTTTCACTCTTCAGCTGTCTGAGGAAAGGGTCAGCTTCTGGCCCTTCATTCTGAGGCTTACTGGGGGCTGGAGAGGGTTCTACACCAGCAGCCCTCGTTAGTGAGCGGCTGTGTCTCCCCCTTCAGACCTGGACTCCCTGAGGATAGAGTTGTTTCCCCCCTACCCTCACACCGGGGTTTCCTGAGGATGGGGCTGTGTCTCCCCCCTCAGACTGAGGCTCCCTGAGGACGGGGCTGTGTCTCCTCGCGTCAGACAAAGGGTCCCTTCCTGCATATCACCTCGCTCTTCTCCTGAAAAATGATTTTGCTTTAGAGACGCTCGGGGAAGTCTGTGTTGATTGTCTAAGAATGTGGGCAGGAATGGATCATGATGGTGCAGGCAACAAGTAGAAAGCCCCGGGGAGTACAGTGGGATGCCTGTTCTGCGGTGGGAGCTCGTGGAGATCCTGGTCACTGAGGCAGTGGGATGTGGCTCGTTCCTCGACATCCACACTCCCCAGAGCCCAGGAGCTGTGGGAACCAGAAGAACCATTTGAACACTGAACCACAGGGGTTGCTTGAGCTCCATTATGGCTCTACCGGATATTTGCTGAGTGAATATTCCTCTCACCTGAGCCAGTCACATTTCTGCCAACCTCCATCTTCTCATACCCACCCGTGTCAAACCATGTTCCACAGCTGTACCCTCTCCACCTTCCTGTTTCTCCCTGTGGCACTCCCCACTGGGAGCTGCCACCAGACTCTGACCTAACTGGCCAGGGACAGGAGGAAAGGGCCTGCCTCTGTGTGCAGAGTGCTGCACCTGCACGCGGTGGCTGCTCAGCAGTTTTTGTTAGTGGGCAAACAGGCCAGGCCCTTTGCTAGAGGACACTGAAGGACAGCAGGGCTGGAGTCCTCCCCTGTCTCCAGCAAGTGGAATGGTGATGGAGAACTCCATTTTGCCAACACGCAGGTTGAGTTCACTTTCTCCCACTTCCTCAACCTGAGCTGCGGGTTTCTCCTCTGTAAGCGGGGTTCCTAACTGCAGAATACTTTGAAGGATGAAGATCATGTCCATGAGGGTACTTCAGAAAGCCATGGAGTTTACAGCAGCTCATTTCACAATAGCTAAGAAATGGAGTCAGCCCAGATGCCCATCAATGGATAACTGGATAAAGAAAATGTGTTACACAGACTATGGAATACTACTCAGCCAAAAAAAAAGAAATTCTGTCTTTTGCAACTAAACAGATGCAATTGGAAACCACTAAGCCAGTCCCCAAAAGATAAATAGCATATGTTTTCTCTCATATGTGATAATTAATACACAGATGAACAAAAATGGAATCTATAGGTGCAAGAGTGACATTCTGGGATGTCTGTGTACAGCCTTTGTGTCTGTTCCTGAGGGACAGTAGTTGTTTTTTGTTTTTTTGGTATTGTTCTTTGTTACTATTTTCTGCTTACCTTGTGTTGATATATTTATCTAATGGAGTGTTGCAAGGCAGAATGAAAGTACACTATTGTCAAAACTGGGGGGGTGGGGAAGGAGCAGAAGCGCGGGGCAGGGGGAAAAGAAGGCAGGATGGAGTGTTGGGTGGGCAGTATCACCATGCTCTTAAACCTCTATTGTGGTATACATGAAATCTGTTCACATTGTACAAAAAAATTTTTTATAAATTTATTTTTACTGGAAAATCAGGTATACAGAGAAAAGGAGAGACAGAGAGGAAGATCCTCCATTTCCATTGATTCACTTCCCAAGTGGCCACAACAGCCGGAACTGAGCCTACCCAAAGCCAGGAGCCAGGAGCTTCTTCTGGATCTCCCACACAGGTTTAGGGTCCCAAGGCTTTGGGTCATCCTTGACTGCTTTCCCAGTCCCAAGGCTGGGAGTTGGTTGGGAAATAGAGCAGCTGGGATACGAGCCAGCACCCATACGGGATCCTGAGCATGCAAGGCTAGGACTTTAGCCACTAAGTTACCACACCAGGTCCTATGCAAATAAATTTTTTTTAAAAAGAAAAAAAATCCATAAATTTGTGCATGCAACTTCATCTTCAAAATCAATTATGAAAATGTGTATTCTGAAAAAATAGTATGAAATTGAACATTTTTGCACCAAAATAAACATTAAAAAATTTGTTTTTGAAAGGTAGAGTTCCAGAGAGAAGGGGAGAGTCAAAGAGAGAGCTCTTCCATATGCTGGTTCACTAACCAAACAGCTATAATGGCTGGAGCTGAGCCAGTCTGAATCCAGTCTGAATCCAGACCCAAGTACTTCATCTGGGTCTGCCACGTGGGTGCAGTGGCCCACGGACTTGGGCCATCTTCCACTGTTGTCCCATGCCATAAAGCAGAGAGTTGGATGGGAAGTGAACCAGCATCCATACAGGATGTCAGTATTGCAGTAGCAGCACCCGCCAGAGGCTGGCCAGGAGCCTGCGGTACAGTCTGTGCAGGTCAGCCTCCCCCGGCACGGTGCAGGCTGGAAGAGGGCAGGGAGTGGGTTTGGGAAGCGCTGTTAAATGACTCCCAGCCCCTGACCAGATGGTCGGCTCTGAATACGGTGACTATTACATTTGTGCATTTGACTTAAATAGGCCATCTCATGACTTCTGACCTTGCCATTTTTTTAAAACAAAGATTTGTTTATTTGAAACTCGGTTACAGAGAGACATGGAAAGATCTCCCATCTGCTGATTCACTCCCCAGATGGCCGCAAAGGCCTGTCTGAAACCAGAAGTCAGGAGCTTCTTCTGCATCTCCCATGTGAATGCAGGGGTTCAAGCAGCTGGGCCGTCCTCTGCTGCTTTCACAGCCCATAACAGAAAACTGGATCAGTTCTTTTGTTACTGCAGGAAATACCCAAGACAGCTAAGGGAAGGAGGTGCTCTGCACGAGATGAGAGAGGCATCATGGCTGAGGGGGTTCTGGCAGGCAGAGACATCCACATGGTCTCCTAGAAGCCACTGGGATTGAATTATGGGGGCTCCACTCTGGTGACCCAACCCCATTTCATCCCCAAAAAGGCCCCAAACACCATAATTGATTGAGTTTTACATTCTCAGTGTCCTAGACAGAAGACCAAGAGAACCAAGCCTCATTTTTTGTTGTTTTTGTTTTTAAGGTTTATTTTATTTTTATTGGAAAGGCAGATCTACAGAGAGGAAAGACAGAGAGACAGATGTTCCACCCACTGATTCACTTCCCAAATGGCTACAATAGTTGGAGCTGAATCGATCCGAAGCCGGGAGCTTTCTCCAGGTCTCCCACACAGGTACAGGATCTTAAGGCTTTGGGCCATCCTTCTCTGCTTTCTCAGGCCACAAGCAGGGAGCTGGATGCCAAGTGGAACAGCTGGGATGTGAACGCCCACATGGATCCTGATGCCTGTGGGGGAAAGGTTAGCCAATCAAGTCATTTTGCCAGACCAAGCCTCTTTCAAAAAATATTTTTAGAGGTAGTTTTTACTTATTTTGATTTTTTGCTTATTTCAAAGGCAGAGTTAGAGCTACCCACTGGTTCACTCCTCCAGATGGCTACAACAGCCAAGGCTAGGTCAGACCAAAGCCAAGAGCCAGGAGATTATTCCAGGTCTACCATGTGGATGCAGGTGCACTAACTGGATCAAAAGTAGAGCAGCTGGGTCTCTACCCAACACCCCTTACAGGAGGCTGGTGTAGTGAGTGGGAGCCTTAGCTACTAGGCCACAATGTCAGCACCTTATCTTCTTGTATATTGTCATCCTTTCTGCTTCACCGTGGGCTCCTTGAGAGCAGGGACCTTTTCCATCTTATCCATAGCTGCCTCCGGCAGAGCCTAGAAGAGCCTCTGGCTGGCTCCCCGTACGTCCCTGTCAAATAAGCAGACATTTATGTCTGCAGAGCCTGGGGTGTGTGCCTGACACAGATAAATTCTGGATATCTACTTGGTTCTTGGTCACGGATGGGCCCTGAGCCAAAAACCCACACACGTGCATATGCCATACATGTTCTACCTTTAGTTCATAAGACTCTCCATTAAATGGATTTTAAAAATAAGACAATATCAGAAAAGGACACCAAAAAGGGGGCAGAAACAACATTCCGACCCTCAGGGTGAAGGCTGTCCTCTGGCCTCTCCCAGGGCTTGAGGCAGGGTGACTCTGGTTCTGCCAACAGGCTTCCAGGAAGCAGCAAGCCTGATACACGCCTGTGTATGTCCAACACTTAGCAGTTTGCAAAGTTCCCTTGACATCAGCCAGTATCTCCTTGTGAGAAGGCCAGGCCTGCAGCAGGCATTTAGCCAATAGTTGAGACCCTGGTTGAGGCTCCCATGTCCATGGGGGTACTGTGGTGCACTAGGTTAAGCTGCCCTACTCACAATGCCAGCAATCCTGTTGGCATGCCAGTTCAAAACCCAGATCCCACTCCCTGCCAATGCACCTGAAAAAACAGCCGAGCATGGCCCAAGTCCTTGGGCCTCTGCACCCATGCAGGAGACCTGGAAGAAGCTCCAGACTCTTGATTCCAGTCTGGCACAGTCCTGGCCATTGCAGCCATTTTAGAAGGTAACCAGCAGATCGAAGATTCTCTCTGTCTCTCCTCCTCTCTCTGTATTTCTGCCTTTCAAATTAAAAAAGAAGAAGAAGAAAGAAAAAAATTCCAGTGATAGCACTGTCAGCCACAGTGGCTGCTTATAAAGTACTCTACTCCCCTCTGTTCTCCTTTGACATACACAACACTGGAAACCCAGAGAGGTTAAGTGACTTGCCAGAGGTCACACAGCAAGTTCTCAGGAAACCTAACTAAATGTTTATTGTCACATCTGGCAGCTGAATTCTGTTCTATGTGTTAGAAGCCAGGGAGAGAGCCCAGGGCCAGGTCATCAGCCAGCTTGGGGTTAGAATCTGCTCCTTCCAGTCAGACACAGCCTAGGGCTATTTTCCGCCTAAGTGCAGCTGCTGCTGTGGGGTAGTCACTTAAGACTTTTAGTCCTTGGTTCTCCTTAGGAGGGGAAAAAGGAAAGGCCAGACGCCTACGGATCCTTTTGTTTGGGGCCAATGAACCCCCTCCACCTCTCAGAAACCTCCAAATCACCCTCTTCCTTCCAGTAATTCTAGAAGAATGAAACCCCACACCCACCTGCTTCTCCTGCCACCATTTAGGCTAATGACCCAGGGAGAGGAGCTGGAGGCAGCCTTTTTGTGTGCCCTCTCAACTGCCCTCCCTCCACAGGATTGATAATCCCCAGGATTGATGTCACAGGACTGTGGGTGGGGGCAATCACTATTCAACAGGGGAACTGAAGTGCCCAGCCAGGTGGCCAGGAGGAGGGCAAAGCCCTGCAAGGGTCAGTTGCGGCCACATCCACAGAGGCTTATCATGGCTCATTTTCTTCCCTCTCTGGAGCCCTCTATCCACAGGGTTTGCGCAGCAAATTTGTGTGTCTGGCACTCTGAGCTGCCTCCCCTGGGGGACCATAAGAGACACTGCCACCATAAGAGGGAAAAAAAACCAGGAATCAACATGGCCTTCCATTATTTCAAAGTCAGTTCTAGAGTTCATAATAAATTAGAAGCAGGGCCTGGCAGAGGTCTGGAGGTGGAGGCATGGGATTTAGGGCTGGCCGGGAACTATAATCCCCAGGGGCTTCCCTACAGGACCCAAGGATGCTCACAGGACCAAAGTCTGCAGTGCCCATCCCAGAATTGCCGGGGTGGCATTAGGCAGGGCCAAGAGACTTTCTGCTCCCTCTCCTCCTCTCTGGGCCCCAGTGGGAGCCAGCTCCCACAGGGATAGGGCACATGGGTTGCTCCACTCTCTCAAGAAGCCCCCTGCCAAGACCTGGAACATTCCTCTCCCTGTACCAGCCTCTCTCAACTTTTTCTGGGAGGTATTCCACTTAGACCGACAGTCACACAGGCTGGAAACTCCACAACCCCAACACTCCTGTCATTTTGTTCTTTTCTTGGCTTTTGATCTCCTTCCTAGCCGGGGAGCTAAAACAGACCAGCAGCTGTGCCACCAGACTGAAAGCTCCCTACGTGCTTGTCAGAGCCGAGACCTGAGGGGACTAGCAAGCAGCAGAGGGGCAGCCTGGCCTCTGGCAGCAGCCTCAGGCGGATAGTCCACTCCCTGGGGAGCACTGGGAGGCAACACTGGGACTTGAGTGGGTTCCAAGATGAACCAATAGGGTGTGGGGTCAGCAGGAGGTGGCACCCCCTGTTGGGAGAAGTGGCTGCCAAGCAGCAGGCTGCCTCATTCCCTCCCCACCATGGCTGTGATACGGCATGGGATACCCCGATCCCATGTCCCAGCACCTGGCTTTGAGGCAGGAGGCCAGATTCCTGGAAATGTGCACCCTAGCAGGCAGCAGGTAAAGGCTCAGGTACTTGGGTCCCTGCCACCCATATGGGAGACCTGGAGGGAGTTTCTTGCTCCTGGCTTCAACCTGGGCCAGCCCTGGCAGATAGAGGCATTGGAAAACAAAGATTGTGTGTGTGTGTGTGTGTGTGTGTGTGCGCGTGTGAGAAAGAGAGAGACAGAGACAGAGACAGAGACAGAGAGAGACTGACTCTTTGTCTTTCAAATAAATAAAAAACTAAGGACCTTTGCAGGCTCAGTAGAGAGCCAGGGAGGGATAGCCGGTACTAATGCCCTCATAGGGGAAGAACCAGAGGATGAAGTACAGGAAGACACTAAATAAATTAATTAGGCAGAGGGGACGCAGCAGCTGGCTGGTGTGGCCGTGCCCCTGCCCCGCCCCTACTCCCAACAGGGCATGGAGGACCTAAAGGAACATCTTCCTGGTTGCCCACAGGCCTGAGGTCCTGCTCCCTCTTCACTTGGGAGCCTGCTGCACAACGGAGTGAGGCAGGAGCAGCTGAAGCCCAGAGCTCCCACTTGGAAACCACTGTTCCTTCTCCTGCCCTTGGCTGCCCACCCCCACAGCTCTGTCTGCTCCTGAAGCTATTGGGATTCCTTCCAGAAACACTCATGCATTGCTGGCCAGTCCCAAGGTGGACAGGGAGGTGAGACACCCGGCCTTGGCCGGCCCAGGGAGAGCAGGCAGCACATGCATCTGACATTTCTTGGGTACGAGGCAAGACGAAGGGGCAGCCGGAGCAATTGGCGATTGTCGTTCTTTCCCTCCCAGGAGCCCTCACACCGGGCTCTTCCGGCTGCTGCCCAGAGCAGCCAGGGACTCACAGGGTCGCCCCTGCCAGGAGAACTGCCCGGTGGATGGGGCTCCACGGGAGAGAGTGGCTTCATCCAGAACCCAGCTGCTGGGCACCAAGGCTGGTGGCCTGCCAGCTGGTTCCTTCTTCAAGTGTTTCCTGGTGGTGAGGACAGGATCCGGGAGAAGGAGGTCAGGGGTAGTGCAGGGCTAGTTGCAGCCAGGAGTGCCCTGCAGGGACCGGTTAACCTCTTGCTGTTTGCTGATTAATCCTCAAGAACAGGATCTTGTTCTAAAACTGCCCTGCATCTGGGGCTGACCAACCCAGAGCACACTGCCCTACCCACCAGAGCAGACAGGCCCCATCTCCCCAGCCCTGTGCCCTCAGCTAGACCAGAAATGGGAGGAGTGGCCGCTGGGGGGTCTCAGCTGGCAGTTTCCAGCTCCATCCATCCATTTCAGAACAGATTCACTGGGATTTGGGCACGAAGACCGGCAACTATCTGGAGCACCGCTGTACAGGCTAGAAAGCAGGCAGGTGGCTCCACCGCCCCTCTCCCTCCCAGCCCCAGGGCAATTTCCCCACAAGTGTGCTCACGCTGGGCCCTCAAGCTGCAGCGCCAATTGACTGGATTTCAATCAGAAATCCATCTCCCTTAAGGACCGCTTTGGATAAAAGCAGAAGTAACCCGCAATCTAGATGCTGATGCCATGCAGTAAACGGGGGAGTCCGTGGGAGGTGCCTGCCTAGAGCAGCCAGGGTGACCCCACTAGAAGAAGCTCAGCTACTGCCACCTGCCCCCGCAGGCCAAGTGCCCCAAGTCAGGCTGGAGGAAGCTCGGAGCCAGACCTTTGGCAGAAGGTAGTGCAGGGCTAGCTGCAGCCAGGAGTGCCCTCCTGGGTGCGGCCTCCTTTGTGCAGTTCCAGGGGTTTCTGCCAAGGACTCTTAGGAGAAAGGGGCATCCTCAAGGACCAGAAGGAACTGCAGGTTCATCACTTTCCAATCGCATCCCCAGCCTCGGGGGCAGTTACCGCTTAGGCCGTTGGGTCTTGTCTGGACCTAAGCTCCAGATAAGATAGCGGCACTCTCGCAGGGAGAGACGCAGCAGTTCCGTGCATCCTGCCCGGTAAGCGGGGAGTGGGAAGCTGAGGAGCGCTGGTTGGAGGCTTCTGAGCAGCCTCCCTGGTAAATAATGCACGCCTCCCCGGCCCGGCTGCAGCAGGTAGTGTATCAAAGTAATATCGCGCCGCGAATTGCAGTGTAATCGCCATAATTTAGGGCCCCGGGGGTGAGCCCATTTCGGAAAGGCTGTGCTCCCGGGCCTCGCAAGGTGACTGGGACGTCTGCGCCGCCGTTGACCTCTGGATTTCCTCCAAGCTAAGTGAGGCCATAAAAAATTTAGAAGGCCAGCCTGTCTCTCAGCAAATGGGGTGTGGGCAGAGAGCGTATTATCCATCCAGACCCCACAAAGATGGATGCACTGCGGCCGGTGGAAACGGCCCGGGATGTCCCCGCACTGCGCCCATCCTCTCCAGTGTGGCCCAGAAGCCCAGACGAGGGTCGGGAGCGTCCTGCCCTGCCAGGAGGGAGAAGATGTCTTTATTAGAGCTCCTGTGGTGAGGCGGCGCGTCTGTGCCTCCCACGGGCTGCTCCCCAGATTAGCTCGGGCCGCAGCCGCTCCTCTTCCCTTCACTCCTGGTCCCGTCGCTGACAAGCCAGGGGTATTAATATTCCTGCCCAGGTCCTCCTGTGGGGCCCTGCTGCTCGCCTGCTTTCCTCCAGCCCCGCCAGAGACAGTCATTCTGGGGTGATGAGATGATAACAGGAAATACATTCGCCGGCTCCCTTCTAACTTCTTGATGGGAGCCAGCTGGAGGCGCGCCAGCTGCCGGGTCCTGGGCACGCTCTGCTCCTGGTGACCAAGAAGGTGATAATCATGATCTTCTAGAAAAGAAGAAATGGGAGAAACTTCCCAGTAGCGGTAGCACAGCCCTGCCACGTTGCATTAGCAAAGCACCTGGTCCTCAGGGCCACCCTGGGGCCACACTCCCTTTTGTAAACACTGCTGTGCCACATCCACACACACACCACCCCTACTTCTAGTTTCCCTGGAGCAGCGAGGGAGCTGGAGAACCAGCAGGACCTGAGACAGCAGCAGCTGTGGTTAAACAAGCAGTGTGCAGGATGAGCTGAGCCTTATGCAGCCACACACACAGAGAGAGAGAGAGAGCTGGAGGTGCGTGTGGATGCAGAGAGAGAAGTCTGAGGCACAGTGTTACACACAGAAAAGGCAAGCTGTAACATAGCATCCAAGGTCCCAGCTCTTTGGTGTTGCATTTTAAAGAAAAGCTATATATACCCAAGCTTGCATATGCGTAGGGAATGGAAAGATTTTTGTAAAAAAAGGTGGTGAACAATGTCCCTCAGGGGAAGGAGAGACTTTAATCTCTCATCCCAGTATTTTTGTACTGTTATTTTTTAAGCAAATAATTGCATTACTTTTGTAATTTAAATATAAATCTCTCAGAAAAAGAGAGACATTGGAAGTATAAAAGCAATCTCTTTGGTCAATTCCTTCAAGGAAACTGTGGCCCAAAGAGGGGAAGGGATTTTTGGCAGGTGGCCCAGCCCTCCTGGCTGGGTTGCCTCCTCTGTCTTGCCCTGTCCCCATACCAGGCACCCAGAGCAGGGAGGACCCCTGGTGGGGCTATGCTCTGGTTTGTGTATAGGGGGAAGGACCCAGAGTCAAGAGATAGACACAGATCCAGAAAGCTGGCTACTTGGTGGCCTCTTAGCTGCAGCCCCGGCCTCTGGTGCAGCCGGCTTCCCCCAATTTGGCCTTCATCCAAGCAGGGACTCACAGGGCCACATCTAGGGTGGCCAACATCTTGACCTGTCCAGAAGCAGGAGGATCCCCAGGAAGCAGGGTTCTCAGTGCTAAAAGCAGGACAGTCGTAGGCACACTGGGACAAGTGGGTCACCCTTGTCCGACATCTGGCACTCAGCACAGAGGTCAGTTAGGGCACTGCAGGGGACTCCTGTGTCCTCTATCCGAGTGGCTGGGGGTGTGGCCCGGCTCCACTTTTGACCCCCCTTCCTGCTATTACACACGCCCTAGGAGGCAGCAGATGATCACTCTCAAGCCTTGGCTGGACTTCAGGTCCCTAGCTTCAGCCTGGCCCAGCCTTGGCTATTTCAGGCATTTGTGAGTGAACCAGCCAATGAGAGACTTATCTCTGTGTGTGTGTATGTGTGTGTGCCTTTCAAATACAACGAATACATAATTTTTTCAAAGATTTAGAGAACAACCTTGGCAACTCAAGGGCATGAAGAGAGCCAGCTCCAGCTCTGGCTTTTCTGAGAAGCATAAGTGGCAAGAGTTCATTTGTGTCTGTCTTGTCAACTGTTCTTCCCCCTAGGTCCAAACACACACACAGCCTCTCCTATCTTCCCTAAACCCTCTTAGTCTATTGAGAGACACATCAGCTGGGGAGGGGGCAGACCACCCAGGGCCCAAGGGGGTCTCTTTGAGCAGCATAATCCTGCAGAAATTCTAGAGTCTTTAATTACACACACAGTGCATCACAATTTCTCATCTCTCTCTCCCCACCCCAGGAGACAAAAAGGAAATTTCACACCCTAGTGAACCCAGCTCGTCTTTCCTCTTTGGTGTTGGCCCGAGGTTAAAAAGCAGGGACAAGGCAACACACACTTCTGAGTCCCGATTCCTTTGCTGATGTTGAGATTCAAAGCATGCATCTGGAAGATGATAATCGGATTGTGCTGCGCCCACCTTCCCAGCTGATTAAACATCCCACCACCACCCCGCCGCCATCCCCAGAATGCTGCAGGAAGCCACCATGCACCCCGTCACCACCTAGCCTGTTAACCCAGGAGAGAGAAGGCCAAGGCTGAGCAGGGAGAGTGTCTTGGAAGAGCAGGCGAGCTGAGTTCAGATCCTGGGCCTGTCATCAGCCAGCTGATTCTCAATTTCTCATCAATCAAATGAAGGGGTGGGGCCAGTGTTGTGACATGGTGGGTTAAGCCATTGCCTGTGGTGCCAACATCCCATATGAGCAACTACTTGAGTTGTAACTATTCCATTTCAGATCTAGCTCCCTACGATTGTGTGTGAGAAAGCAGCAGAAGATGGCCCAAGTGCTGGGTCCGTGGGCCATGTGAGAGACCAGAAGAAGCCCAGCCTTGACTGTCGCACCCCTTTGGGGAGTAAATTAACCAGTGGAAGATCTCTTTCTCTCCCTCCCTCACCCTCCCTCTCCCTCCTGGTCTCTCCCTTTCCGTCTCTATAACTGTCTTCCAGATAAACTAATCTTTATAAAAGCAGTGGGATGGTGGGACTTGCCAAGGTGTTATGTAGTGCCCTTTAAGTCTTACAAACCAGACTTCCTCAGTTGCCATCCTGGCTCCTCCTTCTAGCAGGGTGAACTTGAGCAAGATATCCAACCTTTCCATGCCTCAGTGTCGCCCTTCACCTCATTGTGCTGTGGTCAGGATTAAGTGAGTTAATATCTGGGACGTGCTTAAATCCATGCCTGCTGCCTTCCCTATGCCCTTGGCAGCCAGACACATGTATACCTCTTGAACTCCAAGAACCTGGGGGGTTTTCTTTCTGCTAGGGTCCTTTCTCTTAAAAAAAAAAAAAAAAGTGATTTCAAAGGGGGCCAGCTGGAGAAAGAACGCTCCATCTGCTGGTTTCCTCTCCAAATCTCGGAAATGGTCAGGACTGGGTCAGGCTGAGGCCGGGAGCTGGCAAGGTCAGGCAGGGCACCCACGTGAGTGGCAGGAATTGGATGACTTGAGTCGTCACTGCTGCCTCTAGGATCTGCATCGGTGGAGAGCCAGACCTGAGTGTTGAGCCTAGGTGCCCAGGCATGGACTGCATCCACGTGCCTTCACTCATGCCTTGGCTGCTGAGCTAAAGACCCACCCTCAGTGGGTTTCTTTGAGTCCTCCAGTCCCAGCCTGCATGCTGTGAGCTCCAGGCAGGCAAGAAGAGTTGAGTTAGCACTCAGCCTGCTGACTGTTGAGTTAGCACTCAACCGGGACAGACTCAGAGGCCTATTGTGCCCAACATTTGCAGGGGCACAGCAGGTAGGAGTCCCCAGGGTGGCAGCTGCTTGGGCCCACAGCCTTCCTCCTTCCCTGTCAGTACCCCCACTCGAGATGCTTCCTGGGGTCTCCCTCCAAATGGACAATTTGTGCATGAACATCACCTTGCCTTTTTCCCAACAACCTGGAAAATGAATGGGGTTGCCCTCAGGTCCCAGCTGTGGAGATAGGCCTGCTGGGCCAAAATAGCCTTTTTTTCCCAAGACCACACAGCAGAGAAGTGGCCCCACTGGGACCTATACCCACCACCGCCACGCTCCCTCCCTGCCCTGACTCCAGGAAGGACCTCCTCCTTGAGCAACACAGAGCAGTTCCTTTGCTACAGGTGGGGAGAAGGGAGAAGAGAGCCTGGGGCCATATGTGAAACTTCCCTGCTTTTCCACCCACTTTTCCACCCACATGCACACTTGCAGACTCCTCGGGTGGTACAGTGCCGGGCAAAACAATTGGGCACTCAGCACCACAAACCTAGTTTCAGTGCAAGCATCTGGCAACCCTTGGGAAAAAGTGGTCTTCCAAGATGCAGCAAATGGACTGAGCGATTGCCTGCCCAAGGGGGTCCAGCACCTCCGGGTCCCCAGCCGAGCCCTCCTGTGGGCCCTTTGAGGCGTGTGCTGATGGTGAGAGCAGTGGGCCATCTGCCTGAGCCCAGTGGAGCCCAGCCTCCCATGGCCCCTCAGGCGTGGAGCCCTGCAGATCTGATGACAGACCCTGGAGTTTTCCTCGGGGCTTTCTACTTACCAAGAGCTTTAATATGTGCACAGTTCCAGAGGCACAGGTTCCTTACTCATGTCTCTCCCTGGAGACCACAACTGCTGCTGCTGGCTAAACTGTGAAATCTTCCAGGAATGTTCTACACACAGGCAGCCACACCAACGTCACCCTTCTCCACACCGTCTTTCTTTCTTTCTTTTTAAAGCTTTATTTATTTTTATTGGAAAGCCAGATATACAGAGAAGAGAGACAGAGAGGAAGATCTTCCGTCCAATGATTCACTCCTCAAGTGGTTGCAACAGCTGGAGCCAAGCCAATCCGAAGCCAGGAGCTGGGAACTTGTTTTGGGTCTCCCAAGCGGGTGCAGGATTCTAAGGCTTTGGGCTGTCCTCCACTGCTTTCCCATGGCACAGACAGGGAGCTGGATGGGAAGTGGGGCTGCTGGGATCAGAACCAGTGCCCATATCGGACCCTGGCACATGCAAGGTGAGGACTTTAACCACTAGGCTACTGTACCGAGACCCCTCTTTCTTTTCTCCAGAACTATTTATCTTTGAAGTCCTTCTATCTGAGTGCATGAAGAATTTTTCCCATTCCTTTTTGTAGCTCTATAGTACTCCGGTGTGTCTGTGCCCATAACTAATTGAACGACTTCACAGTGGATGGTTAATTGGAGACATCCACCACCTGTTGCTCGTAAAGATGGGTGTGCATGATTGTGCACCCTTGGAAGTATCTCTGTGAGGGAAATAATCAGAGGCAGAATTGCAGAGATAAAGTGATGAATTAAAGTTCTTTTGATTTATCTGAGACAAACAGAGCTCCCATCTGTGGTTTGCTCTGCAAATACCTGCCATGGTCAGGGCCGGGCTGGGGCCAAAGGCAGAATCTGGGAAATGTAACTCAGGTCTCCCACATGGGTGGCAGGATCCCAGTGATTGGAGCCCCCACAGCTGCCTCTCAGGGTCTACTTCGACAGGAAGCAGAGTGAGGGGCCAGAAGCAGGCATTGCATCCAGGATCTCCAAGTGGATCATGGGTGTGCCTTGCAGTCTTGAGTTTCCTCGCATACCCAGGAGGGGGCGCTAGTGACCTTTACATGAGGAGAACATGGAGGGCGGTTCCATTTTGCCCCAAATGACCCAGTAAACCTTTGATTGGGCATCTCCATATATGCCCCCCTCCATACTGAGCGTTGAACATTTGTTGTCAGATTGACCGCCCCCCCCCCACAACAGCACATACTCCAAGAATCACAGCTCATGGACCCAGTATCAGAGAACAGAAAGGTTAAACAGCTTTCCTGGCATCACACAGCTCATGCATGGCAGAGCTGGGTGTGAAATTCCTCGACATGGACCCACCTACCCACAGGTGTCTTTTCTGTACAGCGTCTTGTGGACCGACACTCATGGAGGCCCTGTGGGAAGGCACAAGAGCTGGGCTCCCTGAAGAAGTAGAGTGTAGTTGAGAAGTGAGGGACAGGAAGAAGGTCGGAGCTGGTGAGGATCATGAAGGAATCTCCCCTGTCAGCAGGGAGGGAAGGGTTGGAAAAAGGGGGAGCCTCCATGCGTGGCCTGGCAGTGCCACCTGGATGCTGGGGGCTGCCTCTCCTACTGTGAGCTGTGCAACAAGGAATGGTTCCCCCAGAAACCCTCCTCCCTCCAGGGACAAACTCCAGGACCACATCATCGGGCAGATGGAGTGGTAAAGGGAGGATGCCCTCAGGGAAGGGACTGGGAAGTAGTGGGCAGAGCCAGGATTGGACATGGCTCGACTGACTGCCAGGCCAGTTCTACCTCCAGCACACCGCTTCGAACAGCTTAGTGCATGTTGGCAGGTGAGCAGGGATTCCTGATTAAGCACCTGCTGCATACACATAGCCTTTGAAGTTCCAGGAAAACCCTGCCATGTTCCAGAAGAGGAGGGAGGCCGTGAACACCCCCAGCTGAAAGGGGGATGGTGCTCAAGCTAGAACCCACGGGGTAAAGTGGCAGCAGACTTTGGCAGAAGCCTGTCACCCACGCGGAGGGAGGGCTCCATGCAGACTATTCCCTCAGCAATGGTGAACTGACTGGGCTGACTCTCGAACCAGGATGAGACTTCATGACTCGATTCAGTTCACAATTTAAGGACGTGTGGGTGGCACCTTCTGTGCATGCTCTTCTGGCTAGGCCAAACCCCAAGGACTGTTGCTCAAGGCTGTGTATGAGGCATTCTTGACCAAGTGCAGTCCCTCTCTCCTAGAACTCCCCCAAAAGGCAGTGCCTGAACCCCAAGTTTGGGTCCCGTTGTCAGGCATGTAGTGAGAGCTTGAATGAATGAGTGGCAGGAACAAGGCGTGGCTGACATGGCAACTGGAAAGTAAATGAACTGTAAAGGCAAGTGAAAGATGATACACGGGGTGTCTTGACTGCTTAGCTGTGATATAACAGCATACACTTATGTAGCACTTGCTGTATACCCGCCCCCTAAGGGAGTGCTGTCTCCTTTACATCCGTCTGCCAGGCTCTGAGCAGTCACAGAGCTGGCAAGTGACTGAGGCTGGCTTGGAACGCTGTGGTCTGCCAGGATCCATGTTCTTGCCCCTTCCGGTCTGCCTCACAGAACTCGCAAGGATGAGATCCCGGGCAAGCTGGGACATCCAGCTCCCCTGACTGCTCATCTGTTGCACTGTCCCTGCCTGTCCTTTACCTCCTTGAACTTGACACCTTGACAAGATCCAAGCTTCAGAACCCACGGCATGGGCAGGGCCCTCCCCTTCTGAGCAGGGGAGAGCTTGGGGAGCAGAAACAGGGAGCCGAGACCCCATCTGGCCCCTGTGGCTCTGGGCAGGCAGCCAGTCCAGCCTGTGGTGCCCTGTCCCTGCTGAGCCTCCTCCTTCACCCAAGTCACACTCCACATGCTCAGGCTCCTTTGTGGAGGGTGTTTTGATTAATTTTATTCTAATTAATTCAGTAATCTCAAGCTGTTTGCAAAATCTGCACTGAGCGCGGCTCCGTGATGGATCTGCAGAAGGGGCTGCCGACAAGCGTGCCGCATTTTCCTGCCGGCGCTATATATATCTCTGGCGGGGGGTGGGCCAGCACCCCAACGCTGCCTGCCTGCCTGTCAGCTTTTCACCTCCATTTCCTACATGTCCTCCGCTTGCCAGAACCCAAGCATGGTGACCAAGGAGGACCAAGACCCAGGCAGCCATGGTTGAGGCTTTGCCACCCCACTTCTCTCTGCCTCTTTTGGGGGAGCCTTAGGTGCTTTGCCTTAGCAACTTCAGCACCCACACTTAGCAAACAGAGCTCAAATGCCTGCTCTGGCTACCCCACAGGCACTCACAGCCAGCTGGGGTGTCAGAGACAGGCTCGGGAAATGATCGAGACACAGATTTCCTGGTTTTGATGTCTGCCTCAACCTCTCTCCAGCTGGGAAGCCAGGAGCTACCATGTCACCACTCAGGGCCTTTGTTTTTCCCATCTGTGCTATGGGGGTGTAACAGCACTAAGCTCAGAGGGTTCTTAGCAGAATGAAATGAACAAAGCAAAACTTTGAGTTTTGTGTGAAAGGCATAATAACAGAAGAGGACAGAGAAGTAGAGAGGTGTCACCCATCCACCTATTTACAACCCAGATGACGACAACATCCATGGGTGACAGGGGCTCATGTTGCTGAGGCATCCTCTACTGCCTTCCCAGGTGCATATTAGCAGAAAGCTGTACTGGAAGAGGAGCAGCCAGGATTTGAATGGGTGAGCATATGAGATGCCAGTGTGCCTGTCAGCGGCTTAACCTACTGCATCGCAGTGCTGGCCCTGGGAACAAGCTTTCAGGACAGTGCTTGGCATGCAGTCCCACATGCTGCAGAAGGACTGTCGCCTTCATGCCTTTAAATCTTCCCAGGGCAACACTCCATGCCAAGCCATCCACACGTCCCTCACTGCTCCGCATCTATTCAAGGGTGGGTACGTAACCCGTTTCCTCTCTGGCTGGCCTATTTTCCTTCCGATGGAAGCCCCATGTTACAGAACCCTCTTTGTTGTCAGTCTTGACGGGAATACAGTGACATGGTCCCTTGCTGCTCTAGAAGCCCCCGACCCAAGGGGACCCAGAGCCGTGATATGGTTGGGGGAAACCTCATCTTACAGCTGGATTTACTATGGATGCACAATGATTTTGCTGAAAAGCTGAAGGCAGGCAGAAAGATTTATAAAAACCAGGGCCATGTCAAGTGTCTATAGGAAATTATTTTTGGCTTTTGTGGAGGGACAATGGGGCCTGTGGAAATGAGGGGAGGGGGCATCCCTCCGGGTTCCACCCTTGGATCTGTGCTGAAGATGAGAGGAGCAGAACAGCTAAGCAGCCAGCAAAGTCATAGCAAGGGGTGGGTGGTGACACTTCCCATGGAGGGTTGGGAAAGGCCCCTCTGAGAAGGTGCCCTTTATGCCAAGCCCCGGGAGGTGGGAGAAAGCCAATTGTGTGACCATCTGGGTGAAAAAATCTCCAGATGGAGGACATGGCCAGCCACACAAAGGCTTGGGGCAGGAATGAGCCAGGGGCAGTTGGAGACAGAGTGGCAAGGGAGGGGGACAGCAGGACAATCCTAGAGGCAGGGCCACAAGAATCAAAACAAAGGGCGTGTATGTTGTGGTGGGAGCCGTGGCCAGGGTGTGCATTGTGGAGCACAGCGCAGCAAGCCCCGGGACCTGTTTGCAGGCAAAGCAACTAGGGTGCATGGCATGAGCATACCTGGGAGGTGTTCAAAACAGAAAACGGCTGAGCACACCGAGTCCCTGCCATTCCCCCAGGTTCATGTTCAGTATGTTCCAGGTACACCTGGTGTGGGTTCTTGTAGCCGATTTCCAATGGGGGCTGCTTGCTGTCATGTCCAGTGGCTGCACCTACAATACCACGACGGTAGGGGGCGATCGTCCTCTGCCGGCAGCACCCAGGAGATGGACAGCACCCTACAGTGTCTACCACCTGGGGCTCAGACAGTGGGCCCACTGAGGGCAGCCCCCAATCCACCATCTCCCACCCCACCCAGTGGAGGCCACCCAGACCCTTCCCTTAATCTCCTTTCCCAAGAGCATCACCCTCAAACTGCCCCAAGTCAAGTGAGCAACCTCAATTGTCGGTCCCCTCCATTGATGCCCATCTGACGGAGCCTGAATCACCTCTCTCCTCTGCCTGCTCCATCTCACATTGCCTTTCTCTGAACCCTGAATGTCCTCAGCCTCACTCCTTGTATCCTTGTCTCTCCCATCTGCTTCATGGGGCTGGTTCTACCTCCTGCTAACCTTGGCTTCCAAGCACACAGGTCTCAGGTCTCCAATATCCATCAGAACCTGGATTTCAGCATTGAGAAAACACTTCCCCTACCCTGGCATCATCCCAACTGTCCTTTAGGCCTGGAACAACCCTTGGGTTTTTCAGTGGGCAGCTGAGCCCAAACCCTCGTCTCTGCCACATGGGGAACTCCCTGAGAATGAGGAGCTGGGTGCTCCGCCCGGCAAGGCCCTGCCCAGCACAGCAGCCAGCTGGACAGCATATGACTGCACTGTTGCTGTCAGTGCCCGCTCCTTTCCTGGCATCATGTGTGGCAGGCAACGAGGCCTCAACAAGGTCTTCAAGGTATGGAAGTGACAGGACACAAGGTTGTCATTCTCACCAGTCACACCTCCAAATGCTGCATTTACTTCTAACACTTCTTCTTCATTTGCCTTTTTTTTTTTTTCTGGTAACTGCTGCTATGTTCCAAGTCGGAGTGATTTTTGTGCAATAACTCCCCACCTCATGCTGGATCTTGGAGGCCTGGGAGATTAGGGTTAGGGGATTATGTGGGTAATGGGCTCTGGAGAGTAGGAAATGGCCCCTTTACGGTTACACTTCCCTGGGTTTCGACATGGCCAGAGACCTGCACCCGGAGTTGGCCCAGATGTTGCCCAGGACTACGATATACAGAATGGTCCCCACTTGCCGTGGAGTTGTTGACAAATGTATATGAAATGAGATGGTTTCCTTTTTATTTTTTCCCCTCCTTCTTTTTGTTGGCCAAACACTGTGGCCCTGGTGAGTCATAAAAGTTTGGAGATATTACTCAGGAACACAGGAAGAAGACTCCATATTTCCCCCTTGTAAAAGGTTTGGTTTTCTTATTTATTTACCAGCGAGCCAATGGGTAAATTGAACCCTGAACAACATTCAAAGGAAATATAAATGTATCTCTCAGCTGCTCACGGATGCGGTGCTCACCAGGGAACTGGGTTATCAGCAGCTCTGCCAGGCCAGCCAGGGACAAAGCCTCAGCCTTAATGGGGGTGGGGGGAGCGAGTACCTGTCGCTTCTCCATTCTAGGCGCATCTGAGCTCCCACCCCACCCACCACCCGCCTCCTGGGATCCAGGATGGCGCCCACACACGGCCCTCCTCCACAGTGGCTCCCTCTGCCTCTCTCCAAGCATCCCCATGCCAACGTGCACACACCCAGCAACGCCGTGCAGCACCCAGCCACCAGGGGAGGGGTCTCATCTCAGAGCCAGAGCTGCAGGGCTGAGCTCAGCGGGTGGGAAGGCTGAGTGCATTCTCTCTGCTACTGAGAATCGATTCTGACTCTCAGGAAAGACACACACTTCTGTGGTGGATGGATAGCTCCCACTCAACCTGAAAACCATGACAGATGAGTTTTGTCTGGACTCTATACATTTGAAAGTTATATTTAAATACATGAAATTAGAATCTGGACCAGAGGTCCTGGCTCGTACCCTGCCCCGGCCTTTCCTCTCCCTTGGAGATTGGGATGGGAGGGGTAATGTAGGCGCACGGACAGGCTACGTTCAGCAGCTCCTCGTTCAGAATTCCATCTTGCCTGGTGAAGTGACTGCTTCACCTTCCCTGCCCAGTTTCCCTGATGAGGGAACCTGGGCCCTTCCGTTCTCCAACCCCAGGATTGGGGACTGACTTGGGTCATGGAGGGTTAGAGGGTAAAGGCAGAGATCCACTGGGGCCATAGCTCAAGACTGATGGGGTCTATCCCACCCCCAGTTCCAGACACACCCAAGCTGCTATTATGTGTTGTCTCAGCTCAAGAACCTGCAGTGACTCCCAATGATCCACAGCAACGAAGTATGTTCTTAATTCCCAACCACAGGCAGAGGCTTCTAGGAACTCTGGCTTGGAAAGATCTCCAAGGCCTCCTGTAGGTGGCTGGCTTCCCTTCCCCGGGGGCTGGGTGGGGCTCTGGGACACAGACATGTCTTTGGTGGCATGCCTGCCTTGGCTGCAGGAAGATGCATGGGGGGTCTAAGAGGCCATCACAGGCCAAGCCAGGAGGTGGGAAAGGTGCAGAAATTTCAGATTGGGCTCGCAGACAGGATGGGAGAATCTCAGGCAAACAGATGGGGTCAGCTGGGCCAGCAGGGTCCTGATCGCATGGACCACTATCCCTGCCCAGTCAAATGTACATCTTGCGCCTCAAACTTGGTGATTCCAAGATCCTAGAGGGTTGGGGCGAGTAGGTGGGGGCTGGGAAAGAGTTTTAGCTTACTGTTTAAGAAGCTTTTGCCGGCCCAGAGCAGTAACCTAATGGCTAAAAGTCCTTGCTTTGCACACACCAGGATCCCATATGGGTGCTGGTTCATATCCCAGGTGCTCTACTTCCAATCCAGCTCCCTGCTGGTGGCCTGGGAAAGCAGTTGAGGATGGCCCCAAACTTTGGGACCCTGCACCCATGTGGGAGACTCAGAAGAGACTCTGGGTTCCTGGGTTTGAGTTGGCTCAGCTCTGGCCATTGTGGCCGTTTGCGGAGTGAATCAAAGGACAGAAGATCTTTCTTTCTGTCTGTCCTCTCTGTATATCTTTCTAATGAAAATAAATAAATCTTAAAATAAAAAGCTCCCTATTAACATCCACCATGGGAGGTAGCAGGTGAACTGGTTGGGTCCTTGCCACCCATGTAGGAAACTTGGGTCTAGCCCAGCCCCAGCCATTGTAAGCAGGCGGGGGAGTGAACCAGCAGAAGGGAGCTTGCTCTCTCTATCTCTCAAAAAAGAAATCAAGGTTATGAATACCACATCCTCAATTGTTCAAGGAAAAAAATAAATTATGGGGGAAAAAAAGTGTGGCACAGTTAAGGGAAGCCAGCAGGACACAGCACTGCAGGTGCAGGGAGAGGGCAGAGGATAAAATCCCCAGTGGGCGGAGCTTTGGGGGCTG
Source organism: Ochotona curzoniae (assembly GCF_017591425.1). NCBI lineage: Eukaryota > Metazoa > Chordata > Mammalia > Lagomorpha > Ochotonidae > Ochotona > Ochotona curzoniae. The sequence goes on along the minus strand of NW_024466004.1, from coordinate 3,502,966 downwards.
ACCAAGCTTAAATCCCAGCTCCAGGTCACACAAGCTGTGCAGCCTCAGCAAGTCCCACGACCTTTCGGAACTTAGTTTCCTCCTCCCTGGAACAGAGGAGGCAAATGTGGGTCAGTCCTCGGAAAGTACTTATTACCATGTGTCCTCACGCAGAGCAAGGCCCTGGGATGTGAGCCCAGAAGGGTAGAGACTTTCCTTGCTTTAAAAAAAAAAAAAGATTTATTTTATTTTTATTGGAAAGACAGATTTACAGAGAAAGAGAGACAGAGAGGAAGATCTTCCATCCCCTGGTTCACTCCCCAGTGGCTGCAATGGTCAGAGCTGCGCCGATCCAAAGTCGGGAGCCAGGAGCTTCTTTTGGGTCTCCTACATGGGTGTAGGGTCCCAAGGCTCTGAGCCATCCTCTACTACTTTCCCAGGTCACAAGGGGGGAGCTGAAAGGGACATGGAGCAGCTGAGACACAAACTGGAGCCCATATGGGTTACAGGCATCACAGGCAGAGGTTTAAACCGCTACGACACAATGCCGACCTCCACTTTTTAAAACGTTGTTGTTTTATTTTACCCAAAAGGCTGAGACACAGAAAGCTCTTCCATCTGCTCCTTCTCTGCCCCAAACCCCACAACAGCCAGGCGTCAGAACCAAGCCGAAGCCGGGAGCCCAGAACTGAATCTGGACCTCCCAGGTGGATGGCCATCGCTGGCCGCCTCAAAGTGTGCGCATTAACCGGGAGCTGGGCTGGAAGTGCAGGAGCGGAGCCTCAAACCCATGGATGCATGTGCCATAACTGGGACACACGTTGGCGTTAGCCTGTCCAGCCCTTACCATAGCCACCTTCTGGGGAATGAACCAACAGTTAGAAGATCTCTTTCTCTCTGTAGCTGCCTCTCTCGGTCACTCTGTCTTTCAAATAAATAAAATACATTTTAAAAGGAGCGAGGAGGGGAGCGTGACTAGATGGTATTCAGGCTACCCGGGGATGGGGTAGGAAGAGTGGAAAATAAGGGCAGAAGCCTCAAGCCTGTGCACTCGGTGCTTCATCCTAAGTGTGTGACCTGCGTTCACTTGCTGTCATGGTTACTGTGGGCACATGCAGAAGCCAGGCACCGGGAGCTGAGGCCACTGGCTCATGACTGTCCAACAAGGACAGGCCATGCTGAGATGGGAGCCTGCGCAGTGGGCTCCCTAGCCTGTGGGCTCATCTGAGCCCCTAGTTGGTCGGACAGGGCCACTGGATTCCTGGGGATGGGGAAGGTACCCTCAGGCCTGCTCGTCCCTCCATGTGGCCTGACCATACTGTGTCCACATCTAGACTCCTCTGGGGAGTCTACATGTTAGTGCTACATTGACTCATAGCAATACTGGGAGACCTTGACCTTGGTCCTGGAAGGCTAGGGCTCCAGGGGAGTCGGGAACATGTGAAGTAGCCAACAGGTAAAGCAAACCTAAAAAGTGAGGCGCTCCCCTCCCCGGTTCATTCCAAGTCCTCCCTGAACAGCAGGGTTGAGACCCGTGTTGGAACACCTTGTCTCTGTTTGTGCCTGCATGAGAAGGGGGCAAAGGCCGCTGACGGGCCGCTGCATTTCTTGAACTAGTGCAAGTCCTCCCAGGGGTCCTCCAAGGCGGCTGGACTCGCCTGTGGTCGTCCAGCTTGTACCTGATACAGAAGAGCTGGGTGTGACCCCAGGTCTGTGTGATCCCCCAGCCCAGCCTGGCAGCCGCCTCCCTTTTCCCAGCCCCCTGGCAGGGATCTTTCTGTCTCCATAGCAGGATTCTGTTCAGGCGCAGCTGCCTCCCTGACCCCCTCCCCATCCTGCCATCACAATCTGCAGTCAACATATGCCGCAAAAAGGCAGTAAAGCCAGTCCGTCCTCAGGGGAGGTTTAAAACACGGTGTTATTATGCAAGAGCCGAGAGCGCCTTGCCAGAAACTCCCGTTGCCTTACTTAATCCTGGCACGTTGCAAAACCGTCCTGACGCAGGAATTCAAGTGCCTTCGGGCACTAAAGACCTTGCACTGCGTTCCTGCTCCCATCCCAGCCTCTGGGAGGAAGGCCTCTGAAATCCCAACGGGCTAGGATGATGTGCCCTCATCTCCTTCCGGCCCTTACCGGGCTCCATAGGGAGAGACCCAAGCCAGAAGCACCACATCGCACAACCCCAGGGTGTATCATTCCCACCGAACAGCCAGTCCCTGGAACAGCTGCAGCCAGTGGTCTCCTTCCTCCCAGAAGGCTCCCAGCCCTGCCACACCATGCCCCCATCACCCCGCTAGACTGCCTGGCAGTCACCGGGGGAGGGTGTTGTGCAGCCTGGCAGTCCTGGGGAGGGTGCTGTGTGTGGCCCGGGGCATCAGGCTACAGAACCAGTGGCATCTTAAGCCCAGGTCCACGACTGACTGATGGCTGGCTGCTGGGCGGCCCACACGGCTGGATGCCTTCCCGGGAGAAGCCCCAACTACAGCCCAGTAAATCAATAAACAAATTAATAAGCAAATACTGCTGTCTGCTGAGCCCAACTGGGACTCCTGGGCAAGCGGATTTAAAATCAACAACAGACGGCCACAGGGCATGCCGGGAACTAAGACATCCTTTCAGCCAGAATTGGCAAGCCCCCGTGGCTCCCAGGGTTAGAAGTAAAGCTGGTGGGGAGGGGAAGGGGCCACAGGTGAGGTGGGTGGCAGCATGGACAAGGCTGCTGTGTGAGCATACTCTGCTATTCTCACTTGCTCCCCTCTGTTGCTTCTTGCCAGGTGGGTAGCTGGGAGTGCAGCTGGTGTATGGGGGGGAGTCAGGATGGGGCATAGGCTTTAACAGATGTCAAGGGGGACAGTGGAGCTCCAGGGACTCACATGCAGCACTGATCTTGGGAGTTGGCCCTTGATTGCCACTGGGTGGCAGCTTCCACCCCAGCAGAGAGAACAAGGCCAGGCAGAGGCAGAGGCTTGTGGTAGCAGACCCAGAAAAAGTACCAGCTAGCGCACAGAGCAGGGCTGCAACTCTGGGGAGCCAGCACCTGCTGGCCAATACCTCATTGTCAGTGCAGCCCCCTTAGGGATGCATAGTGCGCGCGCACGCACACACACCACACCACACCCCTCCCTTCCTATCCCACCTCCCCACGTACTCAGGAGGTCCTGAGCATTGCAAACAGAACCGCCTGGCCTGCTGAAAATAGACTCAGGCAGCAGACCTCTGGGGAGCTCCAGTGGGGGGCACGGCGGCCTTTTCTGAAAGGGCCTCTTCAATGCTGGCGGCTTCTCCTTTGTGCTCACAAATGCCACCCGATGGCGGGAGGCGTGCCCGCTGGATAATAAGGCACTGACAGTGTGTCTGGCCTGGGGCGCTGGCCTCTGGGCTGGCTGCCAGGGCTGTCAGGTTGGTCCCGGACTTCACAACAGCAGTGCAGCCCAGGGACCAGAAAACAGCTCCCCAGCAGGTCTGGAACTGTGGTGGGAAGCCACCTGGTTTGTGAAGCAGGTGGCTTGTGAGAGCAGGCCTTCAGGCTGGAGTGGTGGCTGCTGAGAGACTCCACACCCATTCCTGAGGCTGCAAATGAGCCTGAGCCCACTGCAGCCATGGCTCTCAGCAGGCTCCATTCCAAGGTGGAGCTGAGAGGCTGGTGCCTAACTCAGAGACGCCTGATCCTGCAACACACCTCTGCAAGTCCTGGCTGCTTCACTGGCCTGCAGAGTAATGTCCATGGCATAGGAACGTCCCAACCACCCTGCCATGGGTCTCACTTGCAGTGGCACCTGCTGTGACTCAAGCTGTTTTGAGGACAATAACCTGGTGGAGACTATGAGAAAACTCTAAGAAGTTTCCTCTGCTAGGCTAGAGCCAAACTCTCAAAGCCTAGAAGTTGGACTGGACTAGGCAGAGACACTCCAGAGGGCCACAGGGTCCTAGTTCCCAGGGCCTGGAAAGCCAGGGAGCATCTGGACAGGTCCCGAGCAGGAGCCACTGGCAGGCAAGGTGGAGGAGGGTGGTGACACTGGCACACAGAAACTTCTGTCCCTTTGGGCTGAGAAAATGCCCAGGTCAGCCTCCTCCCACACACACACACTCCCAGGGCACTGGCTCATCTCTCACGGGCTCTGAACATACCACCAACCTCGCCCAGGGGCCCCATTCCAACTGGCGCATGAGAGGAAAGGAGATGTCAACTGGAGAGAGGAAGTGACTCATTGTCGGGGTGGGAGTAAAGACCAGAGCAGCTGTGCAGCTGTGGCTCAGAGCATAGTCCCTGGTCCTGGCTGTGGGACTTTGAGCTAGTCACTTGCCCTCTCTGGGCCTCAATGTACATGTTTAGAAAGGCAGGGAGATATTAGGACTGAACAAGTTGGTACACATTTAGTGCCCAGAGAAGCTCCCCGCACACAGTAAGCACTGTATGTGTGTGACACATCATGACACTTTGGGAGAACAAAGCCCTGGGGAAGTCACTCCGGGCCAGGTCACTTCAACAGCACAGGGCACGGAGAGGAAGAATAAGGATAAAGTGAGAGAGCCATACTTGGCATTACAGTCTGCTGCAGCCTGCTGGGTGGATGGTGGAAGAAGGAAGGAGTGACACCTGTGCTGGGTGTGGGGCGTAAGAGACGGAGACGGGGACGGGGCACACACACTAATCTTAGGTGCAGTTTGCTTGGCCTTCACAGCTTTGCTCAGATCAACATAGCATTGCCATCATCCGGAATGTTCCACTGGAGACGCTGTCCTTTTTTTTTTTTAAGAGGCGGTGAGAGAGAATTCCCAACGGCTGGCACCAGGCCCAGACAGAGCTGAGAACCGGGAACACACAGGTGGCAGGGACCCAAGTGCCACAGCCGTCACCTCCTGCTGCCTCGCAACGTGCACACTCGCAGGCAGCTGGAATGAAGCCAGAGTTGGAACCCAGGTACTCTGAAACGGGCTTGGGGTCCCCATGCCAACACCCTGGCCACCCCAAGGCCGGGCACTGGGCTTGTGCATGGTGCTCATCGAAGTGGCACACACACCGAGGAGGTGTGGAAGAACCTTCTGGGGTGCCACAGCAATGCAAGAGAATGATTGGCTCGCTGACCCCCCTCCCAGCTCCCCTGTGTGTGCTCTGGAAGGGGCAGCATACATCCACACAGTCTCAGTTGTCTCAGTCGCCTAGGGCTCAAGGATGCACACATACACGTTTAGTAGGGATCCAAGCTAAGTGCCCTGCTTGCCCCTGTGGACTCCTTGACCTTCCCCCTCCCTGCTCAGAATCTACCTGCACCCTGGGTGCCTTCCTGTGTCACGTGTCAGGCAAAACTGGGAGGCCCTGGGAGGAGAGGGATGGGCAGGCAGTCTGACCAGCCCGTGGAATTGATTCCACCTGCTGGCTCACTGCCTGCCCAGCTACCTCCAGCTTTCCTGTCCCAGGAAACTCTTCACAGATGGACCCAGCCTTCAGGATTTGGGTAAGCAACCCCCTCCCCACCGCCAGCCCCTGCTCATTGCTGGCCCTCTCTGCACCCTATACCCATCCCCAGGCCATTAAAGAATGCCTTGTTAACATATCTCACATAACTCTTTGGCATTGCCCTGATTGAAATGTGGCACTTACTTCCTGCTGCGGCCCTGAGGGATTCATAGCACATTCCCCAAATTGTCCTACCCCCATGAAACTGTCAGGAGACTTCTGTTACTGTACAGCACAGTGCCGTCCATCCATCGGTCCATCAGCCATGGACCTTCTCTTCCCAGGGGAGGAGCCAAAGGAGCAGGCGAGTTCACAGCTGCTGTGGGTGGCTCACCAAGGAGCTCCTTTTCGCCTCCGGCAGCCGTTCCCTCTTGCCTGCTGCAGCCTGTGGCCTCTGCCTCTGTCTCCTCCCTGGGGACTTGGCTTTTTCTCAAGGGGCAGGTGCTTGGTTCATGCAGGGCACAGATAGCAGCAAGATAGCAATGTCCCTGAGCCACAGTGAGGACATGTTAGCAAGGGGTTCTGCACAAGTAGAGCAGGACTTAGGGAAACCTGTATGACAGGCAGCAGTAGCACCCGAGTTAACAAGTGGGGGATCCCTCCCCATGAGCGAGTAGCTGCTGACAGCAGCCACCACAGTGGGCAGGGGGACACAACCAACCAGGGGGCCTAGCAGGGAGGAAAGTGGGGTGACAAGTTCCCAGTCCTCACTGTGCTGTTTTGTTGCTAATCCAGCCCTGGCTGCCAGTCATGGAGATGAGCATGCTGGGGAGTGGTGGGTAGGTGTGGACAGGCTAGCATGAGAATCCCAGGAGCATACCCAGCTCTGCAAGGCTCTTGCTCGGGAAAGGCCTGGCTCCTACCCACCGGGCTAACTCCTTGCCCTTGGGGCTGGGATGAGGATGAGGTCATCCCCTCTCCATGCAGCACCTGCAGGGATGGGGCAGGGGGCAGTGGGCAAGGAGCAAGGCTGAAAGGTCTCTTTCAATGTCAGGGGCCGTGGGAACTCGCCCTGAGTGCTGGGTGGCACCAGACAACTGAGCAGTGATCTACCAAATGCCAGGCCCACGGTGACGTGGAATCCAGGGCAGGAGGTGAGAGGAGAACTCATTTCTCCCAGACTGGAGGCCCAGGGTGGGGACTGGAGGCTGTGGATGACCCACACTGGGCACTCCAGCAGGACGCTTTGGGCTTTGGTCACAGCCAAGCACACAGCTCCAGCCCCTGCCGCCCCTCCAGAGGGGAGGGGCATCCTAAGGCCGGGAAGCAGCCAGGAGAGGCGACCAGCAGAGAAGTGGATGGGAGCATTCACTGCCTCACCCCTGCGGCATTCAGAACGGGTCCCATCCACTCATCTCACTGCGGCCCTAGAGCAGGTCCCTGTGTTTCTCCAGGTTCTCAAGCATCCCCCTCTGGAAGGTGACACTACCAGGCCACTTCCTGGGAGTCTATAGAGGCAGTGGTGTAGTCCGACTGCAGGTGGGGAGAGTACTCAGTGCTGCTTTCTGGAAAGGTCGAAAGGCATAGCCGGGGCTCAAGGTGTCTGCTGGAGAGAGCAGGGTCTTCCCCAACCCAGAGGTGTTTACTGTGCATCCATGAGAGCGGCCAGGAGTCTGAAGGAGCTGGACACCCCTCCTGGGGACCCTGGCAGTTGGGTTCACAGAGGTAAACATGGAGTGTGGAACAGTAGGAGACCTCGAAGGGTAATTTTGGGTCTTTAGGGCAGATTACTATGGGAACTCAGAGCAGAGCAGAAGCTGGCTAGAGGAGGCAGGGAGTGTGGGGAAGGCTGGGGGAATTTCCTGATAGTGTCTGCAAACCCATTCATTAATCCCACACATGTTTAGCGAGCGCCGACTACGATCACCCAGTGAATACCAGGCACCAGGGACCCATCCATGAATGAAATGGAGCTACACTAGCGCAGCAAGGAAGATAAACGAAACAAATGGCAAAATATGAGGCAAATGCTGTGGAGGAAAGGGAAGGTCCTGAGGGGCATTCAGAGGGGATTCAGCTGAGGTTTTTTTTTTTTTAGCGTGTTTATTTATTTTTATTTACTTGAAAGAGACAGACAGACAGATCTTTCATCTACTGGTTCACTCCCTACCATGACCACAACAGCCAGTTCTGGCCCAGGTGGAAGCCAGGGACCAGGAACTGCATCCAAGTCCAAGTGTCCCATGCGGGTGGCAGAGGCCCAAGCACCTGAGACATCTGGTGCTTTCCTAGGTGCATCAGCAAGGAGCTGGGTTGGAAATGGGACAACAGGATGCAAACCAAACACTCTGATATGGGATGCGTGAAGCTGTAGCTTCACCCACTGTGCCACAACTCCTGGCCCCAGACTCGATTTAAAGAGAGAAACCAGAAAGTGCCCTCCTACTCAGACTGTTCACTGTTGGGCAACATAAGACCTGGAACAACTACTAGTTTGTTTGGCTCATGCGTGGGTCAGGAGGTCAGCGCAGGCCCAACATTTGTCCTGGAAGGCGAGATGCCTGCATCTTGTGCTAGAGGGCCTGGACACTACTACCAGCCCTGGGCGCTGACTCCAGCTTCTGCTAACATACACCTAGGGAAGCATGGTGAAGCTCAAGAAGCCGGGTCCCTGCCACCCATGAGGGAGACCCAGACTGAGTTCCTAACCCCTGGCTGTGGCTCGGCCCAGCTCCAGCTGCTGTGGGTCTCTGGGAAGTAAATGAGAACTGAGAGGCCTCACAGGTTGGGCTCAGTGGGACTGGGGCCCAAGGGCTCCTGCATGACCCCTCCACTGGCCTAGGAGTGGGCATTCCTAGGGATCCTGGTGAAGGCTGTGAGGTGTTTTCTGGCCAAGCAGCAAAGTATCACTTAGGCTGTGTTCTGTGGCAAGTGGGGAGGGGAGACAGAATCAGACTAATCCTCCTGAGGGGAGACACAAACCCGTGCAAGGAGCAGGTGTGCTGGTATCTTTGGAAACACAGCTGCCACGCCCTCCTAAACCATGGCTTCTATCGCTCCCTTTTCTTCCATTCCACCTCAGCATACGAATACAGGTTTCACCTGCTTCTTTCTCCCTGCGTTCTGCCAATACGCATAACAGCATTTTAAAAGATTTTATTTATTTGAAAGAAATACAGAGAGAGAGAGAGCTTCCATCCACTGGTTCATTCCAAGAATGACCACAATGGCCAAGCTGAAGTCAGGAGCCAGGAGCTTCATCCAGGTTTCCCCTGAGAGTATAGAGACTCAAACACTTGGACCATTCTCTGCTGCTTTCCCAGGCACACTAGTAGGAACTTGGATTGGAAGTACAGCAGCTGGGACTTGAACCAGTGCCCATAGAAAGACACACAACAGCTTTCTTAGACTTCAGGTATGCCCTTCCTTTCCAAGCTAGACTTCTGCCAAAAGTTTGGAGTACACAGATCGCATATCAGAGTGCTCCACTGCGTCTGGTTCCCCAACTTCCAACACAGCTGCCAGCTGCCTTCCATTCTCACCCATAACCTCTGCCTCCTTCACCACCTCACCACCATGGTTGTTCTGGCTCTGGCCACCCAAGATTTTGGCCTTCTGGTTATACCCCATAGGCCTGTGTTGGTTCTAGCTCCCTGGACCCTAAAGATCCCCCTCCTTCTCAGCACATGACTCCCCTGGCTTCTTTCTTTCTTTTCTTTTTAATAAAGATTTATTTATTTCTATTGGAAATTCAGATATACAGAGAGGAGGAGAGATGGAGAGGAAGATCTTCCATCTGATGATTCACTCTCCAAGTGGTAGCAATGGCCAGAGCTGAGCTGATTCGAAGTCAGGAGCCAGGAGCTTCTTTCCTGGTCTCCCAGGCTGTACAGGGCCCCAAGGCTTTGGCCATTCTCTGCTGTTTCTCAGGCCACAAGCAGGGAGCAAGAAAGGAAGTGGAGCTGCTGGGACACGAACCAGCACCCATATGGGATCCCAGCGCATGCAAGGCTGGCCACTAGCCTATCATACTGAGCCTTTTTCTCTCTCTCTCTCTCCTTTTTTAAAAAGATTTACTTATTTAAAAAAAGATTTATTTTTACTGGAAAGTCAGACTTACAGAGAGCAGGAGAGACAGACGGAGGAGCTTCCTCCAGTCTCCCACATGGGTTCAGGGTCCCAAGGCTTTGGGCTGTCCTCTATTGCTTTCTCAGGACACAAGCAGGGAGCTGGATGGGAAATGGGGCAGCCAGGATATGAACTGGTGCCCATGTGGGATCCTGGGACTTTAGCTAGTAGGTTAACACACTTGGCCTGAGAAAGATCTTCCATCTGCTAGTTCACTCCCCAAAGGGCCACAATGGCCAGAACTGAGCCAATCCAAAGCCAGGAGCCAGGAGCTTCTTCCAGGTCTCCCACATGGGTACAGGGTTCCAAGACTTTGGCTATCCTCTACTGCTTTCCAAGGCCATAATCAGGGAGCTGGATAGGAAGTGAAGTAGCCGGGATGCGAACTGTTGCTCATAAAGGATCTTGGCGCTTGTAAAGCGAGGATTTAGCCACTGAATCATCACACCGGATCAGCTCCCCTGGTTTCTGAGCCCCTAATGTTTTCCAGCCATCCTCCTATGACCATTCCGAGCCCTCAGCCTTGTGTGCAAACATTGAGCTGTCCCAGGGCTCCAGTCTTGCTACCAGGCTCTGCCACTCTTCACTGCCCGGAATACTTGCGTTCTTCCAGCTGTCGTGCACATCTGGTTCCCATATCTCCCTTTCCAGACAAATCCTCTGAGTCCTGGACATATGAGCAGGATCCACTGTGACTGAAGCCAAACTTGCCAAACATGCCCTGCTGCCAACTTTTTGGTGCAGCCAGTGGTGGCCTTGTGTGTTTGTCCAGGCCTCAGAGCTGGGAGGCACTGCGGACTCTGCATTCCCCTCTTGAGTCACCTCTTCCACGTGGCCTCCAGCTGTTCCTTCTGCCTCCCCCACTGCTCTGGCTCCTGTACTGCATCCCTGCTCCCAGGCACCAGCACCTTTGCCCTCACCAGGTGAGTGATACTGTGTGGGATCATGTTGCAGCCCTGTGCCCAACTACTGCAGCCCTACAGAACACACTCCCAGCTCCCAGCTGCCTTAGCTGCCCAGAGATCTCCTCTGACCTGGCACTAAGACAAGCTCCTCAGAACAATGCTAGGCCCCCTAGCTGCCTCCCTAGCCACCTCACCCGATCTCCTTCCTCTTTGCATGTTCCATGCTGCGGACATTCTGATCGGCAAAGTGTTTCTCTGCCTCGCCCCCTTCTCCCACTTCACATCTTTGTCATTACCTTCTGGGTCCTGGGACACCATTCCTGATGTTTTGTTCTATTTTGCACTATTGAGCACCTACCTGGAAGGTGAAAAGTGCAATGAAAATAAATGGCTGTTGGGGCCAGCACATTGGCTCAACTGGCTTATCCTCCTCTGTCAAGTGTCAGAATCCCTTATGGGTGCCAGTTTGTGTCCTAGCTGCTCCATTTCTCGTCCAGCTCCCTACCTATGGCCTGGGAAAGCAGTGAAGGATGGCCAAAGCCTTAGGAACCTGCACCCACAAGGGAGACCCGAAAGAGGCTCCTGGTGTCAGATCAAATCAGCTCAGCCCCTGCCATTGTGGCCCCTTGGGGAGTGAACCAGCAGATGGAAGATCTTTCTCTCTGCTCTTCTTTTCTCTGTAAATCTGCCCTTTCAATAAAATGCATAATCTTTTAAAATTTTTACTTCTTTTTTATTATCATTTTATGATACAGTTTCATAGGCCCTGGGATTTCTCTTACTCCCTTTCCAAATCTCTCTCTCCCCTATATCAATACTATTTAGCTCTTCATAAATAGTCATATGTCCATTCATTGCGGGCATGGACTATGACAGATAGTCCAGCATCCTATTGTCAATTAACAGTTTCATTGGAATTCCATCTTTGATCTAGAAATAGAGATGCATATTGCATTGTATCCTCACATCTGGATATGATAGTCTCCATTACACAATTACCATACATTCCATTAAGTGAAAAGCCACAATACAAAATCAACAACAGGAAGAAAAATAGAAATTAACAACACCATGAAGTTAAATAACATGCTAATGAATGACTAATGTGTCACTGAAGAAATGGAAATCAAGAACATTCTTGAAGAAAATAATGCTACTTTATATGATCTATGAGTCAGTGAAGAATTTAATGAGAGAATTTTGAAGAGATTGGGAAAAAAAAAAGGAAAATTCATGGGGTATAGTTTCCACTGATCTTTGTTGGTGGATATGTCTCCTGTAGGCAACAAATAGATGGATTTTTTTTTTTAAAATTCAGTCTACTAATCTACAATGTTTGACTGATGAATTTAAGCCATTTACATGCAGGGTTAATATGAATGGATGGTAATTTGGTCCTGTCATTTTATTTTATTTTTTTTAAAGACTTATTTATTTTTATTACAAAGTCAGATATACAGACAGGAGGAGAGACAGAGAGGAAGATCTTCCGTCCGATGATTCACTCCCCAAGCGGCCACAATAGCTGGAGCTGAGCCAATCTGAAATCAGGAGCCAGGAACCTCTCCCAGGTCGCCCATGTGTGTTCAGGGTCCCAAGACTTTGGACCATCCTTGACTGCTTTCCCAGGCCACAAGCAGGGAGCGGGATGGGAAGTGGAGATGCCGGGAGTAGAACCGGCGCCCATATGGGATCCCAGCATGTATAAGGCAAGGACTTTAACCACTACGCCAACACACCGGGCCTGGTCCTGTCATTCTAGCAATGGGTTGTTCATTGATTTAATCAATGTTGTTATTTTACTGCAATGTTCTTCACATTTGCCTTGGGGTTTGGTAGATGTTATTCCTTTTCTCTGTCAAGAGAACATCTCTAAGTATCATTTGTAGGGCAAGTTTGGAAGAGGCATGTTCTTTTAACTTTTTCTTTTACTGTGGAAGAATTTCATTTCATTTTCAAAGACAAAGGAAAGATTTGCAGGGCACATTATCCTGGGCTGACAATTTTTTGCTTTTAGAATCTGGAATATGTCGCTCCATTCTATTCTGGCCTGTAGAGTTTCCTATGAGAAATCTCCTGTGAATTTAATTGCCATTCCTTTATATGTCAAGTGAGGCTCCTGGCTCCTGGCATCAGATCAGTTCAGTCCTGGCCATTGTGGCTCCTTGGGGAGTGAACCAGCAGATGGAAGATCTTTCTCTCTGCTCTTCTTTTCTCTGTAAATCTGCCTTTCCAATAAAAATAAATAAACCCTTAAGAAAAAACCTTTAAAAATGGCTGTGTACTACCACCATCACCAGCGAAAGAAAGAAATCACTCGCAGTATAGTAGCCGTACCCCGGACTCCTGCTTGGTCAATCCAACCCTTCAACTGCAGGAGCCGTCACCACCTGGCCTTTCAGGTTCACTCTTCCTACAGCAGGTATGCAAGCAACAAAACAGGATACAGTCTTGTTTTGAGTAGTTTGACTAGTTTCAGGCTCCAGGTCAATTGTTTCTCTAGTTTGTAGTCCTCTGTGACTTGTCTTTTCACAGAACAGTGTGTTTCTGGGGTGTGTCTGGCGGGTAGACATGGCTCTACAATAGGCGTCAAAAAGTGTTCTCGAAAGAGATGGGTAATAAACACTTAAGCTTTGGGAGCTCAAAAATCTGTTCCCCTCTGCTCACTACTTCTTTTTTCGTACTAATGCAGATATCAACAATGTGTAAATGAGCATACATCATTGTGATCCAGTAAAACTCCGTTTATCAAAATAGGCAGCAAGCTGGGTTTGGCTCAGAGGACTACAGGTTGCTTATCTACAGCATTCATTTTCATTGCTGTGTAATACATCACTGTATAATGCCATAACTTTTTAAAGAAACATTTTATTTCTTTGAAAGAGAGAGAGGGAGATGTTTACTCCCCAAATGGCCTCAATGACCAGGGCTTGGCCAAGGTGAAGCCAGGAGCCCAGAATTCCATTCAAATCTCCCACCTGGGTGTAAGTGACCCAAGGCACAAGAGCACAGAACTGGATGGGAATGGAGAAGCCAGGATCTGAACCAGAGTTCATGGATAGGGATGCTGGCTTTGCAAGTGGTGGCTTAACTTGCTGCATCACGTCAACCCTTAATACTACGATCCATTTTCCTACTGATGGTATGGTTGACAAGATGATTATTCTTTACTTCAATACCATTTAGGACTATCTGACATACAGACCCTGTGACCCATGGGGTGAATGTATGATCCATCCCTATCCCGTTAACTTTGGATTTGGCCTAAGATAATTTAACTGACCGAATGCCAACAGGACTTCTAAGTACTTGCATGGTGTCACTTTGCCTCTCTCAGTATTGCCATTTCCAAGAGAAGAGCATGCTTCCAGAAAGCTGTGTTCTCTCAGCCCAAGTTCCTGAATGAGAGCTACAAACACAGAGGCAGTATGAACCTAGGCACATTCACTCAGTTCACCTGGAGTCCTGTGAGCAAATGGTAACCCTTGTTGCAAGCCACTGAGTTTTGTTCGTTATTCAGCATTACTGCAGCAGTGACAAATGCAAGCACAGGGACATTTGGGACAAGTAAGTAATTTCCAATTCTTTGCTGTGGCCAGAGTACCTGCTGCTGTACATCAGTGGAGGCATGAGTGCTTCTTCAACTTGACTTTGCTTCCCAAAGTTTTGTATCAATTTACACCCCCACCAGCAATGCTGCAGAATTTTCATGGCTCCCCATCCTTGTCAACACTTGGTTTTGTCGATGTCCGCAGTTCTGATGAGTGTGAAATTGTGTCTGCCTCATGTTTCTCTTGCTCTCAGCCTCCTCCCCAAGTGTACCAGTCTCAACTAGGTCACATGCTCGGCCCATCCATAGTTCCTGCACAGTGCTGGTATTCTGTGCTGGCATAGCACCAGATTTACCCCCTAGCCTGTTAGTGTCCAGGGAGCCCCTGTCCCACGGCTGTCATCCAGAGCTCAGTGTGTGAGCGAGTAAGAGCTGCACAGAGGTTGGAGGGGGCCCTTTCTACCCAAGGGGAGTGTCCAGCTCAGCCATCCGCCTTGGCAGACTTGCAGTGTACATGCTACCATGTGTACACAGTGGTGTGTTGCAGGGCAGAGCTTAGGTGCTCTCGCTGTGTTTCTCACACCAGGGCTTTGAAGACCACTTATTCCTATGCTACAAGTGTGATCGGTCCCAGACAGGTCTTGGGGAACACAGTGGCTGGAGGGCTGTGCACAGAAGTAGGCCCCAAAGGCCTGGGAGGCTTTGGGGCTTTGGTAGAATTCCTTTTTTTTTTTAGTTGGAAAGTCAGATTTACAGAAAGAAGGAGAGACAAATATCTTCTGCCTATTGATTCACTCCCCAAGTGGCCACAATGGCCAGAGCTCAACCGATCTGAAGCCAGGAGCCAGGAGTCTCTTCCAGGTCTCCCACGCTGGTACAGGGTCCCAAGGCTGTGGGTCATCCTTGAGTGCTTTCCTAGGCCACAATCAGGAAGCTGGAAGGGAAAGAGGGCTGCTAGGACATGAACCGGCATCCGTATGGGATACCAGTACCAGTGCATGCAAGGCGAGGACTTTAGCCATTAGGCTACCATGCCAAGCCCAGAAATTCCTTTTTTTTTTTTTTTAAAGATTTTAAATTTTTTTATCTAAAAGGAAGATTTACCAGGAGGAGATACATACCAAGAGAAGTCTTCCTTCTGCTGGTTCACTCCCCAGATTGCTACACCAGCCAAAGCTAAGTTGATCTGAAGCCAGGAGCCAGGAACTTCTTCTGAGTCTCCCACATGGGTGCAGGGTCCCAAGGCTTTGAGCCATATTCTGCTGTATTCTCCACAAGCACGGAGCTGGATCATAAGTGAACTAGCTGGACACAAACTGGCACCCATATGAGATGCCAGTGCACCAAGCAAAGAATTAGCTGGCTCCTTGGAAATTTTTTTTTTTTGCCTTGTAAGAAATTTTACCTGACAAAAAAACAAGGCTCTCACAGAGCACCCAGCAAGTTTTACTTGTACAGCCTCAGACCTTTATGAACACACGAGCATGACCCTTTAAAATAAAAGTATGAAGGAAATATCAGAGAAAAGTGACTTGTCGAAGGTACACAGTCAGTGAGGGAAGGAAGTGGAGTGATTAGAACGATAGGGCTGGGCCCAGTGCCATGGCGTAGTGGCTAAAGTCCTCGCCCTGAACACACCAGGATCTCATATGGGTGCCCGTTCTAATACTGGCAGCTCTACTTCCCACCCAGCTCCCTGCTTGTGGCCTGGGAGGGCAGTTGAGGACGGCCCAAAGCTTAGGGACCCTGCACCCACGTGGAATACCCGGAAGAGGTTCCTGGTTCCCAGCTTTGGATTGGCGCAGCACCGGCCGTTGCGGTTACTTGGGGAGTGAATCATCGGATGGAAGATCTTCCTCTCTGTCTCTCCTCCTCTCTGTATATCTGACTTTGTAATAAAAATAAATAAATCTTAAAAAAAAAAAAAGCTTTAGGGCCTGCCATGTTAGCCATCATCTTCTGAGCACCTCCCAGCTACCCCTTCCCTGAAACCCTGAGCACCCCTTTTGGGTTGAGTTTGATACCGGCAAGGTCACATACAAAGGCCAGGGTTCTGCGAGACCCTTTGGGAGGTTATCTTTGCTGTCACATAGGGTGATGGGAAAACTCAGGTCTGCAGGTCAGCAGACTTAGGCTTTAATACACAACCCAGCCACAGTCTTAATTTAGAGCTTATTTTTGAAGATAAAAGAAAATATTGATAACTTGGTCACAAAGTGTGATGCATTATATGTGCTGTGTGGGACTGGTGGATCACGCAAGGACTGGATCCAAGGTTTGTGCCACATTGACAGAAACACAAAAGCCCTTCTGTCTCCCTATCTGGGCAAAGGCCAGTATCTCATCAGAGTCAAGTTCCTGGGAGGTAAAATCTGATTGGTCCAGCTTCAGTCAGTTGTTTCCCTCTGGGCCAATCAGCTGTGTCCAGGAAGGCAGGCTTAAGTAGGCCTTAGGAAAAAAGCTGTCTTCCTTTCTGGGGTTCATTTGTAAAATCAGGGATTTTATTTGTCTCTAGTTCACCACTGCACTTACTAGGCCTGGCCCACAGCTGATGTTTAGTGTTAGTGGAAGAGACTGATGTGGCATAGCACCTGAAGCCACCTCCTGTGATACCAGCATCCCATATGGTACAGCTTGGAGTCCCAGCTGCTCCACTTCCAATCCAACTCCCTGCTGATGTGCTTGGGAAAGCATCAGAAGATGGTCCAAGTGTTTGAGCTCCTGCACGCATATGGAAGACCTGAAAAAGCTCCTGGCTTAGGCCTGGCCTAGCCACAGTCATTACAACTATTTGGGGAGTGGGTCAGCAGATGGAAAATCTCTCTCTACCTCTCTGCCATTCTCTCTCTCTCTCTCTCTCTCTCTCTCCTCTGTAACTGTCTTTCAAATCGATAAAAACTAACATAATAATAAAATTAAATATCAGTTGACATGGATGGATTAGCGTGATCTCTGTTTTGGTTCTGACAGACTTGTGCAATTCTTATGTAAGAGAGATGTGAGTGCTGAGAGCTGGCAGTGCCAAGCAGAGAGGAGGGCAGATGGCTTCCGGCTGGGGATACCCGGGCATTGGTATAGCAGTCTACTTTGAGCAGCCTCCCAAGGTCCATGCTCCATCCTCACCAGTCAGCCTTGAGGCCAGAATGCAGCTTCTGCAGCGGCCTCTGGCTGGAGGAGTAGTGCCCTTTCATGCTGCTAGGCTGGGGTGCCAGCAACCACAGTGCTGAGCCATTTGAGTACAGCTCAGCAAAAGGGAGCCTGCACTTGAATACAACAGCCAGAACCCCCAACTCATCAGTTTATTATGTGACCTCAGTGGGCTGCTTAGCTCCTCTGAATATCTCCTTTTTCACTGGTCAAATCCATATGAAAATGCTTGTTCTGCTTCACTTATAGACGTGTTTAAAGAGCATTGCATATAACATTACTCCAAGTAATTAAATCTCATTTCTGGCATGCTAACTAGCTGTCTGGCACAGCTGTAGGTGCTGAAATGGATTATGTTGTATACAAGAGGACTTCAAAAAGTTCATGTGGAAATGGAATTAAGAGATGTTTATTTTGGTACAATTTTTTTAAACCATGCATAGCTTTTTTATAATATCCATTATCCTTGAGCTTTCCTTTTGTTTTTTATTGAAAAAAAAAATGCACAGATCTGAAAACTCCTTTGCACCAGAAATAAACTTACCACTGAAATGTGCTTTCCATGAACTTTTTGTTTTTGAAAGATTTGTTTATTTGAAAGGCAGAGTGACAGAGAAAGAAAGGAAGGGACAGAGAAAGAACTCTTTTATCTGCTAGTTCACTCTCCAAATGGCCGCCACCACAGCCAGGAGCTGCATCCAGATTCCCCATGTGGCAAGAAGGAGCTCCAGTACCTGGACCACCTTTTGTTTTAATCAATGAAAGGAAAAAAAGAATAGATTTTATCAAGATTTTACAACTTTTGTCATGGAAAATTCATTATTAAGAGAATGATAAGGCAAATTACTTAATAGAGGAGAGAATTTGCAAATCACATGTCCAATGAAGAGCTTGTATCCAGGATGAGTAATGCTCAAAACTAAAAAATAAGAAAACAATAAGCATATAAAATAGACAAAAGACATAACCAAATGCTTTATCACAAATGGATGGCAAGTAAACACGATTTTCTACACTAGTAGTAATTAGGAAAGGGTAAGTTAAAATAACAATGCAACACAACTATTAGAACAGCAAAAATAAAAAGTACAATGCAAAATGCTGGCAGGATACAGCAACCGGAGCTCTCCTGCTTTCTGGTGTGAATGCAAAGTGAACTTCTGCTTCTTTTTTTTCCCCCCTAGGAATACATGTATTTACTATTTAACACATATATTCTTTTTTAGATAATTATTTTTATTTTTGATGATTTTTACATAGCTGACTAAGGTGAAAAGGGTCAAGGCCTACAGGAAGGTGGGTGAGATCATTATTTCCACATTCTCTTTTTTCCCTTCCTATATCTGAGGGAAGGGGGAGAGATATGGGGAAAAGCCACACCCAGCCTCCCAACTGCTTCCATACCCCTGGGATGGAGGACAGCCCTCAATGCCATCCTAGGGTCTCTGCTGTGGGGCAGGCTCCAAGTCCTGCTCAAGAGGTTTTAATAGTTCAAAAGTTCTGAATTACTGTTGATTTCGCCACTTCAATCTCTCCAGAATCCACTGGCTGACATTGTCCACCTTAGAGTCTCCATTTGCCCAGATGTTTACTGCCAGCATTTGGCTGGGGTAGCTGATCAATTTCTTCTGTCATCCTTCCTCTGTTGTGTAACAGGTGTCTTCTGCAGGTGTCGATGGTCTGCCATATCCTCCATGTGCTTCTGGATATGCTGTCCACTGTTCCATCTGAGCCACTGAGGAGGCCCAGTTCTCACACATGCACTCCACAGTCAGACCAAGGAAACTGCAATTCTCTCTGTGGTTGGGGTTCTGAGTCCAGCAATTGTTGGGGATCCCCAAAGATCTGAGGTGATCCCAGACCTGATTCTTGTGTGTGCTTGCCAATAAAGGGTCCGGCACAGTCCGTCACCCCAGTTGGCTTATGCACATGCAATTGCTGGGTCAGTTCTGTTTCCAGCCCAGTCTTCTACATGAACCAATGGGTGTTGCGGCCCATCCCGATCCTGCCCACCACATACTTGGTACTCATGCTAACCAGCCTAGTCAGAACAACCCACAATAACCCCTACCAGGCCTATCCCTTGCACCGATTCCTGTGCTTACCAGTATGTGCAGCAGATTGGTCTAGTGTATACCACATCCCATTCAGCTCTCAGACATGTTACAGGGCATTGAAACTTAGTTCATCCTAAGCAGCCCCACCATCCAGGCCACAAACATGCCAGTGGGAGCCACTCTCCGTCTAGCCATGCCTGCCCCAGTCCTGAGTTTCATGTTCACCAGTCAGAGTGACAACCCAAGAGGGAGGTGCCCCTGTTTCCTTACTGGGCCCATCCCACTCCTGGATCTTGTGCTCTCCAAGTGGTTCTGCAGTTTGACTTGACAGAATTTGTCTGCTGTGCCACCTCGCCGGCTGATGCTGCAGCAAAGCCCAACCTACCCACACCCACTCTGTCTTATGCATGCACCAGGAGGAACAGTCTGCTCAACCTAACATTCCCCTAAACTATCTCACATGAGGCCAACAGGTGTTGAAGTCCTTCCTGTTCTGGTCTGCCACCGTCCCAGCTCTCAGGCTCACCAGTGGGAGTGGTAGTTTAGCAGGGGAGCCCCATGCAGCCCCGCTACTGGTTTTACCCCCTCCCCCAGGTCTCACATGTGCTGGTTGGGCACTTCAGCCCAGTCTGGCATTGCCCACCTCATCTTGACATTTGCCAGTTGGTGCTGTAGCCTGGCCAGGCCCTGCCTATCCACAATTCCTGCCCATGCTGGTGGGACAACAGCCTAGCCCAGCGCCAGCTGGCCCTCAGTTCCAGCCCATGTGAACCGGCTTGTGTTGCAGCCCAACTCAGCCTGACCAACACTCCATTCTGGTGCTCAGATTCGCCAGCATGTGATATGAACTAGCCCTGCCTGGTTCACCCTGACCTACGCCAAATATATGCCAGTGGGTACCATTAGCTGACCTGGTCTGTGCTGCTCCCTATTGTGCTTGTTGAGCTCACCTGCAGGGACTGTGTCCCAAAAGAGGAGTTCCCCAAGCTCCTCCATCAGAACATCTCCCAATGCCAGATCTCACCCACAGGTGGGTCTATCGACCAGCCCTATTTAGTCCACTTCCTATCCTAGCAGAAACAGTGGCCTTTCCTGACTGGCTTTCACCCATTCCAGTTTTTACTGTTGATGTTACAGCCTAGCCAAGCCTGGTCCACAACCAGACACAGCTCACACATGGCTCAGCAAGGGCAGAGACCCAGCCCTGCCCGGTCCTCCCCCTTCCAAAACCAACTCACACACTTGCCAATGGATGGAGCTACCTTGCCCAGCCTGTCCTACCCCCAGGCCTGGAGCATGTGCTCAACAGTGGGAGCCATGACCCACTAGGGGAATTTCCCAAGTTCCTCCACAGGCATACTCCCAGATCTGGATCTCATGCATGCCTGTGGGTGCTATGCCCTTGCCTGGCATAGCCTGTCCCTCCATCTTGGCCTTTGTATTAACTAGTGAATGTTGCAGGCTGGCCCACCCCATACCCTCTTTAGGAAGCACATGCAGGTGCTACAGCCTGGATCTGCTCAGACTGTTGTCGGTCCCAGTACCTCTGAGTGTTGGCAGGCTCCATGGTCACACCTAGCTCAAGCCATCACCACCCCAACTCTTAAACTAGCCAGTGGAAGTTATATTTCCACATGGTTTGCCCACATATCCCCCAGAGATTCTACCCCAGACCTGGTTCTTTCTTGTGCTGGTTAGTGTCATGGCCCTGCCTAATGTGACCTGTCCCCTGTTCCGACATTCAGTCAGGTACTGGTATCTAGCCTTGCTAGATTGGCCCTCAGCCCTAGGTTTTGTGTGGACTGGTGTGTTGTGGTCAGTGATGTTCCGCACTAACAAACCCATCTCAGGACTTCCATGTGGGCTGGTGAATCAGTCTGACCCATACAGATCTTCCAGTGTCTCTCGCCCAAACCACCCGGTCTGTCCCCTCACTTATCTGCTAGTGGCCCTGTCGTTTGGAGTCCCTCATGATTCATTCCTCACCTACATATATGATGACCTTATCCATTGATGTCCCTATGCAGTAATTCTACTCCCCCAGGTCCTCAGAGCTTATTGCTGGGTGTCCTTCCCCCCACCAGCCAAAAGTGGCCAGTGAGGTTGAGGATCTCGTTTATGTGCTTTTTAAAGAATTATTTTATTTTTATTGGAAAGGCAGATCATATTTTACAGAGAGAAGGAAAGACAGAAAGAAAGATCTTCCATCCACTGTTCACTCCCTAAATGACTGCACCAGCTGGAGCTGAGCTGATCCAAAGCCAGGAACCAGGAGCCAGGAACTTCCTCTGGGTCTCCCATATGGGTACAGGGTCCCAAGGACTTGGGCCATCCTCCACTGCTTTCTCAGGACACAAACAGAGAGCTGGAAGGGAAGCGGGGCAGCCAGGATATAAACGGGCACCCATATGGGATCCTGGATCATGCAAGGCAAGGATTTAGCCATTGAGCCATTGCACCAAGCCTTTGCACCATCTTCTGTTGCTTCTCCAGGCACATTAACAGGAAGCACAATCAGAAGTGGGGCAACCAGAATTATAACTGGTACTCCAATATGGGATGCTGATATCACAAGCAGCAGCTTAACCTGTGGTGCTACAACGTTGGTCCCTTCATGAACTTTTAAAAGTGCCTTTAGGATTTTCGCAAGAACCGTTATCCTAACACCCATGGTTAAATGACTTGCCTACATTTATGGTTTATGAGCAACCAAGTCAGGTGTCACACTGAATCACCGACCTCTACTGCTTTTTGTTTATGGTCTGGGTGTAGAAAGACACATGATGGTGCAGGGGTGATATGATGATGACTTCCCAGGACCCAAGCCTCTTTGGATAAGCTTGGTGTTTTGATTCTACACCCACGGAGCAAGGAGAGCAGAGCAAGCAGAAAACAGCCTTTCTCCACCACCCACCCCCCTTCCCTGCCCAGCCTACATGAATCAAAAAGGCTCTGAGCTGTAAACAAATGAAAATCCAACACAAAGTAGTTTACTCAAGAAAGGGAACCTATTGGGCTCTGTTCTGGAAAGGGCAAGGAACCCAATGTTCGTTTTTTTTTTGTTTGTTTTTTGTTTTTTGCTTCCTTCCTCTTTTCTTTCCTCACTTTCTTTCTTTCATTAGCTACTTACTTGAGATGAAGAGGGAAGGAGGCCCAGAGAGAGAGAGAGAGAGAGAGAGAGAGAGAGAGAGAGGAGTGAGGTAAGCTCCTCCATCTGCTGGTTCGCTCCCCAAATGCTCACAGGGGACTAGCCAGTAAAGGCCAGGCATAAAGCCTGCAGCTTGAAATGTATTTCAGGTCTCCCAAATGGGTGACAGGACCCTTGGGGTCGTCACCTGCTGCCTGCCTCCCAGAGTCCACATTAGCAGGAAGCTGGCAGTAGGGACCAGAACCAGAAGCCCCCAGTAACTCTGATGAGGGATGCAGCTGCCTTAACTGTGTGCTCAATGTCTGCCCCTGAAGCCCAGGATCTCCGGTGGCCACGGAGCACTCTCTGTATCACCTCTTCAAGCTGCGCACACTGACTGCCTTCTCTTCTCCTTCCCCACAGCCTGCTCTCATGGAGAGGAGTGGTTGTCAACAGTTCCCAGAACACAGACCTGAGATGCAATTTCATTTCCCAGCCACAGATGGAGAAGGACTCTAACTGGTCCAGCTCGGGTCATGTGTCCTCCCCTCTGCACCAATCACAGTGGCCAGGAGTTTGTGGTGCTATGAGCGGCTGCCTGTGTAATCTGCAGGAGAGGGTCTCTTATCAATAGCGTGAGTTCTGGGGTGCCCTCTGCAGCCAGCGGTACCCTGATTTGTATCCTCCCCAGATGGTTACACCCATCTGGCGTCCTTCTTCGATCGTAAGCCCCCTCATGAGTTGTAAACTTCACATCTTGTCTCCATGTGTCCTGCCTACAAACCATTTTATTCATGCAAAACAGGGACCACTTGGCCTTTACTACATTTCTCGTAAATGTGCACAAGGACCCACATGTTGACAGATGTGAACACTGCTTTAGAAAGGAAAAAGTGCCCAGCTCCAGAGCAATGACTCAGTTGACTACCTCTAAGTGCCAGTATCCCACAGGGACACCGGTTTGTGTCCCTGCTGCTCCACTTCCCATCCAGCTCCCTTCTTGTGGCCTGGGAAAGAAGCAGAGTATGGCCCAAAGCTTTGAGACCTTGCACGCACGTGGAAGACCCAGAAGAAGCAGCTCCTGGCTCCTGGCTTTGGCTCAGCTCTGGCCATTGTGGCCATTTGGGGAGTGTATCAGCAGATGAAGATCTTTATCTCTCTTTCTCTCTGTTTATCTGCTGTTCCAATAAAAACAAATACATCTTTAAAAATAAATAAGAAGAGGCAGGCCCAGTATGATGGCCTAGTGGCTGAATCCTCATCTTAAAATTTCCGGGATCTCATATAGGCACTGGTTCATGTCCTGGCTGTTCCACTTCCCATCCAGCTCCCTGCTTGTGACCTGGGAAGGCAGCTGAGAATGTCCAAGGCCTTGGGATCCTGCACCTGCATGGGAGACTCAGAAGAAGCTCCTGGCTCCTGGCTTTGGATTGTCTTGACTCTAGCCATTATAGCCATTTAGGGAGTAAGCCAGCAGACAGAATATCTTTCTCTCTGTATCTCCTTTTCTTTGTGTGTCTGCCTTCCTAATGAAAATAAATAAATATTTGAAAAAAGGGGGTGAGAGTGCCACACTTGCATAAACACACACACAATGCATTGATTGATCAGTTTAGGTCCTTTGTGTCCCAAAAAGGATGTGAGATAGGTTATCAAAACTATACACAATACAGCAGAGTAAAGACACGACTGAGAAGATGGAAATTAAAGTAGAAAAACAGAACAAGGTCAGGAGAAACCCCTGAACAAGACTGAATCTGAGCTTCCTCTGGCACAAACATTACTAATGGAGGCCCATCAGATAGAAAAGTCACAGGAGCTGTGCGAGCCAGGCACGTTGCACCAGGCACAGTCCATGTCCTGCGGTAGAGTGTTGGGGCTGGGCACCAGGCTCTGGCTCCTGGCTCTGGCTTCCTGGCGGTGCAGGCCCGGGAAGGCAGTGGCAGTGGCTCAGTGGTTGGGTTCCTGCCATCCATGCTGGAGACCCGGATTGAGTTCTGAGTTTCTGGCTCCAGCCTAGTCCAGCACTGGGTGTTGTGGGAATTTGGAGAGCAAACCAGCCACTGGGGACTCCTTTCTCTGCCTTTCAAATAAACAAAAATTTTCAAAAGCGTATGAGCACACCAGGCAAGGTCACAGAATTTATCTTGGCATTCTGTCTGGTAGATAAGATGATTTACATATATAGCCTGATTTTTTTTCTTAAGATTTATTTATTTTTATTAAAAAGGCAGATTTACAGAGAGGAGAGATAGAAGATCTTCCATCCACTGGTTCTCTCTGCAAGTGGCCTCACATACCATGAAAAGAGGCTGGGTGCAAGGAGGAGCACAGGAGCCTGACCTGGTGAAGTACATGGACCAAAACAAAAAAAAAATTTTTTTAAAGGTCTATTTATTTATTGGAAAGTCAGACATACAGAGAGGAGGAGAGACAGAGAGGAAGATCTTCCATCTGATGATTAACTCCCCAAGTGAGAGCAACGGCCGATGCTATGCACGGGTGCAGGGTCCCAAAGCTTTGGGCCATCCTCGACTGCCTTCCCAGGCCACAAGAAGGGAGCTGGATGGGAAGTGGAGCTGCTAGGACTAGAACTGGCTCCCATATGGGATCCTGGGGCGTTCCAAGGAGAGGACCTTAGCCGCTAGGCCACGCTGCCGCCCATCCCCACCCCCAAAATCTTAAGTGTCTTGGCTTAGCTGAAACATAAAAATCCCTAAGACATAAAATGGATCAAAGCAGCCCATAAAGACGCCACTGCCCTTGCCTTGGAACCGGGGCTTGCCTGGAACAAGACTCCAACATCAATCAGCTGGTGCAGTATTTTTAACCACCTACGAAATTCTTCATTTCCTGCCCGAAATGCTTCTGACGGTGAGCGATGGCTTTTCCCCTCACCCCTGCTCTGCAAGGGCTCCCTCAGGGAGGAGGCAGGGCGCCAAGCTGAGGCCCTTCCAGGCAGCTCCGGGACAAACCAGCCAGGGCTGGGACTTGATGGTGCTTTCCATGCAGAGTCTCAAAGGGCTCGGCCAGCCCCTTGGGTTCCCCTCTGGCCATCTGGAATGTGCCCTCCCACATCTCTGTCCTACCTAACCCACAGCTTCCTTCAGACTTTGCACTCTCTCTCTCTTTTTTTTAACTCAAGTTCTTAATGCATCAACAGCAAGTTACCAGACAGCTGGCATTTAATTATATGATGTCTGGCGTTTCACTATTTCACGCTGTCAGTTTGTCTCTCTAACAAGATGAAAGATGTCTCCAGGGTAATGATTAGTTCTTATTTTACGTATCTACCTTCTAGGCCTGGCTAGAAGCTGGGCTTATATGTGAACACCTTCCAAACGGCGAGGTCATGACCATCGAGGGTTCCTAGTTCTCACCTGTCCCACCCTGTGCCCATTTCACAGACAAGGAAACTGAGAGCCAAAGAGGAGGCTGGCTTCACTCCAGGTGACACAGTGAGAACATGGCCAAGTGGGGAGCACTCCCAGTTCTCCTGCCTGCCAATGTGGCACTGTTTTCCTTAAACACTGAGCTCAAAATCCCCCCAATAGGTGGTTCAGAGCCACGGCTCACCAGTCAACACAGACTGCTGACCTGTCTCTGGCTCCTGAGAAGCCATTTGCTGTGTAGGAAGCTAGACCAACCTGCAGGGAGACACTTCCAGCAGGCCCCACAGGAATTGGATATGGGTCTGTCCGTGCCAGGACCAAAGCTCATGTATGGACAGTCCCTGCAGCCTCCCAGCACAGTAGCAGTGTTGGCACTCACAGAACCTGCAATCCCAGGACAGGCACCGAGTGGGACAGGGAGTCTCCTCCCTCCAGAGAGGCACATGTTGCCAGATCCTCAAAGACTTCCTGGAACACACATGGGATGAAAAACCAATATGTGGGCGCAATGTCTTTTTTGCACCAAAATAAGCCTACTTTTAAAAATTTATGCTTTTTGAAAAGTCAGATTTACAGAAAGTGTCAGAGAGAGAGAGGGAGAGATCTTCTATCTGTTGGGTCACTCTCCAAGTCATGGCAATGACCAGAGCTGAGCCAATCCGAGGCCATGAACCAGGAGCTTCCTCTGGATCTCCCATGTGGGTGCAGGGTCCCAAAGTTTTGGACCATCCTTTATTGCTTTCCCAGATCATAAGCAGGGAGCTGGCTGAGAAGCAGAGCAGCCGGGATGCGAACCAGCATCCATATATGCTGGTGCTGGCAGGAGGAAGATTAGCATTTAGAGCCACTGTGCCAGCCCCTAAGTTTACCTTTTAATTTACTTTTCCACAAACTTTTAAAAGCACCCTCCTCTGTCGGAGCGTGGAGATGTTGCCATTGCAGTGCCTTATGCATCCCTGATAAAGCAAGAAACAAAGTTCACAATCACGGATACCCCACAATAGTGTCAACTGTAATTAAAAAAAGAAAGAAAGAAAACCCAGTATCCACACACGATAACGAAAAATGCCAATGGCAACAATTGCTTAGTGAAGCCCTCCTGGGACAAGCTGGCAGCAGCTTCCTCAACCCTGTTGAGTCTGTCTCGGGAATTCTCATCAGGCAACAGCAAAGACGCGGAAATGCAGGTACACCCAGCTAAGGGAATTTGCCCCACATCAACCACTAACAGGCCGCAGGACTGGGACTGGAATCCAGGTGGCCTTCTAAAAAGGCCTCCTGAGGCTCACTCTCCCAGCCCCATTTCAGGTATTTTGTCCCTTGCCCAGCATTTCACAGGAACTGGGGAAAACAGCCTATGGACCAGCAGCAGGGGACACGCCCAGATTTTCACAGCTTTTTCTTGATGCTGAACTCACAGAACACAGCATTTCCTCATCTTCCCTGAGCTGAAGGCTGTGATCATTGGGAAGGCCAAAGTCAAGTGGTTGGTTGGTTTTCTGGGATTGGAACCAATGCTGTACACGGTTGGTGGGTGATGGACAGTGTTCTTGAGCAAATGCCTCCATTGGTAAGCTGAGAGCAGCACTCAACAACTGCTCAACCGCCCGCTTCCTGCTCAGGAAGAGTGAACTGCACTTTCCCTCCACGGGCCTCAGCCCAGCAGCCAGGCGAGATGGTGTGTCTGCTACCCTCCAGCCCCATCACTCCATGACTCTATTAAGAGAACATACATTGGAAAACATTGTCTTCTGCAAACATGCAGGTGGGGCACAAGTCCAATGGAGAGATAACCAGGAGCTTCGATTCTGGCCTCATCCTCTTCGGCCCAGTAATCCCACTTCTGTGAGTTTATCTTAAAGGAAGACTCCAGAAGGAGAGAGCTGTGTCCACAAAGATGTTTGCTTTTGCT
Source organism: Ochotona curzoniae (assembly GCF_017591425.1). NCBI lineage: Eukaryota > Metazoa > Chordata > Mammalia > Lagomorpha > Ochotonidae > Ochotona > Ochotona curzoniae. Next base: position 3,475,371 of record NW_024466004.1, on the reverse strand, counting down.
TCTGCTTGCACACTACTTGGAGGGACTGCTCAATTCAAGCCTGGGATACATTCTATTACCGATGATAATCTGAAGGACGCACAGAATGTCTACGACTGGTTTCCAAGGCACAGTTCACTCGCCATGAATGGCTCATGAAAGGAACTTGATTATCTCCTGCCTCCATGCTATTAAATAGAAAACATCTGAGTGCATCATTGCAGATTGCTAAAGTACTTACTGCAAAATTTTGGCCACAGTTACATGGGCAAGTAAGCCATATTTGAAAATGTCCATTTGGGGGCTGGTACCATCGTGCAACAAGCTAATCCTCTACCTGCAGGCACCAGTATCCCCTATAGGTGCCAGTTCATGTCCCACTGTTCCACGTCCCATCCAGCTCCCTGCTTATGACCTGGAAAAACAATAAAGGATGGCCCAGGTCCTTGGGACACTACACCCATGTGGGAGACCAGGAAGAAGTTCCTGGCTCCTGGTTTTGGATCGGATCAGCCCAGCTCTGACTGTTGCAGCCATCTGGGGAGTGGAAAAATCTTCCTCTGAATGTCCTCTGTAAATCTGCCTTCCAAATGAAAATAAGTAAATCTTTAAAAAATGTTTTTATTGTGGGGTCACCATGAATATATTTTGAAAGCCACAGGTCCCCAGGGTATGGTATGGTACAACAGGATCCCAACAGTGTAAATTAATTACTATCATGTGTGAGCCAAGCCTCCAGGCGGAAAGGAAGACAGGTGCTGCCTGTTTATTTACAAATCTCATCTGCTGTTCTTACAATAAAAGCAAGGTAAGTGAGAATACAAGACGAAGGAGGAATGACGCCAGAAGGCCATGACCGGACTCCAACGGACCAAGGGGCTTTGCGGAGATTTCCTGAAGGAGCGGTCTGTCCCGGGTTGAGTCCTGAAGGATCGTCAGGGTTTGAATGGTGGACGGGGAAGGTTGGCGTGGAATTGAGTAGGAAGAAGGGCTCACAAGCAGACGAGGTTAAAATCCTCCGCGTCGTACAGCAGCCTCGAACTGGGCAAGGAATGGGCAGCCCTATCCCTGGGCGAGCCATTCGTTGCTCCTTTCTGGATAGATGGATCGGCAATCCCAAATCAAAGCCGCCCCTCACAAACATGGCCGCACCTGTGTGTGTGGGTGGGGGGGGAACCACTCAACAAGATGGCGACGACGCGGCCCCACCTCCCGCTGCCTCGGCGACCAATGAGGGAGAAGCACGAAGCTGGCGCGTGCGTGGTACGCCTTGGTGGGCGTCTCCAGTAAATGACCGGGGGATCCCGGCAAGTAACATGACGAAAAAGAAGCGGGAGAATGTGGGCGTCGCGCTGGAGGTGAGGGGAGACGGGGGCGGTGGGACCCGCGGGCGGGCGGGCTGACGGGGCGGCTATGGCTGCAGGGCGAAGTGAGGGCGGAGCGGGCTTGGGGAGAGGGAGGCTTTGCGGGGAAGGAGAGGCCGGATGCGGTTGCGGGTGGTGAGGGCGGGCGACGGGAGCAGCCATGGGGGGGCGAGGACCCGGCACGGGGAGCCCCAAAGAGGACAGACAGGAGTGCGGGGACCCGGCTCGGGGGACCCCAAAGAAGGAAGCCATGGGGGGCGAGGACCCGGCACGGGGGACCCCAAAGAAGGAAGCCATGGGAGGCGAGGACCAGCACGGGGGACCCCAGAGAAGGCAGACAGGAGTGCAGGGATTCGCCAATGAAGAGGACCCGAGGTGGGGGTGCCGGGCAAAGTGTGAGCGACCAACTGCGCCTGGTGCGAAAATGGAATGAAAAGTTTTGGTACCAAAAAAAGTTTTTTTTAAATCCGCACGTAGCGTTTTCATCATGCGTGCTTCGCAGGAACATTTGGATGAAGCTTAGTCTAGGATTTGTAATGGGCGCATCCCATGAGATGGGACGGCTTCCCTCTTGCCACTTGAAATTAACCTTTGGGAACCTTGGGGGAATCCGGAAAGAACTTTATTCTGGAGTTGGTGATGTTGCCAAAGACTTAAACGAACTTCATGTGGGAGGGAAAAGAACGGGCCCGTAGACCCAGCACCTGCCGTGTGCCCGACACCTGTCTCGTGGGGCTTGCACCTGTTTCTCAGCCCCTCCCCTCACCGCAGGCTGTGAGGAAAGGAGGGCTCAGGCCGAAGGAGCAGGCCAGGGGCTGGAGTGCCCAGCTCGCACCAGGTGGGCTTCCTGCAGGTGCATCTCCCTCAGTCGTCCCCTCCCGCGGGGGTGGGGCAATGGCATGATTGGACCTGGCTGCCGCCGTATTTAGATTCTCAGACGTGAAGCCGGTGTGGAGTCACGGGCAGAGCCTGTTGAACATGGGGAAATGCGCTCTTGGGCCAGTCCCGCTGCTGGTCCCGTCAGGCCTGGTGTGCAATTCCACCGGGAGAGCTGCCCCTTCAGCAAGCCGCGCTCGCCTGTGCTGGGCGTTCAGTAGCATTCTTGGTGAAGGGCCAGACTGGTGGTAGGAAAAGAGTTGATAGGAACAAAACCTTCTCCTTCCCTCTCTCCCTCTCTCTCCATGGCAAATTTACAGAGAAGGAGAGAAAGAGATCTTCCATCTGCTGGTTTACTCCCCAAGTAAACCACAACAGCCAGAACTGAGCTGATCCAATGCCAAGAGCTTCTTCTGGGTCTCCCACACGGGTGCAGGATCCCAAGGCCTTGGACCATCCTCCACTGCTTTCCCAGGCCACAAACAGGGAGCTGATGGAAAATGGAGCAGCCAGGACATGAACTTGCACCTGTATAGGATGCTGGCACCACAGGGCAGGGGATTAGCTTGTTGAGCCATGATGCTGTAACTCTACCCTCCCCCCCCTTTTTTTTTTATATTTTATTTTATTTTTTATTAATAAATTTTATTTTGACATTCTTTACATAGTTAATTAGGGTAAGAAGGTTCAAGGGCTACAGGAAAGTGGATAATACTAGTATGTTTTCCATATTGTTACCTTCATATTTAAAGGGGGGTATTTAAGGGAGAAGCCCACCCAATTTCCCACCCTCCCCAGGTCCCGGATGTAGGGCATGCTCTGAGGTTCTTGCTCAAGTGGTTTTGATATTGCCACAGTTATGAATCACTGTCAATCTTGCCACTCCAAGCACTATGAGATCTTTGAAAAATCCACTGATTGACATAGTCCATCATAGCTGAGATGGTTGGTTGACCTGTTCTGTCTTCTCTCTTTTCTTCGTTAGGGTTCTGAGTCCAGCATTTAGATTAGGAAGATCTCCAAAGAAACTTCTTGTATGTGCTAACAAGTACAGGGCCTGGCACCGTCCATCGCTCCAATCAGCTGGTGGTTGCAATTGCTGGGTTGGTTCTGTTTTCACTCCCGACTTCCACTGGAACCAATGGGTGTTGCAGTCCAGCCTGGTTCTGCCCAGCACATACTTGGCCCTCACATAAACCAGCGGGAGCTGCAGCCTAGTTGGAGCGACCCACAATAACCCCCACCAGGACCACCCCCTACCCTGGTTTGCCAGTAAGTGTAGCAGTAATCCAGTCTGTCCCACACCCCATTCCACCCCAGCAGCTGTCTTAGTTTTATGTCCTCCTGTGGGAGTGGTAACCCAAGAGGGATGAGCCCACTATTTCCCTCCCAGGCCTCTCCCACTCCCAGATTCCAGTTGATGCTGCGTCTAAGCCCAAACAACCCTCGCCCACTTTAATTTTGCTTGCACCAGTAGGAATAATCCGCCCAACCCGGCTTTTCCCTGATCTAGTCCACATGAGGCGCACAGGTGTGGTAGCTCTGCCTAGTCTGGTCTGCCCCCATCCCAGCCCATGCTCTCCTGCGGAAGTAGCTGTCCTGCAAAGGAACCCTCCCTTATTCCCCTGCCAGCTCTGCCCACTTCCTCTCTTGTTCTCAGGCTGGTTGGGCGCTGCAGTCCCTTCCGGTACAGGCAACCTCACCTCGGCATTCCATAATGTGCACTAGTCTTTGTTGCGACCGAACCTGGGTCGACCCACACTGGTGCCTGGATTTGCCACTGGATGATGTGGACAGATTCAGCCTGGTCTTGCCCCCATGTCTGCCAATTGTATGCCAGTGGGTAGTTTTCCATAGCCTTTTCTGGGCTGTTTCCTATCATGTTTCTTGCGCTGACCTGCCGGGTCTGTGTCCTGCCAGAGGAGTTGCCCAGGCTCCTCCATCAGAACCTCTCCCAGTGCCAGGTTTCACGCTTACCAGTGGGTCCATGAGCCAACCCTACTCAGTCCACCTCCTGTCTTAGCAGGAACTGTGGCTTTTCCTGACTGGCGTTCCACCCAATCTGGTTCTTGCTGTTGGATGTTCCAGCCCAGCCATGGTTTGTCCATACCCACGTATGGCTCACACATGGCTCAGTAGGGGTTTGAGACCCTGCCTAGTCCATCCCACATCTGCCCTGGTCCTCCAGAACACCAGGGGGAGTCGGGGTCCGGCCCGGTTCGGTGCATCCAATCCCAGTCCACACTTGTGCCAAGGGAGACTACAACTGTTTCCAGATCAGAACGCAGCCCCCGTTCCAGGCCAAGCGCCTCTTGGTGGGAACCTCAACCCAGCTAGGGTTGTCCCCTTTGCTCCCCAACCGGGTCTGTTCCCAGCCATAGATCACATGCCTACCAATGGATGCTCTGACTCAGCTTGGCACAGCTCCTCCCCTGTCCTGAACTCTGCCTTAGACACCGTGGCTTAGCGTCCCAGGCTCCCACAGACCAGCAGGTACAAGAGCCTAGCTCGGCATGACCTCTAATCCCTCCTGGTTTCTAGTTTTACTTGTGGGCTAAGGTTTGCTCAGTCGTGCCTAATCTACTCTGTTCCATTACCACTTGACACATTGACCAGCTGTTGGAGCTACTTTTGCAGGACAAGCCCCAAGCCATAGCTTCTGCATGACTGGTATTTGGTGCTCAGCATTATTAGTGATTACAAGTTTTACAAAGGAAGAGTTACTGCCTGTTTCAGGTCCAAGAAGCACAATGGGTTCAACCTGGAGCTAATTAAGCAGCAACTCAAAGAACCAAATCCCCAGAGCTCCCCGGCCAGGCGGCCAGCAGGCAGAGCCTGGGGCCAAATGGTGCACTGGCCACCCAGGGACAGCTTACCACATGCACGTGGTGGTTGGAGTTAGGATCCGAGCAAGACACCCCATCCTGAGGCCCACCAGCAGCTGGGAGGCTGCTGGAGGTTTAAACCCCCAGGCCCAAGGTCGCGCCCCTCCCAAATCCCATTCACCACCCCATGAAGGCGTCGGGTGGGTCCCGGACCTGCCCAGTCCCGGAGGCCTCCCCCCCTTGGTCTACTCACCCCGAAGGAAGCGGCCCCCGAAACCCAGCAGGCCCAGGGTTAGAACGGCTCACCATGTGCACATGGCGGCCATCCGGGATCCAGGCATGAGACGCCATGTCCTGAGACCCACCAGCTGCCAGGAGGCTGCTGGAGGTTTAAATAACCCAGGCCCAAGGTCGTGCCCCTCCCAAATCCCATTCACCGCCCCATGAAGGCGGCGGGTTCCCCCCCCTTTTTAAAGAGAGAACAGGGCCCGGTACAGTAGCCTAGTGGCTGATGTCCTCGCCTTGCACGCACCAGCATCCCAAATGGGTGCCAGTTCATTTCCCAGTTGCTCCGCTTCCCATCCAGCTCCCTGCTTGTGGCCTGGGAAAGCAGTTGAGGACAGCCCAAAGCCTTGGGACCCTGCACATGAGGGAGACGCAGAAGAAGCTCCTGGCTTCAGATCGGCTTAGCTCCTGCCATTGTGGCTGCTCGGGGAGTGAACCAGTGGACAGAGGATCTCTCTGTATCCTTCTCCCTTCTCTCTGTATATCTGGCTTTCCAATAAAAGTAAATAAATCTTAAATTTTTTTTAATGGAAAGAACGGATGGAGACTGGGGAAGCAAGGATGGCGAGGTGGGAGGAGCGCCTGCCCTTCAGAGCCGCTCTCGCAGGGAAGTGCCGTGCCTTCCGGGAGGTTAGCTCTTTGGCCTGATGTGCATCGCCACGGAGCCCGTATTTGCAGAGGTGCCTGGTGGCCGCAGCGTGTCTGTAACCCGTGAATGAATACTTGGCATGTGTTTGCAGGCCCTGCAGACACCTTCAAAGCAGCAGGAGACATGTGAGTGGCCTGAGGTTCCCATTCCCAGGCCCAGTTGTGGGACCAGTGGGTTCTTGTGCCGTTCCAGTCAGCACCTGTTTTCTGGACAGCTGTGTGCTGCTGGTGGGTGAATTCCCTGTCTGAGGTGATCCGAAGCGCAGTGTGGAAATGCTGAGCAGTGTGGCTAAGCGTTCGAAGGCTGGGCTGGATCCTATAGAGAAAGTCGGCTGGTTCCCATGTGAGCTGGTTCATGCAACTCCATCCTAGCACGTGCTGGTGGCCACAAGCCCGGAGCCGATGAACCAGCAATACACATTGATTAGGTTTCATCAAACGAAAGCACACAAGGTTTGGGTGTGGATCCCTTGATGAAAACATGCCTGGGGGGACCTAACCCAGCCAGTATATGCTCATTTCAGTGTCAGCGGCCATCTAGTAGGACATGACTACTGCTGAGTAACTGGAACCAATAGTGCTTGGCTGTAGGTTGTCTTAACACAGGAACAGCCCTGGGTAATATGTAAACGAGTGGATGTGGCCATGTTCCACTAAGTATTTCTAAAAGCAGGTGGGTGGATTGTGGCCCTGAGGTCATGACCGCGATGGCTCTGTCATCCCTCAGACTGACAGAAACGCACCCACCATCTTGAGGTTCCTGTACCCCAGTTGCCCACTTGATGTTGGCAAGAACTGACGTGTGTGGTCTCATCTAGCTGCAAGGGAGGCTGGGCATAGCTTTCATGTGCCCGGAGCCCGCAGGCCCACAGCTCTGTCCCCCTGAGAGAAGCAGACAGATGGCAGCTCACCTCAGTGTGGCTCTGAGGGGGATGCAAGACCGCCATGTGGTGTGCCTGGCACGGGTAGGGCATCAGAAAATGGCAACTCTTGCAGCCTCCATCATCGCTTATTTAAGCCCTGGTTTTCTCTTCTGTCACATTAAAGACTTGAACTTCACAGAGCTTATAAGCTGCGTGGTCCAAATATGAATTCTAGGCATCTTGCTTGGCTCACACTGATTGTTCTGGGTTTGGTGAGGCATTTGTGTTAGGGACAGATTACCACACCTACATCTCTCTCTCTCTCTCTCTCTCTCTCTCTCAATGTGAGAGGGACAAGGACAGGACGCTGCTGTCACTGTTTCTGCCTCAGATGTCTGCACCGGCTGAACCAAGGCTGGGGGCATGATGCAGGTTGCCCATTGGGCTGTCACTGCTGCCTGCTAGTCACCCAGAGGCTGACTGTCCACCCCTACCCTTTGTCTGTCTGTCTTTCTGATTTACAGAGAGGAGAGACAGGAAGATCTTCTATCTGCTGGTTCACTCCCCAGGTGGCTGCAATGCCAGAGCTGAGCTGATCCAAACCAGGTGCCAGGAGCTTCTTCTGGGTGTCCCACACAGGTACAGGGTCCCAACGCTTTGGGCCATTCTTGACTGCTTTCCCAGGCCACAGACAGGGAGCTGGATGGGAAGTGGAGCAGTTGGGACTGCTCCCATTTGGGATCCTGAAGGATGCAAAGTCAGAATTTAGCCACTAGGCTATCGACCCAGACCTCCGGCCCATTTTTTTTTTTTTATGCTCATAATACCATATTGAATGTGTGTGTGTATAATTACATATAAAGTTACAAACATTTGCTATCTTGGTCTCTGAGATGACTTGAATATTGCTTGAATATTCAAAGGTATGGGATCTGGGGACTAACATTGTGGCATAGCAGGTGGAGCTGTCACCTGCCATACTGCATCTCATGGTTGTCAGGTCACGTACCGGCTGCTCTATTTCTGACCCAGCTCCTTGCAAATGGCCCAGGGAAAGCAGTGCGAGTGGGCTCCTGGTGGCTCCTGTGGGAGATCCAGGTGGAGGTCCTGGCTTCTGGCTGCAGCCTGGCCCAGCCCTGGCTGGTGTGGCTGGCTGGGGATTGAACCAGCAGATGGAAGGTGGGTAGAGTGTGTGTGTCCGTCCTTCCTTGACTTTTTCTCTGTAACTCTGCCTTTCAGATAAATCTTAAGACAGGATTTGAGATTCGTAACTTGCGTGCTGGTTAATGCCTGCCTTTGGCCGTCGCTCCCTGCACCCGTGCACACCGAAGCTCCATGGTGTAAATATTGGCCTCTTAGTAAAAGTCATGTGCTCAAGCCAATGAAGTGGTGATTTAATCAGAGATGTTTGTTCATCTGGCAAGAGCAATAACACTCCCGCCAGTGAGTGAGCTTGGCACCTGCAAACTGCCTCGCTTGTTGTAATGAAGCAATCAGCACGCGCGCCGTTCCCCCAGGGCCAGAGGCCGGGCTGTAGTGGATGGTCACCGCCTAGGATGGCCAGGGCACCGTCCAGTCCTCTTCTGCAGGTTCTTTCTGAGGCCGTTTGATCTGAGCCACTTGACAGCTTGTGAGATCTCCGAGTTGGGGAAAGCTGGAGTTTTTAGTTTGAGACTTTATTCTGAGCAACAGGAGGGCATGATGGTTCCGATGGGGAAGTCCCAGGCTAGTGGTGTCCTAATGTTGTATGGGAGGAGAGGAAGGTTGCATTTCCGTCTACACTGCGGGGAGCATTCGGGCTCTGTAAGCCTGCTTCCTCACGGTTTCTGGTCTCCCGTGGTCACGCGCCATTGTGGTCACTGCTTGCTTTTGTAGCTCCGCTGTTGAGCCTGGTGGCTTTAGCTGTTCTGATGGCCATTGGATTTTCACAGAGGTGTAGGGTGTTGGCAGACATCTTCAAGGGGGTGTACATGGTTGGATCTGGTAGCCAGTACAGAAGTCCTTTGCTGGGGAAGCTTTTGGATAGAAGTTACAGAAAGCTGGCCTTATCAGCATAACCAAGTAGGAGTATATTTTCTCTGCCTAAAGTTTATAGTATACTGCTAATATTTGTTGAAAAACTCAGCTGTGCCGTAGCTAGCATCTATTTCTTCCTTCTCTTGCCTGTTTCCTCATAGTTACAGGATAGCTGCCACAGCTCCAGTCATCACATTCAACTCTTAAGGAAAGAGAAGGGAACAAAGTATTTGCGACTTCTATTAGCAAAGCCCAGTCTCTCCCAGGAGTCTCAGCTGGAACATCACATTGGCTGGACCAAGTTAGGACCCACTGTCGCTGCAATGAGGTTGTGAATTCATCTGTGTGGAGCTTTTCTAACTTCTGCAGGGGTGGTGGGTGAAGCAGAGTGGTCGGCCGAGGGGGCAGGTGGCCCAGGCCAGGAGGAAGACAGCCTTGGCACTCGCACGCTGATTTTTTTTTTTTTTTTAATGTCAGCCACTGCTATGAGGCCCAGAGGGGGTGGCAGGCCTGAGCACAGGGCAGGCTATGCCCAAAGCAGCGGGCGTGTCCACCATCCTCTCTGCAGCCTGGGCACGGTGGGCCAAGGTCGGGAGGCTGCCGGCGAGCAGCAGGTGGATGCGGCCCAGCCGGGAGCCTCCGTGCGGACCACTGCCCTCTAAGGGGCCTCACCTGCTGCCAGGGGCCGCGCCAGGCCGCCCGCGGCTGGCTCCTCTCCACTTGATGGGGGTCAGGACACTAAAACCTCATTACCTCACGCGGCTGGATGTCAGCGTGTGTGGAGTGGCTGTTTGCCAGCATCTTAATTAATGGATTCATAAGGCGTGGGGTGGATGCCAGTTCTTGCCAAGGGCTTTGAGCCTTTCAACGAGGAAGAAGCTCTTGTTAATTTATCAAAATATGTGTATGCATGTACACACAAGTGCACACATCGACAAGCACACAGGCACACACACACACGTGCACGGACTGTAGCAGGGCCCCTGTCCTCCCTTGGGGTGGGACCCTTGGTGACCGGGAGGGGTTGAGTCCTCATCGGCCCCAGCTGGGAGCCTCTTCCACAGAAACACACCCTTTGGTATCTGGGTCATCGCTCCACCTGGCAGGTGGAGGCCTGTGAAAGCCCCAGGTGGAGAGGCCCCATGCTTGGGCATCGCAGTAGTCCTGGGGCATCTGCCATGTGGGGATGCATGCATTTCCTGAGACTCGGGTCCCAGGTGACCGGGGCTGGAGCGGAGACAGCAGGCACTGCCGCATAGGCCGCCAGGAGAAGGCTGGCCTGGCACCCAGGGGGCCGGGCTCCTTGGTCTTTCCCTCCTCCGCCTTGCTCCGTCTTCAGAGCGGAGGTGTGGCGTGGGGATCTGGTGCCCTGCGGTATGGACCAGCCGTGTGTGAAGCCGGGCACTGGCTCGGCCTGACATCGGACAGCTGTGTCTCCAAGCAGATGCTGCTGCATCCCCCCCCAATCCTCCTCGGGGCCATGGCTCACCAAGTGTGTGCTGTGTGGACAGAGCTCGGGTCGCTCAGGGTGGGAGGGTGGCCATCTCAGACTTCCACAGTGTTCCACTGGTTGCAGGTGTGACTGTCGCCCCAGGAGCCCGTTTTTAAATTTTTATTTTATTTTTATTGTAAAGGCAGAGAGATAGATGTTCCATTCTCTGGTTCACTTTCCGAAGACTGTGACAACTGGAGCTGATCTAATCTGGTGTCAGGAGCCAGGAGCCTCTTCCGGGTTTCCCATGCGGGTGCAGGGTCCCAAGGTTTGGGCTGTCCTCCACTGCTTTCCCAGACCACAAGCAGGGAGCTGGATGGGACGCGGAGCAGCTGGGACACGAACCAGCGCCCATATGGGATGCTGGTGCTTGAAAGTAGAGGATTAACCCGCTGAACCATAGCACTGGCTCCACGGCTATTTTCCTGAGGGCTTTTGGAAAACATGCTTAAAAGAGCCTAAGACCTGGTACGAAGAAACCCGGCCTGGTACAAAGTCACCTGGCCACAGCCTTGGGGAAATTGCTGGAAATCTCACTGGGAGGGGAGACACGGTGGAGGAGGTGCCCAGGAGTTGGCAGCCGCTGTGGTGGCCCAAGGGTACAGACCTGGCCCTGCCTGCCAACGCTTGTGTCACTCGGGACACTTTATTCTTCAACCTGGGGCTCTGTAAAGTACGGGTGCTGGTGCCCTGCCTGCCTCGCCCGGCTCCTGTGGGCAGTGTATGAGCCGTCGGGGGTAGGACACCCGCTCCTGTCATGCACTGCTGCTTCGCGCACCGCTGCTGGCCAGGCGGCTGTGGGTGTGTCCTGGCCCTGCCAGGCAAAACTCCTCCGCAGTGACTGCTCTCACTTGCTGGCAGAGCCGTGTCAGGAGCAGCTCTGGCACCAGGTGGTGGTGGCGCAGAGAGGACGAGTGCAATGCCACCTCCAGGCTGCCTGGCTGCTCTGGGGGACGCTGCCCAGTCCGCCTCTGCAGGAGGCTGGTGGGGACCATAGCCAGGCTGGGCCTGGAAGTGCAGGCAGTTAGCCATGCGGGAGCCGGGAGCAGCCGTGTTCAGGCTTCTTGCTCCTCCGAAGCTGCCTCCTGGGGATTTCTGGCGAGTTCCACAATTTCTCTGAACACAGAGGGTTTATGGCATATGGGGCCCTAGGGAGACTTCCTACAGATGTGAGAATATGATGCTACTCCCATGTTGGAAGGCTGGGCGAGCACACCTGCCCACGCCACATCTGACCCCAGGGTTCTCGGGCAGGGTGGCAGCACGGCCCTTGCCAGCAGGACCCTCAGCCCTGTTCAGCTGGGATCTTGTCCCCAGTGTCCATTTATGCCCACCTAGGTCTGGGCGAGCCCGCCAAAGCTCACCTCTGCCCAGGAACTTGCCCCCATGCTGCTCTCCCTGGGTCCGCACGCCCCACTACTGCCAAGCTCCCCGCCACGCCCATTCCCTGGTCTCCAGGTGACCGCGGCAGCAGTGTGCATCCCAGCCGCCGTGGGGTTGTTCATGAATGTGTGGATTCCCTGGGCCACAGTCCCCTCACCTCCCTGCGCCCCAGCAGCAGCCTTTCCCCGGAGGGATGCCCCCTCCCCTGCCGTACACACCGCCCCCTGACCTGGCTGACTCCCCAGCAGTCCTGATGAGCAGCTTTTAGCTCCTGCCAGTTTCTGTGACAAGAATGGACTTGGCACAGCAGTACCATGCCTGCTCACCCCCTTGTTGCTGGGTCCCCTGAGCTGCCCATGCTGGAGTCCACATGGGCCCAGCCAAGTCCACAGGTGTGCCAGGTGCTGACCAGGGCAGGGTTTGTACCTGCTGTCGGCAGCAGCCCTGCCTCCCCTGCTGGTGTGTGCCAGTGACTTGGACTTGGTCCTTTTCTTTCTGTTGGAAAAATTGCTCTGAGCCTGAAAGGCAGGATGACTGGGAGGGAGGAACGGAGAGTTCTTCCATCTGCTGATTCACCCCTTGCATGCCTGCAGCAGCCAGGCCGCAGTCAGACCAAAGCCAGGCAGCAGGCACTTAGCATCTGAGCCTCCTGTGTGGGGGCAGGGACCTGAGCACTCGAGCCATCACTCCTTTCTCAGTCAAGTGAGCAGGCTGCTGGGACTGGAACCAGCACTCAAACAGGATGCTGGCATCACAGGCAACCTGTGAACGCACACCCCATGAGTACAGATGTAAACGCAGGGACCCTTGTTACCGTGTGTCGGGCTCCCCTTACCCCACACTGTACCCGGCTGAGTGCCTTCTACCTTCTCACCTTGGCTGCATCCTCTTTGCCTTGGATGTTCACAGCTGCAAGTGCTGTGCCATGTGTTTGCAGGCGAGTCCTGGCCCCTGAGCCAGCTGTAGGTTGACCTTGCCCCTGCCTGCCAGGAGGGAGTCCTGGGCAGCCCGGAGGCCCCCAGGAGGCACCCCCTCTTCCTGCCAGACTGATCTCACTGCTCTGGGTCTCTGCCTGAATCCGCAGCTTTGCCTGCCCACCACCTGCTTTGTCGGGGGTGCCCCAACTCTGGCCATGCTCCCCCCTGCCTCTTGCTCCCTCAGATGCCCACTGGAGCCCAGATCTCCCCAAGGCTCTGCTTTGCCTAGGACACTGTTCCAGGCCTCTTAACCTTGGCTCCCGCCAGGCCCTGCCTCTGCAACTGGGCCCTGTCTCAAAGGCCCCATCTGGCTGGGCAAGTGGCCTGTGGAGGAGCTGCTGACGCCACTTTCAGCATCACAGGCCCCCCCTGCTACACCCTGATCCTTGGACCCAAAGAATTGGCCAGATTTGGGGCCCCTAGGGCTTACTCCACAGTTGTCAGCCAGCACCCAAAAGGGGATGCCTTATACCCCACCCCACCCCCCACTTCTCTCTCTCTCGCTGCAAGTGAACAAGGCTTTCTCTGTCCCCTAAGTGCCAGTGAAGAGCATCATGCAGTAGAATGCATCACTTGCCGAACGCTCACGTGGCAGGTGCGGTTCTAGGACCCCTCTGCCACCGTCACAGCTGCCAGGAGTCTCACCTGCAGGTGCATGGCCCAGAGCCGGAGAGCTGTGGGGTCACGTTGGAGGGCGGCTCTGTGGCCTCGTCAAGAGCCTGCCAACCGACCGCCTGGCCTCTTTCAGGCCCTGTTGGGAGCTTGCTGTTCAGAAGGGAATCTGGGAGAGCTGTCAGCAGGACATAAATATTCATGGAGGGAGGTGAGGACTTGAGTCCCTAAAACCTTGATTTGTGTTCACCCATTTAAGCCTCATTAAAAAGTGGCAAATGCAAGTGGGGACATTCAGTGGAACTGCAAGTAAATTGGGCTTGTTCAGATAAAGGCCCCCGACTGTCAGCTCCTCGGGCTCTGTCCAAAACAGGAGGGCCGAATGGCTTGGCCACTCGTGGCTCGCCAACCTCAATTCTAAGATTTTGCTTAGCATGACTCACCTGGCCTTGCTGTAAGCAATTACCACTGGTTTGGGCACCTGATAACCTTCTAGAGGTGTCCAGGGATGGCCGTCCCCAACCTGTCCCTCCCCAGAATGACTTGGCTGTCATAGGGTGGTTGGCAGCAAGAAGGATTCTGGGACTGAGACTTGTCTTGGGTGGTGTGCACCTTGTATGATTTCATCGCGCACATCTGTAGCTGCTGCTTCTCCTCTGGGCGCAGAGGGAAGTTCTCTGGTCCAGCTGCTAGGCGAGATCCAGACTGTTTCTACCCTAACCCCTTGGTCCTCGTGCCTCTCACCCTATATAGCATGGCTACAGCCAGAAGGACTGGAGGGGGCAGGAGCTGCCAGTGCTGGCTTCCTTGGGGGCTGAGCGTGAGTGGAATGGGTCCACTTAGGGGCTCCCGGGCTTTGAGAAGAGGTTTGGACGCAGGAGGAGGAGGAGCAGTGAGGATGCTCAGGTTCACCCTGCTTGCCAGGGAAGGCCTCTTGGAAGAGAAGGAGATTAAGAATTCAGCTCTGGGTTCTGCTTCAGGCGGTGGGGTCAGGCTGCTCAGGCCAGGGGTGGAGGTGGAGATGGCACTGGTGGCACCTGCCACCCTCCAGCATGAACAGTTAGGAAAGGGAGTGGTTCTGATTGGAGCCCACTACCACAGCGGCATGTTAGCCTTCTCTGTGGCCTGCTTCGTGCCCCCCGTATGTACATCTACATTGGCTAGTGAGAACTGCGGCTCCGCTGGAGGGGCACGGTATTTCTGTCTGGGGTGGTGGTGGTGGTGATGGTGATGATGATGATGGTGGTGGTGGTGGTGATGATGATGGTGGTCAGATCCTGACAGAAGGGAGAGACACGAGCTGAAGAAGTGTCGCTCTCAGCCTCCTTCCTCTCCGCAGAAGGGCTCAGGTCAGCCCTCAGCCGCCAATAGCCCTCAAGCCCCTTGCATGATCTGCACCCCTCGCCCTGACCCCCTGAGACTTGGGAGGGCCCTTGAGCCATGCTGGAGAAGCAAGCACATTATGAATGATTAGGGATAGCTGAATGACAGCTGACATTTCAACGCCAGCAGTTTCGACTGGAGAAAGGATTTGGCTTGCTCTGGAGCTGTTCAGGGATGAGGTGCCCCAGGTATGGTTTCTGTGCCATGGCATGGGAACTGTCTCTGGGCCCGGGGGCTGAGCTGGGCATGTCAGGAGTGTTGCTGTGAGGGGGACGGCTCGGCAGGGTGGCTCTCCCAAGCCCGCTGTCCAGCCGGCGAACTCCAGGCCCTGCTCATGGAGTTGGCTGTGGCTGATGTGTCATTTGGGCCAGTCATCAGGAAGAGAAAGTGGCTGACCTGGAAGTGGCTGGGATGGGTCCTGGCTGCCCATTGACCAGTCTTCCTGGGAAGCAGGTGTTGGTTTTTCCCTTGCCTGTTGCCTCTCCAGGGGAAAGCTCACAACAGCAATCGAGCAGGAACTGTGCCTGAGGAGGAAAGGGGTGCCACTGATTGCTGGGGGACCCCCTTTTGCCAGTTGTGAAATAGAGGTCATGATGCTGTCCTTCCCAGGGACATGAGAATGAGCACCGCCAGGCACTGCTGTTGGCTGCTGTATGCGACAGAGCCGCCCGTTCACCGGCTGCGACCCGGGGCAGGCCGGGCCCCTGAGGCGACCAGTCAGACAGGGATGTGGACTGTTTTTCAGGCTTACATATTTGAAAGAGAGTGGCAGGGTTCACATCCCAAATGGTTGGTAACAGCTGGGCTGGGCCAGGCTGAAGCCCAGGAACTGAAAGCCTGGAACTCCATCGGGTCCTGCACTGAGCCATCTTCCGCTGCCTTCTCAGTGCGTTAGCAGGGAGCTGGACTGGAAGCAAAGCAGCTGCAACTCCAGCTGGCATTCTGATGTGGGGCGTTGGTGCCACAGGTTGTGGCTTCACTTGTGCCCTTGTGCCAGGATGCCAGCCCTTGGATGTGGACTTTCAATGCCAACAGCCCAATACAGGACCCAGATTCAGAAAACCAGGCCAAGACTTTTTTTTTTTTTTTTTTAAGTTGGAAAGTCAGATTTACAGAGAGGAGGAGAGAAAAAGATCTTCCATCCGCTGATTCACTCAAGTGGCCACAATGGCCAGAGCTGAGCTGATCCAGTGCCAGGAGCCAGTAGCCTCTTCCAGGTCTCCCACACGGATGCAGGGTCCCAAGGTTTTAAGCCAATCTCCACTGCTTTCCCAGGCCACAGGCAGGGAGCTGGATGGGAAGTGGGTCCACTGGGACATGAACTCACAACTGTATGGGATCTTGGCATATGCAAGATGAGGATTTAGCCATTAGGCTATTGTGCTGGACTCAAACCAGGCCAACATTTTACAAAATATTTTTGTACTAAAGTATTGCCCAAGAATGTGTCTTAGAAACTCAAGCAATGCCTTTGGCAACTAACTTCACAGTACCTTAATTATTTTCCTCAAGATTTTATTGTATTTATTTATTTGAAAGTCGGAGATAGAGGGAGAGACAGAGATCTTCCATGGCTCGTTCACTCCCCAGATGGTCACAACAGCCAGGGCTGGGCCGGGCCAGAGCCAGGAGCTTCTAGGCTTGCCATGTGGTGACAGAGGCCCAAGCAGTTGGGCCATCTTCGCTGCTTTCTCAGGGAGCCAGGCAGGCTGCAGGTACAGTAGCCAGGACTTGGAAGCAGTGCCCATAAGGGATGCCGACAGCACAGGCAGCAGCTTTACCCGCTGCGCAACACTGTATGCCCCAGGAGCTCGACTGTTTTTCCAATCTGGTAACAGTTACTTGATGATAGGGTTCTTGCGCAAGAATCAAGTCATGAAGATATGCAAGGGTTTTTCAAATTGCACTTTTTTTCACCTAATTTTTATTCTCATAGGAAAATGTACCTTGTAGACTATATTTAGGATGTAGCATGTCTGTGAGGCAAACACCCTCTCCCTGCGTCCAGACCCACGTCCCTGAAGCAACTTGGAAGTCAGGCCCCGTCCCGCGCAGAGCAGGCCTGTGGCGCACACTCAGGCTCCGCCTGTCCCTGCCTGGGGAGACGGGGCGGAGGGGCTGCCCAGAGCACTGAGGACAACACGTCCATGAGGACATGGTGGGGAATGTGGGCCAGGGCCTGCTCAGCACACACGAACCTGGTCTGGGGGTCTGCATGAGGTGGGGCAGAGAGCCCCGGGGCCGGGTCCCCAAGCTCCATGGGCTCAGGCCCTGCACCCCTGCCCTGCCTCTGCTCTGTATTTCAGATCGATGGGCTAGAGGAGAAGCTGTCCCAGTGTCGCCGCGACCTGGAGACCGTGACCACCAGGCTTGAGAGAGCCAAGCTGAGCCCAGAGGCCAGGTAACGCTCCTGCTCAGTAAGCCCAGCCGACCGTGTGCAGCCTGCCCCTCGGCCGCCTGCCCCTCAGCCGGCCGGCTTAAGCCAGCAAATGTCTCCCCCCTCACAGGAGGTCTCTGGAGAAGGAGAAAAACAGCCTGATGAGCAAAGCCTCTGGCTATGGTAAGAAACTCCCGCCTCCCAGCAGGCTCCCCACCGAGGGCTGGTGGGGGTGGGGTTTGCTTGCTTTGTTCAAGGGAGGAAGGGACTGACCATCTTGGGTACGCAGGGATATAGCTGGAGCTGAGTCCAGAAGAGACTTGGGGATTCTAAGTGCCCTGTGTGCACCTCAGCCTCCTGCACGCTGTCCCAGGAGAACCCAGAACGGAGCGGAGCTAAAGGAAGACCACCTCCTTCTTGGGTGGAGCAGTGCTGCCATCTTCTGGGTGCCAGGGACAGAGCCGGGGCGGGGCGCTGGAAGCAGTGGTCTGCAGAGGGTATTTAGTTCCCTGGGGGCCAGCACTCTGGGAGGACCTGTGCATAGCGACACTGTAGGTGCAGCACACCCCCTCCTGTCCAGGGTGCAGGCTGTCTGGCTGCCTGCTTGGAGCTGGCTTGCAGTCGTTTTCCTCGTGCCTGAGCTTCGTCAGCAGTTGCATACACATGGCACAGCCTTGCCCCTCGCTACAGAGGACCAGCCACGACATGTGCTTTTCCAGCTGCCTTTCCTCTTGGCAGGCTGAGCACCGCAGAGACCTCACCTGCGGATGTCTCACGCACACCCCCTCTGCTTGGCTCCTAGGTGTGGCCCTTTGGGTGAGTCCTCAGGCCCTTAAGGAGGTGAAGTGGGATTTTATCAGGTTAGCAGTGAGCAGGTGGGGGACAGGGTCCTTGTGGGAAGGGAAGCTCATCCTTAGACTGTGCCCTCCGAGGCTGAGGCAGATGAGAGCAGCATGCCTCAACTGTCCATCCTGTCCCTCGTTCCTCCCAGAGAAGGAGCTGAAGCTGCTTCGGCAAGAAAACCGGAAGAACACGCTGCTCTCCGTGGCCATCTTCATCCTCCTTGCCCTCGTCTACGCCTACTGGCCCCTGTGAGTTTGGGAGTCCCCACAGGCAGCCCCGACTCCTCTCAGCCACTTGGCCATGCCCGTCGGCCCCCAGCGGACCTAGGTGCCAGGGCCTCATGCCCTGCACGGCTTCCCATTGGCGCCACTCTCCTGCTGCTCCAGCCTGCTGTGGGGCCCGGCCCTCTAGGACGCGATGCTGCTCCGCCCTTAGCCCAAGGGAGAGGTAATAAAGAACGGAGGATGCTCCCGTCTGCTGAGTAAATGTCATGGTGACTGCTGGGGTGGATGCACTCAGGAAGAGAAGGGACGCACAAAGGAAAGCAAGCTCTCAGCTTAGAACAGGGGCGAGTGGGGAAGGCAAGCCTGCAACGTGAGAAATTAAGACAGCAGGCACTTCCCAAGCCCAAGCTGTGCACCCCCACTCCACCCCAGCTTACCCTCCATCAGTGCCACTGCCTGTAATTGTGCAGAAAAAGTACAAGAACTTGGAGCTATCCTGCAGGGGTTCTTGAGGAACGAGGAGTTAATCCATCTTGGACTTGCAGGCAGCGCTGCTGAGTAAGTGGGCAGCAAGAGCCATGGGGAGGACCAGACTGACTCACAGTGACAGCGGCCAGTCCATCAGGTTGTACAGGGAGAGCGGCCATGGGTGGGGGAACAGGGAAGGTGAGGCCAATAAGGCAGCACATGGGTGGCTGAGATTAAACCAATTGACTTCTAAGGAGCTGGCCGGGGACCTAAGGCTCTGAGACCCCAAGGCAGGCCTTGTGAGGCCGGGTGGAGGCAGGTGGAGGCAGAAGCAGCTGGTGGAGCAACGCTAGCTGGAATGAGGACAGGGTGGCGCTGATGGGACCAGCCCTGGCTGCCTTGGCAGAGGCTGGCCATGGTCAGCCAGACCATCTTGCCCTCCTCCCTGCCCTTAGTCTAGTGACACTAATTGGTCTGCCACCTCTGTTAGTTTAGTCACACAGGCCAATCGTGGATTGTCACAATGCTACTGCTGAGCGAGCTGTGTGATTTATGTGAGGGGGAAGGTGGCTCCTGCCCTCCCGGGGCTGTCGGCACGTCTGCTCTCCCGCGAGCTGCAGGTTTTCTCCAACTGTTCTCTGCGTTTCCCCTCCAGCTGCAGCCTTGGGAGCTCTGCAAGGGCCCCACAGCTCGGATGGGCTCCCATTAACCAAGTCCTCTCTGAATGCAGCCTCCGCCCAAGCTGTCTCAGCCAAGCCTGTCACAGAGCCAAACAGGCTTTAAAAATATGTTTATCTTTAATGATTCAAGGTTCTGCAAGACACACTGATAGACCCAGAATTGGGTGGAACACAGCATCTCAGCGGTGCTGCTGCCAGCCTAGGGGCCAGATGCTGCCGGAAGGACCCCATGGTGGAGCCAGTGCCAATCCCCTAGGAACATCAGCACCCTATCTCCATGGAAACCAGGCTAGCTCTGAGCTGGGCTCCCGGGAAGCTCATACCAACATCTGAGGTATTTCCCATTAGAAACAACCATAGGTGCCCTCCCCCACCCAGAGCTACTGCCCAGTTCCCCCTCCTCCCTCTGTGCTTCCGCCAAGTTACAGGAAATGGAGTGACCACATAGGGACAAACAACCAGCCCAGCTTGTGGGGGAAACGAGAGGAAGGGTAGCAAGAAGCTGTCCTGACCCCATAGCACCCAGGGCAGCGGGGTGGTGATCACAGGGCCAGGGCTGCTCAGACCACTGAGGCACCTGCCATGACTGACACACACAGGCAGCACTTTAGGGCTGGTGCCTGCATGTTCACAGCTGCCCAGGGTTTGAATCCCAAGAGGGTAGGCTCAGCAAGTTCCACAATGCCAGGAGGCAGTAACACACAGTCCCAAGGTGGAGGACCCAAGCTCTTTTTCCCGGCCTGCCGGGAGGGCTCAGGGAGGAGACGGGAAGTCCCCAGCTTGGCATTCAAGGAAAACCTTGATTTGCATGGCAGCTGCTCCTGGCCAGCCCATGCCAGTGGGCCTGCACCCACTCCCAGGCAGAGCAGGGACTTGGTCATTGTCGGGGCAGGGCACGGAACTCAGAAAAGTGAGTCTACAGGAATGAGCGAGAGCAGCTCCTCACTGGGTGCTCCACTGCCCTTGGAGCATGGAGCGCTCACCTTGTCCTGCTTGGGAGCAGCCGCCTTCGGGCTGAGTCCCAGCAGAGGAAAGGCTCATGCGAGAAGGCTTCTGAGGACCCTGTGCAGTTCTCCGCAGACTCAAGGGAGGCCACCTGCCCTCCGACCAGGCTGCATTGCTCCACTGAGGGTCCCAGGTGCCCAGAGCCCTGCCCTGGGGCACGCTGGGTGACCCGCGACCCTCAGGCGCTGTGCATTTGGATGAAGGAGAGGACGTCTTCTTTAGACAGCTTGTTCGGATCCTGGGGCTTCTGGGAGTCGTGCATAAGGATACCATCCCCCCACTCCCAGAAGAGCCGGCCATAGTGGCAGACGCTGCAAAGGGGAAAGAGAAGGAGATCAGAGGCTGGGGGCACAGACCCGCAAGACCACCCCACAACCCAGGCAACAGTGACGCTGGGGACGGGATGCTCGTCAGGGATGCCAGGTAAGGGGCTTCCTATGGCAGCCACAAGGCCCAGCCTTTCTACCTGCTGCTTAGAACCCATCTGTCCCCAACAAACAGCTGGGCTGCTAATAAGGAACACCCAGGGACTCATTCTGTTGTGTTAGTGTGGGGACAGGGACAAGTGTCGGGTCAAGTGCAGATGACGGAGGGATGCTTTGGAGATATGTGACCCATAACCTGGCAAGCGGACGCTGGAATCCTGTGATTGGGGCCTTGGTACCTCAAGTTGCAACGTGCAGGGCCACCGCCTCAGCACACTGTTCCCAGCAAGCCAGGGCTGACCTATCATGCACAGTGGCTGCTGTTGGGTGGACGCCCTGCCCAGACCAACCCCTAAGATGGGGAACCCCCAACTATCACAGCATCATTGCTCCTGATGCCCAGGGCCCCATGCGCTGCCAAGGGCAGGCTTGAAGAGAGGCTACTTACTGAAATGGAGCAATGGAGTCTATAGGGAGGTCAAAGGTGGATGTCTTGGTTTTCTTATTATAGAAAAACTTCTTCTTATAGCTTTTGCTTATTCCCATGGTCCATGGCTCTGACAGGAAGAAGGAAAGGGGCTCAGCAAGGACAGAGGTCCACGGGATACACCTGCTGCCTGCCCCTACCCCCAAAGCAGTGGGGACAGCCATGAGGATACAGCCTCCCTCACTAGGTCACAGGGGCTGGCACCTCTGGATCTGCTACTGGCCCGTGCAAAGGCCCTCTGTGGCCACAGGGCCAGCATGTGTGCAGACACCTTGTCCCACTCAAACCCAGCTCCCAGGGCCCAAAAAGAGCTGGCTTAGAATGCCAGCTCACTAAGAAGACGAGGGTAGCCCGGCAGCACACCTGTCCCCAACCTTCCCAGAGAGCCTTCAGCTCCAGCTTGGGGCAGCGAAGGGGCTAAGGCAGGAAATAGTTGTTCATCACCCACCATTCACAGTCCTGACGATGTAGAGGCCTGTGGGCACAAAGTGTCGGTCATCCCGCCCCGTATAGCTGAGCCGGGGAGTGCCGCTGGAACCCTTGATGATCTTCATTTCCAACCTGGCTCCCCAGGCGTGTGCGCCAGCAGTGAGAGATGGTGAGAGACCCTCCCATTAGCCTCTGGCTGATGTCAAGGCCACACCACCCAGTGTTTTATCCTAGTTCAGCACGAGGAGGAGGCACGGAGACTAAAGGAAGAACCCCCAAGTCGCATGGCAAGGGAGCTAACAGCAGGATAGGGATTGGATCCTGGCCTCCTGCTGCCGAGCCAAGCAGTGGAGGCAACACAGTGAGGGAAGAACCTGCTGTGATACTGCTCTCAGGGGCTCTAGCGGGACATCTGTGACCAAAGGTGCCACCGGGTCCTTAGTCCCCACCCTGGCAGCACAGTGGCCACCAAGGTTAGAGCACTAGGTTTCCCCTTGCTGGCTCCTGGGAGGAGACTCATCTCTGTAAGCACCTGTGCCCCACGCAAAAGAAGCCTGCTCACTTGTTCACACCAGGAGCTGGGGTTTACAGGGTTTCAACCAGCTTGATGCTCTGCCTCTCACAGGGATGATCCCACTTCGCTGATCAGTGAGCCAGTATTTCTGCCTGACATGCCGTCCGGCTCCCCTGCCAGCAGGTGCTCAGTCAGCACTCAACCCCAAAAACCATGGGATGGAGAGAGCTACGCAGACTAAGTTACCACCACTCTACCCTCCAGCCATCTGGGCAGAAAACAAATCCCTGCCACGGCTGTGCCTTCCTCTCTTGTTCCCCTCAAGCCCTGCACCGCACTGGGTGAGACTCACCTGACAAAGATCTTCTCCATCTCCTCCAGCCTGTACACCTCCTTCACCCTGTGCACAGAGGGGTGGAGTGAACAGAGGCTTCCAGCAGCCACTCTTCCAGGAAGTGGCAGCTGCCATCTGCCTCAGACCCTCTCTTCAGTCACCCAGCCCAAGAATGAGGATGCCCAGCTGATGGCACTGCTGTCCCACCTTGACAAGCCTTAAGTTTTCAGCACTGCCAAGCAGCTTCTTGGGCCTACCTCAGGGTGACCGAAAGGAGGTGCCCTGAAGACTAAAGGGTGTGGAGGGAAGGTATGGCACACACAGGTGTCTGCCAGGATTCCCAGCCTCAAGTCCTCTCTGCCACTGCCAGAGGCCAGAAAACCAAGAGTCGGGGTCTTGTCCACATTGGCTAATTGAATTTTAAGCTTTCCTACCATCCCATCACACTTGGGGACTCCTAGGCAGGAGTGTGGGGCTCTGCCCCTGGGGGCCCCGAACACGCCTTTGGAGTACTCCTGGGTAAGGAGACCCACCAGGCTGCTGGGCAGGACCCGTGGAAGCATCCACAGAAACTGCTTGTGGCCTTTGACATCATCTGTGAAGTACAGCCTGGGGGTAATCCAACAACTGACTTAAACTAAGAGGAACAATGAAAATGGCTTTGATAAAGTATAAACAGACATGCCAACCTCCAGTGACATGAAGCCTTGAGTAGGATTGATACCCTTGGGCCTTGGCTACCCTTGCAGGCTTTTCTCTATCTCTCCATCAGGGGGCCTGGAACCTTCACACATCTAACAGAGCCCAAGTTCTGAGCATGCCACTCCCTCAAACCACCCTTCTCTTTCTCATGTTCAAAACTCCCATTTCCTAAGCACTCTTCTTCCTGAGGGGAAGGTCGTACAGACCAGGTGACAGGCTAATGACACACCAGTGTCAGTGACTTCTGGGGTGTCAGCATGTCACAGCACATTTTCAGTGAAGGCACCTCAACCCCAAGAAAGGAGCTGCCACCTGTGGCAGTTCACCCATTGCCAGACAGGATGAGGATCCTCTGGGGAAGAGGGGCCACCTGCCTAGCACCCCGAAACATGCACAGCTTGACAAGGGCAGTCATTTTGACCACCAGCTGCCTGGCCCCTCCCCTGTACTCTCCCAGCCCTCACTGGCCAGGAAGCAGCAGTAAGAGGGATGTGAGGAGAGACCCCGTGTGTGGTGCTCACCTGATGGGGTTCATATCAGGCCGACTGGGCTTGGACACAGCTTTCACAAACTTCTCAGCCAGCTGAATTCTGCAATCCAAACAGCCAGTCAGGGACACACCATGGTGCCCACCAGCAGCCCTGCCCAGGGTGTTTTCACAGCACCAGGGGCATGATCTAAACTTGCAGTAAAGCCACTTGGAAAGGCAGCACCCTTAGCCCTCGGGCAGCATCCTGCTGTCTCCACTGCCATCCTCACCCAGGCCCTCCACTCCCAGGTCTGACCCCACACCCCAGTATTGGCTGTGTTCCCGAAGGGTGTTCAGTCCCATGCTGGAACTTCAGGCATCTTTCTGTGTCTGCACTGTGACCCCAAACCAGGGAGACCACAGTATAGCCACTCAGGTGGACCAACTTAATCGGGGTGACCTGTGACAGCCAGGGCCAAGCCCTCAGGCTCAGAAAGCAACACCAATAGCCCCTGTGCCCGTGGGACCAGCCGGTGGGTGGGACAGCGGACAGTCTCAGGATATCCGTGAAGTAGAGAAGGCCTGGGTGAGAGATGAGCTTGGAGACCTGCCCAACCTCCCCCACTCTCCCCCCCAGCAAGGGGCCCAGGTCAGACCGCTGGTTAAAGTGCTGCTCCCGGACATCGCTGCCGTTCAACACAAGGACATCGAGGATGTGGATGGCACTAATCTTCCGCTGGGCCTTCCCCTAGAAGGACAAGTATGTTGCCCGTTCTGTCTGCCATAGCATGCCAGCCTCCATTCCACCTACAGCTAGGGAAGGGTAGGGAGCTAAAAAGAATACTTCTCTTGCCTCCCTCTCAGCTTAGCAGGGGATGAGCCCACTGGAAGACTTTGGATAATGGGCCATTGGAGCCCTAACCCCAACAGGCGGCAGCTATCATCACCATGGGGCTCCCGCAGCCAGAGTAGGCCACCTGGCCTTTGCCAGCTATGGTTACCAAGTGTTTTGAATGTCGTCTGTACAGTGGGTAACGCTCTTGCTCCTGGGAAATGATGAATGCTGTCCTTCCCAAGGGGGCCTTCGCCAAAAACTCAACCTGCTGCTTCTAGAGCATCCCCCAGGGCTCTCGATACACACACGACTGTGTTCTTTCCTATCTAAATTTTCCATGGCTGGAGCAACTACTTAGGAAGAGGAATTTAAACCATTCCCTAGTCCTGGGCCCTGCCAACCACTGCCCACAGTCACCGCATTAACTTGGGGCACAGGGTCAGGCCCAGCAGAGGCCAGTCCCTGAGCCACAGGACTGATGCTGGATAGAACGCCTCCTGACCTCGCCTTTCAGCTCATGCACAATTTCCACCGAGAGTAGGGTGTCCCGGGGCAGCTCTGTCTTCAGATCCAGCTTGACCCAGCGGTCTGACTGGCGGCCATCCCAGGTGTAGATCTGCGACTTCTGCAGGTAGAAGACGGGCCAGTCAGAGAGGTGTGGAGACTAAGAGACCTGGTTCCCAAAAGGGCTTCGGGCAGGCAGCTGCTAGCTGAAGGGCTGGGAAGGACCAGAAGAGAGCCTCCTGGAAAGGTTACATTTGTTGTACTGCCTTTCTGCTGCCTCAGCAGAAATAAGCAGAGAACTGCCTCCCGCTGCCAGCAGACAGCCCTGGGCATCTTTCAAAAGACCCAAGTCCAAAGTGTGATGGGTGGGTTTTATGAAAGAGAAGTAGTGAGAAAACAGTGTGAGAAGATGCAAAAGTAGCTCAGTGAGGAAGAGCTCAGACAAGTCAAAGTGGAAAGAAAAGTAACCATGTTAGTGAGACACAGAACTCACCAAGGCCCCCTCACCTCACTCTGGACTCCAAAACCCAGAGAAAGGACAGGGGATACCTCTGCAAGCCAGGGGGAGGCACAGGTGAGGATGGTGTTAGAGGAAGAAAGGAAGTTTCAAGAAGCACCAGCACTAGGCTTAAAGTGCAGCTGCTGGGTGCTGAGACCAGGTACAGGCTCAAGAGCGAGAAGAGAGCCCACCACAAACTCACCCCAAGGCCGATAAGGAACTTTTGTTCGCTGCCAGACACCATGCAGCGGTAGTCTAACACAGGGCGAATCTTCTCCAGGGTTCTGCAGGTGAGCAGTGTGGGCTTATAGCTGAAGATGTCAATCTCTGTACCCTGCAGCGGTAGGTTAGAGAAAACCGTGCTGGGTTGGGGAAAGAGGCAGGCCCTTGGTTGGGGTGCCTGTACCCGGTGGGGCAGGCAGCACTGGCTCTCCAAAACATGCTCTCTGTGGCCTCCTCCCTACCTAGCCATGCACTAAAGGTATTTAGTTCCATTTGCCTGGAGTGCTCCTTCAGACCTGTTAGGAAGGCTGGGGAAGAAAGAACACTGAGGCCCCGGGTAGAGATCAATTTACCAGGGATGCAACGAAATGTCACCAGAATATAAAAGCTGCCCCTTCAATAAAACTGAAAGCGAGGATTCTCTAGCAGTTGGCCAGAGAGCAGTGAGTGATCCACCACCCTATTCAGGAAAATGCACCCATGGCTCTTCTGGCTATCACTGAACCCCTTCTCCTGCCCCTCACAAAACAGCACTACGGCTCAGGATCCAGACCAGATTTAGATGCAGCCCAGAGAAAGGCTGGAGGGTGAGTGGTAAGAAAACATGGAGGAAGAACTGCCAGCACCAGTTTAACACAAACAGGACCCAGAAGCTGGTACTGGCCCCCTGCCCCCTAGCCAGGGTCACCCCACATTCCACACCTCCTCAGCAGGTGAATCCCATAGAACTCCAAGTATGCTGGGCTCCCACAGCCTGCACCACCATTTGGGTGGCATCAATGCCAGGCACAAGCACATCAGGATCAGAATCTCAGGGGCCTGCACACTCTTGGGCAACTCCACACCGTCTACCCAATGTTCCCAACTGTGGCGGCCTTCACCCAGACCCCAGAGCTGGTGGTGGTTCCTCCAAAGCCCACAGGTGGCCGGGGATGCAGGGCCTCAGCAGCCCCCTCTGCATCTATCCTTAGGCAGCTACCCTCTTCTACCACAGATTCCAGACCTACCTGGATTAGCTCAAAGAATTTAGATTTCGGGTCTGAGGAAGAAGGAGCAACTCGAGCCTTGTCTGGGATCTGAAAGGAGAGAGCAGAGAGCTTTGATTGTCAAATGCCATGTTAACTAACCAAGGCTCTGTGAAGCATCTGCAGATGAGGGACCATGTTCAGATTGGAAAAACCGGAACCCAAGAGGCTGGACAGAGGGTGAGGGAGTGGGTAGTCCCACTGCCGTTTCTTCATGTCTGTGGCTGCACACTGAGGGCAGGACCAGCAGCAGCAACATGAAGTTTGTCCACCCACCACCCTGTCCCTTCTAACCCAGCAACTGGCCAAACTGGCAGCCCAAGGGCTGAGGAGGCAGCTCCTCACACTGCCCTGATGTCGGCAAGACACATCCCAAGGTGAGTGCATGGAGACCCTAATTTGACAGGGCTGGGTACAATCCCATTCCCAGTGGCTTTTCTGACAAGCAGCAACAAGGGCACAGGGGGACACTCACCCCCCAGAGCTGGAGGCACTCTTTGCGGATCTCTGCCTGCCGAGGTTCACTCAGGGTCCTAAGAAAGGAAGCCAGTAAACTGTTCAAGTCCCCCAAAGTGTGGGAGTAAGCCTGTGTGCACCCCTCCCCGCCCTGCAGGGGAAGCCAGCACCAGAACAGTCTGAGACTCACTTGTGCTGTGCCACACACACCCTGTGATGCAGTTAGTAGCTCCTCCTGCATCCTTTTCCTAGATTACTCTCATCTGCCCAACGCCAACGTAAAGTCTCTGAGGCCAAGGTTCACGCCACAGGCCCCGTAACCCCTTTCGAATTTCACAGCAGAGTGAGAAAGAGAAGATCTTCCCCTGAAATAGCTGAACTCAGAAAAGGAGGCAACACTCACGTGTCTTGAACAAAGGCATGGATTTTGGCCAGAGCTTTGATCTGCAGACTACAATGGCTAGGAGGGGAAAAAAAAATTGATCTCAGAAGACGGCCAAATGACATGAGGGCAGAGCAGAGCTGTAGCCACCTGTATGCAGGGAACACGATGAAGGTAGAGGATCCCTCCTCAGTTCCAAGGTGCAATCACATGCAACCCATGGGAGGCTGCGGGCAGAGGGTTCTAGAACTGAGTCAAACCCTCCAGACACTCAGATCTCAAGTGCTACTGAAAAAACTTGAGTCCATCCTTAAATAGTTTGAAACTAGTGACACAAAGTGTAAATACAGCAGTGACAAATTCCAGGTGCAGTTCAATTACAGACCAACCACGATGACTCAACCCACTTATGCTAACAGCTCTCCTTTCGACTCTCCTCTCCTCTGTCCTATTACATGTGACATCTTTGATCTAATAAAGAACTATGAAGTACACGATCAGGGAAGAACATGTGACACAATGACAAAGGAAAATGCCCCAAGACGACAGGACCCAGGGGCGGCTGAAATGCTGGAACCCTCACACAGGACGTAAAATAACTGATACATTTGGTTTTGTAATTAAAAAAAAAATACTAGATCTAGTGGAAAAGGTAGACAATACACATAAAAAGATGGAAGATGGAGAATTTCAGCAAAAATAAAATATTTTTTCTTTGAAAGGTAGAAAAACAGAAGCAGACCTTCCTTCCTCTGGCTCACTTCCCAAATGGCCACAAAAATGGCTAGTTCTGGGCTAGCCAAGCTGGAGCCAGCAGCCTGGAGCTTCATACAGGTTTCCCAGTTGAATGGCAGGAGCCTCCATATGTGGGCCATCCTCTGCTGTTTTCCAGGTGCACTAGTGGGGCGCTAGACTGGAAACTGAGCAACTGAGATATAAATGAGCACTCCCATATGGGTTGCTGGCATCACAAGCATGGCACAAGCCACTGTGCCGCGATGCCACCTCTAGTAACTTTTATTTGAAAGGCAGAGTAAGAGAGAGTGTTTGATTAGCCTTCCATCTGCTGGTTCACTCCCCAAATGGCTGCAACTTCCAGGCTGGACCAACCAAAGTCAGGAAGCTGGAACTCCAACCTTGCTCTCACATAGGTGGCTGGCACTCAGGTATTTGGGCCATCTTCTGCTGCCTTCCCAGGCACATTAGCAGGGAGCTAGATTGGAAGCAGAACAGCCAGGACTGGAACCTGATTCCAGTGTCATAAGACATGCCTTAACCCACTACATGACAATCCAGGTCCCCCGTAACAGTATTTTTTAAAAGGGGAAAAGTACTCAAGAATGAAAAATATAAGTAAACAATTATTTTGATGAGTTTTTCAGCAGACTGAACACATTAAAGGAAAAAAGAGTCAATGAATCTGAGGACAAACAGCAAAAACCCAAACAAAAACATAGAAACAGGTCAAGTGGATTTGAGGTGGAGAAGCCAGAGATCAAACTGGCACTCTGATTTGGCATGCTGTCACTGTAAGCAGTGGTTCAACCTGCTGCACAACACTGGCTCATGTCCATAAATCTAATGCCATAAATTAAATGGATAATTACTGAACAACAAATTCACTGAAAACAAAATATGAAAAGCTCTGCTCTGTTAAGAAACCAAGTTTTATTTTACTTTGAAATGTTTTATTTAGTTGAAAGGCAGAGAGCTAGAGACACAGGTGGTTCACTCCCCAAATGCCTGCAACAGCTGGGGCTGGGCCAGGATGAACCCAGGAGCCAGGAACTCAGCTCAGTCCCTCACAAGAGTGGCAGCAGCCCTAGCAGTCCCTCTGTCATCTGCTGCCCCCTGGCGTGCACACAGTAGGGAGCCTCTGCTGCCCCTTAGCGTGCACACAGTAGGGAGCCACACTCTAAGGTGGAGCCACAGTGGCACATCTGGTGTGAGCAGTGTGTCCCAGTGTGCCTGAAGCGCTGTGCCACTGGTCCACCCCATGACACTGCATTTTAAACTTTTCCACAGAGAAACTCAAATGGCTTAAATGGCTCCACCACCAAAAAGTTAAAAAAAAAAAAAAAACACCAATCTTATATAAATTGTTTCAGAAAAGAAACATTTTCCAAATCATTTCATAAAAACAGCCTAGCCTTGGGCCCAGCGGTGTGGCCTAGCAGCTAAAGTCCTCGCCTTGAACGCGCCAGGATCCCACATGGGCGCCGGTTCATATCCCGGCAGCTCCACTTCCCATCCAGCTCCCTGCTTGTGGCCTGGGAAAGCAGTCGAGGCCGGGCCAATGCTTTGGGATCCTGCACCCATGTGGGATACCCGGAAGAAGTTCCTGGATCCTGGCTTTGGATCGGCATAGCATCGGCCATTGCACTCACTTGGGGAGTGAATCATTGGATGGAAGATCTTCCTCTCTGTCTCTCCTCCTCTCTGTATATTCGACTTTCCAATAAATAAATAAATCTTTAAAAAAAAAATACCAGCCTAGCCTTGATCCTAAAATCAAGCCAAGACTTCAGAAGAATGTAGAATAGACTAACATCCTACATAAATGACTATAAGCCTCATTAATATTAATAAATATAGAAGATATTAGTGATAGTATATCATGAGCAACTGGATTTTATTACCAAAATGCAAGATTTGTTTACTATTCAAAGATCATTCTAGGTAAATCAGTTTATTACTGAACTTAAGAAAACTTCTAGATACAACAGAAGTATCTGACAAAGATGAATATCTATTATGATTGAAAATTTTCAGCAAGCTAGAAACAGAAGAAAACTGATCATGATAAAGGACACAGATAGTGTAATACTTCATGCTTAAACATGAATGAAAACGGAGGGAAAAGGCACAGTGGCCACACGCATCGTCATCTCAGTGTCCTACTGGAGGAGCAGTCAGGGTGCTAAGAAGCAAGAGAAAGACCGAAAAGGCAAACAGCAGAAAAGAAAGAGTAAAACTGTCTTTATCTTCTTAAGACATAATTTCATATATGAAAAAAATCTCATGGAACATACAAAAATCTAGCATTAATAAGGAAACTGAACATTCTCACAGGATACAGGCAATATACAAAAATCAATTGTATGTATACACTAGAAATAAACAATGGAAATACAATTTTTAAAATATAATTTACAATAGCATCCAAACTCATAAAATTCCTAAGTATAAATTTAACAGGAACCATGTAAGATTGCTACACTGAAAACTATACAGTATTGCTGAGACAATAAAGATAAGCGAAATGACTGGACAGATATTTCTTGTTCCTGGATAGAAGTATATAAAGATGTCAATTCCCCCTCAATTCAATGTAATCATCACAACTCCTGCAGGATTTCTCTCCCCCCCTCCTTTTTCTAAGATGTGCTTATTTGGGGTCCGCATGGTGGCATTACAGGCTAATCCTCTCACTGCAGTGCTGGTATCCCATAGATAAACCGGTTTGTGTCCCAGCTGCTCCACTTCTAATCCAGCTCACTGTTTATGGCCTGAGTAAAGCAGCAGAGGATGGCGCAAGTCCTTGGGCCCTTGTAACCACAAGGGAGACCCAAACAAAGCTCCTGGCTTTGGATCAGCTCAGCTCCAGCTGTTGTAATCATGTGGGAGCTAACCAGCAGATGAAAGACTCTATCCTTGTCTTCAAATAAAAATAAGTAAATTAATCTTTAAAAATAAATAAATAAATAAAAGATGTACTTATCTGAGAGGCAGAGTGACTGGAGTTGGAAACAGTATCTTCCATCTGCTGGTTCGCTTCCTGAATGGCCACGACAGCAGTGCTGGGCCAGGTTATACTCAGGACAGGATCCAGGAGCTCCATCTGGGACTCACACACTTGAGCTTCCCAGACACATTACCAGAAGGCTTCGGCAGAAGGTGGAGTAGCTGAGACTCAAACCTAGACTATGACATGGAATGCTGGCATCCCTAGTAGTGGCTCAACTCATAATGCCACAACGTCTGCCTCTTCAGCTGGATTTTTATAGAAGCTGACAAGCTGATCCTAAAAATTATATGGAAATACGAATGTTTTGGACCAGCCAAAACAATCATCAAGGAGAACAAAACTGAAGAACATATATCACCTAACCTGAAGACTTCTTTTGTTAAGTTACAGTCATGGAGAATATGGTGCAAGAGGGTAAACAGATTAATGGAGCAGAAGAGAGCACCCTGCAATACACTAACACATATTCAGTAACATAATTTTCAAGAAAGGTGCAGAGAAATCAAACAGGAGAAAAATTCTCAGCAAATAGTGCCAAAACAACTCTATCTCCCTAAAATAAATCTTAATCCCTTGGCCCCTCTATCACAAAATATATGCAAACATTACTTTTAGCTGTATCACAGAACTAAATGTAACGTATGCAAACAAGATAATATTGTTATGACTTTACTATAGGCACATTTTTAAAGGGGAAAAAAATTACTAAACAAATTTCCAGATATTCAAACTGGAAAATAATAGTAAAATTTCCCACTTTACTGATGACATATCCTGTATGTAAAAAACCTTAAAGATTCCAACAAAATACTGTTGTAACTAATACATGAATTCAGGGAACTTACAACATACAGAATCAACACGAGAAAATCAGCTCTATTTATATATACTGCTACCAAGGAATAATCCCAAAAGGAAACTAAGGAAATAATTTCATTCACAATATCATCATAAAGGATAAGATACCTATGGAAAAATTCTTGTTTTTGTTGTTAGAGATTAATTTAAGCCAAGAATGTCAAAGACTTATAACTGAAAACTGTAAAACACTGCTGAAAAATACAGACATAAATAGAAACATCGTCAGTGTGGAGAGACTGGAAGGAAGATGACAAAACTATCTCAAATAACCTATATTTTAATCCCTGAAATCCCAATTAGTGGTTTTGCAAGTGGAATTTCAAAGGTCCCCAAATAACCGAAACAATATTGAAAAGAACAAGCAAAGTTGGAAGATTCATACTTTCTGATTTCAAAGCTTACTACAAGTTACAGAAAGAAAACAGTGTGGTGTTAGCCTAAAGACACACACACCAACAGGAAAGGCTCTCACATGTATGATCAAATGATGTTCACCAGGGGTGCCGGGAGCATCCAGTGGGGAAAGGACAGTCCTTCCAACACACAGCACTGCAAAAACTGGATATTCACATACAAAAGAATGAAGTCAGACCTACCCCAATATATAAAAGTTAACTCAAAATGATCAAAACCTGAACATAACAACCAACACTATAAAATTCTTAGAATGAAGTATTTCAAGCTTTATGACATTGGATTTAGCAATTTCATGGATATGATTCCAAAAGCACAGGCAATAACAGAAAAAACAGGTAAACTGGACCATACCAAAACTAAAATCTACTGTGCAGCAAAGCACAAAGCAACAAATAAAAGACTCGCAGAGTGAGGGACAATATTTTAAAATTGTAAATCTGATAAAGAGTTAATATCCAGAATGCATAATGAATGTCTACCACTCAGCACAAAAACATTAAAAATGAGCCAAAGATTTTAATATACATTTCTCCAGGGAAGAGGTAGAAACAGCCCATCCCTAACGCCCAGGATCACCAGGCATTAGGGAAATGCAAATCAAAACCACAACCAGAAAGCCTTACTTCTCATATAACACGATGGCAACCATTTAAAAAAAAGAAACAGAAAAAGACAAACATTGGTGTGGAGAAATACGAACTTTTTTTTTTTTAATTTACATGAAAGGCAGAATGACAGAGAAAGAGAGGGTGAGAAAGAGATCTTCCATTTCCTGGCTCACTGCCTAAAATGGCTGCAACAGTCAGACCTGGGAGAGGCAGAAGCCAGGAGCCCAGAACTCCATCCCCATCTCTTAGGCGGTATAGGTGCCCAAGCCTTGAGTCATTCTTCATTGCCTTTCAGGCACATTAGCATAGAGCTGGACTGGAAGCAAAGCAGCTGGGACTCAAATCAGTGCTCATATGGGACAGTGGAGTCCCGCAGTTTAACCAATTGTGCCACAATGCCAGCCTCTGCAATTTGAACCTGTGGATATCACTGATGGGAAGGATGTAGTCACCAGGAAAAATAAGATGGTTCCTAAAAAATGTAAAACCACATGATGCAACCACTATACTTCAGACACTTCAGGAGAATCCATGCAGGCACTCACGCAAGCACTCGGGGCTCACAGCTAAAAGGTGAAAACCAACTTACATGTCCACCAGTAGGTCACTGGACAAACTGCAATCTATACACACACACAATGAAACACTATTCAGCTATAAACAGGAAAGGACTTATGCTACATAAATCAAATACAATAGGATACACACTGTATGATTATTTTATATGAGAGAATAGGCAAATTCAGAAAGAAGGGCAATCAGGGAGCTGCAGTTTAATGGAGAGAGTTTATGTATCAGATGATGGCAACGTTACGGAAATGGACAGTGCTGACGGCTGCACAATGGCAAATGGCAATAATGCCACCTAACTGGGAGTTTAAAATGGCTAAAATGGTAAATCTTATGTGATGTACATGTTACCAAAACTAAAAAATAAAGCCTGAAAACACCTGTTTATCAAAAAACACTATTATGGGACGGACATTCAGCAACAATTAGGATGCTGCTTGGGATTCCCACACCTTGTGTCAGAGAGTCCAGGTTCAACTCCTGACTGCTTCCAATCCCAGGTTGCCACTAACGCATACCTCGGGAGGCAGGAGGTGATGGCTCAAGCCCCTGGGTCCCTGGGTTCAGCCGGGCCAGCTTGAGATGTTTTGGGTATTTTGGAAAGAGAACCAGCAAATGCAAGATCATGCTCTGTCCTGTTTCTCTCTTTGCCTTTCAAACAAAATAAATGAGCACAACAGGGGCCAATGTGGTGGCTCAACAGGCTAATGCTCCACTAACAAGTACCAGCATCCCATGTGGGTGCCAGGTTATGTTCCAGTTGCTCTACTTTTGATCCAGCTCTCTGAGGATGGCCTGGAAGAGCAGTGGAAGATGGTTCAAGTTCTTGGGATTCTGTACCCATATGAGAGATCCAGAAGAAGCTCCTGGCTCCTGCTTCGGACTGGCCCAATCAGGCCACTTGGGGAGTAAAGCAGTAGATGAAGAGCATTCTGTCTCTCCTTCTCTCTGTAAATCTGCCTTTCAAAAAATGAATGAGCACAACTGAGAAGATAAATAAGCAAGTCCCAGACTGGAGACAAATATTTACATTTCACAATTTGACATTGGACTTACAAAGAAAACATACAAACCATTCCTAAAACTTATAAAACCAACTTCTTTTATAGACATTTTCCTGTCATTTACTCCCTGAACAATACAGCTTAACTACTATTTATAAAGCATTTAGATTGCATCAGGTATTATAATCTAGACATGGTGTAAAGTATATCGGAAGATGTGTTTAGGTTACACAGATATGCCATTTATAGAAGACACTTGAGTGGAGCTCAACAGGTGAATCCATTACCTTCAAGCACCAGCATCCCATACTGGAGCTGATTCATGTTCCAGCTGCTCTATTTCCCATCCAGCTCCCTGAGGATGGCCTGGGAAAGTAGTAAGATGGGCCAAGTCCTTGGGCCCTTGAACCCACATGGGAGACCTGGAACAAGCTCTTGGCTCTTGGCTTTGGCCATGGCCCAGTCATTGTGGAGATTTGGGGAGTGGTCCAGTGGAAGGAAGACCTCTCTTTCTGTATGTCTCCTTCTCTCTCTCTATAACTTTGCCTTTCAAATAAATAAAATAGATCTTTAAGGAGAAAAAGCCCCAAACATGTAAAACCAATTTTTAACAGTCAAAAGACTTGATGAGATACTTCATAAAATAAGATATACAATTACCCATTAAGCACATAAGAAAGGAGTTCAACATCATTAGTTGCGACAGAAATACAAATATCACAATGACAAACACTACATGGCACTAGAAAAACTAAAATGAAACGACGGACAATACAAAATGTTGACAATGATGTATTAAAACTTTGACAGAGTGAAGTGTAAGATGGTACAAGCACTTCAAAAAGCCGTATGACATTTTTAAACTAACATACATCTTCCCTATGTCCCAGAATTTCTGCTCTTGGGTATTTATCCAAGTGAATGAAAACATCTGCCTGCTGAAAGCTTTATACAAGAATTCTGTAGCAGCTGTATTAGCAACAGTACAACTAGAAATACCTCAAGAGCCATCAGCAGGATAAGACATGCTGTATCAATGCACTGAAATACTGCTCAGCAATGAGGAAAAATAAACCAGCACAACATCAATGAATCTTAAAAGCATTACAGTAAGGGGAAAAACCCCAAACACAGAAGTGCATACAATGGGATTCCATTAAAGTTTCAGAACAGGAAAACGTAATCTGTGGTAACAAAAATCAGAAGACTAATTACTTTGAGATTGACCAAGTAAGTAAGGGGCACAAGGATATTTCCCGAAATGACAGATATTTTTAACTAAATAGGGATGTAGGCTACATATATGTGTCAAAACTGTCTGCAGCACATCAGAAGAACTCATGTCACAGAATTATATCTCAATTAAAAACAAAAGCAAAAGACACATGGTTGGTTATACGACTACTTGAAGACTCAGCATTGGGGCCAGCACTGTGGCACAACAAGTTAAGCTGCCATCTGTAATATCAACATCCCATATGGGTGCCAGCTCAAGTCCCAGCTGTTTCACTTTTGATCCAAGCAGTAGAAGATGGGCCTAAGTGTTTGGGCCCCTGCCATTCACATGGGAGACCTGGATGAAGCTCTTGGCTCCTGGCTTTGCTCTGGCTCATCCCTGGTTATGGAGCCATTTGGGAAATGAATCAACAGACGAAGATCGATTTCTCTCTCTTGCACTCTGTCTCTGTAACTCTGACTTTAAATAAAATACTTGGTGTTTTTAGAAGCTCTGAAGAGAAATGGAGTTTGGGAGCCAGAAAAATGGCTCAGCAAGTTTATATGCCACATAGATTCCCACATCCATTATAAGTGCTGGTTCAAGTACTGGCAGCTCCACTTCCAAGCAAGCTCCAAGCTAATATACCTGGGAAAACAGTTGATTTTTGCCAAAGTTCCTGGGCCCCTGCAATCCACATGAGAAACTCAGAAGAAATTGAGTTGCCTTTGGCTTAGCTAACCCTGGCTGTTGCAGTCATTTGGGGAGTCAATCAGTGGATAAAAGACACATGTGTGTGTGTTGTGTGTCCCCATCTGTCTGTCCATGCCTCTCTGGTTTGGCCTTTCCTATACCCTATTTGGCACTGATTCAATGCCACCATACAACCTCACTGGCAGAGCTCAGACAACTGTCACAACTTTACATTACTATCACTAATAGGTGGTGGGGAAGAGTCAAAGAAATTAAAGAAGGTAACAGAAATAGTTTCTCAGATGATGCAGTAGGAGTCATGATCTGCTGAAAGGTTTGTCACTGTCACAGCATGTCTATACCCCTATTCTCCCTCATCTGCCTACGAAGAGGGCACTTACAAAGTAGCAACCATGTGGTCTTTTACAAACAGCAACAATTCAGTGGGCATCACTGTCTCCAGGGACACAGGCTGCTGTCAATTGTCAGTCATACTAGGATTTCTTTGGAACAGGCCTTTACCCTCCAGGCACCCACCCACAGGATTTACAATAGCACATGGGAGCAGGATCATTGTTCTCACGATCCCCAACGTCACAGGGAGCCCTGCACACAGCACACTAAACTCAGTAACCAATTTGTTAGGGCTGACAAGTACCAGTAAGAACCAGTCACTGGATTCAGATCTTAGCTCTCTGGTCTTCCTTGATGGCCCAGTGGTGCCAGCACAAACAGCTGGTTATCTTACCTCTCGTTAGACCGTATCATGTAGTCAGTAAATTCATGATCTCCTTTGATCACATCCAAGGGGACCACAAGGTTCACATCAGAATCGGTGTTCCGTAGCTGGTTTAGTTTAATATTCACTGAGAAGAGGTAATCTCGGACATCATCTATGCCCACCTTCAGGCCCTTGCACACCACATACCTGGCAGGAGACATGGTCAATCCATTGAGCAAGGGCTTCCTCCCCACACATTCTTTTCCTTCCAACCCATGCAATCACAAAGCTAACAGCTTCCCTGTCCAAGCTATAGTCTGAGTACAAAAGACAGCACACACAGACTCTGCCGTAAAGGCTGACCTCAAACCCTTCCCTTTTATGCCAGGTTATGTTTCTACTGTCTGAGGTGGTGGCTTCCAACACACTGCCACCAGTTGGGCTGCATCTCCATCACCTGGTAGTAATAGAACCAGTGAAAAAGTCTCTCCAAGCACAAAGCCCAGGAATCTGTCTTTGCAAGCTACCTGGCAACTCTGATTGTCTGCATTTTCTCTCACCTCATGCGTGGATACTAGGTCTACCTGGGATGCCAGCAGTGCATTTAGATGGCAGTTCCCTTGCCCCTTCACAGTTCCTTTCCAATCAAGTATCATTATTATTAGTCAATTTTTCTCAGGCCAAGTTAAGAAATCCTTCTTCCCCCCTCCATACAGGCAGGTAGAATAAAGCCTGCGGAGGAGGAGATGAGGCTGAACTGGTACATCACAGGACCACTAGGATCCAAGTACCCTGAAACCCACTGGCTCTAATCATCTAATCAGATGAAAGGCTTTAATGCAGCTTGAGAATTCATACCACGGAGATGCACCCGGATTTGCTGTTCTGACTCTTACAAGAAAGAGGAAGGCCTCACCGCTCTGAGTTGGCAGGACGGCTGGTAACTGGTTTGAAGAGGCACACTCGTTCAAAGCAGCAGTACAGCAGGTAGATGAGCCCCACGCTGAATGGTGTGAACAGGTCAAAGGTTTTACAGATGAAGTGGCCTCCTAGATTAGAGCAGATACACTAAGGGCAATAAGTGCCTTCAAGGAAGTAAGGGAGAGAGTCTCAGCGAGTAACAGAACAAAGTCAAGAAGTCAGCACTGGGCTTCACTAGCAGTCAGAAACAAGAGGGACAATCAACCTTAGCATTTGCGATTCTATAGAACTTTCTTCCATAAACTCCTTATTAGCAGCCTGATATAAACAGATGCCCTTCTTTTTTAACCTTCCAGCCAATCCCTGAACATTGTCTTACCCAGCAGGGCCTCTAGGGACTCAGGGGAGAGGAAGGGGCAGAGAGGGGCACAGTACCTGTGCGGACCACGGACAGCGCCATGAGGAACTGACACAGCAGCAGCTGCTTGCTGAGGATCTCCTGCAGGTTCTCCTGGCCCTCCACCGAGAAACCCTGAAACAAGAGCACAAGAGGTTTGGGTGTCAAAGAGAAGTGATAAGGCCTCAAACAGCCAAGGGCCAAGTTCACATAAAAGTAAAGAGGGCTGGAACTGGGGAGGATTGTTTAACAGGTACAGAATTGTAGTTCTGCAAAACATAAGGGCCCTGAAACCTGCTACACACAATGTGCACATACTCAGCACTCCTTAACTGTACACTTAAAAATAATTAGGAGGCAAGTGTTCGGCTTAGCAGTTAAGATGCTGTTTGTGATATCCACATTACACACTGGAGTGCCAGGCTCAAGTCACGATCCCATTTCTGACTCTAGCTTCATGTTAACATGCACCCTGATGATTCAAGTAATTGCCCATGTGGAAGATCTAGATGGGGTTCCCAGCTCCCTGCTTCAGCTTGGATGAACTCTGGCTGTTACATGTACCCGGGGAGTGAATCAGTGCACAGGAGTTCTCTGTTTCTGCAACTCAAATAAACAGAAACAAATAAAACAGGAGTCACCACTCATGATGCAAGAATCCCATATTGGAGTATCAGCTACTCTATTTCCAATCCAACCTCCTGCCAATGTGCCTGGGAAGGCAACAGAAGATGGTCCAAGTGCTGTGGCCCTTGTACCCATTTGGGAAAACAGGAAGAAATTCCTAGCTCTAGACTGTTACAACTATTTGGGGAGTAAACAGTGATTGGAAAATACCTTTCTTCCTCTTTCTATTGCTCTACTCTTCAAATAAATAAATCTTAAAAAAAAATTTACAAATAGTTAAGAGAATATATTTTATATTACGTATTTTTGTAATTAAATAACACAGGGCTGGC
This sequence comes from Ochotona curzoniae, assembly GCF_017591425.1. NCBI lineage: Eukaryota > Metazoa > Chordata > Mammalia > Lagomorpha > Ochotonidae > Ochotona > Ochotona curzoniae. The sequence continues at coordinate 3,435,673 of NW_024466004.1, read as the reverse complement.
ATGGTGCTCTACAAGTTAATCCTCTGCCCTTCAGAGCCAGCATCCCAAATGGACACTGGTTCATGTCCCAGCTGCTCCACTTTTGATCCAGGCCAAAGAAAGCAGTGGAAAATGGCCCAAATGCTAGGGTTCCTACACCCACATGGTAGACCTAGAGGAGGATGCTGGCTGCTGGCTTCAGAGTGGCTCAGCTCCAACCTTTGTGGCCATTTGGAGAGTGAACCACCAAAGGGACAATCCTCTCTCTTTCCTTCTTCCCGTCAATTTGCCTATCAAATGAAAAAATAAATAAATTAAAAAATACCATAAAAAGAGGCTGGTCTTCATTAAGCTGACTCCAGCCAGGCCAAACTTCCCTCATTCCTACAAAAGTTAAATGACTCAGAATTTAAAATGTTTATCAATGCCTTCTACACTTACAGCACACTGCTTTGGTAAGCCAGAGTACCAGCATCCTCTCTGCCTTCCTTTACCTGCCACATAGTTACTGCCAGAGATGCCACACAATAAGCTCCAGCGGCTTTTCTCAACTCCAGCCACATAACCACAAAGCAACAGTCATGTTATCCTTTCTCCAAGGAATACAGGAAGCTTTACTTGCAGTGTCATGTTACTTGGTGAGAACTCCCTGTGTCCTAAGTAGCGGCCTGTGAACAAGGACCCGTGAACACACACTGCAGTCCACACAGTGACAGAGCCTTGTTCAGGTGCCTGAGCTGCCAGGAGTAGCATCAAGGGGACAAATGCTTCCTCTTCGGTCTTGCCTAGCTGGTTTTGGTAAAGGTCCTTGCCTTTTTCAGAATGGAAAAAAAAAAAAAAAAAGCCCCTTTTTATGAAGTGACCTGAGAAGTTCCACCTTGCTCCAAGCAAAAGTGTTCACAGTCCACAACATCACAGCTATTATAACAATGTAAGAAAATATGTATACATAGATGGGCCCATATACACAGTATGGTGGCTCAGTGGCTAAATCCTTGCCTTGCATGTGAAATCCCGGCCTTGCACGTGCCAGGATCCCATATGGACACCGGTTTGTGTCCCCGACACTCCACTTCCCTTCCAGTTCCCTGCTTGTGGCCTGGGACAGCAGTCAAGGACGGCCCAAAGCCCTGGACCCTGCAACCATGTGGGAGACCTAGAAACAGCTCCTGGCTTCAGCTCGGCTCAGCTCTGACCATTGCAGCCACTTGAGGAGTAAACCAGTGGATGGAGGATCTTTCTCTCTGTCTCTCCTCTCTGTAAATCTGACTTTCCAATAAAAATAAATCTAAAAAAAGGAAAATTAATACATGAAAAAATAAAAATGCAAATCCTACTGAATAGTAGGCTATCATCTTTGGGTATGGCTAAAGGACCCAACCAAACAAAACAAGTCCTTTAATATAACAAACAAGTCCTCTAAAATAACAAATCCCTCAATGGTCAACCCTACAGTTACCTACCCCATCTGCCATCAAAAAGTGGACACCCTTGCGATCTGTGTTATCCAGGACAAAATTGCGAAAAGCAGTGATGTTCTCTGGGCGGGTGATATCTCCATCTCCGTCGATCCCGTGCTCACCTGGCAGGTCACAAGCTTCAATTCATATTGCACTCATCTGCCCTGCATGTCCTAGCAGCTGGCATACAAGCTCTATAGGACAGTTACCAGAGGTACCACAGGAGTCTTGAGATCCAGGACCCACCCCACATGGCTGCTTGAATGAAGGGTGATAGGCTGGGAGGAAGAACAGGGCCTGCTGTAATAAGCAAGATCCAGAAGGAGCTGACCAGCCATGGCTTAGCAAGTGAAACACTCTTCCTCTTCAAGACCCAGTCATATTTAAAAGTAATCTACACCTGAGAACCAACATCCAACTCTGGGTGACAACTCTTCAGAAAGGTCCCGGGGTTTGCAGATAAGTCACACAAACAAGACAGACAAGAGGTACTATGGGATGCTGGGCCACCTGGCCCCTGTGCCTTCTGCACCTGTGACAGAGCTGGTGGGTGGGTGGGTGGGTATGTTAATAACCCTACCAGCTCTCCACTGGAGATCAGAGAGTTTCATTATTTCCTGTCATCACGAGAGAGGTGTGCTTCTGAAGGGAGGGATTACTTAGGCTTTGACAAGAGTTAGCCTAGTTAAGTATTTAACCTGAATACAGCAGGCCCAGAGTAACGAGGAGGGAGCTGGCTCTCCCAACAGGGTGGGGGAATCCTAGACCAAACGGCTGAGGGAAGAAAACATGCACATGGGTAACAGCTGCTGCCAACCTGAAGTGCCTCGCAGGGCTGCCCTCGTACCTCCCAGCGCCCTCCTCAGTGTCCCTACCGTAGTAGGGCTCGAACAGCTCACTGGAGGCCGAGTAGAAGTCCTCCAGCTTGAAGTCATTGGGACCCTTCAGAGTCATCCCAAAGCCCTTGGCATGCCACTTCTTCCTCCACAGCACATACTCTGAGAAGCCGCCTGGGCCTGCACAGACATCAGCAAAGTACAGGAGCTCAGGGTCCCGGTCCTTTACCAGTGGCTTCTACAAAGGCAAGCAGGAGACAAGGAGGAAAGGGAGAAAGACATACTTCAGTGAGTAACAGGAAGGTGAAGGCACCGGGAGTCTAACAACCCTTTCAGCAAGTATGATGCGGTTTCCGCCAGAGCCCCAGGAAAAGGACCCTCTGTGATCACCGCCTGCCGGAACTGCTCAACCCACCTCCTCAACATGGACTCCAGCCAGACCATCAGGCCTACTACTACCTCCTAATTCCCGCTAACAGAATTTTCGTGGGTATTTACATGTATTAAAAAAATTTTTTTTAAGTCTTTTCCTTACTGCCTTCTGCAGAGCAGGACAGATGTTGCATTCTCATGTTACAGGTAGGGGGAAAAAAGGCTCCAAGACCCAAGGTAACTTGTTCACAGTCAATTTCCATCCAAGTGAGATCGACTCCAGGTGGTGTGACCACAACAGTCAGGTCTTCCTGTGCAGTTGGGCTGACATCATCTAAGCTTCCAGGTTTTCTGCCCTTGGTCTGTAACTTGACTGCTGGAACCGCCACTAGGACCCTAGCAAACCTGAGTGTATGTCTGGGCTTTGGCCACTCCCACATCTACTAGGACTGCTCTGGTTTCTCTGCTTACTTCAAAAACACAGGAAGCTTTCTGGGCTTGGCTGTCACTCTGGTCCTCAGGGGAAACATGGAGATGAAAAGAGAGAAGAAAGCACCCTGGGCTCCAGAGAAATCATTCTGTACAGTGGAGTGCAGGGAAGCATCTCTGAAAGGGCAATTCCCCACGGCCACTAACAATCAATCCAGGCCAAGCAGCTGCCTGAAGCATTTAGCAACACGCTGCCTTTTCCGCTGTAACTAACGTCTCTACCCTCGACCTGAGTGGGATAACCCTGGTGCCTACTTCATTTTCTCGACAGCCAAAAGACAACAAGCAGGTACCAGCGGCTGAAGGTGCTCACATTAAGAAGCCCAGAATGACGCTGCAACTTCCCCTCAGCTTAACAGAGGTCCTCTGCAAGGCAGGTTTAAAGGAAATCATTTGGGGCACAGAAAATTTAATCAACCTTCTATCAACCTAATTTTCTCAAGATGCTAATTCCAACAGCCTTTTTGTTTTGTGTTGCCTGCTGGCACTGGAAAATGGGGAGACAGACCTGAGAATAAACGAGTAAAGGCCGGAGGGGTCTACATGCCAGGTTTACCTGTGGGGAAGAAGCAGTGAGGCAGGTGGAACTGCAACATGAAGAACTTGGTTGTATAATCAGGGGGTTTGGCTCATGAGAGTAAGTGAAATAGAAACAGGACTAGGCACACCTGATTCCTTGCCATGTCACTGTTAAAGAAAATGAACTTCCTAAGATTGGGTAAAATGCTTTAAAATCCTAAAAGGAATTCTAGAGTGAAATGTCCTTTTCTTTCTCTATCACAACAAAAACTCTGTGTTCAGAGAGACGAGATATGGCTGAGCAGATCATCATATTTCTCCACTAGTTTTTTAGAAGGATCAATGCTTCTTACTTAGGATCCCATGCAAGCTGGTCCAGGATGGCAGGAAGGGAAAGCGGCCCTGTCTAAAACCCATATTCAGGAGCAGGAATAGTCCTCAAGAGTTTTCTGGTTCTAACCTGCCCTCTGGCAGCTTAGCATGGGTCATTACAGAAGGAAGCAGTGAAAGCTCAAAGAAAGTATGAGCTTCAATGATGCCAACAGCTTCCTAAATGCCGTGTTCATCTCCATCACAGAAATGATAATGATTTTAAACAGACCAGGGAAAATACCTCCTGAAATGCCCACACTTCATTCAACACTCAAATCACACTTTCCAAAGCATTCTCCTCTCACATTAAAAACAGCGCTCAATGAGAGGATGTCACAAGTTTCAACATGGAAAAGAAGTTTTCTCTGAAGACTACACTCACCTCCTTGCCCTACCTCACCCATAGTAGGAAGGAAGGTCAAACCCTAGTGGGAGCAGGTGGCCTCCAAATTCCAATGGGTAAGACAGGATTTACGTACACCCAGCCTTGTACCTTTTCTAGTTCTTAAACTTCCCAGAATGTCTAGATTTCAGTGCCATGGGGACAGGGATCACATCTGCCCCCTATATATGATACAGACAGTGTCTGGCACAAAGCAGAGGCTAGGTAAATAAATCTCTTTAACGATAGCTTGAGGCCAGGCCAGGTTCTAACTCAACGCCTCACTGTTCTGATCCCCAGGCCCGCACATCCAACTTGGGAATGGCCCTTTCTCCAGTGCCATAGGCCCCATCTGCTTCCAGTCATCATGAGCAGCAAGATCTGTGACATTAGCGGCTGGCACTCTGGCCGTGCAGCCCTGAAAACCAGTCCTTATGGGACATTCCTGGAACCAAGGAGCACATTGGGCCCTCTCTGAAAAGCTCATTTCCATCATCTAGCAGTACTCTGCTGGCATTGAACTAACAGCAATCCCTGAGCCACAGAAGCTGAAGTCCACTCAGCATCTTGAATTCAAAGCAGAATCTTGTTCTTACCCCGTCAGAGTCCCGTGGATTTGTAAACATGGAATCAAACACAAAGTCCATGTTAGCCATCTTCATTGCAGCCCTGAAACAAAAAGTAAGGCAGAAAAGCCTGACTCAGTACAGATGTTTGGAAAGCTGAGACACAGCAAGGCTCACTGAAAGAGGGGAGGGAAATGTCAGCAAACCTGTTGAGGAAGAAGACTCCACGGATCATCTCGTAGGGATTGGCCCGGGTGCGAGCTCGCCGCATCTCCTCCCCTTCCAGGTCATCAAACACACTCTGTCCAAAGAGAATCACAACCAGGTGATTTGAGGTGAGCATCAAATCAGACCCCATAGGATGGGACACAGGTGACCAAATGATTGCACTCTGCGGAGTGAGGTTCCAGTTCTGAAATGACTCACCTGTGTGACCTGAGACAAGTTGCTTTATCGCTCTGATCCTTAACTGAGCCGGAAAAAAATGTAGGTGCTTGGCACATGACAAATAGTTGGAAAATAGCATCTGCTAGAGCCAGCATGGTATCACAGCTTGCTAATCCCCTGACTGTGGTGCCAGCATGCCACATAGACACACCAGTTCAAGTCCCAGCTGATCACCTTCTGCTCCAGCACCCTGCCAATAGTCTAGGAAAGCAGCAGAAGAGGACTCAACCACATGGGAGATACAGCAGAAGCTCCTAGCTCCCAACTTCAGACTGGCTCAGCTCTGGCCATTGCCCATTTGGGAAGTGAACCAATGGAGAGAACATTTCTTTGTCTCTCCATTCTCTCTATAGCTCTTCCAAGAAAAATAAACAAATCTTTAATTAAAAAAAGAAAAGAACACCTGTTGCTCCACAACCCCCTCTGGACACGGCTAGTCCTCACAGCAACTGTCTCCACATGAGCAGCAACTCCCCAGAGGACCAGAGAACGATTATGAGACTAAGACCAGGGCTTCCCCGCTTCCAAACCCCAAACCTTTGCTGGAAAAGAAATCCTCTCTTCACCTGATTTCCCATCACCTTATAGATACTACCAACACTATGTCTGCTACAAATAACTCTGAGAGGCCGGGCTGAAGCTTTTATGCTACTCCAGCCCATTTCTCCTCAGTTTCCCTGGCTCACTGGACCTGCACCATGTATTTCCAGGCCAGCCCATGATCACGCCAGAAAGCATTAAGAAAGGTGAACATTTAGCCAGGCACTTCACATCACTATTTAATTCAACTCTCAAAACCTCTAGAGAAGTATGCTGTCACCATTTTATGGATGTAGAAACTCAAACTCAAGGTAGCAAAAAGACCAAGGCCACACATCAAAAAAGCTCTAGAAGTCAGGGTTTGATTCCTGATGCCAAGGAATGATTTCAAACCTCTCCTATCCCAGTCCCTGACAAGAGTGCAATGAACCAACTCAACGAGGTTAAATGAATCTTCTCCTGACTACTGACTACAGGACAGCACAACACCACAGGACATGACAGCCACCAGGAAAAAGGGTACCTTAGAGACACACAACAAGTGACATGTCCAATCTGTAGTGAGCCCTCCCCACATCTTGTGCAAACAGAGAACTGGAAAAGCCCCAGAAGACCACCTCACATGAGGTCTCAGGAGTCTGGCTACAGCCACAAGGCCTTACCTTACACTGTAACACGCTATGAAGCAGCTCTTCCCCACAAAACTCCGTTTCGTCTTCAATCATCAACTTTCTCTACAGGGAAAAGAAAACAGTAAATAATGACTACCTGTGACTGCACTTAGGGGCTGAACAGCAAAAGCTGGCTTTCACAAGAGTAGAGTAAGAAGGGTTTGGGACCTTGCCAAGAAACAACAATCCCCGAGGAATAGGAAAGAGAAAATCCTAGATCTCTCTGGCTATCCTCCAGATGGTGGGGAGATGAAGCAGGCCCCTGGGAGTTGTGAGTAGCACACCATATGGATATAAGACTCACAAATGCTGAGGCTGGGAAAAGCAAACAGGAAAGAGGCACTGGAGCCATCTGCCCGGAGTGCCTCATCCCTCAACCAGGGAGCCTCTCACTCTATGAGTACAAGGGCACGGTACCAGGCACCAGGCTGGCAATGCTATAGAAAACGAGAGCTAAGAAGGGCCTGGGGCATGTCAAGCTCACTGAACCTCAACAGGACACCGCTAAATCAGTGAAGCTCAAGGTCTCAGGCTTTCCACTCTCAAACAATGAGATCACAAAAAGGATCTATCTTTTGTGCATATATTAAGAGAATTGTTGATAGAGAATTGTAAGAAATTAAAATGAAAACTTAAAATATTTCGTAATTCAGTTTAAAATAACAGTGCTGTATTAACATAAAGAACATGTTTTTATGAAAACTATTCATTTTCCATCAAAAGAGTGGTACTGTTTTTCCATCTTTGAACATTTCTTTAATACCTGGCTTCATATAAGGTTAGACTCACTTCTTTGCTCTTGCATTTAAATGGTCACAATACCACGTGTCACTGGACACTCAATGTAAGTACGTGTGTGAAAAGCACAAAACAACTTTTCACCATCATTATGTAAACAGCTTTGCCTTCTGGGACACCCCTTGCCCCAAAAAGTTCTTGGAAATCACCAGAAACCCCCATATTCTAAGAACTAGAGGGTACTCTGAAAAGTTCACGGAAAAAAAAGGAATCTGAAGTTAGTTTCAGTGCAAAAATTTTTGAATCCTGTGCGCTGCTTCTTTATAACGTGCATTTTCCAAGACCTTTCTGAAGGTTTCTCGTGTTTTCTAAGATGCAAGCACATATATACACCACTCAAGGAAGAGAAAAATCAGGAATGTCAGCAAGTCAGGGCACATTTTTCCTGAAATCCTACCTTTCCCACAACCATCCAACTGCTCATTTCCTGAGTGTCAGGAATTTCGGTGGTACATTCTGGAAACCATGACACCTGCTCACAGGCACTGGGCTGTAAACAGAAGAGAGGCAAGTTAAGTTAGAACAGAGGACCCACAGCCTCAGGGCTATGCTCCAGTCCGCCAGGCACAGGGGTCAAACAAGAAAAGCCAGAGCCAGGAATTTAACTTCTTAAGGCTGCTTCCAATTCTGGTTTCAAGTCTTAGAAGCTCCCCCAGTCTCTGCTTCTCTCATCTGTTCCAATACTATTTGATAAATGCCTGTTACATGCTGAGAGCCCAGACACAGAGCTAAAAAAGACAGATCCCTAACTGAAAGAGTTTCAAGTCAGAGCATCAGGGACAAAGTGAAGAAATTGGGGATGGTTACCATATATACTACAGGTTTTATGCAAAGGCAATTACATTAGGAAGACTTAATGGCAAGGAGTCTTCCCTGATGCCTTTCAAAGTATCATATACAAAACAACTTCAGAGTCTGGAAATTAGGACAGAAAACAAGCCTCTCCAATGGCTACTTTCCCTTCATTTTTCAGTTAATTTGCCTATAAGAGTAAAACAGTGTTTCCCAAACCAGATACAGATTAGGATCATATCAACTTTTTTTTTTAAGATTTATTTATTTTCATTACAAAGTCACATATACAGAGAGGAAGAGACAGAAAGGAAGATTTTCCGTCTGATGATTCACTCCCCAAGTAAGCGCAACGGCCGATGCTGCGCAGATCCGAAGCTGGGAACCAGGAACTTCTTCCGGGTCTCCCACACAGGTGCAGGGTCCCAAAGTTTTGGGCCGGCCTCTACTGCTTTCCCAGGCCACAAGCAGGGAGCTGGATGGGAAGTGGAGGTGCTGGGATTAGAATGGGCGCCCATATGGGATCTTGGTGCGTTCAAGGCGAGGATGTTAGCCGTTAGGCCACGCCGCCAGGCCCCATATCAACTTTCAAAAAATAAATAAATAAAGTCCAGCCCCCAACACTGGAGTCTATGATTCTGTAGCCCTGAGGCACAGATGGGGCCTAAGTACATTTTCTCAAGTCCCTACAGAATTGTACTGTGCAGGGCCTGGCACAGTAGCCTAGTGGCTAAAGTCCTTGCCTTGCATGTGCTGGGATCTCATATGGGGCCAGTTCCTGTCCCAGTGGGCCCACTTCCTATCCAGCTCCCTGCTTATGGCCTGGGAAAGCAGTCGAGGACGGCCCAAAGCCTTGGGACCCTGCACCCAAGTGGGAGACCCAGAAGAGGCTCTGGGCTCCTGGCTTTGGGTAGACCCAGCTCTGGCCATTACGGCCACTTGGGGAGTGAATCATCGGATGGAAGATCTTCCTCTCTGTCTCTCCTCCTCTCTGTATATCTGACTTTCTAATAAAAATAAATCTTTTAACCACAGTTCAAGTTCAGTTGAGATTCGTTCCTTGCAAACACATATCTAGCATAAAGTCCCGCGTCTTATTGTCCAGATAAGTTCAGTGGCCTCTTGGGGAGACCTTCTCTAGTCTGAAGATAGGGCTAACAGAGTAAAGATCCGGTCAGTTAAAAAAAAAAAATAAAAAAATAAATCTTTTAAAAAAAATTCTACTGTGCAGCTGGGTTAAATACCTTTGGGCTGTAGAAACGGGGAATATAAAATCTAAACAGGTGGCTAACCTGCATGGCAGCTTCACAGATTGAGTCTCAAGCCAGTGTGGAGAAGAGACTCACCATTGCAAATCGAAGCAATGTGATTAAAGGTAATACTACATGCTTTGAAAGGCATAAAATGGTATCACAATGCAAGGTCTTGAGGGCAAGCCAACCATAATCAGCAGATAAAAAAGTTAAACAGAAAAATTACTGAAGCTTTTTGTCCACAAATCTGGCAGTATATGACAGCTTCTCCTCTTGGTCAATATGTCACTGTTAAGCATAATGACTATAATTTTTTTAAACTCCAGGAAAAAAAGCTCATATACACTTTGGATGCTCCTTTAAAAGAAAAGACAGGCTCCATTTTCCTATGGAAGTCTAAACATGAAAGCTGCCCTGGAGCAGATCTTGTCCCAAAGGTCAGACCTTGCACTCTATTCGTGGCTGCAGTGGCCACTGAGCACTTTCCCCTCAGTGGCCCAGGACTGAACAGTGACCTCAAGCACCTAGGCTCCGTCGCTTTAAAAAAGTAGCTACCGGGCCTGGCACAGTAGCCTAACGGCTAAAGTCCTTGCCTTCCATGCACAGGATCCCATATTGGCGCCGGTTCTAATCCCAGTGGCCCTGCTTCCCATCCAGCCCCCTGCTTGTGGCCTGGAAAAGCAGTTGAGGATGGCCCTCAGCCTTGGGACCCTGCACCCATGTGGGAAATCTGGAAGAAGTTTCTGGCTCCTGGCTCCTGGATTGGCTCAGCTCTGGCCATTGCAGCCGCTTCGGAAGTGAATCAATGGATGAAAGATTTCCTCCTTTCTGTACATCTGACTTTCCAATAAAAATAAATGTTTACTTGATCTTCGACAAAAGGCCAAGAAGCAATTAAAATAAATCTTTAAAAAATAAATGAAACCTATAAATCAAACTTAAAAAAAAAAGTAGCTATCCATCAACAGCTGAGCCAAAATCTTACTATAAGGCATCTTTTGTAAGAGAAATACTGAATTATGACAAATGGCAATTTTTTATGGACAAATGTCAGATTTGAGTTCAGCTAAGTTAATTCAAGTTCTACCCACTGAAAGGCTACAACTCTTGCTCCTGCTTTCACATGAATGAAGACAAGAAAAGGACCAGGTATTGCTGAGGGGAAAGCTATTGCCTAGCAACCAAGTGCAAGCATTTTCCTACTCTACGCAGTCTCATCTGCTAATCTGTCACCTGACCTCACCTGCTCACAGGTGTAAGGCAACACAGGGAAACCATCACCAACCCCTGGCTTGGCAAAGCCTGACTCTGAACTCCGTTAGGGTTTTCATCTCACGAGTTCATGTGAATACCCTCCTGGACCAGGGCACCAGGGAGATGAATAAATCTACAGTTCAGAGCCACACCCAAAGCTCAAGGACAGTTTCTGTGCCTAAGGCCAGACACTTGCGCACTACTTCCTCCCTGTTACTTTTGGATGCTTTTGTTATACCTATTTCAAATCCTTTGTAGAATGACCAACCAAATTAGATATCAGCCTAATCTGTACCATGAAAAGGGATGCAAACATTCTTCTTTGGTCTTCAGGGTTCAAATAAAGTGGTCCCCAACAGGTAAGCCTACTAAACCCAGAGCAGAAAGCCAAACTTTCATTTGGAAACTAGACGGTGAGCCTCTTCTCTGGGCATCCTCCAGAAACCTTCCATGCAAGAAACCAACTGCAACCTCACTAGCCACCGCCTTCACACTGCCTCTGAAGATCTCTAATTCATTACCATGGTGGCTTCTTAAAGCCATGCATCCAAAGTACAAAGGTTTTCCTCTCTTCTTCTCCCATACCACTTACCTCTGGCTCATCTCGCCAGTCCACATTCAGCTCCTGATCAAAGCCCCGAAGTGTCAGACCCAAACCTCTTCGGCCTTTCTGATTAGAGGCCTCAACGATGTCCTTCCGACCCTGGCTGTATTTACCCAGTCCTTCACCTTCCTTGAAGCCCATCTTGGCCTGAAAAGGAGAGGTCAGGGAACACATTAATTCAGTTCAACAGACATTTACTTAGCCCCCATCTCATGCCAGACACTGTGCCAAACACTGAGAAATACAGATGAATATGTCGGCAGTTTGCCTTCTAGCCTAATAAAAGAAAGCAGTGTAAACAACTGCAGCCTAACAGGTCTATTTTAGAGGTGAAAGTCTAGGGCAACCAGAAGTTGGACAAATGAGATGGGAACTCATAGCTATAACTTAAAAACTTAATGAATCTCACTGGACATTTGCACAACTTACCCTTCCATCTAATTTGTCTGATAAAGAGAACGGAATTTAAAATGGAATCACTTCAAGCAGTGCCTTCTACTTTACCCTTAGCAAAACTGTCTTATTTCGTGAGGACAATGAAGACCTGCATCAGCCCACTTAATCAAGAGACTATTTGAAAATGTGCTTCATATAAAATGAAGTGGAAGTTCCAATAAAATCCTAAGACAGAAACATTTTTTTGAATGTCACAACTGTCTATAAGTGTACATTAAATTCTAATAATTGGGTCCATGTGCATACTCCAAAGATCAGAGCCCCTCAGACTCTCCCTAAATAAACAAATTCTAGCAATTGGAAGAGCTAACTCCCCAAGAGGGTTTGCATTCACTTTAAAAGAAGCATCACTAATTTAGCAACCGTAGAAGTACCTACAGTAGCCACCAGTCATTCCCCCAGGTCAAAAAGGTTGACAAAGTTACCAGTCATTCTACCTCGAACTTCCCCAAGCTTGCGGTCCCCAAACTAGAATGTGAGCCTCAACACTGGCTATTCTTATTCTCTATGAAATTGAACAGGAAATTAAACAGCCAACTATGACATTCCTGAAGTCAGTGAAAGCAACTCTGATCGCCCTACAACCTGCTCAAGACATTGAGTGCTCCCCCAACTGCTGATTCACTCTGCAAACACCCAAAAGAGCAAGAGGAGCTGGCCCAGCCAGAAGCTTGGCACTCAAGTCAGGTCTCCCACACAAGTGGCAGGGACCTCAGGTGCTTGAGTCACCACCACTGCCCCTCAGGGTCTGCACCGTCAGGAGCTGCAGCTGGGCCTTGAATCCAGGCTCTCCACTACGGGATGCAGACGTCCAAAGCAGCACAGGATGGCCCAAAGCCATGGGAACCTGAAGCCACGAGGGAGACCTGGAAGTAACTCGTGGGTTCAGATCAGCTCAGCTCAGTTCAGCTCCAGCCACTGCAGCCACTTGGAAGTGAACCAGTGAACAGAAGACTCCTTCTCTCTTTCCTTCTCTCTGTAAATCTGCCTTTCCAACAAAAAATAAATAAATCTTTAAAATGGTAATGATAATAAATTTCAATAGTTGGAAGTAGAGAAACCCCTATGCTCAAGCTTTCCTGTACAAACTGTCCTTCTTTCACTGTGCTGGACCAGTCTGAGAATCCCAACCCAAGTGCTGACGTACCATAAGCTTCTGGGAAACACTGTTGTACATGGAATAGCGAGAGGATGTTCCCTCCACAAGGGAGTCTGCTTTAAATACATCGTGGAAAGAGTCAGAGCTGCGAGGCTTCCCCTCGTTCTCACTGTCAGACTCACTTAAGCTTGTGGCAGATGCTGGAAAACAAAAATGAAAATGTTTATGTGAGTCTATGACACAAAACAGCCTCTAGAAACCCAAGTGGCATTTATTCCCTAGTGTTCAATATAAGCACTGTACCCAGGAAGTTCATTAATGACCTGGGGTCAGAACTATCTCTGAATCTTACTAGCTGTATAATCTTAGACGAGTTTCTGAAAGTATCCAACAGTACTTGTGACAATAGGAGTTCAAAAATAAGTTTCCCTTATCAACACTTTTAATTTTTCCACAAAAGTGGGATGGCAATACCTACCTCATAGCTGTTCAAAAATTCAATTGAACAGTATATTTGAAAGTACACTGTCAAATATAAAGTATATTTACTGGAGATATAGTATTAATTCTGCTGCCACTGTCTGTTGCTTGAACATCAATTCCTAAATACTGATGACTGGTTCCATTTTTACCAATTCCATCATTAGACTAACAGTATCTGGTCTTCTTAGTTTTGCTTTCAGTGTTTTAAACTCACAGGTAAGAAGTTGGATCCATAGTGCAGCCTCACAAAGGGAGGCAAGTGGGAGAAGAACATGGGAGGAGAGGATGGGAAGAAAGAAAGAATGGATGCAGAAGGGGGAGCCACTCTGACAGAACCACAAAGTGGGAGTATTAGAAATACAACTGGACATTCCAGGAGGGCACAGCAGCACGAGCTAAGCCCTCATCGTCACTGCTGAGAACCTTACTGTCAGAGAATACCAAAGCAAATCCAGCTGAGTCCTTGTCATGGGGCAGGCTGCCAGCTTCACAAAGTCAGATGGCCCCACTCGGCACAACCACTTTGAATGACTCCTCTCCTTGCTCACCAAGATACAGGAATCCACAAATCTGAGTTCAATTTCAGTCTAATGGAATTTTACCTGAGGAATTTATCAGTCAAACCAACCCAAATTTGGAAATAGTCTAAAATCTCAATAATCTCAAAAATTAGGGTAATAAGTTGTATAATTTCCTACTGAACATGGTATAAGTCACAAACCAAACACAAATAAACACGTTTCAGGGCCCGGCGCGGTGGCGCAAGTGGTTAGGTCCTCGCCTTGCACGCCCGGGATCCCATATGGGCGCCGGTTCTAATCCCGGCAGCCCCACTTCCCTTCCAGCTCCCTGCCTGTGGCCTGGGAAAGCAGCTGAGGACGGCCCAAGGCTTTGGGACCCTGCACCCGCGTGGGAGACCCTGAAGAGGCTCCTGGCTTCGGATCGGCATAGTATCGGCCCGTTGCGGCTCACTTGGGGAGTGAATCATCGGACGGAAGATCTTCCTCTCTGTATCTCCTCTCTGTATATCCGCCTTTCCAATAAAAAATAATAAAAATAAATCTTTAAAAAAAATAAATAAATAAATAAACACGTTTCATTCCAGGGCGATGGTGATGAGGCTGGTATCATGGTGCACCAGGTTAAACCAACACTTAGGACACCCATGTGGCATATGGGAGCAATCAGAGCGTTCAGAGTCCCTGGTTCAAGCTCTGGCTACTCCATACTTCCAATCAAGCTTCCTGCTAATGCACCTAGGGGGCAGCAGATAATTCCCCAAGTTCTCAGATGCCTGACATCTGTGAGGGAATTCAATTGGAATTTCTGGCTCTTGGCTTCAGTTTGGCTTATCCCTGGCTGATGCAGCCATTCTGACAGCAAATCTTTACTCAGTGGACTGATAATCTCTGCCTGGCCCTCTGTCATTCTGCCTATCAAAACAATAAATCTTTCTTTTTTTTTTTTTTAATTACGGCTAAAAGGACCCAGCACAGTAGCCTAGCGGCTTAAGTCCTCGCCCTAAATGCACCAGGATCCCATGTGAGCACCAGTTCATGTCCCAGCAGCCCCGCTTCCCATCCTGCTCCCTGCCTGTGGCCTGGGAAAGCAGTTGAGGACGGCCCAACACCTTTGGATCCTACATCTATGTGGGAGACCCAGAAGAGGTTCCTACTTCCTGGCTTTGGATTGGCTCAGCTCCGGCCACTGCGGCCACTTAGGGAGTGAATCAATGGATGGAAGATCTTCCTCTCTCTCTCTCTCCTTCTCTCTGTATATCTGACCTTCCAATAAATAAATAAATAAATAAATCTTTAAAAATCACGATTAAAGATGAAACACTTTTTCCAAGTTATGTATATTTTATTATTTCAAATATTTATTAGTTGTGAGGACATAAAGGTGTATAATTTAGACCTAAACAAATATTAGAGACTTTAGATTGGACGTGGTTAAAAAAATATATATATTTTTTGTTTATTACACAAAAGCAGAGAGATATGGGGGTAAGGAGAATGTGCAGAAGGGAGAGAGCTTCTTCAACCAGTTTATTCTTTAAAAGCCCTCAACGGCCAGAGCTAGACTAGGGAGAAACCAGGAACCTGGAACTCCGCCTTGGTCTCTCACTGGGTGACAGGGACCCAGGCTCTCGAACTATCACCTGCTGTCCCGAGAGTGTGCATTAGCAGTAGGAATCTGGAATCTGATCTGGAGCCAGGACTCAACCCCAAGCACTCTGATACTGGATGTGAGGATCCCAACTGTAGTCTTAACATCTTTATTGAATGTCTTTTAGGATTTTATTTGTTTTTATTAGAAAGGCAAAATTGCAGTGAAGGAGACAGAAAGATCTTCCATCTGTCGGCTCACTCCCCAAGTGGCCGCAACAGCTTGAGCTCAGCTGATTCAAAGCCACAAGCTTCCTCTGAGTCTCCCACGTGAGCACAGGGTCCCAAGGTTTTGAGTCATCCTCTGCTACTTTCCAAGGCTACAAGCAGGATGCTGGCTGGGAAGTAGAGCAGCCAGGAAATCCTACCCGTATGCAAGGAAAGAACTTAGCCACTAAGCCAACACACCAGCCCTAAATATGCATTTTTGAAAGATAAATCATTTTGCAAACGAGAGAAACAGCAAGTGAATATGTGAAAAGTCAGTATAAAACATCAGCCCTTTCTCAGCTGGCAAGGAGAAATTGTGATTGAGTAGTCCCAATGTGAGAAGCATGAACTCTGCCCCTTCCCTTGCGGAGGCTGTCCAATTCTCCTGATAAGCAGATCTGCACGCATGGACCAATGCAGCACACGCCACAATGCCAGAGTGCCACTCAGAGCACTAACAATGAGTAACCATGGAAACTGAGAGGTGAGGTGATATTTATTTTTCATTTTGCATTTTTCTGTGCTTTCTACATTTGTGAGAAACAAGAATATATTGGTTTTTTAAAAAACTAGGATAGAAATAAGGCCACAAAGAAATAAAATTACCATTCCAAGACTGGGGAAGAGGTTGGTTCCTTTCTAGAGAAATCTTTAGAGAGCAGCAGATTTGAGAGGAAGTCTTTCAAGCAGCTCAAGATAATTTACCCAGCCCCTTGCCTATAACCTCCCTATGGAGGACAGAGGCTCTGCAGAAGCACACTCGCACTTGAAAGCCACTCCCCAAGGTGCAGGGAGAAGCGGGGCCATTTAGGCAGTGCCCTGGGTACAGCTTATTCCTTCAGGCAGCCCCAAATCTATGGTCCTGGTTAATCACAAGTTACAATGTCAAATTATCTCTTCACCTGCTAATTAGACATTTGTAAGTCTACCTGTGAAAAGCCTAAGAAAGCCAGTACCCTCCTCACAGGACAAGCTGCCCTGCTTGCTCCAGCTCTGGGGAGTTGGTGGGAGACCCAACCATGAGCCCTGCAATGGCAGGAATATCATTCCTGGGCACACAGGGTCCCTGTCAGCCGCCACTCGAAGGGTGAAATCTTTTGTTTCCTATTGTTTCTGCAACACCTTTGGACATTTGGACAGGAAGAATCAAATTTGGTGGGGGACTCACTGGGGAAATCAGTGGTGACTCTGGTGAATTGCAGCACTTGGCACCAACACGAAGATCCTTCCACTCTGTTCGTCTTCCCAAGGTGTTAGTCACTGTTCCCTGTCCTTCCCAGTGTGTGAGAATAAACGCGACCAGAACTAAAACATGGCCTCACTGGGTGGAGAGGCAAACAAGCCTCGCTGCTCTCCCTCGTTCACGAAGCATTTGCACCAGTTCTTAGCCTGACATTACTGAGGCCCTATGCTTACCTCTGCTGCACTCTGCTTCCCTTCGCTCCTGGCCTTTGGGGTCACTCTTCAAATGACTGCTGTGGCTGCAGCAGAAAGAGGAGGCCTAGCCTTCTGAGACTGATAAGAATGAGGCAAACACTGAGCAGGCAATTTTGTAACGAGGATATAAATTACTGAGAGCAATAAGGTCAGTCTATTAAAATCATTAGTTTCACTAAGAACTTGCCAAAATTAGATGGCATTCCCATTTACCTCCTTGGGAGAGCCCCTTCTGAAAGCTGCCAGTGAGCCCAAAGCATTGCTTAGGATTTTTATTTACAACATCTTCTCCACCTGACAGAAACCACTAGGCATTTTGAAAAAAAGTTCACTTTACAGAGCAACCAGGGGCTCCCCAGTGTTGGCAAAATTTTTCACATTGTGATAGAGCAGTAGGGCAAACATGCCAACATTAAAAATGACAGTGACAACACCCAAGCAGGGATAGCGCCAACTGCTAACGGCCAAGGTGAGCAGCTCAGAGAAACAGGAGAATAAATTATGAATTTTAATAAACATCACCCCTTGCCTAACAATGTCTATGGAACACACTTATTTCTACTTAAAGACTCAATTTCCCCTTCATGCTAGACAAATGGTAACTCATTAGAGCAATTTAAACAGATACCGATAAAGGAAGTTTTTGATTAAGGTCATGAATCTGGGCTGACAGAAAAGCGATGGCGTTTCAGGGCAAATAGCTTATTTACGAAAGAATTAAACCTGGCGGAGGGGAAGGCACTCTGTGTATGGTGCTGGCGAAGCAGCAAATCGCTGCAAGAAGACCAGGAACTCATCCAGGTGCCCAGCTACAGAGAACCGCAGCTAGGGTCTAGACCACAGCTCACCTGAGAGAAGAAGCCAATCTTTACTTCCAAAGAAAATACAAAATGACTTCTCACCTGAAAATGCCATCAAACCCTTCTTAAAACACTCACTGTTGCAAAAGTGGCAACAGTGGCCGTGGCAACATCCCTGCTCTTCTTCGCTTGCCAGTCTCTGACCTGGCAAGGTGGCTACCTTGTGAATTATGTAAAATAAACTGATCAAATAGTTCTACTAGCAGGTCACTGCACTGATGTAGCATAAGGAAAAACAGAGCTGACACAAACAGTAATCACTACTTTTTACTTTTCTGTCTTCCTGAAGATCAGCTTTCAGTCACATAAGTGGGGCCTGACGCAGTGGCCTAGTGGCTAAATCCTCACTTTGCATCCGCTGGGATCCCATATGGGCACCAGTTCAATTCCTGGCTGTTCCACTTCCCATCTATCTCCCTGCTATGGCCTGGGAAAGCAGTGGACCTCACACCCACATGGCAAACCTGAAAGAAACTCCTGGCTCCTGGCTTCGGATCAGCTCAGCTCCAGCCACTGCGGCCACTTGAGGAGTGAACCAGAGAATGGAAGACCTTTCTCTCTGCATCTCCTTCTCCTAGTATATCTGTCTTTTCCAATAAAAAAAAAATAAATAAAATGTCTCATATTTAATCACCTAGGTGAACAGCGTGTCCAGGTGACCTGGGTGGAGCACATGGGAGTGCCATACTTTAAGAGTGCATGTGAACAAAAGTGCTGCATACACATCGCGGGCACATGGAGTTCTGGCAAGACAGCAACTAGCCCACGTCTAAGAGGAGTGAAGTAATGCTGAGTATTCAGTGAATTATCTGCAGACCACTCAAAGGATGGGCAACAATGAAAGAGGTGAACCACCTTAAGCTTCTTGGAAAAGACACTGCAGTTTTCTTTTCACAATGGTACTCAGTAAATAGTTGCTGAGCATTCACTCCAAGCAGGCCTAGAGGGAGGGTAGGGGGCCAGCTCACGGAGCAATGGTTCTGAAGAAGACACTATTCTCTTGCCTTTAGCCTTGTCAATGTGGAGCTGCTGCTTCCTAAAATAAGTTAACCAGGGGAGATCTGGCAATGCTGGCTTGCCTCCGCCTCCTGCCTCCTTTTCTGCAAATGAAAGGGACTGGCCTTTTGCCAGCCGCATGCTAGAGACCGGCCACCTCTGGATTTCCATTCTGTGCACAGCAACAGTCAATCCTGACCGAGTCAAATGGTGCTACTTCCAGAAAAGGTCAAACCCATTTCGTAAAATTAAAGGACTTATCTGTATGTAAAAAGAGGAAGGGGGAAAAGATCTCAATTTAGTCATATTTTTAACAGCTTAAAATTTAAGTCAGAATGGTTTTCTTGAAGGATCCTTCACCATATGCAATTATCTTCCCTTACCTGAGAGCTGTCCTCTCCTTACTCGAGGCAAACACCCCCCCAGGTTAGCCACTTCGAGCCAGACACCTCCAGTACCTGAGTATCATGGATTCCCCAGACACCCTGCCTGCTCCCCTTGGAGACCATGTTTCTCAATGCCCTACCCAGGAAACCTCTGCCTCCACCATGTTGGCACCCAGGCAGGAAGATCCCTTTTCCTCTATAGGCCGCAGAACCACTGCATCCAATAACACCCTTACCTCCCCAATTCGACACCTCGTTTCTCAGCTACCCTGAAATCCACTATGATTTTAAAGGCAGGCTCATCTCCACACACACAGATTTATGAGTCTTCTCCAGCCTGGACCACAGCCGCACCACATGCTCCATTAGCTGTACCACCTGTCAAGCTTCTCACTGGACAAGTTTCTCAGTAGCAGCTGATGAGTAACTGCCCTTGAATTAGCCTACCACTTGTGAGTAAACTGTGTTTCCTACCACCCTCAAAGGATGCTTCACACCCTTCCAGTCATCAATCTGTTACCCAATTTCCTTCCAGCTTACCAATGATCCAACAGAAGAGCCAAAATCCAAGCATGCTGGTGTTCTGGATTAATACAGTGTCTCTTTCCCCTCAAATCCTGTCCATCTAGACCCTACAAATGTGACCTAATTTTGGCAGATACCATCAAATTATGGTAGGGACTAGTGCTGTGACACAGTAGCCTAAGCCTCCACCTCACATAAGTACCAGTATCCCATATGGGCACCAGCTCGAGTCCTGGCAGCTTCACTGCCAATCCAGCTCCCTGCCAATGTCCGAGAAAGCAGTGGACAATGGCCCAAAGCCTTGGGCCCCCATATTCACGTGACACACCTAAAGAAGCTCCTAGCTCCTGACTCCAGATTGGCTTAGCTCTGGCCATAGTGGCTATATGAGGAGTGAATCCATAGATGGAAAATCTTCTAACTTTGCATTTCAAATAAAAATAAATTTAAAAAAAATTTTTTTTAATATATTAGGGTGGACCCTAATCCAATGGTTGATATTCTTTTAAGAGAGAAATCTGAATATACACACACAGAAAGTGGAATTACACCACGATGGCCAACGTGTGTGGACTGTGGGCAGCCACCAGACGCCACAAGCAAAAAAGGCTTTCCCAAGAGCCTGTGGAGGGAGCACAGTCCTTCTCGGACCTCCATTTCTGGCTTTTAGCCCCTAAAACTGAGAACGAATACACGTCTATTGGGCTGAGCAACTCAGCTTATTCATCTGTTACAGCAGCCTTGGGACACCAACACCACTGGCAAGTCAGGGTAAATGCAAACAGAGCTAATACTTACTATCTCCCTGGCACTGGAAACCAGCTCCTAGACAGTCTATGCGGGAATTGCGAATGTCCACAAGTGCTTTCAGCCCAATCAGTGAAATCTTAGAGCTTAATTTATGCTGTGAGCACCGCAATACTCTAATACAGTCGATGTTTCTGACCAGAACTGCTAAAAGAAGTGAGAACACAACACGCAAAAACCTGGGAACTGGGCCAGACAGTGGTGGCGACAGGCCCCTCCTGTATCAAAGAGCCCCAGGATCACTCACGGCTATTAGGAGCACACAGCACTCGGCTCACTGCTACTTCCAAGCGGCTCAAGGGAGCAAAAGAGTGCCACCTACTGAAGTACTGGCAACAGAACTATGTGACTTGTAGAAAAATTCCCATTTTGATTTAAACAAATTTCCCACTCTTCATAGGAGAGTAGCAGAACAGAAGAGTTTGGGTCAACATCTCTAGATCTGCCTTGGTTTCTCAAGGGACAGATGACTGCATCTGGCTCTCCAAACACTCGGGATTTGACCAACCGATGGCCAGTGGCCTCAGATCACACAGGCAGGAATACCTTTCACTGCATGATTGACGGAGGCAGGAGGGTCATCGTCGGATGCAGAGCTGAGGTTCAGGCCAAGCTCTGCCACTCTTTTCTTCTGCTTTTTGATGGGGGCGGTCCGTTCTGGGTCCGTTCTCCTCTTCATTGTGACTGCAAGAACAGAACCACATGATCAGCTGCCCCAGTCAGTGCCACTGGGCTCAGGGAAGGGATTCTGAAGGATAAACCAGCAGTTGGCTGAGATCTGGCAGCTCCAAACACCCTCCAGTGCCAGTGTCCTGATAACCTCTTGTCCAGAATGAGATGTAGGAGGGAAGTTAGTCAAGCCCAGGGTTTTCACGCACAGCTGTCTATTTTCCTTGAAAACGTGGTGCCCAAAGACCTGGGGTCCCCAGGGCCAATGAAGTCAGGTATCCGAAATGTCATGGATCAACTTCACAGACCACACAGGAATAAAAAAAATAATATCTTAGGTATTTGCGATTCTATACTTTTGATGCAATACTGGCCATGCAAGACAATAAACACTTCAAAAGTGACTTCACTTCTGGAACCTAAAAACCATCTTTCCAAAGTGTAAGGATTATTTGAGTGAACAATCCATTACCATTAATATCTTAACCAGAGGCCCAGCGGTGTGGCCTAGCAGCTAAAAGCCCTCACCTTGAACATGCTGGGATCCCATATGGGTGCCCATTCTAATCCCGGCACCTCCACTTCCCATCCAGCTCCCTGCTTGTGGCCTGGGAAAGCAGTTAAGCCCAAAGCTTTGGGACCCTGCACCCGTGTGGGAGACCCGGAGGAGGTTCCTGGTTCCCAGCTTCGGATCGGCACAGCACTGGCCGTTGCGCTCACTTGGGAGGTGAATCATCGGATGGAAGATCTTCCTCTCTTTGTTTCTCCTCCTCTCTGTATATCTGACTTTGTAATGAAAATAAAATAAATCTTAAAAAAAAAAAGCTGCTTGCTTCAAACCCACCAATAGAAGCCAGCCAACTTGCTCTTAAAAAGAAAAAATATCCTAACCAGAACAGTTAAAGAGATACACATTATGTTAAAAGCCACTGGTTTGGGGTTCATGATGTTTGGAAATATGAAACAGTCTAGGAAAGTTTTAATTCAGACAAATCAGTGGAAACATTGGCTTGTTTAGGAATGAGAAAAGAGAATAGTAACAGACATGCTATTGGAATGGCGATAGCTCTATCATTGCACTGAAGTACCAAAAAACAATAACCTTATATTCAGGCACCGAGCTCCACAAAAAGAAATGGGCAGGCACCCTGATACCATCATCCATGCCCCAGGGTGGGTACATCAGAGGAAAGCATGAGAAGGAAAAAAAAAGGAGAAATGGAACAAAGTAGTTAAGAAACCTTGACATTTTAAGGAATAATCTAGCTAAAGAACAAGTGAATACAGTGTAACTTGTACCTAACTGATTGGATGTGGAGAACTCAAAGTCCAGAAAGAATTCACTACTGGAGTAATACCAGCAGGTGGGCAGCAGGGGAGGCAGGCCACAGGCACCTGAGGAAGGCAGAGGATTTGACTCGGACAGGTCAAGAAAGTAATGGAGTTCAAAGGTGCCACGTACCCCATCCCATCCCCCAACCTCGCAAAAGTCTAGACCCATGTCCCCCTCACCGCCATCCTTCCCAGAGAGACTGCAAGGTACGTAAGGATGTACTGAGGACAGAGTAGAACAGGAAGCCAGGCTGGGCACGGCTACCTCGAGCCCTCCACCCCTTACGACCCCCGAAAAACTCACAAGCTGAGCTCTGGGAAAACCCACTGCACAGCAAATGCAAAAAAGGTGGGCCGATGTAAAGTCAGTTGTGGGGGGCGGAGGGGAAGGAAGAAACACAGGAAATTAAGTGAGGGCTGTGTTGGGGTGGGGGCAAGGAAACAGTTGTAAAAGTGGGGACAGAGGTGCAGCACCGTCACATCTGAGTCTGGGGTCTTCCCATCTTCCCCGTTTGCACTTGGGAACGACTGAGGCAGGAGTTGGGCCCTGCGGCTCACCAGTGCTCAAGTGGACCTGCAGGTGCCGGAACGTGAACTGCAAGGCAGGAGGCCTGCTTCCACCTGCTGCTCTCCCCCATCCAAGAGCTTCCAACCCCAAGCTCTGCAGCCCTCTCCTGTCTCCCTGGGCCTCGCAGGGCCGCCCCTTGCCACGGCGGGAACCCCTGAGCTCCCACCTCCTGGTCTTTTATTTGAAGATGAACACTGGGTGTGTGAAATGTGTGCGCAGACAAGCCAGCCGCAGCTCCAGCTCCCGGGAGCCGGCGGGTGGGAAGGAGGGAAGACAGACGCCGCCAGAAGGCGGAGGCAAGAGAGGCACGACTGGGCTTGGGGGCCGAGGCGGCGGTCGGTGCAAAACGGGGAGAGAAGACGCTGGGCCCGCGCGCCCGCCCGCTCGCTCCCCCCGGGCCGCGCGTCGGCACTCACGCTCAGGGGGGACAGGGGCGGAGGAGACGGGGCGGGGGTCAGGCCGACGCTGTCGCTGTCGCTGCCGCCGTCGCCACCGGCCGAACCCGGCCCTGCCGCGGCCACAGCTCTGCCCTCACTTTCGTTTCCCCACAAGCGAGCCCTGCGCTGCCGGTCGCGCCGTCGCACTCGGGTCCCGCCCTTCGGGCCGCGCAGCCGAATGACGTCACGGAGCGGCCAGCCCCGCCTCCGCCAGGCCCTGGGAAAGGCCGCGCAGTTCCCGGCCCCGCCACCTCAGGAGGCACAGGGCGCCTGCGCAGACGGGCCTCCTGGGCTGGGACGCCCAAGCCCAAACGCACTGTTCTGTTTGCTGACTGAAGAAGGTTGATGGGGAGATAGAAACCCATGGGCAAAACCTGAAGGGGCCTGGTGGCTTCTCTTGACCTCATCTCAGGCTTATTATTATCTTCGTGTTACCGTCTGTACATGAAAAAGAAACTCACGGTTTTAAAAGAGGTACTTATTTTCACTGGAAAGGCAGGTTTATACAGAGAAGAAAAGACAAATCTTCCATCTGCTGGTTCACTCTGCAAGTGCTCACCACAGCTCCTGCTGAGCCTGTTTGAAGCCAGGAGCCAGGAGCTTCTTACAAGTCTCCCACATGGGTGCAGGCTACTCAGAAAGATAAACTAGCACCCATATGGGATACCAGCGCTTGGAGGTGGTAGAGGATTAGCCAGTTGAGCCCACACACCAGCCCCTCATTTTTAAACTTAAGTTTCATCCTGTCAGAACCCATCAGTAGCTTCCCACCCCTCTTAGAGTAAAGCCAGTGGTCTCCAGGACCCCCGGAAAACCCTCTCTGCAGGTGGGCCTGGCCCTTCTGCTATTGCCTGAGCTTTTTCATATCTGGGTCTTTGTGTAGGTTCCCAAGTGGGCCATGTCCTCTAAGGTTGATCAACCCACTCCACCTGGACAGCTCTTCTCGCCTTGGCTTAACTAGCGTCCACTTTCCCAGCAGAACTCACTGTGATGTCCTTTTCAGGTGGCCTCTTAACTCACCTGCTGCCCCGCTCAGTTGGAACCTCTGTCCAGGAAAGGTTATGTCTGTCAGCATGTGATTTCTTTTCTGAAAGATGTGTTGATCTGAAAGGCAGAACGACAAAAAGATTACAAGCTACCAGAATTTACCAAAGAAGAAACAACCTAATCTAAATATCTAAGAAAGAAATTTGAGGAGTGAACTAGTAGATGGAATCTCTCAAATACATTTTAAACGTTTAATTATTTATTTGAAAAGCAGAGGGGCAGAAGCCAAGACAAACAGGCAGAAAGAGCTCTCCCATCTGCTGGTTCACGCCCTGAAATGCCTTCAACAGCTGGAACTGAGCCAGGCACAACCACGAGCCCAGAATCAACTTGGGCCTGCTGTGTGGGCGGCAGAAACCCAAGCACGGCAGCCACCCCTGCTGCCTGCCAAGAAGGATCAGAAGTGCCAGCACTGAAACTCAGACCTGAGCACTCCTGGCAGCATCTTAACCACTGCACCAAACACCCTGGCCGCACCCCTGGAGAGACTTCATTGTGTTTGGAATAGCTAGACTAGCAGCAGTTCAGAGCTGTTAAACTCTCAAAATCACTTGAGCAGTGCCCTCGGAGCATGCCCCATGTTAGGGACCCTGGGGTGGATGGGAGGCTGGGTGGGGCTTCTCCCTTTATCTCCTTCCTTACCCCAGATACAGAAAAAAAAGACAGAGAGAAAGAATGTGGAAACAAGGGTCTTACCCACTTTCCTCTAGCCCTTGATCCTTTGTGCCCTAATCAACTATGTAAGGATTATCAAAATAAAATAACAATTGAAAAAACCATCTGTAAAGTTCCCTCTGCTTGCTTGTAAGACTTTCAATAATGCTACAGTAATTAAATAAGTATCATTCTGGTAAAATAATAGATACCCAATCAATGAGACATTTTAAAAATGGTGCTACAACAATTGACTATCCCTATGCAAAATAATAATAACCATGAGCTGTACTGAAACCAAAGTGGATAATGGATTTAAGCCAAAAATGTAAAATCATAACACTGTTTGAAGAAAACAGGAGAAATATTCTTGACTTTGGGTCAGGTAAACTTCGTAAATATGACACCAAAATTGTGATCTATAAAAAATGGTGAACTGGACTACACAGAAACTGAAAACCATTTCTCGGTAAAAGACACCATCAAAAAATGACAGGCTACACACTGGAAGAAAATAACCAAATTGTTATTCCACAATGAACTTGAACCTAGGGTATATTACGAACCCTCACGATTCAACAGAAAGAAAACCACTAGAATTTTTTTTAAGTTATTAATTTTATTTTTATTTATTTACTTATTTATTTTTAATTTTTTAAAAATTTGATGATGTTTACAGAGTTCAGTAGTACACAAAAGGTCAAGGGCTACAGGAAAATGAGTAAGACCATTGTTTCCAAATTCTCCTTTTTCATTCCTGTATCTGGGAGAAGGGGAAAGACAAAGGGAGAAGCCACACACACATCCCAGGGTCCCCAATGTGTGGCATGATCCTAGGGCACTGCTCATGTGGTTTTGAGAGTTCAACAGTTATGAATTGCTGCTGATCTCACCACTCCAAGCACAATGAAATTTCTCCAGAATCTACTGGCTGACATAGTCCACCTTAAAGTCTCCACTTGCCCAGATTTTCATTGCCACCACATGGCTGGGGTAGTTGATCAATTTGTTCTGTCCTCTGTTGTGCTATCAGGTGTCCTCTGCAGGTTCCAATGTACTACCATATCCTCCATATGCACCTGGATATGCTTTCCACTGTGCCATCTGAGCTACTGAGGAGGCTCAGCTTTGACACATGCACTCCATGATCAAACCATGAAACCTGCACTCCTCTTCATGCTAGGGGTTCTTCATGGTTGGGCTTCTGAGATCAGCAGTTCAGTTGGAGGAATCCCAAAAGAAATTTTGCCTGAAGTGATCCCAGACCTGATTCTTGTATGTGCATGCCTGTACAGGGTCCGGCACAGTCTGCTGCCCCAATCAGCTTATGCACATGCTGGTGGTTGCAAATGCTGGGTCAGTTCTGCCTGCAGCCCCATCTTCTACACAAACCAATGGGTGTTGGAACCCATCCCAATCCTGCCAACCACACACTTGACCATGTAAACCAATGGGAGCTGCAGCCTAGTTGGGGCGACTCCCCATAATCCTTACCAGGCCAGCCAGTATGTACAACAGAATTGGACCAGTCTGTCCCACAGCCCATTCAGCTCTCATACATGTCAATGGGCATTGGAGCCTGGTTCAATCCATCCAGCTCCACCATCCAGCCCACACACATGCTGGTGGGTGCCCTTCTGTCTAGCCATGCCTGCCCTAGTCCTAGATTTTAGGCCCTGCAGTGGGAGTGGTAACCCAAGAGGGAGGTGCTCACTATTTCCCTCCTGAGCCCACTCTCATTCCTGGATCTTGACTCTCCAGGTGGTTCTGCAGTTTAACTTGACAGAGTTAGCCCCCAGGGCCAGCATCTGCTAGCTGATGCTGAGGCAAAACCCAACCAACCCTCACCCACTGTTGAATTATGCTTGCACCAGTAGGAACAGTCAGCCCAGCCTGGCTTTTCCCTGATCTAGTTCATATGAGGTCCACAAGTGTTGTAGCCATGCCTGGTTTGGTCTGCCCCAGTCCCAACTCACAGTTGCCAGTGGGAGTGGCTGTCCAGTAGGGGAGCCATCCACATTCCCCCTACCAGCTTTGTCCTGCTCCTCCCCTGGTTCTCACATGTGTGCTGTTCCCCAGGTTTCTACATCAGAACTTCTCCCTATGCCAGATCTCATGCACTGGTGGGTCCATCGGCCAGCCCTACTTAGATCACCTCCTGTCCTAGCAAGGACAGTGGCCTTTCCTGACTGGCCTTAAACCCATTCTGGTTCTTACTGTTGGATGTTTCAGCCCAGCCAAGGTTGTTCCACACCCAGACACAGCTCACACATGGCTCAGTAGGGGAAGAGACTTAGCCCAGCCTGTCCTATACCTACCCTGGTCCTCACAAGCACCAGTGGGTGATGAGGTCTGGCCCAGTCTGGTGCATTCAGCCCCAGTCCACACTTGTGCTGAGGGATTCTGCAGCCATGTCCAGACAAGAACGCAGTTCCCACTCCAGCACCTGCACTCACCAGTGGGAATCCCAACTCAGCTAGGGTGTCCCTTTAGTTCCCCAACCAGGCTTACTCCTAGCCATAGATCATGTACATGCCAGTGGTTGCTCTGGCCCAGCTTGGCATAGCCTCTCACCTGTCTTGGCCTTTACCTTAGATGCTGTAACCTGACCTGACCTAGCCTGCCCCCATCCCGACTCTCCCTGGTGGGTGATGGAACCTGGCCCTGCTCAATCTATACCCATCCCTGGCTCATGCAAACCAGTAGGTGAAAGAACCTAGCTCAGCATGACCTGTGCTCCAGCCTGATTTCTGTTCTTGCTGATGAGCTAAGGGTTGCTCGGCCCTGCCTGGTCCGCCCCCTTCCATAACCAATCCACACATTGGCCAACAGTTGAAGCTACTTTGCCCAGCTTGCCTGACCCCCAGGCCTGGACCATGTGATCCACTGGGATTTATGACCCATCAGGGGAGTTCCCCAAGTTCCCCTTTTGACCCACTCCCAGACCCAGATCTCATAGATGCCAGCAGATGTTAGGCCAGTGTCCAGTATAGCCTGCCACTCCATCTTGGCCTTGTATGAGCTGGTGAGCATTGCAGCCCTGGTTCTAATCCTGGCAGCTCTGCTTCCCATCCAGCTGCTTGTGGCCTGGGAAAGCAGTCAAGGATGGCCCAAAGCCTTGGGATCCTGCACCCATGTGGGAGACCCAGAAGAGGCTCCTGGCTCCTGGCTTCGGATCAGCTCAGCTTCAGCCATTGCAGCCACTTGGGGAATGAATCAGCGGACAGAGGATCTTCCTCTCTGTCTCTCCTCCTCTCTCTGTATATCTGGCTTTCCAATGAAAAATTAAAAATAAATCTTTTTTTTTTTTTAAAGAGAGTGTGTATCTGAAGAAAACATCTTATTCTGGGAAGGGATCTTACTCTTTGTCTGGCAGGGCCTCTGAAAGTCACACTCTGTTGGACACAGGCCTTGCAGAGGATGAGAGAGATTACAGAGACACAGTAACATAATGAACAGTTTTATTGTTTCTCCTAGTAGTGCCTGGCAGTTGGGTTGCAAGTAGTCGACCTTCCCATTATCATGAGTAGCATGCAGCTACAAAGTTTCCCCTGACAGCCCAAGCTAAAATGGAGGTTTTCTGGCATGTATCACCTCCTTTAGCAGCCAGTGTCCAATTCAGAGCTTGGGTGTCCCTAAGATGGAAGATCCCAAGTTACTATGAAGACAGAACCTACTTTTCAAAAGCTTCTTGAAGTGTTGCAGAAATTTACAGATTTCTCTTTTCAAAAAAAAAAATAATAATAACAGGATTGTGTATTATAGTTCCAGCTTAAAAAAATGCATCCTCCAGCTTCTTCCTTATTGACAAGTTAGGTAAGAATATCATTGACTCTTTCAATAGTACCCATAATATTGACTTCATAACATTGCATTGAAAGGTTAAAACCACTCGCGTGGCTTTGAGTATCTGCCATGCGAGCTGACACATCAATGAAATTCCTGTTCTTGTAGCATCTCAAGGGTGGATTTCCTTCCATTCTTGTTTAATTTCAGTTAAAGAAAAACTTCAGTCGTTAGTTTGAAGAGTGCTTCAAGACACATCCACGATGAACGTGGGTATCACAGAGCCGCAATTCATGTTTTCCTATCGTGTTGAAAAAAGAAAAAGTTAAGTGCATTTGACTCACAAGCCTGCCTCTGATTAAGCTGATGGCATCTGTGGCCTTTGACAAAATTTCTTTTCTGGAATTGTCAGGCGAATCTTTAATGTCCACCACACATGCCTGCGGAAAAACAAAAAATAATGATGATGCCAATCTGAAGTGTTTGCCTTCTCATTAAAGCAGTATCTCTGGACGTATTACCCAGTATTGCAGAAGCCCCATCTGTGCAAGGGATGAAGGCTTTCTCTCCGAAGTTTGTTTGGCAAACAAAACAAAAAAACCCTTTACCAGTCTCCAAAATTCTGCAGCCTTTGTAGTTTAAAAAGGGCCCCACAAAATAAGAATTCTTTGATGGCAGCAGTACACACGCTAGAAACAAAGAGGGAGCTGGCTGCCTTGAGAGATGTCCCTCAACAAACACAGCTAACTTAGGCACCCTTTCAGGCTGGGCAGCTGGGATACTCTTTCAGTTTTGTTAATATAAGACTGAAATTCACATTCACTTTACAAACATGCACACACACACACACACTCACACACACACACCATGCTGGCTTTTACATCCCACAGTATTCAGTAATGGAAGCGAAATTATATAATACTTGATTTCTACCATCTGTCCTTTTCTTTGACATTTCCTTTTAAATTGGCTTTGCAGAAATTCAACTTACTTTTTAAAAAAAGATTTGTTTATTTGAAATGAAAAGTTGCAGGCAGAGAAGGAGAGGCAGAGAGAGAAAAAGAGAGACAGAGACAGAGAGAGAGATTTTTCCATCCACTGGTTCACTCCTCAGATTGCCAAAGCAGCCAAAACTGACCTGGTGCAAAGCCAGGATCCAGGAGCTTCTTCTGTGCCTTCCATATGGGTACAGGGGCCCATGCACTTGGGCCATCTTCTTTCTTCTTCTTCTTTTTAAAGCTTTTTTCCCTTGGAAAGGCAGATCAGATTTATGGAGAGAAGAAAAGAGAGAAAGATCTTTCATCCACTGGTTTACTCCCAAGTGTCCACAACGGCCAGAGCTGAGTTAATGCAAAGCCAGAAGCCGGGAGTCTCTTCTGGGTCTCCCACATGGGTGCTGGGTCCCAAAGTTTTGTGCCATTCTCTACTGCTATCTCAGACCACAACAAGGAAGCTGGATTGGGAAGTAGAGCATTTGGGACATAAACCGATGCCCATATGGGATGCCAACACTTGCAAGGTAAAGATTTAGCAATTAAAACATTATGCTGGAGCCTTGGGCCATCTTCTGTTACATTCCCAAGTACATTAGGAGAAAGCTTGACTGGAGACGGAACAGCCAGTGCTCAAATGGTACCCATATGGGATGTTGGCACTGAAGGTGGAATCTTAGCTTGCTACTCCATGGCCTAGGTCCCCAGTGTCACCAGTGAAGCTTGGTGAGCTTTTTCCTTAGCTTAGTATAGAAATAAAAAGCCAGGAAATAAGCGCAAGTGTAACAATTTTTTTATTTAAAGCAAAGCAGTAGGAAAGCACTGCCCCATGAAGGAATAAGGGAGTGGAGTGGCCGACTGGACACTGGCTTTAGGGGGAAAGGCTTGGGCTTTTTAAAGTTTTTTTTCCTTTCTTTTTTTTTTTTTTAAGAATTATTTCTTTTTATCACGAGTTATCAGATTTACAGAGTAGGAGAGACAGAGAGGAAGATCTTCCATCCGTTGATTCACTCCCCAAGCAGCCACAACAGATGGAGCTGAGCTGATCTGAAGCCAGGAGCCAGGAGCCTCATCCAGGTCTCCCACGTGGTTGCAGGATCCCAAGGATTTGGGCCATCCTCAACTGCTTTCCCAGGCCACAAGCAGCTGGATGGGAAGTGGGGCTTCCAGGATTGGAACTGGCACCCGTATGGGATCCTGGCACTTGTAAGGCGAGGACTTTAGCTGAGCGCCAGACCATTTTTGTTGGGGTCCATGCAGTGGATGTAGGGGACATGAAGGAGTGAAGAGTGTTGTTCCATTGCAGGCAGGGCCGCAAGGAACTTCCAGCTGTTTGGCAGGGCCCGCCTGGCGGACGTCTCTACAGCCACCTGAATGCAGCTCCACCTTCTTTTGCATGGACACCGGACCACCCTGCCGGGGAATTCTAATCCATCCAGGCATTGTTTGCTACTGTGGGGTTGGCCTTTTGCTCAGTGTGAGCTTGGAGGTTAATGTCAGTGATAGCGTCTTGCAACAGGGCCTTCTATTATTCCTACTGTCTTTGCTGTCCCCATTGACCTTATGCTAATCAAGGGACCTATATTTAGGCTTTCATTCTTTCCTCATTCTTTAGATTCCCCTTTTCTTTGTGATACAAGATTGAGTTGTAGGATAAGAATTGTAGCAGGAACTTCTATTGTTTATAGGTAAAACTAACAGCAGAATTATCCTTAGAAATTCCCAACTTGACCATGACGTAAAAAGTCTGATTTTGTATAAGTAAAGTGGACAGCTTTCTCACGTTGTCCATTATGATCATGTAATTCTAGTGGTCCGTCTTTCTTTCCTCTTTACGCCTCATCCACGCACTCCTGAGTTCCGAACTCAGCTGGAGCTGGACTCCGGCAATTTTTCCTTTCTTTGAACATAGGGAGGGGCATCGTAGGACCCAAGTGTCTGGCCGGATAAAAAGTATTCAAGTGACTATCTAATCCTATTCTGGGAGCACGGTCTGCATCCTCCTCCCACCTAGAGCTGGGCAGAGAAGCAGAAGGCAAATACCCTTAGCCTTGGTTGTCATGGCAACTCCAAGGTATTGCTTTGCTCAGCCAGCCCTCCTAGTACATGCAGTGAACTGTGAGAATATGGTCCAAGAACTGAGCACCCTCTCTGCTCCTCCAAGGCCCTTGACCCGGCCTCAACCAATTTATTTGTATGCATTCATTTTAAATTTTTATTTGAGAGGCATAAAGACAGAACAAAGAATATTCCCAATAGCTGTTTCACTTTCCAAATGCCTACAGGCTGAGCTGAACTGGAGCCCAGAGTCAGGCACTCAGTCTAGGTCTGCCATGTGCACAACAGGAACCCAACCAGCTCAGCAATCATCACTGCCTCCCAAGGTCGGCATTAACAGGACGTGGGAAGTCGGCAGCCAGAGCCAAGAACAGACCCTGTTAGCTCTCATGGTGTTACCAGAAATGCCCGGTGGGTTCTTTCCTCAGCTTAGTATAGAAATAAAAAGCCAGGAATCTGTTGCAAACAGAAAAGTTTATTTGCGAAGGGACCGGGGAGCAGGGAAGGGAAGGAAGGGGAAGCACCTCCGGAAAAGAAGCCGGGAGGTGGGGTGCCTCTCGAAAGAGGAGGGAGAGAGAGACACCAAAGGTTTGAGGAAGGGTCTAGGGGTTTTAAGCCTTCCGTGACCCCTCCTTGTTGGGTGGGAGCCTACAGGTAAGATGTTTCCCATTGGTGGTCTCCTAATTAATTAAGAAATGGGTGGGCAATGCTGGTGCCACCCACCTGAAGGTGTGGCCAAGACCTCAGAGGACCTGGATGGTCTCAATGGGACATAGCGGTTCTAACCAATGTCTCTACCACTAATTGCCTGCCAAGACATAAAGCTGTAATAATAATAGAAGGAATTCCCATATACTCACACAGTTAATTTTTTTTAAAGATTTATTTTATTTTTATTGGAAAGGCAGATATACAGAGAGGAGAGACAGAGAGGAAGATCTTCCATCCAATGATTCACTCCCCAAGTGAGCGCAACGGTCGATGCTATGCCGATCTGAAGCCAGGAGCCTCTTCTGGGTCTCCCGCGTTCGCACAGTTAATTTTGCAATTGCTAATTTGCCATAATTACTTTGTATTATTGTCTCTCTGTATGTGAAAAATCTCTTTATATATCTGTGCAGTTGTTTCTATTGTGATTTTACATGCAGACACACATTCACCTGTCTATACGAATACACAGTGTGTTTCTGAGCTATTTGAAAGTAAATTGTAGGTATGATATCTCTTTGTTCCTAAATATATAGGGGGTTTCAAAATATCAGTGGAAAATAGAATTAAAAGATAATATATACATTTTTAAGATTTTATTTATTTTTATTGCAAAGTCAGATATACAGAGAGGAAGATCTTCGGTAAGATGGTCCACTCCCCAAGTGACCGCAATGACTGCTGCTGTACCAATCCAAAGCCAGAAGCCAGGAGCTCTTCCGGGTCTTCCACGCAGGTGCAAGATCCCAAGGCTTTGGGCCGTCCTCGACTGCTTTCCCAGACCACAAGCAGGGCTGCTGGATGAGGAGCAGGACTGCCGGGATTAGAACCGGTGCCCATATGGGATCCTGGTGTGTTCAAGGCAAGGACTTTAGCCGCTATGCCACCATGCCGGGCCCAAAATATATTTTCTTTAAAAATATTTATTTATTTGTATCAGAAAGGCAGATATACAGAAAGAAGGAGATACAGAAAGATCTTCCATCCACTGGTTCACTCCCCAGATAGCTGCAACAGCTGGAGCTGAGGCAATCCAAAGCCAGGAGCTCTTCCTGGTCTTCCACGTGGGTGCAGGATCCCAAGGCTTTGGGCCATTCTCGACTGCTTTCCCAGGCCACAAGAAGGGAACTGGATGGGAAGTGGAGCAGCTGGGATTAGAACCGGCATTCATATGGGATTCCGGTGTGTTCAAAATGAGGATCTTTGGTGTTATGCTATTGTTCTGGGCCCAAAGACAAATTTATTTGTTTATTTATTTTTCCCTTTATTTTTGACAATCTTTACATAGATGATCATAGATGATTAGGGCACAAAGGGCCAAGGGCTACAGGAAAGTGGGTAACACTATCGTTTCCACATCACTGCTTTTTTTTTTTTTCCTGAATCTGAGGTAAAGGGGGAGATAAAGGGAGAAGCCTCACCCAGCCTCCCACCCATTACAGGACCCAGTGTGGGGCATGCTCCGAGGGTCATGCTCAAGTGGTTTGGATAATTCAACAGCTAAGATTTGCTGCCAACCTCACCATTCCAAGCATGATGAAATCACTGCAGAATCCATTGGGTGACATACTCCACCTTAGAGTCTCCATTTGCCCAGTTTTTCATTGCCAACATATGGCTGGAGTAGCAGATTGATTTGCTCTGTCCTTCATCCTCTGTTGTGGTACCAGGTGTCCTCTGCAGGTTCTGATGGACTGCCATCTCCTCTGTGTGCACCTGGGTATGCTGTCCACTGCTCCATCTGAGCCTCTGAGGAAACAGCTTTGACACTTGCACTCCATGGCAGACCCTAGAACTTGCACTTCCCTTCATGATGAGGGTTTTGAATCTGGCAGTTCAATTGGGGAGATCCCTGAAGAAACTTTATCCCCAAAGAAACTGAAGTGATCCCAGACCAGATTCTTATGTGTGCTTGCCAGTACAAGGCCTGGCACAGTCTGCCATCCCAGTCAGCTGGCACTTGCAATTGCTGGGTCAGTTGTGTTTCCAGCCGTGTCTTCCACTAGAACCAATGGGTGTTGCAGTACAGCCTGATCCTGCCCACCACACACTCTCATAAAACAGTGGGAGCTGCAGCCTAGTTGGAGCGATCCACAATAACCCCACCAGGCCCGTCCCCTGCCCTGGTTCCCATGCTTGCCAGTATGTACAGCATAGTGCAATCTCCCCCATCCCATCGGCTCTTCCACATGTCAATGGGTGTTGAATCCTAGTTCAACCCAACTGGGCCCACTATCCAGCCCACGTACATGTTGGTGGGTGCCCAAAGATAAATTTATTTTGGCACACACAAAAAATGTGCAATCCATGCATATAAAAAGCATTCAGAGGGTTTATGGTGGGCCCAGTGCTATGGCTCAGACGCTAAATTCTCACCTTGCAAGTGCCAGGATCCCATGTAAGTACCAGTTCATGTCCTGGCTGCTCCTTTTCCCATCCAGTGCCCTGCTTATGATCTGGGAAAGCAGTAGAGAAAAGATGGCCCAAGGTCTTGGGACCCTGTATCCGCATTGGAGACCCAAAAGAGACTCCTGGTTTCTGGCCTCAGATCAGCACAGCACTGGCTGTTTCGCTCACTTGGGGAGTGAATCATCAGATGGAAGATCCTCTCTGTCTCTCCTCCTCTCTGTATATCTGACTTTGCAATCAAAATCTTTAAATAAAAAAAGGTTTATGGAAAACACATTGTGAATAACCACACATGCATTTCAAAATTACTTTGTACCAAAATAAACGTATCGTTCAATTCCATCTTCCATGAATTTTTAAAAAGATTTATTTATTTTTATTGTAAAGTCAGATTTACAGAGAGAAGATACAGAGAGGAAGATCTTCCGTCTTATGATTCACTTCCTAAATGACCGCAATGGCCCTAGCTGAGCTGATCCGAAGGCAGTAGTCAGGAGCTCTTCCAGGTCTCCCACCCTGGTGCAGGGTCCCAAGGTTTTGGGCCATTCTCAACTGCTTTCCCAGGCCACAGGCAGGGAGTTTGATGGGAAGCAGGGCTGCCAGGAGTAGAACCAGTGCCCATATGGGATCCTGGTACAAGGCGAGGACTTCATTCACTAGGCTACTGCACTGGGCCCCATGTCCCATGAATTTTATAAATACCCTTGTATTTGAGTGTTTGTATCATAAAAACAAGGATAATCACTTAACCAGAGTGTAAGTACCAAAATCAGGATGTTTGCACCAATAGGTTCTTCTCTAGAGATCTTATTTATAGCTCACTAGTTGTCCCATAAGAGTCTTCTTAATAAATAATAACTTTGGTCCAGGAACCAAGCCAAGGTCATATTTCAAATTATGTATAACATTCCTTTAGTTCCTCCATCTGGAGCAGTTTCTGGGTCTTTGTCTCTTCTAACCTTGATATCATTTAAGGAGTTAGTTGTGGACAACAATCTGTTACATTTACCTAATGTTTTCCCACAGTTAAGCCGGAGTGCCTCACTTTGGACAACAATACCACAGAAAGGACATGGGGAACCTCCTATCAGGAGGAGGTTGCACCGTTATGAGGGTATGAACTTGGAGCATCGGTCAAGTTTCTGCACTCTGAAGTTACCTTTTGCCCTTTGCAAGGCAGGTTTTTGAAACTATGTGGATGTTCCGTTCTCATTAAGCTGCCGCCAGCTAGCCCCAGCCTTCACCCTCGGCTCTTGCCTCAATCACACTTCACTGTGGTGTGGGCTGAAAGCAGCTTTCCCACACACCATCCCTTCTTCCAATGTAGGCTAGAGGGGTTTTTATTTTTTTGTAAGACTTATTAATTATCTATTTAAAAACCACAGCAATGGAGCAGGTGGGTGAACAGAGAGCTTTCATCTGCTGGTTCACTTCCCCAAATGGCTACAACAGCCAGGCTGTAACCAGGAGCCAGGCACTCCTTCTGGATCTCCCACATGGGTGGCAGGAGTCCATCCACTGCCTTCCCAGGTACACTAGCATGGAATTGGCGCCTAAGAACAGTAGCAGGGATTCCAACCAGTACTTTGATATGTGATCCCAGCATTGTAGGTGGCATCTTAGTGTGCTGTTCCACAACATTGGTCCCAGGCTGGCATTCTATTGAGGGAAGAACGTGGCCTTCTCACTTATATCTGCCTGTATGCACATATGAGCATGTATTTATAGTATTCTTAGGTTGTTACCTATTACTATCATGACTGGTGATTATTTGAGTATTTCACGTGACATTTTGAAATTCTGTTTTTGCAAGGTTTTTACACAATGGCTTTCAGGAATGTAGTTTGTACATTAATTAAAATATTCGAGGAACACGTAAAACCATTTTAAAACAAAGAGAGTTTTACACTTGCTGGGAAGCGTGGTCCCCTTTCATGAGTTTCAGCGGATACTCATGTGGCTATAATGACTGCGTGGCAGCAGGAGTTCAAGGTTTGCATCCTTCCAGGAATCGGCCTCTTGTGCCCAGGATGAGCTGCTTCTGGGCCTTCCTAGAAATAGAGCTTTTTGTGTTGTCTTCTGTCACTGACGGTCCTTTCAGGCAGGTAGGTCAGACGGTCCTTGGGGGATGGGTGCTTGCTGCAGCAGTTGCACCTCTGCTCAGGATGCTTGCGTATGTATCTGAGTGCCTGGATTCAAGGGCCAGCTCTGCTTCTGATTTGGGCTCCTGTGAATGCGCTCCCAGGAGACAGTAGGTGATGTTGGAATGAACTTTAGGCTTCTGGTTTCAGCCTGGCACAGCCTTGGCTGTGGTGGATATTTGGAAGGAAACTAATGAGTAGGAGATCTCTATTGATTTATGTGCTCAATTTATCTGTCTTTGCCTTTTAAATAAATTATTAAAAATGTTTAGGAGCTGGTGCTGTGGCATAGCAAGCTAAACCTCTCTCTGCAGTGCCAGTACCCCAATGTAGGCCAGTACTCCATATTGGTTTGAGTCCTATCTGCTCTGCTTCTGATCCAGATTCTTGCTTTCAGCCTGGGAAAGCAGTGCAGGAAGGCCAAAGTCCTTGGGCTGGGCCACTGTATCCACGTGGGAGACCTTAGCAGAAAGAAGCTTCTGGTTTCTGGCTTTGGATCAGCTCAGCTTCAGCCTTTTCAGACATTTGGGAAATGAAATAGCATATGGAAGATCTCTTTGTCTTTCCCTCTCTCTGTAAAACTGTCTTTCAAATAAAGATAAATCTTAAAAAATGTTTAAAGTTTATGGAAAATGTACACTATTTTAAATTCCACTTGCCATGAGCTTTTGGAAATACCCTTTTGTTATGCCATGTAATAATATAGTGGTGTAATGAATGATCATATAATCTTAGTGTTTTAAGTAGTTAAGAAATAAGAAAATGCAGTATTAATTCACAGATTTGTTTGTTTTCTTGTTTCTTCCTATTGATGTAATTCTTGCTATCATTTTCTTTCAGCATAAATGATCTCTTTGGGTGTATTGTAAGGCAGCTCTAACAATTTTCTTGGTCTTATCTAAGAAATTTTTTTTAATCTAAGAAGTTTTTAGTCTATTTTCTTTTTTTTTTTTTAAGATTTACAACATGGGGTGGGTGGGAGACTGGGTGGGGCTTCTCCCTTAGTATCCCCCTTTACCCCAGATACATGAAGAAAACAATGTAGAAATAATAGTCTTATCCACTTTCCTGCAGCCCTTGAACCTTTTAAACTATGTAATGATTATCAAAACTATAATAAAAAATGAAAAAAAAAAAGAGATTTACAAAGTGGGGCCAGTGTTGTGGAATAGCACATAAAACTGCCCCCAAAACACCAGCATCCCATACAGGCACTGGTTCAAGTCCCAGCTATTCCACTTCCAATCCAGCTCCCTGCCTAGCAAAAGCAGGAGCAGATGACCCAAGTGTTTGGGCCTCTGCTGCCCATGGAGGAGACGTGGATGAAGTTCCTGGCTTCAGGCTTTACTCCGGCCCAGCTCTGGCTCTTGTGGCCACTCTGGGGAATGAGCTAACAGACGGAAGACCTCTCTGTCTCTCCCTCTCTCTGTGACCCATTCAAAATAAATAAATTTAAAAAGATTTATGAAGTAAATGATTTTTTTTTCATTTATTTGAAAGGCAGAGAGTCAGGGGGTGCAGCAAGGGATTTAGAGGCCTCTGATCAGCTGGCTCATTTCCCAGACGCCCACAGCAGCCAGGACTGGGTCAGGCTGAAGCCAGGAGCTCAGGACTCACCCAGGTCTCTCACCTGGTGGCAGGGACCCAGCTACCTGAGCCATCACTGCTATGTTTTGAATTAGACCTTAACAGGAAGCTGGAATGGAGAAAGCAGCAGGCTCTGGTGTCTTGGCACTCCAATATAGGATGTGATATCCCAAGTGACACTGTAACAGCTGTGCCCAGCACTTACATATTACCTTCCTTTCTGAATGGTGCTTTGACTGCCTATAGAACTTTCCTTCAGGGCCAGGCATGCTAGCGTAGCAGTTAAAATCCTTGCCTTGGACGCACCGGGATCCTATATGGGTGCTGGTTCTGGTCCCGGTGGCTCCATTTCCCATCCAGCTCCCTGCTTGTGGCCTTTGGGACCTCGCATCAGCATGGGAGACCTGGAAGAAGTTTCGGATTGGCTCAGCTCCAGCTGTTGTGGATGTCTGGGGAGTAAACCATCAGATGGATTTTCCTCTCTGTATATCTGCCTTTCCAATAAAAATAAATAAACCTTAAAAAAAAAAAAAAGACTTTCCACTGTTCAAGCCTCCTCTATCTTTGATGAGATATCAGCCCTCAGTCCTATTTGCTCTTGCTGCTTTAAGACTATCTCTTGGACCAGATGCGGTAGCGTAGTGGCTAAAGTCTTTGCATTGCATGCACCAGGATCCCATATGGATGCCAGTTTGTGTACCAGATGGTCCACTTCCCATCCAGCTCCCTGCTTGTGGCCTGGGAAAGTAATGGAGGACGGTCCAAAGCCTTGGGACCCTGC
The DNA here is from genome assembly GCF_017591425.1 of Ochotona curzoniae. NCBI lineage: Eukaryota > Metazoa > Chordata > Mammalia > Lagomorpha > Ochotonidae > Ochotona > Ochotona curzoniae. The sequence continues at coordinate 3,395,743 of NW_024466004.1, read as the reverse complement.
ACCCATGTGGAGGAAGCTCCTGGCTCCTGGTTTTGGATTGGCTCGTCTCTGACCATTGTGGCCATTTAGAGAGTGAACCAGAAGATGAAAGATCTTTCTATCTTTCTTACTCTGTGTAAATCTGCCTTTCCAAGAAAAATAAATCTTTAACAACACAACAACAAAAATATTGTCTCTTTGTCTTTCAACAATGAGACCAGGATGTGTCTACTTGAAGTTTTTCACATTTTTTGATATATAAATTCATCTTTTTATCATATTTGGAAGGATTTGAATCATTATTTCCTTTTTAAATGTCTGCCTCTGGAGCCAGTGCCTTGGCACATTGGATAAAGCTGTGGCCTGCCATGCTGGCATCCCGTGCGAGTACCAGTTGTAGGCCTGGCTGCGAGGATGGCACAAGTGTTTGGGACCCCGTACCTGTGTGGGAGACCTAGAAGAAGCTCCTGGCTTCTGTCTTTGGATAGGCCCAACTCTAGCCATTGTAGTCATTTGGTGACTTCTTCCAGGTCTCCCATGTGTGTACAGGGGCTCAAGGACCTGGGTCATCCTCCACTTTTTCCTAGACCATAAGCAGGGAGCTGGACGGGAAGGGGAGCATCTAGGACATGAGTCAGTACCCGTATGGGATGCCAGCACCTGTGGGTAGATTAGCATAATGAGCCACAGAGCTGGCACCCAACTCTGGAGTTTGTAAAAGTTTTGTATTTTTTATTTATTTTCATTTTATTAATTATGGAGAGAGTTCTAGTTAACGCCCCCAAATTCCCACAACAGCCAGGGCTGGGTCCATTAGAAACCTAGCTCTCTATCTGGGTCTGCCACGCGAGAGGCAGAGACCCGAGTACCAGGGGGAGCTGCCATCTGCTGCCTCCCTGCATGTGTATCAGCAGGAAGGAAGACTGGAATGAGAACAGCCGGCACTGGAACCAAACGCTGTGACCTGGGACGTGGAGGTTCCAAGAAAGCACGCAAGGCGCTGTGGCCAAATGCCAACCCCAGACTGTGCAGTTTAAGTCTGCATGAGTTTAAGGAGATAAGCCTTGTTCAGTCAACTTTCTTTCTTCCTTTTTTTTTTTTTTTTTTTTTGGTGGCAAATCACATGTAACATAAGCTACAACATTTTCATCACTTTTAAATGTAACAGTTCGGTGATCTTAAGAACATTTGCATTTTGTGCTCCTGTGGCCACCCTCCGTCTTCGACTTTTCAATCTGCTCAAATGGAAGATGTGCTTATTAAACAGTAATTATTAAACTGTAGCTTCTCATCCTACTCATCTCGAAGCCCCCTCCCCTTTTTTGTCTCTATGTATTTGTCCATTCTAGATACTTTATGTAAGCAGAATGATAGAATATTTGCCCTTTAGTGACTGGCTCTTTTTATTTAGCATAATGTTAACTTGTAGCATACTGGAATTTCCTTCCTTTTCAAACAAAGTTATCTATTTGCTAGACAGGGATGGAGAGAGAGAGAGAGAGAGAGAGAGAGAGTGAGAAAGCCATTTCCCATTCACTAGCTTCTTTTCCAAATGCCTTCAGCCAGGTCTAGGCTGGACTGAAGCCAGGACCGAAAACCTCAGTTCAGGGCTCCCCTGTGGGTGGCAGAGTTCCAGCGACTTGAGGAGCCATCATGCTGTTTTCCACAGCAACTATATCATTTTCCATTACTATTATTAGTTTTTACTTGAGGTTAGGCACATTCAGGGTAGTATGTCCATAGACTAATTTTTTACTTAAAAGACAAATTTACAGAGAAAAGGGGAGAGAAAGAAAGAGAGAGATCTTTTATCCTCTGGTTTGTTCTCCAAACAATCACAATGGCCAGAGCTGAGCTGATCCCAACCCAGCAGCCAACAGCCAGGAGCTTCTTTTCCAAGACTCGAACTCGCTCAATGACTTGAGCCATCCCCTGTTGCCTTTCCAGATCATAAGCAGGGAACTGGATGGGAAGTGGGGAGGTCTAGGGCCCGGCACGCTAGCCTAGTGGCTAAAGCCCTCACCTTGCACACATGCCAGGATCCCATATGGGTGCTAGTTTGTATCCCGGTGGCTCCACTTCCCTTCAAGCTCCCTGCTTGAGGCCTGGGAAAGCAGTCGAGGATGGCCCAAAGCCTTGGGACCCTGTCCTCGCATGGCAGACCTGGAAGAGGCTTCTGGCTCCTGGTTTCAAATTGGCTCAGCTCCAGTTGTTGCAACCATTTGGGGAGTGAACCAGCAGTTGGAAGATCTTTCTCTCTCTGTATATCTGCCTTTTCAAGAAAAATAAATAAATAAATAAATAAATAAATAAATAAATAAATAAATAAATAAATAAGGAGAGTCTAGACTAGAACTCTCATGCATATAGAGTGATCATGTTAAAGGCAGAGGATCAGCCTACAGACTTACTGTGCCACCCTACTCCCATTTTCCATTTTAATCAGCTACTTACAAGTTTCCAGTTTCTCCAATATTCGTCATTTTCTGTTGATTTATTATAATCACTTTAGTTGAAAGGCAGGGAGGGGCAGAGTCACGCAGAGAAAGATCTTTCATCTACTGCATCCCTGAGGACCCACAATAGACAGGGCTAGGCTAGGCTGAAGCCAGGAGCCTGGAATTCAAGCTGGGTGTCCACATGGGTAAGGAACCCCAGAATTAGATCCATAATCTGCTGCCTCTCAGCAGGAAGCTTGATTGGAGGTGGATACAGGAGTCAAACCAGGCATTCCAGCTTGGAATGTGGGCATTCTAAGTAGCATCTTAATCACTCGCACCCACTGGTTCACTCCCTAAATGGCCACAACAGCTGGAGCTAAACCGATCTGAAGCCAGGAGCCTGGAGTTTCCTCCAGATCTCTCACACAGGTACAGCATCCCAAGGCTTTGGGCCGTCCTCAACTGCTTTCCCAGGCCACAAGCAGGGAGCTGGATGGGAAGTGGAGCAGATGAGATGCCAGCTCTTGAAGGCAGATTAGTCAACTGAGCGATTGATTGTGTAGGGCCCAATAATAACAATCTTGGCAACTATGAAGGAGTAACTCACCGGTGTTTTAAATTTGCATTTCCCTAAAAATTAGTGACATTGAGAAACTTTTTCAAATGTTTAGTAACAATCTGCGTATCTTGTTTAGAGAAATGTCTGTGAAAGCCCTCTACTTATTTTAAATATTGGGTTGTTTGCTTCATTCTTGTTGAGCTATAAGCATTTTTTATATATTCTGGATATTAGTCTTTACCAGATATGACTTGAAAATGCTTTATTTCTCTCCCATGGGTTACCTTGTTACACACTTTTTGTTTTTAAGATTTGTTCTTTTTATTGGAAAGTCAGTCTTCTCTCTTCTTACAGAAAGAAGGAGAAACAGAAATATTTTTCACCTGCTGGTTCACTCCCCAAGTGGCCACAACGGCCACAGCTGTGCAGATCCAAAGCCAGGAGCTTCTTCTGGATCTCCCATGTGGGTGCAGGGTCCCAAGGCTTTGGGCCGTCCTCGAAATGGCACCCCTATGGGATCCCAGTGTGTGTAAGATGAACACTTTAGCTACTAGGCTACTATGCAGGGTCCTGTTACACTCTTTTTTAAAAAGACATACTGGGGGCCCGGCGCGGTGGCGCAAGTGGTTAAAGGTCCTCGCCTTGCACGCCCGGGATCCCATATGGGCGCCGGTTCTAATCCCGGCAGCCCTGCTTCCCTTCCAGCTCCCTGCCTGTGGCCTGGGAAAGCAGTCGAGGACAGCCCAAAGCTTTGGGAACCTGCACCCGCGTGGGATGCCCAGAAGAGGCTCCTGGCTTCGGATCGGCATAGAATCGGCCCGTTGTGCTCACTTGGGGAGTGAATCATCGGACGGAAGATCTTCCTCTCTGTCTCTCCTCTCTGTATATCCGCCTTTCCAATGAAAAAATAATAAAAATAAATCTTAAAAAAAAAAAAGACATACTAATTTATCTGAAAGGCAGAATTACAGAGAGAGGGAGAGAAAGAACGAACTTCCATCTGCTGGTTTGATCTCCAAATGGCCCTAGTAGCCGTGGCTGGTGCAGGCTGAAGCCAAGAGCTTCAGCTGAGTCTCCCACATGTGTGGAAGAGATCCAAGCACTTGTGGCCATCTTCTGCTGCCTTCCCAGACACACTGACAAATTGCCAGACCAAAAGTGGAGCAGCCAGGACCCAAACTGGAATTCTGATATGGGATGCCAGAGTTGCCTGTGGCAGCTTCAGCTGCTGCACCCAAAGCTGGGCCTGTGATTGCCACTTTTATTGGTGTCTCTGCTGGATCTGATTACTGTCCATTGTTGCAAGGCTGTGTCCCATTGGCCAAAGCAGAGAGGTTGCTGGTCCTCACAGGCTGAAGGGGAAGCAGCATCCATGAAAGAAATGCTACAAATGCCTTCTCTTCTTACTGCAGGTCAGCAGTTCTTCCAGCCTAAGCGCTTCTCAGATTGTTTTACCGCTCTGGGTGGTTTCCAGCACTCTGAAATGGCTGTTATTGTTGATTTTTGCTTTGATAACTATTGCTTTGGTCAACAGTTTTCTTTGGGAGGGGTAGGGGTGGCTATGCTGATCCTAGTAGATCATCCTCAAAAGTGTTGCCTCTGGGATGTTTTTGAATGTGAAGTGCTTTTTTCAAGGAAAAATAATTCACAAATACTACCTGTGCAACATACCATGATGTGCTTACTTCTTTACTTCAAAACACAGATCAAGCACAAAAGGAGAGTTGAAAGGGAGACGTTTAAGAAAGAATGTCTGCTTTGGGCAGAACTTGTAAGTCTACACACGACCTGCATCCTGTGCTAGCAGTAAGTGATTTTAGCTAGCACCCTACAGCAGTGACTTCAACCACGAGAGATGTCTGAACTTTCCTAGTCCACACTTCAAGAATATACAGCTAGCCAGTATCAAAGAGACAAGCCGTCTTACGTACAGTTCTCATTTAAACTCTCTTTTCCACAAGGCTCCAACAATGGAAACGGCTCACCTCCTTTCTTTGTCTGATCCACAATCAGTTTTTGATAGAAATTCCTGGGGAACCAGTGTCCTGGCTCAACAGGCTATTCCTCTACCCTGTGGTGCCAGGATTCCATATAGGCACAAGTTTGTGTCCCAGCTCTCCATGGCTTAGAAAAGCAGTGGAGGGACCCTGCACTCACTTGGGAGACCCGAAAGAGGCCCCTGGCTCCCAGCTTCAGATTGGCTCAGTTCTGGCTGTTGTGGCCATTTAGGAAGTGAACCAGCAGATGGAAGATCTCTCTGTCTCTACAAATCTTTGGATTTTCAATAAAAATAAATAAATATTTTTTTAAAATCTGGAAAGCAGCAAAAACATATGGATTATAAGGTAGAAAATACATTTTCACTGCTCAATGATTCCTAGTGGCCTGAGGGTTACGCCCTATCAGTATAAGCAGATGGAAGATGGGACTCCTGCATGACCCAGCAGTAGTTCTAATCTTACTGAAAGTCCACAGCTAGACAAGCAGAAATAATGCTTTCAAACAGTCACAACACTAATAGGCAAGGCCTCCAAAAGGTTATGAGAATACATGTGTTACGCAGAAACTGTGCACAGGCTTTACAATTTTTTTGTGCCAAAATGAACTTATCTTTTTGAAAGTGGAACTCGTAATTCTTTATAAGATTTACAATTTTTTTTTATTTGAAAGGCAGAGAGACAGATGGAGAGAGATCTACTGGTTCACTCTCCAAATGCCCAGAAAAGTCATAATTAGACCAGACCAAAGCTAGGAGCTCTGAAAGCCATCTGGGTTTCCAGTGTGAATGGCAGGGTTCCATGTACTTGGGTCACTGATGCCTCCGAGGGTGTGCATTAGTAACAAGTTAATCACAGTGTCACAATCAGCCCCAAACATACCGTGAATTCCATTTTTCATGTAATAGGAACACCCTTGTATAACACAAAAATAGCTTCTTATTTCTATTGGTAATGAAATTACTAATATTATGGGAGTTTATTGCCTCCTGTGTTAGTTACCTTCTGAGAGAGCACAAATTGGCCAAAAACTTAACAGCTTAAAACAACACTGATTACCTCACAGGTTACTGAAAGTTAGAAATATGGAGCAGCCTAGCTGAGTGCTGCTGGATCAGGGGTTGTCATGCAGTTGAGATTGAATTGGCAACCAGAACTATTGCCATCTAAGGAACAGCTGGGCTTCAGCTCATCAGAGGGGATGGCCTGATGCATGTGTCTGCATCCTAACACACTTGAGTCACCGTCGACAAGGACATGTGAGGTCACCTCAAAGAAATTAAACCTGTGGGCCAGCCCTTTCACACAATGGGCTAAGCATCCTGTATGGCCACTGGGTCAAGCCCTGGCTGAGCCGTTTCTCATCCAGCTTTCTGCTAATGTGCTGGGAAAGCAGCGATGGTGGCATGAGTGCGAGGCCCCTGCACCCACGTGGTAGGCCTAGATAGAGCTGCTGGCTTCTGCCTGATTCAGTGATTTTCCAGAAAATTTTTCCCCAAGTTTTGGGGCGCTCCTTCCATCACTGCCTGCCTCTCTGTAACCTCTGCATTGTCCACCAGTTTGTGAAGGGAAGAACTGCTAACTCCGTTAGGGGTATAATATCATAAAAGAGAACATCAGCAGAGACAGAGAGGGATAAAGGATGGTGCCCCCAATCAGCAGCTCAACCTGGTGCTCACTACTCAACACAAATCCTTCAGGTGTCGCCAAATGCTAACACCCCACTGGTTCAGACTGGAAGGAATACAGCTATAAGTGCAGTGTATGGCTGTACTTACCTGCACTTATAGATAGGAATGTGTGAACACACACACACACACACATGCATTCTTTGACCCTGCAGGTGCCTCCTCTCAGTCCTGGGTTATTACCTACCTCTTGTCTTCATTTTCTACCTTAACAATCCTTAACTCCAAGCTCCATCATTTCTATCCCTCCACATGCCCAGGGCCTTCTCTTATCAGTGTCTCAGCTCTGGATCCATCCAGTTCCATTTTTTCCAGACATGGGGTCTGAACCCCACCAGGGAAAACCACACAGCGGTGCGTCCTGTTACCATAAGACATCCATGGTGTGCCCCTGCACGGCCCCCAGGCCTTTCAGCTCCCTAGTCTGCTCTCCCATAGCCGTTTCAGACTGTCCCTCCTTCTTCCAACCTCCGACCCCAACACTTTTCTCTCTTTACACTCACTGGATCACTTTCCAGTTTCACAGAATCAATGGAAACCACCAATAGAGAAAGCCCCCACAACTTCCCTTTACCATCTTTTCAGACTTTTCTCCCCATCTCTATCCCGTTTTCCTCTTTCTTCCTGAGACCTTGAGTCTTGATTTCTCAACCAGTCTCTAATGCAAGCCAAATGGTTGTTTGCCTCTCTTACATCACTAAGGCTGCTCTTCCGATGGTCTCCTGGTTGCTAAGGTCATGGATAACTTCAGAGTCGCTTTTGGTTCCAATCAAGCTCTCTACTTGTTGAGACGCTGCCTTGCTGTGTTAGCCAGAGTTCTCTAGGAAAAGACACACAACAGGATGTATTTGTGCAGGTGGGTGTTTATGACATAGGACTAACTCAAAACTACAGAAGCTGAAAAATCCCAGCACCTGCACTCAGCCATCTGGGGGGCCAAGGCTGTAGCTTTCTTCCAAAGGCCTGAGGTTGGAACCCCAGCAAGAGTTGGTGCTTCTGTCTATGTCTGCAGGACAAAACCCGAATGTGCCAGCTCAAGGCAGCCAGGCAAGAGGAACCCCTTTCCCTTTTTGCTTCCATTCAGGCCTGCACAACTGGAGGGGGTGCACCCACATGAGGGAGGGCAGTCTTGTTTTATTCTGCCTGTTCCTTCAAATGTTATTCTTAACACAAAACACCCTCAAGGACCTAGAATAACGTTTAACCAAATGTGTGAGCACCAGGTGACCAAGTTGCCATCTAAAAATGAACTGCTACACTCACCCTGGCAGACACATCGCTGTTTCTATATATTTTAAAATTTTTTTGTTCTACAGTCATATATACAGAGAGAAGGAGAGACAGAGAGGAAGATCTTCCATCTGTTCATTTACTCCCCAAGCAGCCGCAACAGCCGGAGCTGCACCAATCCAAAGCCAGCAGCCCGGAGCCTCTTTTGGATCTCCCACATGAGTACAGGGTCCCAAGCCTTGGACCGTCCTTGATTGCTCTGCCAGGCCACAAGTAGAGAGCTGGATGGGAAGTGGAGCAGCTGGGATTAAAACTGGCACCAGTATTGGATCCTGGTGTGTGTAAGGTGAGGACTTTAGCTGCTAGGCTACCATGTTGGACCCAGCTGTTTGTATTTTTTACCTCTTGTCTTATAGGCTGCTCCACTTGAAGTTGGTTGTACTGGAAGATTTAGTCTTGTTCCCTTTTTCCACCCTCCCTGAGGAATTTGACCCTGGGGGTGGGTAGGGAGCAAATTCAGTAGGGGTGCTGCATGGGGCTCCCCTGCTGGACCACTACTCCCACTGGTGAGTGTGAGAGCTGGGATTAGAGGCAGACCAGGCTGGGAAGGGCTACAACACCTGCTAGCCTGCATGTGAGCTGTATTTGGGGGAAAGCCAGGCTGGGTTGACTGTTTCTACTGGAGCATGCATAAGACAGAGTAGGTGTGGTTTGGTTGGCCTTTACCGTGGCATCTTTTGGCAGATGCTGGCACAAGGGGCTAATTCTGTCAAGCTAAACTGCAAAGCTACCTGGAGAGTACAAGATCCAGAAATGGAAGTGGGGGCATGACCTAGCGGCTAAAGTCCTCGCCTTGAATACTCTGGGATCCCAGCTGGGCACCGGTTCTAATCCCGGCAGCTCCACTTCCCATCCAGCTCCCTGTTTGTGGCCTAGGAAAGCAGTTGAGGACGGCCCAAAGCTTTGGGACCCTGCACCCGTGTGGGAGACCCGGAAGAGGTTCCTGGATCCTGGCTTTGTATTGGCATAGCATCGGCTGTTGCACTCACTTGGGGAGTGAATCATCGGATGGAAGATCTTCCTCTCTGTCTCTCCTCTCTCTCTGTATATCTGATTTTCCAATAAATAAATAAATCTTAAAAAAAAAAAGAAAGAAATGGAAGTGGGCCCATCGAGGAAACAGTGGGCACCTGCCTCTTGGGTTGCCACTCTGACTGGTAAGCACAAGAACCAGAATTAGGTGTTGGCATGGCTAGACAGAGTAGCACCCACCGGCACCAGTGTGGACTGGATAGTGGGGCTGGTTGGGTTGAACCAGGCTTCAATGTCCATTGATATGTATGAGAGCTGAATGGGATGTGGGACAGACTGGACCAGTCTGCTCTACATATTGGCAACCATGGGTACTAGGCCAGCAGGGGGCTGGCCTAGTGGGAGTTATTGCGGGTCGCCCCAATTAGGCTGTAGCTCTGACTGTTTGATGTAGCCAGGTGTGTGGTGGGCAGGATCGGGCTGGGCTGCAGCACCCAATGGTGTGTGTAGAAGATAAGGCTGAAGACAGAACTGATCCAGCAATTCCAACCACCAGTGTGTGTGTAGGTTGATTGGGGTGATTGGCTCTGCCTGACTCTGTATTGGCAAGCACATACAAGAATCAGGTCTGGGGCCTGGCGCGATGGCGCAGTGGTTAAGGTCCTCGCCTTGTACGCCTGGGATCCCATATGGGCACAGGTTCTAATCCCGGCAGCCCCGCTTCCCATCCAGCTCCCTGCTTGTGGCCTGGGAAAGCAATCGAGGACGGCCCAAAGCTTTGGGACCCTGCACCCACATGGGAGACCCAGAAGAGGCTCCTGGCTTCAGATCAGCTCAGCTCCAGCTGTTGCGGCTGCCTGGGGAGTGAATCATTGGATGGAAGATCTTCCTCTCTGTCTCTCCTCTCTGTATATCTGCCTTTCCAATAAAAATAATAAAAACAAATCTTAAAAAAAAAAAAAGAATCAGGTCTGGAATCATCTCAGATGAGGTTTCTTTGGGGATCCCCCAACTGAACCACTGGACTCAGAGCTCCAACCATGAAGAGAACAGTAGGTTCCATGGCCTGACTCTGCAGTACATGAATCAGAGCTGGGCCTCCTCAATGGCTTAGATGGAACAGTGACAGCAAAGCCAGTTGCACATGGAGAATATAACAGTACATTAGAGCCTACAGAAGTTCATAACAGAGGACAGAGAACAGAACAAATTGATCAACTACCCCAGCAAAGTGTTGGCAGTGAAAATTTGGGCAAATAGAATCTCTAAGGTGAACTATGTCAGCCAGGGGATTTTGGAGAGATTTCTTTGTGCTTGGAGTGGTGAGATCAGCAACAATTCAGAACTGTTGAGCTCTCAAAACCATTTGAGTAGTGCCCTTGGAGCATGCCCCAACTTCGGGGACCCTGGGAAGGTTGGGAGACTAGGTGTGGCTTCTCCCCTTTCCCCCAGATTCAGGAAGGAAAAAAAGAGAATGTGGAGACAATGATTTCATCCACTTTCCTTTAGCCTTTGACCCTTCGCACCCTAATCAACTATGTAAAAATCATCAAAAGATAAAATTTAAATAAAATTTTTTAAAATTTCAAAATATAAAACAAAACAAAACCAAATGCCAGCCATAATGTATACCTCAGTACACCTCACATGTGGACAGCTCTCCTCTTCCCACAGGGAAGTTCTCCAGTGAGTGAACATTTTATCTCAATGGCCAGTTCAGCAGATGCTGGGATGGATGTGGGTATACCACATGGCACCCAAAACATGTGGCAGTTCACCACTGGGCAATGTGAATGAGGACATTTTCAAATTCATCTGAAGTGGCTCACTTTAATGATGTCTGGGCTCTGCTGTAGAAGATGCTTGTGCCAAAGATGACCAGACAAAGAACCTGTGTGGCCATAAGAAGGGAGTACACGAATTCTTGTGTAAGATGACTCTGTGGCTACTCCATGCTGCTTTCTCTGTGGGCATCTCAGCAGTCCTGACAGTTCTCTTGTTTGCCCACCATCTGTACCCCAGGTGGCTTTGTCTCTCAGGTATTTGAATGAGCACCATCACCAAGATAACCATACAAAACAGAATCCATGGTAACTCTTAAATTTCACCCACCTCCAGTCAGAAACCTTGTTCAGTACCTGTGTTCCACATGGTGAAATCCTCCATTGCCACTGCTCATGTTTTAATTCCAGGTATTGAACCTCATGCCTGCATTATTGAAAATACCTATGAGGTCTTCCTGCATCTTTTCCTCCCTGCCCCCCAATCAGAGGAGCCTTACCCCAAAACAATGGAAAATGACACACACACACCCCAGTGACTTCCAGCTGTTCTTAGGATAAGGTCCCAACTCCCCTGGAGGAAGTCTTCAGCTTCATTTTCTTCACCTCTGCCAAAGTGTACAGTTGTGTGTAAGTTACATTGTTGCCTTGATTTGCTTATCTACAAGATGGAGATAATAATAGAGTTGTTAGGAGAATGCTGTCCTCCTCCAGGGTTTTAGAACATGCCAGGACAATGTTCCCCAAATCTGATTGTGCTATTAGTAGCTGACCTTCTTCTCCAGAACTCACAAGCCAGCCACACAGCAAGCCTTTCACTCCATCAGAGAAGCTAGGCTCTAGCTCACTTCCATGCCTTTCCACTTCTCCCCACCTCCAGATTCTTTCCCCTCCCCAGGCTACCCTTTTCCTACTCTTACTCCGCTGACCCTGAGCATGCTTCAATCTGGTTGAGATGTCATGGACTTCAGGAAATCGTCTGTGTCCCTTAGACTAGCCTAAGTGCCCTCACCATGAGTCCGTGGCTCCCAATATCTCTGCTACTTACGCACTGATTAATTAGGGTGCTTTGCCTATCCTTTCCAGTGTTGTAATCCTGGCTCCACGCACAGTCCCTGGCCCACAGGAGGTGTTCAGTGCATATAGACAGAACACATGGATGAACTTGGAGAACTACTCTTCTAGGAGTTCAGAATCAGCCAACATTGTGGCATAGAGGCTAAAGCTGCTGCCTTCAGGATTGATATCCTATACAGATACAGGATCAAGTTCTGAATGCTTCACTTCTGATCCAGCTCCCTGTTAATGCACCTGAGAAAGGAGCAGAGGATGGCTCAAGAGTTTGGGCCCCTTGCTCCCACATGGGAGACACAAATGAAGCTCCTGCTCCTGGGTGTTGCAACCTTTTTGGGGAGTGAATCCTCTTCTCTGTCACTTGGCTTTCAAATAAATAAACCTTAAAAAAAAAAAAAGCCAAGTTCACCTGAGAATAGGTTGGATAACTCTAGCAAGGGAGAGAAGGTGAGCCATTCTGCCCCCTCACACTCGGTATCTGAAGGGAAGGAAAGGGAGACTCCACTTTCCAATCTCTGCATTTCAGGATTTGCAGCAAAAATGTTAAGGAGTGGAGGAGAGCCACCAACAAAGGCTGACGAAAGTTGCAAGTTTAGAAACAAATGGCACGACCAAAGACATTCTCACTTCACAAGGTTGGCCCTCAGGCTCCACTGCTTTTCATTTACATTTTATTTATTTAAGATTTATTTATTTTCATTCAAAAGGCAGATTTAGAGAGAGAGAGAGAGAAAGGTCTTCCATCCACTCTTCACTTCCCAAGTGGCCACAATTGAACTGATCTGACATCAGAAGCCAGGAGCTTCTTACAGGTTTCCCACATGGTACAAAGCCCAAGGACCTGGGTCATTCTACACTGCTCTTCCAGGCCACAGGCAGGGAGCCGGATGGTAAGTGGAATAGCTGGGACATGAATCAGCATTCATGTGGGATGCTGTGCTTGAAGGTGGAGAATTAATTAAGCCATCATGCCGGTCCCTATTTTTATTTTATTTAAAAGGCAGGGAACACAGATCTCCCATCCGCTGTTCATGACAGGTGGGGCTGGGGTCACGTTGTTCTGGGTACCCATGCTCCCTATCGGAAGCCTGGGTTGATTCTTCATTCAGCCACTTCCAACCCAGCTTCCTGGGAGACAGCGGGTGATGGCTCAGGTACCTGAGTCCCTGCCATTCATATGGGAGACCTGGATGGAGTTTCTGGCTCCTGGCTTTGGATCAGCTCAGCTCTGGCCATTGCAACCATTTGGGGAGTAAACCAGAGGATGCAAAATCTTTCTGTGTGTCTCTTTCTCTCTCTAAACCTGCTGTTCTAATAAAAATAAATCTTCAAAGGTGCCTAGAGACGGCCCCATCTAGAATTGGGCATTGCAAGAAAGCTTGAGCTTTGTGGAACTGGTCTCTGTGCTCTATCCTGGAAGTGAAAGTAGCAGACTAAGCCTCAGGTTACCCGGGTCCTGAAAGTGAGAAAGGCCAGCTTTGGATGCTGCAGTGTGCCAGGCAGGACAGGAAGCAACACCCAGCTCTGTGTGCAAGGTCAGTAGGCACAATGGCCTAAGCCTGTTCCCCCACGCCCACCATAGTAGCCAACAAAAGTTTTCTGAAACACTCCTACCATAAGGTTGGTTCACAATAACCTGTTTGGCTCTCCACCAACTCAAGCACCTTAAGACAGTGCTCAGTTTTCTTTTCTTTTCTTTTTTTTAAGTGAGGGTTGGCATTGTGGCACACACGTTAAGCTGCTATCCACAGCCCATATAGGCACCGACTTGAGTGTTGGATGCTCTACTTCTAACTCAACTCCCTGTTAATGTGTCTGAGAAAATAGCAGACGATGGTCAAGTGTTTGAGCCCCTGTCTTCCACAGGGAGAACCAGGATGGGATTCCAGGCTCTTGGCTTCAGCCTGGCTCACTGGGGCCATGTGGGGATTAAACAAGCATCTGAATGATCTTTCTCCCTGTACTCTACCTTTCTTTTTTTTTTTTTAAGCTTTATTTATTTTTATTGCAACGTCAGATATATATAGGAGAGACAGAGAAGATCTTCCACCTGTTTATTCACTCCCCAAGTGATCACAACAGCCAGAGCTGCATCGATCCGAAGCCAGGAGCCAGGAGCTCTTCCAGGTCTCCCATGCGGGTGCAGGGTCCTGTACTCTACCTTCCAAATAAATAAATGGCCCTTCAAAAATGTGGACATTCAGGGCCCACCACCATGCCTCAAAGACTTAAACCCTCATCATGCATGTACTAGGATTCCATATGGGCGCCAGTTAGCGTCTGGCTGCCCCAGTTTCCATCCAGCTTGTGGCCTGGGAAAGCAGTCGAGGATGGTCCAAGGCCTTGGGACCTTGCACCTGTGTGGAATACGGGAAAGGAGCTCCTTGCTTCAGATAGGCTCAACTGTAACCTTTCTCTGTCTCTCCTTCTTTCTGTAAATCTGACCTACCTTTCCAATAAAAATATTTTAGAAAGTAAATTAAAGAAAATGTGGACATTGAATAATTATTGTATTTTTTGGAAACATGGAAGGCAGCTGTGTGACACAGAAGTTACACCCGGTTGCAGTGTACCCAGAACTTGAAGGAAGTAGAGAGCAGGGATAGTGCATCTGGAAACCGGATCTGAGGCTGGGATCGGTTAGAACTTGTAAAGCAACAACAGAGGCGCTTCTTGGGGATGAGATGAGCTCCGGGGCCTTTGTGGCACCTTGTGTGAAATGTTCTAGAAGGAATGGCAGCAACCGAGTGCTTCTGTATGCCCAGCCCTTTCCTAGAGTTCATATTGCTTTCAAGATGTATTGACTTGAAGGTCAGAGTTACAGATGAGAGTGATTTGTTTGTGTGCACATGTATGTGAGACACAGACAGGTCTTCCATTAGCTGGTTGACTCCCTAAATGAATACAATGGCCAGAGAAGGGCCAGGCTGAAGCCAGGGGCCAGGAGCATCATCTGGGTCTCCCATATAAGGGTGAGGCTCAAGTATTTGGGCCATTCTCTGCTTTCCCAGACACATTAGCAGGATTAGAATTGGAAGCAGAGATCCAGGACTCAATCAGCATCTTTAGGCGATGCTGGCATTGCAAGTGGCAACTTTACGCACAATGCCACAGTCCCTCATCGTTTTCTGAAGAACCACCTGAACAAGATAAGTCATTGTTTTTCATCCACACAAGGCCCCGTTTTCTTTCTAGGAACACCTACACCCACTGCACTCCTACTGCTTGAGTTCCCACTTATAGAAAAAGCAGAAAATTTGACTATGCAGGAATTTTCTTTTTTTTTTTTTAAAGATTAATTTATTTTTCTTGGAAAGGCAGATTTACAAGGAGAAGGAGAGATAGAAAGATCTTCCATCTTCTGGTTCACTCCTTAAATGGCCACAATGGTTAGAGATGAGCCGGTCCAAAACCAGGAGCCAGGAGTTTATTCCATGTGGATGCAGGGTCCCAAGGCTTTGGGCCATCCTCCACTACTTTCCCAGGCCACAAGTAAGGAGCTGGATGGGAAGTGGAGCCACCGGGATACATATTTGCATCCATATGGGATCTTGGTGTGTGATGGGGAGGATTAGCCAGTTGAGCCACTGTGCCGGGCCCAGGGGATTTTCTTTCATCGAATGAAGCTAACTAGTGTTGAAACAAACAAACTCTGGACCTGCGCCACCCAAATGACACCCTTCTGCCCAAATCCTCCTGGTCTTGGGCTTTTGTTCAATTAGAATCACACTTTAAGTTAGCCATTCCTTCCCTCAGTAGAGCCAACTGCAGCCATCATCAGAGGCCTGGGGGATGAGTGTCAAACATACCTGAGTTATCCTTACCTACAGCTGTGGAGATAAGCTGTAAAAAGCACATGGGCTGTGGCGAAAGCCACCCATCCCAGGCCTTCCTGCAGCTGTGCAGCCTGCCTGGGTGGGCATTCACAGAGGATGTCATGAGAGCAGGGGTGAGAAAGCAGTAGCTCCCAGGCTGGGCACTGCGGCTCAACAGGCTCAGCTGCTGCTGGGGATACGTGCAACCCTTGCCAGGGTGCTGAGGTTGAAGTCCTGCCTGTTTTCAGTTCAGCCTCCTGCTAATGTGCACCCTGAGAGCCACACCATGTGGGAGATTCTGATGTAATCCTGACTCTGGGCTTTGGACTGGCCCAGATCCAGCTGTTGCAGGCATTTGGGAAGAGAACTAGCAAACAGATCTCTGTCACTCTTTCAAATAAATGTGAATAACGACATTAAACGCAAAAGAAAATGGCTTTCCATCAGAAAAACAGACAACAAGCATGCAGCTATTCAGCTCCTACAGGACAGTGTCCTGGCCTTACACAGCGACTGCCGGGAGACTTCTGGTAGCATGCCTGAAGGTGGAGAGTCCAGGCTAGGTTCATAGAACCAGATGGTTATGGGGCACCTGACATTCACTGCAAAGCACTTTACACAGCTGGCTGCACTCACCAGCTCCATTAAACCAGGATGTGAACCCAAGCCTCCTTTCCCATCTCAGGGTCCTGTTGCAGCAAGATGCCTTTTTAATTAGAGCCAACCTGCACAGCAGTGGGCCTCCGCTTTACTGCAGTTTGGTGCTGCAAGGCAGAAAAGTTACTGTGTATTTTTCTAGGCAAGCAAAATGTAGATATTTAATATCAGGTATTTCTCCAGGGAAAGAACTTTCTCTAGCTCAGAGAAATAACACAAGCCTGGGTTAATTTTTTTGGTTTGAATTCTTCAAAAACAGAACATCCAGGCTTTTCTAACTATTGTCACAATAACTATAAAATATGAAATTAGTTAGGTCTTACTTGGCAATAATTTCAGGATGAAGAAACCAAGATTCAGAGGTTGAATAACTTGTTTAAGGTGACACAAATGACAGAGCTAAAATTCAAACCCAAAATGACCTTTTTTTCCCCCCCCCCTTTAAAGCTATTTATTTACTTGAAAGGCAGGGTTACAGAGGAGAGGTCTTCCATCTGCTGGTTCACTCCCCAGATGGCCACAATGGCTGAAGCTGAACTGATCCAGAGTCAGGAGCTTGTCCCTGGTCTCCTGCAAGGGTGCAGGGGCCCAAGGCCTCAGATTTGGGTCATTAGGCCTTCCCAGGCCATTAGCAGGGAACTGGACCAGAAGTGGAGCAGCCAGACTCAACTAGCACCCATATGGGATCAACATTCCCACCGTGGGAAGAGAGTAGCTTGCTATAACCCCGTGCAGCGGAAGTCACATTCTGAAAGGAGGGATTCTGAGTCCCTGTGTGTCCAGGAGCTGTGACAAAAAAAATGCGGGCGGTCTGTGAGGCCAGCCTGTGATGGTCTGCGGAGGGTTCTTCCGTCAGGAGGTTTCTTCCCGAAGGCTCCTTCCTCTGTGGTGGGTGTTTGGCCTAGTGGTTAAGTTACCAATCACCCTGGAGCCTTTAGTTCAATTCTCAGCTCCAGCTTCTGACTGGAACCACCACCAGTGCACCACCAGTGCAAGGTGTGGGAGGCGGTGGCAATGGCTCAAGCAGCCAGGTTCTTGCTATCTCCATGGGAGACCTGGATGGAGTTCTCAGCTCTCAGGTTCAGAAGCCCCGCGCTACGAGCATCTGGAGAACGAACCAGCAGATGGAAGCTCTCTAGTTTCTTTCTCTTTGCCTCTTCTATGCATACATACCAAAAAATAAATAAATAAATAAATAAAAGAATTATGATATGTAAACCTAAAAAGACAGAATTTATGGAAATTAATATATGTTCATACAATTACATAAACAAAACACACGTGGGAAACATGAAATTATTTCAACAAGACTCTTATACAGTTATTTCCTTTTGTTATTTTCCTAGTTTTATCACATAGTAATAATACACGCTCTTTAAAAAGATTTATTTATTTATTTTTTAATTGAAAAGGCACTTAGAGAGAGAGAGAGACAGAGAGAAAGATCTTCCACCTGCTGGTTCACCCCTCAAATGGCTGCAATGGTCACGCCTTATTAGATCCAAAGCCAGAAACCAGGATCTTCTT
This sequence comes from Ochotona curzoniae, assembly GCF_017591425.1. Lineage (NCBI taxonomy): Eukaryota > Metazoa > Chordata > Mammalia > Lagomorpha > Ochotonidae > Ochotona > Ochotona curzoniae. The sequence goes on along the minus strand of NW_024466004.1, from coordinate 3,377,963 downwards.
CCTGTCTCCCATGCGGGTGCAGGGTCCCAAGGCTTTGGGCCGTGTCCCTGACTGCTTTCCCAGGCCACAAGCAGGGAGCTGGATGGGAAGTGGAGAAGCCAGGACACAAACTGGGTCCATATGGGATCCTGATGCTTGATGGGGGAGGATTACCTGGCTGAGCAATAATGCTGGGCCCAAGAAATATTTTACTTCTCCATTTTTTTTAAAAAAAGGCTTATTTACTTATTTTTTATTTGAAACAGTTACAGAGAAAGGAGACACAGTGGGAGAGAGATCTCCTACCTGCTGGTTCATTCCTCAAAACTCCAGTTGGGCCAATCTGAAGCCAGGAGTGAGGAGCTTCTTCTGGTCTTCCATGTAGGTTACAGGGGTCCAAACAGTTGAGCCATCCCCCATTGCTTTCCCAGGCCACAATCAGGGAGCTAGATGGGAAGTGGAGCACCCAGGATACAAACTGATACCCAGATGGGATGCCAGCGCTGCAGATGGAGGCTTAGCCTACTATGTCATGGCCCAGATCCTTTACTGCCTCCTTGATTCTACCAGTGTTGGAAACAAATACCACGGACTTCAGTGGCAGATCATTCACCGGATTTCTAGCCAGGAAGACAGTCTCACCATCTCTAAGAAGCTGGAAAGTGTAAAGTTTCCAATGGTATCTGCAAACATATAGAGGAGGGGTGGGTGTGTGACACACTGGTGAATTCACCACTTGGGATGCCTGCATCCCTTATCAGAATATGTGGGTTCAAGTATCCACTCAACTTCTGATCCAACTTTCTGCCAGGCAGTAGGTCATGGCTTAAGTACCTGGGTCCTTGCCATCTACATGGGAGTTCTGGGTTCCTGGCTCAGTGCTGGCCAACGGAGGCAATCTGGGAAGATGGATGATCTGTCCTGGTTTGTGTGTTCATGTCTTTCTCCATTATGTTTTCAAATAAATGTAAATAAATAAAACTTTAAGAAGAAAATACACAAGGCAGAAAACTACAAAAATAAATGGCTCTCTAGATAGGCAAGAAATACAAAAGAATGCACTCTAAATAGTCAAAAAGAAGAGGGAAAAATCACTCAATGCATAGTCTCCTAACATAACCCTATCAGAGGGCTTCTGTTTTTGGACGACCCTCATTTCCCCCATTCTATCACAGGCATTCAAGCACCCACAGGCTGTCCTAAACTTCAATCTTCCCAACAGCAGAACTAGTTTTTTGTTCAAATCAGAGATGGATGAAACAGAGGAAACTTTTACTTGAAATATGCACTTATAAACACACACATAAATAATCAATCCTCATAAAATCATTTCCTATGTGTTCATGACATGGGAAAACATGTCTGGAAATGTTTCTAAGAGTGCCAGCTGAGGGGAACACCAAAATACCAAATAAGGAAAGCAGTGACCCACCTTTGGAATAAAGAGGAACCCCAATAGTCAGGGTTTAACAGCGCCCCTCTGCTGTGGCTGTGGTCTCGGGCCTGGCTTCTTGGGCTGACATTCACTTGAAGTCTATCATCTGACACAGTCACTTTCTGGGTTGTTAATCTACGAGCTGCCAGTGTTTACTTGTGAGACTGTCTGGGAGCTGGAAGGGAAGGAAGGCAAATACACAAGAGCCCAGCTGAGCAACTGCCAGGTTTTACATTTTATTTCCAGGAAATGACATCTTGCTTTTACAAAGAAGAGGTGAGTTAGCCTTTCAAAATACAGGTCCTCTTAGAGGTGGCCACAAGTACACTTAACCCGTGTAACACAATTATCAACAGAAATGCCTCAGATACCAAAACAGTGACAACAAAAACAACAAATTAAAAAACAATAATAACAAAACTCCAGTAATCCATTCAACATGTAGTGAAGCCAAATCAATTAAATACCCTAGAACAGAGTTGCCCCGAGTCTCACTGGTGCTGGCCAGCATGGCAAGGGTGACTGAGGGTGCCCGTGCCAGTCTGTGTCCCAGGTGACTTCTCAGATGACCTCTTGTGCAGCCTGAGTCGTGTCCAGAGGAAAGCCGCTGGACCACGCCGAGCTCCCACCGCTTGGCAGTCTTCCGCACACCCTTACAGCAAGCTCTTCAGCACAGCCGCTTTGCTTTGGAGGGAGAGAGGAAAAGAGAAATAAGGGAGGAGGCCTGTGCTTCCCACCCATGGGCTCCCTGCTGCCATCCTTGGCGCAGCAGCCAGAGTGAACTGCTCAGGTCCGCCCACCATTCTGTCAGAGCTGAAGTCAGAGCCCTACACCACCGCCCTGACCTGGCTGCTCACTCCGTCTTGCCACTGGGGCCTCTCTGTGTTCCCTGCAGAGCTTCTCTCCAGCAGTGCCTTCTCAGAGATGTCTCCCTGGACGTCTCCATCAAGAATTGCCTAAGCTTTCCCACCACTCCTTCCACTTTTTCTTGCTTTACTTTCCCGCGCAGCACAAATCACATTTAATTTATTAGATCTTCATTTCTCTGAATTTCCGGCATCTAGAATGTGCCCGGTAAGAAGCTGGTCCCCGGTAACTTTCTGCTGAAGGGCCCAGGAACACTCATGGGCCGGGTTGGGCGTAGGGGTGGGGGGTGGAGTTCATAAGGACAGGGGCTGCTCAGGCCTGATCGCTATTATCCCAGAATCTGGTGCTCAGTGGGTGCAAGAAACACCCAGAAGACAACAGCATGGGAGAGATTTTTTGTTTTTTAAGCGTGTGTGGCTGGTTCTGGTTGAAGTTTGAAGTGACAAGGGTGGAGCAGGTACCAACTTTCCAGGGTAGGGGAAAAAAACCACAAAACAAACAGACAAACAAAAACCAGAAAAGCCCCGGGTTGAAAGCAGCTACTTTTAAAGGACTGCCAAGACTATTCTAGGATGTTGGCTTTCTTTCTCTTCTGAGCTCAACTCAGAGAAACAGCTAAGGAAAGCACAAAGCGGGAGTGTTAACACTCTTGCCAACCGACTGATATCTAATGAGAAGAGAAATGAGGCAAAGGAACAGCTGAGAGAAGACTTCCTCCTCTTCTACCAGCTCCCCTTCTGGGGATTCCAAAAAATCTTGTTCCTTCAGAAATACCTCATGTCCAAAGTCCACAGAGCCACAGCCACTTGTGTGACAGGACTTCCAACACATGTGCTCCCCATCTGACAGCTCAGGACTCCAACATCCTGACCCCCTTTCTCCTCTCCTCTGCCTCTCAGACTTCACTGATCTGTCAGGCACCGTTCCTCCCATTGGGACAGTGTTTTCCCAACCAGCAGCAGTCAGGAGGGCCTGGGAGTGGGGTTGCTCCTGGTGAAATCAGGGTGCAGCCCCACCAGCAGGAATCGTCATCCACTGCCACAGGCAGGCGGCCTCCCTCTGAATGCATGTTAACAGCAAGCCCTGTCGGCCCTGCCACAGCATCAGGACTCTGTTAGAGGCTTGCCACTCACAGTTCCCAGATCCTAGGTGTGGTCCCTTTAAAAAAATTCCCATGCACTGGGGGATTAAATTAGCTTTCAAGGATGTCCTGAAACAGGCCAGGCAGGTTGGTGTTAGAGCTACGACTGGTCCCCAACCGCCACACTGCAGCACAGCGGAGCTGCCGACAGCTCTGGCACATCCTTCCCTAAATCGGGCCTCAGAACCTCTGTCTGTCTCTGGAGAAAACCTCAAAGCTGCTTGGGCTGAGATAACTGCAGAAACCAAGATGGGGTGCCAGAACTGCTCTCAGTCAATGTGTGCCACAGCAAGGCAGATTCAGTTTACCATACGGCCCCCTCGTGCTGCCAGAAAAGTGGAGAGGCACCATCTGCTGCCTCAGGAGAGGAAGGGGCGTGGGGGTGCTTCTGGTGTTATTTACTCTGCAGCATACACTCTGTGGAAGGGGATTCAGAGGTGACCTTAGGACACGGGACCCGTCTTTCCCTTCACAGGCTCCAGTGAAGCCACCCATCATACCTGGGAGCCAGAGGAGGCAGGGACATCCCCCTCCCCACACAGACCCAGTGCAGTAACCTGATCTTGGTCAACCCTGGATTCCCAAATCACCACTCCTACAGACAGGCAAGTGGAAAGGACAGAGTCTGCCAGGCCCCAGGAGGTACCTTTCTAACTAAGCCTTGGCAGTTCTCCTGATGTGAGTCTGGCAGCAGGGGCACATGTTTTGGATGGGCCACGAGGGGACAGGTGCAGGGCACAGTTGCTCACATCTGTCCTTTGCCTGTGCCATTTCTTGTGCTAGGGAACTTCTCAGGCACAGTTCAAACATCATATCCTCTGTGAAGCTCTCTCTACCTCCTGCCCCGGGTAGACAGAGCGACCCCTCCTCTGAAGCTTCACAGTATCCCGTTGTGGAACTACCACACTGCTTTCCTTTCTGTCTCCAGCACTAGACGGCGAATGCTGTGAGGGCTAAGAAGACGCCTTATTTACCTCGTTAGCCCAGTGTCTGCTGCATCTTCCCTACAAATGTTCATGGAGAGATGGGAGGGAAAAAGAAAACACAACGTGGTGCTGCCAGAATCGAGCAGCTCTGGGAGGTAGAAATCTGTACGAGCTCAAAACTGAACATGAAATTTTACAGCACATGTTGGTCAGAAAAATTAGAAACACTCGGGTTCCAAAGAGCCCACTGAAGACCTCCCATCTTCCCCACAACCCTGGGGTAGAATGTTGTTCTTGGCATAACAGGCACGGGCACACTTCCTCTCCATCACTGACAGTACCGGCTCTGTGACAAGCCTGCTGCTTCCATTCTGCCTCACTGACCAAGGCCAGTTTTATACCACAGCTGCCTACAAATCAGCATCAGATTCCTGGCTCTACTCAAAGTGGCTGACATCTGTTCAAGGGCTGGGGCAGGGACAAGAAGGCAGACATAAGATGCTGTTCTGAGCAGCGTGTGGTCTTTGGGCCTCCTGGCGGCTCCGGATTTAAAGGTGTAAGCAAAGACATGTGAACGTGGGTTCCCACAGGCCAGGTGGTGGGAAGCATCTGTAAGCGCGCGGGTTCCTGGTTCTTCGCTGATGGGCCTATTATGGGTAGCCAGTGGACACTACAGCACTTTGGCTCTGAAGCTGTCCCACAGGGCAGTGCTTCACCACACTGTTAAAGGGACTGAACGTGACAATCACAACCACTACACCTCTGAGCACTCCTATCCCTGGCCGATAATCAGTCCTTTTTACTCATCGGCTTCCTGGTGCACACTTTTTTTTTTTTTTTTAATTTTATGGTACAATTCTGTAGAGTTTGGGATTCCCCTGCCCCACCGACTGATTTTCGCCATATTGCCAGGACACATTCTTTTGCCACAAAGATTTTGAGTCTCAAGCAGAGAAGTTCTCCACAGCCCTTAGGTCAGCAGGCTCCATGTATGTTGGGATCATTTAAGTGAACAGATACCATAGAAACACAAGTCATTAGTGAAATTGACCCATCCCTCTCTCCATCTCTTAATCCAAACCCTGGCCGGCAGACTTTAGCAAATACATCAGGACCCTCAAGGACAACACAGAAAGGTACTGTTTATATCTCTTTAGCTTAACATTGTGCCCCATTTATCTAATTGAGTTGTGACTCTTATAGATAAAACCTGCATATCTGTTTCCTTTGGGCATTCTTCAGGCTGTGCATCAATGATTTGTGCACATGTTATTTATAATTCATTGTCTACCCAATTCAAGGACAGCAATTAAACTGTCTAGAGCAACAGCGCCCTCTGCTGATCAGTAAGCAATCTGACTGTGGGCTTTCTAATCACACCATTTTTTTTTTAATTGCCACAACCCAGGCAAACACATGCAGGTTCCCTTTCTACCTGTTCAAATTGTGGCTAATTCCACCCCAATTCTTTCTTACACATCAATGACTTTTCATTCCTTTAGTCTTTCATGTCTTCCACTGCTTTCTTTAAATCATCTGACTCCCTCTCTTCCCCAACCAAAAAAAAAAAAAAAAACAAAAAACAAAAAACAAAGAAACAACCCAAACTTTTAAAGTAAGTACCAAAGTATAGAAATTCTCACACCAACTTACCTTTTCGTTCCCTAATGAGGGCAATTCGTCGTTCTTTCACTTCTGAGCTCAGATTATCCACCATCTTACTAATGCAGTTGTCCAGAACCAGGGAGTGGGTTTTGGACTCAATGTCCTTCCGGCAAATGGGGCATTCTATTTTCCGCTTCATCCATTCCTTGATACAATAAGAGCAGAAGCTGTGGGCACAGTTCAAGGTGACGGCCTATGATGGGAATAGGAACAAACGTTAGAACTTTTATGCTTCCTTTCTTAGCAATTACTCTCTCAAAGCTAGGACACGAGCTATTTCCCAAGACCAACTGGAAAAATAACCACAGTACTATCTGGAGGGCTCAGAAAGGGTATCAGAATCGTGCTTGCGCTGGGATATTAGATGACTCACTTTGTCCTTTCTCAAAGTTAAGGATACAGACTCAGGCCCCAGGTGGGCCGATTTGGCCCACTTCATTTCTCCTTGTCAACCACACCAACAATGTGGGTTAACCATCCTGACACTGACAAATGTTACTGGGTCCATGAAGAATGAGTATATGTGTGAATATGCAAATATGTCACTAATTTTCTTATAAAAACCAACTTAGCTATTGCTTACTAATCAGCTGGAATCCCAATTTTTAATATGCCAAATACTCAGCTTATCAGATGGTAGGAGGCATCATCTTTGAAAGGAACAAAATTTCCTGAGGCTCAAAAGTCCTCCTTTCTGCTCTTAAGACAGCAGTGGAAAACAACATCTAAGTTACACATTTTTCAAAAGCCAAGCTGAGGTCACAAAACTGAAAAAGTAGGAGATATTGTTCACTATACGGATTAAATTCACAAAACAGGACTAAAAACTGATGTTACAAAGCTGACATTAAAAGAGAGCCAATGGAATAGGTCAGGTGGTGCTCTGTGAGCAAAACAGAGGTCAAGGTGTTTGTCTATTTGCTGTCCATACAGATGTTCTGAGGTGATTAACTTGTCACTCACTCCAACATCCCTTTCCTTGTCGTTTGCTACCAGAGACCACAAGTCCTGTCAAGATAACAGAGTTTCTCTCAAGTAGCAAATCATCTGACTAGAAACTGAGGGAGAAATTACAACCTGAAGCTAGAGTGAACCCAGAGAAAATAAACAGAGAAGATTTTTTCAGGAAGCCAGCAGACTGAGCCTAATACTGCCTGAGAAGAGCAGTGTGTGCACGTCTGCCCTTGTAAAGGAGTCAGAAAAGCACTGTCACTGGACAACCTGAGCTTAACGCCTGCAGTCTAACATGAACTGGTCATTAACGGTAGGAACCGTGAAAAATAAAGGAGCTTGTGCAAAAGCAAGACAGGACAATAAGTGAGAGCCTAGGAGAGAGATGTTTCATTTCAGACCTCTGAATTTTGAATTCCCAAAGTGACCACACATCCTTGACGTTTATCATTCTGTTTAAATGCTGCCTGACAGGAACAACTGTTTCATTGAGCATTCAGGCCTCTACCGTCCTACATCTAAGTTCAATACCCAACTCTGGTTCCTGACTTCAGCTTCCTGCTAACCCAGACCCTGGCAGGCAGTGATGATGACTCAAGTGGCTGAATTCCTGCCAACAGTGGGGAGATAGGGATTACGTTCTGAGGCCCCAGCTGCAGCCTCGGCTGAGACTGTGGGAGCTCTCCCTCTCTCTGTTCACCAGTTAAATTGAATTTAGAAATGTCTGCTTACTCTCAATTTTACATCCACTCAGAGTCAACAGAAGTATTTCTGGGCTGTTTTATTTTGATACTTAGGCTATGTGATCTGGTTCCCCGCATACCAGTAAAAGAAATAAAGGCTTTTTTTGCAGCTAAAAATGTTAACCGTGCCAAACAAATATTTAGGAACAAATGAAATGAGGAAAAGAACAGTGACGAGAAAGAAGGCCACAAAAGCCACTGAGGAGTGCGTGCTCCAGAGGTCACTTTGAAACCAAACAGCTGTAAGTTCTTAGAAGAAAAGAAATTTCTTCATTGGGTCTGTGTACAGCAGAAGCAGCATGCATGGCCCAGGGGCTCTTTTGTGCTAGGAGGGAGACAAGAGATGCACCACTGGTCATGATTACCTCAATGAAGTATTCTGAGCAAATAATACATTGGAGTTCATTTTCCAGCACATCATTCATCTGATTAAGAACTTCCTCCTTCTGTGCTCGCACCTTCTCCTTCTCTTCCTGCAAAAACACACATAACCCCATCTGTCATCTGGGAGCACCAAGAGCAGTACAAAACAAGACAGGGAACTGGGTTCATTGTCTGGAACAGGATCCAGAAGGAACCTAAATTAAAAATTCATTCTGGCACAGCAATTCAAGAGTAAAACACTTTTGCTAAGAGTTATCATTTATTAAGAACTGCTTTCTAATATAAAGCAATAACTTTTCTCCCTTCTTTTGTTTTAAAATTTATTTTTTATTTGAAAAGCAGAGTTACAGCAAGGAAACAGAGAGAGACAATTTACACTCCCCAAAAGGCTGCAATGGCTGGAGCTGGGCTGGTCCAGAGCCAGGAGCCTCCTCTAAGTATCCCACATGGGTGCAGAGGTTTAAGGCTTTTTGCCATTCTCCATTGCCTTCCCAGGCCATAAGCGGGGAGCTGGAAGGGAAGTAGAGCAGCTGGGACACAGACCTGTGGCCAAACGGAATGCTGACATCTAGGTGGAAGCCCAGCCTGCTATGCCACAGCACCAAACCCAAATTCCTTGCTTCTTTCTCCCACTTGCTATGGTCTGAATCTTGTGTCAAGCCTTGCCCTCCACCATTCATCTGCTGAAAACGAATTCCCATGTGATGGCAGTAAGAGGTGGGTCCTTTGAGAAGTGACTAGGTGATGAGGGGTCAGCCCTCATGAGTGGAATCAGAGTTCTATTCAAGAGGTCCAAGGGAACAGGTGTACCTCCTCTACCATGTGAGGACACGGCAAGAAGATGCAGTCTCTGAGTCAGAAAGCAGGCCCTCTCCAGACACTGAATCTACCACAACTTGATTGTGGACTTCCCTGCCTGCAAAACTGAAAAAACAGGACAGTGAAGAGGGTTGGGACTCATTTTTACTTAAAGTCAATGTTCCTAAAAACTCATCCATCAATGGGTTTAAAAAGTTGTGGTAGTTTCTCTTGGGCTGGGGAAGATCCTAAATGAATTAATCAGAGGACAAGGATAGGAGATAAAAAGTCCCCTGCTCCTCTGTGTACTCAGCTCTACCTGAACAGGAAGTGGAGCGGGACTCAGGTAGTAATTTTAGGTCAGGGGTTGCAACTGATAGCTTGCAGACTGAGTTTTGCGTAGTAAGAGCTACAGTGCAAAAAAACCCAAAAAAACAAAAAACAAACAAAAAAAACCCCGAACTTGTAGCTAATGCTTCAAAATTGAGGTCTTCAAATAAACATTTTGGTTTCTTTCCGCTGGGGGAAATCAGAGGATTGGACAGCCCTGGGCTTGCATTTCTGGATACATTGGTTGGCTGAAAAGAGAAGAGTTGCTTTCTGAGGTTGGGTAGGGCAAGCACTCCCAAGCCCCTGGTCCTGGGTCCACCAGACCCCAGCACTCCCCTCTGTGCCTTCACAATTGGGCTACTGGATGCTGTTACCCATCAGGCCTGGAGAGAAGTCAAGAACTTCCCTGATTTGACATGGGAAGACACGACACCAATGCATCAAGATGAACTCTTCTGCTGTGCTCTCATATACCATTCCTCAGTATGTTATCAGTGACTCGCTCTGAAACAGTACCCACCACGGAGAAAGGTCTGGAATGCAAGAGGCTCATCCTTTAGTCTGGCAGTTCCTTTCAGAACATGGGAGGGCAACAGACATGGTCTTAAAAGGACAGAACCTTCTCCAGGCTTGAATAATTTTACAGATTATTTCCTCCGGGAGCAATGGGACACCCATAATCTTTCTTCATTCATCACGGCAACCCTTGCACTACTGAAGATGCCGAGTTGCAAGTACTAACCAAATTCTAAACCTCCATCTTCTTTCCAGTACCTTGGTCTGCTCCAGTTCTCTGTTCTTGGCTTGAATGATCGCTTCGAAGTCCTTCTTGCTGCGGTTGAGCTCCTCCGTCAGAGCCTGGTGCTGCAGAAACATGGCAGATTCACACTCGGGACGAACCACACAGCACCTTCCCTTTCAGCCCGTGCCCCCAGCCCCCAGCCCCAGCCCCAACACTCTAGTCATTTTCGTTGGTTCAAGAAATCAATGAAATAGGTCAGCCACTCTCCGGCTTTCAGCATTCAACAAAAACTCGTGTGTGTGTACCAAATTAATGAAATGGCAATTTCAAAACTCAGGATAGCCCGTCTATATCTGTTGTTGTTTTCCCAGAAAGAAGTATAAGGAGGAAGGTCATCAAACCCGTTAGTTTCTCTAGAAGTTTCCCAACCTCAGTGGTCAATCAAGAGCAGCTGAAGGAATTCCACTGCCTTTGAAACAATCTGACTTCTGAAGGTTTGGACTGTGGCTCAGGAATGTACATTCTTTTAAAGATTTATCCTACATGATTCTGAAAACTTGTTGCTTAAGAAATAGTGAGCAATTACGAGGCAACCCTGTACTGGAAGTAGCTTTCAAGGAACAATCATGAGGAAATGGGATTCAGGGAGCTTAGACAATCACTTCCATCAATTTTTTTTTTCAAAAAGCTGTCTGACCTATTTCTTCTGCAAAGCACATACTATATGCTTATAAGGTGATGCCGCCCAAACCCTGCCAGTATCTTCTGGATCCCAGCAGATCCAGAAGCTAATAGCTCATTCACTGTGACCAAAAGCCTACCATGAATGTCAAGAAATTCCATGTTGACAAAACATAGTTTATGACCTATGGGTCTCACTTCATTTAAAATTTACTTTAAAGGCACATGCTAAAAAGGTAAGTGTTTTTATTATCAAGAAACAAATTTTAACATTTGTGATATCCTGAAGAAAGCAGTAATGTCAGAAGGCCTGGGTCTTCATCATGACTGCTAATTAGGTATGTGTGGCTTAACTCTTTCATTTATAAAACGCGAAAATGGATATTCCCCTACCCTGATATTGATCACATAATAGCAGTGATGAGAAGCACTCAGAAAAGTTCTTAGAGCTCTCTGAATATTCAAGTTTTTATAACAGCCTGGTAAACAGAATAACTTCAAGGGACCAGCAGGGTGAAATTAAAATAGTTATCACTTCAGTTGAGACAACAGTGTCCTCCAAGCAGAACGGTGTGGAACCATGACCCAAAAGTGAGTGACTACAAGGCCAAGTACGCTGTACTACATGGTAGTTTGCTCCTACAGTGAGGCGTGGTAGATGCAGAATGCCCAATAACCCATTAGGGATCAGCAAAGAGCAGCACTTTACTGTTTCCCAGTCATTTTCGAAACAGTACCTGAATACTAATTTAGTAAGGCTCCTGAGGAAACATATCTACTTCCCACTGTAGAAAATAAATAATCTCAAAAAATCAAATTCTAAAAAGACTGAATTAATTTTCACCTAATTTTTCCCAGAGCTATTTGTGCACCCCTTAAGGAAATTAAGGCAAGCACCTTGTCATGCACACAAAACTGTGGCTGTGAGTCCTGTGTGGCTGCGAGACAGGCACGCAACGGAGGAACATAAGAAGTTCCCTGAACACATTCTAACATAACTTGCTTCCTTTTCAGAGGAAAATGTGAACCATCCACTAACCTTCTGACTAAACTTGCATCAGATCACTCTCTGTGATACAGGAAAGACAGAAAACAACAGGCTCTGAAGAAGCAAGAGAACACGTGAAGAGAACAAACGAAAGAAGGAGTCAGGCTAAATGAAACAAATTACAGGAAATTTACAGGAGAATTTTATTCTTGTGAGCTCTGCCTCTGTGTTAAATCAATGTTTTGCTATTAAACAGCACACTGTCAACCTGACCTAAATGCTGAATGGGAACATTTCTGAATGGTTTCTGGACGCCTACAGCTCAGAGCTAATGGAGGCGCTTCCTGGCACCAGCGGCTGCATCCGAGTCTGCATTCCCCTCACCTTTCTAGAAGTAGAGCCACTTCTCTCAAGAACCTCCTAATTGCTGTGGGCTCTGTTCCATCTTCAACTAGAGCAACTTCCACTCAGATGAAGACGTTAAGTTTTCATGCTGAGGGTTGGCATGTCTGTGAAGCTCCAAATCTCCAGCCTGATGGTGTGAGCAGCTGCCACCTGCTCTGTTTGCAGATTGGAGATGCCACAGAGGTGTGGGCTGAGCAGTGGTGGCCACGTGATGCCTGCTGCTCCCCACTCGCAGCTCACTACAATCTCAGGACAGCGGCAAGAATTAAGTTACCTCTTGCAGAGCCTGGACCAGCTGTTGCTTCAGGTCCTCTTCTCCTTGTTCCTCCTCCAAACCCTGCAAAGCCAAAACAAAATAGAAAGTTGCTCTGCAGGGAGGAGAAAAGGGGAACAAAGTCCACAACAGATGGAGCAGACTAGCTTATGTGAGCCTCTAGAAACAACAGGGAGCAGGGCGTAGGGGAAAGCTCCTGTTTTACCTCAAGCTGTTGGCAGCAAAGGATCTGCCCAAATACTGCACCCCTCCGGACTGTCGGCTTCAATCTACCATTTGGGTTCTGGAAAAATCAGGAGCTGACAGTCTGGACCTCCCTTACTGGCTGTAGCAGGCTGAGACCCCTTAAAGGATGTACACTGAGAGGAAGCCACCATGCTGGTACTCATGAAATCCACATTTCTGCTGTTAATTCTGGCCACCCTATCACTGCTTTCTTCTCAGTTTCTACCTGCTTGTGGCCTCTAAATGGCTTCTCTTTCTCCTTGCCTGAGCTTTTACAGCAATTTCCTCCACTGGCCCAATTCAATATATTGACTAAAAACTGTTCTCCAATTATATTACGCATATGATACATCTCATCTCCTCAATAAGATTAACTGCTTAATGGCAAAAACCACTTATGAAGCATTTTTATACCCACCAGAACTCACAAGGTTAGTGCCAAACATATCCTCGTGTTCAAAATAAAAATCTGTATGAAGCAGCAAGCTTAAATGAGTTTCTGAACATAGGATAGGGGTAGAACAAATCCCTAGGGCTCAGTGGGCTCACGGAAATGCAGTTGATACTGCTCATCATGAGTGACTTACACAGGATCTTATACCTACAGCAATCCTCTAAATCAGGGCCCGGTACTGTAGCCTAGCAGCTAAAGTCCTCGCCTTGAACACACCGGGATTCCAAATGGACGCCAGTTCTAATCCCAGCAGCCCCACTTCTCATCTACCTCCCTGCTTATGATCTGGGAAAGCAGTCGAGAACGGCCAAAAGCCTTGGAATCCTGCACCTGCGTGAGAGACCCAGAAGAGCTCCTGGCTCCTGGCTTCAGATCGGCACAGCTCCGGCTGTTGCGGACACTGGGGGAGTGAATCATCGGATGGGAAATTTTGGTCTCTCTGGTCTCTCTGGTCTCTCCTCCTCTCTGTATATCTGACTTTGCAACATAAATATTTACACCCCCGCCCCCGCAAAAAAAGGCCTCTAAATCAATCTTTTTTCCTTTTCTTAAGCATTTTGGTACAGAGAAAAAATTTTCAGCTGCTCCTAGGAACATGCCCAGAGCAGTCACAATCATTAACAAACTCTTATGCTTCAACATATTATTCTTCAAATAAAGTTCTTCCTTGGCATAGTATGAAATACTACACATGTAGGGATAAACTGCCCTCTATTAATTGCAACAACTAGTCTAGGTTGGATAAACAAAGCAAAGAGATATACATAAACAACCACCGTAAACATTAAAAGACCTATTTAATCCATGGCCTTTGCCATGTTCAAGCGGCTAGCAGAAATTACAGCAAAAATCTGTCAATTGTTCAGAAATAAGCCAACACTACTCCTGTTCATTCCTTGCCCTGAGCAAATCACACAGAAAATAAAGGCTTATTCACTTCAGTTGTGACTGGTCCTTCTTAGTCCTAAGTCAACAAGGGGGAATTCTTGACATTCAGTATTACCTGAACAACTGCTGGGAATAAAACATGTGGTTCCTGCCAGATGGGAACTGACATTTGGAGCAGGGACGGGATTAGTTCTTTCTTAAAGCTTTGTATAAGAGCTTGTCATCTAAGTAAACGACCCAAGGATGGGAGCACGTTTGGTCTCCCCTTGACACAGCTAAGATGGTCATGATTTTGTCTTCCTACTAAAGGCATGATGGAAGGTGGCTTATCACTCAAACCAACAACAGAACCATGGCGTATCCAACCCTTCTCTTACCGGTTGCTTCAGATACAAACAAAAAACATTTTCTGCCCTTCTAGCCTCTCATCTCCTAGTTACAGAGCTAACTAACGCTCATAGCTAACAAACTGCCAGGCACAAGGGCAGAATAACCAGATGACCTGTACCAGCCTTGAGGTTAAGTGACATGGCCACAGAGAAGGAATACGTAAGTCATGTGCAGATGCTGGTCTAATTGGAGGACCCTTGTTTTGTGATCCTGACCTTTTCTTTCACTTCTCTCCAAATCTACCTTGGTCCTGAAATGTCTCAGCTCTGTGTCCTGAGATCCATTATGGATTAGAAGGCTCTGTAAGTCAAGAGCCTTACCTTCCCTGTCCTGACACCCCAATCCTGGCTGATGAGAAATCAGGCATGTTTAAATCTCTTACTCAATCTTAGTCTAAACAGCTTTCTATTCTCATTCCATTTCCTGCCCTAGGTCCTCAGCATTTGGTCCTTGACCCAAGAACAGAGAGGTCTGGGCAGAGGCTCATAAAGCCTGCCATAAAGTCCCTGCCCTCCAAGGGATACACTGGCCCTTCCCGCCCATCTGAGTACCTGGAGATGCTGTTCCTCTTCTTGGAACGTCTTCTCCAGTTCTTCTAGTCTCGCCTGCTGCTGAGCTTGTTCTTCATACAGCTGGGAATGTAAAGTCTGCAGTTCCTCCTCCATTTTTGCAATTTTGTTCAAGTTCCCCTTTTGGGTCTGTCTCTTCACATTCAGAACAGCCATCTGCTTTTCCTGCAACACGTCTTTCAGCTTCAGAATCCTGGACATGGTTACCCTGAACAGCTCTAAGCTGCACTGCGACGTTGAAGACGTTGAGCCTGGCAGCTTGTGAGGAGGAAGTGCTACGGACTTAGGGGGTTTGGAGCAGACGGCAGCCCCCGAGATTTCCTCCCGTGCCTCCACAGAGGTCAGCTTGGGATCCAAACACTCAGAGGGTTGACAGGGCACTTCACCGTTCTCATGTGACTTCACAGGGTGGCCAGGTTCACAAGACACCTTACCTACTTTAGATGTCAAGTTTGAGGAGCCTTCGGCTTCAGAAACCTCTAATTCACCCAAACTCAATTTCCGTTTAGTTCTCAAGTTGTTATTTTTTTCCATCTGCTTACTCTTCAGAAGACAAGGAGCTATCCGCTCCCAATCTTCTTCTGTAACTTCATACTCATACTCCGCATTCACCTTATTTTCCAGAGGTACCCCAAGTTGGATGTGGTCTCCTGGACAGATGGAATAAAACTTCAAGGGCTCCAGACGCATTCTGTTCAGCCAAACACCATTCAGGCTCTGGGAAAAGAGAAAGACGAGGTAAGCCACATGAGTTTCCTTCTCTTAATAGGATTTCTCTCATGCCATTGCAAAACCTGTTTTTTCAAAAGGAAAATCCTTGAGAACAAACAGAAAATAAAGGTTCATAAACTACTGTCCTTAGAAATAGAATTCTTCAAAGCTTTTTGCCTTTTTATCTACATTTCACATTCATGCCTCCATAGAGAACTAGCCAACATGTGGGAATCACCTTACCACTTGGACATGAATTACTCAACCAGGTGCAATCACATTAAAGGCAACAAACTCTTGACAAGCACCAGAGGCAGCGGCCCAAGATTGGAGAAAGCAGTTTTTGAGGGAATTTGTATTTAATGGTGAGGTCCATGAGGCTTGGGTAGGAAAGTCACTCAGGCACTATTTGTAGATGCGGTATTTGGATAAACTTCCCACAATGCATAATCCCAAGAAAAGGAGTATCAATGTCAAACTGCAGGTAGGATCTGACCCAACTAATATCAGTAGAGGGCCATGAGCATTAAAGTACAGCAGTTAAGATTTGGAGCTCTTGGGACCAGCACAGTACCATAACTTGCTGATCCTCTGACTGTGGTGCCAATATTGGCTCTAGTCCTGGAAGCTCCAGTTCCAATCCAGCTCCTGCTAATGACCTGGGAAAGCAGCAGAGGATGATCCAGAGGCCTTGGGCCCTGGTATCCACATGGGAGACCCTGGCTCCTGACTCCTCACTTTGGATTGACTCAGCTCCAGTCATTGCTGCCATTTGGGAAGTGAACCAATGAATGGCAGATATCTCTCCCTCTCTCTCTCTGTTTCTCCCTCTCTCTTATCCTTTCAACTAAAAATAAAAATAAATAAGAAATCTTAAAAAAAAAAAAAAAAAGGATCTGGAGCTCTGGGTTCAGATAGACTTTCAGACAGACCTGAGTTCACAGTCTAACTGCACCACCTTGGGCTTATTATTAGCTGCAAGGTCTTCAGTACTTTATTTAAGCCTTTTGTTAAACAGGTATAGTGTAGGAACTACCTCATACTGTTCCTATTAAGAGTGACTAAGATAACACATGTAAAACAGACTCATAGACAACAAATGCTTGATAAACATTTTCTTTTGTGGAAGCTACAGTGCATGGGTAAAGAAAAAGGACCCTAGAATCAGACTGTAACCTGGCCCTACTATTTAACAGTTGTATGATTTGGGGCAAACTTCTTTCTTTAATTAAAAAATTAATTCCATATTTTTATTGTTTTGAAAATCAGAGAGATACAGAAACTTCCATCCACTGGTTTATTCCCCAAATGCCAGCAACAGTGCTGGGCCAGGACAAAGCCAGAGGCCTAGAACTCAATCCAGCTCTCCCATGTCAGGGGGTGGGGAACAGGTTCCAATAACGAGCCATCATCTGCTGCTTCCCAGGTTCCCCTTAGCAGGAAGATACAACTAGAAGCAGAGCTGCGGCTCAAGCCCAGGCACTCCGACATGGAATATAGGTATCCTATGTGACATCTTAATCCATTGTGCCAAATGCCCATCTCCCAGGCAGATTTCTTGATCTCTCAATTGATTTTTTTTTTAAGATTTATTTTTATTGGAAAGGCAGATATACAGAGAGGAGGAAAGACAAAGAGGAAGATCTTCTGTACGATGGTTCACTCCCCAAGCAGCTGCAACAGCTGGAGCTGATCCAGTCCGAAGCCAGGAGCCTGGAGCTCTTTCAGATACAGGGTCCCAAGGTGCAGGGTGCAGGGTCCCAAGACTTTGGGCTGTCCTCTACTGCTTTCCCAGGCCACTGTGAGCTGGATGGGAAGCAGGGCTGCTGGGATAAGAACCAGTGACCACGGCGCATGCAAGGCAAGGACCTTAACCACTACACTATTGTGCCGGGCTCTCCATTGATTTTTAAACAGTCTTTCCCTCATGGCATTTATATGAATTTAGTAACACAGAGAACATGTTCACAAAAGTACACGGCACATGGCATCACATAAATGTTCACTATTATATTGTTTTGACTCTACTGAATGACCATCAGCACTTCAATCTCATGCTTAGCAGCTTCCGAGGTAAGCAGACTGAGTGCAGAAGTAGACAATATGCACACAACATTTAGCAGCTGAATGTGGGAGAGGACAACACAAGGACACAGATAAGTAAATGTGGGATTGCATGGCACAGCCTATAAACGCAAAGGAGCATCATGTGGAGCTGGGTCAGCTCAGGAGCTAAGTGGAAACGACAGGTCAGAAAACAGACTTGAAACAAGCACACACTTGAGAGTTAAAGATACCGGTAAGCATTTTAACTCAAATTAAGGATTTGTTTTTAGGAGACAGGCCTGAGATAAAGCTCATTCTAAACCAGGACTAATATGTGGGTTTACATTACTTACTTTCATCCAGAAAAGAAATAAATAAACAAATAAAAATAAATCTTTGTTAACCCAATATGAGGCACAGAGGACAAAGCAAAGAAGAACCAACAGCAGTGGTCACGTTAGTTGATTCCTGAAACAACACATGGGGAATAAAGGGAGATGAAGCCACAATAATCTGCTTGAGAACAATTTTAGAAAATAGCCAATTTTAAATTATAGATAAGAAAACATTCTCTGGAGAGGACAGCAATGTTGTACAGCACGTTAAGCTGTCACTGCAATGACATGTGGGTGTTACTGGTTCCAAGTTCTGGCTGCTCCACTTCCAAGCCAGCTCCCTGCTAATAGCCTGGGAAAGCATCAAAGGACACCCCAAGTACTTAGGCTCCCAAACCCATGTGGGGGACCTGGATAAAGCTCCTGGTCTCTGACTTAGCCCCAGCCATTGTGGCCATTTGAGGAGTAGACCAGTGGATAGAACCTCTCTCTCTTTCCTTCTCTGTAACTCTTTCAAAGAAACAAATCTTCAAAAAAAAAATTTATCAGGGAAAGAGGTCATGTCACGTAATGCCAAGTCACAGAATTTAAAGGCAAAGGGCCCGGCGTGGTGGCGCAAGTGGTTAAGGTCCTTGCCTTGCACGCCCGGGATCCCATATGGGCGCCGGTTCTAATCCCGGCAGCCCTGCTTCCCTTCCAGCTTCCTGCCTGTGGACCGGGAAAGCAGTCGAGGACGGCCCAAAACTTTGGGACCCTGCACCTGTGTGGGAGACCCGGAAGAGGCTCCTGGCTCCGGATCGGCATAGCATTGGCCATTGTGCTCACTTGGGGAGTGAATCATCGGACGGAAGATCTTCCTCTCTGCCTCTCCTCTCTGTATATCTGCCTTTCCAATAAAAAATTTAAAAATCTAAAAAAAAAAAAAAAAAAAAAGAAAAAAGAAAATAAGCTTCTAGAATTTCCCCATCACATTTTACCCTTGGATCCCTCCAAGTTTACCGACTCATCACTTCTCAGTGACATCTAGTGGTATAACTTGGACTATAGCCCGCAGTCAGGTGTGTTCACAAGGTTACTTACTGTAGGAAAGAATGAAAATCCTACAGCTGCCCAAGAACAACAGTGCAGGATACACTATGAAATACAACTGTTTAAGCAAATGGTATCCTGCTCAAGGCTTTCCTGAGGATAGTGGTGTTTTCTTTTTTTTTTTTTTAAAGATTTATTTTTATTATTTTTTTATTGGAAAGGCGGATATACAGAGAGGAGAGAGAGAGAGGAAGATCTTCCATCCGATGATTCACTCCCCAAGTGAGCCGCAACGGGCCGATACTGTGCCGATCCGAAGCCAGGAGCCTCTTCCGGGTCTCCCACGCGGGTGCAGGGTCCCAAAGCCTTGGGCCGTCCTCAACTGCTTTCCCAGGCCACAGGCAGGGAGCTGGAAGGGAAGCGGGGCTGCCGGGATTAGAACCGGCGCCCATATGGGATCCCGGGCGTGCAAGGCGAGGACTTAACCACTTGCGCCACCGCGCCGGGCCCCGATAGTGGTGTTTTCAAAGTCTTGTGACTGAACAATGTCAGTAGCAGTAAAATGATACCCAAAGAAAACCCTGCTGGGTGTCTTCTGGATAGCAATGGGAAAAAAGCCAGAAATTACTTCACTTGATGCAAAATTTATTTATTTATTTGAAAGTCAGAGTTAGAGAGAAGGAGAAACATAAAGAGAGATCTACTTTCTGATTCACTTCCTAAATAGCTATAATAGCCAGGCATGTGCCAGACCGAAGCCAGAAACCTGGGTTGTCTACCAAGTTTCTCATGCAGGTGCAGGGGCCCAAGTGCTCTGGCCATCTTCCACTGGCTTCCCAGGCATGTTGGCAGAAAGCTGAATCAGAAACAGAGCACCATGGTTGCAAGCTACAGCCCAGAGAGTATGCCAGATTGCAGGTAGGGATTTAACCTGATATATCACAACAATGACCACTGTCCAGCTGTTTTTAAACAGCTGTAGAGAGTGGAAGCCCAAAGCCACCAAAAGCAATGTTTTCCTGGCGTTTTCTAGATGACTTATGTAGCTCAGTGGTCCTCAGTTCTGACAGTACAGAAAAATAACTTGGATGGTTTAAAGCAAATGGCAGTGCTGAGGTCTCACCCTAGACTAAGGTAGCTGGTCTCAAATTGGAACAAGGTATCAACATTTTCATTTTTTAATCTTTGACAAGTTTTTAAAAAATGTCTAATGAGCCAGTGTTATAATGTAGTGCATTAAGCCACCATCTGGAATGCCAGAAAACCACATCAGAGCCTCTCTGCTTCCAATCCAACACTTTGCCCATGCACCTCATGCTGACTCAACAACTTGGGTTTCTGCACTTATGCAGGAGGCCAGGTCCAGCCCTGGTCATCTGATCATTTAGGGAATTAACCAGTAGACAGATTTCTTCTGTCCCTCCTGGTCATTCTGCCTTTGAAGCAAATCGAACAAATCTGTTGAAAGCATATTTATTATTTTAACCAATGTCAAAGACAGCAAGAGAGAGAGAGAGAAGCTTCCAAGCTTCCTTGCACTAGTTCACTCTCCAGATGCCTGCAACAGACAGGGTTGGGCCAGGCCTGGGCCAGGCCAAAGCCACAAAGCAGGAACTCCATTTACATAGCCCACATGGGTGAAGGGGCCCAAGCACCGGAGCTATCATCTGCTGTCTCACTGGCTCCCAGGATACATAAGTAGGAAGTTGGATGGGAAGGGGAGAAATAAAGACTTTGAACTGGTACTCCAATGGAAGTTTAGGACTGGGGCTTAACTCACGGGGCCACAGCACCTACCAAGTATCAGCATTTTAACAGTTCCATTTATCGGGCCTGGCACAATAGCATAATGGTTAAGGTCCTCGTCTTGAATGTGCCAGAATCCCATAGAGGCACCAGTTCTGGCCCCAGCAGCTCCACTTCCCATCCAGCTTTCTGCTTGTGGCCTGGGAAAGCAGTTGAGGACAGCCCAAAGCAATCAGACCCTGCACCTGCGTGGGAGACCTGGAAAGAAGTTCCTGGATCCTGGCTTCAGATCAGTGCAGCACCGGCCGTTGTGGCCTCACTTGGGGAGTGAATCATCGGACGGAAGATTTTCCTCTCTGTCTCTCCTCCTCTCTCTACATCTGTCTTTCCAATAAAATAAATAAATCTTAAAAAAAAGAGTCCCATTTATCTACAAACACATACAGCTATGATTATAACATAAATAGGATCATATCCCATGAATACCCACCAGGGTGTGGCTTCACTTAGTGTAAGGCCTCTATGTTGCTGCATTCTCCATAGCTTGTGATTTTTCAATGCTGATTTTTCAATGCAGTACTGGCATTATGAGTGGAACAGTTTATTCTATAGTGGTGCTTTTCTTTTCCAGTTAATGGAGATTATGAATGAAACCACTATAGACACTCAAGCACAAGTTTTTGCTAGAACCTAAATTATTATTAACCTAAAGTAATATACAAACATAATCACTCAGTAAGTGTAGATTCAAGAAACCAAACTATTTTTCAAAACACAGGTCCATTCTGAATTCCTATTTAAATGTTTAAGGGTCTGAGTCAGAGGCTAGCATTGTGGTGTATGAAGTAAAGCCACACACTGCCTGCAAGACTAGCACCCCCTATGTGTGCCAGCTGGAGCCTTGGCTGTCTCACTTCCAATCCAGCTCCCCGCTAATGTGCCTGGGATAGCAGCAGAAATGCCCAAGTCCTTGGGCCCCTGTACCCATGTGGAAGACCTAGGAGTAGCTCCTGGCTCCTGACTGCAGACCAGCCCAGCTTCAGCCTTTGTAGCCATTTACAAAGTGAACCAGAAGACAGAAGACTCTCTCTCTGTGTTTTTTGCCAATGATCCCCCTCTCCCCAATTCTACCTTTAAAGCAAAAAACAAATCTTATTTCTTGGAGATACAGACCAGTGCAGTGGTATATCAGGCTAATCCTCCACCTGAGGCACTAGCATTTCATCTGGATACCAGTATAGGTCCCAGCTGCTGCACTTCCTATTCAGCTCCCTGCTTGTAGCCTAGGTAATCAGTTGAGGATAACCCAAAGCCTTAGAATCTTGTATGCACATGGGAGACTCAGAAGAAGCTCCAGGCTCCTGGCTTCGGATTGGCTCAGCTCTGGCCGTTGCAGCCACTTGGGGAGTGAACCATCAGAGGGAGGATCTTTCTCTCTCTTTTTATCTCTGTAAATATGACTTTCCAATAAAAATAATAAATAAATCTTTTTTAAAAAAGAGAGAGCGAGATGGGCCCGGTGTGGTAAGCCTAGCAGCTAAAAGTCCTTGCCTTGAATGCACCAGGATCCCATATGGGCACCAGGTCTAATCCCAGAGGCCCAGTTTCCCATCCAGGTCCCTGATTGTGGCCTGGGAAAGTAGTCAAGGATGGCCGAAAGCCTTGGGATCCTGCATCCACATGGAGACCTAGAAGAGGTTCCTGGCTTTGGACAGGCTCAGCTCTGGTCGTTGTGGTCACTTGGGGAGTGAATTATCCTCACTGTATACATGGATTTCCAATAAAAATAAACAAATCTAACAACAACAACAAAAAGAACAAAAAAAAAGAGAGAGAGAGAAATAGTTTTTTTTTAAAAAAAGGGCATGTTATCAACATTTCAGCAATCCATGCCTCCTTCTAGTCAATAAGGGAGCTGAATGGGAGGTGGCGCAGCTGAGACACAAAGTGATGGCCGTACAGAATGGTGGTGCTTGCAGGTAGAGGACCAGCCTGTTGAGCCACCATGCTGGGCCCCCTGCCATCGACTCTCAATGGTGACCTATGATGGATAAAAGTTCTTAATTTCATTGTATCATCACTAGTATACCAGGTAAGGACAAAAAGGGAAACAGTGTTGAGAACCATGATTCTAACTACTGGAAGGGCAGAAGCTAGCTAAACTGTTCTACAGAGCAAGGTTTGTTCACAAGTCACAAACACACACTTCAAATGCCAAAGCCTGAAAGATCAAGGTAGGAATCCCCGAGTAGCAGGTGATCAGCAATTGGAGCAGGATGGGGAGAATGGGAAAGGCTCACGCACACAGGACATGTCTAAGGCACTGCGGATCGCAATGACAGCTGTCCTGACACAGCGAGATGCCAATACACGGCCGGGACCACCCGAGGAGCTTTTGTGGTGGCGGGGGAGGGGACACGCTGCAACCTACACAGAGAATCAGCCTCAGGTGCTTATATCTCCCTCCCAGGCTTTACATTTTTAAATCTAATTTCAAACCCAAATTGCATTGTTACCAGTTATTATCATTATTATCTATACTTCAGTTCTCAGTTTTTGGCCATTCCTGTGTATGACAGATTTTTATCTCTTACTACAAAAGAATGTAGCTCTGAGATTTGAACTGTTGGAAATATCTACCTCTTGAAAGAGACTTGGCAAAAGACCCAAACGATAAATCCTGCAGCTCAAATTCAAATCCCTCATCACCTGAACAAAGCTGCTGTGGCATCATGCCAAAAAGAAGGGGAGTAGCTAGTTATTAAGTTTTTAAAAAGAGGTAAGGAAGCCTAATTCTTTAAAAAAAATTTTATTTTATTTTTCTTAGAAAGTCAGATAAACGGAAAGGTGGAGAGACAGAGAGGAAGATCTTCCATCTATTGATTCACTCCCCAAGTGGCCACAACAGCCAGAGCTGCACCGACTCAAAGCCAGGAGCCCAGAGCCTCTTTCAAAGTTTCTCAAGTGTGTGCAGGATCCCAAGGTTCTGGGGCCATCCTCGACTGCTTTCCCAGGCCACAAGCAGGGAGCTGGTTGGGAAGTAGAACTGCCAGGACATAAACTGGTACACATATAGAAGCCCTATGGTTACAAGGTAAGGACTTAGCCACTAAGTTACCGTGCCAGCCCAGGGAAGTCTACTTCTAAGAATTATTTTATCAGGGGCCCAGTGTGATAGCCTAATGGCTAAAGTTCTCACCACACATGCACCAGGATCCCATGTGGGTGTCAATTCATGCCCCAGCTGTTTCACTTCCCATCCAGCTCCCTGCTTGTGGCCTGGGAAAGCAATCAAGGACGGGCCCAGAGCCTTGGGAACCTGCACCTGTGTGGGAGACCTGGTGGAAGAAGCTCCTAGCTGCTTTCACACTGACTCAGCTCTGGCCTTTGCAGCCATTTGGGGAGTGAACCAGCAGATTGAAGATCTTTCTGTCTCTCCTTCTCTGTAGATTTCACTGCTCTCCCCTCTTTCCCCAGGTACAGGAAGAAAAAAGGAGATTGTAAACATGCGTCTAAACAACTTCGCCCTGTTCCTCAACCCTCCCCACCCTAATTGGTAGTCCAAATGGGCATGCATCCTTCTTAACTGTATAAATATCATCAAAACTCAAATAAACTTATTATTTAAAAAAAGAGCAGGCACGGTGTACATGTAGGTCAAGCAGGTCACGTAGCCCCTTGTGATAGCCATATGCTATATTGGAGCAACAGCTGGACCACCAGTTACTCACCCACTACCCAACTTCCTGTTTACCCATCATGAGACGCAGCAGATGACAGATCAACTGTCTTGACCCCTGCCACCCACGTGGAAGCCCCAGACAGAGTCCAGAGCTACTGGCTTCAGCCTGGCCCAGCCCTAGTTACTGTAGCCATTTGGGGAGTGAACCAGTGGATGGATAATAACTCACTCACCCTCTGTTTTTCTGCCTTTCAAATAGATGCATATAAGTATATAAAAAAAGATGTGGTGGCTGGCACCATGGCATAGCCTGTTAAGCCTCTGCCTGCAGCATCGGCATCCCATATGAGGCTCAAGTTTAAGTCCAGGCTGCTTTACTTCCAATTCAAGCAGCAAAGGATGGCCAAGGATTGGGTCTCTGTACCCACATGGGAGAGCTGGAAGAAGCTCCTGGCTTCAAATGGGCCCAGCTCCAGCTATTGCAGCCACTTTGGAAATGAACCAACGATGGAAGATCTTTCTCTCTGTCTCTCCTTGTTTTTGTAAATATGCCTTTCCAATAAAAATAAATAAATAAATACACACACACACACACACGGGAAGAACAGGTCAAGGAGTGGGGTTCGAGTTTGCTGTGGCTCACAGAGGGGAGGGGAAGGACTAATACAATCAGCTTTCTCACTTGCCCTCCCTTAGGTGAACTCCAGAAGCTGTGGCAGATTCCTAGGATCTTTGCCTTCCTAGCGTTGTTTCCCACAGCTTGGTCCACTTTCTGGAAGAGGACCTACTGCCCCAATTCCCACCTTCACTTCAAAACAGTAATCTGTAATTCAAATTTCAGCACCACAGAGCACTAATTGCCTCTGGGAAAGAGAATAGGGTAGAAGGGCAGAAGATAAACCTTTGCATTTTCTTTCCTTTTTTTTTTCTTCTTTAATTATTTATTTAGTTTTGTTGGAAAGGCAGATTTATAGAGCAGAGACTGAGATAAGATCTTCCATCTGTTGGTTCACTACACAAATGACCACAGCAGCTGGAGCTAAGCCAATCTGAAGCCAGAAGCCAGGTGCTTCTTCCAGATCTCCCAAGTGGATACAGGGGACCAAGGCTGCTTTCCCAGGCCACAAGCAAGGAGCTGAATCAGACAGGACACAAACTGATATCCATATGAGATTAGGCTGCTGAGCCTCTGCACAAGTACCAAAACTTTGACTTCTCTATCATGAATTATCTACATAAGAAAAGTAATTTAAAAATAAGATAAATCTCAAAAACAGTCATTTTTCTGTGAATTCCTATACCTTATTGTCCATAATTGTCCACTGGCCCTCAGAGTTCTGCTTCAAAACACAATGGTTTCGAGAAATCATCAGAGGGCAGGTTTTTGACACCAGTTGGTACGTGACACCCAATCCTCGTCCTATAGTCACCTGGAAAGACAACAACGAAAAGATACAATCACATTAAGCTGCAAAGCTAAGTCCTCCACAAGCTATCAATCAGTAGAGTACATGGGTCCTGAATTAGGAAACTGGATTCCTAAGGAACCTAAGGGGTTCATCAGCCACAGAACCACCTCACACAGAAAGGAGAGAAGTTATAAGAAGAAACTGAAACCACAGGATCCCAGGACCGGCATGACCTGGTAAGGGCATCTGGTTCAATCACAGATTAAATAGAGGGATTATTTCCATACAACCCAATCAACTAACCTAAAATACAGCCAAGAACCACAGCATTCAGATGATTCCCCTGATTTCTCAATGGTTCTTTCTCCCCTACAAATTCCATCCATTAGCCCTGGCTCTGTCCTGGGGACTATCAGAAAATCCCCAACTCCCTTGTGCATCACAGTTATGAAATTATGTAAGTCTTCTCTCTTGATGCTTCAGGTTCCAAGTTACTTTAACCAATCTCCCAGTGCATATGTGAGTCTTTCTGTCATTTTAATTGATCTGTGAAAGGACTCATATATACATATATATATATTCCTGGATTCCACATTAAGAAGCTTAATTTGTATTACTTAGCATCACTTACCCAGTTCTTGATCTTATCACTATTATCACTATAGCATATAAATGGCATTAGCTTTCAAAGCACATCCAGTGCACTGGCAGGGGAGCCTCCAACTCAGAATGATTAGATGTCTCCCTTCCCCAAGAACTGTTACACTAAGTCATGTCTCGCCCAGTCTGTACTTGAGTGGTTGGAAAAATTTGGATTCAAGTGCAGGACCTTATATTGATTCCTATTAAACTTCATCTTGTTAGTTCAGCCTATCACACCAGCTTGTCAAGACTTTCCTGATTTTTAATCTGCCATCAGATCAGACATACTCAACATTCCTTGCAGCTTTCGGCTATTCACAAAATTGATATGCTTTCTGTACCTTCATTCAAGACAGACAAATACATTGACATGGGATGCAGCCAGACAAAGCTCTCAGGAAAGCTTCTACTGCACAGTATGGGTATAGCTTCAAGCAGCCATAATTCAATCCCAGCTTTTGTACTAAGTCCACGATCTTTGTCTTACTCACAGGGACAAGGCTGAAAAGAATCCTGGTTCCCAAATGTCATACTTTCTTGATGGACCTGTCTGGTTTACTGAGCGCTTCTGCCATTGGAGCTTAGAATCCCATGCTTATCATTCTCAGGACACAAACCACCTCTTCGACGATCTAACCTAAGTGGGGAATGTTAACCCAAGATCTGGTTGGCACAACAGCCTAGTGGCTAAATGCTTGCCTTGCATAGGCCAGGATCCCATATAGGAACTGGTTTGTGTCTCAGCTGCTCCTCTTCCCATCTAGCTCCCTGCCCGTGACATGGGAAAATAGTGGAGGATGGCCCACAGCCTTGGGACCCTGCACCCATGTGGGAGACCCAAAAGAAACTCCTGGCTTCAGATCAGCTTAGCAGCCCCTAGAGGGGCTGCGGCCACTTGGGGAGTGAACAGCAGTTCACAATGGACAAAAGTTCTCAATGTCTCTCTTCTCTATAAATCTGCCTTTTCAATAAAAATAAATTTATTGTAAACACACACACACACACACACACACAAAACCCAAGACTTGTGGTTTTCTAAAAACTTCTCTCTTCACCTATTTTGAAAATCTTCAGATTCATCCTGTCTTCCACTGTCTTCCACTGTCCCTCAAACACTACTATAACTCTTGGCCTTCATGTATTCACTCTCCACAATCATCTAGGCATCTCAGTGTATAGACGCTGTTGTCTATACATGGGCTCAATCCCAAACGTAGAAGCCATTTTTTTCTCTTTATTTTTGATAATCTTTACATAGTTGATAGGAAACAAAAGGTGAAGAGCTACAGGAAAATGGGTAATACTGTTGTTTCCACATCACTGCTTCCCCCCCCCCCCATATCTGGAGTAAAGGGGGAGATAAAGGGAGAAGCCTCACCCAGCCCGCCCCCCCCCCCCCAATTCCAGGTCCCTGGTGCAGGGCATGCTCCAAGGGTCATGCTCAAGTGGTTTGGATAATTCAACAGCTAAGATTTGCTGCCAACCTCACCATTCCAAGCATGATGAAATCACTGCAGAATCCATTGGGTGACATACTCCACCTTAGAGTCTCCATTTGCCCAGATTTTCACTGCCGACACATGGCTGGAGTAGTAGATTGATTTGCTCTGTCCTTCATCCTCTGTTGTGATACCAGGTGTCCTCTGCAGGTTCTGATGGACTGCTATCTCCTCTGTGTGCACCTGGGTATGCTGTCCACTGCTCCATCTGAGCCTCTGAGGAAACAGCTTTGACACTTGCACTCCATGGCAGACCCTAGAACCTGCACTTCTCTTCATGATTAGAGTTCTGAGTCCAGCAGTTTGATTGGGGAGATCCCCAAAGAAACTTTGTCTGAGGTGATCCCAGACCAGATTCTTGTGTGTACTTGCGAGTACAGGGCCTGGCACAGTCTGCCATCCCAGTCAGCTGGTGGCTGCAATTGCTGGGTCAGTTCTGTTTCCAGACCTGTCTTCCACACGAACCAATGGGTGTGGCAGTACAGCCTGATTCTGCCGAGCACACACGTGGGAAGCTATCTTTGATGGACCAGTCCCTTATCCCTGGGTGTTAAAGGTGGTGATTAATTTAAAAAGTGTCCTTAATCTATTCATTTCCATCTCTATGACCCCTACTGAGTCTTCACACACCAGCTTAAGTGGTAATAGAAAAACCATTCCAATCATTTCTTTTTTTCTGATAAACTTTCCAACCTACCAAATTTGCTTCCAGGGCATTTAAGGTAACAAATGGCCTGACCCCCTCATTCCTTTCATATTATCTCATACATGGAACCAACACTAGCTGTTTTAGTCACTTGAGCCTTCTCTTTATTTTTTCACTGAACTGGGACCCTTCTTACTTGCCTGCTCTGCCCAGCACACACAGTTCTCAGATCTTCGCATGAGCACCTTCTTATCTTTCAAGAGTGAGCTTCTCAGAAGTTTTCATTGATTACCCTGTTTTTTTTTTTTCTTTTAAGATTTATTTATTTTTATTGTAAAGGAAGTTATACACAGAGGAGGAGAGAGAGGAAGATCTTCTGTCTGCTGAACCGCAATGGCCAGAGCTAAGCTGATCAGGAGCCAGGAGCTTCTTCTGGGTCTCCCATGCAGGTGCAGGGTCCCAAACTTTTGGTCCGTCCTTGACTGCTTTCCCAGGCCACAGGCAGGGAGCTGGATGGGAAATGGGGCAGCAGGGATTAGAACCAGTGCCCATAAGGGACCCCGGCACATTCAAGGCGAGGACTTTAACCACCAAGGCTTTGGGCCATCCTCGACTGCTTTCCCAGGCCACAAGCAGGCAGTGGATAGGAAGTGAGGCAGGACACCACCAGTGCCCATATGGGATCTCGGCCCATGCAAGGTGAGGGTTTTAGTCGCTAGGCTACTGCGCCAGGCCCTGATTATGCTATTGCAACACTGCTATTTGCTTCTCCCATCTCATTTCTTCATATTACTGGCATGCAAGACTCAAAGTTACCTTACCTTACTTTTATTCACCTTCCCCTTTACTAAAACAGAAATAAATGCTTTGTTTTATTTATCATGTATCTCTGCACCTAAAATGGTGCTCCACAAATATCTGTGAATAAACAGAAGACATCTTATCTATGGATTCTCCTGAACTCTAGGATTAGAGTTTTTGTTTTAAGATTTATTTTTATGGGCCTGGCACATTAGCCTAATGGCTAAAGTCCTCACCTTGCACATGATGGGATCCCATATGGGTGCCAGTTCTAATTCTAGCTTCTCAGAAGTCTTCGCATCCAGTTCCTTGCTTGTGGCCTGGGAAAGCAACCGAGGATGGCCCAAAGCCTTGGGGTCCTGCACACACCTGGGAGACCTGGAGGAAGCTCCTGGCTCCTGGCTTCGGTTTGGCTCAGCTCCAGCCATTGCGGCCACATTGCAGCAGACGGAAGATCTTCCTCTATCTCCTCCTCTCTGCATATCTGATATTCTAATAAACAAATAAATCTGTAAAGATTTATTTTTATTTGAGAGGCAGATTTTATAGATAAAAAAGGAGACATAAGTAGAGAGGTCTTCTAGTCACTGGTTCACATGGACACGGTCACAATGGCTGAAGCTAGGCCAATCCAAAGTCAGGAGCCAGGAGCTTCTTTCCAGGTCTCCCAAGTGGGTGCAGGGGCCCAAGGAGTTGGGCCATCCTCCACTGCTTTTCCAGGTCATCATAAGCAAGGTGTTGGATGAAAGCAGAGCTAGCAGCATACACCAATGTACACAAGCTGGGACAGGTGTTAGGCTGGGGTAGACTACAGCTGATCTCAAGTAGCATGCAGCAACCATTAGCAAACATGAGATCCAGGTTGGGGACAGACCGGAATGGTCTCCTTGGCTAGGCCACAGCATCTGTCAGTACAAAAAAGTGCTGCACCTGGGCACCTGGGCACAGGCGTAGTTGGGGTCCTTGAGGGTCTCCTCAACCAGACTGCAGCACCCATGAAACTGGTTCTGTGGGTGGGCCAGGACTGAGCTGGGGTGCAGTGCCACCTGGTGCATACGAGATCAGGATCGGGGGACCAACTCAGTAGGGGCTCTTAGCAGTCAGCCCAATGTGTCCATTCCATCCGATCCCCAACCTGAGGGACATCTGATCTGGTCCCAGGGCACATGTTGTGGGCCACCCCCACTGCTGATTCTGTCAGGAAAGACAACGCACTATGACATATGCAAGACAGGACACACAGAAGAACTTGAGTGCCTTACCAAAAAATGGGAAGAAGGGCAGGTTGAATAAAGCTACAGGTCAAATTCTCCACCAAGCATCTAAGGCTATGCACACAGCAAAACAGTCAGAAAGCATGGCAAGTGGCAACAAAGCTAACATCATCTCACAGCAACCAAGACTACTCAAGTAACTTCCTCAGGACATTCTTCCCTCCATCAGGGTCCATGGGACAAAAGCAGGAGACCATATCTGTCTTCTGGTGCTGATGTGATCTGGCAGCAAAGAGAGGCAAACATCTCCCCTCCTCTCCACCCACCACAGCCACAGGAGGGAGGATGGGGTCTTTTCCCTCATTCAGCTTCCCCCTCATCCCTTTCATACCATCCAGAGACATGCAGGTGTCTGCAATCCTCTCAAATATGTAACGGACATTTAAACATAAATTTAAATTAAAAAAAAAAAAGGCCCAGTATGATGGCTGATGACTCAATAGTTAAATTTTTACGTTGTAGGGCCTGGCGCGGTGGCACAAGTGGTTAAGGTCCTCGCCTTGCATGCCCGGGATCCCATATGGGCACCGGTTCTATCCCGGCAGCCCCGCTTCCCTTCCAGCTCCCTGCTTGTGATCCAGGAAAGCAGTTGAGGACGACCCAAAGCTTTGGGACCCTGCACCCGCGTGGGAGACCCAGAAGAGGCTCCTGGCTTCGGATCGGCATAGCATTGGCCGTTGTGCTCACTTGGGGAGTGAATCATCGGACAAAAGATCTTCCTCTCTGTCTCTCCTCTCTGTATATCCGCCTTTCCAATAGAAAAAAATAACAAAAATAAAATCTTAAAAAAAAAATTTTTTTACATTGTAAGTGCCGGAATCCCATCTGGGCACCAGTTCATGTCCTGGCTGCTCCATTTCCCATCCAGCTCCCTGCCTGTAACCTAGGAAAGCAATAGAGGATGGCCCAAAGCCTTGGGACCCTGAATCCATATGAAAGACCCAGAAGAAGCTCCCAACTCCTGGCTTCAGGTTGGCTCAGCTCCAGCCACTGTGGTCATTTGGGGAGTGAACCAGTGGATGAAAGGTCTTTTTGTGTCTCCTCTCTGTATATCTGATCTTCCTTTCCAATAAAAACAAAAGAATTAAAAATAAAAATTTTAAATTAAAAAAAAAAAAAGAAAGAAAAAATACCCCAGCAACAATGAAGTAGCCAGGAGACAAACTGACAGCAAGGCAGGTTAAGAATTATCCTGCATTGGTGGGTCTCAGGACAGGGCGTCTCATGCCTGGATCCTGGACAGCCGCCATGGGCACATGGTGAGCTGTTCCCCGGGCCTGCTGGGTTCCGGGGCTGCTTCCTTCGGGGTGAGTAGACCCAGGGGGGAGGCCTCCAGGACTGGGCAGGTCCAGGACCCACCTGCCGCCTTCATGGGGCGGTGAATGGGATTTGGGAGGGGCGCGACCTTGGGCCTGGGTTATTTAAACCTCCAGCAGCCTCCTGGCTGCTGGTGGGTCTCAGGACGGGGCGTCTCATGCCTGGATCCCAGACAGCCACCATGTGCACATGGTGAGCTGTTCCCCGGGAGGCCAGTGCGCCATTTGGTGCCAGGCTCTGCCTGCTGGCCGCCTGGCCATGGAGCTCTGGGGATTTGGTTCTTTGAGTTGCTGCTTAATTAGCTCCAGGTTGAACCCATTGTGCTTCTTGGACCTGAAACAGGCAGTAACTCTTCCTTTGTAAAACTTGTAATCACTAATAATGCTGAGCACCAAATACCAGTCCATGCAGAAGCTATGGCTTGGGGCTTGTCCTGCAAAAGTAGCTCCAACAGCTGGCTAATGTGTCACCCAATAATGAAACAGAGTAGATCAGGCACGACTGAGCAAACCTTAGCCCACAAGTAAAACTAGAAACCAGGAGGGAGCAGAGGTCATGCCGAGCTAGGCTCTTGTACCTACTGGTCTGTGGGAGCCTGGGACGCTAAGCCACAGAGTCTAAGGCAGAGTTCAGGACAGGGGAGGGGCTGTGCCAAGCTGAGTCAGAGCATCCATTGGCAGGCAAGTGATCTATGGCTGGGAACTGACCCGGTTGGGGAGCAAAGGGGACAACCCTAGCTGAGCTGAGGTTCCCACCAAGAGGCGCTTGGCCTGGAACGGGGGCTGCGTTCTGATCTGGAAACAGTTGTAGTCTCCCTTGGCACAAGTGTGGACTGGGATTGGATGCACCGAACCGGGCCGGGCCCCAACACCCCCTGGTGTCCTGGAGGACCAGGGCAGATGTGGGATGGACTAGGCAAGGTCTCAAACCCCTACTGAGCCATGTGTGAGCCATACGTGGGTATGGACAAACCATGGCTGGGCTGGAACATCCAACAGCAAGAACCAGATTGGGTGGAAGGCCAGTCAGGAAAAGCCACAGTTCCTGCTATGACAGGAGGTGGACTGAGTAGGGTTGGCTCATGGACCCACTGGTAAGCGTGAAACCTGGCACTGGGAGAGGTTCTGATGGAGGAGCCTGGGCAACTCCTCTGGCAGGACACAGACCCAGCAGGTCAGCGCAAGAAACATGATAGGAAACAGCCCAGAAAAGGCTATGGAAAGCTACCCACTGGCATACAATTGGCAGACGTGGGGGCAAGACCAGGCTGAATCTGTCCACATCATCCAGTGGCAAATCCAGGCACCAGTGTGGGTCGACCCAGGTTCGGTCGCAACAAAGACTAGTGCACAATATGGAATGCCGAGGTGAGGTTGCCTGTACTGGAAGGGACCGCAGAGCCCAACCAGCCTGAGAACAAGAAAGGAAGGGGGCAGAGCTGGCAGGGGAATAAGGGAGGGTTCCTTTGCAGGACAGCTACTTCCACAGGAGAACATGGGCTGGAATGGGGGCAGACCAGACTAGGCAGAGCTACCACACCTGTGCGCCTCATGTGGACTAGACCAGGGAAAAGCTGGGCTGGGCAGATTATTCCTACTGGTGCAAACAAAATTACAGTGGGCGAGGGTTGTTTGGGCTTAGACGCAGCATTAGCTGGAATCTGGGAGTGGGAGAGGCCTGGGAGGGAAATAGTGGGCTCATCCCTCTTGGGTCACCACTTCCACGGGAGGACATAAAACTAAGATAGCAGCTGGGGTGGAATGGGGTGTGGGACAGACTGGATTACTGCTACACTTACTGGCAAACCAGGGTAGGGGGTGGGCCTGGTGGGGGTTATTGTGGGTCGCTCCAACTAGGCTGCAGCTCCCACTGGTTTATGTGAGGGCCAAGTATGTGCAGGACAGAACCAGGCTGGACTGCAACACCCATTGGTTCCAGTGGAAGTCGGGAGTGAAAACAGAACCAACCCAGCAATTGCAACCACCAGCTGATTGGAGCGATGGACAGTGCCAGGCCCTGTACTTGTTAGCACATACAAGAAGTTTCTTTGGAGATCTTCCTAATCTAAATGCTGGACTCAGAACCCTAACCAAGAAAAGAGAGAAGACAGAACAGGTCAACCAACCGTCTCAGCTATGATGGACTATGTCAATCAGTGGATTTTTCAAAGACCTCATAGTGCTTGGAGTGGCAAGATTGACAGCAATTCATAACTGTGGCAATATCAAAACCACCTGAGCAAGAACCTCAGAGCATGCCCTACATCCGGGACCTGGGGAGGGTGGGAAAATGGGTGGGCCTTCTCCCTTAATACCCCCCTTTAAACATGAAGGTAACAATATGGAAAACATACTAGTATTATCCACTTTCCTGTAGCCCTTGAACCTTCTTAACCTAATTA
Organism: Ochotona curzoniae; assembly: GCF_017591425.1. Classification (NCBI taxonomy): domain Eukaryota; kingdom Metazoa; phylum Chordata; class Mammalia; order Lagomorpha; family Ochotonidae; genus Ochotona; species Ochotona curzoniae. Next base: position 3,343,590 of record NW_024466004.1, on the reverse strand, counting down.
ACTATGTAAAGAATGTCAAAATAAAATTTTATTTAAAAAAAAAATTATCCTGCATTACCACTGCACAGGCCCAAGAATGAAGACTTTATATGTCAAAAACTGCAAACTAGATTATTACAGAGATATAGCTAGGAACTCTTATAATCTAATTTCCTTCCCTATAAAATATTGAAGGAATGCTCCAAAATTCTGAATCTTAAATTTTTCAGTTAATGGCTTTTGCTAGAATTCCACTAACTGTTGAAGTTCCCCTAAATTAATATATATGGAATGTCAGGTTTGGTGAGATAGCCTAGTAGCTGAAATCCACTCCTTGCACATGCTGGGATCTCATACAGGCACCGTTTCTAATTCTGTTGGCCCCCTTTTCCCATCTAGCTCCCTGCTTGTGGCCTGGGAAAGCAGTTGAGGATGGCCCAAAGCTTTGGGATTCTGCACCCATGTGGGAGACCCAGAGGAGGTTCTTGGTTCCCGGCTTAGGATCGGCATAGCACCAGGTGTTGCGCTCACTTGTGGAGTGATTCATTGGACGGAAGATCTTCCTCTCCCTCTCTCCTCTTCTCTGTATGTCTGACTTTGTAATAAAAATAAATAAATCTTAAAAAAGGAAAAAGACAAATATACCAGAGGCAATTTCAAAAAAATATACCACCTTCTACATTTCTGTACTGTTTTCCCTAGCTATCCATGGTGGCAGTATAGCTATTACATTGGATTCCGAAACACTTCCTCTTTTAGAAAAAAGCCATCTAATTGAAAAGCTGTGATTTGAGAACCATTACCATAAAACTTCATCTCTTGGGCCCTGCGTGGTAGCCTAGCAGCTAAAAGTCCTTGCTTTGAATGACCCAGGATCCGATATGGGCACTGGTTCCTGTCCCCGTGGTCCCTCTTCCCATCCAGCTTTCTGCTTGTGGCCTGGGAAAGCAGTTGAGGACAGCCCAAAGCAATCAGACCCTGCACCTGCGTGGGAGACCCGGAAAGAAGTTCCTGGTTCCTGGCTTCAGATCAGTGCAGCACCGGCCATTGTGTCACTTGGGGAGTGAACCACTGGATGGAAGATCTTCCTCTCTGTCTCTCCTCCTTTCTGTAGATCTGTCTTTCCAATAAATAAATAAATCTTAAACAAACTTCTTCTGTTGGCTTTGATTCAGATCTCTTCATATACATTACAGGTTATACTTCAGCTGTTGCCTTTGATCTTGTAGTCAGCCAGGCCTGAGGCCCAGCAGCCTCTCCTTCATGCAAGTCTTGAGCTAAGTCTTCCCCAAGATGTCATTACCATTCATCCAGATTATACAGGTCTCTCCCCACAGGTGTGGCCCCGCTAATCTACTCAATAGTTCAGAATATGCTTTCATCTCTTCTCTCCATCCCACCTCCCCCAAACTCCAGCACTGCCAAACTGTTCAGAAGAAATAAACTCATCCATAGCAACTTAAATTAAATGAATGAGCTAACACTTGAATACTCTACAGTTGTATGTGAGTGCAATGAATGTACAAGGACTTGAGGAAGTAATTTTATATGTGACAGCTTTTTTTTTTTTAAAGATTTATTTCTTTTTTATTGGTAAGGCGGATATACAGAGAGGAGACAGAGAGGAAGATCTTCCGTCCAACGATTCACTCCCCAGTTGGCCGCAACGGCTGGAGCTGAGCCAATCCAAAGCCAGGAGCCTCTTCCAGGTCTCCCACACTGGTGCAGGGTCCCAAAGCTTTGGGCCATCCTCAACTGCTTTCCCAGGTCACAGGCAGGGAGCTAGAAGGGAAGCGGGGCTGCCAGGATTAGAACTGGTGCCCATATGGGATCCCGGGCGTGCAAGGCGAGGACCTTAACCACTGCACCATCTGCCGGATCCATGACAGCTTTTTGACACAGAGTTGACACACTGCTTGGGATGCCCACATCCCATAATAGAGTGCCTGGGCTCCTGCCCTAGCTCCACTTCTTGATTCCAGCTTCCTGCCAGTGAACAACCTGGAAGGCAGCAAGCGAAGCCTCAGGTACTTGCATCCTACCATGCAACTGGAAGACCTGGACTAAGCTCCACCTTCCAGCTTTGTGCTGGCCCAGCTGTGGCTGTTGCCAACATTTGGGAAACAAATCAGCAAATAGAACATCTATGTCTCAAAAAAAAAAAAAGAAGAAGAAGAAGAAATGAATAACCCTGGGTTTTGTGGTCATTTGGGACCACAAAATTCAAAATTAATATAGCTAAAAAAATTCAGTAAGTAATGTGTACGAAATAAATTGTACTCGTACACAAAATAAGCCATTGCAGAAGTTATTTCTGTGTATAATTAGATGTATAATTAGGTGTTAGCAGCTTCTTACTTTGGGAAGTTTTTCAAAGGTACATGCCTTTGAAAAGGGCCATGCAGGGGGCCAGCAGTGCTCAAATTGGAAGACTTGGACTTTGTTGCAAATGTAGACTTTGATGCAAAAAACACCTGGATACAGAAGCTACTTTAAGGCACAGATGTCTTTCTGACTTTAACCACAATATAGCATACAAAGTATCTCTCGGTTACTCCTTAGTCTGGCAATATTCAAGGCTGGACCTAAACCTCTGCTTGTCTTAAGGAACCACCTCTCTAGGATCCCCCACTCCTGCACTTGGTCACACAGCTCCCATAGATGCTGTTCTCAAGCTGCTTTATTGTGTCAATTCCATTTCTTCACAGGCTGTATTTTTTTTTTAAAGATTTATTTTTATTATTTTTTTTTTATTGGAAAGGCAGATATACAGAGAGGAGAGACAGAGAGGAAGATCTTCCGTTTCATGATTCACTCCCCAAGTGAGCACAACGGCCAATGCTATGCCGATCCGAAGCCAGGAGCCTCTTCCGGGTCTCCCACACGGGTGCAGGGTCCCAAAGCTTTGGGCTGTCCTCGACTGCTTTCCCAGGCCACAGGCAGGGAGCTGGATGGGAAGTGGGGCTGCCGGGATTAGAACCGGCGCCCATATGGGATCCGGGCGTGCAAGGTGAGGACCTTAACCACTTGCGCCACCGTGTATTTTTTTTTAAGATTTACTTTATTTGAAAAGCTGAGTTAGAGAAAGAGCTTCCATCTGCTGGTTCACTTCCCAAATGGCTGAAATGGCTGAAATGGCTGGGGCTGGACCAGCCAGAAGGCAGGGTTTGGATACTAGCCAGGTCTCCCAGGTGGGTGGCAGAGGCCCAAGGACTCCGGCCATCTTCCTGGCTAGGCACATTGGCAGGGACCTGGATGGGAAATGAGGCAAATGGTTCTGGGTTATAACCCACTGCTCCACAACACACACTCAGAGTCATAATTCTATTCATTCCCTCTCATGGTACACCAAGCAACTTCAGGATTCAATAAGTAACAAGACTCAATCAAGTCCTCCTAGCTCATTTCAAAAATCTAAACATACCTAGTAATGAAAGATGTCCTTAGCTTACACCATAATAACCAACCATCCATTATTACTGCGAAGTGAGCCTTCCATACACATTATTCTCAAAACCCAGATGGTCTCCAGTCACAATCAGCTTGTCCTGACCCAAAAAGGACTGTAGCCTGACTCACAATGCATCCTTCCCCCGACCCCAGCCTGGCCTCAGCCCTAGAAGCACCCCTGGAAGCATCACTCCAGTCCTAGACCCTCCGAAGGCAATCCTTTTCTCGGCTTTCCTTTTTGTTTTAGAGTTTGAGCACATTAACAAACACAGGCCACCTCCAGAGAGAATTTTGAATCCCTGCCCGACCTCAGCGGGTACCACAGGGCAGTACCCAGACTTACACGACAGATACATCCACCATCAAACTTACCTCCGCCCACCATCCACAAAAAGATGAAAAGAAGGATGACACTTATGCATTAAGTTTCGGGTATCAAGAGACACAACCCCAAACCCGGAAGCGCTTTTCAAAAGCAACTGGAGACAAGTTGGCGCCCTCCCAGTCTCCTGCCCCTCAGGGTTGGCTGGGACCCCTGTCCCGGGCTGGGCAGACCCCCTGCCCCCTTGCTTCTCCTCAGCTCCACACGTCGCCCTGTCGCCGGGTGCTCCCCACCCCAGGCCTGTGTCGAAGCAGCACTTGCCTGCTCCATTTCTCTCAGGCCAGGAGGGCTCCTACTCACCTCCCCATAACTCTCCGCGTCATCCGACTGCTCCTCCCTTCCTTTCCCCAAACCCCCTCACTCCCACTTCCGACGCGCTAACTGCTGGCGCCACAACCCCCTTCCTCTCCGAGGACCCAGCCGTCCCACCACGCCCTCCTGTCCGCGCAGCCGGCCGGCCCGGGCCGCTGCCCCGGCGCCCCTCACCTCGCGCCCGTCCTCCAGCAGCAGCCAGTCGGCGTTCGTCCCCACTCGCCGCAAGCACCAGCTCTGGCCTCCGGCGCCGACTGCCGTCCCCCACGAGCCGGGCTTCTCCATGAGCCCAGTAGGCCCTGCTTGGCGCTCAGCGCGGAGCGAGACCCCGACCTGCGTTCCAGCTGCCTGAGTGCCGGCTTGCGCGCGCCATACCTACACGACAGGCAGGAGCAATCGCCCGGCGAGCGCGATCGAGCCGAGCGGCGCTCGGGCTGCCGGCCCAGCCGGAGCGCCCTCCGCGCCTGCGCACGGGGGCGGTGCCGAGGGGACCGTGACGTAGGCGGGATGGCTGCTCGCCACGCTCGCCTCCCTGCAGCTTCTGCCGAGCCGCTCCTCGCAGTTCTGCGGTTCCCAGATTGGAGCCTTCCTTCACTCCTGAAAAAAAAAAAATGTTTTTCTTTTTTTTCCTCCCATTCATTATGGCCGCTTCGTAGCGATTAAAGCCATGCTATTTAAAATAATGCCCACTTTTAACCTGGTGATAGTTTTTAGGCCTGCTTCACCTGTACCTAAATAATCTGCCTTGCAAGATTTTCTTTTCCTATCGCATTTCAGTGACATGTGTTTAGAAGGCAGAAAGGACAAGTACGAAGCTATGGGGCACTGATTGACCTCCCCCAAGATGCTGGATCTGAGTTCTGGAACCATCGCCAGCCACTCCCCAAGGTGCAGGTTAGCAGACATCGGAGTGGGAGAGCCCAGCCGGGACAACCACACTACCTGACCATCTCCTATTCCTGAATAATGATAATAAAAAGAGTGGTACTCTGGACAAATCTTGGGGATGGTGTGAGAGCAAACGGGCTTTAAGGAATTTGGGAGTGTGAGCAAATGTTTCCAATGTGGGTTGTGGTGATGGCTGTGCGATGGTGCACGCTTGCTAAAATGTAACTGAAGGGCCTGGCGCGATGGTGCAAGTGGTTAAGGTCCTCGCCTTGCACGCCCGGGATCCCATATGGGCGCCGGTTCTAATCCTGGCTGCCCCACTTCCCATCCAGCTCCCTGCTTGTGGCCTGGGAAAGCAATTGAGGATGGCCCAAAGCTTTGGGACCCTGCACCAGTGTGGGAGACCTGGAAGAAGTTCCTGGCTCCTGGCTTTGGATCGGCATAGCATCGACCGTTGCGGTCACTTGGGGAGTGAATCATCGGACAGAAGATCTTCCTCTCTGTCTCTCCTCCTCTCTGGCTGTCCTCCTCTCTGTATATCTGACTTTCCAATAAATAAATCTTTTTTAAAAATGTAACTGAAATAACACTGCCAATGGGTAAATGTTATGGTATGCAAATTAAATGTTGTGGTATGCAAATCAAGCTGGCTCATTTAAATTTTTTTCTTCAACAAACACTCAGGCTTTTCCCCTTCGGTTCTCCAGTGTAGTGTGTTAGCCGCTATCTGTGATGACAAGCCAGTGGTGGCTCGATATCCTTTTTTATCCTTTTGGCTTCTCAATGCCTGGCTCACAGTTTTCTTATGTTAAATTATGTCAGGAGAAAAAATATACAGAGAGATAAATATACATATATTGAATGCATCATGCACAGTACGACATTAAAAGACTAGTGTTTGCTAAAAGCTAAGTGCCAGGAACTAGGCCAAGCACCCTACATACATTATTTTTTTTTCTAAATAAGTAATTTATTGGTCTGACACTGTGACACAGCCGGTTGAGTCACTGCGTTCAGTACCTGCATCCTATATAGATACCAGTTCGAGTCCCAGCAGCTCCACTTGTGATCCAGTTCCCTGTTAATGTACCTGGGAAAACAGGAGAAGATGGCCCAAGTGCTTGGACTCCTGTACCATCAAGGGGGGCCCAGAAGAAGCTCCTGTCCCCTGACTTTGGCTGGCTCAGCCCTGGGCATCACAGCCATTTGAAGAGTGAACCAATGAATGAAAAACTTTGCTCTATGTCACTCCTCTCTGTAATTCAAATAAATTAACAAATCTTTTTTTAAATGTTTATCTATAATATTTGAAAGACTGAATGACAGGAAGATCACTCCTCAAATGCCTGCAACAACCAGTGCTTGACCAATGTGAAGCCAGGAGTCTGAAACTTCATCAGATTCTCCCACGTGAGTGGCAAGGACCCAAGTACTTGAACCATCTTCCTCTGCTTTCCCAGGCATCTTAGCAGGAAACTGAATCAGAAGGGTCATGCATGGCCAGGACTTGAACTCAGCAGAATGATATGGGGATGCAGGCATGCCAAAAGGGGGCTTAACCTGCTGTGCCATGATGGTGGTTACACTCAAACTTCCTACTTAAGAATGATGAGAAAAGAGACCTAGAAAGATCTAGTAACTTTCATATAACAAGACTTAAACTTAGGTCTCTTTCCAATGCCTAGTTTCCTAACTCTGGCCTCAATTCCGGCCTGCAGCATTTTTATCTGTGTGGCACTGTCAAATCAAGAACTGCAGCCTGGGCCTGGCATTATAGCTCAACTAATCCTCCAGTTCTGAGCACTGGGATCCTATATAGGTTCTGGTTCATGCCCCAACTCCTTCCAGCTCCCTGTTTGTGCCCTGGGAAGGCAGGAGAGGATGGATCAAAGCCTTAGGACCATGCATCCACATGGGAGACCTGGAGGAAGTTCCTGGCTTTAGATCGGCGCAGCACTGCCCATTGAGGTCACTTGGGGAATGAATCATCAGACGGAAGATCTTTCTCTCTGTTCCTCTCTGTATATCTGACTTTGCAATAAAAATAAATATTTTTTTAAAAAAAAAGGATCTTTCTGTCTCTCTCTCCTTAAAATCTGCCTTTTCAATAAAAATAAATAAATCTTAAAAAGAAGAAAAAGAAAAAAAAAAAAAGAAAGAAACGAACTGCAGTTTGGGACCTCACAAGAGATCAGGAAAATGGGTGTGAGCCACAGCTACACTCACAGCATGCTTCCCCAGCTGTGCATGGGTGTCTGTTAGGACGCCAAGAACAAGAACAGCAGGTGTCCCAGAGGCCATCCCTAGGTTTGCTCAGCTGGTCTCCTCGGGCTGCTCTAGGCTCTGATGGATTTCCAAGCTTTCCCTGGTTTGGATGGGCTTGACCACCAGTGGAATAATGGTCAGGAGTTCTGTAGTGTGACCATCTATTGGGATTCATGTCGTGTTTTGCTCATGATTAAACTGGGATCATAGGCTTTGGGGAGGAAGATGGAAGCAGTTAATACCCTTTTCGTCACGTGGATCCAGGGTACATGCTTAAGCACCTGCCTGGAGAGGTGTTACTCAGTTCGCCCTCCTTCCATACTGTGCTTGTGAAAGAAAGCCGCTAGTCGGTGGGGAGGAATGGGGAATGATACTCTGCTTCCTAATGCAGGGTTTCTACATAAACCATTTGGATTTCTGTTTTTCTTTAAGAATTTATTTTACTGAAAAGAATTACAGAGAGAGGAGAGCCTCACTCCCCAAATGACTGCTTTGGCCAGAGCTGGGCCTATCAGATGCAAGGATCCAGGAGCTTCTTCAGGTTTTCCATGTGAGTGCAGTGCAGTGGCCCAAGGTTTTGGGTCATTTTCCACTGCTTTTCTCAGGACATTAACAGGGAACTGGATCAGAAGTGGAGTGGCTGGGACAGCCAAGATCAATGAGCCTCCTCAAGCTCTGCTTATGGGCACAGGGGCCCAAGGACTTGAGCTATCCTCCACTGCTTTCCCAAGCCACAAGCAGGGAGCTGGACTGAAAGTGGAGCAGAGCTGGGACATGAACTGGCACTCATATAGGTGATTGTTGCTGTTGGCTGAAGCTTAGCTCACCACGCCATGGTGCTGGCCCCATTTGGATTTCTTTTAGGAAGAGCTTTGTCTCTTCTCCTGGGTATATATTTATTTTTTTTTTAAAGATTTATTTTTATTATTTTTTTTTATTGGAAAGGCGGATATACAGAGAAGAGAGACAGAGAGGAAGATCTTCCGTCCAATGATTCATTCCCCAAGTGAGCGCAACGGCTGATGCTATGCCTATCCAGGAGCCAGGAGCCTCTTCCAGGTCTCCCACATGGGTGCAGGGTCCCAAAGCTTTGGGCTGTCCTCTGCTGCTTTCCTGGGCCACAGGCAGGGAGCTGGAAGGGAAGCGGGGCTGCCGGGATAGAACCGACACCCATATGGGATCCTGGGCGTGCAAGGCGAGGACCTTAACCACTTGCGCCACCGCGCCGGGCCCTCCTGGGTATATATTTATATTAGGATGGGTCAGCAAACCTCCAGTTTATATTTTAGGTTATAAACCAATACTGCCTTGTTGTTTATTAGTCAAATCATTCCTGCTTTAGCCATTGCTAGCTCTTCTAATTGGCTGCAGTAACCCTTTTGACCCATTTTGTTACTGTGTTTCATTGAAAAGCTCCTCCTTTAATCGTAGGGGATGCCCTATACCTAGGATCGGCCATTTCTGCATGGAGCTCTGGTTCCTTTTATTGGAAATTGGCATTAAAAAATACAAGGGCCTGTGGCTAAATCTTTACCTTGTAACCTACGGGCTCCTATATGGGTGCCAGTTCATGTCCTGGCAGTTCCACTTCCCATCCAGCTCCCTGCTTGTGGCCTAGAAAAGGAGTCAAGGATGGCCCAAAGCCTTGGGACTCTGTACCTGCATGGGCGACCTGGAAGAAGCTCCTGGCTCCTGGCTTTGGGTCAACTCAACTCCAGCCATTACAGCCACTTGGGGAGAGAACCAGTGGATGGAAGATCTTTCTTTCTCTTCTTCTCTCTCTAAATCCACCTTTAAATTTAAAATAACAATAATAACAACAACAACAATAATAATAATAATAGGGCCCAGCACGATGGCGTAGTGGTTAAAGTCCTCGCCTTGAACATGCCAGGATCCCACATGGGCGGTGGTTCTAGTCCCAGCAGCCCCGCTTCCCATCCAGCTCCCTGCTTGTGGCCTGGAAGGCAGTCAAGGACAGCCCAAAGCATTGGGACTCTCCATCCACATGGATGACTCAGAAGAGCCCCTGGCTCCTGGCTTTGGATTGGCTCAGCTCCACCATTACGGCCGCCTGGGGAGTGAACCATCAGATGGAAGATATTCCTTTCTGTCTCTCCTCCTCTCTGTATATCTGCCTTTCCAATAAAAATAAATAAATCTTTTTAAAAACAATAAATAATAGATGAATCTTAAAACAAACAAATAATATCCAGAAGGCAGGTGTAGTGGCACAAAGGTCTAAGGTGTTACTTCCTATGACAGAGTGACAGGGATCTGTTCCACCTCTGCTTATGATCCAGCTTCCTGCTAATGCACCTGAGACAGCAGACAATGACTCAACTGCTTGGGTTCCTAGGAGGCTGACGTGCAGCTCCTCGCTCCTGGCTGTTGTGGGTATTTGGGGAGTGAGCCAGCAGATAAAATCTCTCTTTTTCTGCCCCACAAATCCCTTCAGTCTGCCTCTCAAATAAATAAGAACACATTTTTAATTTTTTAAAATTTATTTATTTATTGGAAAGTCAGATATACAGAGAGGAGGAGAGACAGAGAGGAAGATCTTCCATCCAATGATTCATTCCCAAGTGAGTGCAATGGCCGATGCTATGCTGATCCAAAGCCAGGATCCAGGAACTTCTTCCAGGTCTCCCACACGGGTGCAGGGTCCCAAAGCTTTGGGCCATCCTCGACTGCTTTCCCAGGCCACAAGCAGGCAGCTGCACGGGAAGTGGAGCTGCCGGGATTAGAACCAGCACTCATATGGGATCCCAGCATGTTCAAGGCGAGGACTTTAGCTGCTAGGCCACGCTGCTGGGCCCCAAAGCACATTTTAAAAAAAAGTTAGAAACCAAGATCTGTTGCTAGCAGGATGCCTCTGCATCTAGCTCCTCTCCCCTGACAGAAGGCCTGTGATGAACACTGGCTATTCATGTACCAATACACATGGATATTTATACATACATCTACAAGTGTATGTGTGTACACTTTTCCTTTGGTTTCCATGGAACTGGCTCCAGGACCTGCCACAAACAGATGCTCAATTTCCTTGTATAAAAGCACAATATAGGCATATAACTCCACACACATCCTTCCTCATGCTGTTAATAATGTCTGGATTATTTGTACTAGTTAATAAGCAGCAAAAAAGTCATGTAAATGGTTGTTTTGCTGTATTGTTTATGGAATAATAACAACAACAAGAAGTCTGTATGTGTTCAATGTAAATGCAGTTTTTTCCCAAATATTTTCCATTTGAGATTGGTTGAATCCATGAATTCAGAGCTGGCAGGTAAGGTGGTCAACATGTGAAACCTGAGTTCATACTGATTCTTACAACTCTTGGCTATAACTGCCTGGACCTTCCAGCTCTCCATGTGGCTTATTTGTGACTTTCCCCTGGAAAAGTGAGAAGCCTGCTTCCTTTGTCTTTCAGGCCTTTGCTGAATGCTTAATTCTCAGCATACATCTCAAGTGGTTTCAGGACCATGGGCTCATATGTCTGTGGAAACAAATTCACCAACTGCAGTGCAAGGCTTGATGCATGTCCTTTGCTATGAGACTTACAAATCATGTATTTCTAAAGTTACTTAGATCAGCACCCCTTTTCCCTAACTCCTTTAAAAAGATTGCTTCATATATTTGGGTGGGTTTTTTTTTTTCTTTCTTTCTTTTTTAAGATTGTTATTTTATTGGAAAGTCAGACCTATGGAGAGAAAGACAAAGAGAAAGATCTTCCATCTGCTGGTTCACTCCTCAAGTGGCTGCAATGACTGGAGCTAGGTCAATCCAAAGCGAGAAGCCAGGAGCTTTTCCCGGGTTTCCCATGTGGGTACAAGGTCCCAAGGCTTTGGGCCATCCTCTACTAATTTCCCAAGCTAGAAGCAGGGAACTGATTGGGAATTGGATTAGCCACGACATAAACCGATGCCCATATGGGATCGCAGTAGTTGCAAGGCGAGGATTTTAGCTACTAGGCCATTGCACTGGGCCCACTTCATATATTTGTAATGCTACAGTACTTTTAAAAAGTTGTATTAGTTTTTTTCCTTTCCTTTTTTGGATCCCCTTCTGTCACTATGGCAGGAGATCTGGGGTCTTTCCTTCCTTGCAGCCCCCTCCTGCTGCTAGGGCAGGTACCAGTCTCTCTCTTCTCCTTAAATAAACCTTGCTTTACAAACTAGAAAAAAGGGCCTGGCAGTGTGGCCTAGCGGCTGAAGTCCTCGCCTTGAACATGCTGGGATCCCATATGGGCACCGGTTCTAATCCCGGCAGCTCCACTTCCTATCCAGTTCCCTGCTTATGGCCTGGGAAAGCAGTCGAGGATGGCCCAAAGCTTTGGGACCCTGCACCCGTGTGGGATACCTGGAAGAAGTTCCTGGATCCTGGCTTTGGATAGGCATAGCATTGGCCGATGCACTCACTTGGGAATGAATCATCGGACGGAAAATCTTCCTGTCTCTCCTCCTCTCTGTATATCTGACTTTCCAATAAATAAATAAATCTTAAAAAAAAAACTAGAAAAAAGAAGTTGCATTGTTTATTTATTATTTATTTGAGAGGCTGAGTGACACACGTCTATCTATCTATCTATCTATCTATCTATCTATCTATCTATCTATCTATCTAACTATCCATCCATCTATCTGTCTCTGGAGAGAGAGATTGTCCACTGGCTGTTTCATGCCCCAAATGTCTGCAATAGCTGGGTCGAGGTCAGGTTGGAGTGGAGAATAAGGAACTCCATCTGAGTCAGTCACAAGGGTGACAATGGCCCAAGAACTTGAGCCATAGTTTGCTTCCTCTTTTGTGCATTAGCAGGGAGAGCTGTATTAGAAGTGGAGGCAGGATATAATATCAGGAACATTTGGGATGCAGTAGTTCCAAGTGGTAGCTTGACTTGCTGTGTCATAGTACCTGCAACCATAAATAGATTTGTTTTTGTCGCAGCCTGCATTTTTCCAGGATCCCTGGCTTACTAAATGATCCTTTAAAATGTATACAAGTTGGCACTCATCATTATTGGTTAATGTATACGTTAAGGTCTATATATAATTCAGGTTCAGTCACTACAGAATTCTGTGAGCTTCTATTAAAAGAAAAGTATGATGCACCCACTGTTCTGGATCACAAAGAGTAGTTTGACTACTCCAGAAAAATCTTTCAGATCTCACCTACTCAGTTGCCCCTGCCCACTGCACCTTGCTTCGGTGTTTTGTTTCATTTTTTTTCCCTTTCCTTCTCTCGTTCCTTTTCTCCTTCATTCCCTTTTTTCTTATTTTCTTCTTTTATCTTTTGATCTATTTGAAAGGCAGAGTGACAGAGAGAGAAGGAGAGATAGAGACAGAGATAGAGAATGATCTTCCATCTACTGGCTGTCGCCAGTGCTGATCCAGATTGAGCGAGGAGCCTGGGACTCCATCTGTTTCTGTCCCATGTGTGGTGTGGGCCACTACTTTGCCACATGCCTTAGCAGGGAGCTAGACTGGGAATGGAACAGCCAGGACTTGGACTAGCACTCCAATATAAGAAGTTGGCATGGCGGGTAATGCCTTACCCTACTGTACCACACAACTCTGGTCCCACCTTGCTTGTTCTATTTAATGATGTATCCTGGAGATTACTCCGTAGCCAAATATAACATAAAGCATTATTCCAGTGTGTAAATGTATTATTTTTTATTCAGTCAGTCCCCTACTGATATACAGTAGTGTTATTCCCAGTCTTTTTGCAGAGAGTTCAGTAATGAATTAGTAGACAGCACTTTCAACTACCTAGTATATGCTTTTTCTACATGATCTCACTTAATACTCACTGCTATCTTCAAAGACCTCCCCTTTTTAGTTGTGAGGAACCTAAGATTAATGCATTGCTTAAGATTTTACTTACAAGTATTTCCTAAGGGTTATATCTTGTTTTCCATCCTATTCCTCCCTTAAAAACAAACAAACAAACAAAGACCTGCTGGGCTTAGCATAATGGCTCAGTGGCTAAATCCATGCCTTACATGTGCCAGGATCTCATATGAATGCCAGTTCACAACCCAGTTACTTCATCCAGCCCCCTGCTTGTGACCTGGGGAAGCAATAGAGGATGACCCAAAGCCTTGGGACCTTGCACTCACATGGGAGACCCAAAGAAGCTCCTTGCTCCTGGCTTCAGATGAGCTCACCTCCAGCCATTGCGGCCACTTGGGGAGCAAATCAGTGGATCTTTCTCTCCATCTCTCCTGCTCCCTGTGAATCTGCCTTTCCAATAGAAATGAATGCATCCTTTTTATTAATTTTTAAAAATATTTATCTCTCTGTCACAATGTAAATTTTGCCTTTTTTTTTTTAAAGATTTTTATTTTATTTTTATTGGAAAGGCAGATATACAGAGACGAGAGACAGAGAGGAAGATCTTCCGTCCGATGATTCACTCCCCAAGTGAGCGCAACAGCCGATGCTATGCCAATCTGAAGCCAGGAGCCTCTTCTGGGTCTCCCACGCGGGTACAGGATCCCAAAGCTTTGGGCCGTCCTCCACTGCTTTCCCGGGCCACAGGCAGGGAGCTGGATGGGAAGCGGGGCTGCCGGGATAGAACCGGCGCCCATATGGGATCCCGGGTATGCAAGGCAAGGACCTTAACCACTGCACCATTGCGTCAGGCCCGAATGCATCCTTTTTTAAAAAAGACATTATTTTGATAGGAAAGACAGATTTACAGAAGGAGAGACAGAGAGAGCTATCTCCCATCTGCTGGTTCACCTCCCCAAATGCCCACAATGACGGGCACTGGGCCAGTCTAAAGCCAGGAGCCAGGAGTTTCTTCCACATCTCCTACTTGGGTACAGGAACCCAGGCACTTGAACCATCCTCTACTGCTGGTTTCCCAGATCGTAAGTAGGGGACTGGATCAGAAGTGGAGTGGCCGGAACTTGATCTGGTGCCCATCAGGGATGCTGGTGCTGCAGGTAAAGACTAAATCTACTATAACATGGCATCAGGCCCTATTCCTTACATTTTATTGGCTAAATAAATGTAACTCAGCTAGACAATGGCACTGCAGGGCACTGAAACCTGGCTGTGAACCTGGATCTGACTAGCCTTAAATTAGGCTGTGTTCCTTACACTGCAGTGTTAGGAATGGCCATTCTCAAGGCATGTACAAAAGGATTCATTTGTGGCAAGAACACATCAGGATGTCTCATTAGATTTTTATCCCTTCCTCTTTGAAGCATTTATTTTGTAATTATTTTGTAATTAGACAAAAGGGCAACATGCAGAGCAAATACATGAATCAATAACGTGCATATATTGAAGCTGTATGTTCACTGTTTTGTCACAGCAGAGGGCAATCAGCTTGAAGGCCACTGCCCTCTAGGATTTGGGGACATTCATTAACCCCACCTTCTGTAGATATCACTCCATGACAGAGGCTTCCACTAGGGTTTGATTTTGCCCCCTACTGAAGTCCAATGTCTGAAGACCCTTTTGATTGTCATGGTGGGAGCAGAGGAGCCCTGGCATTTAAGGAGTGGAGACCACGTATGCTGCTCAGCAGCCTCCCACTCACAAGTTCTCCAGCCCAATATGTCAGTAATGTCAAGGGCGAGGAGCCTTATTTTATGACCACCTCAGGAGGGGGAAAGGAACGGGAGAGCAGATGGGAAGAACAAGGATGTCACATTGTGGTTCTGACGCCTGTCACATGCTATGCTCAATTAATGTCAACTGAACAGAGCTGAGGGATGCTAGAGAGAGCTGACTGTGGGTGGCTTGGGGATCGGAGATGGAAAATGACAAGCAGAGCAGAGAGTACAGGGCAGGAAGAAAGGGAAAGAGAGGAGAGAGATGTGGAAGGAGGTGTGGGAGTTTACAGTTCCACACAATAATTACAAGCCTTCCCATCCCACACACTCCCGCACTGTGATGCTGTGTCACTCCTCACTGTGCAAGAAGGAGCCTGTATTTCCTCCCCTTGGGTCTAGGTGGGCGTGTGACTCTGGCAGAAGTGTCTCTATGTGACAGAGATGTCATGCATTTGGTCCTTTGGGGGTGAGTAAGTGAAGGTGGGGGTGGTTTACTCACATGTGTCCCAGCCAACAGCCGTTCCCTCAGACATCCAGCATCACCTGATAGACATGGAATGACGACACCCCCGGTTGATGCCAGTGCCGGGATGAGTCAGTCATCCTTAGTCTTTTGAGTTTCTGCAGCTGAGGCCCCAAACATTACAGAGTCGATCCAAGCCATCCCTGTGGTGCCCTAAATGAACTCTCCAACCACAAAGTCTGTGGACACAATCTAGGGACTGTGAAGTCATTTGGATTTTAGGTGATTTGTCAAGCAATGAAGATTTATTTTTATTTATTTGAACAGGGGTGACTGTTTTTGGTAACGTGAGTTAAATTGCAGCTTGCAATGGCAGCATCTCAAATGGAGCCCAGGTTCAACCCAGGGCTGCTGTTACCAATCCAGATTCCAGCTAATACACATGGGAAGGGAGTAGAGGATGACCCAAGAACTTGGGTCTCTGCCATTCCAGTGGGAGACTAGAGTGATTTTGGTCTGGCCCAACCCTGCCTATTGCGGGCATTTACAAAGTAAAACAGCTAATGTAAGATTCTCTCTACCCCACCCTTACTGCTCTACCTCTTTAATATATATTTTTTTAAGATTTATTTTATTTCTATTGGAAAGGCGGATATACAGAGAGGAGAGACAGAGAGGAAGATCTTCCATCCGATGATTCACTGCCCAAGTCAGCACAACGGCCGGTGCTATGCCAGAAGCCAGGAGCCTCTTCTGGGTCTCCCACGCGGGTGCAGGGTCCCAAAGCCTTGGGCCATCCTCGACTGCTTTCCCAGGCCACAGGCAGGGAGCTGGATGGGAAGCGGGGCTGCTGGGATTAGAACCGGCGCCCATATGGGATCCCGGGCGTGCAAGGCGAGGACCTTAACCACTTGTGCATTCGCACCGAGCCCTCTTTAATATTTTTTTAAATTTATTCTTGATAACATTTACATAGCCAAGAAGGATGCATGCTCATATGGACCACCAACCAGAGTGGAAGGGTCGAGCAACAGGAGAAAGTGGATGAGACCATTGTTTCCAATTTTCTTTTTGTTATTCCTGTATTGGGGGAAGCAGTGAAACAAGGGGAGAAGGCACACCTAGCGTCCCAACTACATCAGTAATTGGGGATAAGAGATGGTTCCCCGATGTCATTCCAGGGTTGCTACTGTGGAGCATGCTCTGAGGGTACTGCTCAAATGCTTTCAGTAGTTCTGAAATGCTGTTGATTTCATTGCTCCAGGTATCAGGAAATCCTTCCAAGGTCCATTGGCTGACACAGTCCACCCTAGAGTCTCCATTCAGCCGGATACTTGCTTCAAAGCCTGACTGAGAGAGCTATCCAATTTGTTCTGCCCTCCGTCCTCTGCTATGGTATTAGATGTCCTCTGCAGGCCTCAATAAATTGCCATATCCCCTCATGTGCATCTGGGCATGCTGTCCACTACACCATCTTCAGCAACTGAGGAGGTCCAGTTCTGACACATGCACTCCACAGTCAGACCACAGATCCTGTGATTTTTCCCACAGTTGGAGTTTTGAGTCCAGCGGTCCAGTTCGGGGAAGTCCCCAAAGAAACCTCACCAGAGATGACCCCAGACCTGAGTCCTGTGTGTGCCAGCCAGTGCACGGTTCGGCTCACTCCATTATCCATATCAGCCTACACACACTGGCGGGTGCAACCGCCCTGCCAGTTCTGTCCCCAGGCCCATCCCATGGTATAACAAAAGGATACTATGGCTCAGCCCAGCTCCACCCACCACACATTTGGCCCTCACACACACCAGTGGGAACCACAGCCTAGTCACAGTGACCCCCAATAACGCTCACCAGGCCCACCCCCAGCCCCAGTTCCTGCAGTATGTGCAGTAGACAAGTCCAGTCTGTCCCATATCTCATTAGGCTGTTGTACACATCAATAGGTGCTGCATCCCAGCACAGCCTGACTGACCCATGATCCAGGTACCCCACTTATGCTGGTGGGTGACACTGCCTGTCTAGTTAGGTCTTTCCCCAGTCCTGGTTCTCATGTTCACCAGTGGGAGCAGTGGATCAGAGGGATGCCCACAGTTTCCCTAATGGGTCCACTCTCAGCCTCCATTCCCAGCACTTGCCAGCTGATGCAGCAAAGCCTGACTAACTTGTACTTTGGTTCATGTGTGTACCAGAGGATATGGTGACTTAGCCTACCCTGGCTCTCCCCTAACCAGCTCACATGCAGGCTGACAGGTGTTCAGCCCTACACAGTCTGGTCTCACTTTGGCTTTTGCCAGTGGGTGCTGGAGCCTGGCCTGACCCTGCTTGTACACAGTTCTAGCTCATGCTGGTGGGTGCTGCAGCCCAACTCTGCCTGGTGTGGGCATTTATGAAGTGAAACAGCTAATGGAAGGTTCTCCCTGCCCAACCCCTGTTGCTCTTTTAAATAAATAATTAAAAAAAAAAGAACCGAAACAGGAATGATGTGGGAATATATTAATGTATTGGTGGCTCTTGGGCAGTTGTTGATTGTGTGCTTTATATATTCTTTAGGGTAGTACTAACTCCAGGAATTTACAAACCTCAAGTTTCAGTGGTTTACCATCATAGGAGCTAATTATTTCTTACTCAGGTACAGTCATCCCTTGCTATTCTTAGGAGATTGGCTGCACGACCCTCATATATTTACATATAACCTATTGACATTCTGCCATGTACTTTATTTCTGAGAGAGAGAGAGAGAGAGAGAGAGAGAGAGAGAGAGAGAACTAGAACTCTCTCTCATCTTGTTTCATTTCCCAAATGCCCACAATGGTCAAGATTGAACCCTTTGAAGATAGGAGCTGAAAACTCAACCCAGGTCCCCTAAATAAATAGCAGGGAACCAAGGATTAAGCCATCCTTGCTGTCTCCTAGGATCTGGCAGTGTTGGGTATGCCACTTCAGGGACATGGTGGTGTGGGGTGTGGGATGCTGGCATCCTAACCTGTGGTTTGATCCTTACGTTAAATGTTCATCTTTTCAGATAGCATGGTTAGTTGAATTCACAGCTAGGAAACAGACAGGACACTGTGCTTGCTCAGGGCTGTGTTCCTGGTGAGTGGTCCACCTCTCCCTGAAACCACTTGGGAGACTGGACTACCAACCTATGGCCTCTCTGCCTCCCAGGGTTCTGGGTCCTTTGCATTCAGAGAGTGAAACAGCAAAAGGAAATGGGGAAGGCACATCAGCACCATGTCCCAGAAGCGACACACATTCCTTGTGCAAACACTCAGAATGGACCCGACAAGCCCTTTCACATCTGAGGATGGTTGGGTAGTGAAATTCCCCGTCTTATCCCTGTCCCCAAAATCCAGCCACTACCCAGAAATAGCTCTGGCCTGGGGAGCAGGACGATTCCAGACTTTAGAACTCGGCTTGATGAATTACATGAGAACACACATTTATTAGCTCTCTCTCCCCCTCCCTGCCCCTTATTTCCTTTCTTTTTGCCTTCCTTGGCTAAAGGAAGGCAAAGGTGAATGAAAGGATGGCAATGTAAGTGACATGGCTAGTTCACTGCATTGACAGGTGAACTTGAGGCTGTTGCAGTGTGGTGGTCAAGGGTGTGGACTCTGAGCCAGGCCACCTGAGTTCACATCCAAGCTCTGCCATTTTCCAGGGCAGAGATCTTGAGCCAGTTCCTTAATTTCCCCACTTGGGATTTGACAGCAATGCTAGCAACAATGCCTGACTTGCAAGTCTTCTCGGAGGGCCAGTTCTTGTTAGATATGTGTACCTTGTTAGATATACTGCAAGCACTCAGCAATGCTCAGGGGTTGTCACACAGAAGGTAGGGTCTGCCCCAGCGGCTGTCTCCTGCAGGTACCAACACTAACTCCCTGTGGTTTGCTGTGCTCCGAGAAACCTAAAAACAGGATGTTTTCCCTTCCTTAAATGGGTGAAGCTATAAAGCAGAAATCCTTTCCATCAATTTTAGACTTTTTTTTTATAACACACATCCAAGCAAGATGAGTTTTTAAAGCATGGACACCAAAACTGCTGTGTCTGCGAGCAAGGGCTGAGCCCCTCGGGGATGCAGCTCTGCCAGTTGATTTGAAGTGTGGGTCTCCTGGGTGAGGTTCAGTCAGGGTGAGATGGAACTTTTTCATTATGTCTTTGAGAGACTGAGCCAGGGTCTTGATGCGGCACTGCAAGCAAAGCACTCAGTGGCCCCCCCTCCCCACAGTGCTGACTTTTCTTGAGACCCCAGGTCATAGACCTGGCTTTTCCACAGCTTGCCTCGCTTAGCTGTCCCTGAGAGTGGAGTGGGCAGTAAGTGTGCAGACTTGGAGGAATTTGGAGGATCGTTATTGGAATGATCCAGTCAGTGTGTGTGTGTATGTAAAGGAGGCAGGGCTGGAATGGAACTGGGGGAGGAGCCACATCCAGGCTGACCTCCTTTTCTCCCTTTTTCCACTGCCATCACTGCCCCAGCCACCCCCAAGATGCCAGCCTCCAAGCTGAAGGGGTCAGGGAAGGATGGCTTTTATTTTTTATTTTTTTATTTTAAAGATTTATCTGTTTATATTGGAAAGGCATATTTGCAGAGAGCAGGAGAGGTCTTCCATCTACTGGTTCACCCTATAAATGGCTATAGCAGCCAGAATTGAGCTGATCCAAAGCCAGGAGTTTCTAGGTCTCCCATGTGGGTGCAGGGTCCCAAGGCTTTGAGCCGTCCTTGACTGCTTTCACAGGCCACAAGCAGGGAGCTGGATGGGAAGTGGAGCAGCTGGGACATGAACCTACGAGGACTTTAGCTACTACACTACTGTACCAGGCCCAGAAAGACAGCTTTATTTAAAAAAGGAAAATGTTTTTAGGAAACCAGAAGCAGATGAGGAGAGGAAAGAGGACCATTTTGTGGACAGCTTGGCCAAAGAGGGTCTTAAGTAAAGGACTGTAAGATATTTCTGATGATGTATATCAAGTTTATTAGACTTTAGAATTACTTACTTTAAAAAATAATGATTTATTTGGAAGGCAAGGAGAGGAAGAGAGGAAGAGAGAGAGATTCTACCTAGTGGTTCACTTTGCAAATGGTCACAATGGTCCCAGCCAGGCTAGGCCAAAGTCAGGAGCCAAGAGCTCCATCTGGGTCTCCATGTGGAAGCCCAAGCCCTTGGGACACTTTTCATTGCTTTCCTGAGTTCATTAGCAAGGAGCTGGATCAGAAGTTAAGTTGCCAAGACTCATCCCTGCACTCTGAGGCAGGGCAGCGGCACTGTAAGCAGTGAGCTTAATGTGCTGCACCATGGCACCAGCTGCTGGCAGTACTTACAATGAATCACTCCATTGATTATATTCTGGAGAGAGCTGTGGTTGCCTTTAAGGTGAAGATTCCGGAGCTACACCAAGCCAGTATCGCAGGCAGCCACCTCCTTTCTTTTTAGTCTGCCTCTGGTGAGTCAACTTGCAAAGGATCAGCATCCACTTTAAATATTTATTACCCATCTGATTTTATGAAGGAGCTGGTGGGGGTTGGAAGGGAAGGCGGGAGGGAAGAAGGGCAAGCAGGCAGAGGAGCTGGGGTGTCCATCCTGCAGCCTTCTCTTCCTCCGGGCAGAGCTAGCTGCACGGTGATCTGGCACCCGAAAAAATGTAGGCTTGGAATGGCTTTGACTGGTCTGTGTTGGGGGATACAGAGATCATTAGGTCAGCTCATTTCTGTCTGGAGTTGGGGAAGGGGAGGTGAGAGCATGGGAGCGCTTCCTACAGGGAGAACCTGGAGTTGGGCAACCCAAGGTCAAGATACAACTCTCACGACATTTTTCCCAACTCACATATTTGTTGTACTCTCAGATCTGGTATAGGACATCCAGGAGTTGGTGAAAGGAGCTAAAGTTTATTTCAGCTACAAACAGTTGAAGCTCTCATTTTAGAAATAGCCCATACAACCGTGCTTCCAAACACTTTTCACGCTGAGCAATGAGTGTTAACCACAATTTTAAAAAGAAGTGTGATGGAACAGGTCAGAGGTCATCACACAGGTAAGAATGAATACACACTGTGAAACACTGGTCATGCTGTGTGTGTGTGTATCGGGTTTCAGTTGTAAAATGTATTTTTTTTTTTTAACGTGTAGGTTGCAATTTATGGAAAAAGAAAAAAAAAAAAAAAAAAGGACCTTCTGATGCTACACAGGATGGAGTAAGCCCAAGCCCATTGTTGCTATTTTCTGCCACAGGTAATAGCTAACAGTTGGAGATAAAACACCACCTACTTGAGGACTCTGAAAAATAAACAAGCAGCGCTGGCACTCTGGCATAGTGGGTAGAACCAATGCTTGTGATACCAGCATCCCACATCAGCACTGGTTTGTGTCCTGGCTGCTCCACGTCCCAACCGGCTCCCTGCTAATGGCTGCTGGGAAAGTAGCAAAGGATGGCTGCCCTTTGCCACCCAAATGGGAGACCCAGATGAAGCTCCTGGCTCCTGGATTTGGCCAGCCTAGTTCCCCAGCATTGTGTGTATCTAGGGAATGACCCAGCAGGTGGAAGATATCTCTCCCCCTGCTCCTCTTGTTCTGTCTCTGTAACTGACATCAAATAAATAATGAAATCTTAATAAACAAACAAACAAACAAACAAGCAAATCAGGAAAGGAAATCAAAGCTTGAAGAAACTGTCAGTTCTCCTAAAGTGTTTTCCTCTTTTGTCTCCAGGGAAACCCTGCAATGCTAGCAGACCCACTGGGGAGCGGAGCGCTGTGATCTGAAAGAGCAAGGACCTGGGGGTGCGGTTAGAGTAGGATTTGTCTGAGTGAGCTTTGCATGGTCAGAACAAGCCCAC
This sequence comes from Ochotona curzoniae, assembly GCF_017591425.1. Lineage (NCBI taxonomy): Eukaryota > Metazoa > Chordata > Mammalia > Lagomorpha > Ochotonidae > Ochotona > Ochotona curzoniae. The sequence goes on along the minus strand of NW_024466004.1, from coordinate 3,321,454 downwards.
TGGAGCACAGTGACACCTTTGAAAAACGGAAATGACCTGGGAACCACCACGCACAGCTGGGGAGGCTGAACGTGCAATTGGAACCTAACTGGGCTGGTTGCTTGCTTAAGCAGAATGAAAGCAGCCAGCCTTTGCTAGGGCTGAGTGCTCAGCAACTTTTCCCACAAAGGGTCAGACGGTAAGTCTCCCTCTCTCAGATTTATTTTAGTTACTTGATGAGATTTTCTTTTTCTATTATTATTTAAAAATTTTAAATGTTCATTACAAAGGTGAGGGGCTTGGGGAGAGGGTCAGGTGGAGTGGGGAGAGTAAGGGAAATGTTCCCACCCTCTCTCCAATGGGATGGGAAAGAGGGTGCATGATAACTTGTTGGCAGACCGCAGCGGTGCCAGGGGATAGAGATGGTCTCTTGATTCTTCCTCAGAGACCTTGGTGAGGGAAGAATGTCCTGGGGAGTATTACTTAAGTGGTAGATGAGTAAGATTGGCATAGAGTGGGAGAGGTGTGACTTCCAGCTTGTGGCTCTAAGCTTGTGCAAAGTAATCTCAATTCTGACCAGTCATGTTGTGGATCCTTATCGCTGGCTGCTGTCTTTACTCATCCTGCCTCATACGGATTCTTCCACTGAGTTTTCTGTGATTCCCTCCCTGCCTGCTAAGCTGTTGCTGTCTCTGTAGGGATGACCAAAGGGCTGTGATCCTGGACTGGCCCCAGGTTAGGGTGCTACCTGTGACACCCACGTGGGTGTTGGCTCCTTCACTTCTGATCCACCTCCTTGCTTTTATGTGCTTGCAGTAGATGGCCCAAGTGCTTGGATCCCTGCACTCACAAGGGAGACCTGGATTGAGCTCCGGGCTCATGGATTTGGCCAAGTCCGGCCCTGAATGTTGTGGGCATTCTGGTAGTGAATCAAATGACCTCTGTCTCTCCTTCTCTAACTCTGCCTTAAAAAAAAAAAAAGTGGGCCCGGCGCGGTGGCGCAAGTGGTTAAGGTCCTCACCTAGCACGCCCGGGATCCCATATGGGCGCCGGTTCTAATCCCAGCAGCCCCGCTTCCCTTCCAGCTCCCTGCCTGTGGCCTGGGAAAGCAGTCGAGGACGGCCCAAAGCTTTGGGACCCTGCACCCGCGTGGGAGACCCGGAAGAGGCTCCTGGCTTCGGACTGGCATAGTATCGGCCGTTGCGCTCACTTGGGGAGTGAATCATCGGACGGAAGATCTTCCTCTCTGTCTCTCCTCCTCTCTGTATATCTGCCTTTCCAATAAAAATAATAATAAAAATAAATCTTTAAAAAAAAAAAAAAAAAGTGCGTGGGGGAAGGACTGTAGACCCTGCCAGACCTCCTTCTTTATTACCTCTTTATAGTCCTTCTCTACCATGTCAGGGAGTACCCCAGGGAAAACTCCTCACCTCTTACCACCTCTTGCAGGTGTGCAGGCACCACCACCCCTTGCAAGGCCTTCTCTTTTCCCTTAGCAGAACTTCTTCAAAGGGAGTGGGAAACTGCTGATACATAAACAACAGCCCCCTGGGGGCAGGTTGTGCTTCTCAGGACAGGGGCTGCTTTCCTCCAGGTCACATCTTTGGTCAGCCCTTAGGGTTCAACGACTGTGACAGGCCTGGGGAATCACCTCTCTGGCTTGTGCTCTGCTCAGGGCTCCTCCTGGCACTTGTCTCTGCTAGCACTGCCCTCTGAGCCCCTGCCTCTTCAGACACTCTTCAGACATTCTGGGTTTGTGGCGCTCTGGGTGTTGCCCCTTCCCTTCGTCTTGCACCTGTGGAGGTATCACAAGAAGGTGGCACTCTCTTCCTGGAATTCTTTGCAACAACTGGCAGAACTTCATTGTTTTAGATCCTTTAGGACAGGAGGTGGGGGTGGGGGATGGTTGGTGAGGGCTGCGACAGGGGATTGAAAACAAAAGCCATGATCTCAGCAAATGGAGAACCCCAGGATTAGGTAAGAGACCTAGCCAAAAAATGGGGAGCTTCATTGCTGTGGACTCCCCAGCAGGATGTATCTTAGCTGCCTGGGACAAATTCCAGTTCAAAAGTTGAATGAAAGAAGTGGCTCACTGGGGACTAACATGGTGGTTGTAGTAGGCTAAGCCTTTACCTGCTAGCACCAGCATCCCATGTGGGCGCTGGTTCTAGTCCTGGCAGCTCCAATTTCTAATCCTGCTCTCTACTTATAGCCTGAGACAACAACAGAGGAGGAAGATCTTCCATCCAATGATTCACTCCACAAGTGAGCACAACAGCCGGTGCTGCGCAGATCCAAAGCCAGGAGCCAGGAACTTCCTCCAGGTCTCCCACATGGGTGCAGGGTGCCAAGACCTTGTGCTGTTCTCGACACTTTCCCGGGCCACAAGCAGGGACCTCGATGGGAAGCGGTGCTGCAGGGATTAGAACCGTCAACCATATGGGATCCCAGTGCATTCAAGGTGAGAACTTTAGCTCCTAGGCCACGCTGCTGGGCCCTGTTTTTATTTTATTTTGATAATCTTTACATAGTTGATTAGGGCACAAAGGGTCAAGGGCTACAGGAAAGTGGGTAATACTATTGTTTCCACATCACTGCTTTTTTTTTTTTTCTAGATCTGGGGTAAGGGGAGAATAAAGAGAGAAGCCCCACCCAGTCTCCCACCCGTCTCAGGTCCCTGGTGTGGGGCATGCTCCGAGGGTCCTGCTCAAGTGGTCTGGATAATTCAACAGTTCTGAATTGCTGCCAATCTCGCCATTTCGAGCACGATGAAATTGCTGCAGAATCCACTGGTTGACATAGTCCACCTTAGAGTCTCCATTTGCCTAGATTTTCACTGCCAATACATGGCTGGGGTAGTTGATTGATTTGTTCTGTTCTCTGTTCTGCCATGGTACCAGGTGTCCTCTGCAGGTTCTGATGGACTGCCATCTCCTCCGTGATCACTTGGATTTGCTCTCTACTGTTCCATCTGAGCTTCTGAGGAGGCTCGGCTTTGACACTTGCACTCCTTGGTCAGACATGGAACCTGCACTCCTCTTTATGGTAGGGGTTCTGAGACCAGCAGTTCAGTTGGAGGGATCCTCAAAGAAATTTTGTCTGAGGTGATCTCAGGCCTGATTCTTGTGTGTGCATGTCAGTATGGTGTCCAGAACAGCTCGCCGCCCCATCAGCTTATGCATGTGTTGGTGGTTGCAATTGCTGGGTCAGTTCTGTTTCCAGCCCTGTCTTCTACAAGAACCAATGGGTGTTGCAATCCAGCCTGATTCTGCCCACTTCACACTCAGCCCTCATACAAACCAGTGGGAGCTGCAGTCTAGTCTGTGACTCCCCATAACCCTCACCAGGTCTGCCCCTACCCTGGTACCTATGCTTGCCACTATGTACCGCAGACTTGTTCAGTCTGTCCCACATCCCATTCAGCTCTCATACATGCCAATGGGCCTTGAAGCCTAGTTCAACCCATCCAGCCCCACCATCCAGCCCACATGCTGGTGGTACCCTCCTGGCTAGCTATGTCTGTCACCAGTCCTGGTTTTCGTGCTCTCCTATGGGAGTGGTAACTCAAGAACGAGGTACCCACTATTTCCCTCCTGGGCCCATTCGCAGATAATGCACTATCTAGGTAGTTATGCAGTTGAGCTTGACAGATTTATCCCCCAGAGCCAGCCTCTGCCAGCTGATGCTGCGGCTCATTCAACTCACACTCACTGTTGAATCATGCTTGCACCAGTGGGAACAGTCATCCCAACCTGGTTTTTCCCTGATCTAGTTCATATAAGGTCCACAGGTGTTGTAGCCATGCCTGGTCTGGTCTGCCCCAGTCCCAACTCACAGTCTCCAGTGAGGGTGGTGGTCCAGCAGGGGAGTCCTCAACATTCCCTCTACCAGCTTTGCTCCTTTCCCCTCTGGTTCTCACGTGTGCTGGTTACATGGCCTGGTCTGGCATGGCCTACCTAACCTCAGCTTTTGCCAGTGGGTGTTCTAGCCTGGCCTGGCCCGGCCCACCCCTAGTTCCAGCTCAGGTTGGTTGGTGCTAAACCTTAGCCCAGCCCAGCCAGCACCCAGTCCAAGCCCTCATGTGTACTGGTATGTATTGTGACTGGACCCAGCCCAAACCACACTCTATTCTGGTGCTCAGATTTGCCAGTGGGTGATGTGAACTGGCCCTGACTGGTTTGCCCCTGACCTGTGTTAAATATATGTTGCTGGGTACCATTCCCTGGCCTAGTCTAGGCTGTTCCCTATCATGTTTCTTGCGCTCATCTGCATGTAATATGTCCTGGCAGAGGAGTTTCCCGGGCTCTTTCATCAGAACCATTCTCAATGCCAGATCTTGTACACAGAGTTGGGTCCATGTGCTAGTCCTACTCAGTTCACCTCCTGATCTAGCAGGAGCAATGGCCTTTCCTGACCAGCCTTCAACCGATTCCCGTTACTATTGTTGGGTATTACAGCCCAGTCTACCTAGTCTACACGCAGACACAGCTCATACCTGGCTCATCAGAAGCAAAAACCTAGCCTAGCCCACCCTGCAATTACCCTGATCCTCATGAGCACCAGTGGATGCTGAGGTCTAGCCCAGTCTGGCATACCCACTCCCAGCCCACATTTTGCCAAGGTATGCTGCAGCCTTATCTAGATCAGAACACAGCTCTCAATATAACCCCATGCTCCCCAACTAGGTGTGTTCCCAGCTATAGATCTTGCACGTGGCTGTGGTTGTTCTGAACCAGCTTGGCCTAATCCCTGACCTGTCGTAACCTTTGTGTTTGAATGCTGTAGCCTGTCCTGACCCAGCCTAAATCAAGTCCCACCACTCACTGGTGAATGCTCAAGCCTGGCCCTGCTCCTTCTGCTCCCCTACCAGTCTCATGCAATCTGGTATGTGTGACAGCCTAGCTGAACTTGATCTATGCTCTAGCCTGGTTTCTGCCCTTGCCAGTGAGGTAAGATTGGCTCTGCCCTGCCTGGTTGCCAGCCTTCATAGCCAACCCACACATTAGTCAACAGCTGGAGTTACCCTGCTCAAGCTGCCCAACACTCAGTCCTGAAAACACTTCTCACCAGCAGGAGCTGTGACCCCCAAAAGGTTCTCCAGGTTGCCCCACTTGGTCCACTACCCAACCCAGAGCTCACATGCTAAAGCAGGTGCTAGGTCCTTGCCTGGCATAGCCTGCCACTCCATCTTAGCCTTTGTATGAGCTGGAAGATATTGCAGCCAAGCCCACCTCACACTCTGTGGTAGGATGCATGTGCAGGTCCTGCAGCATGGACCTGCCCATGCTATCACCAGCCCCAACACCCAGGAGTATCAGTGGGTTTCACAGTTGTTCCTAGCTCAGCCCACCTCCACCCCAACTCTTAAGCTAACCAGAGAGACTTGTATTTCCATAGGGTTGGGTCTATACATCCCCCAGAGAACATACCCCTGGACCTGGTTCTGTTGCGTGCTGGTTGGTGTCATGCTCCTTCCTAATGTGACCCATCCCCTGTTTTGACACTGAGTCAGGTATTGGGATCTAGTCCTTCCAGACAGGCCCTCAGCCATAGCTTTCGTGTGGACTGGCATGTGGCAGTCAGCAATGCTCTATGCTAACAGCCCATCTCAGGACTCCCATGTGGGCTGATGAATCAGTCTGACCCAAATCGATCATACCAATTCTCCCCTCTGAATAGTCAGGTCTCAGTCCCCACGCTTGCCAGCAAGTTTGGCTGATTCCCTCCTGCACGTACTTATCATGGACTGTACACCCAATGGTATACCCAGTGTACTCATCATTGGGGGCGAAAGCTCTCTGACCTTCTAACAGCCATTACTTGCTCACCACGTGACAATGATGTCCATGGGCCGAGTCCCAGGTTTTAGGTCCGACCTGGCTTGGGTACTCTCCAGAAGCAAACCACCACACTGTGGAGGGCTGCTGTCACCTGAGCCACCAAGGTTGAACTCACTGGGTTTTCTTCTAAGGAGGCCTGCTGCCCCTTCCATTTCTCCATCTTCTCTGACCTCTGAGTAGGGGATAGAACCAGGCTTTCTGCTCCCCAGTTCCAGTCCAGCCAACTGGGCACTCCTCTGCCACACCCCACTGAGCTCCTGCCATCCCCTCCTCCTTTGTTGGGCCTTTGACCAACCTTCCCAGAGGACAGGAGCCCCAAGTTGAACAGCTACTCACAGTGGGGGCCCAACAGCAAATGCTTGAAGGTAATTTTCCTTTGGGAAAGGTTCCCATTGGGGATGGGGACCCAGCTGGGGTCCATGTCTGATCTATCCCTGTGCACGCACAAGATTGAAGAATTTTATGAAAATTCACCAAAGAATTCACGAAAGTTGCCTATGACTTGGACTTGACTTGGTAATACCTGTGCACTTGCTGCACAGTGCAGAGGAAGGTGGGGACTGCCTCAGCCTTGGGTGAGGAAATGGCAGGATAGTACCCAAGCCTACTTTGGATGGCACTCATGGCCACAACCACAGTCCATCCTGATTAGAACCATTAGAGAATTAATAGTAAGAACAGTAACTCTGATCATGAACTCAGGACCCAGATGAAGAAGTAGCCCTCCTCCAGTGATGCTTGGTTGAAGCCTGTAGAAAATATTTATACACAAAACTTGATTCCAGGCTGAACAAGCACCCATCTCATGAGCCGGTTGGCACCTGATTTGGAAGGAACCACCAAAGCTGCCTGTTAGGCCTTGGATTCCTTTAGATCTGACTACAGATGCAGCTCGTGGAGCCTTGAACAGCAGAAGCAAGACTAAGGGAAGAAAACAGTGCTCAGAGGAGAGACACAAGGCCAGACTTCTTGCAGCTCATTGCCCAGGTCTCTAACATAGTTTACTATGCTAAGAAACCTAGAAAAACAAAGAATATCAAGTCTGTCCAAATAAGACTCAAAGACCCCCTCCTACCCTTGTAAAAGACAAGATTCCATTTGACCCAAGGCCAAAGGGAACCTACAAACCAGAATCTCAATGTTCCTCAAATGAGTGTTCTTACTCACTTACAGACTGTCCATGGACCCCTGGCAGGTGTGGTTCTTGACGATGGGCTTGTCCTTGAATGCTAGTTAAACAAGAAGAATATGCACTGTCATTAGCAAAATCTGCTGTCCCTATATTAACCACTCAGGCACAGTGAAATTAGATATTAAGAAAATTTATGACCAAGCTAAGTGGTTACACTCCTTTGGACAAGGGGAACCAATGGCCACCTCCATCTGGCAAACCCTGAAGGATGCCCTTGCAGGCTTCACCTGAGTTCTACCTCTCTTAGGACCACTGAATGACTGTGATCTTGTTACTGGTTTTCAGCCCATGGCTGTTCAGCCAACTCAGTGAATTCACTTCCTCTAGAAAACAGCAATGTGTCAAGATGATGCTGGCCATGCAAAGATTCCAAGCATGGGAAACTGAGTGGGACCCAGCTCCTGACTCAGCTGCCCATCCCTGGGACCCCTAGATCAGGCATCCAGAGAATTCCATGCTCTGGATAGGCATGGATGACCAGTTCATAGCAGATTCAGAAATGGGACCATTGTAAGCAAGTCTGCCACTCTGTGGGGTGTGCATTTCTGCTTTCTCCATGCAGCACTTGCTCCTTGCTGTGGGTGATGACTCCCCAATGCACCTCTGAATTCTTTCTTGAGGCAGTGTGAAGAATCTGGATACCTGGCAGTGAGCACTTGCTCTGCGGTGCCAGTACCACCTCACAGCATGACAAGAAAGGTGCATAGAAAGCATGCTCATCTGAGAAAGACCACACCTGCCTAACTTATCATATTGCCATGATTGCTTTATTTTTAGCTGTTACTGATAATATCACACAGCACCCAATTTATAAATTACTCTTATCTCAAGGGTATGTATGTGTACTGTAGAAAATACAGCATATGCTGGGTTCAGGGCTGTCTGTAGTTCTAGCCAGTTTCTGGAGATCTTGGAACACATCCTCCCCAAGGCAACGGAAGACGACTGCACCACATTTTGGATATCCCCTTGTGGATATGTGGGCTGCTTCCTCTTTTCAACGATTGTGACTCATGCTACTATAATCACGGATGGTTCTGACTTTGTGATCTGACGTCCAATTCTTTGGGATAATACTTGATGTGGAACAACCTCCAAAACGGGTTGCAGAAGTTGCCATAGAACCCCTCCCCCACAAACAAAAAACAAACTTTGCTTGCTTGTCTAATGCATAGAAAGCCAATCACTGACACTGAGGTAGTGGACAAAAGCAGAGGATTATTGCAAAGCCACAGAGCAAGGTGCTGGGCAGCTACAGTTTAATTCTCCATTTCCCCAAGGGGCCAGGGTACAGGTGCTTACAGGTTGAGGTTGGGACTGAGCAGTACATGTTCAGCTCACACCCAAGTTCCTGGTTGGTCCGCAGTGCCTGTGGCCCTCCTTTGATCGGTCACCAATATTGTGTCCTTAGGGAATTTAGATGACTGCAGACTGCAGAGGGCACCAGTCTGGGGGTTACGTGAAAGTGGGAGTTAATCTTTGCTTAGGGATTTCTGGAAACAAAACAAAACCCTCAAAACAAAACCAAACATTAAGATGTTATCTACAGGAGAGACAAATGACGTCATGGGTGCAGTCAGGAGCACCTTACCTGGGTGGTGATTAGGGAGCTGTGTGGCTGGCTGCACCAGCCCCTCAATTCAGCGAGTTCATGTGGGCACGGGCACAGCTTGCATTCGAGTTGGTGTCCTAGGGGCAGGCTTCAAACCAAGCAAACTGTTGGATGATACGTGGTAATTTAAAGTTTTTTCAGGAACTGTCATACTATTTCTAGGATCTCTTTTGCTATTTTTTCTATTTTAGTTTCAGTAGCTTCAGGGGAAGGTGGTTGTTCTGCTTGGTTTGTGTGGCACGGTACTGTAGAATATGTGTTTACTCTTCATTTCCAAGCCTGCAAAGAACCAGGCTGGAAGATTCAGGCTGGAAGATCCAGGTGGGACGAGAGAGGCTGGGGCTCCCAGCTAGCCTTACCTTTCATCTGGGGTGGGTGGCCATCTGAAGGTCAACCAGTGATCACTGACTTAATTAGTCATATCTAAAGCATGAGGTCTCCAAGAAGCTCAAAAAAGCAAAGAGTGGGGAGCTCCTGGAAAGCTCAACACGTGGAGGGTCCTGAAGGGAGGCGTCGGAGACGGCACGGAAGCCGCATGCCTTGCCCTGTGCATCCTTCCACGTAGCCTTCACCAGTGTGCTCCAGAATAACCTCTGCATTGAGCCAGTAAACATGAGGCAGGTGTTGCCCCGGCTTGAAACTTGAGGAGGGGTTGGTGGGTCCTCCCCGCCATGGGTAGGGGGTCTGTCAAAAGCACACACAGTTCAGACAGACAGCCTCTGCTGGCATCTAAAGTGGATTGGAGGGCAGTCTGGAGCCGAAGCTGTCTCTAGGGAAATAGTGTCAGAGTTGACTTGAATTCCTCCAGGGAATGGTGGCTTGCTTGCTGCTTGGGAGAAATCTCCCCAACATGTGGCATTAGAATCACAGTTTGGTATTTTTTTTTTTTTTTTTACTGCTTTATGTCACTCCTAAATAACAAAATAACATTTGGCCTTTTTTTTTTTTTAACATTTTAAAAAATATTTATTTACATTTACTGGGAAGACAGATTTACAGAGAGAAAGAAGGAGAGATAGAGAGAAAGATCTTCCATCTGCTGGTTCACTCCCTATGTGGCCACAATGGCTGGAGCTGAGCTGATCTGAAGCTAGGAGCCAGGAGCTTCTTCCGGGTCTCACATGCAGATGTAGATTCCCAGGCCACAAGCAGAGAACTGGAAGGGAAGTGGAGTAGCTGGCACATGAACTGGTGGTGCCCATATGGGATCCCAGCACACTAGGCTATCACGCCGGGCCCAACATTTGACTTTGAGAAAAGAAAGGTGATTCTGACTCAGGATGAACCTTGGGCACATTAAGCTAAATAAAATAAGTACGTCACAGAAAGACAAATACTGAGAGGACTTGGCACAGCCAAATTCAGGGATAGAAAGTGGGAACCATGGCTGCCAGGGGCCAGGGACAGAGGGAATTGTGAGCTGACGTGCAATGGGGGAAAAGTGTCAGGTTTGCAAGTTGAGGAATTCTGGAGAGTGTGAAGGCGCTTAACAGTATTTTAAGTGAACGCTTAGAAGTCACCACGATGGGGGCAGGCGTTGCAGGCAGTGTACAAGCTGCTTGTGTCTCACATCAGAGTCCCTGGTTTAGGTCCCAGGTCCTCTGCATCTGAGACAGTTCCTACTGATGCACAGCACCAGACGGCTGCAGCAGCTGGGCCCCTGCTAAACCTGTGGCACTCCCAGATTTCGCCCCAGGTTCTGCCTTCAACCTGGCCCTGCCCTGGAAGTGAATCAGCAGATACAAGATCTCTGTCTTTGCCTTTCAAATAAAATGAAATAAACTTGAAAAATGTTTAACTAAGATCATAAATGTCAGGTTCTTTTTAAGTCTGAGCAACATGATAAATGGAACACAGAACAATGATTTCAAAGACTGCAGATTTTTAAATATAAATCATAGAACAAACAAGTAAAGTAACATCTTTAAAGTGTCAGAGAGAGAGAGAGAAGATGTGCTTAGGAATGAAGGCAAAATAAAGACACTAGCACGAGAATGAATGCTGAGGACTGTCAGCAGACCTACTGGGAATGGAAGTGTGATATTTTTAGTTGAGAGGAAAGAACTCTACCAGGAGCAAACGTGGAACTTAAGGAAGGAAAGAACATTCACTGCTTCCTCTTCAGGGCCTTACGCATCTGCGTGGTCACCAAGAGCAAAACTCCCGGAAGCTGGCCAGGTCTCCAGCGCGTGCAGATGTCATTCATCCGCGTCAACAACGACACCCTGGGGAAGGTGAGAGGACCTAGGAGTTTATAAAGCTTCCACATTTGACTTTAGGTAGCAAACTATTTTTTTTTTTTAAAGATTTATTTATTTTACTTGAAAGTCAGTTTTTTTCTTTAAATGTTTATTTTTATTTGAAAGGCAGGTTCTACAGAGAGGAACCTCTGATTCACTCCTCACATGGCCGCAACAGCTGGAGCTGGGCTGATCCCAAGATGTACCCGGGCCATCCTCCACTGCTTTTCCAGGCTATTAGCAGGAAGCTGGATCAGGAGTGGAGCAGTCAGGCCCAGAGCCATGGCTTAGCGGCTAAATCCTTGCCTTGCATTCACTGAGATCCCACATGGTTATTGGTTCGTATCTCGGCTGCTCTATTTCCTATCCAACTCCTTGCTTGCAGCCTGGGAAAGCAGTAGAGGATGGCCCAGAGCCTTGGGAGCCAGCACCCATGTGAGAAACCTTGGAGAAGCTGCTGGCTCCTGATTGGCTGCACTGTGGCCATTTGGGGAGTGAGCCAGCAGATGGAAGATCTTTCTCTGTTTCTCCTTTTCTTGTAAATTTGCCTTGTCAATAAAAATAAATAAACAAGTCTTAAAAAAAAAAAAGTGGAGCAGCTGGGTCTAGAACTGGCACCTATATGGGATACCAGCGCCACAGGATACAGGATTATCTTTACTTTGCCACTGCTCCAGCCCCAAGAGATGATAAACTAAGTCTAAGTCTAAGCAGATTCTGCATAGTTAGGCTTAATCTTTAGAGTAATCTCTTAAAAAACAGAGATACAGCCCGAAGTTGATACATGAGAATATTCAAAGAAGTCAAAAGAATTAAGCTGAACACAAATAGAACGGCAGAAATAAATCTAATTGTATTTAGAATCACTGTAAACCACCTAAATGAGCCATGAAAACAAGATTGTTCAACTGCATGGGAGAACAAGACCCAACCGTTACCACATCTTGAAGAAATTCACATTAAATATGAAGACAGATAAGTGAGAAGGATGAAAAAAAAAGGTGGAGACCAGCTCTGTGCTCTCCCCTGACCGGCAGGTGTGAGAGGTGGGACAGGTATCACGGGGTCATCCTTGGAACATGCATGCTTCATGTCCCTACAAGCGTGAGCAGCTGAGGGTCTGCTTCCCTGGTCTTCCCCCGGCCCCCACCCCACAGCTGTCGCTCTCACCTCCTGCATAGCTAAACTGGACAGGTGTCCTCTGTTCTTCTCAGATTTCCTCTGCCCTTGACCCAAGCGGATGCTTCTGCTCGGCGTGTTGGCTGTGGCTGCAGGGCAGCCACCCTGGCACGTTGGTGGTTGGTGTGGCTGACAGCTTCCCAAACTCTCTGACCAGGAAGTAAGGGTGGGAGGTGCTGAGAGAGGAGTGGCAGGATTGGTTCTGGGGACTTAATGTTAGCCCCTGATTCTCCAAGCTTCACCTGGGCCAAGCCTAACCACATGCTGTCCACCAGAGGCTCCTGCCTCCCGAAGCCTATGAGGTGACCAGCAGGAGATTCATTGCCCAATCTCTTCCTGGAACAACACAAGCGGAGGTCTGTTTAGGTAGAATTGCAGAGACTGAGCTCCACCAACATCGCACATGCTGAGGTCACACTATGCCAGCGCTGGCTTCACAGGTTTCGTCAATTTTCCAGTCACGAGCAAACACATTTCAGAAAATGCTAGACTTCAAAACACAGTGAAGATGAGTTCATGTTATCTTCAGCCTCAGGAACAATTATGGCCTTGGTCCTGATCATGACAGAGATAATGTCCATGTTTTATGGCAAATGTTAAATGGCAAAGTCAACTGCGAACAGGCTCCCCACTATGTCTAATGGGGAAGTTCTGTTTCCATAGGTTCCCACTGTAAATCCCCCTGGCTCCCTAAATCCTAGTATGTTTCCCTCTCCCCTGGTTCTCAGAGAACCCTCGTTTTTATCAGGGCATATTTGGCTGCCTGGAATAGAGCAACCCCCCAGATCCCCCCGCCACCTGGTGTGACCTGCTGCAGTGCATTGTAAGAGGAAACATGAGAGGGCAGTGTCCTCAGAACTTAACCCAGCCCTGCGGGCCAGGCCTTGTTGGCACAGTGGGTTACACTTGTGCATGAATTGCCTGCATCCCCATCAGAGTGCCTGGTTCGAGCCCTGGTTACCTCATGCTTTCGTTTGAGCTCTCTACTAATACGCCTGGACGGTCCTAGTGTGTGGACCCCTGCCACCCACATGGAAGACCGAAGGGGGTTCCTGACTCATGGTCTCAGCCTGGTCCAGCCCTGGTTGTTGTGGACATTTTGGGAGTGAACCAATGAACAGCAAATCTGCCTCTCCTGGTCTGTCACTCTACTTTTGAAAACTAATCAATCCCCCTGCCCCATACACACACAAAATCATTGCCGGCATATTTCCTTTGTCCCTTTAGTCAATCCTGTTGCCTAGAAAATTGGGTGTGGAAACAGCCAGAGTGACAGCGAACCATCTGGATCAAGGAGACCTAGCAAGGAATTCAGCAGACCAGCCCTGGCTTTTCCATTTTGGAATGTCAAACAAGTATAAATCACTTGGTTTTGGTTTCTGTGACACATGGCTGAATCAAATTCTTAAATAGCTCCTAACACCTGAAATCCAGAAACTCCCAAAGCATCCCAAGGTGCAGTAGCAGGTGGGACATGGGAGACACACTAGGCAGAGCAGCATCCTGTACCTGAGTGACCGGACAGGAGTCTGAGCTGCACTCCCCATTCCAGCTGCCTCCTGTGTGCACCTCTGAGGCAGCAGGTCATGCCTCAAGTGCCTGGGTTCCTGCCATCCACACGGAAGACCTGGATTGAGTTCCTGGCCCCGACTTTGGCCTGGTGCACTCTCGCATTACTGTGGATATTTGGGGAGTGAAGCAAAGCAGTGAACCAGAGGATGGGTGACCTCTCTTGGTCTCAGTCTTTCAAATAAATTCATGAATTTTAGAATATTTTAACATGAATTCTTTGAACAATGAAGTAGGGAGAAACTCTGGGTAGAGAAGCCATTCCAATCTACCCTCTGTTGGGGGTAGTCAGGTAGCTTTCTTCAGACATTTTGCAATGAGGTTTATGAAGAGAAAACCCATCAGCCAACAGCCCAGAGCAGGCCTGGTGAAGGGCCTGATGGGAAAGCCAGGCAGTGGTGTGGCCTAGTGGCCAATGGCCTCAGAAGCAGGTTGGCTCTGCACTGCTGTCCTTGGTCCTGGCCTGGGTCCTCCATGTGCCAGGGAGACTGCAGGCTTTTGCCCAGCACTGGGATTCCAGTGGGGAGTTTCTAACTTCCACTAGGCTGCCCACTTCTTGTGCATCCCTCAGCAGGGGCTTGTCCCCATACTCAGCACCTGGTACCACCTCCATCAGCGGTGAAGAACCCTGTCCCCAGCTCTGTCACCTCCGTGGTGTCCTTCTCTGAGCAGGTGTCAGGTGAGCGTCTGCTGGCATCCTCCAAGGAGGCCTTTCCACCTCCGGGTGAGGCCCTGCTTGCCCACCTGAAGACACATCCCTGTATGTATAAGGAAAATGAGGTTATGACTTTACACAAATCACAGCACAGAAGTCAGCAGGTGGAGGAGGAAATACACTGTTTATTTACAATTCTTTCACTTTATCCACAATTTCCCATACAAACATAAAAACTAAAAAAATAAAACCACCACTTGGGAACACAAGTGTTTGTCTTTAATTAGTTTGGATGAAGGAGGCTCCCTGTCCCCCCACCCCATGTAGAGGGGACTACTGAGGCACACCGACTCGGGGAGAAGGGTGGGCAGAGGGGATGCCTGAGAGACGGCTCTGGGTGGGACCCTGATCTTGCCACAGGGTTGTGGGTGGGGCTGGGGTTCCTCTGTTGGCAAACTTGAGGGTGTCTCCTGCTGGGGATGCAGCCCTGCAGGGTGATAGGTGCTGTTCCACCTCCCAACAGCAAAACCAAGCAGGGGTCACACGCGTCACGGGCTGTGTGGGGAGCGATGGTGGCAGCAGGGGACATGGAATGCTGCTGTGAGAAAAGCCCCAGCCCGGGGACACAGGCAGCCTTGGCCTTGGCAAAGACCAGTCAAACCACAACTTCTGTTCTGAATTCCATGTTGACCCAAAACATGTTAAGTCGAATGTGCTCCCTGGATTCTGAGTGGAGGGGCAGGGCCAGAAACTTGCTTCTGCCTCCATGGTCCCTTCAGGGGGAGGCTGCTGTGGTGACGGTCTGGGCAGGGTGGGGGTGGGGAGTCTGTGCCACAGACAGCAGGGCAGATGCTCCAGCAAGGTCCGGGAAGAACGGGAGGGGCTGCAGCCAGTGTCCAAAGCTGCTCCCTTCCCAGCCACATTCACACCTCCATGCAGGGTACCCTGGCACCTTACACAGAGTCCCAGTGGCCCCGTGGGCACCTTCTGTGCCCGTAACCTACGCTGCGATCACATGTTGATGCACATTATAAATATAAAATCATATCTGCTACAAAGAGGACATATATTTGTACATCTTTACCCATATACATAATAACACAATTTACACATAATATCTTGGAGTGGGTCCTCATGGAAAAAGGTTTGGAGAGGGAAGGAGCCCCTTCTCCCTCCTGCCCTGATCCCTCTTGAGGGAGGCTCGGCCAGTTCGGCCCCTGTGGCCCTTCCCAGCTGGGCCAGTCAGGACTGGAGAGGATATGGGGAACCAGACATGTGACAAGAAGTGGAGGGATGGCATGATGCACACACTGGCCCTGGGGTGCAGGCCTCACCCAGAACTCCCAGGCGTCCACGTTCCTCCATCTGAGAACCATGGGCTAAGAGGCTGCCCCTACCCGACTCAGGCCAGGGCAGCAGGCGGAGGGTTAGGGAGAGTCTTAAGGGGCTGGTAGTCTTATGAAAACAAGGGTGTTTCTGCCTTGTGATCAAATCTTATCAAGTTACAAAAAAAACAATCAGCTGGGGGCCTGGAGGCAAGACACACGGCCAGTTAGTCCGTGTAGGGACAGTGAGAGTGGGGACCCTGAGCCCTTCCCCTTCTTTCATCCGGTTCACTGTGAAGGGGCAGACAACCCTGTACCTCCTTTTCCGGCCTTCCCCGCATGCCATGGAATACTGACAGTGGTCCAAAAGGCGCCTCCAGAGACGTGGAGTGCTGGACACCAGGCAAGTTAAGACCTGGGCAGAGGCTGGGAGCTTTGTACAGCACGAGTGGTTCCTGGCCGGGGTTCGCGGCTCGCGCCATGGCCACAGTGATCAGATTGCTATCAGAGATGGGGCAGTCTGGGTCCCCAGGCGGAGACAGCACCTATCGGCGGTAGTGATTGGGGGCGTCGGCGAACATGTACTTGAGTCTGTAGGCCTCAGCCAGCAGCAGCCCGATTTCTTCGTTGCCCCAGTGTATCGTTGGCAGGTTCTGCAGCAGCATGAGCAGACCCTGCAATGCGAGACAAGACTTCAACCCAGCCCGCAGGCCCAGGCGCTGCCAGGACCTCACTCGGAGGTCAGGGCCTAGAGTGGGGCCCCTGCCTGCTGGTCACACACCCAAAGGCTCTGGTCCCCCTCCCACCATGGCTCCAGGCCCTCACCACCACAGGAACACTCCACATCACACTCTGGGACTTACTAACACCCTTGGCCTGTTTAAATTCCTGAGGTAGCTGACACGGCCGTGCTGAAGCTAGGAGCTGGGGGCTTAGTCTGGGTCTCTCTCTTAACCATCCTCTATTGTCTCCAGGCACTTTAGGGGGAGGTTGGATTAGAAGCAGAATCAGGGGCCTGGCACAGTAGCCTAGGGGCTCAAGTCCTCGCCTTGAACGTGAGCGCATCCCATATAGGCACCAGTTTGTGTCCTGGCTGCTTCACTTCCCATCCAGCTCCCTGCTTGTGGCCTGGGAAACAGTTGAGGATGGCCCACCGACTTGGAACGCTGCACCTGCGTGGAAGACCTGGAAGTTCCTAGCTCCTGGCTTTGGACTGGCTCAGGTCTGGCTGTTGTGGCTACTTGGGGAGTGAACCAGTGGTTGGAGGTCTTTCTTTCTGTAAATCTGCCTTTCCAATAAAAAAAAAATCTTTAGAAACATGGAAAAAAAAATAAAGAAGAAGAAGCAGAGCCAGGAGTTGAACCAGATGCTTCACTATGGGACATGGCATTGCAATCCACAGCTTAACCTGCAGCACCACAATGCCTGTCCTGACAATAAAGACTTTAAAGAGGCAAAAAGACTTATCCAAATATATAGCTCTCAATTTTCAAATATTTATTTTTAGTCTTTTCATGTATGCTCTTTCTTTAAATAGTTGTAATTATAACCTATGTGCTTTTTTAAAAAAAATATATATTTATTTTTCTTGCAAAGTCAGAGATATACAGAGAGGAGGAGAGACAGAGAGGAAGATCTTCTATCCGATGACTTACTCTCCAAGTGACCGCAATGGCCGGTACTGCGCCGATCTGAAGCCAGAAGCCAGGAACTTCTTCCAGGTCTCCCATGCGGGTGGAGGAACCCAAGGCTTTGGGTCATCCTTGACTGCTTTCCCAGGCCACAAGCAGAAAGCTGGATGGGAAGTGGAGCTGCCAGGATTAGAACCGGCGCCCATCAGGGAAACCAGCGCGTCCAAGGAGAGGACTTTAGCTGCTAGGCAGGGGCCCAACCTTCTATGTGTTTTAAAAAGAACTTTCGTGCTCTCCCACATGGGCTTCTATCATGACTATTCCTGGCCTGAGCCGTTACGATGCTGAGAGAACTGGTTTCGGTCCCAGCTCCAGTCCCAGTTCTGGCTTCCTGCTGATGCACGCCCAGGAAGACAGCAGGTGACAGCTGTCAGTTGGATCCCTGGAAGGGACGTGAGTACCTGGACTGTATTAACCCCTGGCTCTGGTTCAGTCCAGCTCTGGTCATTACAGGCATTCTCTCTGACAGTCTTTCTCTGTCTCTCTGCCTCTTCAATAACTAAACAAAAAAGCTTTCTAAAGATTTATTTATTTATTTATTACGTGAAAGGCAGTGTTAAAGAGGGTGGGGGGAAGGTAGATTTTCCATCTGCTGATTCACTCTCCAAATGGCTGTAGCAGCCAGGGATGAGCCAGGCTAAAAGCTAGGAACTTTTTCCAGGTTTCCTATGTGAGTGCAGAGGCCCAAGAACTTGGGCCATCCTCCACTGCTTTCTCAGGCCCATCAGCAGGGAGTTGGACTGAAAGTGAAGCAGCTGGAACTTGAACCAGAGCCCCTATGGAATGCTGGCATTGCAGGCAGTGGCTTAACTGATTATGCCACAATACTGGCCCCACCAAAATATTTACAAATTATCTCTTTTTGCTGTGGACATCTTTCTCCATATCTTCCCTCTCCTTTGTGATCTCCATGGGTCACCCTCTGCGGCCTCAGCGACTGGCCTCGGCCTACTGTCCAGCTCACTGTCCTGCGTCCACAGCTCATCGAGCCAGGCCCGCTCCAGCCACCTGAGCCTGCACCGGCACGACTTACTTTCTCACACCTCCCCTGCCCCTTCCCACTATCCAAACCCAGCTCCGGGGCGGGCATTTAGCCTGGTGGTTAAGATGTTTGGGAAGATGTCCACACCCCCATCTGGGGGCCTGGGTTTGACTCCTGGCTCTAGCTTTTGGCTTGAGCTGCTTACTTTTATGGCTTGAGCATAGAACCTGGAAAGCAGCAGGTGATGGCCTAAGTGGCTGGGCTTCTGCCACCTGCCTGGGAGACCTACCTGGTGTCCCTGGCTCCCAGCTTGGCGCAGCTGGCCTCAGTGAACCAGTGAATGCAGCTCTAGCTCTCTGCTGCTCAAGTAAGTAGGTGTTTTGTTTTTGAAGTTACTAACAAAAAGCGTTTTAATTTCTTTTTAAAAAAAGCTTTCTTTCTACTGGAAAAGCATATTTACAGAAAGAAAGAGAAACAGAAAGACAGGTCTTCTGCCTGCTGGTCACTCCCTAAGAGGCCGCAATGGCCGGAGCTGAGTTAATCCGAAGCTAGGAGCAAGGAACTTCTTCCAGGTCTCCCATGTGGGTGCAGGGTCCCAGGGCTTTGGGCTGTCCTGCTTTCTCAGGCCACAAGCAGGGAGCTGGATGGGAAACGGAGCAGCCAGGACATGAACTGGTACCTATTTGGGATCCCAGCAGATGTAAGACAAAGATTTAGCCATTAGGCTATTGCGCTGGGTCCCAATTTTTAAAATTTCTGACAAGACTCTTCAGATTCCAATGTTCCTCATACAGTTCCATGGAAACACCATATTAGAAAGGACATTAGAATAAAAAGTGAATGTGATATTTTAGGTTTTCTCCATCTAATTTTTAATCTATTTAGCATTTATCATAGTCACTTCCTCTCGTGTTAAAAACTTGTTAGACGTTCCAATGACCAAAGAGTTTTCCATAATGCAAGACAGACCATAATTAGCTACCTGTTTTGAGCACTGAATTTTTTCTAGTTTTTCACCTTATTAAAACTATTATGAATATGTTTGTGCAAAAAGACACACATCTTGGATTGTTTCTTTGGATTAAGCTCCTAGAAAATGAAATTACTATGACACGGGGCACAGAATGTTGAAGGTACTTAATGCTCATCCAGAAAAAAAAAAAGTACATTCTAGCAGGCGGCTCCTCTGCTGGGATCCCTGCCAACAGCGAGCACTCTCAGTAAACACACACTGGATTCCCTCACATCGCCGGCATCCAAAGGGCTGTGAACCCACGGAGGAAGATGAGGAGCCAGGGAAGGCCTCCTTCCCCGCAGGCCGCACCCACTGCTTCCACCGCGCTTGCAGCCGCTGCCCTGAAACTGCTTCCAGCTGTCTCCCAGCACTCTCCCTTCCCACACCTGCTCTTCCCATGAGGATCACCATTTCCATCTTAGCTTAAAAAAAAAGTTGACCTGCCCCTAGGCCTTCCGTCCCTACTCCCTGGCCTCTTACACCCCGGTGGAGGGGGTGGGGAAGGGATTTATCTGGCTCAATGAGTCAAGCTTGAATCAAGTCTCAGCCTGTTTGGTACCCTAGCATGTCTATATATACACAAAACACAACTCAGAGTAATCAAAATATTTTATAGACAGATGTGTGAACTTCACCTCTGTGTGGAGAGATGTCAGGTCACCATTTTGCTTGCCTGCTTTGTTTACTGGAATTTTCTGCTTTTTCTTGTGTCACTGGTAAGAAACACAGCCAGCATAGGGCTGAGTCTTCTAAAGCGAATATTTTTTGCAGGGATGAAAGCTACCCATAATTTCTAAAGCTTCCAGCCTCTACAAAATCTCTTCAGAAGCTTCCAAATTATCCCGCGCCGGCCAAGTTAGCTGTCCAGCCTTCCCCAAGGGAAGTGAGGCTTCGTTTGAAGGAGCCACTCTGCCACCACGTGGTCGTGCCCGAGAACTGCAGCGCCCAGCCCCCAACCAAGGCCAATGAATGGAGCAGACATAAAGGCTGGAGGACAAAGGTTAATCACAAGCCAGGGTAGAGAAGAGGTGCTCCAGTACATGGAGGCTGCTGACTGGTTACCAAGCCCTTCTGGCAGGACATGTCATCAGAGGAAATTCTGGTTGAGAAAAGATAGCTTGTTCCTGATTGAAGGAAAGGGGGCAGTGGCCTTTCACAGAAAAAAAAAGTGGAAATATCTGGAATAGCAGAAAAGAGCCTTGTATGGGTACCTGCAGAAAACCTAACATCTTACAGAAAGATGACAGGGGAGGAATCTGAGCCATGTGTCAGGAGTGCGAAAAACCAAAACCAAGTAAAGAGCAAAAGGAAAAGGATCAATATTACCTAATAAGCAAGGAGACTTTTTTTTAAAATTATCTTTGAAAGAGAGATCTTCTAAATCCTGGTTTACTCCCCAAATGCCTGCAAAGAGCCAGGGCTGGCCCAGACGCCAGAAGCCAGACCTGCATTCTGATCTCCCACGTGGATGGCAGGGACCCATGTACTGGGGCTACCATCTGCTGCTCCCAGGGTACACTTGAGCAGGAAGCCGGACTGGCAGCTGAGCTGGGACTCGGTGCCAGGCAGTCCATTGTGGGATGCAGCAGGGATCCCGGTCAGGGTCTTAACCCCTGTACCACAGCAGCCACCCCAAGACTGTTCTTTCAGTAAGGAAAATGTACAGGGGAAACTCCTTGGAGCATGCTCAGAGGCTGGAAGTACAGGGAGGTGGGAGAACTCCAGGATGACATTTCTCCCATCAGCACTCAGTGCGGGCCCGATGCGGTTCTAGGCGCCTCACAGTTCACTGAATCCTCACTTCACCTCACGAGACAAGGTTGCAAGCGAGGAGTCTAAAGGACACAGTTTGAGGAACTTGTCCAAAGTCTGGCTCAGATTTGAACCTGCACAGTCTGATTCAAGGGCCTGTGCACATAACAATAACCCTGTATAAGAACACTTTTAAAAGTCTGTGGAAAACGGAATTTAAAGATAAAATTTAATTTGGTGCAAAAAACTTGAGATCCACGCATAGCTGTTTTTTTTTTTTTTTCCCTCCATAATAGACACTTTCTGTGAACTTTTTGGAGATTCTGCATATGTGCCTGCCCTGGGGGGGGAGAAGGGAAGCCAGGCACAGAGCAGAAGGACAAGGAAGTCCAAGCAGAGGCTGTCTGAGAAGCCCCATCGAGGGCTGGGCACTGCGCCTGCAGACAAGGCAAGCGCAACGAAGCAACGACCAACAGCAGAAGGACCCAAGGGCCACAGAAAGCACTTTCCTCTCACAGAAGAAGCCAGTCGGGAGTCACTTTGCAATGCTGCCACACCCCCTGCAAGTGTCAATTTAAACATGCAAACTACTTTCCTACTCAGAGAAGCAATATCAAATCTCTCCTGTTTTGAGAACTGGATCCCAGCACATATTCAAGATAAATGTGTCTTTGCATGTCAGTTTTTGAGTCCCATACTCATCCTCCATGCCAAGGCACCCAGTGCACCCCTCGGAGCTCCCCTCCACGCACATGTGCCTCCCACACCAGCCAAAACTGGGCTGAGAAGCTTCAGGTCCCTGGGAAGCCCTTTTATGGGCAGGACACAAACTGACAATTCAGCAAACGTCTGTAAAGACAGGGCTCGCACCGGGCAAGGCTCCACAAGACACCAGGGAGTTCCTGCAGAAGCAGCGGGCGGATGCCATCTGGTTCGAGGGAATTATTTACATTCAGTTTGCGATTTAGGCCTGGAACATCCCACGGGCCTGCACTGCTTCATTGAATAATCCTAGCCTGTGTCCTCAAAAGGCACCTTCGGAGTGGGAGCCTCGTCACAGTTTGCTTCAGTAAGACAAGAGCCAAGGATTCTGAGAGCAGCTGGTGCTGTGGTCTGAGGCCCTCAGCTGGTCCACTGAACTCCCTGCCGTCTCCCTTTTATGTACTTAAAGGGGACTCTACTAGCTGCAGAGCCTCTGGCAGGGGCTTCTTAAAATCAGCCTCCATAAGCCCTCAGCGGCCTCAGCGGCACTGCCCTTGGTGCCGCTTCCCGGGGGGAACTCTCCAACTGTAGGCGGTGGGATGCCACACAAAGAGCCACTCTCTGCCCAGCATCCTGTGCCAGTCTGTGGGGATGCTCTGGGCAGCTAACCCTTCAATGTGTCTTCAGCCTTCCCCAATGAGGGGGAGGCTTACTTGGGGGGATGGAGAAGTCTTAAAAAGAAGAGGAGGAATATGCAGATCCTTGCCTGAAGCAGCCCTTTGTGAGCTTAGCTCAAGTGTTCCTGGAAGCACCCAGCAGCTTGAGGGAGAGAAGCCAGAGGGCAGGGATCCAGAAAATGGATTCTAGATCCTTGCCACTCACACCCTGGGTTAGCCTGGCCTAGCAACATGACGCTTGCTGTATTCCCTTTCCTCATTCGTAAGACGGGGCATTAGGCTGGGTGGGGCTTCTCCCTTAAAATCCCCCCTTATCCCAGATACAGGGTGAGCCTGCCATGGCCTATTGGTTATGTGAAAGAAAAACAATCAGAAACTTGGGGTCTCAGGGCTCTTGATGCACTTCAATGATACCCAGACTTGGGAGTATGGAGCAGAAAACAACAGGAATGAGAATCAATGCACTGCTTGGAGGGCTACATGCCGAGCACCGCATTCTAACAGCTTTTCATGGATTAACGCCTTTAATCCTCACGATAGTCCTAAGGGTTGGCACTGTTACCCCATTTTATAGACAATAACACTGAGGCGCGGAGAGCTAAGGCTACATGACTAGAAAAGCAGCAGAGCAAGGTAGTCTGGTTCCAAACATTATGATTTAATGCCGGACTTTTCTGCACTGTCCCCCACTTCAGTGGGAGGGGGCTGTATCCACCCTTCTGGAGGGAGAGGCAGCTCTCAGCCTTGTCTCTAAGGCTGACAGTAGCAGGTCTGATGAAATCCCCACTTGCATTTCTGTAACCAATTCACCCGGTTTATCTCTGCGTCAGTCACTGTAGCTTTCAGCGCTCAAGCGCGACCCTTCTAGGATACCTGTGTTCATTTCCAGAGCTTCCTTGGCCAGTTGCAAGTGGCCCCTTAATGGTTAGCATGCACACACCTACCTTCTCTGCACAGAGCACGGCCAGTGGCTCCCAACCTCACACAGTCCTGCTGCCCTCACCCCTCACACCTCTGCTATGATCCTGTTTCATAAAGGACACTGCCTGTCTGGCCCACATAGTCCTGCTGTGGCACTGGGTGGGGGGAGCATCTGTGGATTATCTGGTCTAATGAAAGAGCGAAACCCCTTCACTAAGAACACGAACTGAGGTGCCAACACAGCAGCGGCAGATGGCAGGCCCCAGGTCCTTCTGTGGGTTCCATGTGAGACCCCCAAATCCATCAGACAATGGAAAACGAGATCCTGTAAGTAGCATCTCTAGACACACGTTGTCTTAAAATCACAGAGTCCTGTCCTCTGCTCCGCGGACCTTGTGAATCACGAAGAGCCATTCCACAAATCCCCTCCACTCCCTTCTGCTCAGCCTCCCGCTGACACGGCGCTCAGCCTGGCTCAGCCTGACTCATGATAACTCAATTAGATTTCGTGCTCTCGACACGCTGCCCACCTCAACCACATTATCAGAATTGATAGCTTGCCCCGGCACACGGCCATCCGGCCCCTGGTCCTCATTTATCGCAGGACAGCCCTTCTGCTGCTGCTTGGCAGAGGCTGTGGCTCTTCCTCAGCAGCCCGTGGCCTCCGCGCATGGCTAGCGTCTACTCTGGATGCCGGCTCCTCCTCCTGAGGCCTTCCCTCGGGTCAGGTGGGCCCCGTCTCTCCTCTACCTGCTGGGCAGCCTCCAGTTACAGAGGGCACTGCCAGGGGACCGTAGGGAGAGGCTGCTGCTCCTGACACCACCTAGGTTACAGAGCTCTGTGCTCGCACCCCTGCTATCCATGTGGGAGACCTGGATGAGCCCTCGGCTGCCAGCTTCCAGCTGGCCCAGCCCTAGTTTTCTAGCCATTTGGGGGGTAAACCCAGCAGGGAAATGATCTCTCTTCTCTACAGTCTCTCCTCTTTTTTTTTTTTTGGTTACTCTGCATTTTAAATAAATAAGTAAATCTTTAAAAACAAAACCCAGAAATACATGTTCATTAAAAAGAAACCAACCAACTCCTTCTGGTGGAAAATGTGCAGGCCTTCCCTGGGTAACCTGGGGCTGGCCTCCCTGCAGCTGCTGGCCTGGCGAGCTGGTCCTCGCCCTGCCCACCCACCTGCCATGCCGCACCCAGCGCAGGCCCTTCCAGCACAGGCTCCCACCTATCACCCCACCCGACCTCCTCTGCGCCATCCACCTCTGCTCCCTGGCCTCTTGATGCAGCAGGGTGCCAGGGCTAGGTCTTTTCTCCTCTCTGTCCACACTCACTTCCTCAAGGATCTCACTTGGGGTATGGCTTTACGAACACCTGGCTGTGGGCACCTGCATTTCCGGGTCCAGTCCAGACCTTCTTCTTTCTGCTGATCTCCAAAATCATGAGACATATCTGTCTAACCCACATGCCCGCCCGCCTAACTAATGGCCTCACACATGCAAACTGAATTCCTAATCTTCTCCACCCCACCCCAACCCTTCCCACAGCCCCGTCCCTCCCTTTCTGCCCTGCTCTACTGACAAAGCAGACCCCTAGTGTGGCCTGTTCTCACAGCCCTACTCTCTCCCACAGACCCTTCATGAGGTCGTTGCTGCAACCCTTATATCCCACCTGCTGCTGACACAACACTCAGAGTGATCCTCTGAAAAGGGGTCAGTCACATGCTTCTGTCCGAGGCCCTCTTGGAGTTCCCTTTCATCCAAAGTAAAAGCCCAAAGTCCTCATAGTGACCTGCGTCCCTGGTGGCTACTTCCCTGTCCTCCTATCTTCTGCCGTGAGATCAATGTCAAGGTCCCTAGTCCAGGCATGCGCTGTGCTGGCCAGTTCCTTGGCCCCAACTCCTCCCCCATAGTTTGCAAGCCTTGCCCCCTGACCCTTTTAAAGCCTTTGCCCAGTGCCATCTTCTCAGCATTCTATTCTAAATGGCAACTTCTCCCTTCACTACCACCTAATCAACCCTTTACCCCATTCTACTTTTAAGAATGACTAGTCTCTGGGGCCGGCACAAATGCTCAACCAGCTAATCGTGTGCCTCCAAGTGTCGACATCCCAGATAGGCACTGCTTGTGTCCTGGCTGCTCTGCTTTCCATCCAGCTCCCTACTTACGGCCTAGGAAAGCAGTGGAAGATGGTCCAAGTCCTTGGGACCCTGCACCTGCATGGGAGACCCGAAACAGGCTCCTGGCTCCTGGCTTCAGACTGGCCCCATTGTGGTCATTTGGGGAGTGAACCAGAGGATGGAAAATCCTTCTCACTGTCCCTACTTTTCTCTGTAAATCTGTCTTCCTAATAAAAATAAATAAACCTTTTTAAAAGGGCTCATTCCTTATCACTTTATAACATTTTAAAACATTTACTGTTTACAATGCTTTTGCTTATTGGATGCTTTCTCCCTGTCTAGCACGTCAGCTCTATGAGAACAGAGGCTCGGTGTGTTTCACTTCTCAGGACATCTGTGCTCTTGCCACGCCCAGCACACAGCAGGCATGCGATACATAACGGTTGGTGAATGAACAGCAGATCTCTCAGGCTCACCCACACACTCTGCAGCCTTTCCTGCACAAAAGCCCTTTCCACACGCAGCAACCCCTCTGGGAGGGACAACCTCTCTGAGTAACCCCCGTCCTTGCTCCTTTGCAGCCGAGTACCTGCCAAGGCACCCTCTCTCTGCGCTTTCAGGACCCAGCTCCCATTCGGGCATTCCTTCCCCGTTCAGGCCCAGCTTCTAGGCTGCTCACCTGAAAGTCCTCTTCGTCCAGGATCTCCTTCCTCCACTTGATCAAGAAGGCAGCACACACATAGAGATGAAAATGAGAGAACCCTTCTGGCTCAGACTGGGAAGGGAAAGAGAGAGGAGCTGCTAAGCCCTGACAACGAGCCAGCTCTGGTCCTCTAGGCCTTCTAGAAGGCAGAAGAACAGCATAACACCTGTTTCATGGCTGGACACACAGGGGCCAGAAAGGATCCAACTGAGGCCCCGCCTGGACGGCAGAAAAACGGGATGGGCATGTAGGGGGGTCCGTGCAGTTCCCTCTGGCAGGGTAGGGAGCTGGGCATCCAGGGCACCCTGGGAAGAGAGGGCAGGGGCTTCCTGATACCTGGTAAGTGTCCCACAGGCGGATGGTGCAGCGAAGCGGAAGCTCCCGCATCAACAGGTTGTTCATCCAGCGGAAGGCAAACTGCAGGTATTCGACCTCGTACCTCCTGAAGTGATTATGCACCTGCTCTGAAACAGGAAGCACCATTGGTCCCAAGGTCATGAACCAAGAGCTCTGACCCTGACAGGATCACATAAATCAAAAAGTTAGTTTCCGGGCCCGGCGGTATGGCCTAGCGGCTAAAGTCCTCGCCTTGAACGCGCCAGGATCCCATATGGTCACCGGTTCTAATCCCAGCAGCTCCACTTCCCATCCAGCTCCCTGCTTGTGGCCTGGGAAAGCAGTCGAGGATGGCCCAAAGCTTTGGCACCCTGAACCTGTGTGGGATACCGGAAGAAGTTCCTGGATCCTGGCTTCGGATTGGCATAGCATCGGCCTTTGCTCTCACTTGGGGAGTGAACCATTGGACAAAATATCTTCCTCTCTGTCTCTCCTCCTCTCTGTATATCTGCCTTTCCAATAAATAAATAAATCTTTAAAAAAAAATTAGTTTCCTTTGCTTGATCCCCAGTTCCCAGGGAGCCAGACACAGAGAGACCAAGAGGCTCCTGCATCCTTCACATTGTTCACACTGGACTCTGTTGCCATGCAGTGACACTGCAGGGCCCCCTGTCATGTCCCACAGTGATCGCCTAGGTGCGATCTGCCTTCCAGGGGCCTGCTTTGGCCACAGGGCAGGAGATGGAAGGTTCTTGCGGTTGCCTTGCCTTATCACTCACCAGAGAAAGAGCCAGACTGGGAGAGAATGTTGGAGGGCACCTTGGCCACCTTCCCAGTGGTGTGGATTCCTCTGCAGCATCCCTGGCAGATGGCAGGCGGCAGGGCCTGAACCACTGGCTGCAGTCAAGGGCAGCCTCCTGCATGGACACACTGCGTGATTCACTACCACGTGCTCCATCGTATTCGACCAGCCACCTGCTAACTGCCATCACTCGGGGCCTGTGTGTTCTTCTGGAGCAAGGCAAAACAAGCCTGATCCCTTGTGACAGTTCTCCAGAGAAGGCTCATGGAATCTGTCTTCTCCAGTCTACAAATCTAAAGAATAGAAACAGGTGCTCCTACCACAGCAGTGTTGAGGATGAGAAAATATAAGTGCTTACAGCACTACCTGGCAGGTGGTAAATATTTAATACAAATTTGAAAGAACTAATAACAATGATTAATGCTGGCAAGAGGAATTTAAGGACGGGAGAGGATTTCTACTTATTTTGTACTTTCCTGAACTGTTTACATTTTTGGAATCAACAAGTTTGAGCATCACTTCCCTAGTGCTAAAAAATGACAAAGATATATTCATTTAAAAGTCGTTAGTCCTGGGGCTGGTGGTGTGGCACATCCAGGTAAACAGCTGCCCACAGGCTGGCATCGCATGTAAGAGGGCCAGTTCGAGTCCGAGATGATTCTGATTCCATTCCATTCCAGCTTCCTGCTAATGCACCAGGAAAGGCATTGGAAGATGGCTGAAGTACTTGGGCTCATGTGGCTCCTGTGGGAGATCCAGGTGGAGGTCCTGGCTTCTGGCTGTAGCCTGGCCCAGCCCTGGCTGATGTGGTAATTTGGGGAGTAAACCAGCAGATGCAAGATTTCTCTTTCTCTTCCTCTGTTACTAAGCCTTTCAAATATGTAAATACTTTTTTTTTTTTTAATTAAAAAGGAAGTCCATGTTTCTGAATCACTGTGTCTTTATCTATCAGGAATGTACAAGGGAAGGAAGAAACAAGGACACAGTAGAAGGTGGGCAAAACCATCGTCTCCTTCCCTGGGCAGGCAGCTTGGCACCAGAAGAGGGTAGCGTACACCCGCCCTGCACTGTGGGGCAGGGTGCAGAACCCTTGGCGAAGGTCCACCAAGGAGCTGACAGCTGGCCAGGGAGAGAACACCCAGAGGGAGGGAGCACTACACATCTGACATGCAGGGAATGGTTGCAAAGAAGCCACACGGCTGGGAGACAGAAATTCCAAATTACAGAAGGAAGCTGGAGTGACTGGACAGAATCAAGGAAGGTTTCCATGAGAAGAGAACCTAGGAAAGGAGAGATACAATTCTGGTTGGCAGATACTAAACCTCTGCTTGGATCCACACAGAGGAATTAGCTGGTGTGGCAAAAGCTGGAATCCTACTGCAGTTTCTCTATGCGGTATGAGATGAGCTCACGGTCTGGCCCTATGTGCCCCTAGGAAGCTAATCCTGACTTGTCTTTCTGGGCCTCGGTTTCCCACCAGTCAACAGCAGAGCTTCTCACAATGCCTTTAAATTGTAACATTCCACGCTCCTAGGCCAGACAGCAACTGTAAGGCCCAAGAAGAGCCACATCTCAACTCCCCAGTCCAATCCAAATCACAGGAAGCTGTAGTGAGCCCTCCTGGGGTCCTGGCCAGACCCAAGTGCCCTGGGGTGCAGGCCAGGAGCTCTGAAATCTATCACCTTATGAAGGACAAGGACAAGGCCCAGACTCAAGACCAAAGGCAATGGAGAGCCTCAGGAGGTTTCATTGCAATAGCTGGATGCAGAAGCAGGATATGACCTCAGAAAGAGGCAGGTATGGGAAGAGGGCTGGGAAGAGGATTAAGTGTATGGAGGAGGCAGCTCCTTCTTGGAGGAAACTGCAGCAATCCAGGGATGGCAGGAGGGCAAATTGCGGGGAGATATGGAAGGAATAGGGACGCGACTTGGATATAGAACACCAGGGGGAAATGAGCTCAGATGACAGCAGAGCTTTCAGCTTTCCCTCCCTGGGATGCGGAAGGATGCTGGTGAGTGTGCTGGTGGGAGAGGGCGGGCTGGCAAGGGCAGGAGTGCTAGGAACCTACCATCAATCCGGCTGACGAGCTCTTCCAGGGCCTTGACCTTCTTCTGAATCCCTGGCTGTGCAAAGGTGTAGTTATCCTGCAAATGCCACAGAGCTGGGTTGAGCAGGGACTCCCCACAGCTGTGGTGTTCACCGGAACATGTTTAAAAGCAAAAGCTGCCTTTTGTTGGGGGTGGTGGGAACTAAGCAAAGTTGACAAAGCCCTGTGTTGTGGAAGCAAACCCAGATGCTTGGCGTTCCCAAAAGAAACTTACTCCACGGACAAAGGCATTACACATCTGTCCATGGCTGTTTGGAAGCTGAAAAGCTAACGAAGGACACAGAGACAGAACAAAAGTGTGCATGTGTGTGGCGGTGGTGGAGGGAGCCTGCCCAACATAGAAGAGAAATAAACAAACCAAAGCCCTGAAGGGAGCCCCAGGGCACACTCACCTGGATCCCGTCCAGCAGCTTGCTCATGCACCAGAAACTGTCAGCCTCAATGCTGCGCAGCATGTCCTGAGACAAGTTGGTCACATCAAAGTTCTCCACATCCTCTTCTGCAAAACAGAAGGTGGACAGAGTGCAGCGCTCTGATCCAACACACAGAGAGAAAGACAGAGCCTGGTGTCTTCAACAGGGCCTGGAAGCCTGAGAAGCAAGCTGATCCATTGCCAAAGACCCAAGGCGCGCCCTTCCACGCCCATTATCAGGTGGCCAAGCAACAAGGGGCCCCTTACATCAGTCCATCTGGATGGACCCTGCATTTATCCACTCTGTGGGAGAAAATGACACTCAATGAGCGTCACTTAGCCCATGGAAAAGGTCTAGAAAATCTGATTTCAAAATTTCAGAGAGCTGCCCAGTGCACTGCCACTTAACATATAGTAAGAATAGCTGGTCTCAGAGACCCTATGGTTCACTTCAAAAATGGAAAGACAATTCTGATAAGGCAGACCTGTAGCCTGCCAACTCACAAGTGCAGGCTGTGTGGTGTGTATGGTGTATTTGTGGGGGGGTGTCATGTACCAAGCCTGTGAGTGCCCTGGGTGGAATGGATTTCCAGGACAGGTTCTGAAACGCACCGACCACAAAAGGTAACTCCAGGAACAAGAACAGTCCCTTAGGCAATATAGCTGAGGCATGTTACATTACACAGCTGCATCTTGAAATTCACAAAGATCACAGCCTACAAAGACACAGTAGGAAATTCTGTGTTAAGTAAATCTACTTAAGTTTGTTTATCCAGCACTTCCCACATTTATGAGAGCAATTCAAAAAAACTCATGGAAAATGAAATTAAGATATTCTGGTGCAAAAATTTTGAAATCCTCGCATGCATAGTTTTTTCCCACAATATACACTGCTGTGAACTTTTTGAAAGCTCTTTTTATTTAGTCACAAAAAAGCTTTAACATTAAGAAAAAAATTTTTGTTTTTAGAGACAGAGGAAGGGGGGTGGGGCAAAAACAGACAGAACACTTCCATTCACTGGTTCATTCCCCAATTGTCTGCAGTGTCTGGGGGTAGAGCTGGGAATGTAATCTCCCACACGGGTGGCAGGAACCAGTTACTTGAGCTATCACTGCTATGTCCCAGAGTTGGCATTGGCAGGACACTGGAGTCAGAAAAGGGAGCCTGGCGTAGAATCCAGGCATGCTGATATGGGATGTAGACACCCAAACCACTAGGCCACACACATGGTTCCCCACAGGGCCTCGATGAAAAAGAACCATCAGCCTCTCCAATACGTAAGCCTCTCTCTGTCAACCAGACAGGCTCCAGCATACTGTCAGAAATCACCCAGAGATGCACAGGCCATTGAACTTTGTGCCCTTGGCAGCTCTTCTCCTTGGACTCATAAGCCATGTTTTCCAAACGGGTCCCTGTGGTCCCTAGAGCTACTGAGACACAGGGATCAGTTGGAGGCATTCAGAAGCCACCCTTCCAGGTGAGAGGATGATCACTAAGTCCTGCATCTCAATCTCCTTGTGGCAACATAAACAACTCCTGGATTCTCTCCCTGCTTAAAGAGCTGTTCTTTATGGACATCAAGGGCTATTACAAAAAAAAAAAAAAAAAAACCCTTTTGGGGAGGGCACGGTACTTTGCCAGGAAATCTATGACCCTGGAAATGACCTAAAAGTCTGGCTTGATGTATGGCCAGAGTTAATGCACGCAAAGTGCTAGCCACACTGTCTGGCACACATCAGGCCTGCTGCAGTTGTTTTAGAGGAGGTTTATTAGGAATCTTTAATGACACAGGAAAGTGTTCAGGGGAGAGAGCAAGGTACGAGTGATTTATGGTATACTTTCAGCTACTGTACATACAATATTTATGTGTGTTTATGGAAGCACAGAGGAAAGGCAAAATATATCGCAAGGTTTATAGTGTTTATTCCCCAAGTGGCAGGGATAAAGGATTTTATTTTCCTTAAGCTTTACTGGAATTTTCAAAATTTCTGTAATAAGCATAATTTTCTGCCAGGAAAAAAAAAAGTACTCATTATTTTAGCAAAAAAAGGAGCCACTACTGACTACAATTTGCTTTCTATCATCAAAAAAGAATAAAGAAATGGAAAAAAAAAAAGAATAAAAAATATTTTGTAAAAGGACATTAAGCTTGCAGAAACTAAAATATTTAGGTAATAAATAAAGGTCCATTTGAGAGATCATTTTTACAAAGCCTTTGTGACCAGCATCACTTTCCTATCTTAAACACTTATTATGCAGTGCTTTGGGCCATATGTATAATCATCACATATATTATCATTTAATATTACACTTACTAATTACACGATACTAGGTTCTATGTGCCAGCTGCCCACACTTGACCTATCTATCCATGCTGCTGGGGATAGACACTTGGCTTGCCTCCACCACACCAACAGTGTCCAGGGTATGTGTCCCCTTTGAGCCTTTGTGCGGCTGCTCTGGGCCAGCTGCTCCAGAAGAGCCCTCCACACATCCACCCCCGAGCAGAAGGGGCACCCTTCCCCTTGTCAGTGAGCCTGGGCTAACAAGGGGCCGATGGGGAGCCAAGGCAGAAGCTCCCTCCGTGTGAACAGGAGAGTGTCAGTCACCTACACGATGGCTCAGGATACCACCCCACCCCTTGTCACACACGGCTCCACAGGGAATCGGAGAATCTTTGCCCACTGGGGAACACTGCAATGCGTGGAAGTGCCTGTGGGAGTGGGGACCACAGGCAGCAGAGCAATCAGCATATGGGTCTCCAACAGGACAATGTGGAGTGCCACAGCCATCTCAGCCCAGGCCGCCTGCAGCAGCTTCGTTCCACACAATGGCAAGTGCTTAATTGCACATTCTGGAGGGCCCTACTTGATGGTTTGGTTGGCTTGTCCTCTCCCTGCAAGCACTGTAATCCCATATGGGTGCTGGCTTATGTTCCAGCTGCTTCATTTTTCATCCTACTCCTTGCTTGTGGCCTGGGAAAGCAATTGAGGATGGCCCAAAGCTTGGAACTCTGCACTTGCGTGGGAGACTTAGAGGAAGCTCCTGGCTCCTGGCTTTGGATCGGCTCAACTCACACAGGAATAAACCAGGGTATGGAAAACTTTTGTTTCTCCTCTTCTCCATAAATCCGATTGTTGCCAGCCGCATCCGTATGCACTGGCCACATGCCGTACCCAAAATGGCGCCGGCCGGAGAAGCCACACCTTGGTGCCTGGTGGAGAGTCACGTAGCTTTCGCGGTACTGCGCAGGCGCCTGCGCAGTGAGCTGCGGCGTGGCCGGCACGTGAACACTGGGGAATGACGAATCCGGCCGCCCAGGACCCTGCATGATCATGACGCCGACCTATCATCGGCGGAGGCGGGGCCAGTCAGCACATAAGAGCAGGCAGCCAGCCGGTGTCGGTGCCCTTTCCTCTTCCTCATCTTGGTGTGCACAATAAAGATTACCGCAGAAGACTTCACTCGCGTCTGCCTCTTATTGCTGGACGATAGGAGTTGTGGGCGCGACATCAGATCTGCCTTTTCAATAAAATAAATAAAATCTTTCCCCCCAAAAAGAAAGAGCAGATTCTAAGGCTCAACCTCAACTCCTCATCTGCTAGGAGGTAACATCAGTACCAGAGTTACAGGATACTGTAAGGATTAAAGGCACAGTGCATGAAAAAGTCTAACAATACTGCTTGGTATTTAAAAAAACATTTAAATGTTACATGACATTCTTCTTATTCTTGATGTTACATTAGTGACAAACATAATTCAGGTATCTGTCATACCTGCCATCCCAAAAAACATCTTAAAAATAACTCATTCTTGAGCCTGTTGCAATAGCCTGGTATTAAATCCTCGCATTGCATATGCCAGGATCCCATATGGGGACCGATTCCTACCTTGGCTGCTCCACTTCCCATCCAGCTCCCTGTTTGTGTCTCGGGAAAGCAGTAGAAGATGGTCCAAGGTCTGGGGATGTTGCATCCACATGGGAGGCCCGG
This sequence comes from Ochotona curzoniae, assembly GCF_017591425.1. Classification (NCBI taxonomy): domain Eukaryota; kingdom Metazoa; phylum Chordata; class Mammalia; order Lagomorpha; family Ochotonidae; genus Ochotona; species Ochotona curzoniae. The sequence continues at coordinate 3,287,654 of NW_024466004.1, read as the reverse complement.
AGGAAGCTCCTGGCTCTGGAATGGCTCAGCTCTGGGTGCTGTGGCCACTCGGGGAGTGACCCAACAGATGGAAGATCTTTCTGTCTCCTTTCTATCTGCCTTTCCAATGAAAATAAATCTTAAAAACAAACAAGTCATTCTCCACAGCTTTCCACTTTTGCCTGGTGGGAAATCTTGACTGGCGCCAGGAGGTCACAAGCAGGTAGGAGTCACCCTCAGAAACTTCACCAAGGCCAAACCTTTATCTGTCCAAGAAGCTAAGGATCAACCATGTCCTGAGCCCTATCTGGGGGCTCCCGGTTGAGGGCTGTGGTCTGCCCACCAGCCCTCTGATCTCTCTGACAGCAGGACAATTTGCCAGCACTTTGGAGAGTAGGAAGAGTTGTCCTCCTGCCTGCTGGGAGGGTAAAAATCACACATTTCGCCAAAAACTGTGAGCCTCACACACCAGCACAAAGCAGTGGGGAAAAGGAGGAGCGAGAGCTCTCTGCGGGCTTCATTCGGCATAAACAGTCTGTTCTGGAGGATTATTAAACATCCACTTGAGGAAATTCAACACATAATTGGAGCTGGAATGGGAACCCATACCAGCGGCGTGGTCTTGGATGAGGAGGCATCGCTGGTTGTCATGGCAGAGCACACGGCAGCCGGGGCTTGGCCTGGAGGGAATGAGACTTTAAGGGATGTTTTATGGCTATTTTCAGAGGCAGAGCATCTGAAAGGAGAAAACTCAAAAAGCTCTTTATAAAACTCAAATTGCCCACTCTGGGCTTGACAAGAACATGTCCATTTATTAGCTGATAAAATGTACTTGAGTGGCGGCCCCAGCCAACTGTTTATTTTGCTGGAACTCGGAGTCCTCCGCCTGAAATCAGCTTCGCATGTGCTTTTAAATGCTCGCTGACAGCTGTGGGAAGAACTGCGTTTGCCTCAGCTGACAAGAGTAACTGCTCAGCAAGTGAGCCAGCGTGGCTCCAGGCACCTCCCAGGGCTCGCCTGTGACCCCTGGGTGATTTCCACACTTCACAGCCTCCTGGGCCATGGTGATCATCGGTCTCACAGTGTGACTGGGAGATCTGAGGCCTAGGTGCTGATGGCCTTTCTGTTATTCTGGCTTAACTGATGCAGTCTTTATAAAAGAAATAAAATAAATCCCTAGCTTCATGGGGCAGGCATTTTGGCACAGATCATGATATTACAATATCAACATTCCATCTGAATGCAGGTTCAAGTCTCAGCTGCTCCACTTCTGATCCAGCTCCCTTCTTATAATCCTGGGGAGGCAGCAGAGGATGGCCCAAGCCCTTAGGTCCCTGCCACATGAGACGCCGACATGGAGTTCCTGTTTGGGCTCAGCCCAGCCCTGGATACTGCAGCCATGTGGGGGAATGAACCAGCGGACTGAAGTGCATTCTTTCTCTATAACTCTACCTTTCAAACAAAACTTTTTTTTTTAAGATTTATTTATTTATTTATTTATTTTTTAAGATTTATTTTTATTATTATTTTTTTTATTGGAAAGGCGGATATACAGAGACGAGAGACAGAGAGGAAGATCTTCCGTCCGATGATTCACTCCCCAAGTGAGCGCAACAGCCGATGCTATGCTGATCCGAAGCCAGGAGCCTCTTCTGGGTCTCCCACGCGGGTGCAGGGTCCCAAAGCTTTGGGCCGTCCTCGACTGCTTTCCCGGGCCACAGGCAGGGAGCTGGAAGGGAAGCGGGGCTGCCGGGATAGAACCAGTGCCCATATGGGATCCCGGGTGTGCAAGGCGAGGACCTTAACCACTTGCACCACCGCGCCGGGCCCTATTTATTTATTTTTATTACAAGGATATACAGAGAGGAGGAGAGACAGAGAGGAAGATCTTCCGTCCGATGATTCACTCCCCAGGTGAGCCGCAATGGCCGGTACAACGCCGATCCGAAGCCGGGAACCCAGAACCTCTTCCAGGTCTCCGACACCGGTGCAGGGTCCCAAAGTTTTGGGCCGTCCTCGACTGCTTTCCTAGGCCACAAGCAGGGCTGCTGGATGGGAAGTGGGGCTGTCGTGATAGAACCGGCGCCCATACGGGATCCCGGCACATTCAAGGCGAGGACTTTAACCACTAGGCTATGCTGCCGGGCCCATCAAACAAATCTTTTTAACCTACATTTGGAAGAATATCCTACATAGTATTTTTTGATCACAAAGGTAAACTCAAGGAAAGAAAGAAACGAAACAAAAGTTTAAAGACTTAAACCAGAAAAACACACTTTAAAAATGTCAAGAAATTCAGGCCCAACACGATAGCATAGCAGTTAACGTCCTCGTTTTGAATGTGCCAGGATCTCATATGGGCACTGGTTCTAATCCCGGCAGCCCTGCTTCCCATCCAGCTCCCTGCTTGTGGCCTGGGAAAGCAGTCAAGGATGGCCCAAAGCCTTGGGACCCTGCACCCGTGTGGCAGACCCGGAAGAGGCTCCTGGCTCCTGACTGGCGCAGTACCAGCCATTGCAGTCACTTGGAGAGTGAGTCATCGGATGGAAGATCTTCCTCTCTGTCTCTCCTCCTCTCTGTATATCTGCCTTTCCAATAAAAATAAACCTTAAAAAAAAGTGTCAAGGAATTCATCTTACCAACTTATATGTAATAATAATAATTATTATATTTAATCTGAGAGGCAAAGCGACAGAAAGAGTTCCCAGTGCCTGGGCTACTCCCCGAACACCCGCAATAGCCAGGGTGAACCAGGAGGCTATAAACTCAATCCAGTCTCCCAGGTGGGTAGCAGGCTGCCAACTACTTGAGTCATCAGCACCGCCCCCCAAGGTGTGCGTTTGGAAGTCAGGAGCTGTGGCTAGGAATTGAACCCACGTACTCGGGTATGGGTCAGATCTTTACAAGGCCAAATGCCTCTTTGCTGGCATCGTCCGACAAGGACTAAAGGCAGCAGCCGGGGTGATAACACTAATGCAAACCTGTAGCATGGGGAGGCCAATGGTTAAGTCTGGGAAAGAAAGGAGAGCCATTTCTGAAGAGGAAGTGGCTGCTCCAGAGACAGAGCTGGAGGCGAGTTATTCTGCAGTCTGCACAGAGAACAGGTGTAAGGAGGAGGTTCCGGGCTTTATTTCTGACCTTCGAAGGAGTCTGGCCGCTGTGGAGATGCAGAAGGGCAGCTTAACATTCAGCTCTCCCAAGACCATGCCTGTCAGTCATGCTCGTGACTCTTACCTGGAGTGACTTGAGCTCTGGTCACTCACTGTGGACAACCTGGACACACGCTTTGAGGCAATCTTCACAGGGCAGGGCACTTTGCTAAAGGTATGCGACAATCCAATATAAAGTCCACACTTACAAAAGGCAGTATGTCCTCAAGAAGACAGTAGGGAAAGCCCACAAGTCTTGTGGTCAATTTCCTCTTTGGTCTCAAACATCAAGCTGGACAGGGAAGAAGGATGCGGCTGCAAAGTGGACGTGACAAAAGGAGGAGGTGACACCTCCCAGGAATAGAGGCTCGGGAGGGAGAGCTCATTTCACAAGGTCCCAGCTACACCTGGCTGTGTGCAGCTCAACTCCTCTGAAAATGTGAACGCTAACTATTGAGGACTAGCTATAGGGCTCACCCCCCGCCCTGCCATGGCTCCAGGACTCAGCCACAGCAGCAGCTCATTACCCTGGCTCACCACCTGGGTTAAAATCAGCCTTGCCCATGTGGCTCATCCATGCCCCTTTCCCAGCTTTGTTTTCATTCCAAGTAGCTGCCACAATCTGACAAGTCCTTCAACTGTTTTCTTTTGTAAAAAAATTTACTGTCTATTTAAACTCTGTAAGGAAGCTCTTATATGTTTAAAATTTTTTTTTAAATTTTCATTTTAATTAAAAGGCAGAGACAGACTCAAAGAGATAGAGTGAGACAGAGAGAGATCTTCCATGTACTGGTTCACCTGCTAAATGCCTACAAGAGCCAGGGCCAGGCCAGATTGAAGCAAGGATCCATACCTTCAGCTGGGTCTCCCATGTGGGTGGCTGGGGCCTGAGCACCTGGGCCATCCCCTGCTGCCTCCCAGGGTGTACATTATCAGGAAGCTGGATCAGGGTGGAATATGTTCTCCAACACAGGTTGTCAGCATCCCAAGTGGAAACCCAACTGCCACAGCAGGTGCTTAGCACCCAGGAGTTTTTGGTAATGTCTAATTTTAGTATAGTAAGCCGTGCTTCTGTGCAGTGGTGTGTTTTGACACGTGCATACAACCGCAGTAAGAGACTGCCCTGGTCCAAACAGAACGTTTCTGTGGCCCTGCACAGATCTCCTCCCTCCTGCCCCAGTCAGTCTCCCATTGCAGGCAGCCCTGGCTCTGACTCCTGGCGCCAGTTAGCTTGGCTTGCCTCTGTCTAGGCAGGATCACACAGCACGTGCTGTTCCTGGGATGAGGCTTCTTCTGCTCTGCTCAGTGGTTTCTGGGACACCGCTGCACTTATCGGCAGGGTGCTCCTTCTTACTGTTACATACTAGGCCATGACTCAAATATCTGTTCTCTGGTTGGTGGATATTCGGGTTGTATCAAGTTTCTGTTTAGGAAACTTTCAGTACAAATCTTTTGCGGACAACAAATGTTCATTTTTTTCCTGAATAAATACCTAAACATAGGAAGCAGGGCATTTTGTCTGGTTCTCACGTGGCTGTAACCCCAGCATCAGGAGCAGTGCCCAGCCTGGCACAGGTGCTCAGCAAACACTGGCTGAGCAGTGGTAGTCTGGTATTCCTTAGGAGAGAGAACTTTGGTGAAGGCAGCGAAGTATCAGAAAAGAGTGACTCACTGCCCTCCAGTGGCCGAGCGCAGCCAAGCTGCACTGAATGCTAAGCATCCTGCAGTTTCATCCTAAGTGGACACCAAAACACACGTCACACAGAGTCTAAAGACGTTTAAAACAAGTTCTGGCCTCTCAAAGAATCGCACTTTCTGGCAGCTGTGGGCAGAAAGCAAACACAAACAATTGGTGTGGCACAGTGCAACAGGAGAAAGGCAACGATGACAAGTCTAGGATGACACCACATGGCCACGCTGCAACTGGCTTAGTCTGTGCAAGTGCACTCAGTGAGGTTTGCAAAATGACGACATGGCCAAGGATGGCTTTCTCAGACTGTGTTCTGCTGTTTAGGTGACACAACTGTGGTGCCACTGGGAAGGTTTCCAGAAGGAAGGCAAGTCTCGAAGGGCATGCAAAGATTAGCCCAGGGGAAACAGCAACGTCACAGGACAAGGATTTTGATTAAAAATGCTGAGTCTGGACTGACTTGACAGAAGCAGAGAAGCTGAGTGTGTTAAGCTGTGGGAGGGGGATGCTACTCCCAGGATGTTGAGTACAGGAGCTGTCTGGGCAAGCTCATGTTTCAACAGATTGAGGATGGGTTTGGGGGGATGGAAGCCAGAGGCACACACTTGGGCCATTTCAGCAATCCAGGCCTGACCTAGCAGATCCTAGCGCGGCTCAGGGGGAAGTAGATGATTCAAGAAACATTTAAGACATAAGAATCATGGAGAGAAAAAAGAATAATGCGTGATTCTTGGCATATCTGACCAAAGTGACAGGAAATGCTGCCAATGGAGAGATGAGGCTGGCTGGTGAGGGAGGGAGACGTGTTTGAGCAGAAAGGACAACAAGCCTGAGCAGCCTGGGTGGGTGGCACAGGCTGCAGCTGCCTGAAAGAACTGCCTCTTCCTTCCTCCTGGGTGGGGGACACCTGAGGGGGTTGGCCACCTGAGACTATTTTTCTGCCTCCTTAAGACTAAGTTCGTACCAAAATGATTCAGGTGTGAGCATCACATGCACACAGCCTTTTTTCCTCCATAGTGGCTGGAACGCACATGTGCTGGCTGGAGCACCAACAGCTGTCTTGACTATGAAGATGACAGAAGAAGAAAAGAGATGACACTGGATTCAAAGCATTTTGGAGCAGCCCACAAGTTCCAGGCCAGTGATTTCTGGGCTTCTTATGTGGAAGAAGCAATTGTTTCTTATTTCAAGCACTACTGTTTGGGGTTCTATGCCACAGGCAGCCAAGCTAATCCTAACTGGTGATGCATGACACACACAGGTGAAAATACCATGCAGGAAACGGCACACAGGTCAGAGCTCTACCACCCTCATACTCCTAAGGAAAACCTGCAACAAAAACCCACTTCCCTGCTGTGCGCAGAGGACAAGTCACCTGCTAATCAGTGCTTTGTTCTGGGCTGAAGGAAATCACCGGGTAGCAACTCCTCTTGAAAATAGAACCCATCATGAGTCCTGCTCTCCTACTAGATTTCCTCATATCCGTAACAGTGGAGCTTAATGCATTCAGGGCTAGATCAACACTGCCACTAAGCCCCAGGTCTAGAAGTATACCACAGCCTTAGGGAGGGGGATCCAGCGCCAGTCTCCCCAGGGTGGCCCTCACCAGCACCTCTTATCTGCAGAGCAGCTGGCTGCAGCAGATAAAGAAGCTTCTGGCTGTTAGGTGTGGTAGAGACAACTCCTCGGTCAACTCACAGCCAAGTTGCTGGATCTTTCTTTCAGCTACAGTGGAGAATTCCTTGTCCACCATGTTTCATGTTTGTGACCTGAAATATTTTGTATTGTACCTTTCTTTTTTTTTTTTTTTTTTTCTTATTTTGGAATATCTGCTTATACACAGTGAACTACCATGGGGATGGAACCCAAGTCTTAACAAGAAGTGCATTTCTGTTTCATATCTTACACACACAGCTCAAGTATCATGCAACATCGAGTGTTTTGACCACAAGCATCACATGAGTCCAGGTGCAAAATTTCCTTCTTTTGGAGTCATGGCAACCCTCAAAAAGTTTTAGATTTTGGAGCACTTTGGATTAGGGATGCTCAAATTGTATTTTACAACAAACATGATGTAAATCATGAAGTAAACTGAGACACTCATTTATGAAAGCAGAAGAAAGAGAGAACAGATGGGGGAACAGGGATAAGAGAGGCCACGCAATGTCCTGTGGCATGTGGACCCCCGTGGCTCTCAGAGGTGACGGTTCACTGAGATGGGGCAGTGGGGTTAGGTGGCCTGGTGAGACAAGGTTAGGTGCCTCAGATAACAAGGGCAACTACTGGGCTGCTCCACAGGGAAGGACACCTGTGCCTCCTGCAGGGAGAGACACTCTAGAGGAGAGAGCAGAAGTCTTGCAGTGCAGTTGCCTCACCAGGATGTGGTAATGTCAAAGGAGTGGAGAGAAACAGCATTGGTAAAGAAGAGAAGATCAATCTTAAATTTTACCTCTGTTTAAGGAAGATTTGTGCGGGATTCTGTGTATTCATTTAAAACATAATTTATACTTATAAACTAATAAAGAGATAAATAACATGTGGTGTACTGTTCAACAGAATATGTGGCCACAAAAAGCATGAAGCACTAATATATGCTGCCACATGGATACATTTTTTTAAAAAAAAAGATTTGTTTATTTATTTGAAAGGCAGTTATAGAGAGAGGAGACAGAGAGACATATCTTCCATCTGCCTGGTCACTCCCCAAATGGCCACAACAGCAGGGCTAGGCCAGGAGCTGCAGCCAGGTCTCACAAGTATTTGGACCTTCCGCTACCTTCCCAAGTGCATTAGCAGGGAGCTGCATTGGAAGCACCTGAATGGATCTTTTTAGTTGCAAGATATTTTTAAAATAAAGATGTATTTATTTTTATTGAAAAGGCATATTTACAGAGACAGAAGGAGAGACAGAAAAAGATTTTCCATTTGCAGGTTCACTCCTCAAATAACAATGGCCAGAGATAAGCTGGTTCAAAGTCAGGAGCCAGGAGAAGGACTTGGGCCATCCTCCATTGCTTTCCTAGTCCATTAAGAAGGAGTTGGATGGGAAGTGGTGCAGCCAGAACACGAACCTGACCCCACAGGGATGCTGGCAATTACAGATGAAAGATTATCCAATTGAGTCACTGTGCTGGCCCCAAGACTAATAACTTTTAAACTTAAAAACAGAGAGAAAGAGATAGATATCTTCCATCTATTAGTCCCCAAATGCCTGCAACAGCTAGGACTGGACTAGACAAAGCTAGAAGCTCAGAACTTAAAATCTGGTCTCTCAAGTTGAGTGGCAGACCCAAGAACTAGAGATCCTCTCCCTGCTGCCCCCAAGAGTGGACACTGCAGGAAGTAGAACTGGAAGCAGAGCTGGGACTCAAATCCAGGCACCTGAATATAAGACTGGGTGTTTCAAGCACCTGTGTCAAATGTCTGCCCCTATGGTGGATCTGAAAAACATGCCGAGTGAAAAATGCCAGACATGAAAGCATGTATACTATGAGGTTCCATTTACCAGAAATGTCTGGAAATGGCAAAGAAGACTAGTGGTTGGTTGCCCAGGGGAAGAGGGGATAGGGAGATTGGGGATAATGGCTAAGGGGTACAAGATTTATTTTGGGGATGATAAAAATGTTCTAAAATTGATTGTGGTGATGGTTATATAACTGTAAACATGCTAGATGTCTATGAAGCTCTGAGTTCTTGGCTTTGGCCTGGCCCTGTCCTGGCTGTTGAGAGCTTTCTGATAGCAACCCAGTGGGTAGAAAATTTCTTTGTCTCCTTCTCTGCTTTTCCAACAAAATGAAAATAAATAAATATTTAAAAATTCAAGGAGTCAGTGTTGTGACACAGCAGGTAAAGCTGGCACCTGCAATGTCAGCATCCCATACAGGTGCCAGTTTGAGTCCTGGCTGCTCTACTTCTGATCCAGCTCCCTGCTGATGGCTTGGGAAAGCAGTGGAGGATGGCCCAGGTGCTTGAACTCCTGCACTCACATGGGACACCTGGATCAAGTTCCTGGTTTTGGCTTAGCTCCAGCCATTGCAGCCATTTGGAGAGTGAAACAGCAGATGGAAGATCTTCCTGTGTGATTCTCCTTCTGCATTTCAAATAAATAAAATCCTAACTGAACCAAATCAAATAAAATAAATAAACAAAATCCTAATCAAAACAAAAACTCCCCACAAATTTAAGCCCAGGGAATAGTGTTGTGGTACTACAGGGTAAGTTGCTGCTTCCATCACTATCAAGGTCCTAGTTTAAGTGCTGGCTACTCTGCTTGTAATCCAGCTTCCTGCCTGGAAAGGCAATTGATTCTGGGCCAAAGTACTTGTGCTCCTGCCACCCATGTGGGAGACTGGATGGAGTTTCTGACTTAAGGCTTTGGTCTGGCCAAGCTCTGGCTGCTGTGGTCTGGGGAGTGACTCAGCAGATGGAAGATCCCCCTCCCTACTTTTCCCTCTCCCTGATGTTCTGCCTTTCTAATAAATAAATTTTAAAAAACAAAAACAACAACTTGGAGCTCTGTGTGGTGCTTGGGTAGGAATGAAGATAAACAGAACAGAATAAAGAGAGCCATGCAAACAAAGGAATTTATAGGGTATTATGAAAGTGGATCTCACATCAGTCGAAAAGGATATGGACAAGGTTTATAAATAGTATTGAGGCAATTAGCTAGCCAGTTTGCTTAGTGACTTGAAATACCAATCCCTACCACACAGGAAAATAAATGACTGGGCCCAGTGTGGTGATCTAGTGGCTAAAGTCCTTGTCTTGAATGCGCCAGGATCCCATATGGGTGCCAGCTCTAATCCCAGCAGCTCCACTTCCCATCCAGCTCCTTGCTTGTGGCCTGGGAAAGCAGTTAAGGACAGCCCATAGCCTTGGGACCCTGCACCCGCATGGGAGCCTGGAGGAAGTTCCTGGCTCCTGGCTTTGGATCGGCGCAGCACTGTCCGCTGCGGTCACTTGGAGAGTGAATCATCGGATGGAAGATCTTCCTCTCTGTCTTTCCTCCTCTCTGTATATCTCTGACTTTGCAATAAAAATAAATAAATCTTTAAAAAACAGAAAGAAAGAAAATAAATGACTAAGGGTATTTCAATAGCTAACTATAAAAACAAACATAATAGTACTAGAAAACATGAGAGAGTGTGTTTAAAATCTTAATTGAAGAAACAAAGTCTTCCCAAGTGAGACACCAAATCCAGGATATTACAGGAGATGTTTGCTTCATTCTCCAATGATTTGTGCACTTGTCTGCCAGCCTCCCCAGGACACGATAAGAGGATGGGTGCCACAGGGCAGGGCCCACACCCACCTTCCTAGTTAATCCATCTCTTGGTACACAGAAAAGGTTCAATAAGTTCTCATCAGAAAGACAGATTTAACTACATAGGAATTAGTAAGGTCTATACCAGAAGGTATAATAAACAAAGTTAAGAAATAAACAACATGGACCCAGTGCGGTAGCCTAATGGCTAAAGTCCTCACCTTGCATGTGCCAGGGTCCCACATGAGGACTAGTTTGTGTCCCAGTTGCTCCATCTCCCATCCAGCTCCCTGCTTGTGGCCTGGGAAAGCAGTTGAGGATGGTCCAAAGCCTTGGGACCCTGCACCCATGTGGGAGACCTGAAGAAGCTCCTGGCTGCTAGCTTCAGATGAGTTCAGCTCTGGCTGTTGTGACCATTTGGGGAGTAAATCAATGGAAAATGGAAGATGAAAGATAGTTCTTTCTGTCTCTCCTCTCTATAAACCTGACTTTTCAAGAAAAATAAATGTTAAAAATAAACAAACTCTTACAAGGGTAGGTCATTAGAAAAATGGGTATATAAATGATGGAACAAGGCGCTCTCAAGCCAAGCAAAGGGTAACATACAGAAAAAAAGAGCACAGCCTCTCAGATGAGCAGGAAAAACAAAAACTGAAACAGAAGCCATGGTACATTTGCCAGTCTGGTGAAACGGAACTCGATTAAGACACTTGGTTTGGCTAAGGTGTGAGGAAAGTATATCTATACATTAAGGGGTAGAGTCTTTGTTGGCCCAGACTTTCAGAACTATTTATTTTCATTTTTCTTTGAAAGGCAGCAAGATCGGTGGAAAATTTCCATCTGCGGGTTTATTCCTCAAATGGTTGCTATGGTTAGGGCTAGGTCAGGTCAAAGCCAGGAGCTGGGAATTTTACTCAAGTCTTCCAGGTGGGTGGTAGGGACCCAAGTGCTTGGACCATCACTTGCTGCCTCCTAGGGTGTGCACTGACAGGAAATTAGACCAAAAGTGGAGGATCTGGGATTCAAACCCTTGCATTTCAATATGGAAAGTGAGATTTCCAGGTCATATCTTAATCACTGCCTAAAAACCTATCCTATGATTATGAAATGGTAAGATGCTTAATATTGAGACTTGTTTCAAAATAATTCACCTTAGACAGGAGAAGGGAACTCACAGGGTTTGAGGATGAATATATCAGAATTTATGGGGTTTTTTTGTTTGTTTTTTTTACTCTTACATATCCTTGAAGCTTGAAGCTTTTATGAAAGTAAAATGAATGAGCCCAGTCCTCTTCTTACGTCTAGAAGGATGTGCAGCTTACGGTGAAGTCACTGCAGTGTTGCGGACCTAGGCAGTTAGTTCAGGGTCACAAACTTAGATGCCAAGTCCTACCTCCTCCACACCTCCATCCTGCCCATGTGGTTCTGCCCGACTGTGATGCTCACCTATCATCACCTGGAACCTGAGATGGGGCGCTATATCGCCTTGTTGCATAACCACCCCCCTCACAAATCCCCATAAAGGCCCATGATAGGGAGCGGCTCGCTCTCTTGGTTGAGTGCTTGCTGCACTCTGGCACTCCAACTCTGGGCCTCCCTTGCTTGCTCTCTGGCTTCTTGCAGACAGACTCTCAGGGCAGGTAGCCCCTGAACAAGGTCCATGAATGTCTGTATTCCTTACCCTCAATTCATTGCTTGGGTGAGTCAGTGAAGATGTTAATGCTGAGGTGCTTTATATTTCTAATGTGTGTACTTTCAAGAGTTCCAGGAGAGGTGAGACCTAGCAGTAGTAGAATATGGACACAGAAGCCAGGAAAAGGTGAATGTTTGCAGCTTTGTATGTCCAGGTTGTTTGCTGCATTTCTCTTAGGATAACTTATATTTCTGGGGAAGCTGGGACATAGCTCTTCAATTTAATGGATGGGTTTCATGGCAATTGCCATTTGTTCCTCTCAGGGTTTCAATTCAAATTGGATTGCCATTGGACTTGTCATTTTCTAGTGTGCCCTGTTATCACCAAGCTTGGCTAATAAAGACTCTTATTACATTCTAGACCTATCTGGCATGATCTCTCTCTCACCCCACAACAAGAGGTGAAGCGAGGCTGAGTGCAGCCTGACCTGGAACCGCCTCTGGGAAGGACAGGGGCCCATCCTTCTCCCTGGGGAAGCCTTGTGGGTCAGTAGGTGGGGCTAACCACCAGTATCAGAAAGGAGGTTTATCTATCATAGAAAGGGCTTGATGAGACTGAGACAGATGGATATCTGCAGGAAGTAAACAAAACAAAACCTGGAACAAGATACATATGGCAGTTAAGAAGAATGCACCTGCTGAAGACTTGTTTGAAACATGTGCTAGTGACTGCTTTTGAAGAAATGTCTTTGATATACTTTATTTGGAAGGGAAAGAGAGAGATCTGAATATTTCTTCCCAAATACCTGTAATAGTCCGGGTGGGCCAGGCCAGAAGCTGGGAACTCCATTCAGGTCTGCCATGTGGGTGTCAGGGACCCAGTTACTTCACTGAGCACCTGCTGCCTATCAGGGTGAGCACCAGCAGAAGGCTGGATCAGAAGCCGAGCAGCTGAGCCTCCACCCAGGCACTCTGACAGGAGATGCAGAAGTCCCAATGGGCAGCTCAAGTGCTGCACCAAATGCCCATACATCAACACTATTACTATTTTTAAAAACAAACTTTCATTTCATTTCATTTGAGAGAGAGAAACAAATAGAGATCTACTTACTGGTTCATTCCCCAAATGCCCATTGGGCTAGGTCAAAGCCAGAAGCCAGGAACTCTATCCAGGTTTCCCAGGTGAGTGACAAGAGCCCAAATACTTAGGACATCCTCTGCTGCATTAGCAGGGGAGGCAAATTTCAAGTGGAGCAACTGGGACTTGAACTGGCACTCCAAAATGGGATGCCAGTATAGCAGGCAGTGGCTTAACCTGCGTGCCACAGTGCTGACCCCCCAAGTGCCATCTTAACTGTTTCTCTGTACTCCCAGCCCTCGTTCAAAGTTCTTAGTCTAAGGGAACTTCTAAGGGGACAACCTGAGAATAACACATGGACACTCCTATAAATCTCCACGTGCAAGTGATTAGGGAAACCAAAGCAGAGACACAGAGGATTCCTAGCTCCTCCTGAGGCTGTTTAATTTTGGCAGGCTGGAAAAGTCTGGGACTGTAAGAAAACGTAGCTGCCCCCAGGAACTCAATCACACCAGGTACAAGAATCTAGGTGGGGAGAGGCCAGAAGGAGTAAGGGGCAACCAGGGCCCTTGGCCCCCTGTCGAGCTCCCATGCTGGCACTATGAGCTGGACTCCAATGCCCCACAGCTTTGCATCCCCCACATTCCCACAGCCTGCTATCAACTTCCCTTGAAGTACAGTGCGGAGGCCTGACATACAACTAGAATTCCAATGCTCATGGAGAAGGGCTATGCTGACAGAGCTCAAAATAACCCTAAAATAGTTTCAGATAAACCACCAAACCTGTTAGTGGTAGATAAACCATCCTGTTAGTGGTAGAACAAAAATCCATCAATTTGGACATTCTAAGACAAAACAGGCCTTTTAGATGCAATCTGGGATATAAGATGCTTTTTTTTTTAAGCTCATTTACATTTAAAAAAATTTCATTTTATGACAGTTTCATAGGCTCTGGGATTCCCCCAATATAAGATGCTTTTGCTTTTAAAATATGATGAGTAGTCCAAAGCCATAATCTCTCTCCTCCATTTAAAAAAAGATTTACTTATTTATTTGAATGGCAGAGTGTTAGAGAGAGAAGAAAAGACAGAGACCTTCTATCCACTGGGTTACTCCCCAAAGGCCAACAACAGATAGGTTTAGGCCCGGCCAAAGTCCATCCTGGTCCCCCTTGGCAAGGGCATCTACTGCAGACATCACTGCTCCTTTCCTGGCCACATCAGTAGGAAGCTGAATCAGAGGCAGAGTAGCCAGGACTCTTCAATATGGGATACTGGCCTCATAAGCAACAGTTTAACTTACTGAGCCACAAGACAGGGCCCCACTCTCTCTTGTCTACCAAGACACGCCCACAGATGGCAGATAAGAAAGAACAATAGCTGTTCAACTTGATACACATGCTTCTTACCCACATATTCTGAGAGGAAGACGACAAAGAACGGAGTGACCAGGTCATTAATTCCCTGGACATACCCACTGGCAGGATGTCGGATGGCCCAAATAAAGAGAATTCTTTCAAAGATCTAGGAAAATGAGAAAGAAAGAAGATAATGGGTGTTAATTCAAAGGACACACTCCCTCCCTCCATTTGGGTTCACCATAATGAATGCACCTCAGGGTCTGTGCAGAGCTTTCAAGAAAATCTTTAAACATAGTGGACAAAGGATATTCCTAAGCGCCAAAGCTGTCTACCACACTAGCTGTTTTAAAGTGGGCGTAGATGCTTCTCCAACTTGATTTTGTCGGTATATGGTCACTACAACACAAAACTGAGAAGAGGAAAAGGTAGTGACACAAATGACTTAGACAAAGGCTTGCTATGGGGATGTCACTAATTTAAGCCACCGCATTCTCACTTGTGGATTCTGTATCTCTATTTCCGAGCACAAGATATCAGAACTCTCTAGTTCCGTTGTTTTTTTGCTAAGCCTTTTTCTGTCATGATGGTATTCAGAGAGAAAACCCTTTCTCTAGTACCCCATCATCCCCAAACAAAGGAAGGAGATCTGGATTTAGTTCTGACTTAGTGTGACTAGGAACAAGTGGCAGACTTCATGCAGGAAGTAGCTTCCTATACCAGATGCAGCTCTGACATTCATTGCGGATAGGAAATCAAGCAAACCAGATCCTGAAAGTTTAGAATTTGAGAACAGAGTAGCCAGAAAAGGCTCCACATGGAAGGTCTTTGGGGTTAAGTACATACATCACAGGAAGTCAAAGGGTTAGGCTGGGGACAGAGGAATATCTTTAATGGCCCCTGTCTGGTCCCACTCAACTGCTGCTTTTATTACTCTCTGAACTCTCCTTGTCCTCACCCTCAATCTCTTGCCCTAAGGGTACCCACGGCCTTACTTCATTCCGCAGACCACAATGTCTAGGCCTGGCCAAGCTTGAGACCAGCTTTGACTGTGCTGCCTCATATCTCTGAAACCACACAAGAGGAATGGCAGAGGTGATGGTGAGCACATGCAGGTGAGACAGGAGAACAGAGTGGCTCCACACTGTGTGCAGTCACATTGTAGAGGCCCTTTGCTAGCAGGTGCAAGGGGAAAAAAAACCTCCCAGGGGTCCAAGAGAAAGGAAATACATGGTTTTGGAGATAGCTATCTAGTATAAACACAGCAAAGGATGTTTTCTTGCCACAGCATCATAAATACTAGTCTACACATATCTATGAGGTTTGCAAACCATGACTTCTGATAGTCAGTGTTACTCATACTTTACTCCTTGGCTGGCATTTTTCTGCTTAAGATGGGCCAGCACCATATTATAGAAGTTAACCCTCTACCTGTGGTACCAGCATCCTGTATGCTGCTCCACTTCCCATCCAGCTCCCTGCTAATGTGCCTGGGAAAGCAGTGGAAGATGGCCCAAGTCCTTGGACTCCCACATCCACAAGGGAGACTCAGAAGAAGCTTCAAGCTTTTGGTTTCCAACTTGTCCAGCTCCAACTATTGTGGCTGTGTGGGAAGTGAACCAGTAGATGGAAGATTGATCTCTCTCTGTAAATATGCCTTTCAAATAAAAATAAACAATTCTTGAAAACAACAACAACAACTAAACAGTAACTACTGCCTGCTGGCAGAAAAGGTGATTCAAACAGAGAATAAAGTCTGTGCTTCCATCTAAACATTCAGGTTCCACTTCCAGGAGAAATCTCTTAAACTACTGTGCCTACCTCCAAATTCAGAAGCATGCGCTTCTAAAGTAATAGTATCTGAACATCTCCACATTAAAATAAGAAGTGAGCAGGCCAAGCTGTGGAAACAGCATGGGTCTTTAGCTTCCTCTGAGAAGAATTTAACAGGTGAAATAACGGCATCACTCTCAAAAGTTTCTTTACGCTAAAGGTAGGTCAAGAGAAATTCCAGCCATGAAGATACCTCTATTTAAGCAGAAGTATGAATATAATACAAAATCAAATAGAAACCATTTCAGTATTCTTATCACAATCCTCCTCTATGAGGACTGATAGCTAAATTCAGAGAGCACCAAAAGAAACCCCAGGGCTCAAGAGTGTCCTGCTAATGCTGCCTCGCTGAGACCTCCCATGTGCTTCACTAACTTGTTCTGAAAATAGCTCTAGTAAGGCTTGCATCATGCTACAGTGGTATCTTAAACCTCTGCCCACTCCCACCTTCTGGTCCCACAAGTCTCCTGGTTCTAGTCTCAGCTGTTCCACTTCTAATCCAGTTCCCTGCTAATGCACCTGGAGAAGTAGTAGAGGATGGCCCAGGTGCTTGAATCCTTGCCTCCTAGGGGAGACCAGGATGGACCCTCTGGCTCTTTGTTCGTGGTTCAGCCTGGTCCAGTCTTGGCTACTGTGGCCAATGGAGTGAGTCAGCAGATGGATTCTCTGTCACCTTTCTCTCTAATTCTTCCTTTCAAATAAATAAGTCTTTAAATATTCATATAGTAATTCCACTTCTGAATACATAGCCAAAAGAATTTAAAACAAGGGCTCAAACAGATGTTTGTACACCCACATTAATAGCAGCATTATTGGGCCCAGAGCGGTGGCGCAAGTGGTTAAAGGTCCTCGCCTTGCACACCAGGGATCCCATATGGGCGCCGGTTCTAATCCCGGCAGCCCCGCTTCCCTTCCAGCTCCCTGCCTGTGGCCCAGGAAAGCAGTCGAGGATGGCCCAAAGCTTTGGGACCCTGCACCCGAGTGGGAGACCCGGAAGAGGCTCCTGGCTTCGGATCGGCATAGTATCGGCCAGTTGCGCTCACTTGGGGAGTGAATCATTGGACGGAAGATCTTCCTCTCTGTCTCTCCTCTCTGTATATCCGCCTTTCCAATGAAAAAATAATAAAAATAAATCTTTTAAAAAAAAATAGCAGCATTATTTATAAAACCCAAAAGGTGAAAGCAACCAAAATGTCCATCATTAGATGATGGAATAAGAAAGAAATTCTGGCACATGCTCCAATATGGATAAACCTGCCCAATAATACGCTAGGTGAAAAATCCAATCACAAAAGGACAATTATGATTCCATTTGATATAACCTGATACAGTCAGATTCATAGAGATAAAATGCAGAAAGATGGCTGCTGGGGAATGGGGAGTTACTAGTTAATGGAGTTTCAACTCAGGAAGATGAAGAGTTCTGTAGACAGATGTTGGTGATGGTCACACAACATCACACGAATGAGTCTAATGATAGCAGACTATGCATTAGAAATGATAAATTTTGTTTTATTTATTACCATAATTTAAAAAAATCACTACTGCCAGCTTCAAAAAGTGCAATAATTTTTTTTAAAGGGGAGGGAATAGGTGTTCAGGGCAGCAGTTAAGGCATCAGCTGGGATACCCACATCCCATTTGTGCCTGGTTTGAGTCCTGACTCCTCCACTTTTGATTCCAGCTTTCTGCTAATGTGTACCCTCAGAGACAGCAGTATAGGGGTTCCCTGCCACCCAGGCAGGAGACCAGATGGAGTTCCAGGCTCCTGGCTTCAGCCTGGACCAGAACTGGCTGTTGTGGATATTCACAGATTAAAGTCAGCAGATGGAAGATTTCTGTCTTTGTCTCTCTGCCTTTCAAATGAAATGATGAAAATAAGGGAAAATTTTAAAGTAGAACAAACTCATAAACAGTAATTCTAAGATGTGGATTCTTCATTCTGCCCCCAGGTAACTTCAAGACTCTGGCAAGTTCTTTAACTACTCAAGGTGCTACTTGGCTAACAGGTTTGCTCTGAAGAGCAAATGAGAACACACAAGAAAGATCTCAAGAGAACTTGAGATAAAGCTTGGATAAAGCTCTGTATCCAAACGTGAGATTCTACGGTGATTAACAGTAAATCTGTGAACAGGTGCCAGAGATTGGGGGTAGGGCGGCGAGAGGAGGACCAAGGAGCATGAAGCAATCCCCTTACCTCCTGCACAAGTGGCTGCTGGAACAATGGAATGAGAGGATTCGTCCTCGGAATGTCAATGTGAATCTGAAAAAGAGAAGCCGTGTCCAAACACACAAATGCCAGTCTGTTCTTTCGGCAGTTATTTTCTTAAGAAATTAGGACCAAATGTGTAAGAGTTACAGCATAATTTTATGTTTAGTAAGAACTGACTGACACAGAAAAAAGTCTGCATAAGTGTGTTTTCAGATATCAACAGCTTGTCAAACAGTGAGAAAACAATTTCCTGTCATCAACCACTTAAGCCAAACAGGAACAGGCTTCATGAACTATGAAAACCAACTGCTTTGTCTGTGGCTCTGGGCTGGCATTTCTTTGACAGGTGTAGTCGAGTATATACCCTCTTTCAGAATCTTATTCCTTAACACTTCTCAAGAACTAAAATTACTCTGACAACCAGAAATGTGCCAGGAGAGGGAACCGGAAGAGGACCTGCTGTTATCAAGGAGGTCCCTCTGTTTGGTTCACTGGGAAAGAGGTGTTTTTAGTCCTCGGAGCTGTTGGGGATAGCTGCCCACTCCCACCATCTGGGCTGCTGCTCCCTCCCCCTGCAACAGGCAGTAGACTCTGCAGCATGGGCACTGATGGGAAGACTCTCTGGCACAGATACTGGCAGCTGTGCTTCCTACATGCAAACATAGGTGCTAAAGACGCACAGTGGCTGCCAGGACACACTGATGTTCTGATCCTGAAAGACCAGACCACTCCTGAGTGAACTCAGCCTTCTCACAGGACTGCTACTCCTCACAGTGTGGCCTGCCCTGGCAGTGTGTTACCAGTGAGCTGGTTAAGAACAGGCCTCATCCCAGATCTCCTGAATCAGAATCTGCCTTTTTTCATAATCCCTAGGAGATGTTTTTAATCAACATCTGAGATATCACATTGTTTGAGAAACACACTGATGAGTGACCAAAAAGTCCATTGACAATGGCTAAAATAGGAGATTATGAATGAAAAGAGAAGCAGAAAAGAGAGAAATATACTGAATTCCTAGCCAGCACGTCACAGCCTGAAGACCTGCAGCCTGATGGCACCATCAGGAGACACAGCAAGAGGCAAAGAGGTGGCAGGTGGCAACTGTACCTGTCTGTAGGTATCCTGGTGATGCTCCTCATTCCGAGAGTCATAATACTGCTCGATGAAGCCAAAATACTCCTCCCGCTTCCGCTGCAGCGTCAGCTTCCTCCTCTCTGTGTTTGCAGGGAGATAGCCCTGGGGATGAGACTGCTAGTCAGAGCAGAACAGACACTGGTTGCGTGAATCCTTGGTTTTTAATTTTAGCCTTGGAAGCTATCAAAGGAACAGAAGGAAAACTGCCAGTGGACAAGGGTAAATCCCTTGTTTTGGCTGCCCCGTGCTTGCCCTCTGCTTGTTCAATGAGAGCCACATGTGGGCAGAAGAAGCCAGGCCAGCTTTCCCAGGGTTGTTTACTCCTCTGGCGTGGCACTGCCTTGGAGCTCACACTGTCACTGAGCCTCTACAGCTCCTGGAGTTGGCACAGTGAGTGCTGAAATGTAGGTCAGCGGGAGGGGACAGGACACTGGTCACAGCCTCTGAGGCCTGGATGTGTGCTGGGCCATACTTCTGAGAAGCCCAGCGATCCAGCCACCTCCAGGGCGCATCTCAGTGGTGTGCCAAGTAAGCTGGTGCCAGCTACTTATTCTTTCTGTGTTACATTCAGAAATACGCGGCCCAGACAGAACTTCTGGCAGCAGCCACTGCTGGCCACAACTCCAGGCCAACTTTCATTCTTATCCCTGGTCTAGATGCCACTCGCATTCTTACACCCCCTGTTTCCCTTCTGTTCATACCAAATCTACCCTGACTAGCATTGAAGCTTACTAGAAGGGGCAGAGGCAATAGCAACAAGGTCGTAGGGCCAGGGGTGGAGAGCACAGCCAGCAGACAGTTAGTTAGGCGAGACATTCCACAGGGAATGGGGACTGTAGTTTAAGCTCATAGCAACTGAAACTGTGTTTGCAAACAGCAGCCCTTCCACAAAGGAATGAATTTCACAGGCTCAGAAAATCTATGCTTTCCTATCGCAAAGGCCGCTACAGGGCTCTGCCCTCGAGGAAAGCAGGACTCACAGTGAGGCTCTCAAAGAAGGTCCACCAAACCTCTCCTCAGTTACAAAGTGGATTTCAATGCCTTTGGTCATTGCTACTGGAAAAGGAGTGAGGCATAGGTAATGCAGGGGCATGCTCAAAACAAGCACTGGGATGGCCCTGTCTTACCTCCTCTTCACTGTTGCGCATGTGAGACGGTGACTACGGAAGCAAGCTTGTGCTTGTCTTCCACATGTGTGGGAGTTAGAATACCTTCCTGCTCCACATAGTGGACATAAACTCTAAAGGGTGTTTCTGTATGCACAGAAATAGGACTAGGGTTCCTCCGTCTGTCACATCCAACAGGACCAGAGGGGTCCAAGAGGAAGCCCCATGTGTCCAGACTAACCTCATCAGGCAAGAAGGGCCGCATGAGGCTCATGCCCCTCTATGCGGCAGGCAGAACTCACCGACAGGAGTCTCCAGGTTACAGGCCGCACCTCCCTGGGAACCCCTGGCCAGCTACACTTCCTCAGTTCATCTGCAAACAGAAAACAGCCGAATTGGATCAGCTCCTCCCACCAGTGTCCTAAAATATTCTTCAACCGGTACTGCCTGATCCCTCCTATCAGTCAAGTAAAACCACCGCCACCACCACACCACTGCCACACCACTGCCTGCTACTGACAAGCACAGGGGAAAGCTGCAACAGGCCTGAGCAGCAAAGTGCCAAGGACACAGCCCTGCGGTAGCGACTCGGTCAGCTCAGATGGGAGAGTTAGGGGAGAAGAGAAAGACCCACGGGTTTCAGGACGAGTCACCTGCAGGTGGGAAACCAAAGCCAGATGGATGCACTACAGTCTACAAGGCCACAGAGACCAGCCCGGCTACTCAGTCCCCTGATCTCTAGTAGTATGTTTCTGACTGAATACCTGCATGTCACTGCAATGGGCACCAGATCAGGAGATGCTAAAAAAGTAAAAGAAGGCAGAATAAAGAGCAGTAGCTTCCGGGTCTCTGAGAATTCCAGTCACCAAGCGTATCTACCTTGCTCAGGGCTCCCGAGGACTCACCTAAGTCAGTGTTGTGGCTGGAGAGAAGCTGGCGGAACTTTTCCAGACGGGTTTTCTCACGGACTGTCATTGGCGGGGCCCCAGAAGCGTTCTGGTCTGAGATGCGGGCAACGAGGGGAATGATGGGTCGGAGAGGGAGTGACTGCTGTTTGTGGAGTGGGTTCCTTAGGCACGTGTCACCTTGAGATCATGTGAGAGAAAAGAGCAGGGATTTTAAGCAACAATAAACCCCCAGTTCAGGGTGGTGTTTGCCCCAGAGCAGCTGCCAACAGCATGATCCCACTCATTTATCCCAGACCAAGGCATCTCAGGTAACAGACCCTCCTGAGCCATGGCAACCCTCAGGACTTTTGGGGGAGATCCCTAAACAGAAGCACAAGTTTTCTTTCCATTCCAACCTGAAGCTTTCTCAGTGCCTAACAGTGACTGCAAGGGCAGGGCAGCTGAAAGTGTTTTTCCTTCCTTTCCCCAATCCAGCAGCGTGTGAGAGGTGACACTGCTCTCACACAATAAAAGGAGGTGGCACCGGTCAGGCTTGACGGACCCCAGGCCCCACTCAGCGGCTGCCCCAAGGGCTGAGAGGCTCTGCACTCTGCAACTCAGATATGTGCCTGGCCTACTAGCATGCCCTGCATTCTGCACAAGCAGTCATGGGTAGCTGCAGATGCCCAGCGCTCTTGCCCTTCCCACCAAAATGAACCAGATTTCAATTCTGCTGGTACATAGCTAAAAACACAGGAATGCTGACTCAAGCTGCACTTGAAGTCTGGTTCTAGAGGTTTCAGACGAGAAAGCTGCAGCTCAGTGAAGCTAACTAGTGCGCCAATGACAGCTGAGATGCTATCTCAAGTATGTCTGACTCCAAAACCCTTATTTATTGTACTACTCCCAAAGAAAGGGTCAGTTCCCAGTTATCACTATCCTTTCAGGAGTATTTCAAATTTGTACCAAGCCTAAGCCTTAAAAAGTAGTAGTCACAACAACAACAACAAATGAAACAGTGGATATAGATCCACCAGCACTACAAGGTTTGCTGGGTACTGGGATGGGATGCCAAATACAGTAATGGGGCCTAGAGAATGCAGGCCACATCTGGCCAAGAGGAGACAGACTGCATCTCTGCTGTTAGCCACGATCAGATGGACGCACACAGGATGGAACCTCCCCGGGGAATGCACTGCAGTCCTGGCTGGACAGGGCAATTCCTTAGGAGTAGCTGCTCAGGCACAGTGCAGGGAGCCTTCCCCAGACAGGAGGACCCTGATCACAGTGCACATTTTCTACAGTCAGTGGCTGGGGCCACCCAGTCTGTTGTGCCTGGTGCTGAAGCCTCAAGGTAGGGCCTGATTCAGTGATGGAAACTGACCGTGGAGTGACTGTAGACTTCACAGCCTAATTGCATAACCACACACTTAGTCTGACTGTGTAAAAGGAACTGTCTTAGGGGGTGAGCCAGGACACACTCCAGGGCTCTGATATCCTTCCGTTTCATCCTGAGCACTGGGCTGTTTTAATTCTCACTACAATGACAGCACTTCCCTCACCAGCTCGGAATAATCAACTTCCATAAAACCCTTTAGGGCAACACGAAATGCAGCATTGCGGTCTTAAAAGAGTACACCGAGAGTTCTCAAGCATCTTGTAAAACCGTCCTCAACTCAGCCTTCACAGAGGATAGTTTCCTGGAAAGAATCAGAACAGGCCTCTCCTCCCAACCTGATGAGCACACCCCAGGCAGAACAATCACTAGCATCAAGTGGTTTTTCCTGTTCCTGAGGGAGGAAGCCACACATGCCCAAAGGCACCAGGCCACTGTTCTCAAGGATGAAGGAGTCAATCAACAATGCCAAACACCTGTGAAATTCAACCCCACCCCCCCTACAACCTGAGACAGATACTTATACCCTTGACCAGGCTAACACCATATACAGCAGTCAGTTCACAAAGCCCTGGGTGCCCTCCACAGCAAAAGGGGAAGAGAGAGGAGAAGGGCAGGCAGTGTTTGAGCATCAGTAAATGAAGCCCCAGGTCAAGGGCTGGGCAGCCACCTAGATGAGAGACGAGGGCAGCTTGTGACCAGCTTGTTGATGTCGTACCTCAGGCTTGAGCTTGCTTATTTATCCTCCAATGGAAGATCTGAGTGATGCCCTAAGGAAAAAACACTTTTCTCTCCTATGCGCTCTTAGAAGATCCAGGCTATGGAAATGCTGAGTGGACTTACTGGAGTTTCTGGACAGTTGGGCATCGCTGCTGGACTTGATGACCTTGTAGTTAACGGAAGCCTCAGATGTCGTGGACTGCGACCGTTCTGGTTTTACTCTCAGCTTGCTGTGATTTTCTAGGACTTGGGCTGCGGTTGCCAAAGCAACTTTTGAGTTTAGAGTTTGGAAGGAAGGTGAGGAAAAGTCC
The DNA here is from genome assembly GCF_017591425.1 of Ochotona curzoniae. Classification (NCBI taxonomy): domain Eukaryota; kingdom Metazoa; phylum Chordata; class Mammalia; order Lagomorpha; family Ochotonidae; genus Ochotona; species Ochotona curzoniae. The sequence goes on along the minus strand of NW_024466004.1, from coordinate 3,263,907 downwards.
TCTTCCTCATCGTCGCCAATGTCCCAAGCATCACTGGTATTCCGGGCAAACTCATGAAAACTGGAGGCCTTCTTATTCTTCAGAGGAACTGCGTTGACTTTTGACCGTTCTTTAATGAAGCTTCAAAAAAGGAGACACCATTAGCAAGGAGTGGCCAACAAGTCTGACCACCGGCAACTCGCTTAATATTTTCACGTTAATAACTTTACAAAGTGTTCCCTATACAGCCGTTATTGACTTTAACCCAAACTTTCCTGGATGCAGCCAGAGCAGCCACAAACAGCAGTGACAGTTGCGGCAGAGATGACCGTCACCAAGTATCATCCCTTGTGCTCCTCTCCCTCCATCAGCCCTGCCCCACTGGTGCATTTGGCCAAGGCAGTGTGACACACTGTGGTCAGTGGGATCATGAGAAGGAAGGTAATCACTTCCAGGCCAAAGGACCAAAGCACAGCTATGAGTCCTTCTGGAACCTCTCCTCTCCTGTGCTGACCAGCAAGGTTCCAGTTCCAGATGGCAGCACCTCCCTTAGTCTCAGACACGGAGCACAGCCTGTTGGCCACCTTTACCCCACCACATTGTGGATGGGTAGCATACACAACAAATAAACCACCAGTGTGTGAATCCACTGAGATTCCAGTAGATTTGTTATGGCAACATAACCAACTACTGGCAGGACAGAGTCAGCTTTAGGTGGTAAGTACAAAGAAAACTGCTCCCTTTTTATTCTGTTAAAGTCCTTCTGCTAGCCTGAAGGAGACAGCCTAAGTCTGGCACTGCTCTGCCTTTACAACTTGATTTTTTTTTTTTTTAACAAAGTAAAGGAAGCCTCAGAATGAACATTTTTGAAAGTAGCAGGATCTGGCTTTGAACTGAGTAAGAACATTTTGTTTTTCTGCTTTTTTGGAAAGGCGGATATACAAAGAGGAGGAGAGACAGAGAGGAAGATCTTTTGTCTGATGGTTTATTCCCTAAGTGACCGCAATGGCTAGAGTTCAGCCAATCAGAAGCCAGGAGCCAGGAGTTCTTCTGGGTCTCCCACGCGGGCGCAGGGTCCCAAGGCTTTGGGCTGTCCTCGACTGCTTTCTCAGGCCACAAGCAGGGAGCTGGATGGGAAGCAGAGGTGCCGGGATTAGAATCGGCACCCATATGGGATCCCGGCGCATTCAAGGTGAGGACTTTAACTGCTATGCTATCGCACCAGTCCCTTTTCTGTTTATTTTTAAGGTTACTTTGCATTTATGGCAAATGATAATGGTTCTCCACTGACAGAATTACATCTAAGTATCTGTAAAAACACATTTGCTAAATAGAGAAAATGGCAGTCACAGAAATGGTGCATGACTGACATATAGCAAGCTGTAGATTACCCTTCTGAGGAAAGAGGGCCCCAACGCCATAGAAACAACTCCCAAGTCCCACCCGCCCTTAGAGCTCAGGGAACTTGACGAAGCTCCAGGGGACTATCTGGCTTGGACATGTCCAACTCAGTCTTGTTTAGCATGCCTCAGACCCCAGCCAAGAAACAGAGGGTGTAACTGTGGATAGGTTCACAGTATCAGAGGACTTGAACGCCACAGGGTGAGAACTTCATTTACACACTCACTTTCTTCCCTCTGTAAAGGTAAGAGGATGCTAAAGTGAGAACCGAGCAGTGCCAGGAGAGCTTCAGTCCGCACTGCTGAGAGGTGTCTCCTCCCTGGGAGAGGACGGGGGTCTGCTAAGCTGTCCTGACTCCAGGGGTGAGTCCTGCACGTACTGTAAATGATACACACTGACTTTCACAGTCTGCTAACACATACAGCTCACCAGAATGCCCACTGCAAACTCCCACGAGGGTGAGTACTACAGGGGCACTGGTTTTTTTTTTGTTGTTGTTGTTGTTTTTAATTGGAAAAGGTAGATTTACAGAAAGAAGGAGATACAGAGAGAAACATCTTTCATCTGCTGTTCACACTCCCCAGATGGCCGCAACGACGAGAGCTGAACTAATCCAAAGCCAGAAGCCAGGAGTCAGGAGCTTCTTCTGGGTCTCCCCTGTGCATGTAGGGCCCCAAGGTTTTGGGCCATCCTCTACTGCTTTCCTAGGCCACAAGCAGGGAGCTGGATGGGAAGTGGAGCAGCTGGGATTAGAACTAGTACTCATACGGGATCCTGGCACTTGCAAGGGGAGGATTAGCCATTGCACTCAGCCTGGGACACTGTTTCCACACAAGATTGGAAGGGTAAAGGAAAACATACCAGACACAATATGAAAGAGTACAGGACTGCAAGGATGAAACAGTTCAAATATGGTGGGAACAAGGTATCATTTCCCACCCAATAGATTAATAAAGCTTTGGAGGCCAGCACAGTAGCATAGCACCCTAATTCTTCACCTGAGATGCCAGTATCAAATGTGGCAAGTCCTGGATACTTCACTTCCGATCCAACTCCCTGACTGAGTCCTGGGAAAGCAGCAGAGGATGGCGCAGTCCTTGTGTCCCTGCATTCACATAAGAGTCCTGGGAGAGAAGCTCTTGACTCCCAACTTTGGATTGGCCAAATTCCAGCACTGAGGCTACTGGGGAAGTGAACCAGAGGATTCCTTCCTCTTATCTCTCCATCTCTCTCTGTAACACTGCCTTTCTAACAAAAATAAATTAGCAATAATTTAAATAAAAACTTGTTTTCTTTAGCAACAGAGATACGTGTTGTATAGCCCTCTGGATAACAATCTGGCAACACCCATATGGGCCTTAATACTGCTCACAATTTCTGACCATAAGAAAACAGAGATCAGTTCATACCAAAGCTGCTGCTTGTTTTGGTTTAAAAATAGCAAACATAAACCTCTATGAATTAAAAGTGATTAAATATGTAAGTTTTGGTTTAGCTATCAGATGCAATATGAGGCTACTTAACAACACCAGAAAATGATCTCAATAAAGTGAAAGCAGCAGTCAAAATTATATGCTTCTTATAATGATTGTATTAAAAATTACATTCATAGAAAAGACCAGAAAAATGTATCAGAATGTTAACTGTGCTTATCTGTAAGCTATGAAATTTTATAGGTGATATGTAATTTCATTTTTATACATCTCTGAATCGGATCATACGAGCATATTACTTTTATTAATCAGCAGCACAGGTTATTCAGCTGGTCTTTATCAACTTGCAGAGTAAGAGTACTTGTAAACCTATTGAAAGAGCAATCAGAAGTGAATGAGCAACCAAATCAAAGAAAATGAAGGGGCGGCAGTGCAATGCTAATACCTGCATGGAGGAGGATCCACCCACGGCCCAAAAGCCAAACTGCTCCCCTGCAGACATGCACACAGGCTGCACGCCGTGAACTCCACTAGGACTGCTTCTCCTCTGTGGAAGGGGGCCCAGGTTCCACCACATGCAGAGCCAATCAGGGGATTCAGTGTCAAGAACAAATGGGCAGATGTGTAAGAAAGACCTGTCACCTACAAAACAATGTACAGGAGTTTGTGGTTGTCCTTTCTGTTTTCATCCTTGGAAGCCACCTGTATAAGAAGGCTGAAAGTCTGGAGGATTCTTTAAATAAACTATCAAATGAAAAAGATAAATTCTAACTCGGGTTGGAGTTGCCTGGTTGAGCACTGGATGATAAGTCACTGCAGCAAGAGACAGGGCACATTTGAAAATAAAATAACACACATCCAACTCAACCTAAGCTTTTAATCTTTCACCTAAAAGATGTAAGACAGACCACTTTGAGGCTGTTGGAAATAATGTTAGGGACACTTAGCCTACAATAGCCCAAACCCAACCAATTCAGAAGTCAGCTCTGTCTTAAGGGATGAGGGCCTGTGGATGAGATTGGGATCACTCAGGAAAGGGCAGAAGTGCGAGGATGAAGCAACGTCAGTGAGAATCTCATACAAGCAACGAGTGAAAAGGTACTGAGGGCTGCCAGTGAGAGGGCAGGAGGTCCACTGACCAAGAACAATGATGGGCAGGTTTAAGGCTCTGAAGAATTTTCATGTTAAGGTTTAAGGGCTGACAGTTACTGGCCACTCACCAAGAACACAGAGCTGATAGGAATTCTCACAGGAAAAACCGTATACTCAGAATGGACCACGTGAGTCAGATCTAGCAGGGGGTTCTTGGGTGAGAACTGTCCCCTCTCTTTGACTCAAGGAGTTGCAGTAAAAAGCTAACCCAGGTTGTCCTAGCTGTGGGGTAGCTTGGGTTTATGGGCTGTCTCCTTTAAACCAATTCATACCTAACCCAAGTACAAGAATGTCACCTGTGGCTTGAAGTTTAACTAAGGTTATTTAAACATAACCACGTCAAAGCTACAAGCCAACTGGCCTCTGATGACCACTTTCACCACACGTCCTTCACCTGTATGCTAATTACAATTTAGACAGCACTGACACAAACATCTTGGGTAAATATCACAACAGTTCTGTGAGGTGAGTCTTATATTTTATGAAGAATTTAAGGCTCAGAGATGTTAAGCAACTTGTCTGAGATTATGGAGCTAATAAGGGGCAGAGAAAAGGGATTCAAGAAGTACAGGGAATAGGTCAGCATTGTAGTGTGGTGGGTTAGGCCACAACCTGTGATGTAAATAAAACTCATAATGGAGTGTTGGATATAGTCCCAGCTGCTTCACTTCTGATCCAGCTCCATTGCTGCATCTGGGAAAGCAACAGATGATGGGTCAAGTGCTTGGTCCCTGCCACACATGTGGGAGACTCAGAAGGAGTTACTGGCTCCTGGCTGCTGAATAAATAAATCTTTTTTAAAAAGATTTATTGGGGGCCCGGCGCGGTGGCGCAGTGGTTAAGGTCCTCGCCTTGAACGCGCCCGGGATCCCATATGGGCGCCGGTTCTAATCCCGGCAGCCCCGCTTCCCTTCCAGCTCCCTGCCTGTGGCCTGGGAAAGCAGTCGAGGATGGCCCAAGGCTTTGGGACCCTGCACCTGCGTGGGAGACCCGGAAGAGGCTCCTGGCTTCGGATCGGCATAGTATCGGCCTGTTGCGCTCACTTGGGGAGTGAATCATCGGACGGAAGATCTTCCTCTCTGTCTCTCCTCTCTGTATATCCGCCTTTCCAATAAAAAATAATAAAAAATAAATCTTAAAAAAAAAAAAAGATTTATTTATTTTTACTGGAAAGGCGGATAGGATATACAAAGAGGAGGAGAGACAGAGAGGAAGATCTTCCATCTGATTGTTCACCCCACAAGTGAGCTCAACGGCTGTAACTGAGCCAATTCAAAGCCAGGAGCCAGGAACTCTCCCAGGTCTCCCACACAGGCGCAGGGTCCCAAAGCCCTGGGCGGTCCCCAACTGCTTTCCCAGGCCACAAGCAGGGAGTTGGATGGGAAGCATGGCCACTGGGATTAGAACCAGCGCCCATATGGGATCCCGGTGCATGCAAGGCAAGGACCTTAACCACTATGCTAACGCGCGCCAGGCCCAGAAAAAAATAAATCTTAAAAAAAAAAAATGCAGGTAACTCTTTAAAAATTCCTCCATAATAAATGTTGCATTTTAACAAAACCTGGTGAACAGTTCAGGACTATTTGTAGAAGAGTAACTTGTTAAACAGGTAAGTGGTAACACAAAAAACCTATGAGTGTTTTGAGTAAGAACAGCCACAGGTTGTACTGGGTAAGAACATCATTCATTATGCAATTTGATAACATAAGATTGTCTTATTGATACACTTAACAGAACTGCTTCTGTTTCACTTAACAGAACTTTTAAAGAAAATGTTTGACTCTAGTAAGGCATGTGAAACAAGTGGGGGAATTTTGTAAAATTTAGTAACAAACAATCCAATCATCTCAGGGTCTTAGGAACTAGCTTGGTTTCACATGAACTAGGCTCCCCCGCTCCCCCGCTTTGGAAAGGCAGATATACAAAGAGGAGAAACAGAAAGATCTTCTGTCCAATGGTTCACTCCACAAGTGACTACAACAGCCAGAGCTAGGCCATCTGAAGCCAGGAGCCAGGACCTTCCTCTGGGTATCCCACACAGGTTCAGGGTCCCAAGGCTTTGGGCCGTCCTCCACTGTTTTCCCAGGCCACAGTCACGGAGCTGGATGGGAAGAGGAGCAGCTGGGACACAAACTGGTACCCATATGGGATCCTGGCACATGCAAGGTGATGGCTGTAGCCACTCAACCACCACGTCAGGTCAAACATGAACTAGTTTTATGACTCACTACAAGACCTATCAGACCTAGTATTGATTTAGAAAACAACAAATTTGGTCAAGTGTCCAATGGAGCTGTGTAGTAGCTAGACTGGTTTTATCTGAGCTATAAAAATTACAGCAGGCAGTATTATCGCTATTAGAAATAATTTAGCAAATTGAAGGCAATATACATGGACGGGGAAGGACTTAATGTGCTTGTGCAGTTTAGATGATTGAAGATCCAACATAAAGGCTTCTGCTGTGATAAGGATTAACTACATAGCAATTAATGATGGTCTGAAGTGGAATGATAACCACAAAATGGAGAACGTAATAAAAATGTCCCTACATAGGTACTAAACTAAGAGCTATAAATGTTTTATGGCAACAATCTGGAATTGTAAAATGGTCTGGTGCGGTGCTAGATGCGCTCTCCTATTGTAGAGGATTAATACCAAACCACACATACATGAAAAAGGAAGGTAATTAATGCAGTGACAATCAGATTCCTCCCAAACTGCAAAGCTAAGTGATGCCTTCTATTAAAGTGCAGCTAAAGCTCTGCTGAATGATCAATGAAAATATTCACAGTTTTGCATCATTAACAAGTGAGAAGACAAAAGTATATAAAGTTCATTGTGGCAGTCTGGAGCAGATATTCCCAAAGATCTGCTATGACACAGGCTGAGGGGAAACACAGCGGATGACAGGTACAGACAAGGCATGATGACCCTGATCCAAAAATAAAATGGAGCAATGCACTTCACAGTCTTAATGTAAATGCAGATGAACAGATTTATAGGTAACTCACATTTATCAGAAGCTTTTATAAAATGTGCTGGAGGGCATGGCGTGATGGCTCAATGGCTAACTCCTCACCTTGTAAGCACCAAGATCCCATGTGGGTGCTGTTTCGTGTCCTGGCTGCTCCACTTCCTATCCAGCTCCCTGCTTGTGGCCTGGGAAAGCAGTAGAGGATGGGCCAAGTCCGCAGGCTCCTGAACCTGCACAGGGGACCTGGAAGAAACTCCTGGTTCCTGACTTCATATTGGATCAGCTCTGGCCATTGTGGCCATGTAGGGAGTGATCCAACAGTTGGAAGATCTTTCTCTGTCTCTCCTTCTCTCTATAAATCTGATCTGCCTTTCCAATAAAAATAAATAAATCTTAACAAACCAAAAAAGAGCTGGAATGAATCTCTTGTCAACAGTAAATCCTATCTGTGAACAGGAAGCTCTGGCTCAACTATGACACATAGTGGCAAGTCTGGGAGTAGTGATATGGGGAGGCTGGGTTGCAATTTAAGTTCCTTTGTCTCAGACTCCGAGGCAGTTGCTGCAGCTTAGGACACCTTGTGTTCAAAACTGCCACACTGGAATGAAAGAGGAAATAGCAAAGTGGCAATAAGAGGCTTTCTTCACAGAATGCTCTCTGACCAAAAAGGATCATCCTTCCAGGAGCCCACCCTCAGGAGACTTTTTTACATCTCATTGGTTCTGGCCAGTGAGAAGAAAAGTAAGGACGGGAGTGGCTTTGTGGCACAGCATTTTAAGCCTCTACCTGAGATGTCATTGTTCCATATGGGAGCCAGTTAAGACACTGGATTACTCCATTTTTGATCCAGGTCTCTGCTAATGGGCCTGAAAAAGCAGTGGGGAAATGATCCAATTGCCTGGGCCCCTGGTGCCCATGTGCGATGCATGGATGGAGTTCCAACCTCCTGACTTTAGCCTGGCCCAGGAGACATCAATGCAGCCATCTGGGAAGTGAACCAGCAGATGGAAGGTCTCTGTCTCACTCTGTCTCTGTAACTGTGCTTTTCAAATGAAGCAATAAATTTCAAAGCAAGGAAGGAAGGAAGGAAGTAGGAAGAAAAGAAAGGAAAGAAGGCAAGTGAGAAGGTGGAAAGGTGAGAAGGAAGGAAGGAAGGGGGCACAAGCAGACAGATGATTAATAGTACTTGCCACATGGGCCAATGGACCAGAAAGTCTATTCTTGTTAAAGATACAAACTAGGAAATATTAAAGAAAAGTTCATTGAGCAAATGAGTTTTGTTTCTTCATGCCACAAATATTTACAGCACTTACTTAGAGCATTTACTTGTGCTGTTCTTGGTGCTAAGAGAACAAAACAAAGTTTCCACGCCCTCAAGGAGTTTGTACTTCTTTTGCAAAATCTATTATTTGAGATGCAGAGAAACAGGGACAAAAGCAGACAGGAGATGGGAGGAAGGGGTGGAGGTGGGGAGCTCCCATCTACTGGATTTCTCTCCAAATGTCCATAGCATCCCTGGTCAGGCAGAAGCCAGAAGCCTGGGAATTCAACCCAGGTCTTCCTCTTGAGTGGCAATATTCCAACCACTTTAACCATCATCAACCAGATCCCAGGGTCCACGCTAGCAGGAAGCTTGAATTGGGAACCAGGATTCAAACTGAGGTACACCACATGGGACATATCTTAACCACTGGACCAAATGTCTGTCCCCCTCAATGATCTGATTAAAAAACTGTGCATCTTGAAGAAGAGTACTCCTGTTTCAACAGTGAGTCAGAAGACTGTCCTCCATACTTACCAATTCACAAAAAAAACCAACTTGGTAGACTGTTTACACAGTATACCACAGTCAGCTACATTATTTAAGAATGCATTAAGATACTGATAACACACATTTGCTACAGCATTTTTCTATTAAAAACGCATTATACATTATCATCTCCCCCCTTTCAAGGCTTAATTTACAGTTTTAGGTTCATGGCAAAATCATGAGGAAGGTGCAGAGATCTCCTTTCCTGACATATGAACAACTTCTACCATTACCCACAATCCCACCACAGGGTACACCTGACATACCCTGACATATCTCAGTTCCTCAGAGGCCACAGATTGTGAGGGCTCTCTCCTGGTGCTTTAGATGAATACACAGTGCGTTTCTACAACTACGGTATGCAGAGTACATTCACTGCCCTAAAAATCCGTGGAGCTCTACCTAGTCATCCTATTCTGTACCCCCTGTTCTCCTTTTTTCCTTAACTTGTTTACTTAGGAGATAGAAACACAGAGAGAACTCTGCCCTGCTGGTTCACTTCCCAAAAGCCTACAACAGCTGGGGCTGGGTCAGGCCAAAGCTGGGAGCTGAGATCTCAATCTGGGTCTCCCATATAGGTGACAGTGCTCCAACTACTGAGCCATCACCACTGCCTGCCAGGACAGCAAAAGGCAGGACTCGGAAATGCTGCCAGGACTCAGACCGCACCCTGGGGCGGGCTGTGGGACCTTCACCACCACATGAAATGTGCTTCCTACTGATCTAATTCTTAACTATCTCCAAGTGTGCCTTCTCTAGACTGTCATATAGTTGCAATCCTAATTGCAGATTATCTTTACTTCTCCATTGTGAAAAAAGAAAAAGATCATTACACAGGCTCCAGAAGAGTGAAAATCTGAGTGTGTTCCTCCCAAATCATTTAGCATACCTTGCAAACTACAGGTTTTTCAGAAACAAGGCTCCGAATTTAAGCATGTCCAAAGACAGAAGCCAAAGTCCTTAAAAACCCAAGTTGATCACTCAATGCCGAGTGACAGCCCATGAGAGAAAGGTGGGATAATGTGATACCTGGAGTTTCAGTTGTGTCTGAAAATAATTTACTAGAGTTTTTTTTAGAGAAATAACCTCCAAGAAGTCTACTGAATGTATTTAGGGAAAAATAAAATAGGGTTTGGAATATGTTAGTCATATTCTATCGGCCCTATTTCTTTTAGCCTAAGTGAAGGAAAAGTGGCAGATACCCCTACTTTCAGGTGCAATGAGCCCCACAAAATAGATCCCTGTTAGCAGATCTGGGAGAGTCACCAGTCAGTTCTTTAAAAGGGACAACATTAATCAATAAAGACCTTCTGATGGGCCTGGCGCGGTGCCGCAGTGGTTAAGGTCCTCGCCTTGCACGCCCGGGATCCCATATGGGTGCCGGTTCTAATCCCGGCACCTCTGCTTCCCTTCCAGCTCCCTGCTTGTGGCCCGGGAAAGCAGTCGAGAACGGCACAAAGCTTTAGCCAAGACCCTGCACCCGCGTGGGAGGCCTGGAAGAAGTTCCTGGCTTTGGATCGGCATAGTATCGGCCATTGCGCTCACTTGGGGAATGAATCTTCAGACGGAAGATCTTCCTCTCTGTCTCTCCTCTCTGTATATCCGCCTTTCCAATAGAAATAAAATAAATCTTAAAAAAAAAAAGACCTTCTGATAAGAGAGAATGAAATGCCAAATCCTCCATGATAGGACAATACAAAATCCCAATGAGTTAGTCTCCCACATTTGGAAGTACAAAAACTACTCATTTCCTAGCCCCAAACAGGGCAGAAGAGAAGCAAGAAAAGGTCAAAGTGCAAACTGTCACTTCAATAAAACAGGAGTAGGTGTGTGGGGGTGATAAAAGAAGCAGGGTCGCAGAAAGAAAAAATGCCTCGACTTACTTTTTGCTGAGCCGAGGATCCAGAGGAGGGTGCTGTGCTCCATACACAGGCTGGATGCTAAAGGCAAGAGAAAGGGGAAAAGAAACTTGTCAGGAAACAGTATGTTGGCTCTGCATCCTCTGCATCGCAAACTACAAAAGGACTTACAGAAGTGGGTTAGTTCCAAGAACAGCTATACCCAAGCTGCTCTTAAAACAACAAATAAAATAAAGCATTTAACAATATACATTTTCTCTGGTGATGGTCTTCAGTTTGAAGAGGGCAGAGGTCAAATATCAGTCAATGTTGGCATCCAACACCAACATGAAATTACAGAGTTATCTGACTACTCTGAGCTTGTTGTCTCATCTGTAAAACCTGGCTGCACACTGCCTGATTTAAAGGCTCCCTAGCCTGATAGGGAAGACAACTATTTCAAAGGGATGGCAGTTCTTACATACTGCAGGCAGGGTGAAAGGTGACACAACTACTTCAAACAAACAGTTGAGCCATATGTAGGAAGAATGCAATCTACATAGCCTAAGACCCTTTTTCACTCTCAATTACGTGTCTGAAAAGGCCAGCAGCATTGTGGCATGGCACATAAATTCACAAAACCACACCCCATATGGGTATGATTCAAGACCCGGTTGCTCCACTTCTGATCCAGCTCCCTGCTAATGGCTTTGGAAAAGCAATGGAAGATGGCCCAAGCCTCTGAGCCCCAGCAACCCAAGTAGGAGACCAGGAGGGAACTCATGGTTCCTGGCTTGGCCTGGCCTAGCTCTGACCATTGCAGCCATCTGGGGAGTGGATCTTTCTCTCTGTCTCTCCCTCTCTCTCTAACTGTAACCCTGACTTTCAAATAAGTAAATAAATATTAAAAAGAAAAATGTCTGAAGAGAAAAATATGCATATATGTATCAGAAGATATATGGAAAGCTATTCAAAACTCCAAGCTTATCTCATATGTCCAACAACAGTAAACAGAGAAAGTGTAATAGGTCCCTGTAACACAATACTATACTGGTGAGTAGCTAGGAAGCACGACTGCACATAACAATGTAGATGGAGCTTAGAAATTTCATTTTGAGCAAAAGAAGCATTGTATAAAAGGGTAATACCGAATGAGTCTACTTATAGATACTTCAAAAACTAGCAGAAATAGGCTGCAGCACCTGTTGGCGAATGCTGGGCCTGGGAATGGGCCATGCCAGACTGGGCCACAGTACCTGTTTGCGTGCATAAGACCTGGGACTGGGAGTAGGTCTGGCAGGAGAACTTTAGACACTCCCATGCTAGGCCATGGCTTCCACTGGTGAGAGTGAGATCTGGAACTGGAGACAGGCCGGTCCAGGTTGGGCTAGGATGCTGGACTTGCTGGTGGACGTGAGAACCAGAATGGGTGTGTTCCAGCCAGGTTAGGCCACAGCAACCTGCTGGCAAGTGCGAGAACTAAGTACGAGTCATATCAGGCTGGACCTGATATGCCTGACAGGCACAAGATTTGGGGTTGGTAGCAGGCCTGGTAGGGGGACTATGGGCACTGCCCTGCCTGGCTACAGATCCCACTGGTGAGAGCCATGGCTGGGGATGGGCCAGGTTGGACGAGGTGGCAGCATGCTGGGTCTCAGGGTGGGGCCAGCTGAACTAAGGGGCAGTACCCATTGGTGTGCATGAGAGCTGGATGGAATGTGGGCTGGGCTGGGCTATGCAGCACATGCAAGCACATGCAAAATCAGGGCCTGGTGGGGGTTATCAAGGGTAGTGCTGACTAGTCTGCAGTACCTGCTGGTGTGCATGAGGACTGGTTTGTGATGGACTGGACTGGACTGGACTGAGCTGGGGTAGGCTACAGTACTTATCTGTTCATATGAAAGATGGGGCTGGTGGTAGAACTGACTAGGCAGGTCTGTGTGTTGACTGTTGCCGGTGATGGACCAAAGTTGATTCTGCACGAGCTGGCACCCATGAATCAACTCCGAGGTCTCCCCAGGTAACGTTTCTTGGGGGACTCCCCAGCTAGATTGCTGGATTTAAACCCCAGCCACAGTGAGAATCACAGGATGTGTAGTTGACCTTGCAGTACATGTATTGGGACTGGGACTTCTCAGTTGCTGATGCCTGTGCAGTGGACAGCACGCTCAGATGCACATGGGGGACATGACAGCCAGCTCATCTAGGACAGCAGAGAACACTGAGTTCCACATCAGAGGATGCCTGTTCCATCCAAGCAGAACAGGTCGGAGAGCTCTCCTGGCCAACCTTTTCAACAAGTACCTGGGTCTGTGGACACACTAAGGTGGACTTTATCAATCAACAGACCTTGAAAACATTTTTCTCAACCCTGGAGTAATGAGGCCAACAACATCTCAGAACTATCAAAACCACTCCAGTAACACCCTTGGAACATGCTTCCCCACATCAGGGTCTCAGGCGTCATCAAATGACCATCACCCATGCCCAGGTGCTAATGTAGTTTTACAGCAAGAAGTGGTCCCTCTTCCTCCCACCCAAGCAGACACGTAAGGAAAAAAAGAACTGAAACATTTGTCCTACCCACCTTCCCCCATACCTCAACCCTCCCCATCCCAATTGGAGGCCCACATGGGCATGCATCCCCCTCAATTATGTAAATAATATTAAAAATAAAATTAAAAATTAGAAAAAAAGAACCTGGAGAAAATAAATCCTATTGTTTAGGGATAAATGCATATTAGTAACATTAATAAAGCAAGGAGCAATTAACATAACAGTGTGTGGTTTTTCTCAGGGAGTAAGGGGCCTCTGGGGCATCTACCTTGCGGCCTTTCATCAAGCCCTCACGTGCTTTTCTGTAGGTAGTACACAACAATTAAAAGCAAAAAATGGGGGTGTGGGAATTAAGTGTGTGTGTGCCAAGCCAAACTCATATTCAAGCACAGAGGTGACAGAACACGTTTTTCAACATGTAATGACTCGGGGGAATATGCTTTCCTGACTGCTGCCTGAAGAACCCTGCAAAGGACAAGCACCAGTGACCCATGAGCTGAACAGAGAAACCTTGAAACAGACATTGGCGGAGAGGCGTGTGCTGATCTAACCTCAGAGCTGAGCCTCAAGTTGGAAGCTGGGTGGGGGGCAGGAGAGAATGTAGAAGTAGCCTGACAAATGTTAGCAGGGGAAGAAGAGAAAGGAGGGCCAGGGCTTAAAAGATATTTAAAGCTGAGAGCTCAATTAGTACAGGCATGTGTGTGTTCTAATTTAGAAAATAAAACTAATAAAAATATTGTGTTCAATGCGGCAGAAAGGGCAGGATACAGAACTATTAATTGCATCACTGTTCATGGTAGGGAGTCAACAGATACTGTCTAAACAATGTGGGACAAAGTTTCTGTTGGAACTGATGGAATCATGACTCCTTATGAACGACTATACTATTGTAGCAATGTGGGGAAAATCTGTGGGGTGGGTTGGGAGGAGAGTTTTTTGGGGGGAAAATCGCAGTCTATGAAATTGTACAATAAAATTCAAAATTCAAAATAAAAATTTAACAACAACAACAAAAGATCAGCAAAAAAAAAAAAAGTTTCTGTTAGGGTAACTCTAAGAGGAAAATTCAAAATTCAAACCCCAAATTCTGAAATATTCTGAATGTCAACATGGCAGCAAAACAGGAAAATCCTATGCTATGAAATTTTGTTTCACGTACAAAATTATACAAATGAACAAAACTATCATCAGGGCATGTGTGCAAGAGATACATAAATGAATTAATTCCATGCATAGGCTTGGGTCCCACTGTAATATATTCCTTTTTTAAAATTTTTTTTTCTCTCTAATACTTCTTATTACATATAATGCATATTGACAAAGTGACAAACCCGATACGCAAAATCTGAAACACTTCCCTCCCAAACATATTGAATAAAGAACAGCAACCATCTCTTAGAAACACTATAACTGGGCCCGGCGTGATGGTGCAGTGGTTAAGGTCCTCGCCTTACACGCCCGGGATCCCATATGGGCACCGGTTCTAATCCCGACAGCCCCGCTCCCCATCCAGCTCCCTGCCTGTGGCTCAGGAAAGCAGTCGAGGATGGCCCAAAGCTTTGGGACCCTGCACCCGGGTCTTTGGATTGGCTCAGCTCCAGCCGTTGCGGCCACCTGGGGAGTGAATCATTGGACTGAAGGTCTTCCTCTCTGTCTCTCCTCTCTGTATATCCGCCTTTCCAATGAAAAATAAAATAAATCTTTTTTTTTAAAAAAAGAAACACTATAACTTTAATAAAAAGATACAGTTTTCAAATTATCAGAATATGAACCTCTCTCCCTCCAAAGTAAACTCCGCCCACATGATGAAGGACTTTTAAAGAAAATATTAAAAATGGAACTAAGACCAAATATATCAGTTCTTCCAATAAATAAGTATAGGCTAAAATTACTAAAGAGAAAAGAAGCATTACTAGCAAGTTAACTGGTTAAACATATAAATGAGGCAGCCCTACATGCACTGATATGAAACCCAGACAGTAACTGACAAAAAGATGCAGAGCTATATGTGTGTACATATGTACACGTATGTAAGTGTGATGAGGTGGACGTGTTCCCAGGGTCTCTCAGAAAGAAAACAGAGGACCCCAAAAGGAGTGATTGGGAAGAGGAGCCAGCTGACTGTGGATGGGCTGTCCAGCAGACTCAGTATGCACTGGGAACCCTTGGGCCCTTTCTGAACGGCTGCACATAGATGAAAACCCAGCAAAGCAATCAAGGCACCTGAAGAGGGCTGAAGAGGTTTCACTGGCATAAGCACTCCAAACACTCCTGGCGGGTGCTACATTCACTATGGGTGAGCAGGGGGTCACACAGACTTGCAGACATACATGGCCCAGCATATACACAGGGCCCAGAAAAAGTTAGCTTCCTTCCTCCCTCCCACTTTTACAACTTAATCCTTCCTAAGAGATTAGAAAACAGGAAAAATGCACCAAAACCTTGGATTCATATAACAAGATAATCCCAGAGATGCTTTTAAACACAAATGTAGATAATTAAGTCATTTTCACACGAACTGCTATTAAGATGTTAGAGGGAGGGGTTGGCATTATGGCCTAGCACATTCAACCATTCATTGGATGTGATCCCTGTATCCTGTGTAAGTGCTATTTTGAATATTGGCTCCTCCACTTCTAACCCAGTTCTCTAATAATGTACCTAGGAAAGCAGTGGAAATGAGTAAGTGCCTGGGCCCCTGTACCCACACAGAAGACTATTCATGAGCACTGCAGCCATTTGGGGAATGAAGCAGCGGATGGAAACGCTTTCTCTCTTTGTCTTTACCCCACTTTCTAACATTCAAATAAATAAATCTTTTTTAAAAATGTAAGATGCAATCTAATTTTTTTAAGATTTATTTATTTTTATTGAAAAGTCAAATATACAAAGAGAAGGAAGAGACACAGAGAAAGATCTTCCATCTCCTGGTTCACTCCCCGAGTGGCTGCAACGGCCAGAGCTGAGCCAAGCAGAAAGAAAAAGAAGCCAGGAGCTTCTTTTGGGCCTCTCATATGGGGGCAGGGTCCCAAGATTTTGGTCATCCTCTACTTTTTTCCCAGGCCACAATAAGGGAGCCAGATGGGAAGTGGAGCAGCTGGAATACAAACCAGTGTCCATAATGGGATCCCGACGGGCAAAGTAAGAACTCTAGCCACTAGGCTACTGAGCCGGTCCTAGGTAATCTAATTTTTACAAGTGACTTATCTATGTGAAAGGGAGACAGAGAGAGAGAGAATGAGTTCCCACCCTTTGAGTTGCCACCCAAATGCCAACAGATGCTGGGACTGCAATTAAATCTAAGGCTTTCATGTGGGTGGCAGGAACCCAATTACTTGGGCCATCATGACTGCCTCCCAGGACCTGTATCAGCAGAGAGCTGAAGTGAGGAACCACAGCAAAAATGATGGCTATAGTCCTTTCCTTTTCACTATAAGAATGTCTATTCCTGGGGCCAGTGACGTGGAGTAGTAAGCTTAGCCTCTGCCTGCAGCAAAAGCATCACACATGGGCGCTAGTCCATAACCCAGCTGCTCCACTTCCCATCTAGCTCCCTGCTTGTGGCCTGGGAAAGCAGTGGAGGACAGCCCAAAGCCTTGGGACCCTGCACCCATGTGGGAGACGCAGAAGAGGCTCTGGGCTCCTGGCTTCAGATTGGCTCAGCTCTGGCCGTTGTGGCCTCTTGGGAAGTGAACCATTGGATGGAAGATCTTTCCTCTCTCTCTCCTCCTCCTCCTTTATGCATATCTGACTTTTCATAAAAACAAATAAAAACGAAAATCTTTAAAACAAATTGTCTTATTTAAAAATGCCCAATACCACATTATTCATTTAAAAAATAAAGTTTTGAATATCTGAAAAAAAACTATTTTAAGCTACTCTAGGTTATTAAGTCATTTGTAAACAAACAATCATTACAAACACGTCTATAGCACTACAAATTCTGAAAAGCAAACAACATGTACTATTTACATGCGCTTAAAGGCAGAGAAAAGGAAAGTGGGGAAAAAAACAAGAGTCAAAGAATAGATGGGAAACTTTGAAAGATGGGGGCAGGAGGAAAGCATAGACAAAACAAAAATTAAAAATCAAAACAACCACCTGAAACCCCAAAAAAGACACTGATTTGCATTTTATCATTTGCAAACACCAAGATGAACACACAGGTCTTCAGACGAGTGAAGGTCACAAGCCTCCTGTGCAGGAAAATACAAAATCAGGGGATGAACTCTGCTGGAAGATCTCTATGGCTCGTTGAGTCAGGGAACTGGAGAGAAACAAGGAACAAATCATAGATCCTCTCTTTAAAAGATTATATGCAGAGGCCAGTGCTGTGGCACTGTGAGTTAAACCACCGCCTGCACTGCCGATTTGAGCCTCAGCTGCTCCTCTTCCAAACCAGCTTCCTGCTTATTTTATGTGCCTGGGAAAGCAGTAGAAGGGCCCTGCACAATCGCTCAGTGGTTAACTCCTTCCCTTTGCATGTCTGGGATCCCATATGGGTGCCAGTTTGTGTTTGAACTGCTCTATTTCCCATCCAGCTCCCTGCTTGTGGCCTGGGAAAGCAGTTGAGGACGGCCCAAAGCCTTGGAACCCTGCACCCATGTGGGAGACCTGGAGGAAGCTCCTGGCTTCAGATTGGCTCAGCTCTGGCCATTGTTGCTATTTGGGAAGTGAAACAGTGGCTGGAAGATTTTTCTGTATCTCCTTCTTTCTGTATATCTGCCTTTCCAATAAAAATAAGTTAAAAAAAAAAAAAAGGCAGTGGAAAGTGGCCCAAGTGTTTGGCCCCTTGCACCCATGTGGGAGACATGGAGACACGGAAGAAGCTCCAGGCTTCAGCCTGTCCTAGCCCCAGTTGTGGCATGGATGTGGGGAATGAGCCAGTGGATAAGATCTCTGTGTCTCTCCCTCCCTCTCTCTATAACTCTTTCAAATAACTAACAACAAAAAAAATTTTTTTAATTTTTAAAAAGAGATTACCACACCTTCCATACTACATTCAGAGAAAAGAAAATCTAACTGTGCAGGCCTAAGGGCCAGAGGCTATCAACTACCATGCCGCAGGAGCAGAAGCGTCACAGACTCCTTTTTAAAGAAGTCAGCCCCAAGTGCTGCAGAGCCAGAGAGGCTAGGATAAATGATGCCCTCATCAGCAGAAGTATCAGAGCCCAAATTGAATTTGTTAACACAGTCTGAGCTAAAGCATGATGTATCCGGATCTGAAACACTTTGTATAATAACTCTACTTCCTGCACCTTAAAAAGGACAGGCAAGAAGTGGGAAAAGAAAGGGAAATCAAGATGATCACAAAGACTAAATGAGAACAGGGAACAGACCCTGATGGTTAAAGCACTCAATTCCTGGCATTTAAACCTCCCTGACCAGCCTGACTATCCCCATTCCTCCCTAACCAAACCCAGCTGTCCAGGAGGCTGTTTTCCACTGCATTTTCTGGTCCTTGCCGAGTTCATCATTTCCCTACTACAATGCTTTTTCACAAAGGTTCCTTCAGAGACCGATGTATGACATGTGATTAAGACTTCAGTTAAATTGCCTGTGTGTCTGGCTTGGATTCCTGACTCTGGATTCTGAATCAATAGGCACTCCTGTTGATAAGCATACAAGGAAATGGTGGGAATGGGTTCAAGCAGCGGGGTCCCTGCCACTCACATGGCAGTCCTAGATTGAGTTCCAAGCTTGCAGTTCAGGCTCCTCTATCCACTGAAGGTATCTGGGGAGCAAACCAAGCAATGGGAGCTCTCTGTCTCAAAAATAAATAAATAAAATCACTTCAGATTCTACAATCCCCAGGAGACTCTTCTGCCTCACAACATACATGAGCCCATACTCTCTCCTTTCCTAGGGAACTGAGGGAGAGTGGACTCTGTTGTGGCACGGCAAGTAAAGCTGCCACCTGCAACACTGGAATCTGATATCACTGCTGATTTGATTTCCAGTTGTTGCACTTTAGATTCAGTTCCCTGCTTGTGGCCTGGGGAAAGCAGCAAGCTTGGGCCCCTGGCACCCATGGGGGAGACCCTGATGAAACTCACGGCTTAAGTCTGGCCCAGTCCTGTACACTGTAGCCATTTGGGGAGTGAGCCAGTGGATGGGGGATCTCTGTTTTTTTCCTCCTCTATAATTGTTTCAAGACTTACAAATAATTAAATATTTTTTTAAAGATTTATTTATTTTAATTGGAAAGGCAGATATACAGACAGGAGGAGAGACTGAAAGGAAGATCTTTTGTCTGATGGTTCACTCCCCAAGTGGCTGCAACAGCCAGAACTGAACCAATCCAAAGCCAGGAGCCCAGAGATTCCTCCAGGTCTCCCACGCGGGTGCAGGGTCCCAAGGCTTTGGGCTGTTCTCCACCGTTTTCACAGGCCACAAGCAGTGAGCTGGATGGGAAATGGGGGAGCTGTGATTAGAACTAGTGCCCACACCCCTCCTAAAACTGTTCACCTAAACTGTTGACATATGTCTTGTTAGAGCTATAGAGTTAGACTGCCCAAAAAACAGCCAGGTTTGGCAAAATCATGCTTTAACGCTATAAACTGCTAAATACTAAAATTAAAATAGACATGAGACAGCTGAATAGTATAGCCATTTTAAGGTGTATAGAACCCGGTTGTATATAAACTAATAATTGAAGTGTCAATGTAGAAGTCACAGGATGTGGTTCAGAACTTGCATTCCTTTTTTTTTTTTTCTCTTTTAACATATTGGTTACTCAATACCATGTCAACTAATTCCATAACGTTATAAATTGTTACTGATGTAACAATTTAATTGATCAGGATTGTACTTTTAATTGATCGGGATGATACTCTGCTGGCTCTACCTTCAAACCAGAGATGGTCTCCCCAAGAAACCATTGAACTTATCTGGATAATAAGATGCTAGACTTTATGCTTGGTAGATGCTTACAATGAAAGAATCTCAACTGAATTTGAACTGTAGTAATGCAACAAGGTGGAGAAATTCACCATGGCGGGGGTATGAGGAGGGGTGGGGGGAATCCCAGTGCCTATAAAACTGTGTCACATAATGCAATGTAATCAAGTAAAAAAAAAAAAAAAGTAACAGTAACAGGAAAGAATTAAAGTAAATCTCTTTTAAACCAAAAAAAAAAAAAAAAGGAACTAGTGCCCATATGGGATCCCGGCGTGTTCAAGGAGAGGACTTAAACTACTAAGCCATCGCACCAGGATAAATCTTAACAACAACAAAACGGATTTAGAGCACAACATAACACACATTTAGGTCGGCATTCCATGTTCAGCTTAAGAAATAAGACTCCAAAACAAGGTGTTATAGCCAGCAGGTTAAGCTGCCCCTTGAGACATCTGCATCCTAGTCCCCAGTGACTAGGATCTACTCTCACCTCTGCTTCCAAATCAGCATCCCAACGGGCCTGGGAGGAGCAGATGACAGCCTAACTACTTGGGTTCCTGCCACCCACAGCCAGGAGCTTCTAGCTCTTGCCTTTGTCCTGCTCCAGCTCTGGCTGCTGTGGCCATTTAGGGAGTGAGCCCACAGACAGAAGATCTCTGTCAGTCTTCCAAATAAAAATTTTAAAAGAAAGGAAGGAAGAAACAAACAAGACAATATGGAGTTGAAATCCCTGACATTGGGCCCAAAACGATGGCTCAAATTGGCTAATCTTCCCCTTTCAAGCACCAGGATCCCAGAGGGGCACCAGTTCATGTTCCAGCTGCTCTGCTTCCCATCCAGCTCCCTGCTTGTGGCCTGGGAAAGCAGTCAAGGACGGCCCAAAGACTTGGGACCCTGCACTCATGTTGGAGACCCAGAAGAAGTTTCTGGCTCCTGGCTTTGGACTGGCTCAGCACCAACAGTTGCAGCCACTTGGGGAGTGAATCAGCAGATGAAAGATTTTCCTCTGTATCTCCTCCTCTCTGTAAATCTAACTTTCCAATAAACATAAATAAATTAAAAAAAAAAAAAAAGAAAAAAAGAAGGAAATCCCTGGCACACCTCCTCTCTTCCTAGGAAGTCATTTTACTGAGTCCAGCAGTTTTCATTATCATTCTTGGAATTATTTTCTATGTAAGTAGGTATCCGTAAATAATATACAATGTTATTTTACTTGGCTTTAAAATTTTATAGAAGTAGCTTGACTTTGCGTACAAGGCTTACTCTGACTCTAAATCATGTAACCTTGGATTTTAATTCATTTCATGGTTGGACACTTTCTAACACATTAAAAAAATCTGTTCGAACACAACTGTAAATGCATTTAATTGACATTTTCAAATACAAAACATAGAATACAGTAAATATCCATGAACCCGTAACAGTGACGTAATATGTTCATATCTTGTATTTCTTTTTTATGTTTTCAGCATGTATGTATTCATTTGAATGTCAGAGTTATCAAGAGAGTGATAGAGATCTTCCATAAGCTGATTCACTCCCTAGATGGCCTCAACCCCCAGGGCTGAGACAGGTGCAGAGAGCCTCTTCTGGGTTTCTCACCTGACACCAGCTGGGAGCTGGATCAAAATGATGCAGCTGGGATAAAAGGTGGCTGGCATGAAGGTGGCAACCTAACACACTGAGCCACAACCACAACATTGCCTCCCACATTTCTTTAAGTATATAAAGCATTAGAGAGACTCCCGGCATTACCCAGTCGTGTATCTTCCCTCCCCAAGGGATAACCACTATTCTGAAGTTGGAGGCATCCCTCCCATCTGTTCCTACAGTTACAAAAATTCATAGAGCCATAAAAGAACAGAGAATATATTACATTTTTAAACTTTACATAAAAGACTGCACACCATACATATCTTGCTTTTTTTTTTCACCCTCAGCAGTGTGTTTTTATCTAGTTCCACTTTTAAGTTTTACTGATTACAAAAGTAACATATGCTTAGCAGAGAAACCGGAAAGTCAGTCACACACAGCACTCTTGCGAGGAACGCCACGTGCCGAGGCAGTGCCACGTCTTTTCCTGCAGCCTTCTGCCACCTGGCAGAGCTGGACACACACCAGCAGCCCCTTAACAACACTCAGCAGAGGAAGACCCAAAGAACTCCAGGAAATGCCCTCTCCTGGCTACTCACATTCGTCTCCTGCTAGGCCTGAAAACAAGAAGCTAGTCGACTTACTGCATCCCAGAACAATCACCCTGCCTTCGCAGAGAAAAGAATGCTCTGGGACGTGCTGCTTCGAGAACAGAGCACAGTCCTACTTCACTCCAGCATCCTCTGGAATAAAACCAGCCCCACATGATACTCCGGAATAGCCGTTTCACCTTGATGGAACAGTGCAGAAACCTGGGCATAAAAACCAAGAGGTGGGCCCTGGCGCTGTGGCCTAGTGGCTAAAGTCCTAGTCCTGAATGCGCCGGGATACCATAGGGGCACCGGTTCTAACCCCGGCAGCTCCACTTCCCATCCAGCCCCCTGCCTATGGCCTAGGAAAGCCGTTGAGGATGGCCCAAATTCTTGGGACCCTGTACCCACGTGGGAGACCTAACAGAGAGGCTCCTGGCTCCTGGCTTCAGATCGGTGCAGCACAAGTCATTGCAGTCACTTGGGAAGTGAATCATTAGACAGAAGATCTTCCTCTCTGGATATCTGACTTTGCAGTAAAAATAAAAATAAACAAATCTTTAAAAAAAAGAAAAGAAAAATAGGTGTTTGCTTAGTGCTAACAGAAGAGCTAAAGCAAATTCGGGCTATCCAATCTAAACGGCAAAAGTGCTGGCAGCATACTCACATTCACACGCTCAGCCAGGGGAATTTGTCCAGAACTGGAGAGCTACACTATTCTGCTGATAACCTAGTATCTTCCAGTCACTAAAACTTCACCAATAAAATGTTTTCCAGCATGGAAGAGGTTGTAATGAACCTGCCTAGACAGGCTGGGGTCCATTTCATGAAGTCTATCATCAGATTCATCAGTGTTTTAAGAAATAACTCAGTGGGCCAGGCGCAGTGGCTCAATCGGCTAATCCTCTCCCTTCAAGTACTGGGATCCCATATGGGCACTGGTTTATGTCCTGGCTGCTCCTTTTGCCATCTAGCTCCCTGCCTGTGGCCTGGGAAAGCAGTAGAGAATGAACCAAAGCCTTGGGATCCTGCATCCACATGGGAGACCTGCAGGAAGTTCCTGGCTCCTGGCTTCAGATCAGATCAGCTCCAGCTGTTGTAGCCACTTGGGCAGTGAGCCAAAAGACGAAAGATCTTTCTCTGTCTCGCCTCTGTAAATCTGCCTTTCCAATAAAAGTAAATAAATCTTTAAAAAGAAAGAAGGAAAGAAATAAAGAACTAAATGACAGAGATGGTTTTAGTTAAAAATATATGGGCCTCTAAGTAATTCAAGTGATTTAGACAGCTTTCTTAGCTTCACACATGCAATGCTAATGAGATTGCCTTGACTTTGACAAAAACATTTTGCTTGAAAAGAGAGGTAAGCCCTTCTCAGTAGAACTGGAAATAAGAATGTAGGGAAGGAATGAATGAACAAGATTTGCATTTCTCTCCTATTCCAAATCTCATTCCTATTCCCCATCTTCTCACTGGCAGAGTTCACCCCTTGACTGGGTGGCTTTTGTGACAGAGGGTGTCTTAACATCAAAGGAACCTGAGGGGAAGTAGGAAACAGCAGGAGAAAAAAACTGGACTTCAAGACTGCAAATCAGGAAATCCCTGCTGTGAGCTAGAACAAGCCACTCCCCATCTCTGATCCCAGCTGCCTCAGCTGCAGTGGTCACAGTCTCGAGCTCCAACATTTTCCAATTTCAAGACAGACATTCACCTGGGCCAAAAATTTGCTATCTTTTCTTTTCACTGTTTTATCAATGTTTTGTGTTTTGTTTGAAAGTCAGAAAGGGAGCCTGGCATGATAGCCTAGTGGCTAAAGTCCTTGTCTTGCACACTCTAGGATCCCATATGGACACTGGTTCTAATCCTGGCAGCTCCCTGATTGTGGCCTGGAAAAGCAGCAGGGGATAGCCCAAAGTCTTGGGATCCTGCACCCACATGGGAGACCCAGAGGAAGCTCCTGGCTCTTGGCTTCAGATCAGCACAGCTTCAACTGTTGAGGTCACTTGGGGAGTAAATCATCACAGGGAAGATCTTCCTCTTTGTCTCTGCTCCTCTTTGTATATCTGACTTCCCAATCAAAAAAATAATAATAATAAGGGAAAAAAAAAAGAGTCTTTTCCCCCGTGTGCCATGGCAGAAGAGGACTACAGGGAACTCATTTTGTTTCAACTCTGCAGGAATGCTCTCTTCTTTAGGAAACGTCTGGCTGAACATTTTCCCTACTGAACTCTCACCTTTTTAATAAATAAAAATAAAAAAAGAAAGAGAGAGGCAGAGAGAGAGAGAAAGAAAGAAAGAAAGAGAGAGAAGACAGAGAAGACAGAGAAGACAGAAGAGAGAAGAGAGAAGAGAAGAGAAGAGAAGAGAAGAGAAGAGAAGAGAAGAGAAGAGAAGAGAAGAGAAGAGAAGAGAAGAGAAGAGAAGAGAAGAGAAGAGAAAGGCACAGATAACCGTAACATCCAGGGCTGGGCTAGGCTACAGCCAGAAACCCAGAATTCAATTTGGGTCTCCCTCATGAGTGTCAAGGGCCCAAGTACTGAGCTACCATCTACTGCCTCCCAAGATACATGTGATCAGGAAGCTGGATTAGGAAGTGAAGCCAGGACTTGAACTCAGGAAGCCCAATACGGCATGTGAGCAACCCATGTAACATAACTGCTGAATCAAACAGCTGCCCTACAATTTGCTACTTTTTTTTTTTTTTAAGATTTACTTATTTGTTTTGGAAAATCAGATATACAGAGTAAAGGAGAAAGAGAGGAAGATCTGTTTGCTGATTCACTTGCTCCCCAAGTGGCCGCAATAGCTGGAGCTGAGCCAATCTGAAGCCAGGAGCCAGGAGCTTCCTGCAGGTCTCCCACATGGGTGCAGGAAGCCAAGACTTTGGGCCGTCCTCGACTGCTTTCCAAGCCACAGGCAGGGAGCTATATGGGAAGTGGGGCCACCAGGACACACACCAGCACCCATATGGGATCCCAGCGCATGCAAGGCAAGGACTTTAGCCGCTACCTACCATGCCAGACACGATTTGCTACTTTCAAAAGCACAAAGCAGGAAAGTCTCAGTCCCTTCCACCTCAGATTTACTCTGATTTGGTAATCATGCCTAGTGCTGACCTAAGTGGGAAATGGAAAGCTCAAGCCTACTTTTCAACTTCAGAGTTGATATGAGTCTTAAAGCTCACCTAATCCAAATTTCTCATTTCCTAGGCAAGGAAATCCAGCATGAATTAGTTAAGTATTCTGCTATAAAATCTGGCTTTTACCCTGAAGACACAACACCATAATCTATCAGATTAGCTACATGTGGGAGTGACACCTCCCTAGTTCCTCCTCCTGTCACATCTTTTAATGCCATGATTTACCACATTGTACCAATCTCAAATCCAGCCCACTCTCTATTTCTACTGCCATTAAGCCATCACTCCTTTCTTTTCTTTTCAGACAAGATATCTATTTTTTTTAAAGATTTATTTATTTATTGGAAAGTCAGATATACAGAGAGGAGGAAAGACAGAGAGGAAGATCTTTCGTCCAATGATTCACTCCCCAAGTGAGCGCAACGGCCAGTGCTGTGCTGATCCAAAGCCAGGCTCCAGGAACCTCTTCCGGGTCTCCCACATGGGTACAGGGTCCCAAGGCTTTGGGCCGTCCTCAACTGCTTTCCCAGGCCACAAGCAGGGAGCTGGATGGGAAGTGGAGCTGCCGGGATTAGAACCAATGTCCATATGGGATCTCAGGCGTTCAAGGTGAGACTTTAGCCGCTAGGTCACACCACCGGGCCCTCAGACAAGGTATCTTTGAGGGTCCCCCTCCAACTGAACTGCTGGACACAAAACTCCAACCATGGGGAGAGTGTTGGGACCTGTGATTTGACAGTGAAGTTCATGTGTCTGAATGAGGCCTCCTCAGTTACTGAAGATGGTGCAATGGACAGCATACCCAGATACACATGGCAGTCCACTGGAGCCTGCAGAGGACATTTGATACCACAGGAGAGAAAGGATGGCAGAACAAATTGGTCAACTACCCCAGAGAACCTTAACAGAAAATTTCTGAGCATAAGGAGACTCTGGTGTGAACAGTGTCAGCCAATGGACCTTGAAAGGATTTCCTAATTATTGGATTGGTGAGATCGACAGCATATCAGAACTATTGAAACCATTTAAGCAGAACCCTCAGAACATGCTCCACATCAGGGACCCTGGGATGACATCGGGTGATTGTTCCTCAACCCAGGGTACCAGGACGGGACAGTAGGGAGGCTGGGTGTGGCTTCTCCCCTTGTCTCCCCTCAGATACAGGAAGAAGACAAGAAAGTGTGGAAACAGAAGTCCCACCCACTTTCCCCTAGTCCTCAATCCTTTCCACCCTAATCAACTGTGTAAGCATCATCAAAAATAAAAATTTTAAAAAAGATTTATTTTTATTTGAAAGTCAAAAATCACAAGACGTCTTTCTTTCACTGATTCATTCAAATTGCCACAATGGCTATAGCTAAGCCCATCCAAAGCCAGGACCCAGGAATTTCTTTCTGGACTTGCACAACACGCAGGGGCCCATGGACTTGAGTCATCCTCCACTGTTTTCCCAGGCCATAAGTGGCTGGGTCAGAAGAGGAGCAGCAAGAACTAGAGCCAGCACCTCTAGAGGATGCTGGTGCCACACGTAGAGGATTAGCCCACTACACCACAGCACTGGCCCCACCATTTTTTCACAACAGCAGTGGTCATCTAACTCACTTCCTATACTCTCTTTGGCCTTTTGGGGAGTAGGGGAGAGATGTTAAGGATGGGGCTGGTGTGTCAGCAAAAGTAAAACGTGTGTTCCACTAAGTGGCATCTTTCCAGATCCTTAGGGGCTGAAACCAGCCAGAGATACTCAATGTCCTAGAGTCCAATACAACCCAAATTAACCAAATAATAAAATTAACTAAATAACAACTGTGTGACCTTCCCTCTAAAAGCCATGGAAAATCATTGGCCCAAACCATGCACCTCAGTGCAGCCAGATGAATGTTTTTCTGTTTGTTTTGTTTTAATTTCTTTGAAGAGCTGAGGTTGCGAGGGGACAAGTATGCTATATCTCTCATTGCCTGGTTCACTCTCCAAATGTCCACAAGAGCCGGGATGGGGCCTGACCATCACCCGGGTCACTTACAGTGACCGGTAAAAACCTGACTATCTGAGCCATCACCTGTAATCTCCCAGGGCTGCAGCAGATCTAAGACTCAAACTCAGACATTCCCCTCTGGGATCTTAAGGACTGCTCCAAACACATGGAATTCTTATAAATACAAATCTGATCATGCTACATCAGTCTTATAAAAGCACCCACTGCCTTTAAGAAAGACCACAGTTCTTAACTTGACCCATTTTTCTAACTAGGGAGGGCCTGGAAGACTTGGAAAATTTTGAATTTATTCTAACTATAAACAAGAGCCTGTCAAGAGGTAACAAGAGAAACCAAAAGGCCAATCAGAAGTCCAGAGCAGTAGTCTAGGCAAGAGAGGACTCAGTCTGCTCTGGGGCACATGGGTAGAAAGGGCAAGCAGAGCTAGGATTTAGGATAAACTTTAACAAGTCATAAGATTGTATCAACTAGTGTGACCTGTCACAGCTTAGTGTGTGCAAGTACACTCCCAGGTGGGCTCAATGATAAAATCACCTAATAACACACACTCAGAACTTAGTCCACCATCAGGTAACACATGCCCACACACAAAAGGATGGAAAACATCTGTCCGTCCACATAGAGACCTGGACATGACTGTTCATAAAAGCATTACTCACGATAGTCTAAAGCGTAAACAGCCCATATACCGATCAATGAATGGATACACAAAATGCAGTCATCACACCAAGGAACATTATTTGGCCACAAAAACAATCAAATGCTGACTGATAACAGATGAGTCTGAAAACATGACACTTCGTGAAAACCAGTCACAAAAGGTTTCATATCATACTAGTCTGTTTATATGAAATGTTCGAATAGTTAAGTCCATAGAAATAGAAAGTAGATTAGTAAGTAACAGTTGCCAGAGTTTAAAGAGGGGAACACATAAGGAGTGACTGCTAACAGACATAGGACTCCTTTTCTTTAAAGAAAAATTAACTAACAATTCAAAAAGGCAGAGTGAGAGAGTAAGACAGAAAGGTCTTCTGGCTTCTGGTTCTCAGGAACTACATGGTCCCAACAGCCAGGTTTAAGACATACTGAAACCAGGAGCCAGGAATTCCACCCTGATCTTCCACAAGCGTGACAGGAGCCCAAGTACTTGAAACATCATCTGCTGCCTTCCCGGGTGCAATTGTGGGGAGCGGGAGGGGAGGCAGAGCAGCTGGGGCTCAAGCTGGAACTGTGATATGGAATGTGGGCATTGTAAACAGTGGCTTAACCTGTTGTGCCACAATGTCAGTCCTTGGGCATACAGGTTTTTTGGGGGGAGGGGTGGAATAAAAATGTTCTGACATTAGTAGTGATAGCTGCATAAAACCATCTATACTACAGGTAAGATTTGTACTTCAAAATACTTAAGTTTATGATGTGTGACTTGTATCTCAATAAAGCTATTATTTCTTTATCTTTAGATTTTTATTTATTTGAGAGAAGAGAAAGAAAAGAGCTCCCATTTGCTAACTCATTACCCAAATATCCACAGTAGCTGAAGCCAAAGCCAAGTGACAGGACGCCAACACAGGTCTCCTTCACGGCTGGCAGGGCCTCAGTTACCCGTCACATCACTCTGGCCTCCCAGGGTGTACCTAAGCAGAAGGCTAAAGGGACGCACTGGAGGCGGGTGCCGAACCCAGGCACTCCCACACACACAGCACACACAAGTCTTAAGCCAAATTTTCACTGCTAAACCAAAAGCCTGCCCCAAAGCTATTATTTAAAAGAAAGAAAGAAACAAACAAAAAGTTTCTTTGTTTTCAACTCTTAGGCTGTTTTATTTAATAAAATTCCCATTTGCTGTGGCTGGATCATGATCAAAGAAACTGAAAGTCACCTGCCATCACTTTCATTTTTTTCTTTACCTTTAAATTAGCAAAAAAGAAAGAAACTGCTTTCACATATAACATGGACCTAGAACACAGCCATGCATGTCCTTTCCCCACCCAAGAAAAAGTTTCTCTTCTCTTACAGACCAAAAGATACAAAGGTTACCTTGACAAAATGCCCCAACAGTTTCCTTTCCTCAAGGAACCTTTCTATCTACAAGCACCTCAGGCAATTTTCTCCCATCATCTGGGTTTTTGGGAATTCCCAGCACACAATTGAGCAACATTTTTCTTCAATCAGCAAAGTACTACAAGCTAGCATGACTTGTGATGGCAGTTTATGATCAGAATATAGAACGAAGACATTAACTAGGACTGGGAAAAAGAATCGGAATAACATTCTTTACAAAGATTACTTGCTTTACACTGTGTCCTGAGCAACAGAACACATGTTAAATAAACAGTCCTGAGTTCTTTACCAATAGGCTATTTCATTAGTAACATTCTGTTTTTCACTCATTTCTTAGATAACAGAACAAAGGACTAAAATGTCAATTGTTTGTCTTTGCACACAGATAAGAGAGTCCAAACAGTAACTCGGAGCCCTTCAGAACCCTAAAATTCACTCTTCTACATTCTTCAAAATGAAAAAGGGAACCAGACACTTGAAGAAACGAAAAAGACTCCTCTGGCTTCCTCACAGATGCAGTGCTTTAGAAAAGCTTTCTGTTCCAGTAGAATTAAACTAGAAGACAGTTAACAGTAAGCAGTGTCAGAAGGCAGAGACATCCAGGCCACAATCCATATCTCCTGCACTGCTTCCTGACAGAACACTTTTCCCACTGATTCCCATAATAACCTTGGGATATCAAAATTTAATGATGTCACAATGGAAAACCCCAGAGAGCAGCAGTTAGCATAACTGGAGAGCTCACAAGATCAGGAAGGAAAGGAGATCAGTTGGCAGGAAGCGATGCTTATCTGAAAACACACAACATCTTTAACACTGATATTAGTGCTATGATTCCACAGTGCAATTTCCACAGTAATCTGTGGCCTTCTTTGTATTGCCATGTATTGATATGTACTGCTATTGAAATTTGATTTCTCCAAGTACCAGCATCCCATAAGGGCGCTAGTTTGTGTTCCAGCTGCTCCACTTCCCATCTAGCTCCATGCTTGTGGCTTGGGAAAGCTGTAGAAGGTGGCTCAAAGCTTTGGGTCCTTGCACCTGCATGGGAGACCTGGAAGAAGTTCCTGGCTCCTGGCTTCGGATCAGCTCAGCTCCAGCCACTGCGACCATGTGGGGAGTGAACCAGCAGATGGGAGATCATTTTCTTTGTCTCTCTGTAAATCTGTCTTTTCAATTAAAAATTAATTGGGCCTGGCGCCGTAGCCTAGTGGCTAAAGTCCTCGTCTTGAATGTGCCGGGATCCCATAGGGGCGCCAGTTCTAATCCCGGTAGCCCTACTTCCCATCCAGCTCCCTGCATGCAGCCTGGGAAAGCAGTCGAGGATGGCCCAAATCCTTGGGACCCCGTACCTGTTTGGGAGACCTGGAGGAGATTCCTGGCTCCTGGCTTTGGATCGGTGCAACACCATCTGCTGCGGTCACTTGGGGAGTGAATCATCGGATGGAAGATCTTCCTCTCTGTCTCTCCTCCTCTCTGTATATCTGACTTTCCAATAAAAATAAACAAATCTGTTTAAAAATTAATAAATCTTTTTTTAAAAAGGCAGATGCCTATTATTTTCCATATGTTTAATAGGGTCCTGAATAAAGTAAGACTGATGGCCAATATAGAATCTAATTTCTCTCTTAAAAGGGTTGTCCTAGAAAGGAAAGAACTGAACCAGTTAGGAAACGGAGCATAGGAGGTACAGCCAAACAGGAATTTCATCACCAACAGAAGTCTTTAAATTCACAACTGAAACACACAGGCCTCCTTACATTTCTCAGGACTCTGCCCCAAACAACTGAAACTGAATTAAAAAAAAAAAAAAAAAAGGTTGTAAACTGCAGACTGACGGATGGACAACCTCTAAGAGTCAAAACACGCCAAAACAGAAGAAAAAAAATCACTTAGAAGATTTTCTCTCCACGAACCCAGTGAAGAATAGAAGAATTCAGTGTTTGCACAAGAGCATTACAACGCAAGGGATGGGTGTGAGAGGTCACTTGCAGTTGGACAAATCCTTAAAAAAACTCCAGGGGAATAACCCCGACTCCGTGGTCACCTTGCCTCTATGGGAAAGGGTCAACCTAATATAGTAGGGTCCGCCCCAACCCCTACCCCGACCCCTTCTTTCTTTACCCCAGGCGGCCCCAAACTCCCATTAGCACCCTCTGGTGCGAAGCTGAGGGAGTAGAGGGAGGGGGCCATCCTTGTAGAAGCAAGCACTCGAGCACGGTGGAGACCCCCGAGATGGAGTTCTATCCGAAGTGGGAAGCAGCTCTGGCAAGGGCCCTCCAAGCCCCGGCTGGGGGTGGCGGGGAGGCGACACTGGCTACTCTCTCAACTTCTCCGCCCCTAGACGCCCCGGGGTCGGCCGCCTCCTGGCGGAGGTCACCCTTCCCAAGCCCTCCGCCCCCAGACCCCAGGCAGGAACTCACACTCAGCCGTCCCCGTTCCGCCGCCTGACAGCCGCCCCGCCGCCCCTAGGCAACCCAGGCTTCCCCCAACCTGGGTGCCCCCAAATCAGTCTTCTATGTTCGAGGGTTCCTCAGGCCCTCAAGATTTAGGGATTAAGATCTGGAAGGGTTTGGTCCAATCCCGTCTTCCCCTCAGCGTCCTGGGCTCACCTCCCCGGCAGCTTGGCGTTCCTCTTCCAAAACTGCTTGCTGTTCTCGGCGGCCATTGCTCTGGCCCGGGGAGGGCCTCGTGTAGGTGGGCCACGGGGTGCCGGACCGGACGCCCCTGAGGCCCGGCAATCTGAGGGGCCAACCCAGGCCGCTTCCTCCCCGCCGGTCACCCGCTACCAGAACCTAGAGGCGCCATCTTGGATGTGGGCACCCGCCCACCCAGCGCCGCTGCCATTGGTGGGCTGCGCAAGCTGTGGACAGACGGACCAATCGGGAGCCTGAATCCTGTAGGATGCTGAAGCCGAACGGCAACGTCAGGGGCTGGGCACCCAGGTGAATCTAGAAGGCGGAGTTTGAGCGAGCAGGGAGGCCGGGCAGAAAGTTCCTACCCTCCTGAGGGAAGAAACAGGTAAAGAAGGAGACCTTTGGGAAGGAGAAAGGGGAACTGTTTACTTCGGAGAAATGAGATTCCTGAGCCTAATTTTTTTTAAGGAAAGAACGTCATGTATTTCTAAACATAAATCTTTGAACTGAGAGTAAGGTCCCCCTTATTGGTTGTGACCCATTTGTAATGTCTCCCAACTCAGTGCCACTTTGTCTGTAACTTTCCCCTTCCTCGTTCCGGTTCCGTTTAGATCCGGATTTTATTTTTCTCCTCGTGAAGGAAGACTGATATGGTTCAATTCACCCAGGCTTGCTGTTTAACAGGTGGCAGTTGGTCCATTGGTGTGCCCACTCTGTTGGTTGAATATTTTAAAAATTTGATGTTGTGAGTGATTCAATTGATCGAATACCATTTCAGTCCCTAACTTTTGCTTTCTGACAGTGAGTGCCACCACACTGACTGTTTGGGAAATGTGGTTGTATCCATCCAACCCACCTGCCCAAGGACCCCATTTTTTTTTAAGATTTATTTTTATTGGAAAGGCAGGTTTACAGAGAGAAGGAGAGATAGAAAGATCTTCAATTTGCTGGTTCACTCCCCAAGTAGCCACAACAGTTGGGGGCTGAGCTGAGCTGATCCAAAGACAGGAGCCAGGAGCTTGTTCCAGGTCTGTTTCTGTAGAGGTTGTAACATGGCCCCATGGTGTGAATCGCAAAGAGTAAGTTGAACCCCCAACAGACATACATAGCCCAATTTCCCTTATAAATCTTTCACCCTTGACTTTCTTTTCAGTTTAGTTTTGACTCAGAATGGAAAAGTCTGGACTTACACGGAGGTCACCAGGGATATTAGCCACAGCAGAGAAGTGGAGTGGCAGACAGTGGACCTAGTGGGGAAAGGAAGGGCTTAAGAGATAGAGCAGCAGGTGGCCCTCTGTGCATTGCAGAGGATAAGACCCCTGAGACTTGATGAAATCAAGCTGGGGTTCAAGAGCAGAAGAGCTTTTTCAGGACTTCAACAGCCACCAAGGAGGGGCCAAGTGAGAGAGATCCCTTAGAGAAGACAAATGAATAAGCCCAGACTGAAGGAGCAAGAGGCCATTGGAGTACAGAGCAAGGGAATGGTTAGCATTTGGGGAATGGAAGGAAGACAAGGGATTTTAGTCCTAGGAATTTACTCAGAAAAGAACTCTAAAGGAAGACTGCAAAAGCTGTGTGCACAAAGATATTATTTGCTTAATATCCAGTATTAAGTAAGAGAATATGAAAAGAACATAAAAGCTTAGACATGGAGTTACACCAACTATACTCTGTGTGGTGTGTAAATAACCATAGTATACCACTGAACAGTGCAAATTTCAATTTTTTAAAAAAATATTTGTTTATTTACTTGTTGGGAGTCAGATTTACAGAGAGAAGGAGAGACAGAGAGAAAGATCTTCCATCTGCTGGTTCACTCCCCAATTGGCCGCAATGGCCAGATCTGAGTCGATCTGAAGCCAGGAACTTCCTCCAGGTTTCCCACATGGGTACAGGATCCCAAAGCTTTGGGCCATCCTTGACTGCTTTCCCAGACCACAAGCATGGAGGTGGATGGGAAGTGGGGCAACCGGGACACAAACTGGCGCTCATATAGGATCCTGGTGCATGAAAAGTGAGGACTTTAGCCACCAGCCTACCAAGCCAGGTCCCGCAAATTTCAATCTTGAATGACAGAATAAAATGGTAGATAAAAGGGCATATAAAAGGAAAAAAAATGTAAAAATTCTTTGCTTGATTTAAACAAAAACAGTGCCAGTTAAGATACCAGTGTATCCGATTTGATTTGAATCCCAGCTCTGGTTCCTGATTCCAGCCTCTAAGTGCAGACCTGGGAAGGCAACAGTGATAGCACAGGTAGCTGGGATCCTGCCACCCACGTGGACAGCTTCCAGACCCAGCTGTTGTGGGCATTTGGGAAATGAATCAATGGATTGCAACTCTTTGTCTTTCAAATAAATAAATGTCTACTTTGTCAAAGACTTGAAGAAGATATGGAAAAATTATGCAGATTTTGATAGATGGTAGAATTACACATCTTTTTTCTTTTGGAAAATTTCCTTACTTTTTAAATGTAAGATGTATGTTTGGGCTGGTGTTGTGTCACAGTACCTTAAATTGCCACTTGCAATGCTGGTGTCTAATACAGGTGCTGATTTGAGTCTTAGCTGCTTTACTTCTAATGCAGCTTTCTGAATATATGCCCAGGAAAGCAGCAAAAGGTAGCCCAAGTGCTTAGGTTCTTGCTATCTTCATGGGAGACCCGGAAGAAGTTCTTGTCTCCTAGCTTGGGCCTGGACCAGTCCTGGCCATTGTAGCCATTTGGGGAATAAACTGGTGGATGGGAGAGCTCTCTCCTTCTGTAACTCTTTCAAATAAAGAAATAAATCTTTTTTTAGAAAAAATACACAGAAATTCATAAAAAATACGTCATACAGTTTTTCAGGGATTAGTACACATTTTTCTATCGAAGTCTGGATTTTAAATATCTTGGGCTTTATGGCCCTTAATCTCTGTTGTAACTGCTCAATTCTGCTATTGAAATGTGAAAGCACTGTAGGTAATGTGCAGATAAACTAGCCTGGTGACATTCCAATAATGGTGACATTCCAATAAAGCTTTATTTATCAACATTGAAATCTGAACTTTATGTAGTTTATACATGTTTACAAAATAGTCTTTCCATATTTTTACATCATGCAGAGTTACAGAGAGAGAAAGTGAGGGAGAGAAAGAGATCTTGTATCTGCTGATTGACTCCCTAAAAGGCAGCAACAACGAGGGCTGAGTCAGGTCAAAGTCAGGAGCCAGGGGCTTCATCCAGCTCTTCCATGTGGGAGGCAGGGGCCCAAGTCCCTTATTTTCCTGACCGTTATCAAGGAGTTGGGTTGGAAGTGGAGCATCTGGGACTGAAACTGGTATTCATTTAGGAGGCCTGGACATTGCAAGTACTACAATACTCACCTCATCCTTCTATTTTTTTCTTCAACACTTTAAAAATGTACAAACCATTTTTAGTTCACAAAAGTCATGCACCAGCTTTGGCCCACAGGTAATAATTTATAAGAAAAATATTAAGAAACAAAAGATCATTTCGATACAGTTAGAGTCTGGGTTTTGTTTCGCTCTGATCTCATTCCCCTCCCTGTCTGCAGTAGCAACTGCAATCCTGGGTTTGGTGTGCTGCTTTGCCATGCATGGTGCAGCCTGTTGCTACATATGTGCGTATCCGTAAACAACATGCCTGCTGTGTTTTGAAACTTTATCAATAGCATCACATTGTACATATGCTTGAGCAACTGGCTTTTTTCATTCAACGTTCTGCTCACACATGGAGCTCTTGTTTACCTATCTTAACTGGGATATATGGTTTCATTAGGTGAATATCCCTCTACTCTATTTCCACTTATTTTGAACAATGCTGAGTCACACAGAAAGAGAAAAAAAAAAAAAAAGGTCTCTCTCATGCCCTTGGCCAATAGCCACCCACTTTCCCTTGTACTAGGCAACCGCTCATGCCAGTTCCTGTGTGTCGTTTTTCCAGAATGATTCTTACAAGCGCTCAAGCACTGCAGGAACATTCGAGATTGTTTCACAGATGAGAGGACAGAGGCTCAGGAAAGGGAGGGCTGTGTCCAAGGTTGTCAGTGACAAAGGCAAAGAGCCAGGTCCCCTCTTTTTTGTTCCCCTTTGCTCTGCGAGAGGTGGTTGTGAGCAGGTTTTGATGTCAGGATGGGGAGAGAGAGGAAGAGGCTATTTGGTAAGTGAAGGAAGGGGGATGTCTTGCAGTGACAAAGGGGAAACAAAAACTACCCTGATTTTGCCAGAATTTGGCTTCAGCTCCATGCAGCATGCCAGGCTCTGTAGAGAGAAACTACTCTTTCTACTCAACTTTTCCTGAGAATCTACTGTATTTTCCAGGCACCAAACTATACTAAAAGCTGGGAACGTGCCTTTTCCACCCTCAGCGAACGTGTGGAGGGTACTCTGAACAGTTTGGGACAAAAAAAAAATGGAGTGAAAATATAAGCTTATTGTGATCTGAAACAATTTGAAATTCATGCTTAGTTTTTCCATTGTACACAATTTCCATGAACTTTTTGGGGACCCCTTATATAATCTAGTAGGGTAGAAGGTACAGCAGTTAACAAGGAATACAAACACTATATCCTACAGAAATGCAGTGTTGTACACACACATGCACAGAGAGGAGCCCTGGGAAAGCTGGGAAAGATCTTGAAGGATGTATAAGAGTTCACTCTGAGAGGGAAAGCATTTTAGGCAGAAGGATGAAACATACATGGGACCACGGCAGTCTCCACCATTTGAGAAAAATGCAGGAGATCCTATCAGAGCCTCATTCATTTCCCTTGACTACCCAGTCCATTCAGTGCATCTCTTCACCTAAAGGCTCTGCCCCAATCCCCAAGAACCACACACACACACACACACATACACACACACACACAAACGCCCCCCCTCAGGGCACGCGGGACTCAGGACACGCAGGACTCAGGGCAGCTAAGGACTCTCAGGAATTGTGATGGGTGCGATAATTCCACAGGATCATCGTGGTGGTGGTGGTCATTGAGTCAGTTGGCTTGTAGCTCACCCTTTGCTGATTGCCTGCCTTGC
The DNA here is from genome assembly GCF_017591425.1 of Ochotona curzoniae. NCBI lineage: Eukaryota > Metazoa > Chordata > Mammalia > Lagomorpha > Ochotonidae > Ochotona > Ochotona curzoniae. Next base: position 3,226,821 of record NW_024466004.1, on the reverse strand, counting down.
CTGTATCACCTCCGCTTCTAGCTGAAGGTGTTTCTGCCACCTCCAAATAAACCACCTGCCCTCAAACCCTCTTCTCAGGGTCAACTTGCAGGAGGACACAAATCAAATTGACCAGATGTTAAATGCTAAGAATGCGGTGCAGTGACGGGAAACACTGGGACCAGGATCTATCACCATCCACTTTTTTTTTTTTAAAGATTTGTTTATTGCTATTGCAAAGTCAGAGAGGAAGAGAGACAGAGAGAAAGATCTTCCATCCGATGATTCACTCCCCAAGTGACCACAGCAGATGGGGAAGCCAGGAGTCCAGATCCTTTTCCAAATCTCCATGCAGGTTCAGGGTCCCAAGGCTTTGGGCCGTCCTCGACTGCTTTCCCAGGCCACAAGCAGGGAGCTGGATGGGAAGTGGAGCTGCTGGGATTAGAACTGGCGCCCATATGGGATCCCTGTGCACTCAAGGCAAGGACTTCAGCCGCTAGGCCACAGCACCCGGCCCTGTTTTTTCACTTTTAAAGGCATGGTGACAGAGGGAAGAAGAAACAGAAATAAAGAGATCTTCCATCTGCTGGTTCACTCCCTAAATGGCTTCAGTGGTCAGAGCTGGGCAAACCCAAAACTAGCAGTCAGGGACCCCCACCTAGTAATAAACATCTGAAGATGCAAGGAGGGCTTTATCCTTGAAAAGAGGCCACCAGGAGCCAACTCTATGGCATAGCAAGTTGAACCTCAGAGTGCTATGCCAGCGTCCCATATGGGTGCCAGTGCAAATCCTAAATGCTCTAGTTACCCTAGGGCTTCCTGCTAATGGCCCAGGATAGCAGCAGCAGATGTTCTAAATGCTTGGGTCCTGGACCTATATGTGAGACCTAGAAGAAACTCCTGGCTCCTGGCTTTACACTGGCCCAGGTCTGGCCATTGTGGCCAATTGGTGGTGATGGCAGGGGAAGGAGGTGGGGTGGGAATAAACCAGCAGGTAGAAGATTATCTGTATATGTGTGTATGTCTTCTCTCCATTGTAACTGTACCTTTCAAATTAAAATAAATCTTTTTTTTTTAAGAGGTTACTGAAGAGAATACTGTTGCTTAATTTTAAGGACATTTCTGGGAATAGGTGGGGAATGTCTAGATAAAGAACAAATTACTGTATTTAGTTACTCAAGATGGCTGAAAAGCAATAGATTCTCTATGCACATTACCCAAGTAAAACTGTCATAATGGATAGAGTACCAGCTCTGTCCAGAAACTGCTTGAACAAGTCCCAGTGTCTCTCTCGGATGTCCTGCAAGCTCTTAGAGGCCGTTTGTTCTCACCCTTGTAACACACTTTGGTCATTTGCATGTTAGTAAACATTGAGCAAGCAGAGGATGGAAAAGCACTTGTGTCATTGGGCTTGCTTTCCTTGTTGCCGCTGCAATGAGAGCATGTCTAGGCTAGCCCGAGGGATGCTGAGAAACACGTGGCACCAGGCCAGGCCCGCCTGAATTATCCCAGCCTGGGCCATCCTAGGTCAACCAACAGCCAGTTGAACTTCAGACACATGAATGAGCTCAGCCAAAAGTTGCCTGGAAAACCCACAACTGACCCCAGACACTCAATTGAGCCCAGCTGAGATCAGCCCAGCCCAACCCAGCCCAGCCCACCATAAACTGAGGCCCGCCAAAGCATGAGCTAAAGCCGTGCTCAGAATGTCTTGTTGAAGTCCCAGTGGTTGTTTGTACAGAGTTGTGGCAGCTGAGAGCCAAAACATATGATCCTCAGACCCCCTGCCCCACCCTTCTCCACAATTCTATGATCTATGCTATGTTTTTGTTTTTTGTTTTTTGTTTTTCTCTGCAGAAACCAGCCAAAGGGTGGTATCTGTGGCTTGCTGTGATACAGAGAAAGATTGAAGGTAAATGAAAAACAGGGTCTTTTAAAAGGTGGGAGAGGCTTCAGCATGCTTGTAGGTCAAGGGTTGAAGAAATGTATGTTAAGATATAAATGTTTAGCATGGGTCCTGGGAGAGACAGGCAGGGCCCCAGACTGCCCTATCATAAAACCAGGCCTGTCTGGGGACCTACACATGGTCACGGGTGTGGGGGCTGTGGATTACCCAGGGAAGGGCATTTGGGGTTGTGTGGGAGTGGGGACTGCTGAGGGAGTACTTTACAGGTGAGGAATGACTTCTGGGGAACTTCCACAGACCAGACCACTACATTCCCAGGGGGAAAGCAGAGGGCATGTCTGGGTCAGACCAAGACACCTGACCCTGTGGGAGACCTGGTCTGGACTAGTTGGCATTGACAACAGCCTACTGGTACACATGAGAACTAGGGCTGATGGGCGTGCCTGGCAGGGCTAGGCCACAGTACCTGCTACTGAGTGTCAGGGAGAGAATGGGCCATGTTAGGCTAGGCTGTGACACTAACCAACATATGAGAGAACTGGGTCTGGGGGCAGATTCAGTGAAGGATTTGTGGCCTTTCCCCTATGGGACTATAATACCTACCGGTTTGCACAAGAGCTGGAGGTGGTAACAGGTGGACTAGGCATGATTACCACAGAACTCACTGACAATCATGGGGTTGGGAGCAGGTCAGGCTGGCCCAGGCTGTAGCACCCACAAGTGTACCCAAGAATTAGGTGTTGGGTGGGCCAGGCTGTAGCATCCACCAGCTCACACAGACTGAAACTTGGGGTGGGAGGGCCAGACTATGCTAAGCAGGTGGACTGGCACACATATGATCCAGGTCTGGGAATGGGCCTGGTGGAGAAACATGGGGAACCCCTCTACTTGGCTGTAGCTCCTGAGGGGTAGCATGAGAGTCAGGACTGGGTGTGGACCAGGCTGGGCAAGGCTGCCCCAACTGTTGGCAAGAGTGTGGGCTGGCTTGGGGATGGACTGGGTAAAGCCAGGCCAATTTATAGCATACACTGATATGCACAATAGCCAGGGTGAGGTGCAAGCCATGCGAGGCCAGACTACTGCATGGCTGGTTCCCATGAGAGTCGGGGATCGGGGCATACTGGGCAGGCCTTGGCAACAGCACCCACCAGCAAGAGTTGGGACTGGCCGTGGGTTAAGCCTGGCCAGGTTGCTGCATCTAAGGGCGAGGGCTAAGACCATGCCAGGCTTGGTCAGAGCAACTACTAGGCATGTGCAAGAACTGTGTCTGGAACTGGGGCTGGTAGGGGAGCTAAGAGAACTCCCCTACTATGCTATGATTCTCACTGGTGCACTTCCTAATGGTGAGTATGAGGGCTAGGACCAAGGGCACATGGATACAGCATCCCTTGGCATGGGTGTGGCTAGGCTGGGACTGGGCTAGGCTCCAGCACCCACTAGCACTTATGAGGGTCAGAGCTGGTATAAGACATGCTGGGCTAGGTCTCTGTACCTGCTGAACCATGTGAGAGCCAGGTCTGGGGGTGGGCCATGTGGGGCTGGTCTGTAACACCCACTGGTGAGAGCCAGAATGGGTGTGGACTGTTCAGGTAAAACTATAGCACCCAATGAATGCCAGGAATGGAAATGGGCCAAGTCAGGCTGGGTCAAGCACCCACTGGTGCTCACAAGATCTGTAACTGGGAGATGGGCTGATAGGGGAGCTTAGGGAACTCCCCTTTTAAGACATAATCCCCATGGTGAATGCAAAAGCTGAGGCTGAGGGCAATCCAGATCAGGCTGGGCTACAGTACCAGTCAGCATATTTGTGGGTCAGGCTTGCTTGTGGAACCAGGCTGGGCTAATCCATAGCACCCATTAGCAGATGTGAGAGCCAGAACTTATTGCACACAGGTCAAACTGGACCACAACACCCACCAGTTCACATTAAGGCCAGGACTGGGGGTTGATCAGGCTGGGGTAGGCTGTACCTCCCACCAGCATGAATTGGAACTGGGAGTGGGCTAGACAGAGCTAGGCTACAGTATCCTACAGTGAATGCCAAGGTGAGATGAGCCATGCCAGACCTAGGCTGCAGCAACCACTGGCAGATGCAAGATCCTGAGCTGGGCCTGGCAGCGTGGCCTAGTGGCTAAAATCCTCACCTTGAGGGCCCGGCGCGGTGGCGCAAGTGGTTAAAGGTCCTCGCCTTGCACGCCCGGGATCCCATATGGGCGCCGGTTCTAATCCCGGCAGCCCCGCTTCCCTTCCAGCTCCCTGCCTGTGGCCTGGGAAAGCAGTCGAGGATGGCCCAAAGCTTTGGGAACCTGCACCCGCGTGGGAGACCCGGAAGAGGTTCCTGGCTTCGGATCGGCATAGTATCGGCCCGTTGCGCTCACTTGGGGAGTGAATCATTGGACGGAAGATCTTCCTCTCTGTCTCTCCTCTCTGTATATCCGCCTTTCCAATGAAAAAATAATAATAATAATAAAAATCTTTAAAAATCCTCACCTTGAACATGCCTGGGATCCCATATGGGCGCCGGTCTAATCCCTGCAGCTCCGCTTCCCATACAGCTCCCTGCTTGTGGCCTGGGAAAGCAGTGGAGGATGGCCCAAAGCCTTGGGACCCTGCACCTGTTTAGGAGACCTGGAAGAGCTCCAGTATCCTGGCTTTGGATCGGCACAGAATCGGTCATTGCTCTCACTTGGGGAGTGAACCATTGGACAAAAGATCTTCCTCTCTGTCTCTCCTCCTCTCTGTATATCTGACTTTACAATAAAAATAAAATAAATCTTAAAAGAAAAAAAGAAGATCCTGAGCTGGGGGCTAGCCTGGTTTGGGAACTATGGCGGCTTCCCTGCTGGGCCACTGTTCCCATTGGCCTGTTGTGCCAGTGGGTTTGGGGGAGGACCAGACTAGGCCAGGCTACTTCATCCACTGGCACATGCAAGAGCAAAGGTAAGTACAGATTGATTGGGCTTAGCTACAGTATCTGCTGGCAAGTACCAGGGCTGGGTGCAAGTCATGTCAGACTGGACTGCAGTACCCCTTGAAAAGTGCAAGAACCAGGATTGAGAATGGACCCACTAGGGGAACTGTAGGCATTCCTCTGCTGATTTGCAGCTCCTGCTGGTTAGCAACAGCACCGGGGCAATGAATGGGCCAGGCTGGACAAGGCAGTAGCACCAATTGGCTTAAGTATGGGCTGGGTTGTGGGATGAGCTAAGCTATGGCACCCATAAGAATATACAAGAGCTGGGTGGGACATACCAGACTGGTGTGCTGCACATACCAGTGTACAGAGGAACTGGGCTGGGGGTGGACCTAGTGGTAGTTATTGGAGGTTGTCCCAATAGGCTGCAATTCCCACTAGTGTACATAAGGACCAGGTTTGGTGTCGGCTGGGTCATATTACCTGTTGGTTTGCTGGGGACAAAACTGACCAGGCAACTGCAGTCACATTGTGTGTCTAGGCTAATGTGGGTGACAGGTTGAACTGGACCCTGCACTGGCTGGCTCACATAGGTTTCAGATCTGGGGTCACTCAAGGTGAGTTTTCCTGGAGGATACCCTAACTGAACTGCTGGACTCAAAACTTTAGCCACAGCGAAAATTGTAGGATTTGTGATCTGTTCTTGGGGTGCATGTATTGGGACTGGGCCTCCTCAATTGCTGATACCTGTGCATACCCAGGTGCACATGGGGAGCATGACAGCCAGCTCATTAAGGCCTGTAGAGAATGTTGAACAGGTTGGACAACTTTCTTGGCCAAACTTTGGCAACAAGTGTCTGGATGAGTAGATACACTGGGTAGACTAGGTTAGCCAATGAACCTTGGTAGAATTTTCTCAACTTTGGAGCAATGAAACCAACAGCATCTCTAAACTATCAAAACCACTCAAACAATAACCTCGGATCATTCTTCCCCATATCAGGGCTTCTAACATGACATCAAGTGGACATCCCCTAATCCCAAATGCTAATGTAGATTGGCAGCCAGGAGCGGCCATCTCCCTTCTTCCAGATACAGGAGAAAAGGGGAAAAAAGGAAAATTGGAAGCAATTGTCCCACCCACCTTCCTCCATGCCTTGACCCTCCTCACTCTAATCATAGGTGTGCATCCTTGTCAGCTATGTGAACAATAATAAAAAAACTAATTAAAAAAAATCTTTAAAAATTAAATAAATTTTTAAAAACATTAAAAAAATAATTTAAAAAAATTTGTGTTTTTATTGGAAAGTCAGATATACAGAGAGGAAGATCTTCCATCCGCTAATTCATTCCCCAAATGGCCTCAATGGCCAGAACAAAGCCAGGAGCTTCTTCCAGGTCTCCCACACAGGTGCAGGATCCCGAGGCTTTGGGCCATCCTCTACTGCTTTCCCAGGGTACAAGCAGAGAACCGGATGGGAAGTGGGTCCACTGGGACATGAGCCAGTGCCCATATGGGATCCTGGTGTACAAGGGCAAGAACTTTAGCCACTAGGCTACCATATCAGGCCCAATTTTTTTTAATACTTTTTTTTTAAAGATGTAAATGTGCAGGGGCTGGTGCCATGGCTCCGCAAGCTAATCCTCCACCTTCCAGCACCAGCACCGCATATTGTTTAAGTCCTGCCTGCTCCACTGTCTACTCAGCTCCCTGCCGAAGCAACAGAGGATGGCTCAAGTCTTGAGACTCCCATATCCATAAGGGAGATCCAAAAGAAGCTCCTGACTGCAGATTGGCTCTGCTACACTCTGTTGTGGCTATTTGGGGTGTGAACCAGCAGATGGAAGATCTTTCTCTACCTCTCCTTCTCTCTGTAATCTGTCTTTCCAATTAAAATAAATAAATCTTCCCCCCACCAAAAAAAAAAAAAAAAGGTTTAAGTGTAGCTTCAAAGTCACGATGTGTTTAACGTAGTAGAAGTGTGCATCCTTTCTCTCTTGTGAACCTAGCCTAGCATGGCCATGTACTCTGTGAGATACTCGGGCCCCCAGCTCTTTCTGTCTGTGAGGATATGGTGGTCCAGGATTCCTGCCTACTGCAGCCGTATTTTAACTGTTGAGATAGAATATGGGAGGAAGTGACCTTTCACCTTCATGGTCGGTAGATATCTATATTTGTTTATATTTTTTTTTTAAAATTATGTTGAAAGTCAGAGTTTAGGAGGGAGGGCAGGTGAGAGAGAAAGAGAGGGAGGGAGAGAGAGAACGCTTCCATCTTCAGATTCACTCCCCAGATGGGTATAATATCCAGCAACTGGGCCAGGTGGAAGCCAAAAGCCAGGAGTTTCATCAGGGTGTCCCATGTGGGTGGCAGGGACCCAAACATTTGGGCCATCTTTCACTGCTTTCTTACAACGTAAACAGGGAACTGATCAGAAGTGGAATAGCCAGGACTCATACTGGATACTGACATCACAGGCAGTAGCTTAACCCACTGTTTCACAAAACTGGCCCCTGTTTATTTATTTTTACTTGCTCAGTGGAGGAGCAAAGAGAGACAGACCGAAAGCTCTCTTCCACTGGCTCACTCTCCAAATACCCACAGTTCCTAAAACTGGGTCAGAGCTAAAGTCAGAGGGCTGCAGCTGCAGTCTGGGTCTCCCGTGTGGGTGACAGAAGTTCAGTTATTTGGGTTGGCGCTGATGCCTTCCAGAGCCTGCAGGAGCTAGAGGCATGTATCAGAGGGCCAGGTGTGCCAAGTGAGGCACGGACATCTTGACTATGTCTTAATCACAAAGTGAAACACCCACCCAATTCCTTCACCTTTTTTTTTTCCCTTCCTTTTTTTAAATTGCAATGTCAGATATACAGAGAGGAGGAGAGACAGAGAGCAAGATCTTCCATGTACTGGTTCTCGCCCCAAGCAACCGCAACGGCTGGAGCTGAGCCAATCCGAAGACAGGAGCCAGGAGCTCTTCCGGGTCTCCCACGCAGGTACAGAGTTCCAAGGCTTTGGGCCATCCTTGACTGCTTTCCCAGGCCACAAGCAGGGAGCTGGATGGGAAGTGGAGCCACCGGGATTAGAACTGGTGTCCATAAGAGATGCCGGCGTGTTCAAGGCGAGGACTTTGACGACTATGCTCTCATGCCGGGCCCCATTTCTTCATTTCAACCATTCTCATTTTCTCTTTCTCCCTCTCTGTCCCTATTTTTCTTAAAAAAATATATATATATTTATTCTCATTGGAAAGGCAGATTTACAAAGAGAAGGATAGACAGAAAGATCTTCCGTCTGCTGGCTCAATCCCCAGATAGTCACACTGGCTGGAGCTGAGCTGATCTGAAGTCAGGAGCTAGGAGCCTCTTCTGGGTCTCCCACGTGGGTGCAGGGCCTTACGGCTTTGGTTCATCCTGCACTTCTTTCCCAGACCATAAGCAGGGAGTTGGATGGAAAATAGAATAGTTAGGGCCCGGCACGGTGGCCTAGTGGCTAAAGTCCTCACCTTGAACATTCCGTAATCCTATATGGGTGCCAGTTCTAATCCTGGCCACCCTGCTTCCCATCCAACTCCCTGCTTGTGACATGGGAAAGTATTCAAGGACAGCCCAAAACCTTGGTTTCCTGCTTCCACATGGGAGACCTGGAGGAAGTTCCTGGCTCTTGGCTTCAGATCGGCACAGCTCTGGCCGTTGTGTCACTTGGGGAGTGAATTGTCAGACAGAAGATCTTCCTCTCTGTCTCTCCTCCTCTCTGCATATCTGACTTTACAATTAAAAAAATAATAATAATAAAGCAGTTTGAACATGAACCAGTGCCCATGTAGAATGCTGGCTCTTGGAGGTGGAAGATTAGCTAATCGAGATTTTGCACTGGGCTGTTTTGTCCCTATTTTTCTTTGAGATTGTTTATTTAAAATCTAGAGTTAGAGCGCCCAGTGCAATAGCTTAGTGGTTAAAGTCATCACCTTGCACGCGCCAGGATCCCATATGGACACTGGTTCTAATCCCAGCAGCCCCACTTCCCATCCAGCTCCCTGCTTGTGGCCTGGGAAAGCAGTGGAGGACAGCCCAAAGCCTTGGGACCCTGCACCTGTGTGGGAGACCTGGAAGAAGCTCCTGTCTTCTGATTGGCTCAACTCCAGCTGTTGTGACAGCCTGGGGAGTGAACCAGTGGATGGAAGATCTTGCTCTCTGTGTCTTCTCATCTCTGTATATCTGACTTTCCAATAATAATAATAATAATAATAATAATAATAATAATAAATCTAGAGTTAGAGAGAGAGAGAGAGATCTTTATTCTGCTGGTTCACTACCCAAACGGCTGTGATGCTCAGAGCTGGTTCAGACAGGTGTCAAGCGCTTCATCCATGTCTCCAACATGGATGCTTTTCCTGGACCATTAGCAAGGAGCTGGATCCAAAGCGGAGTAACTGGGACAAGAGCAGGTGCCCATATGGGATGCTCACCTCACAGGTGTGATGCTGCCCCTCAGCCTATTCTCAGAGAAGAGTCACACGGCCAGGGAGGCTGGGAAAGTCAGTCTGATTGTGGCCAAGCACATGAGTGTCTAAAGGCTGTGCTTCTGCGGGAGAAGGAGCAAGCACGAAGTGATAGTCCTACCAGTTTAAAGGAGTAGGGTTAACTGATTAGAGCAGATGTATGTGGAAGGCAGGCTGTATTCGCTCTTTCCTGCGTTCTTGTTAAGGCAGGGCTCACATTTTGGAGAGTGGGGCAGCTGTGTTTCCAGTCTGGGTGTAAATCATGATTTGTCTAAACAGGTCGTGGCAATGCTATCAGCTCGGCCGGGAACCTGTTCTCTCTTCCCTGCAGCTGTCAGTGGGCACACAGCCTTGTTCTGACCAGTGTAACATGGGAGGCAGAGTGCTGAGTGTTTCTGGGAGATGCTTCACTCCCTGTGCATGAGACAGAGGAGGCCTTGCTGGCATCCTGCCTGGGATGCTGGTGCAAGACAGCTCATGCCTATGAAAGGCCAAGGGCAGCAGGTGTTTAGGCCAGCAGTTAAGATGGTCGAGTTCCACATTGAGGTACCTGGGTTTTGTGACTCCAGTTCCTGACTTCAGCTTCCTGCCAGTGTAGACCTTGGAAGGCAGTCGTGTCAGCTCAGGTAACTGGATTTACCCCTTAGGGGAAGCATGGTTTGACTTCTGGGCGTTTGGCCTTGGCTCAGCCCTGTGCCAGCTGCTGCAAGCATTTGGGCAGTGAACCAACCGAGAGCTGACTCTGTTTCCCTCTCTCTCCCTCTCTCTCTACCTCTCAGATAAGCAAAATCCAATAAACCAGAAAAAAGGGCCAAAAGAATTGCAAAGTCCAGCCAAGAACCCTGACATTTTTTTGTGGCTCCAAACAACCTAAAGGGGCCAACCAGTTGCAGGGGGGCGGGACATGTGAGGAAGTGAGAGTATTACCTCCATGGGAAGGGGCACTCAGCACCAGCCGCCAGCCCCGAAGGGTGGACGGGAGTCAGGTCAGGAGGACTCTGTGTGCAGCAGTGTGACTTATGGGCACAATTACCTCATTCCCAGTCAGGGCAGGTTTCCCTGCCTGTGAGCTAGTTCACCAACCAAGCATGGCAGGCATTTGCTCTTGCTGGGTTGAAGAGGTCTGCCGCATGAACAGGCTTTTATTTTGGAAACCCCAGGCTCTCATGGCAAAGCTCTAGATTCTGTGGGTGAGTAGGGAAGGGCTGCTTGGAAGGAAACAGTGCCCAGGGCCCCGAAGCAGGTGGGACTTCCCTGCTACTGGGAGAAGGGTGAGGAGCTCTGTGTTGCACTCGTTTCCAGCCCCAAGCTGGCAGGCTGGCAGCTGGAGTGGGGCTGGGCACTGCTGGACATTTGCAGGGACCGAGCTCTAAGCTACGTTCCTCCTGGACACAGCAAGCCCCCTAACAGTGACCACACCAGCCCTGCTCCCACGCCACTGCCTCCCAGTGTCAAGACTGGGCAATCTCAGAGGTTCTGTGTGACTCCCCACAAAAACTAAGGGGAAGTAAAAGCAGCAAATTTAAAACCCAGAAGGCTGAGGCAGACTTTGCCTTGGACTCTTGAGGTTGTGGCTGAGTCAGACTGTATATTAATTTTTAAAGACAAAGATAAGATCCTAAAGCTACTTTCTGAGTTAGATGGTGCCTTATAGGCCTTCTGCAATGGTACAGATTCATTCCATTTTATACAAAGCCAAGGAAATGTAGTGAAAAGAGGTGATACATTATCTCAGTGACTTTTTTAATTGATGAATTTTTTTAGAGATTTGTTTTATTCTAGTTGGAAAGACAGATTTATTGAGACAGAGGAGGAGAGACAGAGAGGAAGATCTTTAATTCGCTGGTTCACTCCTCAAGTAGGTGCAATGTCTGGAGCTGAACCGATCCGAAGCCAGGAAGAGGAGATTCCTGTGGGTCTCCAACATAGGTGCAGGGTCCCAAGTCTCTGTGTGGGAGACCCAGAAAAAGCTCCCTAACTTCAGATCAGCTCAGCTCCTGCCATTGAAGGCATTTGGGGAATGAACCATTTGATGGAAAATATTTCTCTCTCTCTCCTACTCTGTAAATCTTCCTTTCCAGTAAAAATAAATCTTTAAAAAGAAAAAAGGAAAAGACACAGGTGCCAGCCTGTCACTTGCAGCACCCCTTGGGCTGCTGGCAGCCACCCGGTGCCAGGCACACAATGGAGTCCCAAGCCCAAGGACGCTCCCTAAGTTGTGGGGCAGGGAAGTCCCCAGCAGGCGAGGTCCACTCTGTTTCTCGGGTGCTGTCCTGAGACGTCCTTTTGAGATCCTGTTCCCTCCCCGGCATCTTTCATTCTACTTTCTTAGAGTAGTACTTTCGTTGTCTAAGGAACTTACACGCATGTTGGGGGAGGGAAAGCCACAGACATTCTAATACAAGAATGTGTTAGACAAAAGGCATTACTTACAAAAGCAGCAATAAAAACAGTTAACAAGCAGATCATGGTTAGTGCAGCAGTTAAGTCACAGCCATGCACGCACATACACACCCCATCAGAGTGCCTAGATTCAAGGCGTGGCTCCTCTGCCTCCAATTCATCTTCCTGCTGACACACACCCTGGGAAGCAGCAGATGATGCTGGATAAAGTACCTGGAGTCCCTGCACTCTCACCTGAAAGACCTGGATTGAGTTCCAGGCTCCTGGCTTCATGCTAGCCACCCCCTGGCTGTGTGGGGCATCTGGGGAGTGAACCAGCAGACAAGAGATCTCTGTCTTTCAAATAAGTTAAAAATGAATAAGTAAATGGATGAACATATACACCCTGCCCTGTGATGTGTACACTCTGTTACACTTCCTGCAGTCATCTGCAACTTCCCTGTGTGCGAACCATCAAACATAGCACAAGTAATGGATGTCAATTCTGAGATGAGGCTATAATAGGCACTGCAACTTGTTTTAATAACTCTCTCTCACTCTCTCTCTCTCTCTCTGTCAGTGCTTACTCCAGAGACGTGCCAGCTCCTCTGTCATGAGAAAATTCAAGCATCAAATGGAAAGGCCCCACAGGTGAGAAATTGAGGATTCTGGCCGACAGCCAGCTAAGGACAGAGGCTTCTTGCCAGCTGCCTGGTGTATGAACTTGGATGAGAGATGACTGCAGCTCCAGCAGACAGCTTGAGACCTTGAGCCACAAGCGCCACTGCTACAGAGAATGAATGTTTGCTTTCATAAGTATGTGAGGATTCGGGTTACTTGTTGGAGAGAAATAGATAACAATCGACAACAGAGAAATTAAATGATGGGGGGCGGGGCTCAATTACTTCAAGCTTACAAAACAGCAGTTTTTAGAGGCCGGCATTGTGGCGTAGTGGATAAAACTGCCACCTGCAACACTGGTATCCCATATCAGTGCTGGTTCATGTCCTGACTGCTCCACTTCTGATCCATCTCCCCCGCTAGTGGCCTGGGAGAGCAGCAGAAGATGGCTCAGAGCTTGGGTTGCTGCCACCCACGAGGGAGACCTGGATAAAGCTCCTAGCTTAGACCTGGCCCAGCCCCAGCTGTCGCAGTCATTTGGGGCAGATGGCGATCTCTCCTTCTCTCCTTCTCTCTCTGCAGCTCTACCTTTTAAATAAATAAATGAATGTTTTAAAAAGTAATTTGTAGGCTTACTTAGACAAATTATTTATCACACATCAGTACTTAATTCTCAATTTCAAGAATAATCAATAAAATGAAAAAGGTAAAATAAAGTTCTTTCCCTCTTGGTGTTGACATCCTTAGCATATTTACTCTTGTGTTCATGCCTGTTGCCTCAGTAACAAAATAGCTGCTGTAGCTGCAGACGTCACACCATGTTCAAGGCCAAAAAAAGGTGGGGTTAGGGGGAGAGGACAGTCCTGCCCACACCATTCTCTTTTATCAGGAAAAGCAAAAACTCTTCCTAGATTGCCCCAGCAAATTTCTACTTGTATGTCATTTCCCATAGACACCGCTAATGCAAACCAGTGTTTTATCAGGACCTGAGCTCAACGTCATCCTGAACAAAAGCAGACTTACATTAGCAAAGGGGATTCGGTATTGAGAAGGAAATTAGTGGTGTCTGCTGCAACTCTGCTTAATAAACAGGACTTTGACCTTCATGAGTGGTAGCTGTTACCCTTTGGCATGAAGGATTTGCATTACCAGGCAGCTGGATTGGGAGTGGAGGGGCCAGGACTGAATCCGGGCATTCCAGTAAGGATGTGGGCATCCCAAGCACATAACCATTGTGCCAAACACCTATCCATGCTTTTAAACAATTCATATTTTTACTCATGAAATCTTCTACCCAAAATAAAATGTAGGATGTTGTGAGATCATTTGCATTTAACAACGTGGTACCCCAATCCATCCCACTTCCGCCCTTGGTTTGATATGATTATGGTCCTAAAACTTAAGCTTGTCATTCCTTTCCTCTTCATAGCTTTATGGTTTATTGTGCCTGTTTAATATGTGTATAGTCATTGATAACTGTATCTTTTCTACTCCTTTTCTCACTGGCACATCGAAAGATTCAACTATATTGTTGCATTGCTAGTCATTCACTTTGACAACCATTTCCCCCCCCAATTGTGTCACTCTGTAGCGATATGTTAGAGTGTCTGCCCTGTTCCTGTCCTTTTCTCTTCCTGGTAAATTTTTTTTAAAAAATTTTATTGCAAAGTCAGATATACAGAGAGGAGGAGAAACAGAGAGGAATATCTTCTGTCTGTTGATTCACTCCCCAAGTGACCACGATGGCCAGAGTTTAGCTGATCCAAAGTCAGGAGCCCAGAGCTTCATCCAGGTCTCTCACATGGGTACAGGGTCCCAAGGCTTTAGACCCTCCTCAACTGCTTTCCCAGGCCTCAAGCAGGGAGCTGGATGGGAAGCTCCCTGTGCAAAAACTATGATAGGGAGCAACCCAGACCAGGCAAAAGAAAGATACCCACAAGCATACATTTGGCTTAGGTCAGGGACAGACCAGGCTGAACCAGTTTACATCACCCGCTGGCGAATCCAAGCACCAGAACAGAGTATGGATTGGGCCAGGTTTGGTAGCAACACATACCAGTGCACATTACAGAAAGCCAAGGTGAGGTGAGCCATACTAGATATGGCCACAGTGCCCAACCAGCACATATGAGAACCAGGGAGGGAGGGGGCAAAGCCGGCAGGGGGAATGTGGGCTCCCCTGCTGGACAGCCACTCCCACTGGAGAGCATGAGCTGGGACTGGGGCAGACCAGACCAGGCATGGCTGCTACATCTGTGGGCCTCATGTGAGCTAGATCAGGGAAAAGCCAAGCTGGACTGACTATTACAACTGGTGCAGGCATAAAGTAGAGTGGGTGAGGGTTGGTTGGGCTTTGCCGCAGTATCAGCTGGCAGAGGCTGGCACTGGGGGCTAATTCTGTCAAGTTAAACTCCAGAACCACCTGGAGGGGGCATAATCTGGGAGTGGGGCTGGACTAGTAGGGAAATAGTGGGCACCTCCCTCTTGGGTTACCCCTCCCATTGGAGAGCATGAAAACCAGGACAGGGGCAAGAGTGGCTAGACAGAAAGGCAATTGCCAGTATGTATGTGGGCTGGATAGTCAGGCTAGATGGGTTGAACTAGGCTTCAATGCCCATTGGCATGTATGAGAGCTGAATGGGATGTGGGACAGACCGAACAAGCCTGGGAACAGGGTAGGAGCAGGCCTGGTGGAGGTTATGGGGAGTCACCCTGACTAGACTGCAGCTCCCACTGGTTTGTGTGACGGCTGAGTATGAAGTGGGCAGAATCAGGCTGGACTGCAACCATTGGTTCGCATGGAAGACAGGGCTGGAAACAGAACTGACCCAGCAATTGCAACCACCAGCGTATGCATAAGCTGATTGGGGTGACAGACCGTGCCAGACCCTGTACTGGCAAAACACACACAAGAGTCAGGTCTGGGATCACCTCAGACGAAGTTTCTTTGGAGATCCCTCCAACTGAGCTGCTGATCTCAGAACCCCGACCATGAAGAGACTAAGTCAACCAGTGGATTCTGAATAGATTTCATCGTGCTTGGAACAGTGAGATTGGCAGCAATTCAGAACCATTGAACTATCAAAACTGCTTGAGCAGGACATTTAGAGCATTCCCTACCTTTGAGACCTGAGATGGGTGGGAGGCTGGGTGGTGCTTCTCCCTCTGTTTCTCCACTTATCCCAGATACAGAAAAAAATATATATTTGTGTGGAAATAATGGTCTTACCCACTTTCCTGTAACCCTTGACCCTTTGTGCCCTAACCAACTATGTAAGATTATATATATAAAAAAATCCTCCCTTAAAAAGAAAAGAAAAGAACTGGCACCCTTGTGATATTCCTGTGCATGAAGGCAAGGACTTTAGCCACTAGGCTATCGTGCTAGTGGCTAAGTATTTCAACTAGCTGGTTTGACTTTGTTGCATCCGTATTGGCTAAGAGCTTAGCATGTGGTTCTAGCAGGTTCCCTGTGTTTTCTGTAAGGGCTGCAGGAGCTGCAGTGGCTTGTTCAGGCTGGGGCTATCACTTTACAAGTGTCTAACTTGTGGAACTGTGCTCAGAGCTGCCAGCAAGAGGCTGACTAACGAAGACATTCACCCACCAGCCCTGGGTGACCACAGAAAGCCCTTCCCTTCAGTGAGGATGTCTGATGGCAGGAGAGGGGGCAGTGGAAAATGTGGGTTCCTTGGTGACTGTTTCCTTGCTTCCCTGGTGGAAGCTGACAAAGGCAGGGACTAGGATCATGAACAGTCGGAATAGAATTCCCTTGAACCATGCCTCCAGTGACAATTTGTACCTGAGTCCCCTCCGCTTGAGGACCTGCCTCCAAGAGTGCAGAAGTGGCACTGTGAGACGTCTGTGAGGCAGGTGGCCTCACTGCCACCTGGCTTGTGCTCTTGAGGGACACTCACTGTGGGGGAGCCAGCCATCAAGACGGAGAAGCAGCCATAGGGATGCGCCCTGTCCAGAAACATCCAGTGGAGAAGCTACGGGGACAGGAATTGAGGCCCTCAAGTGGCAGGCAGTGGCACACACCAGCCATAATCCTCCAGGGAGCAGTGACATCCTCACACATTAAAATGCCCCACCCCACACAGAGCTCAGCTAACCAAAGCTCTCAGCCACAGAGCGCCACAAATTTTGTCCTACAAGTTTGCGAATTTAGGACAGGTGAGGAAGCTGAGGCCTGGAGACAGTAAGTTGGCAGTAAATGGAGAAGCCAAGATTTGAACTTGAAAAGCATGCTGCTCTTCACCTTGACTCTACCCTTCAAATTGCCTAGAATCTATTTCTTCCCCCTTGCACTTTCAGAATGCCCTCAGTGACTCAGAACATGACTCAGTAATCTGCTTCCCCCAACTGAGGGATTGAATCAGGAGAACAATGCTTCCACTGAAGACTCAGCCATGCCCTAAAAATAGCACCCTCAGGGAGGGAGAAACTGAGCTAAAGATTGGCAAGTGGAGTCTGCCCAAGAGAAAAGCCTAGCTTGAGACCTAAAAAACAAAGACTATCTACATTACACATCAGTTTTGGAGTTCAAGAATAATGCAAGATTGGAGAACCCTGCCCTTTTTTGGACAGGGGCTGTTTGGATATTTATAAGTTATTCACAGGACAGAGATTTATCAACTTAGAATTTAGGTGTGCCGAGTTTCGTGTCCCATCTACAGTTGCCCTGGTAGGGCCAGACCAGACGATTTCACAGACCTTATACAGCTCCATGGGCTGGATGTTCCTCACCTGCATGGAGAAGTTAAAAATCAACTTTATTTTTACGATGCCTTGTTTTAGTAATAAGACTTTATTTTTCTAGTATAAACAGTTTATTTACGAATCTGTGTGAAGATGTATCATTTGGAAGTTACGATTTTTGTTCTCAGATTTATTATGTTTATTTGATAGACAGAGACAGAGAGAGGACAAGGGAGAGATTCTGTCCACTGGTTGGCTTCCCAAATGGCCACAGTAGCCAGGACTGGGCCAGACCAAACCCAGAAGACAGGGACTTCTTTTGGGTCTCCCACATATATGCAAGTCTGCTGTTCTCCATGCACATTAGCCAAGAGCTGAATCAGAAGTGAAGCATCTGGGACTCAAAACAGCCCCAGTATGGGAATCCCAGCACCACAGTCTAGAGCCTAGCCTGTTACAGTATCAGGCACCAGATGCAGTTTGAAAGTTTCTGTGCCCTCCACAATTGATGTGTTGAGACTGAATCTCTTTGGTGTTGGTATTACAAGACAGGGCCTTTAGAGGTTGGCGGAGTCATGAGGGTTCTCACCTCACCAATGGGGCAGTGCTGGGTCAATGACCAGAGGGAGCCTGACCTTCAGTCACAGCAGGAAGACAAGTCGACAAGTCGCCACCCTGGGAGCAGAGAGCAGCTCCCAGCAGACACTAGAGCTGGCTCTTGGATCTTGACTGTACAGGGCCACAGGACAGAAACACCCCTCAGTGTGTGGTGTCCTGCGATCCCAGAGTTGTGTGTTGCGGCCCACATGGATGAAGGCAGATGTCTTTAATTTCAAACGGTTCAAACTGTTGTAAACATTCCAAAATGAAATCAGAATCACTCCTTAGGGTATAGTACAAGCAATCCTCAGCTTAGGATGGGTTGACTTAGCATGTTCCCAATTAGGACAAGTATGTGCATCTGGAAGAAACTATCCTTGTGCTTGAGAATTCTGACCTTTTCCCACGGCACCATACCCTCTCCCCCTGTGCTGGGCAGCAGGGCAGCAGCAGGCAGCCAGCCCCGCTGTCCTGGTGGACACCCTGGGACGCTGTGTGGCTGAGCTCTGACGGTCAGTAGGTCAGGTGAATCAAGGGCATCTTCAGAGTTGATGATAGTTTCCCTTCAGCATGGGCTTATCCCATCATCAGTCCAGGAGTGCTAGTGCTTGCAACAAAGAAACCAAAAAGGCTTTGCAGTCTCCCCTCTGCTCCCTGCCCTGTGAAGTTAGGTGGGCTGTGAGTTAAGAGGGGCACAAAGCTCTCAGCAAATAATTAGGCTCATGTATTTGGGAAGTTTTGTCTAGGTTTCACCACAAGATGCTGATTTCCCCAGAATCTGGACTAGGGACTGAAATGCCAAAGTGTTTTGTTTGTTTTGCTTTTTATAAGATAGAGAGGATCAGAAAGGGCCAGGCTGAAGTTCGGCTCAGTTCCATCCATTGAAGCCAGTTGGAGAAGAAACAGCAGATGAAAGATTTTTCTTCTTTCTGTCTTTCCTTTCTGTAAAAACTGCCTTTAAAAAAAAAGCAGAGCAGTTAGGACTCAAACCAACAAACCACCACTCTAATATGAGATGCTGAGCCTGGCGCGGTGGCGCAGTGGTTAAGGTCCTCGCCTTGCACGCCCGGGGTTCCCATATGGGTGCTGGTTCTAATCCCAGCAGCTCTACTTCCCATCCAGCTCCCTGCCTGTGGCCCGGGAAAGCAGTGGAGGACGGCCCAAAGCCTTGGGACCCTGCACCCGCGTGGGAGACCCGGAAGAGGCTCCTGGCTTCGGACCGGCATAGCATTGACTGTTGCACTCACTTGGGGAGTGAATCATCGGACGGAAAATCTTCCTCTCTGTCTCTCCTCTCTGTATATCCGCCTTTCCAATAAAAATAAAATAAATCTTAAAAAAAAAAAAAGAAAGAAAGAAAAGTAGAGAAAGACAAAAACAGAGTCCCTGTCTACTGACTCACTTCCCAAACACCCATCCTATCTCAGGATGGGCCAGGCTGAAGCCAGCAACCTAGCATTTCGTTTGGTTTCCCCAGGTGGGTGCTGGGGACTCAACCACGGCAATCGTTGCTGCCACCTCCCAGGGCCTGATTTGCAGTCATGAACTGGGCCAGGAGTCCTACAGATAGGCCATCCTGGGCATAGCTGTCTTAATAGTAAGCTAAATACCTGCTCCCCATCATTCTTAGGGTTACTGCTGCCTCATTCCATTTGACTGACACATCAGGAGAGGGTAGATATTTTCATTTGTTCCACGAAGACGTAATCTTTGGGCCTGGCACAGTAGTCTAGCAGCTTAAGTCCTCGGCTTGCACGTGAATGGATCCCTTATTGACATGGTTCTAATCCTGACAGCCCTGCTTTCCATCCAGCTCCCTGCTTGTGGCCTGGGAAAGCAGTTGGAAAAGGCCCAAAGTCTTGGGACCCTGTACCTGCATGGGAGACCCAGAAGAGGTTCCTGGCTCCTGGCTTTAGATTGGCTCAGCTCTGGCCATTGCAGCCACTTGTGGACTGAATTATTGGTTGGAAGATCTTCCTGTCTGTATGTCTAACTTTCCAATAAAAAATAAATCTTTTAAGAAAAAAGACAAAATCTTCTATTGACTTCCTATATAAGCTGAGAAAGACTTCAATCTAGAGAGAAAACCAAGATTTTGAAAGGCACAAATAGAGGCCCAGTGTTGTGGCCTCGTGGCTAAAGTCCTCATCCTGAACTCGCCCGGATCCCATATGGGCACTGGTTCTAATCCCGGCAGCTCCACTTCCCATCCAGCTCCCTGCTTGTGGCCTGGGAAAGCAGTCGAGGATGGCCCAAAGCCTTGGAACCCTGCACCCACATAGGAGACCTGGAGGAGGTTCCTGGCTCCTGGCTTCGCATTGGCGCAGCACCGGCTGTTGTGATCACTTGGGGAGTGAATCATCGGACAGAAGATCTTCCCCTCTGTCTCTCCTCCTCTCTGTATATCTGACTTTCCAATAAAAATAAATAAATTTTAAAAAGTGTTAAAAAAAAAAAAGAAAGTCACAAATAGGAGTACAAAAGGCACCACCCTCCTGCCAAGGTAGTGGCTTGCTATTTTTAAAGATTTACTTATTTTTATTTTACTTATTTTTATTGGAAAGTCAGATACACAGAGAGGAAGAGAGGAAGATCTTCTGTCTGCTGGTTCACTCACCAAAAGCTCACAAATGCTAGAGCTGAGCCGATCCAAAGCCAGGAACCAGGAGCTTCTTCTGGGTTTCCCATGTGGGTGCAGGATCCCAAGGCCCTGGGCTGTCCTTAACTGCCCTCCCAGACCACAAGCAGGGAGCTGGATGGGAAGCAGGGCTGCCAGGACAAGAATCGGCACCCACATGGGATCCTGGTATGTGCAAGGTGAGGACTTTAGGCACTAGGTTACTGTGCCAGGCCCTAATAGCTTATAATTGACAGGAGCTTATTCCTCTGTAAAGCAGCAATGACATGCGACTGCATAGGGTGCCTGCCATATTCAGCAACAGCTTGCAAGCTGGAGTCATAGATCAGCTCTGGGGACAGGCGCTACGGCACAGTTGTTAGGGCCTCATTCCATATCAGGATGCTGCTCAGACAGGAATTGTGACTGCTCCGTTTCTGGTGCAGTTTCCTGCTGATGCTCCTAAGAGGCAGGTGACAGCCCAAATGCTTGCGTTCCTGCTGCTCACACAGGAGACCTAGATGGCGTTCCAGCCTCCTGGCTTCAGCACAGCCCAGTCCCAGCTGCGGTAGGCATTTGGGGAGTGAACCGAAAGATGGAAGAACTCTTGCTAAATAAGTTCTGGGGCCAGCATTATTGCAAAGCAGGTGAAGCTACCACTTGCATTGTTGGCATCCCATGTGGGCACTATTTCATGCCCTGGCTGGTTCCTACTAATGGCCTGAGAAAAGCAGTGGAAGATGGCTCTTGTATTGGGGGCCCTTCTGCCCACGCAGGAGTCCCAGATGAGTCCTCTTCTTGCTCCTGGCTTCAGCCTGGTCCAGCGCTGGCCATTGCAACTATCTGGGGAGTGTACATCAAATGGGAAGGTCTCTCTCTCTCTCTCAATCTGTAACCCTTTCTAAATAAATAGATAAATAAATAAACAAATTTTAGGGCTGGCATCATGGTGTAGCAAGTCAACCTATCACCTGCAAAACCAATATCCTGTGTGGGCACAGTTCATTTTTCAGCTGCTCCATTTCGGATCCAGTTCCTTGTTACTGTGCCTGAGAAAGCAGTGGATGATGGCCCAAGTTCTTGGGCCCCTGCACCCCCAAGGGAGACCTGAAAGAAACTCCTGGTTCCTGGCTTTGGCCTGGCCCAGCCCTAGCTGTCTTAGCCATTTGGGGAAATTAGCAAATGGAAGATTCTCATCTCATTCTCTCTCTTTCAAATAAATAAATAGGCTTTAAAAAATCTTTTAAAAATCAATTCTGACCATAGCTAGGAAAGAGGAAGGAAGAAGGCGTCAGCACTCCTAACGCTCTCATGAGAGAGACTGAGGTGGCAGACGTCACTTCTCCTGACACCCCAATGTTCATGTGACCACATAAAACTGCAAAGAAGCCCCAGCCAATGTGTAAGGGAACTTCAAAAAGCTGAAAAGCAGAATTGAAAGGCCCAGTCTATTCTGATGTAAAAAGAGTTGAAACTCACCCATTCCGTATGTTTTCTCTGCGGAAAATTCACATCGTCATTTTAAAGAATGGAACTATAAATCTTTTTATATTTTTGAAAGATAGAGTGACAGAGAGGGGAGAGAGAGATCTGCCATCTGTTGAAACTTCTTTCTGTGACAGTGGGCCATGCTGAAGCCAAGAGCCTGGCACTCGATCCAAGTCTCCCACACTGGTGGCCAAGACCAAAGGCTCGAGCCATCAAGGACACACACCTGCGCCTCTCAGGATGCACGCGGACAGAAAGTTGGATCATTAGCAGAGCAGGTGCCCTGCTGGGGTGTACGCATCACAAAGCAATATCTTTACTACCCCCAACACCTGCCAGCCACACTATCTTTCCATT
Organism: Ochotona curzoniae; assembly: GCF_017591425.1. NCBI lineage: Eukaryota > Metazoa > Chordata > Mammalia > Lagomorpha > Ochotonidae > Ochotona > Ochotona curzoniae. Next base: position 3,204,760 of record NW_024466004.1, on the reverse strand, counting down.
CAGTTTTTTCAGGAACTTGTTGAAGTCCCTCAAGTTACTATGTGGCCATGTGTTTGATTCCCTCCCCCAACACACACACACACACACACACACACACACACACACACACACACACACACACAATTATTGTTGGGAGAAAATGATCAGTCGACAGGAACACAAAATCGTTATGAGCTTTTACAGACTGGCAAGAGAAAGTCTTCTGTGTGTTGCAGGTGGACGGGAAGCAGTGAAAGTGGCAGGGCCAACTACGCTGCAGGTACGAGGCTAGATGACATGTCTTCGCCCACCCGATTTTAAAACATGCACAGCCCACTTTGAATCCTTCATTGATGAACTAGTTCATTTGTCTGTTTTAAACTGTGATCGAATCCTGTGCTCCTCCCATCTGACCCACTCGTGTCTGTGCCCCTACTCCCTGACCACTGGCCCCCACCAATTCCCCTGTCCTGCTTTTAGGATTAGCAAGAGGTCTTGTTCATGTTCTCTCCTGCCCACGTCCTCCGTGGGGCCTTCACAAAGCCCGACCTTCCAAAATGGCGAGCTACATAAAACTTCTGACCTCGTAAGACAATCATGGTAGGAACAACAACAACAACGAAAAGCTGGCTACAAAAGAGTCAAGCACATGCTTGACATGTGACATCTAATTTTATAAAAAAAAATAAGGGGGTGTATCATCATACAGGGTGCTCTCAAATCTTGAAAAATATTTTAGGGGCTGGCATTTTTGCATAGTGGGTAAAGCTGCCAGCTGTGATGCCAGCTTCCCAGATGGCTGCTGGTTGTTGCCCTGGCTGCTACACTTCCTATACAGCTCCCTGCTAATGGCAGACCGGGGAAAGGAGCAGAGGATGGCCCAAGTGCTTGGGTCTCTGTAGCCACATTAGAAAGACCTGGAGGAAGCGCCTACTTCTTGCTTCAGACTGGCTCAGCTTTGGCTACTGCTTCAATTTGAGGAATGAACCAAAGGATGGAAGCTTTCTGCCCCTCTTCTTTCTGTGTAACTCTGCCTTTCCAATTAAAAAAAATGCATATTTTATTTTATTTTCTTAAAGATTTATTTTTTTTTTATTGGAAAGGCAGATATATAGAGAGAGGAGGAGAGACAGAAAAGAAGATCTTCCATCCGATGATTCACTCCCCAAATGGCCGCAATGGCTGGTGCTGCGCCAATGCGAAGCCAGGAGCCAGGAACTTCCTCCAGGTCTCCCACGTGGGTACAGGATCCCAAGGCTTTGGGCCTTCCTCGACTGCATTCCCAGGCCACAAGCAGGGAACTGGGTGGGAAGCGGGGCCACTGGGATTAGAACTAGCACCCATATGGGATCCTGGCACATTCAAGGTGAGGACTTGAGGTGCCAGGCCACAGCACCGGGCCCATAAATACATATTTTAAAACAATAGTTAAAAAAATATTTAAAAGTCATCTGAAGGGCTAGTGTGCTGAATTAACTGGCTAATTCTCCACCTTGAAGTACCAATATCCCATATGGGCACCAGTTCATGTCCTGGCTGCTCTACCTCCCATGCAGCTCCCTGCTTGTGCCCTGGGAAAGCAGCAGAGGACGGCCCAAAGCCTTGGGACCCTGCACCTCTGTGGGAGACACAGAAGCTTCTGGCTGCAGATCAGCTCAGCTCCAGCTGTTGCTGCTCTTTGGGGAGTAAACTAGCAGATAAAAAAATCTTGCTTGCTCTCTCTTTCTCTGTGTGTAAATCTGCCTTTCAAATAAAAATAAACTAAATCTTAAAAAAAAAAAAAAACAACTATTAACAAACGAGAAAGCTGATAACTGCCAACATCCAAACCTGCAGAGGTACAAATCTCAGCAGTTGGGCAGATTTACAGAAGAGATAAGAGAATCAGATCCTTTCGGTGTAGAACAACGCCAAACCACAAAGATGAACAACAAGAGTAGAACCAAGAAAAAAGGCCGCACAAAACAACCAGGAGAAGAAGAAGAAAGGAAGCAGAGTGACAGACGTCTGTTCTTACTTGTTGGTAATAACCTTCAGCTTTTAAAAAAGAGAATCAAATCCCCCAATTCAAAGGTATAGACTGGCTAAATGTTTTCCGTATGTATATTTTTATTGCAAAGTCAGATGTCCAAAGAGGAGGAGAGACAGAGAGGAACATCTTCCATCTGATGAGTCACTCCCCAAGTGAGCACAACAGCCAGAGCTGAGCTAATCTGAAGCCAGGAGCCAGGAAATTCCTCCAGGTCTCCCACACGGGTGCAGGGTCCCAAGGTTTTGGGCTGTCCTCGACTGGTTTCCCAGGCCACAAGCAGGGAGCTCGATGGGAAGTGGAGCTGCCGGGATTAGAACCAGCACCTAAAGAAGATCCTGGCACTTGCAAGGCGAGGACTTTAGCCGCTAGACTACCGCGCCAGGCCCTTCCTTCTCATTTTAAAGGAGTTATTTGTTTATTTGTTTGAAAGGCATCAACAGAGGGGATGGAGAAGAGAGAGAGAGAACTTCCCAAATGGCTGCATTGGCTGGGAACTAGCTAGACCAAAACCAAGCACCAAGAGTTCCATCTGGGTCTCCCACATGGATGGAAGGAGTCCAAGGACAGATTGGGAAAAGACTAGCTGGTATTTGAACCATCTTTCTAGTGTGAAGTGCCAGCATCATAGGAAACAGCTTAGCCCGCCGCACCATAATGTCCCCCTCCTATTTTTTTTTAATTTTTCTTGTTTTATCCCCAATTTCTTGAGTTTAACACTTACCTCAATATTGTCTATTCTACCATAACGTATTCTTTTATGAATATTTATTTATTTGAAAGGCAAGATGGCAGACAGATATTCCATCTGCTGATCCACAACAACTGAGTCTAAGTCAGGTCAAAGCCAACAGTCAGGAACGCCATTTCCTGTTGTCCACACAGGTGGCCTGGGTTCGGGCACTTGAACCAACAGCTGCTGCCCTCCAAGGTACATTAGCAGGAAGTTGTATTGAAACTCAGAAGTAACCAGGACTCCAACTAGCACTCTGATATGCGAAGCAGTGGCTTAACCACTGTGCCGCAACACCTGTTGCATCTATTATAAGAATATTCTGTTCACTGCCTGGCATAGAAGCAATCCATATGGACACCTGTTCGAATCCTGGCTGTTCCACTTTCCATCCAGCATCCCTGCTAATGGCCTAGAGAAACAGCAGAGGTTAGCTCCTGTACCCACACGGGGGACCCAGCTTCAACCCAGCCCAGGCCATTGTGGCTATTTGATGAGTAAATCAGTGTATGGAAGCTCTGTATGTGTGTGTGTGCAATTCTGTCTTACAAATAAAATAAATAAATCTTAAATAGAAAGGAATATTGGATTTGGCATGATGGCTAAGTCGCTAAATCCTCGCCTTGCATGTGCTGGGATCATACATGGGCACTGGTTCATGTCCCAGCTGCTCCACTTCCCATTCAGCTTCCTGCTTCTGGCCTGGGAAAACAGCAAAGAATGGCCTAAAGCCTTGGGAGTCTGCACCCACGTAGCAGACCCGGAGGAGGTTCCTGGCTCCTGGTTTTGGATTGGCTCAGCTCCAACCATTGTGACCACTTGGGGAGTAAACCAGTGGATGGAAGATCTTTGTCTCTCCTCTCTGTAAATCTGCCTTTCCAATAAAAATATAAAAATAAATCTTGGGCCTGGCGCAGTGGTCTAGTGCCTAAAGTCCTCACCTTGAACATGCTGGAATCCCATACGGGTGTTGGTTCTAATCCCGGCAGCTCTACTTCCCAACCAGCTCCCTGCTTGTGGCCTGGGAAAGCAGTCAAGGAGGGTCCAAAGCCTTGGGTTCCTGTACCCACATGGGAGACCTGGAGGAAGTTCCTGGCTCCTGATTTCAGATTGGCATAGCACTGGCTGTTGTGGTCACTTGGGGAATGAATCACCAGATGGAAGATCTTCTTTCTGTCTCTCCTCCTCTCTGTATATCTGAGTTTTCAATATAAATAATATAAATATTTTTAACTTTAAAAAAAAAATTTTTAAGACTCTCAGTGTCCCTTAAAGGATATATATCACTGTGACCCATACATTTTGGTGTGTAGTGGGCCAGTTGGCATCTACCTGTTACCATCAGCTTCTCCTGGCAGGAGAGCCACTGCTTGGAATATCAGAGTGCCAGTTGGAGTCCTGGCTTTAATGCTGTGCTGGTGATTCCCCAAGGTGCCTGAGCTCAGCACAGCTGATTTTCAACATCAGACACACAGCAAGGGCTGCCCAAGGCATTGCCGGGAGAGCCCAGTTTAAAGTCCTCTTGTCTAACAGTGTCTTCTTAACACTGGGTAGATCTGAAAACTCCTGAGGAGGTTTCAAGCAACAGTGCTCGCTGCTGCCAGACTCCCACCTGGGCATTGCTCCCACTGGCATGGGTGGGGGCCGGGGATCAGTGCTGTGATTCATGTGCTCACGGCTGCCAACCCCAGATTAAACCCTCTGACATCCCTCTCCCTGGTGGACTTGAAACAGCCCTTGTCTTCCCCAGGCTGTGCTGTCCTGGTTTCCATTTCTCCATCTCCTAAGTGGATCTGGGGACAGAGACAGTAGCCCTGGGAGTTTCCCACGCAGCCAGAAGCCGCCATGCCCCCCGAACATTCTGTCTTCGCAGGAAGGTTGGGCGGGAAGCAGAAGCGTTGGTGTGGGATGACGGCCAAGTTGGGCACCGTGCTGTCAGGCGTCTTCACCCTGCTGGCCGTGTACCTGTATCTCAACTTCGAGCAGAAGCACCTGAGAGACAGCTACTGCCCTCTGAAAACCCAAACCCGTTACAACAGCACGGACGACGTCATCAACAAGTTCATCATTTGTCACAGCCAGATGATCGTCTTCTACCTGTCCATCATCACCGTTGTCATCAGCTGCTTCCTCCTCTACTCGGTGTATGTGAAGCTCTACAAGGGCCTGATGACCTACGTCATCTGGATCCTCTTCTACGAAATCGTCAACATCATCGTCCAGGGACTCACCAACACGGGGTTGCACACCGCGGAGGTCCGAGTCCTGCGCTGGTTTGGCTTGGTGGCTCGCGTGGTCATGCACTGCTTCTGGGCGTTCTACGTCATCACCTATGCTCACATCATCTACAAAGACCATAGCCAGGGCAACATCCTGACCTACAACAGGCGCATCTCCATGGGGAGCGGCGATTTCTTACCACAGAAATCAAAGATCTTCATCTACCGCTAGAACAAACAGCGCCTTACCCAGGCTCCAGCAGTGGAGGCGGGGCGGTGGAGGTGGTTGGCTGGTTCCTTTTTATTTATTTTTTATTTATTGTGATGGAGGGGTGGGATGTGTTTGGTTTTGTCTTAGCAACTAGAGACCTTTACTGCTTACTCTTTCTAGGGAATGGAGAGAGAGAGAGAGAGAGAGACAATGTGATTTGTAATCCCATCTGGAACCTCCTGTGCACTGGGGCTGTTTTAACTAAAAAGGACCCTGTTGTTGATGAAAACCTTCCTGGATTGCTTTTTTGGATGGCTCCTTTTGCATATCAGTGTTTGATGTGGTGGTACTTTGCGATTGCTGCCTTGCTGCGTGCGTTTTGCCTGGGCTGCAGCTGAGCAGGTACTGCTCTGACCGTCCGTTGGTTTAGGGCAGGATGGATGGATGCCTGGCTCAGCGGGATAGGGATGGGGGGACTGCTGGTCCTCACAATGGGGGCCAGGCCTTCCTGTGCGCTCTGTGTAATTCCCCATGAATCATGAAGTTTTCCAGTCTGGCTGTTGAGAAAAGGCACCATTTCCGGCCCTGTGTGAGCATTGGGCACAAAGAATTGTCACCACTAATCCTTCAGGGTTGCTCTTCCGCAACTCTCTGTTGATACCCTGGCAGTAGGCAGCGGGAGGGTGTGTGGTGGGGGTCCCCTCTGCTGACCACCAGTGTTTACATGGTCAGGGGATGGTGTCTTACTCCTGTCTGGTCCGCCTGTCCTGTGAACTCTAGCCAGACTTGGAACCCCCTTTCTTTGACTCAGAGCTGTCACTGGATTCCACACCCCACCCAACCCCACCCCCAGCTGCCACAGCCCTGAGCTGAGCTACCCACAGCTTTACTTCCTCTGTCCCCCGCTTTGGAGGCCAACACCCTTCCCAGCAGCCGGTATGTCTAGTATAGTTTGTGAATGTCTTTGTTTCAGGTTAGGAAGATAGAGGCTGATTCCCTGAGCTACTCCACCCTGGATGGAAGCAGAGTCTCCAGCCCAACATTGCTCTCACCCACTTTCCTCTAACCCTTGACCCTTCACACCCTAATCAAATGTGTAAAAATGATCAAAAACTAATCTTTATAAATTAAAAAAAAAAAAAAACGGTCTCCAGTCCTGGGTGGGAATAGAAAAGGGAAAAGAAAGCAGAAAGTGTATCATGAGTTCACTTATTTCTTAAAGGGAAAAGTGATGACATCAGAACAATGGCCCAACTCTCTGTTATGTTTTATGACTGTCCTGCTGTTAGCGGAAATACGCTTCACAAACACATCTGTGCACACCAGGGCTTAGGAATTACATCTTAGAAAGAGAAACACAGGGGCACTGTGCTATGGCCTAGCGGCTAAAGTCCTTGCCTTGAACGCACCAGGCTCCCATATGGGCACCGGTTCTAATCCCGGCAGCTCCACTTCCCATCCAGCTCCCTGCTTGTGGCCTGGGAAAGCACTCAAGGACGGCCCAAAACCTTGAGACCCTGCACCCGTGTGGGAGACCCGGAAGAAGTTCCTGGCTCCTGGCTTCAGATTGGCACAGCACTGACTATTGCAACCATTTGGGGAGTGAATCATCGGACGGATGATCTTCCTCTCTGTCTCTCCTCCTCTCTGTATATTTGACTTTCCAATAAAAATGAATAAATCTTAAAAAGAGAGAAAGAGAAACACAGGACTCTCACCCCCAGTGCTATGGCACCACGGGTAAAACTGCCACCTACAGTGCTGCCATCCCCTATGAGCACTGTATGTTCTAGTCCTGGCTGCTCCACTTCCAATCCAGCTCCTGCCAGTGCACCTTGGAAAGCAGTGGAAGATGGTCCAAGTGCTGGGGCCCCTACATGCACATGGGAGAGACCCAAAGGACGCCGCAGGCTCCTGCCTTCGGACCAGCCCCACTGCAGTCATTGTGGCCATGTGAGGAGTGAATTGGAGATGGATCTCTCTATGTCTGTCTTCTCTCTCTCTCTCTCTCCTCTGTAACTCTGCCTTTCAAATAAATAAATAAACCTTAAAAAAATAAAAAGAGAAAGATGGCTCAGTACACTTTGGGTGGCATTTTGTTACCCACGAATGTGAAGAATGCACAAATAATTTCTTCATGAAGATCAAGATTGTGTGACTGAGAATGCAAGAGAAAGAGAGAGTCCAGCAGGTGGCAGCATGGACGAGGATGGAAGGTGCTGGCCCCAGGAGTGAGGTTGGAGGCTTTATGGTCTGGGGGCCGGAGGTGGGGGGAGAGGGGGGGGGAACCAACACTTGCGAGGGGACACTGTCTTCTACAGAATAACCTGGATAAGCAAATGTCCAAGTGACCGATTCCTAGTAGGTCCTTAATTCACATTGATTCTTTTCAAGTTCTAATTTCAGATTTTTCCTTTTCAAAGAGGGTAGACTTACCACATTCTATTTGTGGATCTTAAGCTCAATAGAAGGAACAGCAACAGAAGAGTTTTTAAGGAGGGAAAGAGAGAATGTCAGCCTGGGCAGTAAGCATGGGGGGCTCCTTTCTGGCTCAGCCCCTGCCAACCTGTGTCACCTCCCCTCTGCCCTGCCACACTGCTGTGTGCTTCCTAAATGGGCTTTTGCCTGTTCCTGTGCCTGCCTGGATGTTGCCCTTGGGCCAAGGGTGAAGTCCCTTGCTCTTCCAGCAGGTTAATCCTTTAAGATTCAGTCCTTTAGGGTTAACCCTTGAGGACACACACAACTCAGCTGCCACCTCCTGGGGCTGGAGCCACTCACAGCTATTTCTTGTGGAGCCTAGGCCACTTCCTTCTCCTACTCCGCCTCCTCCAAGGCACGGGCCAAATTGCATTGTCAGGGTCTTCCTAGCGCCCCCCCCCCTTGTTTTCCAGTTTGAAAGTGTTTTGCCCACGTGTTCTCTGCCATGTGAGTTTCCACATGCCTGTCCAGGGCCAACTCCCTCTGTGAGTACAGACACGCGCAGTGTCTGCTGAATGAATGTGAGAGGAGTCAGGTTATGACAGCGGCTCAGCAGGGAGGTGCTGGGGTCGAGATCCCAAGGACGGGGCAGCAGGCACCTGGGCCTATACGTCACCTCTCAAACCCTGCAAGCCGGGTAGAAAGCAAAGGAATGCAGTTGTGATCTGGGGTTCAGAGGGCCAGGGGACACCCAGGGTGGGTGACTGTTCACAGGTAAGGCTTGCCTAGGGGTGGGGGGAATGGCAAAGTAGTCACCTTTACACCCCTACCTGACGCTTGGTCTCACCTGCTCCACAGGGCTCTTCTGCGTCAGGGTGTAGGGACAGGTATATGTCGTCGGAGTCCTACAGCGCCGGGAAGATGGTGGGGATAAAGTGTTAAAGTGTGGGATGCAGCTTGAGAATATCAAACTGTGTGACCAAGAATGGTTAATATTTTTTTTTTTTAATTTTTATTTGAAGGTCAGATTTTCACAGAGGAGATAGAGAATATCTGCTGGTTCACTCCCCAAGTAACCGCAATGGTTGGAACTGCACCAATCTGAAACCAGGAGCCAGGAGATTCCTCCAGGTCCCCCACGTGGGTGCAGGGTCCCAAGATTTGGGCCATCCTCGACTGCATTCCCAGACCACAAGCAGGGAGCTGGATGGGAAGTGGAGCATCCGGGATACAAACTGGTGTGTCGGCCTCGCCCACATCACTGTGTACCCTGAGCGAGGGACTAGGGTTACAAAAAAGACAACACGCAGTGGGTCATTCTTGCGAAGAGAAAGCCGTTTATTCGAAGTTGGCCTGCCTCTTTTATGGTCTGCCTGGTTCCTTCCAGTATTTTCCCAATGCTCAAGCAACTCCTAAGCTCCCCCAAGGGCATCTCAAAAAAGGGGAAGCACGGAAGAGGGAGCTTGATGTCAAGCCAGGGGCTAAATGTATCAGGCCAAGATTGCCCATCCCATTACCCCTAAATAAACATGCTACGCTGTGGAGTTAACCCTTGGGAGACCTGGCTGTGCACTGGTGCCCACATGGGATCTCGGTGGATGCAAGGCGAGGACTTTAGCCACTAGGCTATTGCACTGGGCCCATAATGGTTAACTTCTTAGGGACAGAAAGGGCTGGTGGCAGAGAATGAGGGTTGAGTAGGACTTTCATTTGGGAAGATGAGAAAGCTCTAGAGGTGGAAGGTGGCCATAGTTGCCTAAGAGGAATCTACGTACCGTCACGGAACTGGGAACTCAAAGGGTTTCATAATGTTAAAATAATTTTTTTTTATTGGAAAAGCAGATTTATAGAGAAAAGGAGAGGCAGAGAGAGAGGTCTTCTATTTATTGGTTCACTCCCCAAATGGCTGCAATGCCTGGAGCTGAACTGATCCAAAGCCAGGAGCCAGGAGCTTCTTCCCGGTCTCCCATGTAGGTGCAAGGGCCCACAGACACATGCCATCCTCTGCTGCCTTCCCAAGCTGGATGGAAAATGGAGTAGCTGGAACATGAACTAGAGCCCATAAGAGAAGCTGATGCTTGCAGGTGAAAGATGAGCCAGTTGAGCCCTTGCGCTGGCCCTTCAAAAGATATTAAATGGTCCATTTTATGTGTGCTTTATGTTTTTTTTTTTAATTTATTAACTGAAAGGCTGCAAGCGAGGGAAAACTCTTCCATTCGCTAATTCATTCCCCATATATCTGCAACAACTAGACTGGGCCAGGCCAAAGGCAGGAGCCAGGAAATCAAATCCAGGTCTGCCATGTGGGTGGCAGGGACCCAAGCTCTTGAGCCCTCACCTGCCACCCCCCGGGCTGTGCATTAGCAGGAAGCTGGCATTGAGAGAAGAGCCAGCATTCAAACCCAGGTCCTCCAGTACTGGGCACTGGCCTCCCAAACAGCATCTTCACCCCTGAGCCAAACCTGCCCCAACTGTGTGGTGTGTATATTTTGTCATATTTGAGGTTGAACCAATACATAAAGTCAGGGATGGTGGTGAGTGGGAAGGGAGCCAGGCAGCCTGTGTGTGCACCCATTGGCTGGGCAGGGCCCCCTCTGACTGCCTGATGGAGAGAGGCTGGGACCGGCCGCCGGCTGCCCTCTGGTCGGACCCCGCTGGAGACACCTCAGGCAGGAGACAGACAAGCTCCTGCGTAATGCGCGCATGACTATTTCTTGCCTTTCTCCCTTCATAGACTGGCACGCCAGTGAGCTGCTTGAAGAAGAGAGAGCTTTCCTGGATAGCCGTGTGACGTGGCAAAGAAGGCAAGCCAAGCCAAGCCCGCCCCAGCCTGGAGCCCTCCACGACAGACACATGCCGAGCAGTGTCTGCTGTGGTTCTGAGCATCTCCCCCTGGCCAGAACACAGCCTTGAGGGCTCAAGTGCAGCCCAGGTTGCAGCTGGAGCTGCACCTGCTGGGTGATCTCTGCAAGCCCTCACACTCACAGCCCTCTGCTTCCGGTCACCGCTGGCTGAGGACAAGGCCAGGGCACACCCAGGGAGCAAAGCCAGTGCAGGGTAGGGATGCTGGAGGAGAGCCAGGAATGACTCCCAGCCTCCAGCCAGGGAGCCAATGTAGGCTTCTGTCTTCAGAGAAACGCCTTCCCTGGAGCCTCCTGACCCCAGCAGGAGACCCCATAGAGCAAGGCTGGAGCTGGAACAGAGGGAGCTGAGAGCTCCCACTTCCAGCCCACCAGGTCAGCACAGGGAACAGACCCCCGCAGCCCCAGCCACAGGCTACAGCTGTCAATTCTGGAAGTGTTAACGGAGGCGGGGGGACTCCTCCAGGGCTGGCTCTGCCCATCGAGTCACAGACTTGGTTTCCTCTCTGTCTCCCCAGGAACCACTCCGCTAATGCAAGCTTGAGATGGCTCCCGAGCAGCTTTCCCGTATAGCGGGCCTCTTCTCCGTGCTCAACACCATCCAGTTCCTCATCTTTGATGTGAGCCAGCTCACCCAGATCGGCTACGAGGACAACTACTCCATCTACCTGGAGTCCAACTCCAGTCTGGCCTCCTGGCTCATGAACTTCCACCGTGACATATGCACGGGCCTGTCGGTTGTGACCATCCTGATAGGCAGCTTCCTGGTATTCTGCATCCGCAAGAACTTCTACCTGGGGATGCCCATCTACGTCGTGTGGATCGTTGTCTACGAGCTGGCCAGCTTCTCCATGGTGCTGTTCACCCAGGGCATGATCCGCAAACAGTTCAAGCAGCTGAGCGTCCTGTACCTGCTGCTCTCGAGCTCACGCATGATCCTGCACTTCTGCTTCCTGCCGTTTGTTATCAAGCACACCTACTTGCTCTACAAGGACCCCAAGTCCACCTTCAAGGTGAGCCGCCTCTGGCACTCCTCCACCAGCGCTGTCAACTGGCAGCCCGTTGGACCAGGGATTGTGCACAGCAAGTCAAACTGAAGAACGCCAAACGACGCGGGTGAGGTGGGGAGGCTCTGGGCCCATTGTCCCCCTGGGAAATCCGGGAGTTGGTGCTTGATCTTCGCACACAGTTGACTGGCAGAGAGGGAGGCCCTGGGGCAGTTCCTGCGCAGGTGCGTGTCTGCGTGGCATGTTTCAGCTGTTCATGACATTCTTGCCTTTGAGTTGACCTCGCAGTGTCACTGCTGTGTGTCTTTGTCGCTCGCTCTCAGGAGCCCCTGCTCTCTGTTTTCCCCCATGGGCCATCCGTCAGGTGCTCAGTTCTGTGGAGTCCTCCATGGGCAGGGCACTTTGTGTGCAGATGGCAACCCGCTATACCCCTTTGTCCATCCGTCCGTCTGTGCTGTGCAGGAGCCACCTGCGTCTACAGCAGCCCTGGATTTGAGCTTTGGGTCTACTGCAAATTTCCATCTGCAGAGCCACAGGAGGCTGGTGTTGGGGGTGGGGAGGTGGGACACACACACTGCTCCTTTTGCCTAAGCTCATCTCCTCCAACTCCAGGAGACCCTTGTGCCTTTCAGAGAGCAGCTCCTGGAACTAACTCAGGCAAACACAGCAGGACAGGGCTTCATCTAAGAAAGCTCTGAGACTTCTCCACTGACCCGCCTTGGGCTTTCTGCACCACATAGCTCCGGCTGCAGGGGGTGGGTGGCCTGCACATGGTGGGATGTTCTTGGACGCCACTCCTGGCCTCCACCTGCCAGTTGCCAACGACACTCTTCCCATTCCCATTCCCTCTCCAAATACACCACCGCCATCCCGAGCACATTGTGACAACTGAAGTATCTCCAGACCTTGTCCAAGTCCCCTACAGGCTCTCACTTGAGAATAATAACCACTAGTATTTTACTTTTTTTCTTTTATATTGGAAAAGCAGGCAGAGAGAGCGCTCTTCCGTTCACCGATTCACCCCTAAGTTCTGCTGCAGTTGGGGCTGGGCTGGCTGAGGGCAGCAGCGAGAACCCCATCCAGATCTCCCACACCTGGGGGCAGGATCCCAAGCCATCATGGTTATTATCATTGCTTCCCAAGGTGTGTGTTAGCAGCAAGCTGGGATTGGAAATGCAGCCAAGACTTGAACCCAGAATCCCAGGATGGGACACAGGCACCCTAGGCAGCGTGTTAACCGCTGAAGCCAACAGCGGCCCACTGTTGAGAGCTGTGGAGTGCTGCTCCTCTCGGGAGCTCGGAGTTCTGTGCCTTGGGTGATTTCAGTTCCAGTGTGCCCGTTTGTTTTAGGATCACATGAGATGGAAGCTCCAGGGACTCAAGTGATGGGATCAAGCTGCACGGCAGCTTGCAAAGCAGGTCTCGGATCCACATCGCCTGACTCTATGCACATTATTTTTGCCAAGATAAAAATGAGGAACTTTCTCTTATGGCAGTTCTTTTCCTCTCAAAAAAAAAAAAAGCAGGGGGTGAAGAGTGCTAGACCCTTCCAAACCATGTTCAACGTGACAATAGCTCCTTTTTCTTTATTTTTCTTCTGGTAATCCATCACCTCCTCTTCCCTCCTGCCCAGAGTGGAAGAAATGACGACCTTGGCCAATTCCCTCAAATGACCACAAGAGGGCGGTCAGTAATAAGCTTTTGCGGATGACAGGCACTTACCGTCCTAGTCTCACAGTGGCACTTTGGCAGACTTCTAGGTCCTGAACCTCCATCCCATTTGGGGTCTCTGAACGATGACTTGGAGGCCTGTGCATTATACAGGAGAAGTTATTTTCCCAGGCCAGGTCCCACTGAGAGCTCTCCAGGCCCAGACTCCCCAGAAAATGCTGTTGCATTTTCCAGTTCCAGTTCATTCTGAAGGCTTCTGGAAGCCTCTACAACAGGGTCCTCACCCCCTGCCTTTCCAGGGGTACCAGTTACCTCAGGGACAGCTCCTTACTGCCCAATCCCATGGCCCTCACCCCTCTGTCCTGTTAGTTGCTTTGGACCGGCTGACTTACGGGGCAGCAGGATCCCCAGCACAGCCCCCTCTCTACTCCCTATTTTCCTTCCCCTTCTTCCTAACCCTGGTTCAGGGGCTTTCTCTTCCTTCTCTTCTCTGTCCCTTCCTCCCAGGCCCCTCTCTGGATGGGCCCCCTGACTGTCGTGTGTTCAGGACTCTGCTTACCCAGTCGCCTGCCTGGAGGGGAGCGAGCCTCCATTACAACATGCTCAGTTTCCTGAACCCACTGTGGGCTGGCCCAGGCAGTCTTCTTGCATCCAGCAGAAGCAGAGAAGGGACCAGTGACACTGCCAGGACCTTGGCTGTCACTGAGAGAGGGCTGGGGGAACCCTCGCGGAAAGGCTGCAGGGACAGCTCACGAGGCAGCGCGTCCTGCCTGTGGCCTTGGAAGCAGAACCTCTGTCAGTGACCTCTAGCAATGACCATCATCATGGCCCACATCCTCGCTGTGGGGGAGCTGCACCTGGGCTCCTGACCCCAGCATCTCAGACAGCATCGAAGGGCATCATCTCAAACTGCTAAGTCATGGGGTGACCCGCTAGCGAAGCTCAGGTAGGAGGTACAGGGGACATCCCTTCCTCAGTGCTGGGTGTCTGTTCATCATCCCTACTCCTCATCACCTCCTCCACCACCATCTGTCCCTTGGTCTGCAGGTCACCATCTCGGTCCAGGCTGCTGTTGCCTGAGTCCCCCTGCCACACTCTCACAATGCCACTCTTGCTTTCCTACATAGGGTGATGGGAATCCAATCACATGAGCCCTCCCCAGAGAGGAGAGATGGAGAGAAAGATCTTCCATCCCCAAGTGGCTACAATGGCCAGAGTTGAGCCAATCAGAAACCAGAAACCAGGAACTTCTTCCAGGTCCCGCATGCAGGTTCAAGGGCCTGAGGACTTGGCCTATCCTCAAATGTTTTCCCAGGCCACGAGCAGGGAGCTGGATGGGAGGTGGGGCATCTGGGACACAAACCAGCACCCACATGGAATGCTGCAACTTGACAGTGGAGGATTAGGCTAGTAAGCCAGGGCACTGGTTCCAGCACTTCCCAGTTATGAATGAAGCTCAAGCTTACTGATATGGCGGCATTGTTTCTTCCACAAGTAAATTCTGACTTTCTACCCTGTGAAACAGGCTTCACAAATCCCATGGAACCGAGGTAATTTATTTTATAAACAAAGGCTTTGTGCTATGTGTGTGTGTTAGAAAGGCTGAATTGAACTTGATGAGGATCAGACAACTGACATGTTCGAGAGACAAGGTCAGCTTCCCGGGTCTTACGGGTCTCCGAGAGCTGCTGCCTCCTCTCGGGGCTGCCTCCTCTCGGGGCTGCCTCCTCTCGGGGCTGCCTCTTGTCTTCAGCAAGAAATGCCACACGAGAGATCCCGGGACGCCTGAACAACGGCAGTGTTTGATTCCTCCAGCCTAGCAGCGTGGCCCGACCAGATGTTTCTATGAAGGAGAAGGTAGGGAACAAAACTTGAACCCCAGACTGCATCCAAATGCATTAAAAAAAAATTTTTTTTTAAATTTTTTGTTGGAAAGGCAGGTATACAGAGAGGAGGAGGTATACAAAGAGGAAGATCTTCTGTCCACTGATTCATTCCCCAAGTGCTCTCAACAACCAGAGCTGAGCCGATCCCAAGCCAGGAGCCAGGAGCCTCTTCTGGGTCTCCCATGCTGGTGCAGAGTCCCAAGGCTTTGGGCTGCCCTCAGTGCTTTCCCAGGCCACAAGCAGGGAGCTGGATGGGATCCTGGCACTTGTAAGGCGAAGACTTTAACCGCTAGGCTACCACGCCAGGTCCCCAAATGCATTTTTTAGAATTTTATTTATTTGTTTTTATTAGAAAGACAGATCAGATTTATGGAGAGAAGGAGAGACAGAGCTGAAGATCTTCCATTTGCTAGTTCACTCCCCAAACGGCTACAGTGGCTAGAATTGAGCCAATTTGAAACCAGGAGTCTCTTCCAGGTCTCCCATGCAGGTACAGTGTCTCAAGGCTTTGGTCCATCTTCTACTGCTCTCCCAGGTCGCAAGCAGGGAGCTGGATGGGAAGTAGCCAGGACACAAACCTGTGCCTTTACAGAATCCTGGTACTTGCAAGGTGAGGATTTAGCCATTGAGCCATTGCACCTGCCCGTCCTCCCCCCACCCCAGCTGCATTTTGAAGGCAAATGCAGGGTGCCTTGCAGAGGCACAACAGCTGAATTGTTGCCTGGGACAATAATTCTAACTCGTGGGCTTCAGTCTCTACTTCCTACCAAGGAACAGCAGCAATGGCTCCAGTGCATGGGGCCTGTCACCACGTGGGAGGGTGGAATTCCAGGCTCCTGGGTTTCAGCCCAGCCCAGCCATGGCTGTTGCAGGCATCTGGGGGACCGAACAGGCAGTTGGAGGTCTCCATTTCTCCCTCTTTCTCTGCCACTGTGTTGCTCAAACAAATAAATTTGAAAGAAAAAGTACACACATTAAAAAATGATTTTTTAAAAAAGATTTATTGGACCTAGCAGCTAAAGTCCTGGCCTTGAATGTGCCAGGATCCCATATAGGTGCCGGTTCTAATCCCAGCAGCTCCACTTCCCATCCAGCTCCCTGCTTGTGGCCTCGGAAAGTAGTCGAGGACGGCCCAAAGCTTTGGGACCCTGCACCTGTGTGGGAGACCTGGAAGAGGTTCCTGGTACTAGGCTTCATATCGGCGCAGTACCGGCCATTGCACTCAATTGGGGAGTGAATCATCGGACAGAAGATCTTCCCCTCTGTCTCTCCTCCTCTCTGTATATCTGACTTTGTAATAAAATAAATAAATCTTTAAAAAAAAAGATTTATTTATTTTTTATTGGAAAGGCAGGCAAACAGATAGGAGGAGAGACGAGAAGATCTTCTGTGCATTGATTCATTCACCAAGCAGCTGCAAAGGCTGGAACCAATCCAAAGCCAGGAGCCCGGAGCCTCTTCTGGGTCTCCCACACGAGCGCAGGGCCCAAGGCTTTGGGCCATCCTCCACTGCTTTCCCCAGCTGTAAGCAGGCAGCCGGAGCAGAAATGGAGCATCAAGACGTGAACTAGCACCCATATGGAATCTTTCACACTTGGCAGGTGGAGAATTAGTCTGTTGAGCCACCACACTGCTCCCAGACAAACTTCTGTTGTTATACAACTTAACCCTCTAAGAAGGGAAGACAGATCCCGCACGAATGAACACACAAGCGTGTGGATTCATTCCAGCCCGTGACTGGAGCTGTGGAAGGCAGACAACAAGGTCAGGTCATAGATTTTCCCCAGGTAAGGATACTCAGCGGGCCTTTGAACACCACGCTCTAGTGACTCTCCACCTCAGGGAAGCCCAGGATGCAAGCCAGGAGGCCTGTGGGCCAGGAATGTCTCTTGAGGGAGGTGATGCCAATGGAACCGGGTGCCTCCAGGAGCAGGGCCCGGGGCGGGGGGGAGGAGCTGGCTGTCGTCTCTTGTCAGTGTGGGAACAACAGAATGAATGGTGTCATGAAGAAAGAGGTTTCCTGGCACTGGTGGCTCTGGTCCCAAGTCGAGGGGCCTTCCTCCAGCCAAGCCCAGCAGAATCCCATAGTGAGAGACAAGGAACACCTTGCAGACCCAGCCCAACCGGCTCCCCAGAGCAGACCCACTTGGGAGATAACCCGCTAGCTAATCCCTTAATCCACTCAGGAGGACACAGTTCTAATCTCCTCCTGAAGGGCCCACCTGGTCCCACTTGTGATCTCACAGCAGGGATTAACTTTCAGTGCCAAGTTTCGGGAGGGATAAACCATATGCAAGCCTGGAGGGACGGGATCAAACTGCTGCAGCAGCACCCATGTCGCCTCCTGTGCCTTCCAGAAAGCCAATGCCAAGTCCCCGCAGCTACAAGTCCTGGCGGCTACATGGGGAGTGCGCCCTTGGCAAGCACCGTTTTGTCGTCTGTCTTCACCGCTGGTGCACCACTGTGTGTGGAGATGCCTGATTCTCTGCAGCAACTTTCCCCGTGACCCCTCGCTGGCCTGTGGGCAGCTGTGACCTGGTGACCCCTGGGTTGTGGCTGCGGTGGTGCTTTCTGGAAACACGTGGTTCCTCCGAGTCCCCCCACATCCTCTCAGCGACAGTAATAGCAGGTCTCAGCATGAACCTCCTAAAGGCCGATCCTGAGGGAGGCAGTCCCCTATGTTCAACCCCTTTCTGCTGCAGAAACACACCTGGAGTGGTTCTCTGCAGCCCACATGGCGCAGGGGGTAGGGGACCCAGTTCTTACCTCTAGGAGGCTCCATTGAGACACAAACGTGCTCACCTGACCTTCCATTTCCCAGGATGCAGTCCACTCTTTCCTGGAGCTGCAGTAAACAGCCCTGGGCAGGGGAGGCACTCACATAGTTTTGGTTGACATGGCAGAGCAGAGGTGCAGGAGCCTGCAGCTGGAATCCAGCAAACACCACCTCCCCAGCCCGGGGGCTGTCCTTAATATCATCACAGCCTGTGTTGAAGGTCAGTGGGAGACCACAGCCACCCAATCCAGACAGGACCGTGATGGCACAGACCCCTCAGGAATGAGAGTGCCTAGTGCTGGTAACTCCCCTGGGGGAAGAACCATGAGCAGCCAGGGAGCTTACTGCAAACCAAGGGGTGGGTGGCAGAAGACAGAGCCACCAGGCAGGACCAGCTGCAGAAAGAAGGCTGCGATTGTCAGCAGTAGTCTCTATTCTTGGGCGCTGGCACTGTGGTACAGAGGGTTAAGCTGCCACATGCAAGGCTAATATCCCATATTGGCGCACCAGTTTGAATCCCAGTTGCTCTTCTTCTGAATCAGCTTCTTGCTAATCAGCCTGGGGAGGCAACAGAAGAAGGCCCAAATGCTTGGGGTCCTATAACCGATGTAGGAAACCCAGATGGACTCAAGGGTCCTGGCTTTGACCCAGCCCAGGCCAGTACAACCTTTCAGGGAGTGAACCAATAGATGGAGGATCTCTCTCTCTCTCTCTCGTCACTCTGCCTTTCAAATAAATAATTTTTTAAAAAAATTATAATTTTTGTCCTGGTATAGTAGCCTAGTGGCTAAAGTTCTCACCTTGAACATACCGGAATCCTACATGGGTGCTGATTTGTGTCCCAGTGGCCTGCTTCCCATCTAGCTCCCTGCTTGTAGCCTGGGAAACCAGTGGAGGACGGCCCAAAGCCTTGGAATCCTGCACCCATATGGGAGACCTGGAGGAAGTTCCTGGCTCCTGGCTCCGGATTGAGCAGCACCAGCTGTAGCAGTCACTTAGGGAGTGAATCATCGGATGGAAGATCTTCCTCTCTGTCTCTCCTCCTCTCTGTATATCTGACTTAGCAATAAAAAATCGTGTTAAAAATTATATTTTCATATATATGTCTATATTTGGCAAATATCTACGTTTCTTATAAAAATATATATCTATTTTTATTGGAAAGGCAGATTTACAGAGAAAGAGAGACAGAGAAGATCTAGTTGCTGGTTCACTCCCCAAATGGCCACAATGGTGGAGCTGAGCTGATCTGAAGCCAAGAGCTTCCTCTGGATCTCCCACATGGGTGCAGGGTCCCAAGGCTTTGGGCCGTCCTCTCCTGCTCTCCTAGGCCACAAGCAGGGAACTGGATAGGAAGTGGAACAGCTGGGACACAAACTGATACCCAAATGGGATGCTGGTGCTATAGGGTGGAGGATCAGCCTACTGAGCCATGGTGCCAGGCTCAAATAGCTAGGTGCTCTTTCCTCCGGTTTCTGCATGATATTCCACAAGATGGATCGAGCTTATATTAGAAGTAGCATCACTGCCATATCATGATGCTGAGGTTAGGAGATCTTAGGAGAGGAGTCAACTTAACTGAAGCCTGTCAGCTGTGCCCCCGGGGAAGGGATTAGGGTGTTCTCCACTGTCCACATGATCATTGTGTCACCGTAAGCTGGTTGTTAGTCTTGTTACCCTCTCAGTGTGGAGATCAGACTGTTTGAAGGAGAGGCATGAGCGTGCCTAGCCGACCAGGGGCAGACGCACTGTGGTGATTTCAGCTGTGTCTTGCTGGATGAAGGGATATCAGGTGGCCCGTGAGGCCGTGATTGTTCTCCACACTTCTAAAGGCACTGAGCTCTTCTCCGTTCTCCCAAAGGGAAACCTAGGTGATAGGGCTCTGTGTGTGAATGTGTGTATGTGTGTAAGAGAGAGAGAGACAGTGTCTGGGGTGGAGATGAGTATGAGTCAGCTGGCTGAGTAGCAGGTGCCACCTATCAGCTGGGGCCCCCGATAGAACAAAGGGCAAGTGCCTGCTCTCCCTTCTCCTGCCCTCGGGTATCAGAATGCAACTTCTCTGGCCTTGGGACTCCAGAAGTGACCGTAGCAGGTCCTGAAGGCCGTTAGCCTTGGATTGGAAGTTATGCCATAGGCTTAACTCAGGCCTCCAGACACGGACTTCAACCACCCTCCCTGCTTCCCTGATTCTCCAGCTTGCAGATGGCCTATAGCATCTGGAAATGAACGGCCCAATTCCATCAGATCCCTTCTCACTCCCCTGAATCTCATCTTTCAGTCCCCTCACCTCCCAACCCCTCCCTCCCTCCCTCCCTCCCTCTCTCTGTCCCTCTCTCCCTCCCTCCCTCCCTCCCTCCCTTCCTCCCTCCCTCCCTCTCTCTCTCTCTGTCCCTGAACTAATACAGAGAACACAGAAGCAGTGATATCCTAGTGGCAACTCAACACACCAAGAACCCAGATATGAAGTTTAAACCCATAAACTTCAGTGACAGGAGCCAGGGTGGGTATGGGATACAGCACTGGACACCCATACGCCCTATCCAAGGACCTGTGTTTGAGCACTTGCTCTCATCCCCGTTCCAGCTTCCTGCTCGGGAAGCAGCATCTACTGACTGTTAATCACGTGGGAGACCCAGACTGAATTTCCTGCTCCTTGCTGTAGCCCAGCCTCGCCCAGGTCATTGTACGCACTCGGGGAATAATTCAGTAGATGGGAGATCTCTCTTTGTCCTTCTTAAAAGAAAAAGAGGGCCTGGCGGCATGGCCTAGCGGCTAAAGTCCTCACCTTGAATGCGCAGGGATCCCATATGGGCACTGGTTCTAATCCCAGCTGCTCCACTTCCCATCCAGCTCCCTGCTTATGGCCTGGGAAAGCAGTTGAGGACGGCCCAAAGCCTTGGAACCCTGCACCTGTGTGGGAGACCCGGAAGAAGTTCCTGGCTCCTGGTTTTGGATCGGCTCAGCACTGGCCATTGTGGCTGCTTGGAAAGTGAATCATCAGATAGAAGAACTTCCTCTCTGTATATCTGACTTTGTAATAAAAAGAAAGAAAAATAAAGCAGAGGTTCAGTGGAGATGTGACCAATTCCAGAAGTGAGACGGCAAGCATCAGAGATGAGCCTGGAGCATTGCACGGTGCAGGAGGCAAGAAGGATGGACCTCGCTGAAAAGACACAGGAACCAACCTGAAAGGCTGCTCGATTGGAAGGTGTGCAATGACAGAAATGGATTCTACAGCCACAGACTAAAATGTTTATGCGTGAGATCACACTGAGATAGCAACTGAACAACAGACATTACTACCTTTATTTTTAAGTTTTTACTTATTTACTGTCATTTATTTGAAATGCAAAGGTAACGCCAGCACAGTAGCTCAATAGTCTTTTTTTTTTTTAAGATTTATTTATTTTTATTACAAAGTCAGATATACAGAGAGGAGGAGAGACAGAGGGGAAGATCTTCTGTTTGATGATTCACTCCCCAAGTGTGTAGTGAGGATTGGAGTAAGTTTGCGCTCCATCCTGTATCTGCCATGATAAGCTTGTCATCCTCAGTATCTAAAACAGGAATCAAACCATCTACCTTGCTTACCGAATCATTCTCCAAAGAAATCAAGTGTATGAAAGGAAGTGAAGGGGAAAATTTAAACATCAAGCCTTTCAATCATCCATAATAAAGTTGATTTTCATTGTTTATGGGTCCTATATTTGTGAATTTCTCTACATACTAAAATTCATTCGTGACCCCAAAATCTGTATTCGTAGTGTTTCCATTGAGGACACGTCGCTAAGTGCCAAACCTGTGGCTCAGCGTGGCTGAGCTGCCGAGGTCTACAGCTGAGGTTGCCCCGCCTTCTTTCCGCTTTCCCACGTAGAGAAGCCTCCTTTCGGGCATCCGCCGTGGCATTTTTCATGTGTTCATGCTCTGTTAGTGATTCTGCTGTTTACGACAGACCCCAGGGGCCATGTTGTGGTGTAGCCATTGGCGCCTCTGTCTGCCATGCTGGCAGCCCATCTCAGAACACCCACTGCTCTACTTCCGACTCGGCTTCCTGCCTATGAACCTTGGAACGCAGCACATGAAGGCCTGGGCACTTGAGCCCCGGCCACCCCTGTGGGGGACAAGGAGTTCCTCCTGGCTTTAGCACTAGATACAGAAATCTTTCAAAAAATAAAACAGGCCCAAGCATCGTGCTAAAATGCTATCTAAGGCTCCCAAGTCGCAGAGGCTGGCTGTAATGGGGCTCATGGAGAAAATGCATGTGTTGAATAAAGTTCACTGTGGCATGAGTTATAGAGTTGTTGACCGTGAGCTCAGCGGAAATGAGTCAACAACATATATTTCATAAGGTGTCTTTAAACAGAAACACACATTACATAAAGCTGTATATTGATTGATGGAAATGTAAACAAAGGCTTAAAGGAAAGCAGCCCTGTACTCTCCCTGGAAGCAGTAGTAGGATTCGCCACCTCAGTGTTATGGCAGCTTTACAAAACATGGCGACTTTGAATAATGAGAATGAACCGAGGCGGCAGGCGTTGTGGGGCCCTGCTTCCCTCGGGAAGATCTGATGTGAGCTCCAGCTACTACTTCCAATTCGGTTTCTTGAAAATGCGCATCCTGGGAGCAGCCAGGGACGGCTGAGGCACCTGCATCCCTCCCACTCACATGGGAGTCTGGAGAGGGCTCCTGGCTCCTGGCTTTGGCCTGTCCCAGTCTTTGCTGTTGTGGCACTTGGGAAGTGAATCAGTGAGTAAGAATTCTCTATTACTCTGCCTTTCAAATAAATAAAACATACATAAGCTTTTAAACCCTACTTCATGTTTTGTTTTGTTGTGTTGTGGTTTTATTGTGGGTTTTTTTGGTAACAATTATCTGGGTTTAGGGCCCGACGCAATAGCCTAGTGGTTAAAGTCCTCACCTTGCACACTCTGGGATCCTGTATGGGCGCTAAATCTTAGAAAAAAGAAAGAAAGAAAGCAAGCAAGAAAGAAAGAATTATCTGGGTTTAGTAGCACCTTCTACACACCTCCCAGCAGTTTCATCCCTGTCTCCCATGTGAGGGTAGGCTTCCATGGACTTGGGCCTCTTCCGCTGCTTTCTCAGGCATATGAACAGGGAGCCGGATCAAGGAGTAGCCGAGACTTGAACCGGTGCCCACGTGGGATGCCAGTGCTGTAGGCACAGGCTTACCTGTCATGCCACAGTCCTGGTCTCTCCATTCCTAGGAATTTCTTACATTCCAGAAGAAAAATGCATTTCTCTCAGTCCCCCACAGGTCACCAAGACATCAACGTCTGTTGGGTTTTCGGTCATTTTGTCTGACAGTGCTTAGCTTTGTACTTTGTGGTCCCAATTTTTCTCAAACAAATCACTAATTTTTCCTGATTATTATATTCAGTCTTTGTCAGTTTCAGAGAGGAATGTTTTCCCCCAGGTTCCTGTCATTGAGGGATTTAAAAAAAAATTCTTGTAACTTTATTATTAAAAATTCTAAAACATATAGAAAAACTGTAAAACAATTAAGTCTTGTATTGTCCACTTAGATTCCATGAATAATGTTTTGTCATGCTTACCAGCTACACACACACACAGATTTTTGGGTTACATTTGAAAGCAAGTTGTGGAAATCAAGACCCCCTACCTCTAAAACCATCATGCAGCTCCTTAAAATGAAGGACACATTCCAGTCCCAACACACATTGCCACACCAAGCAAAAACAGCAACCGCTCCATCGCTTTCCAGATCTGGCGCACAGGTCTCCCAGCAACGGCTGGCAGGCCAGGTGAACTAGCCCTGTCCTCCCGGGACTTACACATTCAAACCGGAAAGCAGAATCTACGGGCCCTGAGAAATGACAGGTTTATGGGAACAATGGGTCCAAAGACTCTCTGAGTGTCCGAAGATCTCTAGCAGCAACTTCCTCCACTCCCGCTTGCTCCCCACCTGACTCCTAACTGAGGTTCCCACCCTTCCACGCCAGCTTGCACGCTGACCTGAGGCCAAGTCTCCACCCTAGGTCTCAGGGACGTTCTGGGACACACTTAACCGGATACAGAACGTGGGGACTTCCCCATACCTTGCGCTCGGCCTCATTTTTACGAGGTTCCGTTCATCCCACTTCAGGACATCCTAAATACAACTTCTTTATTATTGCTTCTGTGACCAAAGGCCTCCATAACTAGGATGTTGAGAAAGAGGATAAGGAGCACTGTACCCTTATCAAGGAGGAATGAATCCACACAGCCAACCTCTGGGGTGAGCTTAGATACACCCGGAGCTCAAGGTGCCAGCTGAGCACGTTCAAACGCTCTGACCCTGCCAGCACCCCCACCCCCTCACACCTGCCCATCCTGCCGCGCTTCAGAGCCTCGGACTTCGAGGTGTTGGACTTCTAGGGTTATTGAAATATAGTTGTCTTCAGCCCGGCACAGTGGCTCAATTGATTAATCCTCCTCTTGCAAGCAATAGGATCCCATGTGAGCACAGTTCTGGCTGCTTCACTTGCCACTCAGCTCCCTGCTTGTGGCCTGGGAAAGCAGCTGAGAACAGCTCACAGCCGTGGGTCCTGGCACACATATAAGAGACCTGGAAGAAGCTCCTGGCTCCTGGTTTTGGATCTGCTCAGCTCTGGCCATACAGCAGATAGATGGTAGATCTTCCTCTCTGAATCTCCTCTCTATATCCACATTTCCAATAAAAATAGATTATACAAAAAAAATACAGTTGTCTCCAGTGAGCTACAGTTCAATCCCATCCATATTTCATCAATATCTCAGATAACAGGGTGGGTAGGCCATTAAAAAAAATTATGTATCTTTATTGGAAAATCAGATATACAGATCTTCCATCTGTTGAATCACCCCCTCCGGAGCCACCGGGATTAGAACTGAAAATCACATGGGATATTGGGGTATACGAAGTAAGTAGTTTAGCCACTAGGCTGCCATGCTGGACCCTGCAGTCCAGTGACAGGGGCCCAGCATGATAGCCTAGTGGTAAAAGTCCTCACCTTGAACACACCAGGATCCCATTTAGGCACTGGTTCTAATCCCAGCAGCTCCACTTCCCATCCAGCTCCCTGCCTGTGCCCTGGGAAAGCAGTCGAGGATGGTCCAAAGCCTTGGAACCCTGCACCCGTGTGGGATACCTGGAGGAAGTTCCTGGCTCCTGGCTTTGGATCCGCACAGCTCCAGCTGCTGTGGCCCCTTGGGAAGTGAACCATGGGACGGAAGACTTGCTCTCTGTCTCTCCTTCTCTCTGTATATCTGCCTTTCCAATAAAAAGAAATAAACCTTAAAATGCAATGACAAAAAAAAAAAAAAAAAGCCAATGACCTGGCCAATATCATAACATAGTAAGCTAAACTTTGGCCTGTAGCACTGGCATCCCATGTGGGCACTGGTTCTGCTCTATTTCTCATCAAGCTCCCTGCTTTTGACCTGGGAAAGCAGTTGAGGACGACCCAAAGCCTTGGGCCCCTGCACCCATGTGGGAGACCCAGAGGAAGTTCCCAGCTCCTGGTTTTGGATTGCTTCATCTCCGCCTGTTGTAGCCACTTAGGGACTGATCTAGCTTAAGGGCAGGGAAATCTTGCTCTCCCTTCCTCTCACTCTCCTCCCATGCTTGTCTCTCTGTAACCCTACCTTGCAAATAAAAGTAAAATACTTTTTAAAAAATCCTATGACACCTACACACACTGTGGCTGAACTGTAGCACATACTCAAGAAATTTTCCATATGGGTTTCAGGGATTCCCACTGAAACTGCTCTGTGAGGTCAAAGGTGAAGTGAGCAAAGAGTATGAGATTCATTTTTTTTAAATATTTATTTTATTTTTTATTGGACAGATATACAGAGAGGAGGAGAGTCTAGAAGATCTTCCATCCGATGATTCATTCCCCAAGTAGCCACAACTGCCAGAGCTGTGCTGATCTGAAGCCAGGAGCCTCTTCCGGGTTTCCCACACGGGTGCAGGGTCCCAAAGCCTTGGGCCATTCTCGACTGCTTCCCCAGGCCACAAGCAGGGAGCTGGATGGGAAATGGAGCTGCCGAGATTTTTAGAACCGGTGTCCATATGTGATCCTGGTGTGTGCAAGGTGAGGTCTTTAGCCGCTAGGCCACCGCACCAGGCCTGAGATCCATTTTTAATCCAAGTTCTCATCTCCACCAGAGATAGGACTACTGTGGGGAGAGTAGTACCATGTACAAATAAATACAGAACTCAGTGGGCAGGAAGAGAGTAAGCCACGTTCACCTGTGAGTGTGGACTGCCCCACTGGGAAGCCCCCAACATGGGCAGATCACCGAGTTGCCCATAAACTAGAAAGAGAGAGAGAAAAAAAAAACTGAAATAGTAGCTATAGTCAGGAAGTCTGTTAGGCGTTGTCCTGAGAGAAGTCAGTGGGAAGTGCTGTCATTTTATAAGGAAGCAGGTAGAAACCCCCTCAAGCGGATATGCAAATGAAGTGGAGTCTTAGCCTGGTCCTGGAAGTGACTGGTACATGCCAGGAAAGTGGGCATGCATATCAAACTTAAAGAGATAAGGGTTTACAGGGCATGGGTACAAGAATTCTTGTGACCTCTGAACTCACTTCCTGTTTACGTATCATCAAAGGGTCTCTTGTTGACGAGAGAATACAGAAGATGCGTTTGTTGAGTCTGCGGATGACATTAAAAGGAGAATTCCTAGCATTTTCTGATGTGCACGATAACAAATACTCCTACCCTGACTTACCAAGGTGATGTCAATGGCTCGTAAAAACTCCTGAGGGTTTAACATTCAGTTCTTCTGAACTTGCTTGAGGCGGTGGCTGCTCGCCTCCGGGGCAGAGGCTCTGGCTCCCATAACCTCTACCAGAGGCCTGAAGGCCCCGTGGCTGTTTGAAGACTCAGTGCACAGTCACCAGATCCAGTGGAATGAGGGCCCAGGAGAAGACAGCAGAAGATAAAACTTCAACTTGAAGCAGGGAAGCCTGCTTTATCTCGTGAGGAGAATGAACTCAGCCCAGGCAGGATAAAGCAGGGAGGGGACCTGGCAGAGACCTAGCCCTGCCTGGGGGGGACAGGAGAACCCCACTGATAACGGCGACCCCAGGTGCAGGATGCGGAAGCTGCACAGGGCAGACCCAGGTCGTTTCTGTCTGGCTTGGGATGGTTGCCCTACCTTTCCCCCTCGGTGATCTCGGCCTCCTGCAGCTGTCCTTACGACCCAGCCTATGGTTCCTTAAAGGAAGATGAGCGGAATCTCAAACAACTGAGGCACAAACTTGTAAAAAAAAAAAAAAAGGTGACATTTGATCAGCTGTCTGTTCTGTGTTTCCCATTTGGGAGCTAGACACTGTGTGTTTGCCTTATGAAATTCTGACTTTCTAAACTTCAGATTCCACCATGCAGTTGATACGACAAAGAAGGCCTGGGACTTGGTCCCTTCTGGGTTCCAGGGTCCCAACCCAGCTTCAGATTTAGCCTGAGATGAATGCTTCAGATAATCCTACCCCGCTAATCCCCACATGGTAACACCTGCGGGCTGCATTAACCCAGGCACTTTCTTTTGAATTCTTCGTTATAATTTATTTTGTGACTTGACAATGGATCCTCTTGTCTGTCCTGCAAGTGTTCTATGTGCCTTAACCCTGGGCTTTTCATGAGACTGTAAGCCTTGACCTTATCCCTGCTCCTAACGTATTTATTGTTTATAGTCTCCATAAACCCAAGGGCAGCAGCAGTGTAGGGCATAAGGAAGGGAAATAAACTTGGAGACACAGAAATCCACTCAGAATTCCACCCTGCCACTTACTAAGCCGTGTGGCCCTTGGCGAATTAATTTCTGAGGCTTGCTTTTTGCGCCTCTAAAAGGGAAATGATTATACTCTTGTAAAATATCTGTCCCATGCTAGGAACCAAACATAAATGACCGTTCTTGCAAACCAACACATGTTATATGACTCCATTTCAATGAAATTCTAGAACAGGCAAAGCTAATCTACAGTGAGAGAAAGCAGATCAGTACAGAACTGGGGGTGGAGAGGGCTAGTAAGGTGGGACAGGGAGCTTGCTTGCCAAGGGCCCGGCAGCTTTTGAAGGTGCTCTACACCTGACTGTACCTTATGTGCACATGGTGGGTGGTGGCCATTTGTCAAAACTTTTTGCACTGTGTATTTAAAATGAGTGCTACTGATGGTGTGTAAATCATCATTTAATAAAGCCAAATTAGAAAAATATTCAGAAGCAAGTGTTCAGGTAAAGACAGCAGCTGAAACCCCCACACCCCAGGTCCCAGGGACTGGGTTTGAAGGCCAGCTCCACTTGGCTTCCTGTAATGCAGGCCCTGGGAGGCAGCCATGCAGCTGTCTCTAAGAACTGGAGAAGTGGAGCAGCAGGTGCGAGTGGGCGTTGCCTCCCTCTGTCTTTTTCCTGCTTGGGTGGGGAGCTGATATGGTGGTATGGTGAGTTAAGCAGCTACCTATAACGCTGGCATTCCAGATGGGCACTGATTTGAGACCCAGAGACTCCACTTTGAATCCAGCTCTGTGTTAATGTGCCTGGGAAGGCAGCAGAAGACGGCGCAGGTATTTGGGCTCCTGACACTCACATGGGGGGGCCTGGATGGAGTTCGAAGCTTCAAGTTGGGCCCAGTCCTGGCCATTGTAGCCATCTGGGGAGTGAACCAGCAGATGGAAGATCACTCTGTCAATCCTTCACTCCTTCTAAGTCTGACTTTCAAATAAGTAAATAATTTATTTTATAAATATAATATAATATTGGCGTATAATCTATGCATATCCTCCCATATCCTTTAAATACAGATCACCTCACTGTTTAACGCTACATAAATGGTGTTCAGCTGTATTGCTCAAGGAATAATAAGAAATAAAAAGTTTGTATGTCTTTATTACAGATGTGGGGTTCCTCCCCACACATCTTTTCTAAGAGATGTATTTATTATTTATTTGAAAAGCAGAATGACAGAGACAGAGGGATTGTTCACATGCTGACTCACTCCCCGGATGGCTGCAAACCAGGAGAGCCTGGAGCGTCATCCGGGTCTCCCACGTGAATGCAAGGGCACAAGCCCTTGGGCCATCTTCTACTTTCCCAGGGAACTAGATCAGAAATGGAGCATCTAGGACAAGTCCTCTTACAGGATCCTGACAGGAGCCCCTTGGCTCCCACAACACCTGCCCCTTCCCACCTTCTCAGCCTGCAGATGTGGAATCAGTAGCTGTGGAAGACCTGTTCTATTGATGCACAAAGTCTGGACATATTAACAGAATTTCTCTCCAGGGTGATAAGATTATGTTACAGAGCTTTAATTCATTTGATGATATTATTTCCCCCCACCACCATCAAAAATAAATAAATAAATAAGGCATTTTTAGCAGCAGGAAAAAAAAGCTGCCTCCAACTTAGAGCTTTGCGGTATCTGTGTTTTGGGGACACTTGGCGAGTGGAGTTGACAGGCAGCCTGTGGCAGGGCAGAGGATGACAGCTGCTTCCCTCAGGAGCAGGTGCCAATCGGTGACTGTGTTACTGAGAGCTGGGCAGAGGCTGCTGACCCTGCACTGGAATACAGCCGAGAGCTGCCTGCTCCAGCTCTGGGCTCGCTCCTGAGAGCTGGTGAGGCCAGGGGAGAAGGTCCCCTTTGCCACTCCAGGGCCACTGCTGCCCTAGAGGCTGAGGACGGCAGCATGCTCCACTCTCTGCCTCTGGAGACAGATGAGAGAGCTACAGGCTGTCACAGCTTGCTTGGGTGATAGTTTCTCTTTCTTTTCTTTTTCTTTTTTTTTTTTTTCTTCTTTTTCTTTAGATGTATTTTGAGTTCGGCATAACAGCTTAGTGGCTAAAGTCCTTGCCTTACATGCACTGGAGCACCCATATGGATGCTGGTTCGTATCCTGGCTGCTCCACTTCTCATCCAGCTCCCTGCTTGTGGCCTGGGAAAGCAGTCAGGGATGGCCCAAAGTCTTATGACCCTGCATCCATGTGGGAGACCTGGAAGAAGCTCCTGGATCCTGGCTTCAGATTGGCTCAACTCTGGCCATTGCAGTCACTTGGGGAGTGAATCATCACACATAAGATCTTCCTCTCTGTCTCTCCTCTTCTCTGTATATGTGACTTTCCAATAAAAATAAAATAAATCTTAAAAAAAGAAAAAGGTCTTCAGGGTAAAAGTAGAGGTGATTATGAAAAATGATTACACTGAACTATTACACTGGGATGAGGTGTCTTGGCCAAACTACGGTGATATTTAGAAGGGAGGAACACGTAGAAGATGGCATGGGCCAGTCCCTCTGCCTCCTGGTGGCATGAGACCCTCCCTCCATATGCATTCCACCCCACATCCACCTCCCTCTTGGGCTGTGAGCCCCCAGAACTGTGGACTGAAATACACCTTCCTGCTTCCTATGGGGTTACTCTGAGGTGTCCAGCAAGGCGCTCATTGGCTTGGCTCCCTCCAGAAGGTCCCAGCTTTGGCCACAGGCGTCTCTGAGTCTACTTGGAGTCTCCCATCCTTGTCTCTGTGGCCAAGAAAGAGACTGCTCCTCTTGTGTGCACCACTGCCCCTTGGCTTCCCCAACACCTGCCCCATAGACTGGCTCCTTTTGCCCACCTCCATCCCATGGCTCAATCTATATACCTGCTGCTGGCTGCCAGGGTCCTGGCCCATACGGGAACTTGGGAGTAAGGAAGGGAAAGCGCCCCTGAGTTCAGAGGACAAAGATGGACGAAATCTGGGCCAAACTGACAGAAAAGGGGAAAAAAGAAGGAAACCCAGGGTTATGAAACCAAGCAGGAAGCTCCAGAAGCAGGCAGAGAGGAGTGGTGTTATAGCAGGTTAAGCCAGTGTGTGATGCTGGCATGCCATATGGGTGCAGGTTCAAGTCCCAGCTGCTCCAGTTCTGATCCAGTTTCCTGTATTGTGCCTGGGAAAGCAACAAAGGATGACCTGAGTGCTTGGATCCCAGCATCCATGTAGGAGACCTGGAAGAAGCTCCTGGCTCCTGGCTTCAGATGGGCCCATTCTGACCACTGCAGCCATGTGAACCAACAGCTGGAAGATCTCTCTCTCTCTCTCTCTCTTTGTAAACTTAGCCTTTCAAATAAACAAATCCTTTTTTGAAAAAGATTATGAAAATTGTGGAGAGGTCAAAAAACAGTAAGTTCAGGGCCAACACTGCGGTGCAGAGGGTTACACTCTTGGCTATGACACCGGCAACCCTTGTGAGCGCCCATCAGATCCTAGCTACTCTGTTTCTGCTCCAGCTCCAGCGAAAACACCCAACAAAGCAGCAGAGGATGGATCAAGTGTTTTGGCCCTTGTCACCACCTCCCCCAGGATACCTGGATGACTTTCTCAACTCTTCATTTCCGTCTGGCCCAGCCCTGGACATTATAATCACTTGGGGAGTGATTCAACAAATTGAAGATCTCTTTTTCTCTTTCTGTTTCTCTCCTTCTGTCACCCTGCTTTTTTTTTTTTTTTTTTAATTTTAAGATTTTTTTTAAAATTGGAAAATCAGTATACAGAGAGGAGGAGAGACAGAGAAAAAGATCTTCCATCTGCTGGTTCACTCCGAAGCCAGGATCTAGGAGCTTCTTCCAGGTCTCCCACATAGGTACAGGGTCCCAAGGCTTTGGGCCATCCTCAACTGTTTTCCCAGGTCACAAGCAGGGAGCTGGATGAGAAGCGGGGCTGCCAGGGTTAGAACCAGCGACCATATGGGATCCTGGCACATGCTGCGATGAGGACTTCAGCTACTAGGCTATCACACTAGGCCCTGCCACCCTGCTTTTTAAATTAATAAATAAACCTTTTTAAAACTTAAGGAGTGATAAAGGTAAATGAAGAAACAGATCTTTCATGTGCTGGTGCATTCTCCAAATGTCAAAAACAGTCAGGGCTGGGCCAGGCCAAAGCCAGGAGCCAGGAATTCTATCTGGAAATCTCATGTGGGTTACAGAGGCCCAAGTACTAGAGCTGTCATCTGCTGCCTGCTGGATGCACTAACAGGGAGCTGGATCAGAAGCGGGGCAGCTAGGACTTGACCCAGTGCTCCGATCTGGGATGTCAGCACAGCAAGGCTGGCCTAACTTGCCCCCTCCAATCTGAAGCTTTCAATGGAAGCCTGCTGGACAGCTGATCTTTGCCGCTTATTGGCAGCATGTTGAACCCCCACGGGGAGGGACAGATGAGAAGATTCTTGCTTCCGTCTACTCCTGCATGGAAAAGGATCTTTTGCTGTCTGGAGCATGGTGCCTAGTGTTTAGCAGGTGTTCTGTCGGTGGAGCTGCCTCCTGGTTTCTGCCCCGTTGGTGGGAGTATTCTAGAATAAAAATGAGCTACAATGGGTTCTGCCATGCACGTGAATTCTCATGACGTTGAGTAGACAGGGGCAAGTTCCAGATTACTACAGGATGTTTTTATAAAGTTCAAGATCATTGAAAGCTAAACATTACGTAATACAGGGACACATACTTACAAGAAAAAAGCTTTTTTTTTTCTTTTTTAGGTAAAAGAATGCTAAATACCAAAATCCAAGACAGTATGTTACATCTGAGGGAGGCTGATATGGAATAACAGGGGACTACATAGAGGGGGACTTCTGAAGATTTGTAAGAACGTGGAATTAGGGGCAAGGTAGTTCACAGCAGGTTAAGCCACAGCTTGTGATCCCTGCATCCCGTTTTGGAGTGCCTGGGTTAAAGTCCAGCCTCCTGTCCACGTGAACTGTGGGAAGCAGCAGGTCACAGTTCAAGTCTGTGCATCCCTATCGCACACGTGAGAGACCCAGACTAATTCTCGGCTGCTGGCTGTGGCCC
Organism: Ochotona curzoniae; assembly: GCF_017591425.1. Lineage (NCBI taxonomy): Eukaryota > Metazoa > Chordata > Mammalia > Lagomorpha > Ochotonidae > Ochotona > Ochotona curzoniae. The sequence goes on along the minus strand of NW_024466004.1, from coordinate 3,172,147 downwards.
TGCCAGGCCTGGCTATTGCGGGCATTGAGGAGTAAACAAGGGGTGAAAGGTCTCTCTTCCAAATAAAAATGAATATTAAGGGCCCAGTGAGGTAGCCTCATGGCTAAAGTCCTCAGCTTGCATGCGCCAGGATCCCGTATGGGTGCCAGTTCTAATCCCAGCAGCCTTTCTTCCCATCCAGCTCCCCTGTCTGTGGCCTGGGGAAGTAGTCAAGGACAGGCCAAAGCCTTGGGACCCTGCGCCCATGTGGGAGACCCAGAAAAGAAGATCCTGGCTCCTGGCTTTGGAATTGGTACAACTCCAGCCGTTGCAGCCATTTGGGGAGTGAATCAGTAGACAGAAGATCTTTCCTCTTTGTCTCGCCTCTTCTCTGTATATCTGCCTTTCCAATACAATAAATAAATAAATAAATAAACATTAAAAGAAAAGAGAGAAAATGAAATTGAAAAGTAGCTTCAGGGATGGAAATGGTATCCCAGCAGTTAGGATGGCTGTATTTCACACTGGAGCTCCTGGGTTGGAGACCCAGCTCCACACTGCAGCTTCCTGCTGGTACAGGCCCTGGGAAGCAAAGAGGATCACTCAACATGTTTAGCTTCCTACTCCTGGCATGGAAGACCTGGCTGAATTCTCAACTCTTAACTCTAGCCCTGGCCTAGGCACTGGGGAACTAAACAGCAGATGAGAGATCTCTGCTTGCCCATTTGTGTCTTTCTGCCTTCTGAGTGAATAAATAACAATTAAGGCCAAAAAAGAAAGAAGTTTGTCTTGGGCAAAACATTCTGAAATCATGCACATGAAGACTCTCCAACAAGTTCATGGAGAACCCTTAAGATGAAAAAGTTACACATGGAAAAAAAAAATGGGCCCGACGGCGTGGCCTAGCGGCTAAAAGTCCTCGCCTTGAATGTGCCAGGATCCCATATGAGCACCGGTTCTAATTCTGGCAGCTCCACTTCCCATCCAGCTCCCTGTCTGTGGCCTGGGAAAGCAGTCGAGGACAGCCAAAGCTTTGGGACCCTGCACCTGTGTGGGAGACCTGGAGGAGTTTCCTGGCTCCTGGCTTCGGATCGGCATAGTATCGGCCATTGCGGTCACTTGGGGAGTGAATCATTGGACAGAAGACTTCCTCTCTGTCTCTCCTCCTCTCTGTATATCAGACTTTGTAATAACAATAAATAAATCTTTAAAAAAAGAGTTACACATGGATTTTTAAAATTTATTGCATCAAAGCAAACTCATTTTATTTTAATTGCAAAGTCAGATATACAGAGAGGAGGAGAGACAGAGAAGATCTTCCCTCAGACGGTTCACTCCCCAAGCGTCCACAACGGTTGGAGCTGAGCCAATCCGGACCCAGGAGCCAGGAACTTCCTCCAGGTCTCCCACACAGGTGCAGGATCCTAAAGCTTTAGGCCGTCCTCAGCTGCATTCCCAGGCCACAAGCAGGGAGTTGGATGGGAATCAGGGCCGACAGGATCAGAACCGGCCCAGGGCCTAAGGAACTATATCATAAAATGATGATGACGATAATAATAATAATAGTAATAATAATAAAAAAGAAGCAAAATTAAAAAAAAAAAAAGATGATGGGGCCACCGTTAATGTCCTGTGTCTTGAGCTGGATGGTGGGCTCATGATCCAACACAATAAAACCACCGGGCAAGCCAGGCTTAGACTGACAATGAGGCTATATCCTGAACAAGAGATTATGATTACCCCAGTTCTGGCCATCGGATGTCCTGCTACAATAAATAAAAATAAAGTCCCCTGAGCTTGACCTTGGTTCTGCTTATTTTTGTACTTCCTCCCACAGTGATGCAGAGGGGTCCCTGCAACCTTGCTCTTGGCAATCGGGGTTAGTAGTGCAAGGCTGGGCAGGAAATGAGCGGGAGGGCTGAGGCCATATCTGCTGTAACACTGTTCTTGATAGGTCCTTGTGGTGAGGGTTTCCAAGAACCAGCCCAGCAGTTGCAGGAGCTGAGCAATATTTACAAGAAATGGGCCCAGCCCCGCCTCCCTCCTGCCACCCACCCTTCTCCTCTCTTGACCGCCCTCCACACAGGCCTGCAACAAGGAGAGCTCTCAGGAGCCAGTAATGGACATTGCCACAGAACCCAACTGCTGCCCTGGTTCTCTGGAGTCCGCAGCGGAGTTGCCTGACTTCCAGTTCCTAGCACAAGGGTGACAAGTAGCCAGTGCCTTGCAGCAAATTCTGATCTGGCCACTTCTGAGTATGTGACATTTGACATGGTGTTACAGCGCTGCCACTCAGCTTTCTCAATTAGTAAAATGGTGATTAAACAATACCGTCTGGGACTGCTGCTGTGGTGCAGCCGAGGATAAGCTGCTGTTTGCAACACCGGCCTCTGTGTCAAAGCTCCATTTCTGATCCAGTTCCCTGCCAATGCACTTGGCAAGACAGTGAAAAACGGCCCAAGTACCTGGATCCCTGCCACCCATGTGGGAGATCCAACGAAGTTCCTGGGTCTTCAACCTGGACCTGCCTTGGCTGTTACAGTCATTTAGGGAGTGAACCAGCAGATGGAAACACACTCTCTCTTGCTGCTTCAGATAAATAATATTTTCAAATAAACAATCTTTCAGACAAGTAATCAAATACACAGCAGCTAGGTCATCATGCAAAGTCATTGTGAAAATCAATAGGTTAATCCATGTAAACGGTGCAGCACAGGCCAGGCATACAGTAGGTCCTGAAGGCGTGTTAGCTATGCTTACTGAGGAACTACTCTATATCTGGCACAAGGCCATGTGTTGCAAAAACTACAGATGAATCAATGAGTTTTTGTATCTGGTGTAGGCTTAGCCAACTTTTTCTGAACAGGATCAGAGGGTAAGTATTTTCAGCATTACCAGCAATCTGGTCTGTCTCAGCTACTCAGAAGAGCAATTCTTTTTTTTTAATTGAATTACACAAAATATTCCAAGGTGTGGATATAGTACATTTAAAAACGTTTTCCGTACTTTTTTTTTTTTAATTTTGGGTAAGACAATTAGTTCCGTATTATTTCCTTAATATGTCTGATGTAACAGGAGATTTTAAGGGAGAAGTCCCACCCAGTCTCTCACCCACCCCAGGTCCCAGGTGTGGGGCATGCTCCGAGGGTCTTGCTCAAGTGGTTTTGATAGTTCAACAGTTCTGAATTGCTGCCACTCTCACCACTCCAAGCATGATGCGTTTGTTGGAGATTCCACTGATTGACATAGTCCATCATAACGTCTCCGTTTGCCCAGTATTTTCATTGCCAACATACAGCTGAGATGGTTGATTGACTTGTTCTGTCCTCTGTCTTTTAATGGTTAGCGTTCTGAGTCCAAAAGCTCGATTGGGGGGATACCCCAAGAAACTGTCTGAGGTGTTCCCAGACCAGATTCTTTTATGTGCTAGCAAGCACAGGGCCCAGTTCAGTCCATCGCCCTGATCAGCTGGTGGTTAGAAGAGCAATTCTAAACAATAAATGGGTGACTTCCACTTATGAGCACTGATCACTGAGTTTTTTTTTTTTAAAGATCTATTTATCTTTATTGGAAAGGCAGATACATAGAGAGCAGGAGAGACAAAGATCTTCTGTTCCATGGTTCACTCCCAAAGTGACCATGATGGCTGGAGCTGAGCCAATCCGAAGCCAGGAGCCAGGAGCTCTCAAGTGTGTGCCTGTGGCCTGGGAAAGTACTCGAGGATGGCCCAAGGTTTTGGGACCCTGCACCCGTGTGGGAGACCTGGAAGAGGCTCCGGGCTCCTGGCTAATCTCCAGCTGTCGCGGCCACTTGGGGAGTGAACCATCGGATGGAAGATCTTCCTCTCTTTTTCTCCTCCTCTCTTTCCAGTAAATAAATAAATAAATAAATAAATAAATGTAAAACCTGGCCTAATCGGGCAAGGTGCACTAAAGCAGGGGATAAAGCAGAAGCAGTCAGCAGGCCATGGCTCATTAGTTCCTGGTGTAGAAGAGGAAAAGAATTTCCCCTAGATGTCTCTGGGCTGTGCAGGGACAATGTCTTACTTTATGGTGAACAAACAGGCTCAACCTTCACGATCCAGTGGAAACACCACCTCCTTTTTGAAGCCTTCCCAGATCACCTTAGTCAAGGGCAGGGATAACCCCCATCTGGTGCCTCCTAGGTGATAAGCATGAGTCTGTTCATTGCTGTTAAAAACTTACCATCAGGGGCCCGGCACAATAGCCTAGTGGCTAAAGTCCTCACCTTGCACGCACTGGGATCCCATATGGCCATGAGTTCTAATCCTGCGGCCCTGTTTCCTGTCCAGCTCCCTGCCTGTGGCCTGGGAAAGCAGTCAAGGATAGCCCAAAGCCTTGGGACCCTGCACCCCCGTGGGAGACCTTGAAGAGACTCCTGGCTTTGGATCAGCTAAGTGCCGGTTGTTGCGGTCACTTAGGGAGTGAACCATGGGACAGAAGATCTCCCTCTCTGTCTCTCCTCATATATATATATATATATTTGACTTTGCAGTAACAATAAGTAAATCTTTAAACAAAACCAAACCATCAGGAACTGGCACAGTGGCTCAACAAGCTAATCTTCCACCTGCAGCCCCGGCATCCCGCATGGGTGCCAGTTTATGTCTCCATATGGCTACTCCATTTCCAATTCAGCTCCCTGCTTGTGGACTAGAAAGGCAACCAGCGATGGCTCAAGTCCTTAGCATCCATGTGAGAGACCCGGAAGAAGCTCCTGGTTTCTGACTTTGGGTCGACTCAGCTCAGGCTGTTGTGATCATCTAGGGAGTGAAACAATGGGTGGTAGACCGCTTTGTAATCTCTGCCTTTGGAATAAATATATAAATAAATCTTTTTTTTTTTAAGCCACACACACACACACACACACAAAGACCCTCACCATGAAATATCTTTGAAGACAAACTAAAAATTATAACTAGCTTAGTCTCGACCATCTAGTGTTTGAAATAAAGCACTGCCCTACAGCTGGACATTCCTCTCCTCAGCACACAATCCACCCCCTACCAGGGCAGCAACACTCCCTTCCTCTGGGAACTTCCTTGGGTTTACCACGTGTGCCTATATCCTGATTCAGGCGATGGGACTGGCTAGCTTGCGATCCACTCATCCTTTAATCCAGTCCTCCTAAGAGCCAATGCAGAAACACAGCTGGTGGGAAGCTTGTCTCACAGAGGGTGCTGGAATTTGCCCAAGGTCAGTCTGAGCCCAAGGATGAGTCCCAAGTCCATGTCGTTGAGCCTCCATGGGAAGAGACCGGAGGAGACTTTCACCCTTGCCTTCAGCTCCTCACGTCTTGTCCATACAATCTGCATGTCCTCAGAGACCCCAGCAGTCCCAAGAAATGGGGAAACTGCTAGAAACTGGCTTTAAGGGAGACAGGGGAAGGACTGGAGGGGGTGATGTTGGCCAGATTTCATTATTTGGAGGGAATCTGAATTGTGCAAGTTCAATTTACTGGAAAGGGCGAGGCGCGCAATTTTCGGACTCGAGAAAGCTGGCTGGGTGTGTGTGTGTGTGTTGAGGGGGAGGAGGTGGGAGGGACTTGCTGAGAAAAGGGGAACACTGGAACACCAGTCCCCCAGGACCAAGAAATCCTTCCTTCCTCTTTGTAATCACACAGAGGCCAAACTTGACATTGGGATCTTGTCCAAGTTCAAGGGTAAATCCTAAACTCCAGAGCCTAAGGAGACCCAAGGGTGTGTGGCCTAGGCAACTCAACAAGAATCCATCTGGAGGGTTCAGCAGGTTAAGTTGCTGCTGGCCACACCCGCAGCTCTGTCCAGGGTGCCAGTTTGGGACCTTGTTGCTCCACTTCTAATCCAGCTGCCTGTTAATACGCCTGGGAAGCAGCAAGGCCTTGGGCCCTCCCAACCAGCTTCTGGCTCCTGTTTTGGGCTAGTCAAACTCCCACTCTCAATAGTTGGGGAGTGAACCAGTGGATGAATGTAAGACATTTGTCACTCTGTCTTTCAAATACAAATCCTGTGGCTAACAGGCTCAACAGGCTGACCTGCCTTGCAGTGCCAGCATCCCATTCTGGCAGCAGTTCTAGTCCTGGCTACTCCACTTCCCATCCAGCTCCCTGCTTATGGCCTGGGAAAGCAGTAGAAGACAGCTCAAAGCCTTGGAACCCTGAAACCACGTAGGAGACCCTGGCTTCAGATCCGTTCAGCTCTGGCCATTGTGCCCATTTGGCCCTTCCATCAGATGGAAGATCTCTGTCTCTCTTTCTTTGTAAATCTGGCTTTCCAATCAATACTTTTAAAAAAAACACCAAGCTTAAAATAAAATAAAATAAAATAAAATAAAACAAAATAAAATAAAAGGGAGTACATGTGGGTTAGGGCCCACAAGGTGTGTGTAGGGGGGAGGACGGCAAGAGGACTCACAGAAGAAATCTTACAGCTGTGGTTGCTGTTTACAGAGAAACAAGCAGCTTGTGTTCATCAGCATGGAACACACCAATGACAGCGGGGCATGTCCCAGCCTGCTTCCCAAGGACCAGGCTGCACTGGGGTTGTACACACTGATTCACAGCTCTGCCATCCTGTTTCCACCAAATGAACACAACATGGACAAGGGGTCTATTAAATGGATTCCTGCAAAGCAACCACAGGACTACAAATACTAATTATCCAGGAATAAGCAAAGAAAACAGCCCAGCTCGTATTTTTTTTTTAACCTACCCCCTGGGGTGGGAGGGGTGTTCATCATGAAAGCATGCTGGTTGGGAGAACCCTCTCTGCTGAAGCCGAAATTCCAACCCAACCCCCACTCATCCGTTACCGTTAGGGACCAAGCCTCCCAGGAAAAGGGCAAGAACTGAACCGACTGAAGGCTAGTGTTGGTGTTATTAGTGTTATACGTGACTTTCCAGCAAGTCACATGTGGGAGACAGTTGAGAAAAAAAAAAACCTTCAATTGTTAAGTTTGCTAAGACGGATGTATCTGTTATGGCTAGGTCAGCCCCGCCCATTTCCTGCAACAATAGAAACATTCTATTGAGGATGGCCTTGTGGTGTGGTGGGTTAAGCAGCCACCTGCAATGTGGAATCCTGCACGCTGACTGTTCTGCTTCCAATCCAGTTTTCTAAGGAGCCTCAGGAAAGAGTAGCAAATGGTCCAAGTGGTTGGGTCCTGGTATCCAAGTGGGAGACCCAGAGTGGAGTTTCAGGTTCCTAGAGTTAGCCTGGTCCAGCTCTGGGTATTGTGGCCATTTGTGGAATAAACTGACAGATGATTCTTTATTCCCTCCCTTTGCCTTTTCAGATAAACAAATCAAAAAAGGAAGTTACACTTCTACAGAATAGTCACTAGCCACAAGTGCCGTTGAAAACTTGATTTGCATACCCTAAAATTCCAATCAGCAGAAGTGACTTCAGGAGTCCCCTCCCACCAACACTTGCCCATACAAGGGGTCCTAAGGGGACTGCCTGCCCCACCTTAAGGAAAACTGAAGCCAACCTCAAAGTTCCCCCACCAAGTACCCAACATGAACCTTGGCTCGTTTCTCCAAGGACAACAATCACACAGCACAAGTTAAGACAAAAAGTATTTTATTCAAAAACGCCAAGTATAAAAAAAAAAAATAAGATCTCTGTTATTCCCCTGTACAGTACTTCACTCAGATAAAACCAGCAGGCTACATACTGCTCAAAACCCAGCCCCAGAGAGGATCCGGAAGGCACACCATCCACAACTGATTTCTAGAGCCTATCTTATATACACAAGTCAGCCGTGCCCCCCCACCCCGTCCCACGAGAAGCCAGGGAGCTGTAGCAGCTGTCCTGAGCCCCATCACCCCACAAAACAGAGCAAGCGTGTCCCAGCCCTCCCCAGCAGGTCCCAAGTCAGAGAGACGGAAAGGAAACAGGGGCAGCAGCTGTGGAAGCTTGCGGCAGGAAGGAACCAAATAAATAAATAAATAAATACATAACATTGACCTCCAGCTTGGAACACGCCATCTTCCCTCAAACAAACAAAAAAAAAAAAAAGGAAAAAAAATAACTTAAAAGGCAAAGTTAAAAAAAAAATTAGGTCCACTACAATCCTTTTGTATACTACCATGCCAACTGTACACAGATTTACAGCTTGTTCTGTAGATTTGCATTGTTTGTGCATTGTGTGTGTGTATGTGTATATGTGTGTGTGTGAGAGAGGTCTTGGCTTTGAAACAGTTTAAGTAGAAACCAAAAAAAGGAAGACCAGTTCGCTCAGTTTTACTAGAGGCAGAAAAAAAAAAGGGCAGGTGGCTCAGCGTTTGGCCCTGCAGCCTCTTCCATGGCACCTATCGTAGGCAGGAGGGGGAGGGGAAGAGGGGCAACCAGGGCACCAAACCCAGGCAGATTTTTTTTTTTTTTGGAGAAGCAGCAGGTAAGAGAGGCAAGTTCAAGTATTTCTCCCAGCACAGCCGGAGTCCCCACAGAAGGCACTCAGAGTCGGAAGAGGTGACAGCCCTATCCCAGCCCAACCTGGCTCCCCTCAAGAACTGATGAAGGGAGCAGCTCCACGCAGGGGTCCACCCCTTCACCCCAGGCGGGAAGGGGTTGGGAAGCCCAGCAGGGTGCTGGACACCTTCGAGAAGCAGAGTGTCTATGGGAGGAACGGGGTGGTGTGAGGGGGGCTAGGACACCTGGAGTGGAGTCTTTTTCCCGCCCCCCCACCCTGCCACATGTTCAGGAGGCAGCCTCCAGCAGCATGGGGTCTGGAATGAGTTTTCAATGTTGTTCCGGCATCAAGCATGCCCTGCGTGGTGGGAAGTGTCCCTGGTCGGCGGGATGCTGGAGACAGCTGCTCCCACTCTCCCTCCCCCTCGAGGGAGCAGAACAGGCCCATGGGAAAGGGTGCTATTTGCTGGGCCCGGGCGCCAGGCTGTGGAGGTGGATCTCGGCAGTCTCCTGGGGCAGGAGGGCATCCTGCATCCACGGATGGTTCTGGATTTCTTCGAAGGAGGGCCGATCGGATGGTCTCAGGGCCAAACACCATCGAATGAGATGCTGACACTCTGAAGAAAAGGCAAGGCGGGCCGAGGTCAGCACTGACTCACTTGTTTTGGCAAGACAGAAGGTCTTCCCCACGCGGCCTGCAAGGGGCCTCACAGGCCTGGGATCCCCACATGGGCCACAGCAGGGACTGGACCCCCTTCAATGAGGCCCGCTAGAGTCTGTTTTCAGTAAAAAGGTGCTGGTTCCACCTCCACCCATACCCCCTCCTCCCGCAGCCCCGTGGCTGTCACACCTCAATAGCTAGGGCCTTTCCCACACCACCCACACACCAGAAATAGGAAGGGTGATGAGCTGCACCGGTGACTTAATTCACATGGTGAAGTCACTGCACACCCACAGGAGTTGGTTCAAAGGCCTCAGACCCAGGCAAGAGGCTGGCCCAGCAGTGGGCACGCCTCAGCCCTCCTGCCCCTCAACCACCACCCCGGGGCCAGCTCCTAAGTCAACCGCCGGCCACCAAGCCTCCGAAGTAAGGTGAGAGAAGGTTCCAGAATTACCTGAGGAGACCCTCTGCCTGAAGAACACCTGGCCCCTGATGATCTCCTCGTCGTGCTCAAAGGGAATGTCCCCACACACCATGTCATAGAGCAGGATCCCCAGGGACCAGACAGCCGCCGACCTGCCGTGGTAGCGATGGTAACGGATCCACTCGGGAGGACTGTACACGCGGGTCCCTGGAAAGCAGCATCATGGGAGGATGTCAGCAAAGCAACTCCTGCACCCTCGCGGGCGCCGGGGAGGGGTGTGTGGGGGGGGCAGTGACAGGGAGGGCCTTCTCTCCAACCTTCCACTCCTCCCCGCAAGCTCACACCACTAAGTGGAATTCTTCACAAACAGCCCCGGCTGCGGCCCCACCGCGCAAAGCCAGTGTGTGCTGGGGCCAGCCACAGAGGCACCTGGACATGAATGTCAGCCCCGTGGAGGGCCGCATGCCACAAACCCGGCTTGCGAGCGGCACTGGGCTGAAGCTTCCCCTCCCCCAGGAGCCCGGCTGGGCAGGCTTGCACAACATTCCAGCCAGGGCGCCCTTTGGGGGGAGGCCTTCCTGCCCCCGCCCCTGACGGCAGGGGCACAGCACACACCCACACCCTCCCCTCTCCCGGGGCCCCCCGCAGGCCTAGAGCTGCAGGGCTGGTTCCAGACCACGTGATTCCTGTTTACAAACTTTGGGTAGTAAAAAAAAAAGACTCTATCCCGCGGGTGTTCACCAGGGGGCAGCAGAGACCAGAAGGGAAGGAGAAAAAAAACACACACACACACCCTGGGAGGACCCGGCCATTAACTGCTCAATACAAAAAATGCAGCCCAGCCCGGCGTCCTCCAAGGGCAAATAAACACAAACCACAAGCCGAGTCACAAGTTTTGAGAAGGCCGTGGCTCGTTTGGGGGGGCGGGGGAGCCGCCCGGGAGGCCGAGGCGCCCTCCCGCCTTTGATCTCCTCTGCCCGGCCTCCCTTTTCTCCCCGCGCCCGCGCCAAGCCCCTCCCTGAGGCCGCTTTTCATCCTCCGGGCCCGGGTCTGACCTCACAACACCGCATCCCCACACACCCCCCGACCAGCACCACCACACACTCCGGAGACGGGAGGAAAAAGAAAAGCCGGCTCCCCAAGATGAAAAGAGAGGAAGAGACGCACCCCCCCGCGCGCGCCCGGCGCGCTTCAAAAAACAACTCACTCCCCGCATCACACACACCCGGCAACCGGGCGAGGACCCCAACCCAACACCCGCACCCCAACGCGCGGGGCAGAAAAAAAAAAAAAAACTGGGTCACACTTGAGAAATCTGGGCTCCGGGCACCCACTGCATTCCACTCTCACACACAGAATAAGGCAACGCCACCGGAAACGCTTCCTCCAGGTCCCCGGCGCGCCCCACCCCAGGCCCCGGCCATCCCGGTGACCTCTGACAAAGGGGGACCCCGCCCCGGCGGCTCACCGTCGAAGTCGGTGTAGACCGTGTCCTTGAGCAGCGCCCCCGAGCCGAAGTCGATGAGCTTGAGCTCGCCGCGGTTGAGGTCGATGAGGATGTTCTCGTCCTTGATGTCGCGGTGCAGCACCCCGCAGTTGTGGCAGTGGCGCACGGCCTCCAGCACCTGCCAGAAGAAGCTGCGCGCCAGCTCCTCCTGCAGGGCCCCCCGCTCGGTGATGAAGTCGAAGAGGTCTTGCACCGGCTCGGGCCGCTCGAGGATCAGCACGAAGCTGTCAGGCCTCTCGAACCAGTCCAGGAGTCTGATGACGCCCGGGAAGCCCGAGCTCACCTTCTTCAGCAAGACCACTTCCATGGGCACGCGGGTGCCATTGGGCTGCCGGAGCGGGAAGGCGTGTGAGTCGGGGGGCGCCGCCCCTCTCCCGGCCCACCCGCCCCAGCCCCAGGGCCGCTCCCTTTCCCGGAGAGAGGGGGGCTGGACACTCACCAGCTCGCCCCAGTCGGAAATCCGGTCCTTCTCCACGTGTTTGATGGCGACCTGGAAGCCCACACACACAGACGCGAAAAAAAAGAGGGGGGGTCTCCGTGAGCTTGGCTGCTCTGCCACCTTTTCCCCCGATCCCGAGCCGGGGCCTCAGCACGCGGCGCGCCCTCCTCTCCAACACAGCCGACCCGGCCGGCGCGCCCTCCTCCTCCTCCCCTGCCCAGCCGACCCGGCCGGGGCACCCTCCTACTCCTCCTCCCCTGCCCAGCCGACCCGCCCGGCGCGCCCTCCTCTCCTACCCAGCCGACTCACCGGCAAGTTGTCGGCGACGCGGATGCCCGAGTAGACCGAGCCGAAGCCGCCGCTGCCCAGCAGCGGGCCCACCTGGTACTGCGACTCCAGGGGCTCCTTGTCTTTGCCTGGGAGAAGGCGGGCGACTCAGGACCGGCCGGTTCCCCCACCCCATCCCCGAGTCTCCCTCCCATCCTCCTCCCGCGCCCGGCCCGGAGTTCGGGGGCGACGCTCACCGGGCGCCAGCTTGGTGGCGTGCAGGTCACTGCAGGGCGCGGCGCGCAGGTGGGCCAGCGAGTTGATTTTGGACAGGAGCATCCCCACCTCCAGGGTGCCGGCGCAGGGAGCGCGGCCGCAGGCGCTGCCGCAGAGGCCGGGGCGGTGCTGCGGGCTGGCGCCGGGGCTGCGGCGGGCGATGCGGCGGGCGCTGCGGCAGGCGCCGGAGGCCGAGGGCGAGTCCGAGGACAACCGGCGGCGGGAGGGCGCGCCGCTCGCGGGGTCAGGCGGCGAGGAGGAGGAGGAGGCAGGCGGCGGGGCGAGCGCGTCGGGGGCTTCTTGGTGGGGCTCGGGTGGTGGTGGTGGTGGCGGCGCCGCGGAGCAAGGGGCTCGCGGCGGATGCTGCAGCCGGTGCCGGTGCCACCACCGCCGTCGCCGCCGCTGCCGCTGCCGCTGCTGACTCCTCTGCTGCTGCTGCTGCCGCCGCCGCCGGGCCCGCCGACTCCTCTGAGGCCACCGCCACCGCGGCCGCTGCAGCAGACGCCCCGCTCGCCCCGCCGCCAGGAGTAAAGGGGCGGAGCGCGCCCGCGGGGAGGGCGGCGGGGCCGGGGCGGGGCCGGGGCGGGGCCTCTCCGGGAGGCCGAGGCGGGGAGCCGGGCGCACGGGCGCCGGGGCTGGGACGGCCGCCGGCCGGGGCGCCGCCCCCGCAGCCGCCGGCCCCGCCCCCGCGGCGCGGCCGCAGCCAACCGGACGCCGCCTGATCTGCATAGCGCGGCGCGCCCCGCCCCCCCGGCCCGGCGGTCAGAATGGTGTGTGACGCGGCCGCGACGTGGCGGGAAGGAAAAGGCGCCAAAGTGGAGGGGGAGGGGCGCGGGGCGTGCGGGGAGGAAGGATGGGGAGGGGCGTCTCGATTCAAACCCAAACAATAACAAAGCCATCAAAAGGCCGCCCGAGGGCCGGGGCTCCGCGGCGCTCTCGGTTTCTCGGAGGTTTTTGGGTCAAGGGCTTCGAGCCGCCAGCCTTCACCGAGACGACGGGCGCTGCTGGTGTGTGTGAGGGCGAGGAGGCCGGGCCGAGGACGGCCGTGCGTGTGTGTGTGTGTGCGTGTGCGTGTGGAGGGGCGGCGGTGCCGACCAGGGTGGTCTTTTTTTCTGTGTGACTCACAGCCGAGACCTCCACGCCTGCTAGGGCGGAATGACGACGCGCTGTGGGCCGGGGCTGGGTTCCGGGCTTGTGGGGGAGCAGCCGGGCGTGAGTCACGGCGGCTCCTCAGCCCGGAACGAAACGGGGGGCCCCTGGTGCAAAGGCCCCCGGTCCTCCCTGGAGAGAGAGAGGTAGCCGTGGGTCGGGGAGAAGGGATGTGTGTCAGAGTGCCGGGGAATCACGAAACAAATGCGAGCATTGTGATGCCTGCTGCTGCCTCAGCCCGCGCGTGCGGGCGGGAGCGGGAGGAGGATTCCTCATTTACTACTCGGGTGGGAGGGTGCGCGCGGTGCAACCCGCGTTTTCGCGTCTTCGTCGTCACCTCCTCGCCAGCCCGGCCCGGCGAGCCCCGCCTCACCGCCCCCCGCCACGGAAATCACGCAAAACGGCCCAGTTCCACTTTGATCCTTTGTCCTTTTCAAACTTCTCCAAGAGTTGATAACGACGTGTGAAATGAGCAAATTAAAATTCGATGGAACCCATAAATTGAATTGTCAGGGGCCTAAGTCATTGGTAGTCGGCTACATCCAGTTTAATTTTCTCCAAGTTCCTCTCGCTTAAAAAGGAAAATGAGGGTCTGTATGACCATAGGCATTACTGAATTTAAAATATTTCTTCTTTAAAAGTTTACCTCGGTGCTCATTCTATAAAGATGCGCCACAATTTTTATTACTTTATTTCATAAAGCATAGATCCCTTTTGTTTGTGTACTGTGTGCTAACATTCACTTTTGTTGATTAGGGAAAAGAAAAACCCAGGGGAACAAGAATTATTCCCTTTTTTGCAGTTAGGAAAATGAAACCTAAGAAGGCAGACACGGTCACACAACAGCTCAGGGAGGAGGTGAAAGGGCTCAAACTCCACTCCCCAAGAGTCAAAGCTTCCTCCTTAAGAGACTTAACACTGAGCCAAATAAAGGTGCAAGGAATCTTAAAAAAAAAAATCAAGGAAAATGTTTATTATGAAAAAATGCATGGATTTCAAAAATTGTTCACACCAAAATAAACATTTTTCAGTTCCATTTTTTCCCCCCAAGAACCCTTTGAAGTTCTCCTGTGGGTGAACGCAGCCTTTTAAATCGAGCCCTCAGGTCCTTCCCCAGAGGACTGTTCCCAGTTCCACACCCGCAGGACCTTCCAGACTCTTTTTTACCTTTGCAGAGGCAGTCAACTTGTTCTGGCTGTGTGCTTCTTCAATTTTATTCAAAGCCTTTCTTTCTGCCCTTCAGGAAACAATTGTAATTGCATCACATTTTGCTGAACAAACTCCAAGTATTTGCTCAACGTCCATTCATCTGACAGTCATGTGGGGCTTCTTTTTTTTTTTTTTTTTTTCTTGAGAGGCAGAGAGACAGAGCTCCCATCCGCTGTTTCAGACCCTAAATGCCCAGAACTGGCAAGCAGGAATTCCACTGGCTGAAGCCAGAATCTGGAAATTAGCACAGCTCTCCCACCTGGGTGACAGGACCCAACGGCGCTACCTCCAGGGTCTGCAGGAGCAGAAAGCTGGCAGAAGAAGCCACAGGCGGGCATCTAGCTGGCACTCCCATACCAGAGGCAGGTGACATCCCAACACCCACCTCACTCATGTGGATGTTATTGCTCATTTTCTGTTCAATAACGTATACTTTGTCTTATTGCTTGAAATCGCACCTTATCCAACGTTTGTGGATGGAGATCATAAAGACTCCTACCCAAAAAACAGCCAACTTTCACCAAGTTGAAGTGGTTTGAATAGGCTTAGGTAAACTAAAGATTGGGACCAAAGGCTTTCAGCTGAATTAATCTAGTTTCAAATCCTGGATCTGGGACCTACTATTTCTGTGACATTGGTCAAGTGACTTAACCTTCTTCCCAAGCATTAGAGGGAATGGAGATAATAATAGCTACTACCTATTGATCTGTTGTAAGCAGCAAATACTAAAATTCTGCATGTGTAGTGTTTAACTTCTGCATGGCTAGTGTTTATTAACTTCTAATAAACATTAGCCATGATGATGATAATGATAACGATGGTGATAAATAAATGGGGGGGGGGGGACTACCACGGTCCTGCAACGATGGACTTGGTGCACAGAGCCGGTCCTCACACACATGGACCTTGACCGATGGTCGAAAGCCGAAGTTTATCCTTTATGCAAGGAGGGTCATATAGGATAAGGGAGGAGGTATTGAGCTTATCAACAAAACTCATCAGCTGTATCTATACATTTGTTTGGAACTCTTTTGTTTTGTATATTCTGCTAAGTGTTCTCATTCACATACTGTTCACTCAACTAGTCTCATACAAATGTTATCCATTTAGCTATACAAATGGTGTCCATTCAGTTGTTTTCATACAAGCATCACCCTATCAATTGTAATCTTGTGCTCCCTGACCTTCTAGGGTCACAATGTCCATTTATAGGGGACATTTTTTAAAGAGTTTCATACTTTGAAGTCCCCAACGGTAAAATGCTGTATAAATAGTTGGATTTTAAACACCTTCAGAATGGGATTTGAAGGAGTAGTAAACACAATATCAACTTTAACCTGATTCTTTCACTGTCATGAGATCTTTGCAAATATTTGTTTAGATAGGACAGATGTGGTTAGCTATCTGCTTATGCTGGGGGCTTCACTGCTGGAAGTTACAAAACACAAACCTTACTTGACAAAGAGCTCCTATTTATTTAAAATGCTTTTTTAAAAAAAGTATTTATTTTTATTTTAATAAAGAGAGGAGGAGAGAAAGAAAGGAACATCTTTCGTCCAATGGGTCACTCCTAAAGTAGCCGCAATGGGTGGAGCTGAGCCAATCTGAAGCCAGGAGCCAGGAGCTTGTTCTGGTTCTCCCATGTGAGTGCAGGAAATCAAAGCTTTGTGCTGTCCTTGACTGCTTTCCCAGGCCACAAGCAGGCAGCTGGATGGGAAGATGGGCTGCTGGGGTTAGAACTGGCTCTCATATGGGATCCCGGTGCATTCAAGGCAAGGACTGTAAATGTTACGCTACTGCACTGACCCGGTGCAAAAATTTTGAAATCTGTGTAGTTGTTTTTTTTTTTTAATGTATTATGCTTTTTCCATTAATGTTTTCAAGATTTATCATACTTCATATGTGTGAAATACATGTGAGAATCTAGGGGCCAATGTTGTAGCTAAGCCCTGCTTGCAGCTTCAGCTTCCCACATGGGTGCAAGTTCGAGTTGGGGCTACTCCTCTTCCAATTCAGTTCCTTGCTGCTACGACTGGGACAACACCTGATGATGGCCCGGGGACCTGGGCCCTTGTACTGTTATGGGAGACCCAGATGAACCGCCTAGGCTCCTGACTCCAGCCTATCCCAGCCCTTAGCTGCTGTGGCCATTTGGGAAGTAAACCAGCAGATGGAAGATTCTATCTCTTCTCCTCTGTCTGTAACTCTGCCTCAAATAAACAAAAAACCAAGTCTTTAAAAAGAAAGAAAATCTGCCACAAATGAACATTTGTGAAGCAGTCTACATTTAAGTTTCTCACTTGTGATAACTGTGGTAGTGGTGGATAGCTGGGGAACCCTGGGCCTCCGACTGCAGAACCCTCAGGGACTGCATGCACTTGAGTCAGAAGCGGCTTTATCCTTCCTGAATTGGCACATGGCTTTTAGGTTTCTAAATTTCAGCCACTTCTCAGTTTTCTCAGCAAGGTTAGCTTAAAAAGGTTTTTATTTTACAGTAAAGTATATTTAAATTCATTCCCAATTCATTTGTTTTTTCTTTTTTAAGGGAAATAAAAGTAACCTAGATTTATTTTTAGAATTTTACATATTCAGTACTGGCAATTTAAGTAAAAATAATCAATATTTATTGAAGGCACTATTCACAAAGGCACTATTCACTGTAAAGTTCTGAGTATTGCTGGGTGGGTAAAAATTAAAAGGGGCAGCTTAAGATGTAAAACAGTGTTGGGAAACCTGGAAAGTGCTATAAAATACCTTATTAGAAGACAAGAATAATGTATGTGTCAGATGAAAAACCAGGCAGAGAACAAAAACTCGGCATGTCCAACTGACAAAGAAAAGGGGCTGTGTGTGAAAGAGACACAGGGCTGAGAAGGAAGAGAGAGACATATATGTCTAGGAGTTGGTTTGGGAATTGCTGTTACGTTTAAGAAGTGAGAGGCCAGTGCTGTGCAGATTAAGCCACAAGCAGAACTCCAGTTCCAGTGTGGACTGCTCAGCTTGCTATGCGGCTCCCTGCTAATGTGCTTGGAAAGGACGCTCACCCAAACACCTGACACATGTGAGGGAGACACAGATGCAATTTCTTTTCCTTTTTTTAAAAAAGATTTATTCCCAAGTGAGAGCACAATGGCAGGTGCTGTGCCAACCTGAAGCCAGGAGCCAGGAACTTCCTCCAGGTGTCCCACATGGGTGCAGGAACCTAAGGGTTTGGGCCATCATTGACTGTTTTCCCAAGCAGGGAGCTGGATGGGAAGCTGGGCTACCACGATACGAACTGGTGTCCATATGGGATCTGGGCACATGTGAGACAAGGACTTTAGTCACTAAGCCACCGTGCTGGGCCCAAGATTTATTTATTTTTATTGGAAAGTAAGATATACAAAGAGGAAGTCAGACAGAAGTATCTTCCATCCAATGATTCACTCCACAAGTGGCCCCAATGACCAAAGCTGAGCCGATCTGAAGCCAGGAGCTTCTTCCAGGTCTCCCACGAGGGTGCAGGACCCAAAGGCTTTAGGCCGTCCTCGACTACTTTCCCAGGCCACAAGCAGGGAGCTGAATGGGAAACCGGAACGCTGGGACATGAACTGGCACCTATATGGGATGCCAGCACGAGCAAAGATAAGCCTTTAGCCACTAGGCTACCACATCAAGCACCCTTAAAAAAATACTTTTATAAGAAGACATCAGGGTAGATGCTTGGTATAAAGTCAAAGACACCATCCTAAATCAGAATGTTTGGATTCAAATTCTGGATCTACTCCTAATTCCGTATGATTCCAGCTGTACGAATCATGGCTCAAGTAGTTGGGTCCCTGGCACCGACACAGAAGAACTAGATCGCGCTATTCCTAGCAATTAGGGAATAAAATAGCACACGGGAGTTCTCTCTCCTGCTGTCCTTCCTGTTCCCCATTCTGCCTTTCAAATAAAATCATTATGACAGCGTAATGGTTAAGGTGCTCGCCTTGAATGCACAGGGATTCCATATGGGTGCCAGTTATAATCCCAGCAGCTCCACTTCCCATCCAGCTTCCTGTTTGTAGCCTGGGAAGGCAGAAGAGGACAGCCCAAAGCCTTGAGACCCTGCACCCATGTGGGAGACCCGGAAAAGAAGATCCTGGCTCCTGGCTTCGGATCGGCATGGCACCAGCTGTTGCAGTCACTTGGGGAGTGAACCATGGGACGGAAGATCGTCCTCTCTGTCTCTCCTCCTCTCTGTACATATGCCTTTCCAATACAATAAATAAATCTTAAAAATAAATAAATAAAATAAAAATTTTCCTTGCATATGCCAGTATCCCATTTGGTGCCAGTTCATGTCCTGGCTGCTCCACTTCCCATCCAGCTCCTGGCTTGTCACCTGGGAAAGCAACAGAGGATGGCTGAAAGCCTTGGGACCCTGCACCTGTGTGGGAGACTCAGAAGAAGCTTCTGGCTCCTGGCTTCGATATGCTAGGCTCCAACTATTGCAGCCATCTGGGGAGTGACCGGTAAATGGAAAATCTTTTGGTCTCTCCTTCTCTCTGTAAATCTGCCTTTCTAATTTAAAAACACAAAAATCTTTAAAAAAAAATAGCAAATAGGGGAAAACAATATAGTATGTCTCACTTTCAGGTACTAATATGCTCATGCAGTCCTATTTTTCTGTTTTTTTGTGTAATCTCTACAGCTAGATTATAAATATTTTGAGGACAGAAACCATTTCTTTTTCATTATAACATAAAGGCGAAGCAAGTGTTGAAACTTGATCGGCGGAAGCAACATAAGCCAATGCTGAGCATCAGTATCATGTTAGGTGTTATCCTAAGTACCTTTATCTCCGAATAAATCTATGATATGCACAGTCTTACCATCTTCAAAAATTTGCCAAAGGTTGTGGCCTGTGTTGTCGTGTGCTTGGGTAAAGGCGTTGCTAGCAATGCTGGCATCCTATATGGGCACTGGTCCAAGTCGCAGCTGCCTCACTTCTGATCCAGTTCCTTGCTAATGTCCCAAGGGCTTGCGAACCTGCCTCCTGTATAGGAGAGCTGGGTGAATCTTCTGGTTTCTTTCTGGCTTTTGTGGCCATGTTGAAAGTGAACCAGAGGATAGAAATGCTCTCTCTCTCTCTCACAGACTTTCAAATAAATTAATTAAAAAAAAATTTATTTATTTATTTATTTGAAAGCCAGATATATAGAGAAAGGGAGAGACAGTGGAAAGATCTTCTGTCTGATGACTCACTCCACAAGTGAGCACGACAGCCGATGCTGTGCCGATCTGAAGCCAGGAGCCAGGAAACTCCCCCAGGTCTCCCACGTGGGTGCAGGGTCCCAAGGCTTTGGGCTGTCCTCGACTCCTTTCCCAGGCCACAAGCAGGAAGCTGGATGGGAAGCGGGGCTGCCGGAATTAGAACCAGTGCCCATATGGGATCCCAGGCGTGCAAGGTGAGGACTTTAATCACTACGCCATCTCGTCAGGCCCAAATAAATGAATTTTTAAAATATATGTGTCTATTTTTGGGGGGAAATACGGATCAGATTTACGGAGAGAAGGAGAGATAGCAACAAAGGTCTTCCATCCACTGGTTCATTCCCCAAATGTCTACAACAGCCAGAGCTGAGCCAGTCCAAAGACAGGAGTCAGGAGCTTTTTCCAGGTCTCCCATGTGGGTGCAGAGTCCCAAGGCTTTGGGCCATCCTCGACTGCTTTCCCAGGCCACAAGTAGGGACTGGAAGGGAGGTGGAGCAGCCAGGATACGAACTGGTGCTCACATGGGATCCTGTTGCATGCAAAGCGAGGACTTTCCACTAGGCTATCACGCTGGGCCCAAAGAGATAAATCTTAAGTTAAAGAAAAGAAAAGAAAAAAAAAAGTGTCCAAGGCTACACAGCAGAACAATGCCCTAAAGACCAAAGACACTGCCGTATTCTTTGTATTCTCCAACACATGTGAAGTGAATGAATAAAAGTTTCTTTAAATAAATCAAAAGCAGAAAGCCACAGAGAGAATCAGGAGGACCTCCTGATGTCATGATGCAAGAAAGTGAGGAGATAAAAATGTTGAGTCTGTACTGAAGAAACCGGGAAGATTCTCTATTTAAATAATCTTTTGAAGCCCCCTGGCTCAGGAATGCTGTACTAGCGGATGTGGCGGTTCACACAGAGGCTGTTCCAGCCCTCCGTGACAACGAAGACGAGCAGTAGCAGGACTGAAAGCCACGGGCCGCGTGGTTTGGAGAAACGTGCTTTTTCCACACAGACTTCCCCTTCCAAGCCTCGGTTCTCTTGTCGGGCGTCAGGCTGCTAAAACAAACACGCACAGCTCACCGCAGCGAGAACCAGAACAAGTGTGCCACAGACAGCGAGCCGCTTTTTACGGCTTTCTGTGGGCACACTTCTCAGAGATTCTTTGACTATCTAAAAACAATCTTGCTCATGCTGGAGAAAGAGGGAACCGTGCCATCTCCTTTATAGAAGCAGTTTTATTTTTGCCTGCAAAGGTGAAGCTGACTACTGTATGCACTGACTCTGCTTGATGACAGAGACGCCCACTCACTGGATGAGAAAGTCAAACTTATCATCGCTGTCATCAGAGCACATCTGAAGTCATTCCCTTGACAGGAGCCAGGCTGGCCAACAGCCAGGCCTGTGGTGTGTTCTTCAGCAGCAACAGTAGGCAGAGAGCTCCCGAAATCAGCCTGTCCTTCAGAACAACTCAAAGCCCCTTGTGCTTCTTGCAGCTTTGCCTGACCACTGGGACCAACATCCCCTTTTTTTCTGCTTTAAATGAATGGCTGTATTTATAGATCAGAATCACAGAGAGGTAGAGACAGAAAGACAGTGGAGATCTTACATCCACTATTCATTCCCCAGAAGACTGGAACAGCTGGGGCTGGGCTAGGCTGAAGCCAGGAACAAAGAGAGAGGAACTTCTTTTTTTTTTTTTTTAAGATTTATTCATTTTTCACTACAAAGTCAGATATAGAGAGAGGAGGAGAGACAGGAAGATCTTCCGTCCGATGACTCACTCCCCAAGTGACTGCAATGGTTGGTGCTGTGCCAATCCGAAGCCAGAAGCCGGGAACTTCTTCTAGGTCTCCCACACGGGTGCAGGGTCCCAAGGCTTTGGATCATCCTCGACTGCTTTCCCAAGCCACAAGCAGGGAGCTGGATGGGAAGTGGAGCAGCCAGGACTCCAACCAGCACTCATATGAGATGTTGGCATCGCAGGTAGTGGCTTAACCCAGTGTGCCATAATGCAGCCCAGCATCATTAAAAAAAAAAAAAAAGATTTATTTTATTTTATTGGAAAGTCTGATATACAGAGAGGAGAAGAGACAGAGAGGAAGATCTTCCATCTGATGTTTCACTCCCAAAACAACCACAATGGCTGGAGCTGAGCCAGTCTAAAGCCAAAAGCCAGGAGCTCCCCATGAAAGTCTTCCAGGTCTCCCCACACAGGTGCAGGGTCCCTGGGATTTGCGCCATCTTCTACTGCTTTCCCAGGCCATTAGCAGGGAATTGGATGGGAAGTGGAACAGCTGGGACATGAATTGGTACCCGTAAGGGATCGTGGCACTTGAAAGGTGTGTATTAAGCCACTGAGCCATTTTCCAAAGTTTTTTTTGCAGCCATGAGCAAAGAGCTGGGCAGGAATAAGGAACAGCTGGGACTCAACAAGTCCATATGGAATTCTGACATCCTAAGTGGTAGCTTTACCTGCTATGCCACAATGCCTGCCCCAAGACTTATTTATTTGAAAGATAGAACAATAATGAGAAAGAGAGAGACAGGAAGATCTCCCATCTTCTCATTCACCTCTAAATATATGCAACAGTCACATTGTAGATGGAAGCCAGTAACTTCATTGTGATCTCCCATGTGGTCCAGAGTCCAAGCACTTTAGCTTCCTCTTGCTGCCTTCCCAAATGCATTAACAGGGAGCTAGATCAGAAGCAGAGTAGCTGGGACTTAAACCTTCACTCCCAAAGGGAATTCCTATGTAACAAGGTATGGTTTATTTTGTACTAAAATACCACCTACTTTGAGATACTTTTTAAAAACAAAGTTGAAGCCTTGCACCTTTGCAGAGCTGGAGCTGCCAGCGGCTTCAGTCTCTTCCATGAGCTCCGGGGACTGGGGTCTCACACTGGGGGCTGTTGGAGTGGGCCTGAGATCACATGCATGTTTCTCTCCCAAGGGCGGGGGCAGGGGAGTGAAAGGGCCCAGGCTAGCATGGTGTTCCCATGAGCTATGCCTTGGGTCTTGAGTATGCACTTGTGTCCCAGATGAGTGAAGTCGAGAGGACTGAGTCTGGGAACCTGTCTGTGATCTTGGGCCTCTGGTAGACAGGCGGAGCTCCTGGCCAGCTTGCCACCCCACCGGAAGACTGGGATTGGATGTGAGGTGGGTCAGGCCACAACATCCACCAGTTCATTCAAAGGCCAAGACAGAGGGAGCAGACAATGCCAGGCAAGGGCCTAGTACCCACCAGTACATGTGAGATCTGGGTCTGGGAAGGGGCCTGGGAAACTCCCCTAAGGGGTCATAGCTCCCATTGGTGAGCATGTAATTCAGACCTGGATGTTAGTCAGACTGGGCAAGGTAGGTTCACCTGTCTGCAAATGTGTGGGTTGTTTCTGGAGGGGGCAAACCAGGCAGGGCCAGGCCAACCCTTAGCTCACTGGCATGTGCAGGACCCAGGCTGGAGTATGGGCTATCACACCTACCAGTTTACATGAGCTAGGGATGGGAGCAGACTGGGCAGGGTTAGACTGCAGCTGGAAGGCAAGTTGGGACTGGGAGCAGGCCAGGACAGGCCAGACTGTAGCCTGATGGTAAAGGCCAAAACTGGGGATTGGCTATGCCAAGCTGGGTTAGAGCAACCACTGGCACACACAACATTTGTGGCTGGGAACAAGCCTGGTTGGCGAGCTAAGGGTATTCCCCAGCTGGGTTGTGGTTCCCGCTGGTGAACATGAAAGCTGGAATGGAGGCGGTCATCTGGGCTAGACATGACTATAGGGTCCTTCGGCATGGGTATGGACTGGGTCTGGGTTATGCCAGACTGGGCTAGACTCCGGCACCTACTGGTGCTCATGAGAGCCAGGGAGGTATAGGATGGGCTAGGCTAAGTCTCAGTACCTGCTGAGTCATATGAGAGCTGTGTTTGGGCGTGGACCAGGTGTGACTGGGCTATAGCACCCAACAATAAGAGCTGAATGGGTGTGGGCTGGTTGGACAAGTCACTATTCCTGCCAAGACAGGAAGTGGACTAAGTCAGTTTGGGCCAAGGACCCACCAGTGTTAGCAAGACCTGCCACTGGGAGGAGACCTGACAGAGGAGCTTGGGGAACTCTTCTGTCAGGATGCAGTCCCTGCAGGTAAATGCAAGAACCAAGGCAGGGAGCAGCCCAGACCAGGCCAGGTTACAGTACCCGCTGGCATACATGAGGGTCATGTCTGGGGGCAGGCTAGGCTGGGCCAGTTTGTAACACCCACTGGCAGATGTGAGAACCTGGATGGGTACAGGGCAGGCTGGGTCAGGACACAACACCAGCCAGTTCCCATTAGGGCTGGGACTGGGGGCTAGTTGGACTGGGTTAGGCCTTAGCACCCACCAGCATGAACTGGAACTGGGGTCAGACTGGGCTGTGCCAGGAGGCTAAATACCACCTACCAGCAAATGCCGGGGGTGAGGTGGGCCAGGCCAGACTGGGCTGCAGCACCCAGCAGCACACATGAGACCTGGGGCGGGGGGATGCGAATGGAGATTCTAAGGTGGACTATGTCCATTAGTGAATTTCATCGTGCTTGGAATGGTGAGATCAGCAGCAATAGAGAACTATTGAACTATCAAAACCACTTGAGCAGGACCTTCGGAGCACGCTCCACATCAGGGACCCTGGGATGGTTGGGAGGCTGGGTGTGGCTTCTCCCCTTATGTCTCCCATTCCCCCAGATATAAGAAGAAAAAAAAAAGAGAGAGAGAATGCGAAAACAATGGTCTCATTCACTTTCTTCTAGCCCTTAACCCTTCACACTCTAATCAAATATGTAAAAATTATAAAAAAAAAAAGTAAATTTTATACAATTAGAAAAAATTGAGCAGAACCCTTGGAACGTGTTCCACATCAGGTACCCCGGGATGACACTGGGTGGCCATTCCCCATCCCTGGGCATTGAGGCAGTTGGGAGGTGTAGCTTTTCCCCTAATCTTCTCTTTCCCCAGATACAGGAAGAAAAAGAAAATTTGGAAACAATGGTCTCATCCACTCTCCTGTAATCTTCAACCATTCACCCTAATCAACTGTGTAAACATCATCAAAAATAAACTTGAGGGGAAAAAAATACTTGAAAGCCAAAGAGAACACATCTAAGATACTGTGAATGTCCCCTGCCTCAAGTTTTTCACCTGTCATTTTTAGTAATTTTTTTTTTAAGATTTATTTATTTATTGGAAAGATATACAGAGAGGAGGAGAGACAGAGAGGAAGATCTTCCGTCCAATGATTCACTCCCCAAGTGAGCACAACGGCCAATGCTATGCCAGTCCGAAGCCAGGATAAGCCAGGATCCAGGAACTTCTTCTGGGTATCCCACATGGGTGCAGGGTCCCAAGGCTTTGGGTCATCCTCGACTGCTTTCCCAGGCCACAAGCAGGGAGCTGGATGGGAAGTAGAGTAGCTGGGATTAGAACCGGTGCCCATATGGGATCCCAACATGGGCATTCAAGGCGAGGACTCCAGCCACTAGGCCACGCCGCTGGGCCCCATTTTTACTATTTATTGTAATAAAAAGATAAATGGTTATTTGTTCTTTAAAAAATGTATATGTTGGCCTGACAGGATAGCCTAGTGGCTAAATCCTCGCCTTGGAACTGCCAGGATTTCATATGGGCACCGGTTTGTATTCCAGCTATTCTACTTTCCATTCAACTTTCTGTTTGTGGCCTGGGAAAGCAGTTGAGGACGGCCCAAAGCCTTGGGACCCTGCACCCATTGACAAGACCTGGAAGAGACTCCTGGCATTGGATCAGCTCAGCTCCAGTCATTGCGACCACTTGGGGAATGAACCAGTGGAGGTCAGATCTTCATCTCTGTCTCTGCTTCTCTCTGTAAATCTGTGCTTCAAAAAATTAATGAATTAAATCTTAAATATATGTATATAACCTCAGCTTGGCCCAGCCCCAGCCATTAGACATTACAGCTATCTGAGGAGTAAACCAAGAGGCAGAGGATTTCTCTCGCTATAACTCTGCTTTTCAAATAAAACTAAATAAACACAAAGAAAATAAATAAGCTTCTAGAAGTACATACAAAGATAGTATCTAATATTAATATTTACAATCTGCTTAACCATTCTGTGTGCCACATATATGGAACGTAGACATTTGTATATTATATCGCCAGACGGCACATGTATTTACGTATTTAAAAACCATTTAAATTAGTATTATACTTTGGAAGACAGATAAGCTCTCCAAGGCGCACAGTGAGACGGGCAGAGGCGCGGATCTGGGGACGACGCGCAGGGTGGCCTGGTGAGTGGTAGAGGTCACGCTTGGAGCAAGGAGGGCTGAGAGCCAGATGAAATAAAATCAGGAAACAAAGTCATGAATGGAAAGACAATAGAGTTGGAGGATAACTTCCTTCAATATTGTGCCCAGGAGAAATGAATGGAGATCAGAACAATGCGCACCGTCGCTGGTGTGAGCAAAAGGCGGCAGAGAGGAGCGGCAGCTGCAAAGGAGAGCTTCCAGCAGCCGGCCACGCGGGGAAGGCTCAGCCCCACGTGGGGGGAAGCGCTGCTCTTCCCAGCAGTGAGATAAGGCTTGCCTTCTGCAGGGGTATTGACTGATTTAGTGAATTAATTGAGAAACATGTGCTGAACAGTCACAAAGTTCAAGGTAACCTGCTAAATACCGCAGAGCTACAGAAGGGGCAGAGATGGGGGCCGTCCTTGTTTAGAGATCAGACACAGATAGGATCCTTGACACAGGGAGATTTAGAGCCGAAAGGTAACTTGATCTTCTCATCTGTTTATAGATGACTAAAGCCAAATCTTAGAGACAGGAAGTGATTTGTCAGAGTTCCCACAGCACTTTCAGAGCAAAGATAGAACTCGGACCTGATTGCTGCCACAAGCTCTTTCGATTCTCTTATAAAGATATAATTAGGAATGAAAGGTGGTATTTGTCAAGCAGCAAATTAATGGTATAGGCGACGCGGGTTTCTTACTGTAAGTTGTTTACGAGTTCACGATCTAAATGCTAACTCAAACTTTTTCGGGGGAATTCTCAGGTGCGGAGGGACTTTCCCAGTTGTTTCTTCAGATGCTTGAGTGTGAAAACAGAAAGTGGCCAGGTCTCCATGCCCCTGGTGCACCTGTGCCATCTCAGGCCTCAACCTCACACGCAATCTTCATGCATCTGGCTCGGCAGTTCCGGCGGCCGCTGGGGACTCCAGGGCTGCAGCACATGGAAAGTTGTCCGAAATGGACGCTCTGTCCAGGCCTGATGGGCTGAATCAAAAACTCCAAGGAGCAGGGCCGTGCTTTCTCAAACCCTCCAGGTGAACCAGAGGCGTTCTGGAGTCTGACACCTCTGTTGTACCAAAGGATTCCCAGGGAGACTGAGCTCCTTGAAGGCAGGTACGGTGTTCTCTGCAGTTTCAATTCCATGGCCAGGACCAAGACTTGAACATATCAGATATTAATCAATATTTCTGCTACTTCCTTCTTCAAAATATAACACGCTAGCCCCCATTCTTACCATAGATTGTCGTTGCCTGATTGTAAGCATCACATAAATGAAATAAAAGCTACTCTTTTTTTTTTTTTTTAAGATTTGTTTATTTTTATTGGAAAGGCAGATTCAGAGAGAGAAGCAGAGACAGAAAGAAAGATTTTCCATCTGCTGGTTCACTCCCTAAATGGACACAACGGCCAAAGCTGAACCAATCCAAAGGCAGGAGCCAGGAATCTCTTTCTGGGTTTCTCATGTGGGTACAGGGTCTCAAGGCTTTGGACTATCCTCAACTGCTTTCCAAAAGCCACAAGCAAGGAGCTGAATGGGAAACGGAGCAGCTGAGATACGAACTGGCGTCCATATAGGATCCTGGTGCATGCAAGGAGAGGAGTTGGTCACTAGGCTACAGCACTAGGCTCAACAAATACGCTTTAAAAAAATAAGTAGGGCCCGGCGCGGTGGCGCAAGTGGTTAAAGGTCCTCGCCTTGCACGCCCGGGATCCCATATGGGCGCCGGTTCTAATCCCGGCAGCCCCGCTTCCTTTCCAGCTCCCTGCTTGTGGCCCGGGAAGGCAGTCGAGGACGGCCCAAAGCTTTGGGAACCTGCACCCGCGTGGGAGACCCGGAAGAGGCTCCTGGCTATGGATCGGCATAGTATCGGCCCGTTGCGCTCACTTGGGGAGTGAATCATCGGATGGAAGATCTTTCTCTCTGTCTCTCCTCTCTGTATATCCGCCTTTCCAATGAAAAATAATAAAAATAAATCTTTAAAAAAAAAAATAAGTAAATAGGGGTCAGTGTTTTGATATAGCGGATTAAGCCACTGCCAGTGACACCAGCATCCAATATGGGCGCTGGTTCAAGTCTCAGCTGTTTTCATTTCTGTTCCAGTTCCCTGCTAATGTGCCTGGGAAAGCAGCAGAGGATAAATGGAAGACTTGGAAGAAGTTCCTGACTCCTTGCTTTGGCCTGGCCTAGCTCCAGCCATCAGCCATTTGGAGACTGAACCAGTAGACGGGAGACCTCTCTCAATCTGAATATCTAAACAAATAAATAAATTAAACCTTAAAAAAAAAAAAAAGCAGAAGTTGAGGATGCATACACACCTAGAGGAAGACCATTTTGAAAAGTCAGCAGGTAGACAGCCATGTGTGAGGCAGTGAGAAGGACTACAGAAACCAACCCTGCGCACGGCGGGGTCCCGGGTTTCCACCTGTAGCATGTGACATGAGTCAGTTTCTGCTGTTTAAAGTGGTCAGCTTGTGTCCTTCTCTACACCCCCTTTAAAAAAAATTCTGTATTCAGTATTCATTTTGAAACACAGAGTGAGAGAAAGAAAGAAGGTGACACAGAAACGGGAAAAGAGACAGAGGTTTTCCATCCACAGGGTTCACTCCTCTGGGCCAGAACAAAACCAGGGGCCAATGGCTCCATCCTGGTCTCTGACATGAGCCACTGCTTTCCCAGGCACAGTTGTAAGTAGTTGGATTGGAAGCAGAGCAGCCAGGCCGCAAGCCATCATTGCTCAGACGTGGATGTCAGAGTCACAAGCAGAGACTTAATTAGCTGTGCTGCGGCAATGCCCTAATTCTGGCCTTTCTTGTGGCAGCTCTAGTCGATGAATAGACTTAATAAAGCTTTTTCCAAAAATATTACCTTTGAAGTCCAGGAACTCCTCCTCAAGTCTATGACAGATCATCCTACTTTTAGATGCCTCTGCGGTCTGTACAGGTTAACCACTGAAGTGCCCAAGAAATGACTGCGTGTTCAAGATGAGCACGGGCTTGGCACTTGTCCGAGGTAGCTTGGAATCCTGACTCAGCCACTTGGGAATTGTGTAATCTCAATCTCTCAAGACTCAGTTTCCTCATCTGTAATTTGTAGCTAATAATAGCTCCGTCTGGATGCAATTCAATAATTGCCAAGTATAGCATTGGCACTCAGCACATGGTGACTTCAAACGATAATTAACCGAAGTGTTCACCTTGGAGCTTTCTGAGGGAGACGGGAGTGCAGTGCAATGGCATTAGAATGTTTAAACCACTTCAACAAACAAGCAAACAGGCGCTTTCTAAAAGACTAGAACATGATAGGCAAAATGTTTGTAGGAGAAACAAAGAATTAAAAGGAATAAAATAATCAGAATTTCATAATTACACTAGAAAAATATTATAAGAATAGTTGCGTTGTGTCCCATTATTGTATAATTGGCGGGTGGAGATTGTTCATTTTTTTCTCTTCGTGTCTCCAGAGCTCGGTATGGCACCGGGCACTTCCTATAAGCGCAACAGCTACTGGCCAAACACAGGAATAAATGGCATTTGTAGGAATGACTAATATATAGATGATCCTACAGAGGCCTAGCAACCCAGGGTACCCACACAGAGCCCGCACTGCAGGCTGGCGTCGAGCAAACAAAACTCTAATTTTAACCTGGAGGTTCTACTTTGGAAATATAACCTTAGTAAACAACCCCAAAGGATAGAAAGTGTGTGTGTGTGTGTGTTTATTTGAAAATAAAATAGCAGAGAGAGGTATACAGAGATCTTCCATCCACTGGTTCTCTTCCCAAATATTCACCATAGCCAGAGCTGGGCCAGGAGACAAGAATTCAGTCTCAGTGGCAGATGATGGATGGCAAGGGTTTAAGAAATGGAACTGGGCCCGGCGCCGTGGCCTAGCAGCTAAAGTCCTCCCCTTGAACGTGCTGGGATCACATATGGGTGCCGGTTCTAGTCCCGGCAGCTCCGCTTCCCATCCAGCTCCCTGTCTGTGGCCTGAGAAAGCAGTCAAGGATGGTCCAAAGTCTTGGGACCCTGCACCCTGTGTGGGAGACCTGGAGGAGGTTCATGGCTCCTGGTGTTGGATCAGCGCAGCACCGGCCATTGCGGTCACCTGGGGATGAATCATTGGACGGAAAGATCTTTCTCTCTGTCTCTCTTCCTCTCTATATATCTGACTTTGTATTTAAAAAAAAAAAAAAAACTTTTTAAGTACTTAAAAGAATCCTCAATACAAGAGACAAATCCTAGAACAGTCTTCAGTGCTCCTGCCTTATAGTGTCCGTCTGCCTCCGCTTACCTTTTGACCAAGCCCTTCCAGGAACCTCCAAGCTTGCCCCATTCTTCTGACCCTTTGCGATCAGCTTCCTCATTGAAACTTATTTATCTTGTGCCCGCTTATCTCTGAGACTCAGCCGACGAATCTGATGAGTTCATTTAAAGCGAGCTGCTAATGAGCAGTCACGGCTGTGCAGGAGTCCAGCCTGGACAACACTGCCTTCGGCAGCACCTGCCATGGACAGCCACCGGGAGGAATACATTTGAGGCGTGCGTCAGGGCCACCGGGGGAAGATATTTTAAGCAGGGGATTTCCTCAGATCCCTCAAATTACACCATGAGCACAGCTGCCTATCCCACAGGAGCTGGCCAACTCTTGGCGCGCGGCTGTCCGCATACAGCGGACACCTGAGGAAGCAGGTCTCTTTGTATCACGTAAAGGAAGAGGTTACCTTGCAACTCACCCAGGAAGCACCTTTCCCTTGGGCTTCTAGAAAATGCTACGCTACCCGCAGTTGTCAGGGTGAGGGCCATACGGTTCAAATTGGAAACCTCTGAAAGTTGCATGCTGGAAATTACACAGGATGCTGTGGGGCCCTAGGACCTTGTGGCGGATGGCTGAGTGAACTGGCATGTGCCAGCGCCAAGCAGGGACTGGTGAAGGTAAGCGGTACAGGTGAAACGATCCTAGACATTGATATGAATTTATTGGAGTGCACACATGACGGGGCACTGAACCTGATCTTAAAAATAGTTTCCTTTTATCAGGTGTCAACTATGTTAATTGTGCTTAGCATTTTGCATACATTAAAAGATCTCATCCTCTGATCCTGAAGAAAATAGAGGTT
The DNA here is from genome assembly GCF_017591425.1 of Ochotona curzoniae. Taxonomy (NCBI): domain Eukaryota; kingdom Metazoa; phylum Chordata; class Mammalia; order Lagomorpha; family Ochotonidae; genus Ochotona; species Ochotona curzoniae. The sequence goes on along the minus strand of NW_024466004.1, from coordinate 3,141,184 downwards.
GTTATCCTCATTTCAGATAAGGAAACAGGCCAAGATAGGCTAAGCAACTATCCTGAAGTCAAACAACAAATGCGGAATTGGAAGCCAAGTCTTTGAACCCGCAAGTACGTGGTTGTAACAGGTGTTTAATAGCTTTTCGTAGTCCAGAATCAAGAATCAAGCTGGGGCCCCTAAAACATTCTTCTTGATTTCCAAACCCTGATTATTGCTAACTGAAAAGGAGTGTGCTATCTCACACGGCGCCTGCCGCATGCGGTATGCTCCTTGAGAAGCTTTCGGCAGGGCCAGCATTTGGTGTAGTGTGTAAAGCCATTGCCTCGCCATGCCGGCATTCCATAGGCACAGGTTCGTGTCCTGGTTACTCTGTTTCAAATCCATGCGTGTGAACCAGCGGATGGAAAAATCTCTTTTTCTCTCTATGTGTCTCTCCCACACTCTATAACTCTGCCTCTCAAATAAATAAATCTTTAAAATTTCAAAAAACTATTTTTATTGAGTTGAAAGGCAGAGTTTCGGGGAGTGAGAAGCAGATATTCCATACCCCGGTTCACACTGCAGACGGCCACAAGAGCGTTAACAGGCAGCAGGATGGGAAGAGGGCAGCCGGGAAGGCGCTCCTGTGAGACGGGCCACAACGCAGCTCCTGCTGGGAAGTGTCTAAACCTTCGGTTACACACTGTTTCCCTGATTTCCTTCATGTAGTCTTCACTGCGTCCTCAGGCTTATTGCAGAGGTCCTGCTGGGATGAGGCTGGGATCACATCCCTTCTCCTCCTGCACCTGTCTGCTGCACTCATTTGTGGGAGGTTTCACCTGCTGCAGACTCACTTTTCTGCAGCAACACAGAAAAGGCCTTCAGACAGCTCGGGTCCAAGGTCGGGTGATTACTAACTGCAGCAACCGTGCCTCATCACCTGGGAAGCCCCAAGACCTCACAGAATTGATCTGTACTAGCAAACAACTGTTAACACTCAGCAAGTGCTCCCTTCTCTGCGCCAAGGACAGCAAGGAGAGGCCCGGGTCTAGGAGCTAAATCCTTCCCTTACATGCACCAGCGTCCCATGTGGACACCAATTCGTGTTCCGGCAGCTTTACTTCCGGATCCAGCTCCCTGCTTGTGATCTGGGGAAGCAGTGGAGGATGGCCCAAAGACTTGGGACCCTGCACCTGCGTGGAAGACCCAGAAAAGGGTCCTGGCTTCGGATCAGCTCAGCTCCAGCTACTGCAGCCAACTGGGAAGTGAACCAGTAGATAGAAAAAAAAAATCTATCTTTGCTTCTCTCTGTCTATCTGCCTTTTCAATAAAAAATAAGTAAATCTTTAACCCCCCCAAAAAAATTGCCTTAAAAATAAGTAAATCTTTTAAAAACAGAACACCAAGGGGTATTTTTTTTTAAAGATTTATTTATTTTTATTGGAAAGGTGGATATACAGAGAGGAGAGACAGAGAGGAAGATCTCCCGTCCGATGATTCACTCCCCAAGTGAGCCGCAATGGTCAATACTATGCCGATCCGAAGCCAGGAGCCTCTTCCGGGTCTCCCACGCGGGTGCAGGGTCCCAAAGCTTTGGGCTGTCCTTGACTGCTTTCCCGGGCCACAGGCAGGAGCTGGATGGGAAGCGGGGCTGCCGGGATTAGAACCGGCACCCATATGGGATCCTGGGCGTGCAAGGCGAGGACCTTAACCACTGCACCACCGCGCCAGGCCCAAGGGGTATTTTTTTAAAAAAGAGTTATTTATTTTCATTGGAAAGGCAGATATACAGAGAGAAGGAGATACAGAGAGAGATCTTCCATCCACTGGTTCACTCCAAAAGTAGCCACAATGACCGGAGCTGAGCCAATCTGAAGCCAGGTGCCAGGAGCCTCTCCCGCAAGGAGTGTTTTTTAACATCACCACCACCACCACCACTTTGTGAAGCAGCTCCCGCCATGCTCCCAATTTTACACAAGAAGAAACGGGGAGTCAGGTGCGATAGCCTAGTGGTTAGTTAAAGTCCTCACCTTGCCCATGCTGGGATCCCACATGAGTGCCAGTTCATATCCTGGCAGCCCCACTTCCCATCCAGCTCCCTGCCTGTGGCCTGGGAAAGCAGTCGAGGATGACCCAAAGCCTTGGGACCCTGCACCCGTATGGGGGAACTAGAAGAACTTCCTGGTTCCTGGCTTCAGGTTAGCTCAGCTCTAGCCGTTGGGTTACTTGGGGAATGAATTAGTGGATGGAAAATCTTCCTCTCTGCCTCTCCTCCTCTCTGTATATCTAACTGTTCAATAAAAATAGATAAATATCAAAAAGAAAAAGAAGAAAAAGAGGAAAAGGAAGAAGTGGAGGCACAGTCATTCTGAAGTTTGCTGCTCCTCACTGTGTCTCTTGCTGGGACTGTGAGAGGAGTTGCGATGGGATGGGTGGAGCCTGCTGGCCCTACAGCGAGCCTGGAATCTCCGTCTTGTCACACATTATTTTCTGCTCACACACTGCTCTCAAGCTCATCTGTTCACAAACATGTCAGGGACCTCTTGGCTATGGTTGATCCACGCCCCCTAGCCCAAAATCACACAGGACTTCCATCTCCAAGGTCATCCAGTCTTGCCATGATTTTAGTATTTCAGATAAGATCCTTAGAGTGCAGCCCCCATGACTGACTCCCGAGTCAGACCTTACTGCTTTGTAAGAGGGTGGACAGAGACCCGACCTAGGGAGGCAGTCAGGGTAGGTCAGGTGGGCAGATCTCGCAAGAATTTACCATGCTGTATGGACTTCAAGCCTCCAAAACAGGGAAGTAAATAGGCTTCTTTGCTTCATCAAGTAGGCTGCCTCCATTAGCTCCCTGCAGTAAATGGGGAGCTGCTTGCCCATTGCAATTCTCACAATCCCACTCCTACACTCCAGGACAGAGTGCAAAGAAAGCCATCACATCCAGAGGTATCAATTTGTCAGGGTCAGAAAAAGCACCGTGTTTGGGGTGAGTGTTGGGATCAGCAATCAAGACGTCGCTTAGGCGGCCTGCATCAGGTACAAGGGTGGCCCTAGTCTAATTTTAAAAATCATTTTATTTATTTATTTTTATTGTAAAGTCAGATATATAGAGAGAAGAGACAGGGAGGAAGATCTTCTGTCCACTGATTCACTCCCCAAGTGACTGCAACGGCTGGAGCTGAACTGAATCAAAGCTAGGAGCCAGAAGCCTCTTTTGAGTCTCCCACGTGGGTATGAGGTCCCAAGGCTTTGAATTGTCCTCAATTGTTTTTCCAGGGCATAAGCAGGGAGCTGGATGGGAAGCAGGGCTGCTGGGATACGAACTAGCGCCCATTTGGGATCCCGGCGCTCATCAGGCAAGGACTTGGACACTAGGTTACCACGCAGAGCCCCTGGGCCTGGTCTTGGTTCTGACTCCTCTTCTTTTAAAGATTTATTTTTATTATTTTTTTATTGGAAAGGCGGATATACAGAGAGGAGGAGAGACAGAGAGGAAGATCTTCCGTCCAATGATTCACTCCCCAAGTGAGCGCAACGGGCCGATACTATGCCGATCCGAAGCCAGGAGCCTCTTCCGGGTCTCCCACGCGGGTGCAGGTTCCTAAAGCTTTGGGCTGTCCTCGACTGCTTTCCCAGGCCACAGGCAGGGAGCTGGAAGGGAAGCGGGGCTGCCGGGATTAGAACCGGCGCCCATATGGGATCCCGGGCGTGCAAGGTGAGGACCTTTAACCACTTGCGCCACCGCGCCGGGCCCTGACTCCTCTTCTTAAGGCACCATGGCCCAGGTACGGCTGTTGTAGGTATCTGGGCAGTAAACCAGCAGATAGAAGCACTGTTTCTCATAGTAAGTATGGTCCAAAATGCTGAGAAGCATACAATGGAAGGAAAATTTGTGCAATAGAGGGAAAATGGTGAGGTTTGGGCTGTGCTGTCACAATAGACACAGAGAAGACTGAAGTTCATTCGGTCCACACCACCTGCCCACCGGAGCGAGGCTATCCAGATAATCACGCGATCTCTTCCTTCCTGCTGCCCTTGCCCCTGAAACCCCTCCCAAGACAGCTTTAATCTGTCCCCATTTGAGAAGGGGTGGCGGCCTGGTAGAGAGCTGTCAATTAGGGTTACACCTGAAATTCATCTGCCTCCATCCTGAGTGCTGCACCCCTCGGTGCAAAGCGAATAGAGAGAAATCCAAGTGACAGGGAACCACAGGTGTTCATAGAAGGCTGTGTGTGTCACTTGGTGGAATGTGCGTTGCTGTAGCAGAAGCTATGGGAGGCTATTGGACAAGTTGAACTCCATAAAAACATTCGCTGGTCACCACCCCATGTTTTGCAGTGTTGTGTTCCCATCTCTCTTTAGATTGCAACATCTTGCCTTTTTTTTTTTTTTTTTTTCTCCTTTGACAGGCAGAGAGAGAGAGTCATTTGCTGGTTCATGCCCCAAATGCCTGTAACAGCCCTGGCTGGCCAAGCTGAAGCAGTAGCCTGTAGAGAATCCACATCTCCTCTGTGTGTGTTAGCAGGAAGCTGGAGTCAGAATCCTAGCAGTGCTAGAACCCAGTTCCTGGGCAGTATCTCAGCTGCTGCTCCCAGGGTCCGCTCCTGCCTAATGCTTTTATCAAATTATCCTTGCATACAATTTGCTTTTCGCTGTTGGAAGGAAAAAAACAAGCGGGTTTGTTTCAGGGTTCAGAGTTGAGCTTCCCTTGTAGGTAAACAGGTAGAGTTGGTGCAGAGCCAAAATAAAATTGTCATGGAGCTTTTCAATGTGGAGTGACTTAAACAGCCACATTTATTCAAATGAAGCTTTTACCTTCTTTTTCGCTTCCATTGAACGTATCAAGTGTTGAGGACCACGGGGGACACTTAAGTGTGGGTGCTGTGTGATGGTAATATGATTAGATTCAGTCTATCAAATTAAATGTATTTTGGGTTTTTTTTTTTAAAGATTTACTTATTTTTATTACAAAGTCAGATATACAGAGAGGATGAGAGATAGAGAGGAAGTTCTTCCGTCCGATGATTCACCCCCTAAGTGAGCACAACGGCCGGTACTGCACCAATCCGAAGCCAGGAACCAGGACACTTTCCCAGGGCACACGTAGGGAGCTGGGTGGGAAATGGAGCTGCCAGGATCAGAACCAGCACCCATATGGGATCCCGGGCATGTTCAAGGCGAGGACCTTAGCCGCAGGGCCCCAAATTAAATGTATTTTGAAAACCCCTTGAAAGTGATAATCTTCATTAATAGGCTAATTCATCTTATCAACAATTCAGTCAAAATCCTTAAACTTCCAAATATCCAAACCTTATCTTAAGGGATGAGGGCCAGAGGTGGGCTAGGGCAGGTGGTGCTGGAATCTACAGAATCCAAACCAGATTCCAGGAAGACTCTTCTAGGCCTGTGGTTCTCAAAACCTTGGCCTTGAAGTGGCAACCGCAACATCAGGGTACCTGTTCCAAATGCAAATTTCCAGGCCCTGTCCAAGCTCCACCTTGGAGTCCTGAAATGCTGCGGGTGGGGCCGGGCATCCCCAGCCCTCCAGGTGCTGCTCTGGGCCAGAGAGGGTGGAGGCTGGGTTGGGAACTGGCTGGCTGCTCTTCGGGGAGCTGCACTGTCCGGTGGCTCCCTTTGCCGTGATGTGCATGGAGAGCTACAGAAGGTCCATTAGACACGATATGAAGCAGACCTGTTCCATGGAACTATGAAGTCAGTTTTCTTGGCTTTGCCTTTGGTCATTAAAAAAAAAATAATGAGAGAGAGATTGCTTCACGAGGCATACTGGTCTCTGAACTTTTCCCTTTTCTAGTAAAGTACAAATTCCAGCCGGAGCACTTAGCCAACAACATCTTTCTACAGAAGTTGCTGTCTGCAATGCTTTGCTGAGTTCCAGAGATAAGATAAATAATTTACCAAACGTAGGTTTCTGATTACTCACTCTATTAGCATTTAGAGCAGAGAGCTCTGGCCCCTGGGGAGTTTGATTTGTTCAAATGCAGCCCATCTGCTTTTTTTTTTTTTTTTCCTTCCTGGGGAGTTTTTGGGGGTGGAGTTGCCTGGAAAAGTCAGGGAGCTCCCAGCATCCCACACATACTTTGGGGATGAACTGCTTAAATCTTATGGGTTTTACTGGAAATTCTGGGGAATGCAGTTTTTCTTAATATTAAAAAAAAAAAAAACACAGCTGTCCAGCTGCTTTTCTCTTCTCTTCCTTTCTTCCCTCCTCTTTTGTTCATTCTTCTTCTTTAATAAGTTAAAACTCCACACTTCGTTTTCCAAGATGATACAAGGCCCATTCAGTCTTGTGCAATTTATTTATCTTAAACTCAGGCTGTACACTTGACGAGTAATTTCAGGGAATTTTACAGAAAGGCTTGAGTAGCTTTCTCCTAAATCGAGTGACACTGTTTGGGGAAAGAGGAAGAGTTTGTTATCTGAAAGCATCCTTCGTTACCGGCACACCGGCACGGCTTCTGCAGTGTGACGGGAGGCAGCAGCATTAGCAGAGCGAGAGGCAATCAGAGGTTCAGAGCTGCACTTCTTCCACAGGCTCTTTCCTTCAGGGCAGATACAGGTCATTATTATTTCATGCAAGTCTTAAGAGTTCAGTGGAGTCACGGGAGAAATCTCAGGAAGAGCAGATTCAGCGGCTGATCTGCTGCAGGTGCAGAGGCACAAGTTGAGATACCCATCAGAAGCTGCGGGCTGGACATCACAGAAATATTCTTCTCATTCTGCCAGGATGGCCTGATCCACAGCCTACTTCACCCTCTGTTTGAAAAGCGCCATAGTTCAGTGCCTTGACAGCGTGCCTAATCCCCAGTGGGGCATTCCTGAAGGACAGAGGTTGCGTGTAGACTCCCATGTTCCATGCTTATGTTTTCATGGACTTCCTGGACGCAGTAGACATTGCACATCCTATTCCCCAGGCTGAGCACCCTCTGAATAAGTAGAATAATAGCTTCCTGCTCCATACCTATTGTTTTCCTGGCAATGATTTATTAGAAAGTTGATTATCTCCTAGTACCAAGTTGTGTGACGTCTCTTGCAAGAAAAGGAAAGTGGGATTGGTGGGGGGTACAAGGGTGGAGACCGAGTTAAGGTGTGCACTTGAGTATTTAGCGCAAAACAATATGAGCAATCTTTAAAATGTTCATGGCTAATGCATATTACGGAGAAAAACGTTTGTGCAGAAAGGAGTTTATCTTTTAATTCTGATTCCTGTGAACCTTAATGGGTCCCCATGTCTAAAACAGGAGACACTGCTAAAAGGAAAAGGGCGAGAGAGGTGAAGTGAGGATACAAAAGGAATTCCTGTGCTTCTCAGCTCTGGGTCTGAAGCAATTAAAGAGGGAGAGGTGTAAAAATGCTACCTGCTGTCTCATTTGTATTTCTCAGGGAGATTAACCTACTTTCTTGGCTCCTTTTCTTCTATTTCTTGCATCCAGATGCATGAGAGCTGTGTCGCTGCAGCCTTGGAAGACTCCATCCTTGTCTGTGGCTGTGCAGTTCTGTTTCCGGGGACACGGGCCTAGATACTTTGGGTTCCCTCTTTTTTTCTCATTTCCTTAACTTTGGACAGATCCAAGAGGCCAGGGCAGTCAATCTGAGAAAAGCAGCATGCAAGTACACACACACACACACACACACACCCCTCTGTCTCTAACTCAGACGCAACCCCTTGCTCCACTTCTGCTCACCGTCTGCTGCCTTGGGGAGGGTTTCATATTGCTCCTGCAACATTTTGTAGCTTGATTGGATGGCTGAATGAAACACAACCTTCCCCGCCGACATCAAAGCCAGTCTCCAGCCTTGCAAGCTCCCCCGTCCAGCCTCCGTCTCTCAGGCTACATTCCAATTTAACCGGGGCTGCCTTGCATGATAATCAGGCCTAATTACCACTTTATCCTTTGATTGTTGTGCTGAGTTTTGAAACTGCAGAGTTCTTTGCTAGGCTTTGGTTTTGCCTACCCCCCCCCCCCCCATCTCTAGCATCCCCCTTGGAGCGCTGAGATGGAGCCATTATAATTAGCAAACAGGTGAAAAGGGCGCTTAGGGATGGGGCTGCATCCACTTGCTACACTCAGATCCCTTTCACTGCTGTGGGAAGATCTTGCTGTGTGCAGGATGTGCTGAATACCTTAGGAGCCTGCAGGGATTTACCATGGGGTAAAGAGCGAAACAAAGGCCAGGGACTGCAGCCCCCAACCCTGCGGGGTTTCCCTGTCTTCTGCCTTAGCACATGCACAGGCACAGCGTATCTTAGAAAATGTAGCAACCAGGAGAAAAGAGATGCAAACCAGGCTGAAGCCAGGAGCCCAGGACTCAAAACAGATCTTCCATGTGGCAGTAGAGGCTAACGTACTGGAGCATCCCCGGCTGCCACTGGAAGCGCAGCGGGGACTTGAACCCCTGCACTCAGATGGGGGATGCAGGCATCTTAACAATGCTGCCCACGACCTTTTTCTTTTTTCTATAAAGACAGTTTATTGATGCCTCATTTTGTGTAAGTATAAAAGGATTCATTGAGAATTAAAATCAATGATTAGGGTTTTTTTTAAGATTGACTTATTTTTACTGGAAAGTCAGATATAGAGAGGACCAGAGACAGAGAGAAAGATCCTCTCTCCACTGATTCACTCCCCAAGTGGCTGCCACGAATGGAGCTGCCCTGATCTGCAACCTGGAGCCTGGAGCCTTGTCTGGGTCTCCCACACAGGTGCAGGGTTCCTGGGCTGTTGTTGACTGCTTTCCCAGACCACAAGCAGGGTGCTGGATGGGAAGTGGGATGGCCGGGATACGAATCGACACCGATATGATACCCGGCACATGCAAGGCGAGGATACCAGCCACTAGACTACTGCGCCAGGTCCAAAATCAAGGACTAGTTTAATCAGATTCATCTTCCTGCATCTTAAGCCAGCCAGATGTATGACAATTTAAGGCTCCTTCAAGCTTCCTTTTAAAAATTTTTATTACATATTTACCAAATATCCATATGAGAGGATGGTTAAAATTTGTGGAAAATCCATATTATGAAATAAATTGGGCTTGGATTCCAAAGTTCTGCACTGAAACAAGCTTATCTTTAGTTTAAAATGATTTATTTCTTTCAAAGTCAGAATTGGAGAAAGAGAGAGGGAGAGAGGAGCGCGTCCATCTTCCATCTGCTCCTTGAAGCTCCCAGTCGACTGGAAAGGTCCAGGCTGAAGTGGGGAGCTAGGAGCTAGGTGGGGCAGTTGGGTGGCAGGTGCCCACATAATTGGGCCATCCAACACTGCTTTTCCCAAAGGAACTGGGAGCTGGGAGCAGCCCAGCATTGCAGACAGCCTCAATAAACACTTAATTCCATTTTCCGTACATCCCAGTTGGGATGTTTGGGGACTCTGACTGGTTAGATCACATCTGTTGCTGTCCTGAACTGGAAGCATCTGGTCAGATGACACCTGGAGATAGTGGGGGTGAGAAGCAAGTTTTCAAAAATAGGGGCCCAGCACCATAGCCGAGCAGCTAAAGTCTTTACCTTGAACGTGCCAGGATCACATATGGATGCCAGTTCTAATCCTGTCACTCCTCCTTTCTGTATAACTCACTTTGCAATAAAAATAAATATTTGAAAAAAAAGTTTTCAAAAAATATAACCTGAGCTACTCAAACTGTCCTGGAATGGATATAACTGTAGAAGCTGGGTACAGACGTAGGATGCCTCAGAAAAGGCCATTTGGTCTGTTTTTCCTGTGTGTGTGTGTGTGTGTGTGTGTGTGTGTGTGTGTGTGTGACTTTACATAATTTGGAGTTGAAGACAAAAACGCAATGGGGGGGTGTAATCTGAAGAAACACCTGGAGGAGGCTGGCAGCTGCCCAGAGGCTCTGGCCCCGCCCCAGCCCTGCTCCGCTTTCCACCGAGTTCTGGAATCTGCTCTGTAAACAAGTTCTTCTGATTCCCATCCCTACCCCACTCAGACTTCCCGGGCAGGGGGCATTGTTTGTGCCAAAACTGGAGGCAGGAAAGAAAGAAAATCATTTTCTCTGAGAAGGAAAACATCCCCCAGACACCTGTTGCGGGGACCACATCATGTCAGGTGTGCTTCTGAAGTAGCGAAGTGTACAGAAACCCCCACGCACTCCCCCTCCTACCCCGCCACTCCCCTAGGGCAGAAACAGTCTGTTGAGGGTGGGGCCTCAAATTCTGCACTTCCAGGTAGTGCTCAAGCCATCAAGTGGAGATTACTTCCGCTATGGACTTGCAATTCCATGAGTGCTTATCCCACCTGCCGCGCTGAGGACCCTGGGGAGCCTGCCCCCAGCGGTGGTCGGGCGTGGGCTGCTGGAAGGTGGGCCTGACCAGCAGCAAACCTGCGGCAGCTCCGGGATGAGCTTACGGAGCCGCGGGTGTTGTGCCCCAGTCCCCGATTTCTTACCCTCACAACCTAATCTTGCGGCCCTGGCCTGTTGCATTCTTCTCGGACTTCCAGGAGGTTTCTTGGGCAATCGCGAGCCCAGGCTGCATGCATGACCTTCTGCGGGAACATGTGCCTGGGTCTTTATCATAGTTCTGGTCATCTGCTACTGCATTGAGCAAGGGAGCTAACAACCCTGGGTTGCAAAAAACCGATCCAGACTAGTAATCTATTAAATGGACCCCCTCAGAACAGAACTGGGAGGGAGCGTTCTTGGATCCAGGAAATCCTGTTTCACACAGAGCTGGTCAACACAGCTTATTATTCCAGAGCTGATCCCCATGCAAAACTGCTTTCTCACCCTCCTTGCAGCAGGGTAATAGAGTTAATCATCCTACAGGAGAGGGCATGCTGGGGGCTAGGGCAGCTTCCAAACCTCCCAGGCAGAGTGGCCGCCACCTCTACCATGCGCTTCCCTGTCCGTGCCCCGATGCAGAGAAGAAATCCCTGCTTCAGGGGCAGGGACTGGGATCATGAACTTCCAGGCAGTAAAGACGCAAGAGCCTACACTCTGGACCGTCCGCCCTCGGTGTATCCCCAATCAGACAAAGCATGGCTCCCTCTGGCAGCCTGACAATTATCTTGGAAATGCAAGTCTCGGAGCAGTCTGTGATCTTTCCCAAAGACAAAGCGCACAGTCTCCTCGAAACATCACTGCTTACATTTAGATCTCTCCCCCCAACCCTGATCCAATGACACATATTTTCTTTCTCTGAGCACTTTGGTCCAGGAGGGCTGGCTGAAAACGAGACAGGCCGACTCTCCAGCATACCACAGTCCCCATCGGGGTGAGGTTGGGTGCAGTCCTTAAGACTAGAGTCCAGCGGGGGGGGGGTGTTAATTTTTGGTTTTGGGCGAGAGGACTTTGGCTTTTGGGCCGGGTCTTGGGGGGTGGTTGGGGAAGAGGTGCCTTGTCCGGCCTCCCAGGAGCCCCAGAGCCCTGGGTAATCTGCTTTGTGAATGGAGTTAGAGGAGGAGGGGGAGTCGCATACTTGAAATTCCTTTATCTGGGTGGGCTCCTTCTCTCCAAACTTTCAGGATGTGGGAAACGCAAGATGAAAGAAGCTGCATTTCCAACCTATCAGGTTACAGCGCGTAAAGTGGAGCGGGAAACGGGAGGTGGAGAGGGGGCGGGAAAGGGGGGCTGGGAGGGAGGGAGCAGGCCGCCCGAGGGGGCGGGAGGGGATGGTGGGAGGGGGAGTGGAGCGGAGGGGGTGGGGAGAGCCCGATTTGGGAACTGGCCTGGAAGAGTGAAAAAGAAAGAGTGCTGGGGTGTGCAAATCCCGCTCCGCAGCACGTCAGAGCTATGGAATTTCCTCTCTTCTGGGGGCAGCCCTGTGAGATGGAGGTGGTGTAAGGTTAGTCAGTACTTGCAGCGGCCCGAAGGCCACGGGCCCGGGGTGTTACCGTGGGGCCGGGAGGAGGGAGTCCCTATCTACCTTTGGTGACCCGCGCGAAACGAGGCCTTGTATGGATTGTCTTTGCGTCTGACCTCTGCGGTTTGCAGAGCCCGGGACATAAAGGCTGGGAGAGGAACGGAAAAGGCGGCCAAGGATCCAGGACCCCGCGGGCGACTGCACAGCCCTACCCCAACCTCTCCCACTGTGAGGTGCCGCCACACACACACACACACACACACACACACACGCACACAGGCTTGCTTCCCTGCAGTGGACCTGTGAGCCTCGCCCGCTCTGCGCCATTCACCCACATGCTGCTCCACACCCCTTGGTAGCCAGCCTCTGCAGGGTGTTCAGAACCGCCTCCCCAGGAAGGCCTGTGGTTTTCAAACTCTTTCCCCAGACACGTGTGCCTCCTGTGTGTGCAGCCCAAGTGTGAACTGAGAGGCCCTGTAAGCGGGTCCCCAAGTACACCTCCTCTGTAGGGAGAAAAGAATAACCCGGGAAGGTCATCTGGTCAAGTTCAGACCTACAAGAACTCCTGCTTGGGCAGACGGCGGGGAGCTGGACACACACAGAAGGGCCAGCGGTGTCCCAAGAAAGGAGTGTACATTAAACCCACATTGTTCTCATGTTGTGCTGGGGGCATATAAATCAACACACACCACAGATGACAAAAACATCACTTGTTTTCTGAAAACTGGAATACAATAAAGTGTACTTGTCACAGACTATGCCAAGCTTCATTTCATCTCTCTCAAAGCTGGTTTGGATTTTGCAGTCTATCAAGGTCAGCCTTTTTGAACATCTATCCGTGCCACGCTGCAGTCGCGTGAGCTCAGTTCATGGAGATTTCTGGTTGATAGATGGCTGGAGGAAACAGATTTTGCATTCTTTGAATTGCTACCGAGCTATGGCGCTACAAGACACCGGTCTACTTTTTTAAATCATTCTGCAAACTATTCGCTCACATTTCCCTTTCCTTTCTCTCTTTCCAAGTGCTACTTTCCCCAACAGTACTGAGGGAAAAAAAAATATTTTAAAATGAATAATTAGATATTTTTAAAAAGGAGATGCCTTGTGGCTAGGAGGATCAAGCCACCACATTTGACATCAGTGTCCAACACAAGTCCTAGCTGCTCCACTTCTAGTTCAGTTCCCGGCTAATGCACCCGAGAAAACAGCAGAGGATGGCTCAAGAGCTTGGGCACCTGCACCTAATTAGGACACCCACCTAGGCCACGGTGCCGGGCCCAATAAATGGATTTTAAAAATGTATCTACATAGGGGCCCGGTATGGTGGCCTAGTGGCTAAAGTCCTCGCCTTGAACACACCAGGATCCCATATGGGAGCTGGTTCTAGTCCTGGCAGCTCCACTTCCCATCCAGCTCCCTGCTTGTGGCCTGGGAAAGTGGTCGAGGATGGTCCAAAGCCTTGGGACCCTGCACCTGTGTGGGAGAGCTGGAGGAAGTTCCGGCTCCTGGCTTCGGATTGGCATAGCACTGGGCGTTGCGGTCACTTGGGAGTGAATCATCGAATGGAAGTTCATCCTGTCTGTTTCTCTTCCTCTCTGTATATCTGACTTTCCAATAAAAATAAATAAATCTTTAATAAATCTTTAATATATATATATGTTACATGGAGATATATTTCTCCACGTATCATTTTCATCTCTTGGTAGGATCTCCTCGTGGCTGCTTTTCTAACATGGGCTGTGACCTTGAACGTTGCTGAACTCCATGGAGACGGTCACTCCCGCCTGAGGCTGTCATTTTTGAAGGCTGACATTTGTACTCTGGGTGTTGGCTGCCATGGGGAGGCTGTTCCACTGGAGACTGGTACTAGATTTTAACTGGTGCTTTCAGCTGTCCAAGTGGTCTCCTAAGGACAGGTGAGGGTAGCAACTGGAGGGTACTTCCTGTGTGCTCAAGTGCAATGAGTCAACAACTCGTTTTTTTCTATTCTTGGTTGAAATGAACATTAATTTTTGGATTAAAAAGTTGGCTGAGTCCGTCTATTGCAGCTTGCTGTTAACCTTCACAGTGGCTGACCTCTGGGCATGAATGTTAAAATTAGAACAGACTTTGAGTCCTGGCCCTCTTGACCAGTCGGGCATCTTAGTTTTTATTTAAGTAAGAGTTTTACAGCATTCACTGTGTGCCAAGCACTGTGGGAAGCATTTTACAAATATTTGCTGGGCTAATCCTCATACCAGCATTGTTATTACATAACACTGTGCGAATGCATTGTTATTAGCCTCAAACACGAGGTGTGACATCCATGACCCAGCTCAGTCCCCTTCCCTGGACATGCCTGATGTGGTAGATGGGCCCAGCTGGGTTGACATATCAACAACCCCCCATTCCAGGACCCCCCACTCTGACTCCTGGGCATCCTGGGCCAGGTCCCTCAGCAGAGACCAACACACACACACACACACACACACACACACACACACACACACACAGCCCAGGAGCATTTGGGACCTTTGTTCCTGGAAGCCAGTGGCAGGCAGCCCCTCCTGCTTTGGCCCCACAGCCAGCAGCCGTGCAAGTCGCCAGAGACTTCTTATAATTCCCTTCACAACCTCAGTCTTGTACTGTTTCCGTTTCCTTGAGCAGCATCGAGACATGATTCTGGTCCCCACCAGCTTCTGACCTCATTACTCATTCTGTTTACAGCGAGGCCTCGCCCTCCAGACTGCCCTGATTTCCCACAGAGGAATTCGGCTGCCCTCCTTGCCGATGATTCAGATTTCGGCCCGGCCACAGGGCAGCAGGCCCTCTTGTGTGTACACCTCTTAGGTCAGACAGGCACTCTGGGACCCTCACTAGCCCCCTGTCTGGACTGGGCCATGGCTGTCCAAACTATAACCTCCACCGGAGAGTTTGCCTAGGTAGGACTTGAGAGGCCCTCAAATAAGCCTTGAGTGGGGTAAGGGGAATCCCTGGTAGGACTTGGAGTTGGAGAGAATGATGCTGTAAGGGAGACCAGAATAAGTAATGTTTGTGACAGCTAAGCCAGGTTGTACCAGGGCACCCAGTGAAAGGAGCAGAAGAAAAACATACAGGGGACAGGAGACAGATCTTCCAGCCATGGGCTACTGCCCTGGCCTGGGGAGCAGCAGAGAGAGGGCTTGGGCACCCTGGTTCTCTGTGCTTTCCCTTGTGAAGCATCCAGAAGCAGAAGGTCTCCCCGCATCCAGGGTGGGGTGTGTGGTGGGAGGAGGGGCAGGATCAGGGTGCCTTGAGCAGATGGCAGCCCCCCAACACCCCCAGCGCTTGGCCCGTACCTATAGAACATGACACATTTCTATCCATCATTGAGACAGTAATGGCCATGCAAGGAGATGGCCACAGGGCCCAGGGAGCCTTCCAGACTTTGTCTTAAGGGACAGAGGGAAGGTAGATGGAAAGAGGCCCAGGGCTGGCATGGCCAGGGAGTGAGGCATTTCCTGCTGGGGCCCACAGGTGCCGGTCACTGCAAGAATGCAGTCTGTGGAGGTGGAAGATATGAAAGGGGCCCCTTCTGGAAAGGCTTCCCCATGACCTGTAGCCCAGCTTTACCTGGAACACTGCCCGGCAAGGGCAAGGGCTGGTGAACTGGGTGGGAGGAAGGGTAGGGTTGACGGCCAGCCAGCTGCCAGGGGCTGGCCAAGGTGGGAAGGAGGGAGGTCCCCTTGTCTGCTCTGGGCCTGCAAGAGGTGTTGATCATAAATTCTCTTTATCCTTTTAAATTTTTCCGAAAAATTAATTTATTGATTTGTAGGACACAGTTACATATAGGAAAAGAGACACAGAGATGTTTATTTTACTTGTTTATTTTTTTAATTATTTAAATCCCACCCACAAGTGAGCCAGGAAGAAGGTTCCTGTCCCGGTTTCAGATTGGCTCAACTCTGGTCATTGCAGCCATTTGGGGAGTGAACCAGTGGAAGAAAGATCTCTTTCTCTCCTCCTATCTGTAAGTCTGATCTGCCTTTCCAAGAAAAAGAAATAAAATCAGGTACAGGGTCCCAAGGCTTTGGGCCATTGTCTGTTGCTTTCCCAGGTCACAAGCAGGGAGCGAGATGGAAAGTGGAGCAGCCGGAACACGAATCTGTGCCCATATGGGATCCTGGCACTTACAAGGTGAACATTTAGCCATTGAGCCATTGCACCGGGCCCAGATTAATTTATTTTAAAGGCAGAGTGACAAAGAGAGAAGGAAGAGACCTTTCTTTCTGCTGGTTTATCGGGGTCTCCGGTCCCACAGAAGAAATCACCCGACACTTGAGAGAGTCTCTGAGGCGCTTTATTCCGATCTTCCGTTAAAAACCGTTATGTCAGGTCTGGCCCTGCGCGGTGGCGCAAGTGGTTAAGGTCCTCGCCTTGCACACCTGGGATCCCATATGGGCGCCGGTTTTAATCCTGGCAGCCCCACTTCCCATCCAGCTCCCTGCCTGTGGCCCAGGAAAGCAATCGAGGACGGTCCAAAGCCTTGGGACCCTACACCCACGTGGGATACCCGGAAGAGGCTCCTGGCTTCGGATTGGCATAGCATTGGCCCTTGTGCTCACTTGGGGAGTGAATCATCGGACATAAGATCTTCCTCTCTGTGTCTTCTCTCTGTATATCCACCTTTCCAATAAAAAAAAAAAAGCTTTGTCCGTTACGCTGAAGCCCCTCTTCCGCCAAGGCCCCCCCCCCCCCCCCCCCCCCCCGCTTATCTGTCAAACCTGTCCAATCATCTTAAAGATAACCAAGGCACACCAATCAGGGCAAAGGGCCAATCACAGGGCAGGAAATTGTCAGTGCCCCCAACACTGGTTCACATCCCCAATTGGCTACAACAGCTTTGTCAGGCTAAAGACAGGTGCCAGAAGCTTCATTTGAGACTCCCACATGGGTGCAGGGACCCAGGGGTGAACGGTGCAAGTGGGCCATCTTCTACTGTTTTTCCTGGGTACTTTAGCAGGGAGCTGTATTGAAGTGGAGCCTCTGGGACTTGAAACAGTAATCATATGGGATGCCAGTGCTGCAGGTGGCAGCTTTAGGTGCTGTACCACAACACTCGTACTAGTGGGCATCATTCTTCGTGCTTGAAGCAGAGGTGACTCCTCCTCCTCTCCCCCATGTCATCTCATTTGCTGTTCCTGGTCTCCTTACTGTCTCCCCCAGTGAATCCTTTTTCTCACTTCCATGTACATTTTTCATCACTCACATCTCCCTGGTAACTTATAGAACAGACTGAAAACAATCTCCAAGAGAAAAGGAAATAAAAAGTAATTTAAAAAAAATATTTTAATTGGGCCCGGCGGCATGGCCTAGTGGCTAAAGTCCTCACCTTGAACGCCCAGGGATCCAATATGGGCGCCGGTTCTAATCCCGGCAGCTCCACTTCCCATCTAGCTCCCTGCTTGTGGCCTGGGAAAGCAGCGCAGGACGTCCCAAAGCCTTGGGACCCTGCACCCGTGTGGGCTACCCAGAGGAATTCCTGGCTCCTGGCTTCAAATCGGCATAGCATCGACCGTTGCGCTCACTTGGAGAGTGAATCGTTGGACGGAAGATCTTCCTCTCTCTCTCTCCTCTTCTCTGTATATCTGCCTTTCCAATAAATAAATAAATCTTAAAAATATATATATATTTTAATTGAAAAGGCAGATACATAGAGAAGAGGGGAAATTGAGAGAGGAAGATCTTCGGTCTGATGGTTCACTCCCCAAGCGGCTGCTAAGGCTGGAGCTGAGCCAAATCCCAAGCCAGGAGCCAGGCGCTTCTTCCGAGTTTCCTGTGCAGGTGCAGGGTCCCAAGGCTTTGGGCTATCCTCAACTGCTTTCCCAGGTCACAGGCAGGGAGCTAGAAGGGAAGTGAGGCTGCTGGGTTTAGAACCGGCGCCCATATGAGATCCCGGTGTGTTTAAGGCGAAAACTTTAGCCGCTAGGCTACCACGCCAGGCCCCATAAATAAATCTTTAAAAAAATTTTTTTTATGTGTTGGTGGTAGATCATAGACTACCTCTTTTTTTTTTTTTTTTACATTTCATCTTTAGCTCTGAATCATAACCTCCAGAGGCCAGGGTGTTTCAGGTTCCGAGAAGGACCTTCTCGGCTGGCTATGGTGTGCCAGAGAGAGATGAAGGTCTGAGGAGCCACCCCAGGGCTGTGTGAAGGTTTTTCTACTCATTCTGGAGGAAGCCTCTAAGTGGTTCTGCTTTATGCGTTCTCCTATTTGATGGGTGAGGCAAGGGAGGTTAGAGGAGCAAAGGAGCTTGCCCAGGGGTAACTGGGAGCTTTGGAGTACTGCCCTACCTGGCAGTACTGCCCTTGCCTGGCTCCTCACAAGGCAAGGTAAATTGTCCTTGCTGTCCTTCTCTGGGCCAGAAAGCCAGCCCTGAGGAGCCAAGCCACCCAGGATTAGCCCACCAACAGGAAGCCAGTCTGTGACAGGTTGTAGAAGTTGTAGCTTTTGCCCTGAGACCGCTGCATTCGCTAACAACAACAATTCAAAAGAGTTTTCCTGTGATTTGGTTATAATCTTGCAGTCACCCCACCCTCACCCCCCTGCCCCGGCTAGCACTGCATACCCGGACAAGGCAAGATGGGCCAGTGGCGGAGGGAGGGCTGAGGGCTGAATCTGTACTACCAAGGGCACCTGCGGCCACGCGTTGGGGACAGCCCCACCTCCGTGCAGCCCTGGCATTCAGGGCTGCTGGTGGCTGGCCAGAGTGGCTGGCAGGGAGCCTACCACGAGGGGGAAGCCTGCCTCCCAGGAAGGCAGCGGGCAGCCGGGCCTCGGGCAGTGGCTTCCCCCTCGCTGACCTTTATCTCCCGCTGACGAATTGGCAGCAACTGTGTGACATCAGGGAGACATTTTCTTCTTTGTGAGCTCAGCGCTTCCATTTAAAACTTCCTCAGTCACAAGACCGAGGCTGCACACTTGTGGCGGTGGCAGCAGGCGGCAGGTGACATGCTCTCGCTCCAAGGCCCCCAGAAGTCCGCGTAATCCCTGGGATTCCAAGCGGCTGCTGGGATGGCCATGTAAGGGCCGGTCACTGGCTTTAGTTATCCCCTCCCACCCGGCTTGCTGGCCTTGCCAGTGTTCCACGGCCCGCAGGGACAGGGTCATGGTGGTCATGGGGCTGGCCCCATAGGGCCTGGAGCCACCAGCTTCCTCTGGCAGCATCCTCGGCCTCTGCCTTCTTGGCCTCACTCCGGGATCTGAGTTTAAAATGAAGAGTGCTCAAAGGTTATGGGGACACGCTGGGAGAAGTGCAGGTGGCAGAAGGAACTTGATTCTGATATAGCAAAGGGCACACTGATGACAGAAATGGAGACAGGCTTGAAGCAGGTCAGTTTCAGTGACATGCCAGGATCTCACAGCAAGGTAGCAGTAGAGGTAGGATCAAACTGGACGCCCTTGGGCATTAAACCCTGGGCAAGTCATTGAACCCTAATGCAGTGATTGTCTGTGATGTCCCCCTGGCTCCAGTGACACAGGTCTCCGGCCACGGCAGGATACTGGGCTAGGAAGCCAGAGACCATTGGGGGACAGGTAGCTGAACTTCCAGACAATTTCACTTCCTTCATGGCCATAAGCCTTTTAGCCTTGGTCTCACCATCACTCTTGTTTTTAGCAGTTGTTGTTCATATTTTGCAATTTCTTTTTTAAAAGTTCAGTTAATTTATTGGAAAAGCAGAGTGAAAGTGAGAGGCAGAAGATGAGGAAGAGAGAGAGATCTTCCATCACTCCCCAAATGGCTACAATGACAGGGGTTGCTGGGCTAGGCCTAAGTTAGGAGCCAAGAGCATCTTCTAGGTCCCTCGCCTGGATGCAGAGGCCTAAGGATTGTCTTCCTTGAACCATCCTGCACTGTTTTCCCGGACACATTATTGACAGGGAACTGGATGGGAACAGAAATAGCTGGGACTCGATCTAGGCCCTCTATAGGAAACTGACATTATAAGCCATGATTTAACCCACTGCACCACAGTACCAACCTTCCTACATTATTACATTTAAAAAAAGAATTTATTCGTGGCCACCACTGTGCCTTAGTGGATAAAACCATCACCTGAAATTGCATACCATATGGGTGCTAGTTTGAGTCCTGGCTGTTCCACTTCCCATCCAGTTCCTTGCTACTGGCCTGGGAAAGGAGCAGAGGATGGCCCCAGTACTTGGGTCCCTGCACCCACACTGGACCCAGAAGAGGATCTTGCTCTTGGCTTTGACCTGGCTCAGCCCTAACTGCTGCAGCCATCTGGGGAGTAGGCCAGTGAGTGGAAGATGTTACTCTTTCAGTAACTTTCCCAAATAAATAAATAAATTTTTAAAAAAGATTTATTTGAAAGAGTAGCACTGACAAAGGAAGAGAGAAATCTTCATCCTGTAGTATGTCATTCCCCAAATGGCTATAACAACCAGTGCTGGGCCAGGACAATGCCACGAACCCAGGATTCCATCTGGGTCTCTCATATGGGTAACAAGAGCCCCAACTAGACTGCCCATCATCTCCGGTCTCCCAGGCACGTTAGCTGGGAGCTGGATGGAAAGTAGAGGTGAGGCGTGCTGCTGGGGGATATAATTGTTCCAAATAGTAGCTTAACCCTCTGTACCACAAAGCCTATTTTCTACCTTATCACAATTAAATTCTCCTACCTCTTCCACATGAGTTAGGTGATCAATGCCACGGTCTAGACCAAGAACCCTAGGCTCAAAGATTTGCATAATTGCAAATTCCCATAGTTAATACTTGGGGAGTCCCTAAAGCGCCCAGATCTTGCTGGTGGCCAAGCTTCAGTCCTGGCCTCTGCCTGCTATCACCTCTCTCACTGTGGGATCCTCTGGCCATGACCCATTAGGGCCACTGGAGGCGGCTGTACCAAGGAGCCTGAGCATATGTTTTCAGTCCTCTTTGCCAGGCATTGGGCTGCAGACCTAATAATGAACACAGAGTTGGGGAGCTAGGATGACTTGTGTCTGTCATAACTCCTGGACAGAAGTTCAAGTGGCCAGTTATGACTTTGTTCCTCTGAGTTTTCTTGTAGCTCATAAAAACTCAAGGTCCCCACCCTGGGACATCTGTGCTCAGGAACTGTTCTGGGGATACTCCATTTGTAGCAATGGCACAGCAGAGCAGTTTAAGGTTCCCCTTTAACTGAATCCTACAGTGTGGGGATTAAGTGTTTGTTGACCAGCCCGTGTCACATTCCTTGCGGCACCTCCAGCTGTCGACAGGTCACACAAAGTGAGGTGATGACAGCAGCTGAAAATGCAGGGCCACCTGTGTCCTCAGGTCCCAGGGAATCTGCTGAGAGGGGCGACTCCTCTCCTAAGGATGCTGTCCTGGGGCTAGGGGCTGAGAGGCGAGGGGGTGGGAGCTGGGTCATAGCCATGCAGGTACCCCCAGGACAAGCCACCCTGTGTTCCTTGCTTGCATTAGGGCGTGTAGTCCAAGCGTCCATACGGGTTAGGGATGGGTTGGTGCTGGATCCTGGAAATTCCAAAACCTCATCTCAAAAGAACCTGCTAAGTCTGAAGACTCACCTAAGCCAGTTATTATCCAGTGGCTCTGGCCTGGTCCAAAGCTGGTCCAGTACATGTTTTCCCAGGGCTGTGGGTCTTTTGTAGAGCGGGAAATTCATTCTACTGGGCTGGAAAGTGTCTTCTGAAAAGAAGCAGGAGAGAGTACATTCTAAACCCAGAGAAAAGCTGACACAAACGTACAAATCCAATGGAGCACGGCCTGATGTGGAAACTCAGTCTGGTCCCCAGAGAGTTGATTTGTCTTTCTATCCACAGGACAGCTGTGGCAGGACTTGGTCTTGTAGCATCAGAAGAGCTAACATTTGAGGAAGTAGTTACCCACCAAACATGCTAAGTGCTTTCCTCACACACGCACCCCCCCCAATACAACAACCTTTGGGACTGGCACTGAGCCTAGTGGTTTCAGATGCGGGTCTCTAATAACTTAGCTCCACACTGGGCTCCTTGGGCCCTGGGAGACAGCAAGTGATGGCTCGAGAGATTGGGTTTCTGCCACACATGTAGCAGACCTGCTGTGCATTCCCAGCTCCCAGCTTCGGTCTGACTCAGCAGCAGCTGTTGTGGGCTTGTGGGAAGCGAACCAGCAGGTGGGAGCTCTCCCTCTCAAGTAACATTCTATTTATTTATTTATATTGGAAAGGTAGCTTTTTATACAGAAAAGGAGGGACAGAAGCAGGGAGTTAGATGGGAAGTAGAGCAACACAAACATGAACCAGCACTCATTGGGATGTCTAGCTTGCAAGCAGAGGAGTAGATGATTTAGCCATCATGTTGGCCCCTACAACCTTTTTGTTTTTTAAGGGATTGGCATTGTGGCATAGCAGGTAGATCTGCTGTCTATATAGCCAGCCTCCACTATAGAGGCACCAGTTCGTGTCCCAGAGGTTCCATATCTTTCATTTCTCTTCTTTCTTTTTTTTTTTTTTTGTTTGTTTTAAGTTTATAGGCATCACAGTGGTGGAGACAATTACTATTTTTTTTTTTAAGATTTATTTACTTTTATTGCAAATTCAGATATACAGAGAGGAGGAGAGACAGAGAGGAAGATCTTCTGTCCACTGATTCACTCCCCAACTGACCGCAATGGCTGGTGCTGCGCCGCTCCCAAGCCAGGAGCCAGGAACCTCCTCCAGGTCTCCCATGTAGGTGCAGGATCCCAAGGCTTTGGGCCATCCTTAACTGCTTTCCCAGGCCACAAGCAGGGAGAGGGATAGAAAGTGGAGCTGCTGAGATTAGAACCAGTGCCCATATGGGATCCAGGCACGTGCAAGGCGAAGACCTTAGCAGCTAGGCCACCGCGCTGGGCCCAAAGCTCCATTTCTGATCAAGTGCCCACCTCCTGACTTTGGAAGACGTCTCTGCCTCTTCTTCTCTCTGTAACCCTTTCAAATAAATAAACAAATCCTTAAGAATTTTTGTTTGTTTTTAAATACAACAGCTCTGAAAGGCTAGTGTCGTGGTATCACTTTCAGGGTGACGACACCCTGATACTGGTCTGGTCAGGGGGGCTGTGTGGTTACTCATCAGTCCCCGGACCCCCAGTTCCCTCTGTTCTCGGTTCCTTGTAGAGCTTCTCCTTGTGGGGGCATGCTTTTTTCAGGTGTGTGTTTGTGTATGCACATCTGGGCAGCTGGCTCATGGGGCCCTCGGCGAGGTCAGCTGTGGGCTTCAGCCTTCCCTGCTCTCGTGTGTCCCAGTGTGTGATCCTGCATCAACTGAGCCCAACCTGAAGCTCTGCTGTGTGGATTTTTTCTTTTCTTTGTTTTTTTTTTCTTTTTATGAGAAAGTTAAACACAAAAAGGAACTTGGATATACTCAGGAGAGTTTATTGTGCTCTCCCAACTGCTCAGGGTATTTTCTGGAAACTGTTAGAAAAGTTGGGGTTTGGAAGACTGGTACTATGTTGCATCAGGTAAAGCCTCCATCTGTAGTGCTGATATCTCTTACAGGCACTAGTTCGATTCCCACTGCTCCACTTCTGATCTAGATCCCCCATTAATGTGCCTGGAAAAGCAGCAAAAGATGGCACAAGTCCTCAGGACTCTGTGCAGAAGTGGGAGATGCAGAAGATGCTCCTGGCTCCTGCCTTTGCACTGGCCCAGCTCTGGCAGCTGCAGCCGTTTGGGTGATATGGTAGATCTCTCTCTCTGTATTTCCTTCTCTCTTCACCATAATACTGCCTTTCAAATTGATAACGAAATATATATATTCCTTTTTTTTTTAAGATTTATTTATATTTATTGGAAAGTCAGATATACAGAGAGGAGGAGAGACAGAGAGGAAGATCTTCCATCCGGTGATTTACTCCCCAAGTGAGTGCAATGGCCAGTGCTGCGCCAATCCGGAGCCAGGAGCCAGGAACTTCCTCCAGGTCTCCCACATGGGTGCAGGGTCCCAAGGCTTTGGGCCGTCCTCGATTGCTTTCCCAGGTCACAAGCAGGGAGCAGGATGGGAAGCGGGACCACCAGGATTAGAACCGGTGCCCAAATGGGATCCTGGTGCAAGCAAGGGGCAAGGGGTTTCTATTTGAAAATGGTGTGTAAATGTGTGTGCAAAGGACACTGTTAGGACTGAAATTAGGTTCAGATTGTGGAAGACTTCCAAAGCCAGTGTAGAAGAGGTGAACGTTGTTTCGCAATGGGGTCAGCATAACAGTGAGAGGCGAGCAAGCACTGGTATTCCATACAGACGCCCGTTCATGTCCCAGCTGCTCCACTTCCAATCCAGCTTCCTGCTGTGGCCTGCTTATGTCCTTGGGCCCCTTACCCACGTGGGAGACCCAGAGATTCCTGTCTCCCAAGAGACTTAGCTCCTCTCTCTCTCTGTTCTCTGTAATTCTGACTTTCAAGTAAAGTCAAAAGACCTTTAAAAAGCAGCAGTGATGGGGAAAGCCACATCCCAGGGAACGGAGCTGGCACACACTTAGGATTTCCAGCCTTGGTGGACCCTGGAGGCTTGGATGAGCCCCGGGGTTGCATCCCACGATGTGAGGATGGACCATGTGATGGACGAGGGATGAATGGGGCTTACAAGTAGAATTTTTATGAATGACCCTGGATGAGGAGTGGGGGAATCAGAATCCAGACAAGACAAGGGTTACAAAAGGGCCTTTTTTTTCCTTGGTAAACTCACTACGGCTTTCTGTGTGTTAAGGTCTTGCTGGTTGGTTTCATAATTATTGCTTTACCCAGGACTCTGCTCGCACGATGGTAATGCAATCTCCTAAAATCTTTTCACTGGGAAGGCCACTTGTTGCTTGCACCTCAGTGAAACCCATTCATCAGAAGGCTGGGGTCTAAACTCAGCCCCTCCAGGGGCAGAATCTCAGTTTAGCAAAGGAAAGCCTTCCCTTTCTACTGGCCGCAGGCTGCCCCCTCCCCCACCTAATGAACTCTATCTAATAGCCTCTCTGCACAGAGTCGTTTGTTTTTGACCTCATTACCCATCTCAGCCTGTCCCGGATGGAAATAATCATCCCTTAGGCAGGTACATTCCTCACATTCCTCCCGGCGTGAGCTGCTAAGACTTGGTTAACCCCAGCAACCATGGGAAAATACTTGCAGCTTCAGAAAGGAGAGTGGGCCCCAGATAACGAGGGGTGAATAGGTCAGGGCGGAAGCCCCTTTCATCTTTTCAGGCTGCTTCCAGCCCACACAAAGGACTCTATCCTGGGGTGCAGAGCCCACTCGGCTTTACGCTATGGGTTGGCCTGAAAGGGGCTGCGGAGGGCCGGGTCCTATCTGGGTAGTATTCTGGAAGGCAAATTCCTAACTCCTGGGGAAGTCTTCCACTCTGGAGGATGCTAAGTGGGAGGAAGGGCAGGCAGCCCCCGCCTCCTGCGGCAGAAGAGACCACCCAGCACTTAAAGGGAAGGAGTGACCGCGCAAGAGTTTTCAGTCACTTGAGAGATGGAAGGCTGGGAGGCTGTTTTGCTGTTTCCTGCCGGAAATTCGCTGACTGAGAGAGGGAATGGAGGCTGGAGTGGGGGGCAGGGTGGGGTGGGAGAAGTGGAGGGAGAGGTCAGGGCATTTGGGGAGCCCTGGAATGGAGAGGCCGGGATCACATCCAGCTGGTACCGAAATGCCATCAGGCTCGGTGGGATCATTCCTCACTTTAGTGAAAGGCTGGGCTTGGAGGGGATCCCAGAGGTGCCTCAGGCAGGGCATGCCCGTGCCACTGATCGTGGTTCCCTACACTTCCCCACCTTGCGCCATGGATGGTGTTTTGCCAGAAAGAAGCTGCTTTCTCAACCACTAACTGCTGGCCCAACTTGCCAGCACCCTCTCTAGTGCCAGGGTGTGGAATCTCCCTCGACTGTTTTTCTAAGCACCTGCTTGTGAACTTTAGCATTGCTGTCACACACCTGCGGCTTTGGATCCCACTACGGATACTGGGAATCCTCTGAGGGTGCTGGCTGTTGCCTTCATCCTATTGGGACTCGGCTCCAGTGGTACCCTCCTCGGGGCTCCTCGTTGGGGTGGAAGGCACTTGCTCTCACTTCTCCACCCATGGCAGGTCCCTGTCCACTGCAAAGGCCAGAGCTGGTAGACGCACTCCACCTGGCACTGCACTAGCAGGGCGCCCGAGAGAGCCCTTTCTGTGCCAGCCTGGCCTTGGAAAGAAGGTTGGAAGGAGGAAGCGGGGGAATCCTTTGCCCTACTATCACACCATTGTAAACAACCCTGGAATACACTCCTAGGATTTCCCCATTTGGCGTGTGCCCCCACCAGTCCTGTCGCTCCTGTCTGTGACTGAGTGGACAGCGACCATGTTTTCCTAATTGCTACATTCAGCCTGTGGACGAGGGCCACGGAGTCCTCACAGCATGTGAGCGCGCACCGGAATTCACTGACCCACACTCTTGCCTGGCCCACGTTGAGTTTGCTTCCTGTTTTTCAGTATCCGAACCTCAGAGAAATCCCCCCCCTCCCCAGAGGAGAAATCCCGGTTTCTATTCATTAAATGCACTTCCTCTCCCATTCTGGGGTGAAGTTTACAGTCGGTGATTCACACTCTCAACATGTGTGTTTTCAGCTGCAGACCTTGGCTGCCCTCGGGGAACTTACGCGACAGTGGTGGCGCGACACAGTAGAGAAACAGGAACTTCCAGGGTCCTGGCATGTGGGAGGACCAGGGATGCCAACCCAGGTGAGGGAATGGGATGGGCTTGGGCCAGTCCAGGACAGCGTGTCGATCGCCGTGTTCATTGATTCATCCAGGCCCAAGAATGGACTTTGGTTCCCTTGAATCGGATCAAGATGTAGAATAAACATGTCCTGTTGAGAGAAAAAGCCACCTGCTCAGTGGCCAGGAGTCTTAGCCTCAGAGGCCACTGGGTGGTGTGGGTTCCTGGCAATGAGGTCAGAGTGTTGTGAGGAATTTGACGCAAAAAGTCGCTAGCAACCTTGCTTCTTATCTCACAGGGAAGAATTTTCATGCGGACAACTTTAGTGTGCAAGGCAGACTTATTTAAGAAAGTGAGAAAAAAGGCTTCTGCCGTTGTGACAGGAAGGGGCTCCAAGGGAGGAAGAGACCTGAGGAAATCTGAAAGAAACAGATCTCGTGCCGCAGTGGCAGGAGGTGGATCCAAGGAAGGATAAGTCATGAAGAAATGCTGAAAGTGCTGTCTTTCCTGCACCAAACCAGGCAGGGGGTCCAAATGAGACCATCAAGGAGCAGAGAGAGAGAGAAGCTCTTTTGCAATGGGCAGCAATGTCTGTAACCTTGCCCAGAACCAAACAACATGAGGAAGATGGGACTGGTGGCTTCCTCCTCCCGGTCTGAGGATTAGCTGAAGACTCAGGCAACATCTCTCTCTTTTTTTTAAAGATTTATTTTATTTTTTTATTGCAAAGTCAGACTTGCAGAGAGGAGGAGAGACAGAGAGGAAGATCTTCCGTCCAATGATTCACTCCCCAAATGACTGCAACAGCCGGTGCTATGCTGATCCAAAGCTAGGATCCAGGAACTTCTTCCAGGTCTCCCACACGGGTGCAGAGTCCCAAGGCTTTGGGCCATCCTCGACTGCTTTCCCAGGCAACAAGCAGGGAGCTGAATGGGAAGTGGGGCTGCTGGGATTAGAACCGGCGCCCATGTGGGATCCCAGCATGTTTAAGGTGAAGACTTTAGCTGCTAGGCCACCGCGCTGGGGCCCAGGCACCATTTCTTTGACAGTATCCCTGACATGGGATTAGTATCAGCTGTGTTATAACAACAATCCTAAGAGATGGGAATTGATACCTTGATTCTGTCCCTTGGTTCTCCATCAAGGGGAGAACATGCTTTTGGAAGAGTAAGAAACAGGGAGAAGCACAATTTTACATTGTAAAAAAGTCACTTTACTAGGCACCAGAGACCCTAACTGCCTCTTAGCCCAAATGACTCCTCAGAAGAGGAACTTAAAGCCGGATTCTTTCAAGTCCACAGAACAGCTGGCCTTGCCCATCACCCGAGGCCTGGATAGTCCCTGTAGGTGTGCCAAGAACCCCTTCTCTAGGTCTGATAAGCAGTGTCCATGCGATCCATTGTAACTGTGGTTAACCCAGCCCTGACTACATGGCAATCACCTGGGGATCTTGCCAACCCTGGTTCTAAGCCAGCACTTTGAGGGGTGGGGCCACAAAGCCTGTTTTGTGGGGGGATAAGATTTGAAAGGCAAAGGCAGACAGACACTGCCAGGGACCAGAGAACTGCCGAACAACAGGAGTGGCTCCATTGTTTTTTGTTTTTTGTTTTTAATTACAAAGTCTGGTATACAGAGAGGAGGAGAGACAGAGAGGAAGATCTTCCATCTGATGATTCACTCCCTAAGTGACTGCAACAGCTGGTACTGCGCTGATCAGAAGCCGGGAACCGGGAACCTCTTTTGTGTCTCCCACGCGGGTGCAGGGTCCCAAGGCTTTGGGCCGTCCTCAACTGCTTTCCCGAGCCACAAACAGTGAGCTGGATGGGAAGTAGAGCTGCTGGGATTAGAACCAGCGCCCATATGGGATCCTGGCACATTCAAGGTGAGGACTTTAGCCACTACGCCACAGCGCCGGGCCCTATTTTGTTATTTCCTCAGTTTGTAATGGCCTTAGAATGCAAGTTCCGGGCTTGGTGGCATGGCCTAGCAGCTAAAGTCCTCGCCTTGAATGTGCCTGGATCTCATATGGGCACTGGTTATAATTCTGACAGCTCCACTTCCCATCCAGCTCCCTGCTTGTGGCCTGGGAAAACAGTTGAGGAGGGCCCAAAGCTTTGGGACCCTGCACCCGTGTAGGAGACCTGGAAGAAGTTCCTGGATCCTGGCTTGGGATTGGCACAACACCGGCCGTTGTGCTCACTTGGGGAGTGAATCATCAGATGGATGATCTTCCTCTCTGTCTCTCTTCTTCTTTGTCTATCTGACTTTCCAATAAATAAATAAAGCCTTTAAAAAAAATGCAGGTTCCAGTTACCTTTCACCTAGATTCCTGGTAATCCTTCACCTAGAATCTCAGAAAAATGTTGTAAAGGTGTGGGTGTTGTCATGGTAATGTATCAGCCCTGCCTGGCCTACATCCTGCTGTAGAAACGCCCCCATCCCTAACCTGCTGCTTAAATACTGCCTGAGAAAATAAAGTTATTGGAGCTTGATCAGACCTCCTGTCTTGCTCCCATTCTTCCTGTCTCCTGTCCCCTCCAGCCGTCGGTTCTCTCCCCAGGTCTCCTTTGAAAACTCCACAGGTCCGGAGCACTTGGCGCCCAACATGGGGCCTGGGGTACAGGACCCCCCGACAATCGTCCGCCTTTCCACAGCCGTGGACACTTAGGCCACCGCGAGAGCATCGTGAGTGAAGGTTGGAATAGCCATCGCCGCAGGAGCGCCCAACCTGAAGGCTGATCCAGAGGTAGGTCGGCGAGACGAAATAATGGAACAGGTATTAAATAAGCATGACTTATTTTTACAGGGACTCAAAGAGGCCCCCTCCTTATATTACCCCACCTGAAGCTGTGCCTTCTGGCCCTGCCTTGTGCAACCCTGTTCTTAATTCAGAACATGTTTTTGATTGTGTAGAGAAGGCGTAAGTTCCATGGACCCTGGAGCTCACCTCCCTTCCAGCAGGTTCTCCAACAGAAACGTGATCATTTACAATTACTTTAGGAATTGAGAGAATTGGACTCGGAACTCCAGAGGATGACTCATTTTGGTAAAGATTTTGCCAAAGGCGCTAAGCCTAAAAAGACTTTGCTGCGGGTGACTGGAGAAGCATGTAAAGTCAGGGGCGCCGTAGGCCCTGAATCAGCTGGCAGGGATGATCTCTCTGTGGTAGCCGGTGATGCCAATTCTATTCATCTTGAGGAGGAGGATGCAGTTTCTCGCAAAGAGGACTCAGATGAGGAGCCCCCTGATGAGTCAGATTCTGAGGGAGAGGAGCCCACAGATGCGGTGTCCGAACAAAAGTATCGCTGGCTGAATTTGAAACATGTAAGGTTTCAAATTAAATCAGCGGTTAACAACCATGGCGCCACCGCACCTTACACCCTCACGCTCTTAGAGAATCTCAGTGAGCGCTGGTTGACCTGCAATGATTGGTATTTTTTTTTTTTTTTTTGCCCGAGCCACCTTATGCGGAGGTGATTATGTTCTGTGGAAGACTGACTATGTTGAGAATTGTAGGGAAACTGCTCACACACCTGCAGGGAATTGGGCAATCATCTAACCCCCAACAAAGCTCCAGAATTTTAACATGGGTTGATGATGAAGGCAATTCAGGCACCGTTCAGCCTTCTGTCATTCCAGGTTTACCTGGTCATCTGTGGGGATGGGATATGCAGTCCCAACGAAGTAGTTGCCAGACAAATGCTTAACCAAGGCATTCTCCCTGGTCAAGGATTAGGAAAAAAATTCACAAGGGATCAAGGTTCCTTTATCTGTGATTGAGAAAAATGATCGCAAGGCTTGGGCGATAAAAATTTTTCCTAACAGCCATTGACATGCCTGTGCCCCATGTGGGTAAAATTACTTGGAAGTCAGACACTGCCGCGTGGGTTGATCAATGGCCGATAACTACTGAAAAAATTAGCCGCGGCTACGGGAGTTGGTTCAGGAACATCTAACTCCCACCAGGCATATTGAACCTACCACCTCTCCCTGGAATAGTCCCATTTTTGTCATCAGGAAAAAAAAAATCAGGTAAATGGAGATTGTTGCAAGATTTGTGAGAAATTAATAAGACTATGGTGCCCATGGGAGCCCTACAACCAGGGCTTCCCCCTCCCCTCCGTGGCTATACCTTCCCAATATTTTAAGATTGTTATTGATTTGAAAGATTGTTTCTTCTCCATTCCCCTCCATCCGGCAGATAGCGTTTTACCTTTAGCTTACCTATGACAAATTATAAAGGCCCGATGTCACGCTATCAATGGAAAACTTTGCCTCAAGGTATGGCCACTAGCCCTACCCTGTGCCAGCATTTTGTGGCCCAGGCTGTGAACCCGTTAACACAGCAATGGCCACACATTTATCTCATTCATTACATGGATGATATCCTTTTGGCCGGTGTGGACAGGCAAGTCCTGCTTTGCTGTTGTCAAGCCCTGGTTACACGCTTGACCTCATTTGGACTTAAAATGGCCCCCGACAAAATTCAGTTGAAAGAGCCGTTCTTTTATTTGGGTTTTGAATTATATCAGTGAAGAATCTTAACACAAAAGGTGCAAGTAAGGACCCAATGCCTTACTACCTTACATGATTTCCAAAAGATCCTTGGCGATGATATCAATTAGTTATGGCCTTATCTTTAATTGCAACAGGGGATCTAAAACCCTTTTTCGAGTTGCTTGGCGACACTTGCCCTTCCTCACCAAGAATGTTAACCCCTGAGGCCGAAAAGGCCTTACAGTTAGTTAATCAAGCCATCCAAGCCCAAGGAGTCTCGTTCCTTGATTATCCCCGGCCTTTTCTGTTTATTATTTGCAATACTTTCCATACTCCTACAGGTGTTTTTGGCAAGAAGGCCCCCTATCGTGGATACATCTCCCTGCTTCTCCTTCGAAGGTGCTTGTTCCACATATGTTGTTGGTTGCTGACCTTATTGTGCTAGGCCGGTTACAAAACCGTCAATTGTTTGATTGAGAGCCGGATAAAATTATCCTCCCCTATTCTAAAGATCAGTTAAACTGGTTCCTCCAAAATGCCCATGAATGGCCCATTGCCTGTTTTTCGTTTTCTGGCTCCATTGATAATCATTACCCATCTGATAAATTATTGCAAGTTTGCTCGATTGCATTCCTTTGTCTTTCCCACTATTACTTCATCTCACCCGTTACCCAAAGCCCATCTGGTATTTACAGATGCTCCTCTTCTGGCATGGCTGCGTATGTCATCGATGGAAAGGCCGAATCTGAGCACTCCCCCTATGTGTCCGCTCAGCTTGTTGAATTATATGCTGTTATCAGAGTTTTTCAATTATTACCAGATTCTCCCTTTAATTTATGTACAGACAGTGCATAGATAGCCTATTCCCTTCCTTTATTAGAGACAGTCCCATATATCAAGCCCTGCACTAATGCCGCCCCTTTGTTTTCTCAGTCACAGAAATTAATTATTTCCCAGCAGCACCCCTTTTTCATTGGCTACCTTCGGGCTCATTCTGATTTACTTGGCCCTTTGTCCGATGGTAACGCCCAGGCTGATTCGGTCACCCGGTTACTGACCCTCCTCCCCCTTATTGGCTCCGTCGAATGTGCCACAGGAGCACGTGCTCTTCACCATTTAAATTCTAGAACATTGCGGCTGCTTTTCAAGATCTCACGTAACCAGGCACGCCAGATCGTAAAGCAATGTCTGCTGTGTGTTACTTCCCTTCCCATCCTTCATCTTGGAGTCAATCCCCGCGGTCTAGGCCCAATGAGCTGTGGCAAATGGATGTTACTCATTTGAATGAGTTTGGAAAGCTAAAACACATACATGTCACTGTTGATACCTTCAGTGGCTTCATTTATGCCTCCCTTCAGGCAGGAGAGGCTTCAAGAAATGTCATTGTCCACACCTTACAGTGACTCTCCCTCTCGGGCAAACCCACGATCATTAAGACCGATAATGGCCCTGGCTATGTCGGCAAGAATTTTCAACAATTTTGCTCCCTCCTACAAATTAAAGATGTTACTGGGATTCCTTACAACCCACAGGGTCAAGGCATTGTTGAACACGCCCATCAAATCCTCAAAAATACCTTGACTAAATTGAAAAAGGGGGATCTTGGGCCCGGCACGATGGCGCAGTAGTTAAGGTCCTCACCTTGCACCCCCGGGATCCCATATGGGCACTGGTTCTAATCCCGGCAGCTCCACTTCTCATCCAGCTCCCTGCCTGTGGCCCAGGAAAGCAGTCAAGGACAGCCCAAAGCTTTGGGACCCTGCACCAGCGTGGGAGACCCGGAAGAGGCTCCTGGCTTCGGATTGGCTCAGCTCCAGCCGTTGCGGCTGCCTAGGGAGTGAATCATCAGATGGAAGATCTTCTTCTCTGTCTCTCCTATCTGTATATCTGCCTTTCCAATAAAAATAAAATAAATATAATTAAAAAAGAAAAAGGGGGAATCTACCCCATGCAAGGGGCGCCCATAAATCTCTTACACCATGCCTCATTTGTCTTGAACTTTTTAACCCTTGATCAGCATGGAAAATCTGCCGCTGATCGGTTCTGGCACCCTGCAACTAATACTTCTCAGGCCACAGTGATGTGGAGAGACCCCCCTTGCCAGGAAATGGAAAGGACCTGATCCCGTCCTTATTTTGGGACGAGGTTCTGTGTGCCTGTATGACTCACATGAAGGAGCTGCCAGATGGCTACCAGAGCGTCTAGTCAGGCAAATCGACAACCCTATAACCCAGCCTGCAGGACAGGAGCAATCCTTCCCTGAGAGCCATTCTTCCCTGTCTTTTCCAGAACACGAAGATCCTGATGCTGATATGGCTTTTGATCGTCCTCAAGTGGAAAGACTGAATGGAGGGCCCTGATTGATCTCATATACAAACCTTATCTGACCTCTACGGCCCTCCCTGTAGTTGCTCTGGAGGACATAGACTTCGTCCTCCCTCCCACTGCCTTGCAAAAACAGATTGTGGAGATGAGGTTGCTTGCATAGAGGCATCTGATGGCCAAAGACCCCAGTGGGTCTGTGCTACTAAGCCAAAATTCATAATCGCTAATGATACATGTCCTATAAACTGTAATTATGTGGGACAGATGCGTTCTAAATGTTCTAAACAATTTCAAGAATGTCACAGGAATGATAAAATATTTTTTATGGCTGTACCGCATATGTGGGATTTGGAAATAAGGATGAGGTATCCTGCTTGGCACCTACAGGGCAACCAGCATGTTGGCCACAGCTGGCCCCGCCACATATTACGGACGGTGGGCCCACAGACCAAGTAAAAGAACTTTTTGGCTAAGGAAAAAATACGAGCCTTGGTCCCCAAGGTGGCCTATCACCCCCCTCCAAAACCAGGTCTAAATCTCAACCCACAAACTCTTGATATAATAACTGCCACCCATATTGCCCTGAATCATACAAATCCTTTGCTAGCCAAAGATTGCTGGTTATGCTTGGCCTTGGGCGTTTCCTGGCCCTTAGTGATCCCCCAACTTAATAGTACCGGCTTGACCTTATATTGGGTCTCCTGCATCCTTTCCATTCCTTTTAAGGTCCAACCTGTAGGTTTTTTGTTTTTTTTAAGATTTATTTATTTTTATTACAAAGTCAGATATACAGAGAGGAGGATCCCCAAGTGAGCACAATGGCTGGTGCTGCGCCAATCCAAAGCCAGGTACCAGGAACTTCTTTCTGGGTCTCCCACGCGGGTGCAGGGTCCCAAAGCTTTGGGCCCTCCTCTGCTGCTTTCCTAGGCCACAGGAAGGGAGCTGGATGGGAAGCGGAGCTGCTGGGATTAGAACCGGAGCCCATATGGGATCCAGGTGCGTTCAAGGCAAGGACTTAAGCCACTAGACCACGCCGCCAGGCCCAACCTGTAGGTTTTAATACCACATCCTGTTTCTATAGTCCTGGGAAAAATAATAGTTTTGATATAGAAGTGGGAGAGGTCTCCTTTGCCAGTTGTGAGAGAATCATTTATGTTACCGGGCTTGTGTGTCTAGGCTCAGATAAAGTTTTCGTGTGTGGTAATAATAAGGCCTGTCCTGCTCTCCCTTGGAATTGGACTGGTCTTTGCGCACCAGCTGCCCTGTTACCTGATGTAAATATACTCCCTGGAGATGAGCCCGTTCCACTACCGAGCTCTGATACCTTTAATCCCCGAGTACGCCAAGCCTTTCCCTTTATTTCCATCCTTGTGGGCCTAAGAATTACAGGCGGCCTTGCCTCCGGATTAGCAGGGGTAGGCATGTCAGCTCATTTGTCTCAACAAGTTACACAAGATATTCAATTAGTCTATGAATCTGTGAAAGATATTCAAGATCAGGTGATTCCCTTGCAGAGGTCATTTTACGAAACAGAAGGGGATTAGATCTCCTCACGGCAGATAAGGGAGGCCTCTGACTTTACAGGAGCGTTGCTGCTTCTACGCCAATAAGTTCGGGATTGTTCGAGACCCGATCCGAAAACATCAAGAAGAGCTCTAGAAGCCACGCAGAGAACTGTTTCAGAACCCTGTATGGACAGCCTGGGGCGGGATATTACCATATTTAGTTCCCTTGTTGGGACCCCTGATCAGTCTTTTATTGTTTCCTTTGGCCCTTGTATTGTAAATCATATCACTCAGTTTGTTCGGCAGCAGATCAACTCCCTGTTGGCTGAACCCATCCAAATTCATCATCATCGACTTGATTTGGCAGATCAGGGCTACGATGAGGCCACAGCAAAGTAAGCTCCAGCATAGGAATCAGACCCGTGCATGCTTGCTCATTGCAGCGTTGGGCACCGTAGCAGAGATGCAGACAGAGCACTGCAAGGGGAAGGCCGCAAGTCCTGCTTCTGAGTCCCCTGAGAGGTAAACCTGATTGCATAGGGGTTGGTGTCAGTGGTCCCAGGACCTTGCAACAAGACGGCTCTGCCCCTCCTTTCCAAAAGACACCAAGAGCCATTAGTCGGTGGGGTTCCTGGCTCTCTTTATCCCTGCGAGAGGAATCAAGTCACTACCTCCCCTCTCCAGTCAGGGCCCACTGTCTCCTCCCTAGGAGCGGACCTGATACAATTCTGCCTGTTTAAAAAAATATAAAAAGGGAGGAGATGCCGGGGACCAGAGAACTGCCAAACAACAGGAGTGACTCCATTTTGTTATTTCCTCATTTTGTAAAGGCCTTGGAATGCAAGTTCCAGTTACCTCCTATTTTGCTCCTGTCCCACCCAATCGTCGGTTCTCTCCCCAAGTCTCCGTTGGAGACCCTGCGGGCCGGGGCAAGACACAGAGGAGAGACAGATCTTCCATCCACTGGTTCATTTCCCAAATGGCCACAACATCCAGGAGGTCAGGAACTCCATCTAGATCTTCCACGTGGGGGGCAGGTGCCTGAACATTAGTTGGAGGCTGTATTGTAAGCTGGACAGAGATGTGGAACGCCAGCCTCTTGAACAATGGGGTTGTATCACCTGCTCTTTACAGTGGCAGCTACTGGGTTCTTTCCAAGATCATCCTTCTTTATTTCTCTGTTGTAACTCCTGTGGTTGATTAACAATGTAACAAGCTGTGGGGAGTTTTTCCTTTTATTACTTGGCTGAGGTGAGTGGGAGGGGAGGCGCTTGGACAGCTGCTAAGACCCCCAGAGGAGGTGGGAATTTGCCTGGGGGTTTCAGGCTGCAGACCAGCTGTGAGCTTGGAGCCTCACCCTGGCCTTTCCCTGGGGCTGGCAAACCTTGGCCTCCTGAGAACTTTCCTTTCCATTTTACAGAACAAGAGACACAGAATCTGGGTGTTTGTGGACCATTTAGTTTGAGCCTTCCAAGTTAGTTCCTTCCTAATTTTAGGGAACTTTTTTTTTTTTAAAGCTTTATTGGAAAGTCAAATATACAGAGAGGAGGAGAGACAGAGAGGAAGATCTTCCGTCTGATGATTCACTCCCCAAGTGAGCGCAAGGGCCAATGCTATGCTGATCCGAAGCCAGGATCCAGGAACTTCCTCCAGGTCTCCCACACGGGTGCAGGGTCCTAAGGCTTTGGGCCGTCCCGGACTGCTTTCTCAGGCCACAGCAGGGAGCTGGATGGGAAGTGGAGCTGCCAGGATTAGAACCGGTGGCCATATAGGATCCTGGTGCGCTCAAGTTGAGGACTTTAGCCACTAGGCCACGCCACCGGGCCCACCTTTTTTTTTAAGGTTTATTTATTTTTTACTGGAAAGTCAGATTTACAGACAGAAGGAGAAAGAGAGAAAGATAGTCCATCTGCTGGTTCACTCCCCACCACATGGCTCGAATAGTTGGAGCTGAGCTGATCCTAAGTCAGGAGCAAGGAACTTCTTCCGAGTCTCCCATGCAGCTGCAGGATCCCAAGGCTTTGGGCTGTCCTCAACTGCTTTCTTAGGCCACAAGCTAGAAGCTGGATGGGAAGGGGTGCAGACATATGGGCACCCATTTGGGATGATGATGCATGCAAGGCAAGTATATAACCACTAAGCCATTGCACTGGGCCTATGGTAGTTCAGTTTTTTGTTTGTTTTTAAGATTTATTTACTTTATTGGAAAGTCATATATACAGAGAAAGTAAAGATTCACTTCCCAAGTGGCCACAATGGCCAGAGCTGAGCCTATCCAAAGTCAGGAGTCAGAAGCTTCCTCTGGGTCTCCCACGCAGGTACAAGGCTTTGGGATGTCCTTGACTGCTTTCCTGAGCCACAAGCAGGGAGTTTGATTGGAAGTGGGGCTACCGGGATTAGAACCAGTGCCCATATGAGATCTTGGCAGGTGCAAGGCGAGAACTTTAGCTGCTGGGCTACCACACACCTGGTCCGGCAGTTCAGTCTTAAGGCCACAAGACCCAAGTGAGATCAGCAGCAGTGTGAAGGTAGGGGAGGGGCCCAAAGACAGCATCCAGGTCCCGAAGAAGGTGATAAGAACCAGAAGGGCAGTGGGGGATCCTGAACTCGTAGCCAGCAGAATGCAGCGTCAGGCAAGCCAAGGAAGAAAGGATCTCAGGGCGGAAGGGTCAACAGCTGCTCTTTACCAAACAGTCAAGATGAAGATCAACTGATGACTATTTGGTCTGCTTTTCAAATATTGTATTTGTTTATTTTCATTTTATTTTAAAGGTAGAGAGGGGCCCTACTGTTGTGGTGTAGCACGTTAAACTGCCATTTCCAATGCTGGCATCTTATAACTGGTGTCCTGGCTGTTCTGCTTCCCATCCAGCTACCTGCTGATGTGCCTGGAAAAGCAGCAGAAGATGGCCCACCCACATGCTTAGGGCCCTAAACCCACATGGGAGAACCGGAAGAAGCCCCTGGCTCCTGGCTTTGGCCTGGCGCAGCTCTCTGGCTGTTGCTGTTACTTGGAAAGTGAAACAGTAGACAGATGAGTTCTCTTTCTCTCTGTATCTCCTCTTCTTTGTAAGTTTGCTTTTAATTTTTTTCTTACATCTACAAAAATAAATTATAAATAAATAAATAAATAAATAAATAAATAAAAGGCAAAGAGAGAGAGAGGGAGGGAGACCTCCCTTCTTTTGGTTCACTAACCAAATGCCTGCAGTATCTAGGGCTGGGCCAGGCCAGAGCCAGGACCCAGGAACTCACTTCAAGTCTCCTACCTGAGTGGCAGGCAACTAAGTACTTGGACCATCACTGTTTGTTCTTCAGCAGAAAGCTGGAATCCCAAGCGGAGGTAGGGTTGGAACCTAGACCTACCAATGTAGGGTGCAGGCTCCCAAGCTGTGGCTTAACCAAGCATGTAGCAGACTCTCACAACAAGGAAGGTAATGTCCCAGCAGAATGAGCTCATTGGAGCAGAGTGGCAAAGTAGCTGACATAGAGGAGGGCAGGGAGAACTGCTGGGGTGAAGGAACGTGCCCAACGAAGCTCTCTGTCTGGCATGAGAACATGGACAATTCATCCCCTCACTTGCCGGAAAGAGGAGTGGGGATCCAGGGTGACTCCTTGAGCACCCACCGCCTTACAAGGGGTCATGAAGTCTCCGGCTGTGCCTGCCTCTGTTCCCTCCCATCCTGCACCTTGAGCCGGGAAACATTTGTCCGTGATCTGTCACAGAGCTGGGTCAGCCACCAGGGCTCTGCCATGCCCATACTCTAACTGGTCCCACCCGTGCTCCTCCGGACAGTGGTCGGAACGCCTCGTTTTCCAGTACAAGGAGGGAAACGAAGAAATCGGCTGACCTCAGAACGAGGAGCCACAGGCTGTGGATTCTGTAAGCAGAAGGTCAGCTGGTGAATTTAAGGGGCCTCCCCAGATGGGTTTAGGAGTAGTTGAATCACTATAAGGAAAGCTGTAGTAGCTATGCTAACCCAAAGGCAGAAAGTGGGTAGTGCAAACCCAGGTGCAAACAGAGTCCTCCCAGAACATGGACTCTTGCTTCTGGATTTTGGAATTTTGGGAAATGCAAGCCTTTCTAACCGTGGCTAGCAGAGAGTGTAGCAGCAGTGGACAGTGGATTTGCAGAAGGGGAGAGGCCTCCAGCAGGAATCCGCAAACTGTGGGCATTCTCTTTCCCCTAATTCTATCCATTTCAAAAGCATTCTCTGCGTTCCTGTGCAGGGCACTGTGCCTTGTGCCACAGGTGTGTGTGGGGAGGGGCAGAGGCTGGAAAAGGTCACGCCCTGACGCTCTCCTCCCCCTCACACACTGTTCACGGGTTGGACCATGATTTCCTGGCAGCTCCTCTCCTGCTTCTCCATCTGTTCTCAGTTATCTCAGTGGAGGTGTGCTGGGGGGCGGGGAGGGAGGGGAAGGTGGAAGTGATTCTATGATCCAACAGTATAAATTATAAGCCACTCTCAGGGACAGTCTACTCCCATGTGAGCTTGTTCAATGTGATCCACTTATCTCCGGAGCTGATCATCAGTTAAATCCTGTTCAAGTAGCTGAAGCCTGCTTGTTTTACGACATTTTTGGGAGGAGCAGGGGAGTAAAGGGGCATTGCTGACTTTTGAGTGTGGGCTGTACCTAGACCACTGTGCTAGCGTCAGCGCTTGGGGAACCTGGAAAGGGGTACAGGTGGTGGCACCTGTCTTCACCCTTGCACAGCTAAACCAGTAGGAAGGCCACTAAAGGGCCAGCTCATTTC
Organism: Ochotona curzoniae; assembly: GCF_017591425.1. Lineage (NCBI taxonomy): Eukaryota > Metazoa > Chordata > Mammalia > Lagomorpha > Ochotonidae > Ochotona > Ochotona curzoniae. The sequence continues at coordinate 3,101,606 of NW_024466004.1, read as the reverse complement.
CATCCTATGCGTGCTGACAGGACAGCTGGCATGTCACCCCGGGCTCCCCCAGGGACGTGTGTCTGCAGGGATACCCTGCACGGCCCAAGCCCCCTCAGAGCTATATCAACGCACATGTAGTGTCACTGATTTCACGGAATCCTGCCCCGCCTCATAAAGTAGGTGGAGTAGACTCGATTATCAGCGTTCTGCAGCTGGCAGGAACCAGGCTTCAGGGTGGCAGGACTTGGCCCAGGTCACATGGCTCATAAGCACCTGGGCTGGAGCCCGGGTCCAGGTCTCCCGACTGGGAGTCCAGAGCCCAGGTGTCCCGCTGCCACCCCTGTGCCTTCCCTGGGAAGATGGGCCCAAGCTGCCCTCCCAGGACCCCATGCCTGGAGGTCAGCTTTGCCCTTGTCAGTTGTGCCACCTACTGCCAGTCGTCTTAGTGGTCTCTGCAGCCTGTTTCGTCAGCCATAAATTGAAGCAACAGTAGCTGTCCATGGGGATTTGGAAGACTGCAGATGCGACATAGAGGACACCATGCCGCATGCAGTGCAAGGCACCCCTAAATACTGTAAGCCCCGCCCCACCACCCTGAGTCTATTTATGTCTAAGTCACAGCCTGAAAGACCAAACTTGAGAATCTTTGGACAGGAAGCCAGTGCTACGGCATGGAATTAAAACTGCAACCTGTAGTTAGTGTCCCATATGGGCATCAATTCAATCCCTAGCTGCTACACTTCTTTTTATTTGTTTAAACATCTATTTTTATTGGAAAGGGAGATTTACAGAGTGAAGGAGAGACAGAGACTAAGATCTTCCATCTGCTAGTTCACACCCCAAAGTAGCTGCAAAAGTCAGAGCTAAACTCATCTGAAGCCAGGAGCTTCTTCTGGGTCTCCCATGCAGATGCAAATTCCCAAGGTTTGGGCCATCCTTTACTGCTTTCCCAGGCAACAAGCAGGGAGCTGGAAGGCAAGTGAAGCAGCTGGGTTACAAATCGGCCCCCATATGGGATCCTGGCGCGTGCAAGGTGAGGACTTTAGCCACTAGGCTACAACACCAGGTTGTAGGGAACTTCTGATCCAGTTCCCTGCTAATATGCCCGGGAAAACAGTGGAGGCTAACTGAAATGCTTGGGTTCCTGGACCCATGCAGGAGACCCAGATGAAGTTCCTAGCTTCAGATCAGCCCAACTGCAGCCCTTGTGGCCATTTGGGAAGTGAACCAGCAGATGCAACATCTTTAACTCTGCCTTTCCAATAAATACATAGTCTTTCTGAAGATTCTTGAGTCCTGTGCTCACTTATTATAATGTCGCTGCCTTCTATTCTATTTTTTTTTTTTAATTTTACAGATTTAGGGCCCGGCGCGGTGGCGCAAGTGGTTAAAGTCCTCGCCTTGCACGCCCGGGATCCCATATGGGCGCCGGTTCTAATCCTGGCAGCCCTGCTTCCCTTCCAGCTCCCTGCCTGTGGCCTGGGAAAGCAGTCGAGGACAGCCCAAAGCCTTGGGAACCTACACCCGCGTGGGAGACCCGGAAGAGGCTCCTGGCTTCGGATCGGCATAGCATCGGCCCGTTGCGCTCACTTGGGGAGTGAATCATCGGACGGAAGATCTTCCTCTCTGTCTCTCCTCTCTGTATATCCGCCTTTCCAATAAAAAAAATAATAAAAATAAATCTTTAAAAAAAAAATTACAGATTTATTTATTTCATTTGAAAGACAGAGTTACAGAGAGAAGGAGAGACAGAAATTTGAACCAGTGCCCATATGGGTTACCAGTGCTAGAGGCTGAGGCTTAATCGGGCCACCGAGGCCCTTCTACTTTTCCAAATGCCCTGGACCGGGTCTCTGGAGGTCATCTTGACAGCAGGTTACATCAGCAGAACTTGCAGTCTCCTTTGCTAATAGTGAGAATGCCCAGGGAGAGGGGAGAGGATGCCCCACCACCACCTGACTCTTTTCCTTTTGAAGGATTTATTTTTTTTTAAGAGGCAGATTTGCAGAGAGAAGAAAAGACAGGAAGATCTTCCATCCGCCGTTTTCCTGTGCTAGTGAACACAACAGTCAGGGCTGAGCCAATCCAAAGTCAGGAGCCAGGAACCTCTTGGCGTCTCTCACACAGGTCCCGAGGCTTTGGGCTGTCCTCTACTTCTTTCCCAGGCCACAAACAGGGAGCTGGATGGGAAGTGGAGCAGGCGGGAAACGAGTCACCGCTCCTGTTTGATCCTGGCATGTGCAAAGCGAGGACTTTAGCCACTAGGCCGTCATGCCACGCCCTATTCTTTACTGGAAATCTGTGTGTGTTGGGGAGGGGAGAGAGTTTTTTCACCTCAGCAAGTTGTAAAGAGGAGAACTCATGAAGCTTAGGATTATCTTTAAGAACTGTAGCCCTTGGGAGCAGGCTGGTGGCCATCCAGAGACCCCTCTCCTATACTCCACCCCCAGGCCACCAAAGCCTGCCTGTGCCTGGGGGTGAGAAAGGGAGGCCTGGAAGGGGGCGAATTCCACCTGCAGCCACTACCAGCTGGCAGCCTGAAAGTGGGGGAGCGCTGCAGGGTCAAAAGGCCGCTGCTCCACCTAGGATGCCAACATCCACTCAGCCACGTGCTATCTGAGAACAACTTGAATAGTCAAGGTGCACCTCAATTTCCTCATTTATAACAGGAAGACAGATTAGATAAAGTCCCGCCTGCCTGCCTCCCTGATAACCTGAAAGAGGACAACAGTGACACATCCCAGACAATTCAAAAGAAAAAAAAAATTATTGTGGGAATATTTTTTAAAAATTCCAAGTCAACAGAACAATGTGACGGAGTTCCAGGTACCCAAGGACCAGCTTCAATAGCCCCCAACATTCCCGTCTCCACCCTCCCACTTCTGGATGACTATTACTTTTTAAAAGACTTATTTATTTGAAAGGTAGAGTGACACACAGAGAGAAGCTGATCCTTCATCTGCTGATTCATTCCCCAAATGGCCACAATAGCTGGTGCTGTGCCCTGCCAAGGTTAGGAGCCAGGAAGTCCGGCCAGGTCTGCCCCATGGGCAAAGGGCCTAAGCAGCTGCTGGTCCAGGTGCACTAGCAGGAAGCCGGATTGAAAGTAGAACAGCTGGAGCTCCCATGAGCACCTCTGATTCCAAATATCTACCCTACTGTGCCATGAAGGTGGCCCCTGGATGATATTTTTTTAATAATTCTTTTTAGGTGAAATTTACGTACTGAAAGGCTGAGAGCTGAAGTGTGTAATGTTGACAAACAGCCCCACCCATGGAACCTATGCTGCTGCCTCTTGAGAAAGTTCCTTGATGTACCGAGTTAGCTAAACACGTTCAAGGATGAGCTCTGCACAGCAAGGGCTGGCTAGCGCTTGCTCCTCGAGGCTGGCCAGGGCAGGGTCAGCTCTGCAGGCTGCAGTTACTCCTTTTCTTCCCTGCTCCTTGTCCATTGCTGTCATCTCTGTCGTCCTTGGAGCTCCAGCCTTCTCTTCTTCATTTCTGCTTCTCTGTTTTTTTCCCTGTGTTTCTTTCTTTCCTACGAGGAGTGCCTTCTCAAACCTTTGCTGGTTTTCTCCTCTACCGGGTCCTGAATTTTCTGAGTCGACCTCATCTTCTCTGGTCTCCTTGACGTTCGTCTTTTGGGTCCGTTCATCTCCAAGGGCCCCAAAGACTGGGCCTCGACCCCGGAGTCCAGCCTAGAGCCTGCGGCTTAATCAGCCGCGTGTGAGGGAAAGAACAGGCCTACCCGCCTCTGCAGCCACCTGCAGTCTGCTAGCTGAAGGTCCCCCTCCCCCAGGATCCTCAGACTGCCAACCTACCAGTTGGGAACCACTGTCTTCCTCTCTTTGCACCAAGCTAGAAGGATTATCTGCCCCTTTGGAAGCTCCAGGCATTTGAAAGGAAGAAGGCTGACTTCCTGGCAAAATGTCACCCAAAGGACCATCCCCCTCCCACCCTCCCATCATTAAAAAAAAAAAAAAAAAGAGCAAGCCAGGCTATCAAGGATACTTCCTGTTTTCCTCTCTTGAAAGCATCCTGGAGAGATGAAACTTAGGGATCAAAGGCGCTGCCTGCCTCAGGGGCTTGGGGACTGGCAGAGTGGCTTTTAACCCTCTGCTGGCTCCAAGTGTGAGCGGCACAGTTTGCATTTGCCTGGCGGATTTCAATGGCTGGTGGTCAGGGGCCTTGTGGTTGGTTCTTCCATCCAACCTGCCTGTGCCCTCCCAACTGCTAGGCTTTCCCCGAGGATCCGGGACATAAAGACGAATGTGCCCCAGTTCCCAGCTGCATGCATTTCACTGTAACGGCCCCCAAGAGCCAACAAGACTAAACACTGTCTCCATGTCAGGCACTTACTAACAAGGTTTTCATGCATTAGGTCCTCCCAACAAGCTGATGGCATCTTATTATCCCCATCTTACAGATGGGGAAAGCAAGGCTAATGGGGGTAAAATAGGCTGCCGCAGGCATGGGACTGGTAGGTGTCAGGGCCAGGGGTCAGGGCCCAGTGACCTGAGAACTGAAACCCCTGCTGAGCCCATGCCTAAGCCCTCTGGGGCTGGAACATACGGTACTGACTCACTGCTGGCAGTTTCCACAAATGCAGCTTATCTCTGGGCTGGGTCAGGTGGCCTCTGAGGAACAGGTTTGTTTCCATGCTCCTTACTGTACCACAGGACTGGAGCAGAGGGCAGTGAGCTCGCAGGCCCCTGGAGCTGTGGCCACGGGGCTGTGGAAGCCGAGAGGCTGTGTTGGGTCCTGTTGGCGGGTGGGGGCATGAAGAAGGGGATCAGGCTTCCTGTGGCTTTTTTTCTCCCAACAGATCAGAATTCCCAGATGTCTTGCCTTTGGATCCCTCCCCGTTCTCCCCCGACAATCATACAACCCACCCTGAAAGCTTTGAAAGAAACCAAAGGGACATTAAAAGCCACAGAGAGCAGCCAGGTGCATGAGTGAGGCGGCCAGGGATACCTTTCTGGTATCCTTACAAACACAAGTGCCTTTTCTCCAACGGAGGCTCAGAGAGGTTCCGCAACATCCACTGACTCACACAGCAGGACCCAGTGAAGGTTTCATTTCCCAGTCTGCACTTCAGTGCAAGTTGCTCCCTGATAGTCACACTCCCAGAGAGCAGGATGACACACCATAAATGGCTGGTCCGCGAGGTAAAGAACCTTGAAATCTGCTTAGTGAGAGACTCCTGGTGCTGGAGGATCTGAAGGTGCTTCAGACTCTGCAATTCTATCTCTTTAAGACCCAGAGCCCCACGCCAAGCCTGCTCTGTGATCCTCAGAGATTTCAGGGGTGGGGAAACTGGAGGGAGCATGCTGACATACAAGCGAAAAAAGACCTCAGCATTTTTGCCTCGCCTCCGTGGCTCCAGCCTTCCCCCTCCCCACCCCCATGTATTTATTACGGTGCTATACACGCTGGCCCTGCTGCTGTGTCAATACTGATAAAAGCAAATCGCTCCACAAACAGGTGCAGCTGGGAGCTGCCCCTTGGCCAGCTGCCAGGGAAATGTGATCTCTCAGCTGGGGTGACTGGCCCCTGCCCAGCCCCCTCTCTGACTCCAGCCTAGGGCATGTGTCCTTGGGCAATAAATGTCATCCATGGGCCAAACCGTGGCATCTCAGCGGGCATCCAGCGACACGTGTGTGTGGTTGCAGTGGGCTGGGTCGGGGAGAGTTAAGACTCTAGGAGGTGTCTTTTTTTTCTGTTTCTTCCTACAAATTCAGATCATGCTTTTGTGGCCAGATCTCCCTGCCAGGATTTGAAACTATTTCCTATATTATTGTTATTTCTACGTAACAAACATTCTTTTTTCCCTCCAGGCTTACTAACACACACACACACACACACCACATCTGCCATGTCATGATCCCAAAGACATTTTTTGAATACCTCCTAAGGCTTAACCACGCAGTTCACCTAAATCAACATTTTGCCAGCCATCCCCACCCCGCCCCCTCCCGGTTATGCACAATGCATTTTGATACTACCGAGCGGAAACTCTACTAGGGGAAAGATTACACTTCATTCCCCACGCTCCCTACCCCCGCCCCCAGCCTCCATTTTTGCCTTGGGTCCCCAGGCATCACTTCCCACTTCGCCCGGAGCGCCAGCCTTCCGGGAAATGCCCCCAGCTCGCCTTGTATCCTCCACCTCCTGGGTTGCAGGAGGCGGTGTCGGCTGCAGTGCAGGAGAGGCCGGGGCGGAGGGTGGGGGCTGGGCGCGGCCCCGGGCGGGTGGAGGTAGCAACGCAAATGACGCGGTGGCCCCTCGCCCCCCCCCACCCCGCCTCCCCTACCGGGGGGCCTTTCGGTTGCCAAAACAGACCATTCCCTCCTCCCTTCTTCCCAATTGTCGCCTAGACACCGGCGCTGTCATAGCAGCCAGCTCGGAGCGGGGAGCTAGGTCAGGATGCTCAAATCGACACAGCCACCCGCCCCACCCAGTCTCCACCTTGGGGAGGCGAGTGGCGGGGAGGGGACACTAATTGGATTGCAATGCTCCAGACACCAGTCCGCCACCGCTCGCGGGCGGGGCGAGGGAGGAGGCTGCACACTGCCTTTGTGATGAGTCTGGGCGGCACCCTCCCTCACAGCCACCGCCCCGACCTGTCCTTCCCTGCCGGGGTCCACCCATCCACAGTGCTAGGGCACAAAGGAGAGAGTCAGCCTGGTTAAAGAGGCCCGTATGAGGATGCTGAGGGGTTGGGGTGGGGGCGTTCTGATCTGGTTTGGAGAGGTTGAGGATGCTGGCAGTTTGCCGCACCCCTCAGCACTCTAAGCCATTTCAGCTCTCTCATCAGCCACGCTGCCCCACCCTGCCCTCACTAAATCTGGCCAGCGATCACTTTGTCCTATTCCTTTGGCACCAACAGCTCTGATTTGGCACTTAAGTGTGTGCATCCCTCAGTGATTAAGCTGCAGCCTCATCTTCTCAAAGGCACAGCCTCCAGAGGGTTCTGGGTTCGCCCACCTTGACTATGACCAACGTGACATTTGAACAGATCCACTTAAATTTGAATGCTGCGGTTCTTTATCAGCACATTCACCCTGGGAGGGTTACCAAAGTCAGAGGCCACCAAGACCTGGCCACACTCTCCTAGGACTGGGCAGGGGAGGCCATCTGAGGAAAGCCCAAGGGACATTATTAAGCAACAGGTGGGCCAGACAGACAGGGACTGCTTGGAACGTGCTGAGCAGTTCCTTTGGTCCCCATGGACACCCAGAGGTGTTGCATGAACCCTTGTTCCAGGGGACTTCAGAAAGGTCATGAAAGAGACATTTAAAGGTCAGCATATTGGGGAACAAAATGTTGAAATCCACACTTTTTTCTTTTTTTAAAAAAATTATTAATTTTTATTGCAATGTCAGATATATACAGAGAGGAGGAGAAACAGAGAGGAAGATCTTCTGTCCAACTGACCGCAATGGCTGGTGCTGCACCGATCCCAAGCCAGGAGCCAGGAACTTCTCCAGGTTTCCCATGTGGATGTAGGATTCCAAGGCTTTGGGCTGTCCTTGACTGCTTTCCCAGGCCACAAGCAGGGAAGTGGACGGGAAGCGGGGTTGCCAGGATTAGAACCGGTGCCCATATGGGATCCCAATGTGTTCAAGGTGAGGACTTTAGCCGCTAGGCCACCACCTTGGGCCCTCATAAGTTGTAAGTTTTCCATGTATTAGGGCCAACATTAACATTGTGGTACAGTGGGTGAAGCCTCCACTTGTGCCACAGCATCCCATTTCAGAGCCCTGATTAAATCCCAGCTGTTCTCCCCATCCAGCTTTTTGCTAAAAGCCTGAGAAGGAAGCAAATGATGGTCTAGGAACTTGAGCCCCTGTTACTTACATGGGCGACAATGATGAGCTCCTGACTCCTGGCTTTCGCCTGGCCCAGTGTGGGCTGTTGTAACCATCTGGAGAGTAAATCAGTGGATGAAAGGTCTCTCTCTCTCTTTTTATATCACTCTGCTTTTCAGACAAATAATAAATCTTTTTGAAAGGCAGAGTGACACACAGAAGCGACAGCTCTTCAATCCATTGGTTCATTCTCCAGGTGGCCACAGCACTGAAATAAACTGAAGCCAGGAGCTTTTTCTGGGTCTCTCATGTGGGTGGGAAAGGTACAGGACTTGAACCATCTTCTGCTGCTATCCCAGGCCATCAGCATAGAGCTGGATTGGATGTAGAGCAACTGGGACTTGATTCAACACCCATAAGAGATGTTGGGCATCACAGGCAGCGATTTTTTACCCACTGCACTAACTCTGGTTTCAATGAAATAAATCTTTTTAAAAACTTGCATTCTCCAGCTGTAGGTAAATGCTTAGATTTTCTCATACTTAGGCAAGCATTACATTGCTGAGAGAAAAGCAGCCTGGTAGGCATTCTGGGCCTGGTTAATGCCAAAGTTGGGTTAACTATACCAGTATGCCATCATAGTTGCTTATTATTATTTTTTGTTTTGTTTTGTCTTGTCTTGTCTTGTCTTGTCTTGTCTTTTTAGAAAAGATATGTGGGGAAGGCAGTGAATGCCAGGATGGGACATGTTACTCTGGCCCCTTGGCGACAAGGGCAAGGTGGGTGGCAGAATACCCAGGGAAGTATGTCTGGGAGCATATTGGAGTAGGAACAATTGAGGACATGTTTGAAAGGGGAAAAATGGCTTCTGGGATCTTCCTTTGACGGGGCCATTTCACTCACAGGTAGGTGAGGGAACTGAGACAGAATGGTTTAGAGAGCATGTCTGGGTCAGCCCAAGGGATCTGCCCGGGTGGGAGACCTGGGCTGAGCTAAAAAGCATTGCCTGTCTCCTGCTAGCACATGCAAAAGCTGGGGCTGAGGGTAGACCAGGCTGAGCCAGGCTGTAGCACCCATCTGTATCAGTCAGAACGGGTGCAGGTCAGTTGGACTAGACCACAGTACTTGCCATTGAGTACCAGGCTGGAGGTTGGCCATGTCAGGTTGGGCAGCAACACTACCAGCACAGGTGAGATCCATTGCTGGGAGTAGGCCTGGTAGGAGAACTTGGGGAGCACCTCTGTCAGACACAATTCCTGCTGTTGGGTGCAAGAGCTGGGACTGGGAGCAGGGCAGATCAGACCAGGTTGGGCTGCAGGTTGTCCGCATAAATGTGGGCTGAATCTGGAGCTGGGTCGAAATGAGCCAGTCCACAGCAAACGCTGGCACAGAGCGAGAGCCAGGACAGGGTGTAGGCTGGGACCAGTTGGACCACAACACCCACCAGTTCACTTGAGTACTGGTGCTGTGAGTGGGACAGAGTGGACTAGGCTGCACCTGCTGGCAAGAGTTGGTCAGACCGAACTGAGCTAGGCTGTAGGTCCTATTGGAAAATTCCAGGATGAGGGGGTTGGGCCGTCTCAGATTGGGCTGCAGTACCTGCACTCACAAGTACCAGCACAGGAGGTGAGTTGTGTTAGGCTTCACTGTAGTATCTCCTGGCCAGGCATAAGCTCAGGGGTTGGGAACATGACTGGCAGGAGAACTATGGGCACTCCCCTGCTAGGCTATACCTATCACTGGTGAGCACAAGAACAGGGCTGGGGGTAGGCCAGGCTGGACAAAGCACTTATTAGTATATGTGAGAGCTCGGTGTAGGCGTGGGTCAGGCTGAGTTAAGCTGCAACACTCACAGTTGTGAATGAGAATCAGATGGGATAGGGGTATGCCAGGCTAGGCAGATGTGTGCAAAATCCGGGGCTGAGGGTGGGCCTGGTGGGAATTATTGGGGGTTGCCCTGACTAGACTATAGTACCTGCTGCTATGTATGAGGACTTTTATGTGTGACGTAAGAGTCAAAGTCTGAGGTCACCCCAGGTGAAGTTTCTTGGGGGACTCTCCAACTGGACTGCGAGACTCAGATCCTGGCCACAGGGAAAATCACAGGATGTGTGGTCCGACCTTGGAGAGCATCTATCAGGACTGGGCCTCAGTTGCTGAGGTCTGTGCATTGTTCAGATGCACATGGGGGACATGACAGCCAGCTTAGCTAGGCCAGCAGGGGATGCAGAGTGCATCGTCAAGGATGGAAAGCACAACAGGTTGGACAATTTTCCTGGCCAAGCTAGCAGCATGTTCCTGGGGCTGTGGATGGACTAAGCTGAACTTTGTCAACCAACAGACCATGGAAAGATTTTCTCAACCCTAGAGCAGTGAAACCAACAGCTTCTCAGAACTATCAAAATCACTCCAGTAACAACACCTTGAGAACACTCTTCCCCACACCAGGGGCTCTAAGGCATCATCAAATGACTGTGCCTCATCCCCAGGTGCTAATGTAGTTTGACAGCAAGGAGCAGCCCGCCTCTGCCTGCTCCCCTGAGGACATAGGAGAAAAAAAATGGAAACATGTGTCCCACCCACCTTTCTCTATGCCTGACCCTCCCTATCCTAATCAGAGGCTCACATGGGCATACGTTCCTCTCAGTTTATAAACAATAAAAATAATTATTAATTATTAATAAAAACAATATTATTAACAAAAAGGCAGAACAATAAAGACTGACTAAAGGCAAATCTTTAAAAATCTATTTAATAAGTTTTTAAGCTTATTTGAGAGACAGAGGAGACACAGGTAGAATTCTTCCATTCCCTGGTTCAATCCTTAAATGTCTGCAGTGAGCAGGGTTGGGCTGGGGTGACACCAGGAGTTCAACCCAGGTTTCCCTTGTACGTGGCAGGAACCCAAGTACTTGAGCCATCAGCACTGCCTCCTAGGGTCTGCATCAGCAGTAGGCTGGAGTCAGGGATCCAAACCAGACACTCCAAGGTGGAACTCAAGCATCCTCACTTGCATGTACACTTATCAGAGTTACGGAGAGGAGAGAGATATTCCATCTACTGGTTTACTCTCCAAATAGCCGCAACAGTTAGAGCTGGGCCAAACAAACCAAGAGCCAGGTGCTGCTTCGGAGTCTCCCACGAGGGTGCAGGGTCCCAAGATTTTGGGCCATCCTCGACCGCTTTCCCAGGCCACAAGTAGGGAACTGGATGGGAAGTGGAGCTGCTGAACCAACACTAGGCGAAAGCTTAGCCCAGTGTAGTAACACCACTATGGCAGCCCCTAAACTTATCTTTTAATTTCCTTTTTAGTGAATGCTTTGAAATAGTCTCACAAGTGGTTAGGAGAGGAAGACAGCCTTGTGGATCTTCAGAAATTTGTGTATACCAAGAATAAGTCTCCATTTAGCATGGCTTAGTACAGCGCAGCGTGTTTGCTCGCTCTCTGTCTCCTTCCTTCCTCATGCGTTGAGATTCTGTGTGCCAGACCTTGAGCTCAGCTCTGAGAATTCAGAGAATGAGTCAGTATTGTCCCTTGTTTGTTAAGAACATTCATTATGCTTTGTGACCACTGCTGTGTCTTTTGATCAACTTTCCTATTCACGGGTTTTTTCTCACGTCATAAATTTCACTTCCCTAAAGACAGACACTGACTTGCCTAGATGACATGGCTCTGAAGCTGTAGGTGTGTGACTGAGTTTCCAGTCGTCAGATGTACTCCCATGAGATTCTGATTTGGAAGAGGGTAATTGAGGAAGCCAGTTTTCTGGTGTCTGTGATCACTTAAGAGCCCAGAATGTTCCCTGCCACAGCTGCAGGAGCCCCGGGGTGGGGGAAGGAAGGGTGTGGGTGGGGGAAGCCGCTAAATGGGCCTTTCCTGGAAGTGTCCTCTGTGACACAGGACCCAGGAGGCCTCTGTCCTGGGTGCTGACCCTGGGTGTCTGGCTTCCCTCTGGTTTAAGATTTTTTTTAAGACTTATTTATTTATTTAAAAAGATTTATTTATTTATTTTTTATTGGAAACACAGATATACAGAGAGGAGGAGAGAAAGAGAGGAAGATCTTCCAACTGTTATTCACTCCCCAAGTAACTGCAACTGCAGGAGCTTAGCTGAACCAGGAGCCAGGAGCCAGAAGGTTCTTCCGGGTCTCCCATACAGGTTCAGGGTCCCAAGGCTTTGGGCCGTTCTCGACTGCTTTCCCAGGCCACAAGCAGGGGGCTGGACGGGAAGTGGGGCCGCTGGGAGTAGAACCAGCACCCATGTGGGGTCCCGGTGATGTTCAAGGTGAGGATTTAAGCCACTTGGCTACTGTGCCAGGCCTTTAAGATTTAGTTTTCATTTTTATTGGAAAGGCAGATTTACAGAAAGGAAGAGAGGGAGAGAGAGATCTTCTATCCACTGGTACATACTCCAAATGACTACAATAGCCAGAGCTGAGCTGATCCAAAGCCAGGAGCCAGGAGCCTCTTCTGGATCTCCCATGGGGGTACTGGGTCCCAAGCACTCGGGCCATTTGTCACTGCTTTCCCAGGCCATAAGCAGGGAGCTGGATGAGAAGTAGAGCAGCTGAGACAAACCAGTCCCCATGTGGGATGCTGGCACTTGAAGGTAGAGGACTAGTTTGTCAAGCCACAGTGCTGGCCCTTAAGCTTCTTGTAAGTGTCTCATAAATGTCTTTTCTGTAAGAGTCGATTATATCACAACTTAAAAAGATTTATTTTTAAATAAATCTTAAAAAGATTTATTTTTAAATAAATCTTAAAAAGATTTATTTGAATGGCAGAATTATAAAGAGAAAGGGAGGGAGGCAGAGAGAGAGAAATCTATCCACTAGTTTGCTTCTCCAATGTCCTGCAATAATCAGGGTTGGGCCAAGATGAAGCCAGAAGCCATGAACTTCTGGATCACTCACATGGGTTGCAGAGGCCCAAGCATTTGGGCTGCCTTCTGCTACTTCCCATTAGCTTGGAGCTAGATTGGAAGCAGAATGACCAGGAATTGAACTGGTATTCCAGTAGGGTATGATAGTGTTACAATTTTGAAATAGCCTGCTGTGTTGAAATGCTGGCCACAAGAACTCTTGATATGAACAGAAGGCGGGAAGAGTGGGTGGAGGAGTGGTTGGATAAAGGCTAGGTATGTAGGCCAGCACCAAAATATTGAGTAGCTTTTGGAAAATGAGGGTATAGTTTTTTTCTCCTTTCCAGATTTAAAAATATATATATATTTATTTTATTGGAAAGGCAGATTTACAGAGAGAAAAAGAGACAGAAAAGATCTTCCATCTGCTGGTTTACTCCCCAGATGGCCACAACATCTGGAGTTGAGTTGATTTGAAGCCATGAGCTTCTTCCAGGTCTCCCATGCAGGTTCAAGGGTCCAAAGGTTTTGGGCCATTCTCTGGTTTCCCAGGCCACAAGCTGGGAACTGGATGGGAAGTGGAGCAGGCAGGACAGGAACTGGTACCCATATGGGATACTGTTGGTTACAAGAGGAGGATTAACCAATTAAGCCCTTTACCCAATCCAACTCTTTCTTTTACTTCTCTTCTTTTATTTTTTTCCCCAAATTTTTATTTACGTATTTGAAAGGCAGAGGTACAGAAAGGGAATGGGAGAAACAAAGAGATGTTCGGTCTGCTGGTTTACTGCCCAAATGGCCACAATGGCCAGGGCTGGACCAGACCAAGGTTAGGAGCCAGGAGCTCTATCTAGGACGCCCATGTGTATGTAGGAGACCAAGCGCTTAGACCATCCTCTGCTGCTTTCTCAGGTGCATTACCAGGGATCTGGATGAGAAGTGGATGAGAGGGATTTGAACTGGCACCCATATGTAATGTAGGTTTTGTAAAGTAGCAGCTTCCCTGCTACCATGCCAGCTCCTCTTTCCCTTATTTTGAATAACAAATGCATGTGACTTAGGTAATAGTAAAAAAGCTAGCAGAAACCCAACTTGGAAGACCTCAAGTCCAGAGAATGCCAGGTCCGGGAGGGCAAAAACCTACTCTGAACACTGAGGGTCTTAAGCCAGGAGGCTCCCTGACTCTGCCCCTGTCTGACAAGCCTACCGTGACCCTGTCACCTTCCTCCCCTGCTCGTCTGTTCTCCGAGCTCCACACCTTGTGACTGTGCCCGCCATTCGGAGGCAGGCCCTTGGCCCTTCCTTCTGGTGACACAGTTCTTATTGTTACCCAACAGTCCCGTGTTGCCTTGAGCAAGGGAGACACGTACATTTGTGATTCATATCATCCTGCCCTCTCCCAGCAGCATTGCCTGTCCCCAGCAGCCATCTCCTGGGTGGGGAGTACAGGTGCCACATCCCACCATGGAGCAGGGACCATCCACAGGATGGAGACTGGAATGGCCACTCGGGCAACCTTTGCAAATCCCAGCATCCACATCTCCACAGGAAACAGGATTCTGTGCTCCATCCACAGAGGACAAAAACCCAGTTGTGTCATGACCCTCTCCTGCATGGCTTTAGCAGCAGAAAGGGCCTTTTTCCTACGTTATCTGGCCCAGCAGCATGGCCTGAGGCCACTGTGGTATGCCACGCCCTGTGCTCGAAGTGTTAGGATAGCAAGGAACAGACAGGTGGGCAAAGGAATGGGGAAAGTGGCTCTGACTGCCAAGCGTGCTGGCACACAGGGAAAAAGGTTGGTGGGATCAAAAGAGGCTTTTTTCCTGGGAGCGACTGCAAATGCTCTGCCCTGGAAACTTAGCATTGCTCATCTGGCTAGGACAGCAGCAGGTGGTCCTGTGTCCATGCCTAGGGGAGTTTGCAGAGGTCAGAGAGTTGCTGTACCCCATGGGCTGCCCTTCCGGTGAGCTCCAGGGCTGGGCACCCATCTAGACTCTGACATCCACACGCTGCACTGCTGCACAGGACTGCCCTGGGCAGGTCCTGGAGGGTGGAAAGGCACTGAACAAGCCCAAGGCAGAAAGAGCTGCCTGTTCTGTTCAGCTGGGGAACAGAATGGCCATGTCCTGGGTAGCCCTCCCCTCCCCTTCCTTGCCCAAATGCATTGAACGTGATGAGAACTTCATACTCTTCATACTGAAGTCCAAGCATTTAAATCCACAATTCCGGGCCCGGCAGCATGCCCTAGCGGCTAAATTCCTCCCCTTGAACATGCTGGGATCCCATATGGGCGCCAGTTCTTCTAATCCCAGCAGCTCCACTTCCCATCCAGCTCCCTGCCTGTGGCCTCGCAAAGCAGTCAAGGATGGCCCAATGCTTGGGGATCCTGCGCCCATGTGGGAGACCTGGAGGAGGTTCCTGGCTCCTGGATCTGGATCGGTACAGCACCGGCCGTTGCGCTCACTTGGGGAGTGAATCATCAGATGGAAGATCTTCCTCTCTGTCTCTCCTCCTCTCTAAATATCTGACTTTGTAATAAAACTAAATAAATCTTTTTTTAAAAAAAATCCACAATCCCTTCCATACATCTGCAAATACCTAACAGCTCTGAAAACTAAGCATATTTGGCAGCAGGTCCTGACCTGAACTGACATGGGACCGTTTACACTTGTATTCCTACCCATTGTGGGCTACCCATATATTCTTGTCAGAAATACTATTCCAAATCCTGCTGGAGGCATTGCATATATTATAACACAGTGCCAAGCGCTGTGGTGTAATGGGTTAAGCCGTCTGCTGGGGCACTGGTTGGAGTCCTGGTTGCTCCACTTTATTTTACCCAATTTTTTTAAAGATTTATTTATTTTTATTGGAAAGTCTGATATACAGAGAGGAGGAGAGACAGAGAGGAAGATCTTCCGTCCAATAATTCACTCCCCAAGTGAGCGCAACGTCTGGTGCTGAGTTGATCCAAACCCAGGAGCCAAGAACTTCCTTCAGGTCTCCCTCATGGGTGCAGGGTCCCAAGGCTTTGGGCTGTCCTCAACTGCTTTCCCAGGGCACAGACAGGGGAGCTCATTTAGGGCAAAGACTTTAGCCGCTAGGCTATACCGCCAGCCCCCCCCCCCTTTTTTTTTCAGAGAGAAAATCCTGGTATATTTGTATAATGCAAAGAGAAATACAGATATAAATCCTCAAAACAGAAGGTACATCAATAAAAATGTAGTAGTAGAAGCAAAAAACACTGTATAGTACTTGCCGAACTGACTCTTTCAGTTGAAGATGAGAATGTCTGGCAAAGAAACATTAGCCAAAATTACAGTTCTCAGTATTCATTTCCAACAACCATCAGGAGAACAAACAGCACAGCTTAACCTAGCAAAAACACTTTAAGGGAACGCTTGGTGTCCCAGAACCGGGGCACCCGCCAAGGCCATTCATCGATACCACGAACAGCAGAACAATTTTCAATTCATTTCAGAAGACAGGATACAACCAGGCTTCTCAAATCATGAGCCATCACCATAAAATACTTTAACCGCTTATTGCCCGGCCCGACCCTCCCCCCGCAAAACAACAAACAAAAAAAAATGTATTTAAACTTTCGATTTGGGGGCCCGGCGCGGTGGCGCAAGTGGTTAGGGGTCCTCACCTTGCACGCCCGGGATCCCATATGGGCGCCGGTTCTAATCCCGGCAGCCCCGCTTCCCTTCCAGCTCCCTGCCTGTGGCCCAGGAAAGCAGTCGAGGACGGCCCAAGGCTTTGGGACCCTGCACCCGCGTGGGAGACCCTGAAGAGGCTCCTGGCTTCGGATCGGCATAGCATCGACCGTTGTGCTCACTTGGGGAGTGAATCATCAGATGGAAGATCTTCCTCTCTGTCTCTCCTCTCTGTATATCCGCCTTTCCAATGAGAAAATAATAAAAAATAAATCTTTAAACTTTCGATTTGGTACTTTGTTCCCAGAGCTCTCCCCTGTCCAAGACCCAACCACCAGGAACACACAGCCACATGCCATGTTATATTTACCCCCACACCACCACTAACCAAGACACTTTTTACTCTTTTAGAAGCCACAATGGTACAGAAATGCTGCCATTGGAGATGGATATAATACAGAGAGAGCAGTTGCCCAGTGGGTTTTCAGCAGTAGAAAGAAAAGAACCAAAAACGGCCCTTGTCACTTACTCCCTGAGTTAAAAAAAAAAAAAAAAAGACAGCCTTTCCCACTAACTCCCTTGTCTGCTCATCCAAAGCCATAGCAACATAAACCACAGGTGTCCAGCACTTGGCCAGAATCCAAAAGGTCCCTCCCCCATGCAGGCCACACCCACCAAAGGCAGGTCAGAAAACTTCGCACCCCACCGTCCACCACCTGCTTCCTTCCCAAGAAGATTCCCAAGAAATGGGACAGGTGCAGCCAAACCCTCTCCAGGCTCCTCTTCTCCTTTGCAAAAAAAAAAAAAAAAAAGTCACTTGGAGGTCACCATACAGACAGCTTCTGCCGGAAACTGGCCATGATCGTTTAAGAAATGGTTCAAGAATCAAATGAGTGTAGCCTGTACTTAAAGGAGGAAAGCAACCTCGCGTGGAATAGAAGATGCCAAGAACCAGGACAAGAAGGCGGAGCCTACTGCCGCTCAGAAAGCGGGAAAGCGTCCACCGCAGGAAGGGGCCAGAGCTGGGGCGAGCCTGGCATGTGGAACCTTCCCTCTTAACCCCCAACCCCGCCTCTCCGCCATTCTCAACCCACCCACCCCCAAAAAGACCACAGGTCTGTACAATCCAGGTGTTTGTTCACTTTGAGAGTCAACTGGAAGGCAGCTTCGAAACCGAAAACAGGGACAGAAGCGTTGTCCAGGCCAAAGAGGTTGGAGGAGCTGCAGATGTGCAGGTGCGCCCGGGGAGCCCTCAGCCCAGTGCCCTTCAAGTCGCAAGGAAGGGTGGCCTGTGCCACCTGGGGGCTCTGGTAGCAGGGGAACTGGGCGCGGAAGCAGTCCTTGAGCTCCCGGTTGAACAGGAAGCGCACGACGGGGTTGATGCCGGCCTGCGCGAAGGTGAGCCACACTGAGGCCGTCAGGTAGGCCTGGGGTACTGCGCTGGGCCAAACCAGGACCCGCAGATAGCTGGCCACGACGTAGGGCAGGCCCCTTTTTATTTATTTTTAATTAAAAAAAATATTTATTTATTTTTATTGGAAAGTCAGATATACAGAGAGGAGGAGAGACAGAGAGGAAGAGGCTGCTCCACTTTCAATTCAGCTCCCTGCTAATGTGCCTTAGAAAACAGCAGAAGGTGGTCCAACTCCCTGGGCCCCTGAACCTACGTGGGAGACGTAGAAGATACCCCTAGCTCCTGGCTTTGCCTGGCTCAGTCCCAGCTACTGTGGCCATTTGGAAAAGGATCTAGAGGACATAAAATCTCATCTCTCCCTCTCCTTCTCTGTAATTGCCTTTCAGATAAATGAAAGGTTGGATCAAGAAACATATCTTACCCCAAAGGTATCAGAACTTCCTTTGGACCTGGATATCTACCCTCTAAACCATTCTCTGCACTTCTGGTCCCCCTCTGTCCCCAATTGCTGGTCAAACAGCCCTCTGGAATCCAGAGCAACCCTCTCCCAACCTCCCTGAACTGCACATGCACCATAAATCCTTAGAGCCTCTCTGCAGATCTGCCACCTCTTGCCAAGCACCTGTGTTCCCAACTACTGCTTCGTGCAACAACATTTTTCCAACCTCAGAGAGCTTATAAGCAACTCTTCCAAGGCTACTGATGCCCTGGTCAAAAAGAGAACTTTGAAGATGCTCCCTCCTCTGAACTGGTCTCAGCCAGTTTGTATCTGCTAGAATTACTGCAGGAGTCTCTATGGCCATTTGCCTTGCAAATTCCGTTGGCCGACTGTATGAGGAAAGTCTGGGAGTAGAACTCTGATTCAACCATTGCTGGAATCCCGGTGGTTTTCCATCACTATGAATTTCCTGGTTGGCCAAAGACCAAAATATTAGCTCCTTTACCATTGTCGGATTGCAACAGCTTCCTTCCGAGGGGAAGGAGTCCTCCACTGGAGCAGATTGGAAAGCGCGGGGCCAGGCGGCTCCACTGTGCTGTGCGGCTCTGCCCTCTGGCACCTGGGAGATCTGGGGTCAGGTGACAGCCCCGCCCCTGGCTGGGTGGATGATCTTGGGGGCAGCCCCTTGTGACTTGTGGAGTTTGGTTTCCTCACCCTGGAGCAGAGCTCATGAAAATTATTTGGCAGGATTAGCAGGTTGATCAAGTGAGATAAGCACGGGGCTCTGAAAACTGTAGCACTGCATGAGGATAATGGCGAGAATAAGGGCTGATACTGTCGTTTTCGGTTCCTCGTGGGCAGGGATGGAATTCCCAGCTTTCTTCTGCCTTTCCCTCAGGATAGAAGAGATCATGTCAAAAGGCATGGCAACGTTAAGTTGCCCAGCAACTCAGCAAAAAGAAGTGTTGAAATCAGTAGTCGTGAATACGCAGGCGTGTGCCTTGCAACACACCGAGAGAGGAAGGAGGGCAGTGCTGTGTATGGGCCAGCCTCTCTGCTACTTGTCTGGTTAGCAAATAGGACTAAGGACTTGGGGCAAGGTCAGCACTGAGATGCCCTAATGGTCCAATCTGTTCCCCACAGCCAATGAAAACAGTAGCTAATTTACAAGAACTGAGGATTTCGTCTATGGCACAGAGCCAGGCACAAATCAAGCTCCCTGTAGGCATTGGTTGTTGTTTTTAATTAATTTATTTTCATCCATTTGAAAGGCAGAATCTGTCTTTCTCTTACAGAGAAAAAGAGAGAGAAATTTTCCATCTGCTGATTCACTGCCAACAGTGAGTGGCTGCAGCAGCTTGGGCTGGACCAGGCTGAAGCCCGGAGTTAGGAACTCCCTGTCGGGTCTCCCACATTGGTGGCAAGAACCCAAGCACTGGGCTGTCACACGCTGCCTCGCAGATTCATCCGCAGGAAGCTGATTTGGAAGTAGGACAGTGGAACTCAGGTCGGTGCTCTGTTATTGGATGTGAGTACTGCGAGTGGTGACGTAACTGTGGCACGGTGCCCACCTCACCCACCCACTCTCATGCTGTGACTATTGTTTTACATGCTAAGCGGTTCTTCTTTTATCCACAGGACACAAACGCGGCACAGGCAAAGTGAGGATTCAGTTGCTGAGCCATTGAGCTTGGCAGTTTTCTAAGAAGTGTTGTGTCAATGCTTTGAGACATAGCTGCTCTACTTCTGATCCAGATCCCTGTTATGGTCCCGGGAAAGCTCCTGGCTTCTAACTCTGAAAACCGTAGCTGTTGCCTCAGCCATAGCTGTTGTTACCATCTGAGGAGTGAGCCAGCAACTGACAAAAGATCTTTGTCTCTTCTTCCTTCTGTAAACCTACCTTTCCAATCAAAATAAATCTTAAAAAAAAAAAAAAATCTTACAGGACCCAGCTATTAACCTAGTGGCTAAAATCCTCATCTTGCATGCACCGGGATCCGATATGGGTACTGGTTCATGTCCTGGCTATTCCACTTCCCATCTAGATCCCTGTTTGTAGCCTGGGAAGGCAGTAGAGGATGACCCAAAGCCTTCAGACCCTGCAGCCACATGGGAGATCCAGAAGTTCTTGGCTCTTGGCCTTGTTTCGGCTCAACCCCAGGCGTTGTGGCCATTTAGGGAGTGAACCAGTGGATGGAAGATCTTTCTCTCTGCTTCTCCTTTTCTCTGTAAAGCTGGCTTTCCAACAAAAACAGAAACAAATACAAAACAAAATTTTAAAAAAATCTTAAAACTGGGCCCCAGCGTGGTGGCCTAGTGGCTAAAGTCCTTGCCTTGAGCACACCAGGATCCTACATGGGCACCGGTTCTAATCCCGGCAGCTCCACTTCCCATCCAGCTCCCTGCTTGTGGCCTGGGAAGGCAGTTGAGGACGGCCCAAAGCCTTGGGACCCTGCACCTGTGTGGGATACCCAGAAGAAGCTCTGGACTCCCAGCTTCGGATCAGTGCAGCTCCAGCTGTTGCTGTCACCCGGGGAGTGAATCATCGGACGGAAGATCTTCCTCTCTGTCTCTCTTCCTCTCTGTATATCTGACTTTCCAATAAATAAATAAATCTTTAAAGAAATACTATTATTATTATTATCATCATCATCATTGGAAAGGCAGTTTCGCAGAAGGAAAGAGAAACAGGGGGAAAGATGTTCCAACAGTTGCTGGTTCTCTCCTGAAATAATCACAACAGCTGTAGCTGAGCCAATCTGAAGCCAGGAGCCAGGAGCTTCCGCTGGGTCTCCCACACAGGTGAATGGCCCTGAGACTTTGGACCATCCTCCACTGCTTCCCTAGTCACAAGCAGGGAGCTGAATTGGAAAATGGAGCAGCCAGGATATAAGAATTAGCACCCATATGGGATGCCAATGTTTGCAGGCAGAGGATTAGCTAGTTGAGCCACCATGCCAGCCTCATACAATTTTTTTTTTCTAAAATTTTGAGGGGTTGGCATTGTGGCATAGCAAGTCAATCTGTTGTCTGTGAAGCCAGCATCCCCTATAGGCACGTGTACATATTACGGAGTAGAATGTTGCATTCCTTTGAATTTTAAGTTAGAACAGTGGATTTGATGCACGGAGGGCAGTGCAGGTTGGGGAACAGCTGCTGGCTGAGCCTCCTGCCCTCCCCAGGGCGAAGCCTGGGGCAACCACTGAGAGTCCACCAAGCAGAAGAGTGAAGGTGTTGGCTCCCATGATTCCCTGGGCTTTCCCTCCAGCCCCAGCCACCTGCTGACCATCCTCCTCCATGGCTTCTCCTGCCCTCACCTGGCCACCACCTTGCTGCCTGACCTTGAGTCGGTCACCACCTCCTCTGGGCTTCAGTCTCCAGGGATAAGCCCATTGCAAATACAACATCCAGGACCGATCAACTCATTTACGTGAACGTGTAGATGACTGATAACAGCTTAATGCATTACCTCTGCTGTGGGTGGGGGCGTTCTAAACAGATGCAGTCTCTCATCTTTAAAGCATGAAGGTTCACGTGGTGCAATGGTCACAGCTGGGTGGGGATGAAGATGGGAGGAAGGGCACTTTTTCTGGCACCCCTCCAGCCCAACGCTGGAACCCTCGGCAGGGGCCAGCCTGATGGTATCCCTGGGCAGTGTGCCACCCTCAATTTCTCTTGGGTCACAGCCAAGGGCAGGGCTTGTTAGATAGAAAATGCTTCATCAGGGAAATCCGTCCAGGTCCCCAGAGCAGGGCATGTGGCAGGGGGCATTTAGGGTGGGCAGAGGGCCGTGCTCGCAGCTAGTGGGGTAAAGAGGTCTCTGCTCTGGAATGTGTGCTTTTTGCTGGTGCTGGGGGGTCTCACTGCACCAGGATCCAGAACAGCTGTTTTCCCTGTGGGCAGGGGCCATGCTACACGCTGCCAAGGTTTATTTGTTGAAGGAGGATTGTTTGGCGGCTACCACTGGCAGAAGACAAGGGGACCCACGGGCCTGTAGCTGGAAGGGCAGGCAGTCGAGACCAGCACAAGGCCCTTCAGTCCCTCGCAGGAGCCACTTTGTTCCACCTGTTGTCAGTGGCGATGAGAAGGCAAAACAGGTGCTCATGGCAAACTCTGTCCGCGTGGCCAAGACTGGGACCAGATTGGTGAGTCCCACTCTGCCAGTCACTTTCTCCTTAGTTAAAGCAATGTAAATTAGATCTGCCTTCAGATGTTTAAGACAAGACCTTTCCCCAGCACTATGGCTTAGTGGCTAAAATCCTCAATTTACACAAGCCAGGATCCCATGTGAATGCTAGGCTTGTATCCCAGCTGCTTCACATCCCATCCAGCTCCCTGCTTGTGGCCTGGGAAAGCAGTAGAAGGTGGCCTAAATCCTTGGGACCCTGCATCCCTTTGAGAGACTCAGAGGGAGCTCCTGGCTCCTGGCTTCGAATTGACTCAGCACAAGTGGCCATTGACTGTGGAGTGAACCAGTGGACAGGAGATCTTCGTTTCTCCTTCTCTCTGTGAAATCTGCCTTTCTAATATAAATAAATTAATTAATTAAAAAAAGAAAAGTTGAGATCTTTCTTCAAATCCAATTCTTCTCCCTCCATGTCCTGGTTCTGGATTCTTCTAGTATAGTCTTCTTTTTTTAAATTAATTTATTTTTATTAAATTAAAAGGCAGATTTTTTTTTTACAGAGAGAGGGATCTTTTATCTATTGGTTTACTTCCCAAGCCAGAAGCCAGGAGCCTCTTCTGGGTCTCTCACTTGGTGTGGGGTCCCAAGGCTTTGGGCCATCCTCTTCTGGTTTCCCAGGCCGCAAAGAGGGAGCTGGATGGGAAATGAAGCAGCTGGGATATGAACTGGCACCCATATGGGATCCCAAGTGGTCAAGGCTACTAGGCTACTGCACCAGATCCTTTAGTGTATTCTAAGACTATATTTCCATCCTTTCTTCTCTTCTAGTGTTTTATTCCAGATTTTTGTTGTTGTTGTTGATTATCATCCATTTAAAAAGTTATGTCTGACCGTGACACACCTATCTGAATAGCAGCAATATGAAATCGTGTGTTTATCTGAGCATGAACTACCATCCTCTCGTTCACACCTCAAATGTCTTAAATGCCAAGACTGGGCCAGGCTGAAGTTCAGATGCCTGAACCCGGTCCATGTGTCCACAGCGGGTGCTGGGAACCCAGGTGCTGAGTCACCTGTGCCTCCCAGCTCTGCCTCCCAGGGTCTGCCTTAGCAGGAAGCCGGAAGCAGGGTCAGGCACTCTAATGTTGGATGTGGTATCTTTCTTTTTTTCATGTTTAAAACACTTTTTTTAACATATAAATTTATTTTTGTTTTTGATGATGTTTACAGTGCTGAGAAGGGTATACGCCCATGTGGACCAGTGATTAAGGTGGGAGGGTCAGGCATAGAGAAAGGTGGGTGGGACACATGTTTCCATTTTTTTTCTCCTATGTCCTCAGGGGAACAGGCAGAGGGGGCTGCTCCTTGCTGTCAAACTACATTAGCACCTGGGGATGAGGCACAGTCATTTGATGATGCCTTAGAGCCCCTGGTGTGGGGAAGAGTGTTCTCAAGGTGTTGTTACTGGAGTGGTTTTGATAGTTCTGAGAAGCTGTTGGTTTCACTGCTCTAGGGTTGAGAAAATCTTTCCATGGTCTGTTGGTTGACAAAGTTCAGCTTAGTCCATCCACAGCCCCAGGAGCATGCTGCTAGCTTGGCCAGGAGAATTGTCCAACCTGTTGTGCTTTCCATCCTTGACGAGGCACTCTGCATCCCCTGCTGGCCTAGCTAAGCTGGCTGTCATGTCCCCCATGTGCATCTGAACAATGCACAGACCTCAGCAACTGAGGCCCAGTCCTGATAGATGCTCTCCAAGGTCGGACCACACATCCTGTGATTTTCCCTGTGGCCGGGATCTGAGTCTAGCAGTCTGCTCTCCAAGAAACTTCACCTGGGGTGACCTCAGACTTTGACTTTTATGTGTGCTAGCCACTGGAGGGTCAGGTGTGGTCCTTCACTTATACCAGCCAGTGCACCTGCCCATGGATGTAGCTGCCTGGTCGGTTATGCACCAGCCCCATATCTCATGTGAACCAACTGGTGCTTCAGCCCAGAAGGGCCCAGCCTAGCCAGCCCACCACAGACCTGGACCTTACACATAGCAGTGGGAGCATGGCCTTAAGGAGTGACCCCCCAGAAATCCCCATATGGTTTGTCCCCAGGCCACAAACAGGGGGCTGGATGGGAAGCAAGGCTGCCGGGATTAGAACCAGTGCCCATATGGGATCCTGGTGTATTCAAGGTGAGGACTTCAGGCACTGAGTTACTGCGCTGGGCCCAAAACCTATTCATTTTTATTGGTAAGTCTGATTTCCGGAGAAAAGAGACAAAGAAAAATATTTTCTTTTTCTTTTCTTTTTCTTTTTTTACGAATTTATTTATTTTTATGACAAAGATATACAGAGAGGAGGAGGAGAGACATAGAGGAAGATCTTCCATACAATGATTCACTCCCCAAGTGAGCGCAACAGCTGGTGCTGCACCGATCCAGAGCCAGGAGCCAGGAACTTCCTCCAGGTCTCCCACATGGGTGCAGGGTCTCAAGGCCTTCGGCCATCAAGGACTGCTTTCCCAGGGCACAGGCAGAGAGTGGATGGGAAGTGGAGCTGTTGGGATTAGGACTGGCACCCATATGGGATCCCAGTGTGTTCAAGGTGAGGACTTTAGCTGCTAAGGCACCTCGCGAGGCCAGAAAAATATTTTCAATCTACTGTTTCCCTGCCCAAGTGGCCACTAATGGCGGTAACTGTGCCTATCTAACGTCAGGAGCCAGGAGCTTCTTCCAAGTCTCCTATTGACATCAGAGTCCAAAGGCTTTGGACTGTCCTCAAGTGCTTTCCCAGGCCACAAGCAGGGAGCTGGATGGGAAGTGGAGCTGCCGGGACACATATTTGCACCCACATTGGATCTCGGCACAGGCAAAGTGAGAACTTTAGCTACTAGGCTACCATGCCGGGCCCTCAATCTGTATCTTTCACACTGTCTAGCTGTTTTGTTTCCAGATATTTACGCAAAATAAGCAAAAGCAGACTGTTACATCTTTTCCAAAGCAGCTATTCAGAGTGGGTGTTTGCTGTAGGGGTAAGACCCCCACAGTTGCTTCAGTGCTGAGTTCCAGTCTCATTTCCGCTTCAGATTCCAGCTTCCTGCTTGCTGCCCCCTGAAGCTGCAGGTGGGGCCTTAAGCAATTGTGTTCACAACCTGGCACAGCCCTGGCCGTCATGGTGTCTTGGAAGTGAACCAGAGTATGGGCAATCTCTCTCTCTTTAATAAATTGATTAGAATTAAGATAGAAACATGTACTCATAGTTTTACTTGTGGTAGCTGAGATCTGAAAGCAGTACCGATGTGCCCGAGCAGCAAATGGCCAAGTGTAGTCCTTCTACACCGTGGGCACCGCTGGGCAAAGCTGCTCTTGATTCACTTGAGCAACTCTGGGTGTCACGAGGGGCGGGTGCCACAGATGAATCGCAGAGCAAGGACATGAGTCAGCACCCAGATGAAAACAAGTGCCAGACAGTATCACTCCATGTATGTGAAGGTACAGCAGTAACACCTGCTGGCTGCTTTCATGCCTTGAACTTGGCCTCTGTATCCATGACCCCTACTGATGGAGCTTCTGGCTACCTGAGCTTTCATGGGAGCCACATCACTGTGCTCGCAGTTCAAGACCCTGAGGTCTGGAACGTTGGCCAGCCAGGTCTCAATCAACGCTTTTCTTTTCTTTCTTTTTTTTTTTTTTTTCAGACAGAAAAGTTTATTTGTGAAGGGACCAGGTGAGCAGGGAAAGGAGAGGGAAGGGGAAAGTGCCTCCCAAGACAAAGCCAGGAGGTGGGGTGCCTCTCGAAAGAGGAGAGAGAGACACCAGTGCTTTGCTTGCTTGCTTTCATTCATTCATTCTTTCTTTTCTTTTTCTTTTTTTTAAGGAAAAATCAGAGTTACAGAGAGAAGAGACAGAAAAAAAATGTCTTCCATTCACTAGTTCACTCCCCCAATGGCCACAATGACTGGTGTTGAGCCAATTGCGAAGCCAGGAGCCAGGAACTTCTTCCAGGTCACCCAGATGGGTGCATGGGTCCAAGCACAACAAGCAGAGAACTGGATCAGAGTGGAGTAACCAGGACACAAATCAGAGCCCATAAGGAATCCTGGCGCTTGCAGGTGGAGGATTAGCCTGTTGAGTCATCGTTGTCAGTTCCTCTCCCTCAACTTTATAGAAACAGTTACTTATTCAACATGCAGAGTGAGCGGAGTGACAGGAGAGAGATACATATATCTTCCAGCTGCTGGTACATTCCCCAGATGCCTGGCCTGCAACAACTGAGCCAGGATCTCCATCTATGCCTTCCACGTGGCTTTGAGGAATGCAAATACGTGGGCCATCATCTGCTGCCTCCAAGGTGAATTATCAGGGAGCTTTATGTTAGTCAAACTGGTGCTCTAACTTGGGATGCGAATGTTCCCTGTGGTGACTAAACACACTGAGCCACAAGGCCTGCCCCTCTGAGGTTATTTGCCCCTTCCATGCTCATTTTGTTGGCCTAACTGGGTGGGTGGTGGCATAGCATGGGGAAAAGAAGAGGAGCTCACGGATCCGTTTCCTTGAGCTGGGGGGATCCTTTGGGAAGGGGGGTTCCTCCACTTCTTTGAGACTCAATTTGCCCATTGTGTAACTATTTCTGACCTTGTGGGAACAGGTGTGGCATTGATAGGGTGTGTAAAGGTTGTGAAACACTTAACTAGGAGAATGATGGACTTGTGACTGTCGCTGAAGGACTGTGTTATTGTTACAATATAGTAGAAAATGGCAAGGGAGAGAGGGGAAGGAGGAAGGAGGATGGAAGGGGAAATCCCTGAGACTATAGAATTATATAATAAAAAATAAATAAATAAAAATCAAGGGTGTGTAAAGGAAGTGAAGCAAGCTCGGTGTTTGGTCCATCAATGTCTGTGGTGAGTTCTGTCACTCTTGCTTATTACAGGGTTTATTTATTTATTTTCTAAACTTATTTATATGATTAAGAAGCTCAGAGAGAGTGCAGATCTCACCCACCGCAGCCAGCACTGGGCCCATGGAAGCCAGGAGCCCAGGGCTCAGTCCTAGTCTCCCACCTGGGTGACAGGAATGTGACCCCCTCAGGGCTGAGCTCTGCCTCCTGGGATCTGCAGACCTAGGAAGCTGGAGTTAGGAGCAAGAGCTTGAGTCCAAGGTCTGCTGTGCTCTGGCTCTGGCTTCCTACTCCTGCACACTTTGAGATAGCGTGTGGTGCCTCAAGTCCTTGGGGCCCTGACATGCTGATGGCAGACCTGGGTGGAGTTCCTGCCTCCTGACTTCAGTAAGGTCCAGCCCTGGCTGTCACGGGCATTTAGGGAGTGAAGCAGCAGGTGGACTCTACCTATTTTTTTCTGTCACTCTACTTTTCAAGTCAATAAAAATAAACATAACTTTTAAAGAAACTTTGTATACAAAAGAGTTAAGAATTGTTTATTTTGATACATAATTTATTGAAATCTATGCATGTGGTTTCATAATACACATAAAACATCAACCTTAAAAAGGAAGAAATTTCTAGAGCTAGAATTGTGGCACAGTGTGTTCAGCCATCACTTGTGATGTTTGCTGAGCACTAGCTCATTTTAGTTGCTCTTCTGCTTCTTCTTCTTCTTCTTCTTCTTTTTTTTTTTTTTTTTGGAAAGTCAGATATACAGAGAGGAGGAGAGACAGAGAGGAAGATCTTCCATCTGATGATTCACTCCCCAAGTGAGCACAACGGCTGATGCTATGCTGATTTGAAGTCAGGAGCCAGGAACTTCCTCCAGGTCTCCCACGCTGGTGCAGGGTCCCAAAGCTTTGGGTCATCCTGGACTGCTTTCTCAGGCCACAAGCAGCGAGCGGGATGGGAAGTGGAGCTGCCAGGATTAGAACCGGTGCCCATAAGGGATCCTGGTGTGTTCAAGGGGAGGACTTTACCTGCTACACTATCATGCTGGGCCAGATACTTTGCTTCTAATCCAACTTCCTGATAATTCACATGGGAAAGCAGCAATGATAACATTAAGTGCTTGGTAATCAGGACAGAATTCCTGGCTTCACCCTGGTGCAGCCCTGACTGTTGTGGCTGTTTAGGGAGTAGATGGAAGATCTCTCTTTCTCATCTTTGTCTTTCTGGCTCTCTTTCTGTTGCGTTACCTTTCAAATAAACAAATAATCATTTTTACAGGAAAATAGGAACTTGTGACACATGCTATGACATGGATGTACCTTCAGGTGAAGTGACATAAGCTACATAAGAGAGAACAAGTCTAGTAGAAACCCGCATACACCCAAAGGAGGTATCTAGAATCATCAGTCCCACAGCAACAGGAAGCTGAGTGCTGATCAGTAGGGGTGGGAGGGCCCAGGGAATGGAGGTCATGGTTGAAAGGTGTAAAGATTCAGTTCTGGAAACTGTTCCAGAGGCAGGTGGTGAAGATGGTGGCACACACTGTGAATACCACCGACTTGCCCAGTGAAGAATGGTTAAAATGGTGACTTTTGTGGGAAGTGCATTTCACCGTGACTCCACACAAGGAAAAGAACAGCAATTGTATGGCCGTGGGCAGCGTGCTATGGTCTGGGTGGCCAGCTGCGCCTGGTGAGTGGGAGAGCAGGCTCAACTAGTCAGAGCCTGAGGTGACAGGAGAGCAGGCCAAGCCCGCCCCACGAGCCACAAGGTCCAGATCCCCACTGAGTCACCTTAGGGTTGAGTCTTTGTCTTCGGGTTCAGGTGGAGAATTTCCTGGGGTGGGGTGACCCAAGCACCGCGGCTGACAAATTAGTCTTGTGGCTGGGGGCCAGTGCAATGGTGGAGCAGGTAAAACCATCAACCTCTGTGGGCCCTGATTTGTGTCCTAGCTGCTCCATTTCAGAAAAGTCCCTGTTAATGACCTAGGAAAAGCAGTGGCAGATTCTCCAAGCCCTTAGCCTCCTATCCCAATGTGGGAGACCAGATGAAGCTCCTGGTTCTTGGTTAATGGCCAACTGGCCAGTGAAGCAGCAGATGCAAGATCTCAGCTCTGTAAATACAACTTTCAAATAAAAATAAATAAATCTTGGGGGGTCAGTGTCATGGTTCAACTGGCTAATTCTCTACCTGCCAGTACCAGCATCCCTTCTAGCTCCCTACCTGTGTCCTGGGAAAGCAGTAGAGGATGGCCCAAGAGAAACCCACGTGGGAGATCTGGAAGAAGCTCCTGGCTCCTAGCTTCAGACTGGCTCAGCTTTAGCTGGTGAGGCCATTTGAGGAGTGGACCAGTGGATAGAAAATCTTTCTCTCTCTCTCCTTCTCTACAAATTTGACTTTCCAATAAAAATAAACAAATATTATAAGTAAATAAATAAATGTTTTTTTAAAATGTTGCGGATGAATTCAACATTACCTATAGTAGCAAACTTATAAGGAGAAGGTAAAGACAGGCAGTGTAGACCCTTGTGTGGGTCCCCCCATGTCCCAGCATCCTGACAGCTCTGCACTGGTGTTGCCATTTCTTCATTCATCGCCAGCATGCCTTTTAACTGGTCCATGCCTCGATTTCCTTATTTGTCAGCTGGGAGCTGAGGGAGAGTACAGATAGTGATTCTGTGTTCCAGGGATCAAACAAAAATGTTCCACATGCAGTGGATGTTAAAAACCCAGCAGTTGGGCCTACTGTGATGGCTCGGTGGCTAATCCTCACCTTGCAAGTGTTGGGATCCCATATGGACACTGGTTCATGTCCCAGCTGCTCTACTTCCCATCCAACCCCCTACTTGTAGTCTGGGAAAGCTGTAGAGGCTGGCTCAAAACCTTGAGACCCTGTATCTGCTTTGGAGACCTGGAAGAAGCTCCTGATTCCTGGCTTTGGACTGGCTCAGTTCCAGCAATGGCAACCACTGGGGGAGTAAATCAGAGAGTGGAAGATCTTTCTCTCTGTGTTTGCTTCTCTCTGTAAAATTTGCCTTTCAATAAAAATAAATGAATTTTTAAAAAAAAAATAAGAAGAGGAAAGGAATCCTAGCAGTTATGACTCTAATAAAAGAATGCCTAGCTTTGAGTTCCAGCTCTGCTTCTGATTCCAGCTTCCTGCTAAGGCGTACGCTGGGAAAGGGCAGGTGACCGCTTCAGTCTTTGGGACAATCCCACCACGTGGCAGATCTGAACTGAGTTCCCAGCTCTCAGCTTCAGCTCAGCCAGAGCAGCTGTTGTGAGCTGTTGGGAAGTGAACCAGTGGGTGGGAGTTCTTTGTTGTTATCTCTCAGACTCTCAAAAAAAGTGTTCTTGTTGTCTAAGACTTATTTACTTATTTGAAAGGCAGAGTTAGAGAGAGAGAGAGATTTTCCATCTGTTGATTCACTCCCCAAATGGTTGCAAACAGTCAGGGATGAGGTCAGAAGTCTAGGTGTCTGGGTCTCCTATGTACATAATCCAGGCTTAAGCACTTGAGCCATCCTCTGCTGCTTTTGCAAGCGTATTAGCAGGGAGCTGTATCAGAAGTGGAACGGCTGGGACTTGAACCAGTGTTCTGATATAATATGCTAGTCTTATAGGCTATGGCTTAAACTATTGTGCCACATGCCAGTTCAAGTTACAAAGTTTCTCTTAGCCAGTGAAATTTTTTGTTTTAAAATTTATTTATTTATTTTTGTTGTTTTTTAAGATTTATTTTTTAATTGAAAAATTAGATTTTACAGAGAAGGAGATGACACAGGAACATCTTCTATCTGCTGGTTCACTCTCCAAATGGCCACAATGGCTGGAGCTGAGCTGATCTGAAGCCAGGAGCCAGGAGCTTCTTCTGGGTCTCCCAGTGGGTGCAGGATCCCAAGGCTTTAGGCCATCCTCTGTTGCTTTTCCAGGCTACAGACAAGGAGCTGGATGGGAAATGGAGCAGGGTCCATATGGGATTCCAGTGCTGGAAGGAGGAGGATTGGTCTGTTGAGCCACAGTGTCAGCCTCCAGTGAGTTCTACTGATCAGTATGGCTCTAGCAAGAAGGGTGAGTGAGAAGCCCTGGGAGATCAATTTCTTGCAAACTGATCTGTCCTTCAAAGGG
The DNA here is from genome assembly GCF_017591425.1 of Ochotona curzoniae. Classification (NCBI taxonomy): domain Eukaryota; kingdom Metazoa; phylum Chordata; class Mammalia; order Lagomorpha; family Ochotonidae; genus Ochotona; species Ochotona curzoniae. Next base: position 3,070,303 of record NW_024466004.1, on the reverse strand, counting down.
GCTGTGGTAGCTGAGCATAATCCCTGGCCGTGAGATGTGGCCCTTGGCTGGGGGTGGAGTGTGCGGGGAGGAAGGCGGCCATGTGGACAGAGCCTGGTGATAGAGGAGCAAGGCCCTGGGGGGCTGAGCTCTGGGCAACAGAGAGGAAGTGGGCAGAAAGGTGGAAGGGGGTGATATTGTGGACGTGAGTGCCAAAGGTCAAGGCCCTGGCAGTAACATGTTGAGCAACGACAGGGCTGAGGGAAGAGACATCCATTCCTCCGTGGCACCGTGGAGGTTATCTGACCTATGTCCTGCTCTCACATCCAAATTCCACATTCCAGCTAATCAGGTGCAATTACAGGATATAGCTGGCTGGCCGGCTGCAAGTTATGACTTGTAGTGCCACGGCTAGGTGCTAGGTGTGAACCCCTGCATGCCACCCAGCTGGTGGGTGCTGAGCAGCAGTGCCAGAGGTGGCAGGCCAGCAGTCCTCCAAGCCCAGAGCCTGAGGTCCCAGAATAATTCCCCTGCGAAGACCCCCCCTCTGGCCATGGAGTGCCTCTGGGTGTGAGTTGCAGCTTTGGAAATACTCACTGGATTGATGCTGAACCGATTAGTAGGGGCAGAGAGAATGCTAGACATGTGAAGATGATCTTAATTTAAGCTTTTTTGGGAAGATTGAAGATGTCACAGGGTGAGTTGGAGTGCTAAGAGAAACAACCTCTTGTGGCTTAATTTTGTGTGTGTGTGTGGCTTAATTTAAGATCATGTATTCTCTTATATTTTATGTTTACTTCGATGCTGAGGCAAAGCAGGCCTACAGCAAAGTGCACCAATCCCTACCACTGAGCTTGGGATTTTTTATCTATGCATTCGTGTCTCCGCCCAGGTCAGGATGTGGAACCCTTCCAGAGCTTCTCGCTCCTGGGTCAGCTCCCATAGACCCCAAGGGAACTGTTAGTCTGACATCTACCACCACCAGTTAGCTTTGCCCGTCCTTGAACTTTACAGCGATAGGATCTATGTATGCTCAATGTGTCTGGCTCTTTCCACTCATATGTCTGTGAATTTTTTTTAGGATTTACTTATTTACTTGAAAGGTCGAGTGGCAGACACACACACACACACACACACACACACAGATTTTCCTTCTACTAGTTCACTCTTGCAATGACTGTGATGGCCAGGCTGGCCCAGGCTGCATCCAGGAGCCCAGAGCTCCACCCAGGTCTCCCACGCGGGTGGCAGGACCCAAGTGCTTGGATCGTCACTTTCAGGCATCTTAGCATGGAGCTGGATTAACAGGGGAGCAGCTGAGACCAGAACTGAAGCATCTGGGATGCTGGTGTCCCAAGGGGTGGCTTAATCCACGGCACCACAACGTCAAGCCTTATTACTGGACTTTTGTAGGAGAAATTGGATAAATCCTCAATCTTTTACCTGAACCGCTCAGAGTCAGAATTCAGAAATGTTCATTATTTGGGAAAGGCACTGCAGTGAGCCCACCATATATCATCAAATCCCCTCCACAGGACCCGAGGTAGTAACTGGGAAACACATAAATATTTGTGAGCAAAGTCTTGGAATATTCACAACTCTACGGTGTAAACAAAGGCTGCAAATAGACTCATCTCGCTTCAGGTCCGATTTCTTGCCAAAGGGGTTCACATGAGGTCAAGTTCAGCGGTCATATGCATCAGCATAAGCCTTGTTTTACTGTATGGTTTTCAGAGTCTCGAGGCTTTTAAACTGGACAATAAGAGTGTATCAGCCCCAGACAAGCCTTTGGCTCTGAGGAAAGCCAACCTGATGAGCAGTTTCCCATGCAGGTGGAAGGTGGCAGGAAGTGACCACCCCTTGCGAGTGTATGCCATGCTGGGTCCCTGAACAGAGCTCCCAGAAGGACTACTGTGCATTCAGAACACCGAGGGCACACTGCTGCCCTGAGGGCAGCTTTCTGAGAGCTCCATCTTTGTCTAGAGAGCTGGAGAACTCTACTACCCAGAGAAGGCAGCCCCACCCTGGAGGCAGAAGCAGTGCTCAGCTCCAGCTCTTAGCCGTGGTCCAGGATTCTGATCCCAGGATGAATGGACTGAATGGACTGGCAATGAGAGGGTTGACAGGAAGCAGGAGCATGGGGCTGGAGGAGGATAAGTCAGGCTGAGCCTGAGGGCAGACAACAAGGGCGAGATGATCTCAGGAGAGACCTACTATGTGCCAGCTGCCAGTGGGACACCAAAAGGAGGAGGAGGACGAAGGAGAGGAGGAAGAAGTGGCGCTCCCTGAGGAGGTGGAGGTCTTGTTTGTGGCCTTGAGATCTCATTTCTCCTTCCTTTCCCACTATACACTGAGCTTAGAGTGACCTCAATCCCAAGCCTGGGGTCCTCTGCCTTCCCACAGAATGCTGGCTGCCTGTGTCTTCTGTGTCAGTTTCCTGCATGCAGCTTGCCAAAGCCATGGCAGTTATCATGGTCGGAGGCTAGGTTGCTGGGGCCTGCTGTCCCCCACACAAGGGTACTGGCACCCGACTGTGAGGCTGCAGAGTCCAGGGCACAAGTGTGAGACGGACACCATGGCTGGCTCGTCCAGGCACGGCTCTGCTTATGGCATGTTCCTGGTGTCACCATTCTATTTGAGAGTCTTCGTTCAGCACTTCACTCACTTACGCAAACAAGCATTCGTTTAGTTACAGAAAGAGCTCTTCCATCCTCTGGTTCACTCCTGCAAAAGCCAAGGTAGGCTGGGTTGAAACCAGGAATTTCATCTTTGTCTCCCACATGGATGACAGGGGCCCAAGCAGTTGGGTCAACCTCTGCTGCGTTCCCAGATGCATGGGCATGGAGCCGGATTGGAAGTACAGTTGCTGGGACTTGAATGGGCATCTCTATAGCGTGCCAGCACCATAAGCAGCAGCTTAATACACTGAGCCACAAATGTGACCCCTTACTCATCACTTCAAGTGACAGTACCTTGAGCCTTGCACAGCACCCAGGGTGGCCTTGGAGCTGTGCAGGCCCCTAGACTCCCCAGTACAAGATTCTTTGTAACCCAATTTGTTTTTTAGCTGTAATGCTTGTTTCAAGTGTTATTTACAATGATTCAAGAAAAGTGACTCTTCCAGCCCTCTCTTCCACTCGCCCTTTTGTGGGGAATGAGATGGACTCTCCCTTCTCCCACCCCACCCACCGAACCAGGGCAAGCAGTTGAGGACACTTCAGAACTAAGAGTGGCCTCCTGTGAGACCATTTCCTGGACTGCCTGTGTAAACCAAGCTGGAAGTGCCAGGTGCCATCACGGCAAAGCCGCCAGTCGCAATGGCATTCGGGACTGTGGAGGACTGGCCAGGTGGTAGCTGCTGCTGCTGCTACAGGGCCTATGGGGTGGCTCCCGAAGGCTAGGGTGCATGCACTCTGCAGGAGGCCGTGAGACCCAGCCCAGGGAGGCCCCTGGAGGGCCCCACCATGGCTCTCTGTGCTGTGATGATTCGCAGCAGCCACACTTGGAAAGACTCCAGGAAAGAAACCTACTGAAGTGGGCAGCAGCAGGTGCATCCCCAGCAGTTGGTAAAGGACAAGGATGCCCAGGTCCAAGAGAAATGACCCTGGGGTTCCATGGAGGAAGTTTGGGAAAAGCCGATGTAGCTGACTCAGATGGAACGGGCCAAGGGGAAAACATACATGGGTTATGAGTGTTAGCAGCATGCTGGAAGAAACAGCCATATAGATACATTTGTAGATGTTCGAAATTCAGACACAGTGTTTTTCCTTTTTTTTTTTTTTTAAAAAAAACATTTTGTTTATTGAAAAGGCAGAGTTAACACAGAGAGAGATTTTTCATTTGTAATGCGACCAAGGTTAGTCCAAGCCAAAGCCAGTAGCCTGGAACTCTATCCTGGTCTCTCACACTGGTGGCAGGGGGCCCAAAGTCTTGGGCCATCTTCTGCTGCTTTCCCAGACACATTAACAGGGAGCAGAATCAGAAGTGGAGCAGGCGGGCTTGAACCATTGCTCATACAGAATGTTAGTACTAAAGAGGGTGTCTTAACTTGCTATGTCAACTACCTGGAGAGTGCATAATCCAGGAGTGGGAGAAACCTGGGAGGGAAATAGTGGGCTCCTCCCTCTTGGGTTACCACTTCCAAGGGAGGGCACGAAAACCAAGACAGGGGCTGGGGTGGAATGTGGTGTGGGACAGACTAGACTACTGCTACACATACTGGCAAACCAGGGTAGGGGGCGGGCCTGGTGGGGGTTATTGCGGGTCGCTCCAACTAGGCTGCAGCTCCCACTGGTTTATGCGAGGGCTGAGTATGTGCTGGGCAGCACCAGGCTGGACTGCAACACCCAATGATTCCAGTGGAAGTCGGGGCTGAAAACAGAACCAACCCAGCGATCGCAACCACCAGCTGATCAAGGCGATGGACTGTGCCGGGCTCTGTACTTGCTAGTACATACAAGAATCTGGTCTGAGAACACCTCAGACAAAGTTTCTTTGGAGATCTCCCCAATCAAAATGATGGACTCAGAACCCTAACCAAGAAAAGAGAGAGAGGACAGAACAGGTCAATCAACCACCTCAGCTATATGTTGGCAGCGAAATACAGGGCAAACAGAGACTCTGTGATGGACTATGTCAACCAGTGGATTCTTCAAAGACCTCATAGTGCTTGGAGTGGCAAGATTGGCAGCGATTCATAACTGGTGAACTATCAAAACTTGAGCAAGAACCTCAGAACATACCCTAATCCGCTTTCCTGTAGCCCTTGAACCTTTTTACCCTAATTAACTATGTAAAGATTGTCAAAAATATAATAATAATAAAAAACTTGCTATGTCACAGTGCCAGCTCCATGGACAATGTTTTCATGACATAATTTCCACGGACTTTTTTTTTTTAAGGGTTTTTTTTTTTTTTTTTGGAACAGCAGATTTTCAGAAAGAGCTACAAAGAAAAAGATCTTCCATCTGCTGGTTCACTTCTTTTTTTTTTTTTTTAAAGATTTATTCATTTATTGGAAAGTCAGATATGCAGATAGGAAGAGAGACAGAGAGGAAGATCTTCTGTCCGATGATTCACTCCCCAAGTGAGTGCGATGGCCGGTGCTATGCTGATCCCAAGCCAGGATCCAGGAACTTCCTCCGGGTATCCCACATGGGTGCAGGGTCCCAAAGCTTTGGGCCATCCTCGACTGCTTTCCCAGGCCACAAGCAGGGAGCTGGATGGGAAGTGGAGCTGCTGGGATTAGAACCGGTGCCCATATGGGATCCTGGCGCGTTCAAGGCGAGGACCCCTAGCCACTAGGCCATGCCGCCAGGCCCCTGCTGGCTCACTTCTTAAGTGGCCGCTGCAGCTGGAGCTGAGCCAATCCAAAGCCAGGAGCCAGAAGCTTCTTCCCTGTCTCCCTAATGGATGCAATGTCTCCAGACCTTTGGCTCCTTTCCTACTTTCCCCGGCCACAAGTAGGGAGCTGGAAGGGAAGTGGAGCCACCAGGATACCAACCAGCACCCACATGCGATCCCGGTAGATGCAAGCTGAGGATTTAGCTACTAGGCTATTGTGCCAAGCCACAAAAAGGGTGTTATTTCTTTATTTTTTATCCACTTGAAGTCACAGCATCAGACAGAGAGGGACAGGTCCATCTGTTGGTTCACTCTCCCAAATGCCTAAATGCCTAAAAACTCCAGGGCTAGATCAGGCCAAAGACAGGAGTCAGAGACTCCACTCAGGTCTCCAGGTGGGTAGCAGGGAGTCCAAGTGGTTGAGCGGTCACCTGCTGCCCATGAGGATGGCAGAGCAGGAAGCTGTATCGGAAGTGGAGGAGCAGCTCCATGGAATGTTGGAAGATGCCTTGCGTGCTTGGATTTCAAAAAATCTGCACAGAAATAGACTGATCTCTTAAGTCCATTCTTTGTGAACTTTTTGAAGTTGCCTGTTGTAACTTCTATAATTAGTGTGCGGGTGAGGGGCAGGGATTCGGCTGCTTAAGACAGGGATCCGGGGACAGCTGAAGGCTGCGGCACCTAGAGGAGCCAGGGCCTCTAGCGTCAAGAGGAGGCCAGGCCCTTATTTAGGCAGAGACATCCCGAGCTCGCATTCCAACGGGAATCCTTCCCAGCGCATTCCTCCTCCGGCTCGGCTAAGGCCAGCTGCAGCCGGGCTGTTCCTTTCCAGCACACCCCTCCCCAACCCTCCCCCACACACCCCCCTCCTCCCACCCGCATACACACTGCTTTGGTAGCTGCTGCCGCCGGCCCAAGCCGCGCTGCACATCTGGACCTCGTTAGGGGCCGCCAGCACCAAAGCCGGCACATCTGGCCACGGCGAGACAGGGTGCACGGCGGGGCAGCAGAGGGGAAGGGCACGTCAGGACAGGGCCGCCGCGCACGCGCCGGGAGCAGCTCCTCCGAGACGCTGGCCTGCGGGAAGGGGGTGGTGGGTGGCTGGCCGCAGACAGTGCGCCGGGACACCTAGGCTTGGCCTGCCGGCTGGCTGGCTCACTGATTTTAGTCACGGGCGTCGGAGTTGTGTCCTTGCTGGGGAGGAGAAAGCTCGGAGCGACAAGAAGATACCCTCTGAGGCTGATGGGGGGTGGGTAGGCAGGCCCGGAAGATGGGAAGTTGCTCAGAAGTGTATGCCAACAGTGCTCTGGCCTTCCGTGACGCCCAGGGTTGGATCCTGGGGACAGCTTCAAGATGCACCACAGGAAAGGGCCGGAGCAGGTGTAGCAGGGAGCCTTGTAACTGTTTGCTGGGTGATAGGGAGGCATCCACGTCTGGAGAGAGAATGGAGAGTGGCAGTCCTTTGCTGCCTTTTCCTTCTCTGGGACGCGCCATCGCCGCATTGACTGGAAGCCTGGTGCTTGTTTCCTCTAAGCACCCCTGAGATCAAAGCAGCCAAGCCGCGGCTGCCCTGGGACCCTGTCTGCTGGCCCTGCCCCTCCCTCGTCCCCAGCCTTGGATGAATGGCGACCCTTGGCTAGCTCCTGCCCCCCTCTACAACGGTTCAAAGTGCGCAGACCCATGCAAGACATTTTCAGAAAGATCTAGCACGCGCCGGTCAACAGACTGCGGCAGAGAGCACCTAAGAGGTGAGGGTGACGTCTCCTATGGAAAAACCTTAGGTTCTGCGGCAGAAAAACCAAAAACTTGCCAGAAAATGCATGCTTGGAAAACTACCTTTGGTGCATAGATTTCAGCTTTTTTTTTTTTTGGCACCAAAATAAACTTACCTTCAATTACATTTTCCTTATTAAAGAACCCTAGTAACTCTCTCCAGTAGAAACTAATCATATATGAGTAGAGAAGGGTATTTTGTGATAGTTTTAGATTTATAAGAAAGTTGCAAAGACAGCACTAAGAATTCCAGTAAACCCTTCACCCATTTCTCCTAAGGTTAGCATTTTACATAACCAACACACGTTTGCCAAGACTGAGAAATTAACATTGGCACAAGGCTGTTAAGTAAATGGCAGACTTTTTGCAGATTTCACCAGTTTTTCCAACACATATGTGATTTAAAATTTCTAATACCCACATTTAGAAATGTAAGAAAGAGGCCAGCATAGTACTGTAATGGGTAAAGCCACTATGACATCAGCGTCCCATATGGGCGCCGGTTCAAGTCCTGGCTGCACCATTTCCAGTCCAGCTCCCTGCTAATGGGAAAGGCGGCAGACGGTGGCCCAAGTGCTCGGGCCCTAACCACTCGTGTGGGACACAAGAAAGAAGTTCCTGGCTCCTTGTTTTGCCCCAATGAATGCAAGACCTTTCTCTGTCTCTTTCAGCAACTCTGATTGTCAAATAAATAAATCTTTAAAGAAAAGAGGAAATAGATAAAATTAATTTTAATAAATATATATTACGATTTATTTATTATTTTTTATTGGAAAGGTGATATACAGAGAGGAGGAGAGACAGAAAGGAAGATCTTCCATTGCTGGTTCACTCCCTAAATGGGCACAAAGGCTGGAGCTGAGTCAATCTGAAGCCAGGAGCCAGGAGATTCTTCCAGGTCTCCCACACGGGTGCAGAGTCCCAAAACTTTGGGCCGTCTTTGACTGCTTTCCCAGGCCACAAGCAGGGAGCTAGATGAGAAGTGGAGCAGCCAAAAAGGATATGAACCAGCACCCAAGAAGGATTCTAGCATGTGCAGAGTGAGGATTTAGCCACAGAGCCATTGTTCCAGGTCCTAATTTTAATAATATTATTTGATTAACCCAATATATAACCCTATATATACAAAATATTATAATTGTCAGCATTGTTCAAGTAAATACATGATGTGACCAAGATTGTGGCTCAACAAGTTAAGCTTCTGCTTGTGACACTGGCATCATCCCATAGGAAATGCTTATTTGAGTCCCGACTATTCCACTTCTGATGCAGCTTCCTGTTAATGTGCCTGGGGAGGCAGCTCAGGATGGTCCAAGTGCTTGAGCTCATGTCCCCATGTGAAAGACCTAGATGGAACTCCTGACTTTTGGCGTTGGTGCAGCCCAGGCTGTTGTAGCCTTTGGGGAGTACACCAACAAACCCCATCCTTCTTTTCCTGAAATTCTGCCTTTCAGTGAAACAAGCACATCTAAAAAAAAAAAAAAGAGTATACAATAAAAACATTACGAATGAGCTTACTTCACATTTCTTTTTTTGCTGTGTTTGAAATGACTGTAGATTTTATCCTTACAGCACATTTTGATTTGCGTGCTAATTTTTGTTCTGGATGCACTTGGCTTGCAGCTAGATTTCCACAAAATTTTTATTTGAGATAGCAGATTCATGCATAGTAGTCATTTCAATAACTGAATTGAATATTGGCTCATTTTCTCAGTGATTCAGTTCAGCCAGTGGCTACCATGTTAAACAGTTCGGTTTTACAGAATTAAATAAGATAGTGCATGAATAACAGCCGTTGTTGTCATTACTATTATTTTTGAATATATAATTGAATCATTTTAAAAACTTATTTATTTTGGGGGCGGCACAGTAGCCTAGTGGCTAAAGTCCTCATATTGCGTGTGTGAGGATCCCATATGGGTGCCTGACTTTCCAATAAATATAAATAAATCTTTAAAAAGTATTTTTATTGGAAAGGCCAATTTACAGAGAGAAGGACATACACACACAGATTTTCCATTTGCTGGTTCACGCTCCAGATGACCACAATGTCTGGAACTGAATCAATCTGAAGCCAGGAGACAGGAGTGTCCTTTGGGTCTCCCGCAGGGGTGCAGGGGCCCAAGGACTTGAGCTATCCTCCACTTCTATCCCAGGCCTTAAGCATGGTTCTGGATCAAAAATAGAGCAACTAAGACACAAATCATGTCCATATGAGATGCCAGTGCTTATAATCAGAGGAATAGCCAGGTAAGCTATCGTGCTGGTCCCCTGTCATTATTACTTTTCAAGATTTATTTATGTGAAAGGCAGAGTTACGGAAGTATGGAGGGAGAGAGAGATGTCGCATCTGCTCATTCACTCCTCGTATATCCCCATGACCACTTCAGCCAAGCCCAGAAGACCGGCAGTTCCTCCAGGTCTCCCACTTGGGCTGTCTCCTGCTGCTTTCCCAGGCACACTAGCAGGAAGCTGGAGCAGAAGTGGGGCAGCCAGGAGTATAGACAGCCACTTAACTGGCCACTCCACACAGAAAGCTTCTACTTTTTTTTTTTCAAATTTATTTACTAATTTGAAAGAGAGACAGAAAGAGGAAGAGACAGAGGAGAGAAATTTTCCATCATCTCCATCACTTCACAAATGGTTATAATAGCCGGATTTGAGCCAGCCTGAAGCCAGGAGCCAGGGACTCCTTCTGCTGCATTCCCAGGCACATTATCAGGGAGTGGAACAGGGTGACGGGACTTGAACTGGTGCTCTGATGTGTGATATCAGTATTGCAAGTGACAGCTTAACCTGCTGAGTCGTAGTGACGACCCCTGAAATCCAATCATTTTAAAAATTTTATTTTAAATTTTTCTTGAAATTTGATTTTTTTAAGGTTTATTTATTTTTAGTACAAAGTCAGATATACAGAGAGGAGGAAAGACAGAAAGGAAGATCTTCTGTCAGATGATTCACTCCCCAAGTGAGCCACAACGGCTGGTGCTGCGCTGATCGAAGCCGGGGACCTCTTCCTGGTCTCCCACACGGGTGCAGGGTTCCAAAGCCCTGGGCCGTCCTCGACTGCCTTTTTCATGCCACAAGCAGGGAGCTGGATGGGAAGTGGAGCTGCGGGGATTAGAACCAGCACCCATATGGGATCCTGGCTCCTTCAAAGAGAGGACTTTAGCCCCCAGGCCACGCCGCTGGGTCTGTTTTGTTTGTTTGTTTTTAAGATTTGTTTATTTTTATTACAAAGTCAGATATACAGAGAGGAGGAGAGACAGAGAGGAAGATCTTCCATCTGATGATTCACTTCCCAAGTGAGCACAACAGCTGGTGCTGCGCCGATCTGAAGCCAGGAGCCAGGAACTTCCTCTAGGTCTCCCACATGGGTGTAGAGTCCCGTGGCTTTGGGCTGTCCTCGAATGCTTTCCCAGGCCACAAGCAGGGAGCTGGGTGGGAAGTGGAGCTACCAGGATTAGAACTGGCACCCATACAGGATCCCGAGCATGTTCAAGGCAAGGACTTTAGCTGCTAGGCCATGGTGCCGGGCCCTTGAAATTCAATTTGTAATGGATGTTACTAATGAAGACTTCCATGCTTATCAGTGGCTAAGAGTAATCAAAGAATGCAGAGAAGGTGTTTGGTCCGGGAAGGGAGAAGACGCCTATAAGCTGGGCTGCCACTCCCAGACCTCCCTCTGCCTGCCTCCATCTGTGTCCCTAACACCTGTGCAGGGGCAAGCATTTACTGTGTTCACGGACAGGGAGTGGGAGCGAAGCAGAACGGGGGACCACCCAGCCACTCATGTTCCCTTTTGTGGGCCTCAGCTTACCCAAAAGGGCTTATGAAAATGAGAAGAGCTGCTATGGCTTATTGGGCGCAAAGCAATTCTCTTGATATTTTAGAATGATTCAAATAGGGACGTTGTGCTGGCACTGGGCTCTCACCATGCACCTAGGATTAATTAGCAAAGTAGTGAACAGATCAGAGCTGGCGGGGAGGGGAGGTTGCTTTCCCAGTTATGGCTGGAGGCGGTACTGCCATGCAGTGGGTGATATGTGTGTCCCCAGGTTGGGACACCCTCTTCCAATCTTGAGGTGCCTAGGAAACCTAATTAATTATGGAAGTGTGGGGTGTTACTTGTGCTAATATAGAAACGGGGCTGAGGGAGTTAGGTGTCTGGGGGGAATATTTATAACAAGCTGTGGCAGCCTCGTGAGTCACTGCTGGCTCTTCAAGGGGCGCACCTGCCTCACAGGAGGGAGGCCACCACACCTGACAAAGCTGCAGACAAGGGTCATGGATTGGGAAATCCTCTTTCATCAGGACCCTTTCATACTCCAGCAGAGTCTCCCACAACCCCCCCACTTCCCAGACCAAGGCTGTGTGGTCCATGGGTGATGCTGCAACTTGGTAGGACTCTGTGAACGTCTCAAACCTGAGAATGTACTTCTGGGGAAGTCTTCTGGACAGCTGGGCTCTTGGGGCAGACTCCCTTCAGGATGAAAGACACAGAGAGGCGATCCTGCAGAGGGGCAGAGGTCTCCCCAGTTCCCTGCTCTATGCCAAGCTCTAGGAAGGGCATCTGGCAGCCCTTAGCTCACCAAAGGCCTGTAATGAAATATGCATGATACAGCTAGGAAGGAAGACATCACCAGCAACTGCAAAGAGCCACGTTCCAACCCAGGGCTGCCTGAAGCCAGAGCTTTTCTGTTTTTGTTTTTAAAGATCATCCCAAACTGTGTGACTCGTGACACAAAGCATATACCCACACCCACGCTCATAGTCACTGCTCCTCTAACTCATGAGCTGGGGCAAGGTCTAGCAGAGAAAGGTGAATAACTTCCCAACTAGCAGAGGGGAAATTCCATGGCGAAAAACACCAAACACACCCATAACAGTGACTCCAAAGAAGGGGGCGGGGGAGGGAAGGAGCATAGACCAGGGGGAACCATCAGAAGGCACAAGGTAAGAGCCAAGCCTGCGTGGGGCGTAGAGCACACAGCACAGGGCCAGGGATAGATGCCCACCTCGGCTTTTGATCCAACTTCCTGCTAGTCAGCAGGTGACCGTTCCACCCCACGGAGCCCTGAAAGGGAGCTCCGGGCTCCCAGCTTTGGCCCGGCCCAGTTCTGGTTGTTGTAGGAATTTGGGGAGTGAACCAGTGATGGAAGATCTCTCTGTCATGGTGCTTTTCAAAGAAACAGAAGAAAAAGCACAGATAGATTTAGTCTCATCTATATATTAGTAATTATATGAAATAGAAACGGACAACATGCTCTCATTAGAAGATAAAGATGGGGTTTGGGTGGCAGTGCAGGTTAAGCCACTGTTTATAATTCCCACATCCCGTACTGGAGTGCTGGTTTGAGTCTTGGCTGCTCCACTTCACATTCAGCTAATGTATTCAGGAAAGGAGTGGAAGATGGTCTGCATATCTGGGCTCCTTCCACCCAAAATGGAGCTCCTGGATCCTGACTTCAGTGTGTCCCGCACACCCAGCCTTTTGGGGAATGGACAGTGGATGGAAGATCTCTGCCTGTCCTTCTCTGATTGTCACTCTGTCTTTTAAATAAATAAATGAATCTTAAAGAGACAAAGAGACAAAGAGAGGCTGACATTGTAGCATAATAGGCAATGTCACCACCTGCAATGCCAGCAACACATATGAGTGGTAGTTCAAGTCCCAGCTGCTCCACTTCTCATCCAGCTCCCTGTTAATGCACCTGGGAAAGCAGCAGAGGATAGCTCAAGACCTTGGAGCCCTGCACCCATGTGTAAGACCCTGGAAGAAGCTCCTGGCCGCTGGCTTCAGACCAGCCCAGCTCCAGCCAGTGTGGCCATTCTGAGCAGAACCAGTGAACCAGCACATGGATAATCTTGCTCGCTCTCTAGGTCTGCCTTTCAAACAAATAAACGAATCTTTATTTAAAAAAGAACGCAAGAAATTTCCCCAAAGTTGAGGAAACTGCTATTATTCTGCTTTTTAAATAAAATAAATAAAGCTTTAAAAATAGATGACAGTTGTCAAAATAGATAAAAGACAAATTCCATCATAATGGGACTCACAAGGGATCCATCTGACAGAGGATACAGAGAGACTGCAGGCAGAGCCCCCATGGCCTAATGGAAGACGCACAGGCACTGGCATTGGAGGAACCAACCACGAGATCCAGAACTTTCTTAGTCACCCTGAACTTTGGCATCCCCTTCATAAATGGGACAAACATTCGTACCTCCAGGGGTTGCTGTGACAATTAGAGGCCACACGTCGGTGGCGCCTGGCACGCGGGACTCTCATTATGTTTATGTTATTGTAATTTTACCCAAGCCTGTGCAATAGATAAGGCTCTGAGGGCTGACCCTGACCTCCTGGTGGGATGCTGAAACCTTTCCCAGACCTGTTTGTGTGTGCGTGTGATGGAGGAGGGGAGGCCTGCTCTTCCGGCAGGGGAATTAGGAGGGCACGGGGAGGGGGTGACAGGGCGGTGCTCTCTTCCTGTTGGTTTGCGAGCCTGACCAATCTGTTGCCCTCTGGCTTTGGTGAGGTCACGCTCCTGCTCAGACCCTGACCTTGGTGGCCTCCTTACCCAGCCTTGCCGCCTGCCTTTCTTTCCCTGTGGAGAGGGGCAAACAACTCACTTCCCCACTCCTCCTCAGCCCCATGCAAGGCTGCCCCTCCCCCAGCATCATCTGAGTGCTCCCTCCCTTGCTGTGGGGTGTTGTAGGGTGTCAGTCTCTCCGTCACGGCCTGGGGTTCTCAAAGAAGGGATGTGAGCATGCCCTGTGCAGGGCCTCTCATCCCCACTTGTCCTCTTGTTTACAGCCCTGGAAGATGTGCTTTGACTGCTCCATTTCACAGAGAAGGGTATTGAGGCCCAGCTGGGGAAAGGATCAAGGGGCTGGCGCCTCCTCCTCCTGTGGCGCTAGCATCCTATACAAGTGTCAGCTCAAATCCCAGCTGCTCCAACTCCCTGAGAGGATTACCCAAGTGCTTGAGCTCCTGCATCCGGGTGGGAGATTTGGAATAAGCTCCTGGCTTTGGATCAACTCAGCTCTGGCCATTGTGGCCATTTGGGGAGTAAACCAGCTGATGGAAGGTCTTTGTCTATCTTTAAATTTCAAATAAAAATAAACAAATCTTAAAAGAAAGAAAATGACTGAACAAGTTCTGTGCGGACCCAGCATCCCCCATACTCTCTATGCCAGGTTGCTCTGGTTCCCTTGAGAGCTGGCCCCATGGCCCGTGTTTGTTCCTGTAACTCCAGGCAAAGTATCCAGGGCTCCTCACATGCTGATGTGCACGGGAAGCTCAGAGACACTGAGTCTGCTGTCGCCACCCTGGGCCTGTGCTCTGCATTCCTGACATTCAGCGTGAATGAGAGGGTGTCATTCAGATCCAATTCAGAGATGCATGCTATTAATGTTGTCAGGCAACAGGTAGGGAAATAAGCACAGAGAGGCCAAGCGACCTACCCAAAGTCACATGGCCCTGGGGCGACAGAGCCGGGATTGGCAGCTGTCAAGCCTGGCTCTGGAATCCAAGCTGTTAACTGCCATCCAGAAGACCAGATGGAGGGTTGGGCCCAGATAGTGCAATGGGATGGCGCAATCACTCCACCAGGTCAAATAGGCGATGCTGGCGCCCGCAGGGAGGGCGGGGCTTCCTCTTAGCACAGGGAGAATTGGCAAGGTGCCCTCAACTCTCTCCACAGAGCACCCCAACTGGTTTTCTTTTGTCACTCTTCCTAATAAGCCCTGCACATCTTCCCACTGCACATAATTCAACCGCTTCTTGATCATGCCAGGCTATTATTACTACTCTTCAGAAAAAAAATTTTAAAAGGTTTATTTATTTATATTGGAAAGGCAGATTTACAGAGAGAAGGAAAGACAGAGAGAAAGATCTTCTGTCTGCTGGTTCATTCCCTAAGTGGCTGCTACAGCCGGAGCTGCACTGATTGAAGGCCAGAAGCTAGGAGGTTCTTCCCTGTCTCCCAAGTGAGTGCATGGTCCCAAGGCCTTGAGCCATCCTCAGCTGCTTTCCCAGGCCACAACAGGGAGCTGGCATGGAGGAGCCAGGACATAAACTGGTGCCCATGTGGAATCCTGGCATGTTCAAGGTGAGCCTCTTCGGGGTCTCCCACGCGGGTGCAGGGTCCCAAGGCTTTGGGCCGTCCTCGACTGCTTTCCCAGGCCACAGGCAGGGAGCTGGATGGGAAGTAAGACTGCCGGGATTAGAACTGGTGCCCATATGGGATCCCAACATGTGCAATGCAAGGACTTTCGGCGCTAGGCTACAGTACCGGGCCCTACAGCAATTTTTCTAAGACAGCTTACGGCAGATCTCATGCCTGGAACTGAGGAGGTTCAGCCTGGCTACTCATTTGCATGTTTGTTTTTTCCTGGGTCGTGGCCGTGTTTTTGAGACCAAGGGCCCAGATTCTTGTGTCTACCTGTTCTCAAACTGGATCGTGATGAGACTCCCAGGGGAGCTTTCCAAACCTGCAGAGAAAGCTCTTCCCCACATGAGGTGGGGGCAGAGATGTCTGCCTTGTGCTGAAGTGCAATTGTTGAGCACCTCCTGTATGCTTACAAGCGCTGAACGCCGTGGACAAGCAAATGTGTGAGCCCAGAGTCCTGATGCATGACAGTGCTGAGAAGCTGAACACTGAGACCTCTTCACTTCAAACAGAGAAGACCAGCAGCAGTGTCACCACAGCACAGCCATGTCCCTTGGTGACATGCAGGCAGCCTGGTGTGGGTGGGGACGGCGAGGCCAGATGTGAACCCCATGCCCACACTGGTCTGCACATCAGTGTGTGTATCTGAGAAGTGGGAAGAGGTGCTTTCTCCCCTTCTCACCCCAGGTTGTTGTGATGCAAAAATGCATGAGAAAGCCCTGTGGAAGGCGCCAAATGGAAAACAGAGATGCTCCCACTGGCCCTCGGAGGGCACATATGGACCACTGGCCCATGGAACTGAATGCGGAGGGCCTTCGGAGGACAAAGAGCAGCCTTTGTCGCAGGACGGGACCCCCATGGACACCCAGGCCAACACCAAATACAGACTCTGCCTGGCGGCTTTTGTGGCTGCGGCCCCTGCCTTGTGTACCACCCCCAACCTCCTACCCACATAGCTGTGCTGCTGTCTGCAAGCCTGCCCATGCCGAGCAAGACTGGCTGGCTGGGTTAAGTTGCTGTTCAATTTAGAAGGCTTCACCGGGCGGTCTCAATGCCAGGTTGCCCCTCCCGCATAGCCAGACTGTAAATGGCTGCTTTTGTGGCAGGCCAAGTCTTGGCCCTGGCACTTGTGGCCAGGGTGTGGGCTCCTGGGCCCCAGCAGCACAAGGGCGCGCCTGTAGGGGCTGTGGGCACAGCTCACCCTCAAAGAAAGCAGCATAGACATCCATCATTGCCTGGCCCAAGCTATTTTTGTAGGGGAGAAGGGCCCTAGTGCAACTTATCTGGCTGGCAAACCGCACCTGCCCGTCACAGCTCACGTGCCACCCCACGAGGGTTGCAATGTGCAATCCAATGAGGTTACAGTGCCCTGGGTCTCAGTGTCCTGCTGGTGTCCCTGGGGAATGACACCCTTCTCACAGGCCCTCTCTGCCAGCTACCACTCTGCCACTACTGCACGTGGGCCCCACCCCTGTCGTTGGCATCTCTCCTGAGGGCGTTTACTTCAGCCCAGGACATGGGAGAGAGAATAGGGCCAGTTCATAAGGGGACCATAGCCCCTACTGTTATCTACAAAGTGTCCGGAAAAACTGTTGATGAGGGCATTGTAGCACAATACCAGAAGGGATACTAGTTCGAGTCCTAACTGCTCCACTTGAGATCCAGCTCCCAACTAATGATCCCAGAAAAAGCAATGAAGGATGGCCCAAGCATTTGGGGACCTGCACTCAATGTGAGAGACCTGGTGAATCTCCTGGCTTCTGGCTTTGGTGTGGCCAAACTCTGGCTATTGTGGTCATCTGGAAAGCAAATCTGCAGATGGAGAATCTGTGTCTACCTACCTCTGTAAGTCACTCTGAAAATAAATAATACATCTTTTAAAAGTTAATGAGAATAGGGCCCGACAGCGTGGCCTAGTAGCTAAAGTCTTCGCCTTGAATGCGCCAGGATCCCATATGGGTGCCGGTTCTAATCCTGGCAGCTCCATTTCCCATCCAACTCCTTGCTTGTGGCCTCGCAAGGCAGTGGAGGACGGCCCAAAGCCTTGGAACCCTGCACCCGCATGGGAGACCCTGAAGAGCTCCTGGCTCCTGGCTCCAGATCAGTACAGCACCAGCCTTTGCGTTCACTTGGGGAGTGAATCATCGGACGGAAGATATTCCTCTCTATCTCTCCTCCTGTATATATACAAGACTTTGTAATAAAAATAAATAAATCTTTAAAAAAAGTTAATGAGAATATATATTTTGTGAAAAATTGCAGGCCAAGCATGTTAGATTAGTGACTAAATCCTTGCCATGCATCTGCTGGGATCCCATATAGGCACTGGTTCTAATCCCAGCAGCTCCACTTCCCATCCAGCTCCCTGCTTGTGGCCTGGGGAAGCAGTCAAGGGCAGACCAAGCCTTGGGACCCTGCACCCATGTGGGAGACCCCAAACAGGCTCCCGGCCTTAAATTGTCTCAGCTCTGGCTGCTGTGATCACTCTTTCTGTATATCTTTGTTTCCAATAATTAATAATAATAATAATAAAATATTTTAAAAAAGAAAAACTGTGAATTTCGAACATTTTTATTTTTATTTTATTTTTATTGCAAAGTCACTCCCCAACTGACCGCAATGGCCAGTGCTGCGTCAATCTGAAGCCAGGAGCCAGGAACTTCCTCCAGGTCTCCCCCATGGGTGCAGGATCCCAAGGCTTTAGGCCATCCTCGACTGCTTTCCCAGGCCACAAGCAAGAAGCTGGATGGAAAGCAGTTGGGACATGAACCAGCACCTATATGCACTCCCAGGTGTGCAAGATAAGGACTTCAGCCAATAAACTATGGCACCAGACCCAAATTTGAAACTTTTTGCACTAAATCAATATCTATCTCTCTTTCTCTCTCTCTTATACAATTTAGTCAAGGGCAGAGAGAAAGAAAGAAGGAAAAGAATTCTCTACTGCTTCACTCCTGAAATGCTCCAAGGGCCTGGACCAAGATGGTAACAGTGCCAGAGCTCTGAAGCCAGATCCCCCATCCAGGTCTCCTAGAGGGGTGGCAGGAGTCCAGCTATGTGTGCGGTCACTGCTGCCTCCCCCCAGTGGCGGCATTGGCAGGGAACTGAAGCCAGGAATAGAGTTGGGAGTTGGCTGTGAAATCCACATACTCTGATGTGGGACTTGGGCATTTTAGCTATGCCAATCACTAAGCCAAACACTCAGCAACACTTAGTTGTTTTTGTTTGTTTGTTTGTTTATTTGTTTTTGGAACTGGCCCTGTGGTACAGTGGGTTAAACCATGGCCTGTGACACCAGCATCTCACTTGCTTCAAGTCTCGGCTGCTTTGCTTTTAATCAAGATCCCGGCTAATGCACCAAGGAAAACAGTGGAACATGCTCAAGTGCTTGGAGGCCCTGTACCCATGTGGGAGACCAAATAAAGTTCCTGACCCCCCTAGCCTCAGTGCAGCCCAGTCCTGCTTAATGTAGCCATTTGGAGGATTAGCCAGTGGGTAAAATGGAATATTTCTCTCTCTCTCTTTGTCTTTCTGCAACATTATCTTTCAACTAACTAAGATAAATTTATTTAAAGCTTTATTTATTTTTTATTGCAAAGTCAGATATACAGAGAGGAGGAGAGACAGAGAGGAAGATCTTCTGTCCGATGACTCACTCCCCAGGTAACCGCAACAGTCGAAGCTGAGCTGATCCGAAGCCAGGAGCCCAGAGCTTCCTCCAGGTCTCCCCCATGGGTGCAGGGTCCCAAGGCTTTTTGCTATCCTTTAACTGCGTTCCCAGGCCACAGACAGGGAGCTGGATGGGAAGCAGGGCCACTGGAACACAAACTGGTGCCCAAGATAAAAATTTTTACGATTTATTTATTTTAATGGGAAAGGCAGATTTACAGAGAGAAGGAGATACAAAGAGATCTTGTGTCTGTTGGTTCACTCCCCAAGTGGCGACAGCAGCTGGAGTTAAGCCAATCCAAAGCTGGCAGCCAGGAGCGTCTTCTGGGTCTCCCACATGGGTGCAGGGTCCCAAGGCTTTAGGCCATCCTTGACTGCTTTCCCAGGTCACAAGCAGGGAGCTGGGTGGAAGTGGAACAGCTGGGATACGAACTGACACCCATATGGGATGTTGGCGCATGCAAGGTGAGGATTTTGCCACTGAGCCATTATGCTGAACCCATAAGATATATCTTTAATGGAAAGAATCTGTACTCTTCTTCAGGGAAGAAAACCATCACTCATTTTCTGTTCTCCTACACTCTTAAAGGATTCAGCTCCAATCCCAGTCCCAATCTTAAAAGACTTGTGTTGCGAGTGTGACTCTTGAATGATGGAATTTTGGATCCCAGCAGTCTGATAAGAGGTGTATAGAGGACAGCCAGGCCTTGTGGTTGCCTTGATGTCAGACTCCAAGGGCTCCCTTCTCTGGTCTCACTGGCAAGAGGTACAGAAGGTAGCAATGTTGGGGTGGCAGAGCCCAGGGAGGCACCCTGGCATCTGCATACTTACGGGACAACAGTGCCACAGGGGACAGATGTTTGCATTTGCTGGAGATCAGCAGCTCCACCTGGGGTTGGGGAGCCCCAGAGGGTGGGCATGCTGTCATTGGCTTCTACCCTTCTCTCCTTTGTACCAACCGGAAAGGCTACTCCGGGAGCGATTCTTGTGTGCACATGCTGGTTTTTGGGGTCCTGAGGTTTTCAGTTGTGAGTGAGGGAAATCATGTTATTAGGGGAGGAAAACTGTCACACTGAAAGGACAGGGGAGAGGTGACAGGGCTCTGGGAGGCCATAGGCCACCTCCTCTCTAGATCAGCATCCTCCAGGAAGCTTACTACTGCCCACGCTTGAACCAAGGCAGCCAGTCAGGTAGACAGCAAGCAGCCATGGCTCCTCACACCGTGACAGCCCCTCCGGGCAGCAGTGTGGTCAGCTGACATTTGACACCATGGCCGCCTGTCCCCAAGTCTGACCCTATCTGTGCCTCCCTGCTCCGTGCCAGCTGCCGGCCTCCCACTTGGCTGGACAGCAGCCTGATCTTGTTGACCAGCCCTCTCCTGGACTGGGAATGCCCCAGCGTGACTCTGGCTGGCATGTGCTACTGGCTGTGGAGTCAGGGCTGTGAATGCCACCTCAAGAAGGTACCTCTGGTTTCCCAGAACCCTGCAGAGCTTGTTGGCTGTAGGAATCCAGGCTGATTCTCTAGGCCAGCAGGTGAGCACGGCACAAACTCTGCAAGGAACCGGGAGCCAGATTGGGTTTTGGGCCTGGTGTTTAGGAGGCCACCTGCAAAAGCATCAATACTTGGATATGCTAAGACACCTGTGAACCATGCCTCCAGGAAGGGGAGTCCCAGCTATGTGAGCTTGTTCCTCCAAGCTCTGCTTTCCTCAGAGACAAGAATTATGTCTTTTACCCACCAGGAACAAACAGGTCGCTGCATGTGACACTTTGTGAAGTCAAAAGTACTTATGTGGGATTTCCAGTGGAAACCCCTCCTGGTGATTTAAGAGTTTAAGAGATGGGCCCGGTGTAATGATTCAACTGGCTGAATCATTCACTTGTTAGCGCCAAGATCTCATAGACTGCCGGCTGGTGTCCCAGCTGTTCCATTTCCCTTCCAGCTCCATGCTTGTGACCAGGGAAAGGAGCAAAGCATGGTCCTAAGCCTTGAGCAGCCCCTGCATGGGAGACCCGGAAGAAGCTCCTGACTTCAGATTGTCTCAGCTCCAGCCACAACATCCATCTGGGGAGTAAACCAGGGGATGGAAAATCTTTCTCTCTGTCTCTCCTTCTCTTCACAAATCTCTTTCCAATAAAAATAAAAAAAAATTTTTAAATATTTATTTTTAATCTATTATTGTAAAGTCAGATATACAGAAAGGAGGAGAGACAGAGAAAGATCTTCTGTCTGATGATTCACTTCCCAAGTGACCGCAACGGCCGGTGCTGCGCCGATCCGAAGCCAGGAGTCAGGAACCTCCTCCGGGTTTCCCCCATGGGTGCAGGATCCCAAGGCTTTAGGCCGTCCTCAACTGTCTTCCCAAGCAACAAGCAGGGAGCTGGATGGGAAGTGGAGCTGCCAGGATTAGAACCAGGGCCCTCATGGGATCCTGGTACATACAGGGTGAGGACTTTAGCCACGCTGGGCCCCCCAAAATAAATAATTTTTTTAAAAAAAGAAAGTTTAAGAAAGATATTTAAAAAAAAAAAAAAAGCTTTCAAAAGGGAGAAAAAAAGGTCTTGATTCTCAAGCATTCAATGCCCACAAGACACACATGCCTAATACTTAATTTCCCAGCACATCAACACTGTGGTGCAGAGGATTATGCTGCTGCTTGCAATGCCAACATCCCATATCAACACCAATTTGGGTCTTGGCTACTCCACTTTCAATCCAGCTCCCTGCTAACGTGTCTGGAAAAGTAGCAGCGGATGGCCCAAGTACTTGGTTGGGAGACCTGCAGAGAGTTCCAGGCTCCAGGCCTGGTCATTTTGGCCATTTGAGGCTTGAGCAAAAGAATGGAAGACTTCCTCTGTCTCTCCTGCTCTCTCCTTAACTGCCTTTCAAATAAATGAATACTTACATATATAAATCTTACGGCGCGTGTGGCTCACGGCCTGGGATCTGATGCTGTGTGAGGATGTGGGGCACTCTCATGACAGGCTCATTTTATTTCCATTCCTGAGTCAAGAGGTGCTGAGCCGGTGTGGGTGGCTGGGGCAGGAACCCGGCTGGGAGGGGTCAGGCCTGAGGGTCAGTCTGGTGGCCGCTTCCCCTCTCTGAATCCCCTGAGGCCATTGGTGAGTCAATCTCTTGCACTGGGCCTAGTTTCCACCACTGAGGAGAAATGATGGTACCTACCACATTATAAGAATGAAAACAAGTAATGTCTTTCAGCTGCCCGGTGCAATCACTATTACAAATTTCTGCAAAGTGGGCCTGGCGTGGTAGCCTAATGGCTAAAGTCCTCACCTTGAACGCACCAGGATCCCATATGGGTCCCGGTTCTAATTCCGGCAACCCCCACTTCCCATCCAGCTCCCTGCTTGTGGCCTGGGAAAGCAGTCGAGGACGGCCCAAGGCTTTGGGACCCTGCACCCACATTGGAGACCTAGAAGAGGCTCCAGCCTCTTGGCTTCATATCAGCACAGCTCGACTGTTGTGGCTGTTTGGGAAGTGAATCATCGGATGGAAGATCTTCCTCTCTGTCTCTCCTCCTCTCCAAATATCTGACTTTCCAATAAAAGTAAAATAAATTAAAAAAAAAAATTGCAAAGTAAGACCCATTCTTCCTTTTTTTTTTTTTTTTGATAGGTAAGGTGTTTCCATTTATTTACCTTTATTCTTTTTGTTTTTTTTTTTTTTTCATTCTTCCTTTTTAAAGTGTAGTTATATTATTTCTTTGAAAGGCAGAGCCAGAGCAACCTCTACC
Source organism: Ochotona curzoniae (assembly GCF_017591425.1). Taxonomy (NCBI): domain Eukaryota; kingdom Metazoa; phylum Chordata; class Mammalia; order Lagomorpha; family Ochotonidae; genus Ochotona; species Ochotona curzoniae. The sequence continues at coordinate 3,047,611 of NW_024466004.1, read as the reverse complement.
TGCTGTTTCACTCCCACAGGCTGACAACAGCCAGGGCTGGGCCAAGTCATAGCTGGTGGCTAAGAACTCAATCCAAGTGGCAGGGGCCTGGGGCCTGGGGCCATCACCTGTGGCCTCCCAGGCTGTGGGTTAGCAGGATGTCGGAGCTGGGAACAGAGCCAGGTCTTGAACCCAGGTGCTCAGATGTGCAGTGTGGCCACTTAGATTGCTTCACTAAATGCATGCTCTTAAAAATGTATTTTTAATTATGTTAAGAAATAACAGCATACATTTTAGCATCTCAACCTTTTTCTTTCTTTCTTTCTTTCTTCTTTTTTTTGAAGTATTTATTTATTCATTTGAAGGGCAGAATAACAGAGCAAGAGAGAGGAGGTCTTGAGTCACTGATGTACTCCGTCTATGGCTGCAGCAATCAGATCCGGGCCCACTGAGGCCAGGACCCCAGAACTTCATCCAGATCTCCCACCGTGCAGGGCAAGGAAGGGTCCAGGCACTTGAGTCACCTTCCATCACTTTCCCCAGGTCCATTAACAGGGAGATGCATGGGAAGTGGAACAGCGGGGACTTGAATCAGGGGTCCTGTACTGGAAGTTGGCATCCTAAGAGGCTTAACCTGCAGTGTCACAATGCCAGCCTCTACCCTAATCACTTTTAAGTGTATGATTCTATGGGACATATGCTCACATTGCAACAGATCTTCAGAACTTTCTCAGGCCACAAAACTGAAACTTCATCACTCAGGCCCTCTCCATTTCTCTTCTCCAGTCACTGGTCGCCACCGTTGTAACTTCATGTTTCTGTGAATCCGGCTACTTTGGACCCATCCTGTGGGGGGTTTCCTTTGTGACTGGTTTCTGTCACTTCACATAAAGTCTTCCAGGTTCATTCACCTTGTGGCTTCTGCCAGAATTTCCTTCCTTTCTGCGTTGGAACAATACTTTAGTTCCCATATGCCACATTTTGCTAATCCATTCACAGACATTTTATTTCCTTTATATCTTTTTTTTTTGAGATTTATTTTATTTTTATTACAAAGTCAGATATACAGAGAGAAGGAGAGACAGAGAGGAAGATCTTCCATCTGATGATTCATTCCCCAAGTGAGCGCAACGGCTGGTGCTATGCCGATCTGGAGCCAAGAGCCAGGAACTTCCTCCAGGTCTCCCACGTTGGTACAGGGTCCCAAAGCATTGGGCCATCCTCGACTGCTTTCCCAAGCCACAAGCAGGGAGCTGGATGGGAAGTGGAGTTGCTGGGACTAAAACCAGTGCCTATATGGGATCCCAGTGTGTACAAGGCGAGAACTTTAGCCACTAGGCCATGCCACCAGGCCCATCCTTTCTATCTTGACTTCTGTGAATGGTTTTTCTTTTACAAGATGTATTTATTCATTTGGAAGGCAGATTTGCAGAGAGAGAGAGGAGAGACAGAAGCAGAAAGAGATCTCCCGTCTGTTGGCTCACTCCCCAAATGTCTACAATGGTCAGAGTTGAGCTGATCCAAAGCTAGGAGCCAGGAGCTTCTTCTGGGTCTCCCACGCAGGTGCAGGGGCCCAAGGAACTAGGCCATCTTCTGCTGCTTTCCCAGGCCACAAGCAGGGAGCGGGATAGGAAGTGGAACAGCCGGGAGTTGAACTGCTGGCACCACAGATACTGCTTTAATCTACTACACCACAGTGCGGGGGTCCCAGTGAATAATGTTATGAATAGGGGAGTGAATATGCCTGTTTCGGATTCTGATTTTCACTCTTTTTGGATACGTCCCCAGAAGTAGAACTGCTGGATCATGTGGGAATTCTATTTTAGATTTCGTGTGGAGCTGCTTTAGGCTGCTTCCAAGCCCGGCTGCATCATTTTGCAATCTCATCCACAGTGCCCAGGGTTTCCATGTCCTCATAGCCTTACCAATTGGGTTATTTTTTATTGTAGCCATCCTAACTGTGTGAAAGACACACAGTTCTTTTTTTTTTTTCCCCACAAACTATTATAATTTTTCTCACCTTCCCAGGAATGCTTTTAATGAGTGTGATTATGGGCTTGAGCAAGCGTTGAGTCCAAATAGTCTGCTTTCTCTGGGATCCCAGGACCCAGCAAAGCTGGCAAAGATGTCGGGCCCTATGGGATGCCCTGAGCTGTCCACCCACGGGTTGTGCGTTAGAGGTGCCAAGGTACCGCTGTAGGATGGGCTAGATCCCTTCCTTTCTTCTGGGGCCTCTCTCCCCACATTCTCTCCAGGCGCTATCTCCCAAGGCTACCCTGACAGCTGGGGACTGTGGACGAGATGTTCCCAGCTAGGGCTGTTTGGGTTTTGCTGAATACACTTGGGAGGGGGACAGGGCCAGGAGGCGGCTCAGGCGCCAAAGGTAAGAGCGTGTGTGTGTGTGTGTATGTCTCAGCAAGTCCTGCACTTGGCTTCTGGGTGGGAAGTGAGAGTGAAAGCTCAGATGGTACTCAGGAGAAAGGAACAAGCCTGAGAAAATTCTAGATACAAGAACGCTGGAAAGAGAGCATAGCCCATCCCTGGGGAGGGTGAGAGGGGGTCAAGGAGCAGAGCAGGAGACACTTCCTGAGCCAGCTTGTGGAGTTTAAATCCAATCAGGTTCTGCCACTTGGTAACTATGGTCCTGGGCAAGTTATCCAAACTTCTGTGCCGTGTTTTTCTTATGTTTGCAATGGGAATGGAAATGCAACCTTAGCATAGAGAGGTGACAGCAGTGTTTATTTATGTATTTATTTATTGCATCCTGGTGCCCTCATCAGTAGTATTTATTAAAGCAACTATTATTTGTCAGACAAGTGCCTTCTATGTGTCGGCATCTTCTAGGCACAGAGTGTAATACCAAGGTCTAGAGTGAGGGCTCAGCAGGTTGGGTGCCACCTGGGATACCCACATGATGCACATTAATGCCTGGATTGTGTCTTCAGTACTCCGTGCTTCTGGTCCACATTCCTGCTCGTGTGCCTGGGAGGCAGCAGATGGTGGCCTGGGTGCTGGATGACGGCTCATGCCTGACCCAGACCTGGCTGTGGTGGCATTTTAGCAGGGGAACCAGCAGATAGAAAGATGGGAAAATTCTCTCTGGTTTTTTTTTTTTTTTTTTTTTGTCTTTCCTCCTGCCTCCCTTTTAATAAATAAGTTGACATCTTTTAAAAAGAAAAAAAGTGAAAACACAAGGATGGCTTTTCAGCTTAGCCCGCAACACTGGTTAAGATGCCTCCTTTCTATATAAGCGTACCTGGTTGGATACCCAGCTCCGGCTTCTGACTTTAGCTTTCCGCTAGTGCTGACCCTGGGAGGACAATAGTGATGGCTCAAGTAACCAGGTTCCTGCTACCCACTAGGGAGACCAGGATTGAACTCCTGACCTTGATCCCCGGCCCCCCAGCCCTGGTTCATTGTGGGTATTTAGTTTATTGAATCAAAGGACCAGGAGCTCTCTCTGCTTTGGTCAGATCTGCTACTTCCTAACTGTGGGTACTCACACAATGTTGTGACTCTCCCTGGGCCTCACCATCTGCTCATATTTAAAAAATATGGGGTGACGAATGAGAATCATAACATGCATCTCCCAGTTTGACCTGCACCTTGGGGAGCCATCACATAGAGTCGGGGCTCCCCTGTGTAGGGCTGTTTCTAACAGGTCTACCATGGGCCAGCCCTGGGCTGGGGGTAGTTATTGGACATCACCGTGGGTGCCGGAGGTCAGGTGCGAGTGGACCCTACAGGCATGGAAGCAGCTCATCTCTGCAGACACAAAGAGAGAAGGGGAACAGCAGCCACGGTGGAGGGTGGGAGTGGCAGGGCTGGAGTCTACCTTGGCAAACGGGCTTCCTGCAGGACAGAGGTGGCTCGGCTTAAAGCAATGCTTCCAGCTCCCTCAGACCACGCCTTCCCCTGGGCCTCTGTTGCCCTTGGGTGGAGCTCAACATGCATCAATTTCTTTCTTTTCCCCCAGTGCAACTGCAAGCCCCTCTGAGCCATAAAGGCACTGAGGGTGGCTAATAGCCCCAGGGCCTCTCTGCCGCAAGGAGGGGTCCGGGATGGTAACTGGGGAGGGAGACAGCCTAGCATTCTGGAATGAAGTGGCAGGACTGAGCCGGGCACTAACTCTGGAGGTTAGTGCCCGAGCCCTGGTCACTGCTGGTCTGTCCTTTGAAGAGTGCTCTGAGCATACCTGTCCTGCCTCATACCTGGCTGAGAGCTCCAGGAGGACAATAGTGCCGCTGGGTCCACGTGGTTTATGCAGTGCGTCGGTGCGCGCCACATCCGGACGTCATCCCCTCCCAGCCCCGATCTTGTCTCTTTGCTGAGGAAGCCCCACGGCACCAGGGTGGCCCTGGCAGTCCCTTGTCCCACACGTTTAGGGGAATGTAGCTGACCCCGGTGGGGCAGGGGCCTCATAGGGCAGGGCCTCTGCGCACAGCCAGGGCCAGCGAGCGCCTTCCCCGCTCTGCGGGGTCTGCAGGGGTGGAGGCTTTTTCCAGACGTGTATTTAAGCAGAGAGAAAAAGAGAACAAGGCCAGTTGCCGGGATTCGCCAAGGCAAGAGGCAGGAACCCAACCCGGGAGGAGGCCAAAAAATAAGCCTCCAGTGAGGGTCACCGTGCCCTGCTGGGCCTCACACCCGCTGCCCTGCGCGCTCCCTGCTGGAGTGACGGTGACTCAGGAAACTCAGCCAGCGTACAGGGAACACCCCGAGTCATTCGGGGACAGCCCTGCTTCCCCCTGCCGGTCACTGGGCCCCTGAGCGTCCGCGCAGGGATTTTCAAGGTTCTCTCGGGAACTTTGGCAGAATTCTATGGGAACTTTCAGAGGAAGCACTTGAGGCATGGGGTGTTTTTTTGAGGGAAGGAACTGTTAAACTTTTTTAAATCTTTGTTTTTGTTTTATAAGTTTATTTTTTTTTTAAGATTGATTTTTATTTGAAAGCCAGAGTTACAGAGAAGGAGAGGAGGGAGATTGTCAATACACTGGTTCACTCTTCAGATGACCACACTGGACGGAGTGAGCTTATCCGAAGCCAGGAGCCAGGAGATTCCTCCAGATTTCTAAAGGGTACAGGGCCTAACAACGTGGGCCATCCTCTGCTGCTTTCCCAGTCCATAAGCAGGGAATTGGATGGGAAGTGGAGCAGCTAGGACACGAACCAGTGCCCTTATGGGATGCCAGCGCTAACATGTAGAGGATTCGCTTGTTGAACCACTGCGCTGGACCCTAGCCTTTGCATCTGTTTCTGAACCAGCTCTTCTTCTCTTTTAGCTTCAAATTGCATCTGTTTTTCGCTCCTACGTGGCCTTTGAAACCTTGACCTTGATGAATGATACTCCAGGAGCTATGTCACCAGGTGTGAAGGAGAGAGCCCACATGCCTGCAGCCCTGATGTTGCACCAGAGCCTGGGGCCCTTCAAGGCTCAGAGCACTGTCTGAGGGCTGCCCACTGAAGGTACACTCTCGCCTTTAGGGCTCACCACCCTGATGATGGCAGTGACAGAGCGGGAAGCCTCAGGATCCATGAAGTGTAGGAAGTCACCCTCCTCCCACCATCCTGGCCTTTCGGAGTGGTAGAGAAACCTGCATGCTGGGTGTACCGAGGAAGTCGGATTTGAACTCGACATCAGCCTCCACGGCCAGTGTAGATCATTGCATCTGCCATTGCTTTCCTAACCCATTAGCAGAGAGTTGGACCAAAAGTAGCATGGCAGCCCGGGCACAGCAGCCTAGTGGCTAAAGTCCTTGCCCTGCACCCGCCGGGATCCCATATAGGCGCCGGTTCTAATCTCACTTCCCATCCAACTCTCTGCTTGTGGCTTGGGAAGGCAGTCAAGGACAGTCCAAAGCCTTGGGACCCTGCACCTGTGAGTGAGACCCAGAAGAGGCTCTGGGTTCCTGGATTTGGATCTGCTCAGCTCCAGCTACTGTGGCCGCTTGGTGAGTGAACCAGCAGACAGAAGATGTTCCTCTCTGTCTCTCCTCCTCTCTGACTTTCCAATAAAAATAAATCTTTAAACAAAAAGAAAAGAAGTAACATGGCCTGAACCAGCCAACATAGTGCCATGGGCTGCAGTGGTGGCTTTTTCTGCTACACAATAGTGCCCTATTTTTATTTTAAAGATTTGCTTTTATTTATTTTTATTTTGACTTGAAAGTCAGAATTACAGAGAGAGAGAGACAAAGCCAGACACAGAGAGAAATCTTCCGTCCACTGGTTCACTTCCCAAATGGCTCTAATGACCAAAGCTGGATTGGTGGGAAGTTGGTAGCCAGGACATTCTTCTAGGTCTCCCACATGGGTGCAGGCTCTCAAGGCCTTGGGCATCCTCCATTCCCTTTCCAGGCTGTTAGCAGGAAATTAGACCAGAAGTGGAACAGCTGAGCCCTATACTGGTGTCCATATGGGGTATCAATACTTTGGCCATAGTAGTTTTACCTGGCATGCCACAATGCCATCCCTATTTTACTTATTTAAAGGGGAATTAATAGCCAATGAGAGACCCATCTTCCATCTACTGATTTACTCCCCACATGGTCAGGCTAGCCCTAGTACATAGGTTAAAGGCAAGAGCCTAGAATTCCGTGTGGACCTCCCACATGGGTAACAGGGACCCAAGCACTTGACCATCTTCCACTGCTTACCAGGTGTGTTAGCAGGAGGTTGGATCAGAATCAGAGCAGCTGAGATAGAACCAGCCATCACAGGGGATGCCAGCGTTGCAGCCAGCAGCTTAAGTTACTATGCCACAAAGCTGCCCTCCAAATCAAAGTTGTGAAGACCCCTGCTGAGCGTGGGTGTCCCAGCGTCAGCCGTGCTGAACTCACTGCCCCCAGACACTGCTGTGCCCTTGCACTTGCTGCTCCTGGACACAACTTCCCTTCCTCTTCTGCACAGTCCCTTCTTTGGTTTTCTCTTGACCAGCTTTGCTGCCAGGTCATCTCCCTGGAGAGACCCACCCTGAACAATTTATTGAAACCCACAAGTCCCATTCCACACTCCCCACCCTGCCTTTGTTTTCGTCTGCCCAGCACCACTGTCTTGTAGTTTGTGTGATTCAGTCATTTGTTTGTTTACTGTCTGACTTTCCCCCACAGGAATGTGAGTCCTGGGAGGCTAGGATCTACAGCTGCTGGGTTTGGTCTGTGTCGTCCCTGGCTTCTAGCACGGCACCTTGCAGGAGAGCGTGGCAGGTGCATGGCAGATGTCTGGTGGTTGAAAGAAAGAATCCCGAGTTCTGACTCATGTGTGCCTGGCAGGCCATGCCCTGGTCACCGTGGAGGAGATGGCATACTAGGGGAGCGAACAAGGTCTGTGCTGCTTCAGGGGTGCCTGATGAGCTGGTTCCTGTGGCAGTGGGACAGGTCCCTGACAGCCAGGTGAGTCCTGGGTGAATCACCACTAATGAGATGGTGAGGGCCACGCCAAGCGGCTTCCCACACAGGCAGCCGGCAGGTCACTGCCTGTCCCCAGGAAGCTCCTCCATAGGAACTGAGCAGGATCCTGGGCTGGGCGGAAGAAGTGCCTCCCCTAGGACCCCACCCATTCCTGAGTACTGACTTGGCTCACCTGGGCTCCCCCAGCCCCCAGGCCTTGGCCACTGGGCTGGTTTCTCCACCTTGGCTCCGAGAATGTCTCCTTCCTAAAAGGAGTTTCGATTGCCCGCCCCGTCCCACGCTCCACCCAGGGAAGAGCCTGCTTGTCAACCTGGCCTGGGTAGGTCCTTGACCCTGCCAAGAGAAGGCACCCAAGCTTGGCCAGCCCTGGGTTGCCCAGGGACAGCGCAGGGTGCAGCTGACCACCACGGATGCGGTGTGTAGGTATGGATGTGGACAGGACCGGTGGGGCTTATGAAGCCCACAAGATGGTGGGGGTGGCCTTTGGGACCCCTGATGGAGTGGCTGGCTGTTCTGGCTGCCCCAGCCTCATTTCTGCATCAGCAGAACCTTCATCCTTCTGGGTGGCTGCAAGGCCAGGGTGAGATCATGTGCCCTTGGGCGGTGGGAGGGGGGCCTCACCCCACCTCTGCCAAGTGGCAGCCCTCATGGCGGATGTCCAGGGAGGAGGCTGGTGGGGCTTCATCCTAGCGTGAATTTAGCCAAGGCGTCACAACCTCCTTCCTTTCCTCCCCAGGACAGGGGGCACTCAGAATAGGGCAGGGGGTGGCCTACCGGGCCCTCCTGCCGCAGGACCCAAATAGTCCCTGTCCAGCTGCCTGCTGAGATCTGACATCTCCCGCAGCCGTAGCACTGCATTCACGCTAGCACGCCCAAAGCTGTCAATGAACTTGCTACACAGTCAGCCACCGCCCTGGGGCCACCTCCAGCTGCCAGCATACACAGTGGCAGGGAATGGAAGCAAAGATGGTGGGGTGTGGTCCCATCTCGTTGCCTGAGCAGACAGGAGTGGCAGGTACCCCATCTTAATCTCCAGTTTCTTGAATACCTCCCCACCCCTCCATTTGCACCAAGCAGGCTCAGCCTTCAGTACCTTCCTGCCTTCATGACCTCATTGGAACGGCACATGTGACCTGGGTCCTATCTCTGGGTGCTGGATGCCATGTCCAGGTCTGGGACCTAGAGGTGGTAAGGTTGAGTGTGGGAGGACGCCACACACACAGGCATGCACATACACATGCACAGACTGGAGAATCTTTCTTCCCAGCATCCATACCTCGGGCAGATGTTCAGAGGACAGCCCCTCTGAGCCGAGGGCTGCTCCCGCCTCCCAGCCCCCCAGCCCCAGCCACTGTCTTCTCCTCTGGCCCACAGGCAGTGGCTCTGTGGGAAGGTGACACAGGGGAAGGAATGAGTACACCACCTGTGGCCTTGAACCCCTGAGGGGTGGGGGCGGGAAGGCACTTTCCAAACCTTCCTCGGTAGCTGTGTCTAAACTGACAGTCAAGTGGGGTGGGGAGCTTTGTGCATGTGTCTGGGGACATGAGCTAGGCAGAGGAACAGAATGGCAGTGGCAACCCGCTCCCGGCCCACCCACCTCAGCCCAGGCCAGGCTGTGCCTGGAGGCATCCTAAAGGCCATCTGGGAGCTGAGTAGATCCAGGAGCAGTGGCAGGAAGTGAGGTCAGAGTGGCCATGGCCCAGATCCCAAGGCCTCCAAGATGCTGGTCAAGGCTGTACTTTCATCCTGAGAGAGCTTCCCGGGAGCGTGTGGGGCTGCGAAGTCAGTCACCTGACTTGACCTTTCTCTGGCTGCTGTGGAGTTAAGACTCGGGGTGGGGAGATAGTGCTGCCACAGCAGGGAGCAGCGGACTTGGCTGGAGGCGTTCAAGGGTAGCCAGGGCAGACCAGTTCTGCATGTGGACATGGGAGGGAGTGCGGAGTCAGAGAGCCCACTCCCAGAGCAGCCCAAGAGGCTGTGCTCTCCAACCAGAGGGGGTCCTGGGGCAGGCCGGACTCTTCTTTGTTCCCTGGGGGCTTCTGAGTGTCCCCTCATTCCATCTCCATGGTCCACAGCCAAGCAGACCATCATCCCTGTGCCAACCTGGACGGGAACCCCAGTCCACACATGCGCTCTGCAGGGAGAGCAGGGAGGCCTTGGGTTCCCCAGACACTTGGCCCAGTCATGGAATATTCTATGCACAGCCTTCCTCCTGGGTGGGCTTCTTCAGAACAGCCAGTGAGATAAGGAGGCCACCAGCATGAGCACTGCAGAAGTGTCAGAGTCAAGCAGACACCTTGCACCTGGTACTGCCAGATGCTGTCTCCATGTCCAAGCGTTGGGCTGGTGCTCACACATCTGTGTGGAAGGAGACACACAGATGTGGCTCAGCTCTGAACTGCTAGGTCACTATTCTTTTCTCCACCATTGCCTTCCTGTTCCAAGGAAGTCTGTAATACCTTTAGGATAAACTAATTTAAAGAGAGAATTAAGGGAAAAAAAAAAAAAAAGACAGAAGGGGGAAAGGACCAGTGAGTTCCCAGAACTGCAGTACAGTGGAGGAGGCCCAGCCAGGAGCAGAGAACCAAGTGACCCATTCCTTCCAGGCCCAGGCCGGAGCCACGTGGAGGGAGGCAGGCACCGTGCCCGGCGGGCCCTGGGTGTACCTCCTCCCGGCTGGCGCCACAAAGGGGGCGGGGCGGGGCGGCGCTGACAGTTGTGGCGGGAGATGGGGTCCGATGGCCCCTCCTCCTCCTCCTCCCTCTCCAGGCCGCAGCGGGGGTGTGTTCCCCCTCCTTGGGCTCCCTGGATTGGAGCCCTTGCCTTCTGGCTGCCGAGGCCTTGTGTGTAACCTTGGGACCTTGTGTGTCTTCCCTGGGGGTACGGAAGCGTCCTTGCATCCAGGGACTCTTTCCAAGCAGCAGCAGCAGCAGCACCTAGGAAGTGGGGCCCATCCCACAGCAGATAACTCTGCCAGCAGCCTGCAGGGCTCGGGTTCGAGCGCCCCAGCCTCGCCTCAGCCTCGCTGCTGACTTCTGTAGCAGAGGGTTCACGTGAGGTCGGCTTCCAGATAGCCGCCATGCCTACTGTGCAGACAAGCAGGGGAGCTCAGAGAGGCCGAGGTGCCTTCCCCAGGCCACACAGCCAGCCAGAGATGTAGCTGGGACCTTGAACTCACGCTTTTAACCCCTGATGTCCTGTTGTGTCCAGCTGGGTGCTAAGTACATTACACACCACTGATGTGGGTCGGGTGGGAGTGTGAGTCCTGCCCTGTCAGAGCCTTGGCTGCTCCGTGGGAGGACTGGATGGAGACCTTAGCCCCACGTGGTCTGCCCGGGTGGCAGGGATGGCAGAGAGGTCCCTGTGGGCCCCGTGGCCTCCCGGGCAGCTGCTGGACCAACACCACTGAGGAGGGGCGCAGCGCCACCTGCTGTCCAGAAGATGTGGTTGGCAACCCTGGGGCATCAACGCCGGACCCACAGACGCAAACTTCAGGGCAGACACGTCCACACGTGGCTACCTGGGCCTGTGGACATGTGGGGCTGTCTGCCAAAAACCCCGGGAAACAGCACTCATTCACCCATGCGTCCATTTATTCCCACATCAAAGTTTGAAAAAGAGCCGATCTCACGGCTACGGCTGTCCCACAGGAGACCCCAGGCTGGTGATGGCCAGGAGACAAGGCCATCTCAAGGGCATGTGGGTCAGTGTCTTGGAGAAGTGCATCCAGTGTGACTATGGAGACTGGAACGCCTTCCCATCAGGGCTGGGGTTGGGTCTCCCAGACTGAGCGGGAGTGGATGGGTGGAGGAGCAGAGCTGCAGGTGAGCAGGAGTGGAGAGCGGGGCTTTTTGGGCATTCTTTTTGCTCTGGCCATTGGCTAGGATAAGCCCCTGTGTACTGTCCCCCTGCTGCAGCATCTGCCCTCATGGCTGCCCAGGGCAGGACTCGCTTCCCAGTGCACAAGTAAGCAAACCAGGCAGCGGTGGCTGAGCTGGACTTTCCTGGTTAGAGGACAGTGGGCAATGGGGAGGGAACCTAAGGCAAGCACAGAGGCCTCCATGGAGGAGGTGACAACTAAAGAGAAAACACAGGCAACTTCCCAAGCCTGTCCTTGGGCACATGTAAAACCCATGGTCTTCTGACCGCCTGGCAACTCCCCACCCCCTGCCTGGCCTCAGGCCTGCGGTTTTCCTTGGTAGTGCATTGGGGTTGGTTTCCGAGAAGCCCACCGAGCCTTCCGGTCAGAGCAAGTCCAAGTTCCTCTTACGAAGGAAGGGGAAGTGGTGGCATTTCTCCTAAGGGCTTTCAGTTTCTTTCTACGAAGCTGAGGTGTCCCAGCCCCCAGGCCTTCACAGAGCCAAGTATACAAGGAAGTGAGTTTCCGCTCTGGGGGCTGTCCCACTTCGGTCCCAACTGAAGCTTGCTTGTGGGGGGTCCCAACATTGCTTGCAATGGCCACTTCAGGAAGTGGAGAGCACTGCACTCAGAGCCCCTTCCCCAGGGGCCCTCTTGGAGCCTGTCCCCCCACCCTTGTGCACTCACATGCCCAGGGCTCCATTTGCCCCCCCGTACCCACCCACCCCCCATAGCCTGCTCTGATCCCAGGGAGGAAGCCACGCACCTGCTCCTGCTCACCTGGCCGGGAGCCTGCCCTTCCTGGTAGACCTCTTCTTGGAAAGGCAGCAAAAGCAGCAGGTGTTTGGCGAAGTAATGGAGACACCCTCTGGGGGTGCCCCCCACCCCTGTTGCTTCCTGCTAATGTGTGCCCTGGGAGGGCAGCAGCAGGTGGTGGCTCAAGTACTTGGGTCCCTGCCATCCCCTGTAGGAGATCCCATTGGAGTTAACCGGACCTCGGCCTGGCTCAGCCCTGGCTGTTGCAGATACTTGGAGAGTGGAACCAGTGGATGGGAGATTGTGTTGTCTCTGCCTTTAAAATGTAAACAAATAAAACTTACTTTAAAAAAGAAAGACGTCCAGGAGGAGCGGGGTGAGGGAGTATGGTCTGCCATACCCTGGGGGTCCCAAAGCCAGCATGGCAGTGTAGGTGGGGACGTTTCTGGAGGTGAGGAGGCAGCAGCCTTCTCAACAGAAACACGGGCATGGGGCCTTCCAAACTCTTGTCAATTTTTCTGTCCTCTCACCGGTGTTATTCTGGGGTTTCTACCTTGCCACTGCGTATGTGCTGGGGAGAGTGGGGGGGATTCCCCGAGCCATGACGCGATGTTCCGTTCAAAACCATTTGCCTGAAGCTCCCCAGCCACAGCCTCCCGGGTGCTGGTGGGCGGGGCTGCTGGGAGGGAAGCCAGGTGCAGCCAACACAACGGTAGGTAAACAACAACTTGTTTATGCTTTAAAAAAAAAAGTTGTTTATGCACCTGGGCAGCCCCGGCTTCAGCAGGGGACTGCAGAGAAGCACAGCAGGAGTGTAGGGGGGTCGTGGGAGAGTGGATGCAGGGAGGACAAGCCGGGGGTGTCTCAGAGGAGGTGGGGACATCCTGCTTCTAGGGTTGTCTCTAGAAGGAGCCCAGGGCAGAAATCCCCCCCCCCCCAAATGCCAGGTAGCTCCTACAGGTTACTCTGCCTTTCCTGGGGGGCCTTGATGATTTCATCTCTGTAATGGGTAGGGAGGAGGTTGGGACTCTCCTGGCCCTGGGTTTATCTGGTCCGGTTGCACACTCATGTTGGGGATTGGGGTTGGGTGGGAGGGGGACCCAGCCAAGAAGCCGAGACGAACAGCACACTCTGTCGCTCAGGGCCTTGTGGTCTAGCGCCCCCGCTGGGACCAGGTGCTCCAGTGCACCTGGAGACCTCCCTGGTGGAAAGGGGCCCCTTGGAGGGGGGACCCCACAGCTGAATCTCCAACTGTTGAGGAGCCCAGTTCCTATGTCTCACTAGCCAGTAGCAACACCTGAGCCCCAGGGGCAACGGCTCATTATTAGCTCCAGAATTAGAAGCCTGTTACAGTGTAGGCTGAAAGTATCTTGTAAGCCTGAACCGTCAAGTGTCTAGGCAACGTGAACCAGACAGCCACAACTAAACCCCAGCATAGGTGAATTATCTGTGAGGGGCTGGTGGGCGCCCCGCAGTCCAGAGAGGGTGTTTCTAGGGGGGTCCCCTCCAGGCTCTGGTGGCACAGGGGTGCACCTTAGCAGCTGGGCCCTCAAGGGTAGGGTACATCCTCTCCTGGGGATGCAACATCTGCACTTCAGAGCTGGGGGGCTTCAAACAAACTGCGGGTCTGGGGGCTGTGAATGTGCAGCCTGTGAGTTGACAGGGCAGGTTCCACCTGGCCATCTCCTCCCTGCCACCTGGAACGTCCTTCTCCTCCCGACCCCGTGTGTGTGTCCCTCTGACCTCATCTTACCCTGTTCCCATTCCATAGTATCCAGGGGCTAAGACTTTAACAATGGGCACTGGATTTACTCACTAACCCATGGTGCTTTTTATCCCGTAATCATGTGATGGTTTTGACATGCAAGCCGTCCACTCGCTCCTAAACCACTCTTCAAGATAGCCACCCTCCTCTCTAGAAATTCTGGAAATTTCCATCCATAAAATTCTGATCAAGGACAGTATGGGGACAGAGAGTACAGACAGGATGCTCCTTCCTCCTCCTGACCTGCCAGGTAAGGAGGGGGGAGGGTGGAGACAGAAATGTGTTGGGACTCCTGGGAGCGGGCCTGGGGGTCCTCAGGAACCAATGAAATCCTAGGGGAAATCTGTGTCCTTGGTAAACTCTGCCCTCTTAGAAAACAAACTTTCAGATTCTCTAGCCAGAGCTGCTATTTATAGACTCAGGAAAAGAAGACAAACCTTTTGTGTGTATGCTTTTACAAAGTAGCAGGTTATTGTTGGAAAGAGATGAAAATAACATCAGTAATCAGCCGATCTCCCAGAGGTCACCACTGTTCACATTTCAGCTTCTGGGTCTGTCTTTATGGGGCTGTGGCTTCATCTACATCTCAAGGTTCATTTGTGTAAGGAAATTCGCTGCCAATCAGCCAGCATGGGGCCATTTCATAACTGCTTATCATCAGGGTGAGCTCTTCCAGGGGCACGGAATCTTCCACAGTGCACAGGGTTTCTGCCCTGAGTAGCATGGGCCTGCCACCTTTGGCATGATGGTGAACCAAGCCCCTCAGGGCATCCTTTGAGTTACCTTTTGGTTGGGATTATTTGTTAGGAGTAAATTCCAGGAAGTGAAATTTCAGAAAATACAATTTACCAAACGTTACTTTGATTTTTGAATAGATGCTTTATTCATGAGGTTCAAAAAAAATTTTTTAAAAGATTTCTATTTTTTTAGTGGTAAGGCGGATCAGATTTATGGAGAGAAGGAGAGACAGAAAGATCTTCCATCCACTGGTTCGCTCTCCAAGTGGACACAATGGCCAAAGCTGAGCTGATCCAAAGCTAGGGACCAGGATCTTCCTCTGGGTCTTCCACGTGGGTGCAGAGTCCCCAGGCTTTGGGCCATCCTCTGCTACTTTTCTAGGCCACATGTAGGGAGCTGGATGGGAAGTGGAGTAGCTGGGATGCAAATGGAGAACCCATATGGAATCTCAGTGCTTGCAAGGGGAGGATTAGCCAGTTGAGCTATCACACCAGGCCCATAAATCTTTAAAAAGAGGCATTGCCCCACCTCCTCTCATAATTCAGCCAGGCATTGTCCCCAGAGACCATCACTGCAGATCCCTCACACACACACATCTCCATGGACTTGAAGCTCTCTTAGGTGCATGCCTATGTGAGTACACACTAACTATACGGAGCATATAGTTATTATCTTTCTATATGTATATGTTTATATTTGCAAATATTTTCTATGAATATATACATGTAATTTTATTTAACAAAGAGCAGTATCTTTTACGCTGTTCTACATTTCGCATTTTCACTTAACAAATATTTTGAAAGAGTTTCCAAATCTGCATTGGGAACTGTTTAATTTTACACATTTATTGTAATATGTTTAGCTAGTCCTTACTGATGGAGACCATAGGCTCCATAGTAGTTGTTTATGGCTGGTTCACAAATTAGCTCAAAACGTAGCAATACTGGCACTTGGCACAGTGATCCAGATGCCGCTTGGGAAGCCCACATCCTAGGTCGGAGCACTGGGTTCACAGGCGCACTGCTCCACTTCCAGTGCAGCTGCTGGCTGCTGTGCGGTGAGATCACAGCTCCTGGCTCTCATGTGGGAGACCCGAATGGAGCTCAGATCTGGACCTTGGCTGATTCTGTTGTGGGCAATTGGGGAACAAGCCAGTGGGCTCTTGCTCTGGCCAAAATAAATAAATAAATTTTTAAAAATTAACGCTTGAAACAACATAGGTGCATAAAAAGCTGGATTTGGGGCTGGGGCAGGACTCAATCGCTAATTCTCCAGATCCAAGCACCACACACCATATGGGTACTGGTTCGTGTTCCGGCTGTTCCATTTCTCTTCCAGCTGTTTGTCCACAGCTCTTGCACATTGCAAGCACCTCGCACGTGCTCATGGAAAGTAGGTTCCTGTTTTGATTCCCGGAGAAATGAAAGCGAGACTCGAGAATGATCAAGAGGAGACACGGGAGTGGCTGACACGGAGGAGGAGAAAGGGCAGCAGGCCCCACCTGGCTGCAGCTGGCCTGGGCTCCACTCCTGGCCAGGCTCTGCCAGGGTGGGGGCAGCAGGTGTGGGGACTGTGGGGGTGCAGGGCACAGGTGTTTGTCCAGCAGTGAGCTCACCACTCGCAGTGGTCCGGAGCCCCTGTCACAGCACGCACTGCAGTCCCAGCTCCCTGCTAATACACAGCCCTGGTGTGGGTGGCACGAGGAGGCCGGCAGCAGGGGAAGCTTCGACTCCTTCTTGGGTTCCTATCGGCCCCGTGGGAGACCAGGATGGCATTCTGCACTCCTGGCCTTGGTCTGGTATCTCATATGGGTGCCAGTTTGTGTCCCAGCTGCTGCGCTTCCCACCTATCTCCTAGCTCCCTGCTTGTAGCCTGGGAAAGCAGTAGAGGACAGTCCAAAGCCTTGAGACCCTGCACCCTCTTTCATATCAGCCAGAGCTGAGCTATTGCAGCCATTTGGGGAGTGAACCAGCGGATAAAAGAGATTTCTCTCTGTCTCTCCTTCTTTCTGTGAATTCTGTTCTCCTTACGAAAAGAAAAGTTAAAATTCAAAAACCTGGGTTTTCTCTCACAAAGTGTTGGTCAGAGACTTGAGGACTCAATCGGCCATCTGTCACTTGGGGACTGACCAGGATAGTGGTCAGTTGACCAGGGCTGTGGGCACCACAACTCATTGGCACTGGAGGGTCCCTTTCCTGGGCCGCTCACGCCTGTGGCTGGAAAGTGGATGCTGGCTGAGCTGGGACCTCAGTTCTCTGCACAGAAGTCTCCAGAGTCGCATGGCTGTCCTCAGGACGTGGCCATGGAGCCATCGGAGAAGCCACGGTGCCCTTTTCCCACCTGGCCTTGGGAGCAGGACAACCTCATGCCCAATGTATCTTGTGGCTGTGGCAGCCACTGGGGCCTTCCCCATGGATCCCTCCATGACAGACGATGCCCAGGTCTTGGTGGGAGGCATCCGTGAGGCGTGGCTGTGACCACAGTCTGCTGTAAGTTAATTCTGATATTTTGCTGTTACTCCAACATGTGGAAAGCAATTTCTGAAAAAATGGCCGTTTGCATTCAGCCACTTGAGACGCTGTGACAGAGGGAGAAAAAGATATATCTTCCATTTGCTGGTTCACTCCCCAGATGCCACAACAGCTGGGCTTTAAGGACACTCCCATGTAGGGCTCGGGTAGCCCAGAGGGCAGCTTAAGGTGCTACACCACAGCACCACCTTTATCAGTTCTCAGTGTTTTATTGCAGCACCAGAACATGGGCTAGACAGGAGCTAGGCTGGCATGGATTGGCACGCAGAGCCTGAGCAAAGCTCATACCAGGTCACGCCGAGGCCGTGTGCACACCCTGTGCACACAGCCTCTGTGAACTCTGACCTCATGTCCAACCACACCCTTCCTCCCCAGAGGACCCTTGTCCGACCAGTGTCCTCTCCTGACCAGTTTCCCAGGAGGACCACTGGGCATGGTTACCAGTGCAAAGTAGTGGTTTTACTTTTATTCATCCCGACCAATGAGTGCCAGGAACCAAGGGCTTAAGGAAAATTCTCAATTTATTCTTGAAATGGCAGTGGCTTTTAGTTTTGTCCCTTTCAAACTCAGGCATGACTGCTACTAGCAACCTGTGCTGTTGTTACTGATAGGAGAAGCAGGGACACGGACAAGCAAGTCGAACACAGCAGTATCCTGGGAGGGCTGGTGGCAGTCAGCCCGAACACACTGTCCAGGTTGGATCCTAAATGCAGTTTGCTTGTCTAAGATATGTTCACTTATTAGACAGTCAGACTTACGGAGAACAAAGGGGAGACACAGAGATCTCCCACAAGTTCATTCACAACAGCCAGGGATGGGCCAAACAGAAGCCAGGAGCCCGGAACTTCTTGGGGTCTCCCATACGGATGCAGGGTCCCAAGGCTCTGTCTGGGCCGTCCTCGACTGCTTTCCCAGGCCACAAGCAGGGAGCTGGTTGGAAAGTGGAGCAGCTGGGATATGAACCAGTGTTCACATGGGGATGCTGACATCATGGGCAACAGCATTATCATTATGCCACAACGTCAACCCCTGTGGATGTATATTTTAACCGTAGTTGCAGAACTAGCTGCCTGAGGACCTCGGAGGGCTGTGAGGCAGCGCATAGCACAGTCAGATAATGCCCACTTGGGCTTACTTATAAACCAAATTTTTCTAACAGGAGATCCTTTGATAAAATATTTGTCAATTATTAAATTATTCTGATGTTTTAAATAAAGAAACAAGATGCACAACAATCGAGTTGTAAGATATTTTCATGTTCAAAGCAGAGAAATTAGGTTTTTTGTTTGTTTTGTTTTGTTTTGTTTTGTTTTGTTTATTGGAAAGGCAGATATACAGAGAGGAGAGCCAGAAAGAAAGATCTTCCATCCACTGGTTCACTTCCCAAGTGGCTGCAACAGCTGCAACTGAGCTGACCCAAAGCAGGAGTCAGGAGCCTCTTCTGGGTCTCCCATGCAGGTGCAGGGTCCCAAGGCTTTGGGCCGTCCTCAACTGTTTTCCCAGGCCACAGGCAGGGAGCTGAATGGGAAGTAGAGCAGCTGGGACATGAACAGGCACCCATATGGGATCCTGGTACTTGTGTAAGGCAAGAACTTTAGCCACTAGGTTACCTTGCTGGGCCCCCTTTGTAACTTTTGACTCCTGTATCAAGTGAATACATTGTCTGCTTCAAACCCATCAGCACCGTGGGGCTGAGGTGGGCGACCGCTGTCAACTGCCAGGGCCCTAAGGGAGACAGCACGTGGTTCTGTGGAGGAGGTTCTTGAAAAGTCATCAGTCCTTACTGAAAGATCTGTGCTCTTGGGGCTGGGATTGTGGCGTAGTACATTAAACCACCACCTGTAGCAGCATCCCATATGGGTCCTGGTTCAATTCCTATCTGCTCCACTTCTGATCCAGCTTCCTGCTAATGCGCCTGGGAAAAGCAACAAAACATGGTCCGAGTGCTTGTGCCCACATAGGAGACCCGGATGTAGCCCGGCTTTGGCCCATCTCAGCCCCAGTGTGGGGTTATTGGGAAACAGAAATGGAAGATGAAAGGTACTTCTCTTTCTGTCTCCCTGTCTCTGTAACTCTGCCTTTCAAATGGATTAATGGGACTAAAAACAACCAACCAAACAAACAAAACAGGGAGATCCGCTCTTCCTGGTATTACCTCCTTCTGCAAAGTAACTTCTTTTAATGAAAAACAGAAAGAGGTTAAAAATAACTTCCTAAAAATTATTAAATCCAGGTTGTATTATCCCTTTACTCCATAAAAATAGATGTTTCTGATATCACCAGAAAAAAAAATTATATGTTTATTTGGTTGGAAGGCAAGGGGTCATCTGCTGGAGCCCGGATACCTGCCGCAGCCTGGCTGGGCCTCGCAGCCACGAGCTGGAGGAGCCACCCCTGCGCCCCCCCTGGGCACACGGCAGCAGGAAGCTGCTCAGGAATTGAGCAGGCCAAGGATGGAGCCGAGGCACTGGGATAAGCGATGTGGGCGTCTTCCCTGCTGTGCCCTGTGACTGGCACTTTCTGGTTGGTTCATGCTGCAGTGTCTGCAATACACTTAGCCCTGGCCAGGCATGGGGCCTGAGCAGCCCGCCCAGACAAAGCCAGTCCTCTCTAAGGCTGACTCAGCAGGTGGCAGGGAATGGGGAAAAAGAGAAAGGGTAGCCAGGCCTCCTGCCGGTGCTGAGCAATGAGAATCCCCTGGGAACCGAGCAGAAGTGGCATTGACCGAGCCCACTGGGTGCTGCCCATCCTCAGCCGGAGGGCTCCTTCTGAGAGATTAGAGAGCAGCAAGAGATCGGAGAGCAGGAGCAGCTGTGAGGCCTCCGCCAGCTGTTTACGTTACCGTCCGCAAAGCCCTTCTACCCCCATTGCATGAATCTGACCTCACAGCAACCCCATGAATGGACAGAGCCTGCGATGGTCAGCCCATTTTATGAATGAGGAAGGAAGAGGGCAAAGTCACAGAAGGGCATGGAGCCAATACTCAAACCTGGGTCCTCTTCCCGGACGGGTCCCCAGGCCTCGAGGTCATCCACGGCCACCCGGGTCCCCAGGTGTGTGGTCAGAGCTCAGCTGCTGAGCTTGTCTCTGCTGGTCAGCGCTCTGCCCTACCCAGGGCTGAGAGAGTGATGGGAGCCAATGCATGTACACTGGGGGAAAGTGTCCCTTCTCCCCCGGGTTCTTTTGGGTAGCTTAGGAACCCCGAGTGATACCAGAGCGAATCAACAAGGGAGAAGCATAAATACTTTATGAACTGTCTATGTAGCAGGGTTAATGTTGTGGCACAGGAGATTAAGCTGCTGCTGTGTGCAATGCCAGCGTGCCATAGAGGAGTGCTGGTTCTAGTGCCAGCTGCTCTAGCTTCTGATCCAGCTCTGTCATCCTGTACACGGGAAGGTGGCAGAACATGGCTCAGGTGTTTGGGCCGCTGCCACCCACGTGGGACACTTAGATGCAGCTCCTGACTCCTGGCATTGGCCTGGCCTAGCCCTGGCTTTGGGAGAGTACACCAACAGATGGAAGAACTCTTTCATTTCTCACCAATCTCTGTCATTTTACCTTCCAAATAAGTCAATTAAAAAATCACCCCCTCCCATACACTCTGGGATCTTCACAAGACACTGAAGACTCCTACCCCCCCTCGCCAAAAAAAAAAAAAAAGATGTTTTTATAAGTTGTTTTTTTAACTAGAAGGAACTCGGAGACAGATGAGTCTTGGGCTGAGGTGGAATGTTGTATATTATGACTAAGAGAGTTATAGGAGGGGAGTAGAAGCTGATGGGTGACGGGCTACTGCAGCACCCCAGGGGGCCAGTGCAGAGTGGTGAGGCTGTGCTCCAGCCTCGGGATGGGGAAATGGGCAGGTCCCTCCTGGAAGCGTCTTCACGGTTTGCCGTACGTAAGAAAGTTGGGCCCAATGTGTGTCTCTCCAGGGATGGTCCTTGGAAGAGTTTTCCCTAAGATCGCCCTGGCAGGATGGCACTGATTCAGCATATTCTGAGCTGTTTGTCCACAGCTCTTGCACATTGCAAGCACCTCGCACATGCTCATGGAAAGTAGGTTCCTGTTTTGATTCCCGGAGAAATGAAAGCGAGACTCGAGAATGATCAAGAGGAGACACGGGAGTGGCTGACACGGAGGAGGAGAAAGGGCAGCAGGCCCCACCTGGCTGCAGCTGGCCTGGGCTCCACTCCTGGCCAGGCTCTGCCAGGGTGGGGGCGGCAGGTGTGGGGACTGTGGGAGTGCAGGGCACAGGTGTTTGTCCAGCAGTGAGCTCACCACTCACAGTGGTCCGGAGCCCCTGTCACAGCACGCACTGCAGTCCCAGCTCCCTGCTAATGCACAGCCCTGGTGTGGGTGGCACGGGGAGGCCGGCAGCAGGGGAAGCTTCGACTCCTTCTTGGGTTCCTATCGGCCCCGTGGGAGACCAGGATGGCATTCTGCACTCCTGGCCTCTGCTCTGCCTGCCCTGGCTGATGTGGGTATTTGGCAGATGGAAGAACTCCGTGTGCCTCTCTGTGTCTCTGGCTTGCAGATAAAAGGGGGAAGAAGAAGAAGGGAGGCCAGCATGGTGATTTAACAGGCTAATTCTCCAGCTTGCAGGGCTGGAATGTCATATGAGCGCCAGTTTGTGTCCCAGCTGCTGCACTTCCCATCCAGCTCCTTCCTTGTGGCCTGGGAAAGCAACAGAGGATGGCCCTGAGGCTTGTGACTCTGCACCTGTGTGGAAGACCTGGAAGAAGCTCCTGGTTTCTGGCTTCTGATCAGTCATAGCTGAACTGTTACAGCCACTTGGAGAGTGAGTCAGCAGAAGGAAGATCTGTCTTTCCTTCTTTCTGTAAATCTGCATTTCCAATAAACATAAGAAGAAGAACAGTGGGATGCCCAGGCAGAGGCCAGGAATGTTGGACCAGGAACTCCCATGCCTGGACCCTCAACCAGCACAAGTCGCTGTCTCTGTGGCCTATGACAGAAGTAAAAGGGGATAAGGTGTCCTGGGCATTCATGGTTCAGGTTTAAAACTAGGACGAGGCCGTGAGAGGCGCTGGGATGGCTTTGCCGCGGCTGATCCTCACACTTCCTTTTTGGAGTTCTCGGCTGATTTCTGAGGACTCCATGTGGGCCACACCGCAGGAATGGCAGGGAGCCTCTTTTATCATCGTTGCCCTGCAGGCACTGGCACTTGTAGTGGCAGAGACAGGTTAGAGTAGGTCAAGGAGTAGCATGGCAGTGTGACTGGTAGCAGATGCGAGATGGAGGTGAAGACAGTAATGAAGGAACTTCCAGTCTGCAGGCGCAGCAGGTGCACAGGGCCGAGGTGGGAGTGGGCTGAGCGAGAAGAAGGCACTAAGGAGTGAGCTCTGAGGTGTCAGGGACCTGCGGGGAGGGAGGCGAGGGAGCAGAGTGAGCGCCAGGGGGCGCGCGGGAGCAGAGCCGGGGCTGGTGAGACTGGACGCTGCCCAGCGAGGTCTCCCCAGGTCAGCAGGTGGCTCACGACCCCCTCGAGCAGGCAGGCGACAGTTACAGCTCCCAGTCACCACTGCTGGCCCGGAGGCTTCCCGCCTCCTGGCCTGTGGTTTTCACACCAACCCCTCCAGGAAGTGTTGCCCTGCTGACTGACCACAAGAAAACCAACTCAGAGAGGTCCAAGCTCCTCCAGCAAATTTTGAGGCTGATTTTTAAAATGCATTATTTAAATTTTTTTTTTGGTAGGGAAGTCAGATATACAGACAGGAGAAACAGAGAGGAACATCTTCTGTCCAATGATTTACTCCCCAAGTGCTCACAATGGCCAAAGCTGAGCCCATCTGAAGCCAGGAGCTTCTTCCGTGTTTCCCATGCAGGTGCAGGGTCCCAAGGCTTTGAGCGGTCTTTGGCTGGTTTCCCAGACCACAAACAGGGAGTTGGATGGAGCAGGGCCACTGGGATACGAACTGGCACCCATATGGGATTCTGGCACATGTGAGGCGAGGACTTTAGCAGCTAGGCTACTGTGCCAGGCCCGGGGCTAATTTAAAAAAATATATATGTATTTATTTATTTGAAAGAGCTACAGAAAGAGAGCTCCCATCCCGTTTCATTCCCCGGTTGATTGCAATGGTTGGGGTTCAGCCAGGCTGAAGCCAGGAGCCAGGAGCTTCTGGATATCCCATGTGGGTTCACAGGCCCAAACACTTGGGCCAGCTTTGTTGCTTTCCAAGACCAGAAGCCGGAAGCTGGATGGGAAGTGCAGTAGCCAGGACTCGAACCATCACCCCTGTTGGATGTTGGCCTCACAGGTGGAGGCTTGACCCACTGTGCCCTAGCACAACCCCCACATCTGGAATGTTTAGAGGGAGAAGCTGAGATACCTCACTCAGTTATTGTTTGGGGTGGGGGGGAGTGCCACAGCAACAGAGGTTGCTGAGGAGAGCAGGGTCATGACCACCTAAGGCTGCCCAGGACACCAGGGCAGGGGAGCTCTCCTATCAGCCGTCCATCGGGCCAGGGTCCTCTGTCAGCTCGTCCTCCTGGGTCCCTGAGGCAAAACCGAGACAGCCAACCTGGGGCATGGACCCTCCTTATATAAGCAGGGGGACTGGGGGCAGTTTCGTCCCCTGAGAGCCATCCAAGCCTTCCTGGAGGGATAGTACCAGCAGGCAACGGCACTTGGGGTGCAGCACCCAAGATGGCAGCATAGACACTAGCAGCGTGATCAAACACCTTCCAGGGGCCATGGAGAGCAGAAGAGCCTAAGCTGCCAGCAGCACACGGGGGTGCCCACCCTGGGATGCCAGCTTCCCTGAGAAAATGCCAGGATACAAGCTGGCATGCAATAGGTGCTTTGATGGTCCCTGTTTTCTGTGGAAGGTGCCCCGAGTCCTTTACGTCTGGGAAGCCCCTCCTTCCTGATGCTCACGCACGTGAAAGGCTTTGAGTGCTACACGCCCACTGGAATTTCTGAAGATAAGAAAAACCCAACCACACTAAACGTCACAGGCTGAAGGAACTCCAGGTCAGGGCTGGTGGGGTGCCACGCGGCACGGCCAATCTGGAAACCAGCCGGGTCATTACTGATAAGATTAGTCACACTTCCCAGACCACACAGTGACGCAATTCTGAGTCTACCCTGGAGAAAAGAAAACAGATGTTCACACACACACACACACATACACCCCTCAGCATGCACTGTTGATCGCTCACAGCAACCTGATGTGTACCTGCCCCCAAGCTGGAAGCAACCCATGTGGCCTGCAGCTGGGAAGTGGAGCAGCAAACCGGGACACTGCTCAGGAGGGAATACTGCTCAGCCATGAAAAGGAGTCAGTTGGTGACCCCAGCAACAGTGGACTTGGGCCCCTACACCCACGTAAGAAACCTGGAAGGAGTTCCTGGCTTCTGCCTAGCTCAGCATCCTCAGGGGAATGAGCCAGCAGATAGAAGCACACTCGCTGGCTCTCTCCCTCTCTCTTCTTGTGCACCCACCACCCTTTTCCTGGATTCTTCCACCACACCTAGCTCTGTCCTTTCCCATACCCCCAGCCGAAGCTCAAAGTCAGTCTGCCCTCACCATAAGTCACGGTTGCCCTGGGACAGGGCTGACCCCAGGATCCCGACCTGCAGGCTCTAACACCCTGGGCACGAGGGACAGCCAGGGCACTGGCTGGAGGTTCTAATGGCCCGATGCTGAGCTCCTTTAGAACCAGGGTCACGACTTCTCCCACCCTGCAGCCTAGATGGGATTAAGGTGTATCCCAAGGCAGGAGAAGCCGGCAGTGGCCACGGATGTCCACAGGGGGCAGAGAGCCTGCACAGGAAGGGGGATGGTGGCCACACCCACCACTGGGCATGACCACACCTACTGTGCCAGCTGCGACCAGACCTGGGTTTGGATCTGGGTGTGTTGTTGAATGCTGAGGACACCAGGCCAGAGCAGGGGTAGGTGTAGAGGTCATGTGGTGTCAGGTCAGAATATTCTCTGCTCTGGGCTCAGTCCTTGGACTCCCTGCTTCTCCTGGTATTTTAACTTCCCACCACAGGTGCCGATTCCTGCGTGTCTGTTCGCAGCCCTGGCCTGTTCCCAGAGCCCAGACACCCAGCTGCCCACTGCTGCAGCCCTGGGCTGCACCTGAGGCTGCCCCTGGTCCACACCCCTGATGCTCACGGCTGCCCACATTGCTGCTTCCTCCACCGTGGTCCCCTCCTCCAAGTATGTGGGTCCCAGGCCTCCCCTCTGCCTGCCTCCACCCCACATTCACTCTATAAGATGATCCTGTCCATTCCACTTGCAGAGGGGATTGGGTTTCCATCCCTGCACATCACCTTCACTGCTCCCACCCTGGCCTCAGTCACCACCCTCCCACCTACACGCCTGCAGGGGCCTCTCCCCGGGGCTTCCATCAGTGCTGACCAATGGCCACAGGGGCAGCTGCTAAGCCCCTTTTATTGAGAGCCCCCCTGAAGGCCTGGCATCTGCCCTCCCTCTCCAAGCCACCTTCATGGGGGCAGGACCCACGGATGGGCTCATGACCACTGTAGCCCTGGGGAGCACCAACACAGAGAGGTTCAGCAGGGCTTCTAAGCATCCTGCAGCTCAGTGGCCTTAGCTGAAAGGCAGACCTGCAGGGCACAGACCCGGCCATTGTAGCCCAGCCTGCAGGGAACAGCCCAGGGGGCCCAGTCCAGGGCGGTGGGAGGCACTGCCACCCCCTGGTGGTCTCTAAGGAAACTGAACAGAGCCGCTTCCTCTCTCTACCCACTTCCTTTTCTTCAATCTCTTTCCTTGCTCCCTTCTTTCCCCTCTGCTTATCCTGTCACTCCGCTACCCAAGAGCTTTAATGGGGGCTTCTGGGCTACAGCACCAGCTGTGTGACCTTGAGTCCTTCACCAAACCTCTCTGAGCCAATGTCCCCACTGAGAAAGAGGTGATCACAGCTCTCAATGGCAAGATGAAACCATGCACAGCAAGCAGCCAGCCCCACAGGTCTTCTAATTATTGTTGCTGTTCTTTGTTGTTATTCCTGAGTCCTGCCATGCCCGGCACTACCAGGGCTTCAGCCTTTCCTAGAAGGCTTGTTTTCTTCCTTGTCCCAGGTAACCCAGGTTAGACTTGTGCAGAGACTTCTAGAAAATTCTCCTGCTTCCCCTGCCCCAGACCGATTAGGCCAGAAATCCTTGGTGGTGGACACACACGTTTAGTCTTTTTAAACTATACATAACATTGGTGGTTTAAAATTTGTTTATTTGCAAGGCAGAGAAAGTTCACTCCCCAAACATATACAATGGCTCCCAGCTTAAGGCCAAAGCCCAATAGTCTGGAACTCCATCTGGACCTCCCCAGGGGCAGCAGGGAAGACCCAGGGACTTACACCATCGCCTGCTGCCTCCCAGGGAGCAAAGGAATGGGAAGCTGGAGTTGGGAGCACAGCCAGGAGTGGAACCCAAACACTGCTGGTCCGAAGTGGCAGCTCTTGGGATTTACTGTTGCAGTAGCTCCAAAGCCTTCCCAGGTGGTGCTAGTGAGCAGCCCCGGAGACCCTAGGCATCCTCAGGCACAGGACATAGGACACACTCCTTTGTTCCGGAACCTGGGGATCCTCCGTGGTGAGGAGACAGAGGGCAGGTGCTGGTGGCTCAGCTGGACAGCTCCCCCTCATCGGGATCCTGGGGGCCCCAGCCCTGGGCCGCACGCTCCATGGCCTTCACCCAGCGGTCTCTCAGCTCCTCGGTGTCAGCCTTGAAGGTGTACAGCTGGCCTGATTGCTGCAGCTGGAAGAGCCTGGGGTCCCCCTGGGGCCCGGCCGTCACCTGGTAGCCCAGCAGCGGGATGGAGGTGTGAGCTCGCATGTCCTGAGGAGGTGGGGTGGGGGGGTGATGGAGGCGTGAGCCCATGCATGTTGGGGTGAGGGAGCAGTGCCTGCTGACTGTCCACTCAGGGAAACAGCCGTCCATACTGCTGCTCACTCCCAAACTTCCCACGGGGGAGAGTGGAACAGCTACGGGCTGGAGTCCTGGCCCAGCTCATGTTGTGGCAGGAGGGTATCCCATCTTCCTGGGCCTGGGTTTTCTTCACTGAAACTACCCACCCAACCCTGGACACACACACACACACACACACACACACACACACACACACACACTGGGAAGGCCCTGCCCAGGGCGGGGCAGGTCGAGGCATTACCTGGGGAGCGGCATAGACATAGAGCACCAGGGGGTCGTCCCGGGGGATGGTGCACCAACCCCGGGGGCCACTCTTGCCCCACTTGTCCCCGCCAAGCTGCAGGAAGCTGCACATCAGACTCTGGCCGGATCCCACCAGAGACCCTTTCTAGAAGCAGAAGGAGGGGTTGGGTGTAATCTGGGGGCTTCCACCATCATAACACTTGTCCCAAGGTCTCAGGAAGATCCTGTCGTGGACCTGTGGTCCCACAGCTCGTGCAGGTTTCCAAGCTGCAGCCAAACTTCAGCCAGCCTGCACCTGTCGTGTGGGTGTGCCCTCAGCAGGCAGGTGCAGGGGTAGAGATGGGGCTCTTGCCCTGAGGATAAGTCCAGGGAACAGTCCCAGTCCCTGGGAAGGGACTGACTCTCCTGGTGCAGGCTGTGTGGCCAAGTGGTCAGGGAGGGCTTGAACTGGGTCTGGGACTGGCAGCTTGGGGAGGATTGGAAAGGGTGAATAACCCCAGACAGGAAGCAGCTGGAACCTGGGAGCTGGAACTAGAAGTCGCTGGGGTCCCCTCTGGCTTCCTGGGACAGCAGGAGGCCCTTCTGACCTTTGTGAGAGGGGCAGAAGGACCGTGGGAAAGTGTGTCTGGGCCAATTAATCTTACATTTGTGGCACAAAACTGAATCATGTGGGGACCCCATGGGACAGCACCCCAAGGCCCAGCTCATGAATCTGGTTCCTAACATGTTGTGTGATTTTGGCCAAGTCACTCCTCTGGGCCTGGGTATCACGGGTTAGGCCAGGCGGCCTCTGAATGTCTGCTGCATAGAATGGAGCCTCAGAGTGCCCAGCTGTCAAATGGCCTCAGTGGCATCAGCTCTTTTCACCCCTGGGACTGTGGGCATGATGGCTGTGCAAGAAGTGTCAAGAGTGGTCATGCTGTCACTGTGTGGGGCATACGGGAAGGGCAGGAGAGCCTGCAGCCATCTGGCTGACAGACCCACCCTGGCAGGACCTGCACTGGGGGGTTCTAGTGTGTGTTGAGGGTGTCTATGGGCAGAGGGAAGATGTGTACCCCTATGGCTTGCTCCCTGGCAGCTGGGGCGGTACCTGCAGGCCTCCACGGACCCAGGCTGTGCCTCACCTCCAGGATGCCTCGCCGCTTGTCCTCCTTGTCGCCAGGGAGCACATGTCCCGTGAGGAAGGTGTAACAGTGGAGGCAGACGCGGCTGGGCCTGTTGTCATTGTACTTGAGCTCGGCTCTGTAGTCGGAGCACCGGGCACATACCACCTGGTGTGGGGGGGGCAGGGTGGAGGAGAAGGCTGTGGGAGGGGCTGTGGGGGGGGTGCAGGATGTGGGTTCCCGGCAGGGTTGCCGGGGGGAGGGGGGTGCAGGGGCTCATCCCTGCACAGGACTCACCGTCCCCAGGGTCCTCCCTGACCTCCCAGGATCCCTCAGGCCAGCAGGACAGGACACACCCCATGGCCCACAACTCTGGCCCATTCCTGCTAATGTTGTAGCCCCAGAGCCCAGGTGTCCTGTGAGGAGGTGGGGAGAGGGCAAGTTTTCTGGCCAGACAGATGCCCCAGAGTATGTATAGGGTGAGCCATGCCCGCCCTGGCCCACCCCAGAAGCCCCTGAAGTGTATAGTGGGTGAAAGAGGAGTGTGGAGACCAGAGAGAAACATGGGGCAGAGCTAGGGCCAGGGTGGCAGGGAGCAGGGTCTTCACCCTGCAGCGACGACACTTTGTTGTGAGTCGGCTCGCAGCTGCCAGGCCCGGGCTTGCTTCACTCCTGATTCCCACTCGGCAGGCAGGGGACAGAAACTGGGTGCCTGAGCCACCGAAAGCATGACTCAGGGCCCCGGCACGGCGGGCACGGCGGGCACGGCAGGCGTGGGAAACCCCAGTGCAGGGAGGGGTGGGGTCATAGCCTGGGAGGAGCTGACTTTGACCTTAAAAGGCTTAACAGGTGTGCTTTCATTAGCATATGTTTATGTTCTGCACTGGAAAATGTTCAAATCAAGAGACACATTAGAGGAATGAGAGCCCTCACCCAAATCCATCAAACATCAGCATTTCTGCCTCATTTGGTTTCTCTCTCTCTCTCTCTCTCTCTCGGCACAGACATGAGTATTTCAAAAAAAATGTTTGTAGGAAAGCAGAATGAAAAGATACAGTCAGTTTGGTTTAAAACATTCTGAAATCCATGCATCAGATGCATTTTCCATGAACTTGCTGAGTGGTTTGTGAGTAAGTGACAACCACCAGGCGCCACACCCTGTGAGATGTCATGGGCACCTGCTAAGGACCAGGGCTTTCTCCTGCCTCACCACACGGTCAGGGTCACCGGCCGGAAATTCATCACCGTTGTGATCTTATTGTTGCCTATCTCAGATTCAACACTGAGCTTTCCTTCATGGTCTCAGTGATGACCTTGGGGTTTCTAAACGCCACCCCCAAGATTGAGCAACACGGACACATTTCATCCAGAGAGGGTGAAATCCACAGAGTCCTCCTCTGTGCCTCCTGTACCAGTCACCGATTTAAGTGACTTTGGAGGAGCCACTGATGATGCAGCAAATGTGGATGGCTACAGGACATGAGTCACTGAGATCAGCAGCCATCGCCCAGGGCCTTTCTGTGGGCTCCTCCCATGCCCCTGAGTGCAGGTGTAGCGTGGGTCTAAGGCACCAACCCTTGCTTGTGCCAGCTGCAGTTTAAAGCCTTTTGGGAACATTTCCCTGACTGACCCCAACCTATCCCACTGGACTCCACCAGTAGGCGTGCAAAATGCTTCTGTCTGCAGAGTCCATTGTGTGTGCGTGCATGTGTGCCTGTGTGTGGTCGGCAGGCAGCCGCTCAGGTGCGGCCAGCAGGTGGTTCAAGAGCAAAGCAGGCGCTGCCTCTAAAAGGGTCTGGCTGATGAGTGGTGGTGGCGGGGGAGATGGGGAGATGGGAGGTGGCCCTGCCCTTTGACAGGAGCAAGGCAATGAAGGAAGAGAAGAGGGAAGACAGAAGCTTTTTGTTAATTCCTCCCAGCCACCCCTGAGGGAGGAATAATCCCAGTGGCTTGGGTGAGGGGTGGGGGACAGGATGAGCAACAAGCAATTGAGTTCCAGCATGCTGAGGCCCTGTCAGAGCAGGAAGGGACAGTTAGTCCAGGTCAACAGAAAAGGGAGGATGAGGGGCATGGTGAGGTGGGTGGGGGCGAGGCCCGATGCCCCTAGCCTGACACTGGACATACTTCCCTAGCTCCGGGACTGAAGCCTTGGGGAAAGGGAAAACAAGAGCAGGCAAATGACTACTGGGCAAGTCGTCTGGCCTCTCCCAGACTCATTCTGCCGCCTGTGAAATGGGAGCGTGATGTGAGGGGCCTGCTGAGACCAGACTGGCTCCTGGGATGCCGTGGTTGAGGTCAGGAAGGAGACAGGCAAGGCTGGATCGTGGGGCAGGTAGAGGCCAAGGTGGATGGGGGGGAGGCCTGGGTGGGGCAGGTGGAGGCCGAGGTGGATGGTGGGGCGGGGAGGAGGCCTGGGTGGGGCAGGTGGAGGCCCAGGTGGATGCGGGGGCAGGCAGAGGCCCGGCCTCCCGCGGAAGCACTCACATAGCCGCAGGCACGGCAGTGGTGGCGGCGGCGCGTGAGGGCGGTGAAGGGCTCCCGGCAGCGCATGCACATGGTCACCATCTTGTCCCGGACCCACTGGGGCGCACGGAGACCCAGCTCCTCAGACTGTAGCTGTGGAATAGGACGAGTCGGCCAGGGTCTGGACCCCCTCTCCCGCCTGCGCCCTCCGCATGGCCCATTTACTCTCCGTGGGGGTCTGTGTGCCAAGCTGCTCGGGATCTTCTCTGAGAACGGAGGAAGCATTAATGCTGGGTCAGCTAACCACTTTACAGGGAGCAAACGGGGCCTAGCGAGGCCCGGGACTCCGCAGAGCCGCCGGCCAGCAGAGGGTGCCGCTCTGCTCTGCGCGACTGGCTGGATGCCCTGAACCTGCTGTTGTCAACCCCAAAGTTGCCCCACCGCCCCACCCCGAGGGTGCTGCACAGGGAGCCTCCCCAGGAAAGTGTCCCAGGATGGAGAAATCTCTGCCCCATTCCCAACCCGACAGGTGACCCCTGTTGTATGCCACCTCCTGGCTCTCCTTGCTGGCCTGTGCTGAGCAGAGCTGGGTTCCATTTACCTCCGGCTCTGGGGGGTTGCCCTCAGGCCCCTGGACCGCAGCCTTGAAGGTTTCATTGCGTTTTTCGATTTGGTCCACAGCTGCCTGGCAGGCCTGCAGCGATGGGAAGGAGGGAGCAGATGTGTGCTTATCTGCCCACCTACCTTCACATTCCATAAACACCCTGAGAAGCCCTGGATGCCAAGCCTATGTAGGCACTCAGCCCCAGAGGACAGACGTATAAACTGAGGCTCAGGGAGGGTCAGTGGCTCGTCCCGGGCTACTTAGCACCTAGTTCCAGATGCAGAACAACTCCTTAGGAAGAGTAGGGGGCACCTGGAGATGCCCAGGTGTGGGGTGTGCACCTGCATATTCAGATACACAAATACACACACACAGATACACACACACGTATGCACATGTACCTGACACAAAGATACACACACATGCACATACACGCACACACCTGCCCTCCCTCCTCCTCAATCCCAGCAGGCCTGAAGCCCTGGAGCCTCCCCATACCTGTATCCAGGAAATCATTTCCTCCTGGGACCTGCTCAGAAAGCAACACAGCTGCTGAGGGGCACGCCCTTCCCAGTCTCCCACCTCCCCCACTTGCTCCTCACCTTTCCTTACCCAGCTTGCAGCTCCAGGGTGCGTTGCTTCCCGGACACCAGGAAGGAGTGTGGGAACTCGGCATCCGGCAGCGCCCGCACCTGCAGGCCAGGGCACAGGCTGTGAGCTCAGGCATGTCAGAGCTTTGTGGCTCTGCTGTGGTGCCCAAGGTTTGGTCACTTGCCTCCCTGATTCTGGATTTTTGTAAAAATGTATTTATTGTAAAATGCAGAGCAACAGACGGACTAGAAGAGGGACAGAGAATCTTAATCCACTGGTTCACTCCCCTCATGGCGGCAACTGCTGAGACTAAATCAGGAACTCCATCCCGGTCTTTGTCCACTGCCTCCCAGGGGCTAGATCAGAAGCAGAGCAGCTGGGACTTGAACCAGTGCCCATATGGGATGCCGGCACCACGGGCGGCAGCAGCTCCACCTACTGCACCACAGCACCCTTCCTAATCCCACTGGACTGTGTAGAGGTACCCGCAGCTAGGCGTTGCTGTCAGCAAGTGGGTTGGTGGTTGTTTAGCAACAGCCGAAGGCAGGGGTGGCAGGGGGAGGGAAAAAGCCTGAAGTTCAGGCACAAAAAGACAGACGATGCATCAGATGGAAAAGGAGGAACTGCCCAGCGTGTCCAGGAAGCCCTGGCAGGCCAGGAGAGGCCTCTGACTCTCCACCATGCCCACTCTCAATCACTCTGGCAGGTGTGGTCAACTCAGTTTCTTGGGTATCACCTCCCTGGTCTTTGTGCTAATTAGAACACCCTTTACTGACATCTGTTGGCCAACTGGTGTAATATGCAGATGCTGCTGGGACAAGACGCTTGACTGCCATCTGCCGGGCAAGTCTCACTAGAAAGGTACCATGCTCAATGTCGCATTCCTGCTGGCTAATCTTCAGGCTGCTGCAGAGGGCGCCCTCTGAGAGAAGGTATCTTCGTGCAAAGAACAGTCTGCACTGGCAGCTGTTGGAAATGAGGCCCTCCTGACCCCCCGGAAAGTAGTCCTGGAGGAGGGAGAGTGTCAAAGACCAAGCACGTCTCCAACCTGCCAAGCTCATGTCATCCAGCAGAGGGTGCTGTGCCCTTGCTGGAGACTGGCCTGAGTCTGCCCATCCCGCCCTAGGCTGGCCCATCTTCATGCCTCCATCTGCCTTTCTCAGTGTCACATGACCAGGACCCCCACGCATCAGCTGCCACATGCTCTGGTCCCTGGGGCTTTTCACAACTTCAGGGCAGAAAGTTGGCTACCCCAGGTTGAGGAAGCACGCTCCTCAAAGACCCTGGTCAGCTCAGACATGGCAGGGGGAAGGGGCTGTGTCCTTCTGCCAGCCTTCATCACCCTTAGCCTGCACCTGACCCCAGGCAACCCCGGTCATAGCAGGAGTGAGACGCTCCCAGAAGTCACAGTAGGGAGTGTCCTGGCTCAGCTGCAGCCTGAAGCTGGACAGGAGGGCAGGAAGAGCCAAGACAGGTCAGAGGCTAGCTGCTTCTGGAGGAGGTGGGGAGGGACACAGCAGGGCGCAGCAACTGTTCAAGCTGGGTGGCACTGTGACTCCGTGGGTGAAGCTGCCCCCTGTGATGCCAACATCCCGTATCAGAGCATTTGTTTGAGTTGTGACTGCTCTGCTTTCCACCCAGCTCCCTGCTAATGCAACTGGGAAGGCAGCAGCAATGGCTTGGGCTCCTGATGCTCACGTGGGAGACCGAGACCACGCATCCCCTCCTCTTGGCTTTGGCCTGTGGCCCAGTCCTGGCTCTCTCTCTGCGTCTTTTCCTCTCCCTGTGTGTCTCTCCCTCTCTTCTCTGTAACTCTGCCTTTCAAATGACTAAAATAAATCCTTACAAATGAGAAAGAAGGTTCCTCTGCCACAGCCTCTACTGCACACAAAGCCTGCCGCAGCCCTGGGCTCCTGGCTACAGCGCTAACAGGAAGTCTCACAGCAGGGTGGCTGTGCTACACCTGTGACTCCCCCTGAGCCAGTTATTTAACCAGGAAAGGGCCTTGGTTTTCACAATTCCTTGTAAGATTTTTTAATTTGTTAATTTTCAAGGCAAAGTTTACAGAAAGAGACAGACACACAGAGAGAAACAGAGGTTTGATATCGGCTGTTTACTCCCCAAACGGCCACGATGGTGAAAGCAGGGCTGGTCTGAAGCCAGGAAGTCCTTCCAGGCCTCCCACATGGGTGTAGAGCCCAATTATCTGAACCATCACCACTGCTGTCTGGTGTCTGTATTAGCAGGCAGCAGGAAATGGAAGCTGGAACTGGGAATTAAAACCAGACATGCCAAGATGGGACATGGGTGTCTTCACTGGCAGGCCAAACACCTATCCTCCATCATTTAAAAAAATAATTTATGGGATAAATTTAAAAAGTAATTTACTGGTGCGGTAGCCTAGTAGCTAAGTTCATACCTTGCAAATGCAGGGATCCCATATGGACGCCAGTTTTATCCTAGCTGTTTCACTTCCCATCCAGCTCCCTGCTTGTGGCCTGGGAAAGCAGTGGAGGATGGCCCAGAGCCTTGGGACCCTGCACCCTCCTGGGAGACCTAGAAGATCGGCTCAGCTCCAGCCATTGTGGCCACTTGGGGAGTGAGTCAGCAGATGAAGATCTTTGTCTCTTCTTCTCCCTTCAAATATGACTTTTCAATAAAACTAACTAAATCTTAAATATATATATATATATTTAATTGAAAGAGAAGTGGGGGAGGAGAGAGGGGACGGAGCATGCTTCCACCTGCTGCTTTTCCCCCCAAGTGATCACAGCAGTTAGTTCAAGCCAGTCCAAAGCCAAGAGCCAGGAACTCCATCCTGGTCTCCCTACAGGTGGCAGGGACCCAAGCACGTGCGCCATCATGTGCTGCCTCCCCAACCACACTGGCTGAACAGAACAGAGGCCGAGCCCCTGGGACTCCAGCGCTTCACACAGGCTACCAACTTGCAAGCAGTGGCAGCTTACCCCACTGTGCCACAGCATCAGCCCCTGCCCCCCACCCCATGCATATTTAAAAACAATGTTAATCGTCAGGACGGTCACACACAGGCTGATTGTGCCAGGTTGTGCCCTTCAGCCTCATCTGCAGCACTGACAGCTGATAACAGCCGAGCCCTGTCCGGGCACATCACTGGCACACACGAGGGGGTGCTCTGCCACCAGCCCAGAGACAGCAGGTGTTGAGGGGCTAAGAAGGGCAGCCACTGTCCCATGGAAACAAAATGGTTACAGCAACATATTTGCATAGGCAAACAGTGCCTCTGACCTTACAGGAAGTCAGGGCTGCTTCCAGGAAGGGGAGGCCAGGTCCAGGGCAGCAGCAACCTCTTCAGAAAGTTCATGGAAAGGTCTGGTGTGGTAGCCTAGCGGCTAAAGTCCTCGCCTTGCCCGCCCTGGGATCCCATATGGGTGCCGGTTCTAATCCCAGCGGCTCCACTTCCCATCCAGCTCCCTGCTTGTGGCCTGAGAAGGCAGTAAAGGACGGCCCAAGGCCTTGGAACCCTGCACCCATGTGGTAGATCTGGAAGAAGCCTACTGGCTCCTGGCTTTGGATCAGCACAGCTCTGGCTGTTGTGGCTGCTTGAGGAGTGAATCAACGGATGGAAGATCTTCCTCTCTGTCTCTCCTCCTCTCTATAATCTGATTTTCCAATAAAAATAAAATAAATCTTTAAAAGTTCATGATAGATAGAAGTACAAGATGAGGTTTATTTTGGCACATTTTGAAATCCATATCTGGTTTTCTTATCATACACATTTTCCCTGAGCTCTTAGGAGGTCCCTTGAATTTCAAAATGGTTTGCACCAAGATAAAGATATCTTAATTCTGTTTCTCGGGAAGCTTTTGAAGGATTCTTATATATTTGTATGGGCCTCTCACCTTCATCCCAGCCACGTCGATGCGCGTCCGCACTTGGAACTGGGCACCCACCTGGATGACTTTGGGCACGCAGTACAACAGCATGTTGTTGAACTGCAAGAGACACGGGTGGGCGCAGGGCCTGAGTGCGGTGCCTGGCTGGGTGGGCAGCATGGAAGGGGGTCTTCCCCTGTAAGCCCCGCCCTTCTCTGCTGGCCCTTGGGGTGACAAGCATATGAGGCAGGAGGAGACGGAAAGGGGTTGTCTGATCCCCCACCCCACCCCACCAGGATGTATGCCAAAGGACCAGCCCATCTGTGGCTCTCAAGGGAAAAGATGAAACCTCATCTCCGGGGCCAGGTGAGCAAGAACCACCTTTCCAGATCTCGGGAGACTGCCCTGGCACTTTCAGTGCCAAGCAAGGGCAGTCTTTCCTGGGAGCTAACCTAATTCCCACCTGCCATGTTCTCCCAGGGCACACGTTGGCATTCCAGGCTTGGGGGCCAGGCAGACTGGGCTCCCAGGGTGCACCTGGGAATTCTGTGAGTTGGAAATGGCCAAGGCCTGGAGGCAGCAGGTGACTTTGTCCCAGGTCACCTGGGAACCGCAACTGAGAAGCCCGGAGAGGCAGTGCCAAATAGGGGCCAGGGTGGCACGAAGCGACCCCTCCCAGCACTCCTTACCAAGAACAGGTAACGCTCCATGGGGTCGCTGCGGCGGAAGGAAATCTTGTGCACCGGCCCCTCGCGGAGCAGCTCGTTGGACGGGTCCACGATGTCGTCCTCCAGGCCCAGGCGCTGGTACACCTCCCACAGGTCCTGCAGGCGCTCCTGGAAACCGCAGCACACCCTCAGCCAAGGCCGACCCCGCCCACACCCACCTGCCTGCTTGGGGAGGTCACAGGGTCTGAGTGTGATGCCTGGCTGGGTGGGCAGGATGGAAGAGGAGCTTCGTGGGTTGAGGGGAGGGCAGGTGTGTGTCGGGGGTGGGGGTGGGGCGGGAGACCCGGCTTACCATCTCAGCGATGGCTGCGTTAGAGTGCTGAGCCGCTGAGAAGATCACATCCAGTGCCTCTGAGGACCGGGCAGAGGCAGAGTCAGCCCCTGAAGTAGCCAGGGTCGTGGAGACTGAACCAAGTGGGCCCCAAGTAGTGCAGCCAGCACTTGGGCTTTCTGGGTTGCCCAGGCTGGGAGGCAGCAAGCAGCCATTGGGCAGGCCTGTGATGCCCACTGCTCCCTTGAACCATGGCTAGACCTGCAGGGTGCTGTGAGAGGAGCACAGGCATGGGTTCAAATCCCAGTTCTACTCCTTCCTGACTGTGTGACCTCTCTGGGCCTTGGCCCTCTTATCACAGATAAAGGTATGGATAGGATCGTGGTAATGACTGATGGTGATGCTGACAGGTTCTTGTTAACAATCTGGGGTTGGGTGATGGGGTCCTCCCCAATCCCCAGGGGTGCCTTCTCACTCTGGGCGTCAGCCCGGTCCGGGGCCTGGGCTGGCAGCTTCTGGATGTAGTCTTTGAGCAGCAGCTCGTAGCGTGGGATTCTCTGCACAGGTTCCAGCATGTGGTGCTGCAGGGTCAGGTTGGCTGAGGCCTCACTGCTCTTGGGAGGGGAGCAGGAGGTGTGGTTGGAGGTGAGAGTTGGGGCTGGGGGCTTGACCGTTGGGCCTGGGAGAAGCTCGGGTCACCCTGCCCTCACCTGGATGCGGGTGATCACCTCCTGGAAAGGTGGAGATTTGTCCGTCCAGGTGGCCAGGAGCTCTGCTGCGCGCTCAAAGTTCTTGACATACTCACTGTACATCTTGAGGAACGGGGCTAGTTTCTGGATGATGTCACCGATGCAGGGGGTGGCCGTCCTGCAGTGGGATAGAGGGAGGGCGGACAGATGGACACCGGGACTTCCCTCAACCTGCTGTCCTGCCTTAGGGCCCAACCAGACCTCTCCTCCTCTGGAATTCCTGAAAATAGTTTTTCCACTGCACCTTCGAATGCAGGCATGGCAGGATACTTGCGCCTCACCTCCCCTCTTAGACTCAAAGGCTCCTGTAGTAGGACAGGCCCTTGTCCTCCCACCCAGGCCCAGCCGAGTGACTTGGCAGCTGTGGGACGCTTTCATTGGGTGACAGTGGTAGGGGTCACCTTGGCAGGTGAGCCCCATCCCGTCTCATTCTCTCAGCCCTGCAGGAGGGGACTGCGGCCAGACCAGGTGGGGTTGGAGGTGTCCTTGAGCAGCCTGTAGTGAGATCTGAGGAATCAGTGTGAGGCTGCAGGAGCAGAGCCGTGAGGAGCCGAGGCCTCCCCAGCACCATCTCTGAGCCTCTCTCTACCATGATTTTCTCACCCCGCCCCCAAAAAAAAGAGCATGACAGCAGCTGAGCTCACAAGATTGATGCTCATTTTTGTTTTGCCTTCTTTTTTAAAGATTTGTTTTATTTTTATTGGAAAGGCAGATATACAGAGAGGAAGATCTGTTCGATGATTCACTCCCCCAAGTGACCACAACAGCCGGTGCTGCGCCAATCTGAAGCCAGGAGCCAGGAACCTCCTCCAGGTCTCCCACATGGGTGCAGGATCCCAAGGCTTTGGGCCATCCTTGACTGCCTTCCCAGGCCACAAGCAGGGAGCTGAATGGGAAGTGGCACTACCAGGACTAGAACTGGCACCCATATGGGATCCCGGCGCATTCAAGGCAAGGTCTTTAGCAGCTAGGCCACTGCACCAGGCCCTTTGTTTTGCTTTTGCATGATTATGAGGGCTGGCCTGCTGTGTAACACATGAAGCTGCTGCCTGTGATGCCAGCAACCTATCTGATTATTCATTTGGATCTCCACTGCTCCACTTCTGATCCAGCTGCCTGCTAATGTGTCTGGGAAAAGCAGCAGAGGTGGCTTAAATGCTTGGGCCCCTGCTACCCGTGGGGGAAATAGGAAGAGGCTCCTGGTTGGCCTAGTCCTGGCCGCTGCAGCCATTTGGGGAGTGAACCAGCAGATGGAAGACTCTCTCCATTGCACCCTGTTTCTCTATCAGTCTGCCTTTCAAATAATAAAAATTATTGTGAAGATGTTAAGAAAGCATAAAGTAAAATGAGTATAGCAGCGGATCTCTGCATCTTTCACTGGGTTTAATAACAACCAACACCAGGACAGATGCTGTGCTGTGCCTGGTGAAGCTGCTTCTGCAGCGCTGGCATTCTGCATGCATCCCGGCCAATGTCCTGGGAGAGCAGCAGAGGACAGTCCACATGCTTGGGTCCCTGCACTCATGTGAGGGACCTGGAAGAGGCTTCTGGCTCCTGGCTTCAGACTGACGCAGCTCCAGCCATTGTGGTCAATGAACCGGTGGATGGAAGATGTTCTCTCTCTCTCCTAGTAATTCTGACTTTCAAGTAAGTTAATAAATCCTTTTTAAATTACCAGCATTGTGCTTTGCCAAAAAGCTTTAAAGGATGCCCTAGACACCATAGCATTTATTTGGCAAAACATATATATGTAGAGAGAGAGAAAGAAACAGCTTTCACACCCAAATGTATTGGCGGTCATCTCTGGAATCAGATCAGATTCCCTATGTAACCACAGTGTTACTGTCATGTGGTGGGCTCAGCTGATGCTGGAGTGAGTTCATTGAGGGCAATCAAGTTCAAGGCGAAGCATGCAAGATACCCTCAGTCAGCTCTAGTGGTATCCCATGAAGACCTGACCCAGCTATCCCCAGGACACACGAGCTGAACAGGACCCGTGTCTCTCTCTGTGGGAAGGACCAAGCCCCAGTGGGCAGAGGGCCCTGGCCACATAATAAAGGCAATTGCCCAGCAGACAGAACTCAGTGCCCCAAGGGCCGCTTCCCCTGACTCATCCCCACCCTGCCCAAGCCACAGAGGGGCTCACCAGTTGTCCAGGCGCCGCTGCAGCTCTGGGAGAAAAAACTGGGCATGGAACTGGTGGATGGAGGAGATGTTGGAGAAGATGAGCCGGACCACGTCCTCGGGGAAGGCCTTGCTGCTGCGGGCCTCTCTCAGTAGTTCCTGGAAGAACACCTGCAGCCACCCGACGGGATCACCCAGCGGGCAGCCAGGCCCCTTTAGCCCACCAGATGCTTTCCCCACCTTCGTGTCCCAGCATCCTCACAACAACCCAGGTCCAGGGAGGATGGGAAGCCCCTAGGCTGGCCCCCTTTACAGATGGACGAGCTGGGACTCAGCCAAAAGGAGGGAGTTGGTGAGGGTCTTGGGACTTCACCAGGCTGATGTGCAGGGACTTGGCCCTTTGGAGCTCAGTTCACTGATGTGAGGAGGATGTTGGGAACAATCAGCTTGTGGGAACACTGCTGTACACGTGGGCCTGGCCCAGGAGCATCCTGGCCACCAACCTGGTCCAGGAGGTGCAGCCGGGCCACGTATGCCTGTTCTGTCTCCAGTAGCTCCTGGACAATCCTCTTCTCAGGCTCCTGTAGGTGGAGGAGACAGATAAGGGGAGGACCACCAACTTATGCCCACCTCCTGGCATTCCATGCCCTTGTAGCATATCTGGGTGGACTCTGGGGTGGCATGGGAATGTTATGTCGTGCCCAGTCTTAGGCCTTAGCCTCAGGGGCCTGGGAGCTTCCACCTGTGCTCATTGGCGGCAGTGAGTCATTCAATCAAGCTGATCATCATGGAGCAGGCACCTCATGGAGCAGGGACTCAGGAGTGTGCCAGGCTCTCAAGTGCAATAAAGTGGCCCTTTAGCCCAGCCTTCTGTGTGCCTACCTTGGTCCTGGAATGTTGAGTCAAGCTATTGTAGACACCCCAGCCACACCCATAGTCAGGCTGTAGCCCCATAAAAGACCCTACTATTGGCTGAGATGCATGTCCCCATCAAATCCACATATTGACGGGGCCTGTTAGGAGTTTATTAGGAGGTCCCAGCAGTGGGGACCAGAAGGAATAGGACAGGTGTGGTGGTGAGAAGAGCAGGTGGCAGCAGGGAATGCATGGGTGCAGGGAGAGGCCATGGGAGGACACAGCCAGAGGCTGGCCAGCTACAAGCCAAGGGACAGGGGACAAGGGCCTCTGGAGAGGCCTGTGGCACCATGACCTTCCACCAGCAGCCTCCAGAGAATTGGGAACATGGGTTTTGCCACAGTGCCAAGCAGCGTCCCACAGGCCCCTGGTCAGGCCAGTAGGACACATGTCCAGCACAAACCCCCATTAGCCAGGCACTTCCACAAAGTGTAACTGACTGTCACGTGTGGCCAGCACATTGTTGGGTGGAGTGTGAAGTTGCTAGGGTCGCTAGAACATACTCTCAGGATTAGTGCACCCCTAAAACCGGAGAAGTAACTGAGGCACAACAAGGTTGGGGTGACTCACCTGGAGCCACATAATCAGTAAGCAGAGGGGCTGGGCTGGGCACTGGGGAGTACAGGGTCTTGCCTTTTGACCCCCTGAACGTGACACAAGCAGCAGTACACCCAAAAGCAGAGAAACCAAGCTCAAGTGTAAGGGAAGGGCAGAAGCCCTCAGAAAGCCTGGTTCTAGCTCGGCACTGGGGCCTCTGGTGGGCAAACAGAGGCCATGCCCAGGAAGGTTCCCAGTGCACAAGATGGAGGCCCTGTGGCAGCCTTGAAGGTGCAGCATAAGCTGACTCTGAGAGTCTGGGCGCCTCCTCCAGGGAGGGAGGTGAAATCAAGCAACAAGCCTTCCCCCAGAGGTGGTGGTCAGCTGATCTCTGCTTGCACTGGGGGAACTGCTGGCTCTGGCTTGGGGGAGGCCAGGGGATAGCCTCCTGCTACCCTGGGCTGCTCCCCTCCCTCCCAGGCTGTGCCCCGCACTCCCCCCACTCCACAGCTGCTCCCACCTGTGGTTCTGGCGAAGGGCAGCTCCCAGGTTGGCAAGATTTCCTCCAGGCCCCTCCAGACAGCTTGTTCTTCAAGGAGTTCAGGTATCTCCTGCTGACAGTCCTGGGCCCCGATGCTGCCAGGGTCTCCTCCACATCTGGGCTCTCCCACGGCCCTGGGAGCTGGGGAGGCCTGCACGCAGTGTGGGGATGCACCTCTTCCTGCTGGTGGTCTCTGGGCCCTGTTGCAGGGGTCCTGAGAGAACAGAGCATTGGGGGAGGGGGCTCCTGTCTGGAGACCGGGGAGGGTGGTGGTGAATCCCTGGGGGGGTGGGGGATGGCTGTGCAGCAGCTCCCCAGACCTCGAGGCCTGACTTTCTGCAGGTCCTTGCTTGGTTGGACTCCCACTTCCCTTCCCACAAAGCCCCTGGAGGAACCTCAGGGCTCAAAATGAGTCAGTGGGACCATGCTGTATTTGGTGCGGAACCACAAACTTCCCTGT
This sequence comes from Ochotona curzoniae, assembly GCF_017591425.1. Lineage (NCBI taxonomy): Eukaryota > Metazoa > Chordata > Mammalia > Lagomorpha > Ochotonidae > Ochotona > Ochotona curzoniae. The sequence goes on along the minus strand of NW_024466004.1, from coordinate 3,005,477 downwards.
TTAAGATGTAGCTACTTCCACGAACCCCACAGAGGTCCCTAAATGGCGCCCCAGATCACCCCCACCCTGCCACCTCATCCCTAATTTTAGTTTTTGCACAGGTAACTGATGCATGCAGGGAAACTGGGAGCCTGGAACGATCTAGAGTGAGAACAAGACTGCTAGAGCAGGGCTTCTTGGCTGGAAGTGGAGAGTTGTTGCTACGCCAGGGATGGGGCTTCCCAGGGCAGCTTTGTCAGGGGATCTGCAGACCACTTCGAGCCTCTGGACAACAGAGGTCACCATCCTGCCTTCAGACCCCTTTTCTGGTCCCAGCCCAGTGCCACTGCAGTGTCCAGGCAGTGGGCTGTGCCTTGTTCCCTTTGCTGTACCAAAGCCTGTGGTGACAGCCTAGGACAGGCCTCCTAGCGGAAACGGGGAGGGAGGGCAGACAACTCTCTGCGTACCGAGGCTCAGAGGGAGCGGTGTCCGTGACCCCCACTTTGCAGCTAGAGAAGCAGGTTCAAGGGAGGTTGAGTGCACTGCAGCATTGAAGCCGTAGAGTTAGGATTCAGATCAGCCTGCTTGGTCCAAATGCCTTCCCCCTAGACTGTCCCATCTCCATCGGAGTATAAACAAGTCCAGGGGTTCACATGACCTGCCCGGAGACACACAGCGGGCTCCACAGGAGACAGCCTGGGCTTCCCGGCCCAGCACCTCTCACGGCTCGCCCTGCTCTCCGGCACTCCAGTATCCGTTTCTTCAGCACAAGAGTATACGGCACCTCAGGAGAGCTCGCTCTTGGTTTTCTCTTCTGTGATGACTTCAGCTTCTGCATTTCTCTCCACGTGCCCAGGCCAGCTTCTCTTTCCTCTTCCTGCCCTAGTTTCGGATCAGCTAAGGCCCTGGAGGGCTCACGAGGGAACCAGGCCAATGCCATTGACCCACAGCTCCCTAGTCGGTGAGCCAGCTCCAACCTCTCCTGGATGCATCACCTGCTCTGAGCCCACTCTGGCCGAAGGGCTGCCCTCTTCCAATGAGGGTATCACCTGGACAGAGCGCAGGATGGGATAGGATGTCCCCAGGAATGTCCACCCCACATCTGGGGAGCTGGTTCAGGTGGTTCTGGGATCTGTCTCCCAAGGGGCCTCAGGCCACAAAGGCCACTTCTAGGAGCTGTCCTCGGTGCTGAGTGGAGAGTTGTTGCTATGCCACAACTAAGCCTTGCTGCAATTGTATGGCAGTTCAGCTTCTGGCTCTGCCCCCCTTGCTTGTCTCATGGTGCAGATGAAGTTCCTGAAAGTCTCCCAGATATGCCTCCATGGGTGACTTTCTTTCTCTCAGTCTGTTTCTCAAAACCCCCATACCTGTGCCGAGTTCTTAACACAGTCCCAACTCAAGGTATGGCTGTGCCACCACTGCCTGACCCAGCCCCACTCAGCCTGCTCCCCCATACCCACATAGCTTCCTCACCTCTTTGTCTCTCTGTCCCCATTTCTCCACTTCCTCATCTCTAAGATGGGAGTGGAGACCAGGTCTGGTCCCACTGGGGTCTGAGGGCAATGATACCATGAGCTTGGACCAATGGCCCATGGGCAGTGCCTAGGCCTCCTGGTTTACCACCATCTCATCCCAGTTTCCTCTGCTACCCTCTTTCTGCTAATGATATTGACTTCCAGTTTGAGTCAGGCACTGATTTAAGTGGTGAATTACATGGCCAGCCTGCCCACAGGTAGTCAGAGCTTGGTTAAGTTTTAGCTGGTAATCCTGTGAGGGGCTGGAGGAGCTAAGGAGGGCCCCCAAACCTAGCCTGGGATGGGCCCAAGCTTGCTCACCATTGCATGCGTGCATGGACTCTGTCAGGTGAGACCTCACACACATACCTGGTGCCCTCCGCCTCTCTGAGGCGTCCATGACCAAGGCATGTGGGTACAACCACCAGATACTTGCTGTCTGGGGGCCAAGATGGCCTTGGACCTGGCCAGGGGACCTCCGGAAAGGGAATTAAAGATGCTACTTATCTACCGCTTCCCACCACAGCAACCCAGTACCTGCTGTGCTCGAACACCGTCACCAGGCTGGACACAGAAGTCAGCTCCTCTTCCCTTGCCCCCTCCATGCTGCAGGCCCACACAGCAGTCCTCAGCTATCTGGAGCAGAGGGGACAGCCTGCGGTCAGCATGCTCAGTCACTCAAGACACCCTGGAATCCACTCCTATCTTTGCTGTGGCTCTGCAGGCTCGTGAGAGAAGGAGGAAGTGGCCTGGGAGCCAGCCCCACAGGGAAACAGCCTTGTTCCCACAGGGGGTGGAGCCTGTTCAAGCCCTACCCCTCCCTCATTGGTCTGGGCACACCTGCCACTTCAGTAACCTCCCCCACCATCCGGCACCAAGGAGCCAGGCTCCTGGGAACAACCTGGCCAGAGGAAGTTCTGGAGCCAGGATCTTGGCCTGGAAGGCTGAGCCCAGCCCCACGCTGTCCCTCACGTGGAGCACTGGCCTGCTCTTGACCCCTTTCTCACTAAGCTTCAGTTCTACATTGGCCCCTGCTCAGGGCTGCAGGAGCAGTTTGTTTTTGTCACAAATAGATCACAAACCTGCAAAGAGCTGGCAAGGAGGGGCACTTCAGCTTTCCACCTCCCCAGGTGGGTGCTCAGTTCAGGGTTTGCTGTCTTCCCCTCACAGCCCCAGGGGAGGACAGCTTCCTCCTGAAACACCCATGGTCACAGAGCTAGCACACTCTCTTTGCATGGCTTCTTTTCTTTTTAAAAGGGTTTATTTTATTTATTTGAAAGACAAAGTTACAGATATAGATAGATATCTTCCATTTGCTGGTTCACTCCCCAGTTGGATGCAGCAGGCTGGACCACGCTGAAACCAGGAGCCAGGAGCTCCTTCTGGGTTGCCCGTGTGGGTGCAGGAGCCTAGTCACTTGTGCTGTACTAGGCTGATTTCCCAGGTGCATTAGCAGGGAGCTGGATTGGAAGTGGAGCAGTAGGATTTGATCCAGTGACCATATGGGATGGCAGTATACTACAGGTGACAGCTTAACCCATCATCCCCAGGACCTATTATTTCAGTCCATAACAACTACGTGAGGTGCACAGAGGAACAGAGAGGTGAGGCAACTTGCCTGAGGTCACCCAGGAAAAACACAAGAGAGAGAAGACAGATCTCCAAGTAGTAGCTGAGTGTCCTGTATTTCTAGCAAAGATCAGCCGGGACCTCTCCATCCTCATGAATCCCTGCTTCCATCAGGGCAGCTGCCTGGCGTCTCTTAGGCACCCAAAGCTTCTAGAACAAATGGGCCCTGCCTCTGTTTCCTACCTTCTGCGGGGCCCTCCCCTGGGTGCCGGCGCCGCTCCTCTTGAGCCAGAGCCTTCCACTGAGATGAGTCTTTGTCCTGGAGCGTGGGGCGTTTGTCATCATGGTCTCTGCAGTGCCTGGCACAGCCTTACTGTGAACTCCACAGCTTCACATGCCTGGCCACTGTGCCTGCCCAGGCCTATACCCCCGCAGCCTCCCCCACCAGATACTCATCCCCCCCAGTCCTCCCCCTCACTGTGATGTTTCTGAGTTGACATTGTGCTGAGAATTCAGATTGTGCGCAATCAGACACTCTAGGACACAAAGGGACTAAGAATGAATCAAAATGAATGTAAACCGGAATGAAAAGATAAGGTGGTTTTTTTTTTTTAAGATTTATTTTTATTATTTTTTCATTGGAAAGGCGGATATACAGAGAGGAAGATCTTCCGTCCGATGATTCACTCCCCAAGTGAGCGCAACGGTCGATGCTATGCCGATCCAAAGCCAGGGGCCTCTTCCGGGTCTCCCACGCGGGTGCAGGGTCCCAAAGCCTTGGGCCGTCCTCGACTGCTTTCCCGGGCCACAGGCAGGGAGCTGGAAGGGAAGCGGGGCTGCCGGGATAGAACCGGCGCCCATATGGGATCCCGGGCATGCAAGGCGAGGACCTTAACCACTTGCGGCACCGCACCGGGCCCAAGATAAGGTGGTTTTGATGCCAAAATGTTTTGTGGCAACTCTTTCTGTCCTTCACCCCAGCAAGTATGTCCAGCACCTTTGGGTGGTCACCAGATATGCGTACCACAGCTTTTCTTGCAACTCCATGAACTGTTTCCCAAACCAGTGGCTGAGATGCCCGTGTACCTGGGCTTGAGGTCTGGCTGCAGTTCCTGACTCCCTCTTCCTGCTGATGCAGACCCTAGCAGCCAGCGGTGAGGGCTCAGGGGATTGGTTTCCTGTATCCCACGTAAAAGAACTGGATGGGTCCCTGGCCCCTGCCTCCTGGCTCCTAGCCTGGCGGACCCCATATTAACCATTGTGGGCAATTAGAGAGTAAACCAGCAGGGGGCAGTGCTGGCTCTGGCTTTCAAATCAAAACAAAAGAAAAAAAACAACACGTTTTTAAGAGTCCCTCTTGGTCTGATTTGGCTAAGACCAAGCCTCCCAGTTGTTTTCCCTGGCCCTGCCAGAAGACGTGAAGGTGGTGTGATCTTGAACACAGGGTCTGTCCTGTGTTTGTTGAATCAGGCTGAATCCCAGTTCCCAGATCCCACTCCCTGCATGCGCTGGACTCCAGATGGCCACAGTTGGTTGCAGGAGGGGACCCCAACTTTGCAGAGCTCCAGTGCTGCCACAGCTGGTGCACATCCGTGCAAGTCCATCTCCTTCGGCTTGTCCATCCAGCTCCTGCAAGCGCCTGGTAGGCGCCAAGACCAAGGACCACAGCTTCTCCTGTAGAGAGGAACCAGTACATTCTTGTTGGTTCCTTCTTGTTTCCTCTGCGTAATGCCCGACTCCCCTGTACCACGGCCGGGCCATCAGTCTCAGAAGTGTTCACTCTCTAAGCAACTGCCTCTTGTTCAAGGTCAGATTCTTTAGTCTACATTACACTCGGCCCTTCTCTGCAAAGCCTTGAACTGGTGGCTGAACTTCACTTTCCTCATCAGCGAAATGGACATAATAATAGGGTTTCCCTCTTGTGGTTGATACAAAGAGGAGATGAGATGATAATTACAAGGCATAAGGGCTTGAAGCTGCACTTGGAGTGAGTTGGCAGTCTGGCTCTTGGGCGTCTCATTTCTGAGAGGAGCCTTTTGTTGTGGCTCCTCCCACCTTGAGCCCAGGGGAGTGACACCCCTGTCATTAGCTTGTTGCTTCTCCCGGGAGCCTTTCTGGGAAATGCACCTGCCTTTCTCTCTGCTTACTTTCATTTCGCCTTGCCCTGCTCATTAAGTTAGTTTAGTTCACAGTGTTTCTGGCACATCAGTCAAGATTCCAGGCTCTGGGAGGGGCTGGACGCTGCCCCCTGGTCCCCTGTGCTAGTGAGGAAGATGGGCCACTTCACTGTTGCACTGTGATGTGGCAAATGCCTTAGACAAGGACTTTATGGACACCCCATGAAGGGTCAGCGAAGACCTCCTAAGGGCCCCTCAGTCAACTGTCTGCATCAGCAGATAGGGAAAGGCACTTTGAGCACAAGGAACAGCGTGAGCAAAGGAGTGGGGGCTTGGAGACTCTGGCTGGCCCGGGCAGGAGTAAGGAGTCCTCGACATCTGGGCATCCAGGACCTGGTCATTGTGGAGCTCGCAACTGAAAGGGCCAAGCAGCCCGGCCCTGGGGCCCCGACCCGCTGAACTAGGGGGACTGCTGAGCTGAGGCAGCAGGAGCAGAGTTTTAAGAGGGGTGGGTGGATGGGCCTCCCTCCGAGTCGGGGAGGCCTGCACATAGAGCTCTTGGCTCTGCATGTCTCCTGACTCGGCTGCACTCAGCCCTATCACCTGCTGCTGCCAGGATGCTCCACGTGGAGGCAAGGGGGCTCTGTGGGTACACAGAGGACAGCTGTGAGGGTACAGGGACACTGAGGGCTGCTGGAGGAAAAGTGTCGGTACAAGAGAGCATGTTGTGACTGTGTGTGTGTGTGTGTGTGTGTGTGTGTGTGTGTGTGTGTGTGTGTGTGTTAGGGGGTGTTGTGCCTAAGGCGGTCTCTACAATCCTCATGGAAAGTGTGCATTAGTTTTTAAAAAGCTACGCATGAATTTAAAAATGTTTTTACACCAGAACAAATTTATCTTTTGATTCCATTTTTTCATGAAAGTTTTAACTCCCCTCCTACAGATGGATGTGTGTGGTACATAGAAGTGTGTGCATGAGCAGATGTCTGTAAGTGTGTATGAGTGTATGTAAGATACATGTGTGCTGTACATCTGTGCATGGACGTATGTGTATGTGTGCATGATGTGTGTATGCGTGTGTATGTATCGTAACTGGTGCATGTATATATGGTGCATGCGTCTGTAGCAAATCTGCAGGGGTTCCTGGGGTGTAGATTTTTCAGGGAGCAGGAGGACTCCCCAGAAACTTGCATCCCCTGGGAGTCAAGGCCTGGGAGGGGACTAAGGGGTTGACAGGTTCCTGCTCCCAACCCCCCATCCCTGCCCTCCAGCCTCAGCTCCCCACACCTGCTGGGAACTTAATGGCCTGTGACAGGCCTGGGAACAGGGCTGACAGGGTGACGTGGCTCCAGGGAAGGTGTGGGCCACTGCTGGCTGAAACCTGTTCCCATGGAAGCTGCAGCCCTGGCCACCCCCTTCCCTGACTCCCCCACCCCATCACTTACCTCCTCCAGCTTCGAGGAGGGCCCTGAAAGGAGTGCTGGTTGGGTCATCACCGGGTGGACAAAGGCCATGCCACCTGTGTCGGGCTTGGTGCGGGGAGGTGGGGCACCCTCCTCAAAGACTGGCCTTGCCTGTCCCCTGCCCACGACAGGCAGAAATACCAGCCTTTGCTGAGGCTGTGGTGAGGAGAGCATGGTGCTAGCCCTGTGTGTGGGAATGGGTACTGGTGGCTTGCCTTTCATTTTACCCGGTAGCTGGCTCTGTGCTGTTGACCCTCTGTAGCTTGGCATTCTAAGTGGCATTGCTCCTCCCTGGCCCATGCCAAGCATCCCCTCCCCTCAGAAGGCCCCCAAGGACTACGGGGAGCCCAGGCTGTAGATCACGGATCTTGGCACCAACGTGGATGGCTGGAGGCTGGCAGCAAGCAATGGGAATGTGTTTTTCCTGGTTTCTTACTGGCATCACACAGGAGACCCAGCTGAAGCCAACCCCTGGCACAACCTCTTCTGTCCACTTGCCAGGAAGGACTCAAGGTCACAGGGGCAGTCTTGAGCAGAGCTGGGGGGTATGCCAAGGAGACATCCTGGGAAACCCGCAGGGGAGTAGCAGAGAGGGAGGTGGGAGAGGCCAGGGGGGAGAGGGGAAGGGGGAGGAGCAGATTGCCTGGGAGAGCCAGGGCTGGCCTGGCACAGAGGCATCAGAAGGGAGCCAGGGTGGTGCCAGGCTGGCCCAGGGAGGGCGCCCTGGGTGCTCACATGAGGGGCAGCCTGTGGTCAGGTTCATGTCCCTCCAAATGGCCTGGGTCCTGACAGCCAGAAGCCCCAGCAGCTCGTGGAGCAACAGGGGCAGCCTGCAGAGAAGGACAGCTCTTCAGGGTTCTAGAATGATCTTCAGCTTCTGTTTCAAGGTTTGGCTTCCATCTCTCGGGACTAGAGAACATCAGCTCTCCTACACCGCATCCCCTTCGCACCCTGCAGGGCAAGTCAGGAAGCAAGTTGGCTGGGCAACACCACTGGAGCCTCAGTTCCCCCCATCTGCTCCAGGACCCATTCCTCTGGTCTCCATCAGGGCTGTATGGGGTTCACTTCTCATTCAACGCCACAGTCCGGTTCCTAGCCAATGGCCTACAAGGCCTCATCCCTGACTTTGTTCCCATCGTTCGCCCCATTGGCTTTCTCTCTGCCCTCTGACCTGAAGAATGCCTGAGCAAAGGCTGGAAGAACGTGGGAGAGGAGGCCAAGTGAGCGGCTCTCTGAGCAAGAGGAGCAGCTTGCCCAGGTTGTATGGACAGCATGCAGCTTCTACCTGGGGGTCTGCAGCAAGCAGGGAGGGGATGGCCATTCACCGCTCTGCAGCTGTCCTCAAGGTGGGATTCAGACCCTGAGCCGAGATGCTGCCTGGACTTTTTCCTTAGCCTTACCAAGATACACCTTAAGGGGAGGCGGGGGCTGCCTACTTGCTCTCCCTTTGAAAGCGACACCTTCCATGCAGCTGTAACTGTCCACCCACCCCTCAAACCTGGGAGACCCCACCTCCACCCCCAGAGTATGAGCCAGGACCCAGTCACCCCAGGCCTCACCTCTCAACACCCCCTCTCTTGTTTCAGTCTAGCAGTTCTCAGGGCCTCAGCCACACACTGGGATCCTTTAGCATCATCCCTAAGGCATCTTTGAAATTTCATTTATGTATTTACTGGAGAAACAAAGAGACAGAGAGCTCCCATCTGCAGGTTCACGGCCTCAGAGCCTGCAACAGTCAGGGCTGAGCTGGGGCTGAAGACAGAAACACGGTGCAGGGGCTGCATGTACAGGAGACCAGACTCGGGGGCTCGTCCAGGAGCTGGACCTCAGCACAGCGGAGGCCCTGCCCTTAGGCCGCACATCTGCCGCCAACAACATGCTCATCTCAGGCCCTTCCCATGGATTCTTACTCAGCCATCTGGATTGAGGGGTGAGCTTTTTTTTTTAAAGATGTATTTATTATTTTTAATAGGAAAATCAGATATACAGAGAGGAGGTGAGACAGAGAACTTTTGTTCCCTGATTCACTCCCCAAGCAGCTGCAATGGCCAGAGCTGAGCTGATCCGAAGCCAGGAACCTGGAGCCTCTTCCAGGTCTCCCACATGGGTGCAGGGTCCCAAGGAAGTAGAGCTGCTGGGATTAGAACTGGCACCCATGTGGGATCCCAGGGTGGGCAAGTTGAGGAACTTAGCCACTAGGCTATCACACCAGCCCACTTCTTCTTCTTCTTCTTCTTCTTTTTGTTTCTATTCATCCTTTCCCCAACACACACACAGAAGCTAGTTCTCCAGCCCCTCCAGGCTCACCCACTCCCATGCCAGCCAGAGCCACACACGAAGCAGGCATGGCTGCAGCAGGGGTGCTGTGGTTAGGCTGCTCTGGTGGCTTGAAGGCTCCCTGGCCCTCCCTGGGCCCTCCTGTTATCCCCAAGAGCGGATACAAGCCCTGGAATGCCAGATTGTTTTTATTGTTTTACCCAAGAAGAATTGGGACTCAGACATGTTCACTTAAAAGCTCTGCTCGGGGGCCTGGCGCGGTAGCCTAGTGCCGAAAGTCCTTGCCTTGCACATGCTGGGATCCCATATGGGCACTGGTTTGTGTGCCAGTGGCTCTGCTTCCAATCCAGCTTCTTGCTTGTGGTTTGGGAAAGCAGTTGAGGATTGCCCAAAGCCTTGGGACCCTGCACCCATGTGGGAGACCTGGAAGAAGCTCCAGGCTCCTGGCTTTGGATCAGCTCAGCTCCGGCTATTGCAGCCACTTGAGTGAATTAGTAGACGGAAGATCTTCCTCTCTATCTCTCCTTCTCTCTGTATATCCAATTTTCCAATAAAATAAATCTTAAAAAGAAAGAAGAGAAAAGAAAAGAAAAAAGAAAAGAAAAGAAAAAAGAAAAGAAAAGAAAAGAAAAGAAAAGAAAAGAAAAGAAAAGAAAAGAAAAGAAAAGCCCTGCTCAGGAGTCCAGCCGCTGTCACAGTGAGACCTGTATTCCACACGATGCCTCCAGGGCAGCCCATGTTCTTCCCCTCATCCTTCCCATCCACGCTCATGTGAAAGTGGCTGTGCAAACCTGAGCTGCTAACTGCTCGGCAGCTGTTGGCTCAGCGCTACTGTGAGTCTGCAAAGCTGCAAACACAGGCTTGTCCCGGTTGACGTGCCACCATCTGTTCAGACAGCCTACCCGTCTTGTCCCAGCACCATGCTTGGTGGCAAGGCAGGTGCCACCTGACAGCAGCCCCCAAAGAAGCAAGCAAGAACGGGAGGCTGGGGAGATGCTCTGAGCCGTCCACAGAGGAGAGTCTCAAACCCAGAGGCCAGGTGGCAGCCCTGGGTGCTTTGCAGCCTCTCAGGCAGAATTAATGACATGATGTTGCCACTCTGGCCCATGGCTTAGCCCCAGCTCCTGCTGCACCTCTGAGCAAATGGATGAGCAGGATTCAGGGTCAGACATGTTAACACCAACTCTCGTGCATCCACACCAGGAGGGTGGTTTCCAGAGCCAGAAGCAGCTCCAGTGCCCAGGCGAGGCTGCTCAGAGCACAATCTCTGAGGGAGAGTGGGGATCATCTCGGAAGGCCCCGTCTCCCCATGCCTGGGAAGCCAGACAGGCGGGCATCACTCACGACTACTTGAATATCTCTGCTGTGTGTGCCAGCTGTCAAAAAATCTCTCCCTCCTCGCAAACTGTACATCTAGGAGGCCTTCATGCCAGCACTGCCCTGGATGTGGCAGACCTGCTAAGCAGGGAGAGGCCCAGGATCAATCCTTTGCACTTTCTGTCTATGACCACATTCAAGAGGGTGGGGCCTGGGGCGCAGATGGTTCTGGACTGAGGCCCTGCCTCTGCCTGCTCTGACCAAGTGACCTTTGGCAGGTTCCTCAATCTCTGTCAGCTTCTGCTGTGGAATGAAGATGAGCGTCAAAGCATTGGTCCCTTGTAAAGTTGGTGACAACAGGGAAGCTAGACATTTTTTTTTAAAGATTTTTTTAAATTGAAAAGGCAGATTTACAAAGAGAAGGAGATACACAGATCCTCTCTCCACTGGCTCAACCCCCAAGTGGCCACAATGGTTGGAGCTGAGCCGATCCGAAGCCAGGAGCAAGGAGTTTCCTCCATGCCTCCCATGCAGGTGCAGGGTCCCAAGGCTTTGGGCCATCCTCCACTGCCCTCCAACGCCACCCTCCACTGCCCTCTCAGGCCACAAACACAGAGCTGGTTGGGATGTGGAACAGGTGGGACACGGACTGGCACCCACATGAGATCCCGGTATGCAATGTGAGGTTTCAGCCACTGAGCCACTGCATGGGGCTTGCAGCTAGACATGCAGGTGCACCTCGTGTCATCCAGAGGAGAGTCCTGAATATGAAGTGGTTGCTGGAACTCGGCTATTCAAGCTGCTCAGTGTAAACATCTGTGTTCTTCTGGAGGCTTGTGGGGTGGGGGAATGGAAGGCAGGTAGAATTGGAGCCAGGACCTAGAATTGGCACCTTCTGCAGCTGGACCTCTGGTTGGGGTTGACACCTGGGTGTGGGATTCCAGGGATTCAATAAAGAAGGCAGGCCAGGGGCTGGTGTGATGACTCAATTGGCTAATCCTTCGCTTACAAGTGTCAGCATCCTGTATTTGCACCAGTTCATGTTTTGGCTGATCCTCTTCCTATCTAGCTCCCTGCTTTTGGCCTAGAAAAATAGTGGAGGATGATCCAAAGCCTTGGGACTCTGCACCTGTGTGGGAGACCTAGAAGAACCTCAGTTCTTGGCTTCAAATCCATTGTGGCCATTTAGGGGGTGATTCGGCGGATGGAAGATCTTTCTCTGTCTCTCCTCTCTGTAAATCTTCCAACAGCAACAAAAAAAAAAAATCTTAAAAAAATAAAAGAAGGAAGCCCACCCTTCCACTTTATACCAAATGAACAGAGCATCCTCTCCCCCAGCACTAGCAACCTGACAAGCCCTTCTTCACACTGGGGTTAGTCTCCTCACACCTGGTGAACTTGAACTCGTATGCTGACCTTGACATTACCCCCTGGCCCTCCTAGTCTGGGTAGTGTGATGTCAGCTTAGCTGCCATCTGGGTACACACTGCTTCCCTTCTCCCTCCAGCATCATTGGTCACAGGACCCCAGGGGCCTGGGCTGGTCCATAGTCACATTTCCGGCAATTCTTAAGACATGCAAAGCACCATTTCTTATTAATTTCCTGCTGTTGGATCTTACTGTTGGATCCTACTGTTGGATGCATAGGCCTTCTTCATTCTGTCACCAAAAACAATTCTACTCAGTTTTTAACATTGGCTTACTCCCCACATGCCCACAACAGCCAAAACCTGGGACCAGGAACCCAGTCTGACTCTCCCACATCAGTGGCAGGGACCCAAGTACTTGAGCCATCGGCTGCTGCCCCCACTGGGTACACATTAGCAGGAAGCTGGAAGTGAGAATAAAGCCAGGGATACACATTAGCAGGAAGCTGGAAGTGAGAATAAAGCCAGGGATGTACTCACTGCAATGGAAAAAATTTTTTTTAAGATTTATTTGTTTTTATTGTAAAGCAAATATACAGAGAAAAGGAGAGACAGAGAGAAAGATCTTTCATCTGTTGATTCATTGCCCAAGTGACCACAACGGCCAGAACCAAGCCAATCTGAAACCAGGAGCCCGGAACCTCCTCCAGGTCTTCCATGCGAGTGCAGAGTACCAAGGCTTTGGCCTGTCCTCCACTACTTGACCAGGCCACAAGCAGGGAGTTGGATGGGAAGCGAGGCTACTGGGACCAGAACCAGTGCCCATATGGGATCCCAGCATGTTCAAGCCAAGGACTTTAGCTGCTAGGCTACCGTGCCGGGCCTCGTAAAATTTTTTTTTTCTTGAAGATTTATTTGCTTGTTTGTTATTTGGAAGATATATATTTACAGAGAGAAGGGGGGACATAAAGAGAGAGATCTTCCACCTACTTGTCCACTCCCTACTTGGGCCATCCTCCATTGCTTTCCCAGGTACCTTAACAGACAGCTGGATCGAAAGCAGGACAGCTGGTACTTGAACCAGTGCCCCTATGGAGAAGCATAAGGATCAGTCTGCTGAGACATCACACTGCCACCCCTATCCTCCCAATGGCAACCTAACCCCTAGGTCAGACGCATGCCCCATTTGGCATCATTCTGAAAAGTCATTTTGCTTACCACTTGTTTTCTAGTAACTATGTCTTGGTTCCCACCACGTTCCAGGCACCATGCCAGGTCGAGGTCAGTCCCTGGCAAACAGCTTACAGTCTAACAGGGAGATTGGCAGTCCAAGGGTATCACGGTGAGCCCTTCAAGGTGGCTGGTACTGGGGATGGCAGAACCTTCTGGGGGCTAAGTGTCGTAGCTCTGCCAGTCATGCATTCCAGGATCTCTGGAAGCACACTTCTCTCTTCCGGCTGTTGTCGCAGCTTCCTTCCCACACACATCTGCTCAGTGTCCGGGTGTGAACTTCCCCACCACCCTCTGCATTTTCTCTATTTTCTCACATCCCATGGCAGGGCACTGCTCTTCCTGTTTTTCCCAATTCCTCTGGGAATGAGGAATGTGTTCCTCTTGGGCTGTGTCAGCAGAGTCTGTTTTTATTGAGGATTTTCTTCCTATTTTGCTTGGTGTCCTTGCCAGTCCTGGGTTGGAGTAGTGAAAACTTTCAAAAGTTCACAAGGAAATAAATACATCATTTTTGGTGCAATTTTTTGAAAGAAAAAAAAAATCAGTGCATACAAAGTTCACAGGAAATGTGTATTAAGACCAAAAAAAAAAGTGAGGGTGGCAGGGGAAGAAAAAACCCAGGGAAGGAAAAGCTGTTTGTGAGAAACTTAACGCAGGGAGGGGAGGCCAATCTCCAGCCCCCATCTCCTCCTCTGGTGTTCCGGTTATGCCCGGAGCTCTGAGACTCCAGTAAAAGCTGAAGCAGAATCCAACATTGGTAAGTCAGAGGCGCCAGGGAGCCCCTGAGGGAAGATGGGAGGTAACCTGGCTCAAAGCTTTAGCAGGAGTTGTGCGCAGTGGCAAGGGGGTAGCGCAGAACGCAGACGACTGTTTCCAGAATTTTCTCACCAATAGGTGAGCGCAAGCCAAGGCAGGCCAAGGGACAGGTCTCCCATCGCGGCCTCTCAGTTGCCTCTAGGGTCCGAGGAACCAGTGCAAAGAGCACACCGTCGTTGCTTCATCTTTCTTTGCGGGGTGGTACCACACGTGTGAAGCCCTTCAGAAGCTGTGACTAAAGGGCTAGTTTTTAAGTCCCTGCTTTTACGAGTGATGACGGGAGCCTGGCACAGCCAGCCAAGGAGACACTGGCCTATCCTCCAGCTAAGCCAGCTGTGGACTTGGGAGCAGAAGCGGCGACCCACCCAGGGCCCGGGCTGCAGCGAGAGGTCGGGCACGCACAGGCCCCCCGCAGGCGCGGCGACCCGGACCTGGGCCGCAAAGGGGCGGGCCCGGGACTGCGGAGATCGCTCCTGAACCGAAGGAGGGGGCCTGAAAGCGCCTACCACCATTTTGGGGGCGTCTGGGCTGCTGGAGCCGCCGAGCCCCGCCCCCGCCGCACTTTGGCATTCCGGGGACAGGGGGATGGGGCGTGACGGCCGGCGGCGGCCATCACAGCTCCCACGCCTGCCGCCTCTAGCGCCTCGACCACCGGCCCCTGGCTCACAGCCCAGCACGTGTCCAGGCTCCGAGCCCGCGACGAGGCCTGAGCCCGGCGCGCGCACACCGCCGCCACAAATTCCACGCTCCCCCGCGACCGCGAGTGGTGCGCTCCGACTCCGCCCCTGGGGGGCGTGGCCTCGCGCCACGTGACGGGGAGTGACCTCGCCGCCCCGCGCCATGGGGGCTTCGGACCCGGAAGTGGCGCCCTGGGCTCGCGGCGGCGCCGCGGGGATGGCGGGAGCCGGAGCTGGCGCTGGAGCTCGCGGCGGAGCGGCGGCGGGGGTCGAAGCGCGGGCTCGCGACCCACCGCCCGCGCACCGTGCACACCCGCGCCACCCGCGGCCCGCGGCGCAGCCCTCTGCCCGCAGGATGGACGGCGCGTCCGGGGGCCTGGGCTCCGGGGACAACGCCCCGACCACCGAGGCCCTTTTCGTGGCGCTGGGAGCGGGCGTGACGGCGCTCAGCCACCCGCTGCTCTACGTGAAGCTGCTCATCCAGGTGACAGGCCCGAATTCTGGCGGAAGAGTGAATGGCGACGATTTGGGGCGCGTGCTGGGTTTTGGGGGCGAGGGAAGGGGGCGGAAGCGGAGGGAGCCGGATAGGGGATTTGGGAATGCAGGGGGACGGACCTGCGCGCACAGCGGAGGGGATGATGGCGTGGAAGTGTCGCATTTGGGGGAGCCTGGAAGGAGCCAGGCGCCTTGAGCCTTCGGGGAAGGAGATGGGAACGGAGAGATGAGTTTGGGAACGGTGCAGTGGGCTCGGGCAGGGCAGCCCATTTGGGGCGAGGAAAGAAGCTGGGGGGCTGGGAGGAGGGTGAGAACTTTTGGCAGATGGGTGGGGGAGGAGAGCTGGAGGCCGAGGCCATGTTTAGATGATGAGGGACGCAGGGCTGCCAAGGTCCTGAATTAACAGGGACGAGTTTAAATGCGGCTTGGGGGGGGGGGGGGGGACAAAGGCATGGCGTTAAGGAGGGAAGGACATTAAATTCAGGGTGCAGAGGAAAGGACGGAAGTATTGGTTTTCGTGGATTGTAGGAAAGAGCCAAAACCGAGAATGTTAGCGGGAGAGCCATCGGTTTACTTGGGATTTGGTGGGAGGAGGTGGGTGGGTTCTGCTGGAGGGGAACAGCTCCAGGAGGCGCAATGGTGGAGGGAAGTGGAGGCTTTAGGGGGAAGGGGATGACGCATGTAGAGAAGAAAATGGAAGGCAGGGGTGGGGTGGGGTGGGAATGGCCAGTGCTGGCCTCCGGGAGGAGGGGCTGGCAGGCAGTCCTGGAATGGGGCAGGGTGGATAGCGGCTGGCGGGGATTGAGAGCCACTGGAGATGTCTCTAGAATTGAGGGCTCCCTGGACAATTGGAGGTCTTTGGTGGTGTCTGGCAGTGCCATGCAGATGAAAGCTGGTTGTGGGAGAAAAGGCACCCGTGGGCTGGAACGCAGCGTTCTTTGGCCAGCGGAGGTGGGCGTGACTGAGAGGCTTAGTTTGCTGGTTTGGTTCAGGCCAGGATTGTCCTGTTGGGAAGAAGGGGTGTGCAAGTAACAGTTGGGACAGGGACCCACCTGAGATTTGAGGTTGGATTTGAATTGACGCAAGTGGGTGTCGGATTTCACTGTCCGACAAAATTGAACTTGAGAGAGTGTGGGAGGTTAAGTCCCTCTAGAAAGCAGGAGAATGGGGCAGTATCAAATTCTAGGGTCTGCAGAGTGGGGTGACCTTGAGATTCCAGGTGACCACCCAGACTGACACCCAGATGTGATTTGGGGGTGAGTGTTCTTGCAGGATTAGGAACGTGTTTAGAGCAGTAGAGAATGCAGATTTGGGGGAACCAGAGGTGACTGAGATGAGAATTGGGAGCTGAGGGAGTGAAATTGGGTGGGGGCTGGGGCTTCTGGGAGGCAGGTGGGTATATCTGGGCCATAGGCACCCCAGTGCAAAGGGTGGATGAGTCTTCCAGGGGGAAGTTGCACAGTGGTGGATTTGGTTGGCAGGTTTGAAAGGAAAGTTGACATTTGGTGAATAAGAAACTCCAAAGGATGGGAAGGGGTGGGGATGGGGCAATGGAATGGCCTATCTGATTTGAATTCCAGGTGGCTCTGTGTGTGGGTACTCAGAATGAGATCTTAATGGGTATACTGTGGAATTGGTAACCTCTTTCCAAAAGGTGGTTGTCAGGGGGCAGATGTGGGGTGCATAGATGGAGTGAGTGAGAATGCGGGGCCTTAGATCAGGGTTTGTGGGTATTAGGTTTGAAGAGTTGGAGGTTAGAAGACAGTGGATTTGGGTTGCCAGAATCAGAGGGCCTCTGGGTGTGGGTGTGGTTGGGGCACTTGGTTCACAGATTTGGGGATCAAAGGAGTTGAGCATGGTTTGGGAACCAGTAATTCAAGCTTGGCAGTGAGAGGAGTGGGGACAACACGGAGCCAGGGTGTACCTTTACAAGTTCAGCAGATAGACTTGATTTAGGGACCTCGGGACCCGGGGTGAGGGGAGATAGGCTTATGCCACTCGGCTGGGCAGTATAGTGACGAGCTACACAGGGCTCGGGGGAATTAAGAGAATGCTGCTCACATTTGAGAGAAGCAAGCTCAACTCAGACCCTCTGCCTCTAACCAAGAAGGGGAGGGCTGTTTGCTTGGGTCAGCTGACTTGCCCATCTTGCCCCCCTGCCCGTTGAAATATTTTTTTTAAGATGGTTCCCATAACCAGGGCATCTTTAATCTACAATTTGTAACCTGTCACAAAGCTCAGAATCAGTCTGCCAGGGGTAACCTGAGCTTTCCAAGAGACATGCATGGCTAACGTGAAAAGAAAGAACCAGAAAAGTGCTGCCAGCAGCCTAATCCAGCCTCTGAGACAGAGCCTCCTGACTTACTGTTCCCACTGCTCCCACATCCTAGAGGAACTGCTCTGGTCCGTGGGCCAGCTGGCCTGGTGCCCCAACCCCTCGGCAGGAGGGAGAGACACAGGCCTCTGCTTCCGCACCCCTTGCCCGCCGTCTGGCAGCAGAGACCGCCCCTTCTCTCAAGAGTGCTTCTGTTGCACTGAGCGTTACGTCGTAAAAATGAGGATCATGTTGGCCCTGGCCTGAGGCATGATGACAGCTTGGCACACCAGTGCAGAAAGTGTTTGGGGAGCAGGTGGCAATGCCACCCCTGTGAATGGGAGGGCCAGACTGGGTGTGTGGTTGGAGTGGCAGACACTGGCACAGGCTCTACTACGTTCTGAAGGGGAGCGTGGGCAGCGTTAGGGTCTGTGGGAGAGGAGCCGGAGACCCGCGGACGAGGAGAAGCCGTGTTCCTGGATGACAGCAGAGCCTGCCTTTTTGTCTCTGTTAATCCTCAAGGTGGGTCATGAGCCGATGCCCCCCACCCTTGGGACCAACGTGCTGGGGAGGAAGGTCCTGTATCTGCCGAGCTTCTTCACCTATGGTGAGTGATGCGCCGATGCAGAGAGGCCTCAGGTGGGGAGAGGGTGCAGCTGGCCCCGGGGCACTCTCCCCACCTCCCTCCGGCGGTGGCAACAGTGCAGCCTGGAGCCTCTCACACCTGCCAAGTGCCTCTCAAGCAGGGTAGCTGCCTTCTGAGCCCTGTGGGGTCCGCGGACTCATTTCTGCCCAGCTTCCACACTGTCCCCATGGCATAGCACCTGCACATCACAGTGCCCCCTAGTCATTGATGTTGAACCCTGGCTCCTCTCACTCCCGGCTGAGCCCGGGTAGACATCTCCCTTCTCCAATGGTGTAGTCTCCCTGCCTGTGTTCCTGCCCTGGCCCTGCTGGCTCTGCCTGCCCCAAGAAGGCCGCCTTCCACCTCTGCTGCTCATGGCCACAGGTGCCTCCTGGCCAGATCCTTCTCCAGTGCACCAATGCTGCTCCACCCCCAGGCCTCACCTTGCCCTCTTTGAACGTGCATTCTCTGTCCGTGTTCATGGCCAGCCGGTGCTTCCAGGCCAGGCCCCTGTGATTCTGTCACCTCTACCCTTCTGAGCTGTCTGCACGGACCAGAATGTTCTCTGAATGTCTTTCTTTCTTACTGCATCACTCGGGGCTTGGCCTCCATGTCCCCCTCTCCACTATACACACGGTTGATGTTCTGTTTCTCTTCTGGTGCTGCTCTCACCGCGTGTTGTTGAGCGCAGTCTAGGGCCATGCAGAACCTGCTGCTTTGTGGGGAAATGTATTTTTGTTTTTACTAAAAGCTTGTCGGCATATAGGAGTTAGCACAGAAGAGGGAAGATGCCCTTGTTGCAGTATGGCAAAGCCAGCATGCAGATGATGCTGGGTTTTAAGCACCTGCAGTGGTGGACTACAGCACCCTTCCTTGAGGTCTCTGGGTTTTGGGCCAATATAGACTGTGCTGTGAGCAGCCTCAGGGTCGAGCAGAGCTGACCCAGTGCCCTGTCTTCAGAGTGTGCAGGCAGGACCTGCTCCTGCTGTGTTGGGATGGAGCTGCACGCGAGGGGCCAAGGGGCATGCTGTGTGACTCATGGGGAGAGCTCCTCTTAGCAGGCCTTTCTGCATCTCTTTCTCCTCTCTTGTTTATTACTCACCTGGGAAGTGGGAACAAATAGGTGTCCTTACCCTGGCTTTTTTTTTAATGATTTATTTATTTTTATTGGAAAGGCAGATTTACAGAGAAGAGTTATGAAGAGAAATCTCTTCCATCCATTATCCTTTGGTTCACTCCCTAAATGGCCGCAACAGCTGGAGCTGAGCCAATCTGGAGCCAGGAGCTTCCTCTAGGTCTCCCACACAGCTGCAGGGTCCCAAGGCTTTGGGCCGTCCTCCACGGCTTTCCCAGGCCACAGACAGGAAGCTGGATCAGAAACAGAGCAGTCAGGACACAAGCCAGCACCCATGTGGGATGCCTGCGCTTGCAGGCAGGGGATTAGCCAGTTGAGCCACCACACCGCCCTGTACCCTGGCTTGCTAGTGGGTGTGTCAGACGGGCGTCAGGGAGTGTTTTGCTCATGTTATGTTCCGGGCTTTGTCTGAGAGTTCCATTGTGCTTCCTGGGACCTCCCCTCCCCCAAGCAGACCTTCCTGCTCCCACATGAGGTGGGCTTGCCTGCCTGCCCTCTGTTCTCCACTGCAGAAACTGCATGTACAGGTCCAGCCGCTGTCAGCCCTATGGGAGCTGGGCCGGCAGGTGGCTGGGCTGGCAGGCATGTTGTGGGGAGAAAAAGGCCCATGTGCTTCTTGCCTCTGAGCGGTGCTGGAGAGGTGAGACAGGAGTCAGGAGGGAGAGGAGCACGTGGAAAGAAGATTCTGTGAGCTGCACGGGTCCCCAGGTTTATAAAAATAGGTGGCTTTTTTGGAACATATGTTTTTTTTTTTTTTAAGATTTCATTTTTTTTTTATTGGAAAGTGAGATACACAGAGAGGAGGAGAGACAGAGAGGAAGATCTTCTATCCGTTGATTCACTCCTCAAGCAGCCACAACAGCTGGAGCTGATCTGATATGAAGCCAGGAGTCTCATCTTGGTCTCCCATGTGGGTGCAGGGTCCCAAGGCTTTGGGCCATCCTCGACTGCTGTCCTAGACCACAAGCAGGGAGCTGGATGGGAAGCAGGGCCACCAGGATTAGAACCAGCACCCATATGGGATCCTGGCACATTCAAGTCAAGGACTTTAGCCACTAGGCTATTGCACCAGGCCAAGATAACATTCTGACCCTGTAGGTATTGCTGGTGGAGTAGCACATTGGTGTGTCTGTTAGTCATTCCTCCACACTCTCATTTTTTCTTTGGCTGATAAATCCTGGCAGGGGCCCAGGACGGCCCAGGAATGACGCAGGATCAGGAGGGGGTTGCGCTGGCCATGGTATGTCCAGGAACCCTTGCTTTGACTTTTTCCCCTCAAGTTTCAGGCTTTATCGCTGCCTGTGGAATTTTTCTTTTCCATGAGAAAAAAACAATTTCTGAGCAACAAATTTGGCTTCTGGGCTGCCTCCTGCAGGTAGTGGGCTTGGGGAACCACAGCTGTTTACTAGGTAGGCTTCTCAAAGCCAAAAAAAGAGAGAAAATGGGTGAACTCACTAGTTAGAGGTTGGTTTTAGAGGGTTTGTTTGTTTGTTTGTTTTAGATTTATTTGTTTATTGGAAAGTCAGATATACAGAGAGGAAGGCCTTCCGTCTGACATTCACTCCCTGAGTGGCCGCAATGACCAGAGCTGAGCCTATCCAAAGCCAGGAGCCAGGAGCTTCTTCTGGGTCTCCCACACAGGTGCAGGTTCCCTAGGCTTTGGGCCGTCCTCTACTGTTTTCCCAGGTCACAAGCAGGGAGCTGGTTGACAAGCAGGGCTGCACCCATATGGGCGCGTGCAAGGCGAGGGCAGGCCTGGTTTTGGAGGTTGTACAAAGTGAAATGGGCTAGAAGCAGCAGAAGATCTGGGGAACGGGACTATTTCCAACAATCCCTTCCCACATCTCTAGTTGGCAGCGTGACTCAAGGGACTGACCACGTGTGCAAGTGACCCAGGAGTGGGTGCCCTGGCTGTTTGTGACGTTGCCACCTCTGCTCTCTTACAGCCAAGTACATCGTGCAAGTGGATGGGAAGATAGGGCTGTTCCGAGGCCTCAGCCCTCGGCTCATGTCCAACGCCCTCTCCACTGTGACCCGGGGCAGCATGAAGAAGGTGAGTCCCAGGGAAGGCAGGACCTGTCATCCAGGCTCCTGCTGCCCTAAGTTCCCAGGTGCCCCGATGCTGCTTCTCCTTCCCTGGCCTGGTGGGGGGCCCCAGACCCTGGTGATCACACACCGAGCATTGTACTTGGCAGGGTCCCATAGTCCTCTGCTGTTCCCAAGCCCCAGTACCACAGAAATCCTTGCTGTTTCTCCGGGCCACAGGCCGGGCGTTCCCTGAGAAGCCCAGACACACAGAAGTGACAAGGCCATCTCAGGTGCTGCCCGGGTGAGACTGTGGCCCTCTTCTGTGCTCGTGTGGCAGGTTTTCCCTCCGGATGAGATGGAGCAGGTTTCCAACAAGGATGACATGAAGACTTCTCTGAGAAAAGTGGTGAAGGAGGTGGGCACTACAGCTGGAGAAGGAGAGGGTGTCTGGCAATTCCTTGTCATCGAGACGGGCAGGTCCCTGAAGAGTGAGGGAGTCGGGTCCCTGTGTGTTGGGAGGAGGGAAAGGGGTGAGGTGTGGAGGAAGCCTGGCCCGGACCCAGCAGCACTCCTAGGAGGAGTGGGTTGGGATGCGTAGCTGATAAAGCCATCTTTGGTAGACCCCCTTGAGGGTGGGGGTCCCCTATGTTCTCCCTCAGCTTGTAGCTCCTCCTCCCTCACCCCCAAGTATCCAGCCCCAAGACAAGCCTGACCGAGTCCCCACCCTCTGCTCACTTTCAGACTTTGTACGAGATGATGATGCAGTGTGTGTCCCGCATGCTGGCTCACCCCCTGCACGGTGAGCCCCCCGGAGGCTGTGGGTGACCCTGGTGACTGGCAAGGAAGGGATGGGGGTGGGGAGGACCTCACTAGATCTCTTTCAAGGAGAGATGGTCCAAAGGGAGCTGGCCCCTCCCCAGGTGAAGGACACGGTGTGGGATGGAATCCCACAGGCCCTGGTACCTGGGCTCATGACACCGCACCAGGCTCTTTATGGCTGTGGAGTCATAGGCTGTGTCCTGCATGTCACCCCTGTGTTTTCTTGCCCTCAGTTATCTCAATGCGCTGCATGGTCCAGTTTGTGGGACGAGAGGCCAAGTACAGGTGGGTAATTGTGTTCCCCTTCAGGCGGGACTGGCAGGTGGCAGTCCTGCACATTTTCTGGCCTGGCTCTGTATAATGGCTCAGCCTGGCGGCAGAGGAATGTGCTAGTAGCTTCCACAGCAGAGAGCTGGGACACTTTCTCTTCTCCATCTCTTATCAGGGGCTGCGCTAGATGAGCCTAGATGCCTTGCAGAGGGGTGAGTGGGATTGGAGTCTGCCCCCAGGGCTGGTCCTGCTGCTTAGGATGAGTGGGGTCCCCGCTGGACCCTGATGAACTCTCCAGTCAGTATAGATCCTGGCTTGGATGAAGCTCTTCTCATCCTCTCTTAGGAAGCCATCTGCCCTGTGGGCCTGGGGCTTGGCCCTTCACTTGTGGCTGTATAATCCCTAGCTCTGCCACTCTGGCCCTGAGTTGGGTACCAGGTATGCCCATGTTGATGTGACTCTTATTGTAGCAGTTCTGCCCGTGACCCGTGTGAGGCACTGTGCAGGACAGGGGGCGCGTCCTGTAGTCCTGTGGCAGGAAGACATGCCCAGCTTTCCTCTACACCACACCCCACCCCAGAAATCTCCACTGCCGTGTGCCTCATTTTGGGTTTACCAAATGGGAAACTTACCCAGGCAGCATGCCTGGTCTGATTGCGAGGTTGGAGTTGGAGCCAGGAGAGAGTAACCTGGCTCAGAGCCCCAGTGGAGGCCCAGACCAGGGATTTGGCTCTGGCCACCTCCTTCTGCCAGATCGTCCCTTTCACAAGCTGTGAGCATCCCCCCTACGGGCCAGGCCAGTTCCTGCCCTGGCCTCAACTCAGGCTGTTACAGAGGCACTCTGCCTTTCACACCTGGTAAAGGCTGTGGCATCCTGTCCTCTGAATTCCCGTAGGCTGCAGGGTACTAGGCTGCAGGGCCCTGGGCTCCTGCTCTGGCCCCCTGGAAGGTGATTATCTCCACTAGCCATTTCTCCTTCTCTCGGCCAGCCAATAAGGAGGGCCTGCCCCAAGAGCCATGGCTTGAGCTGGGTGCTTGGTGCCTCACTCCGAGTCCCGCACGAAATGGCAGGAGAGGACAACTAGGGCTCCATGAACTGAGTGACCCTCACCTAGAGGAGCGCTTTGTCTTCCCCACTGGGGCCCTTCCTGGTCACAGAGTCCTTCTTCACACCATGGCCAGGCCTGCTGGGACCTGAGGATAGCTCTTGGGCTGTGCTCCCAGCCAGGGTGGGCTTCTGGGAAGTGACTGGGTGACCCTGTTTCTCTCTCCCATCCTCTTCACAGCGGTGTCCTGAGCTCCATTGGGAAGATTTTCAAAGAGGAGGGGCTGCTGGGATTCTTTGTGTACGTGAGTTTACCCTCCCCATCACGGCCGCAGGCATGGCTCTTCTAACACGTGCATTCCTGACATCACAGGCCACAACTACTGGCCTCACACTAACCCCAGGTTTCTGCTTCAGCCTGAGCACCTCAGCCAGTCCCGGAGAGCTCCACGCGTGTCCAAATACTGGGCGCCTCTGCACCAAAGCTGCTCAGGTCACGGCTCCCATGCTGGGCTGGTCTTTGTGATCCTGGCACTGGGTAGTCTTGGCCTCACAGATGGAAGATGTGGCCACGCATCTGGGACCTCACAGCTGGCTTGAACTAATGGGCTCTTTGTCCAAACATTTCTGAGAAACTGGGTGTTCATACTGAACACTGAGCAATCCATGATTCTTGTCTTTAAAAGCCAGAAGGAGCTGGTTCCCAGGGGCTGCTGCATGGCCAGGATCGATGTCTGCAGTCTCAGGCACTCACTTCTCCCACCTCCACTTTAGTTCACCCTAACAGAACCTGCTACTTGAGGTGCGTTCTCAGAAAGAAAACCACAGACAGAACCCAGGAGCCGGGTGTAACGCACATGCCAGTGTTTTGCCTTGTCAGGTCTTGGCGGTAGCGCGTGTACTATTGTGTCTTTACCTTACAAAGTGACGGCTGGGGGGAGGAAGAACCCAAGAGATAAGTAAGACGGCCTTGCTGTGTGGGACTCCCAGTCACACCCAGAGCAGAAGGGGAAAGATGGCACCTGGCACCACTCACTGCTTCAAGGTGTGAAGCGCCAGGTCCGAGGGCAGGCATGTGCTCCCTTGTCTACACATGCACAGACACACAAAGGGACGTGGCAGTGTGTGAGAATGGCTCCTTGTGCACACAACACTGTCAGCAGTCGAGGTTAAGAAACTGCCCAGGGCTGTTCAGCAGCAGCCTTGCCCCTACCCTCCGGATGCGTTTTTGTTTGTTTGTTTTTAAGATTTTATTTTTTATTGGAAAGTCAGATATACAGAGAGAAGGCAAGACAGAGAGGAAGATCTTCCATCCATTGATTAACTCCCCAAGCGGCTGCAATGACTGGAGCTGAGCCGATCCAAAGCCAGGAGCCAGGAGCTTCTTCTGGGTTTCCTGCGTGGGTGCAGATTCCCAAGGCTTTGGGCCATCCTCTATTGCTTTCCTATGGAGCTGGATGGGAAGTGCTGGGATTAGAACTGACGCCCATATGAAATCCTGGCACATGCAAGGCGAGGACTTCAGCTGCTAAGCTACTGCACCTGGCCCAGTGGATGCCAGTTGTGACAACTTCAAGACTCTCCCCTTACATACTGCATTGCTTTTGAACTTTCCAGGGAGTAGTCAGATTTTTACAAATGCAGAAAGGAGAGTCCTGCCTCCCCCTTCCAAGGGCTGTGGTGCTGGAGGACCTCCCAGAAGCCCCATTCTACACAGTCCCTGAGGAGCCCTGGAGAGTGCTCAGGGAACCTGCCCTGCTGATTCCTGGGGCTGAGAAGAGCAGGTGCACTGAGACATGTGAACTGAGAGCTTGTTGTGTAAAGAGCAGGGGAAGGCGTCAAGCCTCTCACAGACGTTCCTGGCTTGATGCCCAGCATCTGTGGTTTGCTCGTGGGAGGTGAACTAACCTGCAGAGTCAGGTGTGGCCTGGCACTGCTTACAGGAGAAGGGCCTGCCTGCTTAGCATGGTTGCCACTGGCCACACAGCCCTGCAGGCCCACTTCCTGATGTTCTGCCGCTGGACATGCTGGCCTTCGGAGCTTGAAAGATCCCTGCTGGCTTCCTGGGTGTGGGAGCCTCCAGGAACAATTCCCTTGCCCTCCCCGAGCCTGCTCATGTTTGCTCACCTTGTTTTGTAGTGGCTTAATCCCTCACCTCCTGGGCGATGTGGTTTTCTTGTGGGGCTGTAACCTGCTGGCCCACTTCATCAATGCCTACCTGGTGGATGACAGCGTGAGTGACACCCCAGGGGGGCTGGGGAACGACCAGAATCCAGGCTCCCAGGTTGGTTGGAGCAAGGACTTCTTGTTCTTTTTGTGTACTGATGATGCCCAGGGTCCAGGGCAGGCTCAGGACTCTGGGACTCTGAGCCCTGGACTCTGAGGGTGAGGGGTTGGGGTGGAGGGGCCTGGGTGACCTTGGGGTCTACTTAGCCTTGGAGGAGGAAGGACAGGGTTGTGTGGGAAATGACCTCACGGGGCAATAGTCCATCTAGATGGGTCCACAGACCTGGCAGGCATTTGTGGACTGCATGTCTCTGGGTAAAGCTGCTTTGAGTCACACACCTGTGATGGGAGCTCAGGGAGAAGCCCTGAGAGTGACCATCCTTTAGCCTTGCCTTTAGGCTTTCCACAATCTTAAGAGCAGGAGGAGCAATAATGAGGGCCAGGATTAACAGGCTCCTTAGAGTCAGCCACTGGAACCCACAGGCAGGGCAAGACCTGGACTGGGCCGGGCTGGGCCAGGCTGGGGCTGCCTCCCAGGAGATTTGGAGATCAGTCAGGACGTGTATAGCTCAGATTTACCACAATTTGTCCCCGGTGGCCCATAAGCCTGGCATATACATAGGTCTCTCCAGGTCAGCTCTTATGGGAGGGCTCAGGCCTTCAGTGATGCGCTTGTTGAAGAAACCACTGGATGTCAGATGGCTGACCTGTGGTCTTGAGGGCAGGGATAGGAGACGCTGAGCTCCTGGCAGGCAGACATCTGACAGAGAAGATTGCCCAGGAAGACAAGAAAGTCAGGCAAGGGGCCTAGGGACCGCAGTACCAGAATGACCTCAACCAGTCCCTGTGTGGATTCTGAATGATCCTCTAACTTGGCGTGCCAAGTCCTAACTGGTCTGCTTGAGTGAACTAGAGGGTTGGGTAGATACCCAGCCTGCCTGCAGTGGTCCCTGTCTGTAGCTCCACCCTGTCTCATGAGCCAGGTGGGTGGGTGGATGAGCTGCTACCACCATGCATGCTCAGAATGAGCAAGCTGGGGTAGCTGAGACATCTCGGCTCCAGCAGTAGCCATGGCGACAGCTGGTTGGCCCTGCAAGGGAGGCAGTATGTATTTTAAGGGTGTGGGGGGTGAGGGGAATCCATGTTGGGGCCTGTGGCAACCCACCCCTCCTTTGTGCCCTCAGTTCAGCCAGGCCCTGGCCATCCGGAGCTACACCAAGTTTGTGATGGGGGTAAGTGAATCTGCTGCCACCAAGCTCCACCCCACCAGTGCCCCTGGGGGTGGCTGGGAAGTGGCTGGGGCCAGAGCAGGGGTCACTCCAGTGTCTCTGGGTTGCAGATTGCTGTGAGCATGCTGACTTACCCCTTCCTGCTGGTCGGCGATCTCATGGCAGTGAACAACTGCGGGTAGGTTTGTGCCCCTCCACTGAGCACCCAGTCAGGCCTTTCCTCCTGGGCTGTGGCGGGGCCCGACTTGCTGGGTGTCCTGCTTCTTCCACACCAGGCCCCATGGGCAAAGCCTGTGTCCTCAGGGTGGGGTTGGGGGTTTGTACAGAGGACAGCTCCATAGCTGACCTCTGCCTGTGCTCTTGGGTCTGACACACAGTCTCCTTCCTGCGCAGGCTGCAGGCCGGGCTCCCCCCTTACTCCCCGGTGTTTAAGTCCTGGATTCACTGCTGGAAGTACCTGAGTGTACAGGTGAGAGGCTGTCGGGGAGGCTTTCCCACTGTTTGTCATACCCATCAGAGACTGATGTGTGTGCTCCACATGGGAGGACGGGGATTTGGGGAATCTATTGCCATGAGTAGATTGGGCAGAGAATAGCGACACATGGCTTAAGGCCCTTACTTCAAAAAGAATCAAGTCTGCATCCAGACAAACTGCACATCAGACCAGGCCTGAAAGATTCAGATGAGAATGAGGAGGCTCTGGCCCATGTGCTTGGTGGTGAAGCCCAACAACATCTTCCTGGGCCAGTCAGGGAAGTGAGAGGCCACCCGACCCTCTATGGGAGATCCGCGGCCTGGGGGAGCGGTGTTAGGTGTTAGGCCACTCAACCCAGCTTCTGGTCAAGGCAGGACTTGTCTTTCTCTGGCTTTTGCTTGCCTGGCAGTGAAGTTGAGTAGTGGCCTGGCAGGGAGGCAGCCAGGAGCTGTGGACACACTTCTTCCAGCACTTGGACTGTCTGGGCCTAAACATGGGGCTCTGAGTCAGAGGGGCAAGGCGTCCCTTTGGGGAGGTTCCTTGCTGGGGCCCGAGCTGACGCCTCACACCTTCCTCAGGGTCAGCTCTTCCGTGGCTCCAGCCTGCTTTTCCGCCGGGTGTCATCAGGATCATGTTTTGCCCTGGAGTAGCCTGAATCAACCAAGAAAACACCATCCACCTGGCCTCCGCAGCAAGGCCCGAGCATCTCGGGATGGCTCAAGACAGCTCCAGCCAATGACGCCTGGGCGGATCCTGCCCAGAGAAGGCCTTCACTTTCCACATTTGCCACGTGTCTGTCCAGAAGTAGGGTCTGGTGGGGGAGGGGAGTTTTGCCCATTGGGCTGGGGCCCTTGTTGGGCCTAGGAAGGGGAAATGGGGGTGGGAATTAGAGCAGAATCCCCTTCCTTGTCAGAGTGCTTGGTCTGCCTTGGCAAAGACCAGAAAATGGCTTATGGAAGCTTGGGGTGGGGGAAGAAAGACTGGCGGGGTCACGTTCCACCTCCTCACTCCCCAACTCCACAGACACCTCACCATGGGCCCCAATGTCATCTGTGGCTAAGCCGGGAGCAGTGTCACATCCCTGCTTTGTACATAGGCCGCCGTCCTGTGTAGGCCTGTGCCCGGAGGCGGACGCTGGGTCCTGCCTTCATGCTTCTCAACACTACCCTCCTGACGGGCGGGCAACACCTGCTCGGAATGGAAAATCATGTGATTTGTCAGGCTGTGTCCCTCGTCTGCCACTCGTCTCCCATGTGGTGCCTCATGAAGGACCTGCTTACCTGTGAAGTTGTGAGCGGCCAGCAGTAAGCAGATCAATGTCTCTAGTCCTCCCCATTTTAAAAGTTCCTGGTAAGAAATTGACCCTGTTTCCCTTGAATAAATGTATCAGTGATTTGGAGCTCTGTGGGGGCGTCTCTTATGTTTATGAGTTTCAAAAACCATCTGCAGGGTCTTTTTCCACTCTTCATGCTGATCTGAGAGGGATTGAAAAGTGACAGGGCTGCGGCCTGCCTGGCCTGGAGACACGGGCCAGTTTTGGTGTGGACCAGGTTGAGAACAGACAATGGACCATGAGGCTGAGGTGCCAGATCCTTTTCTTTCTTAAGATTTATTTTTTTATTTGAAAAAAGGGAGAGACAGAAACCTTCTAACCACTGGTTTACTCCCCCAATGGCCACGATAGGCAAACCAGGAGCCTAGAACTGCAGGTCTCCCACATAGGTGGGCAGAGGCCCAAGGACTTGGACTATCTTCCTCTGCTTTCCCAGTACATTATCAGGGAGCTAATCAGAAGGGAGCAGCCAGGATTGGAACCAGTACTCAGATGGGATGCCAGTATTGCAGGCAACTGCCTACCCAGCTGGGCCATGGTGCCAGCTCCTGGGGTACCAGTTCTTAGAGCAGCAACTCAAGCTTAGACCTGTTGACAGTGGCACAACCCTCTGAAAACCCTCCCAGCTCCCTACAGTGTCCAGTCTTGCCCAGCCTTGCCACCTGGGCAGTATTCCTGACCTGCAATATAGTTGCTGCAGGGCAGACCCTTCTCACCTCTGCCCAGTGCTGGCTCTGCACACATATGTGACACAGAGAAGTTGTGAGATCCAGCAGGGTTTCCCAAGGGACTCCCCACCCTTGCTTACTCTAGGGACTGTGACAGAGGCGTCTATAGGGCCACACGCCCTCCTAGGTAGACCCTTCCCTATTGCACAGTTGACCTTGGCAGTGAACTAAGTTGGGGGCCATGTAGCTGTGGGTGGGTGCCTGTTTGCCAGAAGTGCAGATACCCTTGTGTACGTGGGGCAGCTGTACAGTGTGTGAGGATACCAAGATCTCCTAGCCACATTGCTTGCCATTCTCAGCTGGTACAGTGGGGAGGGGACAGGCCAAGTCCCTGGGAACACCACTGCTCAGAGAGGAGCCCCAGGTTCTTCCAAGGGAGGGGTCCACTTCTTGGCCTGTTGCCCTCTCCAGCCCAGGGTGATTTCCCTCAGCACTGACCTCCTGTCCCGGAATCTTTTGTGGATTCCCCCTTTAAATCCTGCTTCTCCCATCTGGCATTCCCAAGACTTAAGTTCACACACAAACTGGTATTTGAAAGCTTATGGTGGGGCCCGGCGCGGTGGCGCAAGTGGTTAAGGTCCTCGCCTTGCACGCCTGGGATCCCATATGGGCGC
Organism: Ochotona curzoniae; assembly: GCF_017591425.1. Taxonomy (NCBI): domain Eukaryota; kingdom Metazoa; phylum Chordata; class Mammalia; order Lagomorpha; family Ochotonidae; genus Ochotona; species Ochotona curzoniae. The sequence continues at coordinate 2,975,818 of NW_024466004.1, read as the reverse complement.
CGGTTCTATCCCGGCAGCCCCGCTTCCCTTCCAGCTCCCTGCCTGTGGCCCGGGAAAGCGGTCGAGGACGGCCCAAAGCTTTGGGAACCTGCACCCGCGTGGGAGACCCGGAAGAGGCTCCTGGCTTTGGATCGGCATAGCATCGGCCGTTGCGCTCACTTGGGGAATCATCGGACGAAGATCTTCCTCTCTGTCTCTCCTCTCTGTATATCCGCCTTTCCAATAAAAAAAATAATAATAAAAATAAATCTTTAAAAAAAAAAAAAAAGCTTATGGTGGTATTCATAGTCAAAACTAGATTAATGCAAATGTCTACCAACTGATGAGTGAATCAAAAAGATGTAATTCATAGGATGGAATACTACTTAACGCATAGATCTTTGGGAGGCTTAGACGAAACTCCTGGCTCCTGGTTTCAGCCTGGCCCTGCCCAGGCTTTGTGGCTTTGAAACAGTGGATGGGAGATCTCTTTTTTTCTGCTGTGTTTGTTTCTGTTACTCTGCCTTTCTAATAAATATATCTAGAAAAAAAAAAAAACTCAAGTTCTGACCCATGCTACCACGTTGATAAACCCTGAAAATAAGCTGAGTGAAAGAAGCTCTCAAAACAGTTCACACCAGGTGAAGACTTTATATGAAATGGCAAGAATAAACCCATATGCATCTAAAATGCTGAGTGGTTGCTTTTGGCTGGGTTGGGGAAGGTGATTGCAGGGGATGTGCAGCTTCTTTCGTGGGTGATGAGAATGTTCTGAAATTGAGGATGGTAAGTCAGTGAACCTACCAACACCCACCGAGTGGTAGACAGAAGGGTGGATTGCATGGGAGTTACTTAATGGATCCAGAGGGGAACAAGCATGCAAAGAAGGAAAAGGAGTGACTTCCTTGGCTAAAGGTCAGCTCTCTGGCCCTGCTGCCCTTCCTGCCTGAACTTGGCAGGGCTCCTCGCCACCCTCAGGCACCCACTATAGCTGCCTGCTGCCCACCAAGCTCCCACCATTCCTGCACGCACACATACTCGCCTAGTCCGCAGCACTTTGTCCCCATCCTGCTTTGCTTGCCCAGGCTACTCAGGGTCTGGGATCCCAAGACTGTTTCTCTGGAAGCTCCAAGCCCCGCCCTATGGTCTATTTGTGACCTTTGTGCACAGATCATGGCGCTTTGACCCTGAGCCTCCAAACCCAAGCCAGCCCCACCGGTGACTCCTGAAGCTGGAAGGGGTTAGTCCAGCACCCTTGGCCTGGGCTCTTTTCTACTGGCAGGCTGTCTGGCATTTGGGTGGGGGCAATGTGAGGGTAAAGAGGAAAAGGAGGCAACACCTGGAGGGTTCTGGGGGAGTGGGCTGTGAAAGAGCAGGAGGAATGGCCACAGCTTGAAGAATGACAATGCCAACAGCACCGCTCTGCCCCTGCTCATGCAGCAGTTAGACTACAGGGACTCTCAAGCAGGCTTTATTTAGGAGTCCCCAGCTCCCCTACTCAGCAGCACCCCGCCTGCGTGGGGCTTGTTTTTCATCTGCCCCTCACCACCCAATGCAGCTACAAAGGTTCTCAGGGACAGCCCAAGGCCAAGCACATGGGGCTCCCCTAATGCCACCCTCCAGTCCCCATGGCAGGTGGGGGGTGGGGGCGGGCTGCTGTACAGTCACCAGCCAGCTCCCAGCTGGCTAGGTCTGCCCCCAGCATGCTTGGTCTTCCCCTTCCTGAGGACCTTCCACCAAGGGCTGGGGACATGGTGAGGGACATGGCAGGATGAGGGGAGGCAGAAGCCATGTCTGGAACAGCCCTGGCCTCAGATGGCTCAAGGAAGAGACCAGGAACTGGGAGATGCCAGGGGTCCCTGGGGAAGTCCTGGATGCTCTGGCTCTAGGAGAGCAGGCAGGCCTGCAACGTCCCAGGGGCCACTGCACAGCACAGCAGCCGAGGAGGAGCCCCAGAGGCACAGGTGCTGCTGTGGCGCGGAGCTCCCAGGGCTGGGAGGTCTGGCCTGGAATTTGAACGGAAGCTGAGGCAACTAGGGACAGCTGAGCCACAGAGCAGGACCTGCCCAGGAAGCTGTGGCCTCCGCCTTGGAGCAAGACCATCTTGAGAGGGCATGAGGTCTCCCAACACCGGGCCTTGCCATGGAGTGCTGTTCCCCTTCAAAACATGGCAGCCAACACCAGCAGAGGCAGGAGCACTAGGCCCTGCAGAGGGCCCCCCATGTGGCCCCCATTCATCCTCCATTTCATGCTGTGTTTTTCAGATGCACCTGTGGGAAGAAAAGGGAGAATGGTTGCTGCAGCCTGCAGGCAGCAGCTCGGCTTGCCCTCCCATCTACTTGACATCCTCCCATGCAAGGGGCGGCACAGCAGCCAGGGCAGAAGCTTCCACTCCAAGAGCGCATGCCACACGGGCCCATGCCACTGGACAAAGATGACCACAACACAACAACACTGAGTGCAGGATGCTGACAATGACATACAAGGAAAGGGGGAAGGGGCAGAGGCTACTGGCCTTACCTGGCAAGGATGCCTGCAGGGCCAGGGTACGCCCACCTGTGGCATTAGCGATGGCAGAGGCATTGGGGATACTGGACAGGGACTTGGAGGAAGTGTGCCCCATGTGGTCCAATATGGCCTGCAGCTCACCTGGCTGATTTTGGACTGGAAAATCTGAGGCCAAGATCTCACTGGAAGGAGGCCACTGGGCCTGGGGTAGAGGCTCACTTGTTCCTGTTGGGAATGTCTTGGGGGACAGAGTTCTCTCTGGGTTCAGGGAGGGCCCACCTGTCCCTGTTGTGGATATCTGGGGGGACAGGGTTCTCTCTGGGTTCGGGGAGGGCCCACCTGTCCCTGTTGTGGATATCTGGGGGGACAGGGTTCTCTCTGGGTTCGGGGAGGGCCCACCTGTCCCTATTGGGAATGTCTTGGGGGACAGGGTTCTCTCTAGGCTCAGGGAAGGCTCACTTGTCCCTGTTGTGGATATCTTGGGGGACAGGGTTCTCTCTGGGCTCGGGGAGGGCCCACTTGTCCCTGTTGGGAATGTCTTGGGGGACAGGGTTCTCTCTAGGCTCAGGGAGGGCCCACTTGTCCCTGTTGTGGATATCTTGGAGGACAGGGTTTTTCCTGGGCTCAGAGAGGGCCCACCTGTTCCTGGTAGGGGTATCTTAGGGGACAGAGTTGTTTGTGGACTCAAGGAGGGTATGCTGGTCTCGCTGGCCACTGTGTCCATTGGTTTGGGGCTAGGAGTCTGGGTCATTTGCTGGAGGGTGTCTGGCTCCTCCTCTAAGGGGGGCAGCCTGGGAGTTGCCAAAGTGGAAGGGCCCTCATTCAGTGAGGAAGACATGGCCTCAGTTGCCATGGAGAAGGGCTCTGTGGTCACTAGGGAAGAGGGGGCCCGAGTTTCTGCAGCAGGTAGAGCCTTGGTGGCCAGCAAACCTGTGCCCCCTGTGGCCGGAGAGGATGGACTCTCCTTGGCTAGGGAAGGGGCACCTGATTTCCCAGTGCCCAAGGCTTCAGTAGCCAGGTTAGATGTGGACTGCAAGTCGGGCAAATCCTGAGCCTCTTCTGGGCCTCTGATGGGTTCTGATAAAACAGACAAGGTCTGGCGTTAGAGTGCCGGGGAGACCTCATGGGTTCCAAGATGAGGTGATCCAGTGCCCTGCTGGGACACACACAATTGCACGCACACCAGTTGTGCTACTCACTTGTCACCCATCACTGGTATGGGGGCCCTGTCGTGTCCTGTGGGACACTCAAGCCAATGGGAGCAGACCCCTATTGGTGTTGGCCCCAAGGCACTTCCAGGACCCCCTTCTCACTCCAGCCCTTACAGATTCCACTGCAGCACCCACACAGCTCCCTCTTACTTTCTCTGCATTCACGCTCTCACTTTTTCCAGGGGTTTGTAATCAGTAGCACCTCTGATCATGCTCACCGAGGTCTGGTCCCGCCCATGCACCAGCTCCTCCCTTGACTGCACCAGTGACTCCAGTGCGGAGGCTCAAGATTTGGACTCTTGGAATGGGACCAGCACAATGCCGACCGGCCCCGGGTGTGGCATTACCGCAGACGCCTCCCGCTTCCACGCACAGTCGTGGAGCCCAAGGATGCCCCAGACCATGTGGGTCACTGTCACCACACAGCCCACCAGTGCACAGCCACCAACTCACCGCAGAGCTTGTTCTCACAGCGGTAGCCGGAGGGACACTGGGAGCACGGAGTTCCCTCCTGGTAGGGCCTCTTGCCCTTCACGTTGCCCCTGCAGGAGGCAGAGAGAATACTAGAGGAGGGGCCCCAGTGGCTTTCCAACCGGGATCTCTCCCCTTCACACCCGCTGGGGGAAGGTGCTCCTAGTGGGTCACTAAATTTACCGGGCAAGCTTTGGTGCCCATGGGGCTCTCAAGCCAGTGGGAGCAGACCCCCATTGGTGCCCACCCCAGGGCACTTCCAGAGCCATGCCAGCACTTACGGGGGCTCATAGTTGCACACGAGGATCTGGATGTTGGTCTCCTTTACGCCCTCGAGCTTCTCACAGAAGTGGGTGCCACAGCCGATCCTCTCTGTCTTCGCCCAGACTACCTGGAAGAGGGCCCAGAGCTCAGCCCGGTGCTGGGTGGCCGAGTCCCTGGACACCAGCCTTCTGAGGGTAAGACCAGGAGTACCCTAGAGGTATTGAGGTTCGGGGGAGGGCTCGTCCAAAACAAGTGTCACCCCCACCCCATCCCTTGCAACCACACATTTCATTTTACCAGCTGCTTTTCTAACTGCTAAGCACTTCAGCTTCATCTTTACCAGGTGGCGTATTCAAAGTAAAGAACCTTACATGGGAGCACCGTCAACGTTAGCAACTAGAAAAGCCCCAAGGGGAACACGAAGACAGATTTTGAAAGGGGAGTGCTGTGGCATGGTGCGTTAGACAGCTGCCTGGTGCCAGTTTGGATCCCATTTGCTCCACTCCCTGTCCTGCTCCTTGCTCATGCAACCGGAAAAGCAGCAGAGGATGGTCCAAAGGCTTGGACCCCTGCACCCACATGGTAGACCCAATAAAAGCCCTTGGCTTCTGGCTTTGTCCATTTGAGGACTGAACCAGTGGATAGAAGATCTTCGTCTCTCTGTAAATATGATCTGCCTTTTCAACGAGAATCAATAAATTTAAAACAACAAAACAAACAAAAACCAGAACTGCCCCCAAATTACAGTCAGGAGGGTTCTGCTTTCCCTGTTTCCAAGGATGGGCCTCCCGGCTGCCAACCTGAGTTCTATCAAAACTCAAGAAAAACCCTAACAAACAACTTTGTGTGCAGCCACAAGGGTGAGAGGCAGCAGCCCCTGCTAGTCATCTCATTCTGGACAGGGTCCCCCAGAGAGAGAGAGAGAGCGAGAGAGAGAGAGAGAGACAGTGTTTGAGTCTGTGTCTGTGCCTGCAGCCCAGAAGGGAGTGGGTCCCTCTGGGGACAGTGCTATGTTGGCACAGTTTCCTGACCTGGGTGGATGCTGTGGGGATTTCCTTCCCTAAAGATTAAGGCTAAAAATAGCACTCTCAGCAGGGACTGAAAAATGGAACTGGTGGGTGTGGATGGGAAGATGGTTTTGTTTTCTTTTTAGATCGATTATGCCTTTGTTCCTACAGAAAATGTATACCGGGAAGAAATAAGGCACTCGGTCACAACATTCACAGCCACACACACACAGTCACGCATGAGCGTGGACTGAGAGCCTGAAGGCAGCGTGCGCACTGGCTGAGAGCCATGGGTGGGACTAATGCCTTCCTAGTGCCTGTGGTCCTGTGGCTTTCTAAGAGAATGCCCTATAACCCTCTAACCTTCTAAGACAGTGCTCTATAACCCTCCTAGCTCCCACAGAGCTAGCTCCCAGCTGCCTTAGGACAAACGCTGCTAGTACTAGATGGTTGCAACTCCTTTCTCAATCTGGAGTGCATTCAAAAGAAATAGCACACCAATGTTTTTTGTTCATTTTTTTTCTTTTCTTTGCTATCTTCTTTTTAAAATTCAGACTTTCAAAATGCAGTGAGCCTCCAGGCATGAACACAGAACGACTGAGAAAGGCAAGCAATGCTGCTACTAGGATGTTTCTGAAAGCTTTTATTTAGTGAGTTTGTTATTTTGAAAAATGCAAATAAAAATTAGACAAACAAAATCATCTATGTGCTTAACCAGTCCCTGGCAGGAAATGAATACCATAAGAAGTGACCCAAGAACCATACTGAGCTGAACCGATGTTTGCTGCTGGGACAAACAAAATTGGGCTGGGAGGGGGCGACATATGCAAGTCTGGAGTCCAGTGGGAGGGGCACCCAAGGAGGCTGGTTTGGTGACACCCGGTTTGGACAGCCCCAGTACCAAGAAACCAAAAGGACCAGGCCGAGGGGCAAGAAAAATGCTTTGGGCAGATTGAGAAGCCGACTGTATCCCAGGCCTGGATACAGCAGGGGGGGTGGGGAGGGTCCACTGCAGGAAGACAGAAGTCCCACAGGTTGTAAGCGGCCAGGAGAGAGGGGAGTGGCCAAGGAAAGCACCGCCCACCTCATGCGGTTCCCTGAGTTCCTCATCATCTCCAAGGGACGCACCTGCGTGTAATGGCCGCACACCTGACCCTGTGCACAGGTGGCAGCGCTGAGATTGTAGTAAGCATGCTCCTGGTACCATTCCTCCATGGCCAGCGGCACATCCATGACCTCGTCAGTGATGGCAAAGAGGTTCTCGCCACGCCGCCCACGTTCCTTGTTGTGGCCCCACACGCACTTCTGGGCGTAGGCCTTGGCGAAGGCGGCCAGCTCCTCGTCCCATCTCTGCAAGGGCAGTCAGGAGAAGGAGGTGAGAGAGGGGTCAGAGGACAAGGCTGAGAGGGGTTCTGGGGAGACTTCTGCAGGCCCTACCTCCTTCCCTCACCGTCTTGTAGCAGGGTGACCCTTGCCCTGACCCAGAAATGGTCCCTGCCCCGCCCCTTGCGGTGGGGTTAGCAGGGAAGTGTGCTCCACCAGGTTGCAGCGCTCCGCTCCATCCGTGAGGCTGTGTGATCTGGGATAGACTGGCCTTGGGTGGGGATCTGGGAGCACAAGATGGGATGGTTGTGTCAGCGTTGCTCCTAACATCCTTCCATCCTTCCCTGCTAGGGATTTCAGGCTTGGGGGATGGCACAGCCTCCTCCGTGCCTCTCCCCTGGGGCTCCCCTCCCTAGTGGCTGTGTGTGGGGCCCTTACCAAGGCCCTTGTTTTCTGAGCCTATGAGGACCCAAGAACCGTGATGCCCACTGGGGACTGCTGAGGGGACAATGGGTGGAACACTTTGCGTTAGGGAGTCTCTGAGGTACTCCTGGGAGGATGGGTTGTGCGTGGGTGGAAAGGCATCCCACCCAGGGACAGAGGAGCAAGGCCTGGAGCTCATTAAGCTCTGTCCTTGGCTCTGCTGGAAATGAATGGCCTGGCTGCAACTCTCGCTCCACCCTCTCAGGGTCCAGCCAGCTATGGGAGCCAGGCGCCCGTAAAGCCACCGGAGAAGGGAGGTGAAGAGGTGCTGTGGCCATGCCCCATCCACCCAGGCACCCACCAGAGCATTTGGGGAGTTGCAGACTTAGGTGGGGTGGGCTGGGGAGCCCTAGGCTGACATCTCCCCACCCTGCTGTGCCCTGGGCTAAGTCCCTGTCCCTTTCTGGGCATTTTGATGCTGGATCATCAGTCCCCAAAGTTCTCTCAATAGTGGGCATTTCGGGGGTGGGAAAGCAGTAGGTGTTGGACATCGGGACAGAGGTCTGGGATGGTCCAGGGGGCTCCAGCAGGGTGGGGCATGAATATTCACAGTGTCTGGCATACTTAGCAGCTATTTGCCAACTCTTGATCACTGAGCCACCATCCTGCTTAAAGCAGGCTCCTCTGACAAGCCCAGCTGTCATTGCCACTTAGAATGCCACAAGTCCCAGCATTAGGGGCTTACTGCTTCGGACCTTGAGGTTTCTTGGTCAGTCATCCAGAGGCCACTGTGGAATTCCAAGCGTCACCACAGCCACCCACATTGTCCACACAGTCACCCCACTCATCAGTTCATCCATCTGTCTGCCCAGCCATCCCTCCCACTGTGGTGCTGCTCCAGCCCCAGGCCGGAAGTGGGGGTCAAACAGCCCAAATTCATGTCTTATCATGAAAGCTGACTGGAACAGGTCATGGTAAATGACAGGAGATGAGTGACTGAGGGCCACCCAAGGGGTCAATAGCCAAGCCAGAGAGGGCGGAGAAGGAGACAGCAGGAGTGTCCCAGGAGGAAGCGTGCACCTGCTGGGAGCTGCCCAGGTTCCCAGCAGGAGAGGAGGCTGGAGGGAGGCAGGGGCTGTAGTGCACGGTGCCTTCTCGGTCAGGAAGTGAGGCCCTTGCGGAGGCCCTTGCGGAGGCCCTTGCGGAGGCCCTTGCGGAGGCCCTTGCGGAGGCAGTGGGAGCCACGGAAGGATTTTGAGCAGGATCAGGCTTGTGTTCAGTCTTTCCTTCTGATGGCTGAGGCCAGGAAGCGGGTAGGGAAGTACTTGAGTGTGAAAGTAGGATCCCATCCTAGCAGTCCCTGAGAAACGGAAGACTGACTTGGGGATGTGGTGCAGGCAGCAGAGGGTGCTGGTGGGGTGGAAGGGAATCAAGTTCAAGGAGGCCTGAACCCAAGGCTAAGGAGAGGAGGCATTCGTGCTGCCCCTACCTGCCTCTGCCTGGTGGCAGTTCCCCTTCTGTGCTCTGCAAACACTTAGCACTGTGTGTCAGTCCTTGTTCTCAGGGCTTTGGGCACGTTCATTCCGAATCCTGTAAACATCTAGTTTACAGATGTGCACACGAAGGCCAGAGAGGTTAAGGAACTTGGCCCAGGACACACAGCCAGCAAGGGACAAAGGCAACATCTGAGCCCAGGTGCTCTGCCTCTGGACTTCCATGGCTAAGACTGAGCTGAAGTCTCTCTCTGATCTACCCTGGCCTCCGACCTCACAAGAGCCCCAGTAACTCCTGCTGTTATTTCCCAGGAGGCATCAGTATCTCCCCACCACCTCCCCACCAGCCTCCTCCACTGCTTCCCAAAGTGCTGCCTCAGGCTAAAGGGTACCTCTGCCAGGAATACGCCACCCAGCCTTTGCAGCCCCCAACCCCAGCTGGCAAGACTTGCAGGGCATCAGCGGCTGGTCTGCAGGTGAGGAACCTGAGACCCAGCGGGGAGCCAGCCGCAGCCTCAGCCAGAGCTAGAATGAGCATCCAAGGCTCCCACGTGGCTGCCTGCAGGCCTCAAGCAGCCTTGGCCACGCCTCGAGAACCCCCAGGCCTTGCTTTCCATCAAGAAACTGGGACTCTGAAGGGCAAGAGCCAAGCCAGAATCCTGAAGGTAGGCCTGACATTGTGAAGGCCACGGCTCAGGTTTCAGACACCTGTGTTCTCAGATGCTGCTGTTCTCCGGCAGCAGCTACAGGGCCTCTGGACGTTGCCCATCTGCCCCTCACACCACCTGGGACGGGGATGAAGAGTCCAATCTTGAGGGAGGCAGGAGGGGGAACTGTCCTACTTTAGCGTGTGTCGCACAGGGCATGAGCTCCTGCCTGCCCCTGCTGTGGGATAGCTGGCTCCCTCTCACCCGTATGCATGTGCATGGATGTCACTACATCAGCCAGACATAGAGAACATTTCTGCCCAATCTCCCACTTGATCTAAACACACCCTGTATGCATGTTTTCCTGTGACCCTGTCATCTTACTCGATATTGTATCTGTGAGATTCAGACTGTGTTGGTATGTATATAGTTCCATTGATGGTCCCATCTTACAGCTTCAGAAACTGAGGGCTCTTGAGACCTGCTACCAGTGGCAGGGCTTGTGGGAAACCAATGTAGATGTGCTGGTTTCTTGAGCTTGCCCCACCTCCCTGGTGCCACCTTCCACCCCCAGGATCCCCTGCTCGGCCTCCTTAGAAAGGATAAATACTACCTGGGTCTTCTTTCCCTCGGGGTGCCTGCATTCCAGGCCATGCTGGGGAGGGGGTTTCCAGATGTGGCTCTAGCAGCCGTGTTGTGAGCCCAACCAGGTCCCTATAAGCCTTGGTTTCCTCATCCTATAGTGGGTCTGTGAGTGACATCAGGCTGGGGTCATTGTCACTGACCAGTGCCCAAAGCCTCAGTGCCCTTCAGGCCCAGGCAGCACTCACCATCTGCAGCATGTCCGAGGCGGACGGGGACACCTGGGCACGGTAGAGGTTGTGCAGCTCCACTAGTACCCGTCTCTCATCGGCGCTCAGGGCTCGGCTGGGGTCCATGGCAGCCAGCAGCAGCAGCAGCAATAGCGGCGACAGCAGAAGCGCCAAGAGACTGCAAGAACTGTGCATGGTGGCCAGCCCTCTCCGCCTCTGCCGTCCAGGGGTCTGGCAGCCGGATTTCAAGTGCTTCCCACACAAGCACCACCCTGGCTGGGGTGGAGCGCCAGGAGCCGTGTCTGCAGGCCCAGCCCAACTTACAATAATGTCTCAGGGAGGGCTGGGTGCCTTGGGTTCTGACCAGAGTGGAGTCCACTCCCGTCGGAGTCCTTGGCAAAAGCCTGCTTTCTCTCTCAGTAACGGGGGCTTGGGCCAAAAGCTTGGGGGGAGCTTCCAGTCTCTTCCAGGAGCAGGGCGGGGGTGACAGATCCGCAAAGGGCAACACACACGGTCCCCTAGTTTCCCTCAGTGGAGCTTCAGCTGCCTTATATTCCCCAGGGTGCTGAGGACATGCCAGGTGCTTCGCCCCCTGCATACCCCGAGACTGGGCAAGACTTGAGGCTTTCTAGAAGCAAACAGGAAGATATGTTGCCTTTGGTGGAAGTTGGGCCTAATTCCAAATCCGCACTATGTGTGATTTTGGGACCTTTCTCAATTGAATTTGTGACAGCAATGACCTATTTTGTAGGGCTGGAGGGAAGATCAAATGCGATAAAGTGGACATAAAGTGACCAGTGGGGTCTCTGGCATGTAGTAGGTTCCTCAGCAAGCATGGACAGTGTCCACCCTCGTGTGCGTGGCCTTGGGTTTGCTCCTACTGCTTCCCACTCCAGCTGCAGCCTGGAATTGGACTCAGCAAGAAAGCTTGCCTTTGTGTGGCCTCGGTGGGTGCACAGCAAGGCGCTCATTGGAAGTGGGATGCTGGGGGCCCCCGCCTGCAGAAAATATGATGTGCCTGGTTTTAAAGTCACAAGAGAATAGCAGAGGGTGAGAGCCATGACGGGAGGTATTGGAGGGGAAGTGAGCTCCATGGCCAGGTGCTTGCCTTGCAATGATCCTGCAGGTGCGGGGACCCAAGCCTCCACCTCTGTGGGTCAGAACCCGGAGCCATGCTTGAAGCCTGTATCCATGGTAAAGGGGGGCCCAGGAAAAGCCTCCCCACTGCCAGGAAAACATAAAAACTAGTCTCTGTACGCCAACAGTGACTAATCTAAAAGGAAATGGAGAAAACTACTTATAATAACAATACAAAAGAAAAGAATTTGCAAAGAAAACTTTAACCAAAATGCCAAAGATTTCTACATCTTTTTTTTTTTTTTCCATTTTGTTTGAAAGGCAGACATCAAGAGAGACAGAGAGATATTGTATCCACTTATTTACTCCACACATAGGCACAGCAGCTGAAATTGGGCCTGGGCAAAGGCAGGGACCTGATGTTGATCTGGTTCACCCACATGGGTGGTAGAGTCTGAGTCCTTGAGCCATCAGTTGCACTCTCCCAGGCTGTGCACTGGCAGAAAGGCTGGAATTGAAAGTGGAGCTGAGGCTTGGAACAGATGCAGGCATCCCAAGTGGTGTCTCAACCGCTGAGCAGAACACCCTCCTGGTGACAAAGGATTTACTCCCTGAACTCTACGAGAAGTTGCCAAGACATGAAAGAAGCCACAAAGAAAGGGCAAGATGCCTCATGCTGATGGATAGAAGACTCGATGCTGTTAAATCATCAGTATTATCCAATGTGAACTGTGTACATCCCAATACTAACATATTTGCATAAAGAGGAAAACTTACCCGAAGATTCATACAGAAATACCAGGGAATAAGACACAGCGTGGTGGCCTAGCAGCTAAAGTCCCCGACTTGAACACACCGGGATTCCATATGGGCTCTGGTTCTAATCCCAGCCGCCCAGCTTCCCTCCCAGCTCCCTGCTTGTGGCCTGGGAAGCAGTCGAGGACGGCCCAAAAAGCCTTGGGACTCTGCACTCGCGTGGGAGACCTGGAGGAAGTTCCTGGCTACTGGCTTTGGATTGGCGCAGCATTGGCCGTTGCGGTCATTTGGGGAGTGAATCATTAGATGGAAGATCTTCTCTGTCTCTCCTCCTCTCTGTATATCTGACTTTGAAAAAAAATTTTCAGAAAGACCAGGGAACCAATAGCAAGCAATTTTGAAATAAAGGAACAAAGTTGGAAGTCTTGCTCTTTTTCTTTTTTTTAAGATCTATTTATTTTGATTGAAAAGTCAGATTTTCCTAACCCTGGAGACTCCCGGATCCTCACCAAGGAATATCAGTATGGGCATCAAGGACTATATCCCAACTGCCAAGGAGACCATGGGGAATTGGAATGCCCTCATAGGTCGAGAACTCAGAGGTCATCCACTCCCTTTCGGATCTCCCACACGGAATGAAAGAAGCCCAGATCCTTCCTCATGTCATCAGATATCAGCCAGGAGCACTTAGTGGTCCACAGAAACAGAACAGTAAACTTTCTTTAGGACTCGGGAGGGGAGCTTTCTCTGGTCCTTACTTAGTTCCAACTTTGGATCCCCACCCTCTCTTGCAATGACCATCAGGGTGGCGCCGGAGCCCCGTGCCCCGCCCCGCCCCCCAAAAAATTAGATCAGATAGACAGAGACCAATAAGGAAAGCTTAGAACCAGACAGGAAACAGTCAGCTTGAACTCACATATACCTTACTAGGTAGGACATAAAGATTAATTACTCCTCACTAAGGTATTGAAGATTTCTCTGCATACCCCTTCTAAAACTGTTCTGCGCTCCAGTCATTAACATATGCCTTGTTAGAGTTATAAGCCTATTTGTACTATCCTAAAATTCGCCAAGTTCAGTAAAAATCATGCTTCAATACTATAAACTGCTAAATATAAAAATGAAAATAGACATGAGACAGCTGAATAGTACCCTATAGCCATTCTAAGGTTTATAGCAGCCGGTTGTGTATAAACTAAGATTGAAATGTCAATGAAGTAGTCACAGGATGTGGTTAAGAACTTGCATTTTCTTACATATTGGTCACTCAATACCATGTCAATTAATTTCATGATGTTATAAATTGCTGTTGATGTTATGTTGTGGTTTTTCATTGGATGGGATGATATTCTGCCAGCTCTACTTTCAGACCAGGGATGGTCTCCCCAAAAAACTGTTGAATTTATCTGGACAATAAGATGCTGGACTCTATGCATGGTACATGCTTACAATGAAGGAATCATGACTGGATTTGAACTGTACTACTGCAACAATGTAGGGGAATCCAGCTTGGGAGGAGGACATGGGGAGGGGTTGGGGGAAATCCCAGAGCCTATGAAACTGTGTCATAAAACGAAATTAAATTTAAAAAAATTAGTCTGGGGCCTGGTGGCGTGGCCTAGCAGCTAAAGTCTTCGCCTTGATCGCACTGAGATCCCATATAGGCACCCGTTTTAATCCCGGCAGCTCCACTTCCCATCCAGTTCCCTGCTTGTGGCCTGGGAAAGCAGTCGAGGATGGCCCAAAGCCTTGGGCCCCTGCACCCATGTGGGAAATTTGAAAGAGGTTCCTGGATCCCGGCTTCGGACCGGCGCAGTACTGGCCATTGCGCTCACTTGGGGAGTGAGTCATCGGATGGAAGATCTTCCTCTCTGTCTCTCCTCCTCTCTGTATATCTGACTTTGTAATGAAAATAAAATAAATCTTTTAAAAAAAATAAAAAAATAAAAGTAAAAAAATTAGTCTGCTGCAACCAGAAGCCCAAGTCTACTAATAGAAGTGTGTCAGTGTTCGCCTCACCGCTCGGTTTTCCTGGGGCCATGTCTCCTGCAGATCTTGAGACATACATCGTTCTTGAAAAATCTTGAACAATATGATATTGTGGTGAAGTCTTAGGTCACTCAATTATCCTTGTAAGTGAACCACAATTTGCTGTGTTAACACTGCTAGTATTTATGAAGCAGTTGTGCATTTTTCTTAAAAAAAAAAAAAACCCAATAGTTCCAGAATCTAACATAATTTTCTCTCTTAATCCATAAGGCATAATATGGAAGGTTGCTAACAGCTTTGCTGATTGTGAGGTTATGTTTACGGATGCACATCCTGGGATTTCTTGAGGAGGTGCTCTGAGGAGCAGCTGCCTGGGATGCTAGGGGCCTGAGCCTGGATTGCAGTTCCCTTCTTCACCCGACTGTCCTTGGCTCTGCCAACCCGCCTCTGCCTTCTTCATTATATTCTTTCCTGCATGAAGAGGATTGATTCTGCTTGGTGGGGACGCAGGCCTTTCTTGTGCTCCTAGTTCTCAATCAACAAGGGGGCTCCAACAAGCTTGTGGAAAGTTGAATCGAAAGATAGGTTTGGGGACAGTGCCATGGTGTGGTACACTAAGCCTCTGTCTGCAGTGCCAAGATCACTCCACTTTCCATCTAGCTCCTGCCTTATGGCCTGGGAAAGTGACAGAGGATGGCCTAAGTGGTCGGGCCCCTAAACCTGAGTGGTAGATCTGGAAGAATTTCCAGGCTCCTGGCTTCAGATAGGCTAAGATGTGGTTGTTGTTGAGACCACTGGGGAATGAAACAGCAATGGAAGACCTTTCTCATTGTCTTTTCTTCTCTCCATGATTCCGCCTTTCAAAATAAAAATAAAATAAATTAAAAAAAAAAAAAAGAAAAGAAAGAAAAGTCAGATTTACAGAGAGGAGAGATAGAAAGATCTTTTATCTGCTGGTTTGCTCCTCAAATGGCCTCAATATCTGAGCTTAGCTGGTTCAAAGCTAGGAGCCAGCAGCTTCTTCCTGGTCTCTCACAAGTAGGTGCAATGTCCCAAGGAGTGGAGCCATCTTCTGCTGCTTTCCCAGGCCACAGAAGGGAGCTAGATGGGAAGTGGAGCATGTGGTTGAAGGTGGAAGATTGGCTTGTTGAGCCATGGTACCAGCCCCAGGAAATTTAATTCTTTTAATGTTAAAATTTGTCTGCAAAGCTACAATAATCAGAACAGCATGGCACTGGCATAAGGACAGACAGAGTGCTGGAAAGGAAGAAAAAACACAGTAAATAAAGCACATGTATGTATTATCAGACAAGATCGGGCGCATTCAAGGTGGTATGGCCATAGACAACATGTATGTATTATCAAAGGGCCAGGGCCCGTCAGTACAGGACAGGGCAGTCTTTTTACAAGTCTTAGAAAACTGAACTTCCACATGCAAAACAGTGAGACTGGACCCTCAACTGCTACCACACACAAACATGGACTCAAATTGGACCACAGTCCCTAAATATAAAAGCAGAAACTGCCAAATCTTGCACAGGAAGACATAGGAGAGAAGCTCATGTCACTGGGTGTAGTGAGAACTTCTTGAATAGGACACCAAAAGCAACAAAAGGAATACTAAGTTGGATTTCATTAAAAGTAAAAACTTTGTGTCTCAATAGCATGAAAAGGTCATCATCCACTGAATGGGAAAAATATTTGCAAATCATTTACCTGATAAAAGATTCATGTCCACAATAGATAAAGGATTCCTATAATTCAGCAACCATAAACATCCGATTTAAAAACATGGGGCCAGCATTGTGACATAGCAGGTAAAGCTGCTACCTGTGACATGATGTTTGTTGAGGTGCTGGCTTGTGTCCCAGCTGCTCCACTTCCAATCCAGCTCCCTGCTTGTGGCCTGGGAAAGCAGTCGAGGACGGCCCAAAACCTTGGGCCCCTGCACCCATGTAGGAGACCTGGATGAATTTCCTAGTTCCTGGCTTTGGGTTGGCACAGCCCTGGCCACTGCAGCCATGTGGGGAATGAATGAGCAAATGGAAGACCTTTCTGTGTCTCTTCTTCTCTCTCTCCAACTCTTTCAAATTAATAGATAAATCTTTATTTTAAAAATTGGCAGGAAGCGGTGACCAAGTCCTAGGCGATTCCAGGCCCAAGAGACTTCTTCCGTCAGGGTAAGTAAGCCATGAAGGGAAGCTTGGGAACTGGGTTAAGGTCCTGACTGCCCTGTGGCTATCATCTTGTGGCAGGAAGAGCCAGGGTGGTGTTCAGTCGTGGGGCTGGAGCGTAAGGGATCTCCCACAGCATGGCAGGGGGTGCTCCAGCCAGGCTGGACCCAATGCTGGGGACTCAGGCCAGGGACTGTTGCCAAGTGGTGACCAAATCTTAGGCTTTGGGCACCAAGCTCTGCCTGCTGGCCAGCCAGCGGCAAGTTCTGGGGTCTTTAGTGTATGTAGTTGTTGCCTAGGGACATCCAAGGATAAGCCCAGTGTGAATGTAGGTGAGGGATGAATCCTAGGTGATTCCCAGCGACGGGGTCACAGAACATCCTGGCAAGCATGGGGACTGAGACCTGGTAGTTTGGAGGGGAGAATCCATAAGATCTATTTGGGCCAGACTGATTCACCAGCATGGGAATCCTGAGATGGGCTGTCAGTGTAGAGCATCACTGACTGCCACACACCAGTCCACATAAAAGCTAAATGGGGGTCTGTCTGGCAGGGCTGGGTACCAGTACCTGACTAATTGGAGGAACAGGGGATGGGTCACTCTTGGCAGGGTCTAGGCACTAACTGGCACGTGAGAGAACCAGGTCCGAGGGTAGATTCTGTGGAAATACAAGTCCCGCTGGTTAGCTCACAAGTTGGGGTGGTGATGGGCTGAGCTAGGTGTGACCATGGAAACTGCCATCACTTACGGGTAAAGGAACTGACAATAGTCTGGGCAGGTCAAGGCAGCAGCATCCGAATGTACAGGATGTGGGGAAGGCTGAGCTGCAACTGAAACGGGGCGGACTGGGCAGGGCTGAGCAAACCTTAGCTCACAAGCAAAAATAGAAATCAGGATTGAGCACAGGTCATGCTGAGCTAAGCTCTACACCTACTGGTCTGCTTCAGCCAGAGATGCTAGGCCACAGCATCAAAGGCAAAGGCTGAGTCAGGTGAGGGGCTGTGCCAGGCTGGGTCAGAGCAAACACTGGCATATGCTCAATCTATGGCTGGGAACAGGCCCAGTTGGGGAGCCATGAAAGTACACCCTTGCTGGGTTGGGGTTCCCCCTGGTGAGTTTGGGGACTGGAATGGGGGCTGCTTTCTGGTCTGGATATGGCTGCAATCTTCCTTGGCACAAGTGTGGACTGGGGCTGAGTACACCTAACCAGGCTAGACTCCAGCACCATCTAGTGCTCTGGAGGACCAGGATAGATGCAGGATGGACTAGGTTAGGTCTCTGCCCCTACTGAGCCATGTGTGAGCTGTGACTGGGTTTGATCGAGCCTTGGCTGGGCTGAAATATCTAATAGTAAGAACCAGAATGGGTTGAAGGCCAGTCAGGAAAGGCCACTGTTCCTACTAGGACAGGAGGTAGACTAAGTAGGACTGGCGCATGGACCTACCAGTATGTGTGAGATCTGGCATTGGGAAAGTTTCTGATAAAGGAGATTGGGCAACTCCTCTGGCAGGACACAGTCCCTGCAGGTGAGCACAAGAATGACGATAGGGAGAAACCCAGACCAGGCAAGGAAAAGATACCCACCAGCATACATTTGGCTTAGGTCAGGGCCAGATCAGGCTGAACCAGTTCACATCACCCGCTGGCGAATCCAAGAACCAGAACAGAGTGTGGGTCGGGCCAGGCTTGGTAGCAACACATACCAGTGCACATTACGGAAAGCCAAGGTGAGGTGAGCCATACTAGATATGGCCACAGCGCCCAACCAGCGCACGTGAGAACTAGAGAGGGAGGGGGTAAAGCCAGCAGGGGGAATGTGGGTTTCCATGTTGGACAGCCACATCCACTGGAGAGCATCAGTTGGGATGGTGGCAGACCAGACCAGGCAGGGCCACAACACCTATGGGCCTCATGTGAGCTAGTTTGGAGAAAAGCCAGACTTGGCTGAGTGTTCTGACTGGTACAAGCATAAATTAGAGTAGGTGAGGATTGGTTGGGCTTTGCCACATCATCAGCTGGCAGAGACTGGCACTGGGGGGCTAAATCTGTCAAGTTAAACTCCAGAACCACCTGGAGAGTGCATAATCCGGGAATGGGAGTGGCTTAGTAGGAAAATAGTGGGCACCTCCTTCTTGGGTTACCACTCCCTTCTGGAGAGCATGAAAACCAGGACAGGGACAGGGGTGGCTAGACGGAAAGGCAAGTGCCAGTATGTGTGTGGGCTGGGTAGTGGACCCAGTTGGGTTGAACTAGGTTTCAGTGCCCATTGACAAGTACCAGAGCTAAATGGAATGTGGGACAGACTGAACAAGTCTGCAGTACATAGTAGCAAGCACAGGAACCAGGGCAGGGGCAGGCCTCATGGGGATCATTGTGAGTTGCTTTGACTAATCTGCAGCTCCCACTGGTTTATGTGAGGGCCGAGTGTGAAGTGGGCAGGATCAGACTGGACTGTAACACCTATTGTTTTGTGTGGAAGTCAGGGCTGGAAACAGAACTGGCCCAGCAATTGCAACCACCAGCATGTGCATAAGCTGATTGGGGTGACAGACTGTGCCTAAGCCTGTACTGGCAAAATACACATTGGAATCAGGTCTGGGATCACCTCAGACAAAGATTCTTTGGGGATCCCTCCAACTGAACTGCTGGACTCAGAACCCCAACCATGAAGAGACTATCAGCCAGTGGATTCTGAATAGATTTCACCATGTGTGGAACGGCGAGATTGGCAGCAATTCAGAACAGTTGAACTATCAAAACTGCATGAGCAGGTCCCTTAGAGCATACCCCATGTTGCAGACCTGGGATGGGTACGAGGCTGGGTGGGGTTTCTTTGTTTGTTTCTCCCTTTACCCCAGATACAGAAAAAAAAATGATATTCGACACAATGGTCTTACCCACTTTCCTGTAACCCTTGACCCTTTATGCCCTAATCAACTATGTAAGATTATTAAAATAAAAAATATATTTTAAAATTGTTGTCAGGGCCCAGAGCAATGACTCAGTGGCTAAATCCTCACCTGCATGTGCTGGGATCTTATATGGGCACTGATTCATGTCCCAGCTGCTCTATTTCCCATCCTGCCCCCTGCTTTGTGGCTTGGCAAAGCAATAAAGGATGGCCCAAGCCTTGGCAGCCTGCACCCATGTGGGAGACCCAGGGGAAATGCTCCTTTAGGATTTATTTATTTTTATTGGAAAGGCAAACTTACAAAGAGAGGGAGATACAGAGAAAAAGATCTTCCCATCTGCTGGTTTATCCCTCAAGTGCCCGCAACAGCTGAAGCTGAGCCAATATGAAGCCATGAGCCAAGAGCTTCTTCTGGATCTCCCACATGGGTGCTCAGAGCAGTAAAGTAAGTACCTTTACACTATAGGAGAGGGACTGGCACAGGGCCAGGAGTGGGGCCAGAGCAGGGACCTGCCTCTAAGCAAAGAGAGGTGAGGTGGGTAGATGAGGGAGGGAGGAAAGGAGAAAGGATGTAAAATTAGGGCAAGGTGAGATAATGAGGAGACAGAAGCCAGCAGATGGAGGAAGGCTGTGGTTTATAGCAACTGTATTTTATCCATATCCAACTAGGGGGGAGATGTACTTTCCTTTTGGATAACTACTCTTTTCTTTCTTATATAAAAACAGACAAACAAAAACCTGGAGCCTGATGCAATGGCTCAATTGGCTAATCCTCCCCCTTCAAGCACTGGGATCCCATATGGGGCCTGGTTCATGCCCTGACTGCTCTACTTCCTATCCAATTCCCTACTTATGACCTGGGAAAGTAGTGGAGTATGTCCTAAGGCCTTGGGACCCTGCACCCAGAGGCTCCTGGCTTCAGGTCAGTTCAACACTAGCTGTTGCAACTATTTGGGTTGTAAGCCATCAGGTGGAAGATCTTTCTGTCTCTCCTTCTCTCTGTAAGTCTAGCTTTCCAATAAAAATAAATAAATGTTTTAAAACAAAACAAAACAAAAACTGATGTAAGACCGAGGTGGTAATATTCACACAAGAACCAGGACTAGGCTCGAGACCAAGAGCCAGGAACTCTGGGCCTCTCGTATGGGTGGTCGGCGTACAAGGTCTCGACCATCTTCTGCCTTCCCAGGTGCATTAGCAGGGAACTGGTTTGGAAGTGGAGCTCTGGCACTCAAACTGGTGATTTGATATGGGATGTGGCAGGATAACTCCATCACCAAAAGTGAAGACAGAGAGGAAAAGAATGACTCCATCTGTAACATTGGTTTATCATCTCCGAGCTGGGGTTCGGTTCTTGTGTCCTCATTCAAAGACCATGTGAACACCCAGCGACACAGGGGAAGAAGGGCACCCGTGAGGAACCACAGAGGCTGCAGGGACTGGGTGATTCTGCCCTCAGACCTTTGGAGAGCCAGAGAGACTTTCAGCTTCCAGGCTGACACTGCCCAGCTTCCTGCTGCGCGGGCTGTGCTGCTAGTCCAGGCAGCCTGAGGAGACGGACAAGTGCTTCCCGACAGGTGTGCTGTGACATCCCCCTGGTGTTGATGTGCATTGTTTTTTTTTCTAGCGGATCAAAGCATGGAGCATCTTCCTTTGTGCTTGCTTGTCCTTCGTCCATCCTCTTGACTGCAGCATCTCTTGCTGGCTTTTGTCCGTTCCTGATTGGAATTTTTCTCTGGGGAGCTCCAGGAGTTCTTGAAACCTCTTAGATATGAGTCTTTTTATGGGTGGTGTTGTCTAATTGCTTCGTTTTTATGGTCTTATGAAAGTATGTGTTTATGATGTTTGTGATGGGATGGAAATTTTTACAATGACAAGCTGGCCTGTGGTCTGGGAAGCACAGCCTGGGGGCTTCACTTTGCTTTTTTTTTTTTTTTTTTGTCCTGAAAGAAACAGCAGTACACGCCTGGCGCCAGCGCCTCCCTCTCTTCCCGGATAACGTTATCGTTCAGTTTCCAACCTACTCCATGTGTGCCCAGTTACCACCATCACCAATGTTTTCAGGATGTTCCACTGCGTGGCTGTGCCGTCCTCTGCTTGGCAACGCCCTCAATGGGTCACTAGGCTCGGGGCGGGCTACCCCTCTTTGAATCTGTGGGCACAAACACGCTGACATTTCAGCTGTTGTTTCTCAGTTCCTATCTTTACTGTGGGAGCTCGGGTTACTCTCTGATAAGAATTCAGGCGTCAGGGTGAGATCAGATTCCTGGGGCTCATATTCTGTGTCCTCTTGGAAACAAAAGGTCACCAGCATTGAATCTGAAGCCCCGCAGCCACCTGGCTCTCTCGGTGCCAGAGGCTTGAACAAGAAACAATGGCTAAGAGAGGGGACTCTGGTTCCAAGCCAGTAATGCCAGCCCAGGGCGTCAGTCAGAGGGCCAGCTCAGAGATTGTTTAAAAGGCCAGCCAAGGGTTCAGATGGCCGTGGAGGACAATGTCCAGGATGTACAGCTGGAAGTCAGTCCCACAACAACGGGCTCGCAGGAGACGGCGCTCCACCAGGAGCTGGGTAGCGAAGGAAATGCCAGCCCTGAGTCCTCACACCCATGTTCCCGCCTGCTGTGCCCCTGGAAGAGATTTCTCCTCTCTCATGAATCCAGGTGTTGCCCTGCACCTGCTTCTCTGCCCTGGCTCCCTGACACCTCTCCTTGCCCTTGCGTGGTTTGCTATGAGGCCCACAGCTCAGATTCCTGGCCAGGAACAGGCTGGGCTTCCTTTTTTTTTCTCTTTATTTTTGACAATATTTACATAGTTGATTGGACACAAAGAGTCAAGGGCTACAAGAACATGGGTAACACTATTGTTTCCGGGCCCAGCAGTGTGGCCTAGCAGCTAAAGTCCTCGCCTTGAATGTGCCGGGATCCCATATGGGCATCAGTTCTAATCTAGCAGTTCCACTTCCCATCCAGCTCCCTGCTTGTGGCCTGGGAAAGCAGTTGAAAAAGGCCCAAAGCTTTGGGACCCTGCACCCGCATGGGAGACCTGGAAGAGGTTCCTGGTTCCTGGCTTCAGATCAGTGCAGTATCGGCCATTCCAGTCACTTAAGGGGTGAATCATTGGATGGAAGATCTTCCTCTCTGTACATCTTTGTAATAAAAATAAATAAATAAATCTTAAAAAAAAACCCCACTATTGTTTCCACATTATTGCTTCCTTTTTTTCTGTATCTGGGGTAAAGGGGGAGATAAAGAGAGAAGCCCCACCCAGCTTCCCACCCATCCCAGGTCCCCAATGTGGGGCATGCTCTGAGGGTCCTGCTCAAGTAGTTTTGATAATTCAATGGTTATGAATTGCTGCAAATCTCACCATTCCAAGCATGATTAAATCATTTCAGGATCCACTGGCTGGCATAGTCCACCTTAGCATCTCCATTTGCTCAGGTATTCACTGTCAGCACTTGGCTGGGATAGTTGATTGATTTATTCTGTCCTCCGTCCTCTGTTGTGCTACCAGGTGTCCTCTGCAGGTTCTAATGGACTGCCATCTCCTCCGTGTGCACCTGGGCATGCTGTCCACTGCTCCGTCTGTGCCTCTGAGGAGGCTCAGCTTTAACACTTGCTCTTCATGGTCAGACCACGGAACCTGCACTTCTCTTCATGATTAGGGTTCTGAGTCCAGCAGTTCAGTTGGAGGGATCCCCAAAGAAACTTTGTCTGAGGTGATCCCAGACCTGATTCCAATGTGTATTTTGCCAGTACAGGCTTAGGCGCAGTCCGTCACCCCAATCAGCTTATGCACATGCTGGTGGTTGCAATTGCTGGGCCAGTTCTGCTTCCAGCCCTGACTTCCACACAAAACAATAGGTGTTACAGTCCAGTCTGATCCTGCCCACTTCACACTCGGCCCTCACATAAACCAGTGGGAGCTACAGATTAGTCGGAGCAACTCACAATGAGCCCCATGAGGCCTGCCCCTGCCCTGGTTCCCGTGCTTGCTACTATGTACTGCAGACTTGTTCAGTCTGTCCCACATTCCATTTAGCTCTGGTACTTGTCAATGGGCACTGAAACCTAGTTCAACCCAACTGGGTCCACTACCTAGCCCACACACATACTGGCACTTGCCTTTCCGTCTAGCCACCTCTGTCCCTGTCCTGGTTTTCATGCTCTCCAGAAGGGAGTAATAATCCAAGAGGGAGGTACCTACTATTTTACCTCCTGGGTCTACTCCTGGATTATGCACTCTCCAGGTGATTCTGGAGTTTAACTTGACAGATTTAGCCCCCAGTGTCAGTCTCTGCCAGCTGATGATGTGGCAAAGCCCAACCAATCCTCACCTACTCTAATTTATGCTTGTACCAGTCAGAACACTCAACCAAGTCTGGCTTTTCTCCAAACTAGCTCACATGAGGCCAATAGGTGTTATAGCCCTAACCGGTCTGGTCTGTCTCCATCCCGATTCACATTCTCCAGTAGGCAAGGTGTTGCAGCAAGGAGGGGGGAGTCCTCCACATTCCCCCTGCTGGCTTTACCCCCTCTCTCCCTGGTTCTCACGTGCGCTGGTTGGGCACTGCGGCTAGTTTGGTACAGCCCCTCTCGCCTCGGCATTTGCCAGTGAGTTCTGTAGCTTGGCCCAACACGGGCCGGCCCATCCCCAATTCCAGTTGGTGAGGGTTAGTTACAGTCTAACCCAGCCCAGCATGCACCCAATCCCAGTTGCAATGTGTACTGGTATGTATTGTGACCATACCTGGCCCAACCCACACTCTGTTCTGGTTCTTGGATTCGCCAGCAGGTGATGTGAACTGGTTCAACTTGGTCTGCACCCAAGCTGTGCCAAATGCATGCCAATGGGTATCTTTTCCTTGCCTGGTCTGGGTTTCTCCCTATCGTCATTCTTGTGCTCACCTGCAGGGACTGTGTCCTGCCAGAGGAGTTGCCCAATCTCCTTTATCAGAAACTTTCCCAATGCCAGATCTCACACATACTGGTGGGTCCATGCGCCAGCCCTACTTAGTCTACCTCCTGTCCTAGTAGGAACAGTGGCCTTTCCTGACTGGCCTTCAACCCATTCTGGTTCTTACTATTAGATATTTCAGCCCAGCCAAGGCTCGATCAAACCCAGTCACAGCTCACACATGGCTCAGTAGGGGCAGAGACCTACATCTACCCTGGTGTATCTGTCCTACATCTACCCTGGTCCTCCAGAGCACTAGATGGTGCTGGAGTCTAGCCCGGTTAGGTGTACTCAGCCCCAGTCCACACTTGTGCCAAGGAAGATTGCAGCCATATCCAGACCAGAAAGCAGCCCCCATTCCAGTCCCCAAACTCACCAGGGGGAACCCCAACCCAGCAAGGGTGTACTTTCATGGCTCCCCAACTGGGCCTGTTCCCAGCCATAGATTGAGCATATGCCAGTGTTTGCTCTGACCCAGCCTGGCACAGCCCCTCACCTGACTCAGCCTTTGCCTTTGATGCTGTGGCCTAGCATCTCTGGCTGAAGCAGACCAGTAGGTGTAAAAGCCTAGCTCAGCATGACCTGTGCTCAATCCTGATTTCTATTTTTGCTTGTGAGCTAAGGTTTGCTCAGCCCTGCCCAGTCCGCCCCCTTGTATAACTAACCCACACATCAGCCAAGGCTGGCCTTCCTTAAGGCTTCTGTTGCCAAACCTTGTTGAGCGGTAACAGAGGGGACACTGTCTCTCCCGGCATGCCAGGGCTTAGGGAGAGACCAGGGTCACATCTACAGAGACCCAGGCGTCTCTGGCTGCCATCCATGCTGTGCATACCCTTTTGTTATGCTCCACCCCCGCTCCTGCTTACCTGTGTTCCAAGTCGTGTTCCTGCCTCTTTTGACTTCTCACATCCCTTCTCCCAGCTATTAGCCCCATCTCAAACCACAGGTGACACCTGCTCATCAGAACCCAAACAAACCCCTTGCTTTTTCTGAAGTAACCTCAGAGATCCCCACTCCCCAGCCTCCCACTGACTGGTGCTATTTGTGGGGTACAGTTTGGTCTAGGGTGCGCTCAGGAAAGGGAACCATCACAGAAGGGGTGCCGGGCTCCTGTGAGCTGTGGGGGCCCCTGCCTCACTTGCCTGACCATGACCTGTGGTATGGGCACCTCAGAATTCCCTGGAGAGTCCACCTTCCCTTCAGGGTGAATACATTTGGTACTTCTGGGCTATGTTCCCCAAATGGAGGAGGACAGTTGCCCAAGGCAGGACTAGGCTTCTTGCCTCTTGGGATTCCCAAAGCCCAGGGAAGATTTGGGCAGACAAACATGAAATGAGGAGTCTGCCCCCTAACCGGCAGCCAGAGAGATTTAATTTGGTTCAGTTTTTAATTAAAAGAAAGAAAATGCAAATGGCCTCACTCACTTAAAAAATGAAAGAGTTGAGTAGCCACCTGGGGCATCCATATCCCATATCGGAGTGCCTGACTCGAGAGCCAGCTCCTCTGGCCCAGCCCTGGTGTTGTGGGCATTCAGGAGAGCACCAGGAAACACAAGATCTGTGTGGTCCTTACTGGACATG
Source organism: Ochotona curzoniae (assembly GCF_017591425.1). NCBI lineage: Eukaryota > Metazoa > Chordata > Mammalia > Lagomorpha > Ochotonidae > Ochotona > Ochotona curzoniae. The sequence goes on along the minus strand of NW_024466004.1, from coordinate 2,950,236 downwards.
GTCCTCACCCCTTCTTTTGTGAGATGTCACATCAGACATTGACACAAAGCCATCAAGTAAATGTCAGACCCTGACTTGATAAGCAGCATGTGGTCCCCAGGTGACACTCAAGGGGCGGGACAGGATTGGCTCCCTTTGTCTGGGGCTTGTGGCACTTAAAATGCCCACGTGTGCCCACCTAAAGTGCCCGCATTCCATGGCCAGGGGATTGGTTTAAAGAGGAGGGCCTGGCTGCCCAACCGGCCTCGGTCATGGCCAACCCCAGTTCTTTCCAGCCCAGCCAGGGACAGGCTTCCCCTCCTCACTGAGCTGCCAACCTAGCCAAGGCCAGTGTCTTCATTGGGGAGCCCATGGGCCTCAGAGGCCCTGGGAAGCTGGCCCAGAACTCCCATGCCCCCTGGGTCCTGCCAGCTTGCTGTCTGGTGGACAGAGAGTCTGCATGGAGTGCTGCTATGCCAGGCTTCTTGGGGATTCCAATGGGTCAAAGTAGTAAGTGGTCTCCATTCAAGGTGCATCCAGTTAGGCTTGGTCCAGGAGCTGGGGGTGGGGTGCCCGAGGGAAGGGGAGTGTGGCCTCTACGGCAGGGCTGTGCCGGGCCAGCCAGGGGGACACATGTGTGGCCTCTGGAACTAGGCTGTACCACACTGGTACCTGACCCTCCATCATGGCTGTCTAGAGGCCCCAGGTACCAGGCAAGATGCAGGGGAAGATATATTGGACGGGGACAGGGCAGATTCCCAGGCAAGAACCTCAAGCCAGAGGTGGATGTTGTGGCATGGTGGGTTAAGCTGCCACTTGGGATGCCTGCATCCCATATTGGCATGCCCAGTTGAGTCCTGGCTCTGTTGTTTGTGATCAACGTCCCTGCCAATGTTCTTGGGAACCAGCAGATAATGATGTCTCAAGTATCTGGGCTCCTGCCACCCATGTGGGAGATCTAGGTGGAGCTGGCTCCTGGCTCCTGGCCTGGCTCAGCCCAGTCATTGTGGCCATTTGGGGGAGTGAAGCAGCAGATATTTTTCTCACTCTCTCTCTCTGTGCGCTTCTCTTTCAAACAGATAAATCTTAAAACAAATAATAACTTGGACAGTTTGGTCTGCTGCCTGCCCCGAGGTCATGCTTGATGCCAGTGCCCCAGAACCAGCCCATCTTGCTTGAAGAGGCTGGTTTGATGAAGTGCTTTAGGCCTGTCAAAGTGCAGGCAGCAATCTAATGAGTGTATGCATAGCCACATCTGGCCAGGACAGAAACCACAGATACCCGAGCACTCTCAGAGCTCGGGCACTTGCCTTCCCAGATGCAGCCTGACTTTGTCCTTTGACGTCTGCGAGGTTTCCATGGTATCTGGACGCTGCACATCCATACACACCTGCAGTGCATGGTTTTGCATGTCCTCAGTGTTAGTGCCTAGGGTCTGTGTCAGCCCCATCCAGCACAGCATCCATGGACGGCATGTGGCACCAAGGGCCTGCACTTGTCACTTTAGTTCCTTATTTATTTATTTTTTACTTATTTATTTATTTATTGGAAAGTCAGATTTACAGAGAGAAAGAGACAAGAGAGCCAGGCACTCTGACGGGGATATCCACTGGTTCATTCCTCAAGCAGGAAACCCAGCAGGTGCTGAGTTGATCCAAAGCCAGGAGCCAGGAGCCTCTTTTGGGTCTCCCATGTGGGTGCAGGGGCCCAAGGCTTTGGGCCATCCTCGACTGCTTTCCCAGGCCACAAGCAGGGAGCTGGGAGGGAAGCAGAGCAGCCAGGATTTAAACCTGCACGTATGGGATCCCAGCACGTACAAGGCAAGGACTTTAACCATTAGGCTATTGTGCCGGGCCCAACAACCAGTGTTTTCTTCAACCCTGGGCTGCATAGGTGTGGGGAAGTGATGATGCTGACATCTATAGCTTGAAGGAAGCTGGACCTCAGAAGAGCTGGGCTAGCCCCAAGAGCCTGTGCAGAAGGCTCAGGATGGGCCTGGGCTGACAACTGCGAGGGGCAGGCCGTAGCCAGAGCATCTCCACAAACTGGACATGACCATGAGGTCTGCTGGCAAATGCTGGCTTGCTTCCTCCTGTTCCCAGGATCTTTTGAGCTGGCCCAGCTCTGTCACAGGTGATCTTGAGGATTGTTCTGGGGATGAGTGAGGTTTGTCCCCAAAGGTGGACAGCAGTCCCGGGAGGGGATCAATTGGCTGCTGTGTGCTGGGGTGGGCTGGACATGGTCACACATACACAGTCTCAGGCATTCTAGGGCTGATCTCTGGCCGAGGAGGAAACCCAGGGGTTCAGGCCAGCAGAGAGGCCACAGCTGTGTGTGTGCTGAGGCTCCTGTTTCTGAATCTCCCGCAGTCCACGCTTGTGGCGGGGCTCCCGAGGCCAGGGAACCCCTGGGTGGGAATGTGCCTGAATGGTTGAGAAGGACAGGGTCCCAAATGAGTTTGGAGTTCTTAGGCTTGTGTTGATTTGCAACATAAGGAGTTGTCCATTTATTTATGTATGTATTTATTGGAAAGTCAGATATACAAAGAGAAGGAAAGACAGAGAGGAAGATCTTCTGTCTGATGGTTCACTCCCCAAGTGGCCACAATGGCTGGAGCTGAGCTGATCTGAAGCCAAAAGTTCAGAGCCTCTTCCAGGTCTCCCACGTGGGTGCAGGGTCCCAAGGCTTTGGGCCGTCCGCCACTGCTTTTCCAGGCCACAAAGCAGGGAGCTGGATGGGAAGTGGGGCCACCAAAACATGAACTGGTGCCCATATGGAATCCTGGCATGTGCAAGGTGAGGACTTTAACCGCTAGGCTACCAGGCTCAGAAGTGGGGGGAATCCCAGTACCTATAAAACTGTATCACATAATACAATGTTATTAACAATAAAAAAAAGAAGTGTCTGATGATAATGGAGACATGTTGCCAAATTCTGATCCAAATAAGGTGTGATGCAAGGATATGTTAGTCCAAGAGTGTCGAGTAGTACTCAGAAACATGCTCTAACGTCCACGCATTGGAATCCTGCACCTGCATGGGTGACCCAGAGGAAGCTCTTGGCTTTGGATTGGCTCAGGTCTGGTGATAATTGCCATTCAAGCAGTAAACCAGAGAATGGAAGATCGTTCTTTCTTCTCTCTGTGTGTAACTCTGCCTTTCAAATGAAAAGAAATAAATCCTGGGGCACGTGTTCAGCCCATCTCCTGGACACCCTCCTCCCAGGTTGGAGTGCCTGGGTGTGGGCCCACTTCTAGCTCCTGACTCCAGATGCCTGCCGGTACGGACTCCAGGAGACAGCAGTGATGGCTCGAGGAACGGGTTTCCTGCTGCACCCGTGGAGACCTACCTGGAGTTTTGGGTTTCTGGTTTCAACCTCTGTCCCAGCCCCCGAGGTAGCAGGCATGTGAGAGTACTTTTTCCCTACCTGATTCTGGTTTTCCAATAAATAAACACAGCAGTAACAGTTCAGAGAAAAAATAACACCTCTAGTTGCTTAATGTTAAGATCCTAGAAATACCTAGAATACTGTTCACCTAATGTTTGTCTCTGTGGGTGGAGATTTTCATAAGATTGTCCAAACTATCTTTTGTTCTTTACGAATAAGAATGTATCATTTTTACAAAAATAATAAAGTCATTCTGAAGATATATGATTGGTGAAATAACTGTCCTCAGGATGGTGTCTGGGGACTTGTCAGTTTGACTTATTACATAAGCATGAGAGACATGTGTCATGCCAAAAGAATGTGCAACAATAAGATGAAAATCAAACCAAGGAAAGAATGACATACTGAATTTAGAAAATATTATCATGGGAATAGGAATTATAATTTCTTATTAAAATATCCTGTATGCAATTTCATCCACGAATTCAACATAGTCCAAATAAAAAAAAAATCCCAGCAAATTATCTTGGGAAAGTTGACAAGCTGATTCCAAAATTTAAGTAGGGAAGCAAAAGGCTAAAAATACTGAGTTCAGTATTGAAGGAGAGCAAAGTGGAGGACTGACCTTAGACAGCTTGAAGACTTCGGGTAAAGCATCAGTGGGTACAACTGCGATATCGGCAAGAGGATGGACAAGTGGAGCAACAGAACACAAAGTCAGTTAGGAACCACACAAACGCAGTCACCTGATGTTCAAAAAAGAAAAAGGACACATAATGCACAAAGATGGTTTATTTCTTTCTCTCTTCCTTCCTTCCTTTCTCTCTCTCCCTCCCTCCCTCCTTTCCTTCATTTTGATTGGAAAGTCAGATTTACAGAAAGAAGGAGACAGACAGAAAGATCTCCCATGGACTGGTCCAAGTAGCCGAAGTGGCCAGAGCTGAGCCAATCCAAAGCCAGGAGCCGGGGGCTCTTCCTGGTATCTCATGTAATTGCAGGGAACCAAACACTTGGGCTGTCATCCACTGCTTTCCCAGGCTGTCAGCATGGAACTAGGTGGGAAGCGGGGAAACTGGGATACAAACTGGCACTGATATGAGATTCTGGCATACGTAGATTAGTCAATTGAGTCATTGCATCTGGCCCCAAAGGAGCCAATAAATGGTACTAGAACTGGAAATCAGCATGAAAAAGTAACCAATTCACAGAACGTACACCCTTCCCAGAAGTTAACTCAGAATGGGTGAAAATATGGATATAAATGAACTGTCAAACTTTTAGAAAGTGGCAGAGGAAATGATCTTGGGTATGAAGGTGACTTTTTAGATACAACACCACAGGCACGCTCCCTAGGGCTGAGCACACCTAACCGGGCTAGACTCCAGCACCATCTGGTGCTCTGAGAGCCTGGGTAGATGTAGGACAGACCAGCCTGGTCCACCCCATAGCCAGCTCCCGTGTGACCCAGTGGGTGCCATGGCCTAGCCTGGCCTGTCTCACCCCATTCTGGTTCTTGTGAGCACCACCAGATATTGAAGCTCAGCCCAGATGCCCTGCCCCTAGACTCAGCCCACACATGCATCGATGGATGCTGCAGCCTTGCCCAGCCAGGTCTGCCCATAGCCCCAGCTCTCGCATTTACCAGTGGGAGCTGCAGCCCAGCAGGAGAGTCCCCACAGTGCCTATACCAGGTCTGTTCCCGGCCCTAGGTCTTGTGTGTGTGCTGGCAGGTGCTTTGACCCAGCCTGGCAAGGCCTACTACAGTCTCAGTTCTTGGTGGTAGGTGTTGCAGCTAGGCCCACCTGGGCATGGTTCATAACCTGTTCAGGTTCTCATGTGTGCCAGTAGGTGCTATGACCTAGCCCAGCCAGGCCTTTCCCCAGATCGGCCCACACAAATGTTGACAGAGTACTGCAGCCTTGCCTGGCCTGGCCTGTCCCTAGTTGCAGCTCCTATGCTTCCCAGAGGGAGCTGTGGATTAGTGTTGTGGGCTAAGGAGTTGGTTAGTGCTTGTTGGGCTGAGCAGGAACAGGAATTGGGCAGGAACAGCAACTGGGTTTGTGGCTAAAAGCACCTAGACTAATTGGACTTATCTGTATCCGATATCCTGCTAAATGAGGATGTGAGGGGAGGAGTATACAAGGGGAGGTGAAGGAACAATAAAGGGAGACTTCCCAGAGACATCCACCATCACTGTCTCCTGCCAGTGCTTCATCCCCAGACCCTCTCCGTGTCCATGTTACTGGCTCTGCTGGCCGGAGCAGATTAGTAGGGGAGTTCTTGAAGTTCCCATACCAGGCCTGCTCCCAGCCCCAGATCCCACCTGTGCCAATGAGGGCAGCAGCCTTGCTGGTCTGCCCTCAGTCCCTGCCCTTGCATACATTGGCAGGTGCTGCAGGCTGGCCCTACCTGGCCTTCTCCCAGCCCCAGCCCCCATGTCAGGTGGGTATCTGGTTTGGGCAGTCACCACACCCAACTTTCCACATAAGCTGCAGGGTCCTGTAGTTCCACAGAGGTGAGCCCACAATTCCCCCTATAGAATCTGCCCCCAGATCCAGTTCTCATGTGTTCTGGTGGGCACTACAACTGAGCCTGACGAAGCACCCCTCCAACCTTGCTCTGACACTTATAGGCAGGTACTGTAGCCTAACCCAGCCAGGCATGCCCCTCAGTCCCAGCTTTTGCAAGTGCCAGTTGGTGATGAGTGATGCTATTTAGCCCAGTCTAGTTATCTCACGTGGGCAGGTATCTTTCTCCGATTCAGATCTGCCCTCTGGTTTCCCTTCTCGAAATTACTCTGCCTCAGCTCCCTTGCCTACCTATAAATATAGTGGTCCATTTCATGAAAGACCTCAGATCATTCCTTCCCTGGCAAACATGCCCTCAACTGCTCCCACTCCAATAAGCCCTGTTCCTGGGCAATCTGCAGCCCCCCAACTTGGAGGTGGGGGTGGCATGTCTGGTTCAGAGTTCCCCACCTTCCCCACTTATCTTTTCTTAAAAAAAGGAGTAACTGTGCTGGCACACTAGTTTAGTTAACACAAATTTGGCAATAACCAGGTCCAGCATGCCCATCAACTATTGTCTGCTTTTCTCCCAGCAGTGTAGTGCTTGCCAGGTACAAGATAACCTGGGCAGTTGCCTACGGCTGGGGCTGGATTGCCTTTTGAGGAATGGATGTTAGGCCTAGAACAAACAAGAGCATTCGTTCTGTAAGAACAGGTGCTTTCAGAATGAACTCCCACATGGGCCACCACATAAGACCCGGGGGCTGTTACCAGATTCTCTGCTTCTGATCAAGCACCTGTCAGTGTACCCCCTCTAGCCTTTCATCACTTGTGGCTTCTGATCTGTGGGTTCCTACAAATTCTCAAAGTCCCACTCTGCTGTTGGGACTCCACTCTGGCCATGAATTTTGAGCAGAAGTCAGAGGAGCCCCTGAGGGCTATTTTGCTCCTGGCCAGTTGGCCACTCACCCCAGGTGGCCTTGCAGTGGGTCCTGGCTGTGGGGATCTTGGGTTCTTGGAGGGGAACAGTCAGGTGCACGGGGAGGGAGGGTGTTGCTTCAGGCCCTCTTGCTGGCTCATCACAGTGGCTACCAGGCCACTTCATACTCACTGGGCATTTCAGTCAAGATGTTCTGTATGTTCATAATTTTTTGTTTTTGCAATTTCATTTTTATGTGCACAAGCAGGACCATTCTATTTGAGGTCCTGTTTCATTTTTACAGCTCTCTTCCCTGCCTCCCCACATCACCATTCTCGTTTTTCAGGCTAGGCAAACACATCACATACACAGCCATACGCCACCACGCCTCCTTCTGCAGTTTCCTCCATGCTCTCCAGTCACTAGCATAAATAAGGCTCACGGTATTGCCTTACCAGAAAGGGGCTCACATTACAGACACTTTCTGCCTGGCTCTTCTTACTGAACAGCTCACAGAGAGTTCCCTTCAGGTCGGTTGGCATGGCTCAAAGCCATTCACTTTCATGGTTAATATGCCATGGCAGGGATATATCGTCATTCTCCTATTGACTGTAAGGCCTTCCTGTTAAGTGATTGTTTGGGTTATGAATTCAGCAGTCCAGAGCTTACTAATCTATTTCAGAGTCAGAGTGGAGCCCCATATGCTGGTTTACTCCCCATATGTTTGCAAGTGTTCCCCACCCCAACACGTCCCCCATCCCCACCTGCCAAAGGGCCACACAAGGAGCCAGGAACAGAATCCAGATCTTCTCTGTGGTGGCAGGAACCCAAGCTTGAGTCATCACCACTGTGTTCTGGGGGCACACTGTCAAGGCAGCTTGAGTCAGGAGCAGAGCCAGGTACAGAACCTGACACCGGACCCTGGGCCTTACATGGTGTCCCACTTTGGAGTTCACTCTGAAAGCACCTGTTCTTGCAGAATGAATCCTTCTGTTTGTTCTAGCCCTCACATCCATTCTTCAAAAGGCAACTAGGTTGAGACCAGATAAGCCCTCAGGAGACCCACAGAGAGCCTGGTGGGATCACCGCAGAAGGATGGGGCTGACAAGTCTCCCAAGTTGGCAAGAAAACAGAAAACAAGAATGACACTGAGAGGGATACCTATCACTCATCACCTGCATTTTTCATCGCAAAAAGAAGTGTTCATGACCCAAAGCTTGAGTGTACTCACTTCCCATACACGGAATGAAGCTGCTGCTCCTGCCAACGTGTTGCACTGGGGGCTGGCCTTGTGCTGCAGTGGGCTTCCAGCTTGTGGGGCTGTCGTTTCACAGGAGTCCTCCCGCTTCCAATCCAGCTCCCTGCTAACATGCTTGGGAAAGCGGCAAAGAGCCCATGATGGAATTTTGGGCTTCTGGCTTCAGCCTGGCCCAGCCCCGGCTGTTGTAGCCACTGGGGGAATGAACTGACAAATGATAAAAATGATATATAAAGTGACATATAAATGATAAATATAAATTAACATATACAAATTTATATATAATGATATACAAAAATAATAATATAATATATACCCATTCTGCACTTGAACCCACAGGAGCAGCTCAGACCCTTCTGAGGAATGCCACAGCAGGGATGGGGGGCCTGCACGCACACACACACAATCACTGCACTCTCCAGCTCCCTGAACTTGAACTTCATTTGTCTGGCTTCCATCCCTGCGGCTGGCAGGTTGGGGCGGCTGTGCCCTGAACCCCTGGCTTGACTGTTTCTCTCCAGTCTTTCCCTGCTGCCCCTGGGTGTCTACCGCTGACTTTCCCACAGGAGGGAGAGAATGAGCAGGAAGATCACAACCAGTGCTTTTCTGGAGGCCAAACCATGGGAAGCAGGGTGGAGGACAAGCTGTCTCTCCCAGAAATGTCCTGAGGCTGTCAGCTCCCTGCACTGATGCTCCCAGGTAAGTTCACTCTTGGAGGGGATCCTGTGTGCTCTGACAGGCTGCACCTGCACAGGGGAGGCACAACAGATGTCCCAGCTCCTCATCTCTGCCTCACACTACAGCTCCATGGGGTTCCCTTCCCAGCCTGGGTGCAAGAAGTCACAGTCCTCAGACTGAGAGAGCTGCAGCGAGCTGGGGCAGAAGGTCCTCAGCTCTACCACGTCCCAACAGTTGCAGGTCTCCGCTGTAGTTACATAACATTCCTCCTCTCTCTACCAGTCTGAAAAAGTCTGGACATTTCACTGTCTCTGGAGAGAGAAAAATGACAGATGGATTTAGCTCTAATGCTTCAATTATGCAGGGCAGGGAACCCAGACAACTGAGGGAGCTGGCCCACAGATGAGCTGGCCGTGGAGTTCCTGGCTGGAGCCAGCACTTCATCACACAGCACATCCAGAGCGCAAGGTCTCGGCTGTGCAGCTCCAGGGGGTGACCACCTGTGTAACCTGATGTGCTTGGTATAGAAGGGGGCTGGGCTGAGGGTTGAAGGTGGGGAAAGCTGAGGCAGGCAAGGATTCCCTGCATGCTGTTGACCTGACACGTTCCCACAGCCTCCCACTTCCTGTTGGCTCCACAGTTGTCTAAGTTCTTCCACCTTCCCAGCCTCATGGCCCTCTGCACACATCTGCAGACCCGAACATGGAAGACTACTGCTTCCATCACGGTGGTAAAGCCCATCGTTGACCCTCCCTGCCTGCAGCAGTCTCCCCAGCTCTGACAGCATAGCTGGGCAGTGTTTCCTCCATTGCTGGGAACCCCAAAGCCTCAATCCCTTCACTGTGTAATGAGTGATTCTCAAAAGACAATCATACAACCCGACAAATGGCCTCCTTGCTTTCTTCTACAACCTGGAGCTGAGAAGCAAGCATTAGCTCTCGAACGTGCCTGCTCACTCTGGAGGGGCTGGGTAATGAGCACACTCAGTCCAGGCTGCATCAGCATGACTACAGCCAGGGCCCAGCATGATGGCTCAGCAGCTAAATCCTTGCCTTGCACAATGCTGGGATCCCAATACGGGTGCCACCTCATGTCCCAGTTGCTCCACTTCCCATCCAGCTTCCTGCTTGTGGCCTGGGAAAGCAGTAACAGATGACCCAATGCCTTAGGACCCTGCACTCATGTGGGAGACCTGAAGAAGCTCTGGGCTCCTGGCTTTGGTTTGGCTCGGCTCCAGCTGTTGCAGCCACTGGGAAATGAACCAGCAGATGGAAGATCTTTGTCTCTCCTTTCCTCTGTATATCATCTTAGCCAATTAAAAAAAAAAAAAAAAGAACTTTAAAAATATTTTTAAAAAATGGGGCCCAGCACAGTAGCCTAGAGGCTAAAGTCCTCACCTTGTACATGCCAGGATCCCATATGGGCACTGATTCTAATCCCAGCAGCCCTGCTTCCCATCCAGCTCCCTGCTTGTGGCCTGGGAAAGCAGTTGAGGACAGCTCAAAGCCTTGGAACCCTGCACCATATGGGAGACCCCGTAGAGGCTCCTGGCTCCTGGCTTCAGATTGGTGTGCCTCTGGCCGTTGCAGTCACTTGGGGAGTAAATCATCAGATGAAAGATCTTCCTCTCTGTCTCTCCTCTCTGTATAGCTAACTTTCCAATAAAAATAAAGTAAATCTTTAAAAATATATTTAAAAGAAATGAGTGCAGTCATCACCTGCAGTTAAGAGCTTGGGGTTCTGTTTGAAAAGCAGTTCTTCCTACACAAAGGTCTGTGCAGGATTTTGGAAGGAAAGCGAGCACTGAAAAACAAGTGATGCAAACTCCAAGGGGAGTCACTATCGGAGCTGGGTTGGATCTCTTTTCCAGTCACACATCTGGAAAAACTGTGACAGGCAAATGGCTGCACAGTCAGAATTCCAGCCTCACTCCCTCTTACAAGGCTTTCAAACAGGGAGGAGAAAATGAAAGCAGTTTTATAAACGTCATCTGCTTAGATTTTTGTTTTCCCATTTCTGTCCAGAAACATTTCAAAAACAAAACCCCACGGAGCCCATGGCTTTCCAACCCTCAGCCCTGTTTCACATCCTTCAATGAAGCCCCAGCTCTGCTTGTGGCCATTGCACTGTGACAGGGCAAGACAACTGTGTGCTGGGCAGCCAGCCGGCCACCCGTCCGCAGTTCATGGTTCCTAGTCCTAGTTCCTCTCCTTGTGAAATGAACGGCGGCTGTCCATGTCACACATTATCTATGTGCCGGCAGTTGGTAAGCTACAACGGACCAGGACAAATGGCATTCTTCCATTCAGAAAGGGAGCCATATCCATTTCATGGGCTGTTTCATATTTTATCAAGTAGATTTCTGTTAACCACTATTATTTTATTCCCTCCCTTCCTGTAATAAGGGTGGGGTGAGCCTAAGCTCTCCCTCATAAACCACTAGAGGTGTGGTGTTTATTCAGCATAGGACTATGGGAGAACTCAGCACATGCAGATATCAATATCATGGGGCGCCAAGGCCTCCCCGGAAAGCTGACTTCTGGGGAGACCTGTCATTGGTTAGGGCGGAGACCCTAACCAGTGTGCTGAGGTCACAGTCACAGGACTTCCTGGTAAACATTCAACACAATCCTTGTGGGCTGCTCTTTTATAGAGGTTTTGATCTTATTTGATACAGGAATTGGCAAGGTGGCCCTATAATGGTCCCTAAAAGCCCATTTCCTCACTTTGATGATGCTCCTTCCTTTATGTAGATGGGTTTCTGCAGCTTCCATTAGAGGTCAAGAGCCGGCTGGGGAGAACATCCTGCTGGACCCTCCACAAAATGAGAAGGGCTGGTGGGCAGCCCATCCCTCCCACAGAACCGGTCAGAAGTGGAGTCAGCTCATCAGGACGACCTTATCGAGTGACCGACGTCCCTGCATGTGACAGTAATGAAGAGCAGACAACCCCCCTGTAGAGGATTTCTCCCAACACCCATCCCCACCTAACACTGCCTCCAGGGAGCCGACTATTGGGTGTAATGTGTAACATTTGCAGTCTCTCCTTAGCTTCCGCTAGACTCACTCCTGGCTGAGATGGAAACCACCTGCCAGGTGCACCTATGAATATGTGTTCCTTTTCAGAGTCCTGAGCTGAAGGGAGTGTTTTGGGGACCCTTCAGATACAGGGAAGTGGCACAGTGATTCAAACAGCCAGAGATCCCCATCACCACAGCGCTTGCTTTCCTCCGAGGAACATCCATCTGGAGCCAGGTTGAAGGGTTTGGTGTAGAACTCCGCAGAACCATCTCAGGCACCAGCAGCAGCAGGGGCCCTGCCCAGGGCTGGCCTCCAGATGGTCCCGCTAACCTGAAGTCTCTTCAATCATGACTGTTCTTAGCAGCAGTGATTTTATGTGTACAAGTTTTTTGTTTTTCTCTGTATTAACTCATACAAAGGGCTGATTCTTTAAGAGAAAATTCCCTCAGGAATGGTTCATCCTGGCTTTATTGAAGTGCATGGAGGAGGCTCCGTGTGAACTCTGCCTGTACTTTGCAAACCCACAAGCAGCCCAGGCAAGTGTATGGTGGTCCCCATTGTTGTTGCTCAGGAGGAGTGCAGAGAAAAGACCCAGGAGGAAAGGGACAGGGCTACTCCAAGGATGAAAGGGATCCCAGGCCGGCTCGTGCCCACTCCCTGCCCACTCAGCTCCCTGCATCGGTCACCTTGCACACCAACTCCAGCTGTGGCATTGATTTCTACACTTCAGAACCACAGTGTGTTTTGTTCCCTGTCCTGGGACGGCCTGACCCATGCTTGAGTCTCTAGCAGCGTCAACAAAGGGACAACAGGGGAGGAGGGAAGCGAGGAGTCAGTGCCCTCATTGCTAACTGACACTTGTTCCACTACCAGAGCGCAGGAAACAATGAGCACAGAGCATCAGCCAATCACAACAAAGCTTTATATACCATTACAAAAATAAAATCACCTGCCCTGGTTTCCAGGACAAAGGTGGAAGGGGGATGGGGGGCATGGTGTTAAGAGGATGGGATGGCGGAGTCAGTTGCTAGCCTGTCTGACAAACACATTGGGCCTGTGGTTCCTCCCCCAGCCGCTCCATGAAGACGTCAGCTTTGACACATCTGCAACCCATTTTCTCTGCATCAAGTCAGACCCCGAAGATCAAACCAGGGAGGTGTCCCCTCCACGGGTCAGCTTACTCTAACTCCTTCTCGGGAAGACACTCAGTCAAGGCAGCACAGTTGGCAGGAACTGAGCTGTCTCAGCAGGAAAGGGCTCTGGCCCAGCCAAGGGAGGGGACAAGAGGCTAACAGGGAAGGGGGAGGGAGAGGAGAGGGAGGGGAATGGAAGAACCTCCAGACTAAGTGGACACAGACTCTCAGGGAACACCCCTTCAAATCAGGATCATGCCTTAGGCTGGCACCCATCATGGACACCCCTCATGCACAGCCATGGACACTGAGCAGGGAAGTATAGCTCCTGAGTGTAATGTGGGATGATTTCCTAATACCTTTTCTCCCCTCACTGGTTCTGGATCCCATTCCTGAGAAACTGCTGTGACCTGTTGAGTCAGCCATGGCCTTTTCCTTCTGCACCAGCAGTGCAGGTGATGTGGCCAGGAAGGTGGGTGTAACAGGCCCACTCGTCAAGGATGGTCCTTGACTGTTGCAAGCTGTCCTTCCTGTTGCTGGGGAACTGGTAATGTGGCCGGGGGGGGGGGGGTGGATGGTGCCCATGCACATGGAGGTAGACAGCAGCCCTATTTCCTGCCTGAGGGCCAGCCTCAAGGCTCTCATGTCCAAAAGCTTGGAAGAGTTCTGACTGTCACAGATGGGGCTGACAAAGTCCTGGCCTCAGTCCTGGCACACAGCTGGCTCATGCGCACATGCGAGGGGCAGGTAACTAAGCAACCAACTCCTGGAAAGTGGTGTCAGCATTTGCGGTTTTATTTCTCCTCTTGCAATCTGGTTGTCAGCTCTCAAAGCCATTCCGTATAGAATTCTGTCTCCTATGGTTCTGGCAGAGTGGTTCCATCGCAGACGACCAAAGGCTGCGCTCCTCTGGCTACAATGTAGACCTTCCAGTGAGAGGCGCTGGCATAGCCTGGAGGGGAAATAACAACAGGGGCAGGGGACAGTATGAGAGGCGTCAGGGTCTGGACATGCCAGCAGGTGAGAGCCAGGTGGGGCTGCCAGGGGTGAGCCAGGTGGGGCTCACAGGTATACCCTGTAGCCAAAGTTAAAGGCAGTTCTTGTTCTGAAAGGGTTCTAGCTTGTGTTACCCCATGGCTGTCAGTTTCCTCTGACGCAGGACACCCAACAACAGCTGCTCTAAATGGGGATACCTCACTGCCTCCTCTCACCAGGGCAACTAGTGGAATGCTCTGAGTGAGGTAAGCGTCAGCCTTTTCAGCAACAAGACAGGGGGACAAGATCCTGCAGCCAACTCCCCTGAGGTTCTGGGAAATATGGTTTCACTCCAGAACGACCAGATTCTGGACCAGCATTTCCCAAGTTTGGTTCTGGAAATGCCATTGTCCTGTTTGAAATTACAGAGAAAATGGGTTCCATGCTAAGTAAGTTTCAGAGGCTCTGGGTTCCTGTGAGATGTTCTGGAGCTTGGGGCATACTAAGCGGCAACCAGCCAGGCATCTCCTGAAGGCAACTGCCTCAAGCCCTACAAGCCAAGACCCTGGCAGCCCGGATGCCTGCTCCCTGTTAGCCAAGGCCCTGGCAGCCCGGATGCTTGCTCCCTGCTAGCCAAGGCCCTGGCAGCCCGGATGCCTGCTCCCTGCTACCCAAGGCCCTGGCAGCCCGGATGGTTGCTCCCTGCTACCCAAGGCCCTGGCAGCCTGGATGCCTGCTTCCTGCTACCCAAGGTCCTGGCAGCCTGGATGCCTGCTCCCTGTTACCCAAGGTCCTGACAGCCTGGATGCCTGCTTCCTACAGCAGAGAGCCTGGGTTTGGTGCTTGGCTCAGCTCCTAACTCTAGTTTCATTCTAATGTACACCCTGGGAGACAGCAGAGGAGGCTCCAGGAGTTGGGGATCTCTGAAATCCTGACTCCCAGGTTTGGCCTGGCCTACCCTGGGGCACATGGGGAGTCAACTAGCACATAGCTCTGTCTCTGTGTCTCTCTCTGACAAATGAATAACGTACCAGGGCTGCCCACTTGGTACAACCACTGAAGACTCTTCTCCCTTGCTGGAGTCTAATTTTCTATGTCCTTATCTAACTGGGGCAGCCGCACAGCCATCACTTCCCTTCCTACTGCAGCTCCAGGCGCCTGTTGTTCTCCCAACCTCACCCTTCCCCCATTCTTCTCCTGGTCTTGCTCTCCTCTCTGTCACCCCTCTCTCTCTCCCACCGTCATGCAGCTGGCCTCTCACAGACACTGCCAGCCACGGGGCTGCTTTCCCTCTGGCCGGCGTGTTGATTAGTCACAGCCCAGCAGAGACCGTGCCCTGGACTTGGGGCTACTTTAGACCAGCTGCACCAGCGTTTGATCTCCACAGTTTCCCTGTCCACTGTCAGATATATTTGTTTTTTTTTTTTTTTTAAGATTTATCCATTTTTATTGGAACATCAGATTTGCAGAGAGAAAGAGACACAGAAAGATCTTCTGTCTGCTGGTTCACTCCCCAAGTAGCCACAACCACTGGAGCTGAGCTGATCTGAAGCCAGGAGCCAGGAGCTCCTTCCAGGTCTCCCACATGGGTACAGGGTCCCAAGGCTTTAGGCCATCCTCTATTGCTTTCCAAGGCCACAAGTAGGGAGCTGGATGGCAAGTGGAACAGCCAGGAACCGGTGCCCAAATGGGATCCCGGTGCATATAAGGCAAGGATTTAGCCACTAGGCTATCGGTGCTGGGTCCTACATTTGCCTTCTGTTCTTAATTCTGCGTTTGGTATCCTGGCTCAGTGGGAACTGGAAACCTGGAAATTGGCTAATGGTATCTCCACACTTGTCTGAACTGTTAGGCGCGTGAGAACTTGGGACAGTAACTTGTTGAAGCACTACCCCACACTCCAAACCCAGACATATCACACAGAGTGTTGCAATAGTCATCCCTCATGTAAAGGTCATTCCACTGCAGGAAAACAGGTTTAGACTAATTTCTAACACAAGAATCCAATTTGGGGGGGGGAAGAGTTTCCCAAGGGCCAGCCCAGCTGCACTCCATTACGAGGGAACACTTAATCTGTGCATTATTTTTATTTCCGTTTCTAAACTGAAATCAAAGTTATGTAACTTGGATAACAGCTTGGCATAGTTTGCAGTCTGCTCCATACACCCATTTGTGGTCACAAGTTTCAGGGGATCTAGGGGTCTTCTGAAAGGATGAAACTTAAAGCAATCCATCGGAAAACCCATCTGGGTTCTCCCTAGTCTCCAGGCCCTGCCCAGGTGTCACATGGAAGAAAAACCAAGGAACCAGGAGGCTGGTGTGACACTTGTTGACTTAGGAGTATCTGCTTCTGCCAGGACAACCCTGCTGCGGACAGTGGGTGTGGCAGAACTAGTTCTCTGGAACAGTAAGGAACAGGACAAGTGACATTTGGAACAACACAGGGCCAGAGTCAAGGATGAGTTGTCAATGTGAAGCCCCGACCTGGCCCCGGGTCACATATCCAAGGTAACGCTTCCTGGGGGACCACTGCTCCAACATCCTGCTTTGCTTGCTTTCATTTGTGAAATGGGCACATAAAGGGTCTCCTCTAATCTTGAACATTCCTCCCCTGGATTGGCCATGTTCAAGCACTTTACAGACTTGGCATACACACTGCCTGACGGTGGGGCAGGGGTGGTGGTTACTTCTTTCTGGGTCTCAGCCTCATCTGTAAAATGAGGGATTGGTTAAACATTTTGCAGAATTCCTTCTGAGTAAGTCTGTCTGACCAATAGATTTATGTGTTCTAAATGCTCTTAGGTATGAGACATTTTTCTCTGCTATATTTTCTCACTAGCTGTTCCATCTTTGAGTATAAACAATGACACCATTAAAAAAAGAACATTATTTTGGACTTTACTCAATAGAATCTTCGAGAAGGCATATTTTTCTTAGAATACTTTCTGAAAACTAAAATAATTCAAGCCCACTGTTGTGGTGAAGTGGGTTAGGCTGCCACTTGTGAAGCCAGCATCCCACCAGAGCACCAGGTGGGATTTGAGTCCTAGCTATTCCACTTCTGATTCAGCTTTCTACTAATGAGCCTGGGAAAGCAGAAGAAGATGCTCCCAGTCTGTGGACTCTGCAATCCATGTGGGAGACCTGAAGGGAGTTCTTGGCTCCTAGCTTTGGCTTGGCCCAGCCAGCCACTGCAGCATTTGAGCAGCAGATCCACTGGTCAGAAGATGTCTCCCTTTCTCTGTAATTCTGCCTTTCAAATAAATAAATAAATAAATGTGAAAATGGACACGACCCCATTGCTGATTCTGCCCTCCTGGGGCCTTACATACCGATATCCCCCGCCTCTATTGGCATGGCCACGGACTGACAGTGTCTTCGGCAATGGAAGGGAGGGATGAGCTGCAACATGGCCTCCCCACTGCCCACGGTGAACAGGTCATGCATCCTGTGCATCTAGAGGAGAAAGCAGGGAGACAAAGGAATGAAAAGAGAACAAAACAAACTCCTGGAAAATGAGCCTACCAAAGTTTGTGCACACATGGCGCTCAGTTTCCCAGCAGCCTAAGTAAAGAGGAAAAGTAGGAGTAATGACAACATTCACAATTATGCCAGAAAATGAAAAGACACTAGTTTTTCCTAATCCTGGCATGCCCTAATACTGAGGCTATAGCGACAGCTCTTCCACTGGTTCTCCTAACGAGACATTGGCAATTCAGTGGGCAGCCCACAGGAGCTTTCTAATTTGTGACTACTTTTAGCTGCAGCTTCAGAGTGGGCCAAAGGTAAAAGACCTAAATGTAATTTAAAATATATATATATATTGTAAATTCTGTTTATTCAAAAGGCAGAGTGATAGAGAAAGAGATTTTCTATCAGCAGGTTCACTCCCCAAATGCCTGCAACAGCCAGGCAGGGGTAGGACAGCCCGAAGCTACAAACTAGGAATTCCACCTGGGTCTCCCACATGGATGGCAGGAACTCGTACATGAGGCATCATCTGCTGCCTCTCAGGCACATTGGTAGGAAGCTGGATCACAACTGGAGGCAGAGGCAGGACTTAATCCTAGGCACTGCCATAGAGGATATGGGCATCCCAGGCGGTGGCTTAACCTACTGTTCCACAACACCCACCCCTTCCCCTTCAGTGCAATTAAAAATGTTTCTGGAAAAAGGCCAACAAACACGTGGTGGTCTAAGTAAAGAATCTTTAAGGGTCTTGTTTGTTCTGGATTGTTTTGGATGAACAGATGGTTGGCTTACTACCCTTCGGACAATGTTTTATACAGTAGTATTTCTTTCCACCAGGGCCCTAATAAGAACTACACAGCAGCAAGCTTAAGTTCACACTGTTTGGCAAGACCGATTTGAACAGATATGTAATGTGGCTGATTAAAAACAAGCTGGGTTCAAGGCCTGGTTCCACTTCTGTCTCCAGCTTCCTGCTAACATGCGCAAGTACTTGGATTCCTGCCGCTCACACGAGAGACTGAGGTTGAGTTCCAGACTCCTGGCTTGGGCATGATCCAGCGCTGGTTGTTGTGGGCATCTGAGGAGTAAAAATGGCAGATAAGGGCCTGGTGCAATGGCTCAATGGTTAAATCCTTGCCTTGCAAGCACAGGAATCTCACATGAATGCCAGTTAATGTTCCAGCTATTCCACTTGCCATCCAGGGTAACTGCATGGTCTGGGAAAGCCCCAAAGCCTTGGGATCCTGCACCCATGCGGGTGACCTGGAAGAAGCTCCTGGTTCCTGGCTTCAAACTGGCTTCACTCTGGCTGCTGTGGCCATTTAGGGAGTAAATGAGCAGATGAAAATCTTCCTCTGTCTCTTCTTCTCTCTGTAAATCTGATCTGCTTTTCCAATAAAAATAAGAAATATTAAGGAAAAAAAACCCAGCAGATAGATCTTTCTCATTTATTCATATGGATATATAATCAAGACGCTTTAAAAGAGGAACACTAAAGATTACAAAAGGACCATGTCTTAATGAGAAAAATAAAGAAAGGAAAAATGAGCGACAGTAAGACTGGCCTCTGATTTTGAATACTAAGCACAGCCAGCTAGGGTAACTTGTGCACTTTTTTTTTTTTCAGTTTTAAAGTAAGATTTATTAGAAAAAGTTGAGAAAGGAGACTCCCGTCTTAGTGACGGGAGGGAGCTTTGAAATAGGAGGGACCCTTACCCCCTGCCATAGTGGCAGGAGCAAAAGTGAAAAGAGACCCTAATCCTCTGCCATAGTGGCAGGAGGACAAGAATAACCCCAACTTGTGCACTTTTGAGCACACACTACAGCCAGCAACAGATTCTGTGCAATCCCCTGGGTACCAGGCAAGGAGCCGCAGACTCTGGGTCTGAGACGGCGAAGAGCAGGGAGCAGCAGTCAACGGGGAGGGGGGTCTGGCTTGGATTTTTCTTCCTTCCTTGAGCCTTTTCTCCAAGCTCCCAGTACCCTAGCTTCCCCTCCTTGCTCCTTTCCTCCAGGGAGAGCCAGATACAATGGGGACCAGCCAGAAGTCTGATTTCCTGGGCCACGTCCTGACTGTCATTCAGGGCCTTGGGTTTGGCCCCATCTTCCCTGTCCACACCTAGGCTGTGATTCTGATTCCAGAGTGACACATTTCATGGCTACTCTGATAACAGGAGTGGGGTGTGTTTGTGTGTCTTAAGCTGCTTATAATTGACTGGTAACTAACGCCAGCAGAAGCCCTGGATAACTTCAGTCTTAACAGAATTTCCAGGAACCCCACAAAAAAGTGCAGGTGTGCTTCTTCCACAGGGCTTGAGTGAGGGCACGATCATGAACTTGCACATCTAAGATGGAAAGACAACAGGAGGGTGTGGGCCAGGCTTAGGCAGCGCTGTGGAGAGGGGGATGTGGGCCCTGGCAACGCTCACCTCTTCTTCCCCTCAGTATGCCGCTGAACAACTCAATGGATCCCTGCTTTGTGCGATTCCAAGACTGAGACCACAGCCAAGTGACTCTACTAGGGCTCGGGGCCCAGAGATGTGGATAACAGGGTGGGGTAACAGGGCCCGGAGAGAGGCGAGCTTGGGCCAGGGTGGGGAGACAAATGCTTTAAGACACCAGACTCTCAGGATTGTTCCTCATTTGGGCTACTCCCCTTCCCAAAACATCCTGGAGCACACAGGGAGATGACTTGATAAGCGCCTGTGTAACTCTGCATCGACTCCTTTGGCTGGGCTCCTCTGGTTGAGCAGGCTGGTGAAATGAACTTGTGTCTTCCAGCAAGCAAACTGAGATAAAGGCCCTCGCCCAGAATTAAATCATAATTGTGAAGATGAAATCACACGAGGGGGCTGGGTTCTAGCCATGGAGAATAGGAGAAATGTCTTCAAAATCGGAGGCGAGAGTCCAGCACCTCCACCCCGCTGCTGGCAGACAGGAGTCATTCCTCCTGGACGAAATGACTGTTTTTATGGTTTTTAAATTCCAGCCACGCAATTCAGCAAATTGGGAGCCAAATAATAGTATCAGAGGTTGACACTACAACCTTGAGCTGGTTAGGGGAGCCACAGTATGGGAAATTTTCTTTCTTTTTTTTTTTTCAAAAGGAGATTCATCTTTTTTAATTCCTTCAAATCCATCTAGTTTCAAGAATTTTCCTTAGGAAAGAAGCTCCACGAGGGAGCCGGTCAGAGCAAGGTAAATGGACATCAACTCTCCAGCCCACTGGGCCCAGAGGTACATGAGGGTTCTGGGCCTGTGGCTGTGGCCCCAAATAGAGGTGGGGTTGGGAAAGGCGAGGGGCAGAGGGGTGCCTGCTCCAAGCCGTGCCTCTCAAACCCTGCACTGGCAGCCAGTTTTGGCCAGTTCTCCACTGAAGCTTTTTATTATTATCACTGGGCAAAGTCAACCTGGGGCTGAGAGATGAGGCAAACCTCATTAGCTCCCTATTTGACCTTGGGCTAAACCCCTCTGTGGCCTTGGTTTCCTGATCTACAAAATGAGGAAGGTGAGCTGTTCATCTACACACTGCTTGTTTATGGTAGATCTACTCTCTAGTCTAAGGTGGATGAATTCAAGTCACTTGCAATGCTAGGATTCAACTTCCTTTAATGCAGAATAGCAGCCTGCCCCCAGATCTGCAAAATCTCTGAGAGACCTGCCAGAAACACGCTTCTTGCTTCTTCCCACGTCTCCTAGCTGGCCACAGGAGGGGAAACCTTAAGTTATGTGATTGTCTCCTTAATTCATCCTTAATTGTGGCCTTATGAGAAACATTCTAGATCCAGATCCTCTCAAAATCCCTTACCTTACTCCCCGTAACAGGTTCAGGGTGAAGAAGAAAACATTTTTTTAAGGAGGCATCTTTTGGAAATGGCAGGTGTTTGAAAACAGGAAAAAGCTCATGCAAAACTTGTGATGTGTTCAGCGGACTTCTCCTGTTAAAAAAGTTTGAAGCAAAGAAAAGTTAATCAACTGGACAAGCCAGCCCCTCTCTGAGACCAACAGGATGGGGAAGCTGTGGGCGGGGGTTAAGATGGGGGGAAACAGCAGCAGGATGTCTAAAGGTCTGGGTTCAGAAAAACAGTCCCAGACAAGGCAGTGAACTGTACGGCCCACTCCCACAAACCCTACAGCCACCATGTGCCTGGGTGGGCGGGTGTTTATAAAGTCCAGCTAAACCAACATATAGAGGAAGGAAAGAAACAATCTATTCATCGTATCTTGGAAGAGAGACCTGAGTAACAGCAGACCAGGCGGGGGGAGGAGAGGAGGGAGGAGGAGCAGACAATAAGCCATGACCTTCTTTAGGAGAAGACGATGTCCTGCAGGGGAGGGGAGGAGCGTGATTGCTGTGCAAGTGGGCTTTCAGTCTTGGGGATGAACAGAAAGATGGGGGCATCACAAAATGCTGCCAGCAAAAGCTTGAGAGCCATCTTAGATTTCTGCAAGAGCTCTAAAATGGAGGAGCGTGGTTTCCCCATTCTTATAAGGGCAACTTTTTTTTTTAAAAGATTTATTTTTATTATTTTTTTATTGGAAAGGCGGATATACAGAGAGGAGAGACAGAGAGGAAGATCTTCCGTCCGATGATTCACTCCCCAAGTGAGCGCAACGGGCCGATACTATGCCGATCCGAAGCCAGGAGCCTCTTCCAGGTCTCCCACGCGGGTGCAGGGTCCCAAAGCTTTGGGCCATCCTCAATTGCTTTCACAGGCCACAGGCAGGGAGCTGGAAGGGAAGTGGGGCTGCCGGGATTAGAACCGGCGCCCATATGGGATCCCGGGTGTGCAAGGCGAGGACCTTTAACCACTTGCGCCACCGCGCCGGGCCCAAGGGCAACTTTTTTTTAAGATTTATTTTTATTGGAAAGGCAGGTTTACAGAGAGAAGGAAAGACAGAGATTCTCCATCTGCTGATTCACATCCCAAATGGCTGCAATAGCTGGATTGAGCCAATGTTATCCAAAGCCGGGAGCTTCCTCTGGGTTGCCCACATGGGTGTAGGGTCCCAAGGTTCTGGGCCATTTTTTACTACTTTCCTGGGACACAAGCAGGGACCTGGATGGGACTGGGGCAGCCAGGACATGAACCGGAGCCCATATGGGATCCCGGTGCTTGCAGGTGGAGGATCAGCCAATGAGCCATCATGTCAGGGCCTTTGTTAGGGGAGCCATAAGCCCAGGACTGAAGGATGTCTTCTGTAGAGCTCAGGAAGAACAGAAACACTGAGCTCCGTCCTAAGCCTGGCTGGCTGTCCCCAGGCACCTTACTTCACCTCTCTGGTTCCCTCATTTCTGATGTTAAAAACGACAATGGGAACTCCTACTTCCCAGGCTATCATGAGTGTGCCGCCAGCACAGACAAGTCAGATACACAGTCCCGGCATTCTCTGTGCCATCTTCAGCCCTCGGTGCTCAGCATGGATGCCTGGTGCGCAAATGCAAATGCCAACACACAAGCCTAAGTGGCCCGCCACTGGGCCAGCGTTTCCACTCGAGGGCACCCCCACTTCTGACACACCTTTTCCATCCTTCCCTTTCCCCCTCTGGCAGATTTATCAGGGAGCACGTCTCACTGACTTGAGGATACGTCACCATATGCTTATAGTGTTATGGGGTGCAGCCATTGATGGCTCGTACCTGCTTGACAGTGGATAGGACATGGAAACAGTTTCCACACCCACCCTTTCTACCTCCTCTCACACCATTCAAGTTCATGGAAGGGGCAAAAAATGCACCCCGCCCCTCCTGCCCTGCACACCATTCACAACAACTGACAGCACAGAAATTACTCCAGAGGCTCCACAAACCAGGCCCCTCCTTCCTGCTGATATACTAGATTAGGGTAACTACAGGAAAACTTTGGGCTTTGGTAACTTCTTTCCTGCCTGAAACTTTGTACTGCATAGTTCTCAATCTGATTGGAGGATGAGAGCTTAAAAACCCTTGACTTTTGCCACCGGGCACAGTGGCTCCTGGAGTGCAGCGGGAGCTGCTGTCAGCAAGCTTGGGAAGTAAACACTCGTCCTAACATCCTACACCTGGGTCCAGTGTGAGCACTCTTGCACTCCACAACAACAGGCCCAGGCATGTCTTTGGGGAGAAGGGAGGTCTCAGTGCCACTGTCACTGTTCTGATATCTGGTCCCCACCCTCTCACATATGCACTCACCAGGGATATGGGAATGGGAACCAGCGCTCTGGGAAGCAGCGCCACCACTTGGTAAAAAACCCTTCTGCGAAGCCTTCCATGGCCTCCGGGTATTGGCATGAGATGTGCTGGATCTCTTCAGGTGACAGGGGTTGTGCCGTCTGGGGTAGGCAGAAAACAAAGCGAAACAAGACAACAGGGTGTTATTCAGTAGAACTTCAGGGTTTGCTCAGTGAGAGAAGCAAGTTTCACCTTACCTTGATCACCAGAGGATGCAGCCTCTCAAATTTCTGTGGGGCATCCCCCAGGAGCACGACCTGGAGAGGTAACTTCTGGGTGCAGCCGGTGCAGTTGGCGGGGATAGGGTCTGACTCATTTTGCTCACAGCTGTTGGTCCACCAGGGGTCAACGTCTGAGGGAGGATGGGCTGTGGGGAAGCCGACACAGGAAGAACACAACTAATTAAATCCAGTGGCCCCATGCGGCAGGGAAAATAGACAGCAAGAGGCATCCCAACACCTGTCAAAGCCAACTCCCGCCAGCATCGGAGCTTTCTGAAAAGGGGCCTTTGTGACCAGGGGCCTCAGCTGGGAAGCGCCAGGCCAAGGGGACAGATGTGGGACAGAGAAGTGTTTCTTTCTGTGTAACTCTCCATATATTGCAGAAAGTACCTTGTAACCTTCCTTAATCACCAACAGTACACAAGTGTACCAGTCGGAAGAAAATACTCAGCCATGCTTTTTGATGGCTGCTGCAGGTGCAGGAGGGATGCTGGGTTTACTTCAGACCCGACATGTCAACCCCCATCCCATCTAGCACCCAGCCTCAGCCAGGAACTGGAAAGGGCTGTAAGATCAGACACATCATTGGACAAGCAAGGCTCCAGCCTGCCAATGACGAGCCTAGGCTGACATTCCTTACCTAACTAGGACTTGAACAGAGCCTGTGCCAGTTTCCATGTTGGAAGGAGTATAAAACCTCCTTCATGTCCCCTCTGCCTGCCTTTGTTCCCTTGCAGCTCCCCAGTCCTCCTCTCTCCTTCCTCTTTCTGACTGCTGTGCTGCGCAGGGTAAAGGCCGGAGGGCAGATCCCAAATCAAAGCCTCTGTGCATCTCTTTTACAACCGGCTGATGTTTTCTTTTCATGGGTGGTTGGCAAACCTGACACTTTTCTCAAGGCTTCTGACCCTGGGACACATCTTCAGCATGCAGGCGGGTGGGGGGGTAGGGGAGTTGGCGGGGTGGAGGGACAGATGGAAAGAGCATCCCCCAGTCACTGAGGTGCATCCTATTGCACACACAGTGTGCCTGGACCTCAGTTCTTAAGAACAAGGACGGGGCCAGGGTGACTCTGGGAAGGATGGCTGAGAAGAGCACAGAGAGGGCAGACAGGAGTTTGGGGGCCATTCCTGGAACAAACACACATGCACCTGCCTATAAGACAGCGGCTCTTCTGCCCACAGCTTAAAAGGGGAAGGAGTTACTAACCACTGCTTCCACCCCTGGGGAAGGAGCACAGCAGGTCAGGGAAAAAAAGAGCCAGTGAATGCAGCTCCCTGTGCCTTTCCAAGTTTCTCGGGTTCTTCCCTTCCCGTTTGTTACGGCATTACTTCCTGTTTACTTTCTGTTTCATTCTGGGCCTCATCTGTGTTCTGTCAGATGTGTTTGTTCTAAACTCGAACTTGAATCCAAATGTTTCACAAGATGATTCTGATTAAACCCCAATGGAAACCAGTCAGGAGGACAGAGAACAGCCAACGAGCAATCAAACATGCCTGCAATGAATTCCCTTCTTTAAACAAATCAACACATTTGGAAAACGATGCTTAGCCACAAATCACTTTCTGCGGCCAGTGGTAAACACTACTCGTGTTTTCTTTACCGTTGTAGTAGTGGGGTATGGGAGAAGCTCACTGGGGGAAGGACAGTGGCTCATCTCCCCAGCATCCTCTCTCTCTCTCGCAGATGCTTTAACTGGGTGTCCTTGCTGGTAGCTGCCCCCACCCTTCTCAGCCAACCTTCACCTCAGGGAGATGACTACCCAGAAGTTGACTGCTGCACCCATAGGGCTCCCCAGGAACAGTCCAAAAACCCTTCTAGGCTACCCGTCGGAGTAGCATAGGTTTCTTTCTTTCTTTTTTTTTTTTCCTTTCTGGAATATTATCAACTATTTTATATTGGGGGTCAAAGTTGGTGAATTCTTGCCAAAGTACAAAAGCTCTGGGTAGCACACATATAGTGTGTCAGAAACAATCCTAGCAGATGGCAAGTAGACAGCATTTCAGTTTCCATTTTCAGCTGTGAGAGGAAATGAATGCATGGAGGGCCAGGCCTGATCCTGATCAATTTCACATGTGACCACATTTCATTTTCACCATGTAACTACCAGAGAGGAGCATTGCAGGTTAAGATGCCACTTGGGGCACCTGCACCGCTTATCAAAGCATCTGTGAGTGACTCTTTGTGCCCTGTTCCAGCTTCCTATCCAAATGCATGTAGCACAGTGGAAAGTGATGGTGCCACTCAAGTGAGACAGATTGAGTGCCTAGCTCTGGTTTAGGCCTGGCCCACCTAAGGCTGTTGGCAGTCATTTGGGGAGTGAATCAGATGATAGATGATAATAAATAATCTTTTAAAAAATTATTCAAGCAGAAGGTAGGCTCTAGAAAAACCCCTGATGGAAGTAGAGGCATGATGACCAGGCTGCTGGCCAGCAAGGAAGGAGAAGAGGAGGAAAAAGGATCCGCCAAGTGGGATAGCCTATGCCATCCATCTGAGTTACGGGACACCAAAATTCTAGAAGAAGGGCTACCTTTGATTTATCTGTAGCCTGGAGCTCACCATGGACAAAGAATGTATTTGCTTGGGTGGGAAGGGACCAAAGGACGGGAAGGCAGTGAGTCATGTTGGGGGCATGTCGCTGGCTCCTTCCCTATTCTTGCAGAAGGAAAGAGACGTGGCCAGACTCCAGCTTACAGAGCTTTTGTCTGATGCGTTCTCTGAACAGCAGGCTGTACCCCCATGCCACAAAGTGAGTGAGAAAGCCTGGAAAATAGCCCGAGGCAGACAGCCACCTTAGCCCAGGGGACCCAGGTCATGTCCCAAACCTCACCTCCTCTCAGCTCTGTTTCTAGCTACCTTGCTGCTGCTCCAGAGAAAGAGCGCCAGTGGAAGTTACACAGCAGATTCTGGTCTTTCAATTTCCAAGGTTGCTTTACTCCACATGTCCTCCTACACCAGTTATTTTAAGTTGAAATAATACAAATAAAAACAGTATGACAGAGAAGAGAAATTCTGTGTCTAAGAGTTCAACATAACCTGTGGCCTGTAGCCTTGAATTCTCACCATGATGGGGAATCATTGCACTGCTTGAGATGTCAAAGTCAGTCTCAGATAAAACATGGCCTTGAAGGTGCAGCAGCTAGAGCCCCCACCCCCGCCCCACCAGCACCAGCTAGGCTCTGCAGGAAAGTGGGTGAGGCCAATGTTTGAGCCTCAGGAAGCTATGTGGCAGACATTCCAAGTGGGAGAGAATTCTCAGTTGGAGGGTCCTCCCATACAGATAGTAACCTGAAAGAAAGCAGGAAAAAAAAATTTCTTCTGAGGACAAAAACCTCCCTCTGGGTAAAAAGGAAGGGGAAGAAGAACAAATGGCACAAGGCCAATGGTGGCACTCCCAGAGCAGGAAGCCTCTTTGGTTTGCTTGTTGCTGGATTCTGAATGTGGCCTGTCACATAGTAGGCTCTCTACAACAACAGGGGGTCACAACTTTCAACAACAGGATTAAGTCCCGAAGGAAGAAAATCAAACAAGTAGCATGTATTCCCAGCAACCTCAAAAGGGAGATGAGATGCACAGAACTCCTTATTTTTTAATAGGTTTTTAATTTTGAAATCTACTCAAGAAAAGGCTGTGCCAATATAGGACAAAGCTCCCATGATCTGCCCTGGGGTGCCCTGCCGTGGAACCCTCTCCAGGAAATCCTTTTAGGAGGTGTCTCTTCTTGCACCCCAACACAAGGCAGAGGCAAAGCCTTGGGGATGAAGGTGCCTCTGCCAGGTCCTCTTCATGGGTGGCAATGTACACCAAGAACCATTTGCACACACTGTTAAAGAGGGAAGGGCCTCAAGAAACCATTTCGCCAACAGCTTGGGCAATGCACTTGAGAGACTTCCAAACCACAGACTCCTTCTGTTTCCATGGGTTCTCACTTGCATAAAACCTGTCTCTACATAGGAGACTTTGGGCAAGTTAGTTAATACTCTTGGCATATCAGTTTCTTCAACTTGGAAAAGGAAAGAAAAGTACAAACTACAAAGTGTCTGTTGTGCAGACTGAGAAATGAATGTAGAGTGGATGGCCTGGCATCTGGTCTAGAAGAAGTGCTGACGGGGCTGTTTTTGCAAACCGATGAGGAGGGCATTTCCCAGGGCCCAAACATTTCATTTTTGAATACAGGCCTAGATTTTTTAAAATCTGGGTAGGTCCTTTGTTCTAAGTCAGCGAATCATGTGCTGGTCGCAGGCTCCCTGGGACCATTGCTGGGTCCACTTGGCCTCTCAGTGAAAGCTCCCACCTGTACAAAGCTCTCACTGCGCCATGGGATAGAGGTCCACCCTTCTCAATGAGCCTGAGAAACTGCCAGCTGCCTCAATACACTCAGGGAAGGAATCAAAAGAACCAGGTTGAATGTGCTGGAACCTGACCTGGCAGGGGGCAGAGAAGGCAGGGATGAGTGTGGGCAGTGGAGAAAACACCAGAAATCAGAGATTGGAGGTCAAGGGCTAGACAGCCACTCTCAGCTGGATACCACCCCTGGCCCTGATGTCCTCTTCTATACACTGGAAGCCTATACCACATTAACTCTCAAGTTCCTTTTCAGCTTTGACATGCAGTAGGTTGGTAGAAATGATGAAAGCCAGATGAATTGGATGGCAGGGGCAAGGTAGATACAAAAATATGAGATTGAGAGGGAAGCAAAAGAATTGAAAATGCCAATGTGATGGGCAAACTATGAGTTAATAAGAGAAAGGCTTAAGTCATGAGGATACAGACTAGGAATATGAGCTTGGCTAAATGCTTCGTGGAAGGTAACCTCAGGGAAATTATAGAACCAACAGCCTAAAGAACATTTACCCTTAGAACTAGAGTATCAATTATACCAGTTAGAAAGAACCTTGTTTCTTCAGGGACTAGGCAGCTAAGAGGGAAAATACCCAAATTATAAATAAGTGTCAGATTATTTACTTTTATTTACTTTCCTGCTGCACAGTAAGCGTATAAAACCACTATTATCTTCATCCAAAAAGTTGAGGGGCAGGATTCCCTAAGGCTGCAATAACAACAACCAAAAAAGGAACTCACTGCTATTTGCCTTCTTGCTCTTCAAGTGTGGTCAGGAAATCTCCCAGCACAGGCAGCAGTGCCTCTCAGGCCCCTCACACATGCTCCAGGTCCTATGGGCTTGCTACCATTCCCAAGACACCACCACAGACCCTGAAGATGATGAGGGGGCTCCCAAGCTGGCACCAGGAAGACAAAGGCCTGTGGGGGCTTGTGCTGGAGAACTGCTGTGCCATTCTCCCCGTGTTTACCTCCCCCCCCCCAGTTTATTTATTTATTTATTGGAAAGTCAGATATACAGAGAGGAGGAGAGACAGAGCGAAAGATCTTCCATCTATTGATTCACTTCCCAAGTGACTGCAATGGCCAGAGCTGAGCTGATCCAAAGCCAAGAACCAGGAGACACTTCTGGGTCTTCCACACAGGTTCAGGGTCCCAAGGCTTTGGGCTGTGCTTGATTCCTTTTCCAGGCCACAAGTGGGGAGCTGGATGGGAGGCAGAGCCTGCCAATATTAGACTGGCACCCATAAGGGATCCTCCCATGTGCAAAGAGAGGACTTCAGCTGCTAGGCTATTATGCTGCCTCCCCCCTTCCCCCAGTGTTTATCTTACAGGCACTGCTCATCTAGCCTAACATGAAGGCAACAAGTTTTTGGTATCAAAGACATTAAGAATGTTATACTTTGGGCCCGGCGTTATCGGCGTGATGGCTCAATAGCTACATCACCACCTTGCAAGCCCTGGAATCCTATCTGGGTGCCGCTTCATGTCCTGGCTGCTCCACTTCCCATCCAGCTCCTGCTTATGATCAAAAGTCTTTGGACCCTGCATCTGCATGACAGATCCCGGCTTCGGATCAGCTTACCTCTGGGTGTCACAGCCACTTGGGGAGGAAGCCGGCAGACGGATCTTTCTTTCTGTCTCTCCTTCTCTCTGTAACTCTGTTGTCCAATAAAAATAAGTAATTTTTAAAGGAATGCTATCATTTTACTTTTTATGTGGCTGGTGCCATGACTCAATGGACTAATCCTCAACCTTTAACCTCCAGCATCCTATATGGGTGCTGATTTGTGTCCCAGCTATTTCACTTCCCTTCCAGCTCCCTGCTTGTGGCCTGGGAAGACAAGGCCCAAAGCCTTGAAACCCTGCCCCCGTGTGGAAGACCTGGAAGAAGCTCCTGGCTCCTGGCTTTGGATCGGCTCAGCTCTGGCCATGGCAACCATTTGGAAAGCGAACCAGAGGATGGAAAATCTTTGTCTCTCCTTCTCTCTGTAAATCAACCTATCCAATAAAAATTTAAAAAATTTTTTTTGTTTAATCTTAGGTTTTTTTCACTTTTTCTGCCCTGTTATAAGTCCAGAGGTTTCTGCTTTTTGTACCTAATTTCCCTCCATGTGTTTCTATTTGCCTCACATCATTATGCATTCCTTCCAAATGCCATGCACAATGCTATGAAGATTGCCTACAGCTTCCCGGAATCATCACACGCAAGGAAATATGGTGAGTCAGCATTCACATTTGTAAGTAAGAACAGCACTGTCACAGAATCAACACTTATGAGCCGAAGTCACACCGTTCCAGTGTCTTCTCCAAGGACCCATGTGATTTCAGCTGCAAGACACACGAACTCTGGAGCAGACCTAATCGTCTGGCTTGCTGACGGCACACCAGCGTTTCCACAATTTTCCAAACTGCAACTTGGAGACAGGACAATCATTGTCTGCTGACTCCTCCTCATCTCTTAACTCAGTAATCCATGGAGATTTACTTTATCAGACGGGACAATGGAAGTAAATGCCACCAGGTCCCATTCACTTCCCCCCATGTACCAAAGTGCCAGAGTTGTCTCCGGGAGGTTGTGAGAGAAAGACAGCAAAGTAGAATAGCACATCTGAACTGGCCTAACATGTGTTTCTGGCTCTTTCCAACACACGTTCTGGGCTTGCCAGAGAGGACTGGGAAAAGGCGCTTTTTTAGTTCTGTGGATGACACTTCATCAACTTTCTCGAAACATACGAGGAAGTTCTATCTGTAATTTAGAAACTAAATAGGGGCAGGTGTTTGGCAGAGTGGCTAAGCTACCACTTAGGATGCCTGCATCCATCCCAGAGTGCCTTGGTTCCAGTCCAGCCCCACGTCCCCCATTCTAGTTTCCTGGGGCTGGGCCAGACCACAGTCAGGAGGACACAACTCAATCCAGGTCTCCCACACAAGTGGCAAAAACCCAAGCACTTGGGCCATTCCCTGCTGCCTCCCAGGATTCACATTAGCAGAAAGCTGGAATTGGAAGCAGACCCAAGACTTGAAGTTAAGCATGCTGACATGGAATGCAGGCATTCCAAGTGGCGTCTTAGCCACTTTGCCAAATACCTCTCCCACCCCAAATGTGTATTTTCCCCCCTGAGGGCTTATTTCCTAAAAGTGATTTTGAATTTTAAAGGATTCAGAACATGGTTACATAAGAACTTCTATAATCAATCTTTGATACCAATGTACGAATTCCTCTGAACAGAAAGATAAGGTTACTACTGCCAAAAAATAAAATTCCCATATAATCTCTCTCCATTCTTTCTCAGAGAGTAAATTTCAAGCATTACCACATGCTACACAAGGCTCAACAGGAAACCCTTCCAATGATTTGTCAGGCTAGAATTCCTGTGCTGCCAATGACACGCTGTTAACTGAATTTAAGTGTTAGTTAAATTCAACTTACTCAGTACAATTGGTAATGCTTTCCAGCACAGAATTAAGTGAACCATGACAGAGAGAAAGACTAAACAGAAAGAGTGGAATATACCTGGACAAAAGCCTAGACTATTAGGCGAAGGACTGTTACAGAACATAGTGAGAGCAAGCTGGACTCGGATGCTTTCAGTAAATCAGTAGCTGTTCACTAAACATGCATCGTAGAGGAGGATGAGAGAGACCAGGATAGGACAAGCTACAGTGAAAGCCTTCCCACCACGTGATGCTGGCTCTACCAGATGTGCTTCTCTGGCAAACTTCCTCAATGTTCTGAGCCTTAGCTTCTCCAACTGCAAAATGGGGACCCTAAGACCCATTCTCAGGACTGATTCTCAGGACTGGATTAAACACTGCAGTTTGAAGGGGATGGCTCCTTGCCTGTGGCATCTTGTGTTGAGAACACTATCCCATAAATGGCAAATGCTCTGTGTTCTTACCTGGAATGGGTCTGTCTTCATCACCCCCAGGCAGAGGCACACCCTTATTCTCTGGCATGTACTTCTTGGTAATGGGTAAGGACATCAGCCGAATGTGATGGATGAGTGAGCGCCAGGCGTGAGGTCCAGAAAGCACTGGCTCAGGTGCTAAGGCGCTAAAAGGCTGAATCACAAAGTAGGCAGTGAGCAAGATTAATCCCAGGGTTACAAGGACCTACAAGGAAAGACAGGAAAGGGATTAATAACATTACCAGCAAAACAAAACACCCTCACACCAAGAAAAAAAAAAGGCCACTTGTGCTATTTCGGATATGCAGTAAAGGACTCTTCTCATCAGGCAGCAATTTACATTCACTTTGGAAATCACTGAGAACTATGAGGACCACAAAGCCCACCAAGTTTCTTTCATGCAGTCAGAGGCTCTATCCAACACTTAAAAAAAATACACACATATATATATATATATATACACATATATACAAAGACAACGTAACCCAATGTACATAGGTTTTACCTATGACAGTTAATAGCATAGTCAAGTTTACCAATAACACAAGATAACAATGTCAATCTGCCTATGGACAAACCAAGGTGCAAATGGTGGGATCGGTCAACAGTTAACATGGAGGAAGAATGGTGAAGTGTCTGCTCAGCCTCAGTGGGGTGCAGCACATTTTTACCTTATACACAGCTATAAGGAGAGGATACTGGGGCGGCCCCCTCTGAGGTTCATTCTTTTCCAGCAGCTGTCTGATAAATTTTTCTATTGCCTTCTCAGACATGCCACACTGATGGCCTGTCTGTCTCACCAAGTCAACAGTCTCTGAGAGTTTGTCATAAATGCTGAGCTCATTGGCAGCAAGATCCATGTCTTCGAATACAAAATCCCTGAGAGAAAGAAAATACAGGTAAAAAGAAAGATGGATTCTTTGCAGTACTCCCTTCTCAAAGTTTGTTTTTTTCAGAACAGTGTTTCTTGGCCACCTGTGGGGAAGGACCCATGGCTTTTATGTTTTTCCCAATCCTACTGCAGAACAATATAGTGAAATACAACAAACACATGGAGACACTGTCAAGTTGCTTTTGTGTGGTACTCGGTGGTGGGCTAGCCACAGGGGACAGAGCAGCACTGACCGCACACCTCTGAGGAGGACTGGTCTGGGGCAAATCCCTAATGGATGTCTGATGGCATCCAGAAACACTCCTGAAATCAACCAAAATATCTGCCACTGGTCACTGACGAAGAAGAAGGGAGATGTGAACAGTGCTGTTGACAAATAACTTCTCTCCAATTATATCAGGCGGATCTTTTAGCAACATAAGAGGAGTGGTCACTCAGAGTAAGGTTCACTATGAGGAATATGCTGCTAAGCTTCATTCCTGGCAAAAGAGAGATTTCAGACAACATAAAAATTATAGCACAGGAGTTTCTCAGATCTTAACAGTTTGCTGTCCCCATGCTTTCCCCACAAATGCAACTTGAAAACTATGAAGGATAGTATTGTTTTATATATTTAAAGGTTTAAGATATTTTAAAACAAAGATCTAAGACCTATAATTTTAGAATTTGATTTGGGTTCTCATAGTTACTTCATAGTATTTCATAAAATAAAAGAACTAAAGTGGCAGGGCCAGCAGGTTGGTGTGGCAGGCAAAGATGACTTTTGCCTGTGGTCCAGGCATCCCATATCGGCATAAGTTCCAGCCTGGTTGCTCCACTTCTGATCCTGCTCCCTGCTAATGTGCATGGGAAAGCAGCAGAAGATAGCCCAAGTGCTTGAGACCCTGCACCCATGTGGGAGACCCAGAAGAAACTCCTGGTTCTTGATAGGATTGGCTTAGTCCGGCCATTTCAGCCATTTGGAAAGTGAGTCAGTGGAGGAAAGATATCTACTTCTCTCTGCCTCTCCCTCCCTCTCTCTTTGTAACTGACTTTCAAGTAAAAATTAAAAAAAAAAATTTTTAAAGAAGTGGCAAATTATCATTTGGAAAATGAGAACTCTTGCTTGTGCTGGGATAGCCATTCGGCCTACTTGCTGTGGGATGCTGGTAAGGATTCTCTTGTTTGATATCCAACAAGCATTTGGGTTTGATTCCCAGCTCTGTTCCTGATCCCAGCTCCCTGCTAATGGAGATGCTGAGAGGAGTCAGACACTTAGACTGGAACCCTGCATCAACTTCCTGGCTCTCAGCTGCAACCTGGCCAGACGCTAGCAGCTGGAGGCAACAGGGGAGTAAATCAGTGGATGGTAGTTTTGTTATCTGTATCTCTGCCTCTTGAATTTAAAAAAAAAAAAAGTAGGGTGTGGTGCAATGACTCTATTGGATGATCCTCCCCTTGCAAGTGTCAGGATCCCAAATGAGCACCAGTTCATGTCCCGGCTGTTCCACTTCCCATCCAGCTCCCTGCTTATGGCCTGGGAAAGTGGTAGAGAATGGTCCAAAGCCTTGGGACTCTGCAAGTACGTGGGAGACCTGGAACAATATCCTGGCTCCTGGCTCTTGGCCTTGGACTGGCTCAGCTCCAGTCTTTGTGGACATTTGGGAAGTGAACTAGTGGATGGGAGATCTTTGTCTCTCTTCGTCTCTATAAATCTGCTTTTCCAATAAGAGACATAATCTCAAAAAAAAAAAGTAATAATGATTTCTTCATACAGAACACTATTTTTCTTCATAAAGAAACAATGGTGCTTACAATTTCTGCTTTCTTCTTCTGTTTTTCTTTTTTTAAGGCAGAAGGTCCTCTTATCTCATATACTTCATTCCCAAAGTGCTTCTAACCTCACAAAGCACTGACATGGTACAAACATACCCTTTCAGTAAGAGGATGCTGCCACCTGTAGGATAGAGGACACCATCAAGTCACTACAAGAGAATCTGAAACGCCACAACCCAGTGTGCATCAGTGTTTCTCTTCTTCTTCAGTAAAACAAAAATGCTTAGTTCACCAGTGATGGGAACATGAAATGGGCAGCCGCTGTCAAAAAGTTGGTGTTACCTTAGAACACAGTAGTTCTACTCCCAGGAACGCACCCAGAGAACTGGGAATGACATCCACACAAAACCTTATACTCAAATGTTAATAGCTACATTATTCATAACAGCCCAAGATGGAAGCAGTTCTAAAGTCCACACACTGATGAGTGAGTAAATGAAAATGTGGTGCATCTGTATTCTGTGATGGAATATTCTGGAAAATGCAAAGGATGAAGTAATGACACAGGGAATAGCATGGATGAACCTTGATAACACTATGCTAACTGAAAGAAGGTCACTACCAAAGACTCTAGGTTATGATTACATTTGTACCAAAAAAACCCAAGAATGGGCAAATCTACAGAGTAGGAGGATTAATCAGTGGTTGCCTAGTGACTGTAACAGGAAAGTGGGTCAAAACCCACTAAACTGCGCATTCTAAAAAGCACCTTTTTTTTTTACTTATTTGAAAGGCAGAGAGACAGGGGTTTATTTTTCCATCTACTGGTTCTCTCCACAAATGCCTGTAACAACTAGGGCTGAGCCGGATCAAGGTTAGGAACAAGGTTCTAAACACGTTTCAGCAGCTGGGAGGGAGCCAGGTGCCAAGGATCGTCTGCCTCCTAGGGTAAGCATTATTTTGTAAAGATTTATGTATTTATTTCAAGGCAGAGTGACAGAAGGAGGGAGAGCATCTTCTATTTGCTGGTTCACCTCCAAATGCCAGCTTGGCTAGGGTTGAAGCCAAGAGCCCAGAACTCCATGTGGGTCTCCCACATGGGTGGCAGGGACACCAGCATCTGAGCCATTACCTGCTGCCTTCCCAGTTGCATCAGCAGAGAGCTGAGTCAGATGCAGAGGTGGGGCCTGAAGCAGGAACTCTGAGAGCAGCTTAACTTACAATGCCACAACACTAATCACAAATTGTACATTTTTTTTAAAGATTTATTTTTATTATTATTTTTTTTAATGGGAAAGGCGGATATACAGAGAGGAGAGACAGAGAGGAAGATCTTCCGTCCAATGATTCACTCCCCAAGTGAGCGCAACGGGCCGATGCTATGCCGATCTGAAGCCAGGAGCCTCTTCCAGGTCTCCCACACGGGTGCAGGGTCCCAAAGCTTTGGGCCGTCCTCGACTGCTTTCCCGGGCCACGGGCAGGGAGCCGGAAGGGAAGCGGGGCTGCCGGGATTAGAACCGGCGCCCATATGGATCCCGGGCGTGCAAGGCGAGGACCTTTAACCACTGCGCCACCGTGCCGGGCCAGATTGTACATTTTAAATCGGCCAACTTCTTGGCATGCAAATTATACCTTTTAGGGCCAGGCACGGTAGCCTAGTGGCTAAAGCCCTTATCTTGTAACCATTGGAATCCCATATGGGTGCCAGTTCCACCTCCCATCCAGCTCCCTGCTTGTGGCCTGGGAAAGCAGTTGGGGACGGCCCAAAGCCTTGGGACCCTGCACCTGCGTGTTAGACTCAGAAGAGCCTCCTCACTCCTGGCATTGGATTGACTCAGCTTTGGCTGTTGTGGCCAGTTAGGGAGTAAACCAGTGGATGGAAGATCTTTCTGTCTCTCCTCTCTGTAAAATCTGACTTTCCAAAAAAAAAAAAAAAAAACAAATCTTTTTTTAAAAAAGAAGTTTTTAAAATATGTATTTATAGAATGAAAATGTGCTCTCTTGTGGCATTTATTATATTACATTTTCTATTTCCATCCCTCCCAGGGCCTAACCACTGGACTCTAAGGTATGAGAGCAGGAAATACCATACGTACTGTTACTATGATATATATATGTATATGTATGTATATGTATATATGTCTTCTATATATGTAGAGGGTATCTGCATATACTTGTTAACAAAGACTGATAAACTGTGTGTGTGTGTGTGTGTGTGTGTGCGTGTGAAGGGGGATGAACTTCATAACAGAACACGATTCTTTCAGAGTCCATCTGTAGAAGATTCCTTCCAATACTGACTTTCTGGAAGCCTGTGCTTAACTTACCACCCTGGTTAGTATATATAGAGCAGGACGATCATTTCAGGCTGCGCAGGCCAAATGCCTTCATTTCCAGATGGAGGAATAACCCCATCCATCTCCTGAGCTTCGTCTGTATCCTACTCACTCCACTCATTCTTTACTAGCAACCAGGAAGAAAGGCTGCAAGGCATAAAGAGCCATACTTAAAAAAAATTAACATGCAGCATCTCCATTAATAGGTCAGCAGTAGATCAGCTCAGAGAGGTGAGATTAGACATGATTATTTCCTTTTCCATATTTCCTAGACTTCTGTATTAATTTTATGATCACAAAAAATCCCACCGATACTCTTAAAGAACAGCAGGGCACAAGGTGAGTCCGAGCAACGCAACGATGAATGGCTATGGCTATGGCACCGCAGGGAAGAAGCAAAGCACTCCTTGCTGCCCATGCCGGAAGTGACTTTTTAGTTCCCCATTGGGTTGGATTTGAAATGACACAGCTGGGAAAATGGAAGCGACACTGCACCAGCAGAGGAGAGGCCTGAGTCTTAGGCTAAGTCTTGACAATCTCCAGTCAAATATTTTGGTTTTATTTATTTCTGTAAAAGACAGATTCTTCACTTTACAAATATGTATATATCTAGAGTTGGGGGGAAAAGCTGAAGCCCAATGCCAAGAGTTGGCATCCAACCCAGGTCTCTTGTGTGGGTGGCAGGGACCCAATTCTGAGCCATTACTGCTCCCCCCGCCCCTCCCCAGGGTCTGCATTAGCAGGAAGCTTGAGTCAGGAACCAAAGGCAGGGATTGAACCTGGATACTCTGATATGGGGGTATGGGTGTCTTAACCAGTCTTACCTGCGAGGCTAAGCATTTGTTCCTAAGTGAAATCATTCTGGCTAAGTCTATCTCCTCTTCCAAAAATAAGATGATTGGACACAAGGTCTTTAAAGCCTCCTTCTGCTCTGAGATTCACAAAGTCTGTGAAGCCGTCAGGAAGGGGAAAACCCAATTCATGAGGAACTGAAGACTAACAGCCAACCGCATTCCTTTACTACCACTTTCTGTTCCTCTGTGCTCAGTATACCAGAAACGTCATGTCAACAAACAGCCACCGAGATCCCACTTGTGTGATTCATTCATTCCATTTCACAGACTCTCCGAAAGCTTCTGTCACTTGTCGAGACAGGAACCCAAGCGTATCTGACTTGAGGGTTGCTGCTTTCTCCTCATTCATGCTGCCTTCCTGGCCAAGCACTGTTCTCCATTCCAAGCCGCCAGTTCCAAGAACAGAGCACACCCCCCCCACCCCATCACGATTGAGTGCCCAGGGACTGGAAATGACTCAGCATAGCAATCCCTGAGAAAAGAGCCTGGCGACGGCTTCTTACAGGATTTTTTGCAACTTCATGTTTTGGACAGTGATTTCAGAGCTAGTATTTCCTGTTTAAACTGGAAGACATTTTGATGGCCACAGAGAGACGATCTGGGTGACTATGTTAAACTAATATATTTAAAAAGTGGCCCCCTTTAAAAAACAAACAGAAAAACAAACACAGAAGCACAACTAAGCAACCAGCGTGAGAGGCTGAGTGACAGTCGGTCAGTCACTGAAGGGGATCCATTTACCTCCAGAAAGAGCGTCCAACTCTGGCAGAAATGAGCTTTACCACAGAGGGGCGTTCAGAGGAGTGGCTTACACCCGCAAGGGCACAGGCAGGATCACTACATGGATAGAAATCAAGTATCATGCACCACCCTGGGCCTCCTGTGGTCCTCCCACCCCTCACTCACCTGGAATTCAAGACCCCAGTGGATGCCTGAAACCACGGCAAGTACCACCCCCCCACACACATATTATGTATTTTTACATATATAAGCCTATGATAAAAGGTTAACTTATAAATTAGGCACATTAAGAGATTAATAGCTAATAATACATTGTAACACAACAGAATAATAGAAGTTATGGAAATCTGGTTTCTCTTTCCAAAGTATCTTGTGCACTGTACTCACCCTTCCTCCTGCGGTGATGTGAGCTGATGCAATGTCCATGTGATGAGATGAAGTAAGGTGAATGACGCAGACATTGTGACAGTGTCAGGCTAGCACATAAGGGTTACCTACCTAACGTCCTGCAGTGGCAGGACAGTTCAGCTGATGACTGAGACAGCTACTAAGTGACTAAAGGACAGGGGGTGGATACAGTGCGGATACTGTGGGCAAAGGGATGGTGCACCTGCTTGGCAGGGATTCAGCTTAAGACTGAGGGATTCCGTGCTGCTTCAAGTGTCTATGTAATGTTTTCAGACTGCAGCTGACCATGGAAAACTGAAAGAGGACAAGGCAAGAGGTGCAGGCACAGAGGTTATCAACCCTATTCTCAACCCTCAGAATGGGAGCCACTGGTTTTTCTCAAGAGTAGTTCTCAAGTCCGGGCTACTTCTCTCCCTGGATGATACCTGACAATGTCTGCAAGATGCTTTTGGTGTCCGATTTTTTTCAAAACTGGCATCTGGAGGGCAAAGACTAGACATCCTGCAGGGGAGGGGATAGCCAATGCCAATGAATAACTGTCTCAATCAAAATGCTACAAGTGCCTAATTGCAAAAACTGCTTTCTGGAGAGGCCTGAGCCAGGGAGACCTGACAGCTTTTCATTTCTGAAGGAGAAGTTCTGTCTAGGAGAATGCAACTGCCCTAATGGTGTGGTCCTCACATCCCCTTCCTAGTCTCAGCCTAAGAAACAAGGAAGTGGTCCAGCTGATAGAATAACTGGAACAGATCTGACCAATACAAATGTCTGTTTAAAATAGTAAATAGATGGGTCCGGTGCGACGGCTCAATGGCCTAATCCTACCCCTTCAAGCATCAGGATCCCATTCATGTCCTGAACGCTCCAGTTCCCTTCCAGATCCTGCCTGTGGCCTAGGAAAGCAGAAGAGTATGGCCCAAAGCCATGAGACCCTGTACTCTTGCAGGAGACCCAGAGGAGGCTCCTGGCTCTTGATCAGCTCAGCTCCTGCCACTGCAGCCATTTGGAGAGTGAGACAGCAAATGGAAGATCTTCCACTCTCTCTTCTCTCTGTAAATCTGCCCTTCCAATAAAAATTAGTAAACCTTTTTAAAAAAAGGAGCAAATAGACCAAGGGTCAGACTAAATGTAAACTGTGCAGTAAGAGGATCAACCCCTGTACCGATAAGTGTCCTGAACACTGATGGCATAACCCCGGAGGTTCATGCCCCTTGATGTTTATTTTTTACTACGGCATAAGAAATGTATTTTCCCTCTTTAGTAAAAAAAAAAAAAAAAAAAAAAAGTCTTTTAAATTAAAGGGACTCACAGGATAGCATAGAATGCATTCATAACAACAGGAGATGGACACTGTACTACATAGCTAGCGTTACACAAAGGAGTTAAGTAGGGGGAAGGGTGTGACCTGACTCTGGATCTCATTCCTGCACTTGAAGATTGGGACGTGTGCAGATGAGCAAGAGTTGTGGCATAGCATACTAAGCCTCCATCTGTGCCGGCATCCCAAATGATTAATGTCTAGCTGTTCCACTTGCAATTCAGATCTCTGTTCGTGGCCCGGGAAAGCAGCAGAGGATGGCTTGGGCCCCTGTATCATGTGGAAGACCTGCAGGAATCACCTTACGCCTGGTTTCAGATTGATCTAGCTCCATCCATTGCAGGTATTTGGGGAGTGAACCAGCAGATTGAAGATCTTTGTCCCTCTGTATCTTCTAACTGCCTTTCAGATAAAAATAAAAAATAAATCTTAAAAAATAACTAGTAAGGTGTTTGTCTCAGGACAGGGTGTCTCATGCCTGGATCTCAGACGCCAGCCACCATGTGCATGTGGTGAGCTGTCCCCGGGCGGCCAGTATGCCATCTGGCGCCAGGCTCTGCCTGCTGGCCGCTTGGCCTGTACCTTCGGGGTTTAGGTTCTTTGAATCGCTGCTTACGTAGCTCCAGGTTGAACCCATTGTGCTTCTAGGACGTGAATCAATCCTAAAGATTCCCAATGACAGTAACTCTCCTTTGAAGAACTTGTAATCACTTGAACAATGCTGACCACCAAATACCAGTCCATGCAAAAGCTATGGCTCGGGGCTTGTCCAGCAGAATCATATCCTGTTACCTGACATGATGATGGATCAGGAGAAGGGTCACATTAAGCAGGGCCATTACATTAACTAGCACTTGAGAACCATATCCGGGGGTAGATTCTGTGAGGGATGTGTGGGCCAAACTCCATGGAAATTCTAGCCTCACTGGTTAGCTCAACAGTTTGGGTGGTGATGGACTATGCTAGGTATGACCAAGGAGCCTGCCATCAATCATAGGTAAAGGAACCTGCAACAGTCTGGACTGGTCAAGGCAGCAGCACCCGAATGTGCATCCTGAATAGGGTGTGGGGTGTAATGGGCTACAACGTCTACCAGCTCATACAAGGCCAAATGGAAGGCCAGACTCTGCCAGAACCTGGCCTAAACCCAATGGCATGTATGAGAACTGGGTCTGGGAGTGGATTAA
The DNA here is from genome assembly GCF_017591425.1 of Ochotona curzoniae. NCBI lineage: Eukaryota > Metazoa > Chordata > Mammalia > Lagomorpha > Ochotonidae > Ochotona > Ochotona curzoniae. The sequence continues at coordinate 2,908,737 of NW_024466004.1, read as the reverse complement.
GTGGAGGAACTTGGGAAACTCCCTTGGCGAGTCATAGTTCCCACTGGTGAACATGTGGTCCAGACCTGGGGGTCGGACAAGCTGGGCAAAGTAGCTTCAACAGCTGGCTAATGTGTTAATTGGTAATGGAAGAGGGTGGACTGGGCAGGACTGAGCAAACCTTAGTCCACAGGTGAAACTAGAGACCAGGATGGAGCAAAGGTCATGCCAAGCTAGGCTCTTGTACCTACTGGTCAGCATGAGCCAGGAACGCTAAGCCACACTGTCTAAGGCAAAGGCCGGGACAGGTGAGGGGCTGTGCCAAGCTGAGTCAGAGCAACCACTGGCATGCGTGTGATCTACGGCTGGGAACAGGCCTGGTTGGGGGGCCAAGGGGACAACCCTAGCTGGGCTGAGGTTCCCACCAAGGGGCGTGTGGGCTGGAATGGGGGCTTTGCTCTGATCAGGAAATGGTAGTAGTCTCCCTTGGCACAAGTATGGACAGAGCCGGGCCAGACTCCAACACCCTCTGGTGTCCTGGAGGACCAGGGTAGATGTGGGATGGACTAGGTAAGGTCTCAACCCCTACTGAGCCATGTGTCAGCCATATGTGGGTACAGACAAGCCATAGCTGGGCTGAAACACCCAACAGCAAGGACCAGATTGAGTTGAAGCCAGTCAGGAAAAGCCACTGTTCCTGCTAGGACAGGAGGTGAACTGGGTAGCACTGGCTCATGGACCCACTTGTATGTGCAAAATCTGGCATTGGGAGAGGTTCTGATGGAGGAACCTGGGCAACTCCTCTGGCAGGACACAGACCCGGCAGGTAAGCGCAAGAAACATGACAGGAAACAGCCCAGAACAGGCCATGGAAAGTTACCCACTGGCATACATCTGGCAGGGGTCAGGGGAAGACCAGGCTGAATCTGTTCATACCATCCACTGGCAAATCCAAGAACAGTGTGGGTCAAGTCGGGTTTGGTCGCAACAAAAGCTAATGCACAATACGGAATGCCAAGGTGAGGCTGCCTGTACTGGATGTGACCGCAGCGCCCAACCAGCACGCGTGAGAACAAGAAAGGGAAGGGGCAGAGCTGGCAGGGGGAATAAAGGAGGGTCCCCTTGCCAGACAGCTACTCCCACTGGAGAGCATGAACTGGGATGGGGGCAAACCAGACTAAGCAGGGCTACAACACCTGTGCACCTCATGTGGACTAGATCAGGGAAAAGCCAGGCTGGGCTGATTATTCCTACTGGTGCAAGCATAAATTAGAGTATGTGAGGGTTGTTTGGGCTTAGCCACAGCATCAGCTGGCAGAAGCTGGCACTAGGGGCTAGTTCTGTCAAGTCAAACCACAGAACTACCTGGAGAGTGTATAATCCGGGAGTGGGAGAGGCCTGGGAGGGAAATAGTGGACTCCTCTCTCTTGGGTTACCACTTCCACGGGAGGGCATGAAAACTAGGACAGGGGCTGGGGTGGAATGGGATGTGGGACAGACTGGATTACTGCTACACATACTGGCAAACCAGGGTAGGGGGCGGGCCTGGTGGGGATTATTGCGGGTCGCTCCAACTAAGCTGCAGCTCCCACTGGTTTATGTGCTGGGCAGAACCAGGCTGCACTGCAACACCCAATGGTACCAGTGGAAGTCAGGGCTGAAAACAGAACCAACCCAGCCATTGCAACCACCACTTGATCATGGCGATGGACTGTGCTGGGGCCTGTACTTGCTAGTACATACAAGAATCTGGTCTGGGAACACCTCAGACAAAGTTTCTTTGGAGATCTCCCCAATCGAAATGTTGGACTCAGAACCCTAACCAAGAAGAGAGAGAAGATAGAACAGGTCAATCAACCATCTCACCTATATGTTGACAGCGAAATACGGGGCAAACGGAGACTCTATGATGGACTATGTCAATCAGTGGATTCTTCAATGACCCCATAGTGTTTGGAGTGGCAAGATTGGCAGCGATTCATAACGGGTGAACTATTAAAACCACTTGAGCAAGAACCTCAGAGCATACCCTACAACCGGGACCTGGGGAGTGTGGGAAATTGGGTGGGCCTTCTCCCTTAATACCCCCTTTAAACATGAAGGAAACAATATGGAAATAATAGTCTTACCTATTCTCCTATAGCCATTGAACCTTTTTACCCTAACTAACTATGTAAAGATTGTAAAAAAAAAAATAATAATAAAACCCATTGAAATTCTAAGGCTTTGACCTTGAATTCTTCCTTTTAACAACATACAACTCTACCACCTAGTATGATCTACCTCCTTATCTTCTACACTAAAGTTTCTCGCAAGCAAAGATACATGGAGAAAGTAACAACACAAGAAACTAATCAGACATGAAAGCCATCTCAGTATAAAATCTGATTAAGGTGGACAAACTTACACACAGGCACTCAAGTGATCTCACTGAAGCCAACATACAGGCTTTTATATTTTACGTAAAATATTTGAATGCCATCAGCCTGATGGGAGTTCAGGTGAGCCAGTGAGGAATCCAGCACTTGAACATGTCTTCCATGTGTAGGGACCAGGATGCAAACCTGGCCCTGAAAGAACGTAGTCCAAGAACAGAAAAGGGCTGCCAGGACTAACAATTGGGCCATGCAAACCTCCTGTCACTTCAATACAGCGAAGCTGAATCAATCAACTCCTAAAAGACCATGTCTTTCCTTAGCAGGGAAACTTCAACACCTTGGATGAAAAGAAATGAATTTATTAAAGCAGAGCCCTCTGCAGAAAATTCTAAAAGAACTATCAAATGAGCAGAGAAGCCGGAATATTATGTATCTGGGAGTACGACCTATCCAAAGGTGAGGCAGGGTCCTAGCATCTTTGGAAAGACATTTTCGAACACCAGGACAATGCAGCAAAAGGGTGACCTCCAGGGTTAATAATGTCAAAAGGACAGAGGACACAAGATGGGGGTGGGGGCATTTCCTTGTAGTAAAAGGTGACTACAAACGCCTCATTTACTCCTGTCAACGCGCAAGTCCCATGCCAAGCTGATCGCCTCACAGAATCACATTGAAAACAAAACGAACAAGTGTCCCCTTGAACGAGTATTAAGACGTTGCAGAGGAGGCCGAAGACGCTCCTGTGGCACAGTGCAATCCGGACGGTGGGAGCTGGACTTGGCCAGCACCACGCTTAGACGTGGCAGGGACCTCGTCCCCCGGCGGAGCCTGTCAGTCAGGGGACGCTGTCACTCAACCCCGACACGCTCCAGGGTCAAGGCTCGCGGCGGCAGCCCTGCACAGCGGCCGGCCTTGCCCGCGCCCCCCTCCCGCTCTCCGGCCCCGGTGACTCACATGCGAGCCCGCGCCCCCTCGGGCTCCTCCCGCCGGGGGGACAGCGGCCGCCGGGCGAGGAGGACGGGCCGACCGCTTCCTGCTTCCGGGACCGCGGCCCGGACGCGGCCCAGGGTCGCTCCGCCCGCCGGGCCCCAGCTTCCGCCGCCGCCTGCCCGGGAGCGCCGGCTCTGGCTCCCCCTGGCGTCCTTCTGGAGCTGTGGCTCGCCTTGCTCTGTCCTTACCCACGTCTACCTCAGTTTAGCAGATTTATTCAAAATCGCTTACTGAGGCCCCTACTACGTGCCGGGAAGTGTATTACGCATTCGCGGATGAGAATGACAGGGATATGTGAATGTATAGCGGTCTCTGCCCTCTGGGCACTCCTGGGCTGGAAGAGAAGCGGATCATTCAACTTCCTACCTGTTCACTTGCTAATTTGAGGACTTCACATTTGTGAAGCCACTAATGCACAAGCTTATGACCGATATAATCCTACAACCTTTACCCTTATACAAACGGGGGCAGGTAAAAGATGCCAGAAGCTGAAGTCAGACTCTTTATTTAAACAAATTAACGGTTTCAAAGTTACAGAGAAAGATATTCTGGTTCACTGCCCAGATGGCCTCAATGGCCTGGCCGCCAGGAGCTTAGAACTCCATCTGATCTCCCATGTGGGTGGCAGGGACCATTTTAAAAGGCAGAGTTTGGGCCCAGCGCCGTGGCCTAGCAGCTAAAGTTCTCACCTTACATGTGCCGGGATCCCCATATGGGTGCCAGTTCTAATCCCGGCAGCCCTGCTTCCCATCCAGCTCCTTGCTTGTGGCCTGGGAAATCAGTGGAAGACAACCCAAAGCCTTGGGACCCTGCACCCGTGTGAGAGACCTGGAGGAAGTTCCTGGCTCCTGGGTTTGGATTGGCTCAGCACCAGCAGTTGCGGTCACTTGGAGAGTGAATCATCTGGTGGAAGTTCTTCCTATCTCTCCTCTCTGTATATCTATCTGACTTTGCAATAAAAGTGAATAAGTCTTTTTTTTAAAGGCAGATTTTACAGGGAGATCAGATTTTCCATCCACTGGTGCACTCCCCAGATGACCACAATGGCCAAAGCTGAGCTGATGCAAAACTGAGTCAGGAGCTTTTTCCAGTTCTCCCATACGAGTGCAGGGGCCCAAGGACTTAGGTCATCCTCCACTGCTTTCCCAGGCAATAAGAGAGAGCTGGATGGGATATGGAGCAGTCAGGACACAAATTAGAAATCATAGGGGCACCACAGTGCAGAGATTAGCTTGTTGTGGCAAAGAGGAACAAAGATCTTTTATTGGCCAATTTACTTCCCAAATGGTCACAACAGCCAGAGCTGAACTAAACTGAAGCCAGGAGCCAGGAGCTTCTTCTTCCAGGTCTCACACATGGAAACAGGGTTTCAAGGACTTGGGCGTCCCCCACTAATTTCCCAGGCCACAAGCAGGGAGCTGAATGGGAAGTGGGCATGAACTGGCACCCATATAGGATGCTGATGCTTGGATGTGGAAGATCAGCCAGCTGAGCCAATGTGTCAGCTCCTGGGCTTATGATGCAGCTTCCTGCTAATGGGAGAGCAGCAGAAAATGACCCTAGGCTGGGGTCCTTGCCACCCATGTAGGAGTCCCAGATGGAGTTCCAGGCTCCTGGCTGCCAGGCTGTTGAGACCCAGGTAAAGCGACAGGCTCCTGATTTCAGCTTGGCCCTGCCCTGGATGTTGTACCCATCTGAGGAGAGAATCAATGAATGGAAGATTTCTCTCTTCTCCCATTCTTTTACTCTGCCTTTCAAATAAATAAATAAATACCTTTTTATTTATAAAAATGGAATTGGAAGATAAGTTCATTTTGTGAAAAAGTTTTTAAATCCATGCATAAGAGGGTTCTGTGTAAAGTTCATGAAAAGTATATCTTATTTAAATAGTATTCATGAATTTCAAAATACTCTTGCATCAAAATAAATTCTCTTAATTCTGTCATTCTTAAACATTTTAAATAAAGTATGTATTTACCTACTAATTCAAATTGCAGAGAGACTACAGCCCCCAAGTGCTTGAATCCTTGTCACTCACGTGGAAAATAAACGTGGAAGTCCTGGCTCCTGCATTTGGCCTGACCCAGCTGGGCTGTTGTGGCATTTAGGGAGTGATCCGGGATGGAAGATCTCTCTCCCTCTCAGTCACTCTGCCTTTCAAATAAATAAATACGTAAGTCTTTTTTTTCAAACAACAATCTGAAACAGTCATGGGAGCAGGAAGAAAGCAATTAAATTTGGAGATGTTAGGAAAAATTAATAAACAGATCTTGGCAACAAGTCACTCGTGCAGCACAGAGGGAAAGGGAACAATTCTTGATCTTCTAGCCTAGAAAACAGTCCTGTAAAAGTCCTCAATGTTATGTGTTTATTAAGATTTGGACCCAGTGCAGTGGCCTAGCAGCTAAAGTCCTCACCTTACATGTGGGCTTTATATTTATTTATTTTTATTGGAAAGACAGATATACAGAGAGAGGAGAGACAGAAAGGAAGATCTTCCACCCAATGGTTCACTCCCCAAGTGGCTGTAATGGCTGGAACTGAGTCAATCCGAAGCCAGGAGCCAGGAGCCTCCTCTGAGTCCCAAGGCCTTGGGCCATCCTCAACTGCTTTCCCAGACCACAAGCAGTAAGCTGGATGGGAAGTGGAGCTGTCGGGATTAGAATAGTCACCCATATGGGATCCTGGTGCATGCTAGGCTTCCACACTGGGCACAAAAAATAGTTCTTAAAAAAAACACTGTGTTATAATTCACAACTCCCCCCCCCCCCCCACACACACCCACGACATCCATCCATCACTGTGCCCAAAGACTCTAAGAAACATAGTAAGGTACCCACATGGTCTAGAGAAAGGCAACTCATGGAACTACAAAACTGACTTCTGTTCCAGCTCAAAGGTTACAGGGTGGAAGGAAGATAAAAACCACTTACACCCTGCATCAGCATAGCACTCGTTGGAGCTAACAGTTGAGTGGCACTGTGGGTTTAGCCATTGCCCTGGATGGCCACAGCAGAATTTCCTCCCTCAAGGAATTCAGCATTTTATATGTCCAGCTCGGTTCACCCATATTTCTACCTGACAATAAGGACACTAAAGTTGAAGTGTGAAGAGCACAGTTCACCAGCTGTGGTTCTCTAAGCTAGGTAAAACTCAGTTTCCTGGAAATAAAAGATACAAAAATATGCACCTTGTGGAGTTTTGAATATTAAGCAAAAGACACAACAATGCTTAGCTTGCTGCCTGGCCAGCATTTCTCAGCGTGCGTTGCAGCAGCAGTTTATCCTGTTTTACGCATGTATTCCTCCTCTGCCTTCTCACACAGCTCCTGTCATTTGCTTCTCTTCCCTGGCTTCCTGTGCAAGCCCTCCTAACAACTTCGCCAGTCCAGCCAGTTATTTTAATCCTTGCTCTTACTTTGCTCCAGCCTTTGTACTGGCGGTATCTTGTCTTCCCCTGTTCTTTTTTTCTCGTTTTCCTCTGCAGCCCTTCTCTATTTCTCCCCCAGGCGCCCTGGTTTGGTCTGGAGTTACTGGGCTAATACATGTTGTTGAACTGTGGCGTCTCAGTTTCCACACCTGAAAAAGGGAATAACAGCATCCCCTTGCAGGATGTTGTGGCGAGGATGAAACAAGAAAGCGCAGGAGCTGTGCAAATCAGACAGCGCCTCAGAAACTTTGGCGGTTGGAGTCCTTTCATTCTTGCTCCCCTTTCAGCCTGCTCAGCCTGCCCCTAAATGGTGGAACTTTGAATTGAATGTCAGGGCGTCACTCCAATCGAGTTCAGAGCTTTTGGATGTTCCCGCCTTCCACGCCTAAGCGAACCAATCAGATCGTCCGGAGTTTGGCGCGGTCTCGCCCCTTTGGAGTCCAACTTTTAAAAGAGCTGACACTTTTTGCCGCCCTCGCACCCGGCCTGGTCTGGCCTCGCGAACCTTCTTCAGTGCTCGGGAGGGTCTTTCCTCCTCCTCCTTGTCCTTGTTTCCCCGCCCGCCCCCAGCTCCCCATCAAATCCCGATATCGGAAGACCGGAAGTGTGCACCATAGTGGCGGGTCCCCCTAGAATCGACGCCGGAAGTAGCCATCGCTGGAGAAGGATTCCGTCAGCTTCAGCATGGCGGCTATTCCCCCGGACTCCTGGCAGCCGCCCAACGTTTACTTGGAGACCAGGTGAGAAGGGCGGGCGGCTGGTCTCCTGGGGCTGGGCTGGCGCGGGGGCTGTCCGCGGAGCCCGGTTCCCGGCGCGCTCTTCGGGAGGGCGGCCTCCACGTGGTGGTGGGGGGTGCGCCGGCTTGCAGGGCCCGGGGGAGCTCAGGGTCCACCAGACCTCGTCCACCTTCGCGGAGGCCTCGGCGACCGCCGGGCGTCCGCCTCCCTGTGCTGCCTTTCATGCAGCGAGCAAGCGTGGGAGCCCGCCGGGCAGAGCTGGGTACAATACAGATCCCCGCCTTCCAAAGCTGACTTAGTGATGGAGGAGACAGGCAGGTCAGCCGTAAAACTGCCGTGGACATAGAGGAAGCACCTTTTCCCACTGTCCAAGAGGGAAGCGATGAGTTAGTTAAGCTCCAACGCGCCGGCAGCATCACTTCCTAGTTTTGACGGTGTTGTTACATCTCCTCCCCGCCCCTTGGAGCAGATTCAGCAGCCCAAGGGCCTGGGCACACAGAGTCCCACAGCTAACGGATACGGGGAGGCTTGCATGGCACCTGGCCCCTCGGCTCTTTGGGAAAAGCCCAGAGTGATTTTGGTAAAGTAGAGCCAGGGACCTTGCTCAGAAACTTTCCATCACTTCTTCCTGCTCTAAGAGTAGAAAGTGAAAACTTGTCCGTCTGGCGTGCAAACTTTATCTCACCTGCCTCTTGCCTGCCATGCAGTTGCCTCCTCAGCCGCTTGTGCCAGTCACGGGCTCTCCGTCCAGCTGGGCCATCCTTCCCTGCCTTTGCAGGTACATTACAGGGAACTGAGTGGACTGGAACCCATGCCCGTGTTACAGGTGGCAGCTGTACCCTCCATGCTGCAGTGCTGGCCGGCCTCTCATGTCTTATCTCATGAGATAAGATCTCATGTAGGATCTTATGGACCAATTTTTTTTTATATATAATTCCCACCCAGTACCACGTGTAGCTGCAGCTATTTGGAGAGTGAACCAGTGAATGAAGATCTTTCTTTCCATCTTTCCTTCTAACACAATCCACGTTTGTTGAGTGCTTATACTGTGCAAGGTACTGTGCTAGGTACTGAGTGTCTAGGCTACCCAGATTTGACTCAGTGATCATGTTCTGTGGGTTAAAGTCTAGCGGGTCATGGAGTCTGTTCTCATGTCCTGCTCTTTCTGTATCCTTAGCTGGACAGGTGAGAAGATCACTCGTACTACGTAAGTGCAGAGGTTCAGAGTAATCCTGTGTTGCCTTTGTGGCACCCTCCCCCCAAAACACAAAAATCATACATTCTTTCAGTTGAAAATTTGGATAGATGCTATAGCTATGGGGATCAAAGATACAGAAGACTAGGGGCAGATGTTTTGGCCCCCCCTTATATTGTTAATACTTTAAAATCTTCAAATGAAGTGTAATTTTTTTCTCTCAAATTTAAGTCTCTTTTAAAAATTTTTAAAAGCTTTAGCTATTGAAAGGTAGTTTCAGGGCCCGGTGGCGTGGCCTAGTGGCTAAAGTCCTCACCTTGAATGCGCCTGGATCCCATATGGGCACTGGTTCTAATCCTGGCAGCTCCACTTCCCATCCAGCTCCCTGCTTGTGGCCTGGGAAAGCAGTCAAGGATGGCCCAGAGCCTTGGAACCCTGCACCCACATGGTAGATCTGGAAGAAGCTCCTGGCTTTGGATCGGCATAGCATTGGCCATTGCAGTCACTTGGGGAGTGAATCATCAGACGGAAGATCTTCCTCTCTGTATATCTGACTTTGCAATAAATAAATAAATCTTAAAAGAAAAAATGAAAGGTAGACTTTCAGAGAGAATGACACACACACAAAGTGGTCTTCCATCTACTGGTTTACTTCCTGAATGATCGTAACAATTAGGGCTGGGTTAGGCCAAAGTCAGGTGCTTCAACTGGGTCTTTGATGTGGGTGGCAGCTGTGTTCCCAAATGTATTAGCAGGGAGATGAGCTGGATCGGAAGTGGAACAGCTAGCATTGGGGTGCTGGTGTCACAGATGGTGGCTTAACCCCATGTGCCACAATGCTAGCCTCTAATGTAGGGTTTTAAAATCTTAGTTTCAGGTGATGCGTGATTTAGTTTCATATCTAAGGTATTTGAATTATCCACTGCTATTTTACTTAAATAACTATGGAAAGACCCTGAGTGTTTTACTCAGGGGAAGTAATCTCTGTGTACGTCGTTTGCCTCGTGCTTGTGGTGTTTCGTATTGGCTGAGCATGTGAGTCAGAGGTTGCATTGCACATGGTGAGTCCTGGAGTCCTCTTGTCCTATCCTTTCTGCCGTGACCTTGTTCTTGACCACGGCTGTGCTCTCCCGTCCTCCGCAGCATGGGCATCATCGTGCTGGAGCTGTACTGGAAGCATGCCCCGAAGACCTGCAAGAACTTCGCCGAGCTGGCGCGTCGAGGCTACTACAATGGGACCAAATTCCACAGAATCATCAAAGATTTCATGATCCAGGGAGGCGACCCGACAGGGACAGGTAAACTGGGATCTCGCTCCATCGTAACTGCATTGTCAGGCAGCTAGAGCCCTCGGTCTCACCTGCTAGGGACTGAGCTGGTTGATACTGGTGACAGTTCCTGCTTTCCCCAAACACACATGTGAAATTGGCCTGAAACCAGCCGTGACTGGATACTTTTCTAAGCTCTAGGAATGTATAACTGTGAACAAGGAGACAAAAGAAGATCAATGCACGATACCAGAAATTTCTCTGTGGTGCCAAGTGCAGATACAAGGCCTGAGGCAGGAGCCTGGGTAAGAGGTCATGTCGACCGACCTTGCAGGAAAAGCTGTGGGGTTTATTCTGAGTGAAAAAGGAGCCGTTGGAGAGTTTTGGGCTAATCAGTACCATGATCCGCCTTGTTCTTTTTTTTTTTTTTTTTAAGATTTATTTATTTTTATTGGAAAGGCAGATATACAGAGAGGAGGAGAAACAGAGAGGAAGGTTTTCTGTCCAATGGTTCACTCCCCAAGTAACCACAACGACTGAAGTTGAGCCAATCCAAAGCCAGGAACCAGGAGCCTCCTCCAGGTCTCCCATGTAGGTGCAGGGTCCCAAGGCCTTGGGCTGTCCTTGACTGCTTTCCCAGGCCACAAGCAGGGAGCTGGATGGGAAGTGGGGCGGCCGGGATTAGAATTGGCGCACATATGGGATCCCGGCATGTTCTGAGCGAGGACTTTAGCCACTATGCTATTGCGCTGGGCCCGATATGCCTTATTCTTGCCTGACTGCGGTTTAGAGAGCAGATATAAGAGCAAGAATGGGGTCCAGTTAGGTGAGGTTGTTACCCATCCAGAAATGCCTGGGCTAGCCTGATAGCAGAGAAGGTGGTGAGAAATTCTACTGTGTAGAGACAGAAACTTGGGATTCCTAAGAGGATGTGGTGGGCTGTGTGAGAGAAGGAGACATTTGAAAACGACACCCGAGTTGCAGTGAAGTGATGAAGATTTGAGAGAAGAGCAAGTTTGGATGGGAAAGATAAGGGTTTGAATAAGTTCGTAATTCTGTATGAATAATGAGTTAAAAGAAGGGTATGGCATGTGATATAAATTTGGGAGTTGCTGGCATTGAGGTGGGGATTATTAGTGACCCTGGTGTTTCACTCACTTTAAGGGCCCTGGATGTTCTGTTCATTCCTACTCTTTGTCCTTTTTTTTTTTTTTAAGATTATTTTAGGGCCCAGTGCAGTGGCTCCCAGGCCACAAGCAGGGAGCTGGATGGGAAGTGGAACAGCCTGGACATGAACTGGCGCTCCTGTGGAACACTGGCATGTACAATGGGAGGATTAGTCAGTTGAGCCATCACACCTGGCCGGCGTCATTTGTACTGTTTGTCTTTAAACAAATTCTTTGTTGTTTTTTTTTTTTTTTTTTCATGGCAGAATAGTCTTAGTGTTATCATTCTTAGTTGTTTCATTACTTAATCTTGATGATCAAAGCGTTCAGTGTTTTCAATTTTTGTAGATATCGCGAAACACTGTATAGGGTAATGTGATCAGCACAGTGTGTGAAGTTGCTAATTGAGACACCTGTATCCCATGTCAGAATATTGGTTTAAGTCCTGGCTTCTCTGCTTCTGACCCAGTTCCCCGCAGAAGATGGCCCTAGGACTTGGGCCCCTGCTACCAACATGGGAGAGCCAGGTGGATTTCTGACTCCTGACTTTGGACTGGCTTAGACTTGGGTATTGTTGCCATTTGTGAAATAAACCACCGAAGTGGAAGATCTCTATATTTCTTCCTCTTACTCCTTTGTGCTGCCTTTCAACAGAAACATTGACTTCCTGCCGTGAAAGAGAGTGAAGCTGATTTCCCCCATTAATGATTCTGCATTTGTGAACTCAATAAACCACAGATCAGCTGTGGTATTGTGGTATTGCATGTTACGCTGCCCTGAGGGACCATGCCCACATCCCATATCAGTGCCAGTTTGTGCCCCAGTTCCTACACTTGCAGTACAGCTTCCTGCTATTGCACACCCCGGGAGGCAGCAGGGGAGGGTCACATGGTAAGACCCCCACCACCCAGGTGGGAGGCACACTAGGGTGTGGGGCTCCTTGGTGTTAGAAACAGTTTTTTTAAAACTGGGGGTCAAAAATACCCCAAGACATGTTTATATTGAACATATGCAGGCTTTTTTTTCTCATGTTGTTCTCCAAACAGTACAGGCTAGCAGCACTTACATAGCATTTACATTGCAGTCTAAGCAGAGAGGATATGAAGGACAGACTGGGATGTGAATAGGGTATATGCAAATGATGCCATTTTGTGTTGGGAACTTGAGCATCTGGAGTGTGGGTCAGGATGGGGCTCCCCTGGCCCCGGCCTCCAGGGGATGGCTCTACTGAGATTTCTGCCCATTCTTCCTTTGCTTCCTAAATTGTTGGTTGTTTTACTTTTTCCTGTCATACATAAGTGATTCCTTCAGCTACAATGTGTGAGTTATAGGAACTGGAGGGCAGGATTGCTTTTCTGGTGGGCTTTTGTTTTATTTCTTTTTTCCTTCATTTTTACTGGAAAGGCAGATATACAGAGGAGACAAAGAGCAAGATCTTCCATCCACTGGCCATAATGGCCAGAGCTGAGCCAATCCAAAACCAGGAGCATCTTCTAGGTCTCCCATGCAGGCACAGAGTCCCAAGGCTTTGGGCCTTCCTTGACTGCTTTCCTAGGCCACAAGCAGGGAATTGGATGGGAAGTGAAACAGCTGGGACACAAACCAGTGCCCATATGGTATGTCAGTGCTTGGAAGAGGAGAATTAGCCAGTGGAGCTATTGCACCCACCTTTGTCTTATTTATTTGAAAGGCAGAGGGAGAATGAGATATCCTCCCTGTACTGGTTTACTCCCCAAGTGCTTACAGCAGCTGGGGCTGAGTCAGGCCAAAGCTGGGAACTGGGAGCTTAGTCCAGGTCTCCCATGTGTGTACCAGGGACCCAAGTACTTGAGCCATCGCCTGCTGCCTCCTGGGGCATGCATTAACAGGAAGTGGGATTGGAAGTGGAGAAGCTGGGAATCAAACAGACATTCAAATATGAGACGTGGACCGCGCAAATAGCCACTTAAGCACTAAGCCAAATGCATGGCTTGCTCTGGTGGTTCTCGCTGGGGCAACTGGCGAGGGTTGTGGTTTTGAACCCATTTCTGTTTGAGTTTTTGTCTGTTGCCTTTCTTCTTGAGAAGGATCATAAGTAGGAGTAACATTCCTGGGCTGTGTTCCCTCAGGTATTTTGAGACAATTTTGCTCCATTGACACTTGATTTTGGAAAATACTGAGGCCAGATCTACTTCTTCCTTCAGTTCAAGCAAGTTTTAAAATTCTGTCTCTGAATGATTTTTGTTGTTCTTACAGGATTTTCTGTTTCAGGGGCTATAATTATTCTTTGTTTCCTCATCTTGCCTTCCATATTTATTACATTTCTTTTCACTGTGTAAGGCGATTCCTTTCCTTTCCCCTGCATTCAGTGCAATAATCTGAGACCTTTACTCCGTGCCTTATTAAATTTTCAGTCATGTCTGTACTGTTCTTTGCTGCTCTAATTTATTTAATAGCTCTTTATTGGTGTCATTTGGGTCTCAATTTGTTTCTTTAGCTTTGCAATCTTCTCACCTTATTCTGTGATTTATTAGTTTGTCTTGGAGCTTTTGTTTTATTAGATTCTTTACTCCCACTTGAAATAACTTGAGACAGCCACTTCTTGGGTTCGGTTTTCTCCCTAGCTCGGTTCCTGAGGTGTTTTTCCTCTCTGTCCTTCTGGGTGGTGTGTCTGTGTTAGGCTCTGAGCCATTGCTTTCTGTCTTGCCCAAGCCTGGGCATGGACTAAATAAATTCTGTTCGTCCTCTCCCCGTTAATGGAACCGGTTGTCCTGCTCGAAGCACTAGGTTCTTTCATCTTCTAGCTGTGGAGTGTGGAAGAGAACCCAGTCCTGCTGCCTCCATCCTTCCTGGGCCCTGCAGGACTGGGCCATGACTCTTGGGCAACTGCCCCACCTCCCTTTGATGGCGTCTCAAAACAGGAGCGGGTCTAGGGTGGGAGGTGTCATGAAACCCCTCAGCAGAACTGGTTTCCTGCCTCCACTGTCTCCCACAGATGCAGGTAGAAGGATCCACTGTTTCTTTCAGAAATTTTAGAATGCTTTCCTTTTCTTACTTGACTGATATTGATAAATGCCTGGCCTTTCAATTTTTATGTACTCACTTACTTTATATTTCATGGAATGGCAGAGAGAAGCAGATCCCATCCACTGGTTCCCTTCATAAGTGTCTGTGACAGTGAAGACTGGGACAGGCTGAAGCCAGGAACTAGGAACTCCATCTTGGGTCTCCCACCTGGTGGCAGGGAGCCAAGGACTTGGGCCATCAGCTTCTGTCTCCCAGGGTGCACCTTAGCACGAAGCTGGAGCAGAAGCAGAGGAGCCAGGATTCAAACTCAGGCACTTTGCTATGGGGTGCCAGCATCCTGAATGGTGTTTATACCAAATGCCCACCATAAGCTTTGGGGTGTGTGTGTGTGTGTGTGTGTGTGTGTGTGTTCACTTCATCGGTTATGGGGGGTGGAGGGGAGTGATGACAGAGTCTAATCCTGCGTCATTCAGCTTTATCTGAAAGTGTTTTGCCAGTACTGTGATGTGCTGCTTTCCTGTCATCTTTCTGTCTCACTGATAATTATGACATAAAAATTAGTAAGTCCCACCTGTGAATTGAGTCCTTGATTAGCGTACAAGAGTTGGAAGTGGCTCAGAAGTGAATTGCCCAGGCCATTAACTTCTCTGTCATTGTGTCATTGGGTTTGTGGTCCTTGATAACGTCACATTTCCATATTATTTTGGTGAAATTGAATCACGGTAGTTGGTTTGCAGTCCTTCATAATGTCACATTTCCATGATATTTTAATGAAATTGAATCACTCGAAACGTTTCCCAGGAACTGCATCTGGCCTCAAGTGCAGCAGCGCAGGCCTGCACAGCCTGCCTTCGGGTCTCTGGTGGAGGCAGACAGCAGCCAGGGCCCCCGAGGGTACCAGCACGTGGTGGCACAGTTTTTGCTAATTATTTCAAGGAGCAGCGTGTGACATCCTGGGCGGCAGAGCAAGTTGTAGGGACCATCTCCCACAGTCTCTGGTCGATCTTTGCCTGGCACTTTCTTAGCTTAAATACCTTTGATTTCTTGCTTCCTTTAATCTTGAGCCATTTTTCTACCTGCCAGTTTCCTGGGTTTTGTGTTTTGTTTGTTTAAAGATTTATTCATCTTTATTGCAAAGGTAAATTTACAGAGAGAAAAATCTTCCATCTGCTGGTTCACTCCCAAGTGGCCACAATAGCCACAGCTGAGCCAGTCCAAAGCCAGGAACCAGGAGCTTCTTCCAGGTCTCCCAAGTGAGTGCAGGGTCCCAAGGCTTTGGGCTGTTCTTGACTGCTTTCCCAAACCACAGGCAGGGAGCTGGACAGGAAGTAGAGCAGCTAGGACACAAGCTGGCACCCACATAGGCTGCCAGCCATTGCAAGGGGAGGATTTAACCACTGAGCCATCACACTGGGCCCCAGTTTCCTGTTGGCCCTTACCTTAGCTCTCTGAGTGTCTTTTATCCATTTCTTTCATTTCATCCTCTCCTTCCCATCAGACTGACCTGTTAAATTCTTCCCTGAGGGTTTCTGGCTCTGCATTTGACCTGGAGGTGCTGTGTATCCCTGTGTGACACCCTCACTCTGATTTCATCTGTCTCCTTGGAAGCATCTGGAACATCTGAGATTTACTGTATTGAACAGCAAGCTCTGTTAATTTTATTCAGTTGGTGATATTTGTCGAGCCTGTTAGGTGTCGTGTGCTGTTCCAGGGCCTGGGAGCAGGGATTAAGCATTGGAAGCCAAGTCCTTGTTTTCTCCCCTTGTGGAGCTCCCAGCTCCGCCAGGAAGCAAGTTACTCATTGGAAGAAGTAACTAGAAAGTAGTAATGTAGATCACATCGTAAATATGCAAGTGTTGATGGTACGGCATGTGGAGGTTTGGGCCAGTCTCTGCTGCTTTCCCAGGACACAAACAGGGAGCGGGATTAGAATGGAACAGCCAGGACTAGTATGGCACCCATATGGGATGCCAGAATCGCAGGTAGAGGATTAGCTAGCTAAGCTGCTGTGCCAGTTCTAACATGGTCAAGCAGAGGGAAGGGATTGAATTTCAGAAGAGTAGGTGAGGAGTACAGAGGCAGGAGTGACACAGGCATGAAGTGTGGGGAGCCTCCAGCCCAGGTGTTACGTGTTCAGTATCTGGCTCGGACACAACCCAGCCCCCATCTCTGTGCCCAGGATGGGAGGGTGGAGTGTGAATGAGGGGGCTACATGAGTCGTGGTCAGAAAGGAAGCCCATTTGGAACGGAGTGGGAGAAAGCTTGGACCCCGTGACAGAAGAATTCAGATTTACCTGGCATGATTCTGGGGCCGTTTGGGATTCTTGAGTGTGGGATAAGAGAAACTTGTGAGGAAGCAGAGTCCAGCTGAGGGTTGTTGTGAGGGAGTAAAATGTAGGCTTAGGAAGCCAGCGGGCTTAGGCCTCCCCCCAGCCTCAGGGCCCCAGTACCGTGGGCAGGAGGGGCGCAGCTGTGACCCTGCAGGGGCAGGCGTATGCTGGTGTTTGTGAAACACTGTGGAGCTTCATGGCTCCACACAGAATTCTGAGAGCTCAAGACAGTGTGCTCGTTCATTTTTTATTTTGATATTGGATTCTGGTAATACACAGTTTTGGACTCTTTCCGCAGGGCAGGCTTTTTTCCAGGAGCTGAGTGCAGAAGTGACAAAGGAAGCCCTCTTGGGAGTCACATCCTAGTAGGAGAGTCGGGAGACAAAGCAGCAAGCCCCTAATCGACTGACAAGCACTCTGGAAGAGCAGTGTCCCGTATTCTGGGCTGGGGAACTGTTCTGTTTGTTGTACAGTGCTCAGCTGCATGCTTGGCCTCCACCCACCAGATGCCCCTCAGCTGTGACAACCAAAAATGTCTCCAGATACTGTCCAGTGTCCCCAGGGGTCACAGTCACCCCTGGCCTGTGGGCGAGGGAGATGCTGTTTTGTGCTGTGTGATGAGGAAAGGCCTCATTGATAAGGTGGCCTTTGAGCAGGGCTTGTCATAAAATGGAAGTAGTGACCCGGGCGCTCTGTTGGGAGCAAGGGCGTTGCAAAAGGAACTGCAGTCAGAGGCCTTAAACCAGAGTTTGCCTGACAAGAAACACAGGGGCTAGTGGAGCTAGAGAAGATACGGCGAGGGGCAGGGCACTGGCCACTGAGTCCTGGGGCTCTGGCTCTACCTGTGACGAAATGTCCATGGGGAGTTCCATGGTGGAATAGAGTGCTGCCACCAGATTCCTAGCAGCCAGGGTTGGACTCCGGTGGGAAAGTGGGGGGCGAGGCTGGAAGGTGGAGTCCAATGGGAGGCTGCTGTTGTAGCTGATGCTAGAACCTGGAACGCTAATTGTGAGTGGCCTGAGCATGTCACTGAGTTAGCCTTGGTTCTTTGGGAAGGGACACCAAGATGGGGAGGGGGATGTTGGACTGACTGGACTGAGGTCATAGGGTGTGATGGGCACCGAGAGACTGGAGTCCTGGAAGCCCATGTCAAGAAGAGGGTGATGCCAGCCATTGGATGCTGCTGGTGGTGAGGCAAAGGGAGGCCAACAGGTGGTACAGCGGCCTCTGGGAGTACCTAGATGTCCTGATCAGCAGTTCCAAGAAGAGGGTCCCAGAGAAGATTGGTGCAGTGCTTAAAATGCAGCTTGGGATGCCCACATCCCATGTCAGTGTCTAGGTTCAAGTCCCTGTTCTACTTCTGACTCCAGCTGCCTCCTCATATGCGCCCTGGGACATGGCAGGTGATGGCTCAAGTACTTGGGTCCCTGCCACCCATGCGGGAGACCTAGATTGAGTTCCCATCTTTGGCTTGTCCTGGCCCAGCTGTTGTGCCATTTGGAGAGCAAACCAGCATAAACCAGAAATGGTGTCTGTCTTTCTTTCGAACAAATGAAAATAAATTAGTTAAAATTACTCTTGAAAAGCCAAAGATTTTTGGGTCCAACATGGTAGCCTAATGGCTAAAGTCCTCATCTTGCATACTCCAGGATCTCATATGGTCGCTGGTTCTAATCCCAGCAGCCCCGCTTCCCATCCATTTCCCTACCTGTGGCCTGGGAAAACAGTGGAAGAAACTCCTGGCTCCTGGCTTCAAATCGGCTCAGCTCTGGCCTTTGTGGCCACTTGGGGGGTGAACCAGCAGATGAAGATCTTTGTCTCTGACTCCTCTGTAAATCTTTCTCTTTTTTTTTTTGTTAAGATTTCTTTTTCTTTTTTTTTTTTTTTTATTACAAAGTCAGATATACAGAGAGGAGGAGAAACAGAGAGCAGGATCTTCCATCTTCCATCCAAGTGAGTGCAACGGCCAGTGCTGTGCCGATCTGAAGCCAGGAACTTCCTCCAGGTCTCCCATGCGGGTGCAGGGTCCCAAGGCTTTGGGCTGTCTTTGACTGCTTTCCCAGGCCACAAGCAGGGAGTTGGATGGGAAGTGGAGCTGCTGGGATTAGAACCGGCACCCATATGGGATCCTGGCACATTCAAGGTGAGGACTTTAGCCACTAGGCCATGGCGGCAGGCCCTGTTCATTTGTTTCTTAAGATAGGAAGAAATTAATATCTTCACCTGCTGATAGGAACTGGTCCATTAGGAGGGCAGACATGATACAAAAGCAGGAAAAATTGTTACGAGGTTCTTTCAGGCCACCAGGATGAGGTCTCTGTTAGTGGAATGGCTCATGTGAAGAATGGATTAACAGTGGAAGAAAGGAGGGGAGTGGATTTGCTGGTGAGGGTGTAGCTGAGCGTTCTCTCCTGAATACTCTTGTTCCCAGTAGGACAAGAAAGGCCATCCACAATGTGCGAGGAGAGCAGTGAGGGCGTGGAGGAGGTTTGAGGACAGCAGAACTGGTCTGTACTCAGGCTGCCTGCCTCCCAAGTGGCACTGCCATCAGGGCCTATGGCTGTTTCTCTTGGAAAACGACCGGATTCCCTCCCTAAGGATAGCTGTGACCTGGCTGCCACATGCCGTCGCCTATAGCTCTCGTAGAATTCTAGACATCCCTCATCTGACCCCAAATCTGAAGTGGTCCACCAGTTGGCTTCAGATGTCAGAGCATTTCAGATTTCTAGGTTGACTGTGCAAATGTCCCAAAGTCTGAGCCTCCATGGTCCCCCGTATTTCACAAAAGGAACATTCAGCGTGCTGTACTGTTCCATTTGGCCACAGAGAGGTTAGGGGTCCTACTTAAGCTGGAAACGCTCATCAGTGGAGGAGTCAGAACAGGAACACGGGTTCCTGACCCCAAAGGCAAGAGAGCAGGCTCCCTGAGGAGACCTGTGGAGTGCCTCTGAGGGGGAACCTGTGGTAGGTGCCTGCGTGGGCCTGCTGCGACTCCAGAAGGCAGGTCCCCGGGCCTATCCTGTTAGTAGCATAGCAGTCCTGTCGGTTAGCAGTGCTGTGACTACAGTAACAGAAAACTCGACCACGATGCTGTCTTGTTTTCTCGCGTAACTGTACAGAGGTGAGTTGTCTTTGAATCAGGTGCCTGGCAGGGTAAGCAGTGACCCCGGACTTGCTCTGTCTGCTTCACCATTCTTAGCACGTTGGTCTTTGGTCTCAAACTCATCTCACGGTTGCACAAAGGCTGCTGCTGCTCTTGACATCACCCTGCTTTCAAAGAAGCAAATGAGGAACGAGCTGTAATGAAAGACACGGGAGTGCATTTGTCTCTTCATCAGGAATGCTAGTCCAGCTTTCTCAGAAGCTCAGCTCAGCAAACTGTCTGTAAGAGAGGTCCTGTGGCTGCAGAGGGGCTGCTCAGGACCTGCCCTCCTTGTGCTTGAGGTTGAGGCAGGCCATGGGGGAAGGGAAACACAGGTTAAACCACCACCCGAGGAGAGGGGTGAGCTGGGTGGGGTGACCTCAGGGGCTCCTGTGCCAGCAGGACACTGACAGCTCTCCAGTGGGGCTGGAAGGCCTGCCTGTCCCCCAGGAGGTGTGACGACTGGGGACTGTCACTCTTGTGACTGGGAGCCAGTTGAAGAATGCCTGTGGTGGCAGTTGATCATAGCACCAACACTCAGCAGTGCGGGCAGGGTCGGGGCCAGCCACAGTGCTGTGCACAAGGAGTGGGACGGGCACCATGAGGACCACACAAGGACAAGGATCGGACACAGCGTTGTGGGTCTTGCAGTAGGGTGGGACCATGGAGGCTACACAGGACAGTGGGGACATGTTTTCCAGGGAATGTGTGAGACAATTCCATTTGTATAAAGTTAGGAGTATGCAGGCCACCAATACATTTTATAGGGGTACATATGTGTGTAGCAATATGTACCCTTAAAAAAGAAAATGTGTAGAAATGACCAAGTTTTGGTCATGATAATGGTTCTCAGAAGGGAAGCTATGATTTTTTTTTTTAAACATTTATTTATTTATTTGAAGTCAGAGTTACCTTCCATTTGCTAGCTCACTCCCCGAATGGCTGCAACAGCCAGTGCTGGGCCAGGCTGAAGCCAGGGAGTTCTTCCAGCTCTTACTCAGGTGGCAAGGGCTAAAGGACTTGAGCCATCTCTTGCTGCTTTCCCAGGCTCCTTAACTTGCACCCTTAGGGGATGCTGGTGCTGACCCACTGGCCCACTGTGATTCTTGGAGGCAGTCGGTAACTCTTGAGAGGGTGAGGGTGAGGAGGGGTGCAGCAGGGTGGTGTCTGCTGCTAGGGACATCCTAATTGTCAGATGATTCTTGGTGTCTTCTGTCGTCTGAAATGTACCCTGGGCTAAATGCTTGAAAGAGACTGGAGAAGAGCATCTGAGTGGGGAGCGCAGGAGGACTGTGGCCGTCCCCGTGTGCATGTGCTGGACCAGGCCCACGGCTGGCTTTCTCACTCTGTTGACACACGCACAGCAGGCTGTGCACCGGGGAACTCTCTGGCTCCCTGCCGGGCCCCTCGCCCCTGTTCTGCATGCCTAGAGAAGTGTTCTGTGTGACAACTGCTTGTCCTTCTGGCATGTGGGTGCAAACTGTACTGAGTTGAATTGGGATAAAGAAAGATCACATCTTGAGTAGACCCAAACTAACTTCAGGCTGTCAACACTGCATCTCCCTGCTCCTTCCTCTTAAAAAACCCAGCTTCATTTGTGGCTCTTGGCCTGCCTGCCCCCTTTGTCCTCCCCTTGTCTGGGGAAGTGTAGGGTGGGGAATGAGGGGAAGGGAGGGTTTTCAGTTCTGTGGGACTCGTGCCTGGAAAGTTTGTTACCCTGTAGACTGACCGGGCACCCCTGAACTGGCCCCACGCAATCTGTGTGTCTTGCAGCCTTCGCCCCTCCTTATCTTCAGCCCCAGCGCTGCCAGGAACTCCAGTGGGAACCTGGATTGCTGTGCCTGCCAAAGGGCAGAGCCAAGGAAGGGGCGCGTCAGAGGGAGTGTGCAGGTTATATAACCCCTGTGGAAGCATACCAGCCTGCGATTGGGGGAGTGGATTTTTACGTGATGTGTACAGTTAAGTAATTTTCCAGAGCAGAGATAGCCTGGGTCAGGTGGGAGGCTCCCCTGGTGTGCTGGGATTCATCCCTGCTCCTGTTTATATGAAAGCAGTGTTTCTTCTGGAATAGGAATGGGTGGGGTGAGGTGCTGTGCTTTGACAGGTGCGCTGTGGCGGAGCAGCCTGAAAGGTAGTGCACGGGATGGTTGCTATGGAAATACCTTAGCCGTGTCCAGAGGCAGGACACTGCCTGGACGTGGCTGTAACGTGCAACTTTGGGCGCCTCTGCTCAAGGCTGATCTGTGGAGGCCAGCCTTCAGTTTGCTCCATCCTGTTATGTCTTGGCTGATCAAATCAATGAAATCAAGGCATATGATTGACTGTGCGGTTGATTAAAATACCCTAACCCCTAACCCTAACTCCAGTAAGTTTATTTTAAGCAAGAGCCATTGGAAGTTTTCACCCCTGTGGCAAGGAAGATGCGTGAGCTGACTAGCCCTCTGTGCGTGCCCCTCTGCAGCAGCAGACCTGCTCCAGAACCCCAACTCCGGGATGGCCTTGTTTTTTCCTCTGAGTGGGGGAGCAGCATGTAAGCAGCACCTGCTGGTAACACTGTCATGACTTGTGCCCAGCCGCAGGTTCCTCCACTCCCTGCCCACTCTGGAGCTGAAGCCTCTCCAGTCGGTGCTCTGCCTTCTGTGACACTGTCCCCTTTGCCATCGGGTCGCTTAAGCGTAGTTTCCGTTTCTCCTGAAGTGGGCGAGCTTTGCCGTCCGTGTTTCTTGCTTTCTGTTGTCTGGTCTGAGGGTGGCAGGTAGGTTTCCACTGTTGTGCCTTCAGTGGTCCCTTCATACTGGCTGCCTGGAGGCTTCAGTTGGCAAGATTCAGGAGCCAAGGCTTAACCCAGGTAGGCATTTGGCCTGATGGCATTCACGGCCTGTATTGGATTACCTGGTTCTGTACCCTCGTCTGCCTCCTGGACTCCAACTGCCTGCTAGTTCTTACTCCGGAAAGTAGTGATGATGGCCTCTGCTCGGGTCTGACGAGTAACTGTGTCCCTGCCATCCATGTGGACGACCTGGATTGAGCTCCTGGCCCCGAGCCTCAGCTCAACCCCAGCCATTGTGGACATTTAGAAAGTGAACTTAGGGCCCGGCGCGGTGGCGCAAGTGGTTAAAGGTCCTCGCCTTGCACGCCCGGGATCCCATATGGGCGCCGGTTCTAATCCCGGCAGCCCCGCTTCCCTTCCAGCTCCCTGCCCGTGGCCCGGGAAGGCAGTCGAGGACGGCCCAAAGCTTTGGGACCCTGCACCCGCGTGGGAGACCCGGAAGAGGCTCCTGGCTTCGGATTGGCATAGTATCGGCCCGTTGCGCTCACTTGGGGAGTGAATCATCGGACGGAAGATCTTCCTCTCTGTCTCTCCTCTGTGTATATCCGCCTTTCCAATTAAAATAATAATAATAATAATAAATCTTTAAAAAAAAAAAAGAAAGTGAACTTAGTGGGTGGGAACATTCTCTATGGTCAGTCGATCAAATAAATGAAGACTCTGTGTTCAGTCTGTCATATAAATGAATAATGGTTCCAGTGCTTGGGCCTGTGCCACACACATGGGAGACTCAGAAGAAGCCCCTGGCTCTGCCTGGCACAGCCCTGTCCAGTGCCAGCTGGGGAATCATCCACCAGATCAGATTATGAATGGTTGGATTACAGGGAACTGTAATGTTCTTTGTTTTTAATATTTATTTTCACCTGAAAAGTAGAGAAAGATCTTTCATCCTGCTGATTTGCTCCCCAAAGCCTTCAGAAGCCAGAGCTGGGCCAGACTGAAGCCAGGTGCAGTGCAGAACTTCATGCAGGTCTTCCGTGTGGGTGGCAGGGGCCAAGCTTTTGAACCGCCGTCCATTGCCTCCTGGGATGCATTAGCAGGGAGCTGAACAAGAAGCAAAGAGGCTGGGACATAAACTGGCGTTCCTGGCTCGGATGCACACACCCCAAGCAGTTTAACCCGCCGTTCTAGAGCCTGCCCGTTTACTGTTCCTTTGATAATCTATGTTTTCTACACTTTTGACAGTGAATATATATTAGTTTAAATAAGCAGGGAAAACCACTCATTGTTATTTTGAAAGGAAATGTCTCACCTGAATGAAACCGGTGATTTGAATGTACTGTTAGTGCTTGATTGTGTATGAAGTCGACCCAGCTGGGGGCCAGGCGTGCTCACTGCCTTTTCTTTCCTACGCTGTTGAAGTCATTGCCCCTGAGCCACTGTCCTTGAGGGGAGGCAGGGTGTGGGCCTTGCTGCTTCAGCCTCCGTCTTCTCATTGGACAGGTCGAGGTGGTGCATCCATCTATGGCAAGCAGTTTGAAGATGAACTTCATCCTGACTTGAAATTCACTGGTGAGTGTATAGGGCGGGGAGGGGATCAGGTTTGCAAGGCTTGTTCTCTTGGCTGTGAGTCAGGGTGATTTCCTGACACCGTGGAATGCTGCCAGGTATCTGCCCGGCCGTGGCGCCAGCAAGATCCCTGGCAGATGAGAATAGACGGCCCCTCTCACAGCCATCTGTGAGAGCAGTTCAAGTGCTGGGCTGAGTGTTCTGGCACATTGTCGGGGAGCCAAAGCTTCCCCAAACAGGAGACCATGCTGGGCTTTTGAAGGGTACGGAGAACATGGTCTGGCAGTTAGGAGGGATGCTGATGGAGTAAGCCAAGGAGTTGAGGCCGTCGAGGCAGTGCGGCCCTGTGCTCTGTGGTGAGCAGAGAGGCTGCCCTGAGGGGAGGCGGTCAGGGACTGTGCCGTTGCTGACAGAGGTTAGAGTGCTGGAGCAGCTCTGCGCTGGGGCTCTGGGAGTCACTCCTCTCCTCCTCTTTCCCACCAGGGGCTGGCATTCTCGCAATGGCCAATGCCGGGCCGGACACCAACGGCAGCCAGTTCTTTGTGACGCTCGCTCCCACCCAGTGGCTGGATGGCAAGCACACCATTTTTGGCCGAGTGTGCCAGGGTATCGGAATGGTGAATCGAGTGGGAATGGTGGAGACCAACTCCCAGGACCGCCCTGTGGACGATGTGAAGATCATTAAGGCATACCCTTCGGGGTAGACCCACTGCTCTTGGTGAGCACACCAGGTCTTCGGGGAGGGCCCCAGCTGTGTGACACAGGTCAACTAACTATACACTACACCTTGGTTTGGCCTCCAGTACCATGGAGTTAGGGAGGCCTGGGACCCCCGATGAGTTGGGGATGGGCATGCATTCTCACAGGAAGGGGCTCTTCTCACCTGCACCTGGGTTGACGGGGCCTTTGCAGGAGTGTCCGCCCGCCCATCGGGAGTAACTGCACTGCTCCTGTGTCTGCTGCGACCCACTTGGAGCAGAATAAAGCCGACTCCCTTCTGAGTGCCTGACCAAGCTTCTCTTCCCAAAAGATTCACATTCTGTCCCACACTGCAGTCATTCGGTAGCTGACAGCCACGCAGTTCTAAACCAAGTCGTGTCTGAGGCTTTTTTCCCTCTGTGCACGCCCCCCTGCCTGCTTCCTGCATCTGTAGGGGAGGGATGCCTCTCTGTTTTTTTTCCCTCAAAACCAGAAATCAACGCTGCTGTGCCTGACACTCAGCCATCCCACACAGAGGCACGTTGAATTTTTGCCAAGTGAAAAATGGATCCAGCAATCAAGTTTCTGGAGAAGGTGTCAAGGGAGGAATGATAATGCGCAATAATCAAGACGTGAATTTATTAAAAGGCAGCAGAAGCATTGACCATTTGTGTTCCCAGAAGGAGTAGAATCTGCAGTGAGCACAAAAAAATTTTCCTTAAAAAGCAGTTGTCTGGTACAGAAGATGAAGTCTTTGTTAACATGAAACTTGTTTTGAAAAATTAGACAAGATTTTTTATACATTGTGTGTGTGTGTGTTTTTTTTTTAACTTCTTGGATTTTTGAGGGGAGGAATGGGGGCAAGGAAGTTATTACCTATGTAATACATAGCAACTTCCAGAAATAAATGCCACTGATGGTTGAAATCACTGCTGCAGTCTGATTTGAATTGTACGAAGGGGCCAGCGTTGTGGACTTACCAGCTGCTCCGCTTTCCATCTGGCTCCCTGCTAATGCACACGGGAAGGCAGTGGAAGGCAGCCCAGGTGCGGGGAGCCATGTGGGAAACGTGCATGGAGCTTCTGGTTTCAGCCACAACCCTGACTGTTGCGGCCACGGAAGGGGGTGAACCAGGGAATGGAAGAGCTCGCTCACATTCTCTTACTTCTCTGCCCTTTCCAAAAAGGAATAAATCAATCTTCAGAAAATACATTGCATGGGGCTATATATATCAGTTCTTTGATTCCCAGCTACCCCAGGCAGTAATGCAGAGCTCCCATTCTGCCAGGCTGTCTGTCGTGGGGTTTTGGCTGGCTGGTGGGCTTCCGCCAGTCAAAAGCACTTCTGACTTAGAAAAGCAGAACCCCAGAAAAGCAATCAAGTTGCTGCTGAGGGAGAAGACACCTGTGGGTGAGCCCGGAACAGCCCCTCTGGCTTGCAGAACCACCTGTGCGTTACCACAGCACCGGAAGCTGTCTGAGGGTTGGATCTGTTAAGGTGTTTGTGGAAAATACACTACAAATTAAGGATTTTCTTGGGAACGGAAACATTTTTGAGAAACACATGTAGCGTTTTCATATTTTTAGGAGCCCCTTATACAAGTTGTTCTCTTTGCCTCCTTTAGATGGGAGCTCCTTGAAGAGGAGCTATATAGATTTTTTGGTCCTCAAGACTATAAATTTTGAAAATGGTGTTTTCCTTAATGGAGCGGCCAAGCAAGTATCTGTTCCCCAAGCCTTCCCCATGTTTAAAAACCCCCTTCTACACCTTTCTGTCTCTTTTCAACAACCAAGGGAAAGCCATGGGCCGACGGCAGGCAACCCTGTAACTACCCAGCAATGGTTTTGGTGTGCAAAGTGACACGCTGTAGTCCAGGGCAGTGGAAGTCGCCGTTTCTTGTAACCTACAAGGGGGGGTTACGATTGGCTTCCCGTCAGAGCAGGAAACATGCAGCAGCCTCCTGGAACTAACACCCCCGGGTTCATCCAGCGCACAATGTGGCCGAAACACCATGGCTGATTTGAAGTGAAGGTTCTGTGTGCACTTGGGGAGCAAGCGGCTCAGGCACAGCGCCTTCCTTGCTCCTGGAAATGCACACTGGACACCTGCCAGGGCAGGCACACACAGGGAGTTGCTGGCTCCATAGAGCAGGTGACCCTGACTTGGCTGGCTGGAGATGTTGAAATTCCTATTTGCGTAAGCTGAGCTTGTTTATAAGGAATCTGGCTTCATTTCTTGCCACTGGAGCACCCACACCGTCAGGGTAAGACTGCACAGTGGGATGTGCCTGGCTGCTTGCACTCACACCAAATCCCTGAGCTCCCTACCTGCTCCGGCTCTTCCCTTCCGCTTCCTGTCTGCAGTCCCTGGTGCTGATGGCACATGTTATTGGGTTTCTGCCACCTACCTGGATTGAATTCTCAACTCCTTGCTTCCAACTCTAACCCGGTTCCAGCCACTGAGGTTATTTGCAGAGTGAACCAGTGGGAGTAGCTTGTGGGCTCACGTTTTCTCCCTCTTCTCTGTCTTAGGAAAGAAAACTTTAGAGGAGTGGAATTCTGTCCTCTCACAAATAGATGTACAGGCAGCTTAAGAGAAGGTGAGGAGGAGTGGTAACTTGCAAGGTCATGGAGAGAGGTGTAGCCCTGCCAGGGGCTGGCCTAGGGCCGGGACGTGCAGGCTTAGAGCAAGGGCATGAGGTTGGAAGTAAACAAGCCAGTGAAAAGCTGACAAACATCCCCGGGGTGGGTGAGAGAAGTCGGGCACCAGAGTGTGAGGCGTGTGGCCCCCCAGGAGCCCTGGCTCAGGGCATCTCACCTTTGCCCACACTCAGGAGTTGCTGAGGAGCCTCAGAAAGCAGCAGCGGAGTCCTACCAGACCCCAAGGCTTGGGTATTCCTAGGCCCGGCACCACCCTGAGCAGGGAGGTCTGAGAACACAGATCAGTCATGACCACCACCTTGGCTTGCTTGCCTCCTGGGACAGTGCTCTCTGCCTCCTCATCCCAGGGTCCTTGAAGAGATTCAAAGCACGGAGTAAACTTGAAAGACTCCTGGCTTCAGTTGCCAACATTGACTTTTAAGAAGCAGTGTCCTAGGGCTGGTGTAGTTATTTAACAGGCCAATCCTGTACCTGAAAGCTCCCACATCCATATGGGTGCTGATTTGTGTCCCGTCCGCTAAACTTCCCGTCCTACCCTCTGCTTGTAGCCTGGGAAATCCGTGGAGGATGCTGAAGTCCTTGGGACCCTGCAGCCACATGAGAGACCCAGCAGAGGCATTTGGCTTTGGATCAGCTCATGTCTGGCCGTTATGGCCATTTGGGGAGTGAGCCAGCAGATGGAAGTTCTTTGACTCTGTCTTTTCTTCTCTCTGTAAATCTAGTTTTCTTATAAAAATAAATAAATCTTAAAAAAAAAAGTAAAGAAAAACTTGGGACTGGAGTGGTGGCTTAGTTAATCCTCTACCTGTGGTGCCAACATCCTTTATGGATGCCAGTTCTACAATCTAATGCCCTACTAATGGCCTGAGAAAGCTGCAAAGGATGGCCCAAATCCTGGGGTCCCTTCACCCATGTGGGAGACCCGGAAGGAGCTCCTATCTGTAAGCTTCAGACCAGCCCAGCTCTGGCCATTGTGGCCATTGGGGAAGTGCAGTAGCTGGGAGATCTCTCTCTCTCTTCAAGTCTCAAACAAAATATATAAATCTTGGAGAAAGAAAAAAATAAACAGTACCCTCTCTTGCCC
This sequence comes from Ochotona curzoniae, assembly GCF_017591425.1. Classification (NCBI taxonomy): domain Eukaryota; kingdom Metazoa; phylum Chordata; class Mammalia; order Lagomorpha; family Ochotonidae; genus Ochotona; species Ochotona curzoniae. Next base: position 2,880,335 of record NW_024466004.1, on the reverse strand, counting down.
CCCAAAGCATCTCTATGAGGTAGATACTGTAGTGCAGAGGGGTGCCCAAGTCACAGTAGCTTCTAATCTATGCCTCGTATGCCTGGGAAGGCAGGTGATGATGGGCTCAAGTGCTTGGGCTTCTGCCATCCATGTGGGACACCCAGATGGAATTCTTGGCTCATGCCTTCAGCTTGGCCCAGTCCTGGCTGTGGTGGGCATTGGGCAATAGACCAATAGATTGAAGATCTCCCTCCTTTTTTTTTTTTCTCCTTTCCTATCTTCATCACTAAGCTTTTCGATTGAAATCTTAAAAAAAAAAAAAAAAAAGATAAGAAATCTTGCCCTTCTATCCCCACTTGAAGTACAGTGTGAACATCAAATATGGGGTACAACACTGGAACCCCTCTGGCATCACAGTGGGTGAGACAGGTGTGCTCCGTAGAGCTCACAAAACATGCAGGGAAACGGCTCCTGGGCCTCCTGGGCCCTCCCTCGGGGTGCCAGCGTCACCACTTAGCAGCAGCATGAACTTGGTTTCTCTGGGCTTCACTTCCTTCAACTGCAAGATGGAGATCACAGCCCTCAGGGCTATGGAAGAAGACTTGAGCCAGCACAGGTGTTCAGAACAGGAACCGGCACTTCAGAAACACCCCCAAAAAAGGCAGGCCCTTGTTAATGCCAGGGGCTCCTGGGCCGCACCACGCGCCTCTCCTGCCTCTGTTCCCACTCACTGGCAGTCTGGCTCTTCCTCGTGCAGGGTTGACCTCTCAGAGCAAAGACCTTGCCTTACTCAGAGCATCCTCAAACACCTCGTGCAGAGCTTTGAGGGTATTGCAGAATGCATGGGAGAGACATGCTCATGCACATATATTCTCTATCAGAACAAGGTCGAGATGCATTCACAGAAATAAACCGTATCCCGGGTCTCCAAACCCAGGCGTCTGTGCATGGCAGCACAGCCTTTCCACCAGGCCCTCTGGAAGTCCTCGGCTTGGTTTATTTTTGGATCATGTCTCAAGAATACATCAAAATAGCTTTCCCCCACATGAGGCAAATGATTCCTACCTCCAGCCAGAGCCAATCTAAGCCATCCCTGTGGTCCCTCTTGGCACTGCCTCTTTGCAGGGTGTGGAGGAGGAGGCACAGGCAAGCTGGTCTGTGGAAGTGGAGCGTTTTGCCTCCCAGGCCCATGGTGGCCTCAGCCCTGCTACCTACGGGTGCATCTCTGCAAATTCCAGAACAGGGGATCTCACAGATGAAAGGGCGGCAACCCGCAGGGGAAGAAAGTACCTCACCATCGTCTCTTTCTGAGACTGACTTGGTTCGATTAGGAGTAAGATCCCAGTTGGTTCTTCCAAACGAGTCATTCAAGATCCCCAACTAATTCAAGTGAAACCACAGGTGACCAGACTGAGGACTGAGCAGTGTGAGGGCTTTGTGTGACCGTGGGCAAGTCGCTTTACCTCTGGAGATTTACTCATCCATCAAGTGCAGATTTGAACTAAGCATCTTTTAGCTCTAATCTGTGAATATAGGTCATTCTGAGAAGATGAGGTCAAGTTCCCTTGCTGTTTCCAATTAGCATGCTATTTGAAAAGCTGCCACCAGAGGCCGCTATGAATGCAACTTGGCCTTGCAACTTCAGAAGGCAGAAGCCTGCCAAGGCCTTTGATGATTTTACTGAGCAAACCTGCCTCCCCTCAGATGTGGAAAACTGCTCAGCCTGCAGGAGATGTTGGCCTGGCACGGGAAGCCTGTGAGAACACTGTTGACATAGGCTGACTGGCTGTCCTTTCTGTCAGCTAGTCTGAGTAGAAGAGAGGCCCACCACACGTGGTAGGGTTGAATATACTTTCGTACCAGAGCCTGGTTCTCTAGTAGGCCAGCATCAAGGCTCAGCAAGTGGCATAGTAGGTAAAGCCACTGTCCTCAACACACATTCTATGTGGGCACTGGTTCAAATCCTGGCTACTCCCCTTCCAGCTTAGCTCTCTGTAAATGTATTTGAGAAAAACAGCAGAAGGCGGCCCAAGTGTTTGGGCCTCTGCCACCCATACAGGAAACCTGGATGGAGCTCCTGGTTTCTGGCCATGGCACCCATCTGGGCAGTAAATCAATAGATGGAAGATCTGTCTTTCCCACTCTTTTTGTAACCTTGACTTTCAAATAAGTAAATTCTGTTTTGTTTTTAAAGCCATTTGGCCATTGCTACTTAATATAATATTCTGCTTTATAGTTGAATTCATTCTTTCAGCAGTAACTTTAAAGGCCCTGTTTTAGGCTCAGTCCCAGCAGCTTTTTTTCTTTTCCTCTTTATTGGAAAGGCAGATTTACAGGGAGAAGGACAGAGAGAAAGATCTTTCATCTGTTGGGTCACTCCCCAAGTGGCCACAATGGCTGGAATTAAGACAATCCAAAGCCAGGAGCTTCTTCCAGATCTCTCATGCAGGTACAGATTCCCAACACTTTGGGCCACCCTCTACCGCTTTCCCTGGCCATAAACAGGGAGCTGGATGGGAAGTTGAGCAGCCAAGACACGAACTGGCACTCATTATGGGATCCCAGTACAATCAATTTGAGGATTTAGCTATTGAACATCACACTGGGCCTCCAACAGACTTTTTTTTTAATGGACCCAGTGAGAGTCCACAGAAGGTAATTTAGAAGTGACTAGAAAGTCAGTGTTGCCCCTTTGTCTCCTGTGGTCCATGGGCACTGCTTGTATATTCTCTCCTAAGCCCCAGAACCAGCTCTGAGGTCTGAACCCATTTCTAGCTGAGCAAACTGAGAAAGGCAAGTGTCATGTATGGAGTGAATGAATGAATGAAAGATAAAGGCTGAGAGAAGAGGCAGGACTAGGACCTGAACTAGGGGCCTTACGGTCTGTCCCCAGTCCCGTTGCCTTTGACATACAGAGGAGGAAGATGAGATGCAGAGAAAGAGCAGTGTGACGACAGGGAAGGGATGGGAACATGGGCTGCCTGCCTTGCAGGTCTGTGTGTCTAGTCTGATGGCCATCCTGGAGGGTCCCCTTCCCAGCTGCACCTGTGGGGACAGTGGGAGGAAGGGGCACCAATGACTGATCGGTGTGCTTATTGGATCACCCCTGTGTTAGCCTCCCCACTTCGCCAGTCTCATAGAAATCTTTCCTCTGGCAGAGGGTGGGGGGTTCCAGCCAAGATTCCGTTACGAGTTGCCATGCATGTGTGTGTATATATCTGGGAGATTGCAAATGAACCTGGCAGAGAGGGAAGGACTTGTGTGTTGAAGTCTGCCCAGTGCCTGGTGCTTTACATACATCATTCCATTGATTCCTGGCTCCCTGGGCACAGCCTCGCCACACCGCTGTTGGAGATGCTGGCGTCTGGCTGCGCCTTGAGCCTGGGGTCTCTCCACTCCCACCCTGCAGCACACACTCTGCACTCACTTATGGGCAGTCTCCTTACTGTTCTTTACTTCCTTCTCTCTCCAGCTTAAAACACCACGTGGTGTTTTAATTTTTTTTTTATTTTTTAAAAAGATGTTTTTAAATTGCAAAGTCAGATGTACAGAGAGAAGGAGAGACAGAGAGGAAGATCTTTTGTCTGTTAATTCACTCCCCAAGTGGCTGCAATGGCCGGAGCTGAGCTGATCCGAAGCCAGGAGCCTCCTTCGGGTCTCCCACGCGGGTGCAGGGTCCCAAGGCTTTGGGTCGTCCTCAACTGCCTTCCCAGGCCACAGGCAGGGAGCTCGATGGGAAGCGGAGACATCGAGATCAGAACTAGTACCTATATGGGATCCTGTCGTGTACAAGGCGAGGGCTTTAGCCTTTAGGTTACTGCGCCGGGTCTGGAAACAGGTTTTTTCAAGCCAGGGCTGGTCACACAGCCTGCTGCGAGCGTTCACTCACGCTTTTGTAGGAGGAGAGGCTTTGGGGCAAACACTGGGCCTCATGGCTAAAAAGCCTGATATATCGCCTGCATCCTAAGTCAGTGCCCGGGTCCCATTCCAAGCCCTCTTCCCCATGCCAGCTTCCTGTTCATGCACACCCCCAGGAGGCAGCAAGTGACAGCCCAAGTACTTGGATGTTTAAGGTAAATGTGGAAATAGAATAGAAAGAATGAGAAACTCAGAGTGTCGTTCCAATCCTTTCTGGTCTAAACTGATTTGATGACGGTATTTTCTTGCAAAGAACTCCGAGCACATCCTCGTGAAACTGGAAACTGGTGCAGCTGTGGAGAAGAGGGTGGGGTGGGGCGTGTGCGTGCGTGTGTGTGTGTGTGTGTGTCCCCACTGCCAAGCTGAGGGCACCAGAGAAGCAGACAGCCAATGAAGGACAATGGTGAGATCCTGCCCTCTGCCCCAACTCCCAGCCTACCCTGCACCCAGGCCAGGCCGCTAGTTGCCAAGGTTAGCCCCACTCCCTAGCCTGACATCTGCCCCTCGCCCAGTCTCCTGCTAGAATTGTCTGCGAACCAAGGATCACATCCTGCCGTCGTCAGGGCGACTTCTCAAGCAGAGGTGAAGTGGGGTGGCGAGCTCCCCCTCTCCCACGGCAGGGCCAAAGCTCAGCAGGCTGCCCTGAGAGCAGGCACCCGTGGGGCTTCCGCACGAAGCCGGCCCCATGACAGCATGCGCGTGTCTCTCAGTCACCTTTGGCAGCCAGGCAAGCACTGGCGGCTTGGTATGCAAGTGAATATAGAGCTTTAAAAGCTGTGTGTTGTCTTCAGCAGCTTCTCGGGCTGCCCTGAGGCAGGTGTAGCCAAGGAGGGGAGGCAGAGCCTCAGCTCAGGCAGCCCCTCAAGACCACGGGCAAGGAGAAAGCGGAGGGACTTTCAGGGAAAGAGCTGACGTGGAGAGGGATCTCCTGGCCAGGGCCTGAACCAGCCAAGCAGGAAGTCACCACGTGCTGATGGCAGGCCGGGACCTGGGAGGCCCGTGATGGCTTTTACGCCTCTGGAGATGTGGGATTTCATTCGCACTTTTCCAAGATGCTCCAGCTACAGGACATGCACTTCGTGGGGTGAAGAGAGAGTTTGGGAGGGCTTGTGACAACCTGGCTCAGGGGTGACGCCTCTACATGAAATTAAAGTCCAGCACAAAGAGAGGAGGAGGCTTGGTCCCAGGCCATGGCGGGACCAAGGAAAGCACAGAGTACACCTGCTGTTAAGGGTCAAGGAGAGGGACGCACCTTGGTGTTCAATGGAAGGGGAGAAAGCCAGGCAGCTTCTTGGAAGAGGTGGTCCCTGAGAGATGGGTGCGGTTTGGGCCAAGCAGAGAGGAACTGGCAGGAGGAAAAGCCAGGGTCCACAAAGCCCTGGTGGGGCTAGAAGCTGCTGGCAGCAGTGGCAAGAGGGCAGGTCAGCTGGGTCCACCATTATAACAGGCCTGCAAACAGCACCAGTCTGCCTCATTCAACAGGAATCCCAGAGCAAGGAGCCTGGGATTCTGATTCTGACCCCAGCCCCTGTCCACTCTCAGCAGGTAGCCTGGGCCTGGGTCAGGGCCAGGGCAGAAGGCTTTTCCCTGTCCAGGCCTTAGGCTCCAGGCCTGTCAACTCCAAGAGAGTTGGATGGTCTTTTAAGGTCCTGACTCACTGATCCTGTGAGGGCGGACCAGGTGGCCATGTATACACTCGCACATAGTGCAAAGTGGAGGATCAAGGGCCTGAGCGTGGAACTGGGGGTGCTGGACAGGGCACTGTGGGCTTGGAGGCAGGGCAATGGCCACACTGGCAGAGGCTGAGGCTCCCCAAGAGAGGTGAAGGGAGCAGGCTATGGGAGGAGGCTGTGTGGTGTCTGGCCAGGGCTTGGGGCTCACACTGGAGCACCTGTGTCCTCCCACCATATCTCCAGCACCCAGCACATGGCAGGACAGGTGTGTCAAACAGGATAAGAGCCAGGATAAAGCACGTGATGCATTAAATCCTCATGGCCCTGGTGCTTGCACAGCAGACTGAGTGACATAAAAACCTAGGAACCACTCCCTAGTCACATTCACGCACTTGTCTACAGTAGCAGCCAAAAGGCCCAGGGCACCCTAACCTGAGAGTATTGTCACACACAGTCCAGTGCCTGATGTAACAACAGGTGTTAAGAGCTGCTGCTCAGCCTAGTGGCTAAATCCTTGCCTTGCATGCATCCAGGATCCCATGTGGGCACTGGTTCATGTCCTGGCTACTCTATTTCTCATCTGCTTGTGACCTGGGAAAGCAGTAGACAATTCCCTAAAGCATTGGGACCCTGCACCCAATTGGGACACCTGGAAGATGCTCCTGGCTCCTGGCTTTGGATCAGCTCAGCTCTGACCATTGCAGCCTCTTGGGGAATGAACCAATGGATGGAAGATCTTTCTATCTCTCCATCTGCCTTTCCAATAAAAATAAATAAATCTTAAAAAAAAAAAAAAGATACAGAGCTGTGTGCTGGAGGGACAGAAGACCCAGGACTTGCCTGGGGTCCTCCAGAAGGGGCTGACATCTCTCTCTAGGCACCCATTGTGTGCCACTCTAGGCTGCCCTGGGCGTGCAAGAACGAACACCACTCATCTTTGCTTGCACAGAGCTTGTGTCCTGGCTGGGGAGACAGACAAGGGAGAATGCCACAAGGAGGATGAGAGGCGCAGGATGCCCTGGTCAGTGTGTGGCCAGGAAAAGCTCTCCAAGGTGGGGTGTCCGTGGCACGAAGGCTCTGAGACAGGTGGGGGGCTGTGGGGATGGAGGAAGTCATGGACGTCAAAAGGCAAGTGGGGGGCAGAGGAGGGACACAACCTGACCATCTCCTGTGGGTGACCCAGGCTCTCTAGACCGGAAGGACAGAGAAGCTTCCTTCACCTGGAAAAGCAGGAGGGTTGCCAGGAAGAGGAGGGCGTGAGAAGCAACAGGGGGACCCAGTGCTTGCTGGGCTGCAGACAGAACCCAGGGCAAGGTGAGAGGGATGGATCCCAGGGAGGCTCCTGGCACTGAACTGTGGGCTGAGCCTGCTGGGGCTAAGTGGGGATGGCAGCGCCTTGGGCAGGGAGCTGGCAGCATCGTAGGAGGAACATGGGTCAGGGGCATGCAGAGGCCTAGGGCTGGCTTCCAGCTCTTCCTCTCCCCGTCAGAGCATGGCTTCTCACACAACTTGGGAGGCAGGCAGGTCTCTGCTACTCCTGGGTGCTGACTTTGCTGTTAGTAACAGGCAGGCCCAGGCAGCCACCAGCCTATCATCCATCCCCCTCTTTAAACTTTTCAGTATGAGACAGGGCTTCACCCAAATGGTCTCCAACTGAGCCCCTTCTAGCATTTCTATTAATGGTTGGGATCAGACACTGCCTGGTTATCACTCTGGCGGTGTCAAGTTCCTGCCGCACCCTCTGTCCTTCCTTCCTGTCTCTGGAACCTGCTATGTGTGATGGCTGCTAAGAGGGGGCTCCAGGCAGCTCATACACTGCCCAGCAACCCCCGTGCCCAGTCCGGCTCCTGCATGTATCCACCCAGAGTAAAGGATGGCTTCTTCTAGTTTGTTCTGAGGCTCAATGTACATGGCCCCCATCACCCTCTCCCACAGATGTCCTCCCTCCCACTCTCTCACATCCCTCATCTTCCATCCACAGCCTCAGACAGGGCTGAACAGGGGGCGTGGCAGGGTCGGCAGCTGTCTCCTAAGCCCAGCGGTGCTTTTCCTTATCTTTATCGATGCTGAGAGCTGCCTCTGGAAATGGCTCTGCCGTCATTAGCACCAGGATTAGGTCAGATGAGAGTGTGTTTGCAGCCTTAGATAGCGAAAGGCAGAACGCTGATGCCAAGTATTCCAGATTTTCTGGGCATGACCCCTTACGTGCTTGAAGTTCTAAATCGGAAGGCCAAGCAGCCATCATGTGGTGGGGGGTGGAGCAGGGCTACCGCTGGCTCTCATCTGGCTGCAGGACCAGACAGCATGTCTGTTGCACCTGCTGGTCCCACTGTGGACATCACAGGTGACCACAGTGACCTGGCACCATCATGTTCCCTTAGTGGCATCCAACGGTGGCAGCATCCATGGGGACTGCGTTGGAACCATCAGCTATGTATTTGAGCAGAAGAAATGGAAGCCTCAGGCCCTAGGCCTCCTCCTCCAGTTTTATGTTCTGGGACCACTGGCTGATGTGACTGAAACATCCCTCCTTCTGAAAAGCTATGTGTCTAAGTGAGGCCGTGATCTTACCTCCTGTCCTAGCCTCAGATCTTACCCTGTGTGCTCTGGTCACACAAGGTGCCCATCCTGGCTCTCTGGCCCTTGATCATGCTGTCCCCACCAGGAATGCCTGCTCAACCCCAGGAGCCCAGGTACCAGGTCATCACCTGGGGCCACCATATCCTTGCCCCAGCCCACCCTTGCCTTTACCACTTTAGATCCCCCCAAGCCCCATGTGCAAATGACTGCCCTGCAGGGACAGCCTCCAGCCTCTGAGCCAGCACTGGGGTGTTGTTTCACAGCTTCTTGCCCTGCTCTGCTGCAGGGCTGGGTCTGAGATGTGTTCTCAGATCTCCCAGACCTGCCTGGGGTGAACAGCCTACAGCCTATAGCTCTGCACAGCAGTCTGGCTGTCTTTCCACCCTCTCCCAATTCCTCACACAGCGCATCTTGAGTGCCCCTGATGCACTGCTCACAGTCACGTCTTTGTCTTGGCATCTGTCTCAGAGGAGCCACACAGAGCCATCACCCTCAGCCCTTTGAGCAATGCCTCCTGACCCTCCCTTGTCCCTACCCAGGTGGGCAGAGCTGAGGGCCGCTCTCCTGTGCTCCCAGGTCCTTGCTCTCCCCATCTGTACAGCCAGCTGGCACAAAGCAGGTTCCCAAAGAGTTTGTTTTACCAAAGAGCCAGCCATGGAAAACGTAAGACTAAGAGAGAATGCAGGTAGCATAGAAGGTTCCTACATCTTTCTAGGAAGAGGTGGGGTTGGGTGTGGCATTGTGGAATAGCAAGTTAAGCTGGTGCCTGTGACACTGGTATTTCTCATGGCCTCTTGTTCAAGTCCTGCTGCTCCAGCATCCTGCTAATGCGCCTGGGAAGGTAGCGGATGATGACTCTTAGTACTTGGGCTCCTGCCACCCATGTGGGAGACTCAGATGGAGTATCTGGCCCCTGGCTTTGACCTGGCCCCAGCCTTAGCCCAGCTCCAGCTATTGTGACATTTGGGGAGTGAACCAGCAGATGGAATATCTGTCTTTCTCCTTTTCTCTCTGCAACACTGCCTTGCAAACAAATAAATGAATCTTAAGACTAACCTCCTGAAAGCTGCTCCAAATGCTGTCACATGACAGGTTTACACCTGGCCTCAGCCTAAGAGGCAGTTGGGCAGCTAAGGCGGGATCAGCCCAGGGTTCAGGTCTCCACTCTGCCAATTCCCAGCTGGGTGCGCATGGACAAGACGTGTAGCCTCTCTAGGAACTGGCTTCCTTACGCGTGGGTCACATTACCCTGTCCATTATCATTTTTAAAAACTTAAACTTGGGTCTGGCATGGTGGCCTAGTGGCTAAAGTCCTCACCTTGAACGTGCCAGGATTCCATATGGCTACTGGTTCCAATCCTGGCAGCCCTGATTCCCATCCAGCTCCCTGCTTGTGGCCTGGGAAAGCAGTCGAGGACGGCCCAAAGCCTTGGGATCCTGCATGGGAGACCTGGAGGAGGTTCCTGGCTCTCGGCTTTGGCTCGGCACAGCACTGGTGGGCTGTTGCAGTCACTTGGGCAGTGAATGGAAGATTTTCCTCTGTCTCTCCTCCTCCCTGTATATCTGACTTTGCAATAAAAATAAATAAATCCTAAAAAAAAAAAAAAACCCTGGGCCCGGCGCGGTGGCGCAAGTGGTTAAAGGTCCTCGCCTTGCACGCCCGGGATCCCATATGGGCGCCGGTTCTGATCCCGGCGGCCCCGCTTCCCTTCCAGCTCCCTGCCTGTGGCCTGGGAAAGCAGTCGAGGACGGCCCAAGAGCTTTGGGAACCTGCACCCGCGTGGGAGACCCGGAAGAGGCTCCTGGCTTCGGCCATTGTGCTCACTTGGGGAGTGAATCATCGGACGGAAGATCTTCCTCTCTGTCTCTCCTCTCTGTATATCCGCCTTTCCAATGAAAAAATAATAAAAATAAATCTTTAAAAAAAAAAAACAAACCCTTAAACTCATATATGGTCCCTGTGAACAGAGTATAAACCACTGAACTATATATACCATGTTAATTGACAATTTAATGGTCATAAGCATGGTGTCTGGCCCAGCTCTTTGAAAATAAAACAATGACAGTTTTTGCTGTCCACAAGATTTCCCAAGTTGCCCCAGCACCTGCTGGGCACACAGCAAGTACTCAGCTAACATTCACACAATGAATGCACAGCCTATTCCTAAATGGGATTTCTAGCATTGTCTAGGTGAGGTGGGTAGAGGAGAGGGGACACAAACACTCCAAGCCTGATTTTGTGTCCCCAGCAAAGGAAGCCCAGGTTATTCCGAGAGGGGAAGATTGGGGTCCAGACCCACACCAGGTCCTTCAAACCCAGGCTCCCCCCTACTGTCCCCGTTGTGTGTTGCAGGTAGCAGAATGAAATCCAGCTGATCCTGGCCTGTAAGTAAACCAGAAAGGCTTGTCCCCAGATAAGGAATCTGTTCTCCCACTTACCTCTGGCTCTGGCTGTATCTTGCTGTCCCAGGACACAGCATCTGGGGTGCCCCTTCTGGTCCTGCTGCTAAAAGCAAGGTTCAGAGGGGCCACTCTTATGTGCCCAGCTTGGGATTCCCTGGGCCTGGGCTTCACAGGAGCGGGGCACACAAGGGAAGGCTCCCACTAGAGACAAGGCCTCCCCCAACCACCCAAGTGGCTTGGGACCACAGGGGTTGGAGAGGTGAACCTTCGTCTCCCCTCACACCCCTTGCATCCCTGCACTCAACAAGCGCTCATTCCATAAAGCTGGCCGGCCCTGGGGAGTTCCCGCCGCCCACCCACCTGGTCTGGTGGAGACTGGGTCTGAGACACCTTCTCAGGGGGACTGGCTCAACTGAGTGGTACACCACAGGAGGCAGAGGCGGGCTAGGGGAAGCGACCAACCCTCCCCGGGCCAAGAGGCCCTCACGAGAAAGCAGGCTGGTCCTCCTGGCCCTGGGGTCTCCCACTCCCAAGGAGGCTGGCTTGAGACCCGCCCCGGGTGGAAAGCGCTCGGCGCATACACACCCTATTTCCACCCATCTCCCCGCACCCACGCCGGGTTTCTCGCACCTACACCTGTCCCTCCGCCAGGGATGGAGACCTTGGAGGGGAGCGGAGAGGAGGGAAGGGGGAGATGCAGCCGAGCTATCGCCCCCAGGTCCCCACGCCCGCCACGCACACAGACACTCACGGGCCCTGTAGGCTCGCACTGGCACCGCGCGCAGACCCCGCCCGCGGCCCCGCCCCGACCCCTGCGGGCGGCCCCTCCGGCGCTCCCGGGCCCCGCACGCAGCCCGCCGGGGAGGCGGGAGGCGGCTTCGGGCAGATTTGATTTTCCCGCAGCCCGGGCGCCCCGGAGCCGGAGCCGGAGCCCGAGCCAAGGAGGTGGCGCTCGTAGTCTCGCCCCAGCCCCGCCGCCGCCTGCGCCGAGACCCAGCGCAAGCGGCGCAGCCCGGGCGCACTCGGCTCCGCGCTGCCCGCGCCCCGGCCACCCACGCCCCTCTCCGGGTCTCCCGCGTCGCTCTCCGTCACTCCGCGCGGAGCCCCAGCCCTTGCTTCCCCAGGCTCCTCGCGGCGCCCCCAGCGCCCCTTCCCCACCCGTGGGCCCCGCTCCCTCCGCCCCCCTCGCTTCCCACGCCCCCTCTTGGCACTCCTCTCTCCGCCCATTGCCTCCCGGAGCGGCTCCCGAGTTGGGGGTGAGCCGGGGCTCTGGTGGCTCGGCAGAAGGCGTAAGTCGCGCAGCAATTGATTGACTCATTTTGGGTGGGGGGCGCGGCAGGCGATGGAGCCGCCCGAGGACATGGCGTCGCTGAGTGAGTTCGACTCCTTGGCGGGCAGCATCCCGGCCACCAAGGTGGAGATCACCGTGTCCTGCAGGTGAGAAGCCCGCCCGGGTCCCCTGCCCCGCCCCGGACAGCTGGAGCCCCGCGGCTCCTGCCCCTTCATCGCTCTGTCTCCGCGCATCCCCTGCCCCCGTCCCTAAATGTCCTCGCCCTTTCACCCCCACCCCCGGGGATCTCCCCAGCCCGGATCCCCGAGAGCCCCTGGCCAGCTGCCGAGGGTGGCGACGGCAGAAGGGGGAGCCAAGGGGGGGGGTTCCTGTCCCGGAAAGTTTGTGCTCCAGGCTGCTGCTGCTGTTGCTGCGAGGGCACGAGGGGTACCTGAGTGGGGCGGGGGGGGGGGGGGGAAGAGAAGGCTGGAGGCCACGGCGGCGGGGTTCCCCTCGGGCTGTGTCTGATCAACCAGTCCCTGCATCTGGAAGTGAGCGCTTTGCTCCATCCCTCACATACTGCACCCAGCTCTTGTCTCCCCAGCCTCCTCGCGGCTTCCGCAGTCCCCCCTTCCCCCACCCCCACACCCTAGACCCCAGTAGCCTAGCCCTGCCCTCTCTCTCCTGCGGCAGCAGAATCCACTTTGGGAAAGGAGTCAGATGGAGCCATTCCTGCCCAGGTGTGGATAACCCACTGCAACTTACAGTGGCGCTGTTTCGAACAATGACGACTTGGGTCCAAGATCTTCAGCCAAGGATTAGAACAGAGATTGTGTGGAAAGCTAGGTTCTACTGGGCAGAAGGAGGGGTGCTTTGGTGGGGCACCACTTGCATGCCCAGTCCTGGACCCAGGACTTGGGTATAGTCTCCAAGGGCTGTGTTGACATAGGCACCAGGCTCCTCCGGCTGGGTGGGAAATGCTGCCCTGGGCAGTGGTTCCCTGTGGCTGGCTGAACTGCTCCTGCCCCATATGTCATTTCCCTAAAGTACCAACAGCTTTCTGGAGGCCTGGCTATGTCCTTCCCCTTTATCACTCTCCCCATCTCCTGCCAGGACCCTCTTAGGTCCAGACCCTTCCTCTGCCCTATGGCCCAGCTACAACATTGTGGCATCAGGGAGGTATATGGAGAGCCAGAGAGGTGTGTGAAAGGGAGGGTGGGGTGAGATTGGAGACTTGGGGCCCGCAGGAGTGACGGCTGGGGAGGTGCCACAGGGCTGCTGGGAGCCAGGGCCTCCAGGGAATTCCTGAATGTCCAGGCCACCTCCCAACCCCATTGGCATCTTGCAGGTACCCTGCCGGAAGACTCCTGATGGCCCCCAGCTCCCACTCGCCTGCCTCCCCAGCTGCCAGCAGCTGTCACAGCCCTCCCTCCCTGTTCCTTCACACACACACACACACACGCACACACACCCGCACCCCTGCACCTCTCTGCTGTCAGTCATGCCGCCTGTTGTCTTTCTTCACTCTCAGGAACCTTCCCACCTGCCAGCCTCTGCACAACCTGTTCCCCACTCAGACTTCATTGCCCTGCCCCTGCCCCTTCACATCCCCCATCCTCCGTGGCCCAGCCTCGTGCTCCATGCCTACAGACACCCACGAGACGCCCTCCTCTGATCCCTGTCTTGGGTGTCCCCCGGGCCCTGAGTACTTGGCCCTGGCCATGAGGCCACTCACATCCTGACACCGGACTTCTTAGATCGCCTCCCCCAAAGCAGCAGGGTGAGCCCTACAGGTCAGAGGCCATCTCTTAGCCTCAGCTGTCCGGGTTCTAGGCTGAAGCAGGGAGAGGGCATGGCAGGATCTGGCTGCAAGGAGGCGGAGCACAGGCACAGAGTAGCTTTCTTCAGCGTGTTCTTCACTCCATGCCCTGCGAGATCACCCCATGATCAGCCCCAGCTGTGCCCCAGAGCAGAGGTTGTGGATGCTGAAAGCTTAGGTGAAACCTGCTGCTGGCAGGGCACTCTGGAGCAGGCCCTGGAAGGTCTGGCATGTGTGGGAGAACTCCGGGGGCTCCAGGGTAGGCAGCTGGGGCTAAGGGCAGGCGGTGTTTTGGGAAGATCCTGAATTGCCACCACTGACACCCTGGAATCCTGGTTGGCAGGTCCCCACTTCCTGCCTTCCAACCTGTAGTCATCCAGGAGCTATCTGCCCTGTGGTCAGGGAGCTCCTGGCTGCCTGCCGTGCCTGTCCCAGGACACAGCCTGGCCAGAGTTCAAGGCTGCCACGGGGCTCCAGCCAAGTGTATCAGTGGATGAATTCATGCAGACCCCTGCTTTGGTTGTGTGTCTTGGTTCCTAGGTAGTCGACCCCAAACCAGCCATGTCTGCTGATTTCCGAGAAACCTGTACTTGCTGGGTAGTGGTTAATCTCACTGTGCCTGGGTTCAAATCCCAGCTCTGTTTCTGTGAGTTTAGATGAGCTGCCCTGTGTCTTCCTTTTTTTTTTTTTTTTTTTTAAGATTTATTTATTTTTGTTGGAAAGAGGAGAAACAGAGAGGAAGATCTTCCGCCGATTGGTTCATTCTCCAAGTGGCTGCAATGGCTGGAGCCGAGCCAATCCGAAGCCAAGAGTCAGGAGCTTCTTCCGGGTCTCCGACGCAGGTGCAGGGTCCCAAGGCCTTGGGCTGCCCTCAACTGCTTTCCCAGGCCACGAGCAGGGAGCTGGATGGGAAGCAGGGCTGCTGGGATTAGAACTGGTACCCATTTGAGATCCTGGCGCATTTCAAGCCAAGGACTTAAACCGCTATGCTATCGCGCTGGGCCTTGTGTCTTTGTTTTGTTTTTAAGATATATTTATTTTTATTATAAAGTCAGATATACAGAGAGGAGGAGAGATAGAGAGGAAGATCTTCCGTGTGATAATTCACTTCCCAAGTGAGTGCAACAACCGGTACTGTGCCGAGCGGAGCCAGGAACCAGGAACTTCCTCCAGGTCTCCCACACGGGTGCAGTATCCCAAAGCATTGGACCATCCTTGACTGCTTTCCCAGGTCACAAGCAGGGGGCTGGATGGGAAGTGGAGCTGCCGGGATTAGAACCGGTGCCTATATGGGATCCCAGCGTGCTCTGGGCGAGGACTTTAGCCGCTAGGCCATGCCACCGGGCCCCGTGTCTTCGTTTTTAAAGAACTATGCTGCGCTAACCACTTATTAGACAGAGGATAATACAGAGGATTAGACAGAGTAACCCACACGAGGGAGTGAGGCTGCTGTTGGACGCCTGCAGTTAGATAGACATTGGTCTCTGGAGCAGGGGGTCCTGGAGAAGCCATCAGTCTGCAGGTTCCTGGAGGTGGTGTGGCGATGGGTGAGGCAGCTGGCCAGGGAAGTCAGTGCCAGCATTGGCTGGGACTTCAAGGACCTTCCTTCCTCCCATGTCTGTTCTAGACCTGTGTGCCTCTTTGCTATCTGCAGTCCACTCAGGCCCACCTGTGTGCTGGTTGTTGTGCGTGTGCTGCGTGTGGGTTAGGAGGAACGATTCACATTGTGTGGGCAACAGGAGACCTTCACACTCAGGCAGGGGCCAGGTGGAGCAGGCAAGCCTTGTAGCATGGGGTAGGATCCCCAGAGGAATCCAGAAAGTGGGCATATGCACGAGCCTGGAGCCTGCCTAGTCCTCCAGCGCTGCTGGACTCTGTCCAACAGCAGTCCCCACCCGTGGTTGGTGGCACGGGGCTGGTGGGTAGTGGTGGACTCTGACCTGCAGATTCTATATTTGGACTGTCTAGACTGGCATTTGCGCCCTTTCCCCACACCCCCCAAACATGTGAATCTGCTTGGAGTCTCGACTTCGGCCAGAGGGCGGGGCCGGGGGCGGTGTGGCAGCTGTCAGAGCCAGAAGGCTGGGAGGGCCTGTGAACCCTTGAAAACAGCAAGGCACTGTTCAGTGGAGGCAGTGGCATGAGAGCAAGCTGCAGGTGCTGAGTGCTTGCGCCTCGCTGGACACTTCACGCCTAGGGATGACTAGGGGTGAAGTCACCCCAGGAGCTGACTTGTGCCCAGCCGTCTCTGACCTACTCACCTAGGGTTGGAACTAAGATTGTTGCCTGTGTTAGTTTTGAACTGCTGGGGAACAAAATTGTCACAAGTGTAGGGTTTGCAACCTCACAGGTTTATTTGTATGTTTCTGGCCTGGCTTGCTTGAGCTCAGGGCCGTGTTAGGCTCAAAGCAAGGTGTCCACAGGGCTGGACCTCGATCCAGGGTTGGGGATCCCATCAGGCACCCTGGATGTGGGCAGCTCCTTGCAGCTATAAGATTCAAGTCCTGTTTTCTCACCGGTTGTTGGGCCAGAGAGACATCTCAGGGCTTCTGTAGTCTGTGCACCTAGGAGTCCCGGCCAGGTGACACTGGCACCAGGTTGTGGCTTATTCCAGGTCCCTGGGAGTTTCTCCATGACCTGCTGTTCCAGAGTCTTGGATACATCAGCTGTCGGGGCTGGCATCCTTGACTGTGTGTCGTGACCTGATCATGCATGTGGCTAGCCTGTTCTGTTCCCAAGCTGTGTCCACATGCAAGGGGAGGGGATTGACCAGATACGGTCCCCAGGTAGTGGGAATCCTGGGGAACTGTAGTCCACAGGGTTGCCTTTCTGTTTCGGTGACCGAAGCTGGGTCTTGTGTAGAGTAGGAGTAGAGGGTCTACCCTCCCTGTGCTCAGGAGCTGTACATCATGTGGACTCTGTTCCTAGGAAGAGAGTGGAGTGGGCATCTACAGAGGCTTCTTAGTGGCCCTGAGGCTGCCCAAGCTCCCTGGGGCTAGCACGGGCCTGGAGTGCGACAGCTGTGAGGACTGCTCTCCCATGTCCAAGCAGCTGGTACACATCCGATGTCAGGTGATTGGGGATTTGATTCTGCAGGTGCAGAATGATGGCCTGCCTGCCTGTCCCATTTGCCTGGTACACTTGTAAGACACACCAAGGTGCCTCTGCCTCCTGCTGGCATTTCTAATGGCCTCGCATGGTGCCTGCAGGTCCCATGAGGTGGTGTTGTGTCTTCAAGTATCACATGGGCCAAGTTGCTGGAGTCTCCATCTGTGAGACAGCAGAACATTCTCATCATGTCCTCTAAGATGGCCATGGAGGCACAGAGAATGGAGTCTGGGGGTGCTCTCTGTGAGCAACAATGTGCTTAGCTGGGGCCGTAGGACCCAGTGCTGCTGCTGCCTCAAGCCACTCCCTCAGTCATCTCTGCTGGTTGTCCTCAGCTATCGAAACTTCTCCCTGTGCCAGACCCGGTCCTATCGCTAGGCTGTAGTGGTGAGCAGGATACACTCTGCTCTCACAGAGCTGGGCAAGGCGGGGGTGGAATAGAAACAGAAACTTTGATGAAAACAAAGTTTATTTATCTGGAAGGCAGAGTTACAGAAAAGAGAGAGATCTTCCATCCACTGGTTCACTCCCCAGACGGCTGCATCAGCCAGGTCTGGTCTATGTTGAAACCAGGAGCCTGGAACTCCATCCGTGTCTTCCTCTTGGAGTGTCAGGGACCCAAGTCCTTGGGGGTGTCTGTCCCAGGTGTATTAGCCAGGAGCTATATTGAGAGCGGGGCAGCCAAGATTTAAACTCATGCTCTGATAAAGGATTCTGTCATCAGAGGTGGCAGCTTAACCCACTGCAACCACAGCTTGAGCCCCAGGAGTTTCATGTGGTGTTCACCCAGCATCTGGGCTGGGTGGTGCTAACCAGGAATCTAGTTAACCTTTAAACACTTTGCAGGTTGGTGTGAAGGGAGTCACAGTGTGGAGTCCCTGATGTTGGCAGCAGGGGAAGGCCATGGTGGGTTTCCCATATGTTTGCAGTTGGAGCCTTTGGGCCTTGGTGAGGGGGTGGGGCAGGCATATGGAAAGGAGAGGTACCAAGTACACTTCCTGGTTAAGATCCTGGCTTCCCTGCCACTCTGGCAGGTGTGTGACTCTGTGCACAGGTGAGAGGAGCTGGAGGAGCCGGGCTTGTTCAGAGTCACAGGATGGCCCGAGGACCCTGGGGAGACTCCAGGCTGGCTACAGCTGACGCCAGAACTCAGGCTGCTTTCCCAGTGTGGGAGGGACAGGGATCACAATTAATGATAATAAAAATGCAAATAGCCCTGGCAAGAAGAGCTCTTTCAGCCCCGAGAGAACTACTGTGCAGACACTGGGGATATTGCCAGCCTGGGAGATGGCACAGGCATCTGAGAGAGCGTGTGGGGGAGTGCCAGGGGCTGGGCGCCGGGGTCCCTTCTGTTTCTTCCGTCTCTCCTCCCATGACTTCCATTTGAGAGCATGGAGCAGGACAGGAGATCTCTTGAGAGGCACGTCCCAATGAGCTTGATGACATAGTGTATACATGCACACACACACACAAACACACAGCTTCAACTGCTTGGCACTGACATGCAGGGTCCACAAGGCCACCAGTTAAGTACTCAACACAGCACTGTATACCTGCACAGTATCTTCATGCTCCTACCGTTTGCAAGTTGTTTGGAGTTGCTGTAGAGGGCAGGGATGGTGCCGGCGGCCAGGGGGTCTATCTGGGGCTCTCAGAAGTCCTGTTGCTTCTTGAGCTTGCCTCTTCTGCCCAGGGTCTGCACTCCTGCAGGAAGGGTTCTAGAGCCGCTGGCATCCTGCTCCAGCTGGGCATTTCAGAGCAGGGGGTAGGGGATGAGCCCCTTATTGAGCACCTTCTGTATACCCGGCACAGTTTCTCTGTGGCAAACATCATCCTTGCTGTTTTGCAATGAGAGATCTCAGAGCACCCTTGGGAGGTGGGGACTAGGGCTACCCCAGCTTTCCAGTTGTGGGTGCCAGAGCCTTGGGGAGCTGGTTGTGATTGGCCTGAGGCTGTGGTGCTGGCTAGGGGACGGGACAGGTGTTAGAGCCGGCAAGGAAATGCCAAGTCCATGTTCTCAGCGTGCCCCCATCACCAGCCCCCCACAAACCTGAGAAATGCTGGGGAGAAGACAGACCCATCTCTCAGAGCCTTGGCCGTCTCAGGAGTCTCCTTGGGACTCTCAAGGGAAACTCCCTGTGTCTGTGCGGACAGGCAGGCTTGCTTTACAGCCCCAGGCGCCTCATGACATGCTCCTCGTGAGGACCCCCGAAAATCATGGCTGGGTGCAGTCAGGGGCACTTAGAGGCTCTGCTGAGAGACAGCTGGGATGTGCGACAGGATCACTCCACGAGCGGGTCTACTCAGAGGCAAGTGTGGTTGTTCAGGCGCTCCCTGCAGTTAGGGCTGTCTCCCCCTCAGACCGGGGCTCCCTGAGGACAGGGCTGTGTCTCCCCCTCAGACGGGCTCACTGAGGGTGGGGCTGTGTCTCCCCCTCATACTGGAGCTCCCTGAAAATGGGGCTGTGTCTCCCCCTCAGACTGAGGCTCTGGCTGTGTCTCCCCCTCAGACTGGGGCTCCCTGAGTATGGGGCTGTGTCTCCCCCCTCAGACTGCGTGTGGCTCCCTGAGGACCAGGCTGTATCTCCACCTTCCGTCTGGAGCCCCTAGTTGGAGATGTTATTCTCAGGCCCTTCCTCTGCACCTGCCCAGGGCTCATCTCTCGTTCTGGTGCCTTCTCCCTTTGCTGGCGCCTGCTGGCTCTGACCTCACAGCCCAAGGGCTGCCCACCGCTGTCTGGATGCCTCTGAGTGGGGCCCTCCCTCAGCTCGGCTTGCCTGGCCTTGATTTCAGGAACAAAAGCAGCCAGGCTGCAGGCTGCTCTGCGGACAGCGGAAGGGTTTTATGGTCTTTGGGGGGGAAAAAGTACATTTTGCCTGTTGGAAAAAAAAAAAAAAAACTCTGTTTGAGCTCGACAGAGACAGCAAGCAGAAGAAAAGCACTTAGGGTCTGGGCTCGCCCGTGGCCTTGTGGTCAGGCCTGCACAGGGCAACAGAGCTGGTGCCTCCCAGGCTGCAGGAAGCTGTGTGTTACAGGCCACACCCTGCTGCTCTGGGCCTGGGAATGGGCAAGGGATGCACACAGGTGCAGATTGTCTGTGACTTGGCAGGAGGAAGCTGAGGCCATGGAGGTGCAGGTGGTTCATGCTGCCCTTCTGCCCATGTTGGCCCGAGCATCCCCTGGAGCAGAGATGGCCCTACCCAGCAGCAGGCTGACGGTGCCAGACCCGGCTGGCAGCCTGTCCTAAGGCTTCACAATCTAATGGCGCCCCCGGACTGCTTTTAGCCCCTGCTTTATGGATGAGGAAACTGAGACACAAGGGAAGCAAGGTGCCTGTCCGGAGCTGGGATATGAGCCCAGCATGGCTGACCATGCCCTTAACCTTCCTCCCTGCAGCCAGGACGAAGCATGACCTGAACAGGAATGGGCACCTGCCAGGGAGAGCGGCAAGGGCTGCACTCACCGGGTCACTCTTCTGGGTCAGGTGCCAAGTGGGGCTGTGCCAGGAGCATCTCACAGCCTGTGAGTCAGATGCACACACATACACACACACTTTTGCATCCTGAGGTAAGCTGGGTCCTGTGGTGGGGCAAAGGGTGACCCACTCCAGGCAGAAGAGCTCAGGGAAAGACTCGGTTGTTGGTCAGTATCCAGGAAATTGAGGAGGAGAGCCAAGAATGTTCTGGAAGTATGGCAGGAATAATTTCGGTGGTGTTGAGTATATATTGTTAGGGTGATCCAGGCCCCAGGACACTGAGAACTGCAGACAGCTTGATTCTGTGACTTACCTGGCTGAGAAGCAGGCAGGACCAAAAAAAGCCACATTTGCTTTTCTTTGAAGATAATGCACAACTGTCTCTCATCCACACAACACACATCCTAGACTGAAACTCAGGGAGTCACTATTTCTTACTAGTTAGACATGACTTTCCTGAGTTTGAGGTGCAGCTGTGGAGGCCAGATCTCCCTGCTGGTCCCTGTGCCCAGCTTTCCTGATCTGTCAGGGGAGAGGGCCCCTCTGAGGGCCTCTCCGGCTTGACCATCGAGGATCTCGTGCAATCATAGAATTTCCTTTTAGATTGCAAAGGCAATTCCTGCTTTTGTTTGTCACATTCAGCTCTTCCCACTGTGATCCCATGCCTCAGGACCCTCCACGGTGGATTCTTCTTTGAGGTGAGGGTAATTCGTGGGTGCTGAAATCAAGGCAGACACCCCTGTCTCTGGATCCAATATGCTGCAAGACAGCCAGTCTAGAGAGAAGCTGGCCTCACTCGGTGGGACTGGTTACAGGTGCCTGTGGTATATCGCGTGGTGCCCCTGGCATTTCATCAAGGCCTTGTCTGATGGCTTCTGAGTGACAGCTGGCAGGAGGGCCCTGGGAACCAGCAAGAAGGGCCGTGTGCGGTGAGATAAGCTGTTGGTGGGATAAGCTGTTGGTGGGGAGACTGTCTTTGGGGAGAGGCCCCTGAGTGGGGATGCAGGGGAGAGTTCTTCCAGTTCCCCACTAGCTGTCTGGGGACCCCTCTCTTAGGCTGCATCATTGAGAACACACTGAGGAACAGGACCTGGGCCATCCCGGAGTCTGTGGACACCCATGTTAGCACCTGCTGCTGCGGTCACCTGTGAGGAAGGCAGCCTTGGGCTCCCACCTCGAGGTGGGGGTAGAGATGGCAGGTGCACTGGGAGGTCAGATTGTGCTTGCTCATGGCCTCAGGGGTGGTGACTCAGGACAAGACTTCCTTCTAGACTTTTCTGCTTCTACCACTGCTGGTGGAGATTGGAGTATGGCAGCATCAAGAGAGGGTGGACCAGATGATCCTGAGGGCTCTTCCTGTTTGACTGTCAGGGTCTAGTGTTAGCCCTGACCCTTGACCATAGAAGGACTCTGTTTCAACCAGTCCGTGTCCCGAGGGAGGTGTAGCTCGTTAATCCACAGGGGCTGGGGATTGAAGGTAATGGCTTGGAGTGGTGAATGCTGGACAGGGTAGCAACGTTCTTATTGCTTGATTTAAATTTGGGGGATGTCTTTTTGTTGTTGTTGAGAGAGACAATGGTAAAAAAAAGAAGGGGCTAGCACATTAAACACATTAGGATTTGGCCCCAAAAGCAAGCAGCTGATGTAATACGGGACACTGGCTTACCCATCCTTGGAATATGCCACATAGGGAGGCCACTGACCTCGGGGAGTTGAGGCCTCAGGCTTCCAGAGCATGTCTAGCATCTGCAATGACAAAGTCAACAAAAGGAGCTGCCTTCTATCTGTCTGCCTGCTGGTCACAGCCTCTGACTCTGCTCTCCCCCTCTTTCAGGAACCTTCTGGACAAAGACATGTTCTCCAAGTCTGACCCACGTAAGTCCTGCCCCGACCACAGTCACAGCGGCCAGCACCTTGGCCCAGGCCCAGAGCTCACTGTGCTGGCCGCTCTTCCACATGGTTGAGATTTTCCCTATGGAGTCTGCAGACAGAGCCCAAGGGTGGGAAGGGGAGTGCACCTTCCCAGCCCCCACACTTGTGAAACCTCAACTCAACAGAGCCTATAGGGAGGGGGTGGGGTGTCTGGGCCAGGCCTCAGCATACTCCGTGTGTTGGCCAGGGACTAGTGGGTGCACTGACATGGGAGTCCAGGGCTATAGCCCCAAGAAGTAGCACCTGCGTGTGCAATGAGTATAGATAGATGGGTCTTAGGCCTTCTCTGTGCCTCAGTTTCCCCACCTGTAAAGTGGGGCTGATGATCATCATAGAACTCAAGAGGCTGCTTTGGGCCCTAAAGAAGCAGGGTGTGGCTCTGGTGTGCTCCCACCAGGCCCCATGCCACTCCAAGTCCCCCCTCTGTTTCCCTGCCTTCAGGCAGACACTCAGAGCCTTGCTGTGGCGTGGTACCGAATGACCCTGACACACCCCTTGCCCCTGCCCAGGTGCCCCTTCCAGACACACCTGTGTTCCAGGCCCCTTCTCCAAAGCGGTGCCTCCAGGACCAGTTGGGGGCTGGACTCTTAGACCTCCTCACTAAAACCCCAGCCCCTTGAGCAGACTCTCCCCAGCAAACTTCACAAGTGTGGCCTGGGCTGGAGTGGCCTGAGCCACCTGCCCCATCCAGGCCCTCAGTCTTTGAGGTCTCCACCTTTCTGCTGGCCTGGGACATTAACCCATGCTTTTCTTCTCCCTCCAGTGTGCGTCATGTATACACAAGGGATGGAGAACAAGCAGTGGCGGGAGGTAGGTACAGCCCTTCTCTGGCCCAGAGGTATGTCAGCCATCCCTAGCTGCCTGTCTGTCCCTCCCTGATGCTGGAGATATCCCTGCGTGACCCACAGCAGGCTGCTGAGACATGCAAGGGGGTGGGAGGAGAGCTACTGGAGGAAAACGCATGGTCCCCACCGGCAGGGGCCCCCAGCCTGATGGGAAGATCAAGGACATCCAGACCTGTCAATCACTCGACAGACAACTGCCTTGTCTGGAGGCTTAAGACATGAGCACAGTATGCTGCACTGCGTCTATCATTGTGCAGGCTTCCCAGAGTGGTGATTTTGGGTGAAGCCCCTGCTCAGCCACCTGCAGTGGCTCCCTCCCGCCTACAGCAAAGGCCCATCTCTCCACCCTGGTGCCAGCTCCTCCACCCAACCTCCAGGAAAGCCGCTTATGTAGGGGAGGGTCTCCCCTTCACGCCAGAACCCATTATGATGGGGTCTGTGAGGAGAGGGCAGACTTGGGGCTCATAGTCAGCCCCCTACCCTGCAGCCAGAGAGACCCTATTAAACCCAAGTCATATTCTGTCCCTCTCCTTAGAGGTCCTGATTGGCACTCTCTTGCTAGACCACAGTCCCGGTGCCAGCCTGCCTGGCCTGGACCCAGTCCTGTCTTCCCTCCTGGACTAATTAGCCCCATGCTTATGCCCCATCATGCCTTCGACACAATCCTCCACACAGGTCCTTTGAACTTGCTGTCCCTGCTATCCAGATGTTCTTCTCCCTCCTGTCCCTGCGACCCCCCCCCCGCCCCCCGCATTCCTCAGGTCACTCTGCAGCAGCTTTCCCAGGCCACCCATCTGACACTGGGACCTCTCCACACCTACTCTGCCTTCCTTCCTTGGTTCCCATGTTTGGCTTACCACGTGATGCCATCTGTCATGCCCGGCTCCGACATTGTTTGTGGAGATCATGTGTTATCTCCTTTATTCACTGTACGATGTTGAGCATCTAGAGTGTGTCTAGCATGCAGTGGGTGCTTAATACATGATGGCTAAGGGGATGAGAGGCCCGGGAAAGGCTGACAGGGAGGTGGCGCTTGTGATCTTGGCCCCACCTTGGCCTCACTTCCCACTTGCTGAGGCCCTGGGGGAGATGGGAGACTGTCTGCAGGTGCATACGGCCAAGGGGTTATGGGTTGGGATGTTGGATCCTGGGATGAGCTCACGGGATCTCCGAGCCCAGGCTACCTTCTGGTGGTGTCTGGAAACTGAGCTTACCCCTCCTCTTCTTCCAAGTGTTCAAAGGCCCAAGAATGGGGTAAAGTAGACAAGAATGATTGAGGCTGGGCCTACTGCTGGGCCTTGGCAGCTGCACTTATGTCCTTCCCCACAGATGTCTGGGATGAAGGCTTGTAGGCTCTGGAGAGGGAGGTCCCAGTGGCTGATGCAAGGGGCACAGTGGTAGGACGCATGCCAGGTGCCCAGTGTGCATGGAAAGGGCAAAAAGGTGAGACCCACAGGAGCACGACACAAGTGCTGTGACCTCAGGCTTTGTTCCCAGGCTGGTCCTTACTCCTCCTCCTCCTCTGTTCAAAGGCCAGTCCTCCCCGACCCCAGCACCTGCTACCACCTGAGCAGTGCCTGAAGGAGCTGAATTTGATTCAGAAAATGTGGAAGATACTTTGCATGGGGGCACTGAGGTGAAACTGGCTTTCCCACCTTCTTCTGGACTCTGAGTTGCAAGCCAGCCTGCGAGGGGACAGGGTAGTCTGCTTAAGTGGACTGATGACTTCTTCTGAGGCCTTTGGGCCAGGCTGCCTGGCACCTGGGCCTGTGCTAATGACTCCTCGTGATTTGTTATGGAAAGCCTACAAAGACCCTGCTTGCCAGCTTGCGAGCCATTAACTGCATTCTGTAATTGAGATTTATCAGGGTCTCCGTTGCACCTGGGTGACCCCATATTCTCACAGGGCTGAGTAGAAGGGAAGGAGTGGCTAGGGTGCTGCTGCCTACACCCATGGCTCACTCCTAGCCCCAGTCCAGCCCCAGAGATGGGACCTGGGGCTAGCTACTTAACCTCTCCATGCCTATTCCCACACCTAGGACTCGGGGAGAATGCCCACCTTGTTGGCCTGTGGTGGGGTGAGACAAGGAAGTGGAGATCCTAAGGCATCATCCTTGCTGAGACTTGTGAAATACTGGGCCCTGTGCACCACCGGCCTCGGTCAACATTGACAACAGTAGGCATCTATGCAGTGCTGGCCATTGTACTAGGGTCTGGGGGTAAGAAGGGCGTGGATGGAAAGAAAAGCACTTCAGTAGAAGCGTCAGTTGGGACTAGGCAGTCCCAGCCTGCGGGTGTGTGTGTGTGTGTGTGTGTGTGTGTGTGTGTGTGTGTTTGTACTGACCCTAACAGGAACAGAGGAGTACAGATAGAATAAAACGAGTGTCCAGGGGAGAGAATGCCCAGCAAAAGTGTCACATTTGAAAAACAAAATAATTGAAAGGCAGAATGACTCAGAGATAAGGAGAGACACAGAGAGACTCTTTCCCCCAGTAGCCACAACAGCCAGGGCAAAGACAGGTGAGTCATGGGCTAGCAAGAGTCGGGAGCCATGACTGTTCCAGACAGGGCCAGTCAACTCTGGGGAGCCTCCCTCTCCCGCCACCACCCCATGTTCCCGATTTCTGGCTGGGGCTCCTGTTAGTGGAACCTTACTATAGTCCCCTGGCACAAAACAGTGTGGAGTGAGGGTGGCTCCTGCATGCAGGGGGAGTCAAGGAGGGGCCGCAGAAGGGAGCTCGTGGGTAGGAACTGAGGGCAGCCCGAGTTCTTGGTGAATATCCTGCTGGGTCCCTGAGGCTGAGCTCCCTTGCACGAGGCCATCAGGGCCTGTGCTGTGAGGGGGTGATGGGAGCAGAGCTTGGCGCTATTTCTGGAGCAGGGAAGATGCATTTACACAGATTGGGAGTGGGCGGAGGGCCTGGCCTTCTCCTTTGTGACCTGCATCGGAAAAAGTATCAGGAACGGAGACATGTAGAGAAGAACCCAGATCCAGTTCTTTGGACCTGCCCCTGGGAGTGCAGCCTAACCTTGCCAAGGAACAGCAGCCAGCGCTCGCCACCCCACCTGCCAGCTCACTGTCCTCAGGGGAGCGGCTGCCTTTCTCAGTTATCAGAGTCCTGGCTGAGAGCTAATCGTCCTGTGACCAGGGGGAGCTGAACGCAGGCACGGCAGCGCCTGCAGGCGGAGCTCAGGCCTCCGAGGAGCCAGGCCCACAGTCCCCGTGAGGATCAAAGCTGCTGCTGTGGCCCCTGGCTGCCTGGTTGTGGCTGATTTTAACCGTTCGGGTCACGTCCATGCCTTCTGAGAAAGCTTCATCTTCCCAGCACCTAAATCTGTCACTGCGTTTTATGAAAATTGACTCAGATATAATTTTAGTCAAGAAAATCGAGTGCTATTTGCATCAGGACCTACCAGGGCTGCTAGCTGACCAGGCCGGCAGAGCCTCGGAAACACACGGGGCTGGACACAGGGACACACCCTAGAGGGCGACCAGTGCCCACACTCCCCTACCCA
Organism: Ochotona curzoniae; assembly: GCF_017591425.1. Lineage (NCBI taxonomy): Eukaryota > Metazoa > Chordata > Mammalia > Lagomorpha > Ochotonidae > Ochotona > Ochotona curzoniae. Next base: position 2,853,815 of record NW_024466004.1, on the reverse strand, counting down.
CAAGGCCATGCTCACGGAACCTGTTTTCTATGCAATCTCAGCCTATTTAACATTTTACCATTAGCTGGGAACAGCAGACCCTCTCTAAACTTTTGGAATGCTGTTCCTGGAGTGACCTGGGGTACATGGCTGCCAAACAGCAGTCATTGGTTTTTCCTAAGTTCTGGAATTTGGGAAGCTCAGGATCCAGATGCCAGCAGCATTGCTGTCCGATGAGGGACCATCCAGTCTCTTGCACAGGCCGCTTGGGGCCTCTGTGTAAGGGCACTGTCCTGTTCATGAGGGCTGCACCTCACGGCCTCATTAATTCCCCAAGGACCCTCTCCCCAATACCTTCCCCCTGGACAGCTGGAGGACACACACACTCTGATACCAGCAGGTACCTACTGTGTGCCAGAAGAGGAATGTGGGAGGCCAGAGGACTGGACATTGTCCACAATTAGAGGAGCTTGCTTCCTTTCAAGGAGGTGATGATAAAATAGCTATAATCCCAACATTCACATAGCAGGCATGTGGCAGGCAGTGTGGTAAGCACTTCCTGTGTCTGAACTCACCGAGTGCTCACAGCAACACTGTGAAGGAGGTGTTACTAGCATTTGTTCATTCCCTTTGCACTGGGTCAGGCCGATCCGAAGCTGGAGCCGAATTTCTGCTGGGTCTCCTACATGGGTGTCGGCAGCTCATCATTTAGGGCTTCTTCCACTGCTTCTCCAGGGCCATGTGGAGCAGCTAGGATTTAGCCCGTATGAGATGCCAGCCTCAAAGATGGTTGTCTGGGTGGGCGATGAGGAGTTAGTGGAGTGGAGTGCTGTGAGTTTCTGCTAGTCGGGCCTGTAGAGCAACCTGTTCAGCCATGGTAATGTAGTCGCAATCCAGTTGGCACTCATGATTTCCCTAACTGCTCCCTAAGGACATCATGAACAATAGTTAGAAGCTTTGTCAGATGACCCCTGGACTAAACTGTGGGACCCCACTGATGATGTTTACCAACTCTGTTCCCTGGGCATGGTATTTATCTTCTCTAACTCCCAGCTTAACTCCATTGTAACCTAGGGCTAAGAGACCTCTGAAGATGGATTAAAGGGATACTTGTGAAAACTCCTGGAAATAGGAATTGCCATGGGCCATTGCCATCAATGGGACCACCTGAGTCCATGAGCCCCTACTCACAGCTAACAATTAAATTTTACAAATTATTTATATTTATTTGAAGGACAGAGAGTGTTCCAGAGAGGGTCTTCTCCTCCCAAATGCTCCCGGATAGCAGGGCAGTCCAGACTGACGCCAGGAGCCTGGAACTTCCATCTGGGTCTCCTACAAGGGTGGCAGGAACCCAACTCCTGAAGGCATCGTCTCTCACCTCACATTAGCAGGAAATTAGAATCAGAAATGGAGCTGAGACTCAAGCCCAGGCACCCTTCCACATGGGACACAGTGTCTTTTATTTTATTTTTAAATAGATTTATTATTTATTTTTTATTGGAAAGGCAGATTTGCACAGAGAAGGAGAGACAGAGAGAAAGATCTTCTATCCATTGGTAGCTGCAACGACTGGAACTGGGCCTATCCAAAACCAGGAGCCAGAAGCTTCTTCCGAGTCTCCCACGTGGGTCCCAAGACTTTGGGCCGTACTTGACTGCTTTCCCAAACTACAGGCAGGGAGCTGGATTGGAAGTGGAGCTAGCACAGGAACTGGAGACCATATGGGATGCCAGCCCTTGGAAGTGGAGGATTAGCCAGTTGAGCTAACGCACTAGCCCTGGGATTCAGGGCCTTAACCACTGCTCTCTGATAATCAAAGTGGATTTGTTGGCGGTACCCCAGAGGCCGGCTTGGGGTGTGTGTGTCCTACCCACTTCAGCTGCAAGAGATGCACATCAGATGTGAGCTGAGGTGTTGTGCAGAGAAGGAAGTTTGCTCTCTAGTGGACTCCGAGGTCCTATGCCAGCCACTTGGTGGCTGAACAGCATCTGCTCTTGGGATCAGTGATCAGGTGACTTCACAGCTGTGGCTGAGAGCATGGGCTCTGAAGTCATCCAGAATGGACCTTTAGCTGTTGAGCAAGTGCTTAGGCCCAGGGCCTGCGATGAGGGTTCAGTGAGCTAGTTCATGGAAAAATCTCATTGTGGCTCTTTTTTAGGAGAAGCCAGTAAGCCCATGCTTTATCTGGTGGGAGAGTCATTTCACACATCTTCAAGTCGTTTGTTGGAAGCTGTAGCTGTTTTGGGATGAGCTGGGGTACGGGTCCTCAGGACCCTGCCTCCCTCATGGGGCATGGTAGTTTTTAGTGGGGAGGGGGCTTGCTCAGGCCCTCCCATCCCCTGAGGCTGGACCCCTGGTTTGAGGACAGGATCAGCAGACAAGGTGGGGGCACAGAGGGCTTCACTAACAGCTTGGCAGCCAGGCTCCTTGGTAAAAGGTCCATTCCCCCAGGAGCCAGGACCATTTAACAGATTACCTGGAACAATGGATAATTAGGCACTAAGCTTTCTGGCAGGAAGTCTTTCATTATGAGCTTGGTACAATTTTATAGGCCACTGCTGGCGTCTGGGGCTAGAGGGAGCCTGCTCTATCTAGGCCAGAGGGTCCAGAGACCCTCAAAGCTGGGTCTTCAAGAGGCCTTCTAGCAGGTACACCTGGCAGGACTCCCCTTGTGGGACTTCAGTCCCCTCTCTCGGCTTGCTTCTTGTCCCCCATTGAAGAATTTGCAAGTGAACAAGGAGAGGAAGCAAAGCAGAAGGGAGGATGAGAGCAGGGGCCTCCTCCCACAGCAGTCAGGAGACAGATTCCAGGGAGGAGTTGCCCTGTGCAGGTCGGCTGGTCACACCAAGTGGCACCAATAGGGGTGTCGAACTCTTGGGTTGATTTGTGGGTCCCAGTGGCAAAGCAAAAAGGGGTGTGTGAGTGTATTGTGAATAGTCTGCTAAGATAGGGGTTTAACACCCAATCAGGGAGACAGGGATAGAAACCATGGTCCGGTCAGCATCCTCACTTAAGACTGGGGTGAGGGACTATTGCTGGATTATCTCTGGTAAACAACCTGAGATGCAGCTAAGTGCCGTTAAAGGCTACCCCGGGAGGGGGAATCCTTATTTATTTATTCTAAGGGATGTTTTGAGTGGGTCTTGCTGCCTTTTCCCATTTTAACAGGGACCTTCCCTATTTGCCTAGTAATCCATCCCATTCTCACAGCCAGAGAACTCCTCCAGCGAGAGGACCTGAGAGAACCTTGCAGATCTATGATGCTGGCAGGTGCCTTGTGGAGCCAGACCTTTCTCCCAGGCCCTTTTCCTCCCCCCAGCCAGTGGTGCCCTAGGACCCCAGCCAACCCTAGGCCTAGTTCCAGCTGAGTTAGGACTTTTTGACCTGGAATCTTGATGCCCATAAACTTCAGTCATGAGGGGTCACAGTTAAGCAGCCGTCAAGAGACACAGGAGAACCAGAGGGGAGCCCTGGCCAGTCGAGGAAGCATGGGTTAGGTCTGGCCTCCCCCTGCCCAGCTGCACCACGCAGGGTGGGTGGGGGTGCTTTGCATCTGGGGGCATCTTGGCAGTCATTATCTTAGACAGCAAGAGCTGCCCACCTCCAGGGCTGTTAGAGTGTGCAGGCTCCTGGAGAGCCACCACTCAGCACCCAGACAGGGGCCTGCAGCATGTACCACAGGCTGCCTCGGGGAGGGCCCTTCTGGGATGATGGTAATATCATCTCCTGGGGCCCGGGGTAGGGGGTGACGTCGGATCGTGAGAGTGTGGAAGTGATTTGAAGATGAAAAGTCATGCCACACTGTGGAAGGATCTAATGGAAGAAAGAAACCTGAGCTAGGAGGTGGAATCCGAAACCCGTCACCACTGGCCTCCCTCGCAGGCAATGTGCGCCTGTTTTCTCATTGGTCCATTGAGAGGACTAATCAGGAGGATCCAGGACTGGGTAGAGGGAATATGGTGGAGGCATAATGAGAAACAGGAAGAAGAAGGAGGTGGAAGATGCAGGCAGGACTGACAATGGTGTACAAAGCTTTGGGATGTGGGGGAGAGGGGTGGGGTGAAGGCTGGAGACCCTCAGGAGTGAAGACGGGGTGGCTATAGCCTGATCTCTGTCACACTGTTATAACGCAGAGCCGAACGTTGATTGCTTTTTCATTTGGAGCCGCCCTGCCTAGGTTTGAAGCCTGTTCACCCCGCTAGCTGTGTGTTCTTGGGCAAGTGTCTCCATGTCTCTGAGCTGCTTTGCTCATCTCTAAGATGGGATAATGATGTCTTAGAAGGTCGCTGTGAGTGTTAAGTGATGTGGCACTGCTGAGTGTGGTCATTTTCTAGTGAGACCAGCTCTGTAGCTTCCCACCTGCTTTCTTCGTTCCATGTTGGCGACATGGAGTTGCCCCCTCTGAGGGTTGATCCACGTTGTCCCTTGAGTCACAAGCATCAGAACCCAGGCTAAAAGAGTTCTGGTCTCATGGCCTGGCCACCTCACTTCTCCACCCTGGCTCTGTTGCCAGTGCCCCCTTAGCTATGGGAATTTGCACAGGTGATGGGAGATGTCCCCTAAGCTGTCTGTTCCTGCCTCTAGCAGATGGGCTGCAAGGGGGAAGAAGGGGACCTTATTCTAGAAACCTAGAAGCCATGGGGAGAGCCCCTCCCTCAGGCTGCCATCCCTGGTGCCTTTTAGTCGGCCTCTGCCCGTGCCAGCAGAACCGAGCGACCAGCCCACCCGACCCTCACCCAGCAGCCTCATCGTCTCAAGGCCCATGTGTCTGACTGCAGCCCAGAGTGTTAGGGACATGCAGGGAGGACAGGACTGGGTCTCCATGCAGTAGCTGGTTTGTAAAAGCAGAGAGGTTATGCCACGCTGCCCCCTGAGCCCCACCCTTGTGGATGCAGGCCCAGGGACTCTGCAGGTGGGGGACAGAGAGCACCCCTGGGGTGGAAGGTGAGCAGGGAAGGTGGGCACCCCGAGTGTGGACAGATTAATTTACCCTCTGAGTCCCAGGCTGTCTTCTAAGTAATCACCACCACACCCATTCCACCAAGTAGGGCTGGAAAACAGCGGGAAAAAAAATTGCATATGCACTGAACATGCACATTTTTTCCTTCTCATTACTCCCTAAACAATACAGTATAGAAAAAAAAAACTATTGGCATGGGTTTTGCATTGTATTAGATGGTATAAGTCATCTAGAGATGATTTAAAGTACTCCAAAGGCTGTAGGTAGAGGGGAGGGCTACACCATGTAAACACCATGCCCCTTAAAATATGTTCATTCGCTTATTTAATGTGTTGGCAAGGCAGAGAGCTTCCATCTGCTGGTTCATTCCCCCAAACGCCTGCCACAGCCAAGACCAAGCCAGGTCGAAGTCAGAGTCAGGATCTCCATCCTGGGTGTGAAGGGCTCAAGTACTGGAGCTATTACCTGTTCCTCCACATTGGCAGGAAGCAGGGTTTGGGAGCAGACCAGCAGCTCAAAGATGGGTGCTCCCACACAGGGTGCTGGCATCTCAAGTTTGATCCTGACCACCAGGCCGGGTGCCCACCCATGTTTGCTGAGCACCTGCAGACTTTGATATCTGTGGGGAGTCCTGGCCCAGGGCCCCTGGATATATTGGAGTGAGAGGGGACAGGCTGCATTTTGTGTGAATTCAGTCCTTGAACCCTCCAGCAACCTTGTGAGGTGTGGTTTGATTGCTATTCCCATGGAGTAGAGGAGGAACTGGGGCACAGAGCAGCAGCGTCCCCCAACAGGGAGGGCACCACGTGTGAAGCCTGGGGGTGTAGCCCCACACTCCGGCTCTGGTAGTCACCTGATTTGGATGGTTTCCAAGGGAAACCCTGTGGATGCCTTTAAAGTCCGAACCAGTGGTTCCTAGCTTTCTGGAGATGTGCTTCTCAACGAACTCATGGAAACCATAGCCCCTTTCCCCAGAACATGCAGACCTATCCAGGCCATCTGCATGTTCATGACCCTTCCCCGGCCACCTAAGTGGAAGAGGCTGGCCTGGGGCTTCTAGGGGAGCCCACAGCAATGCACTGCGCCCCCTTGAGGGCTGCAGGAGTGGGAATCTGCTCACTCTCCTGGGGTGGGAAGCATTACACAGCCAACCTGAGCAGAACAGGCTGGGTAGGGAGCAGGGACTTTTCTGAGCAGCGTTGGACTTTGTGTGTGAGAATGTACATGGGAAACAGGAGGTATCATCAGGGTCCCTACCTCCAACACCAGCCACCCCCCCGCCCTTACCCACCCCAGGGTCAGGAAGCACCTGCTCTTCCTGGCCTCGCCTGAGCCCAGGTCCCCCAGTCCCAACCCACCTGCCTCAGCCCTGCCTTTGTCTGTGCAGCAGAGCCCCTGGGAACTGCTGGATTCCATCCCTGGAGGAGTCTCTAGCCCGCCTTGCTTCTGAGGGGCTCATTGGAGCGGATGCTGCGTAATGAATGCTGCTTAATTGATATGCGGGGGGCTTAGCCACAGAGGTCTCGGGAACACTTGGGAGCATCCTCTGTGGGCTCTGCTGCCAGGAGCGAGAAGCAGCCTTGCAGAGGGCGCTTCCTTCTCTTTTTGTTTCTCCCCACCCCATCCTCACCACCCCAGCCTCTGGGATCATGGAGCCCCCCAGCCCCTCTCTCATCACTCAACCTCCTCCTGGCTAATTTCCATTTCACAGTGCCCACTTTCTCTAACGACTCACAGGGGGTTCCCCCACCACCACCACTCCTGCCCCGCAGATCTGGTACGCAGGTCTCTGGACGTTTGTTAACTGCAATGCCCTGTGCTGGTCTGGGCCCCAGACCCCGAGCCTCGTGAAAACAGCACCCCATCCCCTCCTCCCCACAGCCTCAGAGTCTGCAGCGTGGACCCCCAGGGAGCTGCCTGGGCTCTGAACTCTAGGTGATGGGTGGTGAGGGGTTGATGCCCCCTTGCCTCCCTCCCAAGCAGGATTCAGCTTTGTATGGTCCCTCATCGCCACCGCTGCCTGCTGATCCTCATCTTGCCAAGTCCCTCACAGCTGGAAAACTCTAATTCTGTGTAGAACAAAGCACACACAAAGTGGCTTTTTTAAAAAAAAAAAAAAAACATCAGTTCAGTTGTGTCCCTGTCATCATTAATAGGGATGTCCATTGAATCTGACAGGGACCTGGTGGCTCCTTGGATTTGAAAAAAATTCCATTTTTAGTGTTTTCCTCTCTTTGTTATTAGTCCTAGTAATGAAGGCCATAAAACATTTGCAGTCAGGGCTGAAGGCGAGAAGTGCACAGTTGTTTGTGGTTTGCCTGGGTTAATTACCTCCAGTCCTGCCAAGTCCCTGTGCCCAGCCCCTCCTAGCCCAGCCCTCTCCTCCTGCCCTGGAAGATCATCAGGGGGCCCCTGAAGCCCCCCTCGCTGCCCTGTTTCCAGGGGAACTCCATTTCCTCCTCCAGCAGCCACTGCTCTCCAGGGAGTTCCCCTCTCTGCAAGCTTCAAGTGCCGTTTTAAAAGCCGCGCTGTCATCTTCCCTAATGGGTGTTTTCCTGGGAGTTGGTTATGGCGAGGGACTGTTGGAAGGAGTGCACGCTCTTGCAGGCTGGGCCGTGTCTGGAGTCCTGTGGGAGAGGGGTCGGGGTTGGAGGGATTTATAGGGGAAGGCAGTGCATTAGCGACGGGTGGGGATCCTACGTGAAGAGAGGATTCTCTCACACCTTTACCTGGAATGTTCTGCAGGAACGCCGTAAGGAGACATTTTCCTTTCGTCTGCCGATAGATGGTCTTGCAGCTCAGCAGAATGCTGGAGCTCTTTTGTCTGAAGGAAGATACCTTAAGATTGTTATTGAATTACCTGCCTGTGGCACGCGACTCGACAATCTGCCTGGTGCTTTGCCCAAAGCAGGAAACCATATCTTTATTTAATTTTCATAGTACCTGATGACTCTTTACAGGCAGATAGCTATGCTAGGATTAGATCCTAGCTCTACCTGGCTGTGTGACCTTCAGCGACTTACCTAACCTCTCTGATCCCTTCTGTCTCCTTGCTTGTAGACTGAATCAGGATTTACAAGATTTCTCGGTGAGGCTTGAGGCTGATTTAAGGGCCCGCTTCATCCACTGAGCAGTCAGTAGAGGCTGCATAGCTAGAAGCTTTCCTCCTGGATTTTGCTGTGTTATCATTCATCTGTGGTCCTCCATTCCATGTGTGCGTTAGAATCACCCAGAGGAGCCGTAGAAGCACAGGGGCAGGCATGAGGAACCTCAGAAAGTCCATGCAAAAGGACCTAATTATTTTATACATCAAGATAAATTTACTTTTTAATTCAATTTTCCACAATGTTTTTAAAGGGTACACGTATTTATATATTTATTTGAAAAACATAATTACAGAGAGAGAGGGAGAGATCATCCTTTCTGGTTCTCTCCCCCAATGGTTACAAGCAGCAGGGCTGAAGCCAGGAGCCAGGAGGTTCATCTGGATCTCCCAGTGGGTGGCATGAGTTCGAAGGCCATCTTCGGTTGTGTTCCCAGGCGCTACCAAGAAGCTGGGTTGGAGGTGCAGCTTCAGAGACTAGGACAGCTCGATCTGAGATGCCGGCCTTGCCAGTGACAGCCTACTGTGCACAGCACCAACCTCTTTCCCCGTTTTCATTTTGTAGCTCACCCTTCCATAAGTGCTTCAAGCCTGCTAACTCGATGATTGCATTGAATGGCTGCTAACTCTGAGAAGTACGGAGGATAATGTTCTGTTGGGGAATGTGGCTCCGTGAGTCTGGGAGGAAGCTGGCACAGTCCCATTCTCCCATGTCCTCATGCAGCCAGCCCATTCAGCACTTCCTGAGGACCTGCCTTGTGGCAGCCACTGGCGGCAGTGAACAGAAGTGGTTGGCAGACTTGCCCTAATGTGCGGTGCCACATGGCTCCATGGGCACACGCCAGAAGTCGGCAGCTGTTAACTGCAACCCTGAAAAAGTTGCTTGGCTTTCTGTGCCACCATTTGCTCATCTATAACGTGGGGAAACCTACCACAAAAGCACTGCTCAGAAGTAACGAGCCCACGTGTTGAAAGCTGCTCCCAGAGCATGGGGTGTGCTGTGAGCTGCTGTCATCCCCAGCTGTGAACCTTGGACCCAGTATTAGATGTGTCAGGTCCTGGGCTTGGAAAATGAAGCAGGTCTGGAGCCTGCTGTTTGAACAGCTTGGGATCTGGGAAGGCAGAAAGAGACTCAGATCAATATTAGCCATGGGTACAAGCAGTCATCACAGCTGTGTGTGTGTGCATGCGTGTGTGTGTGTGTGTGTGTGTGTGTGTGTGTGTGTGAGGGGCTGAGGCCTGTGGAGTGTCCTTCTGATAATTCTTTGATGACTTACCTGAAGTCATCTAGGGGAGCTTAATGGCATTCAACTATCAAGACCCTGTTGTGCCCCCAAATTCCAGAGCATCTGCTGCTGGGGAAGCCAAAGAAGTTTCTTCTCTGCATTGTTACCTACTTCTGAGTGACAAATTACCTGGGAAGACATGGCTTACACTGCAGGGGCCGGAACCTGGGGGCGACTTGTGGGGATACCCTGGCTCGAGAGCTGCCCTGTGGCTGCAGGGCAGGGAAGGGTCTGGGTGAAGTCACAGCCACCACAAGTTTCAGAGGCCGAGATTCGGTTCCTGGCTCAATGCTGTTGGCGGGATCCAGGTTCTTGTGGGTAGGCGACTGACAGCCATAGTCCTCGATGGCTGCTGGCCTGAGTCTCCCTCAATTTCTTGCTCTCCTTCCCTGGAAGCAAGCCAGTGACCTGGCAGCCAGCCTTAAAACAAACAAGTAGGGTGGAGCAGAAAGAGGCCTTGAGATGGAAGTCATGGCTGTTGATGATCTAAGCTGGCAGGCGACAACTCAGGGTTGTTCATTAGCAGTGTCCAGGTCCTACCTGCTGTGGTAAGTAAGGTATTACACAGGAGCATGAACTCCAGGTTAGGGGCTCCTCCCATAAGGCCTGTCTCTACCCTCGTGTTGACAGTTGGAGTATCAAGCAAGTCTGAGAAAAGTGCTCGTCTTAGTATGGGCACAAGTTCAGTGGAGGCTCAGAGAAGCAACAGTCTCTAGTTGGAAAAATCAGGAAGGCCTCCTGGAGAAGGCAGCCTCCACAATAGGCAGGGAAGGGGAGGACAGGTGCAGGGCACAGTTTCACAAAGGCAATGGGGTAGGAAATAAGGGCACCAAAGCCACCTGCTCAGGTGGGAGAATAAAGCACACATGTGTGTTGGAGCTGGGCTTCCATAGCTGCCCCAGCCAAACAGGATGCAGAGGCCTCTGAGCCTGGGCATTCGCCCCTGCCACCTGGCTGGGCCCCCACTTTCCATACATCCCTACAGTTCGGCCGCACGGAAGTCATCGACAACACACTCAACCCCGACTTTGTGCGCAAGTTCATCGTGGACTACTTCTTCGAGGAGAAGCAGAACCTCCGCTTTGACCTGTAAGTGAGAGATGGCCGGACTGGCGGTGGGGCAGAGGCAGTGAAGAAAGAGAAACCTGGGTTGGCCTAGCCAGTTCCTCCCCTGACCTGACCAGGAGAAGGGATAGTGGGCACCCACCTCTGTCTGCAGAGTCGGTGGGGGGTCGTCTTGTGGGCAGTGTCCACTGGGATGAGTCTAGGCTGTCCAACCAGGATCCCTTTTCTCCCTGGTAACTGAGAGGTCCTCACAGGTCACCTCTGGCCTCCCATCGGAGCATGGGGTCCCTGAGGTGCCTGCTGGTGCCTCCTTATGCATAAGTAACCTGGCCAAGGAGGCCTCTCCCCTGATGGTCAAGGTCAGGTCAGAGTAGGATCTTGGCTGGGCAAACAGGCAGGGAAGCTGTGATGTGTGTAGTGGCTGTGGGTTGGTGGGAGTGGTCTGAGTTCCAGAGAAAGTGGGCTGCATAGGAAAGAAGGAGGCTTGGGCCAGAGAGGAAATGAGAGGAAATGACTTGGAAAGGAGTGGCAGGAGGAGCAGAGACAGGGCTGTGGCAGAAAGGTGGCCTGGGAACCCTTTGCAGGGGGAAGGCACTCCAGCCGGGCTAGGAGGGAAGGCCTGAAGGGCCCAGTTGCAGCCTCGGCCTGCCTGTGCACCTCCCTCCTTCCTGGGCGACCAGGCTCTGGAGCAGCCTGGGCAGGCCCGGAGGAAGCAGGACAGGCCGGTCAGAGGCAAGGCTCCCAGCCCTGGTAGGCAGGCCAACTTTGCTCAGGAAGATGAGAAACGGGGAGTGGAGAGTGAGGTGAGGCACAGCCTGCTGTGAACCCACAAATTCTATCTGTCCATTTTGAGCAATGTGTAACACATATACAGTGAGGGGTACAACACCTCCCCACCTAGGGTCCACCTGGGGTCCACTTGGCTGGCTGGCTACACCATGTGGCACTACTTGTGTAATGGCTCAAGACAGAACGTGTCTGGCACAGAGGCTGGTGTTGTGCCCTTGGGCTGTTGTGCTAGAAGCCTCCAGGGAGTTGGAGCCTGTTGAGGGTGGGGGGGTATGTAGAGAGCTGGGCAGGGCTGGCCAGAGTGCCCCCAGCTACCCTCACTGCTGCTCTGGGTCCCCTATAGGTATGATGTCGACTCCAAGAGCCCGGATTTGTCCAAACACGTGAGTCCTACCAGGCACTGCTTGCCGATGCAAGGGCGGTTGTTGCAGTGCCATGTCCTGGGTGGGTGTTGGGCCTCACGGAGACGGTGCTTCATCCTGATGTCCTCAGGCTGCCTGAGACTGGGGCTGGGGGCTTGGATGACCATGAGCCGGGAGGAAAGGTGACCCTGGTCTTCTTGTGCCCTATATCAGGATTTCCTGGGCCAAGCCTTCTGCACCCTCGGAGAGATTGTGGGGTCTCCCGGAAGCCGCCTGGAGAAGCCCCTCATGTAAGTGCGGCAGCTTCCACAGTGGTGGGCAAGCTCTTGCTCACCCTGCTGAGAGCTGACTCAGGCTGGGAACAGAGAAGTCAGCTGGTCTGGCCCCTGTGGGCATCTGTGCAGGGGGAGGAAGGACAGCCCATGCCTCGCCCCTGCCCATCTAAAACTGCTGACCCAAGGCCCTGTGTGCTTAGAACCCTATCTCCCAGGGAGGCCTGAGTTGCAGTCAAGTTGTTTCTACTACACATGATAGTGAAGTCCTAAGAGGGCAAGTGATTTACCTGGGGCCAGCCAGCCAGGAAGCAGGTGGCCCAGCGTCTGCACCCAGCGCTGCTCCAGGGCCCTGCCAGGGCTGGTTGGGTGGTGGGGGTGATTACTCTTATACTCAGGAAGCCCCAGGAGCTGGCCCCAGGCAAGCAACACCCCCACCAGACACACTGACTAGACCAGGGCAGAGCAGCAAGAAAGGGGGTCAGGCTGGACTAGGCATGGCCCCATGCCTGCTGCTGCTACATGCTTGCTGGATGTCGTCCGTTCCTTGTAATCAAAGTGTGTGTCTCTGTGTGTGTGAGGTACATGTGTATATTGTATTTCTGTGTCTGCATGTACGTGCGTTATGGGCATATATATATACATACCTGTATATGTGTGTGTGCATGTGTGCACATGTGTGTTTATAGTCTGTCTCTCAGGCTCTTGTCTATGTCCCCTCCCTGTGTCCTCACATGGTTCCCCCGTGTGTGTGTGTGTGTGTGTGTGTGTGTGTGTGTGTGTGTATTCTGATCTCTTAGGGGGACACTGCTCAGATTGGGTTAGGGTCCACCTGTAGGGTCCTGTGTGTAGTGCGCCCCATCTCTGGGTACAGTTCTACTCTCAAGTTGGAATGAGGACCTCGGCCAAGCAGTGTTGGGGGACTTGAACCAGCCCACAGTAGACTCGGTAATTCTCAGTGACATGGGAGCTGCAGCCAAGGAGGGCTGTCAGCTGGGGCTGTGAGTACAGCTGCTGCAGCCAGAGGCCTTGCTTGCCAGGGTGGGACCTGGGAGTCCCCAATGCTCCTACATTCCCAGGGGGAGCTGGTCCATGGACCCCACTCTGAAGACCCCTTTGGGAGGGAGTGGCTAACCCAGGGCTTTTGGTCCTACTTCAGGATCCTGAATGGCAGAAGCAGGTGCCCGGTGTTCTCTCTGGACGGGGCAGATGGCTCACAGCATGCTCTCTCTTGCTCTCCCTATAGGATAGGAGCATTCAGCTTGAATTCCAGGACAGGCAAACCCATGCCAGCTGTGTCCAACGGGTAAGTCGTCAAACAGTGCTGAACCTGGAGCCCTCGGACACTGAGCCGGCTCTGCAGAGTCTGGGCCTGGGGTCAAGGAGGGTCCTGAGTCTCTCTGCAGGAACCTGAATGCTCTGGACCCTGGATGGAGCCCCTCACTATGCAGGCTGCCCCTCCCTGTATCCAGCCTGATGCTTGAACCCCCATGGCATGTGGCGCTGGAGGGAAGGACTTTTCTAGGCATCAGCAGGGCCTTTGTCCTCCGTTCCTGTCATCTCTCTCTGGTCCGGGTCCTCTCCACCCCTCATTATCGCCCTGCTGTTTGGTTCTTACTCCCTTCCCCTCAATTCCTGCTTTTGTCACTGGACGTCAGTGCCCAGCTCAGCTGAGTGGATCCTGTTGCACCTGCCTCTCCTACGGGCTCATCAGTCCGCCCCACCCTACCCCTCTGCTTTGATTGGCCTCCTGCAAATGGGAGTATGAGAGGGGTGACATAGAGTCTCCCCACGCCAGCTGAGGGCATGGCAGGGAGCAGGCTTTGTTTGTGGGACCAGCCTGGAGGGGCCTCTGCAGAAGGGCGCTGGCTGGGTAAGCAGCACTCCTCTGGCCTTCTCTGATTCCCCATCCCCTAACCCCCCGGGTTGGAGTCCTGGCTGCTGGCTGGATTAACCTCCAGGGCTGGGAGCAGCCCAAGGTGAGGGCATCTATGCAAAATGACAATGAGAGTGGCTAAGCAGGCATAGGAGAACAAAGTGGAGGCAACAGCGGGGAGGCCAGGTTCAGGGTGGTGGGAGAGCAGGCTGGGGCTGGGGAGGAGGCAAAGAGAGATCGGAAATAGAAGAAGGACTCTGAGGCAGGAGAGGAACAGATGGCGAAGTCGGCGGAGGAAGCTGGCATTGAGGAGCCTGTCTCCTTGGTCAAACAGATCCTGGCTCAGCAGCTTGAGGAGCAGGTTAGGGCCTGGGAGGGCTCCCTGGACAGGGGGATGGAGGCTCAGAGAAGTACAGTAAGGAGCCCAAGGACACACAGCTGCTTAATGCCCTGGCATTGCTCCTGCTGCTCTGGGGTTCCCTCTGGCCTGGTCCCAGACGTTAGCATGGGATTGGCTGAGGCTCTGGGGGAAGGTACCTGGTCTGACTGGAGAAGAGGTGGTTCAGGTGCCCTGGGTAGGGCCTCTGTCTGGATACCTGCCCTCCGGAAGGAGTTTTTTTTTTTTTGGTGTGGTGGAGCAACCTCGCAGGCCTCATCCCAATTGTCTCCATCATTGAGGAGCAGTGTGGCTGGCTGGGATCTCTCATCCCTCGGGATACCCCAGCCAAGGAGTTTGAGAAGTGCTAGTCATGGACGAAAGCATGGGCAGGTGTCCCAGGACCCCCCTGGAGCAGGCCACCTTCTGTCTGCCCCTCATGCTGCTCTCCCTGCCATGGCTAACCAGAGAGGCCCTGAGCGGGGCCACCCCTGGGCTCGGGCTTAACCGGGTGCAAGGTCGGGTAGCCAGCCCACGAGGTCTTTTGCCCACAGAAGTGGTCTTTGGATGGAAAGTTTGAGAACCCCGGGTCCGGAAGCCTCCGGGTGAGTCTGGACGCGCTGTGATTCAAGGTCCTCGGTAGTAGATGCTGCCCTCCCTAGAGGCCCCTCACAGGGCAGGGCCCCAGCAAGCAACACCTCCTCCCCTCCAGGGTCGCAGAGGCCTCTGTCTTTGTAGGGGCTTCCAGGCAGGTCCGCTGATGTGGGGGCAGGGCGGGGAAGGTGGTTTGGGGAGCAGCCAGGGGTGTCTCTGTCTCGCCTGGCTTTGCATTCTGTCGTCTTCTCTCCCAGTGGTGTCCCGGGAAAGAAATGTGGCACCATCGTCCTGTCTGCAGAGGAGCTCAGCAACTGTCGGGTGAGTGGCAGAGGACCCTGGGCCGGCAGCCCTGGTCCAGGCCCTTGTGTGTGCCTGCAGCAAACCTGGGCCAGCCAGTCTCCCAGTGCCACCTCCTCTCTCTCACAGCTGAACAGACTGAGGCCTGGGTGGGGTGAGGGGGTGGGAAACACGGGCCCAGCACCCACGGTCAGCAGTATCCACGCTCCATCACACGGCCTCCAGCCAAGACTGCCTTGGCATTCGGGGAGTCTTCTCAGTATGGGAGGGAGCCTGAGCACTTGACATTTAGCTGTCATTTTTCACTTTTCTCTCTGGGCTGTGGCAGAGGCAGGAAGGGAGCTGAGTGTGGGTACACCCAGCCATGTGTGTGCATGTTTGTGTGTATGTATGTGTGTACCCATGCATGCATGGGTGTGTGTGTTCACACATTGGGAGGCCAGCGTCTGTAACCCCAGGTGGCCTTTGCTTTGCTGAGCTACCCAGGAGGGACTCAGGGCCGCCCGTGTGGTCATAACATGAGGTGTCATGAGGGCCATGGTGGTTGTCTGTTGGGGGATGGGCATTGTACCTGAGTTATCACCATTCCTGACACTCGTCCTGAAATGATGTTCCCGGTGCATGGATGGCAACGGAGAGGCTGCCCTGTTCCAGGGCAGTAGGCAGCGCTGCTGTGGTTTGAACTCAGGCCAACTGGATTCTGAGACCTGGACTTGAACACCTCTTAGGTTCATTGGGAGCTACTGGTGGGGAGAGAATGAAGCAGGGATCGAGGCAGGGAGGGTAGAACGGACAAGCAGGGACCTTACAAACAGTAAGTGGAGTTATCACTATTTTCTGTACTAGGACATAAGGCAAAATTACAGAAATGTGTATGTTAGTTCATTTGAAAGTGACAGTAGTTGAAGCTATTATGGGCATTATGGGCTTACAATACATTTCTTGGAAAAATAACTGCTTTCTGCAGTAGAAGCCATGTAGTGGGAGGAGGAGCCTCGCTCTACCTTCCTGTAGGTCTCCCTGGCGTCTGGTGTTCTGACAATGGCAGACAATGGGCTGGTGACCCGACAATGGCATGGACCGTGTCTGCCACCCCTGATGGCACGCTTGGCAGTGACCTCTGCCACACTCTGGCTTGACAGTCCATGGAAAAATGTAATTGAAAGAGGAGCTTATTTTGGTGCAAAGAATTTGAAGCCTACATATAGCTTTTACATTAGTACCCTTTTTTTAAAAAGTTATTTTATTTTTATTAGAAAGGCAGATATACAGAGAGGAGGAGAGAAAGAGAGGAAGATCTTCCGTCCAATGATTCACTCCCCAAGTGAGAGCAATGGCCGGTGCTGTGCCGATCCAAAGCCAGGAGCCAGGAACTTCCTCCAGGTCTCCCACTTGGGTGCAGGGTTCCAAGGCTTTGGGCCATCCTTGACTGCTTTCTCAGGCCACAAGCAGGAAGCTGGATGGGAAGTGGAGCTGCTGGGATTAGAACCGGCGCCCATATGGGATCCCGGCACGTTCAAGGTGAGGACTTTAGCCACTAGGCCATGGCGCCGGCCCTGCATCGGTACCCTTTTTTACACTAACTTTTAACGAAGCTTCTTTTCATTTCTGTGAAAGGCAGAGCAAAACACACACACACATGCATCTTCCATCTGCTGGTGTGCTTTCCAGATGACCACACCTGCCAGGGCTGGGCTGCACCAAACCCTTGGGTCCCCCCATGGGTAACCAGGTCCCAAATACTTGGGCCCTTGTCTGCTGCCTTCCAGGCACATGAGTAGGGAGCTAGAAATAGAATAGCTGGTGCTAGAAGCAAAAACTCTTGAATGGGGCTTGGGCCTCCCAAATGATGGTTTAATTCCCTGTGTGAACTTTTTGAAGTTCACGTTGCAGGGCCCCTACATGAACTTTTTGAAGATCCCTACTATTAGGAAAATGCTTTTGGCTTCAAGGAACAACCTCCCCACTGCCAAGGCTTCCTGGTCTGTACCTTGAGAACTACAGACTGTAGTGGGTGTTAGCTAGCATTGCTTAAGCAGCTATTATACACTGTTTTGTGTGGTTTGTATGTCTTGGTTCATTTATCTGTGGTATTATAATATATAATGCAGTATGATGTAGTCCCTGGTATAGTATGGTCAGACAGCCTGGATCTATAGCTAATGTCTTTTTTTTTAAATTGTATCTACTGCTTCTTAAAATTTGTATGTGTCTGAGACACAGCGAGGCATGAGGTGCAGGTTCACCTCTCTCATCTGCTGGTTCACCCTCCTTGAAGCCTCCATTCAGATCCGCTGCCCCAGCTGGTGACTGCCTGCCAGGTTGATCATTAAATAGATAAATAAAAATGAGTGAACCTGCTTTGGAAGTTCCTCATACAGTTGGCTGCCTTGGGTGCGCCTGCCAGGGCTGGTGAGCAGTCTTGGTTCAGTGCCTGCAGGGAGGCCCTCCCTCTCTTCCTTCGCATACTCCCGCTCCCCCCGGGGGTGACGCTGGGTCCTTGAGATCTGCCGTTCCTTCCCTCCTGTCAGCTCGTCAGCTCCTTTTCTTTTGGCGCATCTTCGGCTGAGTTCTGCCTTTCCCCAGAATACTTGCAAAGAAAAGGAACTAAATCCCAGCATCTGGCTGAATTAAAATAATTGCATCCTCACCCGCTCTGCTTCTGTCTTTCCAGCTTAGCATTCAGTGGGTGGATTAGAGGAAGAGGGTGAAGTCTTAGAGGTGGCGAGTCCACCAGGGACTGGGGCAGGGGCCAGCAGAGGGCTGGAGTGAGCACCCCAGCCTTGCCAAGACCCCAGTGCTCCACAGTGGTGCTTGACGTTGTCAGTCAGAGACTCCTGCAGGATGGTCTGAAGCATCACTGATTTAATTACGCTCAATAGTGACACTCCTGCTACTGGCAAAGCAAGGGAACCTTGGCAACACAGCCTGCTGTTCACCTAGACTTCTGTTGGCAGTCTTTTCTGAATCTGCCGCAGGGCTGGCTGGCAGCTGGGGGGTAGGAGTGAGAACTTCCAGCTACAGAGACCCAAGTGGTCTCCCTAGGCCCCCCACCCTGAACTTCCATCTAGCTCAGCATCACACCCCTCTGCCTCAGCCTCCCCCTCCCCCGCCGCACTACCACGAGTTGTGCTTGCACAGTCATGACCTTAATGGTCTTACAGGCTCACTGGCTTGACACAGGTCGGAAGCTCTGAGCAGTGGTGACTGAGTCTGCAGAGAGATGGGGGTCAGGTCCATGCCAAGAGTGGGCAGTTTTCTTCCCTCTCAGTCCTTGGGTCCCTCTGCACCTACCTTGCTAGCCTGACTGGGGACGGTGGTGGTAGGGGGCTTGCTTTGTTCCCCAACCAGTCAAGTCATGAAGCTTCATGGTGCTGGTTCCCCTAGGGGTCTCCCTGTCCCCTAAGGGTCACTAGCCTGTTCCTTTTGTTTTTATTTATTTAAAATGTTTGATTTATTATTTTTATTGAAAAGGCAGATTTACAGAGATGAAGAGAGACAGAAAGAAAGATCTTTCATCTGCTGGTTCACTCCGCAAGTGACAGCAATGGCCAGAGCTAAGCTGATCCAAAGCCAGGAGTCAGGAGCTTCTTCTAGGTTTCTCATCCAGGTGCAGGGTCCCAGGTTTGGGGTCGTCCTCAACTGTTTTTCCAGGCCACAAGCAGGGAGCTGGATGGGAAATGGAGCTGCCGGGATTAGAACCAGCACCCATATGAGATGCCGGGTCATGTAAGGCAAGGATTTAGCCACCTGGCTACTGCACCAATCCCTAGCCTGCTCCTGTGAGCTTCCTCCATACATTTCAGATCAGTGAGTCCAGACAGAGATCTTCCATCCACTGGTCACTCTCCAAGTGGTCACAAGAACTGAGCCTAGACTGAAACCAGGAGCTGGGAGCTCTTTCCAGGTCTCCTGCATGGCTTCAGAGTCCCAAGGACTTAAATCATCCTTCACTGCCTTCCTATGCCATAAGCAGGGAGCTGGGTAAGAAAGTGAAGCAGCTGGGAGTTGAACGGATACCCATATGGGATGGTGGCACCACAAGTGGAAGCCTAGCCTACTATGCCATGGCACCGCCTCACATAAGAATACTGTATGGATGAGCCATAACTTAGTGACCCTAGTCTCTTATAGGAAACAATAGAAACTGAATTGTAGCAAACATCCTTATATTCCACTTCTTCCATTTTTAGGTGACGGCATCATCTATTTATTTTAAAGGCACTGACAGAAAAAGAGAGAGATCTTCCATTTGCTGGTTCACTCCCCAGTGACTGCAGCAGCCAGGTAGCACAAGAACTTGAGCCCCTGACACCTATGTGGGGATGCGGGCTCCTGGCTTCTTGTACTACCTTCTGCTGTTCTCCCAGGCATGTTAGCAGGGAGCTGGTTTGGGGTGGAGCCACTGGATCCTGAACCAGTGCCTCCATATGGACTGCTGGCACTACACACAGCAGCTTAATCCCCTGGTCCCTAGTTTATGGATTTAGGTTGGTATCACACACACGCACACACACACACACACACACACACACACACAGGCTCTGGGAGTGGGAGGAGAAATGGCTGTCTGGGGTTTTCAGCCTTTTAATGAGCAGACTACTAGATGGGCTGATTGGGTTTTTTGGGAAATGGGTCTTTGTGACAACAAAAAGAATTGTAGTCAAAGCATGGGACGGAGCAGTCATAGGGGCAGCAGGTGCTGGGCCACCGTCTGCACTGCAGTGATGGCTAGCCTGGAGGCCCAGCAAGCCCAGCGCTGGCTCCCCTCCCCTCCTGGCTCAGACACCTCCCTGTTCCAGGTCACCCTGCTGTGCTACTGAGGGCCACTCTTCTTTACAATGTTCTTCCTTGTGTCTAAAAACAAGATGCACTCCTTGAAGATTTGGAAAATCCAGCACATTTAAAAAGAGGACAGGGCAAGTCCTCCAAGGTATATCCTGTTCTGTGTACATTTAAAGGACAGCTGAGAGCTGGGGCTCTAGGTCAAAGACCAATGCCGTTGATGTGACACTGAGCCAGGGACTTCATTCCTTGGAGCTGCCTTCCTAAAAATGACCACCACTTATAATTTAATACTCAGTTCATCCTGAGGCTTTGATTTCAAATTTGAGGCTTTTTTTTTTAATTGTTTGAAAGGCAAAATGATGGAGAGTGAGGGAGAGAGAGAAATAGCTTTCATGTGCTGGTTCACTCCTTTACATGTGTGCAGTGGCTAAGGGCTGAGCCAGGCTACACCCAAGAGCCAGAAACTTCCGTTGGGTCTCCCACGTGAATGGGAGGAGCCCAGGTATTTGGGCCAACCTCTGCTGCCTCTTAGGTGCTTAAGCAGGAGTCTGCATCCCAAGTGAAGGTGAAACCACTTGGACGGAACCCTTGGGATATGTACACATTGAAATTCTGGGTTGATGTGAGGTGGCAGTTCCTCATTCCTGGGTACTGGGACGTGTGGAAAGTCATGAGTGGTTCCCCCTTTGTCTCTTCCCTTCCCTCAGGAACAACAAGAAGAAATAGCAAATTTGGAAGCAATGAGTTCACCCAATTTTCCCTAAACCTCAATCCTTCCCACCCTGATCAACCATGTAATCATTATTAAAAAAATAAACTTTATGGGCCCAGCATGGTGGCCTAGTGGCTTAAGCCTTGAGAGTGCCAGGATCCCATATGGGTGCTGGCTCTAATCCTGGCGGCCCTGCTTCCCATCTAGCTCCCTGCTTGTGGCCTGGGAAAGCAGTGGAGGACGGCCCAAAGCCTTGGAACTCTGCACCTGTGTGAGAGACCTGGAAGAAGCAGCGGGGAACAGCTGTAGCCGTTGTGGCCACTTGGGAAGTGAGCTAGCAGACGGAAGAGCTTCTCTGCCTCTCCTCCTCTCTGTATATCTGACTTTGTAATAAAAATAAAATAAATCTTTAGAATGAATGAATCAATAAAATTTAATTTTTAAAAAGTGAAAGTGAGGCTGTATCCCAGGCACCTTGAATGAGGTGGGGGCGTCCAAACTTCGATGCCAGAACACCTACCTACTAATTTCAGGTTGTAAAGTGATATTCATTTTGATGACTGGGGCTTTGAAATTGTGTTCTTACTTTCAGCTTAGACCCTGGGGGCTGCCAGCAAAACCTATGCCAGAGCCATCTTCTGTTCTAGCCTCCTGGACACTGCTTCTTTGTTGCCAGCCTTCTGCACAGCTGCTGCACAGCTGGCCTCTGGGCTTCACCTCTGACCCCTATAACCCTCAGGGCTAAGGTGGGACAGCAGGTCAGGGGATCCTGCCCACCGTGGAAAGAGGCTGTTTGCTGCTGGATGCCAAGCAGCCTGATTAACATGCAGAGAGATGCAAATTGAGGCAATCCTGCTGTTTAAAAGAACTTAATATGTTTTTTTAAAAAGATAGGATGGAAGGCAGAAATTGCAGGAAATTACATCTCTTGTAGGAGCTGTTTTCTCTTCTTGGTGGTTGGGAAGAGCATCTCTGCTAGGGTGAGCCCAGTCCCTGGTGGAGGCCCACCCTGTTGACCCACACCGCAGTGTCAGGGCCATTGTCCCCAGCCTGTGGGTGAGGGATTGTGGTGTTTCTCATATTTGAAGGGGGTGGGTGGGTGAAATGAAAGCCTGGTTCCTGTGGCTATTGATATAACTCAGGGCCACCTCCTGAAGTGTAGGCTGCAGGTAGCTTTCCTGTTCTGCCCATGGGGAGGAAGCTAGTGCTGGGAAAGGTCCAGAGAGCTCTCCCCCAATCCAGGATTCTGCAGTGGCTCCTGGCAAATGCTCCTGACTCCAGATTGTGTTGGGGAGGGCAGGTCAGGCTAAGCGTTGAAACAAGTCCCCTGACCTCTGGATTTTTCCAGCAGTTCCGTTTCAGAGCCAGACTGTCTCTGTCTCTTTTCACTTTGCACGGAAGCCTGTCTGAAATGGATTTCACACTTCTCTAACTTCTCCATCAGAGGTGGCACAGCATAATTAAACTTATCTTGATTATGTGGCATCAGTTACAGACTCAGTTATTAATCTTTAGAGCCAGACTGCGTGTCCGAATCCCAGCTTCTCTCCCTCGCCGTGCGACTTCAAGCAAGGGCATGGCCTTCTCGGTGCCTCAGTTTTCTTATCTTTAAACTGGAACTAATAACAGGACACAACCTCGTGGGGTCGTGGTGAAAACTCCATGTGTGAATAGATAGCAAAAAGTGCCTGGCGCATGTGAGGTGCCCTTTTTGCAGGTAAACAGCAGTTGATTATTGGTGGTTTTACGAGGTTCTACCCAGAAGCGGGTGGGCCTCTGCAGGAGGAGCTCCTGTGCATCCACTGCTCAGGTCAGGCTGCTGGAGCAGAGCGCAACATTTGCTTTTCCTTCTCATCTTCTCAGCAAGCTCCTGGGTGACACTGTATCCAGCGTATGGAGCCTTAGAGAGAGGGAAGCCCTTGCCCCAGGCTGCCCAGCTGGGTCTCCAGCCAGGTGGCCCATGGCTGTCAGTCAGGTGCCAGGAGGGAGCAGTGGGCTCTCCATGGAGCACTCAATGACCCTGGAAGCTACAGTGTGTCAAGTCCTTGCGTTTGTTTTTCTCTAATATTTCCACCTCCTTCCCGAGCTTGTTTTTTTTTTAAAGATTTATTTTATTTTTATTGGAAAGGCCGATATACAGAGAGGAGGAGAGACAGAGAGGAAGGTCTTCCATCGGATGATTCACTCCCCAAGCGAATGCAACGACTGGTGCTACGCTGATCCGAAGCCAGAAGCCAGGAGCCAGGAACTTCCACTGGGTTTCTCATATGGGTGCAGGGTTCCAAGGCTTTGGGGCTGTCCTCAACTGCTTTCCCAGGCCACAAGCAGGGAGCTGGATGGGAAGCAGGGCTACTGGGATTAGAATCGACACCCATATGGGATCCTGGCTCATTCAAGGTGAGAACTTTAGCCACTAGGCTTCTGCACCGGGCCCTTCCTTCCTGAGCTTACAAGACTCTGAGGTGTTCTCCTAGGAGGTTAAAAACAAAAAAAGAAAGAAAGAAAGCTTAAAGCTTTTGTTCCTTGATAGTGTGGTGTGCTTTGGTGGCTTCCTATGGGCATGTATATCTGTGCTGCTATCAGTTCAGGTTGAGCACAGCAGGTGCATCTTACCTGTATCTGTCACACAGCTGTGAGCAATCACTGTGATAACAACCTGGGAAGGTAGCAGAGATCCTGGGCTTGCGGACTGTCCCCTCCCCCTCAGCCCTCCTCTGTTCTGGGCATTCTCCAGCTGCTGGATGTTCCAGGATCACCCACGGGCTGATCCACCTGCCCTGCACACAAGGAAGCAGAGGCCCAGAGTGCTCTGGGCTGTGTGGGGCTGGGACAGGACTTCGAACCATGGCTTCCTCAGGTGGGAGGGGTTCTCCTGTGCAGTTCTGTGCCTCTGCAGGCAGGAGCCCTGAGTGGCTCTAAGGACACATGACCCCAGCAGCTCCCCCAGGGACCTGTCTTAGGTCACTGTGCACCTGCCCCCACCTTGAAACGCTCCAGTTCTTTTTGGATAAGAGGCCTCCTCACTCCTTTACACTGGGCCCCCAGTGTGCATGGTCAGTCCTGTGGTGGAGCCCATCGGGCCCTGGCCCTTCTCCTCTTTCTGGGCTGTGAGATAAGACTCCCAAGGGAAGCATTCGAGGTGTTCCCTCCATCCAGTAAGAGATGGGAGTGTAGCTTTGCTGTGCAGACTACATGCCTGTGCCTAATGCCGTTGATATTTTTCTGGATGGAAAAACAGGGAAAAACTTGACTTCCTTTGACTGCTTTGACTACCTTGGGGCAAGTGGCTAAAAGCCTCAGTTTTCTCATTTGTAAAATGGGGAGAGTTTGTAGTATACAGTCTTACCATACATAGGGCCTGACTTAAGTGTTCAATAAGTCAGCCATGTCTACCCTCTTTTAGAAATGTTTATTTTCCTGTTTCCAGAGATCAAAAGATCTTCCATCCTCTGGTTCACTCCCCAAATGCCCATGCCAGCCAGAGCTGGGCCAGGCTGAAGCTGGGAGCCTGGAGCTCATCTGAGTCTCCCATGTAGTTGGCAGGGGTCCATCTCCTGCTGCCTCCCACGATGCATAAATAGGAAGTTGAATTGGAACCAGCACTCTGACTTGGGTCATGGGCATCCCAAGTGGCAGCATATCCTGCTGCACCATTGCACCTCCCCAGCCATTCTCTTATTCCAGGCCTGAAGTCCTAGAATTCCCTGGGAGAATTCCTCGGGCCTCGCAAGCTCCCCACCCAGCTTCCTTCTCAATGATGAAAGATGCATTCAGAGCTTTTGCTTGCCCACGTGTCACCTGGGCCAGCCACTCCATCTCCTGCCCGGCCGTCCTCACAGCTCCCTACAAACAGGCGCCTGCATCCCAGGTCGGTCTCACACACACTCAGAGCCTCAAGCAGCTTCTTAAGTCAGGGATGTGGGCCTGGCGAAATGTAATCAACCATGCATGAGGGAGGCAAGCAGCGTGGAAGAAGAGGCACCACTCTGAAATGTTTCAGTTTCAGATCTTGGGCAGGCTCCCCAACTTCTCTGAACCCCCATCTTCCTCTTTATAGATAGGGTTGCTTTTTTTTTTTAAAAGATTTATTTTCTTGTTATTGGAAAGACAGATATACAGAGAGGAGAGACAGAGAGGAAGATCTTCCGTCCGATGATTCACTCCCCAAGTGAGCGCAATGGTCAATGTGCTATGATGATCTGAAGCCAGGAGCCTCTTCTGGGTCTCCCACACGGGTGCAGGGTCCCAAAGCTTTGGGCCGTCCTCGACTGCTTTCCCAGGCCACAGGCAGGGAGCTGGATGGGAAGCGGGGCCACTGGGATTAGAACCGGCGCCCATATGGGATCCCGGGCGTACAAGGCAAGGACCTTAACCACTGTGCCATCGCGCCGGGCCCGGGTTGCTTTTGTTTTAAGACTTATTTACTTTTTATTGGAAAGGCAGACTTACAGAGGGAAGGAGACATGCCAGTGTCACAGGTGAAAGGTTAGCCTGTTGAACTACCACACCAGCCACACTTTTTTTTTTAAAGATTTATTTATTTTTATTGCAAAGTCAGATATACAGAGAGGAAGATCTTCCATTTGCTGATTCACTCCCCAAGTGTCTGCAATGGCCGGAGTTGAGCTGATCTGAAGCCAGAAGCCTCTTTTGGGTCTCACGTGGGTGTAGGGGTCCCAAGTCTTTGGGCCGTTCCTTGACTGCTTTCCCACGCCACAAGCAGGGAGCTGGATGGGAAGTGGAGCAGCCGGGACATGAACCGGCAGCCATATGGGATCCTAGTGTGTGCAAGGCAAGAACTTTAGACACTAAGCTACTGTGCTACCCACCCCACCCCACCCCACCCCCGACACACACACACAGGGTTGTTCTGAGGGTTCAATATGACAAGGGATGAGAGCACTGAGCTCAGGAACTATCCTGCCTAGACAGGATCTTATAAATATTTGTTGATGAGTGAAGGGGGGGATGCCATGTGTGCTACTGTCAGGTGTCCTTGAGGGAAAACCTGGCAGGTGGCAGAGGTAGGTGTGGGGCAGGGACAGAGGCCATAATAGAAGTGCCCAAGTAATAAGAATAGTAATATTAATAATAGCAGGAATGGCTCACGGGGATGCAGCGCTTGGCTGTGCCCTGCACTGTTCTCTGTACTCTTGTGAACTCGTTTTACTCTCACACATTCTGAGTCAGGGGCTGGCATTACCGCTGTTTTGCAGTTGAGGAAGCTGAGCATGGAGAGGGTGACTTGCTCTAGGACACACAGCTAATGAGAGGCAGGGTCCCAGTGGCCGTGTTCCTACCTGTTGCACCCCTACCACCATGACTCAGTCTCTTAACTCGTGGGAACTTGCAGCTGTCTGTCAGGGCCCAGGGTCACTAACCTCACACCCCTGTCCAGATGACTTCCAGGCAGGCCCCAGGATGGGCAGGGCACAACCTTGAACCTTGAACCTGAGTCTGCGTGTAGACTTTGAAGTTGGGGAACAGAATGGGGAAGAGGCCCCGGGGTTGGCTCAGCCCAGTGCCCTGTAACATGCTGGCCATGTCTTGGGGCCCCAAAAGGGCAGGCCCCTCAGGGTTCTCCAGGACCTGGGCAGCTCTGCACTCCTGGGTTGTGGGACCAGTCAGCCAAGGCAGATGAGCCACGCCGAGCTCTGCTTACAGCTTCTTACAGCTCTAAGCTCTAGGCTTCTGACTGCAGGCTGGGCCTTGGCCACAGCCCTTTGGGCTTTAATGCTGGAGTTTGAGGATACAGCAAAGGAGTTCTCTCAAAGTGATTCCCCAGTGAGCAAGCCCAGGAGCTGGCCCTTGGGTGCTGTTGGGGGAGTGGAGATGCTGCCCTTTCTGGCCAGGGCTGGTTTCTGGGAGCCGCCTGGTTGCCTGGGGCCTGGGCTGGTCCTGCCTGCACCTGCCTCACCCAGCTTTGTTCTTCATCCTTTCCTCCAGGATGTAGCCACAATGCAGTTCTGTGCCAATAAGCTGGACAAGAAAGATTTCTTTGGGAAATCTGATCCCTTCCTGGTCTTCTACAGAAGCAATGAGGATGGCACGTGAGTGGCTGCCAGCGCCCACCTTCTGCATGCTCTTCTCTGCGATCAGGGTGGGTAGTAGTGGGTGGCTTGGGCTCACCTCCTTCTGCTCATAAGAGCTGAGGGACTCGGGGTTGGAAGTACAGGCTCTAGGGCAGCGCCACAATTATAAGAAGGGGCCAGTTGGTTGGGGGTGGGGCAGCCTCCAAACTGGTGAAAACAGAGCTGGTATCGGGGCTAAAACAGGGCTGGGGTGGGGCGAAAGACCCCCTAGCAGCAACTGCGTCAGTCCATCAGTCTGTTGCTGCAGACATCCTCGTTCTTATCTGCAAGCCCTCTCCCCTCTCCCCAGCTCGTCAGTCAGTCCCCGCAGAGCCGCTGAGCTGAAGCCCCCCCCCCCCCAGCCCACACTCTGCCGCAGGCTCCATCCTCACTTCTTGCTCTCTATTCGGGGAGCCACCCACAGTGTGGATGCATCCACCACACACTGACACACATGGGTCCCTACTACACACAGAAAGACATGTTCTGGGCTGAGGGCTTGGGGCCTAGGCCCCTCCCGCACCATCTGCTGTCTGACCCTGGACAGTCCTACAGCCTCTCTGGGCCTGTGGTTTCGTCTATAAGATGCTTCTCCACCATCTCGTTCCACAGCAGGGTTCTGGGGCAGCTGTTGCAGCCTGCCTGAGAAGCTGCAGGAGTGAGAGGTGATGGGGCCAGGGAGCTTTAACTGAAGAGCAGGTTCTGGACAAGGGCCTGGGGAGCAGGCTGGGAAGGAGGGGGCATGGTGGGCACTTGGGTGGGGCTGTGATGGAATGATTGGCAGCTGGAGAGATGACTGCCCCAGCAGGTGCATCAGAGGCAGGAAGCCTTTACATGGATTTGGAAATTCTGGGGTGTGCATGTGTGCATGTGTTAGGGGATAGAGGGTGGCAGGGAGAAAGGATATTCAGTTCCAGGGAAAACTGATTTTTAAATCTGAACGCACAAAACAAGGGAAATTAGGTGTGCTCATTTGCATAACAAAGGGATTCTTTGTCTCGCTGGGGTTTCTTTAAATAATCTCGGTTGCCTTGGACTTGACTTTTGCGGTGGAAGAGGAGAGGGCCTGAGTTGCAGTGTCCCAGGCCAGGGCTTGCCAGGGTGTGAGGGGAGGGTTACTGTGGGCTCCGCCAGTCTCAGGCCAGGGGGACCCGAGGGACTGGACAGCAGGAGGGGGTGTGTAGCTATGGGGGCATGCGCATCACTGTTCCTACCTGTGATGGTGAGGTGTGGGATGGAGGGGGTGGGAAGAGGGAGAGGCTGCTGACTGATGTGCTAACGGGTGGGAGGTGCCGCGAGCCAAGCAAGCACTGAGCTATGCTGTGGAAATGTGGGGTTGATGTGGGAAGTGGGTAAGGGAGGCATGGGCAAGGCCAAGAGGATAGCACAGAGACTCCACTGGACAGATCTGGCTCCTACACCAACGTGTAGACCCCTCCCTGGTGGCAAAGCCATGGCAATCCAGCGTACTGAAAGAGCAAAGGAGCTGGTGGGGGGAGGCGTGAGTTTATTTAGGGGGCAGATCTGTATTGCTCTCTCTCCTTCTTTCCCTTCCCTTCTTCATCTATTCATCACTCCTTCCTCTCTTCTTCTTTTGTTTCAAAGGAACAGAGAGAGAAAGAGAGAGAGAGAGAGAGAGCTTCCATCTGCAGATCCACACCAAAATGCCTACAACAGCTAGGGCTGGGCCAGGTCAAAGCCAGGAGCCTGGAGCTCTGTCCTACTCTCCCACGTCAGGAGCAGGGACCCAAGCACTTGAGCCATCACCTGAGGACCCCAGGCTGTGCATGCAGGGCAATGGAGCCGAGAGCAGAGCTGGGAGGGTCTCTGAGGCAGCAGACACCTGTCCCAGACAACCTTTTAGCCACAATGCCAAGTACCTGTCCAGTGGCAGATTTCCTTGAAGCATAGGCTGGCATTCTCAGGGGCAAGCTTGCTGTTGGCCAGAGGCAGCCAAGAGGCAGGCACCTGTGGAGAGACAGAGACTGGACAGGTAGAACAGGGATCCCTGATGTTTTGAGGAGAGAGACTGGAAGATTTAGGGAGACCCCCAGCTGGGAGGAGGAGGAGGAGACCTGGAGACTTGCAGCCATGTGGGGCCACGCAAAGGGCATCAGGGAAAGCAAGCATGCCCAGAGCGCAGCAGCTGGAGACAGGACATGTTGTGGAGAGATGAGCTCTCTCTAAGCCTCACCCAGTGCTGTCAGGTAGGAGTGGAGTGATGTTTAACAAATCTCTAATCCAGTAGAACTTTCTAGAATGATGGCTACTGACTTCTGCATGACCCTCTCCTCCCTGCTGTTACCACCCAGGCCCCTAATCTCCCTCCCTGCCCTGCCAGCCTGTCCCAAGCCCTGGCAGCTGCTGCCCCCGTGCCCATTGCTGTCCTGGATCACAGTTCTGGTGGTGTGTGTGGGGAGGTCTCCCACATGTCTTTCCACACCCCAGCGGGTGGGTGAGAAGGAGCAGAGAAGAGGAACGCTGAGCCACAGTGACAGGAGTGACATTTTGACTTGAAGTCTGCCAGTGAGGCAGCGGCACAGGCTGTGTGGGCACAGGCAGAGCCCAGGCACTCACCCTGTGGCCTTTGCAAGTTGGGGTGTAGCTGGGGTGGATGCTGGCACATGGCAGGGAGAAATCCCTGCCCCCAGCCCAGCTCTGCCGTCAGCTGTCCATCCAGGCGGCAAGGGTGGGAGTGGGCAGGCACACTGGATGGCAGCCCAGCAGCGACAAGCGTTTGGTACTTTTTAGTTTGCAAAAGGAGGGTCGTGGATCCAGGCTGGAAAGGGTGGGTCTTAGTGATTTAATCCTCTTGGATTACAATGCCAATGGAAATTCATTTATTTATTGGCTCACCTTTCAAGAAGATTGGAAAACAGCTAAGTGGCAAGCATCGTGGTGGCCCTGCGGGGACACCTGTGACCAAAAGAGACAAATCCTTGTTCCAGAGACAGGTCACAAACAGAATAAACTGGGGAAAGCTGGCCGTTGTCGAAATGCTAGCTGGTGATAAATGAAAAAAGAAAGGAAGTGGAAGGACACAGCGGTGTGGCAGTCACCAGAGTGTGGGGACATGGTAGGTCAGGGAGGACTTTATGGGGGTGGCATTTGACTCCAAGATGACAAACGTGAGTGTGAAGATGGAAAAAGGGGAGACACACTCGTTGGACTGACAGCGGGCAGCCACCACCTGGACACCCAGCTTCCCCTGCGATCTCAGGGATTCATGCATGTCCAGCATCACCCATGCTTGTCAGCTGGATACTGGGAGAGGGGCTGACGGGGCAGGGAACAGAGGCCCAGACAGGAAAGACCAGCACAAAGACATGGCCAGTGGACCCAGAGCTCTTGACCCTTTCCTGAAACATGTCTGCCCTCCCAGGTCTCAGCTGCCTCCTGCAGTGAGGCCTCCAGGATTCAGTCCACAGCTCACGCCTGGGGGTCACCAGCTGGCTGCTCTGCTGCTCTGGGGGGCTGCCTGCCTTGGGTTCGTACCTGCCAGCCTTTCCTTGTCTCTGCCAGGTTCACCATTTGCCACAAGACTGAGGTCATGAAGAACACCCTCAACCCAGTCTGGCAGACCTTCTCCATTCCTGTGAGAGCCCTCTGCAACGGAGACTACGATCGGTGAGAGCTCGCCCGTCCTCCCTGCAGGCAGGATCCAGTCCTGCTGGCAAGTGTGCAGGGCCCTCCTGGGGCTGTGGACTGACCACAGTCACGCACCCCACCCTGTCCCGACTGGCACCCCCTCCTGTGCATGGGAAAATCCCAAAGCTTGCGGTACAGGAGGTATCTGGCATTCCAGGGATGCCAACCATTGTCCCTGTGCCCAGGCCTGGGCTCAGCACCTTGTCTTTCATGGGCCAGCAGAGGAGGCTTGGAGAGGGGTGGGACAGCTGCAGCTCCTGACCCAGCCCGGGGAATTCTGAGAGTCAGGGTCCTGGGCCTCGTCCCTGCTGGCCCCATTCCCAGCCAGGAGGGTTGAGGGGCTGTGCTTTCTGATTCCTACACTGCTGTTACTGCCATGTGTTAGCTGTTATCATGACTGTCGTTTGCGGGTAGATCCCATTTCCAAGGCTGACCCTATGACGAGAGAGGCCCATGAGCCTGGGTAAGCTCTGGCCTATCTGACCCTCAGTTTGCTAATCTGCAAAATGGACATTCCCACTGTCCACCTGGTGGGGTTGCGCTAAATCTTCTGTAACATGTGCTGCATGAGGAGGCATGCACAAGCCACGCAGCTCAGCGCTCTGTGCACGAGCCTGTGTCTGCAGGCCCCTGCTGTGTGCATTGCGCAGGGAAGCTGGGAAGTCAGCAAGAGCAGAGCACAGTCTCCACCCTGCACCCCACCACACAAGCCCACGCGCCCCCAGGGGACATTCATCCAGAAGTCATGCAAAGAAAGCTGAATCTTCACACTGCAGGGAGAGCCAGGGGAGGGTGGCGCTGCGTGAGAGCCCCGTGGTGCGGGCCGGGCCATGGGAACCCATTCTGCTTTCCTGGTGACTGCTGCTGTTCGGCTGGGGAAGCTGGGGGTTGGGGGGGGGGAATTCCAGGGCAGCACCATCCGGAAACTGTGGGCAGTGGGGTGGAGGGGTGCCCCTTTCCCTCCAGATCAGGTACTGATCCGAGACATTCGTGGGGACTCCTTTCCCTGCCTCTTGGCTGGGTCAGAGCAGCCACAGTCTGTCGCACAGGTGGTCAGCATACACCTGTGCAGGCCCAGCCCTGGATCCTGTCTCCTGAAAGCTCAGGTATCCAGGTGTGTGTGCAGATTTGCATAGCTCAGTAACTGTGCATGTGAAGGCTGGGGACACACACTGGCACCACACTGGACCCCTGTCACATGTCCTGTGGATCTTGGAGCTTCTGCAGGAAAGGCTGGGAGCTGAGGGAGATGGGGCACCTGCAGGCAGGGGCTCTGGAAGAATAGTTGGGATGGAGAGGAAGTGAGGAGTTTGGGTGGTGGATGGAAGCGTGTGATGCTTAAAATTTTGTGAGGTGGAAGGAATGGGAGGCCCTGGCACAGCTACCCTGATGCTGTTGGGTGACCAGGTGACCCCTCCTCTACTCCTTCCATCCAAGGAAGGGCTCCCAGGACCCCAGAACCCAATTTTGCCAGGGAAGGAGAGGGGGCAGCAAGGTTCAGAGCTTTGGTGTGCCTGCTGGGTCACTGAGCAGGTGCACACTATGCTGTGTGAGAAGGCAGACCAGGCAGGCTCCACCCGTCTCCCCTCCCCAGTGCCAGCCTCAGGTCCCTCCAGGCTGGTGGCAGCTTGGGCCTTTCTGCAGACCCAGACACAGATAGTCTGTGACGTGACTGACAGCCCGGTTAATCATAGGGACTAGGCATGTCACGCCAGCTGCCCTAGCCCTGGTGTGAGCCACGTGCCCAGCAGTCTCTCAGGAGGTGCCAGCACTCCGAGGCCCCCAGGGCAGGCAGGCCTGGCCCTAGCACAGGAAAACAAGGCCACCATCCTTCTCTTCTCTCTCTCAGAGCCTCTGGCAGCCTCACAAAGCACGCTCGGCTTCTCCCAGGAGTCACAGCGTCCAAGCCAGGCAGCCAGCCACACATTGCATGGGGGATGCCAAGTCTTGCCGCGGGCGGCTCACAGGCCAGTGTGGAAACACACAGGCTGCCATGATTGCAAGATCCCTAGTGGAACTTCCATGGCAGGCCCTGGGCTCCCCCCACCACCCCGCAAGCAGGTAGCTCCTCTTTGGGAGGCAGCGCTAAAAGGTGCCACACCTTGCCAGGAAGGAAACAGAGTCCCCACCCTACCTCGGGCTTGCTGGTGGCAACAGTGGCAGTAGGGCTAGGACTTCGGCACACTGCATGGCCAAAGGGAGAGGGAAGAGCAGTCAGGAAGACTCAGAGGAGCTTGATGTTTGCTCATGGATGAGGCTGCAAGAGTCGTGAGGCCCATGGGGCAGGAGAAATGCAGAGTAATGTGACCCTGACCAGGTCCCATGGACATGGCTCTGCATTCCAGGGTTTTCCTTCATAGCTTACAGGCCATCCATCTACAAAACACCATCTTTACCCACCCACCCCCCCGCCCCTCACCCAAAGATGTACCTATTTGAAAGGCAGAGTTGTTATACAGAGGTGGGGCAAGATACATATAGAAAGATTGTACATCTCTGGGCTAGGCCAGGGAGCCAGGAACTCCATCCTGGTCTCCCATGTGAGTGGCAGCGGGACATTTTCTGCTGTCCTCTTAGGCATAATAGGAGGGAGCTAGAACACAAGTGGAGCAGCTAGGATTCGAATCAGTGCACCAAGAGAAGATGTTGGCATCACAAGCAGCAGCTTACCTTGCTGTACCACCACCATGCTGGCCCCAGCATCGTTATTCTTAAATTTCAAAAACTGTATTTCTATTCAAAAAGGAGCTGCTGCTGTTGAAAGGAAAGGAGGGAGAGGACGAAGGGAGCATGGGGTGGATGTGGGCCAGCCGAAGGGGAAGGGGTAGGATCGGGGTCTGCAGGGGAGGGGATGGCAGAGGCCAGCTGCCCAGGGCCTCATGGAGGATGCCACCGATCAGGAGCAGGCAGAACAAGGATTTTGTTCAAGAGGAAGGAGGGGACCCAGGAGAAGGAGAATTGAAGCAGCAGGGCCGGCTCCCAACCTGTGATTGGTCAGCAGCTTTGTGAGGGAGGGATCCCATTAGCATTATGTAAATTACTAGTATTTAGGACATGTTCCGAGCTGGGTCCAATCCCAGTGCATTACTGTACCTTGTGAATGGCTCTAGAGGGAAATGGAGGGTCAGTTGATGTCACTTGCCGTAGGAAGAAGGTACATTTCCCTTCTGCAGAAGTCACTTCCAGGCCAGCCCTCTCTGATTTGGGGTCACCCTGCCTTTACTGGGGCTCCACTCCATATGACAGTGGGGGCAAGGGGAAGTGTAGCTAAACAGAATTATAGTCAGAGAAGAAGCACCGGGGTCTGAGCCAGTCCAGCCCTGCTGTGAGGTAAAGCAGGATGAGAACACGTTCCCCGCCTGCCCACCTGGCATGTGCCCCCTGCTCCTCTGGAACATTCTGTGACTTCAGAATTTGTCCGGCTGAGCTGCTAACTTGGTGAGTAGATTTAAAGAGAGTGACAGGCTGAGAGCCACAGCTTTTGCCTGCACGGCTGCTGCCTGGGTGTGGCATGCCCCCAGCACTCTGAGAAGCTTCCAGGTGTTAAGGGCCTTGCTGCCTGTACCCAGGAAGGCTGAGCTTACACCCCAACTGGTACCCCTCCCAGGTTGAGGCTCTGTGTCTTGGGTCTTTTCATGCCAAACAAGATCTTCCTTTTGTGGGCTGCAGGAGCTCATTCCCTTGTCTCCCATACCAGAGCCCTTGGGTACTGTCCTCAGAAATGACAACCTGCCATCAGGCTCCGTGGGGATTGGATACAAAGATTGAGAGCCAAGGCCTACAGGTCGCAGGTGGTGCCTGGTAGGAGCTGGGGCAGCAGAGGGGTTATAAATGGAGCTGTCAGCTGTGCCTGGCCCCCAGCTGGGGCCCGCTAGCTTTGGGGCACCACTGCCCCTTTTCCCCAACACTACATCCTGTTCAGAACTAGGGGGTCACAGCCACCGTGTCAGTCTGACCCCCTATGCCCACTGCCTCATTGATTCTCCCACCCAGTTGGACCTCTGGGATGAGGACGGGGGTCATCAGCATGGCCAGGGCTCCCTTCAGTGCAGCAGGTGGGGTCTCATCCAGGGAAGGCCGGACTCTGCCTGCACACGGGAATCAGTCAAAATCAGTGCAATCAGACGTTCAGGATTGCTCTTGCCCTGTCACGGTGGCCCTCCACACATGGAGGGCAGCGACGACGTGGGTATCACAGGGCTATCCCCAAGCCGGGGTCCTTCTGCAGACTCTGAGCTGTCACCATGTTGTCACCCGAGAAGCCAGTGTCAGTGATGAAGGAGTGGTGGCTGCCACTAAGATCTCTTAAGGTCCCCACCCCCGCGTGGAGGCTAGGAGATGTCAACCCTGGTTTGGGGGGTGGGGAACAGTGGCAGGAGGCCTGGCCTGGGAGGGCAGGGCTGTGGGCTTCTTCTGCCTCAAACATTCCCAAGCTTTGTGACTCTGAACAAATCCCCAGGGCTGGGGGAGGGGGATCCTTAAGCAGCAACCCTACCAGGTAGCCAGGCTTAGAGGTGCCAGTGAGGTCACAGGTAGGATGATCTGTGCGGGAACAGGAAATTGCTGAGCCCAGGTTTCCAGGCAAGGCACCTGTGCCCTCTGGTTTAAGCGCATTTCATTTCAAAACCTGAGAGTGGCCCAGGGACATCGTGATGAGAATGCGCCACGCCTCCAGGTGTAAGGGGGATCTTGTTCCTCTGTCTCGGTGGCCGCTGTGCCAGCCTTTGTTATCCCAACTTTAACACGAGGGTGCATGGCTCAGGGTGGCAGCTGGTCCCTGTGCAGCCAGTGTCCGAGCCAGGACCGTCCATCTGCACACTTGCCCTAGAGAGACATAGCTTTTGTTTCCTTGAGGAGTAAGGATCCCTGAAAGTCACGGGCTCCTGTGCCTCTGACTTCTCAGGAGTCGTGGTTTCCTCTGTACACCTGCCAGCCACACCTTCACTCCCCAGAGATGTGATTTGCAGCTGTCCCTTGCCGGCCTCTCTAGGGGGAGGCTCATCGGAAATGAGATAGCGCCTCCTGCTGGCAGTCGTGGGGCCCCCAGGCCACCTCCTGGCAGACATGGAGATGGGCTGTGGCCAGGGCCAGACCCTGCGTTGTTCATATGAGACAGGGTCCCAGGTAGATCTGAAGGCTGGGGTACCGGCTCCCTCAGCCTCTCCCCGCTCGCCACATTTCAACCCTGTCCTGAAGCCCTGGTAGCTCTCATCCCTGGACATCCCCCAAGACTGGAGCAGCCAGCGCTGAGGGTTAACCAGCAGCCTTGGCGCCCTCCATGCAGCCTGGTCCGTTAGCCTGTTGCCATGGGAACGGGGCTAAAAATAAAGTGGGTTCTGGGAGCCCAGCCCCATGCATAGAAGTCAAAACAAACTAATTAAAGCAGCCAGGCTAAAAAGCGAAGCTAATTACACCCTCACTCAGGAGCCAGTCGCAGGCATGGACAGGCACAGTCAGATGTCTCCACTAGGCCCTCCTGTCCCCGGTCCCAACCCTGCTGTTCAGGGCCAGCCCCTCCCATCTGTGGTCCCACCAAGCACTCTCGCTGCTTAGCCCCGAGACCCAGGGAGGGCCACATGCCCACAGTCCTGACGGCACCCCAGTGGTCACGAAGCATTTTCACCCCACTGGGGTGGCCAAGAGATGGTGAGCAGGGAAACAGGCAGGGGGTGTGGGACTGAACGGACGTCTGAGCGCCTCCCCCTCCCCACACTCCTGGAAGCACCTGCCCAGCTTGTGGGGGTTGCCTCCTTCCTGTCAAACCTCTGCTAAAAGGCTCCCAGGGTTTGTTTCTTGCACTGCCAGCTGGAATAGGAAGGATGTCCTGGCTTCCCCAGGTACCCAGAGCAGGAGATGCAGCCCTGGTTTGGTCCCACCCAGGGCTTTTTGTCTTGCAGGACCATCAAGGTGGAGGTGTACGACTGGGACCGA
This sequence comes from Ochotona curzoniae, assembly GCF_017591425.1. Lineage (NCBI taxonomy): Eukaryota > Metazoa > Chordata > Mammalia > Lagomorpha > Ochotonidae > Ochotona > Ochotona curzoniae. The sequence continues at coordinate 2,817,700 of NW_024466004.1, read as the reverse complement.
GATGGCAGGTAAGCGGGGAGAGGTGAGATGATGCCACGTGTGGGCAGGAGCGGCGAGGTGTTCGGCCTCCCCTGGGGAGGAGCTTAGTCTGGGGTCTGGGGGAACACAGGGGATGAACCCTTGGGGCTTCCTGCTGTCCATCAGCATGCGAGGTTGAGACTACGGGCTGAGGGGGGCTTCTATCAGAGATGAGGGCGGGGCCAGGGGCTGAGGCAGGGCCTCTGGAGGCTGTGCCTGGCTGGTCCAGGGCCGTCCCTGGGAGGGTGGCTTGGGATGGGGACAGAGTCCGTCCATACGATTGGGCCGGTGGAGCAGGCCTCCTGGAGACTCAATCCGAGCCTTTTGGATCCTTACTGTTCACTGGAGCCCATCCAGACCTGTTGTCCTGAGTGGTCACCCATGCTGTGGCACTGCTGAGGAGTCCTTCCTGAGCTGGCCCTGGCTCACCTGTGTGCTCTCCCAGGAGCTTGCCTTACCCCAAGGCCTGCTGCAGGGGGCGCCAGGGCCTACTCTACCTCCCCCAGCTCCTCCCTCTCCTCTTGAATGGCCTTATAGCTAGCAGAGTTGGCTTCTGCCTTGGTCTCCTTCACCTGCAGTATTTTCTTCCAGGTCAACAGGGGATAGCCAGCAGCTGCCACTGGACCCTAGCAAGGCTGTTGTAGTCAACAGGCCAAGAGCTACAAACACATATTCAAAAGAGTGTGGGTACATGCAGGGCCAATGAGGATGCCCACCTCCAGGATGCCCCAGCTGGACACCAAGGCCAGCGAGGACCACTGCCCTCTAACAGGGACCGTGGAGGTGAAGGGGCCAATTACACTGTCAGTAGGAGTCCTGCTGTGGCCAGGGCTTGCTGCACTTAACCCAGACCTACTCCCAGGTCTGCGAGACACCCCAGCTAGCTGCCTGACAGGACACAGCTCTAATTGTCTCTTTCCTTCTTCTTATTCCTCTCTCTTTGAAAGTCAGTTACAGAGAGGGGTGGTGGGCAGGGGAAGAGACAGATTTCCCATCTGCTGGTTCAGTTCCCAAGCGGCTGGACTCACCAGGAACCTCATCCGTGTCTCTATGGGGGTGCAGGGACCCAAGCCCTGGGCCAGCTTCTGCTGCTTTTCCAACGCACATTAGCAGGGCGCTGGATCAGAAGTGAGACAGCTGGTACTTGAACCGGCAACCATGTGAGATGCTTGTGCCACAGGTGGCGGCCCTTTAATTGTCTTTTGAAAACATACTGGGAAAATGTCAAATATACAGAAAAGAAATTTCAGGGCCACCTTTTAGCTCATTATCTGATTCTTCCAGTTTTGCAGTTATCACATTTTGCCATATTTGCTTTCTCTCTGTGTTGCTAATGTCAGTGAAAGTACATTGTGGCATTTTTACTTCTAAATATCCCATTGGAAATGTCTGAAAAATAAGAGCATTTTTCCACACAACCACAAATGCCATGGTCACACCTGGCACTGAACCATCATTCCTGAATAGCATCCACTATTCATTTTCTTTTCAAATGATTCTTGTTGTCCTCCTCTCTGTACCTCTAACTGCAAATTTCTTTGAACAAGAATCCAAATAGAGGTGAGTTCTGTTCCTCCCAGGCTGGACCTGCGCCTTCTTCCCAGGGACCCACCTCTGTGCTGGCAGGGGCGGCTGGAATGAAGTGCCCAGACAGACCTGGGAGCCAGGTGCAAGGGTGTGGGGGAGCCTAGGCCTCGGGGGTCTCAGCTACCTTCTTGCCTTGCAGCCATGACTTCATTGGGGAGTTCACCACGAGCTACCGGGAACTGGCCCGTGGACAGAGCCAGTTCAACATCTATGAGGTGAGGCAGGCGCTGGGAAGTCCAGGGCTTGCTCTCCTGCACTGAGCAGCTCCTGGACCTGGAGGGCTACAGTTCATGCTGGAAGGGGGTGGGGGCTTAGGATGTCCTCCCGAGAGGCAGATACTATTATTGCATCTTGTCACTAGCGGTGTGAGAAACTGGTTGTGAGTCATATGGTTAAGTTTGATCAGTTTAAGTTCACTTCAAAAGAGGCAAACTACCCGGTCTGGCCTGGCTCCCAATCACTGGGTTATAGACATGATACACACGCATGTGTGTGCACACGTGTGCACCACACACACACATGCACACATGCGAGGACTTCCAACAGGGTGAGGGTAGGCAGGTGTAAGTCTTGAAGTCCTGAGTTTGAGACAGCCCCCTCCTTTCAATCAGAAGTTTCAGGAGCTGACTATCACATTTTCCAGGAAGGAGTTCAAGATCAGGGGCCGGGATGTTTCCACTTGCCTGGCCAGGGGCTGGAGAGCCATGGACAAGGCCATTGCATCTGGAAGAACAGCAATGACTTCTCAGGGACCATTTCCACCTGCTAGTGTGTGTCTTCTCCACTCCACATGCCCTCCCCAGCCCTTGTGCTGAGCTGTGGGCATCACAGTTCACAGCCAATGCTCACGGTCCCTGGAGCTACTTCAGCTCCTACCTTGACCTTGGCTAAGTCCCTGCACCAACACTGAGAGTGCCAGCAGTGAATGGGGCCCCACCCAGCCCAGCGGCCACTGCTGGCATTTGTTGTCCTTCGCTGACCACTCCCCACCACCCTACCACACGCCCTGTCTGCAAGCTAGAAGCCAACTCCAGATTCACCACCAGCTGAGTTCCCTTTGCTGCCTGGCCCTGGACGAGCCTTGTGCTGTAGCCTGACTCCCGAGGGCAGGACAAGTGCCAGCCCTCCCTGCTGCCTCCCCAGCTGGCCAGGGCACCACCGCGCCATCCGAGTGACACTGACTGGGGGCTCTTGTGAAGGTGGGCACGGGAGAATTGCTGGCCCAGTATTGCTTTGTTTTCCCACATCTATGTAGAGAGGAACTCCCTGTGCCTCCGCCTCCACCAGTGCAGGGAAGTTAAATCCTCACCTTTCTGGCTGCTTTTGTGTGTGTGTTGGGGTAGGGGGAGGATTCTAGGGAGTGGAGGGGTCAACTATGATATAGTTGGGTTTCCAAAGGCACTTGCACAGAGCCCTGGGGCCGGTGTGGGGAGGGGATGGGCTAAGGCAGGAAACATTAGCTGGATTCTGTTCTTTGCAGTCTGTCCGCTTGTCCCAGTCAGGATCCATTGTCCTTGCAGCCTTGCTTTGATGTCCTCCCTCCAAGAAGCCAGCTCGACCTGCATACCTAGCACACACTCACCCAGCACTCCTTCGGGCCCCTGTGGCTGTGGTAGATTGTGACGATGCTAGGCGGCCCCCTTAAAGACCTGAGGTCCCCGAGGGGCTGGATGATGATTCCATCACTGCTGAATCAGGTGGCAGGCCCTGGAGGGATCTGTGCTGGGGGGCCTGGGGACTTCCCTACCAGCAAAGGAGGTGGCTTAGCAGGGTGCTGGGGTTTCTAGGATGGCCTCTAGAGGGCGCTGGGCCCCCGTGCGGTACTGAAGAGGCGGGGTGTCAGGGAGAGGAGCACAGGACACTTGACACCACACTGGGCATCTCCTAGGTGCCGGCTTCACACAGACAACTGAGAGCAAAACTGGCGCTCAGACATTGAAATGGTCAGTTTAGAGGGTGGGGTCCAGGCTGATGTTAGGATAGCACAGAGGGTTCCAAGTACTGTGCATGTGGCCAGGCCCAGAGCCCTGAGGTCCTTCGTCAGATGCACCAGGCGGGATGGGTCGGGGGACCCAGGCACAGGGACTTCTGCTGGGGTCATGTCTGGCGCCTTGGCGCCTTCTGCAGGGCAGAAGGGGGTGCAATAAGCTACTCCTGGGCCACCCCCTAAGCTCTGTGTCTGCCACCTGGCTTTTTGCACCTGTACCCCTTCCCACCCCCACCTCCCCGTCAGCTCCTCTTTCCTTCTGTGTCTAGCGGGTCCCTCTGACTCTTCCTGCAGCACACACTCTTCCCCAGTCGCTTTCCCAGTGCTGTCTGGCCATTGCTCAGCACCTGTCCCTGCCCCGGCCCTCACCCCAACAGAACACCTCACCGGACTAGTGGTAGCAGTGATGTTTTTAAATTACAGTAGCAGTAATGTTTTTAAATTGCACCTGACACTCCTGTAGCACTTACCGCCTTCTCAGCTCTGTAGTTGCTTTCCCTCATTTCCTCCCACACCTTTCTATGGGCGGTACATTCGGCAGATGCGGAGGCAGAGGCACATGGAGTTGTTGGGTGGCAGAACTGCACACACGTTCCCCAACCTCCTTCCTCTTCCCCTTGCACATACCTGCACCGGTTGCTAGCATCCTAGAACCTGCCGGAAGCTGGCCCCTACCAGCTTCCGACATTCCACATGACATTCCAGGCTGTCGACCAGCCAGCCCCTCGTATGCTTCCCTCCTGTGGTTCTGCAGTCCAGCTGGAACCCAGGGCTGGGCTTCTCCGTGACACCTCCTCCGTGCCTGAGGCTGCCTGGCCCTCAGTCTGCCCTCAGTGCCATCTGCGCCGGGAGCCTTTGCCAGTGCTCCTCTGGGACCATCTCTCCTGCCGGACACTTCTCACTCTGCCTTCTTGGTGGCCTTTGTCACTGCCCTGGGGATATTTCTTGTTCATCTCAGAACTGATGATGGTGGGAAATGTGTTTGTTACGGAGGTGGCACAATTGGCCTGGGGACTGAAATCCTACTTCTTTCCTATCTGCCTGCCTTCTTTCTTTTATTTGAAAAGTAGAGGGGCAGGGAGAGACAGTGAGATCTTCCATGTGTTGGTTCACTCCTCAAATGGCCACCACGGCCTGGGCTAGTCCCAGCCAAAACCAGGGGTCAGGACTCCATCTGCATCTCCCACCTGGATGATAGGAGCCCAAGAACTCAGGATATCATCATCTGCCTCCCCTCGTGCATGAGCAGGGATCTGAACCGGTGCTCCAAAATGGGGTAGCAGTGTCTGAGACAGTTCAGCCCACTGCACCCTGAGGCCCGCCCCTGGAGTGACCCCAAGTCACCCTCAGGTGGCTGTGTGGCCTGACTTGGGGGACGAAGGGGAGACATTTGGCATCTCAGTACGTAGTTTTCTTATTCCCAGAAGTAGGTTCAGTAGTCATTCAACACCGATGATCCAGATTCTGCTGCAGCCACTCTGCCAAGAGCGGGGCTGCGGGAAAGGGAAGAGTTGGTCAGATGTGAAAACCTCCTGGCTTGGCTTGACAGCACCTTGGATCTAGGTTATACCCAGGTTCCTCATGCTTAGAGAACCAAGCTAGACCCCTCAGGGAGCTCCCAGGGCCCAGGACCTCCTTTGGCTCAGGGATACAAAACCTTGGTGCTGCCCACCCTTGGGCCTGGACCATGCTTGGTGCCTGTCCTCTACTCGCTTCCGCCTAGCTGTGACAATCAAAACAACTGGGACATGACTGAATGTCCCCTCTGCTAAGAGGGCAAAACCGACCCTAGCGGGCACCACCGCCGCAGAGCTGGCCCATTCAGCCTGTGTGAGCACCTGCTCTAGGCCAGCCCGGTGCTTTCTTCCCTGAAGATGGCTCTGCGTGAGCTGAGGAATGTCCCAGTGAGATGACAACTAAGGAGTTTGTAACTGGCCAGCCAGGGTGACAGCGGTCACTGACAGGAACCGGGGGGCGGGCGGTGGCATGTCTCAAAGGATGAGTAGGGAGAGCAACAGAACAGGGAAAAGCCTGGGCACACAGCAGGCGGGTGCCAAGGGAGCCACTTGGCACCACCAGCCTTTCTTGATCTTGCAAGCAGGGCCGGTTCAGAACACAGCAGGAAGGAAAGCTAAAGAAATATTCCTGGTCCAAGTTCCTGAACACTGGTTTCTCCCCAGACTTCCCTCTGCCCTGCCCACCCGCCCCTCCCCCCACCCCCGGCTCCACCATGGCTAAGGCCTCGTGTGGGCATCGGGGAAGCCCTGAGGGACAGCCCAGATGGTCTGGAAACAGCAACCTGGTTTCTTCATCAGGTGGTGAATCCAAAAAAGAAAATGAAGAAGAAGAAATACGTGAATTCTGGCACAGTGAGTAGACACTTCTCTCTGTAGTGGGGGTGGGGTGGGGTGAATTCTTCAGCTCCCTGGCTGTGTGTGTGTGTGTGTTTGCACATGCGTGCATGCGCAACTGTGCAGAGAGCAGGCTGAGTGTCTGTGCAGACTGCACACGGCAAGCCCTGGACACAGAATACAGAGTTGCATGGAGAAACGCCCGGGGGGACTTCCGGCAGTGAGGAAGAGGAAAAGGGGTGGTGTTCCTGGGGCCCCTGCCCTGGGAATTGCCCAGCGTGGTGCTGTTCACAGGTGGTTTCCTTGAGAGGCAGATTTCTCATCCCTTGTCTGAAAGAGGAAACCCAGGCTGCCAGCACAAGGTGACTCAAGCATGGTCACACAGCTAAGGGCACGGTCAGGGCGGGGCAGACGCCACCTTGGACTCCAGATCTGGTCCTGCCTAACCATGACCACGCTGGGATGGCACCTTGCCCCAGGGTCTGCAGGGGCCTGTCATTAGAACATTCTCACCTGAGCTCATCTGATATTGACTCTGGGCTTCTCTGGGCCAGCCACTGGTCAAGGCATTGGGAAAATGACTGGTACAAGTCAGGTCCCCAACTCAGCGAGGCCTTTGTGGGAGGCAGCAGGGAGCAAATACTACGATCTCTGACGAAGCTCCCCGGATGAGGACGTAAGAATCATGAGTCAGGGCTGAAGTCACCCCTGGAAGGAAGCTGTGATCAGCCAGGTGCCTAACAGGGTAAGGGTGGGGAACACGGTCGGGGGGGCTCTCCCAGACCAGCTAGTCACACACCTGTCAGGCTCTTGGACTTAGTCCTCCCTGCATCTTCCCTGGTAAGCTGATTCTGCCCCCAGGAGGGGGCTTGAACCTCTGTAGTAGTTCTGCTGGGATAACTGGTTCCCTACTCCTGCTGGAGGAGGTAGAAAAGCAGAGATTTCCACTTTAAGCAGAGTTCCTAAGGGGTTCAGTTATGTGGGGTGGCGGTGAGGGGAGAGGCCGCACCACTCAGGGATGGGCTGGGGGTGGGATGGTGGAGGCTGAGAGACTCTGGGGTGATGCAACAGTGGGTGTGTGCTGGCTACAGACGCCTCCCAGGGCTAAGCGTGCATGGCTCGTGGCAGCATGGGACTTGTTGCCATTGGCGGAAGACCCCCACACATACACTTCCACACCGCACCCCAGAGCCCAGAGACAGAGATCACCCTCTTTGGGCTGCAGATTGGCATCTAGGTTAAATTCCCCACTGTGTCACCTCTTTAAGCCTCAGTTGGCTTGGCTGTAAAATGGGGGTGATAGTACATGCTCTCCCGGGCCCTGCGAGCCCAGCTGGCTCATACCGACTCCTGGGTAAGTGTCAACACTCACTCCACATCCTGCACTCCCCCTCACCCTTCCCTCCACTGACCAGGCCCCCTTTTGTTTTCAAGGTCACCCTGCTTTCTTTTGCTGTGGAGTCGGAGTGTACCTTCCTGGACTACATCAAAGGAGGGTGAGAAGAATGCCGAGTGTGGAGAGGAAGGGGCCCCCCACACCCATGTGACCAGTGCCCTCCCCACTTCTACCTCCCCTTTGAGGCCCTGGCCGAAGCTGTGGTGCTGGGCTGTGAGCTGCGACAGCTGGCAGCTGGCCCCAAGCCCTGCACCGCCTGGATCCCGAGGGCCTGAGCGAGCTGCAGGGCCCAGGAGGCCTCTGGGACATGGCAGGTCCCCAGGCAGACACAGAGGAGCAGGGAATACAGGATGGGAACCCTGTAACTAAGAGAGCCGAGGAGGCAGTGAGGGTGGGAAGAGCCGTGGCCCAGGAGCCAGGCCCATGATGGAGGCCTCTCTGCGTGAATTGCTGGGTTGCTTGGGGCAAGCTGACCTCCCTGATGTCCTTGTCCTCCTGTGTATACAGAGGTCATGGTAGGTGAGTTCTCAGGACCTCTGACCTGTGTGTGTGTGTATTCCCAGGTCTCTGACCTCTGTGTGTTGGTGGTGGTAAGGTGGGGAGAGGAATTAACCTGCTTTGCGTTTCCTGGGTTCCGGAAGGGGCAGTGGGATTGAGGGTGGGGTGGGTGGGCTGGAAACATAATCCCAGGCCAACATAGGCACAGCAGAGAAGCCAGGAGCCACCAACAGCTCCTGGAATGAACCAGGCCCCAAGATGAGGGGATGAGGGCCTACTTGGCATGCTTACTGCCAGCACAGGTGCCAGGCCAGGGTGTGGGTGGCTGAGAGCCCACAGGTGCAGGCAGGTGAGCTGCTGCACCTGTCTGGAAAGGAGACAGGCAGGGGCCACTGCCAAGGTTCAGCCCAGCCAGGCCGGTGCTTGGCTGCCTGGTTCTGCCAAGAAGAGGGATGAGTCGGGCCGTGGGCGGCCACACTCGTTTTCCCATGACTCTGCTCTCTGCCGCCCTGAACGTGTACCGTCTCACGGATGCCAGCTCCCTCGCTCTCGGGGGAAGCACACGCCCTCCCTCCCTCCACCCTGACTCGCCCCTCCTTGCCCCGCCCCACTGTTCCCTGCTCTGTCCACAAAGTCCCCACCCCTTCCACGAGTTTCACCTGCATAGCACTCCCAGCTTGCAGAGAGAGGCAGAGCAGGGCGGTACTGGCCGTTCTACATGGCCTGCCCGGGGCCACATGCCTGGGTGGTGGCCGGGCTGCTGCATCATAGTGACCAAGCTCTCAGATGGAGCTAAGTGCTGGGGGACAGTCAGCGCCGCAAGGCTAGAGCGGCCTGGCTGATGTAAAGGGTGGTGTTGTGCAAGCCGGGGCCCGGCCCACCCCTACTACCCAAGCTCCAAAGAGCCTGCGTGCATGTCCAGGCATGTCTAGGGCTTCTCTCTGCCCACGTGGGCCCAGGAAGAGGGCATGAGCATTGGCCCATCCTGCAGCCTGCATTCTGCCCTTAGGGAAGAGAGCTGGGCTGCCTTCTCAAACTTTTTCCTGGTGTCTTCAGAGACCAGAGTAGGAAGGGAATGGTGAGGGGTGAGCCCAGCGTAGTCCCACTCTTGTGTTTACTGTAGGGACCCTCAGCATTCCTGCAGCCTCCCAAGGATGGACCCCACCCTGAGCAAGGTTCTCACCTTCCCAGGTCAGCAGCTGTATCAGGCTCTCCCAGCCTCAAGCAGGTTTGGGTGGGAGGGATGACCCCCAGTTACTCAGGCACTCGGGGACAGCAGCTCTTGCTGCTGTCCTATGGCTCTGTCCCACTTAGAGCCTGGAGACCACCCCCTCCCATCCCCCTAATGCTGTGTCCTAACTGGCAGAAGAGGGGAGAGGCTGAAGGAAGGGCTGGCTCTACTGGAGGACCCTGCCACCCACCTCTCCTGCTAACCCTGTCCCTGACCTTCCCGGCTCAGCCGTGGTCAGGTGCAGAAGGAGCTGTGTGCTCTGGTGGGGATGTGGGTGAGGCGAGGTCTGCCTCTTAGTTTGTCCACAACTCCCACTCGGAATCACTGAAATAGTCCTGGAGCCCCGGGAGGAAGGCAGGGCTTGCTTGTTCAAGAAGCAGATTCCAAGATCTGCTGCCCAGAGCAACTCAGCTGGCCTCCTGGGAGTGGAACTCTGGAATTTACACACACACACATAAAAATTTAAAATGTATATATGTAGCAGAGGGAAAGGCAGACAGTGTTCCTGTCTGCTTGTTCATGCCCCAAATGCCCACAATAGCAGGGACTAATCCAGGACAAAGCCAGGAGCCGGAAGCCAAGTTCAGTTCTCCCAGTCACTGACCCATCACTCACTGCACCCCCCCCCCCCGGGGCAGTTTTAATCGCACTGACTCGGATACAGGACGCAGGTGCCCCAACCTGCGCCGTAACTACCAGGCCAAATGCCTGCCTGCTACCTGCCCCCTCATTATAACAAGTTTCCTCTAATAAACTCCCTTGCCGCCCTCTACCCCGGGCCCTGCAGTATGGGAGCCACTGAGATACATCATGAGACACAGGGTTGGAGGGGAGATGACCCTTTGAGAGAGCCAAGGGCCTGGGGTGGGGATAGGAAGGGCCATGGCCCAGGACCCTCGGAGTTCTCTCTTCATCTGCGGGCTTCTCCAAGCACAGGAAGGGTGTGTGCTAGGACGGACTCCTGCACCCCATGGAGACACTCAGGCTAAGTGTGTGTGCAGCAGCCTGGGATACCCAGCTAGTCCCCCGGGGAGGATCCCTGGGCAGTGTTCCTGGAAAGTTTCCTCCAGACGGGTTGTGTCGTCTGAACCCCCCACGATGTCACTGTCCCCTGGATTTCCTGTAAACACTTGGCAGAGAGCCTGGAGACTCAGCCAGATTCCGGTCCACTGTTTTGGCGAGACAATTTAATGGGTGGCATTTTAGCTTCCTTTAAAGAATTTGTAGCACCTGGACAGCTGCTTATTTTATTTTTTAAATTAAACATGTAGTTATTTGAAAGGCCAATTCTGAGAAAAAGAAACATAAAGAAAGAGATCTCCCATCTACTGGTTCACTTTCCAAGTGGCTGGACCAGGCTGAACCCAGGAACCTCTTTCAAGTCGCCCATGTGGGTGCAGGAGCCTGAGAACATGCCCTGCTCCCTTCTGGTTTTTCCCCATGCGCCATCAGCAGGGAGCTGGACCAGAGAGTACTCAGGACACTGACTGGCACCTGTGTGGGATGCTGGCATTGCAGGCAGAAGCCATGCCACAGTGCCAGTCCCTGTTTTGACCCAGTTTTCATTTATTTATTTATTTATTTTTATTGGAAAGGCAGATTTATAGAGAGAAGGAGATACAGAGAGAAAGATCTTCTATCCTCTGGTTCACTCCCCAAGTAGCTGCAACAGCTGAAGCTAAGCTGATCCAAAGCCAGGAGCCAGGAGCTTCTCCCTTGCAGGGTCTCCCACGTGGATACAGGGTCCCAAGGCTTTGTGCCGTCCTCCACTGCTTTCCCAGGCTACAAGCAGGGAGCTGGATGAAAAGTGGAGCTGCCAGGATGCAAACAGGTACCTGTATGGGATCCTGATGTATGCAAGGCGAGGACTTTAGTCACTAGGCTATCATGCCAAGCCCTTTTGGCCAATTTTAATCTGGAATCTAACTCCAAATTTGAGCCACCCTCAGGTCTAGGGCCAGCTTTGGAGCAAGTCTGTGATCACACCAGACACAGTGTCTTTGGAACACTCACACGCTGCCCTACTCCTGACGTTCCCAGCAGTTCCTTGGAAGAGAGCCTGGCTGGTGTCATGACCTACTTCCCCAAGAGTGGCAGATGTGTGATGTTCCCAAGGCCACTCACCTGGGTGCTGGTGAGGCCAGAGTGGCAGCCAGGCCCCTCCTGCCCTACCCGGCACTGCCACTGCCTGGCTTCTCTCCAAAGTGACTCCCTTGGCTATTCTCCCTATTCTAGGACCCAGATCAACTTCACCGTGGCCATTGACTTCACTGCTTCCAACGGTGAGCTGGGGGGACTGGGCAGGGAGTGGGAGATGGCTTGTCCGGGATCTCATGGTCAGGCTGGGCTTTTGACTTCCTGCTTACTGAAGAGCCACTCCCTTAGGATTGCAAGGTCAGCCCAGGGTGACTGCTCACACCAACACGCTGACTCTACTGGAGGTGCAGCCCAGTCCTGGAGGGTGCCCCAGCTCTCTGGGGGCAGGCCTCAGCTCACAGAGAGCCCTGGGAGAGGGGTGTTAGATCCCACCTCTGTGACCCCCGGCTGGAGGGAGAACTAAGCCAGGGCTGAGCTGTGTACTCCTTAGGGAGAGACCCTGGTGCCAACCACGGTGCTGAGGGCAGCCCATCCGGCAGGAGGATGGTGGTGTCTGCAAAGGCCAAGGCCAGGGAGCTCTCAGCAGCCAGGGTTTGCTAATGGATTGATGTGGGGCAGGGTAAAGGGTAAGGGAAGAAACGGAAGTAGAAGACCGTGAACACACCCGTCTGGGCTCTGAGCCTGGGGTGGCCTGGGGACGGCAGCTGCCCGAAGAGGCTCTGTCTTGTGCCACAGGGAACCCCTCACAGTCCACATCCCTGCACTACATGAGCCCCTATCAGCTGAATGCCTACGCCCTGGCACTGACCGCCGTCGGTGAGATCATCCAACACTACGACAGCGACAAGATGTTCCCCGCCTTGGGCTTCGGGGCCAAGCTGCCCCCGGATGGCAGGGTGTCCCATGAGTTCCCACTGGTAAGAGAAAGAGCTGACTAGAACTGGGCTAGGGAAGGGGCATGGGGGCAAGCACCAGAGTGGGCTTGGGCATTCCCACTTCTGGCCTCATGGACTTCAGATGGAGCTCTGGAGTGGGAAGCCGACCTGGGTGTAAGCCATGGGGAGGGGCTTACACCAGGACTCACAAAGCCTTCCTCCAGGTCTGAGACTGGAAAGAATTCGGGATTGTGGGTGGTTGTACCGGCCTCAGAAGCCCCCAGCTGATGTCACATGGGGTCCTAGGCTCTGGGCATGGAGGTGAAACCTCAGATATGTCCTCTCCGTCTCTCCCTCTTGTGAAGGTCTCAACAAGTTGGCAGCATCCTCCCACACTTGGGAATGCAGGTGCCATGCCAAGCACAGGCTGCAGAGAAACAGAGTAGCCACAGGCCCCTCCAAGGCCCAAGGTTGCTCAGAGCCAGCAAAGACTGGAAGGTGGGCCATGGGCTTGCAGGAGACTCCCTGCTGGGTTCTGGGGTCCGTGAGGTACAGGTGCAGGTGCAGGGCAAGAGCAGATGTGCAGCGAGAAGTGTTGAGAGGCCTAAGCCCAACTCCACTGTGCAGCCTCAGCCTCTCCATGCCCTGTGCTCACAGAATGGCAACCAGGAGAATCCCTCATGCTGCGGCATCGATGGCATCCTGGAGGCCTACCACCGCAGCCTGCGCACCGTGCAGCTCTATGGCCCCACCAACTTCGCACCCGTCGTCACCCATGTAGCCAGGTGCCCCTGCCACGGGCAGGATCCTTGAGGGTAGAGGGCTGGGGCTGGGCATGCACAGGCCCAGAAGGTCCCCCGAGGCTGATCCAAGCCCATGCTGCCCACCCCAGGAATGCAGCGGCCGTACAGGATGGCTCCCAATACTCTGTGCTGCTCATCATCACCGACGGGGTCATCTCAGACATGGCACAGACCAAGGAGGCCATTGTCAACGTGAGTTGCCAAGATGGCATGGGGCCTTCTCAAAGGTGGATTCTGCCCTTTGGGGTGACCCTGCATCCCCCACCCGCCCCTTGCCACATGTCCTCAAATTCCCCACCTCCCCTTTGTTTCTCACATGAGTCTGGGATGGACAGGCAGTGGGGTTTTGGGCTTGAGGAGCTCTGTGCTCATTCCCTTCCCCCATCTCTGGGACTGCCACTTCCGACTCCAGCCAGACACAGGTTCCTGGAGGACACAGGAGTGTAGCTGCCCTCCCCTACCACCTGAGTGATAGTCTCCCCATGAAGAGAACCGGTGCTCTGGACCACAGACCAGAGGGACCCCAAGGGCAGAGAAGGTGGATTGGTGCACAGGGGCACACCTGTGACCCACATGCACTCTGCCCTCTCTCTCCTGCCCCTTCCCTTTTGGGGCCCACCCTGGTTCCCTTGGTCTTTGGGCGCCCTCCTGTATGCTCCCGTGTCTGTCCCTCTCCTCCCAATCCCTGTCTTTCTTGTTTCCACCCTTGCGGGGTCCCAGGCTGCCAAACTCCCCATGTCCATCATCATCATCGGCGTGGGCCAGGCAGAGTTCGACGGTGAGTTTGTCCCCCTGCATAGGGTGCTGCTCTCTCACAGGCTTCAGACCCTGGGAACAACCCTTCCCAAAGAGTGACAGCTGCTGCCTGGGGTGTGCACCTGTCTGGCAGGATGTGGAGGCATGCATGTTTGCACAGGGAGGGGCTTGTCAGGGTGTGCACTGTGCCCACCTCCTGGGACTATGGGGAGGAGGCCCCGGGTCACACCCTTTGCCCCCAGCCCTGGGAGCTGGGGAGGGCAGAGTACTGAGCCACAAGTTGGAGGCTCCCAGGCCCCAGTTTGCTTAGCCATAACCCAGGAGCCTAGGCCTGTGAGGTCTCTCCCCTGCTCTGGCCTGGGATTGCAGGACAAGGCCACCATGCTACTAGGCCAAGATATCTGCCATTAATGCCCCCTCCCTACCCCCCATGCTGTGTGTCCCCCATGCAGCCATGGTGGAGCTGGATGGTGATGACGTGCGGATCTCCTCCCGAGGGAAGCTGGCTGAACGGGACATCGTGCAGGTGAGGCCCAAGACCTGCTTGCCCCACAGGAACCCGTGAGAGCCCCAATGGCCATGCTGGCCTCATCTCCAGTGGCTGCCGCCAATCATACATATCACCTCCACAGGGACTGGATTGTACCCTGCCACAATTCCCAGAGCAGGTCTCAGAATCCCCAGACTTCCCTGGACTACTTATTCTCTGTTCCCAGAAGCACCCCTGCCCCCAGCCCTACCTCATCCCATGAAATAGCTGCATCAAGTGGGCAGGCACCTGGTTGGGCTCATGAAATCATTGCCTCTACCTCTCGGTACTAGTTGCAGATTCCGGAGTCTGGTGCTGTCCTCAGGGGCAGCACAGCCCAGGCCCTGGGGCTCATTGAAGAAGGAAACCCTGACATCACCCATGCCCCATTGGTGTAGACACTGGAGATGAGCATCCTGGGTGTGGAACCCAAAGACAGGGGCCCGGGAGTGGGACAGGGATGATCTGGGTGATGGGACTGGCCCATGCCAAGAGCTGGAGGCAGGCCTGAGCCCAGGACCCTCTGCAGGTAGGAGGCAGCCCCCCTAGGAGGAAGCCAGCAGAGCCTGGCTCCTGGTGTCGGTCAGATTAGCCCCAAAGAGGACAGAGACAAAGGACCCGAGAAACAGACAGGGCAGCGATGGAGTCAGCCTGTGCTGAGCACCGGCTGCATGCATGGAGTCGCTGCTCTGCACACACTTGAGGCCATTCATGGGTTATAGAATGAAAAGATGGTTAAGTTTGGTACAAAACAGTTCATGAAAATGCCCATTTAAGCAAGAATGTATGCACGCATTTCAAATGTTTCGCATCCACATCAGTTTATCCTTGAATTCCATTGTTTTTTCCCATGAATTGTTTGATGGGCCTGTATATTGGTCGTGTGAATGAAGAGTGACTATGGCATAGTCCCTCAGGGAGGTTTCCAAGGGGTGGAGCACTGTGTGTGTGTGTGTGTGTGTGTGTGTGTGTGAGAAGGTTGGCATGACAGGCCAGAAGCAGAGGCCTGGATCTGGCAGGGGATGTGGGGTAGGGGTGGGTGTGGGGGTGGAGTTGGTCTCCAGTGGAAGGAGTTGCCTGACCCTGCCTTCTGCCTGCCAGTTCGTGCCCTTCCGAGACTACGTGGACCGCACAGGCAACCACGTGCTGAGCATGGCCCGCCTGGCCCGCGATGTGCTAGCAGAGATCCCTGACCAGCTGGTGTCCTACATGAAGGCTCAGGGCATCCGCCCTCGTCCCCCACCCGCTGCCCCGGAGCACTCTGCCCCGCAGTCCCCAGCCCGCACACCCCCCACCTCTCCGATGCACACAAACATCTGAGCCTGGCGATGCAGGCAGGTGACTGGGGCCCCGGGGGAGCCCACTCAAGACCCTCTTCAGTCACCTCATTTGTTGCGTGGACTTGTGTGTGTCTGGGACAGGCTCTTTGTCTCACATCCAGCTCAATGCGGGGACAGGTGACAGGCTGGATCCTGGAGTGCTGGGGTTCAGTTCTTTTCTTCCTGGGACTCTCAGCCAGGGACTGAGAAGGTCTCTTTGGCAGGCCAGCCCTGGACAGCACCAGTGCCATTCTGGATCGGGGCTCAACCTCCTCCTCCAACCCCTGTTCTCCCTCCTGTGCCATCTGTCCCTACCCCAGGGCTAATGGGTTGGCAGGAACGTCTAAACACATGACCCTGCAGGGATCCGTGAAGTGGGATGTGTCAAGGAGGTAGCTGCCACGCACTGTGGGCCTGTGCTGGGCACGAACCCTCTATGATACCCAGCAGATAGGCCTCTCCTGGCGTGGACTCCTGCTTCCACACCTCCCTGACACTCTCCACAGCCTGCTCAGGGCCCCCAGTGTGTGGGGCAGGGGCCTTCCTGGAGGCGTGGACAGCCTTGATCCTGCCCAGGGCAGCCCGTGCTGCTCTCACTCCTTGCTCTGGGTCCCAGCCCTGCCTCCACTTCCTGCCTGCTGTGGGAAACCCAGCCTAGCCAATTTCCACATCTGTATAGTGAGAGGGTTGACCAGATGTCTTGATGAGTGTCCTTCACCTCTGATAACCCAAGGGTCTGTTCCTTCTTGTCCAGAGCCCCCATTTCACTGCCCCTTCATGTGACCCTTACTCTGGGCTGTCTTGGCTCTGGGGTCACCCCATCCCATCACTGCCCGTGCCCACCCCACCCCAGTCCTTCCGCCTTGGGCTCTGTCGATTCAACCCTGAGCATAGGTCCTGCTATGGGAAAGGTGAGGGAGGGGCTCTCCCCCTGAGCCCCACCCAGCCGCCCGGCCTTGACCCACAGGGTGGGGGTGAGGGGAGCAGCCATGCATGCCACTCCTTCCTGCCGCATGGGGCTCCCGGCCCGCCCGTCTCCCCAGGCCTGGGTGGAGACCAGGCCGCACCCCGTCTGCTGCCCGGCCACTTCCCTCGCTGTCGTGCATGATGGTGGTGTGTCTGCCTTGTCTGGTCCCGTGCCTGTCTCTGAGACAGTTTCTGTGTGGAACTTGCCTTAAACTCCAGTAAATTTGGTTCTTTTAGTAGAGAGTCCTTTGCCTTTCTGTCTCGTGAGCCATAGTAGAGGTGTTGCTGTTCGTGGGATGCCCCCGCCCCTGATTTCTTTCGCTTTGCAGGGATTGGCTGAGCCATGCTCTCAGCTCCATGCAGGGCACCAGGGATGCAGCAGTGAATGGGACACAGGCCTGTACATGCGGGGAGCTCTCTCACACACATATGTGAACACACAAATAACTAAGAAGGCTCATAAACAAACGGGCAAACAACAACTCTGGGATTCCACAGAGCTTCCCCTTAGCCCCGCTTCCCTGGGATGGGCCATCAGGGACCAGGGTCACAGGCAAGTGAACATGTCGCTCTTCGCTGCACATTTGCCCCCAGACGAGCCCTTCCACAGCCCTTCCCAACCTGCCCCTCACGGGGGAACCTGGCACGGATGATGCCAGAGTTTGGGACTTGTGGACTGCTGATGATTTTTCCAGCAAATTATAGCTGGCCCATGGCCGCCCCTCTAATTAGATGTCCTGTGACCTGCATTTGTCTGGATATACGCTGAATGGGAACTGGGTGGGGTCCTGGCTCCATGGGCAGCAGCCCATTTTCCTCACAGTGGGTGGCACGGAGGCCAGGAGGGGTGAGGAGAGCAGGGAAGGAAGGGAAGGGAGACATGGGCATAAGGTTCCACAGGGGCTGCATGCACTCCTCCCCCTCAGGCTGCACCTGCCACCACCTGACCCCCACCCAGTCCCCAGGCTCCCCAGGATGAAGGATCCTAGGCTCTGAGCACCCAGGTCCCCCCTGCACCCTTTGGAAGCCCCTCAAATCCATTCTTGTCCACTCCCCTACCATGGCCCTGAATGAACAGCAACAGCAGCTGCTGAGCGTTAAATCTGTATCCAGTGAATCCTTTACAGAACTGTGAACAAGATACTCTCATCACCCCATTTCCACACTAGGAAACATGGGGCACAGAGAGGGGGAGGGCCTCGCTCAAGGTCCACACAAATAGTGTAGCCTAAGGAGGAAGGGGAAGATTGAGGGAGCTGCTTAAAGGCAAATGGAGTGCCAGGCTCCATGCCCCAGCCGGGCCCAGCCTGGCCCAGCTCCCGCCTTTACAGGTATTTAAGGAGTGAACCAGCAGGTGGGAGCTCGCTATCTCAGGTTAAAAAAAGGAAGCACATTAAGAATAAAGAGGAGCTCTGTAGCTGGACTGCTTGCTGAGTTTCAGTTTCCTTGCTGATGACATGGAGGGTGGGGGCTGGAGTATCCCTAAGGGCCTCTCACACCCCCTTAAATCTCAACCATACCCTTGGCCTATCCTCTCAGACCCTCTGCCAAGTCCAGAAGGCCTCCACACTTTCCCCCACCCCCCGCTGGGTGCTGTGTGTGGGAGGGTACCTTCCCTCCCCCAGGGATGTTTGAGTTTGCAGAAGAGGTTCCTGAGTGCTGACAGGAAGGGGTGAGGGGTGGAAGCAGAGGAGGGCGGACAGCAAGACAGCACGATTGGAGTAGGCTAGGAGAGTACAGGGGCTGGGGCAGTGAAAGCCACCAGTGTGGCAGGCAGGTGACCCATGCTCACCACACAGCCCAGCACAGAGCAGGACCTCCTCAGCAGCACACAAACATCAGTGCCAACTGGATGAACCCATATTCTCTGGGTGCTCGCGAACACTGTCCCCACTTCAGAATCCCCAGGGCTGAGTCCACGGAAGCCAGCCCACAAGGCTGAATGGGCAGCCTAGCCCCACGGTGCAAGGCAGGAGGGTGCAGGTTTCCCAGCAGGATGAAGGTGTGGTCAGGGATGCAGGTCCAGACCCTGGGGCTCCTCCTGTCCAATACCACCTGCTGCAAGAGCCAGGCCCAGGACCCACAACAGCAGGTGTGCACCCAGGCTAGCCAGCACATAGCATGTAGCGCCTAGCAGCCACAGTTACCAAGGAGCAGAACACGGTGGCTATGTTGGCGATCTGGCTGGTGGTGCACATGGCAGGGCCTACCCACCAGTTATGCCACGACAGATGCAACAGCACCAAGTCAGGAGCAGCAGACCAGACGCCGTTGTGTTCACCGTGAGGCAGCGAGGAATGAGCAGTGCTCCCTCAAGCCCCAGCCCAGCATGGGCAGCAGCATGAAAACCTTTGGCTGGCAGCCCCACACCAGCAGGATGAGGTTGTATAACCTGGCAAAGACGAGCTGGAACCGTGGCTCAGGTGCCAACTGGATGAACCCATATTCTCTGGGTGCGAACACCCAGAGAACATGGCCTTGCACTGCATCCTGTTTCAAACTCACAATGTAGGGATCGCCACAGCCACCTCCCCTGCTCCTGCTGAGCCTTATACGTGCAGAACACAGGCCACAGCTGAGCCTGCCTCACTCAGCACCTGCATGGACTCGGGTCCTGATAGTGCTCCTTGGAAGTTATAGAACCTCAGCAATGGGTCCACACCGGGAGCCCATAGGGGTGCTGGTTCGTGTCCTGGTGGCTTCACTTCCCAACCCGCTCCCTGCTTGAGGCCTGGGAAAGCAGTCGAAAATGGCCCAAACGTTGGGACTCTGCACCTGTGTCAGAGACCCAGAAGAAACTCCTGGCTCCTGGCATCAGATCGACTCAGCTCTATATGTTGCGGCCACTGGGGAATGAACCAGTGGACAGATCTTTCTGTTTCTCTTCTCTATAAATCTGTCTTTCAAAAAAAGAAAAAAAAAAAAATCTCAGCCCTAAGGGATCAGGGTGACAAGCCAGATGTCACCAGGTCAACAATAACTGTCACTAAATGGAATTCAATCTATTTTCATGTCGTTTCCAGTAAGTTCTTTATTTCTAAAATTTCTGCCAGGAATTACTTGATGAATCTATTGATCTTTATCATATGTTTGTAAAAATATATTTTAATAACAATACTCCAAAAAGTTCATGAAAATGGAATTAAAAGATAAGTGTTTGGGTGAAAAAAAAAGTTTTAAAATAGCTTTTTCATAATTTACATTTTTCCCCCAAATGTTTCAAAGACCCTGCATATGCATGAATTTTAAAAAATAAATTGTGCTACCATAAACTTATCTGTAAATTTCATTCTCCAACACATTTGTAAAGTACTCATTTACATATTTTAAATTTTTAATGCAAACCCTGTGAAACGGGCAGGTTGCATTTGAGGTTCAAATGAGAAAGTAGGTGCGAAAGAGCTTTGAGAAGGCAGAGTGCCCCGTCCAGGGGGTCCCAGAGTCCTGCAGCCTGGGAACTGCCCCCACGGGTGCAAGTTGGCTAGCCTAGCACTGAGCATTTGCTGAAGGATTCCGACTGATTCTAGGGGACAGATGAGCTTAGGGACCTGGCATGGAGGGGAGAAGCTAGACGCGTCCCACACGTCACACTGCCTCCTGTGAGAGTTGTCCCACAGGAATCCCCCCAATGTGCCCTGGAGCCCGTGCTGATGCCCTCGAGGTACAGCTGGGAGAAGCTTGCTGGTGACTCAGCCACTTCCTGAGGGTTGATGCTGAGCCGGACCCTGGGACGCAACAGCTGGCGGACAGGCCAGAGGGCCCTGCCTGGACTCTCTCTCCAGGCACTATGGCCTGGAAACTGCTCAGAGCTGACCAGGGTGGGACATGGGTGAGAGGGGAGACGGTCCTGGGGAGGAGAGAACTCTGGGGTAAGAAAATCAAGATGCTGCTGGAGGTCATGCAGTACAAAACAGGACTGAATGGCAGGAGAGAGAAGGGGCCACTCCAGGCATGGGCAGTGGGTGGGGCGTGTCCTCTGAGAGGTGAGCTTCTGCCCCACCTGGCCTCTGCGTGCAAGGCCTTAGTGACCCAGCGCTCACTGTGACTGAACAGTCCTTTAAGAATGGAGAGTGGGATGGAGACAGGAACCGGGAGACCTCCAACATTGGACAGACCTTCCAGGTCCCGCTTGCTCTTTCCGGCTCTCTGCTCTGTGTCTGTCCACCAGGGAATGGCCCAGGACCCACACAACTGAGAAGTACCAACCTGGGCAAGTGGCCTGGGGCCAGCCAGTGCCCTGATCTGGGGGCCTGCCTCCTGCTCCACAGTGTTTCTCTACTGTGCAAGCAACATGTTGGCGCTGCAGATAAGCTGAAAATACAAGTGTGTCCCAGAATGCACCTGCCCTGGAAACTGCATAGTCAGAGCCTTCTTCATACTGTGGTTCCGGAATTCTCCTTTCCTTAAGAAGTTGCATGGCTCCTCCACTCCAATTCTCCCACCCCCCGATCCCATTTATTACACCAAGTCGTTGTGGGGAGGGCAGGAGCAATGCAGGTCCACCCTGGGGACCAAGTCCTGATTCCAGGGTAGTATCCCCGAATGTTCCAGCTGGTGGACAGGAGCTGACGGATGGGAAGCCCGGATGGAGTGGCCGGAGTCAGGAGCAGCAGCCGGCTCTCTTGGGTGGCTTCCTAGAGATCATGTCCACCATTGTTTGCTTCAGGCGGTCCTCCTGCATCTTCAGGGACCTGCTGGTCACAACTGGGCATCAGGCCTCTCTCCCAACCCCCGAGGGAGCTCATCCACTGTAGCCCCTCCTCCTCTGCACTCATTGCATTCATTCATGAGCACCTGGCCTGTGTCAGACCCCAGGGTAGGGGGATGGCTAGGCCACACAGGGCTCTGCCCTCCTGGACAACAAGAAAGCAACATGTCCAGGACTACAGTTTAACTGGAAGGCTGGGATGGACACAGGGGATGGGACCTGGAAGAGCAGGAGTGAGGGTGTCAGGGAGGACCTTTTTGATGGCTGGAGCGTGGTGATACCTGTGTATTTGGTGGGGGAAGTGCTTACGGAGCACAGGGCAGGCCCCTGCAAGGGACTTGGATTGGATTTGAAATTCATGGAAGTCACTAGCAGGTGTAGAACAGCAAGGAGATGCTACTTCTTGCAGTCCACTTTACAGATGAAAAAACTGAGGCTTAGAGAGGGCAGGGCCGCTAGGGAGCCACAGAGCCATGAGAATGGTGGTGATGCAGGTGCAGGCCCCCAGGGTAGTGCTCTCACTCTCTCCCCTCATGGTTCTCGGGCTGAGGGCTTCCGGGTGCGGCAGGGTGGCAACACTTACCGTACCAGGCTCACCATGGGTTCCAGAATGTTGTGCCCTAGTGCAGCACTGCACTCCTCAAAGGAGACTCCCAGCTCCTGCAGGCCAGACAGGGAGGGTGCAGGCACTTTAGGGAGACCCAGGATTTTGGAGAGGGGCTTAAAATATCTTTTTTTTTTAACTTAGAAGGCAGATGACAGGGCCGGCCCTTGTAGTACAGCGGATGAAGCTGTAACCTATAGTGCCAACATCCCATATAAGCACCAGTTCAAGTCCTGCCTGCTCCACTTTCTATCCAGCTTCCTGCTAGCGCAGCTGCAAAGGCAGCAAAAGATGGCCAAGTGCTGGGACCTCTGCTGCCCCCAGGGGAGTCCCCGATGGAGCTCTAGGCTCCTGGCCACAGCCTGGCCCAGTCCCACTCATTGTGGCCATTTGGGGAATATATCGGCAAGTAGAAGATTCTTTCTCTGTTACTCTCGCTTTCAAATAAATCCTTTTTTAAAAGGCAGGTGACAGAAGAAGAGAGAAAGAGGGAGAAAATGGGAGATGGAAAGAGAGGAAGAAATGGAAAAAGATCTTACATCTGTAAAAAAAAAAAAAGAAACAACAAAAATAAAGATAAAAAATAAACAAAACAAAATTAAAAAATAAAGGCTAAAAAAAAGAGAGATTTTCCATCTACTGGTTCATTCCCCAAATGGCCACATAACCAGGGCTTGATCAGGCTGAAGCCAGAAGTTAGGAACTCCATGTAAGTCTCCCACATGGGTACCAGTGACCCAAGCACTTGAGCCATCCACTGCTGTTCTCCCAGGTCTATTAGCAGAAACTAGATTGGAAGCAGAGCATCCAGGACCCAAATTGGTGTTTGACACCAATGTGGATGTTTCAAGTGGTGGCTTTACCCGTGGCACCACGATGACAGCCAGAGTCCCCAGGGAAATCCATTAAAGGCCAGCAGTGGCCGCCCCTGCTGACAAAGTCCTGGCCATCAGAATCCTGCCCAACACTTCCCTCAGCCGACCTCAAAGTGGCCCTTCTGCTGCCACAGTTCCTGTACTGTGTTCCTCGCTGGGAGAAATGCTGGGCGATGAAGTATGGAAACATATATAAAGATGCTTCCAAAAAAAGTCCTTGGGGAACTAAAAGAGCTAAGCTTATTGTGGTGCAAAAACACTTGGTATCCATGTGTGTGTGTGTGCCTGTGTGTGTGTTTCATCACACACATTCTCATGGACTTTTTTCAAAGACTCCTCATAAGGACAGAAGCCACTCTTGTTAGCTTCTAGGCAGCTTTCCATTGTGTTCTATATAGTCTTTTTACTGAGGGAGAGGAGCAAGTTTAAGCGAATGAAAGCACTGTTTTTGTAACTCCAAATAGTCGCACACCAGCGACTGCATGTGATTTGACCTCACCTCTGTCTGGGCTGGAAGCTGCTCTGCAAGCAGGGCCCGGCCCCCTGCCCCCCAGCCTTCCATTTTTTTCCAGAACATAGGTCTCAGCCAACGGTCACGTGAGGCACTACAGCTCATCCCCTCTTTGGTAAACAGTGCCAGGCAGGCTGAGCTCTTGTAAACATGCGTGACTACACACTGGGTGTGACTCTGCACTCTGGGCTCCCATGGGGATTGTGGCAGCCACTCTAGACGGGGAAGACTTCCCGCCACCCGGGAGCCCCATGATGATGGCTCTGTTATGAGAAATGAGAGATGTGGACAGAGCACGGCACACAGTGCCGAGAAGGGAGGGATCCTGTCCACCCCCTGCTGCCCCCTTTTTTACTACTCTGCAGACTTTCTGGAATGTGCCTCAGTCTTATTTGTAAACAAACAGGATCCACTGTCTGGCAGCCCCGCTTTTGATGTGATCTTCCCCAGGAAGTCTGAAGAGAGACTAGATTACAAGGGAGGATGTTAATTAGAGACCAGAGGTCAAATGCTTGGATGGGGGGTTCTCTGCGAAGCTCTTTGTGTAGGTGGAGACTTGGTGTGGGAATTTGCTTTCAAACAGTAAGATTTAATGTCACACCCTTCACCCTAGCCTCAGGTCTGGGTCTAAGGCCGCTATCCAATGCTCTCCTCTACCCACCCTTCCCCTAAATGGCCAGGAGGCAGAAGTGGCCAAGCTGCCCTCCACTCTGACCAAAAGCTGTGGTCAAGAATGGACAAGTGGATCCTTCCTGCTTGTGCAGGCCAGAGTGACCCCTGTCTGCTGGCCCTTTCCAGAGGGGTCTGCCTAGTATGGACTGCCTGCCAGGGACTCCCATGCTCACCTGGGCCAGGTGCTGCCCAGCTTCAGTGGGCACCTGCCGCTCCTTCTCGCAGTCTATCTTGTTTCCCAGGAGAAGGACGACCACCCCATCTGCCCCTGCATCCTGCACACAGAACAGGTTCCTTTAGCCACACCCACCCTAGGCCCATCCAGCCAGGGCTGGCCCCACCCACAGCACATCCCTCATGCCACACCTGCTCTATGCCCCTCACTCCAGTGAGCCTGCACTCTTCTTGGCTGTAAACATCCCTTCCAAAGCCAAGTTCAAGGACACCTTCCCCTGGATGCCTTCCAGGAAGACTCCTACCTCTCTTCTACCTATGCTAAACCCTCTCTTGGCTGCACAGCCTGCCCAGTCCCTGTCCCCAGCACTCCCACGGGGGATAATGACCACAGCTTCTGAGCACGTGAGTGCCAGCCTCTCTGTCACTCAGTCCTCACAACTCTGCTATGAGACAAGCCAGAAAACTGAAGTTTGGAGACATGACATCACTATGCAACATCACAGTGCTGGGGGAGGCGGGGCGTTGGAATTCACACCTAGGTCCTGGCAGACCTCAAAGCCAATCCTCTCTCATTGTGCTTCCTCTTCTTCTTTTAAAAAAACATTTATGTATTTGAAAGTCAGAATGACAGAGAGAGGGCAGATCTTCCATTTGCTGGCTCGCTTCCCAGATGCCTGTGACACCCAGGAGCAAGCCACGCGGAAACCAGTGACTCAGGACTCCATCCAAGTTCCCCACATGATGGAAGGGGCAAAAGCACCTGAGCCATCCTCTATTGCCTTCCCAAGCATATTAGCAGGGAGGCGGATCAGAAGGAGAGCAGTCAGGACTCAAACCAACCATATGATACAAGATATTGGCATAGCAAAGGCAGCTTAGCCTGCTGGGTCACTATACCCATCAGACTAGAAGCTCCTATAGAGAACTCAGCAAGTCTGACTTCCTACCCTCAGCTGTGCTCGGTAGGACTCACTGCCAAACTCCACCAACTAAGTTTGGAGTTATCCCCTAGCGTAGCGTTGCCAACGTGTGGTCCTCAGGGGTCAAGAAGAAAGTATTATAAACAGAGCTGCTGCATTACAGAAATAAATGGTCATAGGACAAAGGAAGTAGCTTGATCTGGAGACTGAAGGAGGTGGTAGTGGCATCCCTGTACTACTGGTGTCAGATCTGCTGGGCATTTGGAAGCTTGGGAGAAAAGGAAAGAAGGGCAGGACACAGACTGCCCTTGACCCTGAACAGTGGGGTTAATCCTGGCTGCAGGTGCTCACCTGCAGGCAGTCCAGCCAGTAGCGGATGTGGGTGAAGCTACTGTGCGAAGTGACGTCATACATGAGTACAGCGCCGTCGGCCTTGCGCAGCAGCTGCCGCGACAAGCTGAAGTACCTGTCCAGAGAGCGTGTGTCAGATGGCCCAGGTGCCTCCAGGCCTCGGCCAAGGAGTGCCCAGTGCCCCTCCAGTCATGTTCCTGATGGGGCAAGCATGTGGATTCCATCTCTCCACCTAGCTTTTGCTCACAGTCCCCTGGGTCAGATTGCAAACAGAGACAGAGGCACCCAGGGAAAGCCCTGCCCCAACCCCGAGTCCTGCGGCCCCCTCATCCACTCCCAGAGGCAATCAGGCCCACCTGTGTCTTCAGCGGGTATTTTATGAATATGCAAGGGCACTTCAAAACATTCATGGGAAACACAATGGGAAGAGGGCTATTTTTCTTGGGGAAAAAGGACACTTTGGAATCCATGATTTTTTTTAATTACACGTATTTTCTATAAATTTTTTTTTTAAAGGTTTGTCTATAACAGAGACAGAAGGTTTTCTGCTGGTTCTCTCTCCAAATGGCTGCAACAGCCAGGGCTGGGCCAGGCCAAAGCTGGAAACAGGAACTCCATCTGTCACCCACATGGATGGCAGGAAGCCAAGCACCTGGGCCATTTCCCACTGCCTTCCCAGGTGCATTAGCAGGGAGCTGGACTGGAAGTGGAGCAGCCGGGACTTGGACCAGAGCACCAGTGAAATGCTGGCATTGCAAGCAGCAGCTCAACTGGCTTCACCATAGTGCCAGCCCCTCCCTGAACTTTTTGAAGACTTCTCTGTCACACACATTCATATCCACACACTCATCCGTACACACACACTCTCTGGCACACACCCATTCACACTCTTATACTCTCACTCACAC
This sequence comes from Ochotona curzoniae, assembly GCF_017591425.1. NCBI lineage: Eukaryota > Metazoa > Chordata > Mammalia > Lagomorpha > Ochotonidae > Ochotona > Ochotona curzoniae. The sequence continues at coordinate 2,791,561 of NW_024466004.1, read as the reverse complement.
ACTTATACTCACACGTACATACCCACATACCCTTTCCCCATTTTGCACAGCCCATCGTGTGCAGTATAAACTATGTGTGCTAATGCCCAGGGCCCTGACTTTTTTTTTTTTTTTTTTTTTTAGCAAGGTGTCTGCCCTGGGGACACCTCCCTCTGCTCCACAGTGCCCTCTATCATTCTTGTGCTTGCACTGCCATGTGGCTCAGCCAATGGCTGCCAGCCTCGGGCTTGTCCCATGGTAGAGAGCGGTGGTCCCTTCAGAAGGCTCCATTCCTGCCTGAGCTCATGCACAGCCTGGGTTTCTAGTGGAGGAGTTTGGAGCACTACTGCCTATGAGGGGAAGGGAAGGCGATGGCCACTCTGTTCTCCAGATCCAGGGGGCTCTGGATCTGCCCACTGTCCTGCCTCGGCATTCCCACACAGGGCCAGCGTCTCCTGTGTGCCTGGCTGTCCTCTGCCCTTGCTGCAGGGGGTTGCAGCTCAGGCTCAGCCTAGTTCCCTGACACATGTGACACAGAAACACCCATTACCTCTCCTGGCCAGCCGTGTCCCAGAGCTGCAGCGCAAAGCATTTGTTGTCTACCAGCAGGGTTTTCACCCGGAAATCCACACCTAGGATGCATACAGCATGGGGTAAGATCTCCTAGCTCCCCATCTGGGACTTCCAGCCACAACTCATCCCCCGAGACACCCAGCCCCAGCCCTGGCTGAGCCTTGGGCAGCGGAGTGCCCTCTGTTCTCCAAGCCTCTCCAGGCCATCCAGACATATGGAGCTGGTTGTGACAGCTCCACAATGTTTAGCTCCAGGCCAATCAGGATGCAAGTTGGATGATATCATTTCTGCAATTTCCTTTGCTTGCATCTTCCCCTCCAACTAGACCGCAGGTGGACCCGCTCTCCATGGAAGGCAGAGTGGGAGAGGCAGAAGGAGCCATGGTCGCCTGGGCCATCCCAGCCCTGGTTGCGTCACCCAGGGCAGGTCACTTCCTCCCTTTCCTCACCTGTGAGGCTGATGCTGGGGCGTTAAGGTTGAGCCTGGCTTCTGGTAGGTGTGGCTGAGGCCAGTACTCATATCCTTGGACGCCAGCCCTGAAGCCCACCCCTCCTGCAGCCATAGTCCCAGACCCTCTCCGTCCCCAGAAAGAAAAGAGGATGGTGACATGTTCTGAGGAGTGGATACATCCTGCCAGCCCCCACTTCGCACTGAGATCCCAGGGCAACGACAGTGTTAAAGAGGGGCTGCTTTCTCCCACCTCGCTGAGTGGAGAAAAACCATGCATGCACTGCAGGCCCCAGGTAGGCTCCTAGCACCAGCAAGACCAGGCCCAGACTAATAGAGACCCTTCTCCCAGGAAGCTGGGAGTGGCAGCTGCCCCTGGAACCTGAGCCCAGCAGAGTGGTGAAACAGAAGTCCGTGGCACCTAGTTCTCTCTCCTGCCCTGTTTTCCAAAGGTCTCAGGTATCCTGTCTCCCAGACGGGCTCCAACAGGGCCACTTGGGAGTCTGCGGATTTAAGCAAGCCCTTTGGGGCCCAGGTAAGACAAGGCTAACTCGGTGCTCAGTGCTCTGTTCACTTTACCTGTAAAGTGCAGACAGCCACAGTACCCACACCCCCAGCCTTGGCTGCACTGGCTCTAGTCTCCTCAGCCCTGTGCTCACACACAGGCTGGCTGAGGTCCTCTCTCCCCACGACACAGAGCTGGAAAGCAGGGAGCTGATATCAGGTGGGTAAAGGCCAGCTGAGGGAGCCAGATTCTCTCTCTGTGATGGTTATGTCAGAAGAGATGACAGCCACCAGAGGCACAGCCAACCAAAGCCAGGATTGGGACAGATTTGGGCGTATATCTGGGATTCAGACACTCCCGGCTGGCTGGCAGGGCATGGCACACTAGCCCTGGCTTTTTATGATTGTGTACCCTGTGAGTTCCTCTTTTGAATTTTTCTGGAAGCTTCTTACTACATAAAAATAGGAAGGGATCCACTCTCTGGAGAACTAAGACATGCATGGAGGATGCCCGCTGCACTGTAACGGTGAGGATGAGGTGGCCTGGGCAATGCATGGTGGTGTGGCCTCGCTCTGCACCGGGCCATGCCTGCCTTTCTAATCAGCTCTCCAGCCCAGGATGCACAGGCAGAGGAGATCTGAGACCTGTCACTGAACCACTGGCCCAGCATGGGTCCCTTGGCAGCTGTGCCTGGCCCAACACAAAGGTAACGGTCACACTGTCCTTGCCCCTCCCCAGGTCTTGCTTCTCAGCAGCTCTGTGGATTGCATGCCCCAACACTTGTACACAGGAAAACTCGGGGCTTCACATGGTCACATTTTCCTTCCTTAGCACTTACTATGTGCCAGACAGGATTCTAAGAACTCCACACATGTGAAGTCAGCACATTCTAATATCACTCCAGGAAGTGGGCGCTGCTGCTGTCTCCACTCCGCCTGTGAGAGCATGGGCATTCGGAGGAGTCCACCAACTTGCCCGGCTTCATGCCCCTGATCAGCGGCAGAGCTGGGATTTGAACTTGAGCACCTGGGTTCCTCATTCACCACACTCTGCCAAGGCATTCTGGGTAAGGCATGCATGCAGCTTGCCCCAGGTGGCTTCCTGCCAGAAACAGGCTGACCAGCCTGGGGCTGCTGGCGAGCTGCCCTGATCTGGCACTCGTGTGGGTGGGGACATGCTTGCTTTCCCTGCCAGCCAACACTGGCACCCCAAATTGCAGGGTGCTTTGTTGACGTGGCCTATTAGAAGCTAATCAGATCAATGCAGAAAAAGCAAATTACCTGTAATTAGAAACGATTAGTGAAAGAGCCAGATGAAGCCCATATAAAACATGATCCGCCGCAGGGCCTGTGGCCAGGGCGAACACTCAACTTGCTTGCTTGCTCCAGGCCTGCTCCGGTGCATTGGCCCCGGCCCCCGGCTGTCCTCCGCCTCCCGTCATCCTCCCCAGCTGGGCCCTTACCCACGGTGGCAGAGAGGTTGACAGCAAAGCTGTTGTGATGCAGCAGGTGCAGGAAGGAGGTCTTGCCCACGTTGGAATCTCCCAGGAAGATGATGTGGAAGACACAGTCCGGGTGCAGCTGAGGCTCACCTGGCCAGGGGGTCCCCGGGGATGGGTTCTGGCCAGTGCTCTCAGAGTCCATTCCTGGCTCTGCAGGATGGCTCTCTGCCCTGGGCTCCTTGGATGGAGAGGAACCTGGCCATGGTTCTTGATGAGCAGCTGTTGCTGGGGGACTGGGTCGGGCTCCCAGCTCAGGCATGTAGGAGAAGGTGTGCATGGCCCCTAGTGGAGCCGAGGGAGGGGGGCCCCTTGCAGGAGGGAGCTTGCCAGGATCAGGGGATTCTGTGTCTGCCAGAACTGGGAGAGAAGCCTGCAGAGCTCCATGTGGGAGCTGCTCCCAGGGCCCAGCTGGCGGGCCGGAAGCCTCCAGGGACTGCATAGAGCTGAGGACCCCTCCTCTTTTTATGTCTTCTCCTTCCTTCCTGACTTCCTCTCCTAGATTCTGGGATGCTGGGTTCGGCTCAAAGCCTATTGCCTGCAGGTCCTGAGCAGGGGCCGCTCCTTGCTTGGGCAACCTGGCTGCAGCAGATGTAAGCCCAGGGGCCTGGTCATGGGGGTCTGAGGCCTGGATCTGTTTGCTGGGCCCAACTAGAGCCTGGGGAGAGGGCAAGCCTGCTTGGGGAGGGGGCTCCTCCTCCAACGGCACCCGAGCTTTGAAAGCTGACACCACCGGGCTCCGTGACTCCCCGCTGGGAAGGTGGGCCTCCTCGGCTGGGGACTCTGGCTGGAACCTGGGCTCCAGGATATGAAGCTTGGCAGGCAGCTCTGGGCCAACGTCCTGCCCCTCCAGCTCCACCCCATCCTTGCCCTCAGCCCCAGCAGGCATCCCAGGTGTGTTCCTGTGATCCTCATCTGGACCTGCAACTGGCTTCTGAGCCAAGGGCAAGGTGCAGGACTCTGAGATGGAAATCTGCCTGACCACGCGGGGCGGCGGGGAGTCCAAGGTGGCTCTGGGGGTTGGGGGTGGGCTCCATGTGAGCTGCAGGGCTCCGTGGGAGGGGCTGCAGAAGCGGCTCAGCAGCTCAGCCCAGTCATTATCATTATCCCCCAATATCTCAGGCAGGGGGGCCTCCTCTGGGGTGAGGAGAGCCTTTTCCTTTGCGCTGAGGACTCTGGAAACGAAGTAGCGACATGAAAGAAAAGAAGAGCAGGTGCAATGTGTCACCATGGCTGCGGGTCCCCGCCTTCCTCTGCCCCTACAGAGCCTCCTCTGGGACACCCTTGTCACCTGACTTACCGCCCCCTCCCACCTGGCTGTCCAATCCTGTCTCACTCAAGCCCTACCATGGTGGCCCCACCCACACCTCTGAACCTACACAAGCCGACTAAGGGTGTGTGCGCACATGCGTGCATGTATGTGGGATTCCTCGATGTGGGACCTTGCATCCTGGTCTTTCCCTTTTCTGTTTTCTCAGTTTCCCCATCTGACAAGTGGGCCTGGTCCCCCAACTTGGCAGGGTTCCTGTGAGGTGTGAGGAATCAGTCTCTGTACCCCATGCCACCGAATGTCCTCTGAGAACAGAGTGCCCCTCTCCCCTGGTTCCAGCAAACTCCTCGTCCCAACCCTGAGCCTGAAGTGACTGTACTTGCCTGGGTTCTTCCTCCGTCTGCCAGGACACTCGGGCCCTGGCAGTGGCAAGGTGGCCCTTTGTCACCTGCAGCTGCCCCTGCACCTCCTCCAGCCGCCCAGCCAGTTCCCGCTCAGCCTCCCGAAGCTGCAGGTTCTCCGCATGGGCTTCCTGCTGTGAGCTGCTAAGATGCTGGAGCTGGGCTTCTAGCTAGGGGCAGGGTGGGGAGCAGGAGTGGGCCCCTTGCCCTCCGAGACCACAAAAGCCACTCAAGGCCATTGTGGGACATGGTTCCACACGCCACACCCCCAGGCTCCTGGAGACCTGGCTGAAAGCCCAGGGTTAGGAGGCCCAGCTGGCATTTTGCCTCCCACCTGGGAGGAGGAAGAAGGGGTCTGTGGGAGAAGCTCAACCAGGCCCTGCACCAGCTGCTCTTCCTGGGGTTCTGACCAGATCCCAGAGCACAGAGCAGGTGACAGGCAGGGCTCCCACAAGGTCCCCCAGGCCCTGCATGATCTCCATGCTGTTTCCCAGGCTCTTTCTTCCTTTGGCCAGGTGGACAGAGGTCAGGGGCCCCGTATGACTCCCACTGGATGAGCAAGAGTGGCCCCAGGGATCCCAGCCACGCTATTCGGTCTTGAGGGCCTCTGATACCTGTTCCCTGGGGGCGGGGTGTGGGTGTTGTTCTCATAGGGGATCCAGTCTGTCCTCTGCCCCCTCCAGGGACCCCCATTGCTCTGGCACTCACCTCCCTGTGGCTGGCAGCCAGCCGCTGGGCCTCACACTCCTTGGCCATCAGCTCATCCTGCACCTGGGAGCTGAGGGCCAGGCCACGCGAGTCGCTCTGTGGAACAGACGGGCTCAGCCTTGCCCTGAACACTTTGCTGCTCTCCCCACCTGCCACCTCCACCCAGGCCCCCGGGGAACAGGTGCCAGGAGAACCCAGTGAGGACGGCCTGAGGACTGCTCGCTCCTACATTCGGCAGAAGTCTGCGGTCCAGAGACAGGGAAGGCCGACTCTGGGGACCATGGCAAGGAGGTGCTCAACTCCTACCCCACCTCTGTGGGGAGCCTGGCAGGGTGAGGCTGGCACGGGGGGTGGGGGGAGCCCACCTCGGCCTGCAGCTGCTGTCTGTCTTGTGCGATCTGCTGTTCCATCTCCTCGTAGAGCCGCCGCACCTCCTGGTGGTGGTCAGAGTCGCGCCTAGGCAGGGCGGGAGGCAGGGACTAGGCAGCCTGGAGCTGGAGCTCATCCCACTGCCCTGACCCCTGGCACCCTTGGTAAGGGTGACCCCAATCCCACCACTCTGATCATCACTATAGTGACACCCCAGGTGCTGTCATACCCTCACGGACTATGTCCTACCCCACTCCAGGGCCACCACATATAAGCAGTGTCCCTGAGCTGGATGCCTCGATGGCCCTGCACAACCCACTTTCACTAAAGGACCATTTGGGTCCTGCCCATGAGTCCCTGGAATCCTCTCTTCCTTCAGCTCAGCCCTGCCCTAATGTTGCTCCTCCTGGGGTCCAACACCCTCACTCACTTCCTCAGGGTCTGCTCCAGTGCCTCCTTGTTGGCCTGGGCCTCCTGCAGGCGGCTGTTCATCCTGGCCAGGAAGCCCTCCAGGTTGCCCGCCAGCTGGGGCTCCTCCTGCCGGAGCCTCCTCCACAGCTGCCAGATCTCCACCTGCCTGGGAAGGGGTGCATGAGCAGGGTCATGGTCCAGGTGGCGAGTGCAGTGGGCAGGGCAGGAAACAGAGTCAAGAGCCCTGCTTTTACATAGATTCAACCAAGTCCCAGAGGTGGATGCCAGGGGCTGAGCCCAGACCAGGCTGCCTGGGGGGTGCCTGGCTCCCATCCCCTGTCTCAGCCTACAACTTGAGTCTCACCCTGCCAGTCCATCCTCTGAGAGCCCTTGTCCAAGAGGGTGGGGTGAGCTGAGGGTGGCTTCCCTGGGGGTCTGGAGATGTAGAGGAGCCCTCAGCAGGCAAGAGAGTGGTAGCAAGCCCCTAAGCCCATGGCAGAGACAAATAGGAGAGAATGCCCTCTGACCTCTGCACCTGCCCTGTCTAGGAGCCACCTTGCCTGAAGTCCCCCCGGGACCTCTTTTTGAGCTCAGAAAGGCGTCTCTAGGGACCATATGGTTCCAAGAACATGAGCATGCTTGGGCGACTGATGCTCCAGCTTGCAGGACAAGGTGGAATAGGCATCCTCTGCACTGGTCTCTAGTCCCACAAGGGTTTTTGCGTTTTTCCTACAGTGGGGAGCAGAGATCAGAGGTAAGAACATTGGCTGGGGGTAGGTCTCATAGTTGCCCAATAGCCATGCTGGGGTTTGTACTTGGCCCTGCCCTGTAGCATGACCAGTGGGCCCCAGGCCCAGGACAGTCCTGCCTCAGTAGTGGCTGGGGCCTCCCCTGTCCCAACAGTGCATGGGCCTCACTCAGGAAGAAAGGGGCTGGTCCCCAGCTGCTCCACAAATGCCAGGAAGGCCTCCCTCTCTTCTGCGTTGGCCTCTTCTAGCTCCAGGAAGCTGTTGGCTGTGGGCACCCTCTTCGTGGGCCGTGGCCGTCTTCTCCTGAGCCTGTGGGTGCTCAGGCTGGAGCCAAAGATGCTTTCTGTGGGACAGAGGAGGACAGCATGTGGAGCAGCCATGACTTGACCTGGCACCCATATGGGATACTGACACTGCAGGCAGAGGATTAGCTGGTTACATCAATGTACCAGTCCCAGCATACCTTTGTTTTTTTTTTTTTTTTTAAAGCAAATTTCCTGGTTGGATTAAAGGCACAGAGAGGCCTCCACTGAGAACCTGGGGAGGCTATGCCTCAGGTAGGATGGATCTGAAAAGTGAAAAGCAAGGAGCAAACCCTGTGGCCTTCCAGGCAGAGGAAACAGCATAAACAAAGGCCTTGAGGAAGGAACCAGGCTGGCAAGACAGAGGGGCATGTGGCATGGAGGGAAACCCAGGGGTTAGCAGAGACTGGAAGACATGGGCCCTCCCTACCCTAGGAAGGTGGGAACCTTTGATCCCAGGTGGTGGTAGGCACCACTGGATCCAGCTGTAGAGATGCCCCCTCCTCTGCAATCCCAGGCCCTGACCCTTGCTCCTGACAACCCCCGGCACTGGAGTCATTGCCACCTGGGGTGGCCCCAGATCACAAATGCAGATTCCTGGCCTCCCCCTCTGCTGTCTGCAACCTTTGGCAGACTCTGGCTTCGTGGGTCCTGCAGGGACACTCTCCTTCCCTCCCTAGGTAAGTGGATCTCCCCCATGAGGTGGAGCAGCTGATGACATAAAGAGGATGTCAGGGCAGGTATGGGGGCTCAGCCAGGGGGCCTGTAGTTTCCGCACCCCAAGTCCACGTGTGAGCCTTCTCCTGTGGCCCCAAGAAAGGGAAAAGTGCCAGCTGTCACACAAGGGAAGCCCTTTCTTGGAGAGAAGATGAAGGAGGAGCAGAGAACAAGACTGGAGGCCTTTCTGGAGGAGGGAGTACTCGGGGAGCCCACAGAGCTTCCCTGGCTGCCTGGCCCATCAGTTGGGCACACTCCAGGCTGGGCACACTGGGATGGATGTCCCAGAGGCACTCCTCCGGATGCACATACTGAGTCCGGTGTTGAATTCTTCCAGGGAGAGGCGTCCCTTCCGTTCCACGTCCACCCAGTCAAAGATCATCTCCAGCTCCTCGTTGCTGCCCAGGAAGCTGAACTTGGCCGCCTGGAAGGAAGAAGTGAGTGGGCAGCTGTTCCTGCAGCTCTGGGCCCACATGGCTGTCCGCAGTCATGCCTGCCTCCCCTCTTCCCACAGTGACTGCCCCAATGCACACCACAGGGCTCCTCTTCGCTCCGCAGAGCCCTAAGCTGGCTCCAGGCCTTGATCCTTACTCCCTACAATATCCGAGCACATCTGTCCTGAATCCTAGCTTCTTAGGATCTTGGTAAAGAACAACAGCTAATCCTCCCAGGGTCTACTAACCACCTGACACTTGAAAAATGAGTGGAAAGGGGGAACTTGTGTCTCCCAGCATGCCACGGGGGCTGGAGTCACCTTTTGATCTCACATACACGCTCATCTCCTCGCCTGAGTGGACAGAATGCACCTGTTCCCTGTGGACAGTCTCTACAGGGGCCGCCAATCATTGCATGCTAACACAACAGGTGACTCCAAAGATCTGAGGCTTGTTAGACACGAACCAGCTTCTAAACATTTAGATTGTTTCAAAAAATAATTTCTTCATCTTCACTTCCTCTGCTGGGTAGAGAGGCTGAGAGACTGTTGGAGCAAGACCTTCCGCTTGCTGGTTCATTCCCCAGATGACAGCAACAGCCAGGGCTGGGCCTAGCTGAAGCCAGGAAGAAGCCTGGAATTCCATGTGGGTCTCGCACGTGGGTGGCAGGGGGTCCAGGCACTTGAGCCATCATCTGTTGCCTCTCAGGGTGTGCATTAGCAGGTGGAAGCTGGGGCTCTGAACGCCTAAGCATCCAAATCACTTTGTGCCAAATGCCCGCTCCTGCTTTTTCAAATCTAGGTCAGCATTCTAACATTCCTTTTTAAAGCTTCATGGCTTTAAACATTCTTTGAATTTTTCATAACATGCCCCATTAATAAATGAGTAACATAAAGTCTTCCATAACCAGCTTGTTTTGTGTGGCTTCCAAGTCACGATTATCCTCTCTGGAAGCGCTCATGATTCTTTTTTTTTTTTTTTAAGATTTATTTTATTTTTATTGCAAAGTCAGATATACAGAGAGGAGGAGAGACAGAGAGGAAAATCTGTCCACTGATTTACTCCCCAAGTGGCCGCAATGGTGCAGGATCCCAAGGTTTTGGGCCATCCTCGGCTGCTTTCCCAGGCCACAAGCAGGGAGCTGGATGGGAAGTGGGGCCACTGGGATTAGAACCGGAGGCTTTATGGCATCCTTGTGCATTCAAGGTGAGAACTTTAGCTGCTAGGCCACAGTGCTGGGCCCAGTTCTCATGATTCTTACAACGTCTGTGGACCAGTACACTCTGTAGCTGGTAGGTCAAGTGAACCTGGGGGGCCCTTTGCAGCCCTGCCCTTGGCTCTCAGAGGGAATCCCACATGGAATAGGAATTTAATTTGCCTGTTCCCCATCCCTCTACTTTCCCTATCTTCCCTGCTTGCTGGTGTTGCATCTCTAATCTTGATGGCTCATGACTGAGTGATTATTTCGCACGAGAGGCAGTAATGATGGAGGACTTGATGTTATGGTCTACTCGGGGAGCTCTGTAAGATGCAAAATGAAGAGTTAGTGGAGCTGGCACTGTATAAGTGACTAAAGCTGTCACGCAGGGCTGACATCCCATATGGGCTCTGGTTTGAGTCCTGGCTGCTCCACTTCCTATCCAGTTCTCTGCTTGTGTGCCTGAGAAAGTACTAGATAATGGCCCGTGTCCTTGCACCCCTGCCACACCCATGGGAGACCAAGAAGTTCTTGGCTTCAGACCAGCTCAGGCCATTGAAGCCATTTGGGGAGTGAACTAATTGTTGGCGGGTCTCCCTCTGTAAATCTGTATGTCTAACAAAAATAATTTTTTTTAAAAAGCCACAATCCATATAGGGACTACTGTATTTCATGCCCACTTCTGACTCCAGCTTCCTGCTAATGTAAGCCTCAGCAGGCATTGACAACAACTCAAGTCATTGGCTTCCTGCCACCCATCACTTCGGAGACCTGGATTCAGTTCTTGACTTTGATTCCAGCTTTTAGTCCTAGCCCAGCTTTGGTCCAAACATCACAGCCATCTGGGGAGTGAACCAGTACATGGCAGCTCACTCTCTCTCTACCTCTCAAATACATAAACTTATTGGAAAGTAGAATTAAAATATAACTTTGCTTCAATGGAAAAAAAATTGAAATTCATGCATAAAAGGGGTCTTCAAAGAGTTCGTTAAAGTTCATTAAAGTGAATCAGTGGACGGAAGATCTTCCTCTCTGTCTTTTCTCCTCTCTCTCTCTCTCTCTCTCTATATATATATATATACATATACACACACATACATATATATACATACATATATATGACTTTATAATAAAGCAAATAAATCTTTAAAAAAGAAGAAGAAGCGCACCTGGCTTTATCTCCATTAAAATGGTGTGTAGGTCCTAGCACTCTTTGCAAGGGTTACAGGAAAGTTTCTGTTTAGCTCCTGGGTGAGCTGCACAGGTAACAATAATTTTCTCAGCTTTGTTTTGATCTTATCACACCCTAATTTTAAAAAAAAGCAAAGACAGCTCCTTATGAAAGAGCTATAGATAGTCTTGCAACCCTATTACCTCCTATGTTTATTTCAAAACACCACATTTATTGTCGTTTTGATTATACAGATAACCAAGCACTGTTGCCTGGGCTCCCACGGTCCTGTCTTAATCTAGAGCTTAGATCTTCTCTGACAACTTTTTTTTTATTATTATTATTTTGCCACTGCATGATATCTGATCAATTATAGAAGAAAAAAAAAAGACAAATAAAAACACCTTTGTCCGTATTAAATCCCTCAATGCAGTTATGGGAGAGGGTGGGGCAAGCCAGGAGGTTTACTCAGCTTTTCCCAGGCTAACGTTTGCTTGGGCAAAATGTTGCTATTATAAACTTTTGGGTGGGGAAGGGATGGGGGGGGGGCTGGTGCTGTGATTTAGCAAGTAAAGCTAAAGCCTGTAGTATCAGCGTCCCATATGGACCCCCCTTGGCATCCCGGCTGCTTCATTCACATACTGCACGAGAAAGCACTGGAGATTTCTCACACCTTGACCATTGGCCACACGATCTTGTCTGCAGTGGGGAGCCCCTGGCTGAACCCCTAGATGATCATTTCACATGGGGGCCCAAGAAGAGAACGTTACCAGCTCCCCGTTCTGAGGAGCGTTAACTGCCACAATAAACAGGTTTCTGCTGCTGCCTGGCAGTTCCATGGACGCTCTGTCACAAGTGTGGATCACAGCTCGTGTCTTCCATGGAGAAAGACTAACTCAGAGCCGTCCCCTGGTCCCACCAACCACGCTTGCCTTATTGTGGCAGAGGACGGTCAGCCCCAGCTTGGGGACAGACTTCTTGGCACTCCTGGGCCCGAACACAGGCGCTTCACAAGGCCCGTGTAACAAATTATACTCTTGTCAACAGGAAGGATACATGTCACCTGGTGTCCTACCCCAGGAGAAACATTTGTGTGACCAACTTCAATAAAAGCACTACAGGAAGGTCACTTCCTGGCAGAAGGGGAACCTTAGGGAAATCCAGTCCCTAGGGAAGTGAGAGGTTACAGGTGACATCCGCTGGCTGCTGGCTGCTGACCCTGGCGTGGGCTTGGTTTTCTAACCTTGGAATAAATGCAACTCATCCCAGTCTGCCCAGGACTTCCCCAGTGTTAGCACTGAGTGGCCCATGTTCCAGGTAACTCTTCAGTTCTTTGAGCCCTGGGACAGTTGGTGATTCACTGAAAAAATAAAATTATTATTTCAATGGTTTGAAAAAAAGCCAATCTGGGGCCTGCATTGTGGCACCAAGAGTTAATCCACTGCTTGCCATATTGCATTTTTTTAAAAAGAATTGTTTATTTTTCATTGCAAAATCAGATATATAGAGAGAAGAGGAGAGACAGAAAGGAAGATCTTATGTCCAATGATTCACTCCCCAAGTGACCGCAACGGCCGATGCTGAGCCGATCCAGAGCCAGGAGCCTCTTCTGGGTCTTTCACGTGGGTGCAGGGTCCCAAGGCTTTGAGCCGTCCTCGGCTGCTTTCCCAGGCCACAAGCAGGGGGCTGGATATGAAGTGGAGCTGCCAGGATTAGAACTTGTGTCCATATAGGATCCCGGTGCATTCAAGACCAGGACTTAGCCACTAAGCCACCATGCCAGGCCCCATACTTGCATTTAACATTCAGAGTGCCAGTTAGAGTTTCAGCTACATGGCTTCTGATCCAACTCTTTGCTAAGGTGCTTGAAAAGTAGCAAACAGCGCCTCAAGTACTTGGGCTCCTGCCATCCACAGAGGAGGCCTGGATAGAGTTCTTGCCTCCCGGCTTTGGTCTGGAGCAGTGCAGACTGCTGTGGCCATGTGGGGTGTGGGCCAGTGGGTAGAAGTTCTGTCTCCTCCTCTCTCCATCACCCTGCCCTTCAGATAAATCAACATTAAAAAAAAAAAAAAAAAAAACAACCTCCAACTTAAGATTGCATATGAAAACTTCTGGACAGAGCTGGAACAGTTCAATATTGCAAGTCTCAACTTGCTGAGGCCCACACATTTGGTTTCTACTCTGACTGTAACTGTGGAGACCATCAAGCCAAAAACTAGGAAGATCTACCTTTTATAGGTCAAGGAAAGAACTCCGAAGATGATTTCTCATCACAGAAAAACACTCTGAAATTTGGAAAAAGGCAGAGAAGTAGCCAGCGTAGGAATACAGTCAGGAGGCTCGCCTGGCCTTGTGTAGACAGTGGGAGATGGACTTTGTTCGGGTCAAGTTTACCTTTAATTAAAAGTCCCAGACGTACTGAAGTTACTTGTTAACTTGCACATTTTTGTCTAGGAGCCATGAAAAGAATATTTGTCTGGCAGAGCAGATAACCCCCAAAGATTTACGGCCTGCTGGCCCGCAGCCATTTTGAAAACTGAACCCAGACGTCTTAGCCCAACATGTTCCGCTTGCCTGGAAATACAGCAGCCTCGCAAATGCACTCCTGACCAAGCCAGAGCAGCGGAAGGCTCCCTCATGAGTCACGAGTGAGGACAAGTTAGACAACAGCACGGCCAATCTCGACCGCAGCCCAAGGCTCCTCGCTGGGACACATCACCACGCCTGATCCTGGATTTCTTTTATTTTACTTTTTAAAAATTTTCATAAAGATTTACTTATTCCTTTGAAATGCAGAGTTACAAAGAAACCTGGGCCATCCTCTGCTGCTTTCCCAGCCTACAAGCAGGGAGCTGGATCACAAGTGGTAGCCAGGACACGAACTAGCGGCCATGTGGGTGGAGGTTTAGCATGCTACGCTACAGTGCCAACCCTGTTATAATTTTTCAAAATGTATTTGACCAGCAGAGGGACAACTAGAGAAAGAGAGTGCTCATCCGCCGATTCATACCCTGGATTCCTGCCGTGGCCAGGCCTTGGCTGGGGCTGGAACCTAGAGCTGGGAGATCCCTCCACGTCTCCCACACAAGTGGCAGGAACCCAGCTCCTGAAACTTTCCCTGCTGCCTCCCACAGCCTGCACCAGCAGGAAGCTGGAGCCAGAGCTGGGTACCAAGCCGTGCTAGTCTGTCCTGGGATGTGAGGGTTAACCAGGGTGTTCACTGCAGGATTAAGTCGTCACCAAGATCTTATATTTGAAGTTTACAGTCAACGACATAGTTCACTTTCCAGGGCTCTTACTGCTCTCCAACATAAACTTCTCTGCTCAAAGGACCCAAAACTACATCATCTGGGAGTCATTTGCTTGCCTTAAAGTTCATTCCTTTGTTACACGTGAAAGTCACATCAGTCATTTACATGCTAGTATAAACACATCTCCAGCCTTTCCTGAGAGTAAGTTCTACCCGGGAGAAAGGGATGGAAATAAGGCAGACAGGAAGCTCTACCTTCCTGGACAAGGAGCATCAGGAGGTGGCAGAATGGGAATCCGGGGGTGCTCACCTCCAGGTCTTGGCGGGTGACAAACCTCCTGTCCTTGGCCCCACAGTCCTGGAGAAAAGCCTGCAGCTCTTCCTGAGCCTGAGAGGACCAGGACACAGGCTCCTGGGCCATGGGAGCATCCTGACCATCGGCTGGCTCTCGCATCTGCTGCCGGCGACTGGAGCCCAGCTTGCGGCTCTTTCGGGATGTTCTCTGTCCGCTCTCCATGGTGCCCTGAACCTGGGGACAGAGGAGCAGGGTGGGGGCACTGTGTCACCAAACAGAGCCCAAACCCCCCCCCCGGTGGCTCTCTGTCACCCACTGGGACCCGCCATGGGTGTAGATGCCTGGCCGCAATGTCCTGCAAGCTCCTCCCCCAGCCCAGCCCAGCCCACCACCTCATCTGAGACATCCTACAGGGCGTCTTTGCCCTGCCTGGGACACTCTTTGCACACAGTACTCTGAAGGTGGCTCCTCTGTAACCCTGCACCTGTTATTTGCCAGGCCAGAGCAGTGTCCTGGGTCATTCCTCCTTTATGGCCCCACCAGCTCCTGACTGTATCGCAGCAACTGACACTCACCTTCGGGTAAGGGATCCTCCACCGCAGCCTCTTGCATCCCAGCTGCAAACCACCCCAACCCCGCACATCTTTCTCTGCTCCTTGTCCCACGCACAGCCAGCAACCAGCCCCCAAGGGGTGCTCCAGCGTCATCTTCCCCATCCTAGCACCCTCACAGCCCTTGGTGAGCTGCAGCTGGCCCCTCACTGGAAGACAGCCCTCGTGACTGGTTTAATGCCATTGTCATGGCAGTTGGTTTGCTTTTTTGATTTTTATCTGCTTGTTTTTTACTTACTTGAAAGGCAGAGAGACAGAGAGGAGAGAGATCTGCTAGTTCCTTCCCCAAATGCCCATAACAGCCAAGCTGCCTGGGGCTCCAACTGGGTCTCCCACAGTGGGGGAGTTTGTTATTGTAGGAGCACATGCCTGATCGAAGTGCTCACATGGGATGACGGAGAGAGAAGGCCTTCTCCAGGCACCACTGGGTGACACATTAGTGAGGGTGAACAACCTGGAATCGGGGTATTGAGACCACAGAGCAGAACCTTTGTGTCTGAGAGACGCGTGGCGGAGCAGCTCAGGATACACTTATGCCTGCAGTAGACAGAAAGCGCAAGTGTGTGCATGTGATGGTATGTAGGTGTGCACACGTGTTTGCATGTGAGCATATACGTGCGTGCATGTAATTGTACTGTGTGTGCGTGTGTGTGTGTGTGTGTGTGTGCGCATGTGGAGGAAGAAAGCAAGGAGATACAATGGTAGCCAGCCGCTCAGCAGCACGCCCTGTGCTATTGGCTACTCTGGGGATTGCAAAACGCTCTTACTAAAAAGCTGGAAGAAAGAGTGAGTTGGCTGCTGAAGTCCCCCACCGGCTCTCCCAACACCTTCACACTGTCCCTCATTGTGCCATGGGATGGGGACAAGGCTTCACCTTCCTTGGGCCACTTTGGTCCCTACCCGGGGAACCATCATTCAACCTCATTCACCTTGCCCCCACCACCAAGGAAGGAAGCTGTTCCCTCCATGACTGTGGGACCCTTCCATGGCTGACAGGCACCTGCCGCAAGAGGGTCAGTCCCACTCTCCTGACCTTGGAGATGTGGACCAGCAGGCCCCAAGAGAGGGGTGCAAACCCAGATACATTTCTTGACTTCTGACTTTACCTGGCCCAGCTCTGGATGCTGTGGGCACCTGAAAAGTGAACTATCAAATAAATAATCTCCCTCTCTCTCTCTCCCTCCATCTAACTTTCAAATAAATAATTTTTTTTTAAATATTGATGTTGACAGTGTGGCATGGCAGGCTAAACCACCACCTGTGACCCAGGCATCCCACATTGGTTCAACTCCTAGCTGCTCCACTTCCGATCCAGCTCCCTGCTAATGTGCCTGGGAAAGTAGCCAAAGATGGTCCTAGTGATTGATCTCCTGCACCCATACGGGAGATCCAGATCTGGCTTCAGCTTAGTTCAGCCCATCTGGGGAGCGAACCAGTGGGTGGATGATCTCTCTCTTACTCTGCCTTTCTCTCTTTCTGTAACTCTGCCTTTCAAATAAATAAATATTTATTTAAGATGTTTCTTTTGGCATAAAAAGGTTGAAATCCATGCCCAATTTTTCCTAAGGCATATTTTTCATAAACTTCTTGACGTCCCCTGGTATAAGCCTCACACAAATAGGGAGTGATTCTGTTCCCGGCTCTACCGAAGATGCCTAGAGCAGCTGGCTGCAGCTGTCAGATGTGCTGGTGGTATCAGCAGTGTGAGGCACTTGCAGCCAGGCCTGGCAGAGAGTGCGTGGCTGGGGAGGGCACTGGCAAGGGTGAATTCTGCCTGAGTCCACCAACAAGCCAAGTTGGTCCAACTCCAATACCAACAAGATCTAACTCTAGCAAGTTCAGAGCACAGCAGACCTGTGTGGGGGTCTTTTCTCTTGAGACCCAGTCCCTCATGTCCTTGCCCTTTGCAGGGTCGCACTATTCCCACGAGAGGGACAGCATGCATGAAGCAATGAGAAAAGAAATCCAGTGCAGAAGCTTCCAGAACCAAACCACCAGGGGCAGAGTCTTCTGTGTTGGAGTAGGGTTCTGTGTTGTTGAGCCTGCCAGGGCCCCACAAGGAAAGGAAGTCAGCTCCCTCCCTATAACAATGTTGTGAACTGTGGGGTCCCCTTGGCATTGCTTTCAGGGATCCCCCGGATGGTGGGGACCAACATAGCTCCCATTGCCCACTTCAGCTGACATTTGGGCTTGGGCAGTGCCCTTTGAGCTATGCAGGACACCAGTGTTTTTGCGTGACCCTGGGACAAAAAGGCAGCTGGTGCCTCGGCCAGTGCTGCCCCTGGCCCCCTCTGTTGCAGTGGTGCACGCATGAGGTGTGTACATGCATGAGGTTTGGGGCCAGGCATGGCAAAAGGAGCCCACGGGGAAGTGGACAGGCCCTTGCAGAGTCTGCCGAGATCCCTAGGAACCCCCATCTCTACCATCGCCTCCCTCTGAAGGCAGGGAACACTGCCTCAGCTGTGACATGTCGGAGCGGTGGGCCTGAGAGACTACCTCCGGGCCTCAACCTTGCTCCTCCCACCTCACTGATGGGTAAACGCAGTTCTGAGTGGGGCGCCCTGCCCCAGGCCATTCAAGTCTCCCACTCAGGCGCCCTCCCTGCCCTGCAAGAGACCATGCAGGTGACCCCAAATGCCCGAGCACCAGTGCTCGGACCCTTATGCCCTGGGCATAGAAGCCAGACAGGGATTGCCCACTTTCCCCACACTCACCCCATCCCAGATCTCACCTCTGGAAGGTCCTGGGTTGGTGGCACCTGGTGACAGGCGCAGCTGCCCTGTAGAACCGTCCTGGGTTCCTGGGACTGTTAACAACCTTGTCTCTTGCTTCATAGCTCTTTCCGTTCCCCTGTGAGACAATCTCTTGTTTCCATCTGAGGGACTTCCTGTGCCATGACCACAGGCTCTCCCCATCAGACTTTCCTGGCACCCACCCCTGCACTTGCCCCCAGCCTGAGGATCTTAAACTAGGTAATGCTGGAGCTGGGAAGGAGGCTGCTAAGGATCTGGAGCAAAGCTAGACTTGAGTCAAGTCTCTGGTTGTGGGGGTGGGACGGCAGTTGGGGCACCCCAGACAAGGCTTGTGGACTGCCTGGGGAGCCGCACACCGTCCTTACTGTGGGCTCCACTCTTGAACAGTGACCTTCAACATCAGAGGGGGCCTACGGCCAAGTTAACCTTTGGGGAATAACCTGACACCAGAATATACTGTAGAGCCACAGTCATCCAATGGTGTGGCAACAGCTGCATGAATCCTTGGAACAGAATACAGGGCAAAAGTAGACAGAAAGGTGAAGGACAGCCTGTCTGAGGAAGCAGCGTTGGCGTTGAGTGTGTGAGAAAGAAGGCTGAGAAGGAGAGTTGTTCAGGGAAAAGATGCAGTGAATGCCCTGTGGCAGGAACGTGCTGTGTGCACTTGAGCAGCAGCGTGACTGGACACTTGGAGGAGTGGAGGGTGCAAGCGATGAGGTCAGAAGTAACAGGCTGCACTAGACAGCCGGGTGAGGACCTGGGCTTCGGTTATAAGCCACCAGAAGGAACCCTGACCCAGCTAAGGTTGGAAAAAGACCACGCTAGCTACTTCTGCTCTGGGGAGTAAACTACAGCAGGCAAAGGCCGAGGAGGGACAGAGTGTCCATATGAGGGGCGGTGGCTCAGACCGAGAGGGTGGCCAGGAAGCGGATGAGGAGGAGGGACTGGGGTCTGGATACATCCTGAAATATACATGGTTTCCTGCTGCTCTGGCCAACCAATCCAGGAGCTCCAATCCGGGAACTTCTGTCTGGCAGTAACTTTCCCTCTTTTCTAGGGACAGAGTGAAGTCCCCAGAGCCTCACTCAAGCATCAGCTCATGTGCTCCTCAGCTTCCAGTCACGGTGAGGCGGCATGGGGAAAGTCAGGGGTGCTCACAGCCCTCTCTGAAGGAGCCCTGAGCCCCGTGGGCTGTGACAGCTCAGGGGAGGGGCAAAGACCTAGTAGGCAGGCAGCACAGAGCACGTGCCAGGGTTAAAAGCAGCATGAGCCAGGCACTTCAGGCAACAGCTGAGCCAATTGTCAAACACAGCACTGCTGCGCTTTGGAGCCCAGAAACCAAAACTAAACAGAGGTCATGGGACAGCTGGACCTTGGGAACAATTGTCCTGCTTGAATTCACTCGGCCTTGGGTAAAGCCTGAAGCAAGCTATTCTGCATTCTGAGATGCAGTGACCGGAACTGGGCTCAAACAAGGCCACAGGGGCCCTCCTTGCTTCAGATACCCTGGGAGGGAGCTCAGCGGGGCAGGCCACCCACGGGAGTCCAGGCCCAGAGGGCATATCTGAGACCACATTTGTATAGTACCTTGGGTGGAAGTTGAAGTAGTTGAGCCACATCCAGGACTGAGCAAGGTCAGGCCCCAGAAGCAACCCTGTCACAGACCCCATCACAGGCCCCGTCACCGTAGCGGCTGGGGCCAGGCACTTCCCCTTTCTGCTCTGTTGAGCAGGCAATGTGACCTGGACTTAGCCTGGACCTCCTGACTTCTCAACCACTTCCTGTGGGGCGTGACTGCCGGCCAATGCCAGGCCCACATCTGGGCTCACTGCAGCCTACGATGTTGTAGTTCCACAGTGGAGAACACTTTCCTGCCATGACTGTCTGCTCCAGCACCTCACTGTGAGGAGCCACACCTGGAACTGGCCAGTACTGGGCAGGGTGTCAGGTGGCAAGGAGCCCAACAGATGTCCACAGGGCGATCTTGGAGGATGCCAGCAGAGTTAACCCCAGATTTGTCAATAGGAAGCTAGAAGTTAGCCCATGTAGGTGAGGAGGCCTAAGGAAAATGCAGCACCCACAGCAAGGAAGGGAGCAACCCAAGTGTCACGTTAAGGAGTCCTGCCAGCACCCAGAGACCTCTGCAGGTGGCAGGGTGGGGGCGGGGCCAGCTCCTCAGGAGCATCCTCTCTGCTGGGTAACACTGGGCACTAAACCCTGGGGAGCAATCTCCCCAGCTTCCCAACCCCGCACCCCAGCAAAACTCTCGGCCAGAAGCAGATGCATGCAGATGGGGAAGGAGAAATGGCAGAAAGGACTTACTAGCCCCAGTCTGAATCCAGGCAGCACCCTCAGGTGCTTCCTGTTATACCGTGTCACCTTGCTGCCCCCGCCTGGGAATGCCTGGGCACCATCTCTAGAACCGTGTGTGGATAGCTGCCCATCTGTCCAGGCAGATGCCCTGTCCCATTCAGCCTCGCTGAATGTGGCACTCTGTCTCATGCCTGAATTATTTTTCGTGCCAAGAGAAGCAGCCACATGTCAGCTTCTCCACTTCTAATCCAACTTGGGAAACCAGTAGAAGATGGCCCAAGAACTTGGGCCCCTGCACTCATGTGGGAGACCAGGTTGAAGTTCTAGGTTGCTGGTTAGGCCTGGCCCAGTCCTAGCCACTGGGGCCTACTGGGGAGTGAACCAGCATAGAGAAGGTCTGTGCGTGTGTCTCTCTGTAACTGCCTTTCAAATGAGTGGAATCAAACTTTTTAAGGACATCGCTGGTTTTACAAAGCAGTTGAAACATTTTATGCCCCTGCCAACAAGTAATAAGCTCTAGGTTCTCCCAACCTTGCCAGCACTTGGCATTGTCCATCCTCCATGAGTCACTTTGGTCTCTTACAAGTACGTGGCTTTAATTTGTACTTCCCAGACAGTAATGAGCCTAAGGCATGGTATACATTTCACCAAACTACAGAGCAAACCCAAGTACTGGCAGTAGTGCAATGATGACCGCTTGGTTTTGTTGTTTGCCATGCTATATTTCTGTTTGCTTAGCTTTCTGAATTTTTAAAAATATTTAGATTTACAGAAAGATCTTCCATCAGCTGGTTCACTTCCTAAATGGCCACAACATCCAGAGCTGAGCTGAGCTGATCTGAAGCCAGGAGCCTTCTCTGGGTCTTCCACATGGGTACAGGGTCCAAAGGACTTGAGCCATCCTCCACTACTTTCCCAGATCATAAAGAGGGAGCTGGATGGGAAGTGGAACAGCTGGGACATGAACAGCACCCATATGGGATGCTGGCACTGCAAGGCAGAGAATTTACCCAACTGAACTATCGCGCTGGTCCCAAGCTTTCTGAAGTTTTAAAATGTAAATGCTTGGCCCGGCACAGTGGCATAGCTGATTAAGACTTGCAATGCTGACATCCCATGTGGGTACCAGCTGCTCCACTTCCCATCCAGCTCCCTGCTAATGCACCTAGGAAAGCAGAGGAAGATGGTGCAAATGTGTAGGTCCCTGCACCATGTGGGAGACGTGGATGGAGCTCCTGGGTTGGGCCTGGTCCTGTGCTGGCCATGTGGCTATCTAGGTGTGAAACAGCAGATTGAAGATTTCTGCCTTGATTACTCTTTCAAACAAATAATAAATAAAATTTCTTCTAAAAAATGTAAATGTTTAATCTGTAAAATTATTTTTAATCAAAACATCCCCCAGCCTCATCTATTTATTTTCATAAATGACAAAGTATAATGACCACAACAATAATGCACAAGTTATTAAGGAATATTTATTGAGCACCTGCTGTATACTCAGCATTGGGGTAGGGGCTGTGAAGGACACAGGAAAGAAGGGGGCGTAGTCCCTGCCCCCTGAGAGGTGTGTGGTCTAGGTGGAGAGACAAGGGCACTAGGACATGTGGGGAGGGACACAAATATTCCAGGCCAGGACATCACAGGAGCTGGAAGGGGCTTGGGATCAGAACCACTAACTGCTTCAGCACCTCCAGCGACACAAAGCCACCACTCCCAGCCCCACCCAGTGTGTCCTCCACAGCCTCTGCCCTGCTCCTTGTTCAGCTGCTACTCAAAGTGCAATGAGATGGGGAGGGGATGGGGCAGACAGACTTCCAGGGACAGGGGTCTTCCTCCTAAAAAACCCACTTTCCACAAGCACCGACTCACGGAGATCCCCACTGCGGGAGGCCATCCCACGAGGCAGGACCCCACCCCCAGGCCACCACAGAGGCAGGCCTGGGTTGCCTGACTGCTTGCCCTTCCTGGCCACCAAGCTACCTGGAGCTAGGAGAGCACTGGGGGGACAGGGGAGGGCAGGGAGGAGAGAGAGCAGCAGGAGGGACATTAGAGCCCTAATGGAAATGAGGGGTAGCTGCTGGGGGTGGGGTGAGGAGCAGGCTCCCCAGTGGCCAGAGAAGGGGCTGCTACAGGACCCTTTCTTTCCAAAAACAGAGAGGGCTTTAGGGCCAGCAGGACACTGAGTCCCCAGGTCTGTTTAGGCTGTGCCCAGCTCAGAGTCCCCTGTGCAACCTTAGAGGAGGCGAGGAGACCCTGTAGTTCTCGGGGATGGTCCCCCTCCAAAGTGCTGGGAGTTTCCTTCTCAAGGAATTCACGCTGAGAATTCAGGGAAGGGCCGGGGCTGGGGACGGGTGCTGGCCTGGGAAGGAGCCAGCCCCAGGTCACCTATAGACAAAGGCGTAGGACAGAAGGCGTTAAATAACAGTTCATATAATAAAAACACCCAACACTCTGGGGGCACCTATTACTCTACTGCCTAATTTCTTCTTAAATAAGTCTAATGCCAGAGGCTGGGAGAGGGGAGTCAGGGCAACCCAGGTATGTACATGAGGGAGAGTTTAAATTAAAACACAAATAATAATTAAGACACACATAGGGAAGGGCCAAGGGAGGCAGAGAGGAGCAAGGGAGCCTTCAAGGGGCCCCTGGGCTTCCAGGAGCGGCAGTCTCCAGCAGACCCATCAGGGCTTCCTCCGGGAGAAGACGAGCCGGCGTTTGGAGTGGTAGAAATCTGCAGGGAGGGAGAGAGAGAGCAGGAAAGTCAGCCAGGCTGGGGAGATGGCACCTGGAACCACACAGTGTGTGGCAGGGCTGAGGGGACCTCCCTGCCAGGTAGAGAGAGGAACCATAGCAGCACAGGTGTGATCCCCTCCCCCACAGGGCTGGGCTGGGCCATGCTGCCCGGAGCAAGAGCCACCAAACACGGCCACTTCAATGGACTCAGCTGCAACACAGACTGGGCCCCTCCGTCCCACAAGCCCTGTGCCCCGTGCTTGGCAGCCTTCAGCCGACGGGTAAAGAAGCCTGAATGCTGTACCAGAATGCTTGGCTGCATTCCTGCCTCTGATTCGTGGCCCCAGGATCCTTGCTTATGCAGGCTCTGCAGGTGATAACCCAAGAAAGTGGGTCCCACAGGGGAGACCTGGATTGAATTCCCAGCTCCTGCCTTCAACCTCGACCCAGGCTATTAAGAGGAAGATGCCTCTCTGTCTCTCAAAGGGATAAGTTATAAATAGAAAATGAGACTTCACTAGGGCAGGGCACAGTAACGGTGACATGAAATGGTCTCCATACATACAGGCTTTGGTGCAGGGCCCTGTGTGCCAAGTGACCAGATGTCTTCATCAACATTTGAATCTCCTCTGTGCCAGACCCCTTTCTGGATCCCAGGCATTGAGTAAGGCAAGGAACAAGACACACCGCCATCACAGGAAGTGTACTCTCAATGGATACTAGCTATGACCTCCCTCCAAAAGGTGGCCTCCCTTCTTCAGGCCTGGAGCCAGAGTCTACAGGGCAGGCCTGGGACTGTCCCCCGCCTCGTCCTCACCTGTCATGCTGGTCTGCCGCCGCTTTCGTCCCTGAGAGCTGCCAGGTGCACCTGGGGAATCCTCCGGCCGCTCAGGGGAGTGAGGCACGAGGGTGCAGGACAGCGACAGGGCCACGTGATCCTCCTGAGCTGAGCCCGGCAGCAGGACCGCTGAGGGGCCAGGCAGCTTACCACCTCCCAGGTCATCATGGCCATTCCGGGGCCCTGGGGAAAGGTAAAGCTTGGGCAGGCCCAGGCCCCGCACACGCTCCCAGGCAAAGTTGCCCTCCAGTGGCGTCTCGGTGACAAAGTCGAAGTTCCAGCGCTCCCGGGCTTCCTGCAGGCAGCTGGCCATCAGCGCATCACAGTCACGGCGCAGCTGCTCGCTGTCCACAGGGCCGAAGAGGCGGCGGCAGGCCTTGCTCCGGCGGGGGGACTGTGGCATCTCGTCAGACAATGACAGCTGCGACATGGTGCCTGGGATTGGGACAATGGGAGAGAGAGACCCTGGTGAGGAGGCACTCATGTCTCTCATGGGGTGTGGGCTGGGGCTCCGCTGCGTGACTCAGCTGCCACAGCTGCCACCCACGGACCTCGTTTGTGCAGGCAGAGCTCAGCCAGCCTGGCACACCCATGTCTCCGGGGGCATGGGCAGTGGAGGGCAGGTTATGTCCACAAGGACAACTTCACTGCCCCAGCAGGGCTCAGGGTCCTGTTTGCCTCCACATGTTATCAGCTAAAATCAATTTGTTTTTCCCCCCAAAGTATCGCTTAGGCGTGTGAATGTCCCAAATGGGTGTGAATTGCCAGAGTCCAACGGTTTCCTAACTGCAGCCATGGCCAGCCCTGACAATCCACTCCCACATGGAGGTTTGGGTCACAGCTCCTCCAGGTTCCCGAACCCCTCAACCCAGACCCCCGAAGTCAGAAAGCACCTAGGCCTGCAGTTACCATTCTAGTTCCGCAACTTCCCACCTAGATTTTCCAAAGCCATTGCATGGCTCTGGGACTCAGTTTCCACGCCTTTAAATGGGGTCCATAGACATGGTATAGTTGGTTAAGCCTCTGCTTGTGACATCAGCATTCCATATGAGTGCTAGTTCAAGACCCGGCTGTTTCACTTCCCTTCTAGTTCCCTGCTTGTGGCCTGGGAAGGCAGAAGAGGATGGGCCAAAGCCTTGGGACCCTGCCAGGGAAGCTAAGACAGTGTTGCCATGACTCCTCCATGCCTGCTGCTCTGGCTCGGCCGCCTCCCCTTCACTCCCCCTCCAGACAGCAGCTGACAGGTGCCGCCAGCTGGGGGGCTTTTCTCAAGGGTGTCAGCAGCCGGGTGGCCCAGGGGGAGGGAGAGGCTGAGCCGGGCGAGGCTAGGCTGATGAGCTCTCCCAGGCTGAGCCAGCACAGCCTGCCAGGCACACCAGGTGATTCCAAGTCTAGAGCTTTCCCAGGAAAGGCCTGCTCCAAGGAACTCATCAGTGAGTAAGGAAAGAGTGAGAAGAAAGGGTGGCGGGTCCACCTGGCTCCTCTCCTCCCTCCCCAGGAAAGCGAGGGTGAGTCGGCTAAGAAACACACCCAACCACCCACCTGCTCCGCCCTAGCCTGACGCTGCCTGGGCAGGGAACTGGGTTACCAGCAATGCCAAGGGACACCCTAACACCTGCAGCACCTGGCAAGGGGAGCTCATGACTTCAGTACTCAGCTGGCTGGAGAGAAGAAGCACTTGGTGACCTCATTCAAAGAGAGCTGAGACTTGTCCCCAAATCACATAGCTGTTAAAGCAGAAGGCCACCCACCTCCCTCTCCCCCTAAGAATCTGTGTCCACTCTCTCCAGGGCTGTTCCAAGCAGTTAATAAACAGTAACGACCCTGCAAAGGAAACCTGTGCCAGCTCCCAAAGAATCACTTCTCAGGCTCACGTGGACAGTCCTGGCTCGACACTGACCCTGCGCCCCAAGTCCTCTCTCATTCCCAGGCCCACCAAACTCCTCTCTGGGTGCAGGGAAAGGGCATGTTTTGGGGATACACATCGATTCCTTACCCCACCCTAAGCAACTTAGTCCAAACTGAAGTGGACTTAATGACTGGCACCATTTCCCAACTGGACTCTCTTGGGGTACGCACTGGTGGGTTGGTACCCCACGGTTGGGGAGGTGGAATCACACTGCCTTCTCTCAACCCTCCTGCCTGTGATCAGTACTGCTAACTCAAAAACAAACCAAAGACAAAAAACCCAATTCCATCTCAAACCCTCCTTGTACAAACAAGTCAGGGAGAGGAACTTCCTCGCCTTAACATCTTAGTATGCCGGAAAGTAGCACGAATTAGCTAAGTATCATCAAGCACAGGGTTGCTTTTTGTCTGGGGTGCCCGGGGCGGGCTGGCCCTTCGCGCCCAGGCCGGCAGGAGGCGCCAGTCTCCAGGACACCACGCGCGGGCGGGCGGCGCGTGGGCAGGGCCAGCTCGCCGGGAGCGGCCGTGATGAGTCAGTTTCCTGCCCACTGCGCTCCCGCCCGCCGGCATTGCGCTTCCACTCCGGCCGCGCGTCACTCGGGGCGGGGAGAGCAGGAGGAGCCCGCTCCGCGAACACGTCACGCTGAGCCGGCACAGCCCGAAAGTCCCGCCCGCGCCACCGCGGCCACGGAAAGCGCGCGCTCGCCCCGGGCGCACCGTCTGGGACACGCACAGGGACAAGACTGTGATCGACGCGCCGAGAGACGCTCCAGGCACGCATGTGGACATGCAGGGAGAGACACCACAGAGACGCGTGTAGCCCCCACGGAGGCACCAGCGCGCCGAGACCCGGCCCCTCCACCTGATCTCCACGCCCAGAGCGCGGGATGAGTCAGATCCCTGGAAAATAAAAATAGACGGCGGCAAAGAAAACAAAACCGCTCGAAACTACTCCCCGTAACGCGACGTGGAAGGCGGGAAGTTGGGGAAAAGCAGTCTGGGCGTCCCCCGAAGGGCCTCGTCCAGCCCCCAGGATTCCGGTGCACCCCCGAGGGGGCGCGGGAGACCCCCGGGATGCAGTGGGTAAAGCGTAGGGGCGACGGTCCCCTGCCCACACGGCAGCGCTCAGCCGAGGTCAGGGAGCCTCCGGGCGCTAAGGCGTTGGGCAGAGCCCCAGGGCAGCCAAGCCCTCCCCCAAGCCCCCCATCCCGTCAGGATGCGAACCTTCTTAGGCGCCCAAGCGAGTCTGGAGAGTAACGGAGGTTGGAGAAATTAGGGGTGCGTCGGGAGCGTCCTACTGCTGGGCAGTGCAGGGCTCCGCTCTCTCCCGGGGCTCCAGAGCCCGACCCCAGGGCGAACTGGGCTGGGGGTCTTCCGGGTCGAGGGGAAAGGCTTGAGTGGGCCCCCTGCGACTGCCGGCCTGGCTCCCTGCCGTGGCTCCAGGTCCCCCAGGGCGCGCCGTGAGGGGGACCGGACACCCGGTCCTGGACCTCCTAGTGTCCCGGCTTTCCTGGGAACACGTTGTACTGGCCAAATAGGTCACTGTGCCGAGGGGGGCACCGAGATTGCAGGGGGAGGGGGTATTGGGGAAGCAGGGAAAAGTCGTGTGTCACCTCGCCCAGCCCGGGCGGGGTCCGTCCCGCGGGTCTCCTTGTCACAGTGAGTCACCTCCTCCATCGTCCTTAGGGGACGTGTCCTGGCAAGTTCCCGAGGGCCAGGGACACAGCCCGCGCTGACCTCAGCGCTCCACCGGGGAGGCGGACACTGCGGCATTGAAGGGACCTGGAAACTCAGGAACCCCGGGTTGGATCCGAGCCCCTCCCAGGCGCCGATCCCAAAAGAACCTGTACCACTCAACGTCCCCCGCCCCTTCTGGGCCCCTTTGGGGACCCGGGTTTCATCTCCACGTCGCCAGCGGTCGCAGGGGGCACCGGCTCCAAGGACCGAGCTCCCCGGGGCTGTGCCGTCCACGCCTCCCTTCGCCTCAGCTGAGCTCCCAAGGCAGCTGTGCACAGCAGGGGATCCCCTGGTACCCAAGTTCCGAGCGCGCACAAACAGACCCACGCGCGCCGTTCACCTGCTACGGAAACACCTTGCGAACGCAGCGCACGCCCCGGTCCCAGCCACGCACCGATACGCCCGGCTGCGCTCGGAGCCGCTCTCCGCCTCTCGCTCACCTCCTCGGGCTGTCGGTGTCTTCGTGACTCGGCACCCGCCTCTGGCTCTCCAAGGACTGGCTGGGCAGCTGCGTACACCTCGGCGGGCGTCGTTCGGAAAGGCCCTGATATAACCACTGCCCGCCCCGCCTCCTGAGGGCGGGCCCCGGTGCTCGGCCCACCTCGCCACCGCAGCCGCCGCCGTGGCCGGCTGCGCCCGCGCCCGGGTTCCTTCTGGCTGCCGGAGCCTGGCCGAGCTCCAGCAGGGCGGCCGGCCCGGAGCCTCGCGTGCTGCGGGAGGGCGCGCCCTCCTCCCCGCAGCCGTCGCCTGGGTTGTCTGCCGGAGCCATTTCCTCGAGACCTAAAGCCGCAAGCGGCGTGTTGTACGTTAGGGGAGGGGGTGGGGAGTTGGCACTACGCTGGAGGGGCAGCTTGGACAGAGCAAGGGCTCTCTCCGGAGCCCGCCACTGGCCGACTCTATAAACAAGGATTGACCCGGCTGAAGCAAACATCAGGAAGCATGACATTATTTTTTTATATTAAAAAATCCATATATAATAAAAATCATGTGGCTCTCTACAGTTTTCAGAAATGTTCCACTGTCCCTAGGCTTTCCTTCACGACGCCCCAGCGAAGTGGCTGAAGCCAGAAGGGGGTTCAGCCCCAGTAGTTTCACAAATGAGTAAACTGAGGCGCACAGAACTCAGTCCGGGTCCCAGCTCTGCTTCCCATTCCAGCTCCTGGCTAAGGCACAGCCTGGGCAGCAACAGATGAAATACTTCAGTGCCCACCACCCACAAGGAAGACCCAGAGGGGATTCCTGGCTCTGGCTTCTGTCTGGCCCACTCCAGCTGTGGCAGGCACATTGGGGGAATGAACCTGTGAATGGGAAATCTCTTTTGGTTTTTCAAGTAAACATATATACATTTTTAATGAAGTATGCAAATTTGCTGCTTATCACACGACTTGGGGAGAATTGGGGACCCTTGGTCTCCATGGGAAAGCGAGAAAGCAGACCCTAAAGCAGTTTGCTTGTCCCCTACACCCACCTCCCCTTTCCCAAAACTGAACAAAGCATGGGGATTGCTGTGGATTTGGGTGTGGTAACTCCCAGACAGTTCCAACATCATACACGAACACTACTGGGGAAACTGAGGCTGGAGTAGGCCAGTGGCTTGTTGGAATGCTGGGTGGGCCCCAGCCAGGAGCTCAGCCCACAGCTTACTACCTGTTTCCGTGGTACAGAAAGAGGGAAAGATCAAACACCCACCATTCCCATGCTGTTTACCGAGAGCCTTTGCAAAGGGACGATTCCTGGAGTGTGCTGACTGGAAAAAAAAAAAACCAACCCCTGTCTGTTCCCACCACACTGCCCCCTCCCCCTCAGCCCCCCAGACCTCCTCATTCAGCACCTTGGCCTCCTGGCTTCACCTGGGCCATCTGCAGTCCTGCTGTCTGCAGACAGCAAAGCAGCAGAAATCCCCAGTGCAAGGCCCATCCAGGCTGGGAGCAGCTACAGCTGCTGACAGCGCAGGCTGGGCTGTGTCTGCAAGTCTCTGCCCAGGCATGCCCGGCCGGCTTCCCCTGAGCAGCTGACCTCAGGGAGGACAGCCCTCCCACCCCTCTGCTGGGGCTGCCAGAGCCCCAGAGGGGCAGCAAGGATGGCAGCATCACCCACAGTCACCTGCCTGGCCCTGGAGCCAGGCGAGGGTGGGCACCGGAGCTCAGCACCTACCTCTCCATGCCCCCTTGCCCCGCTGTGTCCCCGGGCAAGGCCGTCAAGTGTCCAGCCAGGAGGACAGGCACACCCCTGCCGCCTAGCCTGGCAGGCATTTCAGATAGACTTGACATTGTCTGTTTGTTTACTTTAGTAAAACAAAAAGAACTTTTTAAAAATGAAGGCTTGTAGTGAATTATTTAAGGTTTTGTGGAACTAGAGCTTTACAATGAAATAATTCTTTTGTTGTTGGGCAGTCAAAAAAAATGGTAGCTTCTGTCTCACCACAGCCATAACATTTCACAAATGTTTTTAAAGGCACCCATGATGTGTCTGATATTGTTTAATATTTCACATACATATAAAATATTAAATCCATATATATATATAGGTTTATAGATGTGTGACCTTGCACTTGAATGGATAGCCAAGCATGTGCTCCAGGGGGCGAGATTTGTGTCCTGAAGAAAAGGGAGTGTGTTAATGGAAATACACTCACAAGATCGGATTCCCAGCATACACAGGCACACCTGTGCACACATGTACATACAAGCGCGCGCACACACACCCCCCAGGTCTCAGAGAGCTACAAATCAAGATTGGATTCAGAGAAACTCAAGCCAGGATCTTCCTGGGGTCTTGTGGGTGCAGCAGGGGGGTGTCTCCTGTCTCTTCGCCCCCTTCTCCCCATCCCAAAGCAGGCCAGCAGGGGAGAAGGACTGAGTGGGAATGGAGCAGCTCTCAGGCTACACATGTTGGGACACGTTCCGGAGGCCAGAGAACCAGTCAGGACCGCTGCCTGGGCATGCCCTGAGGAAGCTCTGGAACACAGAGAGCGCTTGGGCACCCCACCCCCAAGTCCCACCCCCACCCCAAGTAGGGAGGGTGTGTGTTGGGGTGGGGGTGGGAGACTGAGAGGAGAGTGGGAAGCCTGCAGCGGGAGGATGTGAAGGAGGCTGGCTGGCCAGCCAGTGGCTGCAGGAGCTGCCTTGGAAGTGAGAGGAAGTGTAGGAACAATGTCTCCACTTCTTAGAAAAGGCCCCCGGGCAGTCCCAGACAGGGGCCGCAGCCTTCAGAGGAATTCACCTCCACCGGGAGAAGTGAGACCCCGCAGAGGGGGCGGGACAGAGAAATCACAGGCGGGAGGCAGAAGCTGCCTGCTGGCTTTTTTTTTTTTTTTTTTTAGAAATAGTCGTAATCCACAGAGGAAGGAGAAGGAGCCCGGGGCTGCGAGGGGCTTTCCCCAGCCAGCATCCTAAGCCGCTGTGGGATGGATTCTGTATCACAAAAACATTCAGCTTCCCAAGCCTGATGCCTAAACCTGGAATTTCACCATTAGAAACTCATCCTGTAGTACTTAAGAGGTAGGTGGGCGGCAAGCAGTCCCCGGTGAGGTAACTTTTAAGATATTAATTATGCTCCTGGTAAAACTATCTTTTTAAATGTAAAAACGGAGTTTCCTCCTATCCCATACACTCCCATGCCCCCCAAGCACATTCTCCTTCTGGGAAGAGCACCACAATGGCCGGTGCTGTGCTGATCCGAAGCCAGGAGCCAGGAGCTTCTTCCAGAGCTCCCATGTGGGTGCAGGGTCCCAAGGCTTTGGTCTGTCCTTCACTGCTTTCCCAGGCTACAAACAGGGAGCTAGATGAGAAGTGGAGCAGCCAGGATTAGAACTGGTGCCAATATGGGATCCTGGTGCGTTCATGGTGATAACTTTAGCCGCTAAGCTATCATGCCGGGCCCTCCATTTCTTAAAACAAGAAGAATGGTCCAGACCTGTCACTTTGGTCACTGTCAAAGTAATGTTCTTTTTTAGTCTTCAACTTCTGGAGGCTGTTGTACCTTTGGTTTTGGGTAAACATTGCTGTCCAACACAAATATGTTCATTCTATTTTTTTTTTCTTTTCTTTTTTCCACATTTTTTTTAATTTTTGAAATTTATCGTACAATTCTGTATACTCTGGGATTCCATTCCCCACAATTTCCACCCCCAATTGATTTTTCCCATAATGTCACAGCTCTTCATAAGGAGTTACAATTCCATCAGTCTGCTGTTTAAGCGTGCCCTGATATTGCTGGTACAGACAATGTCAGACAGTCCAGCATCCCATTGTCTAGATGTGTCCAACAGTTTCATTGGGAGTCCATCTTTGATATGGAAGTAGAGATGCACGCTGCATTGTGTCTTCATATCAGGATATGGTGGTCTCCATGACTCCATCACTATACGTTCCAATTTGCATGATGGATTCCTTATATTAGAGAGAACATGTGGTATTTGTGTTTTGGGGATTGACTTATTTCACTGAGCATAATGGTCTCTAGTTGGAACCATCTAGTTGCAAATTGTATAATTTCATTCTTTTTAATGGCTGAATAATAGTCCATGGAATACACATACCACATTTTCTTTAGTCATTCATCTTTGGATGGGTTGCTTCCATGTCTTTGCTATTGTAGGTTGTGTTGCTGTAAATATAGGATTACAGATCCCTTTCTCATGTAGTTTTAATTTCTTTTGTGTATTTTCCTAGGAGTGGGATAGCTGGGTCTTTTCCTTTTCTTCTTTACCCCTTTGAAGTACCATCCTTAGAATGGTGTATAAAAAAGTACTATGCCCACCAGGAGCTCTTTTTTCCTCTTTCCTAAATAAATCATACTTTGCAAACTAGAGTGTGTCCGCGTGAAAATTCCTCTTTCGCATGAGACAAGAGATGAGGTTGCTGCCGTGTTTTCGCGCCGATCACCCTACAACAATCTGTGTGAGGCTCTGTTTTTCATGAACAAAGATCCTCTACTCAAAGTACTTAGCCTTGCCACACATGGATCACACCGCAGTTCTGAGTGGTATGACATTGAGTGACCAGTCCATTGATTCATTTGGGGCAAGCGTCAGGAATATCTGGCCCATGGGCTGTAAAAGGCCTGTCCGTGACAGAATATAGTCTGGCCCTGCCAAGGTAACCACAGCCAGAATGTGAAATTCAGTAGCTCTTGGGCCGGCATTGTGGCATAGCAGGCTAAGTCTCCACCTGCAGCACTGGCATCCCATATGGGCACCAGTTCAAGTCCTGGCTGCTCCATTTCTTATCCAGCTCCCTGCTAGTGCACCTGGGAAGGCAGCAGAAGATGGCCCAAATCTTTAGGCCCCTGCACCTATGTGGGAGACCCAGAGGAAGTACCTGGTTCTTGGCTTCAGATTAGCTTCCATTGTGGCCATTTGGGGATAAAAGATCTCTCTCTCTCATCTCTCCTTCTCCCTGTAAATATGCCTTTCAAATATAAATAAATCAATCTTTAAAAAGTAGTAAAATAAACTCAGTAGACCTGTAGCAGGCTCATTTTCAAGTTGGTAATTTTATACAGCCCACATGTGACATCATCAATATTCAAATAGCTCTGGACTCCAACCCAGAATCAGGAATGAGAGGGGCCATCCAAAGGCTGAGCTCTCCAGGCCCTTGCAGAGGGGGCTCCCTCTCCTGGAATAAGGGACTGCATATTCCCCCTGCCCCAGCATACACTCACATCCTCCTATCTGCCTGAACTCCTACTGAGCCTTCACAACCCAACCCACTTGACCCTTCAGGTTCCCAGCACCTTGAGCCTGCTGGGTTGCACATCTGTGGGCCTCTTGGAGCCTGGGACGCAGAGCAAGTAGGCCCGTACTTTATTCATCTTTGTACCCAGGAGCTCCATACATGTTTATGGAAGGACCACTTTTGGTTGCACTCTGAGGGTTGGCCTCAGTGTCACTGCTTTGGAGCCTTCTCTTTGATTTATTCATTCATTTAAAAAACGTAACAATCATTCAAATCCAAAACTAGAAATATTTTCAATTAAGGCCACTTTTCCCTGTAAAAATAAGCACTATCAAATTTTATGTTTACTTTTCCCTTTTTTAAAGATTCATTTTACATATTTGAAGAGCAGAGTTACAGAGACAAAGAGGTCTTCCGATTTACTACTCAAATGACCACGACGGCCAAGGCTGGACCAGGCCAAAACCAGGAGCCAGGAGTTCTCTC
Source organism: Ochotona curzoniae (assembly GCF_017591425.1). Classification (NCBI taxonomy): domain Eukaryota; kingdom Metazoa; phylum Chordata; class Mammalia; order Lagomorpha; family Ochotonidae; genus Ochotona; species Ochotona curzoniae. Next base: position 2,758,224 of record NW_024466004.1, on the reverse strand, counting down.
TGGATCTGCCCATGGGTGCTGGGACCCATGTTATAGTAGGCCATTCTCTGCTTCCATCCTAGGCCGTAAACAAGGAGCTGGGTGGCAAGTGCAGCAGCTCAGATGGGGGTGCTGGCCTGGCAGGTGGCAGCTTAATCTGTATGAACCACAGCTGGCCTGAGTTTATAAATAGTTTCATCACCTGTGGCTAAGACAGTTCCACTTACCCATCTTGCAGCTGCTGTCTGGGGCGCTTAGCGGGGCTGCTGCAGACCAGAAGGGTCATGTGACCAGCTCTTGCCAATGTCATGGGGACACAAGAGGCTTTTGTATCTTTAGGGCTGAGGCCCTGTGTGCAAGTGTCTCCAGGGCTTCTGTCCTCCACAACCGTGGTGGCAAAGTCAGGTCCCAGGTGGTGTGATGGCAGCCTGTGGCACTGAGTGACTGCATGGGGGTGCCTGTGTGAGCTCCCTGAAGTGTGCAGGTTCCTTGGTGCTGCCAAACATCCTTGCCTGAGCCCCGTGCATGGAATGCACGGTATGGGGTGTGGGCTGTGGGAGGCTAATCAGGTTTGTCCTGTCTCAAATTTGCCTCCGCTTTGCTATGTCTGGCTTGTGGATGAACCACCAGGTAGGAAGCCCAGTTACTCTCAGATCTCCACGTGTAACCAAGTCCCCTAGAGGGGTCACATGACGGATAATGGCGGATCGTGAAGACCACTCCTCCTCTCAGCTAACAGCTGGTGTCCTAGCCAACAATAAAGTTACCTGAATAGCTATGTGGCTACCATCGTGTTGGCTGGTCCTCCAACCCCAGCTGAATCTCTTAGTTAAAGCCATCCGGAGTAGAGATAAGACATGCTCATGAGCACGGCCTAAATTACAGAGTTGGGAGCAAACACTTGATGCGATTTAATGTTGTCTTAGCACGCTTTGTCATGAAGCATCCCCCAGGTGTGTGGACCTCAACGTCCCTCTCAGGGTGAGTGTTGGAAGATGACCATTGTATGCATTTTTTGGTGGTGGGACAAAAAGGAATCAAAAGGATTGAAGCCCTGTTGGTGAAATTTCAGGTACCGTGATGCTGGAGGACCAGGGAACTGCCCATGGACTCGATGCAGACTTGTGAACCCGCTCTCAATGCCTCTGAGTCACTTTTCCCACAAGCCCTCTAGCTTTGCTTGGATCATCACAAAAGACACAAAATGTACATCGAATTTTTTCTTCCCTAATGAATTATTTTTAAGCCCCTCTCAAGAAAAGCACCAGCAGACATCAAAGTGCTAAGAGTTTTGCATTTGGAGGGTTTTTTTTTTAAGATTGATTTATTTTTCCTCTTGATCATGTGCCTCCATTGCTCTGGCACTCTGACTCTTGGCCTCCCCAGCACCTGCTTGCTCTCTGGTTTCCTGGTGGACAGACTGTGAAGATAGGTATCCTCTGAGCATGGCTTGGGCAGGACTCTGAAGATGTTAATGCTAAGATGCTTTGTCTTTCTAATGTGTGTATTTTTTTAGAGTTCCAGGTGAGGTGAGGTCTAGCAGTAGTGGAATGTGGGTAGAGAAGCCAGGGAAAGGTGAATGTCTGCAGCTTTGTAAGTGTGTCCAGATTATTTGTTTCATATCTCTTAGGATAACTTACATTGTTGGGGAAGCTGGGACCTAGGTCTTCAGCTTAACGGATGGACTTGAGGGCAATAACCACTTGTTCCCTTTTGGATTATGATTGGTTGGATTATGATTGGTTGGATTGCCATATGGACTTGTGATTTGCTCTTTCTAATCTCAAGAGAGATTGAGAGAGATGTCTTCCATCTGCTAGCCCCCTCTCTCCAGATGACTACAACGGCGAGAGCAAAGTCAGAGTCTGGAACTTCATCTGAGTCTCCCTGAAAGGTGTAGAGTCCAAAGTACTTGGGCCATTTTCTGCTGCTTTCCCAGGTATGTTAACAGGGAGCTGAATCCAAAGCAGAGCAGCCAGGATTCAAACTGGTGCGCAGGCAGTAACTTAAGCCGCTGTACCACAGCACTGGCTCCATCTGGAGTCTCTGATGGCACAGCAAAGTGGAGTTTCAGTGACTCCAGATCCATGCCTTGCTGCTCAGCAGTCCCCCCACGCATCCCCTTTCAGGATAGATATTCTGGACTCATGCATAGACTGGAAACAGTGGCCCCTGGAGGTGCTGGCTTTGGCTAAGGTCATACAAAGCAGGGGTCAGAGCTCTCCCCTCCCATCAGCTGCTTGTCCCTGGCTTTGCTTCTCTCTAGTGGCCCTGAGTATCATCTGTGATCCTAGGGCCAGCAGCCCCACTGTGGAATGCAACAGCTGCAGTCCCCAAGCCCCATTTGCTGGCGGCCCCTCTTGGGACCAAGCTCAGAACCACAGAGATGCTATTCTCCCCATCCCCCGTGGCTTCTAATAGCCCTGCACCTGCTAAGAACAGCAATGGCTGTGTCTCCTCCTGTGTGCCCCCGCAGCTCATGGGTGTTGGGATGACACTGACCACTATGACAAATATACACTGTTATGTTTCAGAAGCAGCCCCGTGCCAGGATATCCCTCAGTCACCTAGCAAACCAGGAAGAGTCACTCAGGGTATTCAGCTCAGCAGGTAACGGACTGCCACTAAGCAATTCAGCATGTTTTTTTGTTTTTTTTTTTTAAAGATTTATTTTTATTATTTTTTCATTGGAAAGGAGGATATACAGAGAGGAGAGACAGAGAGGAAGATCTTCCATCCGATGATTCACTCCCCAAGTGAGCGCAACGGGCCGATACTATGCCAATCCGAAGCCAGGAGCCTCTTCTGGGTCTCCCACATGGGTGCAGGGTCCCAAAGCTTTGGGCGATCCTCGACTGCTTTCCCAGGCCACAGGCAGGGAGCTGGAAGGGAAGCAGGGCTGCCGGGATTAGAACCGGCGCCCATATGGGATCCCGGGCGTGCAAGGTGAGGACCTTTAACCACTTGCGCCACCACGCCGGGCCCTCAGCATGTTTTTCTTAAAGATTTATTTATTTGAAAGGCAGGGTTACAGGGAGAGACAGCAAAACAGAGGAGGAAGAGGAAAAAAAAGAGAGAGAAAAAAAGATCCTTCATCTACTGGTTCATTTCCCAAATGGCTACAACAAAGCAAGGAGCCTGGAACGCCAGCTGGATGGCGTGAGCATCTAGATGGCTTGTGGATGCAGGGGCCCAAGTACATGGGCATCTTCCACTGCTTCCCCAGGTGCATCAACAAGGAAATGGAGCAGCTGGGACTTGAACTGGCATTCTGGCATCGGATGTCCACATTGCAGGTGGCGGCTCGCCCTGCTGTGCCTCTGAGTTGACTCCACTAGGATGATGGCTCTGTCAGACCTATGGCTCTGTCAGACCTGGACATCTCTGCTTCTAGCTGGCAAGGGGAGGAACACCACAAAGAAGGCAGGACTCCAAAATGATACTCTTTCTGTCCTGCCCCTGTCCCCTGCAGCTTCATTTTAGATGCACAGGTAGGCAGAGTCTCTGAATGGGGCCCAGATTTGGGGTGATCTGCTAACTGTTGCCACTGCTTCAAGCAGAGGGGACCCCTCCCTCTCCTTCATCTTCCTGCAAGACATGGCCATGAGGACAGTTCTACCTCTGCCCTGTGAAGTGAGCTTGGACTTCAGTGTTTTTATCTATCAAACGGGTACTTCCCAGTTCCAAGCCTTGCCAGGCTCCTGGAAAACAAAGAAACAAACAAGCAAGCCCTTCTTGGCTCCCAGAGGAAGAAAGCAGGACACAAAGAGACAGTGTAACGTGTCTCAGCTTCCCAGTAGGACTGCTTCCTCCACTGGCTACACACAGCACTTTCCTGGCTCCCGCCTTCCATCCCCCAACCCCCTGCAGCTAGTCAACATCAAAGTCTGATGAGAAGTCCGTGGTCCCCAGTGCAGGAAAGCCCTGAGTCAGCAAATCCACCTGAAAATCCCCTGGGGGCCTCGGACCGGGATTCCAGAGACAAAAAGCTGCTTGATTACAGAACTGCAGGTACTGAGACCCCAACAGTTTGTGGGTAGGTGTGTGGGGGGGTGCAGGACTCTTCTAGGAGCTTGCTATAGTGGGTTGCTGGGGAGACCTGGGTTATCACTTACCTTGTGGTAGCCTAGGGACTCCACAGACCTGGTGGGCGGGGTGGGATGGAGTGTGTGAGTCCCTGCTCCTGGCTGGCCTGGAGGGAGCTAAACTCCCTCCTGCAAAAACACTCTGGGGCTCTGGGTACTTGAACCCAACAAAAGGCCCAGAAAGCAGCTACTGCAGCCACCTCTGGGAAGAGGAGCAGGTCTTGGGGGTTGCCTGCCTCCAGGACCCCAGCAGCAGCATTGCAGGCTGCATGGGTGGCATACCCTAGACTTGTGCTGTGTGTGTCTTTGGCTGTTAAGCAGGTTTACCCCTCACAATGTTTCCATTTTAGAATGGTTAATATCATTGGAGGTAATAACACACTCTGTAAACATACATCATCAAGTTTTGGCCTTATCTGACCCTACTGGATTAAAACGGGGAAGGGGAAGTCAGCGGACAAGCACAGGTATTCTGAACAATCACCCCAGGTGACTGAGTACTCCTTGCCCCTATCCCCAAAGTGTGGGGTGCCCCCATCTCACCACCAGAAGTCCGCAGGTTTCCCTTCCCCCTCTGGGAGAAGGAAGGAGCAGGGATAGATTCTGTCCTTGAGTAAGAGAGGGAGAGGGGGCCAGGATGTGGGCCTGGTGGAGTGGGCAAGCTCAAGGCCCAGCGAGCAGGAGGCCGGTTTTGCCCGCTGGGCGCTGGGCGAGGACGCTCTCCCCACCGCCCTACATCTCAGCAGCACCCGTGGTCAGCCTTGCCCGGGCTTGCCTTCGGTTGCATCATCGTGTGGCTTTGGCTTTGCCGGGAGTGGAGGAGTGAGCCACCCACTCACCGCTGGAAAAAACCAGCTAATTATATCACCGGGAGACCAGGGGCAGAGGCCGGTGGATGTTTGCAGCTGGCCCGGCCTGTCCCTACTTGTTCTGTGGGATAATTCTTGACTTTTCAAAATAATAATAACAATAACAAATAACAAGTGGGGGAGGGGGAGAGAGAAATCTCCCAAGGTGTGGAACCTGTCCCTGAAGTCTGAGATCTTTGTTCCACCTGCTGCTCCTGACAGCTTTTAACCCTTTCTGCTCAGAAAGCCAGGACCCTGGCGTCCCCCAGCAGGGGCCAGCTGGCGATGGCTGGAAACTGGCCAGCTGCGATCCGCAGCATCAGCAACAATACAGTCGTTTGTGTTTGCTAAGATCCTTAAAACTGCCTGCAGTGTAGTCAAAAGTGCCATTTCCTTTTTCCATAATTTCCTGTATTTGTTTTTTCTTTGTAGGTAATATATTCACATGGTTCACAGAGAAAAGATGCAGAAGGAAATGTGGTGAACCGCCCCCCATGCCTTCCAGCTGCCCTGTTTCCTTCCCAGAGGCTGGGGCCAGCCTAGGTCTGTCTCCACGCGTGGGGGGCGCGGCCGGGGGTGGGTAGTCCTTCAGCGGCGACTCCTGGGGATCTCTGAGTTGCAAAATGCACAACTTTCCTGATTTCAGACAGGCAATAACGTGCTGCTGGCACCCAGTTCCCAGCACCCCCAGGAGCCTCTGCTTAGAGTAACCAGTGGTATCAGCCTGCCTCAGACTGAACTGAGTTTAGCACCTTCAGCCTAGGCACCCCAGGACAATTGGTTCCATTGTTCTAGCATGCAGCAAAAATTCACACTGAAACAGGGCTAAAGAAAGAGGGCAAATGGCTTCACATCCTCAGCTCTGGTTTTGGTACCAAGTGAATTTGCCACGAGCCAAAAAAACATTTGTGGTTTTTGGAGATTTGAGGGTTTTGAATTGATGGGTGAGAGACTGCAGAGCTGTAAGTAAATACTATTTTCTTTCATCCATCCACATGGAAACACTGTTGGCACCTTGTTTTTCTTTTCTCTCTCTCTTTTTTTTCTGTTCCATTTATCTTGGGCCGTCCTACAACAGTAACTCAGAGTCTTCCTCTTCCATTTCGCCACTGCATCGTACTCCCTCTGGTGGGTGGATATATAGGGTGAATTTGCTTCTGGTTTTCCATGAAACACTGCATGGGGACAGGAAAGGAATTGGTTTTTATTTTTTTTTTTTTTGTAAGATCTATTTATTTTTATTGGAAAGGCAGATATGCAGAGCGGAGGAGAGACATAGAGGAAGATTTTTTGTCTGATGGTTCACTTCCCAAATGGTTGCAATGGCTGGAGCTGAGCCAAAACCAGGAGCCAGGAGCTTCTTCTGATTCTCCCACATGGGTGCAGGGTTCCAACACTTTGGGCCATCCTCGACTGCTTTCCCAGGTCACAAGCAGAGAGCTGGATGGGAAGCGGGGCCGCCAGGATTAGAATCGGCACCCATATGGGATCCTGGTGCGTTCAAGGTGAGGACTTTAGCTACTAGGCTACTACACCGGGCCTGGTTTTCATTCTTCATGCTTTTTGTTGTGGAAAGTTTACACCCAAGCCCACTCAGGCCTGGAGGGAGAGCCAGAAGCCAGCTGAGGTCACCGGGACCCTTGGCTCTGTCCTTCCACTTCATCATGGAAGTCATTCCCATCCAAATGATGCTTCTAAGCAATATAAGAGCTTAAAGTCACACCTGCTTGTTCGCCAGGGTCTCCAGAGAAACAATTGCTAGCTAGATCAGTAGGAAAGAAGGAGGGAGAGAGAAAAAGAAAGAGAGAAAGGAAATAAAGAAGGAAGAAAGGGAGAAGGAAAATGCTTTAAGATGTTTAAGTTAGTTTGGGCTGGCATTGTACTGTAGTAGATTAAGCCACTGTCTGCAATACCAACATTCCAAATGAGTGCTGGTTCAAGTCCTGGTTGTTCCACTTTAGATACAGCTCCCTGCTAATCTATCTGGAAAAGCAGAATGATGGCTCCAGTGCTTAGGGCCTCGCACCCCTCCCCCCAGGGGAGACCTGGAGTCCCAGGCTCCTGACTTTGGTCTGGCTGAGCCTCAGGCTCCAGGGCCATTTGGAGAATGAACCAACAGATCAACAGATATCTCTTTCTTCTTCTCTCATTCTCACTCCCTTTCTCTACATAACTCTGCCTTTTGCATTATTAATTAATAATAATAAAAACAAACCAGAGTTGGTTGGTGGGACTGGTAGGTCTATAACTGGCAGCCAAGCCAGCGGCCCAAGAATCACAGCAGGGCACACATGGCAGTCCTGAGGCCAGAGGACAGCGTGAGGGCAAAAGACTTCCTCCTCGGGACCACAGTCTTTCTACTACCGCTGTCAGCACACTGCATGAGGTTCGGTCATATAGCAGAGGATCGTCAACTTGACTCGGTCTTGTGCTGATTTAAATGACAATCACAACTCACAAATATCTCTGCTGCACCATATCGAGCAGCTTGGACCAAACCATCAACTCTCACAGCCTGGCCAAGCTGACACATAGTTAGTCATACAGCTGCTTGACCCTCCAACTCGGACCTCGACTCTGGCTCTTCTGGGATGGGCTGTAGGTGTCCCTGTCTTGTGAGGAGGAGACAAAGCTGGAGCCCGGGAAACACTCTGGGATGGAGGAGGGTCGAGGGTGGGAGAGGACAGGTTCTGACCTCAGCCTAGCAAAGCTACCCAGGTCCAGTCCCGAAAGCCAGGGACACCCTGGAAATTCACACCTAACAGGGAGGGGGCCAGGCTCCCTTTTCTCAGTCTTATTTAGTTATTTTATGATTATTTTTTATTTTTACTTGAGAGGTGGAAAGACAGAGAGAAGATCTCCCATCTGCTGACTGGTTATCTGAACACCTGCAATAACTAGGGCTCAACCAGGTGGTGGCCAAGAGCTAGGACTTCCATCTGGGTCTCCCATGTGGGTGACAAGAACTTGAGCCATCATCTGCTGGCTCCCAGGAATATCAGCAAGAAATGATCCAAAGTGGAGGTGAAATTCAAACCCCATCTGCCCCTAGGGGTGGCTTAACCTGCTGTACCACCATGCTTGTTTGATTTTTCTCCTTTTTAAATGAAAAAAAAAAAAAAAAACCAGTCTTGAATAAAGCAGACCAGCCAAGCAGCATAAAGCCTAGATGTAAAAACATGTGCCCAGGATTGAGGCTGTTCACTTGTTGTCAGCTGCTGTTCAAGGAGGTAGGCCCAGCAGGGTTTCCTAACTAGCTTCATGATTGGTTTCTGGAGCTGCCAATCACTCCAGGTTTGGCTCCATCCCAATCCTAAACCATTCCCCTGCTGATTTTCCTCAGGAACAAAACAAGCCTCAGGCATATTCATTCATTCAGGATAACACCAGCTCAAGGAGTAAGTGCTTAGCCTGGCGGTCAAGATGCCAGTGTACCAACTCAGGACTGGCTGCTGTCCACTCCCATCTCTGGCTCCTGACTTCAGCTCCCAGCACTCACAGGCCCAGGGGAGCAGTGGTGATGGCTCAGATACCTGGGTCTCTGCCACTCAGACTCAGTTGTACTTCTAGACTTCCATCTTGAGCTTGGTCCAGCTGCAACCATTGTGGGCATCCGGGGGAATGAATCAGCAATTGGAAGATATCTCTCTCTCTCCCCATCTCTGTCTTTCAAATACATTTAAAACATTTTAAAGGATTTATTTACTTATTTGAAAGGCAGGGTTACAGAGAGAGGAGACACAGTGAGAAAGATAATTCCATCCACTGTTTCACCCACTATCGGCTGCAATGGCCAGGGCTAGGCCAGGCCAAAGCCAGAAGCCAGGAAATACTTTCAGGTAGCTCACATAGGTGGAGGGGCTTAGATACTTAGGTTATCTTCTGTTGCTTTTCCCAGGCCATTAGCAGGGAGCTGGGTTGGAAGTGAAGTAGCTGGGGCTTGAACTGGCACCCATATGGGATGCTAGCCTTGCAGGAGATAAAAAGGAAAAAAACAATCAAAACTAGTCCCAGCTCCCAGGGTGGTAGGTAGAAACGTGGCTGCTGGAGGAGACCCAAGAGGCTGCATTCAGGGACAAAGGTAAACAGACTCACATGGGCAAAAATAACAGCTCCCAAAGGTCTCAGATGGCCAGGCTAGGGACAGGGGCTGGATTCCAGCACCTGGGATCCTGAGAATCTGAATTCAGATTCCCCAAATCAAAGAAGGCTCCTGGCCTGGTGGGGACAGGGTTAGACATAAAACATGGTCAGGGCAACTCTCATGCCAACAGCAATCCTGGAAGCTGTGTTCGTTCACTTTGCCATAAAACCACCTGCGCGTGTGGCTGTGGGAGGTAGGGGAAGGAAATGGCACCTGGCAATCACACCTTGATTTTCTAAAAAATTTGAAAAGTTAGGCTGGGCGCGATAACGTAAGTGGTTAAAGTCCTTGCCTTGCACGCGCCAGGATCCCATATGGTTGCTGGTTCTAATCCAATGGCCCAGCTTCCCATCCAGCTCTCTGCTTGTGGCCTGGGAAAGCAGTTGAGAACAGCCCAAATCCTTGGGACCCCGCACCCACGTGAGAGACCGGGAAGAGCGCCTGGCTCCTGGCTCATGATTGGCTCAGCTCCAACTGTTGCAGCCGCCTGGGGAGTGAACCATCAGATGGAAGATCTTCCTCTCTGTCTCTCCTCCTCTCTGTGTATCTGACTTTCCAATAAAAGTAAATAAATCTGAAAGAAAGAAAGAAGGAAAGAAGGAAAGAAAGGAAGAAAGAAAGAAAGAAAGAAAGAAAGAAAGAAAGAAAGAAAGAAAGAAAGAAAGAAAGAAAGAAAGAAAGAAAGAAAAGAAAGAGAAGAAAAGAAAGAAACGTGACAGAGATCTGCTTACTGGCTAATTCCTTGCAATAGCCAGGTCTGGGTCAGGCTGCAGCCAGGAGCCTGGAACTCTGGCCTGATCTCCATCTTAAGATGCTTTTTGGGGCACATGGACAGGGGAGTAGATTGGAAGTAGAGCAGCCAGGCCTCAAATCTGCACTCTGATCTGAGATGCTGGCCTCAAGTAGCTTAGCCTGCTGCACCATACACTGGCCTTTAGGAGTGCTAAAACAGGATGTGAGGGCGATCTGGCTGCGACATCTGTCACCCCATTGATCACCAAGGTTGATTCGGCTGATCTGGCTGGCTAGGGGGTGTCCCCTTCCTCCCTCACCGCTCCATGTGCGCCCCTCCCTCACTGCGCGCTCGGTCGAAGAGGACGACCATCCCCGCTAGAGGAGGACCGGTCTTCGGCCAAGGGTATACAAGTAGCTGCACTCCCCTGCTAGAACCACCAAACAAGCTTTCAAGAAGTGCTAAAACAGAAAGGATCAGGATAATAAACTGTGGAATGGGACAGGAGAAGGGACTCAACTGTCTCATGCATCCAGGACCAGCCTTCCTGGCTCTACACAGGGTGCCTGCTTCACGCCTCACAGCCTCCATGCCCTGCCTCGCCCAAAAATAATAGTAACAATTAATGTCAAAGAAGCTTGTATTTACTGAGCACTTTCTATGTGCTGGGCTGTGTCCGTAGTTACCCAGTTCATTTTCACCATTACTCATTTCATGAGTGAGGCACAATTACTTTCATCCCCATTTTACAGATCAGGAAACTGAGGTAGTGATGGCGATGAAATTGTTTCCCAAGCCAGACAGAAGACACAGAGGATTTGAACCCAGACAGGCTGGCTCCAGAGGCTGAGTGCTTAACCACTAATGGCAGTACCAGCTGACGCTTGGGCTGTGATTGCCTCTACCAGCTGCTCTCCACAGTGTTCACACACATCAGCTCCACCTCTCCGGACCACTCCCATTATCACCCCCAACTCATAGATGTGGCAACCAAGACACAGGGAGGTCAGGCCACTTGTGCAGGTCACACAGCCTCTGAAGACTCATGGAACCCAGGAAGCCTGTCTATCCTCCCAGAACCTTCTGCACTGAACTGTATGCCCTGCAGCATACTGGGGTTTGGGCCACTGGAGAGCAGTGAGCCTGGTGTCTGCTGATCTGAAGCCAACAATGGAGAATTTAATAAGCGATCAACAACTGACATATCCTTTGCTCACGTCACTGTTTCTGAATTTTGGGGTGGGGGTGCACAGGCTAGATATTTTCCTCATTCAAGTTCGTGGCAGGAAATCTGTGGCTACGTGCCCGTTGTCTTTGCGTTGTTTTTGAGCCCCGCTTTCCTCACTGAGCAACAGGTCACAAGCATGTTACTAAGTCATTATGTGTTCTTCCGCAACTTCTACAGAACAGACTCTGTGATTGCCTGCGCACCAGAGGAGCCTCCACAAAACAGTGCCCTCCTAAGGCATGGACCCCTCCCTGCCCAAGCCCACACACTTGACCCTTTTCTATTTCCTGGCATCTCCAGAAAGTTCATCCCATCCCCTCTAGCTTCCTTTTCAGATGCAGCAAATTGTGTGCCCCACCCATCTCAACACCCCCACCCCTCTTCTACCCTGGGATATCCCCCTCCAAGTCGGTCTGCACACTGGTCACACCCTCTTCCACCCACAGCCCAAGCTTCTTCATCTCATGCCCCTTTCCCACAGATCTTGCTGGAAACAATCCAGTCCCATCAGCAGCTGGCATTAGGCAAGATTCTGTTGCAATGCGTGGCGTGACGGGAGAAAATACCAGTGTTGGTGCTGGAAGTAGTCTGTCATTGTCTGTCAGGGAGTCCCAACCAAGTTCACTGGTGCGTGTGAGGCACGATGCCCTAGCCCAAAAGGAAGCTCTCCTGCTGTGAGTGTAGACTGCCAGGCAGGGCCTGCAAGAGCTATTTTGGTTCAGGGAGTTCTTTTGATGTCCCTCACACTCCAGAAGGGAGGCAGGCGCCTGATGCAGCCCGAGGGTGTGGCGCCCTGGGCATCTTGCCCCATTAGGACGGAATGAAAGGCTTTTTTGAAGGGTGGTGGCTTGGCCCGAGACAGGTGGCTTCTTGGGTTCCGCCACAAAGTCTCAGTCAGGATAGGGGAGCTGGGCAAGGGGTGGGGAAAGGTGGGGTGCGGGAGTGGGGTGGGTACCCAGTGGGGAGAAAAGACTCCGCAGACAAAAAAAAAAAAAAAAAGATTGCAGACAGCTGGGAAGCCGGAGCTGGGGAAAAGAGAGGCTTTCACAGACCTGCTCTGTCTGCCTCACCCAGGCTGCTCTGTCATTATTGTCCCAACAGCTCCTACGCCACCTGCCTCACAGGTTTGTGTAGCGATCAGGTGAGCTAAGTTCAGTGAAAGGGCTCTGCCAAGGGTGAAACCCGGAAGTCAGGCATGGTTGGCTCTTTCTGCCTCTTTCCGTAACAGGTGACAGCTCGTCGTTGTTGTTGTTGTTGTTGTTGTTGTTGTTTCAGGCATTTCCCCTAGACAAGAAAGGTGGGGGTGGGGAGCTCGGTGTTCAGGGAGGGCGACTGGGTTCCCTGGGTGTTGAGTCAATGTGATCCCCAACTCTCTCCTCACCGAGCAGGTTGGAAGTTTTTGTTGGTTGGTTTTTATTGATTTGACAGGCACAGAGCCAGGGCAGGGACTCAGCCTCTTGGGCCATCCCCTGCTGCCACCCACGATGTGCATTAGCAGGAAGCTGGAACAGAAAGAGGACCTGGAACTGGCATTCAGACACTCAGATTGGGATGTGGATGCCCCAAACCATGTCTTAACCACACGGTCAACTGGCCTGCCCTGCCGCTTGAGTCTCATCACTAACTTGTACTCAGGGGCTGGGCAGGATTCATCGAATGATGTGTGAGATGAATCACCCAGTGGGACTGCCCAGGATTGAAGGGTGTCCTGCGCCCCAGGATGTGTTGTGGTAAAAGCCAGCCCCTCCAGGCACACAGGATGGACAGCTGGCTACTTCAGGTATCCCTGGGGGTGGTGCAGTTCAGGTGCTGCTGAGCTGCTGAACTGGGCGGTTTAAATGCAAGTCTTGTGTGCTAGGTGTGGGTCTATGTGTGATTACTCATGCTTGCACACACTGGGTACACTGTGGACTTAGTGGCACAGCTGGTTTGCATTGGCCTTAGGACTGCCACGTATGTGAAGATGTGTGTATATGTATAGGGCTTGCAGGCTGAGTGGGTTTTTTGTGGTATGGGTAAGGGCATACATGCGGGTTGGATGTGATGAATGTGCTTGCTATGCAGCGGGGGTGGAGACACGGACCTTATGTGTGGTGTGGTGTGGAACTGGATAGGGCGTTGGTGAAGGGGAAACTCGTGGAGTGCCTAAGTATTCTTGTCAGTGATGGGGGTGGATGGGAGTGCTCTGCGCATGCTCCGTGTGAGGGGGCGCGAGGGCTTTTTCAGGCGGAGAAGAGGGGCGCGTCGCCGAGGGCTGCCTGAGGTGGCGGCCGCGCGTGCACAGCGCACACGCGTGTGCGGGGCGCAGCCTGAGGTGGCGGGAGGCCGCCGGGGAGCAGGGCCGAGGTGTGCGCTGTGGAGGCGCGCGCGGGGGGGCGCTGTGCGGGCCTCGTCTCCCGCTGGCCTGGCCGGGATGGCCGCTGTTGGAGCCAGCCCTTGCCTGCTCAGGGTCTCTCCTAACCGTCCCCACCGCATACCCCTGCAGCGGGGTGATGGCCACCCACCCCGTCCCTGTCACCCACGGGAGAATCCCACCGCGAAAAGACGAGCTCTCTAGAGAGTGTGTCCCCAAAAAACCTGTCAGAAGGGGCACATCAGAATCTCTTTACCCCAAGGCCTTTCTGAATGTCTTGCCCGTGATAGAAATTCTGTTGCCGTGGAAATACGACTCAGGGCGCGCAGCTGAACCGTGCGGTAGATGATGGTCGCAAATGATATCCAGTGCCTTCGTGCAGCAAAGGTTTTTTTTTTAAAACCCCAAGCGATCATACTTCAGATCTGCTTGGGGGAGAGGGGCAGCAGACTTCCTCCTCTTCCTGTCCTTTCAGTCCTTCCAGTCCTCCATATTTTGTATTTGTCACAAAGTTGTTGTAAGATCTACAGGGTCGGATATGGGTGATTCCGTGCATTTAGCCTAATACGTTTTGGAAAGCTTCAGGTTTTATGACATGAGACAGGAGTGGGGGACCTGAGAGTCCCACCGATGGGGGCCATTTGCACATAAGAATTTGGCTTAAAAGGGCTGCGTGATATACTACTCGAGCTGACTAATACTGGTTCATGAGGTCATTGCTAAGTAGCGGGGGGAACTTTCCAAGTTCATGCCTGATCATGCCTGGCATGAGGGGAATATTTTTTAAAATAAAATATTCGGTCCCCGGCGCGGTGGCGCAAGTGGTTAAGTCCTCGCCTTGCACGCCCAGGATCCCATATGGGCGCCGGTTCTATCCCGGCAGCCCCGCTTCCCTTCCAGCTCCCTGTCTGTGGCCTGGGAAAGCAGTTGAGGACGGCCCAAGGCTTTGGGACCCTGCACCCGCGTGGGAAACCCGGAAGAGGCCCCTGGCTTCGGACCGGCATAGCATCGACCATTGCGCTCACTTGGGGAGTGAATCATCGGACGGAAGATCTTCCTCTCTGTCTCTTCTCTCTGTATATCCGCCTTTCCAATAAAAAAAAATAATAAAAATAAATCTTTAAAATAAAATATTCGTTTATTTATGTGAAAGACAGACTTATTGAGAGAGGAGAAATAGGGAACTTTGATCCTCTGATTCACTCCCGAAAGGCCACATCGGTGAGGGCTGGGACAAACTGAAGCCAGGCACTTCATTCCAACTCCCACGTGGGTGCAGGGGCCCAAATATTCGGGCCATTCTTCTGCTGCTTTCCCAGGCTCATTAGCAGGGAGCTGGATTGGAAGTAGAGCAGCCAGATCTCAACCAGATCCTTTGAGATGCTGGCACCACAGATGAAGGCTTTACTCTCTATGCCACAACACCAGCCCCAGGGGAAATAGTTACCCAGTGGAAGTCGGTTTCTCATTTTCCCTCTGGGACCTGAATTACCAGCACACTCTGGGCAGTGGAGGACAGGGGGAGAATTGATTCATTTTATGTGGAAAATGAGATGTTTAGGAAACCATAGGGTTTTAGCTGAGCTGCTACACTTAGGTCCCATTGGCCAAATCAAAATGGAGTCCCTCGGGTAAAAGTCCCAAGTCATCCAGTGAAATTAAGTTGTTGAGCTGATCTTCCAAGAAACCAGAAGAGAGAGACTTCCCAAGCAAGCCAGGGGTAGATGGCCACACAAGGGAGTTCCCTGCTTTAACCTTTACAAGAAAAGCCACTTGGAAACACCAAAGCCACATTTAGTTCTGTTTCTGCTTTCCCTTTCAGAAAACTCAAACTGAACATCTCAATGCTTATTCTATTAATAGGATGAAGTATGCCTGCTTCTAGAGTTGTAAATCAAGCCAATTAAGATCTCTGAACCTGACCCGGCGCCGTGGCCTAGCGGCTGAAGTCCTCGCCTTGCATGCCAAGGATCCCATATGGACATGGGTTCTAATTTTGGCAGCCCCACTTTCCATCCAGCTCTCTGCTTGTGGCCTGGGAAAGCAGTTGAGGACGGCCCAAGGCTTTGGGACCCTGAACCAGGGTGGGAGACCTGGAAGAAGCTCCTGGCTTTGGGTCGAATCAGCTCTGGCCATTGCGGCCACTTAGGGAGTGAATCAGCCGACAGAAGATCTTTCTCTCCTCCTTTCTGTATATTTGACTTTGCAACAATAAATAAACAAAACATTTTTTTAAAAAAAAGAGAGAGGGCAAGCACAGTAGCCTAGTGACTAAAGTCCTCACCTTCCATACCAGGGATCCCATATGGGCGCCGGTTCTAATCCCGGCAACTCCACTTCCCATCTAGCTCCCTGCTTGTGACCTGAAAAGCAGTCGAGGACGGCCCAAAGCCTTGGGACCCTGCACCCGCGTGGGAGACCCGGAAGAGGCTCCGGGCTCCTGGCTTTGGATCAGCCTCACTGCAGGTGCTTGAGTAGTGAGCCAGAAGATGGAAGATCTTCCTCTCTCTCTCCTCCTCTTTGTACATCTGACTTTCCAATAAAAAATAAATCTTTAAAAAGAAAAAGAAATACAACTAATACAAACTGAATAGACCCTAAGTATAAAATGCACATCAGTTTTGTTTTCTTTCTTTTTTTTCTTTTTTTTTTTAAGATCTTTGAACTAAATTTGCTGAGTGTGGCTTTTTACAACCAAGGCCAGGTAATGTCACAGTAAAATGATTTCTTCCCAAACTGCCTAGACCCCCAAGTAAAACTGAGGGCTCTGGGTGGGTGCTGGGGAGAGCCTTCATTTGTTTTTACTTGTTACCAAGGGCTGTGTGCTTATAAACAATGGAGATGTGTGTCTCTGCATCCCTGTGACTAGATGTCTGGAATTGCCAACAGGGACTGGGTTCCTACAGGGCCCCCTTCCTGGCTGCCATCTTCAGGATCCTCCTGGGGCAGGAGAGGAAGTAAGAGCGCTCTCAGGTGGCCCTTTTAGAAAGCTAATCCCTGGAGTTGGTGCTGTGCCATAGTATGTTAAGCTTCCACTCTGGGTGCCAGCATCTCATAACACTCTGTTTTGAGTCGTGGCTGATTCACTTCCAATCTAGCTTCTTGGGAAAGCAACCAGAAGGTGATTCAAGTGCTTGGGCCCCTGCCCCCATGGGAGACTCCCTGTGGACAGCAGTTTGAGTCCTGGCTGCTCCACTTGGGACCCAGCTTCCTACTTGTGGCCTGGGAAAGCAATGCAGGATGGTTCAAATGCTTGGGCCCTGACACCCTCCTTCGAGACCCTGAAGACGCTCCTGGCTTCCTGTTGCAGGAACGAACCAGTAGATGGAAGAAATCTGTGTATTTCAACACACAGAGGGAGAGAGAGATGTTACAGTCTCTGTTGTAACATTGCCTTTGAAATAAAAAATAAAGCAATTGTTTCATCTACTTTCTCCCATAGCTCAACCCTTTTCATCCTAATCAGCGGTTCACATAGGGATACATCCTTCTCAATTATGTAAACATCACCAAAAATAAAGCAAGTTCATAAAAGCAGCAATAAAGTAATAAACCTTAAAAGAAAAAAATAGCGCACTCATTTGTGAGGGCTCTTTCCTCATGACCTGGTCACCTCTCAGAGGCCCCACCCCCCAACAGACACAGAAAGAAACCGCCAAGTTGAGTGGTTGCAGAAGAAAGCATGGAAAACTCGGTATAGAGTTAGGGCAGTTCATAATTATAGTTCAGTTGAGTGAATGCTTATTAAACATTTGTCATATGCCAGATGCTGCTTGAAGTACTTAATATATGTCAAGTTGTTTGATCCCTACAGTAATAGTGTGAGATGGATCTCGTTAACATCCCCGTTTTATAATCGGAGAAACTGAGGCTGGGGCTACGTCACTTGGCTGAGGTCATACAGCTGAGGAACCTAAGTGTTTTCTGCTTTTGTGATTTCTGCCTTGCTTGCTTGGCTGAGGGCTGACAGCCTACGTGACACCTGGCAGTCACATAGGCAGAGCACTCCTCAGGAAGGAGGCCTCTGGTGCTAAATAAGACTTGTTCACTGCCCTACAGTCCACCAGTTTATACTATTTGAAAGTTGCTTACTTAAAACCTACCAATAGAATTCTTCCAACTTGCTCTTTTTAAAAGTTACAGTTAAACTGACCAATCACGACTGTGGAATTGTGTGGAATTGGCTGAAATGTATAAAAACCCTGTGCTATCCAACTCAGCCCTTTTTATTGCTGCTTCTGCCGCCTATTTTTGCTGCTGATGCTCCTCTAGTCCTGCTGGGCTGGTGTGGCGGCCGGGTGCCTAGGCTGACTTGAATAAACAGCCCTTATGTGTTTGCATCGACTCCAGACTCCTGATGATTTCTGGGGATCTCAAAATCTGGGTACAACACAGCTAGGCAGTAGGAGAGTTTGGCTCTAATCCCAGGCTGCCGGATTCTAACAACATACCCCTAACTGACCGTGCTGCACCAGCCATGTTCTATCTGTTGGGTCAGGCCTCCATAACAACCTGACACTTCCATGTCTTACAAAGAGAAGGATGTTTTCTCACGCAGGTTACACATTGTTTGTCAGCTGTTGTCCCGGGTGTCACATGTCTTATTCCAAGACCCAAAGAAAGAGTGGGGCAGTAGTATGGGATGGCTGATGAGTCACGAGCCACATGTGACATCCCCATGGTTCCTTATCACATTCCGTGGGCAGAAGCATATCACATGGCCGGCTTCCAGGAAGTGTTCCTGGAAGAATCCAGGGAAGGACAGGAAAAGAGAAGTGTGCAAGTAAGGGTATCAGTTCATGCCAGGTCCTAGGCTCAGCCCGTCCACGTGTAAGTTATACCTCACAGTTTATCTCCATTCAAGATAAGGAAGTTGGCTCTGAATGTCCATGTTGCCAATCACTGACTAATTTATTTATTTTTATTGGAAAGGCAGATCTACAGAAAGGAGAGATGGAGAGAAAAGTCTCCATTTGTTGGTTCACTTCCTAAATGGCTGCAACGGCTGGAGCTGAGCTGATATGAAGCCAGGAGCTTCTTCAGGGTCTCCCACACAGGTGCAGGGTCCCAAGGCTTTGGGCCGTCCTCGACTGCTTTCTTAGACCTCAAGCAGGGGGCTAGATGGGAAGTAGAGTAGCCAGGACACAAAATGCTGCCCATATGGGATCCCAACACTTGCAGGCAGAGGATTAGCCAACTGAACCATTGTGCTGGGCCCTCCTCAGCTTTCTAAAGCTGGGGGAAGCAGCTCTAAGAGCCTTCCTGTAGCTGACAACCAGAAAGTCACAATTGTATATTTCTTTTCTTTTAAGATTTATTTATCTTTATTGGAAAATTGGATTTATGGAGAGAAGGAGAAACAGAGAGAAAAAACTTGCATCCCCTGCTTCATTCTCCAAGCAGCTGCATCAGCTGGAGCTGAGTCCATTTGAAGCCAGGAGCTTCCTCCGGGTCTCCAATGCAGGTGCAGGGTCCCAAGGCTCTGAACCATTCTCAACTGCTTTCCCAGGCCACAGGCAGGTAACTGCATCCCATGGCATGCAATGCAAGGACTCCAGCCATTAGGGTATGTTTCTTAGAAGCCAACATAGAAACCAGAAAAAGGAACAGAACCGAAAAGAGATTTAAGAAGATCTGAGCAGAGCACTAAAAATTTCCTTTTTAAAAAAATCATGTTTATTTTATTTGAAAGGCAAAATGGCAGAGAGAGGGAGGAAAGAAGAGAGCAAGATCATCTATACGCTGATTCATTCCCCAAATGGCCACAATAGCTAGGGCATGTGTAGGTGTTTGGCTGACAGCAAGGTCCATTCACAGCTTGCACCCATCCATCTGCAGACACATGAATATGTGAGTCAGGGAGTGAGTGAACCCTTGAGGATGCACATGAGCCTTTGGTGGAGTCCAAGCCCCAGCTTTTTTTTTTTTTTTAATTTAACTTTATTGTAAAGTCAGATATATAGAGAGGAGGAGAGACAGAGAGGAAGATCTTCTGTCACCTGATTCACTCCCAAAGCGGCTGCAACGGCCAGTGCTGTGCTGTTCTGAAGCCAGGAGCCAGGAGTCTCTTCCAGGTCTCTCACACAGGTGCAAGTTCCCAAAGCTTTGGGCCATCCTTGACTATTTTCCCAGACCACCGGCAGGGAGCTGGATGGGAAGCGGGGCAGCCAGGATTATAACCGGCACCCATATGGGATCCCAGTGCATGCAAGGCGAGGACTGTAGCCATTAGGCTACCACGCCGGGCCCCAATCCTCAGCTTTTGAGACACCCTGTTGATGCCAAGGGTAGCCTAAACAAGCTGTCCCTACAAGCCCTGCCCCAGGCATGGCTATAGGAGCCTCTGAGTGGCACCGTTTGCAGCACTAGTTCCCCGGAGCCACAGGTGACTGCTTTTCTCACTGCCTAGCATCTCTTGCATGGGGTTTGCGGGTTGGAGCCCTTTGGGATCTCTTAATGCCAAGGTGTCCTTGGCCAGTTGTGAAGAAGTTCAAACTTTAGAAATGATTTCCGGTTTCCTCCTGGTCTAGACAAAGATGCTTTGGTTTCATGGAGAAAAAGGGAGCCATTGAGTGTTCCTCGGGAGGTTTGACAGGAGCACACAGAGAAGCCACAGGACTGCTGGGGCAGGAACTGCAGCACAGCATGGTCTTGTGGCTGACTTCAAAAGCAAATTTAAAATCCGTACATGGCTTTCTTTCAACAGAGCATTTTTTCATGAATTTTTGGAAGACTCCTTGTATGTATTTTAGTTTGGGGGGGAAATACCAAAATAACATTACATTTTTCACAACCTTTTGGAAGGAGAGAGAGATAGACAGATTCATATCCGCTTCCAAAATTTTTTTTTAATTAATTTATTTTTATTGAGAAGGAAGATTTGCAGAGAGAAGAGACAGAAAGATCTTCCATCTGTTTATTCACTCTCCAAGTAGCCACAATGGCCAGAGCTGAGCTGATTTGAAGCCAGGAATCAGGAGCTTCTTCCCGTCTCCCACGTGGGTGCAGGGTCCCAAGGCTTTGGGCCATCTTCTACTGCTTTCTCAGGCCACAGGCAGGGAGCTGGATGGGAAGTGGAGCTGCCGGGATTAGAACCAGCGCCCATATGGGATTCCAGCACTTGTAACGAGGAGGATTAATCAACTGAGGCATCACACTGAGCCCCCAAGATTCTTGAAAAGGCATCACATTAATGTAACTCCTCTTTGCCAAGCAAGATCCCACAAGGCCCAAGTATCTGAACTCATTGTCCTTGAACTGAGTTCGGTTAGGTGTCCATCATGAAGGCTCTGCTGAGGCCAGGAGACAGGTTCCAGAGTAAGGAGTCCCTCCAGCAAACGGTGCAGGTAGAATATGCCGTGTTTGACAGCTCCAGGACACCTCCCCTTTGGGGCCAGAAAATGAAAGCTGAGAGTGGCATTAGACTGAACGTGGCTCGTCATTGGGAGCTGTCCACCCAGGGAGGGTTGGAGCAGAGGAGAATGACATGGAACCACGGCTAACATGACGGGGGACGGGCAGGTGTGATAAGCCCAACAGCCAGAGTGACACTGGAAACCCCTGGGGTTGGTCCAGATGGAACTTCTGCAAGGCTTTCACCACTGAAATGACTTAGATACAGCCTTTGGATTCTGCAGACTCAGTTCAAATTCAAGATCAGCTCATTGGCAAGATGAAAGCTGAGGCAAGATTCTTCATCTTGGACAGTTCTTCAGAAAGTTCCTGGAGAGGCCACCATTGTGGCACAGCCGGTTAAGCCATCACTTGAAATACTAACATCCCATTTGGGTGCCAGTTCTAGTCCCCGCTGCTTGCTTCTCATCCAACTCCCTAGATATGTGCCTGAGAAAGCAGTGGAAGCTGGCCCAAGTCCTTGGACCCTTCTACCCACATGAACCTTGAACCCTTAAACCCAGATGAAGCTTCTGGCTTCTTCTGGCCTAACCCTGACTGTTGAGGCCATCTAGGGAGTGAATCACTGGGTGGAAGATCTCTCTCTCTCTCTCATTCTCTCTTTGTAACTTTGCCTTACAAATAAATAAAATAATCAAAAATTTGTGTTTTATTTATTTAAAAGATGGAGTTACAAAGAGAGAGGCCACAATGGTCAGTGCTGGGCCAGGCAGAAGGCAGGAGCCAGGAGCTTCTTTTGGGTCTCACACATGGGCACAGTGCCCCAAACACTGAGTCATCTTCTGCTGTATTCCCAGGCCCATTAGCAGGAAGCTGGATGGGAAGAGGAGCAGCTGGAACTTGAACTAGTGTCCATATGGGATGCCAGCATCTCAGGTGGCACCACACCTGTAGAATACAACACTGGCCCCATAAATAAATAATGAAAAATGGAAGTAAAATATACATTTTCGTTGCAAACAAAGATGTAAAATCTATGCAAAAAAATTTTTTTTACCATACTTACTTTCCATGAATTTTTTGAAGATGCCTTGAAGTGCAAGGGCAAGGGTGAGACTCAGAGGGCAGAATCCAGTTCAAAGGCTGGGCACAGGCCCTGGCCCATCGCGTCTCCTCACTGTATGCCTGCCATCGTCTTCCCCTCCCTCCCCTGGCAGCAGAGTTCTGCCAGGCTGTGAAATGTGCATGCACCGAGATCCTGTGACTGGAACTCAAAAGACTTGTTGCCCCGATTACTGACACCCTGAAGAGTTCCCTGCCTTGGGGTTTCACACCTTGCTCAGATGAAACCCACAAGCATGGGTTCACACAGCCATCCCTCCATCCACCACCGGCTGGGGACTGCCAGCCACACCTCTGTTTTCAATTCCTGAGAAAGAATTGGACTGCACATGGCTCAGTTGCGCACAAAAGATGTGCACATTAGAAATCAGTGAGTGGAGGTTTACACTCATCGTCATCCACCCCTCCCCCTGCCTTGAGAACTCAATGGGGTCATGAGACACAGGGGCAGGGCTCAGTCCTCTGAGTACCCCTTGCCCTCAGGTTTCTAGGGTGGCAGCCAGTGAACACCCAGGATGGCAGCTCTGAACCCCTGTCCTTTCCCAGTCTGGCTACTACTGCTGAGTGCCTTGTCCTCTAAGCCTGGTGTCTCCACTGTTAGAGATAAGGCTAACACAGGCCGCAGGCCGCTGCCATTCCCTGCAGAGGACAAGCATTTCAGGAACAATGAGAATGTTTAGGGGTCCCCTGTTCAGGGGCCACCCTGAGCCAGTGGCCGATAGTCTCTGGGCCTTGGGATCCCAGAAACTGACAGTGCAAGGAGCTGCATGGATGGAGACACGCCCACCTGTGGGTGCACCACAATGCCTCACACATGGTAAGTTCTCCTTGAGTGTTAGTAACCACTATTAAAAAAAAAAAATTTGTTTACTTCTTTGAAAGGCAGAAAAGCAGAAAGGAGAGAATCTCTTATCTATTGGTTTGCCCTCCCCCTCCAATGCTCACAACAACCAGGGCTGAGCCAGGCCAAAGCCAAGCACTTCATCTGACATGCCTCCCATGTTGCCCAGGTGCATCAGCGGGAGCGGGACCAGAAGTGAGTAGGTGGAATCCTGACCTGGGACATGCCCTTTCAGATGGGACACTCTCCCTCCTATGCCACATTGTCGACCCTGGGATGGACTGTGTAAACTACTGCTGCAGACAGGGTGTGTCTGCCCCTCAGGCCTTAGTAGTAGCGAGGAGGGGAAAGGAAGCAGCCCCTTCTCCAGGGTGGCATGCGGATGTGGTGTGGGGCGGGGGACACCAAGGACCTATGCATGATGTAACTGTGAGTTTATCTGTGAGGGGCAGCCTCCGGAAGGAGGATCGGCCCATATCCCACCCCACCCCACCAGCTCACACACCCCTGGGTGGGGCTCAGGAGACAGCTTGACTCCGTCACAGGGGATAGAGGCAAATCCATCTCCTCTGTACAGCTGAGCATGCACATGTGGCAGTGGATGGTTGAGTCACTTCAAGGTCATCAAACTATCTCACTGGAGCACTGCAGACATCAAAAATCTGCCTGCAAGAGACGCCTGGCTCAGGAGCCTGGCCAGCGTCACCCCCTCCCCTCCAGGCTGTCCTGCCCCTAGGGCGGGCAGCAGGAAGCAGTGGCTCCCAGGCTGGCTGGGAAAGAGTGTGGGGGCAGGAAGCCCGGGATTTAATCTTCCCCAAGGGATCACACAGCCACCAAATTAAAGGGTGAGCCCACGCAGGAGGTTTTGAAATCCCTGGGTCAGTGGCCACCTGGGCCTTGCCCTCTGGGCTTCCCCTTTGGTCATCCCACTCCCCTAGCTGAACCTGACCAGTCTCTGGGGCTTGTCCTGGCTCACCTTTTTTTTTTTTTTCCCCCTCTCTTTTCCTAGTCACCCTTCTCCTGCCTTGGAATAAAGGAATAATTCAAGTTCTGTATGTGTAATGCAGGATCTCACCCTGAGATACAGCCATGGGGGAAAAAAAAAAAAAAAGCTTAGATTGGGATCATCGATTCTGCCTTTGTTGCAGCGTTCAAAACTTGCCGCAAGCTCAGGGCAGGAAACTGACTACTTGGCCGTGTGGGGGCATCGCATCCCTCCAGGGGATTGTGCAACCAAAACCGCCCTCCGGTTTGGAATGTTTCCATCACCTCCGAAGGAGCCACGTGCTCCTAAGACAGCTGCTCTCTGCAGCCCCACCTCCCCCAGGACTGCCAGCTGCTTCACCTGTTTTGGGTGTTTCAGATAAATAGAACCAAATGGCTGAGACCTCTCTCTGTGTCTCGCATTCTCTCTGCAAATATGCCTTTCTAGTTAAAAAAAAAAAAAAATCCCTTTTAAAAAGCAAAAAAGAGTGACACAGAGAGGAGAGATATCTTTCATCTGCTGCTTCACCTCCCAGGTGGTTGCATCTCTTTGGGCTGACCAGTCCAAAGTGAGGAGCCAGGAATTCCTTCTGGGTTTCCCACATAGGTGCAGGGGCCCAAGGACCAGCACCATCCTCCTCTGCTTTCCCAGGTCTTAAGCAGGGAACTAGATTGGAAATGGAGCAACTGGGACTTGAACCGGTGCCCATATGGGAAACCAGTGCCACAAGGCAGAAGCTTAGTCTACTATGCTATGGCACTGACCCCAACGCTGCTCACATTTGATAGATGGAAGGTGAAATGACTTTTCTAGAATCTCACAGATGGTTCATAGCAGACACAGACCTGGAATCCAGGTCTGTGAGCTCGGATGACTAAAACCTTTCCTAGTCACTTGGCTGTGTGCTCATGAGTGGTGGCCTTCCACCAGGAAGCTTCCAGGGGGTCATGTGCTCACTGTAGGTCGGACAGGGCACGTTCAGCCCTTGGTTAGGTCTGACTTGGACCACTGCAGATGTTGATCAAAGGGGCCTCAGCTTGCATCTATAGGAAACAAACTTGTCTCTGGGGCCAGGCCGGGGCTCCATGGGCAGACAGACGGGGTCTTGCTGCCCATGTGCCATCCCAGCACAGCGCCAAGCGTGGCATTTGGGGAACCACTACTCTTCGCTGCCTGTGACGACTTGAGGGTTCAAGGGTGCTTTGATGTTTGGGTCTCTCCCCTCCTGCAAGTTACCAGTCATTGTCTCCCCCATGCAGGCAATCCCTTGGGCCTTTCAGCTTGGAATGTATCCCAAGTGTAATTAGGGACTCTGGCGCTTCGCACAAAGCAGTGGGACTCTGTCGGGTGGCACCGTCTCTGCAGCAGTGAGCATGTTGTTCCTGCTGAAATAACAACCAAGCCACAAAATGAAAAGTTTGGGAAACTAAACAAAGCAATACAATGACCCACAATCTTACTACCCTAACACAATTGTTGCTTTCAAGAATTCTCTCCTACTAGATTTCCTCCCTCCTTCCTTCCTAAAAGTAACACTAGATCACCACGATACTTTTTTTTTAAATACATGTATTTATTTTTACTACTCGTTCAGTCCTCAAATGGCTGTAATGACTAGAATTGAACTAATCTGAAGCCAGGAGATTCTTCCAGATCTCCCACATGAATGCAGGTGCCCGAGGCTTTGGGACATTCTTTGCTGCTTTTTCAAGCCATAAGCAGGTAACTGGATCGAAAGCAGAGCAGCCGAGACTGGAACCGGCACGCATATGGAATGATAGGATGCTGGTACTGCAGGCGGAGAATTAGCCCACTAAGCTGCTGGGCCAGCCCCCACTGTGATCTTCTAAAAAACTGTGTGTATCTGAGAGGTAGAGAGAGAGAAAGCGAAAGCAAAACAGAGACAGAGTACCCACTCCCCAAATGTCTGCAATACCAGGGTTGGAACAGGCCTGAAGCTGAGAAGTAGGTTCTATCTGATGGGTGGCAGGGGCCCAAACCCTTGAACTGTGACCTGCCCCCAGGGCAAGCACAAGCCAGAAGCTAAAATCTGGAGCTTTGCTCAGGAGTAGGATCCAGGCACCCTGGAAGGTGCATGCTCCAATTGCTGGGTCAAATGACTGCCCCTCAACTTACTTCTTTTTCTTTTTCTTTTTCTTTTTTAAAGATTCATTTATTTATTTATTTTATTGGAAAGGCAGATACACAGAGAGAAGGAGAGACAGAGAGAAAGATCTTCTGTCTGATGATTCACTCCAAGTGACCACAACGTCCGGTGTTGTGCCAATCCCAAGCCAGGAGCTCTTCCATGTCTCCCACACAGGTGCAGGGTCCCAAGACTTTGGGCTGTCTTTGACTGCTTTCCCAGGCCACAGGTAGGGAGCTGGAAAGGAAGTGGAGCTGCCAGGATTAGAACCAGAGTCCATATGGGATCCCAGTACGTTCAATGTGAGGACTTTAGCAGCTAGGCCACAGTGCCAGGCCACTTTTTCTTCAAAAAAAAAAAAAAAAGAGAGAGAGAGAGAAAGGCAGAGACAGAAAGGAGAGAGAGAAATGGAGAAATCGCCCACCAGCTGGCTCACCCCCACCCCAGGCCTGTGACAGCCAGCCTGAGATGGGCCAAAGCCAGGGCCTGGGGACTGAATCCAGGTCTCTCACATGAGTGACACACATGCTTGCAGCCATCACCTCCTATGCAGTAGCAGAAAGATGCAACTGTGGACAGAGCTGGGACTCAAAACACACTGATACGGGACAGAGCATCCCAAGAGATGCCAGACACACACTGCTTTCCTTCCTCCCTCACTCAGCAGGTCGTCTGAGCAGCCCTGCCGTCTGCTCTCCCGTGAGAGCATCCCGATTCCTTTTTCACCACACAGCTTTGTGCTCCCTCTAAGTGTACTGGAACTTTCTGAACTAGGCCCCCACTGCTGACATCCACGTGGTCTGCCATCCATCACTCACAAGACAACAAAGACTGGAATGATTTATCAAGTGTGAGTGTCCAGTGTGAAATGAATTTCCAGCAGTGGAAATTTGCTGGGTCTGGAAGGGAAGGCGTTCATGACTGAGAGCCGAGTGGCCAGGCTGTGCACCATGGGCCTGCAGCAGCACAGGGCATCACCAGTCTCCGGCCTGTGTTACTTCCCCCACCTGTCACTAGCCCAAAGTCGCAGACATGTACTGATTTCCCTGTTGGTCTGCAATGGACTGAATGAAGGTTCCTTAGGTGACAAGTACTCTTTTGGGTGCTGAGAAGCAAAAAGATATCTGGGATATAGGTGCAGTGCTTGGGAGAAAGTCAGAGTCAGGGTTGGAGGCAGGGATGTGTAAGCAGAGCCCCTACTCCTGCTCACCATTCCCAGCTCCTCCAGGGCGCTAGATCTCCTTATCCCACACTGTGCAGAGCAGAGAACCCAGGGTGCGCTCGGTGGGTGGACACTGACACAGCAAGGTGACTGATGGGCTCTGGGGGAAGGGAGGAAGAAGCCAGAGCCAACCTCGGGACAAGTCTCAAGCTTCCCCAGCATGGGAAGACTCAATTCTGCAGGTGCAATACCGACTGGGCCAACGGGAGCGTGGGACGCAGAGCTGAGGGGGTGCTGTCTGTTTACCTCTTGGCCTCCTGTTCCTTGAAAGATTGGTTTGATTAAACAGGCACGATCTGGAACTTTTTGGGGGTCTGATGGGTGCTGGCCATGGCCCATCTCCAAGATCAGAGTTGAGGCAGCGGAGGTGAAGGGAAGGCATGGTGAATGCTTCCAAGAAACTGCCCTGTCTGTCCACCTGCTCCCCACTCTGGCATGGGTGCAGCTGCCCACCCTGCCCCCACCCCCTGTGCTTCCCAAGCCCACTCCCTCTATGCAAGCTGCAGAGAGAAGACCCATCTCTCCTTCCCCATACCAGCCAAATTCCAAAACCCGAATGGTCTGGAGGTGCCCACTGCAGTGGTGAGGCAGGGTACCAGTGCTGTTTCTGCAGAGAATTTTAGATCTCCCGTTTTCCCCCTCATCCCACCTCAGGTTCTCTCCTATTGTACAGATGAGAAAACCAAAGCCCAAGCCAGAAAAGTAAGGAGGCTGCCTGAGGCCACCCAGGCAGTTAGAGGAGGAGCCGGGGTTCCTGACCCTGCAGGCTGGACCATGCCCTCTGCTGCTGTGACCCACAGCATAGAGGTCAGGCGGGAACTGAAGGCGAGCTCAGAGCCATGCTGAGGGGTTGGGGTCATCGACTTACACCTGCCCCAGTTGCTGGGCTATAAATCCTTCAGGAATTCCAGAGAGTCCTCCCTGTTTGGGAATAGGTTCTCCAGGCCCGGGATGGATGACGTCAAGAGACTGAGCCTGGACAAGTGAGGAAGGGAGTGGAGAAGCAGCTGGCAGGGAGGCTCCCCACCCCATGCACACCTCGAGGCCGGGAGTGGGAGTGGGAGTGGGAGGGGGCTGGGGTGGGGCAGGGGAAGCTGTCCCAGCCCTGCACTCCCCAGCCCAGAGTGGCTCCTAACAGTGACTCAGAGCTTGTGGACGTTGTGCCCAAGGCACCCAGCCAGCCGAGGAGTGGCAGCCAGCCCAGCCCTCCTGTTCCCTGGACAAAAAGGGGGCTTCTCTTCTCGACTTCCC
The DNA here is from genome assembly GCF_017591425.1 of Ochotona curzoniae. NCBI lineage: Eukaryota > Metazoa > Chordata > Mammalia > Lagomorpha > Ochotonidae > Ochotona > Ochotona curzoniae. The sequence continues at coordinate 2,729,934 of NW_024466004.1, read as the reverse complement.
TTCAGGGAATTTTCCAGAACTTGATTTTGACTGCATGAGCTCCCCCATCCCAGGAGAGTCTCACCTGGGGGTTTCGTCCCCCACACTTCCTCTCTGGTTCACCTGGGGCTTCCAGCGGATGTCCCTTCCCCTCCCAGAGGTGAGAGAAGGAGTTATCCCTACAAAGCAGAAACATCACCTTCAGCTTCTGCAGCCTTGGAAAACCCCCACAGCCCCTGGGAGCAGCTTCCCAAGTTCTCTCCCCAGGCAGGGACATGCAGGCCCGGGAAATCATTTACCCAGAACACCAGAAAGAACCAGGGCCAGGATTCCACCAACTGTTTGTCAAGACCAAGGGACCCTGACCCACCCAGAGCCTTGTCCTGAAAGTCTAGGTCCTTGCCCCCCCCACACCAGCATGCCCCAGGCCTCCCCATATCTGATCAACTTTTTAACCAGGAACTCACTCAAGAGAAATCAAAAGGCCAGTGTTGTGGTGCAGTGAATTAAACTGCCATTGGGACAGCCAGCATGCATCATAAGAGGGCCCAGATTCAAGTGCTGGAGGTTCTATTTCTGAGCCAGCTCCCTGCTAAAGCCCCTGGGAAAGCAGGGGATGATGGCCCCGGTCCTAGGGCCCCTGCACCCATGTGGGAGACCTGGTTGAAGTTCTGGGCTCTTCCTAGCTTCAGCCTGGCCCAGCCCTAGCCTTTGTGGTTCTTTGGGAAGTGAATCAATAGATGGAAGATCTCCCTTCCTTCCCTACCTCATCTTTCAAATATAGAAGTCTTTTTAAGGGGGGGGGTGGGCAATGCAGTAGTCCAACAGTTACAGTCCTCGCCTTGAACCTGCTGGGATCCCATATGGGCACCAGTTCTAATCCCGGCAGCCCCACTTCCCACCTAGCTCCCTGCTTGTGACCTAGGAAAGCAGTCGAGGATGGCCCAAAGCCTTGGTACCCTGCACCCATGTGGGATACCCAAAAGAAGCTTCAGGCTCCTAGCTTCAGATCAGCTTAGCTCTGGCAGTTGTGGCTGCTTGGGGAGTGAATCAACAGAAGATCTCTCTGTCTCTTCTCCTCTCTGTATATCTGACTTTCCAATAAATTTTTTTAAATCTCAAAAAAAACCACCACATTTATCTTAAAAAAAAAAAAGTGAGAGAGATTGAAAGCTACCACCAGCAGGTCAATGTTTTTGAAATATTTGGACCATAAGTCACAACAAGAAGGTACTTAACATCACGGTGCAGTGCTCAGCTACCCCAAATTCCTAGCATTCAGAACACTCTGTAAGTATTGGCTTATTTACGAATAGGTGAAAGCAAGAATCCGGAATTCTCCAAACCTTCCGTGTTTCTCCAAGTAAGGACTTCTCTCAAACATCTCTCAAAGCGCCTGTTACTTTGCTACGAGACCTACTGCCAGGGGTGTGCTGGCACAGGCTGGACACACAGCTCTCCAAGGAGACACATGGATGTGTCAGCCACAGTAGGGTCACGTAACCATCTCTGAGTCTGCACCATACTCTCTGAACAGGGGCAGCATGGATTCTCTATGGGGGCCAAAAATATTCTTACCCATGTGAGGCATACACGGTGGCTTCTGGAAGTTCATGGAAGACTAGACTTGAAGGAAACACCCTTGTTTCCTTGAATGGGTCAAGGTGCCCTGCGCTGTCCTGGTGGGCATGGCCAATAAGGGAGGCTCCTCCTGAGGCTCCTTAGGAGGGGAGGTGGGAAGCACAGTTACATCACTTTCCATGCTGCGGATGTGGCTGTGGTATCTAACAGGCTACTTGTAGAACAGGTGGGCTCCTGGGAGTTGGTTTGAGCTGGCTGCAGCACACTTCTGACTTGCCCTCTTGGGGTGACCCAAGTGAAACCAAGCAGAAAAGGGAGACAGACTCACTCAAAGCCCACTCCCCAAGTTTACATCTGGCTGGTGGAAGAGAAGGCTGGAAGCCAGCTGGGACCCTGGTAAGGCTGACCAGGGGGTGGGAGAAGGCAGGAGGGCAGAGATTAGCTTAGAGCCCCAGTCTGGCCTCAGCCTCCAGGAGCCCAGGGCTTGGGTGCGGAGCACAGCTGGGGTTGGTGCCTTTCTTAGAAGGGAGGCTCCAGAAAGCCCTGGTCCCATGATGCTGCCCAAAGGCCCATCTTGGGGGTAGAAGCAGGTAGGGAGGGGATGACTGCATTTCCCATCAGGAATCAGAGAAGCCCAGGCAGAAAATCTCTGCCTGAGCCCAGGCCCCAGGCAGGGTGGGGAGGAAGACCCAGCCTTGGTCCCTGGGAACGTGGCTGGCTACAGCACAGTAAGGAGCTGGGAAATCCCAACAGTCGACAATCATGGGGTCCCCAACTGCTTAGTCAGGGTGGGGCAGGGGGAGGAGTGAGCCTGGGTCATCCTCCCTGGTTGCTCTAATTGCAGTGAGAATCCGTCCAGAGACAGCCAAAGGGACTTTGTTTTTCTGCAAGCAGGGCAGACAGGCGGCATGCGAGGGGTGTGGGATGTGGCGGCCTGTGAGGGCAGGTGTTCTGTCTCTCCATGGTGGGACCCAGTGGGAGGCCTGGATCATGCTCACTGCTAGCCTCTCAAGGCGCAATGACCTCCTAAGAAGGCTCAGGCTGAGGAGGAGTCACCCCAGTGTGTAATGCTCTCCAGCCTCACCTTTCCCTTCCTCTACCTGTAAAGTGGGCTACCCACCCAGTCAAGCAGTGCGAGCCCATGAGTGTGTGCCAAGCACTCCATAACAAGGCCTGCCAGTTGACGGAGAAGGATCTGTAGGCCGCCCCCTCCCCCTGCAACCGTGTTCTTCTGCCATAGCCATTTATGTGGAGTGCTTGCTGAGGGGCTGGCCTCACTTCCTGTGCACCCCCATCACCACCCCTACCTGGATGATCCCGGGTCATCCTCCTGGGATCCTGGAGCAGTCACCAGCACCACAGCTTTGCCAAGCTTCTCTCAGGAACCCTCTGATCCCAGCTGCCATTCGAAGCTGGGGAAGTGTGGGCCCCTGTGACGAAGTGGAGGGCAACCTCCTGCCTTGGCACAGGAAGGACTGGCGATAGCACCTGTCAGAGGCTTTCCAAGAGCACACGAAAGTCTGGTTTGCTTCCAAGTCTAAAGGTTCATGGCATGAATGAGTTTAAGCAGTCACAGCTCGGAGCTGGGCAGGTTCCACCCCATGCTGTAATCAGCTATTTATAGGCTTGTCTCTCCAGGACCTGGGGTGTGGGGATGACTCAGGGAGGCTGGTGTGTGGTGGAGCCACCCTGCCCAGGCTCAGGTTCCAGCTCTGCTGAGGAGCAGATCATAGCCGTGCGGGACAGGCATTGTGGTGCTGTGGGCCAGGCTGCTTCTTGGGCTGCCTGCATCCCATGCCAAAATGCCAGTTCAACCCCCAGCTACTTTGCGTCTGATGCTGCCACCTGTTACCGTTCATGGGAAGGCAGTGGATGGCAGCTGAAGTAACTCAGTCCTTCATACCCACAAGAGAGGCCTGGATGGAGCTCCTTGGCCCAGCTGTGGCAGTTGGGGGAGCAAAATCGGTGGATGGAGGGTCTCCCTCTGTCATTCTGAAAAAAAAAATCTTTTTTAAAAAAAAACTTATTTATTTTTATTGAAAAGGCAGAGAAAAAGATCTTCCAATCACTGTTTCATTCCCCAAATGGACCCAACAGCCAGAGTTGTGCCTTTCCAAAGTCAGGAGCCAAGAGCTTCTTCCAGGTCTGCTACATGTGTGCAGGGCCCCAAGGCTTTGGGCCATCCTCCCCTGCTTTTCCAGGCCTCAAGCAGGGAACTGGATAGGAAAGGAAGCAGGTAGGACATGAACCAGTACCTGTATCGGATCCTGACACTTGAAGGGGGAGGATTAGCCAATTGAACCATTATGCTGGCCCGCTGCGAATGAATCTTAGTTAACTGCCACCTTAGGCACGTTATCAGATGTCTCTATGCTTCAGTCCCACCACGTGTATCATCAAGGTTCTAATGAATGAGCTAATACATCCCACTTGCTTGGAGCCAAGTCGGGCTCATCATCGCTACACCTAGACCACTGACGGACGCGACCCCAGGCTGCAGCCTTAAATGGTGCTTATTGAAGGCTGTTGGTGGAATCGGCAAAGTTAAGGTTCTAGAAAGAACTCTGAGACAGCAGAAGGTGAGTCTTCATGCCAGGATGGTGCTGCCCCCACCTCTCTCCTGGCAGTGTTGCCTCTATCCATGACCCAGTGTCCAAGAGGGGACCAGCTACCCGGACCCCTGTGTGCAGATCTGTCATTGCTGAGCAGTCTCACATTCTGCTCCCAGCCGTGCTACATTCGCACCTGGGTCTGGGTGCCAGCTCTGAGGGAGCTCCTGCAGTCCCAGCCTTCCTCTCTGTCCCTCCTGCCCTGGGGAAGCCCTGAGCGCGCTCCCACGGTCTTCCTCGGCTTCCCAAGGTTCAGTCCCTAACATGCAACCCCGCTCTGCAATCCTTCTGTTCAAAGAACTGGGCTGGGCCACTGCTAGACTCCGCCCCCCTCAGACTCAGTGGAAAACGCCCCCCTTTGCCCCCTTTTTTTGGGAATCCCAGTGATGAGAGTGGGATGTGCCACTCCCAGGCTATCTAATCGGTGCTGGAAAAACCGGGCCAACAGTTAAACCACACAAACAAAAGGACTGCAGCTCCACACAGAACTGCCAGCTTGGGCAAGTGCCAAGACAAACAGCTGCAGTCTCGGGCCCCACCACATCTGCAGAGTCCCAGGCTCTTGGGGAGGCATGGCAAGAAGGAGGAGCTGCTCCCGCATCCTGTCACCTTCCTCCAGGCTCTCCTTCCTGGACTCCAGGTCCTTCCCACCTCCCCAGGAAGCCCTGCCCCGCCCCTTTAGGACAGCTGCTGCTCCAAGGGGCAGCCTTCCTTCCAGGGCTCGCTGCCCTTGGCACCTTGGAGTCACAGGGGAGTACTGGAAGATGCTGCTGCCCAGGCTCCTCCCTGGAAGCTCTGGGTGGCGGCCAGCATCGGATGTCCGGGACAGCTTTGAGTGATTTTACTCTGGAGTCCAGAGTGAAGCCCACCATTGCAAAAGGATGCACACGGATGGTGGCTTCTGAACTTGTGAGCCTGTTGTTGCTGGTCAGCAGGCCCCGGGAGGGCTCATGGCTTACAAAAAACTTCCCGACTGCTGCTCCTGATCTGCCAATCACGCTCCGAGAGCCCTTGGGGAGAGAGTCGGACAGCCCGGATTCAAACTCAGATACAGCTGCCTGTCCAGTGGACTGTTTGGTGAGGACTCAAAGACCTCACCTGGGGGCCTGGCACAGTGGCCTAGTGGCTAAAATCCTCACCTTGAATGCACTGGGATCCCATATGGGCACCAGTTCTGAGTCTAGCAGCCCCACTTCCCGTCCAGCTCCCTGTTTGTGGTCTTAGAAAGCAATCAAGGATGGCCCAAAGCTTTGGGACCCTGCACCCATGTGGGAGACCCAGAAGTGACTCCTGGTTTCAGATCAGCTCAGCTCTGGCCATTGTGGTCACTTGGGGAATCAGTGGACAGACGATCTTCCTCTCTGTCTCTCCTCCTCTCTATATATCTGACTTTCCAATAATAATAATAAATAAATAAATCTTAAAAAAAAAAAACCTCACTTGGGACAAGATGCCTCTTGGGAAAGGACTTTGCCAAGCGTAGAAGTGTGTGGCAGACTGTGGAAGCCAGACATGGGGCAGGTTCACCACCTCAACCCGGAGGCACAGCACAGGGCTCTCTGCTCTCCAGCCACACCACACACCTCGCTGGCATGTGGAATGCTAACCAGCAGCCTGGCTGGGGGTGGAGCTGGCTCTCCAAACATCCACGGGGAGAGGGTAGTGTGTGTGTGTGTGTGTGTGTGTGTGTGTGTGTGTGTGTGTGTGTGTGCACTGTACTCCCAGCCCACCTCCCAGCCCACAGTATTTCTGACAGGAAAAGGAAGGTGTGGAACTGACCAAAGCTGTGCAATCCGACATGCCCTCTCTGGGCAGCAAAGGCTCCTCTTTCCCGACCAGCCCTCCCAGCCTGTGTCCTCTTCCATGGCCAGAAGATGGGCAGACATGGCTGCCCTGGCACAACCAGGGCAGGGGCAGGGAGGTCGGGGAACAGCAAGGAGACCATAGCCTGGCTCAGGCCAGGAGCAGCTCTGCTTGCCTGGACACACAACATTGTTACCTGCTGGATCAAAGGTATCTGCGAGAGAGGCGGCCTTGCAGGCAAGCCCTGGTTGGAAGGGGTTGGGAGGCAGCGAGAGGTCATCTTCTTAGAGCCCAAATGACTTGGGGGCACTGTCACCCCCTTGCTGTCCTCCAGCTGCCCAGGAAGGCTTGTGCTCCATGCTCCACCCCTCCTCCTAGGGGCTCTCTCACACAGCCATGGGCCCTGTGTGCCTTTTCCCCTTGGCTTCTGCGTGTGCCTGGCAAGTGTATCCATGTCACTGGGTCAAGGCATAACCCTCCCGAGGAACAGATGTGATGGTCGCCGGGCACCTCCTGGCATCGTAGCCTCTTGCCCCGGAGGGACACCAAGGACTGCCAGGAACACAAGAGGCTACCCTGTGCTCTCATTTCCTCTGCTCCACTCTCATTTCCTCCTGCATCCCAGCCCTCCCTTGGCACAGCTGGCCTTGGTCACAGTGCCTAATTCAGCAGATCTCCACCACCATTCTGCCTGACCTGCCACACTGAAAGCAAAAGGAAGAGCTGGAACAGAAAGAAACACACACACACATACACACACAGCATCAAACCACTGAGCTAGAAGTGGCAGCTGGCAGCATATTGGAAAAACTCGCAGGCGGGGATTCCCAACCCTCGGGGCTATGCCAAGCAGACAGAGGAAGTTCCCCGAGGTCAGCCTGGAAACTCAATCTTGACACTGCTCCCAGCCCAGTGGAGCACCTGAACCCTTGGCCCTGCGTCACCCCGAGGGGTGGACGAGCATCAGCTAGGACCTGAGATGGCTGTGGGAGAGCAGGGACACCAAACATGGGTGTCACACAGAGCCTGAGGGTCAGGTTCCTCGGGGACTCTGGGGGTAGAGTCCCCCAGGCAGGGGTAGGGCAAGAGGGCAGCTCAGCCAAGAGGTGGGGCTGATGGCAGGTGTTGGAAGGGGTCTCCCAGAGGCTGCGCTGGCAGCTGCGTCCAAAATACAGAGCACTCTGGCTGGTGCCTGTGGGAGCGGAGTGAGGAACATGGATGGCTGTGATGGGCAAGAGGACCAGAGCAACCAGGCCACCACGCAGCTCCAGGCTCTGGCTGGCTGAGCGGGACCAGCAGGCTGGCCACCCACGGAGCTGGTCGCCAAGCTTCTCAGGAACAAATGGCGGGGGAAGGGGTGAGGGCCAAGAGAGAGGGCCCTGTGATCACTAACCACTGAGTTCAGGGCTTAGCTGGAGGCACTGGGAGGGTTAGAGGGAAGCACTGAGCCTGGGTTCTGTGCAACACATTATCTGGCCCCACACCCTCCTGAGTTCACCAAGACCCTCCTGAGTGACAACAAAGTGTGCGCAGGGAACCTGCTGGCCAGCCCAAGGACTGTTGCAAGTCCTGTCTACTGATTTTCCCCTTCTATCTTCACGGCTCTCCCCTGGCCCCAGGCAGCCCCTGTCCCTCTGACCACCTGTCCCCTACAAAGTCAATGTAGCACCCTCCAATTCCCCCATTACTTCCAGAAACACTAGCTCCCCACTCCTTGTCCGACATTCGCCACCTCCTCCACTCTGGCCCGCTCGGGTCTCCCGGCCAGTTGGACCTTTTCCCACTTTCTCATTGACGGTCTTACAGGGTGTGAGGGGCGTATTCTGTGGGTCACAGCACAGGCCCTGGGCTGGTATTCTGCCTCCACCCAGAAGCGCCTTTGCTTTCTCATCCTGACATGGGGATAATTACCTTCTATTCCTCTGTGTGAGTGTCTGGGGGCTTAAACAAGTAAATAGACGCATCCCAGGGCTACGCCAGGCACGCTGGGAGCACGGAATAAAATGGTAATCATCGGGCCCCGGCACTGTAACCTAGTGGCTGAGATCCTCTCCTTGCACGTGGGAGGATCGTATGTGGGCTCCGGTTCTAGTCCCGGAGGCCCTGCTTCCCATCCAGAAACACTAGCTCCCCATTCCTTGTCCGACATTCGCCACCTGCTTGTGACCTGGGATAGCAGTCAAGGACGGCCCAAAAGCTTGGGACCCTGCACCCATGTGGGAGACCCAGAAGAAGCTCCTGGCTCCTGGCTCTGGATCAGCTCAGCCTTTGTGGCTGCTTGGGGAGTGAATCATGGGACAGAAGATCTTCCTCTCTGTGTATCTGACTTTTCAATAAAAAAAATATATATATTTTTTTAATTGGTAACCGTAGTTGAGACCCTTGATGTTGCTGCGGTGTTCTCAGAGGAGGGAGTCTGCGTGGCTCACCAGCTCTGTCGGGGACCCTGGCACACTGCTGATGCTTAATGAATGTTGCTGTACCTGTCTGCTCTGGGCATCCTGTTCCAAACCTGACCCCAAAACCTGCTTCTACACTCCCACCTCTGCCCCTGTGGTAATTGGTATATGATTTGACCCTTGAACTCATGCCAACCTTTGAACCCCGAAGTCAAGAGTTAATAATGGTCATTTAATCTCATGATTATGTCTAGAGGGTGGGTCTGCTGAGCGTTGCTGCGGCCAGTGGGGGCGTGCCCTCCGAAAGGTGCGTTGGCAAGGATGGGTCGCGAGGTGCACAGGTTCCGCCTCTGCCTCACCCTCACCCTTTGGGGACACCCAGGGTTGGACTTGAACCTGCACAATCTGGAGCTGAATGAGCCTTTCTTTTGGACGCCCTGGGCTCCTCGGGGATCCCATTAGAGCCAGGGACCTGACCCCAGCTGACACCATCCCTGCCACTTTTGCAGGTTTCCAGTCCCAGCCTCCTCTTCCCAGGCTCAAAACAGGAAAATCTCCATGATGTGTGGCTGGGCTTTTTTTATCCTTCGGCTCCAAAACAGAGCTTCTTTCCTCTCTGCCTTGGCACTTGGGGCTCCCTACCTCCGGGGGTGGCTCTGAAACAGCGAGTACCCTAGAGCAGCTCTGACGATCCTTCCTCTTCCCCGTGTGCCTCTGACTTTCAGAAAGGGCTTCCCAGGTGAAGGCACCTGAGTAACGAAGCCATCCCTAGCCATCTGGTGTCCAAGCCACATTTTCCAGGTTCCCTAATGAGTGACTTGAGAAGACACAGCATGTGTTTGCCCAAGAAACATAAGCCGGGCGGCTCCACATCCCCAAGCTGCTTTCCGGCCCCGGACAGGGCAACAGCTGCCCACAACCTGGCTGTTTATACACTAAAAAAAGAAATTCCATGGTGACCAGTTGGCTCGAGTCAGTGCCCTACGGAAGGCCAGCGGTCTCTGCAAAATGACACCAGAAGCTCCCCACCCAGTCCTCAGTAACAATCAACAGCCAGGGCAAAACCCGAGCCAGTGTGTGCAGCCAGGCGTGGGGTCGTGGGGGGCAGCAGCTGCAGTGGAATCTCCCCAAGGTCACCTGCCTGACAGCCCCCTCCTTCCAGGCTAGTGGGGATCCTGGAGACACCCCCACGCTGGGGACAGGCTTCCAGCGCTTTCTCCACGCTTAAGAAACAGCCGGGGCAGGTGGAGAAGGGGAGCCCGCTCCTCCCCAGAGGGGCAGCCGTAGTCTTGTCTTCTCAGTCTTCTTGCTCACAGCGCCCCCTCCTCACCTCATGGGGCGAGTGTGGAGAGCACGGTTTATACTCTTGGTCCTTTCCAAAGTGTTTTATAGGCATGAGCTCTGCGGCAAGTTCCTGGCAAAACAGCTAGGGTGAAAAAGCTAAGTGTGGATTTCAAAACTTTTTTTTTTTTGCATGGAAATAAACATGTTTCTGAATGCCATTTGCCATACATCTTTTAAAAGTGCCTTTGTTATATGGATAGCTCTCTTTTAGGGCTGTTTCTACAGGTGGAGAACCTTAACCCTTCCTGCCGTCTGTGCCCAAGAAGGGCTTAGCCCCTCCGCCCTCCGCTGCCTTCACCAGGCACTATCTGCATGAACTTTGCACTCTGCCCCTGTTGACCCAGGAGCAGGGCTGGTTGATAAGCTGAGGACATTGCCCAGCTTTATAGTTTCCTCCCAGTCTCTCTGGCGACACCTGACCCCATGGTGGCTGCCTTCTCTGCCACCCCCAACTGTCACATACGGCGCTTCTGCCGAGTCACGCAGGCACACCCCCCCCCCACTGTAGGTCACCTTCAAAATCACACTTTCCACCACTCTCCACACACACATACCAATTCATGTATATGCACCATGCACTTGCACTCAGCAGTGAGGAGTGAGTCAGGTAGCCGATAAGAATGGATGTGGAAAATCACACGTGTCTCTCCCTGCACAGGGTTACAGGTTTCTGCCCCATCTGCTCCCCTGTTTCTCATCCCTCCCACACCCCTGCCAGAAGGCAAACCTGGAGAGTCAGGGACCTGTCCTGGCAGGGAAAACCTGCCTTCTTCCCTATGCTGCCCTCTTGTGACGGGATCCCAGAACTGCAGACTCTACGTCCAAGGGACAGCCCAGGCCAGGGCTAGGGCCTGGTGGACAACAAAACCCCCCCATTTCCTTCCCTTGACCCCAAGATCACCAGCAAATCTGCCACTGCACGGGAAAACTCAGCTGGCCTGGGAGGTGGGTGGCAGGACTCCTCTGGTGTTGGACCCCAGGGTCATCATGCAATTAAGGTATTGCTGGCCCTGTGTACATCTGGCATCCTGACAAGAATGTAGCTACGCATTGATGAGGAAAACATGTGCTGTGGCACCGGCTTATTCCCAGGAGCTATTATCACTTTCTGAGCAGCAGCTCTCCACGGGGTCGGCCTGTGGCCTCGGCAGGGATGCCGGGCTCACAGAAGCGGTGTCCTCGCTCAACGACACCCCCCGTCAAACGAGGGACACTTACAGGACCAGCATAAAGGAGCCTCTATGTGCCCTCAACTCCCCCCACCCCTTCAAGCCCAGCGATCTCACCCTTATTTCACCTGACCTTATTTTTGTTTTCATTTTTTCAACAGGTAGAGAAGGAGACGGAGAGCCCTCCATCACTGCCACACCTGTAGGAGAGCTGGGAAGTCATTTCAGATCTCATGCATGCGACGAGCCAACTCCTTGAGCCCTCAGCTATGGAGCCCCAGGAGCAGAGCTGGGACACAAACGCAGACGCTCCACAGTGTGGCTGTAACTTTGCTTTTTAAGTAAGTAAAGGGACAGGATGACTTCTGCACTGCCAATCTTATTTTACTTTTTAAAGGTTTACTTTTTTTTAGTGGAAAGGCAGATTTACAGGAAGAAAGAGAGACAAAGCTTTTTTATTCATTGGTTTACTCCTCAAATGGCTGTAACGCCCGGAGCTGAGCTGATCCAAAGCCAGGAGCTTCTTCTGGGTCTCCCACTCTCAGATGCAGGGCCCCAAGGCTTTGGGCCATCCTCTACTGCTATCCCAGGTCACAAGCAGGGAACTGGATGGGAAGTGAAGCAGCCAGGATATGAACCAGTGCCCATATGAGATCCTGGCACATCCAACGTGAGGACTTTAGCCACTAGGCTACTGCACTGCCCCCCCCCCCCAATTTTACTTTTAGTTCCCAAGCTCAGTGGGCTGGGTTATGTCTACTCGCCAAGTGAGGTGTCACAGTCACGGCAGAAGTGGGTCTCTCCTCTTGACCCCAGTCACTTCCACCTCCCTGCCCCTACGGCAGCCCGCCGGCAGCATCCTTCCACTGCATGTGCGGCTCATGAGTCACCACACAGCACACTGCACGGTGTCACCTGACACCATGATCATCTCTGCGACACGCTCCGTGAGCCTGGGGACAGGGCTGGTGGATTCCACACGCCAGCAGGTGGCAGAGCTCGGAACTCAAGAGCACTCTGCAGTCACGATTCTGCATTGTTTGCTAGAACACAAGCATGGGCTTGCAGACCTGAGCGCCCAGAGCGGAGGCCGCACTGACACTGGACCGGTCACTTTACCCTTCATGGCTTCTGCTTTCTGCAATGGGAGAGGAAGTGCATGATCCCCCTGAGAGTTGCTATGAAGACTGTGGGATTCGATGCAGGTACACAGGGCTTGGCACGACCCCAGCCAGCAGCAGAGGCTATTGTGTTTTCATGGAGACGCCCCAGTAGCCCTGTAATTAGATCCCATTCACAAATGAAGAGACAAGGGCGGCTCAGAGTGCAAGGCCACTTGCCCAGGCTTGCAAAATGGAACTGCCAGGGGCACAGGCAAGTGCTCCAGTCAAAGGCAGCCACAGAACCTCAGTCCCCAACAGGCACCAAGAGAGGTGGTATAGACACTCAAAAAAATAAATTAAAAATAAAGGTAATTTTAAGAAAAAGATTTATTTTACTTATTTGAAAAGCAAAGTTACAGAAAGAGAAACCTTCTATCCACCCACTGATTCATTGCCCAAAAGGCTGCAGCTGCTGGCGATGTGCCAGGCACAAAGCCAGGAGCCTGGAACTCCATTTGAGTCTCCCACATTAAGGCAGAAGCCAAAGCAATCGAGTCACTTGTGTTACTTTCCCAGGTGCATTAGCAAGGAGCTGGATGGGAAGTGGAGTAGCTGAGACTTGAACTGGTACTCATATGGGATGCTGATGCCCCAGGCAGCAGCCCTACCTGCTATGTCACAATGCAAATCCCCTGCAGAAACTCTTGATAGGAGACTGAGGCTGTTGGGAAATGCCTCCCTGTCATCCTTCCTTCCCCAGGGCCCTTGGAGGGAGCACCTGCCAGGCAGCCTTGACACTGGTGTGATTCCGAAGACCAGGGCAGCTCATGACTTACACACAGCTGAGGTGCCCAGGAGAAGCATGGTAGGGATGGGGCTCTGGTCGACCCTCATGCTGGTGAGGGGTTTTATTTTTTCTCCATTCATTGGTTGAGCGTTAAGTACACTTTAGGAGACTATACCAGTCTCACCCAGTACCTGCAGAACAAAAAAAAAGCCTGTTGCACAGCCTTGGAGGGAGGCGGTGTCACTGCTGCGTGTTGTCCTGCCCTGCTCTGAAGGCCAACGTCGCCGCCGCCGCCTCCACTCAGGGGTCCCTGACCCCTTGAACCTCAGTGCTGAAAGGGACCCTGAGAGCCATCTGGTCCCTGCGTGACACCCTACCTGGGTCACTGCTCTGTTTGCTGCAGAACAGCCTCTGAGACTCCATGGCACCTGCAGCCCAACTGTCCACTTTTTCAAACCGGAGCTCAGTAACAATCCCCAGGATTCCTGGAAGAGCTGACTGCCCTGTTGGCATGGGAGGTGGGTGCAAATGCCACATGGGTCCTTGGATTGGCCCTCCAGGGAGATCACAACCATCACAGAATGAGGACATTCTGTACAACCATCCTAATAGATGTGGGAAACAACTTGCTGACCACTGGTGGGACCTCAGCCACGGTAATGCTTAACATACATCAGCCACTGAGATGTGCATGTTGCAGAAATCACTAACCACCACCTGCGACACCGACATCTCATCTGGGCACTGATTCGATTCCAGCTTCCCATCCAGATCTCTGCTAATGGCCTCGGAGAGCAGCAGAAGATGGCCCAGGTGCCTGGGCCCCTGCACCCTCGTGAGACACTTGGATGCAGTTTCTGGGTCCTGGCTTTGGCCATCGCCGCCATGTGGAGAATAAACCAGTGTGGTCTTTCAAATAAGCAAACCCATCTCTAATGATAAAGTGGGGAAAAGCCTGGACTATGAATGTGTTGGCAAGCCTAAAAACAACAAGCACCTGGCAGTGCTGTGGCTGCAAAACTGAGGGGTGCGGAAAAGCCTACTGTCACAGCCAAGGCTTGGCGGGGGGGTGGGGGGGGAATGACACGGGGCCCAGCCTCCAGAGAGGAAGGCTGAAGCAACTCCCTAAGCAGCTGTGACCTACCAGAATGCAGCACCCTCTGCGTGAGGGCTTGGGCTCGCGAGCTGTGGGCTGCAAGCTGAGCCTGCCCACCAGCTCCATGACCTCTGGAAAGTCACCAACTTCGTCTGAGATTCAGTTTCTCCATCTGCAGAACGGGAGCAATGATAACACCGCCGAGGCACCCCTCTCCCCCCAGGGCTGTGGCCCAGCACACCAAGCACTTGGGCAGGCTGCCAGCAAGCCAGTGTACGCCATTTGGGACATCAGAAACTTCTCAGCCCCTCTCCCCTTTCTTGTGTATGCTCTCTAATGTTGCTGCTGCAGTCCTGGCTGACCTGTGAATTACACCTGAGTAATGGAAGGGGGTGGGGCCGAAATGCTGAGCTCAGCACCTCGCAGGCCCTGCTCTGTACTGGGCAGCTGTTAATGCTTTCCATATGTGATCTCACCTCTTTGTCCCAACAAGCCCAGGGAGGGGGGCAGCAGAGCGCCCACTGCACAGGTGGCAAAACTGAAGTTTCCAACTGATTCCAGCCTGGAGAATTTCAAGCACCCAGGGTGGGTATGCAGAGGCAGGGCCACACGACCAAGGCAGCAGCACATGGTGACAGACCTGCTCTGAATTCCTGGACGCCACGGAAAATGAGCCTTTTTTTTTTTTTTTTCAAAGATTTGCTTTTATTGGAAAGGCAGATTTAGAGAGAAGGAGAAAGGTCTTCCATCCGCTGGACCACTCCCCAAAGGGCCACAATGGCCAGGGCTCAGCCACCCTGAAGCTAAGAGCCAGGAACTTTTTTTTTTTTTAAGATTTACTTATTTACTGGAAAGTCAGATATACACAGAGGAGGAGAGACAGAGAGGAAGATCTTCCGTCCAATGATTCACTCCCCAAGTGACCGCAACGGCCGATGCTATGCCGATCCAAAGCCAGGATCCAGTAACCTCTTCCGGGTATCCCACTCGGGTGCAGGGTCCCAAGGCTTTGGACCATCCTTGACTGCTTTCCCAGGCTGCAAGCAGGCAGCTGGATGGGAAGTGGAGCTGCCGGGATTAGAACCGGTGCCCAGATGGGATCCCGGCGCATTCAAGGCGCGGACTTAAGCCGCTAGGCCACGCCGCTGGGCCCCGAGCCAGGAACTTCCTCCAGGTCTCCCACATGGGTGCAGGGTCTCAAGACTTTGGGCCATCCTCCACTGCCTTCTTAGGCCATAAACAGGAGTAGATGGGAAGTGGAGCAGCTGAGACACAAACTAGTACCCATATGGGATACTGGCAGCACAGCGTGGAAGTCCAGCCTGTTGAGCCATAAGTAGTAGCAGCATGATGATCCAGGGTAAAGGACATGTTTTTTGGGTTTGTTTGTTTTTGCCTCTTGTGTTGTTGTGTTTTGTTTTTTAGAGGACACGTTTTTGTGGAACAAGTTTGTCCACCATACTCTTGCTTCTATTCAGAGTAACGCTGCCCTTCCTGTAAACACCCATGCTAATTTCACAAGGACAAATACGTCCGTCCCTGCAACTTTCGTAAGCCTTTCAGAAGGCAAATGGTATTTTTGAAATCCCAGGGGCAGGCAACCCACCTGTTTTCCCCAAGCGTGCAAGCCGCCACCCAGATGCCAAGGCCAACCCTAGGAACACAGTGCCCCACCAAATACAGTGGCCCCGCCCTGAGACCGAAACCATGGCAGATGGGGCAACACGCTGAGCTGCCCAGGGGAATGGGGCAGGAGTCGCTGAACAGCCTGGAAAAAGCTTCTCTGCAAAACCAGGTAAGATTCTCACGCTACCAGGTGTCTGTCGGTTGCCCAAGAGTCCCAGGCAGAGAAGAGTCATCAAAAAAAAAAAAAAAAAGCAGATTTGGAGGACGGCCTGTGTGACACTGGCAGGGGTGCAAACCGTGGCTGAATCAGACCTGTGTCGGCTCCTGGGCCAAGCACTGTTTGCCATCTGTCTGAGGCCTTATCTGCCAGGGAGATGGGCAAGCAGCCAGGGCCCTCTGAGGTTGCACAGCCCGCTTGTGGCATGCTGCCATGCCAGATGTTGCGACTCGGCACTCAGTGGCAGTGCTGGGCTAGGATTGAGGGGGAAAGCATCCTGGGGGAGTCCCTGCTGGGCAAAGGCTGAACAGCTCAGGCCATGGCCCTGGGCCTCCCGGCTCCTCAGTGGGTAAGTGTGGCCCACACAGATTCAGCCTATGGCTGCAGTGTCCCTCAGACTTTGGCTGAGCTTTGTATGTGTGCACATGTGTCTAACCTCCCTTTTTTTTTACAAGTTTTATTTTTTTATTGCAAAGTCAGACATATATATAGAGGAGGAAGAGACACAGAGGAATATCTTCCATTCGCTGGTTCATTCCCCAAGTGGCCACAACAGCCGGAGCTGAGCTGATCCGAAGCCAGGAGCCAGGAGCTATTCCTAATCTCCCACACGGGTACAGGGTCCCAAGGCTTTGGGCCATCCTCGACTGCTTTCCCACACCACAAGCAGGGAACTGGATGGGAAGTGGAGCTGCCGGAACTAGAATTGGTGCCCATATGGGATCCTTGTGTGCCTAAGGCGTGGGCTTCAGCCGCTAGGCCACAGCACCGGGCCCCAACCTTCCTTGTTAACATTGTTCTTTACATGAAATCTATCCAGTCACACGCATAGGGACGTGCTGAACTGAATGTGCTTCTAGGCTCATTTCATCATTTCTGGGATTGTGAAATCAGGTGTTTAAAAATGGCAGGTACCCTTTGCACTCATCTCTCTGCAACCAAAAAGAAATGAATGCGATTCTACAGTTGATCTGAGACCGCAGTCCTCCCAAGGTATACTGTCTGTAGAAGTCAACAGGATTGACTAAACTTACACTTCAAAAAAATGTATTTTTATTAGAAAGATTTCTCATCTGCTGGTTTACTCTCCAAATGGCTGCAATGGCCAGAGCTGAGCTGATCCAAAGCCAGGAGTTTCTTCCATGTCTCCCATGAGTGCAGGGTCCCAAAGCATCGGGCCAGCCTCAGTTGATTTCCCATAAGCAGGGAACTGCATGCGAGTGGAGCAGCCAGGACAAACAAACCGGC
The DNA here is from genome assembly GCF_017591425.1 of Ochotona curzoniae. Lineage (NCBI taxonomy): Eukaryota > Metazoa > Chordata > Mammalia > Lagomorpha > Ochotonidae > Ochotona > Ochotona curzoniae. The sequence continues at coordinate 2,712,973 of NW_024466004.1, read as the reverse complement.
ACACACATATGGGGTCATGTCATTTGCAGGGTGAGGATTAGCCAATTGAGCCATCATGCCAGGCCCTAGAGCTTACAGGGTTTTTTGTTTGTTTGTTTGTTTTGGGGGGGGTTATTTATTTATTTTTTATTGGAAAGGCAGATTTTACAGAGAAAGATCTTCCATCTGCTGGTGTACTCCTCAGGTGTCTGCAACGGCCGGAGCTGAGCCAATCTGAAGCCAGGAGCCAGGAGTTTCTTCCAGGTCTCCCACGTTGAGTGCAGGGTCCCAAACTTTTGACACTGTCCTCTACTGTTTTCCCAGGCCACAGGCAGGGAGCTGGATAGGAAGTGGAGCAGGTGGGATCAGAACTGCTGCCCAAATGGATCCCGACCTGTGCAAGGTGAGGACTTTTAGTCACTAGGCTACCGTGCCTGCACTTTTGATAGCTGTATCAAATAGCAACTTTATGTATTCAAAACACAAGGTTTTCATCCCATAAAGTTTAGCTACTTTTTAAGTTGTGAAAACCACCATCCCTCTAGCAGGACTATCCTGACCTACCTCTGTTCCACACTTTGGACAAATCTCTAGGATTCTAAACTAATCAGGTCACACGAACTCATTGTGCTTTTCTTCCACACACGTGGCTCTTAGTTGCAGCCAGCTTTGCCCAAACCATTTTCTTCAGTTTTTAGGAGCTAAGATCCCTCCCACAGGTCTCAGACCTCAGCTTCAACAGCATAATGCAACTTCTCTCAAGTGGTAGGACATGTGGGAGGAAGCTACACAAAGCTGAGGAAGGAGATGGCATTGTGGCACAGTAGCACGTAAAAGCTCCACCTGACACCAGCATCCCATATGGGCACTGGTTCGAGCCCCATATGCGCTACTTCTGTCCAGCTTCCTGCTAGGGAACCTGGGAAAGCAGCGAAAGATGGTCCACGTGTTTGGGCCTCTGTCACCTGCACATGAGACTTAAAGGAAGCTCCAGGTTACAAACTTGGGATTGGCCTAGCCCTGGCTATTGTGGCCTTATGGGGAGTGAGTCAGCAGGTGGAAGATTCTGTCTCTTCTCTAGGACACTACCTTTCGAGTAAGGGGGAAAAAAATACATAATCTTAAAATGGAATTAAAGGTAAGTTAATCTTGAAGCAAAGTTTGAAGGCAGCACTGAGGCTCAGAGGGTTAGGACCCCACTTGGGATGCCTGAATCCCATATTGGAACCTAGTTCAAGTCCCAGCTGCTCCGTCTCTGACTTGGCTCCCTACCAATGCAGCTAGGAAAGCAGGAGAGGCTGCTTCCCCTGCCCTCCCCACCCACATGGGAGACCTGGATGAAGTGCCGGCCTCCTGGCTTTGGCCTGGCCTAGTACTGAGCTTTTGTGGCTATTTGGGGAGTGAACCAGTAGATGGAAGACCCTCTTCTCTGATGCGTTGCCTTTCATATAAAGGAGGGAAAAAAAAAAATCCTAAAAAAAAAACAAAAAAAAAAAACCAACAACACAACCTTTTGACATTCAGCTGTCAAGTTCAAGCTTCGCTTCCACTGCAAAGTGTGTCATCAGCAAATTTCAGGCAGAAAATTCTCAATGGTGTGGTACTGCCTCCTAGCGGGCAGTGGGAGCAATTGCTACACTGGAGTTTCTAAAGGAAATGTCACACTGGGTCAGACAGCCTAACCGGCTTCAAGGGAAAACAAGAGCGATCAGCAATGTCTGACACAAATGCCACAACATGCAAGTCTGGCATAATCCCAGTAACCGAGGATAAGGCCATCATGGAGTGTGCAAATGTGGAGCTCCGACAACGTCTAGAAATCTAAGAACATGCTATATTCCCGACCATTTTTACTCAGTTGTTCTCTTATGCATGCTACTTCACTTTCACATCAAGTGCCAGAAACTGTATAATTCTGTCTCATCATACTGTCATTAACTCCATGTCACAGCCAGGAACTGATACCAGCTGCTGCTTCCTCATTTGGTTCCCGTTTTGGTCTATTTGTCTTGGCAGATCGCCTTTGTGTCACCTCAGCCTTATCTGCACTTCTTGCTTACCATGTTCAAATAACCCCAGCATTCCTGCCTGGGGTTGCCCTGCAGGTCAATCCAGGTGGCTTCAGGGGAATTCAAGACGCGGACTCATGTTCCAGCAGGAGCTGATGTCCAAAGAGAAGTTTCATAAACTCCCTTCATTTTTTTTAATGCTCTGCCGAAGGAGGAGGAGTGACGCACTTGGGATTGGAAACACCCCCACTTGAGGCCCCTTGCTATGTGTTTATCTGCCTTTCCTCTCCAACACCTCATGGGGTGAGAAGGAAACCATCTGGTGACACCACAGCAGGGGCCTGAGGGATGGTGGGAGTTCCCAGGCAAGGAAATGCAGCTTGTTCCACATGCAGGGAAGCGTGGGAGAAACCAGGGTACAGGAGAAAAATACAAGCAGACTTCAAGAAGTTTGTGTACAACTTTGAAATTCATGCATGTAAGGAGTCTTCAGTCTGTGGAAAATGAGTACTAGGAAAACCCAATGCATAGATTTTTAGTTTTTTCCACCAAAATAAATGTTTTAAGATTTATTTGGGGGCCCGGTGGTGTGGCCTAGCAGATGAAGTTCGCGCCTTGAACACTCCAGGGATCCCACATGGGCGCCAGTTCTAATCCCGGCAGCTCCACTTCCCTCCCAGCTCCCTGCTTGTGGCCTGGAAAAGCAGTCGAGGATCCCCCAAAGCTTTGGGACCCTGCACCTGTGTGGGAGACCAGGAAGAGGTTCCTGGATCCTGGCTTCAGATCAGCACCGGTGCGCTTACTTGGGGAGTGAATCACCGGATGGAAGATCTTCCTCTGTCTCTCCTCTCTGTATATCTTTGTAATAAAAATCCTTTTTAAAAAAAGATTTGGAAGTCAAAAGAAAAGACAAAGTGATTCCCCCAAGTGCTGGTTCACAAGCCACTGTCTGTACTGGCCAGGGCTGGGCCAGGCTGAAGCTAGGAGCCTAGAGCCATCTGTGTCTCCCACCAGTGTCAGGGAGCTCAGGAAGCCGGGTCAGAAGTAGAAGACAGGGCCTGGCAGCGTGGCCTAGAGGCTGAAGTCCTTGCCTTGAGTGCACCAGGATCCCATATGGGTGCCAGTTCTAATCCTGGCAGCTCCACTTCCCATCCAGCTCCCTGCTTGTGGCCTGGGAAAGCAGTCGAGGATCCCCCAAAGCCTTGGGACCCTGCACCTATGTGGGACAACCGGATGAAGTTACTGGATCCTGGCTTCAGACTGGCATAGCATTGGCTGTTGTGGTCACTTGGGGAGTGAATCATTGGATGGAAGATCTTCCTCTCTGTCTCTCCTCCTCTCTGTATATCTTACTTTCCAATAAATAAATAAATTAAAAAAAAAAAAAAAAAGGAGTGCTCACATGGGATGCCAGCACTGCAGGCATTTACCTCCTACACCACAGCACTGGCCCTCTAAATTCCCTTTGTTCCAAGAACCTCCTGAAACACTCAGTCAAGCCCAAGTGCTCAACAGGAGAACTACAGGATCAGCTTTTCCCTTGATGGCTCATTAGAATCAACTTTCAAAACACAGATAACACACCTAAGACAAACTCATTCAGAATCCCTGAAGTTGGGACCCAGGACCTAGTGGTTTCAAATCTCCCTAAGGAGTGTGTCAGGATGTCAGCACTCTGTGTACCAATGCTCAAGTCCAAAAGCTGCTGGCTCCTGACTCGTTGGCAGACCCTCAAACGCAGCAGTGATGGTGCAAGTAACTGGGTTCTCGCCACACAGCTGGGGGGAGGTATGTGTGAAGGGGGGACCTGGTCTGAGTTCCTGCCTCCATCCCAGCCCTAACTATTGTGGTCAACCAGCAGGTGGGAGCTCAAATAAAAGTGAGGGGAAAAGAAGCTCCCTGGATGACTCTGATGTGAAGAAAGAACAGAGATGCGTCAGTATTACCTTGTGAAGCCAGAGTGCCATCACCCAGCTTTTCAAAGTAAAAGGGAACCTGCCCACCCCGCCCCCAGGCTGAGATTTGGATGGGAAGGCCTAATTTCAAAGCGCCTCTCAAAGAAACAGAGCAAGTTCCTTTCACTCCATGTGAACAGTGTCTTCAGGGAGGAATGTGATTACTTGAGCCCTTAACTACTGCCTCCCAGGGTGACAGCAGAAAGCCATGAGCTCGAGCAGGAGCTGGAGATGACCATCAGGTCCAGGCGTGGCACCCAGCCAAAGACCCAGTCCCTGAAAGCTCATTTTTAAAAGAGTCACTGAGGAGCTGGTGTCAACAACCCACACGGGTGCCAGTCCAAGTCCCAGCTGCTCCACTTCCTATCCAGCTCCCTGCTTAAAACACGGGAAGGCGGCAGAGGATGGACAAGTCCTTGGGCCCCTGCGTTCCTGTGGGAGACCCAGAAGAGGCTCCTAATGGGATCAGCTCCACCACTGCAGCCATCTGGGTGATGAACTAGCAGACAGATCAGACAAAAACAATAACTCCTTAAAAAAAAAAAAAGCAATTTAAGTGGTCTTAATTCTTCAAATTATCTTTCCCACTTGTCTCTATCTAGCACTTCAGAGGCCCCTTTCTTGAAATCTTCAGTAGCAGCACTGCTCTTGACCTTTAACCACTTAAATGCATTTCCCTCCCAAGAGAAGTTAAAGCATTCTTGCCTGTCCAAAGGCAGCCATCACGTGAGCACTTGCTGTGTATGGGTCAGAAGGGACCTTCCCGAGCAGTGTGCAGTGCCACCACATGCATCTCACTTCATTCTCAAGAGATTAATGGAAGGTAGGGAGCTGCTTTTATTATCACCACTTACAGATGAAGTCTGAGACAACAGCTAGTTTAGTATACTCAGGTTTTGTCCAAAAGCTCACAGAAAATAAAATGGTGCAGAAAAATTCCCTAAATCCATGGACTTTTCTCCTTGTACTTGTCATTAAGCCTCCTCATATGCATGCCTTTTCTTTTGCAAGGTGCAAAACGGCAAGTACTTGGGCCCCTGTCACCCACATGAGACAGGTAACAGTTGAGGGTCCTGGTCTTGGGATCTCCCAATCCTGGCCATTGGTCATATGGGGAGTGAACTAGCAGATGAGACCTCTGCCTTTTTCTTTAACACAAATAATCCCTCCCCACCCCCAGCATCCTTACCCAGATTCACACACACACACCCGTCCACCCCCCTCTGGGAAGGGCAATGCCTCAAGTGCCTCCATTCCTGCCATTTACAATTCCTAGATCCTGCCTTCAGCCTGGCCCAAACTGGCTGTTGTAGACACTGAATCAGCAGATGGAATAATTCCTTTCAAGGACATCAAAGAAACTTTAAACTTTAAACACTTAAAGAAACTTTTTTGGTAACAAAATATTAGCTTCAATTTACGTTTGGAAGCATCTTCATGTAACGAAGCTAGGATTCAAATCTGCACTGTTCCAAGCCCAAAGGCTTAACACTATACTGCTCCCTAACTGCTGGGAGAAGCAGCCAGAAGCCTGTCTCCCCATGGCATCTTGGATGTGAACTTCAAGGTCCTTTCCAGTTCATCAATTTGATCATGCATCTACTTACTAGTTACAAGATTTCAGTTCAATCAGCATGCTGACCTTCCCTTCAAGCTCCTCCTCAATAAAGGATCATCACATTGACCTTATTACTGATATCCTTTTCAATTATTTTCTGTCAATTACTGCCATATTCAAAAAGCACATGTGGCTGGCACTGTGGCAGTGGACCAAGACATCCATTGCAACGCTGGCATTCATCTAGAGAACTTCCAGTTCCCCAGATTTCAGGTCTGGCAAGTAAGATAGTGCCAACCCGGCCCTCGTGTGGGTAACTCGGATGGTAACAGAGCAACTTGGCTTTGGCCCCGCCTGGCAATGGCTGCTGGTGGCCATTGTGGGGTGAACCAGTGCTGGAAAATCTGTGTCAAAGACTCCTCTCACCCCCTACCTTTCAAACAATTAAATCTTAAAAACAAACCAAGAACTTGGACTTGGTTCAGGCAGCAAATTCAATGACACATGGTTAGTTTAACCTCTCCTTCCATTCTTCTCCCTTAGAATTGCAGCTCAGCGGAGTCAAGCAGTCACTTTAAATGACAGCGTCCAAATTCAAGTTCCTGCTACTGCAACCCAGGATAGCTCAGGTAGTTAGGGCCTTGTCACACATGTGGGAGACCTAGATCGAATTACTGGTTCCCAGACCTGGTTAGCCCAAGCACTTGACCCAGGGTTTTGTCTCCCAGCCTTATAAATTCAGTTCAACTGTTCACCAATGCTACTGTTATATTTCTAAACTTTCTTTTAGATTTTTATTGGAAAGGCCGACTTACAGAAAGGATATGAAGAGAAGGTCTTCCACTGTTGTTTCACTCCCCAAGTAAACAACAGCCAGGTGAGCCAATTTGAAGCCAGGAACTGGGAGTTTCCTCCGGTCTCCCATGTCGGTGGGCATGGGGCTGTAGACCTTGGGCCATCCCCTACCACTTTTCCAGGCCAATCAGGGAAGTGGAGCAGCCAGGACAAGAACCAGCACCCACACAGGATTGTGTGTGCAAGGGTAAGGATTTAGCCAATGAGTCAACACGCCAAGCCCTTCTAAGTGTGTTTAAAACTAGTAAGACCAAACTATGGTAGCCTTAAGAACTAATCAGTTTCAAATCAGCCCTATGGAGTAAGGTTAGTAGTTAACATAGGGACAATGCCAACTCAACCTTAGCACAGCTTATCCTCCCTGATAACATGTTCTAACTCCAAACTGCCCTTTTTTAGGTATTAAGCTGGTACTTGCCTACATAACACCATATACTGATCTCACAACTTTCTACAAGACACAATTCTAACATTTTCCAATGTACACACTTTTTCTACTTAGGAAACATCATGTTTGGCCCAGCAAAGTAGCCTACTGATTAAAGTCCTCACCTTGTATATACCAGGCAGGATACCATATTGGCACCAGTTCGTGTCCCAGCTGCTTCACTTCCCATCAATTCCCTGCTTGTGGCCTGAGAAAGCAACAGAGGATGGCCAAAAGCCTTGGGATCTTGCACCCACGTGGGAGACCCCGAAGAGCTCCTGGTTCCTGATTGGCTCAGCTCCAGCCATTGTGCTCACTTGGGGAGTGAGCCATCAGACCAAGATCTGTCTCTCTTCCTCTCTGTATACCCGCCTTTCCGATAAAAATAAATAAACCTTAAATATTACTTACCACACTACTCTAGTTTAAGTTTTCTCTGTAACATGCAAAGCTCTACCACCAAATGTCAGAATTATAAGCAACTGTTGAGGGCACCAATGTGGTACCAATTGCAGCACCAGCATCCCATGTGGGTGCTGGTCCATATCCTGGCTGTTATACTTCCAACCCAGCTCCTAGATAAGGAACTACAGAAAGCAATGGAAGATGTCCCATATGCTTGGGCCCCTGCCACACCCACGTGGGAGACACAGATGAAGCTCCTGGCTTTGATCTGGCTCAACCCTGACCACTCAAGGGACAGATCAAGATCTCTCTGTTAACTCTCCAAACAAATCTTAAACACCTTCCAATGCCCCCTTCTCTACCTCCCAGCAGATGGTGCCTCAAGGACATGAGCTCCTGCGGGAGACCACCAGAGTCTGTCTCGCATTGCAGCCATTTGAGGAATGAACCTGCAAACAGAAGGTCACTGTCCAATTTGTAGAATACTCATTGAAAACTTCCCAGGGAGTTTCACCCAAACTAATTTCCTTTTAATGAAATTATCAGTTGGTATAGGTTTAAAAGGTTAACAAATCTAGAAACTGATTCCTGAGGCAGTTTTCAAAAAAGAAAACCACTTCTCTTTCCCAAGAAACCTCCTCTACCACAAAATCTCACCCCCTACAATGTTTTGACACTTTGGTGCCCAGTACAGTAAAACAACTGCTTAGGATGCTCACACGCCCCACAAGCACTTAATGCCAGGAAACGAGATGACATCCAACTGCTTGGGCCCTGCACCACTTGGGAGACCCAGAGATCCCATCTTTGATCTGGCCCAGCCTCAGCACTTAACAAGATGAGAAAAACCCATCTGTGTATTGTCTCTGTAACTGCCCTCTCAAAACAAATCTTTTGGGAGGGGAGGAGGAAGACTGGTTAACAAAAAGCCTCACTACAAGGGAACAGGGCTTTCAAGTTTTTTTCCTATAATCTTCCAATCTAAGCCTACTAAGGGAGGTGTCATCCTAGTCTAGAAGTAAAAAAGAAATTACTCTCCATCTGAGTTATTTCTCCAAATTACTGAAGCAGGTATGTCTCAAAACTTTTTCCAGACACAGGCACTAATGTCAAAGACTGACAGCAAGCAATCCTGAAGTGTTGTGTCTGAACTGAGGCAAAACTAAGTGTGAGAAAAGTTCTACATCATGTATTTTCCATGTTTGTGAGTCGTTTTGTTCTAGTCTTGTGTTCTGGATAACTAAAGCCTGAGGTTATTAGGTGATAGACCTAGAAGGTATTTGGAATGTCTGTGAACCAAAGGAATTGTTGCACGGCCAAGACTGAGCATTATCAAAACTAATTTCAATGAATCCTTCTTAGAAACTCAAAGGTGCTAGCTACAACTGAATTTTTTCAATGTAACCAATGAACCTTTTAACAGGATGCAAATGTATAAAGCCAAATTAAACGCTACCAGATTTAGGTAAAAATATACTCCCACTTTTTCTTCAGCAACTTTTAATTATAAAAACCTTAAAAAATGAAAAATCAGAAGGCAAGTCTGGCAATACAAAAATATACAACTGGAAGAGATTACTACCAACTACATCTGACAACTTATTCCAAGTCCACATCCTAAAAATAAAAGCAAATTTAGAATATAAGCCAGTATGGCCAGAACTAGAACTCTTCCAAAATCAGAGCTGACCATTCTGGAAAGCTGACCCAAGGATCCCAAAACCTAGCTGTTTCAAACATCTCAATGGTCAATGTCAACTTCTGCAGCACTGTACTAAAACAAACCACAGCTCTACAACAAAAGCTACCAGGATTTCTCATCCAGATTATGGGCTGAGTGCAAACCACAACTGATTGCAATCTAACAGGTGGAGGTGCCATCCACAGATCCCACATCTTACCACAACTGGCAAGACCCTCAGGTGTATAAATGGTAGCAAAGTGCCAGCTCCAGGTCTTCACTACTTTATCTAATTGCTTTCAACATTTTAAGATGCTTTCAACTTTGTAAGAAGCAACCACAACGAAATGGAGAACCATGACAAATATTCTCAAAAAGCTCTTTAATGTTTACTTATCACTAAGTGATCTCCAATGGACACCTGTAATCATTACATACAAGTGATTCCACTTTGGGTATTATCCTCATCTCACAAGTTGGTTAGCCTGACCTGGGATTTCTACATTTTATAGTAGCTTTAAAACTTCAGCCAATCTAAATGTGCAATTTCCATGGTCCACATTTACCTTAAGCCATAAAATTGTTAGGGCTTCTGTAATTATACCTTAATGACCAAATTCAGGGTTAACTCCCTAATGAGGCCAACTTTACTTCAGTTACTTACTACTTATCAGCCACCTTCTACCCATGATCACTGTCCTTTATACCTTCCAATTTGAGAATCTCAAGCCCATTTATTAAGTGTACATACTTCCATTACTTCTTAACTAGCTTGGCTTGTTAACAATATAGGCCAACTGGATACAACCAGACAAGATTCAGAGCAAGTGCCCAGTCAACCAAATTCCAAGCCTAGTTTCTTCCTTCAAGACACGGAAGTACTAACACTCTTCCCATCAACCTTTCTGACATCAATTCTCTTCTCCCTTGCTATTTGGAAGGTTAACAAGACCAACTTGGAAAGTGTATATTTAGGATCTCTACCTTATAACATTGTAGAAATTGAGCTCTCAATGCAGTGAGACTCATTCTGTGTACTGAAGACAACTCAGTACAGCATCATCCAAAACTATCTTAAAGGAGCACATTTAAGGAAACTAAGCCACATGACTTTGCATTATGATTTAATCTAATTGCACAGAAATCTTGAAATTACAGCGCATCCCAATTTCTAAGAGGAAAGTGATGCATGCCTCCATATTCATGTCTGCACTGTTACATTTGAATCATATTGTGAATGTTACAATGTGATGAACCAGTCTAAAATTATCATGCAATACCTCAAATTATAAAATGGAAGCAATCTTTTTTAATACCTTGTGTTATGATTTCATGCTATCAATAAAGCCATTTTATAAAAAAATTTTTGGTAGGGGGTAGTGGGAGTTTAACAATGTACCAGGTTGCTGCTATAAAATGTTGGTCACTAATTTACCACACAAACTGTACTTACTTCAACTCCTTAAAAAAATTTAGTAAAATCTCCTTTGTCTCCAGACTATTCTATAATGCCTCATTTGTGTTTCTTGCAAGAATTTCATAACCAACTGCCTTCCATGGGATAAGAATAATGGTTAACTGTGGGTTTAACTATTACACAATTACACTAATATTTTATTAATTCAAAAGCACTTTACAAGAAAATATAAGTATGGCTTCCAATAGGAATGTTATACCTGGACTTTGTACCAGCTCAGAGATTTGAGTTTGCAAGGAAAAAGGCTTTCAAGTTAAAAAACAATTTGTAACCAAAACTTTAATCCCAAGGATTCTCACAAAAACATATTACAAATGACAGCATGAAAAAATAATCTTGCACAGTAACTCAAAGTTCAGCTCTACAATGTACCCTTAAACTGGCAGAACGCTGGTATTTTTTGAAATCTCAAAAGTTTTCCAATAGACTGTTATACAACAGCAATGTATACAAGATCGCAATTACAGAATAGATTTATGACCTAAATGAAGGTAAACGATCTTGAAACTTACCAAATTCTAAACCAACTAGACAACATCTGCCCAGGATAAGACTATCTGGGTTTTTCAAAACCTCTAATCTATTTTAACATACAGCTTTTATCTTTACCTGCTGGCTTACATCACAGCAGCTTTTACAAACTGCTTGTTTATCTAAAGCTGCATACTAATAAACCAGCTATAAGAAAGTACATCTTAGGTCAATTCTGACAGTGTTATTTAGCTGGGCAAGATTTAGGTCAGTCTATGTAAGACTAAAGTTCAAAACTAAATTCAATCTTGCTTAAGGGAACATTGTAAAGTAACAATTCTTGGTATCACATGCCTCATATGATCCATTTCAAACCATAGAGAATTTTTGTGTGCCACTGTTCCAACAGACAAATTTGAACACCTAAACATCTTAAAAAATGCACCAAGCTTATGAAGTCTCAAACAAAACTTGAATTTTCTGTACATACTCCTGGCAAATGGAAGTTATTTCCTGTACACTACTTCTCTTGCAAACTGGTCTTCTATTTTCTTTCATTTGACCTAGATCGGCTGGGGGGAGGGGAAAAAAAAGAACAAAATTCAATGTTTTATTTATAACCTACTGACACTCAATGATATAACGTCAAAATAAGTTTTTAAGAGTACAAACATATGACTCAGAAGCCAGACTTTACTATGAATGCCAACTAATTACAAGTCCTCAAGCAGCAGCTCTTACCTCCGAGACCTAGAGAAGGAGCGGGACGGCTTGTGATTTCTCTCCCGAGACAGTGATCTTTCTCTTCTCCTGTCTCTAGAAAGGGACCTAAATGGAAGAACAGTAATGTCTTTCAGTTGGCATTACTACTTGACAAATATTTCCTGTTTTTGAAAAACCTACACCTTAGCATTTACTCCTATAAACCTGAATCACATTAGAAGCATCAGAAGCATTCCTGAGAACATGGCCAAAATGGCTATTTACCTGCTGCGGCTGCGAGAGAAGCTTCTCCTTCTTGGAGATCTAAAAGCAGAAATAGGAAAATTAGGCTAATCATCATCAACTAGTACAGATGGCGTGAGGCATTTCCCAACTTCTCAATCTCACTGTTGGGCCCAGTGAATGTGCCGAAGAACTGGCACCCATCGTCAAAAAAATAAAAAAAAATAATAAATAAATAAGAAAAGAAAAAAAGGGGAACACAGAAGGATTAAGGAACAAAAAGCTCAAGTGAGAAGCAGGTATTCCAACCAGGGATTCAGTTTAACAAAGAATGCTTCACAGCAGATCTGTCCAATGCAAAACTTCATGTCAAACTACCTTCACTACCCAAACACCACACCAAAATGTAGTCCCAAGTAGTTCCAAAAACAGTACCATAAACCAGTATTTGGAACCCATGCAAACCTGTAAGTCCATGACAAGACTTAGGTACCAGGTGGATAGTGTAATCTTGTGAAAACGCGCTAGGTGTAAATAATGATGCCATTAAAGTGCTACATTAGAACTGCATTTGTGATTGTAACATTAAGGGTGTGTTTAAGCTTACCAAAATTACCTTAGCTTGGCCCACACTTCACCCCCAATATTGTAAAATTTTGAAAACTGTTAGTAAAACCATTTAAAGGTGATAGGATTCGGTTTTTTTTTCTCTGCTAGAAAGAAAAGCTAAAATCTGTTAGAGTTATTAAAAATTTTAGTTTGGCATCTCACACATGCAAATAAGTTTCACTTGAAGGTCTGGTTACATTATGAGTTCCCTATCACCCTTAAAAGTTTTTTTTCAAGCAATATATATGTACGTTACCATTCAATTATGCACAGCCAGCCTTTGATCCAGAAAAAGAATTACTTTAAGCCGCTTACTCCTTATTTTAACCAGCAGTAAACTGTATAAGCAGGAAAAACTTACTAGTTTTGGGTTTCAACAAGCTAGAAATGGTGAGGTGAGGCTGCCGGACTGACGGCCAGGAAGAATTTGCTGAAAAGGTTTTGCCAGATGTTGCGTTGGATTTAGTTGGTTGGCGAAGGGGGTGTTGTGGATTTTTCCTGCTTTTTTGTTAGCCGAAGGCTGCTGCTGTAGTTGTTGTGAAGACATTTGGTAAATAAACAGCTGAGCTGATTGGCCAGGAATGTGTGGGCGGTCGAGGTGGCTGCTGCCGATTTGGTTAAGGTTGGAGAGAAGGCTGAGAGAATACAGCATGCTCGGGAACCAAAGGGCGGTGCAACCTGACGACTGGCCAGCCTGGGTCATGTGAAACGACACCAGCCAAGCTGAATGGGGCGCGCTGGTCACATGACGCTGAAAGGGCTAGTTGACTGGCTAATGCAGATTCAGAGGGTGGTGAGAAGAGACATGATGGTGACTCTGTAACGGGGTTCATTTTTATTAATAGATGGACCAAAAAGCACAAAAAAAATGAAAAAAACAAGCCATCAGTACAACCATCTATTAGCTAACAAATACTCTTTATTAAGATGGGCAACAATGTGTTGTTTTTCAAAATAGCAAAAGGGGCAAGATTTTGAACTCCTATCTCCTAGGACTTCACTCACCTGTAAGAGGCAAATTGAGTCCTACAGAAACTACTTTGGAAGTTTGAGGAGATGTGGAGTTAACATCCAGACAATATTGTCTGGGTCCAAGAATGATGCAATTTTTCAATTATAAAAAAGCTGAATTCTTTCCTATTTTGGGATTGAAGAACAGATGACTGGGATCACTGCCTCAGTCCCCTTTATTGGTCAGTGATTTAAGTCAGTTTCAGAATGATTTCTACTTTACCAGTTGTCACATTAAACAGCTGCCTTTTTGATAATTATTACAATTGTGCTAGTAGCAGAAAACAAATTTGTGAAGAGCTAAGGTTGAATGTAATGTTTGTCATCATGGAGTCAAGAAATGGAAAAAGGCCTAAGCTGAAGTATAAGGGAAGACTTGGAAAGATGCAACTAGAAGATGAACTATAGAAGATAGATCCAAGATAGAAGTTACTACCAACATGAACAGTAGCCTAAAGACAAAAGCCAACACTCGGCACAACTCTCATAACCCAAATGCACCCAGCCAATGAACGTTCATAGAAACCTCCAATTCGTCACAGTTTAAAACCCAACAAACTTTAGGAGAAATACCTGCTCCTACTAGCTACTTCATTATGCCAATGCCTCTAAACACACGCTCTCAAGTACCTGCGTCGAGGTGGAGGACTTCTCCGACGATAATCGTCTCGAGGGCGACGACCCCAAGAGGGAGGCGGACCACGATTTCGACTTCTTTTTTCGCCATTCGACAGCTCCACTCTCACACGACAGCCACACAGTGTTCTAGGTAAGGGGAAGATAAATGTGAAAATCCTGGAGTTGTATATTGAAGTGGTTATTTTCCCAGTTCCACGCTTAGGCAAAATAGCACGTTTGAATGCCTATAGGAACCCTTCTACCATCACGAAAGCTTCAGTTCCTGTTATTTTATCTCAACACATAAAATGGCGGTACAAAGTGTTCTCACCTTAATTTCAAACTAAATATACCCCTAATTAGAACTTCCTTAGAGTAACAACTCACAAGGAAACCATCTCTTTCAGGCTTGTAAGGACCAGTCAGTCTGGTCACTGGGCTCAACACTGATTGATGAGTTGTGATTTCAGCGGGAAGATTCCTGCCCTTGTGTTCCATCAAGATTTCGTCCTCCCCTGAGGTCCCTGCGTCTATACTGCAGTTGCCATACTAGCACCAAACAGTTTGTTTAATGGTCTCCTTTTTCCCTCCCTAATAAAAGGGCTCCAAGGCTAGACAGCCATTTTACATTGCCCTCTTTCCTCCATGACCACAGCAATTGGCACATAAACAATTACAGCTGCAAAGTTACTCTCTCCCCCTTGGCCACAATCTGTAAGTTTAGCCACTTGCTCCAGGACAGAAATTCTCAAGCAGATTGTGAAGCCAAAGGATTAAGATTTTTATCTCATAAATTTCAATGATTTTTCAATGTCAACAAGAGGGAGAGAAGAAGGGTTACTGTATTAGCAGCCAGTTAATAAGATACTATAAGCGCAGAGGAAAATAACCACCAATCCACAATTCCAGGATGGAATACTATACATAGAAAGCATATAAAATCCTGGGTAATTACAATTTCATAAACATCTTAAAAACAATTACCAAGTCATGCGGACTCCTAGAAATAAAACGGTATTTGATCCCACAATTATTTCCAGACTCCAGGAAGTGGCATATGACGAAGATGCTAAATATCAAAAACACAGGCAACCCATGTATGACAAGGCTACATTAACCCCAAATTACCTTCCATCTAGCTCGCGGACAGCATCAGCTGCATCCCGGGGGTCTTCGAATTCAACAAAAGCAAAGCCAGGAGGGTTTCTTGCAACCCACACACTTCGGAGTGGTCCATAGTAGCCAAAGGCCCGTTCCAATTCAGTCTTGTTGCCATTGTTTCCAAGATTACCTACATAAACCTTACAGTCCAATGGACAGGAATCACGATGCATTTCTGCAACATATGAGAGAACAAAAATATTAACTTACATCAAACCATTCGGAGTTGAGAAAAATTCCAACACAAGCAGAGCAGTACTCTAATGCAATCAGTCCTTATGTTCACTAACCCCCCAAAAATTAGAAAGTTAAGGCGGGGGGGCGGGGGGTGAAATACCTCTCACCAGGTGAGAACACCAGCAGTGGAGAGCAAAATGCCACAATCCGGCCATGCATTACGACCCTTTTCAGTCATTTAAGTACACCATCCCAAAAATACTTAGAACACCTACCCAGGTTGCAAAAAAAAAAAAAAAAAAAAAACAAACCTTGACAATTAAGAAAAGCCAGTAGGTAAGATTAAACCACCAGATAGGGAGTAAGAAAAAGTGACTCCATCAGCCAAACCCAGATTTCAGAACCAAGGTACTACTCCGCACGGGCCTGTAACTAGATCCAATTTTCACACAGTGAGAAACTCCTCACGCAGCAACAACAAGTCTAAACGGCAATCTCTCCATTAACAAAGATGTTACATCAAAAGTCCAGCCACAGAGAACCAACTGAGTAAGATGTGGGAAGTACTCGGGAATAAAGCTCTAATAAACGCTCCAACGTGTGGCAACTTGAGTATCACACCAAGATCAGGCACCCAAAGGCACAGGTTATCCCACGCGCGATTCCGAGAAAGCAGCAAATCCAGAAGCGCCAGGCTTACCGGGAAGAAAAGGGAACGGCAACGCAAATCAGCCCGAGTCCCGTTAGGATGGGAAGAAAATGGTGTGGAATAAGCCAACGCTGCAAGCCCGGGAGGAACTAAGAGCTTAAATGTCTCCTCGTGGCGTAGTAGGTCCCAAGAAAAGCTGCACTCTGAGGACGTATTTCAACTTCACGATCACTTTGCCATAAACTTGTAGCCCAGGCTCAATTACACAAAAGCCAACCATTCGGTAATTCAGCGGAAAACGCTTTGCACACGCCACCTTCTTCTCACTCTGGGATTACCTCATTAAAAAAAGAATCCAGTCCAGACACATTCTACCTGCCCTGACCCCACCCTGTGTGCCCACGAGTTCGTTCGGAGCACAACCTGGAAGGGTAAAAATGGCCTTAGGGGAAAAAAAAAAAGAAAGAAAAAAAGCTGCCGTGCCCAGGGCCCTAAATGTTAATGGGGAAACAGCACCAGCAGAAACGCAGCCCAACTTCGTTCATAAAGATTCTTTTTAAGACGCTTAAATTCGGGCCGTGAAATGCTGAATTAAAATCATAGGTTCACGTAAGTGAGGACGGAAACCCTTCCAGACTTGAACAACGACAGCAGGAGGGGGAAAAATCCCAAGAATGTCTGCAAGAAAATGAAGGACTAATGGGAGGGGGGAAAAAAGGCGCCATAAAAATTCAAAGACCGCGGCCAGAAAGACGGTTCCCTTAGCGACTCCCAGTTCCCGTCCCGCCGCCGGGGTCACCCCCACACGCACACATCCCACACCCTCACCCTCGGACGTGCGCCACCACCACGACTCCGAGCCCAGGAAACACCCCCAGAAGCGCAGGGAGCCCCCCGCCACCGCCCCGTGCCGAACGTCACAAAATGGCGGCGGCGTCTTTGTCTCGCTCGGACTCCGCCACCGCCGGGCCCGCTTCCCTCTGCCCACCACCAGGCGCCACGTCCGACTGCACGCTGGCCGTCTCTCGTCGCTTACCGAAATCTTAAAAAGGCGGAGGTTCAACTCCACACGCTCCGACACAGATGCTCCCTCCGCGGCGGGCCCGGCTGCAACAGAAACCCACTCCACCCGGTGTCCACGAAATGGCGGCTCACCGCCTTCTCCTCGCCCATATTTATACGCCATTCTGGAGTCACATGATTGGACGGGCTCGCCCAATGAAAGGCGGCGGACGCCGTGACGTAGCACGCGCCCGGGCGTTCCGTCGGGAGGGTGGAGCCACAGCCGGCGCGCGCCGGCGCCGCCACCTGTCCCGCCCACGCGTGTTTTTCCGTTGGAGATGAACTTCTTCGCTAAACCCCGCGCTCCAGTGAGGCGGGCCTTATCGGAGAACGCCGTCCGTCCCCAGGGCCTGGCTGGAACCGTTGGCTCCTAACGACACGAAGGTCTTGGTGGGGTTTTTCAATGACTTGTCACCCTGGCCAGCGGTGAGGCTGCACCGTTTTTGGCTGGTCGGTGCTTCCAAGGTGACCTCGGCTGCCACCGGCCTTCAGGGCCGTCCAGGTGCCCACACTGAGGGAAACAGCTGGGCGGTTTGCCCAAACCCAGCTGGTTTCCCGCCTCACACCCACGCTGGGGAGACTAGGCACGGCCTGCAAATGAATGAAAACGATTACCTTGAGCAAATGACGAGAAAAGGGGGTGTCAGAAGAAGAAGGTGGCGTTTGCCTGTGGGGTCCCCGAAGCAGAAGCCAGGTAGGGCGGCACAGGCCTTGCTCCGCCCGGCGCAGGCTGTGTAGACCTGGTAGGAAGACATAGCCACAGACACCAGAGCTAACTATTGGAGGAGAAATAATGCCATTGCGTCGGAAAAAATCCACCAAGATCTCCCTTCCCTGAACAATTCGGCTGGGGAGTGTGTTCTCGCCCCCAAACTTAACCACCGCCTCCCTTCCAGTCTTATCGCTTAGATTTTGTGGTCTATCCCTACAACAAAAAAGAATAACTATTTCGGTCTCCCAATACCTCTCTAAGCTCAAATAAAAGCCAGTTATTTACCTATTTTTTTTTCACTCTGTGTTACTGTGCTTAAAAGTGGTTTTATCTTTAATTAGGGGGAAGCAGTGCAAAGATTGAATGTCCATGAATCTTAATTTCCTCACCTGAAAAATGGAAACCATAGTTACTGAGCCCTACCCAGTGCTGACTTTCTCTGGCTTATTCCCCAGGTGAGCTCAAAAGGGACTTTTAAATCTCCTTTAGGTTGTCTTTCCTTTTGTAGCTCATTTGTTCTTTATGATTATTTTCATTTTTATTTGAAAGGCAGAAGCTTCAGTGAGTTTTACCGCTCCTTCCCCCTCCTCGCACCCTCCCAATGCTGAGCAACAGCCAGGGCTGGGCCAGGGTGAAGCTGGGAGCCAGAAACTACACAGGCCTCCCTTGCCAGGGAGCTTCTTGTGAGGTGCCCACAAGGGTGCAGGGCTCCAAACACTTGGGCCATCTTCTGCAGGGAGCTGGTCAGAAGCAGAACAACCAGAACTCAAGTTGGTGCTTGTCCAGGTTGTTGGCATCACAATGCTGCACCCACATGGGAGACTGGGAAGAAGTGCCTGGCTCCTGACTTCTGACTGGCTCAGCTTCAGCGGTTGCAGCCACTTGGGGAGTGAACCAGGAGATGGAAGATCTTTGTCTCTCCTTCTCTTTGTAAATCTGACTTTCCAATAAATAGAAATCTTAAAAAAAAAAAAAAAAAGGGCCGGGCATGGTGGCTTAGCAGCTAAAGTCCTTGCCTTGCACTCACTGGGATCCCATCTGGGCACCGGTTCTAATCCCGGCACCTCCACTTCCCATCCAGTTCCCTGCTTGTGGCCTGGGAATGCACTCGAGGACAGGCCAAAGCCTTGGGACCCTGCACCCACTTGGGAGACCAGAAGAGGCTCCTGGCTCCTGGATTTGGATCGGCTCAGCACTGGCCGTTATGGTCACTTGGGGAGTGAATCATCAAATGGAAGATTTTTCTTTGTCTCTCCTCCTCCCTGTATATTTTCCTTTCCGATAAAAATAAATAAATCTTAAAAAAAGGAAGAAAATAATTACACATAATTACAACAGTCTTTTAAAAATGTATAGCAGTTGTCCTTGGTCCCCTGCAACCTGGAAGGGTCTCCAGGTTCCTGGGTTAAGATTGGCTCAGCTCCTGCCACTGCATCCTCTGGGGAGTGAACCAGCAGTTAGAAGATCTCTGTCTCTATGTGTGCCTCACCTTCCCTGTAACTCTGTCTTTCAAAGGAAAATAAACCACTCTGCTTAAGCACTTGACAATTTAATTCCCTTCCATATAGGAAACATTTATTCATTTAATATATTTGATTTCCTAAAGCATTTCAAAGGTTTGTCAGAGTAGACAAAATTCTGGAAAGTAAGACATCCCATCAGAGGTCAGATTGCAAGCAATGGTCTGTCAGTGGGCAAAAGTTGGAGTTCAAGGTTGCAGCCTGTCAGTGAAGGTCTGCGGTTGGGCAACAGTCTAAGCCTATACAACTGTGATCTGTTAAGATATCCTTGAGACAGTCACAAACTGACTTCTGTACTTAGGTCATATCGCTGCTTCCTGGTAGTTAGCATCCATACGGGATGTAACTAACAATGTTTGTGCCATACCTATTCCTGTGATTTGACTCCCAAGCAGTTCAATGAAAGATTAAGGCAGGCCCCAGCATGGCAGGCTAGTGGCTAAATTCCTCACTTTGCATGCATCGGGATCCCATATGAGTGCCAGTTAATATCTTGGCTGCCCCACTTCCCTCCAGCTCCCTGCTTGTGGCCTGGGAAAGCAGTAGAGGATGACCCAAAGCCTTGGGTCCCTGTACCCATGTGGGAGACCTGGAAAATGCTGCTGGCTTTGGCCTGATCATGGCGACCACTTGAGGAGTGAACCAGCAGATGGAAGATCTTTCTGTCTATGCTCTGTCTGCTAATCTTCCTTTCCAATAAAAATAAATAAATCTTTGAAAAAACTTCTTGATAAAAAGAAACTATCTCATCTCGTTCCCCTTTTGTTGAGATAAGAACCGGTGCCCATATGGATCCCGGAGCATTCAAGGCAAGGACTTTGGCTGCTAGGCTCCCATGCCGGTCCCTTCCTCCCTTTTAAATAAGTGAAAAAACACATGCATATACACACAAACATTTTAAATGTTTGGGTTTCATGCCTGGGTCAGGCTCCATTGCAGGTATTTGGGAAGTGAACCAGCAGGAGGCAGCTGTGTTGTTTTCTCTCCTGCCTCCCACTACTTCCACTACTTAAAAAAAAAAAAAAAAGCAAATGAAAAACCAAAGTAACTGGAAAAAAAGCAATAAATCCAAAGAAGATATACAAATGATTAACAAGCACATGAAAAGGTAAAGAACATTGAACATCATTAGTCATTAGGAGATGCAAGTCAAAACCACCATGTGATATCGCCTCACACTGCTGAGGAAAATTCTAAGAAAAAATACACATAGCCAGTGTTGATAAGGACGTGAGAGAATAAACCTTCATACGAAGCTGATGAGAATGTAGAACTATGTAGCTGCTGTGCAAGAACAGTTTGATGGTTTCTCAAAAAAAATTAAGAAAAAAACATAGTTATGTTTAACTCAGTGGTTTAATTTCTAGGTGTACATGTCAGAGAACTGAAAAGCGGTACTCAAACAAGGACATGTCCATGCTTGTCACAGCAGCCCAGTGTAAACAGCCCCAGTGTCCATTCACACTGAAGCAGAATGTGCTATATACAGACTGTGAAATAGGGTTTACATAATGTAACCCTTGACATATTTTATGAAGTAAAAAGTCCAGATACAAAAGGACATTTACATGAAACAGCAGACATTTACAGAGACAAGAATGCAAATTGGTAGTTATCAGGGATGGGGGACTGGAGATGGGAACAATATCTTAATAGGGACCAGATTTCCTTTTGGGGTGATAAAAATGTTTTGGTAAGGGCTAGTGTGATGGCTCAACAAGCTAATCCTCCACCTTCCAGCACTGGCAGCCCATATGGATGCAGGTTTCTGTCTTCCAGCCCGTTACTTATGGCCTGAGAAAGAGGGTGGTTCGATGCCTTGAGACCCTGCACCTGTACAGGAGGCCTGGAAGAGGCTCCTGGCTCCTGGCTTTGCTGTGGCCATTTGGGGAGTGAACCAGTGGATGGAAGAGATTCATCTCTGTCTCTCCTTCTGTCTGTGAATCAGTGTTTCCAATAAAAATAGATAAATCTTTTTAAAAAATGCTGAGCACCACTGAGTTTTTATTTAAACTGGATATGAACCTGTATCTAAGTGCCAGCTTTGACTCCTAACTCCAACTTCCTGCCAATGTGGACGCTGGGAAATCAATTTTCTGTTCATTGAGTTCCCAGCCATCTTCAACCTGGCCAAGTCGCAGCCATTGCACACATCCAGAGAGTGAAACAATGGTTAAAAGTTCTCTCTACTTCTACTTTTAAAATACTTGAAAGGGGTTAATTTTCTATTATGCTTTAAATGATAATAAAGAATATGTATTTGTTATATATAACAGATATACATTTCTATTACATATAAATGGCTTATTTATAAAAATGTATTGACGGGCCTGATGCAATAGCCTAGCAGCTAAAATCCTCGCCTTGCATTCAACAGGATTCAATATGGAAGAACCAGCAGATGGAATATCTTTCTCTTTAGCTCCTTCACTCTGTAAGTCTGACTTTTTAAAAAAAACAATCTTTTAAAAAAGTATTGGATATATAAATGATGATAAAATAATTCATATTTATATTACATATTATTTGTAGTTTACATCTTAAGCCCTGCCATAATCTTCTTTGCCTTGATTTCTTTTAAAAATTTTTAAAGTTGGGGCCCAGCAGCATGGCCTAGCAGCTAAAGCCCTCGCCTTGAATGCGCCAGGATCCCATATGGGCGCCGGTTCTAATCCCAGCAGCTCCACTTCCCATCCAGCTCCCTGCTTGTGGCCTGGGACAGAAGATCTTCTTCTCTCTCTCTCCTCCTCTCTGTATATCTGACTTTCCAGTAAACAAATAAATCTTAAAAAAAAAAAAAAGTTGAAATTTGGGCCCGGCTGCATGGCCTAGCAGTTAAAGTCCTCGCCTTTTACGTGCTGGGATCCCATATTGACACGGGTTCTAATCCTGGCAGCTCCACTTCCCATCCAGCTCCCTGCTTGTGGCTTGGGAAAGCAGTCAAGGATGGCCCAAACCCTTGGGATCCTGAACCCACGTGGGAGACCTGGAAGAAGTTCCTGGATCCTGGCTTCGGATCAGCATAGCATCGGCCATTGCGCTCACTTGGGGAGTGAATCATTGGACGGAAGATCTTGCTCTCTGTCTCTCCTCCTCTCTGTATATTTGACTTTCCAATAAAAATAAAATCTTAAAAATTTTTTAAATTTTCTTTTTGATATTATTTACATAGTGAAAGGGATACACACCCATGTGAGCCTCTGATTGGAGTAAGGAGGGTCAAATATGGAGGAAGGTGGGTGGGACAAGATTATCAGTCTTTTTTCTCTACTGTGTTTGCTGGGAGGGAGGGGATTCCTCCTTGCTGTCAAATTACATCATCATCTAGGGATGGGTGACAGTCAATTGAAGACACTTTGAGACCCTGATGTGAGACAGAATGTTCCCAGGGTGTTATTTGAATGTTTTTTTTAAAAGATTTTTATTTATTTATTTTTATTGGAAAATCAGATATACAGAGAGTAAGAGAGACAGAGAGGAAAATCTTCCATCCGCTGATTCACTCCCTTAAGTGGCCTCAACAGTTGGAGCTGAGCCTGTCTGCAGCCAGGAGCTTCTTCCAGGTCTCCCACATGGGTGCAGGGTTCCAAGGCCTTAGGTAGTCCTCTACTGCTTTCCCAGGGAGCTGGATGTGATTTTTAAATTTTATTGGAAAGGCAGATATACAGAGAGGAAGAGAGACAGAGAAGAAGATCTTTCATCCATTGATTCACTCCCCAAGTGGCCACAATGTCCGGAGCCAAGTTGATCCGAAGCCAGGAGCCAGGATCTTCCTCCAGGTCTCCCACAGGGGTGCAGGATCCCAAGGCTTTGGGTCGTCCTCGACTGCTTTCCCAGCCCACAAGCAGGGAGCTGGATTGGAAGTGGGGCTACAGGGATTGGGATTAGAACCAGCACCCATATGGGATCCCAGCACATGCAAGGCAAGGACTTTTAAGCACTAGGCTACAGTGCCAGGCCCTGAATATGAAGTTGGTTTTTTTTGTTTTGTTTTTTTTTAAGGCTGATTTACAGAGAAGAAGCGAACTTCCAGCCACTTATTCATTCCCCAACTGGCCAAAACAGCCAAAGCTGAGCTGAACTGAAGCCAGGCGCGAGGAACTTGAGTCTTCCACATCAGTGCAGGGACCCAAGGAGTTAGGCCACTCACCAGTGCTTTCCCAGGCCGTTACCCATTTCCCAAGCCTCCGTTGCTTTTCCGGGCTAGATCGGAAATGCAGCAATGGGGACTAGAATTGACGCTCATACGGGATGTTGGTGCTGCAAGGTGAGGAGCCACTGTACCAGCTATAGTTTAAGATTTTTATTTGTTTTTTATGTTTGAGTCATAAAATGCCATTGCAGCACTTGAAACAAATGGGAACTAGGCTTTAGGAAATTTAAGTGACTTGCCCAGGGTCACGTACTTTATAAGGAATAAGGACTGGATTTAAATCTCAGGTAGGGTGGTACCCAGGTGTGGAGGGAGGCCTCAGGGTATTTGCTGAAATCCCTTCATTTAAGGGGGGCTTTTCTCAGAGATGCAAATCACCTACCTAGCAAATTCTCTTGGCCCATAGGAAGCTCAATGCAGCAGAAGAAATACTGCACTTACAAGTATGCCTTTTGGATTAGAGGCCATAGTGTAATGGGCAGCTGCTGGCTGTCCTGCCCATTGCTCCCTGGCAAACATTACTGAAAACAGACTGTCTCTGCAGCTGTACCTCTCAGACAGTAGCCCTGCCCTGGCTTCCTTGCCCTCTGTTTATTGTGGTACGTCCAGTGCATCAAAGCTTGGCTAACTCCACCTGTTCTGGTAAACACTTCCACCATCTGCCACCCCAAGTTCAATTGGAAATATGAACATGCTGCCGGTTTGCACTTCTGACCCAGCTTCCTGCTAACCTGCACGGCAGCTCCCCTGTGGAAATTGCTCAAATGCTTGGGTCCTTGGGTCCCTGCCTCTGGATGAGGCCTGGTGTAAGATTGGGGCTCCCATTGGAGAGTGAACCCGCAGATGGAAATTCTCTTTCCAGTTAATCTGTTAGTCTCTTTTCCTTTCAAATAAAGTGAAAATAAATAATGCTTTAAAAACACACACACACAAAAGAAAAAACCCAAGTGTACCCCTGGAGTGTCGTGAAGCCTCAGGGAGCTGGTGGTCTGACTCAGCCGCCTCTGTGGTCTCTGGGGGATGAACTGCTGTTCCCATTCACTGTCCCCTCCCTCTTCTCGGGGGAGCTTGAAGGAACTGCGAGGCGCAGGAAGGCAGGGCGTTGCCGCCTCGGCTCTGCCCCCAGAGGCCGCTCAGTTCCGGACTCTTTTTCCCTTCTGGGATGGCTCGGGCTCCACCCTTTCCCCTCGGCGGCGCCGCAGCTTCCAGGCTGGCCTGCCGCGCTACCTTATTTGGTGCTCGGCCCCACAGAGGGAGTGAGGAACCGGGCTCTGAGCCGCCCTCCCTCGGCCCGAACCGCGTCTACCGGGAAGTCTGGCCTCAGGAGCGACAGCAGGAAAGCCGCTGAAGAGGGCGGAGTAGGGGTGCCTGGTAAAGCGGTCCGAAAGGCAACATTTTAAAAAAAAAATTTTATTTATTGGAAAGTCAGATATACAGAGAGGAGGAGAGACAGAGAGGAAGATATTCCGTCCGATGATTCACTCCCCAAGTGAGCGCAACAGCCGATGCTATGCTATGCCGATCCGAAGCCAGGATCCGGGAGCTTCCTCCAGGTCTCCCACACGGAGGGTCCCAAGGCTTTGGGCCGTCCTCGACTGCTTTCCCAAGCCACAAGCAGGGAGCTGGATGGGAAGTGGAGCTGCCGGGATTAGATCCGCCGCCCATATGGGATCCCGGCCGTGGAAGGCGAAGACTTTAGCCACTAGGCCACGCGGCGCTGGACCGGCAACTTTTTTTTTTTTTTTAATCCATTTGGAAGGCCGACTGTGAGAGACAAGCTCCACCTGCTGGTTCACCTCCCCAAATGGCCAAAATGGCTGGCGCTGGTCCATTCTGAAACTAGAAGCCTGGAATTCCATCTTGGTCCTCCATGGGGTGGTAGGGACCCAAGCACTTGGAACACTTTCTGCTTCTCTTCTAGGTACATTAATTAATAGGGAGCTACTTGGGGAGTGAACCAACAGATGGAAGATCTTCATCTCCGTCTCTCCTCTCTCTATATATCTGCCTTTCCATCAAAAATAAGTAAAACTTAAAAAAAAAATTATTAGGGCCCGGCGCGGTGGCGCAAGTGGTTAAAGGTCCTCGCCTTGCACGCCCGGGATCCCATATGGGTGCCGGTTCTAATCCCGGCAGCCCCGCTTCCCTTCCAGCTCCCTGCCTGTGGCCTGGGAAAGCAGTCGAGGACGGCCCAAAGCTTTGGGAACCTGCACCCGCGTGGGAGACCCAGAAGAGGCTCCTGGCTTCGGATCGGCATAGTATCGGCCCGTTGCGCTCACTTGGGGAGTGAATCATCGGACGGAAGATCTTCCTCTCTGTCTCTCCTCTCTGTATATCCGCCTTTCCAATAAAAAAATAATAAAAATAAATCTTTAAAAAAAAAATTATTAGGGAGCTGGATTGGAAGTGGAGCAGCTGGTACTCAAACGTTTATAGGATGCCAGCCTGCATTTGGCAGTGTTGTGCCGGATTTTGAAATCCCCAGATAATCATCAAGTCTGAAGTCAGTGCTAAGGCATTGAGGTGGTTTATTCAGGTTAACCTAGGTCTCCCAGCGTCGCTGGGCAGGGGGAGGGGCAGCCACAGCGAGGCTGCTGCAGGATCTGCAGGGAGGGCGGAAAAAAAAGCGGGAGGCGGAGACAGCCCAAGCCCCCCCAGTTCTTACGCGTTTCAGGCTATTAATTACACAATTGTGAGAGGAGTTAGACTGGGAAGTAGGCAGTTTGGGTATTCTGGGTCCCTAAGTCATTTTTTATATAAAAAAGAATTTCCCCCACCATGTCTTAGATTCACCAGGGCACCTTTCTTCCAAGGGACAGGGGTGCTATTAGCATATCAATTCTCCACCTGAAGTATCGGCCATTACGTCCGGCCATTGTGTGGGAGGCCTTTAGGCTGATCTCCTTAGCATTGAAAAGAGGACTGGAGGAAGTGCAGTACTCCTATTCCCAAGGCCAGGAATGTCCAGTGTCTGACACCTGTCCGGTCCTTTGCCCCAAAGCCAAATACCAAGGGGACCAGAAATTTCCTTTTGTCCTTGGGGAGCCCCTTTGAAGTAAACCTTTAAAAGGTGCATTCCCCACCATTAATACGGGTTCTTCTTGTCCTCCTGCCACTATGGCAAAGGACTAGGGCTGTTTTTTTTTTTTTTTCACTTTTCCTCCTGCCACTATGGCAGAGGGGGAAGGGTCTTTTCTATCTCAGGGCCCCTTCCCGTCACTAGGATGGGATTCTCTCAGCTTTTCTACTAAATCTTGCTTTAAAACTAAACTGTGTCCGCACGAAAATTATTCTTTCCTGCGAGACAGGAATTGAGGTTGCTTCCGTACTCGGGGTCAAAAACCCTGCAACACAGTCATGATTTAGCAGGCTTCTATTGGTGGATTTGAAACAAGTATCTTTCAAAAAGTACAAATCAATGAGCTATTGGGCTGTGAATCTTATCCAACACCAGGTACCTCCTTCCTGAGGAGTGGTCTGCCTACCTGACCTGCCAGGTGTCCTGCCGGGTGTCACCTAGACTATCAGGTCTGGAGTTCACACAGCCCCCAGCCAAGCCATTAAGGCAAAATCACAAAAGGCAGAAAACATCCAGGTTCTTCCTCAGCTTAACTTGTGCCACAGTACTGGCCACAGCATTTGTAAGTTTTCAAAACTCTTTTTTTTAAGATTTATTTATTTTTATTGCAAACTCAGATATACACAGAGGAGGAGAGACAGAAAGATCTTCCGTCCCATGGTTCACTACCCAAGTAACTGCAATGGCCGGATCTGCACCAGTCTGAAGCCAGAAGCCTGGAACCTCCTCTGGATCTCCCATGCAGGGGCAGGATCCCAAGGCTTTGGCCCGTTCTCAACTGCTTTTCCAGGCCACAAGCAGGGAGCTGGATGGGAAGCAGCACTTCTGGGATTAGAACCGACATCCATATGGGATCATGATACGTGCAAGGCCCCATTTGTAAGTTTTGAAAGCTGTTGCAGAGTATTTCTCAACCTCTCTCTCTCTCACACACACACACATTTAATCATTGAAACTCTGATGTAGACGTTCTTATGATCTCAGTTTGATGGTTGAAAAAGCTGAGACACAAAACATGAGATCACTTGTCTAATGTTAACTGTTAGATGATGGCGCGCCCGCTGGTGGAATAATATCGGCAAGTTGTTCAGAGTTGAGATGGAAACTTTATTGGAAAATCCGCTCCTGGGCCCCCTTCGCACAGAGGGGAAGGAAGAGGGAAGCGAAAAGGGCTTCTGAGATACGTGTGGAGGAGTTTTATACTCCTCTAGACACGTGGGAAGGCAAAGGGGCTATCTGTGCCCCAACTATGCAAGGAATGTCCATTCAGGTGTGCCATTGGTCAGCTGGAATCCCGCCAGGTAGGTGACATAACTGGCTCCTATGGCCCCTCCTCCTGTTCTGTTAATATCAAAAAGAAAATTTAAAAAATTTTTAAGATTTTATTTTTATTGGAAAGTCAAATATACAGAGAGGAGGAGAGACAGAAAGAAAGATCTTCCATCCAATGATTCACTCCCCAAGTGGCAGACCAGCTCCTAGTCTCCAGTGCCCTGGGCAGCCATCATTAACATTCAAAATGACCGAGGAAGGCGTATGGTCAGGACACCCGGCGCAGGCCCGTGCTGCCCTGAGGCCCAGCAGCTGTCCTGAGTCACCATGGTGTTTCAGCCTGTGAGTTCTTGGCCTCTGGCGTCTCTGCCCCTCTCTCCCCCAGTTCACTGCATGTCCATCTCTGGCTCTTTCTCAACGCCCTTCATTTTTTTTTTCCTACACTGCCTGCCAATGCAGTGGGTGGTCTCCTCCCACCACCCTGGATGCCTTCCCTCACCTGCTTTCAATATCTCGGTGCTTTGCTTTCTCTGTGACTGAGAACTTGCTTCCATGCCTGAGTTGTGCAGCCAACTGTCCTCAAACTGCTTCAGCTGCCTTCTGTACCATCGTTCCCATTGTGTCCCTCATTGCCTCCTGGCTACTCTCCATTGACCGGGAACTTGCTGGTAATTATACCTGAGCCTTATCGACTTCACAGTCATCCAATTTTCCTTCCTCTGAAACAAGCTGCATTCCTTTGGCTTTCCGGCCCTCTGTCTGTAATACCCAAGCCTGGATTTTTCAAAAAATTGTCTTCAGCAGTAAGCAACACCTGTGACAGCACAGTACGGCATCAAAGAGGGTGTGACCCAAAGGAAGGCAGAGGCTGGTTGTTAGCTTTTTTGTCACAAACCTGAGACACCAGATACAATAAGCAAGCCGCACAAGAGGTCTTTATTTCCATCAGGGATGTAGCATGGGGCAGCGAGAAAGTGAGGACAGAGAGAAGAGAGAGAGAGAGAGCAAAGAGGCATCTTTATAGCTTCGAGATGGGTATGGGGCGTGCAGGGGTCAGGAAATGCAGCTGTAGGTGGACAGTAGGGGATTGGTGGAGCACAGGGTTTAAACCTGGAGATCACTAAGCTGACTTAGGCAAGTGGGCCTTAAGGGGGCTGAGATCTAGGAGGTTTATGGTATTGCTGCTTTAGCAGGCTGCCAAAGTTTCTCTGAGCTCCAGTTGGTGAGGTCAGTTTCAGGGTCACTGTTTACACTTTTTAAAAAAGATTTATTTATTTATTAAGATTTATTCATTTTTATTGCAAAGTCAGATATACAGAGAGGAAGAGAGAGAAGAAGACCTTCTGTCCGATGATTCACTCCCCAAGTGACCCTAAAGGCTGGTGCTGTAGCAATCCTATGCCAGGAGCCAGGAAATTCCTCCAAGTCTCTCATGCAGGTGCAGGGTCCCAAGGATTTGGGCCATCCTTGACTGCTTTCCCAGGCCACAAGCAGGGAGCTGGATGGGAAGTGGAGCTGCTGGGATTAGAACTGGCATACATATGGGATCCTGGTGTATTCAAGGCAAGGACTTTAGCTGCTAGGCCACCGTACCAGGCCCAAGATTTATTTTTTTTTTATTGGAAAGTCAGATATACAGAGAGGAAGAGAGACAAAGAGGAAGATCTTCCGTCTGATGATTCACTCCCCAAGTGACCCCAATGGCTGGTGCTTTGCTGATCCAAATCCAGGAGCCCAGAGTCTCTTCTGGTCTCCCATGTGGGTGCAGGGTCCCAAGGCCTTGGGCTGTCCTCCACTGCTTTCCCAGGCCACAAGCAGGGAGCTGGATGGGAAGCTGGGCAGCCAGGATTAAAACTGGCACCCATATGGGATCCCGATGGTGCGTGGAAGGCCATGACTTTAACCACTACTCTATCATGCAGGGCCTTGCTGTTTACACTCTTTACATTAATCTTACCCAATATACTTAGCAGCAGGTGACCCTGTCCAATTGCAATATTGGTGGCCAGGTCACATTAGTTAGACTTGCAATCCAATTTGTGCAACACCCTGGGAATTATTCAGAATATTTAGCCCAGGCTCAGCTTGAACCTTAACTCATTTCTTTTTCAAGATTTATTCGTTTTTATTTGAAAGTCAGATTTACAAAGAGAAGAGGACAGATCTTCTACCTGCTGGTTTGTTCCCCAATGACTTCAATGGCTGGACATGAACTGTTCCGAAGCCAGGAGCCAAAAGCTTCCTCCCATGCATGTACAGGGTTCCAAGGCTTTGGGCAATTATCTACTGCTTTCCCAGACCTCATGCAGGGAGCCGGATGGTGTGTGGACCAGCTAGGACACAAACTGGCTGCATGCCATTGTGCCAGCCCCACTCTAACTCATTGAAACAGTCACAGGAACATGGCCAAGGAAAAGACTGGGTGAGTGCTGATGCTGGATGGAAGTTAGGCCCAGGGGTGGGGCTCAGAGCTGCAGCTGGCTGCCAGTAAACACGGAGGTATTGCAGCTTTTCAACAACTGCTACCTGAGCACAGAGCCTTCCAGCTAAGCAGCAGCCTATCTGTCCCTTTGCTCCCATGGATTCTCTCTGACTCTATCATCTAGTTCTCTCTTCAGATTACTGGGGTCTCTGTCACTTGCTACTTTCTACCCCTTAGCCTTGCTTGGAAGAGACTTCAGGAGGCCACCCCTCAGTAATTCTGATTTCTCAAGGAAAAACTGTCGGAAGCCAATGAAGGAGGCTTTCATGGTAAGGGCCTGCTGGGCTGCAGCATTCAGCTTGCTCAGCTTCCACCTTCTACCAGCAAGTGCTGCCCTATCAGACATAGGGCAGTTAATGACCTTGTCAAGAATGAGGGGGTCCATGGCAGGGAGCTGAAATGTTTCTCACTAGACTCTGGCCATGTTACCAGGAAGCAGGTACTTGTAAACCGGCAGACTGTGACAAATCTTCAAAGAGCCTTGGCAACAGAGGGCTTTCATTTTAGAAGCAAAGGCTTATCAAGATTCTTGGTGGTTGGCTGGGATTGAGGCCTGGAACAACTTCCTTGAACTCTACAGTCTCAGTGGCACTTTTCTCACTTGCAAAATGGGACAGGAGTGACCTACCTGAGTCAGAGCTCTGTGATGTTTAAAACAACTCTTTGTTTTGAAAATTTGCAGTTAAAGGGAAAACTTTTTTTTTTTTTTTCCAAATTTGAAAGTCAGTTAGTTAACAGAGAGGAGAGAGAGAAATGGTTCACTCCTCTTAAGTGGCTGATATGGACAGGCCAAAACCAGGAGACTGACCTCTGTCTGGGTCTCCCCTATAGGTGTGGGGACCCAGAGGACTTAGGCCATCCTCTGCTGTTTCCCCAGGTGCATTAGCAGGGAGCTGGCTCAGAAGTTGAACATGGGAAACTGAACCAGCTCTCAGAGGGAATGCCAGCATCATGGGCAGTGGCTTAACTCACTGCTCTGCGACACTGGTCCCTAACTGGAAAGAATGAAATGTTTAACATTCCTTCACAGTGTGGAATGATAGACCCAGGGACATGGTGCCTGAAACAAGTCTGGATCCAGATGGCTAGGTGGTCCTTAACCTGTTGCTGTGGATCTGGGCAAGGGAAGGCTCCAAAAGCAACCTGCCAGGTGATCACCAAATGCCGCAGCAGAGGAGTAGGGGTGGGTCCTGCTAGTTTGAAGCCAAAGGGTTCGGTTAAGCTTAACACATGCTAAAAAAAAAAAAAGAAAAGAAAAGAAAATAGAGACATACTGGAAATGTAGAATTGGTATCTTGCAAGCTCTAATGAAGCTGATTCCAGAAAGGATTATTGGAACCCAGCATGGTGGCCTAGCGGCTAAAGTCCTCGCGTTGAACACACAGGGATCTCAAATAGGCACCGGTTCTAATCCTGGCGGCTCCACTTTCCATCCAGCTCCCTGCCTGTGGCCTGGGAAAGCAGTCAAGGATGGCCCAAGGCCTTGGGACCCTGCACCCACGTGGGAGACTTGGAGGAAATTCCTGGCTCCTGGCGTCGGATTGCTACAGCACCAGCCATTGTGCTCACTTAGGGAGTGAATCATCGGACAGAAGATCTTCTTCTCTGTCTCTATTTCTCTCTGTATATCTGACTTTGCAATGAAAATAAATAAATCTTTAAAAAATTTATAGAAGAAAGAAATAAAGAAAGCTTTAGCTGGGATCCCATATGGGAGCTGGTTCTAATCCCAGCAGCTCCACTTCCCATCCAGCTCCCTGCTTGTGGCCTGGGAAAGCAGTCAAGGATGGCCCAAAGCCTTGGGACCCTGCACCTGCATGGGAGACCTGGAAGAAGTTCCTGGATCCCGGCTTCGGGTCGGCACAGCACCGACCGTTGTGGTCACTTGGGGAAAGAATCATCGGATGAAAGATCTTCTTTTCTGTCTCTCCTCCTCTCTGTATATCTGACTTTGTAATAAAAATAAACAAATCTTTAAAAAAAAAAACAAAACAAGAAAGCTTTGGACCATCTTGTACTGTTTTCCCAGGCTTCAAGCAGGGAGCTGGATGGGAAGTGGAACAGCTGGGACAGGAAACTGTGTCCATATGGAATCCCAGTGGTTACAAACCAAAGATTTAGGCACTGAGCCATTGTGTCTGGCCTGATTTTTTTTTTCCTTTTTCTTTTTTTCTTAAAGGTTTATTTATTTATATTGGAAAGGCAGATTTATAAAGAGAAGGAGAGAAAAAGAGAAAGATCTTCCATTTGCTAAGCTGGAAGAGCCACTTCATCTCCAAGTGGCCACAACTGCTGAAGCTAAGCCAATATGAAGCCAGAAGCTAGGAGCTTCTTGGGGCCTTCCACATGGGTGTAGTATCCCAAGGCTGTGGGCCATTGTCTACTGCTTTCCCGGCCTCAAGCAGAAAGCTGAATGGGATGTGGAGCAGCCAAGGACATGAACCAGCACCCGTATGAGATCCTCGCACATGCAGGGTGAGGGTTTAGCCACTGAGCCATGACACCGTGTCCTGTAGTTTTATAGTTTAACAATTTGGACAGCCTGCTCTTCAGTGTTTGCCCAAGAGAAATGAAAGCATATTGTTATACCCACACAAGGATTTGGATGTGCTCATTGCCAGTTTCTTTGTTATAGTCAGAAGCTGGAATCAGTCCAAATGTTGATGAATGTATAATGTGACATATTTACAAAAAAAAAAAATACTGCTTGCAATGAAAAAGAATTAACTACAGATATATTCCGGATCTGGGCTACTCCTAGTGTAGATTTTTATGTTCACCTGCAGGGACTGCATCCTGACAGAGAAGTTCCCCAAGCTCCTCTATTAGGTCACCGCCCATTGGCAGGTCTTGCACACACTGGTAGGTTCTTGGACCAGCCTGACTTGGCCTACATCCTGTCCTGGTAAGAACAACAGCCTTGCCTGACCAGTCCACATCCATTCTGGCTCTTACTGTTAGATACTACTGTCCAGTTCTGCCTGGTCCACCCCCAGACCTAGCTCTTGTGTGATTCAGTGGGTGCTGAGACCTAGCCCAGCCTTATCTATACCCACCCTGGCTTTTGTGATCATCAGCAGGTGCTGGAGCCCAACTCTGCCTGGCACACCCCAGACCCATTCCACGCCATGCCAAGTATACTGCAACTGTTTCTGGCCCAATTCACTGCCTCATTTCCAGGTCTCGTGATCACCAGTAGGAACCACAACCCAGCTGGGGTGTCCTCTTAGCTCCCTGACCAGGCCTGTTCCTAGCCACAGATCTTGTACTTGTTGGCAGTTGGTCTGACCCAGCCCGGCATAGCCCATCTCACATCTTAGCCTTTACCATCAGATGTGCAGCCTGGCTTGGCCTGGTCAGCCCCCAGTCTCAACTCTTGCTGGTGGGTGCTGCAACCTAGCCCTGCCTGGTATTCCCCTGGCTTTTGTGCAAACCAGTAGTTGTGATAGCCTAACCCAGCATGGCTCACACTCCAACCTGGCTCCTGCACATGCCAGGGTGCGACAGTTCCACTCAGCCTTGCTCACTCTATCCCCTGTCCTCACCCCCACCCCCACCAAACCAGCCCACACACTTGCTGACAAGTGAAGCAGCCCTGCCTGGCTTGACCAACACCCAGACCTGAATCATGTGTTCACCAGTGGGAGCTACACCTGACCATGCGGAGTTCCCCCACCCAGGCCCATTCCCAGATTCAGATCTCACATGTACCAGCGGTTGCTAGGCCCTTACCTGGCATAGTCTGCCCCCTCTGTCTTGGTCTTTGTGTGTGCTGGTAGATGTTGCAGCTTGGCTGCCCCACACCCAGTTCTTGAGTGTTTCTATGGGTGCTGCAGCCTTGACCAGCCCAGCCTGTCCCCAACCCCAGTACTCATGAATGTTGGTGAGGGTGGAGGAGCAGGGTTCCATGGTTGTGCTTAGCTCAGCCTGTCACCCACCCCAGCTCTCCAGCAAACTGGTGGATAATGCAGTTCTATAGGGGTGAGCCCATATATCCTCCACAGAATCTGCCCACAGACCTGGTTCTCTCACATGCTGTTAGTGTTATGGCCCAGCTTAATCTTACCCATCACCTATCTGACACTCACTGGCAGATACTGTGATCTAGCTCTGCCGGGTAGGCCCCCAGCCTTAACTATAGTGTATACTAGTGGGTGGTGGTCACTGGCAATTGATCCTAACTAGCTCAGCTCAGTTCTCCCACATGGGCTGATACATCAGTCTGATCCAGAAAGATACTCTAGCTTCCCTCTTCCAAACTACTCAGCCTCGGCCCTGGCTTATCTGAAAGTACAGTGGTCTTGTCAGAAATCCCCCAGAATCCAGTCCTCACCTGTGATCTACTCCCTCAGCACTTCCCCCTCCCGCACATCCTATACCCCCTTCCCTGGTCAATCCACAGCCCCTCTACTGGCGCGCATATAGGTTCCCCAGCCTGGTCTTCTGGTGTGCTGGCCTAGGGCCCTGCCTACCCACCCAGGATCACAAAGCCAGTTTTCTACCATACGTGCTGGCCTGGGACCCCACTGCTCCACCCAGCCAGGACTCAAGCATGTTAATGAGTCCTCAAGCCCAGTCCATCAGTGCAGCATACCAGCATACTAGCTCAGACCCTAACAACCTCCTCCCGTTCACCCACATGGCATCCAAACATGTAGGTGAGTTCCCAGGCCCGTTTCACCCTGCTGGTCCTTAGCAGAAATATTCTGAGGCCACCTAGGCACTGCCTTGGCAGAAGGATGGTGCCTAAGTCTGGATACTCCATTTTCAATCCAGCTTCCTACAAATAACCTGGGAAAGTAAGGGTGATAGCCTGAGCCCACATGAGAGACCCAGAATAAACTATTGGTTCCTGGCTTCAGACTGACCTATTTCTGGACATTGTAACTGTTTGGGGAGTGAATAAGCATATGATTCACTCTGTCTCTCTTCTCCCTGTTGTAATGTGGCTTTTCAAATAAAAATAAATCTTTCAAGAAAAATATCAAATGATATCTGGGAGAGTCTGATGGGTCAATGTTAGTAGGCTCAGACCCCAGTTTTGGAACCAAACACGTGCAAAGTCTCTTGTACATGTAAGGGTCATCATCAGTGGATATGAAGCAAGATTCTCCAATCATAGTGAGCCTACTTTGATCAGTGGAATTCCGTTAAAAGCAAAACTGGGCTTTCCAGAGAAGAAATTCTGCCTGTAGATAGTAGCAGAGAGTTCCAGGCTGTCCTTCCGAATGGCTTGCCTCTTGGGTTTCGGGGTTGCCCCATCAATCCCAGGAGCACAAAAGCCAACTCCTTCCTATAAGTCTCTTAGCACATATCCCTTGATATCCCTTGCTTGTTGTGTTTCTCTGGGTGAACCCTGATGCTGATTGGATACCTGGAAGTGAGGTGTTGCTATAATCCCGTGGAAGTGACTTTAGAATTGGGCAATGAGGAGAGGTTAGAAGAATTTGGGGGAGCATGATAGGAAAAGCCTAGTTTATATTAAGCAGACTGATGTATGAAATATGGATATTAGAAATCACAGGAGGGGGCTGGCATTAATGCACTTGGGAAAGTAGTAGACTTAAATTCCTACAACCATGCGGGAGACCTGGAAGAAACTCCTGGCTCTTGGTTTCAGCCTAACCCAGCTCCAACCGTGGCAGCCATTTAGGGAGTGAACCAGTGGATGGAAGATCTCTGTCTCTCCCTCTGTCTCTATGTAACTCTGCCCTTCAAATAAATAAGCCTTATAAAAACAAAACAAAACAAAACAAAACAAAAGAAAAACCTTAGAATCAAAGTCACTTTTAAAGCAAGGTTTCAAAAGAAGATGCTACAGAGGAAGATTATTTTGTCAGTTCCTTTAAGCGCAACTCTGTTGCTCAGCTCTCCCTGGGGTCCAATTATTTTTCTTTCTTCAGACTTTTTCCCCAGAGAGAAGTCCAACTGTGAACGAGAAAGCAGAATATTCAAAAACAAAGGCAGATGGAAAGAGCGTTATGGAAGGGAGTGGTAGAGAGTGTGCAGTTCTGCTACCCGAGCTCATGTCTGTCAGCTCTGGGCTCTCTGGACCTGACCTTCCAGCTCCTTCCCTTCATGTGCTGCTTTTGGAGGGCTCTGCCTTGACCACAGGTGGCCCAGCATGAACTGGACGGCCGTCGAACATGGGCCCCTGCTGCTGTCTATCTTGGCAGTAAAAATGTTAATTCTCTGCCTTGCATTTGCTGCTGTAAAAATCTACCAGAGAAAGACATTGGAAGTAAAACAGCAAAAGCTGGAGGCTGAGAAGAAGCAGCAATCCGAGAAGGAAAGCTAAAGCGAAATACCAGAATTTGCTTATGTAAATGTCAGTCTGAATGGACTGTGGCTGAGGACAAGAAAAGAAAGACTACGGGTCAGGAAAGAAGCTCTCAACTTTATTTATTTATTTAAATATTTTATTTTTATTGCAAAGGAGGAGAGACAGAGGAAAACATCCTCTGTCCGATGATTCACTCCCCAAGTGACCCAGATGGGGTCGGTGCTGCACCGATCCGAAGCCAGGAGCCAGGAACCTCCTCCAGGTCTCCCATGTGGGTGCAAGATCCCAAGGCTTTGGGCCCTCCTCGACTGCTTTTCCAGGCCACAAGCAGGGAGCTGGATGAGAAGCAGGGCTGCTGGGACTAGAACCTGCACCTATATGGGATCCCGGTGCATTCAAGGTGAAGACTAACCGCTAGGCCATGGCGCCAGGCCCAGAAGCTCTCAACTTTGAAGAACTTAAAACAGTGTAACTTAAAACCATGTGAACTTTTGTATGCTTTTAAATGATGTAGTATTTCTGTTTGCTGAAATAAAGTACCTTCATAAAAAAAAGATATTTACTTTATTTATTATTAGAAGGCAGAAATACAGAGAGAGAATTTTTCATCCATTGGTTCAATTCTCGAATGGCTGTAGCAGCCAGGGCTGGGCCAAGCTGAACCTAGGAACCAGGAGCTTCATCCAGATATCCCACATGGGTGCAGAGGCCCAAGAACTTGGACCATTCTCTGCTACTTTCCCAAGCCATTAGTGGGTAGCTGGATTGGAAGTGGGATCAGCTAGGACTCAAACTAGAGCCCATAGCAGATGCTGGAGTCCCAGGCACCAGCTTTAATATTGCTTCCAGAACCTTGTGTTTTCCATGTCTGGGGCCCTGTCCCCTGCACTGAAACAGACTTTGTGGGCTGTGGAAATTAAGAGCAGAGACCAGGAAGAGTATCCTGATAATGGTTTTGGTGGCTTCTGTGATTGTTCAGTGAAATTTCCTACAAAGAAGCTGTAGGGCCACCATCAGGCCACCATTGGGGATTCCTGTCTTTTTTTTTTTTTAAGATTTATTTTTATTATTTTTTTATTGGAAAGGCGGATATACAGAGGAGAGACAGAGAGGAGGATCTTCCCTCCGAAGGGAAGACTCTGGGCCATCCTCCACTGCTTTCCCGGGCCACAGGCAGGGAGCTGGATGGGAAGCGGGGCTGCCGGGATAGAACCGGCGCCCATATGGGATCCCGGGCGTGCAAGGCGAGGACCTTAACCACTGCGCCACTGCGCCGGGCCTGATTCCTGTCTTTTTTAAAGATTTATTTTTATTATTTTGTTATTGGAAAGGTGGATATACAGAGAGAAGAGACAGAGAGGAAGATCTTCCATCCGATGATTCACTCCCCAAGTGACCGCAACGGCCAATGCTATGCAGATCCGAAGCCAGGAGCCTCTTCCGGGTCTCCCACGCGGGTGCAGGGTCCCAAAGCTTTGGGCCGTCCTGGACTGTTTTCCCAGGCCACAGGCAGGGAGCTGGAAGGGAAGCGGGGCTGCTGGGATTAGAACCGGCGCCCATATGGGATCCCGGGCGTGCAAGGTGAGGACCTTAACCACTTGCGCCACTGCGCCGGGCCCGGGGATTCCTGTGTTAATCATGTCCAGGGATTGCTTTTTCTGGCATTGCTGGGAGAAACACAGTGAGAGCACTAGTTTGTGAGGAGAATGAGAGGGACTGTTGTGACTACTTTTCTACTTTCATGAGCGGGCAAAGGGAGTGTGAGCACCCTGCATGATTCAGTAGTGCCAGTGTTATTAGATAATGTTTGAGAGCAGGAAGTCTGTCCCCTGCGGCCAGCTATCACAGGAGTCCCTGGAAATTAGAACCAGCCCTGGGGACAGGGATCTGGGGTATAGAATGACTCTAGCACATCTAATTGCACTTCATAATCATTGCAACTCCGACAAAGCAGGACAGGGCTTGTAGCTGGGTCTGCAGGGACAGAGGTCTGGTGAGGGAGGTAGTGATAACAAGGCGTTTGGGGAGGTGGAAAGAAAATCCAGTCCTTGTGCTGGCAATTTCCCAGCCAGCCAGCCAGAACCATTTACAAAGTGTCGTTGGGAGGGAGAGGCACAAGAAGGCAGAGAAGATGCAGTCCCAATGGTAATCCTACCGACTCTTGACCACTTGTATGTGCCACTAACCCTTCCAGCTCATTGTGCATCCGCTGAGGAATGGCCACATCTTACAGCTCAGGGCTGCTTCTCGTGGGGCTCGATGAGGCTTCTCAACTTCATCTATGGGGTGATCGGTGATGGGACTACTCAAGGCTGTCTCAGCCTCTTGGCAGCTCTGAAGGCTAAAAGATCAGTAGCTTGTCATCTGCTGCCTGTAGGATCAAAACTTTTCGACTCCTGTGTTGACCAGGACTGGGGGAGATTTTTCTTGCTATGGGAAACCACGACAGGGTGAAAACAGCTGCTGGTCCTCAGGAGGATGAGTAAGAACCTCTAAGAACAAGGCAATTTTCAAACTCTTGTTTCTTACAGAAGACACAGACAGGAAGAAAAACAGTCTAGGTTAGCTCATTCAGCTCTCAGTATTGAGTGGAGAGACACAGAAGGAGCCTCTTCCATGTCTCCCACGTGGGTGCAGGGTCCCAAGGCTTTGGGCCATCCTCAACTGCTTTCCCAGGCCACAAGCAGGGAGCTGGATGGGAAGTGGAGCTGCTGGGATTAGAACTGGTGCCCATATGGGATCCTGGTGCCTTCAAGGCGAACACCTTAACTGCTATGCTATCACACCGGGCCCTAAAAATAAATCTTGAAAGAAAAACACACACCCAAAAACCAACCAACCAACCAACTAAAGAAAAAGCTACGTTGATTTAAGCTGAGGATGCTGATGTTGTCTCAAGTTCAATGCTGAGATTCAGAGGCTTGAAACAGCTGCCTTTCTGATTTGCCCTTACTGACCTGTCAGCCTAGTGCCTGCTTGTCTGTATACCCTTGTCAAGAGCACCCTGTGTTCCACGTCTGCGTGCCTCTGAGGACAGCACTGTGGGGAACCAGCTGCATGCACCGTGCGCCAATGGAGTTCAACCTGCCCCATGCCTCCTTTCAGGTGAGCTTAGTGTGCGCGTCTTCTTCAGTAAAGAATGACCCAGCCCTTTAAAACACAGGATGAGACTGTTTTAATATTCTCCAAGATATGTGATACATACATATTTTTTTCTTAAAAAATATTTATTTATTTTTATTGAAAAGTCAGATATACAGAGAGAAGGAGAGACAGAAAGGAAGATCTTCCATCTGCTGGTTCATTCCTCAAGTCGCTGCAACAGCCAGAGCTGAGCTGATCTGAAGCCGGGAGCCAGGAGCTTCTTCTTCCTCCTCCTCCTCTTCTTCTTTTTTTTTTTAAAGATTTATTTATTTATTTATTGGAAAGGCAGATATACAGAGAGAAGGAGATAAAGGGACAAAGATCTTTCCTCCATTGGTTCATTCCCCAAGCAGCTGCAATGGCCAGAGCTGAGCTGATCTGAATCTTCTTCCATGTCTCCCACATGGGTGCAGGGTCCCAAGGCTTCAGGCCATTTTTGACTGCTTTCCCAGGCCACAAGCAGGGAGCTGGAAAGTAAGTTGAGTTTTTTTTGTTTTTTTTTTTTTTCACTCAGCATCCATTTTTATAAAACGGGATGCAGGTGTTTGCAAATTGAGGACTTAAGCCCACTAGGCTACTGCGCCAGGCTAAGACAAGACTTTGGATATTTCCAAGACAAGATTTTGGAGTGCTGGTTTTTTTTTTTTTTTAAGATTTATTTTTATTATTTTTTTATTGGAAAGGCAGATATACAGAGAGGAGAGACAGAGAGGAAGATCTTCTATCCGATGATTCACTCCCCAAGTGAGCGCAACGGCCAATGCTATGCCGATCCGAAGCCAGGAGCCTCTTCTGGGTCTCCCACGTGGGTGCAGAGTCCCAAAGCTTTGGGCGGTCCTTGACTGCTTTCCCGGGCCACATGCAGGGAGCTGGAAGGGAAGCAGGGCCGCCGGGATAGAACCGGCGCCCATATGGGATCCCGGGCGTGCAAGGCGAGGACCTTAACCACTGCGCCACTGTGCCGGGCCTGTTTTTTTTTTTTTTTTTTTTTTTTTAATATAAGAGAATATATGTGGATCTGTTTGCCTGTACAAAGACTATGGATGGATTCACCAGAAACTGGTAACAGCCTGTAGGAAGGGGAGCCCTACAGGGCTGGGGACCAAGGTGGAGATTTTGTATTATACACTCTTTTGAATTTTGTATCAAGCTTAAATATTATTTATCAAATAAATAAATATACATAAAGACATAGGAAATTCTTTGGTGAATCATTTTTTGCAAGGTTCATTTGTAATGCAAACAACCGCTCCCTAATTGGCTTTGGAAATGTTGACATGGTATACTGAGTTTCTTAAGGCGTGAAATACCAGCGTCTGTAAGCCACACCCTGAGTGCTCAGCTTGGAGGTCATCAACAAAACCAGCCATGCAAGTGCAACTTTCCAAAAAACCCATGTGATCTAGAGAGGCAGAGCAGGTGGCAGGGGACCTGGAACCAGCGTTTGAGAATGTCAGGGAGAAGAAATCTAGGAGACAGCTGTCTGGCTCCCTTTATTCTCAAATCAGGAGCCAAGGCCCAACAGGAGCCTGGTAAACAGATTCTGCTGTTTTGTATAAGAGGATGGTCCAAACACTTGAGCCTTTGCACCTGCATGAGAGACCCAGATGAAAGCTATGGCTCCTGGTTTCAGACAGGCTCAGCTCCAGATGCTGTGGCCATTGGGAGAGAATCCCAGTGTTTGTCTTTCTCTCTCTGTAATGCTACATTACACAAAATAAGCAAATCTTTTTCTTTTTTCACAGGCTTTTTTTTTTCTTTATTTTTGACAATCTTTACATGGTTAATTAGGGCACAAAGGTTCAAGGGCTACCGGAAAGTGGATAAGACTATTAATATTATTATTTAAGATTTATTTATTTATTAAAGATTAATTTATTTTTATTGCAAAGTCAGATACACAGAGAGAAGGAGAGACATAGGGAAAGATCTTCCATCTGTTAGTTCACTCCTCAAGTCGTTGCAATAGCTAGAGCTGAGCCGATCTGAAGCCAGAAGCTCTTCTGGGTCTCCCACGCAGGTGCAGGATCCCAAGGCTTTGTGCCATCCTCGACTGCTTTCCCAGGCCACAAGCAGGGTGCTGGACGGGAAGCGGGGCCACCGGGATTAGAACCGGCACCTACATGGAATCCTGGCGCGTTCAAGGCGAGGACCTTAGCCACTAGGCCACGGTGCCAGGCCCGGGTAAGACTATTATTTCCACATTCTCTTTTACTATATCTGGGGTAAATGGGGAGATAAAGGGAGAAGCCACACCCAGCCACACCCAGCCTCCCACCCATCCTAGATCCCTGATGTTGGGCATGCTCCGAGGGTCTTGCTCAAGTGGTTTTGAGAATTCAATAGTTCTGAATTGCTGCCAATCTCGCCATTCCAAGCATGATGAAGTCGCTGCAGAATCCACTGATTGACATAATGTATCTTAGTTTACATTTACCCAGTTTTTCACTGCCAACATGTGGCTGGCGTAGTTGACTGATCAGTTCTGTCCTCTGTTGTGATGCCAGGTATCCTCTGCAGGTTCTGACAGACTGCCATATCCTCCATGTGCAGCTGGTTATGCTCTCCACTGCTCCGTCTGAGCCTCTGGGGAGGCTCGGCTCTGGCATTTGCACTCCTTGGCAGACCATGGCACCTGCATTTCTCTTCATGGTTAGGGTTCTGAGTACGGCAGTTCAATTGGGGAGACCCTCAAAGAAACTTTCTGAGGTGATCCCAGACCAGATTCTTTTGTGTACTTGCCAGTACAGAGTCTGGCACAGTCCGTTGCCCCAATCAGCTGGTTGTTGCACAATTACTGGGTCGGTTCTGTTTCCATTCCTGTCTTCCACTGGAACCAATGGATGTTGCAGTCCAGCCTGATTCTGCCCAGCACATACTTGGCTCTCACATAAACCAGTGGGAGCAACAGCCTAGTTGGAGCGACCCAAAATAACCCCCACCAAGCCCGCCCCCTGCCCTAGTTCCTGTGCTCGCCAGTATGTACAGCAGACTAGATCAGTCTGTCCCACATCCCATTGAGCTCTCATACATGTCAATGGGCATTGAAACCTAGTTCAACCCAACCTGCTCCATTACTCAGCTCACACACATGCTGGTGGGTGCCATTCTATCCAGCAAAAGAAAAAAAAAAGAAAGAAAGAAAAGAAAAAAGTGAGAGGATGAGAGTCACAATTAGGAAGGAGATTTTTTTTTAAATTTATTTATTTTTATTGGAAAGGCAGATTTACAAAGAGGAGGAGAGACAGAGATCTTCTATTTTCTGGTTCACTCTCCAGATGGCCACAATGGCCAGAATTGAGCTGATCCAGAGCCAGGAGCTTCTTCTGGGTCTCTCATGTGGGTGCAGGGTCCCAAGGTTTTGAGCCATCCTGTACTGCTTTCCCAGACCTTAAGGAGTGAATTGGACTGGAAATGGAGCAGCCAGGATGTGAACTGGTACCCATATGAGATGCCAACGCTTGCAGGTAGAAGATTAGTCAATTGAGCCATCATGCCAGGCTTGGATTATTCTTTTAAAAGGACATAAACTCTTAGAAGAGCAATGGATTATGCCCTCTGCATGACCCACAATTCAGTTTCAAGGAGGACTCGGCTTCACAGATGAGTTAAGAATCCAGTGGTGGGTATTTTGCACATTGTTCAATGCCAGCTGGTATGCCCATATTAGAGTCTGGCTCTGCTTTCAATTTCAACTTCCGGATAATGTGTACCTTGGGAGGTAGCAGATGAGGGCTCAAACACTTTGAGTTCCTGACACCTCTGTGGGAGACCCAGATGAAGTTCTTGGCTTATGACTTCAACCTGCCTGAGTCCTGGCTATTGCGGCCATTTGGGGAGTGAACCAGAAGATGGAAGAAATCTGTCACTACGTTTTTCAAATAAGAAATTTTTGTTACACATGGGACTTGATGCCTCTACTTCTAGCGAGTTAAAAAAAAATATTTGTTTATTTTTATTGGGAATTCACATATACAGAGAGGAGGAGAGACAGATTTTCTCTTTGTTGGTTCACTCCCCAGCCAGCTGCAACAGCTGGAACTGCGCCGATCCAAAGCCAGGAGCCAGCAGCTTCTTCTGGGTCTCCCATGGGGGTGCAGGGTCCCAAGGTCTTGGGCCATCCTTTGCTGCTTTCCCAGGCCACAAGCAGGAAGCTGGATGAAAAGTGGAGCTGCCAGGATTAGAACTGGCGCCCATATGGGGTCCTGGTGTGTGCAAGGCGAGGACTTTAGCTGCTAGGCTACCACTTCGGGCCAAGGGCATTTCTGAGATGTGTCCTCCACTGCTAGTCAGGCAGTTCCAGACCTTTGCAAATAAGGCAGATCCAAGACAGATTCAGCCTGAGAGTCTGGGCATCTATTTAGTCCTGTGCCCAGCAGTCGAGAGAGAAAACTTTCCAACAGTGTGAACTTTGACAACTCTCTTGTCTTTTTTTTTTTTTTTTGAAGGGAGAACTAGAGAGAGAGAAATATTTTCCATCTTCTTCCCATCTGCTTACTTCCCAAATGGCCACAATGGCCAGAACTATCCAGTCCAAAGCAAGGA
This sequence comes from Ochotona curzoniae, assembly GCF_017591425.1. NCBI lineage: Eukaryota > Metazoa > Chordata > Mammalia > Lagomorpha > Ochotonidae > Ochotona > Ochotona curzoniae. The sequence goes on along the minus strand of NW_024466004.1, from coordinate 2,668,734 downwards.
GCCAGTAAACAGGAGCCAGGAGCTTCTTTCCAGTGGCTGCGGGGCTTCAAGCACTCCACTGCCTTCCTAGGTACACTAGCAGGGATGGGAGGTGGAGCAGCTGGGACTCAAACCAGCAACCCCTATGAGATGTGGGCATCACGGAAAGCAGCTTAATTTGCTATGCCGCAGTGGCAGCCCTGAAAGGCTCCCTTGTTTTATAGGGCGGTTCCCATCTAAGCTGAGTGAAGTCAGGGGACATCTTAACCCTTTCGCTTCCGGCTTTCAGATTTATTTGCACTTGGAAACTTGTTTCCTTCATCCTTTTTGCTCAAAAATCCCAATTCTCATCCTCTCTGTCCCCCAGGAGACCTCAGGTTGTCTCGGCTTATATGTTTCTCTCCACTCCCCAAAGGGCTGGTGGGAAAAGTTCACACACTGGATGTGGCAATGGACTTGTCACATGGCGCATTCCTCACTAGTTTCTGAGCTTTTTCACCCTGAGAAACACTGAGTCATCATGACACACCCAGAGTCATTTGGAAAAAGTTAAATTCAAAGTCTGTGTCTCTGAAGACTTCTCAATTATTTTTGACAGTTTCGTTCAGTACATACTTGAAAGAAAACAAAATTGCATCTTGTGTGGGCATCGCTGTCAACCTGAGTTCTAGCAACCATATGAAGAGTTACTGTTACTTGAGAGCTTTCTTTACTTCGACATTTGCAGGGTTGTAGTTTAAACATCAGGATGAAGACCATCAGTCCAGCAGCTGTTGTAAATTCAACTAATCCTACTAATGCTTCCCAGGAGGACTGGAGCTGTAAATGAATTCTCTTTCTCGTTGCCTGGCTTGGTTGGTGGCAGTCTAAACTTAGCTCTTTCCCTGCTGCTCTCCTAGCACAGAGGGGAAAGGAACGGAGAAGGGGTGGAGGAGGCATTCTTGATTCATCTCTCGGCTGTGTGTGTGTGTGTGTGTGTGTGTGTGTGTGTGTGAGAGAGAGAGAGACACTTTGCCTGCCTCAGCTCAGTTCTCTGATGGGTTGTCTTCCTGCAACTGTAAAATACTTGCTGTAACCTGTGGGTGATGTTTAAAGGGAAGGCCATGAAATGAAGTGGAGCGGGTACGTTAAAAAGAAAGCATGCATATGCTAGGGCAGGGATTCTTTGGGAAGTTAGAAGGTGTGAAGGTTAATTTTTTTGTGTCAACTTGGCTAGACCATTGTGTGCAGGTGCCTGGGTTGCTGTAAAGGTCTGTTTTAGGTGTGATTAATGTTCGCAGTCTCTTGAGGTGGAGTCAGTGAGCCTTCACCATCTGGACTGGCCTTATCCGATTGATTGGAGACCCTCAGAGCAAGGGGCTGAGATCTCTGGAGGAAGAGGCAATTGTATGTCACTATGGAGCGGCATAGAACTGTTTCCAGTCTGCAAGTTAGGATTCCAATCTGTGGGTTCCAGACTGAGGGTACAGCCCGCCTTACTACCTCACATTTTCCAGCCCTCACAATCACATGAGCCAGTTCCTTAGAACACAACTCTACCTTCATGGATCCTCTGGATAGTCCTATGTAAAGGTACCCCTATGTCTGTGATTTCGCTTTCTGAAGTATTGGTTACCCATGGTCAGCCACAGTCTGGAAATATCACATCAGAAATTCCATATTTTGGGAGACAGAGAAGCCAAATGCATATAACTTTTTATTACAACATATTGTTATTCTGTTGTCATTGCTAAACTCTTGCTGTGTCTAATTTATGTTAAACTGTATACATGTAGATACATACAGGAAAAAGCATATAACACACAAGCAGACTTCAAAAAGCTCATGGAAAATATGTGGTATGAAAAACTGTGCATGAGTTTTACATTTTTGTGCACCAAAATAAACATGTTTTAATTATTTTTTCCAGAAGCTTTTAAAAAATTATTTTATTATTTTATTTGAAAGGCAGAGTTTCGGAGAGAGACACAGAGAGATCTTCCATTTCCTGGTTCACTCTTAATTCCATCTGCTGGTTCACTCCTTAAATGGACACAACAGCTGGAGCTGGGTCAATCCAAAGTCAGGAGCCAGGAGTTTGTCCCCCAGGTCTCCCTTGTGTGTGCATGGCCCAAAGGACTTGGACCATCCGCTGCTGCTTTACTATGGCCATAAGCAGGGAACTGGATGGGAAGTGGAGCAATTGGTACTCCAACAGGTGCCCAAATGGGATACTGCCATAGATAGTTAATCCTCACCCTGTGGCAGCAGTTCTAGTCCTTGTGGCTCAATTTCTGATTCAGCTTCTGCTTATGGTCTGGAAAAGCAGGTGCTTGAGCTTCTGCATACATGTGGAAAACCCAGAAGGAGCTTCTAGCTCCCAGCTTGGGACTGGCCTAGCTCTGGCTGTTGCAGCCATTTGGAGGAATGAACCACAGGATGGAAGATCTCTCTCTCTCTCTGTCTTAGTCTCTCTCTCTCCCTCTCTCTCTTTCCCTTTCTCTCTCTCTCTCACCCTGACTTTCAACTAAACCAAAAGAAAAAAAACCAGAATAAATAAAAATTAAGCACTCAAGCTCAGATATGAAGGAACAAATAAGAATAGCATGACACATAAGTGTAATTTTGTAGGTATAATTATGTACAGTATAACCACATATTACGATTCTGTGTGTTGGTAGATGCTATTAGAAAGTAGTGCAGGGGGATACCCGCAAAATGCCACTTAGCAGATGTGTTGCCAGAGTTGGCAGGTGTATTCTCCCTTTCAGGGTTGTTCAAGTGCAGGTGTGGAAAAAAAGAGTGAGCGTTCCCTTTACTGTGGCCCTGGGGCTTCACGTGACCATAGTAGAGACGGGCGGCTGTTGAACCATGGTGGTTGGGGGGAAGCACATTCTTCTGGGATGCTTGGATGGCCAGAACGAATAGGAAACATTCACTATGGTTGCTGAAGTCTTGGAAAAATGCTGTCTTTTGGAGTTGTACAGCACAGCAGCATATTCTAGCTAGGCTATTTTGAATCAACTTTAACTGGGGTACCGCTAAGTTAATAGTATAGAACACAGGGGCCAGCATGATGGCTTAAGTGGTTAATCTCCTGCCTAAAAGTGCTGGCATCCTATATGGGCATCAGTTTGTGTCCTGGCTGCTCCACTTCCCATCTAGCTCCCTGACTGTGGCTTGGGACAGTGGAGAATGGTCCAAGGGCCTGGGGGACCCCGTGTCACCTGTGTTGGAGGCCTGGATGAAACTCCAGGTTCCTGGCTTCTGCTGGGCTCAGCCCTAGTCACTGCAGCTACTTGGGAAATGAATCAAAAGATGAAATCTCTCTTTCTTTCTTTTTTAAAGATTTATTTTATTTTTATTGCAAAGTCATATATAGAGAAGAGGAGAGACAGAGAAAAACATCCTCTGTGCGATGATTCACTCCCCAAGTGAGCGCAATGACTGGCGCTGCTCTGATCCAAAGCCAGGAGCCAGGAACTTCCTCCAGGTCTCCCAAGTGGGTACAGGGTCCCAAGAATTTGGGCTGTCCTCGACTGCTTTCCCAGGCCACAAGCAGGGAGCTGGGAAATCTTTCTCTTGCTCTGTCTTTCCCCCTGTAACTCCATCTTTCAAATAAATACATAATCTTTTAAAACAAACAAGCAAGTAATGGATGCTAGGACCACGTGTCTTTTGCTTCCCATCAGCCCCTCGAAGAGGCAGAGACATCTGTTGCACATCTTGCACATCTGTTTCCAGGGGCTCAACACTGGTTGAAGGAAGTCTGCTTCACTCTGAAGAGCTCAAGGGCCAGTAAATTTGGGACCTCTTGACCCCTTTAGAAGGTTGGGTAGCTTTGAAAAGCAGATTCTCCACGCACATTATGGTGCCCTCCAGAGAGCAGTACCCAAACCTAGGAGCATGCACCTGTTCCCAGATAATAAGTGTTAATCTTTGAAGGAAGAGCAGCTGGGGCCTAGGGCACCAACAGACCTACAGCTACAACGATGGAAAATCAAGGAGGGTGGGGGAACTATACAAGTGATTCAATTCCATAGTACACACACACCTGAAAACAGCGCATGCCAAACTGGCCAAGTCTATAATCTAATTAACTGAATTGCTTCACTTCACTGAATTGTGCCAATGTCAATTTCCTGGTTTTGATAACGCTGAACCTTATGTAAGACATGGGGGGAAGCTAAATGGGTACAGGTACACGGTACTTGTTTGTACTGTTTGTAACTACTTGTGAACCTATAATTCTTCCAAAATAAAAGGTAATAGCTGAACAGGAGCACTTGGCCCTAGGCCGGCGCAGCCCCAGCACCAGGCCCGGCCCACCTGCAGACCCGTCCCACACTGGAGAGCCAGGCTGGCAAGTTCGCCCCGGGGCAGGAGGGAAGGTGCGTGGCGAGCGGGGCGTGGCCGCGCACGCGCACTTCTCCTTCCCAGGCAGCGCCGCCGGCGGGGGTGGGGAACGCGCACGCGCAGTCTGTTCCCGGCCTGCCGCGCCAGCCCCAGTCGGCCGTGAGGGGGACCTGGCTGCCTTGGCCCCTTCGCGCTGCCGTCTTTTCCGGCAGTTGGGGAGTTTCCTGTTGTCCTCACCCGCAACCGCTGCTCGGGCCCCCTACCTGAGCGGCCCTCCTCTGGCAGGTGGCTGCTGCCGCTTGGGCTTCGCTTGTCCGCAAGCCGAGACCGCCGGCCGGGCGGGCATCCCGCGGCCGTCCCTGCCAGCCCCTGGGCTCCGGTGAGTGTCGCGCCGCCGCCTTCCCTCGGCCCCCAGCTGTCTCTGGTTTCTCGGACTCCTCCTGGGGTTACCCCCTTCCCGCCGGCACCCCGCGGCGAGCCTCTCCCCAGCCTCCGCTCAGCCCCCTGGGACCCCGACTCTCCGGGACTCCTTGTTGGTCCACGCCCACAGTCCCAGTCCCCGCCGCGTCCTCTCCCTCTCCCTCTCCGTCTCTCTCTCTGTCTCTCTCTCTCTTCCCCCCACCCCTCTCTCGCTCGCTCTCTGCAGTTGGGGCAGGGAGCCAGATCGTCCTCTCCTTTCCGCGTTGCCAGCTTTGTCTGCGCGCCCGCCACCAGGATCTTGGTCATCAGCAGTTTTCCATCTCCTTTCCCTCTCTCTGGGGTCTGAGACCCCGCCAGAGCTGTTGTCTCAATGAGGCGTACAGAGGTGCCGAGAGAGCCCAGCGTGGGGGTGGGTAACGTTCCAGGCGGCCACCTTTCCCCACCCCCATGTTAGTGTTAGGGTCCCAGTCTTAAACTCACAGGTATGTTGTTAGGATTCTCTGCAAGAGAGCAGGAGGAAAGGAAGAAATCGCTGGAGACTCGGAGGAAAGCCTGTGTCACTAAGCGGTCAGGATGTCTGGGGACAACAGAAAGGCCCCAGTAGCAACCCCAAGAAGACGGGGTTTGGGGCAAGGGAGCCCTTGCTCTTCCTAGCATCCCACCTTGGCTTGGAATTAGCTTTCCCTAAAGAGAAGTTAACCGGCTTGCCCTTCCTCCCCACCCTAACTGTAAACAGCAGCTTCCTCCTAAGGGCGACCTGGTCCTACCCTCCAGAGCCCAATAGAAAGCCATGGATGGCTTGGCTGGACCTTGGCTCCCGCATGGCACATTCGTGCTCCTGGCTACCAGGAGTGGACGCCAGAAACGCGTGTTTTCAAAGGTGCTTACTAAGTGTACAGCACTGTGGATGAGCTGGAGGAAAAAGCAAGTTGTAAGATTGCTTGCTGCTTGCTACCTTACAGGACAGCAGCAGATATGGGTCCTGACATCTGGGGTCTTGTTCTCCAGGTTACATTGGCCACGTGAAAGACAAGTCAGTCACCAAAACGTGAACTATTGGTGAGGGATCTGAGGACGCGTAACCCAAACAGTGCCCGGGTGGAGTCAGTCAGCCGGGCCCACCCATCCAGATGGAATTAGAATCATGGTTTTTGTTTGACCTCCTTCTGAGTTAGCAGTCCTCATCCCTGGCTCTTAAGAACATCCCATCCTTTTGCTCATTTTTGAAGGACTTTGAAGAGTTTCTCACCTACCTATACTTTTTCTAATTTTGCAGAATTGAAGGAGTGTGACGCAGGGCAGGGGCCTCCGGTGGCCCCGATGGGTCAGGACAGGAGAGCTTGTGTGATCAAGAGCAGAGGAGAAAGCCCTGCCTGATAGAAAGTACTTGCTTGGTTGACCCAGTAAACCTATGAATTGCTATAGGGCAATATTAATTGTGTCTTTTGATGAAAGGCTACTAGAATTAGGCTAACCCTGTTATGAGTGGAGGAGGAGGGTTTGAAGACAGACCACGGGGAAGCATGGTGCACCCTTTTACCATCACGTTAGACTGCCTGTGTGAGCACCAAGCTGCTGTGGGAGAGGACCTGTGGGCCTGCAGGGCGAACATCTTGCGGTGCACTTATCTCCTGTGTGAGAAGACACTGGTAGTGATTTACATCAGTCAAAGCCCCCTGATTTGTTTTCTTTATAATTTGCACTAATGACCGACAGTGTGAATGTGTTGAGTTCTTCACCTTTGTTGACAACTTAAAAAGAAAATCATTAACTTACAGCCAGCTTACATTTATTTATTTAATTAAAAAGATTTCATTTTTATTGGAAAGACAGACCCACAGAGCGAAGAATTCAGAGGTCTTCCATCTGCTGGTTCATTCCACAAACAGCCACAATGGCCAGAGTCGAGCTGATCCTAAAGCCAGGAGCCAGGAGTTTCCTCTGGGTCTCCCGTGTGGGTGCAGGATCCCATTACTTAGGCTGCCTCTTCTGCTTCCCAGGCCACATGCAGGGAGCTGGTTGGGACATGCAGCAGTCCGGACACAAACCAGTGCCCATATGGGATGTAGGTGCATGCAAGGGAAGGATTTAGCTAGTTGAGCCATTATGCTGGGTCCCAGCTTACATTTATTAATTGCCCATCATAAGGACAGCTTTGTCTGTTATAAGTCTAAATACTGTCAGATTGCATGTTTATGTTGAAGTTGCTAAAATGTGAATTTATATGTGTGAGTAGTTTCCAGAAATACTCAGACAAGGAAGGCATACAAATTTTTCACTGGCTTTTGACTTGTTTTTGGGTCTGGTTTTGCAATTTCGTCACCAAACACTAAGAGTGCATGTGGTTTTCATTGTGGGTGGAGGGGGTACAGACTGACAAATAAGGAACCACACCCAAGCTTTGTAAGTGTAACAGGAGTTTTAGAAAAAATTGCTCTGCTGCTATCTTAAGAACATTTGAGTTTGCTTTGGTAGTCCTAGAGGTGTCACTGTAAAAAATTTTAGTGTGAGATGAGTCTGAGGGCAAAGTCTTGAATTTGTTAGCACTGATCATTGTGTGACATCATGAATCAGAATATTTGACTCTGAAGTAGAGGCCCAATTTGTGAAAGATTGTTTTTTTTGGTGGTGATTTTGTTTTTTGGAAAGCCGCCGTTACAGAAGGAAGAGACACAGAGATCTTTCATCTGTGGGTTTCTTCCACAAGTGGCTGCAGAGGCCAGAGCTGGGCCAGGCCAAGGCCAGCAGCCTGCAACTCCATCGAGGTCTTCCTCATGTGGGTGGCAGGGGTCCAAGTACTTGGGCTGTCTTCTGCTATTTACCTAGGCATATAAGCCGGTGGCTGGATCAGGAGTAGAATAGCCCGGACTTGAGCTTCCTGGTTTTGAATCTCTGCTTAGAAGGGATTTTCTTTTTTTTTTTCTTTTTAAAGATTTATTTATTTTTATTGGAAAGGCAGATATACAGAGAGGAGGAGAGACGGAGAGGAAGATCTTCTGTCCGATGATTCACTCCCCAAGTGACTGCAACGGCCGGTACTGCGCTGATCTGAAGCCAGGATCCAGGAACTTCCTCTGGGTCTCCCTCACGAGTGCAGGGTCCCAAGGCTTTGGGCGGTCCTTGACTGCTTTCCCAGGCCACAGGCAGGGAGCTGGATGGGAAGCAGGGCTGCCGGGATTAGAACCAGTGCACATATGGGATCCCGGGGCGTGTTTAAGGCGAGGACTTTAGCCGCTAGGTCACACCGCCAGGCCCAGAAGGGCTTTTCTTTATGTGATTTTCATCTGGAGATTAAAAATTTTTTTTCCTTAATGTTGAACTTTTTTTTAAAGATTTATTTTTATTGGAATGTCAGAGTTACAGAGAGAAGGAGAGCCAGAGAGAAAGGTCTTCTGTCTGCTGGATCACCTCAAGTTTCTGCAACAGTCAGAGCTGAGCCGATCCAAAGCCAGGAGCCAGGAGCTTCTTCCAGGTCTCCCATGCAGGTGCAGGGTCCCAAGGCTTTGGGTTTCCTTGACTGCTTTCCCAGGACACAAGTAGGGAGCTGGATGGGAAGTGAAGCAGCTGGGACATGTACTAGCACTCCCATGGGACAATGGAACTTGAAGGTGGAGGATTAGCCAGTTGAGCCATCATGCTGATCTCAAAAATAAGTCTATAAGTGTTTGTGTCTTTCCAAGAAAATTTAATCCACAAATTCGTTTAAAAATCTGTTAAGGAATGAGGAGGGAAAACTTTAAAAGACTTCATAAATTATACTGTCTTTAAAAATTACCCTGTTTCAGGTGCTTTTTTTCTCTGTGTGGAGATAAAAAGTCTGAAGATATAAAAGGAGAGTGGAAATCTAAAACATTGAGCATTGTTGGGCCCTGCGCGAAAATGTAGTGGTGAAAGTCCTTGCCTTGAATGCGCTGGGATCCCATATGGGCGCTGGTTCTAATCCCAGCGGTCGAGGATGGCCTAAAGCCTTGGAACCGTACACCTGCCTGGGAGACCTGGAAGAGCTTCTGGCTCCTGGCTTTGGATGGGTGCAGCACTGGCCGTTGTGCTCACTTGGGGAGTGAACCATTGGACAGAAAATCTTCCTCTCTGTCTCTCCTCCTCTCTGTATATCTGACTTTCCAATAAAAATAAATAAATCGTAAAAACAAAGCAAAACATCGAACCTTGTTGCAGATGCTAGGGCAAGTCAGTTATAGTGAACAGTTTGGCCAAGTGTGATAAAATAGGTTAGTCAAAATATCTGGGGCAAAATGAGATCTTAATGTGTAATTTCTTGGTACTTTTTTTCCTTCTGTAAAATGAGGAAGTCAGGGTTACTTGTTTAGAAGATATCTTTGATGACTAGAATTGGGATTCAGGTTTTCCTTTTTCTCTGTTTCTTTTATAGGTCTTTACTGTATGCTGTAAATTCAGTTAATCTGAAAACATTTAGTAAACAACTTAAGCTTGAGCTACCAAGATACCAATAGGGTAACATTTTCGTCACTTTTTTTTTTTAAAGATTTATTTATTTATTGGAAAGTCAGATATACAGAGAGGAGGAGAGACAGAGAGGAAGATCTTCTGTCCGATGATTCACTCCCCAAGTGACCGCAACGACCAATGCTATGCTGATCCGAAGCCGGGAACCAGGAACCTTTTCCGTGTCTCCCAAATGGGTGCAGGGTCCCAAGGCTTTGGGGGATCCTCGACTGCTTTCCCAGGCCACAAGCAGGGAGCTGGATGGGAAGTGGAGCTCCCGGGATTAGAACTGGCGCCCATATGGGATTCCAGTGCGTTCAAGGCGAGGACTTTAGCCACTAGGCCATGGCGCCGGGCCCAGTCACGTATTTTTAATATTTAAAAATTTATGTGGTTATTTAAAGATTTGTTTATTTATTTGCAAGGCAGAAATACAGAGAGAGGAGCGAAAGAAAGATCTTCCATCTGCTTGTTCACTCCCCAGATGACCACAGTCACTGGGGCCAGGAGCCAGGCACTTTTTTCAAGTCTCTGATATGGATGCAGTGCTCACATGGGATGCTGGTGCCACATGCAGTGGCTTAGCTTACTGTACCATGGTGCTGGCCCCTGCTTATTTATTTGAAATAAGGTGTAAGAGATCATACATCTGCTGCTTCACTCTAAAATGACTGGGCCAGCTCAGTCAACAGCCAGGAGCTCCATTCAGGTTGCCCTCATGGGTAGGAGGAGCCATCATGCTCTGGCTTCCCAGGAACTTAAGGAAGGAACTGGGCTGGAAGTGGAACACTCTAGACTTAACGTGACACTACATGGAATGTGTGTTTCTCAGGCTGTGGCTTACCATGCTGCACCACAACAGCAGCCCCTAGCTTTTTTTTTTTTTTTTAAACCTGTGGAAATGTGAAGCCCAAAAGTTTTTGGGAGACAAGTGTTTGTCCTAGTGATTCTGATGCCCGTGTCTGGCATTATGTACTGGCATAGGACTCCAGACTCCTGATTCTAGTTTACTAATGCAGACCCTGGAAAGCAAAGATAATGGCTGGCTCAGGTTATTAGATTTCTGTCCTTTGGTGGTGGGGGTGGCAGGGAAGGACCTGGATTGAGTTCCTAGCTACGAAGTTTTGCTTCTGCCTAGCCCCAGCTGTTGTGAGCACTGGAGGAATGAACCAGTGTGGGAGGTATCTTCTCTTTGTTTCTCAAATCAATAAAAAACAAAACAAAACAAACTGGTAGCAGTATATGTGTATTGAAGAAAATATTGAAAAACATAGAAGAGCAGAAGCCAGAATAATATTATCTATTATATTTTTTCAGTGTAGAGTTAGGCTAATAACAATTTTGATTACATATTTCTAATTTTTCTGTGCATGCATAAATATATAAGTAAAATTGAGATCATGATATTGTTTTACAATTTGTTTTCATTTGGATTGGAAACATTTTCCTGCAAACATTTGAGTGTATTTTCATTGCACGTTATTTCTTTATAAAACTTTTTCATATGTAATTGATTCTGTTGTATATTCAAGTACCTCTAGTTTTCCTTTGTTGTTGTAATTCTACGTTGAACTTCCTCGAGTTTCAATCTTTACAAGTTTTAGATTTCTTCATGGTTGATTTCTAGATGGCACAGAACTGAAACGGGTTCAGTATACTGAGTATTCTTAATTTTTGCATATGTTGTTGTGATCCTGTTCTTTTGTGAAAGCTCCAGCACTGAGTTGTAAGATGTATCCATGTGGGATTGCTTCTGACTATTGCGTAGTTATTTCCTATATGCATTCAAAACATCTTATTTATTTCTTGCTGAATTGTTTCAACTTTACCTAATACAAATAATGGCAGAATGAACATCCGATATGTATTGTACACAGTATCTGTGCCCCTAAGAGCCTGTGTGATACTTTGTCTGCCTTTATACTGGGGGATGGGATTTCCGGGTCAGAGGACATCAGCATCCTCAGACACTGTTTTCAGCAGTTGTTCTGTCTGGACTTTGTTGCATATAACTTGTCCTCCAGAAGTGTGGACCAGTGCACATTCTTACCTGAAGGGAGGGAGACAGCATGATCGGTGGATTCTAACTCCAAGACTGATAACTTCTCTTTTCTTTGTCTGTAGCAGCCATGGCAATGACAGGCTCAACACCCTGCTCATCCATGAGTAATCACACAAAGGAAAGGGTGACAATGACCAAAGTGACCCTGGAGAATTTTTACAGCAACCTTATCGCTCAGCATGAAGAACGAGAAATGAGGTAAATAATTTTATTTGAAAAAAAAAATGTGTCATGGTTATGACATTCATTTCTGGTGTCATAAAAACACATTTATAATGTTGAAAGGAGACAAGAATAGCAGCAACCATGTGGGAGCCACGGGGGAGTGAATCAGCTCCTGCAATGGCTGGGACAGGGCCTGGTGGAAGCCAGGAGATAGAACTCAAGCTCGGTCTCTCAGGTCAGTGCAGGTACCCAACTGCATGAGCCGTCACCTGCTTCCTCCTTTCATTAGTAGGAGCCAGAACTGGGATCAAACATAGCACTCTGATGGCAGATGCAGGCAAAGTAACTGCTAGGCCAAACATTTGCCATTGTAGTTAATTTTTCTTTATTTATTTTTTTTTTTTAAAGATTTATTTTTATTGTTTTTTATTGGAAAGGCAGATATACAGAGAGGAGAGACAGAGAGGAAGATCTTCCATCCGATGATTCACTCCCCAAGTGAGTGCAACGGCCGATACTATGCCGATCCAGAGCCAGGAGCCTCTTCCGGGTCTCCCACGTGGGTGCAGGGTCCCAAAGCTTTGGGCCGTCCTCTGCTGCTTTCCCAGGCCACAGGCAGGGAGCTGGAAGGGAAGTGAGGCTGCCGGGATTAGAACCGGCGCCCATATGGGATCCCGGGCGTGCAAGGCGAGGACCTTTAACCACTTGCGCCACCGCGCCGGGCCCTATTTTTCTTTATTTTTTTTTAAAGATTTATTTATTTTTATTGGAAAGTCAGATATACAGAGAGGAGGAGAGACAGAGAGGAAGATCTTCTGTCCGATGACTAACTCCCCAAGTGACTGCAATGGCCAGTGCTGCGCCGATCCGAAGCCGGGAACCAGAATCCTCCTCCAGGTCTCCCACGTGGGTGCAGGTTCCCAAAGCCTTTGGGCGGTCCTTGACTGCTTTCCCAGGCCACAAGCAGGGAGCTGAATGGGAATTGGAGCTGCCGGGATTAGAACTGGCGCCCATATGGGATCCCAGTGTGTTTGAGGCGAGGACTTTAGCCACTAGGCCATGCTGCCAGGCCCTGTAGATAATTTTTAAAGCTGTGTAATGGGCCCAGTGCGGTGGCCTAGTGGCTAAAGTCCTAGTATTGAATGTGCCAGCGGTCCTGCTTCCCATCCAGCTCCCTGCTTGTGGCCTGGGAAAGCAGTTGAGTATAGCCTAAAGCCTTGGGACCCTGCACCCACGTGGGAGACCTGGAGGAAGTTCCTGGCTCCTGGCTTTGGATTGGCACAGCTTTAGCTGTTGCAGTCACTTGGGGAGTGATTCATTGGATGGAAGATTTTCCTCTCTGCCTCTCCTTCTCTATGTATATCTGACTTTCCAATAAAAATAAATAAATCTTTAAAAAAAATAGCTATGTGACAGCATGGAAAAAATGGCATCTTTGGAGTAAGACCTGGATTTGGAATTGTGCTTGTATCAATTAGTAGCTGTATCTGGAACAAACTTCTTCTTTTCTCAGTTTCTCCCCCATCAAGAAAAATGGGTGTGATTCTGCCCTGCAGGATTAGTTCAGGGATTAGATGTAACATAATGTGGGCAGCACCATAATGCTTCACAGGTAGAGGTCATTTAGTTAATGGTAATAGCAGCAGCTGTTGTTGTTACTGCTCTGGTACATGCTTTTTATGTCCTTACTCATAATTAAAAATCTTTTCCTAACATTTTTTTGTGAATTTGTTTAGAAGTTCAGAAAGGTTAAAAGAATTGCACAGAAAATACCTGTGTAGAGGTAATCTAGAAGATAGTCATCATTTGTTATGCTTGTTTTAATCATATATTCAGCTATCCATCACTGCGTTTGTTCATGTAAAATTTAAAAATATTTTTAAAAATTTATATAAAAGGTAGAGAGGCAGTAATTTTATATCCACTGGTTCACTGCCCAAATACCTCCAGCAGCCAGGGCAGCACAGAGTCAAGGCCAGAGCTTGAAACTCAGCCTGGATCTTTCATGTAGGTGGCAAGGACTCAGCTGCTTGAGCCGTGACCAGCTGCCTCTCAGGGTGCATTAGCAGGAAGCTGGAATGGGAAGAGGAGCTGAGATTGAAACCCAGATTCCCTGATGGAATAGAGACATCCTTAGCAGCCTCTCTCTGCCAGTTGCTTGCCCTGCCTCTCTTTCATATTTGCAGTACTTTCAAGTTTGCTACAGATGTCATGATATGTTTGAGTGTTTCTGCCTGTATGATATCAGCTAGTAGGGTGGGTTACGGAGCAGTGGGTTAATTACTGCTTAGGTTGCTTGCGTCCTAAATCAGAGTACCTGCCTGCTCTGCATCCATCCAGCTCCCTGCTGCTGTGCAGCCCGAGAGGCAGCAGAGGGCGGCTCAGGTCATCGGGTCCCTGCCAGCCATGTGGGAGACTGGGATAGAGCTCTCGGGCTCCTGCTTTGCCCTGCTCCAGTTGTGGCTGTTCAATGAGTGGACAGTGAATGCAAGATAGTATAATAGTGCCTCTATCTGCCTTGCAAATAAAATGAAAATAAGCTTTTAAGAAACTAGTGTTCAATATATTTTTTTTAGCAGAGTGTAAAATTTGCATGAGTTTTAACAAATGAATATGCTTGTATGCATAAACCCATTTGATGAGGTTTAACAAATGTGTATACCTATATAAATTAAAACCTGTATCGAAATGTAGAATATTAGCATCCTTCCAGAAAGTTGTTTCTTGCTTGTTATTCATTTAACCTTGGGCAACCACTGTTGTGACTTTGTTTCTAGCATAGATTGGTCTTGCCTATTCCATGGAAGTGGAACATTCAGCTGGAATCACAGGGTAAATGACTCATTTGAGGAAAACATCTCTTATACACATAATATTTTTGAGATTGATTCTTTATTATTATTGTTATTATTAGAGTAAATTTATTTATTGGAAAGACAAAATAGCAGGATGTGGGAGGAAAGAGAAAGAGAGATAGATCTTTTATCCACTGGTTCACTCGCCAAATGCTGGTAGGTAATGGTGCTGAGCTAGGCTAAACCGAGAAGTTGGGATCTCTAGCTGGGTCTTTCACTTGTTGGCTGGGCTCCAGGGCCTTGGGCCACCGTCCCCCGCTTTCCCAGGCACGTTAGCGGGAGCTGGATTGAAGTGGAGCAGCCCGGACTTGAGCTGGTGCTGTAGTACAAAGGTCAGCGTCGTGGGGGCAGCTTCACCTGCTGCTCCACAGTGCTGGTTCCTCATGCGTGTTTCCTACATATATTAGTGGTTGCTTGTTTCTCTTCATTGCTGTGTACCGCTCTGTTTTCTACATCTCAGTTTGTCCTCCAGTTTTTGACTATTGAATAAACTTAACATTTCTGTACAAGTCTTTCTGTGATCATTTGTTTTCAGTTAGCAGGTAAATACTTAGGAATGGAATTGGTCATAAACATACGTAACAGGTATTTAGTTTGGTAAGAAACTACTAAATTCTTCCTAGGAGGAAATAAGAATTCCAATTGTTTTTTATTTTTGCAAACATTTATATTGTTGGTATGTGGGTTTTGTTTGATTGTTTTGAAAGACAAAGAAAGGGAAGGATCTTCTGTCTGTTAGCTTAAAGCCCAAATGCCCAGAATAGTCAGGGCTGGACCAGGCTGAAGTCAGGAACACTGAACTCCATCCTGGTTTTAGTGTCGGTTTCAGGGACTCAAATATTGAGTCATTGTGTGCCTTCTGGGGTACTTGCCAGTGGAGCTAGGACTTGAAGCAGAAACCGTGGCATGGGATGCATGGACATCCCAAGTGATACTGTGCCAAAGCCTGCCCCTATGGTTTGAGTCTACTGTTCCCTGTCTGAATTATTCAGCATTGAAATAGAATTAATTTGCACTCTTGGAATTATCAATAATGTAAGCTTCTCTCTTTAGTACATGTAAACTCATAGGTGAATATCTAAGCACTCTGGGGAAGAAAATTGGGGACTCAGGATAGATGCTCCGCCAGGACTAGGACTAAGATGCTCCGCCTGAGTTTTGGATGCAGATTTTTATTGTTTCTTATTTGTTGTTTGAGCCTGTGGATTTGTAATCTAATTTGTCATAGAACACATTTTAATTTAATATATACATATATTTTTTAAAGATTTATTTTTTATTTTTATTGGAAAGGCGGATACAGAGAGGAGAGACAGAGAGGAAGATCCTCTGTCCGATGATTCACTCCCCAAGTGAGCGCAACGGCCGATACTATGCCGGTCTGAAGCCCGGAGCCTCTTCTGGGTCTCCCACGCGGGTGCAGGGTCCCAAAGCTTTGGGCCGTCCTCGACTGCTTTCCCGGGCCACAGGCAGGGAGCTGGATGGGAAGTGGGGCTGCCGGGACTGGAACCGGCGCCCATATGGGATTCCGGGCGTGCAAGGTGAGGACCTTAACCACTTGCGCCATTGTGCCGGGTCCTTAATATATACTTTTAAAGATTTATTTATTTTTATTGGAAAGGCAGATATACAGAGAGGAGCAGAGACAGAAAGGAAGATCTTCTGTCCGATGATTCACTCCCCAAGCAGCTGCAATGGCTGGAGCTAAGCCAATCTGAAGCCAGGAGCCAGGAGCTCTTCCAGATCTCCCAAATGGGTGCAGGGTCCCAAGGCTTTGGGCTGTCCTTGACTGCTTTCCCAGGCCACAAGCAGGGAGTTGGATGGGAAGCGGGGCCACTGGGATTAGAACTGGCGCCCATATGGGATCCCAGCACATGCAAGGTGAGGACTTTCACCACTACACTGTCACGCCAGGCCCTTAATTTAATATTGTTATTGAGATAAATATTTATTGACTAGAACGAAATTTGTTTTTTTTCAGTGTTCGTTTATCTGTGTTTCTGTCTTTGTTAGTGGCATCATTCTCACCCCCTCCCCTGCCCCAGAAAAGAAATTTTCAGATGTTTCTTTTGATTTCTATTTACAGTTATTTTTCTTTCAGGGACTAGTCACTTCTTTCTAGTGTGATGTCTTTACCGCACAGCTGAATTGTTAGAATAGCTGTCAGTGGCCTCTGTCTGTTCATTACTTTTCCTGCCTTACCATTACTGCTGGCTGTTATTCTAAAAGAGCAGTCTTGTTAACATCACTGTTGCTTAAGCCTTTGCTAGCACTCTTGTGTTCAGAGTGAGATCTATGCTGCTTGGCTGTATGTATGTCAGCTTCACTGGATTGCGAGTTGTTGCTTCTTGAGTGTACCCTCACTTGGAGTGCCTCCTGCTCAGATTACCTGGTGATCTGGACAGCTGGTAAATGGTGAAGAGGTTCTAGCCCAGTATTGTGATGAATTAATGAAAACCTACTTTTAATAAAGTTTTACTTATTTCTCTTAGTTATATCAAATCAATGTGAGATTGTGGATCAAAAATAGTCTCAGATACAATTGTTAAAATGAAGTTTATATCCTAGAGGTTTGTTTGCTGTTTGCGGTTTTGATTGTGGTGTCAGCTCATTTTTTTCATCACTCGTGTCTGGCCTGTCTGCCTTTGCCTTTGTTGTTCCTGTTTGCTTGTAGCGGGTAGTAAGAAGAAGATGTGAAAAAATGTGTATTTTTGTGTCAGAGAGAGCTAGAAACAACCTGATGTAAGAGATTATCAAATACCTGCTGTGTTCGAAAATCAAGATGGCACAATAGGGTAAGGATACATTTAAACAGATGGAGAAACATTAGCGAGTGTGAATCAGAGAGGGCACATTCTAGGGAACAGGAGAGGACACGGTGACAACATGGGCACCCACCTGGAGACTGACAGACACAGGAAAGCAGTGGACACAATGGTATGGTGTTGCTGTGACCAATACCCTAGCAGCATTCAGCCAGTGGCGATTTGAACTACACTAGCAGTTGAAACTTCATCAGCAGCAAGGTGGGAGGGGTGTTCACTAGGAGCTCAGGGGGTAAACCAGACAAAGACCTGCCCATCCTGCTTGTTTGTTTGATGTGACCAGGAGCAGAGACAGAGTGGCAGGTCCCAGACGTGTGGAGGTGTGGAGTGAGAGCAGGTTAGATTTCACAGCCCAGTCCACCCCCTAGAGCCAAATTGGGCGCCATTTTGTATAGGGAGGCAAAGACTGGGACTGGATTGCACATGCACTTAGCTGAAAGTGAACTCATTTCTGACTCCGTGGACTGCAACAATGTGGTATCCTATAGGTTCAATCCAAGATAGGTCAAAGTAGTTCTCAGACCTGATGGCTAGCAGATCAAGAACTTTAGTAGTGGCACATCAGGCGCCATTTCGTATAGTATGGTAAAGAATTTAAGACTACAGGGACAGTAGTGAACTGTGCATGTGTTAAGCAGGGTGTGAACTCACTGAGCTCAGTGCATTGCACTGGTCCCAAAGGGAAAATAATACCAACTTTGGCATTGTCTGGGTCAAAATAGGTCTGTGTGGCCCTCAGACCTAACAGCCAACAGGTTCCGGCATGATCAGTGCCACCAGCAATCTAGTTATATAGGACCCCTGGTGTCTCTCTAATCCTGGAAACTGCTCTAACAGGAAGTGGGAGAAAGCTTGTACAGACAATGGTGCAGTGCAGCCTCAGTACAGAATCACAGAAGGTGGAGATTGGTGAGCCAGGAGCTGGGCCTATGGAGACCATGGTGGTAGTAATAAGAACTCAGACCTGGGGCCTGGCGCAGTAGCCTAGCGGCTAAAGTCCTTGCCTTGAATGTGCCAGGATCCCATGAGGGCTCTGGTTGTAATCCCGGCAGCCCTGCTTCCGATCCAGCTGCCTGCTTGTGGTCTGGGAAAGCAGTCAAGGATGGAACTAAGACTTTGGGAACTTGCACCCACGTGGGGGACCTGGAGGAAGTTCTTGGCTCCTGGCTTCGAATCTGTGCAGCACCAGCTTTTGCATCCACTCAAGGAGAGAATCAATGGATGGAAGATATTCCTCTCTGTCTCTCCTCTTCTGTATATCTCACTTTCCAATAAAAATAAAATACATCTTAAAAAAAAAGAACCCAGACCTGGAACTCGCAGGAGGAAGTAGCAGAAGTGACTGCAAACAAAGAGCCATGTCCCAATCACAATAAGTAAAATTAAATTGTAGAGTTGTGGGTAACAGTGTTTAGAAACCTGCACCAAGGAGAAGAATCTGCAGAATCTGCTAACTAGAAGTACAATGACCAAGAGGAAAAGAGGAGACAAAGGCACAACGAATATTACTGAGGACTGCTGCCATCCTGCAGAACTCTCGAGGGCCTGGAAAAACAGGAACCGCCAACACAACCGGCACACACACACTGAATGAACGATTGAACGAAAAGCCAAACAAAAAGAGGGCAAACGAACAGAAAGGCAAACGAAAAAGGAAGGCGAACAAAAAGATTTATTGCTGAAAGCGGGCTGCTTATATACAGTTCTCCACTAATCACTTCTCTTCTTGGGTCCACTTGGTGCCACGTGATAGGCCAGTAGCAACGACATAATCGCAGCCGGGATATTAGCCTATCCCTGTGACTTCCTGTTTGCCTACTGGTGGGACAAATCCTGCCTCCTGGCCCTCGGCCAGCTGCCATCTTGTGACCACCTATCATACGCGTGGGGTCATCATACACTGGGGTCATCATACACGTGGGGTCAGCTGCTCCCCACAGAGGACTTCAATGCAAAGGAGTAAAACCCTTTGCCAACCTCAGTTACCTGAGGAAGACATTGAGAAAATGGGGGATACAGAATTCAAAACACTTGTTTAAAAGTTTCTTATCAGCAACAGGAAGTACATGATTTAGGAATTCAAGAAATTTAAGGATTATGTCACTCAGGAAGTGAATCAAGTGAAAACTGATATATTAGAAATGAAGAATACAGTGGAGCAAATTAAAAAGTACAGTGGAAGTCTCCAAAATAGAATGGATGAAGAAGAAAGAATCTCAGAATTGGAAAATATTTCCTGTCACCAGGAAGAAACAAAAAGCTGGAAGCAGAGCTGGGTCAAGCTAAAAAACAAAAAAATGCAAGAATTGAAAGACACTATTAAAAGGCCAAATATAAGAGTTATGGGACTCCCAGAATTGCAGAAAGAGAAGCTGGGATTAAATTCAATGAAATAACAAGGGAAAATTTCCCAATTCTAGGGAAAGAATTGGGAAACAACATCCAGGAGGGGCACAGAACTCCCAACAGGGTTGACCAAAAGTGATCTTCACCACGACACATGATAATCAAACTCTCTTCAGTCGAGCATAAGGAAAAAAATCCTTAAATGTGCACGTGAAAAAAATCAATTTGTATATAAAACAATGCCAGTTAAATTCATAGGAGAGCTCTCACAGGAAATTCTACAGGTCAGAAGATAATGGAGCGGTATATTCCAGATTCTGAAAATCTCAGGGCCTATGCAAATGTATCTTAAAAGGATGATAATAATAATAAAAGTAAAAAAAAAAATACAAGCTGTGTGGTGGTTAAGAAATAACTGAGGGAGGGAGAAGAAACATTGCATTTCAAATCAAGATTCATTGTTGCCTTGAAATCATTTTGAAATATAAACTCTTTAAAAATGTAGACCTGAGACTAGAACATTCTTTCACTTGTCTTAGCCATTGTAACTTATTTTTGTTTTTATGAGGCATTTTAGATTTACTATATGCATGTGGAGTTTTCAGAAAGCTGTTTTTTCATATCTTTTTTTTGTTTGTTTTAGACAAAAGAAACTAGAAAAAGTGATGGAAGAAGAGGGCCTGAAGGATGAAGAGGTAATTAATCCTGGAAAAATTTTTCTTCAAGTGCAGCCTGGCATGTTGTATCTTGTCCATTGAGTTAACTTGGGTGCTTAGGGGAAGGGTTTTGGCATGGAATAGAGGAATTTGAGAGGTGGCATGTTTCTGCAGTTGGGTGTTTGTTTCGAGGTAGGAGTTAATTGTTAAATATCCAGCAGAAAAAGGCCTTTTGGCACTTTGCAATAATTGATTAGATTTAGAGTTGCCAGAAATAATGAGAGCATTAATTAAATTTTGATGAAGAAAGATATAGCATTTCTGCAGCATTCATGAAAAGACTCTGCAGAAGTGGGACAAATTTCTGAAATCGTTATCTAAGTGAAATTTTGTCTTTAGGTCAGCCCTTGGGCCCAGTGCACACAGAAATGGTGGTGGGTAGAAATAACACTGCAAGGAGCACGAGACAGTGGGAATTCCTTGAGAAATGGAAACAAATCATGAAAGTCAGGACAGTGTTAGAAAAGAGCAAGTGCTTACTCGAATGGTAGTTACTGGGGTGCAGTGAACTACATGGAGTATGATACCTAGAGAGAGAAAAAAATCTTTCTGTTTTATGTAAAAAAGATTAAAGGGAAATGTTGATCCCTCCTCCAAGAGAAGTGCTAGAGGTGAATGTGTCAGATTCTTGGGGGAGGCACCCACCTGTTGAGTGTAACCCGACCTTCTGTTGTGCTTCCATGTGGGAAATGATCGTGCCTAGTTGAGTGTGGTCCTGTTTTCCAGCTCACTAAGTAAAAATGCGATCTGTTGCAGTTTTGGAGTTTCAGCCCCTGCTCTTCTCCCCCTCTCTGTTGAATATTAGAAACGACTCAGGCGATCAGCACATGCTCGAAAGGAAACTGAGTTTCTTCGTTTGAAGAGAACAAGGCTTGGATTGGAAGATTTTGAGTCCTTAAAAGTTATAGGCAGAGGAGCATTTGGTGAGGTAAAAACCACAGCTATTTGTCAAGTACAAAAGTACTATAGAGCTTCAAAAATTGTAACATAAGCTGGTAATAGTGGATATAAGCCAAATGTACGGAGTTAGGTGCATCAGGTTTGCCAGCCCCACATCCTAACCTCCTTGTCTGTCCTGTTTCTCTATGTCTACCTTCTTCTCCTGTCTCAGTTATCAATTTTGATTGGTACATTAAATATTGATCTAGAGGGAAAATTAAAAATTGGAAGGGAATCCATTTTTTTCCATTTTATTATTTTATGATACATTTCCATAGGCAGAAATATATTAATTTTTTAGCTAACACTTTTCTGTGGTAAGCATGACAGTAGCCTGTTTTTGTTTTGTTTTTTTTTTTTTTTCTTTTAGGATTTAATTTTGGGCTCAGAATAATCCTTACCTTTGTAAGTGCTGAGATCCCATATGGGTGCTGGTTCGTGTCCTGGCTGCTCTCCTTATCATCCAGATCCCTGCTTGTAGCCTGGGAAAGTGGTAGAAGATGGCCCAAAGCCTAGGGACCCTGTGCCCATGTGGAGACCCAGGAGAAACTCCTGACTCCTGGTTTTGGATCAGCTCAGCTCTAGCCATTGAGGCCATTTGGGAAGTGAAGCAGCAGATGAAAGATCTTTCTGTCTCTCTTCTCTGTAAATATGATCTACCTTTTCAATAAAAATAAATAAATCTTTTTTAAAAAAAGGTTTATTTTTATTGGAAAGACAGATTTACATAGGAGAGACAGAGAAAGTTTTTCCTTCCACTGATTCATTCCCCAGATGGCCTCAATGGCCAGAGCTGAGCCCATCTGAATTAGGAGCCAGCATTGCAAAGGTATATAACGCCCCATTGTCACATGTTGAGCACTAGATCGGAAGTTAAACCCAAGCGTTTCTGACCCTAAAGTTCTTGCTTTTCCTACTACCTTTATAGTAGCAAACCAGCATATGTCTACACCCTTATATTTTTTTCTGCCAGGCTGATATTACTCTAAAATGATGGTCCTTGGAAACAGAATTTGTAGAAAGATGTTACAGTATATATAGTCATAGAGAACTGAAAGTGTTTGCAGCTTGGTCCCTTCTGTTCTCACAAGTGAACTATGTTTAGCCACAAGGGCAGTCTGTTGAAGAAAAGTTGGATTAGCCCTTGCGAGATGATTTCCATTACTGAGAACACCCAAAGTGTGCAGCTTGCTGATGCAGTCATTGCATTGCCTTTGCAGAAAAGCAGCTCAGCGTTAGATACCTAGTGTAATGCCCAGACGTACAGGTGAATGAAAAGCTTGAACTCTCAGTGCTCAGAATCGTGATTGGTCTGTTGAAGGAGTGAAAGATACATTACTATCTCTATAGAAATTGTCTGGGGACAAATTGTCATGGGACTCCATTAAGAAAGACATGAGGGAAAGTGCAGGGAGAAGAAAACACACTTAAGAGGAGATGTGCAAGGGCTTGCCAAGGTTTGCTTTTGGTTTACAGGCCATCAACTTTGTTTGCATAGTAAAGTTGTCTGCTTTCTTTAAAAATATTGGACTTCCAGAGCTCCTTCCTGTGCATAAACTTTTATTTTAAATGTGGTAATCATTTGCTTAACTTTTCTGAGCTGTCTAGATTAGAGATGTCAGTGGTGTAATGAGTCCTGATAGTGTTTTTCTTTTTTAGTTAGATTGTAGGTCTGTTCGTTTAGAGAGCAAAGTTTGCTCAGATGTAGAAATATCTGGAGATGTTTCCAGCATGAATTTGTTGTGTCAATATATTTATTTTTGATCATTTTTCTGCTTTGTCACTGCTATCTGATTACATTAAAATTAAGTTGTCTTTTTTGGTTTACACATTCCTATACCACATGAAAGCATTACCTGACAGTGTTAATGTTTGACTTGGCATTTCTTTGGTGACTTTTTAGGTGCGGCTTGTTCAGAAGAAAGATACGGGACACGTGTATGCAATGAAAATACTCCGTAAAGCAGATATGCTTGAAAAAGAGCAGGTAAGGCACAGTTTGGGGTGGTACTTTCAGTTAGCCTCCTAAAGTCATTCTTTTTGTTTAGTTAAAAATATGCATTGTATTCATTTTCCTTAGCTTTTTTATGTGTTATATTATACATATATTATTGCCTTTTTTCTTATATAAAGAAGCAGTCACATACTTAAAAGCAGAAATAATGCCTGTAGGTTACATATTATATGGTAAAAGTTGAAAGCCAATTAGAGAAACAACTGCTAGTAGCATCTTCTGATTGGTTATGTTCTTGTCTTGAGAGCCTTTCCTTGAGGACATAGTTGGTGTGGCAACATGTTTTTCACCAAATGCTAAGAAACGGGAATTGTGCAAATACCCCAAAGGTTACGTCTAAGAATTTAGTCTAAACAGTGTTATAATGTACTGTATACTGTACACTCACCTTGCAGTTGTGTCTTCTGAGGAACTCACCATTATTTGAGAGACTACCAGTCCTCCATTTCTGAATGGACTTCTTTAATATAATGCAAATGGCAAAGCAATGCAAATTCTTCTTTAGTGATTAAGAATGCATTTTAATACCCAAACCAACTTTGCAAATAGAGCTGCAAAATGCATAAGTACTTAATGCAAAGTAAATAGTCTTAAAATATGCAGGGTATTTTAAAAAAGGGAATGTGGACTTTGTGTAAATCTAAGCTAGTTGGCTATTTAAGAGCAGATGGCTGTGGGTGTGACTGCAAATACCCTATGGAGGAGTGGATGTAGCAGCTGTGCTCAGGAGTAACAGCCCCCAGCTTTCGTCACACTTCTTGAGAGGAAGTGTGGTCATTGTCTTAGTGACACCTCAAGTTTTCAAGTTCACATGACCCAGAAGGGATAGACTCCAGAAATTTCAGCAGAGAATTTCAGACCCTGTTCTGTAAATCCTCAGGTGCTATAGGTTATACTAACCCCAGCCTTAATTCACAATACATAGTAGCCCTGTTTGTGTATGAATTTGCAGACACTGATAGAATTTGAATTGAGAAGGAAAATAAAAAGCTTCTATATTGGTTGGTCAATATAGTTACTTCATGATTTAATTTTATTCTTACAAGACACATTTTCTACAGTTTCAACCAAGACTAAGAACCTGTCAAAGTAATTAGTAGTCAGAATAAAATTATACAAAGAAGTACATATTATGACTTTCAGGGTTATTCCACCTAGTCCATGCCAGGTACCCAGTGTGGTGACAGAGGTTGATCCAAACATGTTGTATAAAAACCTTTTCTTAGAACATGCCCTCTCCAAAATTAGTGTTTTAAATTTCCAATGGAAATGTCTTTGCGTTTTAAATAATTTATGCATTAAACTGCACTAACTTAATTGCTTAGTACATCTTAGGTAATAGGTTTAGTTTCCCAGGTTTGATCTCGTAAGAGGCCTCTTAAGGTCGCTGGGCACAGACTATCTGCAGTGGCCATCTTGAAGATGCATGCAGCCAGTGTGTGCTAGGTGAAAACTAGAAGTAGACTGTGCAAATCCATCAGCATTTTTGGATATGACTAATGAGTTTTAGATTCAGTCCTCTTTTTTTTTTTTTGAAGATTATTAATTTTCATTTGGAAAGACAGATTTACAGAGAGAAGGAGAGACAGAAAGTTCTCTCCGCTGGTTCACTTTCCAAATGGCTGCAATGGCCAGAGCTGAGCCCATCTGAAGCCAGGAGCCAGGAGCTTCTTCTGGGTCTCCCACACAGATGCCGAGTCCAAGGCTTTGGGCCATCCTCTACTGCTTTCCCAGGTCACAAGCAGGGAGCTGAAAGGGAATTGGAGCAGCTGGTATACAAGAACCAGCACCCATATGGGATGCCTGTACTTGTAAGGGGAAGATTAGCCAATTGAGCTGTCATGATGTTTCTGAGCTTAACTTTTTAGTTATAGGTGCCTTATTCAGAGGAACAGTTGTGTTTTTTGTTTGCTTCTTTTGAATTGATTAGAAATTACAGCTACTTCAGGATGATTAATATCCACACAGTAGAAATTTTTACTACCTGGAGATACTTAAAGGATAACATACCAGCATTTAGCTGGTTTCTGATGTGTATCTTCCAGTGCAAAAAGAAAACCTTGCATTGTGATGCCAGTATACAGTTTTGATAGAACAAAAACTGACTTTTACTTTCTATATGCTTAGGTTGACAGCTAGCACTCTCATCTCATTAAATATTTGTGGAATGAGATAAATTCAGCTTAAATGCAGCTGACTTCAGTTCTAGATCCTGAGGTTGCTTCAGTCTCAGGAGCAGGGTGAGATGTGCTGGTGTTGTTAGTGGCCTTCTCACAAGGTGTCGTCGGCATTCTGTCCGCCACCGTGAGTTACAGCTGTGGTGGTAGTGTTTTCCCTCCTCTGTGGCTCCCTGCCTTAACAGGGGCCAGGGGAAACGGGCAGGTAAACCTGCCTGATAGCGATCGAGAGTTGGCCTTAACTACAGAGAACCAAGCAGCATGAGTTTTCTAAAAGCTTTGTTTCTGTATTAAGATCAGGTAAAAACAAACGCCTCCCTCGGCTTTGTAGTTTCATAGCACTGTGTTTTACCACCCTGTGGTATTTTTTTCCCACCTCCATACTATTAGTACTGATAACAATGAAGCTATTAAAAAATTCCTCAAAGAACAATCTTAGTAGAGACTGAAAACTCAAATCTAAACTGAAATGCGTCCTGACCCTGGAGTTAGCATGGAAGGATCTAGCTAGTTAGTTGAGACAGGAGAGAGGCTGGAGCATGTGTCCACGTGGGAGAAGGTAGAAGAGTGTGTGGTCTGGTGGAAGCGAGCAATCAGAACATTGTCTCAAACAAAACAACCCGGACTCAGTTTGCTAGCGGGGTTGTTGTTTTCTTAACCTTGGTACACATTTTACTTCAGATCATGCTGTAAAAACTCTAAGACCATGGAGTAATAAGAACTCTGAGACCAAAACTTCTATTCAAGGATTTGACTTGTTCTTACTGGATTTAGATCTAATAGAACCCAACTTTGGATCTTGTGACACTTCATGAAAGTGGAGGGCTAGAAATTGGCAATATTGCATTGCAGTTATATTTACTATTGTATATTTAAAGCAAATAAGGTAAATTTGACAGTGACACTTTATTTCAACAAAGTACTTTTACCAGTTCTTCTTGACCTCATGTTACTGGGACTCCTTAGCTACATGTACTTTGGTAAAAGTTGGAGGTGTCATTGATTGGAATCTGTTCACTTTCTTAAGTGTTCTTATGTTTCAATTCGGTAAGAACTGAGTGAGCACATACTGTATTCATGATAGTGCTGTGACTTCACGGTGTTCTGGAATTGTCCACCAGAGATAGCATTGTCACTGCAGATCTAAGGGAAGGACTTGTTTAGGAAGTCTTATCTGGGTGGCTTATGTTCTATTGTAAATTATTATTAGAACAAAAATGTATATCAAAGAGCGATGGTCTCAGCTAATCAGAGGTTGAGTGAGAGCACTATTACAGTTGCTGTTTGCATTACAGCCATTTATTTTGCCACTTTGGAAAGCCTTTCATCACTCAAGTTTGCATCACAGTACCTTAAAGTCATATGTCAATTTTGAGCTAGTAGGTTTACCTAAGTAGAAATTAGATCTTTTGCATCATCACAGTTAAATACTCAAAACAGTATTTAAGTTGTTTAAACAAGTATACAATCTACTAAAGCAGAGCAAGGCTTGTCATTAATCAAATGCATATACCTCCAGGTTGGCCACATTCGTGCGGAGCGTGACATTCTAGTGGAGGCAGACAGTTTGTGGGTTGTGAAAATGTTCTATAGTTTTCAGGATAAGCTAAACCTCTACCTAATCATGGAGTTCCTGCCTGGAGGTAATTACATGACGATGAAAGGTCATTTTTTTCCTTTTTGTTCTGTGGTTTCTCTTTCTCTCTTGCCTCAACAATTAACCCTCCTTTCTGCTTTTAATTGTGCTCACTAAGTTGCTTTCTATATCTTTTTTTAGGTCTGTAAGGAGGTCAGTAACCTGTCTTGTGCTGGGGTGCATTTCTGCAATCTTAGTGCCATGAAAGTAACTGTTTCATTCATTCTCATGATTTCAGATGGACATTTTTCTGTTTTCTTTTCAAAAATACAAAGGAATATACTAGGTAGCTCTGCTTGTTCTCTTATCAGTGAAAATTGTATATAAAAGTTATCCAAATGACAAAATTGAATGAGTAACATTGTTTGCTTCGATTTTTCATTTTCTTTTTCTATGACTTATACTCAGAAGGAGTGACTTTCTCCTTACCTTTGGTAAGGTTGGTAGTTAGTTTCAAGTTTCACTCCTGAGACTGCACATCTGTTCTAAGGAACTCTGTTTCTTAGTGAGCAGATGAACTGAAAGTAAACTCTTGGGGAAAATTTTTTTTTTTAATTTTCATTTTTGTTCTTAACAAAGCAGAAATATTTATGGCATAATATTTTGGTCTTTGGCAGCCCTTAGTTTAGATTTAGAGTCATCAGTAATTCACAAAGTCAGATAATAATCTGGTTGAATGAGGTTTTTTGTTTTTTGAACTTGAGAGTCAGAGAAAGATGGAGAGAAGTAGCTCTCATCTGCTGGCTCACTGCCTGAAGACCTATAGCAGTTGAAGCTGGCTGGACTGGACAGAGACTCTGCACTTGGAACTTAATCTAGATCTCCTATGTGGAGGCCAGAGCCCAGTGACCTGAGCTGTGGCCTCTCCCTCCCAGGGTCTGCATTAATACAGAGTTGAAGGCAGGAGGGAGACCTGGTGTTGAACCCAGGCACTCTGATGTGGGAGGTTGATGTCTTAATGCTCTGCTGAACACCCACTCCTAGAGAGAACTTTTAAAGTAATGCCAGTTCTTGACTAGGAGTAAGAACCAGCGTGGGCACCAGCCCCTTGCCTTATGTCTCCTCATTGTTTCCCTGCATTGACTTCTGTTGCTTCCTGTGGCTCCTGGACCCAGCCCTGTGCACTCAGTAGGGCTGGCCTGAGCTGGCTGATCTTTTGGACAAACTTTCACAGGTGAGGCCATTGGCTACTCTCCTGAGCCACGGAGCGAAGGCCACACAGCTTAGAGTTGGCCTGAGTGCACTGTCCCCTGGTGGGCTTCCATACTCAGTAATGGCCAGGGGAGATTAGGGAATTAGGATTTTCAAGTCTTAGGGTCAAAAAGAGCAGTTAATAAATGTTGCAGTTTTTGCTTGAGGGAAAAAAAAAATTCACTTTTGTCTAAGAATAAAAAAGTAAATTTATAAATGAAATTTAAAAGGAAACATGATTACTAAAATCAGAGGTTACTTTTTCTTTACCCTGTTTTCTAACAAGTGGCTTTTGTATGGGATCTAAACTGAATCTTTCCTATTTCACTTGACTTTCTGAAATTACTTATAAATGTTTGCTTTTGTGTAACTGTTGAATTAGGATCTGAATTGTTTTCTGCCACTTTATGTTATTGGTGTTAAGCAGAAATAAAGTTTGACTTTACTGAAAACTAAAGCAGTTACCCTTTAAATCTAAAATCCTGATAATTTTGTTTTGAAAGTTATATAAAAGCTGTTGGCACACATTTCACTGCTTGTAATAAACACTAGAGAGAAAATCTCTGATTTTGAGAGGTGTTCAATGTATACATTCTCTTTTAAAAAGATTTATTTTTATTTGAAAGATTTACAGAGTGAAGTAGAGACTCAGAGAGAAAGATCTTCTATCTACTGATTCAATAGTGGGAGCTGATTTGGAGCTTCCTCTGGGTCTCCCACATGGGCTGCAGGGTCCCAAGGTTAGGGCCTTTGCTTCTTTCCCAGGCCACAGGCAGGGAGCTTGATGGGAAGTGGAGTAGCTGGGACACTGGTGCCCTAATGGGCTGCTGGCGCTTATAGGTGGAGGATTAGCCGTCTGATGATTGCGCTGGGTCCCCTTGTATTCTTTTTATCACATATTCCAAAAGAGCAATATTTTTAGTTTGTTTTTAGTTTTATTTATTTATTTATTTTTTTGTTAGCTAGTTCTTTGCTACCTAAACCCCACTTTTTTGTATGTCTTAGTGTTTTATAAATAGAAGTTGGGAAGTTTGTTTTCAACCTTCCTAAGTGTTTGCATTATTATTTGCTATTTCAGCCTCTCTGTTAACCTTGGTAGTGTAACCAATGTGGAGGTGCCATTTGGATCTAGATGAAGAAAAGTTTGCAAATATTTTTGTGCAAAGTGAATCAGTACAGGTGTGTTTAGCTGCCATGTTGGCATGTAAGGATGACATATCTAAAGACTAATGCTTAACTCCTGTGTTTGTATGTTTGCATGCGTGCGTGTTTGTGTGTGTGGTGGCTTTGTATCTCATTTCCAGGAGACATGATGACTTTGCTAATGAAAAAAGACACTCTGACAGAAGAGGAGACGCAGTTTTATATAGCAGAAACAGTGCTGGCCATAGACTCCATTCACCAACTGGGATTCATCCACAGAGACATCAAACCAGACAACCTTCTCCTGGACAGCAAGGTACCCAGGCTGGGGGTGGGCAGCCTGACCACATGTGCTCACTGACCTGGCAGCTTCTGCTTTGGCAGACCTGCACAGGGTGTTATGGTGCAGGCGCAGTGATTGGCCTGATGTGCCTTCCCTTTCTCTGTTTTTCTTTTCTTTCTTTCTTTCTTTCTTTTTTTTTTTTTTTTGTCTATTCTATCATTTGATTGAACAATTAAAAGTAAAGGATGTTTTTGAAAATGAAAAACGAAGTTAGTTATTTTCTAATAAAACCAAAGGTAGTCATCTTCTAGCATAAAATTAACTAGAGTACTGATGCATTACTACCCAGAACCCCTCTGTTGGGTGACCTCATCAGTCAATGAAGAAACCAGCCAGAACCAGGAAGTAAGGCAGAGAGAATAGTGACAACAGAAACCTTTCACAGAGCTGAGGTCTCAAATCATAATACCCCGTGCTTGCTTGCTTGTTTGCTTGAAGTGCATGCTGTTGTTTCAGGATACACTTTTTTTCTTTTAAGATTTATTTATTTATTAGAATGGCAGCATTATAGAGAGGGCTGAGGCAGAAGATCTCCCATCTGCTATTTTTCTCCCTACATGTCCACAAAAGCCAGGGCTGGGCTAAGCCAAAATCAGGAGGCAGAAACTTCGTATAGTTTCCCATGTGGTGCTGGGACCCGAGTGCTTGGCCCACTTACATTGCTTTCCAGGGCACAGTAGCAGAGAATTGGATCATAGGTGGAGCAGCTGGGGATTGACCAGGTGCCCTTATGGGATGCCAGCACTGCAGGTAGCAGCTTAACTCACTGTGCCACAGTACCAACCCCTACCATCTGCTTTTAAAGAAGAGTCCTGCTCAGATGTTTAGTGTCCTGTTTATATTTATCTTTAGATATATAAGATTAATTCCTAGACTCACATAGTAAATTAGAAAGGAATCCCTGAGCTGCTAAGTAAATAGCTAGATTGCCCTTGGCATATCTTATTGCCTTTTGAGCTCCATCGTTCTTACAGAGTTGGCTTGGAAGAGCTCTAAATTTCTAGAATGTTATGGCCTGTTATGCAGAATTGTTGGCCAAATTTTTAAATAGAAAAGTAAATCTAATCCAGATTGTTTTTCTTTCTTGCTGTCTTTTGAAGACCTCATTGCTGTCTTTGGAAAATCTGAAGTGTTTTGTTTTTTCTTGAAACCATTATATGTTTCAAGAGGGTTGATGCAATTTTATCAACACTGAAAGATTACTATTTTTTATAATTTGATGCCTTTCTGTTTGTGTCAATATTTTACATGAAGTTAGCATCCTGAAAGTAAACTCTACTTTTAAAATGTTAATGCTGCTTTATTGTAGTGTGTGTCCCTTAGATAGTAACTCATTCTTTATGATTTTATGATCTTTGTTATGAATCTTACATTGTGTGATGTTAATAGATCAACTCCTACTTTAAAAAATGTTTTTGTGTACACACACGGATAAATACGCATATAATTTTCACATGAAGCAAGTATGGCACAATTAAAAATTGCTAGATCTATATGTGCTTACTGAACTTTATTTTTCTGTATTATTTGCAATACTCTAAAATAAAAGATAAATTAATGTTATAGAAAATATTTCCCAAGACCATTAAGTTCATCTATAAAAGATTTATTTATTTATTTGGATGAATTACACAGAGAAAGAGACACAAAGATCTGCCATTCTCTCATTTCCTCCCCAGATAGTTGCAGTGACCAGGACTAAGCTAGCTGAAGTCAGGAGCTCCTTCTAGGTCTCCCATGTGGCTGACAGGGTGCAAATACGTGGCCTGTCTTCTACTGTTTTTCCCAGGCCAGGGAGCTGGATTGGAAGCAGAGTAGTACCTGTAAATACATATTTTATTTAATTGGAAGACAGAGTTAAAGAGAAAGGCAGAGGCAGAGAGAGAAGTCTTCCATCTAATGATTCACCCCCGAAGTGGCCGCAGTGGCCTGGGACTGAGCCAGGCCGAAGCCAGGAGCTTTATCTGGGTCTCCCACGTCAGTACAAGGACCCAAGGACTTGGGCCATCTTATGCTTTCCCAGATACATTAATGAGGAGCTGGATAGGAAGTGGAGTGGAAAAGCTGGGACTTGAACTGGTTCCCGTATGGGATACTGGCACTGCAGGTGGTGGCTTAAGCCACTATACCATAGCACTGGCTCCCCATACATATTTTTAATAAATCACTGCCCCCACCTTGTGTGGTTTTTGGATTTAGATGCCCTGCTCCTGGTTTAGTTGTCCTCTGTAGTCTAAATTCAGATCCAGCAAACATACTGAAGGCCAAGGGTTGGAAACTCATAGCTGGTGACTCAGATTTGCCCTCTCTGATATGCCAGCTCAGACTTAGAGTAAAACATCTCACAGACTCATTTGCATGTTTAGTGACATAGATTGAAGTAGTGAAAAATGCAGAAGTGTGTTGAGTTCCTGCTGTGGCTTCAGAATAGTTGAAGAATTCTCTATAAGTCTAGACTTGAATAGCATTTACTTCAAGTACTGCTTTTTAAGATATTTCTTTTCTTAGGGTGTTTAGGCAAAGCGTATAATCCTGATAACTATAAATTAAACTGTTTTCCTGGCTGGTTTTGTGTTTTCAAATCAGAAGAAGATACTAAGTTAATAGGCTGAAAGCAGTTCTTGCTGGCTGTTTACTTGCTGTAGGTAAACATCCCCCCTACCACACATACACACACAACCCCAAACTTAGTAGGAGAAAGATAATGAACCTGACCGCTTGAGCAGGGCTCGCGTAGCCTCGTGCTCTGGGATGTGTGTACGTTGAAGTCTGAGCATGCCCTGAACGAAGGTGGTGGTGCTGAAGAATCACAGGTACCAGTCACTGGGGCCTTGACCTTTGCCACCCACAACTAACTGTGACCTTGAGCAGGCATTTCCCTGAATATCACAATTCCCTGTTCTACTTTTAATTTCATCTTCCAGTCTACAATCCCAAGAATATCTGCTGCTTTTTATTAAGGGCAAATTATGTGTCAGACATTACACTAGGAGCCAAAAAGATCTCACATGTTCTTTTTCTAGAAGATATTAGAGGGGGTTGGAGAAGAAAAATAATCCTGGCTTGGGGGCGGGGGAGTGGGAGGCCTGGGTTGATTGCTGCCTTTGGTTCTGCTGTTTTACCAGCAGCAAGGCATTTAATTTCTCGGTACGTGATGTGCAGTTTGAGAGTTCCAAATGAGCTAACACAAGTAATACCTTGCTCATGGTGCATGGCTCAAAGGAGGTATGAGTTGATTTCCTTGGTGACAATTCATAATGAGAGACTTATCAGTGCAATATGGTGTGAGAACATTTATTAAGAACTGTATTTGTTCATTTTGTCTTTGAAATAGTTTAGTCATTAGAATTTGTCTCTGTGAAATCAAGAGGAGAAAAATCTGCAGAAACAAACATTTGTTCATTTACTCGCCATTTAGGAACATGCATCGGGTGGGAATGTAGGCCCCTCTGTAGGAGTATGCTTTATCTCTGTTACTTGAGAGCAAAGGATTGAAAATGCAGGGAGGCATTCAGTATTAGGGGAATGGCTAGGTAAGTAATGGTGTACTCAGACAGTTGACTGTGGTGGACATTTTAAATGATAATATGGAATTCTATGTAGAAAAAGAAATATTTGAGTTTAGTAAGGAAGTAGTGAAATTATTTATAGATGTTGTGGAGGATTCAGCTGTTTTTCAAAGTTTACATTTAGATAAAAAAAGATGCATATGAAAACAAATAATTTTCTTGATTGTAGAATTTGGGATGATCTGTTAAAATTTTATTTGTGACATTATATATGTGCATGTGTGTGTGTGTTTGTTTCTTTTTTTCCTTGCTATGACATATTTTTACCTCTAATGAAATTTTTAAAAAGTAGCATGGCTCTACATATTTGATGAATACTGACTGGAAGGTTTGGAAGATAACATTCTGTTCCACATCCGGGAACGCTCACTCACCTTGCCGTTTTTTCCCCACAGGGCCATGTGAAACTCTCTGACTTTGGCCTTTGCACAGGACTGAAAAAAGCACACAGGACAGAATTTTATAGGAATCTGAACCACAGCCTCCCCAGTGATTTCAGTAAGTGTGAACAGTAGTATTGGCTTGTTCCCCCTTAAGTGAGCCTGAAGAGCTGTTTTCTTGATGACTGTGTTATGTAGGACAGCTAGGGAAGTCTCACAACAGGAGTCCTCAGGGAATGAAAATACCTCCCAAGGTATGCTTGTGAGTTGTATTGTCTGGTGAGGCAGGGTAAGTGTCACCAGATGTGCTATGGCAAATGTTGAAAAGAGCCTTTTTCACGGCACTCCTGGGATGATTTACTAGATGTGAATGTAGGGGAAGCAAGTAGAAGCAGTGAAGGAAAAAGGGAAAGGGCTACAACTGTCTCTGCCCCATGTGTCCCCACTGCTCCTCCTTGTCTCATTCCCATCTTCCTTCCTTTACAGAGACAGAGAGATCTCTTAACTGCTGGTTCCTTCCCCAGATGCTCACTACAGCTGAGCTGGGCCAGGCTGAAGCAGTGAGCTGGGAACTCAGTCCACGTGGGTGCAGGGTCCCAAGGCCTGGGGCCATCCTTGACTGCTTTCCCAGGCCACAAGCAGGGAGCCCGATGGCTGTCGGGATCCCAGGAGTGTGCAAGGAGAGGACTTTAGCTGCTAGGCCACCACGCCAGACCTTGGAATATTATTTTTAAAATAGCTCCTTCCACTCACCCACTTTCGGATCATTGAAAATCATGTACTGAAGTTAAGAGTTCATCCCAGGAAAGTTAACAGCAAGGAGCTGTTCTTAGAAATTGGGTGATGCTTTTGAGAAATTGTGAATGCTTTAGGTTCACTTCAGGATCTTTGCTTCCAGTTGAGATGTAATTGCAAGTAAGGCTTGTGTCCTCTTAGGCCATTTGGCCAACATGGAAGTGGCATATGCAGCCATCACTGTGGATTCTTATAGTTAATGCTTTAGAATCTCAGATTGGTCTTGGCACTAGGAAATGTGTCATCTAGAGTTTTTAAAGTATGGATAAAAGAGCGAGACTTGAGAATTTCAGTATGACTTAAACCAGAGCCTGAAAGAGCAGTAAACATTCCTGTCTGAACTTGGTTAGAGCTTGCTTTCTGTGCTCGCAGCGTTCCAGAATATGAATTCCAAGAGGAAAGCAGAAACCTGGAAAAGAAATAGACGTCAGCTGGTAAGTAGTGTCTGTAGACTTTGAAATGCCACAGACCAAGTGTGAATATGTTTTTTTTTAAAGCACTGAAATTTACATTTGATAAATACTTGCTTATAGCCATTGCTTTTTAGATTAAATAGAATACCGTGTTTATGTTGGAAACACCAAACGGGTCCATCACCGTAGGTTGTTTTGGTTATGACGCTTCCAAAGCGTGACAGGTCTGACCTTTCAGGTTGGTAATAGTATTTTTTTTTTTCCTGTTTCACGTGTATTCCCAGTGTTTTGTGGTGGTAAAAGGGTGGTATGGGTAGTATTTAAGCTGCAGGGCTCACAGAGAAACTGTATCCAAGTTCTACTTGTAACTTTCAGGCAATACTTCTCAAATCCTAAGAAATGTGATGCACATCAAGAAGGCTAGATTTCATCTGCCCCACTCCTTCGTTATGATGGAAGAGAGTATTTGCTAATAAAAATTGGAGAAAAATATAAGGAAAATATTTATTACTTATTACTTATTTATAAAATAAGTAAACCTTATAAAAATTTGGATGGATATATATACCGAATTATGTCCCACAAATTTAAAAATAAGTAAGCGTATGTATTTAAAATTATTGTGTTAGTGTGTTGGAAGTTACTTAAAAGGTACAAATTCGCCAGTAAGCTACTACTGTCTAGGTAAGCACTTATCCATAACAATAGTTGCTGACTTTCTACAGACCTGAGGTATAATGTACATGTTTTAAGTCAGAAGATGTATTGTCTAGAAATGTCATTTCTGCTTATCTGCATGGGCAGATAATTTGACAGGTTTGCCAAATGTTGTATTTTATTTTATTTATTTATTTATTTATTTATTTTTAAAGTTTTATTTATTTTTTATTGGAAAGTCAGATATACAGAGAGGAGGAGAGACAGAGAGGAAAATCTTCCGTCCAATGATTCACTCCCCAAGCGGCCTCAATGGCTGGAGCTGAGCCAATCTGAAGCCAGGAGCCAGGAACTTCCTCCAGGTCTCCCACACGGGTGCAAGGTCCCAAGGCTTTGGGCCGTCCTCGACTGCTTTCCCAGGCCACAAGCAGGGAGCTGGATGGGAAGTGGGGCTGCCGGGATTAGAACTGGCACCCATATGGGATCCCAGCGCGTTCAAGGTGAGGACTTTAGCCGCTAGGCCACATTGCTGGGCCCTAAATGTTGTATTTTAGCCAGGCGTCTTAATAAAATACTGATTTATAATTCTCTGTCAGTATCTTTAATAACCTACATAGGTCACTGGTAAGTCTGTGTTAGTCATTTATAAATATGGAAGCCTGTGGAATTACTTAAGTAAGACTTTTTTTTTAGTAGATTTTTTTTTTTTAATTGGAAAGGCAGATTTTACAGAGAAGGAGAGAGAGAGAGAGAAGGATCTTCCATCCATTGGTTCACTCCCCAAATGCCGACAACGGTCAGAGCCAAGAGCCAGAAGTTTCTTCTGGGTCTCCCACATAGGTGCAGGGTCCCAAGGCTTTGGGCTGTTCTCCACTGCTTTCCCAGGCCGCAAGCAGAGAGCTGGATGGGAAGCATGGCTGCCGGGATTAGAACCAGCACCCATATGGGATCCTGGCGTGTTCAAAGTGAGGACTTTAGCCACTAGGCTACAGCACCGGGCCCTGGATCAGTAGTTCTTAACTGAGGCTATACATCTGAGTCATGGGGGAACAGAGATTTTTGTTCAGGTGGTCTAGGGTATGATATGAAGAGCTGAGTATTCAAAGACTTGGGGTGCTTGGGGTGATTGCTCTGTGCAATGGGTGTTCGGGTCCTCTGCTGAATAGACTGTCGTGATAGCCCCTACAATGTTGGGATGCTGTTTTGGAAGCTAATGAAAGGTAAGATAGCTCTGTGATACTTTTTTGTTTTTGAAAGCAATCCCAGGTTTAATCTGGGGTTGCTCTGCTGCCACTGACTTTAGGAGTACCCCAGATTGTCTTCCTCCTTTGAGGCAAGCTTTGTGCTCTTTGTCATGTACCAAAGAGGCCAGACTTATTAGGAACCACTCCTGTGTCTTCATAATGAAGGAAATTTCACAATTCCATATTTGGAATTAAGTAACATACTTTAGAAAGTATTTGAGAATCTGAGTAAACTTGGAAATCCTGATGCTGTAACTAAGGTTCTTGATTTTTTTTGTCCTAGCCACAATAGAAATGGGGAAATGTATATTATTTTCTTTTCATAACTTGAGTAAAACCATTTTTAAGTCTTCAGAATGCAATTTCCATGTTACGTTTTTCCTTTTATAAGTCATCACATTTAGCAGGTATCCAGTAGAAGCATGGTGCTAGTTAATGTTTACCATAAACACCGTCCTTGGCTAAGCCTGGTGTATTACTTTATTGTATTACAGGAAAAAAGTGGGGACTTCAGGTTTTACTCCTTGGCTATTTGCTGTAAAGTTTTAACTTAAGAGGTCCCAGTAACCCTCTGCCTCAGTAACAGATTAGGTAATAAGTATGCAACTACTTGAAATCATCAGACCACAAATAGGAAGAGATGGTGTAGTTACAGACGTCTGTTCCTTATTTTCTCTTTTTTTTTTTTTCAAAGATATATTTGTTTTATTTTGGAAGGTAGAGTTACAGAGAAAGAGAGAGACAGAGATCTTTCATCAGCTGTTTCACTCTCAGATGGCTACAATGGCCAGAACTGGGTTGTGTGAAGCCAGGAACCAGGAGCTTCTTCCCAGTCTCCCATGTGGGTGCAGGGAACCCAAGGATTTGGGCAAGGATTTGCTTTCCCAGACACATTAGTAGGGAGCTGGATTGGAAGTGGAGCTGCTGGGACTCCAACTAGTGCCTAAATGAGAGGCTGGTGCAATAGGTGGAAGCTTAACTCACAATGCCATGGTGTAAGACCCAAGTTACTTTATCTTTGGGGTAGAGTTTATAAAAGAGTATAGGAAATTAAGTTGCCTTTTTCCTGTAAAACACTTCCAATTAAACTGTAAGGCTAGAACATCCTGTAGTTGGAATGATGATTGACACCCGACAGAACTTGTCTGAATTGCAACTCTAAGTGATGCTGTCCGTACTCACACCACAGAAGCAGGGTGCAGATTTATGAGCAGCAGTTGGCGGTGCTCCAGTAGGAAGCGGGCTGTCCACGAGTGGAAGGGCCCCACTGCTCCCACACTGCGGTGTGGCGGTGCAGTGCGGGGAGCTCCTGCAGCAGGACTCCGTTGCCAAGGGATTGCATCACTCTGCGCGCAGATTTGAGCCTCGTCTTGGCTGTGCTTTATAAATCCAAGAGGTTTTGTCTTAAACACTTAACTATCTTGAAGAAATTATTTTCCTGCAACAAAAGATTTCAGGTTTTGTAATAGAAATATTTGAACAAATGAGATTTACTTAGTGTTCTTTGCTGGAATAAATCTAATCTCTGCATTAAAGGATATCTGTAGTCTTGTGTGAATGATAATAATGAAACTAGCTATGCCTTTTGAGAGGTCCAATCCATGTTAGACTTGAAAGTTAAAATACCTGCTAGCATTTTTGTTATTAAATATTTGTATTTTTTTTTTAAAAAGCTATGATTATCTATGTGGAAAAATTGGATCCCTACCCTACAGTATATAGAAAAAGCAATTTTGGGTGGAAAACAAAATTTTACAAATGTCAGAAGGGTTATATTTTTATGATGTTTGAGTAAGGAAAGGATTTATTAAATAAGATACAAGTACAAATAATGAAACAAAAACCTGATTTGTCTTTCTACTTTAATGGAAAAACAGCCTTTTCTGTATCAAAGACATAAGGAAATAGACAATCCATATGGCCCAGCTCCTGTGGGATTGCATGCCAGAGCTCACATGAATACCCTTCAGTGTGGCAGTTCCACCTTCCCGATATGCGCTGGAGACCTCCCTGCACGTGTGTACCAGGAGACTTGCAGATGAATGCCAGTTGCCTCTCCATAATAGCACCGGAAAATCCCAGTTTCCATGCGCAGGAGATGGTTACATTCTGGCAGAGAACATAGAAGTGACAGGAATGGAGCTGCAGCTACCTGTGACGACATGGATGAGTTCTAGAAGCAGAATGTTGAGAGGAAACAGATGGTGCATAGAATGATGGTGCTTTACCGAGTCCAAACACAAAGCTGGTTACAATTTCCATTAAAGATCCTTGTGGCAAATTTAAATCGACTTTTTAAAGGAGCAGAATGATGCCAATGAAAGCCTGCCTAGTCACAGGGAGAAGAGGTGGGGCCGCAGGGTGGCAGGTGCACGTGTGGTCTTCACTTGAGGCTTGGCTCTCCAGTGAATTTGTTGGCACACCTTTGCACTGCTGTGTGTCATAGTTGATAATTCAGCTTGTATGTATGTGATAGATCTGTCTTGATATGTGACACATATTACTTCACTTAAAAAGCTGCAGTAAAAACAGTAAGCCTCAGACTGGGAGAAGGTATTTGTAACATGTAAAATTTCAAAGGATCAGTGTCCTGTATTCACAAAAACTTCCTGTGAATCAGTCAGAAAAAAACACAACTGAAAAAACTTAGGGGCAAAGGACCTGAAAAGGCCAAGATAGCTCGCATGAGAACATGTGCACGGCCTTATTAGAAATAAGGGAAGTACACATTCAAGCAGCTGGATCCCTTTTCATGTTCATCACATTGGTGACAGCATTAAAATTGGACGGATCTAAGTGTTGGTACAGTGTGGAGTACCACCAGGAGCGCATCCCTGTCTGCCTGATCTGAGTGAGGACACTCTGGAGTACAGCTGGGGAGATGCTTATGACCCAGGAGGCAGCAACGCTGCTGCAGTGCAGGCTCCAGCACGTGCCCAGCACATCTCTGGCATAGCATCAAGGAGTTATTACAGGAATGCTGGCTCAGGAGCCAGGATGCAGTGGTGGTGCTGCAGTGCAGGCTCCAGCACGTGCCCAGCACATCTCTGGCATAGCATCAAGGAGTTATTACAGGAATGCTGGCTCAGGAATCGACAGTGATGTTGAAAACAACATCAGTAGACAAGAACAAATGTGATTTATATAATGAAATAGTGCGCAGCCAAAAAAAAAAAAATAAGTAGGTCCACATGAATAAATCTTAAAACCTTATTGATGAGTGTAAGAAGCCAGTAGCATTGAAGGATGCTGAGAGGATGAAGCCCTCTGTTTACATTAATCTGTAAAATATGCAATGTTATATATGGTCATGTTTGTACAAGAACAATGTAGCAACTTTAGGATAGTTATGGCAGTTGAAAGGGCTGAAGGAGGTAACATGGGTCAGATTCTTCAGCATCTTGGTGGCTTTGCTTCTTTTTAAGGAATCAATGATCTGAAACAAGTATGGGAGATTATTAACCTCCTTACTACAAGTATTGGATATAAGGTGTGTTGTCTGTGGTTTTCTCTTTGTGCTTATACTAATTTTTAATAAATATTTTTACAAGACTACACAGTTGTAATGTTTATTTGTAAAGCCATAATATTCAAAGCACCTAGTTAGAATTTTTGTGTGATCAGCCCCCAGGTGTTGAGTGGGTTGGAAGGCTTTGACTGAACTTCCTCATGGTATTTTGCAGTCTAATATATTCAAGAAAAAGAATTTAGAACGTGTTCTTCTAACAGTTGTTTGTAGGCATGACCAAGTTTGGTATATAAACCTTCGGCCTACAGAATATGGCTAGATTTTTAAAGTACAGCTTCCCCTTATGATCGTCTTAAGCAGTATATACATAGTAGAAAAAGAGATTATTTGGAGCAAGATCTGCCTCTTAACTGATTCTGAGCCCTTGAGCAAAAGCCTTTATGGTTGTTGTATTCTTTTATCTGCAAAGTTGTGTTATAAGGTTCTTCTTGTAGAAGTGTAGAACCTGGTATTTGCTGGATGTTCAGTGAATCATAGATATCGTTAACAGTGAATTATGAGCTGTAGATGTGTTTAGAACATGTCTCCCACCTCATAACAAAATTCTGTTGTTTATTTTGGACAGTGATCTAACAAATGAAGCTTTCCATTAGGCTGCTGGGAAGTTCTGTGTATTTAGCTTGGGGCTCGCTGCAGGCGGGTTTTGTAGCTTTCAGTCACAAGAACAGAACTCTGGGCACTTTCCTGCCTGGTTTGGCCTCCCTGATGTATGATACGTGTTTCAGGCCTTCTCCACAGTAGGCACTCCTGACTACATTGCTCCCGAGGTGTTCATGCAGACCGGGTACAACAAGCTCTGTGATTGGTGGTCGCTTGGGGTGATCATGTATGAGATGCTCATCGGTAAGTTGCATGCTTTCCGAGGACTTTTTCTGTGCTTCCAGATAGGATTGCTACACTGACACTGGACTCTGTGTCAGTCGGGGCTGGTCTGCACACTCGTCCTCTGTCTTTCACAGTTGAGTTTTCCTGGGGAGCTGGCTCTTCCAGTCACACATGTCCCACACTGTCTTGAGGCTCACTGACATCCTGCAGTCGCTTTGCTGATCGTTTTACAATTTTCTTTCTTCTGTGTTTTCATCGTCTCCATGTGGCAGCTCTCTAGTTACCAGCCTGTAGTAACCAGCCATCCTGTACAGAGAGCTTTAACTGGGCACTGCCTCACTCTTCTAACTCACCTATCTCTGGCTCTCAAAGCCGTCATTGCATGGAAACCCCTGGCCTCTGTCTCTCATTTGGATGGTATGTCTCTCCTATTTGGGGGGGCATATCTATGGAGGTAGCCATCTACTGTTGAGCACTGGAGCAGAGAGTGTATTCCGAGCCCCATGGATGCCTGGGTGTGAAGTCTGCCTGGCTGTGTCATCTTTGACAGGTACTGGACTGATGACTGTGTAGACACATCTGCTGTGTGGAGGGCAATGGGGTAATAGGGTACGTGTTTATCCTCTTCCCTGTGGTTTTCAAAAAGAGGCGCAGTAGTTGCTTTTAAAAGCTTACACTTGTTTCTTGTTCAGCTTGCTTGGTGCTTTACCACTTTGAGGATATTCCTAGGATGGAGTCCTTTATTATTGATGTTTTGGAGGGTGGAACATGGTGGTCACCACGTCTGCATTCCTGCTGAGGTCCACCTTTCTTCCCCAGCTCCAGCTGTCAGCTGGCTTCCCAGTGCTGCCAAAGGCACCTAGGAACTTGGGGAAAATGGAAAATGGACTTAGATGGTTTCTGGGATGAGTGGAAATCCTGTCCATGGCATTGAAGAATGGACATAGAGAGGTATCCAGTATTCATTGAAGTCATAGAAATCATACTGGGAGTAATGTCACTCAAATGGAAAGTTCTAGGCGTAAGATCTCCGAGGTTCCTTTTTCATTACAGGCTACCCACCTTTCTGTTCTGAGACCCCTCAAGAGACATATAAGAAGGTGATGAACTGGAAAGAAACCTTAACTTTTCCTCCAGAAGTTCCCATCTCTGAGAAAGCCAAGGACCTAATTCTGAGGTACCCGAGAGCATTGCGATCACCCACCCAGGCATTTTTAGTGTTAAATTTTATCTCGCGTTTGTGCCCCTTACTTTCTCCTATTCCTCTTCTTGAGAAAGAGAAAAAGGTGATTCCTTTCCACTTTCTGAAGAGAGTGCGTAAGGTTTGCTGAAAGGCCTCTGTCTCTTCCAGATTCTGCTGTGAATGGGAACATAGAATTGGAGCTCCAGGAGTTGAGGAAATCAAATGTAACTCTTTTTTTGAAGGCGTTGACTGGGAACATATCAGGTATACTCATGTAAAAACTGGGTTATTTCAGAAACTCTGTAGTTTGCTTCATTCCAGTTTGGAAGGAGCATCATTGGCAACCCAAATAAGGGAAGATTAGCTTCGTAGGAATGGCAGGTCTTTTTCCAGACTCTCAATAGTGGTGAAGATTTGGCGTCAAGCTCCCTGTTGCCATATCCTATGAGATAGATTGAATTCAGTGGTTCTATACAAAGTGAGGTGACCTTTGGGTCCTGTAGTGAAGGGAACGTCTCAGAAGCATGTTGCCCCTTCTTTTACTGAGAACTCAGCCAACTTGCCAGTACTGAGAACAAGCCCTGCCCACGGTGTAAAAACTACCACATGGAGACAAAGGGCAGTGGGGTGGGAGGGGGCAGGAGCAGTTGTTACAGTGCTATGCATGGCCGTTAGCCCCAGACCTCCTTCGTCGCACTTGCTGATTGCTAACCAGAAGGTGAAGAAGTTACTGATTTTACCACTGTGTTCTGACTTTCTGACTTGTGATTTTTACTTGTCCCTCTCCTGGCCATCCCACCAAAGGCTAACTCCAGGAGGGGAAGAGCAGAACCTGACACTGGGAGCCACCAAGAGGTTCTGTGTCCCTTTTTCACACAGTTAGACAGGGCAGGCTCTCCATGGAGAGAGCATGCATAACTCTGAGTTGTACTTTCCCATTATTGCTGTTTCTACGTGGGAATGATTGATTGACATGTATTGTGATTTACTTGCTTGGAGATAGTCAGGTAGCTTGATTGGTCCTTCCAGGCTTTTCAGAGAAAAGAGACCTTGCCTGCCAGTGAGTAGTCAGCCCCCATCGGAGCTGGGATCTTTTTGGAGGAAAGGCTTGATTCGTTTGACCCGTACGATACTAACCTTCATAATCTTGGCGTCTGTTCTTGGCAGAGAGAGACCTGCTGCAATCTCTATTGAAATCAAAAGCATTGATGATACCTCAAATTTCGACGAGTTTCCAGAATCTGATATTCTTAAACCAACAGGTAATACCACCACTGCCTTATAAGCGCATTAGTCGCCCCTCAGTTTGAGGGAGATGTTTACATATCAGGGCAGAGGATATGGAAGGGAAGTTCAATTCTGCAGACTCTGTTATGTTTTTCAGTGTTCACGCTGGCTAGCAGTGAGAGCTTGTTGAACTGAATATCAGCTCCATGTGTAGACTGTTCAGCTGAGCCTGGAAATCTGAGCGCTCCTTTTCTTTTCTTGTTTATTTAACTAAAGATTAGGTAGCACAAAGTAACAGAAATGAAAAGATAAAAACTTCAAAGATTTGTGAGCAAGTTTGAGATTCAAAGGACATAGATAAGCAAATATAGACAAGTCACAGAGAGAGGAGAATCACCTTTCCCAGTAGACTGTGGTGTGTCCTTCACCGTGTCCTGTCTTCGGTACTGAGTAGAATGAAGTGCTGAATCAACTCTCACATCTATTTCTTCCCCAGTGGCCACAAGTAACCACCCTGAGAGTGACTATAAGAACAAAGACTGGGTCTTTATCAATTATACCTACAAGCGCTTTGAGGGCCTCACCGCAAGGGGAGCAATCCCGTCCTACATGAAAGCAGCGAAGTAGTGCTGTGGTCACGGAGTCCTGGCCGGCCCAGAGCTCTGGGTGCACGTCGTGGTTTTCCTCTCCTGGTCTGGAAAAAGCTCCTGGGAAGTTTCTGAAACCCATCAGTATATTGTAGTAAAGTCTCCTGAAATGTGATACAAGTGGATCTTCTCCCGGATGCATCTGAAAACAAAGACAAAACATTTCTACGCCATCAGCCATAAGCAGCTGCTCTGCTTCACAGAAGCCTCATGAGCCAATCTGTTCA
This sequence comes from Ochotona curzoniae, assembly GCF_017591425.1. Taxonomy (NCBI): domain Eukaryota; kingdom Metazoa; phylum Chordata; class Mammalia; order Lagomorpha; family Ochotonidae; genus Ochotona; species Ochotona curzoniae. Next base: position 2,624,428 of record NW_024466004.1, on the reverse strand, counting down.
GGTGTTTAGAAGAATTTTCCTGAGTTTTCCTAAGTTCATCAGAATGAAGGGGAAACAGGCCATCATCCAGCATGATTGAGAGAATAACGTATTCTCACCAAATATCAGCCAATCCTGTGATGTCGTAATGATGCTATTTGCCAAGCCCACCAAGTATTTCTTCTCTGTCTAGCTAAAAGTCCCACAGTCCTAAGGAAATGCAGCAATAATACACATCTCCACAGCCAGCGCTCTGGCTGAAGGTGATCCGCCGTCCTGAGGGCTGGTGATGGTGGCTTCTCCCTGAACCTCGGCCTAGGGCCAGTGGCTTTTTCTGGCCTCCATTCATGGTGCACTTTATTCATGGTACTAGGATAAAGACCTTGAACCCAGTTGTAGCTCCCGTCCATCCAGAATACTCATACTGCCTTTCTGGATGTCAGCAGGGGTGCACAGCTTGAGCTGCTGTTGCTCTTACGAGGACCATCCAGCCATCAGGCATTGCCAAGGAGCCCGGATCATAGGGGAGCTCTCATTTTCTCTTTTCTCTTCATGATCCTATTGGAAAATCCCTAAGACAGGTGTTGCCGTGGACCAGCTCTATGTGCACACGCTCCCCTCAGGAACCCAGGGTATTCCTGGGCACACAGGAGGGAGAGCCCAGGTGAAGCAGGTGCTCCTGCTCCCATGATGTCTTCAGAACCTCTCTGGATGTGGTGGGGGAACAGCCCATGGCGGGTCCTACAGAGTCCCTCCTACAGCCCAGGCAGTCCTCTGTCTTCCTGTTGGGTGTTTCTCTCCCAACAGGAATCAGCCATTTTGCCTTGGAATCATGATGACAAAGTTTTCCTTTGCAGATGCCTTCCTGGGGGTGGGGAGGTAGTCCTCCCCCCTCCAGGGCTACCCGCAACCTGGGTCGAGCAGACTTCTCCGTTGTGTTCTCAGGCGAGACCCTCTGACCTTCCTACCAAGTGCCTTCTCTTTCACAGCTGCCACCACCTTTAGAGGACTCTAGCTGTGTCAGAAAAATGTGGAGGCTCCATGTTAATGCATTTTTACTTAAAAAGGTTTGATAATTTGTTGAAGCATCATTTGCACCTCTGTGGTAAGTTTGCCTGTCACACAGCATCCTGGTCAAGTTACAACCGGACAACTGCTTTCTGTCCATCTTGAGGTTGTGAAAAGTAGCTTTGAAAGGAAAGTGTGTCCTAGCTTAGCCACTCAGAAGAGAACAGTGGGATAGCCAGAGTCACAGCTGTAAGAGAAATTGCTTTAGGTTTTAATGTCTTAGAGGAAAAGAAAAGAATGTTAGTGAAGTCAGCTCTGGATGAAGGTGTTTGCCCCTTAGTCTTTCATGCATAGTCTGTTGGCAAAAAGGAAGTAAGTGCGATTCCTCTGTCACTTCTTTATTACCAAGTATTTGGGTCTTGACCCCTGTGTGTTTTTGTAACAGTGTGTGGTAAGCACGAAAAAGAGAAGTAGTGACAAGAGTGTAGTAGAGTCTGTGTGTGTGGAGTGGCAGAGGATGATTTGTTTTGGGAAATACCCACATTTTAAACTTTGAAACTTATGAATAAATGGTGTGAAAACACAAGTGGAGCTCTGTGATTATTTTCAGTAGATGTGGCTCGGAATCCACAGAGGCGGCATGCTGGTGGCTTTTCTTCACCTTTTTGTCCCCCGGCCACTGTGCAAACTGCTTCTGGATCTCACAGAGGCTTTCCTCAGAGAAGGGGCTGAGATGTGGAACAGTATGCTACATGTCGGAAATAACCCTGCCCTGGGGTACCTGGAGGCCTGAGAATTCCACCCTGTAATCCCGTGAGCTCCCTGCTTAATTCCAGACCAAGGGGGTGGGGGTGGAGGAGAGAAAAAGGGAGTCTTCCAGCTGGCAGCATTTTTTCAGCAGGTGCACTGGCCTTACCATAAGGCAGGTGCCCTTGCCCTGGAACACTGAGCCTTGTGAGAGGTGCATGTGTGGGGCCAACAGCAGTCTCTTGGTTGTGATGGCAGCCCAGGAGAGAATAGCTCCTGATAACCAAACACTACTGCCAGCCTCTCTGTTCACCTAGAGTAGAAGTTGCAGGCAGAGGGAAGCTCAGTGCAGCCAGAGTGGGTCCTGTCTTTCTAAGGTGTTATTGAGAAGTTAGAAAATAATATAACTTAAAATTATTTTTTTAATTATTTATTTTGAAAGTCAGAGAAAGAGATCTTCCATCTATTGGTTCACTCCCAATATAGCCACATCAGCCAAGATCAGGCCAGGCCAGAGCCAGGAGCTCTCTTTGGGTTTCCCATGTGGGTAACAAGGACCCAAGCGCTTGGGCCATCTTCCAGGCCTTTAACAGGGTGCTGGATTGGAAGTGGAGCAGCTATGTCGAATGTCATCTGGAATGCTGGTGTCACAGGTAATGGTATTACCTGATACACCACAGCACTGGCTCCAGAAAATAACAGAACTTTGCTCTATTAAGAGCTTCACTGCATTTGAAACAATATTGAGGACATGCAGTCCATGCTTGATTGAGTGCATCAGGGTTTTCTTCAGTACCCAACTCTTGTTAGAATAGCTTTCAGAAGATTTGCACACATTCCTTTACGATTAATATCCATATTCTGAATGGCAGATTGCTATTTGAAAGACTTATGCAAACTGATTACTAATGTTTTCTGTCACAATCATTGCCTTGGAAAGCACAAGACCACCTTACATCCTTTGTCCCTCTTGGGTCTCTGTGTAATCCAAACAATGTGATAACCTGAATGAAGCGGCCAGTGCAAGGGCGTAGTAGGCTAAGCCTAGACCTATGCTGGTATCCCTTATAGGTTCAGGTTCATGTCCTGGCTGTTCCACTTCCAATCCAGCACGCTGGGAACGCGGTAGTGGATGGCTCAAGTTGTTGGAGACTCAGAGGAAGCTCCTGGCTCCTGACCGGCCCAGTTCCAGCTGTTGTGGCCATTTGGGGAGTGAACCAACAGATCTTTGCCTCTCCCTCTCCCCTTGTAACTCTTTCAAGAAAATCTTAAAAAAACAAAAACCTGAAAATGATTCAGTGAATGGTTCTTTAATTTTCTGCATGTTTCCCTGGAATGATTGTCAAAGGCAAGACTCAGCTTCCATGATACTTTTCACTGATACTTTCAGGAAAAACATATATTGTCCAAAACTTTTAGCTTCTATCACTTACAGAGCTCCGTCCTGGGGCTCTTTGGATGCAGCAGGGAACCTGCCATGGTTCTGAAGTGTAGATGGGTTTGAGGAGAGGACTGCCACTCAGCACATGGCCTAACATGGCCTAACAGTGAGGCGGCCAGTGTTACCATTGATGCTGCAGTGCTGACAAGCCACCTTGGAGACACGTTGTGGAGAAGCTTCCCGGAGGTGTTTTTGAGTAGGAATCTGCAGAGAACGTGAGCAGGGTTCGGGAGGCTGGTGGGTGTCTCCTGTGTTGTGATACAGGCACAGTATTCCTTGGGGAAGAGTGGCATGAGGAACGTTCTGCAACCACTTCCTCAATTCCTTTTCTCCTTCAACTTGTTCCAGTCTGGTTTCTATTCCACATGTGAAACATGTTAGTGTCGAAGCATGTTTGTATTAGCATGCTAGTATTGATTTTGATGCAAGTTACTCTTCTGGCCACCGGTTTTGTTGTCTCCAGTGAATTCTCCTTTCTTTGCCTGATCAACATGCTGCACCCACACTGGTGGACGTTCTTTGAACTCTCCTCCCACTCCCCAGCTTCCTCCTTGGCAGTTCCTCTGCCCACAACTTCAGTGTTGGTGCTTGCTCCTCACCCATCATCATTTCGTGATCTCCCCCACATCGTGGCTTCAACTATATTCCTGTGATAAAGTCTTCAGTGACCCTTTTAAAGGGATAATTATTTTCAAAGTATTAGATTTTATCTTTTCATCTGCTGTTTCACTCCCTAAATGTCTGTAACCTCTGGGGCTGCGTCAGGCCAGTCAGGAGCCTGGGACTTTATCTGGGTCTCCCACATGTGGGACAGATGTCTAAGCACTTGGGCTCCCTGAAAGGGAGCTGGATCAGAAGCAGAGCAGCTGGGGCTTGAACAGGTGGCCATTGTCAAAGGTAGCAGCTTAATTTGCTACACCGTCCCCTGCCCCTCATCTGGTTTAGAACAAAATTAGACAGTGTGTAGATCCTCTTTCAGGTTTACGTTTGGCTGTGTGGGGTCATGATTAACTGTTTAAATGAAGTCTTGAATGACCACACAGGCCCACAGGGCAGCCAGCCCCTCTCCCCTCTGGGAAAGGAGGAGATGGTTGTAGCAGGTGCCATTCTCCCAAGTCCCTTCTGACACCTGGCATCCCTCTTGTTTTCTGCTAAGAAGCAACATGGACACACAAATGATAGTACTTTATTATAGAAAAAAATCTCCAATACAGGATTTCGTAAACACTGGTAGGTGAACAAGTGCAACTTCTGTAGTAAATACAAAGTAAAGAGGCAAAACCTACACATTTTGCCTTTAGGAGAAAATGTGCTGATCCTTCCCCGGCAGAGCTGACCCACACGGAGCTCTGTGCTGCTCCCACTCCATGAAGGCCTCTAGTTTGCTTTCTGAACTCCTGTGCCCATCTGAAGTTTCAAAATGATGGCAAGAAGTGGCATTTAACAAATTACTAAAGTCCCTTGATTTTTAACATTCTATTGACACTCAAAAAAGGCTTGATCACATTGTAATGCAGAGTCTGAGTTGAAGTCTTGCTCTGGAAATTTTACCTCAGGCCCCTTGGAACACTATTTCCAAGTACATTTGTCCTGCGCAAGCTTCCTCTGCAGTGTTTTCACAGACCTGTATCAATCACACTGTACTCTTGGAATTTAGCTTAAAAGAATGTTGCTATTGCATATTGTATCATAATCTAGCTCCTTTCTATCTTCCTGACATATTTTGCCATTCCTGTCTCCCTCTACTGTGGAAACATCAAGAAATACTCTAACCTGACACATCTAACACTGGGCTTTCCAGTTCCCAACAACTGTTTCCTAATCAGCTCTACATGATATGATGCAGACACAAACTCAAGATTCTAAATCTCCAAGTTTCATCTTGGCCTGCTGAGCTGTTCTAAGGAAGACAGTCTGGGCAAAACCATTTTCTTACGAAAATGTTTTCTGTAGAAACAACCCAGTTTTCTTATTTAGGCACTTAGAAACACCAACCCAATCCCACCTCTTTTATTAGAAATGCCTCTTGCCCATAGTAATGGGCTCTTAATTGGATGACTGCAACCACCCCTGTCTGATCCTGTGAGGACAAGAGGTCTTTCCTTCATGGAATGCCCTGACCCGGGGAACAAAGAAGGCAAGGCTGGGGGAGCCATCCAGCAACAGTGATGCTGGGCCGCAGGTGGGGCACAGTAGTAAGGGGCCTGCGGTCCCAGCTGGTCCTGAGGTGCCACCACTGATGACACCAGTAGACTCCTCTTCAGACTTCCACTTAATTAAATATTATGGGTTTGGGCCAAAGCCTTTTAACCCATTTTGGGAAGTCAAGTTGTTGAAAGCTTGAGGAAATTAATTGGTTACACAGAACAAAGGATCAAGTACATGCCATATTTTGATATCTAGCCTGTTTTTTTTTTAAACCTACTTAAGCACTAATCAAAGTGTGTGTGTTTACACTTAAATGCTTAACATAAACTAATAAGTTATACATACTGCAGACTACATAAACATTAGATAATTCAACTTTCTTTGTAATGTCAATGAAAATCACGCTTAAAGGAAGCACCATTGAACAATTGCTGGGCTGGTCAGACGCTCCTGAGGGCGAGTGTGGTGCTGGTAAAGGCAAAACCCAACCTGACCTCCAACATGAACCAACTGGTTTTACAGAAAGAAAACTACCTTCTGGCTACAAACAACCCCAGCCTAAGTGCCGGCCGGCACCCGGCAGATGTAGGCCAGTGATCGTCAGCATGCTGTGGGAGGTGTGGGGCACAGCGAACACTTCCCAGGAGCGCTCCTGGCCCGGCCCGGAAGCAGGAGCTTTCAGGAACTGCTTGTTTTTGAGGACTGGGACTACGACACTCGTAAACAAAATGAAATGGCTCATCCTACATGATGTCAGAATGAAATTTACAAAATCCAGTCATATTCTTTCTTAAAGAATGCAAGGTAACCAACTGTGCCTCTTCACAATCTGATGGTAAATGCTGAGGGTGGATGACCAGAACGTCGACTTCTATCACAAAGTGGGATATAATCCCCCAAATCATCTCTCCAGCTCTGTACTGCAATTAAGCTCTGCTATTAATAACCACGGAGACATCAAGGAGGGCTCTGCAGCTCCCCTGGGCTGAGGAGAGATGTGGGGGGACAGCCACATGCACTGTTAATAGAGCTGATCCATTTCCTCTCAATTCACCCTCCCTTAGGGAATGACATTAGTAATATTTTCTTACTGGGTGAGTAGCTAGTTGGCTATTTAAAAGACAAATATAATGCAACTAGAAAAAAAATGCCATGGTATGAGAAAAATGTACACAATAAGTCCCATGTACAACCCTGTACAGATGGTTCCCCCTCCCTGGCATCATCTAAATGTGGGAAGCTGAGCACTTGGGAATGGTGTTGGCCCTCATCTGGAAAGCTCTGAGCTCCTGCCTGTCTCCCAGCCAAGCCCAAGGCCATGAGCTGCCCTGGGGTGTCAAGATCTGTGGCTTCACACCAGCTTCCCAGCCAGGATAATCAGCTGCCCTGCTACAGGAGGCTCTCTTACTACAGCTGAATTTTAGTCCAAAAACAAATCATCTGTTTTCCTAGTCTCAAAGTCCTTGAGGTTAAAAAGGTTTCCTAAACGTGGTTCCATCGCTATTCTTCCAGCCAAAGAACCCCGGGTGGTTTGGGACTGTTTGTTGCACTATTGAGAATTTACACTCTAAAGAATTTCCTTTTGGATGTTCTGAGTTAAGAGCCAAGTTCTCCCCAGAGGCAGGAGAGGCCATCGGGAATGGCATCTTTGTGAACCTCTGACGAGCATCCCGTCAGCCTGCTTTTAGAAGATAAGAGATTGTCTTCTAAGTTTGGTCCCTTTGCTACTACTTAGTTTGCCTTGTATAAAAATTCAGGACAGTCTGAAGGACGAGGACTGCTGGGAGGCCTGGCCTCCTGTTGCTTCTGGGATTGTGTGAAGTTTCAGCAGCACCCACTTTTGCTGCCAAGCCGATCTTTGTCTCCCTAGTCCTGGGATAGGGGAAAGGACAGGAGAAGCACGTCTCCTGCTCAGGGTGAGACAAACCACGGGGAGGACGTGGCGTCCTGGCTGTGGGCAGCCGTGACGGGAGGGGGGGACCCTGCCACAGGCCTCAGTCCTGAAACTCGTTAGAAGCCATCTGAGCGAGTGGGGCATTCAGCCGGTCCAGCTCGTCGACCTGCGGTGGGTGGTGCATGAGGATCTCCTGGTCCTCCAGGACATCCTCCCCAGCAGCTACCAGATTCGTGAGGGATTTGCTTCGAACACACTGGAAATCCACGTGGCGACTTTTCCCTTCTTCTTTTTCCCATGACATCTGGATAAAGGGGCGCTGCACGTAGTTATAGATGACTTCAGATCTACCCCCAGGCCGCCTCTTAATTTTCTCTTTACAGGTAGGGTAACCTGAAACCCAGAAAAAGGCTGCTGTCAGGGTTCTGGCATTCATACTTCCTTTTACCTAAGACACAAATTTCCTCCCAAGCCCAAAGACAGCAAGAACACTACATGGGAAGTGCCTGTGGCATGCCCCCTGCCCAGCCACTTACATGCCCACTCCCCTGCTGCTCAGGTAAGCAGGGCTTGTCCCCAGAAGGACAAACCCAAGCAAAGGAACAAGACTTCCAGCCCTTTTAATGAAAGAGGAGAGAAGCCTCTAATATTTCAAGAGACTTCAGTTGCTGGTAAGAATATCATAGAAGAATCCTTCCTTGGTATGGCTACTCCAGTCCCCTGGATTCTGTGCTTAGAGGGCATGCTTTATGAGAAAGTTAAGGAAATGTGTGATTTTAGCCTAAAAAAGTAAGATTACTGCCAAAAATACCTGGCAGGCTGTCACATGCAAATGTGAGAATCTTATTCTGAGTATCTTCAGAGAATACACTTAGAAGGCAGGAGTACCCAATGAATGGAAACATTTCTAATCAACAGTTGGATGGGCTGCCCTGGGTTTGTGACCCCTCATCACCATGTCCCTGTGGTTTTCCACATAGGCACAGCCGAAGCATATTTAATGGACCATCTCAAAACTTTTTTCCACTTCAAATTCTACAAAGATAGAATGGAGATCTAATAGGTTGAATGTGCAAAAATGAGGCAGTTGTACGGGCCAAGTGCTGTGGTGCAATGGGTTCCAACCACCACTTAGAAAACTGGCATCTGATATTGGAGTACCGGTTCAAGTCCTAGCTACTCCGCTTCCAGTCCAGCTCACTGTGTGATGGCCTGGGAGGGTAGCAGATGACAGGCCAAGCATCTGGTCTTGTTATCCAGGTGAGAGATTTGAATGGAGTTCCTGGCTCCTAGCTGCAGTTTGGTTTAGTCCTGACTGCTGTAGTAAACAGGGGAGTGAACAAGCAGATGGAACTGTCTTGACCTTTCAAATAACTTTCTTTTTAAGTGAAATGGTAAAAATAGCAAAGCACCAGAGGCAAAGATCCATGGAAGGCAGACTAGGATGGCTGCACCATCCTCCAAGAATGAAGCCCCTCCTCGGGGACCACAAGGTGGGAGCCACTGCGCAAGACTGTTCAGAGTGGTTCTAATTTCTAAATTGCAACATGACATCAGAACTATGCAATATGAGAACAGAAACGACAATCAGGACTCCTGTATACCTGAGTGAGAGCAGGGTTCTACTGCGTGCCCATTCTCTGAATTTTGAGGACATAAGCTGTGGTTACAGATGGGCAGCCTGTGCCCAGGTGCAGATCTGCCTACTGACCAGGATTTGTTCTTTACCTTCAATTCCAATGCGAATGTTTTTCAGGCCCCGTTCCTTTAATACTGTTTTTGCAACATCCCGATTTTCAATATACTTGAAGAATCTGTAGAGCTTAGAGCTATAAAGAACTGGAAGAAAAAAAGTGGTGGTTAGTAAGGAGGGCACAGGTAGGAAGATTTTAAAAAAAATGTATATAATTTTATATTTTTGAATTTTGAGTTACTACAACAGAAAAACAGTTTTTAAACGAAGAAGAGGAAAATGATATAGACATTTAATCTCTGAGCAAGACACACAGCAGGGGTGGCGTGCGAGGGGCAAGTGCACTCCACTTTCTAGCACAAAGGCCGGGCTGGCACCGCTGGGTGCTCCTCACCACCACAGCAGTGAGCTGCACACGGCCACCAGGGGGCGCCGCTACCCTGGAAGGTGTTTTCCTTGCCAAAGATTTCCACACCATGCAGGGGTCTCCTACTTTGGGAATACTCCTCCCCCATGGGTGGAGGGTGGTCTTCGTCCCAGTCCACAGAATCCTCATCCGTCAGCACAACGATGTGGCACTCCCGCTCCCCTTTCTTGGCACAGCCGACCATGATGGGCAGGATGAGTTCTTCGAGGTAGTGATCAAACTGCTTGTGAGCCCCGTCGTTGGACAGTTCGTGCAGCAGAGCACCTGGGGAGAGAGACCAAAGCTCAACAAGCTTTCTGGCTGATGGGACTGCGGACAGCCTGAGGTGACAGCTGCTAACAGGTCCAGAGGAGAGGTGTGTGTAAAGACCAACTCTACCATGCTTCCTTCAACTTTGCACTAACACTCGTGGAGTGCTGTGGCAGAGAGCCAGTGCCACACAGCAGACGTGGATTCTGCATGAGGCGGCCCCACTGGCAATGACTGCAGCATCTTTCCTGCAGATGCCCCGGGGCCTGAGCCCGTCGAGTTAAAGGACCCCATGGAGTACCAACCCAAGGGTGTCGGTGCAACTTGCAGACAAATGCGTTAGGAACACTAAGGAACAATTCTGTAAAAATGTCAGGATGCCCAGAAATTTGTAACCAGGCAATCTGAATTTTAATCTTTGCTTTCATAAAGCTTAAAGCTTCAAACCAAGTTTTCAGGCTTCTCACTGGCTAAATGAAGTTATCATCCATCTTTCAGAGTTAATTTACTTAAGTCTTCAGTGGTGGGCCTGACGTAGTAGCGTTGTGGCTAGTGCTTGTCTTGCATGCTCCAGGATTCCATATGGGTGCTATTTCTAATCCTGGTGGCCCTGCCTGCCATCCAGCTCCCTGCTTGTGACCTGGAGAAACAGACAAGGACAACCCAAAGCCTTGGGACCCTGCACCCATGTGGGAGACCCAGAGAGGCTCCTGGCTTCAGATTGGCTCAGCTCTGGCCATTGCATCCACTCAGGGAGTGAATCATCAGATGGAAGATTTTCCTTACAGAGAGAAGGAGAGGAAAATCCAATTAAAAAATGTTTGTTTTTTTTACACTATCATTTATTTATTTCAATTCTGCCATGCCTTGGGGATAAGCGGCGTCCACCACAGCCCCAATGTGGGCTGGTCCTTCATGTAGCTGTGGCTGGGAGCTGGCTGCCCCCTGGGGTCTCCTCAGGCTGGAGAACCAGGGGCTGTGCACACCTCCACTGGGCTACCTGCTCTCCTGCAGTTACGGGGTACAAAAGTCAGGTCCTCATCCGAGGGGGACGCCTAGGAGCGCAGCCGGCACTGGATGCACCAGGCGGCCAGCTTCTGCTTGGACACTGGACTTCCATAGCGTCCCGGGGGTGCAGCGAATGCTCCTGGCCGGGTCAGCGCGGCTGGAGAGCAGGGGACCACACATCTATCACCGCCATGGCCATCCGAAAGCAAAAAAAAAAAAAAAAAAAAAAAAATCTTAGGAAAAAAAAAAACTTCAGTGACTCCATAACTGCACAGCAGTTAATGAACATTACATTAAAACAGTGAGAAAGAGGCAGGCCTTAAGGCCAGTGGTTGAAGCTACTGCTTGGGACACCCATATCCCATGTCAGAGTGTCTGGTTTGAGTCCCAGCTACTCTGTCCTTTCAATCCAGCTTCCTGCTAATGTGCTAAGGAGGCAGTGGCTACTGGCCCATGTGCCTGGATTCCTGATACCCACAAGGGGGACAAGGCTGGAATTCCTGGCTCCTGGCTTCAGCCTGGCCCAGCCCTGACTGTGAGAGGCATTTGGGGAGTGAGCCAGCAGATAGAAGCTCTCTATCGCTCCCTCTCTGTCACTCTGCCTTTCAAATAAACAAATAAATAAATAAAGGAAGCCCAATTTGGTGGATTTGTTAAATAAAATCAGTGACAAAATAGTAACACAGGGGCCTGGTACTATGGCCTAGCAACCTAAAGTCCTCCCCTTGAATGCGCTGGGATCCCATATGGGCACCGGTTTTAATCTCAGCAGCCCCACTTCCCATCCAGCTCCCTGCTTGTGGCCTGGGAAAGCAGTCGAGGACGGCCAAAGCCTTGGGACTTTGTACCTGTGTGGAAGACCTGGAGGAGGTTCCTGGCTCCTGGCTTTGGATCGGCTCAGCACTGGCCATTGTGGTCACTTGGGGAGTGAGTCATAGGATGGAAGATCTTTATGTCTCTCCTCTCTGTATATCTGACTTTGTAATAAAAAATTAATAAATCTTTAAAATAGTAACACAGAGCCCAGCCAGTCTCTGCTAGCTGTCTTTTGCAGTGAGCCTCTCTTCATGCTGGTCGGTGTCCTTGTTTGTCAGAGTTGAGAAACCAGGGTCCCAAGAGGGAAGCAGTTAGTGTGGTGAGCTGTTCACCAGTCAAGCTAAATTTAGAACTTACTACCTGTTTTCCTTTGTTGCTCCACTTCCTCACAATGTTTTGAAGCAGTGGAGGAAATGGGTTATTTATTATCACATCCCTGCCTCAGCCAACAACTTTCAACCCACACTTTAAACGCCTTCTGTTTAGTTATAAAAATGTCAGTTTCAGCACGCCAGCGCTGCCGGTGATGGCTCCTGTACTTACTCAGATCTTGGCATCGGATGGTGTTGAAGTCAAAGTTAATGCAGAGATAATCACATGTGTCTCTAAGGTCTGGGATAGAGATGCCATCGGGACAATTGATGATACCAGTTTTGTAATAATCCTGTAAGCAGATGAGGAAGACGAATTGGAGGCCAAGAGGAAATGAGGGATCATTTCTCCAACCCTCTTCCCTGATGGTTCTGTGAGACTGGGGAGTGACTGGGATGATCACCTGACTTGGCAGGCAGCAAGGTGGCTCCTGGCCATCCTGCTCACATTTAATCAGAACCTGGTTACGACCATGCCCACACAAATGAGCAGGGCTCACAGTGCAGAACAGACGATAAAGAGGGACAGGCAGCACCTGGAAAGCAGAGCCCCTGAAGTCAGGACACAGCTGCTAGGACTTCCAAGGCTGCTGCCCAGGCATGCCTCTGGGGAAGAGGGAACACAGGGACAAAAAGTACACACCAGCACTGTGCGAAATACAGTGGCACTGATTCCTTCGGCAATCTCATACTCTCCCTTCTCGTTGGGCCGCGTGAAGTTGTACTCTCTTCCTGGTCCAAACATCCTGAAAGACACCCAGGCAACAACGTGACCTCCTCCAGATGAGACCTCTCCCTGCTCCACCTCATCCATTCTCACACTGTGCAAGGGACAAGCAGCATTGGGATCCATCTCCTACATAATGTGCGAAAATCTTAGGAAGCTCCCTACAGACAGGAAAAGCAGCAGTTGCTTTGAGCACTTGTGTGTAAGGAGGAGGAAGGAAACAGGAAGCCCTCAAGGCTTTCATGTGGACAGCGAGGCAGGAAACAGTGCCTGCAGGTGTGGTGATTGCTTCTCATGGCCCTCCCTGCTGCCCAAGATACACTGGGGAGTCAAAAAAGTGCACCTCAGCTCCTCATCTTTCCTGCTTTCTCTCCTCAATATTTTGCTCCCCTCCAATATTTCTGAGTTTGGCTTTTAGCATCCAATCTGACAGACAAATCTGTAGTAGCAGGTGCAGCTAAATTCATGTATTGGACATATCTCAATGGTGGAACTCTGGGAACATGCTTTTATTCAAGCTTTATCAGCAGTCCCACGCTCTTCAGAGAGGCAGGCCTGCTCTGGTCACAAACTTGGACTCGGCTCGGGGCAATGGGGATGAGGACCTGCTTTTCCTACTCACTTCTCCTCATCCTTGGGCTCTTCTCTCAGCTCTCCTCTGTCTCACTGAGCCCACGACTCCTACTCCTGCCATGCACGTGCAGGATTGCGGGATGGGAAGACAGCACAAAGGCGGGGCAAGTCCTGGCTATCTTTGGTCAGCCTTAGTTGATTTCCCAAACTCCTTCCTTAACATGCTGGGAAGTGCTGCTGTTGAACTTTCATACAGTCTCACGTGTTTTCCCAATCACTCTGTGTCATGCCCAAGCTCATCCTGATAAAGGCAGTCACCAAAGAACAGTGATGTTTCTCCGGAATGCTCCAGTTAAAGTCTAGCTAAGAGAGCTATGGATCAATACAGTGAACAAATGCTGTATTACCTGCCTCTCCCTTCATTAGTTGACTCAGTGTTCACCTAGCAGCAGCACGCACCTGTATTAGTCATTCTTACTCTCCATCCATCCCTCTTTGTACTAGTGTCCTCACTCGGGTGCTCACTGGTTAGGCTTACAAATAATGTGTGTAGCCATAGGCATAACAAGCTTAAGTAACTTAGAGAATCTGTGAGTCTATGCAGCTGAATGAGCCACTTCAATTAAGAAGCAGACTTCCCTCTTCATGGAACAACCCTTTTCTAGATTCAAAGAACCAAAATCCATTACTCAGAAAAGGCTTGCCTTTCTATTTTCAAAGATCTATTGTACTTTCCTAAAACTGTTCTGCACCTAAACTGTTGACGAGTTATAAGCCAATCTAGACTACCCGAAAAACAGCCAGGTTCAGCAAAATTATGCTTCAACGCTATAAAATGCTAAATACTATAATGAAAATAGACATGAGACAGCTGAATAATAATCTATAACCTTTTTAAGGTATATGGAACCCAGCTGTATATAAACTAAAATTGAAATGTCAATGAAGAAGTCACAGGATATAGTTAAGAACTGGCATTTTTTTTCCTTCTCTTAACATATTGGTTACTCAATACTATGTCAAGTAATTCCATAACATTATAAATTGTTGCTGATGTTATGTTGGAACTTTTAATTGATCCGGATGATACTTTGCCGGCTCTACCTTCACACCAGAGATGGTCTCCCCAAGAAGCCATTGAACTTATCTGGACAATAAGATGCTGGACTTTATGCTTGGTAGATGCTTCCAAAGAAAGAATCGCAACTGAACTTGAACTGTGGTAATGCAACAAGGTGGAGGAATCCACCATGGGGGAAAGGTTTGGGGAGGGGTGGGGGGAATCCCAGTGCCTATAAAACTGTGTCATATGTAATTAATAATAATAATAAAAAAAGATCTATTGTACTTATTTGAAGGCAGAATTTCAGTGAGAAAGGGAGAAACATAAAGAGAGAGCAATTCTATCACTCCCCAAATATCTGCAACATTCATAGCTGAGCCAAATTGAAGCCAAGAGCTAGAAGCTTCATGCAAGTCTTCTACATGGGTGCAGGAGCCCAAGAACTTGAGTCATACTCTGCTGCTTTCCTAGGCGCAATAGCAGGGAACTGGATTGGAAGAGGAGGAGCTGAGACTTGAACCAGTGCCCATGTAGGATGCCAGTGCTGCAGGCAGTCACTTTACCTGTTACACCACAGTGCTGGTCCCCTTTCTCTTTTACAAATGTATTTGAAAGAGGTAGAGAATAAGCCCTCATCCACTGATTCATTCTCCAGATGCCTGCAACAGTTAGGCACTGGAGCCAGGAACAGGGAATTCAGTCTAGGTCTCTCCCTTGTGAATGGCGGGAACCCACTTTTCTGAGCCATCACCACTGCCTCCCAGAGTTTACAATGATAAGGAGGACTGGAGCCAGGAGGTAAATCTACATGCTTTAATGGATGTGGGGTCTACACTGCTAGGCTAAATACTGCTTGCCATCTTTCGTGTGTTGATCATTACTTTCAGAGGTGACTTTTCTAAAACAGCCAGCTGGGGCTGAGAAATACTTTCTGGAGTGGAGTGAGCCTGGGTATGGCAGTAACACTAAACCTGAGACCAGGAAGTTATGCCTGATAAAACATAGTGCTAATTAAAAAAAAAGTTTTAACATCTTACTTTCATCTTGATGTAGATACTTGAGAATTATGTAGATATATCTGACTCTATAAAAATGGTTCATTGTGAATATATTCAATACTATACGTAAGTCAATAGCTGAATCCCATTTAGCTTGGAATTCAGCAATTCAGTGTGATTCATTCTGATTTCCAATTTAATTCAAATTAGTTTCAAGTAGTGGGTGAAGTTGTACCTTTAAACAAAATACTGCCTTTAAAAATTTTTTAAACCTATTTGGGGTAGGGGCTGTTCTCTCATCCACTAGTTGACTTCCCAAATGTCCTAAATATCAGGAGCTAGAAACTCATTCTGGTCCCTTATGTGAGTGGCAGGAAACCAACTCCTTTGGCGCTTCCTGGAGTGCCATCGTAACTGATGCACCTTATGCCTCAAATCTACTTCTACGGAGTAGCTCTCCCTAAAAAGCAAAGTTTTCTAGTCACACTGTCATTATTACTTTTTTTTTTTCTTTTTGAAACTCATCCCAATCTTTTCTTTCTCATGTTAAAGCTTGTGGTTGTCCAGGAGGGAGTTCCCACAGCACCTCCCGCCCAGCACCCCTCCTGAGCAGCCTATTTTGATTTCTCAAATCTAATCCAGAAAGGTGGCAGGGGTGAGGAGGGAGAGAGGAAAGAGATGGTGAGAGGAGATGACCATGGTCTACATGAACACGCAGACAATGGGACATGAAGATGGAGAGCAATCATGAAGTCACAGAAGAGCTAAGTAAAAAGGTTCCCTTTCAAAGGACTTGAGCCATTAGAAAATGACAGCAGGGCTCCTGTGGACAAGCCTAAAGCTAGTAACAGGCAGCAGAGGAAGGGCTTTTTGGAAAAATGTTCTTAGATCATGTGGACCATTTGCCCAATTCCATCTTTTATGCATAGCAAAGAGAGCATGACTCAGGTCTCACCTTATCCCAACTGCAGAGCAAGTGAGAGAGCAGGCACGGGCACTGGGCAGGGTCTCTCCCACAGGCACATGCACCTCACGGGCTCTGCACAGGAACACCCCCTCCGCCCCAAGTCACCAATAACGGAAGGTTTTCCCGGCTTGTCCTCCCTTTTTCACAGAAGCAGGAGGGCAGAAAAATAAGCAGTGCAGTGCTTTTCACTCTCACAGCCAATGCAAGATAAATAGCAGGTATTTCTATTTATAGAGAACAGAGCAAATCTGGAAGGAAATGATCATCAGTTACCTTCCCAACATGGTATCCGGATGAGCAGTGAAAATCTGTGGATTCACAACAAAACGTGTGCCATCCACAAGAAGCGTCACTTTCTCTGGCGCTTGGGAATGGGAGTTACTGGCAAAGCCCACACTACTGTTTCCAAATCTTTCTGGAGCAATAAAGGGTTCATGGTTCCGTTTATTCCCACCTTGGAAGCAAGAGCCTTTGATGTCTTCGGGAAGTGGCATTATGTGAGGGAACTGAAGATTTGCTGGCTGAGAAGCATAGTCAAGTGAAAGGTCTAAAAGATCATACAAACAAATCAAAATAACTCGAGAGCCACAGCCTTGGGGAAAAATCAGCCCTCACTTCTTAAAACAAACAATAAGCAAGCAAACAGAGAACCAAACTTTCAGGTGCTGTCTACAGCAAAATAACTACAAACAGGAAACACCTAACCTCCCTCAGGTCTGTTTCCATGTACAGCTATGTGTGGTGTGGGGCCAGGTAGGTGGGACTGAAGGTATGGATGCCCACATTTTAAATAATTTCAAAATCTGAAAGTACAGATGGACATGTATACAGATATACAGAGCAGGAGACCAGCAGGCCCCGCCACTGCGACTCTTTTGGTGTGAGTGTGCAGAAGCCATTGATTTCCTGCTTCTGTTTTCACATCTACTGCCACATGCTACTCTTAATATGCGCCCCAACTCTCCATTTTCACATTCTTTTCAATTGTTTTTAAATATTGTTTTCCAGAACAAGTCATAAGAATCACTTTTTCTAGAAATCCCCAGAAAACACTTCATCACCATGTACAGGAAAATCCTAGAGCACGTGTGAACAGACAGGGCTTCTGAGTAGTGAAGTTCAGCGCATTAGGATTTATGCACGTTATTTCAGTTTTTGAGCAACATCAAAAAGTTGCTTTCTTTAAACGGCATATTTACTTTTCTTAACCCTGGTCTGTTATCTGCAATGTGAGCATGAAGATGTTTACTCCATATCCTTCACAGAGTTCTTTTCATTAGTGACTGAGTGCACTTAAAAACTATTGCTTGATATTATACAGACTTCAAACCCAAGGTCTAAAATCTGCATGTATAAGGAGACAACTAGGAGTATTTACAGAAGGATTACCAGGACACTTCTAATGGACATGCTATCATGTGTAAAACAAAAAAAAAAAAAAGTGATGACAAATGTCATACAGAGCGTGGACAATTCAATATGCATGGGTCCATCTCACCTAGATTTACAACTCGGTTAGTATTTTCCTAGATTTTGGCCAAACTTTCCGTTACTCTTTCCCTCACACTGATAACCAAACACATTGCCAGCTACAGGACTCTCATTTTCTTCTTATTTGTTTATAGACAAAAAGGAAACCAAAATTTAGACCAAAACCTTCTTAGAGTTCACATTCTACAGTTTCTGATACATTTCCACTATGGCTTTGGGTTTGCATAGCCTTCCATACAACCCACAGATAACCTGTATTAAGAAACACTTTGGTCACTCTTCATTGGACTTCATTCTCTAAGTTGCTGTTAGAAATGAAACAAGCCTCTGCATCACTCATTTAGTTGCTTCCCCCAGCAAGAAGCAATTACACTGGCTGATTCCTGAATCTCTGGAAAAAGACGAGTAGGAAGAGACTCACTGTATAGATTTCCCCCAGTGGGGTAACTGGGGGTAGAAGCCAAGTGCTGGTCAGAAAGACTCATATCCCAGCCTCTTGCCTACTAGCAGGCTGTGCCTGTGCCAGTTAGCTCAGCTCTCTAAGCCTCGCTTTCCTCATCTGTAAAATGAGGATGATGGTCATGAGGATGCATCTAGACACAGGAGGGATCAGCAACATCTGGAAAGGCCAGAAAGTAAATACTGCAGGTTTGGCAGGGCGTAGTCTTGGCCACAGTTGATCTAAAGAATGTATACCAAGTTGTGGAACAGTGCATACTCAATAAGTGGTAGCACTGTTGCCATGGATATAGTTTCGTACTAATCAGAGCTTGCACACCTGATAACTCATTAGCCCCGCAGCCTTGAGGGAGGAAGAACAGCAGTGTTTGTGGAGTAAGGAGGCATGGCTCCGAGTGAGCACCTCACGCATGGCTGCAGCTGATGTGTGGCAGAGCTAGAATCTGAATCTGTTGGGATTCTGACTTCAAAAGCTTCACCAAGTAAGATGTGCTACACTGATTCAAAAAGTGTTTTTCTGTGAAGGACAGCTTTTGTGATGTGTAAACGATGCCAGTTTATAGGATACTAGATCAAGTTGAATATCCTATCTCCTGGGCAGAGGAGACATTCACACATCAGAAATCTGAACTCAGTGAGGAGCTAAAAGCCATACCTTCACTTCTGGGACCCAGGGGATAAGGAAGATTATGAAGACCAGGGGAAGCCAGGCTGTTTGTTTCTTTCTCTTGGACTGAGGCTGCAGGATCATCCGCTAGGCAGCTGGCCTCTGGCCGCAATAACCTGTCACTGTCAGCACCACGGTGAACATTCATCCTTGGGCTGTGTAATCTGGAACAGTGTGCTTGATCAGAAAGCACCCCTAAAAGACAGGAATATGCACAATTTAGAACTCACCAAACACACTTCCAGGGACGCTGTGAAGCCAGCCAGAGAACTGACAGCTGGCACTGTCAGAGACACAGGGCTGGGGAGAGTCCAATGGTGCCAGGAGATTAGAAACAATAATGCCAGTTATTAGAGCTGAAACTAAAATTCATCTCAATTAAACAAAACAAACTTAGACTTGTACTCAAGTTCTTTGTTTAAAATTTTGTAATTATTGATTATTTGAAAGGCAGAAGCAGAGACAGCGAGATCTCCCATGTAAGGTACTTAACTAATGTACCATATGTCTGCCCCCTACAGTTCCCCTTTTAATCTTCCCTTACTGAGTCACGTACTGAGTCACGGCCACATGCAGGACCCTCACAGGTCAGGCAAAATAGAGGGGTCACAGGAGCCACACGGGGGGTTTTACCACTTCCTGCTGGTTCAACACATCCTGCAACCCTTCTGTGATTGCCCAGCCATTCAGAGCATTCCCAAAGCTCATCCTGTGCTCACTGTTACTTAGCATGCTGGCAGAAGAATATTTCAAATCAGCAGTAATTTGCATAGAGCCTGCATACTTAACAGTGCTATGTAGGAAGCAGTAATTTCCCCAATTTTAAGGCTCTGAATAGTCTGATCTGTGAGCATGCAAGAGGTACCAATAGGCATCGTGACGTGAATTTCAGTCCCTTCACAGCCTGTTTAGAACCCTGTGACCACAGCCTGGACACAGGTGCTCCTGTTCTTTGCTGCTCTCTCAGACCTCTCCTGAACCCACACCCACGAAGGCTGAAAAAACCTGTTGCTAGAGAATTTGTGCAGATTGGTAAATTACTTCATTTAATCCTTGCAATGCAAGAAAAACAGTTTTGCTACAATGGAATATAGGGAAAACATTTCTTTAGTACCAAGGCTCCAAGCTGCATTTAATTTGTGTACAGTGAATTAATAAAAAGATGTACTTGAAATCCCTGGATAAGTTATTTCTGGTAGGTGAAAAGAAAGTGACTTTCTGAGACTGCAACAGGCATTTGCATTTTATTAACACTTATTACAGAGGAATATATACTTAAAAAAAAAGATTTATTTATTTTTATTGGAAAGGCAGATATACAGAGAGGAGGAGAGACAGAGAGGGTCTTCCATCCGATGGTTCACTCCCCAAGTGCCACAATGGTTGGAACTGAGCCAATACAAAGCCAAGAGCTCTTCCGGGTCTCCCATGCAGTACAGGGTCCCAAGGCTTTGGGCCATCCTCGACTGCTTTCCCAGGCCACAGGCAGGGAGCTGGATGAGAAGCAGGGCCACCAGGATTAGAACCGGTGACCATATGGAATCCTGGCGCATGCAAGGAGAGGACTTTAACCACTACGCTGTTGCGCCGGGTTCCGAATACATACTCTTCTAAGAGAGTGCAACCCCTATGGAGAGCAGGCATTGGTCATCATCTCCAACTCCAGTCACTTCCCCAACAGTACCGTCCAACCCCAAGAGAGGACCCAGTTTGCCAAATTTGTCCAAAATGATTTGGGTCTCAGCACAAACTTCTTGTTTTTAAAAATCCTCAGGATTAATCTTTAATGACACAAACTGACACTTCACCTAATCTCTGGTATATTGTATAATCCCAGAATGATAGAACAAAGACCACTTGACTTATGAAGCCTAAGAGATAAACCAAGGACACCAAGTTCTTCAGCCTGCACCAAGCAGCTAGTTTAGATACAAATCCTATAAAAATCAACAAACTATAGTAAAATCTTGCAAAAACCCTTAGGGCATCTACACCATTATTTACTTGGAATAAGTTGCTAGGAGTAAAGCTGCTATAGGAAAGGGTAAATAAGTTTCAAGTTTTCATATCCTGCCAGACTGCGCTCTAGAAACCTGTCGCTTTACACTCCTGCCAGCTACACGGAGTGTCTGGGACGCGTTAGCACTCAGCGCTTCAATCTCGCTCATCTTTGCTCACCTGGTGAGTAAAACAGGAGAGCTCATTTGTTTCCAAGGTGAGGGACACACACACATGCGCGCGCACACATACACGCTCACTCTTTCTTTTTAGTTCTATTCTCCTGTTCACTCCCCAAATAGCTTCAAGAAGCCAGGAGACAGAAACTCCCACCTGGGCAGCAGGAACCCAAATACTTGAGCTGCTGTTTCCCAGGGTGGACATCAGTAGGAAGCTGGAAGGGAAGCAGAGATGAAACTCAAACCAGAGACTCTGCCTGCGCAGGCTTACCTTTTGCACAACGCTTATCCCCAATAGTGCCTTTTAATGTGCTTATTTAAAGGGTCTTTTCTTTTCTTTTTTTTTTCATCAATGGTTCTAAAACTTCAAGAAGCAGAGGGACAGGCACTGTGGCCCAGTGTGTTAAGCCTCTATCTGAGAACCAGTCCTGGCCCACTTCTGATTCAATGCCCTCCTGGGAAGGGAGAGGATGATAGCCAAAGTGTTGATTTACCTCATGGTTTTGTAGGTTCAAAGTCCAAAAGACATGGTGCAGGCTTTAGCTCTGGTGAGTGGCCCATGAAAAATAGCCGAGTATGCATCAAAGAAAGCACCAGGTGAACCAAGGAACATCAGGCTTTTTATAATAAGCCTGGTTCCAGAAACTACCTTCTGAGAGCTTACCCCACAAAGACCCAAGGATCTCCCACCAGGTCCCCCTTCCAAAAGGTTCCATCATCTCCCAAAATTGCCACCTTCGGGGCCAAACCTTTGAAACATGAAGAGACATTCAACACCTTGCCACTGTTCTGCCACGTTGTGGTGTAACCAAGAAGGCCTTCACTAGAGACTGAACCAGTGGGGCTGCCCAATCTTGTACCAAGTTGGTTTAACTGTCAAGGACAGTTTCTGTGTGCATAAAAATCCAGGAGCGCATGTTTGGAACAGGAGTAAAGCAACAGTTACGTGCCTGAATTCAATGCCAACCTCTGGCTCCCAACTCCAGTTTCTTACTAATGGGAAGCATTACTGATGGATCCAGTCCCTGGGTTTCTGCCAACTGTGTGCGAGACGTGGACTGAGCCCACCAGCTCTGCCCTTGGCAGGCATTTGGGGAGTGCACCTTACCTTCGTCCTAATTTTAAAGTTATGGAGATGGCTTTGTGACACAGTGAGTTGAACAGCTTTCTGCAACACTGGCATCCCAACATTGTGCTGGTTCAAATTCTGGCTGCTGGGCCTGGCCTGGCAGCGTGGCCTAGCGCCTAAAGTCCTTGCCTTGAACGCACTGGGATCCCATATGAGTGCTGGTTCTCATCCCGGCGGCCCTGCTTCCCATCCAGCTCCCTGCTTGTGGCCTGGGAAAGCAGTCGAGAACGGCGGCCCAAAGCCTTGGGACCCTGCTCCCATGTAGGACACCTGGAAGAGCTCTTGGCTTCAGATCAGCACAGTACTGGCCATCGTGGTCACTTGGGGAGTGAATCATCGGATAGAGGATCTTTCCCTCTGTCTCTCCTCCTCTCTGTATATCTGACTTTCCAATAAAAATGAATAAATCTTTATATATATATATAAATCTTTATATATATATATATATATATATATAAATCTAGCTGCTCTGCTTCTGATCCAGCTCCCTACTACTGTCCCTGGGAAAGCAGCAGAGGATGGCCAAGTGCTTGGGCCCCTGCCGCTGCTGTGGGAGGCCCTGATGGAGTTCCCTGGCTCCTGGCTTTGGATTGGTCCAGCCCTTGCCATTGTAGTCATTTAGGGAGTGAGTTAGAGGATGGAAGATCTCACTGTCTCTTGTCTTTGCCTCTTTCTCTGTAACTCTATCTTTCAATAAATAAGTAAATCATTTTTAAAAGCTGAAGAAGATACATATTAGTTGAGTTTATATCAAGACTTAAGATTTTGTTTAAATTTATAGTTAAATGGTCTAAAGGACTTAAACAGGATCCTGTAACTCAATCATGTTACCTAATCTAAAAAAGTAATGACCAAAACTTAAAGAGCAATAAATAGAAACAATTCTTGTAACCACACCATTTAAGTATAAAACATGGATATATTATTCTAAATTTATAATTTGGCATTTCCATACAAAATTTAAACTCTGCTTATTATTTTAACATTCTGTTTTTTTTATTTTAGCAATTTTTTTAATTGGCTAGAATGCAAATCTTCTGAAGTATTAAAAAAAGCCCTAGTAGATCCTAGGAGACTAAACTTATAGCATATATTAAAAGTTATTAAATATGACAAACTTAGCAAGATCTTCTTGAACTCAAATCAATAATCAAATCTAAGCCCAATCAATCAAGACATTTTAAATGAGAATCACAAGTTAATCGAACTAACATTCTTTCATAATATATCAGCTATCACAAACATTACTTAAACACATAGGAAATATTTTGTCTTAAAACTTTATTGGGCCCGGCGCGGTGGCGCAAGTGGTTAAAGGTCCTTGCCTTGCACGCCCAGGATCCCATATGGGCGCCGGTTCTAATCCCGGCAGCCCCGCTTCCCTTCCAGCTCCCTGCCTGTGGCCTGGGAAAGCAGTCGAGGACGGCCCAAAGCTTTGGGACCCTGCACCTGCGCGGGAGACCTGGAAGAGGCTCCTGGCTTCGGATTGGCATAGTATCGGCCCGTTGCGCTCACTTGGGGAGTGAATCATCGGACGGAAGATCTTCCTCTCTGTCTCTCCTCTCTGTATATCCGCCTTTCCAATGAAAAAAATAATAAAAATAAATCTTTGAAAAAAAAAACTTTATTAATTTAATATATATCATATGCTACATATTATTTAAACACTTTATAAATACCATGACATTTTTTTTAAAGAATGTGTTTCTTTTCATTAGAAAGACAGATTTACAGAGAGGAGAGACAGAGAGATCTTCCATCGGCTGGTTCACTCCCTAAATGGCTTGCTAAGGCCAGAGCAGGCCAGTCTGAAGGCAGGACCTTCTGGGTCTCTCACGTGGGTGTAGAGGTACAAGGACTTGGACCGTCCTCCACTGCTCTTCTGTTCCATAAGCACAGAGCAGCCAGGACACAAACCACCATCCCTATGGGATGCAGGCACTTGCAAGTAGAATATTAGCCTATTGTGCCATGGCAGAGGCCCCATAAATATTAAATTTAATACTTAAAAACTTTGCTAGGGCCCGGCGCGGTGGCGCAAGTGGTTAAGGTCCTCACCTAGCACGCCCGGGATCCCATATGGGCGCCGGTTCTAATCCCGGCAGCCCCGCTTCCCTTCCAGCTCCCTGCCTGTGGCCTGGGAAAGCAGTCGAGGACGGCCCAAAGCTTTGGGACCCTGCACCCGCGTGGGAGACCCAGAAGAGGCTCCTGGCTTCGGACCGGCATAGTATCGGCCCGTCGCGCTCACTTGGGGAGTGAATCATCGGACGGAAGATCTTCCTCTCTGTCTCTCCTCTCTGTATATCCGCCTTTCCAATGAAAAAATAATAAAAATAAATCTTTAAAAAAAAAAAAAAACTTTGCTAGCTATTATTACTCATTTTACAGAGAAGGAAACCAAAGGACAAAAGGTTAAGGGAAGCTCCCATAAACACACAGCTCACCTGCAGAGAAGTCAGCTTCAAATTTAGGCCTCTGGCTTCCATCTATACTGCTGAGAACAGCACCCTGCTATATTCTCCTTTCAGGTCTGACTCACTTCATGATCTTGATGTAAGCTTCACAAGGTTGGTAACATGACTCCAAACTCAAGACCCTGAGACCAATAAAACAACCTGCCAGTGCCAATACAGGGTGCACCCAGCATCGCTTCTCTTTAATTAACTGCTTTTATTTCTGGAATAGAATTGATTTCAATATATATATTTATTTGTATATATAAATAAAAAGATATTATTTATGTATTTATTTATTTGAAAGCCAGAAAGAGAAATTTTCCATTTGCTGGTTTACACCTCAAATGTCTATATTGCCTGTGGTTGTGCCAGGTCAAAGCCGGGAGCCAGGAGCTGCTTTGGGGTCAGGTGCAGGGGCCTACGGACTTGGAGCATCCTCTGTTACCTTCCTAGGGACATTCGTAGGGAGCCAGAACAGAAGTGCAGCAGTCAGGACTTGAACTGCTGCCCATTGGGGATGCCAACACTGCAAGCTACGACTTTACTCACTAACCACAGCACCAGACCCAAGTGGAATTGATTTTACCATCTGAGTCCAAATAAAGATCCAAATCTACTGTAATTTCTTTTAACTTTATTGCCAACAAGTTAGATAAAATCCTGCAATTTGGATGCTTAATCATTTGGTTGGATTTAACTGGTTAAGAACAATTCAATGGACAACTATCCCAGCGAAACAATAACAGCAAAAAGTCTCGATGAATGGAGACCTGAGGATAACCATGTCAGTCAGTGGACACAGGAGGGCTGCATCATCGTTTGATAGCTGAAACTGACAGCATTTTAGAACTATCCAAACTGGGCCCGGCGGTGTGGCCTAGCAGCTAAAGTCCCCACCTTGAACGCGCCGGGATCCCATATGGGCGCCGGTTCTAATCCCGGCAGCTCCACTTCCCATCCAGCTCCCTGCTTGTGGCCTGGGAAAGCAGTCGAGGACGGCCCAAAGCTTTGGGACCCTGTTCCCATGTGGGATACCTGGAAGAAGTTCCTGGATCCTGGCTTCAGATCGGAAGATCTTCCCCTCTGTCTCTCCTCCTCTCTGTATATCTGGCTTTCCAATAAATAAATAAATCTTAAAAAAAAAAAAAAAGAACTATCCAAACCACTTGGGCAGAACCCTGGGAACACGCACACATTGGGACCCTGGGTTGACAACAGGTGACAGTTCCTCATCCCTGGGTACTGGGACATTTGGGAAGCCAGGTGTAGCTTCCCTCTTTATCTCTCCCTTTCCCCAGAAACAAGAAGAAACAGCAAATTTGGAAACAATGATTTTACCCACTTTTCCCTAGCCCTCATCCTTCCCACCCTGATCAACCATGTGATAATCATTATAAAAAATAAAACAAAAATAATTATTTAAAGAAAAGAACAACTTAAGGCACACAATAAAGCAAGTGGAGCTTGGTATGCCTAAGAAAAAGCCAATCAACAAAGCACGAAATCTCCAGGACACAGTCCTTAATGTCCAGGATACTCTTCTGCTTGCCATCACTGAAAACTAAAATTCTATAACAACAAGCAGGTTGTTAAGATAACTTGACAAACTTCTAGAAAATTTCAAGGAACACACTGTTAGTAGTGACATTTTAAAAAGGCAGTGTAGGCTCTGGCTTCCCATATGGGCACCAGTTCAAATCCTAGCTGCTCTACTTCTGATCCAGCTCCCTGCTGATTGTCGAGGGAAAACAGCAAAGGACGGTCCAAGTGGTTGGGCGCCTACACCCATGTGGGTATGCTGGATGACGTTTTTGGTTCCTGAGAATCACTGAAAACGTTATACTAGTTGCCACTGGTCCTTAAATAACACTGCCTCATGCATCTTCTTGACAATCATTTTTGATAATTTGCAGAATTTCCTCTTGCTGTGGTGTTTACTCATGGACCTGCCCCCTAAAGCCCCAAGCTCTTCTTGACATATACTTAGATCAGACAGAGAGAGAGAGGGGTGGGGGGAAAGACAGAGAAAGATCTTTCATCTTTTGATTCACTCTCCAAATGGCTGCAGTGGCTCAGGCTGGGCCAAGCTGGAGCCAGGAGCCAAGAACCAGCCCCAGCTATTGTGGCCGTGTGGGGAGTGAACTAGAGGATTAAGATCGATCTCTCTCTCTGCCTTTCAAATACTTTTTTTTTTTTTAATAGAAATTGAGTAGAGCTTTTACCTGCCTCAAGGTGCTGGGGAAACTAAACTATGAAAGGTCTGCCATGGAGGAAGAATCCTGTGGAACACCCCCAAGCTTTCCATTGTTGTTAAATAAGAATTTAGAACTGGGGTGGCAAACTCTTCTGGAAGGTCCAGACAGTAAATATCTCAGGTCTTATGGGCCATACAATCATAATGCAAAAGCAGCCACAGGAAATTCATAAATAATTGTGGCTGTGTTCCAATAAATTTTATTTACAATGGCCAGTGGTAGTTTCCTCATTGATAATACAGAACATTTGTGTAATCATCCACCTTCCACAAATTTGACCTAATTTGCATTCATCAGTCACAGAATACCATTCTTTTGCAAGTATATCTAAAAAACTAGAACAGATTACACTGACTACACAGTCTCAATATTATGTGGTTTTTTTGTTAAATTTTTATTTTGAATTTTTGAATTTTGTGGTACAGTTTCATATAGACTGGGTCAATATTATGTTTAAGGATTGAAATTATGCAGTTACATTCTCTGAACACAGTAGTATCATGTTAAAATCAATAACAAAAACAGAATATCCCAGGTGTGCATTGTGGCATACCAAGCTTAGCTTCTGCCTCAACCGTGGTTTCCCATATAGGCTTTGAGACCTGGTTGTTGCACTTCCGATCCAATTCCCTGCTGATACACCTAGCAAAGCAGCAGAGGACGGCTCAAGTGCTTGGGTACCTGCTGCCATGTGCAAGACCCAGAAGCAGCTCTGGGCTCCTGACTTTGGATTGGCTCAGCCCCAGCCACTGCTGCATTTGGGGAGTGAACCAGAACATGGAATATCTCTCTCTCTCTTAACTCTGCTTTTCAAATAAATAAGAAATAATAAAAGTAATTTAATAATCTAATAGTAATCTAAAAAAGAAACAAAATATTCCTAAACATTGGAAAATTAAGCAATGCCCTTCTGAAAAATACATATCAGAGCTTAAATGAGGCTAAAGTCAAATAATAAAGGGAAGTTATAGCCAGAAAGCATATATTAGAAAAGACTGAAAAACAATAATTAAAGTAGCCTTCTCAAAATGGTTGAATATATATACAAATATAAGGTAAGAAATAAGAGAATAAAAAAGAAAATTCAAAGAAGAAAAAAATGACTACAAAACTGGCTTTCAGAAAAGGCAAAAAATGGAAAGCCATGCGAAACTGACAAAGATATAGTGGTACTGGCCGTACAACTCTGTATATATACTAGAAATCCTCTGAACTGTCTACATGGGTGAACTGCACTTAAATAAATTATACTGCAATGATGTTTCAGAAAGAAAATAACAAAGGCTGATGCTATGGTGTAGCCGCTGGAGCCGCCACCCGTGGTGCTAGCATCCCATACGGGCGCTGCACTTCAGACGAAGCGCTCTGATTACGTGCCTGGGGAAGCCCAAGTGCGCGGGCCCTGGCCATCTTTGCGAAGCCTGGATGAGACTCCTGGTCCCAGCTTTTGTGGTCGTTTGCGGAGACAACTAGTAGAGGAAGGATGTCTCTGTCTCTGTAACATTTTCAAATAAATGTTTTTTAAAAAAGAAAAAAAGCAGTGTTTATTACAATTATACAAAAAAAAAAAAAAGGGGGGGGGACTCTTAAAGATCCGGTGGGACTCTGAAAGGACAGCAGTTATCCTGGACAGCTTATGTTATACCTTATATATAATTTACACCAACAAGTTAAAGATTTTAGATGACACGGATACACTATAATTTATGGAAACTGGGAGAAATATTAGAAAATCTGAAAAGTTCAATTTCTAATAAAGAAGCTTAATCCAAAATTTAAAAGTTCCCATAAAAAAAGCTCCAAGACCAATAGCCTGACCTGAAAATTCTTCCATACAATAAAAAATATTACCCTTAGACGAAGCTTTTCATGGACTAGAAACAATAGGGATTATTAACCAGTTCATCTGCTGAGCCAGAAACTGGTGCTCTAAATCCTGAGCAGCATACCACAGCAAGGACTGCAGGCCCCTCCTCATGAACATGTAAGTACAAAAGTAGCAAACTGTTAGAAAGTCAATTCCAGACACATAAAAAAGGATAATACATTATGACAAAAGGTGGTTTAACATTCAAAAACAAATATAACTCACCAAGTAAATGAATAAAAATAAATGTTTTAGAATAACTAAAACTCCCTAGCTGTAGGCAACTGCATAGGCTACCGTGTACCTAGCCAAGTGTTACACCACTGGGCAGCTAGTGGCTGATGGGCATTCTGGACTGATTAATACCAATTCTGTGTTAATTATACCAGTATTCCAGCAGAGATGCTCATTCATTTTCTTATTCTTTTTTGTTTGTTTGTTTGTTTTTTTAAGGTAAGTGGGGAAGGTGGGGAAAACCACATTGGTCCCCAGGTGGGGAGGCTGCAGACTGTCCAGGGAAGGGGCTCTTGGGATATACTGGAGTGGGAGCAGCAAGGGCAT
Organism: Ochotona curzoniae; assembly: GCF_017591425.1. Classification (NCBI taxonomy): domain Eukaryota; kingdom Metazoa; phylum Chordata; class Mammalia; order Lagomorpha; family Ochotonidae; genus Ochotona; species Ochotona curzoniae. Next base: position 2,595,257 of record NW_024466004.1, on the reverse strand, counting down.
ATCTGACAGTGGAAGAATGACTTCTGGGGTCTTCCATGGACCCCGCCACTGCACTTGCATGTGGTGAGGAAGCTGAGGTGGAATGGTTTAAAGGGAGAAAACTGGAGGATAAGTCTGGTCAGACCAAGGCATCTACCCATGTGGGAGACTGGGCTGGGCTAAATAGCATTGTCTGCCACTCACTCGGACCTGCAAAAGCTGGGACTTGGGAGGCATGCCTGGCTGGGCCAAACCACAGTACCTGCCCGTGAGTGTCAGAGCAGGGGGTGGACCATGTGAGGCTGGGCCGCAAAACCCACCAGAACGCAAGAGAACTGGGCTTGGGGGCAGATTCTGTAGGGGACCTATGGGCTCACTTCTGTGGGACTGCAGCACCCTCTGGTTTACGTGGAGAGCTGAGGATGGTGATGGGCCAAGTCAGACTTGGCCACAGAACTCACCTGACAGGAACTCATCTGTTGCTCATGTGAGGTGGAACTGAAGGAGGCCGAGGGAGGGGGCCAAGCTGCAGCACCCACAAGCACATGTAAAGGCTAGGACTGAGGGCAGACTATGCCAAGCAGGGCCTCTGCACCTGATAGCATGCATGGGATCTGGAGCTAGGCTGCAGCTCCTGGTGGGTATTCCCAAAAAGCCTGGGCTGGAGGCAAGGCTGGAGTACTCCTCAGCATTTGAGTGTGCCAGGTCTGAGGACAGGCTGAACTGGGCCCAGTCATAGCACCTGTTGGCATATCTGGACAGGGTGTGGGCCATGCCCAGCTGGGCTAGGCTGTAATACCAGCTAGCACACATAAAACCCACCAAGGAAATGGGCATGGCAGGGGAACTCCACAGGTCAGTGTGAAAACTGAGACTGGGGGCTTGGCTACATTGTCCCATCCTCTGGAATGCATGAGAGCCAGAACAAGTGAGGGCCAGCCAGGCTGGGCCACAGCGTCAGCTGGCAAGCACAGAACTGGGGGATGCGACTTACATGAGGCTATGCTGCAGTGCCCCCTGTACTGTACCCCCGCAGACAAACTGTGAGCACTGCCCTGGCAGGCTGTGGGTGGACTAAGGTGGACTTTGCCAACCAATAGACCATGGAAAGATTTTCTCAACCCTAGAGCAGTGAAACCAACACCTACCCTCGTGTAATGAAACCAACAACTTCTAAGAACTATCCAAACTACTCAAGTAATGCCCTCGGAACACTCTCCCCCATCTAAGGCATCATCCAATGACCATCCTCCGTCTCCAGGTGCTGACGTGATTGGACAGCAAGGGGCAGTTCCCTCTACTTCCTCCACTGAGAACACAGGAGGAAAAAAAATTGAAACATGTGCCCCACTCACTTTCCTCCATACCTGACCCTCATCCTAATCAGGACCCACATGGGAGTACATCTATCTCCATTATGTAACAATATTAAAAGGAAAATTAAAAAAATAAAGTAGCATGAAGCAATACTAATAAGTTTGTAAAAGGTAGGTTGAAATAATAAATGCACATATAGGAAAAAAAAAAAAACTCCCTTACTTGCAGGATTAAATGATTTAAAAAATCATCTTACTGAATATTTAGACTGAGTAGTCTCTAAAATAATGTATTACGTTTCCATGAGTATGTATCCTTAAAAAAAGGGAACTCCTCAAGGAACTACTGGGATGACTGGGATGGTTTTTCAAAAATGCCAAGAGGGCCTGGCACAATAGCCTAGTGGCTAAATCCTCGCCTTGCCTGTGCTAGGATCCCATATGGGCACCCATTCATGTCCTGCTGCTCTACTTCCCATCCAGCTCCCTGCTTGTGGCCTGGGAAAGCAATGGAGGATCATCCAGGGCCTTGAGACCCTGTATCCATGTGGGAAACCGGGAAGGGGCTCCTGGCTCCGGATCAGCTTGGCTCCAGCTGTTGTGGCCACTTGAAGAATGAACCAGCAGACAGATCTTTCTCTCTGTATCTCCATCTCTCTGTATATTTGCCTTTCCAATTAAAAAAAAAAAAAACTAAAAAAAAAAAGCCAATAACAGTTTAAGAGAAAATTCTAAATTTAAATAGAAAACAACACATCAGGCCCGGCGCCGTGGCCTAGCACCTAAAGTCCTCACCCTGAACGCACTGGGATCCCATACGGGTGCCAGTTCTAATCCCGGCAGCCCTGCTTCCCATCTAGTTCCCTGCTTGTGGCCTGGGAAAGCAGTCGAGGACGGCCCAATGCTTTGGGACCCTGCACCTGTGTGGAAGACCCAGAAGTGGCTCCTGGCTCCTGGCTTCGGATCGGTGCAGTACCGGCCGTTGTGGTCACTTGGGGAATGAATCATCAGACGGAAGATCTTCCTCTCTGTCTCTCCTCTCTGTATGTATGACTTTGCAATAAAAATAAATTAAAAAAAAAAAGAAAACAATATATCACATAAGAGCCTGACAGTATTCCATCCTAGATTAAGGAAGAAATATGCTAAACAGATGGACTAGGAATTTAGGCTAAATAAATGAAACAGTTTCTCAAGAAGATTAGCCAGAAGCATATCAGGATAATGCTGACAGCCTTGAATCCAACCCAATGATTCATGCAGTTTCTTGCTCAGGGACTCCTGAGCAAGCAGGTTCTAAATAACAGGAAAAGGCAGGAAAGATCAGCTGCTGCCTGAGCCCCAGGGCACAGGGTGCTCAGGGTGAGGCACCCAGTTGTGGGAAAGCAAGTCCACCAGCTGACTTAGGCTACAGAGTCCTCCAAACTCCCGTGTAGAAGGCTCGGACCTCACGTGATACAGGGAGGAGCCAACTACAGCCAAGAGGCAGGCCTCCCAAGACACAGCCCTGCCCACACTTAGATCTTGGGCATGCAGCCTCCAGCACTGTGAGAAAACTCATTTCCACAGTTCATGCCATCTGGTCTGTGGTCCTGATGGCAGCCTTAACAAAGTGAAACAAAGATAAGACTGCAGAAATTGAACTTCACCCATCCCACCCCCCAAAAGCAGCACTGTGGAGGTGTCTTAAATGTCTAATGAAGGTTGCAGCCTTCATCTAGAGCAGTATTAACCACTAGCTGTCTTATTCTAAGGAAGCTGAACTTTGAATATCTAGCCAACAATAATCAACTGTAATTGTTCTCCATAATTTTAATAGTATTTCACATATAAAATTAAGGTTTCATTCACGTTGGCTCTTCATCACAATCTTCTCTATGAAAGAAAACCTGAGCCTCTGATCAGAGCTAGGCACGACAAAGACGGGCAGAAGCAAAACCTCTGGCCTGGGCTGTGGTTCCTTCCCCTCCCTCGCAGTGCTTTCCAATACTGCAATAAGCTACTCTGTTTAGGAACAGAGATGCAGTTTACTTTGTACTTATTACTCATCAAAAAACCTTAATATTTTAATTAGTGAACATTATAATCAGAACAGAAGCATTTCCTGAGAATTTACTAATTGTTAGACAATATTAGTAATACTTGATGAATTAATTTGATTCTAAAAACCCTCGGAGATAGCACTGCTACTATCACAGAGTCGAGAAAGTGAGGAGCACTTACCCAGACTAATAAATGAAGGAGCAAAGGCTGAAGAGTGACTTCAACCATTACCCAACGAAGTGCAAGAATGACACCACTGAGCATAAATGTGAATAGTTCAGAAGTGAGATGAACTTAACTTTGAATATAGGTTCACCCTCTCACTAGATATTCAGAGTTAGGGCAAACAATCTCTCATGCCTTCGACTCCTAATCCATGAAACAATTAAATGGGACAATGGTGTTAAACCATCGTTAAGCCCTTTATATTGCTATTATTTTCATAAACATGCAAGAACAATCAACCTGCTTAATTTTGGGAACTCCAAAGCAAAGTATGCCAAGTTCCTTTTCTTTCAACCATAATTCTCTCTTTCCTGTTATTCCAGAAATGCATGTATAATTTTAACAATCCCATTTTCCACAAAACATTAAAAAATACACTGACTCAGATGAGCAGTTAGACCAACCTTACACTGTATTATAGAGATACTTAATAACTTTGGTAAGGACAACAGTATTCTTCCAATCACACCTTCAAAGATTTAGGCTATTGCTCAAGCATCTAACATGTACTAAAAATCCACTGAAGTATTTGACTGAATTTACATTAAATTTTGTTAAAAACACCGAGTTCCTAACATCTTGTGGGTTTTACAAGCTTGCCATCTATTTGCTTGCTCTCGTTTTTTCTTTGCTCTGCTTATTTTAAATTTCAAAGGGTTCTGATTACGGAAACCCACTGTAGATGATTTAGATAGGTCCTGTCCGCCTTCATTTTTCAGCTAACACTGTTTTTGTATTCATGGGGGGGCATCTCCATTTTCTTCACCTACTTATAATTTCTCTGGATCTTTTCTATTTCTTGAGAATATTTTTCTTGGTGTGAGTGAACAGGATATTGGGTTTGGGACCAGGAGTCCTCAACCACCATCTCATTTCTCAAAAGACTCTATGTGAAAGGTGAGAGAATTGCACTAGATAAATTTATAATCGGTTTCCTTATCTCTCTAGGCCTCATATTTCCAGGACTCTGGGTCTTCCAACCAGAAATCACTCAGTAAATTCCCCTAAAGTTTTTACCCCAGTTAGTCAAAAGACACAGGAAGACCTGGCAGTCGGAAAGCCTAAGACTCCTCCCCAAGGGAAGACACGACAACTTGTGAGCCAACAGAAAAAGATCATAATAAGAAGTCCAAGGACAGGGAAAAAGAAATGCATGGCCCAACTCCGACCTCATCTCTGCACGTTTCCTTGCAGGGATAAGAGACAGAAAATGCTTTCAGCAGCAGTGGAGGTCGCTCAGCCCTCACCTGTCTCATGGGAGCAATGCAATGTTGTCAATAACGTGCCCACTACAGGCCTTGCATAAGCAGGCATTACTCAGACTTCTGGTTGAATTAATGCAAAGCTGAAAGCCACCATAAACGCCGGTGGCACCGCTATACACCATGGACTGGGTGCACAGGAGACCATAGGCGTTGTATGGTATGGGTTGCCCTGCTTCCATCTATGAGGAGAGAGCTGAGAGAGTAAGCCGACTTGGCCAGATGGCAGTCCTGACGTTATGGGAATCCTAGACGCATTCCCCAGAAGGAAAATAACGAATTTAGTCAGGGAAAGGCAATGGATCTCTAAGCTGGCAAGGCAACAGGAGAACACGTACCAGGAGCTAAGCAAGCTCTGTATTTTCTCACGTCAGGTTCCAGGCAGTCAGGCCCACAGCTGATTAGAGGGCAGGAGAGGAAGAGGCCAACAAGACGATAAGGAGTCAGGCAGTTACACAGACGCCCAGCCTGGAGAGGCTGTTCAGCCCAGTGGGGCCAGCTGTGGGACACTCAGCCCTCCTGCCCAGGCCTGCTTCCTGAGAACGCTCCTGGGAGGCAGCCCTTGTGGGAGACCTGGGTGGACATTTAGGGCTCCAGGCTTTGGCCTGGCCCAGTGCCAGCTGTTGTGGCCATGTGGGGGAGTGAGACAGAAGATATCTTCCTGCCCTGAGCCCTCCACCCTCCCAGAACCTTTTAAGTAAATAAAATATTTTTAATGTAAATTTTAAAAATGCCAAGACTAGAGCAACGATGTTTTTCAAAGTGGGGTCCCAGGAGCACCAGTAAGACACTAACAGAGACCACACACACACACACACACACACACACACACTCGCCCCACCTCCCCAGATCTTTCCAGACTCAAATTTCTGGGAGTGGCGCTAGGATCTGCCAGGGAACTGTCACCTGAACTTCCTATTCAGGATTTGGGCGAGGGGTCCAGGCTGAAGTCCCCGGACTGCAGTCAAGGCACCCGAATGACAGCACTCCAACACCTTGTTTTTTTGAAAAACCCTCAATCTGTCAGCTAAGAGCTGCAGATCGCAGACCCGGGCACAAAAGGGCTTGGAACCGTATTTCCCGTCAGCTCACATAGCTTTGCTCATCCCTCTGAAGTTCCCCCTAGCACTAACCCGCATTACTCAGCCCTGAGATCTAGAGCCCGGCCAGCAGGGCTGAAGCGGCTCGGGAGAGGAGCACGGTCCCTGTTACCCTTGGAAAGCCGCGGAGAAAGAGAGATAGAGACAGAGGAGGAGGCCGAGCAACTCTCCCCTGCACACACTGCAGGAGGAAGTCCCACCAACTACACGCCCCTTCTTCCACGGACTCCCGGGTCCCCGGGCCGTCGCCGGGCCCTCGGTGCTGACCGGCTCCGCCCGCCGCCCTGCCCACGCGTCCCGCGGCCTCCCCAGGACGCCGGGGTCCCAGCGGCGTGCCCCCGCGGACACAAAGGCGAGCCTCGGGCCACGCCCGCCGCCCGACCCTGGCCGTGCCGTCACTTACTCGCCCTGGCGCGCCGCGCGCCTCCTCCCCGCGCTCGGGACCCGCAATCCGCCCGCCCGCCGGCAGCGCCGAGGGGACCGGCCGAGCCGCACCGGCGCGCGCCCTCCGCCCCGCGCTGCCCGGGCCGCGCGGCCACGCGGCTGAGTCACCCGCCGCTTCACGTTAAGAGTCCCCGCGCGGGGCACGCCGGGAAGGGCGCGCCGGCTGGGACTCCCCAGAGCGGGGCGGGGTGGGGTTCCCCTGTACCCTCGAACCCCATACTCTGTCCTCCCGTAGCCCTGACCCTCGTACCCCCGAACCCCGTCCCCCGTGCCCCCAGTCACCCCGGCCCCCTGAGCCCCCGGCCCCCTGTACCCCTTTCCCCCCTGCCCTCCCTCGCCCGTCCCCCCCCCCCGCGTCCCTCCCGTCTCCCCGTCCCCCTGAGCCCCCGGTCCCCTGCACCCCCTTTTTCCCGTCCTCCCTCGCCCCCGTGCCCGTATCCTGCCCACCCTGTCCTCTCTGTCCACCCTGTCCTCCCTGTCCACCCTGCCCTCCCTCGCCCCGCGCGCTCCACCCGGGGACACAGCCCCTCAGACACCTCGCACGGGCACGGGCCCTTCGGTCTGTGGAACTGAGCACGTTCTCGGTCAGCTAGGAAAGGTCGCACACGGGAAAGTTAATCCTTTGTGAAAAAAGTTGTGGAATGAGCCCGCGCGGCCCCAGAGGACCGAGGCGAGAGGGAGTCGGAGCTCCGACGCTCCTCTCCTGGGTGAGGAGGGAAAAAACAAAACAAAAAAAACCCTTCACGTTTTCCAAAGACCTTGACTTTGATGAAAACCACTCACTGTGAAATCTACCGAAAGCAGAGCATTGGGAAACTGGTCGTGTTCGCTATTAATAAAGTTATCTTAGCAATCGAAAACCTGCCGTGTGTGGTGGGTTCACGTCCTGGAAGACGAATGCTGGGATATTTTACAAGGAAAGGAAATTAGAGCCAGTTCTTACCGTCGTAATTTCTGATGGCTTTTTTACTTAAAATTCTCATGCTAATTGAATAATTGAACTGATTATGCAGCTCGTTCTGAAGTCCCCCTGCACTCCTCCTTTCACAGCTCCACTCCCACACCAGAAACAAAACAAAACAAATTTTGGACTAAGGATTAGGACTGGAGTAGAAAAGGAGATGTGAGGAACAGTTTTATTCTCATTCCAGTAGATTGCAAATGGTTGAGATACTTGCATGGCAGAACTGGTGTATAGGGATCAACAAGTTTGACTTGGAAAACTGAAGGGATGCGTTTTAATTGGCTCCTGTGTGCTGGCCATCTAGCATTGCCGTACAGGCTCACGAGGTGTGAGACAAGGTGTGAGATGCTGCACTAGGGCCAGTCACCTCACTGATGCTGCATTCCCTGCTGCTTCCATCTGCAACTCTGCCTGGCCCAGCCCAGGAAGAGCCTGATTCCAGGGCCCTGCCCGTGCTTGCCCTGTCTCTGCCAGAGGCATCCTCATCACTGCTGCTCACAGCTTATTGGCCTGACCCTGACCCAACCGGTTGGGAGGAGGCCAAGAGACTTCCCGTGTGCCTAGGGCTAAAAGGAATGTGGAAAAGAGACTCAGTGAAAATCGCCACAGTGTTCAAGAAGAAGAAAGAAATAGAAATTTTAATAACCAAAGCATAACGAAAGGTCACCTAAACTAATGCCTTTATGTCCACATCTGTAAAGTACAGTGTAAAGGCCTTCCTTTTCAATTGAAAATAAAAGGGGGGAGGGGATGGACCACAACCTTTTGGTGGTCCTGCAAGATAGTCCTTGAAAACAGATTTTTTTACTTTCTAGAAAGATTTTCTGTTTCTTTGTTTATAATTACTCTTATTTTTGATGATTTTTACATAGTTGATTAGGGTGATAAGGGTCAGGGACTGTAGGAAGGTGGGTGAGACCATTATTTCCACATTTTCTCTTTTAATTCCTGTGTTTGGGGGAAGGAAAAAGGTAAGGGGAAAAGCCACACCCAGCCTCCCAAACACCTCTGCACCCTGGGATGAAGGACAGCCACCCCGACACCACCCCAGGGTCCCTGATGTGGGGCATGCTCTGAGGGTCCTGCTCATGAGGTTTTGTGAATTACTGCCAATCTCGCCCCTCCAAGCAGGATGGAATTTCTCCGGAATCCACTGGCCGACATAGTCCACCTTAGAGTCTCCATTTGCCCAGATATTCACTGCCAGCACTTGGCTAGGGTAATTGATCAATTTGTCTTGTCCTCCAACCTCTGCCATGGTACCAGGTGTCCGCTGCAGCCTCCAATAGACTGCCAATAGACTTCCTGTGCACCAGGTTATTCTGTCCACTGCTCCATCTAAGCCACTGAGGAGGCCCAGCTCTAACTCATGCACTCCCATGGTCAGACCATGAAACCTGCAATTCTCTCTGTGGTTGGGGTTCTGAGTCTAGTAATTCAGTTGGGAGGATCCCCACAGAAACTTCATCTGAAGTGATCCCAGACCTGATTCTTGTATGTGCTTGCCAGTACTGATTCTGGTACAGTCCATCATCCTAATCAGCTTATGCACATGCTGGTGGTTGCAATTGTTGGGTCAATTCTGTCTCTACACAAACCAGTGGGTGTTGTAGCCCAGCCCAATTCTGCCCACCACACACTCGGCCCTCACACAAACCAGTGGTAGCTGCAGCCTAGTCCAGGTGACTCCCAATAACCCCTACCATGCCTGCCCCTCCCCTGGCTCCTGTGCTTGCAAGTATGTACAGTAGCTAGTGCTGTCTGCCCCACATCCCATTCAGCTCTCATACATGACAATAGGCACTGAAACCCAGTTCAACCCAGCCTGCCCCACTATCCAGCCCACACATGTGCTGGTGAGTGCCACTCTCTGTCTAGCCATGCCAGTTTAGGAAAGGCTTACAATACGTCCCACTTACCTCAATCAGCTGGCCAGCCTCCCAGGACGACCCTTCGACCCTTCGTAGAATCCTCTCTTTCTCGATCTCAGTGGGACCTCCAGATGTTGGCAATGCCCACGTCCCTGAGCCGAGCGGAGGGACTAGGGTTACAAAACAGACAACACACAGTGGATCATTCTTGTAAAGAGAGAATGCCATTTATTCAAAGTTGATCCACATTTTTATAGTCTGCTTGGCTCCTTCCAGTGCTCAAGCAACTCCTAAGCTCCCCCAAGGGCATCTTAAAAAGGGGAAGCAAGGAAGAGGGAACTTGCAGTCAAGCCAGGGGCTAAATGTATCAGGCCAAGATTGCCCATCCTGTTAACACCTTGAGAAACAAGCTAAGCTGTGGAGTTAACCCTTGGGAGACTCGGCCGTGCACTACCCAAGAACTTACTGTTTGCTCCTCACCAAGCTATTTGCAAACATATCCATATGCTTTTTTGTGACCATAGGAAGATCAAATTACTTCAAAAGAAAAAAAAAAAATGTCTTGGGCAAAGCCCAGACCTTTGAATACCTCACTCAGTAACGCAGTTTTGGAATTGTATTTCGACATTGTGTGTTTGAAAACAGTATGGATGCTTTAGGTCGTGGGGTATATTTTGAGTGTTTGAGCACAGGCAAAATAGGACAAAGGACACAGAGACCTGTGTCCAGTCACAGCCAGGAGAGTAATTTCCCAGGGATGTTTTGAGAAGGGTGTATGCTTGGCATGAGTATCCGCAGAAGAATGAGAGTCCTGAAGGCAGTCAGAATGGAGGAGGTGGGGACAGAGACGGGCACTAGCCTGGGCTGCAGTGCAGGCCGGGTGTAAACCGATCATCTTGTTTATCTGTGCAGACTCCTGCTCCCAGTTTGAAGGGAGGGCGGCCACGCACCAGCTCTGAAGGCTCACATTGCTGCTGCTTGTGAACACACATTCCTGCATCCTAGTCTGAGAATACTGGGAAGGTGTTATTGTTTGTTTTTCCTTATATGAGTTTAAAATAAAGCACATTTGAAAACAAAACAAATAAGTTCCCCACCCCATCCTGACTCCCTAACCCCAATTGATTTGTAGCAGTGAACAAATCAAGACAGGTTTATTCTTGAAAACCACAGGGTTCTCACGCCTGCTAAATCACACGTCTTTTTTCCCCCCAGACTTACAATAACTAGAAACATGCAAAAGCTGTTTGTCAAAGTGTATGTCCTGACCCTTTGTCTTCTGAGAAACTTCATCATCAAAAATAAATACAGAGATAAACAATGGAATCTAGGTCAATTAAAGCAAGCTTCTCCACTTGGGTACCCAGACCACAAAGCAAGCTGTTTCCTGGTCTATTCGGAATCATGATGCCTGCTTGGAAATAAGTCGGTGTTTCTCAATAGTCTTTTTTTTTTTAAAGATTTATTTTTATTTGAAAGGCACAGTTAAACACTGAGCGACAGTCAAGAGATCTCTCGTCTGTTGGTTCACTCCCTAGATGACCATAATAGACGGAACTGAGCTGATCCGAGGCCAGAAGTTTCCTCCAAGTCTCCTACATGGATACAGAAACCCAAGGACTTGAGCCATTCTCCACTGCTTTCCCAGTCCATCAGAAGTTGGATCAAAAGTGCAGCAACTGGGACTCAAATTGGTACCCATATGCGATACCAGGGTCACAGCTGGAGGCTTAGCCTACTATGCCATGGTGCTAGCCTCAAAGACATTCATTTAAAAAAAAGTTATTTTTATTGGAAAGGCAGATTTACAGAAAGAAGGGGAGACAAAGAGAAAGATCTCCTGCCTACTGGTTCACTGCCCAAAAGGCCACAACAGCCAGAGCAAAACTGATCCGAAGCCAGGAGCCAGAAGCTTCTTTTAGGTCTCCCACGTAGGTGCAGGGTCCCAAAGCTTTGGTCCATCCTTGAATACTTTTCCAGTCACAAACAGAGATCTGGTTGGGTAGTGGAGCAGCTGGGACACAAACTGGCACCCATATGGGATCCTGGCACATGCAGGGGGCATGATTAGCTATTTGAGCTACTGTACCAAGCCTCACATTCATGTTCTTAGAGTGGAAAGAGGTAGTGGGGATAAATTTAAAAAGATGACACATAAACCAGAGGACTTTATTTTGAGGCCATCCTGCCACTTTCTGAGCAAGTCACACAGAAGCTTAGATTTCCTAATCTGCAAAATAATGAATCTGCCTTTGCCATGATGTTGTCATGGAGAAGACACATAATCCAAATGTGTGCAAAAATACACAGCAGCCTTAAAGCACTTGAGAAGTTGAACACAGTATTAACGTGTATGTACTCCATATAAACTAATATTATCACTTAAAGGAGCACCCAAGGACGTTCTGAAATAAAACTTCCCCCCTTGAAGTCAACCTTCAATCACTTGTATATCAAAACCTACTGGTTTCTTTCACATGTATTATGAAATTTGAATGAAAACAAAAACCTGTTACAGTAGAAAATATTGTCAATATTTTCTTTAACTTTTTAAGGTTTTATTTGTTTTTACTGGAAAGGCAGATTTTTTTTTTTTTTTTTTTTTTTTTTTTTTTTTTTACTGGAAAGGCAGATATACAGAGGAGGAGAGACAGAGAGGAAGATCTTCTGTCCGATGATTCACTCCCCAAGCGGCTGGTGCTGTGCCAATCCGAAGCTGGGAACCTCTTCTGGGTCTCCCATGCGGGTGCAGGGTCCCAAGGCTTTGAGCCGTCCTCCACTGCTTTCCAGGCCACAAGCAGGGAGCTGGAAGGGAAGTGGAACTGCCGGGATTAGAACTGGCGCCCATATGGGATCCCGGGGCATTCAAGGCGAGGACTTTAGCCACTAGGCCATGCCGCTGGGCCCTGGAAAGGCAGATTTAGAGAGAGAGAAACAGAGAAAAAGATTTTCCATTCACGGGTTCACTCCCCAAATAGCCACAATGCCCAGAGCTGAGCTGATCCAAAGCCAGGAGCTTCTTCCAAGTCTCCCATATGGGTGCAGGATCTCAAGGCTTTGGGCTGTCCTCTACTGCTTTTCCAGACCACAAGCAGGGAACTGGATGGGAAGTGGAACAGCCAGGACACAAAGCGGTGGCCCTTATGGGATGTAGGCACTTGCAAGGTGAGTATTTAGCCACTGAGCCAATGTGCCAGGCCTTGCAAATATTTTCTATTGCCATGCATAATAATGGAGTCAACTATTTTACAGAAAATTAAACATCATTTCTCTTGAAAATCATTTATATATCTATTTGAAAGGCAAAGAGTCAGAAAGACAGAGGAAGAGACAGGGACAGCCAGAGATCTTTCATCTAACAGGATTTACTCCCCAAGTGGTTGAAATAGCTGAGTCTAGGCTAGGCAAAAACTAGAGCCAGGGACTGCATCCTGACCTCCCATCTGGGTGGCAGGTACCCAGGTACTTGGGCCATTCTCTGCTGCCTTCCCAGGCATATTAGCAGAGAACTGCATTGGAGGCAGCGCTCTGATATGGGATATGATATCTGTCCATAAACAGTGGCTTAACCCCCTGTGCCACAAGGCTGACCCTTAACATTACTTCTTAATAGGATTTTTGGTTTTCTCTGTAGCATATTTTTAAATGACATACCAAGTAATTGCTCTCATAGATTCTTATTCTTAAAAGGTTTGTATGTGTGCACACATACACACACACACGCACGTGACATAAGTTCTTCAGTTTGGTCTGGAAAGAATTAGTAGCTCATTATTAAATGCTCAACTGCCATTTAACTTTTCATAAGCCAAATGATAACAACATGTGAACAACATTAACAGCAATTTCAGAAAGTTCATTTTCTGCTTTGAATTTCTGTAGCACTTAATATTTAAGTTTAGCTAGTAATTTCGATTAGTCTTACTTCTTGTTCATGAATGTAGGCCCATAAGACGCTGAAAATCAGTAGCTACTCAGCCTTGGGGTGGGATTCACTGCAGAGACTTGCTTTTGAGAAGACTAAAATGAACAAAGGACATCTGGCACCTGAAACTAGCCTGGCCACCTTTGTTGGGTCATTACCTCTCTGATCTTGCACGTTTTTATGTGGAAATGAGGAACGTGGAGTCCAAGGACACCGGCTGTTGGCTGAACGCCTTCTGTCTGCTGGGCAGATGCAGTTCCAGCAGCCGGGCAGGTCAGGCCTGCATAGGGCCCTTTCACAGATGCACAGGTCAAGTCTCAAAGAGACGCAGTGACCACTGCATGCACCTTTAGGTGAGACTCTGACCATTTTGACTTTGAAACTCCAAAGTTCCTTTGAAGATGGACCTTTCCGGCTTCATGCTCCCTCGTAAAAACTCCAGTGAGTGAGCAGGGGTGAGCATGAATGATGAAGACACAGTCTGGGATATACATACCTAACAAGGGAGTGCCTGGGGTCCTGCTTCTGGCTTCCAAGCCAACATCCTGCTAATGTGTACTCTGGGAGGCAACGGGCCCAACTCAAGTGCTTGGGCCTCTTCTGCCCTCCTGGGAGACCCTGATAGAGTTGCAGGTTCTTGCAACTCTAGGCCGGCCCAGCCTCAGCTGCTGTAGGAATCTGGGGAGGGAACCAAAGGATGGAAATCTCTCTGCCTGACCCTGTCTCTCTGTGTTTAAGTAAGACAGTTTGGGGTTAACGTGCTTTGTTTGGGTCTGGTCGTGAAATACCAGGTGTGGAGGGGACCTTGAAAATCCTTGGCACTAGGTTTTTGCCTATGATTTATTCTCTCCTTCAAATTTGTGCACATAATGCAGTTGTAACTTGATTCTACCTGTATAGAAATAAATATTCGACAGTATCTCAGGAAGTGGAATTTGGCTTGGGCTCTAAAACCGTCTTAAATATGACCTTAGTTATGTTTGTAAATATTGTCTGCATAAGCAGAATAGCTGAGATTTGACGCTCTCTGGAAGATTTTCCTTTCCCTTGAAACAAGGGGTGGAGAAACTTCCACTAGCACTGCCACACCACAGAGTGGTGTCAACATCAGAGTCAACAGAAGAAAAGAGAAACTTAATGTATTTCTGCCATGATTTTAAAAGTTATTAAAACATAACTTAAACTTGGGCATATTATAATTTTAAAAGGTGTTTAAGAGGGTGCATGTTTTCTTTGGGTGATTTATTTATTTTTAAAGATTTTTATTTATTAGAAAGGCAGAGTTAGAGAGATCCTCTCATCCTTAATAAAGAGAATATCTGACAGGCCAGGTGGGCCAATTCAGCAAAGAACCAAGAGCAATATGGATATTTTCATCATCAATTGCTCATTACAATTTACAATTACCACCACAAACAAGCGGTTATTCAGAGTCCGACATTCTCGGTTATTTTGATTGTTTATTTATTTATTTATTGTGGACAACAGGCCTTATTATAGTACTTCCATAGCCACATCTCCACATATATTTTACAATGAACATTTACAGACTTATCACATACTGGCAATACTTGATGTACAGATCAACATGGTGTATAAGTCATTTATCACGGCCTTCACACACGGTCACAACTGAACAGCTTTAAACAACACAAAATAATCACCTTGTGGCTCTGAAGGTCAGAGGTCGAAAATAACTTGGCAGGGATGCATCCCTCTGGATGCTCTAGGAGAGAATTCATTGCCCTGCCTTTCAGCTTTGAGAGGCTGTCTATATTTCCTGGTTCATAAACCCTCTCTCACATCACTGCATCATTCAACCTGTTTCAAGGTCACACTTCCTACCCTGTTCCAACCTCCCGCCTCCCTCCGTAAGATCCTACGTGATTAGGGTGGGCCCAGATGATCCAGGATAATCTCAACATCTTGAGAGTTTTACTTCAACGGACATCTCCAAATCCCATCTCCCCACGTATGGTAACACCTTCACAGGTTACAGGGACTAAGTATGGGCATTCTGGTGGCGGCATGACTCAGCCTAGCTCACATACAAAGCAAAATGTAAACCCACTGATGAATCAGTTGCTACAAGAGTCATAAAAACTTCACTTGTTTGCACTTTAAACTTTAAATCAGAACCTGTGAGGTAGATAAAATACATTGTTTTGTTAAATGAAAATTTTCAGAAACAAATAATGAAGAAGATATTTGAAGTAAGCTATTGAATATCAAATAGACAATATAATTCAAAGTTGCCTGGATTTCCATGTGAAAATCCATCCTCAGGCATTGCAAGATGGCTCAGTAGGCTAATGCTCCCCTGGTAAATGCTGGAATCTCTTGTGGCCACTGCTTTGTGTCCTGACTGCTCCATTTTCAATCCAGGTCTCCACTTGTGGGTGGGAAAGCAGTAGAGGACGGCCCAAAGCCTTGGGACCCTGAACCCATGTGGGAGACTCAGAAGAAGCTCCTGGCTCCTGGCCTTGGATTGACTCAGCTCCTGCTATTGTGGCTATTTAGGGAGTGAACCAGTGCATGAAAGATCTGTCTGTCCTGCTCTCTGTAAATCTGCCTTTCCAATAAAAAGAAATAAATCCTTTTTTTAAAAAAAAAGATTTATTTTATTTTTATCACAAAGCCAGATATACAGAGGAGAGACAGAGAGGAAGATCTTCTGTCCGATGACTCACTCTCCAAGTGACCATAATGGCCAGTGCTATGCCGATCTGAAGCCAGGAGCCAGGAACCTCCTCCAGGTCCACGCGGGTACAGCGGGTACAGGGTCCCAAGGCTTTGGGCCGTCCTTGACTGTTTTCCCAGGCTGCAGGCAGGGGGCTGGATAGGAAGCGGGGCTGCCGGGATTAGAACTGGCACCCATATGGGATCCTGGTGCATTCAAAGCGAGGACTTTAGACTGCTAGGCCACTGCATCGGGCCCCAAAATAAATCTTTTTTAAAAAGAAAATCCATGTTCTTGCTTTCATGAACTCTGGGATTTTCTGGCGTTTTCAGGAAGACACATTTCTGAAAGGCAATTATTCAATTACTCCAATAACTACACAGAAGAGCTCCCATATATCCTAAAAGCAACTTTTATATAAAAATATAATTAACATTGATCGTTTTCTCTCTTATAAATTTTTGAAGACTATTTGAAAGTTAGAGAAAAGGAGACATACAGCGTGAGAAAGCAAGTGACGGATTTATCATGTAATGGTTCATTCCCTCTTACGGTAGAAATGGTGTGAAACCAAAGCCAGGAGCTTCATCAGAGTCTCCCACATAGGTGGCAGGGACCCCAGCTCTGGGTTATCTCTGCTGCTTTCCCAGGTGCATCAGCAGGGAGCTGGATTGGAAGAGGAACAGCAACAGCTTCCAACAACAGCTTTACCAGCTCTGCCATACACCTGCACCTTATACATATATATTTAAGGATTTATTTATTTGAAAGGCAGATTTGCAGAGAACAGAGAGAAGGATAGAGAGAAAGTCTGCTACCCACTGGCTCATTCCCTAAATGGTTGCATCTGAGGTGTTCCAAAGCCAGGAGTCTCTTCTAGGTCTCCCATGTGGGTTCAGGGGCCCAAGGACTTGGGCCATTCTCTGCTGCCTTCCCAGCCAGAAGCAAAGTGCTGGATCGGGAAGTGAAGCAAACTGGCACTCAAACAGGAATCTGGTGCTACAGGGCGGGGGATTAGCTGGTCGAGCCACAGTGCCAGCCCCAGACTCCCCATATTTTTTAAATCCTTAATTCGTTTATTTAAGAGACATAGAAAAAAAGAGAGACAGAGACTAACAGAGCTTCCCATCAGTCAGTTCATTCCCCAAATGCATGCAGCACCTGAGGCCGGGTCAGGCCAGAACTGGGAGCCATGAGCGCGATGGAGGCTTCCCATGCGGTGGCAGAAGGCAGCCACGTGGCCATAGCTGCCGCTTCTCAGTGTGTGAACGATTCGCAGGAAGTTAGAATTAGAATCAGAACTGGGATCTGAACTGAGACCCTAAAACATGAGACCCAGGCATCCCAACCGCTGTGCCCAGATTTTAAAGACATGAGTTGCATGAAAGATTTATTTATTTTTATCGAAAAGGCAGCTACACAGAGGAGTAGAGACAGAGAGAGCAAGATCTTCTATCCGCTGATTCACTCCTCAAGTGGCTGCAATGGTCAGAACTCTGCCGAGCTGAAGCCAGGAGCCCGGAGCTTCTTCTGGGTCTCCCATGTGGGTGCAGGATCCCAAGGATTGGGCCGTCTTCAACCGCTTTCCCAGGCCACAGGCAGGGAGCCGGATGGGAAGTGGAGCAACCCGAATTAGAACCAGTGCCCATATGGGATCCTGGCGTGCAAGGTGAGGACTTGCCACTAGGCTACCGCACCAGGTCCCTGCTACTGATTTTTAAAGCTGATAGCATTACCATGAGTTGTTAGGTCAAGATTCTTGTCACTGGTTCAAGAAAGAACATCCTGGAGAGTGTGTGCAGGTGCATACGAGGGTGAACTGCATCCGGGGAGGTTCCGCGTTATCCCTTTATAAGATCCTGTAGCACACCAGCTGGTTCTTGGGCGGAATTTAACTGAGTGTTCACGGGAGTCAGAGTTTGGGGCAGGGTTTAAGTACTGCCCATTTTTTTTTCAACAGGGAAAAAACATGGAGAGGAAAAAACACCATAGGATTGTTTATGAACCTACAGCAGTCCTGAATCCATCTCCCAAAGTAACAAATTGTTGCAAATGGCGGTGGGCAAAATATAGAGTTGAGCAGGCATACATGACCCGACTTGTCGGCTCCCAGCTCGCTCCGGCTATGTCAGCGGATCCAGGTAAGACAGCATGTGGACTAAACTAAGGCAAGTAACGCATTTTGCATGTCTTCTCCCCCATATTAGGGATGTAAAACTACGCATTAAGTATATGAATGTTATTTAAACATTAATTGTAAGAAAACAGAGGTTAATCTATTCATTCAAGGTCTTTGTTGGGGAAAAAAAAATAACCTAAAACTGACTTTGCTTCATGGTTCTCAATCTTTTAGTTTTCCATTAGCTCTGAATTATTATTCATGCGGTGACTCGCTAAGATGACCCCGGATCAGCTAGCACACATCAAATTTGTCTTTTAATAAAAATATGTGTTTAAACTTGGCCTAACAATTGTTAAGGTAGGGACCATTCAGATTAGGTTCCTTGTTGATTTTTGTTCAAATAGGAGAGAACATGAAGGGAAGTGTGACGTTTTTGTTTTGCAAAAAAAAAAAAAAAAAAAAAAAAAAGCATGATTTCTGCATGTTCTCAAATGCTGGAAAATTAAATGTGTGTGTTGAGGGACATTACAGGAAAGCATTGGTGTTCAGTGTGCAGCATCTTCTGCTTCTTTTAGATGAAATATATGCTGGGCCCCGGAAGGCACCATCAGGGCACATTTGTATTATCCAACCTTAGCAAGCCCCTGAGAAGGTGGAAAGCGTCCAGGTAATGGCCTGCCACCACCATTGTGGCAATAAGATCAAGTGCAGGCAAGGCGCGAACTGCCAAGTTTTCACCTGTTCAAATGTCCACAGTCACTTCTCAAGGCTCGAGATCCTGTCGCCTACAAACACCTTCTAGCACTTAACCTTTCACCTGCTTTTCTTTTTTACCTCTATGTGACTCACGGACCATAAGCTCACCCTTCTAACGGGCACGGTTCACTGGGCTTTAGAAGGCTCCCAAAGTTGTACAAATTTACCCCTGTCCCAAAACTCACTCTTTCTTTCCTTTTTTTTTTTTTTTAAAACCCCTGCCAGCCCTTTCTCATGTTTTCACACTTACCCCACCCTCGTGAAGCTGACGGCTAGCTTTGGGCGACCAGCTGGCATCGCCCCGTTTACCTAAACCCCTTCAGGAGCAGAGCGAGGGCGAAATTAAAAGGCGCTGCGCAGCCAGCCGCCCGCCCGCTCTCCGTGTCCATTTTCGGGCCAGGGTCGATGCCCTGTTGACATAAACATCTGCTGTGGGCCTGGGGCGTGAGCCTCGCCGCCTGCCCAGCAGGAGAGGCGCCTCGGTCCGCAGCCCCGGCCCGCCTCGTCCGCCCCTCACGGTCCACTGGCCCAAGACGCGCGCGCGGGCGACGGTTTGGCCGCAGACACGCGGGGTGTGGGTGTGGCGGGGCCAGGCTTGCGAGGCGGCGCCGTGAGGGCCGCGGGAATCGGGACGGCGGCGCCCAGCGAGGCCTGAGCACACGGGGCGACAGGCCGAGGCGAGCGGGCGGGCCGTGCCACCCGGGACTGCGCGCCGGGCGCTGACCGTCCCTCAGGCGGCCGGGAGCGAGCAGCGCGCGCCCCATTGGCCGGCCCGGCCCACGTGACCGCTGGCGCTCCTCCCCCCCGGACAGGCTGTAGGTGCCAAGTGGGGGCTCTGCAGCAGGACAGCTTAAAAAAATATATATTAAGGATGCAATCCAGAACTGGGCCTGAAGAGATGAGGGACTGGGCTCGGGGGGGGGGGGGGGGAGCCTGCACGAAGAGCTACGAGCCCTTCCCGTGACCACCCTCTCACCCCTGGGTGCTGTGCCTTACCTGTTAGCTCTCAGATGAGTCTTATATTTACTTCTAATGGCAAGCTTTTAGGGAGTGCCTTGCTGCATCCTATGATTACTATTAGAGACGATGTCGGTCCAAGTGGGTAACTGCGTTAGCATATGTACTTAATACAGTAAATAGAAAAATGCACAATGATTGCAGCAAAGTGGAGAGTATGATGTTCCCAGATAGAGCTTAACAGTGCTCTGTGAGAGGCCACGTCTTTTTTGGAAGACCGAAAAAGATACCTTAAAGAAAAATTTCTTCTTCTTCTTTTTTAATGTTTACTTGAAAGGCAGAGTTTACAGAGAGGAGAGAGAGATCTTCCGTCTTCTGGGTCACTCCGCAGATGGCTGCCGCAGATGGAGCTGAGCTGGTCTGAAGTCAGGAGTCAGGAACCAAGGATTCCTTCCTAGTCTGCCATGTAGGCGCAGGGTGGCAAGGACTTGAATCGCCTTCTGCCACCTTCCCAGGCCACAAGCAGGGAGCTGGATCTGAAGTGAGGCATCTGGGACCCAGACCAGTGCCCACACAGGATGCCAGTCCCTCAGACAGAAGCTTACCCTACTATGCCAAAATGAACTTCAAATATAAGAATTGCTCAGATAAGAGATTGTTTAGTAAGAACATAAGCTTCTAGAAGGGTAAGGAGCTGCAGAGGTAACTTCACCTACGTTCTAAGGCCCTAAAAAGCAACCTGAAGAGTTTACGTAGCTATTAAGAATTTTTCTGTGATGCTTTTTCACCTTCAATATATATTTTGGAAAATTTTTAATCTACAGAAAAGTGGCAAGAATATGTCTATGGCTAAAAGCACTTCATGGTGGATTCACTCCCCCCCCCCTTTTTTTTTTAACATTTGCCACATTTGCTTTATGTTTTATCTTTTTCTCTATTTTTCTGTACATGTGTATAAAACACTTACCCAGAGGTGTTTTCCCTCAGTAAATCATTTCTGAGCGAGTTGCAGACATTATTTCATCCTTAAGTATTTCCACATGAGGAAGAAATGGCCTCAGAACAAATGTATTCTTCCACATCACCACAGCCCAGACATTCCTGAGATATTTTTGAGTATGATACTTATGACACGTAAGAAGTGCTTTATTTTATTTAATTAATTAATTTATTTTTTTGGTATGACTTGTAACAGTAGTTACACATTGAAAATAGTTGACATGTTGAAAGTGCTGTGTTTTTCGTAGACAGAAATATATTTTCTTGAGGTGAGCATTTGGCCTACCAGTTAAGAGTAGTTAGGCCACCTGCATGCCTTATTAGAGTGTTCAGGTTTGTTCCTGACTCCAGCCTCCTGGCAAAGTAGACCTGGGGGCAGTAGTGATGCCTCGAGTAACTGGACCCCCCTAACCCAAATGAGAGAGGCTGGATTGAGGCACCGCCAGCACAGACTATTAGATTCACCCGGGGAGAGAGCCGGTGGATAGAATCTCACTTTCTCTGCCTCTCTTTCTCTATAGCCCTGATTTTGAAAAATAAATAAAAGCTTTTAAGTTAATAGATAGGGCACAGCACGAAGGAGCATGGCTAAATCCTCGCCTTGCACGTGCCAGGTTCCTGTATGGGTGCTGGTTTGTGACCCAACTGATCCGCTTTCCATCCAGCTCGCTGCTTGTGTCCTGGGAAAGCAGTAGAGGATGGCCCAAAAACTTGGGACCCTGCACCTGTATGGGAGTCTCCTGGCTTCTGGCTTCGGATCAGCTCAGCTCTGGCCATTGTGGTCACATGGGGAGTGAATCAGCGGACGGGGAATCTTTCTCTCTGTATCTCCTCTCTGTAGATTTGCTTTTCAAATAAAAATAATAAATATTTTAGGAGTTAACAAATACATTGAATGGTTTAATTTCTTAAAATAAATTATTTTACTTGAGAGGAACAAGGAGAGTGAGAGAGAAACCTCCATCTGTTGTTCACTCCCCAGATGTTCACAGTGGCCGGGGTTGGGCTAGACTGAGATGGGAGCCAGGAACTCATTCTAGGTCTAACTGGCTGGTGGCAGCTGCCCGTTCTTTTGGAACCACCACCTGCTGGCTCCTAGGCTGTGCGTAGCAGAAAGCTGGATTTGAACCCAGGCACTCTGTTATGGGCGACAAGCATCCGAAATGATGTTTGACCACTTCGCTCCCAGGGTTTGCTTTTAGCTAGTTATTGTTATGGTTGCGTCCATCCCTCTCACTGTCTAATATTGTTTTGAGTAACTAGTAGTAAATGACTTTTATCAACAATTAAACGGAGCTCTCCCTTTTGAACTCTCTCCTGTCTGTGCAGATCCCAGTCCACCTTCACAGTCCAAGGAGGGTGACCTCGGCCTGAACCATCACCAGGAGGAGGTCATCCAGAGGTTGGCCATGCAACTGAGAGACATTGGGGACAGCATCAATCAGAGGATGATTCCAGAGGTAAGACTTCAGTGTTCCCAGCCAGGCCTGTCAGGTGGAAGAAAAGAACAGAGAGAGCTGCCGCCCAGTGGAGTCCAAGGCCCAGGAGTTGTCAGAACCCAGGGGTTGACTGTGCCTGCACTGCCACCCATCAGATATGACCATTGTGAGGGTACCTCCCAACCAGCGCTGGACATTGTCCCCGCTGCCCTTCCTGCGAGCCCTGGCCTGGCAGCCTCATCCTCCCTTGGCAGCTGGTGAGATGCTCAGAATCTCAGGTCCTGCCCATACCACCAGCCAATTGCAAATCAGACTGAGGCCTTTTTAATTTTTTTAAGATTTGTTCATTTTTATTGGAAAGGCAGATATAAAAGAGGAGAGACGGAGAGGAAGATCTTCCATCCGAAGATTCACTCCCCAAGTGGCCACAACGGCTGGAGCTGAGCTGATCCAAAGCCAGGAGCCAGAAAATTCCTCCAGGTCTCCCATTGCAAGTGCAGGGTCCCAAGGCCTTGGGCTGTCCTCGACTGCTTCCCAAGCCACAGGCAGGGAGCTGGATGGGAAGAGGGGCTGTTGGGACATAAACCAGTGCCCATATGGGATCCAAGCACGTGCAAGACGAGGATTTTAGCTGTTAGGCTACTGCACCAGGCTTCAGACTGAGGACTTTTGTACACATTCCCGGGGGACCTGTGTGTGCATTAGGGCGTGGGAAATGTCTCCTCACTCTCATGGTAAGATGGGAATCACCTGTCGAGTTCTGGCAGTAGTTGCCTGAACTAATAGTTCTGTAGTAGATGCCTGGGCAGTTCTGATAAAGGTGACAGTCGCAGCTCCCCAGGTGACTCTACTGTGTGGTCAGGGAGCAGAGCCTGTGGCTTAGCTCACGGTTCTCCTCCTGAAACCTATCAAAGGCTGTGTGAGCCAGATCCCCCGGCAATTTCTTCATCTGTTTTGATTAGGCGTAGAGACAGGAAGGGAAATAAAAGAAACAGAAAGGAAGACCTCTGAGATCTTGAGGGGTGATGAAAGCCACAGAAGGCGCTTTTTCCTCAGTTGGCAACAGAGGGAAAATGAGCACGTGAGGCTCTGTGGTGGGAGGGGCCGCTGCCCCCAGAGCCCGACCTCCTGCCTTAAGGGAGGGCTCCTGTTGTGAGAAAGTTCTTGTGGGTCCCTGTGGCCCCACACCGTCTTCTGGGAGTGCTGTGTCTCAGTCTACTCTCTGCTCTCTTCATTTACTTTGTTGGGACATTTTAGTATACAGGCTCCCGCAGCGAGCAACTGTTTTGGACTTCTTAAAAAAAGTCTTTGTGTATTGGAATAATTTCAGAGAGAGGGGGATAAAAAGAGAGAGGATGATCTTTCATAAGCTGGTTCGCTCCCTGAAGAACGACAACAGCCGAGGCTGGGCCAGGCACAAGCCGAGAGCCTGAAACTCAACCTGGCTTGCCCACGTGGGTGGCAGAGTCCAAGCACTAGTGTCATCCTGTCATTCTCAGGTGCACTAGCAGGGAGCTAGATCAGAAGTGGAGCAGCTGGGCCCGGCGGCAAGGCCTAGCGGCTAAAGTCCTCGCCTTGAATGCACCGGGATTCCATATGGGTGCCAGTTCTAATCCCGGCAGCTCCACTTCCCATCCAGCTCCCTGCCTGTGGCCCAGGAAAGCAGTCGAGGATGGCCCAAGGCTTTGGGACCCTGCATCCGTGTGGGAGACCTGGAAGAAGTTCCTGGATCCCGGCTTCGGATCAGCATAGCACCAGCCGTTGTGCTCACTTGGGGAGTGAATCATCAGACGGAAAATCTTCCTCTCTGTCTCTCCTCCTCTCTGTATATCTGACTTTGTAATAAAAATAAATAAATCTTAAAAAAAAAAAAGAAGTGGAGCAGCTGAGGCTTGGACTGGTACCCATATGGGCTGCCAGTGTTGCAGGTGGCAGTTTTATCTGCTGCCCAACAATGCCAGCTCTCCCTCTTTTTAAAGACTATTTATTTATTTGAAAGAGTTTACAGAAAGAAAGAGAGACAGAGAATTTTATCCACTGCTTTACTTCTGAGATAGCTACAATGGCCAGGGCTGGGACAGGCCAGCAGCAGGATCAGGAGCTTCATCCAGTTCTCCCATGTAGTGACAGAGCCCCAAGCACCTGGGCCCTCCAGTGCTTTCCCAGGCATGTTAGCAGGAAGCTGGAACTGAAGTGGAGCAGCTGGGACTCAGTGCCAACTTGGGACACTTGACATGTGAGCAGTGGCTTGAGTAAGCTGATACTCTGCTTTCAATTTTTTAGGGAACAGACTTAAGAGATGGAATTTCTGAATCATGTGGCTGCTCTATGTTTCACTTTTTGGGGGACTTCCAGGTTGTTTTCCACAGTGGCCGCACTGTTACGTTGTGGTCCAGCAGCAGGGTTTGAGGGTTCTGGTTTCTACTTTCTCATCATTGATCATTAACTGTGATTATAGCCAGCCCAGTGTGTGAAGTGGAATCTCATTGTGGCTTTGATTTACATCTCTTCAAGGGCTAGCCAGGTGCCTCTTTAAACACACTTGTGCAGCTCTTTGCTGAAATAGCTATTCAAGTCTGTTTATCTTGTTATTTTTGAGTTAAAGTTCTTTTAAATTTCAGTTGTTAGGTCCTTGTCAGGAATAGGATTGGCATTGGTTTTCCTCATTTCTGTAGGCTGTCCTTTCACTTTCTTCAGCAGTATGAAAGCATTTAATGTTGATGAAGTTTAACTTATATATTCCTTACTTTTAAATATTTTTATTATATTTTTATTTTTAATACTGTTTATGTAGTTGAGAGGTATGTACACCCATGTGGATCCTTGATTAGGGTAGGAGGTTCAAAATACAGAGACAGGTGGATGGGACAAATATTTCAACTTTTTTCCTCCTGGGTCCTGCAGCATGAGAAGGGGAGGGGCCTACTCCCTGCTGTCTAACTACATCAGCACCCAAGGATGAGGGATGGTCATTTGATGACACCTTAGAGACTCTGATGTGTGGAAGAGTGTTCTGAGGGTGTTACAAGGTGGTTTTGATAGTTCTGAGCCATTGCCAGATTCATTGCACCAGGGTTGGGAAGACTCTTTCAAAGGTCTATTGGCTGACCATGTCTACCATAGTGTAGCCACAGGTTGGAAACGTGTTGCAGAGCTTGTCCAGAGGGTGGTCCAACCTGTTTCGCCTTGGATCTTCTGACTAGCCACTCGATGTCCTCTGCCGACCTGGCTGAGCTGGCAGTCATGTCCCTCATGTGCTTCTGGACATGCTGTCCACTGCACAGGCATCAGGAATTAAGGAGGCTCAGTCCTGACCACATGCACTCCAAGATTGGACCACATACATGGTAATTTTTCCTGTGGCTGGGGTTTGAGTCTAGCAGTCTAGTTGGGGAGTCCCTCAAGAAGCCTTGCTTGAGCTAGCCTCAGACTTGACTCTTGTGTTTGTCAGCCAGTGCAGGGTCAGGTTCCATCTGCTCCTGCACCAGCCAATGCACATACCAGTGAGTACAACTTTCTGGTCAGTTCTGTCTCTAGCCCCTCTCTCATGTGAACTAATGGGTGCTGTGGCTTAGCCCAGCCCAGCCCAGCCCCCCACAGGCCCAGTCTTCAGGCACACCAGCGGATGCTGTGACCTAGTTGGAGCACCTCCCAGTGACCCTCACAAGACCTACCCCAGCACTGACTTTTGTATGTGCTGGCATGTACTTGGCTTAACCCAGTCTGTCCTACATCCCATATGGCTCTTGTGCATTCTCATGGGAGTGCTGCAGCTTAACTCAGCCTGACCCACACCCCCAAGCTAGGCCACACTTATGCCAATGGGAACTGCTGCCTTGACTAACCTGGCCTGCCCTCAGTCCTGGATTTCACGATGACCAGTATGAACTGCAGTCCAGCAGTGAGTTCCTGCTGTTCCCCTACCATGCCCACTCATAGACCTGGATCTTGAGCCTGCCAGGATAAACTGTGGTCCAGTCTGATATGATTCACATCTAGTCCCCTCACTTGCCAGCAGGTGCTACAGCCTTGCCCAACCTGGGACACTCCCATTTGCAGCTCTCATGTGAACCTGTGAGTATAGTAACCTAGCCCAGCCAGACCCACTCCCCATCCCAGCTCTCACACACACACCAGTGGAAGCTGCAGCCCAGTAAGGGAGTCCCTGAAGTTCCCTTACCAGGTCTACTCCCAGCACCAGGTCTAGTGCATGCCAGCAGGTGCTGTGGACCAGTCTGAGATGGCCTGCTCCCAGACTCGATGTTTGCCAGCTGGTGTTACAAGCATGGCTCAGTCTGGCCCATCCCCAGTTCTAGCTCTTGCCAGCCCGTATGGCCCGCCCCTAGCCCTCATGTGAACTGGTGGATGTTGTGGTTCAACCTGATCTGGCATGTGTCTCATCCTGACTTGCACTTGTGCCAATGTGTGCTGTGGTCTGGCTCAGCCCAGCCCAGCCCACTCACAGAACCAGCTCACACGTATGCCAATGGGTACTGCAGCCCACCCTGGTCTGGCATCCCCCAGTCCCGGCTCTGATACTCACCAGCAGGAGTTGCAACCTAACAAGGGAGTTCCCGAAGTTCCCCTACCAGTCCAGCTTCTAGTCCCAGATTTTGCATATGCTTGCGGCTGCCAAAGCCCAACCTTATATGGCTGGCCCCGAGTTATGCCACTCACCAGTGTGTACTGCAGCATAGCCCAACTGGCCTACATCCATTCTGCCTCTTGTGGGTGGGTGGGTGCTAGAGCCTTGCCCAGCCTGGTCCACCACAGCTCCTGTTCTCCTGCTCACCAGTGGGAGCTGCAGCCTCAGCAGGGGAGTCCCCAAAGTCCCCTATGATGCCTGTTCCCAGCACCAGATCTCATGCATGCTGGCTGGTGCTTCACCTCAGCTTGGCATGGTCCACCCACAGTCTCAGCTCTCACTAGTGAGTGTTACAACCTATCCCAGCTGGGCTCAGCCCACACCTTGTCCTGACTGTCATTGTGTGCCAGCTGGTGCTGCAGCCTTGCCCCTCCTTGTCCACTCTTGGCCCCAGCTCCTGTGCTTCTCAGTGGGATCTGCAGCCTACTAGGGGAGGTCTCCAAGTTCTTCTATCAGGCCTGCACCCAGTCCCAGATCTCATATGTGCTGGCAGGTGGCACAGTCCTGCTTGGTACAGTCTTCCCCCCGTCCTGGCCTTTGCATGTGCTGGTGGATGCTACAGTCTGGCCCTACCTGCCTTCTTCCAGCCCTAGATCCAATGTCAGATGAATTCTGTGATCCAGCCTGACTCAGCCTGTCACCACCCCCAGCTCTCCACAAAGACCAGTGTGTTTCAGTCCCACAGAAGTGAGCCCAAAAGTCCCCTAAAGAATCTGCCCCCAGATCTGGTTCTTTCACATTATGGTGAGTGTTACCGTACAGCCTGACATGACCCACCCCTTGTTCTGATACTTGCAGAACAGTGGGTCTGGCCCAGCCAGGCATGCCTTGAGCTCCAGCTTTTGCATATGGGGATTGACTCATCCTAGTATCCATTCTTGAAAAGGCTACTTCTGTCCTTTAAAAAAATATATATTTACTTATTTTTATAGGAAAAGTAGATTTACAGAGAGAAGGAGAGACAGAGAAAGATATTTACCACTGGTTTGTTTCCCAAATGGCAGCAATAGCTGTCCTGAGCTGAGCCAATCTGGAGCTAGGAGCCAGGCACCAAAGCCTCTTCCAGGTCTTCCCTGTGGGTGCAGAGTTCCAAAGCAGATGTGGAAGGGCACATCTGCTGCCCTTCCACGCCACAAGCAGGGAGCTGGACCAGAAGTGGAGCACCTGGGACAAGAACTGGCGCCCACAGGGGATCCTGGCGCCAGCAAAGGGAGGATTTAGCTAACTGAGCCATTACCCCTGTTTTTGGACTTTTCCTTCTATTCTGTTGGTCTATTGTCGTTAGCTTGTTCCAACTTGTCTTGCAGAGTTTTACAAACCTGGCTGCACCATAGACTTTTCAATGTATCACGTACTAAACTATAAATTGCATCTAAAAAACACCTCTAAATGGACCTCAGCATGTTTTAAAAATAATGTAGAAATTTGCTCCTGAGTTTGGCTCAGAAATGTTGAATCCTTTGCTATCTGAAGGCTGGCATCAAGCTACTCTACCAGCATTTCGTGGCTGCCAGGGTACCTGGCCTCAGTAGCCATCATTATTTACCTTTGGAGTCACTCTGTTTGAAAGATTTATTTTTATAGGAAAGGCAGATTTACAGAGAGAACGAAAGACAGAGAAAGATCTTCCATCTACTTGTTCACTCCCTGAGTAGCCACAACAGCCAGAGCTGAGACAATCCAAAGCCAAGAGCTTCTTCTGGGTCTCCCACGTAGGGTACATGGTCTAAGGGCTTTGGCCCGTCCTCTGTGCTTTCCCAGGTCACAAGCAGGGAGCTGGGTGGGAAAGTGGAACAGCTGGGGCACGAGCCAGTGCTCATATGGGATCCTGGTGTGTGCAAGGTGAGGATTTAGCCATTGAGCCATTGTGCCAGGCCCTGGGGTCACTTTGATTCCCTAGATGTCTTAAGTAAACTGTTATTCCACCCTGGGGACTTCCTCCCAGGGAGCTCACCACAACTCATTTTTGTCTCATGAATTGGTTACATTTGAGCTGCCACATACTTGGCTCTCCTGTACTTTTCGCTGAAGTGAATGCTTGGTTGTTTTCTGAAAGGTTCTGTGCCTTTCAGCACAGTATCTTCTGTTTTACCATTTATTATCTGGGGGTTTTTGTTCAACTCTTTGCTTTGTTTTCTTGAAACCTGGGCCCTGGGACTTTTTGACATAGAGAATTATTTTAAAACAGACTTCTCATTCACAAATGCTGTGCAGTGACATTTTTTTTTTTTTCTCCGCAGACGGTCTCCTTTGGGGAGATTGCGCCTCCTTGGCCCACAGGCTTGGGAGTGGTGACAGTTCTGCTGTTCACATCCCTATGACTTCTCTACACCTCTGTGGACAGTCTGCAATTTTCTCTTCCCGAATTAGCCTAGTTTGAATATGCCATCTGTTTTTACCGTGACCCTGTCTGATACAAATAATGCCTTTCTCGGTCAGAAAGAAGGCAGGAAAGCTGATGTTCATTTACCTAATTTATTACTTATTTTTAAAAATTCCTTTTTTGGAAGGCAAAGCAGCGCACACACACACACACACACACACACACACACAGAAAATCTTTCATTCTGTGGTTCACTCCCCTGTGGCATCAACAGCTGAAGCCATGAGCTGGGAACTCCGTCCGGGGCTCCAACGTCGGTGCCAGGGACCCAGCTACTTTTACCTGTTGCTGTTCAAGATCTGCATTAGCAGGGCGTGGGGACCTGGAGCAGAGCTGGACTCTGATAAGTGATGTACGTGGCCCAGAAGATGGCTTAATTGCTGAGCCAGGCACCCACCCCTTAGCAGTTTCTGAATAATTTTTTCCCAAGCTTTTGAGACATGTTTACATATTTCCTTTAGTTTTCCCAACAGCACCATGGATTCCATCACAGGTGTCACAGTAGAGACAGTCGAGTGTTTGACTATAAGGTACCAGAAATCAGTTGGCTTCTAAGCTGCACCCTTGGATATAAGCGTGAGGGTGCGTATTGTTTTCTGCCACGCTGGTAGGAAGTACGTTCAGCTTTTCTAACTAGAATCCACTGTATCAGGGAGCCAAGGCCTTTAATAAACTCCAGTTACTGATAAAACAAATCTGGATGGCTGAGCTTACTGCTGATTTATCATTCATTCATTCATTTAATTAATATTTATCAAGTATCTGCTGTGTGTCAGGTTCTGCTTAAGTCTTGGCGATATGGCAGTGCCAAAAGAGTCAAAAATGCCCCCAGTTTCAAGGACTTCATTAGGGATAAACAACTGATCCAAGTGTCCTAGGGTGCTGAATGTTTTGATGTAAGAGCAAGCAAGGATGAGGGGTACTGGTCAGGGCCTTGATGGCACCGGAAGGGCTTTCTATGAAGCCAAGGGACAGCAGCCACGTGCAGCCACCCGGTGAGAACCCTGTAGGAGACAGCCTTGGGGTCTGCCCCCTCGGCCTCCCCTTCCTGAGACCCCCACAGGAGCACAGTGCTGCCAATTTACAGCTCCCAAGCAAGCTGATCACCAGCAGCGTGGCTCACATCCACGCCCCATCTGCTCCCTGTGTCCAGGCAGCCAACCTGCCGGCTTTCCAGACGCATTCTGGAAGGGCCAAGGGACAGGCTGCCGGTCCCCTAGCCAAGGCATCAGACTTTCCGTGGGTCACCATGGGGTCACCCCAGCAGGCCACGTGGAGGCCTTGACGTCCTGTTACAATTGCTCACCCACAAAGTGACCCAAGCAGCTTGCTGGTCACCTGAACTCAAGCAATGCTGTAATTGTGTTTTCAATTTGGGATTACACTGTCTCATCCTTTTTTCCCCCTAACATTCTCCTCCCTCTCTTTGGAAACAGGATCCCCCGCTGCACGGCAGAGCGGCCCTGGCTCGCTTCGTCTTCTTTTTCTTCAGGAGGGCTTGGGTGCTGCTGCGCCTGGCCCGGAATGAGCATTTGCTGTAAACGGAAGATCCACATCGCGCTCTGTCTTCTGGGACACAAAGAAACGCCATTTCCCACCTTCTACAGACAATGGGGAAGGGGGCTTTTTGCTTCCCTTCTTCGCTTCAGCAAGATGCTGAAGCACCGTGGGCTCCCTGGCCGAGCACCCGCCCAGTTAGCGAGCCACTAGGTGTCTGTGGTCCCCTGTGATGAAAGCCCGGGCCCCAGCAGACACCATGTTGGGTCTCAGCGCTCTTTGTAAGCCTGGTTTGAGAATTTCCTTCCACAAGCCCTCATCCGTGAAGCTGGGGTCCCAGAAGTGGGCTCTTTGTCCTGAGCCTCTCCAGGGTAACCCCCTGTGACTAACACACAGGTGCAACAGGGGCCAGCTGCACCCCTACCCACACCCCCGGATACCATTGGAGTCTGCAACTGCTACACCAGCTGGAACTTCTGACCTCAGCCCTATGACCTCTGGCAAGCCATCCCCAAGTCCCTTCCACGCGGCTGTGCCTACCAACCTGTCTGCTCCACCATTCTCCTCTACTGGCTCTGCAGCTGGGACTGCATACACCCTGGCCAGCAGCCTGCCTTCTGGAAAATTAGCCAGACCAAATGAGATGGGAGCTGGTCACAGGCAAAAGCTGGGCACTGGCTTCCTGCTGCCAGCAACCCCACCAGTGGGCCCTTTGCTGGGTGGATGTGTTTTGCTCATTAGCCTCCCTTTGGGCCTGTTTTTTCACCTCCTATTCCCTCATTCCCCTGTTAAAAATAGTTTCAAGTGTTAAAAAGTTTCTTGTTAGAAGTTAAAAGTTCATCTAAATACCTTGTTCAAAAAGAAGTAAATATTGTGTTACTGAGCATCAAAACCCTGTGCACGCTGCTTCTGTGACGGTGGGGCCCTTTGCTCCTGTTCACTGGTGTTCTATAGCACCCACATAGCACCCCTCATCCCCCCACAGGGAAATGACCCCAGGTTTTGTTTTAAGATTTAATTATTTTCATTGGAAAGACAGATTTAGAGAAAGAAAAGAAGACACAGAAAGATTTCTTTCTGCTGTTCATTCCCCAAGTGGTCATGACAGCCAGTGCTAAACCTATCAGAAGTCAGGATCCAGGAGCTTCTTCCAGGTCTCCCACACTGGTGCAGGTACCCAAGGCTTTGGAACATCCTCCATTGCTTTCTCAGGCCACAGGCAGGGAGCTGGATGGGAAGTGGAGCAGGTGGGACATGAACTGGTGTCCACGTGGGATCCCAGCACTTGAGGACTTTAGCCACTAACCACCATGCTGGACCCCGGCCCAAGGTTTTTAAAATCTCTTTAGGGCAGTTCCTGTTCAGCTCCATCATCACCTAGGTCATGGCTGACTGGCATGGAGCAGAGTCTAAAATTTCCCTTTTCTTGACTTTTTAATTCTTTTGCAATATTTATACAACTCCCCAGTTGGCCACAATGTTTGGAGGTGGGATGGTCCGAAGCCAGGAACCAGGAGTTTCTTCTGGGACCCAAGTACTTGGGCCATCCTCTGCTGCTTTCCCAGATGCCTCAACAGGGATCTGGATCAGAAGTGGACCAGCCAGGACTCAAAAACTATGGGCTGGTGGCACCACAGATTTTGGCTTTACATAATACGCCACAACGCCGGCCTGTGTGTTCATATTTTCTACTTAACCATTCCCTCGGGATTTCCTGGGGACAAGCAGAAAGCACTCGGCCATGTCTCAAGGGCCTGGTGCCTCTAAAACGCCACTATTCATGGGTAAAGGGATGCCGGCTCAGGGTATCAGGCTCGGCCCCTCCCTACTCCCTTCCCATCGGCCAGAGTCCCATTGTGACCCTTTTTAACTAAGCCACCACAGAGCAGCACTTAGACTTGGGTGGGGAGTTTGAAGTGGGCTGTTATGAGACTGGAATGTGCAAATTGAAGAGGGAATGTCACCATGGTTTGATGTTTACAATTCCAAACCCCTTTGTAAATCAGTTGCTTGTTATGTGGGAGCCGGGTGGTGAGCACACAGAGGAGACTCAGAAAAGTCTGCACTTAAGTGGGAGGGGGCGCAGGCGGAGCTGATGAGCAGCCAACTGGTCACCGTTCCCAGGTGCCCACAGAGGGGACAGCAGGAGCTAAATGGTATGGGTGAGTGGAAGAGGGATTTGGGGGATGGAGAACGTAGGGAGAGAACTGCAGTTGTACATCATGTGCACCAGGTGGCGCAGTACTGTGTGTGTGTGTGTGTGTGTGTGTGTGTGTGTGTGTGTGTGCGCGCGCGCGCGCTTTGGAGCGGAGCTCTCCAGGGAGGTTGGTTCCAGGCACCAAAAAGCCACCTGAGCACTTCTGTGTCACCTTTCTGTGCTAATCCACAGTCTGCCCCTTCTAGAATTTCTATCTCCTTAGTTTCTTTGTTGGGGATGACGTTTCCTCTTTTATCATCTTTCATCATCGTTTTATTCTCAAGTAGCTTGTCAGATTTCTGAGACCTACAGGACTAGCACACCTGCCAGGGCTGGGTTAAAAGCTGCTCCTCCCCACCCATGCCGTCCATCCGGGACCAGACATCCGAAGGTCTCCTGCTACTTCGATTCCCTGTGGCTTTCCTGAACCCCAGTCTGCTGACTGTCCCCTTGCACAGGATGAGTGACCTGATTGCCGGGTGATGCTCTGCAGAACTTCCCAAGGAAATAAAGCATTCCTTTGCTAGTAGGTGGTGCTTTAGCACCAGTGATGGGCAAGGGCCTGGGGAATTCCACGACGTGGACAGGTGAACTGAGAAATGTGGAAGGCAATGTCAGGTGGTGCAAAGTGCTGGGAAGGTCGCAAAACAGTCAAGTGAGGACAGATTTTTTTTTTAAATGAATTTGAGAGGCAGAATGAGAGAAAGACAGAGAGAGCAGTTTTGTCTGCTGCTGCTTCCCGCCACCGTTCCTAATGCCCACATGACTGGGGCTGGATGCCAGGAACTGAAATAAGGTGGGCATTCACTGCTGCCTCCTGGTGTCCGCGTTAGCAGGACAGTGGAGTCGGGAGCCCCAGTGGAACTCAAACCCAGTCACTGCGATGGGAGATGGTGCTTTGGCTAGTAGCAAGAGCCTGCGAAAGCAGGAGGAGGGCCCTGTCAGTCTTTCCTGACATCTGTCTGTCTTCTTTCTATCTGACCTGTGGATGTGGGACAGGTGTCAGGGTTGCCAGTTTCTATCCCGCACAGTCCTATGCCCTGTTAAGAGGCAGGAATGGCACAGTCAGACAGGCTGGGAGAAGGTGTCCAGTGTGGCCAGGGCAGCCCCTCTCTGTCCCCTTCCTTAACCCCGAGCCAAGACCTTGGGGGAGACAGCAGCGTCTCATGAACAGTTAAGAGCACTACGCCAGAAGTCCCACTAAGAAAACGACAGGCAAAGCCCCAGTCTCCTGCACAGACAGAGTCTGACCACACCCAGCCGCCTTGGGGCCAATGTTGTGGTATAGTGGCTTCAGCCCTGCCTGCAATCCTGGCATCCCCTATGGATATGGGTTCAAGTCTTGGCTGCTCCGCTTCGGATCCAGTTCTCTGTTAATTATGCCTCCGAAGGCACCAGAAGGTGGTCCCTGCACCCACTTAGGAGACCCGGATGAAGTCACTGGTTCTTGCACTTGGCCTGGGCCAGCACTGGTTACTGCAGCCATCTGGGAAGTAAATCAGCAGATTGGGGGTGGGGGGACCTCTGTGTAATTGTGTAACCATGTCTTTCAAATAAATAAATACATCTTTAAAAAAAATCCGATGCCTTTCATGGGGGAAAAAATCAAAACAAAAACAAACAAACTAATAAAAACCCTCCAACTGTCAAGACCATGAGAACTTGACCTCAGGCTGAGCTGGGCCATTTGTGAGCACACCACACCTGTCAGGGCAGGTGGAAAACTGGCTGCTTTCACTCTCTGAGCAGGAGGGTTTGGCTAGGTAAAAGCAGTCAAAGGCACTGAAATTGGATAGGAGGAGGTCGAACTGTCTCTGTTCAGAGACAACACAACACTGTATTTCCAAAACCCGAAAAAATACACAAATGAGAACTGGTCCATGGGCTGAGCAGGTTGTGAAAGTCAGTTGCGGGGGTTGGCATTGTGGCACAGTGGATGAAGCCACTGCTTGCAGTGCCTACCCCTGCATTGGTGTACCGGTTGGGGTCCCAGCTCCTGCTTTCAGTCTGACCCAATCCTGGCCACTGTAGCTGTCTGGGGATCGAACCAGCAGATGGAGGCTATTTTTCCTCTCTCTTTCTCGCTCTGTTTCTATCATTCTGCTTTTCAAATAAATAAAGTCAATTTTATAAAAATTAACCGTGAACAATCTGAAACTAACATTAAAAATAGTTCTTCCTGTCATAACACAAAGAAGGAAAAATATTTAAGCATAAATCTAAAGTACAACTCATGCACTCTGAAAACAAGAAAGCATTGTTGAAAGAAACGAAAAAGCTCAATAAATGTTCTGGTCCCGGCACCGTGGCGTAGTGGCTTATGCCTCTGCCTGTGGCACTGTTTTCCCATAAGGGCTCTGCTGCAAGTCCCAGCTGCTCCACTCTTGATCCATTTCCCTACGGATGGCCTGGGAAAGCAACAGAGGATGGCCCAAGTCCTTGAGCCCCTGCACTCATGTGGGAGACCTGGAGGAAGCTCCTGGTTCCTGGCTTCAGATAGGTCCAGTTCTGGCTGTTGTGGCCGTTTAGGGATAAGCCAATAGACAGAAGATTTCTCTCCTTTTCTCTCTGTAAGTCTGCCTTTCCAATAAAAATAAATAAATCTTTTTTTATTTGTATAAAATATATAAATCTTTTAAATTTCATTTTATTTTTAATTTTTAAAAGATTTTGATTTTTATTGAAAAGTGAGATATACAGAGAGGAGGAGAGACAGAGAGGAAGATCTTCCACCCAATGATTCACTCCCCAATTGGTCACAATGGCTGGAGCTGTTCTGAAGCCAGAAGCCAGGAGCTTCTTCGGGGCCTCTCATGTGGGTGCAGGATCCCAAGGCTTTGGGTCATCCTCGACTGCTTTCCTAGGCCACAGGCAGGGAGCTGGAAGGGAAGTGGGGCCACCATATGGGATCCTGGCACGTGCAAGGTGAGGGCTTTAGTTGCTAGGTTACTGTGCAAGGCTGAAAAATAAATCTTTAAAAACAAAAATTTGGGGCAGGAGAGTTAATGTTTGGGAAATGGCAGTCCCCTCTTCCTTTCCCCCTAATCCCAGCTCCAGTAGATGCTCAAGTTCTAATTCGAGGTGAAAGGCTATGGAGAATGCTCTGCAGGACCCGGAGGGTACCCTAGCTTTACCCTCTGCTGCCAGGCAGAATTAGATACCTCGGCCGGGAGCATAATGGGGTGGTTATTTTCAGCATATTTTACTGACATACTTTCCTTATTCCCAGGAAGGGGCTGGATGCTCTGTGATCTCATGTTAGGTATTGAGCCTGGACATCAAGTCAGTCCCAGCTCCCCTGTGGCTGAGCCAGCCATCCTGTATGCAAATCAATGGCAGCCGCTGGCCAGTCAGGGCCAACATGTCCGCAGGACGTCGCATCACTAAGTGATCCTTGTGGAAGACCCAGTGGCTTCGATTTCCCTCCTGGGGTCTTTGTGTCCTTTTCAAGTTTTCTCCAGGGACTAGAGATCTGATTAAAAGGCTATTCAAGAAATCATCACAAGCATGACCCATGACTGTGTTGCTATCCTTCTCCATTTCACCTGGTTTGGTGGAAATAAAGAGCTGTGCCTGTCAGGGTTCAGTCACAGTTAATACAAATGGTAGCAGATAGATTCAACAGGGAAGGAGTCACGACTTTCTTAAAAAGATTTATTTTTATTGGAAAGGCAGATTTATAGAGAGAAGGAGAGACAGAGGGAAAGAACTTCCATTTGCTGATTCACTCCCCAAATGGCTGCAATGGCTGGAGCTGAGCTGACCTGAAGCCAGGAACCAGGAGCTTCTTCTTGGTTTCTCACACGCATGCAGGGTCCCAAGGCTTTGCGCTATCCCTCTATTGCTTTCCTGGTTCACAAACAGGGAGCTGGATAAGAAGTGGAGCAGTTGGGACACAAACTGGTGCTCACATAAGATACTGGTGCTTGCAAGGTGGAAGATTAGCCAGCTGAGCCATTTCTAAAAGTCCCTGGAAGGGCAGGTGAAGTGGAGTCCAAGTGAAACCTCCGGGAACAAGCCATGCACCACCACTGAGCCATCACCCCTGTTCCCCAGAGTTTGCATTACAGAAAGCCAGTGTCAGCAGCTGGTTCCAGGTACCCCAATGTGGGACACGCCTCTTAGCCCCTAAATGCCCACTCCCCATCATTGGATTTAAAATCCCCTGTAAGTTCATGGTGGTCTCAAGCTTGCAATCCTTAATTCCCTCTGCAGACACGTTTTCCAAGACAGTTTCACACCTATAGCTTCTGGGTGTTAGGACTTGAGCATGTCATTTGGGGGCCATGAGCCAAACCGCTCCAGAGAGGGACCCACCATCATGGAGCCTGGTGGCTGCGCCCCTCACCCTTTGAGTCACAGCAGTTCACTCATTGTGGCATGTCATTTGGTGGTGGCTGCCACTGTCCTCTGTCCCATCCCCTGAACAACCTCAGAGCTGTAGAAGAGGCCACAATCTTGTGGAGTCTGTTCAGATCTGGCCTGAGGTGTCAATGGAAGGCAAGATAGAAGGGCCCATAGGGCAGACTACTCCAGAGCACCCTGGGCCTTCTGGAACTCTCTCTCCTCCCTTCTGCTTATTGTCCAAAGCCACGAGGGGGGAATTCGATCTGAGCCTCCCACACACGTGGCAGAGACCCATCTGTGCGAGCCATCACCTGCTGACTTGCTAGAGTTTACATTTGCAGACAGCTGGAAGCGAGAATGGAGCTGGCAGTTGATCGCAGGTGCTCCTGGGTGTGATGTGAGAATTGCAAGTGGTATCTTCGTTCATTGCTGAGCCCACTGCCCCCTGCCTGAGAAGACGTGTGTGTGGGTCTGCAATCCTCCTGGCAGGCATTCGTCCCAGGCAAATGGTTAACACGTCTTCAGTTGGATACGTAAATAGTACTCACACACATTTTCTATGAAAAGCTTTGAGCACTTCACAAAGAATTTTTTTAAAGCAAAAATTATCTGTAATTCTAACCCAATAGAAAGTTACTTACAATATTTAGGAAATTGTAGTTCCATTAAAAATCATCTGTGGGTGTTATGGTATCATTTGGTTTATTCTGCATAGGCAATTTAAGTCCTGAAGTTTTTAATTAATATTGCTTCAAGCATATATCCAAGGAAGTAAGCCATGGGCGATCCAGGCGTGGAGCTTAGCTGGGGTTCCTGGGGTCGGGGCCCATTATCATTTTTCTTCTTAGGAAGTTCTGAACCCAAATGTAATTATTTATGCACATGGTGAATTTTTGAAACGATTTCTCTTTTTTTCATTAATGATTTTTTAATTTTTGATGACTTTTACATAGTTGATTAGGATGATTATGGTCAAGGGCTACAGGAAGTTGAGTGAGATCACCATTTCCACATTCTCTTTTTCCTTCCTGTGTCTTTAAACTGTTTTTATACGTGGTGCATTCGTCTATCTGGAAGGGCTGTTTTTTTTGGGGGGGGGAGCAGGGAGGGGGCGACACGTGTAAGAGTGTGGGGCTCAGCTGAGCCTCCTGGCCTCCAGGCAGTCTCTCCCACGCTGACTGCTGTGTGTTCCATCTCTTGCTGTCTCCTATGCTTCCTTTCTCATACATGAAATTCCTGTATTATGCAAAATGATTTAGAGCTCATTATGTTTTTCAACGAATTATTAGTTTGGTAGATAGATACATATGTAGCTACACAGCGGCTGGGGCTGGATCAGGCTAGAGTCAGGAGCTGGGGACTCCTTCCCACGTGAATGGTGGGAACTCAGGTACTCAGACCATCATCCTCTGCTACCCAGGTGCGTTAGCAGGAAGCTGGATGAGAAGTGGAGTAGCCAGGACTTGAACCGGGCTTCTGATATGGGGCACAGCTGTCCCAAGCAGCAGCTTCCCCCACCGTGCTCACCACGGGGTGTGTTTTTAAGTTGCTGTGAAGACATGAATATTTTCTTTCATTATACTTTTAGCTGCTTATATAGAAATAAAGAGAAAAATTTAAAACATTAGCCAAAAAGAAACTTTGGGAGTGGTGAGTATTCGTGCTGCAGGCAAGGTCTAAGAGCTCTCAGTTGCTCCCACTTTTCCAGGCATGTGACTATGTTGTTGCAAGCGCTCATCTCTGTTTTCCCTCCTGTCTCTGCCTCCCTCGCTTTAAAAATATGGCAAGAATCAGCAGCACGAGCCACACTTACACGGGCTCGTGCAGCATCCGCCCTCCTTATTTCGCTTATTTTTCTAGGGTTAACCATGTTGTCACACCTGGCAGCATTTTCTTCTTCGAGGCTGAATAATGTTCCACTGGAGACACGGATGGCTTCTTGGTACCCTCTATCCATCAGTGCATGTCTCGGTTGCCTCCACATCTCAGCTGATGTAAAAAACGCTAACGTAAACATACGCTGACCTCTCTGAGACCCTGAGTTCCACTCCTTGACGAAACGTCTAGCAGTAGGATTTCTGAGTCAGGGATGATTTCTATTGCTAACTTTTGGAAACATTCCCAGACTGCTTTCCATAGTGACTGCACGCCGCTGCCTGCCTGTCCACTCACCCAGCTTTCACCGTCCCTTTCAAGTCTAGCTCAAGGCGTAGGACACTGCACAGAATTCCACCCGACAACATTCAGTAACGAGTCATGTGATAACTGGCTTTCCCTTTTATTCCTGTTTTTAGTCGAAATATCTCTGGTGTTCCATGATTGTGCACGATGTTTGAAAGTGGAAGAAATTCATTATTTTTTGCTTGCTTTTGCTTTTTCTAGCGTTTCCCCACCCCCTGGGAATCTATGGTGCAGTTCATCAGCTGCATCATTGCCCCCACAAAGCCACACAGTTTGTGAGATGTGTGTGTTTATTCCCCACCTTTCTCTCCCCAGCCTGTGTCGCGTGAGCATGTTTTTGCACGTGTTCCTACAAAGGAGGCATTATGGTTTTGCATAATTCTATTTGTAGTTTGCATGAATATTATCAGATACATCCCATTCTGTTTCTTTAGGATTTATTTTATTCGTTGGAGAGGTGGAGCTACACACGCACACACAGAGTGTTGTAAATCAGAATACAGAATCTTCGATCTTTCAAGGAAAATGGAAGTTTAATATGGAGCATGGCAGCCACTACCTTGCAAAATGGTGTCTCAAGGGGAAGGCTAACCAGGATATTTTTTTTAAAGATTTATTTTATTTTTATTGCAAAGTCAGATATACAGAGAGGAAGATCTTTGGTCCAATGATTTACTCCCCCAAGTGACCACAATGGCTGGTGCTGCGCTGATACAAAGCCAGGATCCAGGAACTTCCTTCAGGTCTCCCATATGGGTGCAGGGTTCCAAGGCTTTGGACTGTCCTCTATTTCTTTCCCAGGCCATAGGCATTGCACTGGATGAGAAGTGAAGCTGCCGGGATTAGAACCGGTGCCCATATGGGATCCTGGCACGTTCAAGACAAGAACTTTAGCTGCTAGGCCACTGTACTGGGCCCCACACTATCACTTTTGTATATTGTCTATTTTAGCTGATCCATGTCAGAGAGAGATCTTCCATTCTCTCATTCACTCCACAGATAACCACAATGTCAGAGCTGGGCCAGGCTGTCAGGAGCCAGGAACTTCATTTGGGTCTCCCACATGGGTAACAAAGCCCCAAGTTCTTGGGCCAGCTCTCACTGCTTTCCTAGGTGCATTAGCAGGGAGCTGGATCAGAAGTGGATCAGCCGGGACTCAAACATCGCCCCCACAAGGGTCACAAGTGGTAGCTTAGCACACTGCATCGCAGCACCAGCCTCGACCATTTTTCATTTTCTAGAACATAGTCTCCTTGGTTGTGCTGGCCACGTCAGTGCATGGACTTCTAGTGAAACATAATGTAGGAAAAGACACCCCCAGGGCTGGGTGGGTTCGGAGGCTCAGACTGCAGGTGGGAGCTGGCCTTTGCCTGGGCAGGCTCCAGACGGGGGTGTGGCTTTGGAGTGGGGTTGAGGGGGGTGCAGTGCTGGGCACTGTGCTCTGGGCATCCCCAGGACAAAGTCTGCCAGCCTGCTGGAGCAGGGTTTCTGGGAAGCGGCCTTCCACAGTCAGGAGAGACTCACATAAACTTTGTGGAAATTCCCTGATCTGTTGCTCGCAGCTTCCCGACACCCAGTCCCTGAGATGTGGCCTCTCCTTAAGCCACGCCTCCTCTCGGGGCACCTTCTCTTTCCTTCAACTCCAGGTTCATCTTCTGTGCCCCTGTGGAGTGAAGCCAGGCCACGCAGGAAGGTGAACGGGAAAGTCTCGGGGCACAGGACTGCCTCATTTTGTTAACGTCCCACCTCTTGCTACTCCTGCCCCTGCTAATGCGCGTTAGAGCCGCTTTTGACTTTTGTGCTTTTTGGCTGCTATAACTCATGTGCAGATAAACCCTCTCACAGTGAGTGGGCTTTGGGTCTGGGGGTGGATACAAGGATGTTGTCTGTGACAGCCCCTGGGCTGTGCACCTGTAACGTGCGCACTGATCTGTATGGGATCCTTAAACATTTCAGAAACACACCCTGTCTCCTGATATCCTGCCTCGTATCACCCGATCAGGGACTGTCCCATTGAAAATGCCCTTCCCTACCATGTGACCTGATCAAGTGCTCTGTTTACTGCTCTGTGGTGTACGCCTTGAATTTCTTGGCCCGCAGAGTCCCTGGCTTCCCCTGGGTGCTGGGTCTTACAGAGCATGAAGCTGGCCCTGGCAGCCTCCAGGACCTGTCCCCAGATGGATAGCCCAGGTTGTGGTGGTTAACAGATGCTGGGGACTGACAAGGGAAAGCTCTGGCAGCATCTGGGAAGAAGCTTGGTGGCTGGCTCAGAGGGCGGGACCTGCACGGGACCCTGCCTGGCTCTCTCTCACCACCCTCCCAACCTGCCATTTATTTTACTATTGTGTGTGATGCAATACACATGATATAAAGTCAGCAATTCCAATCACGCTTCAGGGTGTGAGGGTATTTTGAACGTTTGTGGAAAATGAGCTTCAAAGATAAGTTTATATTGATGTAAAAAGTTGTGAAATCCATGCTTTTTTTAAATCACATCTGTTTTCGCTGAATGTCCTGATGAGCCATGGGTGGCCGCAGCAAGGGGTTATACACATGACACTGCCCATCCTTCCTCCCACCTTGAAGAAGTAATCTCTCCCCCACTCTCCTCTCCTCTCCCTTCCGTCTGCTCCCCTCCCCTCTCCTCTCCCCTTTCTTCTCTTCCCTCTCCTCCTCTTTTAAAGTGATCTTTCTATGTTTTTCTCCTTGCCCACTCCTCTGTGCACTCCCCAGAGGCCAGGCTGGATCAGGCCTGTTCCCCCGGAAGAGAAGCCCACTTGGTATGCACAAGGTAGGAGAGCAGAGGAGAAGTGTTTAACCAGCACAGTTTGAATCAATGAAAGCCACGGAAGATGACTTAACTCCTGCATGAGCTGAGCTAACCATGTCTCTGAGCTCATTGTTGAGGCCGTGTCTTGCTTAGAACTGGATCCTAAGCCTGTTTGTTGGCAGAGTGTTGGCAGAGTTCCACTCCTCATGGGAAACCATGCACCTGCTAGTGAGGACGTGCTAAGTGCCAGACACCAGGAAACCCCAAAAGGACAGAAGCCAACGCCTGGCATTCAGTGTGGGTTCTTCCTCTTCTTACATGTGTGAGCCCTGTGGCTTCAATGGGAATGCTTGTTTGGTGAGAGACAAGTTGATAGACTCTGTGGCCCCTGCCCAAGGTCACACAGCTAGCAGCAGAAAGGGTCTCAGGTACAGGCACCTCCAGCCCTCAGGGTTTCCCTATTTATTTGGCAATGCCTTCCCTATTAATAACCAAAATGAGATTTTTACTTTTTTTTTGGCCTTCATTTAAGTAAAGCCTGTATTCCTTTTTCTGATTATAAACATGTATATACTATTTATAAGGAAAATCAGACGCCTATCGAAAGTAAAAATATATCTTTTAAAAATTCACTGATTTGGAACTGACACTGTGACATAGCAAGTAAAGCTACCACCAGCAGTGCCAGCAATCTGTATGGGTGC
Organism: Ochotona curzoniae; assembly: GCF_017591425.1. Classification (NCBI taxonomy): domain Eukaryota; kingdom Metazoa; phylum Chordata; class Mammalia; order Lagomorpha; family Ochotonidae; genus Ochotona; species Ochotona curzoniae. Next base: position 2,552,451 of record NW_024466004.1, on the reverse strand, counting down.
TGGTTAGAGACCCCCAGTTGCTCCGCTTCTGGTCTAGCTCCCTGCTAATGCAGGTCTAATCTCCCTGGCAAAGCAGCAGAAGATGGCTTAAGTGTTTGGGGCCTTACATCTATGTGGAAGACCTGGAAAAAGCTCCTGGCTCTGGACCAGCCCAGTCTGGCTTTCATGGTCATTTGGGGAATAGACCAGTAGATAAAAAATCTCTCTCTGTGTCTCTCCCTCTATGTCTATAACTGTGCCTTTCAAATACATAAATAAATATTTTTTAAATTATTGGTTTAAAAGTTAGTTGAAAGATAGGGATTGAACAATCTATCCACTGGTTTACTCCTCAAGTGTCCATAACAGCCAAGACTGGGTCAGACCAAGGTTGGGAACCTGACACCCAATCTGATCTCCAGGAGGTGGCAGGAAGCCCTGTAACGGAGCTGCCACCTGCTGCCTCCCACCGTGTGCATTGACAAAAGTTGGAATTAGAAGTGGAGCTGAGGCTTGGACCCAGGCATTCTGATAACTGATATGGGCATCCAGGTAGTGCCTTCATTTCCGTGCTGAACACCCAGAAATCTAACTTTCTTTTCAGAAGATTCGTTTGAAAGATAGAATGATAGTGAAGGAGAAAGACAGAGCGAGCTTTGATCCACTGATTCACTCTCCAGATACCCTCAACGGCTGCAGATGAAGGCAGGAGCCAGGAACTCTTTTGGAGTCTCCCATGTGGGTGGCAGAAACCCACGTAGGTCCTTGGGCCAGCATCTGCTGCTTCCCGGGAGTGTCGGCAGGAAGCTGGGTTGGAAGTGTAGAACAGCCGGGACTCACCCAGGCAGCTTGCTATGCAACGCAGACACCCTAAGCAGTGGCTCCAGTGGCTCCGCTCTAATGCCTGCCCCTCAGTTTTTAACACTTATGATGGTCTCCCCAAGTTCATGGCTGACCTATCCAGGAGTAGCAGAATTTGGAAACTTTGTTCCTTATCAGCTCTTCCTTGCAGATGTTGTCTGGGTTATGAACTGTATTTTATTTTTACATATGTGACCTGTTTCTCTAGACCCATGCATCCCCACTGGCCTTCAGAGAGAATGAAGGAGGATGTGGAGATGACAGAACTGTCTCTGGCTTCCTTCCCCAGCCCGGGGTTCTTGGAAGGCCTTGTTTTCAATCCCACAGACTAGGCACGAGGCTGTTTGAGCGTTACTTTCTTCCTGGGTTTTGAGTGCAATAAGGAAGTGTCACACGAAACTGTTTTTTTTTTTTGTTTGTTTGTTTTTTTCTGAGCTCTGTACCCAGAAACTTAAAGCAGCCTTGGGTAGGGCAGTGACAGATGGCAGTAAGTGGGCTGGTCCTTGTCTCTCGGGATTGGCTACCTGTGAGCTCAGCTCCCGGAAGATGTGATATATACAACCACATTTGCTCCTGGAAGGAGCTGCTCCAATACCCACACTGTCTGCCTCTTGCTGCCCACAAGCAGTGCGACCCACCACACAGCCCGCTGTCCGGAGGCCCCAGCCCAGGAGCGACTTCCAGAGTCCCAGGTTAGTTGTACAATGCCTCCCTCTTTTGGGGTGGGACAGAGTGTTGGCTTACTGGGGTCCTGAAAGAAAGCTGGGCCTTGAGCCAGACCCTAAATCCAGTTCCAACCAGGTGTGGGGCTGGAGCAGAGCAAACTTTTCCTTAGATGTGGGAGGGACGGCCATTGCCAAGGTCAGCTCAGCCTGTGGGGGATTTTCCTTATGATCCAGGCTGGCCACAGTGGAATGTTCTACTTCCAAGGTAAGAATTTTGCCACTGCTGCCCCTGATGGAGCCCAGGTTGTGGGTCTGTCACTAAGAACTCCTGTGTTTGAGCAGATGGGGGTAGGTTAACTCTAAAAACCTATTTGGGATCCCACAGAGAGGAGGACCTTGCATTGTTCCTAATACCTGGGAGGCAGGTATGCCAGAAGGATGGGTCTAAGGTTGAAGGTAGAGGTGAGCACTTGTCCCCTGTGCCAGCCCTGCTTGTGGAAGCTAAGAGACCCCCACCCACTCATCCACCTAGAGGACTCCTTGATGCACTATATGCGGGGAGGTGAGAGCCACGGATGGAGCCAAACCAGGGCAGGAGACCTGTTATGCTGGAATTATTTTGAGTGTGCCCATGTGCTCTCCAGCCAGCTTCCTGCCCAGGGTTCTGGGAACTCTACTCTGCATTCACAGTCGTCACCTCTTGAGCACAGGTGTGTCTACCTGGAGAACAAGCCCACGTGTGGTTTTACACACACGGACCATGGCCAGGCATGTGTGTATATGTGGCTATCTCTGGTAGCACAAACAGCAGATTGGCTCCCGTGCATGCACATGTCTGTATTTGTGGAAATGCATGGGGGTGGGAGGGGAAAGGCAGGCTCTAGTGTCTGGAGAGGGGATTTCAAGTCCCATCCCTTGGCCTTTTTGCTGTGGGGCCCTGGGTGGGGGGTGATGTACCACTGGGGGCTGTGATGGGTTCCCCAGTGCTGGCCTCTTTCCCTCACAGCACATAATCCATGAGGTGATGGGGAGGAAGCAGCGTTTCCTCCATGAGTTGCTTTGTGTCTGTCTGAGTGTTGTGCCTGTGTTCTGCACACACTGAAGGTCTTCCAGGCCCCGGGGATGCTGTGGGAAACCCTGGCAGCGTGGATCCTCTTTCATGGGACAGACAGGTGGGCAGGTGCCAAGCAGGAAGGCGGTCACCTACTGATTCGGGACAGCAGAAGCCCTGGGCTTCTTTCTTTTTTTCCTTTTACAGTTTATTTATTTAAAAGTCACAGTTACAGAGAGAGGAGGGGAGACACACAGAGAGATTTTCTCTCTGCTGGTTCATTCCCCAAATAGCCACAACAGCCAGAACTGGGCCAGGTCAAAGCCTGGAACCGGAAACTTCTTCCTGGTCTCCCCATGGGTACAGAGACACAAGGCCTTGAACTCTCCTTTTCTGCTTTTCCTCAGGTCACTGGCATGGAGCTGGTGGGGAACTAGAGTAGCTGGGATACAAACCGGCATCCATATGGGATGCTGGCACCACATGTGTCGTCTTAGCCTGCTACGCCCTGAGACTGGGCAGCAGTGTGCTCCCGTGACACCCGGCTACAGCTCTCTGTGGCCAGTGGGTCCGCATGGGAGAGCCACATGCACTGCCCTCAGTAAGGCCATGTGGGTGTGTCAGCTGCCTGTTTTGTGCTCACTTTGCAAGGGACAGGGCAGGGAGGAGAGTGGTGAAGCCAGAGCAGTTCCAGGGTAGCCAACCAGGAGCACAGGGCAGAAAGCAGCAGACAGAGGAGGTCAGTGTGTAATTCAGAAACAAACCAGACTCAGCCGCGTGCCAAGCTCCCTGCTCAGGGAGTCCTCTGTTGTTGACTGCCCGTGTGAAACACGTCGTCATGTGCCAGCCCTTATCACAAGTCCTGGGATTGGCAGCTGCTCGGGGATTTCCGAGCTGGGATGGACTTTGCTCTGAAATCCAACTGAGTCTTCCTTCCCGAGATGAGGGTGTGCTGGGGCTGGGGAGGGGTATGCCCAACTGCGTGGGTGTCCCTGAGGGGCCAGACACCTGTGGATACATGCGTGTCTTGGGACTGAACCTTCCATGTGGTCAGGGAGGGCATGATTTCTTCCGGGGGGCTCTGGAGGAGTAGTTGGGAGGTGTGAGCACTGCCTCTCTCCTCTGGCAATGGGAACAGTGATATCTCTTCACCAGGGTCGCCATGACAGGGGGACAGGTCTGTCAGTTGCAAGCAGGGACTGGCCCCAAGTCCTCAGGGCCTCTCCTGAGCCCACTGTTTGCTTGCAGCCCACGGAGAAACAGAGGCAGCCACAGACACCCCCTGTGGACAGGAGAGTGCCTTCTCCAGAAAGACTGCAGGACCTCCGCAGGGACTCTGAGTCGTGCCACTGCCAGTGCCTGTCCGTGACCTCAGTTCCCCGCAGAAGTGCCCTCCGTCAGACTGCCAGCATCGGCACCAGCCGTCCTGTGGGGACCACAGTGCTGCCTCCAGAGGAGATGGGGGATGGTCTCTACAGTGAGCAGAGGCCCCCACGGGACACCAAGAAGGACAAAGCCCCAAGGTGGGCCCAGCAGCAGTGGCTAAAGATGCTGCTAAACTTCCTGCTGCGGATGGGCCCCGAGGAGCCCAAAGAGAAGACCAGCAGGCTGCCGAAGGAAAAGGAGGGTCACCCCCAGGCCTCGGAGCCCCCCAGAGCAGCAGGGGAGCCAGCCATCAGGAGGAAAACCCCAGATAGGAAATCCAGTCCTGAGAGACACAATGCTGAGAAACCCACCATGACTCAAAACGCTGAGGCTGGAGGTCCCGAGGCAGGGCGGACAGGGCTGGGCCCTGCTCATGGAGGTAAGCAGACAGCACCTGCCTGGGTCCAGACAACTCTGAGCTTGCCCCCGTAGACCTCTCAACAGACAGGGCAGGGAGAGGGGGACAGCTGGGGAGAGAGGCGCTGTGACTTTTCTCAGCAGCAGAGCTGAGAGCATGGGGTCAAACTGCTGGCAGGCTCACCCTTCTCCAGGGGTGTGGCCTGGGGACAGCTACAGGCTCGGAAACAGGGGAAGGAGGGACGGGGGCAGGGAGGAAAGCCCTCCCTGCTCCATCCCACCATCCACATGCGGCTGCCGGGGCACTGGCTGCAGAATTTGAGCCTAGGCTTGGCACCATCAAAAATGAACCTTGAGCAAGAGGGCTGGTCCCTGCACTTGGGGCTCAGGCAGTGAGAAGGATGCCTGAGTTGGGACAATCTCTTCTTGGGTCCCAGCTTAGGCAATGCCCACCATGCTGGGGGCACAATGCCTTCTGCTCATGCAGGTCAGGACAAAGCCCCCAGCCCCCCCACACACCTTACCTTCTGTGGTCTGGATTCCAGGTGGGGACAATTCTCATCTCCACCAGTCCTTGCTCACCAAGAGAGAAGGTGCTGGAGTCGTGGAAGCCACAGGTCCCCAGCAGGAAGAAGAGGAGCTCGCAAAGCTTGACCGTGAGTCCTTGTCCCAGGGGTGGGGGCTGGTCCCCAGATAAGCTGATGGCTGACAACGGTCGCTGAGCCTCAGCACTGGCTATAGGAACGGGCACACTTCGTTGGATGCTGTGGTCGCACTGACATCTCTTGGGGGTCCCAGAAGGGTGTCTTAGGTTTGAAGAGACCATTGGCCACTGCTTCTGTCTTTTCGTGGTCATGGGACTTTTGAAGTCAGTCTCCCTCAATGTGTTTTACTTTGGAACATATGTGGCAGCGTGGCCAGAATGGTTCGAGGGGTCCTGCTGTATCAGTCCTGGTCACATTTCATGTGTATGTGCACCAAGGGTTACTAAGGAGCTCATGTGTGGCGGGGGGTGGGTTTGTGAATTACGGAGTGGGGGAACTACAGACTTCCAATTTCTTGTACGCCAATAAGCTAAACATTTAATTCCATCTTCCCAGGAAGCCCCTTGTGTGGGTATGATTTGAGCATAGAACCACTTTAGAATAAGCCAGACTGGATGCACATGTGAGAGGGAGGTGGGCGGGCAGTGAGAGGGAGGTGGGTGGGCAGTGAGATGGAGGTGGGCTGGCAGTGAGGGGTGGAGGCAGCTTGAGGAATTGCCTTTGCTTCTCTCAGCGTGAACAGATCTGCTGGCCTCGGCCCTGGAGCAGGGTGGCTGGGGTGTCACAGGACACTGCTCCATTTTGTGTGGCTCCTTCTGGAAAACTCTAAAATGTGGCACCTTGCCTGCTGACACCCCTCTGTCCTCCACTCGAGTTAGGCTGGCTGTCCGCCATGCCCCACCCCACAAGTTTGCCAGCTGGGGAGTCAGCCCTGGCTTTGCTGAATGTTCCCAAGGCCAGTCCTTATTGGATGGCCTGACAGCCAGGACAGGATGAATCCTATCTCAGAAAGGAAAGAGGTGAATTCCCAGAGATGCTGAGAAACCCATCTTTGGTCACACAGCTTGCCACACACACTTGCCAGGTCATGAAACATGGCAGACACAAGCCACACCCTGGGAAGGCTAGCTGCAGTGAGGAGGGCATTGAACTCCACACTTTTACATAGGATCCTACTCTTGTGGGCCTCCCTGCTTCCCCTGGCCTTGGGAGCTGCCAGAGAAGACCCTGCCTGAGGGAGGGGGTGAGGCCCAAGGCTGTCATTCCACAGCGTGACCGGCCTGCGGTCTCTTGCAGAGGACACGGCCATCCAGATGATTGTGGAGCTGCTCAAGAGAGTGGGGGACCAGTGGGAAGAAGAGGTGAGCAGTGCCTGTGGGCAAGCCCCCTTGGACCCCCACCTTTCTCTCACCCTACACCGGGCCCCGGCTGCCCCTTGAAGGGCTTTTCCCAGCTGAGGCCCTGACCCAGCTTCTCTCCCCACAGCGCCTGCAAGTCCCTCAAGCACAGGCTGCCCTGCAGACCCTGGCCGCCACTCCCAGGAAGCAAGCCCATGAGAGGAAGTCCAGCCTCAAGAGAGCTTTCTCTCTCCGGAAGTCAGGCTCTGGGGCACCCAGGGGAGCCAGGCCTGCACACAGCCCCAGCGCTGAGGCTCGGCCGCCCAGGAGGCCCGGCTTTCTGCCCCTGTGCATGGGTGGCCACCGGCCCTCCATCCCCAGCAGTCCAGGTGAGCAGGCTTGCAGGTCACCATGGCTGGAACTTGCTTCTTGCATGCTTGTGATGGTTCCTGAGCCACAAAAGGGAGGGTTGGGGAGGAAAGGACAGATAGCCATGGCTCTGCTGTTCATGGTCTCAGACCCCAGCTCTCAACAATCTCACCTTCGAACCCCCGGCCCCAGGCCTCTGCCGGGGACATGTGTGCATGAGGGAGCTGGGGCTGGAGCGATGGGAGCCTGGGGATCGCGGCCTTATTTCCTCCATTTTCCCCCACTCCATGTCTCAGTTCCCCTGACTATAAAAGAAGACATTTCCCACTGTGCCTGTGTCTGAACCAGTTCTATATTGATCGGCCCATCTCACAGGTGGGAAAACTGAACCATAGGGAGGTGTCCCAGGCCATGTGGCTCATCAGAGACGGCAGAGCCAGAGGCAGACCGGACAACCAACTTCTTCCAGGGTGCCGGGGACGGGCAATGACAGGCTATGCTGGCAAAGGAGGAGACCATGTCAGCCACCGCAGTCTGTCCCCAGTGGTCGGGTTTAGGTCACCACCAGGGATTCTGGCCACGATCCACTCCACTTCATGTCATGGAACCAGGCACCTGTTTCTTACCTTGTGGACAAAACCAAAGCAGTGAAAGGGTTGGAGGGAGTGGTGGGGGAGGGGGAGGTGCACAGATCCCCCAAAAGTGGAAATGCACAGGAGCTTGGTTGGGCCAGCGCCTGGCTCAGTGACAACCCAGCAAGACCTTGGTGAGACCTGGCAGTGGTTGCCTCTGCGGTCTGCACTGGCTCGTCCTCCTCCCAACCCTGGTACCCACTGCTTCGTTTCGTTTCTTAGGCCTGGAAGAACCCGAGACCCAGGAGGCTGGGTTTGCTGATGGCGGAGGTCCCGGTCATTCTACCATCCCCCTCCCAGCAGGACACCAGGGACCTGGGGAGGAGCTGCAGCTGGACAGAGCTTTGGAATCCAGTCAGTACCCCCACCTCTTCTCAGACACCACTGAAAACAGCAGGCCTGGCTCTTCCACTGTCCCCGCCTTCCCCCAAGAGCCATGGGCTGGGGAGGCAACGTGGGATCCAGCTCATGGTCATCCCCCAACCCCTAGTGTTTCAGTTGATTCTGAACCAGACATGAGGCTGGCACGAGGTCTTCTCTGGGGTCTGGACTTGAATCTGGTCTCTGACCCCTGGTTGCTGTGTGAACTTGGGCAGGTGGCTCCATCCCCGGGGCTCAGGTTCCTTGCCTGTGAAATGGGATAGTGACTGTCCCTCCTTAAGACAGCTGGAGGTGCTAATGAGCCAATACCTGTGGAGCAGTGAGAGTGGCACCTGTCACAGCAGCCCCATCTGGCCCTGGAGGCAGGGGCTGCTGGATGACCACACACACAGGGAGCCAGCCCTGGCTCCTTGCAAAGGGTTGGAGCCTGGGAGCTTTGTCCCAGGACTGCAGATGGACTTGCAAACACTGTGGCTGAGCAAGCATGCTGATCTTTTTCAGAAGAATTCATCCGGAAGATCACTGCCCTCCTCCACAATGCTGAGCAGCAGGGAGCAGAGGTGAGAGGCCCCGACCCCTCCCCACCGCACCCAGACATCCCTCCCCGCCCTTGCCTGAGCCCAGCTAGGTTCCCTGGGGTCCTGCCTGGATTTTCCAGCCTCGAGCACCTATCCTTCTGCTCTTCCAGTCCTTTGCATCCTCCAGCCTGAAACCCGTGCTTCCCCCAGCTCTCCAGGTCAGAGGTCCTGCCTCAATCTCTTCTCCCTTCCCCACAGCAGCATCAAGTCTGCAAGGCACAGGTGCCTGCAGAAAATCCGGTGCCACCCTGCAGGAAGAAATCCCACGAGAGAAAGTCCAGCTTCAAGCAGGTCTTTGCTCAGAAAAGGCACTGCTCCAAGGAGCCCAAGAGAGGGGGGCCCACGGTGACTGCCAACCCAGACCCTCGGCCGCCCAAGAGACCTGGCTTTCTGCCACTGTGCGTGGGTGGCCAGCGACCCTCCTTCTCTGACAGCCTGGGTGAGGAGCTGGGGCGTTGCCATGGTGACAGGGCTGGGGATGGCAGGCCCTGTGGCTCAATCTCGACTTCTGCCTTCTCCTGCGGGTGAAGTAGCGCCAATGAGGGGGGTAGCAAGAGAGGGTTGGGCTGCAGGCATTGTTGACCCATCACCATCGGTGCCCTGACCCCGTTCCCACGCACGTGGTGTGGTGTGGATGCCGTTGTGAAGCAGATATGGGCATCAGGACCCATTAGCAGGCTAGCAGGAAATCAGAGCCTCACGTCGGAAGTTTTGTTTGTTTTTCTACTAAGCTTGTGGTTGCCCTGATATTTGTGGCATTTCTGTTCTCTACTACCTTCACAAACATCATGTAACCGGCTCACAACCTCCTGTGACTCCCATTAGGCAGATGGATAAAGTGAGGTTCACACAGGCTTGGCAAGGTTTACAGAGTTAAAGGGGAAAGTGGTTCCCCCAGTGCTCCTGGATACTGCCTTACTGCAGGTGGGTGGGAGGCAGAGGGGGCTGCTGGGTGAGTGGGAGATTTCTGGGCAACCAAAGACCCCTGCGCACGGGGCCCGGGTGCCAGGATTCCTCCCCTGCCGGCGCTGCCCTCAGCAGTGACTTGGTAGGGGAAAACTCAGCTCTATGCGATGCAGCTCTCAGACCGGCAACATACGCTCACCAACCTTTGTTTGTGGGCAGATCCAGAAGGTTCTGAGTCCCAGGGGCTTTCACCGACGGAGGGTCTCCAGCTGGCCTCTCAGAAGCAGCCCCCACAGGCCCAAAGTCACACGGTAGAAGAGGGACAAATTTCAGACGCCGAATGTGGATCTAGTGAGTATCACCTTGCTCTGTCCCTAGCGGCTTCTGGGAGCTTCTCTGTGGTCCTGGGAAGCTTCTGTGATGGCAGCTGGCAGAACCCCCGGGAGACTCTAGAATAGGACCAGGGAGGGCCAGGGAGGTGGTGGGCAGGGGTGGCTGGGCCTGGCCTTTGGATTGGAGCTGTCAGAGTAGAGTTGCCAAGGGAGGGTCTTTCCTGGGCAGTTGGCAGCTGCCCATTGTCTGGTCTTTGGCACAATGGGGGTGGTGACGTTCTCCAGAGGTGAGGACATGTTGGCTGACAAGCTGGGCGTGAGTGGCAGGAGGAGGGCCCCATGGGTAGTGTGTGCAGAGTTCCACAGCCTAGATATTTCTGCTGGCCCCATTACCAAGTGCCGGAGATGCCTTCAGGGCAGCCCACAGATTGCCTGGGTATTTATAATGGAATCCATACACGCCGCCCCAGCCCAGCACTTGCTCAACACCCAGGTAGATGGACCCATTCTGGCATGTTGTCACCTGATGTGGACAGGCCTCAGGATTCCCCTTGGCCAATGGGAAGCTGCGTGTGGCTTCGACTTAGCTGATGTCATTCACTGCTCTCCTTTACTGAAGGGATGTGAAGTTGCTGCACTTTGTCATTGGGGCGGAACTGGGGGTCACTCTACTCATGGGTGCTTCTTTGCCCCCAGAGGATCTCATCATCCAGGAGCTGGTGGCCCTGCTCCAAGTGCTGGATGGCCAGCTAGGGAAGCAGGTGAGCGCTGCAGCCTCCACTCTGACCCTGCCGCTGGAACCTCGTCTAGACACACCTGATGCTTGAGCTCAGCTGTCTGCATTGCATTTCTGAGTGAACCCCCCCGCCCCACCCTCAATTTCCCCTTTGGTACAATCAGGATTGAGGATCTGCCTGACCACTTGGTATATGCCCAGAGAATGCCAGGCACCTGGCACATAAGGCAAACGCTAGTTTCAAATCACATAATGTTCACAAACACACACACACACTGAGCCTGCAGGTCAAGGGGCGGAGCTACATTAGCCATAGAGCCGGGCTCCCACCTCTTAACACCTGAGTCTTTTTGCCTAGCATCCTCTTACCACCACCAACCAATATGGTGGGCGGAGTCATCTCCTTCCTCAACCCAGAAAGACCCCTGCCTACCAGCTCCCTCACCCTGGGTGGGTGGAACTGCAAGGTGGGTGCTCTGTGCTGGCTCCCAAAGTGTCCCTGGGTGAGTCAGCACCTGGTTGAAACCCTGGGCCAGCTGCCTTCCTGTCCTTTGCCCCCATTCTCTGTCCTTCCATCTGTGTTTGCTGGGGTTACTTAACAAGCGATCTACCCTTGCCCAGTCCTTGTCTCTGGGGCAAGCCCACCTGGCACAACTGGGTATTTGGAGGAGAATCTTGCTGGAGGAAGCTGCGAGAGGCACCCAACCCTACCCTGCACTTCGCCCTACCAGCTCCTGGCATTCCCTGGGGTAGATGATGCCTGCTGCTACCTCCATTTCACAGGTGGCTGAAAGGCTTTTTGGTCCTCGAGGCAGCAGCAGGGGAATTTGAGCAAGGGTGCTCATTCCCAGGGATTCTCAGGCACCTAACCAGGCTGCAGGGACATGGGAGCAGGAGACCCTGCCAGCATCTCCAAGGTTGTCCTCCTGTCTGCTTCCAGATCAGGCGGCACCCCAGCTTCAAGATGTTTTTTTACGAGTTCCCAGACTCTTCCCTCCAGAAGCTGGTGACCACCCTGCGCAGCCAGGAGGTACGCTCCCTTGATCCATGCAGGAACCCCACAGGAAGACCCTATCCATTTGCTTTGGGCCTGCCTGACAGATTTGCTGGAGATCACAGCCACGCCAGCTGCAGACTCATGGGCTCTGTGGGCCACTATCGCCGGCGCAGTTATTCCCACTTCCCAAACTCGGAAGCCCAACTGGTAAGAGAACACGGACAGACCATGGCGATAAGGGAGGGTGTGACCACAGGCCGATGGGCAGGGACCATCTCCAAGGCGACCTCCTCGCTGGGCCTTTCTGAGACCCAATTCCCAGCCACAAAGACCCTTTTCTTATCTAAAACTTCACTGATTTCATCCACTTTTTTTTTTTTAACCAAGAGTTAGCATCTTCTTTATTTGACTCTGATCTCTTACGTGTATGTACGATTTCACATTTTTGGATGTCATATGATATCAGAGTGGCGAGTAACTAGGGAACTTGCAAAAGTTTGTGGAAACAGAATTGGAAGATGGATTGATTCTGGTGCATTCTGTGAGCCACATGTACTCCTACTGTTTCAAGGCTTGTTATTTCCTGGGCCCTGCCGCGTGGCTCCAGACCATGGTACTATGTAACCAGCAAACACAATGAGGTTAACAATCCATCTCCCGGGTTTGGTGGCTTTACTAGAGTTATGATGACAATTTTCCAGCAGGTGGCAGCATGGTGCCTTGGAAAGGGAGCAGCTTTTTTGTGTTGAGGTAGATGAGAAGGCTCTGTGGGCTCTGTGAGCCTGGAAGGCTTCCAGGAAGTGGTGGAACCTGGAGGTACCGAGATAGGATGGACAGGAAGTGGTGCAGGAGCCCAGGTCCAGAGGTGGTAGTAGGTGGATGGTGTGAACAGGAGAGAGAAGGCAGGTCCACAAATTATTGGTTAAGACTTTCTCATTCTCCTCCCAGAATGTCACCAGTCTTCAGAGTCCAGACTGAGAGCTGCACCTCCTCGCACCTGCGTTCCCTTGAGCTGGCCTGGGGTCTGCAGCGCAAGCCAGGGTCACCCTCCCCCCCCCGCACCGACGCTGCTTCCTGCTGTTGCAATCCCATGGTTCCTGGAGAGAGCTGAAACCCAGGGCTGTGTGCCCACACAACCGTCAGAGACTCTGCAGGGCAGCCTTCTGAAGAGCTACATGCAGAGGCTGGGGAAGCCAGCATGGGCCTGGGGGTTACAGGACCGGGGCTGCGCTTGCTCCACCTGCTGCTGGACGCTGTGTGTGATGCCCTGCCCTCTTAAGGTCTTGGATTTAGCCCATCATGTGGATTTGTCTAAATCGACACTCTTCCTGGTTGTCAATTTTTAATGGATTTTGGTTATAAACATAGTTTTGGATTTACTCCCTAGCTGGAATATCTATGTGTATTTGCATAGACATGCAAAAGCCCTTGTTTCTTCCCTCCAGAAACCCACAAATCCACCTCCCATAGGACATGGTGGGGGAATGGGGCACCGTGTAAGGTGGGGGTCCCTCAACTCCCACCTCGAATGCTTGTCCAAGAGCCTTGAGGCATCTGGGAAAGCCCACTGCCTTGAAAGGTGGGCAAGTGACATCATGGCGTGATTACCCAATTTCCCGCTCCCTGCCACTCTGAGAAGTCAGGAGGCTAAGGGTTCAGCAGTGAACTAGGGGTGCGGGGGATGTTAACAGAGTTACCCAGAGAGCTGTGTTGCAGGGGCACCCACGGGCACCCAGAGGTGCTTATCTGGAAGACCACAGCATGTCCTGGCCCCTGCCTGGTCCTTGGTACTGGCAAGGCCTCCCAGGTTCAAAGCACAGTGGCCAACTCAAGAACAGCAGTCCTTCAGTGATGATTAAGAAAAAGCAGGAGGCGAGGCTTTGGCCTAACAGTTCAAATACTGGCTGGGAGACTCGGACCCTGTCAGGGTGCCCAGCTTTGAGTCTCGGCTCTGCTCCCAGTGCATAGCTTGGGAGTCAGCAGGGGATGGGTCAGGACTTGGATCTAGGCCACCCATGTGGGTAAACTGGACAGAGTTCCTGGTGCCCAGTCCTTGCTGACCATTGCAGGCATTCAGGAGATCTTCTCTCTGCCTCATTGCCTTTCAAATAAATAAGGAGAATAACAATAGTACAAAAAGATAAGTGGGAGACAGGATTAATTTAGGATGCTAGAGTGGCCAGATGCAACTTCAGGAGGTCCAGTTCAACGTGAATTCCAGACAAAAAGACAATCATCAGGAGTCCTCAGAGCGGGTGGCCATGTGTGGTTACCTGAAGTTCAGATTCAACAAATGTGCTCCATCCTACCCGGCCAGTCTGGAGTTTACATGAGCTCCGTTCTCCGAGCTCCCTCCAGTGGCAGGAAAGCGAAATGGCGCAAAGACACTGTGGCAGGGAATTTAGGACACCTAGCTGTTGTGGGCGGGGTCCTGGACTTAGACACAGGCTCTGCCTTAGGAAGCTAACCATTCGTGGTTCAGGCCTCCCTAAACCGGCAAGCAAGCACTGCTGAGCTGTGCAACAGAGAAAGGTTCCCGCCCCAGTTTGGGCCTCTGTGCTCATCAACATCACTCCATGGAAGAGCCTGCAGCCAGGGAGACACGCTGTGATACACCGTCTGGCCCGAGCTGCGCACAGCATCAAGCAGAGTCGGCAGAGCGTGCAACAGGCCTGGGGCCTTCTCAGGGCCTGCCAAGGTGCAGTTTGTCGCCTGCGTGGGGCCTGACACATGTGGACTCCAACTGTGGCTGCACCTGCCCTCCTTGGACTCCCTGTCCAGCCCACCCCTGCCTTCTGCCTGTCTGAGCTTGGTCTTCTAGAATTTGCTAAGCAAATGCAACTGGGCCTGGCAGTGACCGACTGGAGGCTGTTGGCTCCCTGGGGAGCCAGAGAGATGGGTTGCAGGTGATAGAACAGTCGAGAGTCCAGTCTCTTGATGCCACAGATGGATTCTGGGCTCAGTCTGCTGGAGATCTGACTTATTCCACAGCAGCTGGGGTCCCTGGGAACCCTGAGGGTGACCTGGGCCAGGCAGAGGTGGTGTAGCCAGGCTGAGGCTGGGGCGGGGTATCCGGCAGTCTGTGCAGAGCAAGGTCGCTGAAGGGTCAGAAGGACACAGAGCAGTCGAGAGGTCGCTGGGATGAGGAGACGCTTGGGTCCTCTGCGCCCTCAGGACAGGCAGCGAGGGTCCTCCTGGGCCCTGAGTGGCCCACACTCCAGAAAGCCATCCATGGGCCGTGGATGGGAGGTTGAGCCCCGGGCCTCGGGCATACTCCGTGGCAGCTCAGCTCTCTTCCCTCGGCTCCCAGCCTCCTAAGGAATAGACACACATCACATCCATCACTCGTGGGTCCCCATCCAGGACTGCCCTGCATCCCACGGAGGATGCCCCTCACAGACACCTCGGAAGCCCTGGGCAAATAGCCAGCTTGCCATCCCCCTCCACACACACACACACACTCCCTGGCCATAGCCAGCGTGGGACATACTTACAGGCAAACCTTAACCAATGCCAGAAGCCCACAAAGGCTCAGCCTTATTAGACATGGGATTTTCCAAGGGAAGCAAGGAAAGGCATCTGAGTCATTGTCAAGTTTACACAAAGTCTCGGCTGTTCAACAAGGAGCTGAGCAGGGGCACTGCGGGCTCCGGGCTGCGGGGCACAGCGTGCAGCCTGACCACTGCACTGGTTGTCGAGCACCCTGCTCTAACTCGGCGAGCACGTTATGCACTAGCCCCCAGCATCCGGCAGGGACTAGCATTGACCTTGATTGTAACCAGGAAGTAGAATGTAGGGGCAGATAGGCAGCTGGGTGGACAGCCCCAGGAGTTCCCACAGCACCCCAGGGGAGTCCCATACCTCCGGACGGCTGTGTTCTCGGGTCTGGCTGGGATGGGGTCTATAGGAGATCCAAACCGTCTCAGAAGCAGAGAGCAGAGAGAGGCTGAGCGGACAGGGTGCTGACCTGGCCGGGAGAAGCCGGGGACACACGCATGAGTAGGAAGGTGGATGAGAGCAGGGGACCTCTGCCGTTGTGTGACCCTGGACTGTCCCTTTGGGCAAGGAAGAGCTTGCCCAGCTGAGATAGGCACAGACATCTTCTGAGTGATTTCCAAATCCAGCTTTCATTGACTGCAAACTGCAGGCTGCTGGATCCCCAGCATCCAGCCAAGAAGGGGGACAATCTGAGGTTGATCTCTCACACACGAACGTGAACGGATCCCCGAGTGTTATGGAAGGAGCACAACTAGAAATAAAAAACTAAGGAGTCCCGTGATCACCGTATGAGACAGATGTCCCTAATCAACAAATGGACTAGGTGAACGTCAACTTCCAACTAGAACAAAAGCTATTTATTACTGGGTATTGGCCAAGTGTCAAATTCAAGGTTAGGTTTTGTACTGTAGGTGCTGTCTGACCTAGACCAGAACGAAGCAATGCCCCCAGCATCTCACACTGCACACGGCTCTGCTGTCTGCTGTAGCTGGGACTCCAGGTCTCCCGGGTGGGCAGCAGAAACCTACCTCCTCAGGCCCTTCCCACTGCCTCCCCAAAGTCCACCTCCGCACACAGCCGGCATCAAGAGCAAGAGTGTGGACACTCACAGCCACACACGCCCGCTGACATGTGGGAGTCAAGGACCCAGTGCACCTGCTGGCTACCAAGGGCTATGACACACCTGTGCTCTACAGTTTGTAACCATTGGCGTTAAACTCTCTCCACCTTCCCACTTAAGGGACCGTTTGCCAATCAAGAAGTGGAAGCTTGGAGAGATCAGGTGCCCCAAAGTCACAACTGGGGATCCACGCCACAGCTCAAGTCTCCTCCCTCATAGCTCCCCTAATTCACCTTTGGAATACCTCTGCTGGTGCTCCCCACTGCTGCCCCCAGACCCCCAGCTTTGGGGGAGCCTTGGCCGTGCTCACCACACGCTGCCACTGGGCTCTTTGGGCCGTGGCAGTCTTTGACAGCCTCTTCTGGTGCCACTCATCTTCGGTTTGCTCTTCCTGAATATCTTGCTCACCCAGTGGGAGTCCTCAGCAGGGCTGTGCCTGGCAGGGAGAGGAGGCATGGACGCATGTGCTTTGTCCCTGGCCAGGTCCTTTGTCCTCCGAGGTCAGGGCCCTGCTCCTACTCAGGCGCATGGCAATGCCCGTGGCTCTCAACCCTGCATGCCCCAGCTGATGTGGGTTTGCTCGTTATCCCGTCAGGATTGACCTCAGCAGTGCCATGCCTGCTAAGAAGCTGCAGAGCTATGTGCAAGTGCACAAGAACTCAAATTGTGTGAACAACATGCTTCCCCACTCATGCCAAAGCTAGAATGCATCACATACATGAAAACTCGGGGAAAAAAACCAGCCTGGTAGTCAAGATGGCAGCTCATGAGGGAGGCAGGTGCATCCTCCCAGTGTGAAGCCTCTGGCCCTGCCTTCCTGGTACCAGTACCCTAACCAGAGTGGTGGTCCAGGAGAACCTGGCCTTTTCCCAGCTGCCCCAGGGCAGGAAGGGTGGGAGTGGGGGCTTCTGGCACCTTCTGCTGCTAACCCAGCACCTTCCAGCCAGCAAGGGCACCTGGGGAACATGAAAGAGACAGCCATCTTCAGATCCATTCACATTTCCTGCGATATCCATCATGCATACATGGTACACAGCCCAGACAGCTGACACTGGTGGACTAGGAGCCCCATGTCGTGCTGACAGCTCCTAATAACCGATTCAAAGCAAGTGAGGCCTTCCATAATGTCCCTTCACCTGCCGTGCAGGGGACACTGCAGGCCAGGGAGCAGGAAGCCTGAGAACCCATAGAGTGAATCAGAACAGATGCACACACTCTCTCACACGCTCAGAGGCTTTGCAGTGTGCCCAGGAGGGAGTCGTCACCCAGCAGGCTGAGCCCCACCCCGCCCTCACAGGCATCACTGTGCACACCAGGGAAGGATGCCAGGGTTCCCCGGGGCCACAGCGGGAGGAGGAGATGACCTACGGTGCACAGGCCTTGCTGATGGTGTCCTTGGGCTGAGGCTGACGCGCTGGACTCGTCGGAGAGGCAGGGGAGGCTGCGGGCACAGACGGAAGCGGAGGAGACGTGAGTGAGAAAGGGTTGGCTATACTTGGTTCATCTGCAAAATGGCAACGGAAAGTCACGCTGGAGTGTAGAAAACCAGCAGAGGGGCTGTCCAGGGGCTGGGTGGAATGCCTGTGGCCCACAGCACAGTGCCTGGGTTCAGTGATCTATTGCATGTCCCCAGGGCCCTCAAGCCTATTTGTCCTCTGTGGGTTTCCCTGCCGTGTGTGTGTGTCAATTCTCCCAGCCCCCTGACCGAGCAGCACCACCTAGGCCATCAGTAAAATGGCTAACAGATAGATCCATCTATCCTCTTATGCCAAACTCCCACCATGGCTTGTGGTAGGGGTGTGGGTGGGCAGAGGGATTGGTGCTGAGGCTGTGCTGCAGGTCACCACCACGTCTCAAGCTCGGACTGTAGGAACCAAGGGTCAGGCAACTCTATGGGGACCCTCTGCCCATAGGATTGTACGGTAGTGTCCCTGGCCCCTACCCATCAAGGAGGCAACCAAAGCTATCTGATGGCCCGGAGAAATGTCTCCATGGGGCCAGAAGTGCCCCGTGTCCATGCCCAGTGTGGTCCTGCTCCTCCGGCCCGGTCCTGCTCCTTCCCTGCCAATGCCTCTGCATGCACATGCGTGCCTGGTCCCAAGGAAGTGCACTGCACAGCACCAGATGCAGGCATGCATGTCAAAGCCCTTAGGCCAGTTTCCTCTTAAAACCCTGATGGCTGTGTCTCACTGCAATTTTAAAGATCAAAGTAAATTCATTCCGTAGAAAGCGGGTCATCCCTGACTTGGGAATGCCCAAAGAATGGAGCCTTGTTGATCTATGTCCATGAGGGACCATGCTAGCTTGGCTGGCAGGCTGTGAGGTGCAGCCCACCCTTCAGGTCAGATTCCCTTGCCACACACATGCCTTCTTCAGCCTCAGTGTCCCTTGACCTTGGACCTCCTGAGTCAGCAAAACCTGAAATCCCATCCAATCCTAGAAGCCACAATTGACAAGAGCCTGCCTTCCTTTTGGCTCACTTGTCACAAGAACCCTCTTTTGCTTGCCCCAGCCCAGCCCAGCCCCTGAGAAGAGACCACCTTCTGTGAACCCACCCAATGCTGCACGGTAACTGTGGAGGGCTTTATGCCTCTCATGGGTACTGTGGGAAACCAAGTACCACTTCTCTTTGCATTCCCTGGAGTGCTGCTTCTCACATTATCTGTGGCAATCATACTGGCAAGGTTTTATCTACTACACCCACAAAGGACCAGTTCTTTAATGCAAGTGAAGCAGGAGGAAAACGGCCATGCTCTCAGATGGCGAGGTATCTCCACACCTTAAGTTTTTCTAACAGTCTGTTCCCAGTCTCTGCACCCCTTCCATTGTGTCCCAGAAGCAGTTCAGGGGCTGTGCTTGTCCAGGGACCCTTCTTTGAGTAGCCCTGCCCATCACAGCGGCTTCCACGCAAAAAGCCACGGCCACAGTGTTTACATGGGTAAGTGCAAGTAGGCTCTGGAGGCTAGCACAAAACGATACTTCAGCATCCGTGCTGAGGGACCAATATACATCGACTGCACTGCCCCCTTGTGGTGCACTTTCTCCTAACAGGCAGAGCTGCGAGAGCTAACTGCCCCATTTCACTCCTCTGAAACCAGAGTGGGGAAGGCGTGAGAACCTCGAAGGCTCCATACCTGGGGGCTGTTCCGGTCCCAGTTCCTCCACAGATGGCTGTGCAGGTGGTGCTGGAGGGGAACCTCGGGGTGGTGCTTGGCAGGACTCCACAGCTGAGGACCCTGGAGCTGGCAGGGCTGATGTGGTTGACCTGGATGTAGGGGATCTGGGTGGTGACTCAGGGGTTTGGACCTGTTGCTGAGATGACACAGGTACCAGCCCAGTTGGTGTGACAGGTAGAGACGAGCCAGGGGATGAGCTGGGGGTCACGTTGGCATCTGGGGGTGCTGCAGGTGGCTCAGGCAGTGAGTCAGTTGGAGAATGTGCTGGAGATGAGGCCAGTGGGGATTCAGGTGAAGACACGGGTGGTGGGACAAGTGACTCCACAGGCCTCTCACTTGTGAGCTCGGGTGGGGACACGGATGGCACGTGGCCACCCTTTCCATCTCCCTCAGGAGCCCACTGCAGGTGACCTGTGGGTTCTTCCGGACTGGCCTGCTGCACGTGGAGGTTGAGCTGGCTGCGCTCAGGACACTCGTGGCCAAGGGCAAGTTCAATTTGGCAGTAAACTTCTACTCGGGGGAAAATCACTCTCTTGGAGGGAGAATTGAGGTAGGTAGCATCTAAAAAAAGATTTCCAAGTTATTTTCATAAGCAAGGTTAGCACTGTTCAGTGGCCTTTCTTGGCTTAAATTGGCAGGGAGGAAAAATGCTCATGATGGTTCCTGCATTCTTGCAGCTTTGTCTGCCTAAGCCATCTAGAGAAATCTAATCAGGAAGTTGTGGCATTCAGTCTGCAGCAAGGTGCCAGTGGCACCCTCATCATTGTGAGAACGCAGCATCCTGGGCACCATATCACAGCTGACCCATGTGAAACAGACCTGGAACCTAGAACTATTCCCCCGAACTAAGCTTATTCAAGGTCTGAGAGGGCAGAAGGGAAATGGACAAAAGGCTTGAACAGGCACCTCCCCAAAGAAGAAATTAAAATGGCAGATAAGCAGCTACAAAGGTTTTCAGCCACAGGTGTCCACAGTAAATGTCAATGAAACCTACAGTAAGACACCCCCATGCACCTACTGGAATGGCCAGCCCTACCATATGCTGTGAGCATTTGGGAAAACCAGTACCAATATCCACTGCTTATGGTCATGTAATAGGGTACAACCACTTGGCAAAAGCAATCCGGCAGTTTCTTAAAGAGCCAAACAGACATTCTGGTTATGGTTATACGCCTCCAAATTAAAAACTGGACCTCAAAGACATATTGACACATCTCCGTTCATGATTGTGTAATCCACGATAGCCAGAAGGTGGAGGGGCCCCAGTCTCCCTTCGCAGGGAGGGGAAAGACACAGGTGGCAAGCATACACTGTGGGTATTGTGTATCAGAGGAAAGCAGTCCTTTCTCGTACAATGGCAGGGATGAACCTTGTGGGTGAGATGTGAAACAAGCCATCGATAGCAAAGACAACTGCTGTGTGTGTCTGCTTGCGTGAGGGATCTGAGGTGGTACAACTCAGAGAAACAGAAAAATTGCAGGAGCCAGAGGAAGAGGAAGGCGGGAGAGTCCCCCTGGCAGGTGCAGGTGGGGGTTTGTAAGATGGAAGAGTCCTGGAGGCTTCTGCACAGCAACGCAGACACCGAGCATGCTTCTGCACAGCCCACTTAAAAGCGTCTCCATGGTGGCCAATCCCACATGATGTGTTTTCAGCACAACCAAAACATGTACAGGTAATGTTTCTATGTGCTAAACATGTATGCACGACACAACATACACATACCATGTGACATCTGTACCACACATGTGTGTACCATACAACCCTGTCATGACATTCTGTTTGTCCAAGAGACAGAACAGCACGGTGTGTACACAGACTCCAGTCAGGAGACTGTATAGCAACTTGACTGTGGAATCCCACATCTGGAGACTGCAGCAAATGGATCAATGAGCCCCACAGTGGCTCTGCAGGGAGATGAAAGGCACAAACAACGTCCATGTTCAGGAGCCCAGACAAGACTCGGCAGAGTGAGGCAGAGTGCAAGACCAGATGGTGAAAGAGCCTGCACTGTGAAAAGTCTCCTTATCCAGAACCCTAGACGATGTGACTTCCTGTGGGACAGCAGAGAGCAGTTGATGGTTAGGGGGAGGGTGGGAGGGACGAGGTAGGAGGGGACAATGGGGTGTCCACTCTCTGGGTTCTGGGGGATGGTTTGTCTTCCAGGTGTGTACCTGAAACTTGATTAAGCAGTGGGAGGGCCAGAAGGCAGGAAGACAGGTGTGGTGGGCTTGCCCGGGTGCCAAAAGGATGCTTCAGATGCTTGCCCTGCGAACTGCATCCTTGTTGGACACCCAGCTGCGCTCCCCATGCACACACCAGCATGGGGAATGTGGATTTTCAAGCAGCCCAGCACACCGTGTCCCTCCTCCTGGCCGAGGGCCACCCAGGGCGTCGAGAGTGGCTGGCTCATTTGGCAGGAGCAATTAGGAGGATGTGATTCCTGGGGAGTTGCGCATGACACATTTTGGGGTGCAGCTTCCTGCCAGAGATGACCCCATGCTTGAACCAGCCAGGTGGAGGTGGGGGTGGACCCTGTCTTTCCAGGAAGCTGGCAAGGATTAGGAACGCAACTTGGAACCAACTGCAGTTTCTCAGATGGGTCAGGCTTCCCATTCACATTTGGTGAAGGAGACATCCAGCTATGCAAGTGTGAATGATGGGGAAACTGGCAGGGGAGAGTCTGGGTTAGGAGGACCTGTCTTGCAGACAGGTGCCTGCTGGGACCTGCCACCGAGGTCTGAGGGGTAGTGGGCTGGACTGGATTGGTCACAGCCTGCACGAGGTTCTCTGATACCCCGTAAGAGAGCGACGGTTGATCTGAGCATCACACTGAAGCTTCATGCAGCTTTGCTCCTTGATCATGAACCCTCATCCCAAAGCAGGGATGCCGGTGAACGTTCAGCCCCTTTCACAGGTGAGGAAACTGAGGCAACTACTGGGGCTCACACAGTCAGCAGACGTTAGGAACCAGAGCCTAGCCCCTTATTTTGGAGGCAGGAAGTAGCCTCCCTGGGGAAGGTGTGTGTGGTGGTGGTGGTGGTGGTGGGGGACCAGGAGTACTTGTCTCCAGTGCAGACATTCTCCCGCTTCTGCTCCTGAACTCTCCAGCCCCTCCCCACCCGCAGACTCCTGGACGGGACCAGGAAAGCCTGAGGGGAGTTGGAAGCAATTTTGGAAGAGGACGTGAGGCTATCCTAGGAAGAAGTTCTCATTCAGTCCCTACCTGCTACTCCCAAGATATCTTCTGAAACAACAAGCGCAAAGCATTCCCCACAGTGCCACTGAGAAACACCTGGGAGCTGCTGGCAGCGAGCAGGCAGGGGGCGCTGCACAGCTGGGATTCCACAGCTGTCGCTGCTTTATCCAACATGTGGGTAGCACAGAGTGTGTGGCATGCACCACAGGAACCCTTCCTCGCACCCTTGCGATCATGCACAGAGGGGCTGGTGGTCCTGAGCACCTGCTGACCCTGCCCCAGGCACTGATTCTCCTCACGGGGTGGTCGCTCCTGCATGTCTTTCAAAGTCCTGTACAACTACAGACTGCTCATGTCTGGTTCTACATCAGTAACACAGTTACTAGAAAGAGACGGAAATGGAAGACACGGAGATGGAATTCACCCCACGGGCCTGAAGTTGGTGCTTCCTAACATCGTTTTCAGAGCCATAAATACGTGTGTGCCTGTGGGCTCCACACCAGCCCAGGTGTTAGCTCTGAAGCCCTCTCCCCATAGACGCACTTGGTTTCTGCACACAGTGGCCCTGTTCAGGATGATACTGATTGCTGAAAGGGGAAGCCTGGGCAGTCCCAGCTCTGCAGGTGGGCTGTGTGGCGCACCCCTTCCCAAACCCCTCCCACTTCCTGCACTTGTTCCTCCCCCAGCCTTCCAGCACCTTCCCCACCCTTGTCCCCCAGCACCCACAGACACTCACTCAGCCGCTTCAGGTACAACACGGTGTCGTCGTACCCTCGGTAGTAGTAGTCGTGCAGGATCTAGGGGTGGACACCGGATTGATGCAGCCGAGGCCTCAGCAGTGGACAGAGCCCCAGCCCCACCAGCCCCACCAGCCCCACCAGCCCCACCAGCCCCACCAGCCCCACCAGCCACACCAGAGCCACACCAGCCACACCAGCCACACCAGAGCCACACCAGCCACACCAGCCACACCAGAGCCACTTGAGTGCTAGTGGATGAACCTCTGAAAGCCCACACATGGCAAATTCCTGGTTGTCTGGGCACAACTTCTGCTCGTGCGCCCCAGGAAGGTTGATGTGCCCTCACTGGGCTCACCACCATGAGAGGGTGAGATGTTTACCCAGGGACCAGAGAAGGGGCCCTGGGGACCCAGCTGATAATCCCAGTGCTGCCACCTAGTGTTGTGTGGCTGTCACTGCTTGCAGCCTTCATTTGCTCATCTGTAGAATGGGCACACTCAAAGCACCCTGCAAAGGAGACTGTGGGGTTTACATGAGGTATTGCCCATGCAGCTTTTGTTGTAAAGGGCCAGAGAGGAAATATTTGGGCTCTGTTGGCCATGTGTAGTCTCTGATCAATACTTTTTTTTTACAATTGTTCAAAAATAGGAAACCCATAGCGGGGCTCCAGTAGGTGCAAAACCAGTGGCTCAGTGCATGGGTGTTCCGCCAGCACTGCATTTCAGTGGAGCAGTCGGAGGCTGCGGGGAGCAGGTCCACGGGGCAGTTCAGGAACCATGCGAAGAAGGGGCATGGATGAAGCCTGAATGCCCACTCCCCACCCAGCCATTGCACCCTTGCCCCTGGCTCCTCTGGCACTCACCACCAGGTCCGGGGGAAAGAGAGCGTGGGTCATCCGCGCGAGGTTCTCCAGGGAGAACTGGAAGGAGTAGTTGAACAGGCGGAAGTCATTGAAGATGGCGGGGCAATCTCGGGGACAGATGTCCTGCTGCCCGCTGAAGGTGGAGATGGTGATAGAGTCGGTCCAGAAGGAGCAGGGCTGCATGTCTGTGAAGCCGCCGTCGATGTACCGCTGTGGGGCAGCCGAGAGTGCTCCTTTGAGAACTGAGGGTGCGCAGCCACCCGGGGGAGGCCTGCCCAGGCAGGGAGGATGGGTGGGGGAGCCCGGAGGTGGGACCTCCCTGCTTAGGGCTCTGTCCTTCTGGTTCCAATCACCACCAGCCATCTCATTGATGCCAGCACATCTCTCCGGCTCTGGCTTGGATGGGTAGGAGGCCATGCCAGGTGCCCTGCCAGGTGCTCAGGCACAGCCAGAGCTTCTGTCTGCTGAGCTGCCGTCATCTGATTCTGTCTTGTGCTAGAATTCTAATTGCTATAGCTTATTTTCTCCGTGTATAAAATGAGGAGAGGGCGTGGGTTTGGGCAGCCTGTCTCAGAGTGTGGCCCTGGGGGCCAGCAGCACAGGCACCAACTCCTGTCCCTTTCCCCACCCTTCCTGGATTGGCAAGAGGCCCAGAACAGCCAGACCCACCCTCACTCCCAACGGGTTCTGAGATGCAGGAACATTTGGCTGGCCCCGGCCTGCCTATCTGCCCCCGAGTTCTAGGGTTTCTGTGCTGCCCTCTCTGTCCAGGATGGGACACCCGGAAGGCCTTGACTTCCCAGGCTCGGCAACGGGCAATGGGTTCAGAGGGCAGAGCACATTCCAAATGGGGATATCCATCTGTCCCCCACCTCCATTCCCGGAAGTCTGTCTGCAGCGGGAATTCTGAGTAGGAAAGCATGACATTTTCCAACATTTGGCCCTCCCATTGCACTCTGAGCCCCTCTTCTCCAAGGTCCCAGATGTGGATCCTGGACAATCCCCAGGGAGTTCTCCCCACTCTGGAGCACTCACCACACCTCGGTAAGTCGGGGGGATGAGGCCACAGTAGACGGGGACAAAGCAGCTGCAGTACAAGGCCTGTGGGGGACAGCACAAGACAGAGATGTAGGGCCCTGGATGGGGCGCAGGGGGCTGAGCCCCACCTGCTGCCTGCCAGGACCTTCTGAAGCCCTGGGCGAAGCCATTGTCCCCGAAGCACAGCCTCGAGTTTGGTGTGCGTGCTGGCCCTGGCTTGGCAACCTGCACAGTCTGTCCGTGCCTGCTGACCCAGCTCCAAAGAGCGAGAGAGGACAACAGTATGGCCAGGGTCCCCATGAGTCCAGGTGACCCAGTGACCTTACAAGGACTCCGTCCTGGGTCGGGCCCTGAGGCGGAAGGAGGTGAGACGTCCATCTCTGAGTGAACTCAGCAACGGCTGACAGTAGGACGGGGCGGCAGGGGCTTTAGTGCAGGTAAGTGAAGACTTGGTGGCCGCAAAGGAGGTTGCAGGGACAGCAAGGGACAGGTGGAGGTCCCTGCACCCCACCCAGATTTCTGGGAGGTCAGAGGTGGAAGCCCTGTTGACACAGAGTGAGGACGGCACATTTCCCCCCCCACACACCCCGCTCTCCGACTCCCCGCCTCCTTGCCTCAATGAGCTCCTCCTTGGACGTGTACTCCGAGACCACCACACACTCCCCGTCGGTGAAGCGGGTGAGGCTGACATGCAGCTTGCCATTGGCCGCCTTGTAGGAGTCCTCGGGCAGCACACGGTACAGGAACTGCCTCATCATCTGCACCATCTTGCAGGATGGGGACAGGGGCCCCAGGAAGGACTTCTTCACCTCAGCCACACCCACGTTGAGGACCCGGAGGTACTCGTCTGCAGGGGAGGTAGAGGGCAGAGACGCAGAGTGATGGCCACTGTGCTGTGCACCAGGGAGGGTGTGGCCCAGGAGGAGGAAGTCATCATGGTGGCACTGCTGGACCCAGACATCCAGGCTCCCTGACTGTGAGCGGACATACCACAGAGACCTTCCCAACCCAACACAGCTCAGCCCCACTTCCTGTCACCAGACCCACCGCCAGGCCATATTCTCCTGGAGCCTTGGGTGAGGTTGTTATCCCACACAGCTGCAGCTGCTGGAGGGCCCTGGAGTCTGTGCCAGGAGGTACGCTGGCCTTGAGGCAGGGGGCATGCACTTTGACCTGAAACCATTGCACATCTTTCCTCAATGGCCCTGGTGGGCTAATAGTGAGGTGACCTTGACCTACAGAGCATGTGAGCACGTGCAGGGGCTTGGTGAGCAAACGAGCAGCTCCAGAAGAAGACCCAGCAGGGCATACTCCACCAGAGCTGTCCCAGCCCTGCCCCCACTGCCACGCCCACCGGGGACATTTGGGCTATAATCTTCCTAAGAAAAGTTGTTCTGCTTGGTTTCATCATGCTATGGGGAAATCGTTTCTAAAATCATCTTACTAATTAGGAAACCAAGACGCGGAGAGGTAATATGGCTTGGCCAGGGCAACCAGTTGGTAAGCGGACCAGGGAAGGTTTAACCTGAGCCTGGAACTTCCCAGGTTTCTAAGCCCAAAACTTCCAGAGCTGGGCCTGCACCTGCTTCGTTCTTGCTGAGCCATGCTGATTTGTTCCCTACACAAGCTCTCCGGAAAACTCAGGAATGGAGCTGGCTCTGAAAAGGATGGCTAAATCCTGAGGCGCATAGGGGTGGCTTTCATTGTGAAGCATGCTGTGTGGAAGAGCTAGCCATGGTTGTGTCCTGGAGCAGCAGCCACTGGGGCATGTGTGTCACGGTGTGCCACCGCGGTGTGTGTGTGTGAGCGAGAAGGGGGAAATGATGAAACAAACAGGAGGACAAAGCCCCATTCCTGGGTTTATCCAAGGGACTTCTGTGCAGGTGCTTACAACTGAGATTCCCTCCAGCTCTGAGGTTTGGGATTCTTAAAGAGCTTTGCAGTGTATGGGGAAGGGATGCCTTACTCTCCCATTGAAAGAAGGAACACTGAGGCACCCAGAGGTTAGGGTTATGTGACTGTCTGTCTGTCTCTCTCTCTCTCTCTCACACACACACACACGAGTAATTTGGAGAAGTATTGAAGAACCTAGCTGTTTTCTGCCTTTTGTAATTCCTGCCTTAATGACTTGGCTGGGGGCTGTGTGAGCTCCAGGCCTGATAGTCTACGTGACACCTGGCAAGAAGGAGGTACCTGGTGTTTGATAAGATTCACCGCCCTATAGCTCATCAATTTGTACTTTTTGGAAGTTGCTTGCTTCAAACCCACCAATAGAAACCCGCTAAATCATGACTATATAGTTAGTAACCTAAAATGTATAAGAACGCTGGGTTGTTCAACCAGAGGGGCTTTCTCGCTCTCGCTCATCCTTTTTCTGTCCTCCCTGCGGATCCTAGCAGCCTCGGCTGCGGCTGCCTCTCTCTTGCCCAGCCCTGCTGGGCTTGGGGAGGTGGCTGGGAGACCTAGGTTAACCTGAATAAACCACCTTTATGCCTTAGCACCGACTTCAGACTTGATAATTTTCTGGGGATTTCAAAATCCGGCGCAACAGCATAAGAATAGGGAGAGGCAAACAGCTCTGCGGTGTAGTGGGCTAAGCCTCCGCCTCAGGCATCAGCATCCCATACAGGTGCTGATTCAAGACCCAGCTGCTCTGCTTCTGTTCGAGTTCCCTGCTAATGGCCTGGGAAGGTAGCAAAGCAGGGACCAAGTGCTCGGGACCCTGGGCCCACCTGAGAGAGACCCAGAAGAAGCCTCAGGTTCTTGGCTTCAGCCTTGCCCAGCCCTGGTAGTTGCAGCCATTTGGGGAGTGAATATCTATCTCTCCTCTCTTTCTAATTGCCTTTTAAACAAACAGGTGAATGTTCAAAAAACACACATATTAAGGATTGTCTCTCTTCTCATTCTTACAGTTCACAGATTATTCTACACCAGCTCTGGAGGTGGGCAAGATGAGAAGCTGTGGGACCATTTTAAAGATGTGGAAATCAAAGCAAAGGAAAAGCAAGCAACTTGCTCAACATCAGCCAGCCAGACTGTGGGTTCCCTGGCTCCACCACCCACAAGCCTGTGGGGTCCCTGGCTCCAGCACCCACCTTTTTTCCCTGAGTGCTGGAGTTGAGCCCAGGGCTGAAGAGGGCTGTGAACCCTGGGTTGCCATGGTGACAGCCTTTTCTTACCAGCGGCCAGGATTGCTCCTACCTCTGCGTGAAGGGGCTTGACCTGAACTACGCAGCATCTCGGCTGACACCCTCTGGCAGAGCAAGGATCAGGGGAGGCGAAAAAACCCTGCAGATTTATCAAGATCAGGTTTACCAGCAGCCCAAGAGTACAGACGGCGCCTTCCTTCAAAGGGAGGGTGGTGGCCAGCCTGTTAGCAGGTGCTGGAGCAACTGACCATTGAATACTGAGGAACTGGGTCACTGAGGCTCTGCCTATAAGAGCAGCTGAGCATGGACATGCAGGTTTTGCAATTCTTTTTTTAAAAAGATTTATTT
Organism: Ochotona curzoniae; assembly: GCF_017591425.1. Taxonomy (NCBI): domain Eukaryota; kingdom Metazoa; phylum Chordata; class Mammalia; order Lagomorpha; family Ochotonidae; genus Ochotona; species Ochotona curzoniae. The sequence continues at coordinate 2,524,173 of NW_024466004.1, read as the reverse complement.
ATTTTTATTGGAAAGTCAGATATACAGACAGGAGGAGAGACAGAAAGAACGATCTTCCATCCCATGGTTCACTCTCCAAGTGACGGCAACGGCCGGTACTGCGCTGATCCGAAGCCAGGAGCCAGGAACTTCCTCCAGGTCTCCCACACGAGTGCAGGGTCCCAAGGCTTTGGGCTGTCCTCTACTGCTTTCCCAGGCCACAAGCAGGGAGCTGGATGGGAAGCTGGACAGCCATGATTAGAACCGGTGCCCATATGGGATCCTGGCACGTGCAAGGCGAGGACTTTAACCACTATGCTATCGTACTGGGCCCAGGTTTTGCACTTCTTAACCAGCAGCCAAAGCTGGCAAAGGTCAGTGAGCTTCCCCCATCCTTGAGCTGGGAGCACCTGAGCCAGTGGAGCTTCTGGACTTCCACCAGGAAGTGGGGATGGAGGGAAGAACATTTGCTCTCTTCATTACCATGCTTGCAAAGGGGACAGATGGGAGGATATTTGTTCTTAGTACACACACGTATGTTGCAGAGAAAATGTTTTTTAAAGATGCAGATAAACAATAAGGAAGGAAAAAAGTGGGTAGGACATCTTCTACCCAAATGTTATTATTATTTACTCTGTAGGCTGTTTATTGCTTAGAGTGCACCCTGCTTTATACGCTATGAATGATTTACTTTTTCCACCTAATATGAGGGATATGTAAATATCCCTTTATAACCTCATTTTAAAGATAGAAAGTGGGCCTGATGCAATGGCTTAGTGGCTAAATTTTCATCTCACATGCACCAGGATCCCACATGGGAACAGGGAGGGGTATGTCTGACATCTCCTGGTCTAGGCCCAGTCTGAACGTCATTCCTGCTGTCCTGGCAGCCATGGGGCTCGGGACGACTTTATGTCAGCATCTTTCTGCTTCTCTCCAGGTCCCTGCGTGTGCTTCTTCGTCTTCGGAGTCTCTGACTCTCATCTTTCTGCCATCTCTCTCTTCTCACTTTCTCCTTCGCCACCCTGGGAAGAATATTCTGGTTAAGCAAGTTCCTGTTGGTAGACAGCCGAGCGATAAGCACAGCAGCTGCTGGGTGCTGAGAAGAGGGATATATTTAGTTCCTTCTGTATGCATCTCTGTCCTTCTAGCACCTTCTCCCAGTGAAAGACTTCATTCCAACCTACAGGCAGCCTGCAAGGTTTGGAACTAGATGCACCCTCACTACAGCAAGCTGGGACTTAAAAATGAACAATAGGATGGGCATTGTGGGGTAATTGGTAAAGTCACATCCTGTGGGAGCACGAGTTCAATTCCTGGCTGCTCTACATCCAATTCAACTCTGTGCTAAGGAGCCTGGAAAAAGCAGCCAAGGACAGCCCTGCAGAGGATGGTCACCCACACATGGGAGACCAGGATGGAGCTCCTGGGTCTCGGCTTCTATCTGGTACAGCACTGGCTTTTGCAGCCACCTGAGGAGTGATCTAGCTGATAGATTATCTCTCTACCTTCTTTCCATTCAGCTCCCTGCTTGTGGACTGGGAAAGCAGTCAAGGGTGGCCCAAAGCCTTGGGACCCTGCACCCATGTGGGAGACCTGGAAGAAGTTCCTGGCTCTGGCTTCAGATCTGTTTTAATTCTAGCTGTGGTGGCCATATGTTGAGTGAACCAGTGGACAGATTTTTTTTCTGTCTCTCCTCCTTTCTGTATATCGGCCTTTCCAATAAAATAAGTAAAAATAAATCAATCTTGAAACACAAAAGAGAGAATGGCCCCACAGACCCAAGTCCAAGTGTATTAGGCGCTTCTGGTCAGCAAGCTTCTGGAGGGGGAGAGCAGTGTTTGTGGTCCTCCTCCCCTCCCCTCTTGACGGCCTGGCACTGTGCTTTGCCCAAAGGAGGTTACTTGGAGACCTTCCCTGAAGGCTGGGAACCTTTCTGGGGAAGAGGTGGACCACACTCTCTACCTCCCCCCAAGCTTTCCCTGACACTTGATGCGTGCTCAGTGTCTGCTCTGTGTGAGTGCGAAGAAAAACAGAAACCCGAGATGGACAGACAACAGAGACAGCTGTGTTGAGTGTGGTTCAAGGCTCAGGTCTTGTGAGTCTATGGTGGCAAACCTCAGTAGAAACACAAGTGAAGGACACACCGGGCTGAGGGACCCCGTGAGGCTCAGCCACTGAGGGACCCCTTTACGCTTTCCCATGGCTGAGCCAGTCCCAGCTTTACTGCATACCATCTCGACCAGGGCCGATGACATAACTATGTCCAGCCTTTATTGTCTCACCTGTAGACTGGGGACAAGAGAAGCGCCCTGCACATAGCAAATGCCCAGCAGACACACTGCTGGCAAGCCCCTACATAGCTGGGGGAGGTTTTTAGGGGTTTCTGTCTCTTTCTCATCTGAACAGGAGAGCTGGTCCCTGATCCACTTTTTAGGGAACTATGGGCTCACAGGTGGGTGCAAAAGGGGCAAAGTTACATTGCAAGGGAGAGGGCATCCTTGTGGTCAGCAGGGGAGGGGAAGAGGAGGAGGAGAACCAGATCTATGCATTTCAGTGTGCGTGTTCCCTCATTCAGAAGTAAGCATGGCCCCTGCCTCCTTGCTACCTTCCTCCCTAGCATTGGAGGAGGGGCCAGGAACACACAGGTAGGTACTGAACACAGCGCATGCCTGACTAGGAAATAAACGAATAAACGGCGGCCACCCTGGGGAACACTGAAGCTCAGAGAGAGAAGGAGCCCGTTCATGAGGGCCCAGGTGAAAGCAGGAATCCTCTCTTCTCTCCTCCAGACAGCCCCTGGCTAAATGAAAAGCACCCAGAAAGATGGGCCTGGGGAGGCTGACAGTTTAAGCCACTAGGCGTGCAGGAAAGAGGTTCTCAGCTGTGTGGGATGGATGAACCATGTATGATGACCGGGCTGTCTTCCGCCTCAACTGGTAGCCTAGCAACAACCTCCAGCTCCACCAATCACCGCGAGGCACCGCCGCTAGCAGCCCTTCCCCCTACCCTCCAAGCTGCTGCTTCGCAGTCCCAGGGGAGGCGAAGCAGCAGGGGAGGCGAAGCACAGAGCATTCTCAGGAAAGCCCTGGCAATTCTCAGGACCCCTGCATGTAGCATATGGGAGTCCACAACTCATGCTGGGTCCCAAATTACAGGCTCTGTTTCCCCGTGTGTATATCTTGACTGTCTACCTCCACTGTAGTAATTATGATGATTATTATTATCACCACCCTAACAGTGGTTCCCCCCCCCCATCTTTTTCACCTATAATTTCAGCTTATCCTTGCAGCAACAGCAAGCCCCTGAGGGGCACCAATCCTGATTTATTCATCATTTTATTTTTGTGTGCTATGCTGCAGGGCCACTGGCTGGAAGCTACAGTGTTATCATTGGGTCTCTTATTTATTTGAAAGAGAGAGAGAGAGAGAGAGAGAGAGAGAGAGAGAGATATCTCCCAACAGCTGGTTCACACCCCAAATGGCCGCAATGGCTGGGGCTGGGTAGGTCAAAGTCAGGAACTTAGAACCCCATCTGAGTCTCCCTTGTGGGTTCACGGACCCAGGCATTTTGGACCATCTTCTGCTGTTTTCTCAGATGCATTAGTAGGGACCTGGATAAGAAGTGGAGGAGCAGACTCAAACCAACATCCACATGGGATGCCTGTGCGGCAGGCAGTGGCTTAATTCACTGTGCCACATTGTCAACCCCCAAAGAAACCTTAACTGGAAACCTAGTCTCTAAAAAGGTTAAGAACACAGCTGTTCTAGGATAAAGCCAGATGGGGGGACCCATTGCCCCACTCCAGCCTAGGAAGGAAGAGTCTCAATCACTGCCCTGGAACTGTCGGGTCTGGGAGCTTAGGTTAGGAACACCAATGTGCATAAATTCACACTCAGGACAAAGGTCAAGCTCTGGAAACACTGGCCAGCAGACTGGCAGGCTGGGTAAGTGAAGGCCATGTCCCTGTGCTTCCCCTCTGCTCTACAGGCTCTGGCCCACAGCGCAACAACCCTGACCAAACCAAACAGCCCATCTTCAGTACATAACAGCCCTGCCTCCAGCAACATAAGCATCCCAAATGAATGCCGGTTAGAGTCCTGGCTGCTCTACTTCCAATCCAACTCCCTGCTAATATGCTTGGGAAGGCAGCAGCGGCCCCACATTGGAGACTTGGAAGAAGCTTCTGGTTTTGGCCTGGTCCAACCCCAGTCATTGTGGCCTTTTAGGGAGTGAACCAGCAGGTAGAAGATTTCTCTCTCTGTAATTTGATGATTCAAATGATGTCTGGAAATGTCATCCACTCCATATTTAAAAGTTTGCTATGAAATGGAAGCACAGGTGAAGCAAGGCTGCTAGAACTGATTCAGCTAACACCTGCCAGGACCAGGGTGATGAATCAGTGTGTTCCCCTACATCAGTTGCTTGGCAAATAGATGTTTCTGCTAAATAACCATTTCATGTGCTTTTACTTAAATGTCCAGAGGAGGAGTAAGTGTTTAGACTACAGCTTAGCATGCCCACATTCCACACTGGAGAGCCTGGGTTGATCCCTGGCTCCGGCTCCTGACTCCAGCTTCTTGCCAAAGCAGACCCTGGGAGGCAGTGGGAATGGCAGTGGGTTCCTACCGCTCCTGTGAGAGACGTGGATTGAGTCCCTGGCTTCCAGTTCAAGTCCAGCCCAGCCTCAGCTAGTGCAGGTATTTGGGGAGTAAACCAGTACATGGGATTTCTTTCTCCTTCCCTTTCTCTGCTCTCAATAAATGAGCATTTTAGGTCTAAGGATGATTTTGAGAAATAAATAATTTCCCCCTCATCAGATAAGTCTAAGCATGTACAACACAAGCTCCTGTGAAGAAGTAGAAAAAGAGCCCAATTGGGCAGCAGGAGTGACAGCAGCCATCACACAGTGACATCACATCCACAGCATCTTACACAAGCCCTGTCTGCACCTGCCAAGCCATGTGGTCTCACTGTGCTAATCAACATGTAATGGCTGGACCACTGGAGTCTACAGAGAAAGCAATCATGCTTCCTGTAAAACCACGTTAGAAATCAGAAGCCTAGAAATTTAGACATGCCAGTCTTGGCTGTGCCGTATGAGCCGAAAGAAATTACCCACTCTCTCAATCCCGTTTTCACATCTGTGAAATGAGTGTAAATATAGAATCCTCTTTATGGGTTCTGAGGGGATTAAAGTAGATTGTGTTGATTAATAAGGCATTTGGCACAGCACCTGGAACATTCAAAGGGTTTGACAAATAGCTACAAGTGTCATTAGCACAAAACTAGGACATAGATCCTGAAAGAATACTCTCTCCTCCAAAACACTGCTCTAGCGGGCAGATAAATAACACAGACATTGACTTTTCATGAAGATACTTTCTGTCCTTAATACACCGATTGCAAACTACTGGCTGAAGAGAGATTAGACTGCAACTTGTAACTCCATCCCCTGGCGCGTGGAAGCAATTGTCTCTAACGTAAGGGCATCGATCTCCCTTCCATGGAATGCCAGCATCAAAAGCCACATTCAAAATCATCCCAAGAGTCAGGTACCACTCAGAATAGAAGTTGCAAAGATGCTTTCAGCATCGTCCCTGCCGACAGCTGGGAACCCTCAGGAGTTGGTCAAGTGTCTCTCTCTCTCTCTCTATCTCTCTCTCTTTTTAAATATGGAACGCTTCAGATTTTAGTATATGTGCTGCCGAAGCAAACACAAGTGTCTCTTGTTTGACAAGCAGTTGGAGGCAGCCACGGAACCCACAGGATCTCAAGGACATCAGCCAATCCTGTTGATGAATTCAGAGAGAACAGCTGAAGCAACTAAGATGGACAGCACCCCATGCTAGAATAGGCACACAGATTCTATGGGCAGACTAGACACCAAGGCAAGGAGAGATGGACGTCTCTGGAAGGGAGACAGGAAGGTCACTGCAGGAAGCCCATGGGGGCTGTGGGGCATGGTCCAGGCCTGTGTAGGCTTGAGAAGCTCATGTCCCTGGCGGCCAGCAGAGCATCCTTGTGGTGATCTAGTGCTGTGACCCTCTCCACCAACACACTGCACCTGACCTTGTAGATATGAAGTCACAGTCTTGGTCCTAAACCGGGAACCATTTCTGCAACATGCTCACATCTGTGATACAGAAGTTGTGCCTGAGCCCGTGTCTGTCTCTCCTTCCTAGTCACTGAGTCTGAGCCCCCTGTTCTCAACTGGACACATAGCCTTGCAAGGGAAAGCCTGTATTTCCTAGTCTCCCCAACAGGAGGTGTGGTCACACAGCCAAATTCCTATCCAACGGGACGTGAGGGCATAGGATGGACGTCACCTCCAAGCTTTGTGGTTAGAGCCCAGGGGTGGTCCTAGCTGGAAGGCAGCTAAGGCAGGAAGCCCTTGGGGACTGCCGATAGAGGCCACGCATGTGAGAGACACAATGGGACAGTCTGCACAATGGGTCCTTACTGCATGGAGCTGCCACACTGGCCTTAGGGGCCAGAGGACGAAGGTGCCAGGAGCAAGAAGTCTTCCCCTGCCTCAGCTAAGCCTCTGCTTATTTAGAGATCTATCACCTGGCACTGCTTGGGAGACCTACATCCCATAGCAGAGGATGGGATGTGAGTCTGAGCTACTCCACTTCCGGCCTCCTGAGAATGCACACCGCGGTAAGCAACATATGCTGGCTCAAGAGCTTGGAGAACTCTAGGCAGTTCCAGGCCCCTGGCTTCAGCCTACGCCAGCCTTGCCTGTTGCAGGCATTTGGAGATCTCTCTGCCTTTCAAACACAAATAACACCAAGCTACACCACAGGAATATAGGGTCTTGTCTCATGTCTATCACCAATATATCTGAAATTTTGCAGGTTTAAAATTTAAAAGATATTTTTTGTAAAGAGTTATTGTTTGACAGAGTTACAGAAAGAGAGTTCTTTTATCCACTGATTCATTCCCCAGATAGTTGCAACAGCCAGACAACTCCTCTCCCCATGTAGCTATCCTGGACCTCCCATACAACGGAGTCACCAGGACAGGGTCTGTGTGTGTCTGTTGCGTGGATCCGTGCTGCCTCCCTCACCATAGGGATGCACTTGGTTTATCCATCCAGCACATGGGAAACCCAGAGGAAGGCTCCAGCTCCTGACTTTGTTTGCAGCTGTTGGGCTTGACAGGCATGGAGGAGTTCAGAGATGGAAGCAAAAAGACTGAGTGTTTCTTTGGAGATAAATAAAATATTCTGTCATTGGTCGTACCGACGGGTGCACAGCTCTCATATGATGCCAAATGTCATTAGAGTGTATTTTTCAATGCTTAAAAAAATTATTTTTAGAAAGAAGAAATGATTTTTTTAAAAAAGCAGCCACAGCTGGTTCTGGGCTGGGAGCTCCATGGTAGAAGTCATCTGGGTTTCAGGGTGGGCTCAGGAGACTTCAGCCAAGGTCAGTCTTCCCCACCCATGGCCCAGCCTGAGCAACGTCCACAGAAACAAATCCGGCCCCACATCATGGCAGTGCCACTGCTTTCCCCTACCCTAACCATTCCCCATGCATAATCAGACACAGAGCTGTCACTGGTTTTGAACTGCCATGGGCCCTGTTACAGGATTCCATCAGAAAGCCTTAGCCTGTTTCCCCAGCCTGATCACAAGCCTGCACATGACCTTGCCCCAGTTTTCCACAGTGTACATGCTCTCCACTGAGGCTGCACGCTGGGATTCCTTTGGGAAGTTTTAACAAGCATTGGTGTCTGCACCTGCCACCCAGAGCCTGACTGCGTTCCTCAAGGAGGAGCCTGCGCAGCAGAGGCCCTACTAACTTCCCAGGTGATTCCACTCGCAGGCAAGACTGAAGACTGCTGACAGAGCATGTCCTGATGGACTCTTAAAAAAAAAAAATATATATATATATGAAATATATATATATATGAAAGGAAGATTTACAGAGATAAGGAGAGACAGAAAGATCTTCTATCCTCTGGTTCACTCCACAAATGGCTGCAACAGCCAGAGTGAGCCAATCTGAAGCCAGGAGCCAGGAGTCTTCCCCAGGTTTGCCACATGTGTTCAGAGTCCCAGCACTTGGGCCGTCCTCTGGTGCTTTCCCAGACCACAAGCAGGGAGCTGTAGGGAAGTGGAGCAGCCCAGGCATGAATCAGCACCCATATAGGATCCTGAAGCTTGCAGGTGGAGGATTAGCCAATAGAGCCATTTTGTCAGGCCCATGATGGGTACTTTCTAAAGATGCAATGCAGTAAGCCACCAGGTGTGACACCAGCCTCCCATAGGAGCACTGGGTTGGGTCCTGGCTGCTCTACTTTCAATCCAGCTCCCTGTTAACATCCTGGGACGGAAGCAGAAGGTGGCGCAAATGCTTGGGCTCCTGCTACCCATGTGGCAGACCCAGATGGAGTTCCTGACCAGCCCTGGCCATTGCAGCCCTCTGGGAAGTGAATCAACAAATGCAATCATTCTCTCTGTCACTCTGATTTTCAAAAAATAAATCTTTAAAGGAGAGAGAAGTAGAAGATAGGCCCTTTGCTGCCCCAGATCTCAAGGAAATAAAACGCACACAGCCCCAGGACAGAAAAGCTCAAGGTAGCCAGTGGAGGAAGGAGGTGTGGCCTTGAGGAAAGAGGCCTGGGAACACGTGCCTAGGATTATTATTTTCTTAAAAAGATGGATCTTGGGCCCGGCATGATAGCCTACTGGCTAAATCCTCACCTTACATACACCAGGATCCCATATGGTCTCCGGTTCTAATCCCGGCAGCCCCGCTTCCCATCCAGCTCCCTGCTTGTGGCCCAGGAAAGCAGAAGGCAGCTCAAAGTCTTGGGACCCTGCACCCACATGGGAGATCAGGAAGAAGCTCCTGGCTCCTGGCTTCATTTCAGCTCGGCTCAGGCCATTGTGGCCACTTGGGGAGTGAACCAATAGATGGAGGATCTTCCTCTCTGTCTCTCCTTTTCTCTGTAGATCTGACTTTCCAATAAAAATAAAAAATACATTTTTAAAAAGAACACAAACTTCAAACTTAAAAAGAAAAAAGATTGGATCTCTGGTTATGAGCAGACTGGGTGATTATTTGCATACAGAGTCCTAGATGAGCTCCCAAAAACTTTTACAATTACTAAGAATGTTTCACAAAATTGCTCAAAGAGATCAACATGCCAAAATCATAAGCATCCGTCTTCTTCGTGGTCATCAGTCGCACTAGAAAACCCTGTTTCCTTTAGCGACAAGAACTACAAGGCGCTCCGAGATGCATGTACTGAGCCATACACACGTTTACCTAAGAATGGGAAAAGCCAGAGCAAACAGGGACAGTATTTGCACACGGAAGGTGCCATTTTGATCAAAATCACAACAGCACAGCTCATGAAGGAGAAAGAGAAAGCTCATAGTAAGAGAGACAATATATGAAGAAGGAAGAGGTGGCGAGCAGCAAGAGGACAAAGGGCTTGCCAGACATCGTGTGCCCCTTATGACAAGGCTCTAGTGGTGAGAACGAGTGATGAGACGCAACAACGGACGCACGGGCCCTTGGACAAGCAGCGACTCCTGGGAGTCCAGGCATTGAAGGTGGCTGCTTTTCAAATCAATTTTTAAAAAATTCACATATTAGAAGATGAAAGATCTGATTCATCTGACTGCTTTAAATTAAAAAATTTCAGAGTGACTTAAAACATCATAAACAAAACAGAAAGAGGAACTCTGGAGTGGCCGGGGACAGACAGAAGGTCTGTAAGTGACAAGCAGCTTGGTGTAGAATGCAGAAAGAAAGGCCAATGAAGGAGACTGCCGGAGACAACAGGAAAGAATCACAAGCAGGCCAGTCCCAGGGGAGGGGACAGAAGTGGTTGAAAAACAAATGCAGAGTTGCAGATTAAATAAGCAAAATACATTAGATATAATTTCCTATTTAGAGACTGATCTAAACTGTCAAGTCTGGCAGCACCAAGGGCTAACAGCCTGGTGGGAACATTGGAGCTTGTAGAGGCTGGAGACGTCCATTGCGGTTTGTTTATAACAACAATCCTGTGGCCGGCCCCACCCACAGCCCTTCGGTCCTGAAGGGGCACAGAAGTCAGATCCTTGGCCCTGGGGCCTCTTTGGCTTCTAGTTGTCTTCTAGATGACTTTTCCAAGTCACCTCTGTCTGTGTTGTGTGCTCTCTCCAGGATATGCTGGAGCTCTTTCATGCCCACCCCTGTTTACAGGCAGGTCCGTGTGCAAACTCCAGGTGCTCCGAGGGACCTCCCCTCCCTCACTACCCCCAGCCAACATCCCTGCTCTCGCAATAAGAACCAGGGTTGTTTACAGAGAAAGAGGGTGGACTCTGGCTAGAGACGAGGTCTCAGGTCCAGCGGTATTCTGTGCTGTTTGCATGACCAGAGGCAAGTTATCCAAGCTTTCCGTGACTCAGTTTCCTCTCTGTAAAGCAGGGATAATAACAGTTTTCACCTCGGAGTGTTGAATGAGTCAATGTGTCCAAGACTTAGACAAGAGCCTCATATAATGGAAGTGCTGGTTAACAGGAGACAGACCTAGCAGTTAACATGAATGAACCAGACGACGGCAGCACAGATAAGCCTCATGAACACGCTGCTAAATAGAGTCCCACACTTCTCTCCCCATCTCTGCATTTACCTAACAGGCTCCGGCTCCCCCTTACACATGCCCACACTCCAGTGTCCTTGTCACAGGTATGAGTCCCAGTGTCACTGTCCATGGAGGCCCCAGTAGGCTCCCGGCAATGGTGACCAAGTTGAATGAATTGCATTCATTCTCAAACATCTTTGAGTGCCAGAGAGTGGAGACACCACTGACATGGGTGTCTGTGTCAAGGATTCCCCTGGGGGAAAACAGAGGAAGCTGAGAGGGAAGGCGCAGGAGAGCCACACAGAATGATGGGGTGCAATGGGGGCACCTCCCAGGGGCAGGCACTTCCAGCGTGGGATTTCCCTGACTTTGGGGACGGGTCTTGCCCCGGCTGCTTTCCAAAGACCACTGGGTGATGAAGGCATTAACTGTTACATCGACAGAGGATTTTGTGCACAGAGATCTAGAAAGATCCATTCTGAGTCCTGGAGCACTAACTACAGGAGGGAGATCTGGGGATCCAGTGTGAAGGGGTCTTTCTACATACATTGTTTTGAGTTTTGTGAAGCAAAAATTTATTACTTGAGAACTCTTTTTTTAATTAATTGAAAAATCTATTCTCTTGTTTGAGAGGCGAAGAGATAGAGCTGGCACACTGGTTAACAAGCTAATCTTCCACCTGCTGTGCCAGCATGCCATATGGGCACCAGTTAGAGTCCAGTTCTCTGCTTATGGGCTGGAAAAGCAGTAGAAGATGGTTCAGGTCCTGGGGTCCCCACACCCACATGGTAGACCCAGAAGGAAGCTCCTGGCTCCTGGCTTTGGATCTGAACAGCTCTGGCCATTGTGGTCATTTGGGGAGTGAACCAGTGGAGGAAGATCTTTCTCTCTTTGTCTCTCCTCTCTGAAAAATACACCTTTTAAATAAAAACAAACAAATAAAAAGAAAGAAAGATAGAGGAATGGCCAGAGAGACTGAGGTCTGGCTAGGGCTGGGGGCTGGAACACCCATGTGTACCTCTCACATGGCTCTCCAGGCCCCAAGTACTTGAGCCAGTATCAGCTGCTGCTGCCAGAGTCGGTATGAGCAGGATCCAGCCATTCTGATGTGGGAGGCAGGCATCTCAGTCAGCATTCCCCATGCCAGACTAAACATCTTCCCCATCACTTGTGAAATACTGGCAAGAAAATGTTCTTTCGTACGTGGGAGGTGTTCAACGTGAGGGCATGGCTCTCACTCCTGACGGCAAAGATTGGCAGCTGGTACAGACTGCCGTGGGGCCTGCTGAGAAGTGGGCTAAGCTGCGTCTCGTCCTTCTCGCACAGAGCAGGGAGGGTGCAGGCTCTACCTGAACCTGGCATCCTCCCTCCTCTTGCCACACCTGCTCAGCTTCTCCTCGCCCCTCCTCCCACCTGCTCTGCCCAGCAGTGGGCTGAGCAGGGGAACTCTTAAAGCCACAAGCACTGTTAGGACAAACAGTCCATGTGTGTTGGTCCTGCTAATTCGTTAGCAACAAGGAAAGTCCACACCCTACCATGGAAAGACAGAGCCGTGGTCTAGTCCGTGGGGCAGGTACTCATCCTCATCCCCACCCCCTCCTCACTGCCTGCATCCCACCTTCCCAGAATAGTCCACTGCTCACTTCCCAAATAGGTTCCATGGTATTCCATGTTCCTTTCCAGCACAGGCTCCTGGTAGAAGTCCCCCACTACACACACACCATAGCTGCCACTCCTGCCCACGACTCCACTGCTCTTTGTGGGTTAACACGGAAGCCCCGGTCCAGCAGGAGAGGTGAAACAGATCTTCCGCCTCCTTCCTTCAAGCTCTTCTTTCCCCAGGGAGTGGGGCCTCCTCCTGCCCTTCTTCAGCCCCACACTTTCCACCTTTCCAAGCCACCTGCAAGCCAGGTGGTCAGGCTCATGCCCACCAAAGTGGTGAGGAGTGGAAGCCTTGCCCTGCCCAAAGCCTTTGACTTGCTTGTCAAAGAAGCCAGACAGGAGCTGCCACGCATGACTGTACCCTGCCTGCTCATCACCTGTGTCATTTCTCACTCCAAGATGTCTTGGGGGAGACCCTGTCGCAGACCAGGGCACTACAGTCAGCAGATGGCCTGGCTGCCCCACCTCCTCCTCTCTCACCACCCAGGCCTGGCTTTGCCCCCACCAGCTTCCCTGAGCCTCCTGAAGCCCTGCTCTGAAACGCCCCCAGGGGACTCAGAACAAAGGTCTTACCCATTTCAATCCCACAAGTGACCAGGGCTGCGATCACCGCTCCTGCTGATGTCCCCGCAAAGCGGTGGGCTGTGTCCAGCATCCGGGGGGCCAGGTCCCGCAAGGCATCCACAGCCCCAGCCTGGTAGAAGGACAGGAAGCCGCTCCCGGAGAAGGAGATGGAATGAGGGGTGTCCGGGTCCCCCTTAAACACCTGTTCATTCATTTCCTATGGCCTTCGGCACTCACTCTGCAGGAAGCACTCTTCAGGCCTGCCCGCTGCAGCACGGGCTTGTTGTTTCTGTCAAGACTTGCTGCCCGGCCAGCCCGAGCCTGGAGTCGGGCTGTCCCCAGTCTTCTGGGACCTCCACCGTGAGTTCCAGCAGCCTAGGCCTGCTAAGCTCGTCCAGGAGGCAGCCCCAAGGGTTGGCAAGGGATCCCAGGCCCGGCAGTTGGGGTGGAAGGTCCCAGGGGTGTGAGCAGGGTCCTGGTCCTGGGAGCTGCTGCTGGCATCATTGTTTAGCTGGCTTCATCTCTGGCACGGGCACCTCAGCAATTGGCACGCCTGGGAACACTGGCAGCTTCCGGGAGAGGCCGTGCCCAGAGCAGCCGGCACCACTTAACCCTCAGCCGAGGTGAGGCGGCACCTGCAGGGGATCAGGACGTACCGCAGGCCCGCCTCCTCCGAGAGGACGCGATCCTCCCACTGTCATGCCCCTCCCCAGCTCCTTCAGGCCCTGTGCGCGCAGTGTGGGCCATGAGTGTTGCACAATTCCTCCTTGTTTACTCACTTGTTTGTCTACACACTTGTCAGGACTGGCGTGGGCAGCATCATAGGGGAAAAGAAGGCTGGCCTTGCGGCCCCACCCCCAAAATACCCACTCTGGGCCTCTCTCCCTGTCATCCCCTGTCCCCTTCACTGACCCCTTGGTACCCGTGAAGGACTCAGTCTGAAATCTAGATTATTCCAAATGGCTGGGCCTTCCTAGCATATGCTCTGCTTCCCAAGATGACAATATTTAATTCTAAAGGTGGAGAGCTGGGGAGGTACCTTGGGGACATGGGGAGGGAGGAGCCTTCTGGACCAGAAGCCGCCCATCCTGGCTGCCTCACAGCTGTAGCCCGTAGACCTGGCCAGGAGGAACCTTGCCCCAACACACTATCTCTTTCCCAGTCTCATCACACCTTCTCCTCAGAGAGGTCTGAGAAGAACAGAGCCCAGGCTCCCAAGCCCCACCTAGTGCCCGGTCCAGCGCAGGCTCTCTGAGGTCACAGGTCCTGGGCTACTCCCACTGGTGCTGGAGGCATAGCTGATGGCAATGGGAAATCAACAGCAAAGAGAGGGCCAGCTCACTGCCTTCTGATTGGGGAGGGGAAGGGTGGCGGTGGCGCTAGTGTGTGTGTGTATGTGCATAGCCGCATACTCAAGGCATATTCGCCCTGGGGTGGAGTGGGTGGTGACAGAATAGAGCCCGGGCAGCTCTGGGGCCAACAGAGGCCTGACTAACTTGCGGTCTGGCTCTGGAAGGAAGCAGAAGGTCCCACTTGTCATTCAGCCAGCCAGCCCCAGCTCTGGGGTGCATGCAGGCTCACATGAAATACCCAGAGATGCATATCAGGACAGGCTTGTGGGGAGCTGAGATGCTCCTGCCGGGGCTGTGTGGAAAGGAGCCATCAGAGAAGCCGTGAGGCAGAGCACTGGGGTGCAGAAGAGCAGGAGCTCCACATGGAGCAACAGGTCAAGGTCACAGATAAAAGGGACAGGCGTGAGCCTCCATCCCAGCTCTACTGCTTGCATGCAGGATGACCTGGGCTCCTCTCTGGACCTTGGTCGTGAGAGCCAGTGTCTGTAAGAGGCCTGGCACAGGAAGTCAGCATGGTGGCTCAACAGGCTAATCCTACACTTGCAAGCACTAGCCTCCCATAATTGGCACTGGTTCGTGTCTCGGCTGCTATGCTTCTGATCCAGCTCCCTGCTTGTGGACTGGGAGTGCAGTGGAGAATGGTCCAACTCCTTGGGACCCTGCACCCACATGGTAGACCCGGAAGAGGCTCATAGCTTCCAATCAAGTCAGCTTAACTGTCATTTGGGGATTGAGTCAGCAGATAGAGGATCTTTGTCTCTTCTACTCTCTGTGAATTTGTCTTTCCAATAAAGAAAATAAATAAATCATTTTTTTAAGTGCAAGAAAATGTCCTTTAAAAAGAGAGGGAGAGAGCCTGGCAGCGTGGCCTAGCGGCTAAAATCCTCGCCTTGAACGCGCCGGGATCCCATATGGGCGCCGGTTCTAATTCCGGCAGCTCCACTTCCCATCCAGCTCCCTGCTTGTGGCCTGGGAAAGCAGTCGAGGACAGCCCAAAGCTTTGGGACCCTGCACCTGTGTGGGAGACCCAGAAGAGGTTCCTGGTTCACTGGCTTCGGATTGGCGCAGCACCGGCCATTGTGGTCACTTGGGGAGTGAATCATCGGACGGAAGATCTTCCTTTCTGTCTCTTCTCCTCTCTGTATATCTGACTTTCCAATACAAATAAATAAATCTTTAAAAAAAGAGAGAGAGGGAGAGAGAGAGAGAAAGAGAGAGAGAGAAATCTGGCACATGATGTGTCCACCATCATTAGGGTTCTGGAACAGTGGGACCCCTTAGAGGAGATGGAGTCGGCAGAGGGAGGCCTGGTCCAAGGGCCTGGCGGACAGGAGTGCAAGATGGGGGCTGCTTAGCCCAGGTGGCAGCTGGAGGCAGACAGGTCTGGCGGCCCTTGCCACAGAGGGCACACAACACTGGGGACTGGTTGGATGGGCAGGGTGAGTCAGGGTGTCTCCTGCTCAGCCTGGGGCTAGGGAGGGTGGGGCCACCTGGGAAGACTCCTGGAAACTAGGACAGACCTGAGGAAGCAGGTGGAGAGCCGTGCTCCTGAGCAGATGATAGCAGGATCTCGGTGCGCTGCATGGGGTGGGGGGGACCAGAAGGATGGCTGTGGCAAAGGGGACAGAAACACCTACCACTGAGGTAATGGAAAAGGGTGGGCACATCTCCCCCAGTTGAAGGAAAGACAGTTTCTCCTTCCAGGTCATCTCCTGATGTGGTGAAGGTAGGCAGGCCACGTGCTCCAGGTAGCTGTGGTACCCACCACGCCTTCTTGAGGGCACCTGCTGTGCCACAGACTCCTCAGGACTGCTGTCCGTCATGGGTGCATGGGAACCATTTCCCTACCACGTCCCCACCTCTAGCAGATGCCCTGCAAACCCAGGCCCGGGCACAGCAGAGCCAGGCAGCAGGGTCTAGTATAGACCCTCCAGAGTAGGCTCCATATAGCACAGGATGGTGGGCGGTTGGAAAGGTTCCTCTCCTGTTCCTCCCTCCTGCCATCAGACGTCATGGAGGAAGAATGACTTTCCAAGGCTTCAGCACTTACTTTTCAAATCACAGTAGAGTGGTATTGGATACTTCCTAATCCAGCTCATGTGACTGATGCCTCAAACCAGCGTGAGGACCCAATCCAGCCTACCCTGCAGGATTCCACCACGGCCACCTGAAATATACCCTAACCCTGTGACTATAAGCCTGCAGGCTTGGAAGCCAGACAGGTCTGTTCTGGGGCACAAGGATGTATCTGGCTGGGGCTTGCACAGTGGCATAGCGAGGAAAGCCACTATCTGTATCTCTGGCATCCCATATGGGTGCTGGTTCGAGTCCCAGCAGCTCCACTTCCCATCCAGATCTCTGCTAAAGTGCCTGACAAAGCAGCGGAGGATGTCACAAGTGTTTGGACTCCTGGATCCTGGCTTTGGGCTGGTCCAGCCCTGGCCATTGGGACCATTTGAAAGATAAACTAGTAGATGAATGGTCTCTCTCTATCTCTCCTTCTCCCTTCATAACACTAACTTTCAAATAAATTTAAAATACATTTTTTCTTATTTGTTTTTTTAAAGATTTATTTATTTTATTGGAAACTCAGATATACAGACATGAGGAAAGACAGAGAGAAAGATCTTCCAACCCATGATTCACTCCCCAAGTGACCATAATGGCCAGAGCTGCGCCGATCCGAAGCCAAGAGCCAGGAGCTTCTTCCAAGTCTCCCACATGGGTATGGATCCTAAGGCTTTGGGCCATCCTCAATTGCTTTCCCAGACCACAAGCAGGGATCTGGATGGGAAGCATGGCTATTGGGATTAGAACTGGCACTCATGTGGGATCCTGATGCATTCAAGGCAAGGACTCTAGCTGCTAGGCTATCTATTTATCTATCTATCTATCTATCTATCTATCTATCTATCTATCTATCTATCTATCTAGTATTTCGCTTCTCATTGCTAGGACACCATTGTCCTTGAAAAAAAAAATATTTTTTTTCTGAGTGAAGGACCTGGCTGTTTCTCCACATAACATAGCATGAAGATTCAAATGTAACCTGTGAATGCTGTTGCCAAAAATGCTTAACCTGATCCTGCAGGGGCCTAACTTCTGTGTCCAAAAAATCAGAGCTGCAATGCCAGTAGCAACAACCAGACAAGCTGAGTGTGGGGAGGGCCCTGTGTGAGCTACCTTGAGCCATGCTGCTGTCACTCCCAGCCATCCCCATCTCCCTGCTGAGCAGCTGCAAAGGCCTGGTCTGATTTCCCAGACTCCTTTGTAGCTAAGCATAGCATTCAACCCGCTACAGGGCAAGGAAAAGTCGGGAAAATGGCTGCTGAGGCATCTGGGTCCTTAAAATGGCCCAGTAGGGTGGCTCCAGCCAGGGTCTTGCATGAGGTTCCAGCGAACAGCCATGGCTTCAGACACACATGCTTGAGCCTACAGATCCACTCCAAGCTCACACCCATGGCTGGTGAGAGGCATCAGTTCTGAGCTGGCTATTGCTACAATGCTCCTATGTCTTCCCACAGTGACGACTGTGAGAGAAAGAGAGACCCAAGATGGAAACCACAGGTTGTGAATCCTTGATTATCCTGCTTATCTGTGAGCTGTGTGCTACTGACCACACAGACCAACCCTGGTGAAGTGTGTATGTGTGTGGGTGGGGGGGATGTACCGGAAAGTGGGGGTGATTGACAGCCACAATGCATGCTGGTTAATGCTCTGGGAGTGTAAGCTAGAGTCTGGGTGAGATTGCTGAGTGACTGCACCAGCCCCCAGACCCCAGAGGTACAAGTGCTGCCTCCTCTGTCACAGAGACTTTATTGTTTATAACTAAATGTCCTTAGTAAGCGCTGTCCCCAGGATATTTGTTGCTGAAAGGCTTATGCCTGATGCATGGATACAGTATAGCTTCTAGAAAAAAAATCAAATAACATACCTTTTAATGAGAAAGGAAAAGAGCGTGCTCCCTCCCCCTGGCTCACTTCCTGATGCCCTGCCACAGCTAGGGCTAGGTTGACCTAGAGCGGGGATGGGGCTAGGAATTCAGTCTGGGTCTTCATCATGGTTGGCAAGGACCCAGGCACCTGAGCCATCACCCTCTGCCTCCCAGGAATGTGGAACAGATCTGGGACTCTGTAAAGAGATGAGGGCTGCCCACCCCTGCCCTTGGCTTGCAGTAAAAACTAAAGAAATACTTCAGAGTACGGATACTTTGCTGCTGACAGTAAAAAAAAATTCTGAAATTCATGAGAATTCTGAAAAAGCACAATATGAGCATTCCAGAAAGCCTCTATACTTTTCAGAGGCAACCTACCCACAATTGCTTTGCCTAGAAGCCAACAAGTAGAATTTGTTTTCCTCCCTAAACTTCTTGGGGAAAAAAATGGGGTCCAGATAGCTAATTACCCAGTGTCCTAGGATAGCACTATCCTTCAATACGTGTGGCTGCGTTTTCGAATGCTCAGTTGACAAATGTAGAGACAGAGCCTCCACGGGTACAACTGTTCAAACGTTATCTAAATAGTGGAGAATTTTAAAATATACAACTTAAAGAGAAAGAATTTGATAAAGTCAAGATAGGAGAGAGGCTTGAGATTTCATGCTTTTTTTTTTTTTTTTTAACTTACTGCTTTTACTTATTTGAAAGGCAGAGAGAGAGAGAGCAACTCTTCCATCTGCGGGTTCACTCTCCTGATATCTAAGAGCTGGGAATGGCCAGGAGCTAGGAACTCAATCCAGAGCTCCCATGTAAGTATCAGAAACCTGACTACCCGAGGCATCACGGTGTTCATTCACAGAAAGCCAGGATGGAAGGCAGAACTGGGACTCAAATCCAAGGACCCAAATATGAAACAGAGATCCCAAACAGTGTCTTAACCATTGTACCACACTCCTGCCCGGTGACCTCGAGGTCATTCCTGCATCCTATTAGTATCCCTTCTTATCATAAATATGCTCAGATAGTGAAATCCTAAAAATAACACAGCAAGTATCCATGCACCCTCCAGGCAGCATGAACAAATCTTAATAGTATTATGTTTTCAGGGCAGGTTATTGGTTCAACTGGCTAATCTTCCTCTTTCATGCACCAGGATCCCAGGTAGATGCCAGTTCGTGCCCCTGCTGCACCACTTCCCATTCAACTTCCTACATGTGGCCTGGGAAAACAGTAGAGGACGGCCCAAAAGCCTTGGAACCCTGCACCCGTGTGAGATAGCTGGAGGAAGTTCCTGGCTCCTGGCTTCGGATCGGCACAGCACCGGCCGTTGCGGTCACTTGGGGAGTGAATCATCAGATGGAAGATCTTCTTCTGTATCTTTCCTCCTCTCTGTATATCTGACTTTGCAATAAAAAATGAATCTTTAAAAAAACAGAAATGAAATTATGGAGCCAGTGCTGTGACATGGCAGGCTAATCTATCCCACATGGGTGCTAGTTGGAATCCCAGTTGCTTTGCTTCCTGTCCAGCTAATATCCTGGGAAAGCCGTGGAGGATGGCTCAAGTTCTTGGACCCTTGCACCCACATGGGAGACCTGGAAGAAGAAGCTCCTGGCTTCCAGCTTCAGAACAGTTTAGCTCTAGATGTTGCAGCCGTTTGGGAAGTGAACCAATGCATGTAACTCTCTCTTTCTCTCTGTAAATCTTCCTTTCAAAAAAAGAAAAAGAAAGAATGAAATAAAATTATGCACGGAAAGGAAAACCCCTGGAAATCTCTTTCTAATCTCATCTCTTTCTCTTCCATGGGAACCAAGTCCACAGTGAGAGACACTTTCCAGGTTTGCATGCTTTTATGACTATTTGATAATCAATCTATAGCATGTATTTTGTAATCACTACATAGTATTAGTTTGTAAATATCTTGAAATTTTGCATAAACAAACACTCTGTATTCATTTCGCAACCTGCTGTTTTTACTTGATGTTCTCATATATGGTTCTGGTCTTCTCCATTTTGACTACATTCTGATAACATGTTGTGAAACCACAGGATGACATAGTTATCATCCACTGACCTTTGGGTTGAGACCAGGGGTGGTTCTGGAACCCACAGGGCTGCTGCGCGGCCCCCCTGGGCACACCCTGCTTTGCCCTCAGTTCTAATTATACCCAAGGCATTATAATGTGTGGGTTACGATATGAACAGGCCAATGCGATGCAAAGATTGTATGATTTATATTTCCAGGCCACCCAGGGACACATGGAGCTAACTAGCTGTGATCAGGAGGCAGAAGGAGTAAGGAAAGAACATGATCCAGAGCCAGAGAGAGAGAGAGAGAGAGAGAGATCTTAGTTGGAGCAAGAGAGAGCTCTTACATCTGCTGGTTCACTCCCCAGATAATTGCAATGGCTAAAGCTGAGCTGATCTGAAGCCAGGAACAAGGAGCTTCTTCCTGGTCTTCCACATGGCTACAGGAGCCCAAGCACTTGGAGCAATTTCTGCTGCTTTCCCAGGCTGTTAACAGAAATGTAGGCAGAACATGGAGTTACTGGGACCAAAATGTGGCCCACACAGAATGCTAGAGTTGCAAGGAGCAACCAGGAACTGATTTTTTTTTAATTCTTTAATTAACATGTATTTGAAATGCAGAGAGACAGATCTTCCTCCATGGATACTCCTTAAATATCCACAATAACCAGAGCTGGTCCAGTCCAAAGCCAGGAGCCTTGAACTCCATCCAGGTCTCCCGCGTGGGTAGCAGATGCCCAAGCACTTGAGTCATCATCTCTGCTCCCAAGATGCATTAGCAGGGAGCTGGAATCAGAAGAGGAGCCAGGACTGGAACCAAGGCACTCTGATATGGAATGCGGCATCCCAAATGGTCGCCCTAGTGAACTGTCATTGTGTTTTTCATGAGAAAGGCAGGACACATAGCATGGGGGTGTCCTCTGAGTTATCAGGTGGCCTCAGATGGGCAGGAACTTGGCCCTGGTGATTAGAGCAGAGCAAAGCTGCTTGTGTAAGAGTCAGATAGAGAGCGTGGTTGGCTCACTCCCCAGAGGGGCCTGTTTTGGCCCCTATAAAAGGGGCGTCTCCTGGAGGATGTGAGGTCACTGGTGCCAGAGTACGGAGGGCAAAGAGCATACTCACCACATGGATGCTTCTGCGGTGCCTGGGTATCACCAGGTGGCTGGCTGGAGTGGTTCTGCCAGTTGTCACTCCCACCAAGAGCTAAGGAGAGGCCTGGTTGTGTCAATTCTCTGGTGTGCAACACTTTTTGCCTATCAGAGGGCGTGAGCTGCTTATCTTGCTGTCCAACGTGTACTCCCAGGAGTATTTGTGGGTGTGGTGCTAGCTCTGTGTGCACTTGCTTATTCTAGTGCACCTCCTGTTCCTCTTCTCTGTTCACGCTTGGCCCTCTCTCATTTGGGGTGCATGTGCGTTTTGGGGGGGTTATTGGTCTTTGGTCAATAATGTGTAGCTTGTAACACTGAGATTATTACACTAGCCTCTCCCACTCTGGGAGTTGCCTTTCAACCCCTTGATGATGTCTTCCATGGTACAAAAAATTTTTTATTATAATGTAATAAAGTGCAACATTATTCTCCTATATTAAAAAAAGATTTATTTATTTATTTATTTATTTATTTATTTATTTATTTAGGAAAGGCAGATTTGCAGAGAGAAGGAGGGACAGATAGAGACAGATCTTCCATCTGCTGGTTCATCCCACAAATGGCCAGAGTTAAGCCAATCTGAAGCTGGCAACTAGGAGCTTTTTCTGAGTCTCCCACATGTGTCCAAGGTCCCAAGGATTTAGGCCATCTTCTGCTGCTTTCCCAGGCCTTAAGCAGAAGGGAAGTGAAACAGCTGGAACATGAACCAGCAGCCATATGGGATGCCAGCTGTAGTAGGAGGAGGATCAGCCTGTTGAGCCATAGCACCGGCCCATTCCTATATGTTATATCTTTGTGTTCTAAGGGAATTAAAATGTCCTCCAGGTGCCAACATTTGGGGCACATCAGTTAAAACACCACTTGGGATGCCGCTGTCTCATAGTGGAGTGCCTGAGTTCAAGTCCCAGCTCCAGTTTCCTATTCATGTAGACTTTGGGAGGCGGCAAGTGGTGGCTCCAGTGATGGGTTGCTGGTGGGATGCTAGGCTCCCAGTTCAGCCTTATCTAACCCCGGCTGTTGCTGGTATTTGGGGTGTGAGCCAGCGCAAGGCAACACTGTCTCTCTCTGTTTCTCTCTCATTGCCTCTTAATTAAATACATACAGACATTTTAAATAGTGGATTTCCCCCACACACACATTTTAAATGTTTTAAACTTCAGGCCTAAGCTATTTGTTCTGTCTCCATCAACAAGTTACAGTTTGACAATTCAACACCAGCTTTTCAATAATGAATACTTACAAAATGTATCCCATGGAAATGCTCACAGACGTCATCCAGACATGTACACACAAGGTTGTTACAAACAGTACAAATTGTGACAGCAAAGATCTAGAAGCATCGGAAGATTCATCCATTAGGGGGAAGCTGGCTACATGTTGCCATCTTCTGACAAGACTAGGGCGAGCCTGACTGTCCTCGTGGAGAAAGTTCTGGGTAGGGAAAACAGAGAGCAGCAAGGATCAGCCCAGTAAGTAAAGTGTGCTGCCATCAGAGAGCAGAGAAACAGATTTTGCCTACACAGGTCCCATTTCCAAAGTAAAATTGCCTGGGGTATGCAGCCTGAGCTTGTTTGTGGAGGAAAACCCACGTTTCTCTGCCCATCTCCTGAGCAGCCTTCCTTCCCACGGCCACTCTGGGAAAGGAGGGAGAGCTGCTGGGAAGGCCATGTCTTCAGGCAGTTGCTGCTTGCTTTGGTGTTTGTGCTACTCTGAGATGGAGAGTGCATTCTGCCGCAATAACCAAGCAGAAATTGGATTGTACCAGTGGGGTAGGGCGTGCGCAGTGAAGGAGTCCATCACAGTGCAACGGGTTCAAGTCCCAGCAAGGTTAAATCACCTCTAGTAAGTTATTTAGCATCTCTGAGCCTCAGTTTTCTCATCTGGAAAATGGGGCAGTAGGGACACTTTCCTCAGAAGGAGTTATACTGGTACCTGGAACTGCTTATGAAGTGCACACCGTTGCCATCTGTATCGTTTCTCTTGTTTGTTATTTCAGCATGGTAGGGGTCATGGGCGCCATCAGTGTGTGGGGACTGGATCTGAGGTGTGACGTCCACAAATCAGCTCACAGACATGACGAAGAAGCAAGGATCAAGGCAGACATTTGTACCGATTGGCACATGACAGCTAACCCAGTAACTCCTTTCGTGTGTTCCCAGGCCATGCTGGGGTTCCTTGGGGGATGGAAGTGTGTCTCTGTGCTTGGCTTCTCCCACAGCTGCCTGTCAGCCCCCCATTGGCAAGATGTCCTGGCACTAAGCAGGAGCTCAGTTCCTGCAATCGGGTCAAGTGTGCTGAATGAGTAAGTTAGTGGTCCCCACGGGGACTTTCATCACAACAAAACCCTGCCCGGCATGGACACCAGCTCACAGCACCAGACGCCAGCAGAATGCATCATTAAAACCACTATACAGCCAGAGGGAGACACATGGGTGTGACATAACTCAGGACAACAATGAAAGAAATTAACAAGGTCAGGACTGGATATGGGCCCCTTTTCAAGGTCTGTGAGTGAAAAAGGCCAACAGGCTTTGGATGGAGTGTAGGTGTATGCTGCCGTGTATATAAAACACAGAGCTTTGCTTGCAGACATGAGTATAAGGGGGTGACCGACAAGGGACCTGGGATGGTGGAGGCCACTAGAGAGGGGCCCACGAGGCAGGCAGGAGGAAGCCACCGTGTCTGATAAGACTTGGGCAACTTCTCAATTTGATTCATGTGCTCGTGTTTCTCATCGAAAACTTAAACAGTGTAAAACACTTTTTGGTACATAGTAAAGGGAATATTTTGTTTCTGTTACTGTCTTCACTTTTTTGTTTAGAAAGACATATTATTTATTCGTTTGTTTGAAGGCCAGAGTTATAGAGAGAGGAAGAGACATCCAAATAGTTTCATCCAAATAATTGACTTCCCAAATGGCCACAGCAGCCAGACCTGAGCCAGGTGGAAGATAAGGAGTCAGGAGCTTCATCCAAGTCTCCCACACAAGTGGCAGGGGCCCAAGCCCTTGACATCTCCTCCTTTTCCAGATACGTTGGCAGGGAGCAGGATTGGAAGTGGAGTAGCTGGGATTCAAACTGGAGCCCACGTACGATGCCAGCAATGCAGACAGCACTTAATCTACTATGCCACAAGGCTGCCCGCAGTCCTCACTTACGAAGTGTACGTATTATCCCACGTACGTTCAGGTTTCTGATATTGGGGAGGTCATTTCTCGCAGGCTCCTGTGGAGTTTGCTTGCTCATGCTCTTCCTACAGAGCTTTCTTTTTTTTTTTTTTAAAGATATGTTTATTTTTATTGGAAAGGCAGATATACAGAGAGGAGGAGAGACAGAGAAGAAGATCTTCTGTCCGATAGTTCACTCCCCAAGTGGCAGCAATGGCTGGAGTTGAGCCAATCCGAAGCCAGGAGCCAGGAGCTTCTTCCCATACGGAATCCCAGCGCGTTCAAGGTGAGGACTTTAACCGCTACGCTATCGTGCCAGCCTCCCACCCCCACCCCACACACACACACAGAGCTTTTACTAAGTCGGGGTTGAGTCCTAAAGCCAATAGTTTTTGTTTTGTTTTGTTTTGTTTTTAAGATTTATTTGACTTTTTCATTGGAAAGGCACATATGCAGAAAAAAGGAGATGCACAAAGATCGTCCATCCACTGATTCACTCCCCAAGTGACCACAATAGTCAGAGCCAAGCCTATTTAATCCAAAGCCAGGAGCCAGGAGCCTTCTGCAGGTCTCCCACACGGGTGCAGAGTCCCAAGACTTTAGGCCATCCTCCACTGTTTTCCCAGGCCACAGACAAGAAGCTGGGAGGGAAGTGGAGCAACCAGCACATGAACCGGCGGTCACATGGAATCCTCACGGATTCAAGGTGAGAATTTAGCCACTAGGCCTTTGTGCCAGACCCCAGTGGTGTTTTATAGTGAAGGGAATGTAGCACATAAATGTGCAGGCATGAAAGCCACAGTGTGGAGGGATGGGGGGAGGGGGTCTTTCTTCTCCACAATGCCTTTTCTGGTATGCGAAGGCACTGTCTAAAGTTCATGGAAAATGCAACTAAACACAAACTTTTGTGCAAAAACAATCCTGGTTCCCGGCTTCTGCCTGGCCCAGCCTTGGCTATTGCAGCCATTTGGAGAGTAAACTTGAAGACTGTAGATCTCGCTCTCTCTCAGTAACTTTCAAATAAAGAAATAAATATTTTTTGGGAAAATTTGAAATCATGCAATATTTGAAATCTATAATAGCCATTTTTCATAAACTCTTCTTGAAAGATCCCTTCATATCTATATTATCTTCTCAATACTTGCTAAGTGCAATTTTCACTGTCTCCAGGAGACAATCAACAACATTGGAGGAGTCTCCTACACCCAGGGCACAGCCTGCCAGCCTGCAATATCCCCCCGCCCCCCCAAAAGTCACCACTGGCTGCGTCTCTGGCCAACAGAGCCATGCTCCAGCCCTAAGCTTAGCTGCAGTCACAAACAACGGCAAGACCTCTGCCCTCAGATTTCTCATGAGACACCCACTTCCTAGGAGGCTTCCGCGATGTGACAGTACTTACTTGGCCGCCAAGCTGTGCCCGCCCCAGCCGTCAGTTCAGACCTGGAGTTTTAGTCCAAACCATCGCGATGATTCAGGAAACCATCATTGAGCTGGAAGCAGCAACATAGCAGAGCCTCTTGGGTGGATGGCCCCAGCGGGGAGGCCCTTGGGGTGATCCTGGGGTGACCTCCCATCCCTGCTGCCTCCGCAAGTTCCCACCAGGCCTGACTCATGCTCGGCAGAGCAGGGTTTCTTCATCAAATGAGCACATTGAGGAAATGCTGCAGGGAACGAGAGGACCGGCACCTGCCTGGTTCCCAAACCTTGGCTGTCTCCGCTCACCGCAGGGCAGCTGTGCTTTTCCACGTCAGCAGGCCCAGTGCAAGGGGAGTTAAGAGAGAGAACCGAGTGATGTGGTTTGGTCTATAAAACAGAAGAAGTCAGCTGGGGGTTTCTGAGGACACTGTCACCATCTTTAAAAACAAAAACAAAGACTACTAACAGACTTTCTGAATCCCATAATGGCTGCATAGCACCCACAAAAATCTCACAATGATTCAGTATGTGTGATTCATTGGAAAAGGTGGGAGAGAACATGCATCCAACTCTCAAATAGCCACGGTTGGGTCAGACAGAAGCCAGGAACCAGGAGCTCCATCCAGGTCTCCCGTATGGGTGACAAGCACCCAACCGCTTCTGCTGTCACCTGATGTACAACCACAGAAAGCTGGAGTGAGGAACGGGGTCAGAACTTGAATCAAGCACTCAGGTCTGGGATGTAGGCGGTGGCTTAAACCAGACCTTGTTCAGACTCGTTGGACCAAGTTTAGTCTAAGTTTATGTTGCAAAAGGAATGTTGAAACCTGCACATTGTCTTTCTGTAACACACGTTTTCTGTGAACTTCTTGATAACTTCGTGTATACAGACAATGGATTAATATTCAGGCATAAACATGAATGACATTCTCTCATTGGCCGCCATGTGGGAGCATTATGTCACGTGAAACCAATCGAGCACGGAGAGCCAAATCGTGCCCGCTCCCTTTGGATTAGCCAAGTGAGGAACTCCCCTGCTGCCAGACTTCTCATACTGAAAAAATAAAATGTCATGGGATCAAGTGAACTTTCCCCGACCGCAGCAGGGAGAGACGACAGGCAGCGGCACCAGCCCTGGCATGTGTTCCCCCGCTGAGGGCCAGTCACCTGGCCAACTTCAAAGCTGAAGCCGTGCCGTCACCCTTGTGCAGGGTGAGCCGTGGTGGCAGTTGCCACATTCAGCGAGGACTGGGCGAGCACCTGCTGTGTGCCAGGCTGGGATCCAGAGACACATCGCAAACAGGACAAAGCACCTGTGCCAAAGGCCTGCCAGGGCCAGAAGGAGCAGCCCAGCCCTTCTTTGATGCCCTCATGCTGATATGTAGAGACTCCCATTACTCCGCCTCCTGCATTTTTGTTGCATAACAACGATAACAACAACTTGCCGGTGTGTCTGAAGAGGCTGTAAATCCTTAATGATGAGTCTTAGCCCACTCACTCATAAACCTGACACCCAGCCTGGCGCCTCGCACGAGCCAGAACATTATAGTGTTTATTATCGAATGATGTCCGAGGTAGGATGGACTCAGGCACCGCGGATAAAAAGCTGACATCAGCCTGAACACGCCTGGTTCTTCATAGAGCGAGAAGTCATGCCCAACTAGCACTACTAGCACTGTAGACTTGGTTTCTCTGCTCAGCAACATCACCTAGGACCCAGTTTCTTTCCAGCCTAGCACCGTAACAACATAAGCTCTTTGAATTTTCCTTCTTGGGATTGTGCCTCATGGTCACAAGATTGCAGCCATAGCTCCAGACAGCATATTCCTGTCTCTGGTGGGGGGGGGGGGGGCGGGTGGGGAGAAACAGCAATGGCCATGAGCAGATCCTTCTCTTACTGTCCATTTTATCAGAGAATAAAAGCCTTTCTAGAGGCCACTTGGCAGCTTCCACTTCACAGCCCAAATGTGGCTCATGTGACAGAACATGTGGAGAGTCTGTATTTCCTATTTGCTTTAAGGCACCAACAAAGGGTTGTGAGTGGCTTAGAAGCCACCTGGAAGAGCTCACCACACACGAAGAATGTGTGCCCCATAAACACTGCGTAGCTGTGGTCTGAGTCTTACAATCTGGGTCTTCCTCCATCTCTGATACCGTGTAAGGCAGCCTAGCCACTGCACCTGCTGGCTGGCATCAGGCACAGCTGCTGTCTGCATGGGCTCCCTGCCAAGGGAGCCTGGGTGGCAACCTGTGCCAAGTCATACCGCGAGCCCAAGGCAGAGCTGGGCACTGTGCCCAGGAGTCCTGACTCCCAGGCCATAGTTCTGTCCCTTACTCTGGGATATCTTTGTCTGGATATTCCCATGAGTCCTCTGATGACCTGAGAAAAGAAATGCCAAACTGGGAATCAGACACAATTCAGTTTCAAGGTGATATGCATGAGCTTTGGAGCCCAACAGGGCTAAGGTTTAGACTCTGTCACTTCATAACTGTATGAGGCCATGTAAACTCCTTGTGCCTAGTCCAGGGGAGGTGGGCACAGCAGTCTTACCTCTCATGCAGGCCGGAGGGTTAGATGAGATGCTGGAGAGGGTGGCAGAGAACTGTGCTATTCAGTGATGAACGCATGCTGCGGGAATGCTAGAACCTTCCATCTCTTCCACAGGGCTTTTCTCACTTCCTTTAAGTGTGAGGACAACCTGCAGATGACTGCATGTGACAGCAGAGAGAGCCAGGGTGGCTCACAGCAGCAGGAGGCCTGGACTGCAGGATGTGTCCTGCTGTCAGAGCCCCATGTCCCTGCGAGACTCACCACCTGGGAGGGATAATCAGCCCGGTCACTTGTGGCCATGACCACCCAGGTGCCTGCTCAGAGCCGGGAGCAGCAGGGATTGATAGGAAGTCACAGGTCAGCCAAAGCCGGATCCTGTCATTTGAGTCCGAGAATGAAAAACTCTTCCAAGATCCAGGAGCTAATGGGAAAGGAACAGTGCCATTGTCCTTAGGCAAATTACAGGAGCCCCGGACCCTGTACTCCTCAAAGCCCTAGGCAACTTCCACCCTCCACTTGTTTTCCAGATCTGACTATGAATTTGTTCTCAAAGCTTTCTCCACACCAAGAACAAAATAGATTCGACAAACATGCATGTTCAACCAGCGGGCATCCGCGGTGAGCCAGGCACTTTTCCAGGTCCTGAGAGAGGGCAGGGACGATGACGCAGTCACTGTGCTGGCTCAAGGGCTGGTGTTCTAGAGGGGTGGATGGCCAGAAGCAAAAGCAGACAGCAAGATGCACTGTGCCACAGGTGCTCTGGGTTTCCTCCCCAGCCTGTGCGTCTAAGGACAAGCATGGCCAGAATGAGCCTTAGTGTATTCACCTGCAGAGAGGGTACAATCATTTCCTGCCAGACCCTGACAAAGCCGTTGGGAAACGCAAGTGAGAAAACGTACCCTGGAGAGAAATGCATGTGTGGCTAACACTTCATCCACGTAGAGTGGCTCCTTGCATGTTGGTGCAGGGTGGACGGTCCACCTGCCCTGTCCATGTGCAGATCATGCGACAGGATGGGAACTGCAAGAGGAAGCAATATACTCACAGTTGTGTCTGTGAGCAGGTCAAAGAGAGCACGATGCATAGCCTAAATGTGCTCACTGGTTCCCCTTCTAGAACATTCTCAGAACAGATGTACCTGCTCATGTAAGATGATGGAGGTCAAGGTTGCTCACGTGGAATGGTTTCTACCAGAAACAATCAGAAACCCCCTAAACTAGAAGACAGGTCACCGAGCAGAGGGTTGAAAAGCTCCCAGAGAACTGACATCGAAAGACTGACAAGAAATACAAATCAAAGAACAATAACAGGCTGAGGCAAACCGGTACATTTATTGTTCAAAAAAGCTGAAGAGGGGCCAGCATTGTTGTGTAGCAAGTAAAGCCACCACCTGTAGCATTGGCATCCATACAGATATTGGTTCAAGTCTCGGCTGCCCTGTTTGCCATCCAGCTCCTTGCCCATGCACCTGGGAAAGCAGCAGATGGCCTAAGGACTTGGACCCCTGCCGACCACATGGGAGACCCAGATGAAGCTCCTGGCTCCTGGGTTCTGTGAGGCCCAGCCTAGCTGTTGTGGCCATTTGGGGAGTAAATCAACAGATCTCCTTCTCTGTAACTCTGCCTTTTGAATAAATCAATAAATCCTTTTTAAAAACAGAGGAGAGTACCCATGGAATGCACTTAGATATAGATGGACAGAATGTTCTAAAACTAGCTATGAGACACTAATAGTCCTTACTCTTTGGAGGAAGAGGAATGTTGCCCTGAATCCTTTGGGGGATTACAGGAATTTAGCATGGGTGAAAGAGAGGAAGGACAGGAGGAGGAAGAGGGAAAAGCTGAGTGTGGGCTCTAGAGTCAGACAGACTTGTGACTTCCAGCTGAGTCTATTTGCTCCCCTCACACATCCTCCCCAAGGCTCCGTTTATGCATGAAAGGGATGTGGCAATATCCTGATGCCTCCAACACCCCTCGACCAGAGGCAGGAGGTTAAGACATTTAAGCACTTAGGTTAAAATGGCTGCTTTAAGCCATTTCACCAGCCAATGGCATCCCACACCCCAGAACAGCTTCTAGACTTCCTGGAGGAGGTGGTATGCGATTCATCATTTCCTGTCTCACACAAGGCCCAAGGCACCCAGCCCAAGGGAGTCCAGGTGCTGGTGAGGAGGGGAACGTGGGAGACTCCCACTGCTTGGACTGGGGAGAGGAAGAAGATACTGACATTGACAAAGCTATTCCCTAGCCAGAGAAATCCTTACCCAAGCCCAGCACGCACCATCACACACCAGGAGAAGCAAAAGAACATCGACACACTGGGCCAGCACTGTGGTGTGGTAGGCAGGCTGGCATTCCATTTGGGTGCTGGTTTGAATTCTGGCCACTCCACTTCTGACCCAACTTCTCGCCTGAAAAGCAGCTAAGGATGATTCAAATGCTTGAGCCCCTGCACCCATGTGGGAGATTCAGAAGGAGCTTTTGGCTCCTATACCAGCCTGGAGTCAGTGGGTGCTGGTTTGTGAGCCCCGGAGGTGGGGGATCCAGTGGGGCTTGGGCCCTGGGGTTTGCCTATGAGGTGGGTACTAGGTTTGTGAGCCCTGGGGGCAGGGGATCTGGCAGGGCTCAGGTCGCCTGACCCAGGTCCTTGGACCTGCCCATGAGTGAAAAAGGCAGAGCAGTGGACGCAGATGCTGATGCACATGAAGAATATGACAGCCCACTTGGTACTATTGCAGAGGAAGAGCAGAGCAAATTGGACAACTACCCCAGCAAACAATGACAACAAAAATCTGGGTGAATGGAGACTTGAGGTTGACTATGTCAGCCAACAGACACTGGGAGGATTGCTTCACCCTTAAATTGGTGAAAGTGACAGCATTTCAGAACTATCCAAACCACTTGTTCAGAACCCCCAGAATATGCACTATAGCAGGACCCTGGGTTGATAGTGGGTGGCGGTTCCCCATTTGTGGATACTGGGACATTTGGGAGGCTCCATTTATCTCTCCCCTTCCCCCAGAGACAGGAAGAAATAAAGAATTTGGAAACAATGATTTCACCCACTTTTTCCTAACCCCCAATCCTTCCCACCCTGGTCAACCATGAAATCATCATCAAAAAATTTAAAAAGAAGAAGAAAAATAAATATTAAAACTGGACAAGTTAAAAGAGAGAGAGAGAGAGAGAGAGAGAGAGAGAGAGAGAGAGAAGAAGAAGAAGAAGAAGAAGAAGAAGAAGCAGCTCTTGGCTCCTGACTTTGGATGGTCTCACGGAGCTCCATGGACGCAGGTGGGGGAAGGTGTGTGACTAAGGAATCATCAGCCTGGGGTCTTGTTCTGCAGAACAGGTGCAGGAATGTGGGTGACCCTCGGCAGCATGGAGGAGGGGGCTGCGGGAAGACACACTAGAGACCCAGGACAGGCTCAACAGTGAATCCAGCTCTGGTGGCTCTCCTTCCCTACCTGTCTGCTCTATCAGTGACCATGAGCTGAAAAGCACCTTGGCAGTTAATAACGGTGCCTCAGGAACACAGGCATATTGAGAAGGAAGAGGCAAGCTTTGGTGTGTGAGGGAGATTGCTGAAAGCCAACCAGCATGCAAACTGGAGCTGACACCACAGGCCAATGGCACTGCGGGCTGGCATGGACCTGGAATAGCTGGACATGCATGGGCTTCCGGAGGAGGCAGGGTTGGGGTGGAGCATCCACTGAGCAGCTAGTGGAAAACTGGCAGAACCTTCAAAAACTAAACATGGATCTGCCCTCATGACCTAGCAAATCCACTCCTAGAGATAGACTAAGGAAAATCAGGACTCACAGCCACCAAACGGCATGCAGCAGAATGTTCTTTGTAGTGTTATTCCTAGCAACACCACACTGGGCACAACCAGCCCAAGAACATACAAACCACAACACATTTCTGCAATGGAGAACTCCTCTGCAGTGGGGACACGCATGCCAGGACACACAACAGGAACACAGAAGAGCTCAGGCTTGGCATGAAGGCCAAGAACAAGCAACACTCAAGGGCAGCATTAGAATTCTGAGCAGAGGGAGAGACACAGATACCGCTCATTCGCTGGCTCACTTCCCAAATAGCTGCATGGGTCAGAGCTGGGTCAGCCTGATGCCAGGCGGCAGGAGCTTTTTCGGGTCTCCCATGGGCCCAAGCACCTGGGGTATCTTCTGCTGCTTTCTCAGGTGTGCATTAGCAAGAAGCTGGATTGGAGGTGGAGCAACCAGGACTTGAACCGGTGACCATGTGGGATGCCGGTACCATAGGTGACAGATTTTCCTGCTATGCCACAATGCAGGCCCCTTCCATCTAATTTCAGATTCAGCGGTGACAACTCTTTTTTTTTTTTTAACAAAACACAAAGAAACACACACACTGCACAAACCCATAAAGGATAGCCTCAGTTCCCAGCACACCGTGCATGCAGAACAGCAAGGCAGGCTGAGGGCAGTCAGGGTTGGTGCTGGATTCACACCAAGGCCTTCTGCAGCGTCAGCAAACAGGTCACAGCCTTCGAGTGCCAACTGCTCAGAGTAACCAGAAGGCATCCTCTGCCTCGAAAAAGCAAGAGCCTGTGAGGGATTAGATGAAAATGGTGCTTGGATAAGGGTAGTTCTTACTTTCTCTGGCCAAACCTCTGCCTGTGCGTGCTAGCATCCCAGACAGGCAGCAGTTCATGTCCTGACTGTCCCACTTCCCATCCAGCTCCCTGCTTGTGGCCTGGGAAGGCAGTCAAGGGCAGCCCAAAGCCTCAGTACCCTGCACCCATGTGGGAGACCCAGAAGAAACTCCAGCTCCTGGCTTCAGATTGGCTCAGCTCCAGCCATTGCAGCTACTTGGGGAGTGAACCAGTGAACCAGTGGATGGAAGATCTTTCTGTCTCTCCTTCTTTCTGTATATCTATCTTTCCAATAAAAAACAAATAAATCTTAAAAGAAAGAAAAAAACCCTCACAGTTTATATTCTTTATGACCGTCTTTTCTCCCATTTTTTTTCTTTATTTTTGACAATCTTTACATAGTTAATTATGGCACAAAGTTTCAAGGGCTATGGAAAAGTGGGTAAGACTATTATTTCCACATTGTTTTTTTCCTGTATCTGGGGTTAAAGGGGAGATAAAGGGAGAAGCCCTACCCAGTCTCCCACCCATCCCAGGTCCCTGATGTGGGCATGCTCCGAGGGTCTTGCTCAAGTGGTTTTGATAGTTTCACAGTTCTGAATTGCTGCCAATCTCACCATTCCCAGCACGATGAGGTTGCTGCAGAATCCACTGATTGACATAGTCCACCTTAGAGTCTCCGTTTGCTCAGTTTTTCACGGCCAACATGTGGCTGGGGTAGTTGATTGATTAGTTCTGTCCTCTGTTGTGATGCCAGGTATCCTCTGCAGGTTCTGACAGACTGCCATATCCTCCATGTGCAGCTGGTTATGCTCTCCACTGCTCCGTCTGAGCCTCTGGGGAGGCTCGGCTCTGGTGCTTGCACTTCATGGCAGACCATGGGTTCTGAGTCCAGCAGTTTGATTGGGGAGATCCCCAAAGACACTTTGTCTGAGGTGATCCCAGACCAGATTCTTGTGTGTACTTGCAAGTACAGGGCCTGGTGCAGTCCATTGCCCCAATCAGCTGTTGGTTGCAATTGCTGGGTCAGTTCTGGTTCCATTCCTGTCTTCCACTGGAACCAATGGGTGTTTCAGTCCAGCCTGATTCTATCCAGCACTCACTCAGCCCTCACATAAATCAGTGAGAGCTGCAGCCTAGCTGGAGAAACCCACAATAATCACTCCCCAGACCCGCCCCCTGCCCTGGTTCCCATGCTTGCCAGTATGCACAGCAGAGTAGTCTGGTCCAGTCTGTCCCACATCCCATTCAGCTCTCACACATGTAATGGGCATTGAAGCCTAGTTCAACCTAACCAACTCCACTATCCAGCCCACACACATGCTGTTGGTTGCCTTTTTGTCTAGCCACTCCTGCCCCTGTCCTGGTTTCCTTGCTCTCCAGTGGGAGTGGTAACCCAAGAGGGAGGAGCCCACTATTTCCCTTCTAGGCAACTCCCACTCCCAGATTATGCACTCTCCAGGTGGTTCTGGAATTCAACTTGACAGATTTAGCCTCCAGTGCCAGCCCCTGCCAGCTGATGCCGTGGCTAAGCCCAAACAACCCTCACCCACTCTAATTTTTGTTTGCATCAGTTGTAGCAGTCAGCCCAACCTGGCTTTTCCCTGATCTAGCTCACATGAGGCCTGTAGGTGTTGTAGCCCTGCCTGATCTGGTCTGCCCCCACCCCAGCCCACACTCTCCAGTGAGAGTGGTTGTCCAGCAGAGGATTATGAGGGTCTTTTCAATGCTGTGTTGGGACTGCAAAGGCTAGGTCTCCAGGGCATGCTGCAGGCCTGCCCAGCAGGAACCACCAATGTTTGCATCCTCAGGATGGCCCTCAAAAG
Organism: Ochotona curzoniae; assembly: GCF_017591425.1. Taxonomy (NCBI): domain Eukaryota; kingdom Metazoa; phylum Chordata; class Mammalia; order Lagomorpha; family Ochotonidae; genus Ochotona; species Ochotona curzoniae. Next base: position 2,489,319 of record NW_024466004.1, on the reverse strand, counting down.
GGGCTGTAACCAGCAGGAAGGGAAAGGCAGGGGCTCAGACACTGCCCTGGGGCCTCACACAGCCTCACACAGGTGTCCTTGGCAAGAGCACCCACTGATAACCGTCTTTCTCTGCGCTAAGTCTGCAAGTCCTGGCCCTCAGAGCACATGGTGAGTTAGACTCCTGCCCCATTGTTCCAAGAAGCCACTTGCCTCCTCCAAGGCTTTCTTCCCTCCTCCCAGCTCTGGTGGAGGTCAGCCTGCCTGCAGTCGGCAGTCCTAGAGATGTGCAATCCCTTTGTCCTCCTGCGGCCCACATATTCAGGCAAACTGAAGGTGCATCCTCTGGCCCTTTTAGCATCCTCTTCTAGAACCTGGCAGAGTGACGATCAGGCCCCTTTTGTCTCACAGTCAGAGCTCAGGGCCTAGCCAGGTCAGGAGGCACCTGGGAAGCCAGTCCACACTTCAGAGAATGAATGACAGTACGCTGCTGGAAGTGACCAAGCTGATTCTGGTACTGTGGGGTCCAGTATAACTCTATGAAAATGCCATGTCTGCTCTTCAGTGAAGAAGCTGGTTTAGAGTCTCACAGAAAACTTCTATTTATTTATTGTTGCAAAAAAAAAAAAAAAAGACACTTTTTTATTGCTGCCCTCATTTGTCAGCTAATTATTTTTCTGATAAACTCCAGCCCCAGTTCCATGTAATCCATCCCGTCTCCCGTCACGATTCCTGTAGGCAAAAGTTCAAGATGACCTCTAGATGTTTTTTCTATGAAAGGAATTGCTATGTACACACACGCATGCACACACACACACACACACACACGACTGGGACTCAACAGTTTCTTGTTCATGGTAGATGAGAATTAAGCTTGTATAAAGGTTGGGCTGAGTGGTCCTGGACTACAGACTCTGTTGCCTTGAATATACCAGTACCATTTGTTATTGACTCTGCATCAGGCTAAAATGAGTAAAATCTATTTGAAAGTATCTTGTTTGTTCTTTTTGTATTAAAATTCAACTATGGATGTATATGAAACAAAATAAATGGAGATGGTTTTTCTCCCACAAAAAAAAAAAATATTTTTATTGGAAAGGCAAATTTACAGAGAGGATAAGTGGAGAGAAATACCTCCTGTCCCTTCGTTTATTCCTCAAATGGCCACAATGGCTGGAGCTGAGCCGACCCAAAGCCAGGAGCTTCTTCCAGTCTCCCACGTGGGTGCAGGGTCCCAAGGCTTTAGGCCGTCCTCAACGGCTTTCCCAGGCCACGAGCAGGGAGCTGGATGGGAAGTGGAGTTGCTGGGATTAGAATCAATGCTCATATGTGATCCCAGCATGTTCAAGGCGAGGACTTTAGCCGCTAGGTCACCACGCTGGGCCTGAATCCCATTTTTCAAGGCTCTAATTGTTTCTCTCTAAAAGCTTTTACTATTCCTCATCCAACAGGATGCCTTGCTCCAAGACTTCTACACACATCTGGCTCCAGAGGCATCTGTGATAGGACATAAACGGTGCTGTGAGCACCTTGAGATCAGGAGTGCATGCCTTTGTGACACAAGGACTGTTGGCACATTGAAGGTAGTCAACGTCATATCAGACTGAGAGTTTTCTCACTTAGCTGGTATCAGTGACAAAAACGTCCAAGGCCCTACAGGGAAGTGAACAGGAAGTCCCTGAGTCCTCTGCCACACCTGGAGTCAGGCATGATCAAAGAGCACAGATAAGAGAGACACCATAGGCCTGGCAGCCTGGAAAGTCTTGTTTGCTTCTGTTCAAGATGTCCCTTTCCAAACACAGCATTGGCAGACTGCATGGCCAGCAGCCCTGGGACACATGAAGCCCACAGGGAGAGTCCAGGACTCCATCACTATTTTTTAACTGTCAACCTTGGTCAAGTCTAAACCTGCTGGTCTGGTTTCTCATCTGGAAGTGTAGACTGAGGAAGTCAAGGTACCCTTCAGCTCCAACAGGTGCTGCTAGACTCACATGAAACCCACGTGCCCCAGCCACTCACCCACAGAACAGGAACAGCAACAAGGCAGAACAGGCACTGCTGTTAAGCCTCAGCAAGCTCTGCCAATGTCCAGGGGGCCAAGTGAGGGCCAGATCCTTCCAAACATGGCCACAGAGCAGCCAAGGTGAGCACATAGACTACAAGCTCCACAAAGTCAGAGTTTACCTTCATATTCTCAGGCGTACATGGGTCGGCTGGCCACAGCCACCGCCAGCTGGAAACCCACCTCGGCCTGGCAACCCCAGCCCCCAGGAGCCTTTTGGGGGAGGAGTAGGCTGCAGGAGTTTGAAGAGAAAGTAAGCCCCAGTGACTACACGAAACACAGCACAGGAACGGCTGCCCATTAGAACATTTATTTCTCAGAGAGAAAATAAGTTTCCGACAGTTTTATTATAGTAGGTAAAATTAACTCTGGTATTCTTTACAGGCATAGAGTTTTCTCTGTTTATTACTTCTTATACCATCTGTTATAAACAACTCTAGAAAGCAAATAAAGTCACTTTCTACAATAAATAGAGCATCATGTGCTTCACAGCAGACGCGACAGAGACACGCAGGCCCCATGCCACAGCAGGATCTGAGCCGTTCTCGGCCTAGGAGAGTGTTTTTAAAAAGGAGACTGAGAGAGACTGGGAGGTTCAAAGAGACTGAAAAATAGACTAGGGAGAGAAGGTGGAGGGGTGGGGAGTGGAAGGAGGAGATAGATAGCAAGGGGGTGGGGGAAAAAAGCCCCGAGATCGTACAACACAGGTTAGACAAGGGTCACAGAGTCCACAGCGGACCAACTAGCTGGGGAGAGGGGAGACGCTGGCTCCTGGAGATAAACCACACTGTGTAGTCACACACTGGAGGACTCAGACAAGGCCAAGCAGAGGCCTGAATAATTTAGAACAGTATTTTACAATTATATACACCATGTTCTTCCCTAGCCACATGCTGGATTCTGCTTTTTATTATTGTACAAAATCCAAAAACCCGTCCTTTGTGTTATAGAGAAGTTTTGGTGGTTCCCTTTTAAACTCTGGCTCGTGTCCCAAACATATTAAGAAGTTGTGGTGGTTGGTTGGTTGTACTCTTTTTTAAAAAAGTTGAATGTGCAAAAATGGCAGTGATCTCCCCCAGTGACTTCATTTTGTCCAAAACTCCCCTATGAAAAAGTTAAAACAATTAAGAAGAACGTCAGGTTAAAAATCAACATGGCGATCAACAGCCTGCAACCTGGCCCTACAACTTTGGTGTTTCATTAAGAGGTGTAAAAAGAAAACGTCCAGGAAACGGACGCCGAAGCCTCCGAGAGGTGTGCTGCTCTGTCAGTCAGCATTCCCCATTCACAGTTTTGGTATCCTTCTACTGTTGAGAAAGTGAAAGGTGGGGAGGACTTCAAGAGAAAAGGGGATTGAGAATAACAGGGTTGTAATCCTTAGAGTTGGGATGCAAGAGCAGAGGCGGGCAGGGCAGAGAGATGCTGGAGGGCAGGCGTTGTGCCACCCACAGTGGGGAAGAGTGGCACAGAAAAGGGACAGCCCCCAAAGGGGCAAGGGAAGGACAGTCTTCACCCAATCCGCTCCACATCCAGATGAGCCGATGGACATTCACACCCAGCCTGACAGGTGCACCTGCCTCTCAGTCTGCCTCGAGGCAAGACAGGGCAAAGACAGGAGGGGCCCTGTTGATCTACAAGGTGCACCTGCACAGCCAGGTCTTGGCAGTCGGGTCTGAGGGGCGCTGTGCTGGTAGCAATGTCTGTTTTGGGGGAATGGTCTCTGCCTGCACCCTGAGGAGTCTGGCAGAGAGGCTGGCCTTCAGGGGAATGCGATATGAAAGGAAAAGACCAGCTTGGGCATGGTTCCCATCAGTTTGGCACAAGAGCAAAAGATAGGAAAAGAACATATGAGAGAGAGACAGACTGGCCCAGGTGCAGGGGATGGGACAGGAAGACGTGTGAAAATAGATGATAAGGAGAGAGTGGAGCTCAGGGGGATTGCCCACGGGACCCTGGCACATCCATCCACAGCATCTCCGGGATCACGGTCAGAACCTCGACCATCCTGAGGTGTTGGTAGTTGGGAGGGGAATAAAGAGGGCCAAACAGCCCCTCATGGAACTCAGGACTTCCTGCCTTCTGGGCCGGGTCCATTTCCTTGGCTGGGCTCCAGCCCCACGTTTCCACTTCTAACGGGTTCTTCAATGGACTATCCCGAGGGACCTTGGGTAGGAGTTTTTGGCACACAGCAGGCCTGCCAGGGGAACCATGTATTGGTTGAACTGAGGGCTGGCTCTTGGTAGAGACACGCCCAGTCCCTGGCCTGCCATGAGAGGGGAAAAGCTGCTGGCCATCCACCTGGCTGGGGTTGGAAGAGGCTTCCCTGGGTGCCTTGGACAGAGGCAGGGCAGGCGGATGCAGGCCCAGCTCTGCCCTCACAGGTAGCTAGAGGTGACGAAGGAGTGGGGCCCCCGGACTCGGCTCAGATGGATCATGGCACGGTCGTAGGCCACCTGCACAGACTTGCGAATGCTGGTCTTGCGGCCTTCCAGCATCTTGAGCTTGTCCACAGTGTCTTCCACACCCAGAGGTAGGACTTTGTCCCTTGGAAGCCACTGCCTGAAATGCAAGCACAGTGAAAAGCTGGACCACGGGGAGTCCCACCGGAGCTCTTCTACGCCCACCTGCCCAAGACTAGCCAGGCCAGGAGGTGGGGACAGAAGCTACCAGGAACTTGACGGCCATGAGGCCAGCATGAGACCTGTTTGGCAGCCAGATCTTTCTCTGAGCTCTGCAGAGGGTTCTCAGGGCTCAGGGATCACCAAGGGCCCATCTCTATATCCTGGGACTGGCCAATCCTGGTTCCTGCCTTGGGGAACCAGGGAGCTATAGCTGAACTGTGGAGCCAATACTGCGCTCTGCCCTCATTTCTGATGGGGCCTTCGCTGTATGGTGTTTCCCTGTAAAGCTCTTGGCATGACTCTACCGTGTAGCTGGCAGCAGCCTTCAACACTCCATCCTTGTACGTAGCCCAGTTCTGGCTCTGGGGTCTTTTTATTGATCTGAGCCTCGACTTTCTCATTTGTAAAACAGATTGTAACAAGGTTAAACGTGACTCCTGTATGTAGTAATTTATAAGGATCAGGAGAAAGCACTCCACAAATGGCAGTTATTCTTCCTGTGATCTTACTAGTCCTACCTCCTCACTCTACGGAGACTGAAGTGAGAGCTTCTCACACTGATGCCAAGAGTAGCTGTAAGGTATTTATGAACCGTGAATGGGTAAGCCCCTTTCAGTGGACACTGCACTGCCCAGAACCCAGTAGCACTGGCAGCCAACAGGCTGGGGCCTTGCCCAGGAAACATCTGCTAAGGGAGCTGCCTGGACCCAGGAAAGCTGCACCCAGTGACTAGCTGCCATGGGGGTACAGAGGCACAGCCCCAATTCCCAATAACCTCTAACAAACCACCCAGCTCTACATTGCCCCCAGGGATTGGGCTGGGACCCGTTTCAAGCACACTGGGGGTCAACACACATCCCTCCAACTGCCAATACTGTTCTCTCTTGCCCCTCTCAACCAAGCTCTCCCTGATAAGCTTCCTGTGTAAATCCCTAAGTCAGTGTTTCCCAGGGAACTCAATCTTGGCGATCTCTGTTACAGTAAGTCATTATTCCCACACACGGGCCAGCTAGCTGCTGTCAGGGAGGAGCTCCCCCTCACCTGGAGCCCCAACCCTGGAAAACCCTCAGCCACTTACCAGGTCCGCTTGTTGTCAAAGAAGAGGACAAGGAAGAGCTTCTCTCCAGCCTCTGCCTGTCTCTGCTCTCCCAGCTTCAGGACGTCCAGTGGGGGCACGGGGATGGGGACACCATTGTGCAGCAGGCCCTCCCGGGGCATCTTGGGGTCGATGATCTGGAGGCAGATATGGAGATGGGCACTCAGCGAGGGAGGGCAAAGTGAGCAGAGATCCCACCCCCTGCTGCAGGATCCACTGCTGAGGCACCCCACACCAAGGCCATGTGGAGGCTCAGTCCTGTAGATAGACACATGATGGAGGGGCTACCTCTGCTATGACCCTTGGCACTCTGAAATGGCAATGTTAACAGTTCCCTATCTTACTGTCCTCATCCTCCTACTCCTGCCCAATCAGTCCTTCTGAGGAAGGAACCTACACCCCAAACTACCAGACCCTAGAGTTAAAACAGAAGCAGCAGGAAGCCCTCATGCCCCAAGACTGCACAGGGCATCTTTACTGGCCATGCCAGATGGGCACATCCTTTTCTTCCGATGTCCTCAGAAATAAAGAACAGAGGCCATTCTTGTTGCTAACAAGCTCCCTTTCAGAACATTTTAAACTTACTTCAGTAGCCAGGGGCCTGCCCCAGGCAAGAAAGCTGTGCATCAGCAGGAAGGATGTCCTTCCAGTTGTATTGAACATGACCCTGGCTCCTGACCATCTTCCTACCTGACCTCAATCCTTCCTGGCTCAGGGCACGCCCCTCCCTTGGAGATAATAGCACTCAACCAGCAGCTGGCAAAGGATACAAAGGCACAGCCCCATTTCCTAACACCTCTGAGAAGCCACCCAGCTCCAGATACAGTGACACCTTCATGGTAAGATCAGAAAGGTGGTTGGGTGTATAGCTGGAAGACTGAGCTCAGAAAGGTGATGTAGAGGTGAGAATGATGCGATTGTAAACAAGGGCCAATGGGGGTGGATATTTTGAGGGCAGCAAGTGCAGTAAGGGCAGGGACTGAATCCACTTATTCAGACCTTTTCCTGGCCTCTGGCCCCTGTCTATCTTAAAACAAGGTGCTTGGCAAAATTCCTGGCAATATCAGCACAAAAGAATTCTCCAAGCTGATGAAGCACTTGCAGATTCCAAAGCTCTTTCTTAGGCATGCATCACCTCTATGCAAGCTCTTGCTGATGATGCTGGGATGTCTGCTGACAGGTGTCAGGAGGCAGAGGAAAATGGCAAGCACAGGAGGAAAATGCATCTGGTTCAAGCCATGAGCGGGAACAAAACCAGACTCCTGGACAAGGCTTGGGCTTGATTGCCCCATGCTTCCTACACAGACTCTGCTTCCAAAGCAGCTGGCTGATATCTCCATGGACAAAGACCACAAAGTCTTGGGAACTGACTGAGCAGGCCAACTTCTCCAGTGACTGAGTAATCTTAACTCCTCCACCTGGTCTCATGGGCCTCTCCTCATAATCAACTGCTCTGACTCTTTACCTCTGGGTGCCTGCCAACTTCACCACCTCCCTCTCCAGATAAGCAGCTGAGAGCAGGTGCTCCGGCTAAGGAAGGACCACCCCGACACCACCTGCTAGTAGCGCAATTTGACCAGGACTCTTATTTCTGTCCTCCACAACTGAAACTAAGAGTCCTGGTGATAACAACCACACAGCACCCTCCCCCAAAGCTTCCCGGATTACTAAACAAGACAGTGCGGCTACTCTGAAATGTTGTGCCTTGATGGTTCCTGCCTTGGGACGCAGGGTGTCTGCACAGGGTGAAAAACTTCCCTTCAAGGCAAAAGTAAGGTAGATAAGTCTGGCACATGGGGACAGCTGTCTCATATCAAAATAATAAACAATGGTTCATTCACTCCGTGAAAGCTAGAGGTACAATATAAAAAATGTTTTGTGATAAAAATTAAGTTGTTATAAACACATGCATATACTATTATTCACAACTTTAACGTGTGAGCAATAGAAGGAATGCTCAAAGCAAATGTGTCACACTGGTTTTTTCCCCCCTCTATTATTCTAAATCTTCTATAACATGGTGCATTATTTTCACCGAAAAAGAAAAATCTGCTTAAAAGACAAGCACCAACAAATAAATAAATAAACCAAAAAACAGAAAGATCAAAACTATATTCACTATGGATGCAAATACATATTAAAGTACATACAGGAAAAACTGGGAGAGCATACACACAGGCTGTGTTCAGGTGGTGGCTCAATTTTATTAGTCATGAAAGAAAATGTATGTTTAAGAAGGTAAATTAAAAACAACAACAACTTAGTTTTAGATTATCTTTCTCACAATTGTGAGGTTTAAAAAGAACCCAAGACCTGCATAGCCCGCATCAGTTCATTGTTGATCAAACTAGAGGTCCTGTCTGGCCCCTGGTAGTCGGGCAGGGCCAGGCCCAGATCTCAGGCTGCTGGACCCCGGTGTGTATTTTCACATCTGTGCCTGCTTAGGGAGGACAGAAGGCAGACTACAAGGTTTGCACAGGGCTCCTGCAGATGCTAGACTGTCTTTTGAACTCCCATTGTCTTATCTGTCCTAACAAGACAGCTCCTGCCCTCTAAAGGTGCCCAAGCATCACAGATGTGAAGGAGATTGGAGAAGCCCAGAGCTGTGTGTGTATGTCACAGGCAGGCATGACGCTTCGCAACCCTGGCTACAGATAATCTAGGAAGCCTTTCAGAAAAATATTCCCACCCTAAGAGTCTAATGTGATAGCTGTTGAGTGGATCTGTGTTGTTTTAAAAATTCTACAAAATGATCCAGACCAGTTCCTCAGGTTCAGAATCATTGGTGTCTTTCACAGCTGAGAAAGAGCTCTAAGAAATAACAAGGTGGTAGGAAAGGAATTTTTAGCTACTTATATTTTGGAAGCAATACAAAGCTAGCTACTATTGGTGGGAATATAAACTTTCAGGTAACTTGGCAAATTCTTTATAATTTTATATGGACTTTGCCCAGAAGGTACACTTCAGCATCCTTTCTAGGCGTGCACAATGGTAAGATTATGCCAACTGTTTATCACAGTGAACAGTTCACGGCAATCAAAGTGACCAGCTAGGGAGTGGTTAAAATAGAGTCCATACAACCAAAGATGATACAGTCATGAAAAATGATGCTGATGAAGAACATCTGAAGAAACAACAGATAATGGCATAAGACTTGCAAGTTCATGGTATGCTAAATGAAGGGAAAGTTAAAAACTGAACGTTGTCTCATATTTATGCATATTTGTGCATTTTAAAGAGGCTGGGTGGAGAAAGACCAAGTTTTCCCTGAGAAAATGGAACTGTGGATGATTTTAAATTCAGTGGCTTGGGATACAGATTTTAATATCAAGAATTTTGAGTTCTGGGCTCAAATTCCAATCTTGCCACTTTCAGCTAGATGATCCTATCATTGGTATCAGGTTTGGGTTTTTTTTCCCCCTGCAAAACAGGCACAACTTTACTTTCCTAAACAAATAAATAAGCAAAAGCTATCACAATCCTAAGGACTGAGGCCCATGCTGCAGTGTGCTGCATTAAAGCTGCCACTTGGAGCGCTGGCATCCCAGATAGCAGTGCTAAGCAGGTGTCCTAGCTACTCTGCTTAAGCTCCAACTTCTTGCTGATGCACCTGGGAAGGCAGTGAGAGATGTCCCAAGTGCTGGGCTCTCACAACTGCCCTGGGGGACCCGGATGGAATTCCTGGCTCCAGGATTCTTGGCTTGGTGCAAACCTGGTTGCTATGGTCCTTTGGGGGGAGTGAACCAGCAAACGGAAGGGAATTAAAGAGTGTCTCTCTTTCAAATAAAAAAAAAAAATTTCCTAAGAACTCCAGTTTTGGCATGCTTTTGGCCTATCTTAAGTGACCCCATTTGGGAGCCTTGCTGATTTGCCCCACCCAGGTTGGGAGTCGATCCCCCCTCCCATCTGCAACTAAGGGTACCCTGAGTCTCACTACTCTGTGCTGGCATGGTCAACCAGATTAGCCCCCAAAGCAAGGCAAGGGCCAGAGCGGCCCAGGGGAGGTAGGAGGATGGCGTCTGGGGCAGACTCACCAAGGCAGGGTAGGAAGGATAGCCTCGGCACTTGGCCCACACCAGCTCCAAGGGTTCCAGGTCTCCGCGGTCTTCAAAGGGCAGCAGGAGGCTTCTGCCTGGGGGTGGGGGAGGGGAGGAGACAGCTCGAAGGGGACTTGCAATGGTGCCCAGAAGACCTGCCTGTGGGCTCCATGTGACTGGGGCGGTGCAGGAACAGGTCAGTGATATACCCTCCACCCTTCCGTTGCCCTGCCCTTCCCTTTAAAGTCATTAGACCAGATCAGGGATCGGCAAACTCACTCTGTAAAGGGCCACACAGTTTTAGGTTTCATAGGCCACGGGGGTCTCTTAACTATTTAATTTTGTTGCTGAAGAAGCAAGACTATGTCTCAATAAAACTTTATTTTGGGGCATTGAAATTGGAATTTCATGTCACATTTACATATTATGAAATGTTATTCTTTTGATTTTCTTTTCAATCATTAAAAAAGTGACATTAAAAAAATATTTCTTGGTTCATGGGCCACACAAACACACACAGCAGGCCATAGTTCACCAGTATCTAAACTAGAATCCTGGGGTGGCTCTCCCTGGAAAAATGTAACTGTCTCATCCCTAAGGCCTCCAGCTCGGGCAAAATCACACACCACTCTCTGGGTGTCCCTGGGGGGACAGTCCTTGTGGCCGACTTCAGGAAGGACACCCCGGGAAAACCACTTGCTACAAGTCCTTTCCTGGTGGGGCTACCCTTGGCTATCTGGGTCACATGAGTGCACAGTCCTTGGCAGAGCCAAGGGGGGTCTTAGGGTCCTTCACCAGCCTGCTTCTGTTTCAATCCTGCTCTCAAAGTCCCCTACTACCATCCCGTGACTGCCACTCCCAAAGCAGGAACTGAACCTCTCGGGAGTACCCTTGGTTCTACACCCTGTAGGAGGACACTGTGACCCTAGAGGGTCAGAGAGCACAGGATTAGAGTTGATTGGATAAATTTACATGAGAACAACCATGAATGGCTACCTTTTGTATGTATACCTGATCGGACATCATTTGTATAAGAACAGTTGAATGGATAGTATGTGTATGAGAATACTTGGTGGAATATACAAGACGAAAGGAGTTCCAAACAAAAGCATAGAAACTGTTACTGGGTTTTGTTGATGAGCTCAATACTTCCTCCCTTATCCCGTATGACCCTCAGTGTATAAAGTCTAATGCCACTAATCAACTTCGGCTTTGACCATCAGTCAGGGTCCATGCGTGTTATCATCGGCTCCGTGCACCAAGTCCATCGCTGTGGGACACTGACAGCACCCTGTGCACAAACACGCAGGAGTGGGTACTCACAAGGGCTCTGAATGCCCAGGGGATCTTCCCTTTCCTTCCCCTAGCTACAAACTGGGAATGAAGAGGTGATCACACTCAACCAAGGAAAAAGGCCCAAATCTCAGAGATGGGAAACTAATTTCTAAAGAAACACTGTCATTTATCATTTTTTAAAATGCACTGAAATAATAAGGAGGTATTGTTTTGACCTTCCTGAATCAACAGCAATAGCAATAAAAAGGTAGCAAATCCAATACAGAAGGGACAGGCCGAGACGCAGCTGGCGCCATCACACGCTGCCCAACACAATCCTTTCAGAAAGTCACTTGGGAGGTCCACCTCAAGAGCCATTTAAAACAAAACAAAGCAAAAGACCATGAGTCATGTGCTCCAGTAAATTCCTTCCCTGGGAACTCATTTTTAAAAAATAACTTGAGAAGTGAATAAAGGAATTTTGAACAAAACTATGGGCTTATGATATTCTATATAATATTCTATATAATATTCAATGTTGGGAACAACTCAAATATCTAACACTAGAATGGATAAGTATACTAGAATGCACCGGTTGTTAGAAACATGGCTCCAATAGTATGAAATCTAGAAATATGTCAACGTGAGAAAAGTATGGGACAACAATTAAAAAAAAAAAAAAAAAACCAGACGTGTCTGTGCTTTGGGTCACTACTGTTAAAACTGCCTAAAGCAAACAGAAGGCAACATGAAGAAATGAAGACAGGGGTAAGGGGATTGAACTCTGGGAACTCAATGTTCTTTGCAAATGTCTTTATATGATTTTTAAAGGAAGGATTGAATGTCACCACCAGAAGCACAAAGTGTACCAAACCTTTCCTGGTCTTCTAGGCACTGACAATCACAGAAGGTAATGGAACAGAAAGGCACGCACTCATCAACACATATATAAGAAAGAAATGAATGCTTTGGGTAAACAAGGCAGTGGAGGAAATTAAGGAGGGAAGAAAAGGCCTGCTGCCTGTGTGTCAGATGGAAACTTCAAACTCAGGGCACCCAGAGTGTGCACAGGTGCACAAGGAGGGAGCCCAGAGAACAGCCCCCACTGACCCACCCACCCTGAGCACCACCCAGACCTTTCCTCCTCCTGGCTAGGCCCTGCTCCTTAGTCCCTTGGTCCAAGAAGACAAGATCCATAGAACTACAGGGTTATGTTCGTACTAATTAACTCGAGTGAGCACAGACAGTATCTATTAAAATAACAAAGGCACACCTCCTTCAGTTTAGCAGGTTCACTTCTATAGACACTCCGCATGGATGCAGAATGACCCATGCACAAGACTGCTCGCTGCAACACTGATTATAATAAATAAGTACAAACAATCCAGTGTTCTTCTTTCAGAGGGCTGGCTAAGCAAATGATGGAACTCCTAAATGAAGGGACACTAGATAGCCAATAAACAGAACAGAAGGATCTCTAAGACATGGAAGTACAAAGGTTCCTCAACTTACGATGGAGTTATATCTTGGTAAGCCATCAAAAACCAGAACAGCCAAACTACCACAAATCAGGATTGTTGTGTATCACTAACTGGAAGAAAAAAGATAGCTTAAGAGGCTATGTGCATGTCAGGCTCCTCAACTTGTGTTATTTTGGCTTGAATACATGATGACTTCTGGAAAGACATAAAACTGCCTACAGAGGATACCCCAGGGAGGGGACTGTTGGCTTTCTTCAGACACCCTTTTGTACCTTTATGGCTCCCGTTACCAGGGGCTTGTATTATATATTCAAATTTAGAATAAATTAAAAAACACAAAACCAAGAATACAAATGACCTGAGAATGAGGGCCATCTCCTTGCCCAGGGTCCGAGGCTTTGGGTAGCTCAGGGACCGGCTGTCCGTTCTGAGCCCCAGCAGTGCAGCGGCTTGCAGGGCCGGCTCCTTGGGAGGCCCAGTGCCCCCAGCTCCACCTGAACACTGCTCCTCACCTGAGCCATTGTAGTCAGAGTCTCCGTTCACACCTTCCAGGAAGGGCACTCGAGACAGGGCTGGCTTCCCACGGCTGCGTTTGGGGGGCATCAGACCACTACATACAGAGCAGGGAGAGAGGGGTGAAATGAGCAATTTCAGTGACTAACATGACCACTCTTGCTCTCCCATCTCTGACAGGAGTGGAGCTGCAAAAACCCGCAGGGAAGATGCTTTCTTACCTTCCCCTTAAAAACTCACACTAACCCACAACACACTGAACAGAAAGCTCCCATGAGGCTTTGAAGAATCACGTCACCCACATGGCAGCAGTCCGTCTGGTCCCCTGCTCAGGCACCCCGAGTTTCATAAAAAGGTCCCTCCAGCCACTTGTCAATCAAAGCAGCCTGACCATAGGAGAGGCCATCTCTCAACTCTGCAGTTCACATGGCTTCGTCTTTCAGAAACCAATCTATTTTTGAAGAATAAAAATTCATCTCTTTTCCAAATTTTCTATAATGGACATGTCTTACTTTCCAAATTAGAAGAGATATTTTTAAATTGGGAGGGGAAAAAAATGGTTGGAAATTTCACTTCCAAATGGTTTATGTGTGAAAATTTTCTTGGACAGAGACAGATGGATTTTTTTAAAAACTAAAAAGTACACCAACTTATTTTTCTTAACATGGCTACTGCAAAAAGGGAAAACATATATTAGACAAAGACTAGTAGCTAATAAGCAAAAAATGAGAATGGTGATACCACAACAATGGTACAACTAAGACCAACCCTAACCCATTAACGGTTTTTAAATAGCTCCCTGTAGGATTTTAACCTAGACTCCACCTCACCTCACAGGCCAGAAGACATGGCCAGGACTTTTCTCTAAGTTTTATATGTATAATCAATATGTATGTTGTCAACTAAAATACTGCTTGAAAGATAGATTGATAACATGCAGAAAAGTAGAAATACTTAAGAGCCTGGACAAGCAGCAGCCAGGGGTAGGAACTATTAGAGTTCTCCAAACTGACTAAATCATCTCATATACCAAGGAAACTCTGTGAACTGAAGGTCAACGAATCACAGTCCTTCAGTTAACCAGTGGTTAGGGTGAAATCTTTTTTCCATGCTAGTTAAAACTAGAACTTGTTCAGGAAAATATAAAATGTGCCCAATGCACCTTGAGGGTTCAGTTTGTAATCGCCCTACAAATGACTGTTAACAGGCTTAGTGCTAGTTGATTTTATCAGGGAAATCTTCTCAAACCATTCACACCATGAGTCTATGAACACACCTTCCAATACATCATCAGGTTAGGGCACAGCCATGGGCCCTTTAGAGCCAGACTACCCGGGTTCAAAACCCAGCTCCTCTCCTCATTGGCTCTGCAAACTTGACCAAGTTCCTTCTGTGGTGTAGGTTCCCCACACGAGACTGGAACGATTTAATGGACTATTACAAAGGAAGCACTCCGTACAGCATATTTATCATGTGTTCAATAAATGGCATTTGTGGTGACTGGATGATGGACAAAAGGTTTTAAGGTGTTGAAGTGTGACAGACTACTAGTGTTTTATTCTTGAATGATGAGGTCAACAAAACAGACAGGGTCTCCAAACTCGATCTGCGTGTTCCTTATATGTTGAAAGGGCGCAACTGACTCAGTTACAGGCTCCATCTCAGCCTTCTCTCCCAAGTTACCCAGGCCCTAGTGGACATCCCAATTTATAATATTCTTGTCAACTAGTTTAACACCCATCCCTCTTCCTAGAAGGTAAGCTCTGTGAGAGCAGACTTCTCCTCAGTACTCAGAATGCCTGGAAAACAGAAGGTGTTTCATTATCAGTAGCTGAAACTGACCCACAGAAAATGGGTGCAGCCTCAAAGCCTCAATCCACTCAGGAAATCATCAGAAAAGATAAACCCAAAGGTCCAGTGGGGAAAGCCTGGTGGGTGGCTAGTGACCCATTCTTCCAAGGTTATTTCTAATTCTGGGATTATGATGCCAGTCTAATAAAAAAGATCTTCCTTTGCACAATTACTTCTATCCACAGTGCTGGGGGGCACGGAGCAGTGTGGCGGGTAGAATCCTGCAGTTGGAGCTTTAAAGCCCTGATATCCCACCAGTGAGCACAAGGTTAATGAGGTATATTCACTCAGTGGCTTTGTTCCTGAGCAGAGAATCAAGAGGAATCAGGGGCACAGGACTGGAGTTCTGCAGAAGGGCAAGCACCCCCTTGGTCAGCAAACTGACCACAGCGTGGCTGGCTCACTTCTCGTGACTCACAGGCGGGAGCAGCGCCATTTGTGGGGTGAGAAGGGGACAGTCATGGGCTCGAGGGGGACAGTTTGGTGGCCCCACTTCTGCCCTAATACCAATAGGACAGACTTCCAGCTACCTTGTATTTGAAGGGAGTTATGAATTCCAAACCATGAGCAGATTGGAAGCACCCTGCAAGATTCTGCAATCTCTGCCTCTTTGTCTAGGCCAAGTAACATTTTTTTTTCCTATCTACTTTCCCTGCAGTTTTGGAGGCTTCGTCAGGGAGGGAGAAAGCTAGAGTAATTCTGAGACTTTTTTGTGTGTCAGGAGGGAAAATCTCTTACAGGCCAAAAATGAAACCAGTCCAGGTAGGAAGGCAGTTAGGAGTTCCCTGTAGACCCAAGAGCCAGGGTGGAGTGAGCACCTAACAGGACATGCTAAGCCTGCCCTGGAAGGGCTTCAAACATCAGCCTGCGGTCCTTCTAGCCTATCCTGGGCTCATTTACTCCTTCGCTCTAAAACCAAGACCTATTCAGCAGTCTTGTGGAGCTAGGGCATTAAATAAAATGCTGGCTTTTGGGACCTGTCGTGTCTAAGTTCTCTCTAAGGTCTCTCACTTCCAGGAATTCCTCTTTCCCTTGTGCCTTGCAAAACACAGGACATGAAGCAGGGACTCAAAAAAAAAAAAAAAAAAAGTTGGAAGAACTAGGTTTCTGGTCTCAGGAATCTTTTTTTCACGTAAAACAAGGAGAAAAGAAACCCAATCCTTATTAGCAAAAAGCTGGCAGAAGAGCTGTGATGGTTCTTTTGGTTTTTTTTTTTTTCTGAATAAGACCAGTTCTAAATTTCCTACCTGCTCATTTCCTATCCTCATACCTCCTGTAAACGCCTTTGCTAGCTATCACGCCCCAAAAGATCAGGGGCAAAACCATGTCTGTATAAGTTAGATTAGTTGTGTGTGTGTGTGTGTGTACACACACAATGGGCAAAAGGAGATTCTGTAGTCCCCACACCCTAAAGTCCAGATGCAGCCCACAAGCCCTGCAAAGCATCAGGACACCTCTCAGATCAGACCTGAGAGCCAACAGTCACCCTGTTTCCTAGGATGACTCTGGTGTTAAGGACCAGAGGCCTCAGGAAAAACCAAAGGGAGGAGGCCTCAGGAAAAACCAAAGGGAGGAGGTGGAAGGGAGAATAAAGGGAGAGTTGGCAGAAATACTGGAAAAGCTTTGGGAACAAGTGTTCTTACCTGCAAGCTTCAAATGCCAGTCCACCACTGAGACCCAAACTACACTCCGAGTCAGATCCGCTTTCGGTGTGTTTGCCAAAGCCGTTGGTCATGCCTGCCAAGGACACACACAGTGAGCCTGAGCGCCTGGAGCCCCTTCCCCTGACAACGGGCTACAACATGAGGCAGCTGCCTCAGCAGGACTGTGTAGAGAGAGGGCTGGAGAAGAGCGATGCCCCTTTCCCCTGGGGAAAATGGGCGTTGGACAGTAGAGAGAGCCTACCAGAGCAGAGACCCTGGTGTGAGCGAGGGGCCACGTTCCTTCCCATGCTTCTGCTCTACCCTTACGGAAATGCAGCACCCAGTTGACTACAGAGCTCCTGTCCTTCCGCTACAGATGGAACTACGGGCTGGCTCATGAGCCCTGGTGGGATCCACTCACAGTTTCAAACCTCAGTCATCAAGGAGTATTCTCTGTGACTTTAGGGGCCTACCTACCTTGTCTCCTCAGATAAACACTCTCACCCTCTCCATCACTCAGTTGGCAACAGCCAGCTTTGCTTTTGGAGACGGTACAAGAACATGATACAGGCTCTGTGTCAGCCTCACCCTCAGGTATCTGGCAGGGCTCATTAGGGGTGAGAAGACAGGGAGACTTCTTAGCACAATTTCACTAGAGCAGAGCTTCCTGGGTACCCTCGCTCTGGGACTCGTGAGCGAGAGTCAGAACCCAGGGTTCTGGGTGGACTCTGAGGTCCAGGACCCGTTTTCTTAAGCCTTGGCCTCTCTTCCCGTGAAGATGACTTCTTTTTCCTTGTGGAGAGTGCTCTTCAGCATGAATAAGAGGCCTGTTTATACCTGACACCTTCAAAGGCAAGTGAAGGCTGGTCACCCCAGGGAAGTGATCTTACTGTGAAAGACGTCAGCTCTACAATCTAATTTCTAATCACACTCAAGTCCTACTACTCTGACAACTGAGCCAAGAGCAGTGAAAAGATGGGTGAGCCAGACACCTTATTGGAGTTGGAAATTACAGACATGCTGGCCAGAATGTTGTTGAGGGCAGGTGTCTGAGCCAAGGTGTCTTTTCTTTGACCTGGCTCTGTCTCTAACATTAAGGCCCCAATTTAAATTGGTGAAGCCAGTCAGCTGTGCCTCACCTATAAAAGATTAATGTTTTCATTTGCTGTGAGATTCAATTAAGTTTGTGCAGAAGCATTCCTAGGTACCATGAAGCATGAACAATGGGTCTGGTTGGGTAGGGGGAAGCACTCAGCAATATCATAAAAATCCCCCAGCAGTTGACTCCCTTGGACAGGATGGGTCTGATGTTTAAACTTGCTCCCAATAGCAGGAACTTTCATTTTTCATGCACAGTATTCTCTGTTTTTTTGAGCCAGACAGAACTGACAGGATGACAAGAGCGCCTATCCTCTATAGATAAATGCCAAGTGTTCTATGTGGGCCACTTCTAATTCTGACAGCCTTGCTTGCTATCACTTGCTTCCATAATGGGCTGAAATAAAAGAACAGGCTCAGAAATGTCAATTCATTTTCCCCAAGTTACACAGCTGGTGAGAAGTGAACCCAGGGAGATCTTACTCCAGTCCTCAAGGGCCTGCCTCTATATACCAATGCTCTGCCCTCACACAGGGAGGCTTGTGCCAGATGGGGAAGGTGCTTTAGGCAGGAAGAAAAGTCAAGTGTTGGCCACATAGCCCAAGGCCACAACATCAAAGCACAAGAGAAGGGAGAAAGGAACAAAAGCCAAGAGCAGCCCAACCTACCAAACAAGCTGGTCTTCCCTATCCCACCAAGACTAAACAGCTGTCTGGCACTCAAGACTGTCCACAGCTGGACCCATCCCACACATTTAGCCTTGGCTGCTGTGGCCTCAGGAAGCCCCTCTCCACAACCTTCCTCAGAGCCTGTCGTCCCCTGAATCCCACCCTAAAATCACCTACCCCATCCATCTGTTCCTTTCCATTCTACCCTCATCCTGTACGATCAACTTAGGCCCTGTCTTCTCAGGAAGCCTTCCAAACTTCTTCCCTGAACACCTGGAATAGAGTCACCTGACACTTAACTACAAACTTCATTCAGCACCGTGGTTCCTCTGCCCCTTAGAAGAAGCCACCTTGTTTCCCTGCTAGACTATGGACACCTCCAGAGCTGGAACTGAGTTTGACTCACTATCCATTAGTGACCAGCTGGTGCTGGGCATGCAGGACTCATGAGTGACCAAACCCCCATTACCTACTTCTGAGACCTTGTCTCTCTCTTACCCCAGCTCTATCCTCTGCTGCAACCATACTGGTTCCCCTGCTTGTCCCACCTCCTGGGCCTGTGCGCATACTTTGTGGAGGGTTTCCCCCCCAGACATACAAACAGTCCATGTCTTCCAATTCCTTCAGATCTTTAGTCAGAAGTCAGCTTCTCAGATCTCTCTGTACCACCACCCCTGCATTCCCATCCTTCTCTAGTGGATTTTTCTCCAAAGCGAGGACATTTGCTTTTATCTGTTTTCCCTACTGGAGAGATTTTTGTCTATTCTGTTTAATGACTTCCCACCACCAATCCCAGTGCCTAGGATAGTGCCTGTTATAAATAAACGACAAATGGTCTGAATAAAGGTAGGAACCATTTTACCAAAACATCTTTGCACACCCCTAAGCACTGAAGTGCCAAGACAGAGTCTGGCCTTCTGAAAATACTTCCTCAGAGACCCTTTCCTACGCCACAGCTCATGTGCCAGGTCCAGCTGTGAGCTTAGAGCCCCCAGAGCTACTACAGGGGTCATCAGGGAGATGGGCAACTGGGGAAAGTGCTGGCAGATAAGGCAAAGCAGGAAAGCAGGTGAGAAGGAGTGAGAGAAGTCACAGGCACGGTCACCTGTCTCTTCCTCCTGCTGGGGGGACCTCTCCCCTTCGCTCTCACTACAGCTTCCGCTTCTCGGCCGCTTCCGGGAGTGATGTTCGTCCTCTGTACTGGCTGGAGAGGCAGGAGAGCCCGCCATCCCATGGTCCTCGCCATTCTCCAGGGCCCCATCTGGACTCCTTGGCAGCTTAACCCCATTTTTGGCCTTCTTGAAAAGGATGGACGTGCGGCGGCCTACACCACTATGCAGGGCACCAGGGGGGGAGTCAGGGCCCATGAGGGACAGTCTGTTGATTCCATTGTCACTGAGCAGACGCTGCAGCGGCTCGTTCCCTAGCTGCAGAGGTGACTTTTCCAAGAGTTCATCTTCTTCCACCTTTCTGGCCTTGAGGAATCGGCCTGGAAGTTTACTATCATTGATGGGTTTCAGAGTTGGGGGGTCCGGGGGAGATTCTTGCTCAGACAAGGAAGGTGCAGGCCCAGTAGGCTCCAGGGTTGGTGGGGGAGGCAGTCTGGAGTCATCTGTTAGAGAGAAAGAGAATCTGCTTGAACATTTTAGAAATAGTCTGCCGGGGCCTGGCGGCATGGCCTAGCGGCTAAAGTCCTCGCCTTGAATGCACCCGGGATCACATATGGACGCCGGTTCTAATCCTGGTGGCTCTGCTTCCCATCCAGCTCCCTGCCTGTGGCCTGGGAAAGCAGTCCAGGACAGCCCAAAGCCTTGGGACCCTGCACCCGTGTGGGAGACCCGGAAGAAGTTCCTGGATCCTGGCTTCAGATCGGCATAGCATCGGCCATTGTGCTCACTTGGGGAGTGAATCATCGGATGGAAGATCTTCCTCTCTGTATATCTGACTTTCCAATAAATAAATAAATCTTAAAAAAAAAAAAAAAAAAAAGAAATAGTCTGCCACCATAAGGCACATGCTGATAACCAAGGACCAAAAGCATCGGCTGTTATAAAGCTTGAGATACATCTCTTGTCTTGGATCTGAGGCTAGGAGGAAAGGCTCGAGTTTTTCTACATTAATAGTTTGTAGTTATAGTTATGTATGAAAACCACCTAGGAAGTTTCTTTAAAATTCCAAGTCTAGGCCAACTAAAGCCAGATCTTTAAAGATAGGTTGTTTTGTCTCCTTACCTACCATCTTGAAACTATTAAAAATTTGGACTTCCAAGCCATCACCCAGACCTGCCCATCACAGTCAATACTGCCAGAGCCCATTGGGGAGTGTAGATACAGGAGTATGGCAACTGCCACATGGGGAGCTGGGAAGAGTCACAATGGACACACAGCCCTCTAATGCCAAATGCAATCTGCCAGCCAAGCATTTTCTGTCAACCTAAAATAAAATGGGGCCATGCCTTAAAATGTGGGCCCCTATCTTACCAGACTTACTCAACATTTTAGACTATGTGGGTAGCAAGCCTTCTTAGCCAAGCTTCAGGCTCAGTTTCAAGAGCAGATAGGAAACAACTGTGTTCTCAGAGAAGTGGGGATGCTGGGTTTATGAAAGTCACTATCCTAGCTATAGTACAGCCTGGCCTCTCTGCTTGGGTTAGGCCCATAGACCCAGCCAGCTAGGACAAAACCCTTGGAGCAGTTCAAGAGTCCATACCATCCTTTTGGTCTTGTCTTCTCTTGCTATCCCCTATTCTCTAACCTAACCTATGGAAGGCTGATGTTTAACTGGTATGTATAATACCAAGTAATTACAAACAGGGTGCAAAATACTGAAAATATTTCTTACCTGGCAACAACCAGGTTCCATCACCCAAAACTTTCTGAACCTCCCCACAGTTTGGCAACTAAATATTCCTAACAGGAGCCCAAACCAACACAACAGTCTATACACTTTGACTGGTGGTTAAATATTTTAAATACAACGCCTGAATCAATGTGGAGGGATAGCTTCTGCTTACCCACAAGTGTCAAACCTAAACTTAAGAAAGAAATGATATAGATATATATATAAATTAAATAAATAATACTCCCAATACAAGATGTCAGCTTAGCCTTCACTCTAGCCCCTGCCTGCCCGTTCCTTTCTCTCACCTCTGTCCCCATCATCTTCTGGTTCCTCCTGCAAGGCCTGCTCCAGCGCAGCTGCTTCGCCTTGGGGTCCTGTGGGCAGCTCCCCATTGGACACTATCTTGTTCAGCAATGGTGGCTGCGGTGGTGGTGGTGGTGGCTGTGCCAGCTTCTGCCGAAGGGCGTTGATCTCTCGACGCAGCAGGCGGACACGGCGGGTACGGGCCCCACTAGACCGCATGGCACTCACCAGGTCCAGTTTCTCCAGCAGCTCCTTCAGCTGCACCTCTGGGGACAAATGGGCCCGGTTCTCTGGGATGAGGATGTTGTCCACTGCCAGGAAGAAGGGGGGACAGAAGGGGCTGAAGAACCTGCCCAGCCCAGGGCAAGGCAAGGGGGCTGAATCCTTTGGATCCAAGTGTCACTGTGGGGCTTTGGCCTGAAACACCACTGCTCAGGATGTGGCCAGAGGGACAAGGTCAGGACCAGGGAGTCAGCTGCAGGAAGCAGTTCACATTCACAATTAGGGGCTTCCCTGGAGCAGGCATGAGATGGCTTGGCAATCCCCTGGCTTGAGTGACTGTTTGCCAGCTGCCACCAAGAAGCAGAACCCAGGGACACGGAGGATGTGGGGCTCAGAAGCAACTCTATTTTTCTGGTCCTCCACCTGCACTTTTCTGAAAGAGCCAGACACACACAAGCCCTTCAGTGCCCCCTACCCCAAGCTCCAATACCATCCTGAGGGTATCCAGGAGAGGAAGAACCCTGGTAAGGCTTCAGCTTTTCAAATAGTGAACGCCTGCTTTCTCTCTCCTACCCTTCTAGAAATGCTCGGTGCATTAAGACTTTAATCCTTGGAGTTATTCCAACTACAAGCAGATATACCACAATCTGCAATTACCCCCAGTTTTGCTCCGACTCAGCCACAAGGCCCACCCTGATCCCTAGTACACAGGGCTCTATCCCTGTTCCTCCTCGCATTCCCACTCTTCCCCATCAATCCCAGCTTCTCACCGTCTTCCCAGGAGAAGCGGTAGAAGTCCTCCAATTTGGGTGACTCGGGCAGGTGGGTGCCCCTCTCAGGGTCATAACCGATGTTCTCTGCCTGCCGCCGCGCATGCCGCAAGATGGCCCCTCCCAGATCCCGTAGACGGACAGCTGCCCGGTGGAAAATTGTGTCTTTAGCATTATACTTCATGCAGTTGGTAACTATAAGGTTAAAGTCCTCCTCAAACTCTTCCAAGGTGCGGTACAGGTGGGACTCCAGCTTCCGCCTCATAGTAGAAAAATCCATTGGCTTGGATATGAATTCCAGGTAATCTGGAACCTAAACATATAAAACCTGTACAATTACAACAACCATTTACTAGCCAAACAGACGCACCCTTCACCAGCAATCTTGGTCTTCCTGTGTTGTGGGCTGGCTATACTGTGATCACTCAAGAGCTCCAGAGGCCTGGCCCACCATGGCCTACTGCTGATCCCTCACCATGGGCAAATCCACTACCAGCTTTGCCAGACTCCCCCCACTCCCAGGTTTGTACACCTATTACTCATTCCCCTGCTGTCCTAATCAGGTTCCAGTTTCTAATTCAGGATGGGATCATTGCTTGGGACGCGGCGGAAACTTGCCTCACTGAGGTTGACGGGTTCGGCGAAGATATGTGCAGGATCCTTCTCCTGCAGCAGGTCCAGTGTTGTCCTCAGCAGTACATTGAATGGCATCAGCTCCAGCTCCATCGCAGCCTGCTGGATCTTGACCTGTGCAGGAGGTGGGCACAATCAGGACATCCCCTGCAAAGAGGCACTGAAAACTTGTCTTGGTAACTTGACTTTTACCAATCATGTACAACAAAGTTTCACCAGCTACCAAGCTGACCAGTAAGTACCTAAGGAGCCAGCATAACGACCAGGAATAATAATACCAACGGTGCAATGGTTTCAAAGTGTCCCCAGAGGTTGTTATGATGGCATGGCAGGTTAAGCCATTGCTTATGATGCCGGCATCCCCTATTGGTGCTGGTTCAAGTCCCAGCTCCTCAAGTTCCAATTCAGCACCCTGCTAGTGGGCCTGAGGAAGCAATGGAAGGTGGCCTGAGTGGGCCCCTGCCACACCAGTGGGAAACTTTCAGGGAGTTGTTGGCTCTTGACTGTCCTGGCCCAGCTCTGGCTGTTACAGTCATTTGGGGAGGAAACTGACAAATAGAAGATCTCTTTCTGTCTCTCTCTATAACTCTTTCAAATAATTTGTTTAAGCCACAAAGGAAAGTGTCTGCTCAAATTTCATGTGCTGGAACATTAATTTTCAATGCAAGTGTTAGTAACTAGAGCCTTACTGGAAGGAACTAGAATCATGAGGCCCATGTGGAGAATTAAGGCTGTTCTCATGGAGTAGCTTCATCTCTCTCTATTTCTCACACACATGCACGTGCACACATGGGTGGCTTTGTTACACACACAAGGAGGTAGCTTTGTCTCACACACACACACACACACCCGTCTTCTGTACACTCCCTTGTTCTTCCACTTAACTACCTTGGGCTAATCATCACAAAAGCCCCTACCAAATACTGTTACCACACCCTGGGATGTCCCAGCTTCAACAATTTTAGGCCAAGTAAACTTCCCTTCGTAAATGGCCTAGTTTGTAATATTCTTACAGTTATAGAAAATCGAAGATAAACACCACCATTTTGTGACTAATACCCTCATATCAAGTACCAAACTCACAGTAATTAGAATTTTTTTTTTATTGGAAAGGCGGATATACAGAGAGGAGAGACAGAGAGGAAGATCTTCCATCCATTAATTCACTCCCCAAGTGAGCGCAACGGCAGATGCTATGCCGATCCAAAGCCAGGAGCCTCTTCTGGGTCTCCCACATGGGTGCAGGGTCCCAAAGCCTTGGGCCGTCCTCGACTGCCTTCCCGGGCCACAGGCAGGGAGCTGGATGGGAAGCGGGGCTGCCGGGATCAGAACTGGCGCCGATATGGGCTCCCGGGCGTGCAAGGTGAGGACCTTAACCACTTGCGCCACCGTGCCGGGCCCAGTAATTATAATTTTAATTAACACCTTTACAACACCCCCCTGAAAAAAGTATAAAGATACGCTCTACTTCTTGGTAACATCACCCACAGGCTAGTGGCTTCCTCAGGGCCAGGTCCTCCTTCTTTCTGAACCAGAGACGGATCGGGAACTCAACCGTGGGACCACGTCTAGAATGGCACTGACAGTTTGGACATGTGAAGGCCCCGAGAGGTCTTCTATGGTTACCCATGCCAGTGTGGTGACAGCTGTCAGGCTCAGAGGTGGAAACCCACGCTACTGCTCTACTACAGCTAAACAGTCACAGAGAGTTTGGAGGAGAGAAAGGGGTCTCTTTAAGCCAGGCCTCTGAAAATTGCTACTCCTGGACCACAGAGAATACTTCTGGTTTGCCACCCTTCCAATGAACAGTATTTATTCTTTGTCATATGCAGTACACTATCCAGGGAGGCAAAGAGTTGCCCATAATAACATAATAATAGCAGCTGACAATCCTATAGCCTTTACCATGCACCAGGTTCTAGTCCAAGTTCTTACATACTAAATAAGTCATCTAACCCTCACAAACATCTTATAATGTAGGCACAACTATTACCTCTACACTATAGATCAGGAAACAGAAGCGTTAAGAGATTAAGCAACTTGCTTAATCATATTAGATAACTTACTAATATGTGGCCCTTTGTCCACATTCCACAACCACTCTGCTTACCCATAACCCCTTAACCTCAGTAAGTCTTAGTAACAGCTTTCTAGGTAGCCTCCAGACTCTAGTTCTCTAAACCAAGGCACATGGCACCACAGCTCATGTTCCAAACCTTACAAGCTATGCCACCTACCTCAATATTCTCCATGCCCAGGGGTCAAGACCATAAGCTTTTTTTTTTTTTTAAAGATGTATTGTATTTATTTGAAAAGCCGAGTGATACAGAGAGGGAGAGGGAGAAAAGGGAAGAAAAAGAAGTCTGAGAGGGAGAGGAAGGGAGGGGAAGAGGGGGGAAGAGAAAGGAGGGGAAAGGGGAAGCAGAAAGCAGGGGAGAAAAAGAGGGGTGAGGAGGGAAGAGGGAAGGGAGGGAGGGAGAGCGACTGATACTCCGTTTCATAGCCGTAAGGGGTAGGGCTAGACCAGGCCAAAGCCAAACGCCTGGACCTCCATGGGAGTCTCCCCTGTGGTGGCAGGGGTCCAAGCACTTAGATCATCTCTTGCTGCTTCAGCAGGTAGCTAGCTTCAACCAGAACTTGAACCAGTGCTTATACAGAATGAAGGCATTCAAAAGTGGTAGCATAATCTACTATACCACAAAAATGGTCCCAAGATCTTAAGTGTTTAACAGCCAAATAAGAATCCCTCAGAAGTCCCATGGCAAAGATTATAAACCCACTACATCTAACTCAGGCCAGGCTTTCCCTGAGATCTTCTGAACCAGAAACTCCAAGGATGAATGCTAGGTATACGATATTAAGTTTATACCTGACACTACTAGGAGCCAAACTCCTCCAATCACTGACAATGTCAGTAGGATCACACCCAATACAGAGCAGCCAGACCCTGGAGCACCGGACGTTGGGCAAGAAGGGGAATTAGAAAGCTGGTACCACGTGGCCTAGCCTCCCAAGTGCACAGTCAGAGCATGAGGAAATCCCTCCAGTTGGCGTCCAGGGCTTCTCCTTACCTGCTCCCGCTTGAGCTTCTCTCTCTTCCGGATCAGCTCAATCAGCAGCCGAGCCCGCTCCAGGTCGTGCCGCAGCTTCTGCCAGTATTTCAGCTCTTCCTTCACCGCACTCGTCTTCTCATCTTGCTCTCGCTGGGGGAGGCAAGAGGAGGAGCTGTGAGCCTCCTTCCAGCCCAAAGCCTCTCTCCATTCCTCAGCAGATAGGGATCCTGTCCCCTCTCTGGCCCCACAGACCTGAGTCGCCCACCCCGTTTCCCCCTCTAGGCAGCACATGTTCCCACCTCCAACATTTTCCCACTTCCAACAATCATTGCTGGAGGCAGACATGGGAGTGCTCCCCACAACCCCCAGGGATAACCCTGAATAATCACACCCCTCAGGGCTGAAACAATTTCAAAACAAATGAAAGCTACCTCAGGGATAAAGAGAATTTCTCCCTAGAGATGTGACTTGGCTAGAAAATGAAAACAAAGTAAAGTTTTTACTATATGCATATAGGAAGTGCCTTGAAAGGTTTTTTTTTTTTTTAATAAAACACAAGGACTTTATTCCTTCCCTAGAAGACGCTAGAGTTGTATTTGAAGAAAGAAACTCAAAGTTTCAAACATGAGAAAACAAACAAAAAAATGATCATGTAAACTGAATATAAAATACTGAGAAGATGTTTGAGGTGCTGCCTATGCTTACTAAAGTTGAAACAATGAACAATTACAAGTGTACATGTATCAAACGCCATATGATACTCCAGGAATGCTAACCAAGGCAGCAAGGAAGCCCTCTTCTGGACCCAATTGGTACCAGAGGGGCAGAAATGAGGAGACAGATATTGTAGTTCTGTTTTGTGAGCAAAACAGGATAGCCAGAGCAGAGAAGCTGGACAACCACAAAAAGCACAGAAAATCCAGGATCCAGTTGGTAAGCAGCTCAAATGCCAGACAAGAGCCTGGCCTCGACCTGCCTGGAGAGAGTTAATGTAATTCTGGAAGTGACAGGATGCAAAATGATTTGTGAGTAACACACTAATAGTAATAGGCCAGAGACTACCTGGAAAGCTATTAATGAGGTTAAGGGGACACAGGTAGGCAGGGTAGCTGTGGAAGGGAGACAGAGGGCCACATACTGATAAATCCCCCCCCCCCAAACTGTTTAAGCGATGATTAACTGTGGCACATTACATAAGGATTAGTCTAAAGTACTTCCAGTGGGGGGAACTCAACTTCAGGGCAGGAGAGAGAATCTTCCAGAACAATAACAGGAGAGAACATTTACTGAAAGGAGCTAATACAGCTTCTGGTTATCCATGTTACAGACAAGGATATTCATGTGGAACTGTCCCAGAGGCACTGAAGAAGGGGTAAAAGGGAGGGGGGAGAGGACAAAATGAACGTTCTAAAGCTTTTATTCGCTACTTTGTTATATCTAGTTATAAGCAGGTTATGTTCTCTAAGCAAATGGGTGGCAACAAGGTCATTAGAAATGTTATCACTGAATAGCAGGAAGTGGGATCAGCAAGAGGTTAATCAAAGGGATAGAAATGGTGGAAATGAGGCCCGGAATGGTAACCTCACCTAGCCTAGCCTAGCCGCTAAAGTCCTCGCCTTGCACATGCCCAGATCCCATATGGGCACCAGTTCTAATCCCAACAGCCCCACTTCCCATCCAGCTCCCTGCTTGTGGCCTGGGAAAGCAGTTAAAGATGGCCCAAAGCCTGGGATCGTGCATCAATGTGGGAGACTTGCAAGAGGCTCCTGCCGTCAGATCAGCTCAGCTCCAGCCGTTGCAGCCGCTTGGGGAGTGAATCATTAGACAGAAGATTTTCCTCTCTGTATATCTGACTTTCCAATAAAAAGCAAATAAATCTTAAAAAAAAAAAGGGGGGGGGATGGTGCCATGAAGCTCTTTGATAAAATGGTCCCATAAAGTCAAACACAGCATGGTGTCCAGTTGGTAAGAATCTCAGGGAAAACCTGTCGCGAGGAGGTCGCTGGGATGTTAGGAGAGTTATCAGGAAAGCAGATGGACCTAAAGGGCCAAGGGTCCCAACCACAGGCTTGCAGTTCAGGGGTTTAAGTACAAAAGGTACCAGAGATCAGACACGATGCAGAAGGTACCAGAGTCGTGCTGCTTTATCCCTGAGCAGTGCAGGAGTGTAGAAAGGCAGAAGCAGTGGAGCAGGAAAAGAGGGAGCACTGAAGATGCAAAAACTAGGAGAAAAATTAGAAGACACTCAACATGCATCAATACCAATTGCGAAGGCCTAATAACAGCAAGCACAATCAGGCTGCGCGCCACACCTCAGATCAAATTTGTATAGTCACTGTCTTATCCTCATTCACACAAGGCTGAACTGGGTCTGGTTTACCCCACTTCTTCTCACTTCCTGCCACACACATCTGGAGGGTTTTCCCCGTCTGGGAAGTTGAGCTTGCTCTCTACCCCTGAATGTGCTGCAATGTTAAGCCTCTTCCATCTTTAGTGGCTGCTGATCAGAAAAGCTCTGTGATGCCAGGGGTTTTCTCCAAACAGACCATTAGAGGGGTACTCCCCTGGTGGCAAAAAAGGGCCTACAGACGGCTTAGAAAGGATGCTCCCAACATCACCCCTTCTCCTTCACTCTCCGCCTCAGATCATCAGGGCACCTACCTGCTCAGCATTTCTTTGGGACTGTAGGTGGGAATGCAGGCGCCGGATGAGGGGGACACCATTCCTTGCCTGCCGTTTCAGCAGCCAGTAGTTGTGAAGCCGCTGCATGAACTGGTTTTTCCTCTGAAAGGACAGACCACTACAGATCTTGTTCAACCTTCAGTGGGGGCACAGGGAAGTGAAAGAAAAGGTCAGTAGGGAGCCCAGTTGCAGCCCAAGCATCCCATCCAGACCCTGGTTAATGCTGAACCTCAGAGGAAGACAGAGTAAGAGAGGCCAAATACCTCACCTGGAGAAGGCTTTAAAGGACAGCAGAGGTAAGCAGCTTAGATTCAGCATGAGCCTTTTCACTTCTTTTCCACCTTCTGCCCCTGCAGCTCTGAACCTCCAAAAGAAATCTCTCCCAGAAACTCTGCTTCCTGGACTCTGTCGTTCCCATGTATTGACTAAGAAACAGGCCTGTGCCTCTTCATTCCTACTTACTTCTCACATGGGAGACCTTAATAAAGGCAGAGAAGGGGGAAATTTTTTTGGGAAAAAAATTGAGAAAACAACGGACAGAGTGGTCACTGTTTTCTGCCTCCTTCAGCTAAAGGCACCAACAGAGCAGGGGACAGCCCAGAACCAACTCAAGGGAAAGCCAGAAGGAGAACATCTGTTTACTGCCTCCGGAGCCCTTCGGGTTGTTTCACCTCCGGGTTTTGACTTTTAAAACCTAAGCTGCCAAAAAATGCTGTCAAGGACAGAGAATCTGAAAACTTAACTGGCTCAACTTAAGGTCAGATTTTAATCCAGCAATATCTGGGGAGAAAAGAAAGGGTTAGGAAAAGGAACCAATGAGAGCCTACAATCTCTGTCCTAAAAGAAAATTCATTTATTTACAGAGGCTGAACAAAAATGGTCACAACAACTAACAGGGACTGATGTTGTGGTACATCATATTAAAACCACCACCTTGTGGGCCCAGCACAGTAGCTTAGTGGTTAAATGTCTTCCCCTTGCATGTACTGGGATTCCACATGGGCGCAGGTTCACATCCCAGCTGCTCCACTTCCCTTCCAGCTCTGACTGCAGCCTGAGAAAGCAGTCAAGGTTGGCTGGAGGCCTTGGGACTCTGCACCCACATGGGAGACCTGGAAGAAGCTGCTGGCTCCTGGTTTCAGACTGGCTTAGCTCCGGCCTTTGAGGCCACTTAGGGAGTGAACCAGTGGATGGAAGATCTGTCTCTTTGTCTCTCCCTTCTCTCTGTAAATCCACTTTCCAATTAAAAAAAAAAAAAAAAAAAAAAAACCTATGATGCCAGCATCCAATATCAGAGCACTAGTTCGAGCGTTAGCTATTCTGCTTCTAACCCAGGGCCGGGCTAAAGGAGCCTGCGAAAGCAGCAGCAGCTGGCCCGAGTGCTTGGGTCCCTGCACCCACGTGGGAAATCTAGCTGGTGTTTCAGGCTCTTGGTTTGGCTTGCCCCAGACCCTCTCACTGCAGCCATTTGAGAAGTGAACCAAAGGCTAGATCTCCCTCTCTCTTTCCCTCTTTCTCTGTGTCACTTTACCCTTCAAATAAATAAAATAAAAGCCTTAAAAATCTGTAACACAGCCACCAAGATGGCAGACTAGGGTGGAATTTGAACCTATGTCTGCTACACCATGGCACATCCCATGTTGGTTAGTCACAAGAGAAATAAAGCCTCATACTCCTGTGGCATTTCTTCTGCTTTTTCTCTTCATCTCACTCCGAAAGGAAGACAAGCATAGCTAAACTAGAAGGCAGAATCTGAGAAGGGTGGGCACGTTGGACAGGACTTTGCTCACTTTGGCCTCACCCCTCTCCATGCCAAGCTCACAATATCAGGTCCTAGGGCCCTTCCCTCAAAGGACAGATCCCCACCAATGCCCATGCCAAGCACACCTGCCCAGATGCTGGCAGCCCCCTCCCTCTATAACCTCTTGGCCATGGAGGGTTTCAACAGCAATTATGCAGGTAGGGAAAAAGAACAATAATAATAAAATAGCAACAGCAGCAGTAGCCACCATTTATCGAGCACTTACTATTTGCCAGGCACTGTGCTAAGTGTTTGACTTACATTACTTCATTGGCTTCTCACAACTCTGCAGGTTGGGTGCATTTACATAAACAAACCTTGGTTTAGAGCAATTCAGCAGGCTGCCCAAAGTCCCACAGGCACCAAGTGACAGAGCAGGATTTAAACACAGGTTGGTTTGGTTCTCCCGGACCTTGCGAGAGACATCTACAGGAGCAAACAAGCCAACCAGTGTACAGCCCCCGTGTATAGCTACCTACAGATGTGGACTAAACAGATCCCCAGTCCCCTCAGAGAAGAGGCAGTTCAGAACAGCTATGATGCACTTTGACTCACTGAAATTCTAACTTGGTCCATGGCTCACAAGAGACCTCCCCTTCCTGATCTTGGTCAAGCGTCTTCCTCCCAGCAAGGCAGTTTGGTTGTCTAGTACCCCAGTGCCACTCACTCTGCAGGACCCTCCAGGACTCTCTCCTCCCCACTCTTTTCATGAAAGAGGTGGGCAGCAGGAAAGCAATCTAGCGAACTCAGGAGTCCCAGATGGTGGTTTCAGAGTTTGTCACTCTCCACCCAGTCCCATCCCTTAGAACAGGACGTGGCATATAGTTAAGTGCTCAATAAATATCTCAATGAATAAATAAAGGAGCGAACAACTTTACCTCCTGTGGCCGCAGTTTCTTCATCTGGGGGGTGTGGGAGAAGGTGCAATAGCTACATTAGATGAATAATCTCCAAGATTCTTTCCTGTTCTAACAATGTACACCTTTTAATGAACATGACCCTTGCAATGAGCCTCTACCAAAAACCTATTCTCTTGATTCTCTGTCAGCTCCCACTCCAGCTACCTCCCTGATGGTTTAGGACAGGTACAGTGGAGTCTGCCCTCTACAGGGGGCTCCTAGGAGGCTCAGCTACACAGCTGACCTGAGTAAGCCTCTCCCCCTACAGTTAATGCTCCTCAAGAGAAGTGACCGCATGTTTCCCCCCCACACACCATTCCCTCTTATCACAGCCAAGGCAGAGACTTCTGGGGAGCAGGTATCCACACTGACTACTCTGTGACAGTGGTTCTAAGAGGTTTCCTTTTTTTTAAACTGGGGAGTGTCTTCAGTGTTCTTGTCAACAAGAACAAGCAATGGAGAGGGAAATGACAACTGCCACTTACAAAGATGAACAAAACCAAACAATGACCAATGACCAAGTTATCTTGCCCCCAAAGTGCAACTTACTGTCCCTGCAGAAAAATACTGCTGCAGATGCCCTGTCACCTGAGTTTCTAAACAACTTAAGTGTGGTGCTTCGCCTTTTGCCAAAAGAACAGTGAAAACCACAAACCAGGATTCCAGAAGTTTTAAATTTGGTGGCACAGACAAGAGCATCTATCAGCCATAACTGGGGAGGGCTGAGAAACCGCAAGTCCCCAAGGAGCTCTTCTGGGAAGGCTCACCTGTAAGAGGGGATCTGTGGGACAGTGACCATGGGGACGGTGGAGGGTGTGTCTCGGCCCGTTTCTTCTGGCTCCTTCTTCATCTTGTGCTTCGGATTTGTCTTATTCTTCTTGGGCACTCCTTTGAGGGGGCCACCCACCCCGCCTGCGCCTTCTTGTTCCTCCTCTCCCACTTGTTCCTCCTCATCCTCCTCCCCGCCACCCTCCTTCAGCCCTTCCTCATCCCCGGCCTCACTGAGGCTTCTCGGGGAGTCACCCTTCCTCTTGGCACTGGCAGCACCTGGCGGGGAGTGTGCCTCACAGTAGGCAGTCTTGCGCACTGTGAAAATGGTGCCATTGAGACTGGTTTCTCTCATGGGCTCAATCTTCATGAAGAGCCCAGCTCGTTGGGCACATGTCACATGGAAGGCTGTGTAGCAGTTCGCTTTGTGGCACTGGATGGCTGCACCCAGCCCCTTCTGTTTGCAGATATAGCAGGTTAGTTTCCAGCGGGCAGGTGGGATGTTGTCAATGCCTTCAATAGGCTCCAAGAACACAGTGTTAGCAAAACAGACCTCAGGGATCCAGATGGCACATACCACATGGGCCCAGTGCCCATCACTGGTCTGTTTGAAGGCGCCACCTTTATTGGGACACAGAACACAATCCACAGGCCGGGAGGGGGACTGCAGGCAGCAGCGGCACAACCAC
This sequence comes from Ochotona curzoniae, assembly GCF_017591425.1. NCBI lineage: Eukaryota > Metazoa > Chordata > Mammalia > Lagomorpha > Ochotonidae > Ochotona > Ochotona curzoniae. Next base: position 2,456,334 of record NW_024466004.1, on the reverse strand, counting down.
TGGCCCTCGGGGATGTAGGGGACCCCATAGCATTCCTGGTGTACAGCCAGGTTGCAGATGTCACAGAAGAGGATGACATTGCTATTGTGGCATTCATCATCCAGGCACACACAGCAGAAGGCGTCTTCGTCAATGAGTGACTGCTGGGCCCCACTGCTGCGACTCTCCAAATAGGACTCCTTCTCAAGTCGGTCCACTAGCAGCTCGAAGGTGTCTGCTGACACTGAACTGTGCCCGTCCATTCGCCGCTTCTCATTTACCATGTCTAGCCAGGCGAGGTCTTCCTCATCCATATCATACTCAACTTCTGCATCCAGGTCTTCAGGAGGTTTTTCAATGTATCGGTAGTAAGCTGCCGGCAGTGGGGGTGCCTCGGGCTGGTTGCCAGGGTCTACAATGCGGAAGCTGGGCTGTCGGAGGTGGACAGAGGTTCCAGAGGCGTGCTTGGAGCAGGATTCCTTCTTCTTGCCCTTGGACGAGGGTTTCTTGGACTTGCCAGGAAACTGAGGCTGCTCGCTGTTCTCCTTGTTACTATTGCATTCAGTGATGTCCTGGGCTGTCAGTTCATCCTCAGTGATGATCTTCAGCGGGTCATAGATGCTGATCCGATGCAGGCGCCCATCAATGTCCACCTCCACAATCCGCTGGGCCTGGGCATACGTCAAGGTCTCCCGCGTCGGGGAGCACTTCAGACTGTAAGGGGAGGGGGAACGTCGGCCTTCGGCATTCTGCCGTGTCTTCCGGCGAGGCTTCCTCATGGCCCCTTGGGAACCAAGCAGACAGACCTGAGGAGAGAAGGCCAGGAGAGCATGAGCTGGAGGTTCCAAGGTACATGGCCACTCACCCTTCCGCGGGATCAAGGGGCCACCCAGAAGATCACACAGCTAGCCCCCTCAGGCATCCACATGGCTGGCTCCTTCTCCTTCAGGTCTTCCCATAAACACTTCTCACTGAGGCTTTCTTTGACCCTTCTAGCCAAGATGCACCAGCGTCTACTGTTCATCCTATTTATCCTTGTCATATCCACCATCTCCCACTAAGTAATCTGCCTGATGTTGATTGCTTGTTCCTATCAGTAGAAAGGAGGCTGCCAGAGGAGAAAAGGTCTGACTAGCTCCAGGCTGTATCCTCAGGTCTTGGAGCTCAGCAAGCATTACTTAAGAACAAGGAGAAATCAAACACTCTTGATCACTGTCCTTCAGGAGCTTCCACTGCCTGAAGGAACAGCAAAATAAACCTATCATTACATTGTAACAGGGCAAGAGTTCTCCAGATGTTCCTCAGGCTATGGGAGAGCCAACAATGGAAAAGGAGGGGCTAATTAAGGCTTCAGAAAATAAACAAAAAGAACACCATCAACTTTCCAGTTCTTTGCTTGAATACTGGGTCCATTTTACAGGGACCCAAACCATTGTACCAAGTTCAGAAATCCTCGAGTCTACCCAGTAGTGAAGGCGACCGTTATATGTAATATAAGCAAAGAGCGAGCCTCAAATGAAATCTCAAAGGAAAGATGCATTTTGTCACCTTGATTGCAGGATTTCCCAACTTGGTCAAGTAAAGATGGTGATAACATGAATACTTTTACAAATCAGATACATTTTCCTTTAGTATCTATTTCTCCTAACTGCTTTGTGAGATGGTAGTATACAAAGTATCTTCACTTTCTCCACCAAGGAGAAGCTCACAAAGATCTCCTTTAACCCAAACCTCGGAGGTGACCAAGCCATGCAGAGAGAAGGATATCACAAAAATGCTTTGATCTATCACAAGAAGGAGGCTCTGGTGTTAATCGAGGTCCCACAAAGGCAAAGTCACTGCAGTTTCTCCATACGCCACTCTCCAGTAAAATGAGGGTAATAAAAGAAAAAAAAAATTCACCTCTGAAGTACAATTTGTGAATAAGTTTTTACTGACATTTTTCTTTAAAAGACCTTGCGAACCCAGAGTGTGACTGAAACAAACAAACAACACAACTTGGCTGAGGAACAGTGCCAGGCGGGCAGGCACACACTCCACTTGGTGCCAAAGGAAACAGAATCATCCTAGCAGTTCTGTACCGGTTCCAGAGGCCCTTGGCCTCCAGATTCCTTACAAATGCCAAGTCTTCAGAGCAGCCTGAGCTGAGAGACCCACTTTATTGCCCATTGCCCAGCCAGCCTAAGGCAAAGAGCCCCAGGAGAGAAGCAAGAACATCCACCTCAAGGCCAACTTTCCAGTCTCCAGAGACCATGGGGCTGCGGGCCTTCCCTGAAGCCACATGATGAACCTCCCCACCTGCACTCCCCTCAGCAGCCCACCCATCTCCCCCTGGGTCCCATCCAAGCCTCAGGACACACCACGAAGCACACGCCCCGCGGGAGGGGGCTGCCACTGAGAGGAACGAGCTTCACCCACACGGAGCTTATAGTCTAAACCTTTTTTTTTTTTGCGGTAGTTTCTCAACCTACACAGCCCTTCCCACGTATACACTTCCAAAATATCTCCAACAGCCCCATGGCGATTCTCTTGGCACCCTCTGGACTCCCCCACTCGCCCAGCCCTCTTAGGTGCCAGAAAAACTGGGAGTTTGTTGCAGTCTGTTATCTCCCACCACGCACCCCTCACACAACCCCCAATCAGGGCTTCCGTCCATTGCAGGGGCACCCCTTCCAGAGAATTTTGGTCCCTCAAAGGAGAAACGAAGGTAAAGAGTATCACTGCCTCACACGGGAGGACAGCAGAAAAAGACACAGACCGACGCGGAATCCGACAGAGAAAGCAAGCGCCAGCAAACGAGCTCGGCACAGAGCCGAGCGCCCACTGGCCGCCCGACCTGCTCGTCAACAAGAAAGGGGGAATCAAGCGCCGCTCACGGGGCGGGACTCTCTGCTGGTTTGGCCAATTGGAGAGCGCGACGGGGGCGGGGCTTGGCAGCACGATCTCCAGAGGCGGCGGGGGGAGACAAGATGGCGTCTACGGGAGGGGGTCCTTGCTTTTCAGCTCCCCCCCTCAGCCGCCTTCTCCTTCCCTGCCGCCGCCCTCAGTCCCGAAGAGAGCTTTCGGGCTGCCTCCGCCGCGCCTGGGGAGCCTCTCGCTTCCCCAGATGCCCTCCAGCGCGCACGGTCCCGGATCCCCTTAGGCCCCGCTGCCCCTCTCCCCGGCTCCGTCCGCTCCCGCTGCCGCTCCCATTACCTCAGCCGCCTGCCTGACCCCACCGTTCGGGGCGCCTGGACGCGGGCGGGCCGGCCACCGAGCCGGTCGGCGCGGCCCGGGGAGCGGGAACACGGCCTCCTTGTGCGCCGGTGTCTGCGGCCTCCGCCGTACCCGCTACCCGGCCCGCGCTGGGGGACCCCAGGCTCGGCTCCCGCCGCCACCGCCAGCGCCGCCGCCGCTCCCGGGGGAGGAGGGGGAATGGAGCCGCCGTCGCCGCCGCCGCTGCTGCCGCCACGGAGCCCGGCCGAGGGGAGGGAGGGATCAGCCCCCAGGCAGGATCCGCCCCTCCGGCCTCCCCCCCGCCACCTCCACCCCTTCCCTCGCTCCCTCCCCGGCTCCGCGGGCTCTCCCGCAGCACTGGAGGGAGAGCGCGAAAGGGGGGAAAACGGGGGGAAAAAGATAAAACCACAATCCCCCCTGCCCGTCCCCGGGGCGGCGCGGAAAGGAGCGCGGAGCCGCCGCCACGGGGCTCCGTCCCCGGCTCGGCCTCACGGTGGCGGTACGGACGCGGCAGGGACACCGAGCCAGAAGCCGGGGCTGCACCCGCCGCGGCCCCGGCTCACCCCGGGCATGCCAGTGCGGGGCGCGCCTGCGGAGCGTTCGGCTCCGGTTGGGGAAAACGGGAACCTCCGTAACTCTTAGGAATGGGTCCATCGCCCCCTTTCCCGGTCCATCGGTGGAGGCAGCAGTTCAGGGCTGGGGGGACGCATTCCTTCCCCCAAGGTAGAGTCCACCTTGTGCGATCTTTCTGAAGTCTTTGGCTTCCTTGGGGGATGCAGGTGTCTGCGCCCCCCGCCCCGTGTCTAGATCGTGGGGACAAAGATGTAGCGCCGTCCATCCCCTCCCCCAATGAGGCCAACCGGGAAAGCCCTCCTTTCTGTGTGTGCAGGTGAGAGTCTGGTTCCTCACAAGATACCTTCGTTTAGGAAACTCAGCTCTTTTGGTTGAGTGCCATCCTTTCCCTTCAGAATTTTTAGTAAGCATAAAAGTTTGATCATTTACATTTAAGGACATCTAGTAACTCGTTTGTCATTGTAAGCATGGGAAATACTTTTGTCCTCAAACCTGATTTGGCTAGGAGTCGGTTAATTTAATGCTCTGGACGGCTTTCTAAAAGACGCTGGATAAATAAATCATCAAACTGGCTTTTGTTTTGATTTGAAAAAAAAAATGAGTAAAAGCACTCCTTTGCCACCCCCATCTGTCTGTGAATTGGAAGACTTACCACACTTCACTGAAGTTTGAACACTAATATTGAGGGTTCAAGGATGCTTGGCTAGGTTGCCTTTAAAATGTGAAGATAAATGACACATTTTGAAAGTGTTTCCTCTCCCGCGCCGGTGACGTAGCAGGAGAAACTGTAGCAGTGATCTGATGATCAGGAGGTGAATTTTAGGGACTGGAGTGGGTGAGGGAAAGGCTTAAGATCCAGGCTTCAAAATGTTTACAAAGACGTGTTGCTATTGAAGTAAAGATGTTCATTATCCCGAAGGGTTTAGGCATACCATATCTTAAAGTTTGATTGAAGGAAAGCTAATTTGCATTCCAGAGGTATGTTTTTGAGTAGATAGTTCCATCTTTTGGCAAAAGGCAGTCCAAAAATGTATGAGTTAACCAAGTTTGACAAAGGAAGGAGTGACTTGCCTCACCAACAGCAGGGCGATGTTTTGAAAGTTGTAAAGATGAAATAATGGGAATTATTGTCAAGTGTTCTAGGGGGAATAGTCATTTGGAGGGAAGATGTGGAATAAAATAATTGTAGAAGGGAAAGCCCCAGGGACAAGAATATTGCAGTTGCTTTTAGTTAAGAATAATAATTTAAAAATATATATGGAGACCAACAGAAGCATTAATCTAATTTTCCTATTCTTTTGAAACATGAAATATTACTATTTGTGTAAATGATAAGCACCTTTTATTTCAGCATCTTCTTACATTTTGTTTAGCAATGTTCTCATTTGTGTGATCAGAAGCTGTCTTTTTCCCCTAAAATGAATGCATAAGTACCTTGAGAGGATACACTGATTCGCACTTGTTAGTAAAATATGGTTTAAATACTCTTGAAAATGCGTAAAGTCACCCTAAAGCTTGTGATTTCCAGGTTTTTCTATTCAAAGCTTTTATATTAAAACTGTATTCAACCTAAATGTTTCTCTTCCTTTCAGCGACTCTTCCTATTTTTTATTTCTAGTGGTAAAATAACTGTTGTCCTCGCTTTTACTTGTGAAATGAGGAATTGGTCTCTGTCAGTGTAACTGCGCACATAAGCAGTTCACTATGATGTAATCTTAAATGTAACATGGAACAATTATGTCATTAAAAACAAATTTGGAACATGTATCAAAAATTCCAGAGGCACTAAATTTAATTCACTTTAACTGTTAGCTATTTTAAAGAGTTTAATTTCACCAGCCTCTGACCTTTCCATGAAACCATACAGCAATTCAATTTAATAAAGGCACAGACCTTGGGTTTTAGATATTTGTTTTTTAAAATCCTCCGTCTCAGTGGAAACTAACTTGGAATACGTTTTGCTATTTAGAACTAAAAGAATATAAGGACAAAAATGTCTCGCCTACAGACATACCTTTTCTTTTTTTCAGTATCTCAGGATGCTTTTGCTAAGGCTTCACTAATGTTGTTGGTGAACCAAGGCAAGAAACTGCTGAAGGGTCAGGTTAAGCACCCACCAGATTAATAGCAATAGGCCTTGACTGATTAAATAGAATATTCCTTCCCTAAATGCTTGGCCAAAAGAATTCAGAAGAGGAATGAAAGTTGAAATCATTTTGAACTTTCTATGCTGTAATGAAAATGGTTTAATAATAAAAAGTTTGCTGAAGAAAATTTTAAGTCAACAAAAAGCCTCAAATACAATATCATGCCCTCTATATTTATAAGACATGTTTATGGGAAAAACCTATAAGATCCTAATGCTATATTTGTTTCCTTGGAAAATAATGAGAAAAAAATTCAAGCTGGGAGGAGACTAGTGATCATACACAAAGTAGAATATTTTTTCCCCTGCCTTTAATAGTGTGCAAGCAAGAAGCAAGCCAGGAATAACTTGTAGCTATTCCATTTGGGAAGACGTTAAGAAAATAAAAGGCTGAATTGGGTAGGATGTATGGCAAGGAAATAGGGTTAATAAAAGTAGTATCTAACCCTTAGGTTCAAAGTGCTATGCTTGATGCTATTTATTACAACTTTGTTATTGTTAACTGAAAACCAATTCAAGCTTCTTTAATAAAGGACATTATTGATTCTTCATACACAGGAATTACAATGGTGCATCTACCTTCCCGCAAGGCCACATCAAAGACACACATTACGTCATCAGGACACACTGGAACCAGCAGCTGTGGCCAAAGAAATGTGCTCTTCTGGTAAGATCTGCTTCTCTGTCTGCTTCCAAAACCCAAGACAAGGGCAAGAGGTAATTACCCACAGAGACAGCAGGCACTCATGAAAACTAGGTCCAAGAGGCACATCACATTTTACTTGCCAAGCTGTTAATGAGTCAATGAATGATGTTGAGTACTGCTATCCTCATTGTGAGTAGGGTGAACAAGAACCAGGAGATTAGGCAAACCAGGAAGAATATGGGCCACTAGACCTAAAAACACAAAGGTGTAACTAGAATAACAGAAGAGGCGATGGAGGAGGAAGGGGAAAGGACACGTTACCTCAGAGGACGAATGAACAGCTTGCTGACAAATGAAATCCGGGATGGATCCTAGCTCAAACGACAGAGGTCTTTACCATGCTGGTGGTGATCCTGCCTGATGAAGAGGTGGGGAAGGCTTGGCTACTCAAAGCCCTCCTGTTAAGGCTGAACATCCAAGATTGGGGAAACAATGGGATGAGCTCATGTTTGGAGCCTTTTGGGTCAAAGTAAAAAATACGTATTGGATAACTGTGAGCCACAGGTAAGTTCCTATTTTGTGACTGCGCTGACCACAAAGGTGAAAAGGATATTGGCTTAAAGGGACTGACAATCTAATTATGAGAACAAAGCAAGTGCATGAATAGAAACCTGACAGAACAAGCACTTCAAGATGTGAGCTACACGGCCAAGTTTGGAGGAGAAGAAAGGCCATGAAGAAGGAGCTTTCTGAGCTCCACATAGAAGCCTGGGTAAGTGTCAGGTAGAAAGCTGGCAGAGGGAATGTGGACCAGGCTGATCCACCAGCAAGAGTAAAGAAAAATGTGTTAGAGGGGAGGCACTATGGTGTTCAGGCTGAGCCTCCACCTGTGGTGCCAGCAACCCATGTGGGAGCCAGACTTGTCCCATTTGAGTCCCCAGCTGCCCCACTTCTTTTTTAAAAATAATTTATTTTATTTTTGATGATGTTTACATAGTTAACAAGCATGCATTTCCATGTGGACCACCCATTAGGGTGGGGAGTGTTGAGAAATGGGGGAAAGTAGAAGTGACAACTGTTGCCAATCTTTTTATTTCCTGTACCTGGGGAGAGATGGGGAGAGGATAGCTCCCAGCAGCCCAACCGCATCAGTAGCTCCCTGCTAATAGCCTAGGAAAGCAGCAGAAGATGGCCCAAGTGTTTGGGTCTCTGCACCCAAATGGGAAACTTCTATGCAGCTCCCAGGCTCCTGGCTTTGGACTGGGCCAGCTCTAGCCCTTGCAGCCGTTTGGGAAGTAAACTAGTAGATGAAAGATAGCCTCTCCTGCTCTCTTTGTTGTAACTATGCTTTTTAAATAAAAATAAATAAATCTGTTAAAGGAAAAAAAAAATGGGTGTTGAGCAAAATTTCAATGAATTCTGTTTGAAAGCTCCAGCTGCCTTTTATTAGTGACTCATGAACGAGGCAACATCCAGTCTACAGCATGGAAAAGAGCTAGACAGAGTGGGTGAGTCTTACAGGCAGGGAAAAAAAAAAGAAAAGAGCAAGATCCTGGCTTTGTCTCTAGCCCAGCCCAGGGTTTCATGGCATTTGGGGTAAATTAGCAGATGAGAATGATCTCTTCTGTCTTAATCTCTCTCCTTCTTTCTCTCTCTCCCTCACTCTCTCCCTGCTGTGTATCTGTCAAATAAATACATGCAAATTAAAAAAAATAATAAAGAAGTTCCTGGCTCCTGGCTTCAGATCAGCTCAGCTTCAGCCATTAGGATTATTTGGTAAGTGAACCAGTGGATGGAAACAATCTGCATATCCAGCAATAAAGGAATAATTGATTAGTACCAAAAAAAAAAGAGCAAGAGATCAGAAAAAAAAAAGAGCAAATGATGGTTTCATCTTTTAAGAATGCTTTCCCTCTAAGCTAATTATGCACATTGTCAAAACTCATCAAAATGTACAGAATAGGTGATGTTTATTTTGGAGAAATTGTTACCCCAAGTTAACAGGAATACCTGTTATGACTTTTAGACTATTAATTAACTGGAAAAATAAGGATGTAACTCACGAACTCTAGCTGAGAGGGAAAAAAAGAACTTTTTTAAAAAGATTTATTTATTTATTTGAAAGTTAGATTTACGGAGAGGAGGAGAGACAGAGAGGAAGATCTTCTGTTTGATGAGTCACTCCACAAGTGGACACAATGATCGGAGCTGAGCCGATCCGAAGCCAACAGCCAGGAGCTTCTTCTGGGTCTGCCACACAGATACAGGGTCCCAAGGCTTTGGGCCTTCCCTGACTGCTTTCCCAGGCCACAAACAAGGAGCTGGATGGGAAGCAGGGCTGCAGGGATTAGAACCGGTGCCCATATGGGATCCTGGAATGTGCAAGGCGAGGATTTTAGCAGCTAGGCTACCATGCCAGAAAAAGAACAATTTTAAAACTCCTTCACTCAAAGAGCAAAGGAACAGAATATAGTAAAAGTGGAATAGAAAACAATAGAATGATAGATTTGAACAATTTGTAAACTACATTTTATACTGCCTATGATTGTCAACAATAAATAGAATACTTTTGGGAAAATTTAATAGATGGTTTAATATGTGTTTTGAGTACATGAATTTATTCCTATTCCCATACTCCTTCCCAGAACTGGTAGTAGCAAAAGCTGAAAAAAAAAATCCACAAGATAATGAAATCTGTAAGAACATAGAATGTTTACCTTATCAAGAAACTGAACTAAAGAGGTCCTGGACTTAAGCACACCAGACACCGATAAGGAGAGGAATGAAGTGCCGTACAGAACACGGGGATTAAAATGAAGCTCCACATCCTGTTCCCAGGCTGATGGGGGCGGGGAGGAAAGCTGCTACAGATTGCAAGGATCTGGCAGTCCCGAAGGGCCCCAGAGAAAACCACACACATTTCTTTCTCACCCGCTGATTTTTCCAGTGGGGAATTGATAAAACAGTGTTTGTGCATCAAAATCCTTAGCGTTCCTGTGCCTTCTCCCTATTGGTTTGCATAATGCTAGGAGCCAGGTTTATATCACAAATGTTTTACCCAGATTGTTGTTCAAGAATCAGTCACGTCGGCAACTCTGGGAGCTGGCTAGAAATATGGAATCTTGGGCCCCACTCTAGGCCTTGCAAACCAGAATCAACATTTTAGTAGAATTCCTACCAGATGATTTATATTCACACATCAAAAAAAAATTTTTTTAAGATTTCTTTATTTTGAAAGAGAGAATATTCCATCCAGCTGGCCACAATGATCAGGGCTAGCTCAGGCCCAAAGGATTCATCTAGGTCTCCCACATGCACGGCCTAAACACTTGGGACACCTTTTGCTTTCCCAGGCACCTTAATAAGGAAGAAGCTGGATAGGAAGTAGAACAACCAAGACAGAAATGTTGCCCATTTCGTATGCCAGTGTCACAGGAGGCAGCCTTAACTGCTATGTCATACCAGTACCCAAATTAAATTTTGAGGAGTAGTGGGTGAGATGATATGAGTGAATACTAAGATCCTTCAGTGAAGGGTCCGGAGTGATAGCGTAGTGGTTAAAGTCCTCACCTTGCATTCGCTGGGATCCCATATGGGCGCCAGTTCTAATCCTGGTTGCCCTGCTTCCCTTCCAGCTCCCTGCTTGTGGCCTGGAACAGCAGTTAAGGACAGTCCAAATCCTTGAGACCCTGCAACTGCGTGGGAGACCCAGAAGAGCTCCTGGTTGTAGGCTCCTGGCTTCAGATTGGCTCAGCTCCAGCCGTTGCACTCACTTGGGGAGTGAACCATTGGACTGAAGATCTTTCCCTCTATCTCTTCTTCTCTCTGTATATCTGACTTTGCAATAAAAAATAAATAAATCTTTGAAAAAAAAACCCTTCAGTGAAGATGGAGAAGGGACCTAGTTATGAATACAGGTTTTAAAACATCATCTTCATCAAAACCACTTGAGCATGCCCTGAGTTGAGGACCCTGGGATGGGGTAGGAGGCTGTGTGGGGCTTCTCCCTTTATTTCCCTCCTTACCCCAGATAGATAGAAAGAAGAGAAAAAAATATATCTTCCTATAGAAAAGTCAGCTTGCTGGGGTCAGCACAGTGGCTTAGCAGGCTGATCCTTTGCCACGTGCCGGCATGCCATATCAGCACTTATTCTGGTCCCAGATGCTCCACTTCCAATCCAGCTCTTTGCTTATGGCCTAGGACAGCAGTAGAGGATGGCTCAATTTTATGAGCATCTGTATTCAGTGTGGGAAACCTGCAGGAAATGTCTGTCTCCAAACTCTGATCAGCTCAGCTCTGTCCGTTGTGAACATTTGGGCAAGTGAACAAGCCAATCAGACCTCTCTCTGTGTTTCTCCTTCTCTGCAAATTTGCCTTTCAAATTAAGAAATAAATAGATCATAACAAAAAATCGACTTGTTACTTTCTGCCTTTCTTCTTCCCCAACACAATTTTAAACTTTCTTTAAAAAAAAAATTATTTATTAGAGGCAGATATGCAGAGAGAAGGACACACAGAGGAAAGATCCTTCATCTGCTGGTTCACTCCCCAAGTACCTGTAACAGTGAGAGCCGAACCAATCTGAAGCCAGGAGCCAGGAGCTTCCTCCAGGTCTCCCATGTGGGTGCAGAGTCCCAAGGTATTGGGCCATCCTCAGCTGTTTTCCCAGGCCACAAGCTTTTCCCCAGGAAGGAAAATGGAGCAGCCAGACCATGAACCAGTACCTTTGTGGGATTCGACACTTGCAAGGTGAGGATTTAGACATTGAACCATCATGCCAGACCCTGAACTTATTAGCAAATCATTAGATTTTGGGGGTGATTCTCAGTGACCCCCTCACATATCTTTTAAGTTAAGTATTCCATTAACATAATATAATTATGGGAATTTGACTGCAGATGTCTGCAATTACATGATTATATGTGATGGATCACTTCTCTCAAACTGCTCTCAAGATTCTTTGTTCCTTAGTCCTTGCTTCCAACTAGCTGATTATGATGTGTTTGAGTGTGAATCTGTTATCAGATTTGTTGGATTTTTTGGATCTATAGATTGATTTTCACAAGTTTGGGGGAGCTTGAGCCATTGCGTCTTTGAATGTTCTTTTTGTTTCTCTCCTCTGCTGTGGGACTCGCATGTGCCTCCTAACTCATTTCATGGTGTTTCACAGATGATCAAGGCTCTGTTCCTTCTCCGTTACTCTTTTGTCTCTTTCTCAGACTGAGGACTCTAAATGTACCTCGCTTTCAGTTTGCTGAGTTTCTTTTCTGCCAGCTTGAATCTCCTGCAGTAGCCCTGCTAGCAAATTTGTTGTTTCGGTTGTTGTAATTTTCAACTCTGGAATTTCTACTTGGTCCTCTTTTACAATTCTGCCTACCAACATTTTCTGTTCCGTAAGACCTAGTTCTTTCGATACTGTTTCCTGTGCTCGCTTCGGCAGCACATATACTAAAATTGGAACGATACTGTTTCCCTTGGGTATCAAAGTATTTGCAACAATGAATTTGTAATACTTTCAGTTATTTAGACACATTCCTTTGGGTGTCCAAGTACTTGCAACAATGAATTGAGTCTGTCTGATATGTCTAACATCTAGGCTACCTGACAGACTTTTCTATTAACTGCTTCCTCCTCCCCATCCAGGACACACACATTGTGTGTGATGGGGTGAGCTGGGTGTTAGTGAGCACCCACCAGGTTAATTGACAGCACACACAGCCTGAAAATGGAGACTCTGAGCCCTGCCTTTCCTATGCCCTCGCCTCATTAAAGTTAATTGAATGCATGAAACTGGCTTCGGAGGCTCCTTGCAGGGTCCACCCCTCATGCTTCCTGCACCATTTAAGTTAATTGACAGTGCTGAAATGGCTCTGAAGTTCCTTGCACCCAGCCCCTCCTGCCTCTTACAGTAATACCATTTAGGTTAATTAACTGCACAGAAACTTTGGGCTCTGGAAGTTTCCTTCCTGCCACCTGCCACTTAGTTAATTCAGTGCGTAGAAACTGTGTGTGTAGAGCATGGCTGTCAAGCTGATTGGCAATTGAAAACTTAAAAACTCCTGACTTGGGCCACCCAGTGCAGTGGTTCTGGAGTGTAGTGGGAGCTGCATTGCCAAGCTTGACCAGTGAAGAGTCTTTCTAACATCCTATATTTGCGTCTGCTGTGATTTCTCTCATTCTCTGTAACAGCACATAACCTGTGATTTTATGTTTTCTTTTGTGTTTTAAGAGTATTGAAAACTAGACAAAGTAATATAGCATAACAATTCCAAAATCAACAGGGAGTTACTTTCAGTTTATTATAGTTGCTACTTACAGTCTGACCACTAAACTTTCTGCCTAGGTAGCTTAGTGAATAGTGTTAGGTTTAAGATTTTAGAGTCCAACCAGTTAAGGCAAAAAAGACTTTTGTTGTAGAAAGGACAAAGTCTGAAGTAAGGCTGCAACTCTCCCAGATAGTAGGCAGGGGAGGGGAAGTGAATCTTCAGCCCACTGCACAGTGGGCAGCAGCCCTTCTTAAGCTGCTTGTCGGAGAGGGTCATCTGGACGTGCCAGAATGCCAAGTCACTCAGGGTACAGGTGAGCTTGGATGTGCACAAAACCCCATTGGCAATTACTTATTGAAACTGATTATTTACAGTACATGGTTTTGTGAATTTGGTATGTCCCATAAAAAATGACGCCAGTGAGGGTGGTAAGATAATGTATGTTGGGTGTAGGGTTATCTACTTACATCCAGTACTGTCAAAGTTTGAAATTAAGTATTTATGACCCAGTGGCATTGCGGATCTTAGTCATTAGATGATGATTGGACATTTACTTAATGACATGAATTTGTAAGCCTCCTGGCCTTTGCCTATCTGTGTACTGGGGCGTACATACCAACACACAGTGCAGAACTCTGCTTTAGCCTATGTCTGCTGGTGTGTGGTGAGTATTCTTTGGCAGGCATGCCATCCTGAGTAGGAACCCAGCATGGCTGGGGCATTCTTGAATTCCAGCATATCCTGAAGCTTTTCTTTTTTTGTTAAAGATTGACTTATTTGTTTATTTATTTATTTATTTATTTATTTACTTACTTATTTGAAAGGCAGATTTACAAAGAGATGGAGATACACAGAGAAAGATGTTCCAACATCTTACAACATAATATTGCCCAGGTTTTCTTTCTGAGCTTTTTGTCAGCATCTTTACCTCAGCAATTCTTACCTCAGGCACCTGAGAACAGTTGCTGCTGATTGTCTTACACACACATTCCAAGGATAAAGGCCTTTCACTGAGTCAATCCAAATAAAGACAGGCCTTGAAGCCCTCTGGTTTCTATGGAGCTGTTAGTGAGATCAAATAGGAGCTCTCTAAGGGTGAGTATTTGGGAGACTCCAAAGCCAGGACACCCTGATCCATGACTGCCACGTTGCTGATTGTCATGGCCACTGTGTAACTGAGGGGAAAGAAATGGAAATAGAGCAAGTTAAAAAGCTGCAAGGCTAGTGGTTCTTAGCCATTTTTGTGTGTGTAAATAAAATGTATCCAGATCATTACCTTTCTCAATAGTTTGCTCATTATTGTTGCCAAGTAATAATCCATACTATGGAGCTCCCACAGCTTGTCTAGCCACCTACCCATTCGAGGCTATCTGAGCTGTTTACAATTTGAGGCTATCATGGATAGTGCCACTAAGAATGCTTGTGTACAGGTGTATGAATCTGATATTGTTTCTCTAAAAATCGATGGTCAGGAGTGCAATTGGTGACTCACGTGTCATTTGTGTGTTTAGAGTTTCTTTCACTCTTCCTTTTGTCCTTCCTTCCTTCCTTCTGTCCCTTTCTTTTCTTTCTTCCTTCCAACTTTCCTTCCTTTCTGCTTTTAGAAATGTCTGTTTTCCAGAATAGGTGTACTATTTCACATTCCTACCAGCAATCTAAATAAGCTAGTTCTCCATATCCTTGCCAGCTTTACATACTGTCAAAATGTATTGCTTTAGCTATAATTATACCCGTGTGTTCATGTTTTTATTGTAGTCCAAATGTGCATTTCTCTCATGGCTGAAGAGAGTAGGAATCTCTGTGTGCTCATTTGCCAGCTTTAGCTCTTTAGCAAATTGTCTGTCAATATCATTTATTCCTTTTCTGTTAGGTTTTTTTTAAAACTGTTAAGGTTTGAGATTTAATAATCTTGTTGGAAATCTGACTTGAACATATTTTCTTCAATGTGTAGCCTTTCTTTTCATCATCTTTGCAATTTACATTTAAAAAATTATTTATCTGAAAGAGCATCAGAAAAAGATTTTTTAAAAAAGATAGGTTGGGCCCGGTGGCGTGGCCTAGCGGCTAGAGTCCTCTCCTTGAACACACCGGGATCCCATATGGGTGCTGATTCTAATCCCGGCAGCTCCACTTCCCATCCAGCTCCCTGCTTGTAGCCTGGGAAAGCAGTTGAGGACGGCCCAAAGCCTTGGGACCCTGCACCTGTGTGGGAGACCCGGAAGAAGTTCCTGGATCCTGGCTTCGGATTGGCATAGCATCGGCCATTGTGTTCACTTGGGGAGTGAATCATCGGACGGCAGATCTTCCTCTCTGTCTCTCCTCCTCTCTGTATATCTGACTTTCCAATAAATAAATAAATCTTTAAAAAAGAAAAAAAGAAAAGATAGGTTAAGACAAATAGTTCTCCCATTCACTCCCCAAATGTCCAAAATGGCTAGATTTGGATGGGCTGAAGCCAGGAGCCAGGAAATGCATCTGGATCTCTCATATGGGCAAGCATCAGGGAACCAAGTGCTCAGCCACTACTGCTGCCTTCCTAGGTATATTCGCAGGAAGCTGGACCAAAAGCAGAGACTACTGGAGGGTGAACTGTAACTCTGTTAGAGGATGCTGGCAACACAAGCAGTGACTTAACCTTCCATGCTGCAGTGTCAACTCCTCTTTTCATTTTTTCAATGTTCTCCACCACTACCACCAGCAAACTATTTCTTTTCTTTTTTTGGATGGACTCCAGTTTATCAATTTTTGCTTTCAGTAAGCATGGTTTTGGCATCAAGTCTAAGAAATCTTTACCTGCTGCTAGTACTCAAATGTCTTCTCCATTATTTCCCTAAAAGTTTTATCATTTTATGCTTTACAGTCAAGTCTATAATCTATTTTGAATCAACTTTATGTAGAGAATGAGATATGCGTCAAGCATCATGAAATTTTTGCCCGTGGATGGCCAATTACTCTAGTACCCAATGTTGAAAAGGCCGTCTTCCATCAAATAGCGTTTGCGTTTTTGTCAAAAATCATTGCGGTGTTTTTGCGTAGGTCTATTTTTGAATGCTCTGTTCTGTTCATCTTTGAGTCTATCTCTGCCAATATCATATCATCACGATTAGTTATAGCTCTATAAAACACCATGTAGTTGGGTGGACTGGTGTTCCTACTTTGTTCTTTCTTTGAAATTTTTTTAGTTATTCTTGTTCTGTTGCCTCTTCATGTGATTTGGGAATAATTTTGTCTATTCTGCATAAAACCCTGGTGGAATTCTAGTGGAAATTGATTTTAAGTTTTAAAATTTCTGAATACTTGGGGTATTTATTTCCTTGTTATTAACATCTTATTTAATTTCATTATAGTCAGAGTGTAAGCAATATTATATAAATTCTGTAAAGTTTCCTGAGACTTGATTTATGAGCTTTCATTGAATTATTATAAATGTTACTCCCAAACTTGAGAAGAATGAATATTACCTAATTTTTAGGTTCAGAGTTTTATTGTATTCCAACAATTAATTGTGTTCTTCAAGTTTATTATATGTTGACTGATTTGTGCTTGTGAATCTATACTTAAAACCTTAGGGTATATTTTTAAATTTATGTAATGAACTACTTCCGGCCTTGTCATGTTTTTGCCTTAAAATCCATTTTCTCTGATGTTTTCAAAACCATCTCACCTTTCTTTTGTCAGTGTTAACCTCAGTTCATATATATATGTTCATATATATAAGATTTTATTAATTATGGGCCCGGCACAGTGGCCTAGGGGTTAAAGTCCTTGCCTTGAACATGCCAGGATCCCATATGGCCGCTGGTTCTAGTCCCGGCAGCCCTGCTTCCCATCCAGTTTCTTGCTTGTGGCCTGGGAAAGCAGTTGAGGACGGCCCAAAGTCTTAGGAACCTGCACCCACGTGGAAGACCTGGAGGAAGTTCCTGGCTCCTGGCTTCGGATCGGTGCAGCATCTGCCATTGCAGTCACTTGTGGAGTGAATCATCGGACAGAAGATCTTCCTCTCTCTCCTCCTCTCTGTATATCTAACTTTGCAATACAAAGAAATAAAAAAAAATATTTCATTAATTCTTATTAGAAAGGCATTTTTACAGGGAGAAGGAAGTACAGAAGGATCCTCCATCTGCTGGTTCATTCCTTAAGTGGTGTAACAGCCAGAGCTGATTCAATCTGAACCCAGGAGCCAAGAGCAAGGAGCTTCTTCTGGGTCTTCCATGTGTGCAGGATCCCAAGGCGTTGGGCTGTCCTCTCTCATTTTCCCAGGCCACAAGCAGAGAGCTCGATGGGAAGTGGAGCATCTGGAACAAACCAGCATCCATATGGGATCCTGGCAAGGATTTTATCCACGAGGCATTGTGTTGAGCCCACCTCAGTTCATCTTTTCTTTTTGCTTCCAAGTTCTCTGTGAACTTAGGTTTTAGATGAGTCTATTGTAAATGGATAACACTGGATTCTGTTTCATTTTGAGTGTGGATATCTGTCCTAAGCGGCACTTCTAGCTCCCTGCTCGTGGTGTCACTGTGAGATAGTCACCTTCCTTCCGTCATCATACTTTATGTGTGTCATTCTTCCTCACTTTTCCTGTATCTCATCTTCACTCACACACATAAACACAGTGCTTGCCCCATTTTGAACTTTCTTCATTTGATCTTTTCCTTGTAATCATTCACTCCTGATTTGGAAAATGCACAGTTCTAATTTTATTCCTTTGTGGTTCCCATTGAAATTTTACTGTGAGTACATATTCCACTATTGAACTCTGTCTGTAAGTCTTCTCAAGAAAAATTCAAGGAGCCTGGAACTTTCTTACTCTCCCTACCTAAACTTTTGCTCTCACCCTATGATTTTCCCGTATTTTAGACTTGTCTTTTTAAATTTGGCTTTTGTGACAAAGTGATAAATTCACATAATTCCAAAGCTGGAGATATAAAATGGTGCATAGCAATAAATCTCCATTCCATATTTGTTTCCCATCTGCTCAGTTCTCACTCACAGAAAATCATCTTTTTTTTCATGGATTTTAATGTTTTTGTATTTTCATTTCTCCAAAACTCCTTTTCCTTCCTCATGTTAAATTCTTCACTGATTCATAGGTTACATAGTAGCATCGTTTTCTTCAAGAAGGTTCTTGGTTTTCATTTCTTCCACGACACATTAGTCCTTTAATAGCATGTTATGTAACTTTTTTTTTTTTTTTGCAATTTTTACATAGTTAATTTGGGTAAAAAGGTTCAAGGGCTACAGGAAAGTGGGTAAGATTATTATTTCCATATTGATTCCTTCATGTATCTGAGGTAAATGGGGATATTGAAAGAGAAGCCCCACCCAGTTTCCCACCCACCCTGAATCCCGTATGTGGGGCATGCTCTGAGATACTCACTCAGGCGGATTTGATAGTTCACCAGTTATGAATCGCTGCCAGTCTCGCCTCTCCAAACATGATGAGGTCGTTGAAGAATCCACTGATTGACATTGTCCACCATAGCGTCTCCATTTGCCCGGTACTTTGCTGCCAACATTTATCTGAGGTGGTTGATTGACTTTTCCGTCTTCTGTCTTCTGTCCTTTCATGGTTAATTTTCTGAGTCCGGCAGTTCAATTGGGGAGATCCCCAAAGAAACTTCGTCAGAGGTGTTCCCAGACGAGATACTTCTATGTACTAGCAAGTACAGGGCCCAGCACAGTCAATAGCCCCGATCAGCTGGTGGTTGCAATTGCTGGGTTGGTTCTGTTTTCAGCCCTGCCTTCCACTGGAACCAATGGGTGTTGCAGTCCAGGCTGGCTCTGCCCAGCGCATACTCGGCCCTCACCTAAATCAGTGGGAACTGCAGCCTAGTGAGAGCGACCCAGAATAATCCCCACCAGGCCCGCACCCTACCCTGGTTTGCCAGTATGTGTGGCAGACCAGTCCAGTCTGTCCCACATCCCCTTTGGCTCTCTACATGTCAATTGTCATTGAAGCTTAGATCCATCTAACCAGCTCAACAATCAAGCCCTCACAGGTGTTGTTGAGTACCTCTCTGTCTAGCCACCCCAGCCCCTGTCCTAGTTTTCATGCCCTCACATGGTAGTGGTAACCCAAGAAGGGGGAACCCACTATTTCCCTCCCAGGTCTCTCACTCCCGAATTATGCACTATCCAGGTGGTTCTGTGGTTTGACTTGACAGAACTAACCCCCAGTGCCAGCTTCTGCCAGCTAATGCTGTGGCTAAACCCAAACAACCCTCACCTACTCTAATTTTGTTTGCAACAGTACAGATAATCAGCCCAGCTTGGCTTTTCCTTCATCTAGTCCACATGAGGCACACAGGTGTTGTAGCCCTGCTTAGTCTGGTCTGCCCCCATCCCAGCTCATGCTCTCCAGTGGGAGTAGCTGTCCAGCAAGGGAACCCCCCTTACTCCCCCGCTGGCTCTGCCCCCTCCCTTCCTGGTTCTCATGTGTGCTGGACAGGCACTGCAGTCATATCCGGTACAGACAACCTCACCCTGGCATTCTGTATTGTGGACTGGTTTTTATTGCCACCGAACCTGGCTTGACCCACTCTGTTCTGGTTCTTAGAGTTGCCAGTGGATGACGTGAACTGATTCAGTCTGGTCTGCCCCCAATCCATGCCAAATGTATGCCAGTGGGAAACTTCTCATGGCCTACTCTGGGTTGTTTCCATTCATGCTTCTTGCACTTACCCTCAGGGTCTGTGTCCTGCCAGAGAACTTGCCCAGGCTCCTCCATCAGAACCTCTCCCAGTGCCAGATTTTGCGCATACCTGGGGGTTCATGAGCCAGCCCTACTCAGTTTACCTCCTGTCTTAGCAGGAACAGTGGCTTTTCCTAACTGGCCTTCGACCCAGCTGGTTCTTGTTGTTGGATGTTTCAGCCCAGCCACGGTTCGTCCATACCCACATACAGCTCACACATGGTTCAGTAGGGGTTGAGACCTAGCCTAGTCTGTCCCACATCTACCCTGGTCCTCCAGGACACCAGACAGTGTCGGGGTCTGGCCCAGCCTGGTACGTCCAGTTCCAGTCCACACTTGTGCCAAGGGAGATTTCAACTGTTTTCTGATCAGAACACAGCCCCCATTCTAGCCCACATGTTCCTTGGTGGTAGCCTTAATCCAGTTAGGGTGTCCCCTTGCTCCCCAACTGGGCTCCCCAACTCTGGATGGAGTTGTCTGGATGGATCATGCACATGCCAGGGGTTGCTCTGACTCAGCCCCTCACTTGTACTGGCCTCTGCCTTGGACACTGTGGCTTAGTGTCCCTGACTTACGCAGACCAGTAACTGTAAGAGCCTAGCTCAGCATGACCTGTGCTCCATCCTGGTTTCCAGTTTCACTAGTGGGCTAAGGCTCGTTCAGTCCTGCCCGGAACACCCCATTCCATTACGAACCCATACATTAGCCAGCCATTGAGCTCCCTTGCCCAGCTTGTCTGACCCTCAGGTCTGGACCACATGTTCCCCAGCGGGAGCTGTGACCCGCCAGGGGAGTTTCCCAAGTCCTCCACTTGATCCACTCCCAGACCCAGTTCTCATACATGCCAATGGGTTTTAGGCCAGTGCCCAGCGCAGTGTGGCCTTCCACTTAACCTTGTATGAGCTGGTGAACGTTGCAGCCTGGCCCACCCCACACCCTATTCAGGGTGCAAATTCAGGTGCTGCTGCCTTTACCAGTCCAGACTGCTGCAGGTTCCTTTACCTTTGATTGATGGCAGGCTCCTTGTTCACCCTGAGCTTATTCCATCACCTCCGCAACTCTTGAGCTAACCAGTGGGGCTAGAATTTCCAGAGGGCTTGGCCCACACAGCCCCCACGGAATCTACCCTTGGATATGGCTCTTGAGTGCTAGTTAATGTAATGGCCCTGACCAAAGTGACCATTCTCCTGATCCATCATCATGTCAGGTAACAGAATATGATTCTGCTGGGTAAGCTGTGATCCATAGCTTTTGCATGGACTGGTATTTGGTGGCCAGCATTTCTAAGTGATGATACGTTCTTCAAAGGAAGAGTAACTCTCATTGGGAGCAGCCCTGGAGCCCAGGCAGGCCCAGGGACAGCTTACCACGTGCACATGGCGTCTGGCTTGCGGGATCCAGGCATGCGACACCCTGTCCCAGGACCCACCCGCAGGTGAGAGGCTGCTGGAAGTTTAACCTCCCAAGCCCAAAGTTGCGCCCCACCCCAACCCCATCCGCCGTCCAATGAGAGCGGCGGGTGGGTCTGCCTAGCCCTGCTCTGAAGGCCTCCCCCCTCGGTCAGTGTACTCACCCGAAGGGAGCAGTCCCGGAGCCCAGGCAGGCCCAGGCCCAGCTCACCATGTGCACATGGTGGCTGGCTTATGGGATCCAGGCATGAGATGCCCCGTCCCAGGACCCACCAGAAAATCATCTTTAAGAGTTTATTATGTATCCCTCCAGAATTGCATTAGGCACAATGCAAATATGAACAAATACAAACATAAGATTTTTCGTGTTCACCCATCTTCTTGTAATAGGTAAGATAGCATACTACATTCACTGCCTGAAGATCTATTTATATCACTACACAGAGATCATCCTCTTTGTTTTTCAGTAGTTACTTGGATTTTATCATATGAGTTACCATAATTTAATGGCCAGTCCAGCACCCAAATGTGATTCTGGCATGTGTAAGATGAGGACTTTTAACCAATAGGCTACTACGCTGGGCCCCTAAATAAATATTTTTAAAATGTGATACATTAGGGCCTGGCACGATTGCGTAGCAGTTAAAGTCCTCACCTTGAACATGCCGGGATCCCATATGGGTGCCAGTTCCAGTCCCAGCAGCCCCACTTCCCATCCAGTTCCCTGCCTGTGGCCTGGGAAAGCAATTGAGGATGGCCTAAAGCTTTGGGACCCTGCACCCGAGTGAGAGACCCAGAAGAAGTTCCTGGCTCCTGGCTTTGAACTGGCTCAGCTCCGGCCATTGAGGCCACTTGGGGAATGAATCATTGGACGAAAGATCTTCCTCTCTGCCTCTCCTCCTCTCTGTATATCCGCCTTTCCAATAAAAATAAATCTTTAGAAAAAATGTGATACATTATGCATCTCCCTCTTGGGTTGCCACTCCCACTGGCGAGCATGAGAACCAGGAGTGGAGCAGGCAAGGCTAGACAGATTGTGGCACCCACCAGCAAATATGTGGGCTGGATAGTGGGGCTGGCTGAGTTGAACTAGGCTTCAATGCCTATTGACATGTATTTGAGCTGAAAGGGATGTGGGACAGACTGCACTAGTCTGCTGTACTTACAGGCAAGCATGGGAACCAAGGCAGGGGGTGGATCTGGTGGGGGTTGTTACAGGTCATTCTGACTAGGCTGCAGCTCTCATTGGACGTATGAGAGCAGAGAGTGTGCGGTAGGTAGAATCGGGATGAGCTCTAACACTCTTGATTTGCATAGAAAACAGGGCTAGAGACAGAACTGACCCAGCAATTGCAACTACCAGTGTGTGCGACAGACTGTGCCAGTACCGGTATTGGCATGCACACACAAGAACCAGGTCTGGGAATACCTCAAATGAAGTTTATGTGGGGATCTCCCAGCTGAATTGCTGGACTCAGAACCCCAACCATGGAGGGAATTACAGGTTCCATGGTCTGACCATGGAGTGCATATATCAGAGGTGGGTCTCCTCGGTGGCTCATTCGGAGCAGTGGACACCATATCCAAGTGTACATGGAGGATATGGCAGTATGCTGAAGCCTGCAAAGGACATCTAGTACCATAGCAGAGGATGGAGGATAGGACAAATTGATCAACTACTCCAGCCAAGTGTTGGCAGTGAATGCCTGGGCAAATGGAGACTCTAAGGTGAACTATGTCAACCAATGGATTCTGGAAAGATTTCATTGTGCTTGGAATGATAAGATTGGCAGTAATTCAGAACTGTGAAACTATCAAAACCTTTTGAGCAGGACCCTTGGAGCATGCCCCACATCAGGAACCCTGGGATGGCGTCAGGTGGCTGACCTCCATCCAAGGATTGGGAGTTTGTGTGTAGCTTCTCCCCTTGTATCCGCCTTTCCCCCAGGTGCAGGAAGAAAAAAAAAAGGAGAGAGAGAAAGTGAGAATGGTGGTCTCACCCACTTTCCTGTAGCCTTTGCACCTAATCAACTATGTAAAAATAATCACAAATAAAAATTTTTTAAAATGTGATGCATTACATTGTTTTCAAAATTGCTTATAGAGTTTAAATAATTTTTAAAAATCATTCTCTGATTTTTTGTTTCTGTCATTCCTTATTTTGTGTTTTTGTATCATGTCTTCTTTATTAATTTCACTACTGTATTTGTGATGCAGATCTTCAAATGGTTATTATCTTTATTGTAAGTTATTCCTTTTAGAACCATGGAGAAATCTTATTTGTGTGTGTGTCCTCTGACATTCAAAGCAAGATGACAGCCCTTCTAAACTTCGTGTTTAACTATGAGCTGCTGTGTGTTCTCTTGCATTCTGCCTTCCTGATTTGCTTTTCTACTCCACGGGCATCTTCTGAGCTCCACCACATCTGGGCCATTTCTCTGTTTCCCTTTCGTTCTTACTGTACTCGCATCCACACAGTCTCTGACCAGTTGCTTTCTGTCTTGTGGTGGTGACGGATGTAGGTTGCTCACTTGAGGGTGAGCCCTGTACCCACAGGAAGTGCAGTTTTGCTGATGTTTTCTGAGATCTGCCACTTTTATGTTTCCTTTATCCCCTGTGGCATTTGCTGCACTCCATCCCCTTGCAGCCTCTGCTGGGGCTTTGGCAATGTTTGTGCGTTGTTGAGTCTGTAGACAAAACTGCCACCTGTCTAGCAGAAAACAGAGTGAACTGATTTTAATGCCCGTCTGTCTTGGTTGCAGCTTTTGTCAAACATATTCAAGAAAAGAGAAATTGCCTTCACTAATCCTTTTTTACTGTAAGCCTTGACTTTTCTATAGCCCTACATTTTAGATATTTTGTTATAATCATTTTACAAAGTATTCTGGTTTGCCTACATATTTTTAAGCCCTCCATTGTCTCTTATATCCACCTTATTATTTTCTGCCTGCAACACGTTCTTTAAAAATTTCTTCAGATAAAATCTATTGAGTTTTGTTTATCTGAAAATATCTTTAATTCATCACTTTTCTTGAAAATATTTTTCATATGCAATTTTATTTTGATAAGTATTTTCTTTTTTTTTGAAAAAAAAATTTCCTCAGAAATAATTCCTCTGGAATTTATTGTTGCTATCGAGAAGTCTGTTTGCTTATCTTTCCTTTTTAGAGTGTCTGCTTTTTCCTTTTCAGCTATTTGTGTGTTTTTTTCTTCAGTTGCTTATAAAACCTCTTTGTCCTTGGTGTTCTAAGTTTTCATAAATTGTCTTCAGAGGTGACTCTTTTTTGAAAAAGGCTTTATTTACTTTTATTTATTTGGCAGGCAGAGAGAGTCAAGGAAAGGGAGAGCTCTCCAAATGCCTGGAACAGCCAAGGCAGGTCTGGCTGGAGCTGGAAACTGGTCTCTCCCAGGGAAGAACCTAGTGACTTAAGCCACTGCCACTACCTCCCAGAGAATGTCTTGTTGGAAAGCTCAAGTGAGGAACTGGAGCCAGAACCCAAACCTAGGCTCTGCAGTGTGTGATTTTGGAATCCCAAGTATGAAGCCAAATTCCTACTCCAACCTACCCAGCCTGTAATTACTTATGAGGATCTGGTTGGTGTCACAAACTTCACCTTCTGCAACATGTGCCACAGCCCCTTCACCTTTACACAGGGGTTTCTTGCCAAACTTAACCTTCATGAGAATGCTAAGTCCTTACAGGTATACAGTCATCTTATGCACATTTTTGTCTCTGGATGTGGCAGTATAAGATCTGTACAGAACAGCAGAGATGAGTTCTGTCAAGATGCCCCTGCCCCGACCTAGAAAAGCAATCTTCTTTCTCCCTGATGGTCATATTCAGCATCCGTCCATCATCCTAATAGACACTATGAACTATCCCCTGCCCCCTTTTTTTTTGGCCTAATCATGTGTGGTATCAGACCAAATGAGTAACAGTGGAAACATTGTTTTGCCTTTTTAATAAAAGCAGTAATCTTTTGGATTCTCAAATCCCTAGTCAGCAGAGCCCCAAGTTACAGAAAGGAGAAGCAATAATTTGATGAGTAAGCCATTCAAGTTAATCATGAGTGGGACTCTCCCACTACCAGCCCATTGTTTCTGCACCTATATATTCAAATTACAGGAGAAGCAACACGTATGTGTGCATTGACTTATGATTCAAACATGCACCCTGCCTGCCAGCACCCAACCTAGCACCACTGGCTCTCCAACAAGTGTCCTCATGTTCTATGAGGCAAACTGCTGGGCTAGACATAGTTGGAGTAACACATTCTTGAAACTTACTGTGTCTTCAGAAATGTATGGCATCTGATCTTATAGGAAT
Organism: Ochotona curzoniae; assembly: GCF_017591425.1. Classification (NCBI taxonomy): domain Eukaryota; kingdom Metazoa; phylum Chordata; class Mammalia; order Lagomorpha; family Ochotonidae; genus Ochotona; species Ochotona curzoniae. Next base: position 2,431,080 of record NW_024466004.1, on the reverse strand, counting down.
AGTTTATACCTCTTATAGCTAATGCTACAGTGTGTAGTCAGGTGGCTCACACAGCAGTGGTAACAAAGGGCAGCTTTGTTAGAGAGTTCAGGTCCCTCCGGGACCCAGCCCCAAGGCCAGAGCCATTTCTCACAGTGAGAATAATCACATGTCTATGAGAGAGACCTTGGCTTTGCTCTCTGACTTGAAGCGCCTGCCAGGACTCCTTATCACATTCACAACCGCCACCCACTCACAGAACACCACAGGCTTTGCTGGGTCACAAGGGCCAAGTGAAAGAGCTCCCTGGCTACTTCCCAGCTGTGGCTTGAGTGTGCTGCCCATGTACCTCCTCCCAAAAGGGAGGCCATCAGAACACTTTTGGCTACAGGTAAAACCCAACTCAAACTGTCTTATGATTGCTGGAGGAAAAAAAGAAGAAAAGACACCTAGCTCACTGCATCATTGAACTTTTGAGAACAGTAAGTTGTAGATTCATTACGGTCAGGTAATCAGTCCAGTCACCAAGAGTGTTCTTCGTGTTCCTCTCCTCTCCTTTCAAAATCACAAAATGACTACAGTACTTCCATGTGTCACAGCCAGACACCACAAAGGCCAAAGGAAGAAGAGAGGATCGCACCTGTGAGAATGTTTGTGTTTTGTTTTAGGATTATAGAGAGAGTTCTAGAAACTTTCAAGAGAATTCCTTTCACATACTCTTAACCAGAAAGGAATTCTCTCTAGAACTCTCCCTGCTTGTGGCCATGGGAAAGCAATCGAGGACGGCCCAAAGCCTTGGGACTCTGCACCTGTGTGGAAGACCCAGAGATGGTTCTAGGCTCCTGGTTTCAGAGTGGCTCAGCTCCAGCCGTTGCAGCCACTTGGGAAGTTAATCAGCGGATGGAAGATCTTCCTCTCTGTCTCTCCTCATCTCTGTGTATCTGACTTTCCATTAAAAAAAAAAAACCCTTAAAGATCTGACATCAGAGGCAATTCAGGAAATAGAATGCAAATGCTACCAACAACTAATATCTCATAATCTCAAAGATAGTAATTTTTTTGTAAACAAAAAAACACATCATAACATTATGAAAAAGAAACAAAGATAAGAAAGAATTCTTGGAAATTGAAAGCATGGTTGCTAACCTCAGGAAGATGATAATGGTGGTACAGTTTATTTTTCAAGTTTTATTGTGGTTTAGTTGATGCAAAATAAACTGCCCATGTTATAAGTTTGACATATGAGTATCCCCTGAAAACACACTACTACCAAGACAATAAACATACTCATCACCTCCAAAACTTTTCTCTGGCCTCTTAGCATTTCATTTTTCTTATTCCCCTCTCTAGACTGACGACCAGTGGTATGTAAATAGAATATTAACACAACTCTGTTTTGCCTGGCTGATTTCACCCAGGACAATTATTTGAGATGTATTACACTGTGGCAGGTAAGACTAATTCATTCCTTTTCATTTCTTGATTGAATTTCAATGTATGCTTATACATAGTTTGTTTATACATTTTATATAGTTGGACATTTCCCTAGATTTCATTTATAGATTGTTTTTACTTTCATATTTTCTACCAAATAAAGCTTCTATGAACATTTGAGAACAAATTTTCATGGGTACATAGTTCCCTTGTCTTGACAAATTCCTAAGAATGGAATGATTGGTTCATGTGGCAAATTAATGATATTTTTACAGAATTTATTTTTATTTTTTAATGAAAAATCAGATTTGCATAAAGAAGGAGAGACAGAGAGAATGGACTTCCATACACTGGGTCACTCCATAAGAGGCTGCAATGAGATAAGAACCCACATTTTCCTATTAACATATTGTTAATCAATACCATGTCAATGCCATAAGGTTGTGAATGGTTATTGATGTAATGTCGGGGCTTTTGATTGATTGGAATGATACTTTGCTGGTTTTACCCTCAGACCAGAGATGGTCTCACCAAGAAATCATTGAACCCACTAGGATAATAAGACGCTAGACTTTATGCTTGGTAAATGCTTCCAATGAAAGAACCTCAACTGAATTTGAACTGTGGTAATGCAGCAAGGTGGAGAAATCCACCATGGGGAGAGGGTTCGGGGAGGAGTGGGGGGAATCCCAGTGCCCATAACACTGTGTCACATAATGCAATGCAATTAATTAAAAAAAAAAAAAAAAAAAAAAAGAGGCTGCAATGGCCGTAACTGAGCCAATCCAAAGCCAGGAACCAGGAGCTTCTTCCAGGTTTCCCATGAGGCTGCAGGGTTCCAAGGCAAAGACTTTGGACAATAGGCTACAGCACTGAACCCAGGTTTATGCTTTTTAAAGAAATTGCCAGGGCCCAGCGCTATAGCTTAGCGGCTAGGGTCCTTGCCCTGCATGCACTGGGATCCCATGTGGGCACCAATTCTAATCCCAGCAGTTCCACTTCCCATCCAGCTCCCTGCTTGTGGCCTGGGAAAGCAGTGGAGGACGGCCAAAGCCTTGAGACTTTGCACCTGTGTGGGAGACCCGAAAGAGGCTCCTGGATCCTGGCTTCAGATTGGCTCAGCTCTGGCCATTGTGGCTGCTTGGGGAGTGAATCATCAGACAAAAGATCTTCCTCTCTTCCTCTCCTCCTCTCTGAATATCTGCCTTTCCAATAAAAATAAATAAACATTTGAAAGAAAAGAAAGAAAGAAAGAAAGAAAGAAAGAAAGAAAGAAAGAAAGAAAGAAAGAAAGAAAGAAAGAAAGAAAGAATGAAAAGCAGCCAGTTGCTTTCCTAAGTGGTTTATCATTGTGTTCCTACCAGCAATGAATGAAAATTCTACTTTTTTCTACATCTTCACCAATACTTAACATCGCTTATCTTAAAAAAAAAAAAATTCACTCATTTTTATTTGAAAGGACAGATTTCTTCTGCTGGGTTACTTGCTAAATAGCCACAATGGCTGGTGCTGGGCCAATCCAAAGCCAGGAACCTGGATGGAGCTTCTTCTGGATCTCCCACATGAATATAGAGGCCCAAAGGAAATGAACAATTCTTTTCTGCTCTCCCAGGTGCATTTGCAGGGAGCAGGATCAGAAGTGAAGCAGCTGGGACTGGAACCAACACCCTAATGGGATGCCAGCACCATGGCTGGAGGCTTGCCTTACTATGCCACAGCACCAACCCCTCATCTTTTTAAGGTTTAAGACTACTTTATTGACAAATAACTTCGCTACCATGTAATTTGCCCAGTTTGAGGGTGTGATTTTAATGGTTTATAGAATGGTTATAGAGCTGTCTGCTTATCATGACTGTTTAACTTTAGAATATCTTCATCACCGTGAAATCACCCCTCCAAAGCAAAGCCTCATTTTAGTCCCTGTCTGTTCTTGTCTTTTGTCAACAGCACCCCATTTCAGGCAAGTGCCCATTGTGCACTTAGTCAAATAATACATGATGTACAAATTATTTCGCTTAACAAGAATATTTCCAGGTCCAGTACAGTAGCCTAGGGGCTAAAGTTCTAAAGTCCTTGCCTTGCACGTCCCGGGATCCCATATTGGTGCTGGTTTGTACCGCAACAGCTTCATTCCCCATTGTTCTCGCTGTTTTTGGCCTGGGAAAGTAATTAAGGATGGACCAAAGCCTTGGGACCCGGCATCCATGTGGGAGACCCAGAAGAAGATCCTGGTTCCTGTTTTCAGCTCAACTCAGCTCCAGTCTTTGTGGCCACTTGGGGAATGAACTAATGGGTGGAAAATCTTTCTCTCTGTCTCTCCTTATCTCTGTAAATCTGACTTTCCAATAAAAATTAAAATTTTAAAGTATTTCCAAGGCAATCTATGTCGTGGCATGTATTAGTACTTCATTCCTCTTTTAAAATGTCAAATTCTGAAGGAAACATGGATATACACGAAGTTATTAAGATAGGACAGAGATGTCCATGTTCCCTTCACCCAGTTTTCACCGGTAAACACTGACATAAAAATGTCAAAACCAGGAATCTGGCATTGGCATAAAGGGTGCTTTCCTCAGAAACTATCCCATCCCCATGGAGAGACTCAGTTCTTCTCAAGCTTCCTAGCAGCTGGAAACCACTCATTCATTTTCCATTTTTATAATTTTGTCATTTCCAGAATGTTAAAGAAATGGAATTATAATCAATTTCCCTTACTTTCAAATGAAGTAAAAAGCAGAGTAACTAGACTAAGAAAATAACACCTCAGAGATAATACTGATGACAAAAACAGGTGACAAAGCCTACATGCCAGAGGGTGGGGCCCAAACACAGCCCCAGCCCTTCACAGAGCAGCATGTGTGAAAGGAAGCAGAGCAGTGTGTCTGAACGACTTGAGAAGAGAACCCCAAAAACAATAACCCCTGAAACTATTAGGAGGGAAGGGACGAGGGCATTCTGAGAACAACACTTCTCTTTGAAGAAGGCAGGAAGAGTTCTGCTCGCTCCAGTGACTACCAAATACAACAGCATCCCTGCGAAAGTCTGAGGGCCTGGAGATAAAACAGCACCGTTATCCTCAGGAGACGGGCTCCAAGGACGCTCACGGGGAGCAGGAACTGAGGAGTGTGATCAAGCTTGAGAAGAACAGACAAGAGAAGCAGCAGAGGCAGCAGGGAGGCAAGATAAAATGAAGCGAACAAGCAAATAAAGAGCACGGGCCAATCAGGAGGGAGACCTCGGCAACGTCATCTGACCCATACCACCTTCTCTAAAACGTCAGAGAAATGAGTTTCATATAAAACATGAACCATGGCAAAGTGTCCAGATCAACCCCATACAAAACCACTGTAATAAAAAACAAGAAAACACACAGAATAACATCCCTACAGCTAGCGAATGAACACTTGCCAGGAAGAGCCCACACAGTAAACCGAAACTGTAACCCATTATTTTAGAACAGACCAGAGGACATCAAAATAATATGTGATATTGAAAGAATCCAAGTCAGAAAGAAAAACAGAGTGAATGACAGAATACTGGAGATAAGTGTAAAAAAATTAATAAGAAGAATAAACACAATAGATGGTGTCTTAGGAGAAATATAAGGTGGAAAGAAAATTAATAGTTAAAGATCAAAAAATAATTTTTAAAAGATGTGTTTATCATTATTGGAAAGTCAGATACACAGACAGGAGGAGAGACAGAGAGAAAGATCTTCCATTTGATGACTCACTGCCCAAGTGGCTGCAACAGCCAGAGCTGAGCCAATCCAAAGCCAGGATCCTGGAGTCTCTTCCAGGTCTCCCTCACGGGTGCAGGTCCCAAGGCTTTGGGCTGTCTTCAACTGCTTTCCCAGGCCACAAGCAGGGAGTTGGATGGGAAGTGGGGCTACTGGGATTAGAACTGGTGCCCAGATGGAATCCCAGCACATTCAAGGCGAGGACTTTAGGCACTAGGCTACCATGCCAGACCCAAGAAAACAATTTTTTTACATTTCAGAGAAAATAATAAATGCAAACATGCATGCATTTTTTACACAGAAATGAACTTCTTTATTAATTCCATTTCCATGAATATTATGAAATACCCTCATATTAAGGATTGACAAAGGATAATCAGTATATATAAAATTGGAAGCACATTATTGTTTTGTTTTTACATTGGGAAAGAGAACACTTAGAACTATAACTCAACAATACTGCGTTGGAGGCTGCATGGACCAGCGTGTGCAATGGCAGATGCACGTGACAGAGTGAACCTCCCTTGTGCTAGCTGCTGCACACAAGTCAAGTCTGAGGTGGCCTCAGAGGAGGTTTCTCAGAGGATACCCCAGCTGGACCGCGGGACCGCTGGACTCAGACCCTGGCCACAGGGAATAATCACAAGATGTGTTTGGTCTTGGAGAGCATGTTTCAGGACTGGGCCTTCTCAATTGTTGATGCCTGTGCAGTGGACAGTATGTGCAAAGGCATACGGGGGACGTGATGACCAGCAGAAAAAAGGCCAGCAGGGAACACCAACCGACTGCCTCATCAGAGGAGGGAAAGCAGAACAGGTTGGACAATTCTGCTTGCCAGCCTTTGCAGCAAGTGTTTGGGTCTGGATGCACTAAGGTGGACCAGATCAAACAACAGACCTTGGAAATTTTTTCTCAACTCTAGAGCAACGAAACCAACCACTTCTCAGAACTATCAAAACCACTCAAGCAACACCCTCAGAACACTCTTCCCCACATCAGGGTCTCTGGGGTGTCATCAAATGACTGTCCCTCAACCCCAGCTGCAGATGTGGTTTGACAACAGGGATGGGCCTCCCACTTCTTCTCCCCTGTGGACACAGGAGAAAATAGAAAGAAAACTGAAATATGTGTCCTACCCACATTCCTCCATGCCTGAGCCCTCCCACTGTAATTGAATGCTCCTTTTTTGCATACATTCCTCTCAACTATCTAAAAAATATTAATAATAAAATAAAAAGCAATACTGCCTCAGTGTTAACTTCTTAACAAGATTTGAAATTTTTAGAGTTAAGGCCCGTCGCCATCTTCCTCTTGACCTTTTCAGCCCCATGTTGTGTGTTACAGCTTCTGAATTATCACATGTCCTGGGGAATGTACGCTCTGATCCTGCTTGGATGCCGTTGTTCAGGCCAGCACATGGGAGCCTCTGCGTGATGCGTCTCCAGTGAGTACAGCCTCCACTTGCTCATGTAAATTCAACCAAGTGGGTCAAACTTTCCCTCAGTTTTTCCTTGAACTGGAAGAAAAGACAAGTAGTCCAGGTGTGAGCTCTCTTCCTTCAGGACACTAGTGGGCAAGGCAAGGAGATGTTGGAAGGGAGCTGGATGCCCCAGGGAGCATGGGTGAATACAAGGACTTCAGCCACTTTGGCGTTTTGAGACTTGAGCAGGTGGGGGAAGGAAACATCAGTAATACAGCCCAGTCATATCAATGAGAAATGTTGCCTAGACACCTGATTAAGTTGATACTGGAGTGAAACAAAACAAGGAACAAAATGAAATGAACATTAAGCTACAGAAAGTACATTTTTTTTTTCTTTACAGTGGCCTGTTGCCAGGCCTCCTCCCTCACATCCGCTCTGTTCAGTTACAGTTACTTTGCTTTTAAAATATAGGCAGGAAGAGAAACAGGAAGAGTTTCACCCATCTGCTGGTTCATTCCTCAAATGCTGAGGGCTGTGGCAGGCTGGGACAGGGTGAAGGCTGAAGCCAGAAAAACAGTCTAGTACTCCCGAGTGGGTGTCAGGGACCCAGTGAGCCAAGCCAGCTGCCTCCCAGAGTTCACAGGGGCAGGAAGCTGCAGTCAGCACCAGGCAGGTACTGAGACCCAGCACTCTGACACAGGACATGCCTACTTTACCTTTAGTTTCTACTCTAAAAAAAATTATTGGGCCCAACATGATAGCGTTGTGGTTAAAGTCCTCTTCTTGCACACACTAGTCGCCAATTCTAATCCCAGCGGCCCTGTTTCCCATCCAGCTCCCTGCTTGTGGCCTGGGAAAGCAGTCGAGGACTGCCCAAAGCTTTGGAACCCTTGCGGGAGACCCAGAAGAGGCTCCTGGTTTTGGATTGGCTCAGCTCTAGCCATTGTGGTTGCTTGGAGAGTGAAAGATCTTGGAGAGAGGAAGATCTTTCTCTCTGTTTCTCCTCCTCTCTGTATATCTGCCTTTCCAATAAAAATAAATAAATCTTTAAAAAAATTAAAATGAAAAAATTATTTCAGTTAGTATGGGAGAGTGTGGCTGCTGGGACCAAAGCAGCCAGTTTGATAATGGGTTGTGAGAGTCTCAAGTAGCAACTTAACCCATCCTACCAGCTTGCCCCTGCTGGTGTAATCAAGTTACAATGAGATGATACTGGAATGGGTGGGCCCCAAGTCCAGCTAGTGGTATTCTTAGCCAGAAAAGATTTGGAGACCAATACACAGAGGGAAGACAGCCACGTAGACAGGCCGACACAGGAGAAATGTCAGGAATTGGCAGCTATGGTAGGGTGCGGCCAGGTGCTAGCTAGCACCCTACAGCAGTGGCAGGCTTGCTAGGTTAATGAAATGTTTTGACTGCATAGAAACAGGCTCTGCTCCCAAGGCGGGGAGTTGGGCTGGACCTGGGTCACCTGGCCTACGTCCTTGGCCTCCCTGAGCACTGGGTGCTGGTCCACGAGCCCATGGGGTGGGTGGATCCGCAGGGCCCTGTGGGAGAACAGCTTCAGCCGAGTTCAGAGCTCGAGAAGGGTGTGTGGAATCAGCAAAAAGAAAAGACACGGACACCGTCACTTGGTGCCCTCTCGTAACAGCTCAAGACGCTGTCCTTTTTATTTACTCAGACACATCACAAGCCTCTGCACACACATTTGATTGTTCTGTTTTTAACTTCATGACCAAGCTGACATGCACAGATGTTTGGTTAATTTTTTAGTTCAAGGTCAACCAGGTGCTCTCTAAGATTATTCTGTAAGTTGCTATAATCGGTTTCTTCAAAGCAAGTCATTTTTCTTTCTTCAGTAGTAGCCATTAGGCAACAGCTAGGACTCCAAGGCCAAGGCACATGTGGTTATCTAATCAGTCATACATCCCCACTACCTTACTACTTCTACAACTTATCTATCACTTAATGGGAGAAATACATCAAAAGGGAAAAAAACAAAGATCCAGGACAAAAGTTTCAAATATTAAATCTCCCTGCAACTATAGGCTCTACAACCCCATGAACAGTCAAACAATAATTAAAAGCATATTGCTATTGTACTAATAAAAGCACCCTTTGAGGGCCCGACACAATAGCGTAATGGTTAAGGTCCTCACCTTGAACATGCTAGGATCCCATATGGGTGCCGGTTCTAATCCCAGCCAGCTCCCTGCTTGTGGCCTGGGAAAGCAGTCAAGGACAGCCCAAAGACTTGGGACCCTGCACCCGTGTGGGAGACCCGGAAAGAGGTTCCTGGCTCCTGGCTTCGGATCAGTGCAGCACCAGCCGTTGCGGCCACTTGGGGAATAAAACATTGAATGGAAGATCTTCCTCTCTCTGTCTTTCCTCCTCTCTGTACATCTGCTTTTCCAATAAAATAAACAATTCTTTAAAAAAGGCATGCTTTGATTCCTCTAGCCAAAAAAATTGTAAAAGCAGCTAAAACAGATACATTTTCTATGCTCCAAAGAGTTGCAAAGATAGACTAACCTTTAAGGTCATAGTAACTATTCATTGCCATAGCAGTTTCAGCTCACACTCCTGTCACTTCCATTAGTTTGTAGGATTCTTATCAAACCTTATCCCAGAAGGCATGCAACATGTCTGGGCCAGATTCCGAAGCCCCTGGGTAGGCACACAATAAGGTGTCCAGAAATGGCATGGGCTTAATTGTACTCCTGTGTGCAGTTAAAGGCCCACTCACCAAGACATTATGAGCAACATTAAACCATCTCACAACAATGCCTCAACAGATTACAGAATTCTTAGCAAGGTAGTTGAGTGCCCATGCAAAAGAGGGTGAGACTGCAACAAGGTGGTTGGAGAGACATCTGCTAGGCCTTGCCCTACAGGGGAGCTGTTCTCTTCATACCTTTGAGTCATCCACACCCACTGCACAACTCCAGCTGGTCCCAGGTCACCTGGCCCTTGGCCTTGGGCCCACCTGTGAGGACTCATTCTCCTCAGTGGAAAAGATGGAGTAGTGGACAGCTGGCCCAGATCCACATGGAGAACATGGAAGCCCACTGAGGCCTGCAGAGAACATCTGTACCATGCCAGAGGAGGGAGGGCAGAACAATGGGACAACTATCCCAGCCAAACGATGACAGCAAATATCTGGGTAAATGGAGATTCTAAGGTCGACTACGTGATCCAATGGACGTTGAAAGGATCCTTGGATCAGTGAGATCCACAACATTTCAGAACTATAAAACCACCTGAGCAGAACTCTCAGAGCCTGTGTCACACTGGGACCCTGGGCTAATATCGTTTGCTCATTCCCTTTCCCCAGGCTGAGGGAGTTGGGAGGCTGGATGTGGCTTCTCTTCTTATCTCTCCCTCCTCCCCTGAGAAAGAGAGAGCAGAAATAGAAAAATGGGACATAATGATCACACATACTTTTCCCTAACTCTTGATCTTTCCCACCTTGACCAACTATGTTAACATAACCTAAAATTTTTTAAAAATAAAAAAATATATTAAAATTTAAAAGAAGAAACCGATTCTAGAGTCTGCAGGTGTCCCACCCCTTCTGCCTTCTTAGGGAACGCTCAAGTTAATTGACTGCTGGGAAACTTTGGGTTCCAGTCACTCTGTTCCTGCCTTACACACACACACACACACACACACACACACACACACACACACACACACACTCCATTCCCACTCTCTTCCAGCTACCTAAGTTAACTGAATGTTTTGTACTGTCCAGGGAAGGGAAACTTTGTAGTATGGGCCACTTAAGTAATTTCCTGTACAAGGTAAGCTTAAAAACCCTTCGTATGGGCCCAGCATGTGGCTCAATGGCTAAATCCTCAACTAACCATCACAGAAATCCAATGTGGGAGCCAGTGCATGTTCTGAATGCCCCTTCCTATTCAGCTCCCTATTTGTGGCCTGGTATGGCATTAGAGGATAGCCCAGGGCCTTGGGACCCTGCACCCACGAGGGAGACCTAGAAAATACTCCTGGATTTGGATCAGCTCAGTTCCAGCTGTTTATGGCAACTTGGGGAGTGAATCAGCAGATGGAAGATCTTTCTCTCTGTCTCTCCTTCTCTTCATAAACCTAATCTGTTTCCAATTATTTATGTGTATACATATATATATATATATATATTTTTTTTTTTTAAAACAAACTCTGACCTCAGCCAAATGTTCCAATGACTCTTGGTGAAATGGGAGCTGCTATCACCAAGCTTGGCTAATAAGCAATCCTCTTACAACTCTACTTCAGTTGTTGTAAGCCAGTTACCATGTGCTGGGTAGTGACAGCAGCCTCACACACTCAGGCCTTAGCCTATATAAATAAATAAACCTGACAGATTGTATAAATGACTTAGTGACTTATCTGTGTAAAAAGCATTCTTAGGGCATTGTGTGATAGCCTAGCGTCTAAAGTCCTTGCCTTGAACGCGTCAGGATCCCATATGGGTGCCAGTTCTAATTCTGGTCCAAAGCCTTGGGACCCTGCACCCGTGTGGGAGACATTGAAGAGGCTCCTGACTCCTGGCTTAGGATTGGTGCAGCTCCAGCCATGGCAGCCACTTGGGGAGTGAATCATTGGACAAAAGAGCTTCCTCTCTGTCTCTCCTCCTCTGTGTATCTACCTTTCCAGTAAAAATAAATAATTCTTAAAAAAAATCATACTTAATCATTTACAAAATCAGTTATCTAGCAAGTCCATCAAAAAAGTTTTTCTTTTCAAAAAACTTGGGCTATCTTTAACTGCTTTCCCAGACCACAAACAGGGAGCTGGATGGGAAGCAGGGCCACTGAGATTAGAACTGGCACCTATATGGCATCCTGGTGCATGCAATGTGAAAACTGTTAGCCACTAGGCTACCACACTGGGCTCTCTTTTCCTTTCCTTTCCTTTCTTTTCCTTTCCTTTCCTTTCCTTTCCTTTCCTTTCCTTTCCTTTCCTTTCCTTTCCTTTCCTTTCCTTTCCTTTCCTTTCCTTTCCTTTCCTTTCCTTTCCTTTCCTTTCCTTTCCTTTCCTTTTCTTTCTCTTTCTTTCTCACTCTCTCTTTCTTTCTCTCTTTCTCTCTCTTTCTTTCTCTTTCTCTTTCTTTCTCTCTCTCTTTCTCTCTCTTTCTTTCTCTCTTTCTCTTTCTCTCTTTCTTTCTCTCTTTCTCTCTCTCTCTGTCTTTCTCTCTCCCTTTCTCTTTCTCTCTTTCTCTCTCTCTCTTTCTTTCTTTCTATTTACTCAGGCCTCCCATGATGGTTCATTGGCTCAATCCTTGCCTAGCACCTGCCAGGATCCCATATGGTCATCAGTTTATTTCCTGGATATTCCACTTCCCATCCACCTCCCTGCTTGTGGCCTGGGAAAGCAGTCAAGGAGACCCAAAGCCTTGGGACCCTGTACCCACGTTGGAGACCTGAAAGAAGCTCCTGGCTCCTGGCTTTGAATCAGCTCAGCTCCAGCTGTTGTGACCACTTAGAATGTAAACCAGTGGACGAAAGATCTTTCTCTCTGTATCTCCTTGCCTGTATAAAAATAAAATAAATCATAAAAAAATAGTCTTGGGGCCCGGCGCGGTGGCGCAGGTGGTTAAAGGTCCTCACCTTGCACGCCCGGGATCCCATATGGGCGCCGGTTCTAATCCCGGCAGCCCCGCTTCCCTTCCAGCTCCCTGCCTGTGGCCTGGGAAAGCAGTCGAGGACAGCCCAAGGCTTTGGGAACCTGCACCCGCGTGGGAGACCCGGAAGAGGCTCCTGGCTTCGGATCGGCATAGTATCGGCCCGTTGCGCTCACTTGGGGAGTGAATCATCGGACGGAGGATCTTCCTCTCTGTCTCTCCTCTCTGTATATCCGTCTTTCCAATAAAAAAAATAATAAAAATAAATCTTTAAAAAAAAAAAAATAGTCTTAGCTCCAGGCTGGAGTAATGGCTCAATAGGTTAATCTTCTTCCTGCAGTGCTGGCATCCTATATGGGTGCCAGTTTGGGCCCTGCCTGCCCCACTTCCCATCCAGCTCTCTGCATTTGTGGCCTGGGAAAGCAGCAGAGGATGGCCCAATATCTTGGGACCATCTCTCACCCACGTGGGAGACCCTGAAGAAGCTCCTGACTCCTGGCTTTGGATGGACTTAGCTTCAGCCATTGCAGGAATTTGGAGAGAGAACCAGCAGATGGAAGATCTTTCTTTCTCTTTGTAAATCTGACTTTCCAATAAAAGTAAATAAATCTTAAAGAAAAATATCTTGGCTAAGGCTGCAAATCAAGTCAGCCCGATGCTCTTAAAAACAAGAGAACATTGTGAATCTAGGTCAACAGGGAGGAATCCACAATGTCTAGGGAGGGCCTGCTCTTTTATCTCCTGAGGTTGCTTCAGGAAACCACCATTTTCACATCCTTGCTGCTTCAATGTTTTGAGAGTCAAAGAGTGCTGACTGTCCAAAAGCTGGTAAGCACGATGAGAGCAGGAACACGAGGAAACTGAAAATGAGGCCTTCAGTGACTCAGGGGCACAACTGTGCAAGAAGGGAACATCATATTTGAGAAGAACAGCTGCTAACACAGGGAGCATTCACGTGAACGCTTGGCACGCTTCTGAATCCCACCAGGATCCCACCAGGAAGGATGCAAAAGCCACCAGGTCAAGGCGAATGGATGTATCATCCAGGTGAGCTGGATTTTGGTGAGGAATATTCAAGACTAACATCAAAACTACCATCTTTGTATAAAGATAAACTGGGCTTCCTTACTATTGAAGACTCCAGTCTGTGAAAGACACTGGTAAGAGAATGAAAGACAGGTTTGCACAACACAGAGCCGACACAGGGCATGTCATCAAAATATACAGAGGATTCCCAAAACCCAACACGAAGAAAAAACCCGATTTTAAAAATGGGCAGAACATTTGAACAGACCCCTTTCCCACCCTCGCCAGAGAGGATGTGCAGATGGTAAATGAACCCTGCAAAGATGTGTCATCAGCAAGTTGTAAAACAGAGCAAGGAAATAACACTATTTACCTGTGAGATTGGCTAAGATCCAAAACACTAAAAACAAATGCTCTGAAAAGAACTTTGAGTTGTTACTGTTGGGAATATAAAATGCAGCCTTTTGAAAGATGGTTTGGTGGGTTTTGTGAGATTAAACAAATGCTTACTGCACGGTCTAGCAATTGCACATCTATGTACTTAGCCCAATGAATTCAAACGTGCCCACTCAAAAACCTGCACACAAAAGCTTCTAGAAGCTTTATTAGTAATTGTCCCAAATTGGAAACAACCAAGATGCCCTTCAGTGGGTGAGTGGATAAAAAGAATGACGCATCCACACAAAGGAATGGTGTCACTGCTAAAAGGAAATCAGCTATCAAGCCACAAGAGGACATGGAAGAGAGCGGGCATTTAATCCAACAGTTAAGACATCTGCTGCTTGTGTCAGGATGCTGGGTACAAGTTCTGGCTTCATTCCCAATAATAACCCAGCTTCCTGCTAATGCATACCCCTCAGGCTGTGAGACCACCATTGCACCAATGAGGGGCACAGACCCATATCCCCCGCCATAAGGGCCGAGGCGACCCCCATCTTGGCTTCCACGTCAAGGAGAGTTTTAAAAAACCCTCCCCCGTCTCTTCCATGCTCTTCTTCCGCTGCAGCTCACTCCTTTGCGTCTGTCCTTTCTGCTGCATGGGGAAGGGAAGCCCGTTGACCAAGAGTCCCTGAAATAAAGGCCATCTAAATTCTTTTCATATATTTGACTGAGTTATTCTTTCCCTGGTGGCCGACCAATCTAACATTTTGGCAAGTAGCGAATCTAATAACATCCATTTGCCATTTTTTTTTCAAAAATAAAACTAGAAGAGTAGAACACTAACTTCCCCCATTAGATTATGTATCTTCTCAGAGCTGGCAAACATGCAGATTTCATGGTCACATTTTAAAAACATTTCCTTTGAAAGGAGGCAAGGTTGCCCACTGTCTCCGCTTCTAGTTATCATTGTGTGGGGCAGCAGGGATGGATGTGCAGGGAGTGCCACCTGCGAGCAGACCTGCTCTGTTGAGCCAGGTCAGGTAATTGCATCTCTAACCCTCCTACCAGTTTGTTAGCTTTTCTCTCAGCAGCTCAGATCAAGACAGATCAACACTCAGCTAAGGTCCTCACCTTGCATGTGCCGAGATCCCATAAGGGTACCGGTTCTAATCCTGGCTGCTCCATTTCCCATCCAGCTCCTGTTTGTTGCCTAGGAAAGTAATAGAGGATAGCTTAAAGCCTTGGGACTCTGCGGCCATGTGGGAGATCCGGAGGAGGCTCCTGGCTTTGGATCAGCTCAACTCCAGCCGCTGAGGCCACTTGGAGAGTGAAGCATTAGATGGGAGATCTTTCTCTCTGTCTCTCCTTCTCTCTGTATATCTGCCTTTCCAATGAAAATAAATACATCTTGGGGAAAAAGCCATGCAACCTTCTCAGTTGTAGGCAACTGCCTAAATTGCTTTGTACCTAGGCAAGTGTTACACTGCCTGGAGAAAAACAGCTACTAGTTGCCAAGCATTCTGGGCCTGGTTAGTGCCATATCTATGTTAACTATACCAGTATGTGAAAATAATTGCCTATTCTTTTTTTTTTCTTAGGTGGGAGTTGGGGACAGGGACTGCAGATTTCCCAGAGAAGGGAGTCTGGGGACATATTTGAGTGGGAGTAGCTGAGGGCATGTTTGACATGGAAGGAATGATTTCTGGGTGTTAGTTATTTTAAAAGGTTGAGTTCTAGTACATAGGATATTACGATGTTATTATGCGCAGCTGATTCCCGCAACCTGGTTCTTTACCGTGAGCTGAAAACACCAGACGCAACGAGGTATCTTAGAAGGTTTATTCCAGCGGGGCAGGAACAGGGTGGAGGTAGTGGAGAGAAAAGGGAAGAGGGGAAGGGAAGCCAGAAGGAGAAGAGAGAGAGATAGAGAGAATGCCAGGTTATATCTGATTGGTGGATGGCTAGAACGGTGGGAATTTCGTGAGCTGTGAGGAAGAAGAAATGGCGCCGGGTCCAGGGTGGGATATTCGAATAACTCCTTACACTGGGACCTTCCATGGACCAGACCACTGCACTCAGGTAGGCAAGGGAGCTGAGACAGAGTGGTTTAGAGGAGTGAAAGAGAAGAACATGTCTGGGTCAGGCTAAGGCACTGACCTACCTGAGATACCTGGGCTGGGCTAAATAGCATTGCCCACAGCCCACTGGTGCATGCATGCAGAAGTGGGGGCTAGAGGGCATTCCCTGGCTGGGCTAGGTCCATACCCTCCTGTGAGCAAAGGATTTTGGAGTAGGGAGTGGGCAGATCAGGCTAGGCCACAGCAGCCACCAGAATGCTAAAAAACTGGAGCTAGGGGCAGATTCTGTAGAGGACTTGTGGGCTCACATCTGTGGGACTGTAGTACCTACTGTTTTAGGCAGAGAGCTGGGAGTGGTGATGTGCTAAGTCAGGCTGGACTATAGAATTCACCTGGCATGAACCTACCTGACTCTCACAGAAGCTAGTCCTGTAGATGGCTGGGTGAAGCTAGGCTGCAGCATCCACAAGCACATAGTAGGGCCAGGATTGAAGGCAGACCATGCCATGCAGGACTACTGCCCCTACTGGCACACATGAGATCCAGGACTGGGAGCAGGCTCGGTAGGAGAACTTGGAGAACTTCCATACTAGGCTATAGTTCCTGCTGGGGAGCACAATAGCTGGAGCTGGGGGGCAGGCCAAGCCAGGCAAGTCTGCAGCACTCCCTAGCATTTGTGTGGGCCAGGTCTGGGGACAGGCTAGGCTGGGCCAGACCATAGTACCTGCTGGCACACTCAAGACCCAGTACAGGTTATGGGCTGTGCCTGGCTGGCCTAGGTTGCAACATCCGCCAGGAAGAGCTAAGACTACAGGTGTGCCATGCCAGACTAGTCAAAACACCCAGCAGCACACACAAGACCCAGGACTGGGAACAAGCCTGGTAGGGAAATTCTGCTGACTCACCCACTAGACTGCAACTCCTATTGTCAGACTCCTATTGCAAGAGTCATAAATGTGGGCAGACTAGACCGGGCAAGGCTGTAGCACCCAGCAGCATCAAAGAGGGCTGGATCTAGGGGATAGGCCAGACTGGGCTAGGCTCTAGCATCTGCTGGTATTTGTGAAAGTCAGACAGGGCGTGAACAGACCAGGCTAGGCCATGGCCCTCAGCGGGTCACATGAGAGTCAGGTCCATGGTCTATCATTGACTAGGATATAGTTATGACTACCTTTCTTCTCTATAACAAAACACCTGACACAGCTCCTTGTGAAGAATAAGAAATTGATTTTGCTCACAATTTAGGAGGCTGAAGGGCATGCGTGGCAATCTGGCACTGGCACAGTTCTGCAGAAGATCCTGTCTCTTGAATCGACCACATCACGTTGTGACAGATAACAGTGCTGGAAGTGCATGTCGGGGAGAGGGGTCACACCAAACCAGGAGCAGAGGGGCCACCTCACTGTTTTTATAACAACCCTTTTCCAAGAACTCAAGGGGTCAATATGAGATATAAAAAATGGCCCACTGCAGCAAATCCCTGGCTCGTTTTTATCCTTTCTTGCCTTCATGTGGGTTGATTGTTTTAATAATTCTATTTTAACTCTTGTTATGGATTATTTTATGGTTCTTGTTCTATATAATATTCTTCCATCATATCAGAGTGTTACAGGTTCGACATGAAACACTGCAGTTACCTCGTTTCTTGTTTTACATGAAAGCAAAATTTTCATTGGGAAAACTCTAGTTTGCAAAGCAGGATTTATTTAAGGAGAAGAAGGAATGTGGCTCCTGGCCTAGCGGCAGGAGAGGGCTCCAAGGGAGGAGAGACCTGAGGAAACGGTGCAATGGTGTCTTTCACGACCATCTCAGGGGAGTCACTCAACAGAGAGGGGGAAAAACAAAGCCTCATTCACCATTAGCAGCAGTGTCCAGAGTTGAAAGGACGTCAGAAGGTGGAACTGATTAACCTCCTCCTTCGATTCTGACGATTAGCTGAGTACTCAGGCAGCATCTCTTTGACAGTGACCAGAGATGAGATTAGGTGGGCCGACTCTCATTGCTTTTGTTATGACAACAACTCTGAGATGGGGAGTTGATAAGTTAATTCCGCCCCTCTGTCCTCCCTCAAGGGAAGAAGGTGTCCTTGCAAAGTTAAGAAATGGAGAGAAATAATTATACATTATATGGTTTTTAAAAAACATTTATTTTTTATTTTTATCACAAAGTCAGATATACAGTGGAGGAAAGAGAGGAAGATTTTCCGTCCAATGATTCACTCCCCAAGTGTCCGCAACGGCTGGTGCTGCACCAATCCGAAGCCAGGAGCCAGGAACTTCCTCCAGGATGCAGGGTCCCAAGGCTTTGGGCCGTCCTCAACTGCTTTCCCAGGCCACAAGCAGGGAGCTGGATGGGAAGTGGAGCTGCCTGGATTAGACTTGGTGCCATATGGGATCCTGACGCGTTCAAGGTGAGGACTTTAGCTGCTAGGCCACCTTGCTGGGCCCATAATTTTCTATTCTTAAAAAGGTAATTTCACCAGGAACTAGAAACCCTAACTGCCTCCTACCCCATCTGACTCCTCACACAGGAGTGCCTGTGTTCAAGTTTCGGTTCTGTTCTCCATTCTAGCTTCCTGCTAATATATACTCAGGGATGCTGTAGTCATTTTCTCAGCTAGTTGAGTCCACATGTGAGACCAGGATTGAGTTCTAGGAGCCTGGCCTGGTCCTAGCTCAGCCCAGCAATTATGGAGTAAACCAGCAGAGGAGATTTTCCATCTGCCCTTGCTCTCTCTCCATTTCAGACAAATAATAAACTTTTTAAAGATTTATTTCTTTTTATTGGAAAGGCAGATGTATAGAGAGAAGGAGATATGGAGAGAAAGATCTTTCATCTGTTGGTTCACTCCACAAACAGTCTCAACAGGTCTCCCATGCTGGTGCAGGGTCCCAAGGCCTTGAGCCATCCCCTACTGCTTTCCCAGGCCACAAGCAGGGAGCTGGATGGGAAGTGGAGCAGCAGGGACCCAGACCAGCATCCATATGGGATCCTGGCACATTCAAGGTGAGGATTTATCCATTAGGCTACTGTACTGGGCTCCTTGAGGACCATTTTATTTTTATTGACTTAGGAGCTTGAAAAGGTTATTAGGAGGGGATCTTATACTTTCAAGGACAGAGCAGTGGGGCATTCACTCCACCATCAGGAGGTAGATGAGGAAAAAGAGGAACTGACAGAGAGGGAAAAAATACAATAAGTGGAAAACACAGAGGAAAATTTTTACTCTCCAAGGTCAGTTTCTTTGTCTGTAAAATTGGAATAACAATTACCTTGTAATTATCCCAGATACACACACAAAAATGTGGAAGCAATGGTCTTATCCACTTTCTTGTAACCCTTGACCCTTTGTACCCTATTCAGCTATGTAAAAATGATCAAAATAAAAGAATTTTTAAAAACCCAATTACCTTATAATTAGCATGAAGGTCAGAAAGGATGTGTTTAAGGTGCCCAGAAGTGTGCACCCAGGAAACAGGCACGGCGATTCTGTGCAGGGACACCTGTGTCAGGGTTAGCCTCCTTAGAATGAACATCTCCCCTGTTCCCTCCCATGTGCTCCTGAAAGAAGTGTATTATGAAAACAAAATATGCATGGAATTCCAAACATTTTTGCCCCAGAATTCCACTTAAATTGCCCTTTTGTCATGAGCTTTTTGCTGTGCATCCCTTATCCTCCCACCCTCCATATAATCTTAACACTACTTCATTCCCAGCTGTGGAGCAGAGGGCTGAAGCGAAGCCTTTGCTGAATTCAGAAACAAAGAAGTTGGTAGGGACAGAGGCAAGCAAACTCCTGGTCAGAGTTGAGCAGACTTGGGGGAGCGGTGTCAGAGAAAGGCGGAGGAGCTCGTCCCACCCTGCACCCATTTTGAAAAGCCGATGCCTGAGCGGAACGAACCTGTTCGCACAGATCAATGAGTGGGCAGTCCTAGCTCAACGCAAGAAAAATGACAGGAGAGAAGGCAGAGTGGGAAGCAACAGGGGAGACAGAATTTCCATTTAGAAAAATTGTTCTTTCTGACATGTTAGCAGGATTTCCCAATGCTGACATCTTTATTTGATTTCCCAATTTCCAGAAAAACTGAGCTATCGTCTGGTTTCTACTTGGCTGCTTGCTAACATGAATATGTAGTTCTACAAAACGTGCAATGGCTGCTGAACAAGTGAAACCTAATTCTATGTGACATATTATTCCAAGACTCTTACCATCTCAAAGAGAAAAAAAAAGTGAAGTTTTCTTCCTCTTCCCACACACATAGAAAAAATATGGAGCAGAGGGCGGAGGGTAGGAAGAATTCTGGAAACTATCATCTCCTTTAGGGGATTTCATATGAACTAAAGACTCTGTATCAGTCTGGGGATGGGGAATCAGCAGGGAATGACCATAGTTCCTCTCTGTGGCTTTGTGTCACACCCACACAGCTCAGACCAGTGCTGGAGAGCTGCAGCCGTTGCTCCCAGCCACTGTGTGCAGTGTTGGTGCAGCCACTACTATCAGGTAGAAATAGCTGACATTCCCACTGCATTCTGAATGAGCACCCTGCCCTCCCTACCAGGCAAGCTCCTGCAGACTTCTGTGTTAGGGAAGGAAAAGAAAGCTCCAAGGAGAGGGGAAAGAAAAATTGTCTGCCTCCAAAGATGACAGGGTTGTTTTTTTTTTGTATCAGTTTCCCAAAGACAGGTGCCCCAGTTGCTTGGTTACACAAGGGATGCTACTGTGAAGACATTCTGTTGGCTTTAGATGGAGCAGGTGACCCTCCCCAATGCTGTCAGATGGAGGCCTAAGAGGAAAGGCCAGCTTGGTAACTCAAGGCTGAGTTGCCGTTATCCCTTTCACTACCCTTGAACAAAAGAAGAAAAAACAATTGAATCAGTACTAGGTGAAGGTGATGGTAATTAATGCATGATTGATTATAAGATTTAAAAAAGAATCTGATATATGCCTTTATAAATTCCTTTCATTTATGAGCTTTCCTTTTTTTAAAGAGTATTTTTTTTAAAGATTTCCTTTTAATTCTGTACTCTTTTTTTAAAACATTTATTTTATTTTTATTAGCAAGTCAGATATAGAGAGAGGAGAGACAGAGAGGAAGATCTTCCATCTGATGATTCACTCCCCAAGCGGCCACAATGGTTGGAGCTGAGCCGATCCGAAGCCAGGAGCCAGGAGCTTCTTCTGGGTATCCCATGCAGGTGCGGGGTCTCAAAGTTTTGGGCCGTCCTGGGCTGCTTTCCCAGGCCACTGCTTTCCCAGGGAGCTGGATGGGAAATGGAGCTGCCGGAATTAGAACCAGTGCCCATATGGGATCCTGGGTGTGCAAGGCAAGGACTCTTAACCACTACACTATCGTGCCAGGCCCAATTCTCTACTCTTGATATTTTAAGTCGTGTTAGTTTATGTTTAATGAAAATTGATTTTGGATATAAGTAAGCCACTTGGCACTATGTAACCACATGTACTGCCAATCATGGAGTTCCTGGCTTTAGTCAGGTCACTGCAGGTTTGAATGAGTAGTAACTTGCTGAAAATATTTTCTCTGAAGTAAAATAATGTTTTTTAGGATTGATTTTGTAATCATTCTTTTATAATGAAGTAAAAATGAAACAATTGGATGTTGTGTAAAAGCTTGTGATGATTTGTGTATAAATAAAGAAGGCAACTTTTCTGAGTTGTCCAGTGTGAGCATCATGCCATAGTGGTCCACGTCTCATCCCCTCTTCCTCCTCACAGATCCACACATCCTTTGCAAACTCTCAAGTCAGCTGGAACTGGTCTCCGGTAAACCGTAGCTTCCCCACTGTGCTGTGCAACAGGAGAACCTGTTCATTCTTGGGGTATCACTGTTATCCAACTGCCCTCTCCTCCCTGCTGCCTCCATCCCAGCCTCTAGTATTCATTGTTCCACCTTCAGGTTAGCTAAGTGTCCACATGTGCAAGACAACAAGTAATATTCTCTTTCTCTTTCCGATTTATTTAACATAATGACCTCTGGCTACACCCATTTTGTAACAAATAACAGGATTTGTTTTCTTTCTAGAGGTTGAACAATATTCCACAGTTAGCTATGTCACTTTTTTTTTTTAACGTTCACTCAGTGACACACACCTGACTATATTTATATTGTGAATGGAGCTACAGGAAATATGGGAGTGCAAGTTTCTCTCCTATTTCACCTTCTTCTCCAGATGTATCTATTCAGAGTGAAAGAGCAAAGTTGCAGGGTAAATGCATTGTTGGCTTTTTCGCAAGAGCTGCACGGTGTTGTCTTTCATAGCTGTGTTGACTTGCACCCCCAGTGCGGAGGGTTCCCTTTCCTGCACATCTTCACCAGCTTCTGTTGTCTTTTTGATAATATCCAATCTAACTGCAGAGAAATGTTATCTCCCTGTGTTTTTTATTTGTGTGTCCCTGATGGCTAGTGGAATTAGGCTTTTTTTTTTTTTCTTTTTGTGTATTTGTTGGCTACTTATGTTTATTCTTTTGAGAAATGTCTGTTTAGATCCAGTGCCCATTTCTTAACTGGGTTTCCTGGTTTTTATTATTGTTGAGGTTTGTAGTTTCTTACGTGTTCTGGGTATTAATCCTTCATCAGATAAACAGTTGACAGAATTATTGTCCAGCAGGGACAGAGGGCGAAGGAGCACTCCCATCCGCTGTTTCACTCCCACTAGCATCCACATGGTCAAGGTAGAAGCCTGGTACCAGAGTGCAATCGACACCTGCCACATGGATGGAATGAACTCAGTCCCCTGAGCATCACTGATACCTCCCAGGGTTGGCTTTGGCAGTCAGGAGCCAGAGCTAGGCATCCGACCCAGGCATTGCTGTGTGGGACGCAAACATCACAGCTTCCAGGTTAAATGCACGCTTCCTGCGGCTATATTTATTAGTTCTCATAATGTTTCATAATGTATTTAGGTTTTTATACATATAAGTCATATCATCTGAAATCAGGGATTATTTGATTTCCTCCTTTTCTATTTGTTTGCCTATTTTGTTTTTTCTCTTGCTTAGCTGCTCTTTTGCTCTTTGTTTTTTTTTTTTTTAAGATTTATTTTTATTATTTTTTTATTGGAAAGGCAGATATACAGAGAGGAGAGACAGAGAGGAAGATCTTCCGTCCGATGATTCACTCCCCAAGTGAGTGCAACAGCTGATGCTATGCCGAAACCGAAGCCAGGAGCCTCTTCTGGGTCTCCTGTGCGGGTGCAGGGTCCCAAAGCCTTGGGCCGTCCTCGACTGCTCTCCCAGGCCACAGGCAGGGAGCTGGAAGGGAAGTGGGGCTGCCGGAATAGAACCAGCGCCCATATGGGATCCCGGGCGTGCAAGGTGAGGACCTTAACCACTGCGCCACTGCGCCGGGCTCTCTTTTGCTCTTTGTAATATCATGTTGAACACGATTGGAAAGAATGGACATAGTTTCAGATTTTAGAGAAAATGCTTTCAGTTTTTCTGCATCCAATGCGCTGTTAGCTGTGGATTTATTATGTATAGCTTTTGTTATGTTGAACTATGTATGTTCTTCCATACCAAATTTGTTCTGGGTTTTTTTTATTATGAATGGATGTTGAATGTTATTAAATGCATTTTTAATCTTTTCACATGATGACTGGGTTTTTATTCTTCATCCTATTGATGTGTTGTAGTGTGCTTTTCACTTTGGGTTATTGAACCATCTCTGCATGCCTGGGATAAATCTCACTTGGTCGTGGTGGGTGATGTTTCTGTGAGCTGTTGAATTTGATTTGTTTGTATTTGAAGGAGAGTTTTCACCAGTGTGTTCTGAGATATTGGCCGGTAGTCTTTTTCTGTTGTGTCCTTGTCTAACCTGGGTGTCAAGGCAATGCTGACTGGGCAGAATGAGTTCAGATGGGCTCTCTCCCTTCCCATGTTTTGCAGTAGCTGGAGAAGAATCAGCCTTATTTCTTCCCCGTAAGTTCAGTAGCACTCAGCTCTGGAGTCGTCTAGCCCCGGGGATGGAGTTTCCCTCTCTGACTCAGGGTCATTGCTCATTATTGATCTGTTCAGGTTTGCTGTCTTTGTGGTTCCATTTTAGTAGATTTTATGTGTCCCAAAATGAACCTGTTTCTTCCAGGTTTTCCAGTTTGTTGATACAGAGCTGTTGATAACAGTCCCTGCTGGGTCTTTGGATCAATTGTTTTCATCTCCGATTTTATTTATTTGAGCCTGATCTCTTCTTGGTTAGTCTAGCTAACGATTTACAAATTGTGTCTATTTTTCCAAAGGCAAATTGTGAATTTCGTTGATTAATTTTAAATTTCTATTTCATTTGTCTTTGTTTTAATGTTTTTTTTGTTTTGTTTTGTTTTTTGTTTTTTTTTTTAGTGCTCCTGTCAATATTTTATTTCACTCATATTGCCAAGGCAGGAAAGCAGTGGAGGCACCCAGGGAAGAGTAAGCATGTTTCCAAGTCTTGCTGTGTCTCTAGAAGAAACCATTTTGTCTCCTTTCCATTGTTCCCTTTTCCCTTTTGAGAGAGGAGTTAGACTGGGTAGTAGGAAGTTAGGGTATTCTGGGTCCTCAAGTCATCAATTTTTTCCCTCAAATATAAAAGGATATTTTCCCACCATGTCTTGGATTCACCAGAGCATGCATCTCCCGAGACGAGTTTATATATATTATACATTATTAATATATTATTACATATTAATATATAATATATATAAACAATTACAAAACAATATATATATTGTTTTATTGCAAAGTCAGATATACAGAGAGGAGGACAGAGAAGATCTTCCGTCCAGTGATTCATTCCCCAAGTGACCCCAACAGTTGGAGCATCCGAAGCCAGGAGCCAGGAACTTCCTGCAGGTCTCCCACGCGGGTGCAAGGTCCCAAAGCTTTGGGCCGTCCTCAACTGCTTTCTCAGGCCACAGGCAGGGAGCTGGGTGGGAAGCGGGGCTGCTGGGATTAGAACCGGCGCCCATATGAAATCCTGGGGCGTTCAAGGTGAGGACTTTAGCTGCTAGGCCACGCCGCTGGGCCCTCTCCACAAACTTTTTGAAGTTCTCTAGCACGTTTGCAATCATGTCTCCTTCATGACCCTCTCTGGCTCTTTTTACAACCTTTGGGTTAACATCTGTTTTGTGCGATGTAGGTAGTTCATGCTCACTCTTGGTCTGCATGGAATATCTCTTTCCATCTTTTCTGTGTCAGTCTGTCTTTACTGGTGAACTGAGCTGTTTTTGTGGACAACTGTTGACAAAATGCATTGATTGTTGATTCTTGTTTGTTTTTTAACCTCTAAACCAGTCTGTATCTTCTACTTGGGGAGAATTTTGTCCATTTACACTCAAGAGGATGATTTAGTAAGAGGTTAATCATTTTGTTGATTTTCTTATTGCTTCCTGAAGTATCTTTTCTCTCCCCTCCTGTATGGTTGTTTACCCTTGTGGTTTGGTGTTCTGTACTGATGAGATTAAATTTGTTTTTATTCCTCTTTTGTGTACTTGCACTCTTTGAGTGGGTTTAATATGAGGAGGTCTCAAAAATTTCATAGAGCAATTTATTTGAAAGATAGTACACATTTCTGTGAAGTTTTGGAAGCCCCCTGAGAACCATGATGGTGGTTATTTTTCCTTTGCTTAAAGGTGTCAGACTCTGTTAGCATCCTTTGTTTTTTAAAAAGATTTATTTTATTATTTTTTTTATTGGAAAGGCGGATATACAGAGAGGAGAGACAGAGAAGAAGATCTTCCGTCCGATGATTCACTCCCCAAGTGGCTACGACGGCCGATACTATGCCGATCTGAAGCCAGGAGCCTCTTCCAGGTCTCCCATGCGGGTGCAGGGTCCCAAAGCTTTGGGCTGTCCTCGACTGCTTTCCCAGGCCACAGGCAGGGAGCTGGAAGGGAAGTGGGGCTGCCAGGATAGAACTGGCGCCCATATGGGATCCCGGGCGTGCAAGGCGAGGACCTTAACCACTGTGCCACCGCGCCGGGCCCTGTTAGCATCCTTTGTAAAGCCAGTCTGATGGTGATGGGTTCTCTCAGGTTTTACTGATCACAGAAAGCCTTTATTTCCCCTTCATTTGAGAAGTCTAGCTTTGCTGGGTATAGTATTCTTGGTTATCAAAGTTATTTCTCTTTTTTCCCTTTCAAATTTTCAATATGTCATTTCAATTCCTCTCAGCTTGTATATTTATTAATTTTTATTGGAAAGGCAGATATACAGAGAGGAGGAGAGACAGAGAGAAAGATCAATCTGCTGGTTAACTCCCCAAGTATCTACAATGGCCGTAGCTGAGCCAATCTGAAGCTAGGAACCTGGAGCTTCTTTCAGGTCTCCCATGTGGGTGCAGGGTCCCAAGGCTTTGGGCCATCGACTGCTTTCTCAGGCAACCAGTAGGGAAGTGGAAGGAAAGTGGAGCAGCTGGAACATGAACTGGTGCCCATATCGGCCTTGTCCTGGGACCCCAGCCCCTGTTGCAACCTTGGCAAGGAGCTGCATTCTGAGCAAGAACATCCCTTCCTGCACACAGTTGCTGTCTCAGAACTGACCCCAGGCTCCAAGGCTGGATTGCTTTCTGTCTCTGGGAAGACCTCCCCACTTGCCCACTCCCTCCCCAGGTGCATGTGATAAAGGCCAGCCTTGTCGCTGAGAGCTGCTGGAGGACCTGCAGGCTAGCAGAAGAGGAGCCAACTTGGTTCAAGTCCCCAGGCTCAGCCCTTCTGCCCTCTGCCAGCCACAGAAGGAACTCATTGCCTGTACTGCAGCCTTGTGCCCATTGGGGAAGAGCCAAACCTCATCCATTGATAGGCACCATGCTACCCACTGAACCCCTTCCTCTCTACCTCAAGAAGCTCCCAGGTGTTGGACAATGAGGGAAGGGCTGACATTTCATTCTTGAGTGGGGGTGACCTGGGGATGGCTGAGGGACAGTGGAGCGAGAGCTGGGAATCAGGACCCAGCGGCTTTCAAAGGTCCAACTCGTAGATATAGGCCAAGGAGCCTGCTCCACTCACTGCTGTGCTGCTGCTGTTCACACACTATGTTGGCCTGGTCAGGGCAGCAAAACCACCCCAAGTATCCTGGGGCATCATTCACTTACTCACTCATTTATCTTGAGCCAGGGCTCACAGAGAGCGACACAGAGGGGAGGCCAAAGCACACACACTGTCCGTGCTGCCCACAGCCAGAATTCCTGAAAGAAGCCAAAGCTCCGGGCCTGGACCCATGCCCTGGGTCGCAGTGGGGTCCAGGGCTGGCTGTGTGATGCCACTGGGTATGGGGCCCTGAGGTTAGGTACGTGTGGAAAGTCCTGCTGTAAATGATCGGCAGACCTCCCTGTAGTGCCTGTCAGCACCTTGAACCTTGTGGATGTGCAAGGTGAGCCTCATGGGGATCCCAGGACTGTGTCCAGGTATGGGGAATGGGGAAGCAGTGGAAGTTGATGAGCTTTGAGAAGATGCAAGGTGTGGACAGTGGCAGACCAAGAAGGTTGGACTTGGTCCTCAGGGCTACTGAGGAGTCTCAGAGTAGACAGGACAGTGGGGCAGTTTAGGAACCAGCAAAGTCATGGAAACCCCAAGATATGGACAATGCCAGGCAAGGACGATCCCACCGAGAGTAGGGCTACCCCATCAGGAGGAGGGAGCTTAGAGACACAGGTAAGGAGGAGAAATGTGGGGTAACCCCGGGCCCCAAGTGTATCCGAGTCAAACCTGTAGGGGTCCAAATGCAGCCCCCAGCACTTGCTGGCTGTGACTCCCTTACGGGTCTCTTTGGGCCTCAGCACTTTTGCTGCTGTTTTATATCTGCCCTTGATGGTACACAGTTCTACAGATTTAACAAATGCCCGTGTCACCTTGTCTCCCATCAGAGCAGCGCAGTCTGTCCTGAATATGCTCTTTCGGAGCCTCCAATTTACCCTCTGTAAGCTGAGCTCAGAGAAACTCTCTCCATTTCCCACTGCAGTTTGTAATGGAGGCCTCCTGACAAGGCAGGTGGGACTGAAGCTGTTGATTTGGTCCCTGAGCATAGTCTGATGGCCACAGCATCCTAGGTCTCAGACACACATGGAGCTCTTGGTTCAAACACACATCCTTGAGTCATAATCCTGGAAGCTGGGCCCTGGAATGTGCCCCACTGTGCCCAAGCCAGAATGCCTGTGCCAGCCTATACAGATGTTCATTTGTTCTGGCAAATCCCCTTAAACAGGGATTCTGGCTCTGGTCATCGTAAAGCTCTAGAGAGCTGAGCCATCTTCCCCAAGGGGCAAAGGAGCCAGGAAAATGCACATTTCTGCAGCACAACTCCGAGGAGACAGGCCTGTTGGCTGCCACGTGCTAGGTATCTTGACTGCATGTCACTCACCCAAAATAGCCTGGACGCAGCGCCTCACCAGCTGCGGCTCTCTCCACAGCTCCCTTAGCTTGGCGACCACACACGCTTGGCTCAGCGGCGCACAGGGCCAAGTGTGGGGTCCAGTGAGGGCTCTCTCCCCCTTGTGGTCACCTCTAGTGGGCTGCCCTTCCCAAATCTAAGTCTGAACCTCAGAATGTGACTTTGCTTCAGCCCTCCTCAGCCCCTTTGTGCCTGGGAAGGAAACGACCCACACCCAGGCTGCTCTCCAGACAGGCACTTTAATGCATGGTGATCCGAGTCATGTTCTCCCAGCCTACACCTTTGAATTCTACATGGGGCTGGCCTGTCTCTAACTCTGTCCTCTGCTTGGAAGTTTGTATTCCCAGAAGGTCTGATCTAGTGGTAACAAGTGAGTCTTGGTCACAGGCAGCATCTGGCTGGCGGTGTCATGCAGTAGTCCCCACGCACAGCTAGGCAGATTGGGGGGGGGGTGTGATCAGGCAGGATTGAGTCACTACAGCTTCAAGCCACTCCGCCGCCGTGAGTCCTTGCGGGCCACGGGACTAAAGTTCATGATCTCCTTGTAGATGTGCTCTAAGAAAGGCGGGTTGGGGTCAGCGGGGGATGCCGAGGGCAAGGGGATCCAGCCCACCTCCAACTTGCTGCAGAGCAAAAAGTGAGCTCAAGTGGAATCAGAAGGCACAGGGAGGTGGCGTCTGCTCAGAGAGGAGGACAGGAGTGTCCACGTGGCACTGGGCAAGCAGGAGGAGGCAAGGAAGGAAAGGCTGCAGGCAGGAGGGAGGGCGGATCCCAGGGCCCCGGCTCTCACGCTTCCATTCGTCCACTGTGAGCTTCCTGTGTTCCAAGGCATCATCGAACAGCTGCGGGGCCTCTGTCTCCTCCTCAGGGTCCCGGAAGGGTTCAAAGAAGGGGTGGGCAAGGGCCTGTGAGGCGGTCAGACGCTTGTCCACGTCCAGTTCCAGCATCTTTTCCAGCAGGTCAACGGCTGTGTGGGCAGAGCTGTGAGCCTCCCACCTGGGGGTGCACAGACTGACGCGTCCCAGGGAGTCACCCCAATCCCCATCCCCACTTTGTCCCATCCCCGGGACTCACCCTGGGGGCTAGCATGTGGGAAGAGCTGTGTGAAGTCCTTCTTGGGGATACGGGGAAGGGACTGGATGTAGGTTTTGGCCTAGAAGATAGAAAGTTGTTCAAACCCACAGGGTGCCAAGTGGGGAGCTCAGAAAGCCAGCGGGCAGACCAGGGGGTTCAGTGTAGACTGAAGTGGGAGCAAGGCCAGGACACCTGCCCCACCCCCACCCCAGACCACAGCCCACTCAGCTCCTTCAGGCCAGTGCACATCCCAGGCCAACCTGGGCACCATCTGCCACCTACTGCTTTGTCCTTGAGCTTCTGCACGAAGTCTGCCCCGGGGACTCCTGTCACTTTCAGGATCTGGCTCAGCTGGTCCAGGTCTCAGCAGCAGTTAAGGCTCAGTGGCGCTCTCTGCAGGTGGGCCAGTAGCTGCTTCCACCCCAAACCCTGTCCCCTCATCATCACTCTGGAACCAGCCAGACTGAGTCTGGTTCCAGCCAGACTCAAATCTCTGTGGGGCTCCCCTGGGGCACATGCAAGCCTGACCCTCATCCCTTGCAGTGTCTGTCCTCTCCCTCCAGAGGCCCACAGCTTGCTATCAGAGGCCTGTGGTACACACAGCTGTAAAGTATTCTCTCCAAGGTGGTGGAATCCCATGGCCTCATTCTTATCATTCTGCTTATCTACACCTTAAAAGTATCCTCCCCTGCCCTTCTCCCCGCCCCAGGAATCACGCTGGCCTTGGAGGTCACCTAGAGCCTGCCTGGCTCCTTGCAGCTTGGATCTCCCGGCAAAGGATACAGTCCTTGCCCTTGAACAGCGTCTTTCCCGTCAGCATCTCGGCCATGATGCAGCCCACAGACCAGATGTCCACTGTAGAGAGGGGCCACCTGGTCCATGTGAGTGGCCTGTAGCCCAAGCCCGGGACCCTCCCGCGACCACCCACTGACCAGTCTGGTTGTAGTGCATCCAGCTCAGGATAACCTCGGGTGCACGGTACCAGCGTGTTACCACGTAGCCAGTCATCTCGGCATCCGCTAGCCGTGCCAGTCCAAAATCCAGGATCTATGGCTCAGTTGGGGGAGGGGCATAGGCAGAAGGAGCTCGCTGAGGGGACAGGGCTCCTGGAGCGGCTGTGCAGGACTGATGGGACAAGACCCACCCCTACCCCCAGCCCAGGCTGAGCCTGCCCGGGGTCCACTCACCTTCAGTTCACAGTCCTCATTCACGGCCAGGTTGCCTGGCTTCAGGTCCTGGGAGGAGGAGAGGAGAAGAGAGGGGGGGCCCTGGCCTTGGTCTTGGCCAGTACTGTGACCTCAACCCTTTTCTCCAGCTGTGAAATGCACACGGGACTAGGGGTCCTCTAAGGGCATCAAGCTCGAAAACGTGCCATCTGTATCTGCAAGCCCATTTTGTGTATAGCAATTCTCCCCATGAAACTCCCTAACACAGGCCTTCCTGCTCACCACTCCATGCTTCCATGAGTGGCCTCTCCCTTCACCCTTCCCACCCGCAGCTGTCAGGTGGGGCAGGGTCCTCTGAGAAAGGAGTGGGGAACGTACTCACCCTGTGCACGATCCCGGCTGAGTGGATGTACTGTGAGAAAGAGACGGGATGAGCCCACTGCCCCCTCTACCTCATCTCAGTCCACCTCCAGACTCCCGCCTCCCAGACCTCGGGTCCCCACCCCAAGGGACCCCTTCTCCACCCTCTACCAAGGACCCACCCACCCACCTTAAGACCTTTGAGCATCTGATAAACCAGGCACTGGATCTTGTCCTCACTGAACTCCATGCCCATGATCTTCTGCAGGTCTGTCTGCATGAAGGGCATCACCAGGTAGCTGGAAGTCACAGGAATTCCTTGGAGCAGAAATTGGCCCTGCCCAGCCCCATGTAGGAACTCAGAGCAGGCAGTGGGGGGGGGGTGGCATAACAGGAGCCTCAGAGACGCAAAAAGGTGTGAAGAACCAACCCCCCTGGGCCCTCTGCACTGCCACTCTCCCACCGTGGGCCTCCAGGCCCTAGTCCGGGTCATCCATGCAGGGGACTGCCAGTTGGCAGAACCCAGAGTAAGCTCTGAAGTTGGAGAGTGCCCTGGATCCCAGACCTCAACAATGGCCTCTTTGTGCCTGCTACCCATGCCTGGAAGAAAGCCTCTGCCAGAATTTCCTTCTGCTTCTAAGTATGTTCTCCCTCAGAAGGGTGTGCTGGGTTGAGATGTCTCCATAAACCAGATGTCTGCACTTCTGGGAAGGAAGCAATAAATCCATTTTCAGGAGGTGGCTTGGCTAGTGCACCTGCTGTCAGGCTTGCGACACAGGTGAAGGTCAGCAAGATGAAACCATTACTCAAGACAGGGGCAGCCAAAGTCAAAACAGGAAATCAGACAGATTATAAAAGGAATTAAAAAAAAAAAAAGGGAGGAGATGCAGGCCAGCTCCATGAAATCTGTGGATTTTTGGAGCTCACCTGTGCCTGACTGCAGTCCTACCCTCAATGCACCTTGCACTTGGCATAGCCCCCCGTCCTGGCCTCAAAGTTGCTCAAGCCTTGCTGTGTCACAGCCGCCCTCCCTTCACTTGGCTTCTTCCTCCCTCACTGCACACTTCAAGGAAGGGGCTCTATACTCCCAGAATTCACTGGCTTCCCTGCAGGTCCTCCAACAACCCAGGGCCCGCCCCTGGCCTTCTGCCAAACTGCTCGGCTCAAGGTCAACAGTGACTGCCCTACAGACATGGTGCTGTCCTTTCTTTCTGTTTGACTTGCAAAGCCTCACACTCCCTCCAGTTCAGAGGGGTTTCTGAGTCATCACCTGCTTATCATTCTCTTCTCCCATCTCTCCTCTCTTTCTTGTGGATGCCTGACTTAGGATTACTCTAGTCTCTTCAAAAACAATCCCCCAGCACCTGCAGGCTGCAGCTGGCATCTTTGTTCCTATAGTATGCAAACCTTTCCCTTCCAAACTCTAGATTCTTTCCCTCTAGCAACTGCTGATTAAACACCAGAAAGTTCATAAGTCCTTCCTGAGTGACATGTGCACAGAGCAGGTGTTTCATGCAACAGTGAAGACATCACCTGAGATGCCCACACCCCACAGCCAAGAGCCTAGGCTGTAGTCTTGCCTGTTTCTAATCCGGCTTCCTGCTACAGGACTCTGCAAAGTGACAGGTGATGGCTCCAGTGGTGGAGTCGCTGCCACCCACAGGGCAAATCTAGACAGAGTTCTGAGCCATAAGTATTAGTTGGCTGGCCCAGGCCTGGCTGTTGCAGCCATTTGAGGAGGAACCCAGTAGACCAAAGCTCTCTGTCCCTCTCTCTCTCTGCCTTTCAAATAAGGTATTATGGTGGTTAGGCCACCATTTGGGACATCCACATCCTATATCAACAGTATCAATTCAAGTCCTGACATCTCCACTTCCAAACTAGGTACCTGCTAACGCCACCAGGAAAGCAATGGATAATGGCTTAGTTACCTGGGTTTCTACCACCACTGAGAGACAAAGATGCCATTCCTGTTTCCTGGCTTTGGCCTGACCCAGCCCCAGTTGTTGTAAGCATCTGGGGAGGGAATCAGCAGATGAAAGATATTTCTTCTTTGTCACTCCCTGCCTCAGTCACTCTGCTTTTTCAATAAATTAATAACACATAAATTTAAAAAGGAAAATTCCTAAGGAGAATGTTTCATCTTTGCCAATCTGTTCTTCTGGGGGCATCCTCCTAAACATGACTGCATTCAGACCCTGTCCTACCAGACATGGCATTCTGCCAGTCCTACCCCTGATAACCATGCCCTCAACTTTATTATTTTTAAAATTTATGCATTTATCTGAAAGGCAGAGTTCCAGAGCAGGGTGGAGGAGAGAAAAGAGAGAGACCTTTTGTTGTGGGCTAAGGAGTTGATCAGTGCTGGTTGGCCTGGGCAGGAACAGGAACTGGGCTTGTGGCTAAAAACACCTAGACTAATTGGACTCATCTGTATCCAATATCCTGCTAAATGAGGATGTGGGGGGAGGAGTATATAAGGGAGGTGAAGGAGCAACAAAGCCAGACTTCCCAGAGACTTCTACCATCACTGGTTTCCTGTCAGTGCTTCATCCCCAGACCCTCTCCCTGTCCACCTTACTGGCTCTGCTGGCCAGATCAAACGGCGCCTTAACATGGGGCATGGCATGAGGGACCCCTGGACCCACGAAGACAAGTTTAGAATTTAAATATTTTTCAGGGACATAATTGAGTTCATCTCCAGATCCTCTCCCTGTCCTCAGGCACGAGGGACAATCTGAGGGACCCCTGGAACTCTGGAGGGACATAAACGCCTTCATCCCCAGACCTTCTCCCTGTCCTGAGGCATCAGGGATAATCTGAGGGAACCCCAAAAATCTGGAGGTAAGCTTAGAAATAAATATTTTGCAGGGGCATAAGTAAAATTTATCATGGGGCAAGAACTCACTAAAGTGCAGATAATTAAGGGAGTCTGAGATCTGCTCCACACACAAGACACCGACACTAAGCTTAAGACCTTGCAGAGGTTCATTGAAACTGTCTGCGAAATATCCCCATGGTTTGCTCTCCTTGTAGCCACCTTTTTCCTCTGGCGCTTGGTAAATAATGCTTTGTCATCCCCTCAAGTGGTGATGCAACCCTTCCTTGAAAAATAATCCATAAGAAGGGGCAGGGAGCCACAAACCAGAGTAGAAAGTCAGAGGGGACCCCAAACCAGGGTAAAAAAGGAAAAGGAACCCTAAACCAGACAAAGTCTGGAGAAACTGCACAAAGTAGATTCAGAGTCCTCTTCTGAGGAGGAGGAAGGGGAAGAGGATGGAAGTGAGTCTTCCGAGGATCCTCCGCCCACAGAGGATATGCCCATAGAGTGTGTGCCGAGCAAAAATCGCTTTTGGCCAGGCACGGAGCCCTCTGTGCCACCTGCGTCGTCAGCGCCATTAAATCTGGGCCCCGCCGTGCTAGCTTAACAGGAGCAACTTCAGCGTCTCTCCCTTCAGCTGAGGCAGGATTAGCTACAGCCCCAGGTAAAATACAACTTGTTTCTCCGTTTAATTATTTGGAATTTCAACTTTTTCAGAATTGTATTAAACCCTCCAAATTTCCAAAGCCCAGATGTTTTTAGCCATCTTTAAAAAGGCATCAAGAATTCAAAAATTTCAAATTCTAGGGCTTCCCTTGGTATTCTTACGAGGCTTCAAGAATGCCAACGGATTTATCTCCCATTTTGTGGAGACAGTTAATCAGGTTGATTGAATTACATTAAGGTTATTGCCAACTGGACGTGACACACATCCCAGAGTTTGGGACACTAAAGTATGTGCATGTTACTGTCGATACTTGCTCTGGATTTATTCTAGCTACTCATCAGACAGGGTAACAAGTCAGACACGCTCTAACTCATTGCTATGCATGTTTTTCCATATTGGGAACTTCCAAAGTTATTAAAACTGGTAATGGCCCCTGCTATACCAGGAGTAAGTTTTGTGATTTTGCTGCTTCCCACCATATACAACTAATTACAGGCATTCCTTATAATCCTCAAGGACAAGGTATTGTGGAATGCGCCAACCATACTATTAAGGATTATCTTATTAAAACAAAAAGGGGGAGTATAGCACTCCCCGAGATCATTTGAACCTTGTATTATTTATCTTAAATCTTCTAATATTGGATGCTGAAGGACGGTCTGCTGCAGATCGTCACTGGAATCCATCTCAGAAGCAGAAGGGTTGCGTAATATGGAAAGATCCCTTGACTGATCAGTGGTAAGGTCCAGATCCCGTCCTCATATGGGGGCGAGAATTGGTTTGTGTTTTCCCAGAAAACGAAAATGGCCCACGGTGAGTTCCTGAGAGGCTTGTCCGGCAAGGTCCTGCTGCTGAGTCTTGTGAAAGCTCGGGTACTGGCCATGGTGATGGCATTTGAGTTGGAAGATCGACGGGACAAGTATATTAGGCTTTTATATATTATATAAGTATATTAGTATATTGTTAAGCACCCCTCTTTTTTTTCTTTCTCCCATGAGCACCGAGGTCCCGATATTTCCTGCCTTTTGTAAGTGGCAGCTTTGTGGGGAATGGGTAAGCACTGCACGACGCCCCCCTTTCCCTTATTAAGGGAGGCAATTATTACTATGGAAATTATCAGTTCAATCACTCCTCTGGATTTGAGGACTCGCTCACAGGATGAACCTTAGCTCCTTGAATTTTAAGCCCATGTCTGCCTGTGTTATCCCCATGTTTCTCTCTTACATACAGAAAACGTCTCTGAAGTAAATTGCACCGAAGTCAGCTGCACCCTAACAGCATGTTGGAATGGCAATGGCGATACTGCTGTTGTCATGCGGCTGCCCAGAATCCTGCCTGTGCCTGTCGGGGCTAACGGAGAGGCCTCTGTTGGCCTGATATGGCGTAAGAGACTTTGACATAACATCAACTATCGTAGCCAGCATTGCTGTGGCGTCGGCAGACACCACCACAGCAGCAGTGACCCTAGGACACCCTACAGCTACTGCTGAGACCATGAACAAGCTTGTGGAACTGACTGCCTGAGCTATGGAACAACAGAACTTTATTGATGAACGCATGCGGGTGGGCATGCTTACATTATAGCAGCAGGTTGATTTGTTGGCAGAGGAGCAGCAGATGCTGTGGGATTCGGTCTAGGCCTCTTGCTCCCCATCATATGTCTTTATGTATATAAAACCTGGGCAAGTGCAAAATGTTTCCCAAGCTCAGGAACTGCTGTCTGCTCATTGCTACCGAGCTAAAGATACTCCTAGCCATGGAACAGGGTTACCAGCCTCCCCAAGTATGGTTTGTGCAGCTGCAGCAGGCAATGCATTGAATGGCAGCCAGTGACGGGTAAGATGGACTGGGCACTGACCAACCTAAGACAGGGACTCCATCATGCTACAGAGATTCCCGATGACGGGTAAGGCTGATGACCTGAGAGTCCACAACCTAAGACAGGCGCATTCAAGTCTGCTTTAAAACAAAAGAAGGGGACCTTCTGTTGTGGGCTAAGGAGTTGATCAGTGCTGGTTGGCCTGGGCAGGAACAGGAACTGGGCTTGTGGCTAAAAACACCTAGACTAATTGGACTCATCTGTATCCAATATCCTGCTAAATGAGGATGTAGGGGGAAGAGTATATAAGGGGAGGTGAAGGAGCAACAAAGCCAGACTTCCCAGAGACTTCTACCATCACTGGTCTCCTGTTGGTGCTTCATCCCCAGACCCTCTCCCTGTCCACGTTACTGGCTCTGCTAGCCGGAGCAACCTTCCATCTGCTAGTTCACTCCTAAAATCTTGCAACAATTTAGGGCATGCCATGCTGAAGCCAGAAACCAGGAGCTTCATCCAGGTCTCCCACAGGAATTCAGGGGTGCAAGCACCCGGGCTCCACAGATACAGTAGCAGAGGAGCTGGTTCTGAAGTGGTACGGCCAGGACACAATATCAGCCCCATCCCTTTGATTTCAGATCAACATCTGGGTCACAGACACTAGCCTCCAGGGTTGCCCCTGTCCCCAGTGCTGCTCCCTGCTGCTTACGCACGGCTGAAACACTGCAGCCCTCAAATCCAACCTGAGTACAGGGCCTCCTGGTGGGATCTAGGATGGTGGACCCTGAGTCCCACCAAAGCAGCAGGGTCCACACTCCCCACACTGCAGGCTGGCTGGCTGCCTCACATTCACGCTGGCCAATGTGTGAAGCAGCTGAGTACACAGCCTTTCTGCTTGCACCACTGCCATCTCCTGCCTGCCCTCTCTCCAACTGTGGCGGAAAGCAACTCAGAGAGAACCTCACCATTGAAAGTCCTAAGGCACAGGGAGGCCCTTCCCCAGGAGATGTGACACTAGGGATCCGCCCCCAGTGGAAGCCAGTGCAACCCATGGACTCACAAATCCTGGAAATGGCGCAGCGAGGAGGCCGGGGTGAAGACATCCAGGAGCCCAATGACCTGTGGAAGAAGCGGCCTGTGAGGCCCAGGCAGTGCCACCCCAGGGCCCCAGCCACACACTTAGGACCGGCCTGGCCCCCAGGAGCCAGGTCCCAAGCCTGGCTGGGAGCAGTAAGCAGGCAGAGGTCAAAGACCCTCCTAGGGAAGGAGCTGGGAGCCACAGCAGTGGAGTCCAGCTGTGGGGATGGAGGCGGCAGTGTGGCCAGGTGTACCAAGGGCATTGCTCCCAGGATTGCGCCAGCTGACTTAAGGAGAAAAAGAAGGATAGGGTTACTTCCAGCGAGCAGTTCCCCTACCCTTGACCTTGGCTTCTCCTGG
The DNA here is from genome assembly GCF_017591425.1 of Ochotona curzoniae. Lineage (NCBI taxonomy): Eukaryota > Metazoa > Chordata > Mammalia > Lagomorpha > Ochotonidae > Ochotona > Ochotona curzoniae. Next base: position 2,393,680 of record NW_024466004.1, on the reverse strand, counting down.
GGTCCCCCTGCTTGCCACAGGCTCATAGGGCAGGGGTTTGCAAGACAAGAAGGGGACTTAAGTCACGGGAAGTAGTTGAGACACCGGCCCTCCTAGCTACACATTCCCTGGGGAAAAGCTGGGTGCCTGAACCTAGAACCAGGTCCCTCGTTTCTCCCAGGCAAGGGGGTCAAGGAAGGGACATACACTGGGGATTGGGGCCAGGCAGCATCCCTTTAAGCCCCAGCTCTGCCGCTGGCTACCCCAGGAACCCTTCTGCGACTTGCTCTCCTTATCTCAGTTATTGTGGCAATAACCCCCATCTCAAGGGACACAGGGTAAAACGGAAGCAGCTACTGCACAGCTCTCAGAAGCACCTGACACACCCTCTGAGGTTCAGGTGTTTGTTGCTATCACCGTTCAGGATTCTAACCCCAGCTGGGCAATGGCTCCTAGATACCCCACAGCCCACCAAGGTCCTCCCTGCACCTAGAAGGGCTCACCCTGCCCACGAGCACCCAGCACTCCCTTTTTGGGAAGCGTGTGCATGGCAGTCCCTGGCCGCCGCGGGGGCGGGAAGGGGCCCAATGCGGGAGGGTGTCCGGTGGCTGAGTCCCGGGGATGCTTGCCTTCCCGCAGCCCCCTAAGCCCAGGCCCCGGCGGCGCCTACATTCTCATGCTGCATGTGTTTGAGCAGGAGCAGCTCGCGGTAGGCGCGCTTGGCGAAGATCTCCGACTGGAAGGGCCGGCTCAGCTTCTTGATGGCCACCTTCTCCCCGGACCGCTTGTCGATGGCGGAGCTGTTGGGGGCACGGGCAGGTCAGCCTGCAGCAGCAGGTTTTCCTCCAACTCCTCCTGGTCCAGGCGCGGACTCCAGGGCCACCCGTACACCTAACCCCACTGGGCGCGCAGCCCAACCCCTGCAGTGTGAGGTGCAGAGCAGCTGGGGCCACCGCACGGGGCGCGGGGCCAGGGCTCCCCTACGCTGCCGCCGACAGGACGCGGATCCCGGCAGGGACCTCACGTCCTGCGCAATCCGGGCCAATCCCTTCCTCTTCCTGGGCCTTCCTGCACTCGCCCGCCCGTACTACCCCAGGAACTCTGCGGTCCGGAAATAGAGCTTCCGTCCCGGGAGAGCCGTCTCAGTCCGCATTTCACCCCCCCCCGCACCCCAGCTCCGAGACCGCACTCGGCCACCAAGGGGGAGAAAGGCTGTTGGCGGCCCCAAGCCAGCTCCGCCGTCCGGGGGCCGTGCTCGTCCTGGTCCTCTCTGCCCGACTCTGCCGATTCAGCCGAGGGGGCGCCCCGACGCCGGGCACTCCCGCGCCCCCCAAGCGGCGCGCGGTCCGGGGGTCTCACCACACGGCGCCATAGGCTCCGCTGCCGATGTGCGTCGGGGACACGTAGGTCTTGGGCAGTTCCCAGGCCGTCTTGTTGACCTCCTGCTTGTAGAAGCCCCTTTTCCGGGTGAGGCTCATCCCGGGCACCCAGTCGTGGAGGCTCCAGCGCGGTGGCTGCGCTCGCGGCCCCGCCGGGCTCCCAGCGCCCTGGTCCCCGCCCGCGGTCCCGGCCGCGCCCGCCCCGCGCCGCCCGTCCTCCTGCCCGCCTCCGCGCGAGGGCGGGGGCTCGGCTGCGACGCGTCCCACCTGCCGGCTCGCCCAGGTGTGCCGAGCGCCGCCCCGCCCCGGCCTGCCGCCCGGCGCCGCGGCCCCATTTTCCGGTCCGTCCCAGCCACCTGCCGCAGGTGCAGGACCCGGCACACGGTCGGCGCCGCTGTGCGGGAGTGGGTGCCTCCTGGCCAAGTGCCGGGGTGCAGCGGGGCGAAGGCAGGCAGCAGCACCCAGCTCCGGAAGAGTCCCACGAGAGGTTTTGAGGCCCGACTCGAAAAAACACAAAAAACGAAAAAACACTCCACGATTTGTGTTACTTAACTTTTCCCACACGGAAGACGCCAGCCTCGCTCCGTGGGCTTCTCACGCACCGACATGCACAGCCCCTGGTGTTTTTGTTTATTTTAGCTGGGTTTTGGCTCGGGAGATTTGGGCTGGAGCCAGGAAACCGAGGTCTGAGGGGGCCTCTGCACCCCAGGTTACTCAGCCATTGTAGCAACTCGGGGTCAGCTTTGTGTCGTCCGCCAATGTTTCCCCATTGGCCTGGTACAACACACCCAGAGCTCATATTTCGTCCACAAATGTGTTTTTGTATCTCTAAAAGGTAACGATTTTTTTTTAATACTCTTAGTACCATTGTTACACTTAACAATTCATCACCCTTATTCTAATGATGCACTATTACGTACGCAGGTTCAAACCAGCCCAGTTTTGCACAAACACATCCGGTGTTTGCTGGCTTCTTAATGCCCTGCGGGGACAATGACAGCTGTGGGTGGTGGCTGGTGCAGCCTGAAGGAGACTCTGGGTTCAGCGGTCACCAGAGCCTGGGAGGACCAGTATGAAATGGGCACAGGGAGACACTGTGTGTGCTCTGAAGACTTGGCCAAGCCCTCTCTGGCCCAACAGAGGCTGTGGGAAGGCTGGGAAATACCTACCTCCTTTGTCAAGTGACAGAGGTTGTGTTCAATAAGGACAAGAACGACAGGAACCCCCCCCCATCCTTGCCACGGCCCCCCAGCCTGGAGTGCTCCACTTAAGTCCCCCACAGGGGTTGTGGGCAGGGAATCTGTCTTATTTGTCTCTGACACGGAGTAGATGCTGTTCCCCAAATGTATAGAGAAAGAACGGAAGAGTCAGCGCATTGGAAGTGGAAAAACAAACAAACAAACAAACAAAAAAACATAGCTTTAGTAGACTCTGGTGCCAGTCATTAGACCAGATGCTTTGTATACACAGCCCACTTAGTCACGCCCAGGGCCTGTGAGTCATCCTCATCTTGGAGGGAGGAGCTTGTCATGCCGCCAGGCGATGCACCGAGGTCACGCACCTTGCAGAAGCAGGTACAGCCTGACTTGACTGGTACAGCCCCAGTCAGGGCTACAGTGCTATCTCCTGTCTCCATGATGAGATGCTGCTCCTCGAAGACCATCAGGCGTTGCCCACGTCACAAGGACATGGCTGTGGTTCAGCCTAAGTCTTCCTCGGTTCAGCCCCTCCTACCTCCCCTCACACACACACCTCTCCATCGCTGAGACTCCCGCCCTGTGGGAAGGAGCTGAGGGTGGCATGGGACATAGGTGGAGGGCCCACTGATTCAGAAACTGGGGTTGGGTCCTGGGAGCCAGGTGTGAGGGCTTGACACTGGCAAGAGAGGTATCCGGGAGAGTCATGTTTCCTCTCGGGCTGAAGCTTCAGTCAGGAAGGGAGTGGACATCCATGGAAGCAGAGGGGGAGTCCCAGAAGGTGAGGAGCACCAGGGAGGTGCCCATTGCTTAAGTTTGTGCATTCCTGCGAGGACGTGAGCCAGCCACCCCAGCCATGGCCTCGGCGGCCTCTCCAGCAAATGTCAGGAAGTGATTCACACTCCACTGACACTGAGCCCCTTTGGGGGGGCCTTGCTGGGTTTGTGTCTGCTCAGCAAGCCAGGAAGCTCTGGAGGGGACAGCTGGGAGCATCCAGGCGGAGAGGAGGAAGTTCCTGACACCACAACCCTAGCTCTTCTTCCTCTTTGAACTCCAAGATCTGCTTGCTTGTCTGCGGCCTGGACGCAGACCCAGGGCTAATGGTTTGGTTTCTGCTCTATTCACATGGAGGTGGGGCTTTCAGAAATCGACTTTGGAATTTCTGTCCCGACCTCCGGCACAGTTCCTCCCCGTTCTCTGAACTTCAGTGTCCTCGTTGGAAAATGAAGAGGACACTAAAGGAAGATAAGTTCAGATCTTGCTCATCTTGGAGGGAATGCCACAAGCTGAGACTGTCTGGAGCACCTGATGCTCCCTGGCACAGCTTTGCTGTGCTGAGCTCTGCGAAGCCGCAGCCTCGCCTCCTGCCGCCTCATTGCCAGTGATAATCCAGAAAAGGATCCAGATTCAAAACCCGGGCTAGGGTGTTTCCTGAGTGTGCATCACTTCTGCATGTGGCAAGGCTGAAACACTGCAAGTCAGCCCCTCGTAAGTCAGGAAGAGTTCTGGGCGTATTCTCTGTTATTAAGCTTTTTGTTGTTGTTTGAAAGAGTTTCACAGACAAGGACAGATGTCTGTGACAGAGAGAGGCAACATCTCACATTCACACACAGAGTAGAGAAGAGAGAGGGAGAGAAAAAGAGGTGGTCAGTCCACTGGTTCACTCCTTAAACAGCCTAAAAAGCCAGGTTTGGGCCAGCGCAAAGCCAGCAGCCAGGAATGCCATCCTGATCCCAGGAACTCAAGCATTTGGGTCATCAACCTATTCCCTTCCCAGGCACATTCCGAAGCAGGGCAGCTAGGACTCCAGCTGACACCCCAGTATGGTATACCAGCATGGCAAGCAGTGGCTTAACCCACTGTGTCACAATGGCCATCCTTAAACCTCTCCTTTAATTCCATTTTCCATGAATGTTTTGAAGTCCCCTCCTTTGAATATGATCCTCACACAGGTCCAGCTGGGAAGGGACTTTTAGGGAGAGAGTGTCAGAAAGGACTTAGGGTAAGGATGGCACTTGTGTTGGGGAACAGGGCTCTGGATTGGCTACTGCAGGAAGTGGCAGGGATTCTAACGGGGCATCTTAATAAATCTTTCCTAGAAGGAGGGCAATCCCGAGCTGAAGCTTTGGCTGATGAGGAAGCAGGCTCCATTCAGACTAGCTATGTTAGGGGTTGCTTCGTCATCTTTGTGGTCTGGATGATGTTTGGGTCGGGTGTAGGTGCAGGTTGTCTGACCATTGTCTTGAGCCAGCCTGGTCATACATGGCCTTGTCTGTTGCTGATTTCTGGGAAATCACCTGGGCAACAGAAGCGCACCACAACTGAGCACCTGCCGGGCAGCTGCCGCAGCCGAGCCCTGGCTGAGAAGTGCAGCCAGCTCCCCGGCACCTCCCCTTCGCACTGTCATCCTCTGAGCACAGAGACAGAGGCCCAGAGAGGGCTGGTAACTTTGCCAAGGTCACACAGGACTGAGAAGGTGGTGGACATGGGCCTTCAGCCTCGTGAGTGGGGCAGGCGTTTGACTTAGTGGTTCAGGCGCCTGTATTAGGATGCCTGTTGTCCCACATGAGAGTGCTGGGTTCTATTCCAGGTTCAGCTTTTTGTCAGTGCAGAAACTGCGGGGCTGTGATGACAGCTCGAGTACTGGGTCCCCTGGAAATGTGTTCCAGGTTCCTTGGCTCAGCCTCATCCCTGGTGGCTGTCTCCCTGCAAGTTATAAGACCCTGGAGAACAGGGACATGGGCTGCAGAGCAATGGCTGTGTGGTCTTCCAGATCAGAACCCCCACGGCTCTGATGGCTCCCAGCCAGCCCAGCAGCCAAGCAAGCTCCACCTCACCTCAGGATTACAGCAGCTCATCATATGCTATGCTCATGTCTCTGCTGTGCTGGGTGGGCTGTGAGATCGCCACCAACACTGCAGTGGCTGACATGGACGTGGGCCAGGCAAAGGAGCAGCTTGGAAGCTGTAGCCCCTGGCTGCTTGGGGGGAAGCCTCCCAAACCCCATGGGACAGGAGTAGGAATTTAGTGCAATGGTCCAGGCACCACCTGGCCGCTCCCGTCTCACAGGGGCATGCCTGGATGCAAGCCCTGGCTCTGTCCCTGGCTCTGTCCAGCCTCTTGCTAATGCGTCCCCTGGGAGGTCATGCTGATGGCTTAAGTAGATGAGGCCCTGTCACCCATGAGGGAGAGCTGGTTGAGTCCTGGGTGCTGTGGGCATGTGGGGAGTGTGCCAGAGGATGGGCAATCTCTCTCCATTTAAAATAAATAAGTTTTTTAAAAATAAATAATTAAGTTTTCAAAAACTCTGTAAGGTAACAGCAGAAAGGTAGACAGATAAAGACAGAAGCCTGCACATTTATGGGCTGCTGTGTGACTTGCTAAGCTGAGTTAGTGCACCTCTGTCTCTTTCTCTCTAAGCCTCAGTTTGCCCATCCATAAGATGGGTTTGTAAGTGGCGGTGAAAAAACAGGGGTACACGGCTTGAATATGAGGCTGGCAGGCCCTCTGATCCCCCTGCATGCTCCTCTCCACCTTCCCTCCTCTCTCCCTCCCTGCCTTCCTAGTTCTCTCTCCCAGCAGGTACTCCAGAGGGAATTCCAAACCAGCTCACCTCTGACGCCTGTGGCCCCACACTTCCAACCTCCTCTGCACTCCTGCTAGCCAGTGGAGAGGGAGATGAGGTCTGGAACATAGAGAATAATTTTTAAATATTTATTATCATCATCATTATTATTGCAAAGTCAGATATACAGAAAGGAAGAGAGACAGAAAGGAAGATCTTCCATCCGTTGACTTACTCCCCAAGCGGCCTCAATGGCCAGAACTGCGCCAATCTGAAGCCAGGAGCCCAGAGCCTCTTCTGGTTCTCCCACATGGGTGCAGGGTCCCAAAGCTTTGGGCCGTCCTCGACTGGCCTCTCAGGCCACAAGCAGGGAGCTGGATGGGAAGTGGGACCGCCGGGATTAGAACCAGTGCCCATATGGGATCCCAGCATGTGCAAAACGAGGACTTTAACTGCTAGGCTACCATACTGGGGCCCAAAAAGCAGAATTTTGACTTGGGGTGCCACATGCTGCCATGTGACCTGGCACAGGTTAGCATAGTCTCTGGATTTCCATGTCAGTTGGGAGCATAGCCCAGCCAGCCCTGGAAAGCAGGTAGGTTTATTCTCTCTCTCTCTCTGTCTCTTTCTCTCTTTTCTCTTTCACACAGACACACACACACACACCACTCCCCCCTCCTCCCGTCCCTCAGGACTTCTCAAATACCTCCTCCTCTGGGAAGCCTTCCTAACTCCTACTTGTACCTGCCTCTTCTTCCTTCATACCTTCTTCAGGATGCAGCAAGCTTACTTATCAGTTGCCCTTGGGCCACTGAGACTTTATCGTGGAGTTATCAGAACAGAGAGGCCCTGACATGTAGACAGGGCTTGGGATGCGAGCTGGGAGTTCCGCCTGTGGGTACGGTGGCTGTTTCCATGCAGCTGAGGTGCAGCAGGCTCAATTTGCGCATGTCTGGTAGTGGAGAGGTCAGCCCCAGTCCATGTGTCCTGCTAAGCGATGGGCTCAGGGTCATGGCCATGCCTGAGCTCCTGCGTGTCCCTTCCAGGTTGGGGAGGCTGTGCAGGCCCTCCACGGGGACTGCCTCACACACCTTCCAGGCCAGAGGCCACTGATAGCAGAGCCTGGAAGTCCCTGGGTCCCAGGCAGAGGCAGGGAAACTTGGCCAGCCCAGCATGGCCGCCTGCCAAGGGCTTGGGCTCTGATCCCACCTCTGTCTTAGGTTTGCTGTGTGGCCTGAAGCAAATCTGACCACCTCTCTGAGTACTTTGGGTTTCTATTACAGCTGCCCCACAGACACTGACAATGCACTGATTACTTACCAAACTCTCTTGCAAGAGTTTTATGTAAGGATCTCATTGAATCCTCCGTAAGACCCTTATGAGGTAGGCTAGTAGCATCCCCATTTTCTGCATAATAAAAATGAGGCACAGAGAGGGGAAAAGACTTGTCTGAGGTCACAGGGGAGCTGGCATCAAGCCCAGGCAGCCCTGGCTGGCGCCAGTGCTGGCAGCTGCTGTGCTCGGCTGCCTGCCCTGGGTGATGCTCAGAAAGGATTGTCCTTGCCCCAACGCATCTGAATTTGCAGCTCCCAATGGGACATCTGTGATCAGCCTGCACAATGAGTTTCCAGAAGCTTCCATTTGGCTTCCCTGAACCAGAAGTTTTCTTCCCGCCCTTACTTTTCCAGAATGTACCTGACTCAAGGAGGACAGGGGACTAGCACAGCATCGGTCATTCCCGCCACGGCCAACTTGAAGCCACCAACCTGGCGGCCCCAAGAGTGATCAAAATCATCTGGTGCTTGGGCTGGGAATTGTCTGAATTCCAAGTTGACATTTCAGCAAAATGACCCCCTCCATCTCTTGGGAGAATCTCTCTCTGCCTGCGTCACAATGTCTTTGGGGCCTTTCACCCATGAACCCGAGCTTGTTGAGCCTGGGGCCACATGGACAGCTGCCACACCCAGGCCCTGGCTGCAGAGGCCTGTGCCTGACGCAAAGGGGCAAAAGGGGTGGGGGTGTAGGGAAGGGCAGAAACATAGCCCTGCTGTCTGCCAGATGAGCCAGGGCAAGTTGGGGAGAACCGTTGGGCAACGGGTCACCCAAGTTACACACCACCATCCTGTTATTGTGTCTGTCAATGAGGAGGGTTTTCCAACATCACTGGGAAAATGAAATGAAGCAAATCAGGAAAAGACATGCCTCATAGGGTGTCCCAGATTCAGATGGTGTGTTTGGGATGGTCTGGCTTGAAAAATACAGAGCTGGGCCCAGCGTGATAGCGTAGTGGCTAAAACCCTCACCTTGAACTCGCCAGGATCCCATATGGGCACCGGTTCTAATCCTGGTGGCCCCACTTCCCATCTGGCTCCCTGCTTGTGGCCCAGGAAAGCAATCGAGGACGGCCCAAAGCTTTGGGACCCTGCACCCGTGTGGGAGACCCGGAAGAAGCTCCAGGCTCAGCTCCAGCCGTTGTAGCCAGTTGGGGAATGAACCATCAGATGGAAGATCGTCCTTTCTGTATATCTGCCTTTCCAATAAAAATAAATCTTAAAAAAGAAAAGAAAAGAAAAATACAGAGCTAGTGTTGGGACTGCAATTTGTTCAGCTTTTGGGGTGACAGGAGGGGTGATGGTCCTTTTCCAGGCAGACCACCGTGCTCTTCCCTCTGGACACCAGATTCACATCCGTCATGCAGAACATTCAACATTACATGCCCTAATGATCCCAAAACTTACAGGCACGCACACGCTGTTCCAGGTGCTCAGCCCTGACTCACTGCAAGGAAGGAATGTGATGAAGATCATAGTCCTATTTTACAGATGTGCTCACTGAGGCCCCAGAGGAGGAAGCAACTTGTGAAGGTTCCTTGGCAAGTCAGTGGGGGAGCAGGAATGGGCTGGTCACTGGTGGCCAGCTTGCCATCCCTGAAGCCCTTCTGGACCTCCCTGGCTTCCTGCCCTCTGCGGCCACTGCCTCGGACTGTTGCATCTTATTCCGTGCCATCTTCTCATGGCCGTCCTGCACACGGCTGGGTCTGTGAGCTGTAAGCAAGCGGCTGGCCCTGCAGCTCTTTCTTCCATACTGGGCTTCTGGTGAGTGTGTTACACAGCGCTGTCTAGCTCTCGGCTGCTTAAGTTTAGGGCCATTGAGTTTTGGGGCTGGATGGTTCCTGCTTGGCTGAGGCTGTGCTGTGTCCTGCTGACTGTCCGGCTGCATCCTGGCCTGTACCCACTAGATGCCAGTAGCTCACCGCCACCCTCAAGCATGACAGCCAGACACTAGTGTCTCCGTGTGTGTGTGTGTGTGTGTGCCTTTGTCTTTACAGAGTCTGTGTACTCATGTCTTTAGGGACACCCACAGAGCTGTTGTGGCTCGTTGAGGAGAGGAGAGGTGGAAGTGCAGAGGCAGAGCGGTGCACGCCTCCTTAGCCGCTCCTGACAAGCTGCCCATTCTCCTACAGGCAGACTCATTGGCCTCCTTAGCTTCTCTCATGGCTTCCGGGTTTTGTGACACACTTTGAAAGCCTTCCTCCGGGTGGAGGCTTTGATCTGCCTGGAAATAAACCAACAAGCTGACTCAGTGATTTCAACACCCTTCTCTGACAGTTCCCTGGATGCTTTACACATTTGTTTTCAAAGTCCTGGACTTTTATAGATGTGGGACGTTGTCTAATGGTTACACCAGCCTATGGGCAGCCACCGCGAGGAGCTGCCTGCTTGTACAACCTCCTGCTCTGTGTCATAAAGAATGATGATGGCGGGTAGGAATGTGGCAGGTGCTGTGACACTAGGAAGCTCAAGACGACTCAGGGAGACACTTGGAGTGGGGCACCTGCGTGGCCCGCCTGGAGGCTGGGATGAGGCTGGGTGGGGCGGGGCGAGCCAGGAGCGGAGCAGCACCTGGGCTGTTTGCCTTCACACAGGGCCACTCCCTGGCATGAGACTATTATCAGATGACCCCTTCCTTCCTCCATGTCACCGGGCAGGGCCGTGGGTGGCTGTTTGCCACTCCAGTCAGTTAGCGCTGCCCTGCGTGAGCAGTGGTCCAGGGTAAGCAGGCTTCCAGGTGAAGGTGGCAGATCATGACTTCACACCTCACCTGGAAACAGAGGATAGAGCCAGCTCATGCAGGCCGGGCAACACCCAAGAGGACACATGGGCCACGGACACTGACATAAAATCCCACTGCCTGGGCCTGGCGTGATCGCGTAGTGGTTAAAGTCCTTGCCTTGCACACACTGGGATCCCATATGTGTGCCAGTTCTAAGCCCGGTGGCCCTGTTTCCCATCCAGCTCTCTGCTTGTGGCCTGGGAAAGCAGTCAAGGACGCCCAAAGCCTTGGGACCCTGTCCTATATGGCAGACCCAGAAGATAACTCCTGACTCCTGGCTTCGGATTGGTTCAGCTCCAGCAGTTGCAGCCGCTTGGGGAGTGAATCATCAGACAGAAGATCTTCCTCTCTGTCCCTCCTCCTCTCTGTATATCCTTTTTGATAAAAAAATAAATAAATCTTAAAAAAAAATCCCACTGCCTGTTGACTGAGTTCCAGAAATGTGCACTTGGCCCAGAAATGGCCTTCAGCCAATGAGGCTGCCAGGGCTGCCAGGGAGATGCACTGGTCACTGCCCTTCACTTCCTCCTCTGTTCCAGCCTCAATTCCAAGAGGAATCCGACCCTTCTTCCTTCATGTTCCCAGAGACTGACACATAGGAAGTGACTTAAAAAAAGTGTTTGTTTGAAAGACACAGATAGAGAGAAAAGAGGAGACAGTGTGATGGCTCAGTGGTTAAACCCTTGCCTTGCATGAGGCAGGATCCCATGTGGGCATTAGTTCATGTTCTAGCTGCTCCACTTCCCATCCAGCTCCCTGCTTGTGGCCTGGGAAAGCAGTCGAGGACAGCCCAAAGCCTTGGGACCCTGCACCTGTTTGGGAGACCTGGAAGAGGATCCTAGCTTTGTATCAGCTCAGCTCCAGCTGTTGCAGCCACTTGGAGGGTGAACCAGCAGACAGATCTTTCTCTCCGTGTCTCCTCCTCTCTGAAAAATTTGCCTTTCCAATAAAAATAAATAAATCTTTAAAAAAAATAAATCTGAAAGGGAGATAGGGAAAGAGATTTTTTTTTTCTATCTGCTGGGTTACTCCACAAATGGCTACAACAACAACGGCTGTGGCATGATGAGGGCAGGGGCTTCCTGTTGGTTCCCCACACGGGTGTGGAGTACTCGGACCTTCTTTCGCAGCTTTCTCAGGCCATTAGCAGGGAGATGGATGGAAATGGAGCAGCTGCGACTCAAACTGTGCCCATGTGGGCTACCCACGTGTGGGCGGCAAGTTTACTCTCTATGTCACAATATTGACTCCAGAAGGTTTTCTAATACATATTTGTGGAATGAACATGCAAGATGCGTTGTGAATTCCCATCCCCTATCTTTCTCCTATCTATTCTCATTGTAAAGTGGCAGGTGGATGGGATAACAGTACCAATTACCTAGGTCATGGCCCTCAGCTGCTGTGATAATCTTTTGATTCTCGTCCTTGTTGGTTCAGCTGCTGTGTATCCAACTTGGGCTAGGCAGCAAGACACAGCAAGGAAACTCAGAACCCAGCACTCCTAACCCCTGTCTTTGGGGAATTCAGTACTGGTTCTGGGGCAAGCAAATTGTGTGTACAGATGTGGCCTTTCCTTCTCAGAACTGTTGATTGTTAAACCAGGAAGCTGACGATAAGGTGATTTGTAAGTGATTAAAGGGTGATAGTCATTTGCTGGCTCAGTCAACTAAGCTGAGCATCCCTGGGATGCAGGCACCCTGCTAGGCACAGTAAACATGACACAACATTTACCCTCTAAGATGTGCTGCCAGCAGCTATTTCTTCTTCTTCTTCTTTTTTTTTTTTAAGATTTATTTTTTATTTTTATTGGAAAGGTGGATATACAGAGAGGAGAGACAGAGAGGAAGATCTTCCGTCCGATGATTCGCTCCTCAAGTGAGCGCAACAGCCGATGCTATGCTGATCCGAAGCCAGGAGCCTCTTCCGGGTCTTCCAAGTGGGTGCAGGGTCCCAAGGCTTTGGGCAGTCCTCGATTGCTTTCCCAGGCCACAGGCAGGGAGCTGGATAGGAAGCAGGGCCGCCAGGATTAGAACTGGCGCCCATATGGGATCCCGGGCGTGTGAGGACCTTAACCACTGCGCCACTGCACTGGGCCCAGCTACTTCTTCTTGAGCACCTCCACCCGCACCAGGACAGCTGGCAGTCCTGACAACCAGGTGGGGCTGGCCCTCCCATTGCCCAGCAGGGGCCTCCCCCTCCTCCCTGTGCCCTGTCTACTGCCTCCTCCATCCCCTAGCCAACTTGGGAAGTTGGTCTGCAAACCTAAACAGATAAAGACTTGGATTGTGGGGTAGCCCTTCTAGCTGAGGGAGGGGAGGGCGTTTCCCTACAGAGGGCTTTAGGAACATGGGAGAGGGGTCCTGGCGCATGCCGGAGGAGGTAAGACACCAAGTCCGTGAGTGCCCATGGTGGGGGCCGTCAACGACTGTTCCTGGCTCTGGCCAGCAGCAGCAGACAGGAGACAAAGCCACATGAACATGCTTTTTGATTAGCAAATTGAGAGAGGTACGGCTGACAGCGATGCTGTGTACTGTTTGGAACCAGGCATCTGAATCTTGATACCCAGAGGGTCTGTTGAGCCCAGTTGGTTTATGCTGTGACTGGGTGTGAATTTGACACCTGACATGGACAGAATGCTGAGCTGCCTAACATACAGCAGGAACTGGCAAGATGACAAGTGTCTAGGAGAGGTGAGGCAGAGGAAGAACAGGAAGAGAGGTGGTCCCTCATCATGCAGGTTCCACTCGCAGATATCCTGCCTGATGTTTTTGCAAATGGAAAACCATTGTGTGATCCTCTGAGCCTAGGCTGTAACTGGATCTTATATAGAAAATGTGAATACATTTTTGCACTGTGCCAACGTTTTCTAGTCTCACAAATAAGGAAATCAAAAGATCGTGGTTGTGGTTGTTTGAAATGTTGGCATAAGTGGTTCGTCGATTCAAGACAATACCGTGAGCAGCAGCAGTCAGTTCAGGTGTTCGACCTGCCAGGGTGACACATTTGGATCAGTCTGTTCCCAGAAGTCACGTTCACGGTGACCATAAGCATAGGAACTAGCGCCCAATCTCTTGAGATCTTTAATGTAGTTACGCTTGGGCATTTACACACCGAAATGTATTTGCATTTTCCTTTACTCTTCATTTCTATTTGCCTTGAAAGTGTGTTCGTGAATTCTCGAGGAATTCTGCTTTGTGATTCTAAAAGAGATGCTAGGAGGCACTAACTGTGTGGGCAGTGGGATCACAGAGCGTGAGCCACTGGCCACTGGTCTTTGTCAACAATCTAGAAGGGCTTGTGGTTTTACACCTTGCCTTTTTTTCCCCTGCAATTAACACTCAAAAGGTGGTAGCAACTTTTTTTTTTTTTGCAAAATTGGGATTAAGGCTACTTCCTCATTGAACCCTCAGAAACTTCCAAGTGAAGTACTTTCTCTAACTTCAGCAGAATAGGTTTGCAATGCAACAAGCTCCTACTGGCCAGGATCACACAGGCCAGTCTTCAGCTTCAGTACATTTTCCAGAAAGTGCCACTGAACCTTCTAAACCTCAGCAGCTTTTCTGCTCTCATTGTTCCCACGGGCATAGCACCCCAAACTCACCCAGGACAGCCCCCATGTCTGGTACCAACTCAAGCAAGGCAGCCACTGACCAGTGTCTCCTACCAGGCACACTAAGGCTTGTTATTTCATCTGATCCTTCTGGTCACCTGAAAGCCAGTAACAAGCATCCCATGGTTACACACCTGGTCAGGTGCCAGGCTAGGATATAAATACAGGTCTGTGGCCTCACAACCCAGGATGTGGGACGGGTACAGTGAAGTACTGAGCAGGTCAATCCTCTGCCTGCAAGCAATGGCAATCCATTGGGCATCAGCTTGTGTCCGGGATACTCCACTTCCCATCCAGCTCCCTTGCTTGGAACCTGGGACAGCAAGAGAGGATGGCCCAAGGCCCTGAGACCCCACACTCATGTCAAGGACCGAGAAGAAGCTCCTGGTTCTCAGTTTCAGATCAGCTTAGCTCAGGTCATTGTGGTCATTTGGGTGGTGAACCAGCACATGGAAGATCTTCCTCTCTTTGTCTCTCCTTCTCTCTCTGTAAAAAAAAAAATCTGCCTTTTGGACCCAGCATGATGACTCAGTGGCTAAATCCTTGCCTTGGATCCCATATGGGCGTCGGTTTGTTTCCCAGCTGCTTCACTTCCCTTCCAGCTCCCTGCTTGTGGCCTGGGAAAGCAGTCGAGGATGGCACAAAGCCTTGGGATCCTGCACCCGCGTGGGAGACCTGGAAGAGGTTCTGGGCTTCAGACTGGCTCAGTTCTGGCTGTTGTGGCCACTTGAGGAGTGAACCAATGGATGGAAGATCTTTCTGTCTCTCCTCTCTGTAAAATCTCCTTTTCCTTTAAAAATAAATTAAATCTTTAAAAATCTTTTTAAAAAGAGAGGGAGCATTCTTTTTTTTTTTTTTTAAAGCGTCCTTTCACTACACTCTGTTGGCCTAGCCAAGAAATGGGTAGGATATTACCTTATGGATAATGGCCAGTAGACTTCTGAGTAAAGAATGATTTAATTCAATCAACCACACCCTGAGTTGGACAGTTTGCAAGTGCCCCCGGAGGTTATGTGGTAGCGGCTTGGACTTCAGTCACAGTTCTGAGAAGGTGGATCTTCAAGGAGGAGAGCCGGAAGGCAAAGTGCTGGCTCCGTGGCATAGTAGGCTAAGCTTCTACCTGCTCATGTGGGTACCTGTTTGTATTGTATCCTGGAAGCTCAACTTTTAATCCAGCTTCCTACTTATACCCTGATAAAACAGCAGAGGATCACCCAAGGACTTGGGCCCTTGCACCCACGTAACAGACGTGGAAAGGGCTCCTGGCTCAGCTCCAGGTGTGGCAGCCACTTGGGGTGCTAACCATTAGTGGAGGATCTGTCTCTCCTCTGTGTAACTTTGGCTTTCAAAAACACTTTTAGAAACATATTTATCTTTGTTGCAAAGACAGATATGGAGAGGAGAAGAGACAGAGAGGAAGATCATCTGTTCATTGATTCATTCCCCAAGTGACCACAACAGCCAGAACTGAGCCAATCCGAAGCCAGAAGCCAGGAGCTTCCTCCAGGTCTCCCACACGAGTCAGGGTCCCAAAGTTTTGGGCCGTCCTTGACTGCTTTCCCAGGCCACAAGCAGGGAGCTGGATGGGAAGTGGAGCTGCTGGGAACAGAACAGGCGTCATATGGGATCCTGGTGCTTTCAAGGTGAGGATTTTAGCTGCTAGGCCACCATGCCAGGCCCTGCCTTTCAAAAAAAAAAAAAAAAAAAAAAAAAGACATGGAGGGCCTGGCGGCGTGGCCTAGTGGCTCGAGTCCTCACCTTGAATGTTCTGGGATCCCATATGGGCACTGGTTCTAATCCCAGCAGCCCCAATTCCCATCCAGCTCCCTGCTTGTGGCCTGGGAAAGCAGTTGAGGACGGCCCAAAACCTTGGGACCTTGACTCGTGTGGGAGACCTGGAGGAAGCTCCTGGCTCCTGGCTTCGGATTGGCTCAGTTCTGGCAGTTGTAGTCACTTGGGGAGTGAATCATTGGACAGAAGATCTTCCTCTCTGTCTCTCTTCCTCTCTGTATATCTTTGTAATGAGAACAAATTAAATCTAAAAAGAAAAAGCCATGGAGCACAGTGGTCAGGGACATCAACCTTGCAAGGGATTAACGTGGCTCTCTTGGAACCCACCAAGTTCTCGCCCCATGGCTTGGCTCATCTGCTGCAGCCACCTCCCTCTCCTCTGCGTTGTGCTGATATGCAGTTGTGACAGCCCACACAACAGAACAAGGTGACAGTAAAGCTTAGTCTTCGGAAACTTTTCTGAGATATGTCCATAACCTGATCTGTGCCATAACCTTGGGTCTTGGAAAGAGAAGTGAGAGTGCTTGTTTCATTCCAGGATGAGATTTTTTAAAAGATTTATCTCATCTTTTAAAAATTGGAAATGCAGATAAAGAGAGGAGATAGAGAGAGAAAGATCTTTCATCCACTGGTTTACATTCTAAGTGGTCACAACAGCTGGAGCTCAGCTGATTCAAAGCCAGCAGCCAGGAGTATCTTCCGGATCTCCCATATAGGACAGGGTCCCAAGGCTTTGGGCTGTGCTCAACTGCTTTCCCAGCCACAAGCAGGGAGCTGGATGGGAAGTGAAGCAACCAGGACACAAACTGGCACCCATATGGGATCCCGATAGAAGCAGGGTGAGGATTTAGCCAGTAGGCTATTGCACTAGGCCCAGAATGGGATCTTGCTTTTCTTTTACAGCTCAGGCAATAAGCTATTGAACCAATTTTTTTTTTGTAAACTATTGGAAGGCCCTGCTTTCCTGGTTCTGCTGTTCATTACTAGATGGATGTGACTTACTGATTAGATATTTTACAGTGTATGATGCTTAAACTGGGTATATGTTCCACACCACTATGGTTGATTGGATGATTTTGTTTTGCAACGATGTGAGCTTGGCTGATGATTCACATCAAGTACCGATGCTTAGTTGATTGATTATTGAACATGGCTGATCGGGGTGGCTGCGCTCTAGCACGTGTGGCTAGAAGGGACAGTCCACTGGTCGGCCCTGGCCAGTGTCTAGGATCCTGGGCTTCTGAGAGACTGTCTCAGACCCATTTCTGAGATAAGTTTGGTCAACTCACAACATGACCAGCCAGCCTTTGGCAGACTGCAGACACTGCTGGCCGGACTCTCTCACTGCCAAGACTGAGTCAAAAATCCTGCTTTCTTGAGAAAGTACCCAGCCTCAGGCCTCTGTTTTTTTGTAAGAGTTTCTTATTTTTCCTTGGAAAGGCAGATTTACAGAGAAGAGACACAGAGAGAAACATCTTCCATCTGTTAGTGCACTCCCCATATGGCTGCAACTGCTGGAACTGATCCAAAGCCAGGATCCCCCGGTGAGTGCAGGGTCCCAAGGCCAGCCTCATCTGGTTTCCCAGGCCACAAGCAGGGAGCAGTCGGGACATGAACAAACATGGGATCCTGGCGTGTGCAAGGCGAGGACTTAGTCACTGAGCCATCACACCAGGCCCTTTTCATCTTTAAAATTATGTGGTAAAGTGTGCCTTTTTTTTTTTTAATTGCAGGAGCACCAAATATCCCATCCATCCTGTCTGCTCCGTCGCCCCCCCTTTTTTTTTTTTTAAAGAAATGAAAGTCTTTTTTTTTTTTTAAGATTTATTTATTTTTATTGAAAAGGCAGATATACAGAGAGGAAGATCTTCTGTCCAATGATTCACTCCCCAAGCAGCCGCAACGGCCAGTGCAACGACTGGAGCTGATTCCGAGCCAGGAGCCAGGAACTTTCTCCAGGTCTCCCATGTGGGTGCAGGGTCCCAAGGCATTCGACTGCTTTCCCAGGCCACAAAGCAGGGGGCTGGATGGAAAGTGGGGCTGCTGGGATTAAAACTGGCGCCCATGTGGGATGCTGGAGCATTCAAGGCAAGGGCTTTAGCCATTAGGCCACGGCGCCGGGCGCAAGAAATCAAAGTCTTAATTTAGTACTATCCATCCTTCTGAACAGCCGTGACTTAAATATTTATTTATTTGTTGTTTTTTAAGAGGCCATTCAGGTGAGGCATTTGACATAGATGCCCACATCTGGGCCTGGCCCTGTAGCCTGGTGGCCAGGATCTCATATGGACCTCATATGGATCTAAAAGCCTTGGGACCCTGTACCATGTGGGAAACCCAGAAGGCCCTGGTTCCTAGCTTTGGATCGGCTCAACTCTGGCCGTTGCGGCTACTGGGAAAGTGAGCCAGAGGATGGAAGATATTTCTTTTCTTCTCTCTGCAAATCTGATTTTCCAATTAAAAAATGATAATAAATAAAAGATGCCCACATCCTTGAGAGCAATGCTGGGGTTTTACTTCCTGCATGTGGCTCTGGATTCCAACTTCCTGCCAGCACGGACTCAGACAGCAGGCAACAGCTCAGTGTAGTCCCTCTAAGCCGTGTGGAACACCTGGACTGCGTTCGCTAGGACTCAGTGTTGGCTCAGCCCAACCATTGTGGATCTCTGGTGGGTGCAAATGGCATCTTTCTCTGCTTCTAAAACTAAAGGAACAAAACCAACTCAAATTCATGCCAGCTGAGCTGCTTCTGCTGTCAGCTCTCCTGGAGCTAAGCAGGCCCTTCTTTCTCAGGAGGCACAGCTGGTACCTGGCCTGTGAGGGGAGCATTTCCACCGCTGTCTGACCTCCAGGTGCTAACAGACCTCACATGACTATGCAGCTGCTCTCTCTCTGGCTCATCACTTTGAGAAGTCACTGGGACAGCAAAAGGAGTCTCTGCCTGGCTGACCCCCTACCGCAGCCATCACTCCCAGTAGCTAGCCTGGGACAAAGGTTGCCCACTAGGGATCGACCCTCCCCATTCATCCAGACACCTGTGGGCTCTCATACCCTGAGCTGTCATCAGCCGTGACCCCAGACCCCACAGGCCTCTAGCACTGGGAAGGGATTCAGTCATTTAAAGTCTTCCCAAGGACCATCCCAGGGGAAGACAAAAGTCATAAACTAATATGTCTTCAGTTGTGGTCACTGAGATTTGCACTGTACCTAACTGTTCACATGCCAAGAGGCTTTCTTTAGATCCTTTTCAACCATTCAAAAAACGCTAAAACTCTTCTTAGTGGACTACAGGAAAGTATGTGGTGGGTGGGCAGGTGATCATGGGTCCATCCGCCGGCCTGGTCAGTGCCTGGCCACTCTTATACCCAGACATAAACACCTCTGCTGTGTCACTTTTATCTGTTCTTTGCTTTTACCTGAGACCTAGAATCTCTTCACCCTGAAGTGTGTACAACCCAGGGGCCCTTTATAAATGGTTTTCTACTTTTAAGGAGTTCTATACTAAGAACTGCTAGCAACATGCGACAAGCCACAGTTGCAACAACACTGATGTGGCATTGCTACATTGCGTTGTAGTTAACAATGATCAAGAAAGAAAGAAAAAAATAAAATAAAAACACCACCATAATAAATTCAGGAAACTTGCTGAATTTGAAAAACAGGCTTTATTTGAACCAGTGGTGTTCTCTTAAATCCTACCTGACATCACTGCTCTCAGCCAGTTCATGAATACAAAGAGCCGTTGCCCTTGCTGTCCGCTTTCTGTTCTGAGAAATCGGGAGATGGGAGAACTATGCTTGAAGTGAGAGCTCTTCCACGGGCTCCAAGCTTCGAGTCTGGGCCAGGGAAGCATGTGGCCTCCTCCTAACACGGGTGTGGTCACGCAGGCACAAGACACTCAGGAAAAAATACTCAGAGCGATACTTCTGTAAGCAAATCACACTGTAACCGGCTACGGCCGACAGACGCAAGTCGTCGTGCTGTGGATGGTGAGGGTCGGAACTGCATGGAGAGGAGGTGAAGCCTTTCCGGTTACTTTGTCTTTTAGCAAGGGGGCTGGGGAGCGGGGTATAACAGCAGCCCGCCTCTTCCTGCCCGCTCCAGTCTGACCTGGGGGTATCCCTCTGTATTCACACAGAAATGCAGACTCCTTGACCCGAATCCAGGGATTTGTCAAACAGCCAACACTGGAAGGGGTGCTACACTTTTCTTGTTATACAAAAAGCTTAAACACATGAGCTCCTCACGGAGCAAAACAAAATAAAACAAAAAAAGGCCTGAAATTTGAGAAAATTATGAAAACAACTTTTCTTCCACCCCTGAGGATATGTCTTCTTTACAAAGTTGAAAATACAAGATTATCAAAATAATTTGCCCTTTCTCCCCATCAAAAGGAATCACATTCTCAAAAGGATTCCCACAATGTATAAAATTTCTGAAGACGGGTTTCTTCCCACCCCGATCCGAGAAGCCGATTGGATATCAAGCTGCCAAGGAAAGCCTTTGCTGCCCGGGCTTGGAAAGGTACCTCGCCAATACTTTTCTGAGAATCACATTGGAGAGACAGCAAAAGCAGTTGCTGGCTTTTATCTTTTTGATTTTCAGCATTTCCTAGAATTGATGATTGGAAGTGAAGACAATGACTGGCATTCCAGAGTTTGGGAACCTCCTGGGAAGAGCCCAGATCTCCTGTGTTGGCTCCCCCGTCCTTCAGAAACCATCTGCTGTAAATCAGATGGCAAAAATGAGACGGCTGCCCACCCAAAGGCTCCATTTTGTCATAGCTTCCCCACCAACAGCACCTGGAGCACAAGACAGCACTAGGGCCGCAGAGGAGGAGGCTGCCACCCGCCCATCATGTCGGCAGAGCGCCCCCAGAAGTCTCCACTGGTGACCTTGCCTGGCACGAAGGCCACTCGAGGACAGGACAGGTGGCTGCGCATGCTCAGCTAGCCAGACGTGCAGAACGCACTGTGCAAGGGACAAAGGGTGCTCCGGAAGCACGTGGAGAACGAGGAGATGCTTCTCCGCCTGGGTTGGCACTCAGGAGACTTCTGCACTGAGAGGAAGGGGTGGGCACAGGGACGGCCACACTGCCCGCTGGGCGTGGGGGGTGAGGTGGGGAGAGGATGTCCATGCAGGCAGATGCGCACACGGCCACCTGGGAAGGCCGCCGGCAGCCCCCCGCTGCCC
Source organism: Ochotona curzoniae (assembly GCF_017591425.1). Classification (NCBI taxonomy): domain Eukaryota; kingdom Metazoa; phylum Chordata; class Mammalia; order Lagomorpha; family Ochotonidae; genus Ochotona; species Ochotona curzoniae. Next base: position 2,372,854 of record NW_024466004.1, on the reverse strand, counting down.
TGCTTGGCTGGCTCAGAACCTCAGGAGCTGCTGCCTTGACTCCGTGTGATATTCCCACGGCTCTCCTTTTAAGGCATAGACATGTTCACAGTCTCCAAACGCATGAAGCAGGTCGATCCCAGCCTTGTGCTGACGCCGGCCTGGTGGGACTGAGGACACCTTCCAGGAATGGCTCCAGTCCAGAAGCAGCCACAAGGTATAAACCTTTCTCTCTGCGGCCCAGTCTGTCCACTGCGGTCAAGGTGGGGCCATAGGAGAGGCCAGAGTGACAGAAGCAATGACTGGGGCCGGGGGGCGTTTTCACGTTGTTCACCTTACGTTTGACTCATCCCTAACAGGAGGGCAGCCCTGGTCTGCCTGAGCTGATGCTCAAGAAGGACAGCAGGTGGAGGCTGCCGGGGCAGAGACAGCAACTTCCTCTGAAGGACAGCAACTGTGGTCGACTCGCCCTGGTGCTCTCATCTTATAGACACACACACAGACTAACACACACACACGTACACACACGTACACACCCCCACACACAGACTAACACGCACAAACACACACACACCCCTTCCACCACTGAGGAAATCTTTGCAACGAGAGGCACTTGAACAATATTTGGAGAGTTCCCATGAAAAGGCCTTTCCCTCACAGTGAAGTGGGGTCAACGAGAACAGAAACCAGGTGCTCAGGATTCCATCTCTTCTTGGTCAAGGGGCGGTGGCACAAAGCTGATGACTTCATTGTATGTCAGGCCTGGAATTGGGAAGGATAAAGTTGAGATGTGAGAATTCAGACTGTTCTTTCTCCTGGGCGGGTGCTCTGACTGCTTCACTTCAAATCCTCATTCCCACGCAGGCTGGGTTCGGTCCACTGCTTCTGATAACTGCCTTCCCGACTCCACGTGATATTCTCCCATGGGGCTGGCATGGTGGTGTTTCTGCCTGCAGTGCCAGCATCCCGTATGGGCACTTGTTAAAGTTGTGGCTCCTACACTTCTGATACAGCTCCTTGCTAATGTACCTGGGAAAGCAGTGGAGGTTGGCACAAGGTTTTGGGCCCCGCACCTCTGTAGGCAGACCTGGGAGGAGCTCCTGGCTCTTTGCTTTGCGTCAGTTCAGCTCTGGCCATTAGGACCATTTGGTGGATGAACCAGCAGATGGAAGATCTCCCTCTCTTTCTGTCTTTGTGTCTCTCTCTGTAACTCTGCCTTTCCAATAAAAATAAACCTTTAAAATATATTCTCCCCTTAAGCTTCTGACAGCACAGAACCTGCTGCCAAAGGCCTCATAGCCTGTTTCTTCCTCTTCAAAGCTCTCTGAGGGTTCTTGCAAGCAGCAGACCTGCCCTGGGCCCTGGAGACTCAGCCAGAGCTTGGAGCTCAAGCTCTAGGGTAAGCCCAGGAGCTTGGCTATGGGAGGCCTGGGCTCCATCCCTGGCTCTGTTCCTAACTAGACATAAGGCAAGAGCTCAAAAGCGCATTCCCTTTGCTGCAATTTTATCTGCTGCAAGATCATAAAACTCCCTTGACCCTACTCCTCTCGGAGAAGACGCTGTCCATGCGAAGGCTCCCAGCACCTCGAAGCCCTTGGCAGCCAGGAGAGGCTGAGGCCAAGACAGAAGCACCCCAGAGCGACTCTTGAGTGGTTGTAGTCACCCAGTTTTGCCTGGTCCACGGTTCACCCAGAAAAGGTTTCCAAACCCCTGCGTTTATGCTAGATGTAAATCTGGCCCTCAGGACTTACTTTTCCATTCATCGATGAGGAGGTCTCTGCTTTCAAAAGACTGATCATAAGGGTCGGCCACTGGTTCGTCGTCAGGATCGTGGTACTGAGCAAAGTAGTCATGAGCGAGGGCTTGGGCTGCAGTGATTCTCTTATCTGAGTCCAAAACCAGCATCTTCTCCAGCAGGTCAACGGCTACGGGAACGGCAGATTGGACGCGGGGAGGGCAAGGATTTTACACAAGAATTTAAACAAGAATTCCGAGTAGGATAATCTCTTCCCTCCTGTAAGAGTGTGTATGTGTGTGTGTGTTCTATTTTTAAGGGTACATAACTAAAAGAACATAAAAAAATGGGATTCTGTTTGAACAAGCTGTGTGGAATGCTGATGTTTACAAATCTGTCTGACTCAATAAACAGGGAACCAAGCAATGAGCACTGCCATGCCCAAACCCGAGGAGTGGTGAGACGGAAGAAAAATCAACAGAATGCCAGCCAAGGGAGTTACTGGCACACAACAGCCTGGCCCCACATCCAGGTGTACTCACAGCTCAAAGAGAGCGTCCCACAGATCCTTGTTTTAGATAAGACAGCTCAAAAGAAGCTCGCCAGAGCCGCGCAGGGATCTGCAAACTTAAACCAGTCCTAGGAAAATCCTGCGCATGCTTGATGAGTCTGTACATCCATACCTGCACCTGAGAGCGACCCCATCTCTGAGGTCAACGTGAATTCACCTGTCACTGCCCCACACTTGAAAGTGCATATGTGTACCATCCTAAGATCATCATGGCAACCCTGAAACTCATCATGGAGGAAGTACTTTAAAAAGGTAAAACTGCCTGCTTTTCACTGTTGTGGCTGTCACCAGCTTTCACAAGGACAAAGCCAGGCCCCAAGCCTGGCCCTCATGCGGAGGGATGATCCATGCAGACTTAACGAAAGGTAGTAAGACCTCAGAACTTGCCCCAGTCTCATATTCATGGAGGCGAGAAGGCTGCCTATTCAGGCCCTTATAGCATCACTCTGCTCCCTACCACAGGAAGGCACTGGTAGGCTCCTCCTGTCTTGGCTGCTAGGAGTTGCCCAGCACTAGGAATTAAGGGGTGAGGGCTTCAGAAGAGGCCACACTCTGGAGCCACCAGGAGTGGTATGTCAGCCCCTTCCTACAACCTTGCCTCTAAGACACAAAAGAACTGCTTTAACCACTTAGGTCTCAGCAGCCCACCGATTCCCCTTTGCTGAGGCACCTAGGGCTGACAGGGGTGGGGAATGGGAAGCGATGTGGAGCCCTTCCCCTAGACTCGAGGTAACTAATAATTAAGAGGAGAGGAAACCAGGGAGTGCGGAGCATGGCTGGGCCTGCAGCCCAGCTGGCTGCCAGCAGAGCAGAGCATGCTGCGGGGAGCTCCGGGGAGTGTCCCCTGAGCACCACCCCTCTGTGCCTCCACCGTTTCTACCTTCAGCTTGGGACTCGGTCACCCGTCGGTGGTGTGGGCATGTCACGGCTTTCTTCTCTTTCTCTTTCCTCCTTTTCTCCCAACATCCCTATCTCTCCTTTCCTCATTGTATCACCCATTTCCCACACCAAATCCCGCAATAGAGCAGGTCATGTACTTCTTAAGAAATCTGATGATACAAACAACACATAATAAGTGCCATGTGAGTAGTTATCACCTCCCCCAGTTTTAATTAATAGTATGCTGTTCAATCAAAAAGAAAAAACTCTTCCTCAAGTCCCTAATTTTATACTCTAGTTCATTCAGTATTCAACAAGCGAGGATCTGGTCACTTACCCAGGGGATTGGCACCAAGAAATACGTTTGCAAAGTTCATCTTTGGCATCTGGTTCAAAGACTGAATGTAGTTTCTTGCCTGTAAAAATTGAGAGTGACTAGTTTTGTTGAGCAGTAAGTTACGCTGACAGCATACTCACTCCAAGGTCGGGGACCATTTCAGACACTTGCTGGAGATGTCCCTTGCACTGCCATCCTAGCTTCCCTTCTCGTGAGCACCACCTTTGCTTAGTCCTGCTCTCTCCCAGCTAATACTTCAAGCGAATGAGAATACTAACGAGCCAATTAAGTTCTCTTTCATTAGCTTTCTGGTCATAGGATCCCATGTTCAAAAACTGAGGTCAAGAATTGGCCCTTTGTGAAAGGGCCTTTCTTGGCAGCTAAGGTGGACAGAGCGGTTGGTATCCCTGGACTCAGTCTATGACAGTCTTCAGATGGTGCTGACCTTGGATGCTATGCCCGGGACATCAAAAGTGTCCTTGGTGACACAAGTGAACATAAGCTTAGCACGTTCTATTTAGAGGCTCAAACACATTTTCAAATGATCAAAGACAATCTATCAAGGATAATAAGCAATTATGAAATTTCAGTCACATGGCCTATGCCTTTCCTTCTCTGCCACATCCAAGTTACAACTACCTGTTAGGCAACTCTCAACTGGTGTATCTCACCTGCGAAATACCAGCATTAGCGCTGAATGTTACCATCTGGATGGTCTACAGCATATCATGGCTGTGCTAACACTTGTGAAAACACCTGAAAATGAAACTCCACCTCCCGTGGCATGTTGGCTACCGGGACAGCTGTTACACATTTGAATTCTTTGGTGCGACGGGCTAGAGCATAAATATGGAGTTTAGCACTCAGGCCAAGTTCATCTCTTTTAAAAGCTTGGGTTCCTCATTTGTAAAATGGGTTTAACAGCAGGGCTGACCTCACAGGATTGAAGAGTCAGCAAGAGGCAAGCACTTTCTTGGCTTAGTACTTGGTGTCGAGCAGGGGCTCAAGAAACACTGCCTGCTACCACTGTCACTTTCAGACAGACACTGCTCTCTTTTCCTCCTGCAGCTTCCTGCTCAGCTACAGCTCAATACTAAAGACCCGGGAGTACACTATGCACAGAAGGTTATGAAAAGTTCTGGTTGCTGGGGTAACTTTACCTTGTTAGTCATTGTATGGGGAGTGAATAGACCAGGTCTACTTTGAAGAGCAGCTGACAATCTTTCCGATCTGGAAAGAAAAGTTCCTGGGATGGAATACACATGTGGCTGCAATCCCCTTCCACTTGGGCATGCAGATAAAAGGAAGGAGGGAACACGAAGGCAAGAGACCTGCCTCTTCCAGACAGAGCAGCCATTCCTCTGTTAAACTGAGAATGACAAGGCTGGGGCTGCAGGGACATGACGGCTACAAGTGGTTTGGTGCCACTGACCTGACTCCTGGAAGTACTCAAGGTCCCTCTGAAAGTGGGGCCCCCATCACTGGCCACTGGTGCAACCAGACTTCAAAAAACAAGAAACCAGGCACTGAACCCTACTTCAGTGTTCATAGTTACTCTATCCTTGCATATCCATTGGCTTGTAAATTCAGTACCAGTTAGTGTTGCAAATTTTAGTTTTAAGAACAGGAGAGCATGCTAATGAACTTGAAGGTCATTAGGAAGCAGTATTCCTTTCTTATAAAGGCCTGAGATCCAGGAAGAAACACAGGCCTCTTGAAATATTAAATATGCTAAACACAATGTAAAAGTAGCACTGTTCTCCATGTCCAAGCCTGTAAGCTCCATTCTCAACCTCTTGGGTTTGGATGACATTTTATTCCAAATGGCCACATCTTGCAATAGTAAACATAGGCACTGTCCTAGCGGTCCTTCAAGATACATGCAAGCATACTGCGGCATTAGGAACGTTGGTTACACAGTGCCAGCCAACACGAGGATGTGGCCTCTGAACTCCACCATGCCTCTACAGGCTGTGTGCTCTCACCTCGTGGCTTGGCATCCTGTTAATGAGATAAGCAGGGGGTGTCCCAGTCAGACGCATAATCTGCTGAAGCTGGTTAATATCTTAGATGCCTGGTCAAGGGCATTGTTAAACATACAATGCAGAAAAAAAGAACTTTCAACTCAGGTGCTCAAAAAAAGAAAAAAAGGTTAAAAAAAATCATTCCAAAACAAAACAAAATTAAACAAACCACCCCACTCCCCACGTTACTTCCCCACCCACTCTAGGCCACAGGCCAAGGGTGCAGGTTAAAGCATGCTGATGCACAGACTGGTCATGCAGACAAGAAAAATGTTTCTTTGGTGTCAGCATTATCTTTAATTTTAAATCTTTCTGGTTTCCTGGAAACAGACTGCTCCTTGATGCAGGAAGCCAGCCAGAGAATAATTTTCCTGTTCTGATGATTAAAACCTGTCTGCCTGTGGGTAAACACAAACAATTCAGAAAACTTTGGACCAAATGGAGTAACTGACACATCCTCTCATAGAGGAGACTAAATTGCTGATAAACATTGCAGAATTTCAAAGACATTAGTGGCGGTATTTTTAAAATACATGTCACAAACACAATGGTGAAGTGAAAAAAGGGAAGATGGAGTTGGGGGGTAAGCTAGAGGCTAATGCCAATGACAAAGTAGAAGTCACAGGCTGCCGATGGTATTATGGCATGCCACAGTGGTTTCTTCTGCAAGTGGCTAGAGTAATTTTTTTTTTTTTTTTAGCAAACAGCTGGGAGGAAGTGGAAAAAACAGCAATTCTCTGGCAATGGCCAAAACTGTGAGGTTTTCCATATTCACAAGCACACGTTAAGTTGCACAGCAAATTCTCCCCTTGAACTGTGCTAATAAGCTAAACAATTCCCATCGCCCCAAAGTGGTAAGGAGAACTGTTGGTTTGTCATGCAGTCCTACCAAAGGCACAAGTGATGGGATTTCTAAAATCCTCACCATAATTCACTACAATCCCTTGTATGGTCCCTTTCTCATTAACTACGAATTCCCTCCTTTGGCTCAAGTGTCATTTTCCACCACCACAGCCGAGGGGTCACACTCCTCTGCAGCTTCCCCGAATCATTTTCCACTTGAGTTCATCCCCTGAACACAACTCCTGAGTGGTCAGATTCCTGTGAATGCAGGCTTATGGCCAGCCGTGGGGATAGAGGCAAGATGTGCTCTTGCCTTGCAAGCTCTCCAAGCCCAAAGGCAGAAGCCAGCAAATCCAACAGATGGAAGTGCTTTTAACACGGTCACAACAAACAGTAGTCTGCATGCACGGCACAAGATATTACAAAGGGGTTACAAAGCAATACCAGTGGGATTTTTTTTTTTGATTGTTTGCTTTTTAAGACTTGTTTAAAAGACAATTCTCTGGCAAAGGCCAAAACTGTGAGGTTTTCCATATTCACAAGCACATGTTAAGTTGCACAGCAAATTCTCCCCTTGAACTGTGCTAATAAGCTAAACAATTCCCATCGCCCCAAAGTGGTAACGAAAACTGTTGGTTTGTCATGCAGTGTCAGGGAGGGAGAATTTTCCATCCTTTTGTTCACTCCCCTAATGCCTACAACAGCCAAAACTGGGTCAGGCTGGAGCAGAGAGCCTAGAACTCCATCTAGGTCTCCAACATGGGTGGCAGGGGCCCAAGTCTTTGGGCCAACTTCTACTTTCTTCCCAGGCACATTAGTTTGGAACTGGATCAAACTGGAACAGCCTAGACTGAAAATGGTGCTCATATGGGATGTCAGCCTTACAGGCAGTGGTTTAACGGCTATATCTCAGTGCCAGCCCCACCAGTTGGGTTTCAAACTATTAAAATCCTGTCATGTCTCTTTTCCTTTCTATGAACAAAACTGGGACTGCATCTATGTTCTGTCTGTCTTCTTTACAGAGATGGGTTATCACATCTCTATCCCATTAGGAGGTTAGGAAGATCATATTTCTAGCGAAAAATGTGAACCAAGTTCTTGCTTTAATATGGTTACAACAGGTACCGGGGAAACCAAATAAATAAACTCTATCCTTTAGTCTCCACCATGACTATGCATCCTCATTCCCACAGCATACCCTGATGCATTCCATACAGAACATCCTTTTAAATTAATTAATTGGACTTCTTCATAAATGCTGGTATCACTTCTCTACCCTTTAGCATTGAACAAAAAAAGTGTTGGCTCTCCTTTTTCTGCATCTTTACTGATGTGTTTCTTTCTCAAATCTTCAGCAAATGTACTTATCTTTCTGTTATTTTCCCATTCTGTCCTCTGTAGTCATGCAGTGTCATGATACACAGGTAGTAGGTCAGTGTTGCTAACATCAAATTAAGCTTGTCTATCCTTTGAAGATTTATACTACATTTATTCACTTGTCAGAATTAAACAGCGTAAGTGGAACAGAATCTTATTTGAATAAGCTCTGTGCTCTGATTCTGTTCAGTTATACCTGACGCTATACCTAGAGCTGTTGAAATTTTGATGTGTTTTATTTTGCACAGTGAAACTAAATCCTATTATTAGGCCACTATGCCATACGGTTAGGTTAGTGTTTCCTTCTCAAAAATAAATGATGGGGGAGAGGCGGGCTGTCAGAACAGTTAAGATGCTACTTGTAGCACTTGTATCCTGCTCAAGTCCTGGCTCCTGTTTCTAGTCCAGCTTCCTGAAAACGTGTACGCTAGGAGGCAGCAGATGGGTGAACGTGTTTGGGTTCCTGCCACCACATGGGAAACCCGGACTGAGTTCCTGCTCCTGGACTGGGCCTGACCCAGGTCTGGCTTTTGTGGGCACTAGAGAAGTGACCCAGCAGACAGATCTCTCTTGCTCCATTTCTGTCTTAAAGATAAGATGGATCACTATTAGGCAAATGCTACTGTTCCCATACTTTGTCCTCTGGTCCTGACTAGCCAATCTTTCTAAGCATGTGCAACCGTTTTTTTTTTTTTTTTTTAAGCAATGTTCTTCCTAAGAATCATCTCCTATCTTTTTTGATGTGCTCTATCTAACCCAGCTTGTGCATTTCCTAAAGCAACAAACCAATAAAACAAAACAACTCCTCTTCAGGTGGACAGTGTCATCAAGAACTCTGACACAGACTTTACAGTCATGTGCAACTGCAGGAGATTCTGGTTTAGACCGTGTTATCGGAACATCTGGAATCCCTACATGGCTCTGCCAAATGACTCAGTGCAACTCGGTCAGGCACAGCCTTTCTGGGCTTGTGCTCCCTTATCTCGAATGACTAACTGAAACATGATAAAATAGGGCCAGCATACGCGTCCACATCTCTGAATGGAAACTGAGAAGTGCACTGGGCTTCACGGTTGTTTTAAGAAATGCATCCGATACCCACAGACAGGGCACTCTTGGCAGTCACATGGCCAACAGCTGAAACTCACCTGCGCAGGCCTGCCTCACGCTGGGCAAAGAGCCCCTCAGGGAGAAGCAGTGGGAGGAGAGAAAGCCACAGCTGGGGTTTGGGTCTACAATTCCCCTCCCTTCTGTCTAAGGAGGCAGATGGAAATGGAAATGGAGAAAGGCTGGGCTTTCAGAGACTTTCTCATGTTTCTGGCCCAGGAAAGTGGCCAACAGCAGAAAATCACATCCCAAACGCGCAGTCTCATCCTCTCGGCTTTTGTCTAAGTCCCTGCTTACAGGCTGGGAAGCACCAGCTCCAAAGCCCTTTCTCAGGCTCTCCAGCTTGGGATCAAAAGGCAGGCTGTGGGGAGGAAAGATTTCCAACCCTCCTGGGGATGGGGGCTACAGGAACAGAGGTGCTTCCTCGATGTAATCTGCAGATGGGGAAGAGATGTGGGCACCCTACGTGGGATGTGTGACTCGTCTACTGCAAAATGATGAAGAGGGTGGAGCCTGGGCAACACTGGCGAACGATGCCCATTTCATTCTCGGTCACGAAGTTGGACTAACATGTCCCAGTGCTCGTGCCCTAAGAACAAGCACAGTCCAGAAATAAGGAGAGCTGTTGCATGGACATAAAATTTCTGACGAAGACAAAGTCAGGGCTTGAGAACGGACTGAAGAAATTTCCCCTTCGTTTCTCAGTAAGAATGAAAGTCTTGGATCTCATTGTTCTACTGGAATGCTATCGCCCAGCTGAGGCTCTCAGGAATAAGAGAGAACAGAACACGTTCATGCATGCAAGCAGGAACGTGCGTGCACACACACACACACACCTCGCCTCTGAGGACACACGTGCTTACAAACACACCCAAGGTCAAGGTTCAGAGTGATGGGGAGCAAGAAGGCAGGGCAGAGGATTACAAACAAAGCATCAACTCACAGACTCTGAGGAGATTTTCTTCAAAACCTCTGCCCCTGGGGTTCCAACGAGTCTTAAAATGAGCTTCAACTGATCAATATCTAATGGTGGACTATAAAGGAAAATGTTGGGACAAAATAAAAATGGAAAGCAAACAGTAACACACAGAAACAAACAGAATACCCCGGAGAACAAAAAATTGTAACAATAATAATAATAAATAAAATAAAACCCGAAACCAAGGCAACATGGTGAATTCACTTAGGTCAGGGCTTCCACACAGCTGCCACATCAAGATTCACGATGCCACCAGACACCTGGACACGCACACACACGCATACGCACACTGAGCATCTGTCAACGTCCCACATCAGAAAAGAGAAGCGATGTTACCTGGGCTCTTAGCTACCAAAGACAGCAGGTGAAAACACAAAAGGCTTCCCTGAATGCATACGCTCAAGTCCACACCTAGCTTCTCACCTTCCCACAAAGCAACAGAAGCCAGCTGAACACAGCACTGGTAAGCAGAGGCCGACAGGTAAGAGAACGACAGCAGGGCACAAAAAGCAAGGGTGGGCATTCCTCTAAGCTTGACCTGACCATCTCCCTCTGTGGCAGGAGGAGGCTTGCTCTGACTTGCTTGCTCTAGAAACTTCTCCCTTCCCCAGTCTGTGACAGCCAGCAGAGGGCACTCTCCCACCACACACCCACTTCAGAGAATTCTAAGAAGGCTGAAGAGGCTTCATCCTTGTTAAAATGCAAAATACAGGACACAGAAAACCAGCCATGAACTCCACACGTCCAGGACTCTACCTACTAGGTCAGAAATGTTGAACCCTCTATTCCAGTAGTGTCCTGAGGGACACTCAACGTGTGTACACCCCAGAACCAGGACCCAAAGCCTGTTCATGCGCTTTTTCACTGCTTCTGGTCTGACCTAGGCAGATAGTTTCAAATGATGTGGGGTAAGGTGGAAAGGAAACTTGCAGAACAGCTTTTGGTATTTTCTATGAAATGTGAATATTTCACCCATGCCATGGATGGGGAGGGAGGCTGGGAGGATACCGTCATGTGCTCACACCATTACAGCCTCCTCAGCGGATTCTCCCAGCATCATGTCACATGAGTCACAAACTGAAGGACATCCTGACGATTACGATGATCCAGATGACCTGGTTTGCCTGTTGTCTTATCAGCTCGGTTGGCACTACCACTTGGCGAAGGTGGGGACCCACCTTTCCTGCAGTACTCAGCCTCATATCTTTCCATGACAGGCACTCAACATTTCTGAGGAGAGGGTAGGGCAGGATTCAAGAAGAGATTTTGGTGTCTGATTGCAAAGGTGATGGTGGCTTCAACAAGCCACAGCTGCCTACGTCACAGGGATGACTTATGCAACAGAATGACTGGCAGCTTGTCTCTTCCCCTCTGGTCTACTACAAAGTGGACTAAAACGGGAGAAAATTCTAGACAGAAGTCCACAAGCCCCAGCCCACTAAATAAAATTTGTTTTTTGTTCTAAGATGTGTTTATTTCATTTGAAAGTTAGAGCTGCAGAGAGAGGGAGAGACAGAGAGCAAAATCTTCTATCCACTGGCTCACTTGCTCAAATGGTTGCAAAGACCAGAACTGGGCTGGTGTGAATCTGGAAGCCAGAAATACTTCCAGGTCTCCAACATGGGTGCAGGGGTCCAAGGACTTGGGACATCCTTCACTGCTCTCCAGACCGTTAGCAGGGAGCTGGATCACAAGTGGAGCAGCTAGGACACAAACTAGCATCCACGTGGGATGCTGGTACAACATTAGCCTGTAATGCTAACAAGCTGGTTGGTCCCAAGAAATAAAGTTTTTTTTGGAACACAGGTGTATTCATTTATTTACACTCTCCCGATGGCTGCTTTCACAGGACAATGAGCAGAATTAAAACAAAAAATAATGGTTCCTAAAGTCTACAGTATTGACAGTGTGCTTTACAAGAGAATGTGTACAATTCTCCATCACACCCCTACATAAGTCTGTTCACGTAAACTATTTCTAAATTAAGAAAATTAGAGAACTCTGTCATCTTTAAATGACAAAAGGTAGTATGTTCCCAAGGTTAAAATGTTAATACTGGTTTATCAGTACTTGATAAAAACAAAAAATGTAAAGTCCACATTTAAGGACATACAGCAGGAATAGGGGCAGGACAGAGCCTGTATTGCATCATTATAATCGGACTTCTCACACTGGAACAGAAATTAGGGGCTGCTGTTGGGGATGGCATGTTAAGCTGCCACCAGTGACACTGGCATCCCGTGTGAGTGCTGGTCTGAGACCTAGCTGTCCAAATCTGATTCACATCCCTGCTAATGCACCTGGGAAAGCGGTGTTGTTGATGTTATGTTGTGGATTTTAATTGATCGGGATGATACTCTGCCAGCTCTGCCTTCAGACCAGAGATGGTCTCCCCAAAAAACCATTAAATTTAGCTGGACAATAAGATGCTGGACTCTATGCTTGCAATGAAAGAATCTTGACTGAATTTGAACTGTGATACTGCACCAAGGTGGAGCAATCTACCATGGGGGGAGGGTATGGGGGAACCCCAGAGCCTATGAAACAGTATCACATAATGCAATGTAATCAATTTTTAAAAAATTGAAAAAAAAAAAAAAGAATCAACAGGGGCCTGGTGTGGCAGCCTAGTAGCTAAATCCTCACCTTGCAATTACTGGGATCCCATATGGATGCTAGTTCATGCCCTGGTTGTTACACTTCCCATCCAGCTCCCTGCTTGTGGCCTAGAAAAGCAGTAGAGAATGGCCCAAAGCCTTGGGACCCTGCACCCGTGTGGGAGACTCAGAGGAAGCTCCTGGCTTCAGACTGGCTCAGCTCTGGCCATTGTGACTACTTGGGGACTGAACCAATGCAAGGAAGATCTTTTTCTCTGTCTCTCCTCTCTATAAATCTGCCTTTCAAATAAAAAAAAAAAAATCATCCTTTAAAAAATTTAAAAAGAATCTACAACCACCACTTTTAGGGCAGCGTCTGACTAAGATGCTGGTTGGGATGCGTGGGTTCAGGCCCAGTGTGGTCAGTACCAGCGTGCACACCAGTGTCACCTGGAGGCCGAGTGCATGCGCAGACCCGAGAGTCAGTGCCGTCACCATCCAGAACGGAGGCTTCTGGCAACACGTCCAGGCTTCTAGAGCTTTAAAAACTTCTCCCCGAGGATTAACAACCACTGTGCTGGAACATCACCCCAGGCAAGGAAAAAATAATGGGAAACAATTCCCTCTCCCCTCTTGTCAAGTTACCAAAGCTGTATCTATACAGATGGCAGCTTACAGGAAGACTGAATACATACAAACACAAACCCTTCAAGTTTGATTTCTATAATCCAGGAGAACATCTGTCCAAAAAAAAGAAGAAGAAGAAAGAAAAAAAGTCAAATAAAAACAGTGAATCACAAAAATGAGAATTCTGAAGTGAAATCTCATGTGTTAAGAAAGTAAGAATGCCATATTAAAATGTTTAAATGCTATGACGTTAATCTACAGCTCAAAAAAGGTTTTCCTAGAGGGATGGTTTATGGGTTGGTAGCATTCTAAAAGGGTCATGCTGTACAGGGAACTAGCCAGCTGTCTATGAACGGGACCATAAGGGCACAAGAACCATAGTGCTTTGCATACTTTCTTCCAATATCCTGCTAAGGAGATCCACCCTTTGCTATCTGCCACAGAATGAATGATTCTTTAAAAACGTAACCATTAATGATTCACAGGTAGGCAATAAAGCTGGTGGTGGAGAGGAAACTGTTCTGTGAAGGTTGCTGACTCGGGCATTCCCTGCCGGGCTCTGGGCCGAGGACTCAGCAGCCACTATCTTGCTGACTTCTCACCACTCCTGGGTGGGACACATCCTGGGATTCTCATTGTACAAGCTGAGAGGTTAGAAGACTTGCGCCCAAAGTCACACAGCTGTGAGGAAAAGAGCAAGGATTTAAACCCAAGCGTCTGGTTCCAGAGCATGGGCTACCTTGAGTGTGTGTCTCTCTCTGCTGCTTTGTGTGTGCAGGCATGCCTGCATTGTGGAGGGAGATGCAGGTACCAAGAAAGGCTGGGGCAGGGTGCCAGAGGGACGGAGGGCATCAGGACAGGGCCCTGTTCCGGAGGACAAGCTGAATTCTCCTGACTTGGCCAGAAGTATGTATTTCAAATTTCTGAGACAGAGGGCGTTATGACACAAAGACGACAGATAAGGCACAAAGCTAACTGGAAATTCAGAGGTACCCAGCAAGCCAGGGATGGGGAAACTGGACTCTGTGTCCTTGCAGGGCTGTTCATGGAGAAGCAAACAACAAAAGACAGAATACAGGGAGAGGCAGCATGAAAACTAGTCCCCGCAGTAGTATATCCTAAGGTGCAAGCAAGTAAACCGATAGTCTGGTTTATAAACTCAATGAGACTGTTTCAGCAAGTGGCTAAGACAGCTTCTCCACCTCTAAGCAAGACAGGGCAAGCACAACATAACTAAGAGCCCAGCCCAAACCATTTAAAGAACAGTCAATTACATCTTACGGAAGTCCCATTAGATCAATGCTAGACATATTTTAACATTCCCTCCATCACCTAAACACCTTCCCCAAGTGGAACGTATGGAAGCTACAATATATCACAGGTTGAGGACATTATTACTAAGATGTGAAACAAACACACCGTAGATAGGAAAGGGACTAAACTAATGGGGTTGTGATAAACTATAAGCGTAACACAAGTCTAGAAGCCATCTGAGGTCTGGCTGCAATATGGGACACAGTTGTGCTGGAAAAAGCAAATGTGAATAGATGGCCTTACAGCTTCTTGCTATTACTGTTTGTTGCTAAAGGACAAGCATAGCGAGAGTCTGCAGGTGCATCATTGCAAAGCGTTACACACATAGCGTGTTCACACACAGCCCAAACATGACCGCCAGACACCCTGGATTGAGAAATGTGTGTCTTGTGCTCATTCAGGATTTGTGTAAGTAGACCACCTGTCACTGGGATCCTGAGCTCATCAGTGGGGTCTGCTCTCAGAACTGCTTTGTGATGTTAACCATCAGACACCAAGGAATCTGCTGCAAAAAAGATGGCAGATGAGAGGTTCCCAGTGTTTCCTGGCTGATGGGGACTCTTCGTGGCTCAGAAACGTGACCAGAGGGCGCATCTGGGTTGTAAACGTGAGTAACTAACAGCCTTCCGGGCAGAGGGGTAAAGGTAGGACACATCCACGGACACTGGAAAACAAGATGGAACAAACCCAGAGTCCACAGCTGTTCAAAGGATACGGTCTGTTCCTGGAAACAATGTTCTTCCCGTCAGCAGCTCAGCCATGATGCATCCGACCGACCAAATGTCAACTGGCAAAATGAAAGAGAAACGGCAGTACATACAATGAGGAAATTTACACCTCTGTTAGTACTTAGCCACAGAAGACAGTCTGACTAGGATGAGATATTCAAACTAGCATGTGAGACAACTGAGGCTCAGTAACTGCACTCAGTTGGTCTAGGAGTAAATCAGCTAGTTAACACTTCCACCCCACTACAGGGATGAGGCAGTGGGGCAAGGCAAACATGCGCAAGTAAGAAAAGGAGTGGTTCGCCAGATGGCCAACGTCTCCTGTCTGGGAATTTCAGGTTATGAACCCATTGTTGTTAGGTTGGAAGGACCCACAGGTTTATGATGAAAATCTAAGTAAGTGAAAATCGAATTGCTAAACCACAAAGTTTAAAAGCTGTGTGTAAAAAAAATCACCCCATCTGAGTACATAAACTGTTTCTATGCACAGGGTTGAAGAGAAATGAAAAGAAACATTATTTCCTTCCCTGCATCTCCGAGGATCCCACACACATCCAGCACCGTGTTCCTAAAGCCCCAGGAAGCCGTACAAGTCATACCTGTCTGGTTGTAGTGCATCCAGTTCAGTATGATCTCAGGAGCCCGATACCACCTGGTGGCAACATAGCCTGTCATTTCATCATCAGTATGTCTAGCCAATCCAAAATCCAGGATCTAAGCAAAGGAAAAAACTCAGTATTAGGACTGACCAACTGCCAAGGTAGGCAGAAAAAAACCTGCTGACGTCACAAAAAAAGGGAAATAATATAGCACTGTCATAATCAGCTTTCTGGTCCGTGTATCTGATAGATCTGAAAAAGTAAAATTATAAAAAAAAAAAAAACAAAAACACCTGTTTTAGGTACTCAAGCATGATGAAAACACATCCATGCAAAACCTTGCACTTGAACATCACAGGAACTTACCTGTACACAGCTCACAGACTAGGAGTAAAGCAGATGGTAGAAGGAAAGGCAGACGCTGGCGTGCTGATGACACAGAACAGTACTCCGCAAGAAACAACAGTGCGGGAGATTATGAGGAACAAAGAAATGCCCTGTGTGATTCCCCTTGCCTGAAAGTCTAGCAAAGGTCAGTTCTACCTGTAAAGGCAGAGAGACCTGTGGTGGTCTGGGGCCAGCTCAGGGGAGGACCACAGAGGACACGTGGGAAGAGGCACAGCGGACATGCTGAAGTGAAGTGAGGGGACTGTTCTTTATCATAACTCTGGTGGCCAAGGCACCCTTTAAATAATGATGCATTGCACTGTATGTAGATTGCTTTTAATTGATTAAAGAATATGAAACAAAAAAGTCCCCAAGCTGCTTGTTCCCTAGGGACAGCCTACTTATCTTGATCATTTTGAGTGGATTTCCATCCTTTTTCCTTTTAGGAATCTATTTCACAATTATCTCCTCAGAATGACTTATGAGATTCAGACTACAGTTTTCCTTCATTGTAATTAATTTGTTACACATCTAACTTAAAGTGAAAACGACACATGTGATGCCACTTTCTTTGTCACTTAAACAAAATACTCATTCTATGGAAAAGGCTGAATGACAGAGAGGTTTAAATTCCAAACTCTGATATTCCTAAGGGCAATAGAAATTTTCAGATATGAAGTCATGTCACTGTTTAATAAAAAATCATTGTTAAAACTTTCTCTTGGGCCCGGTGTGGTGGCCTGGCAGCCAACATCCTTGCTTTGCATGCAATGGCATCCCATATAGGTGCTGGATCTAATCCCAGCAGCCTCACTTCCCATCCAGCTCCCTGCTTGTGGCCTGGGAAAAATAGTCAAGCAGTCCCTGCACCCACATGGGAGACCTGGAAAAGACTCCTGGCTTCAGATTGGTTCAGCTCCAGCTGTTGTGGCTGCCTGGGGAGTGAACCTTCAGACAGAAGATCTTCCTCTCTGTGTCTCCTCCTCTCTGTATATCTGCCTTCCCAATAAAAATAAAATAAATCTTGAAAGAAACCCCTTTCTCTTGGGCTGGGTGATGTGGGACAGCAAGTCAAGCTGCCATCCCCTGTAGGAATGCAGGTGTGCGTCCCAGGTACTTCACACTTTCCCTCCTGCTGATGCACCTGCGATGCAGCAGATGATGGTCCCAACACTTGGATTCCCGTCACCCATGAGGCAGATCCCAATGGAGCTCCTGGCTCCTATCTGATCTATACCACAGCTCTGGCAGCCAAAGAGAGAATGGACCAGGAGATGGAAGAACTCTCTCTTGGTCTCTCCCTGTCATTCTGCCTTTCGAATAAAATAATCTTTAAGAAGTACACTTGCTTAGTCAAACTTCAAGGCAAAAGCAAGAAAGCCATCACCACTGTCTGCATTTTACCTTCAGCTCACAGTCTTCGTTCACAGCGAGGTTACTGGGCTTTAGGTCCTGGGAAGCAAGGGGAGGAGATGATCAACTTTCTGAAGCATGATAAATGCTCTCCCTACAGGTAACAACCAAAGGCAACACATAAAAGACCCCCTCCAGTTATCCACAGATGAGCGCCACTGGTCAGCCTCTGGCCCCAGTGGATCTTCAGCAGGCCCAGCCTACACAATTCTTTCTGTAACTGGTCTAAATCCAGCGCAGAGAGGCACACATCAAGGTTGTAACAGCTGAAGTCAGTTTAGATTATAATCTTGGCTACACAGTTTTCTTCCATCTCTATGCCACAGTCCCCTCAATAATTTCATACATTTCAAATACATACCCTGTGAATAATGTCTGCTGAGTGTATATACTGCAAAAGAAAAACAGAAACAGTGTCAGTTGAAGTGGTCTCTAACCTCCTGTAACATCACAGACGTATGTGCAGCGCCTTTTCATGACTTACTGAGGATGGCCGGTGTTCACAATGGGATTGGCAATTGGAGCAGGCTGTCACCAGGGCTCTCCACCACAGTCATCAACTCCCTTCACTGGCGCTTTCAACCTATTACCTGGTTGGTGTTCTAGTGCTCAATACAAACTCACACAGGCTAAACAGAAAAAGTGGCTTAACTTCAAATTTTATTCTTAATCTGCACACCACAAACACACAGAGGTAAATTTCTTCTAAACCTCAGCATCACAATAAAGTGCTACATTGCACCAAGAAATTAATAATTTTTAGATATAACAAAGTTCTTACAGATATGTATAATGAAATGTCTACAGATAGGATCCTATAAAGTCCAGACCAACTTTTAAAATCACCCAGGAGACCATGTCTGTCCCCTGGTGCCAATGTTATCTGGCAGCAAGGAGTAATGCAACATCTCCCCTCTCCGACGGTCACGAGAGAGTGGGATCTTTTCCCTCACTCACTTCCCCCCTCATCCTTTTCCATCGCAGAGACTTACATGGGTCTGCAATTCCCTCACCTAACAAACATTTAAAGATAAGTAAACTTAAATAATGAACAAATACAAATAAACAATGTTTTACACACACACACACACACACACACACACACACACACACACACACACACACTCCCCAGGGCTTGGGAAACACAAAAGAAACAGGATTGCTCATCTGCTGGTAACTGGGGTCACCCAGTGAACTTGACAGCTCACAGTCCTATGTAGGACCTAGGAAAAGATGTTTTGGCTGGTTTGTTTAAACTCTAGGAGGAGGAGAGGAAGAATTCATTTTTCAACAGTATTGCAGACATTGCTTATACCTTCAGGCCTCGGAGAATCTGGTAGATAAGGAACTGGACGTGATCATCTGTGAGCTTCTGGCATTTTACAATGTTGTTCAGATCTGCCCCCATAAGATGGGTCACCAGGTACCTAGAAGGTAATGGAGAGTTACGCAGCAGTCCTGAGACCTTCCAGGGACACACTGATTCCCCACGCGGCTATAGGAGGTGTTTCAGGAAGAGCCCCTCACTAAATACCACAAGGACAGAAAGCTCAACAACTACTTACACAGGGGGCAGCTGCTCGTTTAGCAGCATGATCCCAATCTTATCACTATTTGCCATCTATCCTAACATTTTAAATATTTTCCATAAATTTATTATTATTATTTATTTACTTTTATTGAAAAGTCAGGTATACAGAGAGGAACAGAGACAGAAAGGAAGATCTTCTGTCCCATGAGTCACTCCCCAAGTAACCGCAATGGCCAGAGTTTAGCTGATCCAAAGTTAGGAGCCCAGAGCTTCATGCAGGTCTCCCACGCAGGTGCAGGGTCCCAATGCTTTGGGCTGCTTTCCCAGGCCACAAGCAGGGAGCCGTATGGGAAGCAGAGCCACCGGGATCAGAACTGGTGCCCATATAGGATCCCAATGCATTCAAGGCAAGGACTTTAGCCGATAGGCTATTGTGCTCCATAAATTTATTTTTAAAATTTATTTGAAAGGCAGAAACAAGAGTGATCTTGCAACCACTACTTTTTACCCTAAATGTCTACAGTAGCAGTGGCTGGGCTAGTCTGAAGCCAGGAGCCAAAAACTCCAACCAAATCTTCCATGAGGATGGAAAGGAACCAAGAACTTGTCTCCCGTGCTATACATTAGCAGAAAAAAACTGAACCGGAAGAGGAGGCAGTACTTGATCTTGTGCATTCTGATATGGGATGCAGGCATCCCAAGTGGTGCCTTAACCTGGTGAGCCATCACACTATCAGCTTAAAATTATCCTTTTACTTGCTGTATCTTCTCCAATCTCTTTAGAGAAAATAGGAGAAAAAGTAGATATGGAAATTAGAAGTATTGATGCATCAGCTTAAGTATACACTACAACTAAGTACATGACCGTAATTAAGTACCTTGCATTTCTAAATCCACCATTACACATGCACCTCATTGTTAACTTTCCACATCTCCTTCTTCTAGGATGATTGGTTGAGGGATACTGTCCATTGACTACACTCCCACCTATTTCTTGTAAGAACGGGCAGATGAGGCGTTCCTCACAGGTGTGGTGCTGCTTATTAATCCTGTCTTAACAGGAAACAATTATATTCATGTCCAACAGGTTCACCGTGGATGCTCTAGACACAAAGCCCTATCCCACTCATTACTCTTACACATAGCTACAAGAACCCAAAAGACAGATCAGCACGACAGAGGTGGAATTTTAACAAGCTGAGGGGAGAAGGGTTCTTCCTTCCGAGAGGAATTCCTTTTGTTTTCTCTGCAGTAATTTCCCTGTAGGGCTGCCTCTGTTCATTACTGTTCTCTTTCTCTCCCCCTATGGATTATTTAAAAGAATGACAGAAGGAGAGCAAGAGAGCTCTATCTGCGGGTTCATGCCTAAAATGACTGCAAGAGCCAAGGCTGGGACGTGTAGAAGCCAGGAGCCGGAAGGCCATCTGGATCTCCTATGTGGCTGGCAGAGGTCCAAGTGCATTAGCAGGGAGCCAGACTGGAACCGGAAGAGCCGGAATACAAACTGGTGCTGTGATGACATGAGATGCTGGCATTGCACGTGGTGGTTGTGCTTGCTGTGCCACAACGCCTGCCTCAGTTCTTAATTTCATAAAGACCAAGACGACTTAGCCAAACTTTAACCCAAGCTCACAGTTTTAACATTTCATATTTTTATGAGGATTTACAAATTTTTATTTTATATGAAAGTTGTGCACGTGGTAGTTCTGGCATCCACCGAATCACTCCCCAGTGGCCACAATGGTCAGGGCTGGGCTAGGCTAAAGGCAGAAGCCAAAAGTCAGGTACTTCTCCATATCTCCCATGTGGGTACACGGACCCAAACATTTGGGCCATCTTCTGCTACTTTCCCAGGTGTACTAGGGAGCTGGAGCAGAAGTGGAGCAGCTGGACAACAAATCGGAGCCCCTGTGGGAAACTGGCATCACAGGCAGTGGCTCAACGCACTAGACCATAATGATGGGCCCCCAGGATTTCATATTTTAAAACTTGCGTGTTTACGATGCTTTGAGGAAAGGGTGGACTCTTAGAGTAAATTAAATTTTCTGGAATTTTTCCATGAAGATACTTTTGATTTATGAGATCTTCCAAGAATAACATAATAGAACCAAAGGCAGTTGGTCCAAGCATTGTGTAGAGTTGACTGGGTGTGTGGCTCACATGTTCTGGCTGCACGCTCTGATAGGTAAGTCCCACTAGTGTCCTTATTTCATCAATGAGGAGACAGGATGAGGAGAGAATGCCCCACAGGGTCTAGTGGAGCGGGATGATTAGCAGCTGGATTAAAATCTAACCCCAGCAAATGCGAGCCCAGTCCCAGCACAGCCTGCCTTCAGTCTTCCAGTTGGCACAGGACTGACGCAGAGAGAAAAGGATCTTTTAAAACATGTTCTACAACTGACACAACAACCAAGGAATCGTCACCTCCAGATAATTTCCTTAACCGTTCTCCACACTCATCTTTACTCACGAAAAAAAGCAGAGCTGGCAAGAGCTTAGCACCACCAATACTGATCGGTCTGTGTATTTTTTTTTAAGATTTATTTATTTTTATCACAAAGTCAGATATGCAGAGAGGAAGAGAAACAGAGAGGAAGATCTTCCGTCCGATGATTCACTCCCCAAGTGAGCGCAACGGCTGGTGCTGTGCCAATCCAAAGCCGGGAACCAGGAACTTCTTCCGGGTCTCCTACATGGGTGCAGAGTCCCAAAGCTTTGGGCCGTCCTCGACTGCTTTCCCAGGCCACAGGAAGGGAGCTGGATGGGAAGCAGGGCCACCGGGATTAGAACCGGCGCCTATATGGGATCCCAGTGCGTTCAAGGCGAGGACTTTAGCCACTAGGCCATGCTGCCGGGTCCCGGTCTGTGTATTTGTAAATCTCCAACTGGCATTTAAGCTGACAAAGATGAGAATATTTTGAGGAAAAAAAAACCAGGATAATGGTTAACTTAATTAGGCTAAATGATTATGACAAGTCTCAAGGCTTAGTCTGAGGAAGAGAGAATCCGGTTTCAGTCTTAACAGACTGCCTTGCCAAATAATTACGTGTTAAACTGTCAGATTATAAAAGGATTATTCTCTCAACTTCTCTAAATAAGTTTAAGGACAAGAGGGAAACACATGGGACACTGTCCTGGATGATTCTGCTTGTCTTGAAAGGAAAACTCAAAATCCTAACTCATCTATGTTACTTCTCAAAGATTTTAAGCAGTATTATTAATGCGACTTGAGTGAAGCTGCTGTGTTTCAGTGGCTACCAGTGACTTCAAAAATCCTGAGCAGTTGTGGCTGCATAGCTTACAGGAGAGAACAAACTTTAAAATCTTCCATGATTGTGTCATTTCTCTCAGACCCCTTCCCCATTGCACACCACATTCTGTTTGATCATCCAAATCTCCAGAGAAGACTGTTGAAATGCTAGATACAGACATTAATCAGTCTAAATGGTAATAATTATCAAGCTCTTGTTACTAAGCTATAGTTAAACTGATTAAAAAAACATTATTTATGACAGAGCTACCCTAACACCACATGTTTCTTCAACAAGGTCCAACGACGACCAATCCATGACTACTAACCATCAATACTCACAGAGAGAAAGATTTCCAAAATAAGCTCTTGCAACACAGAACAAACAAGCATCATGCAAAGTTAGTAACTTTGGAAAACATCCCAACTTATAAAAATAATGAACAGTATGGGGAGAGAGAGATGCATATGAGCACATTTTAAAGGAAGCATTTATGGAGTGTTTCGTATATTCTACAGTGTATATTTCTGGAAAACATATGTAATAATTACATTTACAGTAGACACACACCTAATATCACTGCACCAAAGACTAACTTTCTAGCTAGGATTGTAACACAGTGGGTTAAGCTATCCCTGGCAATGCCAGCTATCCCATAACAGGCACCTGCTCCAGCCCAGCATATTTTATTTCCAATCCGACTCCTGCCAAATCTATATGGGAAAGCAATGGTCGATGACTCAAGTATCTGGGCCTCTGCCATGTAGACTGGTGGAATTCTATGCTCCTGGCTTGGATCTGACCTAGTCATTGTGGCCATTTGGGGAGTGCATCAGCAGATGGAAGATTTTTCACTCAGCTCTATTTATTTATTTCAAAGAATTACAGAGACAGAATCACAGAGAAGCAGAGACTTTTTTCCATCCGCTGGGTCATGCCCCAAATGGCTGCAATGGCCAGGGTGGGTTAGGCCAAAGGCAGAAGCCAGGAGCATCATCATGCCATGCACACGGGTGGTGAGGACCAAGGCACTTCGACCACATTCCACTGCTTTTCTCAGGACATTAGCACACAGCTGGATTGGGGAACAGCCAGGATTTGAACAACTTTCTTTAACCACTGTACCACAAAGCTCTATTTATTTGAAGACAAAGTTAGAGAAGCGAGGGTAGGGAGATGGGTGGGGAGAGGGAAGGTGTGAGAGAGAAACAGAATGAAAGAGAGAGAGAATTTTCTATCCACTGGTTTGCTTTCCAAACAGCCAAAGCAGCAGGGGCTGGGGCTGGGCTAGGTGAAGGCAAGAGGAGCCTGGAATTCATCCAAGTTTTCTGCATAGCTGAGAAGGTCCAAGTACTTGAGTAATTTTCTTCAGCTTTCCCAGGTACATCAGCAGGGAGCTGGACTGGAAGTGGAGCAGCCAGGACACAAATTGGCACTCATGTGATGCTGACATTGCAAGTGGCAACTTAACCTGAGACAACACAACTCTGGCCCCTAATTCTTTCAAGTATATAAATCTTTTTTTTTTTTTAAATTGCTACAATAAATTAAGGAGGGTCTGACTTGAGTACAGTTGGATGGTTATTTAGTTCTCCTATGTTGAAACAGGAATTGGGTCAGATTTTATCAAGCTAAAGGCTGATACAAGCCTTGATATGTATTGTCAAGATGATTCCTTCTGAATTTAGTCAAAACAACTCTTTTTTTTTTAAGATTTATTTATTTATTGGAAAGTCAGATATACAGAAAGGAGAGACAGAGAGGAAGATCTTCCGTCTGATGACTCACTCCCCAAGTGAGCGCAATGGCCAATGCTATGCTGATCTGAAGCCAGGATCCAGGAAATTCTTCCGGGTATCCTGTGCGGTGCAGGGTCCCAAAGCTTTGGGCTGTCCTCGACTGCTTTTCCAGGCCACGAGAAGGGAGCTGGAAGGGGAGTGGAGCTGCCAGGATTAGAACCAGCGCACATATGGGATCCCAGCGCATTCAAGGCGAGGACTTTAGCCGCTAGGCCATGCTGCCGGGCCCAAAACAACTCTTATGAGTAAAATGTACTGAAGCACTACGAGGGCAGATTTGTGCCCTAAGAGCTTTTCAAGACTCCTGACAGCACCCCACATTCTAGAGCTCACTTTATTTATTTATCCATTTATTTTTAAAGATTGATTTACTTTTATTGGAAAGTCAGAAATACAGAGAGGAGGAGAGACAGAGAGGAAGATCTTCTGTCCGTTGATTCACTCCCCCAAATAGCTGCAACAGCCGAACCTGCGTTGATCTAAAGCCAGGAGCCTCCTCTGGGTCTCCCATGTAGGTACAGGGTTCCAAGGCTTTGGGCCGTCCTCGACTGCTTTCCCAGGCCACGAGCAGGGAGCTGGATGGGAAGCGTGGTGGCTGGGATACAAATCAGTGCCTATATGGGATCCCAGCACATGCAAGGTGAGGACTTTAAGCCACAAGGTTGCCACCCCAGACCCTAGGGCTTGCTTTATTAGGCATTTACTGGATAACATCTATTGATCATCCATCTGCCCTCCTTTTGCAGTATAATACAATTAACAAAAAAAAAAAACCTCTGTTGTATTGATAATTTAACATTTCAACTACCAACACTATTAAAAGCAGTTATCATAAAATGCAAAAAGGCGTTTTAGTCTTTCTCCTGGACTACACCTCTTTTTGTATTATCCACCTTGATTTGTCCAAATATAAAGAATCAATGGTGGTCCATTTCTTTAACATTCTCTGTTTCTACACGTACACAGGCTTAACTTGCCACTGAACTAGCCCCCGAGTAGTGTCTACCGGCTAAGCCAAATGCCCACTGCCAGCAAGTCAGTCCTTCAGTTACCTCTGGTAAGCATTTATGCTTTTTCACAAGACAACATGCAACTGGGAGTCAGAGGTAGGCCTTTGGCGCTGGCACCTTAGAATCTAGCATAGCATTTACTCACTGAGAAAAATTAGCCAATAATCACTAATGTTCTTGGATCAAGAAAAATAGGCTCAGAAATAGTGAAAAGGCCTTGGATCAGCGCACTTTTGTATGTATCATCACAGTCAGCTTCACCTCTCTCAACCTCACTTGCTGCATCTGGAAAGTAGAGAGTAGTATCTACTTTACAGAGTTGTTATGTTAAATGATAAAATTAACATAAAAACCCTTTGTTAACCAGAAGATGCTTTTGTAAAAAACAAAACCACATCCGCCTATCCATAGTTTTCTGCCTCACTCACATGCACAATGTCATGTTTTTAAAGAAGGCATACAGAAGGACCAATGTTGTGGCACAGTGAGTTAAGCTGCCAATTGCTATATCAGCATCCTACATCAGAATGCTGGAGTCCCAGCTGCTCCAATTCTAATCCAGCTCCCTGCTAAGGCACCTGGGAAAGCCACAGAAGATGGCCCACACCCCTGTGCACCTGGCTTTTTTGAGTGAATCAGCCCTGCCCCACTGAGGCCATTCAGGAAATGGATCCATGACTAGAAGATTGCTCTGTCTCTATCTCTATCACTGTGCCTTTCAAATAAAATAAAAATAAATTAGGCCAGCACAGTAGCTTAGCAAGCTAGCCCTCCATCTGGAACACTGGCATCCCATATGGATGGTAGTTCGAGTCCAGCTACTTCACTTCTGTCCCAGCTCCCTGGAAATGGTCTGGGAAAGCAGCAAAGGGTAGCACAACTCCTCCACTCAAGTAGAAGACTCAGAAGAAGCTCCTGGCTCCCAGCTTTAGACTATTGCAGCCATCTAGGGAGTGAACTATAGATGCAATTCTCTCTCTGTCAAATAAAAGAAATAAATCCTTAAATAAATAAACAAATAAATATAATAAAAACAAATCTTTAAGGAAAGAAAGGAGCATGGTGGTAATGTCAAAAACCTAAATGAAAAGAGAATTAAAGTCAGATATTAACAATATAGAATATCATTATTATATAAAGTTTAGTTCCAGAAAAGTCTTAAATCCGTTTCAGATTTTCATCTGGTATGCTCATCCAAAAACATTTTCTAATGTGTTAATAAGGCTCCAGGAGAGAAACTGGTGCAGCTAAAATTAAATCTTCTTCTTGCACATTACCAAGTGTATTTGTGTGAAGAGAACAAGGTAACTGATTTATCTCACATACAAGTAAAAACTCTCATCCTTTCTCCAGTCTCACCCAGTATCCTCTTATCTCTTCTCCCAGGTAAGCTCCTTATAGAGGCTTAGCTTACAAAATCCCAAAGGACCTTGCCCCCCTTCTGCACACACACACACACACACACACACACACACACACACACACACACCCCTCACTTTATCTTCTGCCACATAGAGCTCTACTCCCACCAACACCATCTGTGTCCTCAGCTCTCATTGTTCCCAACTTCCCAATTCCCACTCATCCTTCAAACACTCAGTCTATGCAGTTTCTCTCTCTCTCTCTGCATCTCTTTTCTGCAAAGCTTTTTAGTCCAACACTTCCCGTCTAGGATAAGTTGCCACACCATGAGGTCCTTTAGCACTCCGTGTCTGCTTCCGGGCCATCTTTGCATTCATCTGGTCAATAAACAATTGGGTGCCTGCTACTATTTTAAGTGTTAATAACTCAACAAACAAGAAAACAGACGCTGTGCTCCACTACACCTCACAAGGCGAAGGAGTAGAAAGATTATAACAGTTTATGGCAAATGCTAGAGAAAACAAAGCAAGACAAGTAGGAGATGGTAATTGTGAGGGCACTTCCTCAGCTAGGGACTGGAACAGGAAGAGAGCTTCTGACAGCAAGACCCCTGAGTAGGGGCCTGTGGCAAAGGACAGAGCCAGTCTCACAGATGGGTGGGGTCTGGGGTTAGCCTGGCTCAGCCCTGGCTGTTGCAGGCATCAGGGAGTGAAACAGTATATGAAAGAGCCCTATTTCTTTGCCTCTAAAATAAAACAAAACCAATTAATTACAAAAAATTAAAGCTCAATGTAACAGTAAAGGATTACACTTATTATTGTATTTGCCCAGGGCGAATATTCAAATTTATACTAGTTCTTAAAGATTGATTTTTAAAATTCATTTGAGGGCCCGGCACGGTGGCGCAAGTGGTTAAGGTCCTCGCCTTGCACACCCGGGATCCCATATGGGTGCCGGAGGTTCTATCCTGGCAGCCCCGCTTCCCTTCCAGCTCCCTGCCTGTGGCTAGGGAAGGCAGTCGAGGACTGCCCAAAGCTTTGGGACCCTGCACCCACGTGGGAGACCCGGAAGAGGCTCCTGGCTTCGGACCGGCATAGCATCGGCCGTTGCGCTCACTTGGGGAGTGAATCAATGGATGGAAGATCTTCCTCTCTGTCTCTCCTCTCTGTATATCCACCTTTCCAATAAAAAAAATAATAAAAATAAATCTAAAAAAAAAAAATTCATTTGAAAGGCAGAGTTACAGAGAGAGGAGAAGAAGCAAAGCAAGAAAGATTTTTTATCTGCTGGTTCCCTGCCAAAAAAGCTGCAAGTTGGGGGCTAGCAGACTGGCTCAACTCTAATCCTCGACCTCCAAGCACCAGCATGCATTCAGGCTGTTGTACTTTTCCTGCAATGCCCTGCTTGGTCTGGCAAAGCGGCAGAGGATAGCCCAATGCCCTGGGACCCTGCACCCGTGTGAGAGAGCTGAAAGCTTCTACTGGCTTTGGACTGGCTCAGCTCCAGCAGTTGCAGCCATTTGGGGAGTGAACCAGTGGATGGAAGATGTTTCTATCTCCCCCTTTCTTTGTAAAAAAGAAAAAAAGATAAATAAACAAAAATTTACGACACATGATAATCAAGCTCTCTTCAATTGAACATAAGGAAAAGATCCTTAAATGTGCTTGTGAAAAAAAATCAATTGACTTATAAAGAAATGCCAACTGAATTCACAGCTTATCTCCCACAGGAAACTACAGGCCAAAAGAGAACATAGCGACAAATGATACTTAAAGATGTTCTCTTCACAGAGAAAAGGAATAGCGTCTACCAAAATCAAAGGCAAATGTAAAGAACATTCCACTAAAGTAACGAGAGAAGATTAAATCAATGAACAACCCATTGCTAAATGACAGGAACAAATTATCATCCATTCATATCAGCCCTGAATGTAAATGGCTTAAACTCATCCAATAAACGTCACAGATTAGTAGACCGGATTAAAAACACAAAACCCATCCACTTGTTTCCTACAGAACACACATATATCTCATATATCTCATGGATTTTGATTTTTTTTTGCTTTTAGTCTCACTTCTTCAAAATATTTTTTCTTGTTAAATTCTTCAATGACTTATAATAGATCATACAGTAACATCATTTTCTTCAATAAGGTTCTTGATTTTGTTTTTCATTTCTTCAGTGACACATTAGACATTCAGTAGTATGTTGTTTAACTTCATTGCTTTGTAAATTTCTGTTTTTCTTCCTGTTGTTGATTTTGTTGTGACTTCTCACTTGGAGGGATTTACAGTGACTGTGGAGACTGCCATGTACTCTGGGGTCCGTGCAGTAGGTATGGATGACACGAAGGTGTGAAGAGAACAGCTTCCTGCTTGGCAGGGCCTGGGGAGCTTCCAGCTGTTTGGCAGGGCCCGGCGATTTCTCTCTGACCACCTTGACGCAGTCTCACCCCCTGTTTGCATGAACACTCAAGTATCCCACTAAGAATTCTGTAATCTATTGAGGCATTGTTTGCCCCTGTGAGATGGCTTTAGCAACTACTGTGAGCTTAAGAGTTAATGTTATTGATGTCTTGGTGAGTGGGCCTTTAACTGCACACAGGAGTACAATTAAACCTACAATTAAAGCCATGCCATTTCTGGACACCTTATTGTGTGCCTACCCATTGCCCTGAAATCGGGCCCAGACATATAGCATGCCTTCTGGGAAACGGCTTAACAAGAATTTTACAAACTAATGGAAGTGATGGGAGTATGAGCTGAAACTGCTATGGCAAAAATATAGTTGCTGTGACCTTAAAGGCTAGCCTGTCCTTGCAACTCTTTAGAGCATAGAAAATGTAGCTGCTTTAGCCGCTTTCATAATCTTTTAACTAGAGGAAATATAGGATGACTCTATTAACATCACAGAGATATACTTTTGATTATTGTTTGACTGCTTCTGAGGCTGTAGAGCCTGCAGTCGTAGGGGGATTTAATGTTTGAAACTTTTTGTCTTAGATCCTTATATTTTTTCTCTTTTGATGTATTTCTCCCATTATGTGATAGATAAAGTTGTGAAAATAAGATGTAGTAAGAATGTTTTACTAATTAGTAGGTAACCATCTGTGCCTTGGCCTTGGAGTTCTGGCTGTCACCTAGTGGCCACTTCTGAAGAATGAATAACGGCTTGCTTTAAAGAAACTGATTATAGTAACTTACAGAATTATCTTTAAGAGCACCTGGTTGACCATGAAGTAAAAATTAATTGAACATCTGTGCATGCTGTCTTAGTTCTAAAGTAAAAGGTAAAAAATCAAACGTTTGTGCAGAGGTTTGTGATGTGTCTAAGAAAATAAAAAAGAACAGCTTCTTCTTGAAGAAGCAAAGCAAGCAAGAAGCAAGGAAGCAGCAAAAACGCAACAAGTGTCTGTGTCTGTGTCTTTCTTTATCGCCGACTCCACGCACCCTTCCCGAGCTCCGAACTCAGCTGGAGCTGGACTCCGGCAATGTACAGATGTGAGGATACGGTGCAGTGTGCAGCTCTACTTCCAGTTCAAGGATGGACTCCAAGTGAAACTGTTGGATGTATCATGACAATGGGATGTTGGACTCTCTGCCATTGTCAGTGCCCTCAATGATGGACTTACGACTGTTTATGAAGAACTATGCTGTTGTAATGATATGGGAGAACTCAGTGGGGGGAGTGGGGACAAAGGGAGAGTAGGGGAAATCCTAGGGCCAATGGAACTGTATCATAAACTGCTAATAATAACTTTAAAAAGGAGAGAAACATTTTTTAAAAATTTGCCTTTCCAATAAAAATGAATCAATCTTCAAATACTGCAATGACAAGGACTAGGCCAGGCTGAAGCCAGGTGCCTAGAGCTTCTTCTGTATCTCCCATGTGAATAGAGGTTCCCAAACACTTGGGTCACCTTCTGCTGCTTTCCCAGAGACATTTGCCAGAAAGCTGGATCAGAAGTAGAGCAACCAGGTCTCAAATTGGTGCCCATATGGGACACTGTTATTACATGTGTCAGCTTAACTCACTATGCCATAATGCCAGCCTCAAACTAAACAAGCATTTTAAAGCATGCATTTGTTTAAGTGGCAGAGAGTTGAGAGTTCCAATTTGCTGAGTCATTTCCCAAATGCCTTTAAAGGCTGGTACTGTGTCCGGAGAGGAATCCAGGTCTCCCAACCACTTGAGTCAACATCTATATTTTCTAGAATCTGGTCAGCGACAGTGTAGGACCCTGAACTCAGACTCCAGCATGACACAGGTATCTTAAACGCTAGGCTAAATGGCTGCCCCTGAAACATTTTCTGAATAAAATCAATGAAATATAAATCCAGAAAGCCCTTATACTACTTAAGTACCTTAAGCTCTAAACATAAGTCTAAACCCATTACTTGATCAGTCACTTTTGACAGGTGGAATGCTGAGATAGGTTATCTTTCGCCCACTGACTTTCACTAAAACAAAGGCTGCTGACTGGCCCTGCTGCAGGTGTTTGGCTAGATCACAAGGAATCCAAAACCTCACTTCCATTTCCTCCTTCAATAATGAAGCACAGGGCCCAGCATGACAGTCCTAGCCTTGCACATGTTGAGCTCCCATATGGGCAATGGATCTAATCCTTGTGGCCCGGCTTCCCATACAGCTCCCTGTTTGTGGCCTGGGAAGGCAATCAAGGACGGCCTAAAGTCTTGGGTACCCTGAAACTGCATAGGAGACCTGGAAGAGGCTCCTGACTCCTGGCTTCGCATTGATGCAGCTCGGCCTTTGTAGCCATTTGGGGAGTGAACCAGCAGATGGAAGATCTTTCTCTCTGTCTCTCCTCTGTAAACCTGCCTTTCCAATAAAAATAAGTAAATCTTAAAAAAAAGAAAAGAAAGAAAGAAATCTGGGGTGGGAAGCTATAAAATAGGAGCAAAGTGGCCGAAGAGCTATTTCCACTTAAATAGGACAATTCGGTTTCCTGAAATTTGAGTAAGCAATTCCCCAGCAGATTCCAGAAACTCTTTGTTGCTTACTAAGCTTGACCAGAGCACCAAGCCAAGGAAAGGCAACACTAGAGCAGTGCTCACTTTTAACTACACATTGGCAGCATGTACATGCAAATATATGTGGCTTTCTGCCAAATACCATCAAGAGGCCAACAGAAATGTCCAGAAGATTAGCAATCCTTTGCCACCAACATGACCATATCATATGGCAGTCAAGAGCAACATGATATATTTAAAAAAATTTATTTATTTGAAAGGAAGAGTTGCAAAGGGAGGTAGAGACACTCACAGAGAAAGAGACTTTGCACACACTGGTTCATTCCCCAAACGGCAGTGATAAGTGGGTGGCAGGGGTCGGAATAGTTAGGCCATCTTCTGCTGCTTCCTCAATCATGTTAACAGGAAGAAGGATCCAGTGCAGTAGGCAAGATTTTTGCCCTGCTATTATAGGATGCTAGATTAACCCACTGAGCCACAAAGCTAGTGCCAATATGCTTTAATTTCACGTTTTTCAAACACCACCTCCATTTTCTTCAACTCTGAATGCACATGTTCCTAATGAACAGAACTCACTACTCACTGTTCCTTTCTCATAGCTGCAGTTTCACAAATTATGTTCAGAGAATTCCCATTAACCCAAACATTTAAAACTCAGTGAAAAATTTGATACTACCGGGCCCAGTGCGGTGGCGCAAGTGGTTAAGGTCCTCGCCTTGCACGCCCGGGAGCCCATATCGGCGCCGGTTCTATCCTGGCAGCCCCGCTTCCCATCCAGCTCCCTGCTTGTGGCCCGGGAAAGCAGTCGAGGACGGCCCAAGGCTTTGGGACCCTGCACCCGTGTGGGAGACCCGGAAGAGGCTCCTGGCTTCGGACCGGCATAGCATTGGCCGTTGCGCTCACTTGGGGAGTGAATCATCGGACGGAAGATCTTCTGTCTCTAACTCTCCTCTCTGTATATCCGCCTTTCCAATAAAAACATAATAAAAATAAATCTTTTAAAAAAATTTGATACTACCATAAATGGAAATTGCTAACTGAAACCTGAAAAGTATTTGCAGAGATTTTTTTTGCTGTAATTAGCATGGAAAATTCATGCTCAAAATTATAGCCTGCACTAACCTGCAGCATCCAGTGTGTTTGGTTTGGTTTTCCTTGTTGTTTTTGTTTTAAGTTGTGTTTGAGAGCTTTTAGAAGTTCCAGTATGCTTTCTCACAGATTCCAACACTCACTCCCAGCCGAGAACAGTGAGCCTCATTTGAGCTACTGGGTCTGGCCTGATTCAAATGTGTAAACCCTGCAATTTTAAGTGAGGATGTTTAGCCACTGATGCGGACTCTGAGATGACTCTGGAAAATACTTACAGGGTCCTGGACATGTGCTGCTCAGTGATGCACACATCACAAAAAGTAAACAATGAAGCAATTTCCCAAGGCCAGCACCAGTTTCCATTTCCCAAAGTTTCCAAGGGTTGAAACCTCATCAGATGTCATCAACCACCCCAATTTTTATCCTGGGAGGGAATCTGACCACAGCCTTCAGAGATAAAGTAAACTTGTCCAAGACCAGACGCTAATCGGGGGAGGCAGAAATGTTCTCATGCTTTTGCTTCCCCAGCCAGACAGAGTTCACAGAGGGTGAGAAGGATTTCTGATCATTCCCAGCCACTCATGGTCAGTGTTATACACTCAGGACGGATTCAACATGTGGTAGTGAGACGTACTTCCGTGAGAGGCAGTCGGTAATCTTTATGAAAGTGTCAGAAAGGACAGATCTCTGATCAGAGGTCACATGAAATGAGTGACCATGGTTTTGATTTTGAGGGAGATTCAGAGTCAGCAGATCCTCATGCGGATGAAGGAGCTAAAGGCACTCCACTCACTGATATTGAACATTTTACACAGATACTGACTTAACCAAGGCTATTTCACGTGAGAAACGGACTCATACTTCAGTTAAAGGTGCTCAGTTAAGTCAAATGACAAGATAGGCTCAACTCAGTAAGCCATCAATGATTCAGTTAACTACATCCATTGTCATTGCGCCTTCCTTCTTGGAATAAGGCTCAGACTGCATTCCGATGTTGTCTGCAGTGATCCACAAAGACAAGGCTTTAGCACATCTTCCACAACAGCCCTCTGCAGCAACGTTTTTTCTTCACGTAGCCTGCAGCGGGACGTGGCACCTGGTGATACACACACCCCCACTGTGCCATTTGGAAGCCTTCACTCTGAGGCCCAGCAGGCTTGCAGGAAGCACTGGGGTTCACAGTGACTTCCTATGGTTTCCTTTGCTGATTTCTTAAACCTTCAGGATCACTGTCCATGTGGCTGGGGAGCTCTTACACTTGGATCACGTTCCTCTGAACTCTACCACGTGCCGCCCAAGTTCTAACGGCGGGGAAATCTTTTTTTTTTTTTGCTACCTTTCCTCCTTCTCTTTTCCATTTTATCTTCATTTCTCTTCCACCCACAACACAACCTCAGATAGATTCTCTTGCCTGTTCCGAGGCCAAGGGGCAGGGTGGAAAGAAACCAGTGAGATCCTGCACTGAAGATAAACAGCAGGGGGTGGTGGCTGAGGAGGAGCAGCTACATTTACAGGTCTGCTTTGGCTTTCACAATGTCACCTTTTCCCTGCTCTGGAATGCCAAAACATCTGCAAAGGTCACTCTGTTTAAGGTGTTCCTTCTCTCTTCAGGTATAGAATGTGAAGGAGGGGCAGAGAGCAGTGAGCTGGTTCGTATATTGGAAAGGTGACTAGCAGAGAGCGTGCGCATGTCCGGGAACACCTGCTGGCCTCTGCGTTGGTCTCACAGGTGTGCCACCTGAGCATGTGAAGGCACTCAGGACCCTCAGAGGGACCGTTACCGCTGAGGCTGGGACCCAGCGCTGGGGCGTCTTCTGCACAGCTTCTCAGATCCTGGCAGGTGTCGGCCCAGTTGTCCCTAACGGGTGACTGACATCACCCGTGTGTCCCATCCTTCTCCTACCCAGCTTTCTCCTCTTCCCTGTTTCATTTTCCTTAGAACCCCAGGGTTCTGCTTTCTGAGGGGATTTCATGGTAAAAGTAAAGGAGACAGATACACAACGTGGAGAACGCGTGCAGCATCTGCCCCCTGGCTTCAGCTCAAAAGTCTACTGACCAAGGATCAGCACACAGCTCCGTTATCATCTCCCACCACATGCCGAAAAGAGGAGGAGCCCATACGGAACTAGGGCTTCAGTACATTTCTTGAAGCACCTTTAGAGCCAGAAAAGGCAATTTGAGAGAGAGAGAGGGAAAAACAAAAACTCCCTCTGCTCTTCCATGTAGCTCATAAACATTCAAGACTATTTCCACAAAGAAAACAATACACCTGAGGGGACGGAAAAGCAAAATGTACCACTGACTCTGTGTGTCCTCGTGGTCCACTCCACCCCCTGGAAGAGCTGGGTAACAGGAAGAATCTTTTAAAGTTGGTTTACAGCTCCGTGGCCGGGCACAGAACTGGGCGGCTAATCATTCTCTAGCCGAGGAAGGCAAAGGCACAAAGATTTACTCACACGTCGTTGAACTCCTCCAGAGACCTTGCAGGTGTGAAAACATCCAAAAGACCAATCACCTAGAGGAAAACATAAAAGGCAAACAGTAGGTAAACATGGAGCTTGATAGGCTTCTCATGGGTTCTTAATCATTTTAAGTGGAACCAATTCCCAAGCAGCACACACTAAAACAACATCAATGGATTTTCCATCCAAATTACGGCTCTGGCTTTTACTTGTCAACATTATTAGTCGTAACAATCTACTATATGAAAACTTTTAACTCTTTAGGATTTGTCATATCTAGATAATAGTGAATCAGATTTAGAGTTTCTGTTTTACATGTGTGTGAAGTCTAATGAATAAAATAGCTAATCAGATTTTCACAGCTGTTATCATGGCATCTTACTTTTTAAATTTTATTCTATAAAAAAGTTCAAATTACATAGCCTTCAACACTGACAATTTTAAAGTCCTTAAGTATTATCTCAGTACATTCATGATATTATTTTCATATTTTTTTAAATTTAAAAACAATTTTATTAATCATCATCAGACATTTTGATCAAATGATCAAAACATGAATTTAAAATGCTCTCTTCATGGGCCTGACACAGTAGCCTAGTGGCTAAAGTCCTCGCCTTGAACGCACTGGGATCCCATATAGGCGCCAGTTCTCATCCCAGTGGCCCTGCTTCCCATCCAGCTCCCTGCTTGTGGTCTGGGAAAGCAGGAAAGGACGGCCCAAAGCCCTGGGACCCTGCACCCGTGTAGGAGACCCCAAAGAAGCTCTGGGCTCCTGGCTTCAGAGCAGCTTAGCTCTGACCACTGCAGCCACTTTGGGAGTGAATCAACAGAAGGAAGATCTTCTTTGTCTCTCCTCCTCTCTGTATATCTGTCTTTCCAATAAAAATTAATAAATCTTAAAAAAAAATGCTTTCTTCATGAGAAAGCAAAGAGCTACTACAATCTGTAATACTCAGTAATCCACAATCTTTGCATAGGTTTTTTGATCATGAATTTACACTAATTTACCATACAGAGGACAACTTATCCCA
This sequence comes from Ochotona curzoniae, assembly GCF_017591425.1. Lineage (NCBI taxonomy): Eukaryota > Metazoa > Chordata > Mammalia > Lagomorpha > Ochotonidae > Ochotona > Ochotona curzoniae. Next base: position 2,336,832 of record NW_024466004.1, on the reverse strand, counting down.
GGTCCCCTAAAACTTCTCATTGTTACAGTTAGCTGTCAAAAAGGAAAATAAATAATATTATCATTCATTTGTGTTGTCCTAGCCAGAGTGAAGGACATCTGGATACAAAACGAAAACAATTCTCTTGATAACTGAACCTGTGAATTTTCCTACTAGCCTGTGACTCTAAATAACCAAATTAAACAGCCCCCAAATAAGATAAATCACCACTCAACACATTATCAAGGAAGAGGATATGAACCTGTTCATTCAGATACCAGACATTTCCAAAGCAGCTTTTGCCTTGGTGCTGCTGCCTCAGGGAAGGAGGTGTTGGCCTTGGAGCTCAGGAACACATCTACATGTTCTTACAAATTGTTACAACGGAAAGATGTAGTCATCCTGAGATCCTCACCTGAGCAACTGCGTGCAAGAAAACGCAAATCACCTCAACCGTCCCAGCCATTAAACTGCTACTAACAGTCTCCATACATGTCCTTTGATTATTCTGACGCATATAAACTAAATTGAGAATTTCATTATGCATATAGTTTTGCTAAACAGATGACCACTCTGCTACGCTTAAACATATAACGATAACATTTACATGCACACCATCGGTTATTTGTGTTTAACCAAAACAGAATGCTAATATTTGGTAACTTCTCTGAGCCCCATTTTCTTTAAATGAAAGAAAATGGGTTAACATTATTTTTTTTTAAGATTTATTTATTTTTATTAGAAAGGCAGATATACAGAGAGGAGGAGAGACAGAGAAGCAGATCTTCTGTCTGATGATTCACTCCCCAAGCGGCCGCAACGGCTGGAACTGAGCCAACCCAAAGCCAGGAGCCAGGAGCTTCCTCCAGGTCTCCCATGTGGGTGCAGGGTCCCAAGGCTTTGGCCCGTCCTCAACTGCTTTCCCAGGCCACAAGCATGGAGCTGGAGGGGAAGTAGTGCTGCCGGGAATAGAACCGGCAACCATATGGGATCCCAGGCGTGCAAGGCGAGAACTTTAACCACTATGCTATCGTGCCGGGCCCTACCTTTTTTTAAATTTCTTTAAAAGGAGAAATGGTTAATTTATTTTTCATACAGCAAGGTCATCTTTATGAAACAAGCTATGTTATATCAAAGCACTTGTAGGTTTTTGGAGTGTTTTTCTGGTGGGGAGGGGGGACTTAGACAATTCCCACCTATTAATCCTTTATAAATAGAGAGGTCATCGAAAGAAAAATACTGTGAAACACAACTTTTCAGCATTAAAGTAGATCTTTAGAATATTCTGGGACTATTGTATCTTTTCTTACATAGACACTTCCTTTCCTAAAAAAAAAAAATACATATTTACTTTTACGTGAAAGGCAATTATAGAGAGGAGAGGCAGAGAATGAGCTTGCATCTGCTTTCTACTGTGCCAAGGATCACAACAGCCCGAGCTCAACTGACCCGGAGCCACCAGGCAGGAGAGTGCCCCGGCCTTCCCACGTGGGTGTCGGGGCTCAAGGCCTTGGGCCACCCCCTCTGCTGCCTTTTCAGGCCATTGGCAGGGAGCTGGATCCTTAGTAGGAGAGGATTATATGGTTTCACACAACACCGGCCCCACAGATTTCCTTTTAATTCAAGCCTTATCTTAGCTTATTCAATTGTTTTTCCTGTCATTATGTGATTTCAGTCTCTTCTCTTTGTAACTTTGCCCTTAAATAAAAATAAATCTTCAAAAAAAAAAAAGACATTTATAAGATGAATGAACAGTATATATCTCTAATGGTTTTCTAACACAGTCCAAAGTCTAACAAACAGAAGTAATACATTTTTCCAGTTTGGCACATACCCCTGTAAAATATTCAATAACCAAATAAGGACATTATATAATGTCTTAAATATATTCGTACTAGAACAACCACCTGGGGCCCGGTGCGGTGGCCTAGGAGCCAAAAGTCCTCACTTTGCATGCACCAGGATCCCATTTGGGTGCCAGTTCTAATCCTGGCAGTCCCACTTCCCGTCCAGCTCCCTACTTGTGGCCTGGGAAAACAGTCGAGGATGGCCCAAAGCCTTAGGACCCTGCACCTGCATGGGAGACCTGGAAGAGCCTCTGGGGACCTGGCTTCGGCTTGGCTTAGCTCTGGCCGTTGTAGCTGCTTGGGGAGTGAATCAACAGATGTAAGATCTTCCTCTTTTTTTCTCCTCCTCTCTGTATATGACTTTCCAATAAAAATAAATAAATCTTAAACATTAAATAAGATAAAACAACCACTTGGTCTACTATGTGAAATGTTACATCTAGGGTCCTACATGAAACCTTGAATGAAAGGATTCCTTTAATTATTTCTTCATTTCAAAAGGTACCTGTCTCCAGGCCCAGAGGCAGGCAGTCTGTAGATCAGTGCAGAGACCAAAACGACACAGCTGGCAGGCTGCCTGTCTTTCTTTCCTCCTTAGAGGAGGTGTTAATGAGATGAGGAACTGGCAGTTCACTTGGCTCAAAGAGCAGTTCTCATAATCACCGGGCACAGCTCTAGTCACTGCTGGAACCAACGCTCAGCTGTTACTTCCTCGGTTCAAGATGAATCACTGATTCAGGGTTGGAGATAAGTATTTTTGGGTGAAAGTTCGCTTATGTATTTGGGCACCAATAAATCTGATTTTTTTTTTTTTTTAAAGATTCCTTTTTATTGGAAAGTCAGATATGCAGAAGAGGAGAGACAGAGAGGAAGATCTGTCCGATGGTTCACTCCCCAAGTGAGCACAATGGCTAGAGCTGAGCCAATCCGAAGCCGGAGCCTAGAGCTTCTTCTGGGTCCCCCACGCTGGTGCAGAGTCCCAAGGTTTTGGGCTGTTCTGTACTGCTCTCCCAGAACACAAGCTGGATGGGAAGTGGAGTTGCCAGATTGGGATCCTGGTGTGTGCCAGGCGAGGTCTTTAGTCGCTAGGTTACCATGCCAGGCCCAACAAATCTGATTTGCTACTAACACTTAAACTGTCCGTAGTTTTAATCTGCTGCCATTGTCTTTGGACGTCTGGTGGCTACCAAAAAGTTGGATGGTGATCTAAAACAATTTTTTTCTTAAGAAAATGGGGTTTTGGCACACAGTTTATAAAAACTGTTGTACATCAGAAAGCCTGGCTCCAGTCCCAGTTCTGCCTTCATTACCAGCTTCCTGCATACCCTGGGAGGCAGCAGGTGATGGCCAAAGTCCTTGGCTCCCTGCCACTCATGGGGAAGACGCAGACTGACTTCCTGGCTCCTGGTTTCAGCCTGGCCCAACCCTGGCCGGCTGTCTGGATCATTTGGGAGTGAACCAGAGGGTGGGAGATCTCTGTCTTTCATCTCTCCGCCTGTCAAGTAAACAGGTTTTTTAAAAGAAGGAAATAGAAGAGGATCAAGAGGAAGCCTGCTAAAAAAACAAAAAATCCTTAAGCTTACTGGAAGTCTTAGTTTAACTGGATTAAACTACTTTAACATGGTAAGCATTTTGCAAATGTTTATAGAATGGCCTGAAATGCAGGAATTTTTCTATTTGAAGGGGCGTGGAAGTGGCCCAAAGACTTCCATTCTCCTTCAAACATTCATCAAAATACAGAACCATGAGATGTTCAGCCATACATGTCTTCCTTCCTCCAAGCAACAGACCACTAAGTATAGCTAGCAACTCTCTCTTGCTAAAGTATTTTCTTAAAACAAACAAACAAACAAAAAAGGTATAGTGACAGAGATCTTCTAGCTGCTGGTTCATCCCCCAGATAATGGTAAGAGTGGGGCTGGGCTAGGCCAAAGCTATGAGCACAGGGCTCTATACAGGTTGCAAAAATGAGTGTAGAGGGCCAAGCACTTGGGCCAGCTTATGTTGCTTCCCCAGGCTCATTAGCGGGGAGCTGGCTGGGAAGCATAACAGCCAGAATGGTTCCAATACGGACTGCTGGCATCACAGGAAGCATCTTAATTTGCTGTTGTCACAGGATGGTCCCAAATCTAAATAGCTTAAAAAAGGTGGACAGCTAAACATGCTTGTGTTTGTGGTTATCCACAAAGTCAGAGCACAGACTCAGATCACCCCAAGTGCTGCCTGTTCTGAATGCTGGCTTAAACTGTCCATGAAGAAAAGCAAATGGTAAAGTATAGCACAGGCAACACTGTGGGGCCTTCTGAAGTTGTCCTGGGCGTCTATATATTTAATCTGCATTGCATTTTAAATGCTATTTGCACTTCTAAAAAGCCATGTCTCTGTCAGGTTTATTAATGTGCAATGAAAAAACAGTAACACTCCCAAACATGTTAAAAATCAAAAGTAAATACATCAGTTCCAGGCCACTTTGATTTTATGCAGACCTAGAAATAATGTATTCTCTGCCAGCTTTTTCCACATAGCTCAACTTGTTGTAAACATGTTACTGATTAGGAAGGCTGCAGTTCTGCCCAAACTTTTAAAAAAGCTCAGGTTTGCACATAGCTACTCATGTAATTTTATACTTGGGAGTGAAGGTTATCTCTAAGAAATAGGATTTTACCCAATAGCATTATGCAATCAAGATAAAACATGGAAACAAAAACGTGTAGCTGTCATTTTAATGCCATCCATAAGCCAATCACAACTGGGAGCCTTAATTGAGCCTTCTCAATTGAGAAGAAACTTGCAATAATAAAACAAATGTATACTAATAAAATGTCACTTTGTGACTTTTCTTCCCCCATTGGAGAAAAAAGTTCAATGATTAGAACAACCAAGCATGAATGGCAAAGTAATAAATTTACAGACTTTGAATTTCCTCTACAAAGAATCAGTAAAGCCATGTGATTCTAAAATCTCTATGGCTGCCAATTCTAGGGGACTATAGATTTTAGAGTCTCTTTCATATCTCAGCAATTCAGAGGAAAAATTTTTGAGTTGGAAAGTCAGGAAAGGGCCATTGTTAGGTCCAGTGCTGAAGGCATGGGCTGTGATACCTGAGTACCATACAGGAGTTGGGTGTCAAGTTCTGGTTCCAGGATCCAGCTTCATGCTGCGCAGACCCTAGCAGCAGGCAGGGCTAAAGTAACTAGATTTCTGCCACCCATTTGGGAGACCCGGACTGAGTTCACAGCTCCCAACTGTATTGTTCTCAAATTAGCAAACTGGTAGAAAAGGCTATACTTAATGTGTCTGTCACATTTATTATAGCAAAAAGCTGTATCTCAAAAGGTTTTAAAAAATTTTAAAAATCATAATATTAAAGCACAAAGATTCCTGAATATTTGTGGGGGATTGGTTCTAGAACCCCTGCAAACACCAGAAGGTGTAGGTCACTTACATAAAGTGCTGTGGCCTTTGGATATAACCTCCGCGTATCCTCTTTTATGCATCAAATCATCTCTAGATTACTTATAATAGCTAATACAAATATAGAGGCTATGTAAGTAGTTGCTATACTTTATTGTTTAGGAAATAATGACCAGAATAAAAGAGGCTGTACATACATTCAGCACAAAGACTTCTCTCCTCCGAAAAGATTGATTTATTTGCCAGGCCGAGTTACAGAGAAGGAAGGGGAAGGAGGGATATGCAGAGGGGGAGTACAGAGGTAGACAATAAGAGAGAGATTTCTTCCCCTCTGGTTTACTCCTCAAGTGGCCCCCAAAACAGGCAGGGCTGGACCAGGATGAAGCCAGGAGCCAGGAATTTCACCCAGATCTCTCTTTCAAAGGGGTCAAGTACTTGGACCATCTTCAACTGTCTTCCCAGGCAATTAGAAGACCTGGATTGGCAATGGAGCAGCCAAGACTAAAACTGATAACCATATGAAATTTAGCTTAACCTACTGTACCATAAGACCCACCCATAATTTTTTTTCCCCCGAAACAGTTTCACACCTTGGTTGGCTGACTCCACAGATGTAGAACCCATGAATATGGAAGGCCAACTGGAGACATTAATTAATAACCAATTTTGATAAGGCTTTCAGTGAGCCAAAGGCATTCTTCCTAAAATTCTTCCACCAAAATAACCCATGATAGTCACAAAAAGTCATAGTTTACAGTATTCTGAGAATATGGCCTTAAGCAAACCAAGCAAAAATTACAAAACTTCTTTATCTATTGAAAGGCAGAAAGAATCCTTCCCATCTGACAGTTCATTCCCTAATAACCTGCCACAGGCTGGGGAAGGAGCAGGCAGGGACAGGGGCCAGAACCAGAAGTCAGGAACATAGCCCTGGGCTCCGTTTTGAGTCACCACCCCTGTCTCCCAGGGTCTGCACTTGCTGGAAGCTGGAGTCAGGCGCCAGAACCAGGAAAAAAATATAGGTACTGCAGTATGCAACATGGGCTTTGCTAGGCTGAACACTGCTCCCCAAAACTGTTATTTTGTGGATCCTGTGCTGCCCTTCATAACATATCCTTAGAAAAGCTTTCCACAAAAATGCTTTCGTTCTAAAACACAAACAAAAATTCCAGAATAGCACCACAACTCCAGGAGGCCGCACCATTTTCTTTCCAAGCCTTTGCTTTGACCTAACCTAGGAGCTGTACACACCCCAGTTCAGGAAGTATAAGCCAGAATTGGATGCACTCCCAGGTATTCTCAAAGTACAAACATCCCCAGTTGTTCAAGAGCAGAATTCGCCCTCCCCGGATGCAGATGGAACTCACATTCTCATGTTTCATGTGTTTGAGCAGCCGCACCTCCCTGTAGGTCCTTTTGGCGTGGATGATGGACTGAAACGGCCGGGAGAGCTTCTTCACCGCCACACGCAACCCGATTTTTGTGTCGAAAGCAGCACTGAGGGGGAAGGGAAGGAAAGCAAAACAAGAAGCACTGCGTTACAAGTGTTCCAACTGTCATTTCCAAATTAAATAAGCCCGAAACAAAATATTGAAAAAGAGATGACCTGAAATCCCAACATCCAAAGAACACTCCTGTTATTCTTTTTGGTTTCCTAAATTTATCTCTTCATTTATTTATTTGAAAGTTAAAACTAGAAAGAACCTTGGTGATTCACTCCCCACTTATTGATTCATTACTCCCAAAGGACTGCAATAAGTAGGCCTGGACCACTCTGAACTCCATCCGGGCCCTGTGTATGTGAGCCATCCCCTGTTACATTCTCAGGTGCACCAGCAAGAAGCCGGATCAGAAACGGAGTGGTCTGGACTCCAGCCAGTGCTCATTTAGGATGCTGGTATAGTAGGGGACAGTTGAGCCAACTGCACCACAACATCAGCCCTATCTTTTTACCTTTTTTCTATGCATGTATAATAGGGATTTACAAAGTTTTTCCATAGCCAGATAGTAATATGAATATTTTAGACTGATGAGAACCCCATGGTCTCCATCACAACTGCTCAACTCTGCTTACAGTGGGAAAGTAACAACTGGTTTAAAACACAGGTGTGCTATGTTTAGGTGCCTGTCTCATCTGAAAGAGCCAACAGACAGATTAAACACACAGTTGCATTTTGTCTGTCTCCTCTGCTGAGGCCTCACTGTCACTTTGTCACCCCACACTGCCAGGTCACAGTTAAAGCCCCAGAAACCCCCATACTCTGGAGATACAGAGGAAGCACAACTATTCCTTGAGCACCTACAAAGGATTTGGCACTTTGTAGAAGATAAAGTATGGGAAGACACAAATCAATGAATCCCTGCTTGCAGGATGGGGTAAGAGGGAGAGCAGAATAATAATTTCCACTAGTGATAGGTACTATGGTTAAAACACAGTGATGGGATAAGGGGTGACCGAAAGACAGTGGTGTTACACCACGGGAGCTGAGGACAGAAGGATGAAAAAGCAGGAGCTACAAAGACCCAGGAAAGGGTTTCAAGCAGCAAAAATAACGGTTGTTATTAACAGTTTGAGTCTTCACCATAGACTGATTTTTATGAATTAATACATTTAATTCCCTCAATGGCTCCATGACATACCATCATTTTGCCACTCACAAACAGGGGTACTAAAGTCCACAGAGGTTCAACAACTTGCTCTGGTCTCAAAGCATGGCAGGACAGGCAGATGGGATCCAAAACGCCTGCTGCTGACCACTGAGCTAAGCTGTCAGTGCACACAAAAGAAAAAGGAACAGATCTGTGGAGGGCCTACTGAGGGCAGAGGTGGGGCTAGAGAGAGAAGGAGACCATGTGCGTGCAGAGGGAGCAAAGGAAAGACAGAGAGGGATGATGGCAGAGATGCAGGCAGCCCAGGCCATACAGATTATCTGTAGAGAGAGGAAAGACAGAAACATCTAAACTTTATTTTTAAAGATTAGTTTTTTAAGTTTATCTTAGAGGCAGAGTGACAGAGGAAGAACCTATCTTCCATCAGCTGGTTCACTTCCCAAAACAGCCACAAGAGCCAGCTATGTATGGGCCAGGCTTGAAGCTAAGAACGAGTGATGTCTCACAGCTCTCCAACGCAGGTGGCAGGAGACCCAAGCCATCACTGGCTGCTTTCCCAGGAGTATTGGCAGGAAGCTGAGTTGGGAGCAGAGCAGCCAGGACCCAAATGAACCCCTAACACCTACTGTCCTACAGAGGGGAACAAACAAGCATATTTTAACCACGTTTGTGAACTGTTTGGGCTAATTCCATCGTGCCTTACCCTCTTGGCCGTCTGTCAAATGGACATTAAGACATCCTAGTCATCTATCACTACTCAACGTTTCCCCATCTACCTTTCTTTACCATTCCATATTTACTCCAGGAGTTAACTTTCTTTTGCTATCAAATCCTTATGCTATATTCTCACTCTCCCAAATTGGTGATAAACTTCCATAAATCTTTTCCCTCTTGTCTAACTTGCCCTCTATGTCCTTGAGAACACAGGCTGTACCTTAAGACACAATTTCCTTTCCAGTCCTGCCACGTATTGTTTCCCTCACAACTATGACACCTCCAAGCTAGCACTACTCCTTGCTAACCACTGCTATTCCAACACCATTAATTCTCATGTTTCCCCCTAAATCTCATGCTCACAACCCTGATAAGCTCCCCTTCTTGCCACTGCTATCCATTGACCAGGAATTTTCCATAATTCATTGAGAATTCATTCCTATCTGAAAGTCTCTCTCCACTCCCAACTTCTGTCATCATTGTTGGCAACCTGAACTCCCAGGCGGAAGACATATCCAACATCCTTGTGGTTTCCTGGCCTCCCTAGGAAGTTCCACCTCCTCTTGCCACCTTCACAGTCGCACTCCAGTTCTCTGTCCCCACCAGAACTGTCCCACTTAGAAGACTATGGATGTCAGAACTCACTTTAAACAAAATTACTTAGTTTTATCTTTATTTATTTAAATGGCAGTGCAATAGAGAGATGGAGAAAAAGTAAAAGAAGAGAGAAATTTTCCATCTGCTGTTTCATTTTCCAAAAATGGCCACAACTGCTGGGTCTGGGTCAGGCTGCCACCAGGAACCAGGAACCAGGAATTCCAACAAGGCCTCCCCCAAGTGTGGCAGAAGGAGCCCAAGCACTTGGGCCATCTTCTGCTGCTTTCCCAGGAGCAATAGGAGGGAGTTTAGTGCAGAGCAGAGCAGCTGGGACTGAACTGACTCGCTGATGTAGCCAGGCAGTGGCTTAACCCGTTTACTGGACTAGAGAACCAGCCCAGAACTCACTTTCCATCACAACCCTCCTAGTCCTTTGAGTTTAGTGTTCTTGTACCTTAACTGCAACGATTTGTTCTGGATCAGTACATTCATAACCTTTGACCCCTCTTGCCTTCATTTCCTTTCTAGTTGAGTGATCATATTCATTCCCTGATGATCTCCTTCCTCGTTAATGTATTCAGCTGATTAAAGTCTAACTTTGGGTGACTTCAACCACTTAGTTTTTCAGAATAAATAATAATCAGAGTGCCTTAATTTGTAATTTCTGACTTTAGCCCCCAAGATTTGCTTTTAGCTCCCCAAGCTGCCACAATGGCCAGAGCTGAGCCAATCCAAAGCCAGGAGCTTCTTCCTGGTCTCACATGTGGGTGCAGGGTCCCAAGGCTTTGGGCCGTCCTAGGCTGCTTTCCCAGGCCACAGGCAGGGAGCTGGATGGGAAGCGGGGTTCCCAGGATTAGAACCGGCGCCCATATGGGATCCCAGTGCATTCAAGGCGAGGACTTTAACCACTACTCTATCGTGCTGGGCCCAAGACTTGCTTTTTTAAAAAAGGTTTTGGATTTATTTGTAAGTCAGAGTGAAGATGAGCTAGGAGTGTTCAGGGTGGTATGGATACAGACTGAAAGTCTATCAGAGAGATCTTCCAGATGGCTGCATGGCGGAGGCTGGGTGGGGCTGGGTGGGGCTGGGCCAAGCAGAAGTCAGAAGCTATGAGCTTCTTATCTCCAAAGTCTTGGGCCATCTTCTGATACTTTCCTAGGTACACTCAGCCAGAACTTGAACTAGCAATGCTGCCATTACAGGCAGCAGCTTTACTCACTATACTACTGTGCCAGCCTCTCCCAAAAGGCTTCCAATCCTGCCACGTTAGTAGTCAGTTCATCTTCCCATTGCAAGATGATTATTTGATGTTTTCTCTTTCATACTTTCAACTCAGCCTCCTCCATGGAGAGTTGCTCTTGCCTTCACTGAGCCAACAGAAATCATTAAGAAGAGAGCTCCTCCCCTCCTAACCACTCTTCCCCTTGCAAAGGAGGAGAAAGCCAGAATGGGTATTATTTTTTGCATTAAATATCTGTTAATTAAAAATCATATTTTAAAAAAGAAGAAAGCTCCTGTCTGCCACCAGATCTAAAAACCCATCCTTGCTGTGGTTCTTGTGACCAAGGCGGATGAGAGCGCCTCCTACCAAAATCCAGGCTCCCGAGGCAGTCCCCAGAGCTACGTCTCCCCTTTTCCAGAACTCATTTCCTTTCTCACCAGCATTATCAGTCTCTCCCTACTGACAGGACCACTCTCTTCAGCTTTAAATTTTTATGCTCTAGTTATTTCCCACCCTCAACAAACAAACAAACAAACAAAAAATCCCTTGATGGCTCCCTGCCACAAAGTTCTCAAAAAAAAAAATCATTTGCACTTGAAGTTCCCAAATTTGTGGTTCTCAGATGAGCCACATTAGTTTCACCTACAGATTTATGAGAAATGTAAATTCTCAGGCACCTCCCTTGAGCTAGGGAATCAGAAACTCTGCAGACACACACACACACACACACTGATATTTAAATAAAGCACCTCCATGGACCAGATCTGCAGGATCTCAGCCCCACAGGACAATTTACATTGTGACAAGCTTTCCAGGTGATTCATTTACCTCCTAAGACTTGAGAGGCACAGACCTGCAAATGACTCATTTTCTCAACTCTCAGTCTTTTTTTCTCCACTCCACTGCTCTTCTCAACTCTGGCACTAAGCCCAAAGGGTCAATTTTCTGGATTAGTAGTTGACATGATTACTACTACTTGTTTTTTTTTTTTTTAAGATTTATTTTATTGGAAAGGTAGATGTACAGAGAGGAGAGACATAGAGGAAGATCTTCTGTCCAATGATTCACTCCCCAAGTGGCTGAAACAGCGGTGCTGCGCCAATCCAAAGCCAGGAGCCAGAAACTTCTTTCCGGGTCTCCCACACGGGTGCAGGGTCCCAAAGCTTTGGGCCATCCTAGACTGCTTTCCCAGGCTGCAGGCAGGGAGCTGGATGGGAAGTGGAGCTGTGGGATTAGAATCGGTGCCCCTATGGGATCCTGGCGCGTTCAAGGTGAGGACCTTAACCATCACGCCATCGCACCGGGTCCCATGATTACCACTTCTGCTTTCTCCAAGCACTTCCTCATGCTGGAGTCTGCCTTAGTCCTTCTGTTGGTTTTCTGTGACCTCTTTGGCAACTGTCCTGATTAGTCTGTGTGTTTCCTTCTATTCAAGCTCTCTAGGCTGCAGTTCTTCAGGCCATAACTCTAGGCCCATTTTTTCTCTCCCACATTCTCCTTCCAGATGATGTCATCTATACTTGTGGCTTTTAATACATGTCAACTGCATACTTAAAAAAGCACAAATCTATGTCTCTCACTTAAATCTTATCTCCTTCTGAGTTCAACTACCCACCCAGGCATGTCCATAGGAAAAACATATAAGCACTAAACAGCAAGTTCAAAATACCCAGAACTATTCCACTCCTTTTTTAATCTCAGTAAATGAACTGTTCATCCAGTTGCTATTACTTCTCCCCTTCCTCCACCCCCATGGCTCCTAAACCCTACTATTAGGAAGCATTGTGGTTTTCATCTCCAAAGTTCACTTCAAGCTCAACTTCTCTTCAGTTCACCATTTGCTATATTAGTCCATATCACCCTTATCACCACCTGGACACCTGCCTTTTTTTAAGATTTATTTTTTATTTATTTGAAAGAGTCACCAAACGATGGGAGGGAGGGGCCATCTCCCACTGCTTTCGCAGGTATATTAGTAGGAACTGGATTGGAAGAGGAGCAGCTGGGACTGGAAAGAGGCTCATATAGGATGCTGGGAAGGCAGTCAAGGGGCTTACAACACTGGTCCCAAGCCTGCCTTCTGAGACTGGTCTCCTGGCCTCCAGCTTTGCTCCCTTCTAACAGACTGTCCATAGCATTCAAGGCCATCTTTTAAAAAACATAACTAGATCACACCATTCTTGCCACAAACCCTTCAAGGAATTTTCTTGGCATACTGAAGTCTACAAGGCCCAGGATGGGGGATGGGCCTGAGCCCACTTGACCACACTGTCCTGCTTCTATGCTCCCCCCCACCCGCCCTAGCCACTGTTCTGAACATGGTACTCGTTTCAGTTCCTTAAACTATTCAGACAGGCTCTTCCTGGCTCCTGGGTCTCTTTTTGCCCTCATCCCTATTGCACTCTATGGTAAAATCTTCATCTTTCAAACACTGGCCTAGTCACTGCCTCAGAGATTTATCCTTCCCTGACTCCTTCTTTATTCTACACAAAGGTTAGGTGGGCTAGGTCTTTCCCACACTCCTCACTCCAAAAAACCCAGAAAATAGCCACTTCTTCTTCCATAGAAGTACAGAGTAAATTTATATTCTTCTCAGCATTTCACTTTGTAGCATGGCTCTAGGGGAAGTGGAAAAACAGCCACTGCTCCCATGTGACGTGCGCCAAAAGACTGCAACAGCCAGGGCTGAGCTGATCAAAGCCAGGAGTCAGGAGCCTCGTCTGGTACTACCACACAGGCACAAGGACTCCGCGCTTTGGGCCATCCTCCCCTGCCTTCCCAGATCATAAGTGAGGAGCTAGATGGAAAGTGAGTAGCCAGGACATGAACTGGTGCCACATGGGGTGCCAGCACATGCAGGTAGATTGGCCAATCGAGCCTTCACGCCAGCCTTGCCCATTCTCCTTCCTCCCACTGGCAAGCCTGTGTGGGGCAACCAGGAATAGCAGGGCTTCCTAGCTGCCTGCCACCAGGTGTTCAAGTTCAATTAAGTGGGAAAGAAGCAACAACCCTCTCTGGTGGCCTGTCCGAGTGATTCTCCAAGTCTGCTTTATCAGTAAAAATGTACATATTTTTATCTTAATTTGACTCCTTTATCTATTCAGTGAAAGGCAGGCAGAGATTAACTAATACCCTACATGCCCCAATAGTCACAAATTATTACATTTATTTATCATGAAGCAGAGTGGTTAAGTAAAGACTGGGACTTTGTCATTAGACTATCTGGATTTAATTTCAGCTCTGGTACTTCAAGGCTGTATAATCTTGAGAAAGTTAATTAATTTTTTTCTACTTCATAAGTGAAATGAGGATACTGCTTATATCTAATCTACATAGCATCTGTTAGGGTTGAATATGATAACTTTTATGGTGGGGTTAGCAAACAGCATGGTCCACGGTAAATCTCAAATATCAGAAATTCATAATGCCTGGCTTTCCAATTTATTCTAGGCATCCAGAAGGCTAGCAATGCCTGTGTTCAATTCACTAACACATATTACAGCACTTAGTTTAATGCCTGACATATGGTACATTTTCTTTTTTTTAAGATTTATTTTTATTATTTTTTATTGGAAAGGCGGATATACAGAGAGGAGAGACAGAGAGGAAGATCTTCCATCCGATGATTCACTCCTCAAGTGAGCACAATGGCCGATACTATGCCAATCCAAAGCCAGGATCCAGGAACTTCTTCCGGGTCTCCCACACGGGTACAGGGTCCCATAGCTTTGTGCCGTCCTCAACTGCTTTCCCAGGCCACAAGCAGGGAGCTGGATGGGAAGTGGAGCTGCCGGGATTACAACCAGCACCCATATGGGATCCTGGCATGTTCAAGGCGAGGACTTAAGCCGCTAGGCCACGCCGCCAGGCCCAATTTTCAACAAATACTTACAAAAGCCTTTTTTCTTTTTCTTTAAAGATTTAATTTTTATTGGAAAGACAGATTTACAGAGAAGAGACGAGAGAAAAAGATTTTCCATTGGCTAGCTCATTCCCAAATGGCTGCAACAGCAAGAATTTACCAGGAGCCAGGAGCCTCTTCTGGATCTCCCATGTGGGAACAGGGTCCCAAACCTCTTGGCCATCTTCTACTGTTTTCCCAGGCCTCAAGTAGGGAGCAGCTGGCTGGGAAGTGGAGCAGCTAGGACATGAACCAACATCCATATGGGATCCCAGAACTTGAAAGGGGAGGATTAGCCAATTGTACTACTGTGCTATGCCCCAGAATCCTTTTTTTTTTTTAAGATTTAATTTTTAATTTTAATTGGAAAATCAGAAATACAGAGAGGAGGAGAGACAGAAAGGAAGATCTTCCATCCGTTGATTCACTCCCCAAGTGACCACAACGGCTGGAGCTGCACCAATCTGAAGCTAAATGTAACATGTGGTGGGCTCTTACTCAAAAAATTTTTTTCTTATAAGATTTATTTTTTATTTAAAAGGCAGAATGTCAAAGAGAGCAGAGAGAGCAATAGGGAGTGAGCTTGCATCCACTGGTTCATTCCTAAATGTACACAATAACTTTGTTGCTTCCAAGAACTTGACCATCACCTGCTGTCCTCCAGCACACACACCAAGAAGGAGCTGGATTAGAAGCACGGGGGAACGCAATCCCTGCCACCCTGATGTGGGATGTGGTCATTCCAAGCAGCAGCTTGACCTGTGGCACCATAACGAAGGTAGTGTGTTTAAATCTTCACACGTGAGCATATTTATCACAACCATGTGAGGGGAATTCATAATGCCCACTTCATAGCTGAGCAAACCAAGGCACAAAAAGGTCAAGTAATGTGCCTGGAGTACAGACCGAAAATGGCAGACCTGCAATGACCCTGGTGAAGTGTGACAGCAAGTTTCTAGGTGAACAGAGACTCAGAAGTGGACTCTGTCAGCCAACGGACCTTGGCAGGATATCCTCATCTTCAGAACTATCGAAACCACTTGAGCAGGACCCTTGGAGCATGTTCCACTTCAGGGATCCTGTGTGGCCGTTTCCCAAACCTGGGTACTGAGGTGGTTGGGAAGCTGGGTGTGGCTTCTCCCCTTCTCTCTTTTCTTCCCCAGATACAGGAAGAAGAAAAAGAAAATGTGGAAACAATGGTCTCACCAACTTTCCCCTGATCCTGGACCCTTCCCACCCTAATCAACTATGTAAGTATCATCAAAAATAATTTAAAAACAATGGCAGACCTGAATTCAAATTCAGACAGTGAGCTTCAAGCATGAACTCTTTACCAGTGTATCATAATTAATAAGCAAATCCAACATTTATAAGAGTTTAGTTCATTTTAAATATATTTTAATTATGTGGATTCTCCTTCTACTCTAAGATGTTTCCTACTAAAATTCTATTTCACAAGAACTATATCTCTGTCACGCTAAAGATTTATTTATTTTTATTGGAAAGTCAGATTTATAGAGAAGGAGAGACAGAGAGAAAGATCTTCCATCTGCGGGTTCACTCCCCAAGTGGATGGAGCTGAGTTGATCTGAAGTCAGCAGCCTGGAACTTCTTCCAGGTCTCCTATATTATACTGTATTCAAGAAAAGTACTTCACAAGAAAGAATTTTACACACGGTACTTTATTAACTATATATATATATTCATGTTACAGTTCCACAGGCTCAAGGATTTCCCTTCCAACCTCCCCCATTGTTTCCCCTTAAAGATGTTTTTAATTCCCAAGTCCCACTATTCCCTATGATTCTAGAACACTGACAGAGTTACAAATACAATTATCATTTCACAAATACTTAGTGAAATAGCTCCTTCATAGGATTCCTTTGGATATAAATCAGAGTTAAACACACCATCTAGCTGTGTTTAAAGAACTTACCATCTAGTCAGGAGGATGAAATACAAAGCAAAGAATGCTTCAAAGAATATAGACAGTTGACTAGTTTCCAAAAAGTTGGGTTCAAATTTATTAAATTGGATTTTAAAATGCATACTTATTTTAAAATGCATCCAACATGAGTTGAATACACATAAATGTTTATGTTCACAAGAACAAAACCAGAAATCACCTGGACATATAACAGGGAATAATTAAATACTATGGTACAATCTTGTTTTTCAGATTCTTTTTTCTTTCACCTTATATAAGTGATTAATATCTTACTAAATGTCTTAAATTTGTCTTATTTATTTTCATTTATTTGAAAGGCAGACCAGTAGGTGGAAAGAAATCATTCTCCCACTGTTCCCCTCTCCAATGTCTGCGATGTGCAGGGGCTGGGCCAGGCCGAAGCCAGACAACTCAGCTGTGTTCTCCTCTGTGGGCATTACTGCACACCCAGGGTGTGCACCTGCAGGACGCCAGATGGGAAGCCGAGTAGCAGGGACTCACCCAGACACCATCGTGGGAACCGCAAGTGGCAACTTAACTGCTACCCCAAATGCCCAGTCCTTTCGTATATTTTATTAACAAAAATCTTCATGTACTTTTATGGATATGCTATATTATTATTGTTAAAAAGACTAAGTCTCAGAAGTAAAGAATAATTTTATCTGTAGGGGAAAAATGAAATATATATTCATACATGCTGATATAGATTTTAAAATACCTAATACATTCTAGACATTTAATATTTTTGAATTCTAAACACTTTTTTTAAAAAAAAGAGTTAACGGATACCTTTTAAAAGGTTATAAGTAAAATTAAAAATAAATGACATCTGTTGTTCTGTCCAAGAAAAAGGAGACTATACATTTAATACAACCACATTAACAATTTTATTTTTCTGCAAATGATACTTACTTACATAGCTATAATTATAATATATACATTTTAACCTTCTACCCTTAAAACATGCATTTTCCTAAACAATTTTCATGTCTTACATTCACAGTGATCTCACTAAAAATATATACCACAATGTATTCATTCTCTTGCTGATGGGTATTAAAGCTATTCACACAAAGGTACAAACACATACAATATAAATCCTGGCATAGCGGACATCTACAAATACATTGCTTCTTCGAAAATGACATGAATTCCTTAGACTTATTTTTTACTTCAAAAGACACAAATACTCCAATCTTTAAGATATTTCTTCCTCACCAAAATGAACAGAGAAACTGCTTGCTAATTCCTGCTGATCCCTACAGCAAAAGCTGCTAGAGCAAGAACCAGATGACCCACCCCTCACCCACATCAGTAAGAATTTAAACGCTCCTCCCTAGTTTCCTGGTTCTGCCACTGGTCAAAGCAGGATTTGGAGAGAAATCTTGCACCCTAAACAGCAAATTGTAATGACTACAGACAGAAACTTCTAAGGACAATCATAAATCACTTTCTACAATCAGCTGAATGCTCAAAAGAAATTCAAATTTGCTGAATACCTGATTATGCCATGTATTATTTTGGTATTGTTAATCCTTATAATAACTTGAAGAGGCAGTATGATTTACTTAACATAAAAAGAAGTCAATGGTCAGAAACATTACCACTCACTTAAGGTCACACAACTGGTATACATTTGGAAACCCATATCTGACCAATTTCAATGTTGACTCTTCTCCATAATGCCAAGCTGGTGCCAGGGATAAGGACAATCCTAAAATAGCATTTGGTTTTTGCCTCTATTATGACTCACCTACCAGTATGACCAGTTGGGAAGCTCTATCTTAATCATAGTTTCATAGAGCTACAAGTGAACACTATCACAAGACAAAACTGTCTTTATGATGATCACCTTCTCCAAAGAAAATTCAAGATTTGCACTTTAACAAGTTTTTCTGACTGTAGATATACATGATGTCTAAAAGTTAGAAGAAATATAAAGTTTACTGAAAGCAATTACTACAATTAAGATGTCACTGTCATTTATCTACTGCCAACTGTGAATCTAGTGCCTCACACACAATATTATTTAAAGTTGTTTTGTTGCACATTCATACCTGCCTGCCTTTCCCAATCACCAAAACAAAAACATTTTACTAGATGCTTAATATATCACAATATAATTTTCTTATGTGTATCTTACTTTGTTCCATATTGGATTTAAAGTAGATTGAAATTATATATACATAAACTGCAAAAATGGTGGGGAAATGAGTAAGATAAATACATTCAGTATGGGTAAGGTTAGCACCTATCTGAGGCTCCTTCTGAATACCCGTTAGAGGTGGGTCTCAAATTGGGCTCTGAGCCCACTGCCGCCATCACAAAACAAACACAACCAGTTAGGACATGAGTCACAGGAGCCATGCAACTGAAACAAGCCAGCTACTCAGGAGAGCTGCAAAGAGGCATAATTATTCCTGCAACAAACCAGGGCAGAGTTCCTCTTGAATGTTCCTGAAGGATACGGCATTATGTGGTGGAAATGTCCTAATCCACGTCTTTAGGAAAACCTAATGGTGGGTTTCAGATGGCTCTCTTGGAGTGTCCATGCGTACTGACTGCTGCCACAAAGCCAAAATAGTGCACTGACAGACTTAACCCAAGAGGAAACCTTATACAGGGTTAGAAAGAAAAAGACTGCGTTCTTCAGACAATTCTCCAAAAACAACTGAACATTTGACAGAGCTTTTACAGGTGTAAGCATAGAGGAGTTTGTGTTCATGCTCTATGGACTGGCACCTGGCTAACAGATGTTTTGGGTCCTAAGACAAGGGCAGATCAGTATGCCTCAAGAGCCGACTGAGCAGACAAGGAACAACTTCAGGGAGGACGAGGGGCTTGCTGCCCAGCTGACCCAAGTGGTCACACACACACACAGAGCACCAGAGCACAAGTGACTGCACTAAGATTTCCTCAAAAGACAATATGGGAGGGACACTGGGCTGGGGGGGGGGGGGGGGCGGGGCAGATACGTGGCACAGCTAGTTAAGTTGCTGCTTAAGATGCCTGCACCCCATACTGGTGCACCTAGCTGAGTCCTGGCTATTTAACTTCTCCTCCACTTTCTTGCTAATGTGCCTGGAAGGGCAGTGGATGCTGGCTGAAACACTTGGGTCCTTACTGTCCTTGTGTGAGAGACCAAGCTGGAGCTCCTTGGCTTCAAGCTGGCCCAGGTCAGGCTACTGCAGATGAACCAGCAGATGGAAAGCATGTATAACTTTGTCTTTCTCTGTCACTCTGTTTTTCAAACTAATTAAAAAACAAAAAAAACTGAGTATTTCCCAGCAGGCTGTGGAATGGGCAACCATGTGGCAAATCTCTTAGGTAACTGGTGGGGATCCTAAGTGATTTTACAGTTGAGCTTTTCTAAGCCCCCAATAATGTTAATAAGCAAAAATGAAGTTCTAACGACACAAAATTTTTTTAATTAATGGAAATATTTAAAAACATTAAAATCTAGAGTTACATTATATGATCAAAGTTTCTTTAGCACATCAGATTCATTAAAATATCAAAATGAGAAGAAAAATTTGCAAAGACATGACAAGTCCACATTTAAAACATCAGGCTTTTTCCCAGTTGACTTCAAACCTCGCCATCTAAATAATTTAATTCAAACAACTAATTTGAAACTTTTTTTTTTTACCTATGAGCTGATACAAATTCAATAGATATTAGGAAATGTTTTCCTGTATAAATCTTACTGTACTATAGAAACCCAGCTTTTCTTCCTTACAAATGCAGGTTAAGTGTGTCCGTGTCTTTGTATTTCTAATGTGAATGCTCTGGTCTTCCTCTGTGTTGAAAATATTGTCATCAAAAGAAACTCGGGTTTTTTCTTTTAACATTATTTATTTATTTATTGGAAAGTCAGGAAAATCTTCCACCCAATGATTCACTCATTGCAGCTAAGTGGCTGCAATGGCTGGAGCTGAGCTTATCCAAAGCCAGGAGTCAGGAGCTTCTTCCAGGTCTCCCACACAGGTGCAAGGTCCCAAGGCTCTGGGCCATTCTCGACTGCTTTCCCAGGCCATAAGCAGGGAGCTGGATGGGAAGTGGAGCTGCTCGCATTAGAACTGGCTCCCATACGGGATCGCAGAGCATGCAAGGAGAGGATTTTAGCCATCAGACTACTTTGCCTGGTCCAGAACTTAGGTTTTGACTTAATATCCTCAAAAAAAAATATTGTTCAGAGTAAGAGAGGATTTAAGATTGACTGTAAAGCTTATACAATTTCAAATACTGTAAGCAGCTCTTTTCAATATCTTCATGAACTCTCAAACATATTGTTTTAACGCTTACATCTCACTTATATCTTGAAAACCAGAAAATTATTTCACCATTTGTATATATGAAACTTTTAAAAAATATTTATTTATTTGAAATGCAGTTACAGACAGAAAGACAAAGAAGAAGGGAGAAAGAGAGAGAGAAAATCTTCCATCTGTTGTTTCACCCCCAAAAGGACACAACAGCCAAGGGCAGGTCCTGGGCAAAATTGAAGCCAGAAGCCCAGAAATCCACTCGGGACTCTCAAGTGGGCGGCAGGGACCCAAGCACTTGGCTCATCTGCTGCTGCTTTCCCAGGCATATTAGCAGGAAGCTGAATCAGAAGCAGAGCAATGGTGAACCTAATACAAACCACAGATTCTGGGTGCTGATGAGGTGTCAATGTGGATTCATCATTATAACAAACCAACCATCCTTGCAGAAAATGTTAGTTTTGGGATAGTCTACGTATGTGTGTGACAGTGGAGGATGTCCCAAAGCCTTGGATCCTGCACCCACCTGGGAGACCTGGAGGAGGCTCTTGGCTCCTGGCTTTGATTAGCTCAACTCCAGCCATTGAAGTCATTTGCGGAGTGAAGCAGAAGATGTTTTTCTCTGTAAATCTATTTTGCCTTTCCAATAAAAATAAAAATAAATTTTTAAGAGGTCTCTGTATCTTCTTTTTAAATTTCGTATGAACTTGGAACTTTAAAGCCTTTTTTTTTTCTTTTTAATCTATCAGGGACATTACATATGGGTCCAAGACTTACAGAATGGCGACACATGCGACAGATGTTTGCCATTCTGAATTTGGCCCAAATTCTGCTGCAAAAACTTCTGAACTGCTGGCATAAGAATGTTTTGTGTGGCTGCTTTAAATATCACTAGAGATGAAACTTAATACTCAACTAAGATGGAAATTCAGTTTCAGATGCAATCTAAAAATCCCAAACTATTAAAATGTGAAAATATAAGATTAAAATGTGAAAATATAAAATGTAAAAGATTAAAATTATTAATCTTTTCCTGTAAGATTCTCTATTTGTGTATCAAAGTCTCAATAACAAATAGTTTCCATTTAGATCATTTTAACTCTTCTCAAGCAAATATGAAAAGTTAAGACTGATTATATATTACATTACGGTTGCTTGTATTTGGTATTGTCTTTTTGTTATAAGTAAATGAAGATTGTATGACAATCAGTGTTCAGTTTTTTATCCAGAGAATCACTCATATGCTATACACATAACTCTGTTCACAGCAGGTGCTGGGCTGTCTTCACACATATGTTATTTCCTCAGTCTGTAACTTTCCATCTTATGGGATACTCATAGGAAGACACTTGGTGATAACAAATCACCTCCAAATTTGGTGGCTGCAACAAGATTTACGAAGCAAATCTTTGTGGGTCAGAAATTCAGTAGCAGCTTCTCTGGATGGTCCCGGTTCAGTTTCTCCCAGGTTTGCAGTCAAGGAGGTGCTTAGAGCAATGGTCACCTCAAGACTGGCTTGAGGCTGGAGCCCCACTTTCACACACTGCACACGCAAGGCTGCTGGTCAGAGGCCTAAGTTTCTCTCCACTGGAACTTCTCCATGGAACTGCTTTGGTGTTCTCCCAACACCACAGAGCCTCCCTTAAGCCACTTGTTCTCGACAGAGGGCAATTTCCTCTCTCAGGGGACACTTGACCGTATCTTAGACACTGTCCACTGGAGTGCACGGAAGGGCTACTACTGGACAACTCATGGGCAGCAGACAAAGACTCACAGGATGGACCCCTACAACAAAAACCTTAATTGGCTCAAGATACTAATAGGTGTTGAGGTTGAGAAACCTGCTCTACATCAAGTGACCTCAGAGAGACAGGAGGCACCATACCTTCTATGACCTGACCTACCTTCAAAAGCCACTTACCACCATTTCTACCACAGTCTGCATGTTAGAGAAGTGAGTCAGTGATGCAGTCCTCGCAGGAGGGGAGGAATCAAACCCCACTCGTCAGGGGAAGAAGTGTGAAACAACTTCTTCACATTTTATTTTGTTTGATTTTACTTTAAAAGACCTACTTGTTTGTTTGTTTATTATTTTTATTGGAAAGGCAGATATACAAAGAGGAAGATCTTCTGTCCGATGATTCACTCCCTGAGTGACCACAATGGCCAGTGCTGCGCCAATCCAAAGTCAAGAGCCAGGAAGTTCCTCTAGGTCTCCCACATGGGTGCAGGTTCCCAAAGCTTTGGGTCGTCCTTGACTGCTTTCCCAGGCCACAGGAAGGGAGCTGGATGGAAAGCGGGGTTGCCTGAATTAGAACCGGCTCCCATAAGAGATCCCGGTGTGTCCAAAGAGAGGACCTTAACTGCTAGGCTACTGCGCCAGGCCCCTACTTGTTCATTTAAAAGGCCAAGAGAGACCGAGATCTTCCATCTGCGTTTCTCTCCCCAAAGTGGCAATGGCTGGGATTGGGCCACACTGAAGTCAGCTGCCTGGAATTCCATCCAGGTCTCCCACATGGGTGCAGGGCACCAAGTATTTGAGCCATCTTCTGTTGCTTTTCCAGTCACATTAACAAACAGCTGGATCAGAAATGAAGAACCTGGAACTCAAAGCAGTGCTGCACCACAACACTGGTCTGTGCAGCCATATTTTAAAAGTATCCCTTCATCAAAATATTCTCCAACTTAAACTGGCTTGAATAAAAAATTTCAATTTGAGGGTGGTAACAAACGGTACACATTTAGTAGACCTGGAATTTAAAACTCCAACTTTTTTTCTTAGGATTAGGGATATGGGTGGGGTATGAAGCCTTCTGTGATACTGAGCAGTGGTAGCGAGTTTCAGCTACTAGTAAGCCAGGGAAACAACCAATGCGCTATAGTGCACTGTGTCTCTAGGCTATGATATCTGGGTGGGTCAGTTATATTAAACTGTAATGCCTGAGTTATAAAATGTTTTTGCCCCACACGATTTTCAACTTAAAAAACAGGTTTATTAAAGACACAAGCCCATCGTAAGCTGAGGAACATTTGTGCTGGCACCTGTGCACCACCTCGCTCAGCCTACGACTCTGCTCTGCTCTAGAGAAATGACTGAAATCCCACTGAACAAAGCTGCCCCTGCATTCTGGTGAAGGATCTGTTTCTAATACTTTGAAAAGCCTAGTCTTTTTTTTTTTTTCTTTAAGGATTTATTTTTATTATTTTTTTTATTGGAAAGGCGGATATACAGAGAGGAGAGACAGAGAAGAAGATCTTCTGTCCGATGATTCGCTCCCCAAGTGAGCGCAACGGCCGATGCTATGCCGATCCGAAGCCAGGAGCCTCTTCTGGGTCTTCCAAGCGGGTGCAGGGTCCCAAAGCTTTGGGCCGTCCTCGACTGCTTTCCTGGGCCACAGGCAGGGAGCTGGAAGGGAAGCGGGGCTGCCGGGATTAGAACCGGCGCCCACATGGGATCCTGGGCGTGCAAGGCGAGGACCTTAACCACTGCGCCATCGTGCCGGGCCCTGAAAAGGCTAGTCTTAACAAATCCTACTAAGCATAAACATATGCAGTGTGACATGGAGAACGGTAAATCTGTAGTAAAAAGACTTGAGCTCTAGTTTTGGTTTTGGGACTTCCTAGCAGGTAATACTGGCTAAAGCCTCTATATGCCAGTCTCCAAATAAGTGAAATGGGACCACAATGTTGTTTTGGGGATAAAAAAGGCTATGAAATGCTTTCAAAATGAACATACTAATATAAAATAATCCCATGGTAAATGCTGTGTCTACAGCCCTCAGCATGGGGCTTATCACACTAACAATGAAGACTGATACATTATATCAATTATATATGTAATTATCAATTAGATATAACTACCAATTATATGCAATCATGTAATCAATTAGTAGTGTGATAACAGTGAATAAAAATATATACATAACACAAATTTATATTCATGTAATATACATCTGCACATTACTAAATATTTTGCATAAATATATTTATATATTATGCCTCTTCTGTTCGTTGTCTAAAGTTGAATATATCTTTGAAATAATATAAAATAAGACAGATTTAAAAAATACAGATTGAGGGTCCAAACTCTTGATCATTTTTTGATCTATGGGTAAACCTGTCCCCGAAAAAAAAGTTTCCACAAGTTAAAGTACACATCTATTCAAATGTTCTTGGATAGAACCTAAGTATTCCAGGCCCATCACGACAGTGTAGCGGTTAAGGTCCTTGCCTTGAACGCGCTGGGATCCCATATGAGAGCCGGTTCTAATCACGACAACTCCACTTCCCATCCAGCTTTCTGCTTGTGGCCTGGGAAAGCAGGCGAGGAGGACGGCCCAAAGCCTTGGGACCTTGCACCTGTGTGGGAGACCTGGAAGAGCTCCTGGCTCTGGATTGTCGCAGCACCAGCCAGTGTGGTCACTTGGGGAGTGAATCATTGGACGGAAGATCTTCCTTTCTGTCTTTCCTCTCTGTACATCTGCCTTTCCAATAAAAAATAAAATAAACCTTTATTAAAAAAAAAAAAGAACCTAGGTATTCCTATAATCAGCAATGTAATGTAACCAATATTGTAGGGATTAAACTGAAAACAATTCCTTTATTTAGGTATTTGTTTCCTGTGAGGGAGAACAGAAACTATAGTTTATTTATATTTTTATACTGGGAATGTAGCCCAGCACCTAACATATAATACAAAAGGAAAGAAAACAAACCAAAACCAGGTAGTTCCTGACATTCAGGAACTGAGAAATCACGCTGTGGAGCCGAAACAAACAGGGGCGCACGTAAACAGACTGCTAAAAACTTCTATAAAGCAACACATTTGCTTCCTCCAGTAAACCTATTTTTTAATGTTTTTCCTTACCACTTCACAGCTCAAGAAATTCTAACAGCATTCTAAGGCCTCCAAGGAGTTCAGCAAATCAGAACCACCTAGAGACTGCTTAGAAGTATGGTTGCCCTGGGGTCCGATGTGGTGGACTAGCGGCTGAAGTCCTCACCTTGAATGCGCCAGGATCCCATACGAGAGTTGGTTCTAATCCAGGCAGCTTCGTTTCCCATCCAGCTCCCTGCCTGCAGCCTGGGAAAGCAGTCTAGGATGGCCCAAACCTTGGGACCCTGCACCTGCATGGGAGACCTGGAAAGAAGTTTCTGGCTCCTGACTTCGGATTGGCGCAGCACCAGCTGTTGCGGCCACTTGGGGAGTGAATCATCGGATGGAAGATCTTCCTCTCTTTCTTTCCTCCTCTCTGTATATCTGACTTTGCAATAAAAATAAATCTTAAAAAAGAAGCATGGTTTCTGAATCCGACTCTGGCTCTCACCCTAATTCTGGGGGCTCACTCACCTGAATATTTCAGCTTTTCACAGGTGATTCTAAAGTGTAACGAAAGGAGAACTGCAACTGGCTTCACCATTCTTAAGAAGTTCCTGATGAGGCCAGTCCTTTTATTCCTACTCTGCTTTTATTTCTTCTTATCCAGATGCCTTCCCTTTCCTCCTGTCCAAACATGACCCTTCCTTTAAAACACTCTTTAGGTACTTCCTTGTCCGTGACACTATTACAATCACTGTAACTCAGAATGTCCCCACTCCGCACACCCATCACCACTTATCTTACGCATACACAGTGCACTAACACTTCTTTGTGCAGTTCGTTCCGTATATACTGGTGGGCATCCAACATTGACGGATAACTGGCAAATCCTAACTGCAGTAAATCCAAAAAAATAAATCTAAGTACACATTTCAAACTCTCCAAACTATGTTGCCTTAATATCAAGAGTTAAATCTTCAGGTAACCAACTGAATCCCTGATTCTTATTTTCATGATCACCTTCACCCATCAGTGTTTATGATAAGATTCCTTCAGATATCAGCTTCATGTATTTAAAAGTTAAACCACAAAAGTAGATAATGCAAGTCCATTCCAACAGAAGCTAATATTGTTTTTTTTTAAAACAGTAATCAGGAGAAATCATAAAATATTTTTAGTATCCAAAAGAGACATTCTTGAGAATAGGTCTGGATGCACAAATTTGGAAGCAGTACGTGAAGCAAGCCACTGCTGAGACTGTATCAGTTAAGGAACGCAAAAGGAGGGGCAGGTATTTGTCCTCATAGTTAAGATGCCAGCTAGGGGCAGGCATTGTGCAACAGGCTAAGCCACCAATTAGGACGCCCACATCTCTCATCAGAGTGCTGCTTATGGTCCTGGTTCCTCCACTTCTCATCCAGCTTCCTGCAAACACTTGAGTCTCTATCATCCATGAAGGAAGAATGCATGGAGTTCCAGGTTCCTGCTTCAGCCTGGTCCAGCCCTGGCTATTACAAGCCTCTGGGGAGTGAACCAGCAGATGAAAACTGCTAGTTGAGATTTCCATACTATATACTGGTCAGATTGTGTGAGTTAAGAGTCTTGGTCCTGCTTCCGATTTCAGCTTTCTGTTAATGCCACCCCAAGGAGACAGCAAATGATGCTCAGGTAGTTGGGTCCCTGCCGCCCACATGAGAGCCTCAGCCTCATCCCAGCTCTGGCCCAGCCTGGCCACTGCAGACATGTGGGAAGTCAAGCAATGGATTAGCTCTCTCGGTTTCCTTTCTCCTCACTTCTCCCCATTCCTCCCAACCCCCACCAAAAAAAAAACCCACTTAAATAAAAAAGAATATATGAGGGAGCAGAAACAGGAAAAGAAAAATTGCCCAAAAGGTAAAATAACAATTTTAAAACCATGAAAAGCCTTCCCAGACGCAACAATGTACAAAAGATAGATAAACTGGGTTTCTAACATGCTCCTTTTTGCTTCTTTTTTTTTTTTTTAAAGATTTATTTATTTATTTTTTTATTGGAAAGGCGGATATACAGAGAGGAGAGACAGAGAGGAAGATCTTCCGTCCGATGATTCACTCCCCAAGTGAGCGCAACGGGTCGATACTATGCCGATCCGAAGCCAGGAGCCTCTTCCGGGTCTCCCACACGGGTGCAGGTTCCCAAAGCTTTGGGCCGTCCTCGACTGCTTTCCCAGGCCACAGGCAGGGAGCTGGAAGGGAAGCGGGGCTGCCGGGATTAGAACCGGCGCCCATATGGGATCCCGGGCGTGCAAGGCGAGGACCTTTAACCACTTGCGCCACCGCGCCGGGCCCCCCTTTTTGCTTCTTATTTTATCTGTTGTTCTCTTGGTGGCTTTCTAAACAGCATTATATTTCTAGGAATTTGAAAAAGCTAGATGCTGAAAGAAGAGAGAAAAGACAGAAAATACTAGAAGAGACACTGAGGAAAACATTACCTACATGCTAATGTCTAAAAATGGTTTTCTTTCTCTCAAAACATTCAAAATACCTTAAGTTGGGCAATAACTGTGAATAATGGCAAAAAAAATTATTCACAATCATCAGATTTACTTCACCTGTCATCGTTATTTTTCAGTGGCATGAGTGACATACCTAAACATGCTGTACAAGTTCTCCTGTCCTTGAAGCTTATCCAATTGTACCCAGGACCTTGGCCCCGGTATTCTGGAAATAATGAAACGCTTGTTTAGAGAGGCTCCAACTTATTAAACAGAAAGTACTGCATTTCTATCTTACAGCAGGTAAAGGATTGTTTCTATTCAAGGGTGGTCAATCTAAACATATAGGGTTATAATTTTTAAAAAAATGGTGATTCTGCTCCCCATTACAAGGGACATGCAGCAATGTTGATGGCCACTTTGGGGAGTCACAACCAAGAAATGTTACTGTTATCTAGTAAACAGGAGACAAGGATGCTACAAAAAAAACATCACAACAAATACCATCCCTCCCAAAATGTCAACAGATTGGAATAACCATAGGATGCACAGTATTTGGAATATAAGCACAACTTAATTGCTGGTCACAGTACTTACTGTCCTTTCGATTTGCTAATTTCCTCCCTTTTGTGCCTGCATCAGAGTAAGAGAATACTGAGGTTGTTCATTTCACAGCAAGTCAAATCATAAGGCAGCCAGAACTCTAAGAATCAGAAAATAAAGCAAGCCAAACTTACAATGTCAAATGAGGATATGATATAATGTACCAAAAAAAGATGCTAAATCAATATTCCACTACAATCTAATACTATGATCATTAGTCATATTTTAATACATTGAATGAGGAAAATAACTAAAATTTTCACCAATATTTGGCTGACATAAACAGACACTATTTATTCAAAACTCAAAGTCCAAGAAGGTACCTAGGTTCTAAATGAAGGAATCGACACAGAGAAACAGAAGTACTGGGGACATTAAGGATAAACAATGGTTTTTGGAGATTAAACTAGATCTGCTGCAGGGATGAGGAAATACAAGGAAGATGAGCTCAGCATACACTTATGTAAGCCAGGCACTTCCAGCTCAGCAGCAGAGGAAAGAGGGAGAGCATGATTGTGGCACTTGGCGGGTAAGTGACCTCCTGTGGGCACGCGCTGAAGTCATTACTTTCAAGATCTGAATCATCAGAAGGAAAGGTCCCTGAGACAGACATCCAACACAATCCTTGCACAGAGTTGTCCTAGATGTAAAATGTACCCAGTATGTCATGGAAGAATCTAAAGAGGTTTCAAGAGAAGGATTAGACATATACAGGCAAACAGCGCTGGAAGACACGGAGAGTTATTATGCACCAAAGTGCTCCATGAGGAACAACAACAACGCCACCTCCCAAATCAAAAGCCACAAAAGCAGGGCTCCCTCCTGCTTTCTGAATCTTTATAAATATTACACCTGCTACAATGCCTGGCACCGACAAACCAAAGGGCACAACGGATCACGTTTTGTGTTTTTGGCACGGTCACAGATCTGCATTTTAGACCATAAACTTCCAAGCACAGGCAGGCAGACGAATGATAAATACACTTATGCACCTTTCTTCATGTTACAGCCACTGTGACAATGCCGCCAGGACCCAGGAAGGAAAGGCTTTGAGGAAAACAAGAAAATCCATAACGACATCATTCAAAGCAACAGAAGCCAAAATATTCAGGGTCTCAAGTTGGTCAGACAAAATAAAACATTTGTTCTTTTGCTTTTTTGTTATGTTGCCATGGGAATCTGTGTTTGCAAGGAAACTTGTTTTCTGTAACCAGATGATAGTGCAGTAAAGGGGCGGGGGTAAGCTTTGATGAATGAGTGAGTGGAGGAGGAATTTGAATTTGTAAAGGCAGGGCAGACAACAAGAAGTGGGGGGTTTTGTGTGGTCATATACCTGCAGATGCTTCCAACCTATAAGATTTTTTCCTCCTTAACAACAAAAAAAAAATTCTTGGGGCCTCAAAACTGAAGTGTTAACAACAGGTAACGATAGACTCCACCAAAATTATAGTAATAGGGGAAAGACAGAGGATTGCAGAGAGACAATCAGGCCAAATAAAATCCAAAGTGAGATCTTAAATGGTGAGACACAGAAGCAAAGTAAAAACGACTTCTCAAATATACACGCACAGTAAGAAAAACCCTAGAAGTCAAAGAACTTAGAAAACACTCAACCTGCCAGCAGGCTAATCTTCCTTTTTCAGCTGAACTCTACAGCTAATCTCTTTATTCCCTTCCTTTTGGCAATAAAAAAAAAAAAAAAAAAAAAAAAAACCCTAAAAAAGTGAACTCTGCACCTGTTATTTAAAGAGCTGGATTAGGGTATTCTAACTTTCTCGGGGCCCAAAAAAAAAAAAAAAAAAAAAACACCGTCTCTGGGCCTATTGGAATGAGAGCTGTGAGTAGGAGTCAGGGCCCAGGAACATTCCACCTTACTCTCTGATTCTATCTAAACCACTGCCTCTAACAGGGTAAGAGAACAGAGAAGAGAAGAGAGGAACAAAGCCAACTTAAGCGTAAGCTGCATGATGCTTCCCCCTCTTATAAAAAGTCAGTCTTTACGAGCAGGGAACATCCTACAGGATCTCTGTGCCTTTGCAACACCCCAGTCACTTCTGTCCACGCGGGCGTAGCC
Organism: Ochotona curzoniae; assembly: GCF_017591425.1. NCBI lineage: Eukaryota > Metazoa > Chordata > Mammalia > Lagomorpha > Ochotonidae > Ochotona > Ochotona curzoniae. Next base: position 2,306,366 of record NW_024466004.1, on the reverse strand, counting down.
ACACTGGTCTCCTAACTGCTCCTACAGCACACGGCCTTACTGCTTGATAGTCCCTCAGCCTGGAGCGCTCCTCCCACTCCCCAATCCCACCCAGGGTCCTCCATCACCTCCTTCAGGTCTCCACTCAAGTGTCACTCGGTCTCCAAACACCCTCCTTTCTATGCTTCCTTTTCCCAACAACACTACATATAAGCCACCTGTAATCTACATATTGCATTGCAAATTTTTTACTTGCCTATTGTCCACTGTAATCTTTCTAAATACATGCATATTTTTTAAATACAGCTTCTTCATTATGGGCGTTCTTGTCTGTTTTGTTCAGATTCCCCATCTAACACCCAAAGTACCTACTGCAGGTGTTCAAGGTATCAGGAAAGGCCAAGCCTGACCTCAAGGAGATTAGCATCTCATCTTCCACCCCCTTTCTCTCCTGTAACTCTCAGGAAACAGTACTAAAACCTAACTATCTGTTCATGGCCAAGGGATCCTCCTGTAAGGCTCCTGTTTCAGGGTACCTCTTCCTCCCTGACACTCAGCCTCGGTGCCAAGCATGTCCAGAACTCAGAATCCATTTGTCAAGTAGAGTTTGTGGACCCTCTTCTTCTTCCCTAGATAAATTCATAAAAAGCTTGAATGTGAGGCCTGGTACGGTAGCCTAGTGGCTGAAGTCCTCGCTTTGCACATGCTGGGATCCCATATGGGCGCTGGTTCTAATCCCAGTGGCCCACTTCCCATCCAGCTCCCTGCTTGTGGTTGGGGAAACTAGTCAAGGATGGCCCAAAGCCTTGGGACCCCGCCCCCCTGATTGGGAGACATGGAAGAGGCTACTGGCTCCTGGCTTTGGATCAGCTCAGTTCCTGCTGTTGCAGCCACTTGGAGAGTGAATCAGGGGCACAAGATCTTTCTCTCTGTCCTTCTTTCTGTAGATCTGAATAATTAATAAGTCTTTAAAAAAACTCGAATACTGGAGAGTTGTTTACTTTTAAAAATTCTTAACAGGACCCAGGGCGGTAGCCTAGAGGCTAAAGTCCTCGTTTTGCACGCACTAGGATCCCATAGGGCGCCAGTGATTCATATCCTGGCTGCTCCACTTCCCATTCAGCTCCCTGCCTGTGGCCTGGGAAAGCATAGAGGACCACCCAAAGTCTTGGGACCCCGCACTCGCATGGGAGACACAGAAGAAACTCCTGGTTCCTGGCTTTGGATCGGCTCAGTTCTGGCCATTGTGGCCACTTGGGGTGTGAACCATTGGACAGAAACTCTTTCTCAGACCTTACTTTCTGATTAAATTAATAAATAACTCTCTTAGAAAAAGTTCATAACACACATACATATTTGACTTATGGAAGCACTGTGTAAAAACAAACTACTAGAACTAAAAGCTTTTTTTTATAAAAAAGATTAAGTTTAAAGGGGTTTCTGTTTTTTGCCTTAAGAAACATATATGACTTTAAAAGACATGGTGATCATGAGAAAAAAAAATCCATGCTAAGGGAATTCAAATTATAATGAATGCTTTTTAAAAAAAACAGTACAGTAGTTGTACCTCTTAGGAACAAATCAGCTTTATACTGAATTTCACAGTAAAGAACAAAAACCTAATGTATTTTCAAAGACCTGGAGAGGCAGTTATTTCTATTTATATCCTGTATTTATATAACACAAGCATGGTCAGATGGTCTCAACTTTATATAAACACACACACACACACAGTGAAGGATTTCAAACCAGGATTCATAAATTCAGGAATTAACTGTTTGCACTGCCAAGTAATTCTTATGGCACAAAGTTTTAATCTGTCCAATGAATGAGTTCATCTTCGGTTTATCAGTTCTGAGGAAAGGACATGACTTCAATGGGTTAAGGCGCTGCTCTCACTCTGGGCTACACAATGACAGGGGTGGGACCGTTTCCCCAGCCTCACAGCTCTGTTGCAAGTGACTTAAGCAGCCACTTTTCTTTCTTCACAAAAGGAGGCAAACTACACAAGAGAAAGTGGCACCCTGCAATCCCAGCAGCTCACAGCTACAGGGAAGTACGAAAACCCCAGAATCAAAACCAAAATGGCACAGACCAGTGCACTGTGCCTTTCATGAATGAGTCCAACACTTCATCCGTAAACCTGCATTCACAACACAAGCATTCCTGGAGCTGGTGAGGACTGATGGATAGTGCTTTGAATCAAGCACACTTTATGCACTGCGAAGCCCCATAAAAATGTCAGCTAGTACTAAAGCGAGAGTGCCCTGACCCAGGGAATCCCACCCCTCTGAATTGAAGCCCTAGGAGTCCGGCCCCATCTGCACTGTTCCATGTAAGGCAAGGTCTATCCCCACATCTGGATATGGTAGTCTGTATTGTATCCCTTCTTCCAAATCAAAGATGGACTCTCAGTGAAACTGTTGGAAATGTGTAGACAACGAGAGGCTGGACTGTCTGACATTGTCTGTACCAACAATAAATAACAGACTGACGGAATTATGACTCCTTATGAAGGATTATGCCATTGCATCAACATGGGGAAAATCTGTTGGGGGGGGGTGATTCCAGTCTATACGAAATTGTACCACATAACTCAAAAATTCAAAATAAAAATAAATAAGAAATAAGAAAAAAAATTTAACTAAAAAAGAAAGAAAGGCAAAGTCTACCCAGTCCATCTGAGGCTGGGCTAGAGGGCAAGCAGGGTAGAATCCTCCTCGGTGTCAAGAAACTAACTTGGCAGATGGAAAAGCTGGGGGTTCCACATACTTTAATTTTAAATGAGAGCCAGTAAAAAAACCAGTGGAGACAATGGGATTCGGGAAATGAAACATAACTTTATCATCAATGTAACCGAACTCTTTAAGGTCTTTATATGTACCCATAATACAAATATTGATTATTAATTGTGCTGAAATATTTTGGGTTGACTGGCATTGATAGCAGTCAGCCAGCCACCTTGCTTTTGGTTATAAAGGAGGACTGGCAGGAACCTACTGGCACCTTTGGCACAGCAGATACACACTGTTCTCATTGATCAGGCATCAAGAAAGTCATCTGTACATAATTAACAGCTTTTTAAAAAAGATTTCTTTATTTAAAAAGCAAAACAACACAGAGAGAAATATTTTTTCTATCTACTGTTTTACTCCCCAAATGACCACTAAAGCCAGGTCTGGACCAGACCAAAGCATGGAACCAGGAATTCCGACCAGGTCTCCCTACTGGTTAGTCTCCCAGGTGCTTGGGCCATCTTTTGCTGCCTCCCAGGCACAATTCCAGGGAGCTGAAACAAAAGCAGAGAATCCTTGCACTGACTATTCAAATGGGGTGTTAGTGTTACAGCAGCTTATCCAGCTGTACCCCAACACTGGCTCCACAACCATGGAATTTTGTTTGTGCCCTAACACATTTCAACTGATGGTCGCTAATTCTAAAAAAAAAAAGTAAGAAAGAAAAAGTTTCACTCATTGTTATAACACTTATTAGAACAATCTTATTCCACAAGGCACTCTGGAATTTGGACTGGATTCCTTAGGAAACTGAAGCATCTTTTTCACATTCTGTGTAATTTATGTGTTGATGACAATGTACACAACCCAATGTCCAGAACATTGTAGGATGAGGTTATTAGACCTTCCAGGCTACAAGCTCTAAGAGGTAATGAACTGTCTTGTTCCATTTTGCCCGGCACTCTTCCTCAAACACCCAGGCTCATGGTTGTTAGTATTCAGCAAATTTCATATTACTGAATAAACAGTTGAGTACAACCCCAAAATAACTCTCAATTCCCATCTCCTATTGTGTGATTCCCAGTTCCCTTTCTCCTCTAATCAATAGCAAGGAACTGGAAAAAAGTACCCCAGAGGAAAGGCACTTCAGTTCCTGTTTACATTTCCTTAAACTCACCACAAAGATTCTTCCCTTGGGTCCCAAAGCCACAAAATCAATGCCTTGCAGCCATGTTTTCTTTCTTTTTTAATATATTTTTACTTTGAATTCTGAATAATGTGGTACAATTTCATATAGCAGCCATGTATTCTTAACAATTTTGCTTCGTTTCCCCTTGCAGACAATGCACAAAGTTCCTTAAAAATGCAAGACGGAGTTTAGTTCCTATTCCCCTTTAAAAAGAAAAGCCATCTTTATCTAACTCTACCAATGCTCGAATTTCTGATCTGATTCCTTGATCTTTGTTTCTAGGAGGTTATCACACAGGCAACTCACTTTTATTTCTTTGCCATATATTTGGTAAAAAAAAAATAAATAAATAAAAGGAGGGTGATATGCTTTTCAAATGCTATACATCAAAGTGTATCACACTTCAGAGTATACAAAATTGACATATTCAAGAAGGTTGCATTCCTTAAAACTCAGAGATTTCCCAGGTCTGGTTAGACAAGTCACACAAAACTGTCATTGCTTGATAGTCCTATCTGACCTAAAACAGTATGGTCAACCTGACTGGTGAACCTTTTTCGTTAGACTTGAGGCAAAACTCCCCAAATTCTTTGAACTGAAATTGACTCTGTTATTGCTTAAATCGAATCTGCTCTCAAAAGATGAAGACAGAAAAAGCAACACAGGTTCCAATGTAGATTCTAGAAGTTCCAGAAAATGTTTTCTGCCACACCTCAAAAGCTGCTATTTAAGTCGGGAGAGACAGGAGACTTCAAATAACTATAGCACCTACTCCAAATGAGGTATCATTTGTAATTCTAAACTGCAGTATTCATTCCACAAGCAGATACATTTGTTTATAGTCAACTGTTACGTAATCCCTGTTGTATTTTCTTCCTCTAGTACACTGTGGTTACTTCTTAACTACTTAAAGTTAGGTCTTTGGAAATGCTACTAAACAAACAACCAACCAAAAAAGCTCCACCTCTCTGTCTCCAGTTGTCTCTGAGAAATAGCATGGCTAGAGAACAGAAGGAAAAGGAGATTTTTTTTTTTTTTCACCAAGGCACTTCCTTCTGAACTTTACACAATGTTACTGCATTTCCCATTTTTAAAGAACTGCTTTCAGGTGCCGGATACTTATGTAAGCTTGTACAGCACAGAAGGCACACTGTGGAGTTCAGTCTACTGACACTACACTGCAGATCTGAAACTCTGGGCCAACATACAGCAAGCCCCGCCAAGAACAGGGAAAGCGTATAAGCAGCTGCATTCAACTTCAGCTGTCTGGGTTTGAGTTGCTCTGTTAGTGATACAGGAAGGTTTAAACACTTGATGAATACTAGGAAAATGTCTATATCAATTCAAGAGTGAAAGCAACAACAGCAACAAACAGGTGGCACAGCAAGTTAAGCAGCTGCCTGCAACACTGACATCTCATAAGAATACTGGTTCTAGTCCTGGTTGCTCCACTTCAATCTAGATCCCTAGAACGCATCTGTGAAAACAGCAAAAGCTGCCCCTATGACCTGGCTGGAGTTTCAGGCTTCTGGCTTCAGCCTGACCCAGACCCAGCTGTTGCAGTCATTTGAAGAGTGAACTAGTGTATTCTCTCTTTTTCCCTCTCCAACTCTGCCTTTCAAATAAGCATTTTTTAAAAATGAAAATGCAAGTATATGAATGAGTCTTGAATTTTAAAGATAACCTTTACAAAGCAGCAAATCAACAACATATACGTATTATAAAAAAAAAAAAAAAGCTTCAAATCTCTTGGAAAGGTTAAACTGCCGCAGTGTGAAAGTGGGAGACAAATGTTAACCACAGGGACCTGTGCAGCATTACTCAAGCAGCTTGCAATACGATCTGTTGCAGGACACAATTGCACAATCTCAATTACCCAGAAAAGTCCACCAAACAGGAAATTCATGAAGTGATTTTAAGAAACACAGGGATCCTGTTTAATGATGAACACATCCAAAAGCCTGGAATTTGTTCCAAAGCAAAAATGCATTTTACCAGCCCCTTTTCAAAAAAAAAAAAAAATGCATTCGCCAAAAATTCATAGGGCCAAGGGGGGAAGGGGATATAGCTAACAATTAAGCCCGATACTTAGTTTCAGAACAGGAACTCTATAAAGATATTAAGTGGAAAAAGATTTGGTCTAAGTGTATAAAGAGAAGTTAGGGAAGTCCTTCAGGTCTGGGGAGGCCAGGTGTCAATTTAAATACAAGCTACAAAGTGTCTCTTAAGTGCTCCCAAGCCTCACGGAAACCATCCTGGGTGAGTCGCTCCCAGCACTCTCTCTCGGGGACTCTGAAAAGTACACCATTCTCAGAACCCAACTGGAATGAAAAATAGTCTCAACACCTCCTAGCACCCCAAAAACCCCCAGTGGCAGGGACCGGCCTGGCCCTGCTCCAGAGAGAACCCCCTTCCGTCAGACAATACTTGAAGGAGCAGTGGCTGTGACGTGACTAATCAGCCAGGCCGCCAGTTTCTCAAGCAGCAGCGTTCTTTCTGCAGGCGCTACCAACACCCTCCAAGAGGAAATACGCTTCCAACCGACTCGGAAACGCACCGCGCAGGCGGGCGCAGGGCTCACCCAGATAAAGCCGATATCTGAAGCCCAGTGGGTCGCTACCAATTCAATTGCAAATTCAAAAAGAACGCTTCTCCACGGGAGATGCGTGGGGAGTAGAGAGTGGGGGGAGTTGGATTTCGACAAAGGTTTGCCACAATAACAAAAGCCCGCAGCTAGCTGCTTCTGTTTTGTTCACACAACCCCCGTCTCTGCGCCCCCAGGATGTGCGCACACCCTGGGAGAGAGTCCTTGAGCAAAGCATCAGTAGGAAAAACACCTCACCCCACCTGCGGCAACAACAGGGGTCCCTTCCTTGGAGCCAGCCCCCCCGGGAGTGGGGTGGGGTAGACAGTAAGGGGAGAAGCAGAAGCGCAGGGTTTGTGAGCTGGGAGCGAGCTCCAGCACCGGGAGCGAGCTCCAGCACCATCAGCTAACCGCCCACGGCGGACCTGCGTCCCGCACGCAAAAATGACCACCGCCCTGGCTTGTGCAGCGAGCGAGGGGTGCAGGGGGTACGGGACATGCAGAGCTGGAAGGGACAGCTCGGGGGAGTGGAAGGGCGAAATTCTTGCTGCTGGGCGCAGAGCCGAGCCCCGGGGTCAGGCTTGGCGCTGGGGCGCAGGAGGGGCTGCCCCGCCATCCCCGCTCCCGCCGGGGCCCCGCACCCGGCCACACTCACCACACCGAGCCATAGGCGCCAGAGCCCACAGGGGACAGGTTCTGGTAGCGCTCGGGCACCTCCCAGATGGTCTTGTTGAGCTCCTGCCGGTAGAACGTGGGCCTCTCCTGAGACATTTTCCAGCGACGGCCGCGGGGCGACGAGGTGGCCCTGAGGTGTGCTCCCTCACCCCGCGCGCGCGTGTGCGTGCGTGCCTGCACCCACACCCGCTCCCCGGTCCTCGTCGCCCGCCCCAGCGGGGCGTGGGAGGAACGACCTGGCGCCGGTCGCTGCGCAGGTGCCGGCGGCTGAGACCCTCACGGACCACCGCGCGCGCGCCCACGGCCCCTGTCAGCTGCAGCCAAGGGCAAGGCGCTCGCTGCGGGGCTCAGGGCTGCGCCCGCGCACGTCTCCCGTGCACCCTCTCCCCCGGCCAGGCCGACTCCGGGCTGTGCAGCTCGGACTCGGGGCTCCCCTTGCAGCGCCCGATCAAGCTCCAGTGGTCACAGTCCTCGAGCCAGCGAACAGGAGCCTCTCTCCTCTCGCGAGAACAGCTCCCGGGACTCTCCGCGAGCCGAGATTTTACCCAATATGGAACCTGTCCGGGGGAGGGGGTGCAGAAGGAGCGAGGCCTCGGGAGGGGACAGTTCTCGCGAGAAGAGAGCGACAGCTGGCGATCCGAGGCAGGAACTCCCTGTCGCGGCGCCGAGGCGGCGCGTGAGGCGGCGCTGACCGGGCCGCACAGGCCGCGCGCGCCCCTCGGTGGCCGGCGGCGCGAGGACGACGCGACCGCGCGGCGGAGGAGCGAGCACGGACGGGCCGAGAGCCAAAAGATCTTTGAACCCGAGCCGAGCACCTGCTCGGCTGAAACCCTCAGCTTCCGAGAAATACCTGCGTCAAAAACACCGGTTCCAGCCAGAAAGCCGTCCCGGTCCCATCTGCCAAAGGACATTTGGCGGACTCTTCGGGACTCTGACGAAATCGGCCCGCACAGACAAACATTAGACCTGCCGGACGCCGAGATGCACCACCCGGACGCTTCGTCCGGCCCCGGGGACGCGCGGGCTGAGGGTGCCGGCTGCGGGGTGCCGTGCGTGCGTCGCGGTGGGCATCAGGAATGCACTTTTTTGTTGTTGTTGTTTTTAAATCATCCACTCCAGGTGGTTCTGATGAGTTTAAAAAGACCCCCCAACGTTTTGAACCTGGGTTCTAGCCTGAAGAATCGCCCGCTAAAGAGGACTGCGAATTGTTCATTCCGGGGCCCCTCCGAGGAAGGAAGATTCTGGCCCTATGGCTTTGGGGAGAGTCAGCCAGAGTTGCCAGATAATTGCTGCCGCTTTCAGTTCCCACCTCACAGAGTCAGAAGGAAATCCGTGCAGGCCCAGGCTATATAACCCCAGCCCCACACCCAGTTGCTGGCTGAGCGCAAGGAGTGGGGTTGGGGACGGAGTGGAGGGACCCCCATCTTGCTCTCCCAGCTTCTGCAGGAAGAACCAGGTGCACGCCGGCTCAGGTGCGGCGCCGTCCCGCAGCCGTGTGCCTCCCCCACCCGAACGCCCCCGGCTCGCCCCCGAACGCCCGCGGGTTCGGCCTCAACGGCTCGGCCCGGGAACCGCCGGCGGCCGGGTGGGCAACACTGCCAGCCAGGCCGGAGCCGTGGGAGACCCGAGCACCCCCAGCCCGCCGGGGAAGCAGGTGAGCCGCTGCCAGGGCCGCCCTTCGCTGGGCGCAGACCGCCCGCAGGGCCTGGCACTTGGCGGTCGGGGACGGGGCGCTGGCTCGGTCAATATTTGTCAAGACTTGAGTGGCTGACCGTGTAGCCCGGGGGCTTACTTTCGGTCCTGGAGACTTTTGAAAGACCGCATGATCTGGCACTGGCCAGAGACCGTGAGTGCCCTTTGCAAGCTGACACCTGCCAGACGCGCTGGTGGGTACTGCCAGATGTCCTAGAAACTGGTTCGCCTGCCTCATCCATCTGGCCCCAAGTCTGTCCTGGCCCCTTGCACCCCTCCCTGCCTGAGGTCACTTTCCCCCCTCCCTTTCCGTGAGAACCTGTTTATGCCCGGCTGTCCGCCTGCGAACACTCCGCTCTCAATCCTGAGTGGAAGGGAACTTTCTTACCCCTCAAACCAGCCCGTTAGGCGGGCGCTGAAGGAGGCTCACAGCGGTGCTCCTGTTTATGCCTTTTCCACATTTCAAGATACATTAGGATGAAAATTCTGGTAGTTAACCGACTAAGGCGCTTCTGACAGAATGATTAGTTGCTTCTTTTTAGTATTTGGAAGTGGATGTTGCTTTTCCAGGAAGGCAAACATCTCAAAGAGTCTCACAGTTAAAAGAATCCGCAGAATTTCCCATCCATTGGACCAATAGAAAATGGAGCTGTGATTAGATTTTTTTCTTGGCTCATAAAGTACATTATAGACAGATGTGCAAATTAATTCATGGAAGGATGGGCAGATAACAAGTGCTTGTATTTTAACTGGTCACCAGTTTGCCACTGAAAGGCTGGCTAAACATAGGTGGTGATGCCATTTACAGGGGTTCTCATATTGTACTTTGTATCAAGATCACCCAGACCGTTCTGGAAATCAGCTGCTGTCCCTCCCGCTCCTGTCTGGGATTTTTCTGACCCAGAAGAGCTTGCCAGGTGGAGCCTGCTTGTCAGTAGGCACCTCTAGTGATGGCATGATGGCAGGAAAGAGGCCTGTTTAACCACTAAGGTTTCTGTGAAATCAGAAGGAAGGACAGAGAAGATTACTAAATAAAAGAAGTCACATTTCCCTTCGCCGCCTTTAACTAAGACATTTGATCTTTAATTACTTTATCTGAGAGGCAAGGAGAAAGATGTTATCTGCTGGTTCTTTCCCTAAATGCTGGCAAAGGACAGGAGATGGGCCAAGCTGAATCCAAGTCTCCCATGGGTTACAGGAACCCAATTACTTGAACCATCACCTCTGTTTCTCAGGGTCTGCCTTAGCAGGATGCTGGGATCAGGAAGCTGGAGGCAGGAATGGAACCCAGGGATTGTGATGTGGGGCAGAGGTGTTGGAACCACAAGGCTAAACATGTGGCCTGATGAATTCTTTAAAGACAGCTTTTCACCTGCCACTCATAGCCATCCTTCACCGTGGCCCTACTGAATGTATGGCAGCTTGACAACCAAAAACCTCTTCCCTAAGGCTAATGTGATAGTACTGGTTTCCAACTCCTCTTTTTCCTCAGTTTCTTCTATCTCCAGCATGGACCAATAATGGAAAGAGAGATAGAAAGATCTTCTATCTGCTAGTTCATTCCCCAAATGACCGCAGAGGCCAGAGGTGAGCTGATCCAAAGCCAACAGCCAGGGGCTTCTTCTGGATCTCCCACATATGTGAAGGATCCCAAGGCTTTGGGCCATTCTCCACTGCCTTCCCATGGCATAAGCTGGGAGCTGGATGGGAAGTGAAGCAGTTGGTACATGAGGTGCCCATATGGGACACCAGTGCTTGCTTTCTATCTCTCTTTCTCTCCATAAATCTGATCTGCCTTTCCAATAAAACAAATGGATCCATGTGTGTGTGTGTGTATCAGTGTTACAAATTAAAAGCAATATGTGAAGTGAAATATGGTTTACTGAGGAAGGTCTGACATCGTAATGCAGCACCTGTTCTGGCTGCTCCATTCCCAATGCAGCTAAGGCTAATGTGTCTTGGAAAGCAGCAGAAGATACCCCAAATGTATGGACACCTACATCCACATGGGAGACCCAGATTCCAGGTTCCTGAGTTTGGCCTGAACCAGCCCCAGTCACTGTGGCATTTTGAGGGATAAATCAGCAGATAGAATATTCTCTTTCTCTCTCTCTCTGTTCCCCACTCCCTTTCTTTCCTTCTCTGTAACTGTCTTTCAGATTAAAAACAAACAGAATGAGAACTTGAAAAAACAAATGAGAAGAAATATAATTTACCTGCTTTCCATGGTAAATGAATAAAATACAATGCCTCCAAGGATACAGTGACATTAAAAAACAAACAAAAAAACCTTTCCACTTAAAATGAGAGGGAAATCATTGGGAGATAAAAATATAACAGGAAAAGATGAGGACATTTTTGTGTCTTTAATAAGTTTCTTAATATAGACATCACATAGTGTTAATCTGCACACCAAATGTGATCTGGAGACTGTCAGATATCTACTTTTTTTTAATAGGTAAGTCATTAACAAGCATTAAGAGAAACTCCACATAAAAACCTGGGATTATGACTTCTGAAAGAGAGCAGATCTAGTGATCCTGGGCCCCACGCTGGCCTGTGGCAACACCTGCTGGAACGTGGTAAGTTGCTGTTGCTGCCGCCACCAGGTCCCAACCCTCCCACCTCTCCTCCGTGTTTGTAGGTAGCTTATTCCACATCAACCTTGCCTTAGTGCCACTCTCAGAACAAGACGCTAAATTTTTGAGCTGTACTACAGTAGCAACATTTATAATCCTAATGTAATTAGCAGATTATCTTGGCTCTTTCAGATTGCAAACTTTTGGTGCTAAGATTTTTGAAAGCCTGCAGTTTCTGCACAATGCACATTTCCCATAAACTTTGCTGAGTCCCCTGGTACACACTAGTAATGGAATTTTACAGTAAAATTACATGAACGAAAAGAGGAAGGGTGGCTCAATATTCCTGTTGACTGGGAAAGAGGGAGAAATAATTTTTTTAAAGGATTTTTGCTTATTTTCATTGGAAAGGCAGATTTCCAGAGAGAAGGAGAGACACAGAGAAAGATCTTCCAACTGTTGGCTCACTGCCCAAGTGGCCACAATAGCTGGAGTTGAGCTAATCTGAAACCAGAGGCCAGTAGCTTCCACCAGGTCTCCCATGCAGGCACAGGGTCCCAAGGCTTTGAGCCATCCTCTACCGCTTTCTCATGCTACAAGCAGAGAGCAGGAAGAGAAGTGGAGCAGCCAGGACTCCCATATGGCATGTTGGCACTTGAAGAGAGAGAATTAGCCAATTGAGTCGTTGCTCAAAAATAGTATGCTTTTCTATACAGTTCTGCCACTTTTTCTTCTTGCGGAAAACACAAGGTGCAAATTCGTTTAATGATACAGTGTGAAATCCCTCTCTAAGACTCATCTGTACTCCCCAACCACTTCTCAGGGCCTTGGTGAATTTGTGATCTTTACTTCATGAATGATACACTACACTGCATTCTACTGTGACCCCAAAGTTTTGATGGCAAAAGTACAATATGTAATTATGTAGTTGTGTAATTATGACCTAGATGGAAGACCTCTCATTCTGTGTAACTCTTTCAAATAAAGAAATAAATCCTTAAAAAAAAAAAAAAGTCCTATGCAAGTGTGAAATATCATGATACAGAAATTTTATTTCCTTTTTTTAAGATTTATTTATTTTTATTGGAAAGTCAGTTGCACAGAGAGGAGGAGGTACAGAGAGGAAGATCTTCCATCCAATGATTCACTCCCCAGGTGGTCACAACGGCTAGAGCTGAGCCGATCTGAAGCCAGGAGCCAGGAACTTCCTCCAGGTCTCCCACACGGGTATAGGGTCCCAAGACTTTGGGCCATCCTTGACTACTTTTCTCAGGCCACAAGCAGGGAGCTGGATGGGAAGTGGAGCCACCAGGACATGAACTAGGCCCCATTTATTTCTTCTTCTTCTTTTTTTTTTTTAAGATTTATTTTTTTGTTAGAAGGGCAGACTTACAGAGAGAACAGAAAGATCTCCCATTCACTGGTTCACTCCCTAAATGGCCATGAAGGCCAGAGCTGAGCTCATCCAAAGCCAGGAGCCAGAAGCTTCTTCACCTGGCTTCTTCATGTAGGTCTCCCATGTAGGTAAAGAGTCCCAAGATTCTGGGCCATCCTCTGCTGCTTTTCCAGGCTACAAGCAGGGAGTCAAATGAGAAGTGAGCAGATGGGTTATGAACCAGAGCCCATATGGGATGTCAGTGCTTGGAGGTAGATGATTAACCAGTTGAGCCATTACACCAGCTCCCTTTTTAAATTTCACTTCTTTTTATTCATCTAGGAATGATGATACCAGAGAGAAGTTCCCAGAGTTTCAACTATAAATACAGCCAAAATTCTTTCACATACGATGTTAAGCGAGACATCTACAATGAAGAGAACTTTCAGCAGGAACACAGGAGGAAGGGCTTTTCCTCCGGAAACATGGACATTGATATCACCACCTTCAAACACCACATCCAGTGCCGGTGCGTGTGTCCCATCATTCAGTTGTCACCAGACCAGGCAGCACTGAAACCTTACCTGACTCCTTGGATACCTACTTTTTTTTTTTTTTCTGTCTTCCTTCTCTGAATTCTCTTCATCAAAAGCCTGAAGTTTACTGTGTCATTTTTCATCACTTGTTATTTGCTAGTTTGTTTTGTAGTTTGTCTTAGACCTTCTTTACTGTAAGTTTCTTAAGCATTGTCTTGGTCCCCATAACAAAAGACCTGAGGCTAAGTCAGCATATTTATTTGACTCACAATCCTGGTGGCTATAGGACTGTAGGGTCTGGAGAGCATAGTGCCAGGGTCCTGGAAAGGGTCCCTCCACTACCTCCACCCTGCCCTGCAGCGACACAACATGGAGAAGCAAAAAAAAGGAACCATCCTCATGTGGAAGGAGCAGAGTCGTGGGGTGACCCTGTTTTGTTACAACCTACTGTATCAGGACTAATCTAGCTGCACCCAAGCTGGAACTTCCAGGTGGCAGCATTCATCCCTTCATGAGGTGGTGTCCCCATGTCCCAGGAAGCCCCACCTCTTGAAGGTTCCACCACTTCCCAACACTCCTCACTGAAGCCCCCAACTTCTCACCCATGAATTTTTGCAGGAAAAACTATGTCCAAATCAAAGCAGGGAGAAGGATTCTAGAGATGATTTTAAAAAGAGAGATTTATTTACCTTTGCTGGAAAGTCAGATTTATAGATAGGAGAGCTATAGATGTTTTGATGTATAGATGTTTTGATGTATAGATTTATAGATGGGAGCTATCTTCCATCAGCTTGTTCACTTCCCAAATGGCCAGAGCTGCAATAACCAGAGATGAGCTGATGCAAAGCCAGGAACCAGGAGCTTCTGCTAGGTCTCCCATGCAGATGCAGGGTCCCAGAGCGTTGGGCCATCCTCCTCTGCTTTCCCAGGTCATAAGTAGGGAACTGGAAAGTGGAGCAGCCGGGACACAAACCAGTGCCCATATGGGGTGCCGGCACGTAGAGGTAGAGGATTAGCCAATTGAGCCAATGTGTTGGCTCCTGAAGATGACGTTTTAGTAAGTATCTTGTTCAGTGAGCCACTATGATCAGTAACCTACACAGTTAACTGTGGTGGAACATTGAATGGCGGCTGAATGAACTCCTGGGAACCTCGTATCAAACACAGTACTCATGGTGCGTAGTATCCATGACCATCCCTACAGAGCCCAGCACCACCACCACCTACAACTCCAGACCTCCTCACTTGATTCCATGCTCTGAACCTTTCATGATCCCACGAAACTACTGAACCTCTTATCAGAATAAGTTTTTCCTGCAGCAAAATCTAAAGCTGACTTTCAAGTGTTTTCCAGCATGCGAGTCAGTGGCATCATTAACACTGACTATGTTATGCAACTCTTACCACTATCTATCTTCAGAAAAAAAGTTTGTGTTTAAATTATTGCAGGCAGAGACTATGTACTTCTTAAACAATAACTCATGCCCTTCTCCTCCTAGCCTCTAGTAACCTTTCTTCTACTTCTGTCTTTGTGAATTTGCCTGCCCTAGGTCTGTTCAAGTGGAAGCAAGCAATGTTTGTCATTTTGTGCCTGGTTTATTTCACTTAGCACAATGTGTTCGGGGTTCATACTGACTGTAGCACAGATCATCAGTACTTCATCTAGTTTTATGACTGGATACCATCCCACTTCATTGATAGAGTGCACTTTGTGTATTCGTTCTTCAGTTAGTTGACAGTCGGCTGCTTCCACCTTTCGGCTGTTGTGAATACCGCTGTCAGGAACATTGGCCTGAGAGATTTGTTTGAAGCTTTATTTCTAGTTTTTGCAGTTGTGTAGCTCGGAGTGGAGCTGTTGCATCATTCGTCAGTTGTACTTTTTGAGCAGCTGCCAAACTGTTTTCACAGTGGCTGCACAGTTCTCCATTTCCACTGACGAGGTATAAGGGCTCTGGTTTCTCCACAGCCTCGTCAACATATGCTGGTTTTGAGTATTTTTTATGATAGCCAGGCTAGTTAAATGTGCAATGTGTCTTATTGTGATTTCCTGTCTTTATTTTGTTTTTATATTTTTCCAGTGATTTGAGATGATGCACATGTTTTCATCTTCTTTACAGGAACATTTATTTGTTTCCTTTGATCTTTAAAAAATAAGGTTTTCTGTTGTTGTTGTTGTTGAGTTGTAGGAGTTCTTTAAATTCAGACTGTCTTTTCACCCTGCTGTTAATGTCCTTCGATGCACAAAAGTTTGTAATACTGACAAAATTCAACTTAGCTAATTTTTCCTTTTGTGGCCTGGGTTTTTGGTGCCATATTTAAGAAACTATTGTCGATCTCAAGGTCATGTGTAGTTCTTTTATGTCCCAAGAACTTTATAGCTTTAGCTTTTTAACTGAGCTCTTTGATCCATTTTGAGTTACTTTTTTGTCATTTTGTGCCTGGCTTATTTCACTTAGTGTAGTGTGTTTATGTATATGCACAAAACAAGATAAAAGTACAATTTCATTTTTATTTACAGGAAGGTATACTTTTTTTCCCATTACAATTTGTTGAAGACATTTTTTTCTCCCTTGAATGGTCAGAATAATTTTTCAATAAATAAATAAGGCTATGAAGAAAACTAGTTATGAAAATATAGTTATCAAAATATATTTAAAATTCCCAAATTGTATTATTTAATAGTGTGAGTCTAAGAACTACGTAATTTCCATGCAATAAATAATGTTTCAAGGGATCTGTACAACTGTGATAGGATTTAAAAGTATTAGTGCTTTTCTACTGATGACAAAGCAAATTCTGCTGATAGTACTGTGGTTTGTTATCAACGTTTATAATTGGAAGAAAGACTAAATTTCAGTTTAAGGTAGTGAGGACAAAGATATCAATATCCCTATGAAAATTCACATTAACTCTCTAATTCTATCTGTAGGTTGAAAATCCTCTATAATGTGATAGTCTTATGCCAGATTCCTCAAGCTGTCTTCACTCACTCTCTGGATGTATCAGTCCTTCTCATTCCTTGGGATAGCCCAATCTCCAAAACAATAACCTTTGTCTATATTCCACTTTTCTCAAGTGGTGAGCTTGTACGTCTACCCAACCCCCCAAGTCCTGTGTCTCCATGCTTATTTCCTCTGGTCTAGGATGGGTCAAGAGACACATGTGTCAAAGAAGGACACCTAGGGACTGCATTGATTTCATGTACAAAATGATGGCTTTTCCTAACTTTACCTTCATTATGGATAAGTATTACCAAAGAAATTTCTTTTTTTTTTTTAGATTGGCTATTATTTTTTTGTTATATTATTTTTTATTGATTACATTGCATTACGTGACACTGTCTCATAGGCTCTGGGATTCCCCCAACTCCCAAAGAAATTTCAACCAAACTCCTCCATATATCCCAACCTTGCCACCTGAACACTTAAGTCAGACCCAGTCTATCTGCTGTGCAGTTTAATGGTAGTTTATATTTTTTACTTTTGAAACACAGTTTTCCCCACTTCTGAATTTTAATCAGAAAAGTAACACAGCACAGTTGTTAACAGTGTTGAAATCAGGCAGTTTGGCTTGGGATTTTAATTCTGCTGCTTCCCAATAGTATCCCTAGGTAAGCTATCCAATCCTACCATGCCTTAATTCCCTCATCTATGTCATAGGCAGAATACTAACACCTGACTGTGAGGATGTTAAATGTATTTGTAAAGTATCTAAGAAATAGAAGGCACTAGATAAGTGGTGTGATTTTTCTGTGTTTGTGTTTTTCTGATTAGCAAATAAAATTTTTAATTCTACTACTGCCTTTCTGCACAAAACCTCTTAGCTCTTTTCATTTTCTTCCTCTTTTCTAGAAAATGAAACCATCTCCTTTCTTGTAAGACTCTGCCCCTAAAATGTCATGCTAACTCTTGGCATGCCTTAACTAAAACCCAAATCCATGGATAAATGCTTATACTGTTTTCCCCATTAGCTTCTACTTCTGTTCATTTGTTGATTCCTTTAATTCTTAGATTCTCATCCATCCACGTTCATTTTTTTTTGTTTGTTTGTCTTCATCATGCCAAAAAGTTTGGTGGTTCTACTATGGGCAGTGGACCTTCCAAATGGCATATCAGGCACTGTGCAAAGGAACACATTGTCCCACTACCATGCCATACTCTTCCTCTATTAGGTCATAATTAGAAAGAACACCCTAGGAGATGCAAACAAACAAACAACAAAAGAACACCCGTTGGGCCCAGGTGCGGTAGCCTAGAGGTTAAAGTCCTCACCTTGCATGCATCAGGATCCCATATGGGCACCTATTTCTGTCCTGGCTGCTCTACTTTCCAGCCAGTTCCCTGCTTGTGGCCTGGGAAAGCAGTGGAGAATGATCCAAAGCTTTTGGTCCTTGCACTTTTTGGACCTGGGAGAAGCTCCAGGCTCTTGGCTTTGGATCAGTTCAACTCCAGATTTTGTGGCCACTTGGGGAGTGAACCAGCAGATGGAAGATCTTTCTCTGTGTGTCTCTTCTCTCTGTAAATCTGCCTTTCCAATAAAAATAAATCTTAAAAAAAAAAAAAAGGACTGAGGCAGGAACTCAGGTTCAGAGCTTTTGCTCCTGCCTCACACATAAGGACTCAGGAAAATTGATATTTCTTCAAACCAAAGACTTTGCTTCTGGATCCCTAGCAAACTTTAACAGCTGTCAGTAGGAACTATGAAGATAGTAAGGTGAATAGAACACTGAAATGGTTGTCATCCTAGTTTTGTTCATGCTTATCTGAACTTTTTTTTTTTTTTTGCCTTAAGGGTAGTTATGTTTATAGTTACCGGAGTCAAATATATTAGAAATCTTTTTGTGCACACATTTTAACATTTTATACACTAAAGTTATATTTGTTGTTAAATCTAGTTACCTTTCGTAAAAATCCATGCTCTTGCTTTCAGTTCACATAAATAGCAAAAGTTAATTTAAAACCAAATTAAGGGTTTGGTCTAGTGACGTAGACCCTGCTTAAGATACCCACATGCCACAGAATGTCTACATTTATGTTCTGGCTATATTCACAATCCCAGCTTCCTGCTGATACCCACCTGGGAGACAGCACATAATGGATCAAGTAGTTAAGTCAGTCCCTGTCACTCAAATGTGTATGCTTGGTTCCTATTTTCACCCTGTCTCAGCCCTGGATGTTACAGGCACTTGGGGAGTGAATCAACAGATAGAACCTCTCTCTCTCTCTCCCTCTCTCTCTCTCTCTCTCTCTCTCTGCCTCTCAATAAAATAAATGATAAATAAATAAAAACAAATTGGTTTTTACTGGTTTGCTGTTTGTAATTCTGCCATTTTAGTTTATCTAATGGGTAAGACATATTTTCTGAATCTCAGCATCATTACCATTATGGACCAAACAAAAATCTTTCTTGTGCAGAAGTGTCTCATGCATGGTAGAATGTTTATCGGTATCTCTGATTTTTACCTAGTATATGCTCATTGTGATAATCCAAAATGTTTCTGACATTGGAAGATGTGCCCCTGGAGGACACAGTTTCTCCTAGTGACAACCAATGTAACAAAGCATAATAGAACCTCATTTTATGAAGCTCTTTCTTTACATGACTAACACTTTAATCACAGGACTCCATGTTACACATTTTTCTATCAATTTCTATATATCACAAGTCAAAGTCAGACCTAAAGTGCCACTCATCAATAGGATATCCGAGAGCAAGAAAGAAATAAGGAAAAAGAAAGAAAGAAAGAAAGCTTATCAAGAGAAAGTAATAGCAAACCAAATTTCTGCTGGAAAATTGGTAGATCTATTTTCAAACATCCAATAAAGCCATAGACCTTAGCATATACTGATCCACATAAGACTTCACTTTCCCACAAGCTTAGCATTGGTTCTCAACCAGAGGCGATTCTGTCCCCATCAAGGAGACATTTCTGGCTGTCACAACTAAGGGATGGGATGCTGCTGAATTCTAAAGACCAGGGATGCTAATAATATCCTGCAGTGCTCAGCTCCACAGCTCAGAATGATCCACTCCAATATGTCAAAATACCAACAGTTAAGAAATTCTGTATGGTGTGAAGCATGGTTCTTTGTCCCTTTTCTTGGCTATGTAGGCATTTTCCCTGGAGAACCTAATCAAGTCTCCTGCTCTTCTTTCTCGCAGCTGCTCGTGGCACAGGTTCCTAAGATGCATGCTTACCGTCTTCCCCTTCCTAGAATGGATGTGTTTGTATAGATTTAAGGACTGGCTTCTTGGAGACTTACTTGCTGGCATGAGCGCTGGCCTTGTGCAAGTTCCACAAGGTAAGGAAGACCTGAAGCCTTTTCATGTGGAGGCAGAGTGTCAGACCCCATACATTTGCCCAGAGTAAACAAGCACTTCATTCACTTCAATGTCATTTGGTCTTTGTTTAACTGTTCATTTTCTTACCCCTAATTACAATAAATCTCACTTGGGCATAGGTTTTACTTAAAAAGGTGAAGAATAGGATTCATGGCATCTCTCCAGCCAAGTAACAGTAATCCAGACTTGGGTTAACTTGGTGGTTAAAAGTAAGACAGAAAAATCACACAGGAACTATCTGGGATTTAAACACTTCACTCTCCAAAGGGGGAACCAACCACTCCTGTAAACAGGGCTGTAACTGTTGCTTCCAAGACTCCTCAAGGGCCAGCCCAGTTGGAAGGTCCCTACATACAGAGAAGCCAAAAGCCAGGGCCTCCTACTGGCTAGTTAATCTCTTACTCACAGCCCTCCTATTGTAAATGGAATGTACGCCACCCCTCCTCTTTTTACCTGCCTGCCATCCTACAGTTTTCAAGTTTCCTGGGAAACAAAATAGGAAGCTAACTAACGATCATATTTGACCACAAAGAGAGAGGGAGAAAAAGAGAGACACAAAGAAAAAGGATTGTATTGTTCTTTCATTCAGTTTATGGTTCCTCAGATAGTCTTTCAATGCCCTACACTTTTTTGATCCCTCTGGCCCTCCAGGTGTGCACAGCACAGCAGAACAATCCAGCTCCAGCACAGCACTGTTGGTTGGGGAAAACGAAAAAAACAAATGGCATTAGTCAGCGTTTTTGTTGTTGTTGCTATTGTTAATTTAACTAGGATATCCCAGAGGAGCAACTTAGGAGAAAACATAGTTTGTTTTTGCTTACAATTTGCAGGTTTACAGCTCAAGTCTGGGTGGTTCTCTTAGACTGGGATCTAGTAGAGGCTGGGAATGGCAAGGTGTATGTGGAGGCACAATCACCCTGCCAGGCAGGAAGCAGAGAGACATGGAGCATGCTCTGCTTCCATGTCTAAGGATCTGTTTAGAATGCTATCATGATTCGGTCATGGTGCTCCACCCTAGCAATGTAATCTCATCCAGTCACTTTGCCAGAGCCCCTACCTTCAGATATTGCAATTGGAACAAGCCTCACCCTGACCCAGCAACCATCTGCATTAAGCCATTAATCATTAACAGAAGAAATTTTTTAAAGATCTCTTTATTTATTTGAAAGACAGAGCCACAAATAGAGAAGAGGAGAAAGAGATCTTCCAGCTACTGGTTCACTCCCCAAATGGCTGCAATGCCCAGGAATGGGCTAGGCCAAACCAGTAGCCTAGAACTCCATTGTGGTCCCTCACATGGGTGCAGGGGCCCAAGAACTTGGGCCATCCTCTACTGCTTTCCCAGAGACATTAGTAGGGAACTGGGCCAAAAGTAGAACAGCTAGGACCTGAAACAGCCTTCATCTGGTCGCTTAACTCACTGTGCTATAATAGTGGCACCAACCTTAGTATTTAAACAGTTTTAAATCCAATTTATTACAAACCCAATTTAATCCATAACAGAAATTTAAATGTTTATTATGTCTAAGTGTAACAGAGTAAAAATGACATTTTTTCCTTTTGTGTACAGTTCTTGAATTTCAATACACATAAATTTGTGAAACTACCACTATTTGAACACAAAATAGTTCCGTTGCCCCACAAAAACCCTCATGTGTTTTCTTCTTAACAGACACATCATGGAGCAAAAGATTCTTTTGTTTGCTTTTTAATTTTAATGAAGTCTAGTTTTTATTTATGTAAAAAAAAATTTTAAATCTATTTGAAAGGCAGAGTGACAGAGACAAAAAAAAAATCTTCCATCCCCTGGTTCATTCCCGAAATGGCCTTTCAAATAAGATTAAAGAAATATTTTAAAATAATAACATATTTATTTATTTGAAAGACAGGGAGACACACTCTGAGAGAGAGAGAGAGAGAACAACAGCTCTCCCATCTACTAGGTTCACTCCCCAGATGGCTGCAACAGCCTGGGCTGGACCAGGCTGATGCCAGGATTCTCCTCCAGATTTCTCCTCCAGATTTGCTTGGGTGGTAGGGGCCCAAGCACTTGGGCTGTCTTCTGTTGCTTTTCTCAGGAACCTGAATTGGAAGTGCAGCAAGCCAGAACATGAAATGGCATCCAGATGAATACTTTAAGTGGCAGCTTAATTTATTGTACTGTAGTGCTTACCCCTTAAACACCATTTTTTAAAAAAAAGATGATTCTTCGTTGAATTGTTTCCATGCCTTTTTCAAAGATCAAATAGCCATATTTCATAGTCTTAAAATTAAATTAATAAAAACAACTTTAGCTATTCTTCCATATAGAGTTTAGAGTTAATTTCACTCTGTGTACAAAAATCCTACAGACGTTTTGGCGGCTATTGCACTGAGTCTATATATCACTTCAGGGAGAACTTGCATCTTAATTTTGCTGAGTATTCCAATGTGTGATTGTAATATGTTTCTCTATGTATTAATTCCTTGACTTCTATCAGTCTTTTCAGTATATGAATCTTGTACATGTTTTATTAGATTTATGCCTAATAATCTCAATTTTTGAAAGATACCATAGTTTGACTTCCAAGGGTTCATTTTTTGCATATTGAAATACAATAGATATTTATATGTTAACCTTGCATCATGAAACTTACTTTTTGGTTCTAAGAATCTTTCCTCGATTTTCTGGATTCAGTGCCTCGATAATCATGTCATCTGTAAACAGCAGCAATTGCGTTTCCTTCTTTCTCAGATGAATTGCTTTAATGAATTGCAAAAAACAAACAAACAAACAAAAACCTTTCTTACTCTCCTAGCTCAGATTTCCATCATTGTGCTGAATTGGACTGATGAGAATTAACACTCTTGTCTTCTTTCTGATCTTAGAGGGAGAGCAGTCAGTATTTCACCACAAGAATGATGGTTGCTGTAGGATTTTTGTAGGTGCCTTTTATTGGGTTTAAGAAGTGTTCATCTGCATTAATTTGCTGAGACTTTTTATTATGAGTGGATGTTGTATTTTGTCAAATGATTTTTCTGCATGTGTTGATATGATCATGTGGCTTTTCTATTTAGATGGTTGATAGAGTAGGTTATATTAATTGACTTTAAAAACATCAAACCAGTCTTATATTCCTGAAATAATGGAATACCTCTTCAAGTTCAAACTAAGACATCATATGTACTGGCAGAACTACTGTTAAAAGAAATGTCCACATGGCAGCTACAAGCAAAAATGATCCAATCATGTCAATACAGTTACTTCTTCATGTGAATAAAATCTCTATGAAGCTTCCTGTGGTGCTGCTCCGAGAGAGCTGAGCTCTCAGCATTAATTCGTTAGGGAGTACACTAATGATTCCCATCTTTCTCTAAATTATGGCCCAAGTCACAAGATGTCCCATTGCTAAGTTACCAGGTAATCAGTACCAAAATAAGACTACAATCTGTGAACATACTTACTACCCAGCACAGCATCTAGCACATAGTAAGTATTCAAAAATTGATTTGCTTGCATTGTCATTACTCATGGCTTGCAACACTGCCAATCCTACATGGGAACCTTTGTTTGAGTCTTGGTTATTCCAATTCTGACCTGTTTTCCTGCTGTTAATGCCTGAGAAGGTACAGGAGAAGATAATCTAAGTACCTGTACTCTTTCACCCATGTGCAAGACAAGGATGGAGTTCCTGGCTCCTGGCTTTGGCTTGGCCCGGACTTGGCTACAAAAAAAAGATATATTTATTGAATGATAATGATTACATAACCACAGGAATTAATGACTACAAGTAACTCTTGTTACTTGTATACTATTTTATGCAATGTGAACAGTAAAATAGAGTGTGAATAATTTGTTTTACTTACATTTGAATATGTGGTACTTAATTTTTTTTAATGAAACAAAAATATGTGGTGAAGACTTTACTAGAAAGATACTGAACAAATGTTGGCTCAAGTTCTTGGGTCCAACATGGAAGATTCTGGGAATTCCTACTGCTGGTTTTGGCCTGGCTCAGCTCTAGCAGTTGCAGGCATCTGGAAAGTGAGCCAGTAAATGGAAGATCTTGCACTCTGTATTGTCTCTCTCTCTCTCTCTCTCTCTCTCTGTGTCACTGTACTTGAAAACAATATTTTTTACAAAAAGAGGAGCAGTAGCCTAGTGGCTAAGTCCTCACCTTGCATGTGCCAGGATCCCATTTGGGTGCCAATTTATGTCCTGGCAGCACAACTTAAATATAGGTTTTTAAAAATAAAACAAAAAGGTACTGAATATATTGTATATTTACAGAGTTCAATTTTATAAAAGTAGATAGAAAAAAATAGATGAAAATTTGTGAACTATGAAAAATCATTTGCATATTTGCAAAGTACCTCCCTAAAGATATTTTTAAACTTTACTTGTTTTCATCTTATTTGGGAGGCAGAGACACAGAGAAAGACAGGGATCTAGAGACAGAAATATTCTACCTGCTGATTCAACTCCCCTTAAATGGCCACAACAGTCAGGACTAAGCCAGGCTGAAGTTGCATGCTCTGAATTCAATCTGGGTCTCCCATGTACGTGTAGGATTCAATTATCTGACATCACCTGCTACCTCTCGGGATGCACATTAGCAGGAAGCTGGAATCACACTCAAGTCAAGCTGCTCTGAAATATGGGATGTGGTCCCCTAACTGTGTCTTCACTGCTGCACCAAACACATCCATCAAAATATTGACTAATGATTCCACTGCTTTACAGTAGAGAACATGGAGACAACACCTTAACCAAGTAGTACCAAGGCATGACTATCATTTCTCCTCTGATGTAATACACTAAGGAAGACACAATATCATTTCTATAGTCTTTCCAAAAATCTATAACCCTAGAACAATGAGGAGGAAACAAGACTGATCCAAATGGGGGGGTCATTTTACAAAATATCAAAGAGGACATTAGCAAAAAAAATTGGTGACAAAGTCTAGCTAATTCCCTGGTTCCCAATGTTGTACCATAATAGTGTACAATCTTGACATTAAGGGAGGCTGTGTAGGCAATATAGGAAAACTCTGCATTTTTTAAAAATAATTTTACTAAGCTATAATACACATACCAAGAAATGCACTTAAGTGTATGATAAGCAAATTTCTGCCTTACTTTTGTAACCTTTGTGTAAGTTTAACATTAGCTCAAAATTTTAAAGAATTAACATTGAAAATTTTGAAAGTTTTATTTCCTTTGACTTCCTGAGACTAGACAATTTAGTTTCTGTTAGCTGGGTAATTATCTCACTTTTCCTACATTGGTTACTCAAAACCATAGATTTCCAAAGATTTTTCTCCAGATGAATATTTGATACAACAGTCAAGATTCCCCTCAGTAAACCCACAACCCACAATGGAGAGCCTGGGGTCAAGTCCTGATTCTGCTTCTGATCTATCTTCTCGCTAATGCAACAGCCTGAGAAGCAACAGTTCGTGGCTCAAGTTCTTGGGACCCTAATAGCCATGTGGGAGATCTGGATGAATTCCTTCTGGCTTCAGTCTGACCAGCCCCAACTATTGTGGGCATGTGCAGAGTGAGTTAGCAGATGAGATTGCTCTCTCTTGCTTTGTCTCTTTCTCTCTCTCTCTGCCTTAAAAAAAAAATGTCAGTACCAATATATACACAGCACATTACGCTGCTGCTTCTGATACCAGTGTTCCCCACTGGGGCACTGATTTGAGTACTGTGACTGTTTCTGATCCAGCTTCCAGCCACTGTGCTTGAGAAGACAACGGGGCCATCCATGTGGAAGACTAGGATGAATTTCCTGGATGCTGCATTTGTGGGCAGTTATTTCAATATATATTTAAAGATGCATTAAAATTCCAGTATAAGTTTCAACAGGGATATTTTTCATGACTTCCTCCTCTCCCACTACACACCCCCATTGCTATGATTTTATTGGAAAGGCAGATCAGATTTATGGAGAGACGAAAGGACAGAGAAAAAAATCTTCCATCTGCTGGTTCACTTCCCAAATGGCTGCCAAGGCTGGAGCTGAGCTAATCCGAAGTCAAGAGCCAGGAGCTTCCTCCTAGTGTCCCACATGGGTGCAAGATCCCAAGGCTTTGAACCGTTCTCCACTGCTTTCCCAGGCTTCAAGCAGTGAGCTGGATGGAAAATGGAGCAGTTGGGACACAGACAAATACCCTTATGGGATCCAGGTGCTTGTAAGGTGAGGATTTAGCCATTGAGCCAGGGTCCAAATAAATAAATCTTTTAAAACAACTGTCTTTTCATGTGACATATTGCTTTATCAAGAGTATAGAAGAGACTGGCATTATGGCATGGTAGGTAAAGCCACCATCTGTGATAGTACCATATGGATGCTGGTTGAATCCTGGCTGCTCCACTTCCCATCCAGCTCCCTGCTATTGCACCTGGGAAAGCAGGGGAAGATGGCCCAAAGCCTCAGGACCCTGAACCTGAGTGGGAGACCCAGCGAAGGCTCCAGGCTCCTGGCTTCGGATCGGCTCAGCTCCAGGCATTGCAGCCACTTGGAGAGTGAATCGGAGAACAGAAGATCTCCTTTCTGTCTCTCCTCTTTGTATATCTGCCTTTCCAATAAGAATAAATAAATCTTTTTAAAAAAGAGTAGATAGGAGTTAATTAACATTATACTGAAGTTCATAGCTATGTACCAAGAGAAAAAATGTAAACTATAAGGATTGTGACATAATAATTTCATTATTCATAAATGATGAATTATTTTACATACACAATTTAAAAGAACAAACATATAAATTAAAGACTGCATTAAGGTTTCTAGATACAAGGCCAGACATGATAAATAACCTGGAAATTATTTAAAGTATACAAGAGGATTATGGAGATTAATACATATACTACTCCATTTTTTATACAGCTTTAAGCATCCATAGATTTTTGGTATCCAGAGAGGCCCTTGATCCAATGCCGTGCAAATTCAGACTCTATTTTTTTGTATATATTTGAGATTTCCAATTTTAAAAAAGATAAAGCTTCACTATCAAGGACATTAAAGCAGCTCACTGAATTCGTCACCGAATTTAGATTAGCAGATTGATTTGATATAAGTCTAGAAAAAGTTAATAGGAAAGGAGATATGGGCTTGAAACATCAAAGAGATGACACCACCCATGTTAATCCATTGGCTTCAAAATTTCCAAATTCTCATGATGCTTCTGGGAAAAGAAAGTGTTAGAAGAAGGAATTGAATAATGTCGGGGTGATTTGCCTGTGGAAGAAGAGCAGAAATGGAACCAGGGTAGAGCTGCTTCTAAGCTGCTGAAATTGGGAGCTTGCAGCCAAAGGGATTTCAGCAGAGGCTGTAGAATTGAGGTGTGAAAGCGAATGGTAACACTGAGAGGCTAGCAGTCAAAGGAGGTGATGAAAGGCGCCGACCAAGGGTTCCATGACTAAGGGATACTGACACCACACTCGGTGAGCTATACACATGAGTCATTTTAGTTTTAAATATTCTTGCAGTTCTAATTTAAATTGACTTTTAAAAGCCAAGCTGCCTTTGCTAACTTAAATTATCTTGCTTTTCAGGCTTGACATTTACTTTGCTGGCAAGGCAACTGATTCCCCCTCTCAATATTGCTTATTCAGCTTTCTGTTCTTCAGTAATTTATGTAATCCTTGGATCATGTCATCAAATGTCCATTGGTGAGTTATGCACTGGAACCACAGGAAGCAGATGAAGTTTCCAGCTCAACACTTTACTTGGTGCTACTAAAGCTGTCTTTTAAGATAAAGCAAAGGAGGCAGGTGTCTCTTATGCTTAGCGTTAGATTCCAAAATCCAGGGCAGCAAGATGTTCGTTCCCCCAAAGGACATAGAGAGCAGAGATGCTGTCATATATAGGAATCTGAATGCCCTCATCCTAGAAGATCCAGAAATAACATGTTGATAGTCCTTAGAGTGAGTTAACCTTCCAACAAGATATATAATAACCAAATCCATGGGCTAATTTAAAAATCAGTGTCTTAATCATTGAGTACTCAGGTCCACAGGATGAACATCATCTTTTTCAGAGTCAAAAAAAATTTTTCAGCGCTCAGCACGGTGCCTAGCGGCTGAAGTCCTCGTTTTGAATGCGCTGGGATCCCATATGGGCGCTGGTTTCTAATCCGGGCAGCCCCACTTCCCATCCAGCTCCCTGCTTGTGACCTGGGAAGGCGATCAAGGACGGTCCAAAGTCTTGGTACCCTGCACCCACATGGGAGACCCAGAAGAGGCTCCTGGCTCCTGGCTTCAGAATGATTCAGCTCTGGTCGTTGTGACCACCTGGGGAGTGAATCATTGGATAAAAGATCTTTCTCTCTGTCTCTTCTCCTTTCTGTATATCTGACTTTGCAATAAAGATGAATAAATATTTTAAAAATAATAATTAATAAATCTTTAAATTATAAAAAAGTATTTATTTTATTGGAAAGGCAGCTTTACAGAGAGAAGGAGAGACAGAGAGAAAAATCTTCCATCTGCTAGTTCACTCCCCAAGTAGCCACAATAGCCAGAGCTGAGCTGATCTGAGGCCAGGAGCCAGGAGCTTCTTCCAGGTCTCCCACAGGGTTTCACAGTATGAAGGCTTTGGGTCATCCTCAACTGCTTTCCCAGGCCACAAGCAGGAACCTGAAGGGAAGTGGAGCAGCCAGGACACAAACTGGCACCCTATGGGATCTGGGCACATGCAAGGTGAGGATTTAGTCACTATGCTATGGCACCGGGCCTCTGAGTCAAAATTTCATCTGCTAATTTCTAATTAGAAATGGCTCTTGCAGGGACGAGAATCATTAATGATCAAATAATCATCACGTTTACTTCACCTAGGTTGACTTGCATAGAAATCAAATCACAAAGTGCCATTGTTGTGGTATGTTATATCCCACATGAGCACCTATTTGAGTCCCAAATGTTCTACTTCTGATCCAAACCTGGGTAGGAAAGATTGCAACTCCTTGTGCCCCTGTATCCATGGAGCTGACCTAGATGAAGCTCCTGGCTTAGCCTGGCACAGCACTGGCCATTGCAGCCATTTAGAAAGTGAAGCACTAATAAAAGATACCTCTAAGATATCTGTTTCTCCTCCCACTCCCATCTACACTCTGTAATTCTGCCTTTCAAATAAAAAATTTAAATAAAATTAATATTTAGACAAGGTGAAGAATTAAAAAAAAATCACACAGTATCCCAACAGGCTTGGAAAGGCACTGCCAACATTTCACTGAGAGTGGTGGCTTTTCCTAGGCTTTCCCACTGAGTCACCAGCCAAGCAACCAGATTGACCACTTCTAATGGACTCAGTTCTGCAGGTATGCCTGCCTGCATGTAGTTGGGTTAGCTGTCACAGTGGGGTGTCTATTCTGCCTTTATTATTATTATTATTATTAATTACATTGCATTATATGACACAGTTTTATAGGCTCTGGGATTCCCCCCACCCCTCCCCAAACCCTCCTCCCATGGTGGATTCCTCTACCTTGTTGCATTATCACAGTTCAAGTTCAGTTGAGATTCTTTCATTGCAAGCATATACCAAGCATAGAGTCCAGCATCTTATTGTCCAGATAAGTTCAGTGGCTTCTTGGGAAGACCATCTCTGGTCTGAAGGTAGAGCTGGCAGAGTATCATCCCAATCAATTAAAAGCCCCAACATAACATCAGCAACGATTTATAACGTTATGGAATTAATTGGCATACTATTGAGTAACCAATATGTTAAACAAAAATGCAAGTTCTTAACCACATCCTGTGACTTCTTCATTGACATTTCAATTTTAGTTTATATGCATGCTGGTTCTATACACCTTAAAATGGCTATAGATTACTATTCAGCTGTCTTGTGTCTATTTTAATTTTAGCATTTAGCATTTTATAGCATTGAAGCATAATTTTGCTGAATCTGGCTTCTTTTTGGGCGGTCTAGACTGGCTTATAACTTTAACAAGACATGTGTCAACAGTTTAGGTGCAGAATAGTTTTAGGAGGGGCGTGCAGAGAAATCTTCAATACCCTAGTGAGGAGTAACTAATTTTTGTGTCCCATCTAGTAAGGTATAAGTGAATCCACCCTAACCGTCTCCTGTCTGAGTCTAAGCTTTCCTTGTTGTTCTCTGTCTATCTATTCTAGATTTTTTGTTTTGTTTTGGTTTGTTTGATTGTTTTGAGGAGATTCCGGATCGATCCTGATGGTCATTGCAGCAGAGGGTGGGGATCCAAAGTTGGAACCAAGCGAGGACCAGAGAGAGCTCCTCTCCCTAGTCCCGAAGGAAGGTTACTGTTCTTCTGATTCTGAGGACCGTTCAGGGTTCCTGGCTGTTGTTCTGATGCCCTTGGATCCTGCGAGGAAGGATTTGGACTTTTTCCATCCCATGTGGTAGATCCAAGCGGGAGTGGATGACCTCAGAGTTCTTGGCCTCGAAGGCACTCCTATTCCCCATGGTCTCCTTGGCAGTTTGGATGTAGTCCTTGGTGCCCGTACTGATAGTCCTTGGTGAGGATCCGGGAGTCTGCAGGGTTGGGATACAAGCCTCCTCCTGTCTACCTGCTCCGCTCCCCTCAGGGGTTCCCCCCCACCGCCCCGTGCATATGACCTCCTGTTAAGAGGTTGTCAGGATCACTCTTGATTCCCCCTATATGTCTTTGTAGTTTAACTATTGCCTAATTCTGATTCGAGTCTGCTGTCTATGAGTTACCAGTTATGATCCTGGTAGGTTATATTTCATGTCTTCCTCACACATTCTAGGGAGATGGAAGATTTCTCTGCTCTCCTGCCCCATTATGGAATAACATAGGGTATTGAAAGTATATTAGGTTTTACAGTTCTTTGATGTAGATCATAAGCAGTCTGACTTACATTGATTGTTGGTTCACTGATTAATTCACAGTATCTTATTGCATGTGAGATAGGCTGTTTGAGGTTGAGATAATATTACATTTTATAGGTACTATTTTTCATATTGACATCATTTCATCTTAAATTAAGGCAAACATGTGGTATCTAACCTTTGGGGTTGGCTCATTTCCCTTAGCTTTATGGTTTCCAGTTGGGCCCATTTGGCCACAAAGAACTGCATTTTTTTTTTTAATAGCTGAGTAGTATTCCATGGAGTGAATGAATCATAGCTTTCTTATCCAGTCTTCTGCTGATGGGCATTTCAGTTGCTTCCATGTTTTTGCAATTACTGATTGTGCTGCTATGAACATAGGGGTTCTGCCTTTTTTTTTTTAAGGAGAAAAATCACATTTTTTCTCAAATCCATTGCATGTCAATTTCTACACTACAACACAAGGGAAAATAAAACTTATCTCCATATTTTCAAGTTCCATAAGGTACCTCAAAAATTATTTCCAGGTCCTGGTGCAATGGCTGTTTGACTAAAGTCCTTGCCTTGCATGTGCCGGAATCCTATATGGGAGCCAGTTCATATCCCACCTGCTCCACTTACCTTCCAGCTCCCTGCTTGTAGCCTGGGAAAGCAGTGGAGAATGGCTCAAAGCCTTGAGACCCTGCATCCATGTGGGAGACCTGAAAGAAGCTCCTGGCTCCTGGCTTCGGATTGGCTCAGCACCAAACATTGCAGCTACTTGGGAAGTGAACCAGCAGATGGAAGATCTTTTTCTCTGTTTCACCTTCTCTCTGTAAGTCTGCCTTTCTGATTAAAAGAAAAATATCTTACAATCAAGATGGTGGAATAGGGTTAGGATATGTTTAAACAGATGGAGAAACATAAGCCAATGTGAGGCACAGAGAGCACATCCTAGGAAATAAGAGAGGACAGAACAGAAGCAGAGGGGCACCTGGAGACTGACAGACACAGGAGAGCAGTGGACACAACGGTGTGGTGTTGCAGTGACTAATATCCCAGCAGCATTCAGCAAGCAGCAATCTGAATTGTACCAGCAGCCAGAACTACACCAGCAACAAGGTGGGAAGGGACATTCACCAGGAGCTCAGGAGGTGAACCCAGACAAAGAACTGCCCATCCTGCTGGTCTGTTTGATTTGACCAGGAGCAGAGACAGAGAGGCAGGTCCCAGACAGGCGGTGTGGGAACAGGGTAGACTTCACAGCCCAATCCACCCCCTAGAGCCAAATTGGGCACCATTTTCTCTGGAGAGACAAAGCCTATGGACAGGACTGAGCATACACTGAGCTGGGAGTGAACTCATCTGGCTCAGTGAATTGCAACAATGTGGCATTCTACAAGTTCCTCCCAAGATAGGTCTGGGTAGCCCTCAGGCCTGACGGCCATCAGGTCAACAACTCTAGTAGTGGTGCATCAAGCACCATTTCGTACAGTGTGGCAAAGAATTTAAGACTTCAGGGACAACAGTAAGCTGCATGTACACTGAGCTGAGAGAGAACTCATTGAGTTCAATGCATTGTACTAGTCCCACAGGAAAATAATACCAACTTTGGCATCCTATGGGTCACAATAGGTCTTTGTGGCCCCCCGACCTAATGATCAACAGGTTCCATCAAGATCAGTACCACCAACAACCTAGCTGTATAGGACTCTTGTTGTTGCCCTAATCTTGATGACTGCTCGAACCAGAAGTGGGAAAAAAAGGTTGTACAGACAATGATGCATCCTCAGCTTGGAATCACAGGAGGTGGAGAGTGTTAAGCCAGAAGCTGGGGCTATGGAGACCATGGTGGGAATCTAACATAAGAACCCAGAACTGGAACTCTTGAGGGAGTGGCACAACTGACTGCAAACAAAGAGCTGTGTACCAACTGTAATAAGTAAAATCGAACTGTAGACCTGTGGGTGACACAGCTTAGAAACCTGCCCTAAGAAGAAGAATCTGCTAACCAGAAGTACAACGACCAAGAGCAAAAGAAGAAACACAGGAACAGTGAGTATTACTGAAGATCCCCTGCAAACGAGTGAAAGTCTTTGCCAACCTCAGTTAACTGAAGAACACATCGAGAAAATGGGGAATACAGAATTCAAAACACTTGTTATAAAACTTTTTTTTATCAACAATGAGAATCACATAAAGCATTCAAGGAATTTAAGGAATATTTCACACAGAAAATGAATCAAATGAAAGCTGATATATCAAAAATGAAGAATACAGTAGAGCAAATTAAAAGCACAGTGGAGAATCTCTAAAATAGAATGAAGGAGGCAGAAGAAAGAATCTCAGAATTGGAAGTATTTTCTGTTAGCGGAGGGAAACAAACAAAAAGCTGGAAGCAGAATTAGGTCAAGCTAAAAAAAAAGTATTCAAGAATTAAGAAACACTATTAAAAGGCCAGATATAAGAGTTATTGGAGTTCCAGAAACTGCAGAAAGATGCTGGGTTTAAAAGTGTATTTAATGAAATATTGAAGGAAAATTTCCCTAATCTGGAGAAATCATTGGGAAACAACATCCAGGAGGGGCACAGAACTCCCAACAGGGTTGACTAAAAGCGATCTTCACCAAGACACATGACCATCAAGCTCTCTTCAATTGAACATAAGGAAAAGATCCTTAAATGTGCTTGTGAAAAAAAATCAATTGAGGTAAAAGAATGCCAATTAAGTTCACAGGAAACTCCACAGGCCGGAAGGGAATGGAGTGACATATTCCAGATTCTAAGAGGAAAAAATTGTTGGCCCAGGATAACATACCCAGCAAAGCCTTCCTTTGTCTTTGAAAATGAAGTAAAATTCTTATACAGTAAAGAAAAGTTAAAAGAATATGCTTTTTCTAAACCTGCCCTACAGAGGATACTTAAAGATGTTCTCTTGACAGAGAAGAGGAATAGCACCCACCAAAAACAAAGGCAAATGTGAAGAACATCCCAGTAAAATGACAACAGAAGACTAAATCAATGAACAACCCATTGCTGAAATGACAGGAACAAATTACCACTCCTTCATATCAACCCTGAATGTAAATGGCTTAAATGCATCAATCAAACACAGATTAGTAGATTGGATTAAAAAGAAAAACCCATCTATTTATTGCCTACAGAAGACAGATCTCACCAATAAATATTACCTGAAGCAATATATCATGGATTTTGATTTTTTTTTTTTTAGTTTCATCTGTTCAAAACACTTTCTTCCTTATTAAATTCTTCATTGACTCATAGATCATACAACAGCATAATTTCATCAAGATTCTTGATTTTCTTTTTCATTTCTTCAGTGACACATTAGTCATTCAGCAGCATGCTATTTAACCTCATGGTGTTGTAGTAAATTTCTGTTTTTCTTCCTGTTGTTAATTTTGCATTGTGGCATTTCATTTAAGGGGATGTACAGTAATTGTGTAATGGAGACTATCATATCCAGACGTGAGGATATAATGCAGTATGCATCTCTACTTCCAGATCAAAGATGGACTCCCAATGAAACTGTTTACTATATCTTGACAATAGGATGCTGAACACTGCCATTGTCCCTGACAGCAGTGATGGACATATGACTGTTTCTGAAGAACTATAGTATAGTAATGATATAGGGGAACACAGTAAGAGGTGAAGAGAAATACCAAGGTCTATGGAAATATATCATAAAATGATAATAATTTTTAAAAAATAGAAAAAAAGGGCCCGGCGGTGTGGCCTAGTGGCTAAAGTCCTTGAACATATGGGCGCCGGTTCTAATCCCGGCAGCTCCACTTCCCCTCCAGCTCCCTGCTTGTGACCTGGGAAAGCAGTTGAGGACAGCCCAAAGCCTTGGGACCCTGCACCCCTGTGGGAGACCTGGAAGAAGTTCCTGGATCCTGGCTTCGGATCGGCCATAGCATCAGCCGTTGCGCTCACTTGGGGAGTGAATCATCGGACAGAAGATCTTCCTCTCTGTCTCTCCTCCTCTCTGTATATCTGACTTTCCAATAAATAAATAAATCTTTAAAAAAAATAGAAAAAAATCCAAATTCACTAATAATTTGGTAGAGCTCCATTTCTGCCAGAGAATCCTTTTTTTTTTTTTTTCAAAGATTTATTTTATTTTTATTGTAAAGTCAGGTATACAGAGAGGAGGAAAGACAGAGAAAGATCTTCTGTCTATTGATTCACACATCCTACCCCCGTACCAAATGGTGACAAAGGCCAGAGCTGAGCCAATCCAAAGCCAGGAGCCTCTTCCAGTTCTCCCACTTTGGTACAGGGTCCCAAGGCTTTGGGCCATCCTCTGCTGCTTTCGCAGGTCACAAGGAGGGAGCTGGATGGAAAGTGAAGTAGCCAGGACACAAACCAGTGCCCATATGAGATCCCAGCACATGCAAGGCAAGGAATTTAGCCGCTAAGCTACCACATTGGGTCCTTTGCCAGAGAACTTTAAATGTAGGATATATTTTTGCTCCTATTTACTCATATGTTTGTGTTGCTATGAGAATTGGATAGGTTTTTGTTTTGTTTTTTAAAACATCTATTTTTAATTTTTTCTGTGAGTTACAGAAGGGAGAAAGAGAGAGGTCTTCCATCTCCTGATTCACTCCTCAAATGGCTTCAATGGCCAGGACTGGGCCAGAGCTTCATCTGGTTCTCCTACATGGGTGGCTGGGGCACAAATCAAAGAGCTGGATCAGGGCCCGGCATTGTAACCTAGTGGTTAAAGTCCTCACCTTGCACATACAGGAGCCCAAATGGGTGCAAGTTCTAATCCCGGCAGCCCCACTTCCCATCCAGCTCCCTGCCCATGACCTGGGAAAGCAGTCAAGGATGACCCAAAGCCTTGAGACCCTAAACCCATGTGGGAAACCCAGAAGAAGCTCCTGGCTCCTGGCTCCAACCATATTGCAGCCACCTGGGTAGTGAATCAGCAGACAGAAGATCTTCCTCTCTGTCTCTCCTCATCTCTGTATATCTGACTTTCCAATAAAAATAAAATAAATCTTAAAAAAATTTTTTTAATCTTAAAAAAAAAGTGGAGCTAGATCAGCATTGGAGCAGCCAGAACTCAAATAGGTTTAGGTCAGTATCACTCTGTGGAAAGTAAATTTTTCAAAAGTGTGGGGTATTTTCTTCCTGTTATATCAACCAAGTCTGTCTCATGATCCTTTTACCCCCATCACACTTTTAGCCTCCTCTGAGAGCAGGGTGAGTCTCGCACTTGTTTCCGGTCAATTTCTCTTTGAATCCACTCCACCTGAAAAGAAGACTGCCTACCTGGATCAGCAACTGCCTACCTGGATCAGTATAAATGCAGGATGTGTAGCCACAGTTCTCTGCTTTGTTCTTTCTGATTTCTCAATAAATAGCTAGTTTCAAATAAGAACAGTTGTTCAAATCAAGGACGGCACATCAGACCCTGCTTTGTTTTTGTCAGCATCTGGTGGCTCACCCTCTGTCTTCCACAGGTGCCTTTTTCCTCGTGAGCTCCCTGCTGATCAATGTCCTGAAAGGGATCCAATTCAACGACGGTCACCTGATCCTGGGAAGTTTCATCAAGGATGACTTTTCTGACCCCTCCTTCTTCATAGGCTATAACAAGTCCCTGAGCATGGTGGCAGCCACAACTTTTCTGACCGGGATCATTCAGGTAGGCTATCAGCGGACCCCTTCCTTCCATTGTTCTGATCTCTTATGATGTTTATGGAACTGCAGTTGTTTATTCCTGGAATATTTGCAGGATGTGTAGATAGTCTCTCGCCTCTATCACACACACAAAAAAGTTTCTTTTTTAAAAAACACTGTACATGTGCTAAGTGCGGTAGCACAGTGACTCAAGTCCTCGCCTTGCATGAGCTGGGATCCCATATGGGCACCGATTCATATTCCAGCTGCTCCACTTCCCATTAGGCTCCCTGCTTGTGGCCTGGGAAAGCAATCAAGGATAGCCCAAAGCCTTGGGACTCTGCTCCTGTGTGGGAGACCTGGAAGAAGCTCCTGGCTCCTGGCTTTGGATCAGCTCAGCTCTGGCTGTTGTGGCCACTTGGGGCCTGAACCAGCAGATGAAAGATCTTTGTCTGTCTCTGCTTCTCTGTGTAAATCTGCCTTTCCAGCAAAAATAAATAGATCTTTAAAAAAGGAAGGAAGGAAGGAAGGAAGGAAAGAAGGAAGGAAGGAAGGAAAGAAGGAAGGAAGGAAGGAAGGAAGGAAGGAAGGAAGAAAGAAAGAAAGAAAGAAAGAAAGAAAGAAAGAAAGAAAGAAAGAAAGAAAGAAAGAAAGAAAGAAAGAAAGAAAGAGAGAGAGAAAGAAAACCACTGTAGCTGAGATTTAGGATAAGATACTGAACCTTCTCATTATTCCCTTCACTGTAGCCAAGAAGGGCCCTAGGGCCTGAGTCCCAGAGTTCGACTCTTGATTCTGCCTTTTACAAAGTTACATCAGAGCAGGCCCTGTGGCACAACAAGCTAAGCTGCCACATGAAATGTCTGTGTCCCACATCCTGGGGTCACATCTCTTTCACCTTTTCCTCCCATGCAGTTTCCTGCTAACGTTTCCAGGAGGTAGCAGATGATGGTTCAGCTACTGAACCCCTGCCGTCCAAAC
Organism: Ochotona curzoniae; assembly: GCF_017591425.1. Lineage (NCBI taxonomy): Eukaryota > Metazoa > Chordata > Mammalia > Lagomorpha > Ochotonidae > Ochotona > Ochotona curzoniae. Next base: position 2,269,251 of record NW_024466004.1, on the reverse strand, counting down.
CAGAGACCCAGATTGGGTCTTTATTTCCTGGATTCAACTGGCGAAGACCTAGCATTTGAGGACTGAATCTCTTGCCGCTCTCCCTCTCAAACAAAAACATTTTGAAAAATTATATTCTTATAACAGAATAGCAATTGTAGGTTAACATGCAGTATTTGGGATTAGTAAACATTGGAGTTAGCTCTTAAATCCTTGGTCTGCTATGAAAAAGACCACAACTAAAGGACAATTATATGAACAATTTATTAAAATCTCAAAACTTATTTTGGCATTGTTTTTCATTTCCTCTGCGGATTATCCACCTAAAACTTCATTCACTGAACTGAAGTCATATCTTCCAACTTTATTTCTCTGTTTTCTCTACTATCCCATCAACTAGTTGATTTTCATTCATATCCCATAAGACTACCTTGCATTAGGTAAGGATTTCTTAAAATATGTATTTATTTATTTAACAGTAGAATGACAGAGACAGAAAGAAAGAGAAAGAAAGATATCTTCCACCCACCAATTTATACTCTAGATGGCCACAACAGCTGGGGCTGGCCCAGGCCAAAACTGGGAGCATAAAGGCTAAAGCCACAGCCTGCAATGCCAACATCTCATATGGTTGCCAATTTGAATCCCAGTTACTCTATTTTAATTTTAAGGATTTATTTATATTTTATTGGAAAGGCAGATATACAGAGAAGGAGAAACAGAAAGAAAGATCTTCCAGTTGCTGGTTTACTCCCCAAGTAGCCACAACAGCCGAAGCTTAGCTAATCTGAGGCCAGGAGCTAGGAGCTTCTTCCGGGTCTCCCACATGGGTGCAGGATCCCAAGGCTTGGAGCCATTCTCTACTGCTTTCCGAGGCGACAAGCAGGGAGCTGGATGGGAAGTGAAGCAGCCTCAACACAAACCAGTGCCCATATTGGATGTCAGCACATGCAAGGCGAGGATTTAACCACTAAGCCATCACACTGGGCCCAGCTACTCCACTTTACATACAGATTCCTGCTAATGACCTGCAAAATGCAGCAGAAGATGGCCCAAGTATTTGAGGCCTTCCAGCCAAATAGGTCTGAAGGAAGCTCCTGGCTTCAGCCTGACCAAATCACTGCTGTTACAGCCTTTTGGCGAGTGAACAAGTGGATGGAAAATCTCTCTGGTCTCTCCCTCCCTCTCTGTAATTCTGACTTTCAAATAAATACATTTTTTTTAAAAGGGAGCTAGTCATAGAAAAAGGAATTTCAGAAAATCTGACTTTGTAGATGTAAACCTACTGATTCAAGAGGCTTAGGAAAACCTGTAGCAGGCCTAAGAAAATCAAAGCTAGCCCTCTGAAAACTGCAGGCGTCGGAGAAAGTCTTAAAAGAAACAAAAGAAGGCATAGGAAAACAATTCAAATGACAGTACATTTCTTACCAGAAGTCTTGAAGACTAGAAGGAAGAAGCACCCTATGTCTCAGGGGCTAAAAAGACTGCCAATCCAAAATCTCATACCCAGTGAAAATGGCCTTCAGGGACCAGTGGCATAGGACTCTAAGCCTCTGCCTGTGAAGTCAACATCCCAAAAACGGCTCTGATTTGAGTCCTAGATACTCCACTTCTGTTCAGCTCCCTGATTACGATCTGGGAAAGCAGTTTGGGATGACTCAATGCTTTGGGGCCCAGCCCGTATGTTGGAGACTCTGATGAGGTTTCTGGCTCTTGGCTTTGGATCAGCCCAGCTCTGGTCATTGTGGCCATTTGGGGGAGGGAACCAGCAGATGGAAGTTCTTTTTCTCTCCTTCTCTTTGTAAATTTGATCTCTCTCTCCAATAAGAATTAATAAAATATTTTAAAATTATTTTTAAAGCCCAGACTAGATAATAATAATGGTTATTATTTATTGCTATTGCATATTTTTGGCTGTCCTGAGATCTTACTCAATCCTTACAACCCTCCTTATGAGGGTAAATGTTGTGGTGCTCCTTATTTTAAGGCAACAAAACATTAAAAGATTAAGTAAATTGCCCTAGAGCACACAGCCAGTGAGATGCCAAACTAGACATCTATTTCTGGGACATCCATTTCAGAATTTATGTTCTAGTTCATCTTAAAATACAAAATAATATTCATAAAAGTGAAAAGCTTGGTGCCAAAAGAGCAGGAAGGAAAATAACAACTTTTAGTTACATTAACTGTATGTTAAACTCTTTCATTCAACATTTAGTTGTTGCTTCCTTGTAGGAATGACAGGTGAGTTTCATTTCACAGGCCAGTTGTGACAGTGGCTGCCCAAAACATCCCTGTAGCACTGAATCCAATGCCCTATCACAGTGGACAACAAGGAATTCCATGGCAGTTTTAGAAATTTGCCAGTGATAAGATGGAAAAAAGGATGACATGAAGAAGGACTGGTGTGCATTTGCATCTGTCACTGATGCATGTGTACATGTAAAAAACTGTAATTGTATCTTCAGTACATATCTAACTCTGAAGAGTTGAATACTTTCTATTTAAACATTTTAAGTAAAGAGAAGAGTCAAAACCAAGAAGTGTGATCGGGGTCTTCCAGTTGCTTTAAACAGTGTCTTCCTTTGGGCACAGCTGCCTTACACACAGGGTTGTTAACAGCTTATTGAAAAGCCTGTGGATACAAATCATCTTGCTACCATAGTGACCTAGAAGGCAGTAAGTAGATCTAGGGCAAGAATTTAACCAAGTGAGCTAAGCAGGCTGTTTCAAGAAAGGAGATAGTATAGTCCACTCCTCGTTAGGAACCTCCAAATCACCACTCAGAGACCCCTCTTAGCAGTTTTTGGGCTCACCCGGCCTCCAGAGGGCGCTTGTGGGTGCCCTCACTGGTTTGATGAAATTCTGCCCTTCTCTGTTTTTCCTTTCTGTCTGACCCCGCTGCAGCTGTGCATGGGTGTGCTGGGTTTTGGCTTCGTGGCCACCTATGTTCCAGAGGCTACGATCAGTGCGTACTTGGCTGCCACAGCAATGCACATGATGTTGTCCCAGCTGACTTGCATCCTCGGAATTATGATTAGTTTCCATGCTGGTCCCATCTCTTTCTTCTATGTGAGTAACTGCGTCCTTTCCTCCAGAGTCACAAATGTCTCCTCTACCCTTTAGCTTCAAAGAGAAGCAAGCCCAAGTACAGAGACTCCTACCGGTTTCTAAAAAAGGCACAACCCACAAGCAGCTCAGTCAACGAGGGTCCTAGAATTAATTTTGTCTTTTCTGGATTTGAGGTCTTAATGAATTGTGGATGTTACCATACCCTCTGCTGCATTATCATTTCAGCCTAGTCTTTGAAACGACTTTTGTTTACTTTAATATCTAATATTGAAGTTACCTTATTGATCTTAATTCATGTGATTGCATGCTTCCTAACAAACATGTATTCAAAAACAACTATAGAAAATGAAATACTAAGTTGTTTCTGAACATAGGAATGGTGTAGGAGCTAAGCTAAAGAACGTGCATGGGCTGGGAATATCACTCACACGTAAGCTAGTACCCAGGACTCCTGGGTCTTCTGCCTTGAGCTGAAGCAGGAAGTAGACCCTCTCCCAGTGGAGCTCTGCGTCTACCTCCCTTTGTGAACCTAGAAATGCACATCCTCGCTACCTGGGTGCTTGCCCTCTGTCTCCTAGCAACAGTCATGAAGATCTCCCAGGCCCAGTAATATTCCTAAGCTTGTCTGAAAAGAGCATTATTTTCTACATTTAGACAACTATCATATCCCTTTCTGAGCCCCTGTAATTCTGTTTTCTTTCAGAACATAATTAACTACTGTTTAGCTCTCCCAAAAGCTAATTCCACCAGCATACTGCTTTTTCTAACTGTGGTTGTTGCTCTGAGAATCAACAAATGTGTAAGAATTTCTTTCAATCGGTATCCCATCGAGTTTCCCATGGAATTAGTTCTGGTAGGTGTTTTTGATATAGTAAGTGCACTTATTTTATTTTAAATAAAATTAAATTTAAAAAATCTAGGAATGCAAAGGTTTGTAGGAGACAATAAAAATAAGGATTTTTTAACTTGCTGAATTGTGTCAAACAGAATACATTTAGTTTTAAATGCATGCTTATGCTCATATTTATAAAATGTTTAATTAGTGCTTATTTTCAGTTTAATTGATGGATAGAAAGTATATTATTCACGTATACAATGTGATGCTTTTGATACAATACACTTCTTTTAATTTAAAGATTTATTTTATATTTATTGTGAATTCAGATATACAGAGAGGAGGAGAGGCAGAGAGGAAGATCTTCTGTCTGTTAATTCACTTCCCAAGTGGCCACAACAGCTGGAGCTGTGCTGATCTGAAGGCAGGAGCCAGGAGCTTCCTCCAGGTCTCCCACACAGGTGCAGGATCTCAAGGCTTTGGGCTGTCCTCCACTGCTTTCCCAGGCCACAAGCAGGGAGCCGGATGGGAAGTGGAGCTGCCGGAATTAGAACCATTGTCCATATGGAATCCCAGCACATGCAAAGCAAGGACTTTAGCCACTAGGCTACCTCACCAGGCCCGGGTACAATATACTTTATGAAATAATTAATCAAGCTCTTTGACATCAAGGGGCACTTCAAAAAATTTATGAAAAATGATACTTAAAAGTAGGCTTACTTTGATGTAAAAAATTTAAAATTTGTCCATTGTTTTTTCATAATAAATATTTTCATAACTCTTCGAAGGCCACTCATTACCTTGCAAAATTATTCTTTTTTGTTGTGAAAATGTTTAAGATTTTCTTGACAATCTTCAAGTATACAGCATACTATTATAAGTTAGTTACTGTATAATAGGTCTTCTCCCCCCCTCCAATCTTATTTTATTTTCATGGTAAAACTGTTTCTTCTTTTTCATATTTCAATAGTAGAGAATCTTTTCCTTACGAAAGCTATACAGGTTCATTCAAGAAATTTTGAAAACATAAAAGAGTTTTTGAAAGGAAGAAAGAAAGAGAAGAAAATATTCTTGTAGTTGCACCATCCAAAGCCAACTACTATTGACGTTTTGTTTTCCATTACTGGTTCTGTCAAACACATAATGAGAACCTTCTGCTTGAGGCTGGTAAATCTCCATAATTTTCTATGTAGAAGGGTTTTTTTTCTGCATTAGTGTAGTTGCAACTGTATGTACTGTTATTCATCTTCGTTTTATTTCCATTCTGCTCTGGCAGAAACATTAAGACAGATGAGTTGTTGGTTTTGTCTAATCCATATTACTAGCAAATAACAGGGCGAGTTCTCCCTTCTGTGTAATGATAATGTTTCCTGTTTCTTAAAAAAAAAAAAAACCACACACACACAAACCCTCAGACCTGACGCGGTAGCTCAGTGGCTAAAGTCATCTCCTTGCATGCACTGGGATCCCATGTTGGCACTGGTTCTAATCCCGGTGGCCCTGCTTCCCATCCAACTCCCTGCTTGTGGCTTGGGAAAGCAGTCAAGTATGGCCCAAGGCTTTGGGAGCTTACACCTGCATGGGAGACCCAGAAGAGGTTCCAGTCTTCTGCCTTTGAATCGGCTCAGCTCTGGTCATTGCGGCAGCTTGGGGAGTGAATCATCGGACGGAAGATCTTCCTTTCTGTCTCTCCTCTTTGTATATCTGACTTTGCCATAAAAATAAATAAATCTTTTTAAAAAATATTCATAACATGTATCTTTTGTGTCTGTAGTTATTTTTTTTAAATGATCAACACATTTTCATTTAAACAAAAAGTCAGGTCTTTGAAGTCAATCTTTCTCATGTTGGAATTGCTGAAATTTCAGGTGCTAATGAGAATGATTTTTTCCTTTAAGTGTTCTAAGGCAGAAATGCTCCCCTATCCACGTACCCCTTGCACTTCCCAGTCTCTCTCGTAGTTAGGAGGATCCTGCCACTCTGAGTCAACACAAAGGAGGCTAGGGCAGGATCTCTGTGTCCTTTCCTCTGCTGCTGTGCTGGGCAAGATCATTAAGATAAAGAAGTTCCCAAGTGCAATTCAACTGGTGCCAGAGGTGGTGCTTACAGAGGAGCGGTTGACCTATGGTGGCCTTTGTGTGCTCCATGTGTTACTAACACCTCATGGCTTGTTAGTTCCCCTAGCATAATCTGACTGTCTCCACTTGTCTCAGTTGATCCTCCTCATGGCTGAAACCCATTACTTTGGGACAAGCTATGTCTCAACTCTTGTCGGCTTCCCAGGCAGGTGCGTAGTCTGACTTTCTTTGAGTGGTCAAAGAACTGTTCATTTGTAAAGGCCAGAAGCTGAAAGGCTGCTTTTGTTTCAAAGGACTTTTCAGAACAGCACTCACAAACAGCAGTGTCCTAGAGCTCAGGGAACACTGTGTGTATGGAGTCAAGGATGATGGATTGGCTTGTGAACTGGCATCAAGATACTCCTGTGGAGAATACTACCAATAACTGTGACATGCCATGGTGTAAAGTGGAGGAAGAAACTGATGCCCAGCAATAACATGAGCAGGAATCTTAGAATTATTGCAATTTGTGCATTAAACATTTTTGTGTACTCACAGGTCCTTTACCCTGAAATACATGACAACCCTTACACACATGACAACTAAAGTTAATGCAGACATGTTATCTGGCATATGACAGAATTAGAAATATAGGTTAGAACTGGAAACAGAGCTGGGGCTGGTTCCATGGCATAGTAGGTTAAGATTCCACCCACAGTGCCAGCATCCCATACGGACACTGGTTTGAGTCTAGGCTGCTCAACTCCTGATCTGGTTCCCTGCTTATGCTCTTGGGAAAGCAATGGAAGATTGCCTGACCTTGGGACCCTGACCTCATGTAGGGTACTCAGAGGCAGCTCCTGGCTCCTGGCTTTGGATTGGCTCAATTCTGCCCATTGCCGCCATTGAGGAATGAACCAGTGGATGAAAGATCTCTGTCTTTCTCTATTCCTCTTCTCTCTGTGTAAATCTGTCTTTCAAATAAAATAAAAATAACTGGCTTGAGAGAGACCTTTCTGTTTATCCTGGCAGCGAGAAAAATGGGAGACAGGCTGGGAGTTGCCATGACTTAGGATATAAAAAAACTTCTCATCTGTCAAGAAATTACTGCTTACATGTACTGGTAGAAATAGCACACACCCATCAATCTGTCCTAAGGGCAAATGCCTGCCCTCCATGAACCTTTTGAATATCCCTCATCTACCAACAACTGAAAGAGTCCCTCTAGGCCTCCTCCTTTGCTGAGGCCTGCGCAGTGCACGGCACGCCCAGGTGAACGCAGTGAACCTGACAGCTCATCTAGGCTAGCAGAGGATGTCAAGTGACTCATCAGGGAATGGAAAGCGAACGGACCATTCCCCTGCCAACCTTCGCAGCATTTTTCTGGGCCTGAGGATGTGCTAAGGTGAACCTGGTCAGCTGATAAACCTTTGAAAAATTTCCTCAGCCCTGGGTGCAATGAAGCCTATCAGAGAACTATCAGAGCCACTCAAGTAACCCCCTCGGAATACTCTTCCCCACATCAGGATTCTCAAGGCATCATCAAATGACTGCCCCTTCCCCCAGTCTCAGGTGCTAAAGTAGTTTGACAGCAAGGAGCAGCCCGTTCTCAGTTTCTCCCCTGTAGACACATGAGAAAAAAAATTTCAAACATATGTCCCACTCATGTTCCTCTCTGCCTGGACCCTCCCCCTCTAACTGGATCCCAACATGGATACCTAATTACACCCATCTCAACCATGTAGACAATGTTAAAAAATAAAATTTAAACTTTTTTAAATAATGAAAGAGAAAGAGCCCTTCAGGATTATACATAAGGCATGTTTATTGTGTGTTGGGGTGGTAAATGTATCACATAGCATTTTTTAAAAGTATGAACTATATTGTTCCATATTGGGTGATTTGTTTCGATTTTTCAATTTTTTGTGTGCTTTCTTCATATTTCCTTATGCGCAAGCATTTCTTTTATATGGGAAAGAAAAGAGTTTTTCAGCCACTTTCCATACTTCTTGCCCTTTATCTAAAGACTGGGATTATTTTCTTACTCACTTAGTGATCCAGATTCCTCCTTCTGTCCTGTGTCAGAGATCAGGGCTTGAAGTTGAGCTGCGTTCTGGCTATGGTGCCTGCGGGAGCCAAGTGATCCAATAACGTCAAGGGAAGCCTTTTGCTGCTTGTTTTGCTCCACCGATCTGGCCCTGCCTCTCTGTCTCTGCTTTTTATTTATCTATGTATTATAAAGCTTCATTTATTTATTTTTATTGGAAAGACAGATTTATAGAGAGAAAGAGACATCTTCCATTCACTGGCTCACCCCCTAAATGGTTGCAGTGGTTGGAGCCATTATTCTGAGTCTTCCATGTGATGCAGCAGCTGGGGTCATTTTCTGCTGCTTTCCCAGGTCATGAGCAGAGAGCTGGATGGGAAATAAACCAATCTCCAAATGGGATCCCGGCACGTGCAAGGGAGAGTTGGCAATTGAGCCATCACACCAGGCCCTCTTTCTGGTTTTCCTAGACTGGGACTACAACACATTTCATTTTCTGTCTCCCAGAACAGGCTCTGGGTGCCTCTATTTTGGAAAGTAAGGCGCATGATGTTTAAATATTCACAGGCCTCTTTTTCTTTCTTTCTTTCTTTTTCCTCCTGCAGATTCTTGGCTTCAGTGTGATTGCAAACCAAATCAGCATGGCCTCGGAAAACAGCAAGATGCTGGTTGAGATGATTCCTTATAGGTAGGTCATTCCACTTTCCAGGACTGCTGTGCTGTTTCTGAGGTGCACTCCTAGCCTCTGAGCACACAGCCCAGTGATGCCCTCCTCCAGCAGGTCCTGACCAGAGCCACATTTCTTCTGGAACACACATATTGACTGTAGAAGGGCTGAGGCAATTCCTTGCTTTCGCTCTGGTCAGATTGTCTCTCTTCCTGTAGTCGAGTCAATCCCCTTTGAATAGTGGGAAGGTGCCCTCTTATTCAGAGTGCATGACAGGCCCTCTCGGCCTCTGCCCCTTTCTGATCAGCTCTTGAGGGAGAGAGCAGAGCTGCCTCTGCTTTCCCAGCCTCTGACCTGGGGCTCAGGGTTCAGGGGATGACCATTCCTTCAGCCATTTAGAGGAACTTGTGCCCTTGACTAAGTTATTTTTTTTTACTCTTGGTAGAAAGTTACCTTCAAATGATTTGGAATGTAGAATTATTTAAGGACAAGCAATTATTTACATACTAATTCCAACCAGCATCTATGGGGTCTCATATTTGCTTCTGCCAGTAAATCATACTTTTTTTTTAAGTCATAAATTTTTACTCTTGATTGATGAATCACATCAGCTGAGAAAGGCAATATACTTCACTTTATTAACTCACAGGCAGGCTTTTTTTTTTTTAAAAAAAAGATTTATTTATTTTTATTGGAAAGGCAGATATACAGATAGGCGGAGAAACAGAGAAGATCTTCTGTCCAGTGTTTCACTCCCCAAGCAGCTGCAACAGCTGGAGCTGAGCCAACCAAAAGTCAGGAGCCCAGAGCTTCTTCTGGGTCTCCCACGTGAATACAGGGTCCCAAGGTCTTGGGCCATCCTTGACTATTTTTCCAGGCCACAAGCAGGGAGCTGGATGGGAAGTGGGGCTGCTGGGATTAGAACCATCACCCATATGGGATCCCAGCGCGTTCTAGGCAAGGACTTTAGCCACTAGGCTATTGTGCCAGGCCCTATAGGCAGGCTTTAAAAAAAAATAGTTATTTTCCATTGCAAAGGCATATTTACAGAGAGAGGTAGAGACAGAAAGATTTTTCCATCCACTAGCGCACTCCCCAAGTGGTCGCAATGGCCGAAGCTGAGCTGATACAAACCCAGGAGCAAGGCGTCTCCTCCAGGCCTCCCATGCAGGTGCAGGGTCCCATGGCTTTGAGCCATCCTCCATTGCTTTCCCAGGCCACAAGCAGGGAGCTGGATGGGAAGTGGAGCAACAAAGACATGAACTGGTGCCCATTTGGGATCCTAGCATGTGGAAGCAAGGATTTAGCTACTGAGCTATTCCAGTGGGTCTAGTGGCAGCCTTTTGAGGAGATTTGTTCATCACCCCATGTTGAACAGAGACTCCTAGAACAAATTCAGACAACCAGACTGACCTGCCAAGTAGAATGCGGTTCTCCCAGCTGGGATACAGTCTCATAGTTGCGGGGGTATCTCACCTAAGATGTAGCACAGGTCAACATGGAGCACCTTGTGTCAGGCCTGCTATTTCATAGTACTGGGGGAAAAAAAAAGGTTGATTGTGTTAAATGAGCAGAGTTTTCTAGTTAACAACATGGTGGGAACCATACCTGGGAAGAGATTTTGAGCCTGGTTTCTATTTATTTGGCAATGATTGCATGGTACAACATGTTCTTAACAGAGATAAGATATATTGAATTAGTAGAGTTAGTAAAATTAGTTGACTATGGTTATCAACAAAGTGAACATCTCAATATTCCACTGATGTCAAAACTATTGGAGGGAAGAGGCAGGCAGAATTTGGAACCAATTTGTAATGAGGGCAATGGCTAAAGCTATACCCGGAAGGGTGTAATTTTGAGTATAAATAAAAGGAATTTTGTTGAGCCTTTTAGCTCTAAAAACACCTTAGATGTGATGGTATCCTGGTATGCTCTCCCTGGTATTACTCCATGGTGTACTTTCAAAGAGGATCAGAAAACCATTTCCCATGAGTCGTTGTGGGTTTATTACCATTGATATTTGGCAAAAACCTTGGACTGGAAGACAATAGCAGCTGTTTTCTTTCTTTCTTTCTTTCTTTCTTTCTTTCTTTCTTTCTTTCTTTCTTTCTTTCTTTCTTTCTTTCTTTCTTTCTTTCTTTCTTCCTTTCTTTCTTTCTCTCTTTCTTTCTTTCTTTCTTTCTTTCTTTCTTTCTTTCTTTCTTTCTTTCTTTCTTTCTTTCTTTCTTTCTTTCTTCTTTCCTTCCTTCCTTCCTTGCTTCCTTCCATCCCTTTTATTAATTTTACTCGAAAAGCAGATTTACAGACTCAAAGATCTTCTGTCTGCTGATTCACTCCCTAAAGTAACCACAACAGCCATATCTGAGCTTATCCAAACCCAGAAACCAGGAACTTCCTCTGGTTCTCCCCCACATGGATGCAGGGTCCCAAGGCTTTGGGCCACCCTTTCCTGCTTTGCCAGGTGCATAAGTAGGGAGCTGGGTGGGAAGTGGAGCAACCATGACAGGAACCGGTAACCATATGGGATTCCGGCGCTTTCAAGGCACAGATTTAGCCACTAGGTCTGGGTTTTCTTAACAGCCTTAATAACTGGTAGTGGTCGACAACAACCAAACCCTGTTGCTCTACTTGACCCTTATTGTTATAAAAAGGAAGGTCAGTCCTGCGCACTGTAAGTATGGAGTGAGGCAGGTGCCCATAAAGTATTCCTGCTAACCAGGAATAATTTCACTATTTTATTCCAGCTTCCTGTTTCCTATTACACCAGATGTATCAGAGCTTCACCGTGTTTTTTTCCAAGCCATTTCCTTGGCTTCGGTGAGCTCCTTTATGCTCATGTTCCTGGGCAGGAAGATTGCCAGTCTTCATAACTACAAAGTCAATTCCAACCAGGTGAGAGGATTATTACTTCTCTGACCCTGAGGTCTTTGTTTTCTATTCTGAACCTCCTGTCAACATGAAGGCTGCATTCTTATTTAATCATAGAGTCACTTGGACTATAATTTGGATCATAATCACAAAAGCATTTTTGAGAGGTGAAGGATACTTGGCTTTGAAACCACTTGAATTAACATGTTACTCACCTAGGACAGACACAGTGTAGAGAAGCAGGAAGATAACAGATGACATCATTTTATTAAGCTAACAGAATTCCTCCCTTCTTCATTCTATCTTTCCACTAAGTCTTTAGATGTCAACCGCACACTGAGGACTGAGGGGCAAAAAGAAATCCTGAGAAATCACATCCAAAACAAGGCTACTAATCTACATAATTATGTTGGCCTGCCAGAAATTATCTTAATGGTTATGTTTTAGGGGAAATTGTCAACCATCCCAAATTTAGTCTCTTCCCTAGGAAACAAGAGGGCAATATGATGCACTTCGATTCTCAGGAAAAGGAGGATAGTTGTGTGCTTCTTACGATCATTTTAGGTTCTGGCTACCACATGAAAGCGTCTCATTTCCCCAGCTTACAATCACCTGCTGAAATGAAGGTTCAACTCAATGTAGAAAGTCAGATTTACCATCCTTTTGTTCTCTCCAACTGCTATTTCAATGTGTTGTTTGAAATGATGTGAATAACCCTATCATCATACACAAGAAATAAACAGTTCACTTTATCTGAAACTCAAATCAGTATCCTCCAACAAAGAGTAGTCCTAAAGTGTCGGCCATTTCTTTGCAGGATTTAATAGCCATCGGCCTTTGCAATCTCGTCAGTTCATTTTTCAGGTCTTTTGTATTCACTGGCGCCATTGCCAGGACTATTATCCAGGATAAATGCGGAGGAAGACAACAGGTATGTTGAAATACAATGTAATTTCTAATTTCTAATCTCTAAAGATACATATACTGATCTATATGTGTATACATAGAAGGGGAATGTATGGATTTCATCTTACTGGTGTTTTAATGTTATGTCTGATAGGAAAGATTTTTTGGAAGAATTTGAATCCCAGGCTTGCATTACATTTTGCTCAGATTTGGTCTTAAAAGTTATGTGTCCACATGGGTCTTGAATGTCACTTTCTAATGGGAATGTTATTAGAGAAGCTAGGTCAGGTTCTCTTCAGATGCTCCAAATAAGGGCATGGGAGAGTGGTGACAAACAAGATCCTAAATGGGAGAAAGCTGTTCAATTGTGGATATGAGATCCTCTAACTCATTTGTTCATGAGCTCTGAGCAGACTTGATAATAGTCATGTGGTAACATGGGAGGAGGCCCAGTCCTGTCTTAGCATGGAGCATGATGAAACATCAGGCAATTATCAGAATTGAAACTAGGGTTCAGATGACAAACGGCAGTTGAAGCTAAAGATAAGCTTATATTTTAGAAGTATAGCAAGAGGGGATAGAAATGCAGATATCAGAAGAATGCACACCAAACGTGAGCAGGGAAACAGGACGTGTACACCTCATGGATAGGTATAAGGCGAAATCAAATAAAAGGTAAAAGTCAGAAAATTAAATGGAGATGAGAGCAAAGGTCCAAAGTTACTTGAGACATTTTAAGTGAATGGTGCTTCTTTCAGATACAATGATGTCCTTTTCAACTCCTTGACAGAAAGAAAGATTTTTGGGAGTGAGCACCAGAACCTAGGGGATGAATCCACATCTTGGGACACTCGTGTCACATATCTAAGTGTCAGTTCAAGCCCCAGCTACTCTGCTTCAAATCCAACTTCCTACTAACACATCTTGGGAGGCAGCTGATGGTGGTTCAAGTAACTGGCCTCTTGTCCCACACCTAGAAGCGTGAGTTTCTGGGTCCTGGCCTTGGGTTGACCTATCCCTGGCTGTTGCAGACATTGGAAAATGATCTCTGAGTGGGAGTGCTCTCCCTTCCTTTCTGCTGCTCTGCCTTTCAAAAAGTTGAAAATAAATTTTAAAAAAAGGAAAGAGGAATTTGAGTTGTTTTAAAAAGAAGGATATTCTATGTTTCAAAAGGTTTATAAATAAATATATATATATATTATGAAAACACTATACATGGATTTCAACATATTTTGACACCCAATAAACTTTACTTTTAAGTTTCATTTTCCCATGAACTTTTTGAAATCCCCTCATACAAGTTTGAAAAAAACTTCAGAGACAAAGATAAAAGGGAGGATTTTGTGGTTAAAAAAAAAAAAAGAGTGGAAATGCAATCTCAAAAATTAGTTCCACTAACTTATCACAGCACACTGTTTAACTATGGGGAAGAAGATGCACACATTTGGGGGCAAAAAAAAAAAAAAAAAAAAAACTAAAGCGCAGTGCAAGGCAGAGCAAGCACAGAATGAATGGGGACACTAAGAAAAGGGTGTCAGAAATGCTGTGACAAGGAAACTGATGGAGGAAGTGGCACTCCCATGGAGCACCAAAAGGCAGTGTGAGTGGGTACAGCGGCAAGGGGAAGGAAGGGCTTCAGCTCTGCTGAACTCAGAGGCCTCTTACCGCCACCTGCCCTGGGCGGTGGGGACTGGAGGAAGAACAGCTGTCATGATGCTGCTCACTGATTCCAGGAACAGGAAGGCTAGGCATGAGCCCGTGATGAGCATCTTGACTCACTGGACAAAGGGACTGCCCTCAAGGCAGCCTATGACTCTCCTGCTGGGATTTTGCTGTCACCTCGTTCTATGCAACACATTCCCTACCAACAACTGGCCCCTCCACCGGCACACATGTCCCTAGGGTTGCTAAGGAGCCCTTCCTCCTGAGACCCTGTGCCAGCCAGTGCAAGGCGCCAGCCCCAGCAGGGGATGCTGCCGGCTCCCAGCTCTGTATACTGGAGCTTCCCAGAAGCCACTTGAGTTCCTGCTCTGGAGCAGAAGAGATCCCACAGCGGTGCACGTGTTCTCCACCCCTTCTCTCTGGGGGCTTTCCATTCCCTCTGCCTAAGGACACCCCAACTTCCTCCAAGTTTCTGGGACTCCAGGAAGGACAAGTTAGGGTGCTGACCCCTGAACCTCTCAAATACCACCTGCCACTGAGGATGGTTTGTTTTTCTTTTGTATTTGGCATAAAACAAACTATTTATATGCGTTTGGATTTCACTTTCCTACTTTCACATCTAGAATTCATTTCCCTCCCTTGGTTGCAGAAAAACCCACTCTTCCTTCTACTGCCCACACTCAGACTTCAGAGCTGCAGCAGCACTGACTTGCAAAGAGGAAGAACCCTTGACATGTAGCCAATGGGCTTGTCCCCCACTCCCACCTTCCTGCTTGTCTATTTCTGACACCTGTGTTTCCCTGTTCTCTATGCTTTGGTTCCTTTCTTTGTGCCCTGATTTCTAAGGACTAGCTTTCTTAATTGTGCCAAGATTCCATGATTATAAAAGAGAGAAGTGTATTGTGTTCTTGTCAGAGAAAGCAGAGGCCGCCTTTTGTGCTGGTACAGCTGGGGCCCACTGCTGCTTTTTGCACCAAGGCACCCACCAGGACAGGTTCATGGAGGCCTGGAGGTGTGGGATTGTGGGGCTGCTTGGGGAGGGTGCCAATGGGGGTGGGCAAAGAGCTGGGTGCTCATGTCCAGGCAGGTGGAGCAGAGCCTGGGGATTTTCCACGTGCATATTCCCAGATGGGGTAAGAGGAGGGCTCTCTAGGTTAGCATGCTGGCTTGGTGTGCTGGTGGACCTGGTTTGGGAAACTTTGAAAGAACCTGGATCTTGGGTGTGTGGAGGGGTAAGGTCTGAAGCCAACATACCTGCTAGGAGCTTGGGACCCTAGTAGGCAGGCAGAGCTCCAGCCCAGCACACTACTCCACCAGAAGATCAGGCTTCAGAAGGCTGGGCTGGAGAATCCATGTGCTCCTGGGCATAGGGACCGTGGGCTGATCAGGGAAAGGGGCAAGGAGATATTTGAGAGGGAGGACCACTGAGGCAGTGTGTTACAGGTGAGGAATGACTTCTGAGGGACTTCCACCAACGAGACCACAGTACGTACAGCTAAGCAAGGCGGCATCAACCAGGCATTTTGGAGGGAAGAGGCTGGAAGACCTTTATGGGTCAGCCTGGTGCACTAGCTCACATAGGAGACCTGAGCTGGACTAGTTAGCATTGACCACTGCAGAACACCACACTACATTGCAAATTAAAACTAGAGCTGGGAGCCTACCCACCAGGGAAAGTTGGAACAAAGGAAGGGTCACATTAGCCTGGGTCATGACACTAACCAACACGTGATTTAGGCCTGGGTGTTGGTCAGGCTGAGCAAGATAGTTCCACTTGTCAGCCAGTGTGTGTTGGTTCTAGAGGGGTTAAACTGGGCAGGGTTGGGCCAACCTTAGCCCATTGGCATGTACAGGGGCCAGGCTAGGTGTGGGTCATGCTAGGTTAAAGGCTGGACTGGCGAGACAGGTGGTGGCACCAGCCTCCATGATGATGGCTGGATAATGGAGTTGGTTGGGTTGAGCTAGGCTTCAAAGTCCACTGAGATATACAAGAGCTGAATGGGATGTGAGACAGACTGGACCAATCTGCTACACATACTGGCAAGCACAGAAACCAGGGCTAGGGGTGGGCCAGGTGGAGAGTATTTGGGGTTGTTCTGACTAGACTGTAGTTTCCACTGGTGTGCATGAGGGCCAAGTGTGTTGTTGTGGGCAGGGTTGAGCTGGGCTGCAGCATCCATTGATTTATGTAAGAGACAGGGCAGGAGACAGAAATGACCCAGCAATTGCAACAGCCAGTGTGTGCATAGGCTGATGTGGGGGATAAACAGGGCTGGACCCCTTCCTGGCAGACAAACACAAGAGTCAGATCTAGGGTCACCTCAGAAAAGCTTTCTTTGAGGATCCTCCCTACTGAACTGTTATACTCAGAACTCTAACCATGGGGAGACTTGCAGGATCTGTGGTCTGACTGTGGAGTGCATGTGTCAGAACTGGGCCTCCTCGGTGGCTTGGATGGAACAGTGGACAGCATGCCCAGATGCACATGGAGGATATGGCAGTCCATTTGGAGCCTGCAAAGAACATCTGGTACCATAGCAAAGGTGGGAGGGCAGAAAATTGGGCAACTTCAACAGTCAAGTGCTGACAGCAAATATCTGGGTGAATAAAGGCTCTAAGGTGGACTATATCAGCCAGTGGACCTTAGAAGGATTTCCCCATTCTTGGATCGGTGAGATCAACAGCATTTCAGAACTATCGAAATTACTTAAACAGAACCCTTGGAGCCTGCTCCACATCAGGAACCCTGGGGATGACATCGGGTGATTGTTCCCCATCCCTGGGTACTAAGGCGGTTGGGAGGCTGGGTGTAGCTTCTCTCCTTCTCTTCCCTCTTCCCCCATATATAGGAAAAAGAAAGAGAAAATTTAAAGAAAATGGTCTCATCCACTTTCCCCTAATCCTCAACCCTTCCCACCCTAATCAACTAGATAAACATAATCAAAAAGAAAAATTAAAAAAAAAAAAAAGAAAGCAAATGGCACAATGCAGACAGCCTGGATTTTTATAGTCATATGCTCAGAGAAGTTGGAAACTTACTGTACACTTCCTTAATGTGTAACCCTTGGTGAGTCTTCATCTGTAAAATGGGGAATCAAACCAACCTCTCATTGCGAGAATTAAATTAGGCGCTTGTCACCTAGGAGATGTTCAGAAGTCACAATTTCTACCCCAGTTCCCCAGAACCCAGGAAGCTATTCAGTAACCCACGGCCTAACCTCATGGAACACACTATGGCTTATGGAGCCGTTAACCTCTAAGGACCTGTATATCAACAGTGACCACAGTTGTTGGGAATGCCTATTGCCTTGAAACCCTGGAGAGAAGGCAGAGCCAGTGTTTGTCCAAGAACGTCCAAGGGAATGAAGGAAAACCTGAGCAGAAAAGCAGAACAAGCCCAAGATGTCAAGTGCTGCCATGTTGCCATCTTCAGATCCTCTTCAGGCACAGCACCTGAGATCTGAGAGCCCTGGAGCCTCTTCCTGAGTGAGGCACCACATCACCAGGAGCATCCGCTGGACATGCCGCTGAGGCCACAGTCTGACTCCCAGCCCTCCCAGCCAGCTCTGGCCTGATAACTTGATGGGTTTCAGTATGTTGTTTGCATTCATTTTAACATGGGTTTTTATATAACTTTTTTTTTTTTTGCGGGGTTGGGGGATTGCCTATCTTTGCTTTCTAAACAGAACAGTTTTGGAGAAAAGAAGCGGTAAAAAAGAAAAGGCCTTTCCTACAATAATCAACATTTACATGGTTATTTCAAAAGCAGGAAGACAGAAAAAGGAAGAGGAAAAGAGGGATTGAAGAAGAGGGAACTCTCCCATCCACTGATTCACTTTCCAAGTGCCCACAGCAGTAGAGACTGGGCCAGGCCAAATCCAATAGCTGGGGCTTCAATCTGAGTCTCACACATGCATGACAAGAACATGTGGACTTGAGCTATCACCTGCTGCCTCCCAGGATCAAAACTGAAGCCACGACTTGAACCCAAGAATTCCAATATGGAATGCAGGTGTCCCAGGTGGTATCTGAACTGATCCAACAAATCTCTACCCTCAAAGTAGTTGTTTTCTGCAGTACTGCCAAAACCAACTGAAACTGGAGCCAAAAATTAGATGCAGCACTGGGCTGACAGGTGGATCAGCTGGAGGGGCTCTGGTCTGGGTTACTGTTTCAGGACCACAGTGTATGGAAATATTCACCCAGAGCTTTCTGAGTTTCTAAGCAACTGGTATCCCTGAATCCTTCCCACACGACTCTAGCTTTTCCATGTTGGGCCACTCACTAAAGCTGTGAATCAGCTAGAATGGGCAAAGGAGGGAGTCAGATGTGGACTGCATTGCTTCTATTTTCAGTGACACATTCCTGTGGCAAGTAGCAATACATAGTGAAGGAGAGCATACAGCAGGAGAGAATCATTGCAGAGTGACCCTTTAAGTGGGTTAGATTTGAGGGTATAAGGGGCTCCCTCTGTCGTTGCTTGTGTGTGTGATTGTATCAATTTGTGGTTACAGTTTTACCCCACCCTCCATTCCTCCATCAAGGGGAAAAGTGACACTGCTTTCCATTGTTTGTAATGCTATGTATGGGCTTTGATGGAAAGGTAATTTACCAGGGGAGGGTCTACTGAGTTCAAGGGTATGGCCAAAGAGCCTTCAGATTAGCTAGAGAATTACGCATCTCAGCATCAGTGTTGGCCAGGTGAGAGTTGTGGCTGACCCAGTGTCCCTGAGCCCAGAGTAGTCAACTCAGTGGAGACAGGACCTATAGCCACTCTGTGTGGCCCCGACTCATTTGACTCAGATAGTTTTGTTTTGTTTGGATTGAGCGAAAGCAGAAAGAAGCAGCAGTAGGAAAATGGGAAGTAATTCACCTTGTATATTTTTAAGATAATACACCACTAAAGCAGTTAGATGGGGAATTAAGCTCCAAGCTCCAAACAGGAGAGTGAGGGATAAGATGTCTGTTTATGTGAGTAGAATGGGTGGGGTTTCAGGGCTGTTTGGTATGGGTTGTGTGAGGAGGACATGTTGAGATCGGATCTGAGCAGACCTCAGATTCATAATATGGAGCAGTGACGATAAGGAGTCAAATCCTCATGTCAGTTGGGAACTTTTAGGAGGGCACTCCTGCCTTTCAATTTATAGGTATTTACCAGGCACTTGGTGGTATGTAAGCATTTTAATAAGACCTGAAAAATGTCAGTTTAACGAAAATGCACTTATAATCACGCCCAACTCCATATAAGAAAACGAATAGCACACTTCTCACCAAGAGGAAGACCTTGATGCCAGATGGGGCCCAGTAAGTTCCTGACAGCTTCTCTCTGACCCATCTCTGTCTCCTCAGTTTGCCTCTCTGGTCGGCGCAGGTTTGATGCTGCTCCTGATGGTGAAGGCGGGACACTTTTTCTGTGAACTGCCAAATGTGAGTAGATCTGACCAGATGACCAAGGGATGAAAGAACCTCTGGAGTGCATCTTGGGGCATCTTGGAGGAGAAATGCATTGGGCTTGTTCCCAGTGATTGCTGCAGTCTAATTCTAGCCCTTTCCCTTGAAAATAATGGCATCTCCATCATAGGATATCTATTATCTATATATCTATATCTTTATAGATATATATAAAGTATGTGTGTATATATATAAATGTGTGTATATACTATATAGAGCTTGTAAATGTGTATTTTAAAATTTTATTTATTTGAAAGGAAGAGTTTATTTCAAAGAAGGTTATATTTTTTTTACTCAAAGGGGAAAGGGGCAGAGAGGAGAAACAGAGAGAAATCTTGCATCCACTGGCTTACTCCCAAGACGGCCACAATGGCCAGTGCTGGCTAGATTGAAGCCAGGAGCATTATCCAAGTCTCCTGAGTGGGTGCCAAGGGCCTAAACACTTGGGCTATCTTCCTTTGCCTTTCCCAGGATGGATCAGAAGTTGGACAGCCAGGACACAAACAGGTGCTCATAAAGGATACCAGTCTTAGGTTTTACCTGTTATACAACAATACCAGCTTCTTAAGTGTGTATTTTTTTTAATTGAAAAGTCAGATTTATAGAGTGAAGGAGAGACAGAGAGAAGGATCTTCCGTCTGCTGGTTCACTCCCCAGGTAGCCACAATGGTTGGTGCTGAGCTGATCTGAAGCCAGGAGCCAGGAGATTCTTCCAGGGCCTCCACTCAGGTGCAGGGTCCTAAGGCTTTGGGCCATTCTCCGCTGCATTCCCAGGCTACAGGCAGGGAGCTAGATGAGAAGTAGAGCAGCTGGGATATGAACCAGTGCCCATATGGGATCCTGGATGTGCAAGGTGAGGACTTTAGCCGTTAGGCAACTACGCTGTGCCCAGCAAACATACCATCCCCAGAGGCTGAGGTAGTGGGGCTTCCTTTATTCTGGACTCTGGATCTCCAGGGCCATGAGCCAAAACACATCACCTGCTTTTTTTTATAAAGCTGATTGCCCCTCGTATTTCATTGTAATCATGAAAAGCTGGCTAAAACAGCTACCTTCCCTTTCATCATCTATGTGACAAATAAACTCCCTGTTACCGGTGTACTGACTAAGTTAGCCAGACCTTGGCCATGGCCTGACCTTACCTTCTCTGGAGGAAAGCATAGAACAATGTGGAGAACATATGATTGGACAATGGGTTGGTGCATGGACATGAAATTCATATGAAATACCAGTGCAAAGCATCTCTGAGGAACAAAGCTGTTTGATTTTGTGGTTTCTTTGTGGGAACTTGGGACTCTAATCCCCATCACCTCATGCCCCACCACCACAATGAGAAAATGAAGCAAGATTTTATCTTTCCCCTTACAGGCTGTGATGGCTGGGATTATCCTGAGCAATGTATTGCCCTACCTTGAAACCATCTACAACCTCCCCACACTGTGGAGGCAGGACCAGTATGACTTTGTGAGTGTTGCTGCCTCCCCTGGCTGAGGTAGGGGGAGGACAGGGAGGCAAGCTGGAGAGAGGGAAAGAGATCATCCAATGGCAACTCCTTGATGCCCCATCTTCAAAGGAGAAGTTAAGGTAGTTGGTGCATGAAGACACAGAGACCCCCATCTCAATTGCACAGTTCAATCCAAGAGGCTGTGGTGACACGCAAACCTAGGAAACAGGATTTGTCTTGCACTGCCTAGCTGAAAGACTTTTAATCTCATTAGCATAAACAACTCCAGAATCAGATCAGAGCACCAAATCCTACTAGGAGAAGGAAGGAGGTGTCTGGTCAGGCAGAGTAACTGCTGCTGGAGATCCTTCCTTCTTTCCAGAGCATGAACCCAGAGGACAGAAAGAGCAGCAAGAGCTAAAAGATGGGGCAGACACTATGAAAAGAGAAGGACAACACAGAGGGAGCAAAAGATTAAAGGATTAAAGGTGGTTGCTGCAGCAAGATCCACAAAGAGTTTAGAGGGGACATGGGTCACAGGCCAGGTGGGCTTCTGGTCCTGGAGGAGGCACAGAACATCCAACAGAGCTGGAGGGAATAAGAGAAAGCTGAGTGCAGATGCTACGTTTGCAGCAACTATTATACTCATGAAAATAGTGGGTCTTAGTTTGCCTCCAAGGTAGATAATGCCATCTTTTTTTGCCTGAGGAAACAGAAGTTTCAAGAGAGAATGGGGAGAGATCACTTGGGCCACCTAAAAGAATTGCTAGGTGCCAATTGTTAGTGATAGCTCCAGCCCATATCGCGAGAGGATTTTTTGTTTCTTTTCCTCCCAATCCCATGTGTAGGAAAAGAGAAGGGGGGAAGGGTGAGATGAAAGATAAAAACTAGTCACTTGCTCAGTTCAGCTTGCTTTCATGGTCTTTCTCTCCCCTTCATTCCTTTTTCCATAAGATTCTTTGGATGGTGACATTCTCATCCACGATTTTCCTGGGACTGGACCTTGGACTCCTTGTTTCACTAGCTTTTACTTTCTTCATCATCACTGTTCGTTCACACAGGTACTTTCTCTCGGGCAATAGGAGGTTAGCTGTGCAAGGCAAGGCAGCTGTGGTCTACAGGCAAGTGCTTTTCCTTTCAGAATCAAGATACTACTCCTGGGCCAAATCCCCAACACCAACATCTACAGAAGCGCCAATGAGTATCGGGAGGTGAGAATTCACATTGGTCCCGCTGTGTTACCCCAGGCGTGGCGTGCAACAGGCTTGACCTTTTGATTTTTCCACCAAAGCCCTCTTTTGTGTCTGTTGCCAGCTGCACTGCAGACACTCACTTCCAAAATAAGGGACATGGTACCCAAGGCTACAGGCAGGTCCTGAAGCAGCAGCCCCCTTAACGTGAGGCAACCAGCTGAGGACAACTTCAGATGGGTTTTGAAGGAGGGGAAGGTCAGGCGAAAGAGTGGGGTGAGGAGGGGAAAAAGACAGGAGGAAAAGCTGGGGTGTGAAACTGGGAGGAGAAAAAATTCTGGTTCTTGCCTGTAATTAAGAGAACCGTGATTCAACAAGCAGTATGAAAGGCCTTCTTATGCTTATGTCATAGCAGAAGGGAGAACTCTACCCCCTCAGAGTCTCACTTTACCTTACAGATCCTGTGCATTCCTGGGGTGAAGATCTTCCAGTGCTGCAACTCTCTCACCTTCGTTAATGTTGACCACCTCAAACACAGGCTGCTAAAGGAGGTGACTTCTCACCCCAACCTTCTGCCTTGCTTCACCCCCTACCAGCTCCCGCCCTTCTTCCCCCACGCACCAGCTGAGTGAGAGCCCTCTTCCGTCCTTCAGCTTGATCTGGTCAGAGTGCCTCTGAAAGAAGAAGAGATGTTCAGCCTGTTTAAGCCAAGTGATACCGAACTCCAGGAAAATAAGATTTGTAGGTGTGCCTGCGACTGTGATGAACTGGAGCCACCACCCAGGGTAAGAATTGTCTGTCTCTGCCTTTCAAGTCAATATTCTGTTTTTTAAAAATTTTAATGTATATTTCAAAATAGCTGAAAAAAGATTTTAAACATTTTCACCACTTACAAATGTTAAGTATTTGAGCATGTGGATATTCTAATTAGCCTGGTTTGGTCCACAATGTATACATGTATTGAAACATCATATTGCACCCCATAAATGAACATAATGATTACTTGCCAGTCGAAAATAAAACATTTTCATCTTACAACACTGTAATTCTGTGGCCACTAAAAAACACTTTCCATTTCCCCCCTATTCAGGCCCTGGACACCAATTCTACTTTCTGTCCGTAACTATTCTAGATATGCTGTGTAAGTGGAACCATGAGGCATTTGTCTTGTTGTGACTCATTTATTTCACCTGCTGTAATGTGCTCAAAGTTCATCTAGGTAGTTTTTAAAAAGAAACAAAAGAAAAAAGACATTTGAAAGTCAGAGTTACAGAAAGTGGGAAAGACAAAAAGACACTCTCTTCTCTTTGTAACTCTTCCACATAAATATCTGTTCTTTATTTAAAAAGAAAAACAGATTTTAGGACTGGTACCATGAAGTAGTACATTATGCCTCTGCCTGATATCCCATATGGGCGTTGGTACAAGTTCTACCTGCTCCACTTCTGAGTCAGTTCCCTGCTAATGTGCCTGGAAAAGCAGCAGGAAATGGACCAAGTGCTTGGGCTTCTGCACCCATGGGGGAGAACTGGAAGAAGCTCCAGGTCCCTGGCTTCAGACTGGTCCAGCTTCAGCTATTACAGCCATTTGGGGAGAAAATCAGCAGATGGAGGATAATTCTCTCTCTCTCCTCTTTCTGTCAGTCTGATGTTCAAATAAGAATGAGTCTTAAAAACAAAAACAGATTTAATAACTCATAACTAATCTTGCTTCAGATCTATACCCATCCTCCTCCTAGAGTTCCCTAAAATCACAGGATTATTTGGGGAAAAAAATGCAGGAAGTTTTAAATAAAATTAAAGAGACAACTCGCCACTAAGGTGACTTTTAGGCTATTGTATTTCGTCAAAGCTAAAATACTTTTTTCCAATCCCTGGAATTTGGAGACATGCTGTAACACATGATCTGTTACTGTTTAATTTTCAGCATTTTTTCCTTTCTTGATAGTGGAAAAAAAATAGCAGTGCAACTTAAAATTTGATGAAAATAGGATTGTGATCTAAACAACACAATGTAGATTGTGGTCTTATAAATTGTGTGTTTAGAGTCTAACAACTCTAAAGCTTCAGGTAAGGTAAAGTGGACAAGAACTCATCCAGTTGGGAAATATTGCAATGGACTTGTGTTGGGCAAGGGAGAGAAATTTGGGTTGAAGTTGGGTAGGACCAAAAGGATTCCCAGTCTATGGGTAGGTCTGGACAAAGATACCAAGGTAAAAAAGAAGAGTGAAATAAGCTTACCTCAGTTCAGGGACTTGGTTGGAGAGCTGAGGTCAGACACACGTGGCATGAGAATATGTAGGGTAAATGAAAGAGGAGAAAAGAGCAGGGTGGGGTTGGGGGGATGTTCAGGGAACTTCCTCCACCAGGAGGAACTTACACCCCTATTTCACTATGGGCCAGCCCATACCTGTGCCTTAAGGGCCTGTCATCAGTGGCCTTCAAGCAATGGGGATTTGTTTTCTCATTCAAAATACCATTATCTATCCACACCACTTTTTTTTTTTGGCTATAATATATACACTATCTCATAAATATATACAAGGTATATATGTATGGTTTTTACCTTGAAATTTTAAAGATGTATTCACAAGTATCATTGTTAGAATGCTAACATTTAAAACAACAAAAACAACAAAAAAACCAGAAACATCACCCAGAGTGATAACACTATAGCAAGTAAGTGACTTGATTTTTTCCAAGTCCCTCACAGCTCTCCTTCAGCCACACATATTGTTGTTTCTCGATTCCAGTGGCCATGGGCACTCTGCTACTTGGAGTCTGGTCCCTGTGGAGGCAGAGGCCACCTTCGCTTCTCCCACCCCATCTTACTCGCAGCCCTGGAGACTGTCCTGAAGTTCCCACAAGCACACTGGGCCTGTTGGGAGATGACAAGGAGTAAGAGGCATAAGGATAGTCCTGCTGAAGCTATTTTTTGTCTGCCTAAGGAAGTCTCACAGATGACTGATACCCAGACCAAAGAAAGGGCTTGCTGAGGAAAGGGACTGAGGAAAAGAAACACTTCACACAAAAGTACAGTTGAGACTGCCTTGTCTGAAATGCTTAGTGTTTAAAATTTCAGATTTCTTCAGATTTAGTAATATGTACACAGTGACGTATCACAGGGATGAGACCCAATCTAAACACAAATTTTGTCTTGCCTAAACACGTTAGGCCCATTGTCTCATCAACTCATCAGGTGAAGAATTTACATACATTTTCAATGTTTTCAAAGATGATTTTTAAAGGATCACTAGGAAAATCATGGTGTCCTTGATGGACACAGGGGTCCCGAAGGGGATGCTGTGATTAGTGAGGATATGGAAAGACACATGTATGGCCTTCGTCAAGATTTTGATGTGACCATGAAATATCCTAGTAAAAAATACACTACGCTATTCTGGGGAGCAGTTTCCTAGGAGACAGGAAATTGAGCTCATAGAGATATATGGCACAGCTGCAAGTACTTCCAGTCCTTGATGGTGTCTTCTGTGAGTCTTTCCCCTAACTTTGTTGTCTCAGATTGCTTACACAGAACAATTTGAGAGTAAACAGGAATCCTCAGCATCCTCTATCAACCTGGTGCGCTGCTCACGTTTATACAGCACGAACAGCCAAGATACATACGAAGACCAAGAGCCACGCACAATGTCTTCCATATCGCAGAGGAATCCATCACGCAACTATGAGAATGTGGATAAAGGCTGGCTTTCTAATTACTCCCAGCGCAACAACTCACTGCCACTGGCTAACCAAAGTCAGGGGAGGAGTCGATCCTTCACCCCTTTCTCAGATTCATTTCTTGAACCCATCACCCACACCATCATCCTGGACTTCACCATGGTACATTTTGTGGATGCACAGGCTATAGTCGTATTAAGACAGGTAAGTCCTGGGGCAGTCTTAGAAGAGCTGTGCTCTCTTCCTACCCTCACTCCCAGCCCAATTTAAATTGAATCCTGATAGTCACCAACTAGCTGCTAACTTACTGGGGCCACCATGAACCTGGACTTTGAAGGTAGCTTAAGATCAATCAAATAAAGTGAATCAGCTTAGATTTACTGACCTGGATTGGTTTGGGAAACATGATGTGTTATTACTTCTCAAGGAATGAAACAGTTTTTTTCCATGTACCTATTGGCTATTAGCTATTTGTGTCTTCTTTCAGAAATGTCTATCTAGATCTACTGCCCATTTTTAAATTAGACTTTGTGCTATTTTTTTTTTTAATACTGAGTGGTTTGAGTTCTTCATATGTTCTGGTCATAAACCTCTTGTCAGATGTAGATATAGAACTAGAAAATCCTTCCATTCTGTAGATTATCTCTTCCCTCTGTTGCTTGTTTTCTTTGTTGAACAGAAGTTCCACAGTTTGATAGAATCCCATTTATTTATTTTTGCTTGTTACCTGTGCTTTTGGGGTCTGACACGTGAAACAAGAGCAACAACAAACTTGACCATGCTGATATCCTGAAAAATTTCCTCTACGCTTTCTTAATTGTAGAGATCTCTCACTTCTGGTTAAATTCATTTCTAGGTATTTTACGTATTTATTTGTTTATTTGTAGTTATTGGAAATTAGCTTCCTTGCTTGATATCTTTTTCAAGTAATCTGCCACGGGTATATAATGGTGCTCATGATTTTAGCATATTGACTTTATATCCTATAACTTCACTGAATTTATTAGTTGAATGGCTTTTTGGTGGAATTACTGAGTTTTTTTTTTAAAGTAAGATCACGTCATCTGCAAACAGTGACAGCCTGGCTTCCTCTTTTCCAAGTTAGATGCCCTTTCTTTCTTTTGCACTACTGCTCTGGCTAGGACTTGGCAGTATCATGCTAAGAGGGGAGGAGCTGCTCTTCCTGATGACTCTGAGTGTACCACCACCCCTGAGTTCTGCTTTCCTCACCCGAAGGCTCACTCTCCAGTCCCTGACAGACTCTGCCCACCACCTTCACCCTCTCCTCCCCCACACAAGGCAGCCTGAGGCTCGCTTGTGTTTCCAGCACTTTCCTGGAGTAGAGAAATCCACCTATCACGTGTTTATTGAGCCGAACTGAGTTGCAAAGGTGCAGACGGCCAGAGAGGCTTGAACCCTCCACTCCCCGGAAGACCCTTTCCTGGTGAGTGTGGCACCAGTTCATGAATGTCGTTACCCTCTCCCTCCAGATGTGCAATGCTTTCCAAAACGCGGACATCCTGGTGCTCATCGCGGGCTGTCACAGTGAGTGCCCCTCCTCCCTGGGGGGGGGACGAGGGCAGCACTCGGCTCTCCAGGTGCCAGACCCCATGTGTGTTCATGGTTTGCTTTGTAGCTTCTGTGGTCAGGGCATTTGAGAAGAATGACTTCTTTGACTCTGGCATTACCAAGGCCCAGCTGTTTCTCTCCGTCCACGATGCAGCACTGTTTGCCATGTCAAGGAAGTTTTTGGAGCCCTCGGAGTTAAGCCTGGACGAGTCAGAGACGGTGATACAGGAAACCTACTCAGAATCAGAAAAGGTGGGAGGACCCGGAGCCTCGCTGTGGTGGGTGCAGGGGGCAGGGCTAAAGTGGAGTAGAGGTCTGATGAGATGGAGAGGACCCATGTGCAGGAAATGCTTGTCAGTACAGCTGATCGGTGTTGGAGAAGTCCAAATGCTCTCTTAGCAGCAGCAGTGGCCCTGAGACCCCCAGGCTTTCCCAACAACTCAGGACACCCCACCCAAAGGAAGCAGAGGACCTCAAGGACCCTTTTTAGCATTCTTAGTCAGAACCATACAACTATCACATATTTGAAGTATAGTCTTCCCTAGTTATACTTTTAGGACCCACCGAACCATAGCCTGGGGATGCTGAGTAAAACTGATAAAGTAGCAAAGGGAAAGGTTTGCCAGTCTCTTTGCTACTTTTTAAAAAGATTTGTTTATTTGAAAGGCAGAGTTAGAGAGAGAGAGAGAGAGAGAGATTTTCCACCTGCTGGTTCATTCCCCACAAGGGTCACAGTGGACAAGGTTAGACCTGGCTGAAGCCAGAAGCCCAGGTCTTCATCCTGGCTTCCCATTTGAGTTCAGAGGCCCAGACACTTGAGTCCATCATCCATTGCCTTGTATTGTCACAATGCCAGCTCCCAGGAAGAAGTGGTTGTTTTTGTGTTTTTTTTTTCTCCTTTTCAGATTTATTTTTATTGGAAAGGCAGATTTATGCAGAGAAGGAGAGACAGAAAGAAAGATCTTTCCATTGGTTCACTCTTCAAGTGGCCACAATGAGCTGATCTGAAGCCACGAGCTAGGAGCTTCTTCTAGGTATCCCACATGAGTGTAGGATCCCAAGACTTTCTCAGAGCATAAGCAGGGAGCTGGAAGGGGAGTAGAGCAGCCAGGACACAAACCAGCACCCACATGGATCCTAGCCATTGCAAAGAGAGGGTTTAATCACTGAGCCATCGCGCCGATCCCCAAGCAGAAGTTTTTTAAAAGCATTTTTACCTGGCTCTTCTAGGTATGCCCAGTGGGAAGACTGAACTGGATTAGGTATTCTACCTTTACTATAAATGGAAATTGCTCTATTTTATTTATGATACTTTCCATGAGCTTATTTTTGCATATTATCCAGCCATATCTGTTAATCCTATTCATCTTTCCTTATTTTTTTTTCTGTTTGAAAAGTCCTTACTGCTTCGAAAGTAAATAAATGTTTTCCTCAAGATTTTTGTTTTTACCTTCGTATGTTTTATTCCTTAGTTAGAATGTCCTTCAGTGCATGGAGTTGAAGAGTAACCTTTATTTTTTTCTTTATGTGGACCACTTTGACTCTGCCATCTGCCTTTGTCCCTTAGTGCTACTCTAACAAAAATACATGGGACCTGGCAATTGATTTAAAATAGAAATTTACCTCTCACAATTCTGAGGCCGTGCAGCTTCTGTGTTTGATGAGGGTTTGTTCCATCAAAGGCATCTCTTCATGGTGGAAACCAGAAAGGCAAGCGTACCCACGCACACTGCCTGGGCATCCCACAGGGCACCGACCTTGCACCAGACAGGCGCTCATGACTACCCCACATCTTAATGCTACGCAATGGGGAGTAGGGTCAGCCCACATTTCAGAGGCTACACACTCAAACCACCTATTGAATAAGCCTCCATTTGAGATGCTGTCCTTATAAAATACTCCTACCAAAACTGAAGTCTGTTTCTGGCTTTACTTTTGGTTTAATTTTTCTCTACAGTTTCAAATTACCCTTTTTTATTACTGCTGTTTAGTAATAATTTAATATTTGATTAAGAAATCCTGTGTCACCAGATTTCTAGTTCAAAATTTGCCAAGTTACTCTTACCAGATTGTTTTTCAAGATAATCTTTTGAATCTTTGGTTAGGCTTCTCCCATTTCATACCCTCTCCTTCTGAAAAAAAAAAAAAATCTTTTGGAATTGGGTTAAGAATATACAGTAAGTACAGAATTCATATATTCATGGCATCAGATCTTCTTATCCAGAAATAAAGACTGCTCTCACATTTATTCAGATTTTTTAATCTCTCATAGTAAGGTTTTGTGACTTTTTTCCCCATATAGACAAATGCTAGATGTCTTATATTTTACAGGTTTTACATTTGTAGTGATGCTATTAAAATTTTCTTTCTCATTACAGTTTCTTCATTCCAATTTTTGAACATTCTACTTTCTAATTGGCATTAGGTAGTATACAGGAAACTCATTGGATTTTATCAAGTTATTTGACCTCTTGTAAATCTCTTTACTAAACGTGTTTATTGTTAATCCTCTTAGCTTTTCTAGACAGAAAAACGTTTTTTTGTTGCCAAAAACAACACGAACCCCCTGACTTCTATTCATTGTAATTCTTATTCAATATCATATGTAGTTGCATTATCTGGACTTCCCAGAACAAATTCAGGTAACAGTGATGAGTCTTGCTTTCCTTTCCCTTCTGAGTTCCGTGAGGAAAGATGCTGCTATGTTTCTATCAAGGCTGGCAGTGACTGTTGGTTTAGTTGGACATTATTTACTATGTCTTTATAAACATGCTTTCTGTATTTCACTAATGTTCCTCTCAAGACTTCAATTAAGACTTGGTGTTGAATACGTAAAATTTGTGTGGAATGTAAGGTAGAGAAATCTGGGAGAGGAGCAAGTTCTGTTTCATATGCAATGATTCAAGCTGCCCATTAAACAGCCAAATGTAGATGTCAAGAACAGAAATGGGTAGAAGAACCTGAGGCTGGAGGAGGGAATGAGAATCGTGGGTCCAAGTAAAATGATGTGCAGGCAGAGCACCAGTGGAGAAGAGGAGGGTCCTGGGATTCAGCCTCAACATTTAGCTGGGAAGTAGAGGAGAGAGTGAAGAGCCCAAGAAGTCACAAGCCAGGAACAAAGAAGGAAAAACAGAAGATAGTCATAAGATGAAAAAGGGGAAAAACCTGTTGGGAAGGGGAAGAGTGGTCAATGGGATACAGTTGCAGGCTTAGGCACCAAGCCTTGCAGGCACCTGCTAGGTGCCAGGCTCCATGGATACTGGGGAGATGAAGAAATGGGCATGCTCTAACACAAGGAGCTCAGAGTTTCCTAAGGGATAGACTTGTAGTGAAGAGGGACTACACCACTGGATGTGAATGAGGTAGGGACACGAGGCAGGCAGGAGGGGCAGTGAGAGCAAAGGCAGGCAGCAGTCAGGCCTCTAGGGGTTACTTGATGGCTAGAGCAAAGGGTGGGAACAACAGCTGGAGAGAATCTAAACAAGATGGCAAGGGGCCAGGTGACAAATGGTCTTCTGTGCCTTGTCAGGGACTGCATGCTGCGGAGTGGTGGGGTGGGAGTATTGGCAAGACAAGTAGGATGAAGATAAGATGTTTCTGAATGCTGTACAGGCCACAGCTGCTTCAGCAGTTGGTCTTAAAGCTGAGCCAGAAAACACAGAGGCATCAGAAGCTGAGGACTCCCCAAGCCTGACAGGCAGTGAGTAATTGAGAAAAAATGGGTGAGGGGCTGGGGGTGTGTGTGCAAAGGTTAAAAGTAGACTGAGATCAGAAATAGTTCCCTCCAGGAACCCACAGTTCTGGTGCCTTAAGCCACATGACCTTCTGAAATGGTTTGACTGTTCAAATTTTAATTGGAACTTTTTAACCCACCTCATTTGTATTTCAGCAAGACAAACCAGGAAGTAGAACAAGTGATAGTTTTCTAGCAGGCACCACCATTCCAAGTTTAGGTTTCAGCAAGATTGTGGAACCCATAGAAGAGGAATTGTCAGAGTCTGACATGGAACTGCAGCACGTGATGCAGGCAGACAAAGGGACCAGGGTGGGCCTGGACCTAGATCTGGATCAGGAACTGGAGCCCGAATCTGACGTGGAGCCTAAAACAGAGTCGGAGATCGAGCCCGAGCCCGAGCCCGAGCCCGCGCATGAGCCCGAGCCCAGCACGGTGAACAAAGCAGAGCCAGCCAGGGCGCCCACACCCGTGTCCAGGACCAGGATTTACAGTCTGCCTGCGCGGCTTTACCAGCCCATGTATCACTCTGGAGTCCCCAAATCCCAATCTCAGAATCAGCCATAGTCAACGGAGAAGAGACACCAGCAAACGACTTCATACACCTCCTAGGACCACAACAAAGAGAGAAACTGAAAACAAAGGCCAGAGCACCCTTGGCAAGCCCTCCCCCTACACACTGGGGGCCACTTGGTTGCACAGCCTAGACTGGACACAAGCCAGCAGACTTGGCGTTGGGTTTCTGCCACCTGAGGCCCTCCTCATGGCTTAGCTCTGGGATTCTGCTCTCAGATCACAAAACTAAATGCCAGGAATGACCTCTGAACTCCTGGTCCAGACTTTCCTTCTGTCATCCCCAGCAGATGTTGTGAAGTCTCCTTCACACACCCCACATCTCTAGGCCTTGTGCCAGGCCACTGTAACTCTCTCCTCTCTGACTGTACCCCTTTCTCCAAAGAGGTGAGGCTCAAATAAAATATATAACTCCAGCTGATGTTTGGATCTTTCCTGTACTTTCTTCTCTGTATTCTGTATCCCTAGGGAAATGTGAGAGGAGAGTGTTACTAGAAAGGAGTGGACAAAAATGAG
This sequence comes from Ochotona curzoniae, assembly GCF_017591425.1. Taxonomy (NCBI): domain Eukaryota; kingdom Metazoa; phylum Chordata; class Mammalia; order Lagomorpha; family Ochotonidae; genus Ochotona; species Ochotona curzoniae. The sequence continues at coordinate 2,237,002 of NW_024466004.1, read as the reverse complement.
CAAAAAAAAAAAAAAAGGTGAAAGCCATTTCTGCTATGCGAGGTATCTTCACCGCACTGCTGGGGGAAGTGACAGAGGAAGGCTAGACCAGGTTAAAGGTAAGCCGGCCTGTGTGACTGCTGGTAAAAGGCCCTACCAAGCCAAAAGTACTTTTGATGTCCCTCCTAGGGGTCAGGATTCCATCCTGCCGCCGATTCCTTGGGGCCGGTCAGCTGTGCCTGATACTGAGCCTGTTGTGGCCTTTATGAAACCCTTCCTGGTCTTCAGGTGTGCATCTGTCCTTGCCTCTTCCAGGTTGGACTCGGGATCCTTGGTGGACCCAACTGAGTGAAAAATTCATGGCAGATGCAAACCGCCTAGGAGTCAGAAAAGCCAATCATTAATATTTTTGTCTAAATCCATTCAAAAAACCCCTTCTTTCTCTATTAAAAAAAAAGTTTGGTATTAGATCCAGAGGAAAACTATAAGCAAAGGTTTATGTAATGTTTTTTAAGTTTTTTTTTTTTAATTTGAAAGAAGTTACAGATGAGAAGGAGATGAGAGATGTTGCATCTGTTGATTCGCTCCTAAAATGGCTGTAATGGCCAGAGTTGAGCTGTTCCAAAGGCAGGAGCCTGAAGTTTTTGTTCTAGGTCCCCCGACATGGTTGGAGGGGCCCAAGTAGTTGAATCATCCTCCACATCTTTCCCAAGCCATAAGCAGGGAGTTGGATCAGAAGTGGAACCGATACGGGATTCTGGTGGAAGCTTAGTGTACTATGCCATGGCACCAACTCTAAAGGTAAATGGAAACTTAGTTTTATTTCCAACACAGTAAACATGACTCCTTCTACTCCATTTCTTTTATTTGTTAGATGAAATGGCTCTGGATTAAACTACACACATATCTGTAGTCACAGAGACAGTGAAGGCATTCTCTCATTCTAGAAGCATTTACTCAGGCATCTGCCACACACTGTAGGGTAGATAAAGCAATATTATTCCCACTTTGCACAGGAATATCCAGGACAAGGTGCGGGCCTAAGTCAAACCTTCATTTTCTCACATTTACTCCCATCTGTTGAACTCAGCACAGTCAGGCACTGTCCAGGTGCTGACAACACAGATGGGCAGAATGGAGAACAGAAATAACTACAAACCATGGTAAGTACCTTGAAGGGAAAACAGAATAAACCCTGAGGGCCAACATTAGGAGGTCCTTACCCAGTCCTGAGTGTCAAGGAAGTTCTTCTGATGGCGATGAGCTATGACATGGGATCTGGAAGATGAGTAGGAGGTAGTTGAGAAGGCAGGTACCAATGACTGTTTGGAGGGCATAGTCAAAAGGGGCACCAAGAGTGGTAGTGACCTCATGTGGAAATAGAAGAAGTTGGGGGACCCAGTCAGATGGCAACTAAGGGGGACTGCTCAGCACAAAGTGGCTCAAATCAGTAATTAGTTGTTAGGGTGGCAGGGCAGATATAAGAATCTGTCAAAACTAAAGAAACAGTCTATACTTAATAATAAGAGACTAATAAGTACATAAAGAACCCAGTTTCCCAGTTTCTGTGGCCTGCCACCTTCTCCTCCAGGTGCCTTTTAGTTCCTGATTTCTATTAGAGGAATGTCTTTAAACATAGACTCAATGACTAACACTTGGTCGTTAAATAAAGTCTAGATCTGGTCTGTCCCACTTTAACGGCAACATGGCTGAATGTTGGCTTTGACATATGACCTATCAGATACTTGGACAGCGATCTAGCTTTCAAAAATATTCTGATACAAACGCACAAAACTCAACTACTCCCCAAGTAAATAGATAAAGAAAAATGGTGAGCCACTTATAAATACTACAGCATTAAAAAAAAAGTAAAATAATAATTCAAAAGCGGATTCTTCTTTTAAAATGCATGTGCTAGTCATGAGGCGCTTAATTGTATAATATTATTTATCTCACAGTTTGCAAAGTGCAGTATATAATTGGATGGTCCTGTAAGTTTGGCTTGGGATGGAGCAGTGAGTAGCAATGGCCAGGTGTGTGCTGAGGAGGAATCATGTGGCCAGTGAGGAAGCATCTGGACCCCACTGCGGCCTGGAGGCTCAACCTTCTCATGTGAACTACCTTCCAACGCCAGCCACTTCCCTTTGCAAGCACCAGGACCCCAAATAGATACTGGTTCATGTCTTGGCTGCTCCACTTCTCATCCAACTCCCTGACTGTGGCCTGGGGAAGCAGTGGAGGATGGTTAAAAGCCTTAGGACCCTGCTCCTGTCTAGGAGACCTGGAAGAAGCTTCTGGCTCCTGGCTTCTGGTCTGCTCAGCTCTAACCAGAGCAACCATTTAGGGAGTGAGCCAGCGGACACAAGATCTTTTCTCTCTGTCTCTCCTCTCTGTAAGTCTGCCTTTCCAATCAAAACAAATAAATGTTTAAAATTAATAAAGCATGGAATTGTTCCTGATTTGTCAAACAAAGTTGAGCTCATTCACGAAGCTGCAGTCAATGGGCAATTCAACTGGGCACAGCCAGTGAGGGCTAGACTCAGCGACTGACTCAGCTGGGATGGCTGGCAGGTCTGGAGACTGGCCAGGGTATCTCCAGTAGAGTAAAGCAATGGTCTATGGATATAAACACACACACACACACAGAGTTGTTGAAGGAAGGGTGTCACTTCTGCCACATTCCATTGATCAGATTAAGTGACACAGTCTTGATTCAAAGTGAGGAATAACATGTTCCAAGAGATAAAGAGCAAATAATCTGTGGCCATTTTCACCTATACTGTTGTAAATAAGAGAATAAAAGAATGAATAAAAGATGATTTCTGTTATCAAGGAGTTCTCCAACTACAAATAGGCATTGTGGAGAAAGGGTGTCAGGGATCCCAAATTATTACAATGAAGATACAAAGGTAACTGTAGGAGGTAAAATGATATGGAAATACACATGACAAAGTTAGAAGGATGCAGGTGGAGGAAAAGTGCTGAGATGAAATGACATTTCTCCTGGGTATTAAAAATAAGTAGGAAAGGGCATATTCAAATTTTTAACACATTTAAAAAAAAGGCACCATCAGGCCCGGTGCAGTAGCCTAGTGGTTAAAGTCCTCACCTTGCACGCACCAGGATCCCGTATGAGGCCGGTTCTAATCCTGGTGGCTCCACTTCCCACCCAACTCCATGCCTGAGACCTGGGAAAGCAGTGGAGGATGGCCCAAAGCCTTGGGACCCTGAACCCACGTGGGAGACCAGGAAAAGACTCCGGGCTCCTGGGTTTTGGATTGGTGCAGTTCCAGCCCTTGCGGCCACTTGAGGGAGTGAAGATCTTCCTCTCTGTCTCTCCTCTTCTCTGTATATCTTACTTTCCAATTAAAAAAAAAATATATATATATTTTTTTAAAAAAAAACACTATCTATATATTTTCAAGCTTTTGAAACTGAATGTTTGGGCTGGCACAGTGGCTGAGCAAGCCAATATTCTAGCCTCAAGTGCTGGTAACCCATATGGACACAAGTCTGTATCCCAGCTGCATCACTTCTGGTATCCAGCTCTCTGCTTATGGTCTGGGAAAACAGCAGGAGATGGTCCTTAAGCCCAGTCACCCAGTCACCCATGAGAGAGATACAGAGGAGCTCCAGGCTACAGGTCGGCTCAGCTCTGGCCATTGTGGCCATTTGGCAAGTGAAACAAGATGGAAAATTTTTGTCTCTCCTTTCTATTGAATTTGTCTTTCCGATCAAAATAAATAAATCCTTTTTTTTTCTAAAGACAAAGATGAGGAAATGCTTACAAGTGTTGGATCAAGATTATACACATTATATATAAAGAAAACAATGTTATGAATCCTCTAGATGTAACTTTCAGAGATAGGAAATCTACAAACACAGACAGCAGGGGAGTATGTTAAATGAGGAGAAATTAGTAGAATTTGGAAAACTCAATAGGACAAATGAGCCACATTCTTCAACAAATAAGATGAGAAACAATATCACAAAAACCAAGAGGGATGGGGAACCTGTAAACTGGGAGATTTAAGAGTCACATCAGGGCCCGGCTCAGCACCTGGTGGCTAAAGTCTTCGCCTACAAAGTGCCAGCATCCCATATGGGTACCAGTTTGTATCCTGTCTGCTCCACTTCCCTTCCAGCTCCCTGCCTGTGGCCTGGGATAGCAGTCGAGGACAGCCCAAAGCCTTAGGACCCTGTACCCATGTGGGAGACCCAGAAGAAGCTCCTGGCTCCTAGCTTCTGGTCTGCTGAACTCTGGCTGTTGTGGCCACTTGGGGAGTGAACCAGCAGATGGAAGATCTTTCTTTCTGTCTCTCCTTCTCTCCATAAATCTGACTTTCCAATAAAAATAATTAAATCCTAAAAAAAAGTCATATCAGTTAAATGCAATAATATGAACCTTCAAATTTTGATTTGAAATAAATGTCAAAGAACATGAGGAAATGGCCACTTCTGAGTAGAATGTAATAGAAGGTGGGCATTTTTTCTTTATCAAGAAAAAGAAAGCAAACTTTAAAAAAAAATATGTGTTTATTTATGTGAAAGACATACTTTATTAATTTTAAAAAGGCAAGTGTTCCATCTGCTGGTTCACTCCCCGGATGGCTTCAGCAGTCAGCTTGGGCCAGGCTGAAACTAGGTCTCCCACGTGGGTGGCACTGGGCCATACTGCTTCTTTCCCAGTATTAGCAGGAAGACGGACTGGAAGCAGGGCAGCTGGGACTTGGAACAAACTGGTGCTCCTAGGGCAAGTCTCACATGTGTGGTAGACCACAGCTTAATTCTCTCCCTCACAACACTGGCCCCTAGGCCCTTTGCATTTGATAGGATTATTGACATGCGTAGGTCTATGCCGTCACTTTCCATGTGTTTCTTTACTTTTCCCTCTTTTGTCTTCTTGAATGATTCCTTCTTTCCTTTTGTTGGGTTACTAGCTATATCTCTTTGTTGAATCCTTTCACTGGTTGCTTTAGGGTTTATACTATACATCTACCTTCAAATGGGAATGTATATCCCATATATAATGTAAAAACAAAATAGTATATTTCCATGTCTTCCCCCTCAGCCTTTGGTACGCTGTCGTATATTTTACTTCTGCATATGTCAGAAGCACCCCTACCACACACACACATATATACTGCTACCCTTTTTACTTTAAACAACGATCTTTGCAGAAGATTATAATCAAGAGAAAGATTTGAAATACCTGCATAGGTGGCCTTTCTGTTGCTCTTCCTTCCTTTGCATGACTTCACATTGCCATCTGCTATACTCTTCCTGCCATTAGACAAACTTCCTTTAGCATACTGCAGTGCACATCTTTCAGATGAATTTCTTTCAGTTTTCCCTCTTGTCTAAAAACAGGTCTTTATTCTATCTGTGAAAGTTTCTGTAAGCACTGGATTTTCAGTTGACAATTTAGGCCTTTTAAAGAGGTCATTTCACTGTTCTATAACTTACATGGCTCCTAAGAGAAATCTGCTATTGTCATTTCTTTTGTTCTATAGATATTCTTTTACCCCAGGCTATTTTCTAAGATGTTTCTTTTCTTCTTCTTCTTCTTCTTCCTCCTCCTCCTCCTCCTCTTATTTTTCTTCTCCTCCTCCTCATTCTTTACCAATTTCAAGCAATTTCAGTATGACACATTTTGATATGGTTTTCCTCATGTGTCTTCCTCAGATTTATTGAGGTTTCTGGATCTCTTGTATCTCTATAGTTTACATCATATTTATAAATTTTGCACATATTTGTTCTGGCCCTGACTCTCTCTTCAAGAACTCTACTCATGGGTCTGGCATTGTAGTACACTGGACCAAGCTGCCATTTGCAATGTTAGCATTCGCTATGAGCACTGGTTCAAGTCCCAGTTGCTCTGTTTCCATTCCAGCTTTCTGCTAACGTTCCTGGGAAAGCATGATGATGCAAGTACTTGGCCTCCTGCCACCCACATGGGGGACCTGGATTGAGTTCCAGGCTCCTAACTTTGGCCTGGTCCAGACCCAGCCAGTGAGACCATTTGGGGAATGAGCCTGCAGATGGAAGATTTTTCTCTCTCCCCTCTTTGTAAATCTTTAAGAAAATGTTGAAGATTTCCTCCAGCTATTTAAACATACAGTAATAATTAATTCAAAGTTCTTTTCTACTACTCTATTGTCAATGCACTTCCAGGTTTATGTCAATTGACTGATTTGCATTCCCATTTAAAAATACTTTGCTTCTTTGCATGCCTGGTAACTTTTATTGACTGCCGGAACCTCGTATGAGCCATTGTCAGTTTTATCTTATTGAACATTTCTAATCCTATAAATGTTCTTGAGGTTTCTTCCAGGATGTGGTTTGATTCTTTCAGGTAACACACGTGTACTGTTAGGTAAAACCAGGGCAGCATTTCGTTTTGGGGGGACTTCCTCTCCCCATAATTGAGACAAAATCTTGCTGAATACTTGATGCTCTCAACATTGGGCTTAACATAATCAAAGCAGCCTCACTTTTTCATTAATTTTGTATGATTTTTGAAAATCTGTTTTGAGCTCAGGATAAACATTTGTTCACATAAAGCCTTCTAAGAACACTATTTGCTCTTCAGTGAAGATCTATGAAATACAGAAATGCAACAGCGAGGAAGGGTCTCCCATACTGCCGCTGCCTGGGGGAATTTTCAGTTGATCTTCCCCAAGTCCGCTCTCATAGAAAGCCAGGCAGTGGAGGGAACGCCCCATCCCCACCTCAGGGTTACACAACTTCTAAAACTTGAGCAAATCTGGAGGTGCCTGGATTAAATCTAAGAGAAAGCATCCTATCTCCACGGTTTTTTTTTTAAAGATTTATTTATTTTTATTGCAAAGGTAGATACACAGAGAGGAGGAGAGGCAAAGAGGAAGACCTTTCATGGGATGAATCACTCTCCAAGAAGCTGCAAAAGCCGGAGCTGAGCCCATCCGAAGCCAGGAGCCTGGAGTCTCTTCCAGGTCTCGCATACCGGTGCAGGGTCCCAAGGCTTTGGGCTGTCCTCCACTGCTTTCCCAGGCCACAGGCAGGGAGCTGGATGGGAAGTGGAGCTGCCGGGATTAGAACCGGCGCCCATATGGGATCCCAGCACATGCAAGGTGAGGACTTCAGCCGCTAGATTACCACACCAAGGCCCCCCACATACCTTTTTGTTATCAAGTATAAGCAAGCTGGAGGCGCTGCTGGCTGTCCTCACCAGCCCCGCTGTCCAAGCCGCATTCAGGCCCATTTGCTGATTTCTACTGTACTTTCCGTGGATTTAATAAACTTCAGGAACTGCCTGGGAATGGACAGAAATGGGCCACACCCTCATCCTTCCCAGTTACTAAAATAACTAAAGAAAGCGTTGCTCTGAGTCTGTCCCCACCCTATTCTCCTCCCCTCCCCAAGTCCCAGGGGAGCTGTCCCTTAGCAAGCTATGATGTGAGCATTTTACCTCCATATTCTGCACTGGAGTGTTCCAGTGCCTGCCACGTGCTGAGCCCTGTGCGCGTCTGGGGCTTTAAGGATGCGTCTCTTACTCTGGGAAACATCGCGCGCGGGCTAGAGAGGGGGCTGCAGGTAAGTCGGAAACTGGAATGCCAGGGGCACTGAGCAGCTTCTAAGAGAGCAGGGAGGGAGGGAGAGGGACAGGGCTTTCCCTCGCCCTCTGCTGGGGCCCGTGAGGAAGTCCCAAGGATGGGAGCCGGTTACCCACGGTGCCCTTCACCTGCTACACCCACTGAAATTCGTCTCGTGGTTGGTTTTTTTTTTTTTTTTTATGCCACTCAACTACCTGACTCTCTGTGCTATTTCAACACAGCTGCTGCAAGGGAGGCAACGACAGTGGGGGTCCTGGCTCTCTACCATTACACCGGTTGTCCCTCTTCACGGCAACAAGTGCTTTTTCATCAGTCCCTACAGCAAGGTCAACAAAGCAACACCGAGTATAGTTGACTGAGCCAGGTTCTGGTCCAATCCCGTTACGAAGGCCAAAGTGCTGATCTGCAAAACAACCCTCAGAAGAAGGGTGTTATTCCCCCTGCTTGGTTCTCACCGCCTTGAATTCCACCTGCGGCTCCTAACCCTAACAGCTTGCAGCCGCAGTGGTGAGGGTTCACGATGAGCTGAAATAGAGCAGAGTTCTACAGGGCAAGAGGGAGATGCGGCACCATCAAGGGTGTAGACAGAAATCTGGGAGGCAGGCTGACTTACACGCACCGAGCGCCAGGCTATAGGCGCTGTGTTTAATGGTTACCTCCTACACAAACCCTCCTTTTATCCTGCAAAATAAGAGTTTTGCTAAAGCCACAGACACTGTCACAATTAAAACCCAGAGGTTATGCCTTTATTCGACTCCCAAGCTGCTTATCCGATTTCGGAGAAACATAGCCTTTTACTGCCTTTTCAGTGAAGAACTGACAACAGGTGTCCTGGGTGACCCCCTCTGCTGGCTCCCCTGGCCCCCATTACACACACCCAGGCGCCAGAGGTCTTATATTCTGAATGCCCCGTGAGGAGTCACTGAGCAGCTTCCATGTACCTGGTGCTCCTCTCATAGATATATATGACCTATTACGAAAAAAGCTTGGTGGATTCTTTCCTCAGCTTGATATAGAAATAAAAGCCGAAAACCTGCTGCAGACAGAGCTTATTTGAGAAGTAACCAGGTGAATGGGGAGAAAAGGGGCGGGGAAAGCACCTCCTGAGAGGGGCCGGAGGTGGGGTGCCTCTTGAGAGGAGACAGGGAGAGACACCAAAGCTTTGAGGAAGGGTCTTTGGATTTTAAGCGTTGCCTGGCCGCTCCTTGTTGGGTGGGAACCTACAGGTAGAGGGTTTCCTATTGGAGGTCTCTTAATCAGTTAAGAAATGGGTGGGCAATACTTGTGCCACCCACGTGAAGGTGTGGCTAAGATTTCAAGGGGTTTGGATGGTCTCATTTCCTAGGGTAAAATTCTGTAAGGGGAAAATGAAATAGAAATACAAATTCATAGACAACAGAGAGCTACATTAAATTTTTTATAAAGCTGCTTTTATTTTTGAAAATCCAACATAAATGAATGATGATGCATAGCAAATTGCTATTTAAATTACCCTGGATAGCATTCAAAATTATCATGTAACTGCTCTATTTTAAAATTTTGAATTCCTATAAAAATAGGGGGGAAAGTTTTGAAAAGCAAGAAACCAAAACAACAAAAAACAAACCCACAAACAAACAGAAAAGTGAAAACATTTCTAAATTCCTGTGCAATCACTATGCATTTTTTTTAAGATTTATTTTTATTATTTTTTATTGGAAAAAGGCGGATATACAGAGAGGAGGATCTTCCGTCCGATGATTCACTCCCCAAGTGACTGCAACGGCCAATGCTATGCCGATCTGAAGCCAGGAGCCTCTTCCAGGTCTCCCACGCGGGTGCAGGGTCCCAAAGCCTTGGGCCGTCCTCGACTGCTTTCCCAGGCCACAGGCAGGGAGCTGGAAGGAAAGCCGGGCTGCCGGGATCAAAACCGGCGCCCATATGGGATCCCGGGTGTGCTAGGCGAGGACTTAACCACTTGCGCCACCTCGCCAGGCCCAATCACTATGCATTTTTTAAAAGATTTATTTAATTTGTTTTTTGAAGATAGTTCTAGGGCCTGGAACGATGACTCAATGGCTAAATCTTCACCTTGCAAGTACCGGAATCCCATGTGGGCACTGATTTGTTTTCTGGCAGCTCCACTTCCCATCCAGTTCCCTGCTTGTGGCCTGGGAAAGCAAGAGAGAATGACCCAAAGCTTTGAGACCCTGAACCTGCACGGGAGACCTGGAGAAACTCCTGGCTCCTGGCTCCTCCAAGGCTTCCACATGCGGGCAGGGGTCCAAGGCTTTGGGCTGTCCTCTGCTGCTTTCCCAGGGCACAAGCAGGGAGCTGGTTAGGCAGTGGGGCCCAGGATTAGAACCAGTGCGCATATAGGAACCCGGCGTGTTCAAAGTGGGGACTTTAGCTACAAGGCTACTGCACTGGGCCCATTAAATACATTTTTAAACCCAGCTTCTCTTTTTGCGCTGTCTGGAACTCCCATACTTTTCTATTTGGCCTTTCAATCGTGTCATTTAAATCTTGAATACTTTCTTTTTAGCTTGATCCAGCTCTGCCTCCAGCTTTTTAGTTGTTTCCCCATTGTGACAAGAAATATCTTTCAGTTCTGAGATTCTTCCTTTTGCCTCCTTCATTCTATTATTGAGACTTTTCACAAAATTTTAAATTTGCTCTATTGTGTCCTTCATTTCCAATAATTTGGCTTGATTTTGTTTCAGTGTTGTTATTTCCTGCATAACACACGCCTTAAATTCTTGCATGTGCTTCTCGTTGTTGATAAGAAGCTTTATAGGAAGTGGGCCAGCTACAGTAACCCAGTGGCTAAAATCCTCACCTGGCATGTGCCAGGATCCCATATGGGCGCAGGTTCCAAACCCGGCAGCCCTGCTTCCCATCCAGTTTCCTGCTTGCAGTCTGGGAGAACAGTCAAGGACGGCCCAAGGCCTTGGGACCCCATGTGGGAGACCTGGGAGAGGAAGCTCCTGGCTCCTGGCTTCTGATGGGCATATCTCCGGCCATTGTAGCCACTTGGGGAATGCATCATGGGATGGAAGATCTTCCTCTCTGTTTCTCCTTCCCTCTGTATATCTGACTTTTTAATACAAATAAAATGAATCTTAAAAAAAAAAAAAAAGAAGTGTTTTGAATTCTGTATCCCCCATTTTCTCCTTATATTCCTCAGTTAATTCTGAGGTTAGCAAAGGCTTTTGCTCCTTTGCAGAGGAGCCTTCACTAATATTCATTGTGCCTTTGTCTCTTCTTTTGCTCTTGGTCATTTTATTTGGTTAGCAGATTCTTTTCTTCAGGGCAGGTTTCTTTTTTTTTTTTTTTTTTAAAGATTTATTTTTATTATTTTTTCATTGGAAAGGCGGATATACAGAGAGGAGAGACAGAGAGGAAGATCTTCCGTCCGATGATTCACTCCCCAAGTGAGCGCAACGGGCCGATACTAAGCCAGGAGCCTCTTCCGGGTCTCCCACACGGGTGCAGGTTCCCAAAGCCTTGGGCTGTCCTCGACTGCTTTCCCAGGCCACAGGCAGGGAGCTGGAAGGGAAGCGGGGCTGCCGGGATTAGAACCGGCGCCCATATGGGATCCCGGGCGTGCAAGGCGAGGACCTTTAACCACTTGCGCCACCGCGCCGGGCCCCCAGGGCAGGTTTCTAAGCTGTGTCATCCACAGGCCTGCAATTTGATTGTAGTTATTTCAGTTGGTACACGAATCTTTGTTTGCAGTCACTAGTGCCACTCCCTCCAGTGAGTTTCAGGTCTGGGCTCTTATGTTAGACTTCCACCATGGGCTCTGTAACTCCAGCTCCTGGCTCAACAGCCCACCTCCTGTGATCTCATGCTGTTGTTGCACCATTGTACAACGTCTCTCTCACTTCCGGTTCACCAAAAATAAATAAATCTTAAAAAAAAAAAAAGGAAAGAAAGTGTGATATATAGAGAGAGTAATATCTTCCATCTGCTTGTTAGCATCCCAAATGGCTGCAACAGTTGGGGCTATGCCAGGCTAAAGCCAGGAGCTGTGTACTTCTTCCAGTTCTCCCACATAGATACAGGGACCCAAAGGCTTGGGACACCTTCTGCTGCTTTCCCAGGCCATAAGCAGGGAGTTGGATTGGATTGGAAGTGGAGTTCCTGGGAATCAAACTAGTGCCCAGATGGTATGTCAGCAATGCAGGTGGCAATTCCACCTGCCACAGCACAGCACTGACCCCAAGCTCTATGCTCTTTATTTCATTTTATTGCCTAGTGACCTGTCAAAACTTCGAGTACAATACTGAATGGGAGTGGCAAGAGTGGATGTCCTTATCTTGTTCCAGATCTTAGGAGGAAGCCAAAGCACCAAGTCTTTCATCATTAAATATGAGAGCTGTGGGTGTTGCATAAGTTCCCCTTATCAGGTTAAGGAAATTCCCATCTATTTCTAGTCTGTTGAGTGTCGTGCATGGGGGGTGGCTTTCAAAAAATATTCTGGCAGCTATGGGAGTAGAATATGGGAGCAGAGCATTCCTTAGATGCTCTGTCCCTGCTATCCCCAGCATCCAAAGCAGTAGCTGCACAGAGACAGGGCCCAACAAATATTCATGGAGCAATGTGTCTCTCACCAGAGCCCCCGGCTCGTTATACTCCAGTGAGGCTAGGCTGCTTACGGTCCCCTGCCCACCATGATAAGCTTCCCTTCCTCCCTCTGTGTGCAGCTGATGGCGGCTGCTCAGGCGCCATCTCCTTGTCCCTACCCCTCCTCTGCAACCCTGCGCTCAGTCGGCCTCTTTTTTGTGCTCCCATGGTCCCTTCTACTTCTGCCACTGCATGTGATAAAAATAACTGGATTTATATATATGTGTGAGTATAATATATGTAAATATATGGATAGATGATGTAGTGTGCAATGCCCCAATTCCACAGCCCGCCTGCCCAGATTCGAGACCTTCTGTCTTTTCCTAGTTTGAGTGATCTTGGTTGTTGCTTCAGTTTTCTCATCTGTCAAAGAGGTGATACTAACAGCAACTATATCATGGCCAAATGCTTTGGGTACTGCCATCCACATGGGGGACAGATGGAGTTCCAGGCTCCTGGCTTCACGTGGCCCAGCACCAGCATGCTGTGGGCATTTGGAAAGTGAACCAACAGATGATGGACGATCTCCCTTCATGCATCTCTCAGTCTCTCTGTCTTTCAAAAAAGATGAAAATAAAAACATAAAAAGTGTTCTTTAATCTTAAAAAATAATAATAGGAGCCTATCTCACAGTTTGGGAGCTGAGAGACAGCAGTGTCTAGTAAGCAATAATTATTATGTAAGAGTCAGCTATTACGTCCCACAGAGCAAGACTATGGTTTTGTTTTGGTTTGATTTTTTTTTTTTTTTTTTTTGGTTTTGGATTGGTTTGGTTTTGTTTCTTCTTTGCTCCTTACAGTCCTTAGCCCAGTGTCTAGTGTGTGCAGGTCTGCAAGGAGGGTGCATGACAGAAGAGGAAAAGAAAAAACAGATTCCACAGAACACAACAGAACACAAGTGTGTGAGCCCTGCTGTCCATTTCCATAGATTTCCTAAATTGACTTCCCTCTGACCTTGAGCCTGCCAAACTGGAGAACTTTAATCCTAGCTATTGTAAAGCTCCTCTCTCAAGGGTCAGGAAGGAGCCTGGGAATTTCACCTGCTGCTCAGAAAGCAGCAGGAAAACTCCTCAGGCCATCATTATCAATCCCTAAAGTCTGTAATCTCTGACACAGACTCCTGAGGTCCCTGTGTGGAAGCTCAAGCTGGGCTGTTAAACTTAAGCATTCCCCTAGTGACCAGATCGTTTCTACTTTTACTTTTTTTTTTTAAAGATTTATTTATTTTTATTGCAAAGTCAGATATACAGAGAGGAGGAGAGACAGAGAGGAAGATCGTCCGTCTGATGATTAACTCCCCAAGTGAGCGCAATGGCTGATACTGCGCCAATCCCAAGCCGGGAACCAGGAACCTCTTCCAGGTCTCCCATAAGGGTGCAGGGTCCCAAGGCTTTGGGCCGTCCTCGACTGCTTTCCCAGGCCACAAGCAGGGAGCTGGATGGGAAGTGGAGCTGCCAGGATTAGAACCGGTGCCCATATGGGATCCTGGTGCATTCAAGGCGAGGATTTTAGCCACTAGACCACTGCGCCGGGCCCTCTTCTTTTACTTTTAGAAACTTATTTTTTTTAAACGTATTTATTTTTTTAAAAGATTAATTTTTATTATTTTTTTATTGGAAAGGCGGATATACAGAAAGGAGAGACAGAGAGGAAGATCTTCCGTCCGATGATTCACTCCCCAAGTGAGCACAATGGCTGATGCTATGCCGATCCGAAGCCAGGAGCCTCTTCCGGGTCTCCCACGCGGGTGCAGGGTCCCAAAGCTTTGGGCCATCCTCAACTGCTTTCCCAGGCCACAGGCAGGGAGCTGGAAGGGAAGCGGGGCTGCCGGGATCGGAACCGGCGCCCATATGGGATCCCAGGTGTTCAAGGTGAGGACCTTAACCACTGCGCCAATGCGCCGGGCCCTAGAAACTTATTTTTAAATACAAAAGCAAAACAAACTTATTTTTATTTATTTGAAAGGCATAGGAAGCAACAGATTCACTCCCCAAATGATCACAACAAATGGGGCTGAGCAGGACAAAGCCAGGAACCTGGAACTCCAATATGGTCGCCCACATGGGGAGGAGGGACCCAAGAACCTGGGCTACCTTTTTTTTTTTTTTAATATTTATTTTTATTGGAAAGGCAGATTTACAAAGAGGAGAGATAGAAAGATAATTCATCTGATGGCCTCCCACATGGGTGCAGAGTCTCAAGGCTTTGAATCATACTTTCCCAGGTCACAAGCAGGGAGCTAGATGGGAAGTGGGTCAGCCGGGACATGAACCAGTGCCCACAATGGATCCCAGTGCTTGCAGGGTGAGAATTAGCCAACTGAGCCATCGTGCCAGTTGGGCCATCTTCTGCTGCCTTCCCAGGCACATTATTAGGAAGCTAGTTCAGAAGCAGAGCAGCTGAGATACAAGTACTCCAAGTGGCAGGTTAACCTGCACCATAATGCCTGCACCCTATATATATTTAAAGTTAGCATTTCTAGATGTGAATCTAAAAAAAAAAAAAAATGGGGGCAGGCACAGGTGAGTTGGCAGTGTTCCTTAGTGACACCCTGCGCAACTCAAGCTCCCATCAGCAATCTCCATGCTAGCAGCAATGAGCAGTTTCATCAGAAAGTAGTTCAGAACAGTGAGACAACGCAGCCTCACTGCACAAACAGCTCCTAAGAAAAACCCACCTCTGATTGACGGGAACAGTCTGGTTATAAGTGTTTATTTACTCCCATCTGCATCTACACTGCTCCACCAATACATACGTATATGGGTATAGATAAAAATAAATCCATGGGAAATATGGGTAGTAATATTATCAATAATCTTAATTATATCCTTAATATCACTGCACTTGTATCTGAGATTGATGATCCAGAAATAGCTACAATAATAGACCTTTTCTGAAGTTATGCTGTGATTTAATAATGGATATAGTATGGATGTTGGAGTGTTTGAACAGAGGTGACTCCATCTTCCTAAGCTACTGGTGAAATGGGTCTCCTCTCCTATTGCTGCTGTCAGACTCCCCTGTGTGCAAGCCCTCCCTTACCATCCTTGTCAAGAAGCTCATATGTGCATAAGCCCTCTTCTATCACTCCTGCTGCAAAGCCCTAATGTACGTAAACATGTCACAAAAAGCAAGTTATCGTAAAAATGATAAAAGAAGAAGAAAATGTGTCTTGATAAATATGTAAAAAAAACATGTTTCTCAGAACTAAGAGAAAGCAAGTGTTGCTGATAACATTAATAACCAATCAAAACGTTGTAATAACTGCTTGCCTGACTCCCTGAATTGTATAAAAACCCATGCCTTGATCCCAGTCACCGAAGCCAGCAGGCTCCCACGAGACCGGAACCAAAGCCCTTGGGCTTCCATCTAAAACTTGCAGGTTCCCACGAGGCCGGAGCCAAAGGTCCAGCAGGTTCCAGGAGGCCGGAGTCAAAGCCAGCAGACTTCCACGAGACCGAAGTCAAGGGCGCTCTCAGTGGCTTCCCCCATCCTGTTCAGTGTGTGCTCACTTGAATAAACGCTTGATTGCAAAGCATTCACTCTGTCGACTCGTGGCACTTGTTCAAGCAACCGGGTTCGGTGTTCGCGACACTGATCATATTCACGGCCTGAGTGGCGCATGGGGCCACACAACAAAACACAAGGGAGACTGTCTCTGGTTGCCTACTTGTCACCGTGAGGGCACGGAGACCCAACTCTGGGATCATGCCCTGCCTTGAGGAAACCTTCCACGGTCAAAGTGGCCCAGGTCTGGCTCTAGCCATCCTGGGCATTTGTGCAGTAAGCCAGCAAACAGAACAACACACATTCTCTCTCTCTCTCTCTGTCTCTCTCTCTCTTCTCTTCCTTCCTCCCACCTGTGAGCATCTCGTTTTATCTCTGCTTTTTCAACTTTTACAAAATACATTCAAAGAGGCCAGAGTTGTAAGCTTAGCGGGGACAACTACAGCCTGTGATGCACTGGTTCATGTTCCAGCTATTGCACTTGTCATCCAGCTCCCTGCTTGGGAAAGCCATAGAGGACGGCTCAAGTGCTTGGGTCCGTGTACTGCGTGGGAGACCCAGGTGAAGCTCCTTCAGCCTGGCCTACTCCTGGATGCTGCAGTCATTTGGGGAGTGAACTAACAGATGGAAGATTCTCTCTTTCTCCGTCAATCTATAATGCTGCCTTTCAAATAAATAACATAAATCTTGGGCCCGGCACGATAGCGTAGCTGTTAAAGCCTTTGCCTTAAACGCACTGGGATCTCATATGAGCGCTGGTTCTAATCCCAGCAGCCTGCATCCCATCCAGCTCCCTGCTTGTGGCCTGGGAAAGCAGCTGAGGATGGGCCAAAGCCTTGGGACCCTGCACCTGTATGGGAGACCTGGAAGAGGCTCCTGGCTCCTGGTTTCGGATTGGCACTTGGCTCAAGCCTTTGCCGCCACTTGGGGAGTGAACCATCGGGTGGAAGATCTTTCTCTCCTTTCTGTATATCTGCCTTTATTCTTTATATACATACATACACACCTGCATACACACACGTAATCAAAGAATTTACAGAGCTGGTCAGCAAAGTTGCTTTGCTCCTAACTACCAATAAACCTTTGACAAAGGTGGCAAGTTGCAACCTGAGGCTTGAGGGGAGGTAAGTCCTCACATCATCCAGCTGCTATGGCAGGCAACACTCGCAAGCAAAGAGTGCTGGGGACTGGGCACAATAAGTTTAAGGTACCAGCAGCACCTTCTTGCCTCCCTAGAATACACGCAGGGTCCCGCTTGCCTTCGAAGTCACCAGTCTGAACTTCCCCCTCCTTGGAGAGGTGCCTTACTCCCCACTCCACCAAGTCAGGCCTTGACTCTATTCTACACCCCAGCTACACCCCAGCACAGTCTCCTGGGAAAGCCACAGCGCAGATCTCCAAGTAGCTACACTCCCTCAGCCTCTCGGGACATCAGGTGACTCCAGAGGCAGCCGCTCCAGCTGCTTTGGATGTAGCCACCACCCAGACAGGCTGCACTGGGTGCCGGGTGTTCTCCGTCTGGCCCTGCTGACCTGTTCTCCTTGGCCAAGTCCTGAGCTGGAGTCAGTGGTGAGGAGAAGTCCCTGATGAGACACCAGAAGACAGCCCCCTCCTAGGACAGCAGAGGTCTGGAGCAGCTTTTCCTTCCGCCCTCAGAACCAACCCATCCTGCCACACCAGGGGTTAGCGTGGTGGCCTCCAGGATATCACCTGAGCCAACCCAGGCTGTTGTCCTCTGTTCTGGCAGTCCTAGCACATGGGTCTAAGCTGCAGGATCTGGGGACATCTCTCACCCTATCTGCCGAGGAATGGGGCATGCTCCCCTCTGCCCTGCACCCCTCTACCCTATCTTCTGCGTTTCCCTCGCCCTATCCACACCTCTGACTCTCCCTGCAGCCCCCTTCATTTAACCTTTTGAGTGTGCCCTGATAGCCAGGCCTAGCACATGGTGATACATTCCCCATAGACGTCCCCAAACGTTCACAGAGGCAAGCTGAAGGTCTGTTGGGCTACTCCAAGCATGCAGAATGCAAACGACCTCAGAGGATCTCAAAGGTGCTCCAAAGAAAGCCCACACAGCCCCACATTCTCCTATAGCTCATTTCAACTCACAGGACCTGGGGGAAATCATAAGTGGACAGGCTACCAGGATTTTTTAAAAAATGAAATTTTGGGGCAAAGCATTGTAGTTTGTCTCAAAACAGGGAATGTTGGCTTGAAAGAAGCATGTGTCTTCAAATCTAGGGAAGCTGGTTTCAAAAATGTCAGAGGGGGCTGGTGCTGTGCTACAGTAGGGTACATGGGTACCAGTTCATGTCGTGGCTGTTCCACTTTCGTTCCAGCTCCCTATCAATGGCCTGGGAAGGCAGTGGAGGATGGCCCAAAGTCTTTGCACCCATGGAAAGACACAGAGGAAGCTCTTGGCGCTTTCCTTGGATTGGCTCAGCTCCAACTCTGACCATTGCGGCTATATGGGGAGTGAACCAGCAGATCTTCATGTTTCTTTTTCTTTATATAATTCTGCCTTTCAAATAAAATAAATCTTTTTTTTTTCAAATGTCAAACAGGCATTGGAAAAGATTCCAGGGCATTCTTAAAAGATAACTTAGCAGAGTATAAGAAGAGTTTTTTTCTTTTTTTAATTAAATTGAAACTACCCATGAGCATCTCGAAGCATGAGGATTTGAATAATTTTGCTTTTATTTATTTTTTAAGATATATATATATATATTTATATTTATTAGAAAGTCAGGTATACAGAGAAGAGACAGGGAGGAAGATCTTCCATCTGCTGATACATTCCCCAAGTGGCCACAATGCTGGAGCTGAACCAATTCAAAGCTCAGAGCCTCTTCCAGGTTTCCCATGCAGGTACAGGGTCTCAAGGCTTTGGGCTGTCCTCGACTGCTATCCCAGGCCACAAGCAGGGAGCTGGATGGGAAGCAGGGGCTGCAGGGATTAGAATCAGCATTTATATGGGATCCCAGCACATGCAAGGCAAGGACTTTAACCACTAGGCTACCGCACCAGGCCCAATAATTCTGCTTTTAAAAAAGACATGCAGCAAATACAAACAGTGTGTGATGGATAAACATTAAAGAAGAGTTACCACTTAGTATAAAAGATTTATTTAGTTGAAAGGCAGATGTACAGTTGGGTGGGGCAGGGAGATAGAGATCTTCCATCAACTGGTTCATTCCCAACATGCCCCCCACAGGTGGGGGCATGGAAATGATCAATTTTCGGAACTTGGTCCAGTGCACTTACTCCTGCCTCTGGAAGAATCCTCCTGCGTTACTGGAAGGACGGTGTGAAGCTCTTCAAGAGCGGAATGACAGAAACAGGGTCAGGCTTGGTAGGCTGAATCTCCCCAGGCTGAACACACTTTCCCTGTGCTGGGATTCTAGCAGAGCTTCCCTCTTGGGGTGCTCTCTTTCCCTGCCATTCCTCACTGTCTGCAGAAACTGTATCCTTTTACTAGACAAAGATCTGAGCACCTACTATGTGTTAGATGTTGTAGGCACCGGGTAACACCCAGGAAACTTCGTCATGATTACTCTCGCAGGGCAGGACAGACCCGGGATTCTCCCTCCTGGCTGTCAGCTGATTCCCGTCTTTCCTAAAATATCTGCACTTGTCCTGAGCTAGCCAATCCTCGGAATCCAGGGCTTCGCCACCTGCCCCAACCCTCCTCCTGCTGCCAGGTACAGAGGGCGGGAAGAAACTGGGCCAACAGACACTGTCCTCTTTCACAAGACACCCAGAAATGCTAACATTCAGGTTCCAGGGACCAGCTGTTAATTATCTGCCTGTCAAATTCCGAACAACCCACCCCGCCTACGACTTCACCCCTTGGGTCATTAGCAGCCTCAGCCCCCCACCCACAGGTCTCCACGCCTTTGTGTGTTTCACCGGCTCCTTCAGGAACGCCTGCCCTGTCCTTCCCCACCCAGGGAAATTCCACACATTTCGCAAGCCCCAGGTGACAGGTTGCCTCCTTCCTGCCTGGGATCCTTTGGCCCAGGCAGCCCCATCCAAGTACCCCATACTTGATTTGTGCCATCCTGTCGCACCCTTGGCCTCACCGTTCAGTGGACAGACGACCTATCTGCCTTCACGGATGAAGTCCCTCCCTTCTAGAACCGGGGTGGGGAATCTCTGGCCCCATGGGTTCAATATGACCCTTGAACTCATGTGGTCTGACTCTCCCAAGACAACTACTGCAGGCAGGACTTGAAATGCAATGAATCCAGAGAAGGCACATCTTCAAGCTGCAGATGATGCTAGAAAACACCAAAAGGGCTCTTTGGCAGAAAGACAGCCTCAGCTTTGTTTTATAACAATGGCCTGTGACGCTACCACCCTGCCCAGCTGCAGTACTATACAACACAGACTGGCAAGTGAAGCGATGGAAATGATGAAATGGTTGGAAAAAAAAATCTAAAGAATACTTTGCGATGTGCAAATTACACACAGTTCTGAGTTCGGTGCCTGGGGTGGAGGCCATGGCTCAACAGGCTAATCTTCTACCCTGTGGTGCTGACATCCCATATAGGCACAGGTTTGTGTCCCAGCTGCTCCAATTCTGATCAAGCTCTCTGCTTCTGGCTTTGGAAAGCAGAGGATGGCCCAAGTCCTTGAGACTCTGCACCCTTGTGGGAGATCCGGAAGAGGCTCCTGGCTCCTGTCTCCTGACTTTGGAAGGCTCAGCTCCAGCCATTACAGACATTTGGGGAGTGAACCAGTAGATGTAAGATCTTTCTGTATCTCCTCTCTGTAAACCTGCCTTTCCAGTAAAACTTAAAAAATAACAATAAGTTTCAAAGCCCGTACATCTTTATAGGAATGCCGACAACCTACAGTTTCCAGGACTGCTCTTTAAGTTCCAACGAGGGTCAATTAATTGAGAAAGGTATCCTCTTATCATGGGGCAGGATTGAGTTCCTGGCTTCAGCCCGAGGTGTGGGCACTGGGGAAGTGAACCAGCAGACAGGAGCTCTTCCCCAATAATGAAAAATAAACAATAACAACCAAAAAGAAAATCTGTGGCTACCGTTCCTACTTTTACCGCCCACGTGAGGCCAGGCTGGCTTCCTAAACCCCCCCACCTATTCTCCTTACATAGTTATTTGAAGCCTCAGAATAGCTGGGAGAGGAAACTGGGACGTGCGCAATTAGCCCATTTTAAAGACCAGGAAAGTGAGGCAGATCCCAGCTGACTGCGGAGCTTCTGACTCAGCAGGCGAGGAGCCCACCAGGCTCGCTCCACCTTCTCCAACGCAGCTACCTCGGGGCGAACGAAGCCGAACGAGCCGGGCCAGGCTTCCAAGTTCGCATCCCCAACCGGCCCAGGGCGCGTCCTCCCGGCAGCATCCCGCCTGCCCTCCGCCCTCGCCCGCTTCCGGGGCTCCTTCCCACCACCAAACTCCCACCCCCACTGCCCGCGCGCAGGTGGTAGACTCCGCGCCCAGTGCGCAGGCGCCCGGCGCCGTCGGGGGCGGGGCCGGCCGGGGGCGGGGCGTGCGCGGGCTCGCTTTTGGGGCCGCGGCGGGAGCCGGAGTCGCTGCCCTCCAGTGCGCAGGCGCCTGGCGGTTACCGGTCTCGCCATGGAGCGGAAAGGTGAGCGGTGGAGCGGCCTCCGCCACGAGGGGCAACGGCTGCCGGGTCGAGGTCCGAGTCCGCAGCGCTGGGAGCTCGGCCTCACTGCCGCCGGCCGCTGCCGCCCGGCGTGCGGCGCCCCTGCGCGGAGGTGGCGCCGCCCCTCACCCCCCGCCAGCTCTGGGGTCCGCGCCCCTCGGCCCCGGCGTCCTCCGGCGCCAGCCGTCACTGCCCCTTGTTCCCGGCCGGGCCCGCTCGCGCCTTGGGGCCGCTGCTGCAGGGCCCGGCCCAGGGCGGGCGAGGCAGACCCCCGAGGCGGCCCGAGCCCCCTCCGGCGCATCCCGCCTGGGCGCTGCTGTGCGCCCCGTGGGCCGCCCGCCCCCAGACCGAGCGCCTCGCCGAAGCCGCCCTCCGGCAGGCCCCGCGGTCGGGCCTGGCGCCCCTGCTGGGTCTCCAGCCTCACCTGGGTCGCCTGCTCTCCTCCACACTCGCCCTTCATCCATCCCTCTCTCCTGCAGTGCTTGCGCTCCAGGCCCGAAAGAAAAGGACCAAGGCCAAGAAGGACAAAGCCCAAAGGAAGTGAGTCTTTTTGCTGGTACCCCTCCAGCCCCCCGACTCTGCTGGATTCCCTCCAGGCACCTCTGCTCCTCCAGAGTTCCGGGTCTTGACCTCGTGCGCCCGGGTGGGGAGCACCTGGCGGTGGCCGACACATGGCCCCCAAGGCGGCCCCGGGTTTGCAGAGGGTGTAGGGGGCGTGCAGGACGGGGTCGCCCTCTGCAGATAGCCCAGGTGCCGGGCTGCTGGGGTGGGACCTGAGCCGGCCCGGTGCCTTCCGCCGCGGCCCGCTCCCCCAGCCCGGGTCCCCGGTGGAGCTGGGAGAGCCGCCTCGCTCTGTCTGCCAACGCTGCCCTCCCGCTCTCCTGACTTAACCTTCCTGCCGGCGTCTGAGCACGCCGACCTGGTCCCGCGGGGCCTCGAGGACATTTCTTGAGTGGGTTTAGCGTCTTTATTTTGGGTCCGGGCCGCCGCATGCTGCCCCTTTGCGTAGAGCGGAGCATGGAGTTACCCTGTGCCCGCCTCACCCCATCCACTCTCGGAGTTAGTTAACTTGCTGAGGCTGCGGGTCGAGGGACCACCCTGCGCACGCTCGGTGTGCGTTGCGCGCTCTCCCCTCTCTCTCTCTCTCTTAACCTCAACCCCGGGCGGAACGCCGATCCCCCACTGCACTGGGCATCACCGTGCTGGTCGCAGTGTGCTTGAGCCGTTCCTCCCTTTGGGCCAGCTTCTGCCAGCCAGCGTCGGGGATTCTGCTCAGTGTGTGGAGCGAGCGCCCGCCTGTGCAGTGCCCTGCTCGCGGAGATGCAGAATGGGGGCAGATAGCAGCCTGGTGCACAGCAAGTGAGGCTTAGCCTTACAGACAGATGTAGGGCTCGTACCGGCGTTCCGCGGTCCAGGGAGGGTCGTGGACAGCGGCTCTGGATGCCAGTTTGTATTTTGAAAAAAAAAAAAAATTGTTGCTCTAGTTCTTAAGTAGTTGCATTGTCATCCGACAGGTCTAGTGTTGGAGCTGTTATGGTAGGACGCGTTTCAGAGGCCTCGCCCTAGCTTCCACCCCGCGCTGGCAATAGCACACAGCTGTGAGGCTCCCTGTTGTTTGCGTAGAGTCGGTAATAACTTGTCAATAGAATGAAAGTGATAGGTGACCTCACCTCTTGCTCCATTTTCTACTCTCTGTCTTAGGAAATTGCTTATTTTGCAAGTGCGCGGTTGCCAAAACATGGGTGCGTGTGTGTGTGTGTGAGAGTGTGTGCACGCCCACGCTTACCTTCTGACCATCCTTTGATTGGATTAAGGAAGTGATGAGGAACTAACCTGGTTGTAGTATGCAGTAGGAATGAAAATGTCACTTGTTTCTGTGCCTTAGTTTTGCTATTCCTTCTAGTATATGGATATGATATGGATGTGTTATAACAACATTTTGAATTGGAAAAAGAGATGGCCTTTTTTTTTTTTTTTAATTATTCACTGTATTTTTAGAAGTCCTGTTCTCTTGCATCACGTTCTCTGGTCTCTCCTACTGCTTGGAAATCGATCTTTTTTTTTTTAGCTTAAATCAAGCTATGAATTGGTGGGAGACTGTCGGGCTAATTTTAATTTTCTGTACATTGTGTTTTGTTTCTAAAGTCAGGTGTGCTTTGCGATATCTGTTGCTCCTCTCTTCACTGCTCTGGGTAACTCGGTTATTTGTGCTCTTAATTATGTCATACTGCAAGCTCTGAGTGTGGATTACAGGCGGTGCTCGGCATCTCACTGGACACTTCATCTTGTCCTGCTCTGACTCCCCCAGAGCCGCGAGTGAGCTGCCCTGTTGACTTGGTCCTTGCAGAAGGTACTTTTTGTTCTGTCTTCAGTTGATACATGTTTCTTTGTAATTTTCCATGTCTTTCTGTTTGTTTTTCAGCCTCTTTGTTGTAAGTAGCTGGAATAGCTAATTGGTTAGGTTGGTTGGATGTGCTGTGTCAGTAGTTGAAGCCTCCCCTGGCCCAGGTCGGGCTCCTGCCTGGGCCCTGCTGGTCTCAGGGTGTCTTGAAGGCAAGCAACTGCTCTCACAAATCCTAGGAAGGTGGTCCTAGGAGGAAGCTTGGGGTAGTCTGGTCTTGAAGGAAGACCTGTCTAGTTTTGAAGCAATTACCTAATGGTACAAAACAAAAATATCAAATGAAAAGTTTTAGAAAATTTTGAAAATATTAGCAGTAGCTGGCATAACCTTGTAATGTAATTGTAGTGTGGTACAGATGGACAGGATATTCAGTCTCTTTCATTCTGTGGATCTTAGAACTAGGGCCCACACACAGGAGATAATATTTTCAGGGTCATGGAGCTGGATGTAGCAACCCTTGCTAGAACCCAGGGCTCCTGTTTTCCTATACTGTGTGGTTTTGTTTGGTTGGTTGTTTTGTTTGAAAGACAAAATTATTGAGAGAGAGATCTTAACTGCACCACTCCCCACACGACTACAACACAGCAGCCAAAAAGCGCTGGTCCAAAGGTAGGAGCCAGGAACCCCCTCTAGATCTCCTGTGTGAGTACAAGGGCCCAAGCACTGAACCATTCTCTGCTGCTTTTCCAGGTCATAAGCAGAGAGCAGGGTCGCAAGTGTGGAGTGGCCAGGACCAGAACTAAAACCCAGAAGGGATGCTGGCACCACTGGTGGAGGCTTGCAGCACGACGCTGGTCCCCCAGTGCTGTGTTTGAGTTCTGTTAAAGAGTTGTTTATTTGGGGCCCCCCTCCTGGCGTGGTCTAGTGGCTAAAGTCCTCCCCTTGAATGCCCTGGGATCCCATATGGGCGCCGGTTCTAATCCCGGCAGCTCCACTTCCCATTCAGCTCCCTGCTTGTGGCCCGGGAAAGCAGTCGAGGACGGCCCAAAGCTTTGGGACTCTGCACCCATGTGGGAGACACAGAAGAAGTTCCTGGATCCTGGCTTCGGATCGGCATAGCATCGGCTGTTGCGCTCACTTGGGGAGTGAATCATCGGATGAAGATCTTCCTCTCTGCCTCTCCTCCTCTCTGTATATCTACCTTTCTAATAAATAAATAAATCTCTAAAAAAAAAAAAAAAAGAGTTGTTTATTTGAAAGAATTACTGAGAGAGGGAGAGGCAATTCTATCCACTGTTGAACTCCCAGATGGCATTAACAGTCCGAAGTCAGGAGCTTCATCCCAGGAATCTCCCTCTTGGGTGGCAGGGCCATGTTACGTTGCTTTTCTCAGTAGCATCCGTCACACACCTGGATAGCAAGTGGAGTTGCCAGGGATTTGAACCATTTCCTAGAGATCCCAGGAAGGCTCTGAGGGACCCTAAAGCCACGTTAAACCACCCCTAGAAATTATGTTACTGATGCATCTATTGTAAAGAATTTTAATCTGTACTGTCAGTTATTCTGGAAAGAGTCAGCCAGTTTAACCGCTATTCATTAGACAAATAGTTTTTGCACTTGATCTTGGCCGAAAAGGCCAAAAAGTACTAGACGGTTTTTAAACATCTGCCACATTCCAAGCACTATCCTCTATCTTTGGGATACTGCAATGAAGGAAAAAACAAATACTTGCCTGCTAGGAGTTTTGTTTTCCTGGGAAGGGGCACAGCATGAACAATAGACCACCTGGGGCAAGGAAACTACCTGATTCAGTGGCTGAAGGACCCTGAGAGCAGTTGCCAAGCCAGTGAGGGAGACCATGTTGTGACAGATGGAGGGCAGGGCAGTCAGAGTGGCAGTGTTCCTTGTTCTCTGTGGAGACAAGGGCTCTACAATACCACTTGAGAAATGCTTTCTAATCTGATCATATGAAGTCTACTGTCTTTAAATTCAGGGTTTTTATTACTCCAATTTATTGAATCCTGGGAGCTCTTTGTTAAAATATGCTTTGTAGGGAAGCGTATTTGTATTTTCTGAGCTTATGAGTTTTCAGATTCTGTTTATAAGGGTTGTGATTGTTATAGCAGTTAAAACTGGGATGCCACCAGTCGCATCAGAGTGCCCAGATCAACTCCCAGCTCTGCTTGGGGCTTCCTGTTACCAGCTAATGGGCACCGTAGGAGGCCGCTGGCCCTGGCTGAAGAACATGGGCCCTTCTACCTGTGGGGGAGACCTGGACTGAGTTCCCTGCTCCTGGCTTGCACCAGGCCTGGCCCTGGCTGTGGTGGGCTTTTGGAAAGTGCTCTAGGGCCTGAAGATCTGTCTCTAGCTAGCGCTCTTTGTGTTTCTGCCTTTCAAATAATTTTTTTTTTTTAAGATTGATTTTCACTGGAAAGTCAGATATACAGAGAGGAGGAGAGAAAGAGAGGAAGATCTTGCATCTGATGATTTACTCCCCAAGTGACTGCAACAGTCGGTGCTGAGCCGATCTGAAGCCAGGAGCCAGGAACCTCCTCCAGGTCTCCCACATTGGTGCAGGGTCCCAAAGCTTTGGGCCATCCTCGACTGCTTTCCCGGGCCACAAGCAGGGAGCTGGATGGGAGGTGGGGCTGCCGGGATTAGAACCGGCGCCCATATGGGATCCCAGGGCATTCAAGGTGAGAACTTTAGCCACTAGGCCACCACATTAGGCCCCCAAATAACTTTTTTAAAATTTCATTTGTAGTGTTTTTGATGTAAATTGATCCTTAATGTGACTACATTGTTTTCCTTTTAAAATTTTTGGTGTCAGCTATCACATCCTTTATAAATGATTACATTTTTAAATGTGTGATTCCATTTAAAAAATGCATTTCTAGAACTGTTGTCAAATATTTTCTTCTATTCCTCAGTAAGTTTATATATTTGTTTTGTTTAAGTTTGTGTTTGTACTACACTAAACCCAGATCCAGGCCCCAGCTTGCAAAATTACCATGTTCTGTGTCTGCCACAGTAGCCTAGTGGCTAAAGGAAGGGAGGGATCGATCCCACCTTGCATGTGCTAGATTCCATATGGGCACCGGTTCTAATCCTGCAGCCCCACTTCCATCCAGCTCCCTGCTTGTGGCCTGGGGAAAGCAGTCCAGGACAGCCCAATGCCTTGGGACCCTGCATCTGTGTGGGAGACTGGAAGAGGAAGCTCCTGGTTTCTGATGGGCAGTTTTGGCCATTGTGACCACTTGAGGTGTGAATCATCAGATGGAAGACTTCCTTTCTGTCTCTCCTCTCTGTATATCTGACTCCCCATAAAAATAAATAAATCTTTTTTTAAAAAGATTACCATGTTCTTTGGGTTTCCTAAAATGAGCAACTTGCTCAGGTGTTAATGAGTAAGCCCCTGAGTGCCTAGGAGTTTCCTTATGAAAAGAAAGGGCGGATCTGGAATCATCCTAGCCTGTGGAGTAACTGGCCGGTTTTCTCCTCTGCCGGCAGAGCTCATGCTCTGCCAGTCTTTCCTCCAATCTGCCAGTTTGGAAATGAAGTTCATTTTTGTGCTGACTACTATGTAGTTTTTTAATGCTTCTCTTACTGTAAATGAACTCCAGGCAAGTTTAAAAATTCAGTTAATTTGTTTTATTCCAAAGAACTTACTTACTTGGCAGAGTGACAGAGTGAAGGAGAGACAGGTTTCGTAACCATCCCAGGGCTGGGCCAGGTTGCATCTGGCTCTCATGGCGAGTGCAAGGGTCCATGTGCTTGTCATCATTTGCTGCCTTCCCAAGAGTGTTTGCAGGGAGCAGCATCGGAAGAGGAGCAGATGGGACTTCAACCAGCACTCCTGTATGCAGTGCCAGCATGACAGGTGGTGGCTTAAGGTGCTGTGCCACAAGAAGCATTTATTTAGCTGTATGTGTAATTTCTGATTTGATTTAGCATTTTATCAGTTTTGAAAGACAGCATTTTTATGTACCACTAAGAAAAAATACTGTCAGTTAAACTGACACACCATTGATTCTTTAAGATGTGTCTACATTTTGGGAGATGTTAAATTGTCAACGGCATTCATTTTTGGAGCCGTGAGATGAGGTAATTCCAGTGATGTGTGGAATTGGCAGCGTTTTTGTCTTTTAGAAAGCTGTGTTGTGGAAAAGTTCGAGTGTACAGAATTAACAAACTGCATACCTCAGCAGTTTAACCCTGGCTAGTGTTTTTCATCTTCGTTTTCTCCCCCCACGTTTGTCTTTCCCCTGTTTTAGAGCAAATCCCAGGCATCCTGAAAAATGCACTCTTAATGTTCAAAACCACAATTTTTTTTTTAAGTTCTTAGATCAAATACCCAGTGTTGAGTTTCCCTGCCAGTTTGGATCAGGGTCTGTGAACTTCTTACCTGCCTTTGTTTTAGGTCCCTCCTGGTCTGTTCACCGTGGTTCTCCATGGTTCTTTCTCATGCTCATTTTGGTTTTGCCACTTCCTAGGCGGTGGTCTGTTCTTCCACCAGGAGGCTGCTGTCTGGTTTTCTCTTGTTGAGAATTGGTAACTGTTGAGCATTGCAGTCTATCAGTTTATTTTAAGATTTCAGATCAACTGTTCCATTTTTGCTTAAGTGTTGGCTTCAGTACTACTACAGAGAAACCTTTCCTGGTCCCTTTGGCCACCCAGAGAGGGACAGTTTACAGAGCTGGATTCCTAGCATTCTCTAAAAGGACCAGTAAGGATTTGATCATAAACCCACGGATTTGAACATTTGTGTTTAATCTGTTGAGATTCGGTTTCCTCCCTGCAGTTTTACAGAATGTAACTTATATACTGTAAAATTCATCTGTATCAAGTCTTTGATGGTTTGTAGTATGTTCACTTTTACAGTCATCATCATTACAGTATGAGGATGTTTTCATTTCTCCAAAAGAAACTGTAGCCATCAGCACTCATTCCTCGTGGCTTCTTTCCAACCCCAGGGAGCCATAATGTCTCACTGTAGATTTGCCTGTGCAGGACAGGTCCTATAAATGGACTCACACAGTAGGAGGGCTTTTTTACTCGATGTGATGCTTTCAGTATGCATGCTGTATATGGCACATAATGGTGTTATTTGTATTGTTCCATTTTTAGCCGGTTGTATTCTCTTCCAAATGAATCCAGCGACATCTTTGGTGGCTCTTTGGCTGTCTGGTATGACACGGTACCTAGACTGTACCCCAGACCAGGAACTAGCTCTTTCTCCAAGAAGTCTTCATGGGAAATAGTGTTTGAAGATACATCCCAGATCTGAGTTAGTCATTGTGCTGTAGACTTCCTTTTCTGATTTTAAAGTTAGGAAGTAAATTCTTTTGTTTTGTTTTGTTTTCCTTAAAAAAATTCATGTTGTACTTAAAAGTCAAAATATAGAATTAAGGAAGTTTTAATTTCATTCTGGGTTGGGACTGTGGCTCATTAGGCTAATCCTCTGCCTACAGGTGCCAACATTCTCTGAGAACCAGTCTGTGCCCTGGCTGTTCCACTTCCTATTCATCTCCCTGCTTATGACCCTGCACCCACATGGGAGACCCATAGGAGGCTCCTGCCTTTGGGGAGTGAATCAACAGATAGAGGATCTTTCTGTTAATCTGGCTTTCAAATAAAAAATGAACCTCTATGATAGTTTCTTTCATTCTGTGTCGCTCTGCCGTTGTAAACTAAAACTCCCACGTTCTTAGCTGCTTCTACTTACTTTGTTTTCCCTGCTTTATAATACACACAGGCCACAGAATGACAGTGCTAGACATTTCATCAACAACATGCCCGCCAAGGAAAGCTAGCAGTTGTTTTTCCTAAGATGTATTTCCAAGGGCTGTAGAGTCAATTACTGAGTTTTATAGTTAAAGGGACCAGTTCCTGTCTATAATTATATTACCACATGGTTACACAGATTTCTTTCTTTATTTATTTTTTAACCTCACCTTTGACTTTTTAAAGGTTTCAGATCTTGCAGAATTATTTGGGTCATCTGTGTTTAAAGCTTAAAATGAATACCTTATGTAATTTGTGATTGTGTTGGTTTCTTAGAATAGGGCTTTCATGGGGTGGGAATGGTGGTATAGTAGTCTAAACTTCAGCCTGCCAGCTGGCATCCTCTACAGGTACCTGCTCTACTTTGAATCTTGCTCACTGCTTATGGCCTGGGAAGGCAGTGGAGGATGGGCCCAGTTCTTGGACCACTGCACCCATGTCGGAGACCCAAAAGAAGCTCCTGACTTTGACTTGGCTAGTACTTTCTCTATTCTCTAACTGTACTTTTAAAATAAAACTGAAACTAAAATCTTTAATGAAAAGAGTGAATAGGGCCTATGAAACATGCCCTGAATTTGACAAAAGTGTGGTGATTATTAGAATGTGTGATGTCCTCCTTTGCATCTAAAAAGAAAAGACTTTTTGGCTCTTGCTGATTATCTTATAATAACATGTATACATCTAAAGAACTTTTCAGAAAAGCTGGAAATCTCTATGTAATCTTCCTGATTAATGTTCGTAACTTTTTTAGCATTGTGAACAAAGTTAAGGGCCTGCAGTTTATAGTCTGTATTTAAAGAGCCTTCAGGATTGAGGATTGGGCATAAAGGAGACCTATTGTCTCAGACTATCTCTCCCAAATGACTGCATAATGTGGGTGCAAGAAAATTGAAACCCATGTGTAGTTTATTTTCCATGAACTTTTTGAAATACCAGTGTGTGCATGTGTGTGTGTGTGTGTGTGTGTGTGTGTGTGTGTGAGAGACATCTGGTTTGGAGTACAGTCAGCTTGGAGATCAGGAATGGGTTATTTATTGATTTAGTATTTATTTATTTGAAATGCAGAGTTACATGGAGAAAGGAGGAGAGACAGATCTTCCATCTGCTGGTTCACTCCCTAAGTGGCCACAATGGCTAGGGCTGGCCCAAGAAGTTTCTTCCAGGTCTCCATGTGAGTGGGCCATCTTGCTCTGCTTTCATAGGCTATTGGCAGGGAGTTGGATTCAAAGTGGAGCAGCTAGGACTCAGATGGTGCCCTTAAGAGATCGTGGTATCTCAGGTGGCTGTTTACCTGCTACATCACAATGCCAACACCTCCAATTCTGCTCCGGTTTAGACTTTTACTTTTACATAATAGATTGTTATTTTTGATGATATTTGCATAGTTAAGAAGAATGTATGTCCATGTGAACCACCAGTTAGGGTGGGAAGGGTCAGAGAATGGGTAAAAATGGATGAGACAGCTGCTTCCAAACGTCTTTCCTCTTCCCCCAGATACATAAATGATAGAAAAGAGAATGGGAGAAGGCTTCTCCCAGCAGCCTAACTGTACCAGTACCCGAGGATGTGGGATGGTTACTCAGTGTCATCCTCTGGGTCCCAGTGTGAAGTGGGTTCCAAGGGTGGTTTTGATAGTTCTGAGATGTTGTTGATTCCATTGCTCCGAGGTTGAGGGAATCCCTTCAGCATCCATTGGCTGACATAGTCCACCTTAGAGTCTACTCACCCAGATGTTTACTGTCAAAGATCAGCCAGGAGAGCTGTCCAGTTTATTCTGCCTTCTTTGGTAGTAGATCTCCTCTGCAGGCCTCAATGTCATGTCGCACGTGTGCATTTGGGTATACCATTCACTGCATGGGCTTTAGCAACTGAGAAGTCCCAGTTATTGCACATATACTCCAGGGTCAGACCACAGATCCTGTGATTTTCCCCGTGGTTAGAATTTTGAGTCCAGTGGTCCAGTTGAAGGTTCCCCAAAGAAACCTCACCTGAAGTGACCCCAGTCTGACTCCTGTGAGTGCGGGGTCCCACTTAGTCCATCACCCATATTGGTCTGTATACATGCTGGTGGTTAGTCCCATGGTCAGGTCTCTCCCTTAACCCATCTTGTATGCAAACCAGTGAATGTGGCCCAGCCCAATCCTGCCCATAACTCTCAAGCACACTAGCAGGAATTGCAGCCCATTTGGAGCAACCCCCCAAAATCCCTACAAGGCCTTCATCCAGCTCTGGTTCCTGCATATGTATGTGCAACAGACTGGTCCAGTGGTCCTATATCCCATTCAGCTCTTGTACACATAAATGGTTGCTGCAGCCTAACGCAACCTGACCAATCCCACTATCCAGCGCACACTTATGCCAGTGGGTGCTACCGCATGTCCAGCCAGGTCTACCCCCAGCCCTGGTTCCCATTGTCACTAGTGGGTGCTGTATCCTATCAGAGGAGCACCCAGCAGGAAGTTCCTGTAGCTCCCTCATTGGACTCAGCCCTCCCCCGACTCACCATGGGTGTGTGGGTGATATGGCCCAGACTGGCATGGTCTGCCTCACCTTGGTATTTGCCAGTGCATACTGCAGTCTGGCTCAGCCCAAACCTGCCCCCCAGTTCCAGCTCATGCTGGCGGGTGCTGCAGCCTAGCTAACTTGGCCGGCGCCCAGACCCAGCCTGTCTCACACCCATCCTGGTTCACACATAATGCCAGTGGTGGAACTGACCCAGTCCAGTTTAGACTTTCTCAAAACTTATTTCCATTTTTATTTGAAAGAAAGGCAAAGAGATCTTCCATCTTACGGTTTACTCCTCACATGTTAACCAGGACTGGGCTAGGCCAGAGCAACGCCCAGAACTCCTTTTCCATTTCCACAAGGTTGGCAGCAGCTCAGTGCTTTTGCAGTCACCCGCTGCCTTCACAGGGTGTGCATTAGCAGGAAGTTGCATCGGAAGCATACTAGCTGGGGCTTGAACCAGGCAATCCAGTGTAGGCTGTGGGTCTCCCAAGCAGCCCTCAGCCACTGCAGTAAAGCGCCTGCTGCTCCAGTTTAGAATTTAGTTGGGAAACAGATTACTGTAATGTCTTGAGTTTTCAAGTTAAGTTCAGATAAAATTAGATAATGTAAGGGATTATGTCATTTTACAGAAGTGTCTGGGAAAGTATATATGGAAAAGGTAGTGGGAGAAAGTTAGCATTTATTGAATTCCATTTGTGTGTAGGTGCTAGAACTTAAATTAGCATCTTGTTAAATCTTTGCAGCAGATATAAGTGTGACACTCTCAAGTGAGGACAGGACAGCTAGGACAGTCTCTTCTTAAGGAGCTCTTGCTCTCCACTAGCCGGTCTGCTTTTCTTCAGTCTACCACAGTAACTGCTAAGTGGCAAGTCCAAAATCAGCATCTTTTATAGAAGACTGGGAGGGAAAATCTGATTAAGACCTCCTTCCCTGGTTTGTGGATGGACAGTTTCTCTTTCTGTGTCTTTTTCTATCTCCAGATGGCCCCCTTTCATAAGGCCATCAGTCGTACTGGGTTAGAGCTTGTCCTGATAAACCCCATTTTCGTTTGATGCTTTAGAACTTGTCTTCAACTCCACTCATGCTCTGAGGCGCGGGAGGTTAGGATTCTGAGTTGCTTTTGGAGAGGGTCATCATTTAAGCCCATCACGCAGGCCCAGGAGGGCATTTCTCTGCATTAGGAGACCCTACAGTTCCCCGTCCCCCACGGCAGAAAAAGCAGTTATAAGTGAGTAACATTTCTAAGGTGCTTTTTCCAGTCAGCATTGTCTGTTTTTTGAAGCTCTAACTTAAGCATTTGTAAGACCCAGTGCACATGGTTTTCAAAGAAATTCCTCTTAAATTTCAGTATTATTTGTGGAACCACCATATGAGTCATTCTAAATTCCAGGGTCTCTTGCCACCTTTCTCTTATGTCACAGTTCTATAAAGTAGCATGAGCTCACTCAGTCCCATTACCCTGCTTAATTCTTGCCTGTAGTCCTGTGCGCATCCTAATATTATAGGCCATGTGTCTCCCAGGGAGATGGTGAGACAGGACTTGGATGGAGCTTGCTGTCCCAGCTCCTCTGCACAGCTCCAGCGTCATGCAGCACTGCCTGTGGTCACCCCTGTCTCCTGACTCCAGAGGCCTTGGCCGTTAGCACTACCTTCAGTCTCCTGCATCTTTACCGTCCAGTCCTGCTGCAATTTACAAAACTGTCTTGCCCAAGGAAATCTTTGTTGAAAAAGCCTCCTTTTGTAGGGTTGCTCTGGTAACTCTGTTTTTCCATGTAAAGCACTTCAGTGTTTTTGCAGTGTAGTTCCGTTGAGGGGGGCTGGTTGGAAGCAGGGTGTAATGAATTTTGAATTAAACAAATGAGAAGTGATAGGTAAAGATGAAAGAGAAAACCTTCGATGTCCCTGTTTTGGGCGCTTCTGACAGGGTGATCCGTAAAGCAATCTGTCCTCAGGAAACTTACATTCTGAGGGTGTGGAAAGGAAGAAAATAAACTGCTGTGCCCTGATGAAAAATAACCAGGTAGAGGGGAGTGGCAGGGCTGTGTGTCCCAGACTGCTGCTGCACGTAGGGAGGGTTGGAGAGCTCCTTTGGACTTCTCTCTCACAGCAGGGGTGAGGGGGGAGGCAGTGGAGTCATGAGGGGTCGGGTATGCCATGTGAGAACTGTTTCGAATATAGTGATTGCCTAATGTTTGTACTGTATGAAAGATGGCCAGTTTGTGTTTTGACTTTTCATTTGTTTAACTGGCGAGTTTCAGTTGTTGAATCTAAAAGCTTCTGCCTGTAGAAGCAGAGGCTTCTGGGATTAGGCGTCACAAACAAAGTGCCATCTAGTGGCTGTGGATCATAAATGTAGGCAGTGAGCCATGCGGAAAAACCAGCAAGCCGGCTTTACGAAAATGTGTTGCCAACTCAGCCCCCCTGTGAAAAGTGTGTATGCCTCAAAAAGCCTTAGTTCATTAACTGTGTTTAGGAGGAAGTTAAATTATATCCTTTTACCCAAAATGCTTAGTTACCTTAGAATAAGGTCAAATTTAACTACATTTTAGTTATCAAAATAGAAATTTAAACATTAACACCGTATTACTCTAAATCCTGTTAAAACTGCCAGTTGTCCCAAAAGTGTTTAGAAAAAAAAAACCAACATTTTTTTTTTCTGGTATTATATCCAACCCAGGCTCACATTACATTCACTCTGCAAATGGCTGCAACTGAAGCGATCTGAAACCAGGAGCCAGGAACTTCCTCCAGGTCTCCCTTACGGATGCAGGGAGCTGGATGGCAAGTGGAGCATGAGTGGGCACCCTATAGGATCCCAGGGCTTACAGGTAGAGGATTAGCCATTGGAGTCATTCTGCCAGCTCTTAACAATCTAAACCAGTTTATTTTCTGTCCTTGTCTGTCCTGACATTGATACTCTTTTTGTTCTGTTTTTTAAGATTTTTTTTTTAATTGGAAAGGCAGGTATAGAGAGAAGGAGATAAAAGAAAGATCTGTCTGTTGGCTCCCTACCCAACTGGACGCAATGGCCAGAGCTGAGCCAGTCTGAAGTCAGGAACCAGGATCCTCTCCTGGGTTTTCCACACAGGTGCAGGGTCCCAAGGCTTTGGGCCATCCTCTGCTGCTTTCCCAGGCCAAAACACAGGCTGCATGGGAAGTGGAGCATCCAGGATACAAATTGTTGCCTGTATTGGATGCTGGTGGATGCAAAGCGAGTATTTAGCCACTAGGCTGTTGCACTGAACTGACACTGATTTTTTTTTTTAAGATTGATTTATATTTATTGGAAAGGTAGATATACAGAGAGGAGGAGAGACAGGAAGATCTTCCATCTGATGATTCACTCCCCAAATGGCCACAACAGCTGGAGCTGAGCCCATTCAGGAGCTCTTCCGGATCTCCCATGTGGGTGCAGGGTCCCAAGGCTTTGGGATGTCCTTGACTTCTTTCCCAGGCTACAAGCAGGGAGCTGGATGGGAAGTGGGGCCGCTGGGATTAGAACCAGTGACCATATGGGATCCCAATGCAAAGCAAGGACTTTAACCACTACGTTATTGTGTAGGTTCCTACACTGATATTCTTAAACAGTATGAATCTGTTGTAAAGTATTCATTGGGTTGAATTTGTTTCATTGTGCTTCACATTGTACTTGTTTGTACTGTTTTTGGTACTTTACATCAGGGGACACCTCCCAAGATAGGTGAGGTTACCTGTCATTATCATTTATCATCTTACTGGTTTGAATTTATGAGCCTGTTTTATTCAGAGTTTAATGTATTGCTCTCATTGTTGTGATGCTCCAGTTCCCTCAGCTCTGCCAGTGCCCTCTGATGTGTCTTCTTCATGCTCCTGGCACTTCTGTAGTTTTTGGCACAGCAGATGGTTAATCTTGCATGGTGCCTTCCCCAGTTCTGGAAACAATTTCTCTGAGGAAGTCTTAATTTCTTTTAGAAGAACTTGATGTTTAGAAATCTACATTTGGGAATGATGTACGTGAAAATTAGCATAATGGTTTCTATAACATTTCACTCCATTATTTCTGATGAAAATTGTAGGTGGTGGAGTTTGGGGTTTTTTGGTTTTTTTCTCGCAGTACCTTAACACTGAATGGGCTACTGGAACTATGGTCATTGAGATTGAAGCGAAGTTCTTTTTGTTTTTCCATGTGTTAAAAACTGCTAATGTGGGGTGCCAGTTTGTGTCCCAGCTGTTGTACTTCCCTTCCAGCGCCCTGCTTGTGGCCTGGGAAAGCAAGCAGTAGAGACTGTCCCAGAACCTTTGGGACCCTGCACCTGCCTGGGAGACACAGAAGAAGCTCTTGGCTCATGGCTTCGGATCAGGTCACCTCTGGCCATTGAGGCCCTTTGAGGAGTGAACGGGCGATCTTTCCATCTCTCCTCTCTGTAAATCTGCCTTTCCAATGAAAATAAAATAAATTCTTAAAAAATGAGTAGAAGAGTGCAATAGTAAATATTGGGTGAGACTCTCATACCAGATATAAATGTGCTAATGGAGTCACAATAATGAAAAGTGTTACACTTGAATAGACAAGGCAGCAGAACAGAGAATCCAGAAAGAGAGTAAGGTGATTTAGTGCCATGAAGACTGTAAAATTTGGTGTAGTATATCACATAAAATTTTTGAAAGTTAGACTATCACATCCTCACTCCCCAGGAAAGTACCCCAGCAGGCTTGTGGTTAGCCTGGCGGGTAAGATGCCCATGTGCCAGGGTAGAGAATCTGGTACCCAACCCCACTAGGACACAACAATGATTGCTCTGGTGGTAGGTCCCTGCCACTCGCATGGGAGATGCAGATTCCCTTGTTAATGTGGCTGTACTCCAGCTTGGTTTTTTATGTGTGCGTGTGTGTATGTAGGTAGGGGCGTCAGATACACAAGAAAGTGCACACTCCTCATCTGCTACCCTGGCTCCGCTCTCCCTCTCCCCCGCCCCTTTTCCATTCACCCATTAGTCTCCAGATTACTCTGCCTATGTTTGTCTTTGCACAAATGAGTGTGCTTGTATTTATGGAAGGTAACACAGTGTAGCTAGTTCTTTGCACTTTTCCCATTTTAACAATATGTTCTGGATATTCCTCCATATTAGAACTCACTCATTCTGTTTTTGCAGGTCCATAGTGCTCCTTTGGAACTGAGTCACAGTATTGTTGAAGGTCCACCCTTCAAGTTATATTGCTAGAAATGGATTGAAAGCCACACTCACATACTATGTATTGCTGACTTTCTTACAGCAGAATTGTGTTAGTTGCATTCTCATGTGTCCAACCCTGAGTATATCCTTAACTGTTTACTGTGATGGACCCGTGAAATGTCGAGGTCGCAGGCTCTGCCAGCTTCCTTAGCTTCCTGGTTTGTGACCCTTGCCTTCCTCGGGGACGAGGTTGCACCAGGCATTCGTCACATAGCTGTGAATACTTGCAACAAAACGTGGGCCATGTGGACCCTCTGGTGTCTGTATGCCCAGTGTTACCACTGCAGCAGGAAGGGAGAAAGGAAAGTTACAGAGCAGTTTCTGTCACAGAATCCTTTTTTTTTTTTTTTTTAGATTTATTTAATTTTTATTGGAAAGTTAGATTTACAGAGAGGAGGAGAGACAGAGAAAAAAATCTGTCTGCTGATTCACTCCCCAAGTGGCCACAATGGCTGGAGCTGAGCCCATCCGAAGCCAGGAGCCTGGAACTTCTTCTGGGTCTCCCACGTGGATGTAGTGTCCCAAGGCTTTGGACTGTCCTGGACTGATTTCCCAGGCCACAAGCAGGGAGCTGGATGAGAAGTGGGGCTGCCAGGACATGAACTGGCACCCATTTGAGTTTCCAGCATGTGCAAGGTAAGGGCTTTAGCTGCTAGGCTACCATGCCAGACCCACAGAATTGTTTTGTAATACTTTGAAGGTAGTACTGTATGTGCAGTTAATATTTTGAAAAAGAAAAAATATATAGCAATCTAAATACTGATTTGAGTCTCGGATTTTTATTTTAAAATTAAATGAAATGGCAAAATCATTTTAGATAATATGGCTTTGTTTATCTGTAAAATTTTTATTGTGTATCTCAGTTTTGAATTATCTGAAAACAGAATTCCAAAGGCCACTAAATTAAATTTTAGATTTTTAAAATAGTTATTAGGTGTAGGAAGTTTTCTAAGTAGATTTTATTAAAAGGAATCCAAACTCCGAAGAGAGAAAGCAGCAAGGGTTTTCCTGCCCAGGTCATGAAGAGTCCTTCTGCAGTGGATCCCCGGAAGGCGTCCCTTTTGCAGATTTCAAGCTGACTGCTCTTTTTTTCTTCTGTGCTTTGTATTCTCCCAAGAATTCCTTGCAAATTAAGTGCTTGTCCCCATTATCAGCTGCAGTTACTGCCTTTCTGACTGTCCTTGGCTCCATTCCAGGACCTTTCCTTATGAAGAGCTGTTACTGGTTTGCCATCGTTGGCCGGATGGCAAGAACACCCCGTATGCATGGAGAATCTTGTCACTCTTTGGCCTTAGGTGAATCCAAAAGCTTTCCATTTCCACTTGGGGAGTTAATCAAATTTATGAACAATAAACTGGAACTCACTTTTAGAGTGCTGTTCAATATATTTGACAAATATATTTGTCCGTGTAACCAACACCTTAGTCAAGACTATAGAACTTTTCATCACTCCAGAAATTTAACAGTGTGTGTATCTTTCTGCAATCAGTTTCCCTCTCCCCTGCCTGCCCTCGGCAGCCAGCAGTCAGGAGTTGAAAGACTGTGAGAATACAGTAAGAGTGGCTGTGTAGAGCAGCGATTAAGTCACCCCTCGGGGTGCTCATAGCCCGTATTGGAATTCCTTGTTTGGGTCCTGGTTGCTCTGCTTCCTCCCCACTGCCTGCTGAAACGCACTCTGGAGGCAGCAGCCGATGGCTCAGGACACCTTAAACTGAGTTCCTGGCTTGTGGCTTCAGCCTGACCCAACCTCGGTTCTTGGAGACATCTGAAAGGTGAACCATCAGATGGAAGATCTCTCTTCACTCGTCTTCCTGTCTCTCTCTGCCTTTCAGTTAAACATGAAAAAATTTTTAAAATGTGTCTCAACTCTGTGTGTATATACTAGACGTGTATATACTAATAGAAAGTTGCAGATACTGTGACACCTTATCTCTGAACACTTCGTTCAGCTTGCTTCTGGCCAAGAGTATTTTTCTTGCTGTGTTAATGATGTCACAAGTTAGACTGTAGTTGCTTAGTATTGTCCTACAGCCAGTTATGTTTCTCTAGCTCTGTTAAAAATGTCTTTTGTGTTTTAAAAATCAAAGATCCAGTCAAGCTCCCTGTATATTTGGCTTTGTTTTTTTTTTTTTAAAGATTTTATTTTTATAATTTTTTTATTGGAAAGGCGGATATACAGAGAGGAAAGACAGAGAAGAAGATCTTCCATCCGCTGATTCACTCCCCAAGTGAGCGCAACAGGCCGATGCTGTGCCGTTCCGAGGCCAGGAGCCTCTTCCGGGTCTCCCACGCGGGTGCAGGGTCCCAAAGCTTTGGGCTGTCCTCGACTGCTTTCCCAGGCCACAGGCAGGGAGCTGGAAGGGAAGCGGGGCTGCCGGGATCAGAACCGGCGCCCATATGGGATCCCAGGTGTTCAAGGTGAGGACCTTAACCACTGCGCCACTGCGCCGGGCCCTAGAAACTTATTTTTAAATACAAAAGCAAAACAAACTTATTTTTATTTATTTGAAAGGCATAGGAAGCAACAGATTCACTCCCCAAATGATCACAACAAATGGGGCTGAGCAGGACAAAGCCAGGAACCTGGAACTCCAATATGGTCGCCCACATGGGGAGGAGGGACCCAAGAACCTGGGCTACCTTTTTTTTTTTTTTAATATTTATTTTTATTGGAAAGGCAGATTTACAAAGAGGAGAGATAGAAAGATAATTCACCTGATGGCCTCCCACATGGGTGCAGAGTCTCAAGGCTTTGAATCATACTTTCCCAGGTCACAAGCAGGGAGCTAGATGGGAAGTGGGTCAGCCGGGACATGAACCAGTGCCCACAATGGATCCCAGTGCTTGCAGGGTGAGAATTAGCCAACTGAGCCATCGTGCCAGTTGGGCCATCTTCTGCTGCCTTCCCAGGCACATTATTAGGAAGCTAGTTCAGAACCGGCGCCCATATGGGATCCCGGGCGTGCAAGGCGAGGACCTTAACCACTTGCGCCACCGCGCCGGGCCCGGCTTTGTTTTCTTTATCTCAAATAATTCCTGTACTGTTTCCACCCGTTCTCTGTAACATTAACTTTGAACAGATCAAACCAATTAGAGTATTCTACACTCTAGGTTTGTCAATATCATTATGCTATATTTAAATTGTTTCTCTTATATTTCCTTTAAACTGAAAAGTAAGGTTAAGAGATTAATTAGATTTCAGTTAAATAATGCAATGAGAATGTTTGAGATGATGGCTGTATTTGTTTTCTTTAAAGAAATATGTATTTACATATATACACATACACACACATTTATTTGAGGGCCTGGTGAGATAGCCCAGTGGCCAAATCCTCTGTATCTGCTGGCATCCCATGTGAATGCCAGTTCATGTCCCAGATGCTCCACTTGTCATCCGGTGTCCTGCTTGTGGCCTGGGAAAGAAGTCAAGGACAGCCCAAAGCCTTGGGACTCTGCACCTGCATTGGAGACCTGGAAGAAGCTCTAGGCTCCTGGCTTCAGATCAGTGCAGTTCCAGCTGTTGCAGCCACTTGGGGAGTGAATCATCGAACGGAAGATCTTCCTCTCTGTCTCTCCTCTGTATACCTGACTTTGCAGTAAAGAATAAAATAAATCTTTAAATTAAGAAAAAGAAAAAAAAACCTCTCCGTGTTTTCCCAGCATCCCATGTGGATAGGGCTTTGAGTCCCAACTGTTCCATTTCTGATCCAGCTCCCTGCTAATGTGCCTGGTAAAGCAGTAAAGGATGGCCAAGTGCTTGGAGTCCCAGAACAAGCTCTTGGTTCTCTGCTTCAGCCTGGCTCAATCCAGCCATGGCTACCATTTGGAGAATGAACCAGCAGATGAAAGATTCTGTCTCTCTCTTTTTTTTAAACCAAACAATCGGATTTATTTAGTTTCAAACTTCCCCTGATCTAAAGAGAAAGATGCAGAAAGGAAACCCAGAACGCACACCAAAACACCCGCCCCTGAACCCAGATGACCTGGACGGAAACAAAGGGCATAGTTCTGTTCAGCAGGGAGTTATCTTCGCTTCTGGAAGATGTTCCCACGGCCCATGCCACGGCCTCTTCCTCTTGCGGCCACCTGGGCCTTGAGAATGGCAGCTTTCCCTCAGCCGGCTCCTGAGCGCTGGTTCTTGTTTTTGATGCTCTTCAACATGGGTGCATTTTTCAGCATGTTGGGCAAAATCAGAAAGCGGATCTTGCTGCCACGGATGTACACCTGCTCCAGCTGCGCCACGCGGCCGTCTCTGTAGGTGACTGATGTTGGACATCTGGCAGTTCATGTTGTCCTCGGCTTCGATGAGCTTCCCGCGGTACACGTCCCCGGTGTTAGTCTCGCAGGTCACGATGTGGCCCTCGGCCTCGTGCAGGACTTTAATTGGCACACCAATAGACATCCTGGCAGCAGGAAGGGTCCACCTAGTGCCCCTGCTTCTTTCAGAACGCTGCCGGCACAACCGCGCGGCACCAGGCAGGCGTGGGATGCACAAATGGCGGGCCCTCTGTCTCTCTTTAAAATAGATTTTTAAACAAACATATTTTTTGGATTTAGTAATTTTTATTTGACTAAAAGAGGATGAGCTGGCCACCAGCTTGCTTCTTGAGAGAACACGATTGATTTTCTTCCTTGAGCCTCTGTGGGTTAAACCATTGAGTATTAGTTGCTTGCTTTCTTCCTGGGACCAGAGCTGAGTGGGCGGGGCATGTGGCTTGCCTGGGGCAGCAGGAGCGAGAGTGTAACCACCCAGCTGTTTTTTGAGCCTACTTCCAGGACTATAGGTGGGCAGGTGCTTGCCAGGCTTGGGTGAGATTGTGAAGCTGCCTCAGCAGCTGCTTCCTAGGACCTTGAGTAGGTAGAGTCTCAGAATACTGCATGCCAGGAAAGCCACAGCAAGAGCCAAGCCTTTTGTCCCAGGCAGTGCAGCATTGTGCTAACCCAGTCTGTGAGAGCTGTGTGGTTCTCAGACCGTACGTGCCTCAGGAGGCTGTGGTATGCATGGGGCTCCTTGGGGCCGCCTCCTCTAGTTGGGTGAAATCCCTTCTCAGTACAGAGTTGTCTGGGGAGATGGAGAGGTGCATGCTGTGTGCTTAGTTCTCCAATGGATGAGACCATCATGTATCTGTAGATCTCAACTGTCTAGGCCTGGCCTGGCCCTCCTGCCCCACTCTTGGAGCACCTTGCTGCCTGCAGAGAGGGTTGCTAGAGGCAGTCCCCAGGTACTGGCTTCTAGGCAGGGGTCATGGGGCACTGAATGGCACCTGTTGGGCCTGGTATGGAGGCCTGAGCTTAATTCTCTCTCCCTCTTCTAGGACACTGTGTTGCTTAGGGTAGGGTTGGGGGTAATGCAAGCAGCTCTTCCTTCTTGCCTTTTTTGATGTTTTGATTGTGCTAAAGCCAGGAACTCTGGGCTGTCACTGACTTCCCCAGCTCTTATAAAGGTTGATTGATCTATTCGAATTGATGTCTGTGTGAGAGGATGGTGAGTGGAGGGTCTTAGCCAGTTGTCAGCTGCTCCATTTTTTCTAAATACCTATTCTTTTTCAATAAATAACTTTTTAAAAATTGTTTTAATTTTTATTGCAAAGTCAGATATACAGAAAGGAGGAGAGGGGAAGATCTTCCATCTGATGATTTACTCCCCAAGCAGCTGCAATGGCCAGAACTGTGCCATTTAGTTAAAATATGTTTGCAGAATCATGGAACCAAGGTTAGAACAACCCCCATTGCTAAGACGACACTGAATTCACTAGGATTCGATCACCAGTACCCTTTATTGTCATTCATTCATTTGTTTTCTGTTGTAACACATTGACTTGTTCCGAATATTTCATATAACTGGAATTATATACTGTGTTCTTTTGTGACTGACTTCTACTTCTTTCACTCAGCATGTTTTCAAGGTTCATGTATGTTGTATCATTACTATATTCCTTTTTATAGCTTTTTATAGCTGAGTAATAGTCTGTTAAAAATAGTCCTTTTCATCAGCTGGTAGACATCTGGATTGTATTCACTTCCTGGTTTTTATGAACAGTGCTGTCATTTTATTGTTCAGTATATTCATATAAATTCCATTATTTCTAAGGTAGCTGAGTGATGTTAGGGCTAGCCCTACTGGTGATAATCAAATATATGATAAACATCCTTATACATCTTTTTGCGTGAACTCATTTTTCTCTCTGTAAGGTATGTAACTTGAAGTGGGATTTTAGAGCCATGTGATAATTCTAACTTTGAAGATGGAACCCACTGTTGCACAGAGTGATTGTGCTGTTTTACATTTTGCTAGCAGCAGACAAGGGTTCCAGGTTTTCCACAGCTTCAGCAACACTGTTACTATCTATTCAGATCTACTTTTGATTATTTTTTAACCTTAATACTTTGATTTCGCCAGCTATAGACACTTTCATAGCCTAAGAATATCAGTACACCTGCACTTCACCACTTCTTTCCCACTGTTGCTCTGTAAATTCTTACAGTCTTAGGATAATTGCCTTGTGTTTCCACTCTAATTATTTTGCTCATCAACTTCAGGTTGATATTGAAGATTGAAAATCCACCTGTATGTATATTGCTATGCCTTTTTTTCCTCCCTATGATCACATACTGCTTTGTTTTCTTGTTTTTTGGAGTTATCATTACTTCCTCTTCCTACTCTTCACCCTTTTTTAAATTGTATTGCTAGATTGTCCCATGTCTTAAGCATACTTGTCTCCATGTTTTCCATGGAGCTTCCCTCTTAACCCTCTAATATTGGTTCAAGTTTAAGACGAATGTACTTTAGGATTTGCTCTGGTGATCAGGATGCTTGAGGACTCCTCTTTTTTGAGTGCCTGGGTTTGGAGTTCCAGCTCTTCCTGGTTCAACCTTTCTGATAATGGACAGGTGGGAGACAGCAAGTGCAGGTTCAAGTAGTTGGGCAGGCATTTGAAGAGTGAGTTATCTGGTAGGAGTGTGCACGCTCTTGTGCATGCACCATTTCTATAATATTTCCTCCTTTCTGTTATTCTTAAGTGTGTTTGTACAACTCTCATTCAAATGATGGAAATTCTAGAGAGTCTCTTTTTTATGCATTTATTATCTCTGCAGGTGATTTTTCTTTGTTTTAGGAACTTTATTTAAAAGAGGAAGAGGGGAGGGTATCTTCCATTTACTGATGCACTCCCCAAATGCTGCTGTAGCCAGGGCTGGGTCATTCTGAATCGAGGAGTTTAGAACCGAGTTTGGGTCTCCCATGCAGTTGACACTTGATTGCTGGACTAAAACACCTACCCTATTGTTCGTCTCTCAGAGCACTTTACCATACTTGGAAATGAGCATCATTTAAGGTTTGTGTTATCTTTGAATGTGTTTTTTAGATTTTCTTATCATTCCCCACTCCTCATTTAATGAATATCTTAGTTTTATTTTCCTGTTGTAAGTTCATTCTAATATGTGCTGTCCCTGCTGAACAGCAGTTGTCACATCTGGCGACTCTTGATCTCTGTCGCTTTCAGAAAGTTTCTTTCAGCATCCCTAAGATGATCTTGTTGGGTCATTTGTGCACTCCTGTGAGGCCACCTTGTTAGATTGTAGGGCTGCAGTTCCTGAAGGGAAAATATGACAAGCAGAGGATGAAACTCAGA
The DNA here is from genome assembly GCF_017591425.1 of Ochotona curzoniae. Lineage (NCBI taxonomy): Eukaryota > Metazoa > Chordata > Mammalia > Lagomorpha > Ochotonidae > Ochotona > Ochotona curzoniae. The sequence continues at coordinate 2,192,200 of NW_024466004.1, read as the reverse complement.
ATGAGAGCAGCCCGCTGCTGTCTGAGCTCTCTGCAATGCAGCAGCAGGCGGTAACTGAAGCAGCCTTTTTTTTTTTTTTTGGACGAAGAGCAGTTCTCATGAGAAAAATTTCAGAATTATATTATACACAAAAAATAGGAAACTTCCTTTATATTTTCCACATTATGCTTCACTTCTTTGAAAAAGGAAAGCATGTTAAGAGTTGTTTGTGCCTTTAAAATCTTCCATTGTGTTTATGTATGAAAATACATATGTATATATATGTATATATATGCCAACATGTTTTTTTTTTAAATGATATGTACATCATACTACTCAATCCATTGTCTTTTTCACTTTAAATTATTTGAAAGATAGAATAGAGAAAAATCCCATCCACTGGGTCACTCTCCAGATGTCTGCAATGGCCAGCATAGAGCTGAGCTGGGCCCTCAGTCTGGGGCTGCCACCCGAGTGGCAGGGACCCAATTGCTTGAACCATCCCAAGATCTGCTTCAGCAAGAAACTGCAGTCAGGAGCCAGGCCAGCTATTGGATATAAGCACTACTGTGTGGGACACATGCATCTCTGTAACCATTAGGCTCAACGCTTGGCCTTTCATTTCATTATTTTTTAAAAGACTTACTTATTTTTATTACAAAGTCAGATATACAGAGAGGCGGAGAGACCGAGAGGAAGATCTTGGGTCCGGTGATTCAGAATCAACTGCTGGTGACAAGCCAATCTGAAGCCAGGAACCCAGATCCTCTTCCAGGTCTCCAATGCAGGTGCAGGGTCCCAAGGTTTTGGGCTGTCCTCAACTGCTTTCCCAGGCCACAAGCAGAGAGCTGGATCAAAGGTGGAGCAGCCAGGACGTGAACCCACACCCACTGTGTCACAGCACCAGCCCCTGTTGGGGAGGTTTCCTTGAGGACATTCCAGCCTTTCCCTAACTGCCACTATTTTTTTTAAAGATAATTATTTTTATTGGAAAGTCAGATATACAGAGAGGAGGAGAGACCAAGAGGAAGATCTTCTATCCAATGATTCACTCCCCAAGTGAGCGCAACAGTTGGAGCTGAGCCAATCCGAAGCAAGGAACCAGGAACTTTTACCAGGTCTCCCACATGCATGCTGGGTACCAAGGCTTTGGGCTGTCCTCAACTGCTTTCCCAGGCCACAGGCAGGGAGCTGGATGGGAAGCATGGCTGCCAGGATTGGAACTGGCACCCATATGGGATCCCAGCATGTTCAAGGGGAGGACTTTAGCCACTAGGCTAACATGCTGGGCCCTTCTGCATTTCTTTGTTTTAAATATGTATTACCCATTCCAACAGTTTAAATATTGTATGTTTTTAAAATTTGACTGAAACAGAGCAGTTTTTCTATTTTTACTACATCTTATGTTTATACAAATTATTCATGATAGTATGTGTTGCTCACTGTGTTTCACTGTAAGAAATAAGACATGATTGTGTCATGGTATTATATGTGCTTATTGATCACATGTTCCAGCTTCGGGCTGTTACAGTGCTGCTTTTTTGAGCACACAGGCTTCTTGTAGGATGCTCCCAGAAATAGGATTATTATTTTTTTTAATCTTTCTTTTTTTAAAGACTTACTGATTTTTATTGGAAAGACGAATTTACAGAGAGGAACATATTCCATCCACTGGTTCACTCCCCAAGTGGTCACAGTGGCAGGAACTGAGCTAATGAAAGTCAGGAGCTTCTTCCAGGTCTGTCACAACAGGATCCCAAGGCTTTGGGTCATGCTGAGCTGCTTTCCCAGGCCACAAGCAAGAAGCTGGATGGGAAGTGGAACAGCCAGGACCTGAAGCAGTATCCGTATGGGATCCCATCACTTTAAGAGGGATGATTAGCCAGTGGAGCCATTTCACTGGGCCCTAGCATGATTCTTGATAACTAAAAACCAGGGGCAGCCTAAGAGTCCATAAATTGTACATGGGAAAATAAAATCTGGTGTATTCATATAATGAAATATTGTTCAGCTATAGAAAGAAATAAAGCAACGATGCATTTAGCAGCATAAGTCAATCTTGAAAATATTATGCTAAATAAAAGAGATCATACTAGAAGACCACTGTATCATTCCATGCACATAAATTCATTGAGACAAAAGATACTTACAGATTACTAAGGGACATGGGGTAAGGATGTTTGATTGCTAGTGGGCTTAAGTTGTAGGCAGAGTTGATGACAATGTTCTAAACATATTGGGGTCGGGGAGAACTCCTGAACGTCATGTGATCTAACCCTACAAAGAAAGCCACAGATGGGAATTGAAAATTTATCTAACAGATACGTTTTAAAGTCATAATTTTGTATGGTCTGTGAGGGATGTTATAAACGTCCAAATGGCCCTTGGCAGAAACAAGTGCCCCACCCAGTTGAACTTAAAAGCATAGAATTGCACACTGGAGGTGAGTGAATTTATGACATGTGAATTGTAGCTCAATAAAGAAATTAAGAAATCTTTTCCAGACAATATTTTAAACCCAGATCACTAGGATGTTAAAAACGAGTTTCTGTGGTTACTAACAGTCTATGAATAGAAAAATTGAAGTTTATGTAAATTCTGAAACTTTTACGTGAAATCTCTTAACAGCATACACTCTTCATTATGATTATGAACGTATAATTGCAATCAAGAGGCTCTCAGTATGTTTTTGTTTGGCACTATGCTTTACCGTTGGCTTGGGTGATGATACGTGATTGGGATGAAGAGGTCATGAAGAACAAGGATTTGATCTGTTGCCACTGCAGTTTGTATCACACACTCAGTAGATGTGTTGGATCACATTTTATCTGCTTTGAGAACTTTAAAAGAATTGATACTGCTTTTTCTTTTGAGTATGAATGGCAGATATCTCAGAAGTGAGACAGGTTTAAAAACTTAGAAATCTGTATTGCTTGTATTTGAGGACTCCTTGTTTTAGGAAGAGTGTTTCTAATGTTAACTGAAATGTCTTCCTCTAGCATTTTCTTCATGTTTCTCATATGATGACCTTTCTCTGAACATTCGCTAAAGTTTTATGATCTTGAATTCTTTCCCATGGCATTCTTAGCTTCCTTCTCACTTTAAGGTTCAAATAGTAGTTGTCACTCCAGATTTCTGTTTCCATTCTACCTTGGGTTTGTCTTCTTAGGACAAATGCTTTTTTTCTCTCATTATCTCATGTTCCTTCATGGCACCATTTGTAAAATGGGCAGTTTCAGATAGCCAGTACAATGCATGGATCAGAAAGACAATCATAAATCATATCCTTAGGTTAAGAGTGCATCATTGAAACAGGACAGGAATCTGCTCCAAAAAGGGAGGGAAGTAATGTTTAAGAAGGAAACAGTTTTAAACATTATAAATTTAAATTTAAAAGACATAAATTTTAAAATGAAATAGAGTACCAAAAAAAATGAGAAGAGATAGAATAGAATAAAATAACATGAACTATGCAGAAGCCCAAGTGTATGAATCGGTAGTTCCAGAAAGAGTGGACAGAACAAAAGGAATTATCTGTGGCAGGAATTTTTTCTGAGCAGAGTCTCTAATTTGCCAGGACACACAAAGTATATCACAAGATAGACTTTTAAAAACCCCAATCATGGAATTTCAGAACATGAGGATGAAAAGGGGGAAGATCCTGAAAGAAACCAGAGGAGGAACAACTCAACAAAAATATTTTCTTCCAGAAATTATTTAAATCTTTAAAAAGGATTTTTTAAATTATGATATTTGAAGAATTCTGATACTTCATTATTGTAAACTCTGGTTTTTACCACCTTCAAAAACTTCATAACTATAATTGTTCTTATCATGAAAATTATAAAAGGCAACATTTGCATTTATTAAATTTGAATCAGAGAGTCTGTTTGCTACTCTGTGTTGATCTCAGATTTGACAATACTTGATATTTCCACTTTGGAAAGTGAAGCCAGTTCACTTTACTAAAATTTCCCAAAGATATGTCTTCACTAAAAGTGAATATTGAATTCTAATGTCTTATGGCTACGGGGGGCCAGAGAAAGTACCAAGAATTGAGAAAATTGGGATGGCTATTAAAAAGCCAAGTCTAAATAATTAGTCACATTCACTAAGGCCTCAATAGCCCAGTAATGCCCTGTGATGGTTTTTCTATTAAATTCTTTTTGGTTTTAACATTCAGTCTTGAAAAAAAACAGTTGAAGTACGTGATAAATAAGTATTGAAAGTTGGAAACCAAAATTTCTTTTCCTTTATTGAAAGGAATATTGTATACCTGCTTCCTTCTCCCCCAACTCCCACCCCCAAAGCTCTGTAAAGCAGGCAGCTAATAGGCGCCAGAGCCTAAATGCCAATCCAGGTCTTTCTGCCTCCTAAATTTACCAGTGTACAAACTTGTGCTGCAACAAATGAGTGAGATAATATGAAATAAATTGATAGCATGTTGTAAAATGACAGTATTTGTTCCTACAGTTGACAAGGATGCATGCCCCTGAGGAGCACGGATTTGGGGGGGTGAGGGTCGCAAGTGCAGGAAGGTGGGTGGGACAAATGCTTCCACTTTTTCTTTTCTCCTGTATTGGGAGGAAGGGAGGGAACCACACCCAGCTGCTGAACTACATCAGTACCTACTGATGGGGGATGTCCACTCGGTGTCACCTTAGAGACCCGGATATGAAGAATGTTCTAAGAGTGTTGCCCAAGTGACTTTGACAGTTCTGATAGTAAGTTTGGTAGTTGCTCCAAGGTTCACCCCAGTGTATCCACTTACCCAACACTTGCTGACAAAACTCAGCCAAAAGAGTTGTCCAACCCATTCTGTGCTCATCTTCTGACATGGCACTTAACATCCTCTGCAGGCCTAAATGCTCTGGTTGTCTTGTCCCCCACATTCGCCTCAACTTGCTGTCCACTGCACAGGCATCAGCAGTTGAGGAAGCCCAATCTTAACACATGCATGTGGTCCAAGGTTAGACTACGAATCCTGTGTTCTTCCCTCTAATAAGTCAAGTGGTCCAGTTGGGGGGGGTCCCCCAAAAATCCCCACCTGGGGTGATCCCAGACCTGGCTTTTACATGTGCCATCCAGTGCAGGGTCCTCCTGTTAAGTCTGTCACCCATATCAGCCTCCACACACACTAGTGATTTTAGTTGCCTAGTCAGTTTCATCCCCAGCCCCATGTCCTGTGCAAACCTACAGATGATGTGGCCCATCCCATCCCAGCCGTACCACAAACCTGGCCCTTATACATACCAACAGGAACTGCAGCCTAGTTGGGGTGGTCCCCAGTAACCCAACTCCCCCCACACCCCCAGGCCCATCTCTGGCTCCTGTGCTTGCCAGTTATGTGCAGACTATTCTGGTCTGTGCCACATTCTAGTCAGGTTCTCATATGCAGCTATGGGTGTTACAGCCTAGCTCAGCCTGCATACTCCATGACGCATAATCTACACAAATTTCCATACAAGGTGCTGCCACCTTGTCCAGCCTGGTCCTTCCCCAGCACTGGCCCATACACACAAGTGGGAACTACAGTACAGCAGGGGTGTCCCCTTAGCTCCCCTACCAGATTCACTCCCAGGCATGGAGCTTGCCTGTGTTGGTGGTTGCTGCAACCCAGCCTGCCTCCATTCCTAACTTTCATGCAAACTGGTAGGTGTTGACAGCCTAGCCCTGCATAGCCTGCACCCACCCCATCCTGGTTCCTGTGCATGCCAGTGTGCTGTGGTTTGGTGCGCCCTGCCCGGTTTGTTTCCTGAGCCAGTTCACATACGTGCCAACAAGTGGAACAGGCTTGCCCAGCCTAACTTAAGTGCTCACCAGTGATAGCCACAGCCTACCACGCCCACTCCCAGACCGTACTTTCTGAACTGGCAGGAAGTAGAACTTTTTTTTACAGTGTGTGATCACAGATACTTAACTTTTGTGAGGATATAATAGTATAATAGATGAAAATCTAGTCGTTTTCTCAGGCTTTTTGTATGTTTTATCTTTTTGTTGCTGTTGTTTGTTTTTCAGAGAATTTTGTTTTAACTAGTGGGTATAACGTTTTCCTAGGCTGTCACTTGGTAATATTTTATTTATATTTCTGGAGGTTTAATGAGGGAAAAGTTTAAAGACATTTTCCTCTATCCATGTGGAATGAGCATGCTGCTTTTGTGTCAATTTTTAGATGTGAAAATCAGCACCGAGGTTCTGCTCCCCACTCTGAGAGTGATCTACCAGAGCAAGAAGAGGAGATTCTGGGGTCAGACGATGATGAGCAGGAAGATCCCAATGATTATTGTAAAGGTAATTCTGTACGTAGGCACCAAACCACTGCCCATTTGCACTTTCTCTTTGGATAGTCGTTGGTCTATCAGTAGAAGCTAGAAAACAGCCTGAGACTGCAACCATAATTATCTTTAATTGAGCAACAAGAGTATTATGATACATGAATTTATTTGTTTGAAGATGAGGTTGTTTTATGTAGTTTTCTTTTAACAAGAGTTCAGTAGTACTATGTGGTTCATTTGATAAGATTTTTGCTTAATAAGATTTTCTTGTGTTTGGTGTTTATACAGGAGAAACTTTGATAGAGCAAATGTATAGATATTGAAAAATGGAATGTAAGACTCTATCTTACTACTTGAGATTGTTTCCAATTCTGGTCCCTCTGACTATGTCCTCTGGTGTTTCTTCCAGGAGGTTATCATCTTGTGAAAATCGGAGATCTATTCAACGGGAGATACCATGTGATCCGAAAGCTGGGCTGGGGTCACTTTTCCACAGTGTGGTTGTCATGGGATATTCAGTAAGTTTCCACGGTCCTGTATAGGAGTTAGTAAGGTGACACTCATGTTTTTGTCCGATATTTTTTTTCCCCCTGAGGAGATTCAGGCTTTGGTTCATCTCCAGAGTGTTTTCCTGATCTGTATTTTGTTATCACTTTTATGTTCTTGGACAAATCACTTCCCCCTCATGAAGAATCAGGCCATGTGTCTCTGCCTTGAGACGAAAGATTGATCATGGTGCCTGTGAAGCACTTGGAGCTCCCAGATTCAGCGTTGATGTGTAAATAGCACTTTCTCACGGGAGCCCAGTCAAACTTGTAGAAAATGGTCCATGGAATGGAAAACCTTTTTTCTGCCAAGGACCACTTGAGTGTTTATAACATTATTAGCGGATCATATTAATTGGTTTTGTGTATTTAGAAGTTACCATCTTTTATGAGAATAGTGATTACTGTTTGTGTTCTTCACCTTTTGTTGTTTGAGCTTTTATGATTTTTTTTCCTGTCCTTTTCTTTTCACCCAAATGCTTCTTTATCACAGTCTCCTCCCAATTATGGTTTGCCTTAGCTTCCAGAGGCAGGCATTCGGTGAGTGGTTCAAATCACTTGGGTTGCCCTTATCACACACCAGTGTCTGCAGTAGAGTCTTGCTCCATTCACGGTCCCAGCCTCCTACTGATGCAGACCATGGAGGTTAGGAGGAAGACAACAAGAGATGGCTAAACTGAGTTCCTGCCCCGTGAGACCTGGATTGAGTTCCTGGCTCTGGATTTGAACTTGACCCTGTCCCAGTTCTTTTAAGCATTTGGGGAATGAACCAGTAGATGTGATTTTCCATCTGTCTGTCTCTGTTTTTCTATTTCTTTGGCTTTCAAAATAATGAGTCTTTTTTTTTAACTTAAAAAAAAAGTCAGCTTCTAAGATAGTTGTGCCACATTTCATCATAATTGCCTCTGTTTGTTTATTAGGGGGAAGAAGTTTGTGGCAATGAAAGTAGTTAAAAGTGCTGAACATTATACTGAAACAGCACTAGATGAAATCCGGTTGCTGAAATCAGTGAGTATCAGGTCATTTGTGTAGACTGCAAAGCGTTATAAGTAAAGTTTTGTTGAATTAAGACACACCAAGTGCTAGTAATTGTATAACTCCTGTATCTTTAAATGGAGGAAGATAATAGTGGTTGCATATTTCTGTGCCTGTAAAGGGAAAGTAACAGTATTTGTTATAATCAAAATTCTTCCTAAACATATTCTAAAAAAAAACAAGTTGTGACACAACGTATTCGTTGAACATGTCTTTATATACTGATAATACTGTCATAAATGTTTTTTCTCTCTCATGATTAAAAGGAAAGATGCATGACGAGATGTATTTTATGTTTTTAATATGCTGTGAAAAGTAAATCTTGTACTTATTCATGTCTTTTTTGCGAGGAAAGCTTGGTAAAGATTATCCAGAGTTTGTTCTCAGTTTTATACATGATTAAGATTTCAGTGTGCTTACCTTCAGAGATAAAAACCCGAGTTTAGGGCAGTTTTATCCTCCTGTATCCTCCCTCTTATTTTTTCCCCTCTTTGCATTCAGAAGTGAGAGTGTTAGACTAGGAGATTTCTGTTGGAGTATGTTTCAAGAGTACCTGTTTGTGACAAACCTGTGTCCAAAGCAAAACAACATTGTTTGCTTCACTGAAAAAGTGTTTCTATGAAACAAAAAAAACTGAATAAATAGTGTGATTAGTGCTATAGTTAATTTCTTAATTCCACATAATCTGGTAGCCAACAGTCAGTTTGGAGGCCACATTTTGAGTAGCATAATGGTTTAATTAGAAGTGTGGTGTGGAGTTGATTTGTTGTGGATGTTGGTGCCTGACATTTGGCCTGTATACTTTGCTTTGGACTAAATACTGTCTTTTCCCTATCACAGGTTCGCAATTCAGACCCCAATGATCCCAATAGAGAAATGGTTGTTCAGCTACTAGATGACTTCAAAATATCAGGAGTAAATGGAACACGTATCCTTTTGAGAACCTATTCTTAATAAATTGTGGAATATCTTTAGCCTTAAGAAAGCAGCTGGATCAGCAGCAATGTTGTTTTTTCTCAAGGCAAGCTACGGTAAAATTACCTTTCACCATACACTTAGGAACACACATTTGATCTATGTCTGAATATCTTTTTGAGAATATTGATTTTGGCTTTTTCCCCCTTTCCAGACAAACCACGGTCAAAAGAGACATTTTTAGCGAATAACCTTATATTACTAAATAAAGTTTCTTACCATAAGCTTTATCAGTACAGGTGTTTTAAGGGAAGTAGCTGTTTGTTTTTTTTTTTTTATGGGTAAACAAGAAATTAAGGTAGATTTTATTTGTTACTCACCAGGCCTCACTATTTGAGAGACTGTGGGTTGTGTTCTTAGATTCTAAATATGTGTGATTGTTAGCATTCTATCATGATAAGACTAACTTAAAAAATATATTAACTTATTTATTTGAAAAGCAGAGTGACAGGAAAGGACAGCAGTTCCATCTGCAGGTTTACTCCCTAAATTACTTGAGTGGCTGGAGTTGGGCCAGGCAAAAGTTGGGCACCAGGAGGTATTAGGGATTCAAGCAGTGGCCATCTTCCACTGCTTTCCCAGGCTCATCACCACGGAACTGGATCCAAAGCAGAATGTTGGGAACTCAAACCAGTGCTCTTATGTGTGGGAGGCAAGCATTATGGGCACCACATTTTTTTCTTAAGATTTATTTATTTTTTTATTAGAAAGGCGGATTTACAGAGACAGAGAAACAGAAAGATCTTCCATCCACTGCTTCACTCTCCAAGTGGCTGCAATGGCCAGTGCTGAGCTGATCAGAACCAGGAGCCAAGAGCTTCTTCCAGGTCTCCCACGTGGATGCAGGGTCCCGGATGGGAAGCAGAGCCGCCCGGATTAGAACCGGCGCCCAAATGGGATCCTAGAGTGTTCAACGCAAGGACTTTAACCACTACACTATCATGCCGGGCCCTATCATTCTACTTTTTGTCCCTGTTTAACTTCTTGTACAATACATTCTTAGTTGCCATGGATGATTTTTGTTAAAGATGGCCGTGTATTTAAAAGGCAGATTTACAGATAGAGAGTGCAAGAGGAGAGACAAAGAGATCTACTGGTTCACTTCCCTAATGGCCCACAGTGGCCAGAAGCTGGATGAGTTCAAAGCTAGCAACTTTGAACTCCACATTGCTATGGGGACCTGAGCATTTTTGACTGCTTCCCCAGGTACATGAACAGGGGGCTAGATCAGAAGTGGAGCAGCTGGGACTCAGTATACACTCTGATGTGAGATACTAGAATTACATTCTGCGGTTGAACTTGCTGTGTCTCAATACCAGTTCACTGCTTTTATTTCAGTCATTCTAGCAAAGCTGAGATGGTCTTGTTTTGTTTCCCTAAAGTTTTCTTTACTAATCTTCTGTAACTTAGAACCACTCCTTCGTGACATTAACCTGTTTTCTTACCCTTTCTTTTTTTTTGTTTATTAACATTATTCATTCTTATTTGTCAGCTTTACCACACAGATGTTTTGTGCACATACAGTTGTGCTTATTGCTGCTGACTGATCACAGTGCCTTCCACATTTCTCTGTTGTAAAAGTTCCTTGTTCCTTATAATAGGTGAGCGATCTGTGGAGTGACGTTTGGCCCTGTGATAGTCCTTTTACACACTGGTTGTAGCATTCGATGATTCTTACTGCTATAGTGATTATAAAATTACCTTGTATACTTATTACCTTGTGAACTTCATGTTTGCTTTAATAATAGTATGAATTCTTTTTATGTTTTTAAGATTTACTTATGTTTGAAAGACAGAGTGACAGATTTTCCATCTGCTAGTTCACTTCCCAAATGCCTACAACAGTCTGAGCTGGGCTAGTCTTCCTTGTATGGGACAAGGACCCAAGTATTTGGGCCTTCTGCTGCCCTCCAGGGTACAGGGCATGAGGAGGCTGGTTCTGAAGCAAAGAAGTCAGGATTCAGACTGGTACTTCATTACAGGATGCTGGCATCACAAGTGACTGCTTAGCCCACTGCACCACAACATCGACCCTTCGTTGCATTTTTAATTAATATATTAACTTATAACATCACTGTAAGATTGTTCCATTTTAGCCAGTGGCATCCTCTTCAAAATGGTTAGTTTCTATTTCTTCATAATTTGTTCCCTTATTTGTTAGGACAGCAAAATTTCTAAGCTCACCTTGTCCAGTATATGGCCTTTGATTTGCTATTATTTTTCCAAGAAACTTAAGCTTTGGTTTTAGTGGAAAATCCTATTTAAGCAAAAATTCTAAGCAGTATGTCATTTCTGTGTGTGTGTGTGTGTGTGTGTGTGTGGTTTTAAAGGGTTTTTATTGTTGTTGTTGGAAAGTCAGATATACAGAGAGGAATATCTTCCATCCAGTGATTAGCTGAACCAAAGCTAGGAGCCTGGAACCTGTTTCAGGTCTCCCCTGCATGTTCAGGGTTCCAGGTCCTAGGCCATCCTTGACTACTTTCCCAGGCCACAAGCATGGAGCAGGATGGGAAGTGGGACCTCCAGGGTTAGAACCGCTGTCCGTATAGGATACTGGCGCTTGCAAGGCCATGACTTTACTCACTAGGCTACTGCACCGCACCGTTTTGTGTGTGTTTTGACATTGCGGTATAGGTAGAAGTTTCTGGGGGTGAAAGACATCCGGGTACCACTCCACACGAGTGAGCCTGCACAGGATATTCATGACGCATGTTGGCACTAGATTCGAGATGAACTCTGGAGCCCACAGCACATAAAGCAAGTCAATCTCCTATTTTTTTTTTTAAAGATTTATTTATTTTTATTGGAAAGGCAGATATATATAGAGAGGAGGAGAGACAGAGAGGAAGATCTTCTGTCCGATGATTCATTCCCCAAGTGAGCGCGACAGCCGGTCGCATGGCTCTAAAGCCAGGGCCAGGAACTCTTCCAGGTCTCCACATGGGTGCAGGGTCCCAAGGCTTTGGGCTGTCATCGACTGCTTTCCCAGGCCACAAGCTGGATGGAAGTGGAGCTGCTGGGATTAGAACTGGCACCCATATGGAATCCTGGCGCATTCAAGGGGAGGACGTTAGCTGCTAGGCCACTGTGCTAGGCCCACTCCACAACTAACTCTTCATGCTGAGAGAAAACAGTATTCCCCTCTGGTGGCACCCACATTTTTGCTCGTTCTTTGCTTGTGCCTGTGTTTTCCTGCTTAAAGAATTCCCAGATATCTGCATGGTATTTGAAGTTTTGGGGCATCATCTGCTCAAGTGGATCATTAAGTCCAACTATCAGGGGCTTCCACTGCCTTGTGTCAAAAAGATCATTCAGCAAGTATGTATCTGCATTTGATTATATGGTGATGACTTTGTGTGTGTTTTTTTAAGTGTTAAAGGAGTTTCCAATTTCCAATAGAATTTTTATTTTAAGAACTAGTTTTTTAAATTGCTGGAAATAAATATCTTACTCAGCCCTAGGGTTTGTTGTGTGTATTCTCTCTGTAAATGTGTTAGCATGGCTGTTATCCCCCAGGTTCATCTGCTGTAATTGTTAAGGGTTAGAGTGGGGTTCTGGGGGACATCTGTGTAAGGTACCTGACTTTGGAAATTGGAACCTTCATTAATTGTGTCAACAGATTTGCTATGCCAAATTATTATTATATTTTTACATAGCCATGTTCATGGGCATTTCCTGAATAGCCTTTGATATACATTACAGAACTTAATTATCAGGAAAGTACTCATATTTCAAGGCACAGCCAATCTGTCTTAGAAAATATTTCTTAGAAAAAAGTCTAAATTGGGAAGCAAGAGTTCTCTTACCAGGGAGGAAATTTTAAGGTAAGAGATACCTAAAGCCGTTTCATCACCTAGATTTCAACCCTTCAAAGTGTGTATTGTGAACATTTTTCTCAGAATTTATAATTTATATACTTAAAGTCTATAAATATAACCAGCTTTGTGAAACTGGGGAGCTTGACAACCTTCCTGGTGGAGTTTCTTTGTTTTTTAAAAGTATGTAGAATGCACTGTTGGGTCATTTTTTTCCACCCATGTTGTGATTTTATCATTCTCCGGGAAGACCTGTGTTTTATGTTTACAGATTTGTTCTGCCCTATCCAGGTTCTGCAGGGTCTGGATTATTTACACACCAAGTGCCGTATCATCCACACTGACATTAAACCGGAAAACATCTTGTTGTCAGTGAATGAGCAGTACATTCGGAGACTGGCTGCGGAAGCCACCGAGTGGCAGCGGTCCGGAGCACCTCCTCCTTCTGGATCAGCAGGTGGGGATTTGGGGGAAGGGTGGCTTTTGCTCTTACTAGTTAATGTCCGTTTTTATTCTGTTACTGGGGAGTTTTATGTGACTCAGTCATTTAACAATAAAATAGTTAAGAAATAGTACCAGCCTTCAAGAGACTTTATTCTTACTGTTCTTCCTAAATGGGAAGAAAGCTTGAGATTGTTGTGTCTTTTGGGAACACATATGTTGTATGCTATAAAAACTAATCCTATTGCTGTTTATAAATGTTTTTTCTTGTGATTTGTTGACCATTTTGACATGCTTGCCTTGTAGCACAATCACCTCTTCCCCCTGCCTCTGTTAGTTTTTTGGTTTTTGGTTTTTCCATTATACAGTTTGTAGGTAAAGGGCTTCTCCCCATCCCTCCTTTTCCTCCTTCCCCGTTTTCCCTTGTATTTTACAATGCAGTCAGTTTCAGCATTCTGCTGTTTTATGTTAAGTGTCATGACATTGCAGGTATAGGCAGTGGCAGAGAATCTAGTATCTTGTCAAGATACCTTTAACAGTTTCATTGGGAGATTTTCTTTTATTCAGGAGTAGAGATACATACTGCAGTGCTTCTTTGTACTCTCTAGTCTCCATTACACTGTTTATGAATATGATTTGTATATCCTTGTTTACCTGTGTATCTTTTTATTTGTGGTTTGTATGAAGTTTTGCCTTTTATCAAAGAGAGCATATGATATTTGTCCCTTTGAGACTGGCTTATTTCAAGAGCTTAATGATCTCCAGTTGGGACCACTTTGTTGAAATCATAGAATTTCAATTTTTTTAATGGTTGAATAATATTCCATAGGGTAGATTTTACAGTTTCTTTATCCATTCATTACTCTTTGGTGTCTGAGTTTCCATGTCTTTGCTATTGTGGATTACCACAGTCGCCGTTTAACCTTAATCCCACATGCTCGCCTATGGATCCATGTTCTGCCAAGGGGGGGAAACTAACACTGCTATTAAGACCATGGGTTTACTGGAGTAAACAGAACTGGTTTGAATCTTGTCTTAACCGTTATCTTGGGAACCTTGACATAGTTCCTCCTTTAGCAATTATTGGGATTAAATTTCAAGTTAAAGCAGTTAGTAGTATGCTTCATAGAATTATGTCCTAAATAAATTATAGTTACTATGATTGTGCTTTCTTTTCCACTTGAGGTACAGATTTAATTTTTAATAGCTTAATTGTACTTGAGGAATTTTATTATTCCAAGTTGAAATAGTTATGGGCTTTTGAAAAGGAAGGTTGAAGAGAATTCAGCGGGTTTAGTTTGCAAGGTGAAATAGTTATAGAGGTTTTGTGTGAACATGTTTGTGTGAACATGCCGTAGGCATGTAAGGCACTAAGTTGTATTCTGTAGGTTTTTAAAATCATGATTTTTGAACATTTTTGGAGGGAGATTGAAGATCCCATCTAAGTTCATCTGTAAATTACTGTAAATTGATGTCACCTAGATCTCCCTTTTAAAACTTGAGGAGAGCCAGGAAGGAAGAATTGGAGCTGGAATGGATGGAGGGGAAGGGTGTTGTTGCTTGTCACTGTAAGTAGAACAAGGGAGAAGAAACAGGTGACTCAGCAGCAGGGGCAGTGGAAGCCAGAAACAAGGACTTCGCATGTTTGCATAGGTCAGCGCTATCTGGTGAAGAATTCAGTTTATTTAAGCTTAAATTTGGCACCTCAAATGCAACAGTAATGTTTTCCCAAATCACCTAAAACAGTCATTTTCTCTACAATGTAGGCTATGCAAGAAAGACTTTGATTTGTAGAGGGAATGATCTGAGTTTAGTTTATGTTGCCTATGATAATCCAGGATTCTGACTTAGTTTTCTTTTCTTTTCAGTCAGTACTGCTCCCCAACCTAAACCAGTAAGTATAAGGTGTTTCTATATTTAATTCTCATCTGTGGGGTTGTGGGCTTGGGTTCTTCTATTTAAATGGTCACAGTTTGTTTAGAATGTGGAAACCAAAGGAAAAGAGATATCCCTGCGCTTCCCTAATTTTCTCCAATTAATTTCCATGCAGTCTTCGGCAGGTTTGTGATGATGAAGCATCTATGAATCTGAATGTGTCTGAGAGTGCATTAGCCCCACAGACTGCTCAGAAGGCCTAGATTTGCTGTCAGTTTTGGTTTTGTTTGGTTTCATGACACTATCTGCATCTTTTTTTATGTTGATAAAAACCTGAAGTGCTGTTGAGGGAAAGAGTGAAATTTAATTAGGAAGTAATTAAAATTAACGGTTATCTCCAACTAGGGGTGATGGATTAGCCACCTGAAGGCTTTATCTGTTTGTAATCTCCGCCCAGGCTGACAAAATGTCAAAGAATAAGAAGAAGAAATTGAAGAAGAAGCAGAAGCGCCAGGCAGAATTACTAGAGAAGCGAATGCAGGAAATTGAGGAAATGGAGAAAGAGTCGGGCCCTGGGCAAAAAAGACCTAACAAGCAAGAAGAATCAGAAAGTCCTGTTGAAAGACCCTTGAAAGAGAACCCACCTAATAAAATGACCCAAGAAAAACTTGGTATAAATAGAGCATCACAAAAATTACTTTATGGCACACGTTAATATTTATCATTGTTATATAATTAGTAGTTTTATCATATTTAGCACATCTCTGGGGGTATTCTTGCAAGAATACGGATTTTCTCATAAGTGTTAGGCAGGTGGTATTCAAATGTAATTTCTAACTTTTCTCAGGACACAAAATATAGACTTCATTTAGCAATTGGATAAGGATAAGATCTCTATCCTTTGATAAAAAGGCTGTAGATGTCCAGTTACATTTTGTGTCACTTGGCATAAGTTCTAGAAAATGTTTTTATCTTATATAAGAAATGTTTCTGTTGTTTCCCACATGCACATACATCCTTGTTTTTGTTTGTTTATTCCTTAGAAGAGTCAAGTACCATTGGCCAGGATCATACACTTACGGAACGTGGTGTAGAGGGTGGTGCCGCAGAAATTAATTGCAATGGAGTAATTGAAATCGTTAATTATACTGAGAACACTAATAAAGAAACATTGAGGCTTAAAGAGGATCTGCATAATGCTAATGACTGTGATGTCCAAAATTTGAAGCAGGAACCTAGTTTCCTAAACTCCCAAAATGGAGACAGCGGCACATCTCAAGAAACAGACTCTTGTACACCTGTAACCTCTGAGGTATCAGATATCATGGTATGCCAGTCTTCCTCAACTGTAGATGAGTCGTTCAGTGAACAGAACATCAGCCAACTTCAAGAAAGCATTCGGGCTGAGATACCCTGTGATGATGAACAGAATGGACCACTGGACAATAAAGGTACCCCAGCAGATACACTTCTTCAGCACCCGTTCTGTGCATGACACGTTCCTGGTGTCCACACTGAAAGTACTGTTGTTTGTAACGGTAGGCATATAGCAGGTGTTCAGGTTATTTCCAATATGTAAGTGTTGTAACTAACTTTAAATTTTACTCTTCATATACTGAGGGGCACAACATTTCACTTGGCTGTCAAGAAGGCAAAAATTTTTAATTTTAGAAACTTGGGGTGCTACTGTGTGCTCTTTCTTAATTTGGAAAATGTATTGTAAGTTACCACTTGGGGACTTAACCATGCAACGCTTGCATTGAAGACCTTTGTTATCTTTTTCTGGGTATTTATTCATTGAACAGCTGTGTTGATGATGCCTGTTGTCTGTAGGAAAATCTACTGCTGGAAATTTTCTTGTTAATCCCCTTGAGCCAAAAAATGCAGAAAAGCTGAAAGTGAAGATTGCTGATCTTGGAAATGCCTGTTGGGTGGTAAGTTAACTCATCTCAATGTAGCGGGAATGAACAAGAATTTAGACTTACGCTAAAATAAAGCATATGTAGTTCTGTACCCAACACTTTATTTCAACTCTTTTAACCTTTAATTCTGGAAATGTATTTATCAAAGTAGCAGGAAGGGTATAGTCTAGCAGCTCATTTTGGTTCTCCTCGTTGTCCCCCAGATTGCCATGCCAACTCATACTTGCCTCTGCCCCCACCCTTATTTGACAGCTAACTGATGAGCTATAACTTTATTTTAATGCGCTTAGTAGGTTATGGCACAATGTGGGGTAAGCCACCTGTTCCCACAGAGCTTGTGTGGTTCAACTCCCAACTACTTCATTTCTGATCCAATTCCCTGTTAATGGACCTGGGAGGCAGTGGGTGATGGCCCAAGTAGCTGGGTTCCTGCCACCCACACGGGAGACGTGGATGGAGATGGAGTTCCTGGTTTCAGGCTTTGTTATGGGAATAGAAGATTCTCTCTAACTTTCCTCTCTTCTCTCTCCTCTTTCCTCCCTTCTCCCTCCAATCTCTTTTTCCCTCTCTTCCCACTCTCCTCCTTTCTCCTTTCCTCTCCTCTCCCACTCTTGCTCGTCTCCTTCCTCCTCTTACTCTTCTCCCTCTCCCCACATCCTTCCTCCTCTCCTCTCATTTCCCTCCTCCCTCTTCCCTTTTACCATCTTTTCTCACTTTCTTTCAAATAAATAAATCAATATTTTTTAAAAAGATTTATTTTATTGGAAAGTCAGATATACAGAGAGGAGGAGAGACAGAGAGAAAGATCTTGCATCTGATGATTCACTCCCAAAGTGACCACAACGGCCAGTACTGCGCTGATCTGAAGCTAGGAGCCAGGAGATTCTGGGTCTCCCACATGGGAGCAGAAACCCAAGGCTTTGGGCCATCCTCGACTGCTTTCCCAGGCCACAAGCAGGGAGCTGGATGGGAAGTTGAGCTGCCAGGATTAGAACTGGCACCCATATGGAATCCTGGCGCGTTCAAGATGAGGACTTTAGCTGCTATGCCACGCCACTGGGTCCCATGAGTCAATATTTTTAAAAAGGATTATGGATATTTATTTTTATTGATGAAGAATTTATGTAAAATTTCATTGTTACATAACATTCCCTAATATATTATAGACTTTCATGTTTTTGATAGTTCTTTGTGATGACAGTCTTTGCATATGAATCATTGTTTAATTGTCCTAAGGACATATCCTAGATGTAGAATTATGAAGTCTAAATAGGGCGATATTTTTAAGAGCCTTTTGGTGTATAGTGCAATATTTTTCTCTCAAGAAGATAACATCATTCTACCTTTAACAATTCGAAGAGGTGTTTTCTCCAGTCTTAGGTTAAGTCATAAAATCTAACTGTAGTTAACTTTTTAAAATTTATTAATACTATGCTTTTTGTTTTTGTTTGTTTTTTTTTAAACTAGGTACCTAGGAAGGTTTGGGGTTATTTTTTCATGGACATCTTTTTATCTGTGACATAAATTAAACTTGTCAAGCCAAATGCTTTTTAACAGGAAGTGCTTTAGACCCCAACAGAATCTCATTTCCAGTATACTAGCAAAAGTCAAGTCAGTACTAAACAGCACTGACTGATCCAAGCAGGTGGAATTAGTCTAGTACACCACTGTCAGAGTGGTACTTTTGAAATGGGAGTCAGTCAGGTACTCTTGAAACTTTGCAGTGACTCTGCTCTAAAGGAATGTCAGTCTTTATGGCTCACACACCACCGTAATTGTTTTCTGCCTAGGACTTCCCAAAGTAATGTGTTCAGCCTATACCCACCTATTCTTTTAAGTTACCATTAGGTGTCATCAGAGCGCTTTCCTCTACCACCTGAATAATTCTCCAAACACATATTCTCATATCATAGTCATTCATGGGTTTTCTCATTCTTTTCCCTCCCTCTCCCCTCAATATTTTTTTCTGCACAGCAGTAGGCTCAGTCTGATACCTTGTGCATGGCAGGCACCAGTTACTCCATAGGTCCGTGTATCCAAGTGAGGTTTAGACTCATCTGTCTGAAGAAAATTGGAAGTAAAGCTATAAATAAGACAAAAGAATTATTTCGATGTAAAAACATCAAAATGATACTTAAGAAGCTAGTTTAATGTCAGCTTTGGGAAATTTTTGAATTTATTTTCATCTCCATTGTGAAGCAATATTATTACCCCTTAGAGTAAATGAATTTTAAAATAACTATTTCTTTCTCTATTTATTTAGCACAAGCATTTCACCGAAGACATTCAGACAAGGCAGTATCGCTCCCTGGAGGTTCTAATTGGATCTGGATATAACACCCCGGCTGACATTTGGAGTACTGCGTGCATGGTAAAACTGGTCTCCTCTGGTTACCACTTACTAGGGGATAGTTAAATACCTTGCTCTATTTGCTAATTTCAATAGACCAGCAAGAGGGAAGCAAAAAGACAACTTAGAGCAAGTAACCTGTTTCTAGAGAAACCTGACTTTAAAAACCTATTGTAAACATTTGGCATTCTACTTGGTTATTGCCAAATTCCTATTAGGTCAGGGAACCAAGTGACAGAGTTTGGGGAAACACTGAAATAGTTGGTGTGAGGTGGTACTGGATTTCATCGGGAGATTGCAGGTACCTGACCCTTTTAGCACTAACCTGTTTGTAAACTAGGGAAACCCCTGGAAGCTGCTTTAATCTCTCTAATCCAGTATCTCCTCAAGTTTACAATTCACACCTGTGAAGCCCAATCCCTCACAACTAACTCAAAGACCTTGATTTGGCCCAGCTCAAGCTATAGTAGCCATCTAGGGAATGAATAGCAAATGAAAGATCTCTATTTCATCTCTCTCACCTCATCTCTGCTTAACCTCTCCTCTCAGTAATTCTACCTTTCAAATAAATACATAAAATCTTATTTTATTTTTTTAAGATTTTTATTTATTGGAAAGTAAGATATATCGAGAGGAGGAGAGGCAGAGAGGAAGATCTTCTGTCTGATGATTCACTCCCCAAGTGACCGCACGTGGGTGCAGGGTCCCAAGGCTTTGGGCCATCCTCGACTGCTTTCCCAGGCCACAAGCAGGGAGTTGGATTGGAAGCAGGGCTCCCAGGACATGAACCGGTGTCCATGTGGGATCCCAGCACATGCAAGGCAAGGACGTTAGCCACTAGGCTACCATTTCGAGCCCAAAATCTTATTTATAAAAATGTGAATCCCAGTGTCATTCTTAGTAATGGGTTAGTTGTTTGCTGCAAGACAATGAAGACCTTGATTTCTTTTCCTGACTTCAAAATTCTATTTTGTTGTAGAGCAGTGCAGTCACTCCCAATTGCTATTTAACATAGGCAGTGTCATGTAAGAAGTAAGGGAAAGAGACAATGGGGGAATTGGTCTTCTCCCAGAGTTGTGAACCTGCTGTTACGTCAGACTTCCTTGGCCAAGAGATATAAAGCAAACTTGAGCCCCATTTGTTTACCAAATTTCAAATTTCCCCTTTTTATTAGTAAACATAAGAAATGTTGCTTTAAATCCTGAAATATCAGGGGAGCCTAGAAAGATAGATTGCCCAGTAACCATGCAATTACTGCTGTAGAGACTGGGACCGTTTTTAGTAGAGATAAGCTGAGAGATTGCCTCCCATATTAGTGATTGAATTAGAAGAGCAGTTATACAAATAAAAATAAATGTCTAGTGAAATGTATATATTATAAAAACATACGTGGATTTTAGAATGTCTTCCTCAAAAATAAAATTTTTAAATTCCATTTTTCCATGGAATTTAATTATGTTTCTGTTTATTTGAAGGGCAGAGTGGTAGAAAAAGAGAGCTTTCATCCTGTGGGTTTACTCCCCAAATGGCTACAATGCCAGGAACTGTATCCAAGTCTCCCACGTGGGTGGCAGGGGCTCTGGTACATGGACCGTCTTCTGCCTTCTCAGACGCATTAGAGAGCTGCATCAGAAGCGAAGGCACAGGGACTCAGCCAGCTCTCTGCCAAGGGATATCTTTTGCTGTCCTAACAAACGTTGGCTTACCTTGTCGTGCCACAATACCAGCCCCTCACTGAACTTTTTGAAGAACCCTTTCTGGAAGTGGGTCTCTTTGGAAGCTGCTCCTTTCCTGTTATCTTTGACTGTCTGAAATTCAGAGCAGGGTTTGTGGCACTGGATATTTATAGGATATGGGATAAATTTAATATCCTTGTCCACTGCAGAAACTGGCTCATGACTAATCAAAGTATATTTAGTGGAGAATATGTTGCAGCATAGCTGGTTAAGCTGTTGATTTGGACACTTAGATCCCATATCAGAGTACTGATTTGAGTCCCACCTACTCTTCATTGAATCCAACTTCCACTTGGGAAGTGGTTTAAGTTGATCCAGGGAGCTGTTCCTCCACTGTCACCAGTCCTGTTGTGAGCTGCCTGAAATGTCTGTACTGTTACAACTTCTAGTGCTGTGCACAAAAGCCATTTCCTTGTCACCAAAGGTGTTACTTAAATAAGCAAGTGTTTAACCTGGTGGTTAAGACACCAGCATCTTGGGCCCAACACCATAGCCTGGTGGCTAAATCCCCACCTTGCCATGTGCCAGGATCCCGTATGGCTGCCAGTTTCCTTCCCAACTTCTCCACTTCCCATCCACTTCCTGCTTGTGGCCTGGGAAAGCAGTTGACTAAAATCCAAAGGCATGGGACACTGCAACCATGTGGACAAAGTTCCTGGCTGTTGGCTTTGGATTGGCTCAACTCCGACCATTGCAGCCACTTGGGGAGTGAGCCAGCAGACAAGATAGCTTTCTGTATCTCCTCTCTGTAAACCTGTTTTCTTGATGAAAATAAAGTAAGTCTTTAAAAAAAGAAAAAAGGACACCGGCATCACACATAGAAGTTCCTAGATTTGATTCCCGAGTTGAGCTTCCCACTACGGCAGACCCTAAGAGGCAGATAGCCCGAGTAATTGGCTGCTGCCTCCCACATAGGAGACTTCAGCCGTTGAGGGCATTTAAAAATACATCTTTAAAAAGTGTAGATATGAAGATTGCACCTGTTTTCAGTAACAGTGAAGCACTGGAGGCAGAGATATAATACCATATTAACAACTAAGATTTTGAATTCTTATGCAGTTTCTTTATCCTACGCAACAAAACCCATAGGTTTGACTTTCTGTTGTTGCAACCACAGCTAATACAACCACTCAAAAAAGATACATGATTTCGTTCACAGTGTGTGATAGAGGCTTGGTTCCCCCGGGTAGATTCCTGCTCTCGGTGTGTGCCCCTTGGCATTGCCGGCAGGAGGGCTGAAGAGCAGAGCAGTTGCTGCCTTGAGATTGAGGTGAGGCAGAGCAGAGCCCTCGGCGCGGTGCCAGCAGGGAGGGAAGCAGATGGATGCTCCAAGGATGGTTTGTGGCTGATCGTCACTATAATCCGAGGGAACAGCGCACCCTTGAGCAGGACAACGTTGAGCTGACACCAAGCGGAACCTCCTAGATGTCGGTTTTCATCCCAGGTGCTTTCTTTGTGTCAGTTTATACAGCTGTGTACATTAGAGTTTATTTTCAGAATACTTTAATTACCAGCGAGAAACAGGCGCAACTTCCAGGTCTGTAGTGCCATACCTTGCCCTTGTTGTTTACCTTTTATCTATATCGTGCAGGGGACATCCCCCTTCCTGGGGCTTCTCATCCAATCCCAAAGGCCTCTCCAGCCTTAGTTTCCCTCTAGTCTTGATCTTGAGTCATTCCACATAATCAGCCAGTCACTCAGACCAAGCTCTTAAGCCTTTAGGACTTTAGTTTAATCCTTGTCGGGTTCTACAGCTGAAATTCTGTGTGTCCTTCCCTCAGGGTGTGTCTGTGCAAGCCGCCTCTTAACATTCTCCACTAAGCCGTTGTAGCCAAGACATCATTTCACACATGAATCGCTGTGGTGGCCACCCAGTTTCTTCCTTCTGTGTCTACTTTTCTCTCTTCACTCTTAGATTGCAGCCAGAGTAGTCATAAATATTAAATTATGTTACTCCCCTGTTTTGTATCTCTTAGTTGTATTTGTTCCCTCAAAGTCCTGATTTCTTTTCCTAATCTGCCAGGTTCACTCTTGCCTTAGAACCTTAAGACGTAACTCCCCCTCCAACTTACACAGATCGTGACTCCAGCATAACCTCTATAAAATAGCTCCCACTTTTTGTTTTTTGTTTTGGTTTTTTCATGTAACTTGTCACCCCATGAAACACATGTTGTTTCTCTTGTTTGCTTTTTGTGTGAGGCAGACTTTTGTCTGATTTTTAGACAGGGAGAGGAAGTTGTACAGTGGATACAACTATTTTGAAAAAGTTTCTCAGCAACTTTTAAAATTTTATTTATTTATTTGTTTGAAACTCAGATTTACAGAGTATAGACAAGATCTTTCATCCCACTAGTTTAGCCCCCAAGTGGTTGCAACAGCCAGAGCTAAGCCAATCCGAAGCCGGGAGTTTCTTCCAGGTCTCCCACATGGGTGTGGGGTCCCAAGGCTTTGGGCCCTCCTCTAATGCTTTCCCAGACCACAGGCAGAGAGCTGGAAGAGGAGAAGTGAAGGAGCTGGTTTATGAACTAGCGCCCCTGTGGGACCCCGGCACATGGAAGGCCAGGACTTTAGCCATTAGGCTACTGCAGCAGGACCTCACAGCAATCTTTAGGCATACTTGTGATAAATGATAAGCATTTATTTGCTTTAATTTACTGCCATCTAAGATATGATCAGAAAAATTCCATCTAAAGCAGTGAGTGAATGGCATAAGAGGTCTTCGCAAAGTTCATAGGAAATGTATAATAAGGAAAAATCTTGTATGCATTTCAAAATTTTTATGCCAAAATAAACTTTAATTCTATGGAGTATGAACTTTTTGAAGTATTCTTATGTGTTTAACTGAGTTCCTTGGCATTCCCCCAAACATGCATTTCATTCTGTGGAGTTCATATATGTTGGTGCTGGCTTTTTCTTCTGCCTTTTGACTGCTGTAATTTTGTAACTGTTAAGGCGCCCTTACTTCGTTCACTTCCTGCCTTGTTCCCTTAAGCTGAGTTTTTGCCGGAGCACTACACACTAGATCTTTGGTATCACTTCTCTGTGCCTGAAGGACAGTGAGGAGACAGCTACACAAAATAGAAACAGGCCAACGTTTCTTGCTTGGAATAGTTTCAAAACCATCTTCAACTTAGTGTCTTCATTATTTACACAAATATAACAAAAATGAGGCATCAGACCATGTGGTTTATTCACTCTTTTCACTCTTAATAGTTTTCAGAAAAAAATTAATGAAAGTTATAATTTACTATTTCCCTTTAATTTTTTACCCCTTATGACCACCACCAAATTCCTGTGAGTTCAGCTCTTTTTGTTAAGATTTATTATTTTGAAAGAGTTGATTCTTCCATCAGATGGCTATTTCTGGGTAGGCAGACTGAAACCAGGAGCTTCATTCAGATCTCCCACATGGGTGTCAAGGGCCCAAAAACTTGGGTCATTCTCTGCTGCTTTTCTCCAGGCTATTAGTAAGGAAGTGGATTGTAAGTGAAGTAGGTGTCCATATGGAATGATGGTGTCACAGGTAACAGTTTTACCTTATGTATCACAGCACTGTCCCTGAGTTCAACTTTTTTATATTCTATACATGAAAGAATACTTTAAAAAGTTTTTGAGTGGGTTAAAGTGCCTACCTGTGATACCCTTGTGGGTGCTAATTCAGGTCTCAGCAGCTCTACTCCAGCGCCTGGCCCCTGTGAGTGCACCTGGGAAAGCAGCGGGAGATGGCCCAAGTCCTTGGGCTCCTGCACCCACAAGGAAAACCTGGGTGAAACTCCTGCCCCCCAACTTAAGCCCTACTCAGTCCTTCTCTCCTTCTCTCTCTGGAGCTCTGCCTTTCAAACAAGTATTATTTTTCAAAAAAAGGAAAAAAGTCCCACTTGTCAACATTTCCACATTGGTGATTAGTTTCCAACACATGAACTTTAGGGGAAACATTCAGATCTTTGCGTGCACTAACTCCTATCAGGAAGAGCTTGCATGTGGAGTAAGTGTAGCACAAGCTCTCTCACCCACACACGCGCACACACACACACATGCACACACGCATTTGTTGAAAACAAAACAGTTACTTTGATATATTGTCTAACAAACTGTATAGTGTACTTTAGGGTTCACTTGGTATTGTACATTTTACAGTTTTTAGTTTTGACAGATGTCCACCACCATTGTGTCATAGAATAGTCTCCCATTGTATCATAATCTTTGTACGATCTCTAGAATGCCATATAGTTGGAATTCTATCCTATATGGCCTTTTTAGATGGACTTTTGTCACTTAGCAATAGACATTTTTACCCTTTGTTCTCCATATTTTGGTAGCTTATTTCTTTTTAACGTTGAAGCATCTTCCACTGTCTGGATGTTTCCTTGTGCTAGGTCTTTTCGTTGGTTTTGCCTGTGTATGAGTGTGAATGTGACTTCAGGCAGTCAGCTTGGTCAGTGAGGAAGCAGGGGGTTGAAATCGAAGGTATCTCTTTGGTCAGTTTTCTCATCTAAGAGGATGGGTGTTCAGCAACGTAAGTCCTGACCCAGCGTTCCTGCTACTTTTCACATCTGATGTTGCCATCCTTTTCTATTGGTTAACCATCTGGTAACAACTCTGTACTCTAGTAATCAGTGTTTTTCTGTGCTGGTCTGGACTGTAAATCTCTAGACGATTTTGACCAGAACAGGTGTCTGTTTTTTCATTGTAATTGAATCTCATTATGAACTGATGGACTATAAAACAAGCTATACCAGCACAAAAGCCTGTTGAGTTAGAGCAGTAAACTTGGCCAAAGACCTTTTTCTCTTGACGTTTCCTTGTGCCGTTTTGTCCTTCTTAGGCCTTTGAACTCGCCACGGGAGACTATTTGTTTGAGCCGCATTCAGGAGAAGAATACAGTCGCGATGAAGGTGAGTAGCTTCCCTGAAGACATCTTTGCAGAGCACAAAGGTTCTGCATGTGGGACTGGCAACCCTCGTTAGCAGTGAGCAGCTTTGCTTGTCTTAGTGTGCTAAGAAATAACAAAAGGTATTTTATCTTAGACATCAGCTTTACTACATTAAGGCTACAGTTGATTAAACTACCATTTCTGATGCCAGGTAAATTTTTCTTCAGCATCTAATTATCTTCCTTGTTGTTTCTGTTAGTGAATCATTCTTTGCCTGGTTTGAATTTACCTGTTCCACCATCCATCACTCAGCCATGCTTCCATCAGTACCTAGAAGTCAGTGCTTTTAGCATTCAAGCACACTACCTTCCCCGGATATAAAACCATGTCCTGTTTATATAAATTTTGCAGCATTTAAAATTTTCCATTTTTCAGAGCTAAAATTATATTTTCTTTCAAAAAGAAACTATAAGGGCTGTAAGCTTTGTGGTGGTCCGTGGGAACAGCTCGTGCTGTCCCTTGCTCCATCTAAGTGGCTGAGGAAGTGCTGTCTGTCTGGTGCTTCCATCAAGGTAACACTAGACCCCTAGAGGAATTAGTGTTCCCTTGCAGGATGGGTGAGGATGGTGAGAGTGAGCTCTGGCAGATCCACTCAATGAGCAGGGGTTTTTTTGAGCTCTCTTTTTCTCAAAATGTGGTCCCTTGGCATAGTAGCAGGCAGTGTCAGTTGGACACACTAATATTACTAACAAGCACTGTTTAGAAGATGGCATAGTTGATAATTTCCATTGCTAAGTGCCTATTTTAGTAGATCGGGTAGGTTTTGAGCACTGTCAGGTGATCAGCCACCTGCAATAAACTCCTAGCCTTCCCAGTCTCCCACTAGTATCCTTGGTTTTATTTATAGCTAAATTTAAACAACTAGTCCTTGAAAAGCTGTTCATAAAAACAAAACAAACAAAAAAAAAACTCTATTACAGCTTGTCTATGATCTTACTGCTCTTGTACCCTTCTATTTTAGACACATTGTAGAGCTGATAGGCAGAATTCCAACAAGCTCTGCCCCAAGAGTGAGTCACAGGACTCGAGCAGAGCTGGTATCATTATGAGACTGTTGTGTAGGCCTCAGGGATAGAGGACTTCAGGAAGCACAACGTTCACATCAGGGTTGCTGTCGGGCCGCACATGGGTGGGCTCCTGGAAAAAAAATGTTTTAAGATTTATTTATTTTTATTGGAAAGTAAGATATGCAAAGAGGAGGAGAGATAGAGAGGAAGATCTTCCTTCTGATGATTCACTCCCCAAGTGAGGGCCACAATGGCCCATCCAAAGCCAGTAGCCAGGAGCTCTTCCGGGTCTCCCACGCAGGTGCAGGGTCCCAAGGCTTGGAGCCGTCCTCCATTGTTTCCCCAGGTCACAAGCAGGGAGCTGGATGGGAAATGGGGCTGCCAGGATTAGAACCGGCGCCCATATGGGATCCCAACACGTTCAAGGCAAGGACTATAGCCATTAGGCTACTGTGCAAGACTAGGGCTCCTGATTTCTTAGGATTTTATTGATTCGCCATTAGATGGATTGATCCGGATTTATCTTCCCAAATAGGACAAAAAAGCAAGCCTGAAAAGCTTTGCAAAGAGCTGTGTGTGTTCTGCACTGGTGCCTGGAGCTGCATTTTTATTCCTGTTAAATGTGTCTTTCTTCCCCACCCCATATGTTTAAAATGTACAGATCACATTGCATTGATCATAGAACTACTGGGGAAGGTGCCGCGCAAGCTCATTTTGGCAGGAAAATATTCCAAGGAATTTTTCACCAAAAAAGGTAAAATATATGTGTTTTTTCCCAAAGGTTTAAAGATGATGAGGTAAGTAGAGCTGGGTACTTGTTCCCAATATCTTGTGAAAATTGGGCCTTGTGGCGAGCTGTAACCTAGAGAAGGGTGAATTAGTGCTGATCGGTGCAGAGAAAGATTTCAAATTTTTGACATTAATAATGTATTTATTATATATTCCAAATAAAACTGAAATGTACAAACCTTTTTAGAAGGATCTGGAAAACTTTCCACATTGTATGGCGATTCCTCCTTTCCTCACAACCTCTATTTAAATTCTATGAAAAATTGATTTTACTCAACTTGTGACAGGAGACAAACCAAGCGATGTTACTCTTTCTTAAGCCTTTTATTGGGTAGGAAAATGGGTGAAGTGCACATAAGAGTTCCTCCTTTTTGTTCAAGGTCAGCTTAACATATGCATGTATACATGGTACGTGATTACATAGGCATCCCTGCACACAGAGGAGACTTTCAGCAAAACTGTTCAGCAACATTCGCCTTGGTACTTGACAAAGAAACAAATACAGATTCAGAGTAACATGCTACTGTACCTACAGTCTGTGTTTGTTCTTTTGCTGCTTTTATAAGTATTTGACCTGGTGTTAACTTTCTGTTTTTAAATTGCTACTTCATTTTGAAGCAGACGCTAACTGGAGTATTGAGCAGTAAGTTGAGAAAATGCAAATTGTTCTTGGTGTATGTTGATAGACTGTCCCTGGGAACCATGTGACAAACTTTTAGGATCTTTTGGAAAATAACATATAATTCTAGACAGGTACTTTGAGTGAAGAGGATTAGATTCTGAGAGCAAGATTCAAATCTCTGTAGACTACCTGGATTAGTTCCTGGGTTTCCACAAGAGAATCTTGACACTTGTCAGTGTCACTCAGTTTTTTTGTGTTGTCTTCACTGCAGGTGACTTGAAACACATCACAAAGCTGAAGCCCTGGGGCCTTTTTGAGGTTCTGGTAGAGAAGTATGAGTGGCCTCACGAAGAGGCAGCTGGCTTCACGGATTTCTTACTGCCCATGCTGGAGCTGATGCCCGAGAAGAGAGCCACAGCCGCCGAGTGTCTCCGGCATCCTTGGCTCAACTCCTAAGGTCCAGTCGGCCCTGCAGCAGAGATGGCACACTGCCTCTCTGCCCCTCCCTCCGAGCTTCCCTTCTCAGGGTGAAGCTCTTCCTTCAGGGGTTTCTCGATTTTTTTTTTCCAATCCACGTGTTCATTTGGGTTTGCTTAGTTGGCCCTGTGGAGATCCCCACACCCGTTGGGCATATCCTAGGTGAATTTGGCCTTGGTTGAACTCTGCCAAAGACTTAACGGACTGAAATGTGAAACAGCCTCTCCCTGCCCTTGCCTTTCCATTAGGATGTTCTTGAAGTTCCAAACATCTTTTTTCAGAAAGAGCTATGAAGATAGATGAACCCAGCCTTTGACTGACTCTGCAAGTTATGTTTTCTAGCACGTGTCGTGTCGCCAGCATCGCCACAAGGAGGGGAAGGGTGTGTACTCTGTGCAGCGGAGACATTAAACTCACTGCATCCAGGCCGCATGGTCTTCCTGGATTGTTTGTTGTTCCCCATGTTCACTTATTTTTTTCCTGCAACTTCCAAGCTACTACCCTTTGAAATGAGCTATACAAACGTTGAATTTAGGTACCATTTTATCATTGTTCAAAGAATCATAAGATTGTTTCATCCTTTACTAAGATCTTTGAATCATCCGTCCGATTTTGAATATCACCAAAAGTGGAACCATTAAGTAATAATTTCTTGAGACCCTCAGGTGTTCTGCAAATAGTCCTTTCCTGTTATCCTGAAAGCAGAGTCATTTTGGCCACTTTTGGGGGTTTTTTGTTGTTGTTGTTTTGTGTTTGTTTTGATTTGTTTTATTTTTTACCATCTCTGGCTAATTTTAATCGGCGCGCTTGAGTGTATAGCCCCGAAACTAAAGGGTCGGGATGACTCTAAAGGGGATCTGGGCTTCAGACCTTTCTCACTCAGCCATGTGCGTACTTTTTGGTCTTTGTTTCATTTTGTGTTTTTTTAAAATGGCTCTCTCTTTACCTTACCTGAAGTTCTGGCCTTGAAGCAGTTTCCCTTGTGGTTCTGCCTTTCTCATTTTCTCAGAGCTGTGGGGTCTTCAACAAGAATCTGAGTAAAAGAACCATGGGAGGGATAGAATGGCACTTTTTGTTGACTATTTTTTTTCTTAGTTTTTCAGGTTAGCCATTCTCTGCTGCTATTTCCTTGTATAATGTAAGTTTGTAACCATGATTTTGAGCTGATTAAGATGTACTTGAGGCTGCTTTTTTTTTTTTAATGAGAAGAAGCTTTTTGAATTTTACTTTAGGGTTGGCTTCTCCTAGACATGACATGTTCCTCAAGTAAAACTAAGAAGCAAAAACAGAGCAGGATTGGGGTCCCAGCTGCTTACTCATCACGGACCGAGTGGGCCTTGGATTACAGCATCCTCCAGAAGCAGCTGTAGGGCTCCATTTCTGGAAAGCCAAGGAGGTGCAACTTGAAGCTCTACCAGGGAGACGCTGGGGAGCCATCTTCCTGTGTGGGAGCCTGGAATAGTTTCATTATCCACCAGGAAAAAGTGGTGCCCCTGGGCCATCCACTTAACTTACAAACTATACTCTGAATAACTGGCCAGCCATTCTTTGGATCCTTGATTGGATACTCCTTAAATCATACATGCTCCTGTAGAAAGAATTTGATGTCAGACTGTCTATGCACCAATCAAGAATGAAGAGACTAGATTGCATCAAACAACGGCAGGGAAATCCTTCAGCAATTCTGATCCACTTACGGTGTTCAGCTGTATTTACATCTAGAGCAATAGCAGACTAGCACTGAATTCTTTTCTACATTGTAAAATCACAGTTGCGGACCACAGGAATTCTGATGAGGCTATTAAGGTGAAATAATAAAAAGAAAGAAACTCACAAGCAAACCAAAGGCCTCATTTTAACAGTTGACAGGAAAATTGTAACAGGAGAGAAAAGCTGTGGCATCATTTCAGAAATGCTTGCCACCAAACAAGGGCTTTTTCCTCCTGTCATGTAAGCAGCCAAATGAATTAGAATTTAAGGAAAGAGGCAGCTGTAGAACTTGATCTTCCAAGTATCCCATGTACCTTTACTGAGCTTAAAGATAATGCTGTCAAAATCATTGCCAAGATCTCACTAAAGGATTTCTATTTGCTATTAGTTAAAAATAAAACCCTGAATACATTTTTATTCTTTCTACTGTGTGCATTGTCTGTTTTCTTTTATAAATACAGTACAATAAACAGATTATTTAATAACCTACATGTTTCTAAAACATTTCTGTTTACTTGCTGTTATGTTACTCATAATACAAAATCGTTCCCCATCAATATCCAACAGCACATAAACGGTTGTGTTTAACTGTGCAGTACTTGATACATGTCACATATCCACACTGTTGACCTGTTGGAGGGACGGGGAGAGGGGGTGGAATTTATCAAACCCTTGCCAGACTTCCCTAAGTAATCCCACTGATGCTTGTGAAATCTGCAGACCTAGCCCTCGCAGGCGGAGGAAACAGCGCTGTTGTCGCAATGCTTGCAGCCATCCCAAAAGATCTAAGGAATTGTCCACAGTTGCTCCAGAGCAGTCCAAGGTTATGAACAACTTCAGTGTTACCCATACTCTCACTCTTGAATCCTGTATGTTCAGCCTTAGGAGGAAAATGGGAAATGTGTGACAGCAACAGGGAAAGTTAGTCACACTAGTCGTTCAGAACCCCTTGTGGCTTTGAACATTAGTATAGAAAGATCAAGGTAAAACTCCAGTCCCATTAACCAAAGACATTGGGTTTTGTCAGTTTCTTAGTAGTTTTAATACTACTGCTAATGTTTTGGGGGACAGTGTCCTGTTTTTCTGGTTGATTCTCTGCTTGCATCAGCTGCAGGCTAGTTCAAGTCCCAGAAGTTCCACTTCCATCCAGCCCCCTGCTAATAGCCTGAGAAAGCGCAGGATGGCCCAAGACCCACATAGGAGACCTAAAAGAAGCTCTTTGATCCCAGCCCAAATCTGGCTGTTGCGATTTGGGGAGTGAACCAGCAGATAGGAAATCTCTGTCTCCTTTTCTCTGTAATTCTGCCTTTCAAAAAATTTCTTTTAAAAAGTTACATATCTCTGCCATCACAGAAACACTAGTTAAATCCTATTGTAATTTGATTTCTTTAAAAGATACAGGGCAGGAGAAACGGATCCCCATCAGCTGGTTCACTGCCCCAGTGGCTATACCAACCAGGGGTGGGCCAGGCTGAGGCTGGGAGCCGGAACCTTCTGTGTCTCCCACATGGCTGCAAGGTTCCCAAGCACCTAGCCATCTGTTTTTCCCAGGCCATTAGCAGGGAGCTGAATCAGAAATGGAGCAACCAGAACATAAACCAACAGCCAAAAGGGATACTAAGGATGCAAGCAGTGGCTTTACCAGGAGTCCAGTTAAGAGCCAGAAAAAATGTGAGACCATGCTATGTGTTCAGGGATTTTAAGTGAGATGCAAGCTTTTGGCCCAGCAGTTAGGCCACCGCTGGGAACTCCTGGATCATATATAGAGACCCTGGAGTATGAATTCCAGCTCCACTTACAATTTATCTTGGCAGTGGTTGTCCTAAGAGGCAGCAAGCGCTGACCCAAATGGGAGACCTGAATTGAATTTGGGTACTCCTGGCTTTGACTTGGCCTAGCATTGAGGGGGTACATGGGAAGTGAACCAGCCAGCTGCGAGATCTCAGTTTCTCTAATTGTGACTTTAACATAAGTAAATCCTTTGAAAAAAATATATCCAGTGCAGTCTCTTGAACAGAGCAATGATTTAGTGGTATCTAAAAGGCAGTCACTATTACCAGGCTGAACTTTCGTTTGCTTGAAGACAAAGCAAGCCATGGTCTGTGTCATACAACTCCCTTCCCCATCCGTATTCATTGGCCAAGATGACTCCTGCTTTAATGAGGTGAATCCCAGCAAGAGCAGAGATGGGCTGTTAGCTGGATGTACCTGAAGTTCTCCAGTTGACAGCAGAAAGACTTTAGGAGCTTTCCTTGTACCTCCTTTAAATAAATAGAAATAGCCCTTCAAATTACAGAATCTGTCAAGTTCTGGAATCAACTTGTGCAGCGTAAAAAATCTGAATCAGCAAAAGACAACAGGGATGTTGTCTTAAAAAGTCGCTATGGGGGGCCCGGCACAGTGGCACGAGTGGTTAAGGTCCTCGCCTTGCAACCCAGGATCCTATATGGTCGCCGGTTCTATCCCAGCAGCCCTACTTCCCATCCAGCTCCCTGCCTGTGGCCCGGGAGAGCAGTCGAGGACAGCCCAAAGCTTTGAGACCCTGCACCCGTGTGGGAGACCTGGAAGAGTCTCCTGGCTTCAGATCGGCATAGCATCGGCCGTTGCGCTCACTTGGGGAGTGAATCATCGGATGGAAGATGTTCCTCTCTGTCTCTCCTCTCTGTATATCTGCCTTTCCAATAAAAAAATAAATAAAAATCTTTAAAAAAAAAAAAAAAGTCACTATGGGGCCAGCTGAACTGGCTGATTCTCTGACTTGCAGTGCCAGCATCCCATATGGGCAACAGTTCAACTCTTGGCTGCTTCACTTTAGTTAATTAGTTATTGGAAAGTCATATACAGAGAAGATCTTCTGTCCAATGGTTCACTACCCAAGTAGCTGCAATGACTAGAACTGAGCTGATCTGAAGCCAGGAGCTTCCTCCGGGTCTCCCACAAAGGTGCAGGGTCCCAAGGCATTGGGCCATCCTCGAATGTTTTCTCAGGCTACAAGCAGGGAGCTGGATGGGAAGCAGGTCCACCGGGATTTGAACTGGCATACATATGGGATCCTAGTGCGTGCAAGGTTATGACTTTTAACTGTTAGACTACTGCACCGAGCCCTGTGGCTCCACTTTCAGTCCAGCCCCCTGCTATGACCTGGGAAAAACAGTGGAGGATGGTCCAAACTCTTCAGTACCTGCGTGGGAGACAGAGAGGGCTCCTGACTCCTGGTTTCAGATTGGATCAATTCTGTCCATTTTAGCCATTTGGGAAGTGTACCATTGGGTGGAAGATCTTCCTGTCTCTCTATAAATTGGCCTTTCCAACAAAAAATATTTTTAAAATAATGTTACTCTGTGTGTGTGGTGGGCTTCATATCGGAGTGCTTGTTTGTGTCCCAAATACTCTGCTTCTGATCCAGCTCCCTGCTAATATGCCTAGGAAGCTCAGGTAGGTAGTTCCTTGCCAGCAACATGGGAGATCCAGAAGTTCCTGGATCCAGGTTCAGTCTGGCCTAGCCCCAGGTGTTGCAGCCATTTGAGGAGTGAACTTGCAGATGGAAGATACCTCTGTCTCAAAGAAGTCATTAGGGAAGAGCCTGGTATGGCAACTCAGTGGCTAAAGTCTTCACCTCGAAAGCACTGAAATCCCATATGGGTGCTGGTTCTAATCCCAGTGGCCCTGCTTCCCATTGAGCTCCGTGCTTGTGGCCTTGGTCCATGCTTGGGACCCTGCACCAGCGAGGAAGACCTGGAAGAGGCTCTAGGCTCCTGGCTTCAGATTAGCGCAGCTCCGGCCTTTGCAGCCACTTGGGAAATGAATCATCAGATGAAAGATCTTCCTTTCTGTCTCTCCTCTCTATATATCTGACTTTGCAATAAAAATAAATCTTTAAAGAGCAAAAGTCATTAGGGGAAAATATGCTATGAATCAAGTATCAAAAATTAAACCCCATTATAATAGATTTCTTCATCAACCATTGAATAGGAATAGTCCTAGTATACATTCCTAGCCTACCTGAAAAGAAGATAAAGCAACACAGACTGGGCAGGTTGTTGGGGAACAGAGGTTAGACAAAGGCCAACAAGGAGGAAAGAACTCCCTGCGTTACCGTGGCTGGAGCAAGCGTAGCATTCGTTGCAGTTTTGTTCGTTACTCTGGACAGACCAGATCTTGCTTCCCAGAGATAACCAACGAAACCCTGTCTCAGGAGTCTGTCTTGCAGGCAGAGAATAGTCTGAGGACACTGCCCTCGTCTTGGCATTTACCACCTAAACTGCAGTTGCCTGCATGCTTGTGAATATGCAAAATCCAAAGCTCACGACAAGAAAAGTCATCTTCCCATTACCAATTCCTTGGCTGTAAATCACAACTTCCTGAGGCTGGGAGTCAGTGCTGGTTTGATGCATGGATATAATGAGGAATTGTGGATTGGTTGGTAGTTTTGTTTTTGTTGGCTGGTTGGTTCCCAGAGGGGAAAAGTCAAATTACTCTCAAATTAGTTTTGTTGGGGTTTTAAAAATATTTATTTGATAAGATACAAAGATTGCTCCCTTCTGCTGGCCCACTCTCAAATGCCCACGAACAGCTCATCCGGGCTAGACTGAAGCCAGGAGCCAGGAACTCGATCTGGGTGTCACGGCTGACAGGGACCCAACTACCTGAGCCACAGAGTACACATAGGAAACTGGAGCCAAAGCAGAGGCGGGCCTTGAACCTGCTGTGTCAACTGCTGTGTCAACCGCTGTGTTCCTCGGGCTTTCTGGGCTTCTGTAGGTCTTCCATTCACCCAGTCCCTCCAGAGACTGGCAGGCACTTCCAGGACTCTGTTCTGGCAGCCCCTACAGTCCTTACCCTTCTCTCAAGAGCACTCAGAAAAACACAGGAAGGGAGAAGCAGTGCCCCCATACACCTGAGCAGGCCATGTAGAACTGGTTGGGCCGTCCAGCTGTCAGAAGTCCCTTCCAGGATGACTGCCACCCAGCCCTCTTGGTGGAGAGGAGGGACTGCTTGAGGTGATTTCCTGGGCGAAGGGCTACGAGAGGCCATGGGTCTGCATGGTTCTGCTTCACTGCAGGCAGTTCTCTACAGGCAGCCTAGGAGGCCCTCATGTTACCCCACAGCATCAGTCCACCAGCAGCCAACCACGGGGGCCACTGACGAAGGAAACTTGAACTCGGAAGAATCACACCCTCTCATTTTCCACTGTCCGGGAAATGGGTGACCTGTGGTATTAGAAAAAAAAGGGGGGGGCAAGATTATAACATTTGGCATCTCTAAAAAAAGATTGATTTGTTCAACTGAAAAGCAGAGTGATAGAATTTTCCATCCACTGGTTCACATCCTGAAATGCCTCTCAGCCATGGCTAGACCAGAATGAACCAAGGATTCAGAAACTCTGTCCGCACCTCCAAAGTATGTGGGCCATCGTGTGTTGCTGCCGGGAGCGTTATTAGTAGGAAGCTGGATCAGAAGTGGTGGTGCCAAGACTTAATCCAGCACTCTGACACTGCATACACACTTCCAAGCTGGGGTGTAACTTGCTGAACCATGGCACCCATCCCAAATTTGCCACTTGTAAAAGCCAATATTTTTTTTAAAAAATCAATCTATTCTCACATATTGACTTCAGTCTACCAAGACAGAATTTCCTCATTTATGCTCTCTGTGTCTTTTTATTGTCATTTTTAAGATTTATTTGTATTGGAAAGGTAGATCAGATTTACAGAGAGAAGGAGAGACAGATCTTCCATCCACTGGTTCACTCCCCAGATGGCCACAACACCCTGAGCTGAACTAATCAGGAGCTCTTCCAGGTCTCCCATGCAGGTGCAGGGTCCCAAGGCTTTGGACCGTCCTCGACTGCTTTCCCAGACCACAAGCAGGGAACTGGATAGACAGCGCAGCAGCCGGGACACAAGCTGGTCCTGTGTGGTTGCCCATTAACCTGCCACCCTAGTGGAAGGCCTGTGTTGAGTTCCTAGCTCCTGATTCCTCCCTGGCCCTGGGCAGTAGAAGTTGTGGGCATTTGGATGAAGGAACCAGCCAATGAGAGCACTCTTATGACCTCTGGCTCTCAATTATTTGCAAAAAAAAAAAAGAGTTCCCAGTGAACACCGCGGAAACTTGAGAGGAAAAATTAAACTACTCCTTTCTATTCCGGGGGCCGGTTAGAAGTGCAGTGACTTAAAATTCTTCCTGAAAATGAGGATCCCCATGGTAACACTGAAGTCTGCTCCCATTTGCCCAGTGCCCTCCAAAAGACAAGCCCATAAGACATGAAAGCCCCACCTGCTGGCAGTTAGCACTTCTCCTGTCACCTTGCACACTGCAGGCCACCAAGAGTACAAGGTGCTTCCAGAGGTCAGATAGCCCCTGTTCCCCTCATTGGCCACAGAATGCTGACCGCAGCCCTGCAACCTTGCAACCCAGCCTCATGGGTCACTGGGTGTGCAGCAGGAAGGGGAGAAGCCCACCTGGCAAAGGCATATCTCACCTGGCTTTGAACTTCAGCACTTCACACTTCCTCTGTAACAGAAGAGGAAGAGGTTTATGCTTACAACAAAGCTTTGTGCATAGGCCCCTTCCCTGCCCACCACCCCAAGTTACACCACGTTCCTCACTTCCACTCCCAAAAAGCTTGCACTTCTTCTTGCTAAGTCAGTTTGAAATCCTGGGAGGCATGACAGCCTCCCTTCCCAGGGAAACATTGGAAGTTTCACAGTGGAAACGCTGACATTCACTGCTCTACTTCCAGGACCTAAAGGAGCCGGTGGGCACCCAGAGCACAGAGCTGCTGGGGAGAAAGAGGCACAGAGCCAACGGAGGTACCAGCCAGACAGGGCAGGTGCTGCCAGCGCTATATATGCACCACCCCAGGCTTTCATGTTTTGTTCATCTACTTCCCTAACACGAAGCTTACCCAAATAAGGTGGACTCCAACTGACTTTTCTAGTAGTGTGTTCTAGTGTGTTCTTTGGGAGAAGACAGGAGAACTGTATGGAGTAAGTCACCTCTCTCCCCGCCCCATGCACTGAGAGGACAGAGGTGGGCAGATACCTCTCTACCATCAATAGGTCTCCTGGCACCTGGTCATCCAAAGCCTGCCACCTGCCCCTGGCCTTTACCCTCGGGAAGGACAAAAGTTATGACTGTTTGGCCTTGGCGTCCCCATCCCTTGCCCAGGAGCCAGACAACTAGCTTTCCTTGCAACCTTCCACCGCCAGGCAGGGACCTCGTGGTGAGGAGAAAGGTACCTTTTCCGTCTGCCTTGTAGTCGTCAGGGAGGAGCTTGTCCTGCCGGTAGCCCAACACGAACGCCAAGAAGGAGAGGATGAGGGCATCGCCAATGCTGAGGATGGCCAGCATGAAGGCCCAACGGATGGTGCAGTGGCCCAGCGTGTACTTGCCTGTCTGCTCCCCGCACATGCGCCGTACCTCACTTGAGTCCCAACCATCTGGGTAGACCAGACAGCCGATCATTAGGCCTGTGGCTGAGGGAACAAGAGGGGTTGTAGATGAGGTGAGGTTGCAGGGAACTGGCTTTCAAACAGCCTGGAGAAGCATGAGATGCAGCTCCTATGCAGCCTTCCTGTAGATCTCAGCAGGGGAAGCCACTCCCAGGTGGGCTCCAGGCTGGCAGCTGGGGGCAGATGCAGGGAGCTGAGCTCTCAGGCTCAACCACACGGGATCTGCCCTGGACCAAGGGGGCCTAGCACGCATCAGCCATACTCTTCACCCTGGCCTCAATGAGGCACTGCCTCGTCTGGCTTCTGACCCTCAGATGCTGGCTGCAGCCCTGAGACTGTGATATACATTTGTTCATAGCTCAACATCTCTAAAGTGTAATCAGAAAATGTCAGGACCCCGGCGCTGTGGTGTAACAGATTCAACCACCACTGCCTATTCAGCCGGCTTCCCATTTGGGTGCTGATTCTAGTTAGACTGCTCTATTTCCCATCCAGCTCCCTGCTAATATGCCTGGGAAAGCAGTGGAAGATAGACTGGGGGTTGGAGCCCCTGCACCCATGTAGAAAACTGAGAAGAAGCTCCTGGCCCACCCCTGGCTATTTTGACCATCTGGGGAGTGAACTAGCAGATGAAAGATCTCTTTCTGTAATTCTAACTTTTAAATGAATAAAATAATCCTGAAAAAAAAAAATAGGAAGCAAGCAAGCACCAGGCCACAGTTTGGTCGCTAGCACTTTTCCTTTTCACAGAGCATAGCATATGGGGACCTGGAACTCAGCCATTGTGGAGCTTGGATACTGGGAGGCTTTCCAGCCTCAGCCCTGGCTGCATTGTCATGAACTTTCTACCCAAACAGGTTTTTCCCCTTCTCTGATTCCACACAGTGCAGCTGCCCTCATTGCCTTAAATCCAAGAATTTTCTGCAAGATTTCAAATGTTTATTCCCCTGTGGCCAGACAGCAGCAGACAAACCCTGGAATGTAGACAGCCTGTGATAGTGTTCTGTAAAACTTAAAGGAATAAATGAATGTGTGAATTAACAACAACAAAAAAATGTTGATTCCCAGGTCAGGACTCAGCATGCATTCCAGAGGCAGTATTTAGCACAGGAGCTAGGATCCCACTCACGGTAATCCATCAGTGTGCAAGCACCAGGATCCCAAATGGGCGCCGGTTCCAATCCCGGCAGCTCTGCTTCCCATCCAGCTCCCTACTTGTGGCCTGGGAAAGCAGCAGAGGATGGCCCAGGACCTTGGGACCCCTGTACCTGGAAGACGTTCCTGGCTCCTGGCTTCAGATCGGCCTCAGCACTGGCCACTTGAGGAGAGAACCAGCAGATGAAAGACATTTTTCTCCTTATCTCAGTAAATCTGTCTTTCCAACAAAAAAATAAGTCTTTTCAAAAGATTTATTTATTTTTTCTCCAAAGTCAGATATACAGAGAGGAGGAGAGACAAAGAGGAAGATCTTTCATCCGATAATTCACTGCCCAAGTGGCCAGAACAACTGGAGCTGAGCCAATCCGAAATCAGGAGCCGGAGCTCTTCCGGGTCTACCACATGGGTGCAGAAACCCAAGGCTTTGGGCCATCCTCGACTGCTTTCCCAGGCCACAAGCAGGGAGCTGGATGGGAAGTGGGGCTGCCAGGATTAGAACCGGCACCCTTATGGGATCCCGGCTTGTTCAAGGCAAAGACTTTAACCACTAGGCTATTGTGCTGGGCCCAAAAAATATATAAATCTTTTTTGAAAAAAAGATCCCACTTGGGACCCCTACATCCCATATCAGAGTGTGGGATTGAGTGTCAGCCCTGCTCCTAACTCCAGCCTCCTGCTAATGTGCCACCCTGGGAGTGGCAATGGACTCAGCACCCAGGTCCCTGCCGCACACATGCCTCCTGGCTTTGGCTTAGCCCAGCCCTGGCAGCCACAGGCATTGTGGAGTGAAGCAGCTCATGATAGCTCCATCTCTATCTCTCTGCCTCTCAAATAAAAGGCTTTTAATTTTTAAGAGGAACATTTATTTGAGAAGCAGAATAACAGAGAGACACAGACACACAGAGAAACACACATCTTTCTATCCTCCGACTCACTCCCCAACAGGCAGGGCTGGGCTAGGCTGAAGGCAGGAGCCAGGAACCTCATTCCACTTCCTGCATGGATGCCAAGAGCCCAAGCACCTGGGCCATCTTCCACTGCCTTTCCCTGTGCGTCAGCAGGGAGCTGGATGGGAAGCACAGTGGCAGGAACTTGAACCTGCACACTGATATGTGCCAGTACCACACCAGTATCACAAGCAGGGCTTAACCCACCGTGCCACAACGGTTGTCTCGATACACGTTTGAAACACGCAGTGCAGTGATATGTAAAGACCAAAGTCCCACCTCCCCGTCTCCATGGGTCAGCCTTCCTCTGATGTTTCCGAGAGCAGCTCATTTATCCGGCTCCTTGACAGATCACAGAATATTCCATGCACCATCTTGACCCTGACACAAATTCTTCAGCAAAGTAAGTTGACCATTCATATCCCCATTTCACAGGTTAGAAAACTGAGAGCAGTGAGAAACCAAAGTCCCACACCGATCATTAGCTATAGCAGAGCCAAGACTCAAATTCCCTTCTGACTCCTGACTTGAGAGTTCGTTCTCTCCACTGCCAGAAGGCGAGCTCTCCAGAGGGCTGGAATTACTGAGCAGTGACATCTTAGACTTCTTGAGAACCTTGACAAGCGTATCAGGAAGATGCAGAAGGTGAGGGCGAGGCGTCTGTGTAGCCAGGTGCTTCGCCACCTCGTGTGAGTGGCAGGCACAGCCTATCACTCTAACGGGGGCTCCGTACAGGTGAGGGGGGCAAGAAGCCACCCCACGGCATGCACACCCCTCCCTTTGCCCCCTTCTCCTTCCACAGCATCTTCCTGGTTGGGATGGGTCCAGAAAGAGATCCAGGGCTTCTGAGTTGGAAGCAAACTGTGACTGGAGGTTCCCCAGTGACACCCCAGGAGCACCCCACTCACCCACACTCCTCTCTCTAGATACACCGGGCTGCCCCAGGGCGCTCCATGGAGACATCCTGGTGCTCTGGGCCAGTTCACTCCTCTTTTCTAGCCTCTGTTCTCTCATCTGTAAAATGGAGCTGACGTTTAACTCATGTCAGAGTCGCAAGAACTGAGTATGAATCCCATACAGAAAATGGCCACAGTGGTGTCTCCTGCACTATGTGTGGCCGAGTGATGTGGGGCATGGCTACCACTGGCACAATGTCAGACAGAAGCCACTCCAGAGGTGTGGCTGCCAGGTGCTTGGCAGGCCTATGTATCCCACCCTCTTCCCATGGGGTTGGGCATGGCATATAACTTCCTTTATCCAATAAGAGGCGAACAGAAATGTGCATTATCTCCAGGCTGCCCTTGAATGCTAGTAGAAGACCTTCCCCACCTGTTCTCTGCAGGTTCTCTGCAGTGACCACAGCCAAGGGCAGCTCATGTTAATGGCTGTGTGCCATAAGCAGGTAGTAGGCCTTTGTTTTAAGCCCCTGTGATTCTTGTACCACTTCCCAGCTCGACTGGTAAAGCATTTGCTGTGTTTTTCACATGGGTGCCAGGCACAATGCAAGGGGTTTCCCACACAGGATCTCATGAGCATCTCAGGGAGAAGACACACAGCAGCCACCCCATGCCACCTGGCCCTGACCTCCTAAATCTCCTTGAGCACTGCTGGCTGCAGCCCTGCAGCGCTCCACCCACTCCTTGCTCCGGGGCTTCTTGGCCGAGTGTGCTAACCAGCCTAGGTGGCTTCAGGTAGATGCCTCTCCCAGCTCTTGGCTGTGGGGCACACCCTCACCTCGTCTCCTGCACCCCACTCATCCTCCCTTCCCAGCACAGCGAAATGGAATACGACACCACCTTTATTTATGCCTATCCCCAATATAAATGTTTCATGAGGTGGCACCTGGCCACCTCTGCTATCAATGTCTCCAGCTCTGTGACCCAGATATAAACGACTCAAATCACCTGGGCCTGCTCAGCAGGTGACACCTGATGCAGGGTTTTGGCGGTGGAGGGGGGCGGGTAGTTGGGGAGCCGGGGGACAGCATTGAGAATGTGCGGAGGGTCAGGGGCCAGCTTCCCGTAGCCCTGGCGTGAAGGGCCCTGGCAGAGCGCACCAGCTGGATGGCAAGTGAAGGCCCATTCTCTAAAACACAAAACCACTTCATCTTCAATTTCCCTTCTTTCTCTCCTCCGTCCACTAGAGATGGCCTCACACCTGCTCTGGCTTCTTTTAATCCACAGGGAGATTAGAGAGAAGGAGAACAGTGGGAAGGTTTGGGAGGTGGAGCCAGAGGGGGATGGACTCCGGGCAAGTTTGGGAATCAAAAAGTTGGCCTCTTGTAATAGGTGTGCTCAAGGGCCGGTCGGCTCCCAGGAGCACTGTCTGTCAAACAGAGGAGCTGCACTCGCTGGGCTGGGCTCCGGCTCAGCAGGCCCATATGTGATTCAATATAAACACACACTTTAGAGTACCTTTGTTTCCCTGGGCCCTATCCCCATCCTCCATCACCAGCTGATCTGACACAGCCTTGGCCAAGCCTGATCTCAGATTCCTCATGTAGAGTCGGGGGCTGGGAAGGGTGGAGGCCAATTTCCCCTCTAGCTCTGTAGTCTGTGCACTCAGTGGCCTCAGACTAAGCCTCTGGCTTTACTCTGCCTGTTAAGATAATACAGCACGCCTGGCATGATGACTCAATGGTTCAATCCTCACCTTGCACATGTTGGGATGGGCACAGATTCATCCCCCTGTTATTCCACTTCCATTCCAACTCCCTGCTTGTGGCTCGAGAAAGCAGTGGAGCACGGCCCAGAGCCTTGGGACCCTGCACCCATGTAGGAGTCTCAGAAGAAGCTCTTGGCTCCTGGCTTCAGATCAGTTCAATTCTGGCCATTGCAGCCATTTGGGAAGTGAACTGGCAGACAGATCTTTATTTCTGTCTCTCTTTTTCCTCGTAAATCTGATCTGCCTTTTCAATACAAATAAATAAATAAATATTTTAAAAATAAATAACAGCTTCTCATTCTAGCTAGCAACCCCAGGGTGTCTTTCCTGTACCTCCAGGCCCCAGTACTGCCCCTATGAGCAGTGTGAAAAATCTTAATGCCGAATTGGCATGGGCACAGACTGAGGCACCTGAGGCTGCAGGACAAGGTCCTGGGCCCTCCCTGAGCTCCCCAGGCCCAAGGGATGTGCCTGGGACCTGAAGCAGGGGGAAAGGTGGGCAAGGCCTTGCCCCGAGCACCACACCAGGCTTCCTGCTCCAGCTACCGAGCTTTCGACACCCTGCATGGCCTCCCTCCAGCTCACGGAGCATCCCTCCCTTTGCTGGCTTGCATAAGGAGCCCCTTAACCGCGGCTCAAAGACTCAGCACTCCTCAGAGACAGAGCAGGCTCAGCATGATGGTAACACTTCAAAATCAATGACCAACCCTGGCACTTTCCTAAGAGCAGTTTGGGGTAGAAAGGAAGGAGTGGGGACAGTTGGGCGTCTGGACACTATTCAAAGAAGAAAAAATGGAGCCAATTCCCAAATGGTGCTGGTTCAAGTCCCAGCTACTCTACATCCAATCCGATTCCCTGCTCATGGTTTAGGGAATCAGCAGTAGATGGTTCAAGTCCTTAGACCCCAACACCCCACAACGAAGACTCAGAAGAAGCTCCTGGCTTTGGACTAGCCCAGTTTTGGCTGTTGTGGCCATTCATTTGGAGAGTGAACCACTGGATGGAAGATCTCTCTGTGTGTCTCTCCTTTTTTTCCTCTGTAACTGTTTTTTAAATTAAAAAAGGAGAACACTGCCCAGAAGCTAGAGATGCGCATAACACCTCTATCCTGTGTTGGGCAGTGTTTGATTAACATCTCTATTCTGCTTGGGGTTAGGCCCTATTCCCACATGGCAGACAAGGCATGCTTCCTTCTTTCTCATTCCTGGAGCTGCAACAGCCTCCAGCGCCATGGCCTAGGTGTCCTGTGTGCCCTGGCAAGTCACTGTCCCTCTCTGGGCTCCCAACCTCAGCAGTAAGATGAGTGGATAGAACACTAGGTGCT
This sequence comes from Ochotona curzoniae, assembly GCF_017591425.1. Lineage (NCBI taxonomy): Eukaryota > Metazoa > Chordata > Mammalia > Lagomorpha > Ochotonidae > Ochotona > Ochotona curzoniae. Next base: position 2,148,167 of record NW_024466004.1, on the reverse strand, counting down.
CTCTGCTGCAGCCCTGCTGAGGTGCGTCAGAACCCCCCCGCAAAGCACCGCGGAAGGTGCTGAGTGTCGGGGCCGGAGCCTCCACCTTGGGGCCCCTGCCTTCCCCGCGCCCCTGCTCACCCGCAGCCAGCTGCATCCACGCGCAGATCTTGTACACTGTGGCGGTGTTGCAGATGAAGAACAGACTGAAACAGATGATGGAGCCTATGATGAGGAACATGGCTAAGGCCACAAAGAACATGGCTGTCTTGAAGGCCCGGGAGGGGATGGAGGAGAAGTCCAGGGGGCCGCCCTTGCAGATGAGCTCGGAGGACAGCACGTTGCCCACGCAGTAGGAGAAGAGGCCGAAGTAGCCTGCCTGCGGCGTGCTGACGCTGTCGCCAATCCAGTAGGGCTGGATGAAGAGCGCCATGACCAGCACCGAGAAACAAATGGTAAGTGTGCCCCACATCACGCCCACGGCGCGTGCGTTGCGCACATAGTTGGTGTGGTAGATCTTGGCGGCCTCCTGGGCCGGCAGCAGCTTCACCATGGTGAGGGCTCGCCTCTAGAGGAGGAGGGCAAGACCCCAGAGATGGGTGACTCCTCAGCTGGGCTTCGTGAAGAGGACCAAAGTCACGGTCCAAGGTGAAGGTCCCACCAAGGTTGGGAGATAGAGACTGGAGAGGGACAAAGTCAGGCTCGGCCTCGGCCGGGGAGACGTTCGCCAGCAGCTCCGGTCGGACCTGTCTGTAGCCTCCGGCCTCCTCTGCGGCCGCGGCCAAGGTCTCCGGCCTGCGGCGCCGCCCAGCCCGCTCCCCTCGTCCCCTCGTCCCCTCGTCCCCTCGTCCCCTCGTCCCCTCGTCCCCTCGTCCCCTCGTCCCCTCGTCCGCTCCGGGAGCCCCGCCTGTCCGCCGCCCGGGGCCCAGGGCGCGCTTCAGCACCGCGGACAGCGCCCGGGCGCCGGGGCGGGGCGAGTGGTCCCCACGCCTGCTTCTCAAGGAGGGGGCTGCGGATGCCGCCCCGGCTCCTCCCAGCCGCAAATCCACTCCCCTCGCAGCAAAGCACCGCCCATCCTCCCTCCTGCTCCAGGTTCTCCCGCGCTCGCCAGGCCCCCTCTCCATCCTCTTCCGAGGCCAGCAAGCTTCCTGTCTCTGTCCTGCGGTTGGCCTGGCTTTGAGTCCATATCTGTCACACAATTACTGAGAGCCTACTGTGTGCTGACGCCTGTGCTGGAGACAAGACCAAATCACAGATTTGGACTTAGGGCTTAGACAGGCCTGAGTTGGTACCGACCAGGTGCTGGCTAAGTAACCATCTGGGAATATAACTTTCCCGAGCGTCTGTTTATCAGGGGGCTGATGACAGCATCTGTCACATAAGGTTAGGTAGAATAACTTACGAAAAATGTTGGCTTCAGGGCTTTATGTATCAAAGTCACTTAAAGTGTTGATTTTTATTATTAGGACATCCAGTAACATTTCTCTGCACTTTCATTTTTTCATGAACACTGCTTTCCACAACTGGATAATAGTGCCTATAAATTTTTTTTTAAGATTTATTTTATTTTTATTGGAAAGGCAGATATACAGAGAGGAGAGACAGAGAGGAAGATCTTCCGTCCGATGATTCACTCCCCAAGTGAGCGCAACGGCCGATGCTATGCCGATCTGAAGCCAGGAGCCTCTTCCAGGTCTCCCACGCGGGTACAGGATCCCAAAGCTTTGGGCCATCCTCGACTGCTTTCCCGGGCCACAGGCAGGGAGCTGGAAGGGAAGCGGGGCTGCCGGGATTAGAACCGGCGCCCATATGGGATCCCGGGGCGTGCAAGGCGAGGACCTTAACCACTGCGCCACCGTGCTGGGCCCATGCCTATAAATTTTGTATACAACTTTTTCATTCAGTGTTATACCATCAATATTTTTTCATTTTACCTTTTTCAAAAACATGACTTTAGCTATTGTAGAGTGAGGTGCAGGGTACCACATGCCATAATTACTTAAAATAAATTCTTGGGCCTGGCATGGTGGCCTAGCGGCTCAAATCTTGGCCTTGAAAACACCAGGATCCCATATGGGTGCCGATTCATATTCAGACTGCTCCACTTCCCATCCAGCTCCCTGCTTGTGGCCTGGGAAAGCAGTTGAAGACAACCCAAAGCCTTGGGACCCTGCACCCGCATGGGAGACCCGGAAGAAGCTCCTGGCTCCAGATTGGTGCAGCACCGGCCGTTGCAGTCACTTGGGGAGTGAGTCATCGGAAGGAAGATCTTCCTCTCTGTCTCTCCTCCTCTCTGTATATCTGACTTTGCAATAAAAATAATTTTTTTAAAAAAATTCTCCCTTTTCCCAAAGTGTTTTTGGCACTTGCCAGCCTTGAAAAACAGCCCTGCCTTGAACAGGTTTGCACCATTTCCTGTGTTTGCTCCTCTCTTTAAATCCATTTACTTTTGTGACCAGTCTACCCTGTCAGCTTGGGACAGAGCCCTTACCTCTGCCATCAGATTGGGTGCTCCCCCAGAGCAGAGGTGGCATCTTCCCTAAGAGCAGGTGGGTGACTCTTGTTTGACCGGCCTGGCACACTAAGGTTCTGGTGAGCAAGTCAATCAAAGGACATGCGGTCCCTCTAGAAGGGACTGCTGTGTGGCCCAAGGCCATCCCTGCCTCCCCCAGGGAACCGAAATTGGCATGAAGCGGAAATGTTGCTTATTAAGAAGCAATCCATGTGTGCCTCCCACTCAGCCACTTTGACTCCTGCCCCACCTCACCCAGCTCTGTGACCCACCTGACAGCCATCCGTTTCCTTTTGCTTTCATTAGCCAAAGTGGGCTTTGGCTTGTCAGCAAAAACCTCTCTATTCTAAATTGTTGGCACCAGAAAGGGTGTTCCAGCTTATGTAAAGAGTTTTTTTTTTTTTTAAAGATTTACTTCTTTTTATTGGGAAAGCATATTTACAGAGAAAAGGGAAGAGAGAAAAAGATCTTCCATCCACTGGTTCACTTGCCAAATGGCCAAAACAGCCGGGGCTGAGCCGATCTGAGGTCAGGAGCCAGGAGCTTCTTCTGGATCTCCCATGTGGGTGGGAGATGGTTCCAAGGCTTTGGGCCTTTCCCAGGCTTTCGCAGGCCACAAACAGGGAACTGCTTTCTCAGGCCACAACAGGGAGCTGGGTGGGAAATGGAGCAGCTGGGACATGAACCAGCGTTCATACGGAATGGTGACATTTGCGGTTGAAGGATTAACCAGTTGAGCCACTGTACTACTGGTGCAGGATTTTTTAAATTATTATTTATTTTTATTGGAAAGGTAGATTTACAGGGAGAGAGAGAGAAAGATCTTCCGTTCACAGATTTACTCTCCAAGTGGCCACATCAGCTGGAGTTGAGCTGATCTGAAGCCAGGAGTCTCTTCCAGGTCTCCCACACTGGTGCAAGGTCCCAAGACCTTGGGTTGTCCTCCACTGCTTTCCCAGGCCACAGGCAGAAAGCTTGGATAGGAAGTGGAAGAGCCAGGACATGAACTGGTACCTATATAGGATCTGGCAAATGTAAGGCAAGAATTTAGCCATTAGGCTATCACTCTGGGCCCTGGTACAAAGAGTTTTTAAGATCCCTGTTTATTTTCAGAATTATGAAACAGCAGCTCTTGGTACATAGAGGAGAAGTAACTCATCAGTTATCACTTGTAAGCAAAAGACCGTGAGCCTTCTGAAGGTCAAATTTAGAGAACTGCGTGGTTGGGCCATAGATAGACTTCAAGGGAATGAAGAAATTAGGAACCCTGAATGGGGTGCCTGCTTGTGATGGCATTGAAGAATGCCATATAACGTAAGCTCAAAAGCCTACATTAAGGAGCAAACCAAAATTCCAGACCCTTCTGTGACATTGCTCAAACATCCGTTAAGGCTTGTTGCTGTAGGACATAGGCTCATTTAAAACAAAAAGCTGTGTACAAATGTTTTATCAAGGAATGTATGTGGGTGGGTGACAAATATGAAAAAATACCCAGTGTGAGCCAGTAGGGAAACACAAACCATACTGATGCATCACGGTATGCCTAACCAGAAGGGACAACCTGCACAGCTGACAGCACCAGTACAGTGAAGACAAGGAGCAACCGAGCACATGTGTTGATGATGCTGTATCAACAGACAGCGGCTGTCACCTTAGGCCACTTTGGGATCATTTCTTAGAAATTGAAAGCAAACATGTGTCATATGACTCAGCCTTCTCCCTCCTTGCTCTAGTTATCTTAGAGAAATGAAAATTTGTGATCACAAAAAATACATGTTGTGCCCACATTAACGTGTAGAGCAGCTTTCTTCCTAACTTCTCAAAACTCTTGAGTTGCAAGTGAGTGGATAAAAACACTACAGTCTGTTGATGCGAGTGGATGACCAGTGGGTAATGTAAAATAACAACCTGGGTTTGCTGCTGTGGCCCAGTGAGTGAGGATGTTACTTGTAGCACCAGCATCCTGTGTTGGAATGCCAGTTTCAGCTCAGCTACTCTGCTTTGCATGCACCTTCCTGCTACTGTGTCCGGTAAGGCAGAAGGAGACGGCCACCCATGTGGGAGACCAGAATGGACTTCATGGCTCCTGGCTTCAGCCTGGCTCAGAGCTGACTGTTGCGGCCACTTGGGGAGTGAAACAGCAATGGAAGACTTATCTCTTCCTCTGTCACTCTGCCTTTCAAATAAAGAATGAATTACAACTTGGAACAAAGAAGCAATAAAATGCCATGAATAAAATGCATGAACCGGGCCCGGCGCGGTGGCGCAAGTGGTTAAAGTCCTCGCCTTGCACGCCCGGGATCCCATATGGGCGCCGGTTCTAATCCCGGCAGCCCCGCTTCCCTTCCAGCTCCCTGCTTGTGGCCTGGGAAAGCAGTCGAGGATGGCCCAAAGCTTTGGGAACCTGCACCCGCGTGGGAGACCCGGAAGAGGCTCCTGGCTTCGGATCGGCGTAGTATCGACCCGTTGCGGCTCACTTGGGGAGTGAATCATCGGATGGAAGATCTTCCTCTCTGTCTCTCCTCTCTGTACATCCGCCTTTCCAATAACAAAATAATAAAAATAAATCTTTAAAAAAAAAAATAAAAAAAAAATGCATGAACCTCAGCTGTATTACGCTAAGTAAAGGAAGCCACACCACCATAAAACAAGCATAAGTACACACTGTGTAATTTCGTTTATAGACAAGGCGAAGGCACAAATGGCACAGGTTGACTCCAGAATGGCCACGAGACGGAATTTCTTAGGATGATGGCATGCTCTACGCCTTGATTTGATGGTGGCTCCATGATGCGTGCATTCGCCCAAGCTCGTGGAACCATGTTCTCAGAAGACTGCAGGCCTGCCACATCAACGAGATGCTAACATTAAAATGCGAGATAATTGCGGCGGGCAGTTTGTAAGAAGTAACAGTGCGACTTGATAAGGAAGAGCAGGGCCACACTGTGCCTGGGGTTTGAGTTCACAGACTGCTGGCACCAGAGACCAAGGTCAAAGTGTGGGCAACAACGCACAAGTGGGCAAAAATCCAAATTTAAGGTCGAGGCCTATAGATGAGGATCTGCAACTGGGCAACAGTCCAAGGCCACAGAACTGTGTGCTTTAAGATATCCTTGGAACAGTCACGGACTGACTTCTGTGCTTGGATCACATTGTCGCTTCCTGATTGTCAACCATTGGCTGGGTTCGCCTGAATATGGGGTGTGGTGACCAGTCTTGGTGCCACATCAGTTCTTGTCATTCGACTCCCCAAGCAGTTCAATAAAAGCTTGAGGCAGTGAGCATTCTGGGTGGGCGTCCTTTCCCTAGAGAAAGAGGCTCCCCACTGGCCACCCCATTTTCATAATCCATATCTTGCATCTGTCTCATTTCTTATTTTCTCAATGGAGTGTCGCCTGTCTCTCTGACCCTGCTCATGCCGCTGCGGGGAGCGTAGTGCTGAGTGTTGGTGGGGAGCCAGCATGCAGAGGGGGAATGCAGCAAATGCTTAGACAGACATGCCTCACTACCATGTCCAGAGTGAAAAAATAGTGGAAGGAAGAAACAGAACCCAACACACAAGTAGGACCGTGAAGGGCTCAGATGTCTCAGGATTAGGCTCACTGCACAGCGTGAAGAATGGGGACCAACAGAGGCAGAGGCTCAGGGGAGGGTCCCATGTCCCTTCCACAGCCTGGTGGAGTCTGTAGCAATAAAGACTCCAGTATCTGCCCGTGTTGTCTTCAATGCTGTGTCACGTTCACCTTTCTGTATCTGTCCTTCTCTTTCCTTCCTTCCTTCTATGGCGGCACATAACTTTACACTTTAGCCCCTAAAGTAAGACTTTTTTATTTAATTTGAGAGGGAGAGAGACACAGAGAGAGAACTTCTTTTTACTGATTCACTCCCTTTAATACTTGACTTGAGCCGTCATCTACTACCCGCCCCCCCCGCCTCCCGCCCAGGATGCCCATTAACAGAAAGTTGGATCAGAAGCAAAGTAGCAGAGATTCAAACAGCTTAGCTGCTGGGCCAAACACCTGCCCCAAAGCTAAGATTGTAGAGATGTACCATGACCAGACTGTAGGTTTGGGGATAAAAAAAGTTTGTTTGGAAAGTATGCAGAAGTGTCACCATTCTTTTTGCTACACTCTGCTTGCCATGGAGAACACCCCAATCTTGCCCCAGGAAGTTGGCTGTACCTGGCTGTGGCACTCACGGATGGAAACGGCTGCTTGGGTGCCTCCCCCTGCCTCCCATCCCGACTGTGAGAAGCGGTGGTTGAGATACCGAGATACCGTTCCTGCCGCTCACCTCCCAACGCTAGGGAGGACGGGGGCAGTCTGTAGAAGGGAACGCAGAGGGGAAATGATCGCAAATCCATAGAAGAGAAAGGAGCAGGTTCCTTTAGCCAAAGTATCTCTATGTGCCCAGAACCAGGTGGGTTTGCTTCCTTTTGACAGCCTCCTGGCTGACTTTTCCAGCTGTACCCTCACAGTGCACACCCTGGAGATGGGAGGGTGAGGAGACGTGGGTTTGAGTACACAGCTAAGCACCTGCTTGTGCAGGCACTGCCATAGGGGTCCCGCACACAGGGTCTTGCTCAGTTCTGGCCTTACACAGCTGAAGTCATTCCTACCCCCCCCCCCCAGGCCCACCTTTAGATAAAGAAACAGCAGCTCCAGGTGCTTACAAAGCTTCTATAATCATCCAAGGCCATGGAGAAAGTGAGTGCCAGGTGTTGATGCCAGGTTAGTCTGCATCAAAGCTGTACTTGTAGACCCAGTCTGGGGTCCCAGTGGGGGGCTATCTCGCATCACCTGAATGAGGACAGGAAGACTGAGGGCCCCAGGCTTCAATGGCTAGCACTTGGAGAAAAGCTGCTCTGTTCCCATGCCTGAACACACTCAGACACCTGCGTCATTCCCACCTTCCAGCGCCTGCTTCCTCTGAGGCTCACGAGACCTCATTCTCAGCCAGCACTGGGGATGGTGCCTGCTCATACATGGCCTTGAGGGGCAGGGTGAGCAGCAGCCCTAACAAAAGGGCTGAGGTTTTGAAGCTGGGATTGCTGGTACTAAAGGAGGCAGACAGGAAAGGGGAGAAAGATTCCAGGAAGGATCTCCCAAAAGCTCCAAATTACTGCTGCAGGCAGGACCATGGTATGAGGGCAGCGACAGGTGCACCAGAGTAAGAACACACACACCCTGGCCACATTTGGCAGAGCTGGGTGGCTCTGGGACCTTGGCCTATCCCAGAATCCCCCAGGAGGATGCAGGAGGGGTGTCTCCTCACCAGAGCAGGCCTGACACTGCCGGATGCCTCTGTGTGTGTGAAGGCCAAGGCAGAGCTTGCCCTCACATGAGGCAAGAAAGTGCTAGGTCGCAAATGTAAAGAGGTGGTGGCTCCTGGCCTCACCCCAGTCCCTATCCTGCTTAGCATAGCACCAGTGCTGGGGCTCAACAAGCTGATTCTCCAACTCTAAGCACTGGCATCCCATATGAGCACTGGTTTGAGCCCGGGTGCTCTACTTCCAATTTAGCTTAGGGTCTGGGAAAACAGTAGAGGACAGTTCAGAGCCTTGGGACCCTGAATTTATGTGACAGACCCAAAAGAAGCTCCTGGCTTTGGATCAGTTCAGCTCTGGATTTTAATCAGTCACGGTCATTTGGGGAATAAACCAACAGATGGAAGCTCTTTCCCTCTTTGTGAATCCAACTTAAAAATAAAAACAAAATAAATCTTTAAAAAAAATGACAATGGTTAATAAAAATAGACTTGCATAGTTATCTACATGAAACATCCGCAACACAAATACACACATGTCATTTCAGCCTTCTTGGCTCACTGAGCGTCTCCTTGGCAGAGAGGTGAAAACACTGAGAGCCAAACAGTGAGATGATTTCACCGTCTAATCACTCTGACAGCTAGCAACAGCCACAAGTACAGAGTACTCCCTCTCTGGGTAAGCATGCGTGCACACACTCCCAGGAGCCTGCCCAGTACCTTATCAGGACCCCAGCAGATTGGCCACAGCTGTGTCTCTGCTCACGGAGGGCCCTGTGGGCAGGGTCCCTTTAAAGGCTCCGCCACCCCAGCTGGCAATGGCCTGTGTCCCTGACCTGCTGGCTGCAGCTCACACCTACTGTCCCACTCACCATGGAGAAGGTCCTCATCCTCCTGCTTGTGGTCCTGGCGGTGGCCCATGCGGCTCCTGAGCGGGGAATCATTATCAACCTGGTAAGAGGGTCTTTAGGGGAGGAGCCATCCGTGTCCCCAGGGAAGGACTGGGAAAGTTTGGAGCTTGACCTCTGGTGTCTCCGGGATGGGGCTGGGGTGCCTCTTCCCTCACTGCCCCAGGCCCTGTTCTGTGCCTCCTCCACGGGCATCCCAGGAGCTCATGCATCCCACCTGCAATGCACTCAAAGCAGAGGCCAGGGTACTGCCCGGAAACTGTGAGTTGGGAGGTCCAGGGCAGATTAAAACGCTCAGCCAGTAACCGTGGCTGCTGGTTTGCAGGGACTTCCCACCCAGAGACAGTTCTCATCCACCCAGTGGGCAGCAGCCTGCCTGTGGCTGAGCTGGTATGGCAAGCTCCTGCTCTTCCCACGACCCCAGCCATAGAAGCTACACATAGCTGGGAAAGCCCCATAGGGCCATCCAACCAGTCCAGAGCTCCTTTGCTTCCAGCTGGGGAGGGGCTTGGAGGACCCCAGATTCCTTGAGTTGGATGTGCATGGCTGTGGGATGGGAAGGAATCCTGAGCTTTCTCCATTTCCCCAAAGGACTGTGGGGCCCCAAGTGGTCCCCAGACCCTGCCTGGAGCTCCAAACATACATTCCCAAGCGGATCGAAAGCCTGGAGGCAGAGACTCGCGCTGGGTTACCAAGCAGTTGGCAGTGCAGAAGCCTAGAACTCCTTAGGCTGCTCCTGAGTCATACAGCTGGGAGAGTGAAGTAGCCTCCAGGCTACCCTACCCCCTTGCTTGGGGTTGGAGTCCTGCATATGGAGCCCAGCAGGGACAGGGCGGCGGGGGGTGGGACAGGGACCCTGGGCTGACTGTCCTGGACCCCGCAGGAGAATGGCGAACTCTGCCTCAACAGTGCCCAGTGCAAGAGCGGCTGCTGCCAACACTCGAGTGCTCTGAGCCTGGCCCGCTGTGAGCCCAAGGCCAGCGAGAACAGCGAGTGCTCACCCCAGGTGGGTGCTGGGAACAGGTGGACTCCAAGGAGGGTGGTCCCCAAAGGGTGAGGGCTAAGATCAGAGTTGACCATGAGCCTGGACTGACTGGCAAGGGAACAAAGAGAGGGGAGGGCCACAGGTTCACTCTCAACTCCATCCCATCTGTCTTCTCTGTGAGGTGGGAGAGGCTGGTCTTTGCTATCCCTATTTCACGGATGGGGAAAGAGAGGCACCCCAGAGAGATGACCTTGATAAGAGCACCTGAGCCCAGGGGCGGAAGTGAGGGACAGCCAGGGGAGGTGAGGGGGAGGCAGGAGGGCAGGCGGGCCAGCAGATGACTATGGCCTCCATCTCTGCAGACCATCTACGGCATCTACTACAAGTGCCCCTGTGAGCGGGGCCTGACCTGCGAAGGGGACAGGTCCATCGTGGGCTCCATCACCAACACCAACTACGGCATCTGCCTTGATCTCTGATCTTGGCCACCTTTGCTGTGGCTGGCCACCTCCTCGAGCAGTACCTCCAAGATTAAATCAGGCTGTTGGCGATTAAAGCCCTCATGCAAATCCTCCTGGCCTCCTGTGGTTCTTGTGAGCGGCTGCTGTTTCCCTTTCAGCTCCAGCCAACCTGACCCATCTGGGCAGGCCACACACACACACACACACACACACACACACACACACACACACGGTCAGGGCAGATGGCTCTAAACAGTAGGCCGACTAGAGTCAAGGTTGGGGTCAGGCCTGGTGTCTCTCCAGTACTGGGAAGCAGTCACACCCCCTTGGAGTGGCCCCTTAGGCTTCAGAGTTCCTGGAGAGAGAAGCAGCTGTACACACACACACACACACACACGCATACTCACACATACCCTCTGTCGTCATGGAGGAACAGTGGCCATATTTACTGCTCCACATCGGAGCTCACCAGGGCCCTGTCCTGGACTCTCTCTTCTTTGCTGGCCCCCACTCTCGGAGGGGACACAGTCGACCCAGCCTAAGTATGGGGGGGGAGGCGTCATATCATTCACTGACAATCACTGCAGGGTCACTCACTCAGCGGGCATCTTCACAATGATCCCCGGAGAGGGAATTCACCATGTCCATTTTATAGAGTCTAAATTTCAGACAGGAAAGGAACCTGTCTACACTACAAAATTAGAAAAACTCAAGGGTGGAGCTGTGGCTAAGCCAGGTCAGTGGCCATCTGAACCATCAGCATCTCCTACGAGCACCAGTTTGAGCATTCCACTTGTATCCAGGGAGAGCAGCAGAAGATGGTCCAGGTGCTTGGGCCGCTACACCCAGGTGGGAGACCTGGATGGAAGTCCAAGTATCTGGCTTCAGCCCAACCCAGTCCCAGTATTTGTGGTCATTTGGGTGAATGAGCCAGCAGATGGAAGTTCTCTCTCTCTCTCTCTCTCTAGCTCTCCCTTTCAAATAAATAGAATAAACCTTAAAGAAAAAGTTGGCACTACATCCATCTCAGCCTAAGTCCTGCTCCTCACAAGGTTCTCTCCTCTTTCCCAATTATTCACACAAAGGGAAATGGATGGCAAGGGTAGGAAAGTTAATCGGGGGCTTACATACAGTTTGTATGTCCTCTGTGGCCATCAAAAAGGGGGCTCCCCTGGACAGTACTGAGGTCGCTACTACCGTGTGCAGGAGAGGTCTGCTGACCGCTCAGTGGGGACGCTGAGGTGGAGATGCACATAGGAACAGGGCTGGGAGATCGGCTGACGCCCACTTGCCGTCCCACCCCAGGGCCCGGGCTGTGTGAGCAGTGAGCCACTGTGGTAACCATAGGTTGACGGGTTAGGACTGCTGTCAGCGGGAAGCAGCAGCAAACCAAAGAAGCTATACTGAAACAAGTAGGTATGTAAACTTGTCAGGATCCCAGAAGTCTACTGACAGGAAATGTTGACAGTCTAGTCCTGCAGGACCCTCGCCCTTACCCTCACAGAGGCCCGACGCCTTGGCAGCTCCTGCTGGCATATCCCATGTTCTCACCGTGTTCTAACACAGGAGCTTGGAGTGGGCACTGGGCAGGGCCTGGGTGAGCGGAGTGGGGCTGGGAGGCTGGGGAATCAAGAGTGGAGCGTTCCTCCTTGCACATCTTCCTCTTCCTTCTCCCAGGCACACTTCTCCCTATCTCAGCTGGCTAGACCTGGTCACCTCCCCACTTCAGCCGCAAGCGAGGCTGGGGAAGCCAAGGGAGTCAGATGACACCACAGGCTGTGACAGCATGAGCCCTGTGCGCATGGGCAGGGGACTGCCCCAGCAGCAGTGGGGTCTAGCTAGCAAGGAAGTGGAGTGGTGGTGGGGGGCAGCGTTTGCCACACAGGAGGCCGCAATACCTTGACCTAGCAGGGGTTGTCTGGGTTCTGGAGGCATGACTGGGCATACAAGGCAAAGTCAAAAAACCTCACAGGAAAAAAATACATGCAAGAAATGTTCAAACTTTTATATAGCTTTTCCTCATATGCATTTTCTACCAACTTTTTGAGGAGTCCTTGTGTGCCGGAAAGTAAACATTCTTTTGCATCAAAATAACCGGCATTTTCATTCTGTTCTGCCATGAGCTTTCCGAAGTGCCCTGGTACTTTGGTGTTCAGATCCAGCCCCGGGCTAGGGGTGGAAGGATCTGCACTCTTTTTTAAAAATTTATTTATGTATCCATTTTATTGGAAAGTCAGATATACAGAAAGGAAAAAAAAAAAACATAGAGGAAGATCTTCCATTCACTGATTCACTCCCCAAGTGGCCACAATGGCTGGAGCTGCACAGATCTGAAGCCAGGAGCCCAGAGCCTCATCTGGGTCCCCCACATGGATGCAGGGTCCCAAGGCTTTGGACCGTCCTCGACTGCTTTCCCAGACCACAAGCAGGGAGCAAGATGGGAAGTGGGCCATCAGGATACAAACCGGTGCCCATGTGGGATCCCAGTGGGTGAAAGGTGAGGACTTTGGCTACTAAGCTACTGCGCTGGGTCCCATAAATTAACTTTGAAAAATATGTGTAATATATAGGTTGAAAGTTTATATATTTATATATATTTCATATGTATTATATATACATAGAGAGCGAGAGAGAGAGAGAGAAAAGTACAAAAATGCAACCTGGACACCTCCAGGCTAGCCTGTGTTCAGCAGGTGCTCCCCAGGAACAAGTGCCCTGGCAGCTGACTCAGAAAAGCTCGGCGCACACAGCCCTTACAGTGTGGAATGAGGGCACTAACCTAAGGCACGGAGCCCGGGCAGCATCGGCACTTCTTCACAGTCATGATCTCCTGGCATATTTCTGAAATTTGTGATCAGGGAAGCCAAGAGGCAGGTTGTAGCCTGGGCTCTCACAGGGGGGTGATGATGTGGGTTGAAGCCGGAAGTAGACTTGGCCCAGGGCTCCTCTGGGGGACTTGCATATACACCCAGTGAGAGAAAGATCCCAAGCCAAACCAGCTTGTCCATCTTGTTTTTTCCCCTAGCCCCCCAGCTCCCCAGCTCCCCAGCCACCCAGCCCTCCAGCCCCCCCAGCCCTTCAGCCCTCCAGCTCCCCAGCCCCCCAGCCCCTCAGCCTTCCAGCCCCCTGCTCCCAGCACCCTGTACCATGCCCAGCCCAATGCAACTCCCCTGGACCCCAGCCAGTGGGCAGCAAACATGGAAAACTCTTTAATTTTTATGTACTTATTTTTAAAGAATGTTTTTATTTGAAAGGCAGATTTTACAGAGAGAAGGAGAGACAGAGAGAGGTCTTCCATCCGCTGGTTCATTCCCCAAATAGTCACGATGGCCAGAGCTGATCTGATCCAAAGCCAGAAGCCAGGAGCTTCTTCTGGGTCGCTCACGTAGCGGCAAGGTCCCGAAGACTTGGGCCATCTCCACTGCTTTCCCAGGTCATGAGCAGAGAGCTGGATGGGAAGTGGAACAGCCGGGACACGAACCAGTGCCCATATGGGATGCTGGTGTTGCAAGGTGGAGGATTCGTCTGCTGGGCAGTCTCTCACCTGGGCAGCGGCCCCTCACCCTTCCTCCCCCCAAGAACTCCTCTTTTCAGTGACAGTACACCATGGTTGGCAGAGGCTCCCGAGCCAAGAACAGGAACTGGCACTTCCGGACAGGCTGGATGGAAGGTGGAGTGTTAAAAGATTGTTTTCTTAGTTTGTTTCCTTTTTTCTGGCTTCTCATAGCGACCGTAGCTGCTATGAAAGAATTTTTGCTTTTCCAGAAATATGCAAGTCAGGTTGGGTTGGCAGGGGCACTCGTTGTGGAGGCCTAAGAAGATCTAAGCAATCACAGCACTGTGAACTTGACTGTCCCATGAGGACTGACCCTGTGTACCCTCATCAACCCCCACCCCACCAGTTCCTGGGCCCATCTGCTTGCCCACAGTGAGGAGCTTGCGGACAAAGGGCCATGACGGTCCCTTGCCCAGGTGCTCCGAGTGGATATTCGTCCTGGTCACCTCTCCAACCTGACTCCAAGAACGTCTCCCTGCATCTTTGTTCCCATCTTCATTCCCAACTCGAAGAAGCCCCACATGAGGCATGCCTCTGCACACAGCTCACCCAGCTGGGATCACGTGCAGCCACGCAGGGCCCTCCCAGTAAGGGGGACTTGTGACAGCCCAGAAGGCCACCTGGGCCTGTTTGCTAAGCTACCCAGGCATCCCCAGGCTGGAGCAGTACCGTGTTGGGGGAACCACGTGCAACCGGGACCCCAAGTCCCACAGGCAACCCCAAAAGAACTCGCAGAGCCGTCCTGGCTCTGGGTCACGCTTGGTCATCCATCGGCCTACCTCCACTCCTGCATTTCCAGCTCTGAAGGCAGTTCTGCCCGAGCTCCTGGTGGGAGACCAAGCGACCTAGTTCTGCCCCAACCTGCTCTGCAGGTTCCTTCTGCGCGCCCCAGGCCTGGGTGGGGGGGACCTGACACGGGTCTTAGCTCCTGCACTTGCTGCGACGCTGCCTTCTGACCCAGAAGTCCCGGCACACCAAGGCTGACTGGCCAGCCAGCCAGCAAGTACTGCGCACCTGTTGTGTGGCTGGCATTGCTCCAGGCACTGGGGTGGGGGTGGAAGCAGCCGAGGTGGGGCGGTACTGGCTGGAGGAAAGAGTGCGCCGCTGCAGCTGCGTTACCGAGTGGTCCGGGGCCCAAGCAGGACGAGGATCATCATCTCTACAGCTGGAACTGTGTGATCCGATCCCCACCTGTTACCCACGCGGGTCGGGAATAGCAGCTGGTGCTTCTCTCCGGAGCTGAATTTCAAGTGCTGCCGGATTTTAATTCAATTCACATGAATGGCTAGTGCCTACACTGTTGGACAAGCCTAGCTCCAGGGAGAGAAGAAAGGCACAAAAAAAGTAGGGTGGCCCAGAAAGAAGGCCTAGTAAAAGAAGCCAGTTCAAAGGGGCTGGTGCTGTGGAAGCAAGAGTTAGGCCCCGGGCCTGCAGCAGCAGCATCCGTGTAAGGACTGATGGAGTCCCAGCTGCTCCACTTCCCATCCAGCTCCCTGATAATGCACGTGAAAAAGCACTGGAAGATGGTCTGGGTGCTTGGGCCTCTGCACCTACGTGGGAGATCCAGAAGAAGCTCCTGGCTCGTGCCTTCAGAGGTCCCAGCTTTGGCCATTGAGGTCATTTGGAGGAGTGAACCAGCAGATGGAAGATCTTTCTCTTTCTGTGTTTCTCTGTAACTCTGCCTCTCAAAATGAAGTCACTTAACATGACAGAAGTTCCCTCTGGGGCTACTGACTGGGGGTAGAGGGCCAGGCAGCAGCCTGAATGAGCTGTTGTGGTGATGGAAATGCACTATGCCTTGTGTTAGCAGTGGTTAGGAGACTGCATGATGTCAGTGACTTTCATGAAAGACTTGAGATTTGGGTGCCTTATATGTTTATTCCATTTGCTTAATGCTATAAAGAAAATAAAGCCAGGAAGGAGGATTGGGTTGGCGATGATGGCTTCCCCTGGCTTCCTCCCCTCTTTCACCTCCACTTCTCCAACTTACCAAGCTTTTGGCCTGCAACATTCCAAAGGAGGAGGAAGCAGAGGCTGATAAGATCCAAAAGGTGAGGAGGAAGAAGGGGGAGAGGAGGGTCAGCAACAGCCACAACCACATCGTGTCGGGCCTGGAGGTGGTGGCAGCTTGTCTTGGGGCCAGCTGAATGCCCGGCACCTGCTAGGAGATGCCATATGACCCAGGCCCAGAGGGGAGGCAATGAGGTGTAAACAGGGAAAGCAGGAAGTCCCAGCTCGCAGCCCAAAGGAACAAGCAAGCAACGCCAGTGCCTGTGGACGCTGCTTCTTCCCAGGCCACTGGCTGTGTTTAGTCTGCTGCTGGCCATTCTGGGTACTGTGGGTCTGGCCCTTGAAAGAGCCATGTTCACAGACAAGTGGGTAGCAGAGGTTAGAATGCCATGCTGGATGCCTGCCTCCCATATCAGAGTACAAGGGTTCCAGTCCTGGTTCTGTGTCCAGTTGCAGCTTCCTGCTAATGCACATCTCGGGAGGTGGCCATTAATGTCTCGGTTACTTAGAATGCTGCCACCAAAATGGGAGATATCAGGGACAAGCCCTGAGTCCATTTTACAAGATTTGTTTATTTTTGTTTGAAGGTAGACATTTACAGAGAGAGAAGAAGAGACTGACAGGGAGAGAGAGAGGGAAAAAGAGAGAGAGAGAGCGCTTCCACCCCCCATCCTCTGGTTCACTTCCCAAATGTCCACAATGGCCAGAGCTGGGATGGTTCAAATCCAGGAGCCAGAAGCTTCTTCCAGATCTCCCACATGGGTGCAAGGTTCCCAAGGCTTTGGACCATCCTCTGCTGCTTTTCCAGGCTGTAAGCAGGAAGATAGATCAGAAATGGAGCCACTGGGATTTGAATTAACACCCATATGGGATGCCAGTGCTAGCAGAAGAGGGAATTAGCTTGCTACATCACTGTGCCTTCTCCCCAGATCATCATAATGGAGAAGCTTGCCCTTTGGTAAAGATCGGAATGACCTTCAGAGGGTTATCTTAAAGGCTTCCAGATGAGCATAAGATGATGGTGATGTTCAAAACGGTGACAGACATGTCAGGAGGTGACATCTTGGAAACACTACCCTGCCTGCATGTCGCTAGGCCTGTCGGACATGCACAAGAGCCACCAGCCCAGCATGTACCAGCAATGAGTAGGCTGGGCTGGCAGAGACCCAGGACAGAGGGACTGAGTGTTGAAAGCAGCGAGGGGTGGTGTTGCAGCAGAGAGAACAACAAGAGGCACATTTCTCAGGGTTGGCTAGGCAATGCTACAGGAACAACTGCAAGGGCTGCGCACAAGCACCGTGGGAGTCTGACTCATGCCACAGGGGCCGTGAGTCCAGGACAGCCATCCCCGGCATGGTGGCATGCTGACCCAGACATCTCTCATGTGAGTGTTCCCTGGCCATGGCCAAGGAAAAGACTTGGAGAATCAAGTTTTCCTGATGTCTGGCAGAGGGGAAGTTCCGCCTTAGCCCAAAATGGACTTGGCTGTTGAGACTGATGAGGTTACACATACTGAGAATGAGTGAGATTTATTAAGCACATGGTGGGACTTCCCAGAGACGGTATGGCAGGTGCAACGGTACAGATTAAAAACAACTTGGGTCCCACAACTCATGAAGCTATTTAAACCCCAAGGTTTGGGGCCCAGTGCTGTGGGACAGCACAATAGGCTGCTACCTGCAATACTTGCATCCCATCTAGGCACTTGTTCAAGTCCATGATGTTCCACTTCCAATCCAGCTCCCTGCTAATGCACCTGGGAAAGACAGCGCAAGAGCTCAAGCCCTAAGACCCACACGCAGGCCATGCTTCCTGACTTTGCCCTAGCCATTGCAATTAGTTTTTTTAAGATTTATTTATTTTTATTGCAAAGTCAGATATATAGAGAGGAGGAGAAATAGAGAGGAAGATCCTCCGTCCGATGATTCACTCCCCAAGTGAATGCAACGGCAGTGCTATGCCGATCCAAAGCCAGGATCCAGGAGCCGCTAGGCCTCGCCGCCGGGCCCAATTACAATTATTTTTGGAGTGAGCCAGCAAATAGAAAATTTTCTTTGTCTCCCCCTTTCACCCTACAATTCTGCCTTTCAAATAAATAAATACATTTTATAAAAAAGCAAATGAAGTGGGCCCAGTGTGATGGCTCAGTGTCTAAATCCTCACCTTACAAGTGTCAGAATCCCATATGGGTGCTGGTTCATGGCATGGCTGCTTCACTTCCCATCCAGCTCCCTGCTTGTGGCCTGGGAAAGCAGTAGAGGATGGTCCAAAGCCTTGGGACCCTGCACCCACATGAGAGACCTGGAGACCTGGAAGACGCTCCTGGCTTCTGGCTTCGGATCAGTTCAGCATTGCCATTGAGGCCATTTGGGGAGTTAACTAGTGGATGGAAGAGCTTTCTCTTTGTGTCTCCTTCTTTCTGTAAATCTGCCCTTCGAATAAAAGTAACTAAAAACCTTTGAAAGATTGAGTCAAGATGGCCGACGGAGTTAGACTGATGTAACCGAGGGTCCTAAAAGACAGGGATGGGAGCAGTCTGAAGTGAGCCCCAGAGGAAAAAAACCACAGGGAACACTGGGAAATTCCCCAGTCCCGCCAGGACTGAGAAAAACGGCACACGGCAGTAAAACAATCGTGAAATATTGGGATCAGCAACCTGAGAAGGACAAAGAGGGAGCCCTGGACTGCAGAGACCCGAGCAAAACTTCGGTGAGTCACTAACACAGGGGAGAACCCGCCCTTAGCAAGTGAAATTTGGGGAGCGAGACTTGGTGAACCACTAAAGCAGGAAAGTGCCCACCCTTAGCAGGCGGTGAAACTGGGCAAGCAGTCGGGAACCGAACCTCGGTGAAATGCAAACAAAGGGGAAAAGCCCGCCATTAGCAGGAGGCAAAATCGGGCTAATGAAATTGGGCTAGCGCAATTCGGGAAGCGAACCCCGGGAGTCGCCAGCACAGGGAAGGGCACAAGGGCACGTCCTTAGCAGGAGGAACTTGAGACAAAAAAAAAAAAAGGTGCCTGAACTATTGACTCGGATCTAAACAGGCTTGGATCTGGGCAGACTGGCCAGAGGTCACAAAGAAAATAAATAAATAAATAAAAATTTAAAATCTAGGTCAGCAAGGCCTCAGGACAACCTCTAGGTGGCAGCAGAGGTCAAGGGTGTGAAGCCAGCAATCCCTTACATCACATAAGCATGGGGCGAAGTCACAGGAAAATAAATGAGTCAGAGGAAGGAGCCAGTGCCACCCTAAAAAGTCACCAAAAGGCCTGGTCAATCGCAGAGATTACAGATGAAGAAATTGGTGACATATCAGATAAGGAGTTCAGAAAAATAATTATGAAACTTCAGAGACAATGAAAAACGATGGGAGGAACTTAAGGAATTAAAAAAACCACATAATCACAGAAACAAAATTACTGAAAAATGAGCTCCTCGACCTCAAGCACAGAGTTGAGAGCTTAGCCAACAGAATTATTGCAGCAGAAGATAGGCTATCTGAATTGGAAGATTCCCAGAATGAAAGCAGGCAGATCATTAACCAACTGGAGACACAATTTCACAAGGTGTCCAAGACGATCCAGGAGATGAACGACAACATCGAGAAGTCAAATATCAGAATCATGGGGCTCCCAGAAGGACTGGAAAGAGAGACAGGCATACAACCGGTGCTTGATGAAATTATACAGGAGAACTTCCAAAATGCTTGGAACATGAGCCCAGTCCAAATCCAGGAAGGCCAGAGAACACCCCCACAGGTTTGACCCAAAAAGAACTTCCCCCAGACACGTGATAATCAAGCTCCCCTCCAACGAATACAAAGAAAGAATCCTGAGGCTAACAAGAAGCAAGGACAAACTTACATTCAGGAGCAGGTCCATCAGAATCACCACTGACTTCGCAGAACAGACACTCCAGGCAAGAAATGAATGGAATAAAATCTTTAAAATACTGAAACAGAACAACTGTCAACTAAGAATATTGTACCCAGCAAAGATCTCATTTGTATTTGAGAATGAAATTAGATACTTCTATAGCAAGGAGAAATTAGAAGAATATGCCAGCACAAAACCAGCTGTACAAAACCTCCTCAGAAACGCACTACTTCCAGAGAAAAAGGAAGCAAACCATAAGCAAGGATGGCAAGTGGGAAGACCACCACATTAAAGCTCACGCAAGGAAAGACACTCAGATACCAACAACCTCAAAGACACACACGCATGGCAGGACAAAATCGCAACCTCTCAGTAACAACCCTTAACACAAATGGCCTTAATTCATCAGTCAAAAAACACAGAGTAACAGACCAGATTAACAAACAGGACCCAACTATTTGCTGCCTACAAGAGACGCATCTAACCAGAAAGGACTCTAAGAAACTGAAAGTGAAGGGATGGAAAAAGATATTTCACGCCAATGGACAAGAAAAAAAGGCTGGTGTAGTGGTCCTAATTTCACATGTTATAGACTTCAACGTGACAAGCATCAAAAAGGACAGAGAAGGGCGTTATATATTGTTGAAAGGCAAGATCCATCAGGAAGAAATTACCCTTCTTAACATTTATGCTCCAAGTCCAGATGCACCCAGCTACATGAAACAACTACTTATGGACTTAAAGGGAGATATAGATGAACACACGATAATTCTTGGAGATCTGAATACTCCATTAACTCCATTAGATAGGTCAAAGAGACAAAAGCTCTACAGAGAAGCTACAGAGCTCACACAAACAATAGAACAACTGGACTTGGTAGACATCTATAGAATATTTCATCCTAAGGCCACAGATTATACATTCTTTTTAGCAGTGCATGGCACCTTCTCCACCATAGACCACATAATAGGACACAAAGCAAGTTTAACTAATTACAAAAAAATCAGAATCATACCATGTACCTTCTCAGACCATCATGGAATGAAGCTGGAAATCAGCAATTCAAAATGCCCCAGGAAATACGTAAACTCTTGGAGGTTGAACAATATGCTATTAAACGAACAATGGGTTAGAGAAGAAACTAAGGGCGAGATTAAAAAAAATATAGAAACCAATGAAAATTCAGATACAACAGTCCAAAACTTGTGGGATACCACTAAAGCAATGTTATGTGGTAAGCTTATTGCAATTAGTGCTCATGTCAAGGCCCAAGAAAGGCATCAAATACAGGAATTAAACACACACCTCCAGGAATTGGGGAAACAGCAGCAGAATGACCCCACAAACAATAGGAAACAAAAACTTATCAAAACAAGGGAGCAAATAAATCAAATAGAAATAAAAAAAAAACTATACACAAAATCAATGAATCAAAAAGCTGGTTTCTTGAGAAGATAAATAAAATAGACACCCCACTGGCCCGATTAACAAAGAGAAAGCGAGAATTAGCAGCATCAAAGATGAAAAAGGCAACATAACAACAGACACTGCAACCATTAAGAAAATAATTAGAAATTATTACAAAGAACTGTACTCCAACAAATCAGATAACCACTTGGAAATGAAAAGGTTCCTAGACTCCCACCACTTACCAAAACTCACCTCAGAAGCAACAGAAGACCCAAATAAACCCATAACCAAATCAGAGATAGAGTCAGTGATTAAAGATCTACCAACAAAGAAAAGCCCAGGCCCAGATGGCTTTACTGCAGAATTCCACAAAACATTCCAAACAGAGCTAACCCCAATCTTCTACAAGCTTTTCAAAACAATAGAAAAGGAAGCAACCCTTCCAAACTCATTCTATGAAGTCTACATCACCTTAATCCCAAAACCAAATAGAGAATTAACAGAGAAGGAGAACTACAGACCACTCTCCCTGATGAACATTGGTGCTAAGATTCTCAATAAAATCCTAGCCAATAGAATTCAAAAAAACATCAGACAGATCATTCATCCAGATCAAGTAGGATTCATCCAGGTGATGCAGGGATGGTTCAACATACAGAAATCCATAAATGTGATACACCACATCCAAAAACTGAAGAACATAAACCATATAATAGTATCAATAGATGCAGAAAAAGCCTTCGACAAAATCCAGCATCACTTTATGTTAAAAACCCTAACCAGGGTAGGCATGGAAGGAACAATCCACAACATAATCAAAGCAATATATGAAAAACCCAACGACAGTATCATACTAAATGGAGAAAAACTAGAACCCTTTCCACTGAGATCTGGAACAAGACAAGGATGCCCGCTATCTCCACTGCTATTCAACATAGTCCTAGAGGTACTCGCAAAGGCCATAAGACAAGACAAAGAAATCAAAGGAATTCAAATGGGAAATGAAGAAGTCAAGCTTTCACTATTCACAGATGACATGATCCTTTACATAGAAAAACCAAGAGACTCAATACAGAGACTCCTAGAACTCATACGAGAATTGGGCTTTTTTTTTTTTTGTAAAGATTTATGTAATTATTGGAAAGTCAGATATACAGAGAGGAGGAGAGACCGAGAGGAAGATCTTCCGTCCAATGATTCACTCCCCAAGTGAGCGCAACGGTTTGTGCTTCTCCAAACTGAAGCCAGGATCCAGGAACTTCTTCCAGATATCCCAGGGTCCCAAGGCTTTGGGCCATCCTTGACTGCTTTCCCAGGCCACAAGCAGGGAGCTGGATGGGAAGTGGAGCTGCCAGGAGTAGAACCGGCACCCATATGGGATCCCGGCGTGTTCAAGGTGAGGACTTTAGCCACTAGGCCACGCTGCCAGGCCCCATACGAGAATTTGTAAGAGTAACAGGGTACAAAATTAATGAACAAAAATCAAAAGCCATAGTGTATGCAAACAGCCACAAGATGGAAGAAGATCTAACCAGCAAGTTACCATTCAAGATAACAGAGAAAAGTATGAAGTATCTAGGAATAAATTTAACCAAAAGCATAGGAGACCTTTTTGAAGAAAATTACAAAACACTTAAAAAACAAATTGAACAAGACCTCAAAAGATAGAGCAACATCCCATGCTCCTGGATAGGCAAAATTAATATCATTAAAATGTCTATACTACCAAAAGCCATATATACTTTCAATGCAATACCAATCAAATTACCCAAAACATTCTTCATTGAACTGGAAAAAAATGATACAAAGGTTTCATCTGGAAACACAAAAAAACCACGAATAGCAGGAACCCTTCTGAAGAATAGGAACTTAATAGGGGGAATCACAGTCCCAGACCTGTGGACATACTATAGGGCAGTGGTTGTCAAAACAGCCTGGTACGGGCACAAAGATAGAGAGGAGGATCAATGGAACAGAATAGAAAGGACAGAAAGAAACCCACATAGATACTGCCAATTAATCTTTGACAACAAGACAAACAACAACAACCCAAGCAAATGGGAAGGTCTCTTCAATAAATGCTGTTGGGACAACTGGCTGATAGCCTGTAGAAACAAGAAGATAGACCCATACCTCTCACCATACACTAAGATCAAATCTAAATGGATAAAAGACTTAAACCTACACCCAGAAACCTTCAAACTTTTGGAAGAAAATGTTGGAAACGCACTGCAAGATTTAGGTGTAGGCCCTGACTTCCTAAAAAGGACACCAAAAGCACTAGCAATCAAAACCAAAATAAACAAATGGGACTTCATCAAACTAAGAAGCTTCTGTGCAGCAAGGGAAACAATCAACAAAGTAAAAAAGCAACCCACAGAATGGGAGAAGATCTTTGCACACTACATAGGTGATAGGGGGCTAATCTCCAGAATATACAAATATCTCCAGAGAAACCAAAATACCAAAACAAACAAACCACTCAAGAAATGGACATGGGAAATGGGCAGATGTTTCACAAAAGAACAAACCTAAATGGCAAACTAACATATGAAAAAATGCTCCAGTTCCCTGGCAATAAGGGAAATCCAAATTAAGACAACAATGAGGTACCACCTAATGCCAGCAAGAATGGCTCACATACAAAAAACCACCAACAACACTTGCTGGTGAGGATGTAGAGAAAAGGGAACCCTACTCCACTGCTGCTGGGACTGCAAACTTGTACAGCCTCTATGGAAATCAGTATGGAGAATACTCAAATAACTGAAAATCAGCATATCATATGATCCAACAATAGCACTCCTAGGAATATATCCAAAACACCTGTTACACAAGAAGCCAACATGCACCCCTATGTTCATAGCAGCACAATCAATAATTGCAGAAACTTGGAAGCAACTGAAATGCCCATCAGCAGAAGACTGGATAAGAAAGCTATGGTTCATCTACTCCATGGAATACTACTCAGCTATTTAAAAAAACAAAATGCAGTTTTCTGTGGCCAAATAGGCTCAACTGGAATCCATTATGCTAAGAGAAATGAACCAATCCCAAAAGGTTAGATACCACATGTTTACCTTAATTTGCAATGAAAAGATGTCAATCTGGAAAATAGTACCTGTATATTGTAATATTATTGCAATCTCTGACAGCCTGTATCCAATGCAATAAGATAATGTGTTGTATCTATAAAAAACAATCAATGTGAGTCAGACTGCTCATGATCTACATCAAAGAAATGTAAAACCTAAAACACTCTTAATACCTTATGTTATTCCATAATGGGGAGGAAATGCAGAGAAATCTTCCATCTCCCTTAAAAGTGTGAGGAAGACATGAAATATAGCCTATCAGGATCATGTCTGGTAACTTATAGACAACAGACTCGAGTCAGCACTAGACAATAGTAAAGCTATGCAGGCATAAGGGGGGAATCAAGAGCGATCCTGACAGCCTCTTAACAAAAGGTCATGCGTAGGGAGTAGGGGGGGAACCCAAGAGTGGAGCAGGTGGACAGGAGGAGGCTCGTATCCCAACCCTGAAGATCCTCGTATCCCAATTGGGCTCGTATCCCAATCCCAGATCCTCACCAAAGACTATCAGTATGGACCCCAAGGACTACATCCCAACTGCCAAGGAGACCACAGGGAATAGGAGTGCATTCGGAGACCAAGAACTTTGAGGTCACCCACCCCCATCTGGATGGAAGAAGGGGATCGAAGAAGACCAAACTCTGCCTTGCAGAAACCAGCGTCATCGGAACGACAACCAGGAGCCCTGAGCGGTCTGCAGAAACAGAAGAACAATAAACATCCTTCGGGACTAGGGAGGTGAGCTTTCTCTGGTCCTCGCCTAGCTCCGGCTCTGGGTCCCCACCCTCTCTCCTTCGATAACCATTAGGGTTGCTCCAGAAACCCCTCAAAACAAACAAACAAACATACAAACAAACAAAAAACCTAGAATAGACAGACAACAACAAGGAAAGCTTAGAATCAGACAGGAAGTGGCCAGCATGGATTCTCTCATACCTCACTAGGTGGGACACAAAGATTAGTTATGCCTCACTGGGGTGTTGGGGATTTCTCTCCACACCCCTCCTAAAAAAAAATGTTCTATACCTAAACTGATGACACATGTCTTGCTAGAGTTATAAGCCCGTTCAGACCACCTGAAAAACAACCAAGTTCAGCAAAATCAAACTTCAACACTATAAACAGCTAAATACTAAAATGAAAATAGACACGAGACACCTGAATAGTAATCTATAGCCATTTTGAGGTGTATAGAACCCGGTTGAATATAAATCAAAATTGAAATGTCTATGAAGAAGTCACAGGATGTGGATAAGAACCTACATTTTCCTATTAACATACTGGTTAATCAATACCATGTCAATTAAAGCCACAATGTTGTAAATTGTTGTTGATGTTATGTTGGGGCTTTTAATTGATTGGGATGATACTTTGCTGGCTTTACCTTCAGACCAGAGATGGTCTCACCAAGAAATCATTGAACTCACTGGGATAATAAGATGCTGGACTTTATGCTTGGTAAATACTTCCAATGAAAGAATCTCAACTGAATTTGAACTGTGGTGATGCAGCAAGGTGGAGAAATCCACCATGGGGGGGGAGGGCTCAGGGAGGGGTGGGGGTATCCCAGTGCCTATAACACTGTGTCACATAATGCAATGCAATTAATAATAATAATAATTTTTTAAAAACCTTTGAAAGAAAAAGAAAGCAGATGCAGACCTCTAGGACAGCATTAAAAATAAAAGTAAATGAAACCCACAGTTTTCTGGTGACGGGTTTATGTCTAACTCTAGTTTCGGGTAGGTGGGCCCAGTGGGAGCTTTGCCCACTGGGGGCGTGCCCTCAGAGGTGGGTGTTGTGAGTGGGTTGGCTACGTGAGCTTGGTGTGCTTCCTGTGTTTGCCTTTGCTGGCTCAACAAGTGATCATTCCTCCACACCTGTCATGCCCTGGCCAGCCTCTCCCAGATGCCAGGCTCATGGGATTGCCCCATCCTGAATCACAAACCTCCAAACTGGAAGCCAAAGTAAGCACCTTTTCTTTCCCAAGAAGCTCCTCCCAGTTATTTCAGTTGATGTGATGAGAAGTTGACTAATACCTACAAAACAGTCTGGGTGGTGAGGCAAAGGGACTGTGGCCAGGAAGTGGGGCTGGATCAGAGTCCCCGTGGGGTGTGTGTGTGTGTGTGTGTGTGTGTGTGCTTTGAACTTCCCTTCAGTACTGAGAGGGGGAGTGTGTGATTTTCCTAGAGAGGGGACAAGGGGACAATGCAGAGGCTGAAAAGCAGCCATTGGCCTCACATCTAAACTGGAGTCTTGTTTGTTTCGTCGCACTTCACACTTGGTTGCGTCACAGAGCCTCCTCTGCTTTGTCTCAGAAGCTCCACCTGTCCCTTCCACCATTCACATAGTGGATGAAGAAAAACATGACAGGGGGCTGGGCAGATTCACAGCACTGCCTTTGCCTGACATTGGGGAACACAGCAGAAAGCTAAAGGGTAGAAATCCACTTTATTCCTTCGGAGTGCCTGGGCAGAACTCATGCTTTTCCACACGGGAGGAGAAAAGTCAAGTTAAATGAAGGAGCGCAGACCTTTGACTTTTATCAAGATGATTCCACTTCTCTGCTGTCTGCAAGTGAGCAAGACACTGATGCTGACATGTCCAGCTCCAGAAACACCAAGCATGTTGATTCCCATAAAGCAATGGACAGAAACAGGAACCTCTTACTCTAGCAGGAAAGGGAGACTGAAAAGTTTCTCTACTTCTATGGCCTGAGAATTAGCCAGAACTTCCTTGTTGGTGAGTCATAGAAACTCACCAAAGGGGAAAAAAACAAAAACAAAAACAAAAAACAAACAAAAAAAACCCTGAACTCAAGTGGTTTATTTTACCTGAAAGTCGAAGGGGGGTAGAACCAGCTGGCTAAGGCATAGCATGTTCTGAGACAAAGTTGAAGATGCTATTACCAAGCTCCACTCCCCTCTCTCTGTCGGCACCACTTTGGGTCCACATGATGATGAGATGGCTGCCAACAACCACAGCCAGTGTTTAAGTCCGGGGGCGGGGGGGGAAGCTATCTCACCTCAGGGAGGTTTTTTTGTTTTGTCTTGTAAGACCCATTTATTTTTATTGGAAAGACAGATCTATGGAGAGAAGAAAAGACAAAAAGAAAAATATTTCATCTACTGGTTCACTTCTTAAATGGCCACAAAGACCAGAGCTGAGCTGGGTTGAAGCCAGGAGCACTCTCCCCACCCCCAGTGACTTTAGTTCAGGCAGTGAGAGAGGGAGAAGGAAAGAGGGAAGCATCCTGAAAAGGAATTCAGGATTACATGAAAGAGAGAGTCTTTGGCATATAAAATCGGGAAAGGATATAGACAATGAGAATTTACAGGGAACCTAGAATTATATCTAACTTAAAGCCATGCAAAAGTCCCTGGAATAATTCTATGTAGTATATTCAGTTTTTGTTAGTTTCAAATTTATAGATATGAAACTACGTATAAATCTTTCAGGGACCAGTTCTTTGGCATACTAAGTGAAGCCATGAGCATCCCATACAGGCACCAGCTGGAATTCCGGCTGCTCTACTTCCCATCCAACTCCAGATTTATGGCCTGAGAAAGCAGTGGAGGATGGCCCAGGTGCTTGGACCCTGCACCCACGTGGGAGACTAGAAGGAGCTCCTGGCTCCTGGCTCTGGATCAGCTCAGCTCCGGCTGTTGTGACCACTTAAGGAGTGAATCAGTGAATGGAAGATCTTTCTGTCTCTCCTCTCTATACATCTGACTTTCCAATAAAGATTTTAAAAAGAAGGCCCAGCACAGTAGCCTAATGGCTAAAGTCCTCACCTTACATGCTCTGTGATCCCATTGGGCCCCGGTTCATGTCCTGGTTGCTCTACTTCCCATCCAGCTCCTTGCTTGTGGCCTGGGAAAGCAGTTGAGGACGGCCCAAAGCCTTAGGACCCTACACCCATGTGGGAGACCCAGAAGAAGCTCCTGACTTCTGATTTTGGATAGTCTAGAGTGGTTGGAAGATTTTTCTCTCTGTCTCTCCTCTCTGACTTTCCAATTTAAAAAATCTTAAAAAAGAAAGAAAAAGAAAAAAAAAAAGGATTTTGTACTTTGCTAACAACTTGAGCTCTTTTTTTAAAAAAAGATTTATTTATTTTTATTGGAAAGTCAGATATACAGAGAGAAGAGACAGAGAGGAAGATCTTCCATCTGTTGACTCACTCTCCAAGCAGCTGTAATGGCTGGAGCTGAGCCTACCCAAAGCCAGGAGCTTCTGGATCTCCCACGTGGGTGCTGGGTTCCAAGGCTGTCCTTGACTGCCTTCCCGGGCCACAAGCAGGGAGCTGGACAGGAAGCGTGGCCTCTGGAACACAAACTGGTCCCCTTATGGGATCCCGGCACAGGCAAGGCAAGGACTTTAGTGACTAGGCTACCGTGCTGGGTCTGAGATCTTAGTGCAATTATGTGTTGAGTGAATTCTATCTATCTCGAGGGATTCCGTTGTGTTTTCTGCACTTTGGTGCACTAGCAGTCAGTGTGCAGACAAGAAACTACTCAAGGTATTCAGAACCGATGGAATTTAATGTCAGGAAATGACCACACAGGTAAGGGCGGATGGTGAAGCAGCCGGGAGCTTAGCAGCTACAGAAAACCCCATGTTCCATCAGCAATGTGATGAGTGGCGATCGCAGGGCTGCATGTTTGGGGCTGTCTTAAACGAGTGGTTGCCAAGGGAGAGAACAGGAGGTCCCTGACATCATCAGCTGCAGGAGGAGGGGAGGGAAGAAACACCTGGCCTCACCCTTGCCCTTCCTCCTATCTTCAGCCAGACCTAGAAGTCACACAGCAAAGAAGTCTGGGAAACAGGGATAAAGAACAGAGCCGATGGATGACTGGCGCAGCGCCCTGCCAATCCCGCAGGGGCTGGGAGAAGTCAGCTGGGAGGAGTCAGTGTTCTGGTTCCTCCCCTCAGACCCTCTCCTATCCCTCAAACCTAGCTCAGCCCTCACCTTGCAGAGGGAGTCACACCGCTGCAGACTGAACCCCACGGAATAATAGCATCATGTCCATGTTTGGGGTGCAGAGACACTCTGGTCTATGAATGGAATCCCGTGATTTTCCTTTTGCAAAAATGCTTCATCTTCACAGAAAAGTTGCTGACTTTACCTTTTAGAGTAAACAAAGCCAAGTGGTTGACCATGGGTCTAGGTGTCGGGAGCTGCTCTCTGTGTGCAAGTTCACCGTGTTTTCCCACTGTGTCCACTTGAACTCGTCCACAAGGCTTGCTGGGAAGTTGAGGGCCAAGTGCTCTCCTCCCACTTTTGCTCCCTGGCTCTGTGGTCCCATCAGACAGTCCACAGCCTTTCAGAGGCGCAGGTCGTGAAACAGCCACCCAACTTAGCCCTGTTTTCTGTCCTTGGCTCCATGCTTCTCTTACTTATTAGAATAATAGCACAAGAGAGGTGAGCACCGTGGCATAGTGAGTTAAACTCTGGCCTGTAGAGCCGGCATCCTACATACATGGGTGCCAGTTTGAGTTCAGGTTGCTGCACTTTCAATCCAGCTCCCTGCTGATGCATCTATGATGGCAGCAGATGAGCCAGCTGACGCCAGAAACTTGGAACTCCACATGAGTCTCCCCGCGGGTAGCAAGAGCTGAGATACACCCGGCCCATCCCCTGCCCCCATTCTCTCACACCTCACTCACTTACCCTCTACACACACAGGCACACAGGCAGTCCTCCAGACTTGGCCTTGCTCAAACCGTAGTTAGCCTGGCATTTTGTTTCCTAAAGAATAGAGATAGTTAGGATTTGGAAATGACCCTAAGACCTCCCTGGAGGGAAATATGGCCCACATATGTGTTAATAACTGAGTAGTCATTCTTGTTTTTGGAAATGCTTTGGGAGAAAAGGGAGGGAAGCAAGCCTTAATTTGCATGTGAGACAAAGGCTGTCTGAGTCACATCAGCTGACGGGTCATGTTGTAGATTGAAGGTGTTCCCCAAAGTCCTGGTGCTCAACGCAACAGCCCTGCAAGGTGTGGCCGAAAAGGGGGTCACTTTGCCCTCAGGAATGGAACAAAGTCACAGGCTTAAAAGTGAGTTGTCACTGTGGGGTGGGATTCATACAGACCCAGGCTCTGCCCGCTTACTCTCTTGCCCGTCCACCTTCTACCATGGCATGATGCAGCCGAAAGATCCTCACTGGATCCTGAGCAGATGTCAGGGCCATGCTCTTGAACTTGCCAGGAGCCAAAAAAATCTCTTTCCTTTATCAACTATCTGGTCTGCTGTATTCTGCCATAACAACACGAAACAGACTAAGACAGATGGTGAGGGGGTGCAGAAAAGGTAGTTCCCACGGCACACCAAACTCAGGGTAGCAAACTGTCCAGCAAGAAGAGGTTCAGATGTGAACGCTGAGGACAGACATCTTCCACCGGTTCTGGTAGGGTCGAGAAGCAGGGGTCTGAGTCCCGCCTCTGCTGGAACTATCCCTGACAGCAGGAACACCAGGCATGACCTGAGCACACCCTTCACTTGGCATGTTCCTGTCCTTCATGGTAACGAGCTTAGGCTGATCAGCAAATGTCACTATTATGACTGGGGTGGGAAGACTCAGCCAGCCCCATCAGGACCTGTCTTAGGATGTGCACTGAGAACTGGGGAACACAGATGCTTGCTTTCTCTGGAGGATGTGGTCAGGGGTTTGTAGTTAAGCCCCTGTGATTCCCAGCTCCACCTCTTGCTCTGGGAAGCCCAGGGCCCCCCTCACTCTAAAGTAGGCATGATCGTAGAACTTGCTCTAAGCTTGGGGAGACAATGAGTAAAGACAGCCAAGAGAGAAAGCACTTCGCAAAGTGTTGGGACTGCAGCAAGTGCCCAGTAAACCTTCACAGAGATTCTTGGCCTCGGCCTGGAATTATCACAGCTGCTAGGAAGCAGTTAGCCCGAGGACTGTGGAATCACCCCCAGGAGGCCTGCCTTGCCTGAGACTTTGACTTCTTACCACCATAACTTACTTCTTCCTCAAGACTAGTGTGGGTGAGCACTTCAGACACCTGCAGTGGCAAGAGTCCTTGCTGGGCAGAACTGAGACAAGCCAGGTGGCTCCTTTATCCGTCTGATGGCGCCAATAGCAGGTGAGAGAGCAGAGAGCGCCATCGGGGCACCGCGTCCCTGCCCAGCACAGCACATGCACTTGTGCACCTTCTCCGCACTCCCAACCATCCTCCTCCTGTGGCTTCCTCAAAAGAACCCACAGTCCAGTCCTCCTAACACACACATCCTCAGGAACCAGGCACATCCCTCAGCCGTGCCCCCTTTCCTTGCTGCAACCCCGCTCTACAGCTCCCCACCCGTCTCCTCACACCCACATTGGACCCATCTACACCAAGGACCCTTGCCCATAAAGCACAGACACAAAGGCCTGAATCTAGAAGTGACTTTACTGTGTCTGGACTTGGATTTTGAGCAAGCTGGGGGAGCCTGGGGCCTCTGGCCCCAGAAGGGAGAGGCGTGGTCAATGAGTAGCTGGTGTCCTTCTCTAAATGATTTGGCACCGGCGTGGACACATCGGGTCCCTGGATATGCAGTTCAAGCCCACTTGGCAAGGGCAGATGAGATTGTAGGCTCCTTTGGTCTGCAGGGGTAGGCAGGAGAGAGAAGTCACAGGGGTGCAGCGGGGAGGGGAGGGGCGGCAAAGGCTTTCTGCAAGAAGCCGAATCTTACAGCTTCTGCCTGTGTGACCCGAGGCACAGTAAACAACCTCTCTCTAGCTCAGTTTCCATCCACATCTCTCACATGGGGATAGCAGCAACCCGTTGTGAGGACTGCAGGACATAAAGTGGACTCCAAAAAACAGTGCACCTGTTACCCCTGCTGTAGGCTTAGCCTGGGCAGGAACCCACCTAGTTTCTGAAGGTCCTGGCAGCTCCCCATCCTCCCACAAAAGGTTTGGGCTTGGGGCCAAGTGATCTGGAACAAGACATTCTGCTCCCTGCGCTGTCTCGGCTATTGATAGCTGTGCTTGGTCACATGCTCCCCCTCCAAGGCCCAGGCCAGGTAGGTGCTTTAGCCTCACATAATGGGTCAGGGAACGGAGGTTGCAGCCATAAAGTTAGGGAGTCCAAAAGCCTGGATTTAAAGCTCCAAACTGTGCCCCCCCCCGCCTCTGCAGGTCATTATGGCTGGGAGGGGACAGAGGCCTGGGCCTTCTGCTGTCCACCTTGCTGGAGATGTGCCTGCAGTGAACACCTGCTGTTTGCAGGCGCCAAGCTGGAAGCAGGACTCTCCTGAGGGAATATGAGGCCATCTCTGCTTTTGTGGAACCAGGTAGGGGAGGGAAGCACATGTAGGAAGCTGAGTTGCAAGTGGAATAGCTTAGGCTCATGAACCAGCGCTCCTCTGTGGGTACAGATGTGTCACTCCTGCTGTGAGGACGAACCCACAGTGGGTTCATCTAGAGGAGGTGGACCACCCAGAGGAGGCGGTCCAAAGCTGCCCTGCAGGACCAGCATGGTGGAAAAGGGAGAAAAGGCTTAGGAGGGATAGCATTCACATGAACACTCCCCACCCCTGCCGCTTCTCACCTGGGGCAGGCACACCTTGTTGAATCTGGCTTTGTGGGCACAGAAGTTTCGGCTAGAGTCCAAGTCCATGAGGCAGCAGTTGCTGAAACACTCATTGTGGTGTGAGCACTTGACTCCGTAGCCCTGCAGGGACAGGCAGGGTGTCCACCAGGCTGGGAGGACTTCTGGGCCACCAGCTCTCTGGCCAGGAAGGCTCTGGGCATTGACAGAGAACCCAAGTGCCTTGAGGAAGTCTCCCCCTGCCCGAGGACCCCCGGCAGGAAGCAGGGGAGAGCTACAACCAGGGCTAGCACCTTCCCTCTGCCCCTTCTTTCTTAGGGTTTCCTCATCTCTGCGACTGCCAAAGGGTATTCAGACAGAGGTTGGAGGAGCAGGACAGATATTCTGGATCACACTTTGATGGGAGGGGCAGACAGGGAGGGAGAGAAAGGGGAAGAAGGGGTCTCTGTACTGGAAGGACCACAAGGCAGTGGGGAGGGTCAGGTGCAGGGAGAAGAACCTAACAGGTGTTGGATGGCATGTTGCCAGAAGGTATCTGTGGGAGAGGAAGTTAGCCCAGGACTGAGAGAGCCAGGAGGGGGTGCATGGGTGATGTCAGGCCTAAGAACCATCTCCCTCCCTTCCTTCCAGGGCCAGCGGGTAACCCAGAGATTTGACATCCCTTTGGGAGCCCCTGCCCCCAAGTTTGTGATAGATCCCCAACCTGAGGAAGGCTCCTGTGGTGCCTGTTCTCCCTCCAGAGCTCCCGGCAGACGGAGCTATACACTCCTCTCACCTTTTTCGACTTGGAGAGCTCAGAGCACCCTGGCAGCAGCATACCCAACAGGATTACCAGGGCCATGGCCATGGGCCTGGATGGCCAGGGGGCAGTCTGCCTGTCTCCTCAGCCCCTGGCCTCCTCTCTCTTTGTTCCCGCCTCCCTGCCGTGACCTGGCACTTGCCCGGTCACCCTTGTAGAAAGAAGAGGCAAGAGAGGGCAAGAGATAATGGGCACGGACTGTGCTGCCCAACTCAGCCTCAGCAGCCGTGGGAGGGGAAGGCACCGAATACAGACAGACAGGCAGGCTTGCCTCCAAGTACACACTGTAAACAAAACTGCAAATAAAACTCTAATAATCCCCCTACAGGAATACGTGGACATTAGACTAGCTGCCCCCTTGCTGTTCTGATGGGGACCATAGGGTACCAAGTCACTCAGCCACCTTCTGGCAAACCCAGCATTGCCCTGTGATGCATACACCTCCCGGACCCCTCAGGCTTCCCTCTGTGAGGAACAGGAAGTGGGACAAGGTGATGTGCCAAGCCTAGAGGCTTTCTTTATCGCTGGGGGAATTGTCTGATAGAGGAAGCAGTTAGGGAGAAGAGGGAATGGAGGGGCAGGAGTCCAGGGGAGCTGCTTACAGCCATTGGGGAGCTGGGGCACGGGATGGACCTTTGGCAGGCCTCTTCCCAGCAGGCTGCCCCTGCCTGGGCCTCAAGTTGTTCCCCCAAAAGTGAAAAAAACATGGTGGGAAAAATGAGGGACATTGGGGGGTGAAGAGGCACTGAGTTCCTGGCCCCAGGAGATGGGTACCGTGCTGAGCTTTCAAGAGGATGACACAGAGACAGCAGGAACTAAGAGACAGAAATGGGTTTGGGCGGTGGTGAGGAGTGGAGCCAGGGGAGGGCCCTGCAGGGAGAGAGCTTCCAATGGCAGAGGGATAGCCAGGGGGCATCGGAGCAGAGGTTGGGACTGGGAGTGGGAGTGGCCCAGCTGCTCAGTGGAGTCAGGGTGGTAGAGGAGTTCACCCTCAGCCTATGAACCCAGGGAGTAGGGTGGAGCCACAGTCTCCCAACGGGGGGCGGGGGGCAGCCAGCAGAGCCACTCCCCCAAAGCCCCAGTTCCTAGTCTACCTTACCCACAGCTGCCCCGTGAACCAGCACCAGCTCAAGACACAGGGTTCTATGTCCCCTCCTGCTGGGCCAGGCTGGTCCTAGGGAAGGGGCTGTCAGCTCCGCAGAGCCCACTGGAGGGCACCGAGACTAGGCTGTGACAGGCTAGCCTGTGACGAGGACTTAGCTCAGCAGGGCTGAGTGCTCCTGACGGTATCCACATGTCACTGTTCATGCAGCACAGGCCTCCGGGGCTCTGGGCAGCTTCAGGGCCCCACAACGAGCAGGGCCAACCCTGGTTCCTGCCTACACTGCCTTCCTCCAGTGGACACACAGGCTCACGACACCTGCTGACCAAGCCTCTTCCTTCTGTTCCCTGAAGGAGGAACCCACCCAGTGGCTTTGGCAGGGCAGGCCCCTGGCTCCACCCCCAGAGCCGTGAGGCAATCTCCACTCCTGTGGCTGTAAGTGAATGAAATTCAAGTCAAACACACATTTTATTTCACTGAATATCGACTTGAAAGATACAGAGGACAATGCTTGTGGCAGCTGGGACCAGATCAGGCCGAAGACAGGCCAGCCCTCCCCAGTCAGCAGCCAGGGCCCAAGTACCTGCACCTGCAGTCCAGTGCATTAGGAAGAAATCGAATGACTCACATAAACTGCACTTATGAACTGGCACTCTTATATGGGATATAGTGTCCC
Source organism: Ochotona curzoniae (assembly GCF_017591425.1). Lineage (NCBI taxonomy): Eukaryota > Metazoa > Chordata > Mammalia > Lagomorpha > Ochotonidae > Ochotona > Ochotona curzoniae. The sequence goes on along the minus strand of NW_024466004.1, from coordinate 2,112,981 downwards.
AAGTGGTAGATTCATGGGCTGAGCCACAACTCCTGACCCAAAAACTAGTCTTTTTCTTTCTTTCTTTCTTTTTTAATTTTTAATCTTATTTTTCATGACACAGTTCCACAGACTCAGGAATTTCCGTTTCTTCCCTCCCCGTTTCCCCTCCCTACCCCCCATGTGGGTGCAGGGAACCAAGGCTTTGGACCATCCTCAGCTGCTTTCCCAGGCCCTGAGCAGAGAGTTAGATGGGAAATGCAGCAGCTGGCGCACAAACCAGCATCCGTAGGAGATATTGGAAGGTGGAGGATTAGCCAGTTGAGCCATTACATCAGCCCCCAAACTAGTGTACTTGATAAAAACAACCAATTAACCCAACAAAGCCCAAGGGCTTCTGGGGTCCCATGACACACAGTTACACTGGCTGTCTCTGTCCTCACCTTGGCCTTCCTGGAGGCCCCACTTCCTCTCTGGGGGTTGGGGGTCACCTCTCTTTGCAGAGCCCTCCAGAGCATCTCCCTTCTTTTTGAAATTAATTTTTTAAATGGTTAATGGAGTTGGGGAGCAGACTATGTTAGCCCATGGAGCCCATGTGGGTACAGGGACCTGAGGACTTGGACCAGCCTTTTCTGTTTTCCCAGGCCATAATCAAGGATCTGGATTGAAAGTGGAGCAGCTGGGACAGGAACAGTGCCCACATGGGATGCTGGTGGCGCAGAGGCTTAGTTTATTATACCACCAAGCTGCCCTCTCTAAAAGAACTTTTTAAAAATGTATTTATTTGAATGGCAGAGTGACACGAGAGGAGAGAGAAAGGAGAGAGAGAGGAAGAGAGGACATCATCCATCTACTGCTTCACTCTCCAAATTACCAAACCATGGAAGCTGGTCCAGGCTGAAGCCAGAAGCTCTCAATTCCATTCAGGTCTCCCACCAGGTGGCCAGGGCCCAAGTTATTGGGATGTTACCCACTGTTTCCCAGGCCACCAAAGAGAGACATATTGGAAGTGGAACAGAGAGGACTTGAACAAGCATCGCTATGGGATGCAGGCAGTTGTTTTACCCACTATGCCATAGTACCACAGCACTCTTCCCACCCACAGTGGAATTTAAGATTCAGTTATCACCGTCCCACTTCCTTGACCTTCTCTAATAGTGGCAGAAGCAAGGGGAAGGTGCCTCCCTCAGCTACGGGCCCTGAGAAAGGATGCTGGAGCATAGGTATCTGCCCCCAGCCAACTAGCCAACTAGCACACGGTGCGAATGGGAAAAAACCTGTGTCGTTTTGCTGAGGTTGGGGGATGGTTACTGTGCTACAGCCCAGCTCATGGCAACGAGTCGGATGCCAACCTGCCACTGTGGGTTATCTCTGACCTCTGTGCCCAAGCCTGCCTTCTCCCAGCTCCCTGGAAATACCGGCTCCACCTTCAGATTTACACAGCCACAGGAGAGGAAAGGGATCCATACTCCCCGCTCCCGACACACAGACATGGAAGCAGGGTGTGCTGGGAACGGAGGTCACAATGAATGGAATCCCCTTGGAGTCTTACAGGCCACAGCTGGTGGAGCATCCCATAACTGCTCAGCCTTGTCTCTCATAGTCATTTATTGGATCTCCTTAATTTTATTCCGTGCTTTTGAAGTATGAATGACTAGGATGGCAGGAGGAGGACCGGGCTCCCAAGTCCTGGGGGCATTGCAGGCTGACAATGACCTTGCAGGCCTGGATCTGGACCTCCTCCTCAGGGTGGATGACCAGGGCCAGCAGCCGGTCTGCCAGGCGTGACTCATTCCCAAACAGGGCTTCGTGCAGGGACTGCTCGTTGTAATGCCATTTCACAGCACGGTAGTGCGGCGAATTCCGGCCCTCACTCAGTCGTTCGGCAAACACCAACACCTCAAACAGCAGACTCCCTGGCTGTGATGACTGGAACAGCTTCAGGAAATCAGGGTGCACCTGCAGTGGGCACGGCACAAGAAGAGGAATGAATCCCAGCAAGTTCCAAAACTTTTATTCTTTCATCCTCCTGTGGCCTCAGCGCCCTGATATGCCTACGTTGCAAACTCAATCGATTTTCCAGTTTTTTCTTTCATGACCATACTCTAACTTAACTGCCTCATGGTCCTAAACATGAGTGATATCATAGTATTGATTCCAGGAAATTTGTTGAGACAAAATTTAAGATTTAGTGTGTAGTGAAGTTTATTTCTTTCTTTTCTTCTTCTTCCTTTTATTTTTTTAAAGATCTATGTCTGTATTTAAAAGACAAAGCTGCAGAGAGAAGGAGATACAGAGAGAAAGATCTTCCATCTGCTGGCTTACTCCTTAAACAACAACAATGGCAGGAGCTGAGCCAACTCAAAGCCAGGACACCCAGGAGCTTCTTCCTGGCCCCCCATATGGGTGCAAGAATCCAAGGCCTTGGACTATCCTCCACTGCCTTCCCAGGCCACAAGCAGAGAGCTGGATCAGAAGTGGAGCAGTCAGGACCTATAATGGGTGGCTGGCACTTACAGATGGAGGATTAGCCTACTATACCACTGCGGTAGACATGATTAATTTTCATAAATATTGCATGCATGCTTGAAAGAAATGTTCATTTGATAACTATGGGGTGCTCTAGGTATGTCTAAAACCTCCAAGCTTATTGGTAATACACACAACAAGTATGTTATTTTGCTTTTTATCTACTAATTGCTGATAGAGTAGTTAGATTCTTCCAAATATCCCACTGTGGTAGTAGATTTGTTAATGTCTCCTTATAATTTCATCAAGTTTTGCCATGTGTGTTTTGAAATTATGTTATCAGATGCATACAAGTTTAGAGTTGTTTTGGCTTTCTGATGAGCTAAAACACTGATGATTACAAAGGAACACTCCCTGTCCCTAGCAATGCTTTTTGTCATGTGTTTCCCCTGTACTAAAATACTTCCATTCACTTTTGCTTGATCACCAGTTCTTCTAACTCTCAGAGTTCAAATTCCCTTTCAAAGAATATTCCTCCCACAAAAATAAGACTCCCATCCTATTGGGAGGAATGGAGGAGGAGATGGCTTTCAAGACACCTGGTGTGGAGGCAAGAGGAAGGTGAAGGCCATCCATCAGCAGTGAAGCCATCCTTCTTCCCTCCCCGACACCTGAGCTGACACACCCCAGCCTCTCTGTAAGTCCCCTTTTCTCACCTGGCAGTTGAGAATGTCATAAAGGAGGTCGTTCTTCTGGGCCAGGTGGCTCAGCAGTCGTACGACCTGCACCTGCAGAGGGAGAAAAGCAGCAGAAGGCAGGTGAGTCTGCCCCTGGGCAGGGAAGCCACTAGTGCGGGACTGCGTTGGGCTCGGCGGGAGAGCAAGGCCTTGACCACAAGCCCCAGGCACCTGGGACAGGATATAGTCTGACTGCAGGATCTCCATCAGGGCAGGCATCACGCGTCGCAGCTGCGGATGCACGTAGTCGGGCAGCGGAAGGTTGTTGAGCAGTCTGAGGCCTGCCACATGCAGCTCTGTGTCCCAGATGGTGGAGATCAGCTCCAGGACCTTGATGGCGTGTTCCTGGCACATGGATGGAGAAAGCTGGGTCAGATTTCACGGGATGATCTCCACCACTCTCCCTGCCTCTGACTTCACTCTTCCCCCAAAAACCTCCTGAATCAGACAATTCTTCAAGGCTCGCCATCCTTTGACCAAGTTGTCCAACAGAAATTCTCCATCCTCCTACCCAGCCACCTGGATCTACGGCCTGCCCTGACGGCTGCCACCCTCACAGGATTCAGTACAATCCAAATGCTAATGATTTGCAAATTCATGTCTCCAGATCAGCCCTTCTCTCTCCGAAGTCCAGCAGCCAATTCTGCTATTCCTGCTGAATGCCTAGCAGACTTCAGAGTGAACACTTGCTCTGCTGCAGACCTGCTCCTTTCTCACCCTTCCCGATTTGGCTCTTGACTATGCTGACTCTCTGGCTGCTGGGCCTAAAGCTTGTGGAACCCTCGACGCGTGTCTTTTTAATTAAGATGTGTTCATTCAATCAAAAGGCAAATAAAGAGAGAGCGAGAGAGACAGAGATCTCCATCCACTGACTCACTTCCCAAATGAACACAACAGCCAGGACTGAGCCAGCCCAAAGCCAGAAGCCATCCAGGTCCCCCAGTGGGCACAGGGGTCCAAGCTCTTGGGCCATCAATCTGCTGCCTTCCCAGGCACATTAGCAGAGAGCTGGGAAGCAGGGCAGCCAGGATTCCAACCAGTGGTCCAATATCTGGTTATTTAACCTGCTGTTGCATGGTGCCAGACCCAAATATGTTAAATTTTAATGAGGTCCAATTTACTCATTTTTCTTTTCTAGGTTATACTTTTGGTGCCAAATCTCAACACTGCTCCTGAGGTCCTGAGAGGTTGTCTCCTTTATCATTGAAGTGCCACCCCACCCCGCCTTCCTTACCTGCTCCAACCTGTTTTCCTGTGTGACACTTACTACACAGAACATACTACATATTTCACTCATCTTTGTATTGCTTGCCTTGCTCTGTTAGAATACAAGTTCTACAAGGACAAGATTTTCCCTATTCTGTTAAGTGCTTTTTCTCCAGTGTCTTTGTTTGCAGGCTGGTACGGTGATGTGGCATGCCAACCCTCTGTTGTCTGCACCACACGTGGATGCTGGTTCAAGTCCCAAAGGCTCTACTTCCAATCCAGCTCCCTGCTGTTGGCCTGAGAAAGCAGTGGAAAATGGACCAAGGCCTTGAGCCCCTTCATGCATGTGGGAAACCCTGAAGAAGCTCCTGGCTCCTGGCTTCTGATCAGCTCAGCTCTGCCTCTTGTGGCCATTTGGGAAGTAAACCAGTGGATAGAAGATCTCTGTCTCTTCTTTCTTTCAAGCACAATAAATCCTAGAACAATGCTTTAGTGCAATTGCACAATATAGGGGTTTTTGTTGTTGTTGTTGTTGCTGCTGTTTGAATAAAGGGATCTTGGGGGCTGGCATTGTGGCATAGTAGGTTAAGCCACTACCTGCCATGCTGACACCCCATATGGTTGCCAGTTTGTCTTGGCTGCTCCACTTCCAATCCAGCCTGGGAAGGCAGCAGAAACTGGCCTGAGTGCCTTGGTTGCTGCTATCCACATTCTTCTTTGTTTAGCCTAGGGATTAAGATGCCTGCCTTGCACATCAGCCTCCAAGGATTAAATTCCTGGTTCCCACTCTTGGTTTCAGCTTTCTGTTCATGCTGCTTCTGGCCACCCCACCTGGGAGAGACCTGGATTGGTCCCCAGTTTCTGCTTTAGCCCTGCCGAGTACAGCCCCAGCTGTTGTGGGCATCTGGGGAGTGAATCAGTGAATAAAAATGTAGTTTCTCTCTCTATTCATTTCAAACACACACCTTTTTTTTTATTATTATTTTATCTTTTTAAGAAATCAGGGCAGGCTCAATGGCTTAACTGGCTAATCCTCCACTTCCAAGTGCAGCATCCCATATGGATGCCAGTTTGTGTCCCAGTTGCTCCATTTCCCATCTAGCTCCATGCTTGTGGACTGGGAAAGCAGTGGAGGATGGCCCAAAGCCTTGGGAGAGCTGGAAGAAGCTCCTGTCTCCTCCTGGCTTTGAATCGCTGAGCTCTGGCCATTTCGGGAGTGAATCAGTGGAAGGAAGATTTTTTTTCACTATTTCCCCTTCTCTCTATAAATCTGATTTTCCAATAAAAATAAATGAATCTTGGAAGGAAGGAAAGGAAAAAGGGGAGGGAGGGAGGGAGGGAGGGCGGGCGGGCGGGAGGGAGGAGCGTAACCAGTGGGGTTTGGAGAAGCAGGGAGGGTCCTGGCTGGGGGTGTGCCTGGAAGAAATCAGGGAAGCTCCACCCTTCTGCCCATCCAGTTACTGTCTTCCAGAGCAGAGTATGGTATAACTAGCTGGTAAACGTATGTTTTCCTGAGTTCCACTGAGTCACTGCAGAGAATTTTCAAACCAATAGGAACTTCCCAGATGTACATGTGGGTGGGCAGAAGCCACACCTGTGCCTGGTATGTCAACAGGGAGCAGTCCTGGGGAGACTTAACCTGTAAGCTAGGCACCCACATGCCTGGGGTCGCCACCACACTGACATGGAGAGCTTCATCCTTCCACTCATTTTTGGATGACAAACTCAGACTGAAGCAACTTCTGGGACAGGACCACTGATCCTGTGCTGAGCCAAGGACTGCAAGATTAACAGCCCATGTTGCTCTGCCCCACTGCCACCTGCCTCTGGGCTCACCTGGATTTTGAGCCTGAATTTTCTGATGCCGGAGAATGCTTTCAGGGTGTTCAGAGCTTGGATTTTGACACTATTATCCTTGTCATCCAACATGTCGCCCACCAACCTGATGTCATCCGTTGTACAAGAGGAGGCCTGGGGTGTATAAGGAGAGATGGAAGACGCACTAGGCCAAGTGTCCTGGAATCATCCCATCCCATCACCAAGAACCCTTGGCATACCCCTCCCACCATCAGCCGGACAGGCTCCAGTCCCACCAAGGGGCAGGGATGCCTCCCTCACCTCGGCCTCCAGCAAGTACACACAGCGAGTGATGCTGTGCAGGATCATGCTCTTGCTGTACTCGTCCTGCTTGCATTCCAAGGACTTGAACAGCCTCCGGAGCTCGCCCGAGTCCCGCCCGTGCCGCTCGCGCTCAATCGCCAGGCCTAGATGGCACCCCACCCCCACCCCAGCCCAGTTCAGCCGGTGGACTCACAAGCAAGGACAGAAAGGGTACAGAAGCAGGGAACGAGAGCTCCGGGGACACGGTAGCCTTGCTAGGCAGGGGCTATGCTGTCCTATTGCCATATCCTACCCTGACACCGGAACAAGCCCCTTCCTGATACCCACCCTACAGCCAAATTGCTGCCAGCAGAAGGCAACCAAGCAAGCATCTGGCAGAAGGGGCACTGTTTTCTGCTTGATACACAAGAGTACCACGTGGGTTCATGAAAGCTTCAGGCATCAGTCTTCTGTTCTTGAGACAACAAGGATGGGGACAGTGGCAGCTGCCTCAGTTTCTAAGAAACAGAACTGTAGGGGATAGAGTGAATGGAGTATTTGCCAGGTGAGTTTTGAAGCCACTGTAGGAGGGAGTGGACTGCTGGGCACCCTGTATGCTCCAGCACCTCTCATCCTATGGGGGGGGGGGCGGGCAGTTAACTGCAGGGTGGGTTCAAGGAAGACAGAAGAGAAAGAGGAAGGAGACAAAGAACTTGGAGGAGTCACCTTTGGGCCTTCCCACAGGGGAGGCCTCGGGAGCAGGTGCCTCCTGAGGCAGAGCCCTCTCCCCAGGGCCCGCACACTCACGGGCGATACAGATGGGCGAGTTGGTGCATAGGGGTGATTGGCATTTTATGCCGGCCCTGATGGCCTTGTAGAGCAGGTAGATGGCCCCGGCACCTGTGGCCAGGCTCACTACACTTTTGCGGATGTCCAGTAGTGCCAGGTACCGGGGGATGCTCTTGCCCATGTCCTCCGTGCTGCCTTGTGCTTGGGTGGGAGCTAAGCCCGATGCACCTGGGAGGAGGCTTCCGGAACCAGAATTCTTGACAGCCAACTAAGGATCCCACAATCGGAACCCAGGCAACAAAGGAAACTGGGGAGACGCCAATGTGGGGGGAGGCAGTCAAGCAACGTGGCAGCCAGAGGTGCCTGGAAGGATGTTCAGGTGCAGCTTTGGACCTGCCCACACTTCGGGCGTTGCCCTGTCACGGGGAGCCAGGTTGGTGGAGACCCAGCTGACAGTGCCAGTGGCTGCCTTCTCCCAGTAGGGGGAAGCAGAGGCCCACCTCTGTGCTTGAGGCCTTCCGGCATTTCAGCAAGGGGTGTGTGGAGTGTGCAGCCTGCAGAGAGCAGCGCCTCCCTTCCCTTCCGTGGCCCCCTAGTCCTTGATCTTCCTACTCCACCTCCACTCATCAGAGAGCGCAAAGGAGAGGAGCAACTCAGAGAGCCCCACACACAGCATCTACGTGGGAGTCTGTCCAGTGGCCGAGGTCCAGCAGGCACTTCCACACTTGACCAGGATTAAGAGATGTCCAGCCACACCTTGAAGAACTGTAGGGGGCAGAACCAGTGAGGCTCTGGGCCCATCTAATCCTAACCCCAAAGGAGAAAGGATCTGCCCTTACTGGGGTCTTGGTTCTGGAATTAAAAAAAAAAAAAAGTGCGGTGGGTGGGTCTGGATCTTTGGGTTACAGGGCTCCCAGTATGGGAACCTCACCTCGCACCCTGCACACCAGTGGGAATGGAGTCAGGTTGGAGTTAGGCTCCAACCTCTGCCATCAACAGGTGAGACTGGATTTCCCCTCCCCCTCTCCCCTCCTCTTCTGGCACTAACAGGGAAGTGACAAGCCGGCAGCAGGCAGCAGGTGCTACTGTGGATGGCTGTGCCAGTTCGCAGCTTCCTCACCTGCCTCTGAGCTGGGGCAGAAGGCCCTGGATGCTGGGCTGTGCCCAGTGTTGGAGGGAGGTGGGAAAGCAGAGATAGTCTCCAACCCCTTCACCCCAACTGCTTGCACCTCCCACCTCCTGCCAAAGGATGCTGTGGCCATAGGGGCTAATGGAAGTTCCTGATCTGGCATCTCTTCCCGGCTCTGTCAACCCCCATGCCTCCAGGCACTGTACCCAGCCATGAGAAAAATGGGCTTCTCCCCTGGAGAGTGGAACCACCCAGCCTGCCCCAGTTCAGGAACTCCAGACAGGAGGCAATGGCTGCCAGAGGCGGACTGTCACAGTAGGTTCCAAGGCTACAGCCAGGACCCAAAATTACTCGTCCATGTAGTGGGGAGCCTTAATGTCCTAAGAGAAGCAAACATGAGGTTCATGTTTTAAAGATTTATTTTATTTGCTTGGCTCTGGCCGTTGTGACCACTTGGGGAGTGACCCAGTGTACAGAAAATTAAAAAGACTCAGAGGCATCTGCCAGTGGTGTCCTTTCATGACTGTCCTTTCTCGGGAATGACCAGTTTCAATTCAGATGCTGCCACTCCTACTTGGAGAATTAAAACGCATTTTCTTGGATGGCGATAACAGACAGTGGGTGTGATTTAGACCCAAGTCCGTCATTCTGCTATTTAAGTGTATCCCGACAGTGTAGAGATGGACAGTGCTGAGTCCATCATCCTATTGTCAAGATAGATTTAACAGTTTCAGAATTAGAGTTCCATCGGTGGTACATTAATTCAGTTTCTGGGTAGTATGAGATATTGTTTGTGACTTTAAAAAAAAATGGACAGTGGATTTGATTTAATGTGTCACTTGGGGAGTGAGCAAGATTCACTTCCACAGGAATGCCCTGTGGGAAAGCCTGGGTGCCTCCCAGCGGGAAATGCCAATCTTTCAGTGGAGACACCCACCACCTGTCACCCCCATTCTCTACAGGCTGTCCAAGAAACTACTTGGAGTGACTCCGGTAAACACCCAAAACCCAGCCCAACCCCTCCCTTGTTGTTCTTAAAGACCACGGAACCACTCTCCATGGGGGTGGGGGAGTGGTCAGCCTGGTTGATCAAAAAAAGCTCCAGGTGCCCTTGGAGTTCCCTAGGGAAGACAGTGCAGCGGGCAGCACCAGTGTGCCAGAAAAGTGGTTAACCTGCTCTGGACTCCAGTGGAAAGCCCGCCAGCTGAGGTTCAAATCCCAGCAGTGTGGGGCTGGACAGTCCACAAATTCGAGCCTCAGAGGACGACTCTGCAACCTTCACCTGCTGCAGGGGGAGTGCGTGCTGCTCCTTCGGGCGCACCGGGGATGCTCCACACAACACCGGGGCGCTTCGCTCGCCCAGAGCCGACAGCCGAGCCACCCGTGGAGCCCACGCTCTCGAGACATCCCGTCCCCAGCGGGCGCTCACTCTGGCCGAGGAACCAGGTCCAGGAGCGTCCGGGGAGCTCGTGACTCGGGCCAAGGCACGGGGCCGGGAGAACACCCGGGGGACGGCACGCGCAGCGGCGGGGCGGGGCGCGCGCGGGGGCGGGCGCGCACGGGGGCGGGCGGAGGCCGCGCCCCTCCCCGGCTCGCGCGCGCATCCGGCGGCGGGCACAGGATGTTCTTTCCTCTCTGCCCCCCCACCCCCGCCCCCGCTCTCACTTTCTCTCCACTCCCTTCCCCCCCGCCGCGCCCGGCGCCGGCACCTTGCTTAACTCCCTCGCCGCCGCGCCGCCCGGGGCCTGGCCTTCGTCGCCAGCGCTCGGGACGCTGCGCGAGCCAGAAAGCAGCCCGGGAGGAGCGCCGGCCCGTCGGGGGCTGGACCAGTGAAGAGGGCTCACAGGGACGGATCCCTCCACCAGCTCACCAGGGCGGGGTGGGGCTGCCCGGGCGGCCAAGTGGCCGAAATTAGTACCGAACCTGCGGGGAGAGGCTGGGACCGAGGGGCGCCAGCCTCGTGCTCTCTCCAGGTTTGGATAAACAGGGGCCACCGGGGCAGCGGCCAGAGGATGCCGAGAGGCCACACCCCCTCCCCCAGCGCACGTCACTGTTTCCAAGGCGACCAAGGGCGGAGACGTGGGCTGGAGAAGGGGAGACCTTAGGGACCCGAAGCAGCCGGATGCTAAGGGACCCGGCGGGGGCGGACTTTTCATCCCTGCTACTTTCCTGGACGTCCAAAAAGCTGAGGGAGGGGCAGCTTGTGTTGCCTAATTTGGCTCAGCAAGCATTCAGCAAGCTTTTCCCGGTGTCGGTGCTAGGCTGGGTGGCCTCGCATCCCGGGGCACGTCCTTGCTGCAGTGGTGAAAGAGTCAAACAGCGATGACTAGTGGGGGGGGGGTCCCCTTTTCACGCTTGGATGAGCACAGTGCTTCGTGCCGCCAAGCACAGACCCTAGGCATTCTTTGGCCCTCCTGCGGCAAGGCGGGTATTCCTAGAGAGTCCTGAAGAGAAGCTCAGAGACGGAGGAGATTCAGCCAGCACCACACAGCCCCAGGACCCTGCCTCAGGCTTCCTTCTGCAAATAGTCAGAGGCCCTGAGAGGCAGGGAGTTCTTCACCTGGGTGAGAGGGGGTCTGCAGATACCAAGGGATGTGGGTGGGTGGGCAACGAAGCAGGGCACACTGAAGGCAGCTCACGTGGCCCACAGGGGTCGTGGTGGCAGACTGACCACTGTGAGTGGGACCTGTCAGACTCATTGCAGGAGGGAGACTTCCAGCCCAGTCATGGGTCAGGTGGGGTCAGGATCCGTGTGTGTGTGTGTGTGTGTGTGTGTGTGTGTGTGTGTGTGTGAGAGAGAGAGAGAGAGAGAGAGAGAGAGAGAGAGAGAGAGAGATCAAACTGATGCAGTGGACCAGGGATGCATTGCTGCCTGGGGCTGGGCTCTCCTGGGGGGCCAACAGAGCCAAGGCCCAGCACCCTCTGCCATTCTCTGGGGTTCCGTGTCTTACTGGAGCAGAGATCCTCAGGAGGCAGCCATGCTCTCTCCACTCTGCACCCAAGTTTCTCCCAGCTGGCATTTGGCACAGACTTCCTGAGATGGGAGTTTCTGGCTTCACTACACCCCTCTACAGATGCTGAGGGACTGGCAAGCAGTGGGCACTCAGAACAAAGGGCCCCAGTGGGCCAGTGTCAGGAGCTTCCAGGCCATTGTGTGCCCCCAGGTGAGCCGGCGATCTGCAGTGCACGGGTCACTCTCTTGCTGATGGGACACCAGGTACCTTTGCAGGGAACACACAGTACAGCTGGTGTGCCTGGCTGAGGACTCTGAAGTTGATAACAGACACCATAAATGGTGTTTGAGAAAGCTTGTTCCAGCAGGGTGTGTAGGAGGAAGGAAGAGCCTGGGTCAGAAAGGGCAGTGTGGCAGCTAGTGTGGGAATAGGGGCCAAAGGTGGCATCGATGGTGCCAGAAAGGAAGGGCTGAGTGAGAAAATGAATGAGAAAACAAGACAATTTGAAATGAAAGTTACAGGTGTGTGTGGCGGGGGAGGAGGGCACAGCAGGTTAAGATGCTGTTGGGACACTTGAGAGTGCCTGGTCTGAGTCTTGCCTACTCCTAATCCAGCTTCTTTCTTTTTTTTTTTTTAAGATTATTATTTCTTTTTTATTGGAAAGGCAGATATACAGAGAGAAGGAGAGACAGAAAGGAAGATCTTCAGTCCCTTGATTCACTCCCCAAGTGGCTGCAACAGCCGGAGCTGTGCCGATCCAAAATTCAAAGCCTGGGCCCAATAATTCAACTCTTTAGGTCTCTGTCACCCACATAAGAGACCTGAATGGAGTTTTGGGCTCCTCTTGTCTTTGTCTGACACAGCCCAGAGGGCCTTGGGCCTCTTAGGGGATGAACCAGCCAATGGAAAATCTATGTCTCGCTGCTCTCTTTCAAATAAATCATTGGTTAAAAAAAAATTTCTTTTTAATTAAGGAGCCAGGCACAGTGCGGTAGCCTAGTGGGTAAAGTCCTCGCCTTATATGCACACATAGGCATCCCATATGGGCACCAGTTCTAATCCCAGAGGCCCACTTCCCATCCAGCTCCCTGCTTGTGGCCTGGGAAAGCAGTGGAGGACGGCCCAAAGCCTTGGGACCCTGCACTCACGTGGGAGACCTGGAGGAAGCTCCTGGCTTCAGATCACTTTGAACTGGCTCAGCTCCAGCTGTTGCAGCCACTTGGGGAGTGCACCAGCAGATGGAAGCTCATTCTCTTTGTAAATCTACCTTTCCAATAAAATAAATGAATCTTAAATTTAAAAAATTAAGGAGCCAATGTAGTGGTATAGTATTTAAGCCACTGCCTACACTGCCAGCGTCCCTTATGAGCACCAGAGTCTCAGATGCGCCATTGCTGATCCAGCTCCCTGCTGATAGCCTGGGGAAGTAGCAAATGATGGTTCAAGTATTTGGAAGCCTACACTCAGGTGAGAGACCTGGAGGAAGCTCCTGGCTCCTGATCAGCTCAGCTTTGGTCATTGTGGCTATTTAGGGAATGGAAGGAAGATCTCTCTCCTCTCCTCTCTGCTTTTCTCTGTATGCTGCCTTTCAAATAAAAATTAAAATCTTTTAAAAAAAATTAACCCACGCACCTGGTAAGTTTAGAGGGTCTGAAAGAGATGGCCTTGGGCAACGGGTCAGAGCGGTGTGAGTCACCGAAGAAGCCTTCGGTCTCCTGTGAATGGAGCTGACCCAGGCCAAGTCCAGGAGGGCAGTGAGTAGGCTGCCTTGTGAGTGTCCCTCTTAGAGCTGCAGGCTTGGGATACCATGAACAGATGGCATGCATCAGCATAGAAGGGTGGCACAGGTGACAACAAAGGTGCCATCCCTCCCCACTCCCACCCCGAGGAAACAGCTAAGGGAGCCCACGTGGGTGTGGACAGGTGGTCCGGCTCAGGCCTGTGCTACTGTCTGCCTTCTAGTTATAGTCTGACTTACTTGGGAGCCTGCAGCCTTGGGGAAGACTTCAGCAGCCTGGGGCTCGCCCTCAGCTCCACCCTGGAAGGAGCTGGGGAGCCTGGGCCTGGTGCTGCCTGCCAGAGCCGTTCCTGGAAGCCGGCAGAGGGCAGAGCCCCTCCCTCCCCGTCTGCCCTGGCACTCTCCAGGCACAGCGTGTCCCTCGGGGCACCTTGGAGGCAGAGTTGCTGTCGCCCCCAGCAGACAGTGGGCACTGGGGAAGGAAGGAACCTTGTGGCCGGGTGGCAAGGCTTCGTGGGTGTTTGCTGTGGCTTGGGGGCAGGGTGGGTCAGGCAGGAGGATGGGGCTCGCGGGCTTAGAGCTCAGAGCAGCACACCACCTGCTTCTCCCCCCTCCCTCCGGAGGAAATTTTCGGGGGCCTAGTGGTTTTGAGGGGAGGGGACAGGAAGAGACGCTGAACTCTGGGTCAGCTGAGGACAAAGACATAGGAGATCTTGTTCCTTGTATCCCATTTCTCTAGGACCCTTGCCCCTGACCTCCTATAAGACACCAGGACTTCTAGAGGTGGCCCAGAGTGGTGCGGTTCGAGGCGGGATGGATGGGGTGGGGGTATCAGGGCTCGGCCGCACCTGTAGGATGGGGTGAAGGGCGCGTCGCGCCCCCCCCCCCCCAAGGTGGCCGAAGCCAGCAGCACTCCGGCAGGGGCCCTGGGAAGCGCCAGTCAGGATGGGGAAGTCGGGAGAGGGCAGAGGCTCGCGCGGCAGGGCCACGTGGGGCGGCGCGCCCGGGCCGGGTGTCGGGTCGGCTGCGACCGCAGGCTGCGAGAGCGGTTGATCTGGTGGTGAGCTAGCACACCCACTTACCCAGCTGCTGAGTCAGGCTGTTCTGCTCGCGCTCGCCCGCCGCTCGCTCGGGACATTGTGTTCCAGCCCCGGCGCGCTGGCAGCGGGCCCAGGCGCTCACCCCAGCCTCCTCGCCCTGTTTGTGCTCGCGGCTTGCGCTCAGCGCGCAAGCTCCCCGCCGTCGCTGCTGCCTCGGCCCTACGGCTGCGCGCGCGTTAGGGCAGGGGCTGCGGGCGCATCACCTCGGGGACGCGCGCGGCGGCCGTACCTACTTGTCCGCGTCCCCCCACACCTACCTCCCAACTCTCTCCCCCACCCCACTGCTCCCGTCAATCCCCTCGCCTCCGGAACCCCGGCTTGTGTGGGACTGGCTGAACAGTGCAGAGGGCTATAGATTGCATGGGGGCGACCCTACTGGGAGAAGGAGACGCCCGTGCCGCGCCCGTGCAGGTGCCGGGAAGAGGATGGCTGGGAGCACGCCGGGTCCCGGGCTTGTGAGCCCTGTGCTGCGCTCACGTGGAAGCTGGTGTTGGGGTGGGGGTGGGAGGGTAAGCCGAGCGATCCCTAGGAGGAGCCTCCCCGCCCCCTTCACTGAATCCTGGGGCACGGAGACTCCCGGGATTCCCGGGGCTTGACGAAGCAAGCCCAACCCTTTGGAGCAGCTTGGGAAACCCCTGGCAGGCTGCTGGGCTTCGGGAGAGCCGCGACACTGTGGGCGGCGGTGAATGGCAGCGTGGAGGAAGACCACCCCACAGCTGCACCTGGCGCCCGAGCCCGGTACCTTTGTCAGGCCCTGGCGCCGCCCAGGTTTAGCCAGAGCCACGTTTTTCTCCTTGCTCTGAACGCCCCACCCTCTCCACCCCCAGAAGGGGACACGGAGGCTCTCTACACCCCACGGAAGGCGCGGGTCCTGCTGTGCACACTTCTAGGCACGGTTCCTCAAGTCTTGTCTCTCTCTTGCCGCGTCCGTCCTCTTAGCGCGGCTTCCCTGGCGCGCAGCAGCCGGCCCCTCCTCTGGGCTTGTACCTTTCTCACGGCACAGCATGTAGCCTGTCTCCTGTTCTAGTGATCTGTTTACCAATCCTGTTCTCGCCAGATTAGAAAGTCCTTGAGACCAAACAAAGTCTGCCTCCTCCCCCAGCCCTCCCTGCCCAGGGCCCCACCCCGTCAGCTCCAACTCATCTCCCGCGGGGGACCCTGCCTGGGCACCCGGGAGTTGCCGTTCAATAAACACGGGTGTATTGAAGTGATTTCCTGCCTTCCGGCAGTTTGCAGGCGGTCTGAAGAGACAAACACGCAGCGTGTGAGGTTAAACAATAACCCAAGCCGGCAGGTGGTGAGTACCAGCCCCGTGTGTGTGGTGTCCCAGCCACAGGTTCTCAGTAAGAAGGTGCTGGTACCGGAGGAAGATCCCGGGAGGGTGCAGGCCTTGAACTGTGTGCAGTGGAAGAGAGGAGAGGGTGGAGGGGACGCGTGCTGGGTGACGTCACCGCCTTCCTGCAGGGCACGTCGCCTGCATTATCTCCCCTGGGCAGGGCAAAGGCAAGGGGGGAAGCTTGGGGTTGGGCGGGCTGGAGGGGTCAGTGCCCATGCCAGGCGCACCCCGAGCCAACCAGAACACAGAGGCAGCCTCAGATCTGGGCTCCCCACCCTGGGTCCTGAGCACTGCCTGTTCCCTGGCTTGCCACTCCTACCTGCTACGCCCCACGGAGCTGCCCAGCACTGCCTGGGGCTGGATGCTCTCAGGTCCCAACTCTGGCTAACAACTGGCCGTGTGTCCTTGGGAAGGCGCTCCCTTCCGCCTTCTGTGGGCTCCTGGGAGCCCTCGCAGGCCGGGACACTGTGAGTCAGTGTCTGAGTGATGCTCCAGCCCCACCCTTACCCTCAGCTCCGAGTCACCTGGGCTGTGCACCTTTACCCAGCCAGCCCCCTCCCGACTCCTCCCCCCATCTGGAGCTGCACAATCTGGAGCTGCAGAGGAACATTGAGTACAGAGAACGAGCAAGGATTCAGGCTTCCTGTGGTTGCAAAAGGAACACGGGGACTTTCCCTGCGGTGCCCGAACTGTGGGAGAAGTGGGGGAGGGGTGGGGCTGGGGCCAACCCCCAGGATCCTCTACTCCCTCCCCTGCCCTCCTCAGCGCTCCCTGCTTTGAAAAAGGCTGGTACAGTTTGTTACGCCGGGGCCGGAATGTTCCGTGTGTTTCATGTGGCCTCTGTCCAGTCCTACACTGGCCGCTTTATATTTATACTTCCTTCTCCAGCCGGGGCATCCTGCTGTCAGTCACCCTGCTCTCCTCTGCCCTTCTGCTCCTGGGCCCCATGCACTCCCCATGACTCCTACCACTGCGCCCACCCCCCCACGCCCGCCCACAGAGGGAAGGATGGGATATACACTGCTCCTTCACCAAGAGGGGTGGGAAGCAAAAGTTGGATTCCAGAAGGATGAGAGAGTGGCCTGTTCTCTCTCCCCATCCCCCAACCCAATGCTGAATCGGAAGCTTCTCTGGGTCTTCCCACTGTCCCCACCACTCCCTGTTTGCCCCCTGGGGAACCCCGCCAGTGTTCTGAGCCCAGCTGGACTAGTGAGAACCTGTGCAAGATGCTGAAGAGGCTGAGCAGGCTGGGTCATCAGTGATTCCCTCCACCCCAGCTCAGCAGCCACGAAGACAGAGGGCAGCGGGGAACGAGGCAGTCTCCCACTGCACAGCCCCCAGAGCCACACATGACCTGCAGATTGCACGTTGACTCTTGGTGATTTCCGGCTGTTTTGCAGAGATGTGGTCAGTCCCCCTTCCTCCAAGTGCCTTCAATATTCAGAGGCGAAGACATTTACGATCCAACCTCCCTCGCCCAGAAGCATCTGATTTTATTCATCAGGAGCATAGCTGAGACTAGTGGCTTCTGTGGAAGGTGCTCTCTGCACCCCACCCACCCTGGGCTCCTACAAGAGTTCAGAACCCAAGGTGTGGTGGTGGGGGAGGAGCAGGTTTGGGGTCAGGGATCTCTATACAGCTCATTAGCTTTCAGCAACGCCTCTGGGAACTGAGTGCTGTTGCTAGCTCCCATGACGATTCAGGAAACTGAGGCACAAAGAGGCGACAGCTAGGGTTCATCCGGCATCAAAGCCAGCACCTTTGAGCGGAAGGTTGGAGTGCCCAGATCTCATGCCTGAATCCAAGCCCCCATTTCTCAAGCCTTGCCCACCCAAATGACCCCTTCCTTCCTTCCCTCAATGACACCAGGAGCCCTGCCTCCTTGAAACCCCATGCCTGCCCTGACATAGGATGTAACAACTTAAAGATGGATTTCCAGTCCGTTTGACAGGCTGAACCCTGGAGGCTGGTGAGGCCCAGAATCCACCATTGGCTGTGGAGCTGGATGGATCAGCCTGCAGGCCATGGGCTCAGCTTGTGTTCATGCCTGCTACCTCCACCCTTAACCAGGAATAAGCTGCCTCACTGCAATGGTTTGTCCCTACAATCCAAAAACCAGGGGCTCAGCTCAAGTGGTGGGCCTCTGAATTCAGATTGGCTGGTGGCTCCCAGGGACCTGGGGACCCTTTCCCAGAGCACTCTGGGAGACATCACACCATTATGTCACCCTCAGTGATTGTCTCAGACTGTGTGCAGGTAATTCACCTGCCCTAACCCAGAATTACCTTACAGGGAGAGGACTGGTACCCACTGTCCTGCTGGGAAGACTGAGGCGAGAGCCGCTGAGGTACTCACCTGATGGTAAGGAACTAGGGCTGTGGCTGCTGTCTGGGACTGTGTTTCCTGTCCCTGAGCTAGGACAGAAAGAACTTCCCAAGATGTCCTGAAATGTGTGGCTTGTCACCCTTAGGAGGAGACCACAGCACCGAGCCAGGAGGCCAGGGCTCCAAACATTCTGTATTTAGTCAGCCCCACCTGGTCTCTGGCTTCCTGCCCTTCAAGGCTGCCCAGGACACATGAAGTCCCCTCCCAGCCTCTTCCTCTGCTCCTTCCTCCTTTCGTTGTACTTGCTGAATCCAGTTTCATACATCGGTGTCTACTTTTGATTTTACTTTTTGTGCCTCTAATCTCCTGGAAAGTTCCCCAAGGTGCCCTCTGCTTTCCTCCCTCTGACCCCATCTTGTTTCCAAGGAAGCACCTGCTCTGGGCTTCTGCACTTAGCATCTACTTGACACACTCTGTGTGTGTGTGTGTGTGTGTGTGTGTGTGTGTGTGTGTGTGTCCCCTGCCCCTAGGAACTGTGTTAGTTTCCTGGGACCCTGAGGCTAATTAATGTACCTACTGTGTGTTTCCACCTAGGGACACAAAAGCTGGCTGTCACCCTCAGTACCTCCTGGGCTCACCCAGTCAGATCTTCCCTAATGCCCTGCCAAGTGGCCCCAGCCAAGGGCTCAGAGGAGGAGGAGGCTGCAGGGATTCAAATCTGAGAGGAGCTGGCCAGGCAGAGCCAGGAAGGTTCAGGGTGTTCCAGGTACGAGGAACAGTGTGTATAAAAAAAGGCATACAGGCGTGAAGCAGCCCGTGTTCTCTGCCGGCCACTTGGAGTTGTTTGGTCTGGCTGGACCTGGAGTGCAGGTTGGGGAGCCTGGGGAGAGAAGGCCAGAGGCAGGCAGGTCCAGATGGTGCAGGACCTCGTGTTCCAGTGAAAGGACTGACCTTTCTCCTGGAGCAGCCAGAAGCCCAAGGCAGCGGCTCCCTGCAGTCTGGGAGGTTCAGAGCTAGGCCTGGCCCAGACCCAAAGAACTGTCCTCTGCCGAGCCTCCATTAGCCCACATTTAACTGCCCTTTTGCTCAACCAGGCTTATAGGGAGTTGGGGGAAGCAGCAGAGAAAGTCAAACACTTAAATATAAGGCTCTTTCCCAAGCACGTTCCTGCCTTCTTCCCTTGCTTCTTCGTTCTTAGCAAGGCTCTGATGTTTGTCACCCACACACTGAGTATCAGGAACAGGTTGTCAAACCCCACACAGGTCGCTGCTCGCCAGTGACTTACCTCCGTGGCAGGTGAGGAAGGGAGTGGACTGCGAAGGAGACATATGTAAGTTAGCAAAGTGATTTCAGATGGTGGCACACACAAAGGAGGAAAGAGAACAGTGAAGTCATGGAGTGGGCCAGAGGTGGCTTTGACAGAGAGCTTAGGGTTGCCTTGGGAAGAAAGGATGGTAGCAGTAATGTGAGCAGCTGAGGATTCCAGATAAAACAGCTCCTGCAAGGTCCGCCCTGCGTGAAAGCATTTTCCAGATTTGGGTAAAACTACTAAAAGACCTGGCGTCATGGCACAATGAGTTAAATCTCCACTTGAGACCCTGCCATCCTGTATGGGCACTGATTTGTTCCAGACTGTTCCTCTTCCGGTCCATCTCCCTGATAATGCTCTGGGGAGTGAGAGGAGGATGGCCCAATGCTGGGTCCCTTCACTCACGTGGAAGACATTGAAGAAGTTCCTGGCCATTGGAGTTGACCTTGGCCCAGCCCTGTCTTTTGTGGCCACCTATGGGGGAGTGAACCAGCTCGTGGAAGATTTTCTGTTTCTGTCTCTCCCTCTTTCTCTGAAACTTTGCTTTCAATAAAAATAAATAAATCTTTCTTTAACAATCCATTGGTCCCCAGCAATTCTGTTCTAGGATTAGCATGTCCATTTTGTAGAGGTGGGAAATCCAGGCTGGAGAGAGCTCTCAGTTCCTCGGTCAGACCACAACAAGTGACACACATTTGGTTCTAAAGCCACTGCACCAAGTGTAGCAACCATGTGTCCTAAACCATCTAGGGAGTCTGACTTCTGGCCCTCGATCTCCTTGTCCTCTGGACCAGTCCAGTCACCTTGGCCATTCTCTGTAGTTCCAAGCAATGCCTTCAAGCCCAGTCTTTGTCCTGTTCTTCCAGAAGGATTCTAAGCTAGTATCCCACCCCTGCCACCCTTAGTTTTCTCCTCTGCAAATTGGGAAGGTAGTAATAATATTCCACTGTCATAGGCTTGCTGAGGGCATTGAATGAAATCATCCACCAAGGGTCAGCCTCGGGTCCCCCAACCAAACACAGCAATGCACGTTGGATGAACATTCTTCTTTATGGGGACCTTGGAAAACAGGCCAAACACGGGCTGCCCCGATCCCTGTGATTAGGAACCCAAGCCCCGTGCTGAAGGAAACTGATAAGGTGAGAGCCATCCACATGCTGCCTGAGCTAGGCAGGAGGGCAGGAGGGTAGGGCAGGGCAGGGCAAGCCCCTCCCCCACCCCCGGAGGTGCTCTTCCCTTCCCTTTACTCAGCCCTGCTCTCTGCGGGAATCCCACATGGACACATCTTGTACTTGCCATTTCCCGGGAAATTCCTTAGCACCCGACCACACCCGCCCTTGAGGACCTCCCAGTGGCTCCTAGCGGAGCGGAAGCCAGACAGCCATGGGGGACAACGACGCTGCAATCCGCAACCTCCTGTGTGTCATGAGACAGCCCCCTACCTCCATCACCGCCACCGGGGGAGGGCGACCCCGCGGCGGGACGGTAACCCCTCCCTGCAGGGCGGCAGCGACTGCGGAGGCCGCTCGGACCCCGTGGAGTACGTGACCGACTTCTGCTCCACCAGCTGCGCGCTGCAGCTAGCAGCACAGAGACCCCTCCCCACCATCCACAGGCCGTCCCCAGCTTCCTGCTTTGCCGCCGCAGGCCCTGTGGCACATCCGTCCCAGGCAGCCCTGGAGGACCAGATGTGGTTGGAGGGTGGGGGGACACAGCAGCCCTCCATCGCCCCCAGCTGCGGAGCCGCTTCCAGATTTAAAGCAAACCCAGCTTAGTCCTTCCTGCCGCTGGGGACCGCAGAGCTTCCAGGGCTTTTTTTTTTTTTTTTTTTTTTTTTTTAAACAAAAGTGCCAAGAAGTCTCAGTTCTCTTGCACTTCACTAAGGACGACCTCAGCTCCCTTCCCCTCCCAAGCCCTGTTTCCCCACCGCTTGTCCCCCACCCTAAAGCTGGCAGGGCACGGAAAGCCCCTCCCAGAAAGGGGAAACTGGTGTGTTTTCTGTTCCTTCAACTCACCAGGAGTTGCAGGCAAACCTGGGGCCGCCATAGTGGTGGGCAATCTTAGGGTCGCAAGCCCCACTCCTGGGCTTTATCCGCAAAAATCTAGGGTGCAAGAGGCTGGTGATGGCTTAGCATGAGATGGTATGTCTGAGGGACAGAGTGGCGAACGTTGGACCCCTGGGGCACCAGGAGCGGTGGGAGGAGTTGTCGCAGGCGCGCTGGCTGTGTGTTCCTTCTGCATGTTTTTCTTACATGGCTTTTCTATGCTGGCGGGTCTTTACTGAGATGACATCTGGGGAAATTCCTCCCACAGGAACACACCCATCTCTTTAAGCATGCAACTTGATGGATGCTGACAGCCATACGTACTGGCTTGACCTTTGCCTAGGTCAAGCTTCGGTACGTTTTTGTCACCCCCAAGTTCTTGTGCTCCTCCTCCCAGGCGTCCCTACCCCAGAAGGTTTCTCATGTGTATGTGTACACATGCACCTCACAGTTAAGAGAAATATTGCTGCTGTCACAGAACAGGAAAGTGAGTGGTGAAATCCTGAACCAGAGAGGGGGCCTCCAGAAACAGGAGAGGGGGAGCTCCTGAGACTGCAGGAAACCGAGGGGTGGGCAGCGGGGCCAGCTGGGGAGATGGAGGAGGGCGACGGATGCTCCTGCCCTGTGCGGGTCACTGTCCCTCCTCCAGGCTCTCACCGGCCTCCAGCAAGGCCAAGGCTGCAAGGAAGGGCGCCCTCAAGGACATCCACCCAGAGACAGGGCGAAGTCAGGGGCCCTGCACACTGGAGTATTTGTCTTGCCTGCCGTCACCTTCCAGCCTTCCAGGTCTTTATGATTCTGGGCCTGCTTCACCTTTTGTCCTGCTGGAAAGGGGAGAGGCTGAGGACTGCTTGGCAAAATGGTAGGGGAGAGTTGAAGAACTCCTCCCTTCCCTCCCGACTTCCTTCCTTCCTCTCTCCTTTCCTCCATTCTCTCCCTCCATCCTCCCAGCTTCCCTCTTTCCTTGCTTTTCTTCCTTCCTCTCTCCTTCATTCCCTCTCCCTCTTTCTTTCCAAAACCCTTAGTTGAGCCCCTGCACTGGATGGTAGTTTCTGCCGGGTCCTGGGGTTCAGGGACCATGTTCAATTCATGATGGAGTCTTGAGTTTGCATTCCCAAGTGAAGCAGAGTTGTAACGTGGCCTTCCTGTTGGAGATGAGGAGCCAAGAGAAGTGTTGTAACTTACATCACATAGCCAGCTGTTTGGAAAGGAAGGCAAAGAGCTAGAATTTGCCTATGTGGTGAAGCAAGCTGGATTAGAGCCTGGTGGCATGGCTTTCTCCCTCTCAGGCCTCCAAGGGCAGCAGAAAGTGCACTGAGTTAGAGCTACCACCCTCCTCACTTTTTAATGTTTATTTGTATGAAACAAGGAATTACAGTGGGAGTGAAGAAGAGATATTTCTCCCTCTAGTTCACTCCCCAAAGGGCTGTGTCAGCTCAGCTGGTGCTGGGCTGGGTAGGGCTGGGCCTACCCAGGAGCCTGGAACCTGGAGCCTGGAGCCTGGAACTCCATCTGGATCTCCCATGTGGGTGGCAGGAGCTCAAGCACATGGGCCTCCTTCTGCTACTTTCCCTTGCATGTTTGCAGGAAGGTGGATTGGAAGTGGAGCGACCATGGTGCTCCTATGGAATGCTGAGTAGCTGGGCAGTATCTTAGCCCATTGCACCAAGACACCAACCTAGTTCTTTCTTAGAGGCATCTCCTCTCTCTGGGTGTCAGTTTTCTGCTGTGACCATGAAGATGGTAGCCTTCAGAGACCCTTGGAGGGGCTTGTTAGCACCCTTTAGCACTTTCTCTGATGTAGACTACATTTTCTGCCTCAGTGCCTTTTCTCACTTCTTGTCTTTCCTGCTCTCTTCCTCTGATGTTCCCAATCATGCACAACCTCATTCAGAGGCTGGTCCTGGAGGCCCCTCAGTCCTCTGAGTGGCATCCCCCAGTTCTCTCCCAATCCCATCAGGGTGGACAAAGCCTCCTCCCATTTTGCAGCAACAGAGTCTGTTTTGTCTGTTCAGTGGGAGGGGTTGAGATGAGTTCTTGCTCTCACCCCTTCAGCAGCCTCTGTTTCACTTTGGAGAACTTGTGCTTCCCTAGTGGGCAGGCTGGCTCAAGTCAGAGCATGGGCACTTTGGGAGAAGGGCATCTCTGCATGGATGAGGACCAGCAAGGTGGCTGTCCCACCCTGCCTGCACCATGCTCCTTGCTCATAAACACCTGGCTGGAAATCCCCCTCCCTGCAAGCACAGGGCTGCGGCTGCCACCGGTGTGCCCAAGCTCATGTTATCTATCCACCCACAGACAGGAAGTGCTTATAATGCCCCACTGCTCCCCGCCCCTCCCCTTGGCATGTCCCACTTGGTGCACATATGGATAAGAACATGGCACCTGCTGGCTGGCACAGTGGATGCAGTAGCACAGGCAACAGTGTGTAGTGTCAAACGTCCATGCACAGTGTACGCTTGCGCACTCACAAACACAGGTGCGTGTGCACCTGGGAGGCTGTTTCTACACCCCTCTACTCGCCCAAGCTCTCCCAGGATAGCATCAAATTCTCACATGTATGGCACCTTCCTATGGCTGCCCCTGGCTCTCTTGTCTGGCTTTTCCTCATTGTAATTCCTTGTGGGAATTACAGAGCTGTAATTCTCCCTACAACTCCGGGGGTAGCACCTCTGCCTGAGTGGCAGACAGAAATGGGAACATGGAGCTGTGGTGTTTGGGCCTGGTGAACAAAGGGGCTGTTCTTTCTGCTCTGCTTGCCTCACTCTGTCTTACCCCCATTCCCATGGCTACTCTGGCCTATAGGACTGTGGGAAGGCTCAGTAGCGGGTCCTGTCCCCAAGATGATGTGGCAGCTCTGAGACTGATACTGGGAGTGGGTGGACCAGGCAGGATGTGGAGCCAGCAGGCAACACCCCTGTAGATGGCTTGACTTGAAATCCTCCAGGTAACCCAGCCATGACCCAGACAGAGCCAAATAGCCGTGGCCAGTGGTCAAGGTTGTGCAGAGACAACACTGGGATTATGTTCACCCAAGTGCCCTGCAGTAGTCACTGAGCTCAGAGCCTGGGGTGGACTATGACAGGGACAGGAAGGGTATGGGGACAGAGATGAATAAGAAACAGCAGCAGCTGTCTCTCAAGAGCCCCGGTGTGTCTTGGGTGGGGCCTAGGGAACATTATCCAGAGAGCAGCAACCCCCTCCCAGTGGAGCTCACATGCCCCCTGGCTGCCTGATGCTTACCCAAGCCTCATCACTGCCCATCCCTCCTCTTTTCCACCTACCTGACCTTCCTGTTTGGATACTAATGCCATGTGGCATCCTGAGGGCCACCCCAGATCCTGCAGCCCAATTCTAATCTGACTTGATCCGTTTTTGTGTTGTATGGATGCTCTTGTTCGTTCCGTCTCTTCCATTCAGCCACTCCCTTCAGGCCTGGCTGCCAGTACCTTGGCCTCTCCCACCTCCTCCCTAGAGGAGAGGAGGGAGAGAGGGACTCTGACCTGCAGGCTTCTGCTGTTTTCCGCTCTCCCTCCTCCACACTGCTGCTGGGATGGCTGCCTGAAGTGCACAGCTCACCTGTCATTCAGAGCCCTTCGCTGGCTCCATTACCTTCAGGATGGAGCTCCTAGCATCCTGCGTGGCACAGTCAGTGGACAACTCCTGGCCAGCGCCCCCAGCTGGGGTGCACCTCAGAGCTTCCTGGTGAGCCCTTCTCTCTGTTACCTAGCAAGGACTTTGCAGTCTTTCCAGGCTGGGGTGGAGTTGGGGACCTTTTCAATCTTCATTAGAGCACATGTTACAAGAATGACTTAAGAGCCAACTTTGCTATGGATGCACACCCTCCGCTCTGCAGTAGCCACTCTCTCACTCCTCTGCAACGTGGAGACCAACATTTCTTGAGCAGGGGCTGAGATGACCAAACCAGCTTCAGAAGTCCAGAATTCTGGGCATAAGCTTAACTCATGCATCAGTCTGACAAGTAAGCACCTGCTGGTTTGTCCCCCTTGAAGCTCAGGTGCGGGAAATTTGGTCCTCTGTGTGCTTGTGTGGAGGCTGTGGCACCTTCGCCAGGTGAGTTAAGCAGGGGCTTCCACCTTTAGAAGGGAGCTCAAACAGAAGCAGGGCATCATAAAGCAAGCCCCTGCCTGTGGCCCCCTACACACACCACTTCCCTCTCCGGTTCTCCATCATGTTGTGACACAGCCAGGATGTCCTTGCTAGGGCACAGGTGTTAGGATGTTTGGACCTTGGGCCACATGGATTGTGAACCAAACAAAACTCTTTTTTTTTTTTTTTGGTTCATTACTTAGCATGCAGAGTTTTGTAATAGCAACACCACACACACACACACATCATGTATGCTTTGTCTCAGCTTTAATGAGGCATTATTTGTGTACAAAACAATGAATCCATTTCGGATTGCAGTTTAATGAACTTTGGCAAATGTGTTTGTGTCATCTGTCACACTACTAATCAGTTCTCTTGTTTCCTCACTCTATTTCCCAGGCAGTCCCTGCCTGGGAGAGAAGGTACTGAACCTATCAATCATGGGTCCCGTGTTGGAATGCTTAGGTCCTGTTCCCAGCTCCAGCCCCTAACTCCAGCTTTCCACCCCTGCAAGCCTCAGGAGGATTCCTGTATGCCAGGCAGGAGCGCTCTCCATTGCTGTAGGCACATGCAGTAGTTCAGAGGGTAGTGGGTAGGTAGCAGTTCTTTGTTTCTCTGCCTCTCAAAAAAAAAAAAAAAATTAAGCCTCCACTTGGCTCTAATCTTCTTTCCGTCACTGTGAATTTAGATTTGCATTTCCTAGAATTTCAGATACGTGGAATCACACACCATGTACTCTTTCTTATCTGATTTCTTTGGCTTGACATAATGCTTTTGAAGCTTGCCCATGTTTCGGCACATGTTAGGACTTTGTTCCCTCTTATTGCTGTGTTTGTCCAGTGGCATCACAGTTTCTCCATCCTCTTATCAACACTCACTATAGTTGCTAGGAATTATCTGTACAACTTTATGTTGGCAAATTCTTTTTTAGAAGAATGCTTTATTTGAAAGGTAGAGTTACAGAGAGAGAGAGAGAGAGAGACAAAGAGAGAGACCTTCCACTCACTGGTCCACTCCCGAAATGGCCACAGTAGCTGGAACTGGGACAGTCTGAATATAACAGCCCGGAGATTCACTAGGGTCTCCCCTGTCGGTGCAGGAGCGCAGGCACTTGGGCCATCTTCCACTGCTTTCCTAGGCACGTTAGCTGGGAGCTGGATTAGAAAGTGGAACAACCAAGATTCGAACTGGTGCCCATGTTGGATGCTGGCTTTGTAGGTAGTGCTAACTACTGTGCCACAATACTGGCCCTGGGCATGCATTTTTATTTCTCTTGGAAGAAGAATTGTTGAATTCGGTGTATGTGTTTCACTTCTCACAGAATTACCAGGTGCCAGGGCCATGATCCTGGCATTCCATAGGAGCACCAGTTGGAGTCATGGTTGCTATACTTCCAAACCAGCTCCCTGCTATTGCACCTGGGAAAAGAGGAGACACCCAAAATGCTATCATCCATGTGGTAGACTTTGGTGAAGCTCCTGGCTTCAGATTGCCTCAGCTCTGGCTGTTGCGGCTATTTGGAGAGTGAACCAGTAGATGGAAGAACTTTCTCTTTCCCCTTCTCTTTGTAAAATTTGCCTTTCAAATAAAAATAATTAACTAATCAACTAATTAAAAGATGCTGTGGGGACACACATATCCCCTATTGGAATGCCTGGTTTGAGTCCCGGCCCTGTTTCTGACTGAGCTGTTTGCTAAGGTACATCCTAACGGCAGCAGGTGATAGATAACTGAAGCACTCGGGCCTGTTCCCCTTGTGAAAAACACACATTGAATTCTGGCAAACTGGCCTCACCCTGGCCCAGTATCAGCTGTTGCAGGTATTTTTTTGGTTTGGGTATATGGGAGAGTTTTTTTCTCGGCTTCCTCTCTGCCTTTCAAATAAAATGAAAATAAATAAACACATAAGTCATTTAAGGCATGCATATCAATCAATACAGATACACATATTTTTAAAATATTTACTTCCTTCAATATCAGAGTGACAGAGACAGAGCAACTGAAAGAGAAAGTGAGATCTTTCATCCACTGGTTCACTCCTCAAATGACCGTAGCAGTCAGGTCTGGGTCAGGATGAAGTCAAGTCAGGAGCCTGGGACTTCCCTGGGGTCTCCCCTGTGAGTTACCAGCGACTCAAGTATTTAAGTCATCATCTGCTGCCTCCCAGGCACATCAGCAGGGATCTAGACTGAAAGGGATGCTGCCCTCCAATATGGGATGTGAGCATCCCAAGCAATGACTTAACGCACTGTGCCGCAATACCCATCCCATAAAGCACATAAAGCCCCCATATTGTCTGGGGGCTGTTCTATTTGGCATGCATATACCTCTGCACTTAAAAATACAGAGCACTGTTGCCAGTGCAATAGCTTAGTGACTAAGTCCTTACCTTACATGCGCCAGGATCCCATATGGCTGTTGGTTTGTGTCCGGGCTACTCCATTTCCCATCCAGCTCCCTGCTTGTGTCCTGGGAAAGCAGTAGAGGACAGCCCAAAGCCTTGGGACCCTGCATCTGCATGGGAGACCTGTAAGAGGGTCCTGGTTCTGGGCCTGGCGCGGTGACGCAAGTGGTTAAGGTCCTCACCTTGCACGCCCGGGATCCCATATGGGCGGCGATTCTATCCCGGCAGCCCCGCTTCCCTTCCAGCTCCCTGCCTGTGGCCTGGGAAAGCAGTCAAGGACGAGGACGGCCCAAGGCTTTGGGTCCCTGCACCTGCACAGGAGACCCAGAAGAGGCTCCTGGCTTCGGATCGGCATAGCATCGGCCGTTGCGCTCACTTGGGGAGTGAATCATCGGAAGGAAGATCTTCCTCTCTGTCTCTCCTCTCTGTATATCTGCCTTTCCAATCAAAAAAATAATAAAAATAAATCTTTAAAAAAAAAAAAAGAGGGTCCTGGTTCCTAGTTTCAGATCTGCTCAGCTCCAGTAGTTGCAGCCACTTGGGAAGTGAACCAGTGGATGGAAGACCTTTCTGTTTCTCCTTCTCTCTGTAAATCAAATCTGTCTTTCAAATAAAAAAATTTTAAATCTTTAAAAAAAAAATACAGAACACTGGAAAGAAGATGAAATACAACCACAGCTTTTTCAAATTGTTATAGCTTAAGATAGAAATCATTTCTGGGGCCAGTGTTGTGGCAAAGCAGATTGGCTGTGGCTGATGATGCTGGGCATCCCATAGGTATGCCATTTTGAGTCCTAGCTCCTCCATTTCTGATCCAGCTTCCTACTGATGCACCTGGGAAAGCACCAGATGGTGGCCCAAGTGCTTGCGCCCTTGCCTTCCACTTGGGAGACCTGGATGGAGCTCCAGACTCCTGTCATTGGTATGGACCATCCCCACAGTGTTGTGGCCATTTGGGGAATGAATCAGTGGCTGGATGATCTATCTATCTATCTATCTATCTATCTGATTTGTGTCACTCAGATGAATAAAAATAAATCTCTCTGTCAAGGGCTTTTTTTATTTCTTAGGAAATAAGTGACACAGAGAGTGGGTGATCTTTCATCTGCTGGTTCACTTCCCAGATATCTGCAACAGCTGGAACTAGGCCAAGCCAAATCCAGGATCCAGAGAGAGAGAGAAAGAGAGAGATAGAGAGAGAGAGAGAGAGAGAGAGATGCAAGTAACAGAAAACTCAAAATGCTGATATCTTGAAAAATTAGGCATTGATTTCTCTTTGTAACAAAGTCTGAAGGTAAGCAGCAAGATGTATTAGTCAGCTTTAAAAAAAAAAAGGTTTATTTATTTTACTTGAAAGTCAGAGGGAGAGACTCAAATAAGTACCTATATGCTGGTATTGCAGGCAGAGTATTAGTCTGCTATACCACCATGAAGATCTCTTGGCCAGCTTTTCAACTGTGTGTATAGATTGGCCTCAAAAATATGTTTTTAATTAAAAAAAAATTTTTTTTAAATACTACCTAGAGTTCTGTAGTACAAGTGTACCATGAGTCAGTGATTTCTAATCATCATAAATGATGCTGCATTGAACTCCATCTTTACACCTGCCCTTGGTATATATGGCAGTAACTGTGAGGTATAACCTGAGAAGTGGGTCGGCTGGGCCAGAGACTGGGTTCGTTTTTGCCAAATTTCCTTCTGAAGATATTTTGCCAATTTGTGCTTTTTCCTATAGTAATTTTTCTTATACCTTGACCAACTTCTTGTGTTCTAAAGTTTCAGCAGTCTCTTAGGGAGAGAGTAATATCACTTTCTCCAACAACATAAAATGGTTTCTGCTTGTATTCCTGTCATTATAAGTGTATTTTCATATCCAGCCGTGACTTAAGCTATGAATGTAATTCAAATGAAACATTCAAACAGTAAACAAAGGAATACAATGAAACCTAGTCCTTTGCCCTACCTGATCCCATCTCTTTACAGAGTAATGACAATTAAGAGGCGTTGGGGTGAGCCGGGGGCCGGGGACCAGCACAATGATAGAGCTAGCTAAGCCTTAGACTGCGGTGCCCTCATCCCATATGGGCACCGCTTCCAGCCCTGGCTTCTTGTGATCCAGCTCCCTGTTTGCGGTCTGGGAGAGTAGAGGAAGATAGTCCAGGTCTTTGGGGCCTGGAACTCCACTGGAGTTCCATGTGGGATCACTTCAGCTCTGGCTGTTGAGGCCATTCGGGGAGCAAACCAGCAGATGGAAGAGTTCTTTGTCTCTCCTTCTCTATGTAACTCTGACTCAGACCAGCCCAGCTCTCACTGTAGTGATAATTCAGAAAGTGAGCCAGGAATATCTCTCTTGGCATCTCTTCTTCTCTCTGTAAATCTGCCTTTCAAATAAAAATCAATAAATCTTTTTTTTTCTGAAAAAACAGGTTTTTGTAGATCTTTCCATACATTTCCATTAAAATATATGTAATTAAAATATATATATGGGCCTAGTGCGATAACCTAGTGGCTAAATCTTAACCTTGCATGTGCTGGAATCCCATATGGGTACCAATTTGTGTCCTGGCAGCCCCACTTCCCATCCAGCTCCCTGCCTGTGGCCTGGGAAAGCAATCAAGTATGGCCCAAAGCCTTGGGATGCTGTGCCCGCATGGAATACAAGGAAGAGGCTCCGGGCTCCTGGCTTTGGATCAGCTCAGCTCAGGCCATTGTGGCCACTTGGAGAGTGAACCAAAGAATGGAAGATCTTTCTCTCTGTATCTCCTTCTCTCTGTATATCTACCTTTCCAATTTAAATGAATAAATCTTTTAAAACTATCTAAAATCCATTTTTTAAAAGAAGTGAGAATATCCATTGTAGTTTATAGGTCTTTCCATGTCAGTGTATGTATTTTGTTCCGTGGGTTGTTGTAAGGAAAAGCCGTCATTTAGCAAGGCTGCTTCCTACTGGTGATAATGTAACGGCATTAGTCTCTGGCTCCCGCAAACACGACGTTCTTTCCTGCATAGCTCTGCCAACTTGTAGGAGTATTGCCTTGGAATAAGTTCCTAGAAGTACCATATTGGGCTATTGGGTACATGGATTTTAAAATTTGATAACTGCTGAGTTGCCTGCCAAAGAGGTTATACAATATTTGATCTCACAATCGAAAATCATTACACTCTATTTCCCACATCATTATCTATATTGTATATTATCAAACTTTAACTAATTAAAGACATTTAAATGGTATTATCACCATATTAAGTTGCATTATTTTATTATGACTGGGGCTAAAGCTCCTTTTATGAATTCTTTAAACCACATTTTCTTTCCTTTCTGGGGATACTTATTCATATTCTCTTCCCGTTTTCTTCTCAATTATTGACCTTTTCTTTTGGGTTAGTAAGAGTTCTTTTTATATGTATATTTTTAAAAAGATTTATTTATTTGTATTGGAAAGGCAGATATATACAGAGAGGAGGAGAAACAGAGGAAGATCTTCTGTCTAATGATTCACTCCTTAAGTGGCCGCAACTGCCAAAGCTGAACTGATCCAAAGCTAGGAGCCAGGAGCCTCTTCGGGTCTCCCGTGTGGGTGCAGGGAGATCCTCGACTGTTTTTCCCAGGCCACAGGCAGGGAGCTGGGTGGGAAGCAGGGCTGCAGGGATTAGAACTGGTGGCCATATGGGATCCTGGATCATGTTCAAGGCAAGAACTTTAGCCTGCATCAGACTCCAGCTGTTTTTATAGTGAGTAACTTTATCATCTATGCTACACATATTCTCCAAGACTGTGATTTGTCTTTTTTGACTTTTTGTTGTGTCAATTTTCTGTTTTATTTTTAAAGACTTTATTTATTTATTTATTTGGGAGAGATGATATCACTTTCTCATAAACATAAAATGGTTTCTGCTTGCATTTGTGTCGTTACAATTGTATTTTCATACCCAGCAGTGACTTAAATTATGAATGTAATTCAGACTTAGAGGGAGATCTTCCATTGGTTGGTTCGCTCCCCAGCTGGTCACAACATTCAGTGCTGGGTCTGAAGCTAGAGCCAGGAGCTTCTTGTAGGTCTCACATGAGTTGCAGGGATCTAAACACCTGGGCCATCTTGAGCCGCTTTCCCAAGCACATAAGCAGAGAGTTGGACTGGAAGCAGAACAGCCGGGACATTAGCCAGAGCCCATATGGGATGTTGGCATTGTAAGCCACTACACCACAACACTGGTTCCCACATTTTTAGAAATCCTCCTGAATCAAACTTTTCTCATTGGCCTCTTATTTCTTGGTTATGAAAGCCTTTCTTACTACAAGATGTTAGAAGTAATCTCACCCATGTTTTTGTTTCAATTTTTTTCATTAGAAAAATGTTTTTAACTTGGAGGGACAAAGAGAGACCTCCCATCAGCTGATCCACACCCTAAATGATTAAGACAGGACAAGCCAGGCCAAAGCCTGTAGCCAAGGGGCCAGCATTGTAGCACTGTGAACTATGCTAACACCTGTGACTTTGGCATCCCAAAATATGAGCACCAGCTCATGTTCCTGGTGTTCCACTTCCCATTCAGCTCTCTGCTAATGAATGGGTTGGACGAGCAGTGGAAGATGATCCGAGTGCTTAGACCCCTGATATTCATGTTGGAAGACTCAATGAAACTCGCGGCTTCTGGCTTTGTATGACCTAGCTCTGGCTGTTGTGGATATCGGGGTAGTGAGCCTGAGGTTGAATCTTTCTTCCTCACTCTCTAACTCCCCCTTTTCTTTATGTGTAACCCTGACTTTCAATGAAATATATCTTTAAATAAAAAAAGACAGGAGCCAAGAACTCAACTGGGGTCTCACACGGGTAGCGGGGACCCATTCACTTGAGCCATCCCCTGCTGCCCCCTAAGGTGTGTGTAGGCAGAAAGCTGAAATGGGAAGTGGAGCCAGTACTTGAATCTAGCACTCTGAAATGGGATTCAGGTGTCCCAAGCTGTGTCTTAGCCACTGAGCCAAACACCACCCTCATGTTTTCTGTATTATCTTGATAGTTTCATCTTTAGCCTTTTATCTTAGATGCATTTGAAGTAACTTTTGGAATGAGAAGCAAAGTAGCAATCCAAATAGCTAGTTCATTTTCTCAATGTTATTTAATAATTATGCAAATGTTTACCCCTACTCTAAAATGTCTAAAGGTAGTTAGGACTGTTTCTACACAAGTTCTTAGTTTTATTTCATATATGTAATTTCACTGAAAATGCTTATATTTCACTTGGTTTAGAGAATGTGGTTTCATAGCCTGTTTTAATGTCTGGTAGAGTTGCACCGCTCTTCTTTTCAGAGTTTTCCCTATAATATTTATATCTTAAGTTGCCCAAATGGATTTTAAAATCAATTTGTCATGTCACAAAACCATATTCCCATTGGGTTTGCACACAGCAAATGTTATTATTCCTCAGACTACAAAACCACATAGTGCCTGGGGCTGTCATTGTGGTGTAGTGGTTTAAGCTGCTGCTTGTGGTGCTGGCATCCCACACTGGAACACCAGTTCAAGTCCCAGTAGCTCCATGCCACCCACGTGGGAGGCTCATGACGATGTCCTGGTTCTTGTCTTCAATACAGCTCAGGCTTGGTTGCTGTGGTCATTTGGGGACTGAACCAGAAGTTGGAAGATCTCTCTCTCTCTTTCTCTCTCAGTCATTTTGTCTTTCAAATAAATACATAACCAAATCTTAAAAAATATATATATATATATAGCTCCAAAACAAAGGCTTATACATGAAAGCTGCAAAGTTATCAGTCACCTTCCCTAAGGCTCTCAATAATCTTGGAATTTCAAAACAGAAAACAGGTTCTGCAATTGGGAAGCTGTCTCAGGAGCTAAATCCAGTCCCTCGGCTATGTTGAAGTTTTCTTCTTGATGAAAAGGGAAACTCTTCTTTCCTCTTGGGGCATCACCACCTGCTCGGGGACAGCACAGTGAAGTGAAAATCAACAGGTGCTAGGTTACAGCTGAGCACCTCAGGAAGAAGAGAAAGAAGTACTTTCAGATGCTCAGTGGTCACCCGGGAGACCACGGGAGACAGGCAGGCACTGGCCCTAGGGTTGGAGACGGTGAAGCCTGGATGACTTAGCTAGATGGCTTCTGTCTACGCGTTCTCTCCCCACTCGGCAGATGTGGGAACAGGTACAAAGGAAGGGAAGGATTTTCTCAAGTTTTCACAGTTTCTATGGTGAGAGATTAGAATGTAGGTGTGTAATTAGCGCATCTTGGTTGCAAACAACTGAATCTTTTCTGACTAAATTGAACAGAAAAAGGGCTTATTTCAGGTTCGGAGGCCACTGGCAGAATCACTGGGAGAAGTGAGGAAAAACAGAGACCAGGCTAAGTGTTCGGGGCAACGCCTAAAACCACATTGTAGGAAAAACAATGGCCCGTATTGCTGAACTAGAACTTGACAGTGGCCATTTTGGCCCCGTTTTGCTTCAGGACCTGGACCTTGCAACTCCTAAGAAACCTCTTCAACTGCCATTGTGATCCCCACCCAAACTCCTGCGTCTCCCTCGGGTGTGTGGTTGGTAGGGTTGTGACATGTGTGTATGTTCTGGTTTCAAGGGAAACCAAGAATCTGAGTTCTGATTTCTAGGTTGATGGGCAAAACTCGTAATAAGAGAATTTCTCCAGGTGTAGAAAGAAATCTAGAATTCAGCTCCATCTTTCTGCCAAAGACAAATATTTTTAAATCTTAAAAGCACCAAAAATCTCATAAAGTAGTGATGACTTGGTAGACTGAGACAGAGGAAAACACGGTAATCCCAAGGGGCTAGAGTTACCAGATACACAATACTCCCAGCTAGATTCTTATCTGAGTCAGATAAGCAGATTGATGTTTTTTTAGCATATGCTCTAGTTAAATTTGCATTTCAGACAAACAATAAATTATTTTTACCATAAGTATGCAATATTTGGGACTTATACAGTACTAAAAAAAAAAAAAAAGCATTTGTTGCTAATCTGAAATGCAGCTGCAACTGCAAGCCTTGTATTTTTATTTGTTAAATCTGGCAGTTCCACCAGAGATGTAAGGCCAGAACTTGGGACTTCCTTTGCCCTGAGGTATGTGCCAATCCGAAGGAACCCTCTGAGAGGCTGCCCAGCTGTGCTTTGCAAAGCTGCTGGGAACTCACGTTACACAGTGAGAGCCCAGGGCCTGCGCAGGCTGGAGAGACCCTGGCCAACAACCCCAGGAAGAGACAAGACACACCCATGGCCCCAAAGGATGTTTACGTCCCGTGTGCTCGCCCTGATTCTGGGCTGTCCCTGTGACTTGCATTAATCCGTAGAAGAGGGAGGAGATGACATGCTAGGTCTAGGGTGAGCCTATATTTTGGCTCTGGGGAAAGCAAGCACCCTTGCCTGGGAACTGGGGGCATGGGGAGGGGATTATAATTAAGGAATTGGAGACTCAGACCTGATTGGGTTTCAGAACTGCCCTGGACCTGTGGCTGCTGCCTGATTGCCATTTCCTCCCCCTTTTTAGGGTGAGTCTCCATTGCGCTTTTTCTTTCCCTGCCTCACCATCACACAATCACACATGGGGAGCACAATTTTTAAAAATTTATTTATTTATTTATTTTTTTGGAAAGTCAGATTTACAGACAGAGGAAGACAGATTTTCATCTGCTGGTTTACTTCCCAAATGGCCACAGCAGCTGGAGCTGAGACAAACCAAAGCCAAGAGCCAGGAGCTTCTTCTGGGTCTCCTATGTGGGTGCAGGGTCCCAAATTGGGCCATCCTCTGCTGCTTTTGCAGAATAAATAGGGAGCTGGATTGAAAGTGGAGCAGCCGGGACACAAACCAAAGTGCCAATATGTGATACCAGTACCTGCAGGCAGAGTATTAGTCTGTTGAGCAATCATAGCAGTCCCACAGATAACTTACCTCTTTTTTTTTTTTTTATTTATACTGCAAAGTCAAATATACAGAGAGAAGGAGAGACAGAGAGACAGAGACAGAATTCATCCAATGATTCACTCCCCAAGCGGCTGCAATGGCGAAAGTTGAGCCGATCCAAAGCTGGGAGCCAAGAGCCTCTTGGGGTCTCCCACACGGGTGCCAGGTCCCAAGACTTCAGGCTGTCCTAGATTGCTTTCCCAAGCCACAAGTGGGGAGCTGGATGGGAAGTGGGGTCACAGGGATTAGAACTGGTGCCCATATAGGATCCCACGCATTCAAGGCGAGGGCTTTAGCCGTTAGGCTACCACACCAGACCCAATTTACCTCTTTTGTTCAAAGGTGTTTAGGTCAACAGGAGCCTCACTGAGATGATTTAGATGAGGAAATTATAGAGGAAATTATAGAGTTCGGGCTCCATCCTGGTACAGTCATGAGGAAAAGACTTTTGAAGTTTTCAGCAGCAGTGAGTGTATTTTGTGTGTGAGAGCAAAGGAGTCATTAAGAGACGAAGTGGACTTGAGGTTTGGTGGACCCCAGTGTATATATGAAAATCCACACCCATCGCTAGTTCCTTCTCCTTAAACCTGGACTGCACCGTGCCCTCTGTAGTAGATAGAAGCCAGGAGAAGTCATGCCAAATATAAGCCTAAGCCTCATGAAAGTCTGGCTATTTGCATATTTGCCCTCTGGGAGAAGTCAGCCACTTCATCTTCAGAAGTCCAGCTACCTGGGGAGCAGCAGGCTGGGAGAAACCCAACGTGTTCCTTGACAGTGAGAACCAAGCAGAAGAACTAACCACCATCTCAGTTTAAGTCTGTGTTCACTCCACGTGAGTAGGGTCACCTTAGAAGTGGATTGTCTAGGGCTCAGTGAGGTAGCCAAGTGGCTAAAATCCTAGCCTTACATCTGCTGGGATCCCATATGGAAGCTGGTTCTAATCCCAGCTGCTCCACTTACCGTCCAACTCCCAAAGTGTGGCCTGGGAAGGCAGCTGGGGAAGGCCCAGGGCCTTGGGACCCTGCACCCATGTGGGAGACCTGGAGAAAGCTCCTGACTCCTGGCTTCAGGTTGCCTCAACCCTGGCCATTGTGGTGACTTGGGGAGTGAATCAGTGAATGAAAGATCTTCCTCTCTGTTTCTCCTCCTCTCTGTAAATCTGAATTTCCAATAAAAAGAAATAAATGTTTAAAATGGAGAACTAGGTTGTCTAGGGCCAGCATGGTAGTCTAGTCCTCACCTTGCATGCACTGAGATCCCATATGGGCGCTGGTTTGTATCCGGCCTGCTCCACTCCGCCTCCAGCTCCCTGCCTGTGACCTGGGAAAACAGTCAAGGATGGCCCAAAGCCTTGGACCCTGCCTCCGTGTGGGAGACCCAGAAGAAGTTCCTGGCTCCTGGCTCAGATTGGCTCAGCTCCAGTCATTGTGGCCACTTGGGGAGCGAATCAACATATGGGAGATCTGACTCTGTCTCTTCTGTTCAAAAAGCAGAAATACAAGCAAATGAACACAGCAATTGTTGCTCCAAATAATCAGTAAATAAACTAGAGCCATGGCTGGCTACTTGCTGTTTTTTGGTGAACAGTTTTATTGAGATATAATTTTTTAAAAAGATTTATTTATTTATTGGAAAGTCAGATATACAGAGAGGAGGAGACAGAGAGGAAGATCTTCCATCCAATGATTCACTCCCCAAGTGACATCAATGGTCGATGCTATGCTGATCTGAAGCCGGGATCCAGGACCTTCTTCCAGGTCTCCCACACGGGTACAAGGTCCCAAAGCTTTGGGCCATCCTCGACTGCTTTCCCAGGCCACAAGCAGGGAGCTGAATGGGAAGTGGAGCTGCCGGGACCAGAACCGGCACCCATATGGGATCCCGGTGCGTTCGAGGCGAGGACTTTAGCCACTAGGCCACAGCGCCGGGCCCTATTGAGATATAATTTACATGCAATGCAATTTTACACTGTTTAAAGCATGAAACTCAGTTGTTTTCAGTATATTCATAGCCATGGGCAACCAATAGCACAGTCAACATTAAAACATTTCTATCTTCTCAAAATGAAATTCTGTCCTCCCTTCTTCTACCCACGTCCCTCCCCACCCACCATTCCACCCCAGCCTGCAGCAACCCCTAGCCTTCTTGTTAATCTCTGTCTTCCCTGTTCTGGATATTTCATATGAAGGTAATTACATATCTCTGTGTGTGTGCGTGTGTGTGATTATCTTTTTTCATCTAGTATATGGTTTTTAAGTTTCATCCATACTGTAGCATCTATTATGGCTTCACTTTCTATGGCCAAATATTTTTGTGTTTTGTAGACATGCTATCTTTTCTTTATTTGCTCATTAACTTATGGACATTAAGTAGTTTCCACCTTTTGGTTATTGTGAATAATTTTTATATGATTGGTGTGCTAGTATACTTATATGTTTCAGTCTCAATTTTAAGGTTTTTTTTTTTTTTGAGTATTAAGGAACTGGGTGTGGAATTGCTGGAACATATGGTAATTCCATATTTAACATTTCAGAAACTGCCAAACTGTTTTCCACAGTGGCTACATCATTCTGCCAGTAACAGGAGAACTCCCAACTTCTCCACATACTTACCAACACCTTTGTGGAAAATCAGTCGCCAATAGATGTGTGGGATTATTTTTGGCTTCTCCATTCTACCTCATGGACCCGTGCCTATATCTGTGTCAATACTACACTGTGTTGACGACTGCGGCTTTGCAGTAAGTTCTGAAAAAAGGAAATCTGAGCCCCATGTCCTTTTTCTTTTTAATGATTGTCATGGGTGACTCTGGGTCCCTTACGGTTGTTTGAGTGTTGCAGTCAGCTTGTCTTTAGGGATTCTGATGTGGACTGTATTGAATGTGACAACCACTTTGGGGACTATTATCATCTTATCATCTTTCATTCCGTAAATTTCATAAATGGAACATTTTCCTTAATTTTATTTTCAGCTTGCAAGTCTTTAAATATGGAATTAATTTTTTGCTATTGATCTTGAATCCTACAAGCGTGTTGACTATATTAGTTCTCATAGCTTTCTAATAAAGTCCTTTGGATTCTCAATAAACAAGACCAGGTGTCTGTGAAAACATAGTTTTATTTCTTTCTTTCCAACCTGAATGACTTTTATTTGTTCTTCTTGCCTAATTACCCTGGACAGAACTGCCAGGGCAGTATCAAGTAGGAGTGGTTAGAGTAGACGTCCTTATCTTGTTTCCTAGGGAAAGCATTCGGTCTTTTACTGTTAAGTACGACATTAGCCGGGGGCTTTCCGCAGATGTTCTTTATCAGGCTGAGCATGGCTACCTGCTTTGGTAAATGAAGATTTATTAGAACACAGCTATACTGCTTGTTTATGCATTGTCTATGGCTGCTTTGCCTTTGTAAGCCCAAAATACTGTCAGGCCCTGCAAGAACAAATTTATTCACATCTATTTTAAACCACTAGAATAGTTTGCTATGGGGCAATGTATCACTTAAAGAACTCAGTTTTGGGGACCTCCAGGAGCACATTGTTGGGTAAGGGGGGAAAACCATTAAGAAATAAACCTTCCTACAGACTATGATCAGCTTCAGGTCATCTGGGCAGGTGAGAAATCTGGGGCCTTAACGTGGGGGGAGAGGATCCCAGCCTTGTAATGCCCCCAGATGTCTGGCGGAAGCAATTGGAAATTCTTGGCAGAGGAAGAAATTATCATTGAGTGATTTTTCAAATATGATGTCCTAAACACAATCTGAAGTGACCTGAGTACATCAAATGACTTTCAGATACGAAGTCCAGGACATAATCAGACACATGAGCCGAGACATGAGGCAAAACCTGTGACAAAACCGCCATGGAAGCAGAATCCAGCCTGGAAAGATCAGAGGCAGACAGTAAGACAAGGATAGTGACCCTGTCGAAGAAGAGTGAGCTTAGAAACCAGAGCAGGACACACAGGATACGGGGAAGCAAAGCAGATCTAAGAACCAAATGGAAATTCTGGAATGAAAAATCCAGAATAACCAAATGGAGCTGAATGGGTGACTTTAAAAACATTTTTTTTTTAAGCTGAAAAGAGAAGTCTAGTGAATTGAAAAAAAAAAAAAAAAGGAAGAAACCTGTTAGAACAAAGCATGGAAGGACGAAAGATAGAAAACACGAAAGAAAGGAAGGAAGTGTGGCTTACACGTGTTTCAATAGGAGCCCGAAAGAGAGAGGAAAAGGAACAAAAGCAGTATTTGAATACATAATAGCTGAAGAGTGTTCCAAACCAGTGCGAAACTACTCAAAAGGTGCTGGGTAGCTGCGAAATGACACATGCCCACTCTGCCATGTGTCCCGCCCTTACCACACCCTGCTGCCTTTGAAAGGCTGCTGAAGGCAAATTAGAGATAACTTCCCTGTGGGCAGGGCTCCAGCAGGCTGAGTTCAGGTACAGATGCTGCCGCTTCCTGAACTGTCCCTGGAGATGGCCACCAAACTACAGTGCTCTCCAGCATTGAGAATAAAAAGGCATGGCCATCATCCCTACATTGCCATCATGACAAGCAAGTGACACGAGGCAGGCAGCCCTGCCAAGTGCTTTAAAATGAGATGTGGTCTGAACAGCAAGGATGAGCATGCCAGGGGCGGTTGATCTTGATGGATACAACTGAACACAACGCCTGCAGGACTCGGGGTAAATAAAACCTGCAGGGCCTTTGTTTAAACATCACTAAGAGGTCCAATGGCTCAATGGCTACATCCTCACTTTGCACACGCTGCGATCCCATACGGGCGCTGGCTCATGTCCCGGCTGCTCCACTTCCCATTCAACTCCCTGCTTGTGACCTGGGATGGCCCAAAGCCTTGGAATCCTGCACCCACGTGGAAGACATCTAGAAGAGGTTCCTGGCTCCTGGCTTCAGATTGGCTCAGCTTCGGCTATTGGGGCTAGTTGGGAGTAAAATGGTGGATGGAAGAAGATCTTTCTGTCTCTCCTTCTCTCTATAAATCTGATCTGCACTTACTAATAAAAATTTTTAAAAATCTTAAAAAATAACACTGAGAATTTCAAGAGAGCAGATG
The DNA here is from genome assembly GCF_017591425.1 of Ochotona curzoniae. Lineage (NCBI taxonomy): Eukaryota > Metazoa > Chordata > Mammalia > Lagomorpha > Ochotonidae > Ochotona > Ochotona curzoniae. Next base: position 2,072,255 of record NW_024466004.1, on the reverse strand, counting down.
CAGAGCATTAATCCAAGCACAGGTACTTCCTAAATTGTGGGCCCTTTTGACCACACAGGTCACACACCGCTGATGTCACTCACAACAGGGCCTGTAGAGCTGGACTCCACCATAGCCCACCATGTCATCCTTGAATTCTGCAGGGTAGCCACATTTAGGACAAATGCAAACACGAATGTTTTCAAATGCCAGGCAGGGCAAGTGCAGGGACTAGGATGATTTCCTAGGGGAGTGGGTGGAGCTAGCCAGTCCCGTAACAGCTAGTCCCATAACTGCGGGACTGCCTGTTCTTCTCCACAGATTCCCGCCTAGGGAGAGAGAGAGAGAGAGAAAAAAAAAAAAAAAAAAAAAAAAAAACCTGCAGCTGTATCTACAGGGCCTGTTGTTATTTGCCGTGGTGAGTTACAACATAGCCTGGCAGCTGCATACATGGGTGCTTCTGTCTTCCAGCATGTGACCTGTCCACACGACCCAGCGGAGCTGCCCACTGCTCCTCGCTCGGCCTTCACTCATGGAGCTGCATGCTTTGTTCATGCCAAGCGTCTGCGCACCCTACCCCCACCACAGGGACCCCTCTGTCTGGCCAGCCTGATTTTTCCTTTTAAGATTTACTAATTTATTTTTTTAATTGGAAAGGCAGATTTGGAGAGAGAGAGAGAGAGATCTTCCATCTGCTGGTTCATTCCCCAAGTGGCTGCAATGGCCAGATCTGAGCCTGTCTGAAGCCAGGAGCCAGGAACTTCTTCCAGGTCTCCCATGCAAGTACAGGGTCCCAAAGATTTGGGCCATTCGCTGCTGTTTCCCTAGGTCGTAGCAGGGAACTAGATGGGAAGTGGAGCAGCTGGGACACGAACTAGTGCCCACAAGGGATCCTGGTGGATACAAGGTGAGGATTTAGCCACTAAGCTATTGCACTGGGCCCCAGCCTCAGTTTTTAATGTCACCTCTTCAGTGAGTACTTCTCTGCCTCTCTCAGCCAAAGCTGCTCCCTGCGTCCTTGGAGCCCTGTGCTCTGCCCTTTGCAGACACCATCTCAATCTGTGTAAGGGGAGAGACACTGAAATGTCAGGTACATGCACGCCCCTGTGTACTGCTCTCAAGTCCTTGAGAGATGAGGCCTACCTTGCACATGGCACGGTGCTTTGTACCTGTTGGTATTTGAGCCCAGTTGATGACTGGTGAATTGGGAGTAACTGTATCTGATCTGGTGGAAATTATACAGCAGGTGGCAAAAAAAGAGACAGGGACCCCAAGAAGGTCTCAGTGCTGGCTCTACTGGCCTTAAAAAAAAAAAAAAACCAACATATACCACCTTTTTTTCCTTTTTTATTTGAAAGGACAAGGGGTTGAGGGGAGACAGAGCTAGTGAGAGGAACTGTGGGCCAGGAACTGGAACTACCACGTCTTTCACATCAGCCTTAAGACATCACTGCTGCCTCCCCAGGCCTGTATGAGCAAAGAGCTGGAACCGGGAGCCCCAGCCAGGGATGGGGCCCAGCACCCCAAGTAAGACCTGGTGTTTTAGCCTCTTAGCCAAATGCCACTAACCTCCTACCGCCTGACCCCTCCAAATCCTGACGAAGGCACCAGACAGCACGATGGCTGATGGATTTACCAAGGGCTTTGAGTTGAATGGGATGGTGTGCCAGGAGCAGAGTCAGAGCCAGGAGCCAGGTGTTGTAAAGCTGTCCACGGGACGTTGTATTTCCAGAGATAATCATCCCATCCCAGGGGTACCAGCGCTCAGGAGATGGAAGCTTGAAGGCTGAAGGTGAATACAGACGCTTTTCCAGGCCTGCTTTTGTCTTGATAATAGTGGATTTGAAAGGCCTGCAGGGGCTTGCGGGCCAAGGGGTGGGTGTCTCTGGGCACCCAAAGGGACCTGGCTCCTGAGGAGGGATTTTCCTCGGGCCCTGGCCTGAGCACCCCCAGCTTTAAGGCGTTGTTTCTTGGGAGCCAACCTGGACTACTTCACCTAACACAAACAGGCCTGCCTGCCCCCTTCTCCATTCTCTGGGCAGGCCCGCCGGCCAGACGGGAAGAGACACGGGTTCCAGAGATGTGAAGTCAACCAGCCGGCTTGGGCGTTCGTTTCTGTGGAGGTAAGGGATGATGCGAGGGGGCGTCGGTCAGTTTCCACCATCCCTTGTCTCCAGCCCTCACAAAGGGCAAGGGCCAGAGAGACACGTGGGCTGCTGGTGTGGGGAGGCGGAGATGCAAATGCGCGTGGGCGGGGCCTCATTTGCATGGACCGCGCGCGGCCACCAATCCGGATCAGCCGAGCGACAGCCCGCGCGCCTTTTGGGGGCGGACTGACAGCCCCGCGGCCCTATAGAAGGCGGGTCCTGCGGCCGGCGGGGGCGGGACCGTGCCGGGCGCTGCCCGGGGGATTCGGGCCGGCTCGCGGGCGCTGCCAGTCTCGGGCTGCGGTGTCCGGCGCGCGGGCTGCCTGCTGGGCGGGCTGAGGGGCGAGCGGCGGCGGCGCGCGGGCGGGCGAGCGAGAAGGAGCGAGAAGGAGCTGGCCAGGCACCGTGGCGACAGGTACCGGCGCCATGGCCGCAGGGCTGAGGTGGGCGGCCGCGGGGGTCCTGTGAGCCCAGTTCCCCTGGTTCCCGGTCCTGCGGAGGCCGCCCGCCGTTCCCCCTCCTCTCCTCAGCCCCCGGGGAGGGAGCGGCGCGTCGGGGCGCGGGGATTGGGAGTCCTCGAGGCGTGCGCGCCGGAGGGCTCCCCCTTTCCAAACCTCCCGGTGGCGGGGAAGCCCTCTGGCCGCGCCGCCGCCCGCCGTGGCCGCCCGGCCGGGTGCGCCCGGCTGAGGGGCGCGGAGCGGGAGCGGCTCTCCACCTTCCCGCCACACGGTCCTCCTCGGCGGAGGCGAGACGCGGGTCGCGCCCGCTCGCCCCCTCTCACTCGGCTTTTGTTTCCCGCCCAAGGTGTGTGTGTGTGTGTGTGGGGGGGTGACAGGTCCCGCTCCGGCTCTCCCCCACCCCGAGCAGGCGACGGGACCCCCCCTCTCCGAGAGCCGGGTGGCGCCCGGAGCAAGTCGCCAACCGCGGGGCGGGAGCGAAAACTTGGCCTTCCGGGACCCGGGCGGCCGGAGGACTTGGACGAGTCCGAGGAGGGCGAGCCCCGAGCCGCCGTGGGGCGCGATGGAGACTCGCTCACCTGGCGGGCCGGCGGAGGGCGAGGATAACGGAGCGTCCCGCCGCCGGTGGCGCCTGCCGCGCGCGCGCGCGGGGTGGCCGCCCCATGGGTGTGGACGGGCGCTCGCCGCCGTCACCTGCCTCCTGGGCGCTCCCACCCGGGGTGGGCAAGCCAGCGCCTTGGACCCCTCCCTGCTCGCCTGGTCCCACACAGGTGATCTGGATTCTTGCGGTGCCAGTGGAAGCCGGCTGGGAGTGGGTGTTAGGGGTCGCTGCTCGGGTGCCTGCCCGGGACAGACACTTGGCACTGCGCCGTCCCTAGAGGTGCCCCGGCGATGCAGAGAGGGAGCCGACACTCGGGATTGCAGAAGAAGTCCTTTGGGGAGACGGGCAAGGCGGGAGAGGGGTCGAGGAGAGGTTAGGGTGCAGCGGGTTGCTCTCTCTGGGTGCAGCGAGCCAGGGTGGGGACATCACGGCCTCGTGGCATAAATGGGTTTCCGCAGTGGTGGCGAAAGCTCGGCAAGGTACAAGTTGTAAGGGGAGAATGCAGAACTCCGCATGCCCTTCCGTGCGGCTCGGGACAGCGTGTACGGCGTTTGGCCGCCGCTCAGGCCGTTCGGCACGGAGCAGTTGGAGCTCGTGGTTTTGGGTTCGCTTCCAGGAGTGTGTTTTCCAGGGGCAGGAGGCTTAGCACTGAATGGGAGCTTTCTTTGCTGGCTGACAAGAGTTTCTTGTCATTGTCTTCCCCATTTTGTTAGATGGTGAGTTGGGGAGTAAGGATCTGTAGTCTGTGGGAGTTACATTCCCAACTCCTCAACCCCCTGTCAGGGTTTTTATTTTAGAGAATTATTGTAGTTGCTTCTCTTGGTATTTGAGTCAAAATTCAAGGGTTGAGTTGAGGGGGAAAAATCCTTATTTTTTTTTATTACGTCCAGCTTTCACTTACCATTGTCAGTTTGTCTCTCAGCTGACCTCTGCTTATCACTGCTGCAGTAATGGCTCTGGCAGGTTAGGGATTCTATACACATGTATTTTTTAAAATGAGGTCATTTGTGAGAAGTGCTCGATTCAATTTACTCCAGCTTTTGTTTTGTTAAGCATCTTGTTCATTTTTCATACTTGATATGATTTATATTCCACTAACTTCTAAGCAACAAAGTTGCTAACCTTGATTTGATTGTTAATTTCACTACTGTTTTATTGAATGATCACTTATTTATCCTAACTAAAGGTATGTAATAGTTAATAAGAATTTGCCATTGAAAGTGAGCTCTTGACAATAGTTATTACTTCAGATTAAAAAAAGATGATCTTCAAAAACTTATTTTTGTAAACCAATAAACTTATATAAGTTCTCAGAAAGTGCATATGATGATGGAAAAAATATGCATGGATTTCAGATTTTTTTTTTTTTGCACTAAGATAAATCTGTGCTTTAATTCCACGTTTCCATGAGCTTTTTGAATTTCCCACATATGTTGTCAGGGTTTTGTCTTTTCAGCATTTAGTGAAAAGAATGTTTTAGAAATTTATTTTTTTAGTTTATTGGAAATTTGGGTGGATTTGTTTTTAAAGATTTTTATCAATTCATGAACAAATAATGAGTTAGGCAGTTCATTAAACTTTAATTTTCTGTTGATTCTTGAACTGGAGAAAGAAGTCACGTTTCAGGCATTTCCTGAAGATGTCTCCGTTTAGAATGAATTAGTCCGGAGAAGAAAACAACCACTTCATGAACCTGTAGAAGTTACCGCTGTGAAAGCTGAGTTGTCTTTTTGCTGCTTGGGAAGGAATAGATAAAATGCTGACTTGTCCTCATATATAATGGGTTTGGTTTTTATAAAGTTGTAAAGGATTTTATAAGCCTTTGGCTTTCGTTGTTTGTGATGATTTCTTTGATTGCTCTTTAGTGTAAAGTAATACATGAGTTCAAGTGCTGTGCTGTTAAAGGGTTTATAATCCTTATCCAATGACGGTGTTTATATATACCAAATATCATAAACTTATGTCTCATGGATTTATTTACATAAAAGTATATCTTAGGTACTTATAAAAGTGCCTTTAAAAAATATTGTAAAATTTAGTTTTTATGTGTTTTAACTGGATTTTTGTGGTAGACCATGTAAAGTTATCAACCACATTTTGGTTTCAAAATTAAGCATAAGTTGAATTCTCACAATCAACACTCAGAGGGTTTTTTTGGCAGTGACCTTCAAGTAGGACTCCTTTTGGGTTGGGGAGGTGTGCTGGTGGTAAATAGTTTTAAATGAAGAACACTGCCAAAACTAAGAACTCATATTGTGATAGCTGAATCCAAAGATAGAGTGAACAGCACAGCATATACATTAATGCTGCTTTAATTAATATCAGCGTGCACTTTGTACCTGCTGTTAAGAATGCCCTTGGGGACCAGCGTTGTGGCATAGCTGCTAAAGCCCTCGCCTGAGATAACGGCATCACACGTGGGCTCTGGTTTGAATCCTAGCTTCTCTGCTTCTGATCCAGCTCCCTGCTAATTTGTTATGGAAAGCAGCAGAACATGGCATGTGTAGTTGGGCTCCTATATCCACGTGGGAGACCTGGAAAAAGCTTCTGGTTCCTGAGTGGTCCAGCCCTGGCCATTGCAGCTGTTTGGGAAATGAACCAGCGGACTTAAGATCTCTTTGTAGCTCTGCTTTGGAAATAAAAAAAATAGACCCTAAAAAGAAAGATGACCTCTATGGAATTGTAGTACACTTTTCCACAATTGCTAAAGAAGAATACGTATTGTAGGTGTTTTTGTGAGAGAGAACAGGAGTTCTCGCTTGCTGGATGACTCTCTAAGTGCCGACCTGGTGTGGACTGGCCTTGCTCAAGTGGGGAGCCCAGAGCTCAATCCAGGTGCATCATTTGGGTGACAGGAATCCAATCACTGGGTCATAAATGCTGCTTCCCAGGACTTGCATGATTGGGAAGCCGAGTATGGAGTCAGGGCCAGGTGTTGAATCTAGGTGCTGTGATATGGAGCCCTGGTGTCTTAACTTCTAGGTCAAATACGTGCCCCGTTGCATATATTCTGACACACAATTCTGTGATTAATTTACGACGAACAATTAAATATCTGTTTTATCAGTCTGAAATATCTGAACTTTCATACCAGACTAGTTATTAGATTTTGTTTTTTTTTTTTTTCCAATATTTTATGCTTAGGAATGTCTCTGTAGTACATTTTACTGTGTTTTTTTTTTAATTTATTTTTTAATTATTTTTTTAAACATTTATTTATTTTTTATTACAAAGTCAGATATACAGATAGGAGGAGAGACAGAGAGGAAGATCTTCGGTCCAATGATTCACTCCCCAAGTGAGCCGCAACGGCCGGTGCTGTGCCGATCCGAAGCCGGGAACCAGGATCTTCTTACAGGTCTCCCATACGGGTGCAGGGTCCCAAGGCTTTGGGCCGTCCTTGACTGCTTTCCCAGGCCACAAGCAGGGAGCTGAATGGGAAGTGGGACGCTGGGATTAGAACCGGTGCTCATATGGGATCCTGTCATGTTCAAGGCGAGGACTTTGACCACTGTGCAATCACACCGGGCCAGACACATCAGGTTAATCCTCCTCTCTGTGTTATCTACATTCCATATGGGTGCCACTTCATGTCCCAGCTGCTCCACTTCCCATCCAGCTCCCTGCTTGTGGCCTGGGAAAGCAGCAGAGGACGGCCCAAAGCCTTGGGACCCTGCACCTGCGTGGGAGACCCGGAAGAATCTCCTGGCTCCCAGCTTGGATCAGCCTAGTTCTGGCCTTTGGGGAATGAACCAGTGGATGGAAGACATTCTCTCTCTATTCTTCGTAAAATCTACATTTGTAATAAAAATAAATATATTTTTAAGTAAATAAATGAAATTCTGAAATTACTTCCTTAAAAGTGTAAAGAAAATGCGACCTACCCATGCCAAAGATTGGGTGGATGATATATATAAATCACATAACTATTGAGTTAAAAGAGTTGCTTAAATAGTGTGATTTAATTTTTGCAAGTGAGGCCTTTAATTACTGCAGAAAAAATCAGCCAAATGAGGTAAATTAAAATTATTTGTAGAACTGTTATAATACAAATAGTATTTTATATAGCTATTGTATAGTAGGACTATATAATACAAATATTTCATACAGCTAGCAAGTTGTTATTAGAATACCAAAGATATTTTAAGGAACATTTAGAACACTAGAATTTCGATAGTCAAAGCAGTTTGTGCTTTGTTAAATTTCTTATTTGTTTGTTTGAAAGGCAGAGTGACAGAGAGAGAGACCTTCCATCTGCCAGTTCACTTGCAGATTCCTGAAGTAGCTGGGGCTAGGTTAGGCCAAAGCCAGGACCGAGGAACCTCGTTCAGGTTTTCTGATATGCGTGGCAAGAACCCAAGCCTCCCAGGTGCATTAGCAGGAAGCTGGATCTGAAGCGTGGAATAGCCAGAGGAACTTGAACTAGGTGCTCCAGTTCCAACGGATGTGGACATTCCAAACAGACAGCATCCCACCCCACTCTGCAGCATGACACCTGCCTCGACTTGTACAAACGCTTATTCGAGTTTATGGGAATTGAACTACATTTTATCAATATTGTAGTTTTTTTTTTTTTTTTTTTTTTTGTTTAGAAAATGTGATTCATGAAAGTGCAGGACCTCCAGAGGAGTTGTGGGGTCTGCATATTTGGTGCACTTGTTTTGTACCCTTGATATGGAAGTAAAACACTTAAAATATGAATAAAATTTTATTGTAGTTCTCTGAAAACAATTGGCAAAAACTCCTGGAAGTTGGTGACTTTGGCTATTTGGAGTTGCTATTATTTTTGTAATCAAAAATCAAGTCTTGATCAAGGCTGTTTTTCTTCTAGAGAAAGGTATAATTATTAGAAAAATGAAAATGATGTATTTTCAGTTAAAATAATGGCTTTTTAGTAAATAATCATACATCTGTGAAAGTTAAGGAACATCCAGTTGCCAAAACATTTTTAAAGTTAAAAATATACTACGTTTGATTTTTGTGTTTTTGGAATTGCTCATTTTTTGGAAGGGGGAATAAAAGACAAAGATCAAAGACTGGAAAGAATGGATTGTTTTTTCCCTTTTGTATTTGCAAATTGTTCCTAAGATAGGCAAAGGTGAATTTCTAGAACCATTTATAGCACACTGCTTTAATCTTGGTAGTTTTTAATAAACATCTGTTTATTATTTTGTTTGAAGGAATCAGAGAGGACGAAGCTAAGACAATGTTCTGTCTACTGGTTCATTCCCCAAATGGCTGCAGTGACTGGGGCTGGGCCAGGCCGAGACCAATAGCCTGGGTCTTGCCACGTAGGTAAGGAGTAGCGGAGCAGATATTGGGGTCATTTGCTGCTGCTTCCCCAGGAGCATTAACAGGGAACTGAATCAGAAATGGAACAGCTAGGATCTGAACTGGTGTTCATGTGGAATGCCAGCATCACCTGTATGGTGGCTTAACCCCTTGCACCACAACACCAGCTCCCAATCTTTTTTTTTTTTTTCGTTTTTATTATATTTTTGACCATTTTTGCACAGTTAATTAGGGTAAAAAGGTTCAAGGGCTATAGGAAAGTGGGTAACACTATTATTTCCATATTGTTTCCTTCATGTATCTGAGGTAAAGGGGGATATTGAGGGAGAAGCCCCACCCCGTTTCTCACCCACCCCAAGTCCCGGATGTAGGGCATGCTCTGAGATACTTGCTCAAGTGGTTTCGATAGTTCACCAGTTATGAATCGCTACCAGTCTCGCCACTCCAAGCACAATGAGGTCGTTGACATAGTCCATCATAGAGTCTCTGTTTGCCCTGTATTTCACTGCCAACATATAGCTGAGGTAGTTGATTGACTTGTTCTGCCTTCTGTCTTTTCTTGGTTAGGGTTCTGAGTCCAGCAGTTTGATTGGGGAGATCCCCAAAGAAACTTTGAGGTGTTCCCAGACCAGATTCTTGTATGTACTAGTAAGCACAGGACCCGGCACAGTCCATCACCCGGATCAACTGGTGGTTGCAATTGCTGAGTTGGTTCTGTTTTCAACCCCAACTTCCACTGGAACCAGTGGGTGTTGCAGTCCAGCCTGGTTCCGCTCAGCACATACTCGGCCCTCACATAAACTAGTGAGAGCTGCGGCCAGTTCCCAGTCTTAACACTTCATAGATGTTCAGTGAAGAATCCCCTTGGAAATCATTATCGAAAGCATGATTGGGAATTTCAAATTAATCTTTTAAAAAAATTACACTTGTGTGTTTCTTAATGTCCCTTCCTTTAGAAATTAAAAGACTTTGTCTGTTGTTGGCTGAATGTTACATAGTAGAATATGCAAGTAAAAATGTATCACAGACTTAATTTGCACAAAGTTACATTTTGGAATAGAGAAAGCATCGTATATATTGAATCTTTATCAGAATACATTTTGAATGAGCCTGAGATATTCTTTAATCATGTTCAATATTTTTAAAGATTTTTTTAATTTGAAAGGCAGATTTGCAAAGAAAAAAAAGTGAGATTAGAGAGACAGAGAATTTTCTATCCACTGTTTTCACTTCCCAGATGGTCACAATGACCAGAGCTGGACCAGTCCAAAGCCGGAAGCCAGAGCCTCATCCGTTTCGCCCACATGGATGTGTGAACCCAAGTACTTGGACCATCTTCTTTGCTTTACTGGACACGTTAGCAGGGAGCTAGATTGGAGTAGGGCAGCCAGGACATGAACACTGTACATACGGCATGCCAGCACTGCAGGTAGAGCCCTACCTGACGTGGCACCAATTCCTAATCATGTTAAATATTATCCAGTGAAATTATTTCTGTTCTTTTTATTTATTTATTTTTAAATTGGATGCTAAAAAGCCACAGGCTTTTTTTTCTTTCAAAGATTAGATCTACAAAGAGAAGAAGAGACAAAGATCTTCTGTCTGCTAGTTCACTCCCCAAGTGGCTGCAGTGGCTGGATCTGAGCCAATTCAGAGCCAGGAGCCAGGAGCTTCTTCTGGGTCCCCCATGTGGGTGCAGGGTCTCAAAGCTTTGGGCCGTCCTCTACTGCTTTTCCAGGCCACAATCAGGCAGGTGAATGGGAAGTGGAGCCGCCAGGATTAGAATCAGTGCGCATATAGGATCCCAGAGTGTGCAAAACAAGGACTCCAGCCTCCAGGCTACCGCACTGGGCCCGAAAATCCTGTCATCTTAGCACATATTTTGGGTTTTGTTCCTAGAATGAGAAATTATGATGTAGTGGTAGATGGTAGTATCAAATACTTTGAAATTCCAGTTTTGGATGGGATATTTGTTATAAGAAGGGATTTCATTGAAGCATAACAGGGTAGATTACATGGAGATAAATTTCTTTTTCTTAGGTTAAATAAGTTACAAATAATAAATAGCATAAATAAAATTCTTTATTAAGAAAAATTGGTATGTCATGTTTCTCAAGTTTATTTTCACTATGAATCTACCTTTTTAAGTTGTTTGAGATTATCTATTGCTTCTAGGTTTATGTTTTAGAATTATTTGAATGTATATGAGATACACACATATATATAAGTATCACTTATTTTTATATTGCATACAATATATATGTAATGCTTATATGTACATGTGTGTATATAGCTCTGTGTACTTCCTTATTTTCCAGGCTTATATGTCTGTGAAACCACCTCCTCTCTCTCTCTCTTTTTTCCTATGAAATCTTACTGTACCAGGAAGAATAAATTGCACGTCTGGAAAAAAAGTTGGTACATAATGTTCATAATTACAGCTTTTTTCCACAATAGATTGAATTGCAGATTCACACAAACAATATAGCTACATTTCAAAATATTTAGAACAGTAGAGGCTAAGAAGAAAGGAGTATGTGCTACATGATGTCATTTATGAAAAATACAAGGACAGACAAGACTCAGGTATGGTGATAAAAATCAGGACCATTTTTACCATTGGATAGGGGCTGTGGATTACTGCAGAGGAGCACGAGAGAACTTTCTGGAGTAATAGATTTATTCTGTGGTTTGAGTCAGGTGTTTGAAAATGGAACTGGACACTTTTTAGATACCTTTTTTCTTTAACAAATAATTTTTAGCTTATTTGATGGGTAGAGACAAAGACAGGCAGTCAGAGATCTTCTACTTGGTGGTTTGTTACCCAGGTGCCCACAACAACCGGGCTGTACCTGGCCAGGCCGAAGGCAGGAGCCAGGAACTCAGTGTAGGCTTTTTTGTGTGGATGACTGGAAGCGGAGTCTTTAAGCCACCACCTGCTGCCTGCTGGGATGCACCAGAAGAGAGCTGAGTCTCTAACCCCCTGGAGCAGTGACCTGGGTGTAGGCCTCCAGGCAACATCCTAACTGTTACAACAAGCACACCTCCTATTTTCATGCAGTTGCTGATTCGAAGTTGCAAGTCTAGTAAAGGAACATCTTCGTCCAGCTTTACTGTTATATACATTTGTTCACATTTACTGAGCTGAATATTTGAGATCTGTGCATTTTATGTTGTATACATTTTCCTTAAAAGGAGAAAAATGTTTCTTTTTTCTTTTTTAAAGATTTATTTTATTTTTATTGGAAAGGCAGATATACAGAGAGGAGAGACAGAGAGGAAGATCTTCCGGCCGATGATTCACTCTCCAAGTGAGCACAACGGCTGATGCTATGCCGATCCGAAGCCAGGAGCCTCTTCCAGGTCTCCCATGTGGGTGCAGGGTCCCAAAGCCTTGGGCCGTCCTCGACTGCTTTCCCGGGCGGGGCTGCCGGGATTAGAACTGGCGCCCATATGGGATCCCTGGTGTGCAAGGCGAGGACCTTAACCACTAGGCCACCAAGAAAAATGTTGTTAAAAAGTGTTAAAAAATGAGATGATCTTATTTGGGGGAAAAAAAAAAAGTGAAATACTTGGGCCAGGTGTGGTGGCCTAGAGGCTAAAGTCCTTGCCTTGAACATGACAGAATCCCATATGGGCACGAGTTCTAATCCCAGCAGCCTCGCTTCCCATCCATCTCCCTGCTTGTGGCGTGGGAGAGCAGTCGAGGACGGCCCAAAATCTTGGAACTCTGCACCCATGTGGGAGACCTGGAAGAGGTTCCTGGCTCCTGGCTTTGGATCAGCACAGCACTGGCCATTGTAGTCACTTGGGAAGTGAATCATCGGACAGAAGATCTTCCTCTCTGTATGACCTTCTCTCTGTATATCTGATTTTGCAAAAAAAAAAAAAAAAAAAAAAAAAAAAAAAAAGGGAATTAAGTGGTGTTCTAATAATGGTGGAAAAAAGCGGCATTGACTGACTTTTTTCTGTACCTGTACAAGGTCTTCAGAGTGTGTGTGGAAATACGTATGAAAAGGCTGCACCTGAGTTTTGGGTGTGTTTTTGCACTGAAATACAATTGTCTTTTAGTTCCATTTTTTTCTTGGATTTTCTAAAATACCCTTGTGTGTATTCTGCTTCTCACGGAAGTTTCAGGACAACTTGTTTTTGTTAGAAGAAACAGAAACCTGAAAATGACTCAAAGCAGAATTGCCAGCGAGAGAGCCGGCTTTATTTCATGGTCCTCTGGGTGTCAGTGAGGAGATGGCAGCAGCCTTCTGGGAAGGGAAGGTGGTGGTGATTCTTAACAAAGCTGCGCACGTACAACATGCTAGATTGTGCGTAGACTTGTACAGTCTTCCCTGTCCTGGAATGTACCAAAGAAGAGAAATCAGGCATCTGGTTGGTGTGTTGGGGCGGTGCTGTTTGTCATATGAGGAAAGGTTTGTGCTGGCAAGTCTTGAGCTTTCCATGTCATCAGCAAGTGAGAGACGGTCAGGCAGCTACTCTGCTGAGTCCAGTGTCTCCTAGCCCCAATAATAGGAGTTGTATTTTTATACCATAGCTTAGACAATGATAATTGCTTTTAAAAAATTCAACTTTCTCCCTATACTTATTGCTTTTACACTCTTAAATTTATGTTCTTTATAATTTAGGATTATGTATTTTATGAATATTGGTTCATTTTTCAAATATTTTTTGTATGTATCTTGAGTGTGTTGTTTGTTTAGTTAGTAGTGTAAAAAATGTTAGAAGTAACTGAAGGGCTAACCACATGCTTTACAAATTATTCATTGGTACTTATTTTGCCTTTACTAATAAAAACTGTACATTTATATGGCTTATATATTTTTCAACAAAAGCATAAGTTCATTGAAAGAAAAACAGCAGATGCAAAGTATCAGCTGTCATTGATGACTGCCTTTTTCCACTTAATGAACTTAACAATTTTCTGAAGTGAAATGCAAAGCCTTTTTTTTTCTTTGTTTACACTTTTCTTTCATTGGTTTATTGGAAGTGAAAAACACATTACTTGAAAAGTATTTATCTGTTTTGAGTTGTCAGCCTCAACTGAAGATAGTATTTTAAAGATACTGTTGGTATCTCTAAGTGAGATAATATCTCTATTATGAAAGTTTCACACATCTACAGAAATAAAGAGAACAGTAAGACCTGGTGCAGTGGGACAGTAGCTGAAGTCCTCTACTTGTGGCCTGGGAAAGCAATCAAGAATGGCCCAAAGCCTTCGTACCCTGCACCTGCATAGGAGACCCAGAAGAAGCTCCTGGCTCCTAACTTTGGATCAATTCAGTTCTGGCCATTGCAGCTGTTTGGGGGGGATGAATCAATGGATGGAAGACATTTCTCTCTGTCTCTCCTTCTGTCTGCAAATCTGCCTTTCCAATAAAAAAATAAATAAATCTTAAAGAGAACAGTATAATGAACATCAATGTACCCACTCTCCAGATTTTCTCAAATTCATTAATCATTAACATTTTGGTTAATATGTGTGTGTGTATTTAAGATTTATTTATTTGAAAGAGTTAGAGAGATTTCTTTTAACTGTTGGTTCACCTCCAGAGGCTGAAACCAGGAGCTTCATCTGAGTCTCCCAAGTGACAGGGGCCCAGACACTTGGACCGTCTCCCACTGGTTCCTCAGGATCAGAAATGAAGCAGCCTGGCTGCTGGCATCACTGAAAGTGGATTTACCTGCTGTGTAACAACAGTAGCCCCAGTTAATGTGGCTTTCAAAAACTCAGATTCTCATGAATATAAAATAGTGGTAGCATTTGTGTACCAAATTTTTATCTTATTTGTTTCAAATGTTTTATTATAAAATCTGATAGCTGTATCTTAGCTCAAATATTTGACTTACAAAAATGTTAATTAGGATACTTTTTTTTTTTTTTTGCCTCAGTCTCTTTTTGTCACCTTATAGCCTGAAAAAGAAAGATTAATTTTGTGGCTATTAGGTAGAATAAATTAGTCCAAGCATGATACATCTGTAGAGTAAGTTGCTGTTCATCTAAGTTAGGTTTGTTTCCAAAGTATAGTGTCTGAAGGATACAGCTGTTGAAATGTTGTTTTCTTTCTCTAAAAGCTGTCCTTGTTGGAGTTTAACTGCCACCCCTTTTAGAACTCCACATCTGTAACACCTTCCTAACTTGAGGTCTGTGACTTAAGACCATATTTTTAAGTACTATTTCTGTAGTAGCTGTGTATCAGCCCACGTCCCCTCTGCCTTCTCCCGCCAAAGTGCTTCTTCCTGACTTCCCTCTAGCATGAATGGCTTCTTTCTTCTCACTGGTCATTTTTGACTTGTTAAGCTTTTGACTCACGAAATCTCTTTGTTTCTAGCTTTATACTGCCTCGTTTGATCTTTTTGTGTCTTTCATTTCCACCACACTTGGCCTAATTTTGTTAACATATCAAAGCAGGAAGTTATCCCTAATTTGCAATGAACTACAGACATACCAAAATGAAGATAGGTTCCCTAAGTAAAGTGAGACATTTCCTTCCTTCCAGAGAAGGCTCAGTCAGACTTACAGGACAGACATACTCTTTAAGGTCAAGATAGTAATTATATTTAAATTTAAATCAGGTTGATATGGAAGATTGCCATATCTCTCAGCTCAAATACCCTGATGGATTGCAGTTGGTGGGGGTCCATAATTTATCATGAGGTTTGAGCAGCAGACTAAGATGTGACCAGGATAATTTCTTCTTGATGCAGAATATCTGTACCTGCTTTGCAGTAAGATGATGGAACTGAGTGTATTTAACACATGTTCTGGACTGCCTAATTTTTTTCAAAGATTTATTTTATTTTTATTGGAAAGATTTACAGAGAAGAAGAGAGAGAGGAAGATCTTGTGTCCATTCATTCTCTCCCCAAGTGGCTGCAGTGGCCAGAGCTGCACCAATCTGAAGCCAGGATTTAGGAGCCTCTTCCAGGTCTCCCATGTGGGTGCAGTGTCCCAAGGCTTTCAGCCATCTTCAGTTGCTCTCAGGCTACCAGCAGGGAGCTGGTTGGGAAGCAGGACCACCAGGAATAGAACCAACACTCATAGTGTTTTTATGACTAAAGTGCATACAGGTCTGTTGGTTCAGAGTTAGGGGACCTTTTTTTCTCCCAAGCACCATTTGGATATTTATAGCATCATTTATAGGTCATACAGAATTATCAGATTAAAAATTAGCCTGTTGGGCCTCACGCTGCCTAGCGGCTGAGGTCCTTGCCTTGCAAGCACCGAAATCCTATATGGGCAGCAGTTCTAATCCTGGCGGCCCCACTTCCCATCCAGCTCCCTGCTTGTGGCCTGGGAAAACAGTTGAGAACGGCCCAAAGCCTTGGGACCCTGCACCCATGTGGTAGACCCGGAAGAAACTCCTGGCTCCTGACTTTGGATCAGCTCAGCTCTTGGCTGTTGTGGCCACTTGGGGAGTGAATCAATGGACGGAAGATCTTCCTCTCTGTCTTTTCTCCATTCTGTGTACCTGACTTTCCAATAGAAAAATAAATTAATTTAAAAATCAGCCTGTTACAAATTTGTTGAATTTCACATCCTGCCTGCAGTCGCCTTGGCAGGGATAGACCGTGTGATTTTGCAGGTCATGTATATCCCATAGGTCAGATATCCCCACCACTGGTTTACATGAAGATTCTTCTATCCCATATTTCTTGATGAGATGGTTCCTGTTATAAATCTTGTTGCTTCACATGATACTTAACAGGATACTCTATTCTGCTAGCTTGCGTATTCCTGACAGGTTGCTGGAATTGAAGCTTGTCTGAGATAGGAGCCTGAGCTTAGTTGGGAGCGTCTAGCACGCAAAGGGAGAAACGAGTTATGCATTCGTTGTGCTGCCCACCAGCAGTTGTTTGGTCTCAGGGACTTTGGGCCTAATTCTTTTCCAAATAAGTTGCGGTTTATCAACTGATCTTGTTTTTAATCAGTTTATGGAGCTCTTTCTTACTCCACTCTTCTGGGGGATGTTTGAATTTTTTTTCTATCAGGACAAAATTTAAGATGACTTTGGGACTAAGAGAGGACCTATTATATTGTTCTACATATTATAGAATAGCTAATTAATTTCTTCTAAGTGCATATGTAAACATTTACAAGTAAATATGGGGATTTTGGATGTGAGTTGATGGTGAAATTAACCCAGTGGTTACCAAGGGTAGAAAAAAGGAGACACATTCGCCATACCTAGAAGGCCTGTTGTGATAGGACTAAATACTGCAGTGAGATTTCAGCAGTGTTATTTAACCATTCCATGCCTTAATTATAAAATAGTAAAAAGCAGCTCTGAAATAACTCCTAATTTGTATGAGGTTCCTAGTTATTTTCAGTGGTGTTTCATATACTTTTCTACATCCTATAGAGATTAGGAAAAGAAGCATTTCAAGGAGTTGGCATTCATAAAATAGCTGTCCATGAATTCACTCTGAACTCTGCCTTTCGCCTTCTGTCTGTATCTGCTCCTTGCTTTTCCTCCTTTTTCTTACCTTCGTACTTTTTCCAAGTCTGCCGCGTAACTTTAAAGTCTGCTGTTTCTTGCTGCTGCTTCCTTTCCACATGCCTTTCCTGTACCTGTATTTCACTATGAGTATGTAACTAAAGTGGCCACGTTATCTCTAAATTCAGATGCTCCAGTGATTGTTCAGACTATTGGGACTGTTCTGTAACCCAGCAGTTTGAGGGACAGACCTTATGAAATGGCTATGGGCAAGTGTGAAGGGAGGGGGGATGGCGAGGAAGATCATTTGCAAGGATCGTTAAGTTTTGATGATGAGGTCTGTGCCATGGCAGCAAAGTTTGGTCCTGAGGGCTTAAGGGAGTGTACATTTCTTGAAGGCAACAGCTGTGTCTCTGTACTCCAACTTCAGGATGTAGTAATGCCAAAGTCTGCTGCTAAGGAGGTGCAAGGTGGATGGTCAAGGCTGATTTTTTTCCTTCGGGATGTCTGCTAGTAATCTGGGGATTGAGAGTATGGTATACACTCTGATGAAGCAAGACTATTAGGGTTTCCATACGATCACTAACACTTATCACTAACAAGATACTTAATTTCTTTAAGCCTCAGTTTCCTTGTTTCTGATTTGGAGAAGGAAAAAAATTAATATCTGCTTCAGTTTTGTTGTGAGCATTAAATGAAACGTGAAGCATTTCGCTCCACATTTGTATCTCTTCCGCACACACTAAATGCTCTCATAGTTTCATTGATAAGCATTGCTGTGTTCTAGCTATTTATGACATTATTAAATTCTATCAGGTTCTAAAGTAGTGTCACAAAATAAATAAACCGCTGCGTTGCTCTCAGAGAAGATAGAGCATGTGTACAAAGGATTGGTAACAGTACATCCATGGTAAGTGGCAAATGAGTGGTTTCTTCAGGGATCCAGAGGCAGCAGTAATTGCTAGGCAGAGAAGAGCCTCAGGAAGATGAGGGAACTTGACCTGAACTCGGAAGGAGTCATTAGCCAGACTGTATTAGATCCCACCTCTGCTACTGTGTAATTTTAGTAAACAAGTTCTTTAACCTCCCTCCTAAGATTGCTGAAAGAATTAAAGTTCACACATGTAAAACACTTAGAATAGTGCTCCCAGCGTTGTTATAGCTTGATTATTTGTAAAAGTTGAGAGAAGAGGGAATGCATTTGAGATACTCAGGGATTCCGTGATCATGAAGGGAAGATAGCCCAGGTGTGTTTGAAATGATTAAGCCGGAGTGGTCAGCAGTAATCTGTTGGAGAATCAGTGACGATCATGTAGGGGTGGACTGATGAATGATTAGGCCGGGGAGGAGGACATCTTTCCCACATTTGCTGAGGGAACTTGGAAAATCTTATTTGTCCAAGGCTCTTGAGTGTCACAGATCACATTTCTAAGTCTGCATCCAGCATTTCTCACTATCTTGAAGTAATTGTAACTTTCAGATTTTGACAGGGAAGCTCATGATCGTCTTTCCTGAACCATTGTGGCTGTTTAATCTGTACATTTATTTTTGTAATTGTGTTTGGGGAATAATCCTTATTCCTTCTCTCCAAAGTGCAGGTAGTATCTGCTACGGTTTTCCTCCCTGTTCTCAAAATCCCAGGTTAGCTCTCTGTCTCTCCTCTCTGTAACTTTGACTTTTCCAATGAAAAAAATCTTAAAAAAAAAAAAAAAATTCCAGGTTAGAACCTGAATCACAAAGCTGTAAGTAATGGGCTAGTGATTAAAACCCTTGCCTTGAATGTGCTGGGATCCCATATGGATACCAGTTCATGTCCCGACTGTTTTACTTCCCTTCCAACTCCCTGCTTGTGGCCTGGGAAAGCTATAGAGGATGGTCCAAAGCCTTGGTACCCTGCACCCACATGAGGGACCTGGAAGAAGCTCCTGGTCCCTGGCTTCGGACTGGCTCAGCTCAGGCCATTGTGGCCACTTGAGGAGTGAACCAGCGGATGAAAGATCTCTCTTTTTGTCTCTCCTTTTCTCTGTAAATCTGACATCCCAATAAAAATAAATACATCTAAAAAAATTAAAAGCTATAAGTAGAAAGGAACCAAGGAAGGGAAAAGAAAAAGGAAGGAGGCGGGGGGGGGTGGGAAATGTCCTTTAGTTCTGTGGGTCTATAGACAGGGATGTTGACACACCAAGGAACTACAGCTGCATGCCGAAGATCTACAGCTAAAACACTGATCAGGCCTGCCTCTTTGGGGTTTGCCTCACACTGCTACTGCTGTGTCATAGTGTGAGTGTCAGCTTTCTGGGTAGGAATTATGGAATTACTATCAACTTTGCTGTTCTAGCTATTGAACATTTAGATAAAGGAAATACTTTTTACTCTAAAACACTGTGATAATAATTCATCCTTAGTGATGTGAGAAGCCCATGATTATATTTCTTGAATGAACATCACTATTCTAAATATGTTTTTTTTTAAAGATTTATTTTTATTATGTTTTTATTGGAAAGGTGGATATACAGAGAGGAGAGACAGAGAGGAAGATCTTCTATCTGATGATTCACTCCCCAAGTGAGCGCAACGGCCAATGCTATGCCGATCCGAAGCCAGGAGCCTCTTCCGGGTCTCCCGCGCGGGTGCAGGGTTCCAAAGCTTTGGGCCGTCCTGGACTGCTTTCCTGGGCCACAGGCAGGGAGCTGGATGGGAAGCGGGGCTGCTGGGATAGATGGGATCCTGGGCGTGCAAGGTGAGGACTTAACCACTATGCCACCGCGCCGGGCCCCTAAATATGTTTTAAAACCAAGACTCCAAAATCTGTTTCGAGAAGGAAAGAATTTCTCTGGTTGTTAAGAGTTGTAAATTTTGATAGTATGCAAACAAAATATCATCCTCAAAAAAAGTGAACTTGCTTTTTTTTTTCTGTCATGTTGAAACATAGGTTCCTGTACAGAGCTATTTGATAGAATAATGATGTTAGCAGGAAAAGTTGGGAATCATAGTTTTTTTACCTTGTAGACTTGACTCTGCACTTCTGTTGCATGGTCCCTAAACATAGCTCAGCTGTCTTTTAGTAGCACACTTGTGATTCTGGGAACCTTATTTTAGCATTGTTTTTTCCTACATTGATTTCCTGCTTAGATGTAGTATGATAGAAAATATATATATATATATATTTATACATAAATGTGTGTGTGTGTAAGCTTAGCGTCAGCGCACAACAGCTGTTTAGTAATAAATGGTTTCCTTCCCTTTTTATGGAACAGGTAATTTTTTCCTTATGTACAAATAATGTTAGTTGTCAAACACCAATCCAGTATCATACCACTTCTGCTTCTTTCCTTGCAGTGAAGTAAGTGTGGAAGCTGCCTTATCTGTCCTTGGAACATCTGTGTGGCGTACACATGCTTTTTACTACTACGTGAATAATTTATTATTAAAACATTTTGCAGTGATTTGTGTGTCTGTGTGTGTGTTCTATATATACGATGATTAAGGAAAGGAACAATGGTCTGGGTTGCAAAACGATGCCCCAAGACCTCTACAAATTCTGACACATTATTTTCCCCCAAATAAAACAAAACTAAAAAAATGTTTCTGGACCAGATTCATTTTTTTTCTAAAATACTAACTTTTTCTATGTCATTTTTAGACACTGGAAGATTGAATTCCATAATCCACAAATATCTGCATAGAATAAGATTTTTCCCCATATCTTCACTACCTTGCATTAGTTCAGTTACTTATATTTCTCCTGGTTTGGTTTCTTTTTCTTGTCTTCATCTTTCTGAAGGGAAGGGAGATTTTTCCTGACCACCCATCCCTGTGGCTTGTACATGGGTAGTTATCTTTTATAACACATTTTGTTTTTTAATTATGCAGTTAAAAGCAAGGAAAAATGGTTCAAAATTAGATTTGGATTTTTTGGAGAATTTGTGTATATATGTCTTAGCCCTTTATGAAATAAAAACCTTTGCTCTGCATTTAAAATGGTTTTTATGTTGAATTGCTTGTTGTTTGGAAAGAAAAACCTCTTAAGCCACATATTTGTGATTGCTGGCTTTTTCTTCAAAATTTTAGTAGTAACAAATTTAGCTGTTCTGTTGGTTATTAGACTTTTCATTTCATTGTAATTCAACCTCTTTCAGTAATCTTGTAATTCTCATACTGTAAGGAGGGACAGTGGATTTTTTATCACTTTCATTTTATGTATATTATTTATCTATATTGCTCCTTTGATTTATTACCATTTTTCTAGTTTATATTTGTTTCCTAAAAATGACAAACTTTAATATTAACTTACTCATCCTTTCACTGATGTCTCTGATGATAAAATTTATCCATTTTTCTTCTGTTTTAATATGACTGTATTCTAGATTTCCTTTGTTTAGTTCATAGTATCCTTTTTTACTTTTTGACTATAATTGTTGGTTTAGTTTGTAGTTTTTTGAAATTGTGTTTGTTGATTTAAATAACACTTTACTTTTATCTCTAACAACCCTTTTGGTGTTAACATATACTGAATATTTTCATGTGTTTGTATAATTTATAAACAGGTGTGACTGACTTTTCCCCAGTTTTCTTGGATTCCTAGACTTTAAATATTTTTAAACTTATAGTCTATTTTATATGTAAGGATGCTGATTAACAGTACATGAGAAGTTAATATGTTATGTATACTTTAATTTAGTGAGAACTTAATACTTCATATGTTTTATATTTTATGTAATATTTTTAAATTATAAGTTATTTTTATGATTAGCTTTGCTAAGCCAATTTTGTTAATAAGTTAAAGATATTTAAAAATTTCAAATCCTCATAACCAGTGTTCCTAAGCAGCTTGTTTTGTTCTGTGTCATTTTTTTTTTAAATATCTTTTTTTAAAGTCACTGGATTTTAAAAAAGCTTTAAAGTGGAAAATATGTAAAAACCTACATTTTATGTAAATTGAGTTATGCAATGAGATAAGATATACTTCTTAAGCTGTTAAATTTATTTTAACTTACAACTTACATTCATGTTTTTATTGAAAACTGTTTGATAGTTTAAAACAAAAAAGACAGAGCCCATTAAAAGCTGCATTGGAAAATGAGCATACATCACATGGGAAGATGGTGAGGATGAGAGAGGTAGAAGTCTTTACACCATTAATGTAAGGCAAGACAGTTTCGGTATTTCAACATTAAATTTAGCTCTGAGCATCCTGGCAAGCAAGAGAAAAAAGGAAACAGGATGGGTTTCATACTTATTGTCTGATTTTAAAAAAAGCTTATCAGTTTTTCAGAAGAAAGAAACTTTTTCTGAGTTTTAACTTGTAAAGGAAGTGTGTTGTGAATTGTTACCCAAGGAATATAATTTGTATTTCCCTTTTTATGAATTATTAAATTTCTGCCATTGCTGTCTTAACTGCTAAATGTTATATGCACTGTAATTATGTTTGGTCATATGAAGTTTTTGTCTTCTGTTGTCAGAAGTGGAAATACCGTGACTGGGGTGTGTTTATGTATTAACATTGACGAACAGGAAACTGAAAGCTAAAAGTTCAGGAAATGTATTGTATTTAGACCGTGTGGAAAAAAAAATATATATGATACTTAACTACTGAAATCTGTGACTATGTGAAAATTGAAAATTTTATTAATGTATTTAGCTAAAGATGAATATTTAGTGATTTGTAAAACAATACTGTCAGATCTTTAAATATGATAATAGTTACCGTGTGTGTATTGTGAGCCAGGAACATTGTGCAATGCTAGGGAAAAAAATGTAACAGATTATTCTATGTGTTCAGCTATATTCTTTCAAGAAGCAAAACATCTGGCACATCAGTTGAATTCTTCAAGGATGTTTTATTTTCAGAGAACTGCATAGTTTTAATTTTAGTTTAGTTCCAAGGAAAAGGAGGTCCCTGTTGTACAAGATAGCTCATTTCACTCACTCTCAGAAAGTGTTTTTAAGTTGAACTTTGTTTTCCTGCAATTTGCTCATATTCTTTCTATTTCTCTTTCTCTCTCTCTTTTTGTGGACTAAGAAGAAATGACCAGTTGATCAAAATTCTTTGAAAAGCTAGATATGCTAAATTTTTTCTCAGATATTGTGATATTTTAATTTTTGCATAAAATATAACCTATAGGAGCATTTACTTTTAGAGTTATAAAAAGTTTCTGTCAGAAATGTTGTTAACATATGTGGCTGCTAAAGCTGTATTCTTACCATTTCTACACTAACCTATTGTAGCCCGATGTGATTTTATGGCTTTAGCCATCTTATTCTTTGAGACAAACATAATGTTCAAGTTTCTCAGAAATGGAAATTTGTGATTTGTATTTCTGTGGTTTCTTCATTACTGTATATTTTTTAAACAAAAGAAGTGCCAAGACGGAATGCCAGTTTCATGATTTGAAATTATAGTCACACAAAACCTTTAGGGGCTATATTAAGTGAAAATTCTATTTGTTACCAAGTAGATTCTAGGAATTTTAGCTCTATTATATGTCAGCAATTATGATTTTAATAGTATCATTAAGACTCGTCTCTTCACAGAATTGATTTTGATTCAGATCTCTTGGATCATGGGTTCACCTGTGAGCTCTGTGATGGTGCAGGGCTGTGCTGGCCCGTGTGGGCTGCAGGTTAGGCGGTGAGGAGCCGTGGTTTCCTACAGGAGAGTGCCAGCATTCCGTCTCCAGCAGAAAGGCCCGTGGGCATTGGGTGTTGACCAAAGCAAGGAGTCTCCAGATAAGTCAGCCTAGAAAGAACCTGGTGTCCTGGGTAGAGGAGCTGAGCTTCATGCAGGAGCTGTCTGTTGCTGCAGAGACTTCTTTTCAAGAGTAACCTTTACTTTCTAATTACTTTATACATTCATTATAGGAAGATTCAGTATGCATGAGTAAATCAGTCAAGAAAATTTTCTATAACCTTTTTTCTTTTTAAATGTAGTTAGCTAATTTTCTTAAACTTCATTATCATCTGGATTTAGTTTTTTTTTTTTAATTTGTGTTTCATCTTTTTCAAAGTTAGAGAGTGAGAGATAGACATAGACAGATCTTCCATCCATTGGTTCACTTCCCAAATGCCTGTAATAGCTGCGTGGGCCAGGCTGAAGCCAGGAATGCAGCACTCAGAGCGGGTCTCCCACATGAGCAGCAAGAATCCAAGCACTTGGGCCACCATGGACTGCCTTCCAGTGTGTGCAATGGTGGGAACCTGTATTGGAAGCTGAGGAACCGGGACTGAAACAGGCACTGTGAATATGGAATGTATGTGTCCCGAGAAGCTTCTTAAAAAAGAAAAAAAGATTTATTTATTTATAAAGACTTGTTTATTTTTATTGGAAAGGCAGATTAGATTTACAGAGGAAAGGAAATACAGAGAGAAAGCTCTTCACCTGCTGATTCATTCCCCAAATAGCTGCAATGGCCAGAGCTGAGCTGATCCGAAGCCAGGAGCGAGGAGCTTGTTCCGGGTCTCCCTTGCAAGCACACGGTGCCAAGGCTTTGGACCATCCTCAACTGCTTTCATAGGCCACAGGGAAGGAGCTGAAGGGGAAGTGGAGCATCTAGGATATGAACCAGTGTCCATATGGGATTCCAGTGCTTGCAAGGTGAGGATTGAGCAGTTGAGCCATTGTGCCAGGCCCCTAGCAGCTTTTTAACCTCTATGCCAAACACTCACACCTCCTTAAGGTTATTTTTCTTTATCTGGAAAGGTGGGTGTTGAATTGTTCATTCTACAAGTAGGGCTTGCAATCGTTTTTAAAATTGTTAAGGAAATAGATTTGTAATTTTTTTCAAAGCTTTACAGAATTTTAAAAAGTTTACTTATTTGAGAGAAAGAGAGGCAGACACACAGCGGAAGCATTCAAGAGAGCACTGCCAGCCACTGGCTCATTTCCAAGTGCCCTCAGTGGTCCCTTGCAGAGGCTCAAGTCCCTACTTAGCTTAATCCATGTCCTCCATGCAGTGGCAGGAACTGTTCCTCGCGCTATCTCTGTTCCCTCTTATGGTCAGTATTGTCGGAAATGGAGTTAAGAACTGGAGCAGCCAGTTGAACAGGTTCATGTGCATGTGGAATACAGGCATCTTAGTCTGTGTCTTCCACCCGCCCAAAACAAAACATTTCATATATTTATTACTGGACCACCCACTAGTGCAGAACATAGAAACAAATGGAGGAACCAGTACCATGGTGTAGTAGGTTAAGCATCCACCCATATAGGATGCCAGCATTTTGAGTCTTGGTATGTCAGTGCCAGTTTGAGTCCTGGCTGCTCCACTTCTGATCCAGCTCTCTGCCAGTGGGCCCAGCCAGGAAAGCAGCAAAAGATAGCTAAGGACCAGTCAAGGAAAGCAGTCAAGAAAGGCCCAGAGCCTTGAACCCTGCGCCTACATGGGAGACCTGGAAAAAGCTCCAGGTTCCTGGCTTTGGACTGGCCCAGCACTGATCATTGCAGCTATTTGGGAAGTGAACCAGCAGATGGAAGATCTCTCTTGCTCCTACTCTGACTTTCTCTTCAGGAAATCTGCCTTTCAAATAAAAATAATATGTTTTTTTTTAAAGGAAACAAATGGAAAGTCACATTCCAAATTAAATATATAAAACTGTCTAGACAATAGTGACATCTTAGTTTGATGTGGTTAAGATGGTGGTAACTATGATATAGCATAAATATATGTGCCTCCTCATATGTAATGCCTTATGGAATTCCTTATTTCTCCTGTGTCTCCTTGGAGTTGCACCTGATTTTGTTACCAGTTTTCATCTGAATCTAGTAGGGAGTGAGTTGATTTTGTTTTTGCTGATAGCAGAGGATCTCTTGATTCTGAAGGTCTTGTGAGAAGACATGGCAAAGAAAGTGAATTATGCTCCACACAATGCTGAATAAAGGAGATAGTTTAACCTGCACCTTAACTGCAAGGCTGAAATCTGCCTTTATTTTTATTTGATATATTGACCCTATTAACAATGTCTGTTTGATGATAGGGCATAGTAGATACAATGAGAGTATAATCTTGTGTGTCAAGGGTAGTTCTTACAGAGGAAATGAAAAAAATGGAGCCTTAAAAAGGTGTTTTTGAAAGCTCTAAGGGAACAGAGTACGTCTTTCTTGCTTAGCATCTTGGTCAATAGCATCAGGCACCATGCTGGACACACAGTGAGTGTTCGAAAAGTAGGTGAAGGAATGGTGTGTTTCTCATGAAGCACTGTTTGTAGTCCCTATTTCCTGCACTGTGTGTAATCAAAATCAACTATATTCATCTAAGTTTAACACCTGTTTATTTAACTTTATATAACTTTATTTAACTTTATTTCTTCCCTTGAATGCCACTCTCTAGAATTAGCTACTATTAGTGGGTTAACATACAAGTATTTCTTTCTAGGTAGTTTCTCTGTATATAGAAATGCACATGCAATTTCCTTTTTCAAATGCAATGTTTACATTCTATAAGTTGCTTTTCTTCCTTTCTTGCCATTGTTTTCTTTTAAAGATATATTTATTTACTTGGAAAACAGTGGGAAGAAAGAAAGAAATCCATTTTTGCATTGGCTGATTCATTCCCCAGATGTTTGTACAGCCAGGGTTTGAACGGGCTGAAGCCAGGAATCGGGATCTCCATTCAGATCTCCTACGGGGATTTGGGGGACCTGATACTTGATCCTTCTGTCACTGCCCAGAAGATAGAAGCAAGATGGAGCTGTTACCAGGTCCTCTGATATGGGATGCAGGTGTCCCAAGTGGCAGTATACTGCCTCACAGCGTCTTCCCAATTCTTAAACATGTT
Source organism: Ochotona curzoniae (assembly GCF_017591425.1). Lineage (NCBI taxonomy): Eukaryota > Metazoa > Chordata > Mammalia > Lagomorpha > Ochotonidae > Ochotona > Ochotona curzoniae. The sequence continues at coordinate 2,045,558 of NW_024466004.1, read as the reverse complement.
TTCATGTCAGTTCATGCATTGCTATCTTTTTTAAAAAAATGTTAATTTATTTTTATTGGAAAGCCAGATTTACAGAAAAAAAGGAGAGAAGGAAAAAAATTTTCCATCTGCTGGTTCACTCCTCAAATAGCTGCAATGGCAAGAGCTGAGCCTAATTGAAGCCAGGAGTCAGCAGCTTCATCTGGGTCTCCCACACAGGTGCAGGGTGCCAAGGCTTTGGGCCATGTTCTACTGCTTTCCCAAGTTACAAACAGGGAGCTGGATGGGAAGTAGAGCAGCTGGGACACAAAGTGGCATGCAAAAGGGATGCTAACACTTGAAGGAGGAGGATTAGCCAGTTGAACCATCATGTTGGCCCCCCCCCAACTGCTTTATTTTTAACTGCTCTCATTTTCCATTACAGAGATATATAAAAATAGTCCACTAAAGAAATTTCCCAATATCATTTTTACTATTTACTATTACATCATTGTTGTGTTTAATAGCATTCTGCCCATATTTTTATTCTCTTCTGTAAGAATATCTTCAGCTAAATTCTAATTTCCTGGATGTCATGCTGTGGACTAAATGATATTTGCACTTAAACTACTTTTTTTTTCCAGAATTTATTTGAAAGGCAGGGTTACAGAGGGGGTGGGGAGGCTTTCATCTGCTGATTCACTCCCCAGATGGCAACATTGGCCAGAGTTATGCCAGGCTAAAGCCAGGAGCCTAGAACTTCTAAGTTTCCCATGTGGGTATAAGGACCCAATCATCTGGGCCATCCTCCACCTCCTAGATGCGTTACCAGGGAGCTGATTGTGAAGTGGAGCAGTTGGTTCTCAAATCGGTGCCCTTATGGGATGCTGGTATTGACTAATGGAAGCTTAACTTACTATGCCACTATGTTGTTCGTTGCACTTAAACTTTTATGTATATTGTCAAATTTGCCCTTAAAATACTGTACCAATTTACACACTCAATAGAAATGTTTTATTTTCTGCTTAACTATACCTATTTTCTTTCTTTTGGATTGGGATGGTTAAACTTTTGAAACTGAAATCCTGTCACGGTAGTTGGAGATGTTTAGAAGATGAAAAGCTAAGTAATACCTTTCCATCGCCTGATGTAATAGGTTTGAGTTAAGTGAAGATGTTTGCTGTGTCCTTTACAGACCCGAGGTGTGGATTGCATTAATTTAGATGTGAAGGCTCTGGATGTCAGGATGTTGATTTTCTAGGTTTCTATTTTCTTGGAAGTTTGAAGATAAACATTTATTAGTGACATCCTGCAAAAGTAGAAGGCCTGAGTGCTGATGTGAGAAATGGAGATTTGTTTTCTAAGCCAATCCAAAGACAGGAGCCAGGATCCTCCTCTGGGTCTCCCATTCAGGTGCAGGGTCCCAAGGCTTTGGGCCATCCTCGACTGCTTTTCCAGGCCACAAGCAGGGAGCTGGATGGGAAGTGGGGCAGCCAGGCCACGAACTCTGGCCCAGAGGGAATCCTGGCTCATACAAAGCCAGGATTTAGTCACTAGACTATCATGCCAAGTCTGAGCCTGTATATTTTTATGAAGACATAGTATGAATTCAGATTGCTGTCTTAAAGCTTGTCAGCATTGAGCTTGATCAGAAGAAATTCTCAAATCAGAATCAGGTAGCTATGGCACTATGAAGGAGTCAGTGTGTGAAACAGTTACACTGCAGGCACACTCATCCTCGCCAGTTCCACTGTTCACTAGCAATACATCAATATGTAGGAATTCTTTAACCTCTTTATCTCTTGAGTTCGCTTTCCAGAAATACCAATTACAACATCATAGAATTATTAGACGTGTTTATCACAGAGTTTACATTCTTGTAAGGAGAGAAGGGCTGTGGAACAATGAAGATACGTGTCAGGTAGTGAGTGAAGGAAGCAAGAGTGGGACTGTTTGCGATGATTTCTTGCTCCTTTACATCAGAGAAAGGGAAACTTCTGATAAGAAAACCAACAGAGACCCAGGGAAGTGAGGACATGAGCGGCGCGGCTCTATAGGGGAGGAAGTCCGGGGAGATGCGAGAGCAAATACAAAGTGCAGCTGAAGCAGGGCTGTGGGGGGAGAGTTAACAAGAAACACTTTCAGAGAGAATCGGGGATTGACGTGGAGGGCGTTAAGTGTAAGGGGCGTTTTAGATTTGATTTTGTGTGTCGTCAGAGCAACTTTTTTTTTTTAAAGCCAGTCTGATTGTCACTTCTTTTCTTAAAAATGCTTTGGTTCCTCCATTTCCTTTAGAATAAAGCTCAGATGCTTTATTCTGGCGCACTAGGGCCTTCACAGGGAGGCCTCTGCTGGTTTATTTAGCATCATCTGCCTCTTTCAGCCAGTTGGAGCATATGCAGTTTCCTAAATGGGCAGGATGACTTATGTCTTCCTGTCTTTCTGCACACTGTTCTATCAGTGAAAAGACTTCACTCCAACTCATAGGGTCTCTGGCTCAGTTGTCTCTGCCCTTATGGTCTCACCATTCCCTCCCCAGGTGTTTTGTATTCAAGCCACATGGTCCTAAGATGGACTGTATTCTACCAACATTGATTTGTATTTTTGCCACCCCTTGCCAGTTGAAAGTATGCCGATTGTTTTGCAACAAAATGAAATTAGAGATCATCATGTGAAATAAGCCAAGCACACAAAAACACGTACCCCATATTTTCTTTTTTTTAACATTTATTTATTTTTTCTTGGAAAGGCAGATATACAGAGAGGAGGAGAGACAGAGAGGAAGATCTTCCATCGGATGATTCACTCCCCAAGTGGCCGCAACAAAGTAGCCGCTCCCCAGCGGATCCAAAGCCAGGAGCCAAGAACTTCTTTCCGAGTCTCCCATGTGGGTGCAGGGTCCCAAGGCTTTGGGCCATCCTCTGCTGTCTTCCAGGCCACAAGCAGGGAGCTGGTTGGGAAGTGGAACTGCTGGGATTAGAACCGGCGGCCATATGGGATCCCGGCATGTTCAAGGCGAGGACTTTAGCCACTAGGCCACCGCACCAGGCCCCTCTCATATACTTATTACTGGCACAGATAGAGTACCTATTTGAGATGTGGTTTATCAGATCAATGTTTTTGGTGTTTGACCCTGTCATGCTAACTCTGGAAATCGTCTTAAGAAAGCAATACAAACTGGAATGATAGTTGTAGCAGTTACTACTACTAATGTTCAGAGATCACCATGTGGTAGACAAGGACACAAAGCCTCAGTGTAATTTAATGTTACTTAATCCCATAAAGTGTTAATATTGTTAACCTTTTGTTTTAGGTGGGGAATGCGAGGCATGGAGAAGTTAAGTGACTTGCCTAAGATCATATAGTTTTTATGTTTTCAAGACAAGATTCTCATACATACAGACTGATTCAAGAACTCTTACATTGTATTATACAGTATTATAAAAGCTTAAGCACAGAAATGTTCACATTAGTGTTACGTAGTAAGAATAAAATGGAGATGCTGTATATCATGAAATAGAGCCCATCCTCTCAAGAAGATAATTTAGATTTTTAAAAAAAAATTTGTGTTATTATCAACTACTCAAAAGGCAGAGTGAGGGAAGAACAAAGAAAGGGAGAGATCTTCTATCTTTAGTTCACTGTTCATTCGCCAGATACCTGCAGCAGCAAGGGCTGGGTCAGGAAAAGCCAGGAGCTCAGACTTCCAGCAGGTCTCTTATGCTGGAGGCAGTGGTCCAAGAAACTTACTGTCATCTGAGCCATTATCTACTGCCTCCCAGGTTGTATCAACAAGAAGCTGGATTGAAAGCAGAGGACCAGAGGCCAGAACCAGCTGGAACCAAGCAGCAGCTTCACCCACTGTGCCACAGTGCCCACAACAATAGAATACTTTTTGTAATAGCTTAGCTTTGGTAAAATTCCCATATTATAGTATTCACCCTTCTCTAATGCAGTGGCTTCTAGTATTGTAGCATAATTGTGCACCAGTTACCACTATTGCACCTCAGAACATTAAAGATTTATTTTTTTTAAGATTTATTTATTTTTATTGGAAAGTCAGATATACAGAGAGAAGGAAAGACAGAGAGGAAGATGTTCCATTTGATGATTTACTCCCCAGATGGCCATAATGGCTGGATCTGAGCCTGTCTAAGCTGGAGGGGAAGTGGAGCCACTGGGATTAGAACTGGCACCCATTTGGGATCCCAGCACACAGAAGGCAAGGACTTTAGCTATGCTGGGCCCAAGATTTATTTTATTTGAAAAACAGATTTACAGAGAGGAGAGACAGAGGGAGGTCCTCCATTCACTGCTTCACCCCCTAAATAGCAGCTGAGCTGATCCAGAGTCAGGAGCCTGGAACTTGCTCTGGGTCTCCCATATGTTTGCATGGGCCCAAAAGAGACAGAGAGGAAGATCTTCCATTTGTTGGTTCACTCCCCAACCAGCCACAATGGCCTGAGCTAAGCCAATCTGAAGCCAAGAGTTCCTTCTGGGTCTCCCACACGGGTGCAAGGTCCCAAGGTTTTGCACCATCCTCCACTGCTTTCCCAGGCCACAAGCAGGGAGCTGGATGGGAAGCAGGGCTGTCAGAATTAGAACCAGCGCCCGTATGGGATCTCCCTGCATGCAATGCAAGGACTTTTAGCCATTACGCTACTATGCCAGGCCCCTAATTTATCCCTGTTTAATTGCTCAACCCTTCAGTTTCATGTAAGAAACTATTGCCTAATCCAGGATCAATAAAGATTTACTCTTATGTTTTACTCCAAGAGTTTTATACTTTCATATCATACATTTAGGTTGTTGACTCATTTTTGAGTTATTTTTATATGTGGTAAGAGATGAGTGTTTGCAATCTTTTCCATATGGCGATGCAGTTGTCCCTATGCCAATTCTGAAGACTCTTCTTTGAATTGTTCTGACATCAGTTGTGGAGATGAAATAAATATGAATATGTTTCTTGACTCTCATTTCCATCCCGTTGATCTATGTCTGTCCCCAATGCCTTTAGCATACATTCTTGATTATTGTAGCTTTTTGAAACCATGAACAAGGAATCCTACAGCTTCGTTCTTTCAAGTGTTGGTTTGGCTGTTTTGGATGCTTTACATTCCTAGGCAGATCCTAAACTTTCGAATCAGCTTGACTTCTGTGTTAAAGGCAGTGCAGCCATTGGCAAGTACTTCATTGCTGGTGTGTGTGTGTTGGGGTGATGGGAGGACTTCAGTAGGATATATGTGGTCATCTAAGATTATGGTTATGAGGACAACAGTAAGTAGGTGCTGAGAGACTTTAAAAAATACTGTAAAGATAAGTTCAGGGACAGGCATTTATTCAAGCAGATGGACAAGAGTTAGATGTCCCATATCAGAATGTGTGGGCTCATTTCCCAGCTCCAGCCCTTGCTTCCAGTTTCCTCTTGATGTAAACCATGGGAGAAGGCTGTGATGGCTCAAGCTGTTAGGTTGCTGCACCCGAGGGAGAGATGTAGCTGGCCACTGGGAATGTTTGCTGAGTGAACCAACAGAAGAGAGCTCTCTTTCTTTCCCTGTATTTTCTGCCTCTGTAAACTATTTTTTAAAAGACTTCTTTATTTTGCTCAAAAGAATTACAGGAAGAGTGAGGCAGATACAGAGAGAGATCTTCCATCCACTGGTTCACTCCTCAAATGATCACATCAGGCAGAGCTGGGGCAGTCTGAAACCAGGAGCCAGGAGCTTCCTCTGTATCTGCCATGTGGGTGCAGGCGTCTGGCCATTCTCTACACGTTTCCAGGCCATTAGCAGGGAGCTGGATCAGAAGGAGGAGCTGCCTCTGTATGAACCATCACCCATATGGGATGCTGGTGCTACAGGTAGAGGATTAGCCTGTGAGCCACCATGCTGGTCCCCCAACATTAAAATTATTTGGAGACTTTGGTACAAAAAATTTGAAATCTATGTATATAGTTTTTACGAACCTTTTAAGGATCTTTTGTGTACATGGATTTTTAAAATCTTCACCCCAATAAATATTTAAAGATTTTATTTTCCAAGAACTTTTTGAAATATTCTTTTCATTATTAATGACCTTTTGAAATGTTGGATCATAATTTTCATTCTTGTTTCTTTGTAAAATTGAACATAACTTTTTTTTTAAAAAAAAGATCTTCATATATTTGAGTGAGTTGCAGAGAGAGAGGGGGAGAGCGAGATTTCCATCCACTGATTCAGTCTTCAGATAGCTGAAATGGCCAGAGGTCAGCCAGACTGAAAACAGCAGCTTCGACTGGGTCCCTCACATGGTGGTGGAGTCCATGCACTTAGGCCACCTTCCACTGGTTTTCCTAGGTTGTTAGCAGGGTGCTAGATCAGAAGTGAAGTAGCTGAAACACAAACTGTTATCCATACAGGGTGCTGTCGTTGCAGGTGGTGGCTTAATCCACAACTCAGGCCCAATAGTTTTTATTTCTTATATGAATTAAAGAAGCAGTGGAATATGCTATAATTATTCTGAGCCCCAGAAATATGTACAAAACCATAATTTTGACTGCTGTTTTTAAAATAAATTACCTGCCATTTTAGGAAAGGTGTTTTTTTTTTTTTTCTGTTATGAGTTACAAATTTTGGCTTTTGTAGCATCATGGAAAAGTTATACCCTTCAAATTTAGACTATCCTTATTTGTTCAAGCAGTATTTATTTTATGAGACATTTTCCCTCTATTGACTCTCCACTCTGGATACCTGTGTCTTTTTACCGTGTCTTTCTGGTTCCCGTTTAAAAGTGTACTGATGGACTTGTGCTTCTGGTCAAGATAGAATAACAGAGATTAGATTTGCTTTCCTGGCTGTAATCAGAAAACAAGTAAACATTCAGAAGCCCCAGACCAAATATATGAGGCGAGTTTCAAACACCAAACAGTCTACAAAACAGAATAATGATCCTGGAGAAGCAGAAGCAAATGAGGAGTCACCTACTAAGTTGCTAGCATACTGCCTGGGGACGGTTCAGGTTGCAAGGGAATCTCACACAGTTCCACTCACCATGACTTGGGAAGACTCAAGAGTCCAGGGAAATCAAGGCAGCTGGAGTTTGGAGACAAGGGAGCTGTGCAAACAGAGAGCTTTAAGGGTCTGTAAAAGGGTCCCCTGAAGTCCCTAGATGATTACTCCTCACTGAATGTGTGGCATCTCTCCACATCCAGACAACTCTCCTGAAGGACAACAGGGAACAACTCCCAGTTCTTTCTCAGGCTCAAAAATAGTTTTTGTTCCCACCAATCAGATGAGAAAACGTCCTGAGTCAGAGAACCTGTGGTAGAGTTCTCGGAAGGATTTGCTTTGGTCCTGAGGCAGATATAGCAGTGAAACCGCAGCAAACCGTAAAAGTGGGTCTTGAAAGGTTTACCTTGCTCCCAAATAACTGCGTCCCAAGACGAAGATTATAAGAATAGAAAAGTGTTAAGGAGCCCAGCGCAATAGCCTAGTGGCTAAAGTTCTTACTTTGCACGCATCAGGATTCCATATGGGGACCAGAACTAATCCTGCAGCCCTGCTTCCCATCTAGCTCCCTGCCTATGGCCTGGGAAAACAGTTGAGGGTGGCCCATAATCTTGGGACCCTGCCCCTGCATGGGAGACCTGGAAGAGACTCCTGGCTCCTGGCTTCACATTGGCTCAGCTCAGGCCATTGTGACCACTTGGATAGTGAATCAATGAACAGAAGATATTCCTGTCTTTCCTCCTCTCTGTATATCTGACTTTCCAATAAAAATAAAATAAACCTTAAAAAAAAGTATCGAACACTTACTAAGATAAAAATCAGATTTGGCTTCCAGTCCAAAAACTTGTACATCTAAAGCTACAAATAGACTACAAGTAGAAGATTGAAAAAAGATTACATCATGCTAATACTAATCAAAAGAAAGCTGGAATCGCTACAGTAATGTTAGCAAATTAGAATATAGAGCAAAACACATTATCAGTAATAAATCTTAGATAAAAAGCTTATCACGTGAAATTAATGCTCAATACTTTTGTATCTAATATTGTTTTAATATACTTGAATCAGAAGCTAATAGAACTGAAAGGAGAAATAGACTTATATAATCAGTTGGGACTTTTTTTTTTTATGAACAGGTGTTTTTGTGCAGTGGATTGAGCTGCTGCTTAGGACAGCCACATCCCATATTGCAGTGCCTGGGATCTAGTCCTGGCTCTGCTGCCTGCTAATGTGCCCGGGAGGTTGCAGATGACAGCCCAAGTACTTGAGTTTCTGCCACCAACATGGCCAACATGTGTGTAATTCCTGACTCTTGACTTTGGCCTAACTAGCCTGTACTGTGGGCATTTGAATAAGGACCCAATGGATGGGAGATTTTTTCCATGTCTCTGTCTCTCTCTCTTCCCATACTTCAAATAAATAAATATAAAAAAAAATGAACTTGGAAAACTATATATTTAAAACTAACTTTTTTTAAAAGAAACCCATGGTCACAGAAAAAAAAAATTTATATTTAGTACTGGGTCAGTGTTGTGGTGTAGTGGACAAACCACTCCCTGAAAACTTGCATCCGGTATGGGTGTCAGTTCATGTCTCAGCTGTTCTACTTCCTAATCCACCTCCCTGCTAATGGCCTGGGAAGGCAGTAAAGGATAGCCCAAGTGCGTGGATCTCTGGCAGCCACATAGGAGACCTCAATGAAGTTTCTGACTCTTGGCTTTGGTGTGGCCCAGCCCTGGCTGTTGCAGCTACTTGGGGAGTGAACCAGCAGATAAAGTATCTGCTGATGGAATCTCTCCGTTTGTCTCTCCCTCTTTCTCTGTAACTCTTTCAAATATTTTTTTTTAAAGAAAAGAAAGCATTTTGTATTGAATTAAAATGATGTCAAAATGTGTGGGTTTCAGGTAAAATGACTGCTCACAGGAAACTTCAGAGCCTTCTATATTAAAGAAACAAAATTACAAGTCAATCTCTTCAGCTTCTTTCTGCTGTAAACTAGAAAAAGAAGAAAAACAAATCCACGGTTAATAAAAAAAATTGCTTAAAGTCAAAAGTTAAAATCAATGGCATAGAAAATGGAAAAATAGTAGAGAAAATCAAGCAAATTAAAAGGTTACCTCTTTAAGGTTACCAATAAAATTGATCAACGTTTAGCCTGACCAGGAGAGGCAAAGACAAAAATAACCAACATTAGGAAGGAGAAAGGGGTACACTTTTATAATTATTGACAAGACAAAGTGAGAGGAAAATATGAGTTAATTTCTGCCAATGCATTAGACACGTAGTTGAAATAGAAATTTCTCATATGATACTAAGTCTCGTAAGACATCAGAATCCATTTGAGAAGAAACAACTAACTGCAAAGTCCTGTATCTAATGAAGAAACTGAATTTCCACAAAGAACAATCTTAAGCACTCATGGCTTTAGTGATGAATTCCAGCCAACATTTTAAGCAGTTACAATATCAAGGGACTATTTCTTAACTCATTTTGTGACACTGGCATTACTCTGATATTAAAACCAGACAAATACACTGCCAGAGAAGAAAAGTATAGATTCATATCTTTCATGAACATGCTTGAAAAATTCTTAACAGAATTTTAGAAAATTGAATCCAATAATATATGAAACCAACAAAATGCAGTGATGCAATGGGATTTATCCCAGAGATGCAAATTTGATTTAATAGCTGAGAACCAGTGTCATGTACCCTATTTACAAAGTGAAACAAGAAAAACTGAATGATCATCTCAACAGATACAAAAGAAACCGTAAACAAAATTAAGTATAAATTGCTGATAAAAGTTTCACAAACTAGGAAAAGAAACTCCCTCTATGTGATAAATAAAATTCATCTATGAAAAGCCAGTGGCTGGGACCAGCACTGTGGTGTAGTGTTTAAGCCACTCCCTGCAGTGCTGGCATCTCTGGCTCGAGGTCTCGCTCCTCTACTGCTGATCTTGCTCCCTGCTAATGCTCCTAGGAAAGCAACAGAGAGGCTCAAGTGCTTGGGCTCTTGCACCCACACAGAAAGCCCAGAAGAAGCTTTTGACTCCTGACTAATGCCTGGTCCAGCCTGGCCATTTCAGTCATTTGAGGAGGAGTGAACCAGTGGACGGAAGACCTAGTTCTCTCTAAAAAAAAAAAAAAATTTAAAGGAGAGGGGATGTTCATGCAAAAGCCAATATGTACTGATATGTAATGCTTTAACATTAAATTTTTTTTTCTCCACAATCAGGAGCAAGAGTGTATGTCTGCTGTCACAACTTCTATTCAGGGTAGAGGAGGGTACGGTCAGTACAGTCAGACAAGACAGTGAGACAGAAGACATCCAGACTGGAGAGGAAGAGGTGAAACTTTATTCACAGATGGCATGATTGCTTATATTTACAAAAATGCTGTTAGAATAATGAAGTACAGTTAGTAAAGTTGGATACAAGGTGAAGATAGAAAAGTCAATTGTATTTGTATATACCAACATGAATAGTTGGAAATTGAAATTTAAAAACAATGTCATTTATGTTTGAACCTGTGGGAACGTATGATCCATTGGCCCTGTAACTCATGACATCATTTAGTCTGGGCCTGCCAAGGCAACCACACGTGGGAGTCATAATCAATAAATCTAAAGCTGGCTAATTTTTAAGTTGACAGTTTTGCATGACCCTGTGAATGATGTTCTGAATATTCAAATGGTCTTTGGTAGAATAAAAGGTTCCCTGCCCCTGATAAAATTAAAATATTGAGCACCAAATGTGCAGGCCTCCATATTGAAAGCTGTGAAACATTGCTGAGACAAATTGAAGAAAACCTAAATAAATGGATTGGGAGATGATATTGCTGTTTTATCTCCCAACTTTTAGACTCATTACAATTAAAAATTCCTGATAATAATTTGTAGAAATTAGCAACCTTGTACTAAAAGGTATATCAAAATACAATGGACTTAGAATAGCCAAAAAAATGTTTTTAAAAGAACAGAGATGGAGGATTTAACACTGTTTAGTTCCCAAAATGTATTGTATGTACAGTAAGCAGTATGTGGTTCTGAGATGGGTCCTGTGGCAAAGGGGTTAACTTGGTTAGGATGATGCCCTCATCCCATATCAGAGTTTCTGGTTCAAGTGTTGGCTGTTCTATTTCTGATGTAGTTGCCTGCTAATATGCCTGGGAGGCAGCATATGATGATGCAAGAACTTGTGGTCCTGCTATCTCATCAGAAGCACAGATGAAGTGCTTAATTCCTGGCTTTGACCTGACCCAACCCTGGCTGTTGCAGGCATTTGGAAAAAGAACCAGCAGATTGAAGATCCCACTCTTCTCTGTCTTCCCCTCTCTGTTAATGTGCCTTTGAAATAAATATTTTTTAAAATATGTGGTATTTGTGATAATTGGTATAAACAAGTCAATCCATGAAACAATAAAATCTAAGAAAAATGATCATTAGAGGGAAAATGGATGATCTTTTTAAAAAACAAAAGGTCTTTGAAGCAGCATCACTTTCATATGTTAAAAATGAGCCTTGGAGCTATCATTGTGGTGCAGCAGGTAAAGCTACTGTCTGATGCTAGCATCCCAAACAGGCAGGAGTTTGAGCCCCGGATGATCTACTTCTGATCCAGCTCTCTGCTAATGTACCTGGGAAAGCATCAAAAGTATCCCAAGTTCTAGGGTTCCTGTTCCCACCCTGGGAAACCTGGGTAGAGTTCCATGCTCCCGGCTTCATTCTGATACTATTTGGGGAGTGAACCAGCAAATGGAACATCTCTGTCCCTCACTCTGTAACTCTGCCTTTCAGATAAAATAATAAATGTTTTGATCCATACTTTTCATCATATGTGCATATTAACTCAAAATTGATCATAGGGATTCGGTGCACTAACCTAGTGGCTAAAGTCTTCGCCTTAATGGACCAGGATCCCATATGGGCACCTTTTCTAATTCCTGCAACCACGCTTCCCATCCAGCTCCCTGCTTGTGGCCTGGGAAAGCAGTAGAGGGCTGTCCAGAGCCTTGGAACCCTGCACCTGTGTGGGAGACCCAGAGGAAACTGGTTCCTGGCTTCAGTTAGGCTCAGTTCCAGCCATCGCAGCCGCTTGGGAGTGAAACAAAAGACAGAAGATCTTCCTCTCTCCTCCTCTCTGTATGACTGACTTTCCAATAAAAATGAAATAAATCTTAAAAAATTGATCATAGACCTAAATCTAAAAAGCTCAAATCTAAAGTTTCTAAAAGAAGTTTTTATGAGACTAGGTATGGTAAAAATTCTTAGGTACAACATTTCGTTAAGAATATTAGGAATATCTTTTTGAAATTCATTGCCAAGGAAATAAAAAGGACAAGTCATAGACTTGGAGAAGATATTTTCAAATTGTGTATTGATAAAAATTAATAGAATCTATAAGAAACTCCTAACTCAATAACACAAACCTAGTTTTAAATGCCGGTCAAAAGATTTGAACAGATGCCTCATCCAAGAAGACACTTGGGTGATAAATCAGCACATGGAAAGGTGACTGGCAGCATTACATGTTGGGGATATGCAGATTAAACCACATGTTAGAGTGACCTCAGTTAAAGAGACTGGTGGAAAGGCCGATGCCACCCCAACCCCATCATCCCATTGGTTGAGTCCCAGCTGCTCCACTTCTGATCCAGCTCCCTGCTGATGCTCCTAGCAAAGTAGCAGAAGATGCTCCAAGTGCTTTGGTCCTTGAACCCATGTATGAGAATGATGAAGCTCCCAGCTCCTGTCTTTAGGAGTGAACCAGCAGATGGAAGATGTCTCTGTCTCTCCCTCTCTCTGTAAATCTACCTTTTAAATAAATAAAAGTAATTCTAAAAAATAAAGAGATGACACCAAGTATTGGTAAGGAAGTGAGTAGATCAAACTTGTGCATTGAAGGTGGGAAGGTAAAATAAATTTGACGCTTAAGGATGTGAAATAGATATCTGTCATGTGACATGACATTTCCACTTTTAAGCATTTATGAAAGAAACCTGCTTATATGATCATATGAAGATATGTACAGCTCTAGTTGTATTAGATCAGAATTGAAAATAATCCAGATGTGCAACAACAAATAAATCTGTAGAGTATCCATACATTGAAAATAGTGTTCAGCAACAAATACGGTGATACCTACAACATATTTCTCAGAAGAAAGGGCATGTGTGACTCCAATGGAATTCTGAAAAATATGAACTAGTCAGAAAGCAGATTAGAAATTGTCTGGAGTCCTGAGCTGGATAGACATACACTAAGGAACACAGGAAGAGTTTGTTAGTGATAGATATGAGAATATTCATTATCCTAAGTGTGGTAATGACTACATGTGTGTATGACTATGTATGTATGCATGGATTTCAAAATTTCTTACACAAAAAATAGATTTATCTTTAATTTTACAATTCATGATTAAACTTTTAAAAGAAACTTTGTATATCCTATGTCATGATCTACCAAATGGTGTACATAAATATGTGTAGCGTATTATAGGTTAATTATACCGTACAAAACCTTAAAGAAAAAAAAAGGAGTAGGCATGGTGGTATAGTAAATTAAGCTGTTTGGGATGTGCCCACATCATACTGGAGCCCTGGCTCAAGTCCTAACTTTCCTATTTCCACACCAGTTCCTGACTAATGTTCCTGGAGGCAACGGGTGATAGCCCAAGTACTTGGATTTTTGCCAGCCACCCACCTGGGAGACCTGGATGGAGTTTCAAGCTCCTGGCTTAGGCCTGGCCCCGGTTTGGCTGTTGTAGCCATTTGTAGAGTAAACCAGCAGATAAAAGAGTTATGTGTCTGTTCCTCTCTGTCTTTTGGATAAATAGGTTTAAAAACAAAAAGAAAAAACACTTGTGTTTTCATTATTTATAAGCATGCTGCATGTGTTTCAGGATCACATAGAGACTTATTTCTTTTAAAAAAATAATTTTTCATTAAGTGAGTGATTTTAACATAGTAGTAAAATGCACATTATGTATAATCAAGTTTACTTACACTTATAACTTGATACGAAACTGAAAAGGCAAGTATATTTTCAAACTCCAAGGAACTTACAGAATTATATACATCTTAAACATTAAATATTACTTTACTGTCAGAATAGAACATTGGGAGCTAGTGCCATGGTAAGCCTCCATCTGTGGTGCCAGCATCCCATTTTAGCACCAGTTCAAGACCATCTACTTCCCTGCCAATGTGCTGGGAAACCAGCAGAGGATGATTAAAGTCCTTGGGCTCCTACAACCACATGGAGACCCGGAAGAAACTCCTGGCTTGAGATCAACTCAGCTCTGACTGTTGTGGTCACTTAGGGAGTAAACCAGCAGATAGAAGATCTCTCTGTCTTTCCTTTTCTCTCCAGAACTTTGCCTTTCAAATTAAAAATAGTAATAGTGTGAGTTTTGGGGAGATAGAACTTGTGTGTGGTTTACTGTTTTTTCCTCTGGGATAACCCTAGCACATAGTAGGTGCTCATTAGATATTTGTGAATGGTGACAACTCCTACTATATACTTCTCAACCCCTTGAGACTTTCGGGATATTTTGGCCTCTATTCCATTGGCCAGAATTTAGGCACATGGCCACACTATGCTGCAAGGGAGGACTTTATTGTGGGAATCTTTATGTACCAGTTTAAAAGTAAAGGTTTTACTGCAAGGAAGAAATGAAGACAAGGATAGCCTTCACCAACACAACTTGGACAGTGATGTCTTTCAAACATATGTTTGAGCTCTGGAGTCCTAATGACCTGGTATAGACCTGGATACTGCTTGTGAAGAGGCAGTGCATCAAAAAAATACCAGAGACTGATTCAGATGCTTGCCTTGGGAGATCAAAGTACAGCAAAGGGTTTCATTTCAAGAATAGTGTGGTATTGAAGGACAGCAAAACAAACAGTGCAGCCACTTCAGATGCCAAGTGCTAGAGATCTTCTTAATCCATCACAGCACATTGCTGATTTCTTTGATGATTTTGAGTTTTCAGAACTGTTTGTGCTGCCAAAAGTACTGCTGATCAGAAGTGAGACTTGGGCATTAGAAGTTGGAGAGCCACCGTGTTACTTGCTTAGGCGTAATTGCAGCAATCTTTTTGTTTTAATTGCGACCTAGAATCCCGTGGCTTCCCTCATGTAACTGGAACCCACACAACTCTCCTAAGTTCAGGCCCTGCCCGTGATTGCCTTCTGAAGAGCTCACAAATACCTCTGGCTTGCTGCAGCCAGTGTTCTTGCTCTCTGTAAGGAAGGCAGTCCAAATGTTTCAATTAAATTGGAGAATGGCAAAAATTCCTGACAAGTGGGACCGTGACATGTTTTGTCTGTTTTACAAATTTTAAAAGGTCATTCTCTGCTTTCTGCTTTATTTTTATTTGTTTGTTTATTTTATCTGAGGGTAAGTAAACAGAACTCCTGTCTGCTGGTTCACTCCTCAAATGCTGTGATGATCAGGGACAGGTTAGGCCAAAGTCAAGAGCTGGGAACTCAGTCCAGGTTTCCCATGTGGATCGCAGAAACTCATTTATTTGAGCCACCACTGTTGCCTCCCAGGGTCTGCAATAGTAGGAATGTGGAATCAAAAGTCAGGAATTAAATCCAGTAATCCTACGTGAATTGTTGCTAGGTTCCTAGCCAGCATCTTAACCACCAGGTCAGATGTTCACTCCTGAATTTTTTTTTTAAAGGTTTAGTGGCAGAGTTATCATTGGTACACCCTAATAGTAAACTTTATGTATTATAATAGTTTTCTTTTTAGATAGATGGACATTTATAAAATTCTTTCCCAATTCACCTATTTTGGTATTGTTAGTATGTAGACTCTTAGCTAAAGAGACCTATCATATAGGTCTATCTGATCCATTTCAGAAACAGGCTAACATTTTCATAGTATATATTTGCCAAATTTTATTTAGCATTCTGATGACTACCCTGTTGAAGAAAAACTGAAGTATTTTGTTTAGTCATACAATGGCTTAATTAGCAGATACTGACGATGACTTCATCAGCTTGTAAATGAATAGATCTGGGCTGTGCCCCTTCTACGCTTGAATCACCCTTCCACTTCCCCATAACTCATTCTTCTATGCCTAACCTTATCTTTAGTTCTTTCTTTTAATTCTTTGCTGTGCACTTTGATTTCACCCATAGCATCTCATTTTTTGCCTCTTACATCCCCTAGCACAAGTTTCACGCTTCTGTTATTCTTTTATCTTTATATTTCTGTCATTAGTTAGCTTTTCTGCTACCTTGCTCTTGCTTCTAACTTTTTTTTTTTTAACCAGGGTACAGCACAGTAGCTCAGTTGGTTAATACTCCCCCTGCAAGCTCCAGGATCCCATATGGGCACCAGCTACTGTGTTTCCCATCCAGCTCCCTGTTTATGGCCTGAGAGAGCAGTGGAGGATATCCTTGGAACCCTGCACCCACGTGGGAGACCAGAGGAAGGTTCTGGCCCCTGGCTTCAGAACAGCTCACCTCCAGCCCTTGAGGCCACTTGGGGAGTGAACCAGAAGATGAAAGATGTTTTTGTCTCTCCTCTGTAAATCTACCTTGTTCCTAGGAAGCATCCCATCTTACTCTAAATTTTGTCTCCAAATTTGAGAGGTAGCTGCATCCACAAACGCAATACTGAGAAAAATGTGCAGATAATAAAAGTATATAGAAATAAGAAACAGCATTACCAAGATTTGTTAAAGATTTATTTATGTATTTATTTATTTGAAAACTAAGTTATATAGACAGAGGGAGAGAGAGAGATCTTCCATCTGCTGGTTCACTACTCTCATGGCTGCAAAGGGCCAGGAGCTCTATCCAGTCTCCCATATGGGCAGCAGGGGTCCAAATAGTTGGGCCATCTTTTGCTGCTTTTCCCAGGCCATCAGCAGAGAACTGGATTGGAAGTGGAGAAGCAGGGACGTGACCTAGTGCCCAAATGGGATGCCAGAGTGGTAGATAGTGGTTAAGTCTATTCCCCCAAGTTTTGTAAAATCCCTGAACATACTAAATAATATTTTGAACACAGCTGGTTATCAGATTATTTAAGAATTTGATTGAATCTCTTCTGGAATATAGACTAGAGAGCTGAGAGTGGAACATAGGAGAAAAGCCCAGGGGTTCTCAAGACCACATCTAGCTGGACATTAGAATTGCCCTGTGTGCCTTTTAAGCACACAGATGCCCTGGCTCCACTGCAAGCCATTTTGGTACAGGTTCACAGAATTGAGCATCCAGCATCAGCTTCACCAGCTTCTTTAAAGCTGCCCAGGTGATTCTGATAGTTAGCCCAGGTTTGGAAAAGTGTTCAGGAAATCTGAAGAATAAACTCAAAACATACGGAAACCATCTAATAAGACTTTGGAAGTAGAGCATGGGGATGTTGAAGGCAAAATAGATAACCGTAGAAAATTCCAACAGATTCACAAAGACTCGGGTTCAGTGGCTAAGGGTCAGTATGTCAGCCCCTGGGGATTTAAGGAGAGAACAAGCTCTCCATGTGGCTTTGTGATTGATCCACATTCTTGTGTCTTCCAGAGAGGACGCGAGCCCAGCCACCTGTGCCCTTTCTGGATAGAGAGAAGCACACCTGGCGTAACTGCTCTTTTCCCCAGACACGGTTTTTTAAGCTTCCTTGGCCGCTCTCGGGCTTCTCAAGGCTCTCTCGGGAAGAGCTGTTTTTCTGTTTGAAGACAGTTGACTTTGCCTTGTTCTCATCAGTGTGATCCCATCTGCTTTCTAGCTTCCAAGAATCCCCGCAAGGTTCTAGTTCCATCACACACACACACACACCCTTTCTATGTTTTGTTGTCATTCCAGTGTCATTTGGGAGAAAGTTGATGACTTAGCACTATCTTTCAACCTTTTTGAATCCAAATTAGGCCAACACCATGTTGGGGGAGGGGAAAGCTGTATTCAGATTCATTTTTTTAATTATATAACATTAATATTTGGATAGGCTGATATTTTCTAGACTTTTTGTGTCAGTACTAGTATAATGCCTTACCTCCTTAAAAAAAAAAAGCAACCTATTCAACTAAGCAGTTCATAGACAAAGCCAGGTTGGTGCGTGACTACTTTATAGTTACTGGTATTGAGAATAAAACTGAGTTACCCAAATATTTTATGTGTTCAAGATACACAATAAGGGAGAAAAGAATCTGTAGCTCAAGGGTGGTAATTCTATTTGGGATTTTCTTTTCTTTCTGTCTTTCTGAGCTTTGGTCCAGGAAAAACTGATGCCATCAGAACCAGAGGCTTGACTTGGAACTTTGAGATTCAATGAGGGGAGAGGAAGGTGGGCAGGATTAAGATGGGAGAGAAGTTGAGTCTGACTGACTCTTCATTTCTGTATTTTCTAGCTATAGGATTGTTTATTTTCCTAACTATGATAAGACATGCACAGTATTAAATATGCCATTTTTTAAAGATTTATTTTATTCTCATTACAAAGTCAGATATTTGAAAGGAAGAGAGACAGAGAGGAAGATCTTTTGTCTGATGATTCACTCCCCAAGTGACTGCAACAGCCGGTGCTGTGCCGATCTGAAGCCAGGAGCCAGGAACCTCCTCCAGGTCTCCCAAGCGGGTGTAGGGTCCCAAGGCTTTGGGCTGTCCTTGATTGCTTTCCAGGCCACAGGCAGGAAGCTGGATGGGAAGTGGAGTTGCCGGGATTAGAACCAGAGCCCATATGGGATCCTGGCACATTCAAGGTGAGGACTTTAGCCTCTAGGCCACTGCGCCAGACCCTAAATATGCCATTTTAAGTGTACAGTTTAGTGGCATTGAGTACATTCCTAATGTGTAACTATCACCATTACATCCAGAACTTGTCATTCCTAACAGACACTCTGTACCATTAAACAACAGCTTCCCTTGGCTGCTGTCCCTTCAGCCCCTGGTAACCTCTCTTCCACTTTCTGTCTCTGTGAATTTGCCTATTCTAAAAGGTCAACATTTTAGAATCACACAGCATTTATTCTTTAATGTCTGACTTATTTAACTTTTAGGATAATGTTTTCAAGATTTATCAACATTAGAGCATGTAGCATAATTTCATTCCTTTTTATGGCTTGATGATATGAGGGGTCTTTACGAAGTTTGTGGAAAATGCAAATTATGCAGAAAAAAATGCATGAATTTCAACATTTTTCATATGAAAAAAACTTGTCTTAAAAGACAACCAACCCTGGTGTACTTACGTGCTTATGCACAGATGGCTGTGCAGTCATCTGGTGATGGACACTTGGTGGTTTCCCCAGCTGGCTGTTGTGAAATGCTGCTGTGAACGCTGGTGAACAAGCACCGTCTGTTTCAGTCCCTGCCGTCAGTTCTCTAGAACATGTACCTCGGAGTGGAGCAGTTGGGTCATGAGCATTTTGAGGAACTACCACACTATTTCCTGCAAAGTCTACACCACTTTACATCCTAATGGTCTGTTTTCTTAACAAAACTTATTATTTCTCCATTTTTTCGGTGATAGTCATCCTACTGGGTGTGAAGTAATAGCGCATGGTTGTTTTACTTTGCATCTTCCTATTCATTAATATGTTGAGTAGCTTTTCATGTGTGTCTTGGCATTTATTAAATATCTTGTGTTTTTTTAAATTATTTTTATTTTATTTGAGAAACATTGAGAGGCAGAAAGAGATCTTCGATCCACTGGTTCACCTCCCCAAAGCCCAAAATGGCCAGGTGGGCCAGGCCAGAGCTAAGAGGCTGGAACTCCACCTGGTTCTCCCACATGGGTAGCAGGGATCTAACATCTGTTTCCTCTCAACCTGCACAATAACAAGAAGCTGGATCAGAACTGGAGTTGCCGGAACTCAAACCAGACACTCCAAAATGAGACAGAAACATCCCGATCAGGGACTCTAACCACGACACCCAACAGCCAGCCTGAGTTTCTTTACAAAAGTAAAAAAATTAAGTGTGAGTATGTACATCAGTATTGTTCTTTATCTTCCCATCCCCCACTCTGGTGTGAGGCAAAGAAATTTCCTGGAGCAGGCAATTGAATAAACACGGTTTTATGTGGTTATATTATCTTATAGGATCTTGTTTCCTCTGCATATGGATTTATCTTTTATATTATCTGTGTCCTGTCTACAAATAGAGAACTTCTCGGGGACTCCTTTGTAACAGAACTTCAATATTTGAGAGCGGTCTGGGGTTGAGATTTACTTGAGGGCTTTCCAGTTCATCCTTATACAAATACTTGTAAACTTACATTGCGTTCCATTCTGAGTCCTAAGTGTTCCTCCTCCCGTGTGTGTTCTGTCTTTCTTCTGTATTCTAATTCTAGGAAACTGGAAAGCTTAGATGGGATCAGCCATCCCACATGTCAGTGATTTTTGGAAAAGGATGTTGCTGTCATTTTCAGTGCATCTCCCAAAGTAGCCAGTTACAATGTTCTTGTCGTTTTTCTGGAAAACTCTCCTGTTAGGCAGTAACTTAATCTATCTTCTAATGAAGAGAACAACATAATATTACATAATATACATGGAGGATTAGTGAATAGGGCTTCCTATCCTAACTTCTCATTTGGGGGATCAATTAATTTAGTTATGAGAGCTGAAGTCTTCAGCATGTCATTGATGAAATTCTAAACGTCTCCTCGTTTTTCTGTTATGTCTCAGGTACTTGCTGACGAGCGTTCCGGAGAGGGCGTGCTTATCTGGCACGTCTATAGCAGAAGGAACTGTGTGTTCCCTTGCTGATGTGCTGGATAACACTTCCCCCTTTGGACAGTTCAGCACAGTAAGCTTTATAGATTAATATCCATAGCTACACAGTGAGT
Organism: Ochotona curzoniae; assembly: GCF_017591425.1. Lineage (NCBI taxonomy): Eukaryota > Metazoa > Chordata > Mammalia > Lagomorpha > Ochotonidae > Ochotona > Ochotona curzoniae. The sequence goes on along the minus strand of NW_024466004.1, from coordinate 2,024,815 downwards.
ATTAAGTCCAGAATAAACCTGGGGTTGGGAGAAAAAGGAAAGTCTGTCTTATGAAAACAGTGGAATGTTTTCAGTGTGTCTTAAAGGTTTCTAGAAATTGTTCTTGCTGTTATTTTTCAAATAGCCCTGAATTTAAAAAAAAAAAAAAAGACTTTTTAAATTGTTTTGTTTGCTTGCAAAAAACCTATACTTCTAGGGACTTAACTGTAATAAAGGGAAAGAACTTCAAATATTCAGTTTATTTCTTTATTTTACCACATTTACTTGCCCTTGAATATTCAAGAAAGTTCATATTCTTATTTCTGTATTGTAGTTCACAGTCCTCTGAGGTCGCTAAAATTACTTGCATCCCTTGAAGTGTCAGTACCAAAAATGAAGTTCCTTTCTCCTGTGAAAATTACAAACCGAACAGGTCAACTTACATGTAAACATTCTCTGTTTATTTGAATTTTAGTAACCCTTGTTGCCAAATCAACAGGGTTAGAACCGAGCAAAAATGTTTCTCATTGACAGAATTTTTAATTTTAAAAATATAGTTCAACTTTAAATAACGAGCTTTGAAAAGAATTGTGTTGCTTTCCCATGAGTTGTAGGCATGTTTTTTTCTATGCTTTCTTTTTGATTTTCTTCTGGCATTTGTGCATTCACTCACTTTTAATGACCTCAAATAAAGTAGCAGGCATTCATTATGTGTCCTGTGGGAACAGAAATGTTACTGTCTGCAAGACCACAACACTGTGTCATGCTCTAGAAAAGTAATATCACTTAGTAGCAAGCTAATATGCAGTCTTCTGTTCTCTTCAGTTCGTACACCAGCCAAGGATCATTCACTGCGTTGGGTTGTCAGGTCTCTTTAGTTCCAAACAGGCCTCCTGTCTTCTATATCTCTCTCTTTCATTTTCTCTGAATTCTTTATATCAATAGCAGTTTTGGGTGATCCTGGCCACTTGTCTTGTAGACTGCTCCACAGTCTAGTCAGTGTTTTTGATAAGAATATTGCGTAACAGTTTGTTTCAAGATGGGTGGTACAGATCGTTGTTCATGGGCTATCGGTCCAATCACTTCGTTCGAAAGCCCCTCTCTCCCTTTTTTAATAATTACAGTCATGCCTCCCTTATCTGTAATCTCACTTTCTGTAGATTTCAGTTAGCTATAGTCAACTGTGATCCAAAAATATTAACTGGAAAGTACTTAGAAATACACAATTAATATTTCATGGTACAATCCATTCTGAGTGGTGAAATTTCTCACCACCCTGCATCTTATAGCCCCAAATGTGAATCCTCCCTTTCTCCAGTATTTTCATGCCCTATGTGCCACCCACCATCAATCACCTCGTATCTGTATCAGTTATGTTAACTGCTGTAATAACCCGGCACATGTGCTCAAGTAACTTCTGCTTGCCCCAAGCATGGCCCTAAAGTGCAATACAATTATGCTAGCCATTGGATATGCCACAGATGGACCATGATGTGCTTCCTCTAAGTGAAAAGTTGAAAATACAATACTACATTTTTTTTAAAGATTTATTTTTATTATTTTTTTATTGGAAAGGCGGATATACAGAGAGGAGAGACAGAGAGGAAGATCTTCCTTCCGATGATTCACTCCCCAAGTGAGCGCAACGGGCCGATACTATGCCGATCCGAAGCCAGGAGCCTCTTCCGGGTCTCCCACGCGGGTGCAGGTTCCCAAAGCTTTGGGCTGTCCTCGACTGCTTTCCCAGGCCACAGGCAGGGAGCTGGAAGGGAAGCGGGGCTGCTGGGATTAGAACCGGTGCCCATATGGGATCCTGGGCGTGCAAGGCGAGGACCTTTAACCACTTGCGCCACCGCGCCGGGCCCGACAATACTACATTTTAAGGACTGGTTTATTTATTTGAAAGGCAGAGCAACAGAGAGAGTGAGGGAGAGAGAGGAAAACAAGGACAGTTTTCTGCCCCAGGGCTGAGCCAGGCTGAAGCCAGGAGCCACGAACTCTGTCTGGGTCTTCAACACAGTGGCAGGGGCCCAAATAATTGGACTGTGTTTTGTTGTCTTCTCAGGCACATTAGCACCAAGTTGGATGGGAACTGAAACAGCTGGGACTCCAATGGCACTCCAGTAGGGAATGCCCACATCTAAAGTGGCACTTTAACCCAATGTCCCACAGTCCTGGCCCCAGAACAATAAAAAAGTTTTGAGAGAGGTTGACATTGTGCTGCAGTGGGTTCAATAGTCATTTGTGATGCGGACATCCTCTATTGGAATTCCAGTTTGAGTCCCTTCTGTTCCACTTCTGATCAAGCTTCTTGCTCCTATTCCTGGGAGGCAGCAGGCACTGGCTCAAGCACTTGTTGTCACTCATGTGTGAGACCAGGATGCGGCTCCTGATTCCTGCCTTCAGCCTGACCCAGACCTGGCTGTTATGGCCCGTGGCGAATGCAACCAGCAGATGGAAGATCTCTCTCTGTTTCTCTTCCTCTCTCTCGCTCATTGTCTTTAGTGCACACTACCCTTCAAAGAAATAAATAGATAAATCATTTTAATTATTAAAAAAAGTTGAGGGGTCACATAATTTACAATAATATTTTATAATAAATGTTCTATTTTATTGTTTGTATTGTTAATCTCTCACTGAGTCTGTTATATATACTTGTGATAGGCATGTGTAGGAAAAAGTATAGCATGTATAGGGTCTGGTATTTTCTGTGGTTTCAGTTATCCACTGGGGTTTTAGAAAGTAACCTTTTGGGAAAGGTAGAACTACTATATAACCTATGGGGTGGTTGTGTGGTTGTCCTTTTCCAATAACCATTGACCTGTTGGTTTTAATTTATTTGATGCTTTAAACTAAGGTTTCCCAGAGGTCTGTTGATGGGTGTCTGTGTACCTGTGATGCCCTAGGTAACTTCCCAGGGATACAGTTCGTGACCCCTGGAGTATTTCAGAATCTCTTCCCTATGTTGTTGAGGTGTTGTCTACACCTCAACAGATGTGTGTGTTATAAGTGGGTTTTTAGAAGCTGGAAAGTAATCATGTTCATCTTAGACTCCTGATCATCTAGCTCAGCATCATGGACAGCAAGGCACTTAATTTTTTGTTATTTGTTGGAGAACAATTTGTTCTAGCCGTTCACTTATCCTGAGCCAAACATTTGGATCTTTTGTATCTGGTATAAACTGTACTAGAAAATAAAGCAAAGGGGTTTAGCCCCTGGTTTTTGGTGTTCTCTTTGAAGACACTTGGGCACAGCAGTTTGCTTTGTGTCTCTGTTGACAGTGAGATAAACTTAGGTCACTTGGAAACAAATCAAAACATGACACTGTATGTTTTAGTTGTCTAATTATTAGTTATAGCAGTAAGACACTTTCCCCAGTGCAGAATGGCTCTGTCTGACTTTGTGGACAAGAGGGAAGTCTTTAGTCCATTATTAGCCTAACACAAAATGTCTTTAGAAGCAGTTAACTTGGTTTTCCCTGTTCAGTCAGGGAGCATTGTGGGGTTAAGCACAGCAGTGGCCAGGTGTATTTTGTTTAGTCTGTTGATTAACCTAATGGTAGCATTGACTGACCTGGAATGAAAAAGTGTAAAACAACTGGAAATAACAATGAAAGTTAACATTTGAATATAAAAATTTTCAGTAAGTTCATGAAAGAAATGTTTTTTAAAATGTTATATGTGGATTTCAAAAATTTATGCCCTAAAATAAACTTACCTTTTAATTTCATAATCTATGAACTTTTTTAAGAACTCTTTTAGTTTCCTTTAAAATATGTATGATACCACTTAACCTAGAAGGTCACTCTGTGAAAGTAGATATTTTTATTCTGCTTACACAGGAAAAGGCTTAAAGAAGTTAAAACACCCAGTTTTCAAATAGCTTGTGAGGAATTGAAGAGTCCCCAGTTCCAAATTCCTTGTTCTTTTTGTCTTGGTGTTTTAAAAGGTTGAGTGAGGTCTTCTGGGGAATCTAAATATGGACAAAGAATGGCCCTTGCTCTCAAGAACTTTTAAACTGAACTAATACACATCTTAAAAATAATAATAATTAATTAGAAAGGCAGACCAAGAGAAAGAAGCATCTTTCATCCTCTCAGTCACTCCCCAAACGGCCAACACCTGATTCAAGCCAGAGCCAGGAGCCAGAAACTCCAGGCTGGTCTCTCAGATGGGGGCCAGCAGCCCATATGGGTGCTAATTCAAGACCCAACCACTCAATTTTCCATCCAGCTTCCTGCTAATGTGCCTGGGAAAGCAGTGGAAGAGAACCTGAAGTGTTTGGGCACCTACACCCACCCATGTAGAAGACGTGGAAGAAGTTCCAGGCTACTGGCTTCAGCCTAGCCCAGCCTTGGCTGTTGTGATCATTTGGGGAATGAACCAAAGGATAGAAGCATTCTCTCTCTCTCTTTCCTCCTCTCTTCATAAATCTGCCTTTCAAATAAGTAAAAATAAATGAATCTTTAAAAAGAAAAAGAATGTTTGGGGAAGAAAAAAGAGTGACCAAAAATATGAATATAGAGAAGCACAGGGCTTGTTATAAAAGAACTGATCTAGTGTAGCTGGAGCATGAGCTGTGTGAAAGAAAGCAAGAGAATCAAGACCCAAAAGATAGAGTAAATTCAGATTTCGAGGGGCCTTGAATGCAATAGTGAAGAACTCACTCTGTAGGTGTTTTGAGTAGATGGAGAGTGTGTCCCGATAGTGATGATAAGCGCTTAGATTTTTATGATGTGAGTGATGATCTCAGTAAGGCACTGCTGTAATCCCATCTGTGTTTCACAGATGAGAGACTAAAGCTCAGGGAATGTAAGTCAGTTGCAAACCTCAACAGAAGGAACTAGGATTTCAGCTTGGTTCTGTCAGATTTTCTAAAGCCTGTTTTGTTTTCCACTGTGATATATCGTCACTTGTTTTAAAAAATTACTTATTTTTATTTGAAAGAGTTATGTAGGGAGAGGAAGAGACAGAGAATCTTGCATGTGCTGGTTCATTCTTTAAATGACCACAATAACCAACACTGGGTCAGGCCTAAGCCAGAAGCTTCATCTGGCACATGGATTGCAGGGTCCCAAACTCTGGAGCTGTCTTCTACTGCTTTACCCAGACCATTAGCAGGGAGCTGGATAGGAAGTGGAACCGACAGATCACAAGTTTACCCATATGGGATCCCAATGTCGCGGGCAAGGGCTCTACCTGCTGCGTCATGACTCTAGCCCATGTCACTTCTATCAAATCACCTAATGAATTCTTTTTTTTTTTTTTAATTATTTTATTTTGACAATCTTTACATAGTTAATTAGGGCACACAGGGTCAAGGGCTATGGGAAAGTGTGAAAGACCATTGTTTCCACATCATTATTATTGGTTTTTTTTTTTTTTTCCTGTATCTGGGGTAAGGGGACACAGTAAAAGGGAGAAGCCCCACCCAGCCTCTCACCCATCCCAGGTCCCCAATGTGGGGCATGCTCCAAGGGCACTGCTCAAGTGGTTTTGATAGTTCAGCAGTTCTGAACTGCTGCCAATCTCACCATTCCAAGCATGATGAAATGTCTCCAGAATCCACTGGCTGACATAGTTCACCTTAGAGTCTCCGTTTGCCCAGATCTTCACTGCCAATACATGGCTGGAGTAGATGATCGATTTGTTCTGTCCTCCATCCTCTGTGTGGTACCAGGCGTCCTCTGCAGGCTCCAAAGGACCGCCATTTCCTCCATGTGCACTTGGATATTCTGTCCACTGCTCTGTCTGATACTCTGAGGAGGCTCAGCTTTGACACATGCATTCCATGATCAGACCATGGAACCTGCAGTTCTCTTCACGATTAGGGTTCTGAAATCAGCACTTCAGTTGGAGGGATTCCCAAAGAAATGTCATCTGAGGTGATCCCAGACCTGGTTCGTGTGTATAAATCACCTAATGAATTCTTAATTCTCTGTTAAAAATGGGCTCCAAGAAAAGGACATTTTCAAAGTTTTAAGAGAACTGTTTCTCACTGTGTAATCATGTTAAGGAGTAAAATCACTACCAAGTCTCATTTGCAGCACTTCCTAATTTGGTGCCAGAATTAGGTGGAAATTGAAGAACTGGATGAAGTATGCATGGTCACAGCACTGCTTTTGTTTTCATTTTCAGTATCTAACCTTATTACCTCTCAGTAAATCTTAGGTGGAGTGATACAGATTCCAGGGGATGGAAAAGATGAATAAGAAAATTCTGTTTTTCCTAATTGAAATATGTTTCTTCCTGGCAGGTTTTCAAATTATAAAAGACAATGACTACTGATGAAGGTGTGAAGAACAATGGGGAAAATCCAGCAACCACGGTTGCTGAGCAGGGTGAGGATATCACCCCCAAACAAGACAGAGGAGTGTTAAAGGTGAGTCTGCAAGGATGAGTGGCATGCAGGGAATCCTGTTCCCTGAAAGATTGTGTGTACAAACTATTCTGTGGAGATGGGGAATTGGTCAGATAATAGACACAATTCTAGGAATATAATGATATTCCCTTTCTCCTTACCTTTCTTTTTTTTTTTTAAGATTTATTTTATTTTTATTGGAAAGTCAGATATACAGAGAGGAGGAGAGACAGAGAGGAAGATCCTCCGTCCAATGATTCACCCTGTAAGTGAGGCACAATGGCTGATGCTAAGCCGATCCAAAGCCAGGAGCCAGGAATCTCCTCCAGGTCTCCCACACGGGTGCAGAGACCCAGGGCTTTGGGCCGTCCTCTACTGCTTTCCCAGGCCACAAGTAGGGAGCTGGATGGGAAGTGGGGCTGCCGGGACCAGAATTGGTGGCGCCCATATGGAATCCTGGCGCATTCAAGGCGAGAACTCTAGCCGCTAGGCCATGCTGCCGGGCCCTCCTTCTTATCTTTCTCCCAACCTCTCTTCCTCCTTTTAAAAAAATTTTTTTGAGATAATGTGTATTTTTAAAGATTTATTTTTGCTTGAAAGGCAGAGTTACAGAATGAGAAGGAGAGACAGGAACCAGGAGCTTCTTCTGGGTCTCACATGTGGGTGCAGGGGCCCAAGGGCTTGAGCCATCCTCCGCTGTAGGCTGTAAAGAGAGCTGAATTGAAAGTAGAGCAACTGGGACGCAAACCAAACCAGTACCTAATCAGATGTCAGTGTCACAAGTGGAGGCTTGGTCTACTATGCCATGGCAGCAACTCTGTTTTAATTTTTTCTCCCTTTATTTTTGACAACTTTACATAGTTAATTAGGGCAGAAAGGTTCAAGGGCTACAGGAAAGTGGGTAAGACTATTATTTCCACATTGTTTTTGTCATGTATCTGAGGTAAAGGGGGAGATAAAGGGAGAAGAAGCCTCACCCAGTCTCCCACCCACCCCAGGTCCCTGATGTGGGGCATGCTCTGAGGGTCTTGCTCAAATGGTTTTCATAGTTCAACAATTATGCGTTGCTGCCAGTTTCTCCATTCCAAGCACAATGAGGTCACCGAAGAATCCACTAATTGATATAGTCCATCTAAGAGTCTCCGTTTGCCCAGTTTTTCACTGCCAACATATGGCTGGGTTAGTTGACTGACTTGTTCTGTCCTCTGTCTTTTCTTGGTTAGGGTTCTGAGTCCAGCAGTTTGATTGGGGGATCCCCAAAGAAACTTTGTCTGAGGTGATCCCAGACCAGATTCTTGTGTGTACTTGCAAGTTCATCGCCCCAATCAGCTGGTGGTTGCAATTGTTTGTTTTAATTTTTAATCCCAGACTGTGATTGGTAAAATTGAGGCTAAGCTGGGTAAATTAATTTGTCCAATATTATATATCTGACTCCCAAAGATATGTGTCTCTATTCTCAGAGGATACAAATGAGTATTTTAATACATCATTTTAGTATATTAGCGGTAGTTAACTACAAATTTAGAGAATCTTTTAAAAGAAAGTTAGCCTGATTGCCTCTCGGCAGCGGGTGGGTCCCGGGACAGGGCGTCTCATGTCCGGATCCTATATGCCCGCCATCATGGGCACATGGTGAACCGGGCTTGGGCCTGCCCTCCGATTTCCAGGCTGCTTCCTTCCTTGGGTGAGTGCACCGACCGAGGGGGGGAGGTCTCGGACCGGGCTAGCAAGGCCCACCCTACGCTCTCAATTGGCGCGGACGGTATTGGCTGGGCGCGACCTTTGCGCCTGGAGCTTGCACCTCCCAATGCCTCTCGGCAAGCGGGTGGGTCGCCATGACAGGCGTCCATGTCGAGTCCTATATGCCCGCCATCAGGGGGCACATGGTGGACCGGGCTTGGCGGCCAGCGCCACTTGGTGCCAGGCTTTGCCTCCCGTGCCGCCCGTCAGGGAGCCCTGGGATTTTGGTGGTTTTGAATTCAGCTTTGTCACTCCACGTTGAACCCGATGTGGTTTCTGTCAGTTGGAAGTTGAATACATCCAAATTTCCCAATACTAGTGTCTCTTCCTTTAAAGAAGGGTACCAACTTAGCAATGCTGACCACAAATACCAGTTCATGCTAAAGCTTTGGCATTGTCTTGTCCATTAGACACACTAACTGGATTAAGCTACCGCCAAGGAGCTCACGTGGGCTGAATGGGGGCTGAGTCGCTCCGGTAACAGTGAAATCCCCCTAGCACAAGTGTGGACTTGACGGACGCTCCAGGCTGACCAGACCTCCCAGTACTGTCAGGTGCTCCTGAGGACCAGGATAGAAGTGGGGCGGATTAGGCTAGTCGCAAACCCCTAATGAACATGTGTGAGCGTATGTGGGGAATGGACTGGTCGACCATGGCTGGGCTGAACTTTCCAACAACAAGAACCAGATTGGTCAAAAGCTAGTCCAGGAACTGGGCTAGGGCTGGCTCATGACCCACTGGCATGCGCAAAATCCGCACTGGGAGAGGTTCTGATGGAGGACCTGGCAACTCCTCTGCAGGACACTGACCCCACTGGTAACGCAAGAAGCATGAATGGAAACAGCCCAGAGAGGCCACAAGAATTTCCACTGGCAAACATTAGGCAAGGATTGGGGCAGTTCAGCAAATCATTAACCATCATCACTGGTAAGAAGCAAATCCGAGCACCAGAATAGAGTAATGGTCGAACCAGTTTGGTTGCGAAAAAAACCAGTCCACCTACAGAAATGCCAGAGGAGGGTGACTGGTGCCGACTGTGACTGCAGTGCCCATCCAGCACAGATACACGGGAAACAGGAGGGGGAGGGGACAGAGCGAGCGGGGAATAAAGGGAGGTTCCCCTGCTTGGACAGCCTACCCCACTGGAGGAGCATGAACTGGGATGGGGGCAGACCAGAACTAAGCAGGGCTACAACACCAGGCGCCCATGTGGAACTAGACTCAGGGAAAAGCCAGGATGGTTTGATTGTTCCTTGGGTGCAACCTACAATTGAATGGAGAGGGCTGTTTGGGCATAGCACTAGCATCAGCTGGCAGAAACTGCACTTGGGGGCTAATCCTGTCAATTTAACTGCTGATCCACCTGGAAGTGCACAATCCGGGAGTGGAGAGACTTGGGAGGAAATAGTGGGTTCCCCCACTTTTCTTGGGTTTACCACTGCCACGAAGGCACGAGAACTAGACAGGGGGCATGGTAGCTAGAAACAGGAGAGGCACCAACACACCCTGAAGATGGACTGTTGAGCGGGGTAATGGATCCAAGCTTCAAGCCATTTGCCATGTACGAGAACCAGGGGATGTGGGTCAGATTGACTGTCTGCCCACACATATTGGCAAACCAGGTAGGGGTTGGCCTGGTGGGGGTTATTGTGGGCTGCTCTCATCAGGATGCAGCTCCCACTGTTTTAGGTGATGACCAGTATGTGCTGTACAGAACCAGCTGGACTGCAACAGACGCCATTGTTCCAGTAGAAGGGGGGGCTGAAAACAAAGCTAACCTACTAGCACTTGCAACCTAACAGCTACCGGGTGATGACGTGCTGGGGCCGGTGACTTGCTGATGCATATGAGTATCGGCCTGGGAACACCTTCAAAAGTTTCTTGGGTGATCTGCCCAATTGAATGCAGACTCAACACAACCATGAGGGACAGAAGATGGAACAAGTTAATCACCACCTCAGGCAACAAATACCGGCAAATAGAGACGCTATGGATGGACAATGTCAATTAAGGATTTTTCAACAACCTCATACTGTTTGGAAGAGGCAAAAGATTGGCAGCATTTCAAACTGGTGACCTATTGAAACCACTTCAAACAATATCTCGGAGCATGCCCCCACATGCGGACTTGGGTGGGTGGGAAATCAGCGGGCTTCTCCCCTCAATATCCCCCCTACACAGATATATAAGGAAACCATATGGAAATAATAGTCTTACCCACTTTCCTGTAGCCCTTGACCCTTTATGCACAAATTAACCATGTAAAGATTGTTAAAAAAAAAAAAAAAAAAGAAAGTTAGCCTGCTTTTCAAGTTCAAAAATTTATTTTTTATATACAAATAGTGGTCATGCAGGCAGTGCTTGTATCTTTTGGGATTTCATCAAAGTGTGTGTTACTTTCAAATTAGCTTTCCTACTTATAAAGTACTATATCTTTTTTTTTACTCTATAGTTAGTGATTTTTCATTTTAAAAATATACATCACAACACAGAGCCAATCAACATGTATCTTTTTTTTTAAAAGATTTATTTTTTGTTTTTATTGGAAAGGCAGATATACAGAGAGGAGAGACAGAGAGGAAGATCTTCCGTCCGATGATTCACTCCCCAAGTGAGCGCAACGGCCAATGCTATGCCGATCCGAAGCCAGGAGCCTCTTCTGGGTCTCCCACGCGGGTGCAGGGTCCCAAAGCTTTGGGCCGTCCTCAACTGCTTTCCCCGGCCACAGGCAGGGAGCTGGAAGGGAAGCGGGGCTGCCGGGATTAGAACCGGCGCCCATATGGGATCCTGGGCATGCAAGGCGAGGACCTTAACCACTACGCCATTGCGCCAGGCCCAACCTGTATCTCTTGATCATACGCATATAAGTAACTAAACTTAAGCTGAGAGAAGTTAAATAGCTTTGGTCACTTTAAGTAGCTGTCTCTTCAGTTCCATTATGCATACAAGTTTTGTACAGTTAAATTTGTTTTTTTCCTGAAAAGTTCATCTCATATATTGTAATACTACTTATCTAGAGTTTCAATACCTCCCACATCAGCAGCAACAGATGAGAATTTTTGAGTCCATTTGGCATCATGTAGCTTGCATAAAGCCTTCTTTCTGTGCCCTGCCCTTTCCTGAGGACACATGTGCTCCTATGAACTTGCTGTGTGCCAAGCCAGCTTTGGAAAAATTGCAGCTATGGAATGAGAGGTTTGTACTTCTACCGCATGATACCTCCTTCCGTGGGCTTGTCAGCCTTGAAGCTAAGGTTACTCTTCCCACACGGCAGCATGCTCCTGGAGACCGTGGAGATCCTGCAAGCTGTCCCCCACCTCTCCCTACTTGTGATTAAGCTTTTCTATCTTTTTGCCATCCACACACAGCAGCATGGTCTCCAGCTTATTTCAGACCCATGTTTCGGTCAGTTCCATGTTGTTGCAATACAACATCTGAGACTTGATGACTTACGCATAACGGAGGTTCCTCTTGGCTCCCAGTTCCAGAGGTTGGGGAGACCAAGAGCAAGGCTCTCACCTCTCTTCAGCTTCTGCTGAGGGCCTTGTGCAGCTTCCACTTGGGAAGGCAGAAGACCAAGCAGGAGTGTGAGGAAGACAACAGATGAGAAATGTATCAGCTTTGTTACAAGCCACCCTAGCCACAGCTCACCCAGACCCTCAACAAAGGCAGAGCAGTAATATTAATCCTTCTCAATGAACTCATCACCTCTTACAACCCTCCTTCCAACACTGCCACAAAACAGTGCATTTCAGTGTGAGTTTCACACGGGAGAGACTAATCAAACTAATCAGTAATGCCTTACTTTACTTCAGGGAGTAAATCTGATAAGACTTACATATTTACAGAAATACTGGCAATCAGAAACCTTTTAAATCATATAATTTATCCTTCACTGTGGGGCTTTTGGTTAAGATTATATAAATCTAGTACCTGAGTCCTGGGATAATTTGGTCAATTTGCTTGTGAAATTAAGCATAGTGCCTTCCTAGGGTAATTTTTAACTATTATATGAGAGTACTTCAAAGAGTTTGTGGAAAATGAATCCACAGGTAAGGTTTGTTTGGGTGCAAAATATTTTTAAATTCATGAATGGATTTTTTTGTAATACACATTTCTGTGATTGTTTTTAAGGCCCTTTAAATACATAATTTTCAAAACCATTTTGCACCAAACATCTCTTAATTCCATTTTGCATAAACACTTTTTTAAAAAGTATCCTCATATACTAAAAAGAAAAAAAAGAGCAAGGCAAGTTTGGAAAACCAGTGCCTATATAAAGCAGAAAAAATCTGGGTTTACGTTTTAGAATATATAGGTGTGCTTTTTAAAACTATTTTTAAATGTATTTACATATCTGAACTCTCATCTCTTGACTCACTCCCCAAATGCCTGCCACAGCAGGGAGAAGGGGAGACCAGAACTATGCTAAACGTCTGCCCCATCATGTGATTTCCTTTAAACTGATGTTTTGAAACTTTTTAAATTTGGATATCTAAGAAGGGCAGTAACATTTCTTTTCCTTTAAAGAACATGTGGGTTCTGAGCTAAGAAAGTTGTGAAACCTAAGTTTGTGGTTGCATTTGCAGGGTGGAGGCACATCTCAAAAACTAGATTCTGGGCAGGCATTGTGGCATAGCACCTTAAGCTGCTGCTTGGGATGCCCACACTCCATGTCGGAGTGCCTGGGATTAAGTCTTACCGTCACTTCTGGTCCAGCTTGCTGCTAAGGTACACCCTCGAAGGCTGCTGATGAGTCCTTGCCTCCCATGTGGGAGGCCCAAATGGAGTTCCTGGTTCATGGCTTTCACCTGGTTCAGCCCTGGCTTTTATGACCATTTGGTGAATGAACCAGCAGATGAAATATTTCTCTGTCCCACACACACATTATGCCTTTTAATTACAAAAAAAAAGTTATATTCAAATAGTTTAAATAAAAAATTTCAACTTTTTCTCCTAAAAGATGTTCATTGAATGTTAGCTACCATCCTGGGTTACCTACTAAAAACAATTAGTTTGGCATGGATGATTGACAGAATAAATTACACCACCACGCGCCTGGATTTGATTTCTTTTTCCAGGAACTGACCAACTGCATTAGTGGTTTGCTCTGCCAAGAACAAAATAAATACACTAGATTTTATGAAAGTTAAATACTTTTCAGTTTGGAGGGGTTTTTTTTTTGGCATTTTCTTTACTACAGAACAAGATATTCATTATTGAATCAAATTGCATAGTGATACTAACGTATTTTACAGACTAAATTTTTTTAAGATTTATTTTATTTTTATTGCAAAGTCAGATATATAGAGAGAGGAGGAGAGACAGAGAGGAAGATCTTCCATCCAATGATTCACTCCCTAAGTGACCACAACGGCTGGTGCTGCAGGAGTCTGAAGCCAGGAGCCAGGAGCTCCTCCAGATCTACCACATGAGTGCAGGGTCCCCAAAGCTTTGGGCTGTTCACGACTGCTTTCCCAGGCCACAAGCAGGGAGCTGGATGGGAAGTGGAGCTGCTGGGATTAGAGCCAGAGTCCATATGGGATCCTAGTGAGTTCAAGGCAAGGACTTTAGCTGTTAGGCCATGGCGCTGGGCCCTCAATGTTTTTTAAATAATAGAAAGTAGAACCTTTATACCAGGGTACTTGATTGTCTGGAATAAATGAAACAGTACTAGTCAAAAACTATATGTTATTAGCAAAGGAGTACAGTACATAAAATCATACCTTTGAAACTGCTATAGACTTTTCTTTGATTTTTTTTTTTTTTAATCTACTGATGGGCCTGGCATGGCAACCTAGCGGCTACTAAAGTCCTTTCGTTTCACGCGCTTGAATCTCATATGGGTGTCGGTTCTAATTCCAGCAGCTCCACTTCCTATCCAGCTCCTTGCTTGTGGCCTGGGAAAGCAGTCATGAACAGCCCAAAGCTTTGGTACACTGCACCCATGTGGGAGACCCGAAGGAAGCTCCTGGCTTCTGGCTTCAGATTTGCACAGCTCCAGCCATTGCGGCCGCATGGGGAGTGAATCAATGGATGGAAGATTTTCCTCTCTGTCTCTCCTCTTCTCTGTATATATCTGACTTTGCAATAAAAGCAAAATAAATCTTAAAAAAAAAGCTACTGATCCTTTCTAACTTGTAGACTATCTTACAAATCTGTGTTTTGAGGGATTTTAGTGTCAAAATATGAGGCATTAAATCAATATTGCAGATTTATGGGTTCATTCTTTTGAGGTAACAGTTAGTATTACTAGCAATAAAATTAAACACAAACAGATCAGTAAGGTAGTTTTGTGACAGTGAGGGTTATTGAAAGTACTATGAAGGAAGTCTTCAAAAGCACCGGTACTGTATTAGCAAATCTGCCTGGATAACTTGGAATGGACTATTTGACTTCATTCCCTGACTGTGAGTAAAAAGTTCCACTCCATGTTGATGTTTGTCTTTTCTAGATTGTCAAAAGAGCTGGCAATAGTGAGGAAATGCCGATGATCGGAGACAGAGTTTATGTCCATTACAAAGGGAAATTGTCAAATGGAAAGAAATTTGATTCCAGTCATGATAGAAATGAACCATTTGTTTTCAGTCTTAGCAAAGGTAAGAGGGTTGTTTGAATTGTATTTTTGCTCAAATTTTATTGCTATTTGTGTTACGTAGGAACAGTGACGCTTTGCTTGAAATGAAGCTGTTTCAAAGCAGTCATATTCAAACTGAAGTCCTCAGTTCCTTTGGGGTCTCGAATCCTCCCAGGGACCCACGAGCCAATTATTTTAATAGCAGTGTTATAACCTGATCTGCCTTTTGACTATGTTGGCATTTGCGTGGGTGGCACAAAAGTTACTGCAGTTGTTGTTGTTTAAGCTGCAGTTTTCTTAACAAGAGTCAGGATAATGATACCCAACTTTCCAGTAGTCATGGTGTTTTTCATTGCCCCTCACCCACAGTGTATGTAAGCGGGGAGGGACAGCAGGGGGAGGACTAGTTTCATTTAAGAATGTCCTTGATAAAACGATAAAAGCAGTCAATCTTATTAAAACACAGTATTGAGTTTCCCATTACTTTGCTCTCCTGTGACAGAAAGGGAAGCTGGCCAAGTGCAGGTGTACTTGCCCGTGTTGTCTCTGGAAGAAGCTCTCGGGCATGTGCTTTGGTTGGGGACTGACCTAGCTGTGCTGTTTCCGTGAAATGTTTTTTGCTTGAAAGGAAAAACTCTGATTATTCAGTATTTGGCAGGTGAGGGTGAATGAATGGAACCTGTCACTTCAGAGAAAACAACCAACGATGCTGGTCACCATTGAGTTTTCAAGTGAAAATAAAAATTTTGGGAAATATGGATTTGTCACTGTGAGCTTGACAGCCTCTCACAGCTCAAAAGACTTTGCTAGGCGAGTTGGGATTAATGAATGTGATTTGAAAATACTGTGCTATGAAATTATTAACATTTGGAAGATCTCAGATAACTCATTGAACCAGTATCTTGCCAGTGAATGTTGACACAGAATGTTGACCATGCAGAATGAGATTCTATTCTAAGTACACACCAGACGAGTGGATTTGAATGTAATACAACATGAAAAGTCGACTGGTGCACTTTCAAATTCCAAATTGCAACTAGCCTTAGAAAGCTGCCATTTGTCCAGGTTTGATTCTTTTAAAATATTTATTTATTTATTTATTTACTGGAAAAAAAGAGAGAAGGAGAAACAGAGAGAAAGATCTTCCGTCTGCTGGTTCACTCTCCAAATGGCTGCAACAGCCAAAGCTGAGCTGATCTGAAGCTAGGAGCCAGGAACTTCCTCAGGATCTCCTATATAAGGTCTCAAGCTTTGGGCCATTCTCTACTGCTTTCCCAAGCCACAAACAGGGAGCTAGAAAGGAAGTGGAGCAACTGGGACACAAACCAGTGCCCATATGGGATCCTGGCACGTGCAAGGTGAAGATTTAGGCACTAGGCTACTACACCAGGTCCAAGTGTAAGATAATTTTATTCACAATCATCTGAAAGGACTGCTGAAGCTCTCCAGCTTTTTCCAACCCTCTTCTCTTTGTGGGTTTGAAATTTTTCCATGTATTATAACCAGTTACAACAGGTGAATGCACAAGTAGATGAGAACTCAGTTGTCTTAAGTCAGACATTTTACGTTTGTAAAACTGTAAAATAAGGCCATGCTTTTCACTAATTCTTTGTTTTGAAAAATGTGACTTTTTAATTATTTATGTTAACCTGGGGCTTGTTCTAACAATAATTATCAAATGACAACTTTTTAAAAGGTTGCCGTTTAGTTTTTATTTTTTATTTGGAAAGGCAGAGGGGAGAGGCAGAGACAGATGGAGAAAGCTTCTATCTGCTGTCGTACTTTCCAAATGCCTGCAACAGGAGGACTGGGCCAGGCCAAAGGCAGGAGCCTGGATCTCTATCCAGCTGTCCCATACAGGTGGCAGAGACCCAAGTAATTGAGCCATCACTGCTAACTCCCAGGGTGTGCATTAGCAGGAAACTGGATTAGAAGTGAAGCAGCCAAGACTCAAACCAGGCCCTCTAACATGGACTGAAGGTGCCCCTGTTGACATCTTGACTGCTAAGTCAGATGCCTGCCCCCAAGGCTTCAATTTTTAATGTATAAAGAGATCCTGCCAAAAAAAAAAAAAGCGAAGAACTAATTTTCAAGTACTCAGTACAATTTTGCTATTTTTTTAGTGTTGTTAAGTGTCTTTAGTTATTTTAGTATTCTTATTTTTTAAACAACATTGATGTATTTGAAAGGGAGAATAATATAGAGAAAAAGGGAGAGAAAGATTAATCTTCTGTCTGCTGGCTTACTCATCGCATGGCTGCAATAGTCAAAGCTGGGCCAGACCAGAGCCAGTAGCCTGGAACTCTATCTGGATCTGTCATATGGGTACAAGGGCCAAATCACTTGGGCTATCTTCCACTGCTTTCCCAGGCTCATTAGCAGGGAATTGGATTGGAAGTGGAGCAGCTGGGACTTGAACCAGTACCCATATGGAATGCCAGTGTCACAAGTGGCAGCTTAATCTACTACATCAGAACATCACAGTGTAGTATTCCTTTTTTTTTTTTTTTAAATCTTGATAAAATTATACCCCATGCATTAAGTTGAACTTGGTGGACTATGTGACTTGTCAGAAGTTAAAAGCCGAGTTATGATTTTGGTTTTAATTTTTGTCTTCCACAGATATAATAATCAGTTCTAACTCATTCCTAGATTAAGTGTGTGGAACAAGAGGTCCTTCAACACTCCTCACTTTTGACTATAAGACTTTCTTTATTCTGACTCTTCACATGGTGGAATTGTTACCTAAGCTTAGATGTGGGAAAGGAAGCAGCAAGTGATGAACCAGAGAAGTCACTTGTGTGCTGTGGTGACATCTGTCTGATTTTCTGTCCAGCTGTGCTCTTTCCAAGCTCTATTCCTGGCTGTGCTACTGTTTGCTTCTCCTTCTGGTCCTTAATGAGTTAATGGCACATGTGACATTGATTTTTTTTTTTTCTTGAAAAAGCAACAAACTCAGTTAAGTAGTGTCTCTTGCAACCTGTGCTGTTTCACAGCAAGTTAAGCCACTGCATATAGCACTAGTACCATATGAACATTGGTTCAGGTCCTGGCTGCTCCGGTTCTGATCTGACTCTCTGTTAATACACCTAGGAAAACAGCTCAGAGTGGCCCACATGCTAGGGCCCCTGCAGCAATGTGGGAGACCTGAAAGAAGCTCCTGGATCGTGGCTTTGGCCTGGCTCAATCCTGGCCGTTTGGGGAGTGAACCAGTGGATAGAAGGCCCTTTTCTCTGTCTCTCTCCTCTTTTTTTTCTATCTGTAACTTTGCCTTTCAAATAAATAAACAAATAAAACCTTTAAAAACAAAACAAAGAGTAGTGTCCTTTAATGTAGCAGATAATGATGACAGTTACTGTGTTGATTTAGAGTTATGAGTTTTTAGGGCTACCACAATGACTTCAGGTTACTTCATGATCTAAACCAAATAATTTCAGAGTAATTATCATCAGACTACCTTATTCCCATTGTCCCAGAAACTCTTATTCTATCCTTAAAATTTTTTTTGTCTTGGAAAAGTTGGTACATTTAATGTAACAGGTCATCTCAGCAGTTTTCTTGGCAAGTGGAATTAAGAGTTGCTGAGAATTTTATACTGCTACTTTGGCTACACTGATTTTCTTGGTATAACACTATCGAGAATGAGTGTGTCATGTTTCCTAGAATTTTGAATCAAGTGAAAACATTTCCTGAGTCCTTTCTCTAAAAAGTGCCAGTTGGAAGAGAACAGAGACACTTTGAGTTGATTCCCTACCTAGGACATAACTGTTTAAAGACAGCATGGTCTCATGCAAAGAGCATCTCTCTGGGTGTCAGAATGCCAGGGTTCCTGTGCTCACTATTCCCGAGAGTCCGTCAGCATGAGTACTTTTTCCTTCTCCTTTATGAAACTGGAATCTAAAGGGTATTAAGGTTTTAGTCCTGAGTCCATTCTTGTGCCTTCTGTAAAGAATGCAAGCACGGGGCCCGGCGCGATGGCGCAAGTGGTTAAGGTCCTCGCCTTGCACGCCCGGGATCCCATATGGGCGCCGGTTCTAATCCTGGCAGCCCCACTTCCAATCCAATTCCCTGCCTGTGGCCAGGGAAAGCAGTTGAGGACGGCCCAAAGCTTTGGGACCCTGCACCCGCGTGGGAGACCCAGAAGAGGCTCCTGGCTTCGGATCGGCATAGCATTGGCCGTTGCACTCACTTGGGGAGTGAATCATCGGACGGAAGATCTTCCTCTCTGTCTCTCCTCTCTGTATATCTGCCTTTCCAATAAAAAATAAAAATAAATCTTAAAAAAAAAAGAATGCAAGCATGAACCATAAAAAGAACACAACAAACATGATTACATAGATCCTTAGAAACCCCATTCAATGATAATTAGAATATTAGGTTATGGAGGAGTGCCATAACCATCAGCAGTGTTAGCATACTCCCCTTCCAGTCCAGCTCTATGCTAATGTGCCTGGGAAAACAGCACAAGATGGCCCAAGTACTTGCACAAGACCTGGATGAAATTCCAAGCTCCTGGCTTTAGCCTGACCCACCTCTGACCTTAATGACCATTTAGGGAATAAACCAGCAGATGGAAGCTCTACTTCTCCCTGTCTCTCTCACTCTGTAACTCTTCATTTCAAATAAATAAATCTCTTTTTAAAGAATATGGCACTGCATTTCTGCTAGAACTTTCTAATGGAATATGTTCAGTTGCCTGTGAAACAAGGATCATCGGCAAGACAGTGTATAGTTTCATTCTTCTATTTTATGGCAGTAACTATTGCATCAAAATTTTAAAAAAAAATTGAATGAGTCGTAACATAAATATTGTCCATTGAACTCTCCTGACCCCTTGTACTTTACCTCTCTCAAGTGAACAAATAGAAATATTTCATTGAAAAGTCCTGGTAATGTTGAAATGCTATATTTGAAATAAAATTTTAAGAGTCTAGCCATAAATATTGCGCTGAAAAAAATGCACATATGTTATGATAAGGAGATGTGCAATTTGAGTGTTCCACATGCACATTATATGTATCCATTGATTTTTTTTCTGCACCAGCTTACTTTCTTCATCCAAAATGATGATGAGCATGGCATATACAGTTGCATGTTTATGTTATGCTATTATGTATGTAGAGCAGTATTAGTGTTATGTTGAGGAATAAGTAACACAGCTAGTGTTTCACATTTGGCCTAACACACAATGGCACTCGGTATTTATTAGTGCTATTACAGTGCCAGGATTGTTAATTAGCTCTAGAATGGAATTGTAACAACAGTGTTTCAGCAGTTTGTGTCCTAACACCATCTACAGATATTTACTTTTCATGGTTACAGGCCTTTTAAAACAGTGCCTAAGCATCTTTTTAGTACTAGTAAGTCGGGAATGACAACGGAGCCAATCTGAGAGAGCTGATTATCACCACTGTATTTCCAAATGAGAGCAAAAAGATGGTTTCCCTCAATAGGTCTTGTAACAGGACATCGCATGTTCTAAATTCCTAGAACAGTGTCTATAACCCATTTAAAAAGGAGTTAAAGTAAGAATAACTTGGGATTTTTATATATATATATATATATATATATATATAGGGTTATATATAAAAATACATAAACATTGGGTTTTATATATATTATGTATGTATATAATACATACTTCCATGTGTATATATATGTATATATATATTTCAATAATAGGAGTGGTTTTTTTTCTTATCTGTATGCCCAAGAAACACATACTCACCAAAATGAAGGGAGGGAAGTAGATTTGGGGGATGAAGAATTGTTTCTACCCCTGTTCTCATACAGTCAGTCCAAAAGCACTGAGACCGCAGCCCTTCCACACTCACACACAGCCCTGGGGAAGAGAGCTGCTGCTCTGAGGCGGGCTGCTGTGCTGACATCCCTTTTGACGCTCTTGGAGTGTGACTAATATGGCTGGGAATGATGAAGATAAACATCCTATCTATTATATTCCTCCCTCAGGTTTGAGAAGAGAGATAAACTACTAGCTCCAGATTCTTGACATACCTGTAGTTTCCTGTTATTATTAAAACTAAAGCATCTTGGAGTAAATGGTAGTGATGTCTCATTACATTATGATCCATAACCATTAGTAAAAATACCTGTTTATTTATTCAGCCATTAATAAGGTGGGAAAAAGAGGAGTTGGAGGGGATTTTAAATACTCCCTATGCCAGGCCAGGAGCCTTAAGTGGATTATGCCATTTAATCTTCACATCGATCCTAATTTTTGCTTTTTAAGATTTTTGTACCATTTGTTAAGTATAGTTTAGTGATATTAATGTTTCTGCCTAAGCATCTTTCAAGTTTTTAATTGAAGTGATATTTCCATATAAGAAAAGTCATCATTTCAAACATATAGTTGGGTGAAGTTTAACGATAGTTCTGTAACTACCACAATCTTTCTCCTCACTCTGAAAAGTTATCTTGAACTCTTTTTTAGTCACTTTCCTTCCTGGACTCTGGGGCCCAGGCAATCACTAATCTGGTTTCTGTTACTTTAGATTTGACTGCTCAAGGATTTCCTCTAAATGGAATCATATGTTGTCATTGGTGTTTGGCTTTGTTCACTTAGCAACAATGATTCTGAGACTTGTGCACATTGAATTGCTGAGTAGTACTCTACATTATGGAAATTCCACAACTTACTCATCTATTCAAACATTCGTCATTTGGGTTGATATATTTGAGACTGTTATGAATCACATTGTGATGAACATTCATCTGCATGTCCCTTTGTGAATTTATGTTTTCACTTATTTGGGGTGAATATCTGGAAGTAGACTTGCTATTCATTTACTGAGTGTACATTTGATCTTTTAAGATACTGATTTACTCATTTTCAAAGTAGCAGTAACATTTTTCTTTCTTGCCAACAAGGCAGGAGAGTTACATTTCTCACAGCATCACCAACACTTGGTCTTTTTTTTTTAACTGTACTCTTCCAGTAGATATGAAGTGGCATCTCTTTTTTGGCTTTTGTTTGCATTCCCCTAATGTCTAGTGACACTGAGGGTATTTCCTTGTGCTCAGTGTGCATTTATGTGTATTTTTGTGTGTGTGAAATATTTGTTCAGTTTTTTCCCCACTTAAAAGAATGCTTTGTCTTACTGAATTGTATTTAACAAGAAAGTACTTTTACAGATAAGTTTGACAAATATGTCCTCCCACTTTCTGCCTTACCTTTTCATTTCTTTTTTAATTTTTTTCTACTTAATTATTTGTTTGGGGGGGACAGAGAGACTAACAGACACAGAGCTCCCATCCACTGGTTTGCTCCCCAGATTCATACTACAGCCAGGGCTGGGCCAGGTTTAGTCCAAGAGTCTGAGCCAGAGGCTCATTCCAGGTTTCCCAAGAAGGTGACAGGAACCTGACTGCTTGAGCCATCACCTGCTGCATCTCAGGATGCTGATAAACAAGAAAGCTAGAAGCCAGGGTGGAGCTGAGGCTTGAGCCCAAACACTTTGATTTGGTATGTGGGCACCACTGCTACACTAAATTCCTGCTTCCAACTTTTTCTTTTATGGTTTAGTACTTGTTAAAATTCATCGTTTTTATTTTGGTGTCATTTTGGTTTTGTCTACATGTGAGCAGGCTAAAGTGCAGAAATCTGCCCAAAGATATACAGTAACTGGCAGAGCCAGGATTCAGTCCCAAGCACTCTTTTTTAAAATACATTAGCCCAATCTCCAGAATATACCAAGATTTCCAGAACAACCAAAACACCAAAACAAAACAAACAAACCACTCAAGAAATGGGCACGGGAAATGGACAAACATTTCAAAAAGGAATAAACCCAAATGGCAAACAAACAAATGAAAAAATGCTCCAGTTCCCTGGCAATAAGGGAAATCCAAATTAAGATAACAATGAGGTACCACCTAACGCCAGTAAGAATGGCTCACATACAAAAAACCACCAACAACACTTGCTGGTGAGGATGTGGGGAAAAGGGAACCCTACTCCACTGCTGGTGGGACTGCAGACTTGTACAACATATCTGGAAATCAATATAGAGAATACTCAAACAACTGAAAATCTGCATACCATATGATCCAGCAATAGCACTCCTAGGAATATATCCAAAACACCTGTTACACAAGAAGCCAACATGCACCCCTATGTTCATAGCAGCACAATCAATAATTGCAAAAACTTGGAAGCAACTGAAATGCCCATCAGCAGAAGACTGGATAAGAAAGCTATGGTTCATTTACTCCATGGAATACTACTCAGCTATTTAAAAAAACAAAATGCAGTTTTCTGTGGCCAAATAGGCTCAACTGGAAACCATTATGCTAAGAAAAATGAGCCAATCCCAAAAGGTTAGATACCACATGTTTGCCTTAATTTAAGATGAAATGATGTCAATCCGAAAAAATAGTACCTGTAAACTGTAATATTATTCCAACCCCAAACAGCCTGTATCTCATGCAATAAGATATTGTGATGTAACCAATAAACGAACAATCAGTGTGAGTCAGACTGCTTATGATCTACATCAAAGAATTGTAAAACCTAATATACTGTTAAGACCCTAAGTTACTCGGAAATGGGGCGGGAGAGCAAAGAAATCTTCCATCTCCTTAGAATGTGTGAGAATATAACCTCTGAGGAACATAACAGGTAACTTATAGACAACAGACTCGAATCAGCATTAGACAATAGTAAAACTACAAAGACATGTAGGGGGGATCAAGAGCGATCCTGACAACCTCTTAACAGGAGGTCATATGCACAGAGCAGAGGGGGGGCCCCAGAGTGGAGCAGGTGGACAGGAGGAGGCTTGTATCCCAACCCTGCAGACTCCCGGATCCTCACTTAGGACTATCAATATGGGCACCAAGGACAACATCCCAACTGCCAAGGAGCCATAGGGAATTAGAGTGCCTTCAGAGGCCGAGAACTCTGAGGTCACCCACCTCCGTTTGGATCTACCACATGGGATGCAAGAAGCCCAAATCCTTCCTCTCAGGATCCAAGGTCATCGAACAACAACCAGGAGCCCTGAGCAGTCTGCAGAAACAAAAGAACAGTAAGCTTACTTTGGGACTAGGTAGAGGAGCTTTCTCTGGTCCTTACTTAGTTCCAACTTTGGATCCCCACCCTCTCTTGCAATGACCATCAGGGTCGTTCCGGAGGGCCGCCCCCTCCCCCCAAAAAAAAGCAAACAAAAAATAATTCAGTAGGTAGACAGAGAACAACAAGGAAAGCTTAGAATCAGACAGGAAATGGTCAGCGTGGATTCACATATAACTTACTAGGTAGGACACAAAGATTAATTACTCCTCACCAGGGTATTGAAGATTTCTCTGCACACCCCCCCAAAACTGTTCTGCACCTCAACTGTTAACATATGCCTTGTTAGAGTTATAAGCCAGTTTAGACTATCGTAAAATCTGTCAAGTTCAGCAAAATTATGCTTCAACACTATAAACTGCTAAAAACTAAAATGAAAATAGACACGAGACAGCTGAATAGTACCCTATAGCCATTTTAAGGTGTATAGTAGCTGGTTGTATATAAACTAAAATTGAAA
This sequence comes from Ochotona curzoniae, assembly GCF_017591425.1. Lineage (NCBI taxonomy): Eukaryota > Metazoa > Chordata > Mammalia > Lagomorpha > Ochotonidae > Ochotona > Ochotona curzoniae. Next base: position 2,000,608 of record NW_024466004.1, on the reverse strand, counting down.
TGTCAATGAAGTAGTCACAGGATGTGGTTAAGAACTTGTACTTTTTTAAACATATTGGTTACTCAATACCGTGTCAATTAATTCAAAAATAAATAAATAAATAAAATACATTAGCCCCAATCACATACAAAACCAAAGTGGGTCCTAACCAGCAGTGTTTGCTGAATGCCTGCTGAACCCCAGGCATTTTTTTACAGGAATAGTAGATTTCAACAAATGATATATGAGAAGCAAAATTATTGCTATTATTGATATTGTGGACCTAATTCTGTTTCTCAGTGGAGAGAAAAAGAGTCTTTTCAATATATGATATTGGGAAAACTTGCTACCCAACATGTTAACAGTTGAATTTGGACACTTACCTTACATCTCATGCAAAAATTAGCTCAAACTAGATCTAAGGACCTGAAACTATAAACCACCTAGAAGAAAACAGAGAGAAAGCTTCATAACACTGGATCTGGCAGTGATTTCATCAATATGACCCACCAAAAGCACAGATAATAAAAATAAAAGATATTTTGAGCTATGTCAGAATTCAAAACTTTATACATGAAAGAATACAACATAATGGAAAGTATTCTAAAATCTAGGAGAGAAATATTTACAAATTATATACCTGGTCAGAGATTAATGTCCAGAAGATGCAAAGAACTCTTAATGAAAACAACAACAAAATAATATGATTTATAAATAGGGCAAGGACTTGAATAAACATATCTCTAATGAGGGTATACAATTAACCAACAGCACAGGCAAATGTGCTCAGCATCACTACTAATTTAGGGAAATGCAAATCAAAACCACAATGCAGTGTCCTTCACACCTGTTAAGATGGATACTTTAAAAAATACAGACAAATTGTTGAGAGTGTACATGAAAGAGAAATGGGAAACTTTGTGAACTGTTCATAGGATTGAAAAATGAGACAGTCACTGAAAAGTAAAATGGTTGTTCCTCAAAAATTATGAATAGTATTTCCATATGACTTACAATTTTTTCTGAGTGATCATCCAAAAGAATTGAAAGCAGCATCTCCAGATCTTTGTACATTCATGTTCCTAGTGGTTGTATTCACAATAACCAAAAGGTGTCAGCATTCTAAGTGCTTACCAACAAAACAATAAACACCATGCATTGTAACTACAGTGGAATATTATTCAGTCTTAAACAAGAAGGAAATTTTAATATTTGGTGCAGCATTGATGAACCTTGAATATGCTATGTTAAGTGAAGTGATCTAGTCACAGAAATATACATACTGTATGATCCCACTCTGATGTGAAGATAGCATAAATTCTTGGGTCCCTAAATCCAGAAGGGAGATCTAGAGGAAGCTCCTGGCTCCCAGATTCACATAGGTTCATCTCTGGCCATTGTGGTCATTTGGGTAGTGAACCAGCAGATAGATGACCTTCTGACTCGCCTTCTCTCTGTGTTAAAACAACAACAACAAAAAAAACAAACAAACAAACAAAAAAAAACGAGCAAGAGACAGAGAGATCTCCCATCTGCTGCTTTACCCCCAAATAACCCCGAATTGTTGGGCCTGTCCAAAGTCAGGAGCCAGGAGCTTTTTCCAGGTTTCCCAGATGTATGCAGGGTCCAAAAGCCATGGGCCAGCCTCTGCTGCTTTCCTGCTTTCTCAGACCATTCGCAGATAGCTGGAGCAGAAGTGGAGCAAGCAACGATAGGGATTTTGGCACTACAAGTAGAAGATTAGCTCACTACACCACTGTGCCGGTCCCTAACATGTTATAAAATTTATGCACATTTTGCCATAATTAAATAATAAAATTGAAACTAGTAGAGAAGCAGTATCCACTCATATTAACCAGGAAAGGGGACTTTTGGTATTTTGTAGGGTTCATCATATCTGGGATTTTGGAATTTTTTGACAAATTTTTTTTGACAATATTTTGATTTTTTTTTTTTTGTCTCACTTTATCATTGTCTCAGAGTGACCTCATCTGATGTTAATTTTTTTAAGTTGTTTTGCCTGAAGGAGAATAACAGGGCCTCATAGTGAGCCCAGGCAAGCTTCAGACAACTCCAAGGCTTGGCTGTCAGTGTCCACACGATTTCTAGTGTCTGGGGCTGCCTGTTTTCTCAGAGTCCTTCTAAAGGCCAGTGGGAATTCCATTAGATGTTATATACAAAGCTTTACAGTTATGGTAAAATGAAAGAACTATTTCCATGAAGACCAGGTTGGAAAGAATTAAGGTGAAATGCTAAAAGTAATTTAAGATGGCTCTTGATTTAGTAGTGGGTAAAATCTAGGTGAAATAAATAAGCTGTTCACAACCCTTTTTACTAGGAGTGTGTACCGGTCACGGCCTTGCCTTCTGCTTTTTGTGAGTGCTTTGTCACAGATGTGGTTGAAGAACTCCCTGCTGCAGCCCCACTCAGAAACATTGTCTTGGCCTTCCCGCCACTTAAAACCACCTTGTTGTACAGGAGGTGCTTTTTTTTTTTATTTTAAGATTTATTTATTTATTTGAAAATAAGAGTGACAGGGAAAAAAAGAGATCTTCCATCTGCTGGTTCACAACAAGGTGTAACCAGGCCAAAGCTAGGAGTCAGGGACTCCGTCCTGGTCTCCTGCGTGGTTGACAGAATCCCAAGTACGTGGGCCATCATCCAATGTCTCACCAGGGGCATCAGCAGGGAGCTGGATCAGATGTAGAGCAGCCAGTACTAAACCAGCACTTTGGGGAGGCTTAGCTTGCTGCACGACAATGCCAGCTGTGTACAGCTCCAATTTTAAGAATGTGTATGTGAAAATTTAAAACACAAAGTATAGCTACATAATTGGAAGGAAATGAGACAAATCAACAATTGTCACACTAAGATTTCAGAGGCTTTTAAAAAGATGTATTCTCTGTGCTTTTCTAGGCTTTCCAAATATTTTGAGTGTATATTATATGTTTTTTTCTTCCCATGGGAAATTAACTTAAAGGTAAATGTATTTGGTGCAAAAAAACTTTTTTGAATATATGTATAGTTTTTTCTTAATATACAATTTACAGTATCTCAAAATTTGCATTTATTTCATTTGGAGAGATGATAAAGTTGTAATAACATAATAGTTATGTAAACACCTTCTGAAAATATATCCTGATATTTAAAGGGCGTTTGTAGCTATTCCATAAATTATATTCTTGTTCCATTAACTTTTTCAAGACTCCTCATATGTCTCCCCTTTACTACAACTGATAGGTCATAAATTATTGCCTGATGAGCAGAACAAATGAAAGATCTTAGATTTTTAGGGATCTTGGTGATTGTATGTTATGTTTTTAAAATCAGAGGGATATGCTATATTTTGAGAAAGAGTCCCAAGGATGGAAGGAGATTTGAACGTTCCTGTCACCTCCCTGCTTAGTGTCTGAAGCTCAGTGACAAAGAGCCTCCAGTGTTCCCAGCGTTCTTCCATGTTCCAAAAAAGAAAAAGCAGAGGCACATGCATGATTTACTTAGCCTGAGTTCCTTTGGATTTAATCAACAGGGCTGTGTTTCTAGTTCCTCAGACCTGGCTTAAATAGTAGCTTAGCATTCAGCCCATGCTGACTGTCCCCACCCTTACCCCAAACAGAATAGTCCCCTCTCGTCTCTGCCCTGGTTTGGACTCTCTTTTGGTGCTTATCACTTTTGTTTAAAATAAGAAACAAAAATTGTGTATCTTTCTCCTCCACATGTTGCGTGTTCATAGAAGGGAAGAAGGGGGTGACCTAGCCTGCTGTTGTTGGTGCCCATAGAGCCCTTTGCTCTTCAGTAATTGACTGAGTATCTTGAGCACAGGTATAATGGCACCTGCTCAACATGCACATTTCCTGAAAGAGTGAGTCAGGCAATTGTCCAAAGATGGTCAAATTGATCATTTAAAAAATAATAATAAAGAAAAATTCTGGCAATACAGCAGCACAGTCTGTCACAGACTGACAGGAAGCAGCCTGTCAACAGCAGACCTGGAGTATTCGAAAAATTCTGGCCTGTTCACAGTAGAGCCAAGTGGGGTGGGCCTAACACTGAGGAAGCCATTTTGAAAAAGTAATTGGGCAACAGATATAAAATGTCAAATGCATACCATCATGCACTTCTGGGCATTTGCCCTCCAAATGCCCTTGTATACAGTAGGCAAGCATATGGTTAAGTTTCCTCACTATTGGCAATTTATGTCACTGTAGGAGAGTATAGTATTACACAACCATTAAAAGTGATATAGACTGAGCGATGGGTATTGTGACAGAGGCAGTCAACCCACCACTTGGGACAGCCACATCCCGTATCAGTATGCCTGGGATCAAGTCCAGCCTCTGCTTCCAATCCCGCTTCCTGCCAGTGTGCCTGGAAAACAGCAGATGATGGCCCAGCTACTTGGGAGACCTAGATGGAGATCCTTCTTCTTAGCTTCCACTTGGCTGTTGCAGCCATCTGGGGAATGAACCAATGAATGAAAATCTGTCTTTTCCCTCTGTCTCTATTTGTCTTTCAATTAAACACTTTTCTGTGTATTTTTGCAATTCTCTAAGCACTCTCCATACTGATTTCCATAGTGGTTGTACTAACCTGCACTCCCGCCAGCAGCGAAGGAGGGTACCTTTCTCCCCACATCCAAACTAGCAGGTGTTGTTAGTAGAGTTCTGAATATAAGCCAGCCTCACTGGAGTTAGGTGCTACCTCAACGTCTTTTTCATTTATATCTTTCTGTTACCATGGGAGCCTGAGCATCTTTTCATTTGTTATCCATTTGAATCTGTTCTTTTGAAAAATGTCTGTCCATTTCCTTTGCCCATTTCTTCACAGGGATGTTATTTTTTACTGTCCCTGGGTTTCTGAAGCTGTTTATAAATCCTGGATATTACTCCCCTATCATTTGTGTAGTGTACAAAGATTTTCTCCCATTTTGTTGGTTGCTTCTTCACTTTAATTGTTTCCTTTGTTGTACAGAAGCTTTCAAATAAACACAATTTAAAAAAAGAGAATGAGATAAATCGATTTGTGTTATGGTCACTGTGATGGTGACTTTTCTTGATTCAGTATATATTTTTATGCCAGGAACCTTGCCATGTATTTGACATTTTATTTACTAATTCTATCACAACTCGATGGCAGACTAGTATTACCATCAACATTTCGCAGATGACAAAGTTGAGTCACAGAAAGTTAAATAATTTGCGCAGGTAGTAAAGAGCAGACCTGATACTTCAGTTGAGGTGAGTTGGAGGTTACAGTAGGCTGACTTTTAACTTCTAAAATGCACATTCTTGGTTATACTGGAGAAAGATCAAGATACATAGTAAATGAAAAACCAATCCATTCCCAAAAATGTAAGATGCTATTATTTGTCTTTTACTTAAAAAAAAAAAAGATTATTTTTTTTTTGAAAATCAGAGATAGAGGGATAGAGGAGAAGGAATGAAAGAATTTTCTGTCTGCTCGTTCACTGCCCAAATGACTGCCACAGCCAGAACTGAGCCAATTCAAAGCCAGGAACTAGGAACATCTTCCAGGTTTCCCGTTGAAGTTTGAGTACCAAAGCACTTGGGTCATCTTCTGCTGCTTTCCCAGGCATATCAACAAGGAGCTGGATTGGAAGTGGAGCTGCCAGGACTCAAACTTGCACCTATATAGGATACTGGTGTAGCAAGTGGCAGCTTTTACACGCTGAAGCACAACACTAGCCCCATGCTGTACATTTTTAAACACAGCATGATAGTGGCTTCAGAGGTAGTGGATGACCTTCTACCTTTTGCTTCACATTTTTCCTGTGTCTTTTAATGATGGCAAGTGTTTATGTAAATTTTTCACTCAAGTAAGTGGAGCTGATGTTTTTAAAGTTGTACTGCTTAATGAAGACTAAGCTGAAATCTTGAATAACAAATGCATGTTTTCCAACCTCACTAAAATGCTGCTGTGTAGTTCTCCTCTTACCCTAACTTTCCATTCTCTGCTCTCTCTCTCAACCCAGCCCAACAGCTCATTTCAAAATTGGCTTCATCTGGGTATCTTTGCCTATCTGACTTCGCTTGAAATATTTAATATTTTGACTGGCTTATACCCTCAACTTGGCATTTTGTGCTTTGAAACAGACTACATTTTCTGTTTCCCAGAGATAAATGATGGACATGATAGAAATTGTTTATGTTAGGATTATAATTATATACCCTAATACAGTTCTACAGTTAAGCAGTGGTTACCTTGAACTGGCAAAAAATAAAATATTCTGATTCTGTAATTGTGATTTTTTTTCTTTTTTATTATTAATATTTTTATGATACAGTTCCATATGCTCTGGGATTTCCCTTTCCTGTTCCCTAAATCCCCTCCCCCTACTGATTTACCTTATATTACTAAAATAGTATCATTCTTCATAAATAGTCATAAGTCCATCATTGTAGGCACAAACAATGGCAGAGTCAGCATCCTATTGTCATGATAAATTAAACAATTTTGGGGAGTCCATCTTTGATCTGGAAATAGAAATGTACACAGCATTGTATCCTTACATCTGAATATAATAGGCTCAATTAGACAATTACTATACGCCCCCTTAAATGAAAAGGCACAAAACAAAGTCAACAACAGGAAGAAAAATAGAAATTTACAATGCCATGCAGTTAAGTAACATGACTAATGTGTCACTGAGGAAATGAAAAAGAAAACCAAGAACATTCTTGAAGAAAATGATACTACTGTATGCTGTATGAGTCAGTGAAGAATTTGAGCAAAAAAGAAAACTGTTTTTGAAGAAACGATGTTCTGTCTCTCCTCCTAGTCAAATCAAACAGATCAGCAGGGTGGGCAGTTCTTTGCCTGGGTTCACCTGCCGAGCTCCCGGTGAACCCTCCTTCCCACCTGGCTGCTGGTGGAGCTCCTCCAGCCACTGATGGAACTCAGCTCGCTGCTTGCTGACTGCCACGGGAGTATCTGATAACTGCGACGCTACACTGTCATAGCTGCTGTTTTCCCGTGTCTGTCAGTCTCCAGGTGCCCCTCTGCCGTCAGCCTTTCCTCCCCTGTTTCCTGGAATGTGCCCTCTCTGCTTCACCCTGGCTAATTGCCGGAGTCCAGCTCCACAAACGTTTGATTTTTTTATCTTTTACTTTAGAACTAAGACAGCATGCACAGATGTTCAATTAATTTTTACTTCATGGTCAACCAGGTGCTCTTAAAGATAATTCTGTAAGTTACTATAATCAGTTTCTTTAAAGCAAGCCGTTATTCATTCTTCAGAAGTGGCCACTAGGTGACAGCCAGAACTCCAAGGCCAAGGCACAGATGGTTACCTACTAATTAGTAAAACATTCTTACTACATTTTATTTTCACAACTTTATCTATCACATAATGGGAGAAATACATCAAAAGAGAAAAAATATAAGGATCTAAGACAAAAAGTTTCAAACATTAAATCCCCCTACGACTGCAGGCTCTACAGCCTCAGAAGCAGTCAAACAATAATCAAAAGTATATCTCTGTGATGTTAATAGAATCATCCTATATTTCCTCTAGTTAAAAGATTATGAAAGCGGCTAAAGCAGCTACATTTTCTATGCTCTAAAGAGTTGCAAGGACAGGTTAACCTTTAAGGTCACAGCAACTATATTTTTGCCATAGCAGTTTCAGCTCTTACTCCCATCACCTCCATTAGTTTGTAAGATTCTTGTTAAGCCATTTCCCAGAAGGCATGCTATATGTCTGGGCCCGATTTCAGGGCAATGGGTAGGTACACAATAAGGTGTCCAGAAATGGCATGGCTTTAATTGTACTCCTGTGTGCAGTTAAAGGCCCACTCACTAAGACATTATCAATAACATTAACTCTTAAGCTCACAGTAGTTGCCAAAGCCATCTCACAGGGGCAAACAATGCCTCAATAGATTACAGAATTCTTAGTGGGGTGCTTGAGTGTCCATGCAAACAGGGGGTGAGACTGCGTCAAGATGGTCAGAGAGAAATCGCCGGGCCCTGCCAAACAGCTGGAAGCTCCCCAGGCCCTGCCAAGCAGGGAGCTGTTCTCTTCACACCTTCGTGTCATCCATACCTACTGCACGGACCCCAGCAGCTAATGATTCAACGTCTGTTCAAGCATGTCTTTACCCTCTTCCACCATCTTCATTCTCCTGTAATTGTGAATTGGCAAAAGAACGCATTCATTTTGTTTGAAGGAACATTTTTCTGATTATAAATTCAGAGAATAAATTTGTTTTGTGGATGCTGTGATACAACTCATGCTTTTCTGACCATTCTTATTTTTGTCTACTCAACTAAATTGTAGCTTCTTTAGGATAAAGTCCAGTTTCTATACTCGTCTTGCTCCATCTTTGCCTAGAAAACATGCGTTTATTATTATAGCTGAAATGATAAATTAAGCCACAATTGCAACACAGCCACATTTTCTGGATTTTGTTACTGCTACTTTTGAAAGACTTAATTTAGGAATTGATACTGCATTTATCTTAACCAGCAGAGAATCTTCTCTGATAGTCTTCCCCCAAAAAAGAGGAAAGAAAATCATGATTTATTTCTTTGTATATAATTTTGGCTGAATTTTGCCATCTTGTAGGCCATATTTTCTAGCTGAGTACATATTGTGAAGGATTGGAAATCTGTTTTGGACTTTTGTTTCATGCAAACTAAATGTTTTAAAATATGGGCTGTTTGATTTTTTAACTGTATTTTTCTTTCTCAGGCCAAGTTATCAAGGCGTGGGACATTGGAGTGGCCACCATGAAGAAAGGAGAGATCTGCCATTTATTATGCAGGCCAGAATATGCATATGGCTCAGCTGGCAGTCTCCCTAAAATTCCCCCAAATGCGACTCTCTTTTTTGAGGCAAGTATGTGCGTGAGGTTGCCTCATCAGCATCTGCTCTATTCTAGGGCTCTCTTTGAAGCAACAGGCAGTGGAACAAGGAGCGAAGCTTGCGATTGGGAATCAGATCCAAGTTATTTATTTTGGAGCCTGCCTTCTTGAATTGTTTCCCACAAACCCAAGGAGTGTGTGCCAGTGCTTTCTTAGAAACGTGTCTCTGGCACAGAAAGGTCATATCCAAATAAACAAAAGACGCTTGACTTGGAAATAAAGGCTCTGGCTAGTTGTTTGAGTATAACCTACTCGGAGGTGACCAGAAGATAGGACGGAAACGTCGGAGACGAATGTAGAAATATGCAGCTGTAAGATATTTTCCTCTTATCAAGGTTTATTAATATCACAGATCTCCGTCAAAGGAAGCAGCAGTGGGTGGAGTTTTTATTCATCTTGTGCTGAACTGCATACATGTTTAGCAAAACCTATTTTTAAAAGCCACCCTAACCAGGTAACACACACCTTCAGTGGTTGTCAGCCAGACGCATGAGGTTTATTCTTCCACTTTACAAAGGCAACGCCATAAACTGGGTGGAAAAGCGGTGGCCTCAAGTCAGACAACATAGCCCTGTGCCAGCGCCTCGCAGTTCTGGCCATTTGCCTACAAGACAGTGTTGCTAGTATTTCCTGTCTGCCTTCGCACTGCGGCCCCGCAGGACTAGTGCTAGACATTGTCATTACATGACGTTTTTTCTGCGTATTTGAAAAAAGCCTCGTGTCCTTTTGCCCCCTACTTTTTCAATAACTAAGATGCAATTGTGAGTATATTTTTGTAAAACAGAGTTTTATTTCATAAAGTGAAAAAAGGTTCCAGTGGCATTGGTCTTTCCTCAGCCAATTTTTTTCCCCCATTCCTAGGTTGAACTCCTTGATTTCAAAGGAGAGGATTTGTTTGAAGATGCGGGTATTATCCGGAGAATCAAACGGAAAGGAGAGGGATATTCAAACCCAAATGAAGGAGCAACTGTAGAAAGTAAGTATTGCTGTAAGAGAGAACTAGACCTTAACAGTGGGGTTCCATTTACGTGCATGAAGTGGGGGAAATTGTAAACTCTATATTTAAAAATTAACATCCTGAATAGGGCTAGCACTGCAGCATAGAGGGTAATGCCTGCACCCCATATGGGTGCTTATTTGGTTCCCAGCTACTCCTCTTCTAATCTAATTCTCTGTTAACTGCCTGGGGGAAGCAGAAAGAGATGGCACAAGTGCGGGCTGCTGCTCCCGTGTGGGGGACCTGGCTTTGGCCTGACCCAGCCAAGGCTGTTGGTGGCTCTCTAGGGAGTGAACCAGTAGGTGCAAGTTTTTTCTGTTTCTCCCTCTCTCTGTAACTCTTTCAAATTTTAGTTATTCAAAATGTTATTCTTTAAAACTGCCTTTATTACAAATTTTAAAGGCTCAGGAACCTTTTACTTAAATATTAAAAACTTTATTTTTGAAAACTACCTTATAGGGCGCGGCGTGATAGCTTAGTGGCCAAAGTCCTTGCCTCGCACACGCTGGTATCCCATATGGGCGCCAGTTATAATCCCGGCAGCCCCGCTTCCCATCCAGCTCCCTGCTTATGGCTTAGGAAAGCAGTCGAGGACAGCGCAAAACTTTGGGACCCTGCACCCATGCAGGAGACCCAGAAAAGACTCCAGGCTCCTTGCTCTGTATTGGCACGGTTCCAGCTGTTGTGGCCGCTTGGGGAATGAATCTGTATGTCTGCTTTCCAATTAAAAAAAAAAAAAACAAAACTACCTTACAAATCAGTGTAAAAAATATGTTGTTTTTAGCCCAGTTCAGAAAAATCATGCTTCAACGCTGTAAACTGCTAAATGCTAAAACTAAAATAGACATGAAACAGCTGAATAGTAATCTATAGCCATTTTAAGGTGTATAGAACCTGGTTGTATATAAACTAATCATTAAAATGTCAATGTAAAAGTTACAGGATGTGGTTCGAACTTGCGTTCTTTTTTTTTTTCTCTTTTAACATATTGATTACTCAATACCATGTCAACAAATTCCATAACGTTATAAATTGTTAGTGATGTAATGTCGGGGCTTTTAATTGATGGGGATGATACTCTGCTAGCTCTACCTTCAGACCAGAGATGGTCTCCCCAAGAAACCGTTGAACTTATCTGGACAATAAGATACTGACTTTATGCTTGGTAGAGGCTTGCAATGAAAGAATCTCAACTAAATTTGAACTGTGGTAATGCAGCAAGGTGGAGGAATCTACCTTGGGGGGGGGTTGCGGGGGGGGGAACCCAGTGCCTATAAAACTGTGTCACATAATGCAATGTAGTCAATAAAAAAAATATGTTGTTTTTGTTTGAAATAGTTACATAGAGGAGGAGAGACAGAGATGCCATCCACCTGCTGGTTTTCTCCCCAAAGGCTGCAACAGCCACAGGCTGGGCCAGTCCGAAGCCAGGAACAAGGAGTCTACTCCATGTCTTCCACAGGGGTGCAGGGATCCAAGGACCTGAGCAATCCGTCCCTGCTTTCCCAGGCCACAAGCAGGGAACCAGATTGGACACAGGCCAGTGCCCATGCAGGATGCTGGCGCCACAGGCAGACGATTAGCTTGCCACACCACAGCACCAGCCGTGAATCTTTTTTTTTTTCATTGAATATATACTAAAAATAATTTTAGATTCACAATTTATCTAATATTGACTTTACTTAGCAGTAAATATTAGCTCAATGTATATGTGCCAGGCACCCTACCAGTACTTACAAACTTGGAATGAATAAAATCAGACAGTCATTTAGCACAATGATTAAGAATGTGGGACTAGAATGCCCACAGTCCTTTCCAGAGTCCAGGCTCCACTTCCCGTCCAGATTCAGTAGCCTGGGAGGGGATTCAGTAGGGAATGGCTGAAGCACTGGGTCTCTTCCATATACATGGGAGACATGGATCCAATTCCAGGCTCTTAATGCCATGGCTCAGTCCTACTTACAGTCATGTTGGAAGTGAACCTACAGATGGAAACTCCCAATGTTGTCTGTCACTCTTTCAGATAAAATGAAAACAAACAATATTTTTTAAGTGAATAAAAAAAAAAACAGTTCCATTCATTGAAGAATCCTTAGTCAATGAACTCCTTGGTGTGTCAACAAATTCATTGACTGTCTCACATATTTATTCATTTATTTCATGCAATAACCTTATGAGATAAGATTTATTATCCTGAGTGAAAAAAGAGTTCAAAGATGTAACATATATTGTCCAAGATTATTAAGTGACTAAACAGGGCAGAACATGGTAATCATCTCCAGAGGATTACACATGCTAGCTGTCATCATCAGGGGCAAGTTCTGGCCTCAGCATCGTGTTTAGTTATCATGTCCACCTCAATGTGTAATAAATCTTCCAGCTTCTGTTTATTATGGCTCTGACATTTGCCGACTGGAAATTCTGTAGAATATTCCTCAATTTGAGGAATTCAGAATTCGATTGAGGTTAAGTATTTTGGGGAGAATACCACATAACTGATATTAGGCCTTTCTCTGTTCATCATTATCAAGAGCTACTTGATATTGGCGTATCATTACTGGTGATATTGACTCAGGCCGCTGTGTGGAAGTGAGTTTTGCCATGCTTCTCCTCTGCATTCCTAAATTACTAAATACTTCATTAGAGGGAAATAGGAGGAGACGATGTAAACGTCCTGTTTTACATCACATGACACTCATTTTAGCATTCGTTAATGTTTTTTACATGCATGTTGTTATGTGACTAATGGCGATTTTTGTGTTTCCATTATTTCTTCCATACTTATTAGTTGGAGTTATTCTGTAATAAAGGGCTTCTCTTCTCTCTCTCTCTCTTTTTTTTTTTTTTTAAGATTTACTCATTTATTTGGAAGGCAGAAAAACAGAGTGAAAAGGAGAGATCTTCCATCTGCTAGTTTACTTCCCAAGTGACCAAAACGGCCAGGAGTAGGCCAGGCCAAAGCCAGGAGCCAGGAACTCTATCAGGATATCCCACATGGGTGGCAGAGACTCATCTGCTGCTTTCCCAGAAACAAGAGCAAAGAGTTTAGCTGGAAGCAGAGCTGCCAGGCTTAAACCAGCACTCTGATACAAGGAGCCAGCATACAGCTCTAACCTGCCACACCACAATGCTGTGTCCTTCCCTGCCCCCACCCCACCACCTTATATATTTATATAGTTGTTTATTTTGTATCTGTGGACCCATTCATATTATTTTTTCTATAAACTATTACCCGTAGTATTCTGACTTATTTTGTTGTTCAAATTGTCAAGATTTAACCATTGGACACTTCAGATTGGCTCTCATGTCTTTTCAACACACCATCTTCCTTTTTTTTTTCTGTTTGTTTTGCCTTGTTTTGTTTTTCACTTACTTGCTGGAATCATAAAAATGCTCTGGGCTCATCTCAAAATTTTTCCTCTCCCCAGCCAGGAATCAACCAGTTCAGGAACTCTGATTCCTTTTATTGAAACCTTGTATTAAAAAGTTAGTGTCTGGGTGCTAGTGCTGTGCTGGAGGCTGGCACTGCTCCCTTTGAGCTAGTGGGAGTAGTGGGCATGCCTCAGCATGGAAGCACACAACTCGGTCAGCCTGCATGCGTACTGAAGGCCGGGAGACCACCCTGAATGCTGGTTTCAGCCAGCTAGCTCAGGCCTCTTCTCCCTTTGCTCATCTGAAGCTTCTTCCAGCAGTGAGAGGCCTGGCTTTGTTATCTTCCATGCATGTACCTATTTACACAGTCCTAATGTCTACATGAGGTGCTCAGAATCGCAGACTGGCACCTCTGTGGAAAACAAATACCTTAACTGGGACATGTTTGTGTATAGTTTCTTTGGTTGTTAACTGTGTAGCGCACATTCAAAAGACCATTTGCCCAAGTTCTTGCTTCCTCTCTGCCCTCAACCATTACGCGTTTGTAATATATTGTCTGTGTTTGTTGCTAGGTATCCTGGTTTTGGAGTCCCCCCTCACACTGTTGATTACTTATGTTTTGGGCTTGTGGAAAGAAAAAAAAAAGATGCATTTGGAGATGTTATTCCCCCTCTATCTCTACCAGACTGTCGCCATTTCTCCATTTGCATCCTGTTCCTCCTACCCTTGTGCGTAGCCAATCTCATCCATTCCCAGTTTTTTCTTCCTATCTTTCTCTTTCAGAACTTAGCAGATACATGGTTGGCTTTTTTTTTTTTTCTGATTATAATCCCCCTTTTTTTCATGAAGGACAGCATAATATGTATGAAACTTTTAAAATAATCCTTTATGCAACTTTCTGTTTTGCTGCTCCCAAATGTATTAAGAAAGGGCAATAATTATTCTTTATCTCTCATCTTGTTAGAATGTACTTTCCCAGGAAATTGTAGGTTTATTTTTACTTTTTCTCCCAAAGGTCTTTTTGGCTTTTTGGAACAAATCAATTTTATAGAAATTTATTGTGGTGATTTTTTTGGTTACCGGGGCTAAGGTGTCCTGCCTTCCCTCTTAAACGGGTTAGCTCCTGTGTGGGAGAGAGAGGAGGAGGTTGCCTTAACGGTAGTTGCCGTTCAAAACAAAGACCGCCTTGTTCCCGAGGTCTCTGAAGTGACTCTCGCCTTTTTCTGTGTCGTGTCACTCCTACTCTTAGATTCAAAACCGGCTGTAAACCTGGAAGGAAAACTCGTTCTAGAACGAAAGAGCAAAGAAGGGACCATCTGTGTCAAAGTCAGTGTAGACACAGAAGAAATAGTGAGTCTGTCATTTCCAGGTGGGGATGCCATGAAGCGTGCAGGTGGGGCACTCAGGCTTTGGGAGGATGGACTTCAGAATTTTCAATCCTAGAATTACCTCCTGATGTTTCTGTGACTTTAGACAGTTTGTTTAACCACCTTGAGCCTCCAGTTTTCTCATCTATAAAATGGGAATAATTGTTATCCCCACGGATAATTGTTATCTTTATGACTATGAAGAAAGATGCTTAGCACACAGTGGGCATTTCTTTTTTCCTAAATCTGGTGTCTCTGTTTCTATATTGTTTAAGCAGGCTTGAGGATAGAAATCTTTAACACTTCTTTTATCTCCTATGTGCAAACCTGCAGCAAGTGCTTCAGATTCTGCCAGGGCTGATAGAACCCAGGGTTAATTTAACTCTAGTAGCAATCCTCAAACTAATTGTGCATCTACCAAGGCTTTTACTTAATTGTGATCCTGTGCTTCCATTTCCTAATTTGCCTCTAGGTGGGAGAGAGAATTTAGGTTTGTTTGACAGAATGTATTCTTTCTCAAAAAATGTATTTTGTTTTCGCTCTGCATCAGGACCCTCTTGTTTACAAGTCAGGTTTCAGTCTCCCATGCTTGCGCATTTTTAACTGTCAGTTAAGATGACTGCCCCATAATTTTTATTTAGTTTTGTCAGTTTCCATTTAAAAACATAAAAGGCGCCGTGTTCTAAGGTAACTCTAACTGACATGATTACGATGACTGATACTTTAGTCATCGAACTTTAATCACCGGTAGTACCCGACAAGCTTTACTTTCTTAGAAAATTCAATCTGACTGACATAAGCCTCTAAGCAGCTACCAGTTCTCTGTCTCTCACAGCTCCTGATTGATTTATCAGCCTCTAGTTGGATCAGGTCCACCAGAATGCTGGCTGTCAGTGGTGCTGTCTCTTCTTGCCTCAGTTGCTTTCACCCATATTGAAATTCAGAGACTGGGCAGTCAGCAGTACTTATTTAAAGGCAAAGAAACAGAAAGAAAAATTTTCCATTTATTAGTTCACTTTCCAAGTGCCTAAAACAGCCAACTCTGGGCCAGGCTGAAACCAAGAGCTAGGAACTCCATTTATGTTTGCCATGTGGGTGGCAGGAACCCCAAAGACTTTGGCCATCATCTGCTACCTCCCAGGCACATTAGCAGGAAGCTAGTTCAGAAGCAGTGGAAAGACTTGTTCTCAGGCAGTCTCATACGGGCTGCAGGTGTTCTAAGCTTAGCCCACAGCACCACACCACCTGTCCTCCCCCACCATGCAGTATTTTTTAATGAGAGAATTTCAACAGAGTGATCTGTTGAAATGCGTCCTTTTCCATTCACCTCCAAACCCATGATTGAGAGGGAGGAGGGGGAACCATCAAAAAAAAAAAAAAAAAAAGAGGCCAAAAGTCAGTAGTAATACTGGACAATGGAAGAATACAAAAAGTGAATCATGAATTTTGAAAAATTTCTGGACTATGTAAAGTAGATAAAAATTGGCCTGATGGAGACTAGGCTCTGTAAAACCAACCCAAAACAGGTGTAAAGCAGACCTCTACTGAGGTACACACTGTTCTGAAAATTTCAGGAAGAACGCCAAGCTCACAATTGGCCAATGCAGGGAGCCAGGGCAGGCTATGGGGTAATCATCAGAGTTGTAGTAAAATAGTACTGAACAACTGGGCCAGAGAACCTCCAGGGCAGGCGTGCTCAGCTTTGGCCAAATTTAGAATGATCTGGGAGCTTCTAAAAAAAATTCTAATGGTGGAGTAAGCATTGACACGAAGATTAATATGCCACTTGGGACTCGTGCATTGCATATCTGAGTGCCTGGTTCAAGTCCCGGTGACTCCACTCTTTTTGACCCAGCTTCCTGTTAATGCACACTTGGGAGCAGAGGATGGTAGCTCAAGGACTTGGGTCCCTCCCACATATGAGAGACCCAGGTTGAGCTCTGGGCTCCTAACTGTCCATGGGGATTTGGAGAGCAAACGAGTGGATGAATGATCGCTCTCTGTCTCTGTGCCTTTCAAATAGAAATGAAAATAAATGTTTTTTAAAAATCAGAGGCCAGCGTTATGGCATAGTGAGTTAAACTGTGACCTGCAGTACCAGCACCCCATATGGGTGCTGGTTCAAGATGCAGCTGCCCTACATCCAATCTAGCTCCCTATTAATGTGCCTGGGAAAGCATCAGAGGATGGCTTAAGCACTCGGGCCCCTGAACCCATGTGGTAGAACTAGAAGAAGCTTCTGGCTCCTGGCTTCAGCCTGGCCTAGCCTTGATCGTTGTGGCCATTTGGGGAGTGAGCCAATAAATGGAAGAGTCTCTCTCTCTGTACGTGTGTGTGTGTGTGTCTCCTCTCTAACTTTGTCTTTCGAATCAATAAAGTCTTTTTTAAAAAAATGAATCCTGATGCTCAGATCTCAGACCAATTATGTAAGAATCTCAAATCTCAAAGGATGGAATTCCAGGCACAAAACTACCCAGGTGATTCTGGTTTGTAGCCAAGGCTTGAAACTACACAAACTGCTTTTAAGTTAAAGCCACTCAGATCAGGCTCTAAAATAAAAAGGGATCTGCCTCAGAAGACTTCACATGCTAGGGAAAGACAATACATAAAGTTTATTTGAATGTTTGAAACAGATTTGTGTGAAAAGTTAACTCTCTTCCATAATAAATAATGCTGAAGTATTCTACATCTTAAGTAACACTATTGCACATATCAGCAGAGGAGAGAGGGGTATTCCTGGCCTTGCTATCCACATCACCTCCAATAAATATCTGTAAAATATTCTCCTGGATCCCCAAAGGCAGCCAAGTCTTCTGGGATAAGCTCTACCATGAAAACACATTCAACTACTTGGAGAAAAGGTGCCAGGTAACCAAATCATTTGGTTACTCGAAGTTCTTCCTCTGCAGTTTGTTCAGACCGCCAAGAATCTTAAGCAGACACCAAGAGAAAGAAGCACTAAGGTGAACTAGCATAAATAATAGAAGAGAACTTGAAGAATACCAAAGATTCTCTTTAGAGATGGCTAATAGGATTTTAAACTTCTCTTGAAAAAGGAAAGGGAGGATAAGAAAGTTTTCAGAGATTAAGAGTGACTCCCAAAATTAAAACTCAGAAGAAGGACTGAAGATCAAAATGAGAAGTTCCTGAAGTCTTGACTTGCTGATCTGAAGGCTGGTCAAGGTTATCGCCAAACAGAGGGAAAACCGCAAGGTGAAAGGCTAAAAGACAAATTTGAAGATTCCTCTGATGAAAAATTCAGGAGAGACAATGCACCTCTAATCTAACGTGTAATAGAAAATTTCCTAGTGAAGATAGAAAATTTTAACATTGATAGTATCAAACAAAAGTGGTTTCTCACCTCAGTACATCCTGGTGAAATTGAGCATGTAGCTTCAAAAGAAAAACTCTTAGCTCTTCCAGAGAGGAGCAAGCTCTGGGCAGAAGAATCGAAGTCTTACTCATGAGGGAAATATTAAAGATAGGTGGATGTTTGGCCTAATGGTTAAGAATTCCCTGTCCCATAGGTAAGTACCTGGAGTCCATTCCTCACTCTAGCTCCTGACTCTAGCTTCCTGCTGATGTGGATCTTGGAAGGCAGCAGTAACGGCTCACATCGTGGGATTCCTGCCACCCACATGAGAGACCTGACCTTGGTCAACAGCCATTGTGAGCATCAGGGGAATGAACCAGCAGAAAAGAATTTGCTGTCTGTTTTTCTATCTAATGAATAAATTAAGAATGAGTTTATTAAAAGATAAATACTAAAGACAGCACTTAGGGCATTATCTGTAGCTATGAGCTTTGGAGCCTAGAATTGTGTTCTCGGCCAAATTGCATAAGCCCCTGTTACCCATGTGGAGGATCCAAACAGAGTTCTGAGCTCACGGCTTCGGCCTGGCACAGCCCCAGCTGCTGCAGGCATATTGGGGGAGTGAACTGGCAAATGGAAGACCTCTCTTTCTCTGTCACTCTCTTTCAAACATATAAGTCTTAGAAAGATCAACAGAAAAGGAAAGAAAGAACAAAAGGGAAAAAAAGATAATTAGGTTCCTGACACCAATTTAGGGGACCTGAACTGAGGTTCTGTTTCCTGGCTGGAGCCTCAACTCAAGCCTTGACTGTTGTGAACATCTTGAAACTCTGCCTGGCTGTGTGTCTCTTCTTGCCTCTTCAAAATGATTTTTTAAAATTGTTTTTTAAAAAAAGGAAAATGTCTGTCATAGTAGTTGGGACACTGTTTGGGATGCCTGCTCACATGCCAAATCAAAGTGTCTGGGTTCAAGTCTGGGCTCCACTTTAGACTCTAGCTTCCGTTCTTGCTAATGTATACCTAGGAAGGCAGTGGTGATAGTTCGGTTGGGTGGGGACCCAGCCACCGTGGGAGAGTGTAAATTGATTCCTGGTTCCTGGGCTGAGCCTCAACTGGCTCTGAAAGTTACAGATATTCAGAGATACCAGATACAGATACCAGGTAGAAGGAAGAGCTCTCCATCTCTTTCTTTCTCTTTGCCTTTCAATAATTATTTAATTAAAGAATGGCACGTAAAACTTGGAAATCACCAAATGTGGAACGAGGAGCAAGAAGAACAAAGAAAACTTTTCAGTTCATCAGAAATAAGTAACAACAACAACAAGTAAAACAAGTTCAACTGTATAGGAAATTGGTACAAGGATAAAACCACTCAAATCACTGATTACAAATATTATAGATGAGATAAAAAGTTTCCTATTAAAGACAAAAGGGCTCATGGCGTAAAAATTGTGACAACAGAAACATCTAGCTATATTTTTTGTAGAAGTGCAGCATTAAAAGGAAAAAGGCACTAAAAATTGAAATTAGAGGAAAGGTTCTGTGTATGTACATGTTGAGATCTGATCAAGCTGTGAGGCTTTTGGATTTTGTTTGTTTTTCACATACTTTTCAAATATTTATGAATGGTCTGGCAAGCAAAAGAAGGCAATTTCTTGAAATCCTTTCATTATATGTTTTCACTGAATAATATATTATGACATTTGGTCTAAAACAGACATTGTTCTTTCAAATATTTTGAATTTATTCAGCTCCTTTCTTGTATAAGTCTGCTCATATAGTAAAATCATAGTAAAAATAATTACTTGATTTTTGAAAAAATGTTTCTCACTTATTTTCATTTTGTTGGAAAGACAGGCACAGATAGAGACCTTCTATTCACTGGTTTACTGCCCAGTGCTCACAACAGCCAGGGCTGAGCCAGGCGCAAGTCACAACGCCAGAAGTTAATCCAGATCT
Source organism: Ochotona curzoniae (assembly GCF_017591425.1). Taxonomy (NCBI): domain Eukaryota; kingdom Metazoa; phylum Chordata; class Mammalia; order Lagomorpha; family Ochotonidae; genus Ochotona; species Ochotona curzoniae. The sequence continues at coordinate 1,980,735 of NW_024466004.1, read as the reverse complement.
TTCACACAGGTGGCAAAGACCCAACCGTTTGAACCATCACCTGCCGTTTCCCATGGCACACTTCCAGCAGGAGTAGAGGAGCCGGGGTTAAACCACCCACTCTGTTAAGGGATGCAGGCTTCTGGTGTCTTCACTTCAACCAAATGCTCACCTCTTTTTTTTTTTATTAATTAAAAAAATACAATCAATGGTTCATTTATTTTATAATAATGTTTTTAAAAACAAAACTTCAGATCAGTAAAAATGTGAACAACCTCCTGGAATTTGCTTAAATAGAAGCGATGACTCATAGATTGAAAAAAGGAAAATTCCTATAAATTAGTGACAATCACCACTCTTCATACCCTGTCTTCAGATTAGCAAGTCATTAAGTAAATATTTACTTTCTGTGTGCTGGTCACTCTGAGGTCCAGAAGACATATAAGTCATTGCTTTTACCGCCTAGGAATTTTATTCATAGGTCAACAGGATTCCATGTGGAATCACCAAGTGCCTTCTTGTGTAGAGTTCCAAAACATGTTCAATCTTGTTAACACACCACAAACACAGGAAAATAATCATAGCTAACATTCACCGAGTTCGTCTTCGAATACTTAACACCGTGTTTTCACATAGCAGACATCCCAACATTTGAGTGAGTGAATGTCAAATAGTGATCTAAAAGCTTTTTAATTCAGCTCGTACTCTGATTCCTCTTCTGTGGACAAAGAAACTGAACTTAAAGCATTTAAATGAGCCAGGATTGTTGAGTGACAAAATGAGACTAGAATCCAGGTCTGGCTCCCCTGATGTAAAAGGAATGGTGATAAAGGTTTCTGTTGGTAGAGAATGTATTATTGCTGAGTATGTACTTCCTGTTTAGACTATGAAATCAAAGTCATTTACATAAATGGCATGCTGCTGCAAGAGCTAGCTCCCACTCCTGCCCGCAGTCCTGTAAGGCTTCTCAGCAGTAGTGTTTGTTCATGTCCAGTGATGCAAACCAGTGAAGACAGAGGAGGCAGTTGGGGGAAATTTGACCACCATGCCTGATAGAACCATATTTTTATCATCGGTGATGAATATGCTTCTAGAAATCCATCTCTGCCTGCCTGTTCCGGAGGTTACTAGAGACCCCACTCGTTTGGGATGCTCTGTACTATTGAGCAAGAGACATAGGCAGAAAAAAAAACTCTTTGGCATGAGTCAGGCAGCAGAGAAAATCCTTGCCCAGTGGGAGTAACCTGTCCCAACCTGGTTTTCCCTGGCCAAATGGCCAGTCTTGTCTAGTAGTAATGCCATTACAACATTCCCATTCAGATCCCCATGACCCAGTAATTGTTTGGGGAATGAGTGCAAAGCTATCAGACACCAACTGCTATAATTAGAAAAGGGAAAAACAGACACTTACCAGAGCTAGCGTCTTTAGGCTGGAGCGTTTACAGCACTTTTTTTTTAAAGTTATGGAGCCTCTTTCTCAGTTTTGCTTCCTAAAATACAAACTGTACAGTTTTTGGGTTCTTGCATTCCAGTTTTTGTTACTGCTGTGTGCTCTCTTTCCTTCCCCCCCCCCCCATTTTAATCGGAGTACAAATTGCTGTCAGCACATCGAGTTCATGTGCCAGCCACATTCAGAACAGGGTGTTCTGTGCTCTTCAAAACAAAATTGCTCTAGGGCAGTAAGAGAACAATAAGTCAGAGCTCCAGTTTAAATGATGTTTTGCATCGGGCCAGGCTCACTTGATGTGGTTACACTCGGATTGCGCAGCTAAGCTTGAGTAATTTGGTTTGGTTTGACTTTGTGAAGTTGGGGGAGGACCTCCCTCCCTTTACAATACATAGACTTCAAGTCAAGAGAAAAGGCTGACTCTTTCTAATTTGTTTATTTCTTTTACTACCAAGAAAGCCCTAAGTAGAAGCATCCTGTATGTCCTTTTATTCTCTTTGGAACGTCACAGATCACTGACTTCCCGTAAATCATGCTGGTTGGGATTAGCAGCAGACCTCCTGAGCCCCAGAGGCTGAGCTCCCAAGTGAGTCATGGTGGTTATTATTAAATATTTATTAAGTTAGTATTTGCACTAAAAAATGCAAAGTCAAAAGCAACCACAGGTCTTCCACAGCCAGAGCTACTAAGGCTCTCTTTAGTAGCAATTGTTAAACTAATAGAAAATAATAAGAATAGTAGTAGGATCTGTAGGAGCAAGCCACATGATTCCAAGTGGTGTGTGAGTTCTTGTCAACCATCTTGCAGAACTTGTCCCACCAGTGATCCAAGTTTAAAAACCAGTTAACCCACAAGTGATAGCCTTCACTATTTGTAGATGTAAAAAGTCTTGGACTGCATATGCCCTGGGGCAGTTATACCTCCTCTTGCCTTGACATTCCAGATACAGTCAGTATTACAAGGTGGTGGTTTTACACACACCACTGACAGTGGGTGTGCGCTCACATATGTACTCATCCGTGCAGCTGTCATTGTAAGATTTTGTGTTACTAGAAGTAGTGCTTAATCAGGTCCAATCACTAAGGGCTAAGACAATGCCAGAAGAAAGGATTTGTCCATCTATGTAGGGGTAAGTATAAGAGCTGTTGCAAATCTTTCCTTCCTGTAAGGTAGCCACAAATACTGGTGCTGTCCTTTGTTATCTAAGAGAAACTAAATGCAGTGAATGTTTTGCTCTCATAATTATGCTTTCATTATACTTTATTTATTTACTTCATTGCTTTCCCATTCATTGCTTTATTAGTAGCAAGTACATTACAAACTGAAAAACAGCCTAGGAAACTGACACACAGGCAGGAGTCCTTTGCAGAGTCTGAATTTCCTGTTTTGGAAACACATTCAAACCTGATCAACCAAAAGCCATAACAAATGTTCTGATAATTTCCTTCCCCCACTAAATGCACTCTCCTTCAGGAGGAAGATGATACTTCTAACAAAAACCTCAGACAGAGAGATCTGTTGACTAGGTTGTAAGCTGCTACTAAGGGTAATAAATCTCAGTACTTGAGATAATCCACAGAATGTGGGCTGAAACTCATTTTCCTCAACAAATCTTTTTTCATGAAAAGTAGCACCCATTCGTCTTAATTAAGCTTCTTGGGCACATTTAAAAATACTTGGAAGCACAAACTTCTAAGAATTCTCAGCCTTTTAAGAAACATCATGTTTTACTCTTGTAAAAATCTCTCCACTCCTAGGCTCCCTACAGGGCCTCTTTAGTATGCATGTATTTGAAAATAATAAAACTGAATTTGCTTTAAAATATTTTTCAGGGGTGGCCATTTAGCCAAAGCAGTTAAATCATTCAAATACCATAGTGAAGTATCTGGGTTCAGTTCCTGGTGCTACTTCTCAACTGCAGTTTCCTGCTAATGCCAACCCTGAGATGCAACAGTGATGATTCAAGTAATTAGGGTCAGTCCCTCATGTGAGAGACATGGATTGAGCTCCCAGCACCTGGCTTTCCCACCCAACCCTGGACATTTGGGGGAGTGAATCAGGGATTAGGAGCTCTGTTTCTCAAGCTCTCACACTCTCTCTCTCCGTCTCACACTCTCTCTCTCTCCCTCTCACACTCTCCCGTGCACATGTGCACAACCCCTTCTCCATAAAAAAGATTTTGAAAAAATTTTTTGCTTTTTAGAACCTTCAGTTTACTGCAAGTTAATTCAGTTGTATTTAATATAGAGCATCCATCCCCAAAGAGTACGTAATAAAGAGGGAATAATCTACACATTCATGGGTATGAGATGTGAAACACAATGTCGTGTGCCAGCTCTGTCCTGAGAGCCAAGTCCAGCTCTAACCCTTGTTTGGAGGACCTCACCCAATAATCCAATCTGGCTCCAGTTTCCTGGACTCCATCCTATGTGTTTGTTCAAATCAGGATGGTATGTACCCTAGTGAACTAGATAGGGACAGAGGGCTTCAAAGCATAAATGTCCATGTTACATGTTGGCTCCTAATGTTTACCCCATCACTGTTTACTCTTCGGAGTTTAATTTCTCAGGCCTGGGCCACAGGTAATCCAACAAAATTATTAACTACAAGAATTGACTTTGAAACTGATTCTATTCCTGAGTCAGAATTTTAGAGCTTCAAGGGAGCTTTGAGATCATATAGTTCAAAAGTAGAGCAAGTTGAGACTGAATTTATGTTTAGAAAATAACAAATATCTTACAGGGCATGAGATGACTGTAGTCTTGTAAAACTTTTCTAATCTCTTTAAAGCACAGATAAAGTAGTCTTTTAAAAAAGTGTTTTAGAGTTCAGTGTAGGCCATTATACATAAATTATAGAGGTAAAAACAAGTTTTCTAATGAAAGACAAATTATGTTACTTGTTGACTGTTATGCTGTCATAAAAGCTATCCAGTTTTTGTATTACATCAAATATTTAACTGAAAAGACATAAATATTCTTAATATTAAACATGAAAAGTTTCAGGGAGTTATTCCTAGAAAAAAAACAAGAGTCTAGCTGATAAGAAAAATGTCTATGAATGTGTTTTGTCTGTTGCATCTTAGTAAGATAAAAGCCAGTTATCTAAAATGAAAATACTCTGGGAATAAACTGAGTGGGTGGGAGCTCAATAGGAAATAAGCCCCAGGAAATCAACATTTCTCACTGAACATTTCAGGGAACGTGATTAAGCATTTGATTTATGAAGTTGCACTAGACTGTTGGTTCTTCCTACTTTACACTTGTTGCTTTCATTAAGGAACATGGTTATTAATGCCACTGCCTTTGGATGTTCGCTTTATTCAACCATATTTAAATGAGATTAGAACTCTTTGTACTCAGTTAACCTTTGTGTGTGTCATGGGGAACAAACCTCTCAATTGTTTGTTTTGCCCAAGTGCCCGAAGCCAATATGCAGTTGCAGATGTTGAAACCATTATACAGTTGACTTTAAATGTTTAAAGGTTTTGACAACTGCCTATTAAATAATCCAGAATATTCTTGCCCCTTTGTTACAGGTGAGGCTACCTCTGTGACACTAAAGGATCTTCAGAAAAGATTATGGGAAATTTGCATATTATGAAAAAAAACTATGCATGGGTTTCAAAAAACTTAAAATTCATTTTAACTCCATTTTTCTAGGGACTTTTTGAAATGCCTTCACATCCATAAAGGTCAAGTGTCCGTAATCCAAAAATTCAGAATTCTCCAAAAGGTAGTGTCTAGGTTCCAGATTTCAGTTAGGAGTCCTCAGCTAATAACAGCTACATAAATATTTCAAAAATCAAAAGCTCCAAAACCTCAAAACACTTCCAGTCCTGAGCTTTTCTGGGTGAGGGATACTCCACCTGCCTTGGCTTAGATTAAACCTGTGTTCCTAGTTTGTTCTAATGCCCACTGAATTATCTTGCTGATCCAATAATTACAATCACTAATAATTGCAAGTTTAACAAAGACAGAAAGCAAGATGGTTGCTCTTAAACTTTCCGTATAGGTGAACTGAACTCCGACAAAATGTGATGCAATGAAAAAGGAGAAGTGGTATTGGCCTCATTGTTACCATTCTTGTCACTCTGCCAAGTTAGCCAGTCTGAAGAAGCCCCTTTGTTAACTGTCCTGGCCTCTCCCGCAGTCCACCTGGAAGGCTGCTGTGGTGGAAGGATGTTTGACTGCAGAGATGTGGTCTTTGTTGTGGGCGAAGGAGAAGATCATGACATTCCCATCGGAATTGACAAAGCCCTGGAGAAAATGCAGCGGGAAGAACAGTGTATTTTGTACCTTGGACCACGGTAAGGAGCATACCCATTCAATACACGTGAAGGTTATCTAAAGAACAAGGATATTCTTGCTTTTTCGTCTAGTGTTTTGGTATTTCAGTGAAGTTAATACAAAACTGGAAACAGTTCATTAAATCAGCTTATAAGTTAGTCATCGAAAAAAATTAATGGGCCTTTTAATATCAAAATGGTTTGTAAGCATGTTTACTTGATCGAAACGAGTTAAGGGTAGGACCAACAGGCAGATTTTCTTCCTTGTTTTGTCTGCCACGTTGCCGTGACACGGAAGTATTAACTCTTCTCACATGTCATTCACTTGCTGTCTTTTCTTTGAGTTAGGGACAGAAGGCAGTAAAGCATGTGGGTGTTGGGGCACATAAGAAGCATTTAGATGATTTACAACCACTTGAATTTTTGCCATTTGTTCTTATAGCGAGCCCCTGAATTTTTAGAGGGGAAAAAAAAGTTTCTTTCTGGACCTAAAGACAGGGAATATGACTCATCTTTCCCTAACTTTTTCCTATTATAAGAATGATCCATTAATACTTCCACGCTTAGAGCTATCAGACACTGACTGTCTTACGAAAACGCATTCAGTAGTATTTTTAGGTCTAAAATTATATAGTGAATCTAATCCTTCCATCTTGAGAAATGGACTCCTGAGAGAAACCAGCATGCCTTGCTTCTGTTTGCAGGAAAGTGCATCTGCTTGTTTAGTTTGTCCCTACTCTGGTTCCACGTATTTCAGATGGTAGGCTTCTGATTTTCCGAGAATCTTGATGACCTACTCTTTCCAGTAGGTCCTGCCAGTCCTTCTGTAGTTTACCCTCGTGCAGCCTCTAGCCATGCAGAGGTGTGTATGCCTTTGCCCTGGTCCTTGATTCATAATCGGTGTTTCTCAGATAACGTTTTAGCCATGCCACTACCCACAGGAAAATCCTTCCAGAATGTTCTACCTTGAACTCTTTGGCTTTTGCTACGTGTCCTTTACTGAATACTTTCTCTCTCTTTTCTAGCATATTCCTTTCTCTGCTACCATAGTAGTCTCACTCTAGTGTGTTTTCTTTATGTGTACATTGCCTTTCTTTAGTGAAGCCGTTTCTGTTTCCAGAAGGAACTTCCTTTAATAAAGTGGATCAACGAGATTGCTGTCTCCCCATATCTGGGTGATCTCTAATTACTTCTAATCTAGCATTCCAAAATTATCATCATTCTAAATCAGGGGTGGGGTGTCTTTTTTTCTGCCAAAGGCCATTTGTGTATTTATAGCATAATTCTCAGGCCATACAAAATTATCGACTTAAAAACTATCCTACTGTAAATTTATCAAGTTTTTGAATTCCGTCTGTGGTTACATGGGCAGAACCAGGCCAGACGATTTCTCAGGCCTCCTGTTGCCCACCGACTAGATGTTACCCAGCTCTGTTAAACTGATAGAAAGTAGGATTTCTGTCTGATGTGTTTTCTCAGACATAAACTCCTCAGGGATAAGGTCTCTCTAGTGTCAACATAATCTAAAATTGATCCATTCACTGCATTGCAACCTGTGTGACAAGGCAGTTGTGGGACAGATGTCTCTGTTTAATGTCAAGGAGAAACAGATTATCTGCATAGGTATAAATGCAGCTAGTTCCTTACAGGTTTAAACAGGTCATTGTTCAGCCCTTGTCAGTGTTAAAGCTCTGCTCTGCAGCTTACCAGAGCTGTGTGCACTTGGGCACTTGGCTGTCCGGTGTCTTGGGGATAACAGTGTCTACCTCACAAAACTAAATGAAATAATGTGCAGGAAGCACTTAGCAGCCCTCAGGACAGCAACCCGCGTGAGTGCTGTCCTCGCTTTCTCTCCCATGTCATCCCCAGGACACAAGAAAAAAGTAGTCCTGTATGTGTGTGAACATATGATAGATTTTTCAGATCTTTTCAGAAATAAATTTCTGGATGTAACTTTTTTTTTTCGTGTGTATTAGGGATATAAGTTAGCATAGGTTGAAAGGAACGTGTTGCTTTCTGTGCGTGGTGTCTCCCTCCATGTTGAGAAGCCATGAGGCTGTCAGCACATGCATTGCACCACACTGTGCGTGGATGGAGAAAAGCCCTGCAAAGCAAGTGTGTTTTCAGTGCATGCAATGAGTGAATTTTATCCAGATTCCCACTTGCCCTAGAACATTACATCTGAATGTTGCTATAAACACGACTGTTGGAAACATATGTTCTTAGCATCGTCTGCATTTCATTCTCCAGAAGGTTTCCAAAGCATTCCTTTCCCTTTGATAGAATTCTTGGCAGAATATTTTTATAATAAGAAATCCATTATTTTTTCTCCTTTCTCATTGGGACAGTAGCTTCCCTTTTTACTGTTGTTTTAAATACTGTGGATTGGTTTGTCTTGTTTTGGTCTAGGTAAAACGTGAATAGTTTTACCTTTTAATCTTTTCCTTCCCTTCCTTATATTTCCCTTTTGCATCAACACAGGCTGCCAAAAGCGTTAGTGTCAAATTAGGAGGTTGTATGGATCAAAAAACAATGTTCTGGAGACAAAGAATCTTGAGTTAAATCCCGGCCACTGTGTCTTTGTATCTTTGTTGATTTCTCAGGAATCCATCAATCTATCTCTCTCTCTCTCTCTTTCCCGTCCCCCTCTCCCTCTTTCCCTCCCCTCCCCCGCCCCCTTCTTGGCCTGTCTCCTGAATGTGAAAAGGAAGCAGTTGGTTGGGAAAGTACAGGACAAGTGCTTCTCCATTTAAGCTTTCATGGTCATCAGTGGCGGTTCCTTGTATCTGCACTCTCTGGAGGCAGCTTTAGGCATGAACGCTGAATTCCTTCTGTTACTGTAGCTGAGCTTTCCTTCTGGTTAAGTCTTTGAATTCTGTTTGTAGGGTTTTATTTTCCAGTCTGATAAATTATCGGCCTTGCATCTGTCTTTGTCTAGGCTGATCCAAAATGAGTAAGACAACTCTGTATAAAACAGAAGCCAAGCTAGATGGCCCCCCGACAACAGGCTGTTGTGAACGCATGCCTTTCTAAGATGATGAGCTCTACATACAGCTTGGCCCAGGAGAGGGTTATAGGAATAACACCTTCTTAGTGTTCTATAATCTCATTGGTAACAGCCAGGAAGTTCCCGGTGCCGCCCTATACCCAACCTTCTCACTTTCCTCTCCCCCAACACGCACCCCACCTCTAACGATGGAGCCTCTATCCAGGAATTACTCAGAAACAGGTTTTCTCATCTTTGGCATTATTGACATTTTTTGCCAGGTAATTCTTGGTTGTAGGGGCAACATGTGCATTGGAAGATGTTCAGCCGTGTTCCTGGCCTCCGCCCACGAAACACCAGTGGCACCCTCCAGGTTGTAACAACCCAAAATGTCTCTGGGTATTGCCAAATGTCAACCTCAATTGAGAACACTGGCCCAAGGCAAGTGCCAGATTGTCGGTTGCATTTATACCTGCCTAGCACAGATTCCAAATAAAACATACTTTAAGTAAACATGCACTTGGTAAGGACTCACCTTCCTACCTGGTTTCCAGGAGTTAAGGAATTCTGTTTATCTAACCGAAGCCCGAAACAAAATAAAAGACACACAGGTCTAAGAGCTCAAAACTAAAGGCACCGCTTCACAAATCCAGCCATGGGTAATTACAGGGTTTTTTAATTTTTTTGTTGTTGTTGTTGAAGATACCCTTTGCCCTGCTATTACAACCTCCACACCCCATTCTTACCAACTCCCATTGTATCTCTATGCCTCCCTCTGGCTGTAACTTCCATTTTCTTGTGTAACAGTGGAGGTGAGTGAGTAAGCATTTTTTATTCCTGAAGATTCAGGCAAAGGGTGAAGAAAGAAAGTAGTGCAAGCCACGCTGAGCCTTTTGTCCCAGAGAAGATGAGGAGAAGTTAGCCTCAACCGACCTGAGGCTGAGTCCTTCATCCCACAGCCTGAGGGCTAGCTTCCCTAAATTGTAAGACCATTGTGTGTATTAAAGGGCAGGTGGGCTTGCAGCAGCTCCAACAGGGAATCTCCCAGTGCATACTTCCCTTGTGTGCTGCGCGTTGCTCTTGATGCCGCAAACCCCTGAACCAGGCACGCAACTCCTCTAGAGCTTCCGGTCCGGCAGGTGTAGGCTTGAATTTTCTCACCATCTCCAATGATCTTCAACCACACATTTTACATCTTCCCAGTAATTATTTTTCTTCTCAAGTTGGTTGTGGAGTTTTACTATGTGATAGCGACAAAGCTCTAAGAGTGGGTCTTCTGATGAGGGGTTGGAGCTTGCTAGTGCTATGTTTTATGTCATGTTTGGTAAATTCTTTGCATTCCCTCGTATGCTTTTTTAAAAATCTGAAAGAAATGCTGGGAGGCTGTATGTCTTTCCTGAAGTGTGAGCCTTCCCACCCCGAGTCCCCACCATTGTTGGGGCCAGAGGTGGTGGTGTCAGACATGGCAGCCTGCTGCTAGTGAAAGCTTATTAAAAACATCTCTGATGAATCCCATGTAAACAGTTCCAGTGCCTGCGTGTTCTCTGTCCTTCCTGCTGATAAAGCTAAGGGAACTGTGCTAATAGCCAAATAATAGCCGTTTTATGACAAGAACTAGAGGTAAAATGGCAGATTGAAAAGGGCAGTGACATTTAAAATCAGATCTAGTGAGCTCTCTTAGAGAAGACAGGTGTTGGGTTACGTGTGACCATGTAGGAGAGAAGGGAACCAAATCAAGCCGGTTTTCTGAGGAATGCACAGTAGTGGTACCCGGCACAGTGTCTGCTGAGCAACATCTGGTTTGTAGTTAGGGTCTCTCCTGTTTGGAGCTCGCAAACGATAGCTGTATGCTACTATAATGCCTTGAACTACAGAAGGAAGTGCCTGGAAATACACCAATTTCTTTTAAAGTTACATATATATATATACATTTTTTTTTTTACTCTCCATTTCAGATATGGTTTTGGAGAGGCAGGGAAGCCTAAATTTGGCATTGAACCTAATGCTGAGCTTATATATGAAGTTACACTTAAGAGCTTCGAAAAGGTGAGAAAATTTCTCCTCTACCCACCTCCTATAAATCAGTGTGCTACAGGCCGAGCAGAGAGATGGTGTTTGTTTCTGTATTGTGCTTCCCCTGATCACTCTGTCTCTTGGCTGCAGCGCTGCTGCTGCCGCTGGAGTTGGGGCCAGCTGACATAGCACAGCTGATATACAACCCGAGGAGCTAAGTGTTGTTATTTTGTTCCTATGTGTCAGCCCTTTTTTTTTTTTTTTTTTGGGTAGAATCCAAGACTTGTTCCCTTATTTGTTCCTAGACTTGTTCTTTTTGTACTTTTCTTTCCTGGGTTGAGGACAAAAAGGTTCACGTTCTGCCAAGCAGTTCCTTGTGGGACCGGGTGCAGCTTTTCAGTGCTGAACGCATTGTACCTTCCCAGGAGTCACCAAGAGGCGTGCACTGTGGCTCTGTTTTCAGCCCAATTGCAAGGCCTTGAGGACCACCAGGCCATGTGACCAGGACCCGAGGAGAGAAGCCCAGTAACCACAGACCTTTTTATACCTCCTTTGTGAAGATAAAAGAGAATTTTTCAAATGCTTTGGGCTCCAGAAACCTCCTAGAACATTGCTTCCATTCTCAAGCCCATCGCTGGAGGCTTGCCAAGAGCAGATTACCTGGGCACGCACACTGTGGGTGCCACAGTGAGCTGTGGGGCCATCCTAGCTGCCTCCCCAAGCTGGGCCAAAGCCTCCCCCTACAACACACAGCTAATGCCACAAGGGCAGCCTTCTGGATTCCTTTGTTAAATCCAACACAGGGCTACCTCCACGGTGTGGACAGAAAGCTATTAAAAGGCACTTGTGATGGTATGTGGTTCATTAGGCTACTCTCGTCCTGTGGCTAAGAAAGTAAGGGAAGGGCCTTCTTAATATCTTGTTGCTTCCCATTCCCCCAAACAAGCAACACGCTCCTGCCACAATCAACCAGCAACTGTCATGTCTGTCTTGTCCTCTGGAGGCCCAGCGCTGTCCCCACAGCCCTGTAACATATGACCACTCAGCCTTTGAGCTCCGCTGTTTCCATCTGTGCAGATAACCTCCTTCCCTCCCCTGACCTGGGCATGGCTGCTGATTTTGCAGATTCTCCCCAGCGGGCAGGATTGGGGGGTTGGTTGGTTGTCCCAGCAAGCTGTTGTCAGTCATCACTGCTTGACTAGACTGATGTGTGAAACCACGTGCAAGGGGTGGGATAGTGTATGGGGCAGTGTGGTTTGCTTCTCTGCCTTGTAGGACTAATAAAAATTGAAGTTAAAAAAAATCCTGCAGAGGGCCCCTGTTCACTGGGTTTTTAAAATAATTGATCAATATTGTTCAGAAAGCAACATGGATCTCCAGAAAGCAGTATCATCATTTAAAAAGAGTAGAAGATGGGCTAGCTGTAACATCAAGAACAAACGCTTAATTGCTAAACAGAGAACATTTTGCAGTTCTCTTCTTAAACCCAGCGACGTGCATGCGGTAACTGGCACCGGCCTTGTCCATTGTCACTTTTCCTGAGGACTACAGATCATTCTGTTGACTTTTTATGATCCTTTAAATCCAGCCATTCACGTGGACAGTTCAGTTGTTTCTGGATTATATCCATGAAGGTGACGAGTAATAGCACACGCAAGCAGACAATGGCAAAGTCACTTTCCCACGGCCCTAAAGTGACATGTTTGCATGAACCTTTCTCTCCTAATTACATTTTTCTTGAAATCTCCCAAGTATACATCTGTGGACTGATACATTTTCAGTCTTTCATGTATGTCTGGTTGTCTCAGAGCTCAGAGACTTAACCTGACCTTCTAAAGATTCTACAGGACCAAACAGCTGGTGATACACTCTGGTTAGTACTCCAACCCTAGAACTGATAACCTGAGGCCTGAAGGAAACAACTTGCTTGTCAGGTGATGGTAGCAGGGCTTTCCTGAAATGGCCTCACTGGCCTCTTCAGCCGGTTCCTCACTGTGGTTTTGCCTGCTCCAACCTCCTGGGTGACATTGGGTCAGCAGAGTGTGTTCTGAAAACAGTAGCAGGAGCACTCACATGGCAGTAAACTGGCAAGGGCACCTGAAGTCACCAGCCAGCGAGGTTCACGTTGTGGGCATACCCTGCGCAAGTAGCTGCTGTTTGTTCTTGCTGGAATCACCTGATGCTTTTCCTTCTGTGTTCCTCTAACCATTGTCCCCAATTTACACGCAGGCCAAAGAATCTTGGGAGATGGATACCAAAGAAAAATTGGAGCAAGCTGCCATTGTCAAAGAGAAGGGAACTGTGTACTTCAAGGTGTGTGAGCCCCTGTATAATCCTGTTCATCAAAAGAATTCACCCATCAATGAGTTGTGCTGATAACTCCCTACTCTGAATTTGATTGACATCTCCTTAGAACAATAAGCTTGAGATTTTAAAAGTCTGTCATTTCCAGTGTAAGAAATGGGTTAAAATAACAATAATAGTAATGTGAAGAAGAGAAGACAAATATGTTTTACACATTCTCTTCTGGCTTGTAACCTCCCTCCTTACGCTGTAGCACTTGGAGCCTAGAGCATCTTGGTTGCCATCTTAGCTATCACTCAGCAAACGTGTGGAATCAGAGAAGAATGCATAGAATAATTGTTAGCAAGAAATAGAACTCACCCTGGGGTAAGTTTCACACCGTTGCTCTTTCCACCACTTTGGTAACACTAGGGCACCTGATGAATGTAAAGAGAATATGCACAGATTTCCAGAGAAAAATAACGATTAAAGACAACCCATGTAAGTAGCCCGTAGGAGGTCCTGGATGATCTTCATCGTAGATTGCTTCTGAAGAACTCTCTTTCAAAGAGGATGTGTAGCCCAGCAGTTAAGACACCCGTGTCACACACCGGAGTGCCTGGGTTCAATTCTTAGCTCCGATTCCCAATTTCCCACTAATGCAGAGTTAGGAGGCAGTAGTCATGGCTCAAGTGATTGGGTTTCTGATATACATATGGGAAACCTGCATTATATTTTCTGCTCTTGGCTGCAGCCTTGGCCCAGTCCCAAGCATTCATTGTAGGCATTTGAAAAATGAACCACTAAATGAACTACTCGCTCACTTTCTCTCTCTTTTTCTCCCTCCCTCTCAATTAAATATATCTTAAACAGCATTCCTTTTTTCTTTACTTACTTTCATCTTAATTTAAAAGACAGCGAATCTTAATTTAAAAGACAGTGAATCTTCTGTTTCATTACCCAAATGCCCACACTAAGGCTGGGTCAGCTGAAGCCAAGAGAGAGGAAGTCTTATCTCGTTCCCGTGGGAGCAACAGGGACCCAGGACTTTAGCTATATCACCTGTTGCCTCTGCAGGTGCAGAGTAGCCAGGACTCAAGCCAGGCACTCCAGTAGGGGTGTGGATGTCCTCAGCAGTGTGTGAGCCTCTGAGCTAAAAGCCCATCCAGTATGTGGGAAGGCAGGACTTTCTCACTTAGATTTTAAACCCCTGGGTACAAGAAAAAAAGGAAAAAGCATTTTATGTGATTCTGCCTAGAGTGCCCTACACAGTGTTTCCCTACCCTCCTCCCCCCGCAAAAGAAAAAAAAAAAAAAAAAACAACACATGAACACACAGAGTTCTGTCAAGGCCTCTTTCCGTTAGGTGCTGGTTTTCGCAGTGCGAGGCCACGACACACAAACCTGAGCAAGCATCTGTGTGGTTCATGGCCTCAGCTGAGGGAGTGGAAGCAGCATTAACCCAGGACAGAGTTAACGCGAGACCATCATCAGTGCAAAGAGAACCTAGGCAGGGCAAGCAAAGCGTGTGGTTTCTTTCAGACTTCACACCGAGCCCCACTTTAGGATGTAAAATTAATTTGGGGAAATACATAGTAAGTTTTTTCTGCATAAAACCTTGGCTTATTGAGTATGAGTGGGTATTGGGTTGCAATGTAAAACATTCCTTTCTGTAGGTTGTAGTCAAACATCTTAAACCCACAAGTTTAAAATAATATAGAATAATTTATGCTTTTATATTTGCTTCTTTACAATATGCTAAAATAACGATGACCAGAAACCTTGGGGAATTTTGGAAAACTGGGCCAAAGGCTATTTAGATGATTTAAAATAATTGAAAAGGGTCCAACGAGGTTATATTTTCACATCAAAAGTGAAGGAATTACACTAGATAATCCCCAAGTTTCTTTCCAGTTTTCAATTTCTCTTAAATTTCCAAACTCATAAGAGCAAGTCTTGTTTTAAAAAAAAAAAAATTCTCAATGAAGTAGTACTCTAAACTACTCAAATAACGTCCCAAATGGATTATTTGTGTACCCAAATGCACAAGACACTGATATAAACAATAAAAAAAAGAAACTCCCCCTATCAAATCCCTTAAGACCTTGGGTCCTGACCATGTCTCCTGCAGGTCTGGAGCCACAATCTATATAACAATATCTGTGTCAGTGGTACCCTAAGCTGTGATGGAGCCAAGCGATTCCTACAGTCTTTATGAATTTATAGTGCAGCACTTTTCCCGTGGTGTTTGCCAACCACTGAGTGTAGGGCACTTACTTGATAGTAAAAATAACGATGTTACTGGCTTATGTATTTGCTGAGCTATCCTTTTATGATCACTTTCAGCATACACTCCTTCTACTTTAAAAAAAAAAAGCATTTACTGTAGAACAAACTCAGGCAGGTTCCTTGGGAAGAGGGGAAGAGGTTGTGTTGTCATGAATGACAGCTGCACATGTGTACTGCCCCTGAAAACCTTGCTGGGCCGGGATGTGGTAGTCCTGGTCCCGACTCTGTGTAGGCCTAGACTAAAGCCTGTGTGTTTGACTTAGTTTTGTCATTGTTGTTGTTGTTTAGAATTTATTTGTTTTTTATTGGAAAGGCAGATTTACAGAGAGATGGAGAGACAGAAAGATCTTCACTCTGCTGCTTCACTCCCTCCATGGCCACATCAGTTAGAGCTGAGCCCTGCAAAGGCAGGAGCTTCTTCCAGGTCTCTCACACTGGTGCACGATCCCAAGTCTTTGAGCCATCCTCCACTGCTTTCCCAGGCCACTAACATAGCTGGATGGGAAGTGGAGCAACCAGGTCACAACCTGATGCCCAAAGGGAATACCAAAACTTCAGGCAGAGGGTTAGCCAGTTGAGCCTTGTGCCCAACTCATGTGTTTTAGTTTCCAAGCAAAAGCAAAAAAAAAAAAAAAAAAGATAAAAATAAGTAAAATAGGGCCTGGTGCCGTGGCCTAGCAGCTAAAGTCCTCGCCTTGAATGCACCGGGATCCCATATGGGTGCCGGTTCTAATCCCGGCAGCTCCGCTTCCCATCCAGCTCCCTGCTTGTGGCCTGGGAAAGCAGTTGAGGACGGCCCAAAGCTTTGGGACCCTGCACCCGCGTGGGAGACCCAGAAGAGGCTCCTGGCTTCAGATCGGCATAGCATCGGCCTTTGCGC
Organism: Ochotona curzoniae; assembly: GCF_017591425.1. Taxonomy (NCBI): domain Eukaryota; kingdom Metazoa; phylum Chordata; class Mammalia; order Lagomorpha; family Ochotonidae; genus Ochotona; species Ochotona curzoniae. The sequence continues at coordinate 1,964,571 of NW_024466004.1, read as the reverse complement.
TCACTTGGGGAGTGAATCATCGGACGAAAGATCTTCTTCTCTGTCTCTCCTCTTCTCTGTATATCTGACTTTGTAATAAATAAATAAATCTTTTTTAAAAAAATAAGTAAAATAGAAAAAGCTGATAAAGTCAGGATGTACAGAGTTTTTATACTGCTATCCTGTTTTAATCAAAATGTTATTACAAAAGAGTCAAAATGTTTTATAATTTTTATGCTTATAAAGTAAAAAAAAAAAAAACTATACCCAGCTAAAGTTAATTTATTACTGAAGAAAGAAAAATCCTCGTATGTATTTAATTCAGCCTGAGCGTCCAGCGTGTCCACAGTCCAGCTCGGTGTCCTTGTCCTTCACAGTAACTCACCACTACGAGCCCTGCAAACTCCATTCAGGATAAGTGCCCTAGGCAGGTGCCACTGCTTATCTTTTTTGCTGCGTTTTTACTGGGGCTTTTCTGTACTTAGACATGCTAGAAACACAAATACTTACATTGCCCTACTAGGCTACAGCCTAGTAACTCACTGTCAAGTTTGGAGTCTGGGCTCCGTACAGATTGGTTGTATCATCTAGGTAAGTGGTAGACTCCACCAGTTAGGTTCCTGGAAATACACTTATTTCCCACAGTAGAAAATCACCTAACACATTTCTCAAAACATCTCCTCATCAGTGCTCAATGCATGACCATATTTTATGTTTCCTGAAACTTCTGAAGCATTTTGGGAGGTTCGAGGTTTTTGACTAACACTTTATCGGCTCAGTACAGTAACATAGCACAGCTTCCCAGAAGCTCTCATTGGTCGCTGATGGTATAGAGAACATTATGGTAGCAAAAGTCATGTCCCCAGCCCATGTGTGACAATGCCCGTGTCCTGAATACACATGGAAAGAGGACCACAATTCACGGTCCATCGTTTGATCAGTAGCACAATGCAGTGCTTAGGTCTCTGCACGCTCCTCAGCCTTGTGGCTTCATAACGTCCCAAGGCAGTCATGCCGGGTGCCTTTCCTAACATCGCTTGAGCCGTCTTCAAGTTCCTGATCTGGGGATAAAGCCTGGATCAGCAGTCACACATATGGAACAAATTATCTTTAACATGCAATTTGATAGAAGAAATCTTTCAAAACATGAGTCCATCGGGGGAGAAAAAATTCACAAAAGATTCAAAACCACGGACCTAAGCCTTTTCTCCCAGAACTCTCTGAACATTGTGTTCCTACGACAAGCTTCCCCGGGGGCACCGTCCTCACTGTAGGTGAAAGATCCCAGCCTTTGCTCTAAAACTTCAAGTTGGTTGGTATATTGTTTCCTGTACCCACATTTCCTTCAGTTTCCAACCTCAGGGCAGGTTCCAATCTGCCATACTGCCCTCCTGGGCCTCAGCTTTCCAGGGTATTTGACTTGGCACATTGTGCACACGCACAGAGTCCAGATGTGTGGGTGAGAACTGAAAACAGAAATCTACATTTTGTGCCGTTTGCACGTTGGAGCTTTTCCATTGGCCTGTCACCGTGGTGTTTAAGGGATCCATCCCTCCCTCCCTCCCTCCCCTGGTAAGAGAACTCAGCTTCTAAGTGGAAGCGATTGTGCTGTTTAGATTGCAAAGTCTTCATTTCAACCTCTGAACACTGAGAAGAAAAAGAAGAGAGGACTGCCTTCCATTTGACTCAGAATAATTAAGAGCAGGTAATAACATGATACCCTGCCAGGCATTGTGCAAGCCGGTTAAACAGACATTGATTTTTGCCCTCAGAGTTGACAGTATCCGCAGGACTGAAAGGGGCAGGGAGCGGAGCAGCCTTAGCTGTCACACCTGCTTAGTGCAGCAGGAAGAGCCCCAGGGACGCGGTCGGGGTGTGGGTTTGGTGCGCCCCCTTGTGCTGCTCTGGGGGGACAGCATTCCTAAAACCACGTTGTTAGACATGACTCAGCCACCCAACCCTTTTCAGACAAACCAGACTTGGCCCCGATTAGATCCAGGATACCAGTCATGCAGTTTGGAAACAAGTCATTCTCTGACTCTAGGCACTGGGCTTTTAAAAAGCTCGTAAACAAAACCTACTCCCTCTGTGTTTTTGTTTTTGTTTTGTTTTTTTCCTCCTTCCTTTCTTTCAGTACAGGATTTTCAACCTTAACACTGTTGACCTTCAGGGTCAGGGAATCCTTTGTCACGGGACTGTCCTGTGTGCAGTAGCCTGCTTGACTGCTTCCCAGCTCCTCCACACCCCAGGGGTGATGACTGTGAAAGATCTCCCAGCGTGGCCAACTGCCCTCAAGGGAGTCCAAAAGTCACCTACAACTGAAAACTACAATTGCAGAAACTCAAAAGCAGAGATCCTGAAAAAGTCTTTCTCAATAACAAGCTAAATAAAACTTATGTGAGTGAAAGGGCTTTTTAAAAATCCAGATGTTCTGTGGGTGCAAAGAAGCTGTGAGAGGTCTGGGACTGTTCTTTCCTCAGGAGGGAGGCGTGAGATCTCAGCCCCATCCTCCCTGGGAGGGCAGCCCGAGGGACCACGACACATGGAAGGAGAGGGGAGAGGCAGACCGTGCCTGGCGCCCTTCCTTTCCACCTGCACCGGCGTTGTTTCGATTGCATCGTTATGGTCTCCTTGACCTCAGTGCTTACCCTGTGACTTTAGAGAATGCCACGCGTAGACCAGAAAGTGTAGGACAGGCTGCACAGCCCAGGAGAGTCACGATCCAGTGGGACAAGGCAGCGGCAAGAAGAAAATGCTCAACTCGCAAAGAGGTGAAATCCTGCGGAGGGTTTCATTCTTCTGTTTGGGGTTACTGCAGAAGGAGTGGTAGGCCTGAGGCTGTGAGGAAACGGGCCTCAGCTCAGTGTCCGACCAGTTATACAAACTGCCGTAGACTGCGTAGCTAAAACAGCTTCTCTCGATTCCGAAACTCAGAATCCAAGATCAGACGGCCATGATGGGGGACCGGCACCCTGGCACAGCAGGTAAAACCGCAGCCTGAAATGCCAGCATTCCCCAGGGGGAATGCTGGATCCTGCCTGGATCAGTTCCCCCCATTTTGGTGTCTGCATCCCAAATGGAACTGCCTGGGTTTGCATCTCAACTCTCCTGGTTTTAGCCTCCTGCTAATGACCGCCCTGGGGGCAGAGGTGATGACTGAAGGACGTGGGTCTCTGTGGTTCACATGGGAGACCTGGAAAGAAACTCCCAGCTTGGCATAGTCCAACCCCACTGTTGCAGGCATTTGGGGAGTATTTTTCAAATAAGTAAATAAAAATTTAAAATAACTTAATTGCCACCTAAAAGCCCATCTCCAAATACCATGCATGATATCTGGAGTTAGGGCTGCAAGATGTGAAATCAGGGTGACTAACGCAATTCACCCATAGCAGGTGAACTTTTCCCAAAAATTTTGGCATTTTGGGTCTGGTTTTACATATATATATATATTTTGAGGATTTGTTTATTTACTTGAAAAGGAGAAAGATCTGTCTGCTTGCTCACTGGCCTCAACACCAGGTCTGGGTCAAACCAAAGTCTGAAATACAGGGCCAGTGTGGTGGCCAGCACCAGCTGCACAGATGGACACCAGTTCATGTCCCAGCTGTTCCACTTCCCATCCAGCTCCCTGCTTAACGGAAAACAACAGAGAATGGTCCAAGTCCTTGGGACCCAGCATGTACCACATGGGAGACCCAGAAGAAGCTTCAGATCAGCTCAGCTCTGACTGTTGTGGCCACTTGGGGAGCAAACCAACAAATGAAAGATCTCTGTCTCTCCTTTCTGTAACTCTGCCTTTCCAATAAAAGCTGGGAGGCGGGGCGTAAGTATTTGGGCCATCACCCACTGCCTTCCCATCAGCAGGGAGCTGGAGAGGAAGCATAGACCAACCAGGACTTGAGCTGGTACTTGGACAGAATGCCAGTGTGGCAAATCATGGCTTAACACACTCACCCATGTGCATGTACTGTTTCTATAAAAGAGAACTTTTGATTTTTTTTCTAGGTTTTTTTTTTCTTTGTTTAAAAAAAAAATAGCAGAGAGTAAGAGATCGTTTTCTGTTTGCTGATTTATTCCCTATTGACCTCAGCAGTCAGGGTTGGACCAAACCAGAGCCAAGTCTGTCCTGGTCTCCTACATGGGTGCAGGGTTTCAAGTCCTTAGGCCATCATCCATTGCTTTCCCAGGCTCATTAACAGGAAGCTGGATGGGAAGTGGAGTATCCAAAGAAAGAAGGAAAAAAAAAAAGCAGAGCATCCAGGGCTGAAACCAGCACTGCATTGTGGAATGCCAGCTTTGCAGGTCGCAACTTAATGTGCTGCACCACAACCCCAACCCGTGGTTTCATAGTCTTAGAAATCATTGATGTCACATTTCTGAGACAGAGAGGATAATCGGCTGATGGCATGGCTGCCCTCCTCGTGCCTGCCTGAAGCCACACTAATGGGCTGAGAGAATCTTCCCCTTCCTGACCACGTGCCTTAGCACAGACCCAGGCCCTCTGCGAAGCACGTCTGCTCCATCCTCACCAGAAACCATCCTCAGGGCTTCCATCCTGCAGGCTTAGCCTGTGTCCCGGGAATACTCTTCTAGACCTGCTGTATGTCCTTGTCCTTGCTGCTCCATCTCTGGGTGAGGGCTGCAGTGTGTGGGGTCGAGGTGTGGTCAGTGCTTTGTGATGAAGACTACCCTCCTGGTTCACAGTACCCATCACATAAACGCTGACCTCGATGTCCTGACATATGTGGCTCTTCTCTACCGCCTGTTCATTGGGGTTTGCCTACCTGAAACGGAGCCTCCACCTGTACTCCCCGTTTTGCCACTCGGATTGCTCTTACCATGAAAGGAAGCCTCCACCACACACTACTTCCCTGCCTCAGTGAAGTGCTTGCAGGTCCAGCCACACCCCTTTCTGTACGCTGCCTGGAGAGGCTTTCGGTCTACAAGTGACAGAACTCAGTGTTTGCGGCTGACACCGATTTCAGTAACTGAGGGTTACTGTGTTTGGGACTGGAACTTGCCACAATGTAGTATTTACCTTATGCTGTTTAAAGGCAGGGGCAAAGAGAGAAGTGCCATCCCCACCATCCACACCAGAGGTGGGGCCTGGGAGTGTCACCCTCCTTTATAAAGACTGACACATGTTAGCACCGAAGCTGGTAGCCCAAAAGCTTAGGGCCTACTGCTGCCTGGACGGCGTGGCCCTCCAAGAGCCCACACTGGGCAGCGCCAGGGCAAGAAGTGGGCCGCTGGAGCTTCTGAGAGGTAGGGAAGGGGCAGAAAGAAGCACCCGTTCCAGGGCTTACTGGAGGGATGGTGTTGATTGGAGGGTATGGTTTACTGACTCAAGGCCATGGTTGCACCACTCCAGAGTGCAACACAGAAAGAACTTAACAGCTTTTTTCTCCTAGGGAGGCAAGTACCTGCAGGCGGTGATCCAGTATGGAAAGATAGTGTCCTGGCTAGAGATGGAATATGGCTTATCAGAAAAGGAATCCAAAGCTTCAGAATCGTTTCTGCTGGCCGCCTTTCTGAACCTGGCCATGTGCTACCTGAAGCTGAGAGAGTACACCAAAGCTGTCGAGTGTTGCGATAAGGTAAGGAGCGGAAAGATGGGAATGGGCTTTAGACCCCCTGGCTTTTTAAGTGATGATCTTCCCCATCCTCTTAGCCAGTTGTTGGGAAGGTTTCCATTTTGCTTTATTTGTTGGTCAGTTTGGAATTGTTTTTCACTATCAATTGGGAAATCCAGAAAGACTTGTAGTACTGACTTTGCTGGTACTCAGACTATCATAATGTATTAGGAATAAGTCTCTTTTTTTTAAGACTTATTTGTTTTATTGGAAAGGCAGATGTACAGAGAGGAGGAGAGACAGAGCTTCCGTCTGATGATTCACTCCTCAAGTGGCTGCAACAACCGGTGCTGTGCCAATCTGAAGCCAGGAGCCAAGAACTTCTTTCCAGGTCCCCCACACAGATGCAGGGTCCCAAGGCTTTGGGCTGTCTTCAACTGCTTTCCCAGTCCACAAGCAGGGAGCTGGATGGAAAGTGGCGTTGCCAGGATTAGAACCGGCACCCGTATGGGATCCCGGCACATTCAAGGCAAGGACCTTAACCATTACGCTATCGCGCCGGGCCCAGGAATAAGTCTTGATAAAGGGGCAGGTGCCTGTCTTTCACACGGCAAAATGCAACTGCTCATTTAAAAGATTGATGCAGGTTAGCTTTTTATTATTATAGTATTTAATTCACTAATTAAGAATATGTATAAGTCTTTGCCAGTGCTGTAGTGCAGTAGACTAGGCCTCTGCCTACAGTGCCAGCTTCCCATGTGGGCCATGGTTTTTGTCCCAGCTGCTCCATTTCTGATCTAGTGTTCTGTTTATGTCCTGGGAAAGCAGCAGAGAACAGCTTGGGTCCTCGGACTCCTGTGTGCATGTCCAGGATCCCACGTGGGTGACAGTTCATGTCCCAGCTGCTCCACTTCCAGTCAAACTTCCTGCCTGTGGCCTGGGAAAGCAGCAGGAGACAGTCCAAAGCCTTGGGACCCTGCACTCCTGTGGGAGACCCAGAAGAAGCTCCTGGCTTGGGATCAGCTCAGCTCTGGCTGTTGCAGCTATTTGGGGAGTGAGACAGTGGATAGAAGATGTTTTTTCTGTCTCTCCTTTCTGTAAATCTTATCTGCCTTTCCAATAAAAACAAATATTTAATAAAAGAGAAAGAGAGAAAGAAACAACATCTTTCTGCACCTGACCAGTCTTATCCAGCTCCCCTCATTGTCTTTAGGTTCCTAATGAATTCTAAGCATTTGTCATAAGTTGTTTAGCCCATCCCCTTGGTAGCTTGACAGGCTTCTAATATTGCCATCACAGAGCATCCTCTTTGCTTACTCTTGGGATTGTTTTCATAGGATAAATTTCTCCAAGTGGACACGCTTGTTCAAAAGACATAAACATTAAAATGTTTAATATATGTTATTATTGAATATCACTGGTTTTCCTTTTTGTTGGTGTTAATGGCCACAAAAAACATTCTTACATTCATTTTTTATGTCTTGGCTACTAGTAAGGTTGCAAATCTTTTCTTTAAAAAAAATTCTGTTGTTATTGTTGTTAGTTATTTATTTGAAAGGTGAAAAGAAAGAGAAAGCTTCCAGTTACTTGGTTCACTTCCCAATAGCCCACAACATCCAGGGCTGGACCAAATGAAACTGAATTGGGAACTCCCATGTAGGTGGCAGTGAGCCACGCGTTACAGCCATCACCGCCTGCCTCCCAGGGTGTGCGTTAGCGGAAAGCTGAGTTGGAAACAAGGCCAGAACTCCCATCCGTGCGCTTTGATATGAGATGGGATGCACCACCCAGCAACTGAATCACATCTTCCTCTTAGTCATTTGTATGTCTCCCGTGAACTGAGCAGCTTCTTGTGTGAGGCAGTTGTCTCCCTTGGTGTGTGAGGTGGTTGTCCGTTAACACTCTTACCTTTTCATCTGCAATGGGGAGCCCGCACTCTCTTATTGAACTTTGCGACTGTACCTTTTTCAGTAAAGAATGTTTTACTGTTTGCATAATAAGTCTGTCCTTTCCGTTCTAATTGAAAAAGTCTTCCCTATGCTATCCCTGTTACAGACATGGCACAGAAGTTATGGCACTGCTTGGGACACCCTGTCAGAGGGCCTGGTTTGAATCCTGGTCACTCTACTTCCAATCTAGTCTGCTGCTAATGGGCGCCCTGGAAGGCAGCAGCTGGTGGCCCAAGTACTTGAATTCCTACCCTACATGGGAGACCCAGCTTGAGTTCCTGGCTCCTGGTTTTGTGCTGATCTAAACCTGGTTTTGTGGGTGTTTACAATTGAACCAACAGGTTAAAGATCTTTCTGTCTCTATTACTATCTCTCTGTCTTTCAAATACAATTTAAATTAAATTTTAAAAACCCTTGTTAACATGTAAATATAATTGGTCTGGAATTAATTTTGGTGTTTATGATGTGAAGTAAGAATGTATCTCTTTTTTAAAAAGATTTATTTTTATTTAAAAGGCAGAGAAACACAGACAGAAGGAAAAAGAGAGAGAATCTTCCGTCTGCTGGTTCACTCCCCCATGGGTCATAACAGCCAGAGCTGAGCCTATCTAAAGCCAGGAGCTTCCTTCACGTCTCCCATGTGGGTACTTGAGGCAAGACCTTAAGCCATCCCCCACTGCCTTTCCAGGCCATAAGCAGGGAGCTAGTAGAGCAGCTGGGACACAATCTGGCACCCACATGGGATGCTGGCACCACAGGCAGAGCTTAACCTCCTGCGCCACAGCTCTGGCCCCAAGAATTTAGTTCTTCTGTCCCATCATGACTAGCCACTGTTGAACTCGTCCTTTCCCCAGTGATTGACATTGCAGCCTGAGTACTTGCTAGTTTTATTTACATCTACATTGAGCAAGTTAAGTTTCTGTCATTTCACAGTTTACTTTTGTCCTGTGGTAGAAGTAGTAGTACTCCCTTGTCCTCCCTGCGTCGGGCAAGCACGACAGGGGCGGCGAGCCTACAGGAGGAGTTGGCCTCCCTGCAGGACCTTGTTCCCTGGTCTGAGCCGCTTCGTGCTTCATCAATGAGTTCCACTTAGCAAGCTAGTCATTTTAAAGATTTATTTCTTTTTATTGGAAAGGCAGAGCAGATTTACAGAGAAAAGGAGAAACAAAAAGTTCTCCCAAGGCCAGGATCCAGGAGCTTCATCTGGGTCTCCCACATGGGTTCAGGATCCCAAGGCTTTGGGCCATTCTCGACTGCTTTCCCAGGCCACAAGCAGGGAGATAGAAAGGAAGTAGAGCAGCTGGGACACAAACTGCCATCCATATTAGATCCCAGCACTTGCAGGTAAGGATTTAATCATTTTCTTTTTCTTTTTTTCCAAACATCTTTGCAATTTTTCTAAAAACTGCATTCAAGGCAGAAAGTAACTACATCCATTTTTTAATCAGTGATATACAATTATCTTGAGGCCGTTTTTTTCATCTTGCCTAATTCTTTTGGCCAGAGAACTATTGAATTCCTTTTTAAGATTCCTACCAACACGAAGGGTTACCTTCAGCCCTTCTAAAATATGCGCTTTCTGTTCCCAGGCCCTCGGACTGGACAGTGCCAACGAGAAAGGCTTGTACAGGAGGGGTGAAGCCCAGCTACTCATGAATGAATTTGAGTCAGCCAAGGGTGACTTTGAGAAAGTGCTGGAGGTGAACCCCCAGAACAAGGCTGCACGGCTGCAGATCTCCACGTGCCAGCGGAAGGCGAAGGAGCACAACGAGCGGGACCGCAGGATCTACGCCAACATGTTCAAGAAGTTCGCAGAGCAGGACGCCAAGGTGTGTGTGGGAATCGGGAGCACTCCCTGCCCCTTCGGTGTGTGCTCTGAGAAAGTTCAGGATGGGAGATGGAGATGGGCAGACGACCAGAGAGGCACAGGAGCAGGGTCAGTTCACATCCCATCTACTAGAGGCTGGTGCAGAACCGGAGGTTGAGGGACAGCACGCCACTTTGCAAAGTTACAGGATGGGAGGTCCTGGCAGGTCCACGCAGGTCACAGAGGAAGCACTCTCCCTACCAAAGCTTGTGCTGCTTAAAAACTCTTCAGACTGTCTCACCTGAAAGATCGTAGTACTCCCTTGTTCTCCCTGCGTCGAGGGCAAGCATGACAGGGGCGGCGAGCCTACAGGAGGAGTTGGCCTCCCTGCAGGACCTTCTTCCCTGGTCTGAGCCGCTTCGTGCTTCATCAATGAGTTCCACTTAGCAAGCTAGTCATTTTAAAGATTTATTTCTTTTTATTGGAAAGGCAGAGCAGATTTACAGAGAAAAGGAGAAACAGAGAAAGATCTTCCATCCACTGGTTCACTCCCCAAATAGCTGTAATGGCTGGAGCTTAGTCGATCCAAGGCCAGGATCCAGGAGCTTCATCTGGGTCTCCCACAGGGGTGCAGGGTCCCAAAGGCTTTAGGCCATCCTCAACTGCTTTCCCAGGCCACAAACAGGGAGATAGAAAGGAAGTAGAGCAGCTGGGACACAAACTGGCATCCATATTAGATCCCAGCACTTGCAGGTAATGATTTAATCATTGAGCCATCCTGCTGGGACCAACAAGCTAGTCATTTTAGTAAAATAATAATAATAATAATAATAATAATTTTTGGTTGAGACAGAAAGAGAGCTCCCGTCTGCTAGTTCACTCTCCAGATGTGCATAAGGGGCCAGGGCTGGGACAGGGCCGGGGCCAGCAGCTAGGAACTCAGTCCAGGTTCCCCCCAAAGTGGGTGGCAGAGCCCTAGTCACCTAACTCGTCACTGCGGTCTCAGGCTCTTCAGAGTGAGAGGCACGAGTCCAGAGCCAGAGGCAAGCGTGGAACCCAGCCTCGCCAGTGATGGGTGCAAGCCAAACGCTTGTCCTAGCAGGCTAGTCAGTTCACCCAAAGACAAGCACTTGCTCAATACCAGCGTCAGGGGCTTGTCTCCAACCCACCCAACGAGGTAGCCCATAGATCTTTGCCATACCCTTTCACCTGGGACTCGATGAACAGTTTATTTCACTGCTTTCTGCTCGGGCCCTCATGGTTTCTGATTTCTTCCTCAGGAAGAGGCCAACAGAGCAATGGGCAAGAAGACTTCAGAAGGGGCCGCCAGCGAAAGAGCAGCCGGAAGTCAAGTGATGGGAGAAGAGAAACCCACAGGCCATGTATGACGCCGCGCCAAGGAGGGCAAAGAGTCCTAGTGAACTCGGCCCCTCCTCCATGACGGTCACCCAACTCAGGACTAAACAGTGTTTAATGTCAAATTTGCTTTAGTCTATGTGATTCTGGGAGCACATGGAAAACCAGTAGCTTCTCCACACCCTTCACCTCCCCCCACCCCCAAACACACACACACACACAGAGCCATCCTGCGGCTGCCCCGTGGGTCCCCTGAGAGGTGGTGTGGGACCACTCCCGGAGGAAGAGAACGGCAGTGGCTGCTGGTATGGAGATTGAGGCAGCAGCCCACGTCCAGCCCATCGCAGCTTACGTCCGTTTTCCATAGCTGATGTAGGGTCCCTTATGATAATCCTAACCATTTAGGACCGTTTGGTTTTACAACGAAATTTAATCTTAAAAAAAAAAAAAGAGAGAGAGAGACTCGCTGAACTTTGTCTTTTCTATACATGGGGGCAGGGAGTGGGGTCTCGGTTTCTAAAAGACTGAGGTACAGTGGATGCCACCTGCCATGCTGGTACCCTAAGGCACAGGGGGATTTCCTTCACCCCGCAGCAGTGTCACAGACCTGGAAGCAGCCACTCGCTGGCTGCCAGCTCAGCCCCCTCTCAGCCTGCCTCCCCTCACAGGCGAGGTTAGTTCCGTCCATCCCAGGCCCCCCTTCAGTCAGCGTTACGAGCAGTTCTGGGGTCCTGAGGTGGCGGGCCGTGCGTGAAGAGCCTCCAGATCATGCTTTTGCTTGCTCCTCCATTTCTGTCAGGTCCTTCCTGCCATCCCACTCCTGCCCCGGCTTCTCTTCCTCGGTTCTCATCCTGGCTGTTGGTGCCTTGGACTCCTGTTCTGCCGTGGGTTGGCCTGGAGGGGACGGAATCACACTGGGACCTTGGCGGCACCTTCTGTCTCTTCAGTCACTGGCTCCTAAGCAGAGGTTACTAAGTGGCTTTAAACTTTGAAAAACAAAATATGTGGGGGTCAAGAAGGCAGCAGCTACTCTCCTGTGGGTTTTACCTGCGGCTTGTAGAGACACTGATGCTGGATCTGCCCATTCTGATGGTGTCTCCATCCTGGTGGGTTGAAGGAAGGTCTGCAGCAGCTTCCCAGGCTGGTGCGTCTTAGGAAGTTCTCAGGCGTTGCTCTCAGGGAAGTCAGCAGCCCACCCCGCCTGTGGTGGAGCTTCAGTCCTCACAGGTGAACCGATCCCCACCCAGTCTGAGAAGCCCTCACTAGGGGTGCATTTGGCCAAGGAAATATTTGCATAAGCCTGGAGCAGCTCACACCATTCAGTCCTAAAGAACACTGGCATTTGCATTTTAGAGTAGCATTTATTTTTATGGCAGTTTTTAACAAAACACCCATTGTTAGGTTAGGACCAATCTTCACCCCAAAATTCAAAGTCATTTCCTTTTATACAGACAGTTCTCCATAACAAATCAGATTAAATTCTGAGTTTCTGCCTTTGATGCCACCTACACTTTCTCTCATGCGGTGATTTCTTCAAAAGGCCCAGTCTTGTCTTAGAAACATGGAAAAGCCAAAATGGGTTTTGCTTAACTGTTCAGGATTTGCAACAGTGCCAAACTCCAGTGAGACCAAGACGGGAAGTTAGCCTTCTGCAGGTTATAAGAAAATAATTGCAAATATTAGACCAGTCCAGGCCCCATCCCCTTGTCTCCCAAGAGGGCATGCATGGCTTGGGGCAGAGGAGGACCAGGAACTTGTCACCACCCAAGGAAAGAAGGGTCATCTATTCCTAGAGCAAATCTGGAATCACAAACATATCTATAGAGACCGCCAGATGCATGAGTCAGCTTCCAGACTGCCCACGGAGAGGTGAATCAGCCAATGATGAATTCAGAACATTTTTTTGTTCAAAATCATTTACACGCATTTTTCTGTGTGTGTTCCTTAAGTAAATCCAGAAAAACAAAACATGATCCCCCATTGTTCTTGGTTTTGCTTAAACGGTCTTCAGGAAAAGTTATTTTGGGCTGGAAAACAGTGGTGGGGGCCAACTTGAAGAAGTGAGATGTGAGAAAACTGGCTGGAGCCGGCATCAGTCTGCTCTGTCCTGATGACACCCCCAAATCAGCGGGACAGGGTGTGTCACCCGAAGTCAGTAGCAGCTTGAAGGCAGTCTGGTAGTGTGTTCATTAGAGTAAACCAGATCAACAGAAAAGCAAGAGTGGTTTGCAGTTATTTTATTGGAAAGGCAGATTATACAGAAAGGAGAGATGGAAAGATCTTTCATGCGCTGGTTCACTTCCCAAGTGGCCGCAATGGCCTGAGCTGAGCTAATCCAAAGCCACAAGCCAGCACCTTCTTCCGGGTCTCCCGTTCGGGTGCAGGGTCCCAAGGCTTTAAGCCATCCTTCGCTACTTTCCCAGGCCATAAGCAGGTAGCTGGATGGGAAGTAGAGCAGTCGGGACATGAATCGGTGCCCATATGAGATCCCAGCACTCAGAGGTGGAGGATTGGCCGGTTGAGTCATCATGCAGGGCCCAGTGATGAACTCTGTGATGGCCTTGTCTTTGGGAACGCGTAGAGTACAGTGTGCCACGGATAGGCTGTATGTGGCCATGACCCTTTTTAGTGTGGCCATCATCTGGGAACTGAGGACTTGAAAAAGGAGTATTTTTTCCATCAACTGGCTGCTTATACATTTGGGCAGCAGTCACTAACAGAATGTGCCTAGAACAACATCTTCAGAACAACAGATCTCAACCTGGCTGTGTTAGCCCAGAACAAAAAAGGGAGGAGACATTCTCTAAGGGCCAGTGCTGTAGCATAGCAGAAAAAACCACCTTCCACCATGTCAGTATCCCACATGGATGCCAATTCAAGTCTCAGCTGCTCCCTGCTGATGTGCCTGGCAAAACAGCAGGGGATGGCTCAAATGCTTGGACCCCTGCACCCATGTGGGAAACCCAAAGGAAGCTCCTGGCTTCAGACTGTCCCAGCTTTGACCACTGTGGCCATCTGGGGAGTGAACCCGCAATGGAAGCTCTCTCATCTACCTCTCTCTGTGGTCAGCAATGAAGATTCGGGGAGCATATTGACAAAGTGCGTGACTCCATGATCATGCATTCTATGTGCTCACAACCACATGGCCACACTGGAGACACCCAATATTTTCAGTTTAAAAACAAACTGGGTCCAGTGCCATGGCCTAGCGGCTATAAGTCCTCGCCTTGAACATGCCGGGATCCCATATGGATGCCGGTTCTAATCCCGGCAGCTCCACTTCCCATCCAGCTCCCTGCTTGTAACCTGGGAAAGCAGTCGAGGACAGTCCAAAGCTTTGGGACCCTGCGCCCGCGTGGGAGACCCGAAAGAGGTTCCTGGTTCCCAGCTTCAGATCGGCACAGCACTGGTTGTTGCAGTCACTTGAGGAGTGAATCATCGGACAGAAGATCCTCTCTGTCTCTCCTCTTCTCTGTACATCTGACTTTGTAATAAAAATAAGTAAAAAAAAAAAAAACATAAACCACTTGTGCATACCAAAGTCTGCCTAAACATGGGCAGGCATGAGTGGTGCACTGTGTTAGGCCAACATTCCACATGGGAGAACCAGTTCAAGTCCCTGCTGTTCTACACTTACCCAGCTCCACTAATGTGCCTGCAACACAGCAGAGGACGGCCCAAGCACTCGCATCCCAGCCACCCACTTGGGAGACCCAGCTGGAGTTCCAGGCTCTGGGCTTCAGCCTGGCCCAGGCCTGGCTATTATTGCAGGGGAGTGAACCAGTGGATGAAAGAGTGTGTGTGTGTGTGTGTGTGTGTGTGTGTCTTTCAAATAAATTTTAATTTTTTAAATGAGACCTGTAGATGCCATGTGCTCCAAACATGGCTGTTCCCCACAGGCCTGGCCAGCCAACCAACAAAGAAAGCTGCTTGTGGGCAGGTCGCTGGCGTCTCTGCCTGCCTCTGGCATCCTGGTGCCTCCACACCACGCCCACGTGAGCTGCCCGGAGGCCTAGGTCAGGTGTGGCTCCCTGTGGACAGGAAGTAATTTAGTTCATTCATTTCCTCCCTCCTGGGACCTGCCTCTTCGTCTATAAAATAATAATTGCCAACATTTATTTTAGGTTTTCAAAAATTTTTAGTTATGGAAAAAATTAACAGAACCTGCCATGCTAGCCATTGGAACCTGCACACGTGGGCACTGAGTAGAGCCATGGTCCCGGCCACCTTCCCCAGCTCACAAAGGTCCCCACTTCCCTCTCCCCTGAGCCCCTGCAACCGCCGCAGCACTCTCCTCTGATTCCCCCATGAACGCACTGCCACACAGGACCTGTCTCAGACTGGGCCATCTCAGCAGGGTGATGACCAGACACTCCGGGTTGTGGTGCTGTCAGAACTTCCTTACGTCTACAAACCTGTCATCTCCCCAACCACCTACAGCTACCTGTGTCGCGTCTGCATCATCACGTATCCTCTAGCATCTAAATCTACGTCATCCCTCACCTGTGGCTCTCATCTGCCTGTCACCTGTGTGTTCGTATGTCTCATCTACCTGTGAGCAATCCAGAACCGAATCCAGCATCCAGCATCTGCTTGGATCATCTACCTATCTCGCACACATCTATAGCTACCTCCCCATCCAACCACCATCATTTGTCTGACTGTCACCGTTGGCCTTCACACCTGTCTGTCAGCAGATCTCATGCTGGTTAACCCTGTGGCTACTGGGCAGTGCTGCATGGTCATCAGCATGATACAGGTATTCCTGTGAGGCCCTGCTCCCCACCCTTTGTGGACATCCGTGTGTCCACAAAAGAACTGCTGAGTCCCTTCTCATGTGTCACGGTTTACATTTTGAGGGGCCATGAGAGGATTTCCAAGGCAGCTACATTCTGGCATATCCCCGACCCCTCCACTGCTGCTGGTGCACAAGGGCTCCGATCTCAGCACCCTGTCATGAGTCCTTGTCAATTTCGTGCTGTTGAGGTCTTCTAAGCTATATTTATTTTATGTATTTATTTTTCTGTGAAAGGAAAACAGATAGGAGCACTCCCATTGGTGGTTGACTCCCCAGATGGACCCATAGCAACTGATGCTGGGCCAGGAGGAAGCGAAACCAAACACCCAGAGCTCCATCCAAGTCTCCCATCACTTCCTGTCTCCTAGGGTGCCCATCAGCAAGAAGCTGGGGCCAAGCAAGAGCCAGGACTCCAGTGTAAGCATGCCAACGTGGAAGGCAGGCACCTCGGCTGCCAGGTCCAGTGCCCACCCCTGTGGCTGGATTCAGTAGTTACCTTTCTCTGGGTATGAGGCTGTGTCTCCACGCGTTTTGATTGCTCTCCCCGACGAAGTAGGTCTATTGGTCATCTCCGAAGCAAAGTCTGTTCAAGACCTTGGCCCACATTTTAGTCTATAGGCTGCTGCTGAAGCAAGCACCTTTACCCACTTTTTTAAATATATAATCTTACATAGTTGATTAGGGCACAAAGAGTCAAGGGTTACAGGAAAGTGGGTAAGACCATTGTTTCCACACTAACACCTTTTTTTTTTTTTTTTCTGTATCTGGGGTCAGGGAAGAAACAAAGGGAGAAGCCCCACCCAGCCTCCCACCCATCCCAGGTACCTGATGTGGGGTATGCTCTAAGGGACCTGCTCATGCAGTTTTTATAGTTCAACAGTTCTAAATTCCTGCCAATCTCGCCATTCCAAGCACTATGAAATCTCTTCAGAATCCACTGGCTGACATAGTCTCTTCTTGGTTGGGGTTCTGAGATCAGCAGTTCAGTTGGAGGGATCTCCAAAGAAACTTCGTCTTGAAAAAAAAAAAAAAGAATCTTTGTCTGAGGTGATCCCAGACCTGATTATTGTGTGTGCTTGCCAGTACAGGATCCGGCACAATCTGTCTCCCCAATCAGCTTATGCACATGCTGGTAGTTGCAATTGCTGAGTCAGTTCTGTTTCCAGCCCCGTCTTCCACGCGAGCAGTCTAGCCTGATCCTACCCACTTCATACTCGGCCCTCACGCAAGCCAGTGGGAGCTGTAGCCTAGTTGGGGTGACTCCCCCGCAAGCCTGCCCCCTACCCTGATTCCCAGGGTTGCCACTATGCACTGCAGACTTGTTCAGTCTGTCCCACATCCCATTTAGCTCTCATACATGTCATTGGGCATTGAAGCCTAGTTCAACCCAACCAGCCAGACTATCCAGCCCACACACATACTGGCGGGTGCCTTTCTGTCTAGCCACCCTTGCCCCTATCCTGGATTTCATGCTCTCCAGTGGGAGTGCAACCCAAGAGGGAGGTGCCCACTATTTCCCTCCTAGGCCACTCCTATTCCTGGATTATGCCCTTTCCAGGTGGTTCTGGAGTTTAACTTGACAGATTTAGCCCCCAGAGCCATCCTCTACCAGCTGATGCTACAGCAAAGCCCAACCAACCCTCACCCACTCTGATTTATGCTTGCACCAGGAAACAGCCCAGCCTGGCTTTTCCCTGATCTAGCTTACATGAGGCCCACAGGTGTTGTAGCCCTGCCTCGTCTGGTCTGCCCCCATCCCAACTGAAGCTCTCCAGTGGGAGTGGCTATCCAGGAGGGGAGCCCACATTCCCCCGCTGGCTTTGCCCCCTCCCTCCCTGGTTTTCACATGTGCTGCTTTGATGCTGCAGCCACATCTGGTATGGCTCACCTCACCTTGGCTTTCCGTAATGTGCACTGGTATGTGTTGCGACCAAACCTGGCCCAACCCACACTCTGTTCTGGTACTCGAATTTGCCTATGGGTGATATGAACTGATTCAGCCTAGTCTGCCACTGACCTATACCAAATGTATGCTGGTGAGTAGCTTTCTCTGGCCTTGTCTGGGTTGCTCCCTAGTGTGGTTCTTGCAGTCACTTACTGGGACTGTGTCCCGACAGACGAGTTTTCCAAGTTCCTCCATCAGAATCTCTCCCTATGCCAGATCTTACACATACCAGTGGGCCCATGGGCCAGTCCAACTTAGTCCACCTCCTATCCTAGAATTAACAGTGGCCTTTCCTTGCTGGCCTTCAATCCATTCTGGTTCTTACTATTGGATATTTCATCCCAGTTAAGGCTCATCCATACCCAGACACTGCTCACACATGGCTCAGTAGGGGCAGAGACCCAGCCTAGTCCATCCTACATCTACCCTGGTCCTCCAGAGCACCAGATGGTGCTGGACTCTAGCCCAGTTAGGTGAGCCCAGCCCCAGTTTACACTTGTGCCAAGGGAGATTGCAGCCATATCCAGACCAGAATGCAGCCCCCACTCTGGGCCTTGCCCTTAACAGTCAGAACCCCAACCCAGCAAGGGTGTACTTTCACAGTTTCCCAATTGGGCCTTTTCCTAGCCCTAGATTACTCACGTGCCAGTGGTTGCTCTGACCCAGTTGGCTGAACCCCTCACCTGTCTTACCCTTTGCCTTTGATGCTGTGGCCTAGTATCCCTGGCTCATGCAGACCAGTCGGTGTAAGAGCCTAGCTTGGCATGAACTGTGCTCCATCCTGATTTCTGTTCTTCCTTGTGAGTTGAGGTTTACTCAGCCCTGCCCAGTCTGCCCCCTTCCAGTTGCAGCTCGGCATACCCCAAGTCCTGTTTTAGGATGCACATTTGGTGTTGCTGCCTTGACCTGCCCAGACTGTTGTTGGTTCCTTTACCTGTAAGTGATGGCAGTTCCATACCTTTTACCCACTTTTTATCCAGGCAATTTTTTCAGGTTATTTTTAAAGATTTATTTATTTACTTAACAGTCAGAATTACAGAACAAGAGAGAGAAACAGAGAGAAACCTTCCACTGACTGGTTCACTCCCCAGATGGCCATAACACCTGAGACTGGGCCAGGCAGAGGCCAAGAACTTGGAACTTTTCTGAATGGAATGCACGGGGTACCCACTGGTACTTTCCCAGATGTAGTAACAGGAAGCTGGTTCTAAAGTGGAGCAGCTGGGATATGAACCGGCACTCAGATGGGATGCTGGCATCACAGGCAGTTGTTTAATGCTCTGTGCTACAACACTGGCCCTCCATTTGCTGCTATTATTGATTCTGCTGTTAAATAGTAATAGTATTGATTTTAAATTTATTTTTATTTATTTTTATTTGAAAGGCAGAATTACAGAGAGAGAAGGAGAGGAAAAAAGGAGAGATAGAGATCCTCCACCCAGTAGTCCACTCCCCAGATGACTAGAACAGCCAGGGCCAGGCTGAAGCCAAGAGCCAGGAGCTTCCTCCAGGTCTCCCACATATTTACAGGGGCCCAAGCAGTTGGGCCATTCTCCAGTTTTCGAGGCTGTTTACAGGGAACTGGATGGGCACTGGAACAGTTGGGACTCAAACTGGTACCCAAATGGAATGCCAGCACCACAGGCAGCAGCTTAACTCACTATGCCACAGCACCAGCCTCATAGCTAATATATGTTAAGCTCATATTGTACAGCAGAAAGTCTGCTCAGAACCAAACTAAGACACATATCCCTGACAGGCTAATGATTTGGTGTCCTTTTCAACTCGTGGCTTCAATGTTTGCTGAACATTTATATGGACAGTAAGATAAGAACCTGCTTTCCTGTGACTAAAAACTATAAACGGGGAGCAGCCATCGGGCCTAGCAGTGAAGGATCTTCATGTCCATACAGAGCCCCACCTGCAGTTTTTAAAAGATTTTATTTTATATTTTTTATGTTTTAATTGGAAAAGCAGATTTACAGAGAAGAGACTAAGAGAAAAATCTTCTGTCTGCTGATTCACTCCCCATGTAGTCACAATGGCCAGAGCTGAGCCAATCTGAAGCCAGGAGACAGGAGCTTCTTCCAGGTCTCTCGGACTCACAAAAACAGACTCAGCAGTTTGGTTGTGCCAGCACGGTAGGATCAGTGCCAGAACAAAACTTTTTCAACAAGAATGTCCATGTTTTTCCTGGATTCTTGTTCTGTCTTCTGTCTTTGTCTCTGATGGTCCAAACCGGAGACTGTGTAGGAAGTCACGGCAGGTGGTTCCCACGGGGTCTCAGGCACCACACTCAATGCCCAGGTGCAGTTGAGCATCTCTGCCAGCCACCAGCAGGTGCCCTTGCCACAGGTGGGTCCTTGCCAGCCAGGCTGTTCACCTCCTCTGGTGGTCTCAGGGTGACTCACCTTGGAGCAGTGACATAAGGAGGCACCTGCAGAGACCTGAGCCACCTGGCGCCAATTTCTGCTTTGTTGGCGCTTTTTTTTTTTTTCAGTTGAAATTAGGAACTTCATTTCACTCATTTATTTGAAAGGCAAAGCAAGGAAGGAGACAGAGGGAAGTCTTTCTCTCCCCATAGATGGCTACACCAGGTCAAAGCCAGGAGCCAGGAACTTCCTCCAGGTCCCCCACATGGGTGGCAGGGGCCCAGGCACAGAGGCCTTCCTCCTCCACTGCCTTTTCAGATGCGTTCTTACCAAGAAGCTAGATCAAAAACAGAGCAGCTGACCCTGCAACAACTACTCAGATGCAATACCACTGTGACTGACAGAAGCTGAAACTGCTGTGCCACGATGCCAGCATCAGACGTTATTTCTGGGCCAGTGGCGTGACGAGGTAAGCTAAGCCTCCGCCTGTGGCACCGGTGTCCAATTACAGGCACTGGTTCCTGTCCCAGCTGCTCTAGTTCCCATCCAGCTCCCTGCTTATGACCTGGGAAGGCAGCAGAGGATGGGTGCCTACACCTGCTTGTCAGAGACCTGTAAGAAGCTTCCGGCTTCAGATCGGCTCAGCTCCAGCTGTCACATCATTTGGGGGAGTAAAGTGATGCTTGAAAGTTCTCTCTGTACATGCACACACACATAAACATATACACACATGCACATGTGTGTGCATACGCCCACATGCACACATACAAGCACATGGATGTCCTCGCTCACATACACATACATGTGAGAAGCACTCTAGCATGTGCAAAAGCAAAGCCCCTCACTGGCAGCAATGAGCAGATGCAGCTACTGGCGGGGACGTGCCTAGATCTGCTTGGCTCCAAGAACAGAGGGTGCATCGATTCAGAGTCCTCCGGCAGAGCCGTCAGTGACAGGCAGGAGGTGGCGCAATCTTCCCGCTCTCCTCACCTTAAAGAGTGGAGGTTGTCTTCCCTCCTTGGCAGGGACCAACTCTGTGACACGCTCTGATCAATGATACGTGTCAGAAGGGACACGCCATGACTTTCAGGGCCGGCCCCCCTGCACTTTTCACCACTGGAACGGTCCTCCCTGGAGCCCCGTTGCCATGCTATGCCCCGTATGCCATGGTGGCACAAGGAAAGACCCACGTTCAGGTGTGCCGTGACCCCAGCTCGGTCTATACCAGCTGACGTTCACCCCTGAAGAACATCAGCTTGGAATTTCCACCAGGGAAGCCTCTGAGCTGCTGCAATCCCAGACATCACCACATGGCGGCAGAGTTGCGTTGTTCCGAGCATTTAAAGCAAGCACTGCTTACCAACACAGAGGTTTGAGCAAATACATAGTCTGTTATTTTAAAGCACCAAGTTTTGGGGTGATTGGTCATGCAACAATAGATAACAGAAATAATGCATTTTTGGAAATAGAGCTATGATGTGAGAAAAGCAGCTTTACATTCTCAAGTTTGTTGACAATTTCAAAGGCCAGCTCTTGGGACAGACATTTGAACTAACAGTTCAGGTGTCAAATAGGACACAGATTGGGGTGCCTGGGTTTGGGTTCCAGTCTGCTTCCCATTCCAGTTTCCTGCCCTTATTTACCCTGGGAGACAATAGCAATGACTAAAGTACTTGGGATCCTGCCATCCATAAGCAAGACCCAGATTGAGTACCCAGCTGCTGGCTGCAGCTTGAACCAGCCCTGGCTATGACAGGCATTTGAAAAGACAGCCAGTGAATGGGAGATTCTTTCTCTCTGTTTCAAAATAAATTAATTAAAACCCACTACCATCCCAAAATGCAACTTTGGCTCTACTGGTTTTAATTTTGCAGCCTTGTTTTTATTTCCACTCCAGTCTTTGCTGCTTCGCTTCTTCGGCTTGCTTGGGACTTTCTGTTTTCTTGGGGTGGAAGGTTTTTCCTGGGGGAGCCCAGCGTGCACCCCCAGAGAGCCCCTCTGAGTGCTGCTGCCTCTGCTTCCCACACTTTTGTTTTCATTTACCTCAAAAGTGTTCTCTAATTTCCCTGGTGACTTCCCCCTTTGAATCATAGGTTATTTGGGAACATGTTGTTTAATTTCCACATATTTGTAAAATTTCCAGGCTTCCTCATTGCTAATTTCCAGTTTCATTCCACTGTGGTTAGCATACTTCATGTGGCTCTTTGTACATCCATGGGAAATTTGTCTGGTGGCCCAGCCTGCCTGTCCTGGGCAACACTTCACTTACGCTTGAAAGAAACCTGGACAGACGGTGTGATGAACGTCCTGTGGGTCTGCTGGGCTCACAGTGCTGCTGAAGTCAACTGAGAGAGAGAAACAAAACTCCCCCAGCTAGTGGTTCACTCCCCAGATAGGCACAGTGTCCAGGGCTGGGCTAAGGTCAGGGCTGGGAGCAGGGACACCTCCAGGTCTCTGGCAGGTTTCCCACGAGGGTCACGTGAGCCATCACCACTCTCTCCCAGTATGTGCATTATCACAGGAAGCTGGAGCCAGGAGCTGGGGCTGGGACCCAAACCCAGGCACTCAAATACAGAAGATGGAAGTTAGGCAGCTTAGCCACAAGGTTACACATTCATTCCCCAACCCTTGTATTTGTTGCTTCTGTCTACAAAATTTTCTGGTCTAGAGTAATGATTTTTATCTAAAGGTGTTTTAAATTTTATATTAATTTAGCCACTCAACGTCTGTTAGTTACCATTTTATAGTATATACTTGAATCTAAAAATGTGCTCTTATTAGACAATACATAGATGGAATATTTTTTCAATTCACTGCCCATTTTCATGTTTAACCCATTTATATTTAAACACCATCATTAGGTAGGAGACACATGTACTGTTTGCAGATTTTCTATGTGGCTCCATGTTTTGCTTCTCTCTCTTTTTTGTATGTCTCTCTGTTGCTCCCTTCCTTCCTTATTTGTGTCACAGCATTTGGGGTGGGTGCTGAGGGGCAACGCGCTAAGCCGACCCTGGAGCAGAGAGCCCGCTTGGCCCAGCTACTCCGTGTTTCTGATTCAGCTCCTGATTCATGGGCCTGGAAGTAACGGATGAGCCCCTGCCACCCACGGGGGAGGCCCTGATGGAGCTCCTGGCTCCTGGCCTCAGGTGGCCCAGCCCCAGATGGGGAGTGAATGGGCAAATGAAAGGATCTCTCTCTCTCTCTCTCTGTAATTCTACCCTTCAAACAAAATGCATACAGGTTTTAAATTTCAAAAGTAATCACAGAAACGACTGCAAAATGACCCAAGTAGAGTAGCCGGGACATGAAGCCTGTGTGGGATGCTGGCACTTGCAGGAGGATTAGCCAATTGAGCATTACACTGATTGCCCCACTCCATTCCACTGAGTTTATTTTACTGTGTGAAATGTGGGACTGTTTATGACTCAGAGCTGGGGACAGCTCCTGCAAGCAACTCCTGGAAGACCATGTGTAGCAGTGTATGCGAGGGTTGGCTGGGAGTCCTCAGCTTCTGGGCAGAACACACTGGGCTGGGAACCAAAGGGTGCTGATCAGACGCCTACCAATAGAGGGCGCTCAACCACAGCCAGAGCAATCACTTGGGTTTGCAAGACACGGGGCGAGACCCGCCAAAATGAGTTATTATTTATGTGAAAGGCAGAGAGAAGGGGAGAGTCAGAGAGATCTTCCACCTGTTGGTTCACTCCCCAAATGAGTACAATGGCAGGATCTGGGCCACCCAGATCTTCCATGGGTGCAGGGGTCCAAGCACTTGGGTCATCTTCTATTAGTTTCCCAGGCACATTAGCAGGGAGCTGGTCCAGAAGCAGAGCAGCTATGACTCAAGCCAGTCTGATGTGCGACACCACCTTCTCAGGCTACAATAGCCCACGCGCCACCATGCTGACTCCAAAGTTGACTTTGGTTAGATCCTAACAAAAGACCTGAGAAGACAGACATGTTGTCTCAGCCATTTTTAGGAAAGCCAGTGCAAACCAAGCAAGCCAATTGGTTTTGCTTAAAAGACTCAGATGGCTGAGACAGGATATGGCATTAGCAGGGAGGATGGAGTGAGGGTGGGAGGCACAGGGACTGTAGAGGAGAGGACTGGTGCCCCCTGACTGGACACACCTTGCCCACCCTGGGAGGAGAACAGATGGAGTCACACACAAGGCTGGCCTGAGGTCAGTGTCATGACATGGTATATTCAGCCACCACCTGCTACCCCCAGTATCCCATATAAATGCTGGTTAAAGCCCCAGCTGCCTCACTTCTGATTCAGCTCCCTGCTTATGTGCTTGGGAAAGAAGAAGATGGCCCAAGCCTTTGAGTCCCCTGCAGCCACTTGGGAGACCTGGGAGAGATTCTTGGCTCCTGATTTCAGCCAGATCCAACCAGGGCTGTTTCAGTCATTTCGGAAGAGAGCCAGTGGGTGGAAGGTCTCTCTCTCTGTCTGACTTTCAAATAAATAAATAAATCTTTAAAAATAAGCAGGGCCAGAGTGGGCTGCATAGCCATGCCCTGCTGTAGAAAGGAAGGGAAGCACCTTGGGGTGGGTGGTGGCTGTGTGGGCCTGCCGGATGGCTGCAACACCTGTGGGAGGCAGCTGGGTCCTTGGCACCTGTTCCCTGCTCACCTCACACCTATGTTAGGCCTGGACCCCAGGGCTTCGCCAAGCCTTCTCGCCTGACCCTAACTCCCTCCCCTGGCAGCTCCGGTTGTTGGGAGGTAAGGGGGGTGATCTTCTACTTGGAGTCAATGCCCAGGGAAGGTATGGGGGGGGCCTTGAGTGGTTCAAGCACCAGACCCTGGAAGGCTCCGGGACCGGAGCCAAATCCACTGAGGACAGGAGGGTTGTGACCTGGACATCTCCCAGAGAAATGGGGCTGGGTGGGGCTTGTCTCATAAGCTCAAGGACACCAGTGCCTCCAAACACAGCCGATGGTGCAGTGGGCGGGGATCCCTAAAGTCACGAGTACCCCTGGAGCCCGCGTCCATCAGTACCCCTTCCTGAGAGTCGGGACATGTTCTGGGCAAGAGCTCAGTGGCTGAACATCAGGTTCTGAGAGCTCAAGTTCTGTCAAGGATGACCCTGCAGGGGAAAAAATCACAACCCTGTGGCGATGTCTGTGGAAGGCAGGGATCGCTCAAGGGAGAGGGTCTCGGAAGACCTGCACGTAAGAGTAAGGACATTGGTGTGTGACTGGGGAAACCGAGGCAGGAGGGCAGGAAGGAGGCTTACAGAGAAGGCACAGGCCGACCACTCCTTCTGGAGATACTGCAAGATGTCACAAGAGATCTTGCAGAACTTCAGGAAGGAAAAGAAAAGCTTCTCACGAAACCCATGAGAAAATGGATGAAATCTGAATTCTATCAAGTTCAAGAGAACAGCAAATCCTCAGGATAGAGAGGGTGGAACCGAGTGGAGGACAAACTAGCCCTCCTCGCTGGCCACCTGGGAGTCTCCTGGGAGGAGGGGGCCTTAAAGGTATGTCAGCTACACATGGTCTTCCAGGAGTTGCTTGCAGGAGCTGTCCCCAGCTCTGAGTCATAAACAGTCCCACATTTCACACAGTAAAATAAACTCAGTGGAATGGAGTGGGGCAATCAGTGTAATGCTCAATTGGCTAATCCTCCTGCAAGTGCCAGCATCCCACACAGGCACTGGTTCATGTCCCGGCTACTCTACTTCCCATCCAGCTCCCTACTTCTGGCATGGCAAAACAGAGGAGGATGGCCCAAAGCCTTGGGGCCCTGCACTCTGTGGGAGACCCAGAAGAGGCTCCTGGCTCCTGGCTCTGGAGAGTTAACCAGCAAAAGGAAGCTCTCCAGCTCTGTCTCTTCTCTGTCTCTCCTTCTGTCTGTAAATCTGCCTTTCCAATAAAAACAAATACACTTTTAGAAAAATAAAAATGATGACACAGTGATGACACACAGCTTGGGTCATTTTGCAGTCGTTTTTGTGATTACTTTTGAAATTTAAAACCTGTATGCATTTTGTTTGAAGGGTAGAATTACAGAGAGAGAGAGAGAGAGATCCTTTCATTTGCCCATTCACTCCCCAGCTGGGGCTGGGCCACCTGAGGCCAGGAGCCAGGAGCTCCATCAGGGCCTCCCCCGTGGGTGGCAGGGGCTCATCCGTTACTTCCAGGCCCATGAATCAGGAGCTGAATCAGAAACACGGAGTAGCTAGGCCAAGCGGGCTCTCTGCTCCAGGGTCGGCTTAGCGCGTTGCCCCTCAGCACCCACCCCAAATGCTGTGACACAAATAAGGAAGGAAGGGAGCAACAGAGAGACATACAAAAAAGAGAGAGAAGCAAAACATGGAGCCACATAGAAAACCTGCAAACAGTACATGTGTCTCCTACCTGAGGTTAGCCCCGCCCTGCCCAGCGCGGGTGATTGGAAGAGCTGAATGTGATGGGGAGCCAAGATTGATTACCTGAAGGCAAAAAAGGAAGGTGGGATGGAGAAAGAAAAAAAAAATACGTGCTGGTAAACAAAATTCTGGTTAAAAACTGCAAAGCACCCGGGTGGGCATTTGAGTTAAGCTTCCAGCAAAGACAGCTTGGTCTCACATCATAGGGCCCAGGTTCGAGTCCTAGTTCTGGCTCCTGTCTCCAACTTCCTGCTAGTGTGTTGCAGGAGGCAGCAGGTGTTGGCCAAGTACTTGCCACCCACCCATGCAGGAAGCTCAGATGGAGTTCCCTGCTACTGGCTTCAGCATGGACCAGCTCCAGCTGTGGTACCCATTCCGGGAGTAGCCTAGTGGACACAAGGCTTCTATGTATCACCCCGCCTTGCAGGTTGTAGTTTGAAATGATAATTGTTTTGCACCAAGTTCTGTGTGGTCCCAGCCCTGGGCACTCATCCCACGGCCCCTGGCCCAACTGCCTCCATGGGACAAATCAGATGCAGGGACAGAAAAGTTATTGCTGGAGCGAGGGACTCACACTCTACAACAAAGTGGGTGAAGGCGGCACCTAGAAACACAGACCCCAAAAGGTCTCCCCTTAAGGGGAGAGGCCCATCTATGGCATGGGCACTGCCTGGAGCTGACCGCATGGCCCAGTGCTGAGGGGAAGGCTGGTGCCATTCACGGCCAAGGTTAAGGCCTGGCTCCGGGACCATGGGAATATTGCAGTGGGTGCTTTTGTCAAATCTCAGGAGATTCGAAGCAGGTGGTGGGGAGGTGTGGGAGAGGACACTTCTGGACGCGGGCAAGGTGGGCGCAGACCCCCACCTCCTGGCGGTAGGAGGGAGGACAGGAGTGATCCTGGGAAACAAGCGTCCACTGGAGGAGGCATCAGGCTCCCCCCTGCCCGCTGGGGACAGAGCAGGGGCCGTCAGTGGTTGGCAGGGTTGGGAAGCAGAGCCAGACTGGGATTATGCGTGGGGAGCTGGAGAGCTGGGGCCTGGTCTATAAACAGGGATAATGAGATGATGAGATTAACCTTGCCCTGCGGCCAGGTCGTGGGGTGACTGGCTGCAGGAGCCACACAGAGCAAGAGGGGTCACCACCCTTCCGGTCTGGGCAGGAATATGGGGAGAGATGGACCGAGACCCCTGAGATCTGAGGTAGCACATGACAGCAGTGGGATAGGCTAGGGACAGGATGGCCCACTGAATCCTAAATGTCGCTTAGCAGGGACCTGGTCCCTCCTTCTAGCCACAGTCATGAAGACTACAGATGAGCTATTTCTGTTCTTCTTCAAGATGGTTTCAATTAAAACCAGAGAGCCACAAGCTGTAAAAGCAAAGGTAGACATGTTTATTTATATCAAAAATACTGTGGAATTGAGAATTGAGAACTCCGAGTTGGTTCTAAGTATTAATCCCAATTAGACTGCTGCTCTCACAGCACACTTGTCTCCACGTGGCAGAGCTGAGCACGCAGCGAGCACACCAACTGGTTTCACTTAAATAATTTAACAGGAATTTGAGGTGCATTTGCTTGCTTGTGATTTGAGGTGTAACATTTGTTGAGAATTTTAAAAATTCACTTTATGTATTTTGCTGTTTATAACACTGCCTGGAAAAGTAGAATGTTGAGGCGAAAATAGATTATATTCAAGCATGGGGAAATTCAGTTTGAAACAAATAAGGACAAAAAAATTTTTTTTAATCTGGAATAAATGGTTTTCTATAGTCTTAAAAATATATATTGTGGGGACTGGCACTGTGGCAGAGCGGGTTTAGCTGCGTCCAGTAGCGCTGGCATCCCATATGTATGCCTGGTTTCCCCACAGAAGTGGGGAATCTGACTCTGTTCATGTGGTTTGGGAAAGCAATGGAAGATGGCCCAGGTCCTTGGGCCCCTGCACCCACATGGGAATCCTTGGAGAAGCTCCAGGCTGCTGGTTTTGCTCCTGTCCAGCTCTGCCCGTTAAGGTCATTTGGAGAATGAACCAGCAAATGGAAGATCTTGGAGTGTCTGTAAATTTGCCTTTCAAACAAAAATAAATCTTAAAAAGAGAGAAAGGCAATGAGTAGAGACCCTAAGGGAGGCAAAGGAGTGGCGAGGGCATCATGGTATCTGCAGGGGTACAGACAGGAGTGTGCCAGGCAGATGGACGTGGCCATGCTGTGGCGTGGGACCTGAGTGATACTCAGGAACCCCGTGGGGAGCAGGGAGGGGTTACATGGCTTGGGTGTTGATGTGTGGGAAGACAGGACCTGAGGCTTCCCTCACGCCCTAAACAGATGCACTCCAGCTGGCTGGGAAGCCTCACCATGAACAGAGCAATAGAACCCCCAGAAAGCAAACAAACACGAGTGGAGGTGTCCACTCAGCCGGTATAGCAGCTTCTGGGACACCTGCCTCCCGTGGACACTGCCTGGGATGAAGTCCTGCCTCGGGTCCAGCTTCTGCCAACGCACCCCCTGGGAGGTCGCAGCTGCTGACCACGTGTCGGATACCTGTCACCCTCGTGGCTGACCACGAGTTCCTGGCTCCTGCCTGGGCCGGCCCAGCTCCAGCTGTTGTGGGAAGCTCAGAAGCGAACAAGGGGATGGACGCTCTCCCTCTCGCCCTTCCTCTCTTTCTCTCTGCCTCTCCCTCTCTGTCACTCTGCCTTCCAAATAAATAAATATATATCTAGTTTAACAAAAGGAAATGCAGAGCAACTCTAGGATGCAAGCTACAGGGTGGTGACCGATTTCTTCTCATGACTCAGAAAACTGATCTTAAAGATGAACGTGCGACCCCATTGACGTCACAGCCTCAAGCGGGCGGGACTGAGCCCTGGTGTTTAGGGAAAAGCACTGGGACCGCCAGGAAGCTGGAAATGACAGCTGCCCACGGGAGAGGGGTGGGAGGGGCAAGGTGGCTCCTGGGAAGGGAGGGGCGTGGCCAGAGCTCCCGGCCTGGGCAATGCAGGAATCTGTAGGTTAATGCTTTATGTTCTTTCTGCGCGTGGCTATTCTTTGTCTAATGTTATTTTAAAGATGTATTTGGCCCGGCGCCGTGGCCTAGCGGCTAGAGTCCTCACCTTGCACGCACCGGGATCCCATATGGGTGCCAGTTCGAATCCCGGCGGCCCTGCTTCCCATCCAGCTCCCTGCTTGTGGCCTGGGAAAGCAGTAGAGGATGACCCAGAGCATTGAGCCCCTGTACCCACGTGGGAGACCCAGAAAGAAGTTCCTGGCTCCTGGCTTTGGATTGGCACAGCATCGGCCATTGCAGCCACTTAGGGAGTGAATCATCAGACAGAAGATCTTCCTCTCTGTCTCTCCTACTCTGTATATATCTGACTTTGCAATAAAAAATAATAATAATAAATAAATCTTCCACCTGGGTCTTCCAAATCCTTGGACTGGATCTGTTGCTCTTGGGGGCATTAGCAGGAAGCGGAATCAGAAGTAGAGCATCTGAGGTTCGAACTGGCACTCAACAGGATGCCCTGGTCACAAAAAAGGCTTAACTCTCTGAGCTACAATGTTGGCCCTCTTTTATTTTTTGTAAGGTTATTTATTTACATTTATTTGAAAGACAGCTAGAGAGAGAGAGAGATCATGCCCATAATGCCCACACAGCCAGGGTTGGACCTCAAGCTGAGGGTCCACAGCACCAGCTTGGTCTCCCATCGGGGTTGAAGGGATCCAAGTAGCTGAGCCTTCACCTGCTGCTTCCCAGGGTACACAGCGGCAGGGAGCTGGAGCAGAAGCAGAGCCAGAACTCAACCCCAGGCTGGGATGTGGGCATCCCAACAGGCAGTTTAACCCACTGCATCACCATTTTGCCCCTACATACGGGTTTTTCTTTTTATTTTTTCTTTACGATTTATTTTATTTTATTGGAAAGTCAGATTTACAGAGAGAAGCAGAGAAAAAAATCTTCTGTTTGCTGGTTTACTCCCCAGATGGCCACAATGGCTGGAGCTGATCTGATCTGATCTGAAGCCAGGAGCTTCCTCCAGGTCTTCCATGTGGGTGCAGGGTCCCAAGGCTTTGGGTCGTCCTCGACTGCTTTCCCAGGCCACAAGCAGGAAGCTGGATGGGAAGTGGGGAGCTGCCGGGATTAGAACCGGCACCCATAAGGGACCCTGGCATGTTCAAGGTGAGGACTTTAGCTGCTAAGCTACCACGCCAGACGCCCGATGATAGTTCTGTCTCCAATAACAGAAAATGGCCCTGAGACACGGGTTTCCAACAGTGATTTGACACATCTGAAAATCCAAGGCCATTGCGGGAACGGATGGCTCGAAGGGCTGGACGGACACCGGTGGTCTCCTGTGGTTTCTGAGGCCTGGACACGCCCGCAGAGACACAGAGCACCAAGACGAAGCTCTCCTCTCCCAAGTCCACCTGCGGTTCTGTGGTTGGCTTCTGCTTGGACCAGCCCGAGTGCCAGCCCCTCAACCTTGACCAGTGTCTGTCCAGGGGTGGCCCTGAGCCGGCCGAGAGCTGGGGGAGCCAGAAGCAGCTCCCCAACCCTGGACAAATTGTATTATTCACACAGAGAAGCTGCGTGTCTTCCTGAAAGGGAAGAGGCTGGGTGCTGTTTCCAAAAGGACAGAGGGAAGATGCTTGGGGCACCTGGGGACCCGTGGGCCGCCAGTCCCAACGGGGTCAAGGCCAAGGTGTGGTGGAGAAGGAGGGGGTGGGAGGGGCCAGCCCTGTGGGATGGATGCTCACTTCCCTAATCACAGGGGTGGGGTGCTTACAGGTGATGACAGGGCACAGGCGTGGCCGGGGCAGTGGGTGGCCGCGCTGTCGCAGAGCCAGGACGTGTCTGGGAGCCCCGGGCCCACGTCTTCCTGAACCAGGGTGGGGCTCCAGTCAGGCCCAAGTCCCAGGGATTCTCCTGGAATGCATCCAGAATGACAGTCACCTAGAGTAATGGGGAAAAAATCATTTATACTTTTTTTTTAAATTTGAAAGGCGAACAGATCTTCCATCCATTGGTTGTCCCCAAAGACCCACAACAGTCGGGCTAGTCCAGGTGGATCTCCATCCAGGGCTCCCAGTGCCTGAGCTGGCACCTGCTGCCTGTCTGGGTGCTTCAGCAGGGAGCTGGAGCCGAGAGCAGAACCGGGATGGGGACCTGGGCTCTGGGCTAGGGGATGCGGGAATTCCAAGCAGCATTTTAGCTGCTATCCAAACCTACCCCCATCATCTCACTCTCCACTCACACTCGCAAAGTGCTTCCCACGAGAGGCGGGGCGGGAGGGGACAGGCTTTCAGCAACGGTTCTGACGCTGCCTTAGAAGGCTGGCATCCCATCCCAAGTTCCTGGGGCTCGCTCCTCTCCCCATCCGCTCCTGCTGATGTGTGCCACATCAGTCAGCAGCAAGTAATGGCCAGGTACTCGCATTCCTGGCCCAGCCCCCACTGCTGCGGCTCTCTGGGGAGTGAACCGGCAGGTGGCAGATCTCTTGATTTCTCTCTGCCTTTCAAATATAACAGATTCATCAAAGAACCTCTGATGAACACAGTTTCTGACTTAAAATTTGTCAGCTTTGAGATGATGTGAAAGTGATTCAAAAATCAGTATAAAAAAATCATTCAAAAGGGCCTGGCACAATGCTGGAATCCCATAGGGTGCCAGTTCATGTCCCAGCCAGCTCCCTGCTTTGGTCCAGGAAAGCAGTCGAGGACAGCCCAAAGCCTTGGAACCCTGTACCCACATGGGAGACCCAGAGGGAGCTCCTGGCTCCTGGCTTCAGATCAGCTCAGCTTCAGACATTGCAGCCACTTAGGGAGTGAAAGAGCAGATGGGGGAACTTTCTGTCTCTCCTTAAATCTGCCTTTCCAATAAAAATTAGTACATCTCTCTTTTTAAAAGATGTATTTACTTTTAGTTATTTTTGAGATTGATTTATTTGGAAAGCAGAGAGAAAGAGGGTAGGTCTTTCACCCACTGGCTCCCTCCTCAAATACCCTCTAGCAGCCCCCCGGGGCCCGGCCAGGTCAAAGCCAGGAGAGTGAGTTCAACCCAGGTTTTCCACATAGGTGGCAGGGACCCAAGGACCCCGCGCCACGGCCTGCTGCCCCTCAGGGTGCTTGCTGGAAGCTGGAATTGCTAGCAGAGTTGGGACTCGAACCCTGGCAGCAGGACGTGGGAGGCAGGCAGGCCTTGGGAGCGGCATCCTGCCCATTATGCCTACACCCACCTTCCTGCTGTGAACTCGGGTGCCATCTTCAAGCCCTGCTTCCCATCACTGTCGACCTGCCTCCGATGACCACCAGCCCAGGGCCGTGACCACCACCACCACTACCGCCACAGTCTGCTCAGGCCCTGGCAAGTGGGAGCGGGAGGCGGGGAAGAGGGGAGGCTGCTGCCACAGGGCAATTGCATGGAGTAAGTGCAAGGAAAAGAAAGGCTTTGGCACACACCCACAAAAACCCAATCAGGCCCCTAGGACAGGAGAGGCCGCCACCACCCGCTGTCCTTCCTATGGCCGGTTTTGTGTCGCCACCTGGTGGTGAGGCTGTGTCGGTGCATCACACGGCCACACGGCCACACACACACACACACACACACACACACACACACACACACACACACACACACACACACACACACACACACACACACACACACACACACACACACACACACACACACACTCCTTCCCTGCGGCCAAGCACAAGGTGTGAAGGCCTGGTCAGATTTCCACCTGGCAGCCTCATCCCACGCATGCTGCGTGGTTGACACTGCCCTGCCCTGGGTATCCCTGCACAGTCCTGACCCTGCCACCAGGTCCGTCAGCAGTGAGCAAGGGACATGTACCTGTTCTGGCGGAGGGGTGAGGGGCCAGCTGTGGGCAGGGGAGGCAGAGACTCCGGCATAGCTGGCAGCACCCTTGGAGCTGGGTGCATAGTGCAGAGCCGGCCGGGCATTCCTGGGCCCCGCCACCTTGAGCGTGTTGGCTGGGCCACCCTAGAAGTACTTGCGTGGTCCCATCATGCATGTTTCTTTCTGTGTCCCCGAGGGGTGCCCTGTGACTGAACTAAACCCCTCCGTTTGAGAACCGAGAAGTGAGAGGGCGAGCAGCTGGGACCTGTCCCAATGCCGGGTTCAAGTCCCGGTGCCCGCTCCTGGGTGCAGCTTCCTTTCTCACTCCACGTTCTTGAAGCAGCCAGATGGCGCCAGTCGCTGGGCCCATGGCACTCACCTGAACACCTGGACTGTATTCCTAGCTTCTGCTGTGGCCTGGCAGGCATCTGGGGACCCAACCCCTGGAAACTTCGTCTCTTTCTGTTCCTCTCTCAACGGAATTTTTTTTTTTTAAATCCAGAATAAAA
This sequence comes from Ochotona curzoniae, assembly GCF_017591425.1. NCBI lineage: Eukaryota > Metazoa > Chordata > Mammalia > Lagomorpha > Ochotonidae > Ochotona > Ochotona curzoniae. Next base: position 1,931,040 of record NW_024466004.1, on the reverse strand, counting down.
AGTGAGAGATTCAGGCCTCTTGGAGTAGGCCCAGGATGCTGCCAGCCTTCCCATGGCCCGTGCACCCCCATGGTAGGCACCACTGCCCTAAACCAGCTCAGCATGGACCAAGCTTCCCTGGAGCCCAGGAAAAACCCCACCCACTCTCCTCTTGTTCTCCCGAGGGGGGGCCACCGGCAAACTTCAGGGCACTCCGAGGCCCGTGTGGGCAGGACTCAGGCAGGCCTCCCTGGACCGCCCTGGGCACAGCTATGGGACAAACACTGCCCCTCCTGCTCTTCCACAGGACAGCAAGCCTCCAACACAACTGCCTGCATCCTCCCATCAGCCAGGGTGGGCTCCTGCAATTTGCCCCTGCAATTTCCCAGAATCCTTGGCTGCCCCTCCACATGCCCGGACCCCCACACAGCCCTGGATCCCCTCTCTGTCCCCGCCGTCACACCTACCCTCAGCCATTTCATTCAGGGACTTGGCTCTCACTACCCCCTTGGGGGCCTTCCTTCCTCCTCGTGTCTAACTGCCTGTGTGGCTCCCCCACCGGGGTGTCTCACAGTACAGCATGTAGACTCCACGTCCCGTGCATCCTGCATGGGCGTTTGACCCAGTGGGAAAGCTCTAGTTAAGGCTCCCACAGCCGGAGCTGGTGTGGTGGCATGGCACGTTGAGCTGCCAGCTGCAGTACCAACATCCCCTATCAGAGCACCAGGTTCGAATCCTGGCTGTTCCACTTCTGGTCCAGCTCCCTGCTCATGAACCTGCAAAGCAGTGAGGATGGACCTTTAGGCTCTACCGCCACATGGGTGACACGGGTGGAGTTCCTGGTTGCTGGCTTCTCCCTGGGCCAGTTTCTGCCTCTCAAATGTTAAAGATTGGCACTGTCCCTCCCCAACTCCCACAGTCCTCCTAGAGCTGGTTAAGGGAGTCACTCCGCAGAGTGGCTCAGGCCCAAGTCTCAAGTCACCCCGAACTTCCCTCATGCCCCCCCAGTGGGCCAGCACAGCCCGTTGTCTCCACCTGGAAATCAGCAGGGGCCTCCCCAAAAACTGCACAAAAGCCAGGGTGGCCTGGTTAAAGCTTGCCACGCCCTGCATCCCTCAGGGTCCTCACCCTCGCTGCCCAGCTGCTCCTTGTACCTGGGCTCACTCACCAGGCCCCAGTGGCACTGGCTCCCTTGCTTATCCTCCATAGCGGACAAGCAGTGCCCGGCTCCAACTTGCAACCTTCCCTTTTTCCTATTCCTTCCTCTGCACAATGGGATCACCTTCTGACAAGCCACAGGGTCACTTAGAATGTCAGCCTACAAGGCCTTCTCTCTGTCCCACACCCCACTGAGGGCTGCCTGCCTGGCAATGCCTGGCACACAGGAGGACTTGCCGTCGATGACCCAGAGAGCCTTGTCCTGTGCCAGGGCAACTGGCTCTGCCCTCAAGGCTCCTCCTTTCCCCGGCTTGGCAGCAGCTCTGGGCCTCATTCCCATAAGCCCCGGGGCTCAAGATCAGAAGCTCATGCTGTTTGCAACCTGGGTCCCTGGGAGCTAGAAGGACGAGGCCCATCCCTGGGTGAACTCAGAGTATGTCAGTGCCTCTGGGCAGGGTAGGCCCCCCAAGGCAGGGAGGCTTCCCAGAGACAGAGAGCCCCTGCTGCAGTGCCTGGCAGCATGCAGCTTCAAGAGGCAGTAAGTGGGCCCGGCGCCGTGGCCTAGCGGCTAAAGTCCTCGCCTTGAACGCACAGGGATCCCATATGGGCACCAGTTCTAATCCCAGCAGCTCCCTGCTTGTGGCCTGGGAAAGCAATCGAGGACAGCCCAAAGCCTTGGGAACCTGCACCCACGTGGGAGACCTGGAGGAAGTTCCAGGCTCCTGGCTTTAGATCGGCTCAGTACCAGCCGTTGCGGCTCACTTGGGGAGTGAACCATCGGATGGAGGATCTTTCTCTGTCTCTCCTCCTCTCTGTACATCCAACTTTGCAATAAAAATAAATAAATCTTTTTTAAAAAAAGAAGAAGAAGAAAAGAAGCAGTGAGTGCAGGGCTGGAGGTGTAAACACGGGGGAACATGGTGCATGTATGTTATGTGTATGTTGCATGGGGACCCCCAGCCCCCGGAGGTCAGACTCACTGACTTCTGTAAAAACTGCGGACTCCCCCAACAGCATCACTTGCTATGTTTAACTTGCTTTTATGTATTTCTCCATTCACTCATCCAATTACTTTACTTTGCAAGAGACAAAGAGAGTGACCAGCCAGAACCGGGACTGGACCAGGTCAAACCCAGGAGCTCAAAACTCCATCCAGGTCTCCCATGAGGGCCGGCGGGGACCTGAGTCCTTGGGCCATCACCTGCCACCTCCTGCATCAGCAGGAAGCTGAGCCAGGACTCAAACCTAAGGCAGAGGGCGCTCCCAGCAGAGCCTCATCCGCTGTGCCAAATGCCCTCCTCCCATCCACCTTTCCTGAGAGGATGTGAATGCCCCCTTGTTCTCTGTCCCCGTCATCCAGCAGCCGGCTCTCACCTCCCAGGCTGTGAGCCCCAGGAAGGTGGACACCAGGCTCCACCCACCTGCAGTGGGTCACTGGTCAGCAGTCACCCAGGCTGTATTCACACAGCCACCATGAAGTCCCGGCTCTGGATCCTGTTCCCTCCCTGCCCACCTGCCAGACCCCAGACAGGGACAAGCTCTCTGGGAGGCGACGAGGCTGAGACGAAGCCCTGGGGTTCACCAAGAGGGCTACCCAGTCCATCAGAAGTGTATAATACAACCACACGCTCAAGCCGTCAGGACCTGCCGACTCCAAGCTCAAACCTGCACTGTCTGCTGCAGGAACCCTCGGGGGGTGAGCAGGGCACTCCTGAGTGGAGACACAGAACCCTTGACCAGCGCCAGCCTGAGAAGCCAGCAGGAAAGGAGTCAGCCTCCAGTGCTCTGGCTGCGGTCTGACACAGCAGGTTCCTGGTCCAAAGCACCAGCTGATGCCACCACATCCAGAGCTTCCCCTTCTCCCACCTGTGTGCCATACCAGCCAAAGCTTGGTGCCTGGAATGTGCACCTGCTGTGTAACTGTTACGATGGCTTCCAGGAGGTTCGGCCGTTGTTTTACCCATTGGAAAACCCAAGGCAGATCCAGAGAAATGAATTCGGGGCCCACTGGGCTTTCAGAGCTTGCATGGAGACTGCAAGTAGCACAAGGAAACCCCAGGCGCACAGTAGGTGTCGGTCAGTGGCTGGCCTCTAGCCAGCACCCTGGGTGAGTTGCTTTTCTGATCTGTGGCTCCAAAGTTACTGGTAGCAAATCTTTCTCTCTGAAAGTACAATTCATTTGAAAAGATCCATTTCATTTGGAAGGCAGAATGCCAGAGAGAAGGGGAGAGACAGGGAGATGTATCCATCATCCACTGGTTCATTCCCCAAATGGCCACGGTGGCAGTGGTTGTGGCTTGGACAGAAAGTTCCAGCAAGAAGCCAGGAACCAGGAACTCCAGCCAGGTCTCCCTGTGGGTGGCAGGAGCCCAGGTTCTTGGGCATCGCAGGAGGTGACTCAACTTGCTACTTCATGGCAAGGTGCATTTTAATTAGCAAGAACAGCTAGTATTCATGTGACACTGAGTCAAGTCATGAAGGCCAGTGACCAAGATGAGGAATGTCGCTTTCAAACCAAAACCAGGTGTGATTATAGGACCTTCCATCTCTGAGCACTCCTATGGGGTCACAGAGTGAGATCTGAACTATGTTCCTACACTGAGCTGTCCTATTAGCCACAGTCTGTGAAGCTGTTGTTAATTCGTCTGGGAGCCTGGCAGCCCATGGCCTTTATTAAGCCTTCAGGAGCAACCCGGCAGAGCACAGCCCGTGGAGCCTGCCCAGGGCTGGGCCCTCACCTGCAGGTGAGTTCCACGGGACTGCCAAGCAGGTGGGGTTGGTTTCATCGCAGCCTCCGGAGGGAATTTGCGCAATCTTTTGTCCTTTATCTGTCCAGCCCTTATCTCTTCCCAGCAAGGCCCTTCTCCAAATGCATCAGGAGCCTCTTTTCATAGACAATGTCTGGACCCAATCGTGCTCTGAAAATATCATCTCTAGCCTGCAAGAATTACGCACACACACACCCCAACCTTACCTATGCCTACCTCATGGGGCTGGACCAGGGCAAGCTCATTACGAAGTGGAAACTGCCTACAGCGTCATCACTGTGGGACCTAGCCCAAAACTCCGTGGAAATCACCAGTTTGGGTCTCCACAGCCTGTGTCAACTCACACACTGCCCTGAATAAACCTGGGTTAGGTGGATGTTTTTACAGAGCCCATTTCTTTCCATCAACAAGACAGACAACCAGACACAGCTCTTACTCTCTGAACTCCAGCAAGGGCAGCCCAAAGTCACAAGCCAGAAAGTCAATCCAGGTCCCCATGTGGATGGCAGGGACCCCAAGCACCTGATGCCTCATGGGCTGCCTCCACCCGGGGCCCCATGAGCAGGAAGCTAGAAGTGGGAGTGGAGCCTAAACCACCCAGGTGCTCTTCTATCAGAAGCAGGCATCACAAGCAGTGACTTAACCTCTAGGCCGGATGCCTGCCCCTCGATGTAACTGACATCTTGTAATTCTAACCTCACCCCTGACCCAAATCTGAGCTTGCATACTGCCCCTAGATTCCCTCACGTGCTCATCATGCTAGCCTCACCAAAACCCAAAACTCAAAGCTCATTTATCTGTTCCTCTGAGGTCCATGTTGATTTTTTTTTTTTGCATGCTCTCCATCTGTAGTAAGTTTCAAGGGATTCAAACAAATGCAGTTGCACTCAAAGTACAAATTTGCACATACTCTCTTGAAAAGCAAATACAAACAAAAATTTTTTTTCACCTATCCCTTCAAAAAATGACTTTCCTCAAAATTATCTATTAAAATTAAAAGGCAGGGGGCCAGCGTTGTGGTGGAACAGTTACTGTTCTCACCTGCAGTGTCCATGTCCCATTTTGGTTCCAGTTTGCACTCCAGCTGCTCTGCGTCTGATCCAGCTCCCTGCTATTGCACCTGGAAAAGCAGCAGAACTACAGACTAAGGACTTGTTTGCCTGTCCCTCACATGCCCCGAGATGAAGCTCTTGGCTTTGTCCCAGTCCTGGCCATTGCAGCCATTTGGGGAGTGAACCAGCAGATGGAAGATTCTCCGTCTCTGCTTCCCCTGCTCTCTAACACCCTGAGAGGCTCAAGTCCTTGGGTCCCTGCCAGTCACACGCAAGGCACAGACTGAACTCCAGACTCCTGCATGACAGCAGACAGGCGTAGGTAGGGCATGGGCACCCTGGAGGCAGTGGTGGCTCACACTGCACGAGATCTCACCGCATGCAGGTACACAGCTTCAGCCCTGGGGGTGCTTGTTCCTGGACTGGGGCTGCCTGCGGGGCCTATGAAACCGTAGACCAGGATGGGCAGCAGCCGCCTGTGGTCTGCAGTGCTGGGCTCGGGCAGGGCCTCGCTTGCCTTGCTCCAATGGGTGGTCTTGCACCAGAGGATCAGGTTCTTCGCTGCCAGCAACAGTTCCCAGAGGCCGAGATGTGCCTGCAACAGCATAACATCCACTGTCTCCCATCTGTTTTAAACTACCCTCCTCAGACAGCTTCGCCCCATCTCTAAATCCAACTGCACCCCACTTGGTGTGCCACGGGAGCCCCATCCATTTATCACAGTGAAGGGCGACGACGTCACCGTAATCGGGTTGCACAGTTCTGCCTCCACCAGCTGCCGCAGGGCCACGTCCTTGGGTCCGTCACCTTACGCCACAGTGCCTGCCTCCGTGATTGGCACAGGGTGACGTTCAAGGAGACTCCTGCAGCTGACTCCCTCAAGCTGCCAGCTTCCTTACCTTTAAATCAGCATCACTGTCTAGGCACAAGGTGCCTGGCTTACAGCACGTGGTCAGCACTGAGCTAAGCTATCTTGGGATGCCCACACTGTGTATCACAGTGCCAGGTCCAGTCCTAGCTGTTCTGCTTCCTGCTTGTGTATCTGGAAGGCAGCAGATGATGGCTCATGTTCTTGGGCGCCTTGCTATGCACATGGAAAGCCTAGAGGGAGGTCCTAGCACCTGATCTCACCCGGCCCACCGTTACCTATTGTGAATATTTGGAAGTTGGAAGATCTCTCTCCTCGTCCCCATCTCTTGCTGTAACCCTCAGGTAGATGAAAACAATTACACGTTTTCAAAAATAGAAGTTATTCATGTTGTACATTCAGAGGCAGGGGAGGACTGAGGGCTCTTGGAGGCAGGGACTGGATGATGGCTCATGCTGAACAGTGTTGTAGGACAGCAAGGGCGAGCAGGAGGCACCAGCTTGAGCAGAGGTGTGGAGGAGGAGCAGGGAGAGTGCCCAGGGGCCAGGAAGCCCCTGGCTGGTGGAGAGCAGGGTCTGCCTCTAGCATCAGGGTTAGGACATGGGTGAGAAGCCCACGTCAGCATGCCTGGCCTCCACACCAGGCTTGGGCATCAGACTTCAGCCTCCTGCTAGTGTTTTTTTTTTAAAGATTTATTTTTATTATTTTTTATTGGAAAGGCGGATATACAAAGAGGAGAGACAGAGAGGAAGATCTTCCATCCGATGATTCACTCCCCAAGTGAGCGCAATGGCCGATGCTATGCCAATCCGAAGCCAGGAGCCTCTTCCGGGTCTCCCATGCGGGTGCAGGTTCCCAAAGCTTTGGGCCGTCCTCAACTGCTTTCCCGGGCGACAGGCAGGGAGCTGGAAGGGAAGCGGGGCTGCCGGGATAGAACCGGCGCCCATATGGGATCCTGGGCGTGCAAGGTGAGGACCTTAACCACTTGCGCCACCGCGCCGGGCCCCCTCCTGCTAGTGTTTTAAAGGGTCCACCCTACTCACCAACTCAGTCCCAGCCATTAGGGTGGATGGGAGATCTCTCTCTGTCTCTCCAATAAAATTAATTACTAGAAAGATAGATGGGGCCAAATTGCAGATAGCCTTGAATTTCAAGCCAATATGCTTAAACTTGGTTTTTCTATAATATTTAGAGCCAATGAATGCTTTTGAGCAAAGGAGGTAACAGAAGTAATGTTGTAAAGGGTTAATTATGGGGGCCAGCGTAATGGCTCACAGGCTAATCCTCCACCTTAAAGCACCAGTTTCCCTTATAGGCACCAGTTCATGTCCTGGCTGCCCCACTTCCCATCCAGCTTCTTGCTTATGGATTGGGAAAGTAACAGAGGATGGCTCAAAGCCTTGGGACCCTGTGCCATGTGGGAGACCTGGAAGAAGCTCCTGGCTCATGTCTCTAGATGGGCCCAGCTCCAGCCACTTGGGGAGTGAACTAGCAGATGGAAGATTTTTCTCTCTGTATTTTCTTCTCTCCATAAATCTGCCTTTACAATAAAAATAAATAAATCTTTAAAAAAGAAAAGAAAGGGGCCTGGCACGGTGGCCTAACGACTAAAGCCCTTGCCTTAAACATGCCAGAATCCCATATGGGCGCTGGTTCTAATCCTGGCAGCCCCACTTCCCATCCAGCTCCCTGCTTGTGGCCTGGGAAAGCAGTCGAGGATGGTCCAAAGCCTTGGGACCCTGCACCCACATGGGAGACCTGGAAGAGGCTCCTGGCTCCTGGCTTTGGATTGGCTCAGCTCTAGCTGTGGTGGCATCTTGGGGAGTGAACCATCAGATGCAAGATCTTCCTCTCTGTCTCCTTCTCTCTGTATATCTGACTTTCCAACAAAATAAATAAATAAATAAGTAAATCTTTTTTAAAAAAAGAAAAAAAAAAGGTTGATTATGGCAAATTTGTATCAGGCAGACCAAGGAAGTAAAGAGAGGTGCAGTCTGGCTGCTGAATCAGGCATCTGGCCAGTGGTGTAGGATGCTGTTTGGGACTCCCTAATTGCAGTGCTGGGTCTGGATCCCGGCAACTCTGCTTCTGATTACCTTCCTGCTAACGCCCACCCCGAGAAGCAGCAGGTGGCAGCTCCAGCGCTTGGTTCTCTGCCACTGCCACGGGAAGCCTGATGGAGTTGCAGGCTCTGGACTTCAGCCTGGCCCAGCTCTGGGGCTGTTACAGGAGTTTGGGAAATGAGGCAGACAGAGATCTTTGTCTCTGTCCTCCCACTGTAAAAACATTTTTTAAATAATAAAAATATGACTGCTTCCTTCAACTTTCATTTCCGTGATCCAGCATCTCTACAAAATGAGCCAGGAGGGGCCATGTGAGGGCTCAACTGACTAATTCTTCAGCTATTGGCATCTTGCATGGGTGCCAGTTCATGTCCCAGCTGCTCCACTTCCCATCCAGTTCCCTGCTTGTGACCTGGGAAAGCAGTAGAGGATGGGCCAAAGCCTTGGGGCCTTGTACCCACATGGGAGACCCAGAAGACCCTCCTGATTCTTGGCTTCAGATTGGCTCAGTTCCAGCTGTTGTGGCTACTTGGAGAGTGAAGCAGTGGATGAAAGCTTTTTTTCTTTCCTTCTCTCCATAAATCTGCCTTTCCAATAAAAATGGATCAATATTTTTTTTAAAGATTTATTTTTATTATTTTTTCATTGGAAAGGTGGATATACAGAGAGGAGAGAGAGAGAGGCAGAGAGGAAGATCTTCCATCCGATGATTCACTCCCCAAGTGAGCGCAACGGGCCGATACTATGCCGATCCGAAGCCAGGAGCCTCTTACGGGTCTCCCACATGGGTGCAGGGTCCCAAAGCTTTGGGCCGTCCTCCACTGCTTTCCCAGGCCACAGGCAGGGAGCTGGAAGGGAAGCGGGGCTGCCGGGATTAGAACCGGCGCCCATATGGGATCCCGGGCATGCAAGGCGAGGACCTTTAACCACTTGTGCCACCGCACCGGGCCCTGGATCAATATTTTTTAATAAATAAATCTTTTTTAAAATAAACCAAGAGATGAGAAGCAAGCACTCTGACAGGAGATAGATTCAGGTTAAGCTTGGACCCAGCAACTGTGCCCCACTTGCCACGGAGCAGGTCGCATCCATTCCCAGGGCCTGAACATCACCTCCTACAAAACGGAGCTGACAGCATCTCTGCCCAGCCTGCCCCACTGGACTCCCAAGACCAAGAACGCATTCACCCAAAAACGGAGCCCCAACCAACAGTCTGGTCCTCTCCGCTGGGCAGACAGAGGCATGGCAGCAGGGGACGCAGGGTGACACTTCACTGAGTGCTTACTGTGTGTGCACAGTCTGTAGGACACCACCGACCTCACACTCAAACCTGCTCCTAAACAGAGAGGCTGCGCAAGCTACCAAGGGCATTCATCTCCCCAGACCCACCCCAAGCCTTTTCCTGGGAGCTAATCATCTCTCTCCCTACTCTGCTCCTCCCCTGAGGGTTCTACTCAGCTTAAAAGCCAACTTCCAGAAGCTCCCAGGACCCCTGATTGGGCACCTGCTCCTGGTGACATCAACCGCCAGACATGATCTCACTGGTCTCCAAGCCCATGCCAAAACCTGCAGGACCCCTTATCCAGCAAACCACCCCCCCCCCTTGGAACAGGGCTATTTTTTCTTTTTTCAGTTTATTTTATTTTTACTAGAAAGGTAGATATACTGAGAGAAGGAGAGACAGAAAGATCCTCTATCTGCTCTTTCATTCCTCAAGTGACTACAACTGCCAGAGCTGAGTCGATCCCAAACCAGGAGCCAGGAGCCTCCTCTGGGTCTCCCACGCAGGTGCAGGGTCCCAGGGTTTTGGACCATCCTCGACTGCTTTCCCAGGCCACAAGCAGGGAGCTGGATGGGAAGTGGAACAGCCGAGATATGAACCGGAGCCCGTATGGGATACCGGAGTCCATATGGAATGCCGGCACAGGCAGGACAAGGATTTAGCCACTAAGCCATCATGCAGGACCCACAGGCCTATTTGTTTATGAATTACTTGCACATAACATCTTTCAGTCACAGACTCAACACCAAGGTAGTGGAAACTAGAATTTAAAAATACCTGCATTTTGGCCCAAGAAAATTTGAACTTCATGCATGTTCATTCGTGAACTTTTTCCATCAACTCAACTCCCCTCCCACGGCCGACAACCTCTTTTCTCCCCTTGCCTCTGTGACAGCAGAAGGCCCCTTCGTGCGGCCCTAGGTTGGCCCCGGCTTGAGGGGGGCGGCGGCAGCCCCGCAGGCGGCCAGGACGGGGTGAGGCGGGGCAGCCAGCGTTGAGCCGGGATTAGCTGGGGCGCTGGCCAGACCGATGGCCATAGCCGCGGTGCCCCAGGCGACGGCACGATGCCGCTGCACGACGACGCCCTCCGGGAGGTGTGGGCTTCGGACAGGTGGGACCCCCACTCTCCAGCCTTCCTTCCCCGCCACCCGCCCCCGGACCCCAGGAATAACCCAGGGCGCGGGGTTGGAAGGACGAGCGGGGAGAGAGGCAGGTCACTTCTTCTCCACTCTTAGTGGGCACGAGGAGGAAGGTCCCAGTCCGGAGGCTGAGCGGCGCCCCAAGCAGGTTTGTCACTCCCTTGGGAGAGGCAGAACGAGGTCCCCCCCCTACGCCCCTCAATCCCTCAGGACGCCGGGGAAGGGGAGGGATGCTGGGTGAGGGCGCACGCGCCAGGAGTCCGGCAATTGTGTGACTCGAGGTGTTTTTTTTTTTTTTTTTCCCGGGTGGGTGGCGGGCATGGAGGAGGCGATGTTTACAGGCATGAGGCTCCGTGGAAGGAATCGGGGCTCTGGGGCCAGGAGGACAACCGAGGAATGGGAGTCCTGTTAGTGCAAAGGAAGAGGGGGCTGTAGGCGCCCTCCGGATAAGCTGCGGTTATTTCTGGCGGCTCAAGGGATTAGAGGGTGGCGGGCAGCCCTCGGAGCCCCCCTTTCCTCCTTGACCGCCATCCTGCAGCGACCCGCAGCTGGGCAGAAGCTGAAGAAGAAGAGGAGCGAGGCTCCTAGATCCCCCGGCGCCCAGGGACCCAAGCCTCGGAGAGCTGGAGGTGGGCGGGGAGGTGGTAGGAACGCGAAGGAGAGAGGGGTGGGGGGGCACAGGGTATGGGACCCCCGGGAGAATCCGAGCACCCCTGGGGGGCAGAGGGAGGAACCGAGCGAGCGCTGCATCCTGGGCTGTCTCCACCACCCTCACACCGACCCCGGGGGCCCCACCTGAACCCCCTCCTCCATGCACGCATCGACTCAGCGGGGCGGAGTGGGCGTCTGCGGGAGGAACCTGCTCCCGACCCCGCGCAGCCCGGTGGGCCCCAGCGGAGCATCTACACTAAATTCCTCCGAGACCCCGAGGCCAAGAAGCGGGACCCCCGGGAAACCTTCCTGGTAGCCCGGGCTCCAGGTGCCAAAGACGGTGAGAGGCTGAGAGGGGGGCTGGCAAGCCACCCAGAGAGGCATTGGAGCAGGGGCAATGCGAAGGACCAAGTTTAGGAACTTGGTGGAGTCGCTTGGCGCCTTCTCCATTTTACAGATGGGGAAGCTGAAGCATGGAAAGTTAGAGGTGGGCAGGAGAAGCCAAGTGGGTGCAGTGAGATGGGGCAGGTGGCAGGTGGAGGGGTTCCTCCCCAGGGTGCCAGCAAGGTGCCAGTGCTCCCTGTCTTGCCCCAGGTACTCCCACTTCCCAACAATCTGGAGGGACTGGGCTTCCTGAAAAGGAGGGTGGCCACCCAAGCCCTGTCCCCCATTATGAAGGGTTTCTATCTACAGCAGAGAAGGAGGAGGAGCAGGAGGAAGAGGAGAAGGAAGAAGATGACAACGGGAATGCTGATGAGGAGCAACCTCCCAAGAGGCCCCCCAGGGAGAAGACTTCTGCGGCACCCAAGGAGAGGAAGGCTAAGGCCCAGGGTAGCCGCACTGGGTGTGGGGTGCACAGCGGGGACCCCCTGGCAGCCAGCACAGCCCCTGTCCTTGCTAGTGCACAGGCAGGGACCCCCTGAGGTCACCCAGGGCTAGGAGCAAGGAAATATTTTCATTCTGAAATATGGAGAGACAGAGACAAAGAGATGAGGAGACACCTTCCACCCACTGCCTCAAATGCCAGCAGCAATCCGGACTGGGCCGGGTCACAGCAGTAACCTAGACCTGCATCCGGGTTTTTCCTAGAGCTGGCAGGAACCCAAGGACTTGGGCCACCGTCTGACACCCTCCCCAAAGCCAGCTTAGCACCCCCAGGTACCCCCAGTCACTCTGCTTGGAGTCTACACGAGCCCCCGGGGAACCTGGGCCTAGGGTGGAGGGGAGAGTGCCATCTCCACAGCAGGTCCTTGTGTGGGGGACAGGAGGCAGAGAAAGCCTGGTGTCTGTTCATTCTCCTTCACCCATTGGGTAGCAGCTGGTTCAGCTCCTGGCTGGTCCAGAGCCTTGATGAGGCCCTAGGTGACCCCGGGAATCAGAGGATGAGCCACCATAGGTTCCTTCTTGGTCCTGCCCCACCCCGTCCTCCCTGTCCAGGAGACACAAAAAGCCCTGAGCTGGTGACCAAAAAGAAACCTCTTCGTGCTAAGAAGAAGGAAGCCTCAGCCGGGGAGGGGACGAAAATGAGAAAGACCAAGAAGAAAGGTGAGCTGGACCTGAGGGAAGCAGGACCTTGGGGATGCCGGGGAAGGGGAGAAAGTGGCCTGTCACTCCTACATCTGCAGGGTCCGGGGAGGCTGACAAGGACCCCCCAGCCAGCCCGGCAGCCATGAAGAAGAGCCCTGCGGCCTTGTTTCTGGTCGGAGAGAGTGGCTCCACTGAGAGAGCTGGAAAGAAGAAAGGTGGGTGCTGGGGTGCCTCTAGGGGAAACTCCCGGGCTGCCTGGGTCTCACATAGGTAGGTAGATGTGTGACCACGCCCCCCAGCGTGGGTGTAGGTGACCTGTCATGGGCATGCAGAAGGACCACAGCCCTGGTTCTCCCTCCATGCCCAGATATGCCCAAGAGCCCGGAAGAGGAGGAGGAGGAAGACAGTGAGGACGAGGAGGCTGCGGCTGTGGCAACCAAGAACAGCAATCAGAAGGGTAGAGCCAAAGGAAAAGGCAAAAAGGTGAGGGCTGTGGGGGGTGAGGGCCGTGGGACCAGGGCCTGAGTGCCCCGGGGGCTGGCGGAGGGGCCCGAGGCCCTGGGAGTGGGACTGGCCTCTGTGACAGGCTGTGAGGACAAACCACCAGCCTCGGGAGATCAGGAGAGGCGTTTGTGGGGTCACCAGCTAGAGCTGGCCACCTCGGTAGGTGTCTGAGGACTCCCCTGTGTGGGTAATCACCAGACACAGACACAGATGCCCCTGTCACCCCATGACACACACACCCAAAGAGGTCCCTACCAACGCACGGAAAGTGGAGCATGCAGACCAAGGCACCTTTAGGCACGTTGTGCTACTGTCCTGAGCTTCCCACTCAAACCCTCCGCCCCCACCCAGCAACCAAGGGGTTCAGCTCTGGCTGTCGGAACCCTCCTGGCTCTACCTGGAGCCCACTGGGCATCCCCTAAGTTTCGGAAGAGGTTGTTGGATCTTGGAAATTTGTGGGCCCTGCCCATAGGAGCAGGGGCGAGCAGGAGAGAGAGGCTACCACGGGGCAGGACTAGGGTCTCCACTCTAGGGGTTGGCTGGTCTGTACAGGAGCAGGACTGACTCACATTAACTGAGTTCACCGGGTGCTAATGTATGTGCAAACGGAAAGTCCATTTGATAATCCCCCACCCCAGGGAGGAGATGGAGGGGCTTGTAGCTGCAGGGCCGCCTGCAGACCCACAGGCCTTGAGCTGCCCAGCTGCCGCAGCTTTGGGATCAGTTCTAGCTTTCCTCAGGTCACATTCCAAGCATAGCTGTGTGTTTCCCAAGTTTCTTCTGGAGCAGCCTGGGCTGGAGAAGAGATGGTCTCGCCTGCCCCCAGGGCCAAGAGCCCTGCTGTCCACACCGGCCTCCCCTCTCTCACGCGCACCCCAGGGCTGCCCGTGGTTCATAAATAGCATCTGACTTTGAAAGGCCAGGCCCGGGCTGCAGGGCATGCTGGCCCCTGTGGGGAGAGCTGGGCTGAGAGCCCAAGGGGCGTTACCAGGGCGGCCAGTGGTGTTACTGAGCTGTCTGTAAAAGCAAAAGGAAGAGTACTTATTCATTCATGTACTCGCTATGCCTGGCCATATAACAAAGCACCCCCAAGCTTAGGGTCTGTCCACAGCAAACAGTTCATCTCTGCACCTTTTTTTTTTCTTTTGAGATTTATGTTTATTTGAACAGCAGAGTTACCAGAGAGAGGGAGAAACAGAATCTTCCATCTGCTGGTTCACACCCCAAACAGCCTCAACAGTCAGGGCTGAGCAGGATCGGATGTGGGATGCCAGCCCAGCATCACAGGCTGCAGCTTACCCTCTCTGCTACCACTCCAGCCCCCACTTGGGCCTCTGGGAGCAGCTGAGCAGGGTAGTTCTGGCTCGAGTTGTTCACGTGAGGTCAGCAAGGCTGCTGTTGTCATCTTGGGAATGACTGGAAATGGAGGGACTGTCTCACCGCCCCAGCTGTTGGCTGCAGGTCTCGGTTCCTTCCCACCATTGGGCATGGCAGCCAATGGCTTCGGGACCTGGAACACAGAGCCAGGCAGAAGCTGCACCCATTATGATGCAGCCTTGAAGTGCCAGGCCTGATATGGTATGAAAAGGGACCTCACCAGAGCCCACAGACTGGGATTGGGTGGAGAAACCTCCAGAAGCAGAAATGATCAGGGAAAGCTGGCCCCCACAGTCCTTGGGTGTTTGCTGCATGCTAAGATTCAGAGTCATGCCGGTTCTGTGGTATAGCTCGTTAAGTCTCTACCTGTGATGTTGGTATCCCATACAGGTGTTGGTTCCAGTTCCCATGAAGCTCCTTGTTAATGCTCCTGGGAAAGCAGGGTTGAAGTAAGAAACCCTGAAGAAGCTCCTGTCTCCTGGCTTAAGGCTGGCCCAGCTCCTGTTATTGCAGCTTTTGGGGGAAATGAACCAGTGCTGTGGCATATCAGGCTAATCCTCTGCCTACAATGCCAGCATCCCCTATGGGCACCAGTTCATATCCTGGCTGCTCTACTTCCAGTCCAGTTCCCCGGGTGATTGCATAGGAAAGCAGTGGAGGATGACTCAAGGCCTTGGGCCCCTGCACCCACATGGGAGACTCGGAAGGAGCTCTTGGCTCCTGGCTTCAGAATAGCCCAACTCTGGCTGTTGTGGCCGTTGGAGGAATAAACCAGAAGATGGAAGATCTCTCTCTTTCTCTCTCTCTTTCTCTCTGTTTCTGTATCTGAAACTCTACCTTTCAAATCAAAATAAAATTTAAAAATAAGAATCATAGACATAAGCAAGACTTTTATGGGCTTGTTGTACGCTGGGAGCACAGAGGTGTCCCCAGAGAAGGAAGGCTTTGGCTCTGATACGCTGGACAGCACTAAGCGCAGCTCTGCCTTGTGCCACCTGTGTGAGCTTAGGCCAGCCACTTTACTCCTCTGAGCTTTAACTGCCTCGCTTGAACAGTGGGAAAAATCGTATTGCCGGGCCTGAAAAAGGATGAAACTTGGAAAGTACTTAGAGCCATGGGCCACATCTGTGAGGTTTTCAGGAATGTTGGCGACAATCTGAAACTCAGGGAGGCCTGTCCCAGGCTGCCAGCCTTACCATATGCATTTCTGAGAGGAACAAAACTGAGTCACAGTGTGGTTAAGATGGAAATAGGACAGGTGGTGGCAGGACCAGATTTGGAACCCAGACGGGCTCCAGAGCTCGGGCCTTTGCCCATGAGCTGAAGCACAGAGCAAAGCTCCAATGAGCCCCAGAAGGGGCGTGCTGGGCTGCTGGGAGAGGTGGGGGGCAGAGGGGATCCCTGCACATAGAAGGTAGTGAATGGTCCTGCCCTACCTGTGTCCCAGCACATGACCTGCTGGGGCGGGGAAGCCAGTGCTCCAGGCTAACTCACCCCTTGCTCTACACAGAAGGAAGAGAGGCCCGTGTCTCCCCCCGTGGAGGTGGATGACCCTCAGGAGTTTGTGCTACGCCCCGCACCCCAGGGCCGGACAGTGCGCTGCCGGCTGACCAGGGACAAGAAGGGCATGGATCGGGGCATGTACCCCTCCTACTTTCTGCACCTGGACACGGAGAAGAAGGTAGGCAGAGAGGTGGCTGGGGAAGTGCACCTGCCCCCCACCAGCCCCTCACCCCATGTTCTCATGCTGTCTTTCTTACCTGCCTCTCTTTCTCTCCAGGTGTTCCTCTTGGCTGGCAGGAAACGGAAACGGAGCAAGACCGCCAACTACCTCATCTCCAGCGACCCCACCAATCTGTCTCGAGGAGGGGAGAATTTCATCGGGAAGCTGAGGTGGGCCAGACTAGGAGGAATGAAGCGGGGGGCGGGGGGGTCAGCAAAAGGGCCAGCACCTGGGGGAGGACCATGAGGGGGAGGCCCACGTGGCTGACCCAGGAACCTCGCCGGCAACTGGGCATAAGCTCCATCCATGAGGGAGGAGTCCACACCTGTTTGGCTCATGGTCGACTGCCTAGTGCCTAGCACACAGTAGGTAATCAAGAAGCCCCTCAGCACAGCTGTCATCCAGTCATCCCGGCAGAGGCACAGGGGGAAGGTGCCCGAGCTACGTCCCTCTGTTGTTCATGCAAGTGACAGCGCCTGCTTGTGTCAGGCAGAGTTCTAAGCCTGCGATAGCTGGGGCTGGGCCAGACTGAAATCTGGAGCCTGGGACTCCATCCTGGTTTCCCGCATAGCTGCAGGGGCCTGAGCACTTGGGCCACTTCCATTGCCTCCCAGGGTGCACGTGAGCAGGGAGCTGGATCAGAAGTGGAGTACTGGACTCCAGCCAGCACTCGGATATGGCATGTAGGCGACTTAACTACCGTGGCATATCACCCACCCCAACTTGCAAATATGAATTCACTTAATCCTTTTACCACTCAAATGAGAGAAATGTTGTTGCTGTACCCATTTGATAGATGGTGAAGTCAAGGCTCCATGAGTTGGGGTTACTCACTGAAAGTCACACAGCTTGTAGGGGCCGGGACTAGGATTTGAATGCTGTCCCTTAGGGTATGGGATGTTCACTGCTCAGGTCTCACCCTTGACACAGGAGCTCACAGCCTGCTTGGCCTCTAGTCTCCCTCCCCTTGCCTGCAGGTCAAACCTCCTGGGGAATCGCTTTACCGTCTTTGACAATGGGCGGAACCCGCAGCGTGGAGGCAGCAGTGCAGACGTAGCGAGCCTTCGGCAGGAGCTGGCAGCCGTCATCTACGTGAGGCCCCCTCCTGTTCCCCGTGCCCCCAGCTCTGCTGTCCCCTGCCCGCCTGCACAGCAGCCCCTCTCCCTAACAAGCCCCTCCTTTCCAGGAAACTAACGTGCTGGGATTCCGCGGTCCCCGACGCATGACAGTGATCATTCCAGGCATGAATATGGACAACGAGAGGGTCCCGATCCGGCCCCGAAACGTGAGCCCCACCCCTGAGGGTCCTGTGCTCTGTGTGGCCCACTGCAGGGAGGCAGGGGGTGAGGGCTGCACTCCCCAGAGACAACAGTGTGCTCAGCCCCTACATGCACATGCACACACACACACACACACACACACATCCCTGCACATTGACCCTCTACATACTACACACGCGTACACACACCCCACCCAGCGCATCCCTGTACCACAGTGCTTTCTGGCTCTTGGTGGAACAGCCTGAACTTTTGTCACTGAATTTGCTCAAATAGCCACAATAGGATTTTTGGTTTTCACACGCTTGAATCAAGTCAACCATTCATGCACTCATTGAACACACATGTACTGAGCATTCATTACTTCCAGGCACCTGAAACCCATCAGTGGGACACAACAAGACAGTCCCTGTGGGGGCTGGGGAGGTGCAGAGCAGGAGAGAAGTCGTCAGTGCTCACACTGGGTGTACGAGAAGGGAGACATGGGGAGATGCAATGAAGTCTTGATGGGGAGGGAGTGAGCCTGCCTGGACCTGGCAGGGTGGCAGGCATAGCCATTGCAAAGGCAGAAGGGAGACCGGTGGGCTTGAGGAGCAAGGTGTGGCTGCAGGAAGGCGAGGTCAGAAGGAAGCCAGGGGTAGACAGGGCCATCTACCAGCTACTTTTTACTCCCTGAGAGATGGGAAGCCACAACAGAATCTTGAGCAAGGGAGTGGCATGAAGGACTTTTAAAGGCAAACATTGTATGTGTGTCAAGTGCAGAGGTAGACAGGGTGTGGCCACACTGTGTGTGGCTGTGGTCATAGCCATGCCCGCCCCCTGCCATGGCACTCTGCTCCCGGACACGGCAGGTGGAGTGGGCCCGGGAGTTCTGAGAGGTAATGACTGCACGCCCTGTGCTCATAGCAGACTGATGTCACTTTACTCATTTAAAAATGAAAAATAATACGCCTGTCAGCTGATCACACATCCTTCCCACTGGAAAGTCACACCGCCATCAGAGGCCAGGCTGACCTGGAAGGTTTGCCCTGCCTGTAGGTCCCTCATCTGCTCTTTCCATGCCTGGAAAAGCACACACAAGTCCTCTGAAACCAGCATCACCTGCCCAGCTGGGCGTGACAAGAAGCGCCCAATGCCACTTTGGGTTTTGCCATCAGCCAACGGCGCCTTCTGTCACGTTCATTTATGATGCAAGGATTCTGCAGTAGGGGCTGAGAACAACACCCTGGTCATCACAGTAATAGCAGGACCCGCTTGACATAACACTGCATGTGCCATGAACTTAGGGAACCCCACGATGCCCCATGCAGAGAAACTGAGGCACAGCTGCATGGATACAAATCTCCTTCTGTCCATGTCAGTGCAGTGGGAGAGGTGGGAAGATCCAGGCTCCCACAAGCTCAAGGTGGAGACATCCCAACCAGCTGTGGGGCCCCAAAGCCCTGCGGGAGGTGACCGTGACAGACTTCATTTTCAGCCATCAGTGAGAGTTGGAAACAAGACAGCCCCCACTCTCCCACCTCCCCGCAGACCCGGCCCCTTCCTCTCAGAAGCTCTCCTTCCAGCATATTTTCACCATCACTTACCTGTCCACCTGCCCAAGATCAACCATGAGCGCCTTGGGGCTCCCAGGAGGACTGGAGCATCCCCATGACCAGGGCCAGCCTGTGGCCATCCCCCAGGGTCTCCTGGGTGCCTATGGTGCCATGGGCTGAATAGACACATGCTGAGCACCAAGTATTATTCCAGCACCCACAGGATATACAGGACAGAACAGAGATCTGCCATCTTTTTAAATTCCTTTAAAGGTATATTTAGTTGGGGTGGGGGAAAGCAGCATGATGGCTCAACTGGTTAATTCTCCCTTTGTAAGCATTGGGATTCCATGTGGGTGCCAGTTCCTATCATCCACTTCCCATCCAGCTCCCTGCTTATGACCTGGGAAAGCAGTGGAATATGGCCCAAAACTCTGCACCCAGGTGGGAGACCAAAGAAGCTCCTGGCTTCAGATTGGCTCAGCTCTGGCCATTACAGCCACTTGGGGAGTGAGCCAGCCAACAGAAAATCTTTCTATCTCTTCTTCTCTCTGTAAGTCTGAGTTTCCAATAAAAATAAATAAATCTTAAAAGAGAAAGTGAGAGAGAGAGAGAATCTTCCACTAGCTGGTTTATTTTCCACACATCCCATACGCTTGCATCACCTGGGTCTGGGTCAGACTGAAGCTAGAACTCAAAACTCCACCCCGATCTCCCAAGTGGGTTGCAGGGGGTCAGATACTTGGAGCATCCTCTGCTGCCTTCCAGGTACAGTAACAGGGAGCCAAGTCAAAGGCAGAGTGGTTGGGACTGAACTGTTGCTCTGACATGGGATGCTGGTGTCACAAGCAGCAGCTTACCCTACTGCATCACAAGGCCTACCCCAAAGACCTGACCTCTTGAAGTTGGCATTGTAATGGAGGGAACAGACAGCAGAGTAACAACTCAGTAAGGGGAACAGTGAGTGCCTGCTGTGGGCCAGATGTCCCTTGCCTATTTTCCACCCCTCCACCTTGGCATCCTGCAGACCAAGCCCCCTACTCACACATGTGTGTGTTGCCAGCCTGCCGCCCTGGCATGTGCTTCATGGGTATCCAGACCCAGGTTGCATACACCTGCCAGGGCACAGGTGCACAGGTGCCCAGGCCTGGTCTGTGGGCAGTCCTGAGCCACCCTGGCCGCCTCTGACTGTCCTCTCCCTATCTCCCCGCCCCCGGTTGGGGGACCCCAGGCCAGTGATGGGCTGCTGGTGCGCTGGCAGAACAAGACGTTGGAGAGCCTCATTGAGCTACACAACAAGCCACCCGTGTGGAATGAAGACAGCGGCTCCTACACACTCAACTTCCAAGGCCGCGTCACGCAAGCCTCCGTCAAGAACTTCCAGATCGTCCATGCGGATGACCGTGAGTACCCAAGGGCCCCAGCTTGGGCTGCTCCTCTGCCCCACCCCAGGACTCTATCCCTGGCTCAGGCCTTCCCTCATGCTTCCACCATCCCCTCTTTCTCTTTCATGAGCCTGACCCTAACCTCAAAGTCACATTCTTCTTTTTTAAAGATTTATTCATTTTTATTGGGAAGTCAGATTTACAGAGAGGAGAGACAGAAAGATGCCCCATCCACTGGCTCACTCGCGAAGTGGCCACAATGGCCAGAGCTGAACCGATGTGAAGCCAGGAGCTTCCTCCAGATCTCCCATGTGAGTGCAGGATCCTAAGGCTTTGGGCCACTCTCCACTGCTTTCCCAGGACACAAGCAGGGAGTCGAAAGGGAACAGAGCAGCCAGGACACAAACCAGTGCCCACATAGGATCCTGGCACATGCAAGGCGAAGACCTTAGCCACCAGGTTACCGTGCTGGGTCTAGGGTCAGTTTCTCCTCTCTGGCTGTGACACCGTTCCCAGGAGCCTCAGCTGTCCATCCCAAAGTGTGTGTCCTGGGACCCATGACACCTGCTTCCTGATTTGGTCAGACCATGGAGTGCAACCTGGAGCATTCTGGGTGAGATGGTGCTGGAGGGTGATGGAGATGGTACAGAGGTGACTGTACTCTCACTCAGCTCCTCCAGGCAGCTGTGCTGGCCCTTGGAACATAACCTGCAGACACACAGTGCTTCGCGGCTGCCAGGCACTGCTCTCATTCAGTGTGTTAAACCTGTCCCACAAGTCTGTGGCGGGTCGCTGTTACCATCCCCATTCTACAGCTTAAAAAACAAAACACGGAGGGCACAGAGAGACTGAGTAAACTCCTCAAAATCACACAGCTAGTCAAAGGGAGAGCTGGGATTAGAATCCTGGTTGTCTGGCCTAGTGCTTGGGTTCTTAAAGCTACTCCTTAAGATGATTGTCAGGGGGCCTGGTGTGGTGGCCTAGCAGCTAAATCCTCGCCTTGAATGTGCCGGAAACCCATATGGGCGCCGGTTCTAATCCCAGCAGCCCTGCTTCCCAACCAGCTCCCTGCTTGTGGCCTGGAAAGCAATCAAGGACCGCTCAAAGCCTTGGGAGCCTGCACCCATTCAGGAGACCCAGAAAAAGCTCTTGGCTCCTGGCTTCAGATAGGCACAGATTCAGCCATTGCGGCTGCTTGGGGACAGAAGAGATGGAAGATCTTCCTCTCTGTATATCTGAGTTTACAATAAAAATAAAATAAATCTATATATAAAAAAAGATGATTGTCAGGGCTAGTGCTATGGTGTTGTGCTATGGGTTAAGCTGCTTCCAGTCTGTGCCTGTTCCACTTCCCATCCAATTCTCTGCTTAGCTCCTGGCTTTGACCTGGCCATTGGAGCCATTTAGGAAATGAACAGTGGTGGAAAAGATCTCTCTCTCCCCTCCTTTCTAACTCTGGATTTCAAATAACTAGGTAAATCTTTTTATTTATTATTTATTCATTTGAAAAGCAGAGTTACAGACAGACAGATCTCCCAGCCATTGGTTCACTCCCCATAAGGCTGCAGTGACCGGAGCTTGACTGTTCTGAAGCCAGGTGCCAGGAGTCTCTTCTGGATCTCCCACATGAGTGCAGGAACCTAAGCATTTGGATCATCCTCCGTTGCTTTTCCCAAGCCACTAGTCAGGAGCTAGATCAGAAGTGGAGCAGCCGAAACTTGATGTGGATATCCATGTGAGATACCAGCGTCACAGGAGGCGACTTTCTACCATGCCACAATGCTGGCCACAAATAAACATAATTGTAGCAGAGAGGGTCTTTTTTTTTTTTGCAAAGATTTATTTATTTTTATTTTATTTATTTATTTATTTATTTATTTATTATTTTTATTTATTTATTTTTATTTTATTATTATTATTATTTATTTTTATTTATTTATTTTTATTTATCTAATTCCGGCAGCTCCACTTTCCATCCAGCTCCCTGCTTGTGGCCTGGGAAAGCAATGGAGGACGGCCCAAAGACTTGGGACCCTGCACCTGCAAGGGAGACCCAGAGGAGGCTCATGGCTCCTTGCTCTGAAATGGCTCTGCTCCTACTGGGGCATGAGCCAGTGGATGAAAGATCCTTCTGTCTCTCCTTCTCTCTGTAAATCTGACTTTCTAATAAAAAATAAATCTTAAAAAAAAAAATTTCTTATTTGAAGAGTGGCATTGTGGGTGCAGCAAGTAAGGCCACTGCCTGCCACGGCAGCATCCTAGATGGTTACCAGTTCGTGTCTGGGCTGCAGCTTTTCTGATCCAGCTCCCTGCTAGTGGCCTGAGAAAAAGCAGCAGAACTCACCCCAAGTCTTTGGGTCCCTGCTATGGATGTGGGAGACCTGGATGAAACTCCTAGCTTTAGCCCAGACCACCACAGGCTGTTGCAGTCATCTGGAGAGTGAACCAGGAAATGGAAGATCTCTTTCTGTCCTTCCACTCCCCTCAGAACTGATTTTCAAATAACAGTTTTTTTTTTTTATTTTTTTTTTTTAAAGATTTGTTTTTATTATTTTTTTTTTTTATTGGAAAGGCGGATATACAGAGAGGAGAGACAGAGAGGAAGATCTTCCGTCCGATGATTCACTCCCCAAGTGAGCGCAACGGGCCGATACTATGCCGATCCGAAGCCAGGAGCCTCTTCCGGGTCTCCCACGCGGGTGCAGGTTCCCAAAGCTTTGGGCCGTCCTCTACTGCTTTCCTGGGCCACAGGCAGGGAGCTGGAAGGGAAGCGGGGCTGCCGGGATTAGAACCGGCGCCCATATGGGATCCCGGGCGTGCAAGGCGAGGACCTTTAACCACTTGCGCCACCGCGCCGGGCCCGCAAATAACAGTTTTTTTAAAAAATTAATCTGAAAGAAGATGAAAGAATGAGAGAGACCTTCCAGGCCCCAAATACTACAAACACCTGGGCTGGGCCAGGCAGAAGCCAAGAGTGAGAGAAGCTCTCCGGCTAGTCTCTGCTGCCCTGCCAGCTGCCTTGGCAGGGAACTGGATCCAAAGTGAAGTGACTGGGATCCAAACCTGAACTCCAGCATGGGAAAAGAGGAACCCCAAGCTGCAGCTTAACCCACTGCACCCATGGCAGGGAATCACTTGAGGGCTAACTCCATCTTTACCCAAATAAGGCCAAAGGACAACCCTGAAGGAGTTTGGGAAACAAGCTACACAGAGAACACAACTAAGCAGCAGCGTCCCTGTTGTAATCTGGGACAAGAGGGTCCCCACTAGGTGAGGGCTTAGGTCTGACTTAATAGCGTTGGGTCCATGCCATGCCATCCACACTTCCCCCGAGGAATGGGTCCCCGCTGTCATCTGTCCTGGAGCCCAGGGTTTGGGGATGCCCTATGGTCAGTAGTTTGGGGGTGTTGTATGGTCAGCAGCTTGCCATGGGGGTGCAGGGGAGAGGTGTTGAGTTTGGGACTTGGAACCTGGATCTGAGACAGGATAGGAGTGGAGCACTCGCTGAAGTCAGGAAGGGGGCAGTGGGGAGGAGGGCTAGTAAGTTGTGTCCAAGATCTCCAGTGTGAACAAAACCTGGGTAGCCTAGACAGGGTCCTAAAGTGCTTCATGCTTGAGGTATGTCCCTGGGCACGAGTGGTAAGAGCTGGTCCCTGCCCTGGGGGCTTATGGTCTGAGGAGCCGCAAAGCTACAGATGGGGGTGCTGTGTGAGATAAGGGGGGAGCGGTGAGTACAGAGATGGTGGCTGAAGGTTAAGACTCAAATGCAAGCTTAGAAGCTCTTCCCGCCCCTTAATTCTGAGGGTTCTGCCTGCCAGGGCCGGGATATAAGGGGGGTTCTCAGTCGCTCCCCATTTGGCTTCCATAGCTGACTACATCGTGCTACAGTTCGGCCGCGTGGCGGAAGACGCCTTCACCCTCGACTACCGGTACCCACTGTGCGCCCTGCAGGCCTTCGCCATTGCTCTCTCCAGCTTCGACGGGAAGTTGGCCTGCGAGTGACCCCTGCCGCCCCGCGCGCCACCCCACCCCCCACCGGCCCGCCAGCCGCCAGCGCGAGAGAGGGATCCGGTTCAAGGGAAGTCCCATACGGCCCCTGCAACTGCAGCCTCGATGGGAGACCCCTCCTCGGCCAGGGGGGCTGAGCCCTCCCTGCCTCCTGGCGACCTCCGGTCCTCGCCCCAGCCTGGCACAACCCCCGGCAGGAGGGGCTCGGGCCGTCTCCCCGGACAGAGACGAAGAACATCTGGAGTGGCCACAGCACATCTGGCCGCAGAGTCCGCCTGCGCCGCGCCCCAGTCACTTCCTGTCGGGAGCAGTAGTCGGTGTTGTCTTAACCCGCCTCCCCCTCCGCACCCTTACTCCTGGACAACACGAGGCCGAGGAGTCGGGACGGGCTGGTGGGAGGGGAGCCTGGGTGACCGGGCCAGGGCAAGACGCCCGCGTCCCCCAATAAAGCCGAGCTCCTGGCTGAGAGCAGTGAGGGGTTCCTGAGGGCGCGGGCGCGCCGAGATCCCGGGGCGGCTCCGCGCCACCTTCCCGCCCAGGCCCCGGGCGCGCCCGTCGCGGGTCCCACCGAGCCTCGGGCGGGCGCACGGCGTCGGGCCGCGCCTGCTCCCCTGTCCCCCGCCCCCTCGCGGCTGGGGCCCCCAAGAAGCCGGGCTGAGAGGGAGGGCCCTGGAGGTCCGGGAAGAGAGCGACAGACAGAAATTCGAGAAACAAGCCTCTCGGGGAGAACCAGACAAACCGGGTCCGGGCAGGCCGGGCGCAGCCGTCAAGGGCGGAGCCGGGCTTGGGGGGGCCCCCGGGAGTTGGGGGGCGGCGGGCGGGCGGCCGGGCGAGCGAGAGGGGGCGCTCCGCCTGGGCAGCTCGGGACGTGGCGAGGGGTGGGGGACAGGCAAGCCCCGAGGCGGCCCGTGCACTAGGGTTCCGCCGGGGTGCTCGTGACGCGGCACCCGCGGCCCCCGCACCGCAGGCAGCCCGGCCCGCCAGGCGGGAGCTCCGCCCTGGACCCCGCCCCGGGCCGGAGCCTCGAAGTGTCCGCTCAGTGCTTGGAGTGGTGTGGTAGGGGCTCGGGGCGCCGAGGCTAGGTGGGGTGCGTGGCTGTGGCGGGAGGCAAGCAGGGGGTGTCCCGGCCGGGCCCGGTCCGCCCGGAGCCCGGGGTCCCGCGGTCGAGGGAGTGGGCGGCCCCCCGAGCGGCTCCGCCTTCCCGGCCAAGGCCCGGCCCCCCGCGCGCGCGCGCCCCGCCTCCTCTCCCGCAACCCCCACCCCCCGCCCCGGCTCCTCAACACAAACTTTCCGTCCCGCTCGCTCCCTCCTCCGCGCCCGGCGCCTCCCGCTCCAGCCCGGCTCATTCCGCACATTCCGGCCGGCCCCCTCCCCACGACCCCCCTTCCCCGGCCCGCCTCCCTCAGCCCCTCTCGGGCCCGGCGGAGCGGCCCGGCCGGAGCGCCCCCCCGAGCTCGGACCAGGTAAGCCCGGCGGACGCCGGCAGGAGGCCCTGTTGGCGAGAGGGAGTGGGTTGGTCGGTCTGCATGGGGGGCTCTCGAGAGGGGCCGGATCCCCGAGCTATTGTCCAGCCAGAACGCGAGCCCCAGATGTGGGTGCCGGGAAGTTTGGGAGGCAAAGGGGGAGACGAACTCTCCGGGAAGCCCCGCCTCCCCACCGTCCGTCTCCCCCCCCACCCCTCCGCCCCGCGCCCGGGACGAGTGGATCGGGGGAGGTTAGGGAAGCCAGATGATCGTGTCCCCCCAGTGCCATGCCCCGGCGCCACCGTGCCGCGCCAGGGGTGCGGGCTGTGGGGGCACAGGGCTGGCCGGGGCCTGGCAGCCCGGAGCTCGCATCCGGGGCGCCCAGTCCCGGTCTCCGCCGCCCTTTGGACTCCTGGAGCCCGCCGGGCCCCAGCTCCACGCAGGCCTCGGGCCCGGCTGCCTGCGCCCAGGCCGGTTCCTGCGCGCTCTGTCCCGCGGCGGCGCTGGGTGGCTGGAGGGTGCCTAAAAGTAAAGTTGGGTGCCCTGGGTGTGTGCCCCTCCGAGAGTCAGGGGCTTGGGTTTCCCCCTGCCTCTGCCGCTTGCCTCCGAGTGGGGTTCCAGGGCGCCTAGTTCCGGGAGAGGGCTGCTTTGGGGTTTTGGTTCCCCCTATACCCACGCCCCACGACGTCCTCAGGGTCCAGATTGAACTTCAGAGAGTTAGAAGGAGGCTCAACTCCCAGGCCCACTCCAGACCCCTCCATTGTCTGTCCTACCCTCTATTCCTGCCTGGGAGGGAGAATTGGAGACTGCGTTGCCTCTGTTTGCCAGCCAGGCCCCGGGGACAGTGTCATGGAGACCCCACTCTGCCCCCTCTGCCGGAGCAGGTCTAGACCAAGTGGGGTGGGGGGCAGGCAGCCTTTGGGGAGGGTGTTTCAGGGGCTCCTGCCTTCCTTCCGTGTCTCACCTTGCTCTCCAGGTAAAGGCAGAACCGTGTCAGGCCTGGACTTGCAGCCCAGGAGGCAGGGGCTGAGGGTGGGGGCTGGACACGGCGCAGAGGGGCTGGTGCCTGTAAGCAGGGCCTGCTGCGGCCGGCTCTGGGAACACACGTCCAACCTCGGTGCTAGGCCGGATGCTGGGGGCAGCCTGGGGCAAAGAGGAACAGTTCTGCTGTCCATGAGGTGGGGGTGGCGGGAAGGGAATTATATGTCTCTCCCTTCCAAACTCCTGCAGCCTCCTGCTCTAAGACCCCCTCCCCTAGACCTAATCCCCCTACCAAAAAAAAAAAAAAAAGAAGAAGAAGAAGCAAGAATGTGGTTTCCTATTCTTCTGGGTCCCTGCCCCGCTCTTCCAAGGCTGGGCAGCAGGTGTCTCCTTCAGGAATAGGTTTTCTGGTTAGTGTAGCTTCAGGATGGATGGCTCTCCTCAGAGAGGGGCCGGGATCCAAAAGGAGTCTCCAGTTCCCCTGCTTTCCTCCACTCATCCTAGGGAGAGCACCGTAATTAATGCTAATGAGTGCATTTGGGCTGGGGAATGGCTGAGTGGATTGGTCAGTGGTTGGTTGGCAGGAGGGAGCTGCATTTGTGTGTGTGTGTGTGTGTGTGTGTGTAGTCCTGTGCTTCCACCCCCCCTGCCTTGGGGTTTGCAGACCCTGGTGCTGGGACAGGGAGGGAGAGCAAGCAGAGAAGGGCAGGGGATTAGGGCTGTGTTCCTGTCTGGTCCTCTGTCAAGCCGGGCCATCTCAGAGTCTCCCTGCTTGGAGTACATGACTTCTCAGGCCCCGGATCTCTGAGTGCCTCCCAGAGATTCTGTCTCCAAAGGCAGTGTGTTCTGGAGAGGTGAGTGGGTGGTGGATCCGGGGGTGACCCAGGGAAGGAGGCAGGGGTGATTGAAGACAGGCTAAAGCAGATGGATGTGGCGGAAGAGGCTGCCGAAAGCAGGTGTCAAAGGATGGGGAGGCCTGGGGCCGCTGGGGGAACATGGCTGTTCATGTGGCAGCAGGACCCAGGGGTGACTCTTGTGCAGTGGCCACTTAGATGGTCTGTGTATCTGTCCTACTGCCAGCCTCTCCTGGGACACCCCCACACCAGGGGCTCTGTGTGGTAGGTGAGTAGAGGTCCAGGCTGTCAGGCTCCCCAGCTCAGGGCTCTGGAAGGGAGGAGCAGAGGGGTCAGTGCTTGGCGAGCAGAGACAGGGAGCTGGTGGTCCCAGGCCCCAGAGAGCTGGGAGCCCTCATGGCATAGTGCTGCAGCTTCCTAGGAGGGAGCGGGGAGGTGCTCCCTGTGACAGCAGAAATAGTAGGTCCCTGGGGTGGTCTTGAGAAGCCCAGGCCTCCCAGGGGGCCTCTGGGCAACAGCAGCTCCCCCAGCCAAAGCTGGGGAGGGTTGTGGGTCACATGGCACTCCCCCCTCCCCCCCCCACGGCTTTGCCTGCCCCTCCTGCCAGCTGAGGTCGTTGTCCACAGCTGCCTGCGGCCCACTCCGGGCAGGCGGTAGAGGAGTGTGGACTCTACCTCCCTCCGTGGCCTGGGGCCCGGCTCCCCTGCCCATCTACCTCCCTCTGTGGCTGGGGAGGCATCCCCAGAGCCCAGGCCTCGGGGTTTCCTAGAGTGCTGATTGTTTCCTGTGCTCCCTGCCAGAGCGGAGAGGACAGGAAGCGATAGAGGGAAATAGGAGCGCAGCTCTGCCAACGGGAGCATGAGGGGGACCATGGGGCTGGGGGTGGAGGAAGGGTGTGGGGACAACAGGGAAGGCCAAGGAGGGGGTGCTGCTGAGACAGGTGTGAGTCGCTGTGACACACAGCGTGTGCCACCAGCATTGCGGTGTGTTACTGCACACGTGTGTCTCCTGGTGACACAGGATGTGTCCGGTGGTATAAACAGTTCCACCGTTGTGTGCTGATGTGCGTGTGTGTGTGTGTCTTGATCCTGTGGTGTATGTGACCTGTGTGTGTGTGACGAGTTCATGACAGGTCTGTCTCTGTGACAAGTGAAATGACAAGATCCGCTCACCATGGCACGACATGCGGGCGGACCGTGTCCCCGGACACAGGGGCACGTGTGTCAGGAAGAAGTCACGGCAGCTGTGTGTCAGAAGCCACCCGGTGTGGGGGGCTCTGTGTGAGGGCCACACCGTAGGGAAGGCCCAAGACGGCTGCTTGGGTGGTCACTGTCTGAGCGTGGTGTGTGGGTGACACCCTGGGCAGCTGTGCCAGACAGGGCCTGGGCGCCAGTGCACGTGACGACATGGAATACTCTAGAAAAGGTAACCGTGAAGGCTGGGAGAATGATTAATGCCACTGAATTGTGCCCGTAAAAATGGCTAACATGGTCCATCTTTGGAAAAAGAGCGGAGTGCAGCTTCCAGATGTGGTTGTGAGGTTATGACTGTGAGCTGAAGAGGAACGGCACCAAGCAGCTGGTCTTCGCCAGGGACACAGCTTCTTAGGGTGACAGCTTCTGGGGTGACCAGGGGCAAGGCAGGATGATTGAGAGCTGGGAAACCTGCAGCTGACGCTCCCCCCACTTCCTTAGCCTGTTTTCCATTGGCTACCTGAGACTCCCCACCCCACCCCACCCCAGCTCCCTGGAAGGAGGAGTAGGTGAGGGGTGTCCCAGGAGGAGATGAGGTGGGGGGTCTGGGAGCTGGGCCCCTTCTCTACATCAGACATGATAACGCCGAGCAGGGAAGGAAACCCTGAGAAGCCATCCTGTCCCATGTGGTGGGAGAGGAGGGCCCCCCAGTCTTGATTCCCAAATTAGAAGCACATTAATAAACCGGGCGGGCTGGGAGGGGGAGGAGAAGGAGGAGACAGCCCCCACTCCCTCCTCCTGGCCTCTGCAAATTGCTTCCTCCTGGAAGATTCAAGCCCCCACTGCAGGGAGCAGAGTCCTCCCCAGCCTGGTGGGGTGTGGCTCACTTGGCACGGTCCCTCTGGGGTCCTCAGGCTGGAAGGGGGAATGGCTAACGCCTCCCCCTCTCCTCCCCTCCTCTACCCCAGCCGGGTCCCAGGCAGAGCCCCAGCCACTTGTAGGGTGGGAGCCTCTGGCAGCTGGAGAACAGCTGGCCTGCGGTGGGGGCGGAGCGGGGAGGGGGTGGAGAGCCTTATTCTGCTGCCCTCCCATCCCCAGCCCCCCTGGTCTGGGTGGAGGGAGTCGAGGGTAGTGCAGCCTGGCCTGGGCAAGCAGGGGCACTCAGCGGGGGCGGGGGGCGGGGAGGACTGCTGATTTGGCCAGTCTTCTCTGAGAGAGGACATCAAACACATTCAGGGAGAGCCCTTGGAGACCGGAGTTCCCAGAGCTGCTGCCTGCTAGACCCAGCAAGGCCTGGGCTCCCGTGGGGAGGAGCCCACCTAGTCCCGGCTCCCCCCCCCCAGCAGGGCAGCACTGCTGTGGAGCTCAGACCGTCTGACCCTCCTTCCTCACCTGAAGAGGCCTGGAGACCTGGTGCAGGGTGATGGGGGTAGGGGTCCAGGCCTCAGCAGCTGCCCTGACTCTGGCCTCCTCCCTGGAGCTGTCTGGCCAGTTCTTCCGGCAGATCTGGCCCCAGGGCTGGGGAGTGGGCAGCAGCATGCCCCTTATCTCCCAGAAAGCCCCAAAGCCTGCTCACCCAGCCTTCTAACCCCCATCCTTTCCCTGCCCCCACCGTGAGGCACATTGTGAGCCCCAAAGGGCCCAGCCAGGGGATGGGGAAAGCAGGTGGGGCTGGTCAGATGGAGGTGCAGGAAGAGAACCCACCAGGAGAGTGGGTTTGCAGGGGGTCAGGGGGCCTGGCTGTGAGGTATAGAGCAAGGGGCCTGGGGGACAGGGGGACAGACTGCTGACTCCTGTCCTAGCTATGCGCCCCCTCCCCCGCAAGCCTTGTCACTCCCTCTGGCTGGGTCTGCTCTGGCCTCTGGTTTCCTGGCCACCCCTCCTTGGCTGGGGCCTGTCCTGTCTGAGTTTATTGGCCTTTCTTTTCTGTCCCTGTGGCCCTGCTCAGAGCTCTGGGTCTCTGGATCTCGTGAAGGCATTCATTCTCTGTTCTCTTCCCCAGTCCAGCGTGGCATCCCAGACTGAGTGTGGTTGGTCTCCCTCTATCCTGCTCTGGCCCTGGCACAACCCACCTCCCCAGCCTCTGAGTGACTCTCCCACCAGCCCCGGCTTGGTGGTCTTGCCTTTCCACTTCACACACGCTCCCCTGCCATCCCAGGCCAGCCTTCTCTCCCATAGCCTGCTCTGTGGCCACTGGCTGCACCACTCCTTCCTCCCAGCCAGGTGAGGCTCAGCAACCTGGCCCTCTCCACCTGCCTGGCTGCCTTCCTGACCCCTCCTCAAACCCTCCTGCTTGCTCACGGTGAGCCCCACACTTGTCAGAGAACCCGTACCCACCCTACCTGGGGCTGCATCTAGCGAGGGTGGGGCGAGCTTGCCCTCATCCCCAGCAGAGCTGACCTTTCTTTTCTGCCCAGGCTGTGTGGAGGTTGCACACAGGGACCCTGGGCCTGCTATCTGCCTGCCTCTGCCCACCTGTGTGCCTTGCATGAGGGTGCAAAGCACACACAGACACACACATTTGCACATGTGTACACCCATACACAGCTGTGGATTGGGGGTGCCACCTGCCTGCCACATCAGTGGGCACCACTGTTCTAGACAGTGGGTCTGGCGTGTGCCTAGGAGCCAGCAAGAGGCACGGTGGTCCCGCTAGTCTCCCTGACCTGACCCGTGGGCCGCCCCCGCCTCCCCTCCCCCTCAGCAGCTGCCAGCGGTCCCAGCCAGGGGCCGCCCGCCCTGCCCCCCCTCTCTGTCCCAGCTCCCAAGCGCAGCAGCGTTCGCCATATTTGGCCACAGTGCTCCCGCGGGGGGCGGGGCGGGGCTGACATCACCCGGAGGGGGGGTGCTGCTACGGGGGAGGCAGGCAAGTTGTCTTCTGGGCTGCCAGGCCCCCCCCAGGCGCTGGGCCCGGCTGGAGGGGAGTGGTCTTAGCCCATCACAGCTCTTCTTTCTTTTCCTCCCCTTCTGACAGCCCCTTGGCAGTGTCCCATGGGTACCTGGCGAGCCTCTACCCCCACAACATTGTCCAGTGCCAGAGTTCCCCACCAGACTGAGTACGGGCCATGGGAGAGACTCCGCAGGGGTCTCAGGAGGAGGGCCCTGGTGTGCCGTGTGCTGTGGTGCAGGGGTCTGGACACCCTGTAGTTGCCCTCGCAGCCAGGCCTCCATTCACCCCAGTTCCTTCCAACCCCCACCCCAGCCTTGCCTTGTCCCTCTTGGGTCACAGACTGAAGCCAGACTCCCTAGGTCCAGAATTCATCTCTAGCCCTGCACACTGTGTATCCTTGGCAAGCTGTTTCCTTGCTGTGTTTGTAAAGTGGAAATAGCGTTTGCCCGTGGGGTTACTGCGAGGATAAAATGAGGCAGTACAGACACAGGCTCTGAACCAGCCACGGGGCAAGTATTAGTAGTAGGGATGCGAAATCTAACTCCACACCTGAGATTAGGCCCTCCCAGTACCCTCTCCTGTCCCTAAGGCCCTCCCAAGGAAGCTGGCATTCCCCAGGAACCCAACCCTACGTACCCAACAGGACTCCCTGCAGGTGTGACAGCCCCCGCCTGTCCACCCTGCACCTCTCCCAATAGTTTCAGGGTCTAGCCATCCCCCAGGGTCCTGATGGACACTGAGAATGGGGCTGGGGGTATTGCTGTAGGGGGCGCTGGGGTGAGTGTGTTGGGGGCACAGGCTGCGTGTGGATGTGTGCTGGATTAGTAACCCCTGCCTGGCCTGGCAGAGACAGTCAGGGAACTCAAGTTTACAGAGCCAGGCCCATCCACTGTGTGGGCCAAGGTAGGGGCAGCCATTCAGGCATTTTAGACTACTGCTGCGGGGCCTGGAGGTGCTGGCACCGAAAGTGGGGTGGAGGAGCTGCTGTACTGAGAAGCTATTGACCGGGCACTTTTTCTCAGCTGCTCCATCGCCAGCCAGCCCTCCCTTCTTGCAGGAACTCCTAAGTCCACTCTGCCCAGTCAGGGTTCTCCACAATGGCTTATCCAGGGGAAGGTGAAGCCACACCTGGCTCTTGAGACTGGGGCAGTTTCCTACTGGGGACCCGGCAGCTGGAAGGAGGGGCTGAGCACTCCTGGGGGAGCCCCTGCCATTGCTGCTGCTTCTTTCCTGGCTCCTCTGGGCATCCCTCGGCTTGCTTCCTGATGGCATGGAGAAGAACAAACCAGCATGAGATGCTAGGCTCTGTTAATCCTGCCATTGGTCACCTCTGGTCCTATGCCAGGGGCTGTGGCTGTGGCCATTTAAATCTTAGCCCTCATGACCTCAAAGAGACAGACCTTCTAATTTTTCAGAGAGCTGAAGAAACTTGTCTAAGGTCACACTGCTCTGAATAAACCACGCCCTATCTTCCCTCCATCTCAACCTGGAGCACCTGTCCCTTGGATGGGCATGGGATGGGAGAATAACTAGAATCGGGGGCGGGGAACCCCCAGGCTCTTAACATCCTCTGTGTCACCCCTCATAGGCTCAGGCAGCCCAGTGGGCTCAGGCCCAGAGCCCGGAGCAACCAGCACAATAGCGTCCAACAGCTGGAACGCCAGCAGCAGCCCCGGCGAGGCCCGGGAGGATGGGCCCGAGGGCCTGGACAAGGGCCTGGACAACGATGCCGAGGGCGTGTGGAGCCCGGACATCGAGCAGAGCTTCCAGGAGGCCCTGGCCATCTACCCGCCCTGTGGCAGGCGCAAGATCATCCTGTCGGACGAGGGCAAGATGTACGGTGCGTGCGCGGGAGGCACGCGGGGACACTGCACTGGCCTCCCCGCCCTTCCCCCTGCTCTCCAGCCCCTCACCCAACCGGTTTGGTGAAGACCTGGAGGCCGCCAGCCCGCCACGGGGCGAGTCTGGGCGTGTGAGCCTGTGTGTCCGGATCCTCCTCATAAACAAGGCTGCCCCCCCACCCCCATCCAGTGCAATCTGCACCCCCACCCGTGCCCGCCTGCTCCTCCCCGAGCTGGCCTGAGTGACTCAGTGGGCCCAGGAAACTGGGTCAGTCAGTCCAGTCTGCTCCAAGCCTGGAAGAGGGTCCCTGCCCTGGGGGGAAGGAGGTGAGGGAGGATGGCCAGGGGCAAGGCTTGGCAGGTCACACAGTCACCTTTTGGGCAGGGTGCCCCTCAGAGGGTGGACAGATTTGCACTTTGGAGATGACTTGACCTTGAGGCTGGTTCCTGCTATCCTGTACCCCAGGTCTTCCCAGCAGTGCCAGGCTGATGGAGGCCCACCCTGTCAGCAGCCAGGACCTTAGCGGGTGTGGAGACCCCAGGGGCTGGCTCTTAGCATTAGAGCCCACTTGGGGTGGGGGATGGGGGCAGGCAGATGTTCAGGAGGGCAGGGGAACCTGCCCCCCTCAACTGCTGTGCCAATGGCTGGGGCAGCCCCATGGGGTATTTTTAGACAGGGTGGAGGAAGGGGGAGAGGGGCCCAGCAGGGCAGGGTCCACGGCGGGCGGGGGGGGGCGGGGCGGGGGGGACGGGTTGGGGGGGATTGGAGGAGTAACTTGGCTGGTTCTGTCATAGGAGAGGAATTTGGGGAATGTGGCTGTTCTGGGGAGACCATGGAGTTGGGGGACAGGGAGCCTGAATTGGGGGTAGAGGTGGACAGAAACCCAGCTACATGTTTGCATGCCCCAGTACCTGCAGAGCTGGGTCCTCAGGCATGGTTCAGACTGGAGCCCCTGGCCCCAGGCTCCCAGGGCAGCAGACACTGGTAACTGGTGACGGTGACATGGGGTGACAGGCAAGGTCACAGTGACACATCTTGACACAGACTGTCAGCGTAGGAGGCACGCTGGAGGCTGTCCACACCTTTCTTCCAGGGTCTCCTTGCATAGCAGGAGCCCAGTCCATGTCTCATTGGTGTGCAGGGGGCAAGGGATGTCTTCCTGGACCCTGGTGGGCCCAGTGTCCTGCAACCTGCAGCCCCAGTCTGTCTACAGGGTGGCCTGTCAAGTGTCCTGCCCTTCTTTCCCCCTCTTCTGTGTACCCCTGGGTCCCCGACTCTGCTGCCGCTTTCTGCCACCCTGCTTGCAGGGTTTCCTGCAGGGAGGGGCGTGTCTCTAGCCCCAGCTCCTCCCTTGCCCACTTTTTGTGTTTTTTCTCTCCTCCCACAATGTAGGTCGAAATGAGCTGATCGCACGCTACATCAAACTGAGGACAGGGAAGACTCGGACGAGAAAGCAGGTAGGGAGACAGTTTGTGTTGAAGCCCCTCTGCCCACACAGCCCTTTCAGCTGCCGTGCTGCCCCACTGCCCTCCTCAGAGCTGCCAGGGACCCAGGTACTCTGCCCAGGAAGCCTGACCCAGGTGGTTTACTGGTTAACCAGCAAGATGGAGAACAAGTACAGAGGAGGGAGGCCTGGCTGAGCAGCAGGGCACGGTCCAACAAGATACAAGAGTCTAAGCCAGGGGAGGCTGGGAAGGCTTCCCAGCAGAGGTGTCTTTAAGAAGTTGGGAGTCTGCCAGGCTGAAGGAAGGGAGCAGATCCACCTTTGAGGTCATTATCCTCATGTTGCACAGAAGGAAATCATGACCCAGGGAAGTTAGTTACCTCAAAGCTACTTGGCTGGCAGGACCCAACCCATGGGGCAGGAAAGAGCCAGGGCTGCAGAGGTGAGTGGATAGGGCTGAGGGGTGGAGGCCCTGCTACAAGAGCCCTAGGGGACAAGTTCCCCTGCTCCAGGCAGCAGGAGCAGCAGGAGCAGCAGGAGGGTGCCCCCAATCAGAAGGGTACTATACTGGGAGTGGAGGTGGTGGGCAGGCAACTAAAAGGGCCAGGTGAAGGTGAAGGTGAACTGGGCACACTAGGGGATGACAGTTTCCCATCCTGGAAAGGGTGCTAGAAGCCTAGAGGGGTACTGGTGGGCGGCGGGCAGGAGGGAGGCTGGGCGAGGGAACAGAGATCAGTGCTGGCCCTCTGCCCTCCCCACTTCTCTCTGTGACTGTGCACAGGGCAGGTGTGACCTGCTCACGCCCCTGCCTAATGTCTGCCTGCCCTCCCGTGTAGGAGCCTCAGTTACCCCTCCCTTGCCCAGCCTGGGCTTCATCTTCAAAACCCCGTCTCCCCACCTCTGAGCTTCAGGCAACAGGGAGAGAAACATCAAGGGGGTGGCCCCACCCGGCATCCTGTCCCCTGGGGCCTGGTGGCCAGGAACACTGGTCCAGAGAGTGGTCCAGCAACACTGGTCCATGGGTTCCATGCCATAAGAAACCCATGCCTAGTGTTTTTGTAATGCACATTTTTCATGAGCTTCTTGGAAGATTCCACCTGAACTGCAGCCTAGCCTTGGTTCCATGGGCTTTTGGTGAGTCAATAAGACCAAGAGGCTGGCTAGGAACCGCTGCTGTGGCTGCTGTTCCAGAGGGGAGCTCTCCCTGGTCACAGAGACCTGCTTGTCAAAGTAATCATTAAGCTTTGTCACTTTGAACTGAGGCCTGGGGCGAGTCCATCTTCTTATTTTCAGATTTATTTTTGTTTATTTGTGAGGCAGAATTAGAGAAAGAGCGAGATCTTCCATCCACTGGTTCACTTTCCAAATGACCACATGGCTGGGACTGGGCCAGGCTGAAGCCAGGAGTCAGAACTTCCACCCAGATCTCCTACGTGGGTGGCAGGAGCCCAAGCCCTTGGGCCGTCCACTGCTTTCCCAGGTACATGAGCAGGAAGCTGGATGAGAAGTGAAGCAGCGGTTGGATGGGCTGCCAGCCAGCCACAGTGCCAGCCCTCAGCAGGCTCTTAACTCCACATGCAGCATTGTGCAGGCATCCCAGATGATGAGTTTTTCCAGGCCGGCTGTCAGCAAGTTCAGAATGTGAAAAAACACTGATTTTGACCATTTTGCTGGGATGAGGCTCTCCTAGCTGTTCTTTCCTCACATCCTGGATTTTATATTTAATACTCCTTCTATGTACTCTGTTCAATGGCTGTGAGGAGTCACCATGTATTATACAGAGTAACCGACAACATATGTTTGGTTTGGTTTTTAAAGATTGATCAATTGATTTGAAGGGCAGAATTAGAGAGAGAGAAAGAGTGAGAAAGAGAGACAACTTTCATATTGGTTCAGCCCAAATAGCCACAATGGTCAGAGCTGAACCTGGCCTGAACCTGGGAGCCAGGTCTCCCATGTGGGTGCTGGGTTCTAAGGATGTAGGCTATCTTCCACTGTTTTCTAGGTCATTAGCAGGAAACTGGATGGGAAGTGGAGCAGCTAGGACCCTAAAAGGTATCCATATAGGATGCTGGCAAGTAGGTAGTAGCTTTACCCACTGTACCAAAGCACCAACCTCTGGGGTAGTTTTTATTTTACTTTTGCAAAGAAAGAGAGCGTGAGCTGTTTCCAGACCCCTGCAGCAGTTTGTAACAAGTACGTGTCTCCGTACTGACAAAGCTGCTAGCAGATCCCTTGGGAGCTAAATCCCCGCCGACTTCAAGTATCTGACACATGGTGCTGGCGTGGCTGGGTGGTGAAGCCTCAAGGGGTTCTGAGCCAAGGCCACCTGGCTCTGAGTCCGAGCTCTCGCACGGGCTGTGTGACATGCCTGCCTTGCCTTCCCTCTTCATGCTTCAGTAGTTCTGTCGCCTATAAGTCAGGGACAGTGGATGTGTCCGTACCATGTGCGTGATGTTGGCTATAAAGGGCATTTGAACCCATCTGTGTGACGTGGAGCACAGAGGCATGCGTGCTTAGAAGTATCTCTGATGTCACTGTGATATCATCGGTCATTTTGCAGCACCTTCCTACACTCTAACCAAAGGGCCTCAGGGCTGCCCAGCCTCACACAACATTGGCTTCCAAGCTGTGATGGAGAAGAAAAAGAGAGTGTTCTTTGTGGGCTGTAGTCGAGAGGATCCAGGGATTCTGGAAACTGCTGGGGAAGCAGGGACCCATGAGGCTCTTAGATGCACTGGGTCAGAGCCCCCACAGCAAGGAAGGGTCTGTGTGCCAGTCAGTGCCCCAGACCAGGGGCATGCCTATATACAGTGGGCTTAGCCCAGGTGTGCCAGGAGATGGTTGCAAGGAAAGTGCCTCTTGAGTCCAAACGTGTGTCCCTGTCCCTGTCATGTGCATCCATAGTAGAGTGGAGGGTCCGCAGGTGTGTCAGGGAGACACTGTTTGCTATGTAGCAGCAGTAGGAGCAGGCCTGCTTATCTAGGCCAGTGACTGTTGAAAGGAACTTGGGCAGTGGTGCACAGGGGAGAGCTTGGCCAGCAAGTGCATGTTGCCCATGACTGGCTGGTTAGAGTCCACATCCCTGAAATTGCCAGTCAGAAGAGGCGGCCCTATCTTCCCAAGGGGACAGGAAGCGGGTGGAAAGACTCCTGTCCTTGGGCCAGGGCCAGCTCTGTGCCCGGGCATGTAGTTTGGCTAGCAGAGCTCAGGCCGACTTTCAGTCCTCGGGCGCCCTCCTGGCCAGGTGCTGTGCGCAGCAGAGGGCTGGGGTGCGCCGTGCCCGCGGCCCCCACGCGTGCCTCCTCACTGTCTGTGTTTTCCTCTTTGGCGGGGCGTGGGCCGGCCCCTAGGTGTCCAGCCACATACAGGTTCTAGCTCGGAAGAAAGTGCGCGAATACCAGGTTGGCATCAAGGTACGTTGGGCACGTGCCCGGGGCGTCCAGCCCCGCCTCGGGCCCTTCCCCACAGCACCTCTGCTGTTGTCTGCAGGCTGGGCCGCTCTGGGCCCCCACTCTGCCTCCTCTGCGACTGGAGCTCTTTCCTGGCCTCTCCTGCCATTCTCTCTGCTCTCTCTCTCTCTCTTCTCTCTCTTTCTCTGCAGGTCTCTAGCCACCTGCAGGTTCTAGCCAGGCGGAAATCTCGGGAGATTCAGTCCAAGCTGAAGGTAGGGGGTGGGGAGGCTCCTGCCACTGGGTCCAGCTCCTCTCTGGCCCCAGGCCTGGGGCTGAGATGCCGTCAGGGGGACAGTGCAAGCGGCAGCAGGAACCAGGGGGCTGCCAGCCTAGTAGTAGAAGGATGTCTGAGCGTCCCCAAAAGGCCCACCTCTGCCTGTCTACGCTTTCTTTTTTCTTTTCCTCCTAAACGCTGCTTGCCAACTGCACAGGGACTTCTAGCAGGCAGGGCGAGGGGCTTCTGGGTGCTGGCCAGTGGGCTGTGAGCAGGTTGGGGGGGGCATGCTGTGACAAGCCCATGTGTCTGTGTCTGCTGTGGCAGATGAGGATGTGACGGCCCTGATCTCTCGCCATGTCCCTTGTTGGGGCATAGCGCCCGTTCCCCTACTGCCCAAGCACGGGACCGGAGAACAGAGGCGACCCCTGAGCACCCCAGTGTAGCCCACCATCCAGGGCAACGCCCCAGAGTAGGCAGCCCCTTCGGGGGGGGGCGGGGTGCTGGCCCACAGCTGCCTCTAAGCTTCCTCAGGTTCCCTAGGTGGGCGTGCCTGGAGCCGGGTGGGAGTGGTGGCAGGAGGCCGGAAGCCCTGTCCCCCGCCCCACTGATGAATCCTCCTCCCTCTCTTTTCACAGGCCATGAACCTGGTGAGTAGTACTTCCCACCCCGGAGGGAGGGCAAGGAGAGGGCCTCTGCGTCACACAGGGTTGTGAAATCAGCTTTCACAGTTTGCAAGCACCTTTTTAATTTTATTGGTTTATTTTAAAACTTTAAGATTTATTTGAAAGGCAGAGTGACAAGAGAGGGAGGGTGAGCCCTTCCGGCTGCTGGTTTACTCCCCAAGTGCCTGCAGTAAGTCAGGGCTGGACCAGGCTGGAGCCAGGGGTCAGGCACTCTAGGCCCGCCGCGAGGGTGGCAGGAAGCCAAGTCCTTTAGCCCTTGGCCTCGCCTCCCAGCAGGTTAACAAGGAGCCAGCTGGATCTGAAGGGGGAAAGCAGGGACTCAAACCAGCACTCCAACATGGAATGCCAGAGTCCCAAGGTACAGCTCAACCTGTTGAGTGTGCAGCCTGCACCTGCCCCTATATATAATATATGTAAATGAAGGGAACTCGTCAGTTCCCAGAGCTGTGTGTGCTCCAGATCCCGAGGGGCTCACAGCACAGGTGTGGGCCCCGGGCCTCGGCCTCTCTGATGCTGGCTGGGCCATTGGATCCACCCTAACCCAGAACAAAGAGTGTGGGAGATTTGTTTAGGGTTAATCCTGTGCACACTGGGTTCTGCTGTGAGTGGGGTAATGTCCAGTCTGGGACCCCCAGAACCTGGAACCCCCTGGCCTCACATCACCCTTCTTCTCCAGGACCAGGTCTCCAAGGACAAAGCCCTCCAGAGCATGGCGTCCATGTCCTCTGCCCAGATCGTCTCCGCCAGTGTCCTGCAGAACAAGTTCAGCCCCCCCTCCCCTCTGCCCCAGGCCGTCTTCTCCACTTCCTCACGGGTACAGGGGCCTGACTGTAGCCATGGTGGTGGCGGCGGCGAGGTGGGAGGTCACTGTGGTGGGGGTGTGCCTGCTGGGTTCCTGCACACTGACGGCCCTGGCTTGTCCCACCCTTGCAGTTCTGGAGCAGCCCCCCTCTCCTGGGACAGCAGCCTGGACCCTCTCAGGAGTAAGTACGGTGCTCATTCTTCCTCCCTTTTCAGCCAGGTTCTGGCATCTGCTGAGCCAGGCTGATATTCCAAGGCAGAGCGGGGGAGAGCAAGGAGAAGGGGACCCAGGAGGAGTGTGGGTGTCTCACTCGGTGCCTCAGGTAATGTTACAGGCAGGCCTGGATGCTGCGTTTTTCTTCAGTTCCAAGACGAGGCCCAGGCCCAGTGCCCTGAGGAGTGGGACGGGGTGGTATACACATGCCATTTGTATATCACCTGTGAGACACAGCAGCTTTTCCTGGAGGTGGAACTGTGCAGGCAGCTGCTGGTATGCGGTATGGGGACCATGCACCGGGGTCCCGGATGATGGAGAAGGAGTGCCCTCTGACCCTGCTCTGCCTCTGTCTGCAGCATCAAGCCCTTTGCACAGCCAGCCTACCCCATCCAGCCACCCCTGCCACCAACACTCAGCAGTAAGTGTCCCGGTCAGAGGAGAGGGGTAGTGGGCAGCTGTGTGTGTGCGCGCGTGTGTAAGAACAGGGGTGAGGGGTGGGACTGGCCTAGAACCACCTCTAACCTTGCACCGTGTGGCTTCCAGAACCCTGCACAGCCCATGCACCACTATGGGTGTAGCACATTCATAGCTCTGTGAGTCAGAAATGGCCTTGCTGTAGGAAGTGCCCTGAAACCTTAAAAGGCCTCTCTGAGTGGTGGGATTCTGGGAATCATTGTTTTCCTTTTTTGCTTCCTTCCTGAGTTCTGTATTCCTATTAATCTGTGTCACAGGTGGCTCAACAGGCCAATCTTCCCCCTCAAGCACTGGGATTCCATATAAACACCAGTTCATATCCTAGCTGCTTCACTTGCCATCCAGCTCCCTGCTTGTGGCCTGGGAAAGCAGTAGAGAATGGCCCAAAGCCTTGGCACCCTGCACCTGCGTGGGAGACCGAGAAGCAGCTCCTGCTTGGCTTCAGATCAGTTCAGCTATGGTCATTGCAGCCACTTAGGAAGTGAACCAGTGAATGGGAGATCTCTCTCCTTCTCTCTGTAAATATGCCTTGCTGATAAAAATAAATCACACACATATATATTTTTAAGGTTTTGTTTTGGTTTTGGGTTTTTTTTTTTTTTTTTTTTTTTTTACTGGAATGGCAGATATACTGAGAGAAGGAGAAACAGAAAAATCTTCCATCCACTGGTTCACTCCCCAGCTGGCCATAACAGTCAGAGCTGAGCTGATCCAAAGCCAGGAGCCAGAGCTTCTTCCAGGTCTCCCACGTGGGTGCAGGGTCCCAAGGCTTTGGGCCATCCTCGACTGCTTTCCCAGGTCATAAGCTGGGAGCTGATTGGGAAGTTGAGCAGCCGGGATACAAACTGCCATCCACATGGGATCCTGGTTGATGTCAGGTGAGGATTTAGCCACTAGACTACTGCTCTGGGCCCTAAATCATTTATATTATATGTTATATAAGTATATAAGGCAGAACAACAGAGAGAGGTCTTCCATTTGATCACTTGCCAAATTCTGGTGACAGCCAGGCCTAGGCTAAGCTGAATCAGGAACGGGGTGGGTGGCAGGAATCTAAGTACTTGAGTCATCCTCTGCTGCTTCCCAGGCACATTAACAGGAAGCCAAATCAGAAGCACAGATAACGGGCTAGAACTGGCAACTCCTGCATGGGTTGTGAATGTCTCAGCCAGCCACTTAACCTTCTGTACCACAATGTTCAACCTGGGAAAATGTCCCTGAAGATTACCATTGAGACCAGCGCTGGCAGTTATACAGGTTGTTCACTGTGCAAGCACAGCTGGAGGGGACTCAAAATTGAACCTAAGTCCCTACACAATGTGCACAAGGGCTAGGATGGAATAGGGCAGAACCAGAGCCTGCGCATGTGCACACCAGGCTCCATCTCCCTGCCAGGTTACGAGCCCCTGGCCCCACTGCCCCCGGCTGCTGCCTCTGTGCCTGTGTGGCAGGACCGTACCATCGCCTCCTCCCGGCTACGGCTCCTCGAATACTCAGCCTTCATGGAGGTGCAGCAAGACCCTGACACGGTAACGTGTTTTGTGGGGGTGGGGGTGAGGCTTTGTGCCACTGCAGCTTAGGGCCACTGGGTGGGGCTCTGGCCTGCTCTCCTGACCCCATCTGGGTCCCCCTCCCCACAGTACAGCAAACACCTGTTTGTGCACATCGGCCAGACCAACCCCGCCTTCTCAGACCCGCCCCTGGAGGCCGTGGATGTGCGACAGATTTATGACAAGTTCCCTGAGAAGAAGGGAGGCCTGAAGGAGCTCTATGAAAAAGGGCCCCCCAATGCCTTCTTCCTCGTCAAATTCTGGGTAAGCCGCCCACCACCAGCCCTTTCACCAGGCCACCTTCTCACGACAGCCCAGGCTGGGGACCTTGGGTAGGGTGTGCAGGTGCTGGGGCGGGGACCTCACAGGCCCTCCTCCCCCACAGGCGGACCTCAACAGCACCATCCAGGAGGGCCCCGGCGCCTTCTATGGGGTCAGCTCCCAGTACAGCTCTGCCGACAGCATGACCATCAGCGTCTCCACCAAGGTGTGCTCCTTCGGCAAGCAGGTGGTGGAGAAGGTGGAGGTGAGTGGGGGCCTCCAGGGTGGTGTGGCAGGGCCAGGAGGAGTGGGCAAGTTCCAGGCTTAAAGGGCAGCTCCTCTGTGGCTGTCTGCAGACCGAGTATGCCAGGTTGGAGAATGGGCGTTTCGTGTACCGCATCCACCGGTCGCCCATGTGCGAGTACATGATCAACTTCATCCACAAGCTCAAGCACCTGCCAGAGAAGTATATGATGAACAGCGTCCTGGAGAACTTCACCATCTTGCAGGTGCGGCAGGCGGGCAGCGGGCCTGGGGGCGGGTTTCCGGGAGAGACCAGACTGGAATATGGACCAGCCACTGTCCCCTAGCCCTGTTCGCCTGACTGTAACTCTTCCTGCCCGCCTTCCAGGTGGTCACAAGCCGGGACTCCCAGGAGACCCTGCTAGTCATTGCTTTTGTCTTCGAAGTCTCCACCAGCGAGCACGGGGCCCAGCACCACGTCTACAAGCTTGTTAAAGACTAGGGTTCCCTCAGGGCCCATCACAAGGATGCAGGACTGGCACCCCTGGGGGGTCCCAGGATCGAGGATTCATCCATCCACCCATGAAGCCTCAGGCTCAGGACGCAGGCGGCCTCCCCACCCAAGCCCAGCACACACACTCCCTGCCACTGTTCTGCGCTTTAAAGTGGGAGAAGAGGAGGGAGGCTCTGCCATGGGCAGCAAGCCCACTGCCACACAGCTCTGCTCAACTTGGAATGACTTCAGAGGGCTGGGGATGAAGGACTCTTCTGGGCTCCTGCAGGAGTGACTATTGGCCACCCTAGGGGTGCGCAATGGGAAGGAATGGCAAGGTGGGGTCAGGATGAGGAGGGGTCCCTCCTTCCCTGTCCCCCTCAGGGTGCTGTCCTCAGAACCTGCAGCAAGCTTGGGTCCATTAAGGCCCCCAGGGGGAGCGACAGAGCCCTGTCTTACACTACCTCCCTGTGGCAGGGTGTGGTGCCTCACCAAGGGCCTGGAGAGCACCCCTATGTGGCAGGGGGGCTCTACAGCAGCTACTCAACTTATTGGGTGCTCCCCACCCCAAGAGC
This sequence comes from Ochotona curzoniae, assembly GCF_017591425.1. Lineage (NCBI taxonomy): Eukaryota > Metazoa > Chordata > Mammalia > Lagomorpha > Ochotonidae > Ochotona > Ochotona curzoniae. Next base: position 1,887,108 of record NW_024466004.1, on the reverse strand, counting down.
CACTGTGCAAGGACAGGCCCCAGCCTGCAGTGAGGTGCAAGCAGTTGATACTCTTCTCGGCCAGACTTGGGGTTGCTGAACCCTGGAAGGTCCCTGCTCCCTCCTGGCCTTTCCCACGTTTCCCAGCCCTTGCCACCAGCCACCTCTGGATATTTATCTCATATGAAGTACTGTGCCCCACCCAACCCCCCCCAAGGCCCTCACAGTTTGCATATCGCTCAGGCCACTTCCAAGCCCCACCTAGGTTTTATAATGTATATTATATTTTTGTGTATTTTTTAAGTCAGGCTGTGATGGGTTGTCATAAATGCGACTCTAGGTTAGGGCACTGGTCCTGAAGACCCAGCTCTTGCTCCAAAAATTAAAGTTATTTCTCAGTGGGTCAGTCACATGACCAGCCATGTGCCACGTTTTTGGTTAGCTTGAGATGAGGCTCCTATCTGGTCATTCCCACTGTGCTCACTTCTTGCCCAGGGAGGGCCCCGAGCCACAGCCAAGAGCCCTGCAGACCTGGCCAATTCCCACCTTCCTGCTGCCCAGTTTGAGCTCTGGGGCCCCTCTACTACACCAGGACTGGTATAGGGCAAACTGCTGTGGCAGTCTAGGAAAGACCAAACTCTCCCTGTTAAAGGGCTGCAGCTGCCCTGTCCTTTGCCATGCTGGCCCAACCAGCAGGTTGGTAGGATTAAATGTGCTCCTCACTCACTGTGAAGGCCAAGCTTCAAGTTCTATTCATTTGGAGTCCTGGAGAACCACTCAGGTGGCATGCCCAGCACATCCCAGACTGAAATGCAAGGTGGGAGAAGTGCAAGCACTCTACCTAGGTACATCAGGTACAGTTGTAGAATATTTAGTTACCCAATCCATTGCTTAGCTTAAACCCAGGCTAAAAACTAGAGATGTTGTCAACATTTAAATAGCACAGCCAGGCACTTTTCTGGACACAGACACCAGCCATCAGTGTGAAGACCCCAGCTTCTCTGAGGTACTTTGGACCCTGCTTGCCCACCCACCCCAAGGGCCGGTCACTCGCAGGGAGGTCAGACACACACAGGTTTATTGGACAGCCTAATACAGGCGCTGAGGTTTGCCCATGGTGCTCTTTATGTACAAGGCCCGCACATTCTGCCAGTTCTTCTTGAGCAACGACACCAGGAAGTTGACAGCTAGGTGGATGTTGTACACAAGCTCATCGTCTGTCATCTTCACATGGCCAACAGCTACAGCCAGACACAGCACCTAGGGGAGGCAGAGGACCAGCTCGGACCATGGGCACCCTGCCCTCCCTCAGGGACAAGGCTATGTGGAACTCGTTTCCCTGTCAAACTGTACGTGTGCACCTTACCTTCTTCATCTGGAACTTGATGGTAGACTTGACCTCGTCGACTTTGGCCACCATGTTCTCATTGTGTGTCAGCAAGGAGGGGAACTTGCCTGCCTTGTTGAGGCCCGGGCCCAGGATCCGAGGGATCTGTTTGATCAGGGACTCCGAGGCCAGGAAGGCGTCGTACTTCTTGGCTGGTGATGAGAAGCCCCTGGGTGCTCAGGACCCATGCACAGAGGCCAACTCCCTCCAGGCCTCACTGGGACCCACCTGCTTGCCCCCCCCAACCCGGCTCTGCCTGATACTAAGCTCCCACCTCAGTGATCCTGACATCTGGCCCACACCCACGTGCAACGCAATGAACACTGCAGTCCACGTAGGAGAGAGCCTGCATGCTCACACCCCTGGCTATCTCACAACCCAGAACACCTGGCCCTAGATGTCAAACGCCACAGGTGAACCAACTCAGGAAGCACAGAGTCCTAACCCACGGCTCCCCAGCAGCTGGCCACGCAGCGTATCCCCAGGAAAACCTCACAGTGTAGGCAGAAACCCCTCCTCAAAGGCCAGTGGGGTCAGCGGGTCCCTGCCCGGGACCTCCACCACAGCACTCACCAAGCTTCTTGACGAGTTTCTTATTTTTGTTGAGCTTCTTGAGCGCCTCGATGTCCATGTGGGGGATATCCACAGCCTTGGCCTCATCGCAGTGCTGCTGGTCGCCCAGGACGCACACCGAGAACTTGGGGCGCGGGGTGGACTTGAGCCTGCGGTTGCCAGGTTTAGGGGAGACGTACGTGTCAGGTGTCCTGCTGCCCCCGGTGGAGCAGGCGGGTCAGGGAGGGTCTGGGAATCTTACCCAGAGCGTCCAGTGTCACGAACAGCCAAGCCCGGCTTCCCGGGCTAGGCCGGCGGGCTCGGCCGAGGCCTCCCCACGCCTCCCCTCATGTTTTACGACCCAGGGTGGGGGTCCGTCCAGCCAGGCCCGCCCGGGGCACGTCTGGACTCCCCTGGCGCAGCAGCAGCCCGCGCGTGCCGGGCCTCGGCTCATGGGGGGCAGGGTGGGGTGCAAGCGGTGCCAACCTGACGGTGCCAGAGAAACGCTTGTCCTTCTGGGGATCGTAGTTCTTGAGGCTGATCTGCAGCTCCACCGTCTCCAGGAACCTAGGGAAGGGAAAGACAGGCGAGGTGAGCGGAGGCCCGCGGACGCCCGGCCCTCTGCCCGCCACCTGCGGCCCCCGGCTGCCCTGCCCGCAGCCCCGCCATCCTCCGCCCCCGGGCCCCGCCGCCTGCCCGCCTTACTTGCGGCGCTTGCGCTGGTTCCCGTGCAGGACCTCCCGCACCGCCTCGTACAGGGTGTCGCGAGAAACTTTGCTGCTGTAAAGACACAAATAGGACCCGCTCAGGACCCGGGGCGCCGGCACCCCAAACCCCTCGGCTGACTCGGGCCCAGAGCGGAACCACGACAAAGGGAGGCGCGAGGACCCCGCTCGACTCCGCTCGGCCCCAGCAGCGCACCGGGAGAAAGCAGATGGACGCGGATATAAACACGCAGCTCCACGTACCTCATGGCTGCTTGGGCCGCGGTAACCGGAAGAGAAGGCCTCGTCGCCGGCGCATGCGCTCAAATAGCGCTGCGGCTCTCGCGAGAAGTGCGTGTGACGCGGCCGGCTGGCTGCCCGGGGCTGCAGTGCCGCCTGCGGCCAGCGGGGGCGCCGCCAGGCCCGAGCGACGACCCCAGGGACCTGCAGGTGTCCTAGCCGGGACCTGCCCAGGCTGGCACTAGGCAAGGGGTGCCAGGAGCGCCCCGCGCCCGCCTCAGCACCCAGATGGCCGTCCACAGCGTGCATGCTTGCACCCCGATGTCTGCACACGTGTGTCCTCCGTACCAGCTGCTTGCTCCAGCGGGGACGCCTCACCACCTGCAGGGCGGCAGAGCTGGGCACTGTTCATAGAGCCGAGCGGTCACAGCCAGCAAAGTTCCCCTACTCCCTGCAACCTGCAACAATGGCATCCCATAGGGACGCGGGTTTATGTCCTGGCTGCTCAGCTTCCTATCAGATCCCTGTTTGTGTCCTGGGAAAGCGGCAGAGGACAACCCAAGGCCATGGGACTCTGCACCTGCGTGGGAGACCCGGAAGAAGCTCCTGGCTCCTCATGGGTGCAGCTCGGGCCTTTACAGTCTTTCAAATAGATACATATTTTTCAGCTATATAAATGATAAGCATAATCTCCCCTCTCCCCTGCCCAGCAGGCCCTCTTCCTCTCACCTTCAAGTGCCCTTCAGGTCCCTCCGTGTCATGTGCCCAAACCCTCTCCAACTCCAGAATCTCCCATATTTAAGTTCCCCCATTTCCACCCCACCCCTCACTGACTGTCATAACACACTGGATGAATTGCAGACAATTCGACAACTATTGGAAAGCTCTGAGAAAGCTGCCCCTGTCGTCGAGCAGGGGCTGAGGGTGCAATAAACACTGAGTTCATGGTAGGGCAGGCATAGCTTCTAACAGGACACTGAGGAATATCCTCCTTTTTATTAAGTACCATTTGATAAATTATTCAAGTCATGTACAGCGTACAGGAGTTCAGAGAAATGACATGTGGCCTCTCCAGCCTGGGTCGGCCTCAGGCACACCTAGGCCTGTGAGGGTTTCTGCCCCCGCAGCCTGAGAAGCAGTGAGGAGTGGACAGGGGGAGCAGCCCTGCACGGAGGGTTCATCCAGCCCCTCGGTGAGCAAGCCCTGGCTCTGCTCTCTCTCACTCCCCGGGAGCCTGAAGTGGGGAGGCAGCTGGCCCCTGGGATGGCCAGGCTCAGCCTTCATTCCTAGCAGAGAGGTGCCAGCAGTCACGTCCTCCGGGAGAGGGCAAGGGTGCTCAGGGGGCCAAATGTCTCAGGGCGGCCTGCAAGGACTTCTTCAGGAAGGTGGTGTTGGATTCCAGGGCCGGGGTCAGGCGCATCCTCTGGGTCTCTGTGATCTGGGAAGAAGGAAGAGGCAGGTCAGAACTCCTGCCACACACACCCCTGTCCCCGATCTGTCCACCTGCTTGGGGGGCAGAGGAAGCCAGGGTGCCAGGGCCAGGAGAGGGGAAAGAGGAGGCAACAGGCCACCTCATCTCCTCACCTCTCAGGGAACCCACCCTGGACACGGACCAGGAGTCCTCATGGCTAAGAGCTGACACCAGTCAGCAGGTGCTCGCCGCTCACAGCACCGCCCTCCTCACACACATAGCACTCTCACATCACCTCGCCAAGCCACCCATTCTACACAGCTGTGCTGCACTGAGCTGCCTCCTGACACAGCTGGGGCTCTTTTGCATGTAGCTGTGCCTAAGTCCCTACCCCGCTGAAGGCCCTGAGATGCCCGATTGCTTTCTAAGGTCTGCAGAGGGTCCTGCCAGCATCCAGAACCCCTGTGCAACACATGCTTGTTCAGTGTTGATGTTTGTGGATGCAATGCATCATCTAGGTGTGTGACACCCACCATCCCTACTCCAAGAAAAAAGGGGCATGAATGGAGCAAGCCTGGGGTTCACTAGCCACAAAGCCACTTCCCACATCAGGGTGCCGGGGGTTCAGGTTCAGCTCCACTTCCAACTCCAGCTGCCTGCTGATGTGCACCCTGGGGGGCAGCAGCTCACGGCTCAACTACTTGGGTCCCTGCGGTCTACAGGGGAGACCCAGGATGAGTTCCAAACTCCGGGCTTTGGCCTAACCCTGCCTCTAACTGTTGTGGATGTGTGAGGGAGGGGGAGTGGGCCAGCAGGTGGAGGATCTCTGCCTGCTTCTCAAATAAATGTTGAAAGAAACGTTTAAAAGACATAAAGGGTAAAAAGCCTATAGCCCAAAACACCTGGCCTTCAAGGTCAAGTCCCAAACAAAACTGGAACCTATGACCTACAGAGCCCTTTGTAAATTGTTGCTAGCTCCAGCTGGGTGGCCCTGGGCAAGTGTTTTTTTTTTTTTTTTTTAAGATTTAATTATTTTTATTGGAAAGCCAGATTTGCAGAGAGAAGGAAAAATAGAAAGATCTTCCATCCGCTGGTTCACTCCTCAGATGGTCGCAACGGCTGGAACTGAGCCGACCTGGTCAGAAACCAGGAGCCAGGAGCTTCCTCTGGGTCTCTCATGTGGGTGCAGGGTCCCAAAGCCTTGGACCACCCTCTGCTGCTGCATGGGAAGTGCAGCAGCTGGGACCAAGAAACTGGTGCCCATATGGGATGCCAGTGCTTACAGGTTAAGGATTAGCCAGTTGAGCTACCGTGTCAGCCCCAGCAAGTACCTTTAACGTCTCTGAACCTCAACCTCCTAAGCCATGGAGTGAATAACAGTGTCTGTCCTGGGACTGACATGCAGAACAAACGAGCAAGTCGGCGTATGTGAGCCTCAACCCTGCCTGAGCCAGCAGGAGCCATGGAAGCATTAGCAGCGGGTAGTCCGACCTCTTCCCCTACCCCATCCACGCTTGCCATTTCAGACCCTGCCCCACCGACTACCCTCAGACCACTCATGTCCACAGCTCTACTCCCTGCAGTGTCCCTGCCACCATCTCTGGCTCTTGGCTGCCACTGGCCCTTTCAAGTGTCAGGAAGCCATCCCAACTCCCACCCACAAACAGGAGGACCCCTCTGTTTGCCAGGACACCCCTTGTGTACACCTCCCACTGGGCTTTTAGACATCACAGGTGTCTACTATTCATCTCTGTCCATCTTGAGTGGCCAGCACTGGGGGACAGGTCACTCAAAGGGCAGTGGCCTTGCACTATGGGCTCTGTCACTATGGTCCCGCACACAGCACGTGGCTCAGAGAGGTGAACTCAGAAGCCAGCCCAGTCCCCAGGTCTGGGTTTGAACGTGTGGTTTTCCAGGTGAAGAACTAAGGGCTTTGTGCCTGACAGAAGGATCTGTGGCCCCTCGTGGCCAGCCCAGGGCAGCCCCTGTCCCACTCACACTGGCCTGGTACTTGGTCAGCACAGTCAGCACAAGTTTGGCGTAGGCCATGGAGGCAGTGGCCACCAGCCCCCCTTTACAGAGCTTCTCCATCAAGACATCGAACTTCTCGGGGGTCAGCTCCACCTGCAACATCGGGAGGCGAGAAGGACCTGAGTTCATCCTGCCAGCACCAGGACTAGATTCTCAACATACCACTTTCAAGCTAGGCCTCAGTTTCCACATCTGTAAAGTGGAGCTCAGATAAAACTTAACCCTGCAGACTGGAGAAATGAGATAATTCACATAAAACCTGACATGCAGGTCTGGCATGATATAGCTTACTGGCTAAATCCTCTCCTTGCATGCACCAGGATCCCATATGGCACTGGTTCATGTCCTGTCTACTTTACTCCCCATCCAGCTCCCTGCTTGTGGCCTGGGAAAAGAGTTGAGGACAGCCCAAAGCCTTGGGACCCTGTACCCACATGGGAGACCTAGAAGAAGCTCCTGGCTCCTGGCTCCAGATCAGCTCAGCTCTGGTCAGTGTGGCTACTTGGGGACTGAACTAGCAGATGGAAGATCTTTCTCTCTCTCCTCTCTGTAAAATCCACAGGCAGTGAGAGGTGGCACTGGGTGGGCCTGGCAGTGAGAGGTGGCACTGGGTAGCCCTAGCAGTGAAAGGTGGCACTGGGTGGGCCCTGGCAGTTAAAAGTGGCACCTGATGGGCCCTGGAGTCAGCTCTAAGCTACCGCCCTGGCAAGTCCAGAGGGCGCCCCATCACCATTGAGGGGCTCAGACACCCAGGAGCCCCCGAGCCTCTGCGGCCCCACCTGCTCACCTGTTGCTCTAAGAGTGATTGCAGCACCAAGAATGTCTCCTCCTTCCAGGGCAGATCCAACATGTGCCTGCAGACCAAAGGCCGGGGAAGTGAAGCCTGAGCCTGGTGGGCGTCCACTGCTCTTGCCCCCGACAGAGGGGGTTTCTGGGGAGCCCACTGCTGCCCCACAGCAGCAGCAGGATAGTCACGGTCTCCTAGTGCTGGAGGCAAGTGGCCTCTGCTGCAGAGCCTGAGCGTGGCCTAGAAAGATGGCAACCCCAAGAAGCGCAGGGGCTGGCAAGGAAGGATTTGATAATGAGGTACAAAGTCCCCTAAAGATGACCAGGAGGTGAAGTTGTGTTGTGAGAAGGAGACCCAGGAGAGGAGCATGGGGGCAGAGGAGTCTTTCCTGGAGGAGCATGTCCCAGCGTCACCTTGCTGGAAACGCCAGAGTGTCACAGTGCTGACGCTGGCTTCCTGGGTGGGCTAGGGTTTGAAGACTAAGAATCCAAAGCCCAGAGCAGGTGCTGGATAAGCAGGGGCCAGTACAATTCAGAGGCTGTTCCCAGCTCATACGCCCCATGTTCTTTTCCACGTCTGTGTTCAACAGAATCATCCTGTTTCACGTAGCTGTGTCTTCACCCAATTTCAACACTAATTTAATACCAGCTTTCCGGCACTGACTAGACGCCAAGAAGTGTGCATGCATTCCACATGTTAGCGCACTGAATCTCTAAAAGGATCAAAAAAGTGAGGCTCCTTTTCATTCCTTATGAGAAAACTGAGGCACGGGGAGAGACAGTGAGCTGTGTGAGCTCACTACACAGCTGGCAAGGCTGGGATGCCAAAGTGCATCTGTCCACTACCCCAGCCAAACGATGACAGCAAAAATTGGGGTGAATGGAGGCTCTAAGGCCGACTGTGTCAGTCAATGGACATTGCATGGGTTCCCTCATCCTTCAATCGGTAAGATCGGCAGCGTTTCAAAACTATATAAACCATTTGGGCAGAACCCTCGGAGCATACATCACACTGGGAACCTGGGTCCATGGGTGGCCGTTCCCCATCCCCGGGTACTGGGGCAACTGGGAGGCTGGGTGTGGTTTTTCCTCTTGTCTCTCCCCTCCCCCAGATACAGAAAGAAATAGAAAAATTGAAAACAATGATCACACACACTTTTCCGTAACCATTGATCCTTCCCACCCTGATCAGCTATGTAAACATCGTCAAAAGCAAAAGTTAAACATTAAAACAGAAAAAAAGAGCTTCTGTCCAACTGCAAGGTGGTCGACAGCCATGCCATTTACAGCCGCACAGCAGGGTCTACCAGCCCCTGCACCCCGCTGAGGCAGACAGAACTGGACTCTGAGAGGCGCATGTACCGGCAACTCTTGGACTCACAGGTGGAATGCCCAGCCAGGAAACTGTGAGGGATGCATGGGCTGTGCCAAAGCCTGGTGCCCAGCCCCAACCCCAGAATGTCAAATGAGAATGGAGGCTATGCTTGCACTCACTCCAGCATTAGCACCCGCGTGGCTGGCTCCAGGGACTTGTCCTTCATGAGACAACACAGCAATTCTGTTTGAGGTAGACCTGGTGGAGGAGGGCAGAGGGGAGAAGACTGGAGAAAGAGACAGCAGGAGAAAATGGGGTGGGGGGACAGAATGGAGGGGCAGGACCAGGGAAGCCACGGGCATCTTCTCTCACTGATCTCCTCCCAGGGCCAACCCAGGGTGAAAGCTGGGAGCAGAGAGGAAAGAGCCAGCAGACCAGGTGCTGGGCCCAGAACTACCTGTGCCTGAGGCCTGGAGCATGGGGCCCAGGAGAGCTCTGCAGAAAGGGTAGGTGTACTTGGCACAGAAGGCAGTCAGGGCAGCTGTGAGCAGGCGGGAGGCCGAGGAGGTCAGGGCCAAGGTCTGCAGTCAACAGGCAAGGGAAAGGGCTCAGGGTTTCTCTGTAGGCCTCACCACATGGACCCAGCTGGCGGGAGAGACACGTGCCACCCACCCCTAGCTCCCGGGGGCAAAAAGCAACTTGGTCAGCTTCCAGGAAAAGTCAGGTACCAGGTGGGCAGCAGTGCAGCAGGGTATCCTTTTTCTCCCACAGACTGCCCAGCACCCCTGCTCCCTGACACTCCCTTCAGAGGGCACAGACCCACCCCCCTCCCCAGGGTCCCTGACACACTGAGTGCCTGGCCTACCTACCCTCCCCAGAAAGAGGCTCCGGGTCAGCACGGTTGCATTGCTGAGGCTAAGATCCGGTGACAGGGCCAGCAGCCAGCTGCAGAGCCGCAGGACGGCCGTGTCCGAGAGCTCGGGGAGCTGCAGCTGGGCACACAGCAGCTCCATCTGCAACAGCGGGAGGAAGGTGTGTCTGTCCCTGGCACACCAGGCAACAGAAGGGACCAGGCAAGGGTACCCTACTGAGGGAGGGCAAAGGCTGAGCTACCTGCCCTGGGAGAAGGGCCTGAGCCCAAAAGGAACCACCTCCCTGAACCCGTGCCCCCAAATCTTCCATGAAGTCAGGAAATGTCAATGGGAACAGGCAGGCAAGCATGGTGTTAAGTTCGGGCTGGCCTGCCCTCCTGGACTCACCTGGCAGGGACTGCATTCGTGCAGCAGCTGCAGCTCCACTGGGGGAGCGTCTTCTAGCCCCTCCAACCCCTAGGGAGGCAAATCTCATGTCAGGGTGGGCAGAGGCCTGGGTGGCAAGTCACTGGGGCCACCCCTTCTGTTAGTAAAGGCAGTGGTTGAGTTCCCGGAAGGTGACACGTGACAAGACACGTGCTGCATAAAGAAGTTGTGCCAACAGGGCCACCCCTGCGACAGCGTTCTCATGGCATCAGATGCAGCCCAGGGGCCAAGTGAAGCCGAGTGTGGTCCACGTGGGATGGTCATACCATGACGCCCTTGCCTGACGATAGCCCTCCAACCCTGCCTCTGCCCAGGCCAGTCCCTGCCTCACAGCGGCGGGTCTCTGCGGGCACAGCTGAGGCCTGGGCAGGAGCAGAAGGAAGCAAACGACGAGCAGGGCAGGGCCAGTCACCTTCCCAGGGGTCTTGAGCAGCTGTTGAAGCCTGGGAAGCTGGTCCTGTGGAGGAGAGCCCAGTCAATGCCAAGCCCCTATCCTAGCATGATGCCCCAGGCCTGTCTCCCTTCCCTGCCACCCTCCACCCGTCGGTGGGAGCCAGTGGGCAAAGACGATTCAAAAGAGCAAGACCGTGAAGCTTGTGTCTGAAAACGTGACCAAGAATCCAAACTAGGCAAGACCGACTGGGCGTGTCTTCTGTGCGCCCAACCATTACGGGGAGGAGCCAGGCCTGGGGCCAGCAGGACAGGTGGGTGCTGGCATCAATTCCTCCACCCCTCTGGGATGGGGTGGCGGGGCCAGTTCCAGAACTTCTCCCCTTACTTAGACCCCTGTTAGAGGTCATCCAGATGTGAGTCTTAATGGCCCCTTTCCTCACTCCTCCTTCGTGTGTGGAGTAACAGCTGGATGCCCTCCACCCCCAGTCCCTACCTCGGATCCACAGACCACTCAGCCCACTGGGAAACAACTGCCCCAGTTCTGAGGGGTCCCTCTGAGCCCAGCCTCTACCCCCCACCACTACCACCACCCAGGAGTACCTGGATAGCTTTGGGCAACTCTAAGCTCTCCGCAGGGCCCTGGGTGGCCTCCAGTCTCTGGCCAGCCTCATTGGTCTCAACTCCCACAACACGGTCATCCTCAGTGGACACTGTGGCTCCTGCATCTGCCAGGGATCCTGGTGACGTCCGTTCAGAACCTCCTTTCTCCTCCTCCTGAACCATCACCTCTTCCTCGTCTTCCCATTCTGAACACCGGAATCTTTTGAGGGTCCTCTCCCCATTAGCTGTGGAAGGCTCTCCCTCTGGTTCCTTCCTGCGTGTCCCACGTGGCTGCTGGGAACCCGCGTCCTCTTCCACTTCTCCCTGCTCAGGGTCTGGCACACGGGGCAACTTCAGCCCCCGGCCACCTTGCCCCAGCCGCCTGCACAGACCTCGGAGCTGTTGCTGGCATCTTTCAGACAGTGGGCAGACTGCCTGGAGGTGTGGCCCGGCATCTCTCCGCAGCAGTTCCCCCAGGGCCCTGAGCCAGGCATCAGACTCTGAGCCCGAAGCTTGCCTAGCTATCTGCAGCACCGAGAGAAGTCCACTTTCAGGCAGCACTGGTCTCATGGCCAGCAGTAGGGTCAGCAGGTTCCTCTGGCATAATTGGGGCAACCGCAGCAACAGTGGTTTCCTGGGGAGCAGTTGGAAAGTAAGCAGCGAGAAGCCATGGGGGGGATCACTGGGACCGGCAGGCAGTGCTGGCTGACTCTCCTGAGGACAGCTTCAGTGTTAATCAAGAGGCCTGGGCATCCATTACCCACCCAGCCCTCATCTTGCTGACATGTTTCATCTGCTCCTTTGCTACTTTCTGTGTATTGTCCTCAACTACAATAGTTATGGGAACGTGGTCAAGCAGCATTTCTGCTCGTGGGAGCAGCTGGTTCCCACTAGAGGTATTAGGGGAGGGAAAAAAAAAAAAAAACAACTCAAGGAACCAGCATTGTGGTATATAGCAAGCTGTGCTTCAGCCTGCAATGCCGGCATCCCATATGGGTGCCGGTTCATGTCCTGGCTGCTCCACTGTGGATCCAGCTCCCTTGCTTGTGACCTGGGAAAGCAATGGAAAATGGTCCAAGTCCTTGGGACCCTGCACTCACATGGGAGACCAGGGAGAAGCTCCTGGTTTTAGGTAGGTGCAGGTGCAACTCCACAGCCATTGCAGCCATTTGGGAAGTGAACTAGTGGGTGGAGGCTCTTTCTGTCTCTCCTTTCTGTAAATCTGCCTTCCCAATAAAAATAAATACATCTCAAAATAAGTAAATCATTTTAAAAAATCAATATTATCCAGAAAACTGGAAGTTAGAGATTCCATCCTGTTAAAGAAAGTGATCTTGCCTTAAAGCAATTATATCTCAAAGGGGATTGGTTGGAGCCACCCTGCATAGCTGCTGATTCCACTGAACTGTTTGAACCATTTCTGTGCATTTTACCATGCACAAACGCTAACCTGTAGATGCACCACCTTTTTAGAGAAGGAAACACGTGATCCATCCATCTGTCATCTCCAGAAACCCCGTGTTCCCTCCCGCGGCTGCTGGGTGTCCTTCATGCTCCCTCCTAGCCCCTCCTCACCCCTCCAGGCCCCTCTTTGCCCCTCCAGACCCCTCCAGGCCCCCCTCATCCCTCCAGGCCCCTCTAAACCCTCCTCACCCCTCCAGACCCCTCCTCAACCCCTCCAGGCCCCTCCTCACCCCTCCAGACCCCTCCTCGACCCTCCTCATCCTTCCAGGCCCCTCCTCACCCTCTCCAAGCCCTCCTCTCCCCGCGGCTCTCAGAGGGCGCCACGCTCCCCGCCTCCCGAGGCCGTGAGGCACTTACATTTCCAGGCGGCCGTCAGGCCCTTGCACCACCGGCTCTTCCCGGCACAGAGCCTCGAGAAAGCGGCCCCAGCAGAGGGGCTCCCGGCCGCGGCTGCCCAGCGCCCGCAGCACCCCGAGGCCGCGCCGCGCCCCCTCGGGGCCCGCCTGCAGAGCCTGCAGCAGGAGACGCTCGGGAGCCTCCAGGCGCGCCCAGGGTGCCGACTCCGCGCCCTCGGCCCGAGGGGCCTCCGCGTGTGGGGCCGCCATCCCGAAAACCGCTCTGCTTTGAGGGCCTCAAGGACTCCCCACCTAGCTCCCTGCTTGTGATCTGGGAGAGCAGTAGTCTGGGGAAGGTGCACGACTCAACCCGCCACTGCCGGCTACCGGGAACGGATGAATGGCAGCAGGGGGCGGGGCCTGAGCGGGGGCGGGGCGCGAGGGCAGGCCGGAAAAGGCGGGGTCAAAGACCGTCCCGGCCAAAGAGTGAACCGAGACCAGGACGGAGGGCGTGTCGGGGGCGGGGCCAGGCTTCAGAAACCTGAGTGGGCGTGGCTATGACGTAGGGCGTGTCGGGGGCGGGATCACGACCATCCCGGCCAAAAGGTGAGGCGGGGCTGGGGCGGAGGGCATGTCGGGGGCGGGGTTCGGTTGCAGAGACGGAAGTGGGCGGGGCTTCGTGGAGGCGGATCCCCGGGTCTGACCCTAAGTGTGTTTGTCCCTCACTTCCTGAAGTGCTAAACCCAATGGCTGTCACGGGTCGTCACTGTATTTCAATTGTAGCTAACGCCCAGGTTGTCTGGAGATGGTAGGCTTTGTGATAAAACTTAATCACGGATTTACCAGCCTGCTCAACTTTCTGCAGGCCATCATTTGGGTTTCCATTTCCTAGGAAATATTATTGGATGTGCTGATATCCCAGAGAATGGAAGCTCAATGGCATTGACACGGTCAAAGCTATTTAATTAAAATGGCCACTGCCTGAAATGCTGGCATCCCCATTGTCAGATTCCATGCGGGCCAACAGGGAACAATAACTCAGCCAAATACATGAAAGGAATTTAGATGGCTTTTATTTCAGGGAACCACGGACACGGGCTTCCCTTCCCCATGCAGCAGAAAGAGACTCAAAGGAGTGAGCTGCAGGGGAAGAAGAGCTGAAAGAGAAGGGGAAGGTGCTTTTTAAACTATCCTTGACACAGAAGCCAAAACGGGGGTCGCCCTGGCCCTTATCAGTGCCGGGTATAGGTCTGTGTCCCTCATTGGTGCAACGGTAGTCTCACCGCCTGAGGGATCTGTCAGAATTCCGCCATCCGGGTCTGGTTGGAGGCACACTCCACCCTTCTCCAGTTACCGTGGTAGCCCTCATCCATATGGATGCTGGTTCAGGTCCCTATTGCTCCATTTCCGGTCCAGCTCCCTGCTGGTGGCCTGGGGGGTGGAGAGACAGAAGAAGATGGTCCAACTGTTCAGGCCCTTGCCACTTACATAGGATGGAGGATGAAGCTGTTGATCCCTTGCTTCCCCTCTGAGCCATCTGGAGAGTGAACCAGCAGTTAGAAGATTGTCTCTCATTCTACAACTCTTGACTTCCCAAATAAAGAAATCTTTTTTAAAAGTTTTGAGAGAAAGGCCCAGCTTAGTAGCCTAGTGGCTAAGTCCTTGTCTTGTATCCGCCAGGATCCCATATGGGTGCTAGCTCATGTCCTGGCTGCTTTGCTTCCCAACCAGCTCCAGGGTAAACAGTGGAGGACAGCCAAAAGCCTTGAGACCCTGCACCCATGTGGGAGACCCAGAGGAGGCTCCTGGCTCCTTGCTCTGGATTGGCTTGGCTCCTACTGTTAAAGCCGCTTGGAGCATGAGCCAGTGGATGGAAGATCCTTCTGTCTCTCCCTCTCTGCAAATCTGACTCCACTTCCCATCTAGCTCCCTGTTTGTGGTCTGGGAGAACAGCCCAAAGCTTTTGTTTTTATTGCAAGGTCAGATACACAGAGAAAAGGAGACAGAGAGCAAGATCTTGCGTCTGCTGGTTCACTCCACAAGCTGCCGTAAGCAGCTGCAATGGGCAATACTGAGCCAATCCAAAGTCAGGAGCCAGGAGCTTCTTCCGGATCTCGCATGCAGGTGCAGGGTCCTAAGGCTTTGGACCGTCCTAGACTGCTTTCTCAGGCTATAAGCAGGGAGCTGGATGGGAAGCAGGGCTGCTGGGATTAGAAACAGTGCCCATATAGGATCCTGGCACATTCAAGGCGAGGACTTAAGCTACCAGGCCCCCAAAATTAAATAAATCTTAAAAATCAAAAATGATTTGAGAGAACACCCCCCCCCCCATCCGATGGTTCAAACCCCTACACCTCCTGCAATGCCTGGGAACTCAAACCAGGTCTCCTTGTGGGTGGAAGGAACCCAATTTCTTGGGCCAGTCCCCACTGCCTCCCAGGGTCTGTCCTGGTGGTGAGATCAAGCCCACGTTACAGTGCCTCTAATGCAGGTGCCAGATGCTAACACACCCTAATTTCCCCCAGGATCCCTGTCTCTCTGCCAAGTTTCCTTGCCCTGGTTTGGAGCTTGAGAGAGCTTCCTTGCCCTGCAGGGTCCTTGGCCTCGGGGCACTCGAGGGCCTTCATGCCCCAAAAAGATGACATCATGTCATGTGGGTCTGGTCTTGAGGATTCTTCCAGGGACCCCAGGTCCTGAGTGAACTGGCCACCACCCAGTTGACGGAAGCCTACTTCGCCATCACCAAAAGACGCAGCATGGCTGACCACTCACAGGCAGGCCAGGGACACGGTGGACCAATCAGCATCTTTGTACATAAGGGGACCGCTAGCAGTCAAGGCTGTGGCAAGAATACTTCCTTCGTGGGGGCCTCCCACCCACCCCGGGTCCCCAGCTCGGTCTCTGCAGCACGGCACAGGGATGGAGGACCAGTACTCCTGCTCCCCATTCAGCCTCCTCAAAGAAAAATCTATGGCTTAACACTCTTTCCCCGAGACGGTGCAAGCTGATCTTGACTGCGGCAGAATTTTGTTGAGTCCAACAGGAGTTCTGAGCCCCAGAAAGTCCTGGTCAGGGCGTAGTCCATGCAGAACACATCATCTCCTGACTTGGGGCTCCCGCAGAATCCTAGCACCTGGGATGAGGAGGGGAAGTAGTGAATGTCCGTCAGCTTCAAGCCCAGTAACCCCAGGAGCAGGGAAACCCAGGGTTCACATATAAGAGGGCAGTTTGGGACTGATGTAATGGCATAGCATGCTAAGCCTCCACCTGCAGCAAGAGCATCCCATACAGGCTCCGCTTCAAGTCCCAACTGCTCCACTTCTGATGTAGCTCCCTGTTAATGGCCTGGAAAAACCATGGAGGATGGCCCAAGTGGGAGACCCAGAAGAGGCTCCTGGCTTTGGATCAGCTCAGGTCCTGCTGTTGTGGCCAGCTGGGGAGTGAATCAGTGGATGAAAGATCTCTCTGTGCCTCTCCTTTTCTCTGTGTAACTTTGACTTTCAAATTAAAAAAAAAGTTTTTAAGAAAAAAGGGAGCTACAAGTGGCACAAAGGTGCTGCAGCCTCCCCACGCAGTGCTGACACAGGCATCATAGCAGGGTCCACACTGATCACAGCATTTATTGGCCGCCGTGACCAGTGGCCTCCTGTGTCCCTTATCCCTGCTGTTGCTCCCCGCTCCTGGAGGTCAGCTGCATACTCGTGGGCCAGGTGGGGGGGCCAAGGCCTGGGTCTTAGCAGGATGCTGGTGCGGGTAGATGCAATCAGATTTGAGGGCAGGGCTACCATCCACGTGAAGAACCAGCATTAGATCCAGCTAGGAGAGGAGGGGCCAGAAGAGAAGACCACCCCCCTTACAGTCGTGTCACTCCAGGAACGAGGAGACTTGAGTTTGGGCAGGTTGTGCACAGTACAAGTGCGCCGGGTCCAGTGTAGAGGCTACATTGCTCTCCGCCATCTTCCAGCAGATGGCAGTAAAGTGCCTTAAGGAAACCCAAAACTTACAGAGGTCTCCACCTGGACAGCCGTGACCCAAGCACCCTCCTTTCCTCCTTGCAACTCATTCGTAAAAATCTATCTTACCAATTTTTTAAATTGGAAAGTCAGATTTACAGAGAGGAGAAACAGAGAGAAAGATCTTCCACCCACTGGTGATTTACTCCCTCAATAGGCACAATGACCAGAGCTGAATCTGAAGCCAGGAGCCAGGAGCTTCTTCCAGGTCCCCCACGCAGGTGCAGGGCCCTAAGGCTTTGGGCCATCCTCTATTGCTTTCCCAGGCCACAAGCAGGGAGCTGGATGGGAAATGGAGCAGCTGGGACACGAACCAGCACCCGAATGGTATCCTTGCATATGCAAGGCAAGGATTTTAGACACTAGGCTATAGTGCCAGGTCCTATCTTTTCATTTTATTTGAAAGGCAGAAAAATATGACGAGAGAGAAACAGAAAGACACAAGGTTTGCTCCCCAGACGCACACAACTGCCAGGATTTGTGCCAGGCCAAAGCCAGACACTGGACATTTCATCCAGGCTCACAGGTAGGTGGCATGGACCTGATGCCTCTGAGGCTGCACCGTAGCAGGAAGCTGGAATTGCAGGTGAAGCCAGGACACAAACCTGGGGGCTCCAGCCTTGGATGCATGTGTCCCAGAAGGCGTCTAAACACTGTATCACCAGGGAGGTGGCTAGTGGATCACCTGAAAATGTGGCTTCATAACCAAATCAGAGCAATGCTCTCTGTTCTGAAGGATGGCCTCGTGGCTGGGTTGTGGTGGGCTAAAGAACTGATGCAGTGGGGGGTCAGTGTGATGGCTCGAT
Organism: Ochotona curzoniae; assembly: GCF_017591425.1. Classification (NCBI taxonomy): domain Eukaryota; kingdom Metazoa; phylum Chordata; class Mammalia; order Lagomorpha; family Ochotonidae; genus Ochotona; species Ochotona curzoniae. Next base: position 1,869,794 of record NW_024466004.1, on the reverse strand, counting down.
TGGCTAATCTTCAGCCTGCAAGCACAGGCATCCCCTATGGGCACCAGTTCATATCCCGGCTGCTCCACTTCCCATGCAGCTCCCTGCTTGTGACCTGGGAAAGCAGTTGAAGTCAGCCTAAAGCCTTGGGACCCTGCACCCGTATGGGAGACCTGGGAGAAGCTCTTGGTTCCTAACTTTAGATCAGATCAGCTCCAGCTGTTGCAGCCATATGGGAAATGGTCCAGAAGATGGAACATCTTTCTCTCTGCCTCTCCTCTTCATAAACCTGCCTTTCCAATAAAAAGAATTTAAAAAGATAAAAGAATGTGCTGAAAGTTTCCCACTCCAAGGGCTGGACCCCAGACACGTTTGTTACAGGAGAGGTTGGTGAATAACTTGGGTCTGGCTTCTGTAAGATCATCTTTCTCCTTGGAGAATGAGCAGGAGGAAAGGGTGGCAAGCACGTGAATCGCCTTTTTGAGTTGTCTTGTTCCTGCAGGCAGCTGAGGCATTCCCACGACCGCTGTGGGCACGCAGGCGCCCACTGAACATCCAAGCCTGGCAATCACTCTGTACACCCTCCCCTGCCACCCTTGAACCAAGCCTGGGACCAGGACCTCTTCTGTGCAGAGAGCCCACAGAACCCCACACTTGGCCCACCCTCACAAGACAGCACCATTGGGATGGTGGAAAAAAAGAAAAGGAATTTTGGCTCATTCCAGAGTTTTAATCTTCAGCCCTCCCCGAGAGAGTAAAACCTTCTCAGCCCATCCCTCATCTTGAGGGGCTGCCTTTCAACCCCCTTCTCAGTAATCCTGTGTTTGCAAAGACCATCAAAGCAAATGGTGCTTACAGTACAGCCTCAGAAAGTGCACGGAAAATAGAGTTAAACAAAGTTGATATTGGAATAAAACAAGCAAACACATAAAAAACAAACTCTATGTTAATGCCAAAAAAAACACCTGAAATCCATGTATCTGAAGAGTCTCCAGAAAGCTCATGGAATAGGCACCTTACAAAACAGCTCTGGAATCCAGGAATTGAGGGACCCCAGGCTGGAGCTAAAGTGGGCAAGGGGCTCCCCTCCCTCCCCACCTCCGTCACCAGCCAGCCTCACCCACCTTAAATCTCCTGTGGGGGCCGATGCAACTGAACAAACAGCACTGGGAACAGTCTCTGAACAGTAGGGTGCGTGGCAGGTGGAGGAACAGTCACAAGGCCACCCAAGGTCATGTCTCTTCCTGCCTGCCAGTCCCTGAAACACTGCATTGATGGCCTCCAGCCCGAAGGCCTCTGGTTCTGCTGCCAGATCGCGGGCTGCCCTGGTGGGAGCGCGGGTACAACAGAGTAGAATGCCAAGGACCTGCTCCACCGAGAATTTGTGCCACCCACACTCTGTCCATGCAGGCACCACACATCACATCTTGGCTGTCCCTGCAGCCACAGGTGGGGTCAGGTACCCTCACTACCACCCTAAATGCTGTCTGGGAGCTACTGAGCCCTCCCCCTGCACCCATCCCCCAAGCAGGAAAGGGCTTTGCAGAGATCCATGCTGCATGCCATCCTTTGCTGCCCAGCTCCATGCCCGGCTGCTTGCTGCATCTAAAGGTCTGGGCTTGGAAGTGGAACCCTGACCGGCTGGTCAAGGTCTGTCTCCAGGCAGGACCCTCGGGAGTTGCCGCGACCTTTGCCAGCAGCTGTAGGGGAAATGGATCTGCTCATTCCGCTGTGGGGCATCCAAGGAGTGACTAAGGAGTGGGGATTGCAGTCTTCCCTCGGGAGCTCAGCTTCTGGTAGAACTATGGGTCGCACGCATTCAGCCGGGAGCTGGATCCAAAGTGGAGCAATTGGGCCTCCAAATGGCTTTCATGTGGGGAATGCAGGCACAGCAGGTGGCAGTTTAATATGATTTGCCACAACACCATCCCCAAATAGATGATTTTTACATACTTGTGTTGGGGTCAACAAACCACATTATTAAAGTTAATTTCAGGGGGCTGGTGCTGTGACACCACAGATGATGTAACTCTGCCATCCTGGAATAGAGTGCTCCTGGAGTCCAGGCTGCTCCACTTCTGATTCATCTCCTCGCTGACACACCTCAGAAAGCAGCAGCAGATAGGCCAATACTTGGACCCACACCAACAATGTGGGAGACTCAGATGGAGTTTCTGGCTCTTGGCTTCTGTTTGGCTCAGTCCTGACCATCTTGGTCATATGGGGAGTGAGGCAGCAGATGGAAGATCTGTCTGTCCTCTCTGTAAATGTGCCTTCCCAATCAAAATAAATACATCTTAAAACAACAATGAGAGTTTTATCTTGCTTATTTGAAAGGCAGAGTGAATGAGAAAGAGGGAGAAAGAGGTCTTCCATCTACTGATTCACTTCCCAAATGACCTCAAGTAGCGAAGAGTGGGGGGTTCAAGCTAAAGCCCAAAGTTCCATTTGGGTCTCCCACATGGCTGCAGGACCCCAAGCCTCTAGGCCACCTTCTTCTGCTCTCCTGAGCAGACAAGCAGGGGAGCTGGATCTTAAGTGAGCAGTTGGGATGCTGGTGCCACCAGATGAAGCTTTTTTTTAGGGGTCTAGCCCTGTACAGTCACACAGGGTTCCCAGATTCTGCAGCCAGTTCTGCCTGGCACCACTCTACTTCTTGCAGTGAGCACTTGGACAAACCTTTAACCTTTCCATGCCTTTAGTTTCCTTGTTTGTGAGGATGATGACATGCCTACCCTGTAAGGCTCCATCACGCTTAGATGAGGCATGACACAGGGAGGGCCTGGCACACAGCAGGCCTGCAATTAACATGAGCTGGTGTCGTCATTGCTGTGCTCATCACTGTCTCTGTCCAGTGGCTCTGAAGAGTCAGCGTGGGAGGTGGGGGCAAGGGGGCAGAGGTGACCCTGGCAGGTGCTTATCAGAGTCTGTTACGTGTCCAAGTCTGGGCATGGCTCTCGGGCAGGTATGAGGAACTCTGCTCTTGGCATGCCCTGCCCTGTTCACGTGGCGTCCACATGGGAGGTGGCTGGGGCAGCAGATGAGGGAGGAGGCTGTATCCCAGTCCACAGCGAAGATCTGCTGTGGAATGGTCATGCTCCTTCTCCAGGGGCAAGGCACTGACAGAGAGGCAGACAGAGGAAAGAAAAGGCTGGTGATGAGTGTCTGCTCTTGGTCTCAGTTTTCCTGCCAAAGATGCCAGTTGGTTCTCATAGGAACCACTGCCTAGTGGTTCTGCAGGATACCTGCCTATAGAGTTCACCCCTGGGTGAGGGAGCCCAGTGCCTTAAACCAAGAAGCCAGGACGGTGCCAGGTCAACAGTGAACAAGGCACTCTTCCAGGGATGTGAAATTTCAGGGGATGTCAAAAAGCTAAGGAATGCAAGAGAAACAATATCATGGGACAGTATTTCAAAGGACCAAAACTCAGGCAGGGAATAACAAAGCAAAGCAAAACAAAACATGGCGTAGCCTCCCCTGTGGCTTATGGCATCCCGAATGGGCACCAGTTCAAATCCCGGCTGTTACATTTGGAATCCAGCTCCCTGTTAATGGCCTAGGAAAGCACTGGAGGATGGCCCCTGCACCCATGTGGGAGACCCAGAAGCAGCTCCTGTTTTCGGATTAGCATAGTTTTGGATGTTTGGCCATGTGGGGGAGTAACCTAGAGGATAGAAGATCTCTTTCTGGCTCTCTTCTCTCTGTAATTCTGGCTTTCAAATAAAAAGAAAAACTTGGAAGAAAGAAAAAGGGGGGGGGGATTCAATCCACATGATTCCCCCGTGCAGCATGGGTCATAGCCAAGCAGGAGCAGCCAGGCAGGGATGGGCCGTGGCAGTGCTCCGGAGTGCCAGGCAGGGCATGGAGCCTCCCCCAGGCAGGGAGAGCTGCTGAGATGGTGTTCAACATGAGTGCAATTAGAGTTCCTAATGATGTGCTTAGGGGGACAGTAATTGTTATTTTTAGTGCCACCGTTGAGGGATTGGATTACCAAATAGCTATTTGTGACAACAGACCACCATGTTATTTGGGGGCATTTATCAGATGAAATTAAAAAGCGCGAGTGACCCTGCAGCAGCAGAACATCAATCGTTCCTGTCCATCTGTGCACGTCCATCTGAGCACATGCGGCGTCTAAAGATGAAACCTGGGGGATCTCAGCGAGGAAGTACTGTTTACGCAGGATACAGAACTGAAGGGAAAAGGAAGGGCTCCCAGCTCAGCAGGAGAGCACCAAACAAAACTTAAAAAAAAAAAACAACTATTCATTTTTAAGTGATTTGTCCATTTTTATTTAAAAAGCAGTTACACAGAGAAGGAGAGACAGAAAGATCTTCCATCTGCAGGTTCACACCCCAGACGGCTGCAATGGTCAGAGCTGAGCTGATCTGAAGCCAGGAGCCTCATTAGTGTCTCCCACGTGTGTGGGGGCCACCCTCCGCTATGTTCCCTGGCAGTTAGCAGGGAGCTGGATCAGAAGTAGAGCAATTGGAACACCAACCAGTGCCCATACAGGATACTGGTGCCAAAAGTGGAGGGTTAGTCTGATATGCTACAATGCTGGCCCCTTCAAAAACCGTTTTGTTTTTTTAAAAATTAAGTGTTAATGTGTACAATATATTTCAGTTGCTTTGATCAATTGAGTAACACTAATAATTAAGCCTAGAAAAAAACTGAATTTGTTTCACGAATATTTTTGTTGCAAGAACACATACTATTATGGTCAATGAAAGACAAACACAGGGCCCGGTACAATAGTTTAGTGGCTTAAGTCCTCGCCTTGAACACGCCAGGATCCCATATGGGTGCCGGTTCTAATCCCGGTAGCCCCACTTCCCATCCAGCTCCCTTCTTGTGGCCTGGGAAAACAGTTGAGGACGGCCCAAAGCTTTGGGACCCTGCACCCATGTGGGAGACCTGGAGGAGGTTCCTGGTTCCCGGCTTCGGATCAGCGCAGTACCGGCTGTTGTGCTCACTTGAGGAGTGAATCATCAGACGGAAGATGTTCCTCTCTGTCTCTCCTCCTCTCTGTATATCTGTCTTTCCAATAAAAAATTTAAAATATTAAAAAAAACTCACAAAAATATTAGGACAAACTAGAAGAGAGAATTATGTAGAACAATAAGCATCTGTCCACATTTTTTTGAAAAATTGAATTAAAATATGAGGTTACTGTAGAGCAAGGACATTTTGAAATCTGCATAGTTTTTCTTCTTTTTTTTTAGGTTTTAAAGACAAGAATCACATTTTTGCATTTTAACACTTTGCTGGTTAAATTGAAATTTGAACCAGTGAGTTTTTAAAAATAAGATAACAATGATTTGAGAGTTGATGTTAACTGAAATATAAGCAAGGCCAATAATTTCGAAATAAGTGGAATGAGGAGGATCCTCGAAGGTTATCGGCGTGAGCAGCTGGGAGCGCAGCCAGGCCGGGGGTGTGGTGGGAGAGCAGCTCTGGGCTTCTACTTTTATGATTTACTTATGGGGCCAGCATCCGTAGGGGCATAGCACATAGAGCTGCCACTGCAATGCCAGCATCCCAAGTACTGACTCAAGCCCTGGCTGTTCTGCATCTAATCTAGCTCCCTGCTAATGTGCCTTGGAAAGAAGCAGAAAATGGCTCAAATCCTTGGGCCCCTGCATCCATGTGGGAGACCCACAAGGCGCTCCTGGCTCCAGACCAGCCCAGCTCAGGTAGTTTCTGCCATCTGGGGAGTGAACCAGTGAATGGATGATTTCTCTCTCCCTCTCCTCTCAATAATTCTGCCTTTTGTTTGTTTGTTTGTTTGTTTTGTTTAAGATTTACTTATTGTTATTGGGAAGACAGGTTTATAAAGAGGAGAGAAAGATCTTCCATCCACTGGTTCACTCTCCGAATGGTCAGAACTGAACCAATCTGAAGCCCGGAGCCAGGAGCCACAGTCTTCTTCCGGGTCTCCCATGTGGGTGCAGGGTCCCATCCTCGACTGCTTTTGCAGGCCATAAATAGGGAGCTGGATGGGGAGTGGAATAGCTGGGACATGCGCTAGCACCCATAAGGGATCCCACTGTTTGCAAGGAGAGGATTAGCACATTGAGCCATTATTCTAGGCCCGGTAACTCTGCTTTTCAAACAAAAATAACATAACTCCTTAAAAAATAAACAGGGCCCAGTGTGGTAGCCTAATGGCTAAAGTCCTCATCTTGCATCCACCAAGATCCCTTCTGGGTGCCGCTTTGTATCCTGGCTGCTCCACTTCCCATCCAGCTCCCTGCTTGTGGCCTGGGAAAGCAGTCGAGGACGACCCAAAGCCTTGGGACGCTGCACCTGCTTGGAAGACCTGGAAAAGCTCCTGGCTCCTGGCTTCAGACTGGTGCAGCTCCAGCCGTTGTGGCCAGTTGGGGAGTGAATCAAAGGGAAGTCCTCCATCTGCTGAATTACCCGCCAAGGTGACCGCAACAGCCAGGGTGAGCCCAGAGCTTCCACCCTCCGCAGCTTCCCCAGGCCATCAGCAGGGATCGCAAGTGGAGCAGCCAGGCCATGATCCTGCACCTGCCGCGGCACTGGTAGCTCTTCCTCCTGTGTTTTCATAGAGGCAGTTTGCACAGTGTTCCCTGGACATGAGGCTCTGGCAGGACCCATCAGAGTTGGGTTTCCAAGGTTACCTTCACATGTCCTTGTTGCTGTTGTCTCCACTCAAGTACCTCTTAGCACTCCCTGGCAACTTTCAGGAAATGTCAGATGCCTTCATCGGATCCTCAAAACAAACCTGAAAAGTCAAGAGTCATTTTTCCTGTTTTCAAGATCTGAGATTCCGACAGACCAAGTAACTGGAGTGAGACTCAGGCCAAGAGCCAGGTTCCTGCCCAGGCGCCCTGGCCTAGACCTGCCTGTTTGGGTGGAGGCTGCAGTGATTGGGGGACGTGTGGGGCTGTGGGGTGAGGCCAGAGCAGCCAGAGGTCATGGGAAATCCAGGCAGCAGAGGGAATGGGGGAGGGAGAGCGGAGGGAAGCTGGCGAGGTGGGCCCCTGAGTGGGGAGACAGTGGGACCCAGGAGGGACAAGGCGGGGCCTGTCTGATGAGTCCCCAGCGGGGCTTTACATGCTCCTGGCCTTGAACCCTGCTCAGGAAGCAGCAGGAGGAAGCCAAGTAAACATCCTGATGTTTTCTCTGCCTTGCTCTTATTACCTGGTGCCCTTGCTCACTCCACCCAGGGACCCTGGTGCCACAGCCTGTCCCTGCTTTCCCCAAGCTTGCCTTCTCTCTGCCAGTGCTCAGCGAGCTGCCTGAGGTTCCTGGGTAGAGAAGGCTTTGAGGGGTGGAAGAAGAAGCAAGTGGGGACCCCCCTGTCCCCACCAGCACCGCCCTCTGCTCTGGACTGCAGAAAGGGTAGAGTCTTTCTAGAATATTCCCACATTGGGGTGGGGGCAAGGAAGCACCTCCTCCCAGACACACCCTGCATTCTTAGAGATGAGGTTTCCACAGCCAGGCTGAACTCCCCAAGAATTGTTTTCCACCTTCTTTGAGACTCTGATGCAGACCTGCATGGTGGAAAGAAGTGAGGACTGGGGGTCTATCCTAGCTGCAGCCCCTCAGGGAGATCCTAGTGGGGCACCCCAGCCCTGCCATCCCACCTGCTCAAGGAGCGGAGGGGCACAGGGAGGCGGGGCTCCCAGTTGGGCTCCAGAGGGAGGCAGGACCACTGGGGCTTCCTGGGGTTCAACCCAGGCTCCAGGGACGTGGCAGGCCCTAAAGGCAGATTTAAGCAGATTTAGGGGGCTCAGGGGTCTGGGAAGGCAGTTAGGAAACGGTCATGAAGCACTTGAGAGGCTTGGAGTTCTAGGCTGGATGTGTCACTGGTGCTTACCGCGAGGGGTAGGTGTCTCACTGAGGGCCAGATGGGGGTCCTGTTCCCCATTGCAGAGCTGCAGGGACCTCAGGTGGAACTGGTGTAGCCTGGAGATGACAGCGGGGGACAGGCTGGGAGACGGGGAGAGGGCACAGGGGGTGAAGGAGGAGGGCACGGAGCCGGGGATCCACTCCAAGCTGGCCATGTCCTGGACATAGCCAGGAGGTGCTGGGGATGGGGAACAGTACCAGGTTGTGCGGCCTGGTCTGGACGTGTTTTCTTGCTCTTCTGGTTGCAAGAAATTCCAAGTGTCACCACGCGGCATGGCCAGGAGGGGGCGTGCCCGAGGCTCTGGGAATGAGGACTGTGCATCTTGGACAGCCCACAGTCCTGCCAATCAGAGCCTCCCTCCGCGGTGGTGTAGCTGCTGTGTACATGCAGGGCAGGCAGGGCACATGGGCCTGTGCTGGATTCTAGTCATACCCGCTCCCAACCCGCCCCCAGAGACCAATGAAAATGCTTGTGTAGCAGCACCCGACAGGGAGTGACCCTAAATTGCCCTCTCCAAAGGGTTCATCCATGGTGTCCCCAAGTGGATGCTACAGTCCTCCACAACCTAACAACCTGTTGCATTTCGCAGTTGACCTCCGGGGAAGCCGATCGTCTGACAGGGCTGCTTTGAGGAAGAGATGAGGTCATGGCTGAAGCCTGCCTGGCACCGCGCCCGACACGTAGCTGCGAGGGAGCGGCCAGCGGGGGAAGCACGATGGGCTGGGTGCCCGGACACCAGACATGAGCCGGGACAGGACACTTCCAGGCTCCGGGCTCAGGAGTGGCACCTGGGGCTGGGGGTGGGGAGGCAGGAAGGGTGATCGTGACCCTTCCAGCTCCAGTGGCTTCTGAGAGAAGTCTGTTCTCTTTACAGACTGCACTGCCTCGCTTGTATTTTTTACACAACACGTGTATCTATTTTCCTGTTCTTGAACATTTTTGTTATTGTCAATTTGGGGGCGGTCTGTCATGGTGGTACAGTGTGTTAAACCACAACACAATGCTGGCATCACATACCAGTTGCTGGTTCATGTTCCCGGTTCTTCCACTTCCAATCCAGCTCCCTGTTGAGGGCCTGGGAGGAGCAGTGCGGGATGGCACAAGTGTTTAGTCCTCTGCATTCATGTTGGTGACCTGGATGGAGATCCAGGATCCTGTCTTTTGCCTGGCTTAATCTTGGCTGTTACGGCTAATTGGGGAGTGCACCTACAAATGCAAGATCTCTCTCTCTTTCTCTACAACCCTGTCAAATAAATAAATAAATACATACATAAAGAAAAATAATAAATAAAGAATTTCTGGGAGATGGACTTAAAAGATAAACTTACTTGGTTCATTTTTTAAACCCAAGTACAATATTTCCATAATACGAATTTTTCCTGGACTTTTTGAAGACCCCCCTGATAATACACAGATATATAGCATTTTAAAATAAGATATATTTATAAGATGTATTTATTTTTATTGGAAAGGCAGATTTACAGAGTAGAGAAACACAGAGAAAGTTTTTCCATCTGCTGGTTCACTCCCCAACTGGCTGCAACAGCAGGAGCCGGGCAGATCTGAAGCTAGCAGCCAGGAGCTTCCTCTGGGTCTTCCACATGAGTGCAGGGCCTCAAGGTTTTGGGCCATCTTCCACTGCTTTCCCAGGCCATTAACAGGGAGCTGGGTGGGAAGTGGAGCAGCTAGGACATGAACTGGCACCCATATGGGATCCTGGCACTTGTAGGAGGAGGATTAGCCAGCTGAGCCATCATGCTGGCCCCCATCCTAGTGTCTTAATCACTGTGCCAAATTTCTACCCTCTAGGAATTTCTTTTAAGTAGTTTCCTGGAGCAGGTATGTGGTACAGAGGTTAAGTTGCTACTTGGAACACCCGTATCCTGTAACACAATCCCCCACAAGTATCTAGTTTGAGACCTGGCTACTGCTCGTCTAGCCAGTTTCCTGATAATGCACTCGGTGTAAAACAACCAGTGATGTTTCCAGTGACTGAGTTGCCGCCACCTGCTTTGGAAATCCAGATGAACTTCCTGGCTCCTGGCTTCAGTCTGGCTATCTGAGGAATGAACTAACAGATGAAGGTAGATTTCTCAATCCTTCCCTCCCTTTCTCTCTCAAGTGACTCTTTGAAATAAATAAATCTTTAAGACAATAGTTACTTGAAAGAGTTATGGAGGGAGATTTTTCATCTGTTGATTCATTCCCCAGGTGGCTGCAATGGCTGGAGCTGGACCAGTCTGAAGCCAGTAGCTTCAGCTGGGTCTCTCACTTGGGCAGCAGGAGCCCAAGCACTTGGACCGTCTTCTGCTGCTTTTTCCAGGGCATTAGCAGGGAGTTGGATCAGAAGTGGAGCAGCCAAGGATGCTGCCATAATAGGCAGCAGTTTTACCTGCTATGCTATAATGCTGTCCTTCATAAAAGAATATTTGTACAATCATCGTATCTCTCAAAGTCTTAACTTAGCCCAAGGTTAATATGAAAGCTCAAAGTCTGGTATGGGACTCAAGGCAACTTTTAGCTGTTAGCTTGTAAAAGTCCAAGTCACAATACTTCTAAGACATGAAGGTAGGAGAGGTACAGGGTATATACTGCCAGCTGGAAAAGATTAACCAGACAACTACTAAAAAAAAATAAATAAATAAATAAAAAGAGGGGCCAGAGTTGAGAAAAGCGGTTAAGCTGACTGCTCATCATGCCAACATCCTATATGGGAGCAACATTTTGAGTCCCATTTGCTGTGCTTCTGATTTAGCCCCCTGTTGATGTCTCTGGGAAATAGTGAAAGATGGCTGGCATGCTTGGGCTCCATCATCCACGAGGGGGATTAGGATGGAGTTCCTGGCTGCTGTATTTGGGACTGGTCCAGCCTGGCCCTCCGAAATGGGAAAACCTGTAACTGCAAAATCAATGTCACAGGGATGAAGTCAAGGTGGCTGCCGGCAGGTGCTACACCTGGTCCTGTGTTAACCCCAGCGGTGGCCGGGCTCAGGCTGATCACAGGGAGAGGGTTTCTGGCTTCAAAGAAATAATTCAGGCCTGCAGTGCCTCTGGGGCTGTGCTGAGGGGGTGGCTTGGAGGCCTTTCTGCCACTGTCTTACTGATGAGCTCAAGGCTGCCTTCTCTTTGCCCTGGATCTTTTCACTATCTTGAGCTGCAGAGACAGCTCAGAGCATGCCTGTCAGTTCATTCCCCAAATGCCAAAGTCAGGAACCATTTTTAAGAGCTTTTACAGGGGCCAGCATTGTGGTTCAACAGACTAATTCTCCATCTGCATGTGCCAGTATCCCATACGGGCACTGCTTTGTGTCCTAGGTGCTCCACTTCCCATCCAGCTCTTTGCTTGTGGCTGGGAAAGCAGTAGAGGACTACCCAAAGCCTTGGGACCCTGCACCTCCATGGGAGACCTGGAAGAAGCTCCGGGTTCCTGATCAGTTCAGTTCTGGTCATTGTGGCCATTTTTGGGGAGTGAAGCAGCAGATGGAAGATCTTTCTCTTGGTCTTCCCTTCTGTCAATCTGCCTGTCCAATAAAAATACTTAAGAAACAAAAATAAACAAAAAAACAAAATGTTTTCATGAAGGCTGTGGGGGTGGGGTGGGGAGGAGGGGATCAGATAGCCTCCATCCGTTGGTTTACTCCCAAATGCCACCACAGCCTGGGCAGGGGCCAGGAGCCGGGCCTTCCATCTGGGTCTTCCATGTGGGTGTCAGGGACCCAAGTCCTTGAGCCATGACCTGCTGCCTCCTGGAATGCACATTGGCAAGAACCTGGAATTGGAAGGAGAGGAAAACCTTATTCTGCCCTCGAGTTTTTAGGAAGGCGCTTTCCTACCACACTGTCTGCCACGTGCTTTTTCTTCATCCCTTCTCTTGCCAGACAGTGCATTGTTCCAATCCTTCCATTCTGCTCTGTTTCGCTCCTGGTTCTTACCGATCTCATCCTTGCCGGAGCTTCGTGCTTTGGTCCCTTGAGATTTCTTCCACCAAACACAGCTCCTCTTCCCACAATTATCGGAGTAAGAATGGCCACAGGAAAGCCAGCGTCGTCCACAGTGTAACAAGGGTGCCTGGAACTCTCCCAGGAGAATCCTCACACTTGTGGGAGACCTCCTTACCATGGCCTTACCGAGCGTGCTTCTGTCACATCCTGGTAGGCTGGTTGGTCTGGGCTTCCTCTGGCCTGCAGCCTCTCCAAACCCTCCCGGCCTTCTGCAAGCCAGAGCCAAAGGCTCCTCACGCCCACAGTTAGTTATGCTGATGGCCCTACTGCTGGGTTTTTCCCTATGGGTTTTATTATTATTATTTTTAATGTCATGGCTACAACTAACTCCATAAAAGATTTATCTAGCTCAAGTCCAAGACTGGACATCTTGTGAGCAGGTGGCAACAGTAGAGAGCCAGGGAGAAGTCATTTTTTTTTTTTTTTAAGATTTATTTTTATTGCAAAATCAGAGAGGAGGACAGAGAGAGAGGAAGATCTTTCATCTGCTGACTCACTTCCCAAGTGACCGCAATGGATGGAGCTGAACCAATCCGAAGTCAGGAGCCAGGATCTTCTTCCAGGTCTCCCACACGGGTGCAGGGTCCCAAGGCTTTGGGCCCTCCTCAACTGCCTTCCCAGGCCACAAGAAGGGAGCTGGATGGGAAGCGGGCCGCTGGGATTAGAACCAGCACCCATATGGGATCCTGGCATGTTCAAAGTGAGGACTTTAGCCACAAGGCCACGGCACCAGGCCAAAATCAGGGCTTTTGTAATGACACTCTCCAGAAACTCTGTTCTGAGGGCACCTCTCCCCAGCCTAAGCACTCCCAGCATGCCCACCTCCTACGTGCCATGTGAATTGAATTGCTGGGTGACATTTCCATCCTCCTGGTGCCACTAACTTGTGACTTGAGATTTAGACATGTGCATGAGCTCAGGGGTCAGGGCAGCAGCATGCCTCATCTATAGGGCCCGGTACCTGCTCCCTGCCGGTGCCACAGAACCACAGCCAGTCCTCCCCTCCACCCAAAGTTCTCTCTGCTGAGCAGACTGTATCTTCTACTAAACAAAAAGGGACCTAGGAGGCACGGAAAGACCAGCAGCAGCCACTGCTGGAACTGACCCTCCCTAGCCAGCACCCCAGAACCTCCCTTGCCTGCCCATGCTTTCCCCTCTGTGCCCTGGATACGGATGAGTGCGAAGGGGTCTAACCAGCCCCTAGCAAGAAACATGCAAAGAACTTGAGTCAGTCTCGAGTCCGTTCTTAAATATTTAATTCCCATTTATTTAAAGTTCCGTCAGTCTGTGTACACTATTTATATTAAAAACACAGGAAGCTGGGGTTCCTAACAAAAATATACATTTCCATTTTGGAGACTGTATCCTCAGCACCAGAGCTGGGCTGGCGGGGTGGGCAAGCAGGGATGGGGGTGTGGTGGGCAAGGGGGTCAGGCACAGCAGCCCTGCCCCTCAACCCAAATCCCTGCTCGGCTGGGCACAAGGGAGAGGGGGGAAATCTGCCTGCGAAGGGCCTAACAGGAGCCCGGAGGCCTGGGTTCCAAGCCCACTCACCTACCTGTCCTTGCCGGGCCCTTGCCTGTGCAGGCCTGCTGGGCGCTCTGCCCTGAGGCTCAGACATCGCCCTCTGAGCTGGGCTTTGGCCCTTCTTCTCAGGTGAGTGCCCTTCCATCTGGGAGAAGGCTGGGCAGGGCCAGAGGAGTGTGCCCCGGCCTGGCAAGGTCCCCTGCAAGTGACCAGAGGAGGTGCGGGAGAGCAGCATGGCCGGGGCCAGTGTATCCTGGGCGGCTCCAGCTGTGAGCAGGGGCTGGCTGGCTCAGCAGGGGGATCTTGCTCACCCAGCTCTGGGAACAGGGCACAGCTCTGCCTGTCCAACTGCAAGCCCTCCCTCTGGGTACCCACTTGCCAGAGGGAAGGGTAGAGGCTGGGTGTGGAACCTGGGGGTGCAGTGTTCAGTGCCGTGTTGTGCCGTGTGCAGGGTGTGGCACTCCCTGGAGTGCATGGGAGGGGGGACGAGGGGAGAGCAGGAGCTTCTACTGAGCTGGCCAGAGAAAGGGAGTGGTCACATGGGCTGCGGTCCTATGGGCAGCTGCCCCCAGGCGTGTGGGTGTGGCTGCTGACGGTGGACCTCCCCAAACCCTGGGGGGGAGGGGGTCAGAGCTAGTGCGCTTTGCCTCCAAACCCCAATTTCCATCTCTCTCCTCTTCAAGGAAGAGTGGGGCCCCCACCTGAAGGGAACCCTGCCTCTGTGCAAGCTAGGGGTGCTCCCCAGCGGCCAGCGCGGGGGGGGTGGGGGGAGGGGGACCATCGGCCACATTGGCCTGGAAGAATGGTGTGAAGGAGAACGGAAGGGTGTGTGTGTGAGAGAGACTGGGGGTGCTGCTGGCGGGGGGCGGGGGTGGGCAGCCTTGGTCTATGGAGGGTCAGTTTGGGGAGATAGCTGGCTCAGCCCAGACGCCATGTTCTCCCGCCCTCTGCAGCAGGGACCCCTGTACACTCTGGGTCACTGCTGCGGTGTGGTCAGGCCAGGCCTTGGCTGGCTTCCCTGGGAAGTCAGATCCTATAGCTTAGTGTTTCTTTGGATGGCTCAAGGCTTTTGTCTGAAGACAGGAGCGAAGAGCCTAGGCCCATGGGGTCCTGGGAGGGGCAGAGCGCAGACTCCACTCCTCTTGTTTCTGGGAAGGGTCCTGTTCTGTGCTGCTGGTGAAATAATACAAATGGTGGGGGGAAGAGAAAGAGGACATTATGGGGGTGGAGACAACGGGGGTCTGGGCTGGGTGAGGGTGGGAAGGAAGCCAGGAAGGGACCCTAAAGAAAGGCATTGAAAAAAAAAAAAAAGAGCAGGAACCTGAGCCAAGACAGAGGGAGTGAGGAAGAGAGAGACCACAGGGGTTGGGAGCAGAGCGAGGAGAGCTGGGTGAGCTGGGGCATGGAGGTGAGAGCCGCGTGCTGGCAGCTGGACCACATGGTGGGCGGCCCCGAGGGGCCAGCCTCTCAGTACATGTCCTTGTAGATCTCCTGGAGCAGGGGGTGCAGCGACGTCTCGGTCTCGGTCTTCTTAATGCGCTGCATCATCTGCGCATGCTCGGTGACCAGCTGCCGCAAGTCCGCCATCTTTTGCAGCAGCTTGGGGAAGAGGTACTGGGCATCGGGGTGGTTGGCCTGCAGGTGGAATTCCAGGGCACGCAGGATGGTGTCCTGGATGGCTTCTACCTGCGGCACATTCATGAGGCCTGGCCGGTCTGTGGGGACATGGAGCAGAGGTGTGGGGTCTTCCCTTACTGCAGCCTGAGGGATAGTGGGCCTCCTTGCTTGGGGCCAGACCCAATCCATCCTGCTTGAGCCACTCCAATGGGCGTTCTAGACCCCAGCCCCACCATCCCTCCTTCATGGCTTGCCTGTCGGCCTTCTTTCCTGTTAGCTAATATGGCATCGTGGTTCTGAAACTTGGTGCCTGCATTCAAGTTCTGTTCTAAGATTTCTAGTGGGGCCACAGATGGGTCACGTGGCCCCTTTGGGCTTCAGCCTCCCACTGTGTGAGCTGGGGACAGTAGGAGCTCCTTCTGTATGGGTCTCTCGTGAGGACTGAAGGAGTTACTATGAGAAGGAACTGGCACGTGCAAACTCCTGGCCACTGTGAGCGCACATGCTATGGTTCATTACTGCGCTGGAATTCCAAAAATGCAGGCAACCCCCATGAACCCAGTGGCATCTGATGGAGCTGCTCCTGCATGCAGCCCGTGCCCCAGGCTGTTCCGCTGTTGTGTGGGATCCCCCCACCCCAGGCCCACCCCTGACTCACCTCCACACAGAATGATGGCAGCGATGAACAGGGCCAGGTCACTGTCATCAAGTTCCAGGGCATTGAACTTGACAGCGAACTCAAACTTGGGCTCGATGATATCGCTGAACGGTTTGCGGAGGCTGCGCAGGAACTCCCGGGTGACAAAACCACTGCCGTTGGCCACCAGCAGCCCGTCTTTGTTCACGATCGAGGCCAGCATGGCGAAGATGGCCTCGTGCACACCGTACTTCAGAAGGGTCACCTGGTCGTTGAGGAAGAGGTTGCTGAAGTTGGGGATGCTCTTGGCGAATTCCGTGAGCTCCCGCACCGTCTCCACTGTGGTGCACTGACAGCGGTAGAAGACGTGCACGCTGATCTCCTTGTAGGGTGGGAGGGCGTTCACCAGCTGCTTCCACACCAGGCCCTTCTCCGCCTGCCACAACGTCTCGATGTCGTGGATCACAAAGGGCTGAAAACCAGGCCCCGTTAAAGGCCAGGCCTCGGGGCACCCCCACACCCCCCTGCTGGAACCACAGAGCTAGAGGCGAGCAGAGACCGGTGGCAGCAGGTCCCGGAGCTCGCGGATGCTGCCAGGACCGGCTCTGACACTCACCGCCGTGTGGCTGGCCTTGCCAGTGAGGATGCCGCGGGCCTTCTTTTTGGTCATATTGAAGTTTTTTAGGTAGGCATTGTAGATGTGCTTAGAGAAGGCCTTCAGGTCTGCCACCTGCGGGCTGTGCTGGTGGCCCTCGACTGCTGTCAGGCCGGCCACCAGCTTCCTCTTCTCAGCTTCTGGCATCCGACCAAAGCGGATGGCTGTGTGGGAAGGAAGGAGTCACTGAGGAGCCCAGGCAGCGGACCCACACCTCTCAGCTCCTGTTGCGTGGGGCAGGGATGGAGACATCTTCCAGTCAGCATGGTGGAAGGGAAGCTCTGCCTGCCTCATCTGCAGGGCCTTGCACATGGGGTCCCCACTCTCCGAGTGGCTGGGCTCTGTGGTGTGGCAGCTCCCTAGTACTGCACCTCTGGGCTAATGCTCTCACACACGTACAGAGTAATGTGCATCCGCAGAGTGAACAGTCACTGGTAATCCCACAGAATACCAGCCTGGCTGTCAGAGAGCAGGCAGGAGGATTCAGCCAGCCCCAAGGCTCCTTCCTAAGGAGCAGGTTACAGCAGATGGAACAGGTGGAGGACTCACGGCTGCTTCCCAACTGCCCGAGGACATGGCTGAATAAGTAAGTGGCCTCCTTTGGCCTTGGGGAGCCCAGGACCCTCTGCCTGGCTCCAAACTGCTGCTGCATGTGGTCACTTACTGGCTCCTGTGGGGGCCGATGGCATCCCTGGCCATGGCTTTTTGCACCAGCAGGTTATCCAAGACGGACAGGAGATTGCATCAGTGGGGTTCCCAACTCACTTGTGCTGGGGGTTCAGCTATTGGTTTCCCTCTAACCCAAAGTGGCTGAGCCTCAGTAAAGGAGTTGTGAGAACTGGGCCCAGGCCTGTGGCCCATGGTGGAGGCTGATGGCCTGGGGAAGTGAAGTGACAGGCGTTAGCCTAGCTAATCGGCAGTGTCTTCAGTACTGCCTTATTAGGTCACAGGCATGGGTCTCCAGGCACCCGCTTTTCTGAGGGCTCCCTGAAGGCTGGTGGCAGGGCAGGTATGACACTGGCAACCCCCAGCTCTCACCGTTGTGCGACATGCCCAGTGCCAGGCACTTCTGGAAGCGGCAGTGCTGGCACTTGTTGCGGTTCTTCTTCTGGATCTTGCAGCTCCGATCGCACTTCTCATACTCCAGCTTCATGCGGATCGTCCGGCGGAAGAAGCCCTGAGTGACCGAGGACAGCTGAGCAGGCCCCAAGGAGGCAGACGACGCACAAGGCCCTGCTCTGCCCCACCCCCAAGAAGTCATAGGGGAAATCACTTTACAAGGGAGAGGGAGAAACCAAGCAAGTGACTTGAAAACTTATGGATGAAAGTATACCTATTTATTTTAAATGTCCAAAGAGGTCCTACAATTTTCTTACTAGGTAGCATAAAGCTGCAACTTTTAGTTGGTACTTTAATAAAAAAATTTGTGAAATTTTGATGGGTGTTCACTGGATAAACAGATGTGGCATTTCCTCGTTCTCTAAGGGCCCTTGGAGCTTGAGACACAGGAGACCCTGGCCCACAAGCAGGATGGGCTCCACACTCTAACCCTTTCCGGCCTGCCTGCCTTCTGGAGCCTGGCCTCCAGGGGGTGCCAGCGGCTCACAAGGCTCGCAAGTGCCTGGGTTGGCAGAGGTGCCTGGGAGGGAAACCCTTCTTGTCTTGCAGAGGCACGCACACATGCAGGAATCCTGCTGAGCGTGCCGTCTGTGTCAGGTCAACCCGGCCGCGTGCCCATGGCCCCCAACGCAGGGCCACGCCCTCCTCTGTACCTTGCAGCCCTCGCATGCATGGACGCCGTAGTGGAAGCCTGACGCCTTGTCTCCGCACACCCGGCACTCCATGTTGAGGCTGCCGCATGAGGCACCATCACAGCCCATCTGTAGCTGGTCCAGCAACACAGGTGGCGAGGAGCTCTGGGGTAGGTCTGTGGGCACACAGGGAGTAGGGAGGCTTCACACTCCACAGCCAGGCCTGGGGTGAGGGCCAGGAACCGCTTGGAGCCACATGGTCTCTAGAGTCAACTTCCCCTGACAACCCCCAGTCTTTTCACCAGTCCCCAGCTTCTCGGGGGAAGATGGGCCCAATAC
Source organism: Ochotona curzoniae (assembly GCF_017591425.1). Lineage (NCBI taxonomy): Eukaryota > Metazoa > Chordata > Mammalia > Lagomorpha > Ochotonidae > Ochotona > Ochotona curzoniae. The sequence goes on along the minus strand of NW_024466004.1, from coordinate 1,851,406 downwards.
CCAGCCACAAGCTGCCCTGACCCTGAGCACAACACATGGCAGCTCAATCAGAACCTTCCTGCTCTGAACTTACCACCAATGAGGAAGAGGTGTGGGGGGTACTGTGTTGTGCCAGGATGCGGGAGTGTGTGCATGAGACACAGGTGAGATGCCATCCCACACTATGGTGCCCTGGTTTGATGCTCACCTTTGGCTTGTTTTTTTTTTTTGTTTGCTTGTTTGTTTTTAAAATATTTATTTATTTATTTATTTTGAAAAAGCTAGAGAGAGAGAGATCAATCCTCTGTCCACTGGCTCACTCTCCAGATGGCTGCAATGGCCAGAACAGGGCCAGGAAGGAGCCAGGAACTTCTGGGTCTTCCACATGGTTGGGCAAGTGTTCCAGAGGAGTCCCAGCTGGGGAGCGGCTGCAGAGGGATGGGGGGAAACAGGTGCAGGCAGCAGGGGGCTCAGAGTTTTTGTCCCAGGGCCGAACAGACAGTAGGCTTCCAAAGCCCAGGTTGGGAAATGAGAGGCAGGGGCTCCATGATGGTGGCAGGGCAATGGGGCAAGTGAACCCCTTGCCTATTTGAGGAGAATAGCAGTCTTAATACACACTTGAAACAGAAAGAGGCAGGAAAGGAGGGGCGTCTTGGTGGGCCTCGAGTGTGTTCTTCCTAATGGTGGAGTTTTCGGTGGGCTGTGTGTGGGAGAAGGTGGCAAAGGGGAAGATCTGCCCAAGATAAAGCTCCCATTCCTCTCCAGCTGCACACCTGGCCTGACTCGATCTCTGCATCACCATCACACCCTAGCTGAAAGAAATAATGTGGGGCCAGTGCCCCCGCATAGCGGACTAAGCCTCTGTCTGTGGCAATGGTTCACGCACTGGCTGCTCCACTCTCCCATCCAGCTCCCTGCTTATGGCCTGGGAAAGCAGTAGAGAATGGTTCAAGTTCTTGGGTCCCTGAACCCACACGGGAAACCTGGAGGAAGCTCCTGGCTCCTGGTTTTAGATGGGGCTCAGCTGCGGCTGAGTGAACTAGCAGATGAAAGATCTCTCTTTATAAATCTGCTTTTCAAATAATAAATCAATCTTTAAAAAAATGACAGCAGAACAATCTGCCCCGCCTTGACCTCTGGCTCAGAGGTGGGGGCACATGGCTGTCTTGACGAGTGGCAGGCTGGGGCTCCGAGAGACCATTGTTCACACCAGGAATCCCTGCCTCAGTGCCTGCCAGCCTTGTCCTTCGAGATCATCTGCCGACACACAGCTGTTCTCCCTCAGCCCAATGCAGTCCTCTCGCCACATCCCCACCTCCTCCTTCCCACCCCTCTGGAAAGGCACCTGCTCAACACACCGGTTCACTGGGTGAGCCAGTGAGGCTTTGAGCTCCACCCCTCAAGCCACACCCTGCCTATTCTGCCCATTTCCCCACATCTCCGAAAGGCCTATCTATTGGGAGGAGAAAGAAAAGCCAGAATGTATCAGCCCCATTCCTGACTGAGTGCTAAGTGTGCATGCCATTTTGCCATCACCTTGGAAATCATCAATTACCAACACTTGAAGGAAACTGAGGCTTGGTGATGTTAAGGACAGCTCTCTGCCCTTCAGGTCATCCAGCACGTGGTGGGCTGGGGTGTGGGCTGAGTTCCCACAGAGGTTCTGTGTCTGTCCCTTCTCTGTGGTGCAGCCACTGCACACCAGGCACACCGCACCACTCATCTCACATAACCTTCCCAATAGCCCTTGATGCAGCTCTTGCCTCCTCTTTTACAGGTGAGAAAACAGGCTCTTCCGAGTTGAGGGACTTGCTGACAGCCCTGTGATGGCTTTACATCAGCCCAGCAGGGCCTCGGCGCCCGGTCTGCCTGTGGCTCTGAAGGTCTATTTTCAGGCATGACTGACATCTCAATCAGCAGACTTTGAGGAGAGCAGATGGCCTTCTACAACGCGAGTGGCCCCATCCAACAGTTGAAGGTCTTCTGGAAATAGACCGGGTCCTCTGGCCCCGCCCCTGGAAGAGAGCATCCTGACCCCACATGCCTTTTCCAGCCCTCTGTGTGTTCTGCAGATTTGGACTTGCCACCTCCACAGCTGTGGGTAAATTTCTTCTCTATTTATTTATTTGAAAGGCAGAGCAACAGAGAAGAGAGACAGAGACACAGAGAGGGAGATCTCCTGAGAGAGATCTTTCATCTGCTGGTTCATTCTCCAAATGGCTGCAATAACCAGCTCTGGACCAAGATGAAGCCAGGAGCCAGGAACTCCAGCCTGCTCACTTGTACCTGTGGAAGAGGCTCAAATACTTGGTTATCATTGCCTGCCTTCCAAAGCACCTTGGCAGGAAGTTGAATCAGAAGCAGAGCAGCCAGGATTCAAACGCTACGGGTTTCTCAGGAGAACCCTATCTGACCAGTGACAGAGCAAAAACTCTACCTAGAATCATCCAGCTCCTGGAGCTGAGCTCTAACCCCTACATCTTTGTCTGTCTGTCTGTCTGTCTGTCTGTCTCTCTCTCTCTCACACACACACACGCATTACTACCAGTCAATAATGTTATCATGATAAACAACTGTGGAGGACACAGGGTCATATCCAAATGTTTGGACCTAGTGTAAATATTGGTCCCTTTACCCAGAGGGTCAAGTATCAGTCTCGCCATCTTTGATTACAAGTTCAGCAAATAGCCACTACTGACCTAACTCACGTGTTTATGTGTGGCTGAGAGCTCCCCTGCGTATATACTCTCCACTGCTGGAGGGCTGCTGCTCACAGCAGTGAGGGCAGCCAAGCTGGGCTGGCCAGTGTATTTCCTTTGCTGGAAGAGTCCACATGCAAACAGGTCACTCTTCAGTTTCTGGTCACTGTAAATTCTGCAGGGATCTGGTGCAAGGGAGCCAAGCAATCTCCTTGCTTCTGCTGCCCTGTGAGTGTGGGTTCCTTGGGGCAGGACCTCAGCCTTATCCACCATGGACCAGATATTCCCTGGTCCCATGCTTGGTCCAGCCTTGATACTCATCAGGTGTTGGGATGAGTACCAGGAGATGCTAAGATGTGGGGAGGGACCCTTGTCTTCCTCCTTGTGGGGTGGAACTCTGAGCAAGAGAGTTTCTGTAATCTCACCTTCCTTCTGGCCAAGTGCTAACTGGGAGGCCTGTCCTGCCTTCCTCCTGGGGGAGAATAAGGGGCCAAGGAGAGGTGCTTGGTGAGCGCTGAGCTGGGGTACTGAGGCACAACCAGTGCAGAGCCACAGAAAGGTCAGCGGTGAGAGCACTCAGCAGCCTTCCTGCTGGTTTAAGGCTTTTAAAGGGGAGGAGACTCTGGAGGCCAAAGTCACAGATTCAGGGGACAGAAATCACAGGAGCTGAGACCTGAATGGGTCAGATGTCCTAGCTGGCCCTTCAGAGCCCCAGGATACAGCCTGAAGGGAATGAGACTCAGGCTGAAGGCAGCAGGCAGGACCTTGGCACACAGTGGCAGACCTGGTTCCTGGCCCGATCCATCGGATCTTCAAAGCCCCTTTCTCCTGCCCCCAACACAGGACAAGGCTCTGTCTCCAGGGCCTCTCCCTCTGCTAACTCCCCAACTTAAAAGAAATAAAATACATTTGAACTTTTCAAGGAGAAGCAGAAGTGTGTTCTGCATCACGAAGATAGTGCAGGATTGCTGAGAACATGTAAGCAGTGCAGGATCGGATGATCAATCCTTCTCTCGGGCCCCTGATCCCTGCACTAGGTCCTGTCGTATAGATACTTCTGGTGTCTTTGCTGGCATAGGATTTTTCAGCAATGGGATCCTCAATTTGTCAGGAAGTTGCTTCCCTGGGAGTATATATGAATCGACCTTATCCTTTAACATAAAAAAAAAAAAAGGATTCAATCTGGGTCTCTTTGTTCCATGTGGCATGTACCACACCATGTAAGTGGTCACCCATAACATGCCCAGTTGTTCCGCTTCCCATCAGCTCCTTGCTAAGGTGCCTGAGAAAGCAGTACAAGATGGCCCAAGGGCTTGGGCCTTTGTACTCACTTGGGAGACAAATGGAGTTGGAGGCTCCTCCTAGCTTCAACCCTGGCCATTGTGCTTCTTTAAGGAAAGACTTCCTTTGGTAACTTTATCTTTCAAAAGCAAATAAGTAAATAAGTGAAATAAATCTTCAAAAACAAAAAGCTAAGAGCAAGCAGATTCCGGGCTTGAGCCCAGGCAATCTGAGGCAGGATGTGGGTGTCCCGAGCCGCAGCCGTGTCCTAACACCGCCGCCTTCTCCTTTTTAATGACCACAGGCTATTTACACGGCTGCGCTCAGTGCACAGATGGTGCTTCCCAGCTCCCACGAGCAGCACTGCAGTGTCTGCAGCCACAGAGATCCCTGTGCGTGCTGGGCAAGTGTTTACACAGAACACATTCCTGCAGGCAGAACCACAATGACCTGTGCTGCCCTGTACCCCACGCCGTCCTTCCACGCTCAGCAGCCGCTGGAGGGCCACATCCCTCCCCTATGGCCAACACCCGCCACACGGCTGCTTTCCATTAACCTGACCGGCCAGGTGACATTTCTCTTGCAATGCCTTCTTTAATCATGAGGGAGACTGAAAAATGCCTGTGGTTTTCTGCTACTTGCCCTGCTATAAAATTACCTGGCATCTAATATACATATGTTATATATACTTATATTTATTTATTAATTTATTTTATTGGAAAGGCAGATTTACACATAGTAGAGACAGAAAGATCTTCCAGCTGTTGATTCACAAATGGTCACAATGGCCAGAGCTGAGCAAGTCCAAAGTCAGGAGCCAGGAGCCTCTTCTGGGTCTTCCATATGGGTGGGTACAGGTCTCAAAGCTTTGGGACACAAGTAGGGAGCTGGATCAAAAGTGGAGCATCCAGGACATAAGCTGGCACACCCACATGGAATATTGTATTTGGAGGTACAGGATTAGAAAGTTGAGCTATTGTACCAGACCCCCTGGTCACTTGTAATTTCTGCTAGTTGGCTGGTCTTGTAGAATGATGGGCCCTTTTATATACTAAGGCTGGAACACATGGTGATTAGATCAAGTGGCTTTTTCCTTCTTTAATTGCTGAACAGAGAAGGCTTTCTACCACGACTTTATTCACTGATAAATGAAATCTATAAGACATTTGTATCATTAAGTGGCACTACTCCACACAGTCCCCTCAAGTGGTAAACCTCACTACCACAACTGCCCAAGGTGCACACTGCCACGCCCGCCTCTGCTCCCAGGCATTGCACTTTGCTCTGCAGTTGAATGGCAGTAGCACTGGGGTGTGGAGGAAAGCCCAGAATAGAACGTTACTCTGTGGGTCACTTCTGTCTGCCCAGGCCCAGGCCCAGGTGTGAGGACATGGTGGTGGGGTAGGCGGTGAGCTCACAAACCTGTGGCCTTTTACCCCATTTCCCTCCTTTTTAAGGGAGTCCTTGTAACACCCCTGACTTGTTCTCGATCTCCAGTGTCTTTCTTCTCTCTAGCCCTCTTTGCTTTTCTCAAATTCAGACAGACTGTAAACAGCTACTCCTGGCTAGTTGGCCATTCTTTCTTTCTTAACCAGGGGAGATTTCACCTGCCCCTTTTGCCTTCTGCAAACAACAGGGGATCAAGGGCTCACCCCTAAGGAGCAGGCCTGCTCCTTGGCCTGCAATGGCTTTCACCTTTGAGCTCAGCAGTGAGCTTGGGGCACCTCCCCTGCAGCATACTGTCATGACCTTGAGGCTCCTTGGAAGGAAGGGAGTGAGGGTCCATTGGCCCAGCAGCTCTCTCAGGGGAGGAGGGCCTGGCATACACAGGGAGCGGCTGGAGCCAGGGGCAAAGCAGTAGATATAACACGAGGATGATTAAGATGATGGCACAACAGGATTGGCTGCGTACACTGCTGCCCATCACAGCTACATGAAGGTGAATCAATGGAGAGGTGACAGAAGTTGGAATATGGCTGCACCTTAGTGGAATTGTGCATTTCCACCAGTGACCACAATCACAAGCACAGTCACCCTTCTGGTGCATGGTTGGTGAGGGTGGTCCCAGAAGCCCATGGCAGCAGTGGTGGGAATGACATCACCGATGATGGCAACACACATGCTGATCACATGCTCATTTAATTCTCACAAAATCCCGGGTCTGCATCGCTTGCTACACTTGGTACAACGTACCCAAATCCCTGCAGCTGCAGACAGTAGAGCAGGCTGCCAGTTCAGGCTTCACTCCATAACCACTCTGCCCCACCACGCTCCACAGAATGCTGCTTGCAGCAGGACCTGTGTCCCCGTGCTGCCTGGAGGCCCCTGTTAACCTCCACTCACCTGCATAGCTGCTGGAAGGAAGCACCTGCTCTGGTCCCCCACTGGGCTCTTGGGCTCCTTCTGCCTCTGCCACTTCCTCTTTCTCCTCCTTTTCCCGAACCTCAGGGGTCTCCTCTGGGGGCTGCTCCATGGCTGATCTCCCCTGGGCGCCACACCTGCAGGCCGGGTCATAGTTCTGGCATCATCTGGGTCTGAATGCAGATGGACCTCTACAGGGCAATTCCCGTCAGCCTGCACAAGGGAAGAAAACAGGGGGTTGAGCCAGAGTGGCAAGGGAGAGGCGGTATGTGTGTGTGCGAGTGTGTGCGAGTGTGAGCACACTAGCACGTGTGTTACAAAGTGCTCAAGGGCCCACATGCTGTGTTCTGCCTTGCTCCTCCCTCAGTCTCTGTGGTACTACCCCATGGCCTCTACTCGCACTGTGAGTCACTTGCCCTCTCAGCATTTTTGGCTCTTGTGGTGGGTTTGTAGGGTTTAGTGCAGTCTCCATTAACCAGAGAGGGTAAAATGACCACAATGCTGCCTTGCCCTGCCTGTGCCACTGCACCAGTGCATTCTGCCCTCGGGAGCTCCTGAGTCTCCAAGAGCCACAGTGACCTGAGGGCTCTTCCCAGCTCTGCAGCCTTGCCAAAGGTCCTGGGATGCATTGCACCTTCCAGTCCGCCAGCCCATGCCCACCAGCACTTGGGCCCAACAACCATTGCTCTCCTGAGCTAGCCAGCAGTTTTTTCTTTTAAATTTATCTATTTTTTTTTTTAATTGGAAAGACAGATCAGATTTATGGAGAGGAGAGACAAGAGAAAGATCTGCTGGTTCACTTCACTGGTTCACTCCCCAAATCACCACATTGGTGGGAGTTGAGCTGAGCTAAAGCCAGGAGCTTCTTTTGGGTCTCCCCAACAGAGGGCAGGGTCCCAAAGCTTTGGGCCATCCTCTACTGCCTTCCCAGGCCACAAGCAGGGAACTGCATGGGAAATGGAGCAGCTGGGACATGAACTGGGGCCCATACAGGATCCTGGCATTTGCAAGGTGAGGATTTGGCCTCAGCTAGCTTTCTTTTCTTTCTTTTTTTTAAATTTAATTTTTATTGCAAAGTCAGATATACAGAGAAGAGGAGAGACAGAGAGGAAGATCTTCTGTGCAATGATGCACTCCCCAAGTGACTGTAACGGCCAATGCTGAACCACTCCGAAGCCAGGAGCCAGGAACTTCTTCCAGGTCTCCCACACGGGTGCAGGGTCCCAAGGCTTTGGGCCGTCCTCGACTGCCTTCCCAGGCCACAAGCAGGGTGCTGGATGGGAAGTGGAGCTGCTGGGATTAGAACCAGCACCCATATGGGATCCTGGCGTGTTCAAGGTGAAGACTTTAGCTGCTAGGCCACTGCGCTGGGCCCCTCAGCTAGGTTTCTTAAAGGGGACAGGTTCCACTTTCCTTCTTGTGCTTTGGTATGGAAAGCAGACCTGCAAAAGCTAAGCCTGGCTCATATGGATGGCCCTGCCTGGGGTCTTTCCAAGGTCGGCTTCTGGCTGTTCTGATCACCCAGGAAGAAATAAAATATTGTCCCCAAACATCACAGCCTAGGGTGGTACCATCACAAATCACTGTGTGAGACTCCTCCCAGGCAAACAATGGAGAGGACCCTGAAGCCGTGCAAACATTTTTGATTTTATAGCTAGCTTTGTGGTACAGTGGATTAGGCTGTCACTGAAGACACTGGCATCCCATAACAGAGTGCTGGTTTAAGTACCAGTTGCTCTGTCGGAGTTCCCTGCTATCGTACTAGGGGAGAGCAACACAAGATGGCCCCAGTAGCTGGGCTCCTGACACCCCCGTGGGAGCCCTTACCTAACTGAGGCTCTTGGCTTTGGTCTGCCCTAGCTAGCCATTTGAAGACTGAAGCACATGGAGGATCTGTTTGTGTCACTATGCCTTTTAAATAAAATAAATAACCTTAAAAAAATATAAATGTTAGGGCGTGGCTAAATCCTTGCCTTGTGAGCGCTGGGATTCCATATGGGTGTTGGTTCACATCCCAGCTGCTCCACTTCCCATCCAGCTCCCTGCTTGTGGCCCGGGAAGGTAGTAGAGGATGGCCTAAACCCTTGGGACCCTCACCTGTATGGGAGACCTGGAGGAGGTTCCTGACTTTGGAACCATGCTCCGGCCATTGAGGCTACTTTTGGGAGTAAACCAGTGGACAGAAGATCTTTTTAAAAAAAGATTTATTTATTTATTTATTGGAAAGTCAGATATACAGAGAGGAGGTGAATCAGAGAGGAAGATCTTCCATCCGTTGATACACTCCCTAAGTGGCTGCAATGGCTATAGCTGTGCCGATCTGAAGCCAGGAGACTGGAGCTCTTCTGGGTCTCCCACATGGGTGCAGGGTCCCAAGGTTTTGGGCTGTTCTTGGCTGCTTTCCCAGGTCACAAGCAGGGAGCTGGATGGGAAACAGGCCACCAAGATTAGAACCGGTGCCCATATGGGATCCCAACACATGCAAGGTGAGGACTTTAGCTGCTAGGCTATCATGCCGGGTCCTGGACAGAAGATATTTTTCTTTCTGCTTCTCCTTTCTGTGGATCTGCCCTTTACATTTTGGTTTACTCATTTGAAATGCTCCCTGCCCCACACATACACACACATATACCTACAGATACATATATACCTCTTTTCCACTGGTTTACCTTCCAAATGCCCACAACAGCCAGAGCACAGGCAGGCCAAAGCAGGAGCTTGGAACTCAATCTAAGTCTCCCATGTGTACGTTATGACTCAGGTACTTGAGCCATTACACAGTGCTGTCCAGGGTATGCATTTGCAGGGAGCCAGAATAAGGAGCAGAGACAAGACTTGAACCCAACCACTCCGATACGGGATGAGGGCATCCTAGGTGGTATCTTAACTGCCTCGCTTTGGGCAGGTTCAAGGATCTGTGGAGCCCTTCTCTTGGATACCCCCACACATAGCTATCCAAACAGAACCCCCATCTATCTTCTCCCAAGCCCATCCTTCTTTCTCTGTTAATTACTACTCTGGGGGCCAGTGTGCTGGCTCAACAGGCTAATCCTCTGCCTGGCAGCGCCACCATCCCACAGAGGTGCCAGTATGTGTCCTGGCTGTTCCAATTCCCATCCAGCTCCCTTTTTATGACCTGTGAAACCAGTAGAGTATGGCCCAAGTCATCCTTGTTTGAAAGAAGCTTTTGGCTCCTGGTTCCTGGCTCCGGCTGGGCTTAGTTCCGGCCACTGTGGCCATTTGGGGAGTGAAGCAGTGGATAGAAGACCTTTCTCTCTTTCCTTCTCTCTGTAAATCTGCCTTTCCAGTTTTTTTTTTTTTAATCACTACTTTAGTAGTGAGTCACACACTCATCCATCACTTATCAAAGTCTGAACATGAATGTCACCAGGATTCCTTCCCCCACACCAGGTCTGCCAACTTGGCTACACATTGGAATCATAGCAGAATTTTCAAAACTATGTACAAAGGGCCCATCCCTAAATATTTCAGCAGTTTGGGAAACACTTGAGCATTGGAATTTTTTATTGTTTTAAATTCCCCTGGTGTTTGTGATATGCAGCTAAGCTTGCATGCTCCACAGCAAAGCAACTTCCAACTGGTGGTAAATCATTCCTTCTTGATGCCTCTTGGCTCCATGCTCTCCTCCCCACAAGGCCTTCTCTGGCGTGTGCATGTACACAATAAACTCCAGTTGGCTCCCCAAATGTCGTCGGGGAATTCAGTCCTAGGGTTTGGAAGCTGGAGAGCTGGGCACTAGGACTCAGCAGTTCTGGGAGGATTACTGTTGCTGTGACCACCACAATTCATTAGGGGAGACAGCAACACGTCAGGGGAGCAGAAAGCAAGAGGCATATGACAAGGAAATGGCCAGAAGCACTGGGACAGCTGGGGTGTCACAGCCAAAGGAAAGGGAGGCACCAAACATTTCAAAGGCCACAAAGGTTCACGGTGACAAAGTGACCCATAGCTGCTGGACTTGGAGACCATGAGATCACCAATGACACTGGTAGATAGGTGTTGGTCATGTAGCAGAGCAGCAAATCTGGGCTCAGAAGGATAAGGACAGCCAGAAAGCTGGGAGAGTGAACGGAAATTAGTCTGGGGGCAAATGTGTCAGGGAAAGGAATGTACAATAGGATACTAGCTTGAAAAAGCAGTGAAGTCAGGAAACTATGAACAGAGGAGATTCGAATAGGCTGTGGATTCAGGAGAGGTCAGCAAACAAGAGCTAATCTAAAGAGCATCAGGAGGAGGTGGGCCTTTGGTGTGGCGGTTAAGATTCTGCTAGGGATGTCTGCACCCTGTATCAGTTCCTGATTCAAGTCTGGGCTCCTCCACTTGCAGTCCTGCTAGTGCATCCCGGTTAGCAGCAGGTGATGGCCTGAGCACATGAGTCTCTGACACAAACACGGGAGATCCAGCAATGAGTCCAAACTCCTGGCTTCAGCTTTAGCCTTGCCTGTTGAGGGCCTATGGGGAGCGAATGAGCTGAAGGAAGATCCCTCTGCCTTTCAAATAAAGACAAAATGAAGGAAAGAAAGATTGATTTAAGGGGTCAGGGCAGGATGAGAAAGAAATTGTTCAAGGATAAAGGAAGAAGAAAACACAAACTGATGTCATAGTACTGTGGAGTGCTAAAGTTCATAAGGGACAATCTCAATCCCTAATCAACGAAGTAAGAGGAAGGCTCGTCTGCTGAAAGTAAACAATGGGATTTGAGAACAGCAGAGAAGCTGTATGCAAATACTTGGCACATGGTATAGAGATTAGCTGGGTGGGAATAAACAATCCTAGTAAAGCTATAATAATTCAAACAATGTGGTACTGGCATAAGAACAAATAACCAACAAGATAAAATAGTTCATAAATGTACACAACTTCGATATATTGTCAAGACAGCAAAAAGAAATCAAAAATCTTGAAATCAAAAAGATGATTTTTTAAATAAGCGGTATGGGGCAACTAAGGAGTCACTTGAGAAAACCGAGGTGGATCCTTGCCTCACGTTATTATCACGGCACAACTGAAATGAATCAAAGGTTCCAAAATTAAAACAATATGTACACTACAAAAAATCATGACGTGCTCGCTTCGGCAGCACATATACTCAGAAATCATGTGACTATATATTATGGTGTTGAGGTAGGGAAGAGTTAAGCATAGAGCTAAGCCCATAAAATCTTTATGTTAGCAGATTATGAGTAAAGAGATTACTAAGTTTGTTGACATAAAAATATAATCTCTTGTCTTCTGTCTGGAACCACCATCCTTCACTAATTTGCTAAAATGACAGACACAAAGAAAGGCCCCTGGAATTGTTCCTCTGGCCACATACATGCCATTCTACAAGAAAGGGGACATTATAGATATCAAGGGAATGGGTACAGATCAAAAGGGAATGCCCCTCACATTACCATGGCAAAATTGAAAGAGACTACATCAGCCAGTGTGTTGCTGGCCTTGGTATAAACCCACAGGTTCAAGGCAAGATTCTTGCCAAGAGAATTAATGTGTGAATGGAGTATATTAAGCATTCTAAGAGCCGTGACGGCTTCCTGAAATGTATGAAGGGAAATAACCAAAGAAGGAAACCACAGAAAAAGGGCCCTAGGTTTAAGTGCAATGTTAGTCTGCTCCACCTGGAGGACTCTATTGAAGGGTGTGGGCTGTTGGAGACCTATGGTTACTGTCTGAGACCTGAAGACCCCTGCCGTCTGGGAGAAACCCATTTCCTCCTACATGGCGACAATAATTATAAGAGGAAAAAAAAAAGACAATAAACTGAGAAAAATACTTGCAATTCACATCAGACATGGTGCTAATTCCCCCTAAAAAATTTTATACAAAACAATAAGTATAAGATTAACAATCTAATTTGAAAAGACAGTTCACAGAAAAGGTGTACATTCAGATTGTGAACGTACAGAACGATGTGTTAGATTACTCATAACAAGAAAAACGCAAACTGGAACAATACTGAGCTATCTTTTTTACAATCACATGAGAACAGATGTTGAGATGCTGTTGCTGAGCACGTGGGAGACGTTCTCACCCATCTCTGCTAGGAGAAAAACCGGCAAGGCCTCTCATGAAGGGAGTGTGGCTCACCCATCTCAGCTGTACGGCACACACTCTGAGTGGCAACACTGCTGATTTACTGCATCCTGCGGCAATGAGGGATCTTCAGAAAGTTCAGGAAAAATGCATATTATGAAAAAAAAAAAAAAGACACAACAAACTGGATTTCAAAAATTTTTCTTCTGCAAGCATGCTTATATGCTTCCTTGCACAAAGTATCAGCACAAGAGTTCCATTATAGCGTTATTTCACTAGGAAGACGTGGGGACTCAGCAACAGCACAGTAACAGGGGACTCATTAAATAACTGATGACACAGAAGCATGAAATTCTATGCTGCAAGCAAGAACAAAGCGGTTTGAAGTAGTTGTGCAGGCGGAGATGATGGGCGGTGGAGGACACATTGCTGAGCGACGAGAAGGTTTGGTGGAAGGGAGGACCCAGCTAAGCTGCTACTCCGCAGTTGTATTTCCTCCCCAGTGTAGGAGTCGGTTCCTGACTGCTACAGAAGGAACCTGGGACCTATCAGAACCTGTAGGAGTCATTACGGGGAAAAGAAATTTCACAGCACATTTTGTGCCTCTTAAATTTGAATCTATAGGGCCCAGCGCGATGGCGCAGTGGTTAAGGTCCTCGCCTTGCACGCCCGGGTTCCCATATGGGCTCCAGTTATAATCCCGGCAGCCCTGCTTCCCATCCAGCTCCCTGCTTGTGGCCTGGGAAAGCAGTCAAGGACGGCCTAAAGCTTTGGGACCCTGCACCCACATGGGAGACCCGGAAGAGGTTCCTGGCTTTGGATTGGCTCAGCTCCAGCCGTTGTGGCCGCCTGGGGAGTGAATCATTGGATGGAACATCTTCCTCTCTGTCTCTTCTCTCTTTATATCCGCCTTTCCAATAAAAATAAAATAAATCTTTAAAAAAATTTTGAATCTATAGGGATGTTCCCTCTTTTAAAAACGATATGAACTGCAATAAGATAAGAAAGCAAACTTATAAACAGTAATGTGGAAGATAAGATGGGATCATCAGGTGCTGTGGTATTGAGGTAAAGCTGCCTGCCACCTGTAATGCTGGCATCCCATATATGGGCAACTAGTTCATATCCTGGCTGTTCCACTTCCCATCCAGCTCCCTGCTAATGGCCCAGGAAAATGGTGGAGGAAGGCCACTACCAAGTGCTTGAGTCCCTACTATTCATGTGGGAGACCCAGAAGAAGCTCCTAGTTCCTGATTTCAGACCACTCCAGCTCTGGCAGATGCAGCTACCTGGGGAGTGAACCAGTGGGTGGGAGATCTCTCTGCTTCTCTCTAATTCTGCCTTCCAAATAATTTTTGTTTTTAAAGAGGGGGTAGATAACATTCAATTGCTCAAGTCCCGTGTTTTTTAGAAGTTGGTTAGAGATACTCGTTAATTTCACATTAAAGTTCAGTCATATACACATAAGAGGAAAAAAATAAAAAGTAACCACTGAGATCCTGAGGAGAGAGACTGCGTAAGTTCCGAATCTTCCCACTGGAGTGAGGAAACCGACAAGATCACCTTTGGGGCCAACTTTCAGACAGAGGCTCCCAGTCAGGAGGTGCCCATGGACACAGAACCAAGGGCAAGGTGGGGCCCTCGGATCCGGGAACAGGAAGAGATCAGGAGTAGAAAAGTTGGACTGTTCCCAACAGTCTGTTAACAGCGTGGTACCGGTGTTCCTTATGTAAGATGTGAACAGCAAGGGAAGCTGGGCAAAGGGCACATGGACTCGGCAACTGTAGTTTCTCTAACTTTCAACACTGAACTTTTGATGAAATAAAGTTGGAGCTCAAAAATCTAGCTCTAGGCTAGAGAATGCTGAAAATCAGGCAACTTCTGTGGTCCCTGGGGGCCCATGGGGCAGCTGGCACCTCCCCCCACACACCTTCAAGCCACCCTTGGCTGTCCCTCCCAAGTCACTTCACTCCCTTGCAGCTGGTGACAGGGATCTGCACCTCTGTTGAGCAGAAGTCACTTCCTCAAGGACCCATGTGTGACCACTCGGGTGAGTATTAAACTGGGAAGTCACCTGACAGAGCAGGGGAAACATTCAGGGCTGCCAGGCAGTAGGGTGGCTCTCTGTAAGGGTGATGGGTGGGTGTCATTCCCACTTGTCTCCCCAGTTTCATTCTCTTCCTTCTTCCTCAATGACCAGCCACCGGCCTGTCTAACCAGAGTGCCCCAAGTTCTCCTGCAGCTGTGGTGCTCATGTGACATAATTCTGACCAACAACGTTATCAAAAAAAAAAATCTGTTGAGAAGAGCTTCTGAAAAAGTAGTTGTGTCCTAAAAAATGAGACCAACTTCTGCCCTTTGCCCTTCCTGTCTCGGACAGGATGGCTGTGCCTGGAGACATAGCAGCTAATTTTTGAGCATGAAGAAGGCAGGTGCAGGGGTGAGAGAGGCAGGAAGGAGTCTGGCTGTTAGACCTTGTAGAACTGCAACCCCAGCCCTGGAACACACACCTGTAGACCCCTCGTGAGGTGAGAGACATTCAGCTCCTGCTTTCTAAGGCCCTGCCTTCTAGATTTCCACAGCATGCAACTGCCCACAGCCCAAATGGAAACAAAAGCAAGCAAACTTAAAGGAGAGTGGGGCTGGTGGGGTGGGGCTTGGCAGCAATGCTGGAAGGCAGCTGGGGTGGTCACCAAGAACACTAGTGACTGCTAGGGCATGAGGAAGTGTTACAAAACATTAGCCACTCTCCCTGTAACCAGCACCAGGGACAGTCATTCTCGACGCTCCAGCTCCTGCAGGGTCGGGAGAGACCCTCAACCAGGCCCATGGCTGCAGGCAGGGGGCACATTAGAACAGTGGCACTGACTGATCAGGGGGGTGAGTGCGATGAAGATGATGAGTGCACATTCTGGAATGTAACCTGGGCAGCCTGGGTGTCAGTAGACACAAGGGGACACAGCCCACCAGGCTGTGGCGATGAGAGAGGGGGGACATGAAGATCAGGAATCCCTCACAGAGCAGGTAGCAACAGAAGAGAATCAGAGTCCTGCCTGGCTGTCACACAGCCTCACGCCCTCTGACCTCTGGGGTCCCCTGAAGAGCGGGGGTCTGCCTCCTGCAGGGACAGGGAGGACAGAGCTGACTGAGCTCCCACTGCTTGGCAGGCACAGCGAGGTGAGGGCACACAGGCTCTTACGTCTCACCGCCGCCCATGAGGCAAGCCCTCCAGATCCCCTGAAGAGTGACAAAAAGCCATGACTGACAGGGTCTCGCAGAGATTGATGCGACAGAAGACAGTGGTGGCTCAGCTGTGACGGGGCTCAGGTGGCCAGGCCTCTGGCACACATGTCCCTGTGCCCCAACTCATGCTAGCAAGGTTCTGTCACCAGAGCCAGGACAATCCTCTGAGTCTTGGGGTGCAGAACGTTGTCTCTGAGGGTCAGCTATAGCAGCTCTGGCCTTTGGATTTGGGAGCAGGGTTTCTAGTCCCAGGCCGACATTTCTTTCCAGCCCTGGAGTTGTATCTTCCAGTATTTCCTCTCCCGTCCCTGCCAAAAACTCTATTTTTTTCCTTTCTGTAGTTCTAGCAGTAAAAACAGCAGAGTGTGGCACTAGGGTGAAGTTGTACGTGAGCAGGAAACCCCAGGATTTGCTCCCACTCCCAGTGTTGGCTGTCTCCCTTTTACTGCCCGCCCCAGCACTCCGCCAGCACTGCACCTGCTGCCCAGTAGCTGTGCCCCACTTCAGGAGCTGAAGCAGAACCTCAGATAAGACAAAGGACACTGCAGCCAAAAAGGGGGGTGGCATGGGTCCAGCACGGCAGTCCCTCAGCCAGCAGTCTCTAGCAAAAGATTTCTGGCAGAGGAACTCCCCAGGCTACTCCCATTTTGGCAAGCATGGATGTATATACATACACACACACACACACACACACACACACACACACACACACACACACACCACTCCTGTTTCAATGCCCACTCTTTTAACCTCAAAAGGAAACAGTCCACTTGGGAGCTTAGCGGCGCAGACTATCCATTTCCCACTAGGCTGGCAAACTGTGGGTAGATAGGTAAGACTTAGCCCAAATAACCTGGGGCCCTACACATACCTGGTTGGCCATGTGAGTAGCAAAGACTCTTGGGGTCCAGGCCCTCTCCACTAGGAGTAAGGGCTCCCTCTCGGGGCAGCCCCTGGAGGCCCACTGGCAGCCGGCATGGTCTATGACCACACGCCTGTCTTCCCCCAGGGATGAAGGGAGAGTCAGTGTGAAGGGTGCTGAGGGGTCCCTCCAGGGTCTCCACCCACCACAAGGCTAACCTGGCAGGCCTTCTCCTTTCTCTAGGGCCTAACCTGGGTCACCATTTCCATGCCTGGTCCTGCGTATTGTTCTTACGGTAGATGCTCACAATAGTCTTAAGAGTCAGAGACTATCATCATCTTTGTTCAGCACCGAGAGGGAAATGAACTGACGCAAGGTCGCCCAGCAAGTGAAGGATATGTTCTGAGTTTGGGCAGATTGCCCCAGGCTTTGCCACTGTGTGATGCACCTTACATGTAGCACTGGGCTAGAAGCTGGCATGTCCCAGTTCCAGTGGAGGACCAGAAGTGTCAAAGCTGTTCTCAGCCTCAATCTAAAGCCACTACTCTGAGTTCTGTGAATGGTTGCCAGCCCCAGCTGTTTCTATCAAGAACCCCCCGGCCCTGCCTGCCTCAGCCCCATCAAAGCCCTTCTGCGTACTCCTACCAGCAAATGATCTTTGGGTGCCCCACCCTCTCACTTGGAATTCTCCAGAACCCAGGTTACAGTATTACTCCACGAACATAGATGCTAATCCCAGCCTCAGCCTGGAACACTACTCCCTCCCCCAGCTCAGATCCGTCTTCCTTTAAGAGCTACTTGCACCTCCTCTTTCAGGAAGCTCTCCTGGACTCACCCCATTCTGTTCCTTGTCACTGCCGAGTGCCTCCAGATGCAACTGCTGCTCTGAATGGCACTGTCTGTTAACTGCCCAAGCTTCACCACGTCATCATTTCCAAGGACTGCCTTCTATCTGCTAAGGCAGGTCTCCAGCACCTGGCATAGTGCCCACAATTTAGTGGGCACTTAACACACACTTGTCGAATGAATAAATACACCCAAAACATTAACCCCGGTCACATGGTTTTCAGTTGTATCACTGGCCTGTTTTATCGTCACCAGCCCATCTTATCAGTTTTCATGCAATGCTGTCATCGAGAGGCAACATTCTATGGAAGTCTATTCACTTGTGTATCAGGCCTGGGTGCAAACATTGGCTCTGACTCTCCCTCTCTGTGACTTGGAGAAAGATCATAACCTTTCAAAGGTTCTTAGCCTCAACTGGGCTGTCATCACCTCACCCACGTGGCTGTGGTGGAGAGCCATGCGGTGTCTGCACTAGGTATGCGGTGAGGGCCCCACAAACAAGGACCACAGCTGCTGCCAGGATCCCCATGGTTGGCTCATCTTAAAGGGCTCTGATGTTTCAGTTCTCTAAATGTGTGATCTGCAGGGACCCTAGAGACCACAGCAGGCCACACTTCTCCACTTCTTACCATACTGTCAACTCTGAGAAGTCTGGCAAAGGGCGTCCTACTCCGTTGGAGAGAAGAGCCAAGCCTCCCCACATCTCTTGCCCTGCCAAGCAGTTGACATAGCCACTGTTTCCTTATTTTGCTGCTGCAGGAGGCAGTGGGGTCAGCAGCATCTAGATAAAGGGCAAGAGGATGCCCCATGTTGCCAAGAGCTTTTGGAATTAGTAGAAAGAGAGGCTATGGAAAAAGGGTTAGGTGGATTCTCCCAACCTCTCCCGTCAATCATTAAACCAGGCACTGACCCAGTGCCCTGGTTTTCCAGGCCACCAACTCCTCAGTGCCTTCTGCTTCCCATTTGCCAATCCAGGTCACCCCACCACTCCTCAGGACACATGAGAGTCAGGCTGGATTCACCTCAGTGTGTTGCCTGAGTAACCTGGGATTGGTTCATTCAGGGACAGCTAGCACCAGAGAAGGGGTGCCAGGAGGCACCCTCACATCCATAAGTCTACCAGTTATCCTAAGAGTTGCCCCTGAGTACTGGGAAGGCAGCGAACCAAGATAAAAGGAAGCTGCTACCAGGAGCCACACAACACCCTGCTAAAGAGACCAGAGAGGCTGGGATCCCTCACCAGCTAGGGAAAGCTGCTGCTGTCAGGGGACCACGGCCTGTGCCTGGGACTCTGCTCTCACATCAACTCTCTGCTCTGTTGGCTAGTGTGCCAGCTGAGAAGATATCGAAAAGGTATCTTTACAAGCCAAAGGTTTTACAAGCCAAGAGAAATTTGATGATGTGAAGACACACGTATACACATATATGCATACATGTACACGCCCAGAGAGACGTGGCCCAGCATGTTAATAGCACTTTACTCTGAGGGGCAGAGTCGTGTGTGATTCTCTTTCTTAATGACATCTTCCTAGGTTCTCTCTGATGTGGGCTGCTTTTATGCTTAGGGAGCAGAAGAGGGACAAAGAAACCCAAGAAACAGCAAGATGCTGGCAAGGCTCCAGAGGCAAGTTGTGCAGGAGGGAAGGTTAAGTTGCCCCTTTGCAACGTGAGCATCTCACTGCTGGAGTGCTCCTTTGTTTCTGATCCTGCTCTCTGCTAACACTGTGGGGAAGGCAGTGTCGGTGACCTGTGCGCTCCCCTGCCACCCACAGAGGAGACCGCATGAAGCTCCTGGCTTCGGCCTTACCTAGCCTTGGCTGTGACACTGTTTGGGAAGTGAACCAGTGGATCAAAGATCTGTCACTTCCTTTCTCTGCTGCTTTACCTTTCAAATAGATGTAGATAAATCTTCCAAATTGTTCTTTAAAAAAGGAGTAGTTCTCCCCCACCTATGCCTCCATGAAGCTCAGGACAAGGCACTATTCAGAAAGGGTTTCAAACTGAGGCCAAGCTGGTGCTGCCAGCAGGCAGAGGGACACAGCAGGGGACTTTTCCAGATGCCTTCTCCTCTCAAGACACCAGGGTCCATGGCATCTGATGTTGTCACTGCCCCTGTACTCTCCTGGCCCCTGCCAGCTGCTTTCATTCATTCACTCAACAAATATTTGCTAAGCACCTACCATGATGTGCCAGGCCACATTAGTCAGCGGTGACACAAATCAAACAGTACTGTGAACAATGCCTGTGGCTCTGAAGGACAAAAGCCAGGCACAGGCACGGTGGGGGCACACTGGTGTTGGCGGCCATGGGGAGGGTTCCTGAAGATGTGGCCTTTGGCTGAGAGCAGGCCAGACAGAGCTTCAGGGTAAAGGGGAACGGCCCATGGTGGGAGGACATAGGCAGCGGGGTGGGGGCAGAGAAAGGCTACGCAGATGGCAGCTGGCCTGGCTGAGGCTGGAGGTCACTCAGGGGTTTGAGCAGGAAGGGAAGTGTGTCAGCGATTGTCCCAGGAGCAGGATGCCTAGGAAGGCCATGAGAGGAGGGGTGAGATCAGAGCTGCATCTTAATGTTTTGTTAAGTGTTTAGTTATTAACTTTTTATTTATTTGAAAGAGAGAGAATATCAATCTTCCACCCACTAATCGACTTCCCAGGGTTGAGCCAAGCTGAAGCTAGGAGCCCAGAATCCCATGTGGGTTTTCCGTGTGCATGGCAGGGACCCACGCACTTGAGCCATCATCCTCTGTCTCTCAGGATGTGTTAGCCAGAAGCTAGATCAGAAGCAGAGCAGCCAAGACTTGCATTGGTACTTGGATTTGAGATGCAGGCGTCCCTAGTTGGACGCTTAACCTGCTGGGACACAACACTCAGCCCACAGCTGTACCTCCAAAAGCTCCTTTATGTTGTTTAGTTGTTGAGAAGGACTCACCGTAGATGACTCCAGCATTCCTGGCAGGGGAGCTGGCAGAGGAGACAGGGCCACCTCCTGGGGCCCTAGAAGGTCTAGGTATTCCCGGAATATCCGGGCAGAGGAGCAGGACAGGGTTCTGATGCAGAGATGTGGGCTTCTCCCAAGGCGCCACCTGTGTCCTGACAGGAGAGGAATCCAAGGCTCCTTCCTGTGCCCAGAGCTGCTCTGGTCTTGTGGTTTCTCTCTCTCACATACACACACACATGCAGGGACATGGCACTGGCAGCACTTAGCACAATACCAACCAACACACATCTACATGTTAGGGCCGGGCAACTCCATCCCAGCCCCCAGACCTCTGACCCAGCTCTTATGACTAGCATGATCCACTGGGGGCCAGTTGTCCTGCTCCAGGGGTTCTGGGGTCACGAGAGGATGGACTAAACACCACCATTCAAACACTTTTCTTTTCAAATGGTAAGACTGGGACTGGGACAGCCCCTTTAAGTACATCAGCTCATTTACTCAGCATGCTGGGGCAGCTGCAATGGTGTGCTTCATTTTACTATCACACGGACCTACTGAAGGCAGCTCCAGCTCCTCCTGGCCCCTTGGCCAGTGGTAGGGAGAAGGGCGGTGTCACCCAGTGGGTGGGCAGATTAAGGAGAGGGATAGGAACACTGCCACACCAGGAGAAAGGGGACCTACTGCAGAGGGAGGCCCAGGAGGGGCTCAGTGGGGCAAAGTGGCTTCCAGAGGAGGAAGAGCCTGCTGCTAACATGCTACATGTCAGTGCTGCCCTGGAGACAGCTGCTTTCCAAGTTCAAGGCTCACCTAAAATGATCAAGATCTTTCACCTGTCCCCCTATACAAAATCATATGGAGCTGTCCATTGCTGTGCTATCTGCTACACTCCAAAGTCAGAAATGACACACCGCCCCAATAACTAACAAATAGGTAAGTAAATCAGGACACACCCAGAAAATGGAGTATGATCCAGTCATTAAACTCAACAGAATATGCAATAACGTGGTAAGTGAAAACAGTAGTAAGTCATTTTATGAGTCCTAAGACTGAAAGGATGTTTTCCTGCACGAACAGGGTGGCAGATAACATTTTTATGTCTCTGACTCCTCAAGTCGTCCGGAAGGAGCAGGTGTCATTTTCCCCTTCCCTGATGCCTGTGGGGTGCAGTGCAGGCGGATGCTGCCTCCTCCATACCGTGTCTCCCCTCCAACCTCACTGGCCGTTCCCTCCCAAAGTACTCTGCTGGTCTCAGGCAGTGCTTTCTTGAGCCCCTAAAGGTCTTTCATTCTGTCTCCCCTTGCTGGGTCGTGGCTTCCAATGCCTTTCTTATGCTGATGACCCCCAAATGTACTTCCCTACATTTCCATAAGGATGACCAATGCTACCACAAACTAAACACCTCCTAACCTCCTCCCACCCATGTCCTTCCCCATTTCAGTGAAAACAAAAAACAAAACAAAAGCAAACCCAGACGCCTTCTACCTGGTCAAGATAAAATGTCAGTTAGCAAGTCCTTCTGGGGGTTCTGTCTTTAACAGCATCCAGGACCTAATGGTCTCGTATCACCTTTGCTGCTATAACCCTGGCCTGGGCTAGGATCACTCCCTCCTCCCATAACTGGGATTACTGCAATGCCTTCCTAACCACCTCTCTGCTGCCACCTCACTCCTGACTTTCCCCTACACAGCAGATTCCATCCCTCCTAGGCTCCTATCCCTCCAAGGGCTTTCTACCTTGGAAGAAAGACCCTGCCTCCACCAGCCAATCAGGCCTTTCAGAGCTGAGGCCCCCATACCCCACCCAGCAGGCCGAGTGCACAGCCTCCTCACCAATCCTGAATACAGCAGGCAGACCTGTCCTGGGGTCTTGGCAGCTGCTCAAATTCTTCCTCAGCTCATTGCCTCACCTCCTTGGGCCTTTCCTTATAAGTGACCATAGAGGGGCTTCCCTGATCACCAGCTGAGCCCACCATTGGGAGACTGCAGCCCCAGGCCCTGCTTCAATTTGCTGCACAGCTCTTATGATTGTCATGCAAGGGGCTCATGTTTATCCCTTTGCTTAGTGCTTGTCTGTTCCTAGCAGACTGTAAACCCCAATGGGCAGAGATTTTCATCTATTACACTCAACACTAATCCTCGTCTTAGAGAACTGACAGGCAAATTATAGTTGCTCAATAAATATTTACTTGGATAAACGAATAATTTTCTTGTAATTGAAAGAAAAAGGTCCCTTCACCACCCAGCTGGAAGCAGCCCTGTTGAGATCATTCCTCCATAAGCTTTAGTTTTTCAGGGATCTGACCCTGCCCTCCAGAACATTCCAGGAGGAGCTCATCAGATAGAAATGCTGTGACGAGGAAAGCCTGGAGTCCAGAGATGGCTGGCTGAGGGAGTCCAGCTGTGGTCTGACCAGGTTTTTTCTCCCACCCCCTGCAAATTCAGGCCATACTTTTCTGGAGCGTGGGTGGCTCCACTTCCTCCCATCCCCGTCTAGCCTCTAAAATCTCAGTGAACAGACCCCAAGAGCAGTGCTCTGTGGAGGGAGGCCTGTGTGAGTCACAGTGCTCGGCGGTGACCCAGGGTAGGGAGGGGAGGCAGGTGCCTGTAAGCCATACACTCCCGGGGAGAAATGTACACAGGGAGGGAGGGGGTGGCTGGAGGCGGTGCCAAGTCCTGAGGAGGAAGAAATTGTCTGTGCCAGGGGCCTTCAGGGAGAGGTCAAGGTCAAAGAGAGCTTGGCCACGTGGGATCTTCTCAAACATGAAGCAGCCAATACTACTTGAGAATCCAGTCAAAACTAAATGAAGGCACGGGTTGACTTTTTAACTAAATATTGAGGTACAGGTATAGGGGGTATCCCAGGTAAAGAAAATGTGGACTCTTGGACCCAGGGAGGAAGGCGCAAGGAGATGAGGGTGCAGGCTACAGCCAGATGCACAGAAAACCTGCTGTGGCCGCTCTTCCAGTGGAGCCAGCCCAGCTTCAGCTGGTGTCAGTGTGTCTTCATTATTCTAAGCTCCTTGAGTGATTCACTTGGTTTTCACCAGTGGTTTAGGAGACCTGGCAACTGGAAATGACAGGAACACACTGTCTTTAGTCTAAGCACCTGCCACTGTGCTCCAATAGACCAGACCAAAACACCATGGAGTTGCTCCCACTAAAGTGCCAAGTCACCAAACCGAAACCCAAGTTATCTGACCTTCTGAGAAGAGATAACACAAATTTTCCCAAATGGGTCCTTTCGGCAGGCACTAATGATGAGATCCCTGAGCTTTAACCTGCAGTTATCTGGCATTAGCCAATCAGTTATTTTGCTATTGTTCTGGCTCCCCGTCCCCGTCATACAAGGAAAGTACCTGTAAAATGATCGATCTTCTTTGTGTTCTGCTCCTATCCTTTTTTTTTTTTTCAGTCATTTCTTGCTAAGTCCAACCTCTTCCGGCCAGCTCATCCGAACACCTTTTCGATTTTGCCAAGTCAAGTATTAGCTCACAGATAAAGCCAGTAAAGATCCTGAAGCGAGTGTTGGGGTTATTGTGTTTTTTGGCAAGCGGCTACTTTTACCATGCCCACTTGACAGGCGCATGAGGATTAGTCTACAGGGCCTGTGAGTCCATCCACCATCGGGGTAGGAGCTTGGAACGCCTCCAACGCCTTCTGCCCTCCACCCTAACTCTTCTCATGCTGCGAAGTCCTGTCAAACCCGACTGGAGTCTGCCTCTCGCTGACTGCACTCCAGGTCTTGTTCCGCCTGGCCTCTGGTCACCCACCCTAGAGACACATTCTCCAGGTGAAACCTCCAGGCTCTGCGGTATGTGGCAACTGTTTGGCGTATCACACCCTCTAAATGTGTGGTTCCTAAAACTCCCCAGAGTCAAGGACCAGCTGTTGTCCTGAAGTGTCAGGTCTGTCTGCGGCCAGTGAGCACCCTGGGGGACCAATCATTCTGCCTGATGCTCAAACCAGGACTCTCTTGGGTCTGGTGCAATGGCTCAACTAGGCTGATCCTCCACTTGTAAGCGCCACCATCCCATATGAGCACTGGTTTATATCCTAATGGCTTTACTTAAAGTCCATCTCCCTGTTTGTGGCCTAGGAAAGCAACGGAAGTGACCCACATCCTTGGGACCCTGTACCCATGTGGGAGACCTGGAAGAAGCTCCTGGCTTTGGGTCAGCTCAGCTCTGGAAGTTGTGGCCACTTGGGGAGTAAACCAGCAGAAGGATAGTCTCTCTCACGCTGTTTCTCTTTCTCTCTATAAATCTGCCTTTCCGAAAAAAAAAATAATCTTTCATATTTATAAAAAAAACCAAACAGATCTCTCAGCCTGCCCTGTGCCTATGAAGGACATGGTGCCTCTCACACTCTCCTCTTCCCAGCTGTTTCTGGCCTGTCTGTAGAGCCCTTGTGTTTTCCAAGCTCCCTGATTCTGTTTGCCAAAGCACAATCCCTCACTCCATGCAGCCGCTAAATCTGAGCAGCATGACCTCCACCTGTTCTCCTGGGTCCACGAGGGGTACTCCTCCAGGTGCATGGCTCAGGTAGCTCAACAAATCTGCTGTTCCATGCTTAGCCATCCCCTCTCTATCCAGACACGAGAAGACAGCAAAAGCATTAGTGGGGGACAGGATGACAAGCACACCCCAACCCTGTCTTACCAGGGCTTACCACAGAAAGGCAAACGGGAACAGCCTTACCACCTACTACCTTCTCACCTTTCTGATATCAATCTTCCAGTCTGTCAGACAGGACTATAACCCACCCACTGTCCTTAATGAGGCAGCCATTCTCGGATGAGACATAAATGGGAAAGACATCAACATCACATTACTCATGCTCCAAAATATTATGTCTTTGGAATGACTGTTATTATTTCTTTCACTGCCTATCTGATTTTTTCTAAATTTCCTATAATGAGCATATACTGGGTTTAGTAAGTACTTTTTGGAAAATGTTTTTTATACAGCGCCTGGTGCTGTAGCCTAGTGGCTAAATCCTCTCTCTGTATCTGCAGAGATCCCGTATGGGTGCCGGTTCACATTCTGAATGCTCTACTTCTCACCCAGCTCCCTGCCTGTGGCCTGGGAAAGCAATAGAGGATGGCCCAAACTCTTGGGATCTTGCACCTGTGTGGGAGACATGGAAGAGGCTCCTGGCTTCAGATTAGCGCAGCTCCAGCCATTTCAGCCACTTAATGAGTGAACCAGTGGAGGCAAGATCTTTCTCTCTATATATATGCTTTTCCAATTAAAAAAAAAATTTTGGGCCCAGTACAGTGGTTAAGGTCCTCGCTTAACCACTGCGCCAGGCTTCAGATCGGCATAGCATCGGCCATTGTGCTCATTTGGGGAGTGAATCATCAGACGGAAGATCTTCCTCTCTGTCTCTCCTCTCTGTATATCCGCCTTTCCAATAAAAATAAAATAAATCTTCAAAAAAAATTTTTTTTTAAAAAAAGCAAGATACAAATAATTTAGAGAACAGCAAGATGAAGCAGAAAAAAAGTAAAGTAGTCAGTCACAGGCAGTGATGTTCTTGCCTGTACATGTCATGATTTCTCTGCAGGCCAGAGGGCAGCAGGTGGCACAGATGTGGTAAAACGGCAGCAGGGTTGGGACAAAACAGCATGTGGCCAGCTGCATACCCGCCACATGCCCATCTTGTTAAAGATGACAGCATGGGGATGGACATGCTCTTTAAAGTATATTTATTATCTACAACAGCCAGAAACCAGGAACTCAATCCGAGTCTCTCAAGCGGGAGGCCAGGATGCAAATGCTTGAACCAACAGCTATTGTCAGCAGGTGTGGAGGGGGCATCTAAACTAACACTTACATGTTGCATGGGATGCCTACTTCCACTTCAGAGTGCCTGGTTCAACTCCTCACTTCTCTATTTCTTGCCTTTTTTTTCCCTAATAAAGACGTCTGGGTCTTCTCTAAATGAAGCAGCCCAGGTAAAGAAGCAATGGTCTCCTGGCACTGAAGTGCAAGGACATCTTAACAATACTGGAGAAGCACGAGGCTTCCAGGAGAGGAAGGGGGGAGCTAGCATGACAGGGCAATAAAGCAAAAGGCTTCAAACCTCAAGGAGCCCAGGAAGGGCTTTTTAAACATCGAAGTACCCAGGGTCTCAGGGAGTTGTTCCCTGCCTTTCCACATGGTTCTGACAGCAGCTCTGGATTTTACGTCCACCTGCCAGCCTATAAGCATGCTCAGTGCAAAAGCTGGGCAGGGACCGCAGCTCACGGCTCAGGTCTCCGCCCAGCAGGAAGGGTGACTTGGTGGTGACACTCAGGGAAGTCAGAGACACTCAAAGCCTCACACGTCAGGTCATGCTAGGCTCCTAACCAGTCTGGATCCCAGTCCCACCTAGCAGGAGACACAAGGGGCCCCCTGAAGCAATCAAGAAAAGCGCTGCCACCCGTTCAGCCAAGCGCTGCTACCAGTGGTGATCAGGAGTATGTCGGTAACCACGGCTGCCCTCCCTGGCTGCCAAAGCCCTGGGGATTCTAAGAGGCAGGGCCAGAGGTGCCACGAGGCAGGAGAATTCCCTCCAGAGAGCACAGCCTGCTCCTCCACAGACCCCGTCCCTGGAGGTGTCAGGGCGCTCTGTGCATGAGAAGCAGCTGGAATTTGGACATGCTAAGCTTCCTGGTCTGTCAGTTCTAAGCCTCACACAATGTGGTCTTGGCTAAGAGCATTGTCTCTTGACAGTGGCAGCCTCTGTTTCCCCACCAACAGCTGCTCTGCAGGGTGGTCTCAGGAGCAGGCACTTACCAAATCCTCGGGGACTACGCGCTCTGGGGACAGAAGCTCACTGAGAAGGTGACAGGCTGAGGGAGCAGCAGGGGCCACCAGCACAGAAGGCCAGCAGGAGCAGCTCTGGTGTGCTCAGAGCCTCTGCCACAGCCTTGAGAACCTCCACCCAATTCCTGGGGCGTCCGGGTAGTGTCTCCCCACCCACAGCGACCAGCTTGGCAAGCCTCAGTACACCTTTCCCCTGTCTATGCTTCCTGTTTCCCTCTCCCAACCCAGGAAACTTCCTTCTTCTGTCAGGACTGTCCTTGGGCTTCATGGGCCAAGGAGGAGATCCCAGGTACTGACCCTAACTTAGGCCTGGGCTGGGTCTGGTGCGAGCAGCCTGCAGGCACCTGTCTGGGCAGGTAGAAGCTGGAACAGCATCAGCAACACACCTTTGTAGCACAAGCATGAAAGCCCTGACTGTACAGGTGGCTGGGGAGAAACCGCCAGCCTGCCTACCGACAACCTTGCTACCAGCTTCCCGTGGGATAGTCTGCCACTGGTGCACAGGAACCTGGGCTTGGGGGAGGCTGCACCTCTGCCTGCCTTCTTAGCCATCAGAGCCTGCAAGGGCTACTGTTCTGCTTGGTTCTGTGTATCCGTACTTGGTGACTGGGGACCCTGTGACGGAGTCTAGTCACCCCAGGGGAGGCAGTCGGCTAAAGAGCAGAGCAGCCGTGGGTCAACTGTTTCACTTCCTGAGAGTCTATTTCCCTACTTGTACCATGTCACGCAGCTCAGCGAGAGGAAGTGAGCGGCTTCCAGTCAGGGGAGAGCCAGCCGGGGAGCGGCTCCCAAGCCCTGGTGCGCTGGCTCCCAAGCTTGTATGACCACACAGGATGTTTCTCAACAGTGGCCGCAGCTTGACAGAGAAATGGAGGTCTTGCTTTTGAAAGATGTTGATGGTGATTTCTCAAAGATGGTGCGGATTTCCTTTTGAAGTTCTCTGCCTTAAAACAGAAGCAGGTTCCATAGACACCCACTGAACGTGTGAGGAAAACCAGGAGGTCACCATCGGGTCTCCTGACGCGAGCACCAGGCGGCACGCAGCACCTACACGGGTTCCCACTGAAAGTGCTGACCCAACACTCACTAAAAGGAAACGTTCCCCCAGACGACACGGCCTGCGGGCAGCCGGTGACAGTGTCCAGCCAATGTTGCAAAGAGTCAGCAACTGCAGAAGCTAGGGAAGACAACACAGAAGTTCACTGCACTGCTAACTGAACTTCCCTCTAACATTAAATTTAATCACCAAGAACAACTTTCCAAGATAAATATTTATAGTAGTACCCTTAAATCAGTAAATAATTACTTGGCATTCATGCTGTGTTAATGCTCTCTTCAACATTTTCAACTTATCAAACGGCTGTGTCAGGAAATGCACACTGTTGTCACAATATATTACTGGTCCATAATCATAAAAACATTTAATATCATATATTTTTAACAGAAAATCCTCTGAATCTTTTTTTATCACAAATCATTTGCTTTATAGTTATGATCACTCCTTATTTTAAAACTCATAAACAAAGAATTATGAAAGAGAGAATAATCTATGATTTGGGGAATTCCTAGGAATTTCTAGGTCTTACTTTCAGAGCCTGAGAGCTGGGAACTGTTAGGAATCCGACAGCACCACAGTCTCTGCTGTGAGGATAAACTGCATGGAAGAAGAAACGGTTCATGGAACCGACGAAGGTGCTAACGGTGCAAAAGCTCTGACCTGGACCCCACCAGGGCTGAGATGCCCAAAGCAGTAAGACATAGCTGCTATGCAGACAACCATGGATGAAGGCCCCAGAAGGGCTGCAGAGGAGGCATGCTTCCCACAGGGAGCAGCAAGGCTGCCTCTGCTCTCAGCGGGGCCATGAGGCTTGGACATGCACTCCCAGGCGAGGCCAAGGCAACCAAGACTCGGCAGCTGTGAACACAGAGCACAGCTGGGAATGGCAAGCTGTCTGCTCTGGCTGGGGCACTTAGCTCTCTGAAGGGCAGATAAAGGGCCAAGGCAAGGCTGACCTTGAATTCCTAGCTGCTAAGGAGGAGGGACTGAATTCTGAGGGGTGCTGGTGACCTAACAAGTGGAGGCTCACTGTGGGCTTCTGGAGGGATAGAAAGTGAGTTTGAAATCTATCCTTTCACCCTTCAACACCTAGGTTCTCTTCACCCTGAACTTAGCACACCCTGCTTTCTCTTTGCTTTGTTACCCCTGCGACACCTCATGCCTTGCTAGCCTTACTTACGCCTATCTCATCCCTCAAACCTCACTTTAAGTAGCATTTTCTCAGGTAAAGCCCTCCTGACTTTAGTGCTGCTAAAGTACCTGTATTTCCCTTCGCATACTTCAGTTTACTTAACTTGCTTATTTTGGACACGGGCTATTTATCTGCTTGGAGCGTGCAACCTGCATCACTCTACAGGATATGTGCATGGCCCTGGATGACCTGGGGGCCAGTACCTCAGAGGTCTCCCCAGAGCCCCACCCAGGGAATCCCACCGCTGAGAGGTAGCCTCTTCCTCTGACCTCTGTCACCATCGTCACTGAGTTTTGCCTGCTGTGCATCAGCATCTCGTGGCAAGACCAACAACCCATATGAGCAGGTGCTGGGTGCTGCCTACTGTCCTCGGGGCCCTCACAGTGCTGGTGCTGAATGATCAGATCAGGGTGGTGGCAGAGGGACAGAGGGACTGGACGGTGGTTTTCTTCTCTATACTCCTGCCCATGCCACTCTCCTGTCTAACTGCCCTCCCTTTTTCATGGGTCTCATTCATATCCGCTTTAAAAAATTTGTAAGTAATTTTGTTTATGATACATCTAAAATATATAAATATGCAAATATAGATATATATATAATTTTTTTTTAAGAGACGGGCAAACAAAGATCCCTTTTGCTGGTTTATTCCCCAGATGGCCACAACAGCTAGCGTTAGGCTAGGCTGAAGCCAGGAGCTGAGAACCCAATGCAGGACTCCCTCAGTGGGCGGCAGGGACCCTGCTGGTCCAGCCACTACCTGCTGCCTGCTAAGATCTATTATCAGCAGGCAGCTGGAGTCAGGAGCCAGAGGCAGGAACTGAACCCATGCACTTTGATGTGGGGACACGGGCAGCTACACACACCCCAGATGCAGATGTTGCCTGGCATGCTCTGATGGTTGTGCCCACCTTGAGCCCACTCCCCAAACTGTCTGATTCTCTCAGAGGACTGACTCTATTTTTGTCTTCATCAAGTGAGCACCACCTCTCACTTCCTCATTATTCACACAGTATTGTGAACCACAAGACAGTTCTTCTGGTCTGTCTTCCTCACAAAACTCTTAAGGATCACACCAGAAAACAGCTGAGAAGGGATTTTGTAAGCCACAGCTCACTTAACGAGGCATTTTAATGTGTAGTTACAGCAGAGTCATTGGTGAGACTACACACACACACCACATGCACAACAGGAAGGCTGGTACGAAGAGTGTGTCGGATCTGTGTGTGGTGATGTGAAAGGATTCCTGAGCCACACTTTCAAATGAAGAAGTGAGGTGTCAAAGCAAGGGCAGGGACAGGAAGGGGGTGAGGGACCTCTGCCTTCCCCCAGGAAGGGAAGTGCTCGCCTGCCCCCACAGCCCTGCAGAGCGGGGCTGAATGTCCCAGGCACAGTCTAGGCCCACATGCTGCTTTCCTATTAACATTTTAACAACAACGACAAAGTTACGATGACAGGTTGATCTTGAGATGCCACTACAGTACTTTGCTATTGCCTGGAGTGTACCCTTGGAGGGATAAAGCCAGTGAGCCAGTGGAAACAGGGCTCCAGATCCTGAATGCAGGCAGAAGGCCTGTGGCAGGCACAGTGGAGAGACACAAGCAGCTTGCGAGCTCACCCAGAGATTACAGAGGGGCCCTCATAAGGAACAGCACTGACGGCAGCCAAGAACTGGGAGCTCAGAGTCTGGAGCTGAAGTGGGACAAGGGATGCAAGGCCACCTGTGGGTCATTGCTGCTCACCACATTGGTTGGCCTGGGAGGAGTCTGGAGCATCCATCTCTGACAGATATACAGACTGGAGGGAGGGGGGGTCTGGTGATGCGGCACGGCACGTTAAGTCACCAACCGCAGTGCCAGTATCCTACATACATGGGCAATGGTTCTGGTCCAGCTGTTCTACTTCTGATCTGGCTCCCTGCTAATGTGCCTAAAAAAGCAGTGGAAGATGGCCTAAGCGCTTGGGCCCCCGACCCACGTGGGAGACGGAGAAGAAGATCCTGGCTCTAGCTTTGGCCTGGTCACTGCAGCCATTTATGGAGTGAACTAGAGGATGGAAGCTCTCTCTCCATCTCTTCTCTCTCTGCAACTGCTTTCAAATAGATAAATATTAACCAAAAAAAGAAAAATATATAAACAAAAAAAAAAAAAAAGGAAAGATGGCCCCTGAGCACATCATCATCTCTCTCATAAACAAAGAATAAAGGAGACCCCTAGTTTTCACTCTTCCCCATTTCCAGTCTACAGTCAAATGATCTAAGTTACAAACCTGATCATACCTACTGCTCTGGTTTAGAATTCTTTAAATTCTCCAGAACTATCAGAACACCACCCAAAACACTGATGGTACAAGGCCTATTTTGATTCAGGCTTTGCCTTTCCCTCCAGCCTTCTATCTCTCAACATCCCCCAGAGGCAGCCCAGGCCTGCCGAGCCCTATCTGCATCTTTTGGCCAGGTCCACTTTGCCCTGGAGGGAGTTCCTCTGTCAGAAGGGAAGCCTTCCTTGCTCAGTGGAGTTCAGGTGAGTGGGGTGGGCTTTTTTCAGCTCCCTTGCTGTAAGATGGAGCCAACTACCTTGTCTATGAGGCTGGCAAGAGGACATGCCACAATAAAATCTGTCAAGAATGACATTCACCGGGCCCAGCGGCGTGACCTAGCAGCTGAACTCCTCGCCTTGAACATGCCGGGATCCCATATGGGCGCCGGTTCTAATCCCAGCAGCCCCACTTCCCTTCCAGCTCCCTGCTTGTGGCCTGGGAAAGCAGTCAAGGACGGCCTAAATAAAGCTTTGAAACCCTGCACCCACATGGGAGACCTGGAAGAGGCTCCTGGCTTCGGGTCGGCATAGCATCGGCCGTTGCACTCACTTGAGGAGTGAATCATTGGACGGAAGATCTTCCTCTCTGTCTCTCCTCTCTGTATATCTGCCTTTCCAATAAAAACATAATAAAAATAAATCTTTAAAAAATCTGCTTGCTCCTCCAGCACCTCCCTTGAGCCTCCCTTGCTCCTCCCTGCCCTGTTTTGTCTTCAGCTGGCTTCCCAGCTCATTGCTGAGAATCATCCACTGACTTTTCACACACAGTGGCCATATCCTCTGTGTCCTGGGCCTCTCTCCTGCTGACGTGCCTTACAAGGGGACTCCAGCTGTGCCCCAAACACACTCAATAATCTTTGAGCCAGGTCAGGGCCACCCTGACCCCCACGTCAGCACATACTGTTTGTGTCTGCTGAGCAAATCACCACACGCTTCTTTCCTCTCCTGTGACTCCACTTACTGGCCTCCACTCTCCATGGCACACCTTCCCTGGGTCACGGCAGCTGACTTCCGGTGTCATTGGGTTCTCTCTTGTCCCGATTTTACAGCTGTCCTGGTACAGCCCTGCCCACTCTGTACCTGCCCTTGACAATCTCTTATTCGTGTCTAGCCTCACCATTCTTGACAGCCTGGACATGATCTTTCATGCCCCTGCCAAAAAATCCATCTCCTAATTGTGGCATCCGAGAGAGAGAAATTTCACTCTCTAAGAGCCAGCCCAGGCCAAAGTCAGGAGCCAGGAACTCCATTTGGGTCTCCCATGTGAGTGGCCGGGCCCCACTTGGGCCATCTTTCGCTGCTTTCCCAAGTGCATTGCCAGGAAGCTAGATCAGAAGTGGAGTAGCCAGGGCTCAAACCAACACCTACATGGGATGACAGCGTTGCAGACAGTGACATAACTGACTGTGCCACGGTGCCCCACCCCTGCCCAAGTCTTAATCCGTGCAACAGCTTGTCAAGGCAGGACTTATCAGGATCAAAATTTGCGGGGTGACAGATAAGGACACTGAAGATAGGAGGGTAACTTTCGCAGGTCATAGTCCATACTCTGTGACATTCACTGTGTCAGAAAACAACTTTTTCGTTCATTTGATTGTTTTTAATTTACTAGCATTTTAATTTACAGGTGGTACCTGTATTCCCAGCATCTCATTAAGCGCTGGTTTAAAAACCAGCTGCTTCTCTTCTCAGCTGGCCCCCTGATAGTGTGCCTGGCGAGGCAGTGAAAGCCCAAATACTTGGACCCCAGTCACCCACACAGGGCCTGGATGGAGTTCCTTGCTCCTGGCTTTGGTCTGGCCCAGCATGTGGCAATGGTGGCCATTTGGGGAGTGAATCAGCAAATGAACGATCTCTCTCTGATGTTCTGCTTGTCAAATAAATGCAGAGAGAGAAAAACACAGAGAAAGAGCTTCTATTCACTGGCTCTGTCCCCAGGTCCCATGAGAGTCCAAAGGGGTGAAGCCACGAGGCAGGAGCTCAATTCAGATCTCCCACGTGGTGACCTGTGGATGACAGATAGAAGACTATCTTCTGTTGCTGCTTTTCCAAGGGCATTAGCAGGAAGCTGGACTGGAAGCAGAGTAATGAGTACTTGAACAAGCATTGCAAATGTGATGCTGTTGTCAGACGTGGAGGCTTAACCTGCTATGCTACAAAGCTGGGCTATGGGATACAGCCTCATTATAAATAATAATAGAGCCTGGTGTGGTAGCCTAGAGGCTAAAGTCCTCACCTTGCACACACCAGGATCCTATATGGGTGCTGGTTCTAATCCCAGCAGCCCTGCTTCCCATCCAGTTCCCTGCTTATGGCCTGAGAAAGCAGTCGAGGATGGCCCAAAGCTTTGGGACCCTGCACCCATATGGGAGACCTGGAAGAGGCTCCAGGCTCCTGGCTTCGAATCAGCGCAGCTCTGGCCATTGTGGCTGCTTGGGGAGTGAATCAAGAGACGGAAGATCTTCCTGTCTCTCCTCCTCTCTGTATATCTGACTTTGCAATAAAAATAAACAAATCTTTAAAATCATCATTATCATCATCATCTTGGGGACAAGCATTATGGTATAATAGATCAAGTTGCTACCTGTGATGCTAACATCTCAAATGGATGTTGGTTCAGGTCCTAGCTGTCCACTTTTTTCCTTTTTTTTTTTAAAGATTTATTTTTAATGGAAAGACAGATATACGGAGAAGAAAAGACAGTGAGAAAGATCTTCTGTTCACTGGTTCACTCCCCAAGTGGCTGCCTATGGCCAGAGCCAAGATGATCCTAAGCCAGGAGCCAGGACATTCTTTTGGGTCTCCCATGTGATGCAGGATCCAACACTTTGGGCCATTCTCTTCTGCTTTCCCAAGTCAAAAGTAGAGAGCTGGATGTGATGTGGAGCAGCCGGAATACAAATGGGTGCTCATGTGGGATTCCTGTGTATGCAAGCAGAGGATACAGCTGCTAGACTATCATGCTGGGCCCCTGACTGTCCATTTCTAATCCAGCTCCATGCTAATTTTCCTGAGAAAGTAGCAGAAGATGGCCCAAGTGCCTGGGCCCCTGCCACCGATGTGAGAAACCTCACTGACTTCAGCCTGGCCCTGCCCTGGCTGCTGTGGCCATCTGGGGAATGAACCACAGACAGAAGATCCCTATCTCTCCGAGCTTTTCAAATAAATGAAACATTCTTTTTTTCTTACGGTTTTTTTTTTTTAAGATTTATTTGAAAGGCAGATTTTTTTTTTTTGCCATTTTTTATTATATTTTTGACAATCTTTACATAGTTAATTAGGGCATAAAGTTTCAAGGGCTACAGGAAAATGGGTAAGACTATCATTTCCACACATTTTTTTTTTCCATATCTGGGGTAAAAGGGAGGTAAAGCGAAAAGCCCCACCCACTCTCCCACCCATCTCAGGTCCCCGATGTGGGGCATTCTCCGAGGGTCTTGTTCAAGTGGTTTTGATAGTTCAACAGTTATGAACTACTGCCAATCTCGCCATTCCCAGCATGATGACGTCGCTGCAGAATCCACTGATTGACATAGTCCACCTTAGAGTCTCCGTTTGTGAAAGGCAGATTTTATAGAAAAAGAAGGAGAGATACAGGAGGCTTGACTACAGGTGGAGCAGCTGGGAAATTAACCAATGCCCATATGCTGGTGTCATAGGATGGAGGCACCAGTCTGCTGTGCCACTGTGCTGGCCCCACACAAAATATCTTAGAAAAAAAAAAAACACACTGTTTGGAGTGGCTCATATCCCACAGCAGAGGGCTTGGTCTGAGGACTAGCTCCTGTTTCCAATCCAGCTTCCTCTGATGCTCACCCTGGGACGCAGCAGATAATGACTCACATACATGGATCCCCGTCACCCGCTGGGAGACTTGAACAGTGTTCCACGCTTTGGCCAGGCTGACCCTGAGCTTCGGGGAGTTGAATGAGCAGCTAAGAGATCAATTTGTCTCCCAGCTTTTGCGTTAAAAATTTAAATTCCTTAAAAAAATCATAAAATAATTCTTTGAACTCCAAGAAGGAATATCTATGTCTAATATGCAATACGTTTTATGGTGATTAGAAGTTGTGCTTTTTGTGCAGAATGAACACTATGGCACACCAAAAACTCCTGATTCACTGACATGGGTAAAACATTCAACTCATTTTGCATGAACCGGAGAAGCATTTTACCGCCGTAAGAGTTTCAGTTAACAGTAAGTGCAGGGGCCCAGGTGCTGCCAGGTGCTGCCAGGTGCTGCCAGGTGCTGCCAGATGCCTGGGAGGAGCATCTCTCTCAGTGACGACCCCGCTGCCAGAGCAAAGCCTGCTGGCACAGCTGAGATGTGTCCAGGAACAGGATGTTCCCTTGCTGCTGGCCTCTGCCTCACTGACCTAGAACTTGCCTCTTCAAGCACGTGGCTCCCATCCAGAGGTTCCCACTAAGCCGTCGTCTGTTTATGCTTCTCTCTTTCTCTCTATTTTAAGATTTATTTATCTGAAAGGCAGAGTGACAGGGTGAGGAGGAGGGGGAGGGAACAGAAAAACATAAATGTTCTATCTGCTGGTTCACTCACCCCAAATGGCCCTGTGGCTGGGCCAGGGTTGAAGCCAGGAGCCACGAACTCGAATAATTGAGTCTGCTGCTTCCCAGGAGGATCAGCAGGGAGTAGCATGAGAGGTGAAGTGGCTGGAACCTGAACTGGCACTCAAACATGGGAGGCAAGTATCCCAATTAGTAGATTAACCCCACACTGCACCACAGTGGCCGTCCCAGGCTTCCTCGAGGTTTTAGCGGCTGTTGCAGAGGCCAGAATAGAGGAACAAACACAAACCCCAACAATCATAACAATTCGGAAAAAGAGGGCAAAGGACACAGCAGAACTAAACAGCAGAGGGGAACATTTGTATGACCTGTTTTCTGGAACAGTCCAGATGGCCCCTAAGACCTCCACTGGCCCTCTCTTCCACTTCCTCTCCCGTCCTCTCTCTGCTTGTTTACTATCTGTGCCCCATCTCTGGAAGGGGGGGCAACTTGACTGCTCCTCACGGCCAGCAGAATGTAGGTGCTGAGTGAATGCTGAATGAAATGTGGTGGACCCTGCTTCTCACCCACTAGCCACTTGCCTCCTTTCAGTGACAAAACCCCAGTTCCACTTCCATCGGCACTGTGCCTTGCTAAGACTTCTCGGTCTCCCTGGAAACTAAGGGAGATTGAGGAGGGCAAGTGGAAGCTGTGGAGTAGGACCTGCAGCTCCTTAGGAGGTAGCATGTGTCCTTCTTGCCTCCCCTTCCCCACTTCTTCCTGCTTTCATCCTAGAAACCTGATGTGATGGACAGGCACTCCAGCAGCCACCCTAGATTACCTTGCCACCTTAGGAAGCCCTGCACAAGGCTAGCAGAGGAGAGGGACTCTCCTTGGATCGTCTCTCCTCAATTTCTGTTATATGACAGACAGTAAACTCCTGATTCAAGGTGTTGCTATTTCTGGTCTAGCTGTCAAATGTAATTTGTAACTGATTAATAAATGAGCCAATCACACACAGTTTTCCTACATTACTCATCACTGATCTGCAATTCACAAGGCCAATCACTACCTATAACCTCTGGTCCTTGTTAAGTTCTGGGAATTTTCCATTCACTCACTGTTCCTTGGGAGGGCGGGGGGGGGGTAGAGGAACAGGTGGACAAAGAGAGGATGAGAAGATGATAAGGGACAGAAGCAGCAGGGGTTAGGAGAGAATGAGGGCCAGGGAAGAGTAGGGCTGGGGGGATAGGTCCAGCACTACAACAAAGGAAAGGGGAGGATGGCGGCGGGGCGGGACCATGGGGGGCCAGCAGTGCCAGGAGTACTGCACCAGCTGGCTGCTGGTGGAGGGGACCATGGGCTAGGTGCTCTGTGCCTATTCTGACCCTCCTGGGCTACTACCAGGCCGTGTCCCAGCTGAGCTAACTGTGGCTCTGATATGTCCACTAACTTTCCCCGGTCACAGAAGGTGACGGAGACTCAAGACTTCCTTGAAATCTGCTTAAAAGACAAGTTAGACATCCTTTGTTTCTCCCTCCCTGCAGCCTAAGTGTGACAGCTGGAATCACGGCCACCAGACGAGGAGGACAGCAGCACCTCCTCATTCCCCCACCCTCCAGAAAAAAAAAAAACAGCTGAGAAGCAAATCAGGAAGAGCGTGGCAGCTCCACAAGTCGCTTGGGATAGTAGACTGCCTCGCTCTGCTGGAAACCCTAGTGAGGAATGCACCTGTGGCTCCCGAAACCAGCTGGCTCCATTTTTCTTGTCTTCAGAGGTAGAGTCCAAAACTGAAGTCCAAAGCCCCCAATTTAACAATCACTTGGAGAAACACCCTCCTAGAAAAAATCCAGTCAGGGCCAGCACTGTGGGGCTGCACTGGGTTAAGCCACCACTTGGGATGCTGGTACTCCCCCTGGAGTGCATGTTTAAGTCCCAGCTGCTTCTCTTCTGATCCAGCTAGCTCCCTGCAAATGTATCTGGCAGACAGCAGACAATGACCCAAGTGTTTGGGTTCTGGGACACTCAGCTAGAGTTCCTGGATCCTTCGACCTGGTCCAGCCCTGGCCAGTACAGACAGCTGGGGAGTGAACCAGAGAATGGAAGATATGATCTCTCTCCCTCCCTTTCTCGGTTTCGCCTTTTCTTTCGGACACTTGGTTTTTTGAAT
This sequence comes from Ochotona curzoniae, assembly GCF_017591425.1. NCBI lineage: Eukaryota > Metazoa > Chordata > Mammalia > Lagomorpha > Ochotonidae > Ochotona > Ochotona curzoniae. Next base: position 1,813,093 of record NW_024466004.1, on the reverse strand, counting down.
AAATGTTAAAGATTTATTTATTTTTATTGGGAAGGCAGATACACAGAGAGGAAGAGAGACAGAGAGGAAGATCTTCCATACGATGGTTCACTCCCCAAGCAGCTGCAATGGCTTGGAGCTGCACCGATCCAAAGTCAGGAGCCAGGATTTTCTTCTGAGTCTCCCATGTGGGTGCAGGGTTCCAGGGCTTTGGGCCATCCTTGACTGCTTCCCCAGGCCATAAGCAGGGAGCTCGATGGGAAGCAGAGCTGCCGGGATTAGAACCAGCACTCCTATGGGATTTTGGTATGTGCAGGGTGAGGACTTTAGCCATTAGGCTATTGCGCCATGCCCTTTTCAAAAAAAAAAAAAAGTCATACCTGGAAAGGCAAGGAGAGTTATCTGAGAGGGTGGAGGACAATCCTTGATACCTCAAAAGCAGCAACTGCTGGTGACTTGTGGGAGACTCAAGAGACCAGTAAGTGACAGTGTAAAGTTCATGTGCTATTATTAAGGGAATAATGAAAGAGACGTTCCTAACCATCCATCCCAAGACAGCGCACTGGCAGCGGGGGGCGGGAGGGGGGCGGAGGATGGGAGGGGCAGAGTTTCAATCTCACAGAAGCAGATAAAAGGTGGTTGTAGCAATTCCAGAGCAGTCTATAACAGTGCTGCAAGTCATCCATGGAAAGCAAACCAACAGTCCAAACCCCAGGAAAAGAATGCTGCTTTTGAGCAAAAGCCTTAGGGTTATCAAAGGGGTGGATTTGTGCACAGCGGTACCACGTGAAATTGCTGTCTCGCACTGTTGGTTGTGGTTTCCTGTGTGCTAGAATTCTCCCCAACCTGCTGGCAAGCTCTCTTCTGTAAGGGAAAGAAGGAACCGTGTCACTACTATAGCAGTACCTTTCTGAGCAGCAGCCAGACAGTACTGAGCGCCCCGAAGGGTATCACATGTGTTGGCCAAAGCACGCCCTTGCCTATTGGAGTTCCAAAGAGACGAGAATCTCTCGATGGGGTCACCACTTGCCACTCTCAGAAGACTGCTGGCTGAAGGACACTCTCTGGGGCTCCTTCATGGTTCAACTCCCTTTTCTTCCAATCACCTCCTTTTATCTAGCATCCCAGAGGTCCAAAGAATTCACAAGGATCTGTGCAGCTGCACTTGGGGCATACCAAACCCTGCCCTTTTAGGTTGCTTCAATCTCAGAGGGCAGAAAATGTGCTTGGCTTGGATGCCTACAGTAGTGTTGGACATGGGGCCTGGTCATCAGGGCACTGAGTGGAGGTCTCCAGCTCCTGGAGCCACCTACTCTAAAGCCATGGCCCTTTTAGAAGCCTGGCCTTATCCTGAATTATTGTTGAAAAGATTCCTAGGGCCCACTAAGGATAATAATTAGTTTGGATTCCCTTCCTTCTGCTGGCAGGCAGAAAAGCTGAGGCTTGGGATGGAATGTGGGGTATGCAATCTCAAGGCCGGAAACCGCTTTAATTTGCAAGATTGAGAAGCTTTTTCTGGCTGCCAGCTTGAAGTCTCTGGCACTGGCAGCTAGACTCAGAATTGTTACCTTGTGTCCAAGCCACACTGATTCACACTTGCATCAGTCTAGCACGGAATCTTGCCAAAAAAAAAAAAAAAAAAACCAAAACACACCTCCCTGCTGTGTGTCTCTGCATGTGTGTCCTACAGCACTTTGAGCCTTGTCTCTATCCAACCAGAGTTCTAATACAATTCAACTCAACCCATGCCAAACGACAAGGAGCATGCCAGGCTCCCGGCACAGAGGGAAATGAGCACCTGCTCTCAAGGGGCTCCAGATCTGCAAGGAAAGGAGACACATAAACAACAGTGGCTCACAGAGTGATAACGGCCAGAGAAAAGAATCAAGCATGCTCTCTCAGGAGGGACCAAGGGCAGAAGCCATGGTGAGATGGGCACTGAAGCGATGAAGCAGGCATGTGCAAAGGCCCAGGGGCCCAGGGGGTGTGGCCTGCTAGAGACAGACAGCCCAGAGGACACTTTCTCTAGGCCAGATGCTGCCAATTCTTCAGATGTGAAAACTGAGTTATACAGAAGGTTAAGTGTGGAACATACCCCAAATTATGAAACAATGGGTTCCAAATCAACAGCTGGACTCTAAAACCTTAGATTTTATGTGTTACGGTATGTGGCATGCAAACAGATAAATTTCCTGAAGTGTAAAGCTGAAGCACTAAGTTTATGTACTAGAGGTGGATGGGTTGTATCCTAAAGGGCTTTATCCATCATTCTAAGGATTTGAACTTGAACTTTCAGCATAGAGTTAACTGAAATTAATGTGTAAGAGCTTCCCTTTCCCACCAGTCACACAAAAGCTCCAAATAAATGATATCCTGGGCCACACAGCCAGACCTGAAACGGATATTCCCCATGTGTCAGAAATGACAAGAAGAACTGAAACATGAATAGTGAGTGGAACTAACACCATAACAAAGTGTGGGCTTCCGTTCCCACATATGATGTGGTTTAATGCCTGACGGTGCCTTTGAGCCATTATCAAAACGAGAGCACCTCAAAGAGCTGCCCAGTGTGCAAAAACAATGAGAAGCTGGCCATATTGCCAAGGCTGTGTGCATGAATGGGTAGGGGTAGGAGGTCCCTGTTTCTGAAATGACTAGGCTAATTCTACCTACGGGTTCAGCGAATCTGAATTTACACTACCAGAGCAGTGAAGGCTGCCAAACTGAGAAACGAACATGAACCCTGAACTAGGCCCCTGGCACACCTATGGTCCCCGAGATGCAAACGAATCACTGTGTGGGGACACTTACACAGTCCAGGACACAAGACTCAGCCAAGAAAAAGAATTCCTCCTGATGGGGCGCTCACGATCCATGAAAACAACACAAGGAAAGAAACCACAAGAGAGACCAACACCAGGTAGATAGAGATACAGCATCCCTGGAATATGAAGAAATAAGGCGACTTCACAGAAGCTATAGAGTAAGAAAACTAAGATCATCAAAGGGATACAGCTTCACAGCAGAACCGACTCAGACAGATGGGTGACCAAAGGGCCAACACATGTCCAGGAGGTATTCCAGAGGTGGGAGCAGAGAAGTGAGAAAGAGTCAGAACAGCTGAGGAGTTTCCAGAACTTAATGAGAGCTAAGAGATGAACATTAGGTGAAGGACAAGAAACATCCTGTAAATCTAAGCTCAACCAAATCATTCTAAAATAAAGTTTCTTAAGAACATATCTTCAAGCAGAAACAGAACATCAACTCCTGAGAAAGAAAACCAAAAACCAACCCACACTTACTTCTGAACAGTCCTGAACAGAGGAATACACACAGAGCTATGCTGAGTGTAATCAAGGAGAATACAGGTGTTTATTGCATTATTTTCATATTCTAAATTTGAGGTAAAAAGATGAGGGAAAAGATCAGAAGATACATATGAGAAAGATATAGAAGATACAGATGAGGCTAAAGGCCTTGTCTTGCATGTGTCAGGATCCCATATCAGTGCTGGTTTGTGTCTGAGCTGCTCCACTTCCCTTCCAGCTCCCTGCTTGTGGCCTGGGAAAGCAATAGAAGTGGCCCAAAGCCTTGGGACCTTCCCACCCATGTGGGAGACCCAGAGGATTCTCCTTGCCCCTGGCTTTGAATCAGCTCAGCTCCCTCTGTTCTAGCCACTTGGGGAGTGAATCATTGGACTGAAAATCTTTCTCCCTGTTTCTCCTCTCTGTAAATCTGACTGCTTGATAAAAATAAGTAAAAGTTTAAAATATATATGATAAGATGCACCTCTTTTTATCTATTGAGTTTCATTTTCTTTGAAAGGTAGAAAGATACAGACAGGAAGAGATCTTCTATCCACTGGCACACTCCTCAAATGGTAATGGGCTAAGGCTGAGAGCCAGGAACTCAATCCAGGTCTCCAAATGAGTGACAGGGACCAAGGTACTTGAGCTATCACCTGCTGCCCACCAGGGACTGGAAGCAGAGAAGCCGGGACTCAAACCCAGGCACTTCAATATGGGATACAGGCATTCCAATCTGACTTAACCAGTGTGTCAAGTACCTGTCTTTGTTTGGCATCTCTGAGCCCTGTTCCTGCTGTGTGATGTGACAGGTGGTGAGAGCAGTGCTTCTGGTGACTGTAGCCCCTCGGGGTCCCTGTACAGGGTGGGAAGGTTCTTTGGAGTAGGAACTTGGCGTCTGTGCAGCCATAGGAGAAGGAGTAGCAGAGGCCAGCAGCCAAAGAGGCTGATGGCTCCCTACCAGTAAGCTGGCCACTCCCTCTGGCTGAACTCCAAGGTTCAAGGTAAGGAAGCAATTACTCAGTGCCCAATCCTAACCTCATGGAACACACTGTGGAGTTAAGGATCATAACACAAGTAAAGTTATTACAAAGCCCTCAAGAGGATACCAAGAGCTATTCAAACAATGTAGAGTGGCCCTCTGCAGGTCAGGACAACATGGAGGAAGAGAACATGGGCAATGTTCTTCCACCAGTCTCAAAAATTCCTTGAGGATTATGATCATCAAAGGTGTGTGCCCAGCCGGTTCTAATCCCAGCAGCTCCACTTCCCATCCAGCTCCCTGCTTGTGCTCTGGGAAAGCAGTCGAGGATGGCCCAAAGCCTTGGGACCCTGCACCCGTATGGGATACCTGGAAGCAGCTCCTGGCTCCTGGCTTTGGATTGGCATAGCATCGGCCGTTGCGCTCACTTGGGGAGTGAATCATCGGATGGAAGATCTTCCTCTCTGTCTCTCCTCCTCTCTGTATATCTGACTTTCCAATAAATAAATAAATCTTAAAAAAAAAAAAGGTGTATGCCCAACACCGTAGGAGTTGATGCACTTAGCACGTTCCATGGTGGCAGCTGATCATCTACAATAATGACCTGTAACAGTTTATTAAGTGCTTACAAATAGTCAGGCATATACTTAATGTTTTATAGGCGGGCTTTCATTGAAGTTTCCCAAATACAAGGTGTTGGTATGGTTTGAATGTTGTGTCCTCCCCAAAGTTCAGGTTGAAACTTTATCCCTGTGGCAGGTGTTTAGCCTAGCAGTTAGAACACCTATGATCTACACGCTAGAGTACTGAGTCTGATTCCTGGCGTTAACTGCTGATTCTAGTTCCCTGCTAGTGCATATCTTGACAGGCAGTTCTGAAGGATGACTCAGGTAACTGGGTTCCTGCCATCTAAGTGGGAGCCCTGAATTAACTTCCTAGCTCCTGGTTTCAGCCTCGGCTCAGCCCAGCCACCATACGCATTTGTGAAATGAACTAGTAGATGGGAACTCTCTCAATTTTCTCTTGCTCTCTCTCTCATACTGCCTCCCACCTTTATCCCTGCCTTGCAAATAAATACATCATTAAATCTTCTAAAAAAAGAACAAACTGGAGTAGATGTTTGGCACAGCAGGCACGCTACTTGTGATGCCCACCTTCCCCAGGGAAACTGGCTGGGGTCGCAGTTTCTCTGTCCCCAAGCAGCTTCCCACTAATATGCATCCTGGGAAGCAGATGCTGGCTCAAGTAGTTGGGTTCCTGTCACCCGAGCTGGAGACACAGATGAACTTCTGGGCTCCTAGTTTTCATACAGCCCAGTCCTGGCTGTTATGGGCATTTGGGTAGTAAACCACATGACAGAAGGTCTGAATCCTTTCCTTTTCAATAAAACAAAACTAATTTAGAAGGGGGCTGCTGTAGCTTGGTGAGAGCTCCAGCAGGATGACAGAGGAACAGGCTGCACTTGGATAAGAGTTCCGAGTCTCATGAGAGATGCAAGCTTGGAATCCTCCACCTATGGTGGAGTGACCCTTGGGTGCACACCAGACACTATAAGATCTCACCATGATCCATTAGGCCCTTTTCCACACTATGAAACTGAAGCTTATAAAGGTTATTAACTCTGTCAAAGGCCCTTGGTTAATGAGTGACAGAATCATGATTCAAATGGGACCCACTCCCAAGGATCACACACGGCCTTGCAAGTCTCCTGACCTAGGTGTCAGACGGAGGATCAAGGGAGGACCCCACATAATCACTGTGCAAACTGGAAACACTGTCCTGGCATGGAGACGACAGTGATCACAGGCCCAGACACACCCGCAAAGCAGGGAGGAGCCCTGCGGGGGATGTTGTTCCTGATGAGGCCATGCTCCTGGGTTCTGGGGATTAGGATGTGAACAGACCATCCAACCCACCACGGGCAGTACAATCACAAAAGTGAGTGAGTGACTGGGAGGGTCAACCTGTGCATGGCGCAGACAGTAGCTAAGGTTGTCGGGACAACTCATGGAAACTGCGTGAATGCTGCATTATGGAACAGAAAGAAGACTGCAGGAAAGAAGGGAGTGGGTGCTCAGAGCACTCTGGAAAGTTGGTGAACACCGGTCCTAGAATTCAGGAGGAGTTGGGACAGGTATCTGGGTATGTGGTGTCTGTAAGAGGAGACAGTCACAGTTATAGGAAGGGACACGCATTTTGAGAGAGAGAGGGAGGGAGGTAGGAAAAGGACAGAAGCCCTGGGACCGGAAGGAGGACCCAGGGCAGCCAAGGCGGAGTCAGAGAGGAAGAGAAAAACAAACACATTTAACCACTTGGAGGCCAGGGGCCACTCTGCCTGTTTCCAGGGTCTAGTGAGGAACTAGACCTAGAGGAAGAGTTTGGTGAGCACTAAGGCGAGGGTCGGCATGACAGGGAACAGGCTGCAGCAAACTCCAACAGGGAAACCACAAGAGCTGCAGGAGCTGCTGCCGGGCCAGCTGCTGATAGAGAAGGGAGGCCAGGTTTCTCAGCGCCGCCACCACAGGGTGCACGGCTCAACCTTCAACTTCCAAGGGAACGCACCACAGCTTGATCTAGAGAGCAAACACACGTCACCATGTACGTCTGGAGAGAACGGCTGTGAAACCCACACATGCCGTGTGACCTGGGGAGACCTTTGCTACATCCTTGGCAGGCTCTCTGATGGCTCTGTGTCATGGGCGTGGAGCAGGCTGCCCCAGACAGGAAGTGTGTGGAGAGGAGCAGGGACTACAGCCAATGGGTGACTCAACCAGAGTCTACCAGCCATATGGGTGCCCACCGCCTCCTGAGGCCGACTAGGGCAGTTGCATCAGACTTCCTGGAAGCAGTTCTCCATTTCTATTTTTGAAGACACAGAGCTTCCAGACTGACATCTCTCCTGATGACTCCAAAAGGCATTTCGGTCAGCAGCAAGAACCAAAGTCTTATACATACTTTCCTGACCCTCCTTGACTCACTCCCCGACATGCCCACACCTCTAGGGAGACATCACCTATTGCCAAATAGTCAGGCTTTCCATGTCCCAAAGACAGAGCCTTAATGTTGAATCTTCCCAAACTGATGCGTTAACAGGTTAGGCAGCATTACAACTCAAAAGATCACAAGGCTTCTTTTATAAATCAAAGGGAGAAGGGCACCAAGTACTCTTAACACTGTAGGGAGAGGGTCAACTGGCAGAACCTTCTGGAATTCAGGAAAATTTATCAATATCTTTACACTGTTACCCATTCAAAAGTATATATTTACACACACTTTAGAAACAGAAATAGTTGGGGCCAGCATGTGATGTGGTATCCTATATGGGCAATGGTTTGAGTCTTGGCTTTCTCATTTCTGACTAGTTCCCTATTGGTGCTCCTGAGAAGGCAGCAAAAGATGGCTAAGGTGCTTGGACCTCTGCACCCACGTGGGAGACCTGAAAAGAAAAAATCTCTCTGGGTTCCTGACTTTGGCCTGGCCAGCCCTGGCCACTGTGGCCATCTGGGGAGTGAACCAGCAGAGAGAAGATCTGTCTGTCTCTTCTCTTTCTGTAACTCTGATTTTCAAATAAATAAATACTTTTTAAGAAAAAAAGATCCATTTATTTTTGTTGGAAAGCCACATATACAGAGAGGAGATATAGAGAGGAAGATCTTCTGTCCAATAATTCACTCCCCAAATGGCTGCAACAGCCAGAGCTGAGCCAATCCAAAGCCAGGAGCCAGGAGCTTCTTCTGGGTTTCCCATGTAGGTGTGGGGTTCCAAGGTCCTGGGCCGTCCTCAACTGCTTTTCCAGGCCACAAGCACCGAACTGGATGGGATGTGGGGCCACAGGGACACAAACCCACGCCCACATGTGATTCCAGCAAGGTCAAAGCAAGGATTTCAGCCACTAGGCTACTGTGGTAGGCCTGACTTTTTCTTTCTTAAGATTTATTTTATTTTTATTGCAAAAGCCAGATGTACAGAGAGGAAGATCTTCTGTTCAATGATTCACTCCCCAAAAGACTGCAATGACCAGTGTTGCGCCGATCCAAAGCCAGGAGTCAGGAACTTCCAACAGGTCTCCCAGGCGGGTGCAGGGTCCCAAGGCTTTGGGCCATCCTTCACTGCTTTTCCAAGCCACAAGCAGGGAGCTGGATGGGAAGCAGAGCTGCCGGGATTAGAACTGGCGACCATATGGGATCCCGGGCATGCAAGGCAAGAACTTTAACCACTATGCTACTGCGCCGGGCCTGATACTTTCTTAAAAGAAAAAGAAGAGACCGCTTCTCAGTCTTTTGGCTAAGATCAAGTGTAGTAAAAGAGAGATTGAGAGAGGAACTGAATACTGACAAGCACCTGGATTGACACCAGACAGTGGGGGAGACGAAACTAATCATGAGGCTGCTCTCAAAGAGCTTCTTTCTAGGGACTAACCAACAAATGAACAGACAATACCAAGTGCGGGAAGCATTAAATACACCAGTAACAGCAAAAGATGAAACATAACCTGAACTCCACCAGTGGGAATGGCTGAACAATACTGCTCTGCTGGTGCTACTGTGGTGCTGCAGTGGGTTAAGTAGTGGTAGGGATGCCTGTATCCTGCACCAGAAGGCCTGAGGTGGAAACCACGTCCACCACCAGATTGGCTGAGTCCCTGACACACACATGGAAGACTCAGACAGAGTCTGGCTTCTGGCTTTGGCCCAGCCCAGCTGTGGCTGTTGAGGGCATTAGGGAATTTAAACCAGTAAATGGAATATCTCTCTCTCTCTCTTTCTGGTGATTCTCTGAGAGTTCTAGGTAATTTTTATTTTCTTCTTTTTTGTAAAGATTTATTTTTATTGGAAAGGCAGATTTACAAAGAAGAGAAACACAGAAATCATCAATCCAGAGCCTCTTTTGGATCTCCTACGTGGGTGCAGGGTTCCAAAGACTTGAACCAGCCTCTGCTGTTTTCCCAGTCCATAAGCAGGGAGCTGGATGAGAAATGGGGCAGCCAGACACACACCGGCACTCATAGGGGATGCAGGTAGAGAACTAGCTTGCTAAGCCCCTGTGATGGCCCCTTATTTTCTTCCTTTTTTTTTTTGGTTCTATATTCCCCAGGCATTCTAAAATGTAAAAGTTAGTTTAACTGATTGGAGAAACCATCCAGGAGCCACTATTGCAGCGCAGTGGTCCAACTGCTGCCTGCAACATCAGCAAGCCTTCTGAGCACCAGTTCATGTCCTGGCTGCTTCACTTCCAGTCTGGTGCCCTGCCAATGTGCCTGAGAAAGCAGCGGAAATTGGCTAAGTGCTTGGGCCCTGCAACCCATGTGGAAAACTGAATGCAGCTCTGAGCTGCTGGCTTTGGTTTGGCCTAAACAGGGTCACTGTGGCCATTAGGAGAGTGAGCTAGCAGAAGTGGTAACTGTCTCCCTTACTCTCTATAATCTGCCCCTCAAACAAATATAATAATTCTTGTCTCTCTCATATATAACTATCCACATTTTAAAAATATACATGCACTTGGGGCCGGCACTGTGGCATAGTAGGTAAAGCTGCCACCTGCAACACCAATATCTCATATGAACACCAGTTCATGTCCCAGTTACTCCACTTCTGATACAGTTACATGCTAATGGCTTGAAGAAGGCAGAAGGCCCAAGTATTTGGGCTCCTGACACCAATACCAATGAAGCTCCTGACTCCATATATTTTTTTTCCCAGATTCATTTGAAAGTCATATAGAGGGAGGGAAGGAAAGAGAGAGGGATAAAGAGGGAGAGAGAAAAACCTTCCATCCATGGTTCATTCTCCAGATGACTACAATGACCAGGGTTGGGCCAAGCCAAAGGCCACAAGACAAGAGCTTCATCCAGGTCTCCTACGTAGGTGTCAGGGTACTAAACACTTCAAACCTATTCTGCTTTACTTACACTGTGAGCAAGCTGGGAGTATCAGCTGGGAGACAAACTGGCACCCACATGGGATGGCAGCATTACAAGTGGTGACTTTACACATTATGTCACAACACAAGCCCACAAACGTACCTAAGACACAGGACCAGACAAATCCAGTTGTTGGGGTTTGCACTGTGGTATGGCAAGTTAAGTCATCACGTTGGCCTGGCTATGGCCTGGCTGTTGCAGCCGTTTGGGGAATGCATAGTAAATGAAGGACTTCATCCTCTCCCTTTGAGTCCCATTGCTATGCTTACTTGTACAACTAGGGTTGTCATATTCTTCACACCAAAGGTACCAACCAGACAGAAAAGTAAAGGAATTTCACATTCCAGATAAATAAGACTAAGTGGGTTTTAGGTAGGCAGGGTCTATGGACCACCAGAAGATCTTGTTCATGCTGCAAACACCTTGAGCAAAAGCAGCAGCCACCCTAACACCCAGACACATCAAAGAAAAGACTGTCTAAAATAGCGCAGATTATGCCAGAAACTTCCTGGGTGCTTTTAGGTGTGACTTTTTGATTGTAAAGCGGAAGGCTTCCCAGACCAATCATTGCGTCTCACTTGACAGACAACTTCAAAAGCACCTTTCTCAGAGGAGAGGACTAATGCAGCATGCTACTGAGGGTGTCACTAACTGGAAATCACTCCCAACTGGGGAGCTTTCAAATGCAGATTCCTGGAAATTTCAACCCAAGAGATTGAAGCAAGGCCAAGCAATGGACATCTTCCCCAAGCTCCCTGGAGAATCTGCTAGCTGAGCCACATCTGGGGATTGCTGGACCAGAATCCTTCTGGGAGAACTCGAAGCAGGGCCACCCTGCACATCTGGCTGCAATGCAGCAAGCAAATCGCCTAGCCACAGCAGTGGATTGAAGGTCCACTAAGTGCAGAAAGGGAGACTCCACGCGGAAACTCCATGTGTGTCTGGAAGCTTGGGGCAGCCAGCAAACCCCCAGGGCAAAGCCTATTTTAGAAGGGTCTCTCATGCCCAGCAGGCTTGGATGCTAACATGTGAAAAGGGTTACTGGCATGGCTTTTTTCTTCCCAAGGAGGGAGGGAAAAAGAAAAATCAGCTCCCTCTAACAATGCACAAGGCAGAATGCATGTGGCAGCAAGCTCAGCAGCTCCTGAGGAGTGACGGGCAGATGGAGCTGCAGTGGGCAGCCAGGTTTGGACTCCAGAGCTGTGGGACTTAGACCCTGGCATGCCACTCCTTGTTGTGGGTGAGACAGGCCACTAGCCCTCGGCCACTCTTCCCATGAAAAGCAAAGTCTAGCTCCTCTCCCTGATTCACGGCTGGCCCAGGGATGGCTTTGGTTGTACAATGTAGCTGAGGGGGTGGATATCCTGGGGTCTGACTGAGGCCTCAGCTGGACTGGCCTCCACCTCAATATTCTAAGATACGCAGAATGGACTATCAAGACTGTGCCAAGAGAGGCCATCATGGATGTAACAATCCAGCTGGGTGCAGCCAATGGCCAGCTCAGTGGACACCATGTGTGGCAGAATGACATAGCTGGGCCTGGGGAACTCCCAGAATCTGGAGAAGGGATAATGGTTGCTGCTGTAAGCCACTAAGCTTTGTGGTAAGTCACTTCAATCATGGTTCTTCTTGAGTAAGTTTCCTATGAGCCTTGTTTTTCCCATCAATCAAACAGGGGATGGTTGAAAGGCTCAAAAAGAAGTGAGAGGGCTTGGAGAGCCTTCAGCACTGCTGAGAGTCAGTTCTGTCCCTCCCTGTACACAGGCTATACAGACAGACACAGGGCTGGAAGCTCTGCCACAGGGTATACTAGCTGTTGAGAGAACTAGGGTTCAACAAGCACCACACCACAGCTCTTCACCTACAAGCTCCCACTTTTCCAGCACTTTCTGGGTGGGGGTACACCTGACCCTCTCACTAGATCAGCACCCCCACCAGCCTTTCCATGGGGCAGCAGTCATCAAGGCTCACAAAATCGAGCTTTACACTCCTCCACCGTCCAGCAATATCCACAGGATGGTCTCCCAGGGACCCCCACCTTTCCAGTCTACTGCCACAGAAGGACATAGTCTTCAAAGCAGACAGATTTGGGGCTACTCTACCACTTACTAGTTGTGTGACATATGAAAGCGTTTTTTTTTTTTTTTTTTCTAACTTCTCTGGGGCTGAGTTCCCTTAGAGGTAAATGGAATCTGGCTCAGTAATACCTTTGTTTTGTGGTTGTTTCAAAGATGAGAGAAAAGTACCTTAAGTATTTAGCACAGACACTGTGCCGAATACATAGCAATAGTTACCAGAAACTTTCTTCTAGGGTAGTGGAGACATCTCCTCATGGAGGCCTCTATCCATGGACCTCTCTCTGTTTGGACTCCTTCACATAATGCCAGCAGATAAACAGCCATCTCCATAGTTCCTGTTCAAAGACCTCTGATGGTTCCCACTCCCCTCTGACCAACCCCAGCTCCTCCACCAAGCATGCCACGTTATCTACAATGATGGCTGCCTCCCGCTCCCTGGGCCTGCTCTGCCCAACCCATCCTCACTCTAACTTGCTGCTGAGGTCAGCCTTCTAAAACATTGATAATAACTCCTCTTGGTATTCATGTCCTTGTGGGATCCCTTCCTAACTCACAGAAACCACAAGATAATAAATGTTGCCTGAAGCCACCAAGTTTGGGGTGACTTGTTTTGCAGCAATAGATAACTAATACTCTTGATTTCTCCAGTCACATCAAGCTGCCGCTCCTTCACTCACACTTGCCCTTCCCACATCTCAACCTGCTCAAATCCTGCCCAGCCTGCAAGGTCCACTCAGAAGTCCATGCATACCATGAGACTTCTCTTTCTTTTTTTAGATTTATTTCTTTACTTGAAAGCAGAATGACAGCATAAGAAAGAGAAACATCTTCCATCAGCTAGCTCATACACTCTCCCAGTGCTCTCACAGGGTTGGGCCAGCAAGAAGCCAAGGACCAGAAACACCATCTGGGTTTCATGTGTAGCTAACAGGAACTCAAGTAATTGGATCAGCATCTGCTGCCTTCCAGGTGCATTAGTACAAAACTGGAAAAGAAGCAGAGAGGTCAGGAATTGTGCCACTGGATACAGAAGTCCCAGGTGGTGGCTGACATGTGGCGCCACACCACCATCTGGCCTACCATGATCTGAAGAACTGATCCATTGGTCTCGTCTGGAAGCCTAACCTTCCCTTTCAATGTCTCTGTGACCACATCTCTCTTGCCATAGACCTGTCAAGCAGCTTGTTTAACGGCATGCCAAATAACAAGATTATTCAATTCACTGCAGCCAAAGACAGATCACACTCATCAACAAATAGGGAAAACCTATATAACAGATGAGGTAAACAAAAAAGAATGAGAAAGTTGTGAAAAGGAGAGAAGAAGAATGAGGTGTCTGGTATGCAGAGATAGCCAAGTTACAATAAGTAAAGGGCAGCCCTGTGGGTATGGTTGATAGCCGTGTGCTTGAATTCTAATAAGGCAGTAATGGTGAGTAAACCCATGTAGGTACATGCTCACAAGGGAAAGTGCTCACAAGGGCTGTCTCCAAGAGGGATAACTGGGAGCTGAGAGGACAGGGAGGCAAGGAGAGAAAATCCTTTCTGGATTTTGTAGCCTCTGCCTGCAACACCGACATCCCATTTGGGTACCATTTCAAGTCTCAGCTGCTTCACTCCTGATCTAGCTTCTTGTTAACGCATCTCAAAAAGTGGAAGAAGATGACCCGAGTACTTAGGCTCCTGCATCCGTGTGCAAGAACTGGAACAAGCTTCTGGCTCTGGGCCTACGCTTGGTCAAGCACTGACTGTTGTGTCCATTAAGTGAACCAACAAATGGAAGATTCTCTCTCTCTTTTCTTCCTCTCTCTGTTAATTCTGCCTTTTAAATAAATAAAAAATAAAACTTGGGCCCGGCGCGGTGGCGCAAGTGGTTAACGTCCTCGCCTTGCACGCCCGGGATCCCATATGGGCGCCGGTTCTATCCCGGCAGCCCCGCTTCCCTTCCAGCTCCCTGCCTGTGGCCTGGGAAAGCAGTGGAGGACGGCCCAAAGCTTTGGGACCCTGCACCCATGTGGGAGACCCGGAAGAAGCTCCTGGCTTCGGATCGGCTTAGCATTGGCCATTGCGCTCACTTAGGGAGTGAATCATTGGACAGAAGATCTTCCTCTCTGTCTCTCCTCCTCTCTGTATATCTGCCTTTCCAATAAAAAAATAATAAAAATACATCTTTAAATAAATAAATAAATAAATAAAACTTTAAAAAAAAACCTGTTTACACTGGGAGATGACATAGATGACATGATGTTATACACACAAAATATCCTGTAGAAATCCACTAAAACATGAAAAATTATAAAAATCATTAATAAAATTGCATAATATAACATCAAAATATAAACACCAATTGCATTTGTACATACCAGTAATGAACTAGGAGGCCCAAAAGTCCAAAGTGTAATAAGAAGTCTAGAGTCAGAGTACAGGGACACTGTGTGAAATGACAGAGTTCACTACAACAGAAGGCTGGAAATCATATTCATCAGAGCCATTGAGGGAAAAAAAAAGTAATGCACTAAAAAAATTTTCTGGAGATCTCAAAAGATTTGCCTTCAGCAATTTAGGACCTGAAGAAATAAGAGAAGGCAAACACCCAGTGATACGCTCCAACTCAAAGAGCACAGAAAACACTTCACATCTTTCAGAGAGGGGGAATTACTATCAAAGGACTGGAATCTGACTTTGTTTTATTTATTAAACCATGCAGCAGTGACCTTGAATTTCTAAGAATTCTATACCAACCAAGCTATCAACCCAGAGTGAGGAGGGCATGGGAACTCTCGCACAACACTAGTGGGAATGTCTAATCATGCCGCCACTATGGAAAACAGCTCAGCACTTCCTCAAAAACAAAAAATCAAAACTAGAGCTATCATATGATCCAGTAATTCTACTTTGGGGCATATACTCAAAAGAACTGAATGCAGGGATATGAACAGATTATTTGTAAATCCATATTGATATAAGCAGCAGCTTTAACATGGAAAAAATGTTAAACAATGTTTCAATGTTATCTACTGATATGTGAAGGAATAAATAAAATGTGACATACACATACAAGACATATTATTCTTCCTTAAAAAGGAAATCTGGAGGACCTGGAGCAGTGACCTAGCGGCTAAAGTCCTCACCTTGAATGCGCCAGAATTCCATATGGGCGCCGGTTCTAATCCCGGCAGCTCCACTTCCCATCCAGCACCCTGCTTGTGGCCTGGGAAAGCAGTTGAGGATGGCCCAAAGCCTTGGGACCCTGCACCCACATGGGAGACTAGAGGAAGTTCCTGGATCCTGAATTTGGATGGGTTCAGCTCTGGCCATTGCAGTCACTTGGGAGTGAATCATAGGACAGAAGATCTTCCTCTCTGTCTCTCCTCCTCTCTGTATATCTGACTTTGCAATTAAAAAAAAAAAAAGGAAATGGAGGGGTATAATTGTGGCACAGCAAGTTAAGATACCACTTGCAATGCCAGCATCCCATATCAGAGTACTGGTTAGAGTGACAGCTGCTCTGGTTCTTACTGGCTCCCTGTTAATGAAGCCGGCAAGGCAGCAGAAGTTGGCCCAAGTGTTTGGGTCCCGGCTGCTCACCTGGGAGACCCAAATGGAGTTCCTGGCTCCTGGTTTAGCCTAGCCCAACTCTGATTGCTGTGGTCATTTGGGAAGTTAACCAGTAGGTAGATGGATCTCTCTCTCCTTCTCCCTCTCCCTTCATGCTTCCTTTACCCTCTCTTTCTAATGCTTTACCTTCATGGGAAATTCTGTCACACGCTACAACATGGATAAACCTGGAGACATCAAGTGAAATCAGTCACAAAAAGACGAGTACTGTAAAATTCCATCTGTATGTGGTGCTCAAAGAAGTCAAGTCTGAGGGACAAACAATGGTGGCTGGCAGGGACTGGAGGAAGGCGGAATGGAAGGGATTATCTAGCAGGTGCAGTTTCATTTTGATAAGTATGAGAAAGGTTCTGAAGATGGGCACCGGTGACACGTGGCTGCACAACACTGTAAATAATGCCACTGAAGTGGATTTCAATGAGGCACATTTTGCCTGGTAGTTACATGCTGGTTAGGACATCTGTGTCTTGTATTGGAATCCTTGGGTTTGAGATCTGCCTCCAGTTCCTGACTCCAGACTCAAACTAGGTTCTGGCCCCTGATGCAGGAGACGTGGATTGAGCTCCAGGCTCCAGGCCTCAGCTCAGCTCTGGACCATTCACTGCAGGCATTTGGAGAGTGAACCCATGGATGGGAACTATGTTTCTCTCTCCGATTTCCAAATAAAATAATACATAAAACAATTCAAAACCTAAAATGACACATTTTATGTTACATATATCTTACTATGATGAAAACTAAACAGCCTATCAATTTTAAAAAGAAAAACGAATCATTGAGAAAATGAAGACATGGTGCAGCCACTTTAGAAAACAGTTTGGTAGTTCCTCAGAATGTTCAACCACGAGCTTTCATATGACCCAGCCACTTCACTGCACCTGTTCCCAAGAGAACTTCAAGCATATATCCACACAAAAGCCTCTACACAAATGCACTTAGCAAGCAACTAGAAATTGATGAATGGATAAGCAAAGTATGATTCACACATCCAACAGATTACTGAACCAAAAAAGGAACACAAAGGAATCTTGAAACATTATGTTAAGTGAAAAAAGCCGGACAAAGAGCCACACATTACATGTTCACATTTACATGAAACCTCCAGGATAGGGAAAGCCATACCAGGGACTGGATGAAGACGGCTGGTCCTGGGATTGCCTGCTAAAGGGTATGGGGTTTCTTTGGGGCCTGTGTAAATGTTCTCCAGGATAGGGGTGATAGCTATATGATACAGTGAGTATAATACAAATCACTGTGTATGACTTCTTTTCTAAACATTTGAGGGCAGTGGTGACAGCATGTTGGGTTGTGCACAGCGCAGGGAGCCATCATGGGGAAAGTGCTGGCTGTTAGGCTACTGCTCGTGACAGCGTCGACACTTGTGGGTCCGCCTTCGCCGCTGGGCTTCCCTTGTGTGCTGGGGCCAGTCCAGGCCCAGGCGTAAAGCGGCCTGCCGGAACTGACCAGGTTGCCAGCACCTCCAGGGGGTCTGCCCAATCCAGACACTTTCAAGGAGTGCAAGGAGCTGTTTCCCATTCAGATGGTAGGGGTCAAGCTCACGGGTCAACCACACAGTCGCCCTCAGAACAAGTGGGGAGCCTAACTACCACTCTGAGGTCAGGTACGTGGGGACAGAGGCATTCCCTGTGCTGGTGGGGGACATGGACAACAGTGGCAGCCTCAACACCCACCCATCAGCTGGGCCCCAGGTTCAGGTCCAAGGTGGCCATCCAGACCCAGCAGTTGAAATCGGTGAACTGGCAAGTAGACGGGGAATACCGGGGATCTGACAGCCATTACCTTGGGTAACCTTGATATGCTGGTGGACTCAGGAATCCTCACGGCCCACTACCTGTAGACATCATGCTGAGCCTGGCCCTGGGCAAAGAACTGGTCTACCACTGGCAGCTTGGGGAGGAGGGCATCAGCACGTCCCTGGCTGGTAAATACACACTGAACTGGTTGGTGGCAGTCACGCTGGGCCAGGTAGGCATGCATGCAACATACCACCACAAGGCCAGCGAACAGGTTTAGGTAGGTGTGGAGTTTGAGGCCAGCACACGGCTGCAGGGCACCAGTGTCTCCTTCAGGTACCAGCTGGACCTGTCCAAGGTCAACCTGCTCTTCCAAGGCTCCATAGACAGCAACTGGCACGAGGGTGCTATGCTGGAGAAGAAGCTTCTGCCGCTGTCCCTGACACTGGCCTCCCTGAACCACTGCAAGAACAAGTTCCAATGGGGCTTTAACCTCACCTTTGGCTGAGGCCCCAGGACCCTGCTTCTGCCCCCTCCCTTCCCGCCCTCCTGGGGTCAGGGGCAGTGGCAAAGAGAGGGCCCACGACCCCAGGCCAGCAGCTGAAGAGGGGACTTTGTAACTGGGAGCTGTGTCAGGGTTCTGAGCATGGGGCAATGTGCCCAGTGGGCCTGGGGTCCCAGAGGAGACTCCGGAGGTGAGTGCTGGAGGAACAGATGGCCTGGCCACCACCTCAGGGAGCAGCATCCTGGCTACCACAGTGTCCCTAAAGATCCTGGCTGGGCCACCCCAGGGGGCAGCAAGAGGAGCTTTCCCTGTCAGTGATGAGTCCTCTCTGCCCATCCTCCTGGCTATCCCTCGGGATAAGTCATGTTTATAAATTATGGAAGAACTGGGACATTTTACATAAAAACAAACCAAAAAACACATGGGGAAAAAAATGTAATTGAGAAGCAGAACAGAGAACAGAGAGAGAGAGCAAGAGAGAGGTAAAAAGAGAGCTCTTTCCAACCACTGATCCACTCCTCAAAGTGCTGCAACAGTCAGGTCCGGGCCAGGCCAGGACAAGAGCCAGGCACTTTATCCAGGTTTACCACATGGGAGACAGGGGCCCAAGCACCTGGACCAACTTCTGCTGTTTTCCCAGACCACTGGCAGGGAACATGATTGGGAGAAGAGCGGCAGGGACTCAACCTGGAGCTCCAGTATAGGATGCCAATATCGCAATTGACAGTTTAATCCACTGTGCCACGATGCCAGTCCTCTGAAGTGCCCAGTTTAAAACGGTGTCTTTTATGTTACATGAAGTACATCTCAACTTTCAAATGATACAAAATCACATAGACTATAAAACAGTTCACTTTCTAGCAGTGGCTCAGTGACGCAGAAGCTTGTCCCTGCCTATGTTCTCACAAGGCTGCCTGTTTGTCACCCGCCCTTCATCTCCCCCACAGGACTTCCAGTCTTTGACCCTTGGGCGAGGCCTGGCTACTGCCTGCTTGGCCCTGCTTTTCCCGGTGGGTTCTACACCACATACTCAGACCCATCTGAGAGCAGCTGGAGGCCGAGCCACCAGCCCCACCAGTCACCCCAGCTGAGCTGCCCAATGACCAGGGCTGTGGTTTAAAGACGTTTACAGACGTGTGTCAGCTGAGGGATACAGTTTCACATGGGAACTTAAATATAGCTCAGGAGTGGAGGATGGTAGAGGAGTCGTGCATGCTGTGAGGGAGCCTACAGGAAGTCATCCTCCCTGCAGCTTAGAGGGTCTCTGCCAGGGCTCCTGAGGTCCGGGATCACCGGAGAACAGGCGCGATCCAGGCAGGCAGGCCCCACAGGAACATACACCCTGTGGGAATCAGCCTGCATTTAGGCATTAATTCCTGGCCCCATCTGTGTGCTGGCCGAAGTGGCCCAGAAAAACCTGACATGCCAGCTCTCACTCTGGAAGAGGCTCCCATGGGCCTTCTCCTGGCCTGCTGCTAAGGACCCCTTTAAAGCTGTAAGAAATGAAAGAGAGGCCTGGCTTTGCTCCCCACAGAATACCCAAGCTTCAGTTGTCTCCCGTGCTCCAAGTTGCTTTCCCGGGATGGAATCTGAGCTATGGGTCTGAAGGTGCACAGGACAGCTTTCTGAGTGCAGCCCACTGTGCTCTCAGGTCCTCACCCAGGGAGGCCCCAAGGAGCCGGGCAACGGTGGTCACACAGGTATCAGCAGGCACAGTGGACGCACAAGACAATGAGATAAAGGACAGAGAACATCTCCAAGAGGACCCCAGAGAGAGCAGGGCTCACAGAACATTCTAAAATAACTTTAAAAGCACTCCCACAGAAGAACCAAGGCCATTCAGTGGAAACTGAGTGTCAGCTCCACAGCCTACAGATGTTTCCCCAACTCCTATAATCCAGGCCCTGGGGCACCTGATTAACAGTGACATTCTTCACTGTTTGTTACTGGCTAAATAGTTGAAGGTAGCAAGCCCTCCTCTAACCCAGGCCCCACCCTCTCCTGAGCTCATCGCCAAAGGCCAAAGCCTCAGCAAAGTGCAGAAGAAGGAATGGGGCCAGGGGCTACTGACATTCCTCAGGCTGGCCAAATCACCACACCACTCCCCTCCCAAGGCCCAGGGAGGGGCTGACCCTTCCATTACAAACAGCAGTCACCAGGACTTGTCCTGTAGGGTCTCAAAGAACATCACTGCACTCAGGTGAATACTCATGCAAACCAGCACTCAGATGCAAAGATGGAGGCAAGTCCTGAAAGTTGCAGCAGTTCTGAGGGTCCACAGATCCACCAATACAGAGGTCAGCATTCAGCAAACGCCCGGGCCTCCAGCTCATTTAATCCAGGGAAGTACAGAGATATCCCTAGAGTGATAAAGTGGCTTGCTCAAGGCTATTGAGCTAGAAACTGGCAGGGCCAGAATTTAGTTCTACAAAATCAAGCTCTCAGCCTAAAAAAGTTCTAATTCTGGGGCAGGCATCGGGCACAGGGGCTAAGACTCGCCTCGAGATACCCACAGGCCCATATTGGGATCCTGTCCTACCTCTGCTTCCAATACTAGCTTACTGCCCCTGTGTCTCCTGAGAGGCAGCGAGCGACGGATCCAGCACACACACAGGAGACCTAGACTGAGACCTGGCTACTGCAGTCATTTAGGGAATGAACCAGCAAAAGGCAGGTCAATCGCTCCTCCTCTAAAACAAACATCACAAAACAATCACACCCCTATCCCTCCTTTCCTTCCTCACTCCCTCCCACTCTCCCAAGCCCCTGCTTACTACCACTAAAAAGATAATGTGCTGTCAGAGACCAGGGTGAGTTGCAACCAGAGTACCATTCCTCCACTCCTGGGCGAGCCCAAAGATGTGAGCAGTATGGCTGTCCCTTGTTCCCACTCCTGTATGCACTGCCAGCTTCTGCCAACTGAAGCTCCAGGATCCTCTGGTGATACAGTTAGTCTGACAAAGGGCCAGTAAGGAAGACAGGTGGGCACAGTCCCCAGGGACCAGCCAAGGTCACTGTTGAACCACCTCTGCCTACCTCTTCTGATTCCCAAAGCTACCCCGGCCCTCAGGCTAGGAAATGGAACAGAAATAAGAGAGGCCCTCTAAAAATACCCTAGGCATGGTCAGACACAGCAAAGGAGCAAACACAAAGCTCCACCAGTACCAAGAGTCCTGACTGCTGCTCCGCTCTGCCCATGAGCCCATGGATACACACCTGCACATGTTCACAAGCCCCTGGAAATTCCAAGCTAGGCTGCCATTATCAGGAGGAGCAGTCACTAAAGTGAGAGGGACAGGGACTCAACAGGGTTCAAACTCTAGTCCTGCCACCTGCTAGCCTAGTGTGGTTGATGGTGAGCTGAGTGACCTCTGTTTGTAGACCTCCTCCATGAAATGGCAATACCAAGGCCCACACCTAGCAGGCTGGAGGGAGGGGAGACAGGAACTGCTTCTGACTGTAGACCTGCTCCAGCACATGGGCCTAAGGCCTGGCCTGAAGGAGCAGCAGAGCACCCAGTCTGCCAGATGTGCACATCTGGCAGGCTTCTCCTCCTCCTTTACCTTCACCAGGCTGAAAGCTGCTGATTAATCCCTTACAGCAAAGATTGCTTGCACGCTCTCTCGTGTGCATTCTCTCTCTCTTTTTTCCTCTTACAAATCCCTCCCACCCTATATGCCTAGCCTGCCATTTGGTTGGCCAGTTCCTGGCAGTTCTAGGAGCTACTTGCTGTCTGGGAGCAGAGCCAGGGAGCCATGAAGCATGACTATTCTCAGGGCCTCCTCTGCCCACTGGCCTGGAAGGAAAGGCCCCAGAGGCCTGCCAAAGGGTGCTTCTGTCCAGACACTCAGCTGCTTTCTGCAGTCACTACCAGTCTGGCCAGCCTAGCAGGTGTGTTCCAAACTGGAACTACTGGATGCAGCCAGTCATCCCTTCCTTGGAGGCCCTGCTCCGCTGTGATCAAAGACCTAGGCCTTAACTGCTTGCTTTCAACCACAGCTCTGCTACTTACTAGCACTTCTAACCAGTCAGAGCCCCAGTATTCCCATCTGTCGACGCAACACAATTCCTACCTCCGGGGACCACAATGTGGAGTAAACAAAGTGATGGACTAGCACAGAGCATGCAACACTGGGAGCTACTCTATGCAGATACTTGCTGGGTATCTGCTAGCTCTGTGACAGAAAGGGCAAAGCCCAGAATACAAGTGATAGCAGCATAATCACCGTGCAAGGCCATTCAGGCTGGCACCTGACTGTGGGAGATCACCCCTGGATCTCTGCCTGCTACCTGGTGGGTGTGACTCACAGTTTACCTGCCCATGACCTGAGGCACAGTTTGAGCCCTGCCTGTGGAACATGACCTCTGACATGACTGGAGGGTCTAGGGAATAGACATGCCTTCTAGCGCATTATAGTGCCATTGTTGGGTGGGGGGACTGTTGGGAGACGCCCTCCAGCACTCCCCTTCCCTAGCCTTTAAAAGCTTGTAACTTGTGCACAACAAAAGAAGATTCTCCCACCAGATCATCCCTGGTGGTTCTTGCCTCATTCCTCAGTGGCCTTGGGGCCGGACAAGTGCTTGATGAGCACCTCTGTGTAGAGGTGAAGAAGCTCTCAAGGGCCAGTTCCTAGGGAGATGGTCTTTGACCGTGTCTAATGACCCCCAGCAAGACCAAAGATGTGACTATGGGCTATAGGTCTCTATAAAAAGGAGAAAGCGAGGTGGGAGGAGTCAGACTTCAGTCTACAGAGCAAGCAACACGTAGTAAGAACTTCAGGCATGCTGCAACCAGCTTCAGAAAGGTGCTCTCCTGGATTACATGCTCACGGTGGGAGTACCAACACAGGTGGGTGGGGCTAGTACTGTGGTACAGTGTTAAGCTACTGCCTGCACTGCCAGCATCCTACAGAGTTCCAGAAGTTCCACTTCCATTTCAGCTCCTGGTTATTTTGCCTGGAAAAGCAGCAGGAAATGGTCCAAGTACTTGGACCTCTGCACCCACATGGGAGACCTGGAAGAAGCTCCTGGCTCCTGGACTCAGCCTGGCCCAGCCCTGGCTGTTGTAGCCATATGAAGAGTGAACCAACAGATAAAAGATCTCTCTCTCTTTTTTTTCTCTCTCTCTCTCTCATTCTGTTTCTCCTTCATTCTCTGTAACTCTGCCTTTCAAATAAATATTTCTTAAAAAACATAACCACTTCTAGGGCTTTTGGCTAAGATCAAGTGTAAAAAAAAAAATGGTCCAGTGCCAGTGTTATGGCACAGTTAAGCTGCCACATACAACACTGGCCTCATGAGTGGCAGGCTGAGTCTCAGCTGCTTCACTTTTTAGCTATCTGCCTGCTAATGTGCCTGGGAAGGCAGCAGAGGATGATCTAAGTACCTGGGCTTTTGCCACTGACATGGAAGACTTGGAGGCAGTTCCTGGCTCCCAGTTTCAGCCTTGTCTGGCCATTTATAGACAGTGAACCAACAAATGAAAGATCTCTCGCTTCCTCTGTAGCTGCCACCTATGTAAACTAAAAAAAAAAAAAAAAAAAAAAAAAGTAAGGGAAGAAGAAAGGAAAAGAAAAAGAAAGGAAAGGAAAGGAAAGAAGAGATGGTCCTGGCAGTGAGGAAAAGGCAAGGCTCCCATAGGTTTGCAAGGGACAGAGACAGGTTTTGGATTAGACGCAGACAGGCCTACAGGGCCAGGGAATAGGCCACAAAACATGGACAGGAAAGGAAAATTCTAAGTCACGTGTTACACATTCACAGAAGTGTTAAGAGGAAAAAATTCCTGCTACATACTGCAACAGAAATAAACAGGGTGCAAGAACTGATAATAACCAGAAACAAAAATGCTACAATGTTGATTATATGCATTCTGTACCTTGAAAGTTTACTTCCCTAGTAATTTGGGAGACAGAAATTATTAGCTAACTTGTTTACGAACAAAGATTGTTTTACTTGTCAAGGACAAGGCAGCCAGTTTTGATCCTACTATTTAAAGCAGGTGCTAGGTAGTTGCCCAGGAATATACAGCATCAGGGATATAGACACAGAGGGTTTAACTATCTGTTCCAAAGGAAACCATAAAGCTTACCGCAGACTACTGAGGTTTGAAAAAGGTTCAAGAATGCTACAGCTGTATGATCTCTACCCAAGGATGGTGATTTTTCTTTTTATAATTTTTTCAACTGATTTCATTTATTTGAAGGGCACAGAGATAGAAAAGCTCGCCATTTGCCGGTTTACTCCCCCAAATGCTTGCAGTTGGGGCTGGACAAGCTAAATCTCCCATGTGGGTGGGAAGGCCTTGATATTGCCTGCTGCCTTCCAGAAAGTGCATCAAGAGGAAACTGGAATAAGAGCAGATCCATGACTCAACCCCAGGCACTACGACATGGGGTGGTTCTCCTAACTGGGACCTTTAAGATTATGCCAATTATGGTCATGCCAACCTACCTTTTTTTTCCTTTTAATTTTTACAAATATATTTGTATGTGGGACCACCCAGAACTGTGGCATAGGAAATAAGCCTGCTAGCTGCAATGCCAGTATCTCACATGGCTGCTGGTACAGTTCAGGGTGCTTCACTTTTGATCTAGCTCACCGCTAATGCACCTGGGAAAGCAGCAGAGGATGGCCCAAGGGCTTGGGCCTCTGCATCCATGTGGGAGACTCATAAGAAGTTCCTGGCTCATGGCTATGGTCTGGCCCAGTCCCAATCATTGCAGCTATTTAGGGAATGAACTGGTGGATGGAAGATTCTCTCTAATTCTAACTTTCAAATTTATCAACATACGTCTTATTCTATTTATTCACAGACAGGAGGCTACCTGCCAATTCTGATGGCTTGGACTGACAATGTCTCCCTGTTGTGAGGTGGCAGATGAGGGACACAGAGAAGTCAAGAAGGCTGCTGAGGACGGGGCAGGAAGCAGGAAGGGGCCAAGCACCAAGGGCAGGAGAAGGTTTTCTAGGACTTCAGGGCCGACTGGTCTCCCACTTCATCTCCCCACCCACCGTCTTTGTCCAGCCTCACTGGCCACCTCCTCATTCCTCACACACACACCAGCTGGCTCTACCTCAGGGCCATCGTACTGCCACTCCCAGTCTTACAAGAGTTCAACCTAGGACTTTTCAGATTTACGAGCATTTGAAAGTAACACACACAGAGGAGACACAGGCCCCGGGGTGTTGGATTTGGATTTGTTTGTGCATGATGATGCTGGGCACCAGTCATCAGAGCACCCTGGAATAATCAACACTTGACAGTGTGCTATGTGGCTATGCCATGAGGCCTGCAGATCAGGCGGACTATGAGCATTTTCTTGTTTTCTTTTCTTTTTTTTTTTAATTAATCTTGGGCCCAGCACAATAGCTCCCAATTGGCTAATCCTCTCCTCACAAATCCTACATTGAATTTGTAGGATCCTCACAGATCCTACATTGGCACCAATTCATTTCCTGGCACCCCACTCCCATCCTGCTCCCTGCTTGTGGCCTGGGAAATCAGTGGAGGATGGCCCAAAGCCTTGGGACCCTGCACTCATGTGGGAAACCAGGAAGAAACTCCTGGCTCTTGGCTTCAGATTGGCTCGGCTTCAGCTATTACAGCCATTTGGGGAGTGAACTAGCAGATGAAAGATGGAAGATCTTTCCAGTTACTAAAAAGGCAGATTTACAGAGAGGAAGAGAGACAGAAAGATCCTCCAGGACTCCCAAGTGGGTGCAGGACCCCAGGAACTTGGCCCACTCCCAGCTGCTTTCCCAGGCTACAAGCAGGGAGCTAGTCTGGAAATAGAGCAGGTGGGACACTAATTGGCATCCATAGCGGATGCCAGTGATACAAGTGGGAAAATTAGCTTGCAGTGCCACTGTGCCAAACCCGACAATGGGCATTTTCAATCTATGATGCTTCCAACTTGCAATGAGCTCATCAGGATAGAATGCCATTGTAGGGGCCCAGGGCATCTGTGTTTGCTTTTCTTGCACCCACACGGGTCTTCCCACAGTGCTCAGCCTTCTCCTAAAGCTTACTATCTCCTCAGGGAGGCCTTCCTGGGCCCAAACCCATTTCCTGCTTATTGACTACTTAGTATTCATTCTTCATCATCTGATGTGCTGCTGACTTCATTCTGCCTCCACCTTTTCCCTCCTCCTCCCAGCCACCACTAGGGGGATTTTTTTTTCTTTGTTTTGCCCTCCTCCCCTGTGCTTAGGAACGGTGGCCAGCACCTAGGAGGTACTGAAGCAATGAAAGGAAGGAGAGCAGAGAGAAAAACGGAATCTGACTGTAACTCACCCTGGCCTGAAAGAAATCCTTCATTGCTTACCTGATTAAATGTGGGGGGGAAAGTGCATAAGTGTGGATCAGATAGCTTCTGAACCCTTGTTTTCTGCTCCCAGGGCTTCCCTCAGGGTTCCCCCAAAGTGCAGAATCTCTCAAAGATTAGACAACAGCTGAGGCTGGGTGTACAGTCTTCAAGTTCCATGAAAGGAATGCCTTACAGTAAGAGGCATCAGTGGCAAGTACTATGGCACCACAGGTTAAGTCTATGACACCAACAGCTCACAAGGGAGAGCCGTTCAAGTCTTAGTTGCTCTACTTTCAAACCAGCTTCCTGCTAATGCTCCAGAGAAGGCAGCAGACAATGGCCCAGGTACTTGGGTCCCTGCCCCCCATGTGTGAAACCAGGACAGAGCTCCTGGCTCAGAATCAGTTTCAGCCTGGCTGAGAATCAGTTGTTGTGGCCACTTGGGGAATAAAATCAGCCAATAGAAGATTTCCCTCCGTCTCACCCTCCCTCTATGTCATGCTGCCATTCAAATAAATAACAGGGGCTGGTGCCATGAGGTAACAGGTTAACCCTTGACCTGTGGTGCAGGCATCCTATATGTCTGCTCCACTTCTGATCCAGCTCTCTGTTTATGGCTGGGAAAGTAGCAGAGGACGGCTCAAATCCTCAGGCCCCTGCACCTGCCTGGGAGACCCACAGGAATTCCCGGGCTCCTGCCTTCAGATTGGCTCAGCTCCAGCAATAGTGGTTATTTTGGAAGTAAACCAGTGGATGGAAGATTTCTCTCTGTTTCTACCTCTCTCTCTCTCTGTAACACTCTCTTTCAAATAAAAACAAATCTTTCAAAAATAATACATGAAACAGGAACAGGGTAAGTCACTACCTGTAGTCTCTACGAGTGCCAGTTCAAGCCTTGGTTGCTCCATTTTCTAATCCAGCTCTCTGATAAAGCACATGAGAAAACAGCAAAGGGTTGCACAATTACTCGGGACCCTCCCGCCCATACAGGACACTATAATGGAGTACCCAAATCTGGCTTGGCCTAGCCCAGCTGCGGCTGGTGCAGCCACTTGGGGAGTTAGCCACTGGATGTAAAGTATCTGTCTCACTGGCATGGCAGGAGCCTTGTGGTGAAGGCTTCGCCTTGCAGTGCCAGGATCCCATATGGGCGCCGGTTCGTGTCCCGGCGGCCCCACTTCCCATCTGGCTCCCTGCCTGTGGCCTGGGAAAGCAATAGAAGTGGCCCAAAGCCTTGTGACCCTGCACCCATGTGGGAAACCCAGAGGAAGCTCCTGGCTCTTGGCTTTGGATCAGCTCAGCTCTTGCTGTTGCAGCCACTTGGGGAGTGAATCAGCAGACGGAAGATCTTCCTCTTAGTCTCTGTTTCTCTCTGTATATCTGATTTTCCAATAAAAAAAAGTCTCAAAAAAAAAAAAAAAAGCCTGTCACTCTCTTTAGGATAAATAACTCTGGAGGCAGGTAAGCCCAGCACTGTTTGCTGTTACACTGCAACAAATCCTTACAAGCTTAGTTGCTTAAAGTAAAATACATTTACCCTCTTACAGCTCTAGGAGCCAGAGACAGCACACAGGCAGGGCCACTCTTCCTCCCTAGGCTCTAGCAGGGCAACCCTTGCATTCTTGCCTCTGCTCCATCTTCAAAGCCGGGGTACAGCCATGCTGCCTCCTTCTGCGCCAAGTTCCTCTCTGTCTCCCCCTCCCCCAAAAGAACACTTGTAACTACATTTAGGTCCCACCAGAATAAGCAAATGATCCCTCATGCAAAGACCCTTACTTAATCACTTGTACAGAGCACATTTTGTCAGCTAAGAATATTCTTAGGTTCCATGAGCTAGGCCACCAACAAGGCAGTAAACTCCAGGAGTCTGGAGGAAACACCATTTAGCCCCGCTGGCCCTCGTGAGGTAAGCATCCCACCCAGAGCCTCAGCAGTGCGCCCCGGACCTGTGGATTGTTGAAGCTGCTTGTTACTTATGTAGGTGATGAAGAATTCATTTTATGGAACCAAATACTCTGGCCTTTGAAGGGAAGGGTGGTTTTCCTCTTCTCCAGCCTGAATCTCAGAAATGTTGAAGAACATTCCAGAAAGTGTGAGGGGGTTAGGGGCACCCCGCAAGAGCTCTGCCCTGCCTTGGATTCTACATGGAAGGGAGCCATAAAGAAGTGAACACACTCTGGATCAGGGAAGCAGATACACTTCCTCTCACCAGTGCTGCCTGGGGAAGAGGGATCCGAGAACCCATCAGACTCAGAGAGGAAGGCTGTTGTGATCAGAGTACCACGACCGCCAAGGATGCTGAACCTGGGCAAGGGCTGGCTAACGGCGACCTGCATGCTGAGTGTACCCCACCCGCCACGCACCTCTGGGAACCACAGCCTGAAAAAACCCAATCTCTGCAGGAGAGGGCTTCACAGGTTGGACGCCGCCCCTCTGCTGTACAGGCATCGTACGGTTTCTTAGTCGGAATGCCTTACTGGTTGTGAACACTTCGCTCCCCTCAAGGCTCTCAAAGGTCCAGTGAGGTCCCCTGGGAGGGTAAACCTCTACTGGAAGAACCCTAAGCTTATCTTCCAGTCTCACTGGTCTGATGCTCATCAGTATTCCTGACAGTCAGGACACATGGATGGCTGTGCGTCCTGGGGCACCCCCATCAATGTCCGCAGACACTCCTGGATTTTACTGTTGGGGGTGGGGGAAGAAAAGGGGAACCTGCTGCTGGCATCTAGCAGGCAGAAGCTAGGAAGCTGCAAAATACAATGCAAAAGAAACACACACACACACACACGCACACACGCACACACCCATCTCACCAAGGACACCTGTACTGCTGGATCAGGAGTCAGCACTAGAGGAAACGTACCTGGAGGCAGAGAAACCCAAGCAGCAGCTGGGATCAGGGAAACATTTTAGAAAACTAAGGGGACTGGAGAAAAACACACTTCACTGGCTTGTTTGGAAGAGGAAATGACATGCAGAGCTCCAGGTTCTGCGGGTCCAGGAGACAGTCTGCTCAGTGAACACTGCCAGTCGGGACAGCAAGGTGGCTTGCCCTTCTGGTGCAGTGATAGGCAAGCAATTCTGACATCACACCCCTTGGATGGGCAAGTGCCAATAAGGTTCCAAGGGTTATGGCAGATCTCCAATAAGCAATGGGGACACAAGCATCCCGATCTGTTTTTCGATACCTCGGAGAATGAAGTGCTCCGGAAAGGAGCTGAGACACACGGTGGCTCTCCTGTAACAGCCGGGAGCCTTCCCTTCTGTGTCCTGCTCCTTGAGATAACAGTGACCCTGGGCATGGTGGAGAACTAGGCAACTGTTTTTGGAGGGTTGCTGCAGCAACTCCAAGGCGGGAGACACGCCAGGCAGGCTGCAGTGGGCTGCTCTGCACCTCCTGGAGCACTGGAGCTGCTGAACACACACCTGACCCCTGCTCCCTCAGCTGAACACTGCACAGTCTATTTGTATTCACTCCTTTGCATGGTCCTCCTCTTGATCTGAACTGGCCCCGAGACAAAGGGAATAGAAGTAACAGGATGTCACTCCCCAGCCTAGCTCGGGAGCAACCTTGCCGTGTCTCTCTAGTCCATTCACTGTCAGGACACTTTTTGGAACCCAGCTGTCCTCCTGGGAGAAGCTTGAGACATGCACAGGCCACGGGAGGAATCACTTCAGTCAGGTGCCAGCCACACAAATGAGTCCACAGAGACGTCCAACTCACCTACCCCAGCTACCATCTAACCCAAGCAAGGACCAACCGGCCTCACACAGTCAATCCACAGAGCCATGGAAAATGGCATTTGGTGGCAATTTCACTTCACAATGTTGTAGGAGTTGGTGTTATGGCACAGTCAGTTAATGCTGGCATCCCAATGAGTACAGATTCGAGTCCTGGTTGCTCCACTTCTGATCCAGCTCCCTGCTAATGCGCCTTGGAAAGCAGCACAAGACTGCCAACACGCTTGGACCTCCAGAGACCTCAGTGGAGCTCCTGACTCCTGTCCTTGGCCTGGTCCAGCCCCAGCGATGGCAGCTATTTTGGGAGTGATCAGAAGATGGAGGATCCCTCTCTCTCTCATTCCCCCACCCTGCCCCCCACACATAAATCAATCTTAAAAATAAAATTTAAAATAGCCATAATAGTCTGCAATGGTTATTAAACTACTTCTCCCCTCCCCCCCTTTTTAAAGATTTATCATTTTATCTGTTTGAAGGACAGAGTTACAGAGAGTGAGATAGAGTGAGGTCTCCTATCTGCTGGCTTACTCTCAATGAATAGGGCCGGGCCAGACCGAAGCCAGGAACCGGGAGCTTCCTCAGGTCTCTTATGCTGCCAGCAGAGACACAGGCACTTCAGGCCATCCTCTGCTTCTTTCTCAGGTGCATCAGCAGGGAGCCGGATAGGAAATGGTGCAGCAGAGACCTAAACCAGTGCCCATACAGGATGCCAGTGCCACAGGCAGTGGCTTTGCCCACTATGCTATGACTCAAGCCCAATACTTCTTTCTTTCTCAAACACATACCTCTGTGGGGCAACAATTTTTTTCACATCTTTCACACAAAACAATAAAGCAAAAAAGACTGAATACAGAAAGAACTAGAAGATTTTAGCTTTTTTTTTTTTATTAAACCAGATATAAACAGGTAGAAATGTAAAAACACGTCTCTCCTTCAATAACTTTTTGTTTTTAAAGTTATTTTTACTATCATCATTTACAGTAACATGTAATGGGCTTATTTTTAGCATATGTGCTGCCAACCTAACCTTAACAGGCCATTCCCAGGGACACAGTTATCTCAAGGAGCAGCACACAGGCTTATTAAACATATTAATAAACTGTTTTCATTTTTTTGTTGTTAAAGATTTATTTATCTTACTTGAAAAGCAGATTAGATTTACAGAGTGACAGAAAGAAAGATCTTCCATCTCTGGTTCATACTCCCAAATAGTTGTAATGGCTGAAGCTGAACTAATCTAAAGCCAGGAGCCAGGAGCTTCTTCCAGGTCTCCCATGTGGGTGCAGGGTCCCAAGGCTTGGAGCCATCCTCTGCTGCCGTCCCAGGCCACAAGCAGGGAGCTGGATGGGAAGTGGGGCTGCCAGGACATGAACCAGCGCCCATGTGGGACCCTGGCACTTGCAAGGTGAGGATTTACCACTGAACCATTGTGTTGGGCCCAACTGATTTCATTCCTACACTGGCAAACACAACCACTTAGGATTCTCAGTGACACTTAATAAGGTAAAGGACTCTTGGGACCAGCAAATTTGAAAATCATTCAAACTTTAACAATATTCAAGCATAGAATTTTTACACTATTTTTTTAAATTTCATTTTATGACACAATTTCATAGGCTCTGGGATTCCCCCAACCCCTCCCCATGCCCTCTCCCCATATACTATTCTTAAGTTGATTTCAAAATAAACCCTCTTTCCTTTCCATTTTTTTCTTTTTTTCAGGGATAGAGCCAGCCCTCAGTGATGACCTATTCTAAACGCACAGCCTGCACAGCACCAGGCTTACTGAACCTATTGCCCTCTAACATTTAAGAATTATTCTCTCTGTGTATACGTCTTCTCCCACCGCCCCACCCCGCCCAACTAGGTCCCCCATCCCTGGAGGGATAAAGCAGCCAAGGACTGTGTCTATAACATCTAAAACTGCCTCTGACCCACAGGAGCACCTCCAGTTAAGACTAAGTTGGCAACAACATTTTTTTTTTTTAATTTCTTTAAAGAACAGACAAAGGGAGAGAGACAGATAAAACTCAATCCACTGGTTTACCCCCAGACACACACTAAGGCCAAGACTGGGCCAGGAGCTTCAATCCAGGTTTCTCGTGTGGATGGTGACGACCCAACCATGTGAGTCACTCCTGCCCCCTGTGGGGAGCCAGGAGCCAGCCCAGGGCCACACCCAGGCGCTCCGATGAGGGAGGCAGTGGTACTACTCACTCCGGTGACAAATGCCTGCCCCAATCACAGCTCGTTGAGATTGATACCGAAAAACACGATAAAGCCTCTGCCAGAGGAAACTGAAAAAGCAAACGAGCTCAAAGCTCTGGGATGAACTAACCAACTGGCCCTGGAGAAGCACAGCTGTAGCCGCGCTGCAGCGGAAGCAAACGACAAAGCAAATCAACTCAGTGGCTCTCCCCTGCTCAGAGGGGAGCTTCCATCTCATCCCTCACGGGGAACTTTGGGGAGCCTCCCAAGCCGCCCCTTCCTTCCTCCCTTGGTGGAGGTTTAAAGCCAATGGAGGGTCTGCCACTGACCTTCCCGCAAGATCCACAAACAGCCTGACCCCTGAAGACCAGAAGACTCAGGGGCTTGCCCTCCCATGTTTGGCAACAGGAAAACCTGCAGAGCCTTTCAAGGCAGAGAAAGGGAAGTGGAGCCCTCAGAAGCTCCTAGAATCACTGAACCTCAGACAGGAGGCCCACGTGTTTCCCTGGGCCCCAAGCAGGGACCTGCCATAAACCAGCATCCCAAATGGACAGCACTAGAAGCACAGAACTGCTGATCCCGGAGTGCTCCCTCTGAAGGTATGATAAACCTTGCCAAGCATCCTGAGAACACTGGAGCAGCAATGGGAGCCTTGGCATCGTTCACAGTCTGTGGGAACCTACCACCCCAGCACAGATGGAGGGAACACTGCATGTTACGCTTGGCTCTCATCTAGGCCAACACACCGTGGACCCAGGAGCGCAGGGATTGGTTTCTTAAACAAAAACAAAAAATTAGGGGGCCAGTGTGGCACCAGCATCACATATGGGTGCCCATTTGTGACCTGGTTGCTCTACTTTCCATCCAACTCCCTGCTGGTGGCCTGGGAAAGCAACAAATGGTAACGGTTCAAGTCCTCATGACCCTGAACCCGTGTGCGAGACCCAGAAGAGACTCCTGGCTCCTAGCTTCTGATCAGCTCAGCTCTAGCTGTTAACAGCCATTTAGGGAGTGAACCAGTAGATGGAAGATCTTTGTCTCTGTCTCTCCTTCTCTCTGTAAAATGTGCCTTTCAGTTAAAAAAAAAATTCCTAAAACATTATTATTTACTTGTTTGAAAGAGTTACAGAGGTAGACCTTTTATCTGCTGATTCACTCCCCAAACGGCCACCACAGCCAAGGCTGGGCCAGGCCAAAGCCAGGAGCCCAAAATTCCATCTGCCTTCCACTGCTTTCCCAGGAACAGGGAGCTGCTTAGAAGTAGAGTGGCCAGGACTTGAACACAAAGAGATCACATGACATGCTGGCACAGCAAATGGTGGCTTAACACTCTGTAACACAACGCTGGCACCCCTGAGACTTTTTTATTTATTTATGTGCTATCATAATTTTCCAAGTGCCTGGCACCTTGCTGGCATCCACACTATCTGTACTCCCAAGGAAAGAGAATGATGGAGATTATCTTTGTGGTCTGGCATCCTAGGCACTGATAAGCACAGGAAAGAACGTTCGCTTATTCATTCAACAAACATTTATTCAATATTTCCTTGGGCTGGGCACAATAGGAAACAAAATAAGTCCCTGCCCTTATAGTTTATGTTTTTGTGGATGCAAAAGTAAAAAATCATGCTCCTAAGGGAAATAAAAAAAAAAAGTTGTAGGATCTACAGATGTTCAATAATAATGTGTGACATGTGTCATTTGCCGTGACAGGCACCTGGGGTCATAGATGCAGCTTGAGTCAGTATTAAGATCCCCAATGTGGCCCCGGCGCCTGAGCGGTCAGAGGCCTCTGTGGAGGAAAGGAAACAGCATTACCTCTTTGGCACATCTGTCTTCATCTGTTGGTGAGCAGAAGCCGCTGTGTGAATACTATACACATACCCAAAATGCCAAGCCACACTGCAGGAGAGAGGGGGGGAAAAAAAAACAGCCTCATTAGTTGAACAGCATCAGGGTCCCTTGAGCAGCTTTGGGGAGTTATCATCACACACCAGGGCTCCAAGAGTGCTCCCTAGGCCATCTGACTCCTCAGCTGTCCCTCTCACATCTGCATCTTAAAATGCTGTTCTTCTGAGCCTGAGTCAGCAAACCTCCCCAGCCCTGGAAGTTGCCTGCTCACTTCCAGGCAAGTAGGCACTGGCTTCGCTGGCTTTACCAGGGTGGAGCAGAGGGAGCCGCTGCCCAACGCTCCACCATGGGTGGCAGCTCATGAATACAAGACGCCCTGAGTCATGCCTGATTCCTTGAGCAAAGCCCCGTGAAGACAAGGCGTGGAGTCACGCCTTGTCCCCAGCCTGCTGAGCTCTGAAGGCCAGAAACCATCTGCCAAGGAAAGAAGCTCCACGTGTCTGAAACCTGGGGCAAGGGCCCCACGCTCTTCCTGCCCTCATCTGGCATTCTGGCATCTTGCTGCTACAAGTCGCACCTCCCCCTGGCTCCAGAGGCCGAGAGAAAAGAAAAACTGCTCAGGGACGTCAAATCACCTCCAAGAAGCAGTCGTTGGGCAATCTGGGACAACATGGCACAGACAGGGCACTGTGCGCCAGGCTTCTGACATAATACAAGCAACAGCCCGATGAGACAAAGTCCAGAAGGAGTCGGGTAGGATTGAAGCAGAGGATTGGGCTGTGGAGCAGCTCCTGGCATTTCCAGACCCTACCAAAGGAGGAGCAGGGCACACAGCCTAGCTACCCAGCCTGCAAGGAGTACCCAAGGGGGCAGAAAACATAGTGACACCGTGCAGCAAAAACCTTCGGAAGCAACAATTCTAATTCCTCCCAAGAGGAGCCATGCTGTCCTAGGACACGCCAGGGTGCCCAGCCCCGAGGACAGCTTACTCAACAGGCAGCACAGCTGTGCTGTGTCCACAGCAGGTGCCTCCCAGACCAGGCAACGCTGGGTGCCCTCTCAGCCAGTGGGCGCTCCAGGCAGGGGGCTAAGGGAACACATGGGTGTGGAGCTCATGGGCTGAATGGGATGGGGCGTATGGAAGCAAGCAGCGGTGGAGAGGTGAGGAGAAAAGCAGGCAACCTAAGGTGCAGTCAGTTTATCATGTGCTGCCTGCAGAGTGCTGTCGGGGTCTGTCTGCTCACGGGTTAGAGACACAGAGGCTAGGTGACCCAGGTCTGCAGACAGCAATCAACGGCAACCTGTATCAGAGGTCAGCTCGCCTGCCTGCTCAGCAGATCAGCAGGTGGCAGAGGGGACGAACTGGGAGAAGCCACTCGGCAGGGATGCTGATGCCCCAGGTAGTCCAGGAGCTTGCCCCCTTCTCAAGCCCTCTCACGATGCCCCGGCAGACGTTACTAACCAGGTAAGCAAAGAGCAAGGAGCAGCAAACTGTCAGACACAGCTCTTCTTGGAAACCAGAGACTGAATTAAATGGCTACCAAACTCTACCTCAAAATTGAAAAAAAAAGGGGGGGGTCATGAAAACCCTCGAGGAATGTTTTTTGTAAGAACAAGGGATGCCTTCCAGTCTACTCTGTCCCAACTCCTCTCTCCCCACTCCCATACTCCTCATGAAGGGCTGCAGAAGAGGGGTCAGAGTCAGGAGAGGGCCTGACTCTAATGTTTTCACTGGAGAGGGTCAGCACACATCAGGGTTATAAAACTCCTCTCTGGTCAAGCTGGTCCCGCTGGATCTCCAGCACAGCTCCTGAGGGCTGCTCATCCTGGCTCCAATTCTGGCTCCAAAAGAGGAGAGCCAGAGCCAGGTGGCACCAAGGGCTTTCACATCCACTCATGAGAGTGGGTCATCCCTTCCAGAATCCTCCAAGATCTGATGGGGCCAGGAACAGAGGTTCCGTTAGCTCCTGACGAGATCTCCAGGGGACAGATGCTCCGTTAAGGAAAGCATCCAAGAAGGATTTTTCTCCCTGGGAAAAAGAATCCCATGAAGGGGATGGGCTTGCTGGTCCCAGGGAAGATGGTCTGTGTGGCAAGAAGCAGAGAACTCAAGTTCCCCGACAAGGTCTGACTCACAACCCCCACACAACCTGCCCAGGCACGTATCAAGCTGATATCTCACACTACGCCTGGACAAAAGAATCAACGCCCGAGTGTGTCTCCCTTCTCGGGTCTACAGCAAATGAAGCTCCCAGACAGCTCAAGGAGAGAGAAGAGATTGCCAGAGACCCTGTCCGGGGACCTGCACCAGAGGCATTATTTCTAGACATCAAAGACAAGGTGAGAGCCACCCAGCGGCTGGCCCAAGCCACCGATAACGAAAGGGCCAGAAGCCTGCCAGCAACCTTAGTACAAAACTCAAACAGGAAAAGGTCTCCTGGAATCGACAGAGGAAAAAGCTTGACGACCACAGGAATCCCCTGGCACTCCAGCTTTTGGGAGGACAGGAGTCGTGCTGGGGTCTCAAGAGGTTTTTGCAGGCGTTCCACAACAACCCAGAAGCAGAAAGACCCAGAATCCTGTTTTCCTGGAAGGGGAAGGGAGTTGGATGAGGCCTCCGGCTACCCCTGGCGCACACCCAACTGTGCTCGGTCTCTCCCCAAGGGTTCCTGGAAGTCAACAGACCCATAAAGGGGAGGCCTTAAAGCAGCGATGAAAAAAAAAAAAATGACCTGCAAATTGGACAGCATCCCTGCTGTAACACCCCAGTGACAACACACACACACACACACACACACACACACACACACACACACACACACAACTGGAATTTACCCCAGACAGGCAGCCCCTTCATTCACAGCCAGGCAGGGCAGGGCAGGTGAATGCCAAGGGGACCCACTCGGCCTGAGATTCTCCGGGAAGCCGGGACAAGGAACCAAGAAGGAAAAAGGGAGGTAGATGACCAGGACACAGCGGGGACGACGGACTGCAGGGACATCAAGACAAGGAGGCCAAGGCAGGGCTCCGGGAGGGAACCAGGGACAGGCAACACCCCTGAGAAAGGGGACGGAGGTTCCGGAAACACTGTGTCAGGCAGCAAGGACAGCTGAGGGGACACGGGTGGGAAAGGCAGTCAAGGGGGCCAGGACGGGGCGAGGTGGAGGGGATGAAGGCAGGAGACCAGGATAACCAGGGAGGCAGCGGCTAAGCCCTCGGGGACCCCCAGCAGACAACAGCACACTGGACCCGCAGACCCCAGTCAGGGATGAAAGCAGAGGACACGGCCAAAGGAAAGAGGACAGGAAAGGACCCCACGCCGGAGACGGGGCCACGAGGCCCCCCAGGAGAGGGGCAGAGGAGTCTGGTGGAAGGAGGCCGGGATTCGGGGTCACACGGCTATGGGGGAGGGCGAGAAGGGGTGCAAGAGCAGCGGGGCGCGCCCACCCGCCAGCCAGCAGGGCCACGGACGAGAGCCAGAGCACCGGGGACCCCCAAAGTGGTGCAGCGCGCGGACCCCACTAGCGCCCCGGGACTCGGTTCCCCGCTCCAGGGCCTGGCGCCCCCGGTCCTGCCGTCCCCTTCGCCCGATCCTCGGCTGGCCGGCCCGTTCCCTCCCACCCACTCCCCCGAGCCGGACTGACCCGTCCCGGGCGCCTCCCGCGCCAGCGCAGCCGTCCCGCAGGCTCCGCAGAATCCTCCGGCTCCTGCCAAAACTTTTCCCATTAATCCCCGAGCTCCGCGGCGACCGCGGCGTCACACGCTCCGAGGCCCCGCCCCCAGCCCGGGAGACGTCACCGCGCAGCTCGGCCCTCCGCCCCCACCCCCGCCACCTGGCCCGCCCCCTTCCGCCCGGCGGCGGCCAATCACCGCGCCCGCTGGAGCCTGCCCTGATGGCGCCACTCCGCCCACCGCACGCTGCCTGGCAGAGCAACGCCCCTCCTCCTCCTCTTCCTCCGCGCCGACAGCGCCCTCTGGCGCAAGCAGCTGGAGTTGCAGAGGACTCTGTCAGCGCCAGGGAGCAAGTCCAAGTTCAGCGGGTATCTGAAAAGGCTGGAAGGGGAATTAAAGGTCATCTGCTACAAACTCCCCATCCTTCCGAGGAAGAAGAAGGCCCAGAAAAGGTATGTGACTAGCGGTGAGAAACAACGCGGAGACTAGGAGCTGGTCTTCAAACGCGACAGGAATTGGCAAAAAAAAAAAAAAAAGAAAAAGCCTATACTTTTCGAAGTAAGAGATTTCTTCCTTCGGAAGGCTGGTGAAATTGGAAACTTAGGGTTCAGGACCTCTCATCCATCTTCCCGTGAGCTTTTCTAATGCACTTGTCCTCCTACATGGGGGACTACCTCTCCAATGTTATTGAAAATCCTGTTCTCCATTCTTGACTCAGGTCATGCAAGGGACCTGCTACCACAACCCTAAGATACAGATTAAAAGGCATCACTCTGGCTTTGTCATCCAGGGACCAGCCAAACTTGACTCTCAGGTTACCTATGACCCTCGGATCCACCCCACCGCTCCTCTCCCGGGCACTCCTTCGGCCACACCTTCACATGGCTGCAAGATGGAATTACGAGAGCTCTCCCACCCACCCCTGCACTCACGCACCTCCTTCCTGACATGAATGTGTGTCACCTTCGCAATTTACATGCTGATCTTCTTGATCCCTTCAGGTGCAGTCCAAGCCCCTTCTAAGAATTTTTCCTGTCCCGTATTTCTCCTGCTGAGTTCCTGCTGGGCCAGGCTCCTGCTGCACCACCAGTCAGCAATCTAGAGATGGAATTCAGGACCCAGCTTTCGGCACAGTGGTCAAGACACAGTGGGCTGCCCACTTCCCATACGGGAGGGCCAGGGGTTGAGTCTGGCCTCAGCTTCCTGGGAATGTGCACTCAGAGCAGCATGGGCGATGCCTCAAGCTACCCAGGTGCGAGACTTCCCTGGAGTTCTGGGCTTCTGGTTTTGACTTTCCCCCAGCGCTGGCGGTTGAGGGCATTTGGAGAGTTGACTTTTGGTCTTTTATAAATCTCTCTTTCAAATAAAATTAAATAAGAATTTAAAGAGGGCAAGCTGCCGTTGTGTCGTAGCATGTTAAGCCTCCACCTACAATGACAGCATCCTATATAGCACCAGTTCAAGACTCAGGCTGCTCCATTTTCATTCCAGCTCCCTGCTCACGCTTCTGGGAAAGCACTGAAAGATGTCCCAAATCCATGGGCCCCTGCACCCAGGAGGGAGACCCACAAGAAGCTCCTGTCCCTGCTTCAGACTGGCCCAGCTCCTGCTGCTGTGAGCCAGCAGATGAAGATCCTCCTCTTCTCTCTGTCGCTCCCTCTGTAGCTCTGCCTTTCAATAAATAAAAAATAAATCTTCAAAAAAAAAAAAAAGAACTTAAAGATGAAACTCAAACTCAGCCCTTCGTGAGAACTGCCCACACCTCTTCCCACACAGAACGTTACTGAATACAAAGATGTTGTGCTCTGGGCTCCCGGGGCAGGGGCACATGGAGAATGACAAACAGTTTATAAACTGAGCTCCAGATGTTCTTTAAAGTCCTTTCCGCATCCGCCCCTGAGGTTTTGTACCCGGCTCTCCACCCATGAGGGCCTGGCCTTCACCCAGATGACTAGCTCTCTTCCCACCACTTCCCTTGCCAATCTTTCTTGTCTTCCAACTACTCAAGAGGAAACACAACTCGTCTGGTATCCCAGGGTAAAAGAGAAATCTTAACTATAGTTCTTTGTTGCTTGGGTTCCTGCCAACATCCAGGCTCTGAAAATTTGTCATCTTGTGTCCAAAAGAGACTGGTTTGTGGCACCAGCATGGTGGTGGAGCTGCCACCTGTAATACCAGCATCCCATATGGGCGTCTCTTCAAGTCCCTGTACCCATGTGGGAGACC
This sequence comes from Ochotona curzoniae, assembly GCF_017591425.1. Lineage (NCBI taxonomy): Eukaryota > Metazoa > Chordata > Mammalia > Lagomorpha > Ochotonidae > Ochotona > Ochotona curzoniae. Next base: position 1,772,949 of record NW_024466004.1, on the reverse strand, counting down.
TGGGATCCCTGTACCCATGTGGGAGACCTGGAAGAACCTCCTGGATCCTGGCCCAATTCTGGCCCAGCCCTGGCCATCAGAGACCATTTGGTGAGTGAACCAGCAGATACAAGATTCTCTCTCTCACCCTTACTCTCTGTGCAACTCTGTCATTCAAATAAATAAAACTTAAAAATGTAAAATAAATAATAAAATGGAGGTTAAGTTTATTTTGGTGCAAAAACAATTGAAATACATGCATATAAAGGGGTCTTAAAAAACTTTCTGTGGGGCCAGTGTGGTGGTGTAGCAAGCCAATCCTCTGTCTGTGGCACAGCATCCCACTAGCTTGTGTTCCAGCTGTTCTACTTCTGATCCATCTCTCCGCTATGGCCTAGGGAGGCAGCAGAGGACAGCCCAGTCCTTGGGCCCCTACACCCATGTGGGAAACACAGAAGAAATTCCTGTCTCCTGGTTTTAGATCAGCTCATCTCCAGCTGTTGCGGCCATTTGGGGAGTGAACCAGCAGATGGATGATCTGTCTCTTTCTGTCTCTACTTCTCTCTGTAAATTTGCCTTTCAGGTAAAAATAAATAAATGTTTATATATACATACATACATATATATATAATATATAGTCTGAAAAACTATAAGAATTTCTCATTAAAATAAACTTATATTTTAATTCTAACTTTCTGTGAATTAAAAATTTTTTTAATTTTATTTGAAAGTCACAGTTACAGAGAGAAAAGGAAAGACAGAAGGATATCTTGCATCCCCTGGCTCACTCCCCTCATGGTCATAATGGCGAGGGCTGGGCCAGGCCAAAGCCAGGAACCAGGAGTTTCTTCCAGGTCTCCCACGGGGTGGCAGGGATCCAAACACTTGGGCCATCTTCTGCTGCCTTTCCCATGCCCTTAGCAGGCAGCAGGGTATGACGCAGAGCAGCCGAGACTCGAACCAGCACCCTTCTGGGAAACTTGTAGGATACTACATCACAACACTGGCCCTTTCCTGTGAACGCTAAAGTACCTTCACATGCTTAGATGTTTAGATCTCATAGTTCCACTTGGGTAGCCTGTCTTGAGGAAATAATATTAAATAGAGGGGGAAAAAAAACTTTGTACACAAAAATGTCCCTCACATTATTATTTGAAAAATAAAATCTGAAGAAAATTGAATTTCCAACAACAGAGAAATGTAGGTATGTTATACTGTATCCTAGCAGAATACTACACAGTCATTGAAAATACTAAAATGAGTTGGCAAGAAAGTGGGAAAATGTTATGATGTGATATGAAGTGGGAAAAGATGGAATATGACAGTAGGAATAGAGTAAAATCACATGGTCTGGAAAACCGGGAAAATCCTAGAGGAAAACGCAATGAAATGTTACCAGTCATTGTCTTTAGCTCGCGGGTCTCTGAATTATTATCTCTCTGCATTTGTTTTGTCTCCATAATAGAAACATGGTTCATTTGATTTTAGGACCCCAAAAGGAAATTTTTCTTCATATTGATCCAAAAAGAATGTGTATCTCCCATTGTTATCACCCAGGAATCTCTCCTTGGAGGTAAACTGAGGCACATTGCGTTCTACATATGAGCCCTTCTGATGTTGGTCCCCTTCCCCTGTGCTGGCTCCGTCAGGTGGTACCATCCTTAGTGCCTTATGAAGACGATGTGGCTGTCTCTCCCCACGGGGCTCAGGAAGCAGCCCCTCCCGGGCACCTGTCCTGCCCCCCGCTGGCCCTGAGTTCCCTTCCACTGTCAGCACCCCTGCTTCTGAGGAGACGAAAACACTGGGCGTTTCTTCCAGCCTCCCCTGCAGTGGGGGCGTCACAGCAAGATGAAGACCCGGTGGGTCAGATGCTTGTAAAGCTGGGGACGTGAAGAGCATGAGGGGAGCGGCGGGGGGGAGCTCCACCTCATTCCCAGCACCTTGCCTCCGCTCCGTCCCACCCCCTTGCGATACACACATGGTAACCCTGGCGACAGCAGTATCTGCGCCCAGAGGTGGCAACCGGGGCGTCTTCCCCAAAACTGCTCTATGGTCTGATTTGGAATATTCTTCCTGATATCCCAGCCTGCCTTCTGATTTCCTTCTGCTCTTGATCTTTCAAGGAACTCCTCGAGATTCTTTTTTTTTTTTTAAATAATTATATATTTTTATCGGAAAGTCAGATATACAGAGTGGAGGAGAAACAGAGAGGAAGATCTTCCATCCGATGATTCACTCCCCAAGTGGCTGCAATGGCTGGAGCTGAGCCAATCCAAAGCCAGGAGCCAGGAGCTTTTTCCAGGTCTCCTTTGCAGGTGCAGGGTCCCAAGGCTCTGGGCTGTCCTCGAGTGCTTTCCCAGGCCACAAGCAGTGAGCTGGATGGGAAGTGGGGCTGCCAGGATTAGAACGCCCATATGGGATCCTGGTCTGTGCAAAGTGAGGACTTTAGCTGCTGGGCTATCACGCTAGGTCCTAGATTCTACTAAAAGATTCATTTTCATTGTCTGCTTTAATAGGCCCATGATTGTTGCTTCAGTCATAAAACCAGATGAGAAGAGCTTCCCTGAATCTCCCTTTTCACCAGATTTGCCCCCCAGCTCCCTGGGCAGCCAGGTGGAAAAAGTTAGTCCTTCTCAAGTCTCTGCAATCCTTTCCAAACCAGACAGGGAGCCCATTTTCCCAGCCCTACTCTGGTACCCAGCTGCTCTGTCCCTGGGTGACTGTGTGGCGTGAGAAGCTGCACCCAGGTTTGTCGCCCTGCCATGTCCATGGTATGAAGAGGGTGGGAACATAACCCCAGTGTTTGGAGGTGGAGTGTCTGAGAGGTGATGGGATTGGCTTGTTGGGGTGGTGCCACCTGGATGGCATTCTTGGGGCTCTGCAAAGACAAACGAGGCGTTCCCTGCCTTCCTCCCTTGTGAGGATCCGTGCCACGGTTGGCCTTGCCAGCAAGGACACCATCATCCAAGGCCAAACCAGTGGGAGCCCCCTTAGCCATGGGTTGGACTGAGAGCCTTCAAAACTGTGAGGTAAAATCAACTTCTCTTTATCAAGTTGCCTGAGATGGTCCATAATAGTCATGAAGAGCTGCCCAGGACACTGAATCTGTGGACCTTCTCCATGGCCATTTCAGACTCAGGCCAGGAGGTGGGAGCCTCCGTAGTCTCCTATAATCATCCCCCTCCCCTCACTGCAGAGAGGTCACGTTGAATAGGCACTTCCTGCACCAAGGTAGGCACCTGCCATTGAGTTGTATGACATCCCTGCCCTACAGCCCATGTCCCCACTCCTGTTCACATATCAGCTGCAGAGTAAGAGAAAGACTGATGCATGGTTGTGAGACCACAAAGGCTGTGCTTCCCACTGGTCCCGGAGTTTAGGGATATCTCTAAGGACTTCATAGGTAGGACACAACTTTCCTTTGTCCAGACTGTTGGAAAGGGCAAAAGAATTATTTTTCTAATCTTGGAAATAAAATATTAGAAAATGCCTTCTTCAGAGCCAGCATTGTGGTTCAGCAAGTTAAGCCACTGCCTACAACATGGGCAGCCCGTGTGAGTGCTGGCTTGAGATCTAGCTGCTCCACTTCCAATTCTGCTTGTAATCCCTGGTGGAAACAGTAGAAAAGTGCCCAAATATTTGGGATCTCACTACCCACATGGGAGATCAGATAGAGTTCCAAGCTCCTGACTTCAGCTTGTCCCAGCCCTGGCTATTGCTACTATTTGGGGAGTAAACCAGTAGATTGAAGATCTCTCTCTCTCTCTCTCTCTCTCTCTCTCTCTCAATAACTCTGTCTTTCATACAATAAAATAAATCAAAGTGTCTTGGGCTTTATCCTGCCAGCATGCCCCATGGCCACCAAAGGGTGAAGTGATAGCGTGTTTTGGCCACAAGAACCACCAGAGGTCCCGGCGTGGTGGTCTTGTGGCTAAAGTCCTTGCCTTGAACACACTGGGGTGCTGATTCTAGTCCTGGCAGTCCCACTTCCCATCCAGCTCATTGCTTATGGCCTGAGAAAGCAGTCAAGGACAGCCCAAAGTCTTGGGAGCCTGCACCTGTGTGGGAGAACTGGAGGAAGTTTCTGGCTCCTGACTTTAGATTGGTTCAGTTCCAGCTGTTGCAATCATTTGGGGAGTGAATCATTGGACAGAAGATCTTCCTCTCTGTCTCTCCTCCTCTTTGTATATCTCACTTTGCAATAAAAATAATTTTTTTTTTTAGTTTTAAAGTACGATTTATTAGAAAAAGTTGAGAAAGGAGACTCCTGTCCTAGTGACAGGAGGGGGCGTTAAGATCCTCTGCCATAGTGGCAGGAGGAAAAGTAAAAAAATAAAAAAAAAAAAAAGAACCACCAGAACAATCTGGTGGGGGAATCTCTGTTCAGTGTACACAAATTACAAGCTTATAAAGGTTAAGGAAGGGAAGGACTGGGGGGCATCTCCCAACAGTCCCCCCAACCCAAAATGACACTGTAATTGACTAGAAGGTATGTCAATTCCAGTCATGTCAGAGGTCACCTTCTGTATGCAGGGCTAGAAGCTGTGTCTCAGGTCATGGGCAGGTAAGCTGTGAGCCATGCCCACCAGGTAGCAAGCGGAGATCGGGGGCCATCTCCCACAAAAAAAGAAGATACATCTTTTAACCCTTAATAATATCTCCCAGAGCTGACAGCATTGCATGCTTATCCCAGAGTGGATCACAACCAGGCACTTGAAAGGATGATCTTCATTTAATTGTATCACACCTCAACTGTCAACTGTCTACGTCCCACCATAGACAAGTCAAAAGCCTGGAATGATCCCCATATACAGCTGAGGAAACTGAGGGTCCAGGGTTGACTCACCACCTAAAGTCAAGACTTCCTAGCAATTAAGCATCTCTACAGACAGGTCCCATGGGACTTTTTAATATGTATTTTTATAGTAGTCTTTAAGATAAGCTCCTCACCTTTCCTGAAGCAATATATAAGATCTTTGCCATCTGGGTCTGGCACAATGGCTTGGATGGTTGGTTTTCTCCCTTCAAGTGCCAGGATCCCATATGGGTGGCTGCTACCCACATGACTTGAAATCCTGAGTTAACTTCATGCTAAGAGAGATCCTAGAAGATAGCAATAGTTCAAACAGTTGGGTCCCAGTCATGCTTGTGGGAGACATGGATTGCATGTCAGCTTTCACAGTAGCCCGGCCCAGGCATTGTGAGTATTTGGATAGTGACTCAGTATCTATCTCTTTATTAAAAAGAATTTAGAAGAGGTCTAGAAAAAAATGAAAAACACATAAATGGTTTTGCTCAGCAATCAGAAATTTTATATTGTCCCCTTTCCCCCTTAAATGTGGTTGCGTATCTCCATTCCACTTTCCTCTCAATCTCATCTCATTGTCACACATTTTTTTATGTCTAAGCCTTCTTGATCACCATCTCTGCAATCATATACATTGCAACTAAAAATGTTTCTCAGTTTCATGTAGCTATAAAGCTCTAGATGGGAAATTTTCTTCTGGTTTGATTAATCATTAAAATTATTACTAATGTGGGGCACTGGCATCATGGTACAGTTAAGCTATTTGTGTCAGTGGCATCCCAGTGTCAGAATGACAGTTCAAGCCCTAACTCCTCCATTTCTGATCCAGCTTCCTGCTATTGCACCTGGGAAAGCAGCAGATAATGGCCCAAGTGCCGGACCCCTGCACCCATGTGGGAGACCTGGATGAAGTTTTGGATTCTTGGCTTTAGCCTGGCCCTTACCTGGCTGTTGTGGCTGTTTGGAAAGTGAGCCAGCAGATGAAAAACCTTCTACCTCCTTCTCTGATGCTCTATCTTTCAAATAAGTAAACATGTAAAAAAAAGATTTATTACTGAGCCCCGTGTGGTGACTCAGTGGCTAAAGACACCTTACACACACTGGGATCCCATAAGGGTGCACATTCATGTTTCAACTGCTCTGCTTCCCATCCAGCTTCCTGATTGTGGGAAAGCAGTCGAGGATGGCCCAAAGCCTTGGGACCCTGCACTCACATGGGAGACCAGGGAGAAGCTCCTGACTCCTGGCTTTGGACTGGCTCAGCTCTGGCCGTTGCAGCCACTTGGGGGAGTAAACCTGCAGATAGAAGAACATTCTCTCTGTATTTCTCTGTCATTCTGCCTTTCCAATAAAATAAATCCTAAAAAATGGATTTACTTATTTTTTTTTTAAAGATTTATTTTTATTATTTTTTTATTGGAAAGGCGGATATACAGAGAGGAGAGACAGAGAGGAAGATCTTCTGTCCGATGATTCACTCCCCAAGTGAGCGCAACGGCCGATACTATGCCGATCCGAAGCCAGGAGCCTCTTCCGGGTCTCCCACAAGGGTGCAGGTTCCCAAAGCTTTGGGCCGTCCTCGACTGCCTTCCCGGGCCACAGGCAGGGAGCTGGAAGGGAAGCGGGGCTGGCCGGGATTAGAACCGGCGCCCATATGGGATCCCGGGCGTGCAAGGTGAGGACTTAACCACTTGCGCCACCGCGCCGGGCCCGGATTTACTTATTTTAAATAAACCAACTGATGGAAGTCTTTTTTTTCTCTCTGTATAAATTCTGCTTTTCAAATGAAAATAAATTTTAAAAATTAAAAATAAGCATTTGTCAAATGAGTGGAGCAGAGTTTGAGTCTCAAATACTTCATTACTTTTCTGCAATGTGACATTCAGCCACTCACATCAGAATTCCTTTGTTTATATGTTTGTTTAACAAATATTTGTTGCTGACTTCTAAGAACAAGACCACTGAGTTAGGCACTAGGGCAAAGTTGAAGACATGTCCCTGCCCTTAAGGAATGCAAATGTTTATTTCTGGATAATGTTACAAGAAGCGAGATGGAAAGTCAGGCAGCATGAGACCAGGTGGATGTGAAAGGCAACTGCGAGAGCTACAAGGCGACGCTCAAGATGCCCTGCTAGGCAAGCTTGTCATGAGTCTCGTCTGCCATATACAGGAGTGTGAACGTTAATGAACAAAACTCTAGGATACCATGGAAGAATTGGAAATTAGGAAGAGGCAAGGACACATCTACACTTCAGAAGTTCTAGCCAGGTAGCGAGGGGAGAGGGGTAGGCGGAGAACCGGTTACAGTTTTTAGTAGGGAGGTGACAAAGGGCAGAATAAGACAGCAGCCATAGGACAATAACCACTAAGTGGTGATTTTGAGAATAATCAGGAAAATAAAATAATTAGACATAGGGCAAGATGGAGGTATCAAAGATTAACGCTGAAGTAGCAGAGACAAAGGCTTAAGGTGTGGCACTAGGCATGGGATTGAGAAAAGAGCAACAGGTGTGAGTAGGAAGGTGGAGATGCTACTTGATTTGATAATTAGTTGTGAATGAGGCAGGTGAGCAAGGGGAAGTGAATTTTTCTAGATTCCCCTGAACAACAAGGTCCGTGAGTCTGAGAATGTGAGAGTGAAAGCAAGTTAAGCCTCCATTTGTTCATGTATACAATGACAACAGTGACAGGCAGCCTTTGGAGTTGTTAAGAGAATTAAATACACAGGCCAAGTGTAGGACAAAGAGTCGATGGCTGGTCAGTAAATATTAGTGTCTGATACTAACACAGGTGCCAAGTACCTAATCTTCATACAACCCTCTCGAGTAGGCACAATGATGATCTCCAATTTACTGATGTGAAAATGTAGCACTGATACATGAAGAAACTTGGCTAAAATCAATCATTTAGTGAGCAGCAGAGCTGGGTTCAACACCTGCACAGTCTGGCTCAGAGCCTTCATTAAAAAAAAAGGTTCTGCTTATTTATTTGTTTGAAAGGCAGAGTTACACACACACGCACACAGACAGAGTTCCATCTGCTGTTCATTTCCTAAATGTTTGCAGTAGCCCAGGCTGGGGCCAAGTTGGAACCAGGAATTCCGCCTGAGTCTCCAATGTGGTTGCAGGGGCCCGAGCAGTTGGGCCATCTTCCGTTAGCTTTCCCAGGCACATCACCAGGGAACTGGATTGGAAGCAGAGCACTCAGGACCAGAACTAGCACTCTGATATGGGATGCTGGTATCTCAGGCAGAGGATTCACCCACAACGCCACAATGCCAATCCTTCATGTCTTCATTTCTACCCATTCACTACACCTGGCTTTCTTTGGACTCTTGGGGAAAAAATATCACACAAGATGAATGGACTCAAGCCAGTAATTCATTCCCAGAGCAGTTTTTATTTGGAAACGTCCCTCCGCACTTAGTGGTGGCCCAGGAGGGCAGTTGCCCTCTGGCTTGCTTGTTCACTCTCTTTCCCAGCCCAGGTCCTCGGGTCCATGGGGCTACAAGCACAGGGCCAAATTCCCAAGTATCAATGGCCTGGATCACTTCTGTAGCCTGGGACTTGGGGCTGGTGTGAAAGATGAGCTAGGCTCCAGCCAACATTGTCATAAGGTTGGTTGGCAGGTCTAGGTCCCAGGGACCAAGACTCCAGCTCTGTCTCCTTGCTGGTACTGGTGTCACCCACAGGCCTGCTGTGGCCACGTCTTGGCAGGCAGGAGGACACTGGGACAAAGAAAGGACTGAGAGAAGCTAGTTTTCTGGAGTGGGATCCAGTTTGTCTTCTGCGGCAGCAGCGGCAGTGGCGGTGGGGATGGGAGACTCCTCGCCCCCGTTGAGGGACTTTGGCTGCTCACTGCTGGGGGAAGGAGTCCTGTGGCCTTGGGATCCCCAGCGGCTCAGGCGCTTTAGGGAGGAGTCACGACGGGCGAGCAGGGAGGGCTGGAAGCCCGTGAAGGAGCTGCTGGTGACGGGCCGCTTATCTGGCGGAGAGAAGGCAGGAGCATGAGGGGACCTGTGAGGGGCCTCTGTCCAGACCTTAGCTGGGCCTGGAGATCTGCAGGTGCCCTTCTCCTCTACCTTCCCCCTCCCGACTCCAGAGGGCGCTCCAGAGCTAATCCCGTCTCACCTCCAGGTTCGATGGGATGCATGAGCCGGTTCATCTGGACATTCCAGTGTTTCACGTTGGTGCTGGCCTGGCGCAACTTCCTCTGGGCAGCCTGTGGGGCAAGGCCAGCCGGGATGGGGATGGGGGAGGAGTGGGTCAGAAGCACCATCCGCAGCAGGCATCTTGATCTTTTCAGGTTCATGGGCGCCCTTGGCCAAGGTTACTGGTAACTCCCCCCAGGACAACCCATGCTAAGTTCACAAGTATGTACGTGGACAGAGCCTGCCCACTTTCAGGGAACTTATGGACACGTTGTGTGTGCAGATACATGGTCTTATCTAATTTACAAAGCAGAAATAAACAGCAAGCAAGTTCACCAGAGGTTTCTGTGACTCGCCCAGGAACCATGGCAGCACACCGCCCTGTCCTCCGTCACAGGGCCACGAGCAGTGGCTGGGGATGGGCAGTGGAGGCTGTGTGTGTGTGTGTGGGGGGGTGGATATTGAGGGAGGAGCATTTCCTTTTATGGATGTCTTTCTGAGTCTGTTCTACCATGATTGTGTAAGTCAAAGCAAAATGCAGTAGTTAAATGAGAACAAAACAGCAAAACTTCACCTTAAAAAAAGAACTCCATTTTTATGGAGATTCAGGCTCCAAGGAGTCTGGCAGTTAAAAGTACAGAGATAACAAAATTGAAGCTTGGGAGAGTAGCAGGTAAGAAAATAATTGCCCAGATTAATAACTGTGTTCACAAGCAGCAGCAACTATATGCCATCTACCAAATGTTACCTTGTTGACCCCTGACTGCAATGTTCATACCAACTTCCCTCCCCAGAGTAGAGGCTTGAACCTCAGGGAGGTTAGGCAATTTGCTGGAGGTCCCACAGCCAGGGGAGAGGACCTGCTAGCTCCCCCTGCACGCTCAGCTCCGCACTCACCTCCACGTCCTCGTCGGCCCTCTGCCGGTTCTGCCGCACCTCCTCCAGCTGCTGCTGAGCCTGCTGCAGGGAGCGGCTCTGCAGCGCCATCTCCTGCTGCAGCTCCTGCTTCTCCTGCTGCGCGCGCTCGATGTAGCGCTCCTGTTCCTCCTTCAGCTGCATCAGCTGCTTCAGCTTCTCCTCCTCCTCCTCCAGCAGCCTGGGTGGATGGGCGGGGAGGCAGTCACGGGGTGGTCGGCAGGCAGGGTGCTTAGGCAAGGGGGTGGTGGCTGGAAGCACCAGGTGGGAGTCCCCCAGGCCTACCTGGTCTGGGCGAGGCGCACCGCCTCCTCGTCCCGCCGGGCTTTCACCTCCAGCTGCAGGGCCTCCTGCAGTCGTTGCTGCATCTCCTCCAGCTCTTGGATGCGCTGCCTTTGGCGGGCAGCCTCCTCCTTCTTCAGCTCCATCTCGGCCTGCATGGAGGCCCGGGCCTGCAGGAGGATGGCAGAGAGCTTAGGCAGGTGGCCTCCAGCCCCGGGGGTTCCCAGGTTCTCCCCACTGGGCAACCTGAGGGAGAGAGCCTAGGGAGCTACTTCACGTGGGATTTCCTGATCTCACCCCCCTTTTTCAGAGTTTCCTAGGTCAGCTAATGTCAGTGAATAGATGCCACGTGGGGGCAAAGGGGCCCAAGTCATTACCTTCTTAGCATTAGCTTTAATAATATGAATATACATCCTAGCTAAATGATGTATTACACTACTATGCTAAACAAATATTATAGGTACCGCCTCCCAAGCACCCATCTTAATAATAATTATTATATATGCATATATAATTAGGGCTTGTGCTTGGGAGGCTACTGTAATTATTACCACTGAGATTTATTGAACACAAGTGTCTCCTCATTTAATCCGCCTACCTCTATGAACAAAGCTGTGTTAGCACCAACATTTTACCGCTGGGTAAATAAAGCAGAGACCCTAAGGAATTGCCTGAGGCCACTGAGTTCCTAAAAGACAGAGCTCAGATTGAATCCCCACATCTCTGACTCTGAACCCAGCTCTCCTCAGTGGTCCATGGAGCTGCCAGGGCACTGCTAGCCCGCCTTGATGTGCAACCTGCCTACCGCCACCCTATGGTCCCTCAACCACTATCAGTGTGAGCACAGCTCAAGTCTAGTCCAACCTTGGTTCAAGCCAATCCGCAATCAGCCACTCTTTCTCTCCAAGCCCAGTCTCTGCCAAGCCCAGGTCTCCCCAGAGACTCCACTTTATGCCCACCTGTTTACCGTCCCGCTCCACACATTCTCTATTAGTTCCTTCCCTGCTTCCTTAGCCACAGGTCCCACTCCTCCACACACCCACATCCCTCTTTCTCACCCCCCACTTTCTAAACCCTAGGCTCCTCCCTGCCGGGGGGGGGGGGCGGACCTGCTCCGCCTCCCGCAGCTGCCCTTCCAGCGCCAGCTGCAGCTCGCGGTGCTGGCTGCGGCGCCGCTCCTCCTCCTCCTGCAGCAGCCGCTCCGCCTGCCGCTGCGCCTCCTGCAGCAGCTCCAGTTCCTGCAGCTTCCGCTCCTTCTCCTCCTGCAGCTGCTGCAGACGCAACAGCTCCTCCTCCTTGGCCGCCCGGCGCCGCTCCCGCTGCTCCCGCTGCTCCCGCCGCTTCTGCTTCAGGTCCTTGTGCAGCGACGTCTTTCCCTCGGCCTGCAGCCGGATCGCCGTCTGGATGGCTGCGGGGTGAGGGCAGGTCATCAGCTGGCGCCCAGCCCCTCACCGTGGACCGTGGGAAGTTGGCTGGGTCCGGGCTGCTCCGCTAGCACTCACCGGCCGTCCATTCCTGGCGCTGGCGTGTGTCCGAGGCACTCATCTCATACGTGCGGGTGGCTGTCTTCACGCAGAACATGCAACGCTTCCCGTCGCGGTCCGCGAGCACCTGGGCAAGAGGACAGGCTGGCTTCACCGAATGCCCTGGGATGTCCCAGCTCAAGCCCTGGCCTACTCTGGCTTATCATCTTCCCTGGGGGCCTTGCCCCCCTCAACATAAATGGTTAGTTTAGGGCATACTTGTGCCTCCCGCCCAGTGGCCGCTCTCCGCCCCTCTCCGCACTCCCCCCCTCTCCGCGCTCCCCCACCCCGGGTCTGCAGTCTTGCTTGTTGAGAAAGCAGATGCCTTCATTCTATGGGTATTTTGGTAACATTTGTTCTTCTTTGAGGTTTTCATATGGTGGAAGATACCCCAAGGTGTGGGGAGGGGAATCTGCGTTGTTAGATAAAAATTAGGCATGATTACCTCTATTTATTTCATCCTGGACCCCTGGTCCAGCCCACACTGCCTGATAGTGGTGAGGCTGTGCTATTTGCTTGCACTCATGCTGTTTACAGCACCACCTGGCTCCTGACATGACAATGGATGACCAAGCTCCCATGGCTGTTAACAGTTTTGTGAAATGTCATACAGTGTTGGCCAGGCTGGGAGACATTCAGATCTCCCACAGCTGCTGGGGAGAATGTTATCTGGTGAAGCTGTTGAGGAAGTCTGGTAGTTCCCCAGAGAGCTGGGACCTCCCCTTGCTCAGCCCCCAGGAGCCAGCGATTCCGCATTGGGTGTGACCGATACATGCTACAACATCGATGTTGATGCTAAGTGAAAGACGCCAGACCCAAAAGGGTAAATGTAGTGTGAGGAGACTCACGTGAAATATCTGGAATTGGTAGACAAATTCTGCGAGAGTAGAGGTTAAGTGGGGGCTGGAGACCAGGGAATGAGGAGTTAATGGGTGCAGTGCTTCTGCTCTGAGGATGACACATTCGCAAACAGGCAGTGGGGATGTTTGCACAATAGCATGAATGTACGAATTGCCTTGAGGCTGTACAGTTCAAGTGGCAAAATTTTCATATTCTATATATAAAACCACTGCTTCAAATAGGGTTGTTTTAAGCCTCTAAAATAATACTGAGCAGGGCCAAGGGAGTGGGGAGGCGAAGGAGAGGAGTTTGAAAGAAGATATGGATAAAGGACAATGATCTTTGTAAACGGATGCTTAGCAGGATTTGACGTGCAGTGTGGACATGAGCCATCTCCTCTTTAGCAGAGATCTCTATCTTCAACACAAGTCACGTGATTCACTCATGCTTTGGTATTTGATTTGTGGCTTTGTCTCCCCCTTTTTAAAGTGCTTGCATGGATGAGAATGGCCTTGGGGTGCCTGGCTGGATTTCACTGTTTCACCCTAGTTCTGCCCCCATTTCACCCCCAGCTTCGATTCTCACCTCCACGCAGCAGTGTGCATCCAGGGGGATGCTCCCCCTCTTCTCTTTGCACTCTTCACTCCCGAAGTAGCAGAGGCAGCTGGGTTGCAGCAGGAACCAGCGCTCGGCCCAGTTCCTCCTCAGGTGCCCTCGCTTCCACAGGTAGCCCTGCCAGCCAGGGTTGAGTCAGACTTTCTGGGCCCCCCAATGGCTTCTTCACCACAGCCCCACCACCCCAGTGGCTCTCCCCTGGGTCCGTGCTGGTCTCACCTGCTTCAGGACATCCTGGATGAGTTCCTGGTAGACTTCATGGATGGCCATGCTTAGGGTGTCCCGACCCACACCCCGCAGGCAGCGGCCTGAGTTGAAGAGTTCTAGAAACTGCCAGACACTGAGCCCTCCTGTGGTCTGGGCCGCCTGGGCCTCCTGGGCCAGCAGTTCGTCCAGCTCCCCCAAGCCCACCTCCAGGCTCATGCTACTGAGCACCTTCTTCAGCAGGTACTCCACCTACAGGGGGAGAATGGAGGAAGAAGGCCTGGTGACTGCAGCAGGCAGTGTGCACAGCGTTGCGTTGACATGGGGGAAATATTCCTAGGGTCGGGACAGAGGGAACCAGGACAGGTGCATGGCAGTGGGCCAGACGACCAACTGCCTGTGGGGAGCAGACTGACAGATTTAGTAGGGAATCCAGGACCCCCCCCCCCCCAATTCTGGTGTCCTCTCCCCCTCCCTGTCCACCTTTTCCTCCTTTCTACGTTAAGGACAAGCTGAAGGCGGGATCTTGCAGTGGGGGCAGGGGGCGGGCAGACAGAGGCAGCACATCATAGAAAATATCAGGGGTGCGCAAGGGCCCTGCTCTCCAATACCCTTGGCTGGCAGATGACAAGACCAAGGTCCTGTGGCTGAAGAGACTTGCTCTTCATCCCCCCATAAGTTGGGAGCAGCCAGAGTTCCACCCCCAAGCTCTAGTCCTCAGCCCTGGGGAATCCTTCCCCTTGTGAGAAAGCAAGAGGACTGGGGGTTGGGGTAAGCAAAGTTGGGACAGGAAGCCTGTTACAGAAGAACAGGAAGTGGTGGTTGGGGTACATCCTGCTGAAACTCATTCTCTCTGCATGTTGTTGGCAAGAGCAAGTGGCCCTACAGCCTCTGGGAGGCCACCTTGCCCTGACTGGCAGGGATCTGAAAAGGGTGGCCATCCCCTGGCTTTCTGGGACTTCAAAGACAATGACCACAGGGAGGTGGGTGCGGGCCTGCTGGGTTTCCGATGGGGAATTTGTAGAGGGCACCAGATCCTGTCCCACCCCCATGAGGTGTTTTATCAGTGACTCTCAGTCTACCCACAAGCAGAAGCAAAAAAAAGGACATAAATTTCACTGCAGTTGGACACGCCAGAACCTCTTGTCCACACAGAGGCCCCTCCCACAAACACCTGCTCTGAAGACCTAAGATCAGTTTGACATCTGCCCAGCCACTAGGAGGACGAATGGGTCAGGAGAAAAGCTGAATATGCAGGGGAGGCAAGGCTGGAAGCATTTGTCCAGGCCTCTTCTCTTGGGAGGCTACATCTCACCCCAAGCTGAGTCTACCCTCGTTCTGCTAAAGGGAGACGGAGAAGGGACACAGGGAGCTAGGGCCAGACTTGGCACCCCACCTGGAACAGTCAGAGTTGCTTCTGTTCCAGGCAGGTCTCCTTCCTTTACAAATCGCCCCTTCTGGATGACTCCCAGGAATGGCCCAAAGCCTTGGGTTCCCGCACCCACGTGGGAGACCTGGATGAAGCTCCTGGCTCCTGGCTTTGGTTCAGCTCAGCTCTGGCTGTTGCGGCCATTTGGGGAGTGAATCAACAGACAGAACATCTTCTTCTCTGTCTCTCATCCTCTCTGCATATCTGACTTTGCAATAAAAATAAATAAATCTTAAAAATTTTTCTTCAGGTTGCTTTGCTCCCATGAGGGCTAGCAGAACCCTGACTGAAGTGTGACTTCAGCTCTCCTAGAAGGCACAGTCACTCTTGATTTGGGCAGTTCTAATATGTATGTATGTGCAGACACCTGGGTAGGGTGAACAGGTGTCAGCATGGACAGGTGCCTTCATCATTTCTGAGACAGGACCCTTACAGACTCAGTCCCCGGGACTGCCATCCTCACCTCATCAGGAACCATGATCAGAGGGTACTTGTCCTCAGACAGGAAGTTGAACAGGCACCAGAGGCGGAAGGCATCCTGATTGGAGAGTATGCTGTTCCCATTGCTGTCCACTTGGTAGTTCTTCTTGGCCGTCAGGGTCCAGCACAACTCATCAAAGTGCTCCTTGACGAAAGCTCCCTCCTCCACCTGCCACCAGATCCACATGTCAGCCAGCTGCCAACCAGCTGTCACCCAACCAGACCCCACCCCAGGCCACCTGGCTGAACCCAGAGTGCTGCTTTGAGGAATCTCTGGACCAATTAGCAGGTGCTTAGCGGGTTCCAATGACCTCCCCAATATACCCAAACCCACCAAGTTCCTCAGGGAAAAAAGCGGGGGAAACACAGGGGGAATGGACAGCCAAGCAGGACCTGGGAAGAAGATGACAGGTGGGACGGAGGGGAGACGGGGGTGCAGGTGCAGACAGGGTCAGGGCATGAGCAGGATGGAGGCTAGAATAGGAATGAAGGACATCAAGGAGGGGGCTGGGATGTAAAGAACAGGTCGGGAGAGTAGGGGTGGACAAAGTGGGCAGAAGTGGAAGTCTGTCAGAGGAAAAGTTGCAGTGGCAAGGTATCGGGGTGAAGGTTGGCTCAAGGAAGAGGGGACGGGCTGGAGGTAACCTCAGCTGGCTCCTACCTTGTCCAGGATGTACTTGTTGAGGTAGGGCATGTAGCCCTGGCTGGACACAGGGCCGTCATCGTCATCCCGGAAGTGCTCCTCCAGAGCCACAGGGTCATGGGGGATGTGCAGGACAGTGTACAGGTTGTGGGACAGCACCTGAGACAGAGCAGCCATTTGCCTTCCTGTACCACAAGCAAAGCCAGGCCAGAGGACAGATGCTCCCACATCCCTGCCTGTCCCCACCCCCAGCCTGGCTGAAGTCTCTGCAACCCTGATCGGTTCAGTGAGCAAAATCCACACAATTGCCATGTGCCAAGCACAAACAAAAGCTATTCAGTTAGCCTCCATAACAAGTATTCATAGCTCATTTACACAGGATAAGCCACCAGAGGCCTTGAAATATTTCTTATCCAAGGTCACAGCTGACAGAACTAGGATTTGCATCCAGGCAGCCACAGACTTAGCCATCCTATTAGGTCTGCAGACAAGGACACTGCCCCAAACTCCAGGATATTGCTATGGCGCAGCACGTTAAACCTCCATGCTATATGGGCATTGGTCCAGGTCCTTGGTGCTCCGCTTCTGTGATCCAGCTCTCTGCTAATGTGCCTGGATAAGCAGCAGAATTTGGCTTGAGTGTTTGGATGCCTCTACCCACGTGGGAGACCTAGATGAAGCTCTAGGCTCCAGGCTTCAACCTGATCCAACCCTGACCATTTCAGCCATTTGGGGTGTAAACCAGCAGATGAAAGATCTTCCTCTGTATTTCAAATCAGGCCATCTTCCTGCTGATTTCCCAAGCACAAAAGCAGGGAACTTAATAGGAAGTGGAGTTGCTGGGACTTAAACCAGTGCCCGTACTGGATGTTGGAGTCACCAGTAACAGCTCATCCCATTATGCCACAACACTAGCCCCAGTGCCGTGTGTGTTTGTTTTTTGAGAGCTTGGGATTCACCTCCACAAGCTTTCTAAGACTAAGAGCTCTCCATGCTGCTGAACTGTCTACAGAGACGTAATTACCACCCCAGGACAGAAGTCCCAAACCCAGCTGTTTTCATCAGACTCAGTGTTTAGGCTACAGCGTGCCCACACCCAGGCATGTCCACTCTGGAAGAGCCCCTCTAAAGACAGGAAAGAGCCTAAACAAGGTTCAGGAACAATGGCCCATGGGAAGTGGCGGCCAGGGCTGAGATAGGATCATGGTCATGACCTTGTGCAGAAAAGGGTAGTCTGTTGAACAGATGCATGATATTAGAACAAAGGGGTTGGGCCCAGCGGCATGGCCTAGTGGCTAAAGTCCTCACCTAGAACGCCCGGGATCCCATATGGCGCCAATTCTAATCCTGGCAGCTCCACTTCCCATCCAGCTCCCTGCTTGTGGCCTGGGAAAGCAGTCGAAGACGGCCCAAAGCTTTGGGACCCTGCACCCACGTGGGAGACCAGGAAGAAGTTTCTGGCTCCTGGCTTTGGATCGGCATGGCATTGGCCGTTGCGCTCACTTGGGGAGTGAACCATCCTCCTCTCTGTATATCTGACTTTATAAATAAATAAATCTTTAAAAAAAAAAAAAGAACAAAGGGGTTGAAGCTTTCAACAAGACCATGTGGTTAAAAAACATATAGGTCAGTTGGCCTTGGAGTCATTCTGTAAGGGCAGCGTGAATGATTAGGGATGCACTAGCCACTCCGCGAGGGACTTTCAGTAGCTCCCTTCTGGTCTCTTGATACACAGATGTTCCCATTTCTGCTTTTCAGTTGAAGATGGCAGTGCTTTGGAGAATCTACCAGTAAATGGCAGAGCTGCCGTTGGGAGCAGGTGCATCTGGCTCCAGAGGATAGCTGGCTGGCTCCTGCTCAGAGCAGTGGCTTAAACTTCTCTCTCCCCAACTGGCCCATGAACCCTGGAGACAAGATTCATCTCCATAGCACCTCTGTCCTCTTCTGTCCCCCCACCCCAAATGCCATCCATCAGTACTGGATGCCAGGGCTTCCTGTGCCACCAGCAGTTCAACTGGCCCTGTCTCAGAGATGTGTGTGTGTGTGTGTGTGTGTACAGCAGTGTTATCCAAGGTGCTTAGTTCTCCTTGGTGAAACAGGGAGGTGGAGAGCCTGGCCCTGGGGCCAGTGCTTCTGTTTTTTGTCTGGGTAGCCATCACTGGAATTTGGCTATGTGAGTCAATAAGTACCCTTTCCCTTATGCCAATTGAGTCTGTGTTTCATCACTTGTATCCAGAAAAGTCCGGGCTCCTGCTCTAAGGGGTTGCCACTGGCTCAATTCCTAGCTTCAACTGACTCAGCAGGATTCTAATGCCAGATATCCACTGGCCACCACTGAAGTGACAAGCGTTATCCCAAGAGCTTTATTTATTCCCTTCTGCCTCCTAGCCTCTTCAAATTATGCATATCCTTTTCTCCCTGCAAGCCTCTTCCAGACGTGCTTAAGGAAAACTCACACACTGCCCCAGCTGTGTGACTACACCCCAGAGTAAGGAGGGACCATGAAAGGCCATGACCTTTACTGCTGAGTTGTAAGATCTTGGATAAATACCTTCACCTTTCTGAACTTCAGTTTTATTGTCAATAAAATGGGCTAAGAGCTGCCACAGGGAAGAGCTGGGAGGATGGTGTGAGATGATATGTTCGACCTGCTGGACTCATGCGTGTACAGAGCAATGGTTAGTTCCTTCCCTGGATGGAGAAGAATGCTCTTAACTCAGCAAATCAACTCAGATGCCAAAGACAGAGGGTAAAAGGCACGGAGGAGGTTGTGGGTGAGGATTAGGGGGATCTGATGTCCCACTGGCATGGTGTGAATTGAGGGTCTTTATGGAGAGTGAGCATTTACCAAAAGTAAAATTGGATATGACCTTTGCCACAGCATCCAACCTACAGGTGCCCAAGGGAACAGTTACACGTCCAAGAACATTCACTGAAATATTGCTTATAGTAAGAATTACAGGAGCTGGCATTGGGGTACAGTGGATCAAACTGTTGCTTGTAATGTTATGTATCAAAGTACTGGTTCAAGTCCCAGCTGCTCTGCTTCTATTTCAGCTCCCCACCAATGTGTTTAGGAAAACAGTGGGTAATGGCCCAAGGACTTGGCCCTTGACACCTATGTGGGAGATCTAGATGGAGTTTTATGCTCCTGGTCCAGCCCTAACAAACGCAGCCATTTGGGGGAGTGAATCAGAGGATGGAAGATCTTACTCTCATGTTTCTCCCTCTCTGTGTCATTTTGCCTTTCAAACAAATAACATATAATCTTAGAAAAGAAGAAATATATAATATAATAGTATAATAGCCTGCCTTATGGGCACTAGGATCTTACACGGGTGCTGATTTGTGTCCTGGCTGCTCTGGTTCCCATCTGGCTCCTTGCTCATGGCCTGGGAAAGCAGTCAAGGACGGCCCAAAGCCCTGGTGCCCTGCACCTGCCTAGAGAACCCAGGGGAGGCTCCTGGCTCCTGGCTCCTGGCTTCAGAGCAGCTCAGTCCAGTCTTTGCTGCCACGTGGGGAGTAAGCAGCAGATAGAGGATCTTTATCTTTGCTTTTCTTTCTCTCTGTAGGTCTTTCTTTCCAATAAAGATAAATACATCTTGGAAAAAAAAATAGAAAAGGAAGCAGGCTCTGTGGCACAGTAGGCAAAGCTTCCACTTGTGGTTCTGGTACCCCATAAGAGCACTGATTTGAGACTTGGCTGTTCCACTTCCAATCCAGCTCCCTGCTTATTGCCTGGGAAAATAGCAGACAATGGCCCAAGTTCTTGGATCCTTGAGCCCATGTGGGAGACCCAGAGGAAGCTCCTGTCTCCTGGCTTTGGGTCAGCTCAGCTCCAGCCATTACGGTCATCGGTAATCTGGGGAGTGAACCAGCAGATGAAAGTTCTCTCCTTCTCTCTGTAAATCTGCCTTCCCAATAAAGATAAATAAATCTTAAAAACAATAAACAACATAGAATTGCAAACAACCCAAGGCTCCATCAATAGTGGGTGGGCAGGCCCAACTCAGTAGCTTAGTGGCTAGATGCCTCACCTTGCATCTGCCGGGATCCCATATGGATACCAATTTGTGTCCACTGTTCCACTTCCCATTCAGCTCCGTTTGTGGCCTGGGAAGGCAGCTGAGGATGGCCCAAAGTCTTGGGACCCTGCACCCACATGGGAGACCCAGAGGAAGCTCCTGGTTCCTGGCTGCAGATATGCGAAGCCCTGGCCATTGTGGCTGCTCGGGGAGTGAACCAGCGGACAGAAGATATCTCTCTGGCTCTCTTCTCTGTAAATCTGACTGTCCGATAAAAATACATACATCTTAAAAAAAAAATAGTGGCTGGGCATACCATGACAAGTACCCTTATGTAAGGTTGGACTTCTGGCAATTGTGTGCTCATCAGATGACTTAATTCAGGACTGGTACTGTATGCAGTGGGTTAAGTTGCTGCCTCTAACACTGGCACTTCTTGGGTTCTGACGTGAATGCTGTATGTTCCATTTCCCATCCAGTTCCCAACTAACATGCCTGAGAGGGCAGCAGAAGATGGACCAAGTGTCTGGACCCCGTATACACTTGGGAACCTAGATGAAGCTACTGACTTCTGCTTTCAGCCTAGCCCATCCCTGGCCATTGCAACCAACTGGGGAGTGAACCAGCAGATGGAAATTTTTTTCTTTCTCTCTTTTCCCCCTCCACACTCCCCCCCCACCCATTCTCTCTGTAACACTTTCAAATAAAATCAATAAATATTTTAAAAAAATTCTCCCAAGACCTTAATCTTGTCTGCCAGGATGATAATCAGGCCTTCTTCAAAGGATGTGTTGAGTCAAGAGCTTACTAGCAAAGTGCTCAGATGTGAACTACCTGTACTATTTATAATTATATGTGTAGACAAGGAAAGATAAGATGCTATATCCTCATGTGAAAAAAGCAAGCTACAGAGTGAATGTTTGTGATCTACATATGTGTGCAAAAATTAGTGTGAGGAATATGAAACTGCGACTAGTAGGTCTAAATGATCAAATGTCAGAAATTCATTTGGTTTAACCTAACCTGTTTATTTGTCCATAGAAAAGAATCCAGAAGACTCAGCAAACTTCCCAGTGATTATCTCCCCACACCCTAGAGAGAGCCATAGAGCTCAGGGGATAACTATGATCTTAACACCTTCCCTCCCTACTCTGAATTTTTTTTGTTAAAGGTAGACAGAGGGAGAGAGCAAGCATCTATCCTCTGGGATTCACTCTCCCAAGTGCCTGCAACAACTGGAGGGACTGAAGTTGGAGCCAAGATTTCCCTGGCAGGTGGCAGGAATCCAGGGTCTGCTCTGTCAGAAAGCTAGAGTCAGCAGACAGGGCCAGAGGCTGAGCTCAGATATTCTGATGTGGGATGCAGGCTTTCTAACCAGTATCTTTTTTATTAAAAAAAGAAGAAGAAGAAGAAGAAGAAGAAGAAAGAAACAAAATCACAGAGAGAAGGAGTGCTGGTTCATTCCCAAAATGGCTGCAATGGCTGGAGCTGAGCAGATCTGAAGCTAGGAGCCATGACTTTCCCCTAGCCCCCTACATGTGTACACAATCCCAAGGCTTTGGGCCATTCTCCAGTGCCTTCCAGGCTATAAGCAGGGAGCAGGATAAGAATTGGAGCAGCCAGGATACAAACAAGCCCCCATTTGGATGCTGCTGCTGTAAGTGGAAACTTAGGTTGCTATGCCACCAATTGATCCTGGTAACCAGCATCTTAATCACCAGGCCAAATACCCACCTCTGCGGGCCTGGCGCTAAAGTCCTCGCCTTGCATGTGCTGGGAACTTGTACGGGTTCCGGTTCTAATCCCGGTGGTCTTGCTTCCCATCCAGCTACCTGCTTGTGGCCTGGGACAGCAGTAGAGGATGGACCCTGCACCTGTGTGGGACCCTTAGAAGAGGCTCTGGGCTCCTGGCTTTAGATTGGCTCAGTTCCGGCCGTTGCAGCTGCTTGAGGAATGAATCCGTGGATGACAAATCTTCCTCTCTGTCTCTCCTCTCCTCTATATATCCAACTTTCCAATTCAAATTAGTAAACAAAATCCTTTAAAAACACCCACCTCTTAATTTTTAAACACAAAATGTGGTCTACTTTTGTAACAAACATCATCACCTTTCACAATATATTTTTTTTTATAGTTTGACTTTTTAATAACCAGTAGTATATATTGCTTTCATGGAAAAAAAATTAACAAATAGAGATTAAAAAAAAAAAAAAAAACGGCACCAAGGCTGCCGTTTACCACTAGTAATAATTTGTCCTGTGATGAAGTTGTTCTGTAAACACATTCCTTTGCTGTTCCCTGTTTGAGTGAGCAGTTCTGGGTGTCCGGTATTCTGTGAATGTGGAAGGACTCAAATCCAACCCTGGCTCTAGGAATCTATGTAAGGCCTCCTAGCAGTGGGATGTGCCTCACTCCCCAAGTCTAACCGAAACTCTCCCGTGGTTTCCCTTCATCTTCAGAATGAGAGCACAGGCCCCTGCAGAGGCCTCTGGGCCCCTGTGACCTTGCCTGCTCACCCATGGTCCACACCCTCCGGGGCTTGGCTTCCCTAACACTCATCCAGCCCCAGGGCTTTTGCACGTACTGTCCTGCTAGCCTGGATCATTCCTCTCCAGGTAACTCTCCCATTTTTGTTTAGATGTCACCTTTGGTGGAGAGCTTCCTGACCATATCAAATCAATCTACAACCTAATCCTCTCTTAACCCCTATACTCATTTTCTCTTCCTCTTCTTTCTTTCTAATTTATTTGAAAGGCAGAATTATGGAGAGAGGGAGAGAGAGAGAGAGAGAGAGAGACAAACATCTTTCATTCACAGGCTCACTCCTCAAATGGCCCCAACAGCCAGAATAGAACTGATCTGAAGCCAGGAGCCAGGAGCTTCTTCTAGGTCTCCCATATGGGTGCAGGGGTCCAAGCACTTGAGCCATCTTCAGCTGCTTCCCAAAGCCATAAGCAGGGGGCTGGATCAGAAATAGAGCAGCCAGGACAGGAACCTTTTAGGTCACAGTACTGGCCCCAAACTCTTACACCTTTTATCCCTGCTTCTGCTTTCTTTCTCTCAAGCTGTATCTCTGATATGTATGTGTTCTGTTTATCATCCAGAGATACCACAGGCAGCGATAGATGCGTGCTTTGCTCTCTGCTGTATCACTGGGCCTGGCACAAAGAAAGGGATGCTCTGTACATATCTGCCAAATGAACTTGAATGCTTCATGGAAAGACAAACAGAACGTAACAAAGAGAAAAACACCAACGTTAGACAGACATGGGTTGAATCTCTCGAAGCGCATGAGCCTCCTTAGGTCTCAGTTTTCCCTATCTCTATACAGATTCTGCAGGAGTCTGCGCAGCCGCCTGTGGTTATGTGAGCCATGCTGCTCCTGGGTTCACCTGCCTGTGCCGTTTTACTCACCTGTACCCTTTAGCACTGGACTCTGGAGAGCCCAGGTCCCCCGAGCTATCAGGTGTCGGGGCCAGGCCCAGGGCTGGGGGTCTCTGCCAGAGAAGCTAGGCAGACCTCAGCCAGTGGCGTTTCCTGTGCCTGGGTGTGGGTAGGGCAATGGGGTGGAGCCAAGGGGTCAGGCTAGAAAGGAAATGGCAGGGGTGGAGTGGTGAACAGGAGCTCACTTGCAGATCTCAATCAAGCCCCAGCCCGGGAGGCAAGGACTCTCATGATTGTCTGCTCATGGGTGAGGAGATGAAGGCTGGGAGAGGTCAAGTGTCTTGCCCAAGATCTGCTGGCAAGGCCCTGCTTCGGTCTCTGAGCCACGTGGGCTCTGGCTGAGCGTCAGTCACCTGGGGAGCTGCTGAAACCGAAATCTGCCTGACCCGCCCTGAGCTACTGACTCACAGTTTCCGGCGCCGGGTGGGGAGCGTGTCCAGGTGTCAACACTCCTCACCAGCTGTGGGCTGGGCTCCCACCCCAAGGCAGTCCCCTGTTTGTGGGTGGGCAGCCTTTGACCTTTGAGAAACTCTGCATATTCACCCTTTCCTCTGGGGTGTGTGTGTGGGGGGGGAGGGCTGGCGTGGTGGCACATTGCGTTAAGGGGCACTTGCAACTCAAACATTCCATATAAGAACCCAACCAGGCTGTTCTGTTCCTGGTCCAGCTCCCTGCTAATGCACCTGGGAAGGCAGCAGGAGATGGCCAAGTGCTTGGGTCCCGGCACCGAGTGGGAGATCTGGAGGAAATTCCTGATTCCTGGCTTTGACCTGGCTCATTCCTGGCCTTTGTAGCGATTTGAGAAGTGAATCTACAGATGGATGATCTCATCTCTCTAGCTTTGCTTTGAAAATAAATCCTTAAAATTAAAAAAATATGTATTTTAAATGCAAATGTACACAGAGATACATCTCCACCCATCGGTTCGCTCCCCAAATAGGCACAAGGGCTGGAGCTGGGCCAGACTGAAGTCAAGAATCTGGAGCTTCTTACAGTTTCACATGTGGGTGCAGGAACTCAACAGCTTGAGCCATTCTCCATTGCTTTTCCAGGCACGTTAGAAGGGAGCTGGGTCAGAAGTGGAGTAGCCAGGCCTTGAACTGCTCCCCCAGGATTAGGCACCTCAAGTGGCAGCATAACCTATTACACCATGGTGCTGGTCCTCTTCAAATCAATCTTTAAAAATAAACAGGGACAAGCATTGTGGTATAGTGGGTTAATCTGCTGTCTGCAATGATGGCATTTCAAGGAAGGGCTAGTTTGAGTTCTGGCTGCTCCACTTGTTATCCAGCTCCCTGCTAATGCGCCTGGGAAACCAGCAGAAGGCCACATAGTAATCTCTGCTAGTCATGGTGTAGACTAGGATGGAGTTCCAGGTTCTTGGTTTCAGCCTGGCCTAGCCCCTGCCTTTACAGCCATTAGGGAGTGTACTAGCAGATGGAGGACTTCTCTCTCTCTCTTTCCCCCTCTCTTTGTGTAACTCTGCCTTTCAAAGAAGTGAAATAAATCTTTAAAAACAAAATGTGGGATAAATGTGTGGGAGTTGGTGTCAGGTTTGTGCTGATAAGTGACCAAGAAGTGGTTCTGTTTGTTTCCAGTCTTCATGCTCTGGAACCCCCGTCTGACGAAGGGGTAAGTGCAGACACAAGGGGTGTTGAG
This sequence comes from Ochotona curzoniae, assembly GCF_017591425.1. NCBI lineage: Eukaryota > Metazoa > Chordata > Mammalia > Lagomorpha > Ochotonidae > Ochotona > Ochotona curzoniae. The sequence continues at coordinate 1,747,954 of NW_024466004.1, read as the reverse complement.
AATCCAAAAACAGCAAGCAATGATTTCAGAAAGAGTGGATAATTTTCATCTGCTCAGTGAACTCTGTGTGTGTGTGTTTAAAGATGTTAATTATTTGAAAGGCAAAGTCAGCACCATGGTGTAGTAGGCTAAGCTTCTACCTGCACTGCTGGCATCCTATCTGGGTGCTCTTTCATGTTCCAGCTGCTTCACTTCTGATACAGCTCGGTGCCTGTGATCGGGAAAGCAACAGAGGATGGCCCAAAGCCTTGGGCGTCTGGACCCACATGGGAGAAACAGAACAGGTTCCTGGCTCCTGGCTTTGGATTGGCTCAGCTCTGGCTGTTACAGCTACTTGGGGAGTGCACAGCAGATGGAAAACCTTTCTCTCTTTGTCTCTCCTCTCTGTAATTCTGCCTTTCCAATAAAAAGAAACCAGCCTTAACCAAAGGGGAAGAAAAACAAAGAGAAGCAACTTCATTTATTACTTCTGCTAACAAAGTGAGGACTTTGGGCCCTGCACGGTACCCTAGCGGCTAAAGTCCTCACAGTGAGCACGCCTGGATCCCATACGGGTGCTGGTTTTAATCCCAGCAGTCCTGCTTCCCATCCAGTTCCCTACTTGTGGCCTGGGAAAGCAGTCGAGGACAGCCCAAGGTCTTGGGACCCTGCACCCACATGGGAGACCCAGAAGAGCTCTTGGTTCCTTGTTTAAGATCGGCGCAGCTCCAGCCATTGTGACCATTTGGGGAGTGAATCATCGGACAGAAGATCTGCATTTCTGTCTCTCCTCCTCTCTGTATATATCTGACTTTGCAATAAGAATAAATAAATCTTTTTTAAAAAGTGAGGATTTTCAACCCAACTCGTCTTTCAAATAAAAATAAAAGAAACACGAAGTGAAAGTGAGAGGAGAGACAGAGATCTTCCATCTACTGGTTCACTACTCAAGTGACTGCAAAAGCTGGGGCTACGCCAGGCCAAATCCAGGAGCCTGGAACTCCCTTTGGGTCACTTGTGTAGGTGACAGGGACACAGGTACTTGAAGCATCTTCCACTGCATTCCCAGGCACATTAGCAGGGAGCTGGATTGGAAACAGCTTGAAGTCTGAATTACAGCATGCCAGCATTACAGACAGTGACTTAACCTGCCACAGTGCCAGTCACAGACTAGGGTCTTTGCATGACATTATCCTTTTAAAAGACACAAAGCGGGTCCTCACCTTGAATGCGCCAGAATTCCATATGGGCACCGGTTTTAATCCCGGCAGCTCCACTTCCCATCCAGCTCCCTGCTTGTGGCCTGGGAAAGCAGTCGAGGATGGCCCAAAGCCTTGGGACCCTGCACCCATATGGGAGACCTGGAAAGAAGTTTCTGGCTCCTGGATTCAGATCAGTGCAGCATCGGCTGTTGCGGTCACTGGGAGAGTGAATCATTGGACAGAAGATCTTCTTCTCTATCTCTCCTCCTCTCTGTATATCTGACTTTCCAATAAAAATTTAAAAACAAATAAAAAATAAAAGACACAAAGCCTTGTAAGATTTACAAATACAGGGTCTGGTCTTTAGTGGTTAAGCTGCACCTTATGCTGTAGGCATTTCTTATGGGAGCCAGTTTGAATCCAGCACCCTGCTAATTCTCCTGAGAAAGCAGCAAAAGGGAGCTCAAGTGGTTGGACCTCTGCCACCCAAATGGGAGATCTGGATGAAGTTCCTGGCTCCTGTCTTCAGTCTGGCCCAGCTATGGCCGGCTGTAATGGCCATTTGGGGAGTGAACCAGCATGTGAAAAATCTCCTTGTCTCTTCCCCTATCACCCTCTGTAACTGTTCATTCCAAATAAATAAATAAAATCTTACACAATAGCTTTGGGTATAGTTTCATGAGTACCAAAGTACAACTATTGGGGGACCTAAAAAAAGTTTGTGGAAAACGTGTATTGTGAGAAAATTGTTTATATATTTCAATTTGTTTGGCACTAAAATAAACTTAGCTTTTAATTCCATTTTCCATGAAGTGAGTAACCTCAAACTATCATGATGCATGCTAAAAATTTTATTTTACTTTATTTTAAAAAAAGATTTTTATTTTATTTTTATTGGAAAGGTAGATATATAGAGGAGGAGAGACAGAAATGAAGATCTTCCATCCGATGATTCACTCCCCAAGTGACCACAACGGCCGGTGCTGTGCCGATCTGAAGCTAGGAGCCAGGAGCTTCCTCTGGATATCCCACAAGGGTGCAGGGTCCCAAAGCACTGTCCATCCTTTATTACTTTCCTAGGCCATAAGAAGGGAGCTGGATGGGAAATGGAGCAGAAGGGACACAAACTGGCGCCCATATGGGATACCAGTAAGTGTAAGGCAAGGCTTTAGCTCTTAGGCCATTGCATCTAGCCCCTAGAAATTTCATTTATTTATTTTTTAAAAAGATTTATTGATTTTTATTGGAAATTCAAATACACAGAGAGGAGGAGGAGAGACAGAAAGGAAGATCTTCTGTCCGATGACTCACTCCCCCAGTGACCACAATGGCCAGTACTGCGCCGATCCGAAGCCAGGAGCCAGGAACCTCCTCCACGTCTCCCATGTGGGTGCAGGGTCCCAAGGCTTTGGGCTGTCCTCAACAGCTTTCCCAGGCCACAAGCAGGGAGCTGGATCGGAAGTGGAGCTGCCAGGATTAGAACTGGCACCCACGTGGGATCCAGGAGTGCTCAATGCGAGGACTTTAGCCACTAGGCCAATGTGCTGGGCCCGAAATTTTTTTTTAAAAGATTTTCTTTAGGGGCCAGCACAATGGTTCAACTAGCTAATCCTTTATCTTGGAGCACCTGTAGCCTATATGGGTGTTGGTTCTAGTCCTGGCTACTCCACTTCTGATTTAGCTCCCTGAAATGGACTAGGAAAGCAAGGGAGGATAATCCAAGTCCTCAGATCCCTGTACCCACATGGGAGACCCAGAAGAAGCTCCTGGCTCCTGGTTTTGGATCAGCTTTGCTCCAACCACTGCAGCCATGGAGGGCATGAACCTATTGGGTGGAATATCTCTGTCTGTAAATCTTCCTTTCAAATAAAATAATAACAATAATAATAATAATAATAATAATAATAATAATAATAAAGAGTTCCTTCCTTCCTTCTAAAAGCCAGAGATCCAAGAACTCAATGTCTCCAACATAGGTGACAAGAACTGGTCATGGGGACAGCATTGTGGCATCAGGTTTAACAGCCATTTGCGACACTGGCAATCTGTAACAGGGTGCCAGCTTAAGTCCTGGTTGTTCTCACTTCTGATCCAGGTCCCTGCTAATGTGTCCAGGAAAGGGGAAGGGAGGCGGTGCTTTATTCAGATTTTAACCTATTTTGGTAGGCTGACTGGATGGCTGCTTCAACTCTCCTGTTTTATAGATGGGAAACTGGACATGCAAGGCTGCGCAGGCTTTCGACACTAGCTAGTGGGCTCTGTCCTGGGGCTGTTTCTAACAGTCCTCCACTAGGAAGGCTGTCCCCTCTGCAGAGAGCTGGAAGCTCAGGGACTCTGAGTGAGAGATGCCCCTAGGCCCCAGGACAGCCTTGAGTGAGGCCCCGCTCCCCTCTCCTCCCTCCCCACAGTGCCTGCCAGCCAAGGGTAAGGAGGGAGCCTGCTCACTCCGGCCCAGCTGCCCCAGCGGGAGGCGGAGGTGGAGCTGCCAGGTGACCCTCCACTAGGCCTGAAATCACAGCTACTCCCTGAGGGAGAAGGTGTGGCCTGAGGAAACCCATCATTGCCTAGAGTGCCTCCCACTGCAGTTCTGACCTCACTTTAGAGCTGGTTTCATGGATCTGCACTCACTCAGGGCCCTTGGCTTCTGGGAAGTTCTAAGCCCTAGTCCTTCCCGGGCACTAGGGCCATTCCTATGATCTAGCTTCACTGTCTTCTCCCAGATGATGAAGGATCTGGCTTCTTGCTGAAGTCCCCTTCCCCACCCCACCCAGGGCCAACATTCCCAATTTCTTCCTCCTCCCTTGGGCCTCATTGTGGCCTCTTTATCAGCAGCTCAGGGGAGAGATGGCACTTGTCACTCGCAGATGTAGCTTGCCCTGCACTGGGACGGGTCTCCTGCCTGGCCCCCCACTGCAGCCCTCAAGGCCGGGCAATTTCAGTTAGCACAGGATGACCTCCGGCATCTTCTTGCTCATCCCTGAGGCTGCCAGTGGGAGGGGTGGGGTGGGTCCTGCTGGTCCAGCTCTTCTCTGCTCTTTCCTCATCACTATTACACTCCAGCCTTTCCGGCAACTCCGCCCCACCACCATCACTACTTTTTCCCGTTTCAGTGTCTACCAGGAGCAGCTGCTGGTGGGGGCGGGGGGGGGGTGGAACAATCTTTCTCCTGCCTTCTCTCCTATGATGCAGACCACGGGGTCCTCAGAGTGCCAATTTATCTGAAGTGGGGAACTCTAGCATCCATCTAGAGACACGGCGTGCAGTAGGCTTAACCTGCGCTATGAAGTGATATGAAGACAGTTGCACTGTGCAAGCTCTCCACGGAATCTTCCCGAGAAGTAACCTGGACAGGCAGAGAGACTGAGGGAGGAGCTGTCCAGTTAGAATCCAAGACAGAGGCTAAACCTGGGAAGCCTCACTGCTTTACAGTACTAGGAAAGGAAGAATCGCCTGAGGGCTGCCCCTCCCTGTGTGAGGGGTTTCAGAAGCCACAGGTGATGGAGAGGCGCAAAATGCAACCTTGGAAACAACAGGCCATGGGGGGTGGGACTGTCCTAGCCATGTTGGAGGTAGGCATCTAGCCAAGTGGTTAGAATGCCTGCCTCCTTTATCACAGTGCCCAGGGTTTGGCACCTGACTGGTTCGCCCCATTCCAGTTTCCCGCCTAACGCAGACCCTGGAAGGCAACAGAGATAGCTCAAGTTCATTGGGAGTATATGGATTGAGTTCCTGGCTCTCAGCTTCATCCCACTTCAGCCCAGTCACTGTGGACATCTAATGATGGAAGCAGGGGAAAGTTTATATATATATATATATATATATAATAAGTAATTACAAAGGGGGCCTGGTGTGGTAACCTAGTGGTTAAAGTCCTCATCTTACATGCACTGAAATCCCATATGAGTGCCATTTCTATTCTTGGCTGCTTCAGTTTCCATTCAGCTCCCTGCTTGTGACTTGGGTAAGCTTTAGAGGACGGCTCAAATCCTTGGAGCCCTGTGTGGGAGACCTGGAGGAAGCTCCTGGCTTCTGGCTTTGGATCAGCTCAGCTCTGGCCCTTGTGGCCACTTGGGCAGTGAACCAGCAGATGGAAGATCTTTCTCTGTATCTCTCCCTCTCCCTATAAATCTGATTTTCCAATAAAAATGAATAAATATTAAAAAAACAATTTAAAACGTATTTGTACAAAAGGGGTGCTGGTGGAGAGTGGAGGTGAACCAGAGTTTCTGTAGGGATAGACTTTGAATGATTTATTTCTTTCCATGAATCCTGAGGACCCAACAACCTGCAATACAGGATTTTATGAGCGTGCTGGTTGGGAGATTCTCCCCAGGTGATCAAAGGTGGTAGTGGGAGTTCCTTCCTGGGAGAGTAGAAAATCACTTCTTAGAAGCTTTCAAAACTAGCCAAAGGGATAGCTTGTGGATATGATCACTGTGGAACATTCAAGTTCAGGGAGGTGGGAATGTCTACTATTCTGCATCCATCTCTCAGGTTTCTAGGCACCTCCTACCTTACTAAGAGTGAAGCAGAGGACTGGCACTGTGGCTTTATGGGTTAATCCTCCACCTCCAAGTGCCAGGATCCCATGTGGATGCTGGTTCGTATCCCAGCTGCTCCACTTCCCATCTGGCTCCCTGCTTGTGGCCTGGAAAAGCAGTAGAGGATGGCCCAAAGCCTTGGGACTCTGCATTTGTGTGGGAGACTCAGAGGAGGTTTCTGGCTCCTGGCTTTGGATCAGCTCAGCTCCAGGTGGGGTAACCATTTGGGAAGTGAACCAGCAGATGGAATATCTTTCTGTCCTTCCTCCTCTCTGGAAATCTTCTTACCAATAAAATAATAATAATAATAATAAATATTGTTTTCTAAAGAGTGAGGCAGGTGGGCACCTGGTACAACCTTTAAGATACCTTTCAAGACAGTGGGTACAAGTTCGGGCTCCTCTGCTTCTGACTTGCTTTCTGCTGAGTGTGCACCCGAGGAGGCAGCAGGGGATGGCTCAAGCAGTTGGGTCCCTGCTGCCCATGTGGCAGAGCTACATCAAGTGTGTTAATTCCTGACTTTGGTCTGGCCCAGCCCTGGTTGGCTGTGGGCATTTGGGAAGTGAACCAGCAGACAGATTTCTCTCTGCCTCTGTGTCCTTCTGCTTTTCAAATAAGTACTTTTAAAAGAAGAAGTAAGAAGATGGAAGCTTTTCTGAGATGACATTGTCCCTTGGGAGAAGGGGGCAGGTGAGGGGGCTGGGGGTGAGGAGAGGCTAGGGCCTTGCCTGATGTCTGGCATATAGCTTCAAGTGGGAAACTCAATGATCTACTTGCAGAGTGAATTAAATAAACCTCTATGACCTAGAGAGCTGAGGCCCACCCTGCTTCTTTCCCTCAGCATTTCCTGGTTCTGGCTACCGAGGACCTTTTTTCTCTGTAGCACTAACCTGGGAGGGGTGGGCAGCACTAGCCTAGGACTAAAGGAAGAGGGAAAACAATTTAGGCTTTGGTAATTATCTAGCCTGAGTAATGGGTTTTAGGGACGATCAATGATAGGATCCAGCCAGGTTTTGGTTTATGTGCACACACACACACACACCCAGCCTGGCGTCTCATGACCCACGCTAACAGTTTGCTCTGTGTGTGTACACACAGTGGGATGGTGAGCTGGGCAGCAGTCTACTGGGGTCCCCAGCCTTGTCCCCAGTGAGAAGCAGGGCTCAGCAACCAGCCTGGGAGCGTGGCAGCATGCTATGTCCCTCTCTCAGCTCTGGAGGAAGTTGACTGACAAGTACTGGCTCAGTGTCTTCTGAGGCAGGAGGAAGCGGCAAGCAGCAGCAGGGTGCGTGTCCAAGCACGACTCAGGGGAGCTGTGTGTGCTCATCACTCCAAACCTGAGACGTGGCCTGGCTCACGGCCAGCAGAACCCCATGATGCCACTACCACCTCCACCAACCAGTGAGAGAGGGAGGTGGGCAGGAGCTCTGTGGCACTTCACCAACCTCACCAGCCCCATGGTGGGTAGCAGCATCCACCCGGCCGGCTGGCCGTGGTGGCCCGTTACTCGGCAGCAGTGCTCCGCCCCAGGGGACAGCTGGGTGCCTCCGAGGCATCCCCGGGCTCCCAGATGGATGGCGGCGCACGTCTGTTGGCCTCCCCCGGCCCCAGCGCTCCTCACCTTCAGCTGGGACTTGGAAACTTTGCCGCTCTTCTCCACGTCCAGCGCAGTGAAGGCGTACCAGATGGACTTCAGCAGCTCCTTGCGCAGGGCCATGGCTGAGGCGCCCGCCCGGCCCAGGGGCGGCTCTAACACTGAGATCCGGTTTCAGGAAATGCAAACGGCTGCCGAGACCGCAGAGGGGCCGTGGTGCGGAGCGAGAGCTCCACCTGCCTGCTTGCTCTGGCCTGCTGCTCAGTAGCCCCACTCCCTGCTGGCGGCCCAGGGACCAACTCCTTGATGGTTAGAGCCCTGGCTCAGCGTTGGCCTGGATCTCTGGGCTTGGGAGGTCCTTTCAGAAGTCTCCTTAGCCCCGGAGCTCGCTGGAGCTGTCCTGGTTCCCCGGAGGTCGTCTGCTGAAGGACAAAGGAAGCCCATCCTGACTTGGGAGCCAGGCAGCCTGGGGTTCCGGTCTCAGATCCACACTTACCAGGTGGGAAGCCGTGGGCTACTTCACTTGGAGAAACTCCCTCTTGGTAAGATGGGAAGGATCCCAGACTCACAAGGCCCTATGGGTGCCGGAACAGCTGGGAGGCATATCTTAGGCTCTGTACAAAGCACTTCTTCCAGAGCCACTTAACACCACTGTGGGGTGGGGCTCCACCCAAGAGGAAGAAAACAAAGGCAATGCCACGAGGCTGGGGGGAGGAACGCAGCCGGGCACCTCTCCAGGTCAGGCGGACTCGGCATTTCATTTGCTGGCTCCATCCCCTGGGCATTGGCCTTAAAAGGCATGCAGAGTCCTGCCCACTCTGGGCCCAGAAGACATGCAGATTGTGAGCACTTGTGGGTGAGCCTTGTGTGAGGTCCAATCGCAGTGGTCCTGGCAGTAGGCAGCCACACCTTCAGGTCCAGCACCCAAAGGGTGGTAGTCACACTGAGGATAACAATCATGGGTGCCCCAGACACCTGTCTGGGCCAATTCTGAGACACATGTCCCTCCTCCCACCCTGGTTTTCAGGGTGCTGGTGTTAAGAGTAGCTGGAACTTTTCAGGTAACCCAGGAGGGGATGTCTGGGTCAGGGCGTTGAGGGTGCATTTCCAGGACGCAGGAAAGAGCTTGGGGTACGGTCATCATAATGGGGAAAGAGACATTTCTAATCCTTGGCAAGTCCCTGTTCAGCCAGGACCAAACCTAGAGTCTCTTGCCATCCCATGCCTTTCCCACGTCCCTTCCTCTGGCTCCTCTGCCCTTACCACTTGCTTTGTAGTGGGTCTGACTGTGGCTTTGGAATCCACAGCACAGCCCTAGAGCTCGGCTGGCACCCCAGAGTGGGCTAACAGAGCCAGAATTTGGGCACCAGTGATCTCACATTCTGCCCTTCTCCCACCAGAGCTGTGCCCTCTGGGAAGAGTGACACGAATGCGGCTGCAAGGTGCGACTCTGGGAAGCACAATTCCCCCAGCCCAATCACCCTGAGGCCTGAGACGCAGTCTGGAGCCACCTGCTCAGCTGTGGGCAGGAAGTCACAGGGGCTCAGCAGGGTTTATTGCAAGCAGACCTTCCTCCCTCCCCACTGTGCCCCGGCAGACCAGCTGCTATGGAGGTGTGGAGGCTGAGCGGGCCTTGCGCCAGGGAAACAGGACCGACAGTCTCACTTGACAGAGGAGCTAGGTGGAAACTTGGGAACTTTTATTAAATACTCATTCATCCGTTTGCTGCTGCCATCACCACCCACAACAGGAGAAACAAATTATCAAAATGGAATTAAAAAAAAATAAACCAAAACAAATGAAACCCAAGCGCCAGCCAGTCTCTCTCTCTATATATACACACAGGGCTGTTCTTCTGCCTCTCTGGGCTGGGGGCAGTTGGGGGTGGTGCGGGCTGGGCACCTTTTCTCCAGCCACAGGCCCCTGAGGAATTAATTCTGACTGTGGTGGCAGGGAGTCCCTGGTGCCGAGCAGCCAGGTATCTTGGGTTGCCCTCCAGCCTCTGGGGAGGTGGTTATTGCTGGGGGGGGGGGGGCGGGCGCTGAGTAGGGCTGGGCCAGGCCTGTTCTGTCCCAACTCAACTAAAGAGCCAGCTGATCTCTCCCCTGACGGGCTGGGATCAGTAAGGATAGAGGGCCAGCTCACTGCTGCCCACTCTCCACCTGAGAACAAAGGTGAACTGAAGGCAGGAAGTGGGTCCTCTGTAAGGGAAGGCTCCCCTCAGTGTCTGATGATGACCCACTCCCCATCTGAGGCAGGACCCATCCCCTTCAGGAAAGCTGTTTTTCTGCTGCCTTTTTTGCCTCAGAAACCCATGTGCAGCCACCTCCCGTGGGCTAGCCGCAGCCAGGACCCCTGGCAGCAGGCATGCCTGTGCAGCATGGCACCTCCTCCGATGAGGTGTGGGACCCAGGCCTCGGGCTCAGCAGCCACTCTCCGACACCTCTGTCTCCAAAGTCACGGTCCCTTGCTGCATGGCAGCAGTGGCTACGCTGATGGCCTCCTCTAAGGTCTGCTGCTCTTCCAGCTGCAGAGAAGGAGGAAAAGAAGCAGGACAATGAGACCTTGGCTGCTAGGTTCTAGTGTTAAGTTGTATGTGGTCTGTTTGGTTGAATCTCTTCCATCTACCCAGGCTGATCTGTCACACCCTGAGCACTTACAAGAAGCCCCAGTAAACAGGAAGCTCACAGAAAAACATCTTAGGTTAGGCATGGCCAGGGAGTCATGGTAGGGTCCGGGGACAGCCTGTTCACAGGACAACAACTGGCTGGCGAGGACTGCAGGATCCTCTACTTCTGCCTTTGTATTTCTTAGAATCTGGGGCCTGAACCACAGGTGGACTGCATTCAAGGCTGGAAGAAGACTCACAGTCTGCCTCAGCCAAGAGAAACTGACACATGTGAGGATGTACGCAAAAGGAATCTGCCCCCGGAAACGGTTCTTCTTCAGCCACATGCCCTTGCCCATCTGATTCCAACCCCACTCCCTTTCCTTCCCTTCTCTGGCAGTAGGATGCCTTCCTATACTTCTACCCACCTGCACTGCAATGTGGGTTCCATTGGCTGTGGCCAATAGTGCCACCTGTTGATGATGAAGGGATGCTACACTTGAGTCCTCAGCCATGACAGCTCCAGAAGTGATGATTGTGACCTGAAACAGAGCAGGTGTTGTGGCATAGTAGGTAAAACCACTATCTGTGACTCCAGCATCCCATATGGGCAGCGGTTCAACTCCTGGCTGTACCACTTCCGTTCCAGCACAGTAAAATGGCCCCAAGTGTTTGGGCCCCTGCCCCTCATGTGAAAGACTTGGAGGAAATTCCGGCTTCAGTCTGGCTCAGCCTCAATTGTTGTGGCCACTTGGGGGAGTGAATCAGCAGGAGGGGGATCTGTGTCTTTAACTCTTTAAAATAAATAAATCAATCTTTTTTTTTAAGCCTGTAAACTAGAAAGAATATTCAAAAAAATGAGATCTTCCCACCCACCTGTAGGATTCTCTCTTCCCTCCCACACCAAATAATAAACTCCTTCAAGTAAGGTAGCTTGGCTAGCAGGGAGCAATCCAGAAGGGAATTAAAACCATTATGGGTCAGATGAATCCGCTTGGGGCTGAGAACTAAGGAAGTTGGAATTTTCCCAATTTAGAGCCTAGCTTCGTTTTGGGATTTTGAATCAAATAAGGTAAAGCTGTAAAAACAAAACCAACCCAGAGATAACTTAATGGCCTCATTTGAAAACAGACCCTGAAATCCACGAAAGAGTGGTTTGTCTGTGGTCCTAGCAAACTGGGGTTATACTGGGATCTAGAAACTATCTCTTATCACTTCTTGGCCTTTGGCTAAGATCAAGTGTAGAAACTGTCTCCTGCCTTAAAATGCTTCTGAAGATAAGAGCAGCGAAGGCCCAGTGGTGCGCTGGGAGGAAGATCCTTCTCAGTGCAGAATCTGAGACTTTCTAAGAGGTGTAGTGGGGTTCGCCTGTATTTTCTTGCCCAGCCCACAGAAAGGAATGACAAGCAAATAGGAAACACCGAGCAAACCGCCTGGTCATACGGGCTGCGTCTGCGTGCCATCAGCGCTGACCATGGTGACCGTATGCGTGCCAGACGTGGCCAGGTCGTCATCATGACTGGGGATGGCGAGGGTGGTGCTGCCGTGCTGGGTCACCATGCTGATGGCACTCCCCAGGGCCTGCAGGTCCTCTGGGGTGATGTTGACCTGCCGACAGATGGGAGCATGTGGGCTGGGGGTGCCAGTGGAGGATGTGTCTGTTCTCCTAGATGAGGCTAGTTTATCAGTAAGCTAGGTTAGTGTTATGTCACAGAGGGCAAACAAACACAACAGGCCCAAGGTTACTCAGAGAAGTTATACTAGAGGAATTCCACCGACCACTTCTATTTGCTTCTGGGCCCTGTTGTGTGCAATTCAATTCCTCGTAGTGACAGCTCCAGAAGGCACTAGTGTACTTGACAGAGTATTGCCGAGGGTCAAGCTATACCAGTAACTCTGGTGGGAACCAAGCCCTCACCCCATGTTCTGGCCCCTCTTCCAACATGCCTGCCTAGAGAAGGGCATCCACAGGTTTCACTGGGAGGATCGAGGCCTATCAGCCTCTGAGTAAAGAGGGAAGCTACCAACTGCTCCAGAGTTGCACACTCCAAGCTGGAAGCAGCAGGGGGGACTGTGCTATAAGCTTTGGCCTGTTATCCTTGGGCTTTTAAGGTCTATAAAGTCAAAACAGAAAAGGTAGAGCTGTTGGAACTCCGGGGCTCCCCACAGAAAATGGGGGTACTCCATCCCTAGCCCCCCAGGGCCTGTACCTGCTGGGTACCATCCTGAGTGATGAGAGCCACTTGGGCAGCCCCATCTTCCTCAGTCACCATGGCCACCTGGGTTGGGATGTCATCACCCTCTTCTTTCACCTCCGAAACATAGGTGATGCGGGGTCGTTTGGGTGGTGGGCTCTCTTCGGCTGCAGAGGCGGCTGGGAAGAGGACAGCCCAGGTTGACACCTGTCAGGGGTTGCCACTGGGAAGGTGTGGCTTGTCCCCACTCTCACCCCTTGCCTGCTCCCCTTACCCTCCAGCTGCTGCTGCTCGTAGAGGGCCTGCTCGCTCTCCTCTGTGGCTTCCAGCTCGCCGTGCACACTGCGCTTGTGCATGGCCAGGGTGGAGGTCTGCCGGTAGGTCTTGCCGCAGGTGCTACAGGTGTAGGGCTTGCAATGCGTGTGCACCACGTGGTGCTTGTACAGGCTTGAGTACTCGGTGAAGCGCTTCCCACAGCCTGGCACGGTGCAAACGTATGGCTTCTCCCCTGGGGACACTGGGCTGTGAGGGGGGTGGGAACTGGGGCTGGCAAGGGGAAAACTAAGGGGAAAGGGGCAGGGGACAGGGTTGGTGAAGGGAGGAGAGCCAGAGGGAGGGAGAGGAACTGGGACTTCAGGCTCTGAATGAAGATGGAGGGGACAGGGCTGGGGGGAGGGGACAGGGCTGGGATGAGGGAGGGGCTCGTGGGGTTTATCAGGGTGTGGTTGGGAGAGCTGAGTGTGAACAGAAGAGACAGGAGCCAGGAAGGATGCCTGCAGTGTCAGTGATGTTGGGAGAAAGGGGGCCACACATGGGCCAGCTGGGGGACATGACATTGGGGACAGGACATGTAGCAGTCACAGGGATGGTGGATGACATGGGGAGCTCAAAGTGACATTCCCCATCATTTCTGATCCTGGCTCCTTTTCAAGAGCTCAGCTGGATGCAGTAAAGGAAGCATTGCTCAATGCAAGGAAATGTGGTTCTGGGGATCCCCAAGCCCACACCGGCCTGGAACGGTTGGTTGGCAGGGAAAGGCTTTAGGCTGGGAGGTGAAACTGCCTCCCATCAGTAGCCTGCAGCAGATGGGGCCAGGGGCCTTGGAGGGGTGGTCCTTGCACACTGGCTGGCCCACCTGTATGGATGCGCACGTGATTCTTGTAGTTGGTGGCACTGGTGAAGCCACGGCCACAGTGGGGTTCAGGGCAGGTGTAGGGCCGTTCGCCCGTATGGGTGCGCACATGGACCTTGCGGATGTTGGATGTGGTAAAGGAGCGGCCGCAGCCCTCAAAAGGACACCGGAATGGGCGTTCACCTGTGCAGATCAGGGCTGTGAGGGTGGCTCAGGAAGTGGGGGGCCCTGCCAGAGCATGAATGCAATGGCTCCGGGTCCAGTGGGAAGGGCGGGTTGAGCTCCCTTTCAAAGGGAGTGCTGGGATCAGGGCCCAGCCTACCGGTGTGGGTGCGGACATGCTTCTGCAGGTCTCCTGAGGTCTTGAAGGCCTTGCTGCACAGCTCCTCTGGGCACTTGTAAGGTTTCTCTCCAGTGTGGGTGCGGACGTGGCTCTTCAGCCCATAGCCTGTGAGTGTATGGTAGAGAGGAGTGAGGAAAGCATCTCATTCTCTCTGGCTACCTCATCTGGAGGTTTCCACGTGAAGGTGTACCTCTGGGAGGCTCCAGAGCGCTGCTGGCTCAGGAAGCCCTGGTTTACTGCTAGCCCAATCCTGCCGGGGCATGTAAGAAATGCTGGACAAAGCCATTCTGCCCTCCTTCCCTCTCCAGGGGAAGCTAGAGCCATTTCAGAATGGGCAACCACGAGAAGGAATTTCACTACTTGGTCCTCATTTCACAGAGGGTAAAACAAGGCCCAGGAAGACGCCATGGCCCGTCTTACACCACGTGGTTGGTCAGTATCAGAGAGGATCCAGAGCCCAAGTGTCTCCAGCTAACCTCCCAGGCCACTTGAGCTGGCCAGGACCATGCTGCCTCCAGTCCCTACAACTGCTGAAGAGAGCAGTCTTGTGTTGGGTTCCCTTCAGGCAGGCCCCAAGGCTGACCCAGAACCCCCGACCCTCAACTGTAAACCATCTGCCTTCAGTTTCCATCCTGGAAGCTTACCCGTGGCAAAAGCCTTTCCGCAGCTGGGGAAGTCACACCTATATGGGCGGTCACCTGTATGAGCTCGCTCATGCACCTGTGAGGACAAGCAACCACACGATTCAGAGGGACCAGGACGTGGCCTAGGCTGATTCTCATCCCTCCTGCATGTCCACATGTGTAAATTTTGGTACATTCACCTCTCCCTTCAGCAGACAATGAGTAGCCTGAGGGTTAGGGACCAGTTCCAATCAGAGTTGGAGGGAAGACAGGTAAATCTATACTGGCACCCCTACCTTTAAGTGATGTGCAGTGGTGTAGAGACGCCCACAGCCCTTGTAGCCACAGCGGAATGCTCGGTCTCCAGTCTGCTGCCCTTTGCCATTATGGGCAGCCTGGCTGTCCTGCAGAACCTAAGGAACAAGTCTTGGAGTCCCTATATGTACCCTCCCCGATAAAGGGTGGGGAGGAGTAGGACATAGGGGTTAGTTGGCAGCTGGAGACCCAGGGTGAAGCCTGACAGTGGCCTCTGGGGCTGAAGGACATATCCAGGTAAAGAACAGATGCAGTGGAGAAACAGGGGTGGCTTGAGGTGCCACCACCCATCTGTGATGCAGAGGATGGCTGGTGTAGGGACTGTGATGGTAAGGTATCTGCCAGACAGCTAGGTAAGAGGGAAAGGAGGTTGTCTGAATGCATACATTTGAGTTAGGCTAACAAAAACCTCTCTTTTAATCCCAGCCACCTATGAGGCCCTGGTGGTTGATACCTTCCACTTCCTTCCTTTGGGAAATTCGTGCTTAGAAGGAACATTAACTTCGCTGTGGGGATGAGGTCACCAGGTTTACCTAGTAGAAAATAAGGCCCAGAGAGAAGTGACCATGACCCAAAGCACTCCAGGAAGTGGACAGAAATCTCAAGTTCAGTTAACAGCTTTTTAAAGAGAAATAGGACCTAGGGCCTTTTAATATGAATCCCAGTCTGAAGTTTACACACACACACACACACACACACACACACACACACACACACACACACACACACACACAAACTGAGACAGACATCTCCCATCTCTTGGTTGATTTTCCAAATGACTGCAATAGTCAGACTAAGAACCCTGCCCAGGACGGTGTGAGACGGCTGTCTCTTGCAGCATCCCCAGGAATAGAGATGATGGGGGAAGACTTGTCAGCTAGCAGGGCACTCTCTGGCCTAGCAGTTTGAATGCCACAGCTCTTATCAGAGTGTTCAAGCTCCTGACTTCAGCTTCCTGTGCATGTGCACCCTGGAAGGCTGTACTGATGACTTAAGGATTTAGGTCCTTGCCACCCATGTGGGAGACCTGGGTCGAGTTTCTGGCTCTTGGCTTCGGCCTGGCTGTTGTGACACATTTAGGGAGTGAACCAGAAAACAGAAATCTTTCTCAGTTTGTCTCCATCCCTGCCTTTCAAATAAAATGAAAATAAAAGTAAGTAGATGAATAAAGCCCAAGTCTCTTCCCATCAGCAGCTTGTCTCCCATCTGGTCTGTGAAACACACACCAAAGGGGCCTAAAGCGCCACGCTTCATTTGGAAAAGACAAGGATTTCCTCCTCCACACAGCTATTCCAGGCTTCAGGTGTCAGCTTCAGGGTACTCTGCCACATGTACACCAAGGCCCTGCAGTCCAGTCCAGCCAGGGGGCACTGGACTCAGGAAGCTCAGAGAGGCCCATACTCCTGACTCCCTCGGGCAGGATGGGAGTTCCAGGGGACAGCACTTAGACTGGCCAACACGGGGATAGCCAGGACCTTTCTCTCTGGCCTCATGTCCAAGGATGCCAGCTGCTGCATTTCATACGCCCTCACAAATGCCCACTGAGACTAATTTCCCAAGGGACTAAATGAGTCAAGGAGAAGAAAAAATACAAGGGCATCTGACTTTAGTGCACTGGGAAACTAATAAATATCATAGACGAGAGCTTTCCCAAAGAGTGCAGAGGATGATGACAGTGAAGCCACGCCCAACTTCCCATCAGATGATGTCACTGTTTCTGACAGGGCCTTCTCTCTGCAGACAGCAGGAAGAAAGCTGAGTGTAAGTGGCTGTCAGCGGTCCTGGCCAGGCTGTGATGAACGCTTTGGAGGATGACATGTGAACACTGAGTTGAGGGGAGCCAGGATGAAATGGCAGAGGGTGTAGCCTAGGTTGTGTCCAAGTCCAGGGCTGCCCTTGTCCTAGCAGGGGGCAGGTGCAAGGGATGGGCAGCATCAGGCTGTGTGTGCTCACTTTACTGGCATACTGCTCCAGGGCTACCACTGTGTCTGCGCTGAAGCCCTCCTCGTCCTCTGCAGCCAGGTCCTCCAAGCCCACCTCTGTCTGCACAGCAAGGATGGTGCTGTTGGACGCCACAGCTATGGGGTGGTGGATGTAGGCGGTGGAACCGTCTTCCAGCTGGACGGCCTCCAGGGCGCTGGGGTCATAGCCCTCTGTGGGGAACACAAGGTTAGCCCCAAAGCTGCACACGGGGAAGAGATACAGAGGGACATTGGCTTTCAGTTCATAAGAGGTACAGATGCCAAGCGGGGCTTCAGTACCCAGTCTCTCCTGGCCTCTAACGTGCTGAGCTGCTCTAGCCCTCCCCCTGCAGCCACCTCTCTAAAGGAGGAGTTCTCCTATGAATCATGGAGTGGGAACTCAAAAAGCTCCTTTAGGGCCTAATGGCAGACCATTATCACTTTGGCCCACATGACCACAGCAGCGTCCTAACCAGCTGCCCTTTCCCACTTCTAGTTCCTTCCAGGCAGCAGAGCAAACAGACACGGATGTGATGATGTCATCTAAATGCCTTTCTACTACTTCCCACTCTTTCCTTTATCCTGACACTCAAGCATGAGTGCTATGGCCCTGCCATTCTCTCCTGGCTGCACCTTATGCCTCTATCCTCATGCCAGCACTCCAGCTCTCGATAGTTCTTTGAATGTGTGAATTTCCCTGGCCCCCAGCTCCACGCCTGCCTGCGCTGACCCTTCAGTCTGCAGAACTGAGCCCTCCCTGGCACCCTGCTTCCCCCAGCCAAGTCCACTTCCATTTCCTCAGATGCTTTCCCTGAGCCTCACCCCTTATGCAAAGGCTACGTCACAGGGCATGGCCGTTCCACTTCTCTTTTCCTCACCAGACTCTGAAAACAGCCTGAGTTAGTTCCCTCTTGTGTGCTCCACCCTGAGTATACTGTGCCTGGCATGCAGCAGTTACTCCAGCAGCCATGTACAGCAGGAATAAACTGTTCTTTTTCAGTCTTAGGAGCTTTATTCTTAAACATTAGGAAGGTCTTGAGGGTCCATTTAAAGCTCTAAGGGTCGTTGGCTGTGATGAAATCATATCTTATGCCATTGAGGCTCATGGCTCAGTCATGTGCTGGCAGAAACTGGAACTCCCATGGTCTACACCAGGAAAGGGAGGTGAGGCTGCTAATCCAGGTAAACACATATGTACTTTGGAGACGACAGCTCCGTCACCTACAGCTCCATCTTCTATAGACCAGCACCCGTGGCGTGCTGCTCCTTGCTTCAGCCTCTGCCGCTCGTGCCTCCCTTCCCTGGCTGGCAGTCGTGAGAACCATGAGCCCACCTTTGGGTGTGCGGTGTATGTAGGCCATGCTGCCATCCTCCAGCTGCACAGGCTGCCCATCCTCAAAGGAGAGACATTCTGGAATGAGAACAATGCCTGACTTTCTCTGGATCTCAGGGCTTGCAGACGGTCCCTTGGGGGCCTGCTGGATCTCTCTCCCAGGGCAGGGTTTCAGGATGGCCCTCACCTTTCTGTACCGTCACTTGATGGATGTAAGCTGTGGTACCGTCCTCGAGCTGGATCACCTGTCCTTCAAGCAGCTTCTCTCCTGTGGAGGTGGAAAGGGAGAGAACAGGGCCAGGCACAGAGGAGCTCTAAGAGCTGCCGGCTTGTTTGCAGCAAAGGCCTCTGAGTCTCAGAACTATGGGCTACAGGGTTAGGTCTGGGTAACATTCTCTGTGTTCCTTCACCCCCTGCCTCCTCAAGGCCCTGAGGGTGAAGACACTGCACCAAGTAGGAACCTTACATGTCCTAAGAGATTTTCCTCTTGTCATTCCTAAGAGAAGCAACCTAGGCAGGCACTGTAGTGTACCAAGTTAACCCTCCTCCTTCCAGAGTGCCAGCATTCCGTATGGACTCTGGCTTGAGTCCCAGCTACTCCTCTGTCAATCCAGCTCACTGTTTATTGCCTAGGAAAACAGCAGAGGATGGCCCAAGTCCTTGGACCTCTGAGCCCACATGAGAGACACAGAAGAAGCTCCTGGCTTTAGACCAGCCTAACTCTGGCTGTTGTGGCTATCTGCAGAGTGAACCAGTGTATGAAACCGCACTCTGTCTCTCCTTCTCCATAATTCTGCCTTTCAAACAAAAAGAAATACAATTTTTAAAGAGCTCATTCATTTGTTATTGTTGCTAGCAAAGTGAGGATTCCATCTTAACAGGGAAATTGCTGAGATTGAAGCGAATGGAGAACAAATGATGCCCTGAAAAACTTGAAAGAACTCATGAGCCACGTTTAAGCAACAGCGTGAACTAACAAGATCAAAATGCACTTCCTCATCCTTCCCCGAGGAGAATAGGCCAAGACCCAGAGCCTCTAAAAGGCAGAGTCCAGCACTGGGCTGACAGTGATGGGTTTGGGAAGTAGGCCACGCCTTCTCTGAGTTCTAGCTCTACCTCAGATTAATTGTGATCTGGGGTACCTTTGTGCCTCAGTTTCCTTTTCTTAAAATGGGGATTGTGGGCTGGCACTGTGGTGCAGTAAGTTAAGCTACTGCTTGTAATGCTAGCATCCTCTTTGAGCACCAGTTCAAGCCCCAGCCCAATCCATTTCCCAGCTGATGTGCTTCAGAGAGCAGCAGAAGATGTTCATGTACCTGGACCCCTGCTACCCATGGGGCAGACCTGGTTAGAGCTCCTGGACGCTGGATCAGGTTTGGCCTAGTCCTGGTCGTTGCAGCCATTTGGGGAGTGAATTAGCAGATGGAAAATCTTTTTTTCTGTCTCTCCCTCTCTGTCATTCTGCTTTTCAAATAAATAATCTTTAAAAAATAAAAACAGGGCTTAAAAATTGTTCCTTCCTCATAGAGTCATGTGAGTGAGACTATTCTGCAGGTCTATGTTCACCTCGTTCTTGCTAAGCAATGTTTTTTCTGTTGACCACTGATACACTCATTTCAAATTTTTAATAAAGGACTGACTCACCTAAGACAGTGCAATAAGCAGTGCAAAAATTATCAAGATTCCAGATTTCCTTAGATATCCCCATTTGTCTTTTTTTTTTTTTAATGGGAAGTCAGATATACAGAGAGGTGGAGAGACAGAGAGGAAGATCTGTCTTCCACTGACTCACTTCCCAAGTGACCATAATGGCCAGAGCTGTGCCAATCTAAAGCCAGGAGCTTCTTCCAGGTCTCCCTCGCGGGTACAGGGTCCCAAGGCTCTGGGTCACCCTCCACTGTTTTTCTAGGCCACAAGCAGGGAGCTGGATGGAAAGCAGGACTGCTGGGATTAGAACCAGCACCATATGGGATCCTGGCGTGTGCAAGGCAAGAACTGAAACTGCTAGGATACCACGCTGAGCCCATCCCCATTTATCTTACAGGAAAATACTTCTGAAAGGTCTATAAATTAGATTTGGGCAATCTCTCCTGCACAGGTGTTGCAAATCAGAGAGAGAACGAAGGAAGGAAGGGAGGCCGAGTAATGTTTGCTCCTTTCTTTACAAGTTTCAGACTTAGGAACATGAGCCTGTGTGAGCTGGGAATAATGATCAAGCTGATGCCTCTGGTCCAGCTCTAACAGAGAACTCCACAGGCTTCCCCCCAGATGCCTCTTGAACAACAGATCCCCAACTCAGCCAAGGCAGGTGGGAGGAAAGGTAAGAAGTAGGCAAGAGAGCTGAGATGGGGGAAGAGGACCTGCTGCCTGCCCTCTCATCAAGACAGCAATAGCGGGGTCCAGTGCTGTAGCTTAGCTTATCTTGCATGCACTGGGATTCCATATAAGTACCAGTTTGTATCCCGGCTACTCCACTTCCCTTCTAGCTCCGTGCTTGTGGCCTGGGAAAGCAGTACAGGTTAACAAAAGCCTTGAGACCTTGCACCCATGTGCAAGACCATGAGGAAGCTCCTGGCTTCTGTCTTCGCATCCGCTCAGCTCCAACCATTGTGACCACTTGGAGAGTGAACCAGCAGATGGAAGATCTGTCTTTCCTTCTCTCTGTAAATCTTTCCAATAAAAATAAATAAATCTTGGGCCCATTGTGGTAGCCTACCAGCTAAAGTCTTCTCCTTGCATGCATCAGTTACCCACATGGGCACTGGTTCATACTCAGTGGCCCCGCTTCTCATCCAGCTCCCTGCTTGTGGCCTGGGAAAACAGTCAAGGACAGCCCAAAGCCTTGGGACTCTGCACCTCTGTGGGAGAGCCAGAAGAAACTCCTGGCTCCTGATGGACTCAGCTCTGTCCATTGTGGCCAAATGGGGAGTGAATCAGTGGATGGAAGATCTTCCTCTGTGTCTCTCTTCCTCTCTGTGTATCTGCCTTTCCAACAACAACAAAAAAGTAAATCTTAAAAAAAAAAAAAAAACTTGTCTTAAAAACGAGAGAGCAAGCAACAGCCAACCCTCATTTTCTCACTTTGTCTATTACAGCAGGACCACCAGAACTTGGGACTCTGAATGCTCCAGTGGAGCTGCTGTCAGCACAGTGAGTTTTGCTTAAGGCAGGAACCAAATGTTGAGAAGGGTTGTTTGAGGAAAAATTTGTAATTACATATTTATTTGAAAGAGTTTACAAAGAGAGATGGGAGAGATGAACTGAGAGAGAAAGAGAGAGAGGCAGAGAGAGAGATATCTTCCATCTACAGGCTCATTCCCCTAATGGCCACAATAGCCAGGCTTAGGCCAGGCTGACATTGAGAGCTAGGAGCTTCTTCCTGAGCAGTCATTTGGGTGCAGGAGCCCAAAGCACTTTGGCCATCTTCTGCTACCTTCTCAGGCCATTAGTAAGCAGCTGCATCAGAAGTGGAGCAGCTGGGACATCAACTGGTACCCACATGGATGCTGGAGCTGCAGGAGTCAATTTTATGATAGTCCCTGAGGAAAAAAAAATTTTTTTTTAAGATTTATTTTTATTGCAAAGATAGATATACAGAGAGGAAGAGAGACAGAGAGGAAGATCTTTCGTCCGATGATTCACTCCCCAAGTGGCCGCAATGGCTGGAGCTGAGCCAATCCAAAGCCAGGAACCAGGAGCTGGCTCTCCCACAGAGGTGCAGGGTCCCAAAGCTTTGGGCTGTCCTCAACTGCTTTCCCAGGCCACAAGCAGGGAGCTGGATGGGAAGCAGGGCTGCTGGGATTAGAACTGGCGCCCATATGGGATCCTGGGTATACAAGGTGAGGACCTTAACTACTATGCTATCTCGCAGGGCCCCGAGAAAAAAATTTTAACCTGTAATTTTCTCTAACAATTGGACTACAATGGGGAGAAGAGCTGATGAATGGGGGCCTTGAACCCATTACAACAGGGTGATTATATGTTTCCATTGGCCTGGAGCAACCCTAGGCACATTCATTAACAGCATACTCTTCCACTTTGCAAAGCATGGGGCCTAAATGACAAGTTTCATGCTCAACTTAATTAGAAAATAAATCTCGTAAAATGTTAGGGCTGCTTGCTGGCTAAGCAGGATGTTAGCTGCCTGTTGACAGAGACAAGCAGCTCTAGCAAAGTGTCAGAGGCGGTCAGCACTGTGATAGAGTGGGTAAGATGGCTGCTTGTGTTGCTGGCATCCCCTGTGGGTAAGTACCAGCTGCTCCACTTTTGATCCAGCTTATTGCTAATGCTCTTGGAAAATCAGTGGAGAATGGCCCACATACTTGTCCCCCTGCATCCATGTGGGAGATCAAGATCAATATTCGGCCTCCTGGCTTAGCCTGACCTAGCCCCAGCTATTGTAGCCATCTGAAGAGTGAACCAAAGCTGGAAGAGCTCTATGTGTGTGTGTCTCTCTCTATATATATATAACTCTACCTTTCAAAGAAATAAAAACATATCTTAAAAAGGGTCAGAGGAGGGGCCCGGCACAGTTGCATATGCTGGAAGCCCAGCTGCTTCATTTCCCATCCAGCTCCCTGCTTGTGGCCTGGGAAAGCACTCGAGGATGGGCCAAAGCCTTGAGACCTTGCATCTGCATGGGAGACCTGGAAGAAGCTCCTGGCTCTCGGCTTTGGGTAGGCTCAGCTCTGGCCGTTGTGGCCACTTGGGGAGTGAACCAGCGGGTGGAAGATCTTTCTCTATGTCTCTTTTCTCTCTGTAAATCTAACCTTCCAATAAAAACAAATCTTGAAAAAAAATGTGTCAGAGGAGTTCACTGGTCTGTCAGCTCATCAATGGGAAAACTGTGTGTGCACACACGTGTGTATGCAAGCACATGCAACACCATGGAGGATGCAGAAAACAGAGCAGGCAGGAGTGACGAGACAAAGATACAAACGGGGAGGCAGCCCAGCTAAAGGCAGCTACATAAGAAGTTGCCTTGTACCTAGACAAATGTCACACTGCTGGGAGAAAAGTGCCAACAGCTGGCTGGTATTCTGGGTCTGGCTCATGCCAACTCTATTAATTGTACTAGTGTGCCAGTAGAGCTGCCTAGTCATTAACATTAAATCTGTAAGGCAGAGGTGAGTAGACTGCTGCCACCTACTTGCTGGGGTCTTTGGGCCAGGGTGGAGGCCACTGAGGGTTTTTAATACGGGCAGAGTTGCCCATAGGCCTCTCCAGGCCAGGCTGCTGCACCTGCTGGTGAGAGCAAGAGCCAGGCTGGGGTCAGGCCAGGTAGTGGGTCTGGAGTGTTATCATCTATGGGCCTGGGCTATGCTGCTATGCCTGCTGATGCATGAGAGCCATGGCTGGGGGCGTGCTGGGCAGGGGGTGCCTAGAGGGTCTTCCTGGGCTAAGCTGAGGCATCCACTGGCATGCATGTGAGCTGGTGGTGGTGGTGGGCTAGGCCAGAAGCCTAAAGAGCTGGCATATCTGGGTTCCCTGGGAAAGGCTGCAACACTTGCTATGGGGAGAAGCCCACCAGTGGCTTTTGGTATCAGCAAGCAATACTTCCTTTCATCTTATGCTAGCCATGACACATCAAGATCTCAGACCTCAGGGACCAGAATCCATGGGTCTGTGTTCTGGCTCCATCTACGTTGCTGATTCACATGCAAAGAAGTCAGAGTAATGACGACAATATGGAGGGTCATAGCCATTAGCACTGAGAAGAAGTTCTCTGGCTCATGAGAGGAACCCATTAAGATAATATAGTAATAGTTTCGAACTTGCGATGGGTAAAGCCTATGTCCCTAACCAGCAAGATTTGATGAACCTGCACCTTTCAGTAACTCCTGGAGAAACAGTTGAAAATCTCTGAGGGGAAAATGAAATGGAGCAGATGGGTAGCTAGCTTAGGGTCATGAGCTGAAAGCCACACTTCCCTGCTCTCTGTAAGCCTCACCTGCCTAACAATCGATGACCCCTCTCCCAGGATGTACCTCCCCTTATCAAGGTTCTGGGACCATATCATGAAGCCACTCCAAAGATCATATGATCTTCTAAATAAATCTTAAACAACAACAAAACCAGAAAAATACAAAGGCAGGGGAACAGACAGACCCCAACACAAGAAGGAATGAGGAGAATGTGATCAGATGGGATCAGTTGTTTTTCATTCATTTATTCAGCCATGAATTCTTCATGAAGAACTGAAGCATGGGAACAGCGGCCAAAGCAGGCGGTAAGCAGCCCTACCCAGGGTGCCTAACTTCCTCCATTCTAGCAGACTGTTCCAGAAGGACAAGATCCGTATTGGCAAGACTTCACACAGAGGGTTTCAGGCTTCAAAAGTCTTCTAGAGTAGTTCTATTCTCAAGAGAATGAAACCTTGAGAACTGAGACACAACAGACAGCTCATGACAAGAAGCCTGTTCAGAAGGCCCCCCTCCCCACAGTCACATGGGAGACAGGTTCAGACAGCCTGTTTAGTTGCCATCAGGAAACAGGCAATTACAACCGAAATAAATAAATGACTCCTCTGTAAACTCAGGAATGGAGATTTATCTTGGAGGGGATGTTTCAATTACAGCGTGTTCATGAGGATAAGGATGTTCACTGAATCCAAAGAAAGGACAAGTAAAGAGCAGGAATGAAGGAATGTGTTTGGCCTAGTGGTGGAGCCGTCAGTTAGGAAGCCCATTTCCTACAGCGGAGTGCCTAGGATAGCAACTTGGTCCTGCTGGCACCGTGGCTCAACAGGCTAATCCTCTACATGTATGTACCAGCATCCCAACCAAATGAGCACTGGTTTGTTTCCTTTGGGAAGGCAGCATTTTCTTAAATTTTTAAAAGATTTTTTTTTCCATTGGAAAGTCAGACATACAGAGAGGAGGAGAGACAGAGAGGAAGATCTTTCGTCCACTGATTCACTCCCCAAGTGGTTGCAACGGCTGGTGCTGTGCCGAACTGAGGCCAGGAGCCAGGAACTTCTTTCCAGGTCTCCCACATGAGTGCAAGATCCCAAGGCTTTGGGCTATCCTCAACTGCTTTCCCAGGCTTCAAGCAGGAAGCTGGACGGGAAGTGGGGCCACTGGACACGAACTGGCATCCATATGGGATCCTGGTGCAGGCAAGGTGAGGATTTTTAGCTGCTAGGCTATCGTGCCAGGCCCAGCATTTACTTAATCTTTATTGGAAAGGCAGATTTACAAAGAGAAGAAAAGACAGAGAGAAAGATCTTCTATTTGCTGATTCACTCCCCAGTGGCTGCAATGGCCAGAGCTGAGCTGATCTGAAGCCAGGAACCAGGAGCTTCCTCTGAGTCTCCTACATGAGTGCAGGGTCCCAAAGCATTGCGTCATCCTCTGCTTCTTTACCAGGCCACAGGTAAGGAGCTGGATGGGAAGAAGAGCAGCCAGGACAAGAACTGGTGCCTATATGGGATGTGGCGTTTGTAGGTGGAAGATTAGTCAGTTGAGTCAAGGTGCCAGTCCCCCAAATAAACACATTTTTTTAAAAAAAAGAAAGAAAAAGAAAAGAAAGAAAGAAATTTGGCTGTGGTTCCTGATTCCAGCTTTTTGCTAATGGAAAATCCGAGAGGTAACAAGAGAAATGGCTCAAATAGTGGGGCTGATGCCATCTATGTGGAAAACCCGCACTGGCTTCCTGGCTCCTGGCTTCGGTTTAGTTCAGTCTTTGCTGCTGCTGTGGAAATGAACCAGCATTTGGGAGTGTGCATCCTCTCCTATGTATTTCTGTCTATATCTCAAATATATACTTTTTTTTAATTAAAGAGAGGAATGAGGTAGCGTTTGCCCAGTGCTGCTCAGGGAAGTCATAGCTGACACGCCTGAGATGGCAGGGCAGGAGGCAGGAGTGTCCTGCTTGCGGGTTTTGCCCTCAACAGTCTTCTTCTGCCTGCACATCTAGCACGATCTCAGTCTCCTGAGGATATGAATAGCATTACCAGACCAAATATAGTAAACTTAGGGAAATCTGAATTTCAGATAAATGACAAACTTCTTACTGCAGATTGAACATCCCTGTATCTGCAGATCTGAAATTCAAAGCTCCAAAATCCAAAACATACTCATCCTCAAAAGTCTCAGATTTTGAACTATTTTGGATATCAGATTTTGATTGGTTATAAAGGATTTTCAACTTGTAAGTCTATGTAAATATCCCAAACGCTCCCCACCAAAAAATTTCAAATCAGAAATACCTCTAGTTATGAGTTTACTGAAAAAGGCTACTTGGGCCTGGTGCAATAGCGTAATGGTTAAGGTCCTCGCCTTGAACATGCCAGGATCCCATATGGACGCCAGTTCTAATCCCGGCAGCTCCACTTCCCATCCAGCTCCCTGCTTGTGGCCTGGGAAAGCAGTCAAGGATAGCCCAAAGCCTTGGGACCCTACTACCCGTGTGGGAGACCTGGAAAGTTGTTCCCAGCTCCTAGCCTCAGATCGGAACAGCACCGGCCGTTGTGGCCACTTGGGGAGTGAATCATCGGATGGAAGATCTTATCTGTCTCTCTCCTCTCTGTATATCTTCCTTTCCAATAAAAGTAAATAAATAAATATTAAAAAAGAAAGAAAGAAAAAGGCTACTCAACCTGTACCCAGTATTATTGCTTTAGTGCTTTGTTTTTTGTTGTTGTTGTTTTTTAGTATTTAATACCGTTTTAAATATTATTTTATTTATTTGAAAGAGACAGATTTTTATGTGTCTGCCTCATGCAATATTTGGAACATAACCTATGGTGCCACAAAAATATCTGCTGTTATCTGTAAATCCAAACTGACAGTGTGTCCTCTATTCTTGGCAAGCCGCATATTAGAAATGAAGCACATATAGAAAGGTACTCGGGCGCCCCCTGGGAGCCTAGAAGAGCATCTTGTGCATAGCAGATGCTTTGCAAATCGTCTGCGTACTTCCAATTCTTGAAGTAAGACGATGACCTGCTTCTAGAAAAGTACTGAGAAACTGGACAGGAAATATGTAAGAAACAGGAAGTCACAGCACCGCTGTGTTCATCCATTCCAGGAATATGAACTGCTCACTACATGTCAGGAACTCTGCTAGGGCAAGGTCCTGGCTCTTCCAGCTCGGGCAGTCTGGCTTCCTGGGCTGTCTTTTCATCAAGTCCCACCTGAGACATTCACACGGAACAAGCCATGGCAGTGGGCAGGGTGACGGCGAGATGTCTAGAAGGGGACGCCCTTTCCCAGAGGCTATGGGGCAAGGCAGGAGGCCGAGGGCTCTGGACCACTCACCTTTGACGGCCTGCTGGATGTAGGCTGTCGTCCCATCGCTGAGGGTCACCGTCTGCATCCCCAGGCTCTCCATGGCAAACTGCTGCTCGTGCGCTTAGACATGAAGCGGGCTTCTGGCCAGCACTGAGAGCCACAGTGGAGGTCAGAGATTTTCTTCTGGGTCACAAATCTGAGAAAATGACAATGTCATGTTATGCGTTGTGCAGCTGTCTCCTCTTGCAAGGTTGCCCATAGATGGAGCTAATGAGGCAGTGGAGAAGAAGAAAAGGAGACCAGTTCTTCAGAGTAGAGAAAACGATGTTGGTTTTTTGGAAAGGGTTCAAAATATGAGTTCTAAAGGTTGGGCGCAGACAAGAAGCACATCAGCTCAACTGCTGTAAAGGAACAGCTGACTGATCAAAAGCCACTCTGAAACTGGCTCCTCCTGCAGGGGACCCCTGGGAAAGGCAGACAGCCAACCCCAAACCACCGCTGGTTCTCTATGCCTGCTCCAACATCCCTCTGTGCTCTCACCCATCTGCCCAGTGGCCCTGCTGCCTATCCTTAGGGCACATCCCACAGCTGTCCCAAGTGGCAAGTGTCCCCAACACAACTCACAGTGTCCCCTAAGCCCCAGAACTATTCTCTTCTCTAGTACCCTGTCCTGAGGTTGGCACCTCCTTCCACTCAGAATTCAGGGGGGTCCTCCCGGAGTCCTTGTCTTCCTTCAGAGGTCTGGGTGTCCATTTTGGGCAAGCATCACATCACAACTATTCTAACAGCCTCCTAACTTAGGTCTTCAGATAAGCCTTTGCCTGTTTCCAGTCCATTTTTGTACACATTGTCAGGGTGACTCTAAAAACAAACAGGACACATCTTAACACGCCCACTTTCCCAATTACAGTTCTCCACTAGCTTCCTGCTGCCCTGAGGATCTAGCTAACTGGAAGGCGTGGGTGCCGCCTCTTCCCAGCACTCAGAGCCCTAGGCTCACCTGCTCCAGTACCTATTCTTGATCATTTTCACCTTCACTGCCTACACAAGACTCTGAGTCTTAGTCAGCTCTCTGACTCCCAGTGGTGTCTGTGGTGGTGGTACTGTGGGCCCACACAGATCGTTCCAGAAGGATTCAGCAGCGTGTCTTGTGTGAGGCAGGAGCTCTGCTCTGGCTGGCCCAGCTAGCAGAACTTCCTCTGCATCCCAGGTGTAAGCCCCTCTCTGTCCACTCTACACTGTGACCCCTGCAGGAGGCTCACCTGGCCTGCCTATGTGAGCATTGTGACCTACCGGCTGACATCCTGCTGCCCACTGGGTTTTCACATCAGAGCGCCAGAAAGGGATGTCTGTGCACCACCATGTGCCCTCTCCTGCTTGAAGCCAGAAGTGATCAGTTGGGTTTTGGAGGCCCCAAGGATTGATCAAGATCAATTGTCTTTGCTAAATTACAGCCTGTCTCTGACACACTGGTTGCAATGCTCCACCCCCGGTGTGGTATCTCATTTAGATTTATTCATTCATTCCATCCATAAACTTTTAACAAACGAGCTAAACTCCAAGGAGGCAATACTACTGGTAGTCAACACCATTGCAGGGGATAACCATGTGCTAGGCACAGTGCAGACACGAACTCACTCATTCTCACAACAATCCCACACTTGGCACTATTTTGTTTGTTTCAGATTTTGAAGGTATTGAGTCCCAGTAAGTAACCTGCTTAAGGCTGCACAGCTATAAACGGGAGAGGAAACATGAACCCAGGCCATAGGATCCAAAATGTTCTAAGTATTCCACTACGTTGCCAAATACACAAGTGCTTGAAGCTGGTTGTTCATGAGCCATGAAGCCACCCAAAATTATTTTTGTGGCATGTGAGTCTACACATTTTTCTGCAGGGAGTCTGAGGTTATCATCAGAGCCTGACAAGGATAAGGCTAAAGCATCACTGCTCAAAGTGGAAATGCTAGTGTTTAATCCACTTTCTCAGATCTATTAGGATCCTCAATGAGACCCTAACCTTAGCCAGATTCCCAAAAACCTCTACAAAGTCCTTATCTTGTGAAAGCTCTGGTTCTGGCCTCTATTGGTCTGTTCCATGACTTTCAATTTTCACTTTTTAAAAATAAAAGAAACATTTATTTTTATTTGAAAAATTCACAGAGAAGGAGAGACAGAGACATCTTCCATCCACTAACTCATTCCCCAAATGGCAGCAAGAGCCAGAGCTGGGCCGGTCTGAAGCCAGGAATCTGGGGCTTCTTCTGGGTCTCCCATGTGGGTGCAGGGGCCCAAAGACCTGGGACATCCTCTACTGCTTTACCAGATGTATCAGCAGGGAGCTGGATCAGAAGTGGAGCAGCAAGGACTTGAACCCGCAACCATGTGGGATGCTGGCACGGCAAGTGAAAGCTTAGCCTACTATACCATAACACGGGCTCCAACTTTCGCTTTTTAAAAAAGATTTTAAAGGCAAAACTACAGAGGGAGGGAAGGAGTGAGGAGAGAGAAAGAGAGGGTGGAGAGAGAGAGAGGAGAGAGGAAGAAAGAGAGATTTTCCATTGCTGGTTCACTCCTCAAATGACTACAACTAGGGCTGGGCCAGGCCAAAGTCAGGAGCTAGGAGTTTCATCTGTGTCTTCCATGTAGGTGTGGCAGCCCAAGGAGTTGAGCCTCCTTTGCTGCTCCCATGTTAGCAGAGAGCTAGATCAGGAGTTGAGTGGCCAGGATAGGAACCAGCACCCAGATGGCATGCCAGCACCAACATTAAATCCTTTAATCAGGAAGAAAGAGATCTTTTCAGTAACTTATTTTAGTGTAATAGCATTGCGTCAGAAATAAGGGCATACATGGCAGATTCAGTCTAAAAATGAAGCACAATACAGGATTGAAAAGGTATTGCAGGGTAGCCTCAAGTCTTTACAGTGGGGCCCTGCAGCTCCTGCGGCTTTGGGATTCTGAGGCAGTTAGCAGTGTGGTTAATTGCACAGGTTCCGGAGTGGGCATCTGGCATGGCAATGCTTCGGTTGAAGTCTCAGCTCTACTTCGGATTTCATCTTCTTGCTATTGCGCACTCTGGGTGATAACTCCTGTACTTGGATCCTTGGCACCCATGTCGAGGAGCTGGATTAAGCTCTGGGCTCCTGGCCCAGTCCCAGCAGCTGCAGGCATTGGGGGTAGGGGATGAGAGAAGGTGAATCAGCAAGTGGAAGATCTCTGCCTCTGCCTTTCAAATGAACAAATATATATATACATCAAAAGGAGCACAGGCACAGGCTCTGGATACAGCCAGCCTGGGTCGTCCCAATGCAGGTTCTCCCTTCTAGAAGTCATGTAGATGTGGGCAAATCAATGAACCTTTCTGAGCCTCAGGTGCCCCATCTCACCAATGGGGACAATAGTGGCACCTGTTTCACAGGTAGCTGTAGGGGTGCGAAGTGTATGAAGTCACATGTATATGAAGCACTGCCATTCAAGGCGCTGACACACAGAAATACTGGCTTTACCCGAGTGGGAGACCTGGAAGAAGATCCTGGCTCCTGGCTTTGGATTGGCGCAGATCCAGCCATTGCAGTCACTTGGGGAGTCGTCGGGTGGAGGATCTTCCTCTCTGTCTCTCCTTCTCTGTATGTCTGACTTAGCAATAAAAACAAATAGATCTTAAAAAAGAAAGAAAGAAAGAAAGAAATACTGGCTTTGAGGAGGAGGGGAGGCAACGGAAGCTCAAGGCAATGCTTTTGAAGCAATGCACATTTCTAGAACGTTGTAAGTGGTGACAATAGCTGCAGGTGTGCAACACCAACTTCTAATCTTGATTGTCTCCTATGTCTGCCCCCTCACCCAGATGGCCCAAAGAGCTCTTCCACTGCTTAGAAGGACTTCACTGATACACATACACCCCTCTTATGTGTTGTCACTGCTGAAAGCGCTTTGCCTATACTAATTAAAACATTTTTATTTGAAAGGCAGAGTGATGAAACAAGGGAGAAACCAAGGGAGTGATCTTTCACAACTGGTTCATCCCCAAATGCCTGCAATAGCCAGGGCAGGGCCAGGATGTAGCTAGGAGCTCAGAATTCTATCCAAGTGGGTGGCAGGAACTCAAGTCCCAGAGCAACTACCTGCTGCTTTCCTGAGCATCTGAGTAGGCAGCTGGGTCGCAAACAGAGGAAGCTGGAACATAAACCAGCACTCTGATGGATGTGAGGATGTGAGCCTTTCAAGTGGCAGTATAACCCGCTATACTACAATGCCTGTGCCTACATTAACTCTTATGATCTGCAAATAGTCCTATGAAGATATAGGTACATTATTTCCATTTTACAAGATGCAGTGACTAAAGCTTGGAAATACAATCTGCCCAAGGCCCCAAGGCCACTAAGGGCTGACTAGGGAGTTCAAAGCCAGGCCAGCTGAAGCCAGATTCTGCACTTCTCAGTGTTTGGTACACTGCTTCCTTTGGCCAATCCACCATGACTGGCACACACTGTCAGCACGGAAACACTTGGACATGGGTTGTTTAGCTTCCATCTCAACCACTGAAACTTAAACCGAGCCCTTCTTAGCCTGCCTGCAATGGCAAGAGGGAAGGGCTGGTAGCCGCACTTAACAAAATAACCCTTCTTAGATTCAAAGAAAACAAACCTCTACCCCTTTACAAGTTTTCTGTCCAGGCTAAATAATCCCAACTCATCCACTTTTCCTCCCATAACACTGGCCTTTCAAGTGGCTCACTGTTGCTCTCTAACCTTGCCCAAGTCCTGGGTGGACTCCCAGCAGAGCTGGACTGCGGTGGGTGAGGTGAGTGCCTCTGTGGTGCCAGGCATGTCCAGGGCCCTGCCATTCTTCAGTCGGGATGTGAATCTCTGTCTAGTAGGGGGTCTCATATTGCCTGTAAAATTATTTAGTTTGGCCCTGCCAAGGCAACTGCAGGTGGGACTGATTCACTAAGTCAGTAGTGGGTTAATTTTTAAGTAGATCATCTTGTATGGCCCATGAACGATGTTATAAATATATAGCCAAACGGCCCTCTTGGCAGGAGAAAAGATTCCCCACCCCTGCTTTAAGTGACGGTCTATTCTGAATTCTCCCGTGCTGGCATCGCGCCAACAGGAGTGACCTGGGCAGAGTGACAGACTCTTGGTGGTGCTTCAGGATGGCTGTTACCTGAGGACTTCCTCCACTCAGACTCTGGTGGGCCCTGAGGAAGGGCAATGGGGGTGGCTGGGGGTGGGGTATGGCTGCTTTTCTCTTTGTCCTCCAAGGGCATATGGTTTACCAGCGCTGTAATAACGTGAGCTGAGGACAGGGGAGACAGACTGGAAAAGAGAAGAGTGGTAACAGAAAGGCCAGGGATCGAAACGGAACACTCAGAAACCAGCAGCAAGTCTTGTTCTACCAAACCCACATTTCAATGGACTTGGCGTCACAAGACATCAGTGAGTTTTAGCTACTATGTTAATGTAAAACATGAATTAGAAATTACGAGGGAGAGGTGACATTTGGAAAAACGTTTTGGATACTTGGGACTTTCAGGTCGCCTTGCACTGACACTGCCTTTCTAAAGCAAATAAGGGATGTGAAAGAAGGAAACCCAAGAGTAGCTACGGCATTTGTTTTTCTCCACTTTGTCATGGATGAAGACTAATCTGATCCACACCAGGCTGGGCCGGGCCGACCATGGGCACCTGCTTGCTACCACGACCTGCTTCTGCCAACCAGAACTCCCCAGACGATGGGAACAAGGCTTTCTGTATGCTACCTCGGAGGGCAGCCCGGAGGGCAACTGCATTGAGTAACCCAGAAAATGAAAAAAAAAAATTTTTACTTGGAAAGAGAAGAATGATCAATTTTGACTAGGAAAAAAATATGACTTAATTTTCACTCAGAAAATTCCTCATTTGCAAACATGGAAGACTTCTCATAGATGACAAAGACACATTAGGTTGGGCGGAGTGAAGCTTGATGCAGACCAGTGGCAGGCCAATTAGACCCAGATTTGGAAAAAACTGCAGCAAAATGATTCAATATTTGTTATTACCCAAAAAAAGACTTTGGCGCACACCAAAAGCCCCTAGCGCAATGAGCTTATTTCTGTGGTTTCCTAAACACTGGAGAGAAAACAGGAAATCAGTAACAGAAATCTGCATTAATGTAATGAGCAATTCCAAACACCACCTAAACATCTCTTCGCAACAGACACACTGAAGTTAAAAGCCTGATCACTTTAGTATGGTTCCTATTTGCCTACTGCAATTTTTACAGATTTGAATTAGTCACAAAAAGAGAGTCATCAAAGCAAATTATTTCCAATTCCAAAAGGCAATGAAAATACAGACCCTTTTATTATTACAGACTGGAAAGCATTTAAACTAAAATAACTTCCCTCTCTGTCGCTCTGCATTTCAGATGAATCACTGACTCTAGGGGCCAGGCACTGTGGTAAAAGTACAGTAGGTTGTCATTTTCCACGCTCACGTGTCATACTGAAGGGCAAGTTCGAATCTCAGCTCCTTTGCTTGTGATGTAGTTTCCTGTTGAAGTTTGACAGGAGGCAGTGCATGATGGTTTAAGTGCTTGGCCTCCTGCCACCCACATGGGAGACCCAGTGGAGTTTCAGGCTCCTGACTTGGGCCTGGCCCTGTCCTGACCCAGTGGAG
This sequence comes from Ochotona curzoniae, assembly GCF_017591425.1. NCBI lineage: Eukaryota > Metazoa > Chordata > Mammalia > Lagomorpha > Ochotonidae > Ochotona > Ochotona curzoniae. The sequence continues at coordinate 1,714,236 of NW_024466004.1, read as the reverse complement.
TTTCAGGCTCCTGACTTGGGCCTGGCCCTGTCCTGGCTGTTGTGGCCATTTGGGCAGTGACACAATGGATAGAAAATTTCCTTTCACTCTGTTGCTCTCCCTTTCAAGTGGACGAATATAAGCAGTTTTTTAAAAGTCACAGGAAAAAAAATTTATCAACAACATCAAAACTACCAAAATTTCAGCCATATTTTTAAGTGAACTTTTATATCCTAGTTTGTAAATATGTAACATGGCACTTGATGTTAGCCAAAAGCAATGCAACACGGCAACTACAGCTGGTTGTCAAGCCCACCTTTTGAAGTTTATATCAAGATAGAAATCAAGCAGATATGACAAAGCTGCACCCAGACTGGTTTCTGGAATTCAGTTTCAGGTCACTGGTGTGAGAAGGGCTGTTTGAAAATGAAACATTCCACTGGCAACAGGAAGGACTAAGTTTAGCATATCTGCCTGGTATTCAAAAAGTCATCCTGGGACAAAAGGTTAGTCTTTACATTTTAATTTTTCAAAGATTAAAGTTCTGTTTCATCAGTTCATTAAAATGGAACAATATGCAGATCCTCATTAGGAAGTGAACGTTGCGTTGGACCTCTGAAACAGAAGGAAATTATGTAGAACAATTTGATTTAAAAAAATTTCAGGAGCTGGCAATTGGACAAGGCTTCAGCCGGCAGTGCTGATGTTCTCTACGGGTGCTGGCTATTGTGCTGGCTCTTCTACTTCTAATCCAACTCCTTGATAACGTGCCTGGGAAAGCAGTGAAGATGACCCAAGTGCTTAGGCTGCTGCCACCCAATTCGGGGATATCCAGATGGCGTTCCAGGCTCGGCCTTCGGCCTGGCTCATCTCTGAGTTATAGCCATTGGGGGGGGGGGGGAGGCAAGGCAGTGGTTGTAAAACTTGTCTCTCCCTCTGTCACACTACATTTCAAATAAATAAATATATTTTTGTCAAGGTTTACTCTCATTAGTAGTTAAAGGACAGGAAAGAATAACAATGGCAATATACCTATTAAATCACCAAAAATCAAAGTAAAAATGTAAAATCCAATTATCGGGCCTGGTGCAATAGCATAGTGGTTAAAGCCCTCACCTTGCACGCACTGGGATCCCATATGGTCGCCAGTTCTTATCCCAGTGGCCTTGCTTCCCACCCAGCTCCCTCCCTGCTTGTGGCCTGGGAAAGCAATCAGGGATGGCCCAAAGCCTTGGGACCCTGCACCTGTGTGGGAGACCCAGAAGAAGCTCCTGGCTTTGGATTGGTTCATCTCCAGCCGTTGTGGCTGCTTGGGAAGTGAATCATCAGACGGAAGATCTTCCTCTCTGTATATCTGACTTTCCAATAACAATAAGTAAATCTTAAAAACAAAAACCCAATTGTCAATGTTGGCAAGGCTGGGAGACTGACACAGGTTGTCATGATCCAATTTAACAACTGGTAACAGATAGATCACTGAAGATCCACAAATGGTAAATAAGTGCTTTGAGAACATGCTCTGGAGATGGCATTGCATGCTGTGGGTAGACCCCTGCTTGAGATGCCAGCTTCCCTTAATAGAGTGCCTGGACTCAAGTCCCACCTCTGCTTCCGATGCAGCTTCCTGTCAATGACCAGGGGGGAGCTCCAGGCTACTGGCTTTGGTCTGGCCCAGAACTGGAGAACGCATCTATCTGTGGAGTTAATCAGCAGACAGAAGCCAGCTGCTTTGTCTTTCTCCCCTTTTCCCTCATCTGCCTTTTAAACAGAGGAACAAATAAATAAGCCAATAAACCTCTGAGACGAGATACCACTACACAGCTATCAAAATACAGAGAAATCCAGTACACGGATGACATCAAAGCCAGCAAGGGTATATATGTGATGGCAAGAACTCATGTCCATGGCTGATGGGGAGACCAAGCAGTACAGCCACTCAGGAAGACAGTGACAGATCCTTACGAGGTTCAACATGCTTCCATCATAACATCCAGCAATAAAAGTTCCTTGGTATTTATTCCAATGATTTGAAAACTTAAAAAAACTGTGGCACAACCATACAACTGAATACTACTAAGTGATTTAAAAATAAATGCGCTTTCAAGTCACAGAAAAACAAGGAGAAATCTTCAATGTATTTTGCTGAGTGAAAAGAGTCAATCTGAAAAGGCTACATATATAGGATTTCAATTATGTGGCACTCTGAACAGACATTACATGCAATAAAAAGATAGGCGGCTGCCACAAGTTCAGGGTGAGGGAGGGAAGGATGAACAGGTGCAGCACAGGGAACTTTGAGGACAATAAAACTCCTTGGTACAATACTGTCATGCTGGATACAAGACATCATGCACTTGGGAAGACCCACAAAACATCCAGGACACAGTAAGGCCTAATGTGAACCACGGGCCTCAGTTAATAATCATGTGTACTGGCTGATTCCTTTCACAAATGCACCTCATCAATGAGAGATGTTACCAAAACGGGCAACTGGTGGGAAAAGGAGTATGTGACAACTTTCTTGTTTCATTTTTCTGTAAGCTTAAAGCCTTTTTATAAACACTTTATTGATGAGTATTTTTTTTTAATCCAACAACTAAAACTGGCATATGTGTATTGCTGACAGTACTGGAGGTTGTCTCAGGTTCTTCTAAGAACAACCTATCAGTATTTTTTTAAAAGACTTATTTATTTATTTTTACTGAAAAGTCAGAATATAGACAGGAGGAGAGACAGAGAGGAAGATCTTCTGTCCAATGATTCACTCCCCAAGCAGCTGCACTGGTTGGAGCTGAGCCAATCCAAAGCCAAGAGCCAGGAGCTTCTTCTGGGTCTCCCATGCAGGTACAGGGTCCTAAAGCTTTGGGCCATCCTTGATTGCTTTCCCAAGCCACAAGCAGGGAGCTGGTTGGGAATTGGGGCCGCCGAGATTAGAACTGCCACCCTATGGGACCCCAACGTGTGCAATGTGAGGACTTTAGCCGCCAGGCTACCGCACCAAATGATTTAAGATTTGAGAACTGAAAACCCCGTCTTCATAATTCACAAAAAGCAAGAGCTACATGCAAATAAAGCTTGTTTAAACATTTCAGACAATCATGACAACTATACAGGTTAATGAATGGGTGTGGTTAACAAACTAACGAATGATAAGAGAAAAACAGACATGAGGTTAAGGATTCATCCAGTTTCAACTTGCAGAAAACTTAATTTCAAATGAGACTGTCAGACAGTGAACAACTGTGCTAAAAGAGGTATAATTTTTAAAGCGTAAAATCACTGAAATAAAAACACACCATCTACTTTTAGGCTTTTCTTCTATTCTTTTCACAGCCTTCCTATTATCACCTTCACTTCAAGGCTATACAAAGAAAAACACTGAACTTTTCCTGCCCCATTTCATGTCGATGTAGATACTGAGGTGGGGGAACTTCTCTCTCTCTACAGGTTTTCTTGCTTTTTCTAATAACCATGAGACACAGTTATACTTTCAGATATCTATATCTATATTAAGATTTATTTACTTGTCTGAGAGGTAGAGTTACAGACAGGAGACAGAGAGAAAAGTACCCCATCTGCCGATTTACTCCCCAAATGACTGCGATGGCCAAGGCTAGGCCGAGCCACAGCCAAGAACCAAGAGCTTCATCCAGGTCTTCCCTAGGAGTGCAGGGCTCCAAATAGCTGGGCCATCATCTGCTGCCTTCCCAGGGGCATTAGCAGGGAGCTGGACTGTAAATGGAGCCGCTGGGACTTGAACTAGCACTCACAGGGAATGGCAATGCCGCCGACAGTGGCTTAACTTGCAATATCACAATGCCGGCCCCTGATATGTTTTCAAATACTATACTCTTCAACCATGGGGAAAGGAGTTTAAACCTATTAGTTTTTGAAGATTTATATGAAAGGCAAGAGTGACAGATCTTCCATCTACTGAGTTATCCCCAGATGGCGACAACAACCAGGGTTGGGTCAGGGGGAATCCAGGAAAGTAGCCTGGAACTCCATCCAGGTCATCCCACATGGATGGTGGGATCCAACACCTGGGCTACCTTCCACTGCCTTCCCAGGAGCATTAGTAGGGAGCTGGATGGGAACCAGAGGAGCCAGGATTTGAAACTGCACTCTAATGCAACATGTCTTACTATCTTTTGAGATTCATTTAATTGAAAGTCAGAGTTACAGATATATATGTATATGTATATGTGTGTGTGTGTGTATATATATATATAGAGAGAGAGAGAGGGAGAGGGACAGAGAGAGAGAGAGTCTCCCATCCATTAGCTCACTCCCCAGATGGCCACAAACGACAAAGCAATAAGTTTCACCTGGGTCTCCCACATGGGGACAAGGGACTACGCACTTGGGCCATCCTCCGTTGTCCTCTTAGGCATATTAGCGGGGAGATGGATCAGAAGTGGTGCACCCAGGCTGTGAAGCAGCATCCATATGGGATGCTGGCATCAAGGTGGCAGTTCTACCCATTATGCCATAATGCCAGCTCCACAGAATCTTAAACTGCTGTGCTATAGCCCCAGATGGTCATCTTTGGTATGAAGTATCTAGAACCAACACATGGCTGCGACTCCAGACTCTGGCTGCTCATTGACATGGACCCCAGGAAGTGTCAGGCATTGCCCACTCTTAGCCCTGGCTGCTCTGAGAACCTAAGGAGTAAACCAACAGATGGAACTACTCTCTGTGTCTTTGTCTCTCAAATCAACAAGTAACTGAAATATTTATCCTGGCATTTTATCCTGGCACAGAATGTCACAGAGGGACCCTGTGATTCAGTATCCTATGCTAATCTTCAGGAAGTTTGCTACATTCACAAGTAAAGTGATTTTCATATTTTGGGGAAACAGGCACATTCCTACCATATTGGTTGGAATATGCATTATGCTGATCTCTATGGAGTATAGTTTTGGCAATGTTAATCAAAACTGCAAACATATATACTTATGTGACCTGGCAATTTCATATCTACCTTCAGGGGAAACACGTGTGAAAAACTGCACATGTCCAAGTTTCACGGCAACCCTGCAAGTTAAAATAATAAAAATTAACAGCAGCATGAATGCCTGTCAACATGAGACTTCCATAGATGTAGACAGAAATAAATGAAGCTCCTTAAATATTAACATGGAAAGAGCGCCAAAATATACGGAACAAAAACAACAAGGTAAAGCGGTCTAGCACTGTGGTGTAGTGAGTAAAATTGCTTTCTATCATGCTGGCATCTCATACAGGTGCTGGTTAAAGTTCTGCCTGCTCTACTGATCCAGATCCCTTCTGATGTGCCCTGGAAAGCAGTGGAGGATGGCTAGAGTGCCTGGACCCCTGCACCCACATGCAAAATCTAGAAGAAGCTTCTGGTATCACACCAGCCCAGTTCTGGCCATCGTGGTCGTGTGTGGAATAAACCAGCGGATGAAGATCTCTTTCCCTTTTTCTCTCTGTAACTCTTTCAAGTAAATAAATAAATCCTTTTTTTTTTTTTTAAAAAAAAAAAAGCAAGATACAAAACAGTAATTTGGGTATTCTGCCACTGGTATAAAAAACTATGAAAGGGTAGTCAAGAAGTTACTGCCCAAAGTTACTGAGTGACAAAGATAGAACGAGAGACTTTCCAATGTCTATCTTTACTATTAAAAATAATAAAGAATTAACCCCTTTGAGACTGTATTGTCTATGTGAAATAAAATAATTAACAAAAAGCAAAGTCTTCAAAAACATGCTTTGCCCTGCCTTTGTTGGCTACAGGAACATCCACAGTCCTCCACTCATAAGGCATGGATAGTCCATGTTTCAGGTGTTTAGTAAAACTGTGCCTGAACACTTAGCTTTACAAATGATGGACGCCACTCTGAAACGGTCTAGGCAAAGCTGCTCAAGGTGCGCATGGGACGACAGTGAGTCACAACAGGGCCTTAAGCCACTCTGGCTCTGACACTGTGTCTTCAGTCTGGTTAGGAGTGTGGGTGGTCCAGGTAGGCGCTACCTTCTTCCTCACTGTTCCATGAGCCCTCAGACAGTAGCTGCTAGGCTGACAGGATAACCTCAGAAAGAACCCTTGTCTCGGAGACTCCAGCCATATCCCCAACATCAAATCTTCAGGGTTGTTGTACAATCTCAAGGAGCTCCTAGTTCCTTCGTCCTTATCTCCAGCTGTTTCCAGTGTCCAGGGGTCTCCAGTGGTAGTACCCACTCTAAAGCAGCAGGGTCTTTAGACAAACAAATCAGTAACGCAGTGAGACATGGTGGCAAGCCAACAAGTTCTATCAGGGCTTCTCGGAGATCGATGGTTCAGTGAAGGACAGGCTCTGGGCCCGGTGTTAAACCAGAAGTGTCAGAAGAGGGCTCCAACTCACGGGTGGGGACAGTCCAACTTGCTTTCAGACTCTGAATGACCTGTCCACCAGCACAGATCTTTCTGTTCCTAAACTGAAAGTAGGTCCTGTACTTCTACCAGGAAACCCACTGGTTACACAGAATTTGAGACCCTCATGCTTCTATACCTTGGGTGGTAACTGACAGAGCCAAAAGCATGTTTGTCAGTAGCTTGAGGAAACGGCATCGGAAGCAGGTCAAGGCCATTATTTAAAGTTAACAGCAGCAATGGTGCTTGAATTTACATTCCTCCGCCCCTACCTCGCGCACCCACTGCAGCAAGAACAAAATTTCCTCATTCCATCAAGTGGCAGATACGGATTACATATCTACTTTAAACTAATTTCATGAATGACTAAACAATTAGGATGAGCTGTATCGTGTATTCTCTTGTTTATTGGCCAGATTTTCCTCACAAGTAGTTCCCTTCATCCTTAGATTGAGCTATCCGTAGTGCAAATATCACATGGAAAATTCCAGAAATGAATAATTTGTACTTTCTAAAAGTACACTATTCTGTAGCATGATGAACTCTGTCCTGCTCTCCAGAAGGTGGGAGGTGAATCACCTGTGTCCAGTGTCTTCACGGTGTATTTGCTATTTGCCTGCTGCTATTTGCCCTGGTGCTTATCAGACTGAACTGCCTTGTCAAGCAACCCTTCTATTCTTATTAATGGCCTCAAAGTACTACAGCACTGATACGTAAAAAAATCATAAAGCGCTTCCTTTAAATTAAAAGTGGAAAAATAGTACATGCCCATGTGGAAAATTTTTAATAAAGATTAAAAAAACAAACAAACAAAAAAACCTGCATGCTGAGATTGCTAAGGCTTGCAATAAGAATGAATCTTAAACCCACCACATTGCAAAGGAAAAAGAAAGGTGTGATAGATTTGCTGGTCACCCCAAACTGCAGAAGTCTGACCAGAGTGTAGTAAGTACTTAGCTAAATTGTAAACAGCTTTACGTCTGTGAATGCAAAAACAGGAAAACATGCTGTATTTATAGGGTTTGGGCATCCACAGGGGACACTGGAACATAGCCTCAAAGACAAGGGGTGGCTGTGTACAGGCAGACATCTCAATGGCACAAACTTAAACTTAAACAGGCAAAGGACAGTTTCCAAACACAGTTAAAGGATTATGCTGCCACTGCATATGTTTTGCTTAGCACTTGATCCTTTTAGTGGAAAACAACATTCATTTTCTGTTATACTGATTCTAATTTAAGTTCCTAGGGAGCAAGCATTTTGGCTTAATTAGCACCTAACTGAAAAAAAAAAGATGTGCCTTCAACTACCAAATAATTAATACCATTAGGTCTACATAGTTACCAGAGCTCTTCATTTTAAAAAAAAAGTATTCATTTTTTTGAAAGACAGTTACAGAAAGAGAGGCAGAGATCTTCTGACCATGGGTTCACTCCCAAACAGCATTAATGGACAGAGCTGTGCCAGGCTAAAGGCAGGAGCTTCATCTGCGTCTTCCATGTGGGTGACAGGGGCCCAAATACTCGGGCTGCTTTCCCAGCAGCATGAGCGGGGATCTGGATACAAAGTGGTGCACCCAGGATATGAACATACGGGATGCCAATGTCACAGGCAGCTTAATCTACAACATCATCAGGTGGCCACTTTAGCTTAAACTTGAATCCTGATTCATTTCCACTTGAGGTGAATTACAGCTCACTGAAACCTCCAAAACCAGATTTGAAACCCTTCACTGACTACAGAAGTACGGACTCTTTAAAAGAAGCTCCCAGCAAGGGGTAAGTGCGGAGTCAGGGACTGAAGAGGGACCAGGAGACAAGGCTCACACCCCATGCCTTCCCGGTTGTGGCACAACACTCTCTTCCCCAACGAGGCTATCTCTCTCACCGGCAATACCATGTTACCTCCCCTGACATCCTAGTTCACTGCCTCCTCTCACCCTCAGGTCAAGAACACAGGCTGCCTGGCTCATGTTACACCAGACCAGCAGGCTCCTCCTCAATCCTTTGGCTTTCTCTGCACCGAGCAACCAGCAACTCCAGGAGTCTTTTCCTGGGGCCTCCCTCAGGGCTTAACTTCACATTCTCCATCCTCAGATCCCCTCGTGTGCAGCACAGGACCCCAGCACACAGCAGGCACTTGCTGGGTAGTTCAGGAAGAAAGGAAGGAATCTCATCACCAACATCCCACATATAGTTCAGCAGTTTCCCAAATGCCCTCGGTTACAGACACCTTATTTACTCTTTAGTCCTTAATCCACCAAGTCTCACAACCACAGGGCTGAGCAGACAGCTTCCTTCTAGACTAAAGCAGTCATTTTGCAGGCAGAGACAGAGGTCAGGCACTATGGGGAACGTTCCAAAGGACCACACAGCAGCCCCATGGCGAAGCAGAGCCTGATACCTGATCTGTTGGTGTTTTTCTAGTTCCTGACATTGTCTAAGGTCCAGCAGACCTGTACACATCTGATTGTTTAAATCTAACACAGCGACTTTTAAATCCAAAATCACATCTCAAACTTGGCATGTGGAGAAGTGAATTCTTCCTCTCTTCTTCACAAGCCTGCACCTTTTCTCCCCCACTTAAGTCAATGGCAATTTCATCCTCACTACGCTCAGGCCAAAAATGTGGGAGCCATCTTAAACTTTTTTTTTTTTTTGCTGCTGTTGCTGTTGTTCTAGATTTCCAACAGACACAAAGGAGAATAAATAGCATAATGAACTTTTGAACCCATTTACTTGACTTCCAACATTTGCCCAGTTGGTTTTTGATCTCTGCTAGGTCCACTGATTTCCTCTAGCTGTTTTCTTGAGGACAGATCTAAACCAGACAGACCTTGAACTTGCTACCACTTTATTCTAGCAACTGTGCTAACCCATGTCTCTACTCCAGAGTCTTTACAGAAATATGGTTTAAGAAGCACTTACACCCATTGCCCCCAACAAGAACCATGACGAAGAGAGAAGCATCTAAATCCCAGGCTATCTAAACCAAGGGATTCTTTCATTATCATGCATGGGAAAGGCTTTGAAGAGAGGGCTCCTGGTCTCTACAAAATGAACATGAACGTGAACTGTTTTTTTTTTATCTGATGCAGGACTTCAGAGTGGGTTACTTGGATCTGGTAAGTATTCACTGATTGCCACTGATGAGCTGATTAAAATGGAGGAAATATAAAGAAAAACCAGCTTCTGCTCTCGAAAAGTCACAGGAATGAAACGCGGAGGGGGAGGAAATGAGGGGGAGGAAAGAGAACTCAACTAAAATTCAAGCAGAGTATGTTCTGTGCCTTAAAACAATCTCCTTTTTCAAAGCTACCCACAGAATTAGTAGACCCTAGGCTATATCTCCTCCTTTAGTTTCATCTTCTGCTATATTTATTGATGTATGTACAACCAATAAGTAAATGATAGGACACCTGGGAATTTGGTGGCCCACAGAAAACACTTCTGGGTGCGGATATTTAATATCACTTTTTTTTTTTTACTACTCACTGGTTCAGTCTTCCAAGGGGCAGGAAGGGGGCCGCTGGAAAGTCCTCACTGGGTCTGCTAAACAATGGGGCTAATGTAACGGCAGCTGACAAAGCACTCTACTCTGAAGGCATAAACAGCAAGCAGTTTCAGAAACAGGCCAGGATAGTGGGAGTGTATCCAGGAGATATGGCTAGATCACTTCTCCTTGCTACTTAAAGGACTGCAATCTTGGTAATCTATTATTAGAAGCCATCAGAAGTGTTCAGAGTGCAGTTCTTCGGGCAAACCAAGGGCCAATGAGATTTGGCGGACATGGTGTGTGTGAAGGAAGGAGGGTTGAGAGTAGCAAGGCAGATGATGGGGCCATGGCATCAGATGTACGGGAGAGTGGAGTAAGAGGGGCAGAGTTGGCAAGGGAGGGAGATGTACATGATGATCAATGTGTTATCAAGACTGTGCGGTGGGGGAGAGCTGGTTAGGGAGGCAGGAAGGAGAAGGCATCATGAGGACAGGAAGGGGGAAGGTCTGACTATTTTAACTGCAGTTTGAAACAGTGGACACTGATGAATCTGAGGGAAGATGCCATGAGATGGACAGGTCTTACCTCCCAGGATACTTCTTCACCAGGGGTATGAAGAGGAAGAACCTTAACGTGAGGGTGTCTGGGTTATGAGGAATGTGTTTGTCTTGGGATAGAAGGGGCTTCCCATCAGGAGGTCACCTGATGAAGGTCTCATCACCTGAAGGTTTCAGGTGACAGGATGTGGCTAAGGAAGGTGGGAGGGAGGAGGGGACAGAACACCGACAATGAAAACAGGAATGGATCACAGGGGGAAAGACTACTGGGCTGCAGGTGTCAGAGTGTATGAACACATGTGTTCCTGGAGGTAACAGGACCAGAGGATCGGGGAGAGGGTCCGTGAGGTAGGAGGCAAGGCAGGGTGGCAGCATCATGGGAGGAGGGCTCAGAATGCCAAGGACTCACACACACAGGCAAAGGTTATCTGAGCAAAACATCAAGAGAGGCAGTAAGGCTGGTCAGGCTCAGGACAAGCCAACCCAAATAGGGTACTTTGAGAAAATGACAAGCGGGAAGGTGATTCTCATCTCCTCCACCCTCTCCCCTGAAGCAGTCCCTAACCAGCAAGCCTTAAGGCTGTGAGAGGTGGTCAGAGAGACACTGAACAGGCTCTGCTAGGTTGCACCCAGTTTATAACCCTAAGACCACACCCTGTTATCCTCCACAAACAGCCATTCTTCAAATCTAGCATAAAACCACACAGGTTTCAGATTCTTTGGGCCTTCCCAAACGAAGGGTCATATGTGATAGAATATTATATAAATCTGGCTTTCTCTTTTTTATCTGTGTTTTGTTATAGGGACCTCAGCCACAAGCCTTTATTTTCCCTCTCCTATAAGGAGGAAGAGTCTGAGAGATCAAGAGTCATGAATAAAAGGATGAGAAAGTCCCAAAGGCACAGGCCAAAGGGTAATGGAAACTGAAGGTCATGGGATGAGGTGATGTTCTGATTAGCAATCACTAAAAACGAGGCTGAGATTGACAATATTGGGGAGATTCAAGGTTGGGAAAGGCAATGGAGTTAAGTGGGTGTTTTGAAGCTGTGAGTTCAAATTCCAGCTGTGATAAACAGTTATCTTGACTTCCAGGCTCATTTACTTAAACTCTCATACCAGTCCCTGTGAAAAAATAATGTGGTAAATATAATACTAACTTCTTCTTGGGCTGAGAGGTAAACTTAACATATATGCCAAGTTTGGAATACAGTAGGTGCTCACTAGATCAATCATTATTAAGGAATTGTTGGGGTAAAGAAACAGAAAAGCAGGGGGCCATAGCAGAGTTAAGACTAGGATGCGGATGTCAAGAGGCTGGGCAAGAGGTCGTAAGGCACTGTTGACTTCCCAGCACCCAGGACAGGGTAAGACCCTGGGGGAATTTCTCAATAATCGCAGCTGCTGTTGCAGCTTCAAGTCCTGCAGATGAAGGGCCGGGGTTAGCCTGGAACCCAGACTTCTTATCACATAACGCTCCCAGCTGAACCACTCTCCAACACTGCCTTACAGAGGTGTCAACTGACAGGGCCTGGCCAAGGAAAATGGCCTATCAAGAGCACAGAAGGTCACAGGAAAAAGACCCATGAAGCCGACTCAGGTAAATTCTCTGTAGAGGAAGCTTCCAGGGAAACGTACAAAGTCGATCTACAACATTACCTGGACTGAGAACAGCAGGATTTCACAGCTGGAAGGGAACTCTTGGGATTGCCTAACCCAAACTCATCACAAAGTTAATGAGGAACTGGGAGTGTGTGTGTGTGTGTGTGTGTGTGTGTGTGTGTGTGTGTGTAAGGGACTTTTTCAGGTGTGTGTGTGTGTGTGTGTGTGTGTGTGTGTGTAAGGGACTTTTTCAGGTTCCCAAAGCACAAGAGTAGCAGAGCTGGGACTTGAACCCGGGACCACACACTCAACCCAGACGTCTCCAATACATCCATCTGTTCTCAGTATTCATCTCCATATCCTCCTCAGCACTTCTGGGTGGCTTGTTAAGTCACGTGCTGATTGACACTGGAGGGCTGAGGACACACAGAAGATGCCAGCAAGAATGACTTCAGGATGAGGGAGACCAGGAAATGAGGACCACGGGCTTATACGGGGCAGATATTTAGGGTAACCCAAAAGATAAATGGGCGGGAAACTATCCCAGTTGTTCTGAGGGACATCACCAAGTTTTTGAGAGAGTGTTTTGGGGGAGAAGGGGGTCGCTGAGAAGGAGTGTGTGAATCACTGTGGATTACACCTGAGGGTCACTGGGTTGATGGATCCCAGAAGTATTGAGCGAATTTCTGGGTGGGCGGTCAGGGAGTGAGATTTAAGGTCCTGGGGTCAGTGGGTGGCCAGGTGGGGGACACAGCAGGTGGAGGCTGGCGCAGCCACGGGGTGGGGTTTGGGAGTCCTGGGGGAGGAGTCGCAAGGCAGAATGGAGGGGCAGGGACCCTGGGTGGGGGAGGGGTCAGGCCACCGTCCAGCGGCCCAGGCCACCGTCCAGCGGCCCAGCTGCCCAGCTGCGGCCGGAGGAGGGTGGGCAAGACGGGCTCGGGACCTTCCCAGGGCCCTGCGCCCGCCCGGCCTCCCGCCTCGGACACGGCGGACCCCCTTTTCCCGCAGCCACCAACCTGACAGCCCCCGAGGGCGACTCCGCCGACAGACCGCCATGCACCGGGCCCCGCCACCAGCGCCGGCCCCGCAACCCGCCTGCGCCATAGCCCGCCCGCCCGCGCGCAGCTTGCCTCGCGCGGTATCCAGGTTCCAGGGCCGCCGCACTTTTTCCTCTCCTCTCGGCGAGCCTCTACCGGGCCCCGGAACCCGTCTAGAAAGTAACAGGGCACGCTCCACCCCGCGCCGCTCCCCCCACCCTCACCCCCGTGGCCGCGGAGGATGTCCACTTATCCTGGTTCCGGGGCCCCTGGAGCCCCGGCCGCCCGGCTCTGCACCGGACCCCTCGGAGCCCCGTCCCGCCCCCGGCCGAGCTGACGCACGGCCCTCGAGGCCGGCGTCGTGACGTCACCACGCCCGGGTCAGGGCCTGCGGGCGCGGCTCGGGCCCGGCCCGTCGCTATGGCAATGCGGAGTCGCTACGTGTCCCTGCTTCACGGGGCTTGCGGCGGCGGCGAGGTCCGCTCCCCGCGCTCCCGGAGCGCTCCCCGCCGGCGTCTGCGCTTCAGCAGCAGGGCAGGTTGTGAGGGACGCCACGGTTCGCGAGTGCCACGGTCCGCGCTGGGGCTGCCGACGCTCCTCCGGGCTCGGGGCTGTGACTGCAGGCTTCCTTCCTCCTGACGGCGCGCCCTCAGCACCCACTGCACCTCGCCGTGCACCTTGCTACTGCTCTTGGAGGCCTGAAGGAAGCATTTGCAGGTATTCTTGCAGAGCCTCGCCTCATGGAGCGCACCCTGACGGTCCTCTGGGGTCTCTCTCCCGTCACCTCCACCCCCTACCCTGTGAGCCCCCTCTGGCTTCTGGTCCCCCATCCAGTTACTCCCCGGTGTCGGCTGTCTGAGGTGACCAGGTCCCAACGCTTTAACTCTGTTCCCCTACTCACTCATGCCACTCCCCTACCAACATGGAGCAGCCGCGACTTCGGGGGACGTGAGGAACCTGAGGAAAAATGAAAAGGGATTTTTTTTTAATTGTTAAATGAAGAAGGAGTTAGATGAAGAACCAGTAACAACCGTTTCTTAGAGGAATGGGTGCCTGGAGGGATGAGGTGAGAAACCCCCCTCCCCTCGCCCTCCCCCATCCTTTCAGACTACTTTAGCATTCTCGGCTCGCCACAATTTGATTCTTACAAAACCTTGCACATCCCCTTGGCTCCAGCGTTTCCAGAGAGGGGACTGGGACCCGAGTTCCCAGGCTGCCAGTTTCGGAGACAGTGACCCTTGTTGGCCCGTTTATGGGTCATTCTGTTCTATATATCTTTGCGTGGAAACCCCTGAGCCCGACCACTGTGGTGCTTTCCTGTTCTTTTGTAGGGGGTTGACAAGTTAGATGTTTAGAACATAAGTAACCCGTCTTGTAGCATGACTCTGTTAGACGTGAGGTAAGGGGACATTTTGGCTCATAGCAGTCGCTCAGGTTGTGTAAACACATTCTCTGATGTTTTGCACAGGGACCGAAAGGAAGAGTTTCTAAGAATGTGCCCTCTGTTAAGCACAAGGTGAGTGTACATTAGGAACTAGAACAATAGATACATGAGTTGGTCCCCTCCAATCTTACCCCAAACCATCTTTTGTCGTAGTTTAAAAAAGAAAAAAAAAAACAGTACTTATATTTTCTGCAAATCCGAATCCCTAATCTATTTTGCATTAAACATTCAGTAAAAATTCTGGAGAAAACATTGTCTGTGTAAAGTAATTTTTTTAAAGGTATTTAAAAAATTATTTGGGAGCCTGCCACAGTAGCTCAGTGGTTAAAGTCCTCTCCTTGCATGCGCTGGGATCCCATACAGGTGCCAATTCGTGTCCTGGCTACTCCACTTCACATCCAGCTCCCTGCTGTGGCCTGGGAACAAAGCAGAGGATGGTCCAAAGCATTGGGACCCTGCATCCATGTGGGAGACTTGGAAGAGACTCCTGGCTCCTGGCTTAGGATCTGCTCAGCTCCAGCCATTGTGGCCACCTGGGGAGTGAATCATTGGATGGAAGTTCTTCCTCTTTATCTCTCCTCCTCTCTGTATATCTGACTTTCCAATAAAATAAAATAAATCTTTAAAAAATATCAGTGGGAAATAAAACACTGTTTCTTACAAAATAGATCACTAAAAATTAGTCAAGAATAAGATTATGTAGTTCTGGGCCTGGCGCGGTGGCGCAAGTGGTTAAGGTCCTCGCCTTGCACGCCCGGGATCCCATATGGGTGCCGGTTCTATCCCGGCAGCCCCACTTCCCTTCCAGCTCCCTGCCTGTGGCCTGGGAAAGCAGCAGAGGACGGCCCAAAGCCTTGGGACCCTGCACCCGCGTGGGAGACCCGGAAGAGGCTCCTGGCTTCGGATCGGCATAGCATCGGCCGTTGTGCTCACTTGGGGAATGAATCATCGGATGGAAGATCTTCCTCTCTGTCTCTCCTCTCTGTATATCCGCCTTTCCAATAAAAAA
Source organism: Ochotona curzoniae (assembly GCF_017591425.1). Taxonomy (NCBI): domain Eukaryota; kingdom Metazoa; phylum Chordata; class Mammalia; order Lagomorpha; family Ochotonidae; genus Ochotona; species Ochotona curzoniae. The sequence goes on along the minus strand of NW_024466004.1, from coordinate 1,698,737 downwards.
AAAATAATAAAAATAAATCTTTAAAAAAAGATTATGTAGTTCTAATATTATAATAGATACTAAAAACAAGATAGTGCTATTTCTCATATATTTTGAATAATATGTCACTAATCCATGATTTTGAGGAAAAGGTATGTTATTGCCATGGTAAATGTGTGTACTTACTTGCACACCAAACTCTGATTTTTAACTTTTGGGAACAATTAAAATGATGTCTAGACTTCAAAAATAACTCCAATAATTTTGTTAGGTTCTAAACTTTTTGGGTCCAATGACTAACAAATTATTTGTAGATTAAAAACATAGACGATGATAAACAATTTTTTAAAAGATTTATTTGTTTTTATTGGAAAGATTTAGAGAGAAGGAGAGATTGAGGGAAAGATCTTCCATCTGTTGGTCCACTCCCCAAGTGTCTTTAACAGCCAGAGCTGAGTTGATCTGAACCCAGGAGCTTCCACCCGGTCTTCCATGTGGGTGCAGGGTCCCAAGGCTTTGGGCTGTTTTCCCAGGCCACAAGCAGGGAGCTGGATGGGAAGTGAAGCAGCTGGAACATGAATCAGTGCCCGTATGGGATCCTAACACATTCAAGGCAAGGACTTTTAGGCTATCATGTTGGGCCTGGTAAACAATTTTTTAAGTTGAAATAAGAGGACTGACTGATAGTAATATTGTATGTGAAAGAAGAATACACGCCCTCCCTGCAAATCCCTAGATTTTTTTCACCCATGGCCCATGGCTCAAATGTGAGAAAGACCATGGTGAAAAAGGATGCAGACTAGTCAGCGCGTGAATGTGCCGCCAGCTCTCGGGTTGGCTTTAGGAAACATTGCACAGGGAAGATGAAGATCTGGAAATTTACCTCCTTGAAACTCCCCTCAGGTTGATTTCATTATGAGGGTGGATCCCTTGCAAAATTTTCATATCCTTCTGAAAGAATTCCTCAGACAGTCTTCATCTATCCTCACTTCAGAGACAACAGACAGCCTGTCCTCCTCCAGTGGCTATGACTGTTCACTGTTCTAGAACACCAGTGCAGGTGTCTGAGGCAGTAAAGAGGAAGACAAACTTGGTGTTCTGAAACTAGAGGAGGGTCAAGAAGGGTTCTATAGCACTGTCGGGTGACTTGAGTTCCTAACCATGAATCAGATGCTGTAAAAAAAAAAAAAAAAAAAAAAAAAGAGGAAAAAAGGTGCTGGCAGATAGCAGGCTTCAAATGTAAAAGGTAAGTGCTCATCAAGTGCACTATGTTTGGTTTTTTTTTTTAAGATTAATTTATTTTTATTACAAAGTCAGATATACAGAGAGGAGGAGAGACAGAGAGGAAGATCTGTCTGGTGATTCACTCCCCAAGTGACCGCAATGGCCAGTGCTGCGCCGATCTGATGCTCCAAAGCCAGGAACCTCCTCCAGGTCTCCCATGCAGGTGCAGGGTCCCAAGGCTTTGGGCCATCCTCAACTGCTTTCCCAGGCCACAAGTAGGGAGCTGGATGTGAAGTGGAGCTGCTGGAGTTAGGACCGGCGCCCATATGGGATCCCAGCACATTCAAGGCAAGGCCTTTAGCCTCTAGGCCACCGTGCTGGGCCTGCATTATATGTTAATAAAAATTTTAAATAATAATCAGAAAGATTTCTAAAAAGATGGTTAAGAGTTCAAAAGAGAATGGATTCGAGTTCAGGGTACCCAATGGTTTTATCAGTATCCATAAAGATAAGTCATGTTTTGTCACATACGGTTAAATTCACAGAAAGTTAATGTGCTCAACACAAGTCCAGTCAACCACCAAGTGAACTGGGTTCTCTCTCGTGTTAGGAAATCTGTGTGGGATACTCAGTTATAATTAGAAAGTTACATGAGGTGTTATGGGGCTTGAGCATGGTTATGGTTGTTAAGCCATAATAGCCAGATGCTTACCACCTGGGATATAAAAGGAAGCTCGGCAAGTGTGGGATGAATGTGTTTCTCTTCAGTATAGAGGTTAAAGGAAAGTTCAAAATTCTGGTGAGCCAACACAATGTATTTTTTGACAAGATAGATTTTTTTTTTCCTCTTGTTCCTCAAGCCATATTCCTAAATAACCCGATCGATAGATATAGAATCCTTTATCATGCATTTATTAAATCTGAGCCTAGGAATAGGAATTGTTCATTTATGAAAGAGATTGGTGATTACATGCCAAGGCTGAGTTAACTGTATTTCAGAGTTTTTGTGGCCACGAGTAAACTGTATGAGAAGATCACATCAGATGACCCTTAGTGCTGGGACTGTGCTAGAACTGCAACCTTCTTAAAGATATATTTATTTGAAAGGCAGAATTACAGAGGTGGAGAGATGGAGATTTGCCCATCTGCTGGTTCACTCCCTAAATGGCTGCAACAGCTGGAGCTCGGCTGGTCTGAAGCCAGGAGCTTCTTCCATGTCTCTGAAACAGGTGAGGGGTCCAAGAATTTGGGTCACTTCTGCACGTTCACAGGTAGCAGGATTGAACTGTAGCAGGGGGTACTTGAACCTGTGCCTATATAGGATGCTGGTGCCGTGCACTGGGACATTTTAACTAGGGAGGTATACAAGTTGCCTGTGACCTGGGCCAGTTTTGTTTTTTGGTTTTTTTTTTTTTTTTGACCATACAGTGGCGAGGAGGAACAATTCTCTAGACTTCCCACACTCTCTACATATCCCATCAGCAAATAATTCTTGATCCTGCTTTTAAAGATAAGAAATAAGCCTTTCCAAATCCTTGAATCTTTAGGAAAAAAAAATGGATTGGCAAAACACGGAGGTGAAACTAACAGATACCATGTCTCCTCCAGGGTTTTTCCAGCTGTAAGATAAACTGCTGAGATAGAAGAAGAGATACCAGGCTGAGGAGTTTCATTTAGTATTTTAATAATAATAATAATAATAAAAAAGACAATACAAAACCCAAACATTTCTTTTTACAAGTTCAGATACATACTTTTCCCCAAGTGCAAAATACTCTATGAAGCTGCATCATTTGCTGTTTATCATTGATTGTGTAGGAGGTGTTTACTATATTGGCAGAAGTGGAAGGCAGATATATAAATACAAGATTTTGAAATTTCTTCTGCATTAAGAAAAAAAAAGCGCCTCCCACATGATGATGATTATTCTCTGAAACATCAGCTCAACTTACACAGAAGAATAAAGGTTTCAGTTTATCCAAACTGCTACAGTCTGTGTTCTTTAGATAAGCTGATGACAACTGGGGAGTTCTAGTCCCTCTAATCATACATTTTCTTAATTCCTAGTTCAAATAATGGCCCAACGAACAGGGCAGGCTACCTTTGAGACAGGTCACATTTAAAGATACGCTTATGTTTGCTTCACTTTGCTTTTACCATGCTTACAAAAGAAACTAGGCAAGCTAACATTTTCTGCCTTACGGTCAGTCACGGTTTGCCTCTGTCCTCCGTTTGAAGCTGTCTTATCGAGATTAAGTAGCAAATCCACAAGTCTGAGTGCTCCATAACATCTCCTGACATTTTGAGATAGGACCTCCTTCCTGCTCCATTCTACCATGTGTAAAAGGGTTTCACTAGGGCCAACGATGAGGACTTTTCTTTCTTTCTTTCTTTTTTTTTTTTTCCCTCTGACTGAGAGTTCTTAGGTTAAGGAAACAGGCCTAGCCTAATCGTAAAGAGAAAGGGGGACAGAGAAGTAAAGAGGAACAGCCATGGCGTTGAGGAGATGAATGTCTTCCTGGCAGGCATCACTTGGCACTTGGAGACTTCAGGAGAACAGCTGCCCATTCTGACGCACATCAGAGCAGGTTTTGTATTGAGATGAATAACTCCTAGTACCATGGCCCTACCAACACCCCATCCTGCAGAGAGGCCTCTGGGTGGGTTCATAAATGTTGCTATTTCCACCATCTTCCTCTTTCCCTCCATTAGTTCAAAACAATAACAACAACAACAACAACCAATACCTCCTTGCTGTCTGTTCTGTGAAGGCCTTGAGAGTCCCTGAGTGTCGACTCCTCATTCAGTCTACCCCAACCCTCATTTGATGCCCCAGGGTGTCTTCTTCCGTAGGTTTCAGCAGTAGCTTTGCTTGGGTCCTTAACTTGGAAAACCTAGATCAGACTTGGTGGGCAACAGCAGGCTTGTACCTGCCCACCAAGAAGCCTAGTGGTCTACACTTTCCCAGACTGTGCAGCTCCTCTGGAATAAATGACTGGAGGGAAGTATATGTATGCATGTGTATGGCATCCCAGGAAAGGAAGGGATCAAGCCAGACCCTGAAAGTATATACTGAGAAGCAGTTTGGACTTTCCACGAGGGTTACAACATGGCAGGGGGAAAGGAACCAGAAAATAATCCTGACTTCCAGTGGAGAATTAGGATGGTCAAAGGCAATTGAAGAAGCTTTCACGGCTCTGCTTGGTGAAGTTGTTTTGGGTCCTTTCATTGGCCCTCTGACACAGAGCAAGTCAGACAGCCAAGAACTCCACCAAGGGCCACAGGACTGGCTAGCGGGTGTCAGGGGATGCAACTGTGTCATTGCTACTCCCAGCTAAAGCAATTTTGGTGGGCATGAGGCTCCTTTAACTAGTTGAGTCTTCCAGGGGAGCAGTAACAGGGCAGTCACCTGGAGATGGACCTGAGGAGTCTAATGGCAGCCTCTTACAAGGACTACAGCTTTGGGGAAGCCAGAAGGAACAAATGGAAAACAGTTTTACAAACAGCAGCTGGACTAAGGGTGGCGTGTGAGGTCTGGTCTTGGGGCATAGACTCGATTCCTCTTCCTTTTGCAAAAACAGTAGTCGAGGAAGCTAGGCTCGAAGTCAGCTCTGAGTGGGAAGTGGCCAGGGTCAGGCCAGTACCTGGGGCCTTGGCCAGCTTTCTGCCTGGGTAAATGTCCTGTCCTTGCCTCCCACAGCCTCGTCTCTGCTTCAGAAAAGGAGTCAACCCATCCCTGGATGGTGGGTCCTGGTCCTCTTCCACATGCAGAAAAACAGGATGAAGGCAAGGCAGGAAAGAGGTGAGGGTATTCCCCATCTGAGACAGAGAATCAATGACCCATTCCATTGGCCTCACCAACCAAAAGGTCCATGCTGAATCCTTGGAAAGGCAGAGCAATGGCAGCATTAGTTGAACAAACACAGGCTCCTCTCCTACGGTTCCAGCAGGTGGCCAGAACCCCCAACCTACACCTCAGATAGCTCGGAGTTCTAGCCCTATGTTCCCCCAGCCGAGGGTCCTGGAAGTCTGGGTGGCCGCTAGCGGAATATGGACAGACAGATGCTCCAGCACTCAAGGTTCATGAGATTCAAAACTAGTATTCTTCCACTCCATGCAGTTCTTCACTCCTGGGCAGCTATAAATAGGGTTGTTCTAATTGAAGAGAAAGAAACAAAACAAAAATACCAGAAACAAAACAAAACAAAACAAAAAACAACTCCTCCCTCTAGACAACATAGACTCAAAGTGATTGCACTTATTCGATGTGGACAGGATGAGCAGGAGGCTTGCCAGGTGTACACACTCCTCCGGCAGCCCACAACCCAAGGCCAGAGGTAGGCGGCTCCAGGCTGGCTGCAGAGCGGTGTCAGGGTGTGTGTGGGGGTCCTCTCTGGAGGAGCCCACGAGCCACCTGGGTTACAAGGGGAATAAGACAACTGTGGGGCAAGGGCCAGCTGGCTTCAGGTCAACAGCCATCACGCCTACCACATTTAGCCTAGAGAGAAGGCCTACCCCCAGGGAGCACGTGGCTGGGACAGAGGGAATAGCTGGGGCACGGAAGAGCAGAAAAGGGATTCACGTTTAAGACTGGCTTCCAGTTGTTCTGTAGTCTAGTCCTTTAAATAATCCATTTCCTTTTCTCTCTCTTTCTGTTTTCTAACCGCTCTTCCTCCCCGCCTGTGGTATCTGTCCTGCAGAGCTGTTGTAGTTTTTCTCTTGGGGAGCCACAGTAGTGCATTCAGCATGGTGATGCCTACCGTGCTTCCTCATTTGGCTGGCGTTCGTGAGCCCGTGAGCCCGTGAGCCCAGCCGTGGGGGCCACTGGATAATCCTTATGGATTAGACTTTAGGCAAAGACATGGGGAGGGGAAAGAAAAGAAGGGAGCTGCATGGTCAAGAAAGCCAGCCATGTCGGTGGTCTAGGGCACACCCTGTACCCCGGAGGACTGCTATTAGCATTAAGCTTGTTAAGTCGGAGACTTCTTTGGCACGACCCTGGGTTGTTAGAGTAACCCTAGGGTGCACAGTCCAAGGACATCCTGGCTCCCAACTAGCAAGGCACAACCCTGCAATGGCGGACGCCCCCGCTTTTCCCTCGTTATAGCCTGCTGGGCTCACATTCTTCATGGGCCCCTAGCACTCTTGCAAGCTGCTGGACCCAGGGCTGGTGACCTGTACTGTTCCTTCCCCCTGCTGGGGAATAAAGCCAGCACTGAATAGCTTTTCCAGGGAGTGTGTAGGAAAAAACAAGAACAGCAAGTAAGGAATGAGAGAGAAAGGAAAGGAAGAAGAGTGCCTGGTCTGTGTAGTGATAGTGTATGTGTGTGTGTGTGTTTTCCTCCAAAGAGAAGAGAGGACAGGATTCCTTGTGTGGAGTGGGAGCTTCCAGCTCTTGAGGGCTGAGGAGTCTGGGGGCTTCAAAACCTGGGTCTCTGGATTTAGGGGCACTATTTGTAAGGCCTGAGGAAGCTGGAGACTTTGGAGCGGAGCAGCTTGATGAAGGATTTTGGCAGCATCTCCTTGTGCTTCTCTGTATACTTGAAGTAGTTCTGGGGGTGGGCCAGCACCTCAAAGAAGGCCTTGATGAGCTTCTTGTCCTGCAGAGGGATGGCAGGCAGCATCCTCAGCCTCAGCGGCCGTGTTGGGCAGGAGGGACACAGGCCACTGTGGGCAGCCCCTCTTGCTATCTAACGGGCACCTCACACTCAAAGTCCAGAGTGAAGTCTGCATCCCCTTCCCCATCATCAGCTCCTTGTCTAGCATTCCACAGTCCTGTCCTTGCAGCCCCACCTCTGGAGCCACCCTTGGCCCCCCTCTTTCTCACAGCTCTACCTTTAAACCACAGTCAGAGCCTGAGCACCTGCACAGCTTCCATCTCGCTCCAGGCCACTACCATCTCTCCCTCAGGCTACTGGAGTGGCCTCCCAACTGGTCTCCTGGTGTGCTCTCAGACACTGTTCTCCCCACAGGCAGCGAGTGGGGCTTTCAGACACTTCTCTGGTCCCTTGCCTGGCCCCTCTTACTGTTCTCCCCCTCCCACCCTCCTGGGTCCTCCCCTACTCTGCCCCCTGCACCCTGCCTCAGTCTGCCAAGCTGCACTGGCTTCTGGGAAGTTCTTGAACACACCAGACTCTTCTCTCATGCAGTGATTCTCCTTGGACCATTTACTGAGTAACCCTGATAGCTCGTGCAGGTTTCCTCCCGTCTGAGGCCTTTCCTTACTGTCATGATATGTGGAAGAGTCTGTCAGGTGCCAGGACTGTCACTAGAACTCAGATCTCCTGGTTCCTGGGCTGGTGGCCTTTCTACTGCATCATTGCATTTCTAGAATGACAGGTGGCAGGTGCTTCTAGGCCAGCACCCTACTTGAATCAGAATGGCTGTACTACTCCATGCGTCAGAGTTTCATGGTACATTTGATTTGAAATAAGGGTTCATTTAGATGCCTAAAAAAATATCCGAAAGGTATGTTTGAAATTGTCTTCTTTGAAGCCTACAAGTTCTAGGAGGTTGTTTTTGTCATGGCTTTTATTTTGATGATAATACAGATGCTGCTAATGAAGATAGAACTTTTGTTTTTCCAGTCATGACTTATGAAGGACAATTGTATATTTAGGACTGTGAGTATACATTCTTAAGTAGAATTAGGCTCCATAGACCCACAGTGTCCAGTCCATTCTTTAATAGAGGACATAGTTCTTTTCCTTAAAGACATCTACCCAGTCTACCCAGGAGTGGTTCCGGAGAGAGCTTCTCCGTGGGGGCTTGGGAGAGCAGGAGGGGAGGAAGGGACTGAGGCTCAGGCATCTTTCTACACTTCATTTTCCACCCTGTATCTCTTAGCGGAGGCGGTAAGGGATCATTTTGCCTTATCTTCCCTTTTCCACATTTCCGCAAAGGTATGCTATTGCCTGAGTGATGCTGCAGTCAGATAGATGGGTTGGGCTCAGATCCCAGGTTCCCCACCCCTGGACAGAGTACTAAACTCTGTGTGCCTCAGTATTCCCCTGTCGTAAGCCAGGAGCAGTGAAGGCGTCTCCCTCACCAGGCACACTGCCTGCCCATCATTAGGTGCTGTCATTACTGATGCTAATATTCACTTGCCTTTAAAATCTCCTGATGGTTTTCAGAAGCATAGAGCCGGCCGTCTCGCACAATGTCTTCTACCAGCTGCTCGTAGTCCTCTGGAAAGACCCAGATGTGTGTGTGTGGGTGGGTGGGGGGGTGACCAGAGGAGGAGGCAGCATTGAAACAGGCAGGGACTCGCTCCCAAGAGCCATGAACCCACCCTTTCGCACCCGCCTCCCTGGCTCTGCTGCCCTCTGCTGCCCTCTGCTCACCATCGTAGGTCACATAGGGGATCTGGAAGCCGCGAGCGCTGTTGGCCTCGCTTGTCTTAAAGTTGATCCAGAGCTTCCTGGAACGGGCCGTGAAGGCGATGGGGCGCTCATAGGTCTGGCATGTCTCATAAGTGGTAATGGAGGATGGGGAAGCTGGCAAAGCAAGCAGTCAGTAGGACAGTGGGACAGTCAGTGGGGCAGCAGTGGGACAGCAGTGGGACAGCAGTGGAGGCTATCCACACCCTCCCGGTGGGCAGGAGGGCTGTGGAACAGGGCGGGCAAGGACTCACTGACAGAGGCTACACACACACACCCCATCCATCCTCTCCCATGGCTCCTGCTCCGCAGCTCCTCCCTCTCCCATACGGTCTACAACATTTGGCCATTGAAATGAATGTAGTGGCAAAAATGCTAGGCTTAGGAAAGTTACACACCTACTAGGGTCACTGGAGTACTAGCCCCAGTGCTGGCCTGAACCACTCGCCACCACCATTCTCCTCCATCGCCTTCCCTCTTCCTGGGGGGCTTTCAACGGGTCCCTGACTTCAATGTCCCAATTCTTCCCTGTCCTTCCCACCCAGTTTTGGACTGCCCTCCCGTAGCCCAGTTCTGCAGCCACCCACAGTTCTTTCTCATGACGAGGACGTCCCCACACTCGTCCTCGGATGGCAGGAAGATCTCAGGTACCACGATCAGGATCTTGCGCTTGGGTGGGGGGTTGATGTTCCAGATGCACTCCACGCCGGCTGGGTAGTTGCCCGGGTAGTTTGGGGACTCGATATAGCCAGTGAACTCACCTAGCTCCCCACCACACTGACGATCTGCGACCAGCAGCGGTGGGGGGAGAGGGTGGGTGCAGAAAAAGAAAGAGAGGTCAGCGGGGGGAGTGGGGCTGAAGAGTTCTCAAGTGGAGGGCAGACACCTGCAGATGGCCTCCATGCCACGTCATCTCTCCTACCCTGCCCCTGGGCTGGGTTCTCCTTCCTGCCTTCCCTGTTCTCTACTAACTTTTCTTCTCACTCCCCTTCCTCCCCCGCTCCCCGTTAGCTGTCCCCAGCCTCATAGCTGCCTTTGAGACCGCGCGGGTTGGGGAGAGGCAGAGGGTGGGACTTTCCCCTCATACCTGCTCCCCATCGGTTTGCCGCTGCCTCCCATTTGTCCTCCCGGCTCCCCCAACACGCCCTCCCTGGCCTCTCTGTCCCGCTCCCCGCTTTCCACAGTCTGGCCTGGCACATACTTTTGCACTGAGTCACACTGGTAGAGCCATCAAAGTCAGTGCTGGTGTTTCCCGGGCAGCGGGTGCAGAAGTTCTGACGGAAGTCAGGCTGATAGGAGCCCATGGCGCAGCGGATGCAGCGGTGGATGCTGGTGTTGTAGTAGTGCCCCGGGGAGCACTGGACTGCAGGCAATGGGGGAAGAGGCAGGAGTCAGGCTGGCAAGCAGAGTTTCTCTTGGGGGTCCCTACCTTTTCCCAGTCATGTCAGAACTTAAATTCCAAGGGGAAAAAACAGACTTTACAGAGTGGTTGGCTGCAGTGCCAATCCTTGTCTTCCAGGCGCTGAGCAGCATGCCATCTTAAACAGAAACTCCTATGGGGAACATAGGGTACTGTGCCCGCATTTCATCAAGGCAGAGTTAATGGACCCCCAAGCAGACTTTGGTTCTTGATTCTCAGACTTAGGACTTGTTGGGGAGATCAGGATGGGTTGAATAAACAGCTGCTGGGCCCTTCTCAGTTTGGAGATAATGGTGGGGCAACATGGCCAGGTCTATCCTCGGGGTCCAAGGAGGTGTTTTTGTTTTTTGTTTTTTGGGCTTTTTTGGTAGGGGAGCAGCCAGGGTGGAGTGAATAGCCCCCTCACCTTTGGTGTCACAGTCCTGGAAGGACACGGCCCCCTCATGCTTGGTGGTGAGGCCCCCGCCACACGGGAAGCATAGGGTCCGTCCCGCTTCAGGCTGGTAGGTGCCACGTGGGCATGGCTGGCAGGGCTTAAACCCATCTGTAGAGTGTTGGCCAGGTGGACACTGACCTGCAATGAACCAAGGGTCCAACTCTGATGGGGGTGGTCCTGAGTTACACACACACACACACACACACACACACACACACACACACCCGCCATGGGGTCACCCAGTTCCAGGGGACAGAGGCATACAAACAGGATGTTCACTAGGAGAGTGGCCGGAGGCCTGGGCCTGCCATTCCGGAGATCCCGTGCCCATGGCGTCGCAATGCCCACCCTACCCCAATCTGTATTGTCTGTTCCCCTGGCACCTGCACATGTGGTGACGTTGGTGGCTCCGAGAGGCCCTTGGGCATCACTTCCAGGGCAAAGGTCGCAGGAGAGCTGCCCTTCTCTCTCCTGGAAGGTGCCCGCTGGGCATGGCACACACTGCTCCGTCTGGCCGTGGTAATAGGTTCCCTGCGGGCAGCTGACTGAGGGAGAGTCGGCCGTGCTAGCCACCCACCCCCTCTTCCCCCCACCACCCAGCTTCTCACCACCCAGGCCAGGGAACAAATGGAATCCCGCTTGGCAAGTTGGGGTGTGTGGGGGGGGGTTGGGGCACAAAGCTGTGTGCCAGAGAGTTGCTGGCTCCAGTGGGTAGCTCTAGATTTCACCCTGGGAAGGGAGGGTGGTGGGTAGGAGGGTCATGGCTGCCCCATGAGAGGTGCAACTGAGGCCATTAAGAGGTCCCAAGCTGGGCCTTACCCATGCCCTCCCAGCCCCCATCAAGCTCCCTTACCACACTTGGTCCCAGAACGGTGCTGCCCAGGCCTGCAGGCCTCCAAGGGCTCTGCTCGTTCCCCAGGCGCTGGCCCCGGCTTGTGGGCCAGTTCATAATCGAGGCCCGCCAGGCGCAGCAGGAAGCGGTCCTGGTTGATGGACTTCCTGAGCATCTTCAAAGACCCTTTCAGTCGCCGTTCCATCCGCTGCCGGAGGCAGGGCAGCCCACAGGCAGCTGGTGGTGGGTGGTGGTGGTGAGAGTCAGGGAACGCAGAGAGAGAGTGGTGTGAGCGGAGGGCAGGGAAGTGAAGCTGGAAGCTTGGAGGGGCCGGTTAAGAGGGACCCAGCTTCGGGAGTGGCATCAGGCAGGGTCTGCCCCTAATAGACAGGCTGCGTCCCTTTCTTCTGCTGCTGAGACCTAAGGCTCCCCAGGGTGTCTTCCCCTCCTGGCCCCACTCCCAGCAGTACTTCAGTCCTACCTGTGGTTTCTTCGGCTCTGACCTCTGCCTCCAGTTCCAGGGTGAGCCGGGTGACCTCCTTGCCCGGAGGGGTCCGGGCTCGGCGACCCTTGCCCTTCCGAGAGGAGGAGTCACACTTGAGGTGGATGAAGGTAACTTGGCAGTCAGAGCAGGGGGCACCACCTGAAAGAGAGGCGTTGTCAACCCCAAAGGCATCTCAGGGGACAGGGAGAGTTCTCCCCGCTCCCTCTCCCTCCAAGCTCTCACTTCATTCCCTAACCCAGGCAGATCATGCCAGGTCCCTGGTTGCAAATGTCTCTCAGTGCCCTTTTTAGCCTGGGACACTACCGAGCTGACAGGGGAGATCCTGGGAAGCGTCTCGGGCCCTACACCCCTAACTGCTTTGACCTTGCTGGTATGCAGGATTAGGCAGTGGAGCCAAGGGGTGGGGAGGGTTTGGTGGCCCCTTGGCTATTAGAGTGGGGTCCCCGGTCCAGACCTGGCCCTGGCATTTTGCCAGCCTCCTCCATCTTGCCCTTGTTGCGCAGGTGCAGGCGGCATTTGGCGTCCTTGATCTTGAAGGAGGCGCGCTGTTTAACTGACAGCACTGCAGTCTCTAAGAGGGATGGCAGAAGCTCAGCACAGGCTGGGGATCCCATAAGGGAGAAGCTGGGCAGTAAAAGCCAGAGACACAGAGGCTCGGCCAGGAGAGCGACATGACGAAAACCAAGGGGAGTAGAGGGAGCCAGACAGCAGGGCTGGGGAATTACAGAGCAAACATGGGGTGCAGGCAGACGGTGAGGCCGGGGGTGGGGGAGAGTGGAGGACACGCACGAAGTGGAGCATTCAGGGGCTCATTCAAGAGAACAGGGTGGCACCAAAGCCTCACCATGACAGTGGTTGGAGCTAGTGCTGTTCCCGGTATGGCCAGCTCGTGCCGGAGCAGCCCTGGGGCTGGGAGTGCCGCAGCTCACAGTGAAGCCGTTCTCAGACTCTGGGAGAAGAGGCCCATCACTGCTCTGACCTGCTTGCCTAATCTCTCCCAGCCTTCATCCCATCAGCTGGGTGAAGGAACCCTAAGGGAGCTACCCGAATAGCCAGCCTTTCTGCCCTTCTCCCCCTACCCCCTGAGTCCTCCAGTCCCCTTCCCCCATGTACCTGGCAAAAACCTGGCCCGGGAGGGGCAGGTCAGGGCACAGGTGTCCTTCTTGCCAGAGCGGTTGCAGCTGAGCATGGCTTTCGACGCCCCGGGATTGCCCTGACACTTCACTGGCTCTAGGAAGGGGAAGAGAGGCCTGAGGAGAGGGTGCCTTCCTCCCCTTCCATCTCCCTCGATTGGCTCATGTGCAGAAAGAGAATCAGATACACCCAGAACTCCTGCTGTACCCATGGAGTTGGATGAAGGAATTAAACTTGCCAGAAACTTGAATTGGCTACTTTTCCCCAGTCCCTTACTCCCCGCTGAAACTGCAGTTCCAGATTCCGCCAGCAGAGGGCACTGCCCACCTGTGCAGTCCTTGCCGTTCCAGTGCAGCCGGCCGTGGCCTGCTGGGCAGGTACACTGGTAGCTGCCAGGCGTGTTGATACAGCCAAAGCGGCAACCTCCTCGGTTGATGCTGCATTCATCCACGTCTAGAGGGAAGGAACAGAGACACACATGGTGGGAGCACAGTGGGAGCCGGGGATGAGCAGTGAGCAAAGCACCCCGAGTTACAAACTGTGGAGATTCACTGTACAACTTTATCATACCTTAGTGTACGCTGTAAAATTTGTCAAGAGGGCAGATCTCATGTTTAATATAATTAACAACAACAAGCTTTAAAAACGACCACTGGCCTCATCCCCTCATCTCTGTTCCCAAAGGGACAGGCTGTCATTTGGGAGTTGAGGATGGGTGGGGTCTGGGAACAGAAATTCTGGAGGCAGGATGCTATGCCCTGTGCTCCTATCACCCAGGTGGCCTTCAGAAACTGTCCTGAGCCTTTCCATTTCATCCCAGCAACTGTAGACCTCACACACAAACACACACACACGCAGGGTGAGCCTCGCTGGCTTACCCCCACAGTGAGTGACCCCATACAGCAGGTAGCCACGATGGCAGAGACACTGGAAGCTTCCTGGCGTGTTGACACAGATGTGGTCACAGGTCCGATCGAAGGAACACTCGTCTATATCTGCAAAAACAAGGATTTGAGCCACTGAGTCTGTCTGAGGGGCATGTGGTCCTTGCTCAAGTCAAGGGCTCTCCGCCTGCCTCCCTGCTCCCCTTGAATCGGAAGAGCCCTGGGATCAGCGTTTGAGCAACATGTTCGCTCCACTTGGAATCCTTGAAGTCAGTAACTGCAGGATGTGCTGCCTGTGGATCTAGGCTACTACATGCGGTTTAGACAGACCGTGCTCTGCCAAGGATGGGAACTGGCCAAGCCATGTGTGCTCCAGCGTGGAGGCGGCCCTTGCCAAGAGGAAGCGGCACCGTTTGCTAATTCACAGCACGACGCTGTCCAGAGACTTCTCTACACTGTCGATGGATTTTCTCAGACTCCAGCCCTCTGTCCTCCTCGACGGTGCCCAGACCCAAGTCCACTTACCCTGGCAGTTTCTCTCATTGATGAGGAGTTTATACCCCTTCTTGCAGCTGCATTCAAAGCTGCCCACCGTGTTGCGGCAAATGTGGTCACAACCTCCATTGTTTAGGCGGCACTCGTCAATGTCTGGGAAAGCGAGACAAGCAAATGAAAGAGAGTTTGGAAGGCCGGAAAGAAACAAGAGGAGATGCAATGCAATCCCCTGCTCCCCCCTACCCCCCGACACAGGGAAGACCAAGGAGGGTTCACGCCTCGTGACTCCCCTCTCACTGTCCTGAATCTGTTTGCTGAGACAGATGGGGACCAGAATCAGGCTCTCAGGGAATGGTCTGGACCAGGAAGCAGGTGGGCATATGACCTGCAGGCTGGTCCGTGCCCTGCACTCTCCAGCTGGTGGTCATTCCTAAAGAAGCCCGTCCCTGTGCCTTGCCCTGCCAGCACAGGCAGGACAAGAGCCCTGAGCCGGGCATAGGAGAGGTCGGGAGTCCAAAGGGACTCACTGGGGACAGGGCAGCCCTTCAGGGAGGAGCTGGGAAAGAGGCCAGGCTAGGGAGGACCTTGAGGAGAACCAGCGAGGCTGGGTAGCTGATGGGGGAGGGCTGGGGGCCGGCAGGGGCCTGGGCGGGGAGAGGTCTGGAGAGGCTCAGACCTGAGGCAGCTTTCAGCACTGGTAGGGGAAGGGGAAGGAGTGGGGGGCGGGTGAGCAGCTTCCTTCCTGAGGTCAAGTTCCCTGAGCTGGTGGCAGACAGGACCCAGGCTCCTCACCCCTGCTAGGAGAAGGGGGCAGGAAGGGCAGCCTTACACTTCACTCTCAGCGTACCTGTCAACAGTCCTTCCCAGCAGGAAGCCTCTAGCTCCCCGGGCGGGGGGTGGGAGTGCCGAGGGGGCTGCTGACCTGCCGCCCTAGCCCTCCCCTGCTCCCTTCCCCTGGCAGCTGCCAGGCCAAAACACACAAAGCAGGAGCCCAGTCCTCCTCCCCTGTCCTCGCCCCTTGTGGCCAGGGGACACAGACCTGATGAATCAGTATTTTCAGTGTGGCGAGACCCCTCCCTCTTGCCTCCTCCCTCCTCCCCCCTCCCAGGCCTAATTAAAGGAGTTGGGGGGAAGTAGAATGGGGCACTGTGGGAGATGATACCATAATAACAGCCAACAGCGTGTTTACCATTCGCCACACTCTGTTCCAAGTGCTTCCTGCACACTGACTCATCTAATCCCCACCGTAACATACCCGGGAGGCGAGCACTGTGGGGAAACTGAGGCACAGAAACCGCTCCAGCAACTCATGCAGGATCACAAACATGAGTGCTCCTCCCCAGCGCCGGCCCTCTGAGCCCTGGCTCTGGTCCCTCAGCCACCTGGGAAGGGCTGTGGAATGGGGGCCACAAAGGTACTAAGCCACGCCTGTGACCTCTGGCACAGTCACGGCTCAGAAGGCCTTTCAGAACCAGGGACACACGTGAATGGCATGTTTGTTAGGCACCCGTAGGGGAGTGGGGATGGGAGTAGGGTAGGGGCAGGGACCACTGAGGATCTGGCTGGATTTTGGTGCCTCTGGAACTGCGATGGGCAAGGTAGAACGGCAACAACTCTCAGCCAAGTCCTGGGTTCTTTACAAAAATGATGGCGAGGAGCTGTCCCATGACAGGTGCCAAGCTAGCTTGGGGCCCAGCCTTAGGCAGGCCCCTCTGTGCTCGGGTCCTCTCCAAGCATCCCGCCCCCCCCCAACCCCCGCTTCCTTACCTTTGCAGGTCTTCCTGTCTGGCTGCAGCATGAAGCCCACCGGGCAGCTGCAGTGCACCCCGGTCGCCGCATCGTGGCACTTACTGTCGCAGCCCCCGTTGTTGACAGCACAGGTCTCTGTGCAGGAGGGAGGTGGAGGACGGTAACCAGGTGACCAGCCTCCAGCAGGAGGGAGGTGGAGGACGGTAACCAGGTGACCAGCCTCCAGGAATTCCCCAACTGTTGGCCAGAGGCCTGGCTGGAGAGTCGTGGAGACTACAGGAGACTACAAGGGAAGGCTCTGCTACCACCCTGAGCTTCAGGAGGAGCACGAAGCTGCGGCTCCCAGCCCCCTTCCTCCCACCACTCCCAGCCCCCATCCCTCACAAGTGCAGCCAAGCAGTCCACATCCCTGCCCCCTGCTTGATTGAAACAAGGTGGACAGCAGTGAGGCAGGTACAAGCCAGAGCTGTCAGGCAGGAATGTGCCGATGGGGTGGAGGGGTGAAGGGAGCAGGGAGGGGTGGGAGCGAAGCGAGGGGGGGTGGGTTTCTAGCCACCAGGGAACAAGAGGGACCAGCCAGGAGTTGCCTCTTCTTGCCCGGCGCCTTGTGGGGGTAGGCACTGAGGGTGAGGTGGGAGGAGAGTGCCCGCAGAGGGACATCCTCGCTTTCCGTCATTTCCCTTCTCCCCTGCCCAGCTGTCTTAGGACTGACCCCAGTTCCAGACTGACAACACACATCAGGGTCACCTCCCAGACCTTCCTCCCCGAGTGGGGGTGACGGATAAGTTAGCTGTGTCGTTTGACTTTCTCAGTGGGGGTGATAGGTAGGTGAGGGTACAGGAGTAAAAGAATGCGGAGGCGAAAGGGAAGGGTGTGGAAGGCAAAGTCCTCTCCCTCTCGGCTGCTAAGTTTTCCAAGAGATCAAAGTAGAGGTGGACAGCACAGCTGTGTCCTCTCTGAATTCAGAGCAGAAACAGCAACAACAACAACCACCTAGAGGGCAGCTCGGGAGAGTCCGGTGAGTGCCAGGCCCTGACACTGCTGACTGTATGGGGCAGGAGTCGGGGGCAGCTAGAACACTCCCACGAGAGAGAGAGAGACAGAATCCCAAGGCCCCCACAAGTGATTCTCAGAAACGGATATTGAATGGGAAAAGCACTGGACAATACTGTCAATTTCTGGAATTTTGTCACCGTCAGAAGAGGCCTGGCCTAGCCTATGGATTCCCAGCCATGCCCGTGTTCCTCAAATGCCCAGGTTTGGGAAGAGCCACAGTGGGATCTCCTTGGTGTCATTCCCACCATAGTCTTCCCTAAAGTCTTGAAGGGAACCATGAGTTCAGGCTCTGTTTCTGACTCCAAACCCCCAACCCCTCTACTACCACCACCCAAAATACTGTTAACACAAGAAGAGGTTCATTAAGTCCCGGACCCAAAGGGGAACAGAGATCTTGGGCCAGGTCTGGTGACCTCAGAAAGATCTAGGCCAGGCAGCAGCAGAACTGGCATGCTGTCACCCCCAGCTGGCGCAGGGAACAGCATGGATGCCCACCCCTGCAGGACAGCATATTCCAAAGCAGGGCAGGACAGGGCATAGCCCCACCCCTCGCTCTCCAGAACCACAAGTCCGCTGTGTGCTGGACACTTACTAGTCGTGCCGCACACTCTGTTGGAATCGTCATGCAACCTGAAGGGAGGCCTGTCATTCTCCTCTTTCAGAATAATTGGAGGCTCACAGAGGAAAGCAGCTTGCTTGCCTGAGGTCTTTCACGGGTGGCAAATGGCTGAGCCAGGATTCAGACTCAACTGTGCCCTAATTCAAATGCCGCCCATGCTCTTAGAATGGTGAGGGATCCTGGCACCGTGAACTAACGTGGGCAAGAGCCCAAGGAAGGCCTCCCAAGGAAGGGATGGCACCTAACATTAATGCCCTCCTATCTCAGTTGCCCTGTGGGCATCAAGGGTATGGTGAAGCCGGCTGGGTCTTCTTGAACTGAATAGAAAGGGAATGAGTGGGGAGGAGCTGGGGGCTGGGAGGGGGTTGTTAGTTAGAAAGTAGGTGTGGGAAGGAAGGAGCGGAAGAGAAAGGGAGTGACAGGGACAGAGGGAGACAAGATCCACACGAAGACTCCCAGGCCAGCTCTTTGGGACTTAGGTTTCCTGTCACCCAGTGGGCCCAGTGCCCAGGCTGCCAGGACAGCCCTGCTGGCAGGCTGATGGGCATGCGGTTAGTGGGAGCCCCAGCAGGTTAGCCCTTCCCCTAGCAAGCCAGTGAGAGTAAGCGGAGAGAGCAGACATATTTACCATTAGAAACGGCCTGAGTGGGGATGTGCTGCTCTAGCCGCCTTTCCCCTGTTTGACATTGTAAAAAAGGCTGTTTAGATGCCAGGCGGTAGCCACTGTGGCCCACTGGGTCCCAAACCCCTCCCCACCCCTCCTCTGCCCTGTAAGCCCACACCATTAAATGTCCCCCAGCACCTCCCCCAGGAGCCCTGGGGCCCTATAACAGAGTCATTGCTCTCACCCTTATCATGCCTGGCCTCCTCGCAGCAACCCGCCAAGGGACTGAGAAACTGACTCTCAGAGAGGGGCCATCATGGGCCCAATACCACACAGCAAGCTAGGAGGCAACCTCCGGTCTCCGTCCGGAATCCCACATTCATGCTTTCGGCTAAACTGCACTCTCCATCTCCCCCATTAACTCCAAAGGCATTTGATGACTTGCCAAAACAGCAGGGTTTCCTCCCCCCCACCCCTGCCCCAGGTCTAGTGAGAAAAGAGAGCTCTGGGGCCAGGTGAGGTAGGCCTGCTGGAGAAGAGGAGGCGAAACTGCAAAAAACACAGCTTCCCTTGCCCTCCTTGGCTCCAGGCAGCCGGAGCCCAGCTGGTGGACTGAATCTCGGTTTAGGGAAGAACTCAAGCGGAATGGGGGTGGCTCTCAAAGGCAGCTGCGTCGGGGTCTGTGTGCACAGAAGGGAACCACAGTGGGGTCAGGCCCTCATGTCCATGGGCCTGTGCACTGTCCTGATTCATGTATTTTTTTCCCTGGGGTGGGGAGTGTTGTCATTTGTGGTTTCTTTGGGGGAAGTTCTGGGCTGTGTGAATGTGCCCGGGGTGGGGGGCAGGGGAGGGAAAAGGGTATGGCCGGATAGAAAACCAGATGAATTAGATTCCTCAAGGACAAATGAAAGGAGCTGGGAGAAAGCAGCCCGGAGAAGCAAGGGGGTCTAGACA
Source organism: Ochotona curzoniae (assembly GCF_017591425.1). NCBI lineage: Eukaryota > Metazoa > Chordata > Mammalia > Lagomorpha > Ochotonidae > Ochotona > Ochotona curzoniae. Next base: position 1,679,467 of record NW_024466004.1, on the reverse strand, counting down.
CGCCCTGAGGTCTCCAGAGGCTGAATCTGAAATGTCAGCAGGTGGGACTTCCATGGAAGAAGTACCTGGGAACTGGCTGAATCTCCAGCAAGTGCCTGCAGGGGTCCCTAGGAGAGCCTCATCTGCTCCCCTGGTCCTGGGTCTGCAGTGAGGGGTTTGGGCAGGCCTCTGGTGGCAGAAGAAAGGAGGGTCTGGTCCTCCTGTCTTTGCTATCCATGACCTCACCCACACAGACTGGTCACACATTTCCCAGCCCTGACAGATGTGTCTGCCCTTAAACACGCAGGCCCAGATCAAACCTGCCTCCTGCCTCTCCCCGGCAAAACTCTTCCTTTGCATTGCCCACCACTCCACGGGGGTCACTTCGGCTTGTCACCTTGTTAGCACTAATGACTGAAAGACTCGGGGAACAAGGGGTTTCAGGAATGAAGGATTCCTGAAGTCATGTGAGATGAGGCCTAGGAAGAGGGATTGAGCTACTGAGAGGGCCCCAAAGCAGTGTGGGGGCAGGGAGGGGGGAGGGATGGAAACCTGGAGTCAAGGAAGAAGTGAGAAGGTGACAAATGGAGCTGAGAGGGCGTAGCACTGAGATCTGAAAGGGGGAAGAAACGGGGCAAATGAGGGGGCTTTGCAGGAGGCGGGGGGGTGGGCAGGGATGCTACAGAGGATGCCCGGTGCCAGGACACCCCACTCTGTGTTCAGGCCTGGCTGCTGCAGGGACAAACACTGGTCTGCGGCTTCAGTCCCGAGTGGGGCAATGGCCTGGGACAGCTCTGTCTTGGCACACTGGTTGGCAAGGAAGCTGTATTTTGCCAGTGCTCCACCACCTACCCTGTATAACCTGCATTGACCAGCACCTTGGCTTGTTAACTTTAGTGTGGCTGCACTGTATTCTGGGGGTAAAAGAGGACAGCGAAGTTCTGGGTGCAGGTAACGCATCCAGTGAGTTAGGGAGAGGGTCAGGTGAGCCCCGGGATGCCCCTCACTGGACCTGTCACTGTCCAGGTCTTTTAACTCCCTCACCCATTCACAAGGTGACCTGTTCCTGGGCCTCTGTGCTCCCATTCTCCCCCTAGTTCCCAAGGGCCCCCCCATCCAACATCACATGGGCAGACTGAGTTCTTCCCGGCCTCACCCACCGATGCACGTCTTCCCGTCCGTATGGAGCACAAACTTGACGTGGCAGCCACACCGGGGACCCTGCTCTGTGTCATCGCATGTGTGCTGGCAGCCACCATTGCCATAGTTGCACGTCACTGTGCAGAGAGGACAGCAGGCCTGTCAGTGCTCCCCAGTGTAGAGACTGGTGCTCCTTCTCCCATTCCCTCTTTTCCTCCCAGCTCTGTCTTCTTGCTGCTGAAGCCCAGTCCTTCCTCTCTGTCCCCTTCCTCGCTCCCCCTCCCAGCCATGCCAGTGAGCTCACACTTGCAATCCCGTTGATTCTTGGTGAGCTCGAAGCCAGGACGGCATTCACAGGCAATACCCCCCTTAGGGGTTTCGCGGCAGATGTGGGCACAGCCATGATTCTTGTTCATGCAGTTCATTCCTTCTAAAAGGTAAAAAAGAGGGAGTGGCCTGTCTCCCTGGGAGTGGTGGGGGGTGGGGGCAGAAGAAGAGGTGGAAGGGGACCAGGGGCCTAGGAAACTGGGAGAATTCTTGAGGTTACAACGCAGGGAAGGGATGAACTCTTCCTCCTCCTTCCTTGTGACCGGCCTCCTGTCTTGACCACAGAGCTGGGTGCTGTCCAGCAGAGCCAAGAGCCAGTCTGAATGGCACAATAGGCACAGACACCTATACCAGAAAAATGTACATGATCGCACTGTCCTTCAGATACCCAAACTTGGGGTGTGGCAGTTGTTGGACATCGGACAGTGAAAGACCTGAGCCAGAAGATGTGCTCTCCTCCCACAGTCAAATTGGGAAGGAGAGAAATAGCAATCAGGTGTGTGATGGGAGTAGGATCTGACTGGTATCATCTCTCTTGTGATTTTGTTCCACAAGCATGTACTATGTTCCTACCATGTACACAGCAGAGTGTTAAGCACGGGGGAATCCAAAGATGAATCAAATACAGTCCCTGCCCTCAGGGTCGGGGAGCATGGGGGAGTCACAGAGGATACAGACCACACTTCCTGCCTGACACCCCATCCTGTACAGGGAGGACAGCATTGTGACATCCAGCCCTCTTAGACAAGCTGTGGCTTGGAGAGGCTCAGACACCTGCAGTTTGAAACAACAGCTTGTACATTCCTTTGTAACCTCATTCCCCAAACTGACCCCAGCCCCACCATTAGTTTTTCAGGTTTTACTCTATTTCAGAGTATCTGTCCAGGGAGCAATGAAGATGTGACTGAGTTGAGACACAAAAAGACGTTCGTGGAATTGAGAAAGGAGCTGAGACTTCAGGGGATTGTTGAGGGGAAGGTGGGAACAGAAGCCTGGGGTGGATGGGGAACAAACAGGTGCAGGGGACCTCCCAGGTCATGGGCTGACCTTCTGGCCGCTGGATGCAGGTGTGCTGGTTGTCGCTGAGGAAGAAGCCTTCCCGGCAGTGGCATTCGTAGCTGCCCATCATGTTGACGCAGCTCTGCTGGCAGCCGCCATTCCCCTCAGCACACTCATCCACATCTGTGCAGGACAGGAGATGTGTGGGTTCATGGTGTAGGATGCGCCCTGGGACTCAGCATCCAAAGCTGAAGACAGTCTTAAAGAATCCAGCCCCCTATCTCCCAAGCCCAACATCAGCCCAGACACTTCTCCACCTGACCCTCACCTTCTCTCCAAAAAGGACACACCCAGGGCACTAAGTGAGCAAGGAAGTTGAACTTGGCTCATGGAGGCAAAGACTTGCCTCCCTTTCCTTCATCTGTGGAGGCTGGATCCTCCCAGGCCACAGATCATTAATGGATGAGAGCAACAGTGATGAGGATGAAGGCTGGGGGCAGATTGGTCAGGGAGATGTGACTCAGGGAGGCCGCTGGTTGTGACAAGCAGCCAGGGGATCAAGGAACCTGGAAGTGGGTCTCCATTCCACAAGAGTCTATGGCTGCAGTGCTGAGATTGGAGGGGGCATGCTGGGGGAAGGCAGTGGGACCTTAATTTCTTGTGGGGCAGGGACCATTTCTATGGACAGGCCACTGCCCTGTCCTTCCCCCCACTTCCCCCATGCCTGGGCTTGCTGCCATATTTCCCAGCCTTTCTCCTATTTTGGTTTAACAAAACATAGTCTGGCAGCTTGGCGGGGAAGGATGGGGGGGGAACAGAACTGCCAGGCCACACCCTCAACAGGAGGGGGGAGAGTAGACTCTCACCCCAAAACCATTATCCCCAGATCCCAGAGCCAAGCGTCAATGCTTGACTCCATCTCTGTGCCAGCTACTGACCTCCCAAGTCCATAGCCCTGCCTGGTTTGCCTTGGCCCACAAGGGAGTTTGGCTGCCAGCCTCCCCAGGGCCTCATCAGCCTCCCCCCACCAGTCCTTTCTGCAGAGACCCTGAAATCCTCTCTTTCCCTTTTGGCCAAGAACAGGGAGACCTGGATCCAACTGGCTCTTACCTGTGAGACACAGCTGTTTAGAGAAGCTAAGGAGGTATACTTTGCTCTGCTTTGTTCCTGTGTCTGCTCCATCTCTTGCTAATCCCCTGGGTTTCCCCAGCACCATCTTCCTGCTTGTGCTGTGTTACTCATTCCATCCTTCTATTGTGCAGTTCTAACCAGGTTTTTTTTCTTCCCTCCATTTCTCAGTGGGGACGCAGAAACCCCAGCTGGTTGGTAATGACCATGCTTCCCTGAACTTGCAGCCTCACCCTCCTCCGAGACAATGGTCCTCCCACGTGTTGAGTACCTACTCTGTGCTGGGGACTGGACAGGGCTCTTTAAGCAAGTTTTCTGAGTGGCTTATTACTATTACCTTCTTAGAGATGAGGAAGCTGAGATTTCCAGAGATGAGCTGATTTGCTCAGGGCCCCACGACTAGTTAGTAAGCAGCAGGAGCGGCCTCTGTCCAGAGGCCAAGTCATCTTCGCACTGTGCTTCCTCCACTGTGACCGAGCTCACTGTTCTCATCTCCTGGCCTTCAGCCTGGGAGCACTCCCTAGCAGCATCAACTCTGATGTTTTCTTCATCCTTACAGCCCAGTCCCAAAGGGGAGACTGACCTTGCCGCCTTATGGGAATGCATCTCTTTGAAGTTACTTTGCCCCTGCATGCCTGAGAGATGGGAAATGCTAACCCATCCCACCTCCAACTCTCTTCTTCATTGCTTACCCAAACAGTTGTGTCCATCATGCGCCAGGTGGAATCCATCATAGCAGGTGCATCGGTAATTACCAGGGATGTTGACACAGTCATGCACACAGCCTGCATTGTCCTCTCGCTCACACTCATCTACATCTGTGGACAAAGAGAAGCTGGGATGGCTGAGCCCACCTCTGTGCCCTGCACTGTCCAACCCAGGGCTCAGCCTTGTGGTCGTTATTATTATTTAATATCGCCTTTCTTGTGTGTGTGTGTTCACATGGTTACATCATAGCCTATAAACCATTTTACATTCTGTGAATTTCCATCTAAGCCTTCCAAGTCATAAACATTTTCTCACATCTCCATCCAGTCCTTCTAATTACTATTGTATATGGTGGGAGAATATTCCATTGTGCTGTACATATTATAACTTGCTAATCCTCTTTTCTCTATTGTTAGGCATTTAGGTTTCTTTCATTTAATTTAATATCAAAAATAATGCATTTGAGAGCATCTTTACCCAAATATTATTCTGTTCCTTTCAATTTCTTTTGAATAAGTTCACAAGAATAAAAGTCTTGGGTCTAGGGGTGTAAAATACCTTTTAAGAATCCTTAAATTAAATGAAAGGATTCCTTAAATTCAATTAGCTCTCCAGGAGCTCCTCATCCACAGATTCAACCAACCACAATCCCAAATATTCAGAGAAAAAAAATTGCAGCTGTACTGGATATCTTGCCACTGTTTTCTGGCATTTAATTTGTATTACATGTTTTGGGCAACCTAGAGATGAAGTAAAGCATATAGGAGAATGTAAATGTGTCGTGTGCAAATATCACACAGGTTTAGCTAAGAGATTTGGACACCTGTGAAGTCTGTTACCTTTTGAGTGGAGGCGTGGGTGACCTGGCACCAATCCTTTGTAGATGCTGAGGGACAAGTGTGCCTTCCAGTCTGTGCCATTAAGAGTTAATGAGTCTGTCTTGCCTGCTACTGAAACCTCCTCAGCACTTAAGTTCATAAATTTAAAATAGTATCTAGAGGCTACTTTAATTGGCATTGCTTTAATTATGAGGGGAAGATGTGTTTGTTTACAGTAGGAATTCCCCTGAGGTGCATTTTCTGTTCTCATCCTTTATGGGCTCAGGATGAGGATGTTAAACCACCCTAGGTCCCATGACTGGGATGCTCCCAACCCAGCTGGGTGGAGGGGCTGTGAACTAGTCCAAGCAGAGAGCCTCAGCCGACCTGTAGGGCCGCTTTGTGCACATTAGGAAACAGTACCTTCTGGGCACCCTCAGGCCTCAGCGTCGTGGGCAGTGTGACCAGCTGAGGTCTCTGACACCGGTGTCCTCTCTCTCCCATGGGCTCCCCTTGCGTGGGCACCCTCCCAGCCTCACCTTTGCAGTGTTTGCCATCCCCCGTGTAGCCGGACTTGCAGATGCACTTGTATGAGCGTGGGGTGTTTTGACAGATGGCATCGATGTGGCAGGTGTCAGTCCCCTCCACACACTCATCCACATCTGTCAGGGGCAGAGCAGGGGGGGAAACACGTGAGAACTTTCTGTTGGAGGGGCTCCCCTCTTCTCTCAGACGGAGGCAGGCGCCTCTCCAGAGACCAATGCCTTTCTGCATTGACTCTGTAATCTCAGGAATTTAGAAGGGGCCTCCTCCCCCCAAAACCATCCTCTGAAAAGCTTAATCCACAATGACAGCTAACTTCTCCTTGATTTAAAAACAAACAAACAACAACAAAAACCACTTTAGCTGAGTAGTATACTTAACCTGATTAGAAATAATCAACCTAGTGTGAATTGGTTTACCACCTTTCTTGAGGAGCAGGCTTGGACGAAGGGAAAGGCACTGGGACAGGGACGCAGACTCTGGGAAGGTGGCCTGTGAATGAGGATAGTTAAGTAGCAGCCTCTAAGAGAGATGGGATTTGAAGCCAAGATAGCCTGAATTCCAGGTGTCATCTGTGTGGGCTGCAGAACTGTTAGTTTGTTAAAAATGCATGCTGTCAGCCCTTATCCTAGGCCTGTTGAATCCAGATCCTTAAGGTGCTTGCTATGTTTTTACTAAATCAATGCATAAATCTGTAACTTCTCTAAAGGCACCCTGGAGCCCTGGCTTGAAACCCATCTTCTGTTTTCATACTTTTGGTGGGCAGGGGGTGGGAGGGCTGGTCTAAAGTTTTCTGTGCTGAGAACTGAATTATAGATGAGTGCCACTCAAAGGCTTTGCCCAAAACCTTCCAGGTTTCTATTCAGCTCTGCATTCGACTGTTTGCACCGCTCCCCAGACCCAGCGCTAACAGCCACACTTTCTTCCTCATTCAGACCCTGCAGCCAGGGTGCACACCCGCCCTCCTCTCACCATGGGGAGGACTCCCAAAGTGAAAGAATGGAGAAGTGGAGAATGGAAGACTAGCTCCTAAGTGAGGCCACGAGGGACTTCATAGATGGTTAAGAGGCTGTGTGGAGAATCAGCTAATCCAATTGTTGGAAAGAAAATGGTACAAAGAAATGTACTATTGTGAAACAATCATAAGCGCAAATTCCAGATTCAACTCCAGTTCTACAACTCTCTTTGGAGGCCATTTTTATGTTCTGTCTACTCCCCTTTAAAATGGCCCAGTGCAGGAGCCTACGGGCTAAAGTCCTCGCCTTGCATGTGCTGGGATCTCATATGGGTGCCGGTTTGTATCCTAGCTTCTCCACTTCCCATCCAGCTCCCTTCTTGTGGCTTGGGAAAGCAGTCGAGGACAGCCCAAAGCCTTTGAGACCCTGTACCTACATGGGGGACCCAGAAGAATCTCCTGGCTCCTGGCTTTGGATCAGCTCAGCTCTGGTTGTTGCAGCCACTTGGGGAGTGAACCAGTAGATGGAAAACCTTCTTTGTCTCTCCTTTGTAAAATTTGACTTTCCAATAAAAAAATAAATAAATCTTTTTAAAAAATTTAGATGGGAGTGGTTGGGGGCTGGTACCGTGGCATAATCAGCTAATCCTCTGGCTGTGGCAATAGCATTCCTATATGCATGTTGCTCCACTTCCAATCCTGTTCCCTGATTATGGCCTGGGAAAGAAGGGAAAAGTGGCTCAATTCCTTGGGCTCCTGCACCCACATGGAAACCATGTGGAAAGAAGCTCTTGGCTCCTGGCTTTGGATCAGCACAGCTCTGGCCATTGCAGCCATTTGAGAGTCAATGATGTTATAACTATTTGGGGAGTGAATTGGCAGATGGAACATCTCTCTCTCTCTCTGTAACTTGGCCTTTCAAATAAATAAATCTTAAAAAATAAAAAATAGAATAGGCCTGGCAAGGTAGCCTAGCGGCTAGAGTCCTCACCGTGCATGCACTGAGATTCCATAATGGTACTAATTCTAATCCCAGTGGCCCTGCTTCCCATCCAACTCCCTGCTTGTGGCCTGGGAAAGCAGTTGAGGACGGCCCAAAGCCTTGGGACCCTGTACCCACGTGGGAGACCCAGAAGAGGCTCCTGGCTCCTGGCTTCGGATCGGCTCAGCTCTGGCTGTTGTGGCCACTTTGGGAGTGAATCATCGGATGGAAGATCTTCCTCTGTCTCTCTTCCTCTCTATATATCTGACTTTTCAAAATAAATAAATACATAAATCTTTAAGAAGTAATAATAAAATAAAATAAAATGAGGGTGGTAATATCTCCTCACGAGAGGCTGCAAGTAATTTGAGATAATTTGTGTAATGTCCGTAATGGAGTGTCTGGTAAAAGGAGGCTCCCAGTGTAGAAAGCTTGACACAACAGGTGTGAAATCAACAAGATGCTCTAGGGTGGTAATGATAGCCACCAGCCACACAAAGCTATTTAATCTAGATTTCAGTTTCCTTGTTGTACTACCAGCCATAGACCAAATGCTCAGAAGGCACATGTGACTTAGTGGTTCCCACCACAGTGGACAGCACAACATGGACAATTCCAACATCACAGAGGGATTTACTGGAGAGCACAGGGTTTTGAAGAAGGGATGCCCCTAGTCCTGGAGTGGAGTTATGACAATGTGTAGAAGCCCTTCTCTGGGGCCATCTTGGAGGTGTGTACCTCCCTGTGAAACAGGCTGCCTGGGCTCATGGGCTTCCCATTGCCTCCATTCAGTAGTCAGCACTGATGCAGATAACCGCAAACCCAGGTGTCCTGGCAGAGCCTATAGGAACAGCAGCCAGGCGTTCCCTGCCCTTTCCCATCTCCCTGCTCGATCTTTATCCATCTCCAGCAAAAAGACTCCTCTCAAGAGGACATTATCTCCCCCACTCCACCCTCCATACCTACTACAATACCTGCCTGGTCTACTCCCTTCCACACTGGAGATGCATTCCTCTCTTCTCTTTCATACTGCTTGACTTTCTAAATCTTTGCAAAAGCTCTTTCTGGTAAACCTCATCCCTGGTGAATTTGTGTTGCTCAGGGACTCAGTTTGCCTGAGACAGAGAGATCTTCCTTGCGCTGGTTTGCTCTTCAAAAGCCTGCAACCTTTCAAAGCTGGGCCAGACGCAGCCCAGCAGCCTCACGCTCCTTCTGGGTCTCCCATGTGATGGCAGGGACCCAAGTGCTTGGGTTATCTTTTGTTACCTTCCAGGGTGCACGGTTCCCTGCTAAATCTTTAAAACCATGTCATCTATCATGTTCAACTCTCCTTCCTTGCTGAAGAAGAAACCCTTCAACTATCTGGTTCGAGTTTTTTTTTTCTTTTAGAAATTAAAATATTCAGAATCACATACAGGTTACCTTTAAGTTCAGTTTACTGCACAGTGATCATTTGGGGGTTATATTTTCCATTACATGTTGAATGGAGATTACAATATTGTAAGAAAATAAGAATCTTAAGTTAACCAGGTACCTTTTAGCACAATGAATTGAAATATACACACGGAAGTTTCCAGACTTGTGGGAAATGGTCTTCACATACCATACAGACACTCCTCAAGGCTACCCCATCACCCACGTGTGCTACCTGAGACGCTAAGCTGTATCCCAGAGAACAGTTCTCCTATGCATACAGCAGAACTGATAGGTCACCAAGCTGATGCACATAGACTAAGCCAAGGAGTGGACAGTATTTCTGAAGTTGTATTGTCATTAAAGGGTATAGCATTTCTGGACCAGTGCAGCGTGCATAACAGGAAGGAAGGAAATCATCCAAAAATTAATTTAGAATTCATAAAAGCCATGTCATAATTTGAGAAAGTCCAAGGAAAATAGATGGCAAAGGGTTATCTCCTTGTTAAAATCAAGATGTCAGGCTAGCTGGAACCTTCTGGAGCAGGTTAGGACTAAAGCAGAGTGATGAAATAGGGCCCCAAGTCACATCCAGCTTTTCCTCTTTTTGTCAGTTCATTCTTCTAGAGCCTCTCCCACCTGCCTACCTGCCCATGCAGAATTTATCCTTGTAGGGGTCCTGTCAATGCTCACGGCCACAGTCTCTGCTTGTTCTCTCGGGGCTCGGACAGAGCAGCTGGTGTCATTGGGTATGGACTGAGCCAGACCAGTGGCCACACGCTGGTGACCTTTATAGAAAGTGTTGAGGGTCCCCTGGAGCAGCTGAATTGGGATATCCAGAGTGAAGCTGGGGCTGCATTCTTTGTCTCCCAACTTGGACAACGTGGATAAACTAGTGGCCCAAGCTGGGAAGAGACCATGGAGGCACCAGTCTGACATAGTGGTTAAAAGAAGAGGTTCTGGAGCAATACTCAGCTCAACGCCAGTTTTGTCTGCCCTTATGGTCCAGGGCCAACCTCCAAAATGGCCTCTTTAATGGGAATCATCATCGTCACAGTACCCCGCTCCTTTCTCCAGGGCTGCTCTGGGGTCTGATGAGTTCGTACCCATCCAGAATTTAGCACACAGTCAAGTGCTCCAGCAAGAGTTGCCGTTATTAGCCCTTCTCTCCAGCTTTCTCAACTCCATCCTCATGATCAAAGCCCTGCTCCTGGGATATGCAGCACCTTAGGGCATGTGGTGGCACAGCAGGCATTGGAGGGAGACGCATCCCTGAAGGTAGCAGCTAACAGCTGCCCATCACAGTTGTTTGTGAAGGCTCTGGAGACCCCACCGCAGGTACTGACTGCAACGAAAGTTGAAATTAGGGAGAGTGGTGGCTGCAGATAGGACAGAGGAACAGAGACCTCGAAGCGTCCCCATCTCCTGGCTCAAAGATGCAGGTCTATAGCGGCAGCAGCTTTCCCCTGCACCACCTGACGCTCCAGGGCCTGGTGGAGCACTCCCGAGAAACTTCTCATTGGAGGGAGGAAGAAGGAAGTAGAGGGGCAGAGATGAGGTAGAGGGTACCAGAAAGGGTGGATCATTAGAATCCTGAAAGCCCTAAGATTTCCTTCCAAGGATGGGGAAGTACACCCCAAAAGAGAAGCAGCAAGAACCCACCCCCACCCCTACCCTCTACAAGGAAACGCTTACCCTCCTTCACAGTTTGTGACTAGGTAACAGAGATAACAGAAGGAGATAAGCCAGGCTGTGGGCTGTAGACAGACTGTCCCTGCCCCAGGCAGGGCCACCCTACCTTTACGCCATTCCCAGCGGTGAAGGGCACATTTGGTGGGCCGGAGCAGAAGGTCAGACACAGCCTGCCTGGAGTCCCAAGCCACTCACCCACCTGGGATCCCTTTCTGTACCTGCCAGGCTGGTCCAGGATGTTTGGTGTTCTCTGCCTCACTCCACCCTTCTTCTCCCATCATTGACAGTCCCATTTAGGTATCACTGGGGGGAAGCTACCTGTGACTGCTCGAGCACCTGACTGCCCTGTAATGTCTCTCACACATTGCCTTGATTCACTGCTGAAGCTTTGATTTATACGTATTACCTACTGAAGCTTTATGTTCTATGAGGCCATGGCTTTGGAATCTTTAAAACTCAGGCAGCAGCTGAAACAGAGTTGAGTGTATTCATTCAGCCATTGAGCAAATAGGTATTGAGCAGCTGCAACATGGGGAGTACTGTGCTAAGTGCTAGGGATTCAAGAGTCGAGTGGTACATATGTGGTGAACAGGTGGATAGTGGGAGGGTGAGTGGAGGAGTGGATGGTGGGAACATCCTTTCCTCTGTGTTAGCTCATGGGGAAAACTGATTTCTTTGCTCCCCTGTGATCCTATCAGAGTTTTGGGTGGAGGAAAGTCCCAGGAATTTTAATCTTTAAAGAAACTCAAGGAAGTATAAAACTTAAAAAAAAAACAAACAAACAAACAACAAAAACATCATTTGGCAAGTGCTGGGGACAGAACAGATTGGGACTAACAGATCCTAGGGTCTCACAGGCATCTCTTTCAGACACCTCTTGCTAGCACCTGGTGACAGGACAACTGAGGTCCTCCACCCCAGACCAGCATTTCCTTGTGGTTCCTGGTTGGGTTATTCATTCCTTTTATTTTCTTTTTAAGATTTAAAAAAATGTTTTTTTATTGCAAAGTCAGATATACAGAGAGGAAGATCTTCCATCCATTGATTCATTCCTCAAGCAGCCGCAACGGCCAGAGCTGTGTCGATGTGAAGCCAAAAGCCGGAGCCTCTTCCAGATCTCCCATGCGGGTACAGGATCCCAAGGCTTTGGGCCATCCTCGATTGCTTTCCCAGGCCACAGCGGGGAGCTGGATGGGAAGTAGGGCTGCCAGGATTAGAACTGGTGTCCATATGGAATCCTGGCGCACTCAAGCTGAGGACTTCAGCTGCTAGGCTACTGCGCCGCGCCTCAGGTTCCTAATTCTTAATGCCCATGTCTAAGTAACATCCGAAACACAGCCAGCCAGGCTTAGCTATGACATCTTAACCCACAGCATGCACATGTACACTCACACATGCACACATCTGCTCTAACTGTAGACCAGAGCAGAGCCTGCCTCCCCACTACGGGTGTCCCAGGCTGTCACCCCAGTTTGGGGCTGGCTGTGACTCTGTGACCTCAGCCAGGACCAGGGTGCATCTTCAGCCTGGACAAAGCAGAATTGGAGGATGGGAGGTAGATGAGAGAGACCCTAGGCAGAGTCTGGGAAAATGACCACCTCTCGACCCCAAAGAGAAAAGAATACTTTTTTTTTCTTTTTTCTTTTTGCTAAAGAGTAGCCTTCCCTTCTCCCACAATCTTGGCCTTTCCAACTGAGCAGCCAGGAAAGCAGTGGTGAGTGGCAATGTGCTGGTCCTGAGATCCTACCACCTGATGAGTTTCTCTTTGAAGTCCTACCTTGTCCCCAATGCATCTCTTTGCTCATTTTGATTTTCTCCTTTTTGGCGTGGACAGGACTAACAGCCTTGAGCAGATGACAGGGAAAAGCTAATGAGCTGGGGGGGGGGGGGAGAATAACACTGACTAGGGGTGAAGGATGGGAGGGAGGTGGACTGAGAAAGATTCTGGTTTCATGATTAGGAATTTCTTCAAATTTGTTGAAAAAATAACAGCACTGTCAGCTGTGTGTAATTCCACTAAGCCTGCAGAGTTGGTTTCCCATATAGATGATCTCATTTCGTCCTGTAATGGTTCTTTCTCTTGCAAAGCAGATGAGGAAACCGAAAGCGGGTAAGGGCATCTTGGGGAAAAAATAAATGGTGTGAAGCCGGGACCCCAGGCTTTCGGAGGCCCCATCCAGCGTTCTGTCAGCATCCACTGTCTTCTAGAGGTACCAAGGGAGGAACTCAGTACTGACCAGGCCATAGTCACTGGTCAGTATTGAGCTGAGTGTGAGGCAAGCACCTGGTGCCTTAACCATGGAGTGGCCTGGCCCCAAAACGTGGAGACAGGCCAATGCTCTGAGGCTTTGAGCATCTGAGACAAAGTTGAGGGGTGTGCAGGGAGGGTGGGGACAAGAGTCGCCATAGGAAGAGGTGGGCAGTGCAGCGGTGGGCAGGTGTCGCCCGCCTTGGATTCACTACACTGAGGCCAAGCAGCTGGTTAGAAACAAAAACAAACCCCAGGGATACAGGTTCCTGCTGTTAACAGCCTCAGACTGCCAGAGGAAAACTCCAAATAAATATAATTAGAAACCTGTAAAAATGTCCTCTTTGGTAAACCTGTTCCCCAGGGTCTCCCCTTTAAGCACTCCCTGCCGCTGCTTCTCCAAGTCCTCCCTGGCCATGCCCACGGAGCCTGATAACTCACCCTCACCCAGGACCCTCAGACCTGTCTCCTTGTCTTCTTCTCTCACATCTTCCTGCCCAGTCCAGCAGTTCCTGACCAGGTTTTTCCTCAGCTCACAACTGTCCATGATCAGACCTTCAGAGGCCCCAGGCACGGGCTCTGAAAACCCAACCCCACAGCTCTCTAGGGCCACAGGGACAGAGGCAGCCAGAGGCAAGAACAAGGGCCACCGCATCCCACTGAGGCTGGCTGGGGGGAGTGTCATCATCCCACCTGCGTCACCACATCCATCACAGTGTCCACTCATGACTACCGAGTGATCTGAGGAGCACAGAAGTCTACACCAGGGCAGGGCGACATCGAAGGCTGTTCTTGGAGCTGGAGACACCTGGTGTAGGGTCAAGGTCTCAGAGTCCAACCCCATTGGGCATTTCAGTCCTGCGTCCTGATTTTGTTGGAGATCTCTCTCTCTCTCTCTCTCTCTCTCTCTCTCTCTCTCTCTCTCTCTCTCTCTCTCTCTCTCTGTGTGTGTGTCTCTCCCAGGACTATGTTAAGGAGCAAACACCACCATTAAGGACAGACCCATCAGGTGCTTGGGGTCCTAAGTAGGAGAGTGACCAAGGCTCAGGCAGGTGGAAATGGAACAGGGTCTGGGAAGAAAGGGCCCAGACATCGAGGCGAGCAGCCTGGAGAGGCTTCGGCTGCAGCCCAGCCTGGCCACAGTGGCTTCTGCCTTCAGCAGGTAGGATTTTTGGTGAGATGTGCAGAATCTGGGCACTGCAAAGGAACCCTCCTGATTTTTTTTTTTTTACAAGTGAGGAAGACAGTTTCAATGTTTTCCTCCAAGACCCCGGTCCTAATTAGGCCCTGTATTTACCTAAATGCACTGGCACAAGCCCCTACTTCCCTGTGCCAGTATGGGGCAGTGTGGGCAGGGCAGGAAAAGAGTGGACAGTCTGGTGACAGGAGTCCATGCTCCCTGTTCACCTAGGTGGATAGTCCCCTTCTTCCCCCACCAGACATCCCTGGGTTGGCTGTTAACTTCATTTCTTTCCCTAAGGCTCAGCAGTCATCCTAACTTGAGACTCCTGAATAAACTGTCCCCACGTGTGGGCCTCTTGCGAGCGCTGCCAGCCTCAGAGCAGCTCCGATGCTGTTTCCAGCCCGGACAGGGACTCTTTCTTAGAAGTGGTCATGTGCTAGGAGTACGAGACGTCCAAGGAGGCCCACACAGTCATGTGGAGGGCACTGGAGCTGGGGGGCAGGCACCTGGGTGGGGGTGGGTTCAGGCAGCAAGCTCTTCCACCTCCATAAGTCTCTAGAGGCTCTGAAGCCATTTGTTCCCTTCCCCAACCCCCTGCTGAAGGCTCTGGACCAAGCCATTCCACTTCTTCAGTTTTCCAACAAAAATAAACTCCCCCCCCATGGCCCCCCATTTCCCTTTCCCTCTAACTGGGAGCAAGTCCCGGGCACACACCCCACCTTCCCAGCACGCAGGCTCACATGCACACTCAAGGCGGAAAACACACCTCCGCTCACTCCCTAACTCAATACAGGGCTGGCCCCTTTCACAACAGGTCTCAGCCCCTCGCAGCTCACATCGCGCACTCAGACTGCCCAGGGTTGCAGATGAGTTTCTTCTGTCTCTGCCTCAGCGGCTTCTACCCATTCTCTCACTCCATCCTGAAAACAGGGAACCATTTCTGTGCTCTCCTGGCCCCAGGCTCCCCACTCTCCCCCAATCCTCCAAAAACATCACCGGGAGGAGAAGTCAAAGGGATTCTTGAGGAATTTGTAACAGTCCAGCCCCGATTCTCTACCTTTCTGGAAAAATGGGAGGAGGGGGGAGGTTTGGAGGGAATGATGAAAGGTCAGGCTCCGAAAGCAGGGCAGGGGGTGGGGGGGCTCTCCGTCCTCTCCCGCCTATGTGGCCTGGATGGGACACAGGCAGTAGACGGCTGCCACTGACACGGGTTATGGTTTTCATTTCATATTTTGGAGGGAGGGGCTAGGAGGAACAGTCCCCTCACTGTAAGAGCCGGCCACAGGAGCCAAGGGGGAGTGGGAGGAAAGGAAACAGGCACATTAAAGAGGAAGAGAGGGGTGGGTGGGGGGGAAAGAGAGACACATACACCCCGACAGAGACCAGAGAGACGCGCACCAAGACAGAGAGACACTGTCTGCTGCCAGTGGAACCGCTCAGTCCCGGGGATGGCGTTACTTGGAAACTAAATACACGACTTTATCAGAATGCTGTCCTCCTCTCCAAGAAAAAGCTGAAGGGCCAGGCTGGCTACTCTCAGAGCCCACCTGGGGGACTAGGTTCCCTGGAGGCTGGGACACCTTTTCAATCCACTGTAACCTGAGCCCGATGTGAGGATTAGGTCTTTTTAACCACTGTTGCCCACCCCACCACCCTCCCCCTCCCCCATAAAAGCAAAGGAAATTAATACTTTTAAGTTACCAATTATCTGGGTTATCCAGTCTGTCTACTTTAAAACACACAGACAAGCACTTGAAAAACACAACCATGTACTCTTCTGCCCACTCCCTCCCAGCCACTCATCCACACAAACTTCTCACAGGCAACAAAGCGTTAGCACCCAGCCCTAGCCTCCAAGTGGCATGGACACAGATGCCCAGCTAGTGTCCCCTGTGGGTGAGCATGGTGAGCCTCACACACACACACACACACACACACACACACACACACACACACTCCCTCTCCTGCACACTTAGGTCTCAATCTCTGGCGCGCCCCCCTCCAGCCCACTTGACTTTAGTTTTCCCGTTGTGTGGAATGATTAGTGAAAAGGGACAGGGAGCCACGTAACCCCAGCGGCACAGTAGCTCCTCGCAAGAGTTACTGCCGTGGGCAGTTGTAGTTTTCAAAGACCTACTACAACTTTAAGACCATGGAGCGTTAAAAAGCGTGTTCCAGCACCAGGGAGACAAGGGGACCTACGCAGTGCCCACAGCACTTGACGTTCCTGCAGCATCCGCCTGTCAGTTTGGGGTCCAGACACAGTCTTGTAATCCAGCAAACCTGCTGTTAGGCCACCTCTGGCAGATAGGGTTTACAGATTTCCTGAACAGCGAGGTCAGCAAGAGGCTTCCGTCGTAAGCCGAGCCTGACTCACAAATGAAAAGGAAGGAAGGAAGATGCCGTGCTAACCGTAGTCCAGTCTGAGCAAGTGTGGCCTGTGAACGTGATAAGCAGGGGACAGAACTACCAGTTCCTGGAGGTAAGGGGCCTTCCAGGGTAGACAGCATTTTGCCCAGCACCCTCTCTCCCGCCGCCCCCAAGCAGGGCTGTCCACTGGAAGAAGCTTGGAAGGGTTCTGATCTCCTATCCCTCAAGGTACACCTCTTAGGCTTGAAGGCACCTGTCCCTTTTAGGGGTTCTCCGTCTACTCCTGGAGCCTCCTTGCTTCTCCCTTTGCCCCCAGCACCCCTCCTGAGGCTCCCCAGGCCACTATACGCTGGCTCCGACTTGAAAGAGGCTCTTATCTTGTCTCTAGATGACTGCATGAAATCTGTTCCTTCCTTCAGACTAAACTCCCTGGCTAATTCTATGTTATGAGTTAAGTCAGCACGCACTACAAAAGCCAGCTTTGTTTATGAAAACACAAGCAAATCCACAGCGGAGGAGAGGGGCTGCTCCCAGGCTGGGGGCGGCAGTTAGGGTGTGTGTGTGTGGGGGGGTTGTCTGCAACTAGGACTGGAGTTGGGGTTGGGTTGGCAGGGTGTGGGGGTGGGTCTTCCCCTTGACAGACAAGGGTCTCTCCACTTTCTGTGGTGTTGAAAGAACAGGTTGGAGGGGGAAGAGGGTGAGATGAAGGAGGAGGTGGTGTTTTTGTGGGAGGATGGCAGCCCCTTCCTTTTAATAGAGAGGGAGCCCACCCAGGACTGCCTACCATCCAGTCCTGGTCGCACCGATCCGACTGCCAGGCATCCGGGGCTCCCCAACTCCCAAGTTCAACTTTCTCCCCAGCCTAGCCACCTCCTCCAATTCTGACTCTTGCTGGCTTCAAGAGCCCTTGGGACAATAGGCAGAATCTTATCCTCCTGGGCAAAACTTGGCCAGGAACAGTTTTTCTTTTTTGTCCATATAAATCTCTTGTCAGTGAGGACATCCTGGGGGCGGGGGAAGGGGAGTAGCAAGAGGTCAAGGGGGAGGAGAGGCTGTGCCAAGAGCAGTGCGCAGCACACCAGCCCGGTTTCTGCCAGGCAGCACAGCCTTGGGACTGGCCAGGCGAGATGGGAGGGCTGAGGGGGGTCAGAGACCAGGGCGGGAGAGGGCCTTTAGGTCTCTAATTCCTTGGAGGGATCTGCCAGAGCTCCCCAGCCTGGAATTTTTACTTTTGTTATTTTAATGCAGTTCTGACCTGGATTTAAATGGAATTGGAAACCCCAGGCCTTAATAAATAAATATTATGATAAGAAATGAAAGCCATGCAAGACCAAGGAGCTCTTTCCCCACCCCCTGCCCCCCATCAAAGAGGCAGAAACGCAATTCTCTTGCGAGCTTCCAGTCACAGGATTTTTCTTCTCTCCCGCAGCCCCTACCATCGTGTGACAGAGGAGTTGGTTTTTCCTATTTTTATTGAACACTTCTCTACCAATAAGATAGCACTTTCGGAATCTCTCTTGGCGTGTGGGTTGGGAATGGGGAAAAGAAATACATGATGTGGCCAAAGTTTTCATTCCCTTGGTCCCTCCAGGCCAAAAACTTCTTTGCCTTTGGGGACAAGAAGTCTTTGGAAGATGCTGGGGGTGGCGATGACGTCTGGCAGAACTGCGAGGCGCGCGGTCACGTCTGCTAATTCCCCCCACCCCGCCACCGCCCCGCTCCCCCCGCCCCCCACCCGCCCTCACCGCAAACTTCTCATCCCTGCCGCGCTTGGCTCCTCCAGCGTTACGCCCGGGGCGCAGCGCGCAGGGGTCAGGCATCCAGCCGGAGTCCGAGTCCTCAGCGCCGGCCCCTGACAGCAGCTCATTTCCTAGCACCTGCCTTGCCCCTCGGAGATTGCGTCCAGACCCTTGGGCCCAGCAAGTAGGGACAGCCCCGTGGCCGCGCGCCCCTCTTTCCTTACCTTGCGCAGCTTTGCTGTGCTGGGCGGCGCGGACGTGGACCAGTAGGACTAGCAGGCAGAGCTTGGGCACGAGCCCTGAGCCCATGGCTGGAACTGCGGGCGGCTCGTCGGCCGGGGCCGCGCAGCCGAGGGGGGAGGGCAGAAGCCGCCTGGGTACCCCCGCGAAGAGGAGGATGGGAGGGGCGCCCCGCCGGGGTCGGGGGGCTGCAGGCGTAGAGCGCAGACCGTGGAGCCCCGGGCTGGAGGTTCCGATGCTGCCGTCTCCTCCTGGCCGACGTCGGGGAGAGGGAGGCGGGGAGCACGATGAGGCGAGGGGCGCCCGGCGCGGATGCCGGCGAGGAACCCCCGCCTTCTCTCAGCCCAGCTCTGCCCGCGGCGGCGGCGGGGCTGCCCGGTACAATCCCACCCAATTCTCAGCTTCGCCGGGAGAGAGCTGCCGCCGGAGAGCGCGCCGAGCCGGAGCGAGGGACCTGAGAAAGGGGAGGGGAAAGGCAGCGCCAGAAACACGCCCTTTCTGCCTCTCTTTCTTCCTCGCTCTCTTTCTCCGTCTCTCCGGCTCCGTCTCTTTTTCTTCGCCTTTCTCCTCCTCCTCCTCCTCTTTCTCCTCCTCTCCTCGCTCCTTTTCGTTTTCTTTCTCCTCCCCCTCCTCCTCCTCCTGCTGCTCCGCCACCACCTCCTTTTCCGTGCCTTTTTTTTTCTTTCAAATGGGGCCTCGGCCCGGCGGCCGCTCCCCCTGCGCGCCCGGGCGCGGCGGCCCCCTCCCCAGGCTGCCGGGCCGCTGCCTGCAGGAATTTACAATCCAGCGCTGGGGGAGCGGGCCCGGTCTCCATGGAGACGGCTTCCCCGGGAGCAGGGAGGTCAGGCGCAGACCGCGCACAATCAATGGATCAATGCAAGCCCCGCTAGGCTCCAGACCAAACAGCACCGGGCTCCAGCTCGTCCTGTCTCCCAGTCGAAACAAGTAGGGGAGCCAGGGCGCACCCCTGCGCTCGCACGCGACCAGAACCGAGAGGCACGGGTTTGCACGCACACCTCCATCGGGAGACAAAGAGGGCGCTAGGTGTCCGGATGACTGGGCGAGACTTGGACGCACGGGCACTCGGGACGCCGTGAAACGCGAGGGCCCTTAAAACGCACAGAGCGGCGAAGTAGTGGCCTCCGGGCTGCTACCCTTGCCATGTCCCTTCCTCCCCCCACCCCGACCCCCCAATCCCCATTCCTGTGAAGTCTGCGTTTACTTTGAAAACTCAGAGAGTAGCCTTCTCTGTGCTGTAGAACTGCAGATGCCTTGTAGTTAAGATCTTGGAGGTACGCCCACTGGGGCTACCCTGCCCTTACTGACATGGGCTCACACGCAGGCCTTCTCGTGCTTCAGCGCGGGCTGAAGCTGACCCAACAGGGCCATGCCTGTGTGTGCAAGACACAAAGACAGGCAGGCATACTCCTCTGAACTTGCCCTCGCAGCTTCCAGGAGTGGTACTGACAGTTCATTTTTTACTTCTCAGCCCCCAACTTCAGGGAGGAAGAAATGGTGCCCACCCAGCAGCAGCCCACTTCTGCTCCCCCACCCCCACCTCTACCCAAACCAGGGGTGTCTTCGCCTTGCATTGTGGGGAGAGCAGGCAGTCCTTCTGAGAGGTGTGAGGACTTTCTGGGAGTGGGAGCTGCAGTCAGACCATACCCAGAGCAGTGTTGTGGAGCAATGGGACCTTCAAGTCACCCCAACCTCCACCCCCACCCCCTGACCAGCCTAGCCAGGCTCCTCAGGGGACCCAGGAGGAAAGGGCAATTGCCAAGGCCTCTTTGAAGAGGAGTGGGTTCTCAGACCCCCTGACACTGTCCATTCACATCCACTGGTGGGGGATGGGCCTTCCTCCCAACCTCCTCTCCACCCCTGGGCTCCCCAGGGACGCTGGCCTTGGGTTTCTGGTCCAGACTCTTTCTGGGAAGGAAGCACAGATCAGTGGGTCTCCATTTCCTCATTTAGCAAACAACAAGGTGGATTCCCCACTGTGGAGCAGAGGGAACGCAGCACCCTTAGGAAGCCCAGGGAGCAGGTGTGGGCCTCCTCGTCCCCTGTACAACCACTCTGCCATGGGAGAGGTGACTGTGGGGCCGCAGCACCAAGATCTGGGGAGTGTGGAAGCCCCAGGAGGGTGGGTAAGACAGTCTCTGGGGTCCTTTGCAGTGCTAAGACGACCCCCTCACTCCTTCATTCCACTGGCGAAGCCCTCCCCTCACAGCCGCTCTGCCTGCTGCCACCAATTACACTGAGGATTGGAGGACAAGTGCGAACTTGCCATCCTCTTTCCCCAAACAAGAGAGTGGCTTAAAGAAAAAGAGAAAGAGGGCTGGAGGTTGCCAGACAGTGCGTATGATCTACATGGGGCACAAGGAAAGAGCTGAGTGAGAAGCACCCCTCAACCGCTCCCACCCCGGTGGGGAAGGGAGCCTGGGCCCTTCCTGGCTGTGCTGCTCTTCTGTCTTTTTTAGACACTGATGTGAACTGCTCTGAGAGGGAAGGAGTTCCGACCCATCCTCTAACTCAAGGTCTAGGTAGGCTGCTTTGGGGGTTTCTGGGACCTTCACTCCAGTTCAGTGTGACTTCCTGGTCCTCCAACATTAGCCGGTACACTTGAACATCTTAAGCTCTAGCTTGCTTTGTCATCATCTTCCTAGTTCTCACCCCATCCTTTCCTTGGCTCCTGCCCTGTCTGCTTTCAGCCCTCCCTCAGCCTTCAGAGGCATCCATAGGAGTAGAAGCAGGACTTGTATCATAGAGGCAAGGAGGGGGCCACTGTAAACTGGGGTGCGGTCGCACTGCCCTCTCCCCATCCATTTCTGTAGAATTCGCAGTGGAATAGTCACTCAGGCAGATGACAAGTGAGGAACAATGAGATGTCCCTGCAGATGTGCTGTCCCATGGTCAGCAGGGGCAGGATGGCCCGGATTCCCTGGGACTCCCACCTTTACCTCTGGCGGCTCTGTGTTGCCGCGGGGCTTCACTTTGTGCTACATGGGTGCTCGTGACATTTCATTTCATTCTATTCTACTTGTGGTACATGGGGAGTAATCCCCTTCTGGTGACATGACTTGGTTCCATGTCAGAGTGCCAGATCAATTACTGGCACTTCCCCTTCCGATCCAGCTTTCCTGCTAGCATGTGAGGGGATGCTGAAGCCAGATGATGGCTCTGCTAGTACAGCTCTGACTTCTGTAGGCATTTGGAGGATGAACCAGCAGTCAGAATCAATCTCTTTCTGTCTTTGTCTGTGTCTGTGTCTCTCTTTCTGTCTCTCTGTCTGTTCAGATCCTGCTGAGCGATGCCCTGCCAGGGGCCTGATCACATTCCAGGGCCTCCCTGCTTTGCCCAAGCTCCTCCCACGAGCCTTTGCTTCCCCATATGTTAAGTGCGGTGACCCTGTCTTGACAGGCTGTCTGCTTTAAAAGAGAGAGCAATGAAGTGGAACTAGACTGCCTCAGGTCAATGTTGGGCCTTCCCATTTCCCACACATCTACCTGTTCTTGGTGAGCTATTTCTCCTTTCCAAGCCTCAGTTTCCTTATCTGCAAACTGGGTATGGTTATAAAAATCACAAAGGTGAGACACATGCCAGCGTCTAATTGCATGAGCTGTTAAGTTAAGCTGCAGTTAAAATACCAGCTACCAGCTTGATTTCTTTCTATATGTGTGGGGTTTTTTTTAGATTTATTTATTTATTTATAAGTCAGAGAGAGAGAGAAAGAGATGTTCCCAGTCCCCAAGTGGCTGCAATGGTCGGGACTGAGTCAGGAGGGAATCAGGAGCCAGGCGCTTTATCCTGCCCTTCCACGTGGTGGCGGGGGCTCGAGACTTGGAGCCTCTTCTGCTAGTTTTTCTAGGCCATTAGCAGGAAGCTGGACTG
Source organism: Ochotona curzoniae (assembly GCF_017591425.1). Taxonomy (NCBI): domain Eukaryota; kingdom Metazoa; phylum Chordata; class Mammalia; order Lagomorpha; family Ochotonidae; genus Ochotona; species Ochotona curzoniae. The sequence goes on along the minus strand of NW_024466004.1, from coordinate 1,657,115 downwards.
GAAGCAGAGCAGCCAGAACACAAATCAGCAACAATATCTCAGGTAAAGGCTTTTTCCACTTCACCACAGTGCTGGCCCTTACCTATGTAACTTCTGGCCAGTTACTCAAAACTTAGTAAGTTTCATTTTCTTGTCTGTCACAGGGCGTTAAGAACCCTGTACGGTTAGGAGATAACATATGGAAAACATCTGTCATATAATAGGCATTCAGTATATGGAAGTTGCTGTTCATTCTATATTTTCTCAGAAGGCAAAAACAAAAACAAAAACTGTTAACAACAACAACAACAAACCAAAACCACTACAATGTGGAAATGTCAAAGAATAGGAGCACCTGGAGCAGCAGCCCCAGCCATGTCCAGGTTCTGATGCTGCTGGGTGCCAGCACAGCCAAGTGTGTTCACTTTTCACCACCCCCAAGCAAGCTCCTGTCCATCACACATTCCTACCAAGAATGTTCCAAAAATTCCATGCATACCAGCACACTGCCCTCCTTGGCAGCACTTTCATGTTATGAAGAGTTAGAAGGAAAGTCACCTGCTAGATTGCTAGTTCTGGATTCTCTTCTCTACTTATTTGCCCTCACTGTAAGAAAATGCCAGACACTCAGAGATGTAAAGCACGGTGGCCACCATTTACCAAATGCTTTCTTACGTGCCAGGGACTACACCTGGCGCTTCACCACAGACCTACCAGGTAGGAATGGTTCTTCCCATATTATTTTTTTTTTAAAGATTTTATTTATTTTTTATTGGAATGGCAGATATACAGAGAGGAGGAGAGACAAAGGAAGATCTTCCATCCAATGGTTCACTCCCCAAGTGACTGCAACGGCTGGAACTGAGCCAATCCAAAGCCAGGAGCCAGGAGCTCTTCCGGGTCTCCCATGCAGGTGCAGGGTCCCCAGGCTTTGGGCTGTCCTCGACTGCTTTCCCAGCTCACAAGCAGGGAGCTGGATGGGAAGCAGGGCTGCCAGGATTAGAACCAGTGCCCATATGGGATCCCAGCGTGTGCCAGGGGTGGACTTTAACCACTACGCTATCATGCCAGGCCCTCTTGAGAAGATTAACTTGGCCAGGAGGACAAAGAAAGAAGAAAGCAGGACTTGGCCAGGTCCGTGTCTGAAGCTCTTGTATCCACTCTGTTCTCCCCACAGCCTCCTCTGAGCCCACAGAGAGAGATCTGGTACACTCTAGGCACTGTCACAGCCTCATCGTTTAGAGAAGGATGAGCAGTCCTGAGCAACCCTTTGCTGCTACAAAGTGGTGATTGGTCCCTTTGCCCTGGAGCTCATATCCTAGCAGCATTGCTAAAAGACTTTAGCCTTTACCCTTTTCTACAGATGAGAGGTCCTGAGACAAGGTCAAACTACATATGCAAAAGGAAAAGTCGGAATCCATGTCTGCTCTGACTTCTGGTGTCCCATAGCTAATGCGCTCAGAGTTATCAGTTCTCCCTTTCAGTCCCATCTTTATTTTCCTCGTGATTTCAGCAGCCATCAATCCTTTCATCCAGTGGCAAGCCTGCTAATTGTCTCTTACCACCCTCACCCCGTCCTGTATCCTCCTAGGGGGTTCCAAAGAAACAGACCCTGCGGTCTTGGAGCCAACATCCCACATGGGCACTGTTTCATGTTCTGGCTGCTCAGCTTCCTGTCCAGCTATCTGCTAATGGCTTGGAAAGGTAGCAGAAGATGGCCCAAGGGTGCTTGGGTTTCTGCACCCACATGGGAGACCCAGAGGAAGCTTGTGGCTCCTAGCTTTGGCCTGGCCAGCCCTGGCCGTTGTGGATATCTGGAGAATAAATCAATGGTTGGAAAATATCTCTCTGTCTCTGTCTCTCCCTTTCTCCCCAGAACTCTGACTTTCAAAACAAACAAATCAATCTTGTAAAAAGTATGATCCTCACTAGAGGTTTCAGGATGCCAGTGTCTGGCTGTAGATCCCTTAGCATCACCAGGCATATCCCCTCAAAGACCAGGAGTGCTAGCAGGTGAGCTGCAAATGCAAAACAGCATGTGAGAATGCAGGGTGTCAGAATGACATGGAAGGGCGCAGACGTAAAATGCCTTGGTAGATCAGAGAACAGGAGACATCCAAAGAGGGCCTCTTGGACAAGGAGGATGTGTTCCAGCTGAATCTTAGTGACTGAAATAGAAGCCTGTGGGTAAGAGGAAAGAATTAGCAAAATGGCACACAAGAAAAAGGAGGGAGAGAAGGAGAGGAAGGAGCTCTCTCCTTTGTCTGCTGAGCAGGGTGACCCTGGCAGGTTCTCAAGCCACACTCCTTCAGGATGGCCCAGAGGCACAGCATTGCAAGTAATGCTCTCTCCAACTTGGCCCCAGCCCTGGGATTGCAGCAGTGACTTGCTGCAGGGGCCCGGACCTTGCCATCACAGAGAGGTCCAGTCATGGGTATGAGGAGGAAGCAGCCCAAGCTGCCCACTCCTGCTCCGGCCTCTCCGTGCACTTTGGCTATCACTGGAGCTCCCTGGATCTAGGTGTCTTCCCACTCTCTCTACCCTGCTCACTCCCCACCCGTGAGTCCCTTTGACACCTGCTTCCTCTCCATCTGCTCCCCAGCTGCTTCCATGAAGATAACAAACATTTTCAGCCTTCCAGTCATCATCCACATCCACGGGTGCTTCCAGACCCCTGCACATCACAAGGCAAGTCTCTGACCTGCCTGAGCCTGCACTCTGTCCCCTCTTGCACACCAACCCCCAGACTGCTTACCTCGCTCATCAGTGTCCTCAACTCCTGTCTTGTTCAACTTCCCATCCCCTTCTCCCTTCCCCTTCCACTTTTGGGAGAAGGGCTCTTCTTCCCAAGCCAAGCATCCCTCCGCCATCCTCTCCCTAGCCTGATACTCTCACCTTGGCTCCTCCTCTCTGCTCTCTTCCTCTTTTAATGAAGCAGCAGCATCCTGGAACAGTATCAGCAAACTTTTCCAGACCCTGACGCCTCTTATCCTGCCAGCCCCCCTACCTGCGGGAGGAGTGCACCTGCTATCCATCTTCATGTCAGTGCTTCCCTTTCACCCCTTGCCCTGGTACAATCTGGCCCGGGCCCCCTTGACACCTTGCACATCTCCGAGTCCGGGGCTGCCTGCCAGTGTGCCAGTCCTTTATCTAGTTGGGCCTCTCTTTCGTTTCCCCTTCTTGGAGCCCTTTCTTTTCCTGGCTTTCCTGATGGCTGTTTTAACTCCACTAGCCCTTTAACCCCTTTAACCACTGAAGCATTTGGCCTTCTAGCCCCGGTAGCTTGTCTCTCTCTTTCTTTCTTTCTTTCTTTCTTTCTTTCTTTCTTTCTTTCTTTCTTTCTTTCTTTCTTTCTTTCTTTCTTTCTTTCTTTCTTTCTTTCTTTCTTCCTTCCTTCCTTCCTTCCTTCCTTTCTCTCTCTCTTCCTTCCTTCCTTTCAGATTTATTTTTTGAAAAACGTACAGAGAGGGCAGGAAGGAGGGTGGAAGACACAGACACAGACACACACACACACAGAGATCTTTCATACACTGGTTCACTCCTCAAATGGCTGCAATGATTGGGAGTTGAGCCCATGTAAAGTAAAGAATCAAAAGCTTCTTCCAGAACTCCCATGTGGGTGCAGGGGTCCGTGCACTTGAGCCATCCTCTGCTGCTTTACCAAGCACATTATCAGGGAGCTGGATTGGAAATGGAGCAGTCTACCTGGGATCCCCTTTACACACAGCACTGGCTCTGGAGATATTTTTGCTTCTCACACTTTGTGACCTCTCTAGGGGCTCTTACCAGGGAAAAACAAGAAAGGTGGAAAGATTAATTACCTTTATGGCCCAATTGTCCTAAGTTTAAATCTAAATCCAGTGGGTAGAATGTCAGTGGGTAACCTTGGGCAAGTTTCTCCACATCTCCAAGCTTCACTTTTCTTGTCTGGAAAAAAAGAGAGCTAAAATTCCAACCTTGGGGTGTTTGGAGTGTGAGGAACAATAACCTGACGTTAAGTCCAGCACCACTTAGGTAGTCAGCACACAGTATGACCACCAATATGCTGATGACTTTCAAAATCTGTATCTCTAATCCCATCTCTCTTCTAGCTCTAATTCTGTGTGTCCAATGTGCAAATCTCTATCTCTTGCTCCCCCACCCTCTTTTTATCTAGTTCCGCCTATGTTCAGGTGCTTCCAATGACGTTTTTGAAAACCTGAAGTTAAAGCTATTCCCAATGTCCCCAATGTAACACTTGTCTTACACACACCCACCCCTGTTCTCTTCCTGTAATCTCCATCTTTTGAAAACAGTGTTTATTTATTTTCATCTACTGGAAAGGCAGAGCAACAAAGAGAGATCTTCTACCAACTGGTTCAGGCCCCAAATGCCTGTAACAATCAGGGCTGGGCCACACAGAAGCCAGGAGCCTGGGACTCCACCCAGGTCTCCCACGAAGGTGGTAGGAGCCCAGCCCCTTGTGAACATCATCTCCACCTTGAGGTTAATAGTACCATAATCCACACAGTGGCTCCAGCTGGGTTCCTGAGTCCTTTAGGTCACCAGACCCGGAGGCTGAAACTTGTGGAACCTCCCTCAGATCTACCTCTCTTCTCTGTCCTCTTTGCTGCAGCCCTAACAGCAGACATGTGTCTCCCAGGGACTAAGCTCTCACTCCTTGGTCTGAAGCATGTGACCCTCTTTGCCAGCCCTGGGTCTTCCTCTCCAGCAACTTTTCAAGTTTTTTTTTTTCTGATGTCAGCATCATTGTACTTGAGCTGTGTCATGCCTGGCACACAACATGTGCTTATCAGCTGGAAAATCAACCAGCACATTTTAAGATCCAACTTAAATGATAGTTTGTGAAGGTGTTTTACTGCCCTGGCAGATTCAAAGCTCCGTGGTTCTTGAAACCTACCTCAAATGATGCCCCTGTGTATGTATATTGTGATGGTCTAGTGTGCCTTCCAGTAGTCAGACCTCAATTTATGAGAGGGAGAGAGACATTGCCTATCCTCTGGTTTACTCTCTAAGCAACCAGCACAGCCAGGCTTTGGTTAAGCCCAGAACCAGGAGCTAGGACCTCAATCCAGGTCTTCCACATGGAAGGCAGGTATCCAACTGCTTGAGCCAGCACTTGCCACCTCCTGAGAGCTACACAGTCAGGAAGCTGGAATTGTGAACCGGAGCTGAGTATCAAGTGCAAGCATATCACCTGGAGTCTCGGCCACCAGGCCAGGTGGCTGCCTCTGTTGAGCCCTGGAGGACAAGCAGCACCTGGGCCGCCACAGTATCCCCAGCCCCAAGCAGAATCCTGGGATACAGCTGAATCCAATGAATGTTGTGATGTTGTGTGGCTGGAAGCCTAAAGCAAAGGGGAGCTCATGGTTACCCTAGCAAGAGTGGAACATTTCCTATCCTTGTCTCCCTGACTCCCAGGATGCTGCTTCCAGTTGCCTAAAGGATGAATGGCAACCAAAGGCATTGAACGGGAGGGCAATCTGGAAGCCAGGGCCCACGAAGACACCTCGTACTGAAGCAAGATCATGGAGACATAGAGGAACCTGGTGGGGATGCTGGCCACAGACAGAGCTGGAACCTTCCAAGTCAGAGTCTGAGAGCTCCCCTACGGGTCTGGAGATACGGATGAAGGCAGCCTGGACTAAAGCAGCCAGAGGCAAAGACTGGGCAAAAAGGAGCCTGAGGGACTGTGAGTATTTGCCTCGTCTGGATTCTGGGGAGGCAGACCCAGCAGGCAGAATGCTGTTGACTGGGGCGGCCCTTCAAAGTCCATGGCTAGAGTCCCTCCTTTGAGGCAAACCTGCCATTCTTCATCCCCCAGTGCAACTGTGCCCATGAGACAAGGGGACAGGACCAAGCTTCCACCAGTGAAAGCATCAATTATCAGTCGAAGCCTTAAGCCACATGGTCTTTGAAAAAGCTTTTTTAAAAGTTTGTTTTTTTCTTTTTGAAAGGAAAAGAGAGAGATTATTTACTGTCTGCTGGTTCACACCCCAGGTGGCTATAATAGCTGGAAAATGGGACCAGGCCAAAGTGAGGGGCTAGGGACTTTATCCAGGTTCTCCAAAGGGTGGCAGGGGCCCAAGCACTTGTGCTGTCATTGGCTGCATTCCAGGTGCATTCATGGGGAGCCTGGATGGAATCTGAGTAGTTGGAACTCAAACCAGCACGCCAGTGTGAGATGAGGGCTTCCCAAGAGGCAGCCTGACCTGCTCTGTCACAGTGGCTGCCCCACACGTGTTTCACACGTGATGGGGGAAGCGAGGAACACTCATGTTGAACTTCCCAATTTTGCTGAGCAGACGTGGCTTCTCTCTCCCAGCTCCAAGTCCTCCCCCAGACCCCCCACTGCATTCCCTTCCCAAAGGGAAAGGTGAAGAGGCAGGGGAGGAGCCCTGCCTCCACCAGTCCCAGTGCTACTAGGATCCAGAGTGAAAGAAGGGGTGGAGACACTAGGGCAAAGTTCAAGGTATTCATGAACCAGCTCCCAGTAGACCAGAAAGTGCATTACTTAAAAACAAAGCTCAACCACTCAATAGCTTCAATTATGTTTTCAGAGAAGGGCTTCCATTGGCCGGAAATTTCTAGAAGAAACTAAATCCGGCAGCATGGAAAGGGGGTTGTAGGAGTATTTGCCAGCTGTGCGCTGGTGCTAAGCATCAATATCCTCACAAAACTTTGCCTCCACAGTTTGGCAAGAGCCACTCCCTTCTCCATGCCAGCTCCCATCCTCTGAGTTCACTAAGGGGCACCAAAGACAGGCTGAGACTTCTTGGTGCCCTGCTCTTGTTCTGCAAAACCCAGGGGCCCTGACCCCAATTCCACGACCTCAAGTCATCCCTCCCCCAGCCCACGGGCTACTGAGGAGGAGAGGAAGTTGTTCTAGGGTTGGGCTGCCTTCAGCCCTGCCTCCTGGTCCAGCTTTATTGGGATGGATTGAACAATTTAGTCACTTCTTTGGGTAGACCTGGAATGTAATGCCGCCCTTGACCAGTAGGTGCCGCCATCTAACATACCATCCTTGCAGAACCGCACCCCCCCCCCGCCCCCCACACACCCCAAGTCCTGAGATCAATGCTCTTTAAGAAGGAACCCCAGGGCCTCAAACAGATTCCCAAATATATTTTTTATAGAAATGAATATCACCCCCACGGGAGAAGTTAAGCTGTGGGATTAATTGTATGAACGCTTCTTTATAAAATCCAAAGTTGAATGTTGGACAGTTACTGCATGTTTACTATGTGCCCAAGGCTTTAAAGGACTGTGAGGATTCCAGGATACCATCTTTCCTCCAGCCAGGTTGACAAATTTGGCATGAGGGAGATTAGCATCAGGGTAATCAGAATTGAAGAACATGGTGAATGCCCTAGTAACGGAGGCACCAACATCAAATTCTCACAAGGGCACCAACTGGATCAATTCCGTCTGGAAGCACGGGCTCAGTGGAGAAGAGGGAGTGAAGCTCATCTCAAAGAGCACAAAGGGATTCCCCAATGGGGTGGAGAATGCAAGGGCTGTCCAGGTGAGGCAGGCAGGCGAGCCAGGAGTTGAGGGGGAGAACATCTTCAGGGAGCATGGTTTAATCAGAGGCAAATATTGCAGGGGAGTGGGGAGGATGATCTGGGACAGGTGGGATGGGGCCTGTTTCCTGTCAGGTGCATGGGCTTAGCAACCCTAGCAACTTGAAAGCAACCTAAGCAATGTGTCCAGCTCAAAGCCTCCTTGGGCTTGGCTTTATGCACTGCTGCAGGATTTCTTTGATGTGTTGATTTATAGTAAGTTTATTTTGTTGTGGGCCCAGGGAGAGAACTCAGAGAGAATAGGACACCAGAAAGAATTGAACAGAGAAGGAAAAAGCGGGGCAGTGGGAGAGAGCAAGGCAGAGAATGAGGCAGCGAGGCAGTTCCTGCTCTGGCAGAGGGCTCCGGGCAGGGGCCGAGCTTGAGGAGTTGCTGGGGCTTTTCCAGCCAGAGGCCTCTGGCTCCCAGCCCTAACCGACCACAGAAGGACAATGCGGGGCGGGTTTGTTTGGTGATGTGTTTTCTGCTGGTCTTGTTTGTTTGTTTTCTGTTTTTCTGGCAATGGACATGTCTAGCCAGAGGAGGAGGTGGGGGAAGGACAGAGGTATAGCCAGCAATGACAATGGTACCCTGGCTGGGCTCTAGGCCCATGCGGTCCTTCCACTGAAGCGGCAGGGGGGTGGTGGAGGGGAGGAAGGGTTGGGGACATTGGAACTGGACTCTGCTTTGCCCTGAGGGAGGGACGTCTGCGTGGGTGCCTTGGAGCCAGGTGGCCTGTCCAGGCCTGGAGATGATTTGCCATATGCTTTGTCCCTGTCTTTCCCAGACTCTGGCAGGAAAGAATTAGTCCTTGAGGCCTGGGCTCCTTGCCTGTGTAGTCAGGATGTCGTGCTGGGCTGGGGAGCCCTAGGGGTGGCTTCCAGTTGGGCTGGCTGAGGATGGGGGGAAGCCGGGGGAAGCCCAGCCTAGCCTGGCTGCTCTCTGACAGTGAGCCTGACTTTGCCACTCCTGCCCTGTGGCAGCTTCTGGAAGCCAACCTAAACGAGCACTATTAAAGTTAATGAAACTCAATGATTCCCCCCTTTGCTCAGTTACAACTCTTTATGAGGTTGCTCCCTTTCACAGAAGATATTCATTTGGGCACTCAGGGCTTGGCCTCTTTGTCCCTCTAATTTTTATTGGCTCATTAACAAGATCAGATGCTCTGAGCTGACCAGGAATATCTGGTATCCAGGCCCGAGCAAGCCCTATTGGGTGGAGTGTCAGTAACATAATGGCTAAAGTCCTCATCTTGAAACCTTTGGGATCCTGTATGAGTGCCGGTTCGTGTCCTGGTGGCCCCCTTCCCATCCAGCTCCCTGCTTGTGACCTGGGAAAGCAGTCAAGGACAGGCCAAGGCCTTGGGACCCTGTACCCACTTGGGAGACCTAGAAGAAGCTCCTGACTCCTGACTTCGGTTCAGCTCAACTTTGGCCATTGAGGCCACTCAGGGAGTGAATCAGTCTTCAAATGTGCCTCCCAAGAGCCGCGGTGGCCTTTCCTCCTTTGGTTGTTTCCCACCTCCTAGCCCCGTTTTGTAAGTAGGTGCAGCAGGCAGGGAAGTCAGAAGTTGGGTGATGCTTTTCCAGTTCCTTTAGAAAGCGTCCTTAACACAGCTTCCCCTAGGAAGAGCTTCAGTTCCTGTAGGTCAAGGGCTTCGCTCCCCATTATAATAGAAATATATGGAAAGCTGATGGCATTTGTTGGCATGAATCAGTTTACATTCCTTCAGTTTTGTTCTTTTTTAAATTATTATTTGAAAGGTGGCAGAGGATGGCTCCCATCTTCCAGTTTATTCTCAATGCCTGCAACAGCCTGGATTTAGGATTGGAGCTGGAAGAGGGGAAGGCATTCCAGGTCTCCCCGTGAGAGGTGGCAATTATCCAAGCCATCAGTGCTGCCTCACCTGGTCCGCACTGACAGGAAGCTGGATTGGGAGCCGGACTCAGACACCCCAAAGTGACTTGGGTATCCTGATGGATGTCTTTTATTTTTACCTTTAAAGATACTGCTTTTTTTTTGCCCCCTAAAGACCTGCTTCTGTCACATAAGCTCCAAGAAGATCTCTTAAGCTGTATGCTATTTTTTGTCTTCAGCATCCATTTTCCAGAGAGAGGTATATTCTGTAGCTTCCTTCAAAATTTCAGTGACATCCACACACCCCCACCCAAAAGGTCAAAACTCTAGAGCATAGGGGCCAGACCCTCCCACTGTCACCTGCCTCGCTAACCCTGTTCTGCAAGAAGCCCCTCTTCCTCCTCCTCGGAGAGATTCTCTCCTCCACAGGCTTCCCTTGGCTGCCACAGCTCAGTTGTGTTTCTCCTTAAGCTTACAGTCAGCTTCAAGTTGGGGGAGGGTAAAGGAGAGCCCTTTAACTCCAGGATGATTTGCATGCCGAGGCTGGAAATGATGGGTTTACGTGCTGCTGTAAATACCCGTAAACCACTGTAAGTGCAGGGTATCACGTGCCTTCAGTGCCCCGGAGCCTCGGCAGCCCCAGACAGGCCCCATATGCAGGAGTCGGGGAGGAGGAGAGCAGCTGCCCAAAGAGGCTGAAGTGCCTGCACCCTTGGAGCAAACCGGTCTCTGTAACCCCTCAGCCTCCTCCTCAGAGCAGGTGGCCTCCTCACAGTGACACCTCACAAGGCTCCTCCCTGGCTCAGCCAGGCAAACTGTGCCTTTGGGCTATGGCATTGTGTGCAGAAGGCACTGGTGAGAAAAAGGCGAGGGTGCTTGTGGAAGATGAGTTGGGCTGGTTCCCTGGATCAGGAAAAGTAAGGTCTGGGATCTGGGGAGAGAGCCTTGGGTGGGGTCAAGGCAGTCACTGCATGAAGTTTGGGTGACTGCAGGTAATCTCTCTATGCCACTTGTGGGGTCCCGTGTGTCCTTCCGGTCACAGGCAGAGTTATCTCAGAGCCTCAGCATGTACGTGGTTGCTGTCTGTGGGTGTTGTTTCTGTGCACTGGAAGCATCTTTGGCCTCTCCCAACACCTTCCTCCCCAGACATTGTCAGCTGTCTCCTGAAGAAAGGAAGCCACATTGTACCCCTTCCAGCTCTGTTGCAGATGTTTGCCATGAAAATCTGTCAGATCATGTGACTTCCCTGGTTAATGCTACCGTGTTATCTCATTGCTTCTGAAGAGGGGCCCTGCTCTTCCCCTCCCCTAATCCTGAAATGACCTTCGAGACCCCTCATATGGTAGCCCTGTTTTGTATCCTCTGTTCTCATTCACTATCACCCTTGGGCCACACTGGCTGGCTTGACATCCTAGACAGACAAACTCAGCCCAGGAAGGCAGGGTGGAAGACAGAGCAATAAGGGCAGATGTAGGTGGGGTCTCCTCTAGAGGTCTGAATTTCCTTGAAATTTACCCAGAAGCCTTGTCATAGGAACTTATGACAGCTTGTCAATATTAGATTTAGTAAATGATTGCCCCTTTTGTTTTTCATGTTGTCCTTGCCAGAATGGAAACTCCATGAAAGCAGGGAACATTGTCTGGTTGCTTACTCTTCGATCACATCCCTTCCTGCTCTGCCTGCCACATGGTAAGGAGTCCCTCTGCCGATGATCTAGGCAGCAAATGAATATGGGTGGCTGGAAATTGCGGGGAGGAGAGGGGTTCTCCCAGAAGGTCAAGGGAAGGTTTCCTGGGCACATCAAGTGTGGGTAGGAAGGACAACAGAGCAGGTTTAGAGGATTTCAGAGGCAAAGGCCCAAAAGGGAACCATCGTGGCCACCATGTACCGTGACGATCTCAAGAAACTTAGCCTGGAGTGGAAGGACAGAGCTGGCATGAATGTGGTTTTCAGCCTAAGTGGATTCAGATTGTGAAGTACTTGAATCCATGGAATATTGAGAAGTGGGGTGGAAAATTGGGTGAGTTGGAGACTTGGAGAATTTTGATTTCAGAGCCTGAAGTTTGCCTTGACTCAATCACCTCTGATGCTTTAGGGTTGTGTGAATCCTGACCTAGGCAGAGAACCCTAGAACCCACACGAAAGAGGCCTGACGTTTGCTTCCACCTTCCTTCTCTGTTTTTCTCTCAAGATTTATTTATTTGAGGGCCCAGCATGGTGGCCTAGCCACTAAAGTCCTCACCTTGAATGCGCCTGGATCCCATATGGGTGCCAGTTCTAATCCCAGTAGCCCCGTTTCCCATCCAGCTCCCTGCTTGTTACCTGTCGAGGATGGCCAAAAGCCTAGGGACCCTGCACCCATGTGGGAAACCTGGAGGAAGTTCCTGAGCTCCTGGCTTTGAATCAGTGCAGCAGTGGCCATTGCAGTCACTTGGGGAGTGAATCATTGGATGGAAGATCTTTCTCTCTGTCTCTCCTCCTCTCTGTATATCTGACTTTGAAAAATGGAAAGATTTATTGGAAAGGCAGGGATAAAGAGAGAGGGAAAGAGCTTCCATCCACTGGTTGACTACCCAAATGGCCATAATGGCTGGGCCAGACCGAAGTCAAGACTGAAGAATTCCATCTGTGTTTCCCATGTGGGAGGCAGGGACCCAAGGAGTCTGGCCATTTTCTGTTCCCTTCCTAAGCACATTAGTAGGGAACTAGGTAGAAAGTGGAACAACCAGGACTTGAGCCAGTGTTTTGTTTTGTTTTGTTTTTAAGATTTATTTATTTATTGGAAAGTCAGATATACAGAGAGGAGGAGGAGAGAGAGAGAGAGGAAGATCTTCTATCCAATGATTCACTCCCCAAGTGAGCACAATGGCTGATGCTATGCCGATCCGAAGCCAGGATCCAGGAACTTCCTCCGGGTATCCCACACGGGTGCAGGGTCCCAAGGCTTTGGGCCGTCCTCGACTGCTTTCCCAGGCCACAGGCAGGGAGCTGGATGGGAAGTGGAGCTGCTGGGATTCGAACCAGCACCCATATGGGATCCCAGCGCATTCAAGGCGAGGCCACTAGGCCACGCTGCTGGGCCTGAGCCAGTGTTCATGTGGGATGCTAGCATTGTGTCATAACCAACTGTACCACCACAACAGCGTCTCTCATTCCCCTTCTTTGCAACAAAACAAGAACAAGAATAAACCCTTTTTTAAAGATTTATTTTATTTTTATTGGAAAGTCAGATATACAGAGAGCAAAGACAGAGATGAAGATCTTCCATCCATTGGTTCATCTCCCAAGTGGCCGCAATGGCCAGAGTTGAGCCGATCCAAAGCCAGGAGCCAGGATCTTCTTCTGGGTCTCCCATGCGGGTGCAGGGTCCCCAGGCTTTGAGCTGTCCTTAAATTGACTGCTTTCCCAGGTCACAAGCAGGGAGCTGGATGGGAAGCGGGGCTGTCGGGACTAGAACCGGCACCCATATGGGATCCCAGCACATACAAGCGGAGGACTTTAGACACTAGGTTATCGCACCAGGCCCAACAACAAACCTCTTTTCAAAAATGTATTTGAGTGATACAGCTAGAAAGAGCTCTCACTTACTGGTTTACTACCTAAGTTCTTGCAACAGCTGGTGCTGGGCCAGGACTGATGTCGAGAGCTTGGAACTGAACACAATCTCCCACATGAGTGACAGGAACCCAACTACTTGAACCCAACTACTTGAACCCATCCATCGTCCATTCCTAGGGTCTGTATTAACAGGAAGCTGGACTCGGGAACAGGGCCAGGGCTTGAACCCACATGTTTGGATATGGGACAGGCATCTTTACCAGAGTCTTAACTGCTAGGCCAAATGCCTGCCCCTTCCCTCCCTGTCTTGCTGTGTGGCCTTGCTCAAGGCGATGGGCTGCAATGGACCTCCGTGTTCCTTTGGAAAACAGAGCTAACAATACCTGCCCCGTTCACAGGAGAAATGAGGTCATGTTTGCGCAGCATTGCGAGCTCACTGGAGACAATGAGTGTATTCTTCCTCACAGTAACAATAATAATCATTACTGCAAATCCAACCAGTAAATACATCTCCAAGCTGGAGCTGGGCTCCTCAGTAGATAGCAATTGAAGCTTTTTTTTTTTAATCTCTGTATGGCGGGGGGATTTTCTGGCTCCATTCTGATCTCTGGGGTTTGTGAAGTTGTTATTGATATGGGAGGGATATGTACAATATGTACTTATTGTATCCCTTGCTCTGTTTTTTTTTTTTCCTCTTGGTGAATCTTAGAAATTTCTTATACTCCTTCCATTGCAAGAGGAAAGGGTTCCTGAGACTCCTATTATCCACAGACAGCCAGTGTCCCATCTACTCACAAATATACTTATCTGGCTACTAAGAACCTGGCTGGGCTTTTGGACACTGGCCATAAGCTATCCTGTAAAGTGAGCACCTGAGCCTTTTTCCTCACCATTCCACTTAGCAGGCTGTTGGTTCCCAAGCCAAGCTCTCCCCAGAGCTTGTGGATTCTTAGATACTTTTTGTGTAGTCAGGATGTGTTTGTGTGAATCTGGAAATGTGCCTTCAGGAAGCAGAGCAATGCTTTATACCAAGGCATTGTTGAAGTTCAGGTCAAGCTGTCAGAACAGGTCTCCAGCACCAGTACACAGAACAACTATTGAAACAAATAAAAGAATAAGCCAAATATGTCATTAGGAAACAAGAGCGATGCATCAGCACCAGATCCCACATGTTGGATTCCTGGAAGACAGTATCCAACTACAAGGGAAACATACTGGAGGTCAAATGGGTGAAAGGAGGAGACTACTGTAAGTGGAAGAGTGGTTTGGGGGACTCCAAGCCCAAGACAGTAGACTCAAAAAATCCAGAGGAGATCCCGGGGGTGTCCCTGAACACCTGTGTTCAATCAGCAATGGTGAATTTGCTTCAGCGTGCAGGGGCTAAAGAGGTGGGCAACAATCAAAGTAGTATGTGACACTGAGGAAGGCCTCACCCAAGAGGAAAGCTTCCAGAAGCTCTGCAATTTCTCTACCACCCGTAATAACCAGAGACAGGGCAGGACTTGTGGCACACTGTATGTCCACATCTCAGAGTGCCTGAGATCAAGGGCCATCTCCACCTCTGCTTCTGATGTAGTTTCCTGCTAATGGGCCTGGAAGCAGCAGATGATGGCTCAACTCCTGGGTCCTGCCACTCATAGGGGAGAACTGGGTAGAGTTCCTGGTTGTTTGCTTTAGCCTGACCTAACTGTGTACATTTGAGTTGTGAAGGTGGGGCAGTGTGAAAGACCTTTATGTCTTTGTCTCTCTTGCTCTTCAAATTAAAAAAAAAAAAAAAGCAAAGCAAGAGGCAGGCTACAGTGTACAGAAAGCTAGCAAATAAAGATGAGCAAAACACTGTGAATCATCAAAAATTAAAACAAAACAAAACAAGACAAAAACCATAGGGAGACGTGCTAAACCAAAACTGTCCAACAGAAATTTCTGTGATGATGGAAATGTTCTATATTTAAGCTGTTAAGTATGAAGCCACATACCACATGTGACTATTGAGCACTTAAAATATGGCTGTTCCAATAGAGGAATTGAATTTTGGTTTAATTGAATGAGTTTACATTTAAATAGCAAGCTGCTATTGTATTAGCTTATGCATCTGTAAACCTAACATATGGAAGAGTTCATGCCCAAAAAACTAAAAATATTTTATTATCTTTATAATGTATTTTATAGAGCAAATATCAGCAAGAACCAATTTAGCTGGAGTGTGGTTCTTACCTTTAAGAGATGTAAAATAGGGGTGGATATTGCAGCACGAAGGTTAAAGCCCACATCCCACATCAAAGTGCCTGGCTATAGTCCCTGTTACCTGGCTTCCCATCCAGCTTCCTGCTTATCCACCTGGGAAGCTACCAATGGCTCTCCCATATTTGGGTTCCTGCCACCCCCATGGGAGCCAGATGCAATTCCTGCCTCCTGCCTTTAGTCTGGCACCAGCCCTGGATGTCATGGGTATCTGGGGGGAATGAACTATTAGATTCAAGATCTTTTTCTTCGTCACCTTACCTTTCAAATAAATAAATATTTAAAAGATATTTAAAAGTACATATCAAAAAGGAGATCCAAAGTAAATCTGTTAACTTCCATCAATCAGAGCTCTTAGAAATTTAAAAATGGTTATTGAACTTTGAAAGTTGGTAGATGATCTGAGATGGATGTGATGATTAAATTTAGGAAGGATGAGCTGAGGAATTCTCTTTAAACATAGTAGAAAACAGGGCCCGGCACAGTGGCCTAGTGGCTAAAGTCTTGAATATGCCGGAATCCCATATGAATGCAACTACTAATCCAGGCAGCCCCTCTTCCCATCCAGTTCCCTGCTTGTGACCTGGGAAAGCAGTCAATTTAAGGACGGCCCAAAGCCTGGGGACCCTGCACCTGTGTTGGATCAGCTCAGCTCTGGCCATTGCGGCCGTTTGGGGAGTGAACCATTGAACGGAAGATCTTACTCTCTGTCTTTCCTCCTTTCTGTATATTTTATAAACGACAATTTGAAGCCATTATCTACTCAGATGATCTTGGCTTTGGAGTCAAAGTGAGGAAGGGGAAGTTAAGGCAGAGAAAGTTCCGGATTGGCTCTAGATGTTAGTAAGTTAAGGGATATTTGATTGAGATTTAAGAGTAATCAACAGTAAATGGGAAATCAACTTCCATATTAATAGTGTGAGCTAAGAACAGAAGGGAGGCAAGTAAAGAGAACTTAATCTAACAAAAAGCAAGAAAAGAAGGGCAGGCATTTGGATAACATGTCACCCAGGACACCATATTGCTTGAATTCAAGCCCCAGGTTGGGTTCCCAGTTCCAACTTCTTGGTATGGTAGACTCGGAGGCAAACGCCAAAGGCAAAGTAGTTGGGTCCTCAGCACTCATGGGCAAGGGCTTGGCAAGGTCTCTGACATCTGGCTTTGGACTGTCCTAGCCACAGATGTGGGCATTGGAGAATGAATAAGAGGACTAATGATTTGTGTGATAAGTGTGTGTGTATTTTTCTCAGCCTTTCATATTAAATAGATGGTTTCAAAAATATTTGAAAAGCAGACAAAGAAAATGATCAAGAGTAAGCTAAGTTTGAAAGTACCACTAATAACTCACAAGAAAAGAGAAAATTCCCCAATTAAATAGCCTTATGCTGTGCACACAGATGTACTGAAGTTTAATAACAAGCACATCTTGAATATGAACAGATAAGAAAATAACCAAGCAAATGATAACAAAAATAAAGCAAGTATAAGGGGAACCCAAGGGTACAAAGCATTAAAAAAAAAAAGGATGAAGAGGGAGAGGAGAATGAGGAGAAAGAGGAAGAAAAAAAATTGTTATATATTGGTAAATGTTACAATATTCTAAATATATATAAGTTAGGTGCATAACCATCCATCTTTAGTATGAAGAAAGCAAACTCAGATAGGAAGGCAAGGGACCTGGATGCACAGGATTAAGCTGCTTTGTGATGCTCGCATCCCATATCAGAGTGCTGGTTGGAGTCCTGGATGCTCCATTTCCTATCTAGCATTCTTGCTGATGTGCCTGGAAAGCAGTGGGTGATGAACCAAACAGTTGAGGCCCCTGCCACACATGTAGGCGATGGAGTTTGTGACTCCTGCCTTTGGGGAATAAATCAGTAGATGAAAGATCTCTGTCTGCCTCCTGCTTTGCCTTTCAAACAAATATAGATGTTTAAAAGAAAAATGAAGGAAGAAACCTAGGAGAAATGAGCAGCTCTCTGGCCATGGAGGAAAGCTTTATCAGATCTATCTCAGAAATGAACAGGCCAAGGAGACCAAAGTGCACAGACATAGAAAATGTGGATGACATAATTAACTAGTCCTAACTAACATATGTGATTTAAAAATTGGGAATGTATAATTTACACACACACATACACACATGATTATTACTCACAAAAAGAAATTCCCAATCAATTTTCAAAAAAGATATTCTATTTGGAGGGACCAACCTCAAAATTGTGGAGTAGGCTTGGCATTGTGCGTTCTCCTGGAAATGGAAACTCACTCCAGGGGATTCCCAGGGGCTCAAAGCCTGACTTCTTTGGTTCCCCTATGCCACAGTCTTGCCTGTGCCTGTGAGTGCTCATCTCATGCCTGGATGCCACCTTTGAGGTCCCACGGGCCAGATAGGCAACACACTGTGAACCTCTGTTTCCAGGGCTGAAGTGTAAGGCAGCTCCTCTGCTTGGTTTCCAAAGCTCTCTTCGCCTGAGCCCAGTCTGCCTTGCCTTTCTTACTTCTCTTTGTCTCCCAACATGTGAACACCACAGACTCTTGGTACACGCACCACCTCTTGGATACTCCCAGGATGGCAGCAGGCTCTCACGCCTCAAGACATGATGCTTACCCCATTACTTAGCTCATGACTTGTTACTCATCTACCAGGGTCAGTCTCACTGCCTCAGCCTGACTGTACTTCTCAGAGAACCATGGACCCATGTGGCCCAACTTAGGTGCTCAGGGAGGAAGTTTTGCTAAAACATAGTCACGTGCACTTATCTTCAATGGCTATTTTCCCTTTAGCAGAGTAGGTACAGGAGAGAGCCTGTGACCTGCAAGGGCTAAACTGTATTGAGCAGGGAGTTTTCTTCCTCTTCTTCTTGTCACCAAGCTGGGGGCTGAAGGGGAGCCCCTCTCACCTGCATGGAAACTGCGAGAATGCCTTTTGTGGCCATAGAAGGCTCTTGTGGGAGAGGACATTGTGTTAGCAGATGATTGCCACCTGGCAAAAGTGATGACAAATGTGATTTCTTATAAAAAGATTTATTTATTTTTATTGGAAAGTCAGATATATAGACAGGAGGAGAGAATCTTCTCCCAGCTGATTAACTCCCAAGTGGCCCCAATGACCAAAGCTGAGTTGATCCAAACCAGAAGCCTGGAACTTCTTTTGGGTCTCCCACGCAGGTTCAGGGTCCCAAGGCTTTGGGCTGTCCTAGACTGCTTTCCCAGACCACAAGCAGGGAGCTGGATGGGAAGCAGGGCTACCAGGATACAAACTGGCACCCATATGGTATCCTGGTGTGTGCAAGGTAAGAACTTTAGGCACTAGGCTACTGCATCGAGCTCGGCAGAACTGATTTCTAAAGGCAGGTTTTGGAATCAAACTTACGTGAGTTTGACTTCCAGCTAAACCATTATCTGGCAGGATGACTTTGGTTGGGTTTCTTGCCCTTCCTCAACTTTAGTTTTATTTTATATAAATGGTAGATTGAAAAAAATCTCTACCTCTAGGGAAGTTCACAGTCAAGCAAGAGGATGCACAGAAAATATTTAAAAATATAGAAGGTCTCATAAATGGTCATTCCTTTTTGTCCCCAAATATTCTTTTATTTTTACTTTAAAGAGTTTCAGAGAGAGGGAGATTTTCTATCTGCTGGCTCACTCTTCAAATGACCACAATGGCCAGAGTTGAGGCCATCTAAAGCCAAGAGTGAGAACTTCTTCTGCGTCTCCCATGTGGCTGCTGGAGCCCAAGGCTTTGGGCCATTTTCTACTGTTTTCCAGGCCACCAGCAGGGAGCTGGTTGGGAAGTGGAGCAGCTGGGATATGAACTGGTACCCAGTTAGGATACTCATATTGCGGGTGGAGGAATAGCCTGTTATACCACCTTACTACACCAGCCTCAATGGTTTTTCTTTTTTAAAAAAAATAATGATTGCTTGAAAAAGAGAGGGAGAGAGATCTTCCACCTAGAGGTTTACTCGTCAAGTGACTATGACAGCCAGGGCTAGGACCAGACCAAATTCATGAATCAGGAATCCATTCTTGTTCTTTCTGGGTGACTGAGCCATCATCTGCTACCTACCAGAATGCGTATCAGCAGGAAGCTGTATCAGAAGCAGAACAACTGGGACTTGAACAAGAGGTCTGGGCGTCCTAACTGCTGCACAGAACATCCATCCTTGGTCCCTTGGTCATTCTTTTAAACTGAATACTAGATTTGTTCCAGGGTTCATTTTCAGTGATCACAGAGGCCCTCAAGTAGTTCCTACAAGCTGTAAGATTTTTGTTTGAGTGGTCCTCCATGTAGATGACCACCACTCCACTTCTTTTCCCAATAGCCACTTCCATAGTCTCTCAGACTCTGCACTAGTTTTTGTCCTGCCTCAACTGTTCTGGAGTCCTGGCCTCCCTTTTGCATGTCAGGATCATTCTGTGGGGTTTCTTGTGAATCAGACACTTTCCTCCTAAGGATCTGTTTCCATAGGCTGTCCGGTGAATGTTGGAGTGTTGGGCACTCAATCTGATATGAGCTGACAGGAATAGGCTGAGCAGGCCCTAGCCAGCTCTTCACTGAGTGGGCACATAAATCCCTCCCACCCTGGTCACTCAAGGACGGCCTCCCCTGTCTCAGCCACCCCTACCCTAGATTGCTTGACTGCTTGGTGTCCCAGGAATGGAAATTGCTGCCACCAGAGGGGCATTCCTTTAAGATGATTCTTATCTTCATGAGCTCTCCTGTTAAAATGTAGGTAATTCCTGGAAGGAGGTCACCTGTGTCTAGATTCTTCTATTGAGTCACAGCCTCAGTTCCCCAGGTTGCTAAAGCTTCAGATAAGATCGAATATATGAAAATAATTTCAACATTGTAAAGAGGAATGATGTAAGCAAATGTTCTTACAATTACAGATGCTAACAGTTGTCTGATCCATTCATTTATTGCAAATGGCTTTTGAAATAGGCCCAAAGGAGTGAATCTTTAATAATCAAATCCCAGACTACAAACTAAGTCATAATATGATATTTAAAATGCCAGAGGTAGGAACTTCCCCTCTTAACACCCCCTAGTTCCTGCAGTGGCTACAAACATAGCCACTAGCTAAATTCTAAGCCAGAAATGTATGTTTGTTTGTTTGTCTTTTCTGAAATACTAATTTATTTGAGAGACAGGGAGAAAGTTCCCATTATATCATTGTCTAACATGTCTGCAGTAACTGGACCGGAGCAGAAGCTGGGTACATGGGACTCTGTCCAGGTCTTGGCCATGAGTTGCAGGGACCCAACTACTTGAACCATCACTGCTGCCTCCCAGGGTCCATATTAGCAAAAAGCCAGAGTCAGGAGCCAAAGGACCAAAATGGAACCGAGGCATTGCCTTGTGGGATGCAGACAACTTCAATGGCAACTGCTAAGTTAAGTGCCCACCCCTAGACTAGTTATGACTGCTGGAGTCTTGGCTTGAAGCCTGTGGATGTGACTGAGTTGTAGATGCCCAGGGACATAGAACCAGGAAAAGTGCTTTGGTCTGTCACCTGCTGTAACAGGACAACACAGACGAGATCATTAATAAAGAGCAGAATTCTCACAGTTATTGCAGTTCTTGGAGGTGATGAAGTAAGTCCGCGGGGCAGGTTCTAACATATTACCCGGGGTGGGAAGTCATGCCCCAGATGGAGAGAAAAGTGGTCTTTCTATGTGGACCTGCCCCAGGGCTAACCAGCCACCATGCCTTATGATAAGGCCTAAGTAACCCCTGCACAGGGGCACCTCCTAATCACCTAATCACCTCCTAATACAGCCACCATGGAGTTCTAGAGGGCACATTCAAACATGGGCAGTCCATTGTAAAAGCCTTTCATTGTACACAGGAGGAAATAGAGACCTGGAGTGAAACAGCCACAGCAGGAGTGCCAAAATGGAAAAGGAAACATGGGATAGAGTAGTTGGGGGAGCAGGGCCCAGGAGGGGCTATAAGGCAGCCTGAAGCCATGGCTCTGTTAGGGGAAACAGCCCCTTGAGCACTGGAGCCTGTTTGTTGGGGGAGCGCCCTAAGCACAGGCAGGCAGATGGCGCAGTTGCTGGGTCCTTCCTGGCTGGCTGCTCCCCCCTTCCTTGCCCAGTGGAGCCATTCCTTTTCTGGGGCTCCCTGCTCAAGGAGGCCTCCTCCCATCCCCAGCTCCTGGGCCCATGCAGAGAAAGTCCGAAACAATGCGTCTAAACTGAAAACATTCCTGTCTTTCTCCACGGAACAATGGCCATTAACAGGCATGGAATTGGAGCAGAAATGGAACGTGAACCCCAGGGGCCTGGGAGCTTGGAGGGTCGTGGGGGGTGGGCAGGAAAGGGGGTGACAGAAGGCATCGTCCCCTGCCATCATGCCTATACCTCCTGCTCCCATGAGGCCCTCCAAGAGGAGGCACTGGACCTTCCCACTGAGAACCCCACACTCTCTGGGGGTTCTCCAGGACACTTACCCCACACCAAGACCAGGAGCTGCAGCAAGCCCCCACCAGCACCCCAAAGAGGCCATCCTCTTTTGGAAAGCTCCCCCTACTACAAGCCTCCCTGGAGGGAGTGAGCATGGCCCATGGGTTACGCGGAGGCCAGTGACTGGCCCCCTGGCTCTCTCCCCATGGGAACCCCCAGCCCTGGCTCCTTCTGGAGGTAGCCAAGACAGCGAGCCCCCAACCGCCCAGCCAAGAGCAGGAGATGACGCATTTTCTGGCAGCCGCAAGCCACTTTTGACAGGTCCGCCCCATTTGGGAGCAACTGAAGCCTCATCCCACCCAGCCCAACTTTTGTCTGCACCACATATTTCTCTTATTTGGAAGATTTTTGTGGGTTTCCCTGTCCTTCTCCAGTGCTGTCTTCCCCCAGAGGATGGGGGCTGTGGTGGAGCTGAGGGATGGGGGTGAGAGGCATTCTGGGGCCCCAAGGCCTTGGCATTGCAGCTCACTTGGAATAGGGGGAGAAGTCCCCAGTAGGCACCCCAGGCCATACATTGGACCTCGCCTCTTCTCTCTTGGTGTGTGCTCCTCTGGTCCCTCCCAGAACCTGTTGTCCCTCTCCATCTTCTCCTGTTAGCCTCCTTAGCTCTTGTTCCAACATCCCTTCATACTCCTCTGTCCTCCGCTCCTGCACTAACATGGTACCTGGTCATTCCCTATCTGTTGGCCTTGGCCCATACTTCTGTCCTGCCTGGGAGAATTGTCCCCTGTCTCTCCACATGTCTGAATTCTGCATCAGCTCTCAGGCTTGTTCACAGCTCACCTCCCCCTTGGAACCCTTTAGACCACCCTAGTCAGGATCCCCTGCCCCTTAATCCCCTAGGAGTATGTGTTTGCTACCCCTTCTGCGATTCCAAATACCCCCCAGGCCTCCATATCGTCTGCCCAACAAGATGGAAGGTAGAAGCTGTGTCTTGTACCTTTTCATTCCTCTCCCATTGCTCCCTTTACAAAGTGCTTGGTCAATCAACAGTGGTTGATCTGGGGCCTCTTATTCTGGATTTCCAACACATTAGGAGAATCTCGATGTTGCAAGGGACCTATAGACTTGAATTTCTGCAAAGGATGCCTGGCTCCAGCTCCCAGCTCTCTAGCAGTAAGTAGGGCTCTGACTGCTTCCTGAGACAATCCTTTCCTTCTCCTGTGAGCTCTGACACAGGAAAGTTCACCCCAGTGGGTCCCAAGGGCTTGGGCAGTTGGAGGAGTAAGAGTGATCAGGCAGGCCCCAGCTTTGTGAAGATTCTTGGCATGCCTGGGTCTTGCAGGCAGCCACCAGACCATCAGCTTGGCCCACAGGGTGGCCAAGGAAGGGCCTAGGAGGAACTGGGCAAGCAGCTACGGCTGCTCCTGCAAAAATGGAAATGAAGCAAAGAAAAAGACAGCCAGGAAGAACAGCTCCTAGGACCAGAAAAAGGGAAAAGAGGAGTAAAAGGGAAAACGGGCTGAGGTGGCTGCCTAGGAGACTAAAGATTTGTCTGCAGAAGAACAGAGAAGCAAAACGAGAGCCCAGAAGCCAAGTCTGCGTAGCAGCAAACATCTTCACACCAGCTCCCTTCTCCTACACCCCAGAAGGTGCAAGAGTGCAGCATTTTGTAAAGGAAAGTTTTTCGGTAGCTCTAGAAACATTGTTTTTTTTAGGCAGGAGACAATCCCACTTCATCGCATTTTGAAAGTGTAAATGATTTTTTAAAAGAGGTGAGATCACATGTTGCTTATTTTGGCTTTTTGGCACGGCCAGAAAACAGAGGGGTGTGGAGTTCTGGGAGGCTTTGATGCTCTCAGCATTCCTTAGGTGGAGAGTGGTTTTTGTAGCCTGCAACACAATGCAGACTGAATGGCAGTCTGGAGTTGCAATTGTGCGTTTAATGTGTCCTGAACATTTTCAATGACTTTCACTCTGGTGTTGACATTGAGTAGAATTGTACCCTACAGAAAGCCACTCCCCCGCTGTTTTACCAGAATGGGGTTTACTCCCTGGCATCTCTGGTTCTAGTAGTCCAGGATTTCTAAAAATTTTGTGAAAGTGTGCTGTGCAAGATTGACATTTTGGGTATGTAGTATGTATAATATTGCGTTGTGAATTTAGGTACGGGTATGTAGTGCATATGATGATGTTGCATTGTGAATTGTATGTATGTATGGGTATGTAGTATGTATTACATTGTGTTGTGAATTGTAGGAATTTATGCAATAGTTGATCACAATCCAAAGGCACTGTTATATCCTCTTTAGGAATTGTCTCCAAATTTAGAGCTGTAAACTTGCTAGGACAACTATTTTTTAAGGTTAATTTATTTTCATTTGAAAGGCAGATTTTACAGAGCAAGAAGGAGAAAACACAAATCTTCCATCTACAGGTTCACTCCCCAAAGGGCTGCAACAGCTAGAGCTGAGCTGATCTGAAGCTGGGAGCCACAAGCTGCTTCTGGGTCTCCTACGTGAGTGCAGGGACCCAAGGACTTGGACCATCCTCTATTGCTTTCCCAGGTTATAAGCAGGGAGCTGGATGGGAAGTGGAGCAGCCAGAGCAAGAGCCAATGCCCATAAACCAAAGCTGGCACCGCAGAACAAAGAATTATTGTGTTGTGTCACTGAGCTGACCCAGAAATAACTGAAAAAGATGACAATAGGTGGCCTTTTGATTTTCATTAGATCAATTAAGAATTGTGTCTAAGTTGAAATGTCTGGATACCAATAAAGCCTTAATTTTTGAGAGAGAGAGAAGAGTTCATCTTTGTGTTAAGCTAAAATCTTCACCTCTTTTTTTTTTTAAAAAAAAGATTTATTTATTCTTATTGGAAAGGCAGAGAGAAGGAGAGACAGATAGGAAGATCTTCCATCCAATGGTTCACTACCCAAGCAGCTGCAGTGG
This sequence comes from Ochotona curzoniae, assembly GCF_017591425.1. Lineage (NCBI taxonomy): Eukaryota > Metazoa > Chordata > Mammalia > Lagomorpha > Ochotonidae > Ochotona > Ochotona curzoniae. Next base: position 1,632,552 of record NW_024466004.1, on the reverse strand, counting down.
CTGGAGCTGAGCCAATTCAAAGCCAGGAGCCTGTTCTGGGTCTCCCAAGCAGGTGCCAAGTCCCAAAGTTTTGGGCTTTCCTCGACTGCTTTCCCAGGCTGCAAGCAGGGAGCTGAATGAGATTAGAACCAGTTCCCATATAGGATCTCGGTGTGTTCAAAGCGTGTTCAAAGTGAGGACCTTAACCACTACGCTGTCATGCTGGGCCCAAACCTTCACCTCTTGACCGCCTCCCACCCTCCTCCCTGCTAGGCCATAGGAACCTCTTACAGACCTCTCCCATCCTTTATATGTTGGCACCTGGATCCTGCACCTCTACAGTCCTCCAACCCTATCCAGCGGTGCCCCAAGGTACCCCAGAGCTGTGGACTTCAGGTGTCCTGTGTCCGCTCCCATGCCAGGTCTCTGCCCCAAACTCCTGAAGCTCTTTCTCTTAAAAAGAAAACCTCCCTCACTTTCTGGATCAAAATGGATGCTGCGACCTTTCAGGTGGAACTTAACCTCCATATCATAATTTGAGATCTTCTTAAAGAAAGGAAACCACTCTCTGAGTTTTTTGGTTTTGTTTTATAAAAAGAGGGTCTTCGGCACTTGGCCCAGCATCCAGTGGGCCATCCCCACCAGAGGGATTACTGGTTCTGGCATGAGTCTTAGGCCTGGCCCCTGTTTTCAGCTTCGTGCTAGTGCAGATCCTGGAAAGTCGTAGGTGATAGCTCAAGTGGCTGAGATCCTAGCACCTGACTTCAACATTTGGGGAGTGAGCTGGAGGGTGGGAGATCTCTCTGTTTGTCTCTTACTGTTTCTGTCCCTCACCAATAAACACATTTTAAAAAGGAAAAAGTTAAGGGCCCAGTGTAGTAGCCTAGGGCTAAATCCTTGCCTTGCAACCTCTGAGATCCCATAGGGGTACCAGTTTGTGTTCCGACTGCTCCACTCTCCATCCAGCTCCCTGTTTGTGGTCTGGGAAAGCAGTCGAGGATGGCCCAAGGCCTTGGGACCCTGCACCCATGTGGGAGACCTGGACGAACCTCCTGGCTCTTGGCTTTGGATCAGCTCAGTTCTGGCCGTTGTGACTATTTGGGGAGTGACTCAGCGGACAGATCTTTCTCTCTATGTCTCCTTCTCTCTCTAAATCGGCCTTTCCAATTTAAAAAATATGTAAAAAGAAAAAAAATTAAGGGAAGTTTAGGACCCCCAGCCCACCTGGTCCCAGCAGCTGCTTTGTCTGTTTTCCATTTGCCCAGGATTGTCCTCCCCTCCCACGTGGTGGAATCAGAGAACTAATTCTGTGTGTGCCTGTCAGACTGGCTCTCCACATACCTCAAAGGCTGTCTCTTAGGTCACTTACATGACTTTCAATAGGGTTCATCTCCAGAGGGAATACCAAACATTTTAAGCCAGAGGGGTGACTCATGGTGGCAACTCAGGACGGCGAAGTATTTTGGGACAAGTGAGTTTTATGGTGCTTAACCTACACCAGGCAGGTCAGCTTCTAGCCCCAAGTGTATCTGCATCAGGACTGGGTATTTCCCAAGGGGTTGCCCCCTTCAGACCCCAGTTCTCCTAATCTGTGCCAATAGTTGAGACTTTACACTTTTCTGTCTTGCATCCATATCTTGTGGCAAATGAAAGATTCCTCGAAGGAAGTGGCAGGGCTCTTTGAAGTGTTCTAATTGAGGCTCTTGGTTATCTTGATTGTGGTGGTATTGACACATGTGGATGAATTTATTGAAGCTCATCAGCACTATTGGCTTCAAATGGTTGCATTTAGTTGCATGTGAATTATTCTGTGATGAAGAGTGTGTGTGTTTTAAGTTTTCATATTCCCTATAATCTAAAGTCACATTTAGCTGATATCTGCATTTCACATGCATTTGTCGATGACTGGTTTACTGAGTTAAGCTATGCCCAGAGATATAGCCCATATAAGATGCCCATAAGAGCCATCTTAGCTTGGGCACCCAATGCTGGCTTGACATGGCTCCTCAAACAGCTGGACCTATGTAAACCTACCTACCTTTCCTCCTTTCTTCTTTCTTTCCTTCCTTCCTTCCTTCTTTCTTTCCTTTTTAGATTTATTTTATTTTTATTTGAAAGGCAGAATTAAAGAAAGAGAAGGGCAGGTAGAGAGGTGTTCCATCTGCTAGTTCACTCTCCCAAATAGTTGCAATAGGGCCCCAAGCTCTTGGGCCGTCTTCTGCATTTCCAGGCCACAAGTCCATAAACAGGGAGTCGGATTGGAAATGGGATTCAAACTAGCATCCACATGGGATGCCAGCACCACAGGTAGAGGTTGAGCTTGCTGTGCCACTGTGACAACCCCATAGAGCTTCCCTCTCTAATCTGTCTTCTACCTGAGCCTATACAATGGCTTATACCCAAATCCCAGGAGTTGCACACACATGCATCTTGCAAGGTTGCTTTCATACAGTTATCACCATCACTGGTGCTGCTGTGATACTGCTTCATGCCCAGTCTTGCCAACCACTCACCTTCAGCCCTGTTGGAGAGCCGTTTGGCAATAGGTAGAAGGTGCTATCCAAGGGTTTACTCTAGAGAATGTTCATGATCAGTGTTGTCTATAGTGACAAGACTGGAAGCCACCCCTATGGCCCATGTTGCATTCAGCCCAAAGCCAATCACAGCTTCCCTCATGGTGCTGGATGGGTCTCAGAAACCTTCAGGAGCTCAGAAAAGAAGTCAGCAGATGCAGAACAATGCTATGCATTGTAGATATACAGTAAAACAAAGAGAAACACAAAAAATGATACAAAGACATGAGCAATAGTCCCTCAGCAGACAGAGCAGAGAGATATGACTGAGCCAGGTACACTGGGGGCAGTGCTCTTTCCTGGTTGGGTAGTGTGGGTACCTGGTATCTGTGATGTAATTCTTAAAAAAAAATAAATCTATTGTTTGGGCCCGGTGTAGTGGCCTAGTGGCCAAAGTGCTTGCCTTGAATGCGCCAGAATCCCATATGGATACTGGTTTATGTCCCGGTGGCCCCACTCTCCATCCAGCTCCCTGCTTGTGGCCTGGGAAAGCAGTCGAGGATGGGCAAAGCCTTGGAACCCTGCACCACGTGGGAGACCTGGAAGAGGTTCCTGGTTCCCAGCTTTGGATCAGTTCAGGTGTGGCTATTACAGCCACTTGGGAAGTAAATCAATGGACAGAAGAACTTCCTCTCTGTATCCTTTCTGCATATCTGATTTTCCAATAAAAAATAATCTTAAAACATATTTTTAAAAAGTTTTATTCTTATTGGAAAGACTGAGTTAAAGAGAAGGAGAAAACAAATCTTTCATCCACTGGTTCTCTCTCCAAATAGTCACAACATTCGAAGCTGAGCTGATCTGAAGCCTTAGGAGTCTGTAGCCTCTTCCGGGTCTCCCACACTGCTGTAGGGTCCCAAGGCTTTGGGCCATCCTATGCTGCTTTCCCAGGCCACAAGCAGGGAGCTGGATGGGAAGTGGAGCAGCCAGGACATGAACTAGAGCCCATATGCGATGTGGTGTTTGGAGGTAGAGGATTAGCTAGTTGAGCCAATGTGCTGACCCTGTGATGTAATCCTTTATTGTGTGGCCATCATTACGGTTGTTCAACAAGGGCTTGAGTGTCCTTCCCCTCCCACGTGCATCATGAGATCATACTGCTCAGTTTCCTCTGGTTGGGAAGTGAGCTCATCTGGTGACCAGTTCTGTTCCGTGAGCTGTGAACTAGAGCATGAAGTCATGTTTTTGAGTCTTTGGTCCCATATCTGAGCACCAGGGTTCAAGTCCCAGCTCCAACTCCCAATTCCAGCTTCCAGCCAATACAGAGTCTGGGAGATAGTGGTGATGGCTCAAGTCATTGTGGATTCCTGCCACCTACATGGTAGACCTGGGTTGAGTTCCTGGCTCCGGCTCAAACTTGTCCTGGCCACGCAGGCATTGAAGGAGTGAAGCAGAAGATGAAAGTTTGCTCTTTTTGTCTGTCTCTCTCTGCCTCTGAAAAAACAATTGCATTTTTTGAGACCATCCAGATTTCTCTCTTGCTACATTTCAGGTGGCAGCTGCCCAGCTTCCTAGCTTGGTCCCTGAGTACCAAGAACATATAGCAGGATGAGCAAGTAGCAGAAATGTGTTAAGTCACCAAGCCATTGGCATTGCTTGTTTCTGCTATACATTCTAGACTATTCTGACCCATGTATTCCTTTCAATGCAGCTAAAATATTTCAGTTTGGCATCTGGTGAGGAAACATGCCCATGCCTTTCTGAAAACTGCTAAGCGAAAATAAGGGGAGGGGCCTGGAAGAGCTGAAGGGCCTGCAAAGCTTTACTTCCATGCCTATTTCCTTTAAAAAAGTCATGGTAAGAGCCCATTTCTTAGCTTCCTTTGCCCCTTGGGTAGTAAGATCAGGAATGAATTCAGGAAGGACTTCTGGTTGGGTGTCCCTGGCATTTGATGATGTCTCACTTAGGAGCTGGCTGAGCAGCCCTGTACGCTCCCCTGGCCAGGCCTCAGCCGCAGAAAGCCCAGCAATCCCCAGGCATTAGACACCTGTGGGGCAGACTTGGTTTTGGCACATGCTTTAGACATCTAAGTCTTCCACCTCCCTTAAGCTGCAGCAACATCAGTCAGAGCAGATAGACAAGATCAGAGCAGACAGGATGTGAGGAAGTTCTCGCCTTAGGTGTCTGGCAAGAATGAGCACGTGGGAACCTAGGAGCATGGAGCTGCCACACAGCTCTGTCACACAGCTGGGAATTGGGGAATGGTTGGGGGGGTGGGCCCGGGCGCGTAGGGAAGTTGACACTTCAAACTCCAGCTTCCTGCCTTCTGGCTTCCAGGAGACACATTCCTGGATTACCTGGCCTGCAGGGGAGAGGAGGAGCTGCAGGTAATACAGGGATTTCTATGGTACTTTTCTCCCTAAAGGTTCAAAAGATTTCCCTTCTCTGATCTCCTGGGTGCCCACCACCCACCCCCGCCCGCCCCACAAAAAAAGGAAAGGCACATCTTAATCCAAACGAGGAAATAGGGTGTCCAGAGTGGGTAAGCAACTGGTCTGAGGTCACACAACAAGATGGGGATGTGATTTCGGTGAGACAAGAAAGGATTATTATCTCCAGACCCCAACTGCCGTACCCTATGCACCCTCTACCCCTTGCTGTGGTACTGGCTGGATGGACCCTTGTGTGTGAGCAGCAGCCCAGACTCTCAGCGGCCCTGGAGAAGGCTAACCTGGGCTCTGAGTGTTCCCTCAGCCTCTCCTGGGGCCTGTGCTGAGAGGAGGAGGCGGAACTGGGAGAGGCCAAGGTTGGCCGCCCTCCCGCAGAGCGGTGACGACAGGCTGGCCACAAGCCCCAAAGGCCCACCACGGCGAGGTCAGGCCAGGGAGGCTGCCAGCTCACCGGAGCTGAAGAGGGTCCAGATAACGCAACAGGGGTAGCCTCTGTGGGTGGAAATGACATTTCAGAGCTTAAAATAGCTCCATCTCCGGAGCCCCGGAGCCTCAGAGCCTCAGCGCAGCTATTAATTCCCGGGCTCCCGGGGGCTGCGTGCCCGTCACGCTGTTTGCACAAGTTGTGTCAGATCTCAGGCAGCTTTCCTGCCACCCTCTCGCCCAACCTCCCCTCAGTTGTCCTGCGCGACTTCAACAAGGAGGTAGTTTATTTCTGGTAGTGGGCCTGGGATTAGAGCTGACCGCAAACATATTTTGTCCCCCCCCTTACAAGTGACATGGCTGAAGTCAACAGCAAACTCTTGAGAGTTTTCTTTGTAACCTGCTGTCTCCGCCGTGAAAGGTGATGTGTATGCACACGGATGGCAAAAAGAGAAGCCTTCTCTATGCATACAGGTGTCTGTCAAGTTGATGATTAGGCCATCAATTAGTCCCTCAGTTAGGCATTTGAGGGCTTTACTGTGGGCCAGGCACTGGGTGGCACTGGGCACACAAAGATGGTGCTAACTGATAAGACGGTGGCTACCACCCTCTGGCCTGTTGTTGAGCAATGTCTCCTGTTCCAGAAGCGTAGCTGGCAATAGTTCCACCCACCTCCTGGACCCTGCTCACCTGCACCAAGTGCCCTTGGCCTTGTTCCCTGCTGAGAATGCTCTAGAAGAAAAGAGAGATGGATTCAAGAAGGCACCTAAAGTAGAAATGGCCTGCCTGGAGCAAACAAGGATGAAGGAGACGTGGATGACTGTTCCACAGCATCCAGCCTGTGGGTAGGGAGAGAGGCAAAGCCCCTGGGAGGGAATAGGGACTGTGTGTGCCTGGCAGTCATGGTGGCTTGGACGCACAAGGGTCTCTTGTCTCCTGCCAACGTTGGCAGCTCCAGGGTGAGAGCAGCAGTCGTACAGTCACTGAAACCCTGCTGTACTTCGGCTCTGTCATTCTCAACTTCTCCTGATGACCCAAAGCAGCTCCAGGAGTTCCCGCTTGTCACCCTTGACCTCCAGGAAGAGAGAGAAGAAGGATTGAAAAGGCAAAGCGGCATGTAGGTCCTGCTAACTTTTGAAGGAACCCCTCTTTGAAATCACTCACTAGGCCCAGCACGGTGGCCTAGCAGCTAAAGTCCTCATCTTGCATGTGCCGGGATCCCATATGGGTGCCGGTTCATGTCCCGGTGGCCCCACTTCTCATCCAGCTCCCTGCCTGTGGCCTTGAGACAGCACTTGAGGATGTCCCAAAGTCTTGGGGCCCTGCACCCACAAGGGAGACCTGGAAGAAGCTCCTGGCTTCAGATCAGCTCAGCTCTGGCTCGATGTGACTGCTTAGGGAGTAAAATCAGCAGATGGGAGATCTTCTCTGTCTCTTCTCCTCTCTGTATCTCTGCCTTTCCAGTAAAAATAAATTGTTTTAAAAAAAAGTCACCTGCTATCTATTTGCTTCTTGCATATCCTGTCATCTTATCGTGGGCCAAAACTTAGTTACAAGATTATACCGGGCTGCAAGGGAGAACGTGGAAATGTAGTTCAGGGTTTGGCTGCTAATGGAGAAGGGAGGGACTGATAAAAGGCTGCTCCCCCTCCCCCAAGGCTCTTGACTGAATAGAATCAGGAGGGAAGAAAAGGGTCTGTGTGAGGGTCCAAGCAGAATTTGCACTGTGGATGAGCCATTCTATTTGAAATGGGAGTGGGAGCCACATGGAACACGGGGTGAATATAGACTATACGGTCAATGGCAGAGAAACAAGAGCTAATACCAGGACTCTGCTCCTGAGCCTGGAGGAAGGTAGTGCAAGAGCAGTTTGCAGTTTGCAAGAAAGAAAATTGACAGATCATCCTTTGTGATCACTTGGGATGGATTCATCTGGCCTCATCCCATCTCCCATGTCAGCCTGTTGGTTCCCTGCAGAGGAGCAGACATGGCAGCTCCTACCCTGGGGAGCGCCCAAGGGCACCTGATAGACCAGAAAGCTTGGTTCTGCTCTACTTACCCCAATGGGCCCTGCCTGCACCTTGCTCTCATCTAGACCCAGCTTAGGAAATCTGGAAGCTGAGGAATGAAGGGCTGATCTGTGCAGAGGGAGCTGGGGTGTGGGAGAACTTTCCTTTTGCTGTGTTCCTTCTGGGGGTGGGGGGAGGTGGTGCTTATCAGTTCTCTCTCATGGACAAGTTGGCCCTGCCGTCAACACAAAGTCCAGTCTGGGGACACCTTAGGTTACGGCTGGTGTGTTGTGTGAATAGGTAGAAGGCAGGCTTGGCACCAGAAAGCCCCTCCTAACAAAGAGTGAGCTGACCCAAAATGCAAATGATGTTAAAAGCACAAACACCAGCCTCTGCTAATTTAATCACTAGACCTGCAGCACATCGCAATAATCCCAGCTGCACCCAGAGCCACGTGATACGGACCAATGCCTTAGGGGGCACTGGGCAGATTAGCAGTCATCTCCCAGTGCTGCCGCTGTACCACCTGTTGGCTGGCAGGTGCAGTGAAGGAATGGGTACCCTCATTCATTGCTGGCAGGGGCACAAAGGGTGAGCCTAGGAACACTTCAACACACCAAGCTAAACTTAGGGGCCCACGCAGCTGTAGGATAGATCCCTTTAATCACATCTTTGCTCCTAGTCACAGTGAAACCCAAGGGAAGCCTGGTGGAAAATGTGCAGTAGGATAGGTCATGTGCAAGTAGCCACCAAGGCTGCCCAGCAGCTTGGCTGGTGGAGCAGTCACCAAGGGCACAGGGATGGTTTATAGTGGTGGTGGCCATTTTATGGTACATGGGCCTGGTGCGGTGGCCTAGCAACTAAAGTCCTCACCTTGAATGTGCCAGGATCCCATATGGGCGCCGGTTCTAATCCCGGCAGCTCCACTTCTCTTCCAGCTCCCTGCCTGTGGCAGGGGAAAGCAGTCGAGGACGGCCCAAAGCTTTGGGACCCTGCACCCTTGTGGGAGACCCGGAAGAAGTTCCTGGATCCTGGCTTTGGATTGGCACAGCACCGGCCATTGCGCTCACTTGGGGAGTGAATCATTGGATGGAAGATCTTCCTCTCTCCTCCTCTCTGTATATCTGACTTTGTGATAAAAATTAAAAAATAAATAAAACTTAAAAAAAAGACCATCCAAAATTCAGCCGACTATACCACAGAAAGCTGATACATAGTATGTCAATAACAACTCTGTTGCAAAGATTGCCTTTCCAATTCCTAGGAGCTCCAAAACATGCAGAAAAAAAGTCCAGCCAGATCCCCCTTAGGCACACAGGGAACGGGAACACGGAACGGGGGAGGGATTCTCAGCTATTATTGGGACGGGCCTTGGGGAAAATGTGGAGGTTAGGGATAGCTGCATTGCAAGAAAGAGAGCGGGCTCCAATGGAGACTGGTGCGTCTGCAGGACACCTCGCCAGAAGTGATTCCCGAATGAGTCTCCTGCGCCTGCGCACCCTGGGCGCTGAGTCATGGGCAGGCTGGCGCCTGCGGGCAAGCTGCAGCTGCACCTCCCTGGGCGCCGAAGCCATCACCTCGAGGAAAGCAGACTGCCGGCGCCTGCCCAGAGCGGCAGAGTGGGGCTTTTCCTGCAGGAGGTAGTGGCTACTGAAAGGCGCATTGTCAACCGCACCCCCCCCCCTCCCCGCTGCCCCCATAGAGGCCTGCAGTATGACAGCGAGGCAGCGGTTGGGGCTGGGAGACCCCGGCTGGGCGCCCAGGGTTGTGCCTCCTATCTCTGCGCCTGTCACATTCACCTGAGCTCTATGCTCAAGGCTTCCACAGGGCTCCCAAGTCACCACTGCTTGCATGCAACCCTGGGGGATTGACAGTATGGTTTGGCCTCTTTATAGAGTCTCAGGTCGGCCCTGTCCAGGTTAGGGGGCCCCTTTCTGGGAGCCTGGCACCAGGGTGGTCCTCTGGAAACATTTGCATGGTATATAGCAAAGATTTACAAGGGCACAAACCTTTCCCAGGGATGTGCGTGGGAGCCCCACCTCTGCAGCTGCGTCCTACCTACCTCTAGAGCCTAGTGCATTATACTGGCTCCTGCCAGCCACTGCCTGTGCAGCACACAGCCTGCCCTGGCAGAGTGCAGGAGGGGGTGTCAGCCCTTCATGATGTACATGTGTGACCCTCTTCTCAGGGCAAAACCACACAGGACCCAGTGCCGGTGGGTACATCTTTCTCCAGCCCTGGCTGTTGATAGGGCAGAGCTTGAAAGAGGGCACTTCTGGCCCAGCAGTTTCTGTGTGTCCCTCACCTGGTACAATGGTCTCTGATACCTTGGGTTTTGTACCAAGAAAGCCACATGGAAGCATGGCACGAACCCTGGGCCTCTCAAGTTTGTGGCAGGAGGGCAGGTAGAAGTGTGGCAGACCTTGTAGCTTTAGAGGAAGAAAACGCAAGTGCCAAGATTAAGCACTGGGAAACCCCTCTCCTCTCCATGGTCCTGGGCCATTCACCAGGAGGGAGGAAAATGCTTCCAGAAAGCCCCACATCCATGACGACCACAGGAGAACCAGGTCATAAACCAGAGGCTTATAACTTCCCCCCAATGGCTGGAGCTACAAGAGCTGGGCAGTGTGGCCAGGGAAAGGGTGGGGACTTGGAGTCGACTCTGCCACTATTCTGTGCCTCCGTTTCCTCATGTGTCATCTGGGGGTAATAATCTCACTCATCCCCATGACGCTGGACCAAGGCCTGAATAGCTCATTGAGTGGGTGTCATATAGTAGAGCTCAGTCAAGGGCTGTGACAGCTCAGATACCTACACACAGTGGTTCCTGTGACCCTGCTCACAGCAGTCGGCAGGTAGAAACCTCCCAAACGCCCCCCAGCAGGTGCGGCATCCCTTACCAAGGAATATTATTCAGCCAGGAAAAAGGAACAGCGTTCTCATCCAGGCTAAAACCCAAGGTGACCCTAGAAAAACATGTTATCAAATAGCAGAAATAGGCAAGTACATAGAGATGGGCGAGGGGGTAGGCTAGAGGTCATCAAAAGAGTGGGAATCTGGTTGTGAAAGAAACGTCCTAATTACTTAAACCATTTTTTTAAAAAGATTTTTTTTTGTTGTTGTTGGAAAGGCAGATATACAGAGAGGAGAAGAGACAGAGATCTTTCATCCACTGATTAACTCCCCAGGTGGTCACAACAGCCAGTGCTGCGCCGATCTGAAGCCATGAGTCAGGAGCTTCTGGTTCTCCCATGCGGATGCAGGATCCCAAGGCTTTGGACTGTCCTCGACTGTTTTCCCAGGCCACAAGCAGGGAGCTGGATGGGATTAGAACCAGCTCCCATATGGGATCCTGGCACATTCAAGGCAAGAACTTTAGCTGCTATGCTATTGTGCCAGGCCCTAAATCATTTTTTTTAAATGTATTTTAAAATTTTTATTTGGAAGACAGATTTTTACAGAGCTGAGAGATGAGAAGGTCTCCCATCCACTGGTTCGTTCCCTAAATGGTTGCAATGGCCAGAGCTGAGCTAATCTGAAGCCAGGAGCCAAAAGCCTCTTTTGGTTTTCCCACATAAGTGCAGGGTCCCAAGCACTTGGGCCATCCACTGCTGCTTTGAAAGAATGCAAGCAGAGAGCTGGATTGGAAGTAGAGCAGCCAATCGCTTCTTGGCCTTTTGGCTAAGATCAAAGGTGAAGCTGGAGCAGCCAGAACACAAACTAACACTCATACAGGATACTGGAACCATAAGGGTGGAGGATGAGCGTGCAACACCAGCACACCAGCCCCAAGAAAGTGCACATTTTAGCCAGCACTTTTGTGAAAGCTCCCAAGTGGACACAGTCCTCTAATAGGACAGACAAAATACCACCTGGGACACGACGTAGTGCTGAAAACTGATGAACAGCCACACACAATTGTCAGAGTGAATGTCACAAGCTTCAAGCTGAGTGGAAGGAGCAGGACACAAAAGGAGGCCATTCTGTACCATTTCTTCCACATGAAGAACCAAAAGGACAAACCCACCTGTGCTGCTAGCAGTTTGGACAAGGGCTACCCTTGGCCAGGGGCTGTTTGAAAGGCACAGCATAAGGGGCTGGCAGTCGTAGCTCTGCTGCCTAATCCAGATATGTTCCTTGGATGCTTTTACTCTGGAAAGTTCTCTGGGCTATTTTGTCCTGATGGATGTTCTTTTATATATAGTTGTATGTGTATATACATACTTCAGCCTGCTTCAGCAAGATGTTTCTGCTTTTTCCTTTTCCAGTTCTGGCTCCCCGGTCCTGAGCAAAGGGAACCGTGAGCTAGAAGGTTCAAGCCATAGAAGGCTGATTTATCCGCATTTCACCTGGTGCCAAGCCAGAGGGGCTACAGCACAAGACTCATAATTCTCTGCTCGACTTTCCGCCCGCCCCCTCCCCCAGGCCTCAGCGAGCTGTAACCAATTAGTCTTTGAACTCTAAATGGCAGACTTTGTACAGCTTCCATGGGGCGGGCAGGGGGGCAGGGCGTGAGGGAGAGTAGGGTGCACTCACACCAGAAGATGCCCTCATCCGCAGACTCACACCCCCAACTCCTCACTGCCCCCAACCCACCACCACCACACAAGAATTCCACCATGGCCCTGGCTCTGCGTCAGGTGACCCCTTGGTAGTGGACCCCCAGAGCTGTCACTGACCCCCGTCAGAGAAGGGCTACCCTTGGCAGTCCTTTACAGTGCAGGAACCAAGGATGTACGGCTTCCCGGACATCGGGAACCCACATGCCCAGGCATCTTACTGGAGGGTGCTGTGGACAGAGCGGATCCAAACCCCTCACGTGGCCTGGGCTGACCTGAGGTGGCTCCATGACTCTGAATGCCAACTAGCCCTGCGGTTTGGTTTTCGGGTAAGGGGGATCATTTTATTTTTTGCTTGGTGACAAACTGCTAAATAATAGATCTGGCTGGGCTGGGCTTTGGTTCCTCCCCCCACCACTTGACCAATGTGTTGGCTGATTGACTCAATCAGCAGGTTATTTTGGCCCTGTGGGGACCCAGGGTTTGGTTTTGTGCTTCCCAGAGGCCTTTCCCTGGCTCCTGGGTGTTTGGGCCTCCCCTAGTGCGTTGTGTTTGTTTACCTGCCTGCCTGGGGCCTGAGGACTGAAGCAGGCAGGGCAGGCTTTTGCAGAAGCTAGGCACGTGGCACTGGGGAAACAGACCCCTGCTCAGGCAGAACTGCAGCCGTAGCAGTGGCCACAGCTCCTTCCTCCTCTTTGTCTCCAAAAATGCTGCCCTCAGTCTCCCTCTTGGCTCTTGTCTTTCTTCCCGCAGCAACGAGCCTTCGAGTCAGCCAGCTGCTCTTAGAAGGATGCCTGAAGGTTTGCAAAGCCCCTTCATGACCTCACAACACTGGACACTCAGCCACTGGGGCTTACCCAAGGTCACAGGCTCCTCAAGGTAATGGTGTCTTTGCCATCCTGGTCTTGACCTTGCTTTTGCAGGCCAGGCTAGGGGCTGCCCATTTACCATCCCAAATCCAGGCAACCCAGAGAGTTCCCAGCTTCACTTGGAGCCCTGGATATGCAAGCAGAAACTCTGGGCAAACTCCTTAAAGGGGTGGCGAGGAGGGACCCTTTATAACATCCCCTCAGTGCCTGGAATTCAGATGTCATAGCTGGAGCTGGCAGAGCTCTCTTGCACAGTGAAGTGGCTTTGATCATAGAAGCTGCTGGGAGGCGGTACAGCAGAAATAGAGATGACTGGGGAGATACCATAGAGGCCCAGACTACTTTGACGTGAGAAAGAACTTCTAGTTGAAGCTATATTGTTTTCTGTTGTTTGCAGTTGAGTCTCTCCAAAGTCAGGGTTCTCATTTCTGGTGTACACAGCCTCCTCCCTTCATTCTCACTCACCTGGCATGCACAGCTGTTTCCCCCCGCCCCCCCCATTTCCTTAGTTACACCTGATGGGCCTGGGTTGAAATGGCCCTCCCAGGCAGCTATCTTTCTGGGCCCCTTGAACCTGCTGAGAGTTCCAGATAAGAAGAGCTGACACACAGCATGCTTGTTTTCTCTCTCTCTCTTAAAAAATGTATTTATTTTACTTGAAGGCCCAGGGTTACAGAGAGATGAGGGAGGGAGAAAGAGAGGAAGGGAGAGAGAGAGAGAAAGAGAGAGAGAGAATGATCTTCCATCCACTGGTTCACTTCTTAAATGGCCACAATGGCAGGAGCTGGGTTGGTCTGAAGCCAGGAGCCGGGAGCTTCTTCCAGGTCTGTCACATGGGTACAAGGACCCAAGGACTTGAGGGATTCTCAACTGTTTTTCCCAGGCCATAAGCATGGAGGTGCATGGTAGGTGGAACAGTTGGGACTTGAACTAGAACCCATATGGGATACTGGCACCAGAGGTGAAGGTTACACCAGCATGCCAGCCCCATGGCATGCTTTCTTCTGTATCCAAGCAAGCCTTGATGGGAAGAATGCACGAGAACTCCAAGTACTCAGTAGATGCATAGATCAGACTCATCTTAATAAACATACAATTTCAGACCTCAACACACTCCCAGAGTGTCGGACAGAGAATATATCACCTGGGGCCTCTACCTACCCACCCCCTTCATTTTCCAAAACACAGCAGGCATTGGTAGGCTTCATATTGTTGTTCTCCATACTACATGACTTTGTAAAAAGAATTTGAGTCACTTACACACCCCCTACAGAGACACATTTATTGACTTAGGAATCCAGGCACATTCCTGTCTGTCTAGATGTGTGGGAGTACAAGTGACTGATAGCTTGGCAGTGATGGACAGATCTCTAAGGACTGGACTGGTTGCTAAAAAGCAAGTCAGGAGGTAGGAGGACTGAGATTCATCAACTCAAAGATAGGATTAAGGGCTAGGCTTTTTCTATTTTTTTCTTTATTTCCATGTTTTAAAAGTAAAAAAGCGGGTTGGGCTCCACCTGCATTACCAACATCCTATATGGACACATGTTTGAGTCCTGGCTACTTCGCATCTGAACTAGCTCCCTGCTAATGTGTCTGGGGAAGCAGTAAAGGATGGCTAAGGCCTTGGGCCCCTGCACCTGCATGAGAGACCTAGAAGTTGTTCCAGGTTCCTGGCTTCAGACCAGCTCAGCTTCAGCCACTGCAGCTATATGGGGAGTGAACCAGCAGATGGAAGATTTTTTTTTCTCTCTCTCTCTGTCTCTCCTTCTCTCTATGTGTGTGAATCTGCCTTTCATTTAAAAATAAATCTTTTTAAAAAGTGAAAGGCAGCCAGATGGAGACAGACCAAGATCTTCTAACTGCTGGTTCACTCCCTCAAATGCCTGCTAAAACCAGAGCTTGGCAGGACCAAAGCAAGCAGCCTGTAACCCTAGCTGGGTATTCCATGCAGGTGGCGAAGGTCCACATAATCAGTCCCTCATTGGCCACATCCAGGGTGTATGTTGGCAGGAAATGGAGCCAACACTGGAACTCAGTCACCCTACGATGGGTGGTCTTCCCAAGTGGTGGTGTTGCCACTCTGCCCCTTGCAGCTTTCTCAAGCTCCTACAGTCTCAGTGAGATCACTTCTGTTCTCAAGTTTGTCCCTTCAAAGTTGCATGTGAATATCATATCTGCCTTTCAACAGGGACACGGAGACAGGAATGGTTCGAGCCACCCATGCAATGGGACCTAATCCTGTCTTTCTTTTTAACTATCATTATTATTTTTAAGATTCATATATTTGGAGGGAAGAGTTATAGGGAGAAAGGGGGAGACATATGTTAGGAAGTTGGATGGAAATTCAGAGTAGATGGACCTGAAACCAGGCACTTGCTGTATGATGATATAACCCCAAGCAGCAGCTCAGCCTACTGTACTATAACACCTGTCTCTGACTCCCTTCCAAGAGCAAAACTTCTTCCAGAATCCTGAGATCAGCACACAGTCCCTGCAGGTGAGCGCAAGAACTAAGGCTGGGAGGAGCCCAGACCAGGCCAGGTCACAGTTCATAATACCCACTGGCAGATCTAAGAATCAGGACACCAGGACTGGGGCAGTGGTGGATAGAGAGAATGACACCTGCCAGCATGTGTGTGGGCTGGATAGTGGGGCTGGTTGTGTTGAATTAGGCTTCAATGCCCATTGACACGTATGAGAGCTGAATGGGATGTGAAACAGACTGGACAAGTCTGCTGTACATACTGGCAAGCCTGGGAACCAGGGCAGAGGGTGGGCCTGGTGGGGGTTATTGTGGGTTGCTCTGACTAGGCTGCTCTGACTAGCTCCCACTGGTTTGTGTGAGGGCTGAATGTGTGGTGGGCAGGATCAGGCTGGACTGCAACACTGGTTCGTGTGGAAGACAGGGCTGAAAACAGAACTGACCCAGCAATTGCAACCACCACCATATGCATAAGCTGATTGGCGTGATGGACTGTGCCGGGCCCCTGTACTGGCATGCACACACAAGAATCAGGTCTAAAATCACCTCAGATGAATTTTCCTTGGGATCCCTCCAACTGAACTGCCTGACTTAGATCCCCAACCATGAAGAGAAGTGCAGGTTTCATGGTCTGACCATGGAATGCAAGTATCAAAGCTGAGCTTCCTCAGAGGCTAATGGAGCAGTGGACAGCATATCCAGGTGCACACGAAGGATATGGCAGTCCATCAGAACCTGCAGAGGACAGCTGGTACCATAACAAAGAATGGAGAACAGAACAAATCAATCAACTACCCCAGCCATGTGTTGGTAGTGAAAATCGGGGCAAATGGAGATTCTACAGTGAACTATGTCAGCCAGTGGATTCTGGAGAGTTTTCATCATGCTTGGAATGGTGAGACTGGCAGCAATTCAGAACTGCTGAACTATCAAAATCACTTGAGCAGGACCCTTGGTGCATGCCTCATGTCAGGGGCCTGGGATGGGTGGGAGGCTAGGTGGGGCTTCTCCCTTTGTCTCTCTCCTTACTGCAGATACAGAAAAAAAATAATGTGGAGAAAATGGTCTTACCCACTTTCTTGTAGCCCTTAACCCTTTGTTCCCTAATCAACTATGTAAAGATTATTTTAAAAAATTATAAAAGAAGAGAGAGAGAGAGGAAAAAAAAAAACACCTCTGGGGAAAAAAATATAAAAGAACCAGGACAAGCCAGGTTGAGCCACAATACCAGCCAGTTCACATTAGGGCCAGGACTCGGGGCAGTACAGGCTGGGCTGGGCTAGGTTCCAGTCCCCACCAGCATGAGTTGGACCTCGAATCAGACCAGGCCAGGTCGGTCCTCAGAACCCACCAGCCAATGCCAAAGTGAGGCAGCCCATTCCAGACTGGGCTGCAGCACACACCAGCACACATAAGACCCAGGGGAAATGGTTTGAGTCTAGTAGAAAGGAAGCAAGGACTCCCCTGCTGGGCCACTCTTCCCACTACTGAACATGAGAACTGGGATTGTTTTGGCAGGGCTACAATACCCATTGGCCTGCATGTGAGTTGGATTTGAGGGACAGCCAGGCTGGGCTAAGTGACCATATCCACCGAGGCATGCATGAGCCAGAGCAAGTGCAGACTGGTCAGGTTTTGCTTCAGCATCTGCTGACAAGTACTGGGAATGGGGGCAAGTCTTATCAAGGTACATTGCAGAATCACCTGGAAAGTGCAAAGATCCTGGGCTAGGAGTGGCCCTGATAGGGAAACTGTGAACACCTCTCTGATAGGTTGCAACTCCCACTGGTGAGTGTGAGAACCAAGGCTGGGGGTGGACTTTGCTAGACAGGCAGTAGCACCCATTATGATAAGTGTGGGCTGGAGAGTGGGGTCAGTTGAGCCGAGCTGTGTTGCAACACCCATTGGTGTGTACAAAAGCCAAATGGGATGCAAGACAGAATGGACCAGTTTGCTGCACATGCCATTATGAGCAGGAACCAGGGTTGAGGATGAGCCTGGTGGTGGTTACTGGGGGTCACTCCGATTGAGCTGCAGTTCCCACTGGGATGCATGGGAGTTGAGTGTATGGTGGACAGGGTAAGGCTGAGCTGCAGCACCCACTAGTTTGCATAAGAGATGGGGCTGTAGATACAACTGGCCCAGCAACTGCAATCACCAGTGTGTGTAGGCTGATATGGGTGATGGACTGAACCAGACTCTGTACTGGCTAGCACACGCAAGAGTCAGGTCTGGGGTTACCTCCGATGAGATTTCTGTGGAAAACCCACCTCCCCCCAAATGAACTGCTGGACTCAGAATTCAGCCATGGCACCGTGGAGTGCACGTGTCACAACTGGGCCTCAGTGGCTTAGAGCAGTAGACGGCATTCCCAGATGCACATGGAGGCTATGGCAATCCATTGGGGCCTGCAGATGACATCTAGTACCATAGCAGAGGAAGGAGAGCAGAATAAATTGGAAAACACTCCCAGCCAAGCACTGACAGCAAGTATCTGGGTGAATGGGGAATCTAAGGTGGACTATGTCAGCCAATGGACCTTGGAAGGATTTCCTTATCCTTGGAGTAATGGAATCAAAGCATTTCAAAACCATTGAAACCAGTCAAGCAGAACTTTTGGAATGTGCTCCACATCAGGGACCCTGGGATGATACTGGGTGGCTGTCCTCCATTTCTGGGTACTCATGCAGTTAGGATGCTGGATGTGGCTTTCCCCCTTCACCTTCTCTTCCTCTAGATACAGGAAGAAGAAAAAGAAAATTGGAAATAATGATCTCATCCACTTTTCCCTATTCCTTAATCCTTTCCACCCTAATCAGTGGTCTACCTGGGCATGCATCCTTTTCAAATATGTAAACATCATCAAAAAAAAATCCTGTGGTGAGTGTGCCCTAATTCACATGGCTTTACTGACTGGAGAGAAGTCTAAGGAAGCCTCAGACAACAAGAGTAGATTGGGGTGGGCACAGCACTGTCGAGTCTGCAGAACACATGGCTACACTGTAAATGCATTGGGTATGTAATAAGGGGCCAGCATGGTGGTGCAACAGGCTGATCCTCTGCCTGCAGTAGCAGCATTCCATATGGGTGCCAGTTCAAGACCTGGCTGCTTCACTTCCAATTCAGTTCCCTGCGTATGGCCTGGCTAGGTAGTGGAGGATAGCCCAAGTCATGGGATACCCTTTTTAGATCAGCTCAATTCTGGCTGTTGGAGCCATTTGGGGAATGAAGCGAGAGATAGAAGATCTCTAACTCTCTCTCTAACTCTTTCAAGTTAAATAAATAAATCTTTTTTAAGTGGGGATTTTCATGGGTGGAACCAGAGGACAAGGTGCTAAGTGACATAAGCCAGACACAGTTAGACAAATACCATATGTTCTCACTGAGCTATAGATGCTGAAGAAGTTGACGTGATGAGATTAGTAGTGTAGTGGTTACCAGAGGCCAGGAAGGGAAAGGGGATAGAAGAGGCTGGATAACAGGTGCCAGAATGCAGCTAATAAGGCAGAAAGCAAGTTCTGGTGTTCTGGGCACAGTCAGGTGACAGTAGTCTACAATAACTCATTGCGTATTTCATAAAGAACTAGAAGGAAAGGAGTTGAAACTTGCAAACCCAAAGAAACAACAAATCTTTGGGGAGGCAGAAATATGCAAGTCCCTGATTTGATCATTATGTGCTGTATGAATATTTCAAAGTATCAGGCTGTATCACCATAAACATGTACAACAAACAAGGACATAGAAGCCAGCAGTGTAGCATGGTTGGCTAAGTTTTCTCCTGTAACACTGGTGTCCCATGTGGGCGCCGGTTTGAGTCCTGCCTGCTCCACTTCTATTTCAGTTCCCTGTTGATGGCCTGGGAAAGCAGTGGA
Source organism: Ochotona curzoniae (assembly GCF_017591425.1). Taxonomy (NCBI): domain Eukaryota; kingdom Metazoa; phylum Chordata; class Mammalia; order Lagomorpha; family Ochotonidae; genus Ochotona; species Ochotona curzoniae. The sequence continues at coordinate 1,613,393 of NW_024466004.1, read as the reverse complement.
GGATGGTCCAAGTTCCTGTGCCCCTATAATGCTCATAGGAGATCCGGAGGAGGCTCCTGACTCCTGGCTTCTGAAGGACTCAGCTTTGGTCATCGTGGCCATTTGGGGAGTAAATCAGTGGATGAAAGATCCTTTTCTCTCTCTCTCTGTAACTCTGCCTTTCAAATAAAACTAATTAAATCTTTGTTTTAGATTTTGAATTTTATGATGCATTTCCATAGGGTGGAAACCACCCTCCACCACCACATTCCCACCCCGACTAATTTTCCCCATATTATTACAATAGCATAGTCCTTCATAACCAGTCATAAGTCCATCAGTCTGTTATTTAAGTGTGCCACAACATTGTTGGTACAGACAATGTCAGACAGTCCAGCACCCATTGTCTAGATATGTCCAACAGTTTTATTGGTAATCCATCTTTGAATTAAATGTTTAAAAACATTTATTTATTTTTATTGAAAAATCAGACAGAAAGGAAGATCTTCCATCTGCCAATTCACTCCCCAAATGACTGCAATGTCCAGAGCTGAGCCAATCCAAAGCCAGGAGCCAGGAGCCAGGAGCTTCTTCTGGGTCTCCCACGTGGGTGCAGGGCCCTAAGTCCTTGGGCTGAACTCTACTGTTTTCCAATACCACAAGCAGGGAGCTGGATGTGAAGTGGGGAAGTTGGGATATGGATCAGAGCCCATATGGGATCCCAGCACAGAAAAGACAAGGACTTGGTAGTACGGGGGCCCAAATTAATTAAATCTTAAAAAAAAAAACAAACAAAAAACAGGGTCTTAAAACGATGAGATAAAAGCAACTGGATTGTGTGGATGAAGTGATAACATCAGGTTAAGCTGCCACCTGTGTCAACCAGCATTCTACATTAGAGCACCAATTTGAGTTCTGGCTACTCTGCTTCCAGTCCAGCTTCGTGCTGATGCACCTGGGAAGGCAGCAAAGCTGACCCCAGTGTGGGAGACCTCCCAGTGTCGGAGTCCCAAGCTTCTGGCTTTAGCCTGGCCAATCCTCCTAGCCATTATGGCCATTTGGAGAGTGGATCAGTAGACAGAAGAGTTTCTCTCTCTCTCTCTCTAACTCTGCCTTTGAAATAAATAACACATATCTTAAAAAAAAAAATACAGATGTTTTCTAACTCTCCTTCCTGCACAGCTCCCTGTGTATATAAATCTCCCCTTTGGAGACCAGTGGGACAGCATGTGGGGTGTGACTTCTGCAGCTGGAAGGACCTGCCCTCCCTCAAAGCAGCTGTGGTTAGATCCCTTCATACTATGCCCCTCCTTTGCCTCATTGGTACAATGGGACTAGGAGGGCAAACCCCTGACTGGGATTTTGCAGATTCCCAGCACCCTGTGAAGAATTGTAAGTGTTCACAAATAGGTCTGCCTTGCTGCTATCAGCTTTCCACTTAGGTGGCAGGAGAGGGCCTGGGGTGGAGTGGAGTTAAAGGTATCAGGGACCACTAGAGTTATGCCCATCATTGAAGTCTTTGGAGAGAAGGGGGTAGGTTGCATTTCCCTAGTAGGAAAGGGCACATGCCAGGACTTTGACTAGGAGCCTTGCCAGGACCATCCTGGCCGGGCCACCATCTACTACAAACTCTGGGTCTCAGGTCCCTCAGCTGTGACACAGGAGGCCTTTGCTTGTCCCCTCACCTTTGAGCGCCCGCACTGCTAAACCCAAGCTGGGTGACATCTCCCCTCCTGACTTCTGCCTGTTCCCCTCTACTCCTTACCCTGTCCCCTATGTCGCCTGAACTTGGTTTCTCAGGTGCTGCCCTGGTGGGTGCCCTTTCTTCCCTCTGACCTGCTCCCTGACTTTCCTCCCTGGGTGACACTGCCTTTCTACCCACAGTGCCTTCTGTCCCAGAAGCCCATGAGTTTCTGTGGTCTCTCTAGGCAGGGGGCAGTATATATAGAGCTTGGCTTTGAGGTTTCTGACCCCAAACACATCGGGCCCCTCTCAGGACCAGGTCTGGTCCTCAGGCCTTTACATTTGGACTCCTGTAACTCCAGAACACAGGTGCCACCATGGTCTTTGTTGTCATCGCGCTGTCCATCAGTGAGGAAAGCAGGCCTGGGGAAGGCTAGGCACCTTGCTCTGGGTCCTACAGTGGGGTGGGGACAGAGCTAGCTCCAAGGACCTGCTCAAAAGCGTGGTGCTGGACACAGTCCCCACCCAGTTCTCAGCCTTATCTCTTTCTTAAAGATTTATTCATTTTAATTGAAAGGCAGATTTACAGAGAGGAGAGACAAAAATATCTTCCATCTTCTGGCCAAATGACTATAACAGCCAGAGCTGAGTCAATCTAAAGCCAGGAGCCAGGACCCTTCTCTAGGTCTCCCACCAGGATACAGGGTCCCAAGGTTTTGGGCCATCCTCAACTATTTTCCCAGGTCACAAGCAAGGAGCTGGATGGGTAGTGGAGCAAACAGGATAGGAACTGGTGCTCATATGGGATCCTGGTGCTTAGAGCAGAGGATTAGCCAGTTAAGCCATCACAGGGGCCCAAGTCTCTTGTCTTTTTAGTGGTGCACCCTGGGGCAAAATGTGAAATCATCTACCAGTCTGTGACAGTTCACTCTGAAGGCTTCAGCCTGTGTCCACAAGGACCAGGGACATCACCCTCCATGACCCCAGCACTGTTACCCACTCAGGAAGGTGAACACCGAGCCCTTACCCTCCTCTGAGTCACTGCGGATTTCCCGATGTCCCGAACAAGCCCAGGAGTGTCTTTTATAGCTCTTTTAAAATAGTCCGGAGGCTAGTACAGAACCACGCATTGTATTTCATGGTAATGTTTAAATACCATTTTTTGAGATGGAATTCATGTACCATAAAACCCATTCATAAGGGATATGGCATAAGCCAGCAACTTTTGGTGAACGTGCAAAGCTGCCCACCAGCCATGACCACTGTCTAGTTCCACAATACTGTGTTCCTCCTCAAAACACCCTGCACCAATCCCACATCCCTCCTCATGTCTGTCTCCTTCGTCATCTACTTTGTGTCTTTTGTCTATTCTAGAAGTTTCCTTGTGTGTGGAATCTCACAATACAGGGCCTTCTGTGTTCAGTCCCAGTGACTTGGCAGAATGTTTCCTAAATTTCATCTGTGAAGTAACATGGATCAAAACTTTGCTCCTTTTTGTGATTGAATAATATTCCCAAATTTCCCTGTCCTATTCTATAGCCTAAAGAATATGGTTATGCCACTTTTGTTTATCCAAACATCTATTGATGGATTTTGACTGTTTCTTGCATTTACCTTTTTTAAAAATATAACATTTATTTATTTTGAAAGTCAGAGTTTCAGAGGGAGGGGAAAAATAGATCTCTTATTCACTGGTGCACTCTCCCAGGTAGCCACAATGGCCGGCACTGGACCAGGCTAAAGCCAGGAGCCAGAAGCTTCTTCCGGGTTTCCTGCATGAGCTCAGGGGCCTAAGTGCTTGGGCCATCTTCCATTGCTTTTCCAAGGCCATTAATGGAGTGGCTGGGACTTGAACCCAGCACTCTTGACATGGGATCTGGGTGTCCCAAAGGTGACTTAATTACTGTGTCCAACACCTGCCCCTTCACCATGTTTCATGGCCTCCCAAAGGGCTTTCCTGCTGAGCTGTGTCACTCAGCTGGATCACCAGCAGGTGGACTGGCCCGGTGGGGGACAGCGCCCGGCCAGCTCTCCAACAAAGCGGCACTGTGTTCATTCCCACTGCCCTTGTGGCTTCGGGGGGCCCAGAACCTCAAAGTTATTTCAGGCTGCTCCGTGGTAGACCTGGCCTGGGAAAATCTGAGGTCCTGGCTGCTGGACACAACTGCCTTCCTTAGAGGCATGAAGGTCATTCCCTGGGCTTGGCTCCTTCAGTCTGGGAGCCCAAACTCTTGTTTCTGATCCCTACTGTGCCCACCCCCTTCCCAGGCAGTCACCCCTGGCAGCGAGTGGGAGGGAGTCCAGAAGACGCATCCTTGGGCTGGGCTTCCTGTTGACCAAGGCTGGCTTGTGGCATTGGGTGTGGGCCGACTCCAAAGAGCATCTCTAAAATTGGGCCCTTTCTGGCTCAATGGTCTCAGAGCACGCGTGCCTTTGAGTCATGGCTGTTTCCTTCACACCAGGGAAAACACGTTGCTTCCTTGGCTGGCCTACTTCTGTGCAGCCCCCTCTGCAGGGTGGGGCAGTTGGGAGTAGGGGTGGTCCCCACAGTTGGCGGAAGTCTGGCTTCTCTTCCCCAACTCAAGAACTTCAGCTTTCCTGGTAAAACCTGCAGGGCAGTGCACCCTGGCTGCTTGTTTGTTTGCCAGAGCAGAGGATGGCAGAAGTTTTGAGGAACTTTTTGGTTGGTTATGTGCCTGAGAACAAACCGCTGGGCCACTCTGTGCTCCTTCTCCTTCCCTCGCCCCACCTGGCCCTATCTCTGTATTTCAGTAGCTGTATGGCGTTGGGCAAGTTACTTAATTTCTCCAACCTTAGTGGAACATCTTAGATGCTCAATAAATCTGAGGTCAATAAGCTGCCAGTAGGTTTTGTTTGTTTGTTTGTTTGTTTTTATTGGAAATAAAGAGAGGAGATAGAGAAAGACCTTTCTTTTGCTGGTTCACTCCACAAGTGCCTGCAATTCCTGGAGCTGAGCCAATCCAAAGCTAGGAGCCCAGAGCCAGGAGCTTCCTCTGGGTCATCCACATGGGTGCAGGGGCCCAAGGTCTTGGGCCATCCTCTACTACTTTCCCAGGCCATAAGCAAGAAGCTGGATGGGAAGTGGAGTAGCCGGGACATGACCCAGTACCCATATGGGATCCCAGCAGATGCAAGGCAAGGATTTAGTCACTAAGGTATTGTGCTAGGCCTAGTAGGAGTGATTCTTAAAGGCACTTCCAAAATTTTTACTCTGTTGGCTAGTTTCTCACACAGGATTCTAAGACAGGTTGTTTAGTTTGGATGTTTTCCTCTCTGGAAATAAAGGCCCTTATCTTTCACCCTTTTTTTTGCCCAGTTTAGGTTTCATTTCCTTGGAAAATGGAACTAATCAGAAATGGGTTTCCAAGGTCTCAAGCTAATTCTTATAGATGGTGGAACATAGCAGTGCCCAGGTGAGGACACCACCCAGGGAGCCCTCCAGTGAGGCCTGTGGGTTCTGTCTTCCCTTGTGGCTCTGGGTGGGCCACTCAGGGGGTAAGAATTTGGGACTGCAATCCTGCCTGTCTCATGCAGTAATTCTTAATAGTCTGTGAAACTCTGTTGACTAAAAGCTTTGATCCCTGCTGGAAGGAGATAGCCCTGGGAAAAGATAGCACCTTAATCCTCTTCAGTCATAGTAGCCATTGCCCTTGGCAGCATATGGGCTTGCAATGGGAACTGTTGGTTTTTTTTCATCAATTCTCTCCTTTGTTTTATAAAGGACCCCCGAAGTCTAGCTGCCCAGTCAAGCTGCTCAACTTGGCACCATTTTTTCTTGCTTGTGGGAATCTGTCCTGTGTGTGTGTCATAGAATGTTTAGCCTCTATCTGTAACCAACTACCCATCTAGCTGGGGCCCAAAAATGTCCCCCAGCAGCTGGTGTTAGCAGTGGGTTAATAAGCCACCACACATGTGGCATGACTGTATCATAGTGCAGGTTTGAGCCCCAGATGCTTTGCTTCAGATCCAGCTGGGAAGGCAGCAGAAGATTGCCAAATACTTGAACCCTTGACATGTGTAGGGGAAGATTTGCTGGAGTTCCAGGATCTGGCTTCAGCCTGACTCAGCCATGGCTGTTGTGACCATTTGAAGAATGACTCAGTGGATACAAGATCTCTTTCTTTCTCAAGCAGTGTGACTTTTGGCTAGTCACTTCTTCTCTCTGGGTCCTTGTGCATTCGTCTGTAAATGAACGGGCTGGGAGCTACACAAAGTGCCAGCATCCTGATACCCTGAGATCTAAGGCCAGTAGAAGGGATGGCCGGCCAGATTGGAAAGCTGCATCCAACTCTGGCTCCCATATGGATGGTTTCACTGAAGGGACCCCTCCCCACCCCAGCTGTGGAGCCTGCTTTACCACACTATGTTCTGGCTCCCTTGGATTACACTGCACTTTACAAAGCAGTGCAAAAGCTCTGGTGTGACTGTCACCCACGCAATGTCATCAACATGGCCTGACTGCCTCACTGGGCAGCTGGGCAGGGTTTGAAACACCTGCAGGCAGGGTTGGGGCAAGGCAAAGAGGGATGAGCCATGGCATCAATGTGGTCAAGCCTCTGTGGTTCTTACAGGGTTGTCATCTTCCTGGGTCCTCCAAGAATGAGGCACACAGCAGTGAGGAGCAAGGAAGAATATGGGCAGACTCTCTGAGCACAAAGTGGAGATAGGGGATGGAGGAGAGCAAAAGCACCAAATGGGGATGAGGACAGGGTAGGGCATAAGATGGGGCAGTTGTATCTGGGCGTGAGCTGGTGGTGAAATTCAGCTAGACAATCATAGCTGTCTTTAAAGAGTGAGTTAGGAGGAAACTGAACAAGCCTGAGAATGCTAATCGTTCTCCCAAGCACTTAATTGTGCCAGACGCTGGACTCTAAGACAACCACATGGGTGACCTCACCTGATCCTCAAAATACCCAGCGAAAGAAGCCCTAATCACACTCTCTCTCCAAGCTTCCAGTGAGCAAGCCAAAGCTTGGGGTAGTGAAATGACTTGTCCAAAGGCCACACCATGAGCATACTATACCATGCTCACAGGCGAAAGCAGGCTTTGGTCTATCTACCTGCCGGTTCCCAAACAGTCTCTCACGAGGAACCATGCGAAGAGCAGCTGCTGCAAGTCTTTGACAATTGTAGAGGTGTGGGGTGGGGATCAGACCCTGCATGAAGTCATTGGAAGGCACTGAGAAGGTGACAGGAAGAAGACCCTAGCAGCTGGTCATCAGAAGATAGCAGGCCACTACAGGTGCAGTAGAGTGTTTGACCCTGGGTGTGTTTGTTTGTGGGTCTTTCCCTGGTAGGCAGGCCAGAATTCAAGTAGGTGCTTGAAGGAAGGCCCCTGCTGCTCACCCTGAGAGTTAAGCAGAAACACTGAGGCACAGGGTCCAGCAGACACCCCGTGGGCTAGTATCTAGCAGGTGTCACCATGGTGTCACATGATGTCCCAAGATGCCTCAAGCCGGACTGTGAATGAACAAAGCTGGAAAGAATGTCTGCCTCTGAATCAGTCAGAGGACCTGGTTTTTGCCTTCAGCCTACAATTTTACGGGGGTGAACATTTGGCCCAGTAGTTAAGACGTTAGTCAGTATGCCCCCATCCCACATCAAGAGTGCCTGGGTTCAATTCCCAGGTCTGGAACATGCCTCCAGCTTGGAGCAGACCAATGCAGAGAGGCAGCAGTGATGCCTAAAGTGGTTGGGTCTCTGCCACCTGTGTGGGTGATCTGGAATGAATCCCTGGCTTTTGCCACCAGCTTGGCCAGAGTGCATGTTATGAGAGGGAACCAGCTGAAGGGAAGAGTCTCTATTCTTGCTCTCTTTTATTCAAATATGTATACTGTATTTATGCATGCACATGTGCATTTGTATTACATGCTCATGGGCAAGTCGTTTGACCTCTCTGGATCCATCTTTCCCCAGTAATACAAGTGAGCTTGGATTGGGTCGATTCTGTGGTACCATGAATACCTGTCACAGAGGAACATGTAGCAAATCCCAGTTGCTCAGAGGCAACTGCTGAGGAAACTGAAGCCCTGGGAAGATGGCTGAGGGCCGCCTACAGGGAGCCATCTGAGGAAAGGGGTTCCTTTAGTGGACTGGGCTGGAGTTAGAGCTCCAAAACTGGGCCAGTAGCCCATATGTGAAAGTTAGTTCCTGCATTATTATCATGGAGGAGCTATTAGAAACATGTTCAGCTGACAAAACAAACACAAGTGGGTTGTGGGTGAGCATGTGTGTGTTAAATGCTCATGCTGTGGGGGCACTCCTTCCCAGAAGCAAGTCCCAAGAAGCTCCAAGTGAAGGGTTGGCATGATGGTGGGAACAGACCCAGAGCCCCCACAGGCTGCCTGGGCTTCTAGTTCACATCCCCCAAACCCTTTTTGTTATTCTGAAATTGGAAAGACTTTGCCTGGCTCTGGGTTTTTATTTTTTTTTTTATTTGAAAGGCACAGAGTCACAGATTCCTATCTTCCATTTGCTGATTTATTCCTACAAATGTTCCCAATAGCTAGGGCTGGGCCAGGTTGGATCCAGGATCCAGGAACACCATCTGGGTCTCCCACGTGGGTAGCAGGGAATCCAAGAACTTGAGCCATAACCTTCCGCCTTCCAGAGTATACATCGGCAGGAAGCTGGAATGGGAGGAGAGCTGGGACTTGAACCAAGCACCTCCACGGGTGGACATGAGTGCCCCAAGTAGCAACTTAACAGCTGTACCACATGCTTGCCTAAACTTGATCCTAAGTTTGTCACTCACTAACTGGGTGAATGTGGGCAATTCATTAGTTTGTCCCTATTACCACCCAAATGGGGGCACTTAGCAGAATGGAAGAGTGTTTTAAAGACAGATTTTATAGAGACAAGAGAGACAGAAAGAGAATTCTTTCATTTACTGCTTTACTCTCCAAATGGCTGCAGCAGCCAGAGCTTGGCTGGTCAGAAGGCAGGAGCTTGTTCCAGGTCTCCCAAGTGGGTGCAAGGGGCCAAGCCATTCTCTGCTGTTTTCCCAGACTCATTAGCAGAGAGCTGAATCAGAAGTGGAACTGCCAGGATATGAACCAGTATCCATAAGGGATGCCAGCTCTAGTAGGCAGAGGATTAGCATGATATACCACTTCGCCAGCAGCAGGAAAGGCTACTGTTTAATTATGTGGAGACAACAGCGTATACTGCTACACTGCTGCTTCAAATCCCGGAGCCTGTTTCTGTGTTGGCCCACGGAGCACTCCCCATGACAGCACTGAGGGGTGCTCAGGAGAAGAAAGCTCTTCATGGCTCCTCCCCTGCTCTGTCCACCCTCTCTCCTCTCACCCTCTTTGTTTCTGAAAAGGCCTCAGGAATGGGGCGAACTGAGGTCCCAGAGAAGTTGTGTTAGGGCCTCCTTCACATCCACATGTTCTTTCCTGGAGGGCTTGTGCCCAAAGCCAGCAAGGATCAGGGCCTCTCTTTGGGGATCTGTTTGCCTTTTCATAAACACAGACACAGAATTTTTCTTGGCCAGGCCCGTCCACTCACAGTTCACAGATTGTACCTTGAAGCATTCACTCCCAGGTGATTTGAATCCAGGATCGACCAGGAAGTTTGTTTTTCAAGACCTTAGTCAACATGTGGGTGTGGAGACGCCAACCAATTTCAATGTAGAGCTTTCACATTAGTCAGACTTTTCAAAACAACATCCCATTTAACCCAAATTCCGTTTCCCTTTCCATAGCCAGTGGCAGTCGCTGTAGATATTTCTGTACTGACCAGGGGCTTCCCCAGCCCACGTTGCCACTGGTGCTCGTGTCAGTTACCCCAGACTGTGACATCACAGTGCTGGGCTGAAAAAAAAAAAAAGAGGAAGAAGAAAAATAAAAAAGGAATCATCCCTCCTTGGGGCTCAATTTCCCTTGCCGGCTTCTCACATGACTGGAAAGCTTGATGGTGTAGGCCAGAAACTTGGTGTGTCTGGATCCCCCTGGCTTGTTGATCAGCTGGCAGAGCGACAAGGCAGCCCACCTTCTCCAAGTTCATGGCTCCTTAAGCCAGGGAGCTTCTGCGTTTCAACGTACAAACCCTGTGGCCCAGACTGCATTTTTGAGTGCCCCAGGGTTTGACATGAAGTCCTTTTCTCAGAGTCTCTTGAATCCCTCATGGAGTCACCCTACGTAGGCCCAGGCTTACCCCAAAGCCAGCACACCAAGAGCTGGCCACCTCCCCCAGCTCCAGGCCCCAGTCTGTACTTACTCTGGTCCCTTCCCTCCTGGCTTTTCCATGTCCAGGGTCTTTCCTGCTTTGCTCTTCTCAGGGAACACCTCTTTGCCGGCTGGGCAAACCAGACAGCATCCCAGAGTGGCTCGAGCTACTTCTTTGCTATACGCTTATGATATGCCCCAAGCTCTGCTAAGTGCAGCATGCAGGATTTCAGCCAGTGGGCAAGGATCTAACTCGTGAGTGTGTGAACTTGACCATTGCATAAACTCCAAGCAATCTCTTAGGTTCTCAGATTTGTCACCCGTAGCATGGGGGAACAAAGTTTAGCGTCTACTTCCACGAAACATGTGTGGAAGTGCAGGAAGACAAAGTGCTTGCAACACAGAGCTGCTGTAGTCATTTTTTGGTGGCAGATTCTCACCACAGCTCAGTAAGAGGGGACTCTGACTGTCCCTACGGGCCAAGAAACTGAGATTCAGAGAGGGTCAGGATGCCAGAATTACAGGCATGAAGCATGACTCGGGGGGCCTGGGGCCTGTTCTCTGTGACACCTGCATCTAGGTTAGATTCCATGGCAGTTCCTTTTGCATCTTTCTTCTAAAGAACCAGAGTGTCAGGCCCTGCACCCACCGAGAGGAAACACAACTGGGAATGGGATGGCAGCCAGGGAGTCGGTGGGGAGCTCCACCCAATTTTGGTCCAGCCCATACAGGCAGGCTCTGAACTAGGCACAGTTAATCTCCAGCCATCCCCACTGGTTTCACCTGGCTCATTAAAGCCAGACACATTATGAGTTTACTTAGCATCTGTAGAGAGCGTCTTTCATCTTCAAAGGCTTCCCGAAGCACCAACCAATTAATCCTTACAACACCCTCATCTCAGAGACAAATATTTATCCTCATTTCATATCCAGGAGAGCAAAGGAGCAGAAAGAACAGACAGAGCGCAAGGAGGAAGAAGAGAGGCTGGTGTAGGGAAACGGAGGATGCTAGAGCCCCAGTCCCTCTGGCTGCCGGGTCCATCTGCATTGGGGGCATTTGGTTGGGGGAGAAATTCTTCCCGTAATACTCATCCTGCCCCTTTTTTTGTTTTGTTTTGTTTTGTTTTTATCCTAAATGGAAGCAGAACCTTTTGCCAGTTCAGAAGAATTGGATTTCTTTCATAGTAACCTGCAGGAAATACATTAAAAGCACATTCTATCAGTTACAAATCTTAATGTCACCAGCGAAGGATGAGGGTATTAATGCCGGGCCCCGAAATACATATAGTCAGCAACTCTGGGGCGAGGGCAGGGACGATTTATGGAGTGCGAGGTCTGGCCGTCTGGAGCAGGCAGGCTGAGCTCAGCGGGGAAATTGGAACAGGGCTGTTTTCAGATGGGGCAGCGGCAAGGGGGAGGCCACAGAGGGCAGCCTTGGTTCAACCATTGTTTCTCCATATATGCTACTTTTTTTTTTTCAATGCTCTAAAAGCGAGGTTTTGATCTATAAAGAAAGGACCGCTTGCATTAATGCAAGTGCCTGTCAAGGGTCCTTTGAAAGACTCCATCTCTCAAGAGTGACCCTCGCAGCCCCCAACCCCAAGTCAATCCCAACCCTGCTTATCTTCTCCGTCTAGAAGGGTCCAACAAAGGTGCCCCTGGTCATGGCCCCCAACTGACGGTGGGATATGGACTGGGAAGCCAGAACACACACTCCAAGGCACCATGATTCCACTTTCCTCTTTCTACAGCTACCTTAACACTGTAACACAAAACACAGGTACAGGAAATCACACTTAGAACATGTAGGGCTCAGTCAAACGCAGTAGGGCCCATGATGAATCTTTTAAATGGCCTTCATTTTTGGACCTGAGTGATTGCGCTGCCAAACTTGAACCAATCACAGCCTTGCAACAAAAAAGTTCCATGTTCCCAGGGCATGGCACTTCTAGCATGGCCACTTTTGGGTGGAAGGCAGCCTTCATGGGTACCCACAGCCGCTTGGCCATGTGCTGGATTCTCACAAAGGAAAGAGCATTTGGGGTCTCAGGAGCACTAGAGAGCTCAACCCCATGAGCAGAGGGGTCCCCAACATGTGCTCACGCTGTATGGCCTACCGCTTCCCTCCCCCAGCTTGCCCTCTAGGCTGTGCACAAGGTCAGACCTCTCTTTGTAGCTGTTTGTCCTGGAAGAAGAAGCGGGGAAAGCCATTCAATCATACCCCATCCCTTTACAAGTGAGAAAACTGAGGTCCTTGAAAAGTGCTACATCTGGGAATGAGAGCTAGGGTCCTGGGATGCTGCCGCAGCACACTGCCTCCTCTTTCTACCTTATGCCTATGGTGCTCAACGGTTGCCACTTGGCAACTAACTGTTTGCCGGCACCTTCCAACCACCCTTAAAGGGAGCATCGTCCCAGTCTTTTGGGACACAAGATTTTTAGCACTGAAACCGCAACAGTATTAGGCAAACAGGGACAAAGTCGGTTGTTCTCCTTGGCCGTGTCCATGCAGCCAATGCCCAAATTTTGACTGGCTGCCGGGCATGCAGCATGTGTGTACAGGAGGGGAGATCAGAGATCCTTAGGGAAGAGGTTTCTCATGCTTGAATGACTTGGCTTGGAGAAAGTTGTGCAAATGGCTGGGCTATGTTTAAAGCCCTCAATGTGAGTTAGCACAGCTGACACTTTAAGGATGCTTTATAATCCTAGTGCACTTTCACATCCCAAATCTTAAGGATTTGGGCCCCCAAGGCCAGAGTGCCTGGTGAAAAATGACTTTTATGGAGGGGGAAACTGAGGCATGGCATAGCCGTGTGTAGGCTGGCCAGTGTGTCCAGCTGTGAGGGACAGAGCTTGGTGGCAGACCCAGTGTTCTGGACTTCAGCCACTGCAGTCCTCCCTCCACCCACCACTTTTCTCTGGTCGGAAGCTTGAGCTAGAGGGCAGACCTCCAGGTGTGTTTTTATCTAATTGTTGGGAAGCAGGAGACAAGAGGTTGGGGCTTTCTAGATTCAGTTCCAGGGACGTTGGTTGGACACCACAAGAACTCTCTCGCTGGGAACTCTAAAAGAAAAGGACAGTGGTTGATGAGGTAAGGTTATTTGTCTACTCTTGTTCCACCCCACCCGCCCTCGCGATCTGAAAGCTGTGCTCCTTCTGAGAGAGCCTTCAGGCTTCCCTCCCTCCCTCCATGCCATTCCGCCAGCCCCCAGGCCTGGTCACTGCATGTGAGCAGCCTCCACCCTGCACTTCTGAAATGAGAGCGGCAGTGAAATGCCTCAGTGAGCTCTGCTCTGCTTTCAGTGCCTTTCTTCTCTCTTGGGCTTAACTGCTTTTTCTGGCCTCAGGGAAATCCCTTGTAAGTTCATAAAACTTAGGACATCAAAGAACTCCTCAGCCATTACCCAATTAAAACCTCACAGCCCTCCTGCAGCAGGTAAGTATTATTAACCCCACTTTACAGATGGGGAAACTGAGGTTAAGTGGCTTGCCCCCCAGCTACTGAGGAAATGATCTTCTCAGCTGGCACTCCAACTTGGAGGTTTGTTTGGATCATTCAGGGGTGTTTTATTTTGTCTTCCCTGCCAAAATCTGCTCTTCCTCGCCCCCCCCCCACCTTCCCCTTTACCCCACCGGCCCCCAAGTCCCCTGGCCCTTGCAGTTTTCTCTTTCCCTAATTAATAAACAGATTCCTCACCAGTGGTACCTGGGATGAAGAATTTCCCAGAATTGGGTTCACCAGAAAGTGGTAGCTTCTACCTTTAAGGGCAAGAGGTGCCATAAACAGGTGACGAGTGCCAATGCAGTCACTTCAGAACGGTTTGGACCTTTCAAAAATTCATGTTCGGGAAGATAGAGATCCATCCACCACAACAGCCTCTCCTGGCGCCAGCTTCAATTCACTCATTTTCAGGCCCCTAATCCCCTTGCCCTGGCTCCCCCATGTGTGCACAGCCAAGGATCCCGGGGATGGGGACTTTGCACACTGGCGGCATGAGATAAAAGGCAAAGACCTTTCTTCTGCACCAGCCACCTCTTCTCTTCTCCAAATAACATCAAATCCCTAATCCCTGTTTATCTTTTGTGGGAGCAGGAAACTGCACTTTCCAACAATGAGGAGACACACAGGGATGCGGGCTGTGGGGGGTGGGGGATTGCCCAGCCCAAAACTCATGATGTCTTTCCAGCTCTGGTCCAGCCAAGATGATTGGGGTCTCTTGGCCCCAGTCACAGAGACAGACAGCTAGTGGCGCTGGGACATGTATCTGTCCAGACCTGCTGGGGGATGGGCTTGTTCTATTGCGGAAAGGTACCCAAGAGCCACAAGGGAAGATTTCAAAGACTTGGGTGAATGTTTTCCAAAGGGGAATTTCAGTGCCGTCCCAACCGCGTAAGTCCCCTGTGCAGGTCCAATTATACCTCCACAAAGGCAGGATGCCGTGTTTACATAAATAATTACCAGATTTTGGGGAGCCAGACGTGTTGTGGCACACACAGGAGGCAAGCCCATAAATTGCATTTGGGGAATTAAGGGTCAGATTGATTTTATCTCTGTAATCCAGCCAGATTCCGGCAAGCTAAAGGAACATCCGGTTGACTGAGCCTCTGGAGACAAGGGCCCCAGAAACCAGGGAGCAGGGGGATGTTAATATCCCTTCCCTGCACCCCTGCCCTGCATCCCCCATCCTCCCACCATCTCTTCCTTCCTGCTTCACCCTGCTGCAGTTTGCAGACTGGCTCTGAGAGCCAGGGTGGGAGAAAAAGAGCTGTCTCAACTTGCCCTCTGCCCAAGCTGCAAGGGAGGGGACCGGGGGAGAGGTAGAGGCATCTCCCTTCCTATTCTCCTTTTCCCTCCTGGACCACACAGGATCTTGATGTCTCCCTCTGGCTCTCTCAATAATAGCAAGCGACAGAAAACAAGCAAAGGTGTGAGTAACAGAACAGGGCCTCTGCTGGAGATGTGCGCAGGCTCAGTTGCCATGCTAGCAGCCACTGAGCAGAGCAGATGTGACAGCAGCCCCAGTATGCCACCATGGCAGGTGCTGGGTGGGGTCGAAGGCTCAGGCCCTGCTAGCTCCCCAGGACAAAGGGCCTTTGCGTCTTTATTTGGTACAAAGGACAATATCAGGGTTGGCATGAATGGCAATCATTCAGGGCCCTGACACACAGTGGGTACTTCATAGATGCAGGCTGTCATTATTATGGCTATATCAGGTACACACAGGCCTCTCTTCTGAAGATGTTTATGAGTCGCTTGAGACAGACTCCAAGGGTCTGACAAGGCGGTCTGGTTGGGTAGGTACTGGGTAAGAAGGAAAGAACAGTCCTCAAGGGGCAGACGGGAGAGTGAGATGGCTGCGGTGGGAGATGCCTTTGTGGAGACTTAAGCGGACTCGAAAGGTGTAAAGTTTTTGGCAGGACTCCAGGGAGATTTAAGAGGGGGGCTAGGACCCCAAGAACCCACAAAGATGAGGCCACAAGTTGGAATGCTATGTCAGATTGCTGATTGCAAGAACAGAAGCCAGATCCCTTCCATGAAGATTTCCAAAGGCAAACATTGGCATCTGCCATCGAGAAAGAAAGCCCCATCTGTGTTGACTTTGACAAAATAATGTCGCATAGCTAGGCCAACTGGGCACCCTGTGGTGGGGGTCCCTGAAGAGACACCGGTCTGCTACAGTTAAGGTCTCCGTGTGTAACAAGAGGAGACAGATGTGCTGGCTGCAGATATCACTGAAACTTTAAAGCTAGATCTTGTTGGATTGAAGAATAATCTACCCAAAAAGGGTTCCATTCTTTAAATATGCACTGGGAGTTTACTGTGTGCGAGGCATTCGGGGAGTCTGGCGGTAACCATAACCAGAATTTCTGCTGCAGATGTGTCGATCCCACATTTGTCATTTTGTCATTTGTAAGAAAACAATTCAAAATAATGACTAAAGGCAGGTCCACATGAAGCCAGCCTTTCAAAAACCTTTTCTGTATAGTGTCATCAGAAGCTTTAAAATCTGGATCCATGCTACTTCACAAACAAATATGGTCTTCATTTGAGTATGAATTACAATAATTTGTCATCAAACTTTAAAAAAAATTAACCCAATCATCTACTATTGAATTTCTAAAACAGAGTTTTGTTCCAATATCACTACTTGCAAATACGAATTAATTCAAGAAGCAGTGAATAAACCAACCACGTGCCCAGCCCTATACTACTTTCTTTACAGGATAATTTTTTTTAATTTATTAGAAGGACAGAGTACATAAAGAGAGGGAAAGACAGAGAAAGTTCTTCCACCTACTGGCTCATTTCTCACATGTCCACAAATGTCAGAATGGTGCCAGTCTAAAACAAGGAGCCAGGAGCCAGGAGCTCTCTCCAGGTCTCCCATGTGGGTGCAGAGGCTCAAGGACTTAAGCTGCCTTCTGCTGCTTTCCAAGTTCATTAGCAGGGACATGGTCAAAGTAGAGTAGTTTAGTATTAAACCGGCACCTATTTGGGCTACCAACCCTGCATGTGGAGGGTTAGTCTACTATACCGTGGCACAGGCCCCATGAAGGTTCTTATCTGATACCTGTAGTGAGGAAAACTGATAAGATACATATCATTAACCCTGAAGCAACCACTAAAATAACAAAACAGAAAATTCTAACCACTAAGCTAACAGGGGAGATAAAATCATGTAAGAGAGGCAGAAAGGAGGGGGGGGGGGGAAAGGAACAAATTTCAAACAAAGAGCAAGAACAGATACTTAATCTGTCAATAATATAAAGTGTGTTATGCACAGGTGCCATGCTAATCTTCTCTGTATCATTCCAATTTTCGGATATGTGCTGCTGAAGTGAGCACAGTATAAAGTGTATTGTATGACTGTATCTACATGGGATTTCTAGAGTACCTCAACTTACAGGCATAACTCATATTGCCAGGGCCTAAGAGAGGGAAAGGAGGCAGTTGCTGCTGAATTGTTATAGAATTTCACTTTGGCTGGGGTGAGTGCTGTGGTGTAGACAGTAAAGCATGCCTTTACTCTATGTGGCATCCCACAAAGGCACCAGCTCATGTCCTGGCTGCTTCACTTCTGATCCAGCTCTCTGCTCATGTACCTGGGAAAGCAGCAGAAGCCTATTCAAGTCCCTGGGCCCCTGCACCCATGTAGGAGATTCAGAAGAAACTCCAGGTTCCTGGCTTTGAACCAGCGCAGCTCCAGCCACTGAAGCCATTTGGAAAGTGACCCAGTAGATGGAAGATATCTCTCCCCCAGCCTCTTTCTGTAACTTTACCTCCAAAATAAATAAATCCTCTTTTTTAAAAAAGATTTATGCTCTTTTATTTGAAAGGCAGAATTACAGAGAGGAGAGACAGAGAGAAACAGAATCTTTTGTCGCTAAGTGGCTAATAACTAAATCACCAAGTGTCCATAGCAGGGCCAGTCTGAAGCTAGGAGCCAGGAAATTCTTCCAGGTCTCTCATGTGGGTGTAGGCACCAGGGAACTTGGGCTATCTTTCATTGTTTTCTGGAGACAGTACCAGGGAATTGGATTGGAAGTGGGACAGGCAGGACTTGAACTGGTGCTTATATGGGATGCTGGCACCACAGGTGGAGGCTTAACTTACTATGATAGAGTGCTGTCCCCAAAATAAAAAGCTCTTAAAAACAGAATTTCTAAA
Organism: Ochotona curzoniae; assembly: GCF_017591425.1. Classification (NCBI taxonomy): domain Eukaryota; kingdom Metazoa; phylum Chordata; class Mammalia; order Lagomorpha; family Ochotonidae; genus Ochotona; species Ochotona curzoniae. The sequence goes on along the minus strand of NW_024466004.1, from coordinate 1,595,871 downwards.
GATTTATTTATTTTATTGGAATAGCAGATTTACACAGAGTAGGAAAGATAGAAAGATCTTCCATTTACTGGTTCACTTGCCAAATGACTGTAATGGCTAGAGCTAAACCAATCCAAAGCCAGGTGGCAGGAGCTACCTCTGGGTCTCCGACAGGAGTGCAGGGTCCCAGGGCTTTCAGCTGTCTTCCACTACGTTCCCAGGGCATAAACAGGGAGCCGAATAGGATAGTACAGCCTGGACACTAACCAGAGCCCATAGGGGATTCTGGCACTTGCAGGCAGGGGATTAGCCAATTGAACCATTGCAACAGCCCCAGAATTTCAATTTTGCAAGGAGAAAAAGTTCTAGAGGTTTGATGAATAGCAATGTGAATAGACTTAACACTACTGAACTGTATTTTTTTAAAAAAAAGATTTATTTTTTTATTGGAAAGTCAGATATACAGAGATGAGGAAAGACAGAGAGGAAGATCTTCCATCCAATGATTCACTCCCAAAGTCAGCGCAATGGCAGGTGCTATGCTGATCCGAAGCCAGGATCCAGGAACTTCTTCCGGGTCTCCCACACGGGTGCAGGGTCCCAAAGCTTTGGGCCGTCCTTAAATTGACTGCTTTCCCAGGCCACAAACAGGGAGCTGGAAGGGAAGTGGAGCTGCTGGGATTAGAACCGGAGCCCATATGGGATCCCGGGGAGTTCAAGGCGAGGACCTTGGCCACTAGGCCACGCCGCCAGGCCCTGAACTGTATTCTTTTTTTTTTTTTTTAAAGATTTATTTTTTATTATTATTATTTTTTCATTGGAAAGGCGGATATACAGAGAGGAGAGACAGAGAGGAAGATCTTCCGTCCGATGATTCACTCCCCAAGTGAGCGCAACGGGCCGATACTATGCCGATCCGAAGCCAGGAGCCTCTTCCGGGTCTCCCACGCGGGTGCAGGTTCCCAAAGCTTTGGGCCGTCCTCTACTGCTTTCCCAGGCCACAGGCAGGGAGCTGGAAGGGAAGCGGGGCTGCCGGGATTAGAACCGGCGCCCATATGGGATCCTGGGCGTGCAAGGCGAGGACCTTTAACTACTTGCGCCACCGCGCCGGGCCCCCTGAACTGTATTCTTAAAAATGGTTATGATGGTAAATTTAATCTTGTATATTTTACCACAGTTAAAAAAAAAAAAGCAATCCCCTACATATTTTGTTGAAGTGAAACACAAGAGTAAACAACCTGTTACTCTAATTAAGAGATAGAGATGGTCAGATTGGACAAGCTGTACCACATTAACAGTCCGAAAACGAATGACACTGTTAGTATCAGACAAAGTATATTTCAGAACACAAAATACCACTATATATAAAAAAGATTCATTTCAATGGATCAACGATAAGGGTGTTAATTCATCAAAACTTTAAAACTATGTACCTATGAACAGAGCTTCAAAATATAAAACAAAAAAAAATAGAACTATAAAGACAAACAAAAGAATCAGAATTAAAGTTGGAAATTTCAGCATTCTCTCTTAGTAACTTTCATATGGGTAGGTAGAAAATAAGTGATGGGGGCTAGTGCCATGGCTCAACACACTAATTCTCTACCCTGTGGCACCAGCATCCCATATAGGCTGTGTTCAAGTCACAACTGCTCCACTTCTGATCCCAATGTGCCTAGGAAAGAAGAGGAGGACAGCCCAAGTGCTGGGACCCAGCACCCACATTGGAGGCCCAGAGGAAGCTCCTGGCTCCTGCCTTTGGACTGGCCAAGTTCTGACCATCGTGGCTACTTGGGAAATGAACCAGTGGATCTTTCTGTCTCTCATTCTGTCTGTAATTCTGACTTTCAAATAAGATAAATAAATCTTAAAAAAAAAAAAAAAAAAAGAGGGCCCAGCATATTAGCCTAGTAGCTGAAGTCCTCGCCTTTCATGCACCAGGATCCCATATGGGTACCAGTTCATGTTCTGGCTGCTTTACTTCACATTCAGCTCCCTGCTTGTGGCCCGGGAAAGCAGTTAGAGGATGGCCTAAAGTTTTGGGATCCTGCACCTTCAAGGGAAACCTGGAAGAAGTTCCTGGCTCCTGGCTTCACATCAGCTCAGCTCCAACCATTGCAGCAACTTGGGGAATGAATCGAAGACAGAAGATCTTTCTCTCTGTCTCTCCTTCTCTTTGTAGATCTGAGTTTTCATTAAAAATAAATAAACACTTAAAGAAGAAAAAGAAAAGAAGCAATGGTGTGAAAGATTTGAACAAGAGCAATCAACTTCACATTTTAAAAAATGATTTATTTATTTTTATTGGAAAGGCAAATCAGATTTATGGAGAGAAGGAGAGATAGGGAGAAAGATCTTCCACCTACTGGTTCACTCCCCAAGTGGCCACAACGGCCGGAGCTGAGGCAATCTGAAGCTAGAAGCCAGAATCTTCTTCCAGGTCTCCCATGTGGGTGCAGGATCCCAAAGCTTTGGGCTGTCCTCGACTTTCCAAGTCCACAAGTAGGGAGCTGGATGGGAAGTGGGGCTGCTGGGAAACAAACCGGTGCCAATATGGGATCCTGGAGCTTGCAAGGCAGAGGCTTAGCCAATCCAGCCATCATGCTGAGCCCTACTTGACATGTCTATAGAAGGTACCACCCAACAGCAATAATATGCACATTCCAGTTAAATACACAAGGAACATTCACCCAGACAGCCCATATTTGGACCATAAAAATGACTCAATAATTTAAAAAATTTAATGTTATAAAAGTTAAAAACAGGTCTAACTGGGTCCTAGGATTCCTTTGTATGTGCTGGGATCCCATGTGGGCACTAGTTCATGTCCTGGATACTCTACTTCCCGTCCCGCTCCCTGCATGTGGCCTGGGAAAAACATTGAAGGTAATCCAAGTGCCTGGACCCTACACCCACATGGGAGATCCCAAAAGAGGCTCCTGGCTTCTGGTTTCAGATTGGCTCAGCTCTGACCAATGTGGCTGCTTGGGGAGTGGACCCACGGAAGGAGGGTCCACACCATCCATGTAATTCCTTCTCTCTGCAAATCTGTCTTTCCAATAAAAATAAAGTCAATTTAAAAAATAGTTTAAAATCTGGCTGTACAGGTTTGGCCTAGCAATGGAGACCTTTCTTGGGATGCTTCCAACCCAAATTGGACTGTCTGGGTTCAAATCTTTGCCTTGCTTCTGCTCCAAGCTTCCTGCTAATGTATACCCTGAGGGGGAGTAGTGGTTCAAGTGGCTTCTAGCCCCTGTGAGTGCACTGGCTGGGAGGTGATAACTAGAGAACTTGAACCTCTGGATCCACACAGAAGACCTGGATTAAATTCTCATCTCCTGGCTTCAGCTTGGCCCAGCCCTGGCTGCAGCAGGAATTTGGGGGAGTGAACCAGTATATGGAAAAGTTCTGTGTGTCTCTCTGCCTTTCAAATACAAATAACTAAGTAGTAGAAGTCAATAGTAGAGATATTCTTGAAAAAGAAACTCACATATTTTGGCGCTAGATAACACTTCTAGATAATTTATTGGCCAATGAGAAAATACAAAAATGAAACTAGAATACATTTTGAGTGAATTGAAAGTTAGTGGGTTCCACTAAATGAATACTGGAAAGGACACCATTGATAACCTCAGCTTCTACCTTCCAGAATTAGAAAAAGAAGGGCATATGAAACTCAGAATAAGCAGAGAAAAGGAAATAATGGAGATCAGAACAGATATGAATGAAATAGAATACTGAAAAACCACGGGTGAAATAAATGCAGTTGTATTAACTTCTTGTTACGTTAATTGAAATATCAGACAGGGTCAACATAGAAGGGGGAAAAAAGCTTATCTTCACTGACATTGAGGTTCCTGGTGCAAGGCTGAGCAGACCCCTCATCCTGGAGCCTAGAATAGTGGAGGAGATGTGGCGGACCAATCACCTGGGGGGCCACAAAGCTGACACAGGGAGCACCCTCTTCCTCTACACTCAGTGTGGTGTCTCCTTAATAAACTTTCAAGGTTTCATCACAGGCCTCCCGACCTCCCACCCCCAAGCAGGTGAACCTAACCCAGTTCCTACCCAAAGGCCTCACCAACAGACATCACACTTGGTTCAAGCTTCCACCCCTTAGCATAAAGGTAGCACTTTGAGGCTCAAACATCTGCATGAATTTGGGGAGCCATGTTGTGTTCAGTCCATAAATGTGAAAGGGCCCGGTGTGATAGCACAGCAGTTAAAGTACTCTCCAGGATCCAGAGTGCACTAGGATCCCATATGAGCGCTGGTTCTCATCTCAGTGCCCCACTACCTATCCAGCTCCCTGCCTGTGGCCTGGGAAAGCAGTTGAGGACAGCCCAAAGCTTTGGGACCTTGCACCCATGTGAGAGACCCGGAAGAAGCTCCGGGATCCTGGCTTCAGATTGGTTCAGCTCCAGCTGTTGCAGCCGTTTGGGGAGTGAATTATGGGACAAAGATCTTCCTCTCTGTCTCTCCTCCTCTCTGTAGTTCTCACTTGCCAATAAAAATAAATAAACTCTTAAAAAAAAAAAACAAAAGAAGTGAAAACCTGGCTCTTGAGATCAATCATATCAGTAAGCCATTAGCCACAGGGATGAGAAAAAAAAAGACATAAATAATCAGATTACAAATGAGAGACATGAATCCACTAGAGATAGTACAGGTAGTGAAAGTATATCATAAGAGACTATTATGAACAGCTTTGCCAATGCCAATTTAAAGAAAGGTAGGGGTTTGGGCAGTGTTGTGATACAGCAACACCAGTATCCAGTAGAGGCTGATTTGAGTCCCAGCTGCTCCACTTCTGATCTACTTCCCTGTTGATGTACCTGGGCAACCAGTGGAAGATGGTCTAAGTACTCAGGCCTCTATATCCACCTAGGAGACCTGGATGGAGTTCCTAGTTCCTGGCTTCAGCTTGATATAGCTTGTGCCAGTGAGGCCTTTTGGGGAGTGAAGCAGTGGGGAGGAGAACCGGTGAACCAGAGGGTAGGAGATCTCTTTCTCTCATTACAACTCTGCCTTTCAAAAAATAAATATATCTGAAAAGAAAAGGAAAGAGAGGAAGTTATGCAGTTGGAGGTGGCTGTGCATGGCACAGAAGATTTTGAGGGTAGTGAACTGCCCTCTGGGTACTGTCATGATGAATGCCCACTGCTGTATAGTTGTCCAAGCAACACCAAGATGAGCCCCAATGTAAGCTGTGGACTTTGCATGACCATGCTGTGTCAGTGCTGGTCACCACTGGTAACAACTGTACCACAGCAGTGGAGGATGTTGATGATGAAGAAGGCTATAATTGTGCTGGGGAAGATGGTATAAGATCTTCATATCTTCCTTCCCGTTTTGCCTTGAACCTAATGTTGACCTATTAAAAATAGTCTGTTTAAAAATAAGAAAAAGATTTGCCCCGACATTTTACCCAAGATGCTCAGCATTACTTGTCATCAGGGAAATGTCCATTCATATCACAGTGAAAAACTACTGCACGCTTACTGGGTCAGCAGGGTGGAGTGCTATTCCAATAGGACTGGTGTGCTTATAAGAAGAGGAGGAGACACCAGGGATGTGTGTGTACACCGAGAGCAGGCTATCTGAGGACACAGCGAGAAGGTGGCCATGTGTAAGTCCAAGAAAGAGACCTCAGGACAGACCAAACCTGCCACACTTTGATCCTGGACATTCAGTCTCCTGAACCATGAATGCATTTCTGTTGCATGAGCCACCCAGTCTGTGGTGTTTTGTGGCGGTCCTAGCTGACTCACCTACCTAAAGATGGTATAATTCCATTTATAGGAAGTTTTAGAATGGGTAAAACGAATCTATGGTTCAATGGTTGCTCAGTGGACACATGGAATTCTCCATATGGTGCATGTTTGACTGGGTGCCGTTTCACATGGGTGTACATCTTGCAAGTCTTATCAAACTGTGCACTGCAGTTTGGCCCCCATCAAATTTAAGAGAAAGAAAATATTTATACAAAGCATAGACAGGAGCTGTGGAAAATGTGATGTAAGAGAGCCAAGGAGTTTGCTAATGCTTCCAGCTTTTCTTCTGCTATTCTGAATTTTTCTCTTTTTTTTTCTTTTTATAAATTTTAATTTTTTTATAATGATTACATGGTTGATCAGGGTAGGAAGGATTGAGGTTTAGGGAAAATTGGGTGAACTCATTGCTTCCAAATTTGCTATTTCTTCTTGTTGCTTCTGGGAGAAGAGGAGAGACAAAGGAGGAAACCACTCATGACTTTCCACACGTTCCAGTACCCAGAGATGAGGAACCACCACCTCATCTCAACCCAGAGTCTCAATGTGTACATATTCCGAGGGTTCTGCCCAAGTGGTTTGGATAGTTCTGGAATGCTGTGGATTTCACCTATCCAAGGATGATGTCACCTCCCAATGTCCATTGGCTCTAAGAATTATTTATTTATTTAGATTTATTTTATTGGAAAGGCAGATAAGATTTTATGAAGAGAGCTGGAGAGAAAGATCTTCCATCCACTGGTTCACTCCCTGAGTGGCCACATGGCCAGAGTTGAGGTGATCTGAAGCCAGGAGCCAGGAGCTTCCTCTGGGTCTCCCATGAAGGTGCAGGGTCCCAAAGCTTTGGGCCATCCTATGCTGCTTTCCCAGGCCACAAGCAGGGAGTTGGAAGGGAAGTGGAGCAGCCAGGACATGAACCAGCCAGGACATGAGCCAGTGCGCATATGGGATCCTGGTGCTTGTAAGGTGAGGGTTTAGCCATTGAGCCATCCTAATTCGCACTGTGCCCAAATATTTATCTTTTTATTTGAAAGGCAGACTTGCAGAGAAAAGAAGAGACAGATCTTCCATCTGCTGGTCTATTCCCCCAAAAGCCACAAATGTTGGAGTGGAGCTGTTTAAAGCCAAGAGCTTCCTTCTGTTATCCAACATGTGTACAAGGACCCAAGGTCTTGAGCCATCCTCCACTGCTTTCCCAGACCATTATCAGAGAGCTATAGAGGAAGTTCTAGGACTAGATCTCCATCCACAAGGTGTGCTGGCACTACAAGGTGGAGGATTAGCTAGTTGAGCCATCAAACCAGCCCCTGTTCTGAATTTCTAAGCAGAGCTATCCCCAGCAAAGCAAGCTGCAGGTGAGCCTCAATCTTTGTCTTAAGAGAGCTCTCCCCATATAAAAAGTCCTGGGGTTATGACCATGTGTTTTGTACAATTTGTTAATCAAACAGTAAACATTAACTGCCTATTAGAAAAGCAATATTTCATACTTGATGACATTTTTGAGCCTTCCTTACCAAGTTTCCATTTTTTTTTTTATCAACTAATGCCAAAGGTATATTTTGCCTGAAGTCAATTCCCTTTGAGTGTCTTGTTCTGCAACTTGGGTGGGGGGAAGGGGCAGATAACCCCGAAGTGTCTCTCAGATGCTTGCCTCACAGAGATCCAACATCCCTGTTGGGGGCACCAAAGGGAGTCTGCCCTAATCCTGACACAAATACCATGGCTTCCTAGCATGGCAACTCCTATTTCTTTTCTCACTGCAGAGCGGAAGAGAGAAGCTTGGTTACATGACTTAAGAAATACTCTATCTTCTGCGTGTTAGGTTAACTTGACCCTAGGAGGTGGTGGCCAGCTGTGTTTAATTATGTGTACAGGCTGACGATACACAAGTAGGGACACATGGCTCATGCCTTCATGGTGCTTCCATTCTGGCTGAGGCTACACATTCCAAAGCCAGCTGGCTTATGAGAACATAAGGAGTACATCAGCTCCTCTGCTGGGGAATCTGGCCAGGGTGCTGGGCCACAGAGGTTCCTGTCCTTTTTCCCTGGTGGAACAGTCTAGAACAGTCTAGGGATTTCCTGAAGGGAGTATGAGGCAGTGGAACACTGAAAGGCAGAAGATGCAGCTCACCTCTCCTCATGCTTCCTTGCTTGGACTTGGGTCAGGTGCTTTTATCTGAATCAATCACCCTAAAGGAGATGGTCCTCTTGACCAAGCAGGCTTCTGCATGGAAGGGAGTGTGGCAGGAGCCAAATGGGAGTGTGCCTCAGGGACCAAAAATTAAAGATCTTTCTTTGTTCTAGTTGGGCTAGATGAATTGGAAGGTGCCCTGAATGGACTGAAACATTAACTCAAGACAGTTGATAACCTCCTTTAGCAGGTTCCTGAACCACCGACCTCAAATACGGGCATCAGCTACAGGTGACACCAAACAGAATGTCAAGGGGTTCTACCTTGACATAGTCGCTTCTGGCTTCAGAAACACACAGCTTGGTCTTGAGCTTCTTGCTCTCAGACTTACCAGCTGGGTCATCCCCTGAAACTCATGGAGCCTAGTTCCTCTCCTGTAAAATGGGCACAAAAGTCACACACTCTTTCAGGTAGGATTTGTGCAAGGACTAACTCAGACCATGTGTGTGAAGCTCCTTTGACCCTGCACAGAGGCTCCCTGCTTTTAAGGTGATTCCCCCTCGACTGCCCCATGAAGGATGGTCTCTTGAGCCGTGGAGTCCAGGTGCTATAGTGGTCCTACCTCTTACCCCCACCTAGTAGGTACACAGTCCTGGGGTTTGGGAGGAGAAACTTGGGGATCCATGAGGAGGAAAGTTCTTGAAATAACTCCAGATCAGATTTTGTGGTAAGCACCATCTCCTGCTGTTACCCAGAGTTGTGTGAGAGTGAGGGGGCTAGAGGAGGCAGGCTCCCCTGACAAGTTTCCAACCATAGTGAAGGCCAAACACGAGCTGAAGAGTATATGTGATTCTGTGAGTGCCTCTGTCTGCTGCACACAGCTCCCAGAGACGTACCTTCTGCAGGGGCTGTTGAAGACTTCAGGCTGGGGTTTGCAAGTCCACAGCATGAAATCTGGGTGTCTCTTCTCACATTTCATCTCAGCCCTGACAGATCTCAGGTGTGCAATGTGCAGCTGATGGGTGCTGGGAGTGGGGGTGGGGAACACTGGTAGGCTCCAGGCCCCCAGAACAGCCTTCCAGCTCCTGTGCTCCGTCTTCCTCAGACTATTGAAATCAGAAAATTCTTGCCATTCCTGAGCTGGGAACAGAGACTCAGACCCAGTGACCTCCTTTTGTTCCTGCTGGGGGCTGCTGCCCCTTGGCAAGTTTAAACCTTGAAATGAGCTCTGGATTCATTGAGGAGGAGGAGGAGGAGGAGGCGGAGGCAGAGGCTGTCGGTGGCTGTGGTGGGAGGAGAGGGCGGGTGGGGAGACAGCACGGGGAAGAATCCACAAGGTGAAAGAGGAATGACCGTGGCTTCCCCTATTCTCCCACCAAGCTGTGGGAAGACAAAAAAGCCCCCAGGGGGAAAAAAAAAACTACGGGCTGAGTCTGTTTTGTTCTTAGAGGCAGAAAAAGGGGTTACCAGGCACAGGAGGGTGCTGGGGAAAGAGCAGGACTGTTTAGTGGGTGTAGGGTTTTTGTTGGGGGCAATGAAAAAGTTTCGGGTATAGATATGATGATGGTTACTCAACACTGAATTTAATTTATTTAATAGCACTTTGACAAATGAGAAAAGTGATAAATACGCTGTTTCACCACAATAGTAATAGTAGTAGTAATAATAATAATAATAAAACCTTCCAAGAATGTTCCCCCCTCCCCCCAGTTCTCTGCATTGCTTTTGAGATGGACTTCAAATAGACTGGCCCTCAAATCTATGGGCTGGCGTCTTTGTCAGGAGATCATTATATTTTGCTTTAGGCTGCTTGTTTCAGAGAATTACAGATGGCACCCGTGATTGAAGATGATTTATTAGTGTCTGAGACGCCTTCAACCCTCCCCGGTCCTGTCTGTTTGAGAAAAGTCTGTCTTTACCAAAGTCAGAGAAGAAAAAAAAATCAAAGGACATGGGCAGGCCACCACGTAAAAATGGGCCCTGGTAGAGGGGAATCTCCTGTGTGAAATCTCAGATTGGGAAAACAAACTGGTGACCGATGATTTGCCTCACAAAAGACTGTGTCGCTTAACAAAGGAGCTTACTCAAAAGTTCCTTTAAGAAGAGAGCCCCCTGGTGCATTTAATGATATTATTGGATTAAAAAAAAATGTCACCCAGACCGGACCATCCGAGGACACACGCTGTAAAGATGTGAGTGCATTGTATTGTGTTGTAAGCGCGGGGATAAAGGAGCCAAGCTTCTTTGACAAATGGACCGTTGTTTTGGCCCACAGGAACACAAGGATGGAGCAAGATGAGTTTTCTTGGCCTTGAATCCTGACGGCTTTCTGGAAGGGCTGGCTTTGGGAGTTCCTGTGATTTATTTAAGACCGGCTCAGCCCCAGAGGCCTGTGATGTGTCCTTTTGAGAAGGGGCCTATGCCAAACTCAGGGTCAAAGTTCCCACTGTGCTCCTGCTGACCCTGTCACCTGCCTTCATCGTAAAGATTCAGACATGAGCTCCACTCTGCTCTGTGATGGCAGAAAAATGGATCTGTTGGCAGAAAGCGGATTCTCTGTGATGAAGAATGACCCTTATTTATGTCTACATAGGTGCATTCTGGGGCCCATAAAGGTTTAATTGTCCCTCTAACGAGTGTTTTTTTTTTTTTTTAAACCCACAAAGAGGCTGCCAGCTTTCCCCAGAGTTTAAAGCCAACTGAATGCGGTTCTGTGGAAACTGCTTTAAGTGTGTAACTCGCGCCGTGTCCTGGGGCACAAGGCACGATTGTTTTTGGGGACTCAAAAGATGCAGCTCTTAGGAGGACTTTGAAAGTCAGTTTTTTTGTGGCTTTCAGCTGCTGCTGACCCTGGATTGCTCTGCAGATGGAAAGAGAGAGAGAGAAAGAAACCCCTTCACCCAGGAGCCAGCTGCATGAATTCCTCCCGTGGTGCCACTGCCCCCTGCTGCCACCTTCCAGCACAGGGGGAGCCTAGTGGCCCCCAGCCCTAACCATCCTTCCTTTACTCTCTGGATGATTCCCTTGGTTGCTTTAAAAGGCTCTCTCAGGAAGCTAAAGACAGAGGGAGAGCAGCACGTCCAAATATCTGTGAAAGCAAAAGAGAAATACAGGTCCTGGCGAAGACACTTCACCTGGCCGCCTTGGGCGTGCCAGAGGAGCAGGGCCTGTTCTCCATCACTTCTCCACTGTCATCCCTGTTCATCTCACACATTCCACAGTTAGTGATCAGGGACAAATACAACGCCTGCCTGCAGTCCTCGCTGTGACAAAGCTGAGGGTCCCCTGAGAAGGTTGGGTTGTTGGATGAAGGTTAGTTATGTAAGCAAACACATGGTTGCAAGCTGCAGTGCGGGCTAGGAGGAAAAGGTGCAGGGTTTAGAGAGGAGCTCCTGGAGAGCCTGGAAGATTCTCTGAGGAGGTTAGGCCTGGTTAGCTAAGTATGCAGGATGAGCCCAGGACCCAGGCAGATGAAAGGCAGTCACTACAGCAAGGTGGAAGGAACAGTAGAGCAGAGGCCCTGCACAGAGTCTGCTAGAGGTTATTGGTAGAGAGAGAAAGCTGCCTGAAGAGGTAGCTGTGAACTCCTGCTGCCAGAATCCAGAACCTTCCCTGTCCTCTGCTTTAAATCTCCTTTCCTTAGAGACTTCCGTGGCTTCCCTACCCACTGTACTTCATTCTATCAAGCCCACCTCTGGGCTGCCCCCTGATGACCTCAACCCTTCTACTCATCCTTGGGTTCTGAAATCTGTTTGTCAAAAGACAAAAGTGAATAGTTGTGACATGCAGTGCGTGCCATGCGGAGGGGTTATCATGAAGTCAATTCCCAGTTTACATGACTGCAAATGGTTCCATTTAGATGTCCCGCCCAGCATGGATGGCACTCCCTACCACTTCAGTTGACTGTTTATCTTTCAGTGTGCTCGACTATACTTACAGTCTTGGCCTCTATTTAACTTCAGTCTTTACTTTTTCCATTCCATGGCCTATCATTTACATTTTTTTTTTCCTTCAGGAAATGTAAATGTCTATTTACAGTATTAGCTTTTACTCTGGCATGGCCCCATATGTTCTGGAACAGAGTACAATGTGGGTTCTCATCCTGAATTTTCCATAAACTGGAGGTGACCTTAGCCTAGTCATTCAACCTCACAGGGCCCAAGATGCTCTTTTGTAAAGCAGGGTGTGTTGTGTTGCATTGCATTTCCTTTCCTTTCCTTTTGTTTTGTTGGAGCCAGCAGCCACACATGCAGGGTTCTTGGTACAGCCCATAACTCTGGACCTCCTCCAGCCACATCTTGGCTGATATCTTGGTCTTCATCCCCACCCCCCATGCCCCCACGTGCCCTCCACCCACCCCTGTCTGGCCGAATGCCTCTGTGGGTAGCACTTATTTTGGGAATTATCAGTGGAATAGTGAACAGAATTTAACAAATGAGAATACATCATGCTAACTTGGGTGAAAGCTACCATGTACATGGGGCAGGCACAGTAGTACAGCATGTCAAACATCATATGAGACACATGTAGCCTGTAATGGGCTGCCTAGATCTGAGTCCTGAATACTCTGCCTCTGATTCACCTCCCTACTGATGCATCCTGGGAAAAGAGCAGATGATGGCTCAAGTGATTGGGCCCCTCTATTCATGTTGGAGACCCAGATGGAATTCTGGGCTTCTGGCTTCAACCTGGCTGATGCAGGCATCTGGGAAGTGAACCAATAGATGGAAAATCTCTCACACCCTGCCTTTCAAATAAATGAATATATATATATTTGATTTTTGAGTGCATCAGCCAGTGAAGGGTCAGGTTCAGTCTACTACCTGCACCAACCAACACACCTACTGGTAGATACAGCTGCTTGGCCAATTCTGCCCCAGCCCTATATCTCATAAAAATAAATCAACCAGTCTAACAACAACAAAGCAGACGAACAGAGAGGAGAGACAGAGAAAAAGATCTTCTGTCCACTGATTCATTCCCCAAATGGCTACAGTGACTGAGTCTGAGTCAATCCAGAAGCCAGGAGGCAGGAGCTTCTTCTAGGTTTCCTACTTGGATGCAGGATCCCAAGGCTTTGGGCTCTCCTACATTGCCTTCCAGGCCACAATCAGGAAGCTGGGATACAAACTGACTCCCATGTGGGATATCAGTCCCTGCAAGGGGAGGATTAGCCAATTGAACTATCACACCAGGCCCTAATCTGTTTAATAAAAAATTTTAACTCTCTAAACAAACATGCATCTGTTAAGAGAGGAGAAAAGTCATATGACAGTGCTTGTGCGCGTGTGCGCACACACACTGGAAACCGTGGGCATGTGTCCATGTGAGAGGAATCAGACTTGATTTCTGTCTGGAGTTACTTGAAAATTCCTTGCCTTACAACCTCTCTGATGTAGGTGCGCCTTGATAGAATAAACATGGGAAATTCCCGCGGGAGCCGTAAGAAGAAAACCCAATCTTACCCCATTAGGGAGAATTCAAGTTGGGTCCAGAGGTTAAGGGAGAGCCAATGCTGAGCAAAAAAAAAAACCCGAATGAATTACAGATTCTTACTTGAAACGCGTTACAGGCTGGGCCTGCCTTGACCCAAAGGTCTGAGAGAGCTCTCCACACTCATTCTCTGACCCCCGCAGGGCACTTGTGGCTTGTAGCTTGGGCCATCTGTGCCATTAGCTCCGTTTTCTTCTTGTGTATATGTGGCGCGGCTGCAGCTGGGCAGGTGGTGTGCATTAAGAAAAGACTCATGATGCAGACAAGACCCTGCTGACCTGGGATTCCTCCCTGAAATTTCTCTGGCTCACCTATCAAACCGTGCAGCCTGAGGGCTTCCCTGGGCTACTGAACAGATAGGACTGTAGGCTCAGCATATGGATTTGCAATGTAAAAGTTCTGTGTAAATCATTAAACACAAACAGTTATTAACCAAGACCCCCAAGGGAAGGAGAGTTTATCTTTCACATCATCTTTCTACTCCCACTCCCACCCTCCCTAACCTCCAACTTTTGCCTGGTTGGTTCTGATAACTATTCCTGATAAGGATCATGAAACACTGGACCCCGGGGTGACCCTGGGAAAACTCTACTTTGCTTTTTCTCTGCTACCTCCCTCTTGGCCTCCCCTTCTGGTTTCAGTTAACCCACCCACCCCCACCTCCTGCCCCTACAGTCCCAAGTGCTCCTGTACTGCTATTTCTTCCGCTCTGACTCTCCAGAGACTTTAGATATTAGGAGGACATTGTAAAAGACAATGTCATACAATGAATAAACTGCTAGATAGAACTGAGGCATTAGGAAGAAGAGACTCAGTGATGCGTTGGGACGGGGGAAAGGGAACAGCCTGCTGTTATTCTCCCCCAACACACATTACCAAAAAAAAAAAAGTGCTGCAACAGAATTCTGGATTTGTTTTTCTTTTTGAAGAGAAATTAAGAGCCCAGTCTAAACACTCCCCTGTGTAACAATGGAGCATCATGTTTCACTGAACTCTTGACTAAAGTCACCACGCAATTTCCTCCCACCCCAAGTGGGTATAAGGTAAAGCGGCAGCCTGCCTCACAGTTCACATCCCCGGGGCAGACACCAGCAGAAGGGAAGAAACAAGCAACAGCTGTAGTGAGGGACTCTGGAGAAGAAAGTGAGTGTTCTAGACCATTCCTTCCCACCATCCTCAGGCCTCTGGAGAAGGTGGGCTTTTGAAAGTAGAAATGTTCTTGGGCCTATTTCATAACATCTCCCCTTTCAAACCTAACAAGTTGTGCAAGCAGCAGCCACACTCTAACAAGTCAGGCCACAGTTTACAAGGAGAACTTGGTGCAGGCCGAATTTCTTATAGGTAATTACTTTTATCTTGGGTTTTCTTTTTTTGTTTGTTTCTTAAAGGAGGTTTAAGGCTAAGAAACAGGGTAATGTGGGGGGAGAGGGGAAGAAGAGAATGTGTAGTGGAAATTTCCACTTTTCCCAGTCTTGCAGAAGTGGGGGGTGGGGTGGGGGTAGGGGATCACATTTCTCAACAGGATGGCTCGGAATTAGGCAAGCCCAGCGAGTGGAGCGGGAAGGCGAGTCCCTGTGCACAGAAGGGCCAAAGTCCTGAGGGGACAGGACCATGAAAGGGGACAAATGCCTTTCCGTGCACCTTTCAGTGTGTGAAGAATGAGCTAAAAAGCACACAACAAAAAACCCCACTCTCCTGGGTGTAGTTTAATTTTATTTTTTATTTTTGGAGGGGGGGGCGCTCAGCAGCCAGTCCTAACTAGTTTCAGGTGGTCCCCGTTGAGTGGCAGCAGAAGGCTGCAGCGAGCGGCACCTGAGAGGCTTCGTGGGCTGAGGGGCCGTGGCACGTGGCCTGCCCCGTTGCCCGGGAGACCGAGGGCTGATTGTTTCCACATCCAGGACTGAACCAAAACGCGCCGGCGTCGCGGACTGGGGGGTGCGCCGCGGCTTCGCCTCGTGGCTGCCGCGCTTCTCTCTCCTGTTGCCCCCCTGCCGGGCGGTGGTCCAGCCCCGGCCGCGCGAGGCCTCGAGGCCCCAGGCTTGACGCCGCGGAGCGCGGAGTGGGCGGGCGGAGGCCTGGGGAGAGGTGAGAGAAGGCGGCGAGGAGGTGACCGGCCCCTGGAGGACGGGGGCCTGCACCCCTGGCCCTCGGCCGCCTCCTCAGGCTGCCTTTTCCGTGGGACCCCTGAGACTGCCGTCCCCTCCCGGCGGGGTGCGGTGGCGGTTGGGCCCCCTTCCCGCAAGCCAAGAACGCGCCATCTCTCCTCAGCCCGGGTACCATCAGCAACATGCCGGACGTCCAGCAGAGTGTGCCCCCGAAGGACCAGGGTGTGGCGGAGAGCGGGCCCGGTGCGCCGCCGGACGTGTCGGGACCGACCCCGGAGGACCAGAGCGGCCCCAGGGACCCCTCTCCCTGTAGGTCCTGTGCCCCTCGCGGCGGGGTCTCACAGGGCCCCCTTCGGGTCGCCCCTTGTCTCCTTGGGCACAGTCCTTCCCTACAAGGCCTCGGCCTGAGGCCGAGTCAGTTCCCAGCCAGCTTGGTAATGTTGTATTCTTGAATATGCAGGTGGAAAACGGGTAGCTACCGGATTGACTTTCAATGTTAGGTTTTTGTTTGTTTGTTTGTTTTTGAAAGAGTTGGAGAGAATCTTCCGCCCATTGGTTCACTCCCTAAGTGCCTGGCCAGACCTGGGCCGCTCCCAAGCCAGGAGCCAGAAGCTTCTTGTAGGGCTCCCTCCTGGGTGCAGGGAACTCCAACACTTGGACCCAGGATTAACAGGGAAACGGATCGGAGATGGAGCAGCCGGGATCCAACCGGGGCCCCTATGGGGTGCTGGGTGCCCTGGTGCCGCCCCCTCCTGAGGTGGGGACTCCCTCAGTTGTGTTCTCATGGAGTCCTTCGGTCCTGGGCTGAGCCCCAAGTGGTCGGGCGGGGGTTTGGAGCGCCCCGTGGGCACAAGGTCTCTAACGTGCCTTGGTGGTAGGCTAGCGCTTCTGCTGAATTTCTCGTACCCTAATCTCTAGGACCTTTACCCAGTTATCTGAAGGGTTGTTATTCAGGGTTTGAAGTTTGGAATGCGAACTTTAAGCGGAGGCCCGGTTGTTTATGAGCCGTTTCTCTTGTGGCCACACGGAGTCGCTGTTGGTTAACAGAAGGGCCCGCAAAGCGCCTTTGTGCGGCACCTGCCACAGGTGGTATGCCTAAGGAAGGGTCTAAATAGTTTGTTAGGGTGGCTGTTTATGTGAATCCAGAGGTCACTGAACTAAAAAAAAAAAAAAACCTTATTTTAAAAAATGAATTTAAAGTTTAGTATACTAGTTTGATTTGTTTAGCAATTCTTTTTTATCTTAAATTCTTGGGATGTGGATTTTAAAAACCAATTTTAATTACATTTAATCTCCAACTTCTCTTTGAGCTCATCTTCCTGATCCTGCAGTTTAGAGCCATTCTGAAGTTGCATAGGAATGTATTACTTTTGAATAATACAATAGTCTTCTGAAGCAAGCGGTGAACCTCGGTGTACTTGGAAAGTGTATAAAATATCCCGGAGTTCCTCAACAAGCTGATGTGATGCAGCTGCTTTGGAACACTTTGTCTTGGTTGTCAGGGGAACCTCGAGTCCTCCACCGCCCTTCCAGGGCAGGGGCTCAGAAAAGTGTGTGTGTGTCTCTGTCAAAGATTTATTTTTATTGGAACGGCAGATATACAGAGAGGAGGAGAGACAGAGAGGAAGTTCTTCCATCCAATGGTTCACTCCTGAAGCAGCCACAATGGTTGGAGCTGAGCCAATCAGGATCCAGGAGCTTCCAATTAAAATAAATCTTTAAAAAAGAAAAAAATGAAGATACGTTTATTTTGGTGCAAATCTTTTTGGTTCATTCCCCAAATGTCTGCAATGGCTAGAGAAGCTGATGTAAAGTCAGGAGCTTCTTCTGGGTCTGTTGGGCCATCCTCGACTGCTTTCCAGGGCACAAGCAGGGAGCTGCAAGAGAAGTGCAGCAGCTGGGACACCAACCAATTCCCTTATGGTATCCTGGCTCATGAAAGGCAAGAATTTAGCCACTAAGCTATTACACCACACCCTAAAAGTGGACTGTTGGAGAGAAACAAGAACATACCCATCTCCCTTTTCATCACCAGAGGCTGCTGGTGGCTGGAGCTCAAGCCAAGCTTCCCTGTGGATGACAGAAAATTGCCAGGGTGTTGCCCCAGCAGGAAGCTGGAGGCAGACATGAATTCTGACATGGGACATGGGCACCTCAGCCAGCAATTTTGTTACCAGGCCACAGGCTTGCACTGCAAAGTTAGGGTTTTTTTTTTGTTTTGTTTTGTGTTTAATTTATTTAAAGGCAGGGTGACAGAAAGGGAGAGGCAGGTATTCCTTCAGCTGCTTCACTCCCCTAGTGACCAAACCAGCTGAGCCTAGGCCAGGCCAGGGCAGAGCCAGAAGCTGGCAACTTTGTCTCTGTCTCTCAGGTGGGCACAGGGGCCCGGGTGTTTGGACTTTGTGCTGCTCTGCCAAGTGCCCAAGCAGCTGGGATTTAAAGCTGTGCTCTGACATGGCATATGGCTTGCAGGCTGTGGCCTAAGCCACTGTGCTGCAGCTGCAACCCCAAAAAGTAGACCCTTCTTAGAGTATTGTTTAAATCACAAAGTTTTGCTGGTTTGTGACTTTGTTTATGAGAGAAACTTTTAAATGAGTTTCCCTTTCTGGTTTTTTATGAGTTAACTTCTTTGCCATCCTGTCCCTCCAAGGTAGATTACTCAGTTTGTAGCAAGGTAACAGGTGTATAGAGTTGAGAAAGCTAGTGGCTGCAGGTGGCTGAGTGAGCCCATGTAAAGTCAGTCAATCTAAATTTGGAGCCTGCCAACTTGAGTAGACTCTTTGGGTAAAATACACGTGGCACTAGACTTGTACGGACCCCACTGTTGTCACACACCATTAAGTTCTTTTCTGTTGCAGGTCCAACAAAGACAGAGAATGAAGTTTCCAAGCTGGGCAACGAAACGGAGAAGAAATGTGATTTGCATGTGAATGAGAAGACGGCGCCTCCAAGCAGGTACACCCCTCTGCTGCTGGTTCCATTTGAAGCTCCTGCGATAGTCAGTTAGCCTTAATTGCTCCTGACCAGACTTGAAACATTGAAAACATTTTTTGCCTCTGTATTTGAGAGGGAGGTTGATTCCTTGTAGTGCTTCACTTCACAAACAATGGCCAGCCCAGGGCAAAGCCAGGAGCCAGGACTCCATCCAGGTCCCTCCCGTGGGTGGTTCGAAGTCAAGCACTTGAACCGTTGCTGCTGCCTCCCTGGGTCCGCAGGGAGCTGGAGTCAGAGGCCAGAGCTGGGAATGAACCCAGGCCTTCCCGCGTGGGAGGTAGACAGCTTGACTGCTAGGACATAAATGCTCACTCTACCTGAAGGAATTTTATTTAGTTACTTAGTATCAGAACACATTGATTGATAAAATCAAAACTGAGGTAGAAAGCCAGATATAAAAACTAATTTAAATTTATTTATAATTCTTGCCTTGTGAAAATAAAAGTATTTTGCCTCCTACATTAAATTGGTTTTTTAAGGAAAATATTTAATTACTTATTGGAAATGTGGAGTGATGAGGTGAGGGGAGTGGCAGAGATAGAGAAATCCTGTATTTGTATTCACTGGTTCCCTCCCCAAATGCCTGAAATTGTTGGGGTTGGGGCAGGCCAGATCCAAGAGCCAAGAATTCCTTCTGGATTTCCTACATGGGTGGCAGGGATGCAAGTATTTGAGCCATTTTTCCCTGTTTTTTTTTCCTGGTGTACTTTCAGGGGGCTGGATTGGAAGTGGAGCAGCCGGGACTTGAACCAGTGCCCCACATGAGATGATGGTACCACAGGCAGAGACCTAACTCTTTCACTGCACCAGCCCTGTTTCTTAATTGGGTTGCTGAGTTCAGGGAGAAGCCTACAAACAAATGGGGTCTACGAAGCATTTGTAGTTCTTGGAGTCCTTTTACTTGCACAGGTGAAAGGTTGGAAGGTAGAGTGCCCAGGTATTTAGAAGTTAATCCCATTTTCACACCTTGACCAGCAAGCCTTCCCCACTGCCAAGGCAAAAGCCTGAGCGGGAGTGTCGCACTGCTGGGCTGTGCTGTTGCAGAGAACCTGCTTGTAAAAGGGCAGCATCCTGGTGTTACAGTCCTGTGAGCAGGCCGCCCTGCTGCAGGATGACTGTCTGTGTTTTGGTGGTGAGTGCTCCAACAGCCTCTTAAGTGTTCAGGCCGTTTCCCCCCATCAAGTTGTGGCTTTGGCTCTGACATCTTGGCCAGTGATTTTTGCTGGCGCTGGATTGCCGTTTACTGCCACTTTTGGCCTGACCGGGTCAGATGTCTGAGGCTTTTCTCCCCAAAGCACACAAGGGAACGAAGACGGTCAGCAGACAGCTGGCATTAGCTCTCCATGGTAACAGCCACTCCTGGCAGCTGCTGACTTGGAGGGCTGCACTTTTGCTAGTGACATACCAGCTGCCAGGCACCCTTGGGGCCCTCCACCAAGACAGATCAGGGAGTTGGACGCACAAAAGGACCAAGATCCAGACCAGAGAGTCTCCTCCTAAACTGAGACAGAGACCCTGAAAAAGGGGATTCATGGCGCCTTTCCTGCATCCCTTTAAGGGGTCTCCTTTGGATCCCTTGTTGGGTAGCCAGAAGTCTGATGTACCCTCCTGGAAAGTTGTGCTGCACCGACCACCACAGGGAGGTGGGGCTTTCAGGGGATCCTGTCAAGGGTAAAAGGAAAATGGGCAGAAGACGGGGGGCGGGGGGTACAGGAGCAGGGAGGAGGCCAGGGCTCGGAGGAGCCAATCTGGGGAGATTTTCTGTTTTCTAAAGCGAAGGAGCAGTTCAGGAAATAAGGGTTCCAGTAAGTGGAGGCGTTGCCACTAACAAAGCAGGTCCTGTAGCAAGAAGAGAGGACTTAAACAGTTAGAGCCTGGAGGCAGCGTTGGTTTGTGTGGCTTTTGGTCACAGGATGCTTTCGTAAGAATGTTCTGCAGCTTGGTACAGTCGTGTGTCTAATGTCCTTGTTTTAGCAGTGTCTGTAAACATGCGAGGCCGATGGGGAGTTTGGAGGAACTCTGGGTGCCTCCTAGGATCATGCTTTGTTTTTGCAAAGATTCACATTGCAAGATGAGAGTTCCTGATTTTAGATCTGTACAAATGACCTGCAGCCTGAATGACAATGGGGCAGATGAGTATCAAACTTACCTTTCATTTGCTCTTTTATATCAAAGAATATAGATTGATATAGATGGAAGTAAGATTTTGCTGTTCCAGATTTAGAGCTGCTTGAAGTATTTTAACTGGTTTCTTTCTGTCTCATGATATGGCTTCATTTGAGTGTACAGCAGAAGGCAGAAAGCAAACACCTTACCATACTTTAAATATGAATTTTCCCCCTTTTGTTATTACTACTACTATTATTTTATGATACAGTTCCATTGGCTGTGGGATTTCCCTATCTGCCTCTGCAAATTCTCCTCCTCAAGTTCCCTCCCCCATACGCTGATTTCCCCTATATTATTACAATAGCGTAGTTCTTCATAGACAGTCATAAGTCCATCACTGTGGGCACGGACAATGGAGGAGAGTCCAGCATCCTATTGTCAAGATATGTTTAATAGTTTCGTTGGGAGTCTATCTTTGGAAGTAGAGATACATACTATGTTGTATCCTCACATCTGAATATGATCATCTCCATTACAGTTACTATACATACCCTTAAATGAAAAGCCATAAAACAAAATCCAACAAAAGGAATAAAGTTTAAAAAAAAGTTTACAACACTCTGAGGTTAAATAACATGCTAAATTAATGACTAATGTGTTGGTGAAGAAATGAAAAAGAACCTTCTTGAAGAAAATGATGGTACTGTATGGCCTATGAGTCAGTGAGGAACTTAATATGAGGAAAAAAACTGTTTTGAAGAAATAAATTAAAAACATCAAAATCCATTAGAGTTTCCTCTGATCTTTGTTGGTGAGATGTGTCTCCTGTAGGCAACAAATAGATGGATTTTGTTTTTTAATCTAGTCTACTAATCTGTGGTATTTTATTGATGAGTTTAAGCCATTTACATTTAGGGTTAATATACATAGGTGGTAATTTGGTCCTGTCATTTTAACATTGGGTTTTTCATTGATTAGTCTTCTGTTATTTTACTAGGATGTTCTTCACATTTACCTTTGGTTTTGGTGAGTGCTATTCCTTTTACTCTGTCAAGAGAACATCTTTAAATATCATTTGTAGGACAGGTTTAGAAGAGACATGTTTTTAGAGCTTTTCTTTATGGTGGAAGAATTTTATTTCGTTTTCAAAGATAAAGGAAAGCTTTGCTCAGTATGTTATTCTGGGCCAACAGTTTTTTCCTCTTAGAATCTTGAATGTTTCGCTCAATTTTCTTCTGGCCTGTAGAGTTTTCTGTAAGAGGTCTCTTGTGAATTTAATTGCCATTCCTCTAAATGTCAATTGATTTTCCATTTTTGAAAAAAATCACTGACTCTTCATCATTGAAAAATTTCATTGATTTTAAGGATCCTTTCCTTATTATATTCAGTTGAAGAGAGCTTGATTATCATGTGTTGTGGTGAAGATTGCTTTTGGTTAACCCTATTGGGAGTTCTGTGCCCCTCCTGAATGAATGTTGTTTCCCAATTCTTTATCCGGATTAGAGAAGTTTTCCTTTACTATTTCATTAAATCCATTTTTAAAATATTTATTTTTATTGGAAAGATGTACAGAGAGGAAGATCCTCCATCCACTGATTCACTGCCCAAGTGGCTACAATGGCTGGAGCTGTGCCAGTCCAAAGCCAGGAGCAGGAGTATCTTCCAGGTCCTCCACATGGTTGCAGGGTCCCAATTCTTTGGGCCATCCTTGACTGCTTTCCCAGGCCACAAGCAGGAAGCTGGATGGGAAGTGGGGATTAGAATTGGCCCCATATGGGATCCTGGGGTATGGAAGTCGGGGACTTTAGCCACTAGGTTACCACTCCGGCCCCTATTTCATTAAGTACATTTTAAACCCAGCTTTTCTTTCTGCACCTTCTGGAACTTCCGTAACTCTTATATTTGGCCTTTTTATAGTGTCTCTTAATTCCAGCTCTACTTCCAGCTTTTTGATTGTTTCTTTGTTGTGACTTGAAATATCTTCCAATTCTGAGATTCTTCCTTCTGCCTCCTTCATTCTGTTATTGAGACTTTTCACTGAATTTTTAATTTGCTCAATTGCATCTTTCATTCTAATTTGGCTTGATTTTGTTTCAGTGTTGCTATTTTTTATGTGACATACTCCTTAAATTCCTTGAACTCCTGTGTTTCTCATTGTTGATAAGAAGCTTTAAACTGAGTTTTCTGAATTCTTTATCCCCCATTTTCTGAGTATATTCCTCAGTTAACTCTGAAGTTAGCAAAGGCTTTTGTTCCTTTGCAGGGGAGCCTTCAGTAATATTCGCTATGCCCATGTCTCTTCTTTTGCTCTTGGTCATTGTACTTCTAATTATCAGATTCTTCTCCTTGCGGCAAGTTTTAAGTTCTGTCACCCACGGGTCTACAATTTGATTTTACTTATTGCTTTTGGTACCCAGTTCTTTGGTTGCAGTCACTTGTGTTACTTCCTCCAGTGAATTTCTGATCTGGGCTGTTATGTTAGGCTTCCACCACAGTCTCCATAGCCCCAGCTCCTGGTTCACCAGTCTCTACCTCCTTTGATACCATGGTGAGGTTGCAGTGTTGTCTGTACTACCTTTCTCACATTTGTAGTTTGAGCAGTTCCTGTTCCTGTGATTAGGGAGACACTAGGTGTCCTATATAGCTAGGTTGGTGGTGCTGATCTTGCTGGAATCCATTGGCTGATAGATCTGGGGGCCACGTGGACCTATTTTGACCCATATAATGCCAGAGTCAGTATTATTTTTGATGTGGGATCGGTGCAATGCACTGAACTCAGTGTGTTCATGCACAGCTCACTGTTTTCCCCGCAGTCTTAAAGTTTTTCCACACTGTACAGAATGGTGCCTGATGTGCCACTCGTGGAGTTGTAGATATGCTGGCTGTTAGGCCTGGGGGCTACCTGGACCTATTTTGAGTGGAACCTGTAGGATGCCATGTTGGTGTAATTCCCGGAGCTAGAAATACATTTGTTCCCAGCTTAGTGCATGCACAGTCCTGTCCCAAAGCCTTTGTCTCCCTACACAAGATGGTGCCCAATTCTGCTCTAGGGGATGATCAGGGCTGTGAAATTCACTCTGTTCCCACACCACCTATTTGGGATCTGTTGCTCTGTCTCTGCTCCTGGTCAAATCAAATAGACCAGCAGGACAGGCAGTTCTTTGAGTTCACCTCCTAAGTTAACCTTCCTACCTGGCTGCTGGAGTTCAGGTCGCTGCTTGCTGAATGCTGCTAGGGTATCTGGTCACTGCAACACCACACTGTTGTGTCCACTGCTTTCCCATGTCCGTAGTCTCCAGGTGCTACTCTGCCGTCAGCCTTTCCTCTCCTGTTTCCTGGAATGTGCCCTCTCTGCTTCACCCTGGCTAATGTTCTCCGTCTGTTTAATCATGTCCTTACCTTAATCCATCATCTTGATACTCTCCCCTTGTGTGTTTCTTAATTTGCATTTCCATAGCTACCAATGAGACAGTTGTTTAAGATGAGAGCTCTCCAAGAGCAAGCCACACCAGTGTTGGTTGGCCCGTGCATTTACTCCTAGTCTGAACGTGGAAAGGGAGAAAGGTGAAGTCCAGCTAAGGAGGTACTACAGGCAGAGAAGTGTGGAAGCTGTCTTTGAGGAAAATTCATCCCTATCTGTGCTTTTTTGTCAAGTTGTGTCACATTCTGTATGCAGACTCTAAAATGCTAGGGCCAGGACTGTAAGGAAGATATAGCTTTCCCTCTGAAGGTTTGATAGTTGGGCCTACTGAGATTCTGACATTGGGCCAATTAATGGAAGAAAGAATATGTGAACTTTGTAAGTAAATAGGAGTCAGATAGAATAGGAAGCTTGAGGGATAGATGACTAAAACTACTCTGTTGGGGGAGGGGGAGGTAGGTGATTTTAGGGGGTGTTACAGGCTGTTTCAGAGGACAGAAGGGAGAAAAATAGGTTTGAAGAAAGAGTAATCTGGCACAGAGTTTGGGCCCCGAGTGCGGAGTGAATGGTAGGCTTCCTCTCTGTGATTGGCTTTTCCTCGCAGTGGACGCAGTATGCAGGAGAGGGGTTCGTAACAGCTGGGCATCCTGTGAAGCAGATAAGGGAGCTTCCTGTGTCTGCTGCTCCCCAGGTGCACTCAGTCCCAACAAGCTTGTGAGTCATGACCCTGCAGTTGATCGGAACCTCAGAAGACTTGCAGCATATTCATGACCAGAATTGCACTTTAGAAATCCATTTTAGAATTGTTTGGCGGTGTGGGGAACAGCTCAGAAGGGCATGAGGCCAGAGGCTTGGGACTGGTTATCGGTAAGAATAAGCACGGGCAGGGGTGCATTCCAGTGGCATCCAACAGTATGATTAGTGGGACTTGGTGATGAATAGGATGAGGAGAAGGTAGTTAAGAATTCCAGTGCATGCTGCGTCAGTAGACAGGTTAGCTGTTTGTCTGAGATGATTGAGGTTAGTGTATTAAGAGAGGAACTAGGGGTTTTCGTTTTGTTTTTCTTTGTATCTATATACCTACTATTTTTACAAGGAACATGCATTATTACTCTTTGGGAGAGGGGATGTTCAGGAAGATCGGTACCTATTTGGCAGTGACTAGATATAGTTTCAGAATTTTCAAATGTTCTTGGTGATCTGTGTAGGTCAAAGACCACTTAAACACAGAAAAATTGATTCCTGTAATTTCACTTTTTAAAATGATTAGGCTTTATTTTTAAAAAAGATTTAATTGTTTTATTGGAAATTCAGATTTGCAGAGAGGAGAGAGAGAGAAAGGTCTTCTGTCCACGATTCACTTGCCAAGTGGCCACAGCAGCTGGAGCTGTGTTAATCCAGAGCCAGGAGCTTCTGGGTCTGCCACATGGGTACAGAGTCCCAAGGCTTTGGGCTGTCGTTGATTGCTTTCCCAGGCCACAAGCAGGGAGCTGGAAGGGAATAGGAGCAGCCAGGGTACGAACCGGCACTCATACAGAATCCCAGCACATGCCAGGCAAGGAGTTTAGCCACTAGGTTACTGTGCCAGGCCCTACTTTATTTCTTTAAAGAGTAAATTGAAATTTATAGAAAAATGATCAGGAAGTACAAACAAAAGTCCCTGCATGGTCACCTACTTTCTCACATAGTTTCCCATATTTAAAATTTTTACTTTATTTGCTGTTTTTGAAAAACAAACAAAAAGATGTGTTTGTTTGAAAGGCAGAGTTAGAGTCCAGGAGGGGAGAGAAAGAGAGTAGAGGCAGACTGAGATCAAGAGCTTCCATCTGCTGGTTCACTCCACCCGGAAGACCAGAGCCAGGAACTCCAGCCTGATCTCCTACTTGCATAGCGGGGGACTCAGATCCTTGGGTAATTTTCTGCTGCTTTCCCAGACACATTAGCAGGGAGCTGATCAGAAGCAGAGCAGGTGGAATTTTTTTTTTTAATTAAAGATTTATTTTTATTTTTATTGGAAAGGTGGATATACAGAAAGGAGAAACAGAGAGGAAGATCTTCCGTCCAATGATTCACTCCCCAGGCGGGCACAACAGCTGGAGCTGAGCCAATCCGAAGCCAGGAGCCTCTTCTGGGTCTCCCACACGGGTGCAGGGTCCCAAAGCTTTGGGCCGTCCTTAAATTGACTGCTTTCCCAGGCCACAGGCAGGGAGCTGGATGGGAAGTGGAGCTGCCGGGATTAGAACCGGCGCCCATATGGGATCCCAGGTGTGCAAGGCGAGGACCTTAACCACTGCGCCATCATGCTGGGCCCGAGCAGGTGGGATTTAACCCAGCATTCATATGGGGCTGCCGGTGGCTTAATCCACTTTTCCACAGTGCTGTCGAAGGTGTGTCATTTTCATCTGTTTGAAAGGCAGAGCAGCACACATACACTCATTTAGAGGAAGCTTGAAGGAAAGGGGAAGGGAGGGAGAGAGAAAAACATGGATTTTCTATCTGCTGATTCACTGCTTCGATGCCCTCAATGTCCAAGACTGTCCAGGTCTCCCACATGGATAGCAAGGGCCCAAGCACTTAGGCCGTCCTCCACTGCCTTCCAGGCTGGATCAACAGGAAGCTGGACTGGAAACACAGGTGCTGGGCCTGAAGCTGGCCTTCAGAGCAGGATATGCGTGTCCCAGCTGCATCTCCATGCCACAACACCCATCGCATCTCTGCTGTGATTTACTTCTTGTAGGAGTATGATGCGTTTGCTACAATTATGCAGTATATTTTCAAAATGACTTTGTTATTGAGGCAGACAGAAAAAGCTATTACGTCCACTCCCCAAATGTCCACAACAATTGGGATTGGACTTGGCTGAAGCCAGGGTCTGGCCGCTCAGTCCAAGTCCCTCACACAGATGGCCGGCACCCAGCTGCTTGAGCCATTACCACTGCTTCCCAGGGTCTATGGGGAAAGGTTGGGGTCCTGAGCTGAAGGCAGGGGTCCAACTAAGGTAAGGGCCCAAGCACCCAGTATGAGGTATGGACGCCTCAGCTGGCATCTTAGCTGCTAGGCCAGACACCTGCCCCGAGGACCCAATGTTAATGCTTTTTTTTTTGTCATTAACTCAAGTCTGTGATTTACATTGGGATTCTACCTTCTGTATTGTGCATTCTGTGGACTTTGAAAAGTATCTAACACCTGTGTCCATTGTCCATTGTTGTACCAAGAGCCTCCACTGCCCTAAAAATCATCTGTGCTTCACCTGTTCATTCTCCCCTTTAAGTCCCTGGCATCCCCTCATCCCGACACTGCCGCCAAGGTTTGCCTTTTCCAGAAAGCCATGTTGTTGGAATCGCACAACGCACGGTCTTTTCAGGCTGACTTCTTTCCGCAGGGCTGTGCACTTCAAGTGCCTGCACACTTTTCATGGTTTCATAGCTTGTTTCTTTAATTTTTTAAATTCTACTGAATTCCCATTTCTTTTTAAAGATTTATTTTTTATTATTTTTTCATTGGAAAGGCGGATATACAGAGAGGAGGAGAGACAGAGAGGAAGATCCTCCGTCCGATGATTCACTCCCCAAGTGAGCGCAACGGGCCGATACTATGCCGATCCGAAGCCAGGAGCCTCTTCCGGGTCTCCCACGCGGGCGCAGGTTCCCAAAGCCTTGGGCTGTCCTGGACTGCCTTCCCGGGCCACAGGCAGGGAGCTGGAAGGGAAGCGGGGCTGCCGGGATTAGAACCGGCGCCCATATGGGATCCCGGGCGTGCAAGGCGAGGACCTTTAACCACTTGCGCCACCGCGCCGGGCCCCCCATTTCTTTTTGTCACTGGATAATATTTCATTGTTTGGATCTACCAATTAGTGTATCCATCCACTGACTGAGACATATGAGTGCTCCCAAGTTTTTTCAGCTATGAGTAAAGCTTCTATAAACATTGATGCACAGGTTTTGGGGTTTTCATAAGGCTTTCATAACTCCTTTAGGTAAATATCAAGGAGCAAGATTGCTGATTATATGAGAAAAGTATTTTTAAATTTGTAGTTTTGCTTTCTCACCAGCAGTGAATGGGTGTTCTTACTGCCTCAAAGCCTTGCTAATGTTTTTTGGTCAGTTTTCTGATTTTGGCTGTTCTGATAAATGAATAGAATGTGCTCACTCTTATCTGTGTATCTCCTTTGGTGAAGTGTTTTTTAAAGCTCATTAACATGTTTTAAAGTTGAATTATTTTTTTAAAAATTTACTTTTATTGCAAAGTCAGGCAGGAATAAACAGAGAGGAAGATCTGTCCGATGATTCACTCGCCAAGTGACCACAACAGCTGGACCTGATCTGAATTCAGGAGCTTCTTCTGGGTCTCCCATGTGGGTGCAGGTTCCCAAGGCTTGGGGCCATCCTCAACTGTTTTCCTAGGCCACAAGCAGGGAGCTGGATGGGAAGTGGGGCTGCCGGGATTAGAACCAGTGCCCGTATGGGATCCCAGCACATTCAAGGTGAGGACTTTAGCTGCTAGGTCACCATGCCAGGCCCAAAGCTGAATTAATTTTATTGTTTAATATTGGGAGATTTCCCCCATGTATTTGAATGCTCTTGGAAACTAGAATTGAAAAAATAAATTTATTTTGGTGAAAAAGATCTTGAAGTCCATACCAAAGAGCTGGTATTGTGGAGCAGCAAGTTAAGCTGTTCCTTGTGGAGTCGGCTGGTTCAAGTCCTGTGTTCCATGCTTCACACCGGCTTCCTGCTAATGTGCCTTCTGGGAGGCAGCACTGATGCCCCAGTATTGGAGTTCTTGTCAGTCATGTAGAAGACCAGAATGGAGGTCTGGCTGCAGCTCGGCCACGCTTCAGCTTCCTGTGGCCAACTAGGGAAGGAACCAATAGATGGAGAAGATCTCTCTCCCTCACTGTGTGTCATTCTGCCTTTTAAAAGAAATCTCTGCTGGGTATTTTTGTAATACACATTTCCCACAGTCTTTTGGATGATCTTGTCTATTTATCAGAAGTGTGTTTTTCACTGTTTCATAGTCTGCGCCTTGTCTTATTTTTTCAGTAGTATCTTTTCAACAAAGCAGAAGTTTTTAAGTCCAGTTTACCTGTTTTTTTTCCTTTCATGGAGCATGTTTAATAGTGTATCTAAAAAGTTATTACCTAATTTAGGTATTTAGGTTTTTCTCCTGTGCTATCTTCTTGGAGTTTCATAGTTGGATGTTTTACTTTTAGATCTATGATCCATTTAAAATATTTATTTGACCAAGAAATAGCTCCCAATCTGCTGTCTCACTCCCTGAAAGTCTGCTAGCCCCCAGCTGGGCTAAGGCTGGGAGCCAGGGACTCCACTGGGTGGCAGGCAGCTCGTCTCTGAGCCCTCACCACTGCCTGCATGGTGAGTACCAGCAAGAGGCTGCGGTCAGGAATTGGGTTTGGGTCTAGAACTCGAGTCTTCTGAAAGGTGATGTGGGCTTCTAACTGATATTGCTAGCCAAATGTCTGTCCACCCAGGATCTGTTCTGAGTTAAATTTTGTGAAGTATATAAGATCTGTGTTTAGGTTCACTTTTTTTTTTTTGCATGTGAATACACAGTGCTCCAACGCATTTGTTGAAAAATACTTTAAAAAAAACTTTATATATATATGTATTTGAGAGGCAGAGTGAGGGACAGAGATGTAAGGAGGCCTCCCAGCTACTGGTTCCCTCTCCAGATGTTTGCAGTGGTCAGAGCCGAGCCAGGTAGCTAAACCTCAATCCAGGACCCAGAGCCATCACCTGCTGCCTGCCAGAGTGCACAGTTGCAGGGAGCTGGGCCTTGGGGAGGAGCCAGGCCTTGAACACAGGAGCTTTGAGGTGAGAGGAGGGTGTCCCAAGAAGCACTTCAGTGGCAGTGGCCAGTGTTGGCTGCCTCGCAGCTCTCCTGACTCAGTCGAATTGCCTTTGCTCCTTGTGTCTTAAAGCAAACACAGTAAAACAGGGACCCATGTTGAAGCATAAAGGATCAGGCTGCTGTCAGAGATGCTCACATCCCGTATCAGGATTCCAGCCTGAGCCCCAGCCACTCTGCTCCTGAGCTAACTCCCTGAAGTGCCCCGGGAAAGCAGCAGGGAGTAGTCTAGCCTCTGAGCCTGTCACCAAGAGGGAGGCTGAAGGCAGAAGCCTGGAACCACGCCCTGTTCTCCCAGCCCTGGTCCTTGTGCTGCTCTGGGGAGTGACCCAGCAAATGGAAGGAAGATACTTCTCTGTCTCTTCCCTCCTCCTCTGTCACTCTGCCTTTTGCATAAATTAAAAGCCAAAGCTGGTCTTTCTGGTGCCTGTGACTGGGTTAGAAGGCAGTGCCACTGAAAATGGGGATGCAAGAGAAATAGGTTAGGATGGAGTTGCTAGTGAATTCAGCATTAGACCAGCTGATTGAAAAATACCTACTAGATTTTAGGAATATTTTCTTATACACCCCCCCCCTACACACACACAAACACATATAAAGGAAAGTGGGGCATACACCTCAGCTAGAGGCACAGAAGTGCTGAGACACAGCCTCATCATCTTCCACTTGGTTTTTCCTGCTGCACAGAAGTGATCGCTCTAGAAAGGCAAGGCTCCCTTCCGAGGGTTTTTTTCCCCCCCAAAGTGCTTGAAAGTGAAGTCTAATCCCAGCTAACTGAAGTCTTCTGCAGTTCAAACATTATTTCTCATTTTCTGCTCTAACATAATGGTTTCTTACCACATAGAATGCTCTTTGGGGCTTGGGAGATTAACACCCTATTGCCGGTGTTTAGGTGGAGAGAATAATTGGCTCATTTCACCCTTTTACAGTTTGGAAGGCAAGGTCAAGGAGACCATGCATAATGCCTTCTGGGACCATCTGAAGGAACAGCTGTCAGCCTCTCCTCCTGATTTTAGTTGTGCTGTTGAACTTCTAAAAGAAATCAAAGAGGTGAGTAACCTACCTTCCATTTGTAGGAGTGGAATTCCTAGACACCCTCGGCTCATTGAAGTGTCTGCAGTTAACAAATCCTAACAGAGCTCAGTCAGAATCTACCCAATAGACAGAAATCAGAGTAATGTGGATGAAGAAAGAAATGTGAAGGGCGTAGCTGCATTTCCATAAAGTAGAAAAGAAGGGTGAATTCAAAGTTGACAGGCAAGAAGTTAATAAATGGCATGGCCTACCCCTTGGACTGTCAGCTGCCATAGGTGTCATATGTATTGTAAATATATTTGAATTTATAAAAACTCTGCTTCTATCAAAAATATAGATATCTATCTATCTTAGATATTCTCACCCTTCCCCAGAATGAGGAGATACACGGTCAGATGCTGCTGGCTGCTCAGAATTGAGTCATAAATCAGCAATATTTTGTTACCTAGTGGCACTAAATCATAAAATTAACTTCTAAAATCTGTTTACAAGATAATTGGAAGAAAGGGGAAAGCACAGAATGGTTAGCATATACAGATAATGTAATCTGTAACAGACAGAAGGTTTTAGTCCTTGCTTCTGTTTTGGTCACAAAGCCATAGTTGATATCTCTGAGCTTCTCTGTTCATTCCACTTTTCTGTTTGTAGCTGAGCCTCCGCTGGCCATGGTGGAGTGGCCCAAAAATTCTTTTGTTTTCCTTAACCTTCATCATTGGGGTTTGGAGTACCTGGTAGCACATGGAAAGTCTCATGAGCTCAGGGCACGCAGTCCTGCAGGCCCCATTATGTAGCAACAATCCAATCCTTCCTTGGTATTTAGGATCTATTGCTCCAGTCAGGAGAGTAATTCATTCTTTAAAAATTAAAGATTCATCTATTCATTTGAAGTAATATTCTTTCATTTGAAAGAGTAAGAGAAAAATCTTCACCTGCTGCTTTACTCCTAAAGTGGCCACGACAGCCAGGGCTGAGCCAGGCCGAAGCTAGGACTTTTCCCCCCGGATCTCCCACATGGATGGTTGGGGCCCAAGCACTAAGAGCTCATACTCTGTTGCTTTTCCTAGGTCATTATCAGGGAGCTGAATTGAATGTGGAGCAGCCAGAGTACTATTTACACCTATATGGAACACAAGTGGTAGTTTTACGCATTTTAAAACACAATGCTGTCCTCCCCACCTCCCTGATTTTTAGTTTTATATCCATTCTATTTGTCAGGTGGAGACAGATATTCCATCTGTTGGCTCACTCCCTAAGCACCTGCAGCATCTGGGGCTGGGTTGGGCAGAAGCCATGGTCTTAGAACTCAATCTGGATCCCTACTTGGGTGGCAGGGATCCAACTACTCAAGTTGTCACCTAATGCCAGGATACATATTAGCAGGAAGCTGGGTTGGAAGCATATGTGGCTTTTCAGCTGGCATTTTAAAAATAGATTGATTTTTTTTTTTTACTTGAAAAGTCAGAATTGGAGCTTCCATCCATTGGTTCACTCCCCAGATAGGCTCTACAACCAGAGCTGGGCTGGTCCAAAGCTGGAAGCCAGGAGCTTCTAGGTATCCGAGTTGGGCACAGTAGCCCAAGGACTTTGCTTGTCTTCCACTGCTTTCCCAGACCACAAGCAGGGAGCTGGATGGGAAGTTGAGCAGCTGGGATAATGAACCATTATCCATATGGGATGCTGGTGCCACAGAGAATTAGTTTGCTATGCCATTATGCCAGCCCCCTCAGCTGGCATCTTAACTGTTTGCACCAAATACTTGTCCCAGCAACTTTTTTTCCCACCTTGTTTTCAGTGGTTTTAGGAGCCTAAAACAGAACTAGCATTGTAGTACAGCAAGTCAAGTTTCTGCCTGTAGGGTTGGCATCCCATGTGTGCTGGTTTGATCCCTGGCTACTCCACTTCCAATTTGGCTCTTTGCTAACGCACCCGGGAAAGCAGCAGACGCTACCTCATGAACATCTTTCAACTAGAAGTTGCTGTCTGTCCTCACTCTCATTCTCTGTCCTTGTCTTTGTGTGTATGTGTATGTGCCCTTTCAACTAAAAATAAGATGTAAAAAGGAGCTCCTAATGGCCAGGTGGCAGTTGCATCTTCTAAGTCATTAGAACCTGTGTCAGTGTCTTCCCCAGAATCGGCAGGGCTGACCGTTGACAGGATGGGAAATGAAAGGTCTTCAGATGGGTTGTTAGATGCATTGGTGGGAGCAATCAGTTCTGCCTCTGCCTCTTGATTTCTGAACCCACATGGTCTGACTGGGGGCTTAGTGCATTGAACAGTGTGATTCAAAGCAGGCATTAAGACAGAATCCAGTCCTTTCTGGTGTTCTTATTCAGCTAATGGTGTATTGAGTCTTCGGTAAGCCTTTCTGCCTTACTACCAGTTGATACTCGGTAAGGAGTATTTGCCTAGACGCGTTCATTCCCTGGGTGTGACTCACTGCTGTACTTGGTTGTGACGTGAGTTCCTTCATCAGCGGTGATGCTGGGGGCGTGCCGGGTCCCAGGACAAAGGATTCTGAGTATACAGATGGTCATGCAGACAGAAGACTCATTTGTGTTGAGAAAATGTGTTTTGGGGAGAGTGGAGCTCTGCCCTTCCCACGATAGAAGTGTCCAGAAAACCCTCCAGGCAGTAGCCTATGGCCACT
Organism: Ochotona curzoniae; assembly: GCF_017591425.1. Lineage (NCBI taxonomy): Eukaryota > Metazoa > Chordata > Mammalia > Lagomorpha > Ochotonidae > Ochotona > Ochotona curzoniae. Next base: position 1,562,316 of record NW_024466004.1, on the reverse strand, counting down.
GCTTCTGGGAAGTAGCCATTTGAGGGCTTAGCTTTGTGAGGGTTTGTTTTGGTTTTTTGTTTGGTTTTGAGGATTTTTTTTTAATAAAATTTATTTTGACATTCTTTACATACTTAGTTAGAGTAAGAAGGTTCAAGGGCTACAGGAAAGTGGATAATACTAGTGTGTTTTCCATATTGTTACCTTCATGTTTAAAAGGGGGGTATTAAGGGAGAAGGCCCACCCAATTTCCCACCCTCCCCAAGTCCCAGGTGTAGGGCATGCTCTGAGGTTCTTGCTCAAGTGGTTTTGATATTGCAACAGTTATGAATCGCTGTCAATCTTGCCACTCCAAGCACTATGAGGTCTTTGAAAAATCCACTGATTGACATAATCCATCATAGCTGAGATGGTTGGTTGACCCGTTCTGTCTTCTCTCTTTTCTTCTTTAGGGTTCTGAGTCCAGCATTTAGATTAGGAAGATCTCCAAAGAATCTTCTTGTATGTGCTAACAAGTACAGGGCCTGGCACCGTCCATCGCTCCAATCAGCTGGTGGTTTCAATTGCTGGGTTGGTTCTGTTTTCACTCCCGACTTCCACTGGAACCAATGGGTGTTGTGGTCCAGCCTGGTTCTGCCCCGCACATACTTGGCCCTCACATAAACCAGTGGGAGCTGCAGCCTAGTTGGAGCGACCCACAATAACCCCCACCAGGACCGCCCCTACCCTGGTTTGCCAGTAAGTGTAGCAGTAATCCAGTCTGTCCCACACCCCATTCCACCCCAGCCGCTGTTTAGTTTTATGTCCTCCCGTGGAAGTGGTAACCCAAGAGGGATGAGCCCACTATTACCCTCCCAGGCCTCTCCCACTCCCAGATTCCAGTTGATGCTGCCCAAACAAACCTTGCCCACTTTAATTCTGTTTGCACCAGTAGGAATAATCCGCCGAGCCCGGCTTTTCCCTGATCTAGTCCACATGAGGCGCACAGGTGTGGTAGCTCTGCCTAGTCTGGTCTGCCCCCATCCCAGCCCATGCTCTCCTGCGGAAGTAGCTATCCTGCAAAGGAACCCTCCCTTATTCCCCTGCTGGCTCTGCCTACTTCCTTTCTTGTTCTCAGGCTGGTTGGACGCTGCACTCCCCTCCGGTACAGGCAACCTCACCTCGGCATTCCATATTGTGCACTAGTCTTTGTTGCGACCGAACCTGGGTCGACCCACACTGGTGCCTGGATTTGCCAGTGGATGACGTGGACAGATTCAGCCTGGTCTTGCCCCCACGTCTGCCAGGTGTATACCAGTGGGTAGCTTTCCATGGCCTTTTCTGGGCTGTTTCCTATCATGTTTCTTGCGCTGACCTGCCGGGTCTGTGTCCTGCCAGAGGAGTTGCCCAGGCTCCTCCATCAGAACCTCCCAATGCCAGGTTACACGCTTACCAGTGGGTCCATGAGCCAGCCCTACTCAGTCCACCTCCTGTCATAGCAGGCACTGTGGCTTTTCCTGACTGGCCTTCCACCCAATCTGGTTCTTGCTGTTGGATGTTCCAGCCCAGCCATGGTTTGTCCATACCTACGTATGGCTCACACATGGCTCAGTAGGGGTTTGAGACCTTGCCTAGTCTATCACACATCTGCCCTGGTCCTCCAGAACACCAGGGGGAGTCGGGGTCCAGCCCGGTTCGGTGCATCCAATCCCAGTCCACACTTGTGCCAAGGGAGACTACAACTGTATCCAGATCAGAACGCAGCCCCCCTTCCAGGCCACGCGCCTCTTTGTGGGAACCTCAGCCCAGCTAGGGTTGTCCCCTTTGCTCCCCAACCGGGTCTGTTCCCAGCCATAGATCACTCGCATGCCAGTGGTTGCTCTGACTCAGCTTGGCACAGCTCCTCACCTGTCCCGACCTCTGCCTTAGACACTGTGGCTTCGTGTTCCTGGCTCCCGCAGACCAGTAGGTACAAAAGCCTAGCTTGGCATGACCTTTGCTCCCTCCTGGTTTCTAGTTTTACTTGTGGGCTAAGGTTTGCTCATTCATACCAGATCTACTCTGTTCCCTACCAGTTGACACATTAGCCAGCCATTGGAGCTACTTTTGCAGGACAAGCCCCAAGCCCAGGCTTCTGCATGGACTGGTATTTGGTGCCCAGCATTATTAGTGATTACAAATTATACAAAGGAAGAGTTACTGCCTGTTTCAGGTCCGAGAATCACAATGGGTTCAACCTGGAGCTAATTAAGCAGCGACTCAAAGAATCAAATCCCCAGAGCTCCCCAGCCGGGCGGCCAACAGGCGGAACCTGCCACCAATGGCGCACTGGCCGCCCAGACACGGCTCACCATGTGCCCATGGCGGCCGTCCGGGATCCAGGCATGAGACGCCCTGTCCTGAGACCCACCAGCTGCCGGGAGGCTGCTGGAGGTTTAAATTCCCAGGCCCAAGGTCACGCCCCTCCCAAATCCCCTTCACCGCCCAATGAGGGCGGCAGGTGGGTGCCGGACCTGCCCAGTCCCAGAGGCCTCCCCCCTTGGTCTACTCACCCCAAAGGAAGCAGCCTCTGGAACCCAGCAGGCCCGGACACGGCTCACCATGTGCCCGTGGTGGCCGTCCGGGATCCAGGCATGAGACACCCTGTCCTGAGACCCACCAGGTTTTGAGGATTTTTAAAATTTTTTTACTATGGTAAAACATACATAACAGGAATTTTTTTTTTTACTTCTATTTTTTTTTAAAGAGGTATTTGTTTTTATTGGGAAGTCAGATTTACAGAGTGAAGGAGAGACAAAGATCTTCCATCTGCTGGTTCACTTCCTAAGTAGCCACAGTGGTCAGTGCTGAGCCAGTCTGAAGCCAGGAGCCAGGAGCTTGTTCGGGTCCCAAGGCTTTGGGGCGTCCTCCACTGCTTTCCCAGGCCACAAGCAGGGAGCTGGATGGGAAGTGGACCAGCCAGAACATGAACTGGCACCCATATGGGATTCTGGGTGTGCAAGGCAAGAACTTTAGCCACTAGGCTACTGTGCCGTGCCCACAATTTTTTAAGTATACAATTCAGTGTTATTAAGTATTTTTATTGATTTAAAAAATTTTTACTTTTTAATTTTGAATTTTATGGTACATTTCTATGTAGTCTGGAATTCCCCTCTCCCCAGTTCCCACCCGTTGACTGATTTTCCCCATATTGTCACAACAGTACATTCCTTCATAAGGAATTGCAATTCTATCAGTATGCTATGTAATGTATGCCCCGACATTGCTGGTACAGATGATGTCAGAGAGTCCACCATCCCATTGTCTAGATATGTTCAACACTTTCATTGGGAATCCATCCTTTGTTTGGAAGTAGAGATACGTGTTACAGTGTGTCTTCACATCTGGATATGGTAGTCTCTTTTACTTCACTATACATTCCAATTTGCCTGATGGTTTCCTTATATTGCAACATATGGTATTTCTCTTTCTCGGATTGACTTATTTCACTGAGCATAATGGTCTCTAGTTGGGACCCTCTAGTTGCAAATGATGTAACTTATTGTTTTTAATGGCTGAATAATATTCCATGGAGTAGATGTGCCACAGTAGAGCTGCCACTCTTTGGATGGGCATCTGGATTGTTTCCATATCTTTGCTATTATAGAGTGTGCTGCTATAAATATAGGATTACAGATCCCCTTCTCATGTTTAGTTTTAATTTCTTTTGGATTTATTCCTAGGAGCAGGATAGCTGGGTCATATGGCAGGATTATTTGCAATTCTCTAAATACTCTCCATACTGATTTCCACAGTGGTTGTACTAGCCTGCACTCCCACCAGCAGTGAAGGAAGGTGCCTTTCTCCCCACATCCATGGCAGCAGGTGTTGTTAGTTGAGTTTTGAATCTGTTCTTTCGAAAAATGTTTGTCCATTTCCTTTGCCCATTTTATAACTCTTTTATAAAAAGGGTTGTTTTTTTTTGTTTGTTTGTTTTTATTGTCCCTGGGTTTCTGAAGCTCTTTGTAAATCTTGATATTACTCCCCTATCACTGGTGTAGTTTGCAAAAATTTTCTCCTGTTCTGTTGGTTGTTTCTTTACAAAAGAACAGATTCAAATGTCTAACAGATATATGAAAAGATGCTCAAGCTCCCTAGCCATCAGGCATATATAAATGAAAACCACATTAAGGTATCACCTAATTCCAGCAACGTTGGCCCACATTCAGAACTCAACTAAATGGTTCAAGGACCCAAATCTATATTCAGGAACCATCCAACTATTAAAGGAAAACATAGGAAGCACCTCCAAGAGCTAGGAATGGGGAAAGTCTTCTTAGAAAAGACACCAAAAGCACAGGCAGTCAAAGATAAACAAAAGGGATTGTGTCATTTCCTTTGCAGTACAGAAGTGTTTTAGCTTGATGTAATCCCTTTTGTTTATCTTTAGAGCTGATTTTTGTATAATGTGATAGGTATGGGTCCTGCTTCTTTATTCTGGAAGCTGCTATCCAGTTGTCCCAACAGCATTTGAGTACACCAGGCTTTTCCCCTGGATTGTTTTCAGTTTTCTTGTCTATACATGTGTGTAGGCTCCCTTCTGGTGTTTCTATTTTGTTCCATTGATGATCTCTGTTTCTTTACCATTACCAGACTGTTTTGATGACCACTGCTCTGTAGTATGTCTTGAGGCCTAGAATTGTGATTCCTTTAGCTTGATTTTGATTCTTCACTATAGCTTTGGCTATTCATAGTCTCTTGTGTTTCTAGATGGACTTTTGTATCTTCTTTTCTATTTCTAAGTAGAATGTTATTGGGATTTTGTTTGGAATTGTATTGAATCTGTGTATTACTTTTGGTAATATGGACGTTTTGGTGATGTTGATCCTACCAATCCAGGAACATGGTAATTTTCTCCTTTTTTTAAGGTGGTCTTGTATTTTCTTTTTTAATGTTTTATAGTTTTCATCATAGAGGTCTTTCACATGTTTAGTTAGCTTAATTCGTAGATATGTAAGATTCCTCTCCGCTATTTTAAAAGGGACTTTACTTATAATTACTTTCTCAGCCATGGAATTATTTGTGTGCCAAAATCTCTTATGAGTTCCAGTAGTGTCTTGACTGAGTTTTTTGGTTCTCTTTTGCAGAGTCGTGCCATCTGCAAATAGAGATAATTTCATTTCCTCTCTTCCAATTTGGATTCCTTTAATTCCTTTTCTTGTGTAATAGCTCTGGCAAGGATTTCCAATATTATATTGAAGAATAGTGGTGACAGTGGACGTCCCTGTCTAGTTCCAGATTTTAGTGGAAAGGCTTCCAATCTTTCCCCATTTAGAAAGATGCTGGCATTGGGTTTTTCGTAAATTGCTTTGATTATGTTGTAGACTATTCCTTCTATACCTATCTTGCTTAGGGTTTTCAGTATAAAGTGGTATTGGATTTTATCAATGCCTTTTTTGCATCTATTGAGATGGTCATATGGTTTTTATTATTTCATTGATGTGATGTATCACATTTGTTGATTAGTGAATGTTGCAAATTCCTGCATGCCTGGGATGAATCCCACCTAGTCTGGGTGGATGATCTGCCTGATGTGTTGTTGGATCCTGTTGTCTAGTATTTTGTTGAGGATCTTTGCATCTATGTTCCTCAAGGATATTGGTCTGTAGTTCCTTTTCTGATTGTCTGGCGTTGGTATTAAGGTGATATTGGCTTCATAGAAAGAGTTTGGAAGAATTGCCTCTCAGGCCCAGCGGCGTGGCCTAGCAGCTGAAGTCCTCCCCTTGAATGCGCTGGGATCCCATATGGGCGCCAGTTCTAATCCTGGCAGCTCCACTTCCCATCCTGCTCCCTGCTTGTGGCCTGGGAATGTAGTCAAGGACAGCCCAAAACTTTGGGACCCTGCACCCATGTGGGATACCCGGAAGAGGTTCCTGGATCCTGGCTTCGGATTGGCATAGTATTGGCCGTTGTGCTCACTTGGGGAGTGAATCATCGGATGGAAGATCTTCCTCTCGGTCTCTCCTCTCTGTATATCTGACTTTCTAATAAATAAATGAATCTTAAAAAAAAAAAAAGAATTGCCTCTCTTTCTATTGTTTAGAAAAGCTTGTGGAGGACTGGGGTAAGTTCCTTTTGAAATGTTTGGTAGAATTCAGCAGTGAAGCCATCTGGTCCAGTACTTTTCTCAGTTGGGAGAGCTTTAATTTCTGATTCAATCTCATTGCATGTTATAAGTCTGTTTAGATTGTTAATTGCTTCTTGATACAATTTTGTTGGATTGTATGTGTCTAAAACTCTGTCCATCTCTTCTAGGTCTTCTGATTTGTTTGTATATAGTTGCTTGTAATAGTTCCTAGTAATTCTTTGTATGTCTGAAGTATCTGTTGTTACATTTCCTTTCTCATCTCTGATGCTGTTGATGCGTATCTTCTCCCGATGCATATCTTTTCCCTCCTTTTTTTTTGATTAGTTGGGTGAGTGCGGAATCTATTTTGTTGATTTTCTCAGAGAACTAGCTCTTTGATTCATTGATCTTAGTACCATTCCCTTGGTTTCTGTTTGGTTTATTTCCTCCCTTATTTTATTTCTTTTTTCCTAGTAATCTTGGGATTGTTTTGCTGTTTTTTTTTTCTAGTTCCTTCAACTGTAAGGTTAGTTCATTTACTTGATGCTTTTCTATTTTTTTTTATTGTTAATAACATTGTATTGTGTGATAGTTTTATAGGCACTGGGATTCCCCCCACCCTTCCCACAGCCCTCCCCCCATGGTGGATTCCTCCACCTTGCTGCCTATCCATAGTTCAAGTTCAGTTGAGATTCCTTCATTGCAAGCACATACCCAGCATTGAGCCCAGCATCTTATTGTCCAGATAAGTTTAACAGCTTCTTGGGGAGACCTTCTCTGGTCTGAAGGTAAGGCTAACAGAGTAAAATCCCGGTCAGTTAAAAGCCCCAACAAAATATCAGCAACCATATACAATGTTGTAGAATTAAATGACATAGTACTGAGTAAACAACATGTTAAAAATAATGCAAGTTCAATTTTTCAAAACACATGAGTTGAGACAGTATCAATGACAGGTTCAAAAAAAAGAAACTATTACAGGTTAAATTAAGGCAAACGTGGTATCCAACCTTTTGGGATTCGCTCATTTCCTTTAGCATTATAGTTTCCAGTTGGGCCCATTAGCCACAAAGAACTGCATTTTGTTTTTTTTAATAGCTGAGTAGTATTCCATGGAGTAGATGAACCAAAGCTTTCTTATCCAATCTTCTGCTGATGGGCATTTTGGTTGCTTCCATGTTTTTGCAATTACTGATTGTGCTGCTATGAACATAGGGGTGCATGTTGGTTTGTCGTGAAACAGGTGTTTTGGATATATTCCTAGGAGTGCTATTGCTGGATCATATGGTATGCAGATTTTAAGTTAAGTGTTCTCCATACTGATTTCCATAAAGGCTGTACCAACCTGCAGCTCCACCAGCAGTGGAGTAGGGTTCCCTTTTCCCCACATCCTCGCCAACAATTGTCGTTGGTGTTCTTTTTTATGTGGGCCAATCTTACTGGTGTTAGGTGGTACCTCATCAATGTCTTAATTTGGATTTCCCTTATTGCCAGGGAACTGGAGCATTTTTTCATATGTTAGTTTGCCATTTGGGCTTGTTCCTTGTGAAATGTTTGCCCATTTCCCATGCCCATTTCTTGAGTGGCTTGTTTGTTTGGGTGTTTTGGTTGTTTTGGAGTTCTTTGTATATTCTGGAGATTAGCCCTCTATCCCCTACATAGTGCACAAAAATCTTCTCCCATTCTGTGGGTTGCTTTTTCACTTTGCTGATTGTTTCCCTTGCTGTAGAGAAGCTTCTTAGTTTGATGAGGTCCCATTTGTTTATTCTGTTCTTAACTGCTATTGCTTTTGGCGTCCTTCTTAGAAAGTCAGGACCTACTCCTAGGTCTTGCAGGGTATTTCCAACATTTTCTTCCAAGAGTTTGAAGGTTTCTGGATGTAGGTTTAGGTCTTTTATCCATGTAGATTGGATCTTAGTGTATGGTGATAGATGCGGGCCTATCCATTTGTTTCTGCAGGCTATCAGCCAGTTGTCCCAACAACATTTACTGAAGAGGCCTTCCCATTTGCTTGGACTGTCGTTGGTCTTTTTGTCAAAGATCATTTGGCTGTATCTGTGCGGGTTCCCTTTTGGTGTTTCTGTTCTGTTCCATTGATCTTCCTCTCTTTATTTGTGCCAGTACCAGGCTGTTTTGGTAACCTCTGCTCTATAGTATGTCCAGAGGCCCGGAACTGTGATTCCACCTGCTAACTTCTTGTTCTTTAGGATGGCTCTAGTATTCGTGTTTTTTTTTTTGTTTGTTTGTTTCCAGATGAACTTTTGAATCATTGTATCCAGTTCCGTGAAGAATGTTTTGGGCAATTTGATTGGAATTGCGTTGAAAATATATATTGCTTTTGGTAGTATAGACATTTTAATGATATTGATTTTACCTATCCAGGAGCATGGGATGTTGTTCCACCTTTTGAGGTCTTGTTCAGTTTCTTTTTTGAGTAGTTTGTAGTTTTCTTCAAATAGGTCTCCTACACTTTTGGTTAGATTTATTCCCAGATACTTCATACTTTTCTCTGTTATTTTGAATGGTATCTTGCTTTACCTCTTCATTTCCCATTTGTATGCCTTTGATTTCTTTTTCTTGTCTTATGGCCTCTGCAAGTACCTCTAGGACTATGTTGAATAGCAGTGGAGATAGCGGGCATCCTTGTCTTGTTCCAGATCTCAGCGGGAAGGGTTCTAGCTTTTCTCCATTCAGTATGATACTGGCGTTGGGTTTTTCATAGATGGCTTTGATTATGTTGTGGATTTTTCCATCTATGCCTACCTTGGTTAGAGTTTTTAGCATGAAGAGGTGTTGGATTTTGTCAAAAGCTTTTTCTGCGTCTATTGTTACTATCATGTGGTTCTTGTTTTTCAGCTTTTGGATGTGGTATATCACATTTATGGATTTCTGAATGTTGAACCATCCCTGCATTCCAGGGATGAATCCTACTTGATCCAGATGAATGATCTGTCTGATGATTTTTTTGAATTCTATTGGCTAGGATTTTGTTGAGAAATTTAGCATGAATGTTCATCAGGGAGATAGGTCTGTAGTTTTCCTTCTCTGATGGTTCTCTATCTGGTTTTGGGATTAAGGTAATGTTGGCTTCATAGAATGAGTTTGGGAGGGTTGCTTCCTTTTTTGTTGTTTTGAAGAGTTTGTAGAGGATTGGGGTTAGTTCTGATCAGAATGTTTTGTAAAATTCTGTAGTGAAACCGTCTGAACCTGGGCTTTTCTTTGTTAGGAGATCCTTAATTACTGCTTCAATCTTTGCCTCGGTTATAGGTTTATTTAATTCTCCTGTTGCCTCTGGACTAAGTTTTGGTAAGTGGTGGAAGTCTAAGAATTTTTCCATTTCTTGGTGGTCCTCAAATTTATTGGAGTACAGTTCTTTGTAGTAATTTCTAATTATTTTCTTAATGGCAACAGTGTCTGTTGTTATGTTGCCTTTTTTTATCTTTAATGCTGTTAGTGCTCGCTTTTTTTTTTTTTTGTCAATTGGGCCAGTGGAGTGTGTATTTTGTTTATCTTCTCAAAAAACCAACTTTTTGATTTGTTGATTTTGTGTAGGTTTTTTTGATTTCTATTTGGTTTGTCTCTTCCCTTGTTTGGATGATTTCTTGTTTCCTATTGTGTGTGGGGCTCTTCTGCTGTTTTTCCAATTCCTGGAGGTGTGTGCTTAATTCCTGTATTTGGCGCCTTTCTTGGGCCTTGACATGGGCTCCAATCGCGATGAGTTTACCCCTTAGCACTGCTTTGGCAGTGTCCCACAAGTTTTGGAATGTTTTATCGGACTTTTCATTGGTTTCCATAATTTTTTTTTATCTCATCTTTAATTTCTTCTCTGACCCATTGTTCGTTTAATAGCATATTGTTCAGCTTCCAAGAGTGTCTATATTTCTTGGGGTATTTTGAGTTGTTGATTTCCAGTTTCATTCCATGGTGGTCTGAGAGGGTACATGGTATGATTTTAATCTTTTTGAAGTTATTTAGATTTGCTTTGGGTCCTATCATATGGTCGATCCTGGAGAAGGTGCCGTGCACCACTGAGAAGAATGTATAGTCTGTGGCCTTAGAATAAAAGATTCTATAGATGTCTACTAAGTCCAGTTGTTCTATTGTTTGTGTGAGCTCTGTTGTTTCTTTGTTGAGTTTTTGTTTCGTAGACCTGTCCATTGATGTTAAAGGTGTGTTGAGATCACCCACAAGTATTGTGTGCATATCTATGTCTCCCCTTAAGTCTGTAAGTAATTGCTTCACATAGCTAGGTGCATTGGAATTTGGTGCATAAACATTAACGATGGTGATTGCTTCTTTTTTTTTTTTTTAAGATTTATTTTATTGGAAAGGTGGATATACAGAGAGGAGAGACAGAGAGGAAGATCTTCCGTCCAATGATTCACTCCCCAAGTGAGTGCAATGGCCGATGCTATGCCGATCCGAAGCCAGGAGCCTCTTCCGGGTCTCCCACGCGGGTGCAGGGTCCCAAAGCTTTGGGCCATCCTCTGCTGCTTTCCCGGGCCACAGGCAGGGAGCTGGAAGGGAAGCAGGGCTGCCGGGATTAGAACCGGTGCCCATATGGGATCCCGGGGGTGCAAGGCGAGGACCTTAACCACTTGCGCCACCGCACCGGGCCCGGTGATTGCTTCTTGATGGATCATTCCTTTCACCAGTATAAAATGTCCTTCCCTGTCTCTTTTGATGTTAGTTAGATTGAAGTCTATCTCGTCTGAAATTAGGACAGCTACCCCAGCCTTTTCTTCTCATCCATTGGCATGAAATATTTTTTTCCATCCCTTCACTTTCAGTTTCTTTGCATCTTTTATGGTTAGATGTGTTTCTTGTAGGTAACAGATAGTTGGGTCTTGTTTGATGATCCATTCTGTTAATCTTTGTTTTTTGATTGGTGAGTTTAGACTATTTGTGTTAAGAGTTAAAATTGAGAGGTTGCGATTTTGCCCTGCCATGCGAGTGTGTTTTGTGTGTGTTGTTATCTGTGTAATTGTCCTTCCTTGTATGGGCTTTAGTTTGGAGACCTTCCTGTTTGCCATCTTTGTTTATGGTTTGCCTCCTTTTTTTCTGGAATTAGCACATTTCTAAGGAGATTTTGTAGAGCTGGTTTTGTGTTGGCATATTCTTCTAGTTTTTCTTTGCTATGGAAGTATCTGATTTCGTTCTCATATACAAATGAGATCTTTGCTGGGTACATTATTCTTGGTTGACAGTTGTTTTGCTTCAGGATTTGGAAAATCTTTGTCCATTCTCTCCTTGCTTGTAGAGTCTCTTCGGAGAAGTCAGCAGTGATTCTTATTGTTTTTCCCTTGTATGTGATCTTTTCTCTGCTTCATACTTGTCTCAGGATTCTTTGTCTTTGTTGGAGTAGAACTTGAGCACCATGTGTCTGGGTGAAGATCTCTTTGGATCGTGTCTGTTGGTGAGTTCTCTGTCCGTCCTGTATGTGGGCTGGATTCATGTTCCAAGTGTTTTGGAAGTTTTCCTGTATAATTTCGTCGAGCACCATTTGCATTCCTGACTCTTTCCACTCCTTCAGGAAGGCCTATGATCCGAATATTCGATTTTCTGAGGTGATCTTTCATTTCGTGTATCGTTTTATTAGCTTTGCTGAGGCTTGTCTCCAGCTGTTTAACAAGCTGGGTATCTTCATTATGTGTGTCTTCCATTTCAGAGATCCTTTCTTCTGCTGTATTTATTCTGTTGGTCATACTTTCAACCTTGGTTTCCAGGTCATGAATTTTGTTTTTGACTTGTTGTATTTCTGTGACTATGTGGTTCTTGAAGTCTTCCCACTTCTTCTCATTGTCTCTGACGAATTTTATCATTAATTTTTAAAATTCCTTGTCTGGTAAAGCTTCCATGTCTTCATCTCGCATCTCTGAAATAGATACTGGCTTTTGGTCCTTTTTTGGTGGGGTGCTGGCTCTTTCATCTGGATCATTACTTTTTCTGATAGTTCTTCCCATTGCGTTAATGTATCTTTTGGAGAGGCCAAGGCACCTGTGTGTTGAGGGATCTCCAAGCGCTATCCTGCAGAGATCGGAGCCTGCAGGTGTGGAGTAGCAGGGTGCGGGAATATTCAAGGCAATTTTGGTGTGTCCTCAGTGCACAGGACTGCATGGCACCACCTCCAAGGCCCAGTGGATTTCAAGACACACTCAGTGCCTCCTCTACAGGTACGCTGCCCCAAGGCCTGGAGGAATGAAGGCACTCTGTGGGTGCACCCCTGCACGGGGGTCCACAAGACTTGAAAGATTCTAGGTGTTTTCTTGGTGTGTCCTCAGTGCCAGGGACTGCAGGGCATGGAGGATTCCTGCTCTCTGGGAGCTTCTCCTGCGCGGGTCCGCACAGCACGGTGTGCTGCGGGAGTTTTCAGAGCCCTCCTGGTGTGTCGCCCACACACAGGACTGGGGGAGCAGTGAGAAGTGAACCAGGCACCCTGTGGGAGAGACTCCTGCACAGCAGGTCCACACAGCGCGGCGTGGGGGTGTTCAGAGCCCTCCTGGTGTGCTCCCGTGCAGGGTACTGTGGACAAGGAGTGAACCAGGCGCTGTGGGAGGGACTCCTGTGCGGCGGGTCCACACAGTGCGGTGCAGGGGTTTTCAGAGTCCTCCTGGTGTGTCCCCCACACACAGGATAGCAGGTCATCGGGGGTGGTTCCAGACACTCCGGGAGCTTCTGCGCACTGAGCTGCACCGGTCCACACAGTGCGGGAGTATTCGGGGCGTTTTCTCTGTGCCTCCTCAGCACACAGGACCACTGTGCGCCACCTCCAAGACAGTTTCAGCAGTTTCAAGACACTTGCCATGTGCCCTCAGAGGCTGGAATCTCCGTGGGAAGGGGTGGGGAAAGAAGCACCAAAGAGGCCCGGGCTTTGTGCTTGCCCCTGGAGGGCAAGCTCCAGGGGCTGCTGACCCACTGCTGTCCCTGCCCGGCTCACCCAAACCTCAGGCTCTTGCAGTCTGCCTCTGCTGCTATTTAGGACCTTTGCCAGGATGAGCCCTCCAGGCTTCCTTGTCTCTGGGTCGGCTCAGTTTCCTGTTGGCTGCCCTTAAAGGTGACTCAGCAGGTCTGGAGCGGGACGCCGTCTTCCCTGCCTTTTGTTTTGTTTTGTTCTCGTTGTTCTTCCGAGTTGTGTGGGTCTTTTTGGTTCCACACTGTCCAGGGAACTTCACGCACCTCTCCCTGCAGCTCTTTGCTGTTCCTCTTTGCTGCTTCTGTAGCGTTCTGTCCCTCTCTCACTGCTCTCTCCCTCACAGCCTTCCACCTATGTCGGCCATCTTGGCGCCCCACTTTTCTATTTTCTTAACATAAGCATTGATTGTGATGAACTTTCCTCTTAACATTGCATTGATTGCGTCCCATAAGTTTTGATATGTTGTGTTGATGCCTTCATTTGTTTCAAGCAATTTTTAAATTTCCCCTTTGATTTCCTCTCTAATCCATTGCTCATATAGTTACATATTAGTCAGTCTCCATGTGTTTGCATGTCTTCCTGGGTATTTTGACTGCTTGGTCTCTAACTTCACTCCATGGTGGTCTGAGAGTATGCATGGTATAATTTCAATTTTTTAAAATTTGCTGAGGCTTGTTTTGTGGCCTATAACATGGTCAATTCTGGAGAAGGTTCCATGTACTGATGAAAAAAAGGATGAAAGTTTCGGTAGATATCAACTAAGTCCGTTTGCTCTAGAGTTTGGGTAAATTCTCTTGTTTTTTTGCTGAGTTTGTCTTTTCAGTCTGTCCACTGATGTTAATGGAGTATTAAGGTCAGCCACTATGTATTGGAATTTCTCTCTCTAAACATTTCCCTTACAATATTTCTCACTTTAAATCCGTTAATGTTTGTTTCGCATAGCTAGATGCCTTGGCATTTGGCACATATACATTTATTATGGTGATCTCTTCTTGCTGAATGGATCCCTTGATCATTATATAGTATCTGTCTTCATCTCTTTTAATGTTTTTCACATTAAAGTCTGTATCATCTAAGAATGGCTACTCCAGAACATTTTTCCTTACCATTTGCTTGGAATATTTTTTCCATCCTTTAACTTTCAGTTTCCTTTGATCTTTGTTGGTGAGATGTGTCTCCTGTAAGCAGCAGATAGATGGGTTTTGCTTTTATGATCCATTCCTCAAATCTATGGCATTTGACTGATGAGTTTAAGCCATTTACATTCAATGGAATATATGGAAATTTGGTCCTGTCATCTTAGAAAGGGGTTCTTTTTTGATTGAGTCTTCTGTTAGTGGGATGTTCTCCACATTTGTTTGCTATTCCTTTTCTCTTAAAAGAACATCTTTAACTACTATTTGTAGGGCAAGTTTGGAGGAGGCATATTCTTAGAGTCTTTTTTGTGGAAGAATTTTATTTCATTTTCAAAGACAAAGGAGAGCTTTGTATGATATGTTATTCTGGGCTGAAAATTTTTCCCTTTTAGAGTCTGAAATATGTCACTCCATTTTCTCCTGGCCTGTAGTGTTTCCTCTAAGAGGTCAGCTATGAGTTTGATTGGGGTTCCTCTACAGGTCGCTTGATTTTTCTCACATGCATATTTAAGGATTTTCTTCTTTATGTTTTGCTAAAGAGAGCTTGATTATCACGTGTTGTGGTACAGTTCGATTTTGGTTAACTCTGTTGGGAGTGCTGTAACCGTCCTGTATATTGTTTTCCAAATCTTTCTCCAGATTAGGAAGTTTTTGTTTATTATTTCATTAAATACACCTTTAATCCAAGTTTCTCTTTGTGTACCTTCTGGAACTTCCATAATTCTTATGTTATGCCTTTTAATCATATCTTAATTTTTGGATACTTTTTTTTAGCTTGGCCTACCTCTGCTTCCAGCTTTTTGTTTGTTTCCCCCTGTTGACAGGAAATATTTTCCAATTCTGATATTCTTTCTTCTGCTTCAATCATTCTATTTTTGAGATTTTTTCACTGTACCTTTAAGTTACTCCACTGTGTTCTTATGTCAGCTTTCATTTGATTAATCTCCTGTATTCAGACTCTTTGAACCTCCTGTATTATGTGCTTCTCATTGTTGGTCAAAAGATTTATGAGTTTTCATTTTCTCAATGTCTTCCTAAGTTAACTCTGGTAGAGGGTGGTAGAGGCTTTTGCTCCTTTACCAGGAAGTCTTTGGTAACATTTATTGTGTGTGTGTGTCTCTTCTTTTAGCTTTGACATTACAATCATTTTTAGCGGATTTTTTCTCCTCATTGAGATGTCAAAGATGTATTACCTACAGGTCTACTAGTCAATTTTTTGTTTAATCAGTGTCCTGGATTAGGAAGACACCAACTGTCCCATATAATTGATTTGTGGGCGGCGCTCATCTCTAGACACACAAGATGGCACCTAGCAGGACTCTGCTGGAGAGCCAGGGCTATTGGCCTTTGGATCCAGGGACTACGCAGAATTTGCAGGATGCGAAGCTGGTGCTGTTCTCCCTGTGGGATCAGCCAGGTGTGACTAGCTGGAAACACGCTCACTCTGGCAGCATTTGATCCCTGTGCTATGAGCTCCAGCCTATCACCAGTCTGCCTGCAGAGTCCACCACTCCCTCTCCATTCATTGTTGGGCCAAACTATTTAGCAGGATTGGCCAGTCCTACCCTAGCCTTTACCTCCTGAGCTCCCTGTGCTCCCAGCTGGCTTCTGCAAGATCCAATCTGTGGCTGCCGCTGGATCCTTGGTTGTCATTGGAGTCCAGATAGCTGCTTACTGGCAGCTGGTGGATTTTCTATTCCCTGTAACACCACTCTGCCATTATTGCCTCTTCCCTGTGTCCAGGGCGTCTCCAGGTACCTCCCTGTTGACTGCCTGAACCCTCTGTTTTTCTGTAATCTGCTCTCTGTGCTTTACCCTGTCTAATGCTTTTCCATTGTCCGAACATGTCTACACCCTATGCTGCCATCTTAATCTGCCCTGTGTGAAGTATTCATAGTGTTGTGCAACTATACATTACCACCATCTGTTTCCAAACTTGATCACAATCATCTTTCTAAATAGACACCTTGTGCCCAATAGGAACTAATTCCCCTCCTCACCCCTTGGTGGCTGATAACCTTCATTGTTGCTCATGAATTTGACTCTTTTACATACCTCCTAGAAGTGAAAGCCCATAGTATTTGTTCTTTTGCGTCAGCCTGCCTTTAATCTGCCTGGTTTCAGAGTTTGTTGTATTGTAGTAGGCCGTGGAATCAGATGTCATCTTATGATTGAATGGGTTTCCATTGCCAAGGATGTGATCAACGTTTTGTTTATCCCTTCATTCATTTGTTGGACACTTGTGCTGTTTCTGTCCTCTGGTTGTGAATAATGCTGCTGTAAGCATTGATGTTCACGTGTCTGAGTAAAAGTGGATGGTATGATAATTATGTATTTAACTTTTTGAGGGACTGCCAAAGTCTTCTGTGTCATTTATATTCTTATGAGCAATATACGAACAGTCCAGTTTTCCCATTCCTTGCTAACACTTGCTTTTTTCTGATTTTTAAAAATCTTTTTATACTAGCCATATTGTAAGTGTGATGTAATCTTGTGGTTTCAACTTGCATTTCTTCAATTTGTTAATTTATGTTCATGTACAGCCATTAGTCATGCTTATTGACTGACTTCTATGAAGAAATGTTTGCACAAGTCCTTTTCTCACTTTAAAATGGGGTTGTCTTGTTGGATAACGAGTCCTTTACATGTTTGGGTTACTATACTCTTGTCAGATACGGTTGGCAAGTATTTTTCCCCCATATTTCAGGTAGTTACTTTTCTCAGTGCTGTTGTCACAAAAGTTTTAATTTTGATGATTTCCAATTAGTTTAATATTGGCTGCTTCTGCTTTTGGTGTTATGCCTTGCCAAAACCAAAACTGGATGTTTACTTCCATGTGCGTGTGTGTGTTCAAGAATGAGTGAGTTGTTTAGAAAAAGTGGGACAGACAGATACAGAAATGCAGGAGAGAAAGAGAGCAGAGAGAGCAGAGAGAGCGAGCTTCTTCCACTGGTTTTACTCCCCAGGTGGCCACAATAACCAATGCTGGTCCAGGAGCCATCTGGGTCTCCTGTGGATGGCAAAGACGTCTCGTGCTGATTTTCCTAAGCTGGTAACAGGGGGCTGGCTCAGAAGGAGAGCTACCATGACACAAATCTACACCAGGGGGGATGCTGGCTTCTCAGACAGTGACTTTATGTGCTGTGTCACAGTGGTCATCCCTCCTGTGTGTTCTTTTGAGAACTTTTTAGTTTGATCTCTTATGTTTAACTCTTTGAACTTTTTTGAATTAGTTTGTTTTTAGATTAACTTTTTATTGGAAAGGCAGATATACAGAGAGGAGATACATAGAGAAAGGTCTTCATCTGCTGTTTCGCTCCTCTAGTGGCCGTAGTGGCGAGAGCTGAACCCATCTAAAGCCAGGTGTCAGAACTTCTTCTGGGTCTCCCATGTGGGTGCTGGGGCCCAAGGCTTTGGGCATTCTCGACTGCTTTTCCAGGCCACAAGCAGAGAGCTGGATGGGAAGTGGAGTGGCTGGGACAGAAATTGGCATCCCATATGGATCCTGGTGGATACAAGGTGAAGATTTAGCCACTAGGCCCTATTTTGAATTTATTTTTAATTATGATGTAAGGTAAAAGTGTCCAGCCTCATTCTTTTGTATGTGAATATTGAGTTTCCTGTTGAATGTTCTTCGGCACTGAATTACCTAGGAGCATCATTAAAAATCACTTGATCATATATCCTGGTTTTGTTTCTGAGCTCTCTGATTCTGTTGGTGTGTGTAACTGTCCTGACATCAGTGTGTGCTTGGTTGTTCATATGCCATTTTCATTTAAAGATCGGTGCCTGTTGGTCTTTTTTTTTTTTAAGATTTATTTTATTTTTATTGGAAAGTCAGATATACAGAGAAGAGAGACAGAGAGGAAGATCTTCCATCTGATGATTCACTCCCCAAGCGGCTGCAACGGCTGGAGCTGAGCCAGTCTGAAGCCAGGAGACTCTCCTGGGTGTCCCACGCGGGTGCAGGGTCCCAAAGCCCTGGGTCGTCCTCGACTGCCTTTCCCATGCCACAAGCAGGGAGCTGGATGGGAAGTGGGGCTGCCGGGATTAGAACCAGTGCTCATATGGGATCCCAGGTGTGCAAGGTGAGGACCTTAACCACTTGCGCCATCGCGCCGGGCCCCTGTGCCTGTTGGTCTTACAGCTCATTCCTGACGGGATGCCCAGGCCACCTGGTTGCTTGATGTCCCATGGTAAGGTGTTATTTTCTGCTGAAGCACAACAGCACCCCAGAAGCTGATTTGTAAAAGTAAATGATTATCCGCAGAGATGGCCTAAGTTTGCTCCCAAATCCTGCAAGTTTGTGTTGGGATTTTCCTTCCTGTGCAGCACCTTCCCTTGCCATGATACCTTCAGCAGTCACTGGATCTGCTGGGTCATAAGGCATGCAGGGTGGAATGGCTGGTACTACAGGCTGGACCTGCTCTAGAGCGTGCTCCTGCCTTAGCACCTGTTTGAACCCGGCAATCTCGTGAGGGATCCTACATGAGTGCTGTAACAACTCAGATGCTGTTTACGTTGTCTCCTACATCAAAAGGGGCCAGTGTTGTGGTGCTTTTCTCACGGTAACTAATTCAGTGTCTAGTAACTTGTCTGTTGTCTTGAAGGAGAAATAGCTTAAATTCCAGAACCCTGAAACTCTGGAAACCTCATCGAGACCACAGACTCCTGGATGTTGGGGAAGGGGGAGAAAGTCTGCGTACCCGGAGAGTCTTGGCAACTTCTGCAGCAACTTCCATGGCCTACTCATTGAATCCACTATGCCCTCCCGAGTTCAGGTGTTATTCCCGGTGCCAGTTTCTTAAATTTGTCAGGATCCAGTCAAGGGACAGGAACAGTACAGTAACAGAACCAAGAGAAGCTTCCACAAAGCAGCATCTTGCTGAGGGGGGGCACATCAAAGCCAGGAAAGAAGGGCTGCTCTTCTGGCAGTGTTTCCTGAGGGCCCTCTACTGCCAGGCAGCAGAGGTGGTGCTGCAGGGCAGATCTGAAGTGGAGAGGCTGTTGGTTGGTCATTGGCTTAGCTTACAGTTAACACGTGTGGAACGGCTCACTGAAATTGCTTGAACATGAAGCTGAACAGTTGGAATCTTGTTATGACAAATACAAGGGGAGGGGACACATAAGACCCCTTCTTCAGGGGTAAGACCCAGGACCTGGCTCTGCATGGGGACCCACCAAAGCCATTCACTCAATTACAGACGTATTCATTGAGCTCCATCTCCTACCCCTGTTGTGTTCTATTTGTTGCAGAGGCAAGGAGGGAAATAAGATTCTCTCTGGCCACCAACAAACTGCATTTCTGGGGTTAATAGGCTGTTTGAAGTGACGTATAAAAGCTCCTGTGTTTATTTCATCCTTGCCTTTTGAGGTAAAATAATCTCAAATTTAAAATTTTTAAATCAAAATTTTAATTTTAATTTTAAAATTAAGAGTACCTCATCACTGTGGGACAGTGTGTATTTTGTTTGCTGGACCCTGCATTTCTTCTTATACTCCTTGGATCTTACTAACCTCATTCTGCCTAGAAAGTGATATATTATTGCTGTAATTGGTTGCCTAGAACCTTGAATTATCATTGGCATCTAAAAAAGATAAAAATCTGTAGGGAATTTAGGGATCAAACTTCTTTTCTTAAAATATATTTTTACTTTTAATTGATACGTGGTAATTACACCTATTTATGGGGTGTAGTGTGCTGCGCATGTTTATTGTGGGTAATGTTCAGATTGGGGGAATTGCATATCTAACACCTCAGACAGCGTTTCTTTGTATTGGGAATCTGACTTCTGATTCTTAACAGAGGCCTGGAGTGTCACCAGTGGCAGCCATTCCTTTGCACTAATGGAATAATAGATTTCAGTCCAGAGGGACAGAAAGAGGGGAGCATAAAAGCAAAAGTTGGTGAAGCAGGTTCTGCAGGGGGAACAGGGCTCTGAGAAAGCCTGTGTGACTTGAGGCCTTGATCTCTAAAGTATGAGTTCTGACCTATGATGGGGCCAGGATGATTGGCATTTGTGATTGATAGCTGGAGTTAGAAACCTTTGAATGCTCTACACATGTAGCTATCTACTAGACTTTTCTGGTTTGTCTGAATTCCCATTTTATCAGGATGTTTTAACCACAGGTTGAATTGTGAAGTGGGTGGCTGTGGTGGGTCCCAGTGGAGAGCCAGGTGCCAGGTCTCCCTCCCAGAGGTCTCTTTTCCCTCCCCAGAGATCAGGTCTAATTGTTTGCCTGACAGAATGTTTTTAGGTAGAGGGACACTTGAGACAGTTTTAGAGGCTCTGAAACAATGCAAATCTTTTTAAACTTTGTGTTCTGGGCAGATCTTGCTCTCACTGCTCTTACCACGCCAGAACCGCCTAAGAAGTGAGATCGAAGAAGCACTGGACGTGGATTGCCTCAAGAAGCAAGCAGAACATGGGGGCCTGGACGTCCCTGATCTGTCCAAGTACATTCTCAACACGATGACTTTGCTGTGTGCACCAGTTCGAGATGAAGAAGTGCAGAAACTGGAGAACATTACAGACCCTGTCCAGTTACTGAGGTGTGGAGCTTGGTGGCTCAGGCCCTGGGCCAGGAGAGGCCGGGTCTGACACTGGCTTAAGGCTGTGGGCTCTACTGCTCTTCTTATGAGCTGACACACCTTTCTCCTCTCTGGCCTAGTGGCTTTTCTTTGAAGATGGGCTTGTGCAGACTTGTGATTACTCTTCTATTGATTGGGTTCCTCTACCTCATGCTGCCATGAATGCCCAATTCTTTCCTTCAGGAAGCCAAAACATCAGGTCCATCGCGATAGCATAGTGGTTGAGGTCCTTGCCTTGCATGGCCAGGGTCCCATATGGGCACTAGTTCTAATCCTGGTGGCCCTGCTTCCCGTCCTGCTCCCTGCTTGTGGCCTGGGAAAGCAGTCGAGGATGGCCCAAAGCTTTGGGACCCTGCACCCACATGGGAGACCCGGAAGAGGCTCCTGGCTCCTGGCTTCAGATTGGCTCAGCTCTGGCCATGTGGCCGCTTGGGGAGTGAATCATCGGACGGATGGAAGATCTTCCTTTCTGTCTCTCCTCCTCTCTGTATATCTGACTTTCCAATAAAAATAAATCTAAAAAAAAAAAAGAAAAAAAACCAAAACACGTTTCCCAGGTTTTGTTTTAAACTGTAAAAAAAAAATTACTCATCTATGTTATTTGAAAGTCAGTTATAGAGGAGGAGAGATACCTTCCATCTGTTGTCTCGCTGCCCAGGTGGGCATAGCAGCAAAGCTGGGAGCTTTATCCAGGTCTCCCATGTGCTGACAGGGGTCCTGAGACCTCCACTACTTCTCCAGGCCATTAGTAGGGAGTGGGGTTGGAAGTGGAGCAGCTGGAGCATGAACTGGCACCCATTTGGGACGCCACACAGGGAGGCGCCCCACACAGCACGCCTCAAGGCTAGCCGCAGATCGCGTACCATGAAGGAGCAGGGATGAGGTGGTTCCATTTCACAGCTGAAGCAGCCAGAAAGTTAAAAACAAAACAGTAGTTTTCCCAATGAATCAGATGCAGTATCTGCTGTAATCCCATTCCCCACAGAGAATTGCTGGCATAGTGGGTGTCATTCCGCTGACTACTCTTTTTCAGAGATGGTTAAAGACGGTGGTTAAAGATCTTAGACGGAAGGGCTTTGAGGTGCAGACACTATGTCCCCACTTCCACCACTAAGTCACTCTGGGCTTTGGGTCCTGGGCCACAGGCAAGGTTTTATTTATTTATTCTGTAAATGTTGGAGTAGGACAGAGTGATGAAAACCTGTGCTCTAGGAGACCGTGACTCAATGCCACCTCATGTGGGCCTTTCCTGCGAGCAGTCCCAGTGTTTCCAGTCCAAGTGATATGTTTCCCCCGGCTGCAGAGGGATCTTCCAGGTTCTGAGTCTGATGAAGATGGACATGGTGAACTATACGATCCAGAGCCTCCAGCCCCAGCTCCAGGAACATTCCATCCAGTACGAACGGGCCAAATTCCAGGAGCAGCTCAATAACCAGCCCAGTATGTGCATGAATGGAGGGCTGGCGGGGGCTGGGGCACAGGGCAGTGCATCCCTGGGTTTCCAGTGGTGTTCTAGATGGTTCTGACTCACTTTAGGACCAGTTTCTTCCTTAAGTAAGGGGAAAGAGAAGGGACATTTATCCAAGAGTGACCTCCTCCAAGCCTCACACACAGTTTATCGATGTACTGCCCAGGGAGTGTACTGGGTCAGGAAGCCAGAGATGTCAGGCTGAAGGCACTCATCCTCTGCCTTGCCTGTCTAGACCTCCTGGATCACACCACCAAATGGCTGACCCAGGCAGTGGCCGACCTCACCACGCCTCCCCCGTCTGGCCCGGACAATCCCGACTCCTCCAGCACAGCTGGCACCTCCTCGAATGAGTCCCTCAACAGCCCAGAGCCGCTCAGCCCAGGCATGGTGCTGTCCCAGGGCTTCCTGAACCTGCTCCTCTGGGACCCTGAAAACGAGGAGTTCCCCGAGGTAAGAGAACAGGGGCATTGCCTTGGGGTGTCTTCTGAGGCCTCTCATCAGGGCTCTTCTCTCCTGCACGCCTGCTCTTGTCTCCTTCCCAGACCCTGCTGACAGATAGACTGCGGCTGCAGGAGCTCGAGTCCCAGTTGCACCAGCTAACAGTCCTGGCCTCAGTCCTGCTGGTGGCCAGTAGTTTCTCTGGCAGTGTTTTGTTTGGCTCGCCTCAGTTTGTGGATAAACTAAAACGTATCACCAAATCCCTGATGCAGGAATTTAACTCCAGGTAAGCAGCTTAGATGTTTTAATTTTTTACAAAAACATTTATTTGGGTCTGGCATGGTAGCCTAGTGGCTAAAGTCCTCACCTGCATATGCCTGGATCGTATATGGGTGCTGGTTCTAATCCTGGCAGCCACGCTTCCCATCCAACTCCCAGCTTGCGGCCTGGGAAAGCAGTTGAGGGTGGTCCAAAGCCTTGGGACCTTCACTCATGTGGGAGACCAGGAAGAGGCTTCTGGCTTCAGATCGTTGTAGCTCTGGCTGTTGCAGCTGCTTGGGGAGTCAGTCATCGGATGGAAGATCTTTCTGTCTGTCTCTCCTCCTCTCTGAATATCCGATTTTCCAATAAAAGATACATAAAATAGAAAATTTAAACGATTTATTTTTATTGGAAAAACAGATTTACAGAGAGAAGGAAAAACAGGAAGGTCTTCCATGTGCTGGTTCACTTCCCAAGTGTCCGCAATGGCCAGAGCTGAGCCTGTCTGAAGCCAAGAGCTAGGAGCTTCTTTTGGGGTGACTCCCACATGGGTGCAGGGTCCCAAGGCTTTGGGCCATCTGCTGCTGCTTTCCTAGGCCACAAGCAGGAAGGGAAGTGGAGCAGCCAGGACATAAACTGGTACCCTTATAGGATGAGAGCTCTTGAAAGTGGAGGATTAGTCAGTGGAGCCATCTTGCCAGCCCCTAACTGTTAAATTTTTAAAGTAGATGATGGTCTGTACGTTTAGGGCCTGCACATTTTGTGAATGCTTGTTTACTCTCCACCATAAACCTCAGGCTGGCCCCTGGGAGAATATCGAATCTCTTCTGTAAGAGGTGTTGTGGCTTGTGACAAGGAAAAATAAAGCTTAATTCCAACAAAGTAGTATGGAGGGTGGTTTACTCCAGCAGGGTCATTGTCTTAATGAGTGATGACCAAGTCAGCAACCCTGAGTAAAGATCATCACACCGAAGGAAAAAGCCCCAGGAGGCCAGGTGTGTATCTGTAATCATTGAGGTCTGACAAATGACTGAGGAAAAATATACATATGTTTATATAAGCGTAAAGTAAATGGGACTAAAGAATGCTCAGTGGAGTCAAGGGTGTAACTAAATCCTTTCCCAGAGTTGCTATTGTGGTTTATCTGGTTTTCTTTCTTTTCTCTTTTTTTTTTTTTAAATCTAGTTTCTAAGAAGTACAACCATTGTACCATATGTGCAGGATAGCTCATGTCTGCAGGGTAACGCAGGCATTGTACCTGCTCACTGGTCACAGTGCTGCCAGTGACTGGGCATGGCTCACTCTCAGGTGGGCCCAGGTTCCCGTATGGCACTTCTGGGCCCTGGACCTACAGCATGGCCACCAAAGAGGTGCCAACATTCTGTCTTTTGGCCTAGACCTGAGGAGGCTATGCAGACTGTGAGTGAACGGGTGTCCCAGGAAATCCATCAAAGCCTCAAGACCATGGGCCTTGCTGCTCTGAGCAGCGACAGCACGTCATCCCTGGTAGGACAACTCCGGAACATCGCTGAGAAGGAGAATTGCGTCCGCAGTGTCATTGGTGAGCTTGCCCCGGGGTGGTGAGAACACTGGAGGAAGAGTGCTAGCCTTTGAACTACCTGAAAATCAGTTGCAGGCTACGGGTAATCCGTGGTGTCAGCCTTTAGTGTTTTCCAAGTTTCCTTTTGTTCTGTAGGCTGATTTCTGTGATTTGAAGGAAGATCTGTACCCAGCAATCCATGACTTCTCAGTGTGGGCGATTGTTGAAACCACCTGGTTACGTCGCTCTGTGAATGCTGATCAGGATATTTGACTACCCTCTCCCACAGCCTGGCAGCAAGAAACTGATGCTGAATTAGGGCGAAAAATGTGATAATAGGGGCTGCCTCAGCACCTTGCTGAAATGGAAACCATCAACTTGGCCAGTTTCTGGCCTCAGCCACCTGAAGGGACATTCTAAGCTCCCGTTATGTTGGAATACTCGCTGGGATCTAAGGGATGGCTACTTGAGCAGTTCTTAGGATTGTCAGAAATTTACTAACCCACTAGTTTGTATCCTGGCTTTGACCTTAGAGTGAGGGAGCAGCCCCTTCTCAAACAAAACCCATTTCCTTACCTGTAGACGATGTAGACAGCTTGGCAGATGTCTCCGTTAACTTACAACATGGGTGAGTGGAGTGCAAGTGCAGCTCACTGCCCCAGATTTGTCTTGTCCTTTCTCACTGTCTTTTTCATACTCACAGATCAGCGGATCCATTTATTTCTCAAATGCTGTTTGGTTCTTGGTGTGCAGCGATCTCTGTTGGACCTTCCGGGAGGCCTTAGTGTGATTGAGACAGAGCTGGCGGAACTCGGCCAAAAGTTTGTCAACCTGACACATCACAATCAGCAGGTGTTTGGCCCCTACTACACCGAGATCCTGCAGTCCCTTGTGGCCCCAGCCCAAGCGCTGGAAACAAAAGTGGAGTCTCTGTGAGAGCACCGGCCCAGGGACCCAGTGCCTTGGGTCCAGAAAAGGGGCCCCTCATCTTCCTGGGATGACGTCACCGGCCACCAGCAGAGCAGCCAAGTCCCTTTCTGCCCTCTCAACCAGTCCACTAGGGCTTTATAAATACCAACTGGCCCAAACCTTTCACCAATAAACTTCTGAACTGCAAGAAAACCTTGTTTCCCAGTGCTATGGCTGAAGCTGGGCCCTGGGTCCTCAGTCCCCAGCTCCCTGAGAAGCCAGCAGGCCCAGCTTAACTTTGTCTTACTGGGTGAACCCAACCCATGGGGGTGGGGCAAAGCCGAAAGTCCCAGGTGCTAGTAGTATTTTCTCTGTGAGTGTAAAACATTTCTCTGAGAACTTGCTGGAATTATCCCAAATGTAAGTATAAAAGTATAGAAGCCTTTGTCATCCAGCTTGGCAGGGGACATATTTGAGAGAGGTTAGAAAGCTTATTTCCAGAAAAAACTACCCCTGGAGGTTTCCAGAATGTTGTAGAAAGAAGTCAAGGAGAAGTTAAGAGCCCAGTCTTCTCCCCACCCTTCCCACCCTGGGTGGCCTTGTCTGGAACAGCGGGCACTGAGGTGGATGGGAGTGGTCACATCCTCCTGAGGCTGGGCGTCCAGACTCATCCAAGGTCAGGAGAGGTCTCTCAGGTGCCTGGGCAGAGGCGGTTGGGAGCACAGATGAGGCCTGGGCCTTTCTCCTGAGGCTGTGAAGTCTAAACTGTGGCCTCCTTTTGGACTGTGGCTGAAGTGAGACGTGTTCACTTTTTTCTAATGGACAAGACAAAAAGGACACTTGACTGTTCTCCAGGCAAGGCTTCTCCCCATTGTGGCAGCTGGAAAGATTCGAATGTTCTCTGAAGAGCTGCAGAGGAAGGGATCTGAGTACCCTGAGGCTCTGGCTTCATGCTGCTTGTGTAGGTAAGTGATTATAGGTCAGTGGTCTCAGGGATTCCGGGGGAAGGCTGCCTGGTTGACGGGTGGGAACACACTGGGCCTCAACCAGTTTGCCCTTCATAATGGAAATGTGAAACCATCAGTTCAGTGGAAATGTTGAATTGATTTTCCTGTGCTGCCACTAGAGGAGACAGGGTTCCATTCAACCCCACCGGATCATTTAAGGGAATGGAAAATGTGTATGTGTATTTATATATACTAAATTATTACTCTAAATTAAACTTTGCCATTGGTGATGCTTAATGCATCCACGTCACAGTTGCACAGCTGTCACAGCTGTCTCGTTCGTCACTTCCCGTTTTCATCCCTTGCCTCAGTGGATTTTATGACTGGGTATTTCATATAAAAGGAATCATAACATGTCATTTGTGGCTTTAACTGTTTTCAAGATTCATTGGTGTTATAGCAGGTGTTTGTACCTCTTTTTTATGGCTTATATTCCATTGTATGGATATGTTGTTTATTTGTCAGTTAATAGACATTTGATCTTTTTGCTTTTTAGTATGAAAATTTTTGGGTAAGTTTTTATTTGAACACTTGTTTTTAGTGCTTTTTGAATATATACTCATGTAAGAATAGGATTGCTGAATCAAGTGGTAAACCTGTTTAACAAATTACTATTTATTTGGATGTGGTATAAAGAAAGGACCAAACTTTCTTTCTTTCTTTTTTTTTTTTAATTATTTGTTTGAAAACTAGAGTGGCAGACGAGAGACAGGCTTTCCATCTGCTGGCCAACTTCCTGAATGCTGCCATCAGCCAGGGTGGGGCTGAGCCGTGAAGCAGGAGGCAGGAGTGCCATCTCAGCCTCCGTGGGGATGGCAGGAGCCCAGACCCCTGTCCTCAGCCATCACCTCCCAGCATGATTGGCAGGAAGCAAGGTTGCAAGCAGAGTAGTCACACTCAAAACTGGCCACTTCACTTATCCTACTGTAGCAATGAGAAATTTTATATAAATTGCACATTTTTAGAGAATAGTTTTCATTAAAAACTTACAGATTTTTATAGGATTTATGTTTCATTAAGATTTTATTGTAAATTAAAACTTTTATTAAAATCTTATAAAAATTTCATATAATATAAATTGCATAGACATTCCATATACATATATAAACTAAATTTTACAGAAATCGTGAGTCATAAAATGTTATATAAATTTTATAGGAATATAATTTTAGTAAATTTTATATAAATTATAAAAGTTATAAAATGTTTGGAATGCAGGTACCCCAGAGGCTGCTTACCGTTTGTTACCACAACACCAGCCCTCTAATTTGTCAAATAGACTGCTTTTCCTATTGAATGGTTTGGGTATTTTTGTTAGAAATTGACTGTACAAGTCAGTGATTACCTTTTTTTTTTTTTTTTTTGCATTTTTATATTTTAGTCTTTTGGCCTCTGTGTGTATCCTGTATACCAAGGAACCCACTGGTGCTGATTGCCATGATCCTTGTAGTAATTTTTGGAATTGGAAGTATGAGCCCTCCAACTTTTTTTCCCCCCAAGATCTTACATTTCCATATGCATTACATTGCATTACCTTTGCAGTCATGGGATCAATCCCACATGAGGTATATTTTGCTTCTGTTTTGTAAAGATTGATTTATTTACTTGAAAGGCAGAGAGAGAGATCATCCATCCACTGGTTCACTCCCTGAAAGGCCACCAGGGGAGGCAGGTCTCGCACATGGGAATCAAGTGGTTG
This sequence comes from Ochotona curzoniae, assembly GCF_017591425.1. Lineage (NCBI taxonomy): Eukaryota > Metazoa > Chordata > Mammalia > Lagomorpha > Ochotonidae > Ochotona > Ochotona curzoniae. The sequence goes on along the minus strand of NW_024466004.1, from coordinate 1,534,286 downwards.
GGTTGTCTGTTGTGGGCTTTTCCAGGCACATGAGCAGGGAGCTGGCCTGGCAGTGGAGCAGCAGGTGTGCACCTGGAAGAAGCTGGAGGCAGGAGCTGGGGACTTCGACCCAGGTGCCACCTAGTGTGGCGCTAGGTTAAATATATGCCCCCTTTTTATTTTCTCAACAATTACCTTGAGAGTTACAATCATCCGTGTATAGAAATTGAGTGTGAGCTTATTCTTTCTTAGTGTTAAGGGCCTGGCACAATGACTCAATTAGCTATCCTCCACCTGCAAATACTGGGATCCCATAAGGATGCTGGTTCATGCCCTGGATGCACCACTTCCATTCCCAAAGCTTTGGGCCGTCCTCTACTGCTTTCCCAGGCCACAGGCAGGGAGCTGGATGGGAAGTGGGGCAACTGAGACACAAACTGGCACTCATGTGGGATCCCGGTGAGGATTTAGCCTCTGAGCCATGACACCAGGCCCCTTCCCATGGTTTCTTATAAGAAATTGATCATTGGTCTTGATGTGGACCTCTCAGCATTTGATGGGTCATGTCTACCTTGCTACTTTAAAAAAGACCCTGTCTTTATCTGTCTGTCCACAGCACATTTGGTGGTTGCTGTTTTAGTGTTTATATAAGTGGGAGTTTGTTCAGCTTCTTGAACATGAACATAATTCATCAATCATGGAGCATTTTCAGCCATGATTCCTTCAGATGCTCTGTGCCGTGTGCTCCTCTGCTCCTGGCATCCCAAAATGTCTATGTTGGCACACTTGGTAACACCCACTCCCAGGTTCTTTAGGCTCTCTTAGTTTTTCTTTACTTCTCAAACTGGATAATTTTAGGTTTACTGATTCTTTATTCTCCCTCCACCACCAGATCCCCTTTTGATCTCCTCAAGTGAATTTTTATTTTAACCATTTCACTTTTTAGCTCTGTACTGCTTGGTCCTCAATTCCTCACTGATATTCTCCTTTTAGGAAATATTTATTTGAAAGGAAGGATGACAAAACAATTTACTTTCCAAATGGTCACAACGGTCAGGGTTGGGCCAGGCCAAAGGTAGGGGTTCAGAACCCCACTAGGGTCTCCTACAGTGGTGACGGGACCCAGGCATTTTGGGCCGCCTCCTGCTGCTTTCCAGGGTGCATTAGCAGGGAAGGTCTGCAAGCCTGGGAATCACCTCGTGCTGTGCCATGGACTGCTGACGTCACAGCCGGCACTATGTGCAGATGTTGTTCCCTTGCTTATTTGGTCATGCTTTTCTTCCCCCTTACCTGCAGAGAGCGCCTTCCCAGGCCCAGTGCATGTCTGAAACTGCTGTTACTGAGCACTATGGGAACTCTCTTTTTTTCTTTCTTACATCCTATGCCAAAAGCTTACTATATAGCCTTCTGGCTGGACCTGCCATCTTCCAGTAATTCACCAAGATGATGAACACAAAAGGAAAGAGGAGAGGCCCTTATTACATGTTCTCCAGGTCTTTTAGGAAACTCCTCTGGCCACATACATGTGCATTTATTTATTCTTTTTAAAGATTTATTTTTATTATTATTTTTTTTAATTGGAAAGGCAGATATACAGAGAGGAGAGACAGAGAGGAAGATCTTCCGTCCGATGATTCACTCCCCAAGTGAGTGCAACGGGCCGATGCTATGCCGGTCCGAAGCTGGGAGCCTCTTCCGGGTCTCCCACACAGTTGCAGGGTCCCAAAGCTTTGGGCCGTCCTTGACTGCTTTCCCGGGCCACAGGCAGGGAGCTGGATGGGAAGCGGGGCTGCCGGGATAGAACCGGCGCCCATATGGGATCCCGGGCGTGCAAGGCGAGGACCTTAACCACTGCGCCACCGCGCCGGGCCCCTACATGTGCATGTATAAGAAAGTTGACATTGTAGGCTTCAAGGAATGGGTACTGTTCAAAAACGAATGTCCCATAAATGTTACAATGCTTGAAGAGTTATGAACACTAAGAAATGTTACGATGCTGCAGTGTTACCCAGCATGCTGTTGGCATTGTTGTAAACAAACAAGGGCAGGAGTCTTTGCCAAGAGAATAAATGTGCCTATTGAGTATGTAAAACACTCCCAGAGCCTAGACTGCTTCCTGAAATGGATGAAGGAAAATAATCAGAAAAAGAAGGAAGCCAAAGAGAAAGATACCTGGGTTCAACTAAGGCCCAGCCTGCCCTACCCAGAGCAGCCCACTCTATCAGAACCACTCTCCAGGAATTCATGGCAGAAGGAGTGAAAGAAAAATAAAAGCGCTCTGAACCTAAAAAAGTATAAACTAGACACAGAGAAAATGGAAAAATTAGAATAACGTGCTATAATAATGTTATTTAAAACTTATAAAATTGTTCTGGAGACCAGAAATCCATTTCATCAGAGTCAGGGTGCTGGCAGGACCAGGTACCGTCCCAGGCCCTAGGGACTCTGCTCCATGCTGTGGCTGCTGGCCTGCTCATCTTTTCCATCTTTCCCTCTGGGTCAAGTCTCCTCTGCCTCTTTAAGGAATCTCAGGTTTGGATTCAGGGCCCACCGAGATAGTCCACAGTATTGTGATCCTGAGATCTTTGGTGACACATAAAAAGATTTCCTTTTATTTATTTGTTTTTTAACAGAAGGAGAAACAAAATATTCCATCTGCTGTCTCACTCTCTAGTGGCTGCAATGGCCAGAGTAGGGCTGGTCCAAAGGTGGGGTTCAGCAGCTGCTTCTGGGTCTTCCACATGTGGGTGCAAGTGCCCAAGCACTTGGGCCCTCTTCAGTGCTTTCCCAGGTATATTAGCAGGGAGCTGGGTGGGAAGTGGCACAGCTGGGGCTCAAACTGATCGAACCTGTTGTCACCTTGCTTTAAATAAAGCAAATTTGCTGCTGTTAACACCGCAGTTTGTGGTGTTTTCTCGAGGCACCCCTAGAGTGCTGATAGCAGCATTCACAGGTGTCAGGGTCAGGAGCTGAGATGTTTGGATGACCCTTACTCAGGCCATTACTAGGGAAACATGCTGCCTGCCTTTGCGGCTGCTCGAGGCTGCCCTGCCCCATTCTTCCATCTTTCTCTTCCAGCAGCCCTTGTGAATAAGTTGGGATCCTCTGCCCAGCTCTGGAGCCTTCGTGGAGCACACTACAGAGTGTCTCCTGCCAGGGAGGTGTCACATCCACAGGTTCTATATTTAGCAGGTGAGCATCTTTGCGGAGCTGTTCAGCACACACTATTTCTATTTTCTATATTTTTATTTTTTGCCAGGAGCCTCTTTTGGGTCCCCCACACGGGTGCAGGGTCCCAAGGTGTTGGGCTGTCCTCGGCTGCTTTCTGAGGACATAAGCAGGGAGCTGGATGGGAAGTGGGGCCACCAGGATATGAGCTGGCACCCATATGGGATCCCAGCACATGAAAGGTGAGGACTCAGATGGTACTTGGATATGGGATGCTGATGTCACAAGCAATCATTTAATCTGCAACACATAGGCAGGGAGGCTTTTCCGATTCGGTTGAGAAGTCATTGTCTATGGAAACTTCGATGTTTCCATGTTGTGTTCTGAGACTCTGGATCTTGACAAACTTTCAGATGGTGTTGGTTGGCATTGCTCTAGGAAGGGAAAGGGAAAGGTGGGGGAGTGGTCCTGGCTCTTCCCGTCCTCTCCCAAAACCCAACAGGGCTCCCTACTGCAGGAGCGGCTCAGGGTTCAGGCTGCTTCTGTCCCTCCGATGGTGACTTGAGAATGGCCTTGCTGTCTGTCACAGAGCAGTATCTGACTGTGGCAGGCCACCTCTGACGACACCCAACTGGAATACTGGGGTGCAGTCACAGCTGGTGATTGGGAGGCGCAGCCTCCATACTTGGCCTCTGCTGGCGTGGGCCAGTTTGGGGCCACCATTTTGCCTTTGGTGTCTGGTTGGAGTTGGGCAGTTGTTGGTTGGTAAGAGTTGGTTGTCTTGCTAAGCTGCCCCTTTCCTGCTCCTGTGGCTGAAGAGAGCAGGTGTGTGCTCAGGCTCTCGTGCATGCGTTTCTGCCGGAGGTTCTGCTTGTGCCCGTGGGAAACAGGAAGATGGGCACAGCCCACTTGACCAGCCTGAATAAGAAGCTGTGGTGCAGGTTGCCCTTTCTTAATGGTGCATTTTCTGTAGAGATGCTTGGTTTTAATGTATTTGAATATGTTGATCCTTGGGGTTGTTTTTAAGACCTATTTTATTTGAAAGGCAATTTTAAAAAATTGTATTTTTATTGAAAAGTCAGATATACAGAGAGGAGGAGAAACAGATCTTCAGTACGTTGGTTCACTCCCCAAGAGGCTGCAATGGCTGGAGCTGAGCTGATCTGAAGCCAGGAGCTTGGAGTCTCTTCCAGGTCTCCCACAAGGGTGCAGGGTCCCAAGGTTTTGGCCCATCCTTGACTGCTTTCCCAGGCCACAAGAAGGGAGCTGGGATTAGAACTAGTGCCCATATGGGATCCCGGAGCATTCAAGGTGAGGACTTTAGCTGTTAGGCTACTGCACCAGGCTCAGGGTTTTTTATTTTTGATGATGTTTACATAGTTAATCAGGGTGGGATGGGTCGAGGACCAAGAGAAAGTGGGTGAGACCATTGTTTCCACATTTTCTTTTTCTTCCTGTATCTGGAGCAAGGGGTAGATAAGGGGAGAAGCCACACCAGCCTCCCAACTGCCTGAGTACCTAAAGATGGGGAACAGCTACTTGCTGTCATTCCAGGGTCCCTGGTGTGGAGCATGCTCTGAGGGGACTGCTCAGATGCTTTTGATAGTTCTGACATGCTGTCGATGTCACAGATCCAAGAATGAGGGAATGCTTCCATGATCCACTGGCTGACATAGTCCATGCTATAGTCTCCATTTACCCGATACTTGCTGTCAATGCTTGGCTGGGAGAGTTGTCCATGTTGTTCTGCCCTCCTTCCTCTGCTGAGTTACCAGATGCCCCCTGCAGGCCCCAATGGACTGCAGTATCCTCCATGTGAATCTGGGCATGCTGTCCACTGCACAGGCTTCCGCAATTGAGGAGGCCCAGTTCTGACACCACCTCACTGGAATACTGGGGCAGTGGTCCCGCAGTCTAGCTTGACAGGGCTTGCCCCCATTCCCAGCACTTGCCAGCTAATGCTGTGGCAAAACCCTCACTTTGACTCATGCATGTAACAGTGGATATGATATGGTTGGTTAGCCCAGCCTGGCTCTCCCCGCTAACCCAGTTCATGTACAGGCCAACGGGTGTTGTAGCCCTGCCAGGCCTGCCCTGCCCCCAATCCCAGTTCTCATACTCACCAGCGGGAGCAATGGCCTAGTCGGCAAGCCCATGCTGCCCCCTACCAAGCTCACACCCCTCCCCCAGGGTCTCACGTGTGCTTCCTTTTAGTGGGAGATTTTGCAAACTCAGAAGTGAGTGTGGTGTGTTCTGGGAAGCTATAGCAAGAGCAGGGACCCCCTGGGCCGGGCAGGGCAGGAGCCTTTTTTTCTGTGGGGGCTGACGCGATGGCTGCTGGCAGAGTTGAGGGCCCAACCTAACATGGCCTGCCACACCACGGCATTGGCTGGCGGGTACTGAAGCCTAGTTCCAGCTCATGATGGTGGGTGCTGCAGCCTAGCTCAACCTGGACTGCCCCCAGTCCCAGCCCTATTTATGAACTGGCTGGTGTTGCAGCCTGACCTAGCCTGTCCTGTACTTTTTCCTGGTTCTCAGATCTGCCAGTGGGCGCTATGAACTGGCCCAGTCTGGCCCACCCCCAGACCTGACTCACATCTATACTGGTGGATTCTGTAACATGGCCTGTTCTGGGCTGCTCCTAGCCTTGATTCTTGTGCTTACGAAAGGCAGATTTTTACAGGAGAGAGAGATCATCTCTGCTGGCTCGCTCCCTAAATGGTTGCAACCACTGGGGCTGGGCTGGACCAAAGCCAGAAGTCAGGAGCTGCTGGGATTCCCACACAGGTACAGGGCCCCAAGGCTTTGGGGCATCCTCTGCTTTCTCATGCCTCTGGCGAGGAAATGAAAGTGGGGCAGCCGGGCCACTGTTAGAAGGTGCTCCAGCTGACAGAGCTGTCTCCTAGTGGCTTGGACTACAAGGTAGCTGGGGAGACTTACAAGGACCCACTCAAGTAGAGTTAACTCCAAGACAGCTGAGAAGGCAGCATTTCTGCCTCCCGCTCAGGTCCCCAGCATGTAGACTCTGGTGAGTGGGGCACGGTGGAGGCAGCTGGATGCAGCCCCCTCGCGTCTTGAGTGACCACAGGTGCTGCACTGGCTTTGAGGAGCAGGCCTGGGGCTTGCTGTGAACTGGCCCCGTCCTGGCTGCAGTGTGGCCCTGCAGGGACAGCGGCAGCACAGTGATGTGTTCCCACCAGCTGGGTGCCTTCTGTCCAGAAGGGCTGCAGTGAGGGTGAGTGGCTTGAGCACAGGCCTGTCCTTGGAAGAGGTGGCCGCCCCCTCCCACCCACCCAGTGAACCCTGGGCTGCAGCCCAGGGTGGCCTTCCACACCCCATGTGAGCACGGGCACAGGGGCTTGGCCCGCTATACTGTCAGCTGGCTCTCTGGCTAGAGGAAAATCTGTTTCCTTGTCTGCGCTTGCTTGCTTCCAAGTAAAATCAGATGTTGGACTGGACTAGAATCACCCCGCCCCCTGCCCGCCCTTGTGGAAAATTTTGCAAACTCAGGAGTGAACATGGTGTGTTCTGGGAAGCTATAGCAAGTGCAGGAGCAGTGAGCCCGGGGCTCCTGGGCAGGGCGGAGTTGGAGCATGTTTTTCTGCGGGGGCTGACTCAATGGCTGCTGGCAGAGTTGGGAGCACAGGTGCCCCATCAGGGAAGGGGCTGCTGTTACCACATGTACCTTTTCCAGATTCTCTTCTTTGCCCACCAGTTCAGGTGCCAGAGCCCTCTGGGGCTTACAAGCCAGCAGGTTGCTGTGCAGGCCTAAAATGTAACCCCAGCCAAGTGAAGTTCCTGAAGGGATATACATTTTCTTCCACAGCATGCTGTCCCCAATGCTGCCCGGCACACAGCTGAGCCCAGAGTCGGGCCCTTTCCTGGTTCTCGCAGCCCAGCCCCTGCGCCTCAGCAGGGCTGTATGCACAGCTGGCCACTGGGAGAGCAGGGTTCCTAGCATGCCTCAAGCCGGGCGCTCACATTCTGCCAAAATCACTGTGGTGCTCCCCGAGCCCGGGGCCCCAAGAACGAGGCTGGTTTTCTGTTGTTCCTCATTTATTCATTCCATCTGTTCTAAGTTGTACAATTAGGAAAATAACAAAACCAAAGCTGGAAGCCCAGGAACATTTACACTGTCTCGTGTAGTGAGGTCAGTCTATGTTGCCACACAGATTGGTTATGTTTGGTACCACAAGATGTTGATAATTCAGACAAAATCAGACAGACTAACAATTATGTACAGTAAAGCAAGAGGGGAATCATTCAAGTATCAAAATACAGAGACAAAGATTAAATAACATTTTATTACAGTTCAGTCCCACTGGCACTCCATCAGCAATGATGCTTGTGACCTGCACCTTGCAGGCCTGGCATCTCAGCTGGCTGCCCGAGGTCTACCCGTTACAGCCTGGCCTGCTACTGGCTCAGCCCAGCTGCCCAAGGAGCCCCTGCTATCAGACACCAGAGGTGGACCGTGACAGGTGCAGAGCAAGCAGAAGAGGGTGGGGCGGGGCAGCTGGGCCAGGGCTGGTGCCAACCCCAGCTGAAGTCTCCCCCTTGGGGTGGGGGCTCCTTCACAGTTCAGAAACATGGGGACCAACAGGGCTGCTGTGGTGGCTTGCACTTGTTAGTGCACACCCAGGGGCATCTCTCCTTGAAGCCTGTCCTGGGAGAGGAAGAAAAGGGCTGGGGTTGGTGGCACAAGAGGGGTCTCTGGTCACTTCCTGACATTCTTTTGAGTATTCAGAAATAAGCCAATCTCAAAACCAGTGCAGGGGAGCCAGCTGAGTAAGCACACCCTGACTGAACAAGGAGGATAGCAGCTTCAGGGGGCAGATGCCAGGCTCTAACCAGGCAACCCAAGGCGCTCAGCGTAGTGTCCTCACAGTTGGCTTTCAGGGTCTCCTACCCACTGGGATGAAGCCGGCTCAGATGGAATTGGGCCTCTTCCAAAGGGAGAAACGGCCCGACCCGGGCGATACAGCAGGCAGTGGTCCCAGGATCCGTGGGCTGCCTCTTGTGGGAGGAGAGCTGAATACTGTACAGCGTGAGCCAGCCAGATCCTCCCAGCAAGGCCAGCTGCAGGACCTGAGGTCCTTGTGTGGTACCAAGGAGGTGGCGCAGCCTTTCCTGCAGAGCAGGTCCTGCTCTTAGGACTGGCCAGGCCGGGCGCTCAGCAAACTGGAGGCCCAGCTTCAAGTCAGCTGCAAGACCTGGGCCTGCCGTCACCCTCTGGCCACACCCAGGTACATGACCACATTAAACCTCCAGTCACAGTTAAGCAGCCACGAGTGCTGCTGAGGCCTGGTTTTCCTGAGCCCACTGTGCAGCCTGCTCTGTTTCCTGCAGTGGGTAGTGCCTGGTGCCCACTACCCGGGAAGGATCTGAGTGAGCAGCAGGCCTGGGCAGCCTGTCCACACCACAGCCCTTCATTGCTGAAGGAGTCCAGGAGGAGGCACGTGGCCCGAGCCCTGGGAAGGTAAGCAGCATTAGTGGGCCCAGACCCGGCCTGCTCTGAAGGCCATGCTGGGGAAGAATTAAAGGGACCGACAGAGCCTCGTCTAAACTTGGAGCCAGCTAAGATATAGCCAGCAGCAGAGAATGCAACTGGCAAACCAATCATTCTGAGACTCCAAATGAACCCTAATCACACAGCCCTGATTAGACAAATCAGATTGCCTGGCTGCATTCTATCTGCCCATTAATGCCTGAGTGAGGCTGCTGTCCTCCTGTTGGACTTGCCTTGGCAGCATGGCCCCGCAGTCTGCTTCCTCATCTCCACCTTGCCGCTGGGCCTTCCCTTGGGGGACAGCGGAAGCAGGTGCCTGTGTCCACTCGTGTCTAGCTTAAGACAGGGACGAGGAGTCGGGCAGTACATGCAGAACAGCCAACTTGCTAGGTCTGAGTCTGCCCTTCCCCTCCCCGGCCTCAGCCTGCTCCTTTAACAAATGTGAGGCCATGTTGGGACCCTGTCTGGGGGCACAGAGGGCTGCCCGCTTCCGGTCCCCTGTCCTCAGACCCTCTGGCTGTTTGTCTAAGGGTTGGCAGTTTGACCTAGAGGTTTGAGCCAAGTGTTAAAAGTTTTACAAAAAAGCTTTTTCTTTTTTTCTGTTAAAAACCTGTTGAGCTGAGTCACTTCTTGGCCCTGCAGAATCGTCGTCTTGGCTGGGGCTGGGAACACCCCTGTGGCCAGGGCAGGCGCACCCCGCCAAGCCCCCAGCTGAGCGAGGTCCCACAGGCAGAGGTCGGGCCTGGGTCTTCATGGCTGTAGGTGAGGTGGCGGCGGCGGCGGGAGCCTGTGCTCCCCATGGCTGTGTTTCTGCAGCGTACTGTGGCTCCTCGGTGGCTCAGCTTGGCAGAAGCAAACGGAGGAAAGTGTTAACCGAAGGGCCTGCACAAGGTGGAGGAGATGGAGACACAGCAGCAGCAGTGGAAGTCCCGCACAGCCTCCCCAAGGCCCGCCGACAGCCCTGGCCTGCCGCCCTGCCCGTGGCGTCCACTCGGGAAGGCTCACGGTCAGGTAGGCAGAACTTGGATTTAGCTTTGTTGCTGGACCACGTTATTGTTGCACAGCCTCCCGAGGGCTGCCCTTTCTCCTGCCATCTAAACTGGTGCTATACCAGACACTAGGAAGCTCTGTCCACTTCCATGAGCCCTGCTCCTGAGTGGTTTGGGGGACACATGCCTCTCCTTCCAGAGCCAAGAAGCCGAAGGAGGGCCGTGTGGACCCACAGCATGGAGCTCCCAGAGGACACCCAAGTTATGTCACACAGGGCCTGGTCCTGAAGTGGCTGCACTGCGTAAGGGACAAAGGTGTGTGACGGGAGCAGGCAGCCCTCCAGTGGGCTCCTACGGACTAAGCCTGGACCAAGGCCACCAGCTTGGTGCTTCAGTGGCAGAGACGCATACACCCCACCGTGTTCCACGGAGCAGAGGGCCCACTAGCCAAGAAACCTGCTGGGGGGAACCAACCTGCACCCACACACCTGGCAGAGTGCACACAGGGCCCTCACAGCATGTGTGCCCCTGGTCAGGCCACAGCACTGAATATGGCCTCCCTAGGGCCCAGCCATGAGAGCGAGCAAGGCCAGCATTGGAGGGCAGCTGCGGGGCTCTGGCACTGGGTGGTCACAGTGGCTGGTTGTGGCAGGAGGGGCGAGGCCAGTGCTCAGCTCTCATAGCAGAGGCCCCAGAGTCCTGCGCTGCCCCTTGGGGGCTCCTGGCACAGTGCATCCCTTGTCCCATGGCGGCCCACCTCAAAGGCAACTCACCCCTTAAGCTGTCTTCAGCCCAAGGGGGAGAATTCACAGTGCGTGGTGGGGGTAAGTGCTGGGAACAGCTGCCCAGGAGAGCGGGCCCCGTGGGGCCTGAGGCGTCAGCAGCTGCGAGGAGAGTGGAGCGAGCAGAGACCGGGCAGCAAGGCACAGTGACTAGTGGAGACAGGGGGTGGGCTGGTTTAGTAGATAGTGGTCTCGTACTTGGTGCTGAGGCTCCGTTTAGAGTCTGGTTTGGGATCCACAACCCATGAGACACTGGCGTGGGATGGAGTCTCCTGGTCCACATCAGGCGGGTCCAGCTGCCAAACAAAGAAACAGGAGTCAGGGGCAGGGGCCAGGGGCACTGCAGCCCCAGCCTGGGAGCAAGCCAGGTGGGAGCCAGGGGGGAGAGGGAGCATCCTCAGAGCGCCCGGGAGAAGGCCTCTTGCAGGGACAGCTTCCTGATGCGGGTCTTCTTGCTCAGCCCTCTGCGCCAAGCCGGTTCACAGCGAACAAGAAAGGGACACGGGATTGGGCAGCTCCGAGCTGTGGGTCCCGATGGCACGGCCGGAGAGCTTAGCAGGGAGGACACACACAGGGTGGAAGCACACTCAGGGAAGCAAGAGCACAACTCGAGGCGACAGGAAGGCCACGCAGGCAGAGGACGAGAGCTCACGGTCATGAGGGAGACGGACACACAAGACAGGAAGCGCAAAGACCTTGACTCCAGGACTGAGAGGCGGCCGTGGTAGGTAGGAAGGACGGTGGGTGGTGCAGGTGTGACAGTGACAACAGCGACTATCAGGGGGCAACGGCACCTGGGGTGCAGAGCAAAGCAGACACAGACACAGAGGGGCGCCGTCACCGGCTTGCTACGGGCCATGCGCTCACAGCCCAGGGTGGGCAGGAGCCTGGCAAGGCAAGGTGGACCGGAGCAGTGCATGGGCACCACTGCGGGGGGCCGCCCCTCCTCATACCACCCCCCTCCCAAGGGGCCAAAGAGGGGGCAGCCCACGTACTGCGGATTTCCTCATGCCGACCCGAGGCTTAGGCACTGGTTTGGAAGATTTTGTTTCAACCATCTCGGCTGCAGGGGCCACCGCGGGCCTGGCCTTCTGGGCCTGCAGGGCCAGCTGATAGGCCACCTCGAAGGCCTGCCCCAGCGTCAGGATGACCTCGTAGGTGAGAGTCTGGGAGAAGACAGCATGGCGTCAGCACACAGGGTACAGTCACTGCCTCCCCGCTCCAGTCCCCCCCGCCCCAAGTCCATTCTCACAGGGCAGGAAATGCAGAACCTGCCACACGGAGACCCCCCAGCTGCCATGGCCTTGTGTCTCAGTGCCAGGAGCTGGTGACCCTGTCTGGCAAGGTCACAGCGGTGGATACAGGTGCACATTATGGCCAGCCAACCACAGGCCTTCAAAGCCAAGTTCTGTGCGCTCCAATATTTTGCTGCTGCTTATCCGTTTAGTAGAACAAACTGCTGGTGTTTTATAATCCCTCTTTTGTGTCCTGTGGTTTTACACAGCACGGTACATTTTGGGAGCACAAACAAAATACAACCTGGCACACAGTGCAAGTGCCCTGGACCACGAGCGGTGTGGACCATTCCACTTGTCTATCAGGTAACAACTACGCATGTTATTTCAGTTTTTTTTTTTCCCAAAAATAAATGAATTTCATTTCCTAAAACCCCTCTGAAGTGCCCTATGTCCCCTCGTATAGGTGAGGAAAGCAACGGGGGGCCTGCAAGGGGCAGAGCTGGATGTCTGACACCAGGGCCTGGAGGACATGGGGTGCAGGGGGTGCTCAGAGCTTCCAGAAGCAGCTGCTTTCCCTAAGGGTGGCACCCAAGCTGAGTGTGAGTGGAAATATGAGGAAGCACATCTCCCGGGGTGGGCACCTTGCCCCTCAGAAGGTCTGCTGGGCTGAGGACCTGGGGCTGCCGCTGACCGCCCCCCGTGGGATGCCACCTACCACATCCACAGTGCTGAAGACGTGGCAGTAGTGGTGGCTGGTCTGCAGGTCCTTGGTGATGTAGGCAAAGGTGCACAGATCCTCGGGGTCTTGGGCTGCACAGGAGATGTTCCGGATCTCGTGCTCCGCGATGACATTCTGCAGGGAGGGTGGGCCCTGCAGACTCGGCCAGCCTCAGGGCCAGGCCGCCCCGTGCTTCAGCCATCTCTACCACCTCTCTGACCCAACCTAGCACGTCGGCCAAACTCACGTCCACACCTCGCTGGGTTCTTGTGGGGGACAGTGTCTGCCCTTGCCCCATTTAGGTTTGAAGTCCCTAACATCCAGCCTTGAGCTCACTCTCTCCAGCCCTGCCTACTCCAGGGTCAGGGGAGATGACATCCCGAGTGGGGTGCATGGTCCTTTGCTCACTGAAGGCCTGGGAGCAGGCAGGAGAGGCGGGGATGGCAGTGACAGGGACCCGGGGACAGTGGTGAAGAGGCAGGGTGAGGAAGGGCATCGGGGCTGCTCATCCTGGAATCCGGTCCCTGTGATAAGAGCTCCCTCCTCCCTCCTCTCGTTTATGGTCCTAGCAGAGGCAAACCTTGTTGGAGGCATCAATGAACTTGACCCCCTTGTACGTGATGGACAGGATGATGGTGGGGATCTTCTTCATGTGCTCGGTGGATTTCTGCAGGAGACAGTGGTGTGGTGTGAGGGCCCTTCCTGCCCACCCTCACACTGCGGGGGTGTGGACCTGGTGCTCCCATCTACTGCGGCCAGTACCAGCCAGTCCCCGCGTCTTGGCCCACCTACCCGCATCTTGGCACAGGCGTCTTGTGTGGACTCTGTCCCTCGCAGCTCTTTGATGAGCATGGAACCCAGGTACTGTGGGTGCCAACAGAGGCCAGGTGAGGGCTCCTGGGCACCATCCTGAGTGGCCCACCCATCTGGGTCCACAACTGTGTGCCCCCTTCTGCCAGTGCTGGTTGAGCTCATCCAGGGGTCTGCATGCCCCTGCCCCCACCTGTGCTGCTGGGAGAGGTTGCAGAGCAGTTACCCTGCTGTGCCCTGGGCCTGTGGCAGCAGGCAGTCCATGGGCCTGCCTGGCCAAGGAGCAGTGGTAGGAGGAACTCACATTGGCTTCGTAACCACAGGACTCAAAGATGAGCTTCTCCGGCTGGTGCTGCCAGCTCTGCACGGGGGCGTAGGGGGCGGCCAGGCTTGGGGGCCGCAGGGTCAGTTTGGCTTCGCGGTGCTCCTCCTGCAACACACAGGCTGCTGGCTTGCCGGCTCACTCTGGCACCCCATGGGCTCAGAGGCCAACAATCTCCAGAGGGGTAAGGGTCCTAGGTCAAGGGCACGTGGGGAGGGCCTGATCTAGTAAGTAATTCCAATGCCCTGGAAGGGAGGAGGGGGCGCTGAGGACAGCCAAGGAACAGCAGGAGCAGGACCCTGAGGACTCCGAGGAGAGCAAAAAAGGCCAGCAGCCCAGAGGGAAAACAGCAGGATTTGTCCAGGGAAGCCTGGGCCACTGGGCCCTGTCCAGCACAGAGGGAATGGTCCAAGAGCCCGAGGTGGGGGAGCGCCTGGTTCAGGACACTTTTTTTATTGATTTATTTACGGTCCATTCCCTGAATGCCCACAGGCTCTGCACTGGCAGGAAGCCAGAGCTGCTGCTGACCCAGGCCTTGTGATTTATCTTACAAGGTGAGAGTCTGAAGGACCAGGCTAAACTCCCACCCAAGGGCTGCATTGTAAATGGAGCTTTGAGCAGTTGCGGGAGAGGGATGGGAGCCCAGGTGGAGCTGACTACTTCCCGAGAAGGAAGCCTGGGAGGCTGGCGTTCCCGGCTGCTGCCGTCTGTGAAGAGCAGCTGGGACTATTGGGAGGGATGCTCTTCAGGTCTGCCACAACTGCGGCTGTGTCTGTAGCAGAGCAAGGGGTGTCCTCAGTGCCAGAAATGACAAGTGTGAATCAAAAAGCACGAGTGAAGCTACTGTATACTCGCAAAGGCACAAGGGATATGTGCCAAGTTGGTATCCAACAAGCAGAGAAGGGACAAGGCTAGGGGCTGTGCAAGGTGAGGGAGGTGCGGGGACACTGGGCGCCCTGAGATCATGAACCCAGAGTAGAGATGCAGCCACTGTGGCCAAGGACTGCTGTGGCACCAGGGCCAGCACAGGCAGTAAGGCTGCGGGACAGGGTGGGAGGGGCAGACTGGCCCGGGCTGCAGTGGGGCGGGGTTGGGGAACATCAGTCATCAGGCTCAGGCGGCTGGAGAGGGGGCAGCTGCAGGAGCCACGGCCGGAAGCTTCACTCACAGAGGGGTTAGGGGCTACGACCCGAATCCAGGCCATGTGTGGTGCAGGCAGTCCCAGCCACCGACAGCTGAAGGGAGCTATGCAGTCAGGGCTGGGGTGGCTGTGGGGCCACGAGGGGAGCAGGGGGAGATGTGCCCTGATGCAGGCCCCCCAGTACTAGGGGGTTTGTCCATCTCAGCCATACTCCCTTGCTGTCCCACCTGGATCCTGAAGCGCTCAGCGCGAGAAGGAGCTGCAGGCTCGTGGAGGCTGTCGTGCCGCCTCTGGCCCATGTCCCCGGAAGGCAGCAGCAGGTCCACTGAACGCCCAGTGCAGGAGTCGTCCTGGCTCAGGGGGGACGGTGTCTGTGAGAGCAGGTCTTGGCACTGCATGAGGAGAAAGACATGTGGAATGCCAGCCCCCTGGCCCGGCTGCCACAGCTCAGGGCCAACACAGGGAGCTGTTAGCACACCGGGCAGAAGCCTGCAGGCACACAGGTGACAGCCAAGAAGCCCCGACGATCCAGCACAAGAACTCTTAGTGCTGCCTTGGGCTGCAGCCGCAGCAAGAAAGGGCAGCTCCAGGGCAGGACGCGGCTCCTGTACTCACCAAGGAGCCGAGCACCCGCACAGCCCAGCGCAGGGCTGGCTGGTTAGCACCCCATGGCCCTGGCTCTTAAAGGAGGCAAGCCAGCTCCTTCCAGTTTTGTATTTGAATGTTGTACCCTGTTTTCCTATCTGTCAGGTGTGCGCTCGGATCCCAGAATGAGGCTGGTCTGCAGCTTCTCCGGTGAAGGATCAAATAACTCCTAGTTTCTGAAGTTGGTGAAATATGAAATGGGAAGGTGTGCAGGGGAGGAGCTTGGCAGGTGGCAGCCTGGGCGGGGCTTGGGCAGTCACGGCTTGTGGTGGACAGCACCTCAGGCTGCAGCCAGGGATCATGTGATTTCTGCAACCAATCAGCAGCGAGGTGCTCCAGCCCTCTGGGCCTGGGGCTGACAGCATGCTGTCCAGAAAGGGCCTCCTCCCACCTAACCTCGCTCTGCGGCCAGGGCTTGGCCCCAGCGCAGCCTCAGGCAAAGCTGCATTCTGTAGGCTGTACTTTTTCCTCAGTGTTTACATTTATAAATTAAAAAAAAAGATTTATTTTCTTTGAAAGAGAGGGAGGGAGAGAGAACACAAAGAATCGCTGCTTCATTCCCCAAACACTTTCAGCAGCCAGGGCTCCAAGCTGGAGCTGGGCGCAGGAACTCCACCTGGTCTTCCTACGTGGCTGACTAGACACAAACAGGTGAGTCACCACCTCGTGGCTCACAGGGGCGTGTCGGCAAGAAGCTGGATTTGGAAGCAGGGGAAGAACTTGAACCTAAGCACTCATTAATACTGCGGGATGTCGGTATTCAAAGTGGTGTCTTAACAGCTGTGTCAAACATTTGCCCCAATTAAAAAAAAGACCAACGACTTTTGTGAGAGACAGAAGCCTCCTGTGGGGTGGGTGTCGCGGTGAGGTGAAGTCTCTGCTTGCGATGCCCCCAAGCTGTGCTGGAGCAGCTGCCTAGTTCTAGTCCAGCTTCCTGCCAGTGCACCCTGGGAGGTGGAGGTGATGGCTCAAGTACCTGCTACCCTCATGACAGACCAGGCAGGAGTTCTGGGCTCTTGGTTTCAGTCTGGCCATATCCTGGCTGATGTGGGCATTTGGGGAGTGAACCACTGCATGGAAGATCTGTCTCTCTGCTTTCCAAGTAAATGAAGATAAGTACATTTTATGTTTTTGAAGATCCCACTCACTCCCCATATGGCTGGGGCTGGACTGAGGCTGAAGTCTAGGGCCAGGAATTCAAGCCAAGTCACCCATCCTGATGGCAGGGACCAGCTGAACCAGTCCCTCCCAGGGCGAGACCTGGCAGGAAGCTGGGATGGGGAAGAGAGCTGAACACACACACAGTGCACCTCGTCTTAGCTCCAGCTGCAGGCTGGCTGCGGGGCTCCTTGTGAGAACAGCTGAGGGTGGGCATCTGCTTAAAGGGGCAGAGCCCCAGCTCCTCTGTTGTAGAGCACCTCTCTGAAGCTAAAGGAGAGGCATGTGATCTCACCAGGCAAGAGCCTTTTCCCCAAGGATTCTGTGTCCTCAAGTCCCAGAGAACATACAGACCCTTCTCACCCCTCCTTAACTCACCCTCAGCTGCGAAAACCTTGGTGGCTTCTGGGGCGGCTCCTCGTAGGGTCGGTCTGCCAGGGAGGCAATGATGCGCTTGCGATGGCCGAGCAGGTGCACCTTCAGGACCTGGGCAGTGAGGAGGGGAGCGGTCAGTGGCAGATGGGCTCCCGGGCTCCCCACGACTGGGCCAGCCTGGGCAGAGGTCGCACTCACATTGACAAGCTCCAGCTCCCAGAGGTTCTTCACAGTGTCGATGGAGCTGTAGCCGCTGGACAGGAAGGAGTGCACGTAGTCCTGCAGCCCCAGGGAGTCCAGCCAGGAGGGCACCGACAGGGGGCTGCTCCCGTCGCAGCCCAGGGCCTTCACCTGTGGGGCAAGGGAGACAAGCAGGCTGACATCTGCACACTAACAACCTGGGGATCTGGGTCCAGGCCAGCTCACATGGCCACATCATGGGGCGGGGCTCCTCAGCAGCCCTAAGCCTCTCCACTTCCAGTACGATTGCTCCAGCAGACCGTTAGCAGACCTCCCAGAGCTGAGGGGGATTGCCCTAGTGGGTAAAGCTATGTGGGGAACAGAAGGAGGGGCCAGAAAATGGGTTTGTGAAGCCCGGAGCAAGTGGAAGGCCACAGGTGCTGTGGTCTTGGCACCAGCACAGCTCACAGGAGGGCCCAGGCCCACCCGGAGAGCAGCTTGCCACAGAGGTCAGCACACGGCGGCCTGAAGTGAGTCACGGGATGTTCTAAGGGGTGCAGGACAGACTCAGGCCAGAACCTGGCAGACTCCTGACAAGGTGCTCACTGCTCCCGGGGGGAGCCCATGCTGTGTGGGGTGCTGGCTCTGCTGAGGGCTCCTGGGACGAGGGGACACGTGCACGGTGTGTACGTTTGGTCCAGTGGTAGCAACAAGCAGCGGGCCCTGGCTTAGGGGTGATTACCTTGGGCAGAGAGCGTGCGGCCTGGAGCAGCTTCCTCCGGTGCTGTGGGTCACTGATGCCAATTTCCCGCAGGTCTTGCTCTTCCATCACGTTGGACCCCTGTGGGCAGAGATGATCAGGACACTCCTGAGCCAGTGGTGTGTGGCTCCCTGATAGCATCACGGGACCTTCCTTGGGCCAGCGGCTGCCCAGGCGTGGCCATGTGACCCCCCACCTGGAATTTCTGGGGAGCAGGGCCCCTGGCCACAGTGAACAACTGGTGAGTTGGTCCCCAGGCTCCTGGCAGATGTGACTGTGTGATTGCAAAGCTCTGAGTCCCTGCAGGCAGGCAGCTGGTGACAAGCAGAGACCCAAGGGGCTGGCCTTGCTTCAAGGAGATCCCGACAGGTACAGGGTTGCCTGTCCCACACAGAATTGGGGCCCCAAGCCGAGTCCAGGTTAGGCTATTCTCACTGACCTCCACCAGCCCCGGAGGATGGGAGGGTGTGGGCTTGGGTGCCTGCCACTCAGTTAAGGTCTCTTTTAATCCTAGTTTATAGCTGAGGAAACCAAAGCACCCAGGTCAGAAGTCTCCCAAGGCCACCAATTGGTGGTGGAGCGAAGATCCTAAACCCAAGCAATCTGACTTAGCTCTGTGCCATTGGCCCCTGGGAGCTTGTATCTCACATCTCACGAGAGGCATTTCGTGATTAAATTCAGACATGAACAGCGTGGCCTCGATACACAAGATCTGTTCTGTCCCTCAGCCACAGTGCCCCTCCCAGCTGGGCACGGACTCCTGGTGTGGAGCAGGAAGGGCAGAGGCCCAGGAGAAGCTGTGCTGGGGATGTGGGGAGGACCTGAAGGGGTTGGTGCAAGCCAGCTCTCAGGGCCTGCTGCAGTTCTGGACTTGGAAGAAGGAAAGACGTTGCACCAGTTACTGTTAACTTGACATTTCTGTAAATGTAGGTAAGGTCTTTGTTCAACAAATGGAGAAAAGGGGCATTTGGGAGCGGGTACCCTGAGTGCAGAGCCCTTCAGCTAGAGTGACAAGGGTGTTCATAAGCTGCCTGCCGAGGGGTAGGTAGCTGGCCCTGCACTTCCCTGCCTCCCTGCACTGGCCCACTGTGAGGTTTCCGTCCATTGTACCCACACGCTGGCTCCTGCCCCCTGGCAAGACCTGCTGTTCCATCTCTGCTGAGCGTAGCCTGGAGGGGGAACGCCTCTGACATGCCAAAGGAAAGGAGGGTCTCCCTGTACGCCACACCCTGTACCAGTTCTGAAGGTGATGGCTCAAGTAGCTGGGTCCCTGCCACCAATATGGGAGACTTGGATCAAGCTCCTGGCTCTGGGCTTCTTGCAGGCATTTGGGAACACTTGGAGGTGGGGAAAGGTACAGCGTCCAAGGAATCATGGCCTTGGACGTGGATGACGAGAGGGTGGGCAACAGTCCAGGAGGCTTGTCTCCGGAGGTGGTGAGAGGGATGGGGGAGGGAGCTGAGGTGGGAAGGAAGCCAGGGTGAGTACCAGGGAGCCCTGGCAGGTCCTGCTCCAGGGGAACCAAGGCTGCCCCACTGCATAGCAAGGGAGGCAGGGTTTGGCAAGGCCAGGCAGCCCTGTGCCTGTGCCTGTGTCAGCACACAGGGAGAAACCAAAGCAAAGCAAGGTCAAGCACTTGCACTTGACCCTACAGAAAGCCCTCAGAGCTCGCCCCTGGGCACAAAGGCAGAGGGGCCACTCACAGGACAGCAGAGTGAAGACCTGGGGCTCAGCAAGCCGTGGAGGACACTGTGTACCCTACCCCTCCCCTGACCACACAGAGAGCACAGGGCAAGGAAGGACATGGCAGCCAAACCTGCTGGGCCAGGAGGCCCGGTCTCCCATGAACACGGGACACCATCACAGCCCATGGCATGTTCCTGCCCCTTCCAGAAGGACGTTAGCCTTCAATGCCGAGAGGCCTGCTGGGTCTGCCACCAGGCCCCTCGCTCAGCAAGCTGTAAGGTCAGCTAGGCTCTCCCATGGCTGGCCACAACCATTCTTCCCCCTGCTGGCTGGGAACCTAGGACCCCAAACACATCTGGGTTTATGGGCCACCAAGTGTCCCCTCATTACAAAGAGGCATAGGACTTGGGGGACCCTGGTACCTGCAGACCTTTGTCCCTGGCCAGCTCCAACCTGTAGGTGTCCTTCACGGTCCACTCATTGCCTAAACATGCCAGGCAGGGAAAACCCACAGCCTGGCAGGCTAGGATAAGGGGAGACCAGCTACAGGCCCTGCTTCAGGAGTCACCGGCCCAGTTCTCCAACAGGTTGGGCTGTGGGGAAGAGAAGGTGGCTGAGCTGCAGGGAGCAGAAGCCCCAGGCAACACAGCTGGGCTCCCAGGAGGCCCAGGCTAGGGACTAGGAGAGGGACTGCACCCACCCAGGCCCCCCACTGCTCTCTTAAGAGCGACCCCACAGGCAGAACCCCTTGGGGGGGTGTGCATGGGGAAGAGCTGCCTTTCTACCATGGCACCTGTGACGAGCATAAGCTCACATACACCGGGGGTACAAGGCCTGCGCTGAGCCAGCTGTCAGGAGGACGTGGTAAGTACACCGGAGGCAGGGCCTTCACTGGCCTTCTCACCACAGCCCTGATCCCGTGAATGGTTCTCGTCACACTGACACTGCGCCATGATCTGGGACTCCAGGTAGCGCCTGAGCGGGCTGCGAGGACTCACAGAACCCACCAGAGGAGGGAGGGGGCGCATGCTGGGAAGGGGGGCTTACTGGGCCTCACAGGAGAGGAGGTGTGCAGGTGGAGGGCAAAGCACAAGGGCTTCAGGCTGCAAGGGCTAAAACCCTGATGACCTCAATCCCCAGCGGTGCTGGCCTGGAGCTGACCCTCAGGAGCACAGCACCTTGGCCACCACTCACTTAATCCTTAAAATAACTCCACCAGGAGGAGACAGTTCCACAGCAGGACAACCAAGAAAACTACGCTTATCACCTAGAATCACCCAGCACCCTAGCAGTTTCAGAGCCTGCATACTTGTAGGGACCACAGGAACCCCAGGAGTGGGATTGAGGGTGAAACAGTAGTCGCATATAGCCCAAGGAAAACTCCCCCAGGGCAGGAAAGGTCACTCCTCCCAGGCCTGGATCTTCCGGGGGACACTGGAAGCAGACCAGCATGGTAGCCTAGTAGCTAATGTGTTCACCTTGCATGTGCCAGGATCCCATATGTATCAGTTCGTATACTGGCTGCTCCACTTCCCTTCCAGCTCCCTGCTTGTGCTCTGGGAAAGAAGTCCAGGACAGCCCAAAGCCTTGGGATCCTGCACCCACATGGGAGGCCCAGTAGAAGCTCCTGGCTTCAGATCAGCTCAGCTTTGGCTTTTGCAGCCACTTGGGGAGTGAACCAGTGGATGGGAAATCTTTCTATCTCTCCTTGCCTCTGCAATTCTGACTTCCCAATAAAAATAAACAAATTTTACAAAAAAAAAAAAAAAAACAAGGCAGCAGCAGCTGAGTGTCCAGGGCTTGCCTCGTCACCACGGGAAAGACCCAGAGCCACCAGCTACTGTCTCCCCTTTGCCCAAAAATAGCCAGGGAGGGGCGGGTTGGGCTGGAGGCACAATCCGAAGGCTGTGGTGCAGGAGGCATTCCTGGTCTCGACCCTCTAGCATTGGATCTTCACCCACACCAAAGTCATTCTTCTGATGCAAGGGCCACTAGTGGGGGCTGGCACTGTAGCAGGTAAACCCACTGCCTGTGATGCAAGCATCCTCTACCCATCCATTTTGGATTCAGTTCCCTGCTTGTCATTTAGGAAAGCAGCAGGGCATGTCACAGGGGGCCCGGATAAAGCTTCTGGCTCCTGGCTTTGGCCTGGCCCAGCTTGGGCTGCTGTGTATATCTGGTGAGTGCACCACCAGACCCCTTCTCTGACTTTCAAACAAATAGACACATCTTACAACAGCAACAAAAAAGTGACTGGTGGCCAGAGCTGCACACACCCTCGTACAGACACACGTAGATGTCTCCACCCTCATCTGCATTCTGATCTGTCACTTGGTCACCTCCCATGCCTGCCACCAGGCAAAAACACGCAAAGGTTGCCAGTTCCTAGACTGCGCTATGGGGCACAGGCCTCGGAATGCAGGGCAGGGTCCTGGGCTCAGCTAGGACTAGGTTTGTGTTTTTGCACAGGCCTGAGAGAAGAGAGGTCAGCCCAGGTAACAGCCACACAGTTGCAGTGTTTGGGGAGCAAGGAGTTAGGAGATAACAGAAGAACTTCCGAGGAGGGGGCAGACAGCAAGGGGATGGGGGGACTCCCTGCCACCCCAGGAGTGAAGGCTTTCCAAGGCACCAGCACAGGTTTCAAGCCTGGTTTTGCTGCTCGAGGTTTTTAGCAAGCAAGGACGTGGTAAACAAGAACAGGGCCACCTGCTGGTGTAGCCAGGTGCCCTGGGACTGTTCTGGCGAGCCTCTGGCCCATGCTACCTCTGTGCCCACCATTACCCCTTCTGTACTCTGTGGTGGAATTTCCCCAAGTGGTCTCAAAGGGCCACCCCGACTCACAGTCACCCAGAAGGTGCTCAGCTTTGACCCATACCCCTCTTCCTTCAACTGGCCAAGACTGGGCCTGGTCCAGGTCTGGGCCTTACCTCAAGTGACAGTAAGTGGGGAGAAGAATCACTGGTTCCTCATGCCTGGGGGACGGGGGGAGGGAGTTGGCTGCGGTCTCACGGGAAGGATGTGGCAGCAGTGGGTCTGGGGAGGTCTTTCCCCAGGTTCCTGGCAGCAGCCGTCCTGACCCCCATCTCCCAAGCAGCTCACTGGTGGCCCACCTCCTCCTCTGCAGGCCAGGGACCACAGCCTTCCTTCTACCCAGCAGCCTGCCACCCCAGGCACCTTCCTCTCTGAGGTCTCAGCTGAGGTCATGGAGCCACAGTCACCTGGAGTCAGCAGGCAGGGGCCTGATGAAGGGCTCAATCCTTGGTCCCAAGACCACTCAGAGCAGCCTTTCCCTGTGGTTCTGGGACAGAAGCAGAGGCCCAGCCCATCCCGGCTTCCTGCAAGGGAGAAACTTCTGTGTATGCTTCTCTGTCTCGGAGAAGACGCCGCCACATCCTTCCCGATCTCACACACAGTAATGGTCGTTTTCCAGCTCTGATGCTGACCGACACCACATATGGCAGTATGTCCCCTTTGGAGCATATATCCCACGAAGCAAGTGGGTCAAATGAGATCATTTGTGCCAGAGAGGCAGGGTAACCTACTCAAAGTCACAGAGGAAGGGGCCAGGAGGAGAATCTGGGTCTCCTGATCCCTGGTCCGATTCTCTTTGCTACTAAGAAGGCTCTTGGGCTTTCTCCTGTGCCTTCTACTCCCACAGCTTATGCCACTCTGACCTCCACCCAGGGCTTCACCGACTGGGGAACAGGCTGGCGGTGGCGGTGGCAGTGGCAGCACATGCCTAAGAGAGCATTAGTGGAGCCCTGAACCAGTGCACAGGCGCACTTGGTCCACTTCACGGCCAGTGCTTCCTCTGCCTTCTGCAGAATGGCTCCCAACACACAGCAGGTGGAGGGCTAGTGGGCCTGACCCAGGCCACCCCTCCTGGGGGTGGTGTGCTTGTCCTGGTGGGGACCACAGTAGGAAGTAGGAGCACTATTCCAGCTCAGGGTACCCAGAACGCAGTCCCAGCTCTGCTGTTTGAGCAAATCATTCCGTCTAAGAGCTCTGGAGTCCAGCAATCTATAGAAGGGCTTCAGTGGTACCTCGTGGGAACCCCTGAATTACAAATGAGCCTGGTCTGTCAGCAGACTCCAAGGACTGATAAAAATACAGTTCCCTGACTGTCCCTGGGGCTTACTTTCCCACCCATGGATAATTGCCAGGTAGACCGGAGGGTGAGCAGTCGGGCTCCATGAACTGAGACATACTGAGGTGGCTGTTCACCGAGAAGTCAGCAGTCAGACCACAAAACAGGACCTGCCAACCAGCCCAATTCTACCATCAAGTGCAGTTGGTCAGATGAGCAGGACCAAAACAAGCAGTCCAAGAAATTTTGAAATTTCCTTCTCTAAAAATGGGGCTGGAGAAGGCCACAGCAGTGCATGAGGAGTGGGAGGAGGATTTGAGGGGGTCCTGAATCAGTCTAGGAGTTACTACCCCGAGAACTCCACCCGGAAGGCAGGAAGCAGAGGGACTGCAAGAGGGTGGGAAAGCACTTAACCACAGCTGGTTGGTGCTTGGTGCCTGTTTCGTGGGAGAAGGGCTGCCTGCAGCTGGGTGCCTGGGACCAAGGGAGGCACCTGCTGGGGCACCAAAGCCTGAGACCCCTGGAGAATTATAGCCCTAAGTAGCTACAGAAAACAGCTCTGGAGGCAGGGCTCACTTCTCTGAGTACTCCCTTCTCAATCCTTGGCTCCACACAGTCAGCACAGAGCACCTTACTGAGGCTGGCAGGCAGGAGGACAAGGCAGTGACACCTTCTGAAGACAGAGGCATCTCTGCTCAGGCTGGCCACGGACCCTGCGAGGAAGCAATGAGGGGGCAACATGGAGGCCAAAAAAGGAAACCCAAGGCTTAAGCCTTGTGGTTCATGTACAGCTGGTTGTTGGGAGCCCATAGGTGAAGAGCAAATCTGGGGACAGAAGCAAGAAGGGACCTGAGGGGCTTTGGAGTCTGGTTGAAAAGTTTCATAGAAGCCAATAAAGGCAGCCCTCTTGGGGCCCCATGCAATGGCTCAGTGGCTAAATCATCTCCTGGTAAGTGCCAGGATCCCATATGGGCACCTGGTTTGGGTCCTGGCTGCTCCATTTCCCAGCTTGTAGTCTGGGAAAGCAGTAGGGGGACGGGCCAAAGCCTTGGGACCCTGCACTCAAGTTGGGGACCCAAAAGAACCTCTTGGCTCCTGGCTTTGGATCAGCTCACCTCCGGCCATTGCAGCCACTTGGGGAGTGAACCAGCAGATGGAAGATCTGTTTCTCCTACTCCTATTGCATAAATCTGATCTTCCTTTCCAATAAAAATAAACAAATAATTTAAAAAAAAAAAAAGGTCCTCTTGGTCCCAGCTCATGCCTCCTGGCTCCCTTCACCTGCCGTCTCTCCCAGCACAGAAGGGCACAAGGTCCCAGTCTCAGAGACAGTGGGGATCAGCTGCTTGCGGCAGAAGCCTGTGAAGAAAAACCGATGGAGGAGCAGGCGGCCACCGGCTCTGGCCTACGCTGCACTGACCCTGCCAACTCCTGGCATTTCTAACTCACCCCGAGCCTGCTACCAATCTCATTTCCATCTCTCATTTCGCCCTAGCTCCAGGCGGCCTGGCAACCTCCTCATGAAGAGCTCAGGCACACAGATTGGAGACCTGTCCCTCTCCCCACTCATCCAAGTCTCAAAGACTTTGGGGTTCCCTCCATGTGACTTAAGGCCCACCTCCTGTCCAGCCCCATCAGAGCCTGGCCTCCCCCTCCATGGGCAGACTCCAGCCTTTGTCCCCCGCCTCTACTCATCCCAGTCCCAGGTACACAGCAGGGCAGATCAGGGTGAGCACCTCCCCGGGCCCCAGGTCAGCAGAAGGCTCTCCCTGGCCCTCTGCTCCCACGGCGTGTAGCTCTTGGCTGCTCTATTGTTTTCCCAGCAACTGCATTTCTGATTTCACATCCACTCACAGTGGGAAACGGAGAAAACTGTCACACTGCAGCCGAACGAAGCCACTCCTGAGCACGCCACCAGAACACCTGGCTCATTCCTTACACTTTTATGCATCGATCTGTCTTTCCCATGGGAATAAGAACACTGTAAGAACTTCTCTGTCTCAATGGCTTCACTCCCGTATTACAAGGTGAGTGTTTCCTCACATGAGGTGGTCTTTAACGTCTGTGTTACAATTCAGCAGCAGGACTACCGGCAGTTCTTCCATCAACACTTCCAGAGGGGAGCTTGGAGCGTCTTCAGGCACAGAGCGGCACTAGATGCTCTCCCACCCTTTCCCTAACAAGGACCACTTTCTGTGGCAAGACCTGTGATGAAAGTGCAATTTGCCAGAAGGCATGAGACAGAGTGGCAGCTGGCCAGCAGATGGGGGAGCTCCAACCTTTGAGCTCCATCTGTCAGGGAGCACCTGTCCATCCCCACTGTCCTGTTCCTGACCCCTCCAAATCAAAGACCCGTTGGGCACGCAGGTAAGAGAGCATGGGAAAAGCTCAACTCCCAGTGCTCACCTGTGCAGGAGCAGCAGCCGGGGGGAGGCTGCGCTAAGACCACACAGGATGCAGCAGGCCAGGAGACACACTCCCAGCTTTCTGCAGGACTTAGTAAGTGGTAATCTGGGGAGCCCCTAAAGGTGGCCCTGGGACCAAGTGACATGGACCACAAGGAAGCAGGTTTTGATTGTCTGAAGCACATTCGAAATCAGCCGGCGCAAGGGGAAGGATGAGGGGGCTACGACTGAGAGACAGTGAGTCCTCCATTGGGAACACATCATAGCAGAGATGATATGGGTGGGAGGTGGCACAGGGTGGATGGCCACACTGTAGGACACTGCAGGCCACCGTGGGTGATACCCTCCATGTCTGCTCTCCTACAACAACACAGAGGAACTCATTAGAAGGAATTCCATAGCAGCACCTTGTCCATGAAATCTACTGCTGTCCCTAACACATCTGGGACCCAGCTTCCTGGGAGCTACTCCATATCTGTGTATTAGAGACTCCAGTGCAGGGCCCATACTCTGGCATAGTGGGTGACCTGCAATGCCGGCATCCCATATGGGTGCCAGTTCCAGCTGCTTCGATTCCCATCTAGCCCCCTGATAATGTGCCTGGGCAAACACCAGAAGATGGCCCAAGTGCCTGGACCCCTACACCGACATGGGAGACCCGGAATAAACTCCTGATTCCTGGCCTCGGCCTGGCCCAGCCCCAGCTGTTGCAGCCATCTGGGGGAGGGAATAGAAGAACTCTCTGTAACTCTACCTTTCAAATAAAAACAAGGATAAAAATAATAAAATAAATAATCTTTTAAAAAAATTAAGAGTCTTTAGGGAACTTTAGAATCAAAGGAAACATTCTTAGCCTGCTGAAAACCAAACCTCAGGGGGACATGCCATAGCTAACACGATGTAAAGTGCCATGTGCAACAAGGGACTGTCTCAATAGCAAGAATGCTCACCTTCCGTGGTATTTTTTTTCCTGCTTGCTAAAACTTAATTAGCCTGACAACCCATCTGGCAACTCACATGCAATTACCCAGGATGCTCTGCGTGGCTGCACAGGCCACGGCAGGTATCTGAAACAACATGCCCAGGCCCCAGGGCACTCAGCAGGCCGTCCTGTACAGGCCCCCCTGTACAGGCCCCACCTGCAGGCTGCCCAGAACCCAGAGAGTCGTTGGGAGGACTGAGCTGCTGGCCTCCTCACCAAGGGTCCTCCAGGGTAGGAAGGGGCATGTCTCAACTCTGACTCTGTGCCTCGTATGGATGTCTGGCCCAGGGCCACCTTTCCCCACAGGACTGCTCAGCTAACCCTGGTCCAGAGCCCGGGCAGGGCAGGAAAGCAGTTCTAAGGAGTGTGAGGGGAGGAAATCTTCCCCTTTCCACAAGTATCAGAGGGGTGACTCTTCGGCCCAACATTATCCTCACTGGTCCGTCAGGCAGCCAGTCTGAAACAGGGATAATGCCCCACAGGCCAAGAGCCAGAAGTGAGCCACCGCTGCCCACCACCTCTATCCTGGCTTTGTTGCCCTTCCAAGGAAGGTGGTGAGTTAGGGTTAGGTCACAAGAACCATAAACATACTATTTAACTTTTAAAAATAAACTGCTATTTTAGAAATGACGACCTAAACACTAAAAAAAGCCACTATGCCAAAGCTGGCTTTGGCAGGATATCTACCTGCCTGGATAAGGCAGGGGCCTTCGCCTGGGTCCCCCTGGAGGCCTTGGGTCAGTCAGCTCCCTGGGCATGAGACTCAACCCCACCCGTGGGAACCCCGAGGCCATGGCAGCGGCTCTGTGCTGACCTGGACCCAGGCAGAGGGCGAAGTGGCGCAGGGTGAGATCTGCTTCAAGCACACGAGAACTGCCCACCCCAGGACCGTGACAGCAGGGATGAGGCCTTCTAGGTAGCAAGGAGGGGCAGGAGCAGGAAGGGCTTGCTAGATCTACCTCACACCGAGCTCTCAGCTAACCTCTGCCACGCAGGGGACGGGAGCACCCACACAGGGAGCACGGGCTATGCAGTACAGTGGTGTGGGCCCAACCCCTGGAATCCCAGTGCTGAGGCACACATTTTCCCTCTAAGGTAGCTGACTCCTCCAGTCCCACTCCACCCATGCCAAACAAGCCAGCCAACCACCACTTGCCTCACAGCGACAGTGCATGCTCAGGACTACGGTAAAGCCTCAATGAGCTAACATGTGCAAAAGCTCTCTGGGTAGTGGGAGCACATGGGAAGCACTAATAAGCAGTGCCAGCGGCCAGGGCCACGACTGTGCCATCAACTGCTGCTGCTGCTGCTGGGGGTGGTGCAGATGCCAGCTTAGCTCACTGCCCAACCCAGCGGGCTGCCCAGGGAGGGTCTCCAGGAGAGCACCGGGAATGGCCTCCTTCGTCTGGGCTGTTTTTTGGACACATGAACACAGGATCCAGGGCCCTCAGTCCCAGCCGGGCCCCTCCTCAACGGGGAGTCAGAGCAAGGGCACCCTGGCCTTTGCCTTTCTTTTTTCCTAAGAGCACAGAAAAAAGCAACCAGGCCCTCCAAACCGACTTAGCTCTCCTCTGGGCCACCTTGGGGAGGCCCGAGCCCATGGGCCTGTGTGGTCTAGGTCTTCACTTTGGGCGCTGGCCTTTGCCAGGCAGAGGAGAGGTCTTTAATCAGAAAATCACTTGACTTCAAGTTCTGGCAAATAAAGGAAACTCCTTGGGTCCAGACAACAGAGTGTCATGCAGGGAACCCTGACGCGCTGCCCACTGAAGTTCCTGCCCTGGGTCTGTCTGCCTGCCGTACAGCAGGTGGCTGAGGTGTCAGAGAAGGGACCTTGGAGAGGAATGAGGAGCCTGAGTCCAAAGCCCTCCTTTTAGGGATGCAGACCTGCCAAGAGCCAGCCCTGAGAGCTGGCTTTTGGAGCAGGGCTGGAGTGTGGTGAGCAGGCATGGGCCCCACCCTGGACTGATGTCCTTGGGACCCGGCGTGCTGTCAAGGCTCCCGCCACACTTACCAGGAAGCGCACATCGTCGAAGCCATTCAAGAGCAGTTTGCTCTCATACCGCTGCAGCCCGATCGACTCCAGCCACTCCCCGACGCTCTGCTCCAGCGTCCGCGAACCTGACGAGAGAGGAATCGGCAGACGCTTGAAAAGGGAAAACCCATTAAGGCGGTAGCAGCGGCACTCTGAGGAAGACAGATGGCACTGCCACATCATCGTCATTACCATGAAGCAGGCAAACTAAGTACAAGAGAACAGAGGGCAGCGGACACGCAGCTCCTCTTCTGTGGACTGGCCAAGGGCAGGCTGCCTGTGCTAGTTACACACTGCCCGGCCGCCGCCAGCTCACACCCCTCAGGCTGAGCTGCTCCAGGGTCGGCAGGCAGGCCCACCCTGACAGTCTCCGCGTCCTCTCCTCGTCAGCGTTCGCACTGAGGAACTGCAGATGTGCTCCAGTGTACGCCAGAGGGGCTGGGAGCTCCCCTAGTGCCCACAAAGCCCTGCCATTCCTCGGGTCCATGCAACATCGGGAGCTCGTGGGGGATGTGCCGAGGGCAAGTTCTGCAGCCTTGCAGTATAGACGGGTCAGGAGAAAGCACACGTCTTCATGCAGCCGAGGAGTGCAGGCGGGAAGCAGTGGCGGCTGCAGTGGCGGCTCAGGGACACCCAGCACATGCAACACAAGCAGCACAGGACATGGCAGGGGGAGAAAAGAGACTTTTACTTGTTTTCCCCCAGCAGTCCCGGAATAAGCAAACCATGGCCTCTGGCCTGTTGCACTCAGAACCTCAAGGTGACAAGGAGCTGAGCAGGGCACATGGGCCAGGGCCCGGGAAGCAGACTCAGGCGTGGCTGTGCTGGCTTGGCAACATTATGTTCCCCTGGGCTATGGGGCCAGCAGAGCTGGGGCCCTGGCCATAGCTACACTCTGGTGGCCAGGAGGCGGGGCATCTCCTGGGCCCGGGTGCTGTCTGAAGAGCAGAGTGCCTGGGTTGAGCTGGTGGCCGGGAGCTTAGCGTTCATTTTCCTCCTCCAAGAGTGGCTATTCCTGTGACTGCTCAGGTGGCCAGCAGGCAAGGCAGATCTGGTTCTTGGCTGAAGATGACAAAACAGGCAGAGGAGGAGGAAGTGGTCCTCCGTCAGCTGAGCCGTGGGAGCTTAAGTCTGTTCACGTCCCGCGCTGCTCTCTTGTTGGTTGAGTGAGAAAGACGGCGACTGTCATTCCCGGGTCTCCGGATCTCCACGTCCTCCTCCGAGCATGAGAGGGGCAGGGGGACCTTTATCTTTTGCGTTGCTCCGTCAGGACAGAGAGGTCAGAAGTTCAACCCTGCGCGGCACACTGTGGGGCTTCTGAGCTGTGCAATTTAAGCCCCAGCCCACACCTCTGGTTCTTGGAGAAAAAAAAAGGGGGCATGAGGAAGGAAATGGGAGAACCAACTATGAAATCATCACCTCCAGTGAACTCTTGACACGGTGAGTCGTTCTGTTATTCCTGGGCACCGGTGCCTCTCGGGCAGGACAATGCCGATTTGCTTGGCTACCAAAGAGACTCTGGTGACCAACTGCGGGGGCTTCCACCCAGGATCCTGTGTCCTTTGCAGAACAGACGGTGGTTAGGGACCCAGCGGTCGGTCAGGTGCACACGGCAGCAGCGTTCGCAGATGCTGAGTTGGTGGGCTGAGTTCTGCCCTTGAATGAGGTGGTCTGTGCCAGGCACCTAAGCGGCAGGCTCTTGTGTGCCTGCAAAGTCAAGTGTCGCCAGCTGCTGATTCATTCCTGCTTGTAATCCCCGGCCGGCCGGCTGTGGTCCTGCCTGCTGCCAGTGGGTGTGTGCGCTCACAGGACCGCAGCTGAATGCTTTGTCTAAAGGCTCCTGGGCTCCACGCTGCCTGCTGCCGGCTCCACAGTCCTTGCTCACTCATAATGTCTGGCCCTCCCCTTTCTCCCCTCCCTGCCCTCCCCCTTCCACGCTCAGGAAAATACATCAGGGATCGGACACTGGAGCAGAAGCTGCTGCTGCTAAGGGGGCTGGAAGACTGCGGCGCCAGCGTGAGAACATGACAGATTCCCCAGTGCCGAGGCTGACCAGTGGAGATGCACAGGGAAGCTGGGACAGGGTGACATTTTACCTGCAGTTCAGGGCTGGGGCAGCTTATCAGGAAGAACAGAGGGGGACCATTTCTGAAGGCTGGCCGACAGAGTCTGGGACAGAAGACACAAGAATGACTCTGCCTAAGGGTACAGCCTGCAGCTAAGTGGCCCCTCTCTCTCCACTTTAGGAATAATTGCTTCTCATTGAACAAAAAAAAAATAATAAATAAATAAAAAGGCGAGGAAAGGAGGCCTGTCCCCCTTAGGTAAGGGAACCAAACAGTTCAGGCACAGAATTCTCCTTAGACTTCTAGCCCTAGGGGAAAGAGAGACATCCAGGGGACCACACCAGTGTGCTGTAGAGTTGAGAAGGGAAGGGCCATGGACATAGAAGCAGGACCACATTCCACCAGCGCCGTGAAGGGTATACAGCGACAGCAAGGCTGGGGCTGCTGTCACCCCCTGCACGTGCTGGAGGTAGGGGGCAGGCCGCAGCCTGAAAATGTGTCCAGGCTTTGTTACTGGGAGATGAGGCCCCAGAAGGAGTCTGCCTTCAACAGCTGCTCAACAGAGAATGGGATTGGCTTTAGCCAGAGCAAGCCATGCAGTTCTTTCTGCCCGACAGAGCAGGCTTCGTGGAGCAGAGCCAGGGCGTCTGGGTCTGCAGGAAGACTTACCCTCCCGGGCTTCCGAGGATGGAGCTAATTGTCAAACATGGGACGAGTCAGTTACAGACCACGCCCTTCCTGGGTAACTAGCTCTGGTGCAGGCAGCCCAGCTGCCTAGGTCCCCCCAAACACGACTGAGCTTCACGGGAGGACTGCCCGCTACTCTGGGCAGAGTAAGCAAACCCACGCTGGGTTCAGGGCTACCTGCTGGCGAGCACACTCTTCCTCCCAGGCTGCCAGCCCAGAGCCTGGGTCTCTTCTCAAGCCGAAAC
Source organism: Ochotona curzoniae (assembly GCF_017591425.1). Classification (NCBI taxonomy): domain Eukaryota; kingdom Metazoa; phylum Chordata; class Mammalia; order Lagomorpha; family Ochotonidae; genus Ochotona; species Ochotona curzoniae. Next base: position 1,502,322 of record NW_024466004.1, on the reverse strand, counting down.
CCAAGGACAATGAGAACTCTGTCCCTGGCCACCCAAGACAAGCAGCAATTTTGCCTTGGGGTCTGAGCTGAAGGATGATACTTTGTGAGAGCCTGAAGGAAACTCCTCTTGACCAATGCACTGAATCTGTGAGCCACACTCTGCATGCCTCATGTCCTGGCACAATGCCAACACATGGGCTGGGACCGGCTCCATGATGTCGGTGCACAAGCCCTTTGTTCTCTTTATCCTAAGCTGTGGATATGTAGGAAGGGTCAACAAAATGAGCCCTAAAACAAGCTTGTGCATTGGAATCCAGAGACCCAGGGATGGAAACAGAATACTTCTCTATACTCACACGGGTCCATGGGAGGGAGAACTCACACATAGGACCAGAACAGCAAGGGAAGAGCTCAAAGAAGGCTCTGCATGTGGTGCTGCCAGGACTCCTGAGTGATAAAATCCAGGAGCAATGGCCTGCTTCTGACTCAAAACTGCATGGGCTTGGGGCCTGGCGCTGTGGCCCAGCAGCTAAAGTCCTCGCCTTGAACGTACCGGGATCCCATATGGGCACCGATTCTAATTCCGGAAGCTCCACTTCCCATCCTGCTCCCTGCTTGTGGCCTGGGAAAGCAGTTGAGGATGGCCCAAAGCCTTGGGACCTTACACCCACATGGGAGACCTGGAAGCAACTCTGGGCTCCTGGCTCCAGATTGGCTTAGCTCCAGGCACTGCAGTCACTTGGGTAGTGATCATTGGATGGAAGATCTTCCTCTCTGTCTCTCCTCCTCTCTGTATATCTGATTTTCCAATAAATAAATACATCTTAAAAAAAAAAAAACTGTATGGGCTCACAGCAGTGTGCAGTCTCAACTGAACTGACTGTTCCTGCTCTCATCCCACCTGTCCCACGGGGTCGCCTTGGTGCTTAAGCTATGTGGGTGGGGTTTCACACACTGGTGACGGTAGCACCCTGGCCATGCACTGACAGGGTCGTTCAGGGGTATCTCTGCCTCTGTCCTGAAGCCCAGAAACCTGAGCCTCCTAGAAATTTCTGCTTTTATCAGATTTGCTGATGGCCTTTGGCAACAGTGGGCGACCCTTGCTTTTACGTCTGGCTGGCTTCAGAGGCTTTGGTATCTCCCCTCTCAGGGGCCAGAACATGTGGGTTTGCACTCTGACCTTGGCACACACAGCAGCACATGGGGTCTCCAAGCAGAGGAAAATACCCAGGTGCATATGGAAGATAAGCCTGTCTGCTCCAGTGAACCAAGTGAAGATCACAAATAACTCTCCTAAAGGCAAAAACGAATCCCACAATTTCTTAGAGTAATGAGACCACGCATGCTGGCAAAACGGGCCCATCACATCACGTTTCTGAAGGCCCAGAATTCACCCTGCCCATTTGCATCAAAATCCACCCCATTATGCTGCAGTAGCTCAGTGCTGACAGACGAGTGCTGACTCTCTGCTCATGGCCTGGGAAGGGCAGCAGAGGATGGTCCAAGTGGATGGAGCTCCTGCCTCCTGACTTCAGCCTGGTCCAGCATTGGCCACCTGCCTCTGTGTAGAATGAATCAGCAGATGAAAGCTCTCTCTCTCTAACTGTGATCTTCAAATACATTTAAACATTTTTTTAAGATTTTAATTTTATTTGAAAAGCTGAGACAGAAACAGACAGATCTTTCACTTGCTAGTTCCCTCCCTAAATGTTTCAACAGCCAGAGCTGAACCAGGACGAAGCCAGGAGCCTGCATCCCTCCTGCAGGGATGATAGGGACCTCAGTACTTGAGCTGCCGTGTGCTGCCTCCCAGGGTGCAGAAGCGAGCCAGGAAATGAAACCAGGCCTTCTGATGTAGGATGAAGGTGTCCCAAGAGGCGTCTTCACTGCCGTGCCAAATGCCTGTGCCTCAAATGCAGAGCTCTGGAAATGGAGTTGGTGTTTAACTCAGTCCTCAATGTTTATTCCCAACATATATCAGCCCCTTGGAGAAGTCTGAAAACCACAAGACAGTGTTGAGATCGCTGAGCAGAATCTAAGCAACTGTGTGGAAATGTCCACAAATGCTTAGCCAGAAGGGCCACTTCTGCGAATTCCAGCATACTCTACAAGTGATCTGGGCTCGGCCCTCACCCCAGAGGGATGAGGCTGCTGCAGGGAGGGCAGTGCGCAGAACCAAGACTGAGACAAGTCAAGGGAGCAGGAGCCTGCATTCTCTGAATCTCTCATTATGAGTAATGACTTCAGGGACAAAAAAACAAGCACAGCAGCTATTCACTGAGCTCCACCTTCGCATACTTAACTTACAACAAACCCTTGAGGTTGGCCCCATCATCTAGCTGTTGCAGATGGGGAATTAGCTGCTCAGAGAGATTAAGAGCCCAGCTGAGAGACACACTGTGGCTAGAGTCAGGAAGCCCATCTAGCATTGTGAGGCTCTAGGCTCTCCCCATGGAGCCCTACGGCCCCAGCAGCTCCTCTCTCCCCAACATACACATTCGTCGCAGCTGGCAACCAAGGCTACAGAAGCACCCAGGGGAACCAGGAATGCTCCTTGAGGCTGACAGGCCAATCTTGGGTGGAGCTTCCTGAGTGACCACAGAATTTCACGCCTTTGGGACAAACACTTTCATCAAATGGAGGGAGGTCAGTTGCGTGGCTGGGCAGCTGTGAGCTGGATGCCCAGGTGCCAGGACTATCTGCAAGCGTTTAGGGTATGGATGGGGAGAGAGGCATTCTAAGAATACCCCCCGCCCCAACCAGCTCCTGTTTCAAATAAGCCAACAGAGCCAGACGTCACCCCTCAGTCTTAGAAATGGAAAGAATGACCAAAGTCATAGAGCAAAAACGGTGTCTAAACAGACAGACAGATAGAAGGAAGAAGTGATTCTGGCGCATGCCACCTGTTCAGGGCCACTGCAACCCACTGCTCTGCTACCGTGGTGCGTGAGGCAAGTCAAGAGCCCCACTGGGCTCATGGAACCCAGCTGGGGAGATCAACTGTGGAGGCACCCTCCAATTTAGTACAGCCTAAGAAAGCTAACTCATTTAAAGAAATGAGTTCCTCCCAGGCACTCTAAACTTTGCGCATGTTGCCCACAGAAAGGCACCATGGTCCCCCAAGTTCTAGCAAAATGGGCTGTCCAGAAATAGGAAAGTTTGGGTGGGAGAGCATGCCTGTGTCTGAGGACACCCCATCATCCCCTCAAACATCTATCTCCTGTGTCAGAGCAGTCTGAGCACCAAGGAGCCGGGGTTGTGGTTGCAGGCAGCGTGGCCACTGGGCACCGTACCTGAGATCTTCTGCTGTTCCTGAGAAAAGTCGATCCCTTCGCCAATAGAACTCATGATCTTCTCAATCTTAAATGGAAGGAAGAGAAAGAAAACACAAAGGGAAGTCAACTTTGGGTTCACCATTGTTGTTGGCTCGTTATCAGGACCCCTGGAGGATGACCTTCTGGGGTCCTTTAGACAATCCCACACCCACCCCAGTTCCAACCTGCAGGGAACCACAACTCCCTGCTCCTCAGATCTGGATCAGCCTTGTTTGGCCCTGGTCAGGGAGACATGCAAACAGCTCTGGAGGAAGTGAGAAATGCGCAGAGTGCCTCTCTGAGTAGGTACTGTGTACCACCTCCACCCCAACAAAAACTGGGTAGGGGGCACAAGAACATGCCTGACCTGGCACGTTTCACTGCTCACCTAGCATTTAAATTCTAACACAGGGGAGGCTGTGCCAGTTTCCATCCATGCTACACCTCAAGTGCAGATAGGGGTGCGCCTGGCAAGGTTGTAGGCATTCGACCAGGTCATTGTGACTGCATGACTGCCACTCTGAGGTGTGATAGCTGAGAAAGGAGAGCACCTGCCCACCCAGGCCCCTTGAGAGCTGGGGTGAAGGTAGCACACAGTCCTGACACGCACTCCTTTGGCTGCCTGGAGGCCAGAGTCCTGGACAGATTTGTACATTCAGGGGATGAGAAGGGACATGCTCCCCGAGGCCTCAGTCTCAAAAGCCTCCAAATGGCCCCAGCACTGCCCTCTGTCTGGATCACCTGTCCCAGACACTTCCCTTCCCCCTTTCTGTGCTGCAGTGATAGTGAGCTCATTCCAAAGGCATGAAAAGAAGACCTTGTGTACCAGGGCTTGGATGCTCCTCCCTCTAAGTGCAAGTACGAAGCCTAGGTCTGACAATCAGCACAACTCCCAAGCCAGCCTCTAGCTGGCAGACACAGACACACACATCTATCACCCAGGTGACAAGCTGAGAGCAAGCAGGTAGGAGCCTGGGGACGTGTTCTCCTGCAGGTCCACAAGTGACTGCTGGCTCAGGCTGTTTGCTTGTTAACGCGATTGCCAACGGCCAGCCCTGAGCTTGACAGAAGCGGAGGGAAGCAACACCAGCCTGACTCCCACAGAGCGAACTGAGTGTGTGTCACTAGTTACTGGCCCCAGACGCCCAGAGGCAGGCCTCAGAAGCAGGGAGGGGGAGCACCACAACTTGAGAGCCCCATCTCCTACCACGTGTCATTTCCTCTGGCTCTGCCCATTCCCAGGGCTACCTCCTCCAACCAGGATGACCCATGTCTCCTCTTCCTCCTGAAGGAGGAGAGTGGAGATGGAAATCAGCTCCCATTCTGGGACAAGCATATTAAAAGGTATAAACATAATGCATCCAATCAAAGACCTAGCACATCACAGATGCTCAGTAAAAGGTTAGTTTGTTTTCTGCTTCCCTTCTGTTGGACTCTGGGTGTTCTAGTCTGGTAAAACTTATTGCCACCCCCCCACCCCCCGTTTTTGTTACCTACTTTAAAAAATTTTTTATTTTATTTTACTATTTACTACAAAGACGAGGGGATTACAGACCCACGTGGGCGTCTGAGTCTGACAAGGATGGGAAGGGAGGCGGAGACGGGTAAGATAATACTTCCATTTTCCCTCCCATGTCTGTGGTGGAGTGAGGACAATTTCTTAAGTTTTAAAAATATTGTTACTTGGCTTTTTGAAAAGTAATGCATTCACAGACCTCAAAAAATATAAAAGGTCATACAGCAAAAGGTCAAATATATGGCTATATGTTGATTTATTCAATCTGACATATGTCTGGTTTCTAGTCTTAGCCAATACCCCATATGTTGGAGTGCAGGTTCAAGTTCCAGTTGCTCCATATTGATCCAGCTCCCTGCTAATGTGCCTTTCCTGGAAGAAGATGGCTCCAGTACTAAGACCTCTGTCATCCAATGCGACCAGGATGGAGTTTCTGGTTCCTGACTTTGGCCTAGTCCATACAGGGTTGTTGTGGCCATTTGGAGAATAAACCAGCAGATGGAATTCTATCTCTCTCTCATTCACTGTTGTTCTTTCAAGTAAATAAATTCCATATGTATATATACACATATATATGTGTATTTAAATATGTAAAACCTTTGAAAACAAAATGAGGCAAATTTTTCCTGAGTGAAGTATTCGCAAAATGGCTCCATTAGCCTATGGGTCTCTTCTCCAGACCAAAGAGTGTATGTGGGAGAAACTGCCACACTGTTGTTTGGATGGAATCAAGCATATTTTATTTACCATTTCACCTCCTGGCCCATGACAATTAGGCAGCCTTGCTGAGTGAATGAAAAAATGTATGAATGGATGAAAGTGTAGTTTCCATTGATTTAGAGCCAAGAATAAAAAGAAGTTACATTCCAAGGCCACCCAGAGAGCTGAGGGTATAAAGAGCTAAACGGCAGAGGTGATCCAAGGTATCCTCAGAAATATGCATTATACACATTTCATTATCATCTCACTTCACACTCGAAGCCCTGGCTGGGTATTAACACTCCAATCAACACTCCCCCTGGTTGCACAATTTATGAGAATTTGCCAGGACTTCTGAAATCAGACAGAATGAAGATCCTGCTGCTTCTCGATTCTGCTCCTGCATGCTCACCCCAGGGGACCAGCAGAGGCCTGGGTTCCCACGCTGCCCCAGCCAGTATGTGAGCACTGGCTCCGATCAGGTAATGGCTGCTCCCAAGACAACTCACTCCATCTGGGAAGGCTCTTCTATTGTTTTGTGAACTGCCACAGCTAAGTCAAGCTGAGAAGATTGTAGTAACAGAGGAACTCAGGGTAGTGGGTAGTTTACTGACAACTTGTAACTCAGGACCTCTTCTTGGAATTCACACTGGTTAAAGCTCAGGGTTAAGGGGGTTGGTGTTGAGGTGTAGTAGGCAGAGCTACTGTCTGTGGGGCCAGCATCCCATATGGGTGCCAGTTAGAGACCCGACAATTCCATTTCTGATCCAGCTTCTTGCTAATATGCCAGGGAGAGCAGCGGAAGACAGCATGAGTGACCCTACACCCATATGGGAAATTCAGAGAAAGCCCCAGATTCCTGGCTTTGGCCTGGTCCAGCCCTGGCTGCTGTGGACCTTCGGGAAATGAACCAGCAGATGGAAGATCACTCTCTCCTTGCCGCCTCGCTACCAGTGTGTGTCTTTCTCTGTGTAAGGCTCAGCATAGGCATGATGGGGCAGTAAAGGGGCTGTTTGGGTGGAAAGGGATGGAGTGGTGCTGGCCATGGAGTCACAGCTGTGGTCCTGCTCGCTCCCTCCGCCCTGCTGTGAAGATGGGGCAAAGCTAGGGCTCATCTTCTCTCCCTGCTTCACCCTTGTGGTCCAGAATCAGTACAGAGGAAATACGATTATCTAAGTCTGACAAAGAGTGTTCCGAAAGAGCAGCTCTCACTCTGATCTACATGCTGAGGCTTGAGTTAGAAAACAATCTCATTAAGCTGTCTTCCCAGAGCTGCTGAGTATCTCAGGGGAGCCAGAGGCAGGTGGCGTGCCTTGAAAGGGTGCAGTCTAGTGTTCTTATCTTTTTTTTTTTTTTCTGTGTTTAAGCAGGATTTTACAATGTGACTTGATCTGAGAGACAGAGAGAAAGAGGGGGAGAAAGTGTGAAAGACACAGAGAGCTGGTTCACACTCCATGTGTGATGACCAGGGCTGGACATCTGCTGGTCCCCAGGGGTTAGCGGGTAGGTGTCTCCTGGGGAGAGCAGGCAGGAGCAGAATTGGACTGGGTGCCAGGAACTCAATCCAGGCTTCCTGTATGGGTGACAGGAACTCAATCAAGCCATCACCTGCTGGCTTCCAGGATATGCACTAGCAGAAAGCAGAAAGTCAAAAACTGAAATCAGACCTAGTACTCAAACTCAGGAACTTTGATATGATGGCATCCCCACTGGTGCTTAATTACGAGGCCAAATGCCGCCTGTCACAATAACTTCTGCAGGCAAAATGCTAAAGGACCACGATTTAACACTGTGCTTCAAGTGAATCATGTCAGAGAACATACTCTGTTTCTTAATGTAAGGCCTAGAAGCTTTCACCATAACGCACTCATATTCAAAGCAAGGCTTGTTGGGGGGTGGGGTGAGGGAGTGCATGTGTTTGGCCCAGCAGTTAGCACATGAGCTCGGGTGCTTGCATCTTGCAGTGTCCAAGGCCCACTCCTGCTCTTGACTCCAGGTTCTTGCTCATGTACATCCTGGGAAGCAGCAGGTGATGGTTTACAGAGTCCCTGCCACCCACATACCAGACCTGAGTTCCCAGCTCCTGGCTTCACCCTCCTCTGGCTTCTGCCATTGGAGGCATCTGGAGAGTGGGATGGCAGACAGGTGCTTTCTCTCTGTACCTTGGTCTCTTAAATAGATGAGGAAATAAATCAAATGCTCATTTTAAAAAGTGGTTTGGATGACCCCCCCGCCCCTACTCTATCAGGGCTGCATAACATGTGTTTGGATCCTGGGATCCTGGATGCCCACAGGTGGGCACTAGGCTGCTAAGCCACCTGGACACTAGCCTGTGAGGAATCCTGGGAGTGGGGGAGGGAGGAGAAGGCCTTTCCCAAGTTGTGGGGCTGGAGAGTATGCCAAGTACCGGTAGTGCCAGAGGGACCCTGGAACACCAACTGCTTCCTAGGAGGTGATACCAGCTGGAGGCAGTGATTGTATTCAGGGGCTCCTGTTTTAGCCAAATACCAGGACTACAAGAACTCAGTCTGGACAAAAAGCCTACAGGCTGGGGTCCAAGCTCCAAAGGGAGAGGAACTGTCTTTGCCCTCCTGCCCTTTGGTGTACACGGTGAATGTGAAGGGTGAAGCTACTGTAATGTGTCAGCTGCAGCAGAGGCTCCTGAGGGCAGGCAGTGGCTGCCCAGACCCCCTTGCTGCTGCCTGGGCAGTACTGATGCCCCAGGACTTCCACCAGTGGGAAGCACACAGCCCTCTCCTGCCATCTGTCCAAGGTCTAAAGACCTTCTGCCTCCTCTCCTCCCTGCTGACACTCAGCACCTCACTGACCCAGAAACAACCTGTGCAGCACGGTCACTTCCCTGACTGCTGGATGGCGCGTCCCTGTTTCAGCCGTGCTTCTTTACACTGGAGCTGCTTGGTGACCAACAGGGACACTGAGCACTGCCTGAACAGCCCCACCGGGCTCATCACTCTGGCAAAAGGCAGTCTGGGCCAGTGTGAACCCCCCCATCACCCTCTTTCCCCTCAGCTTTATCCCTGAGTTGTTGGCAAAGGGCTGCTTTCACCTACAGCCCCTCATATCCACCTGCTGGTCCTGTGTGCCAGGAATCCTGCAGAGCCCCAACTCACTGGCCAGCATGCATAGGATCCCCTTGCTCCAATGAGAAAGCAGAGCCTCCACTCCACTCCCTGGGGCCCAGGAGCTCCTGGGACCCTCTTCTCTGGCCGAGTGGCCTGCATGGCACTGACTGCTCCCTGGGACACAGTGTTCGATGCTGAGCTTCAACTCCTCCTCCTAGCCCTCGCTTGCTCTGTGCATTCTGCTGATGTCAGAATCAGCCCCTCAGGCTGTGCGGGGAACCCTAAAGACTGCTGACAGCTGCACTCCCAGGCCTGGAAGCGGCACAAGAATTCATCACTATCTCTGTCCTCTGCCTTTCAGCAGCGAACAGGCTCTCAGCCTGGAGTGGGCTTTGACGCTACATCTGACAAAGGGTCACTGACCAGGGTCTGGGTGATTTTTTTTCTTTTCCCTCCTCAGACTGAATTGCACAAGGCCTCGGGAAAGACAAAGATGGATTGAAGTAAATTATCTGGCCTGATTTTCTAACCTTGTCAACTGCTTTTAGGAGAGGGAGGCACAGGGCTGGGTGGGGGAGTCGGGGAGGAGGATGGCAGGGAATGAATAAACACCTGCCAGAGGGCTCAGGGATGTTCTTCCCAAGCAGCTCCACCACTGCTTGTCCAGAGAGCACACTGGCAGGCTCAACTCAGGGTGTCTCACCAGAGGATGGGGCACTCAGACTGTTACCATATTTACTGGTATATCATCCAACTTGAATCTTCTTTCCTTATCACTTGCCTTTTCAAGTCTCCTTTTTCTAACAGGCTAGGAGATGACAGAGGCGCTTTTGTTTAAAAAAATTCTGCACTACTAGGCCTTTCAAATAAATTGATAAGTCATTCTTAAAAAGTGCTTTGTCATTTTCATTGACAAATTAGAGCCTATCCTTTGTGTTTGTCCCAGGCTAGGATAGTGAAAGTTAGGCCAACACATTCTGCCTGTCTGAACCCAATCTAGGTCTCCTTCAACCCTTCCCATTGTAAAACAAGATTTATTTACTTATTTATTTGAAAAGTGAGAGAAGCAGATCTTCACTGATTGGCTCACCACCCTCTCCACCAAGTTGATCAACAGCCAGGGCTGGACCAGGCCAACCAAAGCCAAGAGTTCCAACCTGGTATCTGACACAGATGATAAGCCCCCAAGTACTTGTGTTATTATCTGCTGCTTCAGACAATGGATCAGCAGGAAGCTGGATCAGAAGCAGAGCAGCTGGTATTCAAACTGGCATTCAGATACGGGATGCTGCTGTCACAAATGCTGGCTTAACTGGCTTAGCAACAGTACCCATCCTAGCCTCCCTTTCCCACACCCGAGTTTCACTCCCCTAGAGCAACTCGGATCCTACAGACACCACCTGATCCTTTGTGCAACCCAGAGGTCAGGGCTAAAGCCTCCAACTTACAACTTTGCAGAATGCAGACAGACATGATAGCAATGGCTTGATCAGCCAACTTCTTTCCTGCCTTGCAAAGTGCCAGGACCCCATAGAGCGCCAGTTCGTGTTTGGGCTATTCCGCTTCCCAACCAGCTCCTTGCTTGTGAACTGGGAAAGCAGTGAACACTGGCCCAGTCTTGGGACCCTGTGCCCACATGGAAGATCTGGAGGAGGCTCCCGGGTCCTGGCTTCGGATTGGCTCAGCTCTGGTCATTGCGGCCATTTAGAGAATGAGCCAGTGGATGGAAGATGTTTCTGTCTGTCTCTCCTTTCTTTAAATCTGCCTTTCCACTAAAAATGAAAACTTTTTAAAAAAGGAAATACATGAAAACAAGATTTTTCAAATGAGTTTCTCACACCAAAACAGACTACTATAAAAGCAATCTTTAACTCAAAGTCTCAAGAAACTGCTGAAAGAATAAAAAGGTTGAGACCTAGATTTCAATTAGCTTTATTACTGCTTGCCACATAACTCTGAGTTATATGCCAAGTACTGACTTCAATAAGTGGGACAAGAACCTCAAAGATTAATGAGGATTATGTATTTGGGTTCTAGTCCAATTGACACAATCTACTTTCCATCCAGGACAGGGCTTCCTTTTTGGTGTTAGCGTGGGCTGAGGAGAAAGGCTGCAGTTACCTAAAATATGGTGGTGGTTGGGGGGCTGCTCCCGTCCTTCCAGCACCACCGTGACCGTCAAGTAACTGTCCTGTGGTCCAGTCCTTTCACAGTCTGCACTGCATTACAGCTCACTGCACTGAGAGTCTGGCTGTCAGAAAACCCATCTTCAACTCCCACAGAACAGGCTCCCTCAGTAGCACAGCTGGGGAAAGCAGTCCTAACTCAGCTCCTGAGACTCTACAAGGGACACCTAGCTCATAGAGTCTGGGAGGTCAGATGCACAATTTTGAGCACCAAACTATACATACTTAACATGTTAAAAACACATACACACAACTAGAATTCTCAGTACAAATGTACTATCAGTAAATACCAGCTACCTTGAGATCCCATGCATTTTGCCAATTGTACTTAACACTGAACTTGTGAAACAGGAAGGAGTTGGCTAAATGAGGCTGACTGCCCCCAAACTCCATTTTCAGGCAGTAAAGTCTTTCAGACAGCACACAAAAGAGCACATCCTGCACTGATTACATTTACATTAAGTTCTGAGCAATCAAAGATAGTTCTCAGTGGAAAAATATCAGGAAAGTAGGTACCAGGGAGAGAATAGAGGGTGAAGGGTGAGAGAAGGACAGAGTAACAAGGGCAAGACAGCACTTTCTGGGGTGGTGGTAATTAACAAGCACATGTACTTTTATCAGAGTTCGTGGGATGACAGACTTAAAATTTATGTATCCCACTTTACATAAAATTTACCCTCCCCCGCAATACCCTGTAAACAAATATTGAACTCTAGGTTAATGATGAAGTGTTTTCAGGATGAAATACACTGATGTCTGCAATTGACTTTGAAATGCATCAAAAAATAACATGCAGATTGCTAAATGGACTGAGGAATGCACTTTTGGATGAAAGAGATAAAGCAACTACAGCAAAATGCTAATTATGGAATGTAGGCCCTACATTGTAGAGATGCAGGCAGAGACCATTCACGGCTATCAAGTTGTTTTGTAGTTTAAAAATTCTTAAAATTAAATACTGAGGGGAAAAAAATCTGTTTCCAGTTCAAACCTTTTACAAATTAATAAATTATAACATCAACTTGGTTTGAGTTTCGGTTGTAATGAACTCTGCCCAAGATGCTAATAAGCAGAGACAGGCCAACAGGCAAAGGGAACAAAGAGAAAGGAATGTGGAAATGCCGCTTGGGTTGTTTTCCCCAGCCTCTAAGCTCCCAGCACAGCTTCTGTGTTGTGGGGTGGCTTTCTCTATTCTGGAAGCCATGCTAACCCCAGTCGGACAGTCCGAGAACTCAATGAATGGTGTCCCCAAGGCTGAGCAGACCCTGGGAAGCTGGTTTTTATTAATCAGACTCAAAAGAAATTGATTTCTCCCTCAGCCAGTTCCTTTAGCTTGATAACTAGCAGGACAGAACACTTAGCTAGGAGAGGTTTGTCCCCTCTGCAGTCTGGATCAAAAAAATCAGGAACACTGCAGAGATAAGGGAGAGGTGTGTGGGTGGCACTGGAAGCTTTATGAGATCACCCCTTCCTACTCCAGGAGGCCAGCTTTCCGGAAAGTGGACCCCCACCCCCACTTCCCGACAACACCATCAGCTCAGGAGTAGGTCCGTTCAGTGGATCCTGACTTCCCTCCTGTGATCCAGCTCCTTCTCACCACTGCCCTGTGTGGAAAATGAGTTATTTCACTTTAATGACAAGAAAACCAAACATCACAACAGTGGAATGATTGCACGTCACAACACTTGGCAGTATGTGATAATTGCCCATGAGTTAACTACCTAATTCATGGTGTCCACCGTATTTCAGCCAGGGTATTAATAAAGCTTTTGCTTTATTAAACTCTGCGTAGAATTTCAACCATATTGGACAGAGCTGGCAAGACAGTGTATAGGAAAGAACAAAGACTTTAGAACAAAACACCTTAGGAGCAAGTGTGGCAGGTTAGCCCATAAAGCCTGCAATGTTGGTATCCCATAGGGGCCAGTTAACAGTCCTGGCTGTTCAGCCTGGCGCGGTGGTCTAGTGGCTGAAGTCCCCACCTTAAATGTGCTGGAATCCTGTATGGGTACCAGTTCTAATCCCTACTTGGGGCCTGGGAAAGCAGTCGAGGAAGGCCCATAAGACTTGGGACCTTGCACCCACATGAGAGACCTGGAAGCAACTCTGGGCTCCTGGCTCCAGATTGGCTTAGCTCCAGGCGTTGCAGTCACTTGGGTAGTGAATCATTGCATAGAAGATCTTCCTCTCTGTATATCTGACTTTCCAATAAAAAATAAAATAAATCTTAAAAAAAAAAAAAGAGTCGTAGCTGCTCCACTTCTGATCTGGCTCCCTGCTGCCAGCCTGGTAAAAGCAGTGGGGAGGTAACGCAAGTATTTCAGCCCCTGCCAACCAGGTGGGAATCTCAGATGGTACTCCTGGCCCCTGGCTGCAGTCTGGCCTACCACTGGCTGTTGTGGCCATCTGGGAAGTGAACCAGTGAATGCAAGATGGGCTGATTAATGTCTTTCCTCTCCTGCGCCCTACTTTTGACTTTCAAAATAAATTAACCTTACAACAACAACAGTGCTATTGTCCAAATTGTGGTTCTGTTACTTAATTAGTTGTGGAAACTTGTAGAAGTCATTCAGGTTTGCTGACTCTCAACTTCCTCTTCTATAAAGTGCTGAAATGGAGTCCCTAACTCCTAGTGCTTTTGATGCAGTATTTATTAGTTGAGCGTCTCCCTCCCTTACCTTGCAGTTCGCTTCTGTCTTCATATCAGGCCAGCTCCACAAGACCCATGTCACAAGAACTCAGAATTCAATGATCACGTTTAGTTAACATCTTACTGCTAGACTCCATTGGACAGCTTCACAGGAGCCCCAGGCCCTGAGCAAACAAAGTAATGCCTGAACTACCCATATGCCCGGGACAGACTACAGCCCACTTGGCCATCATAGCATCTTCCAAAGAATACGCTGTCTTCCCATCACCAACCAATCTAAGGAAGGCCTCAAACAGGCAATCTCATCACGCACTTCTCAACTCCAACTTCAATCTGTAAGACTCACCACTCTTCATCTCTCATGGAGTCCAGGAGGAATCAAGCCATAGTTGCTCAATTCCTTACTTTATGCATTGCGAAACAAGTTCCTATTTTCTTCTGGCACCAACAGTGTCAGTGACTAGCTTGCTATGTGTCAGGTAAAGGGACCTAGGATATTTCTGGTTCTACCATAGTGTGAATAAGTTCCTCAGCCAGAAGATCACGTTATGGGTCATCCTGGACTTGCTTTTTAAAGCCTTGGTTTTTTCAAAGGCAAAACCATGACACTAACACAAGCCTGTGGGAAAAACCCCCGAGACTACACAGGAGTTTGCCGGCAGTCTTTGGTTTCCGGGAGGCCCTCCAAGGAGGAGTCAGTTTACCAGAACGCAAGTCTGAGGGTGCTGTGCACAGCCCAAGACCTGGGTTCTTTGTGTAATTCATCTGTTTTCCAAATGGCATCATCCTAAGAGTAAGTCTCTTGCAGCTGTCAGCCTGAATGGTGAGAACGGCTCCTTCTCCAGGGGCAAGGCCTGTCTGCCCCTGTCATCTCCTGGGGCCCTAGCAGGAGGTAGTGAGGCGCCTCCTAAATCAAATCCTTAGGAAAATGGGATTGCGCCTAATGGTTATTTACTGTTCTCTCCGTAACTCATTTGACCAGATGTACGCCTCCCCTGCACTGGGAAACATCTGTATTGCTTGTAAAGCCACAGATGCTGGGCTAAGAGTCCACACAGCCCTGCTCCAGAGCTCATTTTAGGTTAAAGAGATAAGAAAGGATTTGTTCCTGAGTCACATTCATCCGGTTCCAAAATAAACAGAATTCTACCTAAAAAACAAGCTAATCAAAACTTAGGTTCCTTTGTTTTTTGCTTTTTGTTTTTTATAGACAGACCAGAGAGAAAGGGTTTCCTTCTAGCAGAAAATGTTTAAAATGTGCTGCATGAACAATAGCTTGCTTCCTGGACACAGCTGGAGGCAGCTTCTCCATTCAGAACAAAATGTTTCAGGAGAGGGAGGTGACGTCTTTCTACCAGACAATGACCGAGGGGACCTGGGGGGGCAGGGTCTCCTCAGGCCCGCTCCTCCCCACGCAAGGGTCTAGGTGGGGCCTGGAGGCCAAGGCACTGACATTATCTCCCACACCTCGAGAGAGTTGGTGCCCACAGCGCAGGGTCAGAGGGAGCAGTACAGGCAGGGCCTGTGGAGGCAGCTCTGCAGCTCCTAGCAGCATGCTGGTGAGCAAGGCACCTGATCTCTTGCAGCCTCAGCTTGGTCATGGATGACAGCAATGGCATCCACCCAGCATCTCTTCCAGAGCCTCACTTCAGCGACCTGCCAGTGAGCTACCTGTATGGCCTCTGCTCCCTCAGCAACGGGGACCAACAGGTGTCTGTACTCCCAGCTGGCAGGCTGTTCTCTGGCACATCCAGAGATCTTGTGCTTCTACTCCCTGAGCAGTAGGCTTACCAAAAGTCAGTAGGAATCATTACCAAATGACGCTTATGTTTGCTGATGAAAATAGATAATCTAATTAAACATTACTTAAAAGATGAAACAACTGCAGAAAGAGCTGTTTCTGTGACAGCCAAGAAAAAACTTTGAAGAGGTCACACACTGATGTGACCACTTTCTTAGATGTGTTCTTGAATTAAGCATGGCTAAAGAAACAAGTTCTAAAAAAATTTCTACAAGAATTGTACACCAGATTGCTTCATAAGTGGTTGGACTGTGGCTTTACTTTTAATGAAAGTACTTTACTTCCAGACTGAAAGTCTTAGTCGATGGGGTGTTATGGATGTGTTCCATGTACTTAAAAGGGGAACAGAAAGCTCTAAATTAGCAAACAAAAGGACCAAGCTCCACATCAAAAGACTAGGATGCACATCTTTCCTATCTGGGGTTAAGCCAAAATGGTTACATTCCTTTGACTGTAACCTCCTCCAGGTCTCTCATGTAGATACAGGCTCCCAAAGCTTTGGGCCATCCTCCACTGCCTTTTCAGGCCCCAGGCAGGGAGCTGGATGAGAAGTGGAACAGTCGGAATACAAATCCCATATGGCACCCATATGGGACTGTAGCATTTGCAAGGTAGATTAGCCAATCAAGCCATTGTTTTGAGCCCCCCGAAAAATAAATCTTAAAAAAAAAAAAAGATTCTTGTATCCTTTCCCCACCCCATGAAGAGGATTTTGTAATTAACTCAACAGCGTCATTCTAAGTGGCCATGTGAGAAGCTTCTGTCCACACAGAACAATGGAGCATGCACTTAGAAGCTTCTGCAGAGTGCTGTGATCAATAATATAGTGCTGTTATCAATACCAGTATCATAATAACCCCCAACTACCTCCAGCCAATAAGTCTTAACTCCCACAAACACTGAGCCCCTTGCTGGCTTAAAAAAAAAAACTCTTCAAGGACAGCTGAGTTGCCACACTTTCAGCCCTTCCTTCTCCCTTCTCTATGCCTTCACTGATCACTGCCTCCATCCACTGCCAACCAGCCAGGGCCACATGGCGTCCTGGTTACTGACACAGACATTGTTGCATCGACACAGACATTGTTGCATCCATTGTTGCATCGTAGTTCCCGCATTCTGTCAATCACACAGGTCTAACAACTGGTTACATTCACGACAGCAGGAGGTGGACAGAACTATGCTCTGCTCAAACGGTTCCCTAGCTGGGAACACACAGAGAGACGGCAGCTAAATTAAGACCCTCCTCTCATCCACAGTACTACCTACCCATAGCTCATGGAGCAGGTAATCAAAAGCAACTAAATGGAGTCTTTAAAGTGCCACAGCCATGTTCTGTGTTCTTAAAGGCACTGCAGATCATCCAAAGTCAACAACTAGGCTCAGACCCTCCCCACATCTGACCCCAACAGAGAAAATGAAAAATCAGAGAAATGGCATCATGGGAGCCAGCACCATGGTTCAACGGGCTAATCCTCCACCTGCAAGCACCAGCATCCACACAGGTGCCAGTTTGTGTTCTGGCTTCTCCACTTTCCATTCAGCATCCTGCTTGTGGCCTGGGATGGCCCTCTGCACCCATGAGGGAGACCTAGAAGAGGTTTCTAGCTCTTGGCTTTGTTAGATTCTAGTTCTTGGCTTTGGCTCAGCTCTGGTCATTGTGGTCATTGTGGTCATTTGAAGAATGAACCAACAGATGCAAGACCTTTCTGTCTCTCCTTCTCTCTATAATTTGGCCTTTCCAATAAAAAAAAAAAATCTAAAAAAAAGCATCATGTCTCCCAAATACAATCATGAAAGAGACATTAGAAGGACACATGTTTGGAAACCAATCATCGTGGGACAGCAGAGCACAGGAGCATGATGAACGAAAGTGCAGGTGAGACACCTGACGGTTGGTGGAGGCCCAATGGTGCCTTTTACATTACATACCCATTCAACCTGCAAACCTAATGTTCCTCGAGATGCTAAGCCGAAGCCTGTAGGCCTCTGCAGCTCTCTCCCGTCAGCCCTGCCAATCTCTACCCTATCATTCCTTCCAGGACCAGTTCAAATCACCTATACTTTATATCAAATCACCTATGGTCTAACATAAACAGTTTTCTTGCTCAGGGTAAACACACAGCTTGCCTACACCTCATCTGTAAATAAGGATGACAACAACTGCTTCCCAGCAGGGGATGGGAATGAAATGTGATGACACAGGTATTGTGGCTGGAACACAGCAAGTGCTCTATAAGCACTGGTACCCCGCAGCACCCTTTGTGGGCAGACTGCTTCCAAGGTTTCATCTTCAGAGGTTTGC
Organism: Ochotona curzoniae; assembly: GCF_017591425.1. Lineage (NCBI taxonomy): Eukaryota > Metazoa > Chordata > Mammalia > Lagomorpha > Ochotonidae > Ochotona > Ochotona curzoniae. The sequence continues at coordinate 1,484,790 of NW_024466004.1, read as the reverse complement.
AACAGGGGCAGCCTGGCTATACTGCAACAAGACGAAGGTGCTCTCCTAAATGTGGCCCAGGGACGGTCCCCTGTCCCTTGACATACACACATGTTGCTTCTGCTCATTTTGTACTGAATATCAGGACAGGCTAGTCAACACCCAGTGGACATATACAGTACTCTTAAAGACTTTACCCATGACTGCTTCTTAGGGAGGGGTACATCTTTCTTGGATTTAAGATTCTTCCTGAAGCGGAAACAAGAAGGGTAGAACAGTGGCTTTGCTAGGACACATGTCATCTTTTCCCTCCTCAAATTCCCCCACAGGTACTGTCACGGCCTCCCCGGGCAGCTCTGTGTCAGCATCCTATGTCCTCTTACCTTGGTCCTATGCTGACCTCAAGCACAAGGCATTTTGCTCTTTCCTCTTTAAAACAGAACTGTTTCTTGAACTCCAAGGAATACCTTCTATAATCTTACGATTTCAATAGCAATAAAAAATGCCCCTTCTAAATGCCTTCTACCTGGTTACAAACAAGACAGACCCTTTCTGGATCCCTGCTTCTCTGAGGTCACCCCTGTTCTGCATTAAATGTTTGTCTTCAGCAACACAGATTCTTTTTCTTCCTTTTTGGTGAAACAGACAAGAGCACAACTTGGTTACCGCCAAAGTGACCCAGCAGGTATGGGAACTAGGGCTGAGGGGAAGGGTCTTCTTCTTTCCTGGTCTACCCAGGAAATGGAATGTCATAGAAGGACCGAGAAACTGAGCCAGTGGCAGCACCAGTAAAGGGAAAACATCTCTGGCATCTCATTAAGCACTGGTGTGAGGCACCCGGAGAAAATCCATTCTCAGTCCCACACAGTCCCACATAAAGGTTAGGGACTGGATTTCAGGCTAAGAACACACCAGGTGATGAACCGCAAAGAACACAGCCTTAGTGAAGAACACATCTTAGTGAAGATGGCTCGCCCTAGGAGAGGCCTACAGACTGAAACCTCCAGGGAGTAGTGGTAAGGGAGCTGTACAGTTTGCAATTATGGAATACACAAACTTCCTCAGGAAGAATGTGAAGACAGGTGGTACACAGCAAAAAGGACAGCAGAGATGATGGCCATGCAATCCTTTCCACTCACTGAGCACTTTCAAGACCATCTCCAGCTTCAGCCTGCAGGGAGATGGCAGCGCAGTCACAGCCCAGCAGTCTCAACTGTTTGGTAACTAGTGGTTCTTGCCAAGAATTTTCTCTAGAAGTTTTATGTGAGTGCCTAGATGGAAGGGTTCTTCAGAAAGGGAGTGGGAGCTACAACCTCAAGAAAACATCTACAGAAAGTTGGTCTGAGGAGCCAAGGAAATACCTGCTTTATTAATATTTAAACATTATTTCTTATACTTTTGTAACCTCCCCATTGTTGGCGATTTATTGGCTATTTTCTGTTAGCCTCTCAGTTTCCCACTTTTGTTCTAACAAGCAATAAAAATCTTGAGAGGAGTCTGTGTTTATTTCAGATGCAGCCTAAGAAAACTTTGCTCTTTCCCCACAGACTCTTGGGATGAGAGGGAAGAGGGAGGGGGAGTGGGCAGGCAGCCTGAGCAGGCACACCAATCCCTGAGGTCTATGGGAAAGTGGGGAGTAGGAGTGGGGACACCTATTGGTCCACAGACCCCGGACCAAGGTTAGGGACCCCAGGCTGGCCCTCTCAGTTCTGTTAACAGATGTACAACAGCACTGGCTTCTAAGGTTGCACACCTGGTAGAATCAAATAGAGGGGGAATAAATGAACCGGTGCAGAGAAGGTTAAGTTCAGATTGAAAGAAGGAATCAAGCAGAGACGCAGCATCTTCTGAGCTGTGTGTTGGGGGGTGGGCTAGGTTGCTTGTCTATGTGCACACAAGCACTAGAATCTCAAACACACTCGTGTACAGAGGAACGTAAACAGGATGGCTCTAGTCAAAACTGTGAAGTACAAAACCTCTGACCTCCTTTTTTTCTTCTTTGCTCCCAGAAGTGGGAGTAAGTGAGAACAGCTGGTAGAGAGACCAACCCACTTGGCCCTGGGGCTCTCACCGCCTTGTCAACACAGACACTAGGAGGACGAGGCAAGGAGGCAGGGAGCTGCAAGGTGAGGAAGCTGGGGCCTTGGAGATTAGCCAGATGGAGCTTAGGTCTGCAGCAGAGGAAGCTGAGGCACAGACCTTTGCAGCTGAGGAAGTGGCAGAGTGCAAATGTTAAAGTCCTAACTCTGGCTGTAACGGTATTTGGAGACAGGGCTTTGGAGACAGAATTAGACAAAGGCACGGACGCCCTTCATGATGGGATTAGTGACTGGAAAAGAAGAGGAAGAGGAGCTGGCATTGTGGCACAGCAAGTTAAGCTGCCATTTGCAATGCCAACATTCCATATGAGCATTAGCTCAGATCCTGGTTGTTCTACTTTTGATCCAGTTAATGCCCCTGGGAAAGCAGTGGAAGATGGTCTAAATGCTGGAGCCTTGGACACTCATGTGGGAAACCTGGATGGATCCTGGTTTCAGTCTTCCAGACCTGGCTGTGGTAGCCATTTGGGCAGTGAACCAATGAATGGAAGACCTAGCACTCTGTCTTTCAAACAAACAAACAAACAAACCTGCCTTAAAAACATGCAGTCAGCATTATGATATAGTCAGTAAAGCCTTCACCTGCAATACTGGCACCCCATGTGAGTACTGGTTCAAGTCCTGGTTGCTCCATTTCCAATCTAGTTCCCTGCTAGTATGCTGGCAAAATCTGTGGAAGATGGCCCAAGTATTCTGATTTCTGGACCAATGCTGCCCATTGTGGGCCATTTGGGGAATAAACCAGTAGACGAAAGAGCTGCTTCTGTCTCTTCCCTCTCTGTGATTATTATTATTTTTTTTTTACCCAAAAGGAAGATTTAGTAGAGTAGTCAGGACTCAAACCGGTGCCTGCATGGAATGCTAGCACCACAGGCAAATGCCCAATTTACTATGCCATTTTGCCAGCCCCAATAAAATAAATCTTAAAAAATATTGTTTAAAATGAGGGGTAGGATGAAGGAGATCTTTGTAGTGACAGAACTTCTTTATCTTGACTATGTGGGTGATGCCACAAATCTACAGATGATAAAAATGCTTGGAACAACACACAGACTTACATGTGTACAACTTGGAAAATGTGACTAAGCTCTGACTGTACCAGTGCCAACTTCCTGGTTTGGTAGTTCTATAACTACATTTATGGAATGTATTACCACTGGCAGAAACTGGGTGAAGGGCCTCTCCATACCATTTCTGTAGCTTACTGTGAATAAAGCAAAAACAAGAAAACTTGGATCAAGAAAAAGAATTTAAAAATCACAACAGAACTATCTCCTTGCTTTATTAAAGAAAGGACAGATTAAGTATAAAATAGGAAAAGGGCAGACATATTCAATGAGAGCAGTTGGCAGCCAAATGCTACCAGCACCACCTCAGTACCCCTCATGTTTCTCATTTTTTCCATTTGCAGTGGAGAAATCACACTGGGTGGAGAGGGCTCTGTTAGAATGCAGAACTCTGCTGCATCCCACCAGCCTGGCAAGCAAACAATGTGCCACTGGATTCCCTCGGAGGGAGGCCTGGCATAAGGCTCCCATTCCTCTAGCACAGTGGGTGGCTAACATTCTCTATAGGCTGAAGGCAGTAGAAAAATAGAAGTGAAACAGGGTGTGCATGGGTTAGGGCTGGGAAAAATGGCATATGGGTCTTGGCTGGAAACAAATGTGAAATTCTCTTCTACCTTCCGCTCCTCTCACCTTGCTCTCCTCGCCTCTGCTATTACGCAGGGGGGCCATGTTGGCCATTGACATGCCCCCTCTGGCTCAGGCTCCAGGATGCCGAGTGTAAGCTCAGGGCACCCTCTCCCTGCATCCGGCAGCTTTTGACATCTCCAGAACTGGGACTCTAGGAGCAGGTCCTTCTTGTGCCAAGAGTGACACTGGGGGTGCTCTTCAAAGACCTCAGGTCAAGGGGAATATATGACAAAGCCTGAGAAGCCTCAGCCTGGGGTCACTGAAGGACACTGAGGCAGATACAGTGAGTGCTGGCCTATGTCCTCCTTGTGCTCACGTGCTCCAATCTGCCAGTTTCCAACTGCAAGTCCCTGCCACTGCCTGAGGGGCCTCTCGGGCCACCAAAGCCACCAGGGCCTACATACCGGGTAGAATGAAATGGCAGGCAAGGAGTTTTCATCCAGACTGACTGCAAGTGGCAGGTAAACATCCAGCTCTGGACCCTAAATTTCTGTGAGACCAGGTGACACAGTATTCCAAGAGATCTGAGCCCTTCAGCTAAGTGCTAACCAAATTAACAACAAACCCTTTACTGGATTCCTTTCTTTCTTATTCCTCTAGTCTCCTATCATTAATTCCTTGGATCATATCCCAAATTATTTGTATTAAAATCCTGCCTTAGGGCCCGGCGCGGTGGCGCAAGTGGTTAAGGTCCTCGCCTTGCACGCCGCGGATCCCATATGGGCGCCGGTTCTAATCCCGGCAGCCCCGCTTCCCTTCCAGCTCCCTGCCTGTGGCCCGGGAAGGCAGTCAAGGACGGCCCAAAGCTTTGGGACCCTGCACCCGCGTGGGAGACCCGGAAGAGTCTCCTGGCTTCGGATTGGCATAGCACCTGCCGTTGCGCTCACTTGGGGAGTGAATCATCAGATGGAAGATCTTCCTCTCTGTCTCTCCTCTCTGTATATCCGCCTTTCCAATAAAAAATAATAAAAATAAATCTTTAAAAAAAAAATCCTGCCTTAGAGGCAGGTCGTCATAGGAGACCTCAAAAATTGGGAAGTAGAGGCCAGCACGGTAGCCTAGTAGCTGAAGTCCTTGCCTTACACTCACCGCCAGGATCTCATATGGGTGCTGGTTCTAATCCTAGCAGTCCCACTTCCTGTCCAGCTCCCTGCTTGCAGACTGGGAAAGCAGTCAAGGATGGCCCAAAGCCTTGGGACCCTGCACCTGCGCTGGAAAGCTGTAAGAAGCTCTTGGATCCTGGCTTCAGACCAGTGCAGCTCCGGCCATTGTGGACTTGAGCAGTGAATCAACAGATGAAAGATCTTCCTCTTTCTCTCCTCCTCTCTGCATATCTGCCTTTCCAATGAAAAATAAATCTTAAAAAAAATTGGAAAGTAGATAGCCAGTACCTCAAATATGGGTGAGAATGCCTATGGGAGTAAGAAGGCTATACATCCACATAATGAGAGAAACTGCCAAAAGTACGGCCTCTAACAAATACAGGAAAGCTAATAAGGGGGAAAAATGATAAAAACTTGATGTGCCTGAGAAACACTCATTATAACCACTCATATGAGCTGCTTCTTATTTGCCTGATTGCCACTGCCACCGTAACTATGACGTACATATTAACTGTGTCAGATAAAACTTGCAGTGATTTTATTTCATTACCAGTATGTGGCAACCTTAAACTCGGTTCTTGGGTATTTGTAACTGGAAGCTCACATTATCTGCAGTCTGTTTCCGACTGGGGGAGGATCCATAGGCCTTGGCACTTAAAGCAGTAACTCTCATCAGCTGGTGAGCAGCAGAAGCACTTCGAGTGCTTTTTAAAAACCCTAGCTGTGGGACCCCACCTCGGGGTTTCTAATTCACAAAACCCGATAGTTTCAGTAAGTTCCCAGGTGAAGCTGACACTGCTGGCCTGCATTTACCCAACAATCACTGCTTTGAAGCCCAGGTAAAGAAAAGAACTACAGGGTTAAACTTCAGCTGGAGTGGGCAAGGTCAGTCTATGCACTGCTTTAAGAAAACAAGTGGAATCTTCTAACAGTCCAGATCAGTCACTGAACCAAAACCAGATCTGGTACAAAATTTAAACCAAAAAAGGTCAAATTAACTCTGCTACTTCAACAAACCCCAGGAGACCTGGATTTGCTCATTTATGCAACCAGCCTATATCACGTGGCTGACCTACACAACGATGTTGCTAGGCACAAGAGCCTTGGGTGCTGTTGAAGGTCTTGCGAGACTGCATGGGTCACACTCTCTGTGGGCCTCAGCTGCCTAACCTGTCAAGGCGCTACCTCAGAGCCAGGGAGGCTGGCTCCTGGCCGTGAGGCTTTTGATGAAAATATAAACTCAGAACAAAACATACTCTACCTAGTGGTCTGAATGCTGTAGCGTCCCAGCTGCTCCCATGAGCCAAATGCGACTAGCAAGTGAACCTTGGCAGCAGTCCTGGCTCTTGAGACCCTTGGGGCTGGTCAGAGTCCATTGCAGCTCAACAGACGCCCCAATTAAAGGTGCTGCTAAGGTAAGTTAGTACTATGCCCCACTACTGACCAAGGAATGTAAAAGCACCCAGCCTGAAACCCGTCATATGGTGTCCTCTGATACATCATGACATTTAATCACTCCAAATGCTGCAAGGAAAACTAGAGCTGTTCCGTAGAATTAAGATGCTATGATAACCTCCTCACTAGGGTTTTAAATGAACCTTGCGCTAACAGCCTTCCTGCTCTGAATGTAAAACAGGAGGCATGTGGAGAGGCAGGCGGCCACCTGTGAAGGGCAGTCGCCGAGGACACACTCTGCATGTCTCAGAGGCCAGCTCCTGAATGAAGCCAGCAAGCACTGGCCTTCCAGACTGCATGGGGGACCTGCAGCCAGCACCCTGGTTTTCTTCTGGTTTACAAACTGATACCCAGGAATGGCCAACACATCAACTGTAGAACCAAGAAAGAGAAGAAATGAGGCTGATTTCTAGTCCTCAGATCAGGATACAGGCAGGATTAAGGCAAAAAAGCACTTGGTTAAAACAAACCACTATCCTAGGAAGCACATCAATGTGACATAGAGACAAAGTCCAGCAACAGCATGATCAAGGAGGGGCATGAAGGGGCTAGAGCAACTTTACTCAGCTCTAAGTTCAGTAGCCTTATGTCAAGGCAGCCCAATTTAAAAAATAAGATACTTTACTACATAAAGAATTAACATTTTGTTCAGCCTTATGTAAGGGATAAATCAAAGCATATTTAGAAAATTACTTTTGTTGATGTAACATAGAAAAGGAAAAGCACTCAAGTATATCAAGCCAAGCCACAAGTCTGGAATGCAGCTCTCAAATCCTCCTATATTATACAGAATTCAGGAACTGCCCAACGTCCTAAGAGAAGCGTTTGTGTCCTTTAATGCTACCCCTCCACCCAGCACCTAGCGCAGTGCCTGACACCAAATTAGCCCCTAATAAATACCTGTTGGTAGGTAAATAGGCTCAGCCAGCCTGGTCAGCCGCCGGCACTGCAGCTAAGAGCAGGGCTCCAGGGAGGCCAGTCAGTGCCTTTCCACACGTTCTGCAGGGCAGGATGGTTCCTAAGCCACTGTGTTCACCGACTTGCAGGGTAACGAGTCCCAGGGGTTTCTTACCACCAATGCCAGGCAAGCTGTTTCCTTCACTATTTCTCTTGAATCCTATCTTTACATCTGCCTCTCTGTTTCAACTTCTGGTGCCAGGCATTGGAATCAAGGCTGTGCTTAGTCTGTCTGCCTTTCTGTGGTGCCATGGGTGTCCATTGTCTCAAAGTGGCATCCTGTCTTCAAACTCTCTTTAGAATTTTATTTTTATTGGAAAGTCAGATATACAGAGAGGAGGAGAGACAGAAAGGTCTTTGGTCCATTGATTCACACAAAATAGCTGCAACAACCAGAGCTGAGCCAATCAGAAGTCAGAAACCAGGAGCTTCTTCTGGGTCTCCAATACAGTTGCAGGGTCCCCAAGGTTTTGGGGCTGTCTTCAACTGCTTTCCCAAGTCACAAGCAGGGAGCTGGATGGGAAGCAGGGCCACCAGGATCAGAACTGGTGCCCACATGGGATTCTGGTGCATGCAAGGCAAGGACTTTAACCACTAGATCACCGTACCAGGCCCTGATCTGATAACCTTTAACTAAGCTCACTACAGATTTATCATGTTTCATTTCCTTTTTTTTTTTTTTCATTTCCTATTTTCTGGCTCAATATCACAGAAATACACAATTACCTCACCACATAAAATGCAGCAAATGATGCAATGATATTGGCCCAAGCAACACTGAGCCTATAAAGGCTTAAAAATGCATTTTAATTAATGCAAGAGAGATCTGCTCTCTAAAGGGAAGCAAGTGAAGGGCAGAGCCACAGATGTGACAAGAGCAACTAATGCTCTCCAAGTGAAGACTTCCCACAAGCAGGGTCTGCGCCCAGAAATCTTGTCGCTTACTTGTTCCAGATACACTGACGCATGCCAGCAAGTGATCTGGAGGCCCACTTACTCTTTCTGGGGTCCCCAAAAAACAAGGCTGGGTGGGACTAGGGCCTGGGGGGACAGTGGGTCCCACACCCTTCCCTTTCCAAGTCTACCTTAGGTTTGAGTTTACAGAAACAAGCATTCAGAGGAACAAAAGAAACTCATGGTGACATCAAGGAAAGTACCCACAACAGTTGAAGCACGATTTTCCATGAACCATTGATGTGAAATAAACATAACAAAACTGACCTTTGAAAAAGAAAAGGCAAAACTAAGTGCCAGGGGCTGGTGTGGTGGTGCAGTAGGCTCATCCTTTGCCCTGTGACACCAGCAGCCCATTCAGGTGTCGGTTTATGTCCCAGCTGCTGCACTTCTGACTGGGAAAGCAGCGGAGGAAGGCTCAAGGCCTTGGGGTCTTGCACCCTTGTAGGAGACCCAGAAGAAGCTCATGACTCCCAGCTTTGGAGCAGCTCAGCTCCAGCCATTGTGGCCATCTGGGGAGTGAACCAGCTGATGAAAGACCTCTCCTCTATTTCTGTAAAATTTGCTTTCCAAGTAAAATAAAATAAATCTTAAAAATATACACAATAACTAAATGCCAAACAGCACTAAAGTAGTAAATTAACACAGTTTTAAGAAACTCACTGACAGAATGGCCCTGGTAAGCATGTAAACAATAAAACAAAATCCTCAACATTTTGCTCTAGAAAACTCAGCAAATGATGGTTTGCAGGATGACTGAAGAAGAGGACTGTGGCCTTTCACACCACTGCTGCCTTCAAGTAAGTAGCTGGGTGGAGCTTACTGGCAGGAAGGGGCCCAGTCCTGCTGCTCAGCAGGCTGCAGCATCTGGCCTGCTCAGGCCCACCAGGGAAAAGGGAACCCTTCCAGAGCACAGGGAACCAAGGAGTGCATCTCTGCATGAGGACCAGCCAGAGGCGTTCTTCACAAAGATCAACCTATATCCTCCCTCAGGGCTCTGGGAGAGTTTACAACGAAATCCCTGTCAGCAGTGAACCAAGTGCATCGAGCATTCAGCTCTGGCTTTAGAAAGGGGCAGGCCTCAAGCTGCCACTCAGGATGAAGAGGGCACAGCTAACTGAACCTCTGGGTAGAGCACAGCACCAAGAAGCAGCACCGTGGCCAGACACTGCCGGGTGAACATAACAGGGGAGACTCACAAGGCCTCATTTCAAGGTCAGCAGCAATATTTTAGATTTTTTGTTTGTTTTTTTAAAGAAATGCACTTTGGGAACACATCCTTTTGCACCATGTCTTTGCTGCCAAAGAACTCTGCTTCATCAGAGTGCCTGTAAAGCCTGTGAGTGGCCTGACACACACAGATAGCTGGGGATCTGTGCAGCTGTGCACTGAGCCATCTCCAGAACCCAGGGGACCAACCCAGGGCACCAGCCACCTGGCAGGTAACATTTTTAGCTGAAATACACCCAATTTTGTTTGGATCTTTTCCCTTTCAAATTTACTTTAAAGGATTAGGGACCAAGAACTGGCCAGACCTATTTCAGTTTTTAGCTTACACATAAGACCCTTGAATGCAGAAGAAACTGTAAGTAACCGCTCTGGCATTATCCAAGAGGCTTCTGCTTTTACAGTGTGCATATTATGTCAAGCATCTTATGAATGGGGAAGAGGAAAAGCACTGAGCGGAGCCAGTTTATAATTCATACTGACAGTTAAATGTCCAATTCAGCCTCTCCCCTCTTATCCAAATCAGCATCTTGTATTAACACAGTCTTTTCAACTTATAAATGAGAGAAGGGAGATTGAGATTGATTTGTTAAACTGGGAAAGCCAGAAAATATTGGCAGTGGTCTTCTCCTGCAACCTGCACATCTCTGTGCTCCCACTTGTGAAGCAACTGATTCATAATGCTCTTTGGAATCAGTTGTGGCATGAAGAGCCATTACTTACCACCTAAGAATGAAAATAAAACAGACAAAACCCCGAAGAATTAAGTAGAGGAGAAGGACTTTGTCAGAGCTCCTTCAAGAAAGTGAGGGATACCGATCTCCACTCAGGCACAGCAAGATCTTTGCGATTCAGACCATGAGTTCCCCGGCCAGGCCATGACACTTTAAGGTCTCAGATATCTGACATCCTTCTTGGATCTTCCCAGGGTCCTTAATCACCAGCTTGCATCTCTAAGTGTTCATGGGGGCTGGGTAGCCTACGGAGTTGTAAAAAAATGAACTGTGGTGATTGCCCTTGAAGGGGAGATGTGCAACGCAAGTAAACTAGGTCCACCATGGCATAGAGCTGAATTAGTGTCAAAGAGGAACAGGGGCCCCCCCCAGCACTGCTTATTGGGCCAATACCAGGTCTCATGGCACCTGGCTCCACGAAGAGGTCTTCAAGGACAATCTCCAGGAAGCCTTACCTTCTCTTTCTGCTCTCCTTTCTTTAGGAGCATTCATTTTCATTTGTGAATAAATTTTTATTTCTTTCATATCTAACTCTCCCTTCTAGGGTAGAAATCCCTCAAAAGCTACGTGTGTATTTTGATTATGATTTCATTTATTGGCTTGGCCTAGAACAGTGCCGGGCACAGTGGAGACTCTCACTAAGTGTGGGGAGTGAATGATTGTGGAGCCTTGAGTTAACGGTAGAATTTCAGGAGAAACAGAAGTGGAGGAAAACAGTGAACGAAGGAATTGACAAGAGCTGGAGAAACAGCAGGCCAGACCCATGAGGGCATTCTCTGGAGAACCATCACTCCAATCTGAGGTGCCTGCACTTGGTCCTGCAGTAACATGGGACCAAGGGAAGCTTTCAGCCAGATGAGGCAGCCACAGGTAAGGTGAACCTGGGGAGATGCTGGGAGGCAATGCCCAAGCCGTGACTGTTGAGGGGATCCCAGGAGGCTGAGAGGGAAAGAGAGGAAGGAGAGAGACTTCAGATGTGAAGAGGAAGAGAGGTTTAGAGTCAAGGGCACAGGAAAGCTGGCTTCAAGGTGGTTTATTGAACACCAGCCTTCTCAGTCCTCTTCTGTTCTATTCATTTCAAGTGGAAAATTGATACAAAAACACCTTTATTTGCACATCAAGCTCATGAGTCATACAGCTGCTACAAGATGTCTGGGAGGGGCTGGCCTTGTGAAACAGCGGTTAAGTTATGGCTCACATTCCCAGCAACTCCTTAGGGATGCTGATTCAAGTCCCAGATGCTAAGCTTCTTTTTTTCTTTTTAAAGATTTATTTTTATTGGAAAGTCAGATATACAGAAAGGAGGAGAGACAGAAAGATCTTTTGTCTGATGATTCACTCCCCAAGTGGCCGCAATGATCGGTGCTATGCCAGTCCAAACCCAGGCTCCAGGAACCTCTTCCAGGTCTCCCACATGTGTGCAGAGTCCCAAGGTTTTGGGCTGTCCTCGATTGCTTTCCCAGGCCCCAAGCAGGGAGGTGGATGAGAAGAGGGGTCTCCCAGATTAGAACCGGCACCCATATGGGATCCCGCACGTTTAAGGTGAGCACTTTAGCTGTTAGGCTACCGCACCGGGCCCACAGATGCTAAACTTCTAACCAACTCCCAGCTAATGTGCCTAGAAAAGCAGCCCCTGCACCCACAAGGGAAACTTGGGAGAAGCTCCCAGCTTCAACTTAGCCTAGTTCCGGCCATTGCAGCCATTTGAGAAGTGAACGAGCAGATGAAAAATCTCTCTCTTTCTGAGTCTCTACCCCTCTCTCTGTAACTCTGCCTTTCAGATACAATAAATAAATTTTTAAAAAGTCTGGGAAAATATTAAAATCATGCTGTCAAGTAGAGCAGGGTAAGTCTTTGTTCTGAAATGAGGCACAGGGAAGATCTACAGTGGTTTTCCCAAAAAGTACAAGAGGGAGGTGCTGAGTTTTACTACTGGGCAGACAGTAACTTTTTGCACACAGCCTTGCCTGGGCGTGAGGCTGTCCTGGAAGCAGCATGCACACCGGCCTTGATTTTTGCTCTTTGACAGGTTGATCCTTGTGTTTTTCAGGAGTAGGAAACACACTCCTTGATGAAGCATTATCAGGTGTCACGTAACAAACAAGACTCACAACGTAGAGTACAACGGGCATGATGAACACGTGTCTCTAACACATCATGCAACTTCAAGAGGACCAGGTGACCTGGACACGTCCAGGGAAAGGCCAGGATGGAAGCAGAATGGGAGACATCTGAGGGGAACAACTGCGGGGAGGGATACTCACTTGGGAGACTGCACTGAGTTCCTGGACGCCAGCTTTGGCCTGGCCCTATCCCAGCTGTTGTGGGCCCTGGGGAGTGAACTAGCAAATGAGAATTCTGTCTGCCCCTCAAAATTTAAAAACAGTTTTAAATGCCCACCTATAAATGACAATATATGCATATCATGGAATACTATAAACTAATAGGACATTCTTTTAAAAGTTATTATTAAATGAAAAACAGGTCCAGAGTATGTTTAAGATAGTAGCATTTTTTATCTTAAAGAAATAGATGCTTAATATGTCAAACATACACAGAATATTTCTGAAAAGATAATTCAAAAAGCTGGGAAGAGGAACTAATATCTGGGAGACAAGGAGGAAGCAAAATTTAGACTTTATCCATATGCTCTTTGGTGTCTTCAAAATAGCAGCCACATTCAGGTATTATAATTTTTTTGGTAAATCTCAACAGTATAAAAATTCCACCTCCAGAGTTGGTTTTTCCTAGATTTCTACAGACAGATATGGAAGTTTAGACAAATATTCCCTGCAAGGGTATGAGCACGCGTGTGTGTGTGCGTACACACACCAGGTCAAAAGCAAAGGTCTCTCCTGTCCTCAGGCCCAGCACACAGGGCAGGGCTGGCCCCTGGAGGATAAACTTCTCCAGGATCTTCCACCTTCTGGGTGTTGGGAAGGAGAGCTGTTGCCACTGCCAAACCCCAGAACAGTATGTGTGTCCACTGCAGAACAGATTTAAGTCTTCTGAGGGGGAAGAGTTTGTTGAAAAGGACTAGATCCAAAGCGGAGAGGAACCAGAACGTCTACACAAAGCACGGCGTCACATCAAGTTTACAATGGCTTCCTGGCTGTTTAAATCAGGATAGCTGAGAACAGACTGCCAGACAAATTGTCATTTGTAGGCCCCTGGTGAGCTCAGGCAGTTTCCACTTGTCCAGACAAATAAACAGGCTGCCTTGAATTATGGACAGGTGGGTCCTGTGGCGCCAGAGACTGGTTCATTAGAGGCAGTGAGCAAGAAAGACCAGGGGGGCCTGGGAAAGATCTGTTCTGCATCTTGGCTCTGCCCAGGCTCTATTGCCAGTGGGTAAGCAATGGTCCTACTGTCCACTCACACACTGGCATTAAAAACGAACATCTATGGGGAAGAAAGCAGGACATAAGTAAAGGATGACAAGTAGGGAGGGTGGCCCTCAATGAAAACAGAGAGCTGAAATCAGAGAGCATCTTTGAAGGTGCTGGCACAAAACTGGGTTCCAGAAACAGCTGTAGTTTCTGAGGCTCACAAACCCTAAAGCAAGCCCACATTAAGGTACAGCTTGTTTGTCTCCTTAGAGTCGGACATACTAAAAAGCCACTCTGACCACGCTAGTTTACCTCTGAGCAAACTGAACCTCCCTGGGACCTGCACACACTCCGTTTCACACACACACTTTCTCTAAACCCATATTTGGTGTTTAAGAAGCATCCTCCCCATGATCTTCTGGAAACCCACCCAGGCTCAGAGAATGTGAAGCCATCAGCAGTTCCCTGGCCCTGGCTGCACTGCCTATGTGGAACCTAGCGGCCTAGCTTCTGAGAGGAAGTACTTAGCATTCATCAGGGCAAACCATTGGTATGAGCCACCTCTCAGGGCACTGGAGTCATGCCTGTTTTCCAAGCGGCCATGCTGACTTGCCGACTCACCTTCCCTCACTCCCTCACACCTCATCAGGGGTCGGCCTCTCACTGTGTCTCCTCATCTCCAGGTTCCTGGCCTCCTTCTGATCCTAGCAAGCTTGAATTACCTTAAGATTCTACTTCTGCTTTATGTAAGAGACAAGCATGTGGACATTTCTCAAGACAATGATGAGCCAGAACAAAGCCCCCACATAACTTAGGACCCTTAACTAGGATGAAGACAAGGACAATGACCAAGTTTGAGAAGTTCTTAGAAGATCAGCTTTCATTTGACCATCGTACATGCAGAATTATACATGGTGGTTTTGTGTTGACCAAAAATAAGAAAAAGAAATTCAGACAGTCTATTCAAGAGTTTTAAAAAGAATGTATGTATCTGTGTACATATGTTTAAAAGTCACACAACACAGCTTGCAAAAAAAATAGCAGGGGAGAAAGTCAAGATGAAGGAAGCAGGTGGCACCAATGGCTACAGAGAAAGGAAAAGGAAAAGGAAATTAAAGTGGCTGAGTTAGAAGACATGTGTAACAGAGACAGGCTGGCCTTTCAAATTTCATCATGGGAGAAATTAATGAAGGGAAAGCAGTGCCATAATTTTGCTCAAGCTTCTCCTCCGTCCCCCAAGATTGCCATGCTTGTTCTTTAAAGTCCTTCTTAAAGGGCACTTCCCTGGAAAGCCCCACACCCATCACACTCTCCAGCGGCTTTCTAGCCTTTATTTTTTTCCATTAGCACCCATATATATCACAACTAGCACATTAAAGATGTCACTGATTAATCATTGACAATTTTTGTTTTCCTTCTGGCTCTCTAGAATATTGGCTCTAGGTAAGTGAAAGTGGTTTTGTTTGTTTTATTCATTGCTGTGTCCCAGTACTTACAACAGTGCTTGGAATAGAGCAAGCACCCCACAAATCAGCTAAATGAATAGTTGCAATATAAATATACAGTACTACACAGCATATACCTTAAAAATATGTGCATCTTGTATATAAATGCATTTATATTTATTTTAACTACATATTTGACAATACATAATTATATGTGTATAATATGTACATAATTTTATGCACAACACACATATATATTTGAATGGTCCAGTAAGAGAAAGACAGAGACAGAAGTTTCACACTGTTTGTTCACTCCTCAAATGAATACAACAGAAAGGTCTGGGCCAGGCATAAGCCATGAGCCAAAAACTCCACTTGGGTCTCCCACATGGGTAGCAGGAACCCAGAACCCACATGCCTGGATCACCTTCCACTGCCTTCGTAGGCATATTAACAAGGAGCTGGGTTTTAGAAGCAGAGCAGCCAGGACTCAAACCAGCACAATGAGAACATGAGATGCCAGCGGCATCAGCAACGGCATAATCCACTGTGCCACAACACCAGCTTCAAGTTTTCTGTTGCTACCAAGGACGTAAAAATACTTCTATTTACTTCTCAGACACAGCTGCTTTGAATAAGATGAACTATACTGTACACGAACACATTCAGTCTGTATTTTAGGGATTCTATTATTAGAAAACAGAACAGACAAAATCAGAATGAAAATGGCCCCTACCAAGTGGCCAAGGAGCTGGTAATTCCCACATGGGCACAGGAGGGAAATGGAGTTGTTGCTGAATTGCTATGCAAATTAAGGTTTGCCTGGAACAGGTACTGTAACATAGTGAGTAAAGCCATTGCCTTGGGTGCTGGCATCCCACAGGGTGCCAATTCAAGTCCCAGCTGCTCCATTTTTTATCTAGCTCCCTAGGAAAGCAGCAGCAGATGGCCTAAATGTTTGGATGCCTGAATCCATGTGGAAGACCCGGAAGAATATGCTGGCTTCAGTCTGGCCTGGCCAGACTGAAAAAGTAGATGGATGGATCTCCACTTCTCTCTCCCTTTCTCGGGGCTAGAGCACGGGGGCAGGAAGCAGGTAACATACAAATCTCTGTGCTTTCACTTCCCAACCAGGACGAACCTTGGCTAGTGTACATCACTGTGCTGTTTCTTCCATGAGGATCAAGGCCGTGGAAATGTGTACTAACAACAAATCACTTCACCTGGTAGAACAGCCAAGACTATTCATTCAGGATTGCCCATAAAACAAGTGAAATCATTTTTAAAATACGAAAAAAATATTCTAGTTTACCAAACCACCTAAGATCACTTGAAATTTACAGGGTATTTCGTCTAGGATCCAAGGTAAGACTCCAGCATATAATAGGAAACAACTTAAATAGCCCACATCAGGTTCCAACCTGTCCCCGGAGGTATCAGTCACATCTCTATTTAGAGCAGAGGGGTCTGCTCACCAGAATGGACAGCAGAGCCTGCCTGTTGATAAACCACGAACAATGCACACTAGGGAATACCGCGTGAGAAACACGGTGATTCTCTGCGCAGACTCAAATCTCTTTATTCTACATGATGTCATTCTTTGCACAATCAGCCCTCCATCAAGGGTTAAAAGCAGCAAAGAGCCACTGTGGAATTGAACCAATCATCTCTGCTAGTGATGACATCATGCCTCTAACGGGACAGTGCGGTAAAGGGCAGGGCATCTTGGGCTCGGGTTGCCAGGGTGCCCTCTCTGCTGCTGCCACTTCACATCTCAAGAAGGCATTAAAGGGCCAGCAGTCCCTTCAGCCACCACTTCACACAAAACCAGGACACTCTCAAATGGATGTCCCTGCCCAGGAATGACGCGCAGCTTATATGAAATGCATACAAAGCGTGTCCCTGCTCTTCATCCCTTTCCCACTTGTTTAATATTTATGAAAGCTGATTACAAAACAAATTTATCACTTAAGCCTTAAGCCAAATTTTAAAAGACTCAAATGTTATGCTAAGTAGACAGGCAGGCTTCTGTGGTTTCCTCTTTCATAAACTTCAATGTCATTCAAGGCAGGTATGTGAAACACACAGCTGACCTTAGAGACTTTTATACATTCAAGCCATAGATTATAAGAAAGCTGTTGTTTTTCTTCCTACAGCCACCCCCTCTCTCTCTCTGGGTTCTGCATCTGTAGGTTCAGTTAAATGTGAATCAAAAATATTCAGGAAAAATACTGGGTCTGTACTGAATGTGTACAAACTGTTCCCCTTGCCATTATTTCCTAAACAACACAACACAACAATTTACATAGTATTTATATTGTAGTAACTTTTCTAGGTAATCTAGAGATGACCTGGTTTATGGGTTAAGAGGTTCACATTCACATAGAGTGCCTGGGTTCAAGTCCCAGCTTCACTGCCAATTCAAGCTTCCTGCTGCTGCACATGCTGTGAGGCGGCACTGACTACTTAAGCAACTGGGTCTCTGCCACTCACACGGACGACCTGGACTTAGTTCCCGATCCCTGCTTCGGTCTGGTGCAACCTTAGCTATTGTCGACATTTGGGGAGTGAGCCAGTGGGTGGAAGATCTCTCTATCTTTCAAATGAAGTAAAAGAGGGGTCGGTGCTGTGTTACAGAAGGTTAAGCCATGGTTTGGGACCCAGGCATTCCATACTGGAGTGCCAGTTTGGGTCCTGGTCACACTGCTTCTCCTTGAGCTCCCTGCTAATACACCAGGAAAGTAGATGATGGCCCAGTGCTTGGGTCCCTGCCACCTTCAAGGGAGACCTAGGAGTTCCTCGTTCCTGGCTTTGGTTTGGCCCAGCCTCAGCTATAGCACCATTTGGAGAATAGACCAGTGGATCGAAGATTCCATTTCTCTTTCAGTCTGTCAAATAAATAACCTTAATAAATAAATATTAATATAAACAAAATTAATAATTACCAAGGGACAGCCGTATAAGGTACTTATTTCAGACATTAATCACTGCTGTTTCACTGTGGGTACATCATCTCATGCAGGAGAAAGAGAATGAAAATACACTGAAGGAGACTTTGATACAGGGGCACACACAGTATTACTGCCAAGTTGATGGAGGCGAGAACAGGTTTTGCTTGGATAGTTGGCGGTGAGAAAAAGTTCAAGGTAAATGATGAATGTCTCCTGCTTCCTGGCACTCTAGCTATCCAAGCCTTTAGACTCATGTGTAAATGAACTACTTCGGCACAGAACCATCAGTGCTTGCTTAGCGTTGATAGAAATGATGCTAGAAATGTCTGTTTTGCTCAGGGTCCCTATAGGATAAATGTGGTATGTTCAAAGTGAGTAATCCGATGACCTTAAGAACAGGATTACTTCATGCGGGTTTGGGTAGAGTACAGAGAGAAAAAGGTAAGGGGACATCCTACTGGAGCCCCATGCAGAGAGGATCACAGGGAGCAACTGCTCTCTGGAATCTGGGAAGAACAGCTACCGGGAAAAGGTCACTCACAGGAGAGGTTGTGCCCCACTAGAAGGACACAAACCACCCAGCATTGCCTTGGCCTGTCAGTGCACACATTAAAATGGAAGGGAAAAGAGTGGGTACATAGGAAACAGCCAGCCTGGCAGCTTGCTCTCAGTGAGCTAGCCAACAGATGACACAGTCATGATAGAATAGAAAGCCTTTGATGACGAAGATCTGAACCCAGATCTGACCCACAAGGCCCAGTAAGACAGACACAACATGCAGTCATTAGATAAGACAAATTCTACGTGAGGAACATACTAAGACTTCAATGTTGGACACATGTCAGACGTTAGCAGAGGCTAAGTGTGTGTAGAGGAATGTAGATAATCTTCCTAGCCCTCTCTACAGTTTAATTTATGTACAGCTTCTTGGGCTAACTTCTGTGTTCCAGGGATCACTAAGACAACAAAGCATGCTTGGCTTGACAGAACACAGAAAACATTTATTGAAGCATGGCTGACCTCATTTAAAGGCTGACTCTTACTTCTTTCTTACCAAAAATAAATAGAAAATAAGGAGAATGGTAGCATCACTAATGGACATTGTCTCAGAGTTTTCTCTTAGCCAGGCCAATTTTAAGAAGTCATCTTGTCCAGGACAATTCAATAAGCGCTACATTAACTAGCTATAAAGGACAGTCTGTATTCAGAGAAAATTGCTTTAAAAACTATTAGCTTTACATGTTCCCCAACTAGAGAACATCTTTCCAGGCAACTGATAAAAGAATTCTGAGGCATCCTAAATTCAGTTACAAAGGTGGGATATGGCTGAGTGGAGCAGAGCAGGGGAGACAAAGAAGCTGAACCGTTAATAGCTACTGTTGGAACCAACCAAAGACTGTCTCACATCTCTGAACACATGTTGAAACCTTGACCCAGTTCCCGTCAAGTCCAACACCAGGGTACATGGTAGCCAGTGCCCTGTTATCTGTTGCCCTGGAGGGGTCCTCCTACCCTGAAGCTTTTCCTACCCCACATATTTTCCTGCCCCACTTGTCTACAACCAATGAAGGCACAAAGTCAACAACTTGTGCTTTCCTTTCCCAAATTTCTGTTACAAAAATACTCTTGGCTGTAGGTCAGACAGACATTTTTTCCAACTGTTACCTAGTCCTGCTACTGGTGGCTGTGGAAATTTGTCCCGGGACCTGGTTCTTGCTCTGGCTAGCATCCATAAAGGCTCAATAAACCATTTTATTTCCAGCTTAAGTGTTCTGACTTAACATAACCAACCAATCAAATAGCTATTTCATAGGTAAACACAGTTGGAAAACAAACAGTACAGCAAGCTGCAGGCTTCTCTCATGTTTTTCTTCTCTCCTCAGTGTTAAATAAAAAATTCCATTAATTTCTCAAAGAATAACAGTGTGTGTGTGTGGTGGGGGGTTTGCCTACCTGCCTTTTCCAGGATAGGTAGACTCTCCTGTCTCTGGGGTGGAAAACAGTCATGGAGGAAGACCACCAGCAAAAGAACTTGAACTCCACTGCTTCTCATCACTCTGCTAGCACCAACCTCTATAGAGCTCCCTGCCTTCTGTAAGGTACTGGTTCACCCCTCAAATGCTTGCTTGTACAAATAGAGCTGAGCCAGACTGAAGCCAGGGGCCCAGAACTTAATCTGAGTCTCCCATGTGGGCATCTGGGTATAAAACAGTTCAAAGCTAGAATCGGGAATGGATTGGGAACCTGAACTGGAGAAGAGTCAAATACTTGCCCTTGCAATATTAATATTAAGATCTGCCACTTAGACAACGCCTTATGCATCTTGGAGCTTTGTTGAGGAACTGTGCTAGGCACTTAAATACATCTCTAATCAGTAAAACACTCAAAAACAGATCTGCCTCTGTTTCACAAATAAGGACAGTTACAACCAGGATTAGTAAGGCCATTAACACATTAAAGTGAAGTAGCTGTGTAGACTGGAGCCAGGGCTCAAGCTGAGCCATTGCAGTCCTGCACTGTCTTGCTGGTGAAGCCAAGCACCTCACCTGCAGCTCTACCTGTGCTGGGATCACAGCAGCCCAGGCCCCCCAGCCCTTCCTCTCCTCCCAGACTGCAGTGAGGAGCTGAGCTGGGCTCCAGTGCAGAGCAGGGTTACTCACTTCTGCGGATCTAATGTTCACAGAGGAAAAAATAAGCAAAACACACTTCAGGTACTGGTTAGGGGTAGCTTGGGGGAACACCCATTGACACCATATTCTGGGAAAGGTTGCCAAAGACCTGGAAGTTTCTCTTTGTATCCACAGAACCAAGTACAATATGATTCAGAAACAATGCTGAATGGTCACAGATAAAGGGCCCTTTTAGTGTTGTGTCTTCAAGCAAAGCCTGATCCTCTGAATTCTTTCTAGTAAGACTTCAAATGTCTTTAAACTTTTGCAAATTTAAAACATAGCAGTGCTTCTGGTGCTTCATCCACCACACAGAACTAGCCCACAACACCCACACCTCTACTAGGTCCTCGGTTCAGTGGAACTCTGCGCAATCTCTCTGCAAAAGCACCACACACACATGGACCTCCTTTCACTAAGGAACAAATATATAAACTGATTTAGCCCAAACGGCCAACTTCAATTAAGCCAGGTTTTGGCTTTTGGTGATTCTGTGCTTTCCAAGGGGAGATGGTGGTACCCGGAAGACTACCTGGCAACACTACAATATGAGGGCATGCACATCTTGTGAAGAATCACCCAGCATTACAGTTATGCCTGAGTAGGAGTGTGTTCAGGAAGAGCCGTGAAGTCAGTGATTCATTTGACAGGTTAAACTATCTTCCAGTCCATCTGAAGATCATGAGATACTACCTTGATATCCAATCAAGTATTGGAGACCCAGCCTCACGTTCAAACCCCTCTCACTCTTTGGCCTCAATCTCATTTCCTAATCTCATTCCTTATTGTCCTCCATACATATTCAACACTCCACAGCAAGCAGATGATCTAACTTTCAGACTCCACAAAGTTTTCATGTGGATTAATACAACATGTGGGCCCTAATGCCACCTCAAATTCCATATCTCAGCAAACTTTCCTCAAGTCCCTTCCTACCCTCATACCTCCCGTCGCTGCCCATCCCCTCTCTCGCCAAGCTTTCCTCTTCTGACTTCTCCTGCCATTTCAGAGATTATACTTATCTCCACCCTACCCTTGAACTGCCCTACTGAACAGCTGACACAAATTAGTAAAGCTCTACTTTGAAAAACACTCCCACCCATACACACTCTTTTGCACAGTCTCTTGGGGCCACTCCAGGAGTTATCTCCCCTACAGCAATTCTTTCATTACTAGGGCACATAGTACAGGCTCATCAAATTTTTGTTTACTAAGGAATGACTTTTTTTTTTTTTTGCACAGGATTCCTGTGTCTCTGACCAGATTCCAAAGTCTCATTTTATTTGGAGATAACAGTACTAGAGCAATTGTCCCACCCTGTTCCCATACTGGGAACAGGACTGGCTTTGGTTTACATAACTTCGCAGCTGCACCCCAAATAGATTTGGGCAGGGTATGAAGTCTACAGATTGTTGGCATGGTCATGTCAGCTGGACTGCCCCCCTCCTCTTGGAGAGCTAAATGCATCTGTTGAAACCTTTCCTGGGAGACAGACTCAGTTCACTTCAAAAGCAGCTTCCTCTCAGCAAAAAGCCTGGCGAGGGTGGCACTTAAACATTCCTGGGGTGTTTACCAGTCTTTGGGAAACATGTCCTCCTGCCCAGTAAAGCCACAGGTCACTGGAAAACACGTGGGTCCTTATCTCCAAATATCCTCTAACAGCACTTAGGAAAGGAACCCAGGCCTCAGGCTGTAAATGCTTCTTCCTCACCAAGACTGCTCAGGTTCCTCAATCACCTGGTCTCACCAGACTCAGACTGCAGGTGGGCAAGACAATGCCACTACGGGAAGAAATCCGGCCTTCCACAGGAAGGCAGGAACAACACTGTGGCAGGGAGGATCCCTTTAGATCAGCTTCTCCTCGTGCTCCCCTCTCACCATCCCTTTCCCCCACTTATCCTGTTGGTCTTGGATCTCCCATCTGTGTTGAGGGACTGACACAAAAAGTACACCAGCTCTTTTTAAGCATATTCAGGTTGAGCATGACTATTTCAGTGGGGTTAATGGGATCCAAATATTTCCAAACAACATGTCACTTCTAGGAACTGCTCCTCCCTTGGCCCTGCTCTACTGGAGCCTCCACCCTTCAGTTTAACCATCAGTGGACCTGTCCTCTGAGACCCTGGCTAGCTCAGGGTTTGCCTCCCTCACACCAGGCCACAGGGTGAGGGAAACAAGGAGACCCTAGCCCCAGGAGTCAGCATGACGGGCAGCCCCACCAGCCTCCCTCTCTGTGATGTCAGGTCAGCCTTACCTCGTCCCACTCCGAGGCAAAGGAGGGTGACTTCTCTAGCCTCTTCTTGCCGATGCTGCAGTTGGACAAGGACTCACTCCGGCTCCCCATTGTGGTGTCCTCTGTGGGTGAGCAGGTCAGGAGATCAGAGTCGGACTTGGACAAGCTGCGGCTGAGTTTGAGTTCAGCTTTGGGTTTGCTGGTGGGAGGGGCTCGGCTTCTGGCCCCGCTCCGCTCTCCTTCGTCCTCGGCCCCGCCAGGGTGCAGAGGCACCGAGTGAGTCAGAGTTCCGGGGTGCAGTCGGCTGTTGGTGGCGGTAGGCAAACCTGCTGGGTAGCCCGCTCTCCCACTCTGGTCTAGGGTGCTGGGCTGAGAGGCTCCAGGAGTGTGCACGCCCATCTCTTCCAGCTGCATGCTAGCCTCGCGGCAAGCACCTTGTTGGGAGGACCCGTCTGGATGGCTCTGGCTGGTGGCAGAGAGCAGCTGGAAAGGGTCCTGCCCCACTTCACACACCGGGGAGGAGCCGTGGAGGAGACCTGAGAACTGCTCAGGGACCTGCCCGTCTCGCCCCTCTGCAGAGTCCTGGCTCCGGCTGCTGCTGCTCTGCCTGTGGTCTTGGAGTGGACGGAGAGACAGAGAAAATAAAAAATTAAATGTGGCAAAAATCAACAAAGTTCCAAAGTAGTGAGCATCCAGCAGAGCAGAGGAATTCAGAAGCAGGGAAGGGGAGAGGAGACGGGTGAGCTGGCAAGGGGAGAGAAGGAGTGAGAGGGGAAGGAAAACAGTTTCATATTGTTCTTAATGTTCGATTTGTACCCAGAGCATTTATGAAATTCCAAACACTGGGCCTGATTAATGCTATCTGGCCGCCTTCCCTGCTAGATCTCTGTTAACATTAACGACCAGGCCTCGCTATATAAGGCGAAGAGAAGTGCTAACAATATCCCACAGAAAGGACACAAGTGAGGACAGAGTGAGTGAACATGAGGTGAGTGAGGGAGAGGGGGAGGGAGGGAGAGAGAGAGAAACAGAGAGAGTGCGCACGCAAGCCGATCAGCAGGCACGAGCAAGGGGAGGCTCACTGCTAGAACATCTGACACATTTCCATAAAGGCCAAAGTGTTATTTACAGCTGCTCCTGCCCTCCCTTCCTCTGGCAAGCAGCAACAGGGGGAGGGGAAAAAAAAGGAGGTCATGATCCACAACCTGCAACTTCTGGAATTCCTTAACTGAAAGTGCAAAACAAAACAGCAGAGCGAGGACTGCTTCCTTCCTTGGGGGAGCCCATTCAGAGTTCCACGCCTCATCCTTCCTTCCTTCCTCAGGGCGAGTGCTTCTCTTTCCTTTTCTCTCTCTCTCTTTTTTTTTTTTTTTTGCCCTGTGCACATCTACGCCTTCCAAAGTCTCCCAGCTGCTCACATTTGTTTAAGTTTAACCTTAGCTGATCTGCTTGACCAAAAAAAAAAAAAAAAAAATCTAATTCGTTAATGCCCAGAGATATTCGCAGTTCTCCCCAAACCTTAACATCCTTGAAATCAGACACTACTTGCTCACAAGGCCAATTCCTACTGTACACTCAAATACCTCCGTCCTGAAGTGGCGTAAATAATTGACGAAATCACAGTCTAACATTAGCACTGCACTGGGGCACCCAGGGGTTTTCCCTGGCTGAAGTAAATCCCATGGAAGACCCCAACCCACATCATCAGGGTGAATAATAGCAAAACCTGGACACGATTTGATTTCTTTTTCTGTTAGTATCCACAGCACCTACAATAAAAAATTCCCTACTCAACTCAAAGCTCCTAAGAGTTATTTGTGAGATCAAAAACTCTTACAAGCAAATGAATTGAGTTCCTCTGTTTGTACTTAGGAGGAAACGAAGGACCCCCCTCTAGAGGTTTGTACAAGGAGATCAGAGAGAAGACTTAAATCCAAGAGTCTGAAAACACGGCTCAGATGCTGGCTGCTCCCAGGCTGTTAGGTATGGGCAGGGATTTCATGGGTTGCAGCATCTACAGTGAGGGCCATGATCCACGTGAACCTCTAAACCCCTTTACTCTTACCATAGTACTAAGATCCCAAGTCTCCACTAGGCTGCATTGGCAAACTTCTTCCCCTAGGAGTTTCTACAGAGCCCTGCCTGGACACCCTCTGCCACTGTTACCTGCTTTAACACACACGTTCTCACCAACACACCTGCAGCCCTTAGTCTCTTGGGAAAGCTCCACTCTGTCTCTGACATGGGAAGTCAGGAGGAGGGTCCAAGATGAGGTGGCTTTGTAAACTTCATGACATATTAAAACAGAGCCCATGCCTATGCCTGACCCTAGTGTCCTATGATGCTGGACTTTTCAAGACAGCCTTGAAAGAAAGATCCCCAAAATCAGCTCTCCCAACAAGCTGGTCTTCTGAGGTCTGGGCAGAGATGTGATTCTGGCTATCCCACCATATCTGGAGGAGTGGCCCAATCTCCACAGTCTATGCAGGTTTTGGCAACTCCACCGAGCCTGCAGCAGAGGCAGTCAATTAGTTCCACTTTATGGGTTTAGTGGATAACCCACAGCTCAGAAGTATAAACTCTGTTGTCTTCCTTCTCTTCACTTAACAGCCTCAGGTCTTTAACACCCCACAGCCCAAGGCTGGGAAAGGAACAACAATAAAGCACTCATCAACTTAAATCATATCTTATAGGAAGAGGAAATGACAAGCACTTAAGAGTTACATGCAGTGACTTGAGCTCCAGGATGTCATTACTTCACAGCTATCAATATTAAAATGTTACACATGGCAGCATAACACAATATAATATCACATGTAATGAGGCAGGACAAAGCTGCCCTGTGGTACTACATGGTGGGCCCACAGAAAGAATGACATAGGATCATCTGATGGTGCTTCAGGACAACAGGATGTTTTAGGAGAGGCTGAAGGAAAGTCACCCAGGTTGCAAAATCTGCCATCTCTTGGTCAACATTTGGACAGCTGATTTCCTACAGATCCAGCCCAAGGGGTAATGTCTTTGACCAACATTTGAGCTCAGATAACAGGAGTGAAGGTTTTTCCTCCTTTGCATCTGCTGTCAGTTTGCTATTTATCAATGTGGGAGCAGAGGAGATCAACAACAAAAGAAAAACACCACTGCTCAGAACTGTGAGCCAGCTTGGCTGAGACAGTCTGAGCAGACCTTAGAACACAGACCACAGAGAATGTTCTGACTGCTGCGGTGGGAGCCAACAATGAAGTCCCTATCACACAGACACCCATTCATGCCTGCTATCAATGAAGAAAGAAAAGACAGATGCCAAGGAGGAAGGAAGTGGGCAGAAAGGAGGAATGGAAACTTAGGGAGAGGCCAACATATGATGAAAAACAGTTTTTGAGGGATATATTCCCATTACAGAAACCACAATCTACCATTATTTTGTGAAGAGAATACAGAAAGGAATTCTTTTAATTACTTCACTTAAAAAGCAATTCCTAGAGAATATACCTGGCAACTATCTGAAAGCACATCAACATCTCAGAAACTTAGAATCTTAACAAGCTGGTATTCTTAAATATTATTTGAAAGGCAGGGCAACAGCAGAGATAGGAAGAGACAGCCCAAATGGCTGCAACAATCAGGTCTGGAGCAAGCCGAAGCCAGGAGCCAGGAACTCCACTCCTAGTGTGTCCCGTTGGTGGCAGGGGCCCAACCACTTGGAGCCTCTGCAAATAGGACTAAGCTATATTTCCTGACAAATCAATGGGCAGGAAAAGAACTCCTAATGGTTTGCTCCTTTGGTCAAGTCAGGATGATAGAAGGTCTCATAGGAACAAGGTATTAACTATATAATGTACTGGTCAAGAGCCAGAACTAGAGCAAATAACTTCTTTTTGCATTATTATTTTACTCTGTGG
This sequence comes from Ochotona curzoniae, assembly GCF_017591425.1. Taxonomy (NCBI): domain Eukaryota; kingdom Metazoa; phylum Chordata; class Mammalia; order Lagomorpha; family Ochotonidae; genus Ochotona; species Ochotona curzoniae. The sequence goes on along the minus strand of NW_024466004.1, from coordinate 1,458,059 downwards.
GATTTTAATATTATTTATTTTACAGTATAAGAATTAAAATATATATGGAAGACATTTAGAACCATGCATGGCGCATGCCAAGCTCTTCACAGATGTTAGCAGCTGTTTTTGTCCTCCATATAAGGGCCCATCACAAATGAGACCACTTCTTTTTTTATTATTTTGATTTGTTTTTTAAAAAAGGACACATGTCATCCAGTGTCATGATCAGACTATTACATTTAGCAATCAACAGCACGGATGCAGGCCCAGCGCTATGGCCTAGCGGCTGAAAAGTCCTCACCTTTGCATGCACTGGGATCCCATATGGGCGCCAGTTTGTGTCTCAGCTGCTCTACTTCCCATCCAGCTCCCTGCTTGTGGCCTGGGAAAGCAGTCAAGGATGGCCCAAGACTTTGGGATCCTGCACCCACATAGGAGACCCAGAGGAAGCTCCTGGCTCCTAGATTAGGATCAGTTCAGCTCCAGCCACTGTGGCCGCTTGGGAAGTGAACCAGCAGATGGAAGATCTTCCTCTCAGTCTTTCCTTGCCTCTGTAAATCTACCCTTCCAATAAAAATTAAATCTACCACACACACACACACACACAAAGACAGAATAAAGAAAAACTGCATTTAAAACTGTTGGAATGTTTTATTTATACTTTCCACAGAGCAGAAACTAAAATAACCTGTTATGTCATTAGTCAAATACAGTCCTCGAATTTTTTTTTCCATTCACACAAGTACTGTCTAAAACACGTCTTCTTTGTAGCAGGTATATTCTACCACCACTGTGCTTGGCTGGGTGAGATTACCATCTCCTGGACTCTCAAAAGTCTATCACAAGAAACTGGTATATGTGGAAATAATCAGAAGGCAAAATTAACAGATGCTTTAAGTATAAAATATATGCGCAATGAGGTGAAACTATAGTTACTTTGAGCCTGTTGGTTTCTCAGAAGAGGTGGCTTCTGAATTCAGCATTAAAGGTGAAAACCTGGGGCCAGCACTGTGGCATGAGATAAAGTTGCTGCCTGCGATATTGGCATCCCCTGTGGGTGCCAGTATCAGTTCCGGCTGCTCTATTTCCAATCCTACACGTTGTTAATGGCCTGAGAAAAGCGGGAGACAGCATAAGTCCTTGTGCCTCTACCATCCAAGTGGAGGACCTGGATAAATGAGCTCCTGGCTTCAGTCTGGCCCAGCCCAGGCTTTGGCAGCCATCTGGGGAGTGAACCAGCAAACAGAAGATCTTTGGGTCTATCTCTTCCTCTGTAACTCTGACTTTATATAAATCTTCAAAAAGGTTAAGACCTTGTCAGGCTTAAAGAAGTAGAGCTACACAGAAAAAGCAGATGCATGACCCTTGTGCCTGGGCATTAGTATACTCACAGAGGACAGTCCTAAGGCTTGAGGCCTTCCTTTGAGGATCTATACCGTTTCCAATACTTTTCCCCCACTCCCTCTGGTCCTCCTCCAGCCTGCCCTTCTAGCAGAGAAGTAAGAAGGCCAGTGAGGTAACTCGACAGTGGGAAGGAAGGCTGTTTCATTTTCTTTCCATACGTCAAGGCCAGCTGTTCTGCTGAATAGGACATACCAGCATGCTAATTCCCGGGGCCAACTTCTAGCTCCATCAACTCATAATCTATTCATTCTGGCTGTTCACTTTCCTTTTACCCGGTGAGCTGCTAAAGCAAGGGGTGGTCTGTGTCGCATTTTAATTATGACAGTGACCCACTGGGACTTGAAGGGTTTCTGAAGGATGGCATTTTAACATGTACACATTTTCAGTTACCTTTGCCCATTTTTAAACTGGGGCTAAAAAGTGCAGTTCATATGAAAAGTCGTTAACTCAAATTGCTCTTAGGACCTAGGGGAGAAAGCTGGAGTACTCAGATCCTCAAACTGTTGTGCTTTTGTTCTATTGAGAGTAGGACCCTCTGCCCAAGCGCTTTGGTAAGCATCATAAAGGAGTGTCCAATTGAACTCCTAAGTACATGATCACTCCCAGAGCATCACCACGCTTTCGCTAAAAGGAAGGTATTGACTAGGTCATGCAGACATGCGCTGAAGATGGCAATCTGGTAAGATCCACAGACTGAAACTCCGTCCTGGTCCACAACAATCTGAGAAATAAAACAAGAGTGGCCTGGAACTCAAAAGGCCTAAGTTGTAGTCTCAGCCCTGTAATTCTTCCTCTTTGGGTCTTTCTCAAAACATGGAAGGTTGGGTTGCATTCTCTAAAATCTGGGAGTTAGCATGGCTTGAAGGTTAAGATATGTGGTTATTACAACTCCTCTAACATTTTCCAGTTCTCATCTGAAGACTGATCTAATCTGAACAGCAGCAGGACTTCAGATGAAGTGGTTTAATGTTATAGTTAAAAACACAGGCTTTGGGTTCAGTCACACAAAGGCTTAAGTCTCAGTTCCATCTCTTCTTCCAAATCTATTACACATGGACAAAAAAGTCTGCATTCTCAAAGATTTGCCTTGAAACATCGACATAATCAGTGCAAATCAGTTCTGCAAGGTGGCTGGCTCATAGGAGGACCCAACAAATGGGAGCAGCTGTCATGATTAGCATTTTTCTTTTTCCAAACTGCTCTTTATGCCTTTATGCTAGCATGCACACAGAAGTTGAGTTCCTCTCTTCCAGTTCTGAGAGGGAGAATGGTTTCCATTCCATGGTCCTGCAAATCAGGCAGAACAAATCTCAAATGCTGAGAGAGGTTCAGAGTTTAGCTCGGGGTCATGTGCAGTGGCATGGCAAGAGAATCTTTAGGCTAGGAATCAGCCTTCCTTACCTTGGTATCCACAGCTGCAGCAGCATTCAGACTTAAGATCTAAATCGTGATCTTGCTCTATTTCATAACTTTATATTTCCCACACTTCCTTAAACGCCTGAAGAATCCACTTAAAGTGCCAGGTGGTGAGGCACAGCATGTAAAGCTGCTGCCTGCAATGCTGGTGTCTCGTATGGACATTGGTTCAAGTCCTGGCTGCTCTACTTCTGATCCAGTTCCCTACCAATGTGCCTAGGAAAGCAGCAGAACTCTCCTGTAGCCACCTAGGAGACCCAGATAAAGCTCCTGCCTTCAGACTGGTGCAGCTCCAGCTACTGTGGCCATTAGGGAGTAAACCAATGGATGGAAGATTCTCTCCCTTTCCCTCCTCCCTCCCTCCCTCACTCTGCCTACCAAATAGACAATATAAGTCAAATCTACTTATAGCCCGTCTCTGGACCTCTGCCCCTCATATTTCCCTAGTTATCAATATACCATGTTTACTTGACCAGCCTCCAACTAGCCACAATATCTAATCAAGCCTAATTTAATAGCACATTTGCTGCCCTTGTTCCTTTGATCTTCTGCCAGCTCCAGTATGGAACAGTTACAGCCATTTGCTGCTTCTTCAGTTGCTGGAATGTTCAGCCCCGTTAAGCACTTAGAAACAACTGACCGAATCTTCTACCAAGTTTCTACCTCAGCTGGCTTCCAACAATTTGCATTTATCAAGCACTTGGCATTCTGTGCCAGACATCATGCTAAGCATTTTCTTACCATTCACAACAAGCAGGAACTAAGAATTAGTATCCTTATTTTATAGGTAGGAAGTGGGGCTTAAAGAGGACACATGGCTTCCTCAAGGTCATCAGTCAGCACGTGGTAGAGCAAGAATTCAAACACAAGCCAGACTACTGACCTTAGACAGCCTTTACTTCATCACTTAAAAACTGTAAGGTCACCAAGTACATCTATTCTTCACTTCTGCTCTTTTCAAGCCACCATCTTTGCCCATTTAAGCTCCTGGAGGAATGCTTTACTGATTCTTAGAAACTTTAAATGAGAAACTCCCTCAACCACTCTCAACACTATGTCAACAATTCAGCGTGCTTCCATTCTTCCTCTCTGAATTTCTAAATGCTTAAATCTTTTTTTCTAAAGAATTTTTACTGAAAAGGCAGATCAGATTTACAGAGATATGAGACAGACAGATCTTCCATTCACTTGTTTATTCCCTAAATGGCCAAAACAGGTAGAGGTGAGCCAATCCAAAACCAGGAGCCAGGAGTCTTTTCTGGGTCTCCCACTCAGGTACAGAGTCCCTAGGCTTTGGGCCATCCACCACTGCTTTCCCAGGTCATAAGCAAGGGGCTGGATGTGTGAAGTGGAGCAGCTGGAACACGAACTGGCACTAATATGGTGGGATCCTGGCACTTGCAATCTGAGGATTTAGCATTGAGCCAATGCACCAGGCCCAAAGCCTAAATCTTCATTCTTAATCTTCATCCTTCTAGCTCTATCACTGGACACTGTTAAGTTGGGCTTACAGCCACCCAGAATACAGACTACATTTCCCTTCTCCTGCCTGTAACCGTGACAGAGCTCTGGCCGCAGGGTTGTCTTTAAGGTGCCTTTCTCCCTTTCCTCCTTCCTAGGCTGATTGCTTAAACCTGAACAGCCAACCTGAGAAGAGAAATGGATCCCAGATGATCCTGGCCTTGCACTTCTTACTCGAGACTGTTTACTCTTGTTTAAAACATGGGTATACGTTGCATTTTCTGTCACGTCCAGCAGAGGTTTCTAAAACACTTCATTCTCCTGGCTATCTTTCTGCATTTCTTTTCTCATGTGCCTCTAAATCAAAGTTCTACTCTTGACTGTTTCAATCCCTCTAGCTTTTCTCTTAGCCACTGGCTTCCTTTTATATTACCATCAACTTAACCTAAATGAATCTCTACTTCTTAATCTTAACATCTCTCTTTGAACATTAGACTTGGTTTTCCAAGTATGTATGCAGTATCCTTACATGGACGTTTTCTTGAACCTAAAAAATATTCAATCTTAACAAATTTAAAATTATCTGTAACATCTTCCTTCATACAAACACTTCCTCCCTTAATTCCCTATTTTTAAAAAAAGATTTTATTTTTTATTGGAAAGGCAGATATACAGAGAGAAGGAGAGAAAGAGAAAGCTCTTCCATCCATTAGTTCACTTTCCAAGTGGCCACAAAATCTGGAGCTGGGCTGATCTGAAGCCAGGAGCCAGGAGGTTCTTCCTGGTCTCCCACATGGGTGCAGGGTCCCAAGGCTTTGGGCAGTCCTCCATTGCTTTCCCAGGCCACAAGCAGCGAGCTGGATGGGAAGTAAAGCAGCTGGGACATGAACCAGCACCCAATGGGATCCTGACATGTACAAGGCAGATTTTAGCCACTAGGCTACTGTGGCTGGCCCTCTATTTCTTCTTTCTGTTATAGAGTATCTTCTCCATTACCCAAGTTTAAAACCTCAATCTTCAATTTCCTCCCCTCATTTGGCTTTACAGTTCTGTTAACTTAATGTCTTCTACCTATGCCTTTCTTGTTGGAGCTCCAATTACCATGTGATTCCCTGAGGTATCTTGGGGTCATTCTACCTCCAGTCTGTCCCATCTAAGCAATCCAAGACGTTACACATTCCTGAAGTGTCTCTCCTGCCCTGCCCCTGTCAATTATAAACACTTCAATAAATTCCACTGTCTTTGGAACAAAGAATGACATTTGAGAACCAAAACCCTATGACAAGTTCCCTTTTGTTACAGCTAAACTGGATTACTAACTAGTCTCCAAGCATGCTATCCTTCTGCCATCACATTATCATTGTTTATGCAGTCTAGTCTTCCCTGCCTCAATTTCCTCTTTTCTTGCTTACTTCTATCAAGTACACTGCTCTATACTGAGGTGCTGTTCAAATGCTACTTCCTCCACAAAGCCTTCTCTGATCTCTTATGTTGATTCAGTTTATCTCTGTTTGGAACAATAAAATTACTTTCATGTAAAATCAACATAGTCTACTTTCTTTCAGTTACTTTGCCTATATCTCATGTATATGTACTTGTATCTGTGGCTGTCAATACGTTTGGTTTAAGAAAATATAGACACATAGTCCATAAGGCTTGGACTTGTTCCATAATGGAAAGAAAAGTGAAGTGGTTCAATTAGGAAACATAAATTAGAAGGAAGAAAACAGTCACACTGCATGACTTTAGGCAGAAGCCTCTGTAATACAAGGAAGCTGCTGAAGAAAAACATCAATCATTACACTGTGTCTTTTTTTTTTTTTTTGCCTCCCCTTTGGGAAAAGCACACAAATTTCTGCCTTGACCTGTGAAACGCTAACCAGAGAGGCTGGCACAATGCCTTGATTGGCTAATCCTCAGTCTGCAAGCACCAGCACCCCCTATGGGCACCAGTTCATATCCCATTTGCTCCACTTCCCATGCAATTCCCTGCTTGCAGCCTTGGGAAAGCAGCGGAGAAGGACTCAAGTCCTCGGGACGCTGCACGGACATGGGAGACCCAGACAAGGATCCTGACTTCAGTTCAGCTCAGCTCCAGCCATTGCAGCCATTTAGGGAGTGAACCAGAGAATGGAAGATCTTTCTGTCTCCCCTTCTTTCAGTGAAAATTTGCCTTTCCAACGAAAACAAAGCAAACCAGGATTTCCAAGTTAAAATGGTACCTACTCTCTCTCCTTCCTGAAATTTCACTAAACCAGGTAGAAGCACACTTGAGAACATTAAACCCTAAGCTGGCTGGCGGAGGGAAAAGCCACAATGTGTACGATGTGTCCCAAGGGCTCAGGAATGCTTTTCCAGGCCACAAGCAGGGAGCTGGATGGGAAGTGGAGAGTCCAGGACGTGAACCAGTGCCCATATGGGATTTCAGCCTTGCAAGGTGGAGGATCAGCCAATCAAGCCACTGCACCAGGTCCAGGATGTAAGAATTCTAATAAACATCTTAAACACTAGGCCAAATGCCTACCCTGTTTTTTCTCATTTTTAGAAAGTTTTATTTAATTTATGTAAACAGCTGAATTACTATTATGAGAGAGAGAAACAAAGAGATTGAGTTCTTCCATCCACTGGTTCATTTCCCAAATGGCTCCATGGTCAGACCAAAACCAGAAGCCGGGAGCTTCTTTTAGGTCTTCCATATGGGTGCAGAGGCCCAAACACTTAGGCCATCTTTTGCCACTTTCCCTGTCATATGAGCAGGGAACAGGGCAGAGTGGAGCTACTGAAATTCAAAGCAGGGCCCACGAGATACCAGAGTTGTAGGTGGACGCTTAACCTGTTATGTCACAACACCGGCCCCCTATTTTTGACATTTTCACAAGTACATAAGTTATTTCAGGGCCATAAAGTTCTTCACTGTGCGATTTTGACCTGCATAGCTCAGGATACTTAGCATTCCTAGTCAATCAGTCATTGTGCTCGAGCTAAAACTCCACCAAACAATTCTCAATGCTCCTAGGGGGATGGTAGCAACTTCAATTAACCACACAGAATTTATTCCTATAAATTCTCATTCATTTTTAAAATCACTGATGTCATGGTTATGTACTCCTTTCACTTTTCCTATATGCTGTAGATTTTTTTTTCCTTGATCAGAACTATCACGCACTTAAAGAAACAAAGAATTATTCATTTAACAATCCAGTCTGTTGCTCTTTTGCGGTGAGGAAGGAGAACGGTATCAGCGTAAATCAACGTTGGTTCCCTCCCCAAATGGCTAGGATTGGTCCAGGACAAATGTAAGACTCCAGAACTCTACCCAGGTCTCTCATGAGTGATCTGTTGCTCTCCCAGTTGCATTATTAGGGAGCTGCATTAGCAGCAGAGTAGCTGGGACTTGAGCCATTACTCTGATAGGAAATGCTGGCACTGCAGGCGGTAGCTTAGCTCACTGCACCACAATGTAAGCCTCTACCATTAACCTCTGTAAGAAAAAAATTTAAAAGAAAATTTATAGGTTACATACATAACACGAGTCAATAAGATGCTGAAATTCACTAGATTAAGCAAAAACCTGTTTCAAAGGGAATGTTTTTGTGTGTTTTGTTTTTGTTGATCAAGGTGAAACACAGGAGACAAGCAGCATGCTATGTTCTAGAGGATCCAGAGAGGGCAGTTTGTTTCTACCAGTCAGCTGCAGAAGTACACACCTTCCTGCTCGTTTCCTTCCACTCTGAGAAACACTCGTCTAAGCATATGAAGAATATATGCATAGAACAGTCACACAGCATCACTTATAATATGAAATAATGGCGATAACTTAAAAATCCATGAATTAGAGAATGGGAAAAAAATGAGTTAAGGCATAGCCAAATGAGCTATGACATCAGCACCCAAGATTCTTTTTCCATGATTCATTTTCTCATTTTATTTGAAAGAGATTCAGAGGCAGAGGTCTTCCATCTGACATTTCCTTCCCCCCAAACATCTGTAAGTGTTGAGGCTGAACCAGCTCAAAGTCAGGAGCCTGGAACTCAAGTACAGATTCCCATATACAGGCCATCACCTGTTGCTTCCCAGGGTAGGCATCAGCCAGAAGGTAAAATTGGAAGCAGAACCAGCACTTGAATCCAGGTGCTCCAATAGGAAACATGAACATGCCAAGCAGCATCTTAGCAGCTACACCAAAAACACAACTGAATTTGTCTTTCTTTTCTGTGAGTTCGCTAATGTACTTTAACAAGGTTATATATACTAATAAAAAAAGCCTCCCCACCAACCCCTCATATTGCAGTCCCTTGAATTATAAGGAGAGGCTTAAAGCTCTGGTCATCTCCTCAACAAAGCCTTCTTAAAACAAATCCATCAATTCACAAAAGCTCTATTAAGATAATGACATTAATGGAAAAGCAGAAAAGATTTAGTGTGCACTAACCCTGACATGGTCTGCTGACGGGCCTCGCTCTTATCAACCACGCAGGCTCTGCTTCCAGGCTAGCTGTCCCCTGTAGGCTGACGGGTCAGACTGCACTTCCGAGAACCCAGCAGAGTCCATTTTATATTAAATGTCTGAACCACTTCGGCTGAAGGCTGAGTGATTCAAGCAGTGAGCCTGGAGACAGACGCACCCCACAAGTCCTGATTCAATTAATTCTTCCCACACCACCCTGTTTTCCAGTGTTACATGGCTGGGAGAAACCAAACAGAAGAGGAGCAGATGTGAGGTGTTGGTTATTTCTTGGCAGTTTTTTCCTTAATTTAAATATCCATTAACATCTGGCAGCCTAGGAAATGGGCTCCACTCAGAAAGTTTCTCTAACTTTCCCCCTTTTTCCCTCCCAAAGGTTATATAAATTATCTTGTAGGCATTCTGAAGGAAGCCTTTTGAAAGAACTAGAATTTCCACTCTCCTTGATGCTACAGGTTCCTCCCCCACTTAGAAGCATTTCCAAAGAGAGCACTAAAGTAAATCAAGCACATGTCCTGTCAGTGTTAATGTCAATATATTTGTCGTTTAAATACTTCATTATTTATTTAAAAGGCAGAGTTTATTCACCAAATGGCCATAATAGCGATGGCAGGGCCAGGCAGAAACCAGGTGCCTGGAATTACATCCAGGTCTACCACACAGTGGCAATGGGCCCAAAAACACAGGGCATTTTCCCTTGCTTTCCCCTGGCACAACAATAGGGAGCTAAACCAGAAGCGGGACAACCAAGACCCAAACCAGTATTCACACGGGACCTGGCACCTCAGGCTATTGTTTTAACCTGATAGTTTGAAAAGGCTGGTGATGTTTCGGGAGGAAAACATAAAAGCAATGGTGTTTTAAACCACTATCTCTAAACTTTTTTTTTCATCTTTTTTTAAATTCAATTTTTTAATGATTATAAGTATTTGATTAAGGTGCAAAGGGTCAAGGGCTAGAGGAAAGTGGGTGACACCATTGTATCCCCATTCTTTTTTTCCTTTCTGTAATTGGCGGAAGGGTTGAAATAAAAGGAGAAGCCACACCCAACCTCCCAACCATCCCAGGGTCCCTGATGTGGGGCATGCTCCAAAGGTCCTGCTCAAGAGATTCTGACAATTCAGCACTTCTGAATTACTGTCAATCCCACCACTACAATAACAATCCCAATCTCTCCAGAATCCACTGACTGATACAGTCCACCTTAAAGTCTCCGTTTGCCCAGGTATTCACTGGCAACTCTTAGCTGGGGTAGGTAGTTGACTGATTTGTTCTGTTCTCCATCCTTTGTTATGGTACCAGGTGTCCTCTGCAGCCTCCAATGCACTGCCATGTCCTCCATGTGCAACTGGACATGCTGTCCATTGCTCCGCCTGAGCCACTTAAGAGGCCGAGCTCGGATACATGCACTCCATGATCAGATTATGGAACCTGCAATTCTCTCCATCGTTGGGGTTATGAATCCAGCAATTCAGTTGTGGGATCCCCACATAAACTTCATCTGAGGTGATCCCAGACCTGATTCTGGTGTGTGCTTGCCAATACAGGGTCTGACACAGTCCATCACTCAAAGTGGCCTAAGCACAAACTAGTAGTTGCAACAGCTGGGTCAATTCCATCTCCAGCCCTGTTTCTATGCAAACCAAGAGTGTTGCAATCCATCCCAATCCTGCCCACCACACACTCAGCCTTCACACGAACCAGTGGGAGCTGCAGCCTAGTTGGAGTAACTCGCAATATCCTCCGCCAGGCCCACCCCCTGCCCTGGTTCCTGTGCTTGTCAGGTTGTAGAGTAGACTTGTTCTGTCTGTCCAACATCCCATCTAGCTCTTGTACATGTTCATGGGCACTGAACCCTAGTACAACCCAACTAGTCCCACTCTCAAGTCCACACATGTGCTAATGGATGCCACCATCCGTCTAGCCATGCCTGCCCCTAGTCCTAGTTCTCAGGCTCACCAGTGGAAGAGACAGTTTCCCTACTCCCACACCTTGTATACTCCAGGTGGTTCTGATGTTTAGAAATTTGCCCCGCATGCCAGCATCTGCCAGCTGATGCTGTAGCAAAGCCCAACCTACCCACACCCACTCTGGCTTATGCATGCATTAGAAGGTACAGTCAGCCCAGCCTGGCCTGATCTGCCCCATCCCAGTTCTCAAGCTCACCAGTAGAAGTACTGGACCAGCAGGGGCCCCTGCAACTTGGATCGCCCCTACACCCCAGGTCTCACGTGTGCTGACTGGGGGTACTGCAGCCCAGTCTGTCAAGGCCCACCTCACCTCGGCATCTGCCAGTAGCTTGGTCAGATCTGGCCTATCTTCAAGTACAGCTCATGCTGGTCGGGGCTACAACCTAGCCCAGCCAAGCTAGGCCAATCACAGCCCTAATGTGGACTAGCTGGTACTGCAGCAAAACCCAGCATGAACCATACACCATTCTGGATCTCAGATTTGCCAACAGGTGATATGAACTGGTCCAGCCTGACATGACCCACACCTTAGCCAAATGTATACCTGTGTGTACCGTATCCTGGCCTGGTCTGGATTGCTCCTGTCTTGGTTGTTACACTTGCCTGCAGTGATTTCTGTCCTGACAGAGGAGCTCCCAAGCTACTCCATCAGAAACACTCTCAATGCCAGATCTCGCACACACTAGTGGGTCCATTGGCCAGCCCTACTTAGTACCTCCTGTCCTAGCAGGAACAGTGGCTTTTCCTGACCAGCCTTCACCCATTCTGGTTCTTGTTGTTGGGTGGTTGAACTTGCTTTTCCTTCTAATGCAAATGGAAAGCAACTGGATGGGCCAGTATTTGGATCCCTGTCACTTGCATGGGAAACCCAACTGAGCCCCAGGCTCCTGGTTTTGGCCTGGCCCAGCCATGGCCATTGAGGCCATCTGTGGAATGACCCAGTAGTTGGACTATGTTTCTTACTGTCATTTCTGTCATTCCCCTCTCTATAACTCTGCCTTTTAAAAACACCTAAGAGAAAAAAAAAAAAGCTGATTTAAAATTCTTATAGAAAGACCAAAGGAATTAAAATATTGAAACTATTCTGGAAAACAATAACAAAGCTTTAAGTTCAAGTCGACGGAGAAAGAACAGTCTTTTCACCAATCAGTGCTGAAACAACTGGACAGTCATATCCCCACACCCAAAGGAATCTGAATTTAGTCACACTACATGTAAAAACTCACAATGAATCATAGATTTAAATATAAAACCTAAAGCCATAATATTTCTAGAATACAGGGCAAAATTATGACTTTTCCTGCTAAATAAAAAGAATAAGTTGAGCATCAAGATGAAGAACAAGTAAGGAACTATAACGATGTAAAAAGACAAGTCACAGACCAGAACATGATTATATACCTGAAAAGAACTTATGTCCAAAATATAAAAAGCTGAAGATTCAAACATAAGAAAACAATCTAATTTTTAAAACCAAGCTGAAGATTTGGAGACACTTCATTATATTTTGTAAAGGAATAAATGTGAACCATTACTACGTGTCTACTAAATTTTTTCCCAAAGGCTGTTTAAAAATAATGGAGCTGGCATGGGCCCAGTAAGGTAGTCTAGTGGCTAATGTTATCTTGTATGCATGGAGATCCCAGATGGGCACAGGTTCCTGTCCCGCTGCCCCACTTCCCATCCAGCTCCCTGCTTGTGGCTGGGAAAAAAGCAGAGGACAGCCCAAAGCCTTGGGACCTGAACCCAGATGGGAGACCTGGAGGAAGCTCCTGATTCCTGGCTTCAAATGAACTCATTTCTGGCCATTATGGCCATTTGAACAGTGAACTAGTGGATGGAAGATTGTCCTCTCTGTCTCTCCTTCTCGCTGAATCTATGGCCTTTCCAATAAAAAATAAATAAATCTTAAAAAAAAAATGAGGCTGGCATTGCGGCATAGCCAGTATAGCTGCTGCATGTGATACTGGCATCCCACATGGGTACCGGTTCAAGTCCCAGGTGCTCTGATTCCCAACCAGCTTCCAGCTAATGCACATGGAAAATCAGCCAAAGATGGCCCAAGTTTTTGAGCCCCAATACCCATGTGAGAGGACAAGTTCCAGGCTCCAGGTTTCAGCCTGGTCCAACTCTCACCATTACAGTCATTTGGGAGTAAACCAGTAGACAGAAATTTTCTCTCTTGTTTTCTGTCTCTCCCTCTAACTCAGATGTGCACCACCATTATTCATTACACAAACACAAATTATAAATCTATAATGAAATCACTCTCTGTAACTACTTCTAGAATGGTTAACATTTTTAAAAACCTGACAATAATTAGTGGTGGGAATATACTGCAAGGAGAACGCTCGCCTGTTACAGATGGAACCATAAAATGATACAACTACTCTGGGAAATTGTTTGCAAGTTTCTTATAAAGCTGAAATTTTATTTTCTTAGACCCAGTGATCCCATTCCTAGGCTATTTAGCGAACTGAAAACTTAGGTCAATGCAAAAATCTGCAAGCAGATTATAATTTACTTTTATAATTACTTTATTTACCACTGCCAAAAATGACCCTAATGTCCCTCAGCTAAGCAGTAAACTACAGTACGTCCACACAATAGAATATTATTCAGCAATGAAAAGAAACAAACCATCGAAATATGTAACAACACAGATGAATTTCAAATTTATTATGCTAAGTGAGAAGGGTCAGACTCAAAAGAAGGCACTTGTGGTTCGAGTCTGTGTAGATTACATCCTGTAAAAGGCAAAGTGGTTGGGACAATCAAGGCAGTGTTTACCATCGATGAGGAAGGGGAAGGGTTGATGAAAAAAAATATGAGAAAAGTTTTTTGCTGAGATCAAATTGCTCTATATTTTGATCATGGTGGCAGCTACACAAGTGTATATATTTGCTGAAACTCAGACCTGCACATGAAAATCATTAATTTTACTGTATTTAAATTAAAAACTTAAAAAAAAAAAGCTCTAAGTAGAAACCATAAAATGTCAAACCAATCCAAAAACTACTACAGAAATAACCACAAAGATTCTGCATGCCAGGAAGCAAATCTTTTAACCAGAACTATTACAAACAAGGCCTACAATATCACTGACTTAGGCACACACCTCTTCACCACCCCCTGACCCCTGGCATGTCTAGCAAAGGGCATTTTAAAGGAAACCCTCTCATCAACCCCAGCTTACCTGAACCATGCATTATTTTAGAAGCCAAAAGAGACATGAATATACCACAAACAACCTAGTACCTGCAAATCACAGTGAGCCGGGCAAGGCTGCAGGGCTTCCTGCAAATGGCTGTGCCACCCGCGCTACCCCTCTGGTTCAACACGGATCCCCCAGCAGTGTTCCCTCACCTCTGCTGTGACTGCATTTACACTGGCAGCCTGGATCTCGGTCCTGCGGCACTCACTCCCTCACAGAGGAGGCCAACTTGTGCAGAGGCCAGGAAAGTAGGCCAAGGCGACAGAGCACTCTAGTTACAGGGTGGCAGCCAATCACGGGCCCCTCCCTCGGAGTGCGCCGCTCTGAGGTCAGGACTCAGAAGCAGTCTGTACCGTCAGCCTGAACCCAAAAGGGACTGAGTGGCTGAACTTGCTTTTCCGCAGCACTAACTTGTGGGCTTGTGACTGGAGACCCTGGACCAGATTCTGACAGTCTCTCCTCCCACAGTTACCGCCTACTCTGCCCTAACCTTTTCTTTACTTCACCAGCTGCACAGTATGGCCAACCAACCCAGGAATATAGTCCAAGAACTGAAAATGAAAGGCCATGATGCAAACACCCACATCCCCAGACTGCTGCAAACCCAAATGCCCCAGCCCAGACAGTGTCACAGCTATGGCTTCTTCCCTTCCCAACAAAGATAGCAAACTTTAAAACCCCTTTTGCCAGTTGTTCTTCCAGGTGTGAGGGCTGTACCTTTGACTTTATTGTCCACTGACACCAGCTTCTTGGTCTCCGCTGTTAACAACAGCTCGTATGGGTGCTCGTCTTCTTCCCTGGCTCCACTCCCCTGAATCCTAGGTCTCGCGGCCAGGACCTAAGGAAGAGAAACACCCGGTACTTCTTGTGCAAATGACTAAACACTAATTCTGGTGGTGCTGAACAAATGTAAGGTTAATGGGTCAAGTGCAGTAACCTAGTGGCTAAAGTCCTCACCTTGCATGTACCGGGATCCCATGTGGTTGCCGGTTCATGTCCCAGTTGCCCTACTTTCCATCCAGCTCCCTACTTGTGACCTGGGAAAGCAGCCGAGGATGGCCCAAAGCCTTGGGAGCCTACACCCATGTAGGAGACCTGGAAGAAGCTCCTGGCTCCTGGCTTTGGATCAGCTCAGCTTCGGCCATTGTGGACGTTATGGACATTTAGGGACTAAACCAGTAGATGGAAGATTTTTCTCTGTCCCTCCTTCTCTCTGTGAATCTGACTTTCCAATAAAAATAAAATAAATATTAACAAATGTAAGGCTTCTGATTCATCTTTCACAGGAGAGGAAGGGAGGACGGGAAAAGTGAGTAATTCAAATATCACAAGGTATCAAATTACTTACAAGTTGACATCTACACCTCGGACTTCAGTGGCTTTGGACTAGAATGCTGCCCTTTCCTTTCCTCATAATATCTCTTCAAAATGATCAATAAGTGGCTAGCACTGTGGCACAACAGGTAAGGCTACCACCTGCCACACTGGTATACCAGTGGTATACCTAAATGGATACCAGTGTGAATCCCGGAAGATCCACTTCTCATCCAGCTCACTGCTAATGTGCCTGGGAAAAGCAGCAGAGGAAAACCCAAGTATCTGGACCCCTGCCATCCACAAGGAAGATTCAGAAACTCTTGGCACCTGGAATTGGTCACGGCAGTCATCTGGGGAGTGAATCAGTAGTTGGAAGATAGATCTTTTTCCCTCTTCTCTATAATTCTAATTTCCAAATAAATTTAAATAAATCTTAACAGAGAAGACAAGATGAATAGGTTCCAAGTTCCTTCTTCCCTTTGCCTCTCCCATCTCCATGTTCCACAAGATCTTTCCTGTTTCCTCAACGATTTGTGGCCATGCTGCATCTTACAGGCTGTCCCTCTTCATGCTGCTTTCCTAACACTATCAAAACGCTGCAATTTTTCCCATCTTCTCAAGAGCTAACCAGACTGACCCTCAACATGCAACATTTACTAGGAACAAAATGGTCTGTCTCATGAACTGTCTTTCTGCTCAGGCCCTGGCATTAAAAGATGGAATTTCCCTAAAGCTAGCTTCTGAGTAGTACATTCATGGGTGCCTACACAATTTGAAATTACTTCTACCAATCTCTGTTCGGAAAAATCAAATGGCCAGGAAGTATGAATTTCAGTGGAGAAAGTCTACTGAGGAATCCCTAACCCAGGCAGCCAACTGTCTCTAATGAAACAATCACAGCTGGCTCTGGCACCCGCCAAATGGGTGGCTTTGGTCAGCTGAGAGCCTGGTTCATTTCATTACCACAGCAGGTCATGGCACGGAGCAGCCACGCCTTCCCTCAAACCAAGCCAGAAATGCCATAACTAGTGTACTACAATCGCAGTGGCAGAAAAAATAGAGACCTTTGCTTTGAAAGATGATTCTGGCTCATCTGTCTGAAGAACCCAATATGTTTCACAGGCAAATGATGAATAATCACTACAAGGGCAAACCCAAGCACAAAATCCCTGCTTGAGCAGTTTGAATAGGACAAGGAAAGCATCACAAATAAGGCTGTCAGGGGAGTTCCAAATTGTTCCTGACAAATAACGGTACCCTTCAAAATCCATTCTGCAGCACACACAAAAAGCTCCTCCTACATCCATATGGCTCACCAACCACTAGGATTCATCATGGCACACACAGAAGCCTCCTCCTACACCAACATGGCCCACCAACCACTGGGACTCATCAGGATTTTGCTTCCAGAAGGCACAGCTCACTGTGCTCCTGTCTAATGAAGGAGGACTCCTACAGTCTTAGGCAACATGGGACTCCTGTTTATTAACAAGACACAGTGAGCTATGCTCCTGTCTAACGAAAGGAGAACTCCAGCAGTCTTGAACAACAGGAGACTCCTGTTTGTTAACAGGCAGAATAATGGCCTCTTCAGTAAATTCTGCTAAGCACCACAGGAGCCTCTACTTAACTACTACAAGCCACGTGGAAACTAAAAGCCATTTCATTACCACAAGCCATTTGCTTCTGTTATTTAGTCCTAGGAATGCAATGAAAGAAACAAAGAAGGGACCATTAGGCAGTTTTCACTGTGTAATTCCCTAAGACCTCAGGGTTTACTTACAGACAGGAGTTTGTGTTCTGAAGGTTCACATACCCAGAACCATCAGTTATACAAGTCCTGGAAACCCCAGTTTTACACACAGTAAGAACTCTTACAGAGCCCCAGACATGCTTCCCCAGAGCTAACTGCCAGTGTGGGCGCCAGGCCTGCAGCATCTTGTATTCTCAAGCAGGATGAGGCTGGTAACTTCCACCTGGAAAACCAAGTCCAGTGGATCTGCATTCACCCTGCACCTGGCTCTTGTGCAAGATTACTGGCAGCAGACAGCCAGCCCATCTCAGCTCTGGAAGGAACTCTAACCTTCCCAAGGCACAGCTACCGAGCACCTGATTTCAGGCCCTGCACTTTAGGTGACAAAATCAGTTTCCTTGAGAAGATCAGGAACCTGTCCAAGAATACAAACAGAACTCAGCCAATCCATGGCCGTATGATTCAGCTCCTTGTGATTCTGGGGCACACTGCTTTCACTTTTTTTTTTCCTGGCTCTCAATTTTTCTGTTTTAGAACTCCTGATTTTGCCTTCAGATATCTAATCAGGATCCTCTACTCACATCCAGACATTGAATAAGTCAACTTTCCTCTTGGTGTCAGCCGGACCCTAGAGCTATGGGAATAAGAGCTCACAATAAAGCAGTGAACACTTTAAAAAAAAAAAAAAAAAAAAACTCTGTCACAGTGAATAAGGCAATAACTGATTTTCAACAGAAAGGATTCTGCTCTTTACTAACTTACTTCTTAATCTTTTTTGTCCTTTCCTCCAGGGTTGGCAATAAATCAAAGCTGAAAAAAATATATGTTTTTTTTCTCTGCTATGTGGAAAGTTTTTCTGAGCAAAACTATAGGTAGTTGCTACCTAACTATAGTCAGCGAATGCTCAGCTGGGGTGTGGGCAGCTGCATCCTCCATGAACATTTAGCGCAACTAAAGCGAGACAAGACCAGAGTCCATTCTTGGGCAGCTGGCAGCTCCTGCTGTGAGGCAAAAATATCTTAAAGGCATGTGCATGTGCGCACACATGCATCTGCAATGCTGAAGCCAGTTTCACAATCAATTACCACTCTGGTAAGCTCTCCAGAGCCAGGCATACCCCAGCTTCCCTTACAGTCTCCTCCAGGTCATCTGGTGACAGCAAAGCTCAGGAACAGAGACTTGAAGCTTGACTAAGCCAGTGTCTCCTGAGACATGAGGTTTATGCTTATTAAAGTTTTGACAGTAAGGGAAACAAAGAGGAGAAGAACACAAACTTCAAAAGATTTTTGTAAAAGATCTGCTCATTCACAGCACACACTAGACTAACATCTGCCTGATTCATCCAGGTAATCACAATCACCAGTAAATAAGCAAACTCACGGGTCTCATGGTCTTCAAATACTGACTGACTGTGCTGTTCCACTTGATCTGGTATTCTAGACTATTCAGACATCAGTTCTAGAAGCTACACCTCAGAGTTTCCCATCTCGGAAAGCAATATGGAGATCTTTGTCTTTCAAAACTTTTGAGATCATGTTACTACCAAACTGTCTGCTTTAGAAAACCTCGGGCAAAAAAGAAAGACCTAGTTATCCGGCATTTCCTTGGGCAGTAGGAAGCTAAACTGAAGTTGGACTAAACAGGTGGCACAGGGCATTTACAGAGGCCCAGCTGGACATGCTGCACATCCCAGGCTTGTCCTTGGGAAGCAAGCTCAACTTACATGTGCGAGTGTTTGCTGCGCGCCCATGTATACACTAGCAGCGCAGTTCTAGACTCTAAGTTGAGACATAATAAGGAATATTTTGTAATTAAAACATGGACAGAATTTACACCAAGCATAGACATCTTTCCCTATCTCCAACAATTAGATTTTTACATCTTTAAAAGGGCTTCTTTGTATTTCACATTTTGTTTAACTTAGGCTTTTCGTCTGCTTCCATGCATTTATTGTGAATAAAAAAACAATTGGTTCACAGCAATACTGTTAAAAAAAAATTATTCTAACTTTCAGGGACAACATAATGAGATTTACCTCTGATATTTACCGATTTTTTTTTTAATTAAAAAATGATAGGGAACTGAATGAGCTACAAAGTAGCAAGTACAATTATATAATATTTTGAATAAGTAGACAATAAGCATTCCCAATATGGTAAAAGACATTAGAAGAGCATTTTGAAGATAAAAGATCAAGGAAAGTATAATTTTCTTCACATACCTAAGTGAGAAGACTGAGTTATCTGGACGTAATAAAATTTAATTTTTTAAAAAGCAGATTATTCTTTTCAAATTACCTTCTCCGGTTGTTCTGCTTACCCATCCCATACAACTCATTTTCTGTACTAAATGAGTATTCACAATTTGTTTGTCCTGGGACACAATTTGCTGCATGTGAAATGAACAAAAAATGCAAAAAAGAAATAAGAAGTCTGGGGTAGAACCACCCAAGACTAGAACATCTGGACTGTCACGGGACACAGACTAGCAAACAGTATAATCACATTTTTTGTATCCAAAAACAATACAGGTATCAAAGCAAAAAAGTGAGACTATTCTGCTAACTAGAGTCAGGAGAAACTTCACGTGTTTTGTATTCCACCTGGAACCCCAATCAACAATGGGCTTATCAGCTAGAGAGGGACAAATAACGATAAATATATGTAAATGTTACACATGTTAATCAGTTTGAAAGGTCATCTTCCAGATTACTACTCACAATCCAGAAAGTTGATAAGAAAATGAAAAAGCAAAGTCTCATGATGAGAGAGGAGTTAGACTGGGTGGTAGTGAGAGAGGAGTTAGACTGGGTGGTAGGCAGTTAGGGTATTCTGGGTCCCCAAGTGATTTTTTTTTCTCAAATATAGAAGGGTATTTTCCCCACCATGTCTTAGATTCACCAGAGCACATCTCTGCCAAGGGACAAGGGTGCAACTGGCATATCAATTCCCCACCTGAAGTATCAGCCAATGTGTGGGAGGGCCTCAGGCTGATCTCTTTACCACTGAAAGGAGAGTAGGAAGAAGGAATACACATATGCCTAAGGCCTAGAATGTCCTATGTCTGCCACCTTTGTGGCCTTTTGTCCCAAGGCCAGGTGCCATGGAAACCAGGAATTTTCTTTGTTCATGGAGAAACATCTTTGAGGTAAACCTTTAAAAGGTGCATTCCCCACCATTAATACGGGTTCTTGTCCTCCTGCCACTATGGCAGAGCACTAGGGCATTCTTTTTGCTTTTAAAAACCCCCTCCCGTCACTAGGACGGGAGTCTCTCTTCTCAGCTTTTCTAATAAATCTTGCTTTAAAACTAAAACTGTGTCCACATGAAAATTCTTCTTTCTTGCAAGACAAGAATTGAGGTTGCTGCTGTATTCGGGGTCAAAAACCCTGCAACGATGATACAAGTCATTAAAAAAAAAAGCCCTCAGCCCTCTCTACCTCAGAAACTGCCAAAGTAAAATACTTCTTATCCAGGTTGTCTTCCTCTTCTTCATCAGGTGGGGGCTTTGCTGGAGGCGGGGGTCGCTCCCTCTGCAAGAGAGAAATCAAGCAAGTATTCCACCATCTCGTTTCCAAGTAACTCATTTGTTGGTTTACTCTTATCTCAGCCCTTGGAAATGAAAAAGAATAAGGTAAAGAAATTCCCCAGAGAGACTCAAGTTAAGATGCAATCTCTGAACAGATGCAGACCCCAGCACACAAACTGCCCCCCCAACACAATTAGCATGCTCTGCAGTTTTTGATGTTTATTGCAGTGATCACATACACCTGATTTATACCCTAGATCCCAGTGAGAAATGCCAACACTAAAAACACTTAACTGCCTTCTTAGAAAATGCCCCTCAAAATACCAATCCATAAAACTTCAGTGTAGGAAAACTACTGGCTCAACATTGCCTACTCTTAAAAAAAAAAAAAAAAGAAACGAAACACTAGATCAGAAGAATCAAGTTGTGAAACAGTCTTAACAAACCAAAGTTGTCGAGGAAGTAATGAGGAAAATAATCAAGGACAAAAACATCACTTCTGGATCACATTTAAAACACTCTAATGTTGGTCTATACTACAATCAGCAAAAGTTCAAATGCTCGGTCACTTCCATCAATACTAAGTATTATATTCCAATAGTAAATGAAAGCTCTATTCATTTACACCCTTTTTAAAAAGGAAAAACCTATTCATAACATTTAAAAACAATTCAAGAGGAAAAGCTGTCTGCTCCTGAACCAGGATTGGCAAGATTTTTCTCAAAGGGCCACAGTAAATATGTTGGGCTCTGAGATTAACTCCACCACTGCAGGACAAAAGCAGCCACACAATACTTGTATATAAATGAATACACTTGGCCATGTTACAATAAAACTTTATGTACCAAAACAGTTAGCTACCTGTGGGCTCTAGTTTGCCAAATCCTGCCCTAGAGTGGCAGTATTTACATCACTGAAGAGCAGATACCAGATTCTTCAGATCATGGGTAGACAATTTCACGAACACACAGAATGATCGTGGTGAAGGAAAGCTAACAGTTCAAGGTTGAGGGGAGATCTGTCATCACACCTTGTATGCCACAGCCCTGGCCATGCTGGATAACCAGTGTTGTTACCAAAGTGATTAAGAGGCCTGATAATTCCCTGGCTTGTAGTTAGTTTACCAGGTTGCCCAAATAGGAGTATTTCAGAAAGCCAAGACAGAGGAAAATGTTGAGTAATGAGAGAACCTCAGAGAAACCTTTAAGGAAACATGCTTCTTATGGTTGAAGAACCACCAGAGATGGCATTTGGTATTCATGACCCCTTTGTTAAACAAGTTTTTTTGCACTCAAATCATATAGGTCATTCTCATACTCTTAGGCTTCCGTCTGGCTCCAACGGCAACAGCTTCACAGCCAGTCTGAACACTGAAATGCACTTTTATCACTGCATCCCATTTTTCCACCCTTCTTTGGTATAGAAATGTGGCAGCACAAGCCTTATCCAAGGACCACCTCATAAGGCAGGACACAGCTAAAGGAGCAGGTTCACATCCTCCACCAGTAAACCAATCTTAAGACCTCCCCCCAAAAAAAGACCCTCCATAGAATCCTTCCTACAAAGCTGCAAAGGCCTGGACACCACCTTCTGTGAAGCAGTGACCACGAGGGACATCAGAAAGCAGAAGTACCTATGCACCTCTTTTTCCTTCATTAAAAAAAAAAATAAAGAGAATTATTTATTTATTCAAAAGAGTTACAGAGAGATCTTCTATCTACTAATTTACACCCCAAATGGCTGCGATGGCCAGGACTGGGCCAAGAAGAAGCCAAGAACCAAGAGTTGTATCTGGTTCTACCACATGGGTGCAGGGGCCCAAAAACTTGGGCAATCTCTGTTGCTTTTCCAGGAACATTAGCAGAGAGCTAGACTGGAAGTAGAGCAGCTGGGATACCGGTCAGTGCCCATAAGGATTACTGGCATTGCAGGTGTCGGCTTAACTAGTTTAGACACAGCACCAGCCCCAAAGCACTTTTTTTTTAAAAAAAGATTTATTCATTTTTATTGGAAAGTAAAGTCAGATTTACAGAGAGAAGGAGAAACAGAGAGAAAAATCTTTCATCTGCTGATTCATTCCCCAAGTGCCTCAATGACCGCAGCTGAGCCAATCCAAAGCCAGGAGCCAGGAGCCAGGAGCTTCTTCCAGGGCTCCCATGTGGGTGCAGGGTCCCAAAGCCTTGGGCTGTCCTCTAATGATTTCCCAGGTCACAAACAGGGAGCTGGATGGGGAGTGAAGCAGCTGGGACACGAACTGGCACCCATATTGGATGTGGTGTTTGGAGGGGAAGGATTAACCAGTTGAGCCAATATGCTGGCCCCATGTGCCTCTTCATTCTAACATGAAAACTTTGGACAGGGGGCTGGAAGTATAATGCTGATCTGTATACATCATCTACATGTTACCAAGATATAGAGCAGTCCCTCAGCCACAGTTAATTCCCAAGGGCCAGGAAGACAGTACAACTACAACATCCATCAGTAAAAATAACAAACAGGCACCCCAGAAGCCTCAGTGCCTACTTAAGACCATACTGGGCCAGGTTCTTAGGGCAGGATGGGATACAGAGTTTGTGAATCAATCACAGACCTCCATTGTTCATTTCAGGAACCCTGTGCTGCTTCTTGCAAAGGCTCCAGCTCCCCCTAATGGGTATCATCTGTAAGCACCCTTGAAAGCAAGGCCTTTTTTTTTTTCTAAACACAGCTGGGCTTCTTAATTCATTTGTGCTGAAAAGCCAAAGAGATGAAGGAAAACCAGTGCCTAGAGAGGTGTTCGGCTGTGGGAGTTGAGTCCGTGCACCTATTCTCACCTCTCACAGTTCTTAGCATCATCTGCTCTGGAGGGTGACCATACCTGGCCGACCTTTCCAATAACTATACTGAAATGTTGGCACTATTTTGGACGAGGTATAGTAAAGAGCCTAACAAAAAAAGAACAGCATAAGAAGTATCAGGTTATTCCCAGCACCCACCCTGAGCCAAGCATGATTACCAAATAGGCAAGAGATCAGCAAAATGGCCATGTGCCAGAAAGGAGAGACCAGTCTTTCCAAAAGGAGGAAAGATCATACCTGACAAGAGGTCTCAAAGTTAGGGTGAGCACTGTTAGAGCTATGGCCAGCTCAACAAACAGGAGCGCTCAGACCCTTACACTACTATGCCTGGCAGCACAGAAGGAGATCAGTGAGACGGGTGACTCAGGCCTCAGCGGACAACGCAACACGGTGGGAGGGGAAAGGAAGTCAGGAATATTGAGAACATGTGCAAGGCCAGAAGGAGAAACGACGCACGAGGAAAGGAGCAGGAAGACAAGCAGGCTGACTGGCAGAAAGAAAACAGTCAAAGCTGTTCCCATCAACAGGTGAGGCCCCATAATTGGATAAAATAGGAATGTAAATACGTCTGACTAAGGCTTGCTAAGGTCCTGATGACCAAATGACAGAACTGGAAACAATCCAAATGTATAATTCCTTGAGGGCAAATGGCAAGTGAACACACACACAGACAGGAACTCAATTCAGTGAGCTGCTTCCACTGCACTGTTCCGCTCTCCAGAGAGAAAATAAACAGCATACATAGTAGCCAAGACCCCAAAGACAGAAGCAGCACTAAGGATACACAGAGATAAAACGTTTCATTTGTTCTAAAACCACTGAAGTAATGGAAAGATGCAAACTGATTATGATGAAATGAGAAAAACTGCCATTCTTCCTCAAACTGAGACCCATGGCTTTAAGTACCCTGGGCATGACAGAAATGGCAGAGCTGTATGAAGAGCAGACTGAGTGAGACCCAGGCCTCTGCCCAGTGAGGAGGCACTGAGACACACCCCTACCAGTGCCACCCTCCCCACCCCACCGAAGCACGGAGCAGCCTGTCAGCCACCCACCCCACCCCCCGCCTTGGAAAAGGAGGGCCCTGAGCACATACAGGCCTCACTGCAGCAGTGCTCACTCCTGGGGCCTCAGCCTCCTTGTTCGTGGAGTCCCGGTCGGATGATCGCCCACTGGCCATGCTGTCCAAGGAATGGCAGGACACAGCATTGTACAGTGCCTCGTAGGGACCCTCCTCTTCAGCACTGGTGTCAAAATCGATGATCAGTTCAGTCACTGCTTTCTCCAGGTCCCCTGAGGAGGGCGAGTAAGAGAAGTTACTAAAATGGAAGCATGATCCTAGATTCTAATTACTGCACCAACTCACAGCCTCTCCAGCAACCTGAACATGACAAGTGCCATGAGACGCCCATCCAGGCAGGAGAATGGCTGCTCTGTTCCAGGGACAGTGATAGTTTCAGCTGCTCTTCATACCTGAGAGCTGAACAGATTCTTCTCTATTGCAGTATGGAAACCCCTTGCCATCTAAAGGATACCTCCCAAAACAATAAAATGCCCTCAAATATCTCAACACCATGAGAGTATAAACTTAACCATAAAGCATAACAACATTTGATAGGAAAACTTCAGTCATCCTGTAATGCCTTTGAGATGGAAGCACTGTGCAGAAGATCCAACACATTGCTAGACAACTACCAACCTCAGAGACCCTGGAATCTCAATCTGTGATTCTGGGAAGTTACTGTCCCAGACCAGTCAACCCTGGGTTGCCTGCAAATAATCGGACCTATAAATGTAAACTCGTTGAAAGCTAAGGGCTGAGCCAACTACTAATCCTATTACCAGCAGATTATGAGGTCACAGAAAAAAAGGGCACACCAGAGGACAAGAGGGAGACAGGAAATCCACAGTACATCCACAACGGGCTCCCCTTAACCCTCTTCTCTCTGTCATCCTCTGGAAAGCTCCCTTCCACTGTTGATTTTGACCTTCTGTTGTTTCTCGAGCCTTCTATATTGTGATTTGTACATGGGGGAAGGTGTCAGTCTTTGTATCTGTCATTCATCTTATCAAGTACCAGGAGATTGCTCAACAAACCTGAAAACATAGAGCCTGGCCGATGACAGACTGTCTGAGCTGCCTAAGATAGCATCTACAGCAGCCGTTGGCCAAATGATACATTACCAAAGTCTCTCTCTCTCTCTCTCTCTCTCTCTCACACACACACACACACACACACCCCTAACAAGTAGATGACAATCACTGTAAATTTACTGTGGGCCATCTGTGCACAAGGCACTAGAATGTGTATCAAGAAAAGAAGGTTCCTTGGAAATCCTGAGATGACTCTATTACATGCCCCAGAACAGATCTCATGGAACTAGTTGTCGAAATAGAGCATGAAATCAAATAGGAAAGCAGCAGCCCAACATTCAAGGTCTAAGTCCGGTCCAACAAAACTTCATACAGGGAGGAAAATGAATATGATATGATATTCAAATGAATATAAATGTCCTAGGTACTCACAGTCCCACAAAATGGTTTTTGAAAATAAGTTTATTCTGCCCAATAATGTGTTCCTTGGCCGAGAAGAGCTGCCTTACCTTGAGACTTCTGTGACATGGAATCCAAACTGGAGATAAGAGGCGGCAGGGCTGTGGGGGTTTTATCTATCTCTTTTGCACTTCTTTTTCCAGTCATGTGTTCTGCATGGAAAAATTTAAAAGAAAAAGTTTCATCAAATACAAATGCTGCGATTCAGTTAGTGCAAGCTTGGTCACCCAGCCAAGGGAGATGGACTGATACCTTGGATAAGCGCTGCTATCTGCTGGCTCTTTTGAGAAGGCAGTTCCCGGACAGTGTCTAGAGCAGTCAGTCCCCGGTTATCCTTTATGTTGACATCAATTCCTAGAGAGGCACACCAGGAGGACCAGGGGAATGAGCACATTCAAGCCAGCCTTGAAGAGCATCAAATCCCAGGACAGCTAAGGCTCCCAGTGGCACAAACAACAGTTTTTATCCAAAGTCATTTAATCCAGCTATTCAGAAACAAGTTACACACTTGTAAGCAACCAGTACAGACACACACACACACACACACACACAAAGACACACATACAAACACACACACACACACACACACACTCAAATGCAGCCAGCAAACATCTCCTCAGAGGAGGCTGTAGGGAAAAGAATCTCAACCCCGTCGTGCTGTGTAGACAAGAGCGCTGCCGACCTCTCACCTGCAGCCAGCAGGATTTGCACCACATCGGTCTTGCCAAACAAAGCAGCCTCATGCAAAGCACTGCCCATCTCCGTCTGGAAAGCAAACGAGAGCGCAGAGCAGGATGTCATCGGGACAGTTTGGCATGGCATTCCACGACCAACGGGACGTGGACAAGAAGGGACAGGAAAACAAAACAAACCACACAACACCCTCTGTCATTATCTTTCCAGTTCTTCTTGTATGGATTTCAAAGCCACAACCATGATCCACATCTCAAGGTTATTTGTATGCCACCAGCAGGCCACAGGGGAATAAAGCAAGCAGGTGTTCCTAGAGCCACCCACTGGTAAAAATCCTCAGGAGTGGGAAGAATAATCCGAAGCAAAGTACAATCCCCTTTGCTTCAAATGTGCTTTGGCCAGTGCAAACCTTAAGGAACCCTTCGTCTGGATGGGAAGGCTGACAGCAGAGCCAAAGCCTGAGGCTCCTGGTGGCAGCATCCCACTGAGATCATGCAGGTCCTAACTGGTGGCAGTGGGAACACTGGTATAAGAAGATAATGAAACCTATCAAATGTTGAAAGTTTTATAAGCACATCTTTTCAGGGTTTAATGATGATTCAGATTACACCCTGAAAAGAAAAAGAAAAATAATAGACTCACTGGTGGAGTTCAACTGTTCCTAGAGTTTCACATTCAAAACAAATCAACAAATGGAAGCGTCTGAAATGTGATGGGAAACGTGCTGAGTAAGAACACAGCCCAGAAGCATGGTCCTTGTGCCTCCTTTTTGAGGGTGGGAGAGGTGGCTGCCCTGCTACCTGGTAGTTGCTATCCATGCCAGCATCCAGGAGGACCTGGACCACAGCTTTGTGGCCGTTCCTTGCTGCCAAGTGCAGAGGGGTGTGCTTCTTAGTGTTGCAGCTCAGGAGGTTGGGGTGTGCGTTGAGGAGCATCTTCACCACCTCCAAGCGCCCGTAGAGCGCAGCCAGGTCCAGGGGCGTCTCAAATTTGTTGTTGCGCATGGTAGGATCCGTGAGCTCCTCCAGCAGCACCTTCACCACCTCCGTGTGGCCGTACTGTGCTGCGCAGTGCAGGGCTGTCTCATTGTCGTGGTTCTAAAGAGTTAACAAGCAGATTACATCAGAAAGGAAGCTGGCAGATTGGCATCAGACCAGGATATCACGTGTAAAACCACTGAAATTTAAATGAAAAAGACAGCAGCAATACTTGGGAACTAACAAAAGTCAGAAGCCAGGCATGCTCCTGTGGAAACAGGCATGGCTGTTCTCAATTCCTCCTTTCCCTCCATTTACTGCAGGAGGGTGAGATGCCCTCTCCCAAACATGTAGTTTCCTGTGTGCCATGAAGAAACCGTCTCCAGATTGTAAGGAGACATGACAGGCATTTTGCAGAAGTGCTGGCACAGATGAATACCAGTAATATTATTGCCACTGTTTCATTTTAAACTTCACTGGTTTTACAACGTTTCATACTTATTCAACTCTGTGGTTCTGATTCTAGACTTGCCAACCATTCATTGCCTTACATATAAGCTTTTTTTTAAAAAGAAAATTTAGCCATTGGTAAAGCTTCTTGCATGCAAATCAATCAGCCAACAATGAGAGTAACAGAACAGAGCACCTAAAATCACTCTGAAGGTATCAGCCAACAAGCCACTTCAGGAGAGGCAAACACCTGGGTTTAGTCACAGAGGAACAAGGCACCTGGTGCTGCAATGTGCCTGCTCCAGGAACCTGCACCAGTCAATGCATGCAGGATCTACTCTATCCAAACAGAAGCCAGGACAGGGACGTGCATCTTACATGGAGAGCTGCTAAGATGTTTGGCATGAGAGGTGCAAAATATTCAAATGTAATGCTATCATCATCAATATGTAATACTGCCACCAAATCAAATCCACACTTTAATGCCAAATTAATTTGAAACTAAACAATTTCGTCTGGGATGAAATTGGAGAAGTCTGTGCTTCATCAACCACTGGAAGTAAAATGCTAGTCATTCCAGTAATGCTCTCCTTGTATTACTATTGACAACACACAACTAGAACAAAAATACAGTAATTTCCACGACCTCTCGGTTTCGAGAAGCACCGCGGACAGCAACTCTCCCATAAGATTCTGGAATTCCTACATTTACCCAGGAGGCTTCTGTCTCATGGAGGAAAGCACAAGAGAGCTTGTTTTTCCATCAAGTCAATACTGTGCATCTTTCAGTGGTCAAAAATTAAATGTTTGTACCACTGCTTTACTTTTATTAATGGCATAAAAATAATGGATTAGGAATTATCCAAACACACATGCAACTCCACCTGCTTTTGAACTGGCATTTGATTGCATGATCCTCACCCCCTCCCCCAGCTACACCAACTGTATCCATCACATCCACAGCTGCTGGAAGCAAGGCTCTGCAGAGGCCAAAAGAATGGCAAAGAATGTTTTTAAGATTAAAATTAGAACAGAAAACGTGGTAGCAGGAGCCACATGCAACACAGAAGCCACACTGCACACAGGTAAACATGAGGACAGAGAAGAAAGTCCTGAATTCAAACATGGCTCCAGGAGAGCAGCTGCTGAGAAAACACAGTGAGCCTTCAGTGGCCCAGAGCACGCAAGCCAGTCTCTTAAGGAACAACTGGGCCAAGTGGTGGATTTTATGTCAACCTAAAAGTGTTGGAAGAAGCAAAAGGAAAGGAAATGCTGAGCAGAAAGCAAATCCTTGGGGTTCCCTGTGTCATACAAATCATCTAGACCATTCACTTGGAATGCCCATTCCCCTGTAAAGCTAAGACTTGGGAGTTCCCTGAGCAAAGGGAAAGCCTCGATCACTCCTGGCAGATTTCTGGCTACACGTTAAAAATGGTCTAGCCACATCTCTGCAGAAAACTGTGCTCATGTTCAGGGTGTAGGAAGCATCTGAGTATGTTTTGGTCTGGCCAGACATGGTCTGGTAATTACAGTACCCTTTTGTTTATGTCTATGCTGACCACACTGCTCTTCCACTGAACACATGCCATCGTAATGAGCTCTTATTATTGATTCCTCTTTGAGCCTGACAATTACCAGCCCAAGAAATCATAGAGTGTTGATTCATGGACCCACAAGAAAGGGAGGGATTCTAATCTCCTGAAATATTTCGTTTTTTCACATCTTTAATTTACATCACAGGTGCTGTGCTCACATCACCTCAAGTGCTTACAGAATCATATTACTATTAGTCTGGACTAAGAAAAGGGAGTAAGATGAAATGCTTCAATTTTCTCAAAAGCCTTTGTACAAACTCTCCATAGCTATCCAAATTGAGACTAACACTAACTTTTCCTTGCTAGAATTAGAACCTATACTTCCAAGAAAAAAGGGATCTCTGAATATTCCTTTCCTCGAAGACTCCATTCAGAGTATAAATTTGTTAACTACATGAATAAACTTCAAGCAGCAAGAAAACCCAGGCAGAAGTATCTCCACGGCTTTATTCTTCCCAAAATTATTTGAGGACCATAAGTGCCCAATGCTGGGATTACAACCCAATGGCACATTTACCTGATGCTGACAGATGCCCAAGTTACAGACACCTGGGCGGTGGCAATGATGACATAACCCTAGAAACATACCACCACTGTAAGGGGAGGGTAAGCCCAAGCTTAAGTAGAACAGAGAAAACAGAGAATTGAGTCCTTGATTTGGAAGAAATACACTTACTCCATAATGTTCAGAAAAGCAAAATTCTGACCAAAAGATGGAAGGTTTAAGGAGACAGATGCCATAATAAAGAAAAAATCAGTACAACCTGCAAAGAGGCTACAACTGGTAAGGAATCCTATTTGTTATTAGGAAAAACAAAGGATAGACACCCAATCTTTCAGTAATACAGAGAAGAGATCTTTAACTCTAGGTGGAAAAGTGGCCTTTTATAAGGGGTTTTCAAAGCAATTTCATTTTGAATTAAATCACAGCTTGAAAATAACACTTCAGTAGGTAAATCCCAAGAAAGCACTTTTTAAAAAAAAATTCATTTTATTATTTAATTATTTATTTGGGAAAGTCAGATTTACAGAGAGAAGGAGAGACAGAGATCCATCCACTGGTTCACTCCCCAAGTAGCCACAACAGCCAGAGCTGAGCCAATCCAAAGTAAGGAACCAGGAACTTCTTCCAGGCCTTCCATATGGGTGCAGGGTTCAAAGGCGTTGAGGGATCCTCCACTGCTTTCCCAGGCAATCAGGGAGTTGGAAGGGAAGTGGAGCAGCTAGGATTAGAACCAGCAACCATATGGAATCCCGGTGGATGTAAGACTACCACACTGGGCCCAAGAGAGCATATTTAAAAACCTCACAAACCAGGGCTGGCACTGGGCTAAGCCACTGAATGCAATGCAAGCATCCTATATAAGTGCTGGTTCAAGTTCCAGCTGTTCCACTTCTCCAGCTTCCTGTTAACATGCCTGGAACAAAGCAGAAGATGGCCCAAGTTCTTGGAGCCCTAACACACACGTGGAAGATCCAGATGATGAAGTTCCTGGCTCCTAGTTTTTGCCTGGAATGAACTGGTAGATGGAAAAATCTTCCTCTGATTCTTCTGATCTCTCTTACTTTGCCTTTTAACTAAAAAACAAAAAACCTCAACAACCTGGCAGGCAACAACTTAATCAAATAGTCATCAAAAATAAGACAAGGCTGTTAGAATGCGCCACATGCTAATCCTACACCCTGTGATGCCAGCATCACATATGGGTGCCAGTCCATGTGGTGGCTGCTCTGCTTCTGATCCAGCTCTCTGCTTATGGCCTGGGAAAGCAGGCCCAACCAAGTCTCTGGGCCTCTAAAATTCACATGGGAGACCTGGAAAAAGCTCCTGGCTCCCAGTTTTGGATCAGCTCAGCTCTGGCCACTGTGATCATTTGAGGAGTTAAACAGGAAATGGAAGATTTTCTCTGTGTTAAATCTGCCTTTCAAATAAAAATAAATAAATTTAAAAAGAAAGAACAGGACAAATCGACATCATGTGCTTTATGCTCTGACCTATAAAAAGGATGTGGGTAACTTTCTTGTCAAAAATGTATAATCTGAATCCAATCATAATATCAAACGAATTTGAAGTAAAATTTAAAAAAACAAATATTCTGTTCTAAAAATGTCAATGTTATGAAAGACCATGGCTGAGGGAATGTTTTATTATATATGATCTTTGACTGCATCATGGATTGGGGGGAAAAAAACTGCTTTAAACAATAGTACTGAGAAATCTGGTAAAATTTAGCATGAATTCTACATTAGATATCAAAATGTTAAATATCAAAATGTTGAATCTTCTAGATTTGACATTAACACTATATTCTTTTAAATAAAGGCCTTTGTTCTTAGGAGATTGAAGTTGTAACTAACACTAAAATGAAATATTTAGGGTTAAAAGGCTACCATGTCCATGAATTACCCTCAAATAGTTCATTATCAGCTAAAACAACAAAAAAGCCAATATGGCAAAATGTTAACAATTTGAGATACAAGAAGAGTACAATGCAGTTTACTGTATCAGTCTTACAACTTTTTTTAAGTTAAAATTTTTTTCAAAAAAATTCTTAAAACCATTCTAGAATAATCTGATGTGACCAACATTCTGGCACAACTGGTCTATATAAAATCTCACATCTCTTCTAGCTCTAAGAGTGTGAATTTTAAAAACTGTTAATTTATCTGAAAGGCAGAGTTACAGAGAGAAAGGAAGCAACAAAGAGAGATCTTCCATCTGCTGGTTCAACCACCAAATAGCCCTAACAACTAGAGCTGGTTCACTCCCCAAATCGTTGGGGCTAGGCCAGTCTGAAGCCAGGAATAAGAGTTAAGTCCAGTTCTTCTCACACAGGTGCTAGGGTCCAAAGCACTTGGGTCATCTTCTACTGTTTTCCCAGGCACATTAGCTGGGAACTGGATTAGAAGTGCAGTAGCTGTAATCCAAACCGGGGACTATATGGGATGCTGGCATCCCAGGGAGCAAATTTACCCACTACTCCACAACACCAGCCCCTAAGGTAAATTATCTCTAACTATACAGAAAAAAAAAAATGCATCACCCTAAACTAATTTGACTCTTGCTCAGTTTATGAAATTCAGACTAAGCTAAAATTGCTTTCAAAGCACGGAAATGAACAATTTACACATTCCTATCTCTGTTAAGAATGTTTTTCATTTGGACTGTTTCATGCTGACTTGCTCAAAAAGAAAACGCCCCAGATGTTGAAGAGGATATTAAAGTTCATGAACACCAACTCTGTTCCCAGAAAGTCATCTGAGGTATCTTAGTTTTTACAGGTGCCTGACAGGACACAGTAGTTTAGCAGAACAATCCTAGACACAAGGCAGGATGATGGGAAACTGAAACCAGGACAAAATTCCAGTAAATGTGGCTGAATCCACTCCAGAAGGATTTTTATTCTTAGCACAACCCAAATGGCTTTAGCTCCAACTGCAGTTGGCATCATTTGACAATCAGAATTGGGCGGGGTAGGAAGTAGGTGAGGGAAGGGCACAGTAAGGGCCCGAATCCCAGACAGGTTCTTACTACATCTAGCCTTATGTTCTTTAATGTGTGCAAAATCAAAGGATATGAAAATGTACTTTCAAAAACCAAAGACTACCCTTTAATCAAAGCCTTTATAAGCTATCTCAATGGTCCACTAAGCAGGAGAGCAGCCACTTTAAGTTCCTCCTCAAAACAAAACCCTGAACTAACTGAGCAATCAATGTTTCAGTAAGTGTTACCTAGTAATAACAAAAACAGAATCCAAAAAGTGCCACATTATGTACATTCAGAAAATACATTATATACATTCAGAAAATCAGGACTACTGGTACATATGTTTATTTGAGGTACATTTCCTTACTTAAGTTCCCAATCTAACAAGCTACAGGGATAGCAGTGTCCCCTTTTACGGAAGAGGAAACTGAGGAATGGAGGAATTAAAGAATCCACTCAAGACAACCAAACCATAAGTGTCAGCTCAGAACTCAAACTTGGGTATGACATGAAATCCTATGGCCTGCAAATTTTTCACTCTTGTTACTCAACTTCCTCCCAAGAAGTATAACTAAGATAAGATATACTATGTTCCTATTTTGGCAGTGAGAACTTATAGACAAAGTCAGTATTTGAAGACATTGCTTGGGATGCCTCCACCTCCCACAGAGTACATGGTCAGAGTTTCGGCTCCTCTACGTCTAATACACTTCACTCCCACCCCAGGAGACAGCAGATTATGACACAAATATTTGGGTTCTGGTCTTCTGACATCAGTCTGGCCAAGCCCTTGGCTACTGCAGGCATCTGGGCAGTCAACCAGCATCCAGAAGATCGCTCTTGATCTCACTGTTTTTCAAATAAAATGTAAATAAAATAGGGGAAAAAAAATAACACTGCAGAGAGTAAGCCAAAACAGAGCTGAACTGCTCCATTGCTGCAGCTCATAAATGCACAAACACAGAAAATTTATCATAATAGTATCTCCTAGGTATGGTTCAAATACTGATTTGCTAAACCAATATTTCTCAAAGAAAAGTATGAAATATCTGCCTGTGTTTGGAAAAATGCAGAAGCTCCTTATATGTCCCTTCCCCAAGGCATCTATGATCAAAGTAAGCAAAAAGTAAATAATATGAATAATGAAGTGTCTCAGCCAAACTCTAACATTATACAAAAGCAAACCTCATGTGAGCAGGGGGTCCGACAGAATAGTGGCGGATGAGGCCGGACATCTGACATGGAGGCAGACAGCCATCCACCTGCCACACCAGAGTGCCTAAACTTGTGGTATGGCTCACTCCTCTGACTCTAGGTTCTTGCTAATGGGCACCCCATGAAGCAGTAAGTGATGGCTCAAGTGCTTGGGTCCCTGCCACCCACATTGGAAGCACAGAATGAGTTCCCAGATCCAGATATTTTAGGTACCCAAGGAGTGATATAGTCATTGGATAATCTCCTTCAAACAGAATACACAAACAGCTAAAGAAAGCAGTGAAAAGCAGTGAGGGATCAACACCACTCGATTGGCAAGCTCTGGCCCTTCTATGGGGCACAGAGGATTGGCCTTTCAACCTCAGGCCCCAGTCCCACCAGGCAGGAGACTTCAGGGCAAGTGCCCTGCCTGCCCTGCAACACTGTTTTCAGATCCCTTCATGGGTCAAGAGTGAAGAAGCAAAAGGAGAAGTTAATGCTGGAGACTGGACTGAAGCTGTGAAGCATCAGGCAGAAAAGCAAACTCCAGGAGGAGGAGAAGCAGGTGGTAAGCGACAGCTCTTCAGAAGATAAAACGGAATTATTCAGGTCCTTTCCACCATGGCTCCACCAGTAGCTACTGAAACCTGAAAGGAACTCAGATTCTACTTCAAAAGAAATACAGAATGTGGATGAAACTTATCATTTTCATTCCAGGAGGTACACTTTATCATTTTTCTATGCTTCCTGAAAAGATCATTTGTTTGACATCTTTTAACTATATATATATTTTTTAATTTGAATGATTTTAGAAATCATAATGGAAAACTAAGCATCTTGTCGTGGTCCTGTTTTACCTCCCGATTCCTGCCATGTCAGATGTTTCAGCAAAAATACCCATCTTTCCAGAATTACTAAGGGTTTTAAAAGTAATACCAAAAATCCACTGCAGCTGCATTTTCCCATTCCCATACAGGCCAAAAGCAGATGGGTTAGAGCAGACAACAGTCAGAATGATGAGAAGCCCACATGGACAAGAGCAGGAGGCACAGAGGACCAACCAAAGTGGAGCAGCAGCTTGGAGAACGATAAACAGAAATCCTAGCAGAAAAGTACACACCTTGGCATTGATATAAGGGTCAAAGGGGCCGTACTTTTTGAGTTCTTTGATCTCAAGAGCATTCTACAAAAAGGAGAGGAAAAGAAAATGCGATGATAAAATGGATGAAATGTTATTGAAGCAATACACAGCTCTCAGGGGCCCAACACTGGAACAACTTGGACCTGCCCTCGGGATGCCTCTCAAGGAGGCTAGTGGATATGACAAGCTCTAGGTCATCTCACTCATTACCTCTCATTTACTCAAGCACTGGACTAGAGCCACATACAAGACATTAAATGAACCAATGCAGTACTTGCAGCTACCACCCAGATCCAGGCCCGTGTTCTACCCATCAGCAGATACTCCAGGCAGAAGGCAGCTGTGAGCAGCGCAAGCTGGCATACTCAAGTGGCTCAAAAATACAAGCAGCTGTGTTCCAAGGCAAACGTGAGCAAAGAAATAATTAGAAATGAATGCTGGAAACTTCTTAAATGAGAAGGATTTGAATCGGTTACCTTTTTTTATTTTTGTCAGTGTTATATTAAAAGAATATTAGTTACAAGCAAACTTCCTTGAATGTTTCCTCCAGAGAAGAGACATTACTACTCTAGCTAAGAGGAGGAAAACTGCACCTAGATTCTAGAGAGGCAACTCCAAAGCAATAATTTTCATTCCCAAATGTTATTAATAAGCATCTTCGCTGATGATCCTAAGTGTTTGCTACTTACCTACCCAGGAAATGCAACCCAACGGGAGCAGGAAGGCTGATCAACAGCTGCACATACACGTGCTCTCCAAAGAGAGAGACCCAGGAGCCCTACTTGAATTCTCTCACAACTCACAGCAAGCTGTTCTTGACAGAAGCAGTCATGTTCTTGATAGCTCACTGCAAGCTTGCATGGATCTTGGACAGATGAACTCACCAGGATTTCCTATTTTTTTGAGCTGGTGGTGGTGGTGGAAACCTTGAGCTAATCCTACAGGTAATTTAACAATCTCCTCGCAGCAAAGTCATTAAGGAAATAGTGACCAGCTTCCTGAGAAAAAGCGCTATGTCCTTCATCAAGCACTTGAGAAAAACGCCTGCTTCACTGAGAATAGGAAGGGAAAAAGAAGGGCTGGTCACATAAGGAGAGGCTGCCTCCTCTCAACTGGGCACCCCCTCTGACCCAGTTAGTGACAAGGACTGCTGACAGGAGCCTTAACCTAAAGCTTGCATAATGCCAGAATAATAAAGAGGAGAAGGCATATTTTCACAGTCCCTAAATCCATGGCCACTGTGATGTACTTCTGCTTGAATGTTTTTTCTTATTTCTGAAGAATTACCTCTGCTTTTTTCAAAGCGTGTTCACTCTTAACATCAAGGGCACCACGGAAATGACCTTCATTCCACAGAATCACCTCTGACCTCCTTTCACATGTTTCTGATTTTGAATTCGTTTTTCAGCATTCTGATGTATAGAAAACAGCTGCATGATTCACATGGTATTGGCAGACACTGGGAAAGCTATCCTGACATGTAGATGGCATATATACAATTTATAATTAAGTCTACCAGTTTTACCTCTATGCAATTTTGAAAGCTTTACATTTTTAAAATTTTTTTGCAGAGTATATTTTTATTATTGCATTCTTCCAAGTCAGCATGTGCCAATGGCATATAAAATGCATCTGTGAGGTAGCTGTTTAGCCTAGTGGTTAGGACATCCACATCCACTTCAAGTGATTGAGTTCAATTCCTGGCTCCAGCTCTTGATTCCAGCTGCTTTCTAATCTAGATCCTGGGCTGAGTTCCTGGCTCTCAACTGCAGGCAAGCCCAATCCCAAACAGTAGATGGGAACTCTACCTCCCTCTCTCCAACTAACAAATAATAAATTTTTTAAATTAAAAAAAATAAAAATTTTAAATTAAAAGTTTAAGGAGTTTCCAATACATGAAGATGAGTAAACACAGAGGGAAGAGAGAGAGCTGGTCTCCCAGATGTGAGCCATGCGTCTGAGATGTGATGGGGCTGCCAGATGCCAAGACCCGACGAGAGGAGGAAACCCGCCCTGCCTTCGAACCTGTTCATTGACTCTGGTGTGCGAGGGCCCTTGATGGATGAGCAACCGCACTATCTGGGCATCTCCTTTCCAGGCTGCCAAGTGCAGAGGGTAACAGCCTTTAGAGTCAGCCACATTGGTCAGTGCATCATTCCTCAGAAGAACCTCAACCACATCCCTAGAAGACAAAATAAACAAACAAACAAATAAATAAATGAATCAGTCGTTAAGTTTTCAGAGCACCAATAACTCTTTACAATTTGTGTAGCACAAAGCCCACGCAGGGATCATCTCACTAGCTCCTTCCCCTGCCCCAGACCTTAGTTCACTGCCCAGACTTTCTCCATAATTCCAACAGCAACTCCCTTACAGCTGCTGATACCCAATTGAACCACCTGGAGCTCACGCTACACTGACTTAACCCTCCCTGGGGAGGCTTTCTTGACAATGTTTAGTATCTAGGTCTGAATCTTGTAATGATTTCTAGTTTGTGATGTTTAAACAGCATTCATGGGTAGAATTTATACTAAAATGGTCACACAAGACAAAGACTATTCATCACATTATTCACAGCATTTAATGATGTGGGAGCTAATGTGGACAAAGCAGAACTAAAGCTGCTGTAAATGTAAGCCAGACATGTGGTATCATTTGACAGATTCAGAGGGGGAGATTTGGCTTTCTTCTTCGAGACACCTCTAATTAAGCAGGTACATGTGTGTAATTACCCCCATGCACATGAAGACAAAGAAAATACCCTCTGTAAATAAAAACAGCATCTGGAAATGACCTTGCGTACAATCATTTAAGTTCACAACACACTTTAATTCAGATTGCTCTATTTAAGGGAGGGAGAAATGTCTAAAAATTTCTTTTTAGTTTGTTTAAGTCGGCTGTAAAGCTGTAAGAATGATCTAACAATCACTTGCGACACAGTTTAGAAAAATTTAATGATAAAGGAAACCACTGCCTCTTTTTGGCACACTGGAGTTAATTAAGCTGGGCCAAATAGTGGTCAAGAAAAACACAGCAGTGTAAGGTGGTAAGGGCCCTGCTGCTGGCTCATGGAGAGCTAACATGAGTCCAGTACATCCTACCTCATAAAACCTAAACTTCTACTGGTTATCACCTATAGTACTTCATTTGAAACTCTTCTTTAACACTCTGATCTCCATTCTTGGGCGTCCCGGCAAACCCACTCACTGGTCCTTGCAAGCCCCTTAGTGGAGCCATCACACCTTCCTCCCTGAAAGGGTATAGCCCAGTCACTTCATCAGTTTTTCCCCCCATCTCCCTGGACCACACCTTCTCCAGAAAACTTCCCACACGAACTCACCCAATTCCTATTGACCTCTTTATACTTAAGAGGATTAAGTAAGCTAATTATTTATGTGCTTTTATTTTTATTTAAAAAAAGATCTTTTGGTCTACAGGCTAATTTTCATGGGGGAAAAAAGCCACTTTGAAAAAGAAAAGTGTCTCTCAACTGTTCAATTTATTTCAGCTCATTATGACCTTAGTTAACTAATAGATTCCAGTCCTTTATAATTTGGTTATCCCAAATTTGATCTTCAAATTTAGACCACTGAGTGGCACTGGAACACTCTGGGGGGGGGGGGGACAAGTAGGAGAACAGATAAAACTTCACCTTTGACAAAAGATTCTTTGGACAGTAGAGTCTGATGGGGGAGGATGTGTAAAGTATGCACTCCAGAGAGACCTGGGGATTCTGTGTAGATCAAATTTAATGTGTTTTTCTCTGTTTCTCAATTCCACTGGCTTCTAAAAGTGAGGGAGCCAGCCAGAGGGCCTGGGTTCTGCGGAGTGGGGCAGGAATGCAGCACATTCTAATACTTACTTGTGGCCATTCAAAGCGGCATGGTGCAGGGGTGTGTAGCCAGTGCTGTCAACACAGTTCACATTTGGTCCTCTCCACATGCTATCAGGGAGAAAAAGAGAGAGATTTCACAGACTGAAACCACAAACCAACATTAGGAACAGCTAGCGCTGAGAGAAAATTTCTGTGTGGTATTTTCCAAACCAGGACCTGCAAATCCATCTTGATACAGGCCGGAAGCCATGCATTACAGCAACGCTCAGCCCTGAGGATGCACAAAGGCTTCCTGAACGGGAGTCAGTGTCGAAACAACAGCGTCATCAACTGAAAAGCTTATTCTTCTACATCCTTTTCCTCATCTTCCACTTCATTAGTCACTCAACCTGAGATGCCAGACTTGGGAAAACAGCTCATTGAAAGGACATCCAAATCATCCATGGGACCACACCAATCAATCATTCGTCACAGGTATGCTGCCTCCAGGGCTGACGACTGACGTGTGACAGGTGACCTCAGCAAAGACCAGGTAATCAAGACGATTCAAGCAGCAAGGATCAAGACCAAAAATGCACGAGGCTACATGTGTTAACACTCAAGAGACATTTTGTCCTTCCTTCTCAAACAGTTGACCCTCCATATTTGTTCAACCAGCCATGAATCAAAAATACTTAGGAAAAAACAGCTGCCTCAAAATTGAACACCTACTGACACGTTTTTCCCCGTCATCTTTCCCCTAAACACATAGAGCAACTATTTACACACCAATTACCTTGCATTAAATATTGGAAGTAACCTAGAGGTGTTTTAAAGCATATGGGACACACTCAAGTTGTACGCACATATTAAGACATTCTATATGATGGTCCTGCTAATGCAGTATCTGCTGTGCATTGGATTAAGCTACAATCTATGACGCTAGCATTCCACACTGACAATGGTTTGTGTCCCAGCTGCTCCACTTCCAGTCCAGCACCCTGCTAATCTGCCTGGGAAAGCAGTGAAGATCGCCCAAGTGTTTGGGCCTCTGCATCCACGATACACTACATGTAGTAGACCTGAATGAAGCTCTTGGCTTCATCCTGGCCCAGCACTGGCTGCTGCAACTATCCGGGGAGTCAACCAATAGATGGAAAACTCCTGTCTCTCCCTCTCTTTGAAGCTCTGCCTTTCAAACAAATAAATGAATCTCCTTTTTCAAGAGTATCTACTTGAACTTCTACTTATTTGGGATCTTCACATCTATAATCATTCAGGAAAGCAGGTCTGAAGGTTCTGCTTTTTTTAAGCTACTGCTATTGGCAGGGGCCAGTGTTGGGTCTGGGCCACAGACCATCTGAGGAGCTATGTATTCGTTTCTGTATTCAGGAATCACTGACATACAGCACTAAAATTATAAAGTATCAACAGTAAAACCATCTGAGTCCTAAATCTTTATGATTAGATGTTGGAAGTAGCATTATTTATAATAGTGATATTTGGAAATAGTTATCAATACACAGATAATCTTGTTGACTGTAGTACAGAGACTACATATGCTAATTAAATTGCTATATAGTGGCGATGGGGAGCCAGCACTGTGGCATAGTAAATTAAGCCTCTGCCTGTGGTGCCATCATCCCATAAGGCACTGCTTCAAAATCCAACTGCTCCTCTTCCAATCCAGCTCCCTGCTAATCAAATAAAAAAGCAGTGGAAGATG
Organism: Ochotona curzoniae; assembly: GCF_017591425.1. Lineage (NCBI taxonomy): Eukaryota > Metazoa > Chordata > Mammalia > Lagomorpha > Ochotonidae > Ochotona > Ochotona curzoniae. The sequence goes on along the minus strand of NW_024466004.1, from coordinate 1,417,082 downwards.
GCATAAGTGCTTGGGCCTTTGCACCCACATGGAAGACTTGGAAGAAGCTCCTGGATCCCACTTCTGGCTTCAGATCAACCTAATACTATCAGTTACAGCCATTTGAGGAATGAACCAGTAGATGGAAGAGCTGTCTCTCCTCTTTTAGCTCCATCTTTCAAATAAAGAAATTTCTTAATGCTATGTGGTAAGACAGGAAAAAAGTATAACGCTGAATTTAAAAAGGTCAAATTATAAATATACATAGTACAGCTCAGAAAGAATCTATGAAAAGAATTCATTAGATAATACAGACTGAGTGTACAGGTTTAATCCATCTCTAAAGTTTTATGACGTGAAAGAAAAAATACTCCACCCTACACTGATGGCTAGATTTATTCAGCCAGATAGGTAAATAAATATGTTCAGCCCAAAAGTATTTTTTAAATATGTCATCAAGCAACTGGTAATACTTAGGAATTCCTACAAGTAGATGAGGTCAAATCTTCCAAGACACAATCTAGGGGAATACAAATTAAAACAATCATCACTTTTCACCTATCAGATCGACAAAAATTCTAAAATATTGGCATTATCAAGTATTATAAAGATCAGGAAAATATGCATTGTTATGAGTTAAAGCTAATGAATCCTTCAGGAAGACAATTTGGCAGGATCTATCAAAACCAAAAATAGCCTTCACTTTGAGCCAATTTCCCTTCCAGGCAACTATCCAACAGAAACACTGTACATGTGCACAAAGACACATGCCTGCATAGGAATGCCTTTATTGTAAGAGTGAAAACCTAAAAACCAGAAGTCTCTCAACAGACACGTAGACAAATGCTAATCTATAAAATAAAGTACGATGTAGCCATTAAAAACAGTAAGAAAAACAAATTGGACCTGTGTGTCCTAATACGGAAAGAAACATTTCTTAAGAGATAGTGTGTGCTATGGGTGAGTGGAATACAAAAGTGTACAGAGAACGGGTCCCTTGTTATAAATGAACACACACACATACCCTTGTAGGTGAAGGCAGGTGGAACACTCAACACACTGATGGTGGCTCCTTCTGGGACACTACAGAATGGTGCAGACAGACCATATTTGCCTCTGACTTCTACCACTCTTTTCAAAAAACACATAGCAGTCTATTCATGTGGTAATTTTCTAATAATCTTTAAAATGAAACAAAGGAAGAATCTGCACAGGAAAAGATACATTAAGTCAATAATAAATTGTATGCAGGTGACAGGCCATTTTAATAAGTAAATAACAGCTTTAAAATCTTATGTTAGGGCCCGGCGCGGTGGCACAGTGGTTAAGGTCCTCACCTTGCACGCCCGGGATCCCATATGGACGCCGGTTCTAATCCCCACAGCCCCGCTTCCCATCCAGCTCCCTGCCTGTGGCCCGAGAAAGCAGTCGAGGACGGCCCAAAGCTTTGGGACCCTGCACCCGCGTGGGAGACCCAGAAGAGGCTCCTGGCTTCAGATCAGCATAGCTTTGGCCGTTGTGCTCACTTGGGGAGTGAATCATCAGATGGAAGATCTTCCTCTCTGTCTCTCTTCTTCTCTGTATATCCACCTTTCCAATAAAGAATAAAATAAATCTTTTAAAAAAAATCTTATGTTAGAGTGGGACTAACAAAGATGTTAAGCTGACAGTTGGGATGTTCTCATATCAGAAATCCTGGATTTGGGGTTGGTCTAGGGCAGGCCAGGTTGGGCTAGGCTGCAGCGCCACTTGACAAAGCAGGGGGAAATGTTGGCACTCGCCTGCTAGTCTATACCTATCACAGGTGAGCACAAGAACCAGAGCTGGGGGTGTGCCTGGCTAGGCAAGGTGGCAGCACCTGTTGGCAAATGTGATGACTGGAAATGGGGGTGAGTTGGGCTGAGCTAAGCCACAGCATGCATATGTGTGCATGACAGCCAGATGGGATGTGGGCTGGGCCAGGCAAGGCCACAGAAGAGGTTGACATGTGCAAAAATAAGGACTGGGAGTGGGCCTGGTAGAGGTTATTGGGGTGGGGTGGGGGGAGTTCCATACTTACTAGGCCATGGCAACCACTGGTATGCATGTGAACTGAGTCTGTGGCTGGGCTGGGTTTCAGTGCCCACTGGTTTAGTTCATTTGAGATGTGAGGCTGAGGCAGAACGGATCAGGCAGTTGGATCCACTGGTATGTGCATCTGCTAGTGCAGATGACAGAATGAACCTGACCTGCACTGGCTAGTGAACACAAGAGACAAATCTGAGGTCACCCCAGGTGAGGTTTTTGGGGGGACTCCCCAACTACACCACTGAGCTCAGACCCTCACAACAGGGAAAATCACAGGATGTATGGTTCAACCTGGATTATGTCTTAGGATTGGGCCTCCTCGACTGCTGATGCCTGTGCAGTGGACAGTATGTCCAGATGCACATGGAGGACATGATGGCAGGCTCATCTAGGCCAGCAGCAAACATCAACAGCCTCATCAGAGGATGAAAAGCAGGACAGGTTGGACAAATTCTCCTGGCCAAGCTTTGCAGCATGTTCCTGAGTCTGCAGGTGCACGAAGGTAAACTTTGTCAACCAATAGAATGTTTAAAGATTTTTCTCAACCCTAGAACAATGAAACCAACACCTCAGGGCTTTTGAGACCACTCAAGTAACACCCTCAGAACATTCTTCCCCATACTGGCATCTCTGGGGCATCATCAAATGACCGTCCCCAATCCCTGTGTGCTGATGTAATTCAACAGCAAGGAGCAGCCCTCTCCCCTTCCTACCCTGTGGACCAAAAAAAAAAAAAAAAAAGACTGAAACATGTGTCTTATCCACCTTCCTTCATACCTGATCCCCCTACACTATGATCAGATATCATTTCACACTTGTTGGAATGACTTCTCTCCACGGTGAAAATCCCATGATCTTGTGGTCTGACTGTGCAGTTCATGTGTCAGAACTGGGTCTTTACATTTGCTGAGGTGGACATGACAATCAGTTCATTGAGGCCTACAGAGGACACCTAATATCATGGTAGGCAGAACAAATTGGACAGCTCTCCTGGACAAGTATCTGGCCAAGTCAAGACTCTAAGGTGGATTATGTCAGCCAATGAACCGTGGAAGGATTTCCTCAACCTTGGAGCAATGAAATCAACAGCATCTCAGAACTATCAACCACTTAAGCAGTATCTTCAGAACACGCTCCACATCCGGGTCCCTGGGATGACATCAGGTGGCCTTCTCCCATTCCTAGGTACTAATGCAGTTGGATTGCTGGGAATGGCACTCTTCTTCTTTCACCACTTTCCCCAGATACCAGAAGGAAAGAGATTAGAGGCAGTTATCTCATCTACTTTCCCCCATTCCTTGACCCTCCCCCACACTAATCGGTGGTCCACATGGGCATGTATCCCTCTCAATTATGTTAACATCATCAAAAGTAAATCTATTCTTAAAAACAGAACAAAACAACAACAAAAAGAATGACTATTCTCAAAGGCAGGAGGTAAGTGTTAGATAATCATTGCACACTGCTAGTAAAAATGTAAATTAAGGAAAATAGCACAGAAAGAAGCTGGTGTTACAGTGCAGCAGTTTAAGACACCAGCATCCTACACAGTTCCCAGTTCAAGTCCTGACTGTTCCACTTGCAATCTAGTTCCTTGCTCACATGCCTGGGAAAGCAGCAGAAGGTGGCCAAAGGTTATGTCCCTCTACCCACAAGGGAGACCAAGTAGAGTACTAGGATTCTGGCTTTGGCATAAATTAGGTCTGTTGAGGCCATTAAGGGGCGAGCCAGTCTCTCCTCTCTCTGTAACTCTTTCAAGTAAATAAATCTTTTTTAAGATTTTAAAAAATATTTTATTGAAAATCAGAGTTACACAGAAAGAAGAGACAAGGTACAATCTTCCATTTGCCAGTTCACTCTCCAAATGCTGGCAACAGCTGGAACTGAGCAGATCAAAGCCAAGAGCCAGGAGCTTTATCTGGGTCTCACACATGAATGCATGGACCTAAGGACTTGAGCCATCCTCTGCTCTTTATCTGGACTATTAGCAGGGAGCTATACTGAAAGTGGAGCAGCCAGACCATTAACTAGTGCCCCTCTGGGATGTGGTACTGCAAGCTTAGTACACCACAGTGCCCAGCTCAAATAAAGAAATATGTTTTTAAAAGATAAACAAGAAAACAGCATAGAAATTACCCCCAAAAGTTAAAAATAGGAACAAGTGTTCGACCTAGTGGTTAAAAGGCCTACATCCACCATCAGGGTGGCTGGGCTACTTTACTGGCTCTGGTTCCCAATTTCTGCTTCCTGCAAATGAGATCCTCGGAGAAAGCAGGTACTGGCTCAGGTAATTGGGACTAAGAGGCCCAAGTAGACTTGGATTGAGTTCCTGATTCCTGGCTTTGCTTAGCAGACTTTGTAACAAGAGAACTAGTGGATGGTAGCTCTGTTTATCACATGATCCAGAAATACCACTAATCAAAATATCAGTATGTTAAAGAGGCAGCCAAACTCCTATATTTGTTGAAGTGTTATTCACAATGATGAAAACTTGGAATCAACCCAGGTGTTCCCCCAAAGGATGAATGGATAAAGAAGATCTGGCATAGACATACAAGAGAGTGCTATAAAACTTCTGAAAAAGGGCCCAGCACCATGACCTACCAGCTAAAGTGCTGGCATCCATATGGGCACTGGTTCTAATCCTGGCAGCCCCGCTTCCCATGCAACTCCCTGTTTGTAGCCTGGGAAAGCAGTCAGGAGTGGCACAAAGCCTTGGGACCCCACACTCACATGGGAGACCTGGAAGAGGCTCTGGACTGCTGGCTTCAGATAGGCACAGCTCTGGCCATTGCAGCCACTTGGGGAGTAAATCAAGAGATTGAAGATCTTCCTGTCTCTCCTCCTCTCTGTATACCTGACTTTTCAATAAAAATAAAATAAATCTTCAAATTAAAAAAGAAAGGAATAAGATTCAATCCATCTACCAGATGAGGTGGTGACTAATGAGTAATAAATTATTGATATGCATTAATTCACATGTTAATCAGCTCCATTTAATCATCCCACAATATATACATATTTTAAAATATAGGTAAATGATACACAAACACATCGTATCATAAAAATAAACGAATGGAAGCGCAGCGGGAATAAATATGTCCATAGGCAGAAGCAGAGAGAGGTATATCCCCGTCCCTGCAATACAAGGATGGACTCACAGTGAAACAACAGATAAGCCCCTACATTGTTGGGAGACCCCTCAATGGCAGTATGATGGACTTCTGAGGGCACTCTGAAGACACCTAGCAAAGACTGGAGGGGAGAACAATGGGAGGAGGGGAGAAGGGGAGGGGAGACCCCAACGCCTATTAAACTGTGTCATAAAATAAAATTTAAAAAATAAATAAATAGAAGAGACTAGTGTTTTGATACACACATTTATATTCACTGTCAGCAAGAATATTGAGGACAAGATGGTAAGCCTGGGGTATAAAATTAAGTATATCTATCTCATCCTGCAGTAGGACAGGACTGCTATTGCACTTTCCAAACAAGAAACTAAAGCCATGACATCTTTGTTGCAACTGTAAAATGATGTCAGTGTTTTAACTAAAAATTCTCTGTATCTGACAATGAATTAGCACGACAAAGTGAAAACGCATCTGGAAAATCTAGGAGGTTGTTTTAAACCTGTTTCCAAACTGCAACAAAAGGCAAAAGCTTATAATTCTGTTACAGAGTAGGTAATCCTGAGGCTCTAAAAGCAAATTATTACTTGCCTTAAATCACAAATCAAACCACTGGTAAGACAAAAAGTACCATTTAAGGAATTCTCCACTTTTGACCGAAGACCAAATGACCCAAATTAAAGATAACATGCAGTACTATAAAGGCTAATTCAATAGCAAAATGACTGGAACAAATCAAGAGGAGCTAAGAAAGAGGGAAATCAACATCAGGTAAAGCAGCTGAGAGCACAGGCCTAAGTCTATCAGCAAAGTGAGCACTCCTCTGGGAGGAGGTCAGCCACCTCAACCTAGATCCCCATGTGAGCTTGAAACAAAGATTCTTCCTGCCCTCGATTTCAACAAAAAGACAAGCCTGAACAAACCCTCCAAGACACTGCTTTTACCTCCATGATTCTGGTCATTAAATTAGGACATGCTATGCTAGCAATAACACTCCCTCAGGACAATCAGAAAAGATAAGAAAGATAAGGAGTTTACTACAGAAAGTTGCAGCATTTCCATTCTTCCCCCTTATATTTTCTTCCAGAAGACAAAATAGAAATTTCAGGTTGTGGGAATGTAGCACACAAAACCTAACTGAAAATGAAATCTCCCTGTGTGGAATTTCAATGTCAAACAGGATGGCAGCGACATCCACCCCCACCCAAGTGTCTTCCTTTTTGGCAGCTCAAGAAGAGCTGTTTACAATCTAGATTTTCCTCTCCATCACAGCTGTCCTAATGGGATTTTCTGAAACAGTAAGTATCAAAGGATTCTCACCAGCAAACAAAAGTAGAACACAATGCATCAAGAAAGCCAGGGGAAAAAAACTTAAAACACAGCTCAGAAGATTCCTAAACAAAGTTCAACTTCTGTAGACTGAGCAGAAATGCAACAGCTTCTTCTTGGCCCGCAGAACAAAGCCCAGGAAAATTTTTATAGGTCTTAGAGCAGGCACAGCAATCCTGTGTGATGAAAATATAGAACCTAGGTTAAGACGGTAGGCTCTTAAGTTTAGCAAACTAAAACTTGTCTCTGCAGACTAAATTGTGTGACAGGCTCCCCAGGATTTAAACTGTTCATAGAAACTTGAGCCAGGGTCCAGCACATTGCTAAATCCTCCCATTGCAAACACCAAGATCCTATGTGAAAGCTGGTTTGTGTTCAAGCCGCTCCACTTCTTATCCAGCTCCCTGCTTACAGCTCGGGAAAGCAGATTGGCCCAGTTCCAGCCATTGTGGTCATCAGTGAATAGTCAATCAGTGGATAGAAAACTTCTCTCTGTCTCTCCCCTTCTCTTCTTCCCTCCCTCCCTCTCAAGTAAAATATATACATCTTGAAGGGGTGGGGGGGGGGTGTTCCAAAGAGTCACTGATTATCAGCCAGCTAATTAAATGGAAAATGAAATGGAAAAGGAAGCAGAGCCTCATGTTTGACCACTAGTGCATGCTCCTTTCAGTTTGTCCAGGAATTTGATACTGAATGTTTAGAGAAAACAACTTGGAGCTGTTTGAGTATCCTGCATTAGTTCTCGGGAGGTCAAAGACTCTCAGAGCATTAGATCAGCAAAGGGCCTCTGGATCACAGAACCTGTAAAAAGGGAGCAGTGGCAATGAATTTGCAGGCATGTGAACTGGGCAATTCAGAGGGTAGCAAGTATAAACTCAGGAGGGAAACCAGGGTTGTTTTGTTTTGTCATTACAATAGGCTGAGCTGGCAGAGGAAGGGCATGAAGGAGAGGGAGTTTTAGTTCAGTTAAGGCTGAAGCTCATTTTGACTTCCATGCGTACAAGTCTCTAAACAATTCTTCATTAATTCGTAAGTTCTCAACAAGTGTCTATCTCTTCAGCCTTTTACTTCTCAAGGTCCTTGTTGCCTTCCTCCCTTAGCTACACTTTCAAAGCCAGATATATCTCAACCTTAGTTTAAGTAAAGCTGGAAGTTTTTCATCTCATGAAACACTGTCCAAAGTTAGTCTAACCTAGAAAAGACTCCATCTTATGCAAATGAATTTTACACATCCTTACTCAAATGATTTCTAAAATTTAATAGTTGAGGTAAAAGGAGAACTACTAGCAACTTAAGAAACCATCCCCATCTTCAAAGCTCAAAAGAGAGCTTATATATATATATATTTTTTTGGAGAAAGACAAAACCAAAAGATATGTAACAATCACAAAACCCCGTATCAAAGGGCCAAAGAAGCTCCGTTAGGTGGGAAAAACTTGTATTTTTAACTCTGTTTGCATCTAAAACACATTAAAATCTGAGTAAAAACCAAAAGAAATAAAAAGCCAAAAGGAACAGAAGAGAAGATGACAGTGGACATGAAATGCATAAAATGTCAATCTTCCTGAAAGATGGAGACAGGTAAATTGGTAGAGTTGAATCCATTCACTCAGTGAAAGGAAAGCCAACTCATGCACCAGCCCTGAGAAAGCTGTGGGATGGGAGGCACCAGGTGGCATAGGCGGCCAGTGACGAGGAGGTGAAAGGGCCATATACAAACTTATACAAACAGTGTAGGAGATGCTGCACCAGCAGCTTGGCTGTCATACTGAGGGCAGAAAGGAGACCACTGCTCTCCTACCCAGGCTCAAGGTGGACTCGGTCTCTCCACATCCAGATAGGCTGCAGGTCTGTGGACTGGAGGGCAAGGCACTGCACTGAAAACACGAAAGTCTAAACCTAGAAGAAGACACCAATCTGAGTCCACCTGGCTTCTAGGATGCTGGCAGCTACACCTCCAGCCCAAAGAGGACACTGAAAGATTCTTTCAGGGTCCGCTGCACTGGGGTCATTGCCTAATGCGTTGGCATCCCATATGAATGCCAGTTCAAGTCCCAACTGCTCCATTTTCAATGCAGCTTCTGGAAGCAGCAACAGATGGCCCAAGTAATTGGGTCCCTGCTTTCATGTGAGAAACCTACAAGACGCTCCTGGCTTAAGCCTGGCTCAGCCCTGGCCACTACAGCTATTTGGGAGAGTGAATTATCAGACAGAACATGTTTCTCTGTCTCCCCTCTCTCTAAACCTTTCAAATAAATAAAAAGAAAAGAAGGAAAAGAAAAAGGTAAGGAAAACAGAAAGAAAGAAAGAAAAGAAAGAAAAGAAAGAAAAGAAAGAAAAGAAAGAAAAGAAAGAAAGAAAGAAAGAAAGAAAGAAAGAAAGAAAGAAAGAAAGAAAGAAAGAAAGAAAGAAAGAAAGAAAGAAAAAAGGAGGGAAGGAAGAAAAAAGGAGGGAAGGAAGGATACAGGGGCAGGGAGAGGCAAAAGAAAAACAGACTGAGTAATTTTTTTCAGGAGAAAAGTTCAATAGATGCTGACTTGGGAATCTCCCAGCCACAATAATACCCCAGAAACCACAGACATTTGAGGAAAGCTGTAAACATGAAATAAGTAATTCAAAAAAGAAAAGACAAACATAAAAAACAAGAACCTACTATCACACAAAAACAGGATAATTTAAAAAATCCAAAAACAATGACTGAAAAGTTTTTGGAGGGGTTGGTGCAGCAGCTCAACTGGCCAATCCTCTACTTCCAAGCCCTGATATCCTGCATGGGTGCTAGTTCATGTCCTGCCTGCTCCACTTCCCATCCAGTTCCCTGCTTAGGACCTGGGAAAGCGGTGGAGAATGGCTCAAAACCTTGGGACCAGCTCCAGCCGTTGCAGCCATTTGAGGAATGAATGAGTAGATGGAAGATCTTTCTGTCTCTCCTTCTCTCAGTGAAAATTTGCCTTTCAGATGAAAAATAAATCTATTTAAAACACTTTTGGAAATTAAAGATGGTGATAATAAAAACACAAATAACCAAAAGATAAAGCTAAATAAGTAATTCATGAAGTCAAATCAAGTCAGAGATGGAAAATAGAAACAATAAGAAAACTGGAATTACAGAAAAGTGAGGGGCAAAAAGGAGAAAAGAATCAAAAAAGTAAATTTCCCTTGCATGACCACTTGAAAGACTCCATCTGGAACTCATTACAATAAAAACAGTAAACCTATATACTGTGAAATTTCAGAATATAAAGAAAATACAGTTGCACTGAGGAAAAACTTTTGACACAGAACTAAATGGTGGTTTTTAATAACACCTCCAGAAATCTAAGAAAGAAATGCTTTAAAAATTCAGAGGTGAGACAATTTCCAACGAAGCAACACATATTATGTCAAGTTTTAAAAGACAGCAAGATATTTTTAGACGTACAGGGTCTCAAATTTTACCTCCCACACACCCTATTATCAGGAAGTGACTGGAGGATGTATTCTGCCAAACAAACGGGCAAACCAAGAAAGAGGAAGATGAGCATCCAGGACATGAGGGCAAAAGGAACCAACCACACAGCTGGTCTCAAGAATATGCAGACCCAGCCACAGCTGAGATTCCAGGGAACCCACCTCTACAGGAGAAAAGGAGAATGACAGATAACTGCTGCACCTGCCGCCTGTGCTTAGCATCTGGCAGAGACTGTGCATGTGGTACAGGAAGTAGTGGGACACAGAAATTTCAGAACATCAACACGATTCACACATTAAACTTGGGAGGTGATGGTTCCTTTGTTCCACAAAGCCAGCAGGGAGTATGACCCTCTCTCTCTTGCCAGAAACAATCATCTCCAGGACAGGCATGCTGGCCACACACAGTGTTGACCTTCTGCTAATTCTGTACTGGGATCTTCTATTTCAAGTCACCAATGCCTGTGGACACACAAATTCCTAGCCAAAACCCCCAAATTTTCAAGTTCCAGAAATCAGGGATTGCCTAAAACCTCCTTGTGGGATCAGTCTAAGAACTGCTAGTTTAGGTCACTGTTATCTCAGGCAAGTGAGAGAGCACCACTGATCTCTCAGCATCTGGAATGAGAAGGCAGAATGTGGGTACCCACTGAGGAGGGCAGAGATGCTGTCCTACCAATACACACATGGACACAACAACCTGAGCAGCATACCACACAAATTCTCTGTGGTAATTCAGATAAATTCAGGTAATTAAGATAAATTCTTGAGGCCAATCACATTAACTGATTTCACAAGGCCCAAAGATCTATGTTACTATCGCAGGGGAGGGGGCTTTATCTTTCATCGGTGTCAATTTGCCCGGGCAATAGCTTTATTGTAAATACACACACGTATATATATATATGTATGTATGTATGTATGTATGTATGTATTTATAAGCTATGCCAGATACAGTAAATCTCCCGCCTGGGTCAGGAGCTACTAGGCTGTCTCCAGAATGGCTGGGGAGATTCTTCCCACACCTGGGTAGGCAGCACACTGTGGGGACTTGGGAATGTAGATTTACAGAGAGACTGAGTATCACACATGTGGGGGTGAACCATGACGTGTGGATGCATTCCCAGGTGAAAAATGAGTCCTGAGGGACTCCCAACAAGGCTACTGTACTTGCAGGTAAGCAAAGGGACTGAACCCTGGAGGTTTGGAGGGGAGAGACTAGAAGACCTTTATGGGTCAGACCAATGCACCAGCATGCATTTGACCTGAGCTGGGCTTGTTAGCATGGAGCATTGCTAACCACCACACACCCCAGCCCACACAAAAGCTATGGCTGGGGGCCTGTCTGGCAGGCCCAGATCCCAGAACCTGATAGTGAGTGTTGGAACAGGGGACAGGTCACATTAGGCTGGGCCATGACACTAACCAGCACACATGAGAACCAAGTCAGTAGGTAGATTCTGTGGGGGATATATGGGCCTAACCTTGTGGAATTACAAGTCTCACTGGTTAGCCGAAAAGTTGGGGTGGTGATGGGCTGAGCTAGCCATGACCATGGAACACACCAATGCTCAGGGGAACTAGTGCTGGGAACAGCTGGGGAAGTACAGGCTGTAGCACCTGCAGGGAAGGGCACCCTCAAACAGGATGTGGGGCATGCCAGGTCACAACATCTACCAGCTCATACAAATGCTGGAATGGAGGGGGCAGGCCATGCCAGGTAAGGATTTAGCAGCTGCTGGCATGCATGAGATCTGGGTCTAGGAATGGGCCAAGTAGGGTAACTTGAGAAACTCTGTAGTGGGTCACAGCTCCTGCTGATGCTTGGTTCAGGCCTAAGTATTGAGGAGGCTGGGCAAGGTAGCTCCATCTGCTGGCATGAGTGTGGTTGGTTTTAGAAGGGGGTGGATCAGGTAGGGCCAAGCAAACCTTAGCCCACTGGCAAGCACAGAAATCAGACTGGAGCACAGGTCATGCCAGGCTAGGCTGTCACACCTACCAGTCTGCATGAGCAAGGGATGAGAGCAGACTGAGCAGGGCCAGGTTGCAGCACCCAGCAGCCAGAATTGGGACTGGGGGCCAGAAGGGTCAGACCAGGCTGCAGCATCCCAAGGCAAAGGTCAAGACGGGAGGGGCTATGCCAAGCTGGGTCAGAGCAACCACTGGAATATGCAAGATGTGGGGCTGGGAACAGGCCTGGTTGGGGAACTAAGGGGTTTTTCTTGGCTGGGTTGTGGTTCCCACTGGTGAGTATGAAGGCCGGAGTAGCGGCTGTGATCTGGTCTGGACATGGCTGCATTGTCCCTCAGCACAGGTGTGGACTGGCTCTGGGATGAGCCAGACTGGGCTAGACTCCAGCACCCATTGGAGCTCATGAGAACCAGGGTGAGTGTGGGACAGGCTGCACTAAGTCTCTGCCCCTATGGAGACATGTGTGAGCTATGTCTCAGTGTGGACCAGGTGTGGCTGGGCTGAGGCACCCAACAACAAGAGCCAGAATGGACGAAGGCTGGTCAGGAAAAGCCACTATTCCTGCTAGGACAGGAGGTACTAAGCAGGGCTGGCCAATGGACCCACCAGTATGCACGAGATCTGGCATTGAGTTTCTGATGGAGGAGCTTGGGGAGCAAGTGAGTACAAGGAACAAGACAGGGAGCAGCCCAGACCAAGCCAGGATATGGTACTCACAGGCATACATTTGGCTAAGGTGTGGGACAAGCCAGACTGGGCCAGTTTACATGACCCGTTGGCAAATCCAAGAGCAAGAATGGTCCAAGAACAAGAATGGTGTATGGGTTATGCCAGGCTGTGCCGCAATACCAGCCAGTTCGCATTAGGGCTGGGACTGGGGGCTGGCTGTAGCCCCAACTAGCATGAGTTGGAACTGGGTGGGGTTTTATGGGTGGGCCAGGCTACAGCATCCACTGTCAATTGCCAAGTTGAGGCGGCACATGTCAGACTGGGCCGCAGCGCCTAACCAAGTAAGATATGTGGGAGAGGGTTTGAACCGGGGAGTGGGGAGGTGAGTGGGGGAGGGGCAGCCCGTAAGCCTGGTAGGGAGGCTACGGGGGTGGGGGGGTGGGGCGCCCATGCTGGACCAATACTTCCACTGGTGAGTGTGAGAGTTGGGATCAGGGTCAGACCAGGCCAAGCAGGGCTACAACACCTATTGGCCTCATGTGAGCTAGATTAAGGTAAAGCTGGGCTGGGTGTACCTACTGGTGCATGCATAAGCCAGAGTGGGTATGGGTAGGTTGGGCTTTGCCACAGCATCAGCTGACAGATGTTGGCATGCGGAGCAAATTCTGTCAAGTTCAACAGCAGAACCACCTGAAGAGCGCAAGATCCAAGTAGTGGGAATGGGCCCAGAAGGGAAACAGTGGGCACCTTTCTCCCGGGTTGCAACTCCCGCTAGTGACCATGAGAACCAGAACTAGGAACAGGCATGGCTAGACAGATGGTGGCACCCACTAGCACCAGTGTGGACTGGATAGTGAGATTAGTTGGGTTGAACTAAGCTTCGATGCCCATTGACATGTACAAGAGCTAAATAGGATGTCTGTCCAATACATAATGCAAGCACGTGAACCAGGGCAGGGAGTCAACCTGGTGGTGGATGTTGTGAGTCGTTCCAACTAGGCTGCAGCTCCCGCAAGTTTATGTGAAGGCCATGTATGTGGTGGGAAGGACCGGGATGAGCTGCAACATTCATTGGTTTGCATAGAAACAGGAGTGGCGATGGAACTGACCCAGCAATTGTAACCAACAATGTGTGTATAGGCTGACTTAGGTGACAGACAGGCAAACACATAAAATAGCCTGGTCTGGGATCAACTCAGATGAGGTTTCTTTGAGGATCCCCTCAACTGAACCTCTCGACTCAGAATTCCAACCATGGAGACAATTGCAGGTCCCATAATCTCATCAAGGAGTGTATATATCAGAGCTGAGCCTCCACATTCCACATTGGCTTAGACGGAGCAATGGACAACATATCCAGTTGCACATGGAGAATATGGCAGTACATTGGAGGCTGCAGAGGACACCTGGTACCATAACAGAGGATGGAGGACAGAACAATCAACTACCTACCCCAGCAGTGGATACCTGGGTAAACAGAGACTCTCAGGTGGACTATGTCAACTGCTGGATTCTGGAGAGTTATCCTTGTGATTGGAGTGGCGAGATCAACAGCAATTCAGATCTACTGAATTGTCAAAACCACTTCAGCAGGACCCTCAGAGTAGGCCCACAACGGGGACCCTGGGACGGTTGGGAGGCTGAGTGTGGCTTCTCCCCTTATCTCCCCGCTTCCACCAAATACTGGAAGGAAAAAAGAATGTGGAAACAATGGTCTCACCCACTTTCCTCCAGTCTTTGACCCTCTGTACCCTAATCAAATCTGTGAAGACATCAAAAATGAGTATTTATTTGAAAGGCGGAGTCAGAGAGGCAGACAGACACAGAACAAGGAACATAAAGAGATATTTGTTGGCACACTTCCCAAATGGCCACATCAAGTAGGGCTGGTCCAAGCCAAAGCCAGGAACCAAGAGTTTCCCTGTGGTTTCCCACAGGGGTAGCAGGGGCGAAGAAGCTGAGCCACTTCCACTGCTTTCTAAGGCCCCTGGCAGGGAGGTAGAATGGAAGTGAAGTAGTTGGGATTGGAACTGGCTCCCACTTGGGATGCCACTGCTACCGTCTGAGACTTAACTTACTAAACCACAGCACCCAGCCATAACAAAGGCCTCCTAACACTAAAGTACTCACTATTTCTGTTCCACAACTGCAAAGGCGGCAATTTCAAATCATTTGAAAATGGTCTCCAGCATTCAAAATTCTAAGAGTGAATTATATAATGCACTCACTCACTGAGCTAGTCATCATACAGCATGGTCCATGACTGGGGGCTGAACCTATCTTGTGCACAGTACCTAGCACTGTGGAGAGAGAGAGGAAGGAAAGCCAGTGGGCTACTCGAGGTGTCTTAAGACCAGTAAGACTAGTCCTGCACGAAAGAAAAGTCAGACACAGAAACCAAAACACTATGATACAATGGGCAATGAGCAAATGTTAGGGGAACAGATGGTGGCTGGGTTGAGTGGGATTACATTAGCAAGGAAACAGGAGGGGAAAGAATGTATTATCACATGGCAACTACCTTGCCTGAAAAACAAACAAACAAACAAGCCCAGAAAGTCCCTTGTTTCCTGTGTTTCCATGCAAACCCTTCTTTTCCATAAGAGCATGCTCCCTCCAACTCTTTCCTAGTGTCAATGCACTTGTCTTCGGAGGTGAGCAGAGCGCTCCTCCTGCAGGCACTTCCTCCTCCCTCCCAGGCCAACCAGGGCGCCTCCCAAGCTATCTGCAGAGCTCCACAGACCCTGCATTCATCACAACAATGTCAGTTTAGGCTTCTGGATCTGTCATTTGACTGTCCTTCTCATCAGACCACAGCAACTCTCGGAAAAATTCAAATACGTTCTAGTTAGAATTATATTCTCACATCTGACACATTCTGAGAGATTAACAAACGATAAGAAACACCTACACCTGAGAAAAGAGGCAATTTAGCTAAAGAAAGTGTGGCAAAATTCATTTTTTATTTGATAGAGACTACTTTCAAGAATGCAAATATCCTCTTCTAAGCTATTTCTTGGGTAAATAACACTACACAAATTGTAGTAAATATCTGAGCAGACCCATATCACCCTAAGACATGTTAACTGGAAAGAAAAACAGTTTCTTCTGTGATTTAATGAGTGTGTGTCTCTCTGAAGGGTTTTAAAGGATGATTTGTTCCCTGGCTTATCAACGTCCAAGGGCTTTAAATGGACTTGAAGGAAGGAAAGATGCTTCAATTAGTCACATGTTTGGGGGCACAGATGCTTCTACTTCAAGGAAATCATAAATCCTATCTGTTGTCCCAACACAATTATTAACAGTCTCCTGGACATAGTATATGGTTACTTTATTCCATGCAGAGTTTGAGATCCTTTTTTGAATTTTTATATTAAATGGCCTAAAAACAACAGCTAGTAAGATTAGTTACCATAAAACAAGCTTACTTCAAATATATTAAACTGACACACTACTTATTTCTTCCGAAACCCTGTAAGTAAAGCCTAGGAAACTGACAATTGTGAGGGTAACTAAGGAGTGCTTTATCCTGGGTCACAGAGCTAGAAAAGGTAACACCTAGCTCAACTTCATAATTTTTTGAGGGGTGGGGGAAGAAGCGTGGCAGCCAGAAACCAAGAGAAATCTTTCATCTCCTGGTTCGCTCTCTCAATATTCAACAGCCAACGCCAGGTCAGACAAAGCCAAGAGCCAGGAGTTCAACCCAGGTCCCCCACACAGGCAGCAGTCAGTGTTGCCTCCCAGGGTAACTATCAGCAGGGAGCTGCCAGCAGGAGCACAGCTAGGCCTTCTACTCAGCATGGAATATGGGTACCTTAACTGTGCCACCACCAACTCCAAAAATCTTAACCCCCGTGCTACAAAACTTTTCTTGAGAAATAACTTTTCTCCTTGCTATTCTCCTCGTTCCTGAATAAAACAAATCCACCACACTCGGTATTTTCTCTTTTCTGCTCTGTTTCACATTGCCCATGCCTCATCCATCCTGCTTTGCTCTTCTTCTTTCTCTCAGGGTCATAGAATCCAATAAAAGAGTACTGAGGAAAAAAGGTAAGATGTTCAAGACAGAAAAAGTGCCCCTAGGGAAATGAATAGAGGTTATTTAAACATTTCAAGGAATATTTCCAGAAACCCAGGTAGATGACAAATTTCGTTACTTAAAACAGCATTATAATGAAAGGTACAAGCTGACTGAATTCACTTAAGCTTAAATATTTAAAATGATCATTTTGTTACTAAGAGGAAATTAAAATGACAAGAATTTTCTATAGGAAAATGAGTAATACATAAAAAGGGACAAACACTTGAAACGAAATTTATTATCAGATTCTAGATCCTCCACACACCACAAAGATTTCCTAAATACGTCCCCAAGCACCACAGGCAAAAATAGTACTCTGAATCTGACTAACATGCAAGCAGAATGTCAAAGACCTACATTTTTCACACACGAAACTAACCCATGTGTGAACCACAGACTGCTCAATTTCTAGTAAGTAATCTAACCTTTAATGTAAAACAGTTATTACTGGACATATCGCCACTCTGAGCTGTTTTATGGAAAAAAAAAACTGAATAACGTATTGAAAACATAACAGATTGGGAGTAACTTCAAACATAAAAGCTAGGGCAGTAGTCCAGTGTTTAAGATACCTATGTCCCACCCCAACAGTACCAGGGTTTGGTAGCCAGTGTAGGAGGACATTGTGACCCTAGAAGGTCAGCGAGCACTGGATTACAGTTGATTGAATACCTGCATGATACACAAACAAATGGCTACCTTTTGTATACCTGATGGGATATCATTTGTATAAGAACAGTTGAGTGGACAGTATGTGTATGAGAATACTTGGTGGAATACACAAGACAAAAGAAGTTCCAAACAAAAGCATAGAAACAGTTGATGGGTTTTGTTGATAAGCTCTCTTATCCATATGACCCTCAGTGTATAAAGTCTGATGCCACTAACAAACTTCCGCTTTGACCATCAGTCAGAGTCCACACGTGTTATTACCGGCTCCGTGCACCAAGTCCATTGCTGTGGGACAGCAACAAGCCAGCTCTAGTCTGACCACAGCTTTCTGCTAATGTATATCCCAGGAGGCAGCAGTGACTGGTCAAGTCACCTGGGCTGAGTTCCTGCCTCCTGGCTCTGACCCTGTAGAAACACTTCCCTTCTCTTTTATATAAATAAGTAAATGATCTTAAAAATTAAAATATGAGGTAATATTTTACAGGTTATTTTTTTAAATCAATAATATCTAAAGTGAAGCTAGGCATTCTGAAGAGTCAGACCAGAGTCAGTTTGTTGACATGAAAAAACATCTAAGATATATGAAGTGGAAACCGCACCTGCATAGCAGTATATAGAGTATGATCTCATTTCTCCAAGAGCACAGTATTTTTCTAAGCTTATACTAACATATGGAAGACTGTATAGCAAAAGGCATGTATTATTTCTGTAATAAAACCCATTTTGGCAAAGACTCTCAATATTTAGCGAGGCTCCTCTGAATCAATTCTCTTTGTAACTGAATCCTTACCACCTGTCTCTGGCTATTCCCATCTAGTTTTACCAAGAATCCCGCAGGTAAGTTTAAGAATTCTCACACCACTGGTATTTAAGCAAACTCCTCAATCCCTACCTTTGAAGCTCAATTCTCTGGCCCGCCTTCAGCAAGAATTCTATTAGACCAATTTAGCAAGAACGTCACTTCCTTGATGTTTCCTTTAAGTGATTCTCCATCTACCAACCCCTGGATCTGGCTCCTTAACTGCAAAAGGAGTCTTAGCAAAAAGTTCATAGAAAATGTAGAATAGGGGAAAACTATGCATGGATTTTTATTTTCTGGTGCCTAAATAAACATATCTTTTAACTTGTTTTCCTGTGAACTCTGAAGTTTCCTCATAAATCCCCACTCGGCCTTGTTGAATGCAGAGTTGAGCTGGCTGCTTGCCTCTGCTGCAATAGCCCTACCATAACAATCCAGAAGAAAGTCTTCTTTGCTGATTAAGAAGTATCAGAATTTCTTCATTAATAACATAAATACTGTTTAAAAGTGAAGCCAAATATATTTCAGAGAGAGACAGGCTTCCATTTATGAAAATTTTAAGAGTTTTTTAAGGGGTTCTAGGGAAAATTTATTCCTGGGTTTGGCTTCCTTTTTAAAAAGCCTCCTGTGGGCTTTGATTTTTCCAGCCTCAAGAGGAAGAACATCCATTTCTCCCCCTTGCTTCTGAATGGAGTCTTTCAATTATAAGGCCTAAGAACAGTCCTGTCTGAATGACTTCAGGACCCAGCCCCAGGGGAGGGGACCAAATAGGTTCGTGATTTCGAAAATGGGTGGTTTTTAGAAGACATTTCAGGAATTGCGCAGAACAATTATGTATCAGTTTAAATGACTGAGGATAGGGAAGATAAATCAATCAACTACAATTATCAAATTTATACCCTAAAAAGCTCAGAAATTTTGTTTCAGCCTATTTCCAAAGTCACTTTAAAAAAATAAAAAGATTTCTATTGGAAAAGTGATGTATAGGGAAAAGGAGAGACAGAGTTTTTCCATCTGCTGGTTCACTCCCCAAATGGTCGCAATGACCACAGCTGAGCCAATCCAAAGGCAGGAGCTTGGGCCCACGTGGATGCAGGATCCCAAACCTTTGGGCCATGCTCTGCTGCTTTCCCAGGACACAAATAGGGAGATGAGTGGGAAGTGGAGCAGCAGGGACAGGAACTTGCACCCATAAGTAATCCCAGCACTTGGAGGTTGAGGATTAACCAACAAACTATTGTGCCTGGCCCCAAAGTCACCACCAAAATGACCTGACTGCCACAAGTGTTTTCCTCCATCAACAAAAAAAATCAAATATATTCTCTATGATGTTGTCATATGATTATCCAACCACGTTTCTCTTTAATTAAAAGATGGCTCTTTCTCAACTATGGGGGGAAACTCCTCAGCCTGACAAGTGGGCAGAACCTCCCCACTTAGTCCATTTCCTGCACACACCGACACACACCCCGGGAATGGGCTCAGCACCATCGGTGTCCTTGTACACACTGTTCTCTCACCTTCACCCTGTTTTCCCCTTTGTGAAAATTTAAGCATTCTCTAAAAGCCCCATTGAAATGTCACCCAGATCCAGGTTGAGTTAGCTATACCCACAGTTCTCTTTTCTAGATTTCTTCTGAAAATATTTGCAATGCTTTGTTTTCTTCCATTGGTTCCAACAAGTCTATTTCTTTAACCGACGAATGCAGATAGAGACCTTGTCTTACCCACACTCCTATCTCCAGTATCTAAGCCATCATTTCCATAGCCTTTGCTCTTAAGCAAGCAAAGCATAAGGGGAAACAAGACAGGAGAAGTTGCCACACTGGTGGGCCAGTCTGGAACTGAGACCCCCTGCTTTTCAGTGATGCGCTCTCCCCCAAGTCACTCACAAGGGTAAGCCTCTACTTTTTCAGATGACGCCTATCCTCAAACAATCCTCTGCTCACCTTCCCCATCTTTTCCTGTCTTCCCTTCAAGAAGTAATCTGCCAAGAGTCTTGAATATTCATGCCAGAAGGCAGAAACAGAGTCAAACTTTAGGCTCAGAACCACTGTCTGATTGGGTAAGCCAGTAAGTGTAGGTGTGAGAAAAGGTTTTTACACTGTGAAGTCACAGGGAAGGAATGAGGTGAGGTTAATTTTCTGTAATTTGCAAAGAAAGCTGGGGGACACTGAAGGGACTGACAGCCCCCAACCTGGGCTAACCTCTGGCCTACTCAGCACCTAAACCACGACAAAAAGGAATGCAAGTGCTGTTATTCACTCTACATCCAGTGAGCTAGGATAAAAAGAACTCTCTTTCACAGAATCCTTTTACTAGTAACTTTCCTGCTTTAGTTCTTTGTAGCCAAGAGTGACATCCCCTGGAAAATTATTTCTATCCTACTGGTTAAATTCTGGGCCTCACATTTGGCACAGCAGCTGGGATGCCCCTTGGAACCCCTGCATTTCATCCGAGCTCTGCTTCAGAGCCTAGCCTCCTGCTCGTGCGCACCCTAGCAGGCAGCAGGAGATGGGTCCAGTGGTTGGCTGTCACTCTTAGGGCAGATAGGGATTGAGCTCCTGCTCCCAGCTTCTACTTGGCTATTGTGGGTGCTTAGGGAGGGAACCAGCAGATAGGAGCGATCTTTCTCTTCTTTCCTGCTCTATACCTATCTCATTACTTTTCAAGAGATAAATTTTAGAAATTTAAAGGCTATCCTAAAAAAAGTTATAAAAACAAACAGAAATTATATTTCAGTTCTTGAAGTAAACACAGTAATCTTTTCCTGAAAGATTACATACTTACACATTGCAGAGATCAAACACTGCCCTGTTAGGCTTTTCTGCTTCACTGTTCTTTTAAGCAGTTTCTCCATAATACAGTAATAAGCATCGTAGCCACTTAGTGAAACTCATTAGTAAAACTAGCTGATAAAGACAAATCACTTTGTAACATTCAAAACAAAAACTGTTGACCTTAAGTAGCGTCAGGTTTTTCTCACTTTCTTTGCCTCTTCCATGTAGCATGCTTAAGTTTAGTTTAATCCCAAAGCCTGTCTCAGGAGCTACCAAAATCTGTATTTAATTGAGTGCTTAAATCTGCTCTATTTGCCAATTTTTTTTTCTAACTTTCTCAAAGGGCACCCAGTCCCCTATCCTTGGAGTCTTTCCAAAAATAAGCAATCAGTGAGATGACTAAGAACCTTGGCAAACACCTGGCAAGAAAACAACACCAGGCTCTCAGCTCCAAACTTAGGAGTTCCAGATTTTGCCATGAAGGTCATTAAAAGAAAACAGTTTCCCAAGTCGGCAGAAAGCTTTGTTTTTTACTTTTTACTTCCCAGACATTCAATCTGCAAGTCAATTTTGATTATTTACTATAATTATTTACTATAGTTAATTGAAATTCTATATGAGAAAAACTACAGCTCCATTTAACAAAGAGGAATCATCAAATGCTACTATGCTACTGGCCTAAAGCGCATGTGCGTGTACACACACACACACACCCAGAATTTAAGAAGTCTAACAACTGTTTGTAAGCAGTTGTGTTTTAGAAGCACAAAAGCCACAACAGAATCTACTATATACTAGGTATCATACTAGACACATAATGTATATTAATTAACTTCACTTTTCATACCAAAAAATAAGGAGAGAATTTGCACTGTACAATTTTAACATGCTCAGAGAAGTGAAGTCACTTGCCCAAGGGTACACTCAGCATGATGAACTAATATGTAAAACTCCACCAGCGTATTCCACATCTTCACTGCTCTTTCCATTCACCATCCACCTCAATCTGCTAACTTTAGCCTGACAGCTCACATAACTATTCAGGGGATAATGAAATCCTTAGAAAACCTACGGACTATAAGCTCCAATCTTCTGTTTGAGTGCACAATTCCTGGTTAAAAGTAGAAGTAGAGACAGGCTTTTGTTGCAGCAGTTAAGACGCCATGTTAAGATGCCTGCATCTTATTTTACAATGTCTGAGTTTGAATCCTGACTCTACTCCCAATTCCAGCTCCCTGCTAACTCAGACCCTAGAAGGCAGCAGGGAATGATGGCTCAAGGAATTGGGTCCTTGTCATCCACATGGAAAATGTGAACTGAGACCCCAGTTCCTGGTTTGGGCCTGGTGGAGCCCTGGCTGTTGTAGAAATCTGGGCAGTGAACCCAGATAGGAGATAGGAGAAATGTTATATGTGTATATGTGTCTGTGTGTGTCTACTTTTCATCACTCCTACTTAATGTCATACTGGTCAGACATTCCGTGGTTATGGGTAGGAAGACAATATAAACAGGATGCCAATTCCTCCAATTAGATAGAACCACAGACCAAACACAATCCCAGTCAAAAAAAATCACCAAATTATTTTCTAGGTAAGCAATAACTGACTCTAAAGTTTATACAGAAAAGCAAAAGACTCAGAACAGCCAACACAGTATTAAAGGGGGGGAAAAAAAAAACAACTCTGGAGGACTAACTCTACTGCACTTAAGATAAAGGCTATGGTGGTTAAGACAATGCAGTACTGGTGAAGGAACAGACAGAAACCAACAGAACAAAACAGAGAGCCCAGAAACACTCAAATATAGTCAGCTCACTTATGACAAAAGAGTAAAGGCAATTTAGTATAGTCTTTCCAATAAATTACCCTGGAACAGCTGGAAATCCACACCAAAAAATGAATTTGAACATATAATTTTCATCTTTCACAAAAATTTTCTTAAAATAAACCAAACTGCAAAAAAAAAAAAAAAAAAACCTATAAAAGTTGTAGAAGATAACAAAGGAAGACCTAAGCCATTTGGGACTGGCGATAATGTTTTAGATACAACAGCAAAAGCATGATCCATGAAAGAAAAACAATGTTAACTTGAACTTTACTGAAATTTAAAAATTCTGCTTTGTGAAAAACAGTTAATTTAAAAGGACAAGTCACTGATTTGGCAAAAAATCTGAAAAACTCGTGTATCCAAAATATGCAAAGATGATTCAAACAACAATAGAAAAACAATCCAATTTCAAAAATAGGTAAAAGATTTGAACAGACACTTCCAAGGTGTTCACAAAGCAAATAAGGGTTGACTGTCAACACTATGTGTCATCAGAAAATTGCTACTGAAGACAGGAAGATGACATTCCTTGCCTATCAGAAGGCAAAGAGATGTAGAGTGGCAAGAACTCTCATTCACTGCTGGTAGGAATTCAGTGAAACACCCAATCTGACAACCTGGCAGTTTCTTACAAAGCTAAACAAAGCCTTGCCATATGACTCTCATAATTGCATTCTTGAGTATTCACTTGAATGAGCTGAAAACTTATGTTCACATAAAAACTTAACCCAAATGAGCTGAGAACAAAAATTCACAAACATTTACAGCAGCTTTATTCATAATTGCCCAAACTTGGAAGCAATCAAGATCTCCTTCAGAAGAATAAACAAGTTACAGCATACTCATCCATTGCAATGGAAATGCTATTTCATACTAAGATAGGCATGGCAAGGCCAAATACTTTAAGGAATCTTAAATGCATACAGCTAAGTGCCAGGTTATCAGTCTAAAAAGCCAACACAGTGCACAATTCCAGCTATATGACACATTAGTAAAAACAAAACTGTGAAGACAGTAACAAGATCAGTACTTGTTAGGGATACAGAATGGAGAGGAGTGAAGAGACGGAGCAAAGGACATTCTTAGGGCAGTGAAACTATTTTGTATGATATAATGGCAGCTATGTACCATTACATTACACATTTGTCAAAATCTGCAGAGTTTTACAACATAAGTAAGCCCTAAAGAACTTCAGACCACATTATCAAAAATATCATTCATCAGTTACAACAAATGTATGTAAAGATTATTATAATGCAGTATTTTAAATGTGTACTACATTTATAAGAGCAACTGCTGGAAAGAGTCATGTTGAATGAATGGAAACTCAGAATTTAGTATTTTAAACACGATATACATACTCTTCTAGAAGACAACTAGATCTCATCTGTAGGCAACTACCTGGGTTGCCTCGTACCTAGGCCAAGTGTTACACTGCTGTGAGAAAAGCAGCCAATAGTTGATGGGCCCAGTTAATGCCAAATTTGTGTTAACTATACCACTGTGCCAACATAATTGCTTATTCTTTTATTTTTTAATAAAAGACAGAGAACGCTGGGCAGGGATACGCAATCCCAGCCCCTAGGCTGGGGGACTGCAGTTTGCCCAGGGAAGGGGTCTGGGGATGTACTAGAGTGGGAGCAGCTGAGGGCATGCTTGACAGGGGAGGAAACACCCCCGGAGGCCACTGCACTCACAGGTAGGCAATGAGCTGAGACAGAGTCTCTTGGAGACGGGGAAACCTTAAGGCATATGCACCCATGCATGTGGAAGACCTGGGCTGGGCTAAATAGTATCACCGACCACCGGCTGGTGTTTGCAAAAGCTGGGATTGGGGGACATGCCTAGATGGGCGAGGTTGATGTGTCGGAGCAGGAGGTGGGCCACAGCACCAACCAGAAAATGAAAGAACTAAATGAAAGAACTAAATTAGATTCTGAAGGGCACTGGTGGGGTTACCTCTGAAGGATACCACCTACCCTTTATGCAAAGAGCCAGAGGTTATGACAGGCCACGCCAGGTTGGACCACAGAACTCACTTGACAGAAATCTGTGTTTGGCGGGAGCTGGGGCTGGGAGGAGGCTGGGGAGCGCCAGGCTGTAGCAGCCTGGAGTGCATACAAAGGCTCGGACAGAGGACAGCCAAACAGGACTGTGGCACCCGCTGGCATCTGTAAGATCCAGGGCTGGAAGCAAGCCTGGGGAACTCCCCTACAACTCCTCCTGGAACACACAAGAACACACAAGAACCAAGGATGGAGGAAGGCCATGCCAGGAAAGGCTGCACCTGTCAGTGCTTGTGTGGGCCAGGTGAGGGAACAATTTGGGCTGGGGCAGGCTGCAACATCTATCCACAAGAGCCAAGACTGCAGTTGGGCCATTCCGGGCTGGGTCAAAGCACCTGCCAGCACATGCATGACCAGGGGCTGGGAGTGAACCTGGTAGGGAAAACTTTGGGGACTCCCTTGCTGAGCTACTGGTTCCACTGGTGAGTGTGAGAGCTGGGACTGTGGGTGGGCTGGTCTGACAGGACAGGCTAAGCTGTGCTGGTGCATCCGCTGGCAATCAGAAGAGCCAGAACAGGTACAGACCACCTGAGCTAGGTCAAAGCATCAGCTGAAAACATGCCTGGCAAGGGAACTGTGGGCATTCCCCTGCTAGGCTGTTATCTACCACTGGTAAGCACAAGAGCCAGAGCTGAGGGTGTGCCAGGATGATCGAGGTGACAGCACCTGTTAGCCAAAGTGAGGGCCAGGTCTAGGGGTGGGCCAGGCTGACCTAAGCCACAGCACCCATGCTTATGCAAGAGAGTTGGATAAGACATAGGCTGGGCCGGGCTAGGTCACAACAGATGCTGGCAAGTGCAAAAACCAGGGTTGGGGGTGGGTCTGATGAGGATTATTGGTGGTCACCCCAGCTAGGCCAAGGACTGTGTCTGTGGTGGGCTGGTTGGCTGGGCTGAGGAATCCATCAGTTTGTATGAGATATGGGGTTAGGGCTGGGGTGGAACTGATCAGGCAGCTGTATCCACTGGTATGTGCACTGGCTGGTGAAGGTGACAGACTGAACCTGACCCTGCTCTGGCTGGTGAGTACAGTAAAGTCTGAGCTCACCTCAAGTGAGCTTTCTTAGGGGACAGAAAATCCCAGGATGTGTGGCCAACCTTGGAATGCATGTATTGGGACTTATCCTCCACAGCTGCTATCTGTATGGTGGACTATGGCCACAAGGAGGACATGATGGTCAGCTCATCTAGGCCAGCAGGGGACTTCAACTGCCTCATCAGAGGAAGGAAAGTAGAACAGGATGGACAATTCTGGCCAAGCTACCAACATGTTCCTGGGTCTGTGCATGCACTAAGATGAACTTTGTCAACTAATATAGCTTGGAAACATTTTTTCAACCCTGGAGCAACAAAACAAGTACCTTGTTAGAATTATCAAAATCACTCAAATAATGACCACTCCCCATCCCTGGGTGCTGATGTGGTTTGACAGCAAGGAGCGGCCCCCTTTGTCTCCTCCCCTGGAGACACAGACAGAGAGAGAGATCTGAAATATTGGTTCCACCATCTTCCTCCATACCTGACCCTCATCCACCCTAATGAGAGGTCCATGTAGATGTGTATCCTTAACTGTGCAAGCAATATTAAAAAGAAAATGAAAAGAAAGATTACAATTGTGGCACAGTTACACTGACCTGTGATGCAAGACATCCCATCCTTGGTGCTCAGCTTCCAATGCAGATTCCTACCATGTGCCCGTGAAGGCAGAGAATGATGGTCGAGGTCACCCATATGGAAGACACAGATGAAGTTCCAGGCTCCCGGCTTCACCCTTGTCCGGCCCTGGCCATCACAGCCATTCAGGGAGTAAACCAATGGACAGAAGGTCTATCACTCTACATTTTATATAAGCAAACAAGTAAATCTATTTTTTAAAAAAATGTTTCAATAACTAGGGGAAAATGTAATTCTGCATCTAAAACTCCACAGGCAAATTATATTATCCTTTAATTAATAGTATTACTTCTAATAATCACAAGTACACCAAGATTAGCTCCTAAAAGTGTTATCAATTTAATTACCTCTGGTTCCCCAGTTTGCTTAGTCAGTCACATTCCCAGTACAGTTTAGACCATGTGTTTCTCTGGATCCCTAGCCCAGGTCACATATTCTGAACTTTTTAACATCCCCGAAACATCTTTGGCAAATGAGTAGCTTTCAGCTTGAATATCACTGAGCGTTTAACAGCAGAATCTGATGTATCCATTAGAAGAATAAACGAGGATGGCTGTATGTTGTTTAGGTTAAAACTACTGCATGAGGGGCAAGCACTAAGGTATAGTGGGTGAAGCTACAGCTTATACTAGCCACATTCCACATCAGAGTGCTGGGATCCAGCCCCATGTCTGCTTCAGATCCCAACTGAGAGGCAGCAGAAAATGGCTGAAGTACCTGAGTTCCTGCCATTCATTCTCTCATTCTCTCTCTCTGCCTCTCAAACTTTGAAAAAAGCATTACTATTATTTCAAAATGTCCACTTGCTGACTCAATACTCAGATTTTAAAAACCTGCTCAATTAATGTCAATATTATAAAGTATATGTCATTAAAACAAAAATGGAGGCTGCTGTTGTGGCACAGAAGGTTAAGCTGACACTAGGGACACCGGCACCCCTTATGTCAGGAGCTAGGAGCCAAGAACATTTGGACTTCCTATGTGGGTACCAGGAACCCAAGTACTTGTGCCATAATCTACTACCTACAAGGCACATTAGCAGAAAGCCAAATTGGAAGCAGAGGCAGGACTTGAGCACAAGCACCCTGTGTCCCCAAGTGATGCTTTAGCTTGCCATATCACAAAACTGGTCCCTTAATATCTTCTAAATGATATGGCTATTTTTTAAAAGTTAATCTCATGGGGACCAATGCAAGTTCTGGCTGCTTCATTTCTGATCCAGCGTCCTGCTAATGGTCTGGGAAAACAGAGAGGATAGCTCAAGGCTTTCGGCCCCTGTACCCACTCAGAAGACCTGGAAGAAGCTCCTGGCTCCTGGCTGCAGACTGGCTCAGTTCTGGCCATTTAATGCGGCAGTGGAGTCAATCAATCTGTCTCTGTCTCTTGTCTCTTCCTCCCTCCCTTTTTTCCACTCTTCCTCCCTTCCTCTCTCCCTCCAACTATAACTTTCAAACAAAATTCAATAGGCCTTAAAAAAATGTACGACTCAATGACATGCCTAATCTTGGTCCACTTAATTTTACATCAAGAATTAAGAAAGGGCCCAGTGCAGTAGCCTAGCAGCTAAAATACTTGCCTTGTATGCCCTAGGATCTCATACAGGCGCCAGTTCTAATCCTAACAGCCCCCGTTTCCATCCAACTCCCTGCCTGCAGCCTGGGAAAGCAGTCGAGGACAGCCCAAGGCCTTGGGACCCTGCACCTGCTTGGGAGACCTGGAAGAAGCTCCTGGATCCTGGCTTTGGATCAGTGCAGCTCCAGCTGTGGCCCCTGGAGTAATGAATCAACAGATGAAGGATCTTACTCTCGGTCTTTCCTTCTCTCTGTATATCTGACTTTCCATTAAAAATTTTAAAAGTAAATCTTAAAAAAAAAAAAAGAAAAAAAAATACTCTAAGAAACATCAGGGGGAAAGTCTCAATTATATAGACTGATACATGATTAAAGATCTCTTGCTTCTACTTTTTGCTGCAAAGCCTCATCCCTGTCTTGTCATCTTGTCACATGCGCACTCCCCCAGGTGCCTCAAGGATAAAGGCCATCCCGAGGCCATCGCCCTGAATAGTCTGCACATTGAGAACAGTTTACAGGAGAAACATGTGAAACAGCACATTCCCAGACTTCCCGGATCTATCTTCAGGTCACTGAACGATAGTGGTCAACAGAGTGGTCAGTGAGATAAGGAATGCATAGTTAATCTTTTCATTATCTTCTGAGCTGAAGAGCAATCACTTCTCAGAGTTCACTATGGAGAATCTCAGCTTTAGAGACACAAAGTACTCAACCAACAGTGAAAATACATTCTGTTCTTAAATCCACACAGCTGCCTATCTTGCAACTATTCCTGGTCTGAAAGACAAGTGGACAGTCCCTGGGAAGCAGTTCTGGTGGCCATCTCACCAGTCCCAGGATGACTGCACCCACAGCACTTCCTCCAAAAGCTTGTCAAGTGGCTTCAGACACTGCCCTCAAGTGCCAGGAGTGGCAATCTATTTCAGATAAGTAAAATATGGAGAACGGAAAGGCTGCAGAAATAGAAAATGTTCCTGACTCTTGATGCCTGCTGTGGCTCATTTTTGCACCACCATCAACTTGGCTGATGTTTCTTTCAAGCAGAATGGCAAAACCATTAATACATACCATCTGAATAAATAAAAGGCGTTAGCTGTCTTTAGCATATTCTCAAACACCTTTTATATCCAATTACTTGAAAGGAAATGGCAGAAGGCAATGAAATACTTCACCATGGTGCATATCCTAATCTTGTTAAAAGTGTAGCAATTCATAACAAAAATATTTACCAAATGCATATTGCAGTTCAGATGCCCAATGAATCTACATGATCTGCCAGTAAATTCCACAAATCGGGTGAAGTATTTAAATCAGGGTCATTTTGAGTAAGCTTGTGGAAAAGACTTGTGAGATTTCTGCAGTCAAGTTTTGGGGGGCACTCCACTGACCTGTCTTCAGGGGACATGCGCCTTCTGCCTTGCTCTATCCTGTGAGGTACAGGGCCTACCCCACGGGCAAGGACTCCTCAGACAGCTGTGCCGGTATCTTCTGTAAGTCTGTTTACATCAGAAGGCAAATGGCACAGGGCTTATTTAGTCCCAACACTCTAGCGGTCTTATTGGCCATAGAAATGGTACTCCAGGCGTGGTAGTTCGGCCACCTGTATCCCCCAAGAGATGGCTGGAGTTTGAGTTTCAGCTCTATTCCTGATTCTAGATTCTTGGACGGCAGCAAGCGATGTCTCAAGGAGTGAGGGCCCTCCCACCCACATGACAGACCTGGATTGAATTCTGAATCCACGGCTTGCCTTGGCTCAGTCCTGGATGTTGCAGGCACTGGGAGAATAAATGAGTGGAGAGTAATTCTTTCTCTATTTGCCTCTCAAATAAGTAAATAATGCTTGATTGACATTTATAAAAGTGACAGGTTTCAATTTCCATCTGTTTGAATCTGTATTTCACTTTGCTCAATTATTTCAGAAACAACATGGGTATTTTTTAACTGACTCTCGCACCCTTCAAAGCTACCTCCAGGAGCCAGCACTGTGATAAAGCTGTCTGTCATCTGCAGTACCACCATCCCATACAGGTGCCACTTTGATGCCCAGCTGCTCCACTTCAGGTGTAGTGTCGTGCTAACGTACCTGGGAAAACAGCAGAGGATGGCCCGAATGCTTGAGCCTCTGCATCCAAGGGAGAGCCTGAGAGGAAGTTCCTAGCTCCAGCTACTGTAGCCACCTGGGGAGTAAGCCAGTAGATGGAAAAATCTCTCTCCTCTCTAACTCCACCTCTTAACTAAATCTTCTTTTAAAAAATCCCTAAAGCACCTAAAATAAGCATTCTAAGCTCTTATGGAATATAGAATCAAATGTTTTCAGAAAATTTTCAGTTCTAAAAACAACCAGTGAAAACTCTTAACGCTGTGACTTCTTATGAATGGGCTTCAAAGGTATACTTGGTTTATATGACTCTTACAAACTCAGGACAAAATGAGAGAGGGTATCCCTGAAAAATTAAATAAGTAATAAAGAGGGCCCAACATGGTAGCCTAGTGGCTAAAGTCCTAACCTTACATGCACCAGGATCCCTTATGGGCACTGGTTCTAATCCCAGCTGCTCTACTTTCCATCCAGCTCCCTGTCTGTGGCTTAGAAAACAGTCGAGGACAGCCTTGGGAACCTGCATCCACATGCGAGACCTGAAAGAACCTCCTGGCTCCTGGCTTCAGATCGGCTCTGCTCTGACTGTTGTGGCCATTTGGGGAGTGAACCAGCAGGTGGAAGATCTTTCTGTCTCTCTTCCCCTCTGCATATCTGATTTTCCAATACAAAATATATTTTTAAAATAACAAGTAAATATAAAACACAATAATTCAAGTGTGGCAGAAACAGGTACTAGAGGCTGGACTGGGAGAACATGCCACACACAGCTACCCAATGAGGAGCAGGAAGGTTTGTGTCACGGTGGGCTTTTCCACAGGGCAATTTCACCCCTTTCCTTAAGGAGAGGACAGCTGTTTTGGGGGATGTTCGGGCACAATGCTAGAAACTCCCCCTGAACTCTTATTCTAAAAGAGCCTGAAGAAAATCAGTTTTTAAAGGATCAGCTGAATAGGCCTAAAAGGATTTTTCCCAATCTGTTTGTTGACTAAAATTATTCTAAGAAAATGAAAGGCCTTTAAACTGCAATTAGAAATAAATGGCTTAACGTGTAATTTAAAATGCATAAAAAGTAATGCATTTGCTTCAAATGCATTTTATTCAATTATGAATAAATGACATGTCAGGCCCTTTCGAGCTTAGACAGAGGAAAGAAAAGACTAGGTCAGTAGGTGCCCTAAGTGGAAAAGAGGTCACCACAGAGAGGGGTGTGGGGTGGGAGAACAAGAGGCAGAAACCATCATTTAAATGACAATGTGTTAGGAAATTGAATGACCCAAAAAAAGGGCCCGTGACACAAAGGGGACCAAGTCACACAACACATGCTCCTGACATTGTCTTAATGCATTTCCCCAGCACAGACACTGCTGCCAGGATCTGGTCATTACTGATCCACCACACCATCAACTGTCAACAAGCAGGCCAAAATGATCAACGAAGGATGTGATGCCTTACGTTAGCCGGCCACAAACTGTTTTTCCATATCTTAGTATCTGTGTTACTTCTTTATATTAAAAAAAAAAAAAAGCACTTCTCTTTTGAAAGAATTACAGAGATGGAGAGAAAAAGAAAGATCTATACCTGGTTTACCTCCTAAACGACCACAATGGCCAGAGAACGGCCAGGAGCTTCATCCACATTTCCCTGAGCTACAGGGGCCCAAGCACTGCTTTCCGAGGCACACCATCAAAGAGCTGGACTGAAAGTGGAGTAACTGGGTCTCAAACAGGTGCCCAAAGGGATGCCAACATTGTTGGAGGCAACTTAAGCTGATATACCACAACACCAGCCCCCCTCATATCTCAATGACTCCATGAAACTTAGCTGTTCTCTAAACATAATAGCTCATTCTACTTTTCTTATCTGTAGCTCTCCTGTTGCATGCCTCAATTCTCCTCTTCCTTTACAAGCTATATCTCCATGCTAACCTCTCTGACTTTCCATCCACAGTAACTAGGCCTACCATGTGTCAGGGACTGTCAAGGGCTTTTATCCGTACTGCTGGAGTTCTGCCCTTGTCCAGAACATGTCCCAACACCTGCATGGATGCCTAACACTGTCAACAGTACTAACCCTACATATATTATGTCTTCTCCTACATATACATATCTATGAAAAAGTTTATTAATAACTAATAAGATAGCTATTATATTGTAACAAAAATCACTCAAAACTGAGGAATTGCTGATTTATAAAAATTTTTTCACTTCATATTTACACTATGTTGGGTTACAGGCAACTGAAACCACTGAAAGCCAAACTGAAGGGGGACTCCTATACGGTATTTAACCCTCACAGTTACCTTTGAAACAGGTACTTATTATCCCCATGTGCAAGAAGACACAGCTTTAGAAAAATAACTCACCTAAGAGTCCTGCAATAAAAAACACAGTCATGCAGTACTTAACAATGGGGATATATTCTAAGAATCACTTTGTTCGGTCAGTTTGTCACTGTGCAAACACCACACAGTGTTACACAAATCTGGAAGATATAAGCCAATCGCATAGCCTCGAGATAATCAAGAGATGGGTAAACAAGAGATAAGCTGCTACTGCCAATGTGATGTTTGCAGAAACCTATTCTCTTGCCATTCAAAAATTGTCAATATTAAGTAAAAGGTGTAGAGACAACAGATTCAGAAAGGGAAAGAGAGAGAGAGAAAGAAAAAGAGAAAGAGAAAGAGAAAGGAAGGAAGGAAGGCAGGAAAGAAAGAAAAGAAAGGGTGGGATGTGTGCGTGATCCATGCATTGGCTCACTCAGCGAATGCTTGCATCAGCTATGGCTCAGCAATGCTGACCAGGAGCTGATAATCAATCACATGTTTCCACATTTAGAGAGTTTCGATAACCCACAAGTTCTCCCAGCTGTCTGAACCACTGCCTTCTTCCCCAACAAGGGTCTGTTTTTCCAGGAAGCTGGAGTCAGGAGCTAGAGCCAAAACTGAAGTCAGGTAGTTCAAAATAAAATAATTTCTGTCAACCCCTAAACCTAAACAATAGACCCAGGCCCAAGCATGATGGCACAGCGCCTAAAGCCTCGCCTTGCAACCACGAGGATCCCAGATGAGGGCCAGTTTGTGTCCGGGCTACTCCACTTCTCATCCAGCTAGCTAGGAAACCAGCAGAGGATGGCCTAAAACCTTGGGGTCCTGCACCTGAGTGGGAGATCCAGAAGAAGCTCCTGGCTCTGATTCATCTTGGGGAGTGAACCAGTGGATGCAAGATCTTTGTCTCTCTTTCTCTCTGTAATTCTTTCAGATAAAAATAAATCTTTTTTTAAAAAAAAAGAACAGCAAATACAACACCAGGAACACATCACTTATCATGTAGTATTATATACTATCCATAAGTGTCTGTCCACTCTCTAAATGCCTTTCAAATAAATAGACAAATCTTCAACAACAGCTGAAACTTCACCAGCCCCACTTTGATAGAGCTGAGTGTTTCCTTTTACTGGAAGGCCAAGGGAACTCGCCCGAGGCTGCACAGGGAGGACCACAGCCCACATCACACCTGCCAGTCTTTCCCTCAAAGGCAATACAAGTTCTTTTACTTTTGCAGCTGCCCTGCCTTCAATTCCACCCAGGAAGGTATAATATGTATTTCCTCAGCATATCCTACAGATTAGGGGGTTACAAAAACTCTAAAACAAGTTCCTGAAATCTCCTTTCCAGCTGCTAGGGACATACTAGTTTCAACACCACTTCACCAATGGAGAGCATTGTATGCATTCACTTTGAAATTTTCATGACATTCATTTTTCTTCTTTTTAAAATTATTTGACAAACAAACAGCTCCTATCCATTTATTCATCCCCAAAACAGCTGCAACAGCCAGAGTTGGGAACAGTCAAGCTAAAGCTAGGAGCTGGAAATGACATTCGGGCCGCCCATGTGGGTTGCAGGGAACCAACTACCTGAGCCACCACCTGCTGCCTCTACATTAGCCGGAAGAGTCTGCATCAGCAGGAAGCTGGACACAGGAGCCAAAGCCAGGACTTGCACTCAGGTGCCCTGAGATGGGAAACTAGTATCCCAATGCTGATTTAGCCAGCTAGACTAACACCTGTCCCCTCCAAGACTACTTTAGATAAACCTTGCATATTCTTTTCAAAGTTCTGCTTACATAGCTAATAGCCAGCTATAAAAAGTATCACTGATGCCTTTAAAACAAAGTCGGTGTGTACCTAACCCAATAGGCTTCTTAGTGACATAAAAATCATAAATATTTATGCCTTCAAGATTTGATTTAAAGATACAAGACTACAGGAAACGTGTGTCTACGTGTTCTCATATGCAGATACAAAAAATAAAGTCCAACAACATCAGCAGGTCCTACCTCTTCATCTCATCTCAGCAGTTTTTCATGCAAATTAACATCAAGGTAATTCCACTTTTGATCAGAAGATGAGGAATATAAAAACGTAAACCAGGGCTGGATGCTTGTCACAGCAGTTAACACAACACTACTTGGGATATTCCCAGCCCATACTATAGTGTCTGAGTTCAAGTTCGGGCTTTGTTTTCTATTCCAGCTTCTGGTTGATATTCACCCTGGGAGGCAGCAGATGATGACAAGAAGTTGGCTCCCTGCCGTCCACGAGGGAGGCCTCGGTTAGTCCCGGCCTCTGGCTTGGCCCTCACCTGGCACAGCCTCAGCTGTTGCAGGAATTTAGGGATTGAATCAGCAGTTAAGAAATTCATATCCTTCCTTCCTTCCTTTCTTTCTTTCTCTCTCTCTCTCTTTCACCCCAGCCCCACCCTACAAAAAACCAGCCCATATCTGCCCAAAGACACACTAAAAACTAAGTCAAATCTCCTATGCATGCTTGCACGTGAATGGCTTCACCAGCCAGTGCTCTACACAGGGGAGTAATCAAAGGTAAAAGACAAATGTTTGAAACAACCAGAACCAATGATCCACAGCAGTCTTAAAAAATAAAATAGGAGGGCCCGGCACGGTGGCGCAAGTGGTTAAGGTCCTCGCCTTGCACGCCCGGGATCCCATATGGGCGCCGGTTCTAATCCCGGCAGCCCCGCTTTCCATCCAGCTCCCTGCTTGTGGCCTGGGAAAGCAGTCCAGGACAGCCCAAGGCTTTGGGACCCTGCACCCGCGTGGGAGACCCAGAAGAGGCTCCTGGCTTCAGACCAGCATAGCACCTGCCGTTGCGCTCACTTGGGGAGTGACTCATCAGATGGAAGATCTTCCTCTCTGTCTCTCCTCTCTGTATATCCGCCTTTCCAATAATAAAATAAATCTTTAAAAAATAAATAAATAAATAAATAAAATAGGAAGGGAGAAGAGAAAACTAATGCTTGGAGTAGGGGATGGAAAATGAGAAAAATCAAACAAGATTGTTTTAGCTGAGCTGTAGACTTTTTTCTTTCTTTAAATTCCTCAGCCAAAAGAAACAGGTTTCACACGTGTAAGAGCAAGGAAAGGTTGGTTCGCAGCCAACTTGTCAGGAGCCCAGTTTCCAACACTTACTATGGAGGCAAAGTTGCAGGGGGTTTTTTGTTTTGTTTTTTTTTCTTGAACGATACAGGGACATAGCAAGACCACAATTATATGCAACTGCAAATGAGAAAATGGACAATAACCAAATAAGATCCTTGAGCAATGCCAAAAATAATTTTAAAATACTGTTCATTTTATTTTCCTCTACATAAAAGGCTAAGAGGGATGCTGATGGCATGATTGCTCAATCAGCTAATCTTCCTCCTACAAGCACCAGGATCCCATATGGATGCTGGTTTGTGTCCGAGCTACTCCACTTCCCTTCCAGCTTCCTGCTTGTGGCTTGAAAAAGCTGGATCAGAATTGGAGTAGCCAGGACTTAAAATTAGCACTCAGCAATGGTGGTTTAACCAGCTGTGTCATAACAACCACTTCCCATTCCCTGACAAATTAAAAGCTGAGTAATCTCTAAAGTTCCAGAGACTTCAGTGGCTACAATAATTTTGCCTAGTGTTCTAAGTATGCTGGGAGCTAAGATGAAGGCTTTCTTCCACACCAGCTCACTAGAAAGTGCTTCAATGTATAAGGAGTATTAAAAAAGGGGGGGGGGCTTTCAATTTTCCCCCATACCCAGTTATCTGGTTGTTCTTTTATTCCTTTTTTTTCGAGGTCAATGCCAACGGCATCCTGGTATAATGCCACAATTTCTGGAATGACAGCCTTAAAATATGCTAATAACTGGCGTTAGGAAAAAAAAATTCTCAAAAATAATGGCTAATGACATTAATTCCACTTAATTGTTTAGGTCTTGTAAAAATAGTAGTTCTGACAACTCTTTTCAAAAATGTCAAAGTCACAAAATGAGCGACAGAAAGCAGACATAGCCTTATGCTTAAGGAGGTTAAGTGTTTGAAGGAAAGGCAATTGCTTCCAGAACACTGACAAATTTTCCCACCATTAACCTAAATAATCTTCTTCCCATTACTCCATCCATTTCCCCTATGCTACCTTGCACTAAAAAATTTTTTTGTCGAACCATACTAATAACTCATTTCAAGAAAATCTACACATCCAATAACACTTCATCTATAAAAGTGTTGTTAGAATGGTCCTTAATATAAATTTAAATTTCAGGTTGCTAAAAATTTTTTTCAGAAAGTAATTTCTCTTGCAACTCAGGAATAAAAGATGAACGGTCCAAAGGGTCTGAAAAGAAGCCTTTTCAAAGAGGACACACAATGGCTAGCAAGCACAAGGAAAGATGTTCAACATCATCCACCGTGAGGGAAATGCAAATCAAAATCATTTTCTACTCACAACGATTTCTAAACTAGATAACCAGTGAGTGTTAGACTGTGAGGAACCTGGAACCCTTACTCATTGCTGGCAGGACTGTAAAATTATGCAGCCACTTTAGAAAACATTTAGACAAGTTCTCAAAAAGTTAAACATAGAATTACCATATAACTCAATAATTCTCTACATAAGACATGAAACCATACATTCACAAAAGAAAATTGTATCTAAAAGTTAAACAAGCATTTTTAGTAACAACTGAAACATGGAAATTGAACTTTATTTTTATCTGAAAGTCAAATAGACAGGAGGAGAGACAGAGAGGAAGATCTTCCGTCCAATGATTCACTTCCCAAGCAGCCACCAGAGACTGGATATGAAGCCAGAAGCCAGGAGCCTCCTCCAGGTCTCTCACACGGGTGCAGGGTCCCAAGGCTTTGGGCTGACCTCCACCGCTTTCCCAGGCCACAGGCAGGATGTGAAGCAGGGCCACTGGAATTAGAACTGCGCCCATATGGGATCCCGGAGCATGCCAGGCGAGGATTCTG
The DNA here is from genome assembly GCF_017591425.1 of Ochotona curzoniae. Taxonomy (NCBI): domain Eukaryota; kingdom Metazoa; phylum Chordata; class Mammalia; order Lagomorpha; family Ochotonidae; genus Ochotona; species Ochotona curzoniae. The sequence goes on along the minus strand of NW_024466004.1, from coordinate 1,379,616 downwards.
GCCGCTAGGCTACCATGTAGGGCCCAAAAAGTGAAAATTCCATTAGTTGACACGAACACTAATAAAATACAGCATACTGCACAATAAATATTAGCAAGAAACTACTGAACATGAATGAATCGTGAAAACATTAAGTCCAAAACAAGAAAATATTTATGGACATAAATGAACATAAATGTTTAAAACAGGAAAATATTTATGGGACCTGGCTCAACAGCATGGTAGCTAAAGTTCTCATTTTGCATGTGCTGGATCCCATATTATTCCAGTTTGCATCCCAGCTGCCCTTCTTCCCTTCCAGCCCCCTGCTTGTGGCCTGGGAAAGCAGTCAAAGACAGCCCAAAGTCTTGGGATCCTGCACCCATGTGGGAGACCTAGAAGAAGCTCCTGGTTCCTGGCTTCGGATTGGCTCAGCTCCAGCTGTTGTGGTACACTTGGTGAGTGAACCAGCAGATGGAGATCTTTCTGTTTCTCCTTCTCTCTGTACATCTGCCTTCACAATGAAAATAAACCTTAAAAAATTGTCATAACCAGGGCCCGGTGCCGTGGCCTAGTGGCTAAAGTCCTCACCTTGAACACCCCGGGATCCCATATGGGTGCTGGTTCTAATCCCGGCGACTCCACTTTCATTCCAGCTTCCTGCTTGTAGCCTGGCCTGCTTTGTCCCCTGCTTTGTCCCCTGGCCAAAGCCTTGGGACCCTGCGCCCACATGGGATGCCCAGAAGGGGTTCCTGGCTCCTGGCTTCGGATCGGCACAGCACCGGCAGTTGCGGCTCACTTTGGGGAGTGAATCATCGGATGGAAGATCTTCCTCTCTGTCTTTTATTACAAGGTATATCTGAGGTATTACTTGTAATAAAAATGAATAAATCTTAAAAAAAAAAAAAAAAGGCTGACGCTGTTAAACTTTGGGAAAAAAAAAATTGTCATAACCATCCCTCAGTAGCCAACCAGTCTTTGGAGGTTTCATTTCCTAATAATCTAATTCTTCCCTTCTCTATTAATTGCTTTACAGGAAGCCTCTCTTGTATCTGTTATATATGTCCTTTAGCTATTGAATATCAAAAGATTAGTCACACATTTACTCACCTGCTATTCTGGGCTTCTTATTTATTTTCCTGTCCTCCAGCTCTTTGAAAGTGTCCATAAACAAATTAGTGTTATTTAGTGAGCTGATATGTTCATCCAAGCATAATTCTTTCCAGACTCTTCCCTAATGAAAGGACCAGTACTAGGCAAGTTGACATAATCTCTCACCTAGACTTGTTGGAAGAAAAGTTTTAATATGCTCCCTCTTCTAACCATTCTGAGTTTCTCAGGTTTTTAAAACATTAAACAGTACTTAAGACTGCAATTTCATCCATTAATGTCATTTGTAAGAAATGACATAAAAGCAGAAGGGAGTACATAGCAGTCTTCCATAGAAAAATGAAATTTGATTCTAAGGCCTTTCAAAGCTAAGAAGGCACGACTGTTCGAGATTGAAATGCCTTGTTTTTAAATTTACTTATTTGAGAGGCAGAGAGACAGAGACAGTAAGCTCCCATCAAGTGGTTCGCTCTCCCAAATGTCCTCAACAGCCAGGGCTGGACCAGTCCGAGCCGGGAATTCAGTTCAGGTTTCCCACACGGGTGGCAGGAATCCAACTACTTGCGCCATCAACTGCTGCTTCCCTGTTTGCGTTAGTGGGAGGCTGTCATCAGAGCAAAGCCAGGACTTGAATCCAGAAACTATGATTTGAGACAAAGGCCTCTCGGGCAGCATGTTAACTACATACCAAATGCCTGCCCCCGAATGTCTTTATTTAAACATAAAACTCTTCCCTTACCAAAGTAATAATGAAGAAGGATTATTTCTGATGGGCAGTTAAGGAACCAAACTGTATCTGTGACCATGGTAATGGGAATGAGGCCAAGTGAGGAATCTGAACAAACACAATAATTCAAAGTTTTGCAAAACGATGTTAACTTCCGTAAGAAGAATGACACAAAAGCAGAAAAACAGACTTCACCAGAAACCAGAAGAACCTGGAAAAACATGAAGGGGAAGACAGATGAGCACTTGCTCCAGGACATCTTAGTCCTCACACACCTGACAGTCAACAGGAGCATCTCTTCCTTGTACAAAAGGCATCAGGGACTTAGAAGACTTGACCAGTTAGCCCGGTTACAGAGAGGGAAACAGAGTGCAGTGTGAGCCCCTACTCCTCTGGGTTGCTCTTCATGAATTTCATAAGTCAAAGAGTAGGAACAAGGCAGGTAAACCTTCCCAGAATTCCAGGGAAAATAAATAGGATAAAAAGGAAAGGCCTCATTGAGAAGGTTTCATAACCTACAAATCCTGGTTAATCAACATGATTTTTAGGAGAGAATATTTCAGATGTATAAAACAACAAGAACAAAAAAATATAATAAAAGAAGCAGATAGCTAGCAACTCTAAATGACAACAATGAAAAACAGAATTTCCTTCCTAGTGCAGGTATCTAGATGGCAAATTATGCACAGGTTAATTGGAAGTAAGTCACCCAACTAGCCTATCTGTAGATTACACTAGAGAGAAATGAGAAGCTTTCCAGGCAGATAGCTGCTACACAGGGAGACCGAATGCGGGTGGAACAGGCAGGCTCATTCATCTACCATAATCTTATCAAACCCCTGCCATACAAGGTACCTTTGCTTAGGAAAGTCAGAAGTGCAGGAAATCTAACCAGAGGACTAAACACAACCACTCCCACCACCTCCACACACTGTATGGAGGGAGAGCTTGCTAGTGTTAATAATACTAAGTATTCACTTCATTCCAGATACACTCCCCAAGGCTTTATCAGTATCTTCATTTTAGGGAGAAGATTAAATCACAAATTCCACTGTATTAAGTTCTAGGCACTTCATATAACCTTCTTGTGTCACCAGGCATCATTTCTAAAACAGCATCTTCAGAACTGAAAACTGGTCATAGAAAACAGAACCTTCAAAAAGCTATCTCCAGCTAACACAGAGCAAGGGTCCAGAAGTGGCCTGCTAGGATCAACCAGCAGCCACTCCAATGTTAAGAATGCAACTCAGAGAGCTGCTTAACCACACCACGCCTTAGTGTCTCCATCTGCAGACCAGGGCAACAATTCCAACCTCCCTCATCCAAGCAGCTGTGAACATTAAATCAGCCAGAATAAGGAAACCATCAGAATCATACATACACAACAGCAGTGAGCCAAAGAGAACACCACCAGCACAACAGCTGCTTGAAAAAGCAAAACGGAGAACACAGGGGAACGTGAGTTAGGGCTCTTGCCCCACTGCCCAACCATGACAATGCTTTTACTTGGCGTTTGGCTGTGAGTCAGTCTGGGGGAAAACGGGGCTCTTTCTTATCAGAAAATTACAGCTTCTCAGAGGACAGAGACTTCTGACAGAGGACTTCTGACAGAGTGACTCCAAGCAAGAAAATCTGAATACTCTCAGAAGATCCTCCAAGGGTTAGGGCTCTAAAAGGCTCATCTCTAAGTTTTTTCCACTGTAATTTCAAAAGTCATCACCATCAGTGCCCCACCATGGCAAACCCAGTGGTTCACAGACAGGCAAGGCAAGGCAACATACGCAGTTCCTATCAAGTGCCATTGGCTCCCTTATGGATAGAAAGCAAGAGGGAAGCCCAAGTCCCAGTAGACACTCTGAAAAGCCTGTGGCTCAAGAACAGAGGGAGCAGGCAGTGAGGACAAGCAGAAATCACCAAGTAGCGTCACATGTGGGGCCTGTGTGAAGCAGCCCACAAGGAGCTGAAGGAACCTGGAAATGCTGGCTTTGCCTACTGTTCCTGGTCTCAAATGGCAGACCAAAAGCCATCTGGGTTTGGGGACGGGCCTTGGGGATATCTCTCAGGCTGCTCTCGGTTGTGAGGGTAGAAAAGGACTTGCTCTCTTACTTGTTACTCTACCTTCCCAACTTGCTCTTCTTCCCCATCCTCCTCCCTCAAACTAGTTTCAAGTGCAGCATTAATTGCAGGTGCAGGTCACCTTACACTTGTCTGCCTAATGCTGTCATCTGCCATCAAATCCTCTATGCCACAGTCCTGTTTCTAAATATCCACCCTTTTCCCCTTTCTTTCCGCAGCCACCACTTAGGCCCCGACCTAAATACAGAGAACCAGCAGAGCAGCTTCCTGCCTAGTCTCCAACTCCCGTCACTACTCCCCATGTCAATTCACCCTGTAAATCTGCAGCTGACTCACCTGCTCCAACATCCAGCTTTTTTCTATATTCAGCTCACAAGTAAACCCTGGGGACTCAAATGGTCCCCTGGCATCCCTCCACAAATACTAACCTTCAATGCCTTTTTATCAATTCCTCCCCTCCCCAAGTCTTTTATCCCCCAAATCGCATACCCAGCCTAATTTCCTATTATCTTAGCTTCCTTACAGTTTCTAGGACAGTCAAGCCCCCTTTTCTTTCTGGATGCTTAATAACAAGGCTCTCACTGCTTGAACATCTCTCCCACCCACCCAATCGCTTAGACAGAATCAAACCTTTAGCCCATTTCCAGTCCCACAAAGGATGCTTCTTCCTGACCAAATCACTTTCTCTGCTTCTGCATTTCTCCAGCACTTAGAAACAACACACTTCATTTTATATCATAATAATATTTATCATAATAATATTATTGAGCACCAGGCACCATACATAGGGTTCTATGACCACTGACTGCTTACCACAACTTTGAGGATATTATTCTCATTTTACCAACAAACAAAATAATGCAGGCAGACTAACTGGCCCAAGGTCACAGGGCAGGAAACCCTAGGGCCAAGATTGAACTTGGAGCCAGTGTCCCAAATCCTAACCACATACCGGAATTGTGAACTGTCTCAATTACACTACAATTGTAAGTTACTCAATAGCAGGAGCCACACCTAGGCTCCTTGCAGCTAAGTTCCAAAGCTGCATCCTTCCTGGTTGTCCATAATGAAGTAAGTAAAGAAGGTCAGGCTGCCTGAGTAACTGGTTCTGATGCCTAGCAGTGCCTGAGAGAAACGTCTCTCCTCTGGGAGGGTGGGGGGTGGCAGAGTGGGAGTACACTAGGGTAACAGGCTGTGAATGAGCTGCATCTAACTCATCACTGCTGCAACAGGAAATCCACCTCACATACACACAGAACACACTTGTGCACCTCCAAGTCCACAACAGGAAGACAGGATCCTATGATGAGGAACATTCGAAGTGTTCAGATTTAGCTGCATGACAAATGTAATCAAAAGGGTCCAGCACAGTGGCTAAATCCTCCCGTTGCATACACCAGCAACCATACGGATGCTGTTTGGAGTCCTGGCTGCTCCACTTCCCATCCAGCTCCCTGCTTGTGGCCTGGGAAAGCAGTAGAGGATGGCCCAAAGCCTTGGGACCCTGCACCCATGTGGGAGAACTGGAAGAAGCTCCTGGTTTCAGATCAGCTCAGCTCCAGTTGCTGCAGCTATTTGGGGAATGAAACAGTGAACGGAAGATCTTTCTGTCTCTCCTTTTCTCTGTAAACATTCCTTTATAATGAACAACCTAGATGTTTTCTGCTTTTTGTGATTCTGCCTTAATGGCTTGACTGGGGGTTGTGTGAACTCCAGACCTGATAGTCTACGTGACACCAGCAGGACACCTGGCAGGTCACGTAGGCAGACCACTCCTCAGGAAGGAGGTACCTGGTGTTTGATAAGATTCACAGCCCAATAGCTCATTGATGTGTACTTTTTGAAAGTTGCTTGTTTCAAATCCACCAATAGAAGCCTGCTAAATCATGACTGTATAATTAATACCCTGAAATGTATAAGAACTGGGGGAGCTTGGTCTGTCTCTCTCTCTCTCACTCTCACGCTTCTTTTCGTCCTCCCTGCGGATCCTAGCAGCCTCGGCTGCCCCTCCCCCACCCAGCCCTGCTGGGCTTGGGGAGGTGGCTGGGAGACCTAGGTTAACCTGAATAAACCACCTTTATGCCTTAGCACTGACTTCAGACTTGATGATTATCTGGGGATTTCAAAATCCAGCACAACAATAATAAAAACAAAGAAGCAAAGCTTAAAAAAAAAAAAAAGAATTCAAAAGGAAATTTAATTCAAAAGGTCATGGGGGGGGTGGCAATCAGAATAAGAGAGGTTGGACACACTATACCTCAGAGAACTCTGAGGAAGCTTCTCATTCTCCCACTGCAGACAAGGATCATCAAGGTTGGGGGGTGGGTGAGGGCAGGAACACGTAACCCACAAAGGTTTCCCTGCTGCTGCCCAAATCCGGTTCCAGGTCTGCCCCTAGAAGTCCGGGACCCCAGAATGCCCTGCCCTTCTCAAGGGAAGTACCCTTCACCTGTGTGCTGTGCTGGGTAGCACCCAGTGGCCTAGAATGAGAAAGCTTTTTTATTGTAATCTGGGACCATCAGGAGACATATCATAGCAGAGAAGGAACACAAATTCAATGAGTTGTAATTTTTCATCGTTTAGTTAAAAACAAGTGAACATTTACAGTAAGTCCGGAGCCTTTCACAGCCTCCACTAGCTTTACTTCCTAATTTTGTTCCTGATGAAAGTCCAGGACTCCCTCTAAGGTGAGGTTTCTCAGTCCCAGCACCTTCAGCCACATGACTCATTATGGGAGACTGTCACGTGCACTGGATGACATTTACAGCACTCCTGGTCTCCACCATGAGGTGCCAGGACCACACTACAAGAGAACGACAACCAGAAACATCTCCAAATGCTGCCACTGTCCAGGGATGCTGCAGTTGGCCCTGGTCAAAAATCACTGCTCTAGCCACAACAGAGCAAGCTTGTTCTGGCCTGAGACCCAATGAGTAGCTCCACCCCTCCGGTATTAAACTGAAATTACTTTTCTCCCATTTTCCATTCCCCAGGATTCTACTGAGCAAGTTATCCTGAACTACGTTCTTTTTTTTTAAAAAAAAAAATTTATTTATTTATTGGAAACTCAGATATACAGAGAGGAGGAGAGACAGAGAGGAAGATCTTCCATCCAATGATTCACTTCCCAAGTCAGTGCAACGACCAATGCTAGGCTAATCCGAAGCCAGGAGCCAGGAACCTCTTCCAGGTCTCCCACACGGGTGCAGGGTCCCAAAGCTTTGGGCCGTCCTCGACTGCTTTCCCAGGCCACAAGCAGGGAGCTGAATGGAAAGTGGAGCTGCGGGGATTAGAACTGGTGCCCATATGGGATCCCGGGGCGCATTCAAGGCGAGGACTTTAGCTGCTAGGCCACTCCGCCAGGCCCCTGAACAATGTTCTATGGTTCCCAGCGAGAAGCCTCCTTCTCTGTGTTGTTAATAGGTTCCTTCAGCTTTCTCCGTCATTTCTGTAGAAGCATACTGCGTCTCCTATACAGTGACCCCTGGGCTCACTGGCCTTCGCTATTACCCAGCAAGTGTACAGAAGCCTTCGCCTCAAGACTCAAAGACACACTCAGGATCTGTTCATACACAGTCATACACAGCCCTCCTGTCACCTGTGACATTATTTACTACACAGGACTTTAGGAAAGTCATTCGACTAGCACAATCTAGAGTGACCCTATCTTGGGGAGAAAAATGTACTAACAGAGCAGTTATGGATGGTCACAAATAAATGGAGTTTATTTGGAAATAATCAGTTACAGAGAATAGAAAAGAGCATGCTAAGGTAGTTAAAGTATTTGAGAAAAACAAAAGGATAATAGGGAATTATAATATAAGCCAGTAATGGATGAAAAAATGCCTCATAATTAAGAAATATGAGAACATTTGAAAATTCAATAGCAATAAATATTGCAGTAACTGGTGAGTTGACTACTTTTTTAAAAAAAAATTAGCCTTCTTGTTTAACAAGGCAATTAAGTAGGAAAAATCAGTGATTCCAGAGGCAATTAAGCCCATTCTACAATCAGGTGATATGCGTAACTGTACTAATAGATTACCCTGCCTTTGTCTTCCCTGTTTTGTCTCTTCCTCTGACTCTAATCATTTCAGACAGATGGTCGTGAAATAGCAGGAGCTGCCCATTTGAAAAATCCAAAAACCCTGGGCTGACAGTTGCCAAACCACACAGAGAAATAGCAGTGCTGCAGGGAAATGTGACACTTAAACTAAACAAATTATCCCCCAAAGAATGCCTCCTTAGAGGGTTAAAAGTTGGGGGGAAAAAAAAGACAAGACAGGAAAATGCATTTGCAGAAGCTTTTTGGAAGGCAACTGTGCTCCCTACCACAGAAGCTTTAGGGAGTAAAGAAATGTGTACAAATGTTCAACTATGTCATGAGGACTAAAATGAGTACTCAGGCTGTAAGATGCAGCTCTCTGGAATGCACAAATGTATAACAGTAACAAACTTCAAGATAGCTGAAAGAAAAGTTACAGGAGAATATATCTCAAAACTAGACCATGACTAGCTTCTATAAGCCTTGGCAGACCTGGCTGGATGGTTCATATGAACACCCAAAAGAACAGAGGAAAAGAAAGATAAACACACACCCTTAATTTATGCCAAATACAAATGGATCCTGGGAGGCCACAGAGCCAAGTCAACACTCAGTGCATCGACTGTCCAAAAACTGGCTTTTACAGGGCCCGGCGCGGTGGCGCAAGTGGTTAAAGGTCCTCGCCTTGCACGCCCGGGATCCCATACGGGCGCCGGTTCTAATCCCGGCAGCCCCGCTTCCCTTCCAGCTCCCTGCCTGTGGCCTGGGAAAGCAGTCGAGGACAGCCCAAAGCTTTGGGAACCTGCACCCGCGTGGGAGACCCGGAAGAGGCTCCTGGCTTCGGATCGGCATAGTATCGGCCCGTTGCGCTCACTTGGGGAGTGAGTCATCGGACGGAAGATCTTCCTCTCTGTCTCTCCTCTCTGTATATCCGCCTTTCCAATGAAAAAATAATAAAAATAAATCTTTAAAAAAAAAAAAACTGGCTTTTACAAAAAAAATCTCCACTAACTGAAGTCCTCGCCTTGCACACGCCAGGATCCCATATGGGCAGCCAGTTCATATCTCAGTTGCTCCACTTCCTATCCAGCTCCCTGCTTATGACCTGGAAAAGCAGTCAAGGACGGCCCAAAGCCTTGGGACCCTGCACCTGCATGGGAGACCTGGAAAAGACTCCAGGCTCCTGGGCCCGGCGCCGTGGCGCAAGTGGTTAAGGTCCTCGCCTTGCACGCCCAGGATCCCATATGGGCACCGGTTCTATCCCAGCAGCCACGCTTCCCTTCCAGCTCCCTGCTTATGACCTGGAAAAGCAGTCAAGGACGGCCCAAGGCTTTGGGACCCTGCACCCGCGTGGGAGACCCGGAAGAGGCTCCTGGCTTCGGATCGGCATAGTATTGGCTGTTGTGGTCACTTGGGAAGTGATTCATTGGACGGAAGATCTTCCTCTCTGTCTCTCCTCTCTGTATATCCGCCTTTCCAATAAAAAATAATAGAAATAAATCTTAAAAAAAAAAAAAGACTCCAGGCTCCTAGCTTCAGAGGCTCAGCTCCAGCCGTTGCAGCCACTTGGGGAGTGATCAGCAGATAGAAGACCTTTCTCTCTCTCTCTCCTTCTCTGTAAATCTGACTTTCAAATAAAAATAAGTAAATCTTAAAAAAAATTTTTTTTCCACTAGCTGTCTGCAGACCCTGCCTCTGCAAGAGGACTGCTAGAGAAAAGTACAGGCATCCTTCAAACAGCTTGGAGGCTCTTTTAGTATGCAATGGAGTGGTGGGGGACATAACAAGAGAGAGAAGCAGTGTAAGCATGACATTAGGCACAACACAGGTACTAAAATAAATGTTGAAGACTCAATTCTGTCTCCTCTCTCCATCTGAACTGAGGCATCCTTTCCTCTGGTCTCCAAAGGAGAAAAGCACCTCTAGTCTCAGACTCCACCTCTCCTGTAATTTGTCCTTTTTTTTTCTAATTATATCTTGATATGTTTGGCAGACCTCAGTTTAAAACCATACAATTTCTACATCTGATCCAGCTCTCTTATGCTAATGCACCTGGGAAAGAGGCAGAGGATGGCTTAAGTGTTTGGGTCCCTACACCCATGTGGGAGACCTGGATGTCCCAGCCCTGGCCAGCCATTCCAACCATCTGGAGGAATGACAATAAATCTTTCTCTAAAGAAAATACATGACACGACCTAAGAGGCATCTGAGCTGAGGCAAGTTGCTTAAACTCTAAGCAATAGCTTCTAGAGCTCCCTCAGCTTTGTAAGAGGGAGTTTGACTATACCTACTTCAGGGTTTTAGTGTAGACTAAGTTCAACAGGATAAGAAAGTGCTTCTAGCACCTGGCACTCAGTAAACATTCAATATGTGTTAACTATTAACAGTATCCCAGCATTTTTCACTTGTACCGTTCCTTCTAGTTTTCCCAATGCTTATCAGGTAAGGTCAGAAGAGAGCTGGGACACAAGTAGCAAGACCTTAGCAGGGCCATGGCTTCTCAAACTCCCATCCCTTCTGCACTCTTCTGTCCCTGCCTACACCAGATGGTCAAACAGTGAACTCATCTGCTCACTCTATAGGCCCTGGAGGCAGCGTCAGCTTTCCCCCATCTAACTGAAGCACACCTGCAAGCATCAGTAATTCAGTCACCACCACCAGTCTGGTTTGTTCCTCCCTGTATCTGAAGCCGTGAACACAGTTAGACAACCTCCTCCCACCTCAGCCACTGCAGCAAGGTCTTCCCAAGGTCCTCCTCAGCTCTTGATGGCTCCTCTCTCTGCTTGGGGTTTAGTATCCTGTGGCTGTTTTCTGTGCCCAAGTGTGTATCTGGGCTGTGTGGGTCTAGTAAAATGAGTTACAGAGCTAAAAACTGAAGTCACATGAGTTGGGTCTTTAATGTTACAGGGAAGAACATCTTGATCCTGCAAGGAACAGTTCTGGCCTCTGCAAACTGATGAAACCCAAAGCCAAGTGCGCTCATTAAGGTGGGATGGTGATATTAGAACAAAACAACATTTCAAACTTGATGAGTCAACACTGCCACTGCTTTGCTCACTAGCACCCGATACTGGAGCACAGGCTGGAACCCTGGCTGCTCCACTTCTAATCCTGCTACCTGCTAATGTGCCTGGGGAAGCAGCAAAGGATGAGCCAAGTGCTGGGCTCCTGCACCACACGGGAGCAAAAGCATGGAGTTCCAGGCTCCTGGCCTGGCCCAGCTGTGGATGCTGCAGCCATTTGAAGAGTGAATGAGTAGATGATGGATCTTTGTCATCTTTGCCTGTTTCTGTGTGTATGTCATTCTTCCTTCCACATAAACCTTTTAAAAATTAGTTTGAATTGGTAAATTTACAAAAATTCTAGATTTTCCACGACGTTTCCAGCCCCAGCAAAAATCACGTGGACCCGGATGGAATCCTGACTCATTCACCTAGGACTGCTGGACTACTTAGCGTCTCGTCTCAGTTCCTTCATCTTTAAAATGAAACGCTGGTGCCAACACACGCAGCTTCAGGAGGATTCAGTGATGAACATGTAAAGCAGTGTATGGCACAGTGTTTGAAATACAGTAAATATGCAAGAAATCTTAGTTGCTATTGCCTTCTACTCAGTCTCATACTGCATCACACTCAAAAAAGCATGTCGGTGAAGATGCCGCAACACAAACAAGGAGGAATAATACACGCTGGAAACCAGTAACCAGTGCTTTGGATTACCAGCAAGTAACCCATGGGAAAGGGTTTTCAATGTACTCAGACCAGTTAGCTATGTGCTTCTGAGTTCCCTTACAAGCCTAACATCTTGTCTACTGCTTTAGTTGCTATCAACACAAAATGTGCAAGTTTGGCCACACAGACCCACTTGTAAAAAAAAAAATCACCAATGTTTTGACTTATGTGTTTGTGAACCCCAAAGGCTTTAATAAATAAATCACTATACCACAGTCCCGCTGAGCAAAAACTTCAAGTTTTAGCAAGTCTTTTTACACACCTAAGTGTCCAAATACCTACATTAAATTGTTTTAAATAATATACTTTTGGGAACATCTTAATGGAGAGCACATTAACAGAGCAGTATAATAGGTTAAGTAGATAGTCTGGTTAATGTTAGCAGGTAACATGAATTAAGAAATTTAAAACCCACATACCATACTCAAGTGCTGGTTCTAGTCCCAGCTACTCTACTTCTGAGCCAGATTCCAGCTAGTATATCCGGGGAGGCAGCAGACACTGGTCCAAGTGCTTGGGCCTTGCTACCCAGATAGGAGACCAGATGGAGTTCCTGGCTCCTGGCTTTGGCCTAGCCCAGTCCTGCTATTATATGAGCACTCTGAGAGGGAAGTAGCAGATGGAAGATCTCCCTCTGTGTCAACTGTGTCTTAAACAAAAAAATAAAGATGTGGGACCAGCATTGTGATATAGCGAATTAAGCCTCCACCTATAACACCAGCATCCCAATAAAAAATGTTTTAAACATGGTAGTATTTTTGAAGCAAATAAAATCAACCACAAACAGTTCCTCTCCTCATTTCTCCTGTGCCTTCAGAGTTCTTACAAAATTTAATAACTGGGCCCAGTACAGAAGCCTAGTGGGTAAAGTCCTTGCCTTGAACTTGCCAGGACCCCATATGGGCACTGGTTCTAATTCCAGTGGCCCCGCTTCCCATCCAGCTCCCTGCTTGTGGCCTGGGAAAGCAGTCGAGGACGGCCCAAAGCTTTGGGACCCTGCACCCGTGTGGAAGACCCAGGAGAGGCTCCTGGCTTCGGATTGGTTCAGTTCCAGTTGTTGCGGCCGCCTGGGGAATATATCAACGGACAGAAGATCTTCCTCTCTGTATATCTGACTTTGCAATTTAAAAAATTAGTAATAAAGAATTTCATAACTAGAAGCTAAAGGCATTTCTGAAACCCAGGTCTTGCTCAGCTGCTTCATTTGAAGGCTCCTATAAATGGTGCTCATGCCCCTGGGCTTGGGGGAGAGCTGACGGGCAACCTGCTGTGATGACTCCCTTGCTGTGCAGGCCCACTGGGCCTGGTGCACTAAACAGCTCAGCACAGGCTAATCATCTGAGACAGACTGCTCTAATCAGAGGAACTTCAAGTGTAACACTGTTCTAAAAGGCTGGTATTTTACTGACTGCTGGCAGAAAAAGAAGACATTCCATTGTTTTCATTCATTAAGCTTATCCCACTGCTTTGAGGGATTGCTATAGCTAGAATAAAACCTAGTTTCAAAGTTTATGTGTTCTTTTTTGTTTTTTTAATTAATTTTTATTGGAAAGGGAGATTTACAGAAAGCAGAGACACAGAGATCTTTTGTCCACTGGTTCACTGCCAAGCAGCCGCAATGACTGGAGCTGAGCTGATCTGAAACCAGGAGCTTCTTCTGGATGTCCTATGTGGTACTGGGTCCCAAGACTTTGGGCTGTCCTCTATTACTTTCCCAGGCCACAAGCACGGAGGGTGGCTGGGCAGCGGAGTAGCCAAGAAACAAACTGGTGCCCAAATGGGAGCCCAGTGCTTCCAAGGCAGAGGATTAGCCAATTAAGCCACCATGCTGCACCCATGTGCTGCATTCTTTTAAAAACCAAATCCAGAAAAGAATATTTTTGTACCAATGGCATGTTTCGAAGCAAAGTCTTGGCATGGACTATCCTCTGTAAACACTAAGTCACTCGTGAGTCAGAGAGGCAGGTACCCTTATCGGGTATGATTAATTCCATTTTTGTCTTCTGGAAAATTAAGAAATGAAGCTGTAATCACTGATGTTTGCTGGTTCTCTCCTCCCAAAAGTTGATATGTTTACTATGTTTCCCCAGAATCCTTTTTTGCCTGCATTGCAGTCTTATTGTCTTGTGCAATTAAATCATTGAAATTACACAATGTAAAAACATAGTCAAGTTAGTGTCGTCCTTGCTGAAGGCCTCAATCTTCTTAACAGTCATTTCTGAAGTCTAATTGTGCAGCTACCTAGGCGGGAGATGGGGAACCAATTACAGACAGAGGACGTACAGGACACCAACTTCTCAGGAAAGCAGTGAGCACAGAGGAAATCCAGTACATGCCATAAAGTGACATCCAGGTTAAGAGCCTGTAGTACTGCCTGGGCTCAACGACTGAATACTATACATGATCGCTAAATGGGAATAACAGTACCTAACTCAGAGGTACTGAGGACAAATTAATTATTTTTTTTAAGATTCACTTATTTTTACTGTCAAGTCAGATTTACAAAAAGGAGAGAAAGAGAACAAGATCTTCATTCCACTGGTTCACTGCCCAAGTGGTCATAATGGTGGAGCTGAGCCAATCTGAAGCCAGAAGCCAGGAGCCTCCTCTGGGTCTCCCATGCAGATGCAGGGCCCCAAGACTTTAGGCCATCCTCTACTGCTTTCCCAGGCCACAAATAGGGAGCTGGAAGGGAAGTGGAGCAGCCGAGACATGAATCAGCACCCATATGGGATCTGGGTGCAAGCAAGGCAAAGATTTAGCCATTAGGCTACCACCAGGGCCAAAATTCATTATCATTTAAAAGATCATTTATTTTGTGGTGCTTCACATTAAACCACCACTTCGAATGTCAGCATCACATACTGGTGCTTTCCAGTTGCATTAGCTTCCTGCTAACCAGATGATGGTTCAAGTGCTTGAGATCCTGTCACCCATCTGGGAAATGCAGAGTTCCAAGCTTCTGTAGGTTTGATTCAGCCCTGGCTGTTGAAACCATTTGGGGGTGAACCAACACCTGGATGAGCTCTCTCTTCAATGTTGCAATTTTCAAACAAAAATTGTATTTGAGACAATGACAGAGATCACTCCCAACCACTGGTTTAATCCCCAATGTTGGCAAAACCTGACAAGGAGCCAGAAGCTCAGTTGAGCTCTTTCCATGGGTGACAGAGACCCAACCCTTTAAACCATCACTGCTGCCTCTTAGGGACGTTAGCAGGGATCTGGAAACATGAGCAGAACTGGATGCCAAGCCCAGGCACCTCACATGGGATCTCAGTGTCTTAACCACTCGGCCCGGCATCTACACCAATCCCCGGTAAAAATTAATTGTGAAGAACCTACTGCAATTCCTGCAAAGTAAGCTGAATAAATGACGTGTTTTCATTCCAAATAGCATATTGTGCCTTAAAATAATGCCCTAACGAGAATGCAGCAAACACAGTTTTAAATCTTAGTTCTTGACAAAACAGGCAAACAGATCCACTCAGCAATAAATCAATAGCAATTAGAAAGTCTTAAAAACCAAATAGTATAAACCACCTCCCCTACCATCTTTAATCTGGTAGGGGAAGGAAATAAGGTTTATTATGAAAGTGGTGGTCCGACTGTGGCCAAGAAATGGACTATCTGCTTTCAAGAAGCTTATGGACAGACAAACAGGAAATTACAATACAACATAGAAAATGCAGCGACAGGACTTACAGAAAAGGATCTGGGAGCACACAGGAAGGGCCCTAACAAGCAAAATAGGGAGGATTTCCTGCAGGAAGCAACTTTAAAAATGATGATAGTGAAGTGGCAGTTGTTAAAAAAGCTACTACTGTGTGCTAAGCCTGTCCTATAGGAGCCGCTGGATTACCTCACTGGTTTTATTTTTTAAAGTTTATTTATTTTTATTGAAAAGGAAGATTTACAGACAGAAGTAGACACAGAGGAAAGAGTTTCACTTCACTGGTTCACTCCCCAAGTGGCTGCAACAGCCAGAGCTGAGCCAATCCAAAGCCAGGAACCAGGAACTTCAAGGTCTCCCACAAAGGTACAGGGTCCCAAGGCTTTGGGCCGTCCTCAACTGCTTTCCCAGGCAACAAGAAGGGAGCTGGATGGGAAGTGAAGCAACCAGGACACAAACTGGTGCCCATATGGGATCCCAGCGAGTGCAAAGTGAAGATTTAGCCACTGAGCCACTACCCATGATTACCTCATTTAATTCTCAAAACAACACTGTTAAGACAGCTACTCTCTGCTGATGACATTTTAAACATAAAACAGAAACTCCCCCAAGGTCTCATTGTAAGCAACTGGCATAGCTGGAATTTGAACCTACACACCCTGACTCAGAGCCTGACACCAGAGCCGTCCAAGATCAGAGCATGGGAAGTGTCTGCAAGCAGAGAGGCAAGGGTACAAGCAGTGTGTGCAGGACCTGGGTTCAAGGGAATTGTACATAACATATCTGCAGCCACAAAAATAGGTAGGCATTTAATGTCTACAGACTCAAGAAACCCCGCAACACCCAATGCAAAGCTACAGTGCAAGGCAATGAAAAAAGATAAGCGAGCCAGATTCAAATCCTCAGACTTAGTAAGCAGCTTAGCCATGATGTTGAAAGTCAATACTTTTTTCCCTTAAGAACAACAATGTCCCAGAGGAACCTTCACAAAGAACTAATTTCCAACTTAAAAAAAAATTGAAAAAACATAGTTTACCAACCAACCATAACTGATACTTTCTATGAATCAATTTTTAAAAAACAAATATAGGTGTCAGCGCAGAGGCTTAGCAACCTAATCTTCCTCCTGTGGTGCTGGCACTGGTTTGTGACCTGGCTGCTTCACTTCCCATCCACTTCACTTCCCTATTTATGGATTGGAAAAGTAGTAGACAATGTCCCAAAGCCTTGAGACCCTGCATCTTTGTGGGAGACTTAGAAACTCCTGGCTCCTGGCTTCGGAGTGGCTCAGCTCCAGTACTACAACTGTTTGGGGAGTAAACCAGTGCATGGAAGACCTTTCTCGCAACTGCTTCATTTAAAAAACTCAAAAAGTTCAACATTTAACAGCAAGTAAATTCACATTTAATACGCTACCATTACAATGCATTTACAAAAAAAAAATCATATTTGCCATACAGCACATTCAGGCAGTGTGCTAAAATGATTTTTTTTTTTTTTTTTTTTTTTTTGTAAAACGGATCCAGTGGGATCTCCTGCTGGCTTTTTCCCTGCATCCAAATTTTCCAAACAAAAACACAGACTCACTAGGGGCGTGGCATGCATTTGCCAGCCTCCTGACTTCCACTTACACAATCACTACAAAGCTAACATTTACTAGGTGCACCCTTTGTGCCCTGCACTGTTTACAACCTCTTCAATGTGTTTTATCTATTTTGATCCTCACAATCACTTGATGGGTGGATACTTTTATCACCCTCCTTTTGGGAGAAAGAAAACTCAGGTACAGAGACGTGACTTCAAAGCAGAAAACTGGGCATCTGAACCCAGATCAACTGGCTCAAACTCAGCACAGCTAACCACTACACACACTGCCCCCCACCGCCCTCAGGTCACGCCTGCTCTCAAACGGGATCAGCAACCTGCACTGGCATGGGATTCCACACCCTTTGATGTTCAACCAGAAGGCACTCCATGTTCAAAGTCTTCAGGCTGTGATTTCCATGACAGCTACACTCGGTATGAAGGAAGAAATGGGGGCTAGTCCTGGGCAGACAACAGAGGTTAGAAAAAAATGGGGAAAATACATTTGTGGAGTGAGCTTGAGGCTGAAATGGTAAAGTGAGAAGAGGAAGGCTCCTTAGCAGAAGCTGCGCCTGAGCCACCAAGCGGGGGGAGGACAGCTGACAACAGGAGACGGCTACTTCTGCTGACCAGGGACTGCATAGAGTTCTGGAAGCTGCTTATCAAACCCAATCCACATCCTCAGCCTCCCAAGCTGCGTGACTTGGGCCAGAACAGAAACACCCATAAGCCCTTAAGTGGGGCAGCTACAGTGGAATAGTAAGGTCTGTCTGGGTGGGAGATTGTGGTGTCAGGTGCAGAAAGAGGTAGGTGAGGGAAAAGACAGAGAAGAACCACTACACTCAAAGACTCTTGGGTTAGTTTAATAGAGTAAGGCAAGGCAGAATGCCATCTCATTTGCACTTTAATGTGAATTCTTTCACAAAAACTGCATTTCCATTAGGTTCAATCTAGTAACTGAGTTGCTGAGAATCAGCAACTTGGAGGTCTGGCACTCTTCGACCAGTGGAGATTGAGCAGACTTGAAGGTCACGAGGATGAAAAGTGTCAAAAGAAAGCAGCATCAAGATTTAATTTTGTCGGGCCCGGCTGTGTGGCCTAGCAACTAAAGTCCTCGCCTTGAATGCCCGGGATCCCATATGGGCACCAGTTCTAATCCCAGCAGCTCCACTTCCCATCCAGCTCCCTGCTTGTGGTCTGGGTCGAGGGCGGCCCAAAGCTTTGGGACCCTGTACCCGTGTGGGATAACCAGAATTAGTTCCTGGATCCTGGCTTCAGATCAGCATAGTATCGGCCGTTGCGCTCACTTGGGGAGTGAATCATCGGACAGATCTTCCTCTCTGTCTCTCCTCCTCTCTGTATATGTGACTTTCCAATAAATAAATAAATCTTCAAAAAAAAAAAAGATCTAATTTTGTCTTGAGTCAAACGTTCCCTGTCCCCACTCAGCCAATATCCACTCCAATTTCTCCACAGGTAGCTTTGCCCTTCCATGCCTGGGGGATGTAGGAGAGTAGTCAACAGGTTGCTGGGGCTAGCTCCTAAAAGTCCTTTCCTTCTTCTCACCCTGGCCCTGACCCTTCCAGAGTACACAGCCCCTGGACAGATCAAATAAAATATGCAGGGCTATTCAACTTTGTTCCCAAAATGGCTCTCCCTCTGGATCTGCCCATTAGAAGGCCATGCATCTATTAACAGTGAAGGTGAGTGCCCCCATCTTAAATACCAAGGGCTCTATGCTGTGATGCCAAGTAAGGCAAGATAGCCACAGGGTGACACTTTGATGGGGAACAACTACAACTATGTTGGCTGCAGCAGTGAGGCTGGCTCTGCCTGGGAGACCAGGGTTCACAGGCGATCCATAGAAGCTCAAAAATCAAGCTGGAAGACTCCAAGCCACCTATGGAAATTTCCTAAAACTCTGCAGTCCAACAACAGTATGTTTTGCTTTTAGTTTTTCTGCAATAAAATTCCCAGTTGAACCACTCAGAATTACAAATCCTACCCAGATGGGGCTCCAAACAATCTGAAACCTTTTTTAAGTTACATGGGGGCACAGAGTCTTTTTCAGAAGCAAATAGGAAATTTACAAGAGGCAAAACGAAGAAAAATATCTTTAAAATGAGACATCTGGTAAACCTAGCAATTTGGTTTTCATTTGTTGATGAGAATTTCTTAGACCTTAGTTCCCACTAACTCATTTTTCTTAAAATAGAGACTTGTAGAGAGTTTGTTTCATTTTTCTTCCTTAGCAAGCTCCATTGAAAACACAGAAGCAGCTCAAGTTTCAATCCAAGGTAATTTCATTTTCCCATTAATGAGCACTTTAATTCTAGTTCAGTAGTATTTGCTAAAAAAGTACCATGGCTGTCAGACCGACATTGTGCAAAGCCTCTGTCAGCAACACCAACATCTCCTGTATGTGCCAGCTCATGCATCAGCTGCTCCAGTTCCAATCCAGTTCATTGCAAATCCCCTGGGGAAAGCAGCAGATGGCCCATGTGTTTGGGCTTCTGCCACCCAGCCTGCGAGACCTGGATGAAGCTCCAGGTTCCTGATTGCCACTACCTCAAGACTGAATCAGCAGATCAAAGATCTTCCTCTCTGTATCTCCTTCTCTGTGAAACTCTTTTAAAATAAACAAGTCTTTGTGTTAAGTCTTATGGCTGAGGCTCTGGTTTTGTGTTTTTTTACAACCCTCTGTGTTCAGACTTTGCTCAGTGTGTTAGCAAGTAAAGTGCAGACAGGATACCTGTTTGCATCTAAATTCAACGATTTCTGACTCTCATCAGGAATCAAAACAGACAGCTGACTTTGCCTTTAACCAGTAGACTCCATGTAAGAGAGGCTTCAAGCACACTGGCCTACACGTGGAGTGCTACCTCTCTGCCAAGACTAGAAGGTTAAGAGGATACACGTGGGACATGATCAGAGGGTTAAGGGAGGTAGATATATCACGTAGCCAGTGTCTTTGGCTACAGTGTCTCTGGTGGACAGAGATTCTGCCTCAAGTCACCCTCCTGCCCTCTCCTTCCTTTCCCTGTAAAAGCTGTAACCTGTAAATGATAAAGCAGACATTCCTCACCAGCCTGTCTCCGGTGGATCCTCAGCCAAGGGACACCGACCATCGACTCACTCTTGGTGACCTTGGGGCCTGCTGGTAGAGCTAAATCCCGAGACTGGCCCACCCCTCAAAATCAACACACGGCGAGCCTTTCCTTTCACTTCACTCTAACATTTTAATCAATTAAGCTGAAGTAAAAAAAAAAAAAAGAAAAGAATCCCTCCAGAATTCCCAGAAATATAGAAACCCAAATGGAACCTTACCTTTGTTACTTCTTTGCTTTTAGTTAAAAAAAAAAAAAAAAGACTGCATAAGCCTAAGGTGGGTGCAGGTTACCACCCTTGGCCATTGGGCCATCACCTGCTACTTTTCCAGGCCACAAGCAGGGAACTGGATGGGAAGCAGATCATCCAGGACAAGAACCGGTGCCCATATGGGTAAGATCCCGGCACTCAAATGAAGAGGATTAGCCAATTGAACCATCATGCTGGACTCCTAAATCTTATTAAGTTAGCTTCATTAAACAATGTGCCCACCTGGGCCCGGCGCGGTGGCGCAAGTGGTTAAGGTCCTCGCTTTGCACGCCCGGGATCCCATATGGGCGCCGGTTCTAATTCCCACAGCCCCGCTTCTAATCCAGCTCCCTGCCTGTGGCCTGGGAAAGCAGTCGAGGACGGCCCAAAGCTTTGGGAACCTGCACCCGCGTGGGAGACCCGGAAGAGGCTCCTGGCTTCGGATCGGCATAGTATCGGCCCGTTGCACTCACTTGGGGAGTGAATCATCGGACGGAAGATCTTCCTCTCTGTCTCTCCTCTCTGTATATCCACCTTTCCAATAAAAAAATAATAAAAATAAATCTTTAAAAAAAAAAAAACAATGTGCCCAAGATTGCACATCTCACTACATCTCAGCAATGCATCCAAGTGCACATCTACAGCCCGTCTGCCCGCTCGCTGCTGCTCCCTGAAGCTCTCAATAAGAACACCAGAAAAGAGCAAGTCTACAACTGAGCCAATTCCCAGACTCAGAGTTTCTGGACAGACCTACGTCTAATAAATATTAGCCTGTTGTCCACAGTACAATGTACACTTCACTCATGGAAAATCTGCCTACTAACATTCTTCAGAAACTAAAACAGTGATCAAAACAGGAAGCCCAAAGGTTTAGTTTGGTTTGGGGGTGGTGGTGTGTATGTGTGTTAGTAGAACACATCTTTTTTTTTTTTTTTAAGATTTATTTTATTGGAAAGTCAGAGAGGAGGAGAGACAGAGAGGAAAATCTTCCATCCGATGATTCACTCCCCAAGCGGTTGCAACGGCTAGAGCTGAGCCAATCCGAAGCCAGGAGCCAGGAGCTTCTTCCGGGTCTCCCATGTGGGTGCAGAGTCTCAAAGCTTTGGGCTGTCCTCAACTGCTTTCCCAGGCCACAGCAGGGAGCTGGAAGGGAAGCGGGGCTGCCGGGATAGAACCGGCGCCCATATGGGATCCCAGGTGTGCAAAGCGAGGACTTAAACCATTTCGTTATCGCGCTGGCCCATCGTGGAACACATCTTAACGGGTTCCTGGGCCCTTGGGAATTACTCCATATCTCAGAGCACGGGCTGACACATTCCTCCCATCCTGACCAATTCAATATTGGCTAAGAGAATTTTCAAAACCGTCTCCTTTTAACTCTAAAGAAAAATCTCCCTTCTAAACCAGCTAAAAAATGCACTGGCTTCTCTCAGGTCCTCATTTCCAAGATAACAAAGGAAGAACAAGGGGTCAGCCACTTGGGATGCCAACGTCCCAGACTGGAGGGTTGGTTCCAGACTGGCTACTTGGTTACCATTCCATCTCTCTCCTAATGTACCAGGGAAAGCAGCAAAAAATGACTCAAGTCATTGGCCCCTGCCACCTTTTTGGAAACAGAGTCTCTGGCTTCTGACTTGAGCTTGCCCAGCCCCAACTGCTCTAGCCACATGGGGAGTAACCAAAGATGCAAGATTCATACATTTCATTCATTCTCTCTTTCACTCACTCTTTGCCTTTCAAATAAACAAAGAAATCTTTTTTTAAAAAAAGTAGAAGATGGATGGATGACCATGCCATAAAGGACTGCAGCCTCCTCTAGCCCATTTGCCACATAAACTGTGCTCCATGGTTGCCCAAGGCCCAGGCACTTCAGCAGCTCATCATCTGAAACGCAGCGAAGGTCACCGACATCGGGGATACTTATGAAGTGTCATCAACATTGTGCTCTTCCCAAGCTCTGTGTGTAGCTGCATGACTGAATGAACTGTGTAACTCACAGAAAGGTTGTCAGAAATCAACCAAACCCTGCCTGTCCAACTGTCACCTGCCTGTGCTGCCCCACAACCTGCACCAAAGCCTCAGTGAGGGACTGAGTCCTTATGAAATGAGGAAAAACTAATTTCTAGAAAAATGAACTAGAAATCATACTTTAACAATAAAAATACATTGAACAATATCTTCCTGAAACTACAAACCAAATGGTGATGACTAAATCATCCTGGATTAAAGTGCCTGTATGAACTTCTTTGGATAGAGGCTGATCCTTCCTGATCAGTTTTAGATTCAAAAACTATTTCTTTAACTCTTGTACTGGTCCAGGACCCTCTCCTCACTTGTCAGACACCTCCTCCATATCTGAGCCCCAGTGACTGCAGCCTAGCCCTCACTATGGCCATCTGGGCTGCCTGTGGAGCCAGGTGCTGCCCACTGAGAATGCAGCATCCTCCAAGGCGCCACAGCCCAGATCACTTCAGATGAACAAGCTGCAAGGCACCTAAGACCAGGACTTGTTCACGCTCAGCTTTAGTGCAAACAGCCAGAGCATCAGGAAGACACCAAGACAGAAGAGACCCTGAATTCCCTCAAGTACGTCCAACCTCCATTGAGGACTGGCACTCAACTTCATGCTCCTTTTGAAGTATAAGGGGAAGGGAGGCAAGGGGTGCTCATGATGGGTCTCAAGTTCATCCCCTGGTTTTCAATGTGTCATACGACATCACCCAGGGGCCAGGACCACTTGTCCTCACGCAGGTACCGGCATCAGTGTATGAACCACCACATCATGCTAGTGCTGCAGGACCGCAGCTCTCAGCGGGAATTTCCGCTATATATAGGAAGCCTGATGCCTGGGAAACCACCCACGAGCCTGAACCTTCTCATCCCAGCCTCCTCTGCCAGACCAAGACAAGATTCCCCACCAAAACAGCACTGGATATCAGTAAACAAAAACAAAACAAAACAGAACAGGAAATTGTTTTACCCAGACTTTCCTACTCAGTGAATAAATGGTGGGTCAAAATACAAGAATGTAGCTCAGCCTCTGCTCTGATGGATGACCTCAGCAAGTCAGCCCATCTCTCTGTGACCACTTGCTTGTTTTGTAGGACATTAAACAGTCCTCCATTTCACAGGGGTAGTGAGGCTATTTCATCAGCTTTCTGTACTTGGATCTGAGTACACAGGACCTAACAAACAACAGAAACTCCTAAGTGCTTGAAGAAAAGGTAACGTTTCTCTTTACAGCAGCTGACCACTATCCTAAAGTACAGGAAAGGAAACTAACCCTGCGGAACCAAAAGGTAGATTAAACCAACCACAGAAAAACAGGTAATACACAGACTACTGGCAGGACCAACCACAAAGCACAGAAACACCCCAGTGCTGCGTGCCAGTTACACAAAGACATGTCAAAAACGTCACTCAAAACCAGTTTTGTTTCTCCATCTATCCATAATGCGTCATTCCTTTTCAATGATTCTCTAACCAAGGTATCTATTCCTACCATATTGTTTCTTTGTATCCTTTTTTTAGCCTAAAATAAATTTTGCAGTGTGAGACAGTTTTAGAAATATCAACAAATCTTTACTATCTGAGAAATTTTCAGCTAATTCAACCCATGCTCATCAATAAAATGTATGATAAGCTATGACTTCTCAGAGGTGAAAGGGATTTTGTCTCACCCAGCAGTATACTGCACCAACCCTGGGCAGGCCATTTGGTCTCAGGTCCAGGACACCTGGGGTCAAGGACAAGCCTACAAGAGCTGCTCTGATATTGAGGCTGCGTGGGGAGAGAGAATGGGGATGCAGACTATCTGCTTATCCGAGGGGCCACTAGGGAACCCAGATTTAGTGCTGTAACCTAACACAGCCGGATGATGCAAGAGATGAGGCCCAGTGTGCACAGGTACTAGAATAAATGCTGAGAATGACACTAATCATGGATGCTGGAGAACCAACAAATGAGCAAATAAGGAGGTGTAAAAATTTGATTTGGCCATGTAAAAATGAATACTAATTATACTCTCTTACACGAACTGCTTGGCTAATTATCATGCAGCACAATAATGATCATGCATAGTATTAAACATGTCAGATTATGAGTAGTTTTTTGTTTGCTTGCTTTTTAAATTTATCTCAGACGTAGAGGAACAGAGCATCCACTTACTAGTTCACCTCTCAAATGCTGACAATAGCCAGTGCCAGGATGGAGCTAATACTGGAGCTGGGGACTCGACCAGTCTCTTATGTGGATGGCAGGAACCCAACCTGAGCTATTACCTGCTGCCTCCCAGGATGTATATTGGCAGGAAGTTGGAATCAGGCACCAGAGCAGGAGTACCAGCCCAACACTCTGATGTGGGTGGCAGGAATCTCAACTGGTATCATAATTGCTAGGCTATAGGACCACCCTAGATTGAGCATTTGATTTAATCAGAAAACTGAGCTGAGGTTACATACCCTGGGCTTTCAGAAACCATAGCCCACATAGCATGCTTGTTTACTTACAATCTGAAATAAGCATCTTGGGAAGAACAGGAACTTGTTTTGCCACACAGCATCAAGTCTGTCAACACCAGCTCAAAACTGGAAAAGCAGGGACTAGCAGTAGCCCTCAGTGATCTCAGCAGAGGCAACTTGCAATGTTATTGCAAACACTGCTATTGTTCCGTTCAGTCAAGGGAGAATCCTGTATCTGCACACATCACCACTCTTCATTCCTTTTATTTTTTTATAAGCTTTAGTTACTTTTATCGGAAAGTCAGATTTACACAGAAAAAGAGAGACAAAGAAAGATCTTCCATCCACTAGTTCACTCCCCTAGTGGCCACAATGGCCGGAGCTGAGCCGATCCAAAGCCAGGAACCAGGAGCTTCTTCCAGATCTCCCACATGGCTGCAGGGTCCCAGGGCTTTGGGCTGTCCTTGACTGCTTTCCCAAGCCACAAGCAGGGAGCTGGATGGGAAGTGGAGCAGCCAGGACACAAACCAGTGCCAATATGGGATTCCCATGCATGCAAGGCAAGGATTTAGCCACTGAGCCATGGCACCAGGCCCACCACTCTTCCTTCTAAACTATCAAGGATTCCTAGCACAGGGAATTTGGAGTTGGTGAATGCAGACATAGACTTCAGGCTGACTGTGAAGAAAAGCCTCCTCTCTGCCCAAAGGGCGTGGTTTGGTTTTCTCAATGACCATTCAGGGCTGGGACTCCAGTCATTGCCCCTTGCAAACCCTTTTCAGGCCTGTGAGCAAGATTCTGGAGTTTTCGGAGATTCTCCAAGCCCAGACCGGCACTGTCACCCTGAGGGAGGGAGCCTGACTCCCTGAAGGGCTCCTGCACTGCTCCTCATGCACACAGGTGGGGCTTATCTCAGCAGAGAGCATGTTTTAAAAGGAGAGAAAGGAGGGGTTTGTGTTAAAATGTTTAAAACATTGCCTTTCTTTCTTTCCATGTCATCAGTTCCCACTCAGTTCAAGATTATTTTCTCTGGGAACATTCATCTGGAAATTTGATTTTGACCACCATAAGCAAAGATCAAAACAAAATGAAAGTCTGATCTCTCTACCTGCTTAAAAAAAATAAATAAAAATTAGGGCCCGGTGTGGTAGCCTAGTGGCTACTATCCTCGCCTTGCACACACTAGAATCCCATTTGGGCACCAGTTCCGTGTCCCAGCTGCTTCATTTCCTTCCAACTCCCTGCTTGAGACCTAAGAAAGCAGTGAGGACAGCCCAAAGCCTTGGGACCCTGGGAGACCCAGAAGAAGCTCCTGGCTTTGGACTGGCTCAGCACCAGCCGTCGCAACCACGTGGGCAGCGAAGCAGCAGATGGAAGCTCTTTCTGTCAGTCTCTCTGTAAATCTGCCTTTCCAATAAGAATAAATAAATCTTTTTTAAAAATTTTAAATGTTACCATACTTCTCCAGGTCTCCATCTCCAAATTCTTAAGCACATCAAAATAAATCATGTGCTATTCTAAAGCCAACATTACCTTTCCACTAAAGATGGAAAAAAGTATTTCATTTCTGTTGTAACATACAAGAACCCAGTTGTTCACAAAATTGCACTCTGATTTCACACTGTAATAGCCTTTTTGCTTAAAGGAGAGACCAACCTCACAACTGCAAATGGGTAACTAGAAAGTCCTATGTATTTCTCACTTTCTGGGTAACTTTCAAATTTGGCTTCCTTTCCAAACCCACTGTTCTTGCCTTCCAATCAGGCCCTACCAGCCACCCAGCTGATCTCAACCCTCTGATGTATTTCTCATAAACTTCAAGTGATCTTCCTAAATTGAAAATCCATCATTACCTTCAGTTGACGAGTAAAATTCAACTCCTTAACACGGCGGTCTCACCCCTGCCTTTTACCCTGTTACTCTCTGCCTACTCCACAGCACATGCCTCCTATACACCAGGCAACTGCTCGCAGCTCCTTTACCGTGCCCTGCTCTGTATCCATTCTTTGTGCACGCTCTACGTTCTTCCATTTAGAATGTTCACTTCTGCCCTTCTCTGCACGATTCCTGCTAGCACTAATACTTCACTCAGACCTCACCTCTTCCAGGAGGCCCCTCTCCTAGCCCTCATCTCCCCTGAGACGCTCCAGGCTCCATGTTGTGCAGCATTCATCACATGGCCACCTGTCTCCTCCACCAGACGATCAAAACACTGGGATTAAGATTTTTCAGGGCTGGCACAGTGAAAATGCAGGCTAACCTCCACTGCTCCAATTCCAAACCAGCTCCCAGTTCATGACCTAGGAAAGCAGCGGAAGATGACTCATGTCCTTGGGCTCTGGCACATGTGAGACACAATTAGCCCCTGATACCTGGCTTGGGATAGCCTCAGTTGCAACCACTGTAACTATCTGAGAAGTGTACCAGCAGATGGAGGACCTTTCTGTCTCTTCTTCTCTCTTTAACAAAAACAAATCTTAAAAAATAAAGTCATTTTTCTCTCTTTATATCCACTTGCCAGTGATGCTCTGGAACAATGGAAAAAGTGACAGTACCCTCTGGCTCCCAATCCACACAACTTCCCTACTACTCCAGAGTGACTAGAAAAACTTCTGACCACTGAATTTGGAGTGGGGAAACTTTTCTGCCAAGGCTCATTTGGATATTTACAACATTGTGTGCAGGAGAATGATCTCAACTTAAAAAAAAAATCCCACTATTGATTTATTGATAATCTATTAATTCATTTATTGATATTTATTACATTTTGAGTCTCACTTGCAGTTATCCTGGTAATGTCACACCAAATGCTAGGGACTTAAATGCACTCAAAAAGGAAGGTATTAGCTGCCACTTTCTGACCACTGTGTAGGAAACCACTGAATACATAGATGACTATTCATTACGACAATTATCACAACATATATCAAAGCAGAGCAAAATGAAATATTAAGAAACAGCAACTATGAAGTCACGAAGATGGGGCTGGGTTTAGACCTGCTATATCAGTCTAGGTCCATGACGTTATGAATGTATTTAGCCTATGAATATAACTAGTGCAATACTTGGCACATGTAAAAAATCTCATATGCTCCCAACTCACCATACTGCACTGGCCTAGGGGTATGATGAGAAAAAAATTATGTGCCAAGTTCAAAAAAAAATCTATGGTAATAGAGGTCAAAAGAGTACTTA
This sequence comes from Ochotona curzoniae, assembly GCF_017591425.1. Classification (NCBI taxonomy): domain Eukaryota; kingdom Metazoa; phylum Chordata; class Mammalia; order Lagomorpha; family Ochotonidae; genus Ochotona; species Ochotona curzoniae. The sequence goes on along the minus strand of NW_024466004.1, from coordinate 1,351,679 downwards.
CCCTCAGAAGTGTCATTTTTGGACAAGAAGACAATGCAGGAGAGCCTTCTGGGCACTGGAGTATCACCTTGGTAATGAGCACACAAATGTAAACCTTGCTAAAGATACACTGACCTGGGGCCCAGCACAATGGCACAGTAGTTAAAGTCCTCACCTTGCACACCCGGGATCCCATATGGGAGCCAGTTCTATCCCAGCAGCCCCGCTTCCCTTCCAGCTCCCTGCCTGTGCCCTGGGAAAGCAGTCGAGGACGGCCCATAGCTTTGAGACCCTGCACCCGCATGGGAGACCCGGAAGAGGCTCAGATTGGCTCAGCTCCAGCCATTGCGGTCGCCTGGGGAATGAATCATTGGACGGAAGATCTTCCTGTCTCTCCTCTCTGTATATCTGCCCTTCCAATAAAAATAAAATAAATCTTAAAAAAAAAAAGATACAGTGATCTGTATACTAAATGCCCACAAACTCAACTGTGTCTATGTATTTTCCAATTTCATAGTTGTTGTTAAACACACTTTTTTGTGACAGATGCAAGCCAAAGGACAAGGCTCAAAGCATATCTGGCACCTCAAAAGAGGGGCTCAGCTGTGCAGTCTAAGTGTCCTGTAAAGGGACAGCCAGTGCATCCATGCACCATGAACTGGAAGGCAGACAAAACAAGTATCTCATAAGGTCCTAAGGGTGTTGGTTAAACATGCAGTGAAACACAAATTTGCTTCAGAGAACTACTAAGTTCACAATTACTTTGCCATAATCTATCTTTTCAGTCAGCAAGTATTTCAAAGATAAACCACAATCCTGGAAGACCTGAACAAATTCAAGATGTTTGAATTCAGTCTCACTCTCTGAAATATGAGTCCAGAGATGATGCAGACTGCAAATGAAGTCTCACCTCAGTGGAGCCAAGGGCCAAGCCCACGACAAGCTGGAGCCCACCTGACCTCCAGATTCCCTAGAAAGCCCTCACTCGAGCTGGAAAGGTGGATTCACTCATCGCTGGGTGAACAGCTTGTTTCCCATTTTAGCTACTCCCCCCACACACTCCACCACACCAATCTCTGATCACTCCCTGGAACTTTGGAATCAAAGGCAGAGCCTCAGCTCCAATTCCTAAGAGTACAGGCAGTAGGGGAGAAATCTCCAAACCACCCGGGGCCTTTTACTACCTCCTCCCCCTCAGAACTATTTACACCCATGGCCAACCAGCTGCGTGCCTGTGCAGTACAGCACCTCCCCACGCAGGCACTGATGCCAAGACTGTTCCAGCCACTGTTCTAAACACTGTACATGACTCCCTGAGTTGACAGCCACATAACTTTCCACAAGAGCATCTGTTCTTGCAGATGAGGGAGTTACAGCAACAAAATAAAGATCGTCTGTATCTCCCAACCTGCAGGTGGCAGACACAAATTCAGGCGGCTTGCCTGGAGAGCCCTTACAGGAAAGGGGCCTCAGTTAGTTACCTTTTATTTTTTATTTCTTTTTAACATTTATTTTTATTGAAAAGTCAGACTTAGAGAGAAGGAGAGACAGACAGAAACATCTTGCATCCACTGGTTCATTCCCCAAGTGGCCAGAACAACCAGAGCTGAGACAATCCAAAGCCAGAAGTCAGGAGCTTCTTCCCTGCCTCACACAGGTACAGGGTCCATAGGATTTGGGCCGCCCTCAACTACTTTCCCAGGCCACAAGCAGGGAGCTGGATTGGGGGGGTGGAGCTGCCGGGACATGAACCAGCATCAGTTATGGGAACCTAGAGTGTGCAAGGTATGGATTTTAGCCACTAAGATACTACATCAGGCCCTTAGTTACATTTTTTTTTTTTGAGATTTTTTTTTGTAACTGGCAAGTCAGATATACAAAGAGTAGGAGAAACACAGAGGAAGATCTTCCATCCACTGGTTCACTCCCCAAGTGGCTGTAACAGCTGGAACTGAGCCAATCTGAAGGCAGGAGCCAGGAACTTCTGCCAGGTCTCCCACGTGGGTACAGGGTCCCAAGGCTTTGGGCCATCCTTGACTGCTTTCTCAGGCCACAAGCAGAGATCTGGATGGGAAGTGGAGCTGCCAGGACACAAACAAGCACCTAAATGGGATCCTAGGGCGTGCAAAGGTGAGGACTTTAGCCACTAAAGTCTATCGTGCCAGACCCAGTTAGATTTTAAAGACTTTTAGGCTTATAAAAGAGTCACAAAGGTGGCAGAGTTCCCTCATCCCCTTCACCCAGAGTGCTTTATTAGAATGACAGACACCACAAGTCAACTGGAAAACACTAAAAAATACTAGTTACATAAAACAACAAAAAATTCAATTTCACAGATTGCCACAGGACTCCTCCAGCTCTGCTGAAGAAAACCTTAGCTTTCACATCTGCATAGTCCCATGAGCACCAGCAGCACTCCATCACTTAGGCCTGATTCTCAGCAAACAACTGCTTAAATAACTGAAATTTCACTCAAAAGAATGGGGTATCAAAGATATCTTCACTTCCAATAAGAAGCTATGGCACAACCTTTTCATTCTCCTTGTTCTGTGTAAATGAACTATAAAGTTGACAAAAAGAGCCAATACTAATAAAAGAGTACTGGAAACTAAAGACAATAACCGATCCAAGAAATTATGATAGTAAAGAAAAAGGCTTTTTTTTTTTAATTTCTGTGTGTGTGTGTGTGTGTGTGTGTGTGTGTGTGTTTTAAAGATTTATTCATGGGCCTGGCACAGTAGCCTCCTCTGCCTTGCCTCTCCATGCACTTGAACCCCATACGGGTACCGATTATCGTATCCTAGCTGCTCCACTTTCCATACAGCTCCCTGCTGTGACTTGGGAAAGCAGGAGAAGATGGCCCAAAGCCTTGGGACCCTGCACCCACATGGGAGACCCAAGGGAAGCTGCCGGCTTCTGGCCTCAGATTAACTCAGCTCCAGCTGTTGCAGCCATCTGGGAAGTGAACCACTGGATGGAAGATCTTTCTCTGTCTCTCTTCTCTGTATATCTGCCTTTCCAACAAAAACAAACAAACAAACAAAGCTTTATTCACGTAAAGGCAGTTACAAGGAGAGAGACAGAGAGCTGGGCCAGTGCAGAGCCAGGAACTTCTTCTAGGTGCCCCAGGTGAATTCAGGAGACCAAATACTTGGGGCATTCTCTGCTTTTTTTCCCAGCACACTAACAGGGAGCTGGATCAGAAGTGTGGCATCCAGGTTCCAAACCAGCACCAACATGGGATGCTGGCACCGCAACCAACTTTACCCACTATACCACAGTCCCCAGTCTCCTGGATCTTGATATGTTATACACCTTCTCTCCCCCCGCCTTTTTTTTTTAAGATTTATTTATTCTTATTACGAAGTTGGATATACATAGAGGAAGAGAGACAGAGAGGAAGATCTTCTGTCCGATGATTCACTCCACAAGTGCCCGCAGTGCTGTGCCAATCTGAAGGCAGGAGCCAGGTACTTCCTCCAGGTCTCCCACACCGGTGCAGGGTCCCAAGGCTTTAGGCCGTCCTCGACTGCTTTCCCAGGCCACAAGCAGGGAGCTGGATGGGAAGCGGAGCTGCTGGGATTAGAACCAGCACCCATACAGGATCCCAGCACGTTCAAGGTGAGGACTTTAGCCACTAGGCCACAGCGCCAGGCCATACACTTTCTCTTTTTTTTAAAGATTTATTTTTATTATTTTTTCATTGGAAAGGCAGATATACAGAGAGGAGAGACAGAGAGGAAGATCTTCAGTCCGATGATTCACTCCCCAAGTGAGCGCAACGGGCCGATACTATGCAGATCCAAAGCCAGGAGCCTCTTCCGGGTCTCCCACGCGGGTGCAGGTTCCCAAAGCTTTGGGCTGTCCTTCACTGCTTTCCAAGGCCACAGGCAGGGAGCTGGAAGGGAAGCGGGGCTGCCGGGATTAGAACCGGCGCCCATATGGGATCCCGGGCGTGCAAGGCGAGGACCTTTAACCACTTGAGCCACTGTGCTGGCCCCCTACACTTTCTCTTTAAAGAAAGGAAATAAATATGCAAGGGAGGGGAGGAGGAAGAGAGAGCAAGGGGAGGGAGGGGGAGTGGGGGGTGCGGAGTGGGGAGTGGGGAGTGGGGAGTGGGGAGTGGGAAGGGAAGGGAAGGGAAGGGAAGGGAAGGGAAGGGAAGGGAAGGGAAGGGAAGGGAAGGAGGGAGGGAGGGAAAATTAAAAGGAAAAGGAAAGGCAGAAAGAAAGAGACTGTTTTAAGTGGAGAAGCACTAAGTCCTGGATCATTTACTTTAACTACCTTTTTCAATGTTGGCTCTGGGTCTGCTAGATAGCGAAAGGGACTTCTCAGGAGTACCTAGCAAGAATGTTATTCGCTCCCTGGGTCTCAAACATACAATTACGAAGATGGCAATAGATTAAAAACTGACACAACTAGACTCTCTGCCAATTCAATATGTGAGGTATTTTCATTTGTAAGTAAAAAGTAATAGCGCTATTTTATTACTGCTAAGCATATAGGACTCACAGGTATTTTCAGAGCTACTCAGAATATCCTCTCCGATTAGTTCTACCCCCAGGGACTGATATCTATCTGGTCATCATGATCTCTGTAAGCTAGAGGCCCCGCAAATGGAAGAGTGCCTGCAAATGGAAAAGCTCAATCCCAGACAAGCCACTTGACCTCTCTGAGTCTCATCACTAAAATGGGCACTGTGCTGATGGACTAGGAAGCAGAAAGGCCGAAGTTAATGCTTGCAGGGCCAGTGTTGTGGTGCACCCAGAAAAGCCACTGCCTGTGACACTGGCATCCTATCAGAACCCAGCTGCAGTCCTAGATGCTCCGCTTCCAGCTGAGGTCCCTACTAATGCCCCTGGGAAGGCAACAGCACAGAGCTTAAGTGCTTGGACCCCTGCACTCACATACAGAACAGGATGCAGTTCCTGGCTTTGGTCTGGCCCAACCACAGCCACTGCAGCCATCTGGGAAGTGAACCAGCCGACTGCAAGATTTCCCCACGCCCCACCTGCTCTCTCTGTTCCTCCTCCTCTGTAGCTCTACCTCACCAAATAAACAACCCTTAGGAAGCTAGGCAGGCTTCACAGCTTCAATCGAGTTTCAACAATTATTTCAACCAGCCAGATAATACTCTCTGAAAAACATTTCATGGAAAAAAGCATTCTTTGAAACTCTAAACTTGATTGTAAATCACTAATGGGGTAGGAACCAGAACTTTTAAAAAGAAAAAAAAAGTGTTTGAAGCAATAGTTGGAAATGACTTCAAATACACAAACGTCTGGTTCCTTGGTTTAGATTCACTTCCCCAGCACACAGTGCATTTGGGGCCCGGCGCGGTGGCGCAGTGGTTAAGGTCCTCGCCTTAAACGCCCGGGATCCCATATGGGCACTGGTTCTATCCTGGCAGCCCCGCTTCCCATCCAGCTCCCTGCCTGTGGCCTGGGAAAGCAGTCGAGGACGGCCCAAAGCTTTGGGACCCTGCACCTGCATGGGAGATCTGGAAGAGGCTCCTGGCTTCGGATTGGATCGCATAGCATTGGCCGTTGCGCTCACTTGGGGAGTGAATCATCGGATGGAAGATCTTCCTCTCTGTCTCTCCTCTCTGTATATCTGCCTTTCCAATAAAAAAAATAATAGAAATAAATCTTTAAAAAAAAAAAACAGTACATTTGAATGGAGGGGCAGAGGGAGGAAGGATCAACAAGGCCTGAAGTTGCTCACAGGTAAAATCAGAGGAAAATATAAAATTCCCACTAGAAATACCTGGGGGGAAGGGGGGGGAGATACAGGAAAGCTTTTGTGATTGGCAGGGCGTTTCCCTAAGTTCCTACAAACTAATATATTATTTGGCTTGAGTTTAAAGACATTCCCTTCATTTAACTCTTCCATGTTTCAGGGAAACTGCCAATTAAAAAATAATAATAAGCCTGCCTCATTTCATGTGGTCAAAGTGTTCCCAAGGTATTCTGTATTTCATTCTTGGGTTTAAAAAAAAAAGCAACTCCCAGTTGCATAAGAACTAAGAGCAGTCTCCTTGGGGTCAACAGCAAGCACTGCCACTTCATGCACTTACTACCTGGCGCAGGTAATGTGATTTGCTTCTGGTCTTCAGCACTCTCATCAGAAAAATCGCAATAGCCTGAATTCATTCCTTAAAGAGTTATGAGGGAAATAGGGGGGAAAAAGCAAAATAAATAAACAAAAACAAAGAGTTATGGGGGACCCAGTCCAATAGCCTAGTAGCTATAGTCTCACCCTGCACACACTTGGATCCCATGAGTGCAGGTTCACTTACTGGCTGCCCCACTTCCCATCCAGCTCCCTGCATGTGGCCTGGGAAAGCAGTTGAGGACAGCCCATGGGTGTAGTTGGGACTCTACACCCATGTGGGAGACCCAGAAGAAGCACCTGGCTCCTGGCTTCAGATCAGTTCAGCTCCAGCCATTGTGGCCACTTGAGGAGTGAACCAGCCAATGGAAGACCTGTCTCTCTCTCTTCCTGTAAATCTGACTTTCCAATAAAAATAAATAAATCCTTTAAAAAAACAGAGTTATGAAGGTAAAATGAGTACTTATAAAATGCTTACAACAGTGTATTGCACAAAATGCTTTAAAAAGCAGCTATTAAGTAAAACTAAGTCCCCATCTTTTTGGTGAAATTTAAGCAATGAGCAGTGATGACTGAACCTCATCCTGAAACCCACTTTTGCGAGTTGTCAAACACACTGCGTTGTAAGCAACTGCTCTGGCGTCACAGGGACCCTCGGCTCCGCACTCCGAGTGACCTAGCAACTCTGGACCCTCTAAACCTTTGCCTCATCTGCAGAACAAAAATAATAACAATTATCAAACACAGATACACTTTTTCCTTTTTTAAAAACTATATTTGAAAGGCAGAGTTATAGACAAAAAGGGAGAGACAGCCTCTATCCACTGAATCACACCCCAAATAGCCACTATGGCCGGAGCCAGGCCAGGCAGAGGTTAGGAGCCTGGAATTCCCGCTGTGCCTCCCATGTGGACACATGGCACTAAGCACCCGGGCCATCCTCTGCTGCTTTTGCTTAGCACAAGCGGGGCAAAGCATTAAATGTTCAAGAAGTGAACCCAGGGCTGGTGTTGTAGCACAGCAATTTAAGCCACTGCCTGCAATACCAGCAGCCCACATAGGCATTGATTCCAGTTTCGGGTAGCTTCACTTCCAATCCAGCTCCCTGCTAACGTGCCTAGGAAGACAGCGGAAAATGGCCCAAGTGTGTAAGACCCAGATGGAGTTCCTCACTCCTGGCTTCAACCTGGCTCAAATCTGGCTGTTGTAGCCATTTGGAGAGTAAATCAGCCAATGAAAGACATCTCTCCTTTGCTGTATCTCTGTCACTCAGTCTTTCAAATACATAAACAAATATCTTTTAAAGATGTATTTATTTATTTATTTATTTTGGAAAGGCAGATATACAGAGAGGAGGAGAAACAGAGGAAGACCTTCCATCTGACGGTTCACTCCCCAAGTGGCCACAACGGCTAGAGCTAAGCCAATCCAAACCCAGAGCTTCTTCCGGGTCTCCCACATGGCTGCAGGGTCCCATGGCTTTGGGCTGTCCTCGACTGCTTTCTCAGGCCACAAGCAGGGAGTTGGATGGGAAGCAGGGGCACCAGGATTAGAACTGGCACCCAAATGGGATCCCAGCACATTCAAGGTGAGGACTTTAACCACTATTCTATCGCGCCGGGGCCCAGATATCTCTTTTTTAAACAATAAGCTTTTGGTGTAAAAACATTTTTTAAATCATCTATACAGTTTTTTCATGATGCAGTCTTCACAAACTTTTTCAAGATCTTACGCACACTTCAAAACTTGCACACTTCAAATCTTTTACTTCCATTTTCCCATGAACTTTTTGAAGTTTGTAAACAGACACACATCTACCTCTGATACAGACAGTAGCAACAGCTAGCAGATAACTCATGACTGAACCATCTCAAACAGCACAAACAAGTTGGGCTTTACACTCAATTTGTACCTGAGCTGCAGGGCAACCTGAAGAGGAAGGACCAGCCACCCTGCTAGGCCGAGATAGAGTCGTGAACATGCTGCGGACATTAATGAACAAAGCCAGGATTGGGGCTCTTCCCCAGGCCTAACAGAGAGGAAGAAATCTAACACCAGAAAGTCACAGCCTCATCCAGCAACTACAGTCTACTGCCCTCAACTCATCTGCTTCGTAATCTTTCCTGGCCAGCAGACTTTCTGCAAGCACCTCTAACTATAATTTAAAAGGCAAATAACTTGGGAAATGGATTGGATCTGAAGGAAATTGAATAGGAAATGTCAATGACTGCCCAGCTGGGTCAAAGGTAGACAAGATGGCTCACTGGGACAGCATACATCTCCGTTAGGAGGTTTGCAAGTTTAAGCTATACTTACAAATACACTAGCGTGGGTTTTCTAAATAGCTAATATTTGATGTAAAACAGCTTTTCACAAACAAGAATAAAATCTCCAATGTTTAAGACTATTTGCCTTCAGGACTAGCACCATGGCATAGTAGGTTAAACCTCTAACTACACTGGCATCTCATACAGGTGCAGTTGAAGTCCCAGCTGCTCCACTTCTCATCCAGCTTCCTGCTAATCTGGGAGCGCAGCAAAGGATAGTCCAAGTGCTTAGGTCCCTGCCCTATGTGAGAGACCCAGAAGAAGCTCTAGGCTCCCACCTGGCTTAGCTCTGGCCAGTGAGGGCATGTGAGGAGTGGACCAGAGGATGGTCTGGTCTGTCACTGTCTCTCTCTAATTCCGCCTTTTTTTTTTTTTAATGGAAATCCTGAGATGGGCTGTTTTTTTTTTAAAGATTTATTTTATTTTTATTGGAAAGGTGGATATACAGAGAGGAGAGACAGAGAGGAAGATCTTCTGTCCGATGATTCACTCCCCAAGTGAGCGCAACGGCTGATGCTATGCGATCCAATCCGAAGCCAGGAGCCTCTTCCAGATCTCCCACGCGGGTGCAGGGTCCCAAAGCTTTGGGCCGTTCTTGACTGCTTTCCCGGGCCACAGGCGGGGAGCTGGATGGGAAGGCAGGGAGCTGGATGGGAAGCGGGGCCGCCGGGATTAGAACCAGTGCCCATATGGGATCCCGGCCGTACAAGGCAAGGACCTTAACCACTGTGCCATCGCGCTGGGCCCTAATTCCGCCTTTCAAATAAAAACAAACAAATTACTTTTTAAAAATCTACCTTCGAAAAAAAATCAATATTCCTGAAATTTTAATCATCAAATATGGTGAGCATCTGGCTCCCGTCAGATGCATGCAGCCACCCTCTACCAAGCCACTGGTCCCCCACAAGCCTTGCACACACTGGAGCTCTTCTGATGCTATGTTTCAAGGTAGGTACCAGGTCAATTACAGGCACAGGGTCACCAAGGGAAACAGAAATTACACAAATGCCTTAGTCACAGGCAGAGCTGGGTCAGTTTGGCCCTCGTAACTACCCTAGGGGCTCACTAGTTAAGGAAGCAGGAAAACAGGTTGGCTTCCTCGGTCAGCTGCGCCTTTTGTCACAGAGGTGCTAAGCTTGATAAGGGGTTCCACTGATTTAAAGGATAGCCAACTGACGTATTTTTAAAAACTCATCCGATTTGTAAACTAAACAAACTTGATCTACAAATTACTGAAAAAGAGTAAATATGAAGTCAAAACCATATAATTTCCAGTCTTACTACCGTTAACTGGAAACCACACCAAAGTTATTAGAAGATGTTCTACGACTGTAACATATTCTATGATATAATTTTCTATGCCACAGAAGATCTCCCAGTGGTAATCTTTTAGAAATCAGTGTGGGAAACATTTTCTGAGGGCTCTCCATATAAACACCAACTTGTATTCACAGCAGCGCCTAACTATTCCAAGAACCAACTCTCCACTGTCTACTTTTGGGGTTTCCTTGGTGTCACTGGGTTACAAAACCCTGTCATTTACTTTCCCTACTGAAGACTAGGGCAGAAATTGCCTGAACTTCCCTTTTTGCAAACCAAAATTCACAGCTGTTTGGGGTAAACAAACCAAGGGAGGAAAAAAAAAGAACCTTTGAAGGGATTTTTCTGGCCAAGGATTCAACTTTCACTGGGACCACAACCTCCCAGGATGGGACAAGTGAACATGCTGAAGATGACTGGATACAAATCAAATTCTTCAGACCACAAGATCGCTTCATTGTTTCCTGTCTCTAATTTTCCTTACTAAGATTGTAAAAACTAAAAGGGAAACCACTGATTAAACTTCTGTAAATTATCTTTTACAACAAGTAAAAGATAAAATTGGGCACTCTCCTTAGATTTTAGATATAAAGTGAGCACCACAGAAGTCACTTTTGCACATTTTACCTTACTTTGCCTATAGATGATGGGGGGAGGGGTTTGTGTTTTAAACAAAACAACATTCTACTTTAGAGAAAGCCAAGTGTTCAGTAATTCCCAAACAGGGCTGCCATCCCAACAAACTCATACTTAAAAGGAATATTTAAAGTTCTTGAGAAACAATTTTAACTCCAGGTGGTTTAATGGGAGATCCAGAAAACTTCTATCTTAGTGAATGGCTGCGTTCCAGTTTGTTTTTGCATTCTTTCAGAAAAGCAGGAACTTAGATCAGACAAATCCACAAGATCCTGTTTCCAGGCTCCCATTCTGCAGTCCTAACATGGTCAGTATGGTCTTCTTCCTTAAGATGCTTAAAATCATTTTGCTCAAAATAGGAACATTTAAAATACATCTGGCACAACAAAAGGGCAAAGGTAACAGGGTTAGCAAAGAAAAAGCTATGAGGCCACTGTTATCTCTACCCTATAAATCTATTCTGGGAGTGAATAAAGGGACCGCTTCAAACAGACTGATTATGCCAACCAGCTTTTTTGAAAAAGAGTTGTTCATCTATTTATTAATTTGATAGGCAGGATAACAGAGAGAAAGAAAAGGAGGGAGGGAGAGAGGGAGAGTGAAGGAGAGAGAGGGAAAGTGAGGGAGGGAGAGAGAATAAATAAATGAATGAATGAATGAATATTAATCTTTCATCCCTTGGTTTACTGTCCAAATGGCTGCAACAGCCAGACTGGGCCAGTCTGAACCCAGGAGCCAGGAATTTCAACCTGGTCTTGCACATGGCTGCAGCGGCCCAAGCACTAGGGCCATACTCCACTGTCTTCCCCGGAGCGTGAGCAGCTAGGCCTGGAACCAGGGCGTCAATACAGGAGGCTGACGTTAAGAGCAGCTTAACCATGTGCACCCTAACTCCAGCCCTGTGCTAGTCATTTTTTTCTAAAGTTCAAATTCCAAATAAACATTAGGAACCTTTCTTAAAAACAATGAGTGACTTGTGATAGCTTCTAACATTCTGGAGATCCTGTTATTGTTCTCAAAATGGGGTACATTTTTCAAACAAATTTTTTTAAAGATTTATTTTTATTGCAATGTCAGCTATACAGAGAGGAGGAGACACAGAGAGGAAGACCTTCTGTCCATTGATTCACTTCATGCAGCCGCAATGGCCAAAGCTGAGCCAATCCAAAGCCAGGAGCCAGGAACTTCCTGCAGGTCTCCCACATGGGTGAAAGATTCCAAGGCTCTGGGCGTCCCTGACTGCTTTTCCAGGCCACAAGCAGGGAGCTGGATGGGAAGCAGGGCTGCTGGGTTTAGAACTGGCACCTATATAGGATCCTGGTGCATTCAAGGCAAGGATTTTAGCCACTAGGCCACTGTGCCGGACCCTCAAAAATTCTCACCCTTTGGGCCTAGCGCGGTGGCGCAGTGGTTAAGGTTCTCACCTTGCACGCCCGGGATCCCATATGGGCACTGGTTCTATCCCAGCAGCCCCGCTTCCCTTCCAGCTCCCTGCCTGTGGCCCGGGAAAGCAGCAGACAACAGCCCAAAGCTTTGGGATCCTGCACCCGCGTGGGAGACCCAGAAGAGGCTCCTGGCTTCAGATCGGCATAGCTTTGGCCGTTGTGGTCACTTGGGGAGTGAATCATCGGATGGAAGATCTTCCTCTCTGTCTCTCCTCTCTGTATATCCGCCTTTCCAATGAAAAAATAATAAAAATAAATCTTTAAAAAAAAATTCCTACCCTTCATTTCTTTTCAGGACACTTTCTTACCTTGTGTCTGGGGATAATCTTCCACCCTACCCCACCCCCCAAAAATCACACACAAACAAATGGAGTGAAAATTAGCTTACAGTAGCTTATCTTGTCTATAAATTTTCAAATTTCTCCAGCAAGCCTCTATAGGTTCCTCTTCCTTCACTTACTTTTCTCTCCTCATTTTAAGTACAGACTTTTTCCCAACCATGACAATTCCCTCCACACCTCTAACCTCTGGGTTAGCTCATCTTTGTTTCTGAACCCTGAGGAATGCATTTCACTTATCTTTCCAGTCAGTATTCAGGAGCATTGCGTTCGTAACTCAATTTATAGTCAAACTATTCTATGATCTGTTTTCCTTTCATATCTCCTTTTCTCGCATCTCTCGGCCTTTTAGTTGTTAGAATTCACCTTCAATGGGGCAGACGACAACAGTGGTGCAGTGGGTCAGGCTGCCACCTGTGATGCCAGCACCCTAATGACCACCAGCTGAAGTTCTGGTTGCTCCACTTCCAACCCAGCTTCCTGCTAATGTGCCTGGCAACGTAGCAGAAAATGGCCCAAGTGTTTGGGGACCTGCACAGACACAGGGAAAATCTGGATAAAGCTCCTGGCTTCATCCTAGCCACGGTGATCACTTGGGGAAGGAACCAGCACGTCAAGGACCTCTCTGTATCCCTCTCTCTCTATAACACTGCCTTTCAAACAAATGCAACAAAGCTTTTTTTTTTTCTTAAGGGCAATACAGTGCCTGTCCTAAGCTCTCAAGCTATAAACTAAGACACAGATCCATTCAACCATTTTAAAAGGAGATAAATATCCACTTCTTGGCCTTTTAAGATCAAATGTAAAAATAAGACAGAAAGGGCCCGGCGCGGTGGCACAAGTGGTTAAAGGTCCTCGCCTTGCACGCCCGGGATCCCATATGGACGCCGGTTCTAATCCCGGCAGCCCTGCTTCCCTTCCAGCTCCCTGCCTGTGGCCCGGGAAAGCAGTCGAGGACGGCCCAAAGCCTTGGGACCCTGCACCTGCGTGGGAGACCCGGAAGAGGCTCCTGGCTTCGGATCTGCATAGTATCGGCCTGTTGCGCTCACTTGGGGAGTGAATCATCGGACAGAAGATCTTCCTCTCTGTCTCTCCTCTCTGTATATCCGCCTTTCCAATGAAAAAATAATAAAAATAAATCTTAAAAAAAAAAAATAAGACAGAAAGCATAATCCAGGGGGTCCAAAACCTCCGCAGAGCTAGTTAGTCTGAACAGACATTTCAGATGATCTATTGCTTATCCTTTTAAGTAACAAAAACACTAAATTTATTTTTGTATGCCCAACTAAAATATTATTTCCACTTCATGCACAAGTTACATATAATTCTATCTTTATTCAATGCTTAACAGTCATAGTAACCATAAATTATAATAACACTACAATATGCCTGGGGCCTAACCAGGTGTGTAGGACTCTGCTAATACCCTCAATGACAGGGAGATAGGGGATAGAAATTATACTAACCATATATTGCCTTTTTGAGTTCTTTCATCACCTGTTACAGACATAAGCTATCAAAGGAAGAGACCATGCATGGGTAAGGTGGTTAACTCTGGAGAGCTGCTACAATGTAACAAGTCTGAAACGCATCAAGCGCATCTAACAATCACTTGAGTGTACAATGGGTAACCATTTCATCCCTGAATGGCATTAGTGTGTTTGCCTTATATATCATTAGGAAGCAGACCTCTAAGCAGGAAAGAACACCATTTCAAATGTGTCAAATGTGGCACTCTGCATTCAGCAGGCACAACATGGTAAAGGTCATGCTGAACTGAAGATTTAGAAAATGCTGGAAATAAAAGTTCATTCCACTCACTAGACGAGATTATACCCATACCACAGCTAATATCATCCCCATTTTACAGATACAGAAACCAAGGCTCAAAACCATTAAACTACAGCGAGTCAAGCAGCTCAACAATGGTAGTGGTGGCCTGTGAATCCAGGCAGCCTGAGTCAAGGCCAAGCAGTCTTAAGTACACCCTTTGACCACCTCTAAATGAAGGGACAGAAAATAAATGAGGGCTGGGAGAACAGTCAAGTTTATAAGAACTGGCTTGCTAGTACAAGTTTTCCTTTGCTACCTGATTGTCAGGTTCAGTGTCAATGGGATGACTGAGGCTTATTACATGTAAGTATCAGTATTACAGTGGCAGGCCAAAGCTAGGCAAAGCACAAGCCAATGAGCTATTTCGTAATACAGAAGGTGAGACCCAAAGAAGAGAAGTTAGAGCAATCTGTTAAGTATCAGGGTCAGCAGAGAAAACTACAAAAAGCTAACACCTAAGCCCAAGCAGTCTAAGAAACAAAAGAGGAAGGGGGGGGGGGGGAGGGAAACAAAGATGGGGGAAGGGCAAGGGACATTTTGTAGCTTAAGGACAATCACAGTCTTTGCAGATGAAGGGAAAGGGTGGACCATAAACAGATGAGCACACACCTGTGTCTGTCCTTTGGAACCTTTGACTCACTGCAGCTGTAGGCGCTTACTCCCGACAGCTTCAGACAAGTGGACAAAGGTGGTGTGCAGCTGGCAGTAGTCAGCTAATACAACACCAAATCTAAGGCTTAAGATAGCTCTATGTAAAACACCACAGGAGCACCTGGGGACCTAAGAACCCATTTTCTATCACTTCTAAACCTAACCAGAGAGAACATGCTGACCTAAGGATCACGTAGGTGCACGGTGTCATTTATTCAGAAACCTTTGACTAAGTTTAGCCACATCTATTTGATGGTACATCTAATCCAACTAGTGACCGCAGCTGCTCCCTGCCTGCTGGCCCCAGGAACGAGCAGGCAACGAACGAAGCTTTCAACGCTTTTTGGCATCTCGTCTTCATACAAGACACAGAGCGCATCAGAAGGAGTCAGCTCTCCTAACGCTCGATCAGAGACGCCACCTACACTGCACGGCAGGGACTGGACACACCAGCAGTAAAAAAAACATTCTGCTCAACAGATTTCCTGGTCTTGCTTAACTCCGTGGCAGTCAGAACTACGGCAACATTTCAAAAGTCTCTGAGTGGGAGCTCTAAGAAAAGTCTGACCAGCACTTTGAAGGCTGGAGATAAGCGGAAACTTCTCACTCTAGCGGGACAGTCTGAAGGGGGTTAAAGTCTCTCTGGCAAACCTCCAAAAGCTACATCATCTGCTCATTAGAGGCAGAGGCACCTTCAAACTTGCACAGTCTTTCCCTTCACCATTTGGAGATCAGAAACACACGGTATCAAACCCATCAAGACGCAAAGCCCAACCGCGCACTCAACCTGCATTCAAGGAGCACCTGTGCGTTATCAGGCGAGCCACCTGAGAAGGTCAAACTGATGGACACATGGGAGGGCTCCCCTCCACTCTTATCTACCCGTATCCTACCCAACTGCTCCAAGATCCCAGCAGATCTCCTCCTGGTGTCCTACAAGTCCCTGATAAGCCTCCTTTCTCACGTCTTTCTCTGACCTAGGCATGCCCACCTGAATACTCCGGTCGCAGTTCTACTACCCCAATCCTCCACAGTTCTGTTCCTCCTAGGAGGTCTGCGCTCCAGCCCATCCCAAAGCGTCCTCTAAACTACTAACATTTACAAAAGTACCACTGTCAGTTTACTCCAGTCAGTATTTTTGTTTATTTGATAAACCTCTACTACTCACTGTAAGCCTGCACTGCAGAGGCTTGGACAAAAAGGACAAGACCGTCCTGGATGGCTTGTCTGCTGCTTCCTAAAGAAAGCTCCTGAGAAGGGTGCTTTCTCTCACACTCACCGCTTTCTAAAATCTCCCTGTAAGAACCTGGCCTGGTCCTCAGAGCTTCAAAGACTTAACCGGGCCTTCTTGGGTCCTGCATCATGCAAACTGAAGTAACATAAATAAATTCATGGGGAACAAAAGCTTAACGAAGCCATTTCTAAACGAACTTCCACTTCTCAAAAACCTCAAAAGAACAAGGAAGGAAAAGAAAACAGGCTATGAAAGTGCTGCAGAAAACATATTTTACTCACTGACCAAGCATGTGCAACCCCCCTTCCAAACCACACAGAAGCGGTTTCCATCTACTCAGCCTGACAGCTTCCGATTCAAGCGTACAACAAACCATAGAACAGTGCAACGCATCCCTCAATTTCCCAAGTGCTTGCAAACTTTCATTTGTTGATGAGCAGACATCTCCTCCCACCCCCCTCCCAGACAAATCTCGCAAAGTTCACTCCAAGGAACCACCAACTGGGCTTTAAGTACCCTGGAGGGTCTCCAAGACCCTGAACCTGACCGACCCAGAGAGGATTCTGATACGAACAAAAGCCAAGGTCCCGCAGAGCCCGGTGGAAGGCTCCAAGTTCCCACGGAGAAGGGGAGCCCCTCCAGGAGAGCGGCCAGGAGTGGGAGCTCCTGCGGAGAGCGAGGCAGGTTTCGCATACGTGCACGCACACAGTATTGGCTCTCCCGCGGCTTTTGTGAGCTCCGACAGCCGGCATCCCACAGCCGGCGAGAGGGCAGCCGCCCCGTGCCATGAGGCGGCGGAGCTGCTGCCACCTGGGCACTCCCACCATTCTTCGCAGCTGGGTCAGGACAGGAGCCGAGGAGAGCGAGCCGGGCGCCGCGCCGACCCGCACCCGCGCCCCCTCGGGCTCGGCGCCCCGCGGGGCCCGCCTGCCCCGGCCGCCCCGGAGCGCGCCGCCAGCCCCGGGGGGACCTCGGAGGAGAGAGAGACAGAGAGAGGAGAGCCGAGGGGGCTCCAAGCGCCGGCCCGGCCTCGGCGCGTCCCTTACCTGAGCAGACTGGAGAGCGGGTGGCTGGACGAGCCGAGGCCGCCGCTCCCGCCGCCGCTGCCCCCCGAGGAGCCGCCGCCGCCGCCGCCGCCCCCGAAGCCCGAGGAGAGCCGCTTCCCGGACAGCAGCTTCTCCACGGCCGGGAGGTGCCCGGTGCGGGCCGCCTCCAGCAGCTCCTGCTCCTTCCCCATCCCCTGGCTCGCCGCCCCCTGCACCCCGCACCCCGGGGCCGCCGCCGAGCCGGCTCGGCTCCCAAACTTTCCGTCTCCGGGCAACGCGCCCCCCCTCCCCCCGACAGGACCGGCCGGGGACACCACCCCCTCCCCCCGCCTCTTCCCCCCCTCTCCACGGGCGCGTCACTTCCGGGATCCGGCGTCACGCGTCACCGCGCCCATGCCCCGCCCCCTGCGCACCTAGCTGGGCGGGGTTCGCGTCCCGGCGCAGGTGGACCAGGGTGTGGCCGCGGCCGGCGGGGCTGCGGGTCAGCGGGGCGGAGGGACCGAGGGGACCGCATCCTGTGCGCGCCTCACCAAGTAGCGTTTCTTTGCCAAGGTTTTGTTTTGGCGGGGAGTGGGGGTTGTAGCTCACGGGTCAGGAAATACGGTAATTCGCCCAGGCGGTGTGGAAACAAAGGGAGGAATGTGATCACACGCATCTACATTTGCCAGAGTGTTCTTGAAGCATGCAGAAATGAATAGGTCACAGGTGCGGACGTCTAGTAAGACACGAGTGAATAAAACGCCCTCTCCTGCCTCCCACCGCGGGCTTCTGTGGCAAGAGAGAGGAAATCATGTCAAACCATGAAAGGTCTCATTAAAGGGAAAAAGTTCAAAGGAGGCACACGCACACACACGCCCAATCTGTCCGTTTTGCTGGTGCTGAGATAAACCCAGCCGATACAGAAGCCTGGTTTGAGCGGCTCAGCACGAGCGGAGTCGTGGGGAGCTGGAATCATCGGCTGAGGGAGGCGGCTTCTGCTTTGATCCCTACCGCCGGCACTGCTCCTGACTCAGGACTAGGCGGCCAAAAGCTGCGGAGTGCGTGAATCAATGGGATAAATCCGACTTTGAGGGGCCCGGGAAGTGGTGGCGGTCTGAGCCCCTGTCAGGGAGGTAGCCGCCTTCTCAGGTCCACCGGGACGCTGGGGGACACGGTTTAAGGAAAAGGTTAACATCGCGCTGTTTAGCGAGGCGTCAAGGATAGAGGAGGGAGGGAGGAAGCCCTTCCGTGAATCCAACTGCGCTCCTTCACCAACGCGGGTTGCCCAGGGCGGAGGAGCCAGCGCCTTCCCTCTCCTCACCACCCAGCGGCCCCCAAGCCGCTCCACGCGCGACTCGAAATGGCCCCAGCGAGCGCCGGTAGCGGTGACGTCAGCGCGGCGCGCCGGGTGCGAGCCGGCTCCCCGGAGACGCCGCGGCGATCGCGAACTCCGCGTCTGACAGAACCGAGATCGCCGGGGCCTTCCAGTTCCAGCTGTGATGGACAATGCCCGCGAGTCCCCTGCGGACAAGGGCGGGGAGGCGGCAGAGTCAGAGGAGACGGCCGCCGCGCTCGGGGGCGCGGGGACGACGGACACGGACGGCATCCCGGAGGAGACGGACGGTGATGGAGACGCGGACGTGAAAGAGGCTGCGGCCGAGGAGGGCGAGGTAGGAGCGGGGCTCGCCGCGGCCTGCGCTCCTCGGCAGCCCGAGGGCGTGTGGGAGGAACGCGGAGCCGACCGTGCTCCCTGAGGCTCGCGGGTCGCCCGGCCCGGCGTCTGAGGGAACGTTCGATGTCTTCGCCCCTGTCAGCACAGGCCAAGTCAGCGGCAGGGAGCTTTGGGATGGATGCTGAAGGCCTGTGCTGAGGCTCCTGGGACGTCCTGGACGGTGACCTAAGGGACACCACGTCCGTCCATCGTGGAGCTGCGCTGGAGAACCCCGCAGTGTCGCCCAGCCGCGCACCCCTGGGGACCCCAGTCTCAGCTCCAACCTCCTAGAAGGAACTTAGGAGCCCCTAGACTGGCCGTTAGCTGGGTCGTCTTTGCCCCCAACCATAGACGGTGAGCGTTTAGGAAGAAACAATGGACCAAGCTATTCTTTAAAAGACATTCAAACCCGGTTTAGAAGACAAAACGAGTTTGAATGCTTTGCCTAATCAACTGCAATATAGGCATTTGCAGCCAGCGGAGGGTTACTCTTCTGAAACACTTTTAAAATTACTCAAGGGCCAGTGTTGGGACACAGCGTATGAAGTTTCTTGTGACCCCAGAATCCCATATGGGTCGTCAGTTCCGTCTTCACTGCTCCACTTCCAAGCTAACTCCTTGTCAAAATGCCCAGGAAAGCAGCGGGACATAGCCCAAGTGACACCTGCACCCATGTGCGAGACGAGGATGGAATTCAACATTCTTGGCTTAGATCTGGTCCAAATACCAGTGGTTGTGGCCATGGAGGGAGTGAACTAGCAGAACCAATGATATCTATAACTTTGCCTGTCAGATAAATAAATCTTTAAAAATGGAACATGTACCAGACTACTAGGAAAAAGTTATTGACAGTAAAAACTATTGCAGACCACATCTTGTAACTATAGTAAAATAAACATGAAACTAACAACAAAGTGCCCCACAAGAATAGTAATTTTAAAAAACTAACAACCTGGACATTTAATAGTCCTTAGATTAACTAACAGAAGATTGTATTGAATCCTTTCAGATTTGACAAAAGCCTGTTTTAGAGAAAAATTCATAGCTTTATGTATTTTTAATTCCTTTTTAAAAAAAAAAAAAAAGGTACTTACTAGAAAAAAAAGTTCTCCCATCTCCTGATTCATACCCCCAAAAGCTTGAAACATTGGAGCCATTCCTTGCTGGCTGTCAGGCTACATGCTAGCAGGAATCAGGAACAGAGCCAGGCATCAACACCCAGGCACTTCCATGCCAGCCTCTTGACATATTTTTCTGCTACAAGTAAGCATCCAACTAAAAAAAAAAATCAGGAAAAAAATTAGCCAAAAATGTATGGGAACAAGGAGTTAATGAGGATAAAAGCAGATGCAAATTAATTAGTACCTAAAAATTATAAATTAGAAAATGAAGACTTGTTTCTCTGAAATGCTTGTGCACAGCAGTATAGGCAGGAATAAGAAATGGAAAGTTAGTTTTTCAGTTTAGGTCAGATCAGTGTGAAGCTTATGAAAAACTGATGACCATTTAGAAAAATGTCAATCACTAAAATTGAAGCACAGAGAGGTTAGGAAACTTGTACAATAAATAACTAGAAAGAAAATGAGAAGGTTATCAGATATGCTATCCCCGCTCCCAACCACCACCCTACACTCCCTGACCATATTCTTCTCTGAACTTAAATCTGAGTTCTTTTTTTTTTTTAAGGTTTATTGATTTTTATTGCAAAGTCATATACAGAGAGGAGGAGAGACAGAAAGGAAGGCCCTCTATCTGAGGATTTACTCCCCAAGTGACTGCAACAGTTGGAGCTGAGCCAAATCAAAGCCAGGAGCCTAGAGCCTCCTCCAGGTCTCCTACTCGGGTGCAGGGTCCCAAGGCACTGGGCCATCTCCCACTGCTTTCCCAGGTCACAAGCAGCAAGCTGGATGGGAAGCAGAGCTGCCGGGATTAGAACCGACGCCTATATGGGATCCTGGCACGTTCAAGGCTAGGATTTTAGCCTCTAACCACCATGCTGGGCCCAGTCTGAGTCTTCTTTAAGGAAAACAAAACTAAAATCTCATTAATGAACTTTATTACATACTCAATATTTTATATTAAAAAGATGTGTTAAACATTGAACATGAACAAAAGTGTTAAATGTTTTGGGGGGAGCTATATAAATAGTAAGAGACAAACCTGACTTTAAAGTTTTCAGTCTTGTCATTGGAAATAAATACATTCATATTCAGTGAGATTGAAGTAGAGAGGAAGAAAAGGATACTACATGTAGGAGAGACTTATTTAAAACTGCCAAAGTGAGGGTTTTGTGGGAAGGGAGGCCGGCACGCAGGAAAACACTCACCTATTGGCTCACTGCCCAAATGCCAGCAACTCAAACTCAGTCCAGCATGCCTACCTGGAGAGCAGGGCTTCAGCCATCTGAGTTACCACCTGCTGCCTCCCGGGGTCTGCATTTGCAGGAAGCTGGAACTAAAAGCTGCAGCTATGATTCAAACCCCAGCACTCACTGACTGGCACCCATAAGGCATGCCAGCATCACACAGAGCAGTTTAAACCTCTACACCATAATGCTAGCCCCGAAACCCAGGCACTCCAGCAGGTGACATGGTCATTCCAGCCAGCATCTCAGCTGCAAGGCCAGAGGCGCAACCCAGGGCCTCCTTTCTGAGATGCTGTCTAAATGAGATTGGCAGCAGGAAAAACATCTGCAGATCTCAAGCAGAACTGCTTGGATAGAGAGGATTCTGCTGATATTCCTGATAAAGAACAAGGCAGGAGAGTAGGCCCAGGGAGCAGTTTTCATGGTCTTTGCCATTTCATTATCCTGGTAGACACTGAAACTATAACCATAGCTGAACTGGAAAGCTAAATTATTTAACAGCCTTTCTTTTCAGGAGAGCTGATCTGAAGCCAGGAGCTGCCTCCAGGTCTCCCACGCGGTGCAGGGTCCCAAGGCTTTGGGCTGTCCTCAACTGCTTTCCCAGGCCACAAGCAGGGAGCTGGATGGGAAGTGGAGCTGCTGGGATTAAAACCAGCACCCATATGGGACGCTGGTATGTGCCAGACGAGGACTTTGCCAGTAGGCTACTGCACCAGACCCCAGTCCAGGAATAATAAAAAAAAAAAAAACTACTCAATAAATGGATTTGCTATGTTATGGATAGGTACAAAAATATGTCACAATCTTTCTCATCTTCCCAGCTCAAGAGTCAGGATGCCTCAGATTTAACGGCAGCCGAAAGGGAAGACTCATTGCTTCCTCCTGCAGCAAAAAAGCAGAAAATAGACACCAAGGAAAAGAAGGAGAAGAAACAGAAAGTAGATGAAGATGAGATTCAGAAGATGCAGTAAGTCTCTTGTTGGGCCATCCATTTCCAAGGCCCTGACCTAACCACACAAATCCAAAGAATAGTTCTTGGCTCCTAAATTTCTAGCACAAGAGGAAATAAAGTAATTAATACGTTATTGTGGCATAGAAATTTATCACTCTACCACCAAAATATTTATGGTGATAATGCTTCTGTTAATATGATCCAAGATATTTTCTGTACACATCAGTATTTTATGTGGGTTTTGATTGATTGGAGGGGAAATGCTAAGTACTTGGGCCAGCCCAGCATTGTGACACGATGAGCTAAGCTAATCCAACACTGGTATCCCATGTCCAAATGTCTATTTGGGTCCTGGCTAAAAGGAGGCAGCAGATAGGCCCAACTCCTTATACTGATGCCACTCACCACTCATGTGGAGACCAGGATGGAGTTCCCGGTAGCTGGCTTCCCCTTGGCCCAGGCCTGGGTGCTGTGGTCACTTGGGAGGTGAACCAGTGAATGGAAGCTGTTTCTGCCTCTCTATCTTAAGTAGATGTTTTGTTTTAAGAAAATTGTCAAATCCTGTTCATAATCTTCTTTTCTCATTATGTATGGTATTTTACGTACTAATAGTTTTACCTCCAGGATATAATCTCGTTCTAGTTGAAAATAGCTCTGTTATATTTTCTGATTATAAAAGTGGTATTAGTTCACCTCAAATAACTGAGAGAATTTTTTAACAAAATTAATGCCATTACCAAAAGTTTAAGTATACACATTTAAACTTAATAATTTAGGCAAATATTTTTAATGGTGTATAAAAGCTAAATAGTTTCCTATCAGTAAATTCATTTTTAATGGCTGTTCTCTATCCCATTTTGTGGCTCAGGTAAAACATAATCAATCCTGTAACTATTCTGGTTGAATCTTTTAGGTTAACAGAATTCTGAGGTGTCTTTGGGTACATGTTCACATATTTATCCTAGAAGTATAATTGCTGGTTCAAATATGAGCTTTTTCTCTTTCTAAAAAATTATTTTTTATTTTTATTGGAAAGAATATATACAGAGAGAGGGAAAGACAGAGAGGAAGATCTTCCATCCGATAATTCATTCCTCAAGTGGCCACAAAGGCTGGAGCTGAGCTGATCCAAAGTCAGCAGCCAAGAACTTCTTCCAGATCTCCCATGTAGGTGCAGGTTCCCAAGGTCTTGGCCATCCTGTGTTGCTTTCCTAGGGCACAAACTGGAAGCTGTATGGGAAGTGGACTAGCTGGGACTCAAACTGGCACCCATATGGAATCCTGGCACATGCAAAGGGAGGATTTAGCCACTAGGCTACCAGTCAGGCCCAAATATGAGCATTTTCAAAGGCTTTTTATGGTTCCAAGTTCCAATCTAAAAAAGTATTCCAGTTCATACTCTGCAAGCATGCATGAAAATTTTTTAAAAGATTTATTTTTATTGAAAGGCAGATTTACAGAGAGAAGGAGAGACAAGAGGATCTCCCATCTACTGGTTCACTCCCAAGGGAAGCCAGGAGCTTCTTCCAGGTCTCCCACATGGATGCAGAGTCTCAAGGCTTTAGGCCATCCTCTGCTGCTTTCCCAGACCGCAAGCAGAGAGTTGGATGGGAAGTGGAGCAGCTGGGACACCAACCAGTGCCCAAATAGGATCCTGGCACATGAA
This sequence comes from Ochotona curzoniae, assembly GCF_017591425.1. Lineage (NCBI taxonomy): Eukaryota > Metazoa > Chordata > Mammalia > Lagomorpha > Ochotonidae > Ochotona > Ochotona curzoniae. Next base: position 1,328,086 of record NW_024466004.1, on the reverse strand, counting down.
GGGAGAGGATTAGCCTGCTGAACCATTATACCAGGCCCATATTATGAAATTCTTTACATTCTAATACTATTCTTTTTAATACTTGCTTAACATTGAAATATTATCTTTTAATTTATAGTTCTAGCTTAGTATTAAATAGTAAGGATTCATTTTACAACTTTTTCTCTATATTGGCTATTGGTGGTTTTTTAAAATTTGCTTATTTTCTAAATTTTTTTTTTCTTGAAAGAGGGATCTTCCATTTCCTGGCTAACTTCCAAAAGGCCTGCCCAATTCAGAGTTGGCCAGGAGCCCAGAAGTGCATCTGAGTTTACCCACATGGGTGGCCGAGACCCAATTATTTCAGCCGTTATCTTGATGCACATTAATAGGAAACTGGAATCAAAAGTGGAGTCAGCTCTGCTCCCAGTGCCAGGGTCTGGGGAAGGGGCAGCAGGTGCCCTGTCCAGCGGGAAGGTGGCTGAAAGAAACCCCTGAGACAATCCAAGAAGCAGACCAGGGGATAGATGAGGATGGTAAGACTTTCAAGCAGAAACAGGAAGAGGACCAGAAGAAACTCGAGGAGTAAAAGCAAAGGCCGCAGGGAAGGGCCCCTTGGCCACAAATGAAATTAAGAAATCTGGCAAAAAGTAAGCTGCTCCTTATGCCTGCAGTGATGCTGCCCTTGACCCCATGCCTGTCCGAACATCTGGATTCCTGGCCGGAGGTCATTTACCACCCATAGTTAAAATGAAGTGTTACCTTAGAGCCTGTTGTACATTTACAAATAAACTTTTGTTCAAAAATAAGAGGAGGGGTGGGGATCACCACCATACAGTAAACAAGAAATGGAGCAGGGCCGCCCCTGGGGATGTGGGTGTCCTTAATGCCCCCAGGGTGTCATAAGTGCTGCACCCAGGAACTACCGTGCCAGCAGTCTGTCTGAAAGAATCGCGCATTCATAGAATTGTTCTTGATAACTTTGAAAACTACTTATTTGAATGTATATTGATATTTAAAATTTTTGCCATCCGTATGAAATGCAGCAAGGTAAAATTATAGAGCCTAATAATGAAAACAAATAATATGATACAACATTGTTTCTGTCCTTGATGAAAGGAGTTGTGATTCATGTTTTCCCAAGTTCTTACAAATATCTGTCCCTCCTAAGCACCAAGCCTAATGCTTAACTACTTGAGACTTTGCCATCCAAGCCTTGCCTTTGTTAACTTGCTACCCAGTACTGTTTTATAAGCCAACTTACTCACTGGACTCTTTGTCTAGAATCCTGGTTTCTTCCTTCTCGGAGGAGCAGCTGAACCGTTACGAAATGTATCGCCGGTCAGCTTTCCCGAAGGCAGCCATTAAAAGGGTAAGGACAATCACTATGTGATATTGCCAGCTTTTATTATTTTTTTTTAAGATACTTATTTTTATTTAAAAGGCAGATTTACAGAGAAAAGGAGAGACAGAGAGAAAGATCTTCCATCCATTGGTTCACTCCCCCCAAATGGCTGCTATGGCCAGAACTAAGTTCATCCAAAGCCAGGAGAAAGGAGCTTTGAGCTTCCGTGCGGGTGCAGGATCCCAAGATCTTTGGCCATCCTCGACTGCTTTCCCAGGGCCACAAGCAGGGAGCTGGATGGGAAGTAGAGCAGCTGGGACATAAACTGGCACTCACATGGGATGCTGGTGGTAGCCCCAGGCCCTGCATTTCATCTTAAATTAGGAATGATTCAGACTCCAGCCTTGTCCACTGGCGGTTTAAAGTAACTTTAAAGTAACGTTTTGGGCAAGCTACTGTTTTTATTTAGGGAAACACAAATAACATGCCCTCGATTATTTAAACAATTCCAGTTTGTAAACTAAGGAGTCTCCACTATGAAGTAAGACATTTACGCAGCTGAAGTCTCATCTAATAGTCTTAGCCTCTAGGCATTAGGAAGCAGTTTTCCCCTGCAAGGCTCATTTGTTAGTACCATGTGCTGATGTCAATCTTGGGTTGTTTTAATCACAGTCTTTGTTCTTTTTCAAGCTGATTCAGTCCATTACCGGCACCTCAGTGTCTCAGAACGTTGTTATTGCCATGTCTGGTATTTCCAAGGTCTTCGTCGGGGAGGTAGTGGAAGAAGGTAAGTGGTGATGGGTACAAATACTAGATTATACCTGTGCTGGCCTTTTTTTCAAGATTATCTCTACTAAGGAATATAGTAAAGCACCTATGAGAATTTCTGTTTGCACTAGAAGCTCACAACATGGAGAGCCCTGTATGACACTTTTTCTGCAGTTTCCGTGTTGGGGTTAGGATCCATCCAGGAAGTCTCCCTCCCTGATTCCTATCCTCACCCCAGGATGACAGACATTGATTTTATATTTTTCTTTAGTGGACCAGCTTGTTTTTACTGCCAAAATTAAATATGAAAAGGAAGTAGTCATCAGGGCTGAACGATGTGAGATTGTGGGTTGTTGTCACTGATATGTAACCCCTGGGGATTGCCCCTTTGCTATTGAGTCAGCAGTCTGACTGATTTTACTGAGCTGGGAAATTTTTTTTTTTAATTCTTATTAATTGGAAAGGCAGATTTATAGAAACAAGAGAAAAATCTTACATCCACTGGTTCATTCCCAAATAGCCAGAGGCCAGGACTGAACTGATCCAAAGCCAGGGGCTATGAGCTGCTTCCGGGTCTCCCACATGGGTGTACAGTCCCAAGGCTTCGGGTCATCCTCCACTGCCCCAGCAGGAGGCCACAAGCAAGGAGCTGGTGGGAAGTGGAGCAGTTGGGACATAAACTGGAACCCATATGTCATGTCAGGACTTGTAGGTAGATTAGGTAATTGAGCTATTGCACTGGGATCCTGGTAAAACTTTTTTTTTTTTTTTTTTAAGCAGTGAGTATTAAACTGTTGCCCAGAATAAACCCCTGTGTGCTGGTTCTAATCCCAGCAGCTCCACTTCCCATCCAGTTCCCTGCTTGTGGACTGGGAAAGCAGTCCAGGACAGCCCAAAGCTTTGGGACCCTGCATCCGTGTGGGATGCCCAGAAGGGGTTCCTGGCTCCTGGCTTTGGATCGGCCGTTGCACTCACTTGGGGAGTGGATCATCGGACGGAGGATCTTCCTCTCTGCTTCTCCTCCTCTCTGTATATCTGACTTTCCAATAAATAAATAAATCTTTTTTTTTTTTTTAAAGATTTATTTTTATTATTTTTTATTGGAAAGGCGGATATACAGAGAGGAGAGACAGAGAGGAAGATCTTCCGTCCGATGATTCACTCCCCAAGTGAGCGCAACGGGCCGATACTATGCCGATCCGAAGCCAGGAGCCTCTTCCGGGTCTCCCACACGGGTGCAGGGTCCCAAAGCTTTGGGCTGTCCTCGACTGCTTTCCCAGGCCACAGGCAGGGAGCTGGAAGGGAAGCGGGGCTGCCGGGATTAGAACCGGCGCCCATATGGGATCCAGGGCGTGCAAGGCGAGGACTTAACCACTTGCGCCACCGCGCCGGGCCCTAAATAAATAAATCTTTAAAAAAAAAATAAAGCCCTGTGTAGGATATGTACTAAAGGTAATATGACACATTGTCTAGTATAACTTTTAGAAGGGAAAATGCTATGGTTTATTTTCTTACAAGCTGGGATACATTAATGAGAGTTATACAACTCAAAATGATTATGTGACTAATAAATTCTTATATGATAATCAAACTTTATCCTCACCCCATTTAGCACTGGATGTGTGTGAGAAGTGGGGAGAAATGCCACCACTACAACCCAAACATATGAGGGAGGCCGTTCGGCGATTAAAGTCAAAAGGACAGATCCCCAACTCGAAGCACAAAAAAATCATCTTCTTCTAGACCAAAGCCTAGAAAAGGCTGATTTACTGATGGAAGAAATAACTGACTGCAGCTTCTCTTACTGCAGCTGTCTGCATTGGTGCTTCAGTACCCAGTCCCCCAGTGATTACCTGACAATTCTCATGTCTTTCTCAAAACTCTGTTCACCACACCTAGAAGACATGCAGCCTAGTTGGCACTTGCTGTGACTCAACTTTGGGACCTTCTGGACCTTTTGAGGTGCTGTCTTTGGAATGGCTGCAGAACAACAGTGTGTGCTGCTTTCAGAGAGAGAAAAACATTCCCGTGAGAGCTTGGATGATTTCACGTTAAAGCCTGAAGTTGCTAAGATTTAGATTGATTCTCACATCAGTTAATGTAGATGAAACAGCTAGAACCTGCCGGGAAGGACACGGTGACAGCAGTTAGTGGAATGACGTGTGCTTGTGAACATCTAAGACTCCCATGAGCTGCTGGTGAGTGATCATTACGCGTTTCTACCTTGACACCATGTGTTCATTTTCCTTACGGCTGGCTGGACTAGGGAAGGTGAGCATTCACTCATCTTTGGCACCCAAATAAAACTGCTCTTGGCTTTTTTGTGAAAATTTGAGTCTTTCCCAATTTCTACTACAACTATTAAGAAGTTATTTAAAAAAAAATTCCAAACACTGTTCACAACTGTATAAAACTCCATATATTTCACATTCCTGTAAATAAAATATACCACAACCATCATTGTTCAATAAGTTTAATTTGCCTTTTATTTTTCCAGTTGGTTCACAGAACCAGTACAGTCTGATTAACTATTGCAACATTAAAATTTTCCAATACTGACCAGGATTCCAGTTCATCAATATATTTTCATTGTTTTCCTCAGACAGAAGAGAATGGAGTGACCATTGATTGACCATTATTGACCTTTTACTGACAGTGATCACCAGAAGTAAGGCTACTGTATATAGTTGGCAATCCCCCAGAGTTCTTTCTTCTCTACCAATTAATGTCATGAGAGGATAAGGGTTTTGAAGCTGTCTTCTTTTGAAGTGTTCCTGAGCATGTCTTAAAGATTCCAATTCTGTTTAACACCCTGAGTGGGGAAACAGCTGGACTCATGAAGTTGGACAAATGTTACCATTAGTATCTTACATTAAAACTCATGACTTCAAACATCTGATTAGCCAAGGAGAAGACACTTCAGCAGGGAATTCCATGAAGAAATGCTATAAGACTCAAGCTAAATCTTGAACTAACAACAAGAAAAGATACTCTTGCAGTTCTAACAGGAAATTAAAAAAAAAAAAAAAAACAGTGAGAGGGACTGTACCTGTTACAATCAGAGATGCTGGCTAAGGCTGCAGCTTAATGAGAGGAAAATGAAATCCCAAGTCTGGTCACTTAGTGAAGCCTCACTGTGAAGGGTTACGTAGGAGTGCTTCCCTTTGCGCCAGGGGTGAACGAGGAGACCCCACTCGGGCAGAAGGCAGACAGCAGCCAGGAAGGCGCCACACCAGATGGAAATGCTTAGTGATGACTGAACGTGTGGGCGGTGAAGACAACTTGGATACTTCTCAAGCAGCGAGGTGTCATCCCACTAGCTTGTGTGGTAAAGCCCACTGGTTTCCATAACTTAGTAATTTTACTACAGCAGAAGTCAAATGTTTTTAGCATGTACTAAATAAAACAAAAAACCCTCACACAAAGTTTTTTTGGGAATAGAGAGTTCCTGTGGTACTGTGGCCATACTTCAAAACTACCTCCTTCCCACTACTGCATTTCTCCCAAAAGGAAACAAACATAAATAAGTCCAATAGTGTTTACTCTCCTGTGTGTTCCACATATAGGAGTTCTTTCTTATAGGACTATGGAAAAGGAAGCATACAGGTTGAGACTATGGCAATAACAGGGCAGCTGGAAAAGCCACTGAAGACGAGCCAGCCAGTGGATAGAACCTACTTTTGCCTTAAGTCAGAGAAACTACTACAGGAGTTGAAAACAGAGTGTGATAGTAACAGCCATCCCTACAACTCAGATAAAGGGAAGATTTCAACTCAAGTTCACATACACTAAGCACAGTCCCAGTATGTCCATGTAAACAGGAAATCCAAATTACAGACCTGTACCATGGATGTAAATGCTTCACAGCTGAAATGACTGAGTGCAGTGACTGAGGCCTTGGAGAGGTGCTGTCACCCCACACGTTTTCTTGAGGTATTCTTTGTTATTTCTTGTTCTGAGTCTTGCAGCTCCAAGGCAGAAATCCAATGAGATCAAGGGGCTGACACGACTTTCTCCTTTTATTATAGAGGAGATAACTACCAGTTCACATTTGTTCATTATGAAAGTCTCATTTCCCAGTGAGCAGGAATATGAGATTTTATGTGATTTTTACAAAAATCCCATGAAATATCCTACCACCACATTTCCTAAAGGAGGACTTAAACATACAATGACCAAAGCTGCCAATTGTCAAATAGCCAAGAGTTCCAGACTCCTTCAGAACCCAGAAAAAGCTGGGCCGTGCTTGGTCTCTAAGCCTTGGAACTCACTGGATGTATTTGTATTGCCTCCCCTTAAGTAGACCAAAGCAATGCCTGTTCTACATTCCCCTTGTATGGAGGGATACCAGAGGAAGGATGGAAAGGAAGGAAACAGCTTTGATTTTAAACTAGTTTGGGGAGCTTCAGGTTGAATAATTCTATTTCCTGGCTACTGGTCTCCCACCTTTCTCAGGGACATCAGAACCACCATACTGGGAAGGGCCAGTCTACGTGGTTCAGCATTCAAAAGCACTCTAAAGGATAGTTTGTAGGGGGATGCATATACCTCTCAGCTGTATATCACAAAAGGCCCTAGTTTTCTACAGTTACTTTTCAGAGGTCATTCTACAAGGATTCCTCTTCAACCTTCTGTATCTACTTGGATAACAAGCTTAACTTTCTGACTTGCTGTAGAAAGTGCTTTGTTTTACCTAAGGCTGTGAGGTAGAGCCCCAGAGCCAGTACTTGAGGACCAAGTCCTTACTCTGGGCTGGGTGTCTGGTGAGCACTCCCCTTGGCGTTTGTGTAGAACAATGGTCAACATTTGGAAGAGGTGTCCTCCCATAGGAGCACATCTCCCCCCTGGTAGTTTTCCATTACCCTCTGGACCCTCACTCCCTTCCCTGCCCATTTTATAAAACTTCTATAAATACATGGTACTTAGACTGAGACAGAACGCGGGCTTTGCAAGGGTGCAGTTCTGTATGCTGTCCCGAGTCGTCCTTCCTGCTGACTACAGGGGCAGGCGGGCTCTGACTCCCAGCAGCGCGCTGGGCCTGCTCCCTCTCTGTTGAACAGCTCCCTGCACGTCACTCAGTGATCCTTACACTTCTGACGCTGAGCCTCACCTGTTGCTTTTTTGAGTCTCCACAGCCCTGTTTGCTATGACCTTGCTGTGATTTTTGCATTTTGAAACCTCTTCATTAGATTTCTTTATAAAATCCTACTCTTCAAGTCATTTATACAAAGCTTAAACAGGACTGAACTAAGCCTCAACCCCTGGAAACTTTCTGTTAACATTTCCAGAAAGACGTTTCTTTATTCCTAAATCTCTAAATTGTTTTGTAAACATTGACAGAGTCCCACAATCCCATAACAGTGTTAAAACTTGCCTTAGTGAAAACACTTGACAAAAGTTCTTTCACAGTCTGAACATATTATCTCTTCATATTAGCTCTGAACATATTAGCTCTCCATGATATTTGCTTCTTTTTTACCCTCAAAGAACTAGAATATACAAGCAAAGCATGATAACCTGTGAAAGAAATCACTTTATATTTCCTCCAGGTCATGTATGTTTAAGACTTTACTGACTTTACTTAAATCACTGTTATCATCTTAACTAGTCAAGGTATTAGCTGATTAACTTTCTGTCCAATCAGTGCAACTTGGAGTGTATCACAGAGCAGCATGGGTGAAACTGAGAGACAGGAAAAAGAGAGGAAATAACTTTTCTGGGGATGGGACAAAACCCAGAAAGGTTAAGGGTTTTACTTACGGGTGTATATAAGTCAAAATCACATGATTTTTAAATGAGAGGGGGATAAGAAGCAACAGGTTACCATGTGTATACATAAAACACATTTTTAGCTTCCAAACCACCAGGTGCTAAGGAGAGCACTGTTGGCAAACCCCAGTGCTGAGAACACAGATGTGCCAGGGACCCAGAAAGAACAATAGCAAGCCCTCAGGTGCAGTTGTGGGAGAGGGATGGGTCTCTAGGTAGGCAAGTGGAGGGAGTGTAGATTCAAGTTTCTTCCCTGTTGACCTCTACCACAGCCCAGCCCAGCCTGGGAAAACATTTCCTTGATTAAAACTGTTTAACAGAGAGGACTGAGCTACTGCTGTTTGCTTTCCACCTCAGCACCATGATGATGAAAGTGTAACAGGAAGCCTGACCCTCCACCAAGATGGCAGGCTTTGGTTCCCTGTCCAAAAAAAGGCAGAGCCCTGGACTCCTTTAGTTGTATGCCCTTCCTGCTCCCTGGCCCCCCTTGGGAGACTACTTCCTGTTCCTCTCTACTGCAAGGTTCAAAGCTTAAGTCAAGGACTTCTCAGGCCTGCCACAGGAAGCTCTGGGACGTGGACTCTTTGGTGGCTCTGTGGGCAACTGGGGAGGTGGGTACTTTCCACTTGTTCACACAGGCTGCAAAGGTAGCAAATGTTTCTGACATGAAATTAGGATGTGAAATGGCCCTACAGTGTCAAGAAGATTCCACCTAGTAAGCAGAAGGCCAAAAGGCTTTATACAGACAAGGCATGGTGTGTCAGCCACCCATGCATCCTGGGATATGGCCGTCCTTCGCCCTGTCCTTCATCCAAGATACAACAATAGGTGAGAAGCACACCCTGAGGAGTGGCTGAACACCCACCCTCACTTGCTCTGACATCCATGGCAGATGGACTTGACACCAGGTGGGGCCTTCTGTCCTAGGTGGTGCTATTGCTGGTGATTTCTCTCTCTGGCGCAGATGGCTGAGCCACTGCCATCAGAGCTCAAAGAGGGGGTTATATTTCCTAATCTCCTGAAGAAGTCTTTCTTTTTCTTGGTTGGCATTGGCCAGTGCTTGTCTGGTTTCTATAAGTTCCTTTTGTAGGGTGGGCAGTTCTTTCACCTGAGAAAAAATAAGTCATTCACAGTTAATGTACATGGTAATACCACCTTGCAACAACAACCAGTAAGGGTAATAAAGGAATAATTCAAGCAGAATAATCTATAAGTTAAGCCAATGATCAGGAGAACTCATCCAGATCTAAGAGGTACTTCCCACTCTGGCATTCTCCTCTTACACGAACATCAATAGAACTCTACGATCAAACAAACTTTTGCTTCTAGCTCCTCACTTATTGGTTAGTACTCCTAGAAACTGCTACTAGGTAACAGGAGCCAAGACTGCCATATACATGGCACAAGCCACCTTTTCAGCCCTCAGGGTTCTCCTGCTTCCAGAATTATAGTCCCTAAGGGTTTATGGGAAGGTGCCGTTCAGTTAGGGCCTCACCTGCTGTCCAAAGACCTCTCCTGTGGATATCATAAACACCTGTTCTTTGCGGGGTTGCTGCTTCTCACTTTTAGGTACTTCTGTTGGCAGTCTGTCCTGAGCAGTGGCTGGAAAAAAAGTGAAAATTTCAAGTGACAAAGTGTTGCCACCACCGGCCACTTGCCAGCTGTTGTCTGTTCACTTACAGGAGACAAAAGGCAGGGGCCAGGAGGCTGGGAAGCACAACTCACCGCCCAAGTGGAACACACCATCATCACCCCGCTTCAGCACAACATGCTCCAGGGCCACAGTGATGGGGAGCGGGCCTGGCGACGTTGGGTAGATGGGCGGAATATCATCCTAGGGGAGAGTGGGAAAGCACATGACACCTCTAGACAGCAATGCGACTGTGCCTGCTACCATTCGGCTCAGAGCAGTTTTGTGCTTTTGTTGTGACCAACAGTCTCTCCCTTAACCACGGCTGGTAAAACTGAAGCTAGGATAGGCTGAGGGCTTGCCTGCAGCGATGAGGGGTGCCAAGGACAAGGCTGCATTTAGAGACAAGGTCTCTCACCCGCGCTCAGACTGCCTTGAGAGCCATACACATTTATTTCCACACTAACAGAACACAGAAATGCTAACATGCATGTCCTTACCTGACCCTCTTACCACAAGGGAAAAGGTAAACAGCTGTTGCTGCTACAATTCCCTGCTGTACAAGGTCCAGGGCTAAACCCACAGGATCCTCTCACCTTTAGGGTGATGCTGGAGTTCAGGAACTCAATCTGCATGGGCACCACCACTGGGATCTCCTCATCCTCCAAGAAGGGTCCCAGACCATTCAGCACTGAAGTGAGCAGCTCAAGGTCACAGCCTCGAAGCAAGAAATGCAGGAAGCCATTTTGCATGGCCAGAGGGGAATGAACGGCTGCACCAGGCCCCACCTCGAAGCGGAGGCCCACGGCTGGTCCAAGGTGATCAGACTTTGGGGTGGCCTCCTGGACGCCTGGGCCTAGGAAAAGGAACATAAGAAGGTTCATGAATTAACAGCTAGTAACTGACATGAGCGCTTTTCATGTAATGCTCACAGCAACCTTATGCCTAAAGAATGCTCATGACCACCATCTCACAGATGAACTAACTAGGTTACAGAGAATAAGCTGGCCAAAGTTACAGGACTTAAAGCTGGGCAGGCTGACCACAAAGTCCGTGGCTTATCTACTTTGGTATAATGCTTTTTCTGGGAGAACACAGGTTAAGGGCCAATGAGCAGCCCTTGCTGTGAGTCTGACTGGGCTCGTGGCCAAGGAAAGATTCTATTAATTTCTATGTCTCTTTCTTTTGGTACAAAAGTCTTAGGTTCCTCATCTCTTGCTTGCTAGAACCAAGCAAGTAGGATCTATGCTGATTTCTCCAAAATTCCATAAAGAACAACCTCAGGCTTAGCCAAGGATATGGAACAACTCATGTATTTCGGGAAATGCAAAAATTGGTACCATCATTTTGGGAAAAAATCTGGCCTTACTTTTCTTAGTAAAGTGAAAGCTGTTCCTAGAGAAATGATCTAGAAATTATAACCTCAGAAATATCCCAGAGAAGCTCTACAATGTTGCATGTCAGGAGACATGCAGAAGGCTACTTCCAGCAACTTCTCTGAAATCAGGAAACACCTAGAAACATCCCAGGGGTCTGGAGAAGTAGGTAAGAGTACAGAGTACAAGAGCTGTTTGGAAGATGCTGGAGAGGACCTGAAGCTTGCGTCACAACTCAGTAAATTCAATAAAATGCATCAACGTGTACACTTAAAATGAGTAAAGTTTACACTATGAAAATTTTATTTCAATTAAAAAGGCAAAAAGTGGGGCCGGCACCGTGGCCTAATGGCTAAAGTTCTCGCCTTGAACACCCCGGGATCCCATAAGAGCGCCGGTTCTAATCCCGGCAGCTCCACTTTCCATCCAGCTCCCTGCTTGTGGCCTGGGAAAGCAGTTGAGGACGGCCCAAAGCCTTGGGAGTCTGCACCCGTGTGCGAGACCCGGTTCCTGGTTCCCGGCTTTGGATTGGCGCAGCACTGGCTGTTGCGCTCACTTGGGGAGTGAATCATCGGACGGAAGATCTTCCTCTCTGTCTCTCCTCCTGTCTGTATATCTGACTTTGTAATAAAACTAAATAAATCTTCAAAAAAATTTTTTTAAATAAAAATGCAAAAGTACCATATTTATATAATAGATTGTGATGTGGTAATAAGAGTGAATGAGTAAATTAATACCTTGTGAGAATTTCAAGAATATTGTATCTCATGAAAGAAACCAATCACAAAAAAACTACAGGCTATAGTTCTTATTAGAAAAACTAAAAACCTGTAAGCTACTTAATACATTCGGAGAAACACACATGGAAAAAATTATAAAGTAAAGGAAAAGGATATAATAAAAACAGAACTGAGGACGGTGACCTAACAGGCCAGGTGAGCAACAGGGAGCGGCCCCGGAGAGCACATTCAGGGACTTGGAAGGTCAGGAAGGGCACGGCACACTTACCACAGTCACTGCTAGATGCAGGCAGTCATGGCGTTATCATCTGATGCTTTAATATCTACTCAGTACTTTTGAAATTGACTTTTAATGAAGCATGTTAACATGAGCCCAGGTTTGTTTCGTTTGTTTGTTTGTTTTTGGTTATATATACAGTGGAAATGAATCCTTAACATGATAGGATGGAACTGATTCCATACCAGATACAGTTTCAAACTGCCAATTACAAATGTGAAGAGGTGCACACTGTCCCCACAGAAGCTCCAGGAGTACTGGGGAGGGACAGCCTAGGGACAGCCGAGGGACAGCCGAGCCCAGGAAAGAGCTCACAGAGGCTCCTTGCAATATAGAAGCATCGCTGGAGCTTTCCCTTCCTCTGATGGCTGTGAGTGACAAAGACCAAGGACATGCACTAGAACAGCTGTCCCTTTGAGCACAGACAGTGGTAGGTGTCAGTTACCGACCGTTGCCCTAGTTGAATCCCCTCAGCCCTCCTGGCACAACTGCTAGCCTCACCTGGGGACTGCCCATGCAGGAACTGCCAGAGTCCCACGGTGCCCAGCTGCTGGAGGGCCAGTTCTTCTGCTTGCAGGGCTATAGTCAGGTCCTCACCGCGTACCTCAAGCCCCAGAGTCACCTCATGCACCTTCAGGACCAGGACCGAGACCTGTCAAAGGAAACCATCTTAGCTCTGTGTCTCGGGTGTCCAGCCCAGCCTAGCCCTCTGCATGCAGGGAGTAAGGTACAGCAGCTGACCGGCTGAAGGATGAGGTCTTCTCTACTGGGTGAGGCAGACGTGTTGGCTTCCGATGAGCCTTGGCCAGAATTCTCTACGACAGGGCGGCTGACCTGAACACCAGCATCATTCGAAACATTGGGAAGTGGCCCTGGTGGGACAGATTCTCGACCAGACTCTGTATAAGAAAGATGATGAAACAGTTTGTGAGTCAGAAATGTCAGTTCAAAAATAATTACAATTAACATAAAATATTTATGAGACAAAGAGAAATTTGAAGACTATATATTTGATGACATCAATGAGTTATTATGTCTTAAAAACTGCTTTTAAATTTTGCCCGTGGCAAGGTGAGGTTACCTGTACCGGATGTGACCACAGCGCCCAACCAGCACACGTGAGAACAAGGAAGGGAGGGGACAGAGCCAGCAGGGGAATAAGAGGGGTTCCTTTGCTGGACAGCTACTCCCACAGGAGAGCATGGGCTGGGATGGGGGCAAACCAGACTAAGCAGGGCTACAACACCTGTGCACCTCATGTGGACTAGACCAGGGAAAAGCCAGGATGGGCTGATTATTCCTACTGGTACAAACAAAATTAGAGTGGGTGAGGGTTGTTTGGGCTTAGCCACAGCATCAGCTGGCAGAAGCTGGCACTGGGGGGCTAGTTCTGTCAAGTCAAACCACAGAACTACCTGGAAAGTACACAATCCAGGAGTGGGAGAGACCTGGGAGGGAAATAGTGGACTCCTCCCTCTTGAGTTACCACTTCCAAGGGAGGGCACGAAAACCAGGACAGGGGCTGGGGTGGAATGGGGTGTGGGACAGACTGAATTACTGCTACACATACTGGCAAACCAGGGTAGGGGGCGGGCCTGGTGGGGGTTACTGCGGGTCACTCCAACTAGGCTGCAGCTCCCACTGGTTTAGGTGAGGAGGGCAGCACCAGGCTGGACTGCAACACCCATTGGTTCCAGTGGAAGTCAAATGAATGTCAAATGGGTACACAAAATATCACACACACACACACACACACACACACACACACACACACACACACACACACACTATGGAACTTTCTTCAGCCTCAGAAAGAAAATGCTGACATTTGCCTGAGAAAATTATACCAAGTGGAATAAAATCTGTCATAAGTGGAAAAGCATACTGTGTGACTCCATTTAAATGAGGAACCTGACAATGAAATCTGCAGACAGAAAGTGAGAGGGTGGCTGCCAGGGGCCAGAGGAAAGAAGGAATGGAGAGTGAGTGTTTAGTGGGCAGAGCTGTGGTTTTATAACACGGAATGAGTCCTGCAGAAGGCGCGTGTAGTGGCTGCACAGCAATGGTGTCCCTCACCCCTCTCAACCACATACTTAAAAATGGCAAAGATGGTAAGCTTCCTAGGTACCCCACATTTTTTTTTCAAGTTTTCAGTCTATTTTCCAGCAACATACAACTGAAAATACTTATGAACAAATGGGTATGCTTGGGATTCAGTTTAAGGTATTACGAGAAGGCGGCAGGGTATATAAAACAAGGTGAGTTCTCCATGCTGCAGCTGGGTAACAGGTGTAGAGGAGCCACTACTCGATTCTGCCCACTGCAATATATATCTGAACATTTCCTTAAGAAGTATATGTGTATATATAGATACACACACACACATACACACATATACACACACATATATATCCTGGTATGGTAACCTAGCGGCTAAAGTCCTCTCTTTGCAAGCGCCAGGATCCCACATAGGCGCAGTTCTAATTCAAACTGTTCCACTTTCCATCCAGCTCCCTGCTTGTGGCCTGGGAAAGCAATTGAGGACGGCCCAAAGCCTTGGGACCCTGCACCCATGTGGGAGACCCAGAAGAGGCTTCTGGCTCCTGGCTTTGGATCAGCTCAGCTCCGGCCATTGCAGCCACTTGAGGAATGAACCAGCACATGAAGATCTTTATCTCTGTCTCTCCTCCTCTCTGTATATCTGCCTTTCCAATAAGAATAAATCAATCTTGGGCCCAGCGGCATGGCCTAGAGGCTAAAATCCTAACCTTGAACATGCTAGGATCCTATATGGGCGCCGGTTCTAATCCTGGCAGCTCCACTTCCCATCCAGCTCCCTGCTTGTGGCCTGGGAAAGCAGTCAAGGACGGCCCAAAGCCTTGGGACCCTGTACCCCTGTGGGATACCCGGAAGAAGTTCCTGGCTCCAGGCTTTGGACCAACATAACATCGGCCGTTGCGCTCACTTGGGGAGTGAATCATTGGACGGAAGATCTTCCTGTCTGTCTCTCTTCCTCTCTGTATATCTGACTTTCCAATAAATAAATAAATCTTTAAAAAAAAAAAGAATAAATCAATCTTTTTAAAAAGAAGCAAAAAATAACAATATTATACATGCCTCATGGCTACATGCCACCCATTCTCTTAAATTAAAACCACAATATATCACACCTATCAACATGGCTATTATCAAAAAGATGAAGAATAACAATAAAGGACATAGAGAAAAGTAAACCCTATGCAATGCTGAGAGAATATAAGCTTTTTATTTTTAAAAAAGTATTTCTTTTTATTTGAAAGGCAGATTACACAGAGAAGAGAGAGACAGAGATCTTCCATCTGCTAAACTTCACCCACAAATGACCCCAACAGCCGGAGCTAAGCCAATCTGAAGCCAGGAGTCAGGAGCTTCTAGGTCTCCCATGTGAGTGCATGGTCCCATGGCTTTAGATCATCCTCTACTGCTTTCCACACCATAAGCAGGGAGCTGGAGGGGAAGTGGAGCAGCCGGAACACTCATCAGCACCCATATGGGATGCTGGCACTTGAAGGCAGAGGATTAGCCAATTGAGCCAAAGCAGGAATGTAAATTTAGTAGAATTATTGTTGCAAACAGCACAGAGGTACCTCAAAAAAACTAAAATTAGAATCACTGTATGATTCAATAATCCCACTTCTGACTATATATCCAAAGGATTAGAAATCAGTGTATCTAGAGGCATCTGTACTCCTATGTTTATTACAGCATTATCCACATAGCCGAGTTCTGAAATAAATGCAGGCACCCATCAACCAACAAATGGTGAAAGAAATGTGGTAGGGGGCCCGGCATGGTAGCCTTATGGCTAAAGTCCTCATCTTGCATACCCGGGATCCCATATGGGTGCCAGTTCTAATCTCAGCAGCTCCACTTCCTACTCAGCTCCCTGCTTTCCATTCCATTTCCTGCTTGTGACCTGGTAAAGCAGCTAAGCACAGCACAAAGCCTTGGGACCCTGCACCCGCATGGGAGACCTGGAAGAGGCTTTAGGCTCCTGGCTTCAGATCGGCTCAGCTCCAGTCGTTGGCTTGGGGAGTGAATCAATAGACAGAAGATCTTTCTCTCTGTCTCTTCTCCTCTCCCTATATCTGACTTTCTAATAAAAAGAAAATAAATCTTCAAAAAAAAAGAAATGTGGTACAGACACACTTTTGGTATCATGGTTAAGATGCTACTTGGAGGTACTGGTGCCATGGCATGGCAGGGAAAGCCTACAAAGAGGTACCATCATCCCATATGGGGACAGGCTGGAGTCCAGCTGCTTCACTTCCGATCCACCTCCCTGTTTAAGGCCTGGCAAAGCAGTCTGAGATGGCCCAAATACTTGGACCCCTGAACCCACCAGGGGAGATGCCAGTAAAGTTCCTAGCTTCATGCTGGCCTAGCTCTGGTCGTTTTGACCATTTGGGGGGGAACCAACAGAACCAGTAGAGAGAAGATTTCTCTGTCTCTTTTAACTCTGCCTGATAAATAACTTTTTTTTTTAACTCCATTTGCAGTGCCTGAATCCCACAACAGAAAACTTAGGCTTGAGCCCCTGCTTGCCAGTTCCAGCTTCCTGCTCATGAGTACCCTGGCAGGCAGCAATGATGGCTCAAGCACTGAAGCCCCTGCCCTCTCCCCTCCATGTGGACCCGCTGGCTCCCAGCCTTGCTCTGGCCCAACCTCAGCATTTGAACTAAACCAGAGAACTTCCCCCTTCCCTCTCTCTCTCGCTTCCTCACTTTTCTCTCTCTC
Organism: Ochotona curzoniae; assembly: GCF_017591425.1. Classification (NCBI taxonomy): domain Eukaryota; kingdom Metazoa; phylum Chordata; class Mammalia; order Lagomorpha; family Ochotonidae; genus Ochotona; species Ochotona curzoniae. Next base: position 1,311,426 of record NW_024466004.1, on the reverse strand, counting down.
TTTAACTCTCTTTCTCTCTCTATTCCCCAACTCACTATTTCAAATAAAAAAAACAGAAGTTTTAAATCAATATAATTTTGAAAAAGAAAATATACAATACAATTTTGCAAAAAAAGAAGGAAAGCCTATCATTTTCCCCAACATGGGTAAGTTTGGAGGACATTATACTAAACAACATAAATCAGACACAGAAAGACAAAATCTACCTGTCCGTCTTCAACCCCAGCCTAAAGCAACTGAGCATACAGAAGCAGAGAGCAGACTGGTGGTCACCAGGGTTTGGGGACTGGGAGAGATGGGGAGATGTAGGTCAGAGGTCACAATGCTCCAACCAGACATGAAGAAGAAATGGTAAGTGTTTGGAAGTGATGAATACACTTGCTTGAATCAAAAATTACAGACTGTATACATATGGGAGCACTTGGTATCCCACAGTATATACCATCATAATTTGTCAATATCCAATTAAAAACACACATTCACTCTTTAGATCATATTAAGGGATCCTTTAAGTTTCTATTTCAATAAGCTTACACAACAATGTAACTTCACAGTTGAATTGATTTAATTTTTAAAAGTTACTTGTTCCTGTCAACAGACAAGAAGCTCATATTTATTGTCCAATAAAAAGTGAAAACAAAAATTCGACTATACTACTCAAAACTGAAACCAACCACAAACTAATGATATTGCTGCAGCTAAAATCTGATTTAAATATTTCTGTGACACAGATCACAGATAAGCAATAATCTAGGATACAGAAATAAAGGCAATCTCAACAAATCCACTAGAACATCCTGGCTTGTTTTGACTGCGAGAATGTCTGCAGTAGGCAGTCTTGGCTCCTCCTGAACATGTGGAGTGGGTGAGAACTGACCCTGGCCCCTGCAGCCCCCTCGGGCTCTGTTGCCACATACCAGCCTCCAGGAGCATCACAAAGCTGTCACTGCCATCGCTGTCCACTGAAATCCGGTCTTCGGGGCCACTGCTATCCAAGGAGATGCCATCGAATGACTGTTGAGATACTGTCCTCTTCATGGAGAAAAGTCGCAGGCGGGCAGCGCCTCCACTCACTGGGGCTGCCAGTCCCTCCTCAGTCCTGACCGTCGGCTCCCTGCTGCGAAGAAAACAAGGAGCACAGATGGGCCTTTAGATGCGCCTGTGCGCTCCCACCCCCTTCCTCCTTGGCTCACACGGTTTACACTTGTCCTCCAGCTCCTGCGATAAAAGGGATGAAGTCATTTTTCAACTGTTAGCTTTTCTGGACCCTCTTACTTGGGCATAAATGGTTACCATTAAATACCATGCTTATTCAGCATCATTCTACATACAGAAGAGATCCTGGTGCTGGCAAATGGCTGAATGGCATCTGAAACCACTTGTATGCATTCTGTAAGTACAAGAGGGCTTCAAAAAGTTCCTGGGAAACACAGAATCTTTTTAATTACATTTTCCATGAACTTTCTGAAGCCCTTCATATTTACTGAATAGCTTCTGTATGGCAAGGCTCCCTACCAGGCATGAGGGAGGGGTGGGGGTGGGTACACTGAGACAGGTGTACTCTGTCTCAAACAATTCAACTCTATTAGGAGAGAGGGGAGTTGTAAATGCATCACTTTACATGGGAGTCAGCCACACAATTCAGAGGCTAATGAGAAGGGGAAGGCTGTGTGAAAGCACACCACACTTGAAGGAACGAGATGGGGGAGGCGGGGCGGGGGGAGGCATTCTACAGGAAACACACACAGAGCCAGAACCAAAAGGCACCCTCAGAGACGAGGAAGGACCTGGCCATGCTGCAGCACAGTTAAGACCATCAGAAGATACAGTTAGAAAGGCCTAGCACAGCAAGAGGATGCCTTGGCTATCTTTCTAACCCAATCCAAGCTCATACCTACAGGTACAACTACCAGGCAATTACCAAGTTTCCTAACTTCCCATTAAGCATTTATTCACTTTACCACATGGGCCGCAGCCGGATTACAGAAAACCTTGCATAAAACATTTCCTACCGGGACCAGCATTGTGGTATGACAGAGCCGAGAGGCTGCCTGTGACCCCGGCATCCCTTTTGTGCACCAGTTTCTGATCCAGCTGCTTCAGCTGTGATTCAGCTCCCTGTTGATGTGCCTGGGGAAAGCAGCACAAGACAGGTCCAAGTGCTTGGGCCCCCGCATCCACATGGGGAACCTAGGAGCAGCTCTAGGCTTCAGTCTGGCCCGGCCCCAGCCGCTTGCTGCCACGTGGGGAGTAAATCAGAAGATGGAAAGTCTCTGTCTCTCCTTTTCTCTCTGTAATTCTGAATTTCCAATAAATAATTGATAGTTTAAATGAGATTATTTAAGCAATGTTTTGAAAACTACAAAATGCCATATGGTTATACTACAACTGATTATGCCTCACCAAGAAGTTTAACCCTGAACTCCAGAGGGAGCAGGAAGCAGACTAAAGGTTCTGGAGTTGGGAACTGACAAGATCACTCCTGTGTTTTAGGAAATCAGCCTCAGCTTTTTCAGACAAGCTAGAGAGGGAAAGATCTCCAGCATCAATCAGTAATTCACTAAAACAGTACACCTGTGGAAACAGATAGGAAACACTGATGTGAGATTCCCCAAGGCAGTGGCCTTGAAATGTGGTCCTGGCAGCAGCAGAACCATCAACAGTTTGTTAGAAAAGCAGATTCTCGGGCCCGGCGCGGTGGCACAGTGGTTAAGGTCCTCGCCTTGCACACCTGGGATCCCATATGGGCGCCAGTTCTAATCCTGGCAGCCCCGCTTCCCATCCAGCTCCCTGCTTGTGGCCTGGGAAAGCAGTGAAGGACGGCCCAAAGCTTTGGGACCCTGCACCCGCGTGGGAGACCCGGAAGAGGCTCCTGGCTTCAGATCGGCATAGCATCGGCCGTTGTGCTCACTTGGGCAGTGAATCATCGGACGGAAGATTCTCCTCTCTGTCTCTCCTCTCTGTATATCTGCCTTTCCAATAAAAATAAAAAAATAAATCTTTAAAAAAAAAAGAAAAGAAAAGCAGATTCTCACAAATATGCGTGATTACTGAATACGGAACTGCGGGCGAGTGCTGTACTCGCTCTCCACATCTTCTAGGGATTCCCACGCACATTCGAAGTTGAGAGCCATCGATGGAGGAATTCAGTTAGCACACAACAAATGAGCTGGAGGCAGACAGCTAAAATGTAGCACTTGGATGAACAGGTGAATGTTACAACCAAAAAGAAGGCATAAGGAATTTAGCTTTGTTTTGTTTTGACCAAAGATTGATTGGCTAGTTGATCGATTGGCTGATTCATTGACCTGCCTCGTGTAGGGTCTGCATGAGCAGACCCTACACATGGCAGGCAGGAGCCGGATCCAGCACCAAGACCAGAGATTCTGACGCCGGATGGCACCTTCATCACTGGGCTCTCACTCCAGGAATTTAATTTTCTCTTTGTGAGGCTGAGGCACCTTAGGAAATCTATGTGGAGCCATGTCCAATAGGTAGCTTTAAATAAAGAACATGGTAACAGAACAAGGTTAGAACTGAAAATACAGACTGACGTGAAGACAGGGATAAAACAATCTAGGGAGAAAGTATTCAAAGGCACAGACTGGTACAAAAGCTGATAAATTCAGCAAAACTTTAAAGATGTTTGCTGCCATTGAACCAAAATTTCACTTCTAAGTTTTTATTCATATGTAAAACACATGTTTATATATGTATCATATGAAAAAATGCTGATCACATAAACAAGAACATTTAACAAAGCACTGGTTCTACCTAAGAAAAACTGGAAAAAGACTAAATGATTCACAAATAGTGGAATGGGTGAATGAATTATAAACACAAGCATCTGTAAGAATACAATAAATGGAGAGGGAAATATTCACAATAAAACACTAAGTGAATAAAGCAAGATGTAATACTGTAGAAATAATTTTCTGTTGCAAAAAAATTCTGTATATTAAATGCATAAACACATGCAAACATTCACACAAACACACAAATGTCATACAGGTATATAAAAACTGGAAGACAATAGACCTGAACTTAACTAGCAGCTTTTTCTGTTAGTGATCCTCTCTATTCTTCCACTTCCTACACTGACAGCACAATGGATGCAACTCAGCCCTATCAATTAAGAAGAAACAGCAGTATGACAAAAGTGATCAGAATATGCATGGCGCAGCATTATGGAGCATTTCCATTTATAGGATCGAAGGAAGAGGAGAACAGCCCAGGACAAAGAGAAGACGCCTTGAGAGAAGTGAGAGTGACTGGAAGGGATTAGCCACAGACGCTCAAGGGAAGTGGGCGGCCGGCATCTCATCACCACAAAGCTGACCGGGAGATGGGGGACTGCGACAAGCCAGCAGCGTGGGCAGTCTGGAGAGCCTTACTGCTGTCTTCAACGAGTGGGCAGCCCACACCTCTGTGTCCTTGTCACCTCTCCTCTGCCCAGCTCCCTGCCTCTCTCCTTTTGTGACAGGCAGCAGCACCCTGCTGAGCAGGTGCCCAGGCAAGCGGTCAGCCTCTGGACCACAACTGCCCAGCTGCAGGATCATGAGCCAACCGCTGGTGTTCTGAGCCCCTGCTTCCTGTGTAAAACAGGAGCGGTGGGGTGCAACACTGGGAGCCACCTCAGGCGGCTGCTGGAAGGATGCAAGGGGTAGGACAGCGCCTGACACAGACAGCAGCCAGCACGAATGTAACATTCACTCCTTTACCTTTTTCTCTCCTCTTGCCATTTAGTTGGCTGTCACGGCGGTAGTGGCACACCCACAGGCGCTGCTGAGGGACCCACTGGAGACGTTTCATCTAGACAACAGCTCTAAAATCACTGTTTTTCACACCCCAGACAGGAAACCACAACGTGTTTCCGCAAAGATTCCCTAAGTTTTTATTATCTTGCCTAAAGCTACAGGCACCCATGGGGGGGAAAAATCCATACTCTCCACTCTCTACACTGTCCTTTTCAGTGGTTTTCTGCTTACCCACTACTGTCTCTCCAGCATGTAACACAGAGCTTGGCTCTCACTAAGGACTCAGCAGAAATAATAATAATAATAACTATCAAAGCCCTGGCAGTCACTGGTAAGGCTCAGCAGAACAGCTAAGGCCCCAGCTGCTCTGCTTACAAGACGCAGAGTCAGGACAACGCATGCACTTAGCTCCCTGAGGGCCTGTTCCCTCAGCCATAGCTCAGGACAGAAATGTCTACAGCCACCCTACGAAGAAGCTGCCGTGCAGATCCAAACACACAAGAAACGGCAAAACAGCCCACTGGGAAGACAGACAACAAGTGCTACTAGTCTCCATAGCCCATCTTTATCAGTAATAGTAAGTCAGCATCATCTGATTCTAAGAAGAAATTAATGTTGCTTGAAAATTGCCCTTTTAGGGCTGGCACAATGGTTCAACTGACTAATCCTCCACCTACAAGTGGGATCCCATATGGGCACCAGTTCAAGTCCCCACTGCTCCACTTCCCATCCAGCTCCCTGCTGATGGCCTGGGAAAGCGGTAGAGGATGGCCCAAAGCCCAGGGACCCTGCAGCCACATAACAGACCCAAAAGAAGCTCCTGGCTCCTAGCTTCAGATCGACTCAGCTCTGACCAATACAGCCATTTGGGGAGTGAACCAGTGGATGAAACATATCTCCTCTCTGTCACTCCTCCTCTCCAAAAATCTGCCTTTCCAATAAAAAGAATAAATATTTTTAAAAGAAATAAAGAAGAAAAAGAAAACTACCCATTTACATAGAGTATTCTATGCATTGTCCTGGACTCTATGGCACTTGGCAATCTAAAAATGCACTCGGGCGGTCAGAACCAGGAGGCCATGAAACAGCTGCCAGAGGCAGACAGACACTCACTTGGCTGGCGGCAGGGACAGCATCTTGTGCATGGTGGAGGTCATGCGATCTCTTCCCAGACTGAAGGCATCCTTGGTGAGGGACACAGCTTCCTTAGTGAGGTCCATTGTGGCATGCAGAGCCTCCTTGGTGGCATCCTTGGTCATATGAATGGCGCTGGACAATTCCCCCTCAATATTCTTCAAGGGGACGAGTTCACCTTGTCCGTTCATAGCTGGATCCCTGACAGCTGGGGGTTTCTGCATAGCTAGTGAGCTAGAGGTCTGGGCTCTGCTTGGTGTCTTTGCCTGTAGCGACTCAACAGCCTCAGAGCCCTTCCCTACAATCTGCTGTGCCAGGGGACCTGAGTCCTGCAGTTCCCCATGGCCACGTGACCTCTCCTGGGATGTCTCCTGACTGCCAATGTTACCATCCTCCAGAACCTTCTCAGGGCTTGCTGGGCCCCGGTCTGAGGAGGCATCAGACTTCGGTTCCTGTTCCTCCGAAGGGGACAGCTCTGAGTCTATGAGGCTGGTGGTGTCTGAACCCGCAGAGTCGGTATCATGCACACTGCCTGGAGCAGGCTGCATGAGCAGAGCCACCTCAGCGCTGGGGAAGAGGACTCCAATGCAAGCGGTCTGGTTCTGCAGCGGAGACCCGGTCATGGCCTCCTTGTCTTTCGCCAGCTGCTCCTGGAGCTCCTGCAGCACCTCCTTGAGGCGAAGCAGTGCCAAGTACTGGTAGTGGTCGAGCCTCACGCGGACGTGAACGGGGGAGTTCACGAGCACGTGCACATCTGCTGCATCCTCGAGCTCCGCGGGGGGCTTCTGGCCGTCCACACCCCCGCTGCCTTCTTTCCAACTCTCCGGAAGTCCCGACAGGCTCTTCAAATCATGCTCGGTCTTTGACCTCTGTTGGGGCACAGCGTCAGCAGCCAGGGCTTCGGACTGGCCAGGACTGCCGAAGCTGGCCGACGGCTTCAGCCTGCCCTCAGAGGCTGAAAGGAGTTTCCGTGCCTGGGCTTGTTCCCAGCGGAGGGGGAGGCAGGCCCAAACGGACAAGGGAAAGGGGGCCACAAAATTCAAAGCATGGCCTTTGAAGTTCTCCGTTCCCTCAAAGTCCAGGGAAATCTGGGTGAAGTAGATGGACCAGAGATCCTGAGAGGCCTTAGGTCTCTGGGGTGGGAGGGTGCTGGGCTGAGGAGGGCGGGCATCTGTCTGGAAGGCATGATGCAGGAAGAGCATGTGCAGAAGGCTGAAGCCCCCTGGAACCTTGGGAAAGCGCTCATAACTGGAATGAAAGAACTCTGCAGCGGCAAAGGCCCGGAAGAGACTCTGGAGGTCCTGACAGCTGCAGTGCGGTGCATGGCGTGTGTTGGTGGCAGTCACACCCGAGGCAGACAGGACAAGGGCCTGGGGACGATGCAGCTCCGCCCGTTCTCTCTTCTCCAGCGGGAAGCTTACCTTGCAACAGAAATGGAACAAGTAACCATGGCCATCCGAGTTATTTCAGCATCCCACTGTTAATACAGGCATGAAAGCTGACCTGGACTTCCATGAGAGGGACTGTGGATTACAGCCTCTTGGGAAATGCCACGGGAGCTCCCGACAGGAAAGCCCCACTCTCTGCCTACCTTCAGCCAGAAGGCGTCCAGCCGGATATCCAAGTGCTCATCTTTTTGCCTTGAATCTTCCAGCTTGTAGATGGCTTTGAACTGTTCCAGGCTGTGGTACAAATCCAGACAGAAGAGGTTTCCCCAGAGCAGGCTGACTGGGTCCACGGTAAACGTCAGGCCATTTAATTGAACATAGAGATTGGGACAGGGAACTATGAAGCAGAGAGAAAAACAGATGCTTAGGGACAAAGCAAGAGCTCCACTTAAGTTTACTTAACACCTGACGTTTTATTTTTTATCATTGGGAAAGCAGTTGTTACACACTTAACACGAGGCAGAGCTTGTTACGGAGGTGTGCTAATTACTTCAAACACCTACAGCTCCTACCAATGATAGAGGACATATACAGCAGCTGCAGGTGGACAAACCAGCAGGAGCCTGGGGGAGGCAGAGGTGGCGAGCAGCAGGTGCTCACCTGGAAGCTCCTGATTATCTGGGAAGTAATACTCGGTGAACTCGATGTGGATGGCAGAGACCTGAGTGGGCAGGTTGTGGAGTTTCCGACTGCAGGAGAGGAGTGTAGAAGGCTTCTTACTTGGCTGGCCAGCTGTGGAAACCTAAGCAATCGCAACTGAGGTTAGCATCCAGAGATGTCTGTCTCCTCTGAGGAATGCCAACCTCTTGCATCCTCCAGAGGCTATACAGGGAGCAGAGAGAGCACAATGATTTTCACACGTATGGGGGAACTTCAACAAGTCCTTAAGACAATGGAATTTAGAAATGAGGTTAGAAATAAAGTTTACAGGCCTGGCACGGTAGCCTAACAGCTAAAGTTCTGTCCTTGCATGCTCTGGGATCCCATATGGGCACTGGTTCTAATCCTGGTAGCTCCATTTCCCATCCAGCTCCCTGGCTATGGCCTGGGAAAGCAGTCAAGGACAGGCCAAAGCCTTGGGACCCTGCACCCATGTGCAAGACCCAGAAGAGGCTCCGGACTCCTGGCTTCAGCTCAGTTCCAGCCATTGCTTGGGGAGTGAATCAATGGACAGAAGATCTTTCTCTCCTTCTCTCCTCCTCTCTGTATATCTGACTTTAACATAATAATAATAATAAATCTTTTTTTAAAAAGAGAGAAAGTTTACTCTGGTACCAAAAATGTCAAAATCCAGGCATACAAAGGGTCCTATGAAGTTCCTAACTGCAGATGATGAAAACTCTTGGCATAGAGTTCATAAACTGTTTACAACCACAATAAGCTTCTCTTTTAATTGAATCGCTCTATGAGCTTTTTGAAGTATCCCCATGCTCCCAGCATTCCCACCACTGCCTCCCACCATTAGCCAAGTCAGCGTGTTCAGCAGGAAGCAGCAGCAGGAGATGCCCTGAGATGTCTAAGCCCCCACATGAGCAGCCATGCTCAGAAACAGAACGATCAATCCACAAACCTACATGGGTGGTGGGCAGCCCCTAAATTTTTCCGCTCAGCTCATTCCACCCCAGGGGCCTTCCAGCTGAATGTCCTATCCCTTTCCAACTAGGCTGCGCCATGTCCTCACCTGGTGGATGTCCAGGTCATCGACTCGGACTACTACGCAGCTGGAGCGCAGGCGATTCCACGCTGGGGGTCCAAAGGGAGCTTGCCGGCCCTGGGAGGGGCTTCTCTCAAGCGGGTTCTTCCGAGGACTGGACAGAGAATCTAAGTCAAGACACAAAAGGTGGGCATGAGGATCAGGTATGTTCAACTCTCAGATCATTAACATTAAGTGTAAAATAGACCGCTATCACTGTCTTGCTCATGGAGGAAGCTCAAAAATTACATTCCCCTTAAGAGCAAGGCATCAGCTGAGTGAACAGAGATGATGACAACTTCTCTTCAACAATGTGGCCAACTCTGGGAACAAACAGGATTCTAGGAAAACAAACAAATTGGGCGCAGCACAGTGGCATATTGGCTTAAGCCTCTGCCTGCAGTGACAGCATCCCATATGAATACAAACTGGTTCAAAACCCAGCTGCTCCACTTCCAATTCAACCTCCTGCTCATGTGTCTGGGAAGGCAGCAGAGGTTGGTCCAAATCCCAGGGCTCCTGCACCTATGTGGGAGATGTGGAGGAGGACTCTAGGCTCCTGGCTTTGGACAGACCCAATTTCTACCAGTACAAACATTTGGGGAATAAATCAGTGGGTGGAAGATTTCTCTGCCCCTGCTTCTCTAGTGAACTCGCCCATTGCTTGACCCCAGTGGTTATTCAGTTAAATGGCAAGAGGCCTACAGCAGGGGTCCCTCCTGACTCACCTGCTTTCCTCCGGAAGGGTGAGTCTACTCCCAGGTGCCAGGGTGGTTTCACACCAGTTTCCTCATGCCACTTCTCCATTTTATTCTGAAATTCCATCACCAATTTCTGGGCCCACTGGTCTCGCGTCTCCATGGCCTCACAGTGCCGGACCCAGTGTTTGCAGCTATCGCCTGGGCAACAGAGAAGCACAATGGTATTCAGCTTAGATCATGACCCGTCATGGCATTGCTGACTTTGTCAGTTATATGCATGTTCAGAAACTGATCCCTCACCCCTGAATCCAGAATCTTCTGGGTTAAGGAAAACTTACACGATGAGAACTCCCAAGCTCTTCAGCATCCCGTGGTGATACTTCCCTATGGTTCCTGAAAGCCGGCTGCCGACTGTTGTCCTCTTTGAGTATGGACTACTGCAGAGGCAGTAAAGCCAGTGGCATAAGGGGCTGAGGCTAATAGCAAGAGCAGCATCTTGGGCACTGCCTCCCCTCCCACCTGCTCTCATCACCATGGAGACTCCCCAAGAGTAGACACTGTAAGTTCCTATGTGTCCTCCCGACAGGGGAGGTCTCTGGTGCCTCTCTGAGCATGTGCAGCTGTCTTTGGCACCTTCCCCTTGGTGGAGATGAACCAGCGAATCTGCCCTCAGTACTTTGGGCCACATTAGAACTGACCCCATTGAGAATTCTCCTAACCTGCCCGGTGGAAGGGGTAATAGTCAAATGCCATCTTGCGGAAGGTAAGCTGCATGGCACCACCCATGAGTCTGTTGGCAGAGACACCTATAAGAGAAAAATACAGGTGAATGGCAGCAGAAGAAACACAGGAGCCTAAGTACCAATTCAAGCAGTTCAAAGAGCTCTGAAGGTCAGGTCCAAAGCCCAGTGCAGCTAAAAGGCTCTGATGTCAGCTGACACACTTCTCCTTATAGTAGCAATAGCCAATGAACATGTTCTAGAAGAATTTTATAAGGTATGCCCCCATTTTCTCCATAACTTACTGCGAAAAGAAACATGCCAAGCTTTACAGTTTCTAGACAGGCAGAAGTTTCTGAACTCAGGACTCAGGAGTCCCCAGTCCAGCCTTCTCATGGACCCACTCTACAACCCTGACTCAGGCTCCCCCAGGCCTAATGAAATGAGTACCCCGATCCCTCAACACAAGGCAGGAGAAGCAGAAGCCAACTTGCCAACATGCAGAACCCTCCACACTTCTACCTGGGCCTCAGAACTGAAGCTGTGACATTAGGGAATTATCACTATGCATTCCAAGCAGGCATGGATGCTAAAGCAAAGACTGCAAGCAGGGACATTCTCAAATATACAGAATACTGCAAGAGAACTGGAATCAGAACAGTAAGTCAAATACTACACTATGCTTTTCTTGGAGTGTCATTTGTGTCCGCATGAACGAACTTCCCATGTTTGCCCTATCCCTCCAATGAGGCTGCAGAGCTGTGCAGGAACCCTTTCTTTCACATCCATGCGCTGTCTGGCCCAGCCTCTTCTGCACTTCTGCCTTGTCCTCTATTACTGTATCTAGCATAGAGCCTTGCAGGTAGTAGATGCTCAATAAACAAGAGGGGCAACACCAAGGAAAGGACCGAAGGGAAATGCTGGGGGCGTCTCCCTGGTGTAAGCTGTAACACCTCAACAAACAGACATTTTTGTTGCATCCATTCTAGGCTTCACTGCCCCGTGTTCTGGGCACACCTGTGCCCATGTTTCTGTTCCTCAGTCTCACTTCCATCATCAGTGCCTTTTCAGACACTTTGTTTTTTCCCTAATTGCCCATTCTCGGTGAAATTTTAATACCACAGATACACCATGTATCTATTGAGGAACTATATAGATGTGTGTGCTTTATACACAAAAAAGAACACACAGAAATTTTACTCTTCTATTTAAGGCAGGGCTAGGAAACATTAGTTTTTTGAGTTGAAAAATTAAAGCAGAGACAGGCAGCTAACTGAGCAGCCAAAATGCTGCTTGGGATTCCCACATCATATGAGGGTGCCTATGATCAAGTCTGGCCTCGGCGCCAGCCTGCAGCTCTCTGCTAATCCACACCCCGGTGGGCAGCAAGCACCTGGGTCTGCATCCCAGAGGGCAGGCCTGGATGGGGTTCCAAGCTCCTGGCTGCTGCAGGCCTCTGGCAAGCAAAGCACAGGAGGACACTTTTCTCTATATATCCATTTCTCTCTCTTTGGCAATCCGATATATTTAAGCATTTTTTAATTAAAAAATGCAAAGCTATCAATATTTTAACTTTATATTTGTTGATAGTTTTTATTATAATCCCTTTACTTAGACTGTAAGATGCCAGGGTCTGGTGTGGTAGCCTAATGGCTAATGTACTTGCCTTCCACACGCCAGGATCCCATATGGACACCAGATCAAATCCCGGTTGCTCCACTGCCCATCCAGCTCCCTGCTTGTGGCCTGGGAAAGCAGTAGAGAATGGCCCAAAGCCTTGGGACCCTGCACCTGCTAAGGAGACCGTGAAGAGGTTCCTGGCTTCAGATTGGCCACTGCAGCTACTTGGGGAATGAACCAGCAGATGCAAGATTTTTCTCTCTGTCTCTCCTTCTTTCTGTAAATCTAACTTTCCAATAAAAAATAGAATGAATTTTAAAAATTGTAACACATCAAATTATATATACAAATGAGTAATTTATATGCCTAATAGCAATATAATCAAAATTTTAATTCAAATTATTTAACAAAGTAAAAACATTAAGCATTTTATTTCCTACATTTATTTTTAGTAAATTTAACTTTTTATATAAGAAAATAACTTAAACTGGCTACTGTACATTCACTTACTGTCAACATTTCAACATTTAACTAGATTAACAATGAGTTGAGTAATAATGAGAATTAAATAAACCATAAAATATTTTAAGTTCATTCTCAAAGTTCAAATCACAGACTCAGTCATAAATAACACGAGGAAGGCAGCCAATGGCATCTAGCAGGCACCTGCAGGCCATCTCTGTCTGTGGGACTTCAAGACTGAGTAGTGAACTGAAAATCCTCTACTTAGAGCCAGAGACAGAAGCTTAGCTTGCTACACGATCACCGGGCCCAGAGTTGTACATTCTAACAAAGTAAATTGTGTGGTAGTAAATTATATCTGAATAAGGTTAATAAAAGTCACTTTTGACATTTGGTGGTAGTATCACCTTAGTTGGAACTATATGACTCGAGCTATGGTAGGAAGAGGGTTCCCTACTAACACTATTTGGAGCTAAAATAACAACAGAATACCTGGATTGAACACATTAAAGCAGCTTAGGGACTGGCTTTGTGGCTTAGCAAGAAGGGCTATAGCCTCTAACACCAACACCGCACATGGGCCATGGCTTGCGTCAAGTCCTGGCTGTGTCACTTCTGGTCAAGCTCTCTACTAACAGCCCACGAAACTCAGAAGAAGATGGTCCAACTGTTTAGCCCATTGCACTCATGAGTGAGAACCAGAAGAAGCTCCTGACTTACTCCTGGCTCAGCCCTGGTCTTTGTGGTTATCAGCAAAACGAACCAGTGGGTGGAAAAGTCGCTGTCTCGGGACCAGCACTATGGCTTATCATGTTAAACCTATGACTGCACCACCAGCATCCCACAAGTCCCGGCTATTCCACTTCCAATCCAGCTCCTTACTAATGTGCCTTGGAAAGCAGCAGAAGATGGCTCAAGTCCTTGGGGTCCTACATCCATACGGCAGCCCAGGAAAAAGCTCCTGGTTCCCGATTTTGGACCAGCCCAGCCCCGTCCCAGCCATTGTGGCCATTTAGGGAATGAATCAACCATCAGAAGCCTCTCCCTTCCTCTCTCTGTAACTCTATCATTTAAATGAAAATAAATAAATCGGGCCTAGCGTGGTGGCCTAGTAGCTAAAGTCCTCGCCTTGAGCATGCCCGGAATCCCATATGAGTGCCGGTTCTAATCCAAGCAGCCCTGCGTCTATCCAGCTCCCTGCTTGTGGCCTGCGAAAGCAGTAGAGAACGGCGCAAAGTCTTGGGACACTGCACCCACATGGGAGACCTGGAATAAGCTCCTGCCTCTTGGCTTTGGATTGGCTCAGCTCCAACCATTGTAGCTACTTGGGGAATGAATCATTGGACTAAAAATCTTCCTCTCTGTCCTCCTCTCTGTATATCTGACTTGGCAATAAATTTTTTTTAAAGTCTTTAAAATAAATAAATAAATCTTTTAAAAATTTTTTTCTCCCTGTCTCTGTAGCTCTGAGTTTCAAATAAATGTATCATTAAAATAAAACAGAGGCCAGTACTGTAGCATGTTGGTTAAGCAGTTGTCTGCAGTGCCAACATCCTTCTGGCCACCAGTTCCACTCTCAGTTACTCCATTTCTGATCCAGCTCCCTGCTAAAGCACCTGAGAAAGCAGCTGGTCTGAGTCCCACCCAAGTGAGAATATGGATGAAGCTGCTGGTTCTTGGCTTTCGCCTGGCTCAGCCCTTGCTATTGCAGACATTTTAGGAATGAACCAGCAGATGGAAGTTCTTGCCCAAGGTGTGTCTCTTCTGTCCTTCTGTAACTCTTTCAAAGAGACAAATCTTTAAAATAATATAGTTTATAATTGAAATCAAATGTGGTTAACAATGACCAATATAATTGCAAACACAAGACATAAATGGTAAACAGGATATATAAATGAGTGACTGAAATTCTTTAGTTAGTTGGTGGGCCCAGGACAGGCCATGCTTAAGAGAGAGCGACAAAGGGAATTTGGGGCCCGCATGCTTGATCCTGAAGGAAAACAGAAAGAGGCAGGTGATAACTCTTCTCCCCATCAAGCATCCATTGCCATTCCACTCTGACAGATGAAGGAGCTTCTGATTTTAATAAGCAGTGTTGGGCCTGTCGTGGTAGCCTAGTGGCTAAAGTTCTCGCCTTGCACACTCCAGGATTCCCATATAGATGCAAGTTCTAATTTGGCCACTTGGGGAATGAACCAGCAGATGAAAGAATTTTCTGTCTCTCCTTCTCTCTGTAAATTTTTTAATTATTAAAAAGATAGTTTATTTTAAAATATAAGCCAATATACCCAAATATCCAATATACCCATCTAAATAGGCATTCAAAATGAAAATAATTATTGCGGTATTTAGCACTTTTTTAAAATTCAACATCTTTGAAATTCAAACTTTCTGTCACACTTGCAAGATGTCTCCAGTTGCCTTATGACACACTCACATGCGATTAATGGCTACTCTACAGGACAGAATAATCCCACAGAATCTTAGAGTCCCTCCTGTACTGCCTAGCTTTCCCTTCACTTCTCTCCCCACCTGCAAGGAGAGGAGTCAAAGCTGTAAGAACTCTCCCCATTAATGATCCTATAGTGAGGAATATACCATTTCTGGGAATCATCCCCATAGCTACAAATAGTTCATCCGCCAAGTAGATTTGGCTTCATAAAAGAAATGAAGAGGGGCTGGTGTTGAGACATAGTAGGGACAGCCAGCACCTGCAATGTGGCATCCCTCATGGGTGCCAGTCCATATCCTGGCTCTCCACTTCCAATCCAGTTCCCTGCCAATGGCCTAATAAAAGCAGCAGTGAGTGGCCCAAGTGTTTGGGGCCCCTGCCTCCCATGTGGGTGACCCAAATGAAGCTCCTACCTTCTGGCTTCAGCCTGACCCATCCTGGCCATTGCAACCATCAAGACAGAAAACCAGTGGCTAGAAGATGACTCTCCTCCCAGTACTTCTCTCCCCACTCTCTCTGTAACTTTTCAAAATAAATAACTCTTTAAAAGAAAAATAAATAAAAACGGGGTCAGCATTGAGGAACAATGGGTTAAATCATTAATACTACCACGCCATACTGGAGTGCCACTTCAAGCCCTAGCTACTCCACTTCTGATCCAGCTTCTTGCTGATGCACCTGGAAGGCAGCGATGTTGGCCCCTGACATCCATGTGGGGGACCTGCAGGAGTTCTGGCTCCAGCTCCAAGCTGGCCCAGCTCCGGGTACTGCGGTCCATTTGGAGAGTAAACCAGCATATGGGACACCTATTTCTCTGTCTCCCCCTCCCTCTGTGTCCCTGTGTCACTCTGCCTTTCAAAATAAATAAAGAAAAAAAAATGAAAAAACCACAGTTATTATCCTTTTAGGGTAGATTTTATGATGCTAGCACTCACACACCAAAATTCTACAACAGACTGAAACTCTTAATAATGCACCCTCTTACCCTTTTTTTTCCTCATACACAAGGTAAGTTTTATTTGTGAGGTGAACAAGTGAATATGAACAGAAGAAGGAAGATCCTGAAGACGGGGTGTCTCCTGAAAGGAGAGACACCCAATAACACACTTTATTTTTAAAATATTCATTTTTATTGGAAAGGCAGATGTACATAGAGAGGGAGAAACAGAGATAAAGATCTTCCATCCACTGGTTCACTCCCCAAATAACCACAATAGCCAGAGCTGAGCTGATCCGAAGCCAGGAACCTAGAGCTTCCTCTGGGTCTCTCATGTGACTGCAGGGCCCCAAGGCTTTGTGCCATCCTCTACTGCTTTCCCAGTCCACAATCACAGAGCTAGATGAGAAGTGGAGCAGCCAGGACACAAACTAGCACCCATATGGGATTCTGGCACTTGAAAATGAAGGATTAGCTAGCTGAGCTATCTCGCCAAGCTCCCAATAATGTATTGTTAATTAAGACTTTTGAAAGAATTAAAAATCAATCATCAAACAAACAAAATCAAAGACCTTGGAAGAAATAACCAAAGAAAATAACAGTGATGAGCTTCCAGAATGAGCAGGTGGGTCAATGATTTCCTTTGGTATCAACAGCAAAGAGCTATTGTTTCCTCTTCCTTTCCTCTCAGAATGAGCATGGAGAGGAGTGGCCATCACTCATGCATCGGACAGAGATGCAATGCTTGTGTGGTCCCCAGGAAGAAGAAGAACAGGTGGGGCCGCCATGGACACTGAGGCTAGCTCTCCCAGAAAGGAAAACACAGCCTTCAGAGAAAATAAAATGGACAGAGAATCATCTACCATGTGTGAGCATCGAAGCCCAGGAGCTGGCAGCCTGGGGCAGTATAAAGGGACAGCATTGAAGGAAGAGACAGCAGAGTAAGAGTAATACTTAATATTCGCCTACAAATAAGGCCCTCCAAACTCAGTATGCTATCTCCTTTGAGCCTAAGGACAATCTGCGAGGAAACAGGATGTGATGTAATTCAGCTTCACAAATGAGGAAACCCAGAAAGGTTAAAGCAAGAGGTTAAGTGATTTCCCAAAGGCTCATCAAGGAAAGAAATGAGTTAATTTCATTTATTTTTATTCTGAACATTTGTGTGGGTGTACACAGCACCATCGCTCTAAGCATGAGAAGAACACAGCAAAACATCTCTACTTGGTAAAAATTGCACACAATAAACACCTAAAGTGACTCAAAAGCTTGATTACACTGAGGTTTCCTACAGCTGAATTTATTTTCCTCAAACTATTTTTTTCTTTAAATATCTATGTGTTTTTATTGGAAAGGCCAAGTTACAGATAGAGAAGGAGAGACAGAGAGAAAGACCTTCTACACGCTAGTTCACTCCCCAAATGGTCAAAGCTGGGCTGGGCCAAAGACAGGAGCCTCTTCCTAGTCTCCAACATGAGTACAGGGGCTCAAAAACATAGGCCATGCTCTGTTGCTTTCCCAGGACATACGCAGGGAGGAGCTGGATCAGAAGTGGAGCAGGTGGGGTGTGAACCAACACCTATATGGGATGCCAGCACCGCAGGCAGAGATTTAGCTAGTTACACCATGGCACCAGCCTTTACTTCACTGAAATCTTAGGTCCATGATTCTCAAACCCTCATAAGCATTGTCCAAAGGACTTTGGAAGGCGGGAGGGGAATTCACATTGCTTGGACTCTGTCCCTGAAGATTCTAATTTAGCGGGTTTGGGAAATGGGTCCAGAATCTACAGTTGATCAAGCACAACTGGTGTCCCACTATACTCCTGTAGGCTGACAGAGCACTGCCTCCCACCTAACACAGAGAGCCACCCCAGGATGGCTGAGGCCTGGTGACTGCTTCTTTCCAAGTTCTCAAACAAAGTATTCTGGAGCATCTCAGTAAAAAAAAACCCTTCGGTCCCAGGTTTTGCCCAGCTCTAGACAGTGACATGGACCACCCAGCCCAGGCTCAGGCCTCATGGGCTACCTGGCTCTCGGGACTGGCTATCATCACAAATGTGCAGGTCCAGGCGGGAGATGAGCAGGTGGTAGGAGGACTCTTTCACATCAAATTTCTCAAAGTACTGGCTGAGGCGGGTGCTGCTGCTGTTGCTGTTGCCCTGGCTGCCACCAAATGCCTGGGCCCAGGACTGCTGGGCACTGGGAGCAGGTGGAGTGATCTACATGTGACAGAGAGAAAAACAACAAGTCCAGTGGCTGAGATGATCCTTCAGAGGCTTTCTTCACGCTGCAGCCCAGTTTGAATAAAATCACAATTTAGCAAAATGCCCTTGCTTCTAACTGTTGACCTAGCAGTTCACGTAGGTCTGGAGCCAACTCCAACTCAAGGAACTCAAAGTCTAACTGCCCACCTAATTCATTAGCCTCGTAACTGCTGGAGCACTGTAATGAGATATGAAATGCACTCCAAGTTCTCAACCATACGATTTAGCTCACAGATAACAAAACACCTCCTCTGGGAAGTCTTTCCTAAGTGCCGTCATTCAGCCTGCACAGTGACACACCTCTGGTTTGAGCTCTTTGGGCACAATGCTTGCTCATGCTGTAGCAGTGATCACACAATATTACAGCTTGTTGATGGTTCACATTTCCAGACAGTGATGACAGCCCCAAGGACAGGAAAAGCTTAGTCCACTTTTCTTCTCTAGGGACTAACATCATATTCCTAAAACACTGGAATTATCCAATGAACAGAATGAAAAAAAAAAAATCAGAGGTATGGGCAAAGCCTAAAATCATCCAGAAGCAAATGAAAAATCTCCCGAACAAACCAAAGTATTGCTCCTGCCTACGTAAGTCTGAATTAGGTCTGCTCCACCTCCTTCCCCAGCCCCAGCAAGGGTGTCTGTTAGGTTTCTAACCTGTACAGGCTCAGGAGCCAGGCTCTTTCTCTGCTGGGCTGACTTCTCCATGGCCTCGCTCAGTGACTCAGCGTACTTCATCATGGCCTTGAGCTGTGAGTCTGTTAGCACCCAGAGCAGGTCATCCAACAGGAACATCAACTTGGAGGCTATCACATTACAATCTTTGGTCTAAAGGAGCCAAAGAAAATATGAGGTTTATCATCTTACACCATCCCAATGCCTCAAGCTGACTGTTGCCCAATCAGTTTCAGAGGTGGATTTTCAATTACTTACCAAACTACTGAAGTTCTCTTGATGAACAACCAAGCAGCAACAGTTAAATGAACTGCTAGGTGCCCATAACGATGTCAAGCATAGTGGATGGAGGACAGAGCTATGGAAAAGTTCCCTCCCTCCTGTGGACACTGTGCAACACTGAGCCGCAGAGCCTTCCCCTTTGCATGTCAATTGAGGGGACAGGAACATTCTGAACAACACAGGGACACTGAATCTAGGGCTGTGTGGAAGAATAAAAGATGGGCACGAACACCTTCCCGAGGGCAGAGAACACACTCACTCTTCTCTTCAGGGCTATCTGGATCCTGCCTTGGTTGGTGATGAGCCTCAGCGGCGTGGTGACTGGCTCCTGATCACCGCTGTCTGTAGCATCCGCCTCGATGCGAAGGGTTTGCCAAGTTATCTCCTTAAATGTTAACACCTGGAAGGAGAGAATCCCTTCATGCCATGGGTGAAATGAACCAAGAGGCAGGAAGTACAAAGGAAACAGACTGGCAAGCCAGCCTCCCACAGTTCTCGATCGAGATCCTAGCTGTGAGCAGCCAGTGGTCAGAGACCCGTAACGAAGCGAAAGGTGTCTCAGTATCACCAGACACAAAGTGCACTGGGGTTCCCAGGAATACGGAACATCAGGAGAAACCGCCCAAGCAAGAGTAATGTCCTTTAAGAATCAGTCCTCCTTTGGCTCCCCTCTCCCCACCGCCCCTGCGATGCCTGGGCTGTCACCTCTCCTCTGCGGGGGTCGGTGATGCGAGTCAGGCGCAGGTCACTCTGCTGCCAGTTGGGGTTCACACTATAGCCCTGCAGCTGCCACAATTCCAACGAGGCGTGGAAGGCCTTCGAGTGAATCTTGATGGTGATGGAATTGACGATGATGAACATGCCCTCCACCACCTTCTCGGCAAAGCCGTACTCACTACAAAGAGAGCAACCCCGTGATCACCATCATGGGAGACTGTAGGCGGAGTTGTCTGTTTTTTCCCAAAATTCCACATAGCCACTCTATTTTCATCATTTATTTTCCTTTTTAAAAATGTATTTATTTTAATTGGAAAGATCGGGAGAAGAAGAGACAAAGAGAGACATCTTCCACATTCTGGTTCATTCCCCAAATTGCCCACAGCAGCTGCAGCTGAACTGAAAGGAAGCCAGGAACCAGGAGCTTCTTCTGCGTCTCCCATATGGGAGCAGAATCCAAGGCCTTGGACCATCCCGTGCTGCTTTCTTAGCCCACAAGCAGGGAGCTGGATGGGAAGTGGAGCATATGGGACACAAGCTGACACCCATGTGGTATGTTGGCACTGTAGACAGAACATTACCCTACTATGACACTGTGTGGGTTCCAACTTCTTTTTAAAAAGAGACTTTATTTATTTGAAAAGAACAGTCACAGAGAAACATCTTCAATTGATTGGTCTACTCCCCAAATGGTCCTAACAGCCAGGGCTGGTCAGGCTGAAGCCAGGAACCCGAAAAGTCTCCCAGGTCCATCATGTGGGTGCAGAGAACCAAGTACCTCAACCATCTTTCTCTGACTTCTGGGGTGCATTAGTAGGGAGCTGGATCAGAAGTAGAGCAGCTTGGGCCCAGCACGGTGGCGCAAGTGGTTAAAGTCCTCACCTTGAACGGGTTCTATCCCGGCAGCCCCACTTCCCTTCCAGCTCCCTGCCTGTGGCCCGGGAAAGCAGTCGAGGACGGCCCAAAAAGCTTTGGGACCCTGCACCCATGTGGGAGACCCAGAAGAGGCTCCTGGCTTCAGATCGGCATAGCATCGGCCGTTGCGCTCATTTGGAGAGTGAATCATCGGACAGAAGATCTTCCTCTTTGTCTCTCCTCTCTGTATATCCGCCTTTCCAACAAAAAAAAAAAAAAAAAAGAACAAGAAGAAGAAGTAGAGCAGCTGAGTCTCAAACCAACACCCATGTGGAATGGCGGCATTGCAGATAGCCCAACCTGTTAGGCCACAATGCTATCCCCACATAGTCTTTACGCTTTTAAATATTTATTTATCTATTTATTTAAAAGAGAGAGAGAAAAAGAGATCTCCTATCTGCTGGGTTACTCCCCAGATGACCATAATGGCCAGGGTTGGTCCCGGTTGAAGCCAGGAACCAGAAGCTTTATCTGGGGTTCCCAGGTTGTCTTCTGCTTCTCCCAGGCAGTGGAGCAGCCTCAGCTTGATCCTGTGCCTAGATGGGATACCAGCAATGCAGACGGTGGCTTAACCTGACCTTCACGCCAACCTTTACCCCGGAAGATGTCAGACTAAACTGTTTGGTGCAACAACTATTATAGATGATTGTCTTTAATTTTCTCTTCTTGTGCCTTATATATTTTTATCTTTTTAAATTATTTATGATGACAATGGAATATTCTTTTTAATTGGACTTTTAAAAAGGAATATAGGAAAAAGAGTTGACCTAGCAACTACCTTCCCCCTACTAAAAATAAATTCATAATTTTTTTTGTATCTCACAAAGTCCCTGAATAAATATTATAGATACTGTTTCTGAGGGGTGATATAAACAACCAAAAGAAAATATGGGTTTGTATAAAATCTTCAAAGACAGAGAGTATTCTGCAAAGGCGATGGGAGGATGACAGGAACTCAGCCCAGGTTAGGAAGAGACGGAATGCCACTCCAGAGTGAGGCCAAAAGCAGCAGAGAGAGAGAGACAGGAACAACGTCTGACAGCCCCTCTGCATGAGGACAACAGGCACTCCGGACTTGTGGGGGAAACCACTTCTCACTACCACAGATAAAAAGGAGGCCCAGAAAAGCAAACAGGAAAAAAAAAATAGATCTGCAATTTATAAAAAAGGACTAATATTCCTAGGACTTCAAAATTTGCAGCGGATAGGGGAAAGACCAAAAACCCAATAAAAGCAGGACAAACTACAAATAGATTACAGAAAAAATAGGTGCAAACAAGTATTAAACAAAAAGTGCTCAACCTGAGCCCCAGGGACAGGTCGCCTGGCCCACGTCCATGAGCGCACCTGTGAGAATTAGTCCTTCTCAGTATAAAGGACAGAGTGGTGGAGTAGTCGATGGTACATAGTGGATTGGCAGACCATCGGGGCCTGCAGAGAACTTCTGGTACCACAGCAGAGGATGGAGAACAGAACATATCGGACAAATACCCCAGCCAAACAATGACATTAAATATGTTGGCAAATGGAGACATTAAGGTTGGCACTGCCAGCGAATGGATATTGGAAGTGTTCCCTCAACATCTGATTGGCAAGATCGACAGAACTAGCATTCAGAACTATCACTCACCTGGACAGATCCCTGGGAGTTTGCAACACATTGGGACCCCAGTTGATATGGGGGGGGGCCATTCCCCATCCCTGGGTACTGGGGTAGATGGGAGGCTGGGTGCAACTTCTCCCCTTATCTCCCCCTCCTCCCAGAAATAGAAAGAGGAAATAGAAAGTTTGGAAGCAATGATCAAACCAACTTTTCCCTAACCCTGGATCTTTCCCATCCTGATCAACTAGGTAGACATCATCTAAAATGAAAAAAAAAATTTTTTTTGAAGTGGTCAGCCTAATCAAAACTATGCTGAGAATCACATTATGACAATGGAAATGGCAATGGGGGGAAAATGGTTCTTTCAATAAACCCTGCATAATCAGTTTGGAGAAATCCATCTCACCACCCACGTGCGAAACCAGGATGGAGGTCCAGGCTCCCTGCTTCTGTCTGGCCCAGCCCAGACTGGTGCAGCCATTAGGGAGTGATGGATCAGCAGATGAAAGATCTCTTTCCATGTCTCTCCCCTTGTCATTTTTCTTACACATTTTAAATTTGAATATAGAAAAATTCATTTGTGGTATTACTTTATGGGATTTAATATATACATACAGCCATGTACCAACCAACAACATGACAAATGACATGGCATTGATATATTGAATAAGCAGAGGGGGCCGATGTGATGGCTGTATTGGTTAATCCTCTACCTGCAAGCATCAGCATCACATATGGGTGCCAATTTGTGTCCCAGCCGTTCCATATCCCATCCAGTTCCCTGCTTAAGGCTAGGAAAGTAATGGAGGATGACCCACATCCTTGGGTCCCTGCCCCCACATCATAGACCCAAAGGAAGCTTCTACCTCCCGGCTTCAGATCGGCTCAGCTCCAGCTGCTGTGGCCATTTGGAGAGTGAACCAGTGGATGGAAGATTTTTCTCTCTGTGTGTCTGTCTCTCTATATATCTGCCTTTCTGCTAAAAATAAATAAATCTTATACTTAAAAATAGGAACTAAAAATATATCAAATATCTACCTATAGCAACACAGAGAAATTGTGGCAAATTCATGGAATAGAAAATGATATAGTGATGAGACTGAAGGAATTATATATATCCCAAACTTAACCCTCAAGTAACATAGCTTGACACAATTGACTATATTCTATATAGTTACATTTACACAGCTTAAAAAAAAAAAAAACAGACAAAACTCACCCATGCTGCTTGAAACCAGTACAAAAGTTACCTCTGGGTGTGAGCATGACCAGAAAGGTCACAAGAAGCATCTAGGCTTCCCAAGCACTCTGCCTCTTGATCCAACTTTATAAATAATGACTGGGCTTACAATTTGTGTATTTCATTATATCACTTTTATATAATATACCCAAAAAAACAATTAAATATCATGTATCATCTCTCACATTAGGCAAAGATACTCAAGTCTGATTATTCTGTACTGACAAGGCCCAAGAACAAGAACTCATACACGCATCTCATCACAAGGCAAAGTTCCAAAGGAGGGGCTGGTGTTGTGCTCTAGCAAGTTAAGCTTCCAACTGTGATGCCAGTTCCCATAGATCCAGATGTTCCATTTCCAATCCAGCTCCCTGCTAATGCACCAGGGGAAGCTGCAGAAGATGGCCCAAGTGCTTGGAGCCTGCACCCAGAAGAAGTTCCTGGCTCCTGGCTTCAGAAGAGGCCAGCACTAGCCACTGCTGCCATTTGAGGAGTGAACCAGTAGATAAGATCTAGCTCTCTCTCTCTTAATTCTTACTTTTTTTTTTTAAAGATTTATTTTTATTATTTTTTCATTGGAAAGGCAGATATACAGAGAGGAGAGACAGAGAGGAAGATCTTCCTTCCAATGATTCACTCCCCAAGTGAGCACAACGGGCCGATACTATGCCGATCCAAAGCCAGGAGCCTCTTCCGGGTCTCCCACGCAGGTGCAGGTTCCCAAAGCTTTGGGCCGTCCTCCACTGCCTTCCCAGGCCACAGGCAGGGAGCTGGAAGGGAAGCGGGGCTGCCGGGATTAGAACCGGCGCCCATATGGGATCCTGGGCGTGCAAGGCGAGGACCTTTAACCACTTGCGCCACCGCGCCGGGCCCCTTACTTTTTTTTTTAACTCTACTTTCAAATAAATTTAAAAAAAATTTTTTTAAATAAAAGTAAGTAGAGATCCTTCTCCTCCTGGAAACATTTTACCAAGAATGGGCCCGGCGCGGTGGCGCAAGTGGTTAAAAGGTCCTCGCCTTGCACACCCGGGATCCCATATGGGCGCCGGTTCTAATCCCGGCAGCCCTGCTTCCCTTCCAGCTCCCTGCCTGTGGCCTGGGAAAGCAGTCGAGGACAGCCCAAAGCTTTGGGAACCTGCACCCGCGTGGGAGACCTGGAAGAGGCTCCTGGCTTCGGATCGGCATAGTACCGGCCCGTTGCGCTCACTTGGGGAGTGAATCATCGGATGGAAGATCTTCCTCTCTGTCTCTCCTCTCTGTATATCCGCCTTTCCAATGAAAAAATAATAAAAATAAATCTTTAAAAAAAAAAAAAAAACATTTTACCAAGAAAACAAAACCAATAAATAAATAAATAGAATCAAATCAATCCTGTAAATCTAACCATCAGATTCAATGAGAAACATTTTAAATGAAACTTTAAGGATACAATCAGTCAAAATATAATGTAAGGAAAAACCTTTTAAAAAAAGTATTTTCTACAATGAGTAAATAGATTTTTTGAACATTTTTTGAAGATTTCTTTTTATCTTTATTGGGAAGTTAAATTTACATAAAGAAGAGACAGAAAGATCTTCCATCCACTGTTTCACTCCCTGAATGGCCGCAATGGCTGGAGCTAAGCCAATCCTTAGCCAGGAGCCAGGAGTTTCCTTGGGGTCTCCCATGAAAAAGCAGGGTCCCAAGGCTTTGGGCCATCCTCCACTGCTTTCCCAGGCCACAAGCAGGAAGCTGGAAAGGAAATGGAGCAAGCAGTATACAAAATGGTGCCCATATGGGATCCCAGCACATGCAAGGCAAGGATTTAGCCACTAGATTATCATGCTGGGTCCAAATAGTACATTTTTCAAAAGATTTATTTATTTTTATTAGAAAGTTATATTTACAGAGATGAGGAGAGTCAGAAAGATTTTCCATCTGTTGGTTGACTTCCCCAAAAGACCACCTTGGCTGGAGCTGAACCAATTTGAAGCCAGGGCTTCCTCTGGGTCTCCCTCCCAAGTGCAGGGTCCCAAGGCTTTATTTAGGCCATCCTCCACCAACCTCCTCAGCCATAAGCTGAAAGATGGATCGAAAGTGAAGCACCTGGGACATGAACCAGCACCTATATGGATGGCAATTTCAGAAGAAGGATTAGCCAAAAGAGCCATCATGCCGGCCCCACAAAAAGTGTATTAAGAGGGGGATGTGAGACTATTAAAGTCTCAAAAGAATAGCACCCAAATACTATATAAGGACCTCTTTTATCTATCTATCTATCTATCTATCTATCTATCTATCTATCTATCTATCTATAGGGGGAGTTACAAGAGAGGGTCAGAGGTCCAAGGAGTTGGTTCATACTCAGCTGTTCTCCCAGGTGCATTAGCAAGGGAGCTGAATCAGAAGTGGAGCAGAGCCCAGAACAATGGCTCAATTGCTAAATCCTCACCTTGTAGGTGCCAAAATCCCAAATGGGCACCAGTTCATGTCCTGACTGTGCCACTTCCCATCCAGCTCCCTGCTTATCACCAGCGAAAGCAGTCAAGGACAGCCAAAAGCTCTGGGACCATGCACCTGTGTGGGAGACCCAGAAGAAGCTCCTGGCTCCTGGTTGCAGATGGTCTAAGCTCCAGTCATTGTGACCACTTGCAGATTAAAACAGTGGATAGAAGATTTTTGTGTCTTTCTCTTTGTAAGTCTGACTTACCTTCCCAATAAAAATAAGTAAATCTCAAGAAAAGAAAGAAAGAAAGAAAGAAAGAAAGAAAGAAAGAAAGAAAGAAAGAAAGAAAGAAAGAAAGAAAAGAAGGAAAGAAAGAAAGAAAGAAAAGAAAGAAAGAAAGAGAAAGAAAGAAAAGAGAAGAAAAGAGAAGAAAAGAGAAGAAAAGAGAAAGAAAAGAAAAGAAAAGAAAAGAAAAGAAAAGAAAAGAAAAGAAAAGAAAAGAAAAGAAAAGAAAAGAAAAGAAAAGAAAAAAAAGGAAGAAAAGAAGTAGTTGAGCAACCAGGACTCGAACCAGTTCCCCTATGGGAAGACAGTGTTGCAGACACCAGCCTAACCTACAATGCCATAGCACTGGCCCTGGAAACCTCTTTTATTCACTCTATACTGTTAACAAACATTTTTGGAGGTAACTCAGGAACATGTATTATCAAGGTGCTAGATGACATTAGGGAATTCTTGTTACTTCACTGAATATGAGAGTGGTTTTCACTGTGTTCAGTGTCTGTTACAGACATATAATACAGCAATATTGCTGGCTGAAATCACATTTAGCACCCGGGATTGGAGTCAGTATGTATGCACACAATCATGCACAAATACACACACACACACTGAGTGGCAGGAAAAATATGAAAAAAGAGAAGCAAAGTGCCGGTCATGGCTGAAGCAGGTCTTGGGAACGGGGGTTCGTTACACTATGCTCACCACAATGAGAAGTTTCAGGTTACTTTTAAAGAAAAGACTGTAGCAATTCACACGTTGGAAATAACAGGGCTTGAAGCCACTAACCTCTGTCCGGAAGCCAGGGCAATGGGAGACTGTCCATTGGGAGGCCGGGGCTCCTCACAGGTCCTCATCTCCACCTCGACCTTATCCAGACACTGCAACAAAAGCCAGCTGAAGCTAAGCACCCGCACAGAGGCAGACATGGTACAACAAACAAACAAACAAAAACCAGCACACTCTATGCTGAATATCACCCAACAGTCAACATGAAGTACCTTTCTAATTTGGCTTCTGCCAGGATTCTCAGGAAAAAAATAAGGAATCCACAGGACAGCAAGAATTCTAGACAACACAGGTCTTGGTGATTATTCCTGTCCTGCACATTAGTTCCAGAGTAAGTCTAGACAATGGTCACTCTGACTTACGGAGACACTTACCAGGCTCCCAAGAACCACCCAGCACTCTCCAAAGGGTCAGCGCATCCCAGTTCCTCCCCTTCTCCTCCCCTGTATTGTAAAGTCCTGTGCCCATTGTGCCAAGTTGATTACTCATAACCAAGAAGTGCCATTACCAAGCAGATCGGGTGTGTCTTCAGCTTTGTCCACTGAATCTGCAAGAGGAAAGCAAAGGCTCAGAGCTGGGGAGCTGTCCACCCAGGAGGCAGGCCTGCTGGCCAAGGAGCACAGCAGCACCCTGACCCCCCGCCTCACCCGGATGGAGGCCTTGTTGCAGTAGACTCGAGTGATGGCCAGCCAGGTGGGCAGCTCCAGCACATTCTGCAGAACCTCTTCATCCAGCTCCAGGTTGGTCAGCTGACCTTCTCCTTTCAGGGTGCTCAGGTTGATTTTGTCTGGGGAAAGATTCTTGGTGAACCTGAAAGGAGAGAGGATAAGAAACCATTATTCCCATAGGAATCTGTTAAATGGGAAGAATGATCAATAATAACATTTCTGAATTTGGTTAACAAATAAAGTTAAGGGGGCCCAGCAGCGTGGCCTAGTGGCTAAAGTCCTCACCGTGAATGCACCAGGAAACCATATGGGCCCCGGTTCTAATCCTGGCTGCTCCACTTCCCATCCAGCTCCCTGCTTGTGGCCTGGGAATCAGTTGAGGATGGCTCAATGCTTTGGGATCCTGCACCTGTGTGGGAGACTTGGAGGAAGTTCCTGGATCCTGGATCCTGGCTTCGGATTGGCATAGCATCAGCCGTTGCGCTCACTTGGGGAGTGAATCATCGGACGGAAGATCTTCCTCTCTGTCTCTCCTCCTCTCTGTATATGTGACTTTCCAATAAAAATAAAGTAATTTTTTTTAAAAATTTATTTATTGGAAAGTCACATATACAGAGAGGAGGAGAGGCAGAGAGGAAGATCCACCTGTGAGGAATGATTCAAACATCCTGTCCAGGACCTGGCACAGCTTCCTGCTTCCCCTCCCTCTAGTCCCCACCCACCTACCCGTGGCTCAGATCATGTCAATCAGCAGTCCCTTGGGGCCCTGCCTACAGTTCTTCCCAACCAATTCCTCACCTTGAGGCTCACCAGTGCTGTGTAAGTGATCCTCCACGTGTGCCCCTGCCCCTCCTGGCACTCCTGTCCTCCATGCTTCCCCTTCCCTTGCTCTGGCAGCTCTAATCCTGCCACCATGGCAGGAGATGTTTCCCTTCCTGTCTCCCCGCTCCTGTTCCTATCCCTTTGGAATAAAAGGATCTCCTAATATCTCATCGTGTATGGTATTTTGGCTTGCAGGAAACTAATTGTGAAAAGAGGACTTGGCTGCAGGAATTCGCTGCGCATAACAACTTTAAGTGCATTTTAAAACCTAACAGTGTATTTCTTCTGCCATTAAGAGCAGTTCCTGCAAACACACCTAATACATAATGAATTTATAAGCTGTTTCCAAAACGGTTTAGGGATAACCTTTCTCTTTCAGCAATATGATCAAAATGCGTAAGAAGAATGAACCTCAATTTGGGGAAGGAGGACTGAATTTACAGAGTCATTCAGCAACCCAATCAGATTGATAGAATCTTTTTAAAGATTTATTTATTTTCTTGCAAAGTCAGATATACAGAAAGGAGAAGAAACAGAAAGGAAGATCTTCATTAGATGATTCACTACCCAAGTGGCAGCAAAGGCAGGAGCGGAGCCAATCCGAGGCCAGGAGCCCCAAGCCTCCTTCCGGGTCTCCCATTTGGGTGCAGAGTCCCAAGATTTAGGGCTGTCTTCAACTGTTTTTCCAGGCCCCAAGCAGGGAACTGGATGGGAACTGGTAACCGCAGGGATTAGAACTGGTGCCCATATCATATCCTAGTGTGCACAAGGTGAACACTTTAGCCACTAGGCCAATGCACTGGGTCTAAAATTTTAAGTATGGCCAGGACTAGTATGTTACCATTCTATCAATAACCCCTACTCTCTACCAAGATGCTGACAAGCGACCACAGAGCGTACCTTCACCATCAGGTCTATGATGAGACACACAAGCATGCAAACATCCAGAGCTGGACAAGTGCTCCACCTCCAAGAGTACTTTCGGTACCTAAAGGGAACTCCTGGGCGCATGGATTTCTGCCAAACCACCACTGATCCTCTGCCAGAAATCACACAAATTTGCTTTTACCTGTGTCAACTTACTTTCTGGGTTCAATGAAACTGAATACGTTATTAGCCTCTCAAAAGACAATCTCTGATTCTGCTTGCATTTTTCATTTGCAAAGAATCAGTCGCTCAATACCACATCAATTAACCCCATAATGTTGTAAACTGTTGTTGATGTTATGTCATGGCTTTTAATTGGTCGGAACGATACTCTGCCAGCTCTGCTTTTAGACCAGAGATGGTTTCCCCAAGAAACTGTTGAATTGGTCTGGACAATAAGATGCTGGACTTTACGTATGGTACATGCTTGCAATGAAAGAAACAAGGCTGGTTTTGAACTGTAACACTGCAATAAGGCGGAGTAATCCACCATGGGGGGAAGGTACGAGGAGGGGTTGGGGGAACCTCAGAGCCTATGAGACAATGTCATAAAATGAAATGCAATTTTAAAAAATTAACAAAGCAATTACAAAGAATAGGCAATTAAAAGAGAGAGGGGTGCTCTGTGGGCTGACTATAATGGCTGAAAGTGTGTGGAGGTTTGATGTGCCAAGGAAACTAAAGCTGTGAGAATGACACCAGAGCCTAAAGGTCAGCTCTCTCAAGCTCTCTGTCCACAAGGGAGCGCAACAAGGCACCGGCGGCAATGGGATGGTGGCGCCAACTACTCCAAGGTGTCTTCCACAGTCAGTCTGAAATACATAAGTGACAAGTGGACACTGAACTCCTGATACGAATCATGAGTATTTTTGTCTATATCTCACCATCTCCTGGCACGAATTTTATTTGGCATTTGTGCTCCCAATTGCAGCAGATACTATTCAGAGTCCAAGGGCGGCTGAAAAGGCTAATCGCAGCCTGCTATTTATTCCACTTCAAGAATGTGGGGAAACATTTTCTGCCCATCTGTTACTGTTACAGAGTGTAGAAGCTAAAGATGAAATCAAGCTAGAAAAAAATAGATTCTGATCCAGTTTCATTTCTGCCAGGGGAATGCAATCTGCCAAAGAGATGACAGAAAAAGGTTCTCTGATATCATTGAGAAAATGCTCCTATTTGGGGAAGTGGGAATTCTCAGATCTGAAGATTCTCAGGATTTCAGAGCTGAAAGGGATCTTAAATAATCACTCAGTCCACATCTATAAGTTGAAAATGAGGAAGAAAAGCAGCCAAAAACTAAATGACTTATCCAAGAATCACAGCAAATCAGTGGTAAGTCTATGACTAACTGTCAATATTAGGGCTTGGGTTCAGCGCTGTAGCCTAACGGCTAAAGACCTCACCTTGAACGCACCGGAATTCCATATGGGTGCTGATTCTAATCCTGGCAGCCCTGCTCTCCATCCAGCTCCCTGCCTGTGGCCTGGGAAAGCAGTCGAGGACAGCCCAAAGCTTTGGGATCCTTCACTCGTGGGAGACTGAGAAGAAGCTCCTGGCTTTCTATTGGCTCAGTTCTGGCAGTTGCAGTACTTGGGGAATGAATCAGCAGATGGTAGATCTTCCTCTGTCTCTCCTCCTTCCTGTATTCCTTAACTTACCAATAAAAAAATTAATATTTAAAAAGTATATTAGGGTTTAACCCAGAATTCATTCAACTCTCCCGGTACCTTCCTCCCTCTTCTCTCAGAATCTGTGTTACTAAGAGGGTAAGTTGCCATAGGCAGTCAGTCCCAAGTCCCATAGGTATTGAACACCTGTTGACACCAGCACCCCATATGTGGTGCCTGCTTCAAGGCCCAGTTCAAGCCTCCTTCACTTCCAATCCAGCTTCCTGCTAATGTATACCATGGGAGGTAGCGGACCACAGGTCAAGTACCTAAGCCCTTGCCACCCATGTGACAGACCCAGATGGCTCTTCAACCTGCCCCAAGGCTGGCTGTTGGAGGCATTTTGGAGAACTAACCAGTAAATATATTTTTTTGTTTGGCTGACTCCACCTTTCAAGTAAAAACAAAAGAAAAAAAGTGTCCTTGGAGGGGAACCCTCTAAATACAATTTGTTCTCTTCATTATCTTTGCCACTGATTAGTTCTTAGGCTTTGGCTCCTGAAATGCCTACAGAACTCCACATGGAAACACTGTGAATGCTCAGCAAACCCAAGGACTTGGCTTCTAACAAAGATGTAACACAGCTCTGAAGCAGCTGGCTTAGCAGCTTAGCAATCATTAACAAAGCTACACTATTCCAGCTCGCATAATCTGATGGAATGTTTCAATCTGAGAAGTCTGCCCTAACACACTTTATACTCCAAACTTCTTAGAGAAAGTATTCCTTCCTCCAGACTTTGGTTGTTTACAATGTGGGATTTTTTTAAACTGTCATGCTATTGAAGGTATAATTTATAAACAATGGTTTATTTCTAAACCTTCTATTTTGTTCACCTGATCTCTACACATATACATGTATGTGTGGTGTGTGTATTTATATATAAATGTATATGTGTGTATATATATATATACACATACGTAGGCCAATATCATAGTTTTTATTACTGTAGTTTCATTTTCAGTGTTGAAGGTACACAGTAAATATCCTTTCATCTTGTTCTTCGAGGTTATTTTGACCACTACAGAATGGTCAATATTTTTTCATGTTCATGATGATTTTTAAATCAGCTTGTCAATTTCTTTTCTGGATTTTCTGTTTGGTCCCCAACCCCTCCCTGCAACAAACACACACACACACACACACACACACACACACACCCCTACTGGGCCCAGTCTTATGGCCCAGCTCTGGCCATTGTGGCGATTTGGGAAACGAAGCAGCAGATAGAAGATATCTCTACTACAATGTCACTTTACACACACTAGGATGGTTATATTAAAGACAGATAATAGCAAGTGTTATGATGATGTGAGAAATTGGAATACCCAAACACTGCTGGTAAAAACATAAAATGCAGGGGCTGGCACGTTTGCATAGCACACTAATTCTCAGACTGGGGCACTGGTATCCCATATGAACATTAGTTTCAGTCTTACATGTTCAGCTTCCTGCTAATGTGCCTGGAAAAGCAGCCAGATATAACCCAAGTGCATAGGCCACTGCACTCACCTGAGAGACACAGATAAAGCTCCTGGCTCCTGGCTTCAGACCAGGCCAGCTCGGGTCACTGCAACCAAATGGAGAATGAACCAACAGATAAAACATCTCTCTCACGCTCTGTCTCTCTGAAGCAGCTGGCTCAGCCTTTCAAAAAAATAATAATAATAAAAAGATTTATTTATTTGTACTGGAAAGTCAGATTTCCAGAGGGGAGAAACAGAGAGATCTCCCATCCACTGCTTCATTCCCCATATGGCCACAACAGCTGAACGTGAGCCAATCCAAATTCAGGAACCTAGGAGACTCAAGATGGCAGAATAGGATAAGCACACATTTAAATGGACAGAGAAACATTTAATCAGGATAGAGCAGAGAGGACATATTCCAGGAAATTTGCAAGGACAGAACAACAGCAAAGGGGCACCTGGAGACTGACAGACAGAGCAAAGCAGTGAAAACAATGGTGTGGTGTTGCTGTGACAAATATTCCAGCAGCATTCAGCTAACAGCAATCTGAACTCCACCAGCAATCAGGTGGGAAGGGACTTTCACTGGGAGCTTGGGAAGTGAACCCACACAGAGAACTGTCCGTCCTGCTGGTCTGTTTGAGTTAACCAGGAGCAGAGACAGAGCAGATCCCAGACAGACTGTGAGAACAGGGTGGATTTCACAGCCCAGTCAGCCCCCTAGAGCCATATTGGGCACTATTTTGTGTAAGGAGGCAAGGGAAAGGACTGAGCATACACTGAGCTGGGAGTGAACTCATTTCTGACTCAGTTAACTGCATCAATGTGGCATTCTACAGGTTCCACCTAAGACAGGTCTAGGTAGCCCTCAGCTCTGATGGCCAGGAGATCAAGAATTCTAGTAGTAGTGGTACATCAGGCGCCATTTTGTACACTATGGCAAAAGCTTTACGACGGCAGGGGACAACAGTGAACTGCACATGTGCTGAGCTCATGAGAACTCACTGAGTTCAGTGGCTTGCACTAGTCCCGCTGGAAAGCAATACCTACTGTGGCATCCTATGGGTCAAATTCGGTCTATGTGTCTCCCTAAACCTGGGACCTGCTCCAACCGGAAGTGGGAGAAAGGTTGTACAGACGAAGGTGCAGCCTCAGCACGGTATCTCAGGAGGTGGAGAGTGGTGAGCCAGAAAAGGAGTTCTTGGTGGAAATCTAACATAAGAACCCAGACCTGGGCCCGGCAGCGTGGCCAAGCAGCTAAAGCCCTCGCCTATCCCTCGCCAGGATCCCATATGGGCGCCGGTTCTAATCCTGGCGACTCCACTTCCCATCCAGCTCCCTGCTTGTGCTCTGGGAAAGCAGTCGAGGACGGCCCAAAGCTTTGGGACCCTGCACCCGTGTGGGATACCTGGAAGAAGTTCCTGGATCCTGGCTTCGGATAGGCATAGCATCGGCCGTTGCGCTCACTTGGGGAGTGAATCATCGAACGAAAGATCTTCCCCTCTGTCTCTCCTCCTCTCTGTATATCTGACTTTCCAATAAATAAATAAATCTTTAAAAAAAAAAAAAAAAAAAAGAACCCAGACCTGAATCTTGCTGGTGGCAAGTGGCTGCAAGCAAAGGGTTGTGTACCAACTGCAATAAGTAAAATCTAACTGCAGATTTACAGAGAGAAGGAGAGACAGAAAGATCTTCCATCTGGTAGTTCACTCCCCAAATGGCTACAATAGTTAAAGCTGAGCTTATCTAAAGCCAGGAGCTTCTTCTGGGTCTCTCACATGGGTGTAGGGTCCCAAGGCTTTGGGCCATCCTTGGCTACTTTCCCAGGCCACAAGCAGGGAGCTGGATTAGAAGTTAGAAAGCCAGGCCCGGCACCGTGGCCTAGCAGCTAAAGTCCTTGCCTTAAATGTGCCAGGATCCCATATGGGTGCCGGTTCTAATCCTGGCAGCTCCACTTCCCATCCAGCTGGAGGACCTTCCCATCCAGACCTGGAGGAGGTTCTTGGCTCCTGGTTTTGGATTGGTTCAGCTCCAGCCATTGCAGTCACTTGGGGAGTGAATCATCAGATGGAAGATCTTCTCTGTCTCTCCTCCTCAGAGGAGGAGAGTATATCAGACTTTGCAAGTTAAAAAAATATACTTTTTAAAAAAAAAAAGAAGAAGTTGGATAGCCGAGACATGAACCAGCACCCACATGGGATGCTGACACTTGCAGGCAGAAAATTAGTCAGCTGAGATATCATGCCAGCCCCATTTTTTAAAGATTGATTCATCTGTCTCTCTGTCTATCTGTCTATCTATCTATCTATCTATCTATCTATCTATCTATCTATCTATCTATATTTGAAGGGCAAGAATTACAGAGAGAAAAGCAGAAACAAGTAGAGATATTCCAACCGTTAGTCCTTTCTCCCGGTGGCTGCACAAGTTTGGCCCACGAGCTTCCTCTGGGCCTCCTACACAGGTGCAGAGGCCCAAGGACTTGGATCGTCTTCTGCTGCTTTCCCAGGCACATTAACAGAGAGCTGGATCAGATGAGGAATAGCCAGGACTCAAACTGGGACACATTTGAGCTGTTGGCATCCCAGGTAGTAGATTAACCCACACTGCTACAATGCTGGAACCAATAATAGGTTAATGGAACCTCCTCAAAAAAATTACTTAGAGAAGTCTAATTTCTGGGCTTTTAAAACAGCCCAAAGAGCAAATTGAGGGACAAGACAAATCATACTATGCACTGAGAGTCTGTCCTTACCTTCTGGGTACCAACTGACCCTAACTATGACCACGTCTGTTTGTTCTCGGGGGACAACAACTGTCCCAGATGAGCTCTTTCACATCTAGTGGCAGACCGGAGTGGCTTACCCTGCTTGTATGACCCAGGGAGCAAATATCAACTTCAGCAGTACACTCACCTGACAAGGATCTGTGACTCTGCACACATAATGGTGCTGTGGAGAACACAGACAGGAGTGGAACACAGACATGAAGGTCTCTTGGGGCTGGCATACAGTGGGTAAAGCCACCACTTGGGACTGCAGCAGCCTGTATGGGCACCACTGGTTCAAGTCCCAGCTGTTTCACCTCCAATCTAGTTCCCTGATAATGTACTGGGAAAAACAATGGAAGATGGCCTAAGTCCTTCGGACCCTCCCTGCCACCCACATGGGAGAACCAGAAGAAACTATTGGATCCAACCTGGCCCAACAAATGGTTGGTGCGGCCATTTGGAGTGAAACAGCAGATGGAAGATATTCTCTCTGTAATTCTTCCTAATGAATAAATAAGTCTTTATTTTTATTAAAATAAATACATATTTTAAAGAAAAAGGTCTCTATCCCTAAGAATTATGAACTCCTTTCTGTCTATCCTTGTGTCGCTAAGTCTGTGCCTACCACAAAGTATAGAATAAGGATGTTCAATTTACATCTGTTGAATGAGCTGATAATAATTACAAGGCAATGATAACTGCCAAGTAAGTGAAATGACTTAAGGGGCATACCCAACAACCCATCCATGTTCTTCCATACTTTTCAAACCAACTATAATATATCTGATTAACCAGAAACGTTAAAACAGGTTTAACAAGGGTTTGGAGCAGTAGACTAATGGCTAAATCCTCACCTTGCACACACAGGTGCTGTTTGGAATCTTGGCTGCTCCACTTCCCATCCAGCTCCTACTTGTGCCCGGGGAAAGCAGTCGAGGATGGCCCAAAGCTTTGGAACCCTACACTTGCATGGGAGACCCAGAGGAAGCTCCTGGCTCCTGCCTTCAGCTTCAGATTGACTCAGCTCCTGCTGTTGCAGCCACCTGAGGGGTGGAACTGCAGACAGAACATCTTTCTGTCTCTCGTTCTTTCTGTAAATCTCCCCTTAAATAAAAATTAATCTTAAAAAATAAAGGCCCAGCACAATGATCTACTGCCTGAATCCTTGCCTTGCATGCACCAAGACCCCTTATTGGGCACCAGTTTGTGTCCCGGCTGCTTCACTTCCAGCTCCCTGCTTGTGGCCTGGGAGGGCAGTGGAAGACAGCCCAAGGCCTTGGGACCCTGCACCCACTTGGGAGACCTAGAAGAAGCTCCTGAATCTTGGCCTTGGATCAGCTCAGCTCCGGCTATTGTGGCCACTTGGAGAGTAAATCAAAGGATGGAAGACCCTCCTCTCTGTATATCTGACTTTCCAATAAGAAATAAAATAAGTCTTAAAATAAGTAAATAAATAAATCTTAAAAAAAAGACAGGTTTAAGAGTATTATCTAGCATCATGGAAATAAACTCTTCTGTGAGGCTAAAATAGAAGGTACATCCTTCCCATTACAGATAATTAGAAGGTCTTAAAACTGTCTTAAAAGGAAAAGAGCATTGCCCTGACCAGACTGCAGCACCTGCTGATGCGCGTGAGGATGATCTGCGAGCAGGCTGGGTCTTGCTAGGCTGCAGCACTTACATATGCACATGAGAGCCAGTTCTGGTGGCAGGGGCTAAGGAAAGGAACCTTGGAGGTCTCCCTAGGGCACAGCACTAGGCAGTATGAGTAAAGATCAGATCTGGGGATGGGCAGGGCCAGACCACAGCCCTGTTGGCCCATATGGGGGACTGGGCCTGGGCTCAGGCCTAGTTGGGGTTCTTAAGGGTTGTCCCAACCAGACATCAGCACCTTCCAGTACACTTGGGGCTGGTAGTGGGCCAGGCCAGGCTGGGCTGCAGCACCCTCTGGTGACCAATTCAGTAGGGGTTCTTAGGAGTCGGCCCAATGGATCTAGTCCACCTGCTCTCTAACCTGAGGGAACACCACATGGACTTTTTATCTGGCCTCACAGCATGTGCTGTGGGACTACACTGTCCTCAAAGTTGACTCAATGTAAATAGAGACAACATACTGCAATGTACACAAAAAGACAGGACAGAGCCCAAGTGGTAGCCTAGCGGCTGAAATCCTCCCCTTGAATGTGCTGGGATACCATATGGGTGCTGGTTTGCATCCCAGCAGCTCCTGCTTCCCATCCAGCTCCTTGCTGTGGTCTGGGAAAGCAGCTGAGGATGGCCCAAAGCCTTGGGAACCTGCACCCACATGAGACTTGGAAGAAGCTCCTAGCTCCTGGCTGCTGGCTTTGCATTGGCTCAGCTCCAACCGTTGCGGCCGCTTAGGGAGTGAAACATCGGACGGAAGATCTTCATCTCTGTCTCTCCTCCTCTCTGTATATCTGCCTTTCCAAAAAAAAAAAAAAAAGGACAGTCGATCTCACTGAGTCAATAGAAGATCTTCAGCACCTCACTAAAAGATGGCGAGAAGCAAAGGTGAACAACACTACAGGCCAAATTCTCCACCAGGCATCTAAAGCTTTGGACACACCAACAAAATACAGACAGCCAGCAAGTATGGGAAATGATATCTCTTACCTGTTGCAAGGAAGCCCATACCATCTCAGAACAATTGCAACTACTCAAGTCACACCCTCAGGACGTTCCTCACCCCCATCCTCCCTGGGACGAAACCAAGGGACCATTTCTGTCCCCTGGTCAGAGGAAGGAAGGTGGGGTGTTCTCTCTCACCCACCTCCTCTCCCCACCCAGCCCTTCCTATCCTCCCAGAGACCTGTATGGGTCTGCAATCCCTTGACCTATGTTAACAAACATTTACAAATAAATAAATTTAAAAACATTTTGTTATCCAGGTTGGACTAGAAACACATAATAAATCAAAGTATCTAGAAAAAGTTGAATAAGAGAATATCTAAGAATAAAAATTATTTTTTAAATATTTGTTTATTTATTCGAAAGAGAGTTACAGAGAGCTCTGCCATCTGTTTATTCACTAATGAAAGTGGATACAGTGGCTGGAGCTAGGCTGGTCAGAAGCAGGGGCCAGGAGCTTCTTCTGGATCCCCCATATAAGTGCAGGACCCAAAAGACCTGAAACATCTTTCAAGTCCTTTCCCAGGCAAATTAGCAGGGATTTGGATCAGAAGTGGAATAACCAGGACTCAAACTGCTTTTACCCGCTATGCCACAGCACTGACCCCACAAACTTGTTTTTTAAAATAATAGCTATCACTTAATAATAGCTAACTTCGTTCCAAGCACATTATACATCTTTCAAGAGATTTACTCACTCGCTTGTTTAAAAGGCAAGAGAGTCTCTAAGAGACTCTCTAAGAGAGACAAAGAGATCTACTGCTGGTTCACTCTGCAGATGGCTGCCACAAGTAAGGTTACACCAGACCAAAGCCAGGCGCTTCACCTGGCTCTTTCGCGGGGATGAGGGGGTCCAAGCACTTAGACTATCTCTCACCACCTTCCCAGGTACATTTCAGGGAGCTGGATCAGAAGCAGAGCAGCTGGGACTCACTCCAGAACAGGATGCCAATGTCACAGGCAATGGCTCAAGGTGCTGAGCTAGAACACTAATATCGACACAGTTTCGATAAATTTCTCAATAATCTATGATACATAATGACACTACTATAGATATCTTATAAAAGAGGAAACTAAGGCACAGAAAAGTTAAATAACTTGCCCAAAGTCATGGAACTAGTAGCTGACAGAGCCCAGGACTCAAAATCCAGCAGTCTGGCTCACAAACTTGCAACTCTACCATACAATCTGCCAAAGTCAACATTGCCCGAGCTTTACAGGCGCTCTAGTTACCTCAGCTCCAGGGCAAAGGCAGGTGAAAGACGACAGCACACACACTGTGCGATTCCAATGCCTTGACACAGCACAAAAGGTCTGTCCGATACAGCCGCTATCTTTCCAATATCAATTCCAGCTGTGTTCCATCCACAAACGCTACTTTCTGGTACAGAAGTAGGGACCATCCAGCCTGGCGCCCATTTAAGACCTCCAAAATCACCTGCCCTGACAAGTGCAGGTGGGACTCAAGAATCTACTGCAGGCTCATTTTTCAATTGATCCTTTTGTGTGGTCCACAAATAGTGTCACGAATACCCAAATGGTCCTCAGTACAAAAACTGGTTCCTCACCCCTGCCTATGATACAAAACTACACGCAGTTTCTCAAGCACGCCCTCTGGGGGAGGTATTTGCAAGCAGCAGTTAAAATGGCACTTGAGATGCCCAAGTTCAAGTCCCAGGTCTGCCTCTGACTCCAGCCTCCTGTGAACGCACACACTGTGCAGCAACAGATGATGGCTCATGTTCTTAGGCCCCTGAAACCTAGCTGGCAGATCCTGATGGACTTCTCGGCTCCGGCTTCAAGCTGGTCTAGTCCTGGCTGTTGTAGGGCTTTGCGGGGGTGAACTAGCACGGAGAAGAAACTCACTCTCTGTGTGTCTTTTTCAAATAAATAATGATAATTTTACACACACATATACACAGAGCGTGCCTCCTCCACTCACTACTATTCGTTGCTCCTGCAGCTCCCTCTGCCTGCCATCACTGTTCTCTTGTCTGAACCTCCTCATCCTCTAGTCCCATGGGTACTTCTCAAAACTGTACTGGGTAGTAACGGTTATAGGTCTACAGGAAGGCAGTCCCCTCAACTAGGTAATGCCTTGTCTCATTTGTTACTGAGTTCTTGTTTTTGTCATATAAAGTAGAGGTGGGGGGCCCGGCGCCGAGGCATAGCGGTTAAAGTACTCGCCTTGAACGCCCCGGGATCCCATATGGGCCCCGGTTCTAATCCCAGCAGCTCCACTTCCCAACAGGCTCCCTGCTTGAGGCCTGGGAAAGCAGTCGAGGATGGTGCAATGCTTTGGGACCCTGCACCCATGTGGGAGACCTGGAGGAGGTTCCTGGCTCCTGGCTCCGGATTGGCACAGCACTGGCCATTGCACGCAATTGGGGAGTGAATCATCAGACAAAAGATCTTCTTCTCTGCCTCTCTTCCTCTCTGTATATCTGACTTTGTAATGAAAATAAAATAAATCTTTAAAACAAAAATAAAATAGAGGAGGGGAGGGACTTTAAAAGCTTGTTAAAAAATTAAGAGCAGGGCCCAGCATGATAGCTTAGCGGCTCGCCTTGCACGCACCGGGATCCCATATGAACACCAGTTTGTGTTGCGGCTACTCCACTTCCCAACCAGCTCTCTGTGTTCTGGGAAAGCAGTAGAGGACAGTCCAAAGCTTTGGGACCCTGCACCCATGTGGGAGATCCAGAAGCAGCTCCTGGCTCCCGCCTTCAGATCAACTCAGCTCCAACCACTGTGGCAAACCAACAGATGGAAGATCCTTTCTCTCTCTCTCTCCTTCTCCATGTAAGTCTGCCCTTCAATAAAAATAAATAAATCTTAAAAAAATAATTAGGAGCAAATAGTCTCAAAAAGAATCTTCAAAGGTCTCTTGGGGTGTAGGTGCATCTGAGAGAGGGGCAGGCTTCCTGGGTTCCCCGTCTGAAGCTTTTGAGAATGGCTGGGACACCAGCTACAGCTGTGTGCCCCACCTTCCCTCACCAAGCCCTTCTCCGAGAGGCCGAAGAGAGGACTGAGGGGCCGCAGCCAGCTCCACCCGGGAGGAAGGCAGGCAGAGAGGGGCTCGGCGGAGGCTCTGCGCACACACGTGCCACAACACGCTGCCAGGTCTTGGGCTTCATACTGACCTCTAGTATATCATTCTCTCAAACGAAGTGGTTCCCTGAACTGTGGCCCCTATTCTCACTCAAGTAAAAAACCCATTTCTTGGGGCCAGCACAATGGCTCCACAAGTTAATCCTCTGCCTGCTAGTGCCGGCATCCCATATGGGCTCCAGTTCGTGTGCCAGTTGTTCCACTCATGATCCTGCTACTAATGGCCTGGGAAAGCAGCAGAGGATGGTCCAAGTCCTTGGGACCCTGCACCCACATGGGAAACCTGGAAGAGGCTCCGAGGTGAAATCAGCTCAGCTCCAGCGTTTGCAGCCTTTTACAGAGTGGACCACCAGACAGACGATCTCACTCTCTGCCTCTTCTTCTCTATAAATTTGCCTTTCCAACATAAATTAATAAATCTTTAAAAGATGATGTTTTAAGAAAAATGAAAAAAGGGAGGGTAGAGAAAGGGAACATGAAAAAAACGGACCAGATGGCCAGAGGCAGTCATGTGAGGAGCACTTAGTCTCTTTAGCTGGATTACTGCACATTAAACTCCTCAACATTCACATGACATGCAAAGCACACATTCCTGCCCAGAAACCTGCCCCATTCCCACACCATCCAGGTCTCCCATGTGGATGGCAGGTGCCCAAGCACTTGGGCCATCTGCTGCTTTCCTAGGATGTTAGCAAGGAGCAGGATCAGAAGCAGAGAAGCTGGGACAAGTGCTGGCACTCTTAGGTGGAATGCCGGCATTACAGGCAGCAGCTTAAACCACTGAGACTCAACACCATCCCCTCAATTCCCTTGTGAAACAATAATTTTACACTACTGTTTTCACTATAGTAAATCTACTTACACACGTAATTTTAATAAAAGTCAGATATAATGTTCAAATTGCCACATAAGAACAATGACATAATAAATCACCTTTTCTATTTTTTTTTTTTTACATTTATGTTTATTTGAGAGGTAGAGACAGAGAGCTCTCATCTTCTGAATCACTCCTGTAGGCCCCGGTCTCCCAAGGGTTAACTCCACAGGATGGGCAATCTTGGCCTGATACATTTAGCCCCTGGCTTGACTGCAAGTTCCCTCTTCCCTGCTTCCCCTTTTTAAGATGCTGTGGGGGAGCTTAGGAGTTGCTTGAGCATTGGGAAAGTACTGGGAGGAGCCAAGCAGACTATAAAAATGGGGACCAACTTTGAATAAATTGGCAGTCTCTTCACAAGAATGACCCACTGTGTGTTGTCTGTTTTGTAACCCTAGTCCCTCCACTGACAACTCCCCCATAGCCAAGGCACCAAGGCCAAGAACCAACAACCCAACCCAGATCTCCCACATGGTCAGGTCCTCACACTGCCCCACCATGTTTTTTTTTTAATTAATTACATTGCATTATGTGACAGTTTCATAGGTACTGGGATTTACCCCACCCCACCCCCCAACCCCACCATGTTTCATGGTGTCCACTAGCAGGAAGCTGGAACCAGGAGTTGGAGCCAGAAGTCCAAGCCAGGCATTCTTGTATGGGCCACAGGCCTGCTTCCTACTCATTTGTATCTTAACATGCAAAGGCTCCAATACCACTGCACTAGAATACAGAGTAGGCAGATGCTTGCACCCATGTGTGGAATCAGCAGGAGAAGGACAACTACAAATACAGACTGACCCATACAGGCCTTCGTACCAATGGTCGTGACAGCATTTTTCAAAATGGTGACAGAATGGTAAATTTCAAAAACAATCTTCCCTCAAGATAGTTGTAGTCCTGAAACACTCAAGAAAGTCTAAACTGATGCAATATCTGTGTTTTTATGTAAAACAGTTACATACCAGGCTCATTGAATCTAAACAGGCAATTCACTTAGGTAAACATCTAACAGAAATGAAAAGTCAAAACAGACAAAAGATAATGCCTCTTTGTGTGAGAGCATTTTGCCTGTTGCAGGAATTGGTCCCCTCCCCTCTCTCCAATCATGAAATGCTGGTCCTACTCTTCAATCACTGTGATAACCCAAAACAGTTACTGTTAAGAATCAAGGATGTACAGACCTGGGTGGGCAGCTGACCCAGCAGTTAAGCTACAAGATGACCATATATCACATCGGAGTGCCTGGACTCAAGGGTCAGCTCTACTTGCAATTCTAGCTTCCTGCTAATGCATACCCTGGAAGATGACAGGCAACGGCTTCAGTAGCTGGATCCATGTCACACCCCTCCAATGGGAGCTATGAATGCTTTCCTGAATTCTGGCATTCCTGAGCCCTAGCTATTGTGAATATTTGGGGAACTAACCAGAATATGGGATCTTTCACTGCCCCCACTCTCCAACTGTCTCTGCTTCTCAAACAAAGAAATAAAAGTGTTAAAAAGATTTCACTCCAAGTGAAGTTACAGTTAGCTTAAGTAACTCCATAATGCCTTTAGATGCCTTTTGCTACTCCTTGTAAACATTCCCGTTCCCTTTGTGAGAGGGGCGTAGGGGACCTCCCTCAACCCCAGCCTGGCATTTGGGGAGGCTGATTTACGAGATCCTGTTTGATAGTGCAAGGCAGTCGGCACCTGCCAATTAGCCTGTAAAGATGGTAACTGTGGCTGTAAATGAGCAGAGCTCCATCAGCACCTGTGAATCAGCTTGTGAAGACAGCAATGGCCAGCTGCTACTCCCTGCTCTTTGACATGACTCCCAGTCCCTGGTTCCTGTCTGTTCCTTCCCATGTGCAATTACAGTTTCCAGCCCTAAAAACCCATTGGTTTGGGCACAGCACCGTGGCCTAGCAGCTAAAGTCTTTGCCTTGAACAAGCCAGGATCCCATATGGGTGCCGGTTCTAATCCTGGCAGCCCCACTTCCCATCCAGCTCTCTGCTTGTGGCCTGGGAAAGCAGTTGAGGATGGCCTGAAGCATTGGGACCCTGAACCCATGTAGCAGACTGTTGGGGTCTGTGCAGTGGATGTGGGGGACACGAAGGTGTGAACAGTATTGTTCCATTGTAGGAAGGGCCACAAAGAACTTCCCACTGTGGACATCTCTACAACCACCTGAATGCAGCTCCACCTTCCTTTGCATGGACACCGGACCACCCTGCGGAAGAATTCTAATCCATCCAGGCATTGTTTGCTACTGTGAGGCTGGCCTTTC
This sequence comes from Ochotona curzoniae, assembly GCF_017591425.1. Classification (NCBI taxonomy): domain Eukaryota; kingdom Metazoa; phylum Chordata; class Mammalia; order Lagomorpha; family Ochotonidae; genus Ochotona; species Ochotona curzoniae. The sequence goes on along the minus strand of NW_024466004.1, from coordinate 1,267,085 downwards.
ACTCAATGTGAGCTTGGAGGTTAATGTCAATAATAATGTCTTGCAAAAGGGCCTTCTATTATTCCTCCTGTCTTGGCTGTCCCCATTGACCTTATGCTAATCAAGGGACCTGTACTTAGGGTTTCACTCTTTCCTTGATCTTTAGGTTCTCCTTTTCTTTGTGATACAAGATTAAGTTGTAGAATAAGAATTGTAGCAGGAACTTCTAGAGTTTTTAGGTGAAACAAATGGCAGAATTATCCTTAGAAACACCCATTTGACCATGTGGTAAAAAGTCTGAGCCAGAGTTTGACTGTTTCTGTAGAAATAAAGCGGACAGCTTTTGTGCATTGTCTATTACAATCATGGAATCCTAGTGGTCCATCTATTTTCTCCATGCCTCATCCACGCACCCTTCTCCAGTTCCGAACTCAGATGGAGCTGGACTCCAGCAGGAGACCCAGAAAAAGGATTCAGGCTCCTGGCTTCAGATCGGCTCAGCACCGGCCATTGTGGTCAGTTGGGGAGTGAATCATCAGCCGGAAGATCTTCCTCTCTGTCTCTCCTCCTCTCTCTCTCTCTATATATATATACCTGACTTTGCAATAAAAATAAATAAATCTTAAAAAAAAAAAAAAAGCCATTGTTTGCCTTTGTTCAAGGTAGCCTGAACTTTGCAGGTGTGCTCTCTCGGCCACAGGCAATAAAGGATTCATTCCAGATTCCCAGTGTGGACTTTGTTCACACTGTGAGTCCTGACTTACAGCTTCAGATCAACTCAGCTCTGGCTATTGCAGCCATTTGGGGAGTGAATCAGCAGATGGAAGACCTCTCTCTTTCTCTGCTTCTCTCTCTGTAAAATCTGCCTTTCAGTCCCAGTGAGTCCTTTCTTGGTGACTCACTCTGGGTACAGCACAAGTAATACAAAGGAAAATACTCCTGGGAGTGGTCATTCAACCTAGAAGTTACAACATCCGCATCCCACATCCAAACCCTGACCCCAGCTTCCTCCACTACAGATCTCAAGAAGCAACTGTGATAGCCCAAGCAACTGTGTGCCCACCATTCCTATGAAAGACTTGGATTGTCAGACTGAGTGCATGTCCTGACTCTGGCTCCCAGCTCCAAGCCTAGCCCAGCCCTGGCAGTCATGGACATCTGAGATGTGAACCAGATGGATGGGAGGTATCTCCACTCTGTCTTCTCAGTGTCTGTGCTTGTGTATCTGCCACTCAAACACATTCTTAACATTAAAAAAAATTTTTAAATATAACTTTTTGTTTTTCTCATTCACTTATCCATATTCTTTCAAATAGTCCCCTAACAACCAAAACTCAAAAATTTCATTTGAGCTTCCAGTAAAGTGCAGATCATACTTAAGTCAGACTTAAACACTTGTAGAATACTTTACCATTGGGGCTTATGTTGTGGTACAGTAGGTTAAGTTGCCCATTGCAATGCCAGCATACCATATTGGAGTACTGGTTCAAGTTCTGACTGTACCACTTCTGATCCAGCTTTCTGCTAATATACCTAGGAAAGCAGCAATAGACAGCCCAAATTCTTGGGCTCCTGACACTCAGATGGAGTTCCTGGCTCCTGGCTCTGGCCTGACCCAGCTCTCCAGCCAGTCACTCACATTTGGGGAGTGAACCAGGAGGTAAGAGTTCTCTATCTTAGCAACCAATAGAATGGGAGAAAATTTTCGCACACTACACAAGTGATAGGGGACTAATATCCAGGATTGACAAAGAGTTTCAGAAACCCAGGGACAGAAAACAAAACAAAACAAAACAAAACAAAACAAAACCTCTGTGACAAAATGATAAAGGAAATGAACAGACATATTTCAAAAGAACAGATTCAAATGGCTAACAGACATGAAAAGATGTTCAGGCTCCCTAGCCATCAGAGAGATACAAATGAAATCCACCTTGAGGTACCACCTAACTCCAGTGAGACTGGCCTACATTTAGGACTCAACTAACAACACCTGCTGGCGTGGATGTGGGGAGAAAGACACCCTCCTTCACTGCTGGTGGGAGTGTAGGCTAGTACAACCACTGTGGAAATCAGTATGGAGAGTGTTGGATAATTGCAAATAAACCTGCTATATGATCCAACTATCCCTCTCCTAGGAATATACACAAATAGAAGTGAAATCTGCACATGAGAAGGGGATCTATAATCTATATTTGCAGCTGCACAATTTGCAATAGCAAAGACATGGAAATAATCCAAATGTGCATCCAAAGAAGAGTAGTTAAAGAAACTGCGGCACGGGCCTAGCGCGGTGGCGCAAGTGGTTAAGGTCCTCTCCTTGAACGCCCGGGATCCCATATGGGCGCCGGTTCTATCCTGGCAGCCCCGCTTCCCTTCCAGCTCCCTGCCTGTGGCCCGGGAAAGCAGTCGAGGACGGCCCAAAGCTTTGGGACCCTGCACCCACGTGGGAGACCCGGAAGAGACTCCTGTCTTCGGATCAGCATAGCATTGGCCGTTGTGCTCACTTGGGGAGTGAATCATCGGATGGAAGATCTTCCTCTCTGTCTCTCCTCTCTCTATATATCCGTCTTTCCAATAAAAAAATAATAAAAATAAATCTTAAAAAAAAAAAAAAGAAACTGCGGCACATCTACTCCATGGAATATTATTCAGCTATTAAGAAGAATGAAATTATACTACTTACAACTAGGTGGTCCCAACTAGAGACCATTATGCTCAGTGAAATGAGTCAAGTACAAAAGAACAAAAACCATATGTTCTCTCTTACATAAGGAAACTAACATAGAAGGTGTAACTTCAATAATCTGATCCATGCTATTTTTTGTTTGATTTTTTGGCTGTATCCCATGTGTTTTGACGTTTTTCCAGTTTTGTTTATTCCAAATAATTTCATCACTGGCTCATCGATTTACCACTTGCTTATGGATTGATTACACAGTGGCATCATTTTTCTCAAGAGACTTCTGTGTTTCCTTTTTGTCACTCATGTGTTGGCTACTAAGTGGTGCATTTTTTCATGGTGCTGTAATTTGTTGTTGATGCTGTTGTTGCTGTGTCTGTTCTAACTCATACCAGTTGTTGACCTTGTTTCATGGCTTCTCAATTTTGGAAATATATAGTGATGGAGGACTGGGGTTTATTGTATAGAGATGAGGGGGAATAATGGAACATACATCCCTGCTTTCAGATGAAAGACAGATCCCCAATGAAACTGTTGGACATGTGTAGACAATGGGATGCTGAACTGTCTGACATTGTCTGTACCAACATTGTTGGGGTACACGTAAATAAGAGACTGATAGAATTCGGACTCCTTATAAAGGACTACATCATTGTAGTAAAATGAGGAAAATCTGTTGGGGGGTGAGAGTTTGCAGGGGAATCCCAGCCTATACGAAATTGTACCACATAATTCAAAATCCAAAATAAAATATATTTTAAAAACTTCTCTATCTTTTGTCATTTTGCCTTTCAAGTAAATAAGCAAAAAAAAAAAAAAAAAAAAATTGGGCCCGGCGCGGTGGCACAGTGATTAAGGTCCTCGCCTTGCACGCCCAGGATCCCATATGGGCGCCGGTTCTAATCCCAGCAGCCCCGCTTCCCATCCAGCTCCCTGCCTGTGGCCCGGGAAGGCAGTCGAGTACGACCCAAGGCTTTGGGACCCTGCACCCGCGTGGGAGACCCAGAAGAGGCTCCTGGCTTTGGATCGGCATAGCATCAGCCGTTGTGCTCACTTGGGGAGTGAATCATCGGACGGAAGATCTTCCTCTCTGTCTCTCCTCTCTGTATATCCGCCTTTCCAATAAAAATAATAATAAAAATAAATCTTTAAAAAAAAATTACCATCAATGTTCTCCATAATGTTTTAAATAACAGGCTGGCATCCAAGCTACACATGACCAGTATACTAAACAGGCAGCATATCACATACAAATATTACTGAGAGAGGCAAATAAAACAGATATTAGCTCAATAAATATTCACAATATCTAGCCCTTCTTTTTCTGGAAAGTAGGTACAAACTATTCATCCTTTATCTAAATTACTAACATGAATTAACATTACACTCTAGTTGCCACATTTACCATAGACACTTGTTTGATTTGATTGCTTATAACACTGGAAAATACTCCTTCATACCTGTGGTCACCACAAGGAGTAAGTATTCATTCTCACTACATAGAGATAAAAGGCCTTGTAATGGGCCTGTCATAATGGCTCAATAGTTAAATCCTCACCGTGCAAACCCCAGGATCCCATACAGATGTCAGTTTGTGTCCCAGCTGCTCCACTTCCCATCCAGCTCCCTATTTATGCCCTGAGGAAGCAGTAGAGGGTGACCCAAAGCCTTTGGACCCTGCACCCATGTGGGAGACCCATAAGGTCACACCTTCTGCTTGGCTCAGCTCCAGCCATTTGCAGTCATTTTGGGAGTGAAACAATGGATGATCTTTCTGTCTCACCTTCTCTCCCTAAATCTAATCTGCCTTTCTAATTAAAATAAATAAATCTCTTAAAAATAAAAGTAAATAAATCAATCTTTTTAAAAATCCTTAAGAACAAAAAAAAATGAAAATAGATAAAAAAAATATCAAGTGTTGGCAAGGATACAGAACAAACTTAATCCTCACACCCTTCTGGTAGGGGTATAAATTGGAACAGCCACTTTGGAAAACAAGTGACTATTAAACCTAAGCATATGGACATTCTATAATCCAGAAAGTCTACATGTGTGCACATATATGTGTGTGTGTATGTAATCCCAACAGAGACATAAGCATTTCTTCAATTTACTAGACTATTCCAATTCCAGAAGCACTATAATAAACCTGAACTGGGAAACTCTTCAAGTGTCTATAAACAGCAAGATATATTAACCGAAGTAGTCACATAATGAAACAACATAAAATGGAGTACACACCAGCACTGTGACACAGTGAGTTAAACTGCTACCTGCAACACCCATCCCATATGAACGCCAGTTCAAGCCCTAGCTGTTCCAGTTCTGATTTAACTCCCTGGTAGTATGGCTGGGAAAGCAGCAGGATATATGATCCGAGTGCTCTGGCCCATGCCTTTTATGTGCGAGACCTGGATGTAGTCCAGGCTCTTTGCTTCAGCCTGGCCCGGCCCAGGTCATTATGACAATTTGAGGAGCAAACAGTAGATGGAAGATATCTTTCTCTCTGTACCTCGCATTGGGAGATTCCAAGTTCCTGGCTTTGGTCTGGCCTAGCCCCAGCCACTTCAACCATTTGAGAAGCGGACCAGCAGACGGAAGATAACTTCCTTTCCCTTTCTCTTTAGTCTTTCTAATAAATATTCTTCTTTAAAGTTTTTAAATCAAAGCTGGAGCCATGTAGTAAGTTAAACTTCCACTTTTGGCGCCAGCATCCCATATGGGCATTAGTGCTGCTCCACTTCTGATCGAGCTCCCTGCTTATGGCCTGAGAAGGTAGCAGAGGACGGCTCACTTCCTCAGTCCATGAACCCACGTGGGTGAGCTGCAAGAAGCTCCTGGCTCCTAGCTCTGGACTGGTCCAGCTCTAGCAGATGTGACCAATTGGGGAGTTAACCAGGAGATGGCAAATCTCTTTCTCTGCAACTCTTTCAAGTGAAATAAATATTTAACAACAACAGCAACAAAAAGAATGAAATAAATATATTAAAAACTTTTAAAGGCATCTGTCTCTGTCTTATGTGCTGTGGTAGTATGTCTACTACATGCTATGCAGTTATTCCTAATGAAATACCCATTTATACATCAAGTATGACAATAAACACATTATCACTAGTCTTACAGAAAATGTGCTACATATCAGTCTTCCTTAGTCTTATCTTTAAACAACAAAAAACCTTGAGGCTGCCCTGCTCCTCTGTGGCTGAGCTGAAAGGGGACTCGGCTCATGGCGCGGCAGAGCCCATGCTCTTTCCATGAGCTTGGTGTTTCGATTTGTTTCACAATCAATCACATTGCTTCATGCTTATACAATGCAGGGTCTTGAACTAAGGTGATCTCAAACAAGAATAATCCAATGCAGTGAAAGATCAGTTTCAATCATCTGTAAATCAATGATGACTTTGTGTTTCCCAGTAAAGGTCTCTTCCTTCATTTATTTAAATGAGTGCTGTGCCATAAAGCTGCTTGTACTGAGCAGCAATCACGCAAGCTTCGGCTTAAAGCCTTTAGAAGACATTTACAGGCCCAGTGCGGTAGCATAGCGGCTAAAGTCCTCGTCTTGCACGCACCAGGATCCCATATGGATGCCAGTTCTAATCCCCACGGCCCCGCTTCCCATCCAGTTCCCTGCTTGTGGCCTGGAAAAGCAGTCAAAGATGACCCAAAGCCTTGAGACCCTGCACCCTTATAGGAGACCCAGAAGAAGCTCCTGGTTCCCGGCTTCAGATTGGCTCAGTTCCGGTCCCTGTGGCCACTTGGAGAGTGAATCATCAGAAGAAGATCTTCCTGTCTGTCTCTCCTCCTCTCTGTATATTTGAGTTTCCATTAAAAAACTAATAAGTCTTTAAAAAAAAAAAAAGTCATTTACATTTCTTCCCTGCTGTACCCAGAGGGCCCAACTCAGTGTCTGGCCTAGAGTAGACCTCAAGACAAATATCCTAAATCCTAGTCCCACCAAATCTTGTTTACTAAAATACAAATAAGGAAGACACCATTCCAATGAGATACTTCATTATCTGAAATTTTGTGCCTAAAATTAGACATGGGAGTCACTGGGATATCCTGTCTCCTTTAGGGCATTCTCCTCCAGGTCAAACGGCACTATCATCATCAACAACAAGTCATTATCCAACACCCCAATAGTTGTTTAGCAAGGTAACTCCATATGCCTTCCTTCCCAACCATGTTTAACAAGCCACAAGGCCACAGTTCCTGTCCAAACAGGCTAGCTTGGTGTGTGTGTGATGAAGACAACACAGAGACACAAACGACACATCATGAAGCAGCTTTTCCAACTTCAACACACACAAAGGCCTCTGGTGTCTGGCCTCCCCTGTCAGACTCACTGCCTGACACCTCTTCCTGGAGCTGTGAAACTGCGGTTATAATTTCTTCTTCCTTATCCTTCTCAGTCACTTGCCCACAGTTGAGAAAAATGCATTTTCCTCAACGTCTACTATACTTATTCTCACTTCATTTTAAAGATATATTTTATTCCCCAAGGACTCACTGAGTCTCTCAGCACATACTGAAACAATTTCTCTTAAAAAAAAAAAACAAAACACTATGTTCATAAAGGGAACATGTGATACCAGGGGAAATACCAGGGTGACAAAATTGGGTTCTGTCCCACTGCCTTACCTGCCCATGTGACTTGGGCACGTCATTTATCCTCTCTAGATTTTAAGTTCTTCACCACAAACTGAGTTGAACCAAATCAGAGCTTATTTATCTAGTTCCAGAAAACCTTGAAAGCTCTGCATTTTAGGGGTTTATACCTCTCCCCACACACATAAAAATTATCTTGGGACCAGCGCTGTGGGGTAGCTGGTAAAGCATCCATGACACTAGCATCCCACATGGTTCAAGTCCTGCCTGCTCCACTTCCAACCCACCTCCCTGCTAACGCACCTGGAAAAGCAGCAGAGGACAGCCCTCTGTTAGGCCCCTAAACCCATGTGGACGACCCAGAAGAAGCTCCTGGCTTTGTACCAGCCCAGCTCTGATCACTGTTGCAAACTGGGGAGCAAACCAGCAAAAGGAAGTCCCTCTCTTACTCTCTTGTCCTCTCTATTTCTCTGTGTAACTCTGCCTTTCAAATAAATAAATATTTTAAATGTCTCTGTAGATACAAATTTTTCTGAATATGTATGGCTGCATTCAATTATCACACAAGATGCAGCCCCTAAAATAACCACAGTTTGTGCTTCATTGTTGCTTTATTCACCAGGCATGTGCTAGGTCCTTCCAACAGATTAACTCACACATGGGGGCAAGGTCATAGTACAACATCTGAAGCAGCTACCACATGTTGACAACTACATCCTGTAAGGAGGACCAGCCTTGGTTCTGGCTCTTCTGCTTCCATTCCACCTTCCTGCTGATCATCCTGGGAGTAGGATCTTGGCTCAAGGACTTCAGCCCCTGCCACCCACATAGGAAACCAGGATAGAGTTCCTACTTCCTGGCTTCTGCTCCGTCCACACCTGGCTCCTGCAGTCATGTGGGGGAGTCAACCAGCAGATGGAATCTCTCTGTGTGTCATTCTGCCTTTCAAATAAATAATAAATAAATTCTTAATCCCCTGTGCTGATCAACCAACTTCAGTCGCACTCCTAACTCTTCAGCAAACAGCCAGACTCAGAACTCTTGCCGGAACACTTCCTGAAGAAAGACTGTCATCCGTTGTAGTATAGAATCCGCAGGCATCTCCAGCTCCTGCCTCCCATGCTTTCTCCTTTATAAAGTGGTGAATAATAATATCCAAAAAATGTATCTGAATTGAACTACTAAATGAAGCCCAAGATCCAGCAGGAAATAAAACAGTGTTATCGAGGACAAAGAGGACGCAAAGGCAGCCACTCACGCCAGCCAAAGGGTACATCCTCTGAAAGCCTAGGTGTCCCTTGTTGATGGGCAATTTACCACCCTACCTCCTGAACGCCACCAAGCACCGAGAAGCCAAGACCTGCATTATTCTCCACCTGAGACATACAAGGGCTGGTGATGGTGTTAGTCACCAACCCCAGACTGGGACAAGGAGTGAAAAACAAACAGTGGGGAAAAGCACCTTGCCCCCAATTTTTGCAGTCACCTGTTCCCACAACCTGCAGTCCTCATGCAGGAGCCAGGAGCTATCCAGCTACTGGCTGAAAACTGTCTTACCCCTGACTACAGAGCGATGCAACACTGCTGCAAAGCAGAAGCAGACCTTTGTGGTGGTTTTCACAGGGTGTCAAAAAACCAACAACTATTCTTTAGTGGGAGGCTGCGGAAACTTTATCCCAGCCCTTCTGACCTTTCTCCAAATGATCTGTGTAGTGACAAGAGATGCAAAGAGGGGGTAGGAAGGCAGTTCAGAAGACGGGCCCTTGGGGTGCAGGCAGGGCTCACAGCTTTTTTTTTTCAAGCGTGATGCAACAGGGTCAAACACAAGAGCAGGAAGAGCTGCGAGGTTCAGGGAAGGAGAAAACTCAGTGTCAGCGTTGGAAACGCCAGAAGGAAGCGGGTTCTGAAGGACTGGGTGGCAGGGTCATACAGAACCAGCAGGGAGGTAGATTAGGGTCTGAGAGAGAGGAAGCAGGGGACCGGCTGGTGCGGCGGGTCAGGAGGCGGGCTGGGCCGGGCGGGGCGTGGGGCAGGGAAGAGGCAGTCAGAAGGACGGTGGCCAGTCCAGGCAAAGCAAGCAGAGGGAACCCAGCAGGGGCGGATAGGAAGCGGAGCACCAAGGGACACCCAGGAGTGGGCCGGGTAACCTGCACTGGCTGTGGAAACCTAGGAGGGGACAGCAGGCCAGGAGAGAACCTTCAGGGATGGGAGGGGTCCCGAGAAGGGGGAAGAGAAGTGAGGGTAGGGAGGGGGAACCAGGGGCACCCTGGATCCCGACGGCGCAGAGCAAAGGAAGATTGAGGGGTGGCAACGGTCGGCACCAGCGGACGCCGGAGGAAACAGTCCAGGCTCCAGTTGGGGCGGCAGCCGCCCCGGGGGCCCGGGCTCGGAAGGGTCCTGAAGACTAGGGAGAGGTCACAGAGGGGCACCGGGAAGGACTCCGGGTCTGCTGGGGTCGGTGTTGGCGCTCTCACCGGGACAGGTGCTTCAGGATCTGCTTCTTAATGATCCCGGCCATGCCGAGGCCGCGGCCCGCGTGGAAGGCAGGGAGCAGCGGTGGCCTCCTGGGTCCTGAAGAACAGAGGCGGTCCTCCTCTCAGCTCGCCGCCGCCCGGGCACCGGATGCGGCAGCCACCGCAGCCGCCATGGCGCTCGCTCGCCCCTGCCCCGGCGCCCGGAGCTCCGCCGCGATCCCACCCACCCGCGCGCGCCACGCCGCGGCCGCCCGCCCGAGCGCCGCGTAGCCCGGCGAAGGGGCGGGACGCACGGCGCGGAGGCGGGCGCCGGCCGCTTCCCCCGCCCTCCCATCTGTCTCTCAGCCCGCGGGGTCCAGGAGATTGCACCTCGAAACTGCACGAGGTTCCCGACCCCCCAAGGACGCTGAAGGTTGGGGGAGAGGGCGGGAACGCGGGTGATTGTAAGTTAATTCGTTAGATAATTGCTCATCTCCTCGCCTACTGGATCCATATCATATTCATTTACCCGTGAACCTTACTTTTCTTTTTTTTGGTTGAGTATTAATTATATATTCCATTCTGAGTAGGAAAAAGTCACTTCAGGCACCTTCAGTCTCACAAACTGGCTGAGCCTTGGAAACAACACAGCTATCAGCTGCCAGAGGCTTCCTGCTGAGGAGGTGAGCCGGGTCACCTGGCGGTGCCAAGTGTGCCTCGCCTTGGCCCGTTAGCTATCAAGCAAATGTTGACTCCAGACCTAAGACGAGGGGCGGGCCTTTGGCCAGTTAAGTCACCGCCTGGGACAACGAGTCCCTTATCAGCAGTGTCTGATCCTGCTTCAATTCATTCAACTGCCTGTCATTGCCTCCTGGAAGGTAACAGAGAGGTCCCCAAGCTTGGGCTCCTGCCACCCACATGAAAGTTCCAGTTAGAGTCCAGGCTCCCGACTTCCCCTGGGCCAGCCCCTGGTGCTGGAGACATTAGGGAGTCAATCAGTGGATGGGAAAAAAAAAATAAAAGGATCTTACTGGAATTTATATAAGAGTTGTTTTAAAAGCGTATAACTACCCCCAGCTAAAGGCAACTGCCTCGGTTGCCTTGTACCCAAGTAAGTGTTACACAGCTAGGAGAAAAGTCAATAGCTGGTGGGCATTCTTTTTTTTTTTTTTTTTTTTTCTTTTTCATTGGAAAGGCGGATATACAGAGAGGAGAGACAGAGGAAGATCTTCCATCCGTTGATTCACTCCCCAAGTGAGCACAACGGCCAATACTATGCCGATCCGAAGCCAGGAGCCTCTTCCGGGTCTCCCACGCGGGTGCAGGGTCCCAAGGCTTTGGGCTGTCCTCCACCGCTTTCCCGGGCCACAGGCAGGGAGCTGGAAGGGAAGCGGGGCTGCCGGGATTAGAACCGGCGCCCATATGGGATCCCGGGCGTGCTAGGCAAGGACCTTAACCACTTGCGCCACCGCGCCGGGCCCAGGTGGGCATTCTTTTTAAAGATTTATTTTGGGGCCGGGCGCGGTGGCGCAAGTGGTTAAAGGTCCTCGCCTTGCACGCCCGGGATCCCATATGGGCGCTGGCTCTAATCCCAGCAGCCCCGCTTCCCTTCCAGCTCCCTGCCTGTGGCCTGGGAAAGCAGTTGAGGACGGCCCAAAGCTTTGGGAACCTGCACCCACGTAGGAGACCCGGAAGAGGCTCCTGGCTTCAGATCTGCATAGTATCGACCGTTGCGCTCACTTGGGGAGTGAATCATCGGATGGAAGATCTTCCTCTCTGTCTCTCCTCTCTGTATATCCGCCTTTCCAATGAAAAAATAATAAAAATAAATCTTTAAAAAAAAAGATTTATTTTGTATTGGAAAGTCAGATATACAGAGAGGAGAGGCAGAAAGGAAGATCTTCCATCTGCTGAGTCACTCCCCAAGCGGCCACAACGGCTGGAGCTGAGCCAATCCAAAGCCAGGATCAAGGAGCTCTTCCTCCAGGTCTCCCACACGAGTTCCCAAGGCTTTGCGCTGTCCTCAACTGCTTTCCCAGGCCACAAGCAGGGAGCTGGATAGGAAGTGGGGTGTCGGGATTAGAACCGGCGCCCATATGAGATCCCAGGCATGCAAGGTGAGGACTTTAACTACTACACTATCGCGCCGGGCCCAAAAGTAAATAAATCTTAAAAAAAAAAAAAAAAAGTGAACGTGCAGTGGATTCTGGAGATATTTCACCGTGCTTGGAATGGTGAGATGGACAGCAATTCATAATTGTTGAACTCTCAAAAGCACTTGAGCAGGACCCTTGGAGCATGCCCCACGTAGGCGGCATCACTGAACTCAGAACTCCAACCACAAAGAGAGGTTCCATGGTTTGATCGTGGTGTACATGCATCAAAGTTGGGCCTCCTCAGTGGCTTAGATGGAGCAGTGGACAGTATAACCAGTTGCACATGGAGGATATGGCAGTCCACTGGCGCTTGCAGAGGACACCTGGTACCATAACAGAAGATGGAGGATAGAAAAAAATCAATCAACTACCCAGTCAAGCGTTGGCAGTGAATAGCTGGGCAAGCAGAGACCCTCAGAGGGACTATGCCAGCCAGTGGAGTCCAGAGAGATTTCATCGTGACTGGAGTGGTGAGATCAGCAGCAATTCAGAACTGTTGCACTATCAAAACCATTTGAGCAGGACCCTCGAAGCATGCCCTGGGATGGCACTGGGTGGCTGTCCCCCATCTTAGGGTATGCAGACAGAAGCCAGGTGTGGATTCTCCCTTTATCTCTCCCCTTCCCCCAGATACAGGAAGGAAAAAAAAGACAATGTGGAAATAATGATCTCACCCATCTTCCTGTAGCCCTTGACCCTCTGTACCCCAATTAACTATGTAAAAATCATAAAAAGAAAGAAACACCTCAGGAATTCTGCCTTCAGTTCTGAGTTCCTTGAACAGATCTGCCTGCCCTCTTCCCCTCTCAGAGACGAATTAGCCTTGTCCTGTGTGCACTGACGAGAGGGTGGTCAGGGTTTTCAGCTGCTGACTAGACATAAGCACAGGAAAAAGCACATCTATTTTATCTTTCTGGAAGCAGAAGTCCACACTCCTTTAAACTTCCTATTTTGAAGAAATTATAAATGCAAGCCAAGTTTTGAATAGCAGTCTCACATACTTTTCGCCCTGATTCCCTCAATGACCGCACAGTACAGAGAGCAGGAAGCTGAGATGTGTGCCTATGATCCTGCTCTTCTATCACATGTCTAGAATTGCACAACCATTGCCATATCAGGAGTCAAAACCATCACACCGTGCACCAACTCCTGGCACCAGCCCTCACCCCTGGGAACTACTCCTTTCTTCTTTCCCATAATGTTGTCAGATACAGGAGGAGGAAAATGCAGTCTGGCTTTTTTTTCAGACTTTTTTTTTTTTTTTTGCATTCAACATACTGTTCTTGAGATTCGTCCAAGTTGTGTCATTAATAACTGTTATTCAGATTCCACAATTCCTGTATTTTAAAAACATTTCATGACGACTGTTTCAGACACAGTAGCTTTAGTCACCTTTCTGACAAGAGGACCCCAATTTTGCGTAATTAAACACTCACGTGCACATCCTGAACAAGAGGACAGACACTAAACTCTAAGGACATCTGTGCAACGAGGAGCGACGTTCTAGCAAAAGCCCACAGCACGAGACTGAGCAGACTCCTTATTAATATATAGCATAACAGAATATAAAGGAGTCTTGCCTGTTTCTCCTTTGTGGGGATGGGTAACAAAAGGACACACATTTAAAGTTCATATATAATTGAAGTTCTGACAAATAGCCCCCGTGTGAAATCCTTACAAGGATAATGCACATAACCACCACTCAGCATTTCCCGTTGTCAGCTGTGCTGCCCTCTCTGCTGCCCCCCACTACAAGCGCACCCCCACTGCAGGCAGAGTCCTTGCTGGCTGACTCTTCTGCTGCCCAAGCATGTGCACGGATGTTACCCCCAACCACCACCACTCCCTTCTTCCTTCCTGCCAGTCATTGCCACTCATCTGGCATGCTCAGTCCCCTTACCGGCCTTGTTTTTCATGTCACATAACATTCAACATCAGTATTTTTTTTAACTGCCTGACTTCCCTTTTAAAATATAAGCTCCTTAAGAGAAAGGACTTTCTTTATACTGCCTTAAAACATTTTTTTATTTATTTTGGAGTCTGTTGTCATGACTCAACAGCCTAATCCTCTACACCTCTACTTTCAAACTCTGGTATCCCATATGGATGCCAGTTCGTGTCCTGGATGCTTCATTTCCCATCCAGCATCCTGCTTGAGATCTGGGAAAGCAGTCGAGGATGGCCCAAAACCTCGGGACACTGCACCTGTGTGGGAGACATGGAAGAAGCTCCTGGCTTTAAATCAGCTCAGCTCTGGCCACTGCAAACATTTGCAGGAATGAACCAGTGGATGGAAGCTCTTTGTCTCTCTTCTCTAAATCTGCCTTTCAAATAAAAATACACATTTTAATTTTTTTAAAGATTTATTTTTACTGGAAAGTCAGATATACAGAGAGGAAGACAGAGAGGAAGATCTGCTGTTTGTTGATTTACTCACCAAGCGGCCTAAACGGCCAGAGCTGTGTCGATCTAAAACTAGGAGCCAGGAGTCTCTTCTGGGTCTCCCACATGGGCACAGGGTCCCAAGACTTTGGGCCATCCTCGACTGCTTTCCCAGGCCACAAGCAGGGAGCTGGATGGGAAGTGGGGCTGCTGGGATTAGAACCAGCACCTTTATGGGTCCCAGCGCATGCAAGGCGAGGACCTTAGCCACTAGGCTGCTATGCCAGGGCCCTAAATAGACCTTTTTAAAAATATCAAGAGCTATTTTTACTTGAAAATCAGAGATCTTCCATCCGCTGGGTTCACTTCCAAATGGCTGCAACAGCCAATGCTGAGCAGGTCTGAAGACAGGGACCATCAGATTTTTTCAGGCCTCCCATTGTGAGTGCAGGGCCCTAGTGAGTGCAGGGAGCTAGATCTAAAGTACAGCCACAAGGATCGAACTGGCACCCATATGGGTTGCTAGCACCACAGCAAAGGATTAGGCTGCCTCCCCACCATGGCAGCCTGCTTTGTTAACTCTTGTGTCTTCATCGCGTAGAACAGTGCAGGCACTCCGAGCGGCTTCTCCAGATGAGGAAGTCCATCAGTGCTCTTCTCTATCAGCATCCCTGTTCCTGTAAGTCACGTGCAGGCTAGCTGTACACATACATCCTGCCAATACCAACCCGAAGTGCCAACTCCTGGCCCTAGCTGGTTGCATGTGTTCCAAGCATCTCCACATTCCGGACAACAAGAAAAAGGACAGGACCTACCTCCTGCCGCTTGGCCTCACAGTCTAACTGCAACCTATGTGAAATGTGTCCTTCATTGCAGATGACCACGGTTCCAGAACAAAATGAAAAGTCCCATTACTTCAGGGAGTTACCCATACCGGGGTGGGTGATCAGCAATGACTGTCTGCCCTTAGGCTCTGCGTTACTCTCTCTATCCCTGTTAACGTGTTTTATCCTACCAGCAAAGGTCTGAAAGACAACAGTGTTTCTACCACTTCTTTCAACAGGCATGGTTAGAAAGCATCAGGATGTGACAAAAATGCAAAGAGGAAATTTGGAAACAAGACATCACACCATGAAAGCTAAGTCCTTATAAAAGGTTTTGAGGTCTTGACTTCAATATGCTTGCTTCAAAGTGTATTGAATGAGGACCAAAGTTAATAGGTTTACTGGGAAGCCAGGAAAAAGGCTTATTCAAAAGAAGTAAGTTTAGAAAAAGTGTATAATCATTATCCTGATGAAAGATCGAAATTAGTACCACCAATGAGGGGCAGATGGCTCCTGTGTGCCTGTCTACAGGGGTGATCTCCCTGGGATAGGACCAAAGATGCACAACTCAAATATAACCACGAGGCAAACCTATTAAACAAAAAGGAATGGAGGGGGCCCGGCGCGGTGGCGCAAGTGGTTAAAGGTCCTCGCCTTGCACGCCCGGGATCCCATATGGGCGCCGGTTCTAATCCCGGCAGCCACGCTTCCCTTCCAGCTCCCTGCTTGTGGCCTGGGAAAGCAGTCGAGGACGGCCCAAAGCTTTGGGAGCCTGCACCCGCATGGGAGACCTGGAAGAGGCTCCTGGCTTTGGATCGGCATAGCATCGACCGTTGCGCTCACTTGGGGAGTGAATCATCGGATGGAAGATCTTCCTCTCTGTCTCTCCTCTCTGTATATCTGCCTTTCCAATGAAAAAATAATAAAAATAAATCTTTAAAAAAAAAAAAAAAAAAAGGAATGGAGGGCCCGGCGGCGTGGCCTAGCAGCTAAAGTCCTCACCTTGAACCCGCCAGGATCCCATATGGGCACTGGTTCTAATCCTGGCAGCCCCACTTCCCATCCAGCTCCCTGCTTGTGGCCCGGGAACGAAGTCGAGGATGGCCCAAAGCTTGAGACCCTGCACCCATGTGGGATTCCCGGAAGAGGTTCCTGGATCCTGGCTCCGGATCGGCACAGCACCGGCCGTTGTGGCTCACTTGAGGAGTGAATCAACGGACGGAAGATTTTCCTCTCTGTCTCTCCTCTCTGTATATCTGACTTTCCAATGAATAAATAAATCTTAAAAAAAAAAAAAAAAGGAATGGAACCGCCAGTGTCACAAGAGACAGTAAAAAGGCTAAAGCTCCTCTAGAAAACTATTCTAGAAAGGAGAAAAGACATACTCGAGGACATTCATGGATCAACGGACAAAAGAAGCATTATCAGTAGATTAAATTATTATTATTACTATTTTCTGATCTTGATTACTGAACCATGATCCTATAAAAGGATGCTCTTAGTTATACAAAATATATATATATATATATTAATATTTATGGCAAATGACAAGACACAGAGACTTCAAAAAGTTCACCCACTTCACATCTAGCTCCCTGCTAACGGGGCTTGGAAGACCACAGAGGAGCATTTGGGCCTCCTTCACCACGTGGAGACTGAGGTGCAGCACTGGCCTTCTGGCTTTCACCTGCCACACCACAGCTATTGCAGCCATATGAGGAGTTAACAGAGGGAAGACCTGTGTCTCCCTGTGTCACTCTGCTCTCCAAACAACTCGTTTAATATAATTTGTCAATGAAGGAATGAGCACATGGCACAGCAAGTCTATACTCAGATCCTGGCTTCTGCAGGAGAGGGCTCAAGCACTTGGGTCTCTGACATCCATGTGACAGACCTGGACTGAGTTCTACACACCTAGGTTTAGTCTGGCCCATTGGTGGCTATTGTGGACACTTGGGTAATTAAATAACAGACAGAAGACCTTTCTCTATCACTTTAGATTTCAATTCTCCATTTGTCTATTTGCATTTCCAGTATGAAGTCTAAAAAAATTATGAAATTAAAACATGAATTTAGTACAAAAGCTCTTGAAATGCATGTGAGTTTTTCACAACTGCATATTTTATGATCTTTTTGTAGGTCCTGTATGCTCAAATACTTGGCAGAGAGAACCCAAGCATTTTTAGAATGGGGAAAGAAGCAACTGGAGCAAAATGTTAACCACTAAGACAGACTCCAAACAAATGGTATACAATTGCTCTTTTTCAATTTGTATAACTTTCTCCAAACCTGAATTCTCCTTAGGATTACCAAACAAGAATGCAAAGCAACAGTTCAGATTTTTTTTTTCTCATTTGATGAACTACTTAAAATGTTTTCCATACTGTAGCAGAAACTGACTGTTAGGTGTTTATCTGGGAGGAAATGTCTCCCAACCAGCTATTAACAATTTCTTATGTGTTTATGAAGGGGGCTGGTATTGTAGTTTATCAGCGTACGCCTGTATCCTACACTGAGTGCCTATTCAAGTGCTGGCTATCCTGCTTCCCATCCAGCTGCCCGCGAATGTGTCCTGGGAGGGAGATGGATGACGGCTCAAGTGACTGGACTCTGCCATTCCCCTGGAAGGTCAAGATGGAGCTCCAGAGCCCTGGACTGCGTCTGGCCCCTACCTGGCTTTTTGAGCATATGGGGAGTGAAACAGCCAATGGCAGATTCTCTCTTTCATTCTGCCACAAATAAATGAAAATAAATCACGAACACTTTTTAAAGCTACTTAAAGTTTTATTAAAAAGTGTATTCAAGGGGCCCGGCGCGGTGGCGCAAGTGGTTAAAAGGTCCTCGCCTTGCACGCCCGGGATCCCATATGGGCGCCGGTTCTAATCCTGGCAGCCCCGCTTCCCTTCCAGCTCCCTGCTTGTGGCCTGGGAAAGCAGTCGAGGACGGCCCAAAGCTTTGGGACCCTGCACCCGCGTGGGAGACCCTGAAGAGGTTCCTGGCTTCGGATCGGCATAGCATCGACCCGTTGCGCTCACTTGGGGAGTGAATCATCGGACGGAAGATCTTCCTCTCTGTCTCTCCTCTCTGTATATCCGCCTTTCCAATGAAAAAATAATAAAAATAAATCTTTAAAAAAAAAAGTGTATTCAAGCACGGCACGGTAGCCTAGTGACTAAAGTCCTTGCCTTACATGTACCAAGATCTCATACAGCTGCTGGTTCTAATCCCAGCAGCCCCACTTCCTATCCAGTTCCCTACTTGCATCATGGGAAGCAGTCAAGAACAGCCCAAAGCCTGGGGATCCTGTACCCACGTGGGAGACCCAGAAGAAGCTCCAGCCTCCTGGCTTCGGATTGGCTCAGCTCCAGCCATTGCAGCCACTAGGGGAGTGAATCAACAGACAGAAGATCTTCCTCTCTGTATCTCCTCCTCTGTGAATATCCAACTTTGCAGTAAAAATAAATCTTTTTTAAAAATTAGTGTATCAGATAAGCCCCCAGAAGACTGTCTCCTTAAAACAATTTTTTTTAAAGATTTATTTATTTATTGGAAAGTCAGATATACAGAAAGGAGAGACAGAGAGGAAGATCTTCTGTCCGATGATTCACTCCCCAAGTGACCACAATGGCCAGAACTTTGCCAAGCCGAAGCCAGGATCCAGGAACTTCTTCTGGGTACCCCACATGGGTGCAGGGTCCCAAGGCTTTGGGCTGTCCTCGACTGCTTTCCCAGGTCACAAGCAGGGAGCTGGATGGGAAGTGGAGCTGCCAGGATTAGAACCGGTGCCCATATGGGATCCCAGCATGTTCAAGGCGGGTACTTTAGCCGCTAGGCCACGCCACTGGGCCCTCCTTAAAACAATTTTAGCAGGGATCAGAACAGAGGCTCAATAGGCTAATCCTCTACCTGCAAGTGCTGGCATATCATATGGGCACTCCACTCGGAGCAGCAAAGGATGGTTCAGGTTCTTGGCTCCCTGTATCCACTCCCAAGACATGTAAGAAACTCCTGACTCCTGGCTTCAGATCAACTCAGCTCTGGCTGTTACAGCAATTTGGGGTGTGACAGTGAAAGGAAGATTTTTCTGTCTCTCCTCTTCTGTAAATGTGCTTTTCCAATAAAATCTTAAAAAAAAATTTTCTTAACATAAAAATTGTACACATTGGGCCTGGCGTGGTGGCACAGTGGTTAAGGTCCTCGCCTTGGACACCCGGGATCCCATGTGGGCGCCGATTCTATCCCGGCAGCCCCACTTCCCTTCCAGCTCCCTGCCTGTGACCCGGGAAAGCAGAAGAGGACGGCCCAAAGCCTTGGGACCCTGCACCCGCGTGGGAGACCTGGAAGAGTCTCCTGGCTTTGGATCGGCATAGCATCGGCTGTTGCGCTCACTTGGGGAGTGAATCATCGGATGGAAGATCTTCCTCTCTGTCTCTCCTCTCTGTATATCTGCCTTTCCAATAAAAAAAATAATAGAAATAAATCTTTAAAAAAAATTGTACACATTAATGTGAGTACTATGTGGTATTTCAATACATGTATATATTGTATGTCAGGGTATTTCAAACACTTAATTTTTTCCAATTATATTTGAAAGGCAGAGAGATATACAGAGATCTCTCCCATCCTGTGGTTTACTCTCAAACACCCACAGGAGCCTGGGCTAAGCTGGCCAAAGCTACGAGCCTGGAACTCAAGCTGGGTCTCACATGCCTGGCAGGGATCCAAGTATCAGACCATCTGCTGCCTCCCAGAGTGGGAGAGCATTAACAGCAGGAAGCTGTACCAGAAGCAGAGTTCAGACAGAAACTAGGCCCCTGAAGATTGAATAACAACCCTCACATCAAATGCTTCCCTCCTTAATATTCTTTTTTTCTTTAATTTTTTTTAAAGATTTATTTTTACTATTTTTTTTATTGGAAAGGCAGATATACAGAGAGGAGGAGAGACAGAGAGGAAGATCTTCCGTCCGATGATTCACTCCCCAAGTGAGCGCAACGGCCGATGCTATGCCCATCCGAAGCCAGGAGCCTCTTCCGGGTCTCCCACGCGGGTGCAGGGTCCCAAAGCTTTGGGCCGTCCTCGACTGCTTTCCCGGGCCACAGGCAGGGAGCTGGATGGGAAGCGGGGCTGCCAGGATTAGAACCGGCGCCCATATGGGATCCTGGGCGTGCAAGACGAGGACCTTAACCACTTGCGGCACCGAGCTGTGTCCCTTTTCTTTAATTTTTTATCTATTTTTTTTTTTAACTGGAAAAGAAGATATTCAGAGAAGGAGAGACAAAGATCTCCCATTGGCTGGTTCACTAAGTGGCTGCTACAGCTGAGGCTGAGCCAATCCAAAGCCAGGAACCGGGAGCTTCCTATGGGTCTTCCACACGGATATATCCTTTTCTGCTTTCTCAGGCAATAAGCAGGAAGCTGGATTTGGGAAGTGGAGCAGCCAGAATATGAACCAGTGCTTATATGGGATCCTAGCAGATGGCAAGGCAAAGATTTATCCACTAGACTACCACACTGAGCCCTTTTAACAATCCTTTTTTAACACACTTCTTTAAAAACCAGAACAACACAGTGAGAAGGAGGACAGACACCTTCCAAAAGCTCTAACAGGTGGTGCCGACCAGGCCCAAAGCCAGAAGTCAGGAATTCTGTCGGGTTTTCCACATGGGTGGCAAGGATCCAACTATCCAGGGCATCCTCTGCCTCCTTCTCAGACATATTACTAGGACAAAGGATTGGAAAGAGAGCAGCTAGAACTCAAATCAGAACAAGATAAAGAAAGCCAGCATTGAAAACAGTAGATTAACCTCAGTGCTTCTTCAAGCATTCTTCTATAAAATAAAGTAGATCTGGCCCAATGCCTCAGTGACTAAATCCTCACCTTGCAAGTGCTGGGATCCCACATGAGTCCCAGTTTGTGTCCTGGTACCTTCAATCCCCATCCAGCTCCCTTGCTAATGGTCTGAGAAAGCAGTAGAGGATGGTCCAAGGTCTTAGGACCCTGTACCCATGTGGAATAAAAGGTAGGCCAGGGTTTTTTTTTTCCTTGTGTTCATCAAATGTACTTGGGAGCCTAAAAGATACTATCTGACTGAGCTGTGTAACTGGGACAAACATTTTATCAGTAGACTTGTTCCATGCAGGACGGCCAAATTAGCCCATGGTTCCTGAATGAGGATCCTATTTCTCACGCAGCTTAGTATTAAACCCAACAATATTCTAGCGCACTACTGAAACGCCACGGCAGAGGACAGGATGAAAGCCTGCACTCAAGTGTACTCACAATGGCTTCAAAGAAGGAAGCAAGTTTGGTACACTGATATAGCTTCTCTGATGATCTGACATATTAGAGATCTTCCCTACACTGGTTCACTCCCCTAATGGCCACAAGGATCAAGGCTGGACCAGACCAAAGCAGGAACCAAGAACTATTTCCAGGTCTATTAGTGGCCCAGAAATTGGGTCATCCTCCACTGCTTTTCCTAACCCATTAGCAGGGAACTGGCACCCATACAGTTTGCTGGTGCCATAAGGTGGCAGGTTTTCCTGCTACGACACAGCAATAACTCACCTCAATTTTTGGTATTAGTAGTATTCGTATATACACCTACACGAATCCTCCCACTACACTGTGTTCATATTCTAGAAGTAAAACCAAATCTTTAAACAAATGAAAGGAAGAGGGAAGCGCCAGTTTCTGTTCTGGCTGCTGTACTTCTCCAATTTCCTATTGACACATTGGGATATGCAGAAGACGGCACCTGTCACCCACATCGAAGACTCAGTTGAATCTGCTGGTTTTAGCTGGCCCAACTCTGGGATTGCAATCCACTTTCAAATAAATGAATAAATCTAAAAAAAAAAAAAAGAAAAGAAAAGAAAAAACACAGTTGTATAAATGAATTACCCTGGATCTGTTCTTTTCACATTAACGTAAAAAAATATGAAAAAAACCCCACATGCCTCATGGAATACATATTAATACTGGGCCCAGCGCCGTGGCCTAGAGGCGGAAGTCCTCGCCTTGCACGTGCCATGATCCCATATGGGCACCGGTTTTAATCCCCGCAGCTCCACCTCCCTTCCAGCTCCCTACTTGTGGCTTGGGAAAACAGTTGAGCATGGCCCAAAGCCTTGGGACCCTGCACCCATGTGGGAGACCTGGAAGAAGTTCCTGGCTCCTGGTTTTGGATTGGCACAGCACCGGTCGTTGCACTCACGTGGGGAGTGAATCATAAGATGTAAGATCTTCCTCTCTGTCTCTCCTTCTCTCTGTATATCTGACTTTGCAAAAAAAATAAATTAAAAAAAAAAATCAATACCAATAAAAAATTGTCTTCTGGGCCTGGCATGGTAACCTACTGGCTTAAGTCCTCACCTTGCACATACCAAGATCGCACATGGGCGCCGGTTCTAATTTCAACAGCCCCGCTTCCCATCTGGCTCCCTGCCTGTGGCCTGGGAAGGCAGCCTAGGACGGCCCAAAGCCTTGGGATCCTGTACCAGTATGGGAGACCAGGAAGAAGCTCCTGGCTCCTGGCTTCAGATCAGCTCAGCTCTGGTTGCTGCGGCCACTTAGGAAGTCAACCAGCAGATGGAAGATCTCTGTCTCTCCTTCTGTCCTTCTCTCTGTAAATATAACTTTCCAGGGCCCAGAACGGTGATGTAGCGGCTATTGTCCTCACCTTGAACACACCAGGATCCCATATGGGCGCCGGTTCTATTCTTGGCGGCTCCACTTCCCATTCAGCTCCCTGCTTGTGCCCTGGGAAAGCAGTCGAGGATGGCCCAATGCTTTGGGATCCTGCACCCACGTGGGAGACCTGGAGGAGGTTGCTGGCTCTTGGCTCCGGATTGGCACAGCACAGGCCATTGCGCTCACTTGGAGAGTGAATCATTGAATGGAAGATCCTCCTCTCCATCTCTCCTCCTCTGCATATCAGACTTTCCAATAAAAATAAAATAAATATTTTTAAAAAAACCTGACTTTCCAGTGAAAATAAATAAATCTAAAAAAAAAAAAGTAATCCTTTTCATTTTTAGTTGCTATTCACACCACAATCAGAATCTTCCTGTACTTTAGCATTAAAGAGTTAAAACTTTGAACTCACGACACAATGTTATTCCTGTGAAAAATCACTGTTGTTTATTATTCCAACCAACAAAAGCTCTATGACCGTTAGACTGGTTTATCAGAATTCTCCGCACAAGAACTTTACCAAACAAAGACATGGTGTCCAAAGGCACCGGCTCTTGCTAAGGGCAAAGAAGCTCACACAGAAGACAGGCTGAAAACAGAATGAGCTGGAGCAGCACAGCTGCAAGTTTCATCTTTTTATAATACACAAAGAATACAGAGGGGAAGAAAAGGGAACACTTTTTTTTTTTAACTAAAAGAGTTGACCATTTTATTTTCATATTTCACAATACAAGTGAAAACTCGACTTTTTCAAACCCCACTTCTGCCCTCCAAAACTACTTTTTTAATAGGAAAGGGGAACAAATCATCTTTTTCATGCTGTTAGAAAACACCCAGAGTCACAGCACCATGATCTCCTGGTGAAGCAGAGCAAGTGACACAGAACTGCCAGGAGGCCTCCCGCTCTCCTTATCTGTCTGGCCGAGTCATTCCTGGGCGAGTGGGCACCATCATGGGACGGGCAGGAGGTCTCATCATTGGTGGCCCCGGCATCATTGGCATATGGCCTCCCATGGGTGGCCTCATTCCAGGAGCTGCAGGACAAAACAAAGAAAAGAGGAGGAAAAGTGAGAAAAATATCATTTATGAGACAGCGTGATGGGGCTTTTAGTTTAAAAATTTTTAAAGTAGACCCCCCTTGCAAAATGCTGGAAAAAAGACACACTTAACAGAAGAAATGCAACAAATTCATCACATCTATTAATTACTTGGACATTCTCAAACAAAAAAACAAAAACTCCAACACAAGAACCATGTGGGAATCATAATCTAATGATAGTAAGGGGTAAACTATAAATAAACTGCTTTCCAGAAGTCACCAGGCACACTAGGTCCCTAAACTGACAGCTCATCACATGTCATTCCGTGAGCTCTTGGACCAGATATATCCACCATATAACCAGGAGCTAGTCATGGAGGTACACAGGCACAGAGGACAATCTTACCACTAAGCGTTTGTTCGGAGTTGTAGGAAAGGTGAGCAGGAGGCCCATGCTGAGAACCTGTTAGCAACCATACTTAGCTCAAGTCAAGAAAAATAATAGGCAATAATGTGATAACAATTAGCACACAAACACTTTGATTTTCTAATGCATTTTAGAAACTAGTAAAGACGTTTTTAAGGAGTCCCCTCAATCAACCAACCAACCAAAGTGACAAGCCAGGGAGGAAAGGACGAGTAGCAAGGCAAGGGAGGAAACAGGAAGCTGCTGTGGAATTGATCAAGTTCTACTTTTACAGCAGGGTGGGGAGTTCACCAACATTCATGGTATTACGATGCCGATAATTTTCACTTTACAAATATTTCTTTAAAAAGATCACATTTCACCTAATTATTCTGGACTACATAATTTTGATTAAACGTGTGTAGGGAATGGTTCAAGAGAAAGCTACAATCAAAGCTGAATATAGCCTTATCACAAACAGTGAAACACAAGGCCATGCAAACACATAAACATTAATAAGCACAGATTTTTTTTTCTTAAGATTAATTTCAAAAGGAACACAGAAAAATACCAAATGCTTAATGTCATGCACAGGCCTATGCTTAACATAACCTACATTCAAGTATTTCCAGATTTAAAGATTAAAAAAACAGGGTGCCCCAAAACATGTTTTCTTCTGTCTCCACAGAATTAATTTCAATTAGTTACTGACACTGGGATTTCATACAGAAATCAAAATTCCTTATAACTTTTCACTACCAAAAGGTTCAAACAAACAAGAAAAATTAAAAGGATTATATTAAACATCCATGTGACCGCCATCAAACGAACAATTATCCCTCCACAGCCAGTTGTGTTTATCTACACTCTCCATCCTTCCTATCCCTGCCCACTCCTTCTCCAACTACTCAATTATTTTCTAATACAAATCCTCTCTTTTTTATCTAGACTTAAAAAAGAGGAAGAACAAGCAACAAGTTGGCACTTTCAAACATCAAACATGGGCTTTACCAAATTCCTTCAGGTGAATCCTTTAGGTGAATCAAGCACTTCTCATTCAGACCACTGCTAATCCCTTTAAAAATTTTGTTACCTGAATTTACTAACATTAAAGCCATCTAAGCCACGATTACTGTGACTTGGGCTCCCAGGCCATAAAGGCAGGCCTAGGATGGATCAACACATTCCTATCCTTCTCCATTAGCACTGCACCAAACACTACTGGGGAGGAAGCTACTCTGACACTTCGCACTGTGTCTTCCCAATGGAACTGCAGGCCTCGGTCATACCTGTCTTGGTTAGTCTCATCACATAAGCTAACTCTTTAGTCAATAAAAAATAACATGAAAAGAGAACTGTGGTAACTATGAACACTAACTTAGTGTTACTCAGGCAAATCATCCCTTCAAAGCACACACACACAATTTAGTACAAAAATGACCATGAAACATTGGAGTTAGTCTGCATCACAAAACCCCTAACTACTTCATAGGAGAAACAAACATATGAAATGAAACAAGAGCTGGTAAAGGATGCAGCAAGAAATTCATGATGTTCCAATCTATAGACTCATTCTAACAGCAAAGGTCATACCAAAGGTTGGATCCTTCAAAGACACTAAACAAACCAACGAACACTTAGGCTTATACTACAATAAAATGTCTAAGTGTGAAATTTCTTTTCCCACAACCACAATCAGAAATGAATTACCAAGCTTAATGGCTCAAACTTTTTTTATATAATAATTCAGCTCAGATAAACTGTAAGATTAAATCAACAAAAGGACACAGCTCTGCTCCAAATCAAACCCTAGAAAATATCTCTACTCTTGACCCAACCCCACAAGCAACTGGAACAAGTTCATCTTCTCTTTAGGATAAAATGGCCCAAAGTCAAGATAAGGCAAAAAGTAGGAGGGAGGGGAAAAAGGAAAGCATATCTTGCTGTGAGAAGCACAAGGTCACTGGATACCACCAGGTTACACTGACAAACCAACACTTTCCTTTGTCATTAAAGACTGACCAAATCTCATGTTGTAATACACTCAGACAGCTATTTAAGAATCTGTTTACCTGAAATGATAAATAAGCACAAAGCAACATCCTAACAGCAAAGACATTCAAACTTACCAGGTCCTACTGGCATCATCCCAGGGGGAGGAGGGCCCATCATTGGCATCATGGGAGGGCCGCCCATATGGGGTGCAGGCATCATACCAGGGCGAGGAGGACCCGCTGAAACAAACAGCAGAGCCTATGGTTAGAGTACACTCGTATGATGACACGGTCCTTCCCAACAGTACTAACAAGATCTCTTGGACTGTACAAAGGGTTTGGCAGGCCATCAGGGACCCACTTGGGTTAGTGTGCACTCTTACCAACAGCCTACTTCTCTATTGATACCCATGATTACTCACATGACTGAGTGCAGATCTCTGAACTGAATTTGAACCTGAACCCTCCCAAGAAAGCCAAAAAACTTAGGCCCTTGGTATTCAACTCCTCCTTCCTGACATGTAGAAATCACAAACCTCTGAGTGAAAAAGCCTTTGAGCCACTCCATTTTCATCTTTTATCTTTCATAGGTAGGTATATCCCTTGGCATTAGATGGGGTAGAAAATAGGCTGAAGGGGTGAGGAGTTTATCAGCTACTTCAGTCCACAAGTACTGTGATCACAGCAGTTAATAATTCAATATGTCCAGCAACACCTATTCCTGTATCAGTTCATCTAATCACAGGTTCAGTCTGAGACTTCTATGTGAATTTCTCTCATTCCCACACTTGGGAGTGTTATGTCACAAATACGGTATCTTGTAACAATGCAAATGAAATTTAACTCTAAACTAGGAAATTATACCTTTAGCGGTATAATCTTTTATTTCTTTTAATTTTTAGTGGTATAATTTTTATTCACTACATTTTCATTCCCCAAGTATTTGAAAGCCAACTATGAGATAATCTAACAATCAAAGGAGAATCTGCAGTTACAAAAACTTCAGACTTACGCAAACTCGGGGGAGGGGGGATCATCGCCCCTGCAGGAGGAGGAGCAGAGAATGGAGTAGGAGGTATCTTTCCCTGCTGAAATGCAGCCGCTGCGGAAATAAGGGAGAGAGAAAACACAATGAATACAAATCCAATAACCTATTTGCTAAAATAACCACTTCCTTGTAAATCTTAACTAGTTCCAACTATTTTACTTTGGCAGAAAAAAAAAAGTTACATCATGGCTTTTTAAGTAAATCTATGATATTCACCAGTAAAAACTGCAATTAAAAAGCTGGTTTTGGGGCCAAAGCCATGGCATAGCAAGTTAAACCTCAGCCTATAGCACTGGAATTCCATGCACAGAACTGGAATTCCATGTGTCAATTCAAGTCTCAGCTGTTCCATTTCTGATCCCACTCCCTGTCAATGTTCCTGGGAAAGCAGTGGAGGATGGCCCACATGGGAGACCAGAGGAGGCTGCAGAGTCCTGGCTTCAGACATGGACAGCTCTGATCCTTGTGGACATTGGGGAGTGAGCCAGTAGATGGAAGACCTCTTTCTTCCTTTCCTTCTCTGTCTACAACTGAACCTTTCAAATTAAAAAATAAATAAATAAATAAAGCGTCTGCCATGATAGTTCAGTGGCTAAATCCTCGCCTTGCAAGTGCCGGGATCCTATATGGGCACTGGTTCATGTCCCAACTGTTCTGCTTCCCATCCAGCTCCCTGCTGTGGCCTAGAAATGCAGTAAAGGACAGCCCAAAGCCTTGGGATCCTACACCTGCATGGGAGACCAAGAAAAAGCTCTTGTCTCCTGGTTTCGTTCAGATCAGCTCAGTTCCGCCTGCTCTGGTTACCTATGGATTGAATAAGCAAATGGGGGAATCTCTCTCTCTACATCTCCTTCACTGTAAAAAATATGCCTTTCCAACAAAAATAAATTTTTAAAATAAGCAAAGTAAAAATGAAACACCTCCTATCGGTGTCTTCAACCCAACCAGCCAGAACAACAAAATGTTCCTAATTTACAAAGTAGATTTGACACATCAAGGGTCCAAAGCATAACCAGACTATTCTGTCACATCAGTTAGTTTCTTCAACTAGTTCTGTTGGTCACAATTTCAAGTAAGTAACCCAAATGAAATCTTTCAAACTATTACCAACCCACTCCTGCTTTACCTTTTCCTATTATAACAGAAAAATATAAAAACTGCAGATTACTAAAAAGGGTGTCTTTCACAAATGTGTTACAAAGTCTGGTCCACATTAATGGAAAAGTATCAGGCAACTTCATTCTCCATCACCCCTCCCTCCCAGCCCATTCAACACCTGACAGCTCTATCTCTGTTGTTCTCTTCTGAATAATTAATATTAATGCGTCCCAATATCCCTGGGAAACCAATGACCTTGCCCATCGTCCATTCAACATGCCAGATGCTCTATTTATCATTCAGAAGGAGTTGCTTCAGTGAAAACCAACACAGACAGGGTAAGAAAGAACAACTGCAGAACAAGAGATTGAAACATACTTGTTTTGTCAATCAGGCTCTGAGCCTGCTCTTCCATCCATTTCTGATAGTAGTCTTTCACATTCTCTTTGTGTTTCCTACCACTGCAGTGTGTCTTTCTCACAGAGGGCTGCAAAACAGAAGGGTTCGGATCATAAACAGAAACAAGTTTCAAAAGCTCTCAGGGTTACAAAGTCTTAATCTTATATATCAACAGTCTGGCTAGCTTTAGCAATTTATCTGTTTACTAAAGCTTAACTTGTAAACACCACACAGCAAGACACTGCAGCATCAGGGGTTTGTAGACCATGGTCCATGAGTCAATCAGATACATATATAATGTAACAGTGATATTCATATAGATATATAAAAATTTTTAAATCTACATATATATAGACACACATGCACACAGATTTGCATGTACAAGCAGAATGTTTTCTCTACAATGGAAGAATATAATCACAATCTGTTACTTCAAGAAAAAGTTTGCAAACGCTTAATTTAGAACACAGTACCCTTTCAATGGTTTTTACCAAGGCCAAATAATGTAACTTACATACATATCAAAATCCAAACTTCTGTTTGTTTTTTTTTTAAAAAGAATTTATTTGAAAAGCAGAGAGATATTGTTTCTACTGATTCACTCACCTAATGCCGCAAGAGCTGGGACTTAACCAGGCCACAGAAAGGAGCCCATAAGTCATTCCAGGTCTCCCACATGGGTAGCAAGGACCCAAACACGGTCACCTCCGAAAGCATGCACTAGCAGGAAGCTTGATCAGAAGCAGAGCCAGGACTGAAGGGCTCCAACAGGAGACAGGGGCTTCCCAAGTGGCATCATACTTACTGCACCTCTTAACATTTACTGACACTTACTATGTGCCAGGCACCATGCTATGCACTCTACAAGCAATGTTTTATCTTCATAAAAATCGCACATACATAAAACAATGGAACACTACGAGAAACAGTAAATTATCCACAAAATGGATGAATCTCAAAAATACACTGAGCAGAAAGACACATAAAGCATCTACATTTCCTTGTCTTTTTAATTTGATAAATCATCAAATTCATAGCTTAAAATGTTATTTTAATTGAACATATACAATTCAGTAAAACTGGTGGGAAAAAATCATGGAATAACATCTTATCTTATTATTATTATTATTATTTTATTGGAAAGGCGGATATACAGAGAGGAGAGACAGAGAGGAAGATCTTCCGTCCGATGATTCACTCCCCAAGTGAGCACAACGGCTGATGCTATGCCGATCCAAAGCCAGGAGACTCTTTCAGGTCTCCCACGCGGGCGCAGGGTCCCAAGGCTTTGGGCTGTCCTCTGCTGCTTTCCCGGGCCACAGGTAGGGAGCTGGAAGGGAAGTGGGGCTGCCGGGATTAGAACCAGCGCCCACATGGGATCCCGGGCGTGCAAGGCGAGGACCTTAACCACCTGCACCACCGTGCCGGGCCCAACATTTTATCTTTAATTATTAAAGCCTTATGTGAAAACTCAGGATGGTGTTGACATTTAGCTGTCTGGATCTGTTTCTGTATCAGTCTGTCTTTCAAATAAAAATATTTTTAAAATAAATAAACGTAGGACCCTGTGAGATAACCTAGTGGTTAAATCCTCACCATGCATGCACCAGGATCCCATATGGCCCCAGTTCCCATTCCAATGCTCCACTTCCCATCCAGCTCCCTGCTTGTGGGCTGAGAAAGCAGTAGAGGATGGCCCAAAGCCTTGGGACCCTACACCCAAGGAGACCTGGAATAAGCTCCTGGCTCCTGGTTTCAGATCAGCACAGCTCCAGCCACTGAGGCCACTTGGGGAATGAAACAGTGGATGGAAGACCTTTCTTTATCTCCTTCTCTCTGTGTATCTACCTTTTCAATTTAAAAACAATTTTTTACATACATAAATAAAAAATTTTAGAAAGAAAATCACGAGAAAAAAAGAGAAAGAAAGGGTGTCTTTCTCTCCCTCCTCTATCAAGAGGCACCCCACCTCCAGCTTCCTTTCCGGAGGTGCTTCCCCTTCCTTCCCTTCCCTGCTCACCTGGTCCCTTCACAAATAAACTTCTCTGTTTGCAACAGAAAAAAAGAAAATGAAAATAAGACCATGTGGCTGATAAGACTAGGAGCCCAAATGCTATCCAGATGTCCTTCATCAATTATAAATCACATGTACCCACTTCTGGTATATTCACTCTTCACATGACTACCTCAGCAATAGCAAGCCTGAATACTGTCAACTAAGCAGAGATAGCTTTTTAATAGACTACAATTCAAAATACACATCAAGGGCAGATACTTGGCCCAGTAATGAAGATGCCACTTGGAAAGCCCATATACTACATGAGAGTGCCTGGCACTGAGGCCAGCTGGCACTTCTGGTGTAGCTATCTGCTAATGTAAAGCCTGGGACTCCTCAGTGACAACTCTGCCATTCACATGGGAGAACAGCAATGAGCTCCATGCTTCTGGCTGTTGCAGTGAATAAAGATTCCCACATTTTTCAAATAAATGAAAATAAAAATTCAAACTATCGTTTCCTGTCTCTAAAACCACTTACGTAAATTCAACACTACTTGCAGACCTAAAGGTAGGTACCAAAATTTTAACTAAGAATCAAGCAAAATCCAAAAATCACAGCACTAAATGTTTTTGATTTTGTTTTTATTTACTTGAAATGCAAACTAGGGCCAGCATTTTGTATAGTGGGTTCAGCTACTGCCTGTAACATGGGCAGCAATTCAAGTCCTAGATGTTTCACTTCCAATCCAGCTATCTACTGCCGGCCTGGGAAAGCAGCAGAAGACGGCCTAACAGTTTGGGCCCCTGCACTCACAAGGGAGACCAGAAGAAGCCCCTGGCTTTGGATAGGCCTAGCTCCAGCTTTTGGGTTCATTTAGGGACTGAACCAGCAGACGGAGATCTCTCTCTCTCCCTCTACATCTTTCCTTTAACTGACTTTCGAATAAATAAACCTAAGAAAAAAAAGGAGAGGGAGAGAGAGCAAGAGAAAAGAAAGGTAGGAGGCAGATAGACAGGCTGACAGAGATCTTCCTTCTACTGGTTCACTTCCCTAAATGGCTACCACAGCCAGGGTGAGGCCAAGTGAAGCCCTGAGCCAGGAACCCTAAGAGCTTCTCAGGCGGAAGGCAAGAGCTCAAAGCCTTGGGCATTCTATTGAAGCTTTACCAGGCATGTGAGCAGAGAGCAGGATTTGATTAGGGGCCTCAAATCCAGTAGCTTAACCCATTGCACCACAATGTGGCTGTTTACCCCAGACGTTATGGTAACTTTCAAAGTCTACTATATGGAACTGCTCCCTGTTGATGTTACCTGGACAGGATGCTGGACTCTATGCATGGTACATGCTCGCAATATACGAATCATGACTGTTCATGAACTGCACTACTGCAACAATGTGGAAGAATCCAACATGGGGGGAGTGTAGGAGGACATTGTGACCCTAGGTCAGCGAGCACAGGATTACAGTTGATTGGACAATATCTGTATCATAAACAACTGAATGGGTGCATTTTGTGTGACTGATTGGATATCCTTTGCATGAGAACAACCGAATGATGACCTTTTGTATACCTGATGGAATATTATTTGTATAAGAACAGTTGAGTGGATTCTAGTGGTTGCAAAAGTCAGGATTTAGCCACTAGGTTACCATGCAGAACGTAAGACTGTCCTAACAAAGCAATAAAAATCAGGTCTGGGGACTGGCACGGCATCCTAGTGGCTGAAATCCTCACCTTGTATGTGCCAGGATCCCATGTGGGTGCCAGTTCATGCCCCAGTTGCTCCACTTCCCATCCAACTCCCTGCTTGTGGCTGAGAAAACAGTAGAAGACTGCCCAAAGTCTTGGAACCATGCACCCACATGGGAGACTCAGAAGAGGCTCCAGGCTCCTGGCTTTCAAACAGCTTCGCTCTGGCTGGTACGGCCACTTTTGGACTGAACCAGCAGATGGAAGAGCTTTCTCTTTGTTTATCTGCCTTTCCAATACAAAAATAAAACAAATCTTAAATTATTTTTAGTTAAAAAAATTTTTTTTAAAGCTACATTTACAGACTCGGCGTGGTGGCTGCTAAAGTCCTCGCCCTGCATGCACCAGGATTCCATATGGGCGCTGGTTCTAATCCTAATGGCCCCACTTCCCATTCAGCTCCGAGAACGCAGTCAAGGATGGCCCAAAGCCTTGGGACTCTGCACCTGTGTGGGAGACCTGGGGGAAGTTCCTGGCTTCTGGAATCGGATTAGTACAGCTCTGGCCGTTGCAGTCACTTGGGGAGTGAATCAATAAATGGAGGTTCTTCCTCTGTCTCTCCTCCTCTCTATATAACTTTGTAATAAAAAGAAATGAATCTTTAAAAAAAAAGGATTATCCCTAAATTAAAAAAAAAAGTTAAAAAAATTAAAAGCTACATTTACTTTGACACACAAAGATTCTGAAATCCATACATATATGTATTTGAATGTAGTGAGCTCCCAGCTGCTCATAAACAAAATAAATCACTTCAAGGAAAACGATCACAGTGTTTGTCAACAATAAAACCTGGGCTTTCAAGGAAAAACTAATTGTAGAAAAGCTGCACTACATATCCAAGTGAGGCTGGGCATTCTTCACACACCTCAAACAAGACAACACTTTGCAGCAGATCAATACAGAAAAAAATGAGAAGCCAGCTCTTTTCTATTAAGTCAGAAATTACAGCTTCCAAAGACTCTAAAGCAATGCCATGATTCCTACTAATTTATGCATTAGAAAGGCAGAGAGACAGGAAACAGAAGAGTGATCTTCCATTCACTGGTTCACTCCCCAAATGGCTATAAGGACCAGGACTTGTTCAGGCTGAAGGCAGGAGGTCCTTCTGGGTCTCTCATGTGGATGCAGAGGCCCAGGCGCTAGAAGCATCTTCTGCTGTTTCCCAGGCACATTACAGAGCACTGGATTGCAGGTGGAGCCTGTCAGACTCAAACAGGAACCATGTAGAACTGGCACTGTATACAGCGGCTCTACATGCAATGCCGAAGCGCCAGCCGCCCATTTCCTTGTTTCAGAAAACAAGAATTTTATCATTACAGCTAAATTATTATTTTGTTTTAATCCCAAATATAAGATTGAGCAATAAAATCACAATTTTTAAAATAAAAATTTTCAAAATTTATTTTTATAAATATTTGACTCAGAGTGAAGGCACTGTGTTACAGCAGGTTACACTGCCAGCTGCTAAGGCAGCAGACTAGGTTAGGATCGCAGACTCAAGTCCTAGCAACACTGCTTCTGACCCAGCTTCCTGTTTGATCTGGGAAGGCAGTAGCAGAAAATGACCCAAGTACCTGGGCAACTGCCACCCGTCCGGGAGACTTTGCTGGAGTGCCAGGTTCCTTACTTTGGCCTTGGGCAGCAGTAGCTGCTGCAGCCACTTGGGGAAGATAATCAGCCCATGAAAGCGCTCTGTCTACCTTTAAAACAATCTCTCTCTCTCTTTTTAAATCAGCCAAATAAAATGTTCACTATCTTTTAGCAATATAAGCTTTGAATTAGGACTACTGGACTCAACCCCCAGCTCTATGTAAATCACTGGTTTTGTGACATCCAGAAGCGGTTAGTCATTCCCTGCCTCAGTTTATTCCAGGTATAGGGGGAATAATAAACGTACACACTTCACATGAGCCTTAAGTAGAATTTATAAATATCTGGAAACTGCGGCCAGCACAAAGGCATAGGAAGTAAAGATACTGCCTGGGACTCCAGCATGCGACATGGACATCAATGGAGTTCCGGCTGCTCCATTTCCAACCCAGCTCTCTGCTAATGCACCTGGGAAAGCAGGGGAAGGACCCAGTATTTGGGCTCCTGTACCCACAGGGGAGACCCAGAGGCAGCTCTGAGCTCCTGGCTTCCACCTGGCACATTCTCAGCCACTGCGGCTTCCTGGGCTTGAACAGCACATGGAGCTCTCTTTCTCTCTGTGTCTTCTTCTGCGTGTAACTCTTCTTTTTTATATGAATAAAATCTGAAAATCAAATTATTTGGAACACCAAAAAAAACCCAAAAAACACTCCATCTTAA
Organism: Ochotona curzoniae; assembly: GCF_017591425.1. Taxonomy (NCBI): domain Eukaryota; kingdom Metazoa; phylum Chordata; class Mammalia; order Lagomorpha; family Ochotonidae; genus Ochotona; species Ochotona curzoniae. Next base: position 1,232,258 of record NW_024466004.1, on the reverse strand, counting down.
CTGCAGCAATTATTTGGTTAGCATTTGTCATCAAAGTATTTTAGCTCAAAGCAATTGCTTTTGTAAACATTCGTCGATGCAGTGAACACACAGGTGGAGACCTGTGTCCTGCACAGGCCTGGTCCACAGGACTCTGACAAGCCACAGGAATATATATGCAGGCATGGCCCCAGGCTGTCCTTCGGGGGCAGAGCCCTGTGATCCCTGTGCCACCTGGACTGAGCCTGAGACCGGGGAGGGCGACCTCCCAGATTCTCCACGCTCGCATTTCTGCTCATTTTCATGACATTTGAGTAACGTCAGACAACGAAACTCTTGAGTTGTAAGGACACAATCCAGAAATGTCTGACTTATAAATAATCTGGGGTCTCCAATGCAAACATGGAACTGCTGCAAAACGAACTCTTGCAAATGTCCTCAAATTAGAGAAACTATGCCAAGGAAAGGTGGAACAATCCCCCGCCCAGCTCTTTCCTCGGAGCAGTGGGGTCTTCAGCGCGGACACACACACACTAGCCCCTCACACACTCCCTCGCCGTGGAACGTCACACCCGAGGCCACTTACAGAGTCATGGGTCAGATACGTGTCGCAGTAGTCACAGTAAAACCTGCAAGGGGGCGGGAGGAAGAGAGACGCCGCTCATCGCGAGTCACAACACAGAAGGAACCGCTTCCCGCCCGGGCGCCGCCGCCTCGTCCTCACAGACGGCCGACCACCGCGCTGCTCGGACAAGGCGCCCACACCCCCGGCCTCCCGCCCTCTCCCTCGCATCCTCTTTCCCATCAAGAATTTCAAGGATCCGGACACGAACTCCTCACGTCCCTGCAGGACCGCCGGTGCCAGCATCCCCAACCCTCCGGTCCAGGATCCACTCACTTAGGCATGTTGCCGGTGGCTAGGCCGGTGGACGCTCCACTCCCGCCGCCCAGAAGTGACGCAGAGGACGCGCGCCGACGCCGCGGAAGTGCGACACGGCCGCCGCCGCTTCTTCAGCGCTCGCCCATGGAAGCAATCTCTTCCCGCCCCTCGAAGGCAGCAGGAAATGGCGGGTGCCTAAGGGTCCCTACAAAGCTCAATCCATGCCAGTTCATCCTGATTCTGGATGCTTCCGGAAATACGTTATTCGGTGGTTGTGGTTTTTTTTTTTTTTCCCCTGATATTCGGCTGTGTGCCAGCAGCTGGCATAAACACTGAGAAAACAGTAGGGAACAAAACAACCCAAAATTCTGGTATTCGTGAAAGTCAACATTCTATGGGGGTAAGACATAAATAATAAATTCAGTGTTTGTGTTAGGTTAGATGGCCCGAGGGGAGAAAAACATGAAGCGAGTAAAAGGGACCGGTTTAACTTGAACGACAGAAGGCTTACTGCTGAGTCACCAAGAACAGTCTTCCAGCTTGAGAAACCAACTCCAAAACGACCTGCCTCCCTCTTAAGCAAAGGGAAAGGAAAGCTGAGAACTCTGCCCTACTTTCTCCCAATTGTAGTTGCAGCCAAAATAGTAGTTGCTACTTTGTATAGTGGTTTGCTATGTCCCACAGTCCTATTAATCCGCTCGTTTGCTTAATCCACTTAACCATTCGACAACCTACATTTTACATAAGGAAACTGAGCTCTACCCAAGTTAACTACCACAAAGATTACTTGCTTGTCTTAAAGGGAAAGTTAGTGTAGAATAAAGTTATTAACCTGTAATCAGCCAATGTCAGCTGGGGAGGAGGGGCTGGAAATAAATATTGTTAATGATTAGATAGTTTCTGCTGGAAAACCAGCAGTGAGAATATATCATCCAAAATGAGGTGCTATTATGAAAAATGTTTACCTTGGATCCAATCAAGTTTGCAAGCTATGCTAGAGGATCAAGATAAAAGGGAAAAATAGCAAGCAAAGTCAGAAGATGACATTGAAGAGAGCTGACCTTTCTTCACCAAGAAAAAGTTGTTTTACAATTCTTTGTAATTTTTAAATTCAAAAAAGCGATTTATTGACTTGAAAGGCAGAGTTACAGTGAAAGAGGGAGAGACAGACAAGGAGATCTTGCTTCCACTTGCTCACTCTCCAAATGACCACAACAGCCAAGGCTGGGCCAGGTAAAAGCCAGGAGCCTGAAACTCCATCTGGGTCTTCCACAGGGGTGACCAGGGCTTTAGCACTCAGGTCACCTGCTGCTTTCCCAGGCATGTTAACAGGGAACTGCATTGAAAGTAGAGTACCCAGGGATCACACAGATGTAGCACTTCAGGCCATGTCTTAGCCAACTATGCCACAAAATAGAACCCATAATTTATATATAAATAAATCAAACCATAAAGTTAGAGATATACTTTATGATAAAATTATATACATAATGTAGACATGTATATATGTACATGTATGTATCAGTATATAGGTAAATATAATAATAGTGTATGTAAATATATAAAAAAAACAGACCTACGTAGAGTATGGGTCTAGAGTTACACACAGGTTTTGAGAAACAATCTAAGTGAAATTTTGTTTAGCTTATGGCTGCATTTCTAGAGGCCTACGTGTGTCTAGGCAGCCTAGGTTGATTTTCCTCAAAGCAGCGAATTCATGGATATGTTTTAACTTTTCATACTTCCCCTTTTACTGTTCCTGATGTTCTTTGTCTTTAAGTCTGTTTTTTCTCACTTTTCCCATTTTCAGAATGACAAGAAGACTACAGGACCTGGAATCCCTGGCTAGTAAGCAAACTATTTATCATCTGACCAGGATTTGGCTGCATGAACTCATGTAGATGTTTCCGACACAAAATCGTATGTGAACAGTTACTGGGTGTGTTCATGGTGCACGGGTTAAGTGTGGAGCTTGATGGCATTCTGGCATGTGGGATGTGGCCTCAGGTGTGAGGTCTTTAGGACAATGGAGACTTACCCAGGGAGGGAATTTGTTACATGAAGCACAGTTAGGCATGCTTCCTGTCCTCCCACGGTTGCCTGGCCCACGACTGGCCATCTTCCCACCATTGGACACAAAGTCACAGGACCAGACCCTGAGCCAAGATTGTGAACCTCCCAACTATAAACTGAAATGCACACTTCCCTTCCTAGAAAGCAGCACTCTGATATCTTAGGTAATGCAGTGAAAACCTAACATGCATATTTCCTGAATCTGTTAGTCCATTTTGCATTACGATAAGAAAATACTTGCACCACATGACTTTTTTTCACATTTTATTATTATTATCATTTTATGATACAGTTACAAAGGCTCCTGGTATTTCCCTTATCCCAGCCCCAGGTCCCCACCCCCCCACCTAGTTCCTCTGTATCATTACTAAAGTATAGTTCTTCATACACAGTCATATGACCATCATTGCGGGCATAGACAATGACAGAGAGTCCAGCATCCTATTGTCAAGATATATTAAGCAGTTTCATTGTAAGTCCATCTTTGTCTGGAAGTAGATGTGCATACTGCATTTCACAGCTACTGTACATCCCCTCAAATGAAAAGTCATAATAAAAAATCAACAATGGAAAGAAAAAAAGAAATTTACATTGCCATGAAGTTTAATAGCATGCTACTAGATATGACAGTCTTCATTACACAGCTACTATACATCCCCTTAAATGAAAAGCCACAAAACAAAATCAACATCCAGAAGAAAAAAGAAATTAACAACACCAAGAAGTTAAATAACATGCTACTAAAAGACTAACATGTAGCTGAAGAAATGAAAATCAAGAACCTTCTTGAAGAAAATGATGCTACTGTATGATCTATGAGTTATTGAATGATTTAATCAGAAGAACGTGTTACAAAGAGGTGAAACTAACAGAAAACATCAAATCCCATGTGATAGAGTTTCTGCGAATTTTTTTTTTTTGGTGTAATGTGTTGCTTCTAGACAACAAACAGATGAGTTTTGTCTTTTAATCCAGTCTACTAATCTATTACGTTTGATTGAGCTTAAGCCATTTATTTTCAGGGTTAATATGTATGGGTGGTACTTTGGTCCTATCATTTTAGCAATGGTTGTTCATTGGTTTAGTCTTCTGTTGTCATTTTACTGGGATGTTCTTCCCATTTGCCTTTGGTTTTGTTGGATGCTATTCCTCTTCTCTGTCAAGAGAACCTCTTGAAGTATCATTTGTAGGGCAGGTTTGGAAGAGGCAAATTCTTTTAACTTTTCTTTACTGTGGAAGAATTTTATTTCATTTTCAAAGACAAAAGAAAGCTTTGCTAGATATGTTATGCTAGGCCAACAATTTTTTTCTTTCAGAATCTGGAATATGTCACTCCATTCTCTTCTGGCCTATGAGTTTCCTGTGAGAGATCTCCTGTGAATTTAATTGGGATTCCTTTATATGTCAACAGATTTTTTTTCACGTGCACATTTGAAGATCTTTTCCTTATGTTCAGTTGAAGAGAGCTTGCTGATCATGTGTTGTGGTGAAGATTGCTTTTGATCAGGCCTGTTGGGAGTTCTCTGCTCTTCCAGGATCTTGTTTCCCAATTCTTTCTCTAGATTAGGAAAATTTTTCTTTATTATTTCATTAAATACATTTGTAAAACCAGTTTCTCTTTCTGGGAGTCTCCTCTGGGATTCCCATAACTCTTATGTTAGGCCTCTTAATAGTGTCTTTCAATACTTGAATATTTTTTTGGCCTAATCCAGCTCTGCTTCCAGCTTTTTGTATGCATCCCCCTGATGACAGGAAATATCTTCCAATTCTGAGATTCTTTCTTCTGCTTGCTTCATTCTATTTTGGAGACTCTCCACTGTACTTTTAATTTGCTCTACTATGTTCTTAATTTCTGATATATCAGCCTTGATTTGCTTTATTGTTGCTGTTGCTTGTGAAAATATTCCTTAATTCTTTGAACTCTTGGTCATTGTATTTCTGGTTAGCAGAGTCTTCTCCTTAGGGCACGTTTCTAAGCTATGTCAACCACAGGTCTACAATGCAATTTTACTTATTGCAGCTGGTACACAACTCTTTGCTTACAGCCACTTGTGCCACTCCCTCCAGTGAGTTCCAGGTCTGGGTTCTTATGTTAGATTTCCACCAAGAACTTCTTTTCTGGCTCACCACTCTCCACCTACTGAGATACCGTGTTGAGGTTGCACCATTGTCTCTGCAACCTTTCTCCCACTTCTGGTTGGAGCAGGTCCCAGGAATAGGGAGACACCAGGTGTCCTATATAGCTAGGCTGTTGGTGGCACTGATCTTGCCAGAACCTGTTGGACATTAGGTCTGGGCGCAACACAGATCTATTTTAACCCATACGATGCCACAATAGCTATCGTTTTCCAGTAGGACTAGTACAGTCCATGGAACTCAGTGAGTTCTCACAAACTCAGCACATGCGCAGGTATTGTTGTCCTCTGCAGTCCTAAAGCTTTTGCCACAGTGTACAAAATGGCGCCTGATGTACCACTACTAGAGTTCTTGAACTGGCCATCAGATCTGAGGGCTACCCAGACTTGTCTCCGTGGAACCTGTAGAATGCCACATTGATGCAGTCAGAAATGAGTTCACTCCCATCTCTGTGTATGCTCAGTCCTTACCATTGCCTCCTTAAACAAAATGGTGCCCAATTTGGCTCTAGGAGGCTGACTGAGCTCTGAAATCCACCCTGTTCTCACACTGTCTGTCTGGGATCTGCTGCTCTGTCTCTGCTCCTGATCAAATCAAACAGACCAGCAGGACGGACAGTTAGTTCTTTGTCTGGGTTCACCTCCCAAGCTCCCAGTGAAAGTCCCTTCCCACCTGGTTGCTGGTGGAGTTCTGGCTGCTGGTGGAGTTCAAATTGCCGTTAACTGAATGCTGCTGGAGTATCAGTCACCAACACCACACGGTTGTTTCACTGCTTTGCTGTGTCTGTCAGTCTCCAGGTGCCCCTTTCCTGTTGTTCTGTCCTTGCCAATATCCTGGAAAGTGTCATCCCAGTTTCATCATGATTAAATGTTTCTCTGTCCATTTAAACGTGTCCTTACCCTATTCTGCCATCTTGATTTTCCTCACCACATGACTTGATAAGGAAACGAGATCAATCCCGGAGCCATGACCTAGCAGCTAGGGTCCTCACCTTACACACACTGGGATCCCAATTGATTGCTGGTTCTAATCCTGGCAATCCCACTTCCCATCCAGCTCCCTATTTGTAGAGGCAGTAGAGGACGGGCCAAAGCTTTGGGATCCTGCACCCACGTGGGAGACCCAAAGGAGACTCCTAGCTCTGGTTTTGGATCGGCGCAGCTCCAGCTGTTGTGGCCACTTGAGTGGTGAATCATCAGACAGAAGATCTTCCTCTCTGTCTCTCTTCCACTCTATATATCTGACTTTGCAGCAAAATAAAATAAATCTTTAAAAAAGAGAAAGAGAGATGAGATCAATGTTACAGAACAAAAGCTTTGCTTAAAATCACCAGTCTGAGACCTGGCTGCTGCACTTCCAATCTAACCTCCAGCTAACCTGGGAAAGCAGTGCAGGATGGCCCCAATGGCTTGGCCCCTGTTGCACCTACATGGGAGATCTGAATGGAGTTCTAGTCTCCTGACCTTGTTGTTCCCACTGTGGTCACTGAGATCTTCTGAAAAGAACTCATAGTTGGAAGTCCTCCTTCCTCACTCTCTCTCACTTCTCCTCCCTCTCTGTAAAACTGGATTTCAAATAAATACATGTTAGAAAAGAAAGAAATCTATCCTGTCCCATAGTTTTGGAGGTATGAGGTATAGGCATCACCGGGTGATGGCCTTTTGCTGATGCAATATTTAGTTAGCAGAGAGCATCCTATAGTGAAAGACCAGGACTGTGAGTATATATATGTGGCTTGTCTATCTTCTTCTTCTGATGAAACCACCAGAATTCAGTTATAAGGGCTGCACCTTAATGATTGTATTTAATCTGAATCATTTCCCAGAGACTTTCTCTAATAAAATAGTCAAATTTAGTTTCTACCTTCCTAATCCCTCTCAATGGGGAAATATATTTCTTTTCTCTTAAAAAAAAATATTTATTTGAAAGCAGAGTTAGAGGCAGGAGAGATCTTCCATCTCCAGGCTCACTCTCAAATGGCCACAATTGCCGGGGCTGTGCTAGGCTGAAGGCAAGAGCTTGGTCCTCCTCCAGGTCTTCCAGTCAAGCAGAAGGACCCAAGCCTTGGGCCATATTGTCCCAAATACTCTCCCAGGCACATAAGCAGGGAGCTGAATCGTAAGTGGAGCAGCCAGGACTTGAACTAGCATCCCTATGATATGTTGGCACTGCAGGCAGCAGGTTTACCCACTACTTGATAGCACCAGTCCTTGGTAATAAATTTCAACACAGAGGCAGGAGCAATGGCTCAGTGGCTAAATCCTCACCTTGCATGCATGGGATACCATATGGGTGCCAGTTCATGTCACAGATGCTCCACTCTCCTTCCAGCTCCCTGCTTGTGGCCTGGGAAAGTAGCAGAGAATGGCCTAAAGTGGTGGGACTCTATGCCCATAGGGGAGACTTGGAAGAAGCTCCTGGCTGTTGTGATGGGGTGCAGCCAGTTGATGGTTAGCACCCACTTGTCAGGTGCACCTGCCTGTCAGGTTAGTTGATGCCTTAGCCTACCCTTCCTACTTCCTCTTACACCTTTCCAGTTAAGTGAATGTGAAACACGGGCTCTGCAGACTCCTCAAGTGCAAGCCCTCCCCCTCCTCTCTCCTGCACCATTCAAGTTAATTGACTGTGGGGAATTGACTCCTACTGTGCTACTTTAGATTAATAAAACTACAGGGAAACTTTGGGCTCCTGGAAGTTCCCTTCCTACCTCCAGACACTGAATTAATTGAATGCATGGAAGCTTTATGTGTTCCGTACCTCTCTCAATCTGATTGAAGGGTAAGAGCTTAAAAACCCCTGATTTGGGTGACCCTGCACAGAGGTTCTTGGAATGTAGAAGCTGGTGTAGCCAAGCCTGGCCAATAAAAATTCCTCCTGGGCATGGCACGGTGGCCTAGTGGCTAAAGACCTCGCCTTGAACGCACCAGGATCCCATATGGGCACCAGTTCTAATCCTGGCAGCTACACTTCCCATCCAGCTCCCTGCTTGTGTCCTGGGAAAGCAGTTGAGGATGGCCCAAAGCCTTGGGACCTAGCACCCATGTGGGAGATAAGAAGAAGCTCCTGGCTCCTGGCTCCTCTTTGGATTGGCTCAGCTCCAGCTGTTGCGGTCACTTGGGGAGTGAATCAGGATGGAAGATCTTCCTCTCTATCTCTTCTCCTCTATATATCTGACTTTCCAATAAAAATAAATAAATCTTAAAAAAAAATCCCTCCTAACATCTTACACTTGTGTCCAGTGTGATCTCTCTTGCACTCTACAACAAACCAGTGGATGAAAGATCTTTCTCTCTGTATCTCCTCTTTGTAAATCTGCCTTTCCAATTAAAAAAAAAATAACCATAAATAAATAAATTTTAATACAGGAACCCTTCGGGAACACTCAAAATATATCTCAAACATATCATCCATATTGTAATAATGGTCCTCAATTTAAAAAAATAATTTTTTTTGCATAAGATCGTCTGTCATAATATTTACTAAATATTTAAAAATACTTATTGGAAAGGCAGATCAAATTCATAGGGAGAAATAGAGACAGAGAGAGAGATCTTCCATCTGCTGGTTCATTCCCCAGATAGCGACAATGGTTGGAGCTGAGATAATCTGAAGCCAGGTGCCAGGAGCCTGGAGGTTCTTCCTGATCTCCCACGTGGGTGCAGGGATCCAAGGCTCTGGGCCATCCTCTTTTGCTTTCCTGGGGCATAAGCAGGGAGCTGGATGGAAAGTGGAGCATCCATGACATGAATTGGTGCCCATTAGGGATCCCGGCAGTTGAAGGTGAGGATTTAGTCATTAAGCCATCATGCTGTACCCTATTTACTTATTTATTTGATTTCAGAGAAGGTGAGAGACAGGTCATCTTCTTGTTCACCCACCAAATGAGCATAAGCCAAGAGCCAGAAGCTTCATCCTGATTTCCTATGTATGCAAGTGGCAGGATCCCAAGCAATCCAGCCATCCTCAGAGGCTTTTCCCAGTCATTATCAGGGAGCTTGACAAGAAGTAGAACAGGTGGGACACAAACCAGCAACCGTATTGGATGCCGGCATTGCAGGTGGTAGCTTCACGTGCCACATCACAATGTTAGCCCGATACCTCAATTTATTAACTAGTTCTTTACCTAATGAAGGCTAAATTGTTTCCTATCTTGAAATTATAATGATGCTACATACTTATTTGATTCACAGACACTCAAATTGGGATCAAATTTTAGAATTGCTGAGCTGAACGTATTTGCATATATACTACTGAAAAATACTGTGCAAATGACCCTTTGGTGGTTGGGTTTGAAAATGGCATTGTATTAACATTTGAATTTGTATCTCTTATGAATTCAGTTAAGCTTTTTTCCCCATATGTTTGAGATTCCTGAGTATAACATTTGGCTTAGCACTTAGGACACCTCTTCTTGTGCCATAATCAGTTGTCTAGGTTCAATACCCAGTTCCTCCTTCCTGAGAGAAGTTTCTGGGGGCAGCAGTAATGGCCCAGATGGTTGAGTTCCTGCCACCCAGGGAAAAACTCTGGCTGCAATATTCACCTCCTCATTTAGAGACTCAACTGGCAGTTGCTCTCTCTCTCTCTCCCCACCCTCCTTTTCCCTCTCTGTCTATATCTCTATCTCCAGTTCCAAAGTAAGCTTTAAAGTTAAAGATTATTTCTTTAGGGCCCGGTACGGCGACCTAGTGAGTAAAGTCCTTGCCTTGAATATGCTGGGATCCCATATGGGCGCCAGTTGTAATCCCGGCAGCTCCAATTCCCATCCAGCTCCCTGCTTGTGGCCTGGGAAAGCAGTAGAGGATGGCCCAAAGCCTTGGGATCCTGCACTTGTGTGTGGGATACCTGGAGGAAGTTCCTGGCTCCTGGCTGCAGATCGGCACAGCCCCAGCTGTTGCGGTCACTTGGGGAGTGAATCGCAGTTCAGATCTTCCTCTCCGTCTCTTCTTCTCTCTGTATATCCGACTTCATAATGAAAATAAATAAATCTTTTAAGAAAAGATTTATGGGGCCCAGCGCGGTGGCACAGTGGTTGAAGTCCTCGCCTTGCACGCCCAGGATCCCATATGGGCGCTGGTTCTATCCCGGCAGCCCCTCTTCCCTTCCAGCTCCCTGCCTGTGGCCCGGGAAAGCAGTTGAGGATAGCCCAAAGCTTTGGGACCCTGCACCTGCGTGGGAGACCCGGAAGAGTCTCCTGGCTTTGGATCGGCATAGCATCGGCCATTGCGCTCACTTAGGGAGTGAATCATCGGACAGAAGACCTTCCTCTCTGTCTCTCCTCTCTGTATATCCGCCTTTTCAATAAAAAAAAATAATAAAAATAAATCTTTATAAAAAAAAGGAAAAGATTTATTTCTTTATTTGAAAGGCAGAGTAACAGAGAGAGGCAGAGTTTTTCTATGCATTGCTTCCCTCTCAAGTTCCTCCAACAGCCAGGGCTGGGCCAGACCAAACCAGGAGCCACAGATCTTATCCTGGTCTCCCACATGGGTGGCAAAAACCCAGGTACTGCTGCCTCCCAGGTTGCATTAGCAAGAAGCTAGATAAGAAGAAGTGGGGCTCAACCCTGGCATTCTCACGTGGGATGCAGAGTCTTAAGTCCTCTATATAATCTTTTTTAATATTGAATTGATCATTTTTTAAGATTTATTTATGTTTTATTGCAAAGTCAGATTTGCAGAGAGAAGGAGAGACAGAGAGAAATATCTTCTATCCACTGGTTTACTCCCCAAGTAGCTGCAATGGCCTAGGCTGGGGTAGGCCAAAGCCAGAAGCCAGGAGCTCCTTCCAGGTCTCCCAGTTATGTGCATGGACCCAAGGACTCGGACCATTCTTTGTTGTCTTTCTTGGCACATCAATAGGGAACTGGAGCAGAAGTAGAGCAACCAGGATTTAACCAGTGATGAACTGTAATGCTGGCACTGCAGATAATAGTTTAATATGCTGTGCCACAGTACTGGCTCTTATCTTTTTCTTAAGTGTGTGTGTGTGTGTGTGTGTGTGTGTGTGTGTGTGTGTGTGTTTCTTCTCATTTGGAAGGCACAGTGACAGGAAGAGACAGAGAATCTTCCATTCAGTGGTCCATTCCCCAGATGGCCCCAGTGCCTGGGTCTAGGCCAGGCTTGCCAAAGCCAGATTCCTTAACCTCCATCTGAGTCTTTCATGTGGCTGGCATAGGCACAAGCACTTAAGCCATCTTTTTTCTTCCTTGCTGCCATATCAGAAAGTTGGACTAGAAACAGTGCTTTAAGGACTACACTAGCACTCCAATCAATATTGGATGCCTTCATTGCTGATGGTAGCTTAATCCACTACACAATAACACTAACCTATGTCTATCTCTTATCCTTGTGTCTATTTTCTACACATTGGCATCATTATATTATATTTTGACTTATGTGCACCCAGGTAAGACAACGTCAAGCAGTGCCAACTTCCATTCTTCTAGCATTAGGTGCCAAAATCCTAAGTGGGGAAAGACCTAAATGGTCAGGTTCAGGCTCTGATTGTGGAACAATGGGGCATTGTGCTTAACAGTTCCACTTAAACTTCAGACTATGAGGAGTACCCAAAGCTTGCAGTTCTGTGTCAAAGAAAACGTATAGAAAAGCAAAAATGACAGGTACAGTTGCCACCACTGGTCACATCCAACCCGATCTGTAAAACCTAACTCAAAGGAAATACCAGTTTAAGGGAATATATTCCACTGTCACTGTTGGAAGACGTGGGTTCTCTGTTTAATTACCCACTTATTCCCTTTTGCAATTCTTCCACATATCTCCCCAGTATAAAGGCACCACAAAAGTAATACCTACTTCCTCAGCACTGATGTAGCAACCATTGACTGAACATTGACTTGGTGTTTGGGTCTGTCATCAGTGGACATCATCAGTGGGAAAATGCACATCACACTGCACCTGCCAGCAGCTTTAGTAGGAGAGAACAAAAATTTGTAGCATGGTGTGGTGAGATGATTTTATCAAGAGGTAGTATCACATGGTGCTAATGAGCACAGCTGCTGGGTCCAGATTGCCCATGTCTGAATCCCAACGCTACTATTACTTTCACCTTGGGGAAGTCACTTAAGTTCTCTGTATCTCAACTGAGTTGACTGGGAGGTGACCTAGCTGATGCTGTCCAAAACCATGGGTACTTCCACCTAACCTAAATAAATCACAGCAACACTGTGAACACATAATGATCATGCCCATCTGGAGTCTACAGGTTGGTGGCAGACACCATCCATCTTGGACTGGCCAGGTGAGAATGAAGTAACTACTCCTTAGTTCTGCTGAGATTGTCTTGCCTCCTTCACTGTAAACAGAGGGCTTGCTTCTAAGAATAGAAAATGCCAAAGTTGTCGGGCCCGGGGAGCATGTTCTTTTTGACCTTCTATATTAACCTAAGGCCGGCCATTGGACCAACAGGTTGTGGCATCAAGAGAAGCCAGGCAGGCCTTAGTCACCCAGGCAGAGGAACTGGTTTGGCAGGGTGGTTTTGAATAACTCCTTACTGAAAAGGAGTTATTTCTCACTTTAGAAACATCACGTCTTAGATATTTTCTTTGAGCCTTTTCTTTGAGTCTGACTTTAGGGGTGCCATGCAGGAGAATCAGAAAGAGGAGCCTAAGTGAAGCCTATATGAGTTAACACTCCTGCAGGAGCTGAGGTTGTGGTTGGCAGTGAGACATGCAGGCACCTGGGCATGTACCCACAACACTTGCACCAGTTTACTGCTCCCAGGGCATGTTGTCTATAATTGGTGGCTTATTAAGTACTCTGCTGATGTCAGCTTTTATCTTATCCCACATGGGATTTGATTCTGAAGATTTGTTTGTTTGTTTGTTCTTTACTGATTAGAAAATCAAAATCCAAAGAAGTGATGCAATCTGAAGTAAATCACATGACTAATGTGAGACAAAGACAGAACTTTAGCACAGAAGGCCAGAGTCCAGTGCTTTCTCCCTTGAGCCCATTGCCTTCCTTCACAGTCTTATCTTGAGTGGGATTCTCTCTCAGTAACTTCCCTGCCGTAGAGGAGAAACATAGGCTTTACAGACAGACTTCAAGGTGCCAACATGTGACCCCAGCTGCCCCACTGGAAGACCTTCCATATGGATGAGACATCTCCACCTAGCTGTAGGTGGAGCCAGACACCAATGAACTTGAATTTCTTAAAGATGTGGGATATATTATATAAAGAGTTCTACAGAATAATAATATAATGACCATCAAGACTGTAGAAAAGTACTAAGGAAAAAGGAATGCAAATGCCATTACGTTCATCCTTCCTCATAATAAGAGGAATTCAAATTAAAAGTCACTGAGAGGGGGCCTGGCGCAATAGCGTAGCAGTTAAGGTCCTCGCCTTGAACGCTCCAGGATCCCATATGGGCACCGATTCTAATCCTGGCGGCCATGCTTCCCAGCAAGCTCCCTGCTTGTGGCCTGGGAATGCAGTCAAGGACAACCCAAGACTTTGGGACCCTGCACCCATGTGGGAGGCTCCTGGCTCCAGATTGGCTCAGCTCCAGCTGTTGCGGCCACTTGAGGAGTGAACATTGGATTGAAGATCTTCCTCTCTGTATATCTGCCTTTCCAATAAAAAATACATCTTTTGGGCCCGGCGCGGTGGCGCAAGTGGTTAAAGGTCCTCGCCTTGCACGCCCAGGATCCCATATGGGCGCCGGTTCTAATCCCGGCAGCCCTGCTTCCCTTCCAGCCCCCTGCTTGTGGCCCGGGAAAGCAGTCGAGGACGGCCCAAAGCTTTGGGACCCTGCACCCGCGTGGGAGACCCAGAAGAGGCTCCTGGCTTCAGATCGGCATAGTATCGACCCGTTGCGCTCACTTGGGGAGTGAATCATCGGACGGAAGATCTTCCTCTCTGTCTCTCCTCTCTGTATATCCGCCTTTCCAATAAAAAAAATAATAATAATAAAAATAAATCTTTAAAAAAAAAACATCTTTTAAAAAAAAAGTCACTGAAAAACCATTTATCACTTACTAGGTTGGTAAAAATATAAAAAATTCATTTTAGAATTGCCATGATTATGGATAAATAGGAATGCTCATATATTATCAGGCTGTTTAAATGAAAACAGTTCTTCCTGTTAAGGACAATTTGATAATGATTACCAAAATTATCTAAGTATATACTCTTTTGCAACCTATAAAAATTTTATTCATTTGAAAGGCAGAATGACAGAAAGAGAGGACATAGATCTTTTATTGATTCACTTGTCAAATGCCTACAATAGCCAGGCTAGATCAGACAAAACCAAAAGCCAAAAGTTCCTTCTGAGTCTCCCTTCCTAGTATAAGAACCGAAGTTGGGGCCCGGCGCGGTGGCACAGTGGTTAAGATCCTCGCCTTGCATGCCCGGGATCCCATATGGGCGCCGGTTCTATCCCAGAAGCCCCGCTTCCCTTCCAGCTCACTGCCTGTGGCCCGGGAAAGCAGTCCAGGACAGCCCAAAGCTTTGGGACCCTGCACCCACGTAGGAGACCCGGAAGAGGCTCCTGGCTTCAGATCGGCATAGTATCGGCCGCCGTTGTGGTCACTTGGGGAGTGAATCATCGGACGGAAGATTCTCCTCTCTGTCTCTCCTCTCTGTATATCTGCCTTTCCAATAAAAAAATAATAATAAAAATAAATCTTAAAAAAAAAAAAAACCGGGCCCGGCACGGTGGCACAAGTGGTTAAAGGTCCTCGCCTTGCACGCCCAGGATCCCATGTGGGCGCCGGTTCTAATCCCGGCAGCCCCGCTTCCCTTCCAGCTCCCTGCCTGTGGCCTGGGAAAGCAGCAGAGGACGGCCCAAAGCTTTGGGAGCCTGCACCCGCGTTGGAGACCCAGAAGAGGCTCCTGGCTTCGGATCGGCATAGCATCGGCCCGTTGCGCTCACTTGGGGAGTGAACCATCGGACGGAAGATCTTCCTCTCTGTCTCTCCTCTCTGTATGTCTGCCTTTCCAATGAAAAAAATCATAAAAATAAATCTTTAAAAAAAAAAAAGATACTAATTCATTAAAAAAAAAAAAAAAAAAAAACAACCAAGTAACATGCAGTGTCCCAGCCTGGCACCACAGCCAGTAGGAAAAGACATAAATTTTTAAAATATTCCTCAAAAAACTTACACATCAGTAAGAAGTAAGACATTTTATCAGAGACACTATACAAAAGGCCTATGAGCTCTTAAAATAATTCCTGAAATTATTGCTCATTAGGAAAATGTCAACTAAAGTCACAATGAATTATCATAATAAAAGTACTTCAATGGTTAAAGATAAAAAGTTGAAATTTCAAAATGGTAATAAAGTAATTGGAAATCTCATATATCAATGGCAGGAATTTTAAAAAATGCACAGACGCTTGTTCATGAATTGAAAGAAGCTGTTCTCATCAGCATCAAGCTGGAACCATGTAGATATTAAGAAACCAATAATTATGGTAATCTGTGATGGAGCGTAGGAGTGGCATAAGTATATTGCTATATACTTCTCAAAAGTTATGTTTATTACTTTTTTCTAAAAAGATTCATTTGTTTTTACTGGAAAGGCAGATTTACAGAGAGAAGGAGAGACAGAAAGATTTTCCCCCAAATGACTGCAATGGCCAAGCTAGGCCAGGAGGTTCTTTCAAGTCCCCAATGTGGGCACCAGGATCATTCTCTGCTACTTTCCCAGGCCACAGGCAGGAAGCTGGATGGAAAGTGGAGCAGCAGGGACACAAATCAGCACCTACATAGGATGAAGGTATAGGAGGCGTAGGATTAACTTGTTGAACCATGGTGCTGACCTCTAGATATCTATTTTTAAAAATTAATTTGTTTTCATTGGAAAGTCCAATTTACAAAGAGAAGGATAGAAAGAGAAAGATCTTTTGTCTCCTGGTTCACTCCCCAAGTATCTACAGTGGCCGGATTTGAGCTGATCTGAAGCCAGGAGTCAGGAGTTTCTTCCAGGTTTCCCATCATGGATTCAGGGTCCCAAGGCTTTGGGCCATCCTCTACTGCTTTCCCAGACCACAAGCAGGGAGCTGGATGGCAAGTTTAGCAGTGGGATATAAACCTGCACCCATATGGGACCCAGGTGCATGCAAGGTAAGGACTTTAGCCACTAGACTACTGTGCCAGGCCCCGATGTTTACTCATTTTTAAAGATTTATTTGAATAGGCCAGTGACAAAGATCTCCCATTCACCACGTAGCTGCCCATCCAAATGGGATGATTTAACAAATTTGTATGATGTGCTGCTGCTCAATAATAACAGATATGCACAGTAACATGGTAGACCTCTGTATGTGAACATTATGCTGAATGAAGGAAAGACCAAACATAGACTACACACAGTGTGTTTCCGCTTATATGGGGATCTAAAACAAAGGCAACTAATTTATGGTGGAAAAAAATGGAAAAGTGGCTGTATTTGGGTTGTGAACTGGGAGTAAACATCAAGGAAATTGCTAAAGCATTGGAAATGATGGAAATATTCTGTATTTTGATAGCGGTATATGTCACATGAATACAGGCATCTGTCAAGCTCAACAAACTACACTTGACATCTGTGTGGCTCATATCCATTCTCTCCCTCAAAATTACCTTGTAAATAAATACAATGTTGGCAATATTGTAGCTAGTAGTTTAGTCTTTAGTAAATAAGAAAGTATATGGAGGAGGTAAGGAGCCTGTATACTCATTGCTAGAAAAGGGAGTTGCAAAAATGGAGGGAGAGGGCCACCATTGTGTTGCACGAATTAGGCCACAAGTATCCCTAAGGAGTGCTCGTTTGAGTTCTGGCTGTTCCATTTCTGATCCAGCTTGTTGCAAATGCACATGGCAAGGCAGCAGAAAATAGCCCAAGTACCTGGGCCTCTGCCATCTACATGGGAGACCTGGGTGGAGTTACAGGCTCCTGGCTTTGGCCCAGTCCAGCCCCAGCCATTGCAGCCATTTGGGAGAGTGAACCAACTAATGGAAGGTTCTCTCTGTGTGTGTCTTTCTTTCTCTCTCTGTAACTTTCTTTCTTTCTTTTTTTTATTTTTATTACAAAGTCAGATAGATATACAGAGAGGAGGAGAGACAGAGAAGAAGATCTTCCATCCAATGATTCACTCCCCAAGTGATTGCAACTGCCAGTGCTGCTCCGATCCAAAGCCAGGAGCCAGGAACCTCTTCTGGATATCCCATGCGGTGCAGGGTCCCAAGGCTTTGGGCCATGCTTGACTGTTTTCCCAGGCCATAAGTAGGGAGGTGGATGGGAAGTGGAGCTGCGGGGATTAGAACTGGCGCCCATATGGGATCCCGGCATGTTTAAGACAAGGACTTTAGCTGCTAGGCTATACCACTGGGCCCGCTCCATAACTTTCAAATGAGCAAAATAAATATTTTTTTTTTATTTTTATTTTTTTTAAAGATTTATTTTTATTATTTTTTTTTCATTGGAAAGGCGGATATACAGAGAGGAGAGACAGAGAGGAAGATCTTCCGTCCGATGATTCACTCCCCAAGTGAGCGCAACGGGTCGATAAGATGCCGATCCAAAGCCAGGAGCCTCTTCCGGGTCTCCCACGCGGGTGCAGGTTCCCAAAGCTTTGGGTCGTCCTCGACTGCTTTCCCAGGCCACAGGCAGGGAGCTGGAAGGGAAGCGGGGCTGCCGGGATTAGAATCGGCGCCCATATGGGATCCTGGGCGTGCAAGGCGAGGACCTTTAACCACTTGCGCCACCGCGCCGGGCCCTAAATATTTTTTTTAAATGGGAGGGAGATGTAGCATTCAATACTGAATTAAAACTTGAAGTATTACCATGAATGCCTGGTTTATACAAATTTATATTTACCAACAGCAGTTGAGCATGTCTAGTGCAAAAAGAAGAAACCGTGCCTAGGCAGAATATTGGGGTGCTCTCATGCCTCCCACCTGTTAAAAGCCCTGCCTAGCTCACCTCATTGAACCAGGGCACAGAGCCTCTGCCTGCTGGGCTTCTGTCTAATGTTGAACACGGCCCTGGTAATCCTGTAGGGAGGATATGGGCCTCTTGTCAATTTCTCTTTGCAAGTGAGTCCAAGAACCTGGGGTAGCTAGCACCATTGCACAGATGGAAAAACTGAGTGAGAGTTTCCATTGAAGCTAATGACAGGATTGGAGATTAGAAACTCTCTTCTGAGTCTCTAATGGTGGATGTAAGGGAGAGGCAGAGGACTTGGTTGGGCAGATTTGTGCTCAAATCTGCTCAAAGCCTGGTCCCAGTATTCGCTAGATCATGCAGCAGTGACAAATAAGCCCTGAAATGTTAGCAATGTAAAGGCTTGTTCCCATTAAAGGATAATGTAGGTCACTCAGCTCCTTTGAGTGGCTCTCCTACAGTTCCTTACCCAGAGATCTGGGGCCCTCCCTGGGAGGTCTGGGTGAAGTGAGTCCTCTGTTTCCAGCTGTGCACATAAGGATTGGAAAGTCAAAGATTGGGCCCAACACAATGACCTGGTGGTTAAGTCCTTGCCTTGAAGGCACCAGGATCGCATATGGGCGCCGGTTCTAATCCTGGCAACCCTGCTTCCCATCCAGTTCCCTACTTGTGGCCTGGGAAAGCAGTTGAGGATGGCTCAAAGCCTTGGGACCCTGCACCCACATAGGAGACCCAGAAGGGGCTCTAAGCCTCTGGGTTCGGATTGGCTCATCTTTAGCCATTGCAGCCACTTGGGGAGTGAACCATTGGACGGAAGATGTTCCTGTCTCTCCTCCGCTCTGTATATCTGCCTTAACAATAATAATAATTAACTCTTAAAAAAAAAAGTCGAAGCTTGTGTGTTTTAAACCTGGAAATTGAGGAGATGACATCTACATTCTGTTGGTCACAATTCAGTCACATGGGCCTGCAAGCTGGCATGGAAATGTGGGACATATATCTTCCTGAGTGTTCAGGGAGAAAATAAAACACTTCCTTTTTCTTTTAGCTTTGATTTTGTTAATACTAGCTTTGGAAATGTGAGTGATTTCTCTAAACTTTGTATCTTCTCATTTAGCAAATGGAGACAATGATACTATATAGAGTTGTATTAAATGAAGCACTTAGTATCTGGCACATAGCAAATCAATAGTGGTAGTTGTTAGTTTTGTATAATTTCTCCTGTCTTCCACAGTTACACCAATTCTCTGGCAAATGGTGGAGACTGTTCATGCCAAACCTTTCTATATAACACTGTTTTTTCCCTTGTTCTCTATCCACAAAGTAGGATAATCAAAAGAAACACAGCATTCGTTTCATCAAAAGGAAAGATCGGGGCCTTGTAGCATGGCCCAAAGTCACTTTATAATGTGAAGAGCAGTATCAAGATAGGCCTTAATTCAGGGGCCTGGGAATTGCTGAGCTGGTCTCATTCTTGTAGTTGTTAATAACAGGTGTTGGCAAATTTCTAACAAATTTGGACAAGGAATCTATTCTCTACTCTCTGGAATTTAGAGGGTGGTGACCAGGGAGGTGAGGTGTAGGCAGCTATTCCAAGTTGACAACTTTCTCCACACTTCATGCCAGAGTAATTTAAAGAGGTCCAACTAGGAACACCCAGTGCCTACTGCTGATCCTGAAAATCAGAACACTTGATTTTGAGCAGACTGTAGATTGGATTTCTGCCCTTCCTTCTAAGAAATCAGACGTGATCATTTCTTTTATGTAGGTTAGAGATTTTTCCATTCAGACTGGAAAGGGAGCCCTGGAGCCAGCATTCTTCATTTCCTCCATTTCCTAAAACTAAACTCTAATCTGGTCCACCAATACCCAGAGGTGTTTACTTTTCTAGTTTGTGACCAGAGTTGAGAAGTTCAGCAAACTTAGCAAACAATGTAATTCATGGCCGTCTAGCCAAATTAATCCTGTTCTTGATTTGTCAAATAAAAATCACAGTAGGCTATTGTTTTGGTCTAAGCTCCTGAATTGGACCCCAATGGAGCAAGCTAAAAATCAAAATGGAGTCACTCACATTGAAGTTCCACATCAGCAGGTTCAAGCGAAGCTGTTTCTCTCTCACCACCCCAGAAATCAGGTGAGTAAGCAGTAACAGTCAGATTTTCCCAACAGGATGGTTTCAAATTGGCATGACAACTGAGTTCCCTCAGCTTTATTCTTTACAGAAAGGAAGCATCCAAAAATAATCTGATGTAAATTCATTGGTTATTTTCCCATTGTCTTCCTCCTTGTTCCTGCCTTACAAATAAAATAACTGAATTATTTCTTTATTAAGGGCAGCGGGGAGAAAGACACATCATTGGCTCAATCCTCAAACTTCCCAAGCCTCTGATACTGGCCAACGCTGGGAGCCAGGAAATCATTCAGAGTCTCCACATGAGTAGCAGAACTCAAATTGCTTATGCTAACACTGCTGCATCCCAGATTCTCCACTACCAGGAAGTAGGAATTAGGAACTAAAAGATCAACATTGAACAAAGGCACTCCAGTGTGGGATGCCAACAACTAACTGCAAAACCATCACCTTCCCCAAAAGAAACTAAAATAACCAGTGTGCATTTTGCTTTTTGTTTATTCTCTGTTCAGTCCTTCTTTGATTAAAAAATTCAATTCCTCTATTTATCTCATTGGACTACCTCTTCTGTTTTATAGAGTGATGTTTTTCATTTATTTTTTTAAGATTTATATGTTATTATTATCATTTTATAAATTCCATAAGTGTTGCCAGCCGCATCTGCATGTACTGGCTACATGCCGTACCCAAAATGGCGCCGGCCGGAAAAGCCACACCTTGGTTCCTGGTGACGTAGCTTTCGTGGTACTGCGCAGGCGCCTAGCGCATGTGCAGTGAGCTGAGGCGTGGCCGGCGCATGAACACTGGGACTGACGAATCCAGTCACCCAGGACCCTGCGTAATCATGACGCCGACCTATCATCGGCGGAGGCGGGGCCAGTCAGCACATAAGAGCAGACAGCCTGCCGGGATCTGAGCCTTTCCCTCCTCATCTTCGTGCGCGCAATAAAGATTACCGCAGAAGACTTCACTCGCGTCTGCCTCTTATCGCCGGACGATAAGAAACGTGGGCGCGACACATAAGCTCCTGATATTTCCCTTATCCCAGCCCCAGGTCCCCACACCTCACCTAGTTCCTCTGTATCATTACTAAAGTATAGTTCTTCATACACAGTCATATGTCCATCATTGCGGGCATGGACAATGGCAGAGAGTCCAGCATCCTATTGTCAAGATATATTAAGCAGTTTCATTGTAAGTCCATCTTTGTCAGGAAGTAGATGTGCATGCTGCATTTCACAGCTACTGTACATCCCCTCAAATGAAAAGTCATAATAAAAAAACAACAAAGGGGCCCGGCGCGGTGGCGCAAGTGGTTAAGGTCCTCGCCTTGCACGCCCGGGATCCCATATGGGCGCCGGTTCTAATCCCAGCAGCCCCGCTTCCCTTCCAGCTCCCTGCTTGTGGCCCGGGAAAGCAGTCGAGGACGGCCCAAAGCTTTGGGAACCTGCACCCGCGTGGGAGACCCGGAAGAGGCTCCTGGCTTCGGATTGGCATAGCATCGACCGTTGCGCTCACTTGGGGAGTGAATCATCAGATGGAAGATCTTCCTCTCTGTCTCTCCTCTCTGTATATCTGCCTTTCCAATGAAAAAATAATAAAAATAAATCTTTAAAAAAAAATTCATCAAAGAAGCACACCCAAGGCAATGATTTTTGTCTTGTATTTATATATCATTCAAAGGGAAGTTTGGCATGTTTTTTTGTGCATGTATAGATGATAAACTGCTATTGGTATAATCTATTCTAAGAAGATGTCTACATAAAGGTGTTATTTTACTGTTAAGAATGTTAGTTGAGGGCCCGGCGCAGTGGCGCAAGTGGTTAAGGTCCTCGCACGCCCGGGATCCCATATGGGCGCCGGTTCTAATCCCAGCAGCCCCGCTTCCCATCCAGCTCCCTGCCTGTGGCCTGGGAAAGCAGTCGAGGACAGCCCAGGGCTTTGGGACCCTGCACCCGCATGGGAGACCCGGAAGAGTCTCCTGGCTTTGGATCGGCATAGCATCAGCCGTTGTGCTCACTTGGGGAGTGAATCATCGGATGGAAGATCTTCCTCTCTGTTTCTCCTCTCTGTATATCCGCCTTTCCAATAAAAATAAAATAAATCTTTAAGAAAAAAAACAACAAAGGAAAAAAAGAAATTTATGATGCCAGGAAGTTTAATAGCATGCTACTAGATATGACAGTCTCCATTACACAGCTACTATACATCCCCTTAAATGAAAAGCCACAAAACAAAATCAACATCCAGAAGAAAAAAGAAATTAACAACACCAAGAAGTTAAATAACATGCTACTAAAAGACTAACATGTAGCTGAAGAAATGAAAATCAAGAACCTTCTTGAAAATCAGAAAATGATGCTACTGTATGATCTATGAGTTATTGAATGATTTAATCAGAAGAATGTGTTATAAAGAGGTGAAACTAACAGAAAACAGCAAATCCCATGTGATAGAGTTTCCGCGAATTCTTTTTTGGTGTAATGTGTTGCTTCTAGACAACAAACAGATGAGTTTTGTCTTTTAATCCAGTCTACTAATCTATTACGTTTGATTGAGCTTAAGCCATTTATTTTCAGGGTTAATATGTATGGGTGGTACTTTGGTCCTGTCATTTTAGCAATGGGTTGTTCATTGGTTTAGTCTTCTGTTGTCATTTTACTGGGATGTTCTTCCCATTTGCCTTTGGTTTTGTTGGATGCTATTCCTCTTCTCTGTCAAGAGAACATCTTGAAGTATCATTTGTAGGGCAGGTTTGGAAGAGGCAAATTCTTTTAACTTTTCTTTACTGTGGAAGAATTTTATTTCATTTTCAAAGACAAAAGAAAGCTTTGCTAGATATGTTATGCTAGGCCAACAATATTTTTCTTTCACATGGTGGAATATGTCACTCCATTCTCTTCTGGCCTATGAGTTTCCTGTGAGAGATCTCCTGTGAATTTAATTGGGATTCCTTTATATGTCAACAGATTTTTTTTCACGTGCACATTTGAAGATCTTTTCCTTATGTTCAGTTGAAGAGAGCTTGCTGATCATGTGTTGTGGTGAAGATTGCTTTTGATCAGGCCTGTTGGGAGTTCTCTGCTCTTCCAGGATCTTGTTTCCCAATTCTTTCTCTAGATTAGGAAAATTTTTCTTTATTATTTCATTAAATATTTTTATAAATCCAGGTTCTCTTTCTGTACCCTCTGGGATTCCCATAACTCTTATGTTAGGCCTCTTAATAGTGTCTTTCAATTCTTGAATATTTTTTTGGCCTAATCCAGCTCTGCTTCCAGCTTTTTGTTTGCTTCCCCCTGATGACAGGAAATATCTTCCAATTCTGAGATTCTTTCTTCTGCTTGCTTCATTCTATTTTGGAGACTCTCCACTGCTGTACTTTTAATTTGCTCTACTGTGTTCTTAATTTCTGATATATCAGCCTTGATTTGCTTTATTGTTGCTGTTGCTTGTGTAAAATATTCCTTAAATTCTTTGAACTCTTGTATGAGCTTCTCATTGTTGATCAGAAGCTTTAAAATGAGTTTTCTGAATTCCGTGTCCCCCGTTTTCTCGATGTCTTCCTCAATTAACTCTGAGATTGGCATAGGGTTTTGCTCATTTACAGGGGAGTCATCAGTAATATTCATTGTGTCTTTGTCTCTTCTTTTGCTCTTGGTCATTGTACTTCTGGTTAGCAGAGTCTTCTCCTTAGGGCACGTTTCTAAGCTATGTCAACCACAGGTCTACAATGCAATTTTACTTATTGCAGTTGGTACACAACTCTTTGCTTACAGCCACTTGTGCCACTCCCTCCAGTGAGTTCCAGGTCTGGGTTCTTATGTTAGATTTCCACCAAGAACTTCTTTTCTGGCTCACCACTCTCCACCTACTGAGATACCGTGTTGAGGTTGCACCATTGTCTCTGCAACCTTTCTCCCACTTCTGGTTGGAGCAGGTCCCAGGAATAGGGAGACACCAGGTGTCCTATATAGCTAGGCTGTTGGTGGCACTGATCTTGCCAGAACCTGTTGGACATTAGGTCTGTTTGCAACACGGATCTATTTTAACCCATACGATGCCACAATAGCTATCGTTTTCCAGTAGGACTAGTACAGTCCATGGAACTCAGTGAGTTCTCACAAACTCAGCACATGCGCAGGTATTGTTGTCCTCTGCAGTCCTAAAGCTTTTGCCACAGTGTACAAAATGGCGCCTGATGTACCACTACTAGAGTTCTTGATCTCCTGGCCACCAGATCTATGGGCTACCCAGACCTGTCTCCGTGGAACCTGTAGAATGCCACATTGATGCAGTTCATTGAGTCAGAAATGAGTTCACTCCCAGCTCAGTGTATGCTCAGTCCTTACCATTGCCTCCTTAAACAAAATGGTGCCCAATTTGGCTCTAGGAGGCTGACTGGGCTGTGAAATCCACCCTGTTCTCACACTGTCTGTCTGGGATCTGCTGCTCTGTCTCTGCTCCTGATCAAATCAAACAGACCAGCAGGACGGACAGTTAGTTCTTTGTCTGGGTTCACCTCCCAAGCTCCCAGTGAAAGTCCCTTCCCACCTGGTTGCTGGTGGAGTTCTGGCTGCTGGTGGAGTTCAAATTGCCGTTAACTGAATGCTGCTGGAGTATCAGTCACCAACACCACACAGATGTTTTCACTGCTTTGCTGTGTCTGTCAGTCTCCAGGTGCCCCTTTCCTGTTGTTCTGTCTTTGCCAATTTCCTGGAGTGTGTCCTCCCAGTTTCATCATGATTAAATGTTTCTCTGTCCGTTTAAACATGTGCTTACCCTATTCTGCCATCTTGTTTCTCCCAGAGTGATGTATTTCCTGACTCGAGAATAACAAAGGCAATTAAGATCAAACTGGGCCCGATAGCACAGTGGTTAAGGTCCTCGCCTTGCACGCCCAGGATCCCATATGGGTGCTGGTTCTAATCCCAGCAGCCCCACTTCCCTTCCAGCTCCCTGCTTGCATCGTGGGAAAGCAGTCAAGGACAGCCCAAAGCCTGGGATCCTGTACCCACTTGGGAGACCTGGAAGAGGCTCCTGGCTTCGGATCGGCATAGCATCGGCCATTGCGCTCACTTGGGGAGTGAATCATCGGACGGAAGATCTTCCTCTCTGTCTCTCCTCTCTGTATATCCGCCTTTCCAATTAAAAAAAAAAATCTTAAAAAAAAAATCCTCAAACTGGGACCCAGCACAGTAGCCTAGTGACTGAGGACCTCATGTTGCACCTGCCAGGATTTCATATGGTGCTGTTTTGTGTCCTGATTGCTCCACTTCCCATCCATCTCCCTGCTTGTGGCCTGGGAGGGCAGTCAAGGACAACACAGAGCCTTGGGACCCTGCATCCATGTGGGCGGCCCAGGGGACTCTCCTGTCTCTTGGCTTCAGATGGGCTCAGCTTCACGTATCGGATGCACTTGGGGAGTGAACTTGCAGATGGAAGATCTTTCTCTCTTTTCTCTCTATCTGTAAATGTGACTTTCCAATTAAAATCTTCTTTAGAAAAGGATCCTCAAACTGAATCCCTATAATTTTATCTTTTAACAGAGCAGTGTATATCTAAATTTGACAAGCTAGCAGATTTGCCAGCACTATAGGAACACAATATTTTGGATCAAATTTTTAATATACTTGAAAGAAATAGCAACTTTCACCAAACTCTGAAGTCAGACATACAACTTTAGGTCTTTAGATGTCCTCATAGCATGTTTGGTGGTTATTTGCAAGCTTAGAATTTTGTGACTCAACCCTGCATGAGTAGATTTATGGCTGTGCTCCCCTCCCTGCTAGATCAAATTTTGCACAGCCTCTGCCCAGGATCAGTGTAGGCCCTGCTTAACTCTGCTGTATTGGTTTTTTTTTTTTTAAGTTTTTTTTTTTTAAGATTTATTTTTATTTATTTATTTTTTTATTGGAAAGGCGGATATACAGAAAGGAGAGAAACAGAGAGGAAGATCTTCTGTCCGATGATTCACTCCCCAAGTGAGCACAATGGCCGATGCTTTGCCAATCCGAAGCCAGGCGCTTCTTCCGGGTCTCCCACACGGGTGCAGGTTCCCAAAGCTTTGGGCCGTCCTCGACTGCTTTCCCAGGCCACAGGCAGGGAGCTGGAAGAGATAGAACCAGTGCCCGTATGGGATCCCGGGTGTGCAAGGCGAGGACCTTAACCACTGTGCTACTGCGCCGGGCCCATGTGTTGATTTTACAAAGCAAATTTGTGACCTCTTGGACTCTACCTCATCTGTCTCAACCTGTATTCCTATTCCATTTCCCCACTTACTGAGGAATCTCTTTGGAGTTGACTCCTTTTTACTAGCACCTGGGAAGTACTGCTTTCTTAACATTTCTCAAAGGTAGCACAGAATTTGTATAAAGGGGGCTTCTTAGAAGGTTCCTTTTTTCTGGAAGGTTTTTAAGCAGCTATCTTGTTGCATAATTACAGGGTCATCACTTAAACCATTTCTCATGAATGATACCCTTCGGAGTTTTGACTCTTGGGAGATTCTAAAATGTGGAAAACTGATGCCAAGCTGTATTTGGCCAGTTCTGTTATCATATAAATTGAGTGGTTTTTTGGAATGGCTTGCTGTCTAGGAAGGCCATGTCACTCTTTGGCACCACTACCAAAACCACCCAAAACTAGGCATGGAAATTACCGTGTGGAGAAAATTAAATCAAAGGTGGCGGTTTCTATTTACCACCAGGATCTTCTTAATACTTAAGAAGTGACTTAGCAGAAATGAGGACTAGAGGAAAAAGTAAAGAAAAAGAACTTACTAGACGCAAATCTGCACAAATAAGCACTGAATCCCTTATTTGGATTCATGGATCATGAAACCCTTTGGGTAAAAAGACCTTTTTAGAAGAACAGTGCAACATGGGTCCTCAAGTAAGATGACCAAACTTCATATTTGCTTTAAGCCCTGCAACTTACAGGAAAATTGTTTACCCTTCCCAGTATGTCTCCTGGTTTATAAAATAATGACCCAACGAGGACTTTGGGCACAGGGGGTAAGATGCTGCTTGGGATGCCCATAGTCACATCTGAGTGCCTAGGTTTGAGACCAGTTCTGTTGTTCATTCCAGCTTCCGGCTAAGGTCACCTTGGGAGAGGCCAAGTGATGACTCAAGTACTTGGTTCGCTGCCAGTCATGTGAGAGACCTGGGCTGGGTTCCTGATTCCTGCCCTTGGTGAGGCTATATGCATTTTGGGAAGATCTCTGTCCATCTGTCTCTATCTACTTTTTAAATAAGTGTGAAAATTCAAAATGATTAAAATATAAAACACATGAAATAGTGCCCCGGGGCTTGTTATGAGACTCAAATGAGATACGGCTATGAGGATGCAGTAGGTGGTTTGGTTTGCTTTTACTTTTCAGTGAGGCTTCCTGGAACTTCCTTCAGCATTTTTGGGAACCTGGTGATCATTTGAAATGCAACTCCTTTTTTTCTTAATCCCCTTCCCATTTTTTCCCCTCTCAACATATTTCTGAAAATCCCCTTTAAGAACACAATTTCTTCTGGGGGAAAGAGGAAATCTGACTTGTTTCCAGGTAACACCTCAATCTTCCACTGATGCTTCAGCTTCAAGTAGGTACAGGGTATGGAGTAGGCTCCTGGGAAGAAAAAGATGCGGAGCGCTGACTGAAACAAGGTCTATAGAAAATTGCTGTTTCACAACTTTTTTTTTTAAAGTATATTTATTTATTTGAAAGGCAATTACAAAGAGAAAAAGAGAGGCAGACAGAGAGATGTTCTGTTGGCGAGTTCACTCCCCATGTAGCCATAATGGCTGGGTCTGGGACAAGCTAAAGCCAGGAGCTTAATACAGGTCTCTCATGTGGTTTCAGGGGTCCGAGCACTAGCCACCTTCTTTTGCTTTTCCCCAGCTATTAGCAGGGAGCTGGATCAGAAGTGGAGCATCTGGAACAAAAACCAGTGCCCATATGAGATGTTGTCGCAGACAACATCTTTACCCACTGTGCCACAACACAAGGCCCAGGCTCTTTCCCAGTTTTGCTGAAGGGAAAACCTGGCAGATCAAGGTAGTATTTGTTCAGTATTGTTGTACATTCCAATTTCTATCCAAAGGGTTGGACTAGCCTGTTGTTTAGTGATATGTATGAGGATACTTCAGGAAGCTCAAGGAGTGGTGGGCACTGCGATGCAGCTGGTTGAGCAGCCCCTTGGGATGTTGTGTCCCATATCAGAGTACAAGTTTTGCTTCGAGGTGTTTCATTTCTAATCCACCTTCTTGCTAATGGGTCTGAAAAGTTATAGAATACTGGCCCAAGTGTCTAGATCTCTGCTGCCGGTGAGGGAGATGTGCATGGCGCTCCTGGCACTGGGCTTCAGCCTGGCTTAGCCTTGGCTATTGTTGCTATTTAGGATGCAAATGAGTGGATGGAAGGTATCACGGTCACTTTCTTTTTGCCTGTCTGACTTTCCAACATGAATTTTAAGATCTTAAAGAAGAAAGAAATTATTCCATAATGTTACTATTCAGAGATACAAAATCAATACCAGATTTTTACATATCCTAGCATTTATGTATAATCTTCAAAAAAGTGAGGTGTCACAATAGAGATCACTTCCATCTGCTGGTTCATTCTCCCAAATGGCCACAATAGCCAGCACTGGACCAGGATGAAGTCATAGTCTTGGAACCTTCCATGGTTTCTCACATGGGTGGCAGGGGCCCAAGTGTTTGGGCCATCTTTCATTGCTTTCTCAGGGCATTAGTAAGGAACTGGATTAATAGAGCAGCCAGGACACAAACCAATACCCATATGGTAAGCCAGCTACACAGGCGGCAGCCTAACACTATAGGCCACAGCACAGGCTCTTGTTTATGAATTTTTCAAAAAAAATATTTATTTTTCTTTGAAAAGCAAATTTACAGAGGAGAAACAGAAAGATCTTCTATCTACTGGTTCCCAACCAGATAGCCACAACAGCCGAAGATATGCTAATCCGAAGCCAGGAGCCAGGAGCTGGAGCTACCTGCAGGTCTCCTACAAAGGTGTAGGGTCCCAAGGACTTCGCCCACTCTCCACTGCTTTTTCAGGCCACAGGCAGAAAGCTGGACGGGAAGTAGAGCAGCTGGGACCTGAACCAGTGCCCATTTGGAATGCTTGTACTTAGAGGTGTAGGATTAACCAATTGAGCCAACATGCCAACCCCAGGAATGTTATTTTAAACTAGTAGATTTCAGTGAGCAAAATATAAGCAAACAACATTTAATAGACTCTCTCAAGGCAGTGATGTATAACATGAGAATTTTGGGTTCAGATATGCTTCTGGCTCCACTCCATGGCCATAGAAAAATCACTGTTTCTCTATTCACCACGGTAGAGAGAATGCCAGAGCCAGTCATCACTAATGTGTGCTCACAGAGACAACTGCTCTGTGATTTTCCCTTCCATAGTGAATCTGCTGATACACTTAAGATCCAAATAGACTATTAGGTCAATGAACAGTTACATGTGACACAACCCTTTGGGGAACTGTGTGGCAATATGAAGGTGTCACTGTAGCAGAGTGACTGCAGAGGACAGACAGGTCGGCTTTGCATCAAACCAGCAGTGGCTGTGTGACCTTCAGGGGCTTCCCTGCAGAGGAGCTAAGAAATGAAACTTCACTTTTATGAGAAAAAACATGGCTTGGAGAGTTAAGGACTTTTAGGGGGAAATCATTGCTATTTTTAACTCTGAAAAATAGTGGGAAAAGAGCAGCAAATAAAACAAACATTCAATAAAACACAAAAGCATAAGCAGGCCAAAGATCTATTTTGAGGAGTTACATGGGAGAAATAATATCAGATGAATGGTACTTAGATATCATACTGAGTATCTGGGATGACAGCAGACTCTAATTTGAGGAGATAGCATCTTTGTGGTGGATTGGGTAAAGCCACCAGCTGCAATGTGGGCAACCCATCTGGGCTGAGGCACAAGTCAGGAACTGGAAACTCTGGTCTCCCAAACTGGTGGTAGGAACTCAATTAATTAAGCCATCAATTGCTGCTATCCAGGTTGCACATTAGCAGGAAGCTGGAATTGGGAGCAGAGGCAGGATTGAACCCAGGCATTCTGATCCGGTTGCTTGTAACTCAAACAACGCTTTAAAAAAAAAAAAAAGATTTATTTTTATTGCAATGTCAGATATACAGAAAGGACAAAGAGGAAGATCTTACGTCTGATGGTTCATTCCCCAAATGACCACAACAGCTGGAGCTGAGCCAATACAGAGCCAGGAGCCAAGAGCTTCTTCTGAATTTCCCACATGGGTGCAGGGTCTCAAAGCTTTGGGTTGTCCTCAACTGCTTTCCCAGGCCACAAGCAGGGAGCTGGATGGGAAGCAGGGCTGCCAGGATTAGAACTGGTGCCCATATGGGATGCTGGCGTGTTCAAGGCGAGGACTTTAGCCACTAGGCCAACGCACCAAGCCCCAGATTCCGCCCCCCCACCACTTTTTTTTTTATTATTATTTAAGATTTAATTTTAGGGCCCAGCATGGTAGTCTGGCACGAGGGTCCTGGCTCCTGGCACTTGCAAGGTGAGGATTTTGCCATTGAGCCATCATTCCAGGTCAGCAACAAATATGTTTAAACAAATTACTGTGATATGGTAAGTTAAGCTACCACTTGTGACATCAACATCCCATAGAGGCATCAAGTCATGTCCCAGTTTCTCCATTCTGATCCCCAGCAAAACATATATTAATATGTCTGGAAAAGTAGCAGATGGCCCCAATGTTTGGGGCTCTGCCACCCTCTTAGTTGAGACTCTTCACTCCTGGACATGGCGGCCATTTGGGGACTGAGTCAACAGGTAGAAGATCTCTCTTCCTCTACCCCATGGAAATGCTGCCTTTCAATAAAATATATAAATTATTATTTTTTTAAAAGATGTATTTATTTTTAGTGCAAAGTCAAATATATAGAGAGCAGGAGTGATAGAGAGAAATATCTTCCATCCAATGATTCACACCCCAAGTGACTCCAACGGCCATTACTATGCCGATCCAAAGCCAGGAGACAGGAGCTCTTCCAGGTCTCCCAAGTGGGTACTGGATCCCAAGGCTTTGGGGCCATCCTTGACTGCTTTCCCAGGGCACAAGCAGGGAGCTGGATGGGAAGTGGAGCCGCCGGGATTAGAACTGGTGTACATATGGGATCCTGGCACGTTTTTTTTTTTTTTTTTAAAGATTTATTTTTATTATTTTTTTATTGGAAAGGCGGATATACAGAGAGGAGAGACAGAGAGGAAGATCTTCCGTCCGATGATTCACTCCCCAAGTGAGCGCAACGGGTCGATACTATGCCGATCCGAAGCCAGGAGCCTCTTCCGGGTCTCCCACGCGGGTGCAGGGTCCCAAAGCTTTGGGCTGTCCTTAACTGCTTTCCCAGGCCACAGGCAGGGAGCTGGAAGGGAAGCAGGGCTGCCGGGATTAGAACCGGCGCCCATATGGGATCCCGGGCGTGCAAGGCGAGGACCTTTAACCACTTGCGCCACCGCGCCGGGCCCGATCCTGGCACGTTTAAGGCGAGGAC
Organism: Ochotona curzoniae; assembly: GCF_017591425.1. Lineage (NCBI taxonomy): Eukaryota > Metazoa > Chordata > Mammalia > Lagomorpha > Ochotonidae > Ochotona > Ochotona curzoniae. Next base: position 1,200,609 of record NW_024466004.1, on the reverse strand, counting down.
TGTAGCCGCTAGGTCAACGCACCTGGCCCAAAGCGTACAAATTCTAAAAAGCAGAAATAAGCAAAAACCTTGCTAGGCCAAATACCAACCCTCCTTATATCTTTGAATCATGCTATGCCAGAATGTGCAACATAGAGGAAGAGCAGTGCACCATCTCAGAAATAAGCTGACAGTCAACCCTTTGAGACCTACCCCTCCCCAATGCCTGGGACTCACCCTAAGGACATACGTGTGTCTTCTAGAGAAAAGATACCACATTCCATTTCTAGTCGTAATTTTGCTCTTGTGTAATACAGCAGCAGATTTGATTCAATTTTCATTCTGTGTGCATGGATTATGACTCATTTGAGAATTTGCATCATAGCAAGGCACTAGAACTAGTATTTCTATAAGGGAATCAGGTATCCCATCCTGCAATTTCACCCACTGTTCCACAAAACTTGCTCCCCACTGACACAGTCTATTATCAAAATTGTCCTGGAAAAAGTGAAATTTTCTTATGATGCTTTTTTTGTGTTAAGATTCTTAGAATTTAAGTAAATTAATGTTTCAATTATGATTAATATCATTAATATAATTAATCAAATTATGCTTTGACAACACTAACTTGATTTTGAGCTTTCTCAAAATATAACAACCAGAACGTTGATGTTTGTTTTTGTTGGATGGGTATGTGGCTCAATTTAAATCAATGAGATTTTTCTTTTACCTGTTTATGTTAAACATTTATTTTACTTGAAAGGTAAAGAGACAAGAGAGGGACACACATAAACACACACCAGGTGTCATCCCCAAATGGCCACAACAGCCTGGACTTTGTCAAGATGCAGCTAGGAGTCAGGAATTCCATTTAGGTTTCCCACATGAGTGGCAGGGGCCCAAGTTGGGCCACCTTCTATTTTCCCAGGTGCATTAGCAGGGAGCTGGATCAGAAGCAGAGCAGCTGAAACTTGAACTACCTACTGTTCTGATACAGGATGTCTGCATTATAGGAAGAGGCTTAACCCTTGACACCACAATGCTGGCACATTTTTTTCTTAATATTTAAGACAGAGTGACAAAGAGAGAATGAGAGAGAGAGATCTTCCATCTTCTGTTTTACTCCCTAAATGCTCATAAGAGCCAGATCTGAGTTAAGCTGAAGCCATGAGCCGGGAGCTCCATCCAGGTCTCCTACATGGTAGTCAGGAATTCATGTAATCAGGACATCATCCACTTTGTTCCAGGGTGTATTAGCAGCAAACTAGAATGGAAGTGGACTGACTAACTTGTACTCAAACCAGCGCACTGATAGGGGATGGCTAAGTCACAGGCAGTGGCTTAACCAGCTATAGCATAATGCAGCCTCAAGGAGACCCATTATGTCATACTGACTAATTGCTGACCTACAAAACAACTATTTAAATATATGCAAATGTGATAGCTTGGGTCAGGGACTTTTCCCTTGAAGGTTGATGTACTAAAGCTAAGATAATATGCCTTCGGGGCAGGTATTGTGGTACAGCATGGTAAGTCCCTGCTTGGACACCCACATGCCATATTGGAGCTTCAGTTGGAGTGCAGCAGCTGTACATCTGACCTAGCCTCCTGCTGATGCATCTGAAGAGGTCCAAGTACGTGAGCTCCAGCTGTGCTTAGAGCAGACTCAAGTTGAGTTCCTGGCTCTTGGCTCCTGGTTTCTGCCTTTAGTCTGGTCCAGCCTCAAGTGTTGCAGCCATATGGGGAGTGACCCTTCAGATGGAAGATCTTTTATTCTCTCTTTGCATTATTCTGCTGTTCAGGTAAAGAGAGAAATCTTGGGCCCGGCGCAGTGGCCTAGTGGCTAAAAGTCCTCGCCCTGCATGCCCGGGATCCCATATGGGCGCCGATTCTAATCCTGGCAGCTCCACTTCCCATCCAGCTCCCTGCTTGTGGCCTGGGAAAGCAGTCCAGGACGGCCCAAAGCTTTGGGACCCTGCACCCATGTGGGAGACCCGGAAGAAGTTCCTGGATCCTGGCTCCGGATCTGCATAGCATCGGCCATTGCACTCACTTGGGGAGTGAATCATTGGATGGAAGATCTTCCTCTCTGTCTCTCCTCCTCTCTGTATATCTGACTTTCTAATAAATAAATAAATCTTTTTAAAAAAAGATAGAAATCTTTTTGTTTTGTATTTTTTTTTGTTTAAGATAGAAATCTTTAAAAAAAAAAAAGAGTTTATTTTCCCAACCATTCTTTTTTTTTTTCTCTTCACAATTCATACTTGCTTGAGACACATATAATTAAAATACAGTGAGAGTCTATAATCGGAATGACCTATTGAGCAAATCAGTAAACATGTTACTGTGTTTAAACTTATGGCTCTCAAGCATTATTGCGTAGAAGAATCATCTGCTGACTTCTGGGCTCCACCCCAGCCAGACACACTGGCTTGGAGTTCAGGGATCTGGGGCTCAGAAAAGGAGTACTATTAATGAGATCCTCCTCTCCTTGTGACTCTGATGAACCAAGTATTCTAAGTACTATGCCTGGAGAAAATTCATCTAAGAACATATACAGGGGGCAGCGCAATGACTCAACTGGCTAATTCTCCATCTGCTAGCAGCAGCATGTCATATGGGTGCCAGTTTGTGCTCCAGCTGCTCTACTTACCATCCAGTTCCCTGCTTGTGGTCTTGGATGGTAGTGGAGGATGCCTCAAGTCCTTGGGCCACTGTACCCATGTGGGAGATGCAGAAAATACTCCTGGCTTTGGATTGGTTCAGCTCCAGAGATTGTGGCCGTGTGAGGAGTGAACCAGTGAATGGAAAATCCTCTCTGTCTCACCTTATCTCTGTAAATCTGCCTTTCTAATACAAATAAATAAAATGTTAAAAATAAAAAGAACATACACAGGCATGCAGATGCCATGGCACAGAAGTTATGCTCCCACCTGTGACACTAGCATCTCATATGGGTGCTAGTTCAAGTCTCAGCTGCTCCACTTCCAATTTAGCTCCTAGCTAATGCTCCTTAGAAAGTGCCAGAAGGGCCAGGCACAGTAGCCTAGCAGCTTAAGTCCTCACCTTGAATGCACTGGGATCCCATATGGGCACCGGTTCTAATTCCGGTAACCCTGCTTCCTGTCCAGCTCCCTGCCTGTGGCCTGGGAAAGCAGTCGAGGATGGCTCAAAGCCTTGGGACCCTGCACTCATGCAAGAGATCCAGAAGCTGCTCCTGGCTCTTGGCTTTGGATTGGCTCAGCTCCAGCTGTTGTGGTCACTTGGGGAATGAACCATCAGATCTTCTTCTCTGTCTTCTCTGTATATCTGACATTGCAATAAAAATAAATCTTAAAAAAAGGAAAGAAAAGAAAAGCAGATAGCCCGAGTGTTAGGCCTCTACCACTCATTTGGGAGATCTTGGATGGAGTTTGATATTTGGTATTTTTTTTAAAGATTTATTTATTTTTATTGCAAAGTCAAATATACAGAGAGGAGGAGGAGAGACAGAGAAGATCTTCCGTCCGATGATTCACTCCCCAAGTGACCACAATGGCCGGAACTTTGCCAAGCCGGAGCCAGGATCCTGGAGTTTTTTCAGGTCTCCCACACGGGTGCAGGGTCCCAAGGCTTTGGGACATTCTCAACTGCTTTCCCAGGGCACACGCAGGGAGCTGGATGGGAAGTGGGGCTGCGGGAGTTAGAACTGGTGCCCATATGGGATCCCAAGCATTCAAGGCAAGAACTTTAGCCACTAGGCCACTGCACTGGGCCCGATATTTGGTATTTTTAAAATGATTTTTCAAAAGATTGATTTATCTTCATTTGAAAGGCAGTTACAGAGAAAAAGGAGAGACAGGGATCGCCATCCATTGATACATCCCTCTGCACTATATGTTCGCAATGGCCAGAATTGGGCCATTCCAAAGTTAAGATTCATGAGCTTGTTCCAGGTCTCCAACAGGAGTTCAGGGGGCCATCCTCTACTGCTTGATCTTCCTCAGTACCAACTAATGGGATCATTTATGGAATGAACCACTAGGATAGGAGGGGGGTGTGTGTGTTTGTGAGTGTGTGTTCTCTCTTAACTGTGCCTTTCAAATAAAATCAATCTTAAAATAAAAATACAGAATATATACAAGGAAAAGTCTAGAGTGTGTTGATTATGAAACTGATTATCTTTTGGCCAAAGAGGCTAGTATGAGATGGAATATTCACTTACTATGCTGTGTCATGGCCTTCTCCATCTATTTCTGTATCTTATACATTTTGTCTCTCTCATTCTCTTGCTCTCTCTCTGTCTCTCACATACACACTCAGACACACACACACTTTAGTTTTGGAGATATCTACAAAACAGATGCCATTGTCAATTAGAGACAAATAAAATGGCTACAGCAGTTCTTTTTAGGGCCTTCAGTTTTGTTTTTGCTTTACTCTTTTCCAAGCAAGAACTTCTGATATTCCCAGAAGTCACTCAGTTTTCCTTTTTCTGTAGAAACGGAAAAGATGCTCAGTTATTCTTAAGGTTCTGTGTTGTGAGGAGAATGCAGAGAAATGAGCCAAGCGGAATTCCCCTGTCCCTCTGAGTCAGACCAACTCACCTGCTGCCCTGCCTTGGTTTCTTAGACATTCAAACTGGCTGTTCAGGCATGCACCTTGCTGGGATACTTCCCCCTAGTTCAGTTTCACTCCTTGGTTCAGTTTCTCTCCTTGAGAAACTGTTCTTGACACAACAGTTTGGTTTCCTAGAGAGCCCTTCAACCTTGCTGTGTGTGGAGGCGTGGCAAGGGCTTCTGACGGGTGTAACAGATCTTTGCTGGACAACGCTGTTTCCCTAAGGAATTGCTCTGACTCAGATGCGTGCTTAGGCTCTACATTGAGGACCCCACTGCTTACTCCAAGGCCATATGGAGCAGCACTACTGATCAGCATTAACATTGACCTGTGTAGGGCCCAGCGGCATGGCCTAGCAGCTAAAGTCCTCACCTTGAAAGAGCCGGGACCCCATATGGGTGCTGGTCTAACCCTGGCGGCTCCACTTCCCATCCAGCTCCCTGCTTGTGGCCTGGGAAAGCAGTCCAGGACGGCCCAAAGCTTTGGGACCCTGCACCTGTGTGGGAGACCTGGAGGAAGTTCCTGGATCCTGGCTCTGGATCTGCATAGCACCGCCCGTTGCGCTCACTTGGGGAGTGAATCATTGGATGGAAGATCTTCCTCTCTATCTCTCCTCCTCTCTGTATACCTGACTTTGTAATAAATAAAATAAAATAAACATTGACTTTGGCTCATCTTCATAGGGTCAAATCCATGCATTTTACTTATACACTTGACAGGTAGTGCCTGCTGGTAGAAAAAAAAAAAAACAGCTGAGTACATTTTATTCCTTGATAGTATTAAACAGCAAAGGTAACAATGTATGGTTTATGACTATCTCTACTACATGTAACAAACTGGCAGGGTGACAAAACAAAAGGGTTGGGCCTGGTACAGTAGCCTAGCGGTTAAAGTCCTAACCTTGCACATCCTGGGACCCCATGTGGACACTGGTTCATATCCTGGTTGCTCTACTTCCCATTCAATTCCCTGCTTGTGGTCTGGCAAAGCAGTTGAGGACGGCCCAAGCCTTGGAACCCTGCACCTGCATGGGAGATCCAGAAGAAGCTCCTGGCTCCTGGCTCCGGATGGTGCAGCACTGGCTGTTGCAGTCACTTGGGGAGTGAAAGATCGGACAAAAGATCTTCCTCTCTGTCTCTCCTCCTCTCTATATATATCTGATTTTGCTTAAAAAAATTGAATAAAATTTTTTAAAACGGCCTGGCACAGTAGCCTAGTGGCTAAAGTCCTTGCTTTACATGTGCCAGAATCCCAGATGGGCACCAGTTCATATCCCAACTGCTCCACTTCCCATACAGCTCACTGACTTGGCTTGGGAAAGCAATAGAGGATAGCCCAAAGCCTTGGGACCCTGCACAGACATGAGCGACCCAGAAGAAACTCTTGGCTCCTGGTTCCTGGCTTCAGGCTTCAGATTGGCTCATCTCCCTTGCAGCCTCTTGGGAAGTGAACCAGTGGAAGGAAAGAAAGATCTTTCGCTTTGTCTCTCCTTTTCTCTGTACATCAAACTTTCCAATAAAATAAATGTTTTTAAAATTTTTCAAACAGATATGTTTGAAGGCAGAGAGAGGTCTTCTGCCCCCTTATTCACTCCCCCATGACCACAACAGCCAGGTGTGGGGCCAGACCAAAGCCTGGATTCATGTTCTCTCACATGGGTGGCAGGATCCACCTGCTGCTGCCTTCCAGGGTAGCATCAAGCACAGTAGCTGAGACTCAAACTGGGACTCTGCTATGGGATGCCAGTACCACAAGTACAAGCCACAGTTTTGCCTATTCTTGATCCTCACATGAGTGGAAAGATATAGTACCTATTTCCTTGTGCCTAGCTTATTTTTAATGTTTCAGTTTTGGTATGTTAGTTGCTGTTGTTTTTTACTTATTTGTAAAACATGATAAGAGATCTTTGGTCTGCTGGATTACTCCCCAAACGGTGGCAATAACTGGGGCTGGACCAGGCAGAATCCGGCAGCCAGGAGCTAGGTCTGGACCAACCTCCCTTGTGGGTGGCAAGAACGCAAGTACTTGAGCCTGTCATTTGCTTCCTTCCAGGTTACACATTAGGAGGAACCTGGATAGGAAGCAGAATTGGGATGCAGGAGTCCCAAGCAGTATTTTAACTACTGTACCAAAAGCCTGCTCCTCTCACAACTTAAATTTTTACAAATTTATTTGAAAGAGAAAGAAAGAGGGCATTGGGCCAGGCTAAAGCCAAGAGACTGGAACTCAACCCAGACCTCCCACATGGATGTCAGGAGCCCGCCCACTGGAGACATACATCGCGTGCTGTGCTCTTAGTATGCATTAGCAGTAAGCTGGAATGGGAACCAGGGTTGAGACTCCAACCTAGACACTCAGATAATAAATACAAGCATCCCAAATGGTGTCCTAACCATTTTGCCGAACACCAAGCCCATAGAGCACAGTACTTAAACTCTTCATCTCTATTTCCTAATTGCAAATGTGAAAATTGATCTCATTTTGCTGTAAGGATTAAGTGAATCAAAGTACTTAATAGTGACATCTGCCACATCAGAGTTGCAGTAAACATTTGCTCTTCTTTTCTCCTTTCCTTTTTCACCTTTCCCACCTTTCCCTGAGATGTAGAATGCAAGACACATGCACTAGGACCCAGCTGGTAGGGTAACAAGAAAGACTACACTAAAAAGAGATGGACTGTGGGTTTCCATTTTTGCATGAGAGAGGTAAACAGTTTGTGTTTACTTGGAAGAGATTTTGGCTCTATGTCTAGAAGCCAGAAGGGCCAAGAAAAGGGGATTGGGTGGGAGGGAAGAATGGACTGCTTCTGGATCTATCTAGGCCAACGAACCTGAGATAAAGACTATCAGGGTTTCTTCTGCATTGTCCATTCACCAGGGTAGGAAAAAAAGAGGAAAGATAGTACAAGAGGTTGGTGCCTCCTGTTTCTCTATCTTGTGGGCAGGTAATATGGTAGAGGAACTGGAAAAACCCTGTTCTAAGGGCTCTGTTCTTTTCCCATCATGCTTCAGATGGATGTTGAAAGTGAAAAGTTTGCTCTTCAGCCTTACTCACTCCATCCCTCCTCGCACACCTTTAGCTGTATTTGCTTTTCCTGGGGTCACATCTAGGTACGGTTTTGTGATCAGAACAGATAGAGAGGGTTGAAGATGAGTCAGGGTCATACATCCACTTAGAACTCCTAGATGACTTTGTCCTGATTGTGCTATGCCCTGACTAACTTGCTCTCAAACTCTGCAGAGGATCCTCCAGGGCCTGGGGCCAGGTTTCCAGGAAGGCATCTCGGGGTATCCCTGCGCACCCTTGTGTCTCTCCTCTTCCCAAACCCTGCAACCTCTCGTCTGCAATTTGGCATTTGAACACACGCTGCTTGGCACTACTGGCTGACTTTGTACAGTTTTTAATAGTGGATGTTTCTGTCTTGCCCAGTGTCTTGTCATACTTCAATATTTTACGTTTATAAGTGTTTACACTCCCACATTATTTCCACTTCCACAAGCTCAGAATGGACACTTTAGCTGGTGGTTCTACTGATGCAAATATTGGTTGTAGCCAGGAAGTTACATTCCAAACATTTTTTTTGGAAAGGCAGATTTACAGAGAAAGACAGAAAGAAAATTCTTTCATGCATTGATTCACCAAGTGGCTTTAAAGGCTGGAGTTAAGCCAATCTGAAGTCAGGGTGCAGGGTTTGGACTATTCTCAGGGAGCTGCATGGGAAGTAGAACAGCTGGGACATCAACCAGCACCCATATGCGATCCCAGTGGATGCAAGGCAAGGATTTAGCCACTGGGCTATCCTGTCAGGCCCTGAGCAGGACATTCTTTGTGCAGATGGGAGATGGGGGAAATTTAAGCTTTTACCAGCATAGAGAGGATACAGCTTAGTTAACCATTGAATTTAATGTTGGCTTTTCTTTTAGTTTATGCTGCTAAATAAAAAGTTCAGGCTTTTCCCTTTTTACTTTCCAAAAGTAAAAAAAAAAATGCCTTTTGAAGAAATAAGTATGTAGTATGTTCATTAGTAGTCCACAAATGGCTACATTGCTTATTTTCTCATTCAAGAATCTGAGTATTTTCATTTTGGACTTTTACTGTATCATTCGTTATAGTTTTATTGGAAAAATTTAGGAACAAATGATACTAATATATATGGTGCCAATCTGAAAAGTAAATACTAACATACTTGGTATTAAATTCAGAATTTTGGTTCACCTACAGCTCAAATATCTAAGGACAGCAGGACCAATTAATAAGGCACTAGGTTGAAAACAGAAATGACAATATTAATACCCGTTGGTGACTTTATCTGTGCAATTTAAACTTTTGCAGTGGAAGTCCACTTATGCCAGCACAGATTTTTAAATAATATAATGCAAGCCTGTGATTTAAAAATTCTATAGCAACAACTAGAGATATGCAACCTGTATAGCATTGGCTTCAATGATTAATGCTTTAATACTTTGATCATTAAATCATCAAAGAGGAAGTATGGTAATAGTCTCCCCATAGCAGATTTCTCCTCCATGAAGGAGCTGCTATAAGTTCCAGGTTATTCTGAACAGACACTAATGTAAGCTGAAGACCTGGAGAGTCTCTGGTACTATATATAAGTAACTTGCTTTTAAGCTTGGGAACCCTTTTTCATTTCTTTTTTTTTTTTTCTAATTGGAAAGTTAGATATATAGAGGAGGAGTGACAGAAAGAATGAGCTTCTGTCCGATGATTACTCTCTAAGTGGCCGCAATGGCCAGTGCTGAGCTGATCTGAAGCCAGGAGTCAGGAGCTCCTTCAGTTCTCCTACATGGGTGCAGGGTTCAAAGGCTTTGGGCCACCCTCGATTGCTTTCCCAGGCCACAGACAGGGAGCTGGATGGAAAGCGGGACCGTTGGGATTAGAACTGGTCCTCTTATGGGATCCTGGCACATTCAAGTCTAGGACTTAAGCCACTAGGCTACTGTTCTGGGCTCTACTTTTTCAATGTTAAGAACAAGATGTGGTCCAGGTATGGTTGCCTACATAAAGTCCTCACCTTGTACATGCTGGGATTTCATATGGGTGCCGGTTCTAATCCCAGCAGCCCCGCTTCCTATCCAGCTCTCTGTTTGTGGCCTGGGAAAGCAGTCTTGGATGGTTCAAGACCTGGGGACCCTGCACCCATGTGGGATACCCGGAAGAGGCTCTCATTTCCTGGCTTTGGATCAGCACAACTCCGGCTGTTTAGGCCACTTGGGAAGTGACTCAGGAGAGAGACCATCCTCTCTGTCTCTCCTCTCTGTATATCTGACTTTGCAATAAAAATGAATTTTTTTTTTTAAAAAAAGAACAAAATACAAGTATATAAGAAATACCAAATCAAATTCCTAGTGTAGTCTTTTTCTAGTATGTGTATTAAGTATCCTCGTCTTTGTAGGAAAAGAATACTTTGTGAAAGTAGCTCATTTTTGAAGGGTGTGATACTTGGAAACATCTTCTGTTGTTTTACAATTATGCCAGGACTTGTTGGAACTGGTATTGAAATTAGAATGCACATCATCACTTGTAAGCTCCTAAACAGAGAAGATATCTTGAAAATTTTCAGAGAAGAAATACGTGGAACTCAGTATGAGCTTCATGATGTACTGTGTCATCTTTGTAAAACACAAAGACTTGAATCTCTGGGCTGCATGGAGGACACTTGAACCAGACACAGTGAGATCTTCAGTTCTTAAGATGTTAAAGTGCTGAATCAATTAATGTGGGAAAAACTGATTTTGTAGCCAATGATGAGAAGCATGTATAAACATGTGTTTAATAAACGTAACAACAGTATAACTTTTTTTCCCTTGTATGTCTGACTACATTTGTTATTATTGAATACCTAAGTATTTAAAAAAAAAAAAACGTCAGGATTTTTATCTAGGTCATACTATAAAATCTGGAGACTCTGAATATGTGAATGTGGAACTAAGATCAATTAAGACTTAACAGCCATCTAGGAATCTGTGAAAAGTATCCTGAAGAGGGAGGAATGATTTGAAAGATTTTAGATCAGTGGCTAGCAAAATGCCTGAAATATACTACAATGTGCCTTTCTTTTTCTCTCTCTCTGTATGTGTGTGTGTATCTTTCTCTCTCATTCAACCTGTCAAATCTTTCTTAAAAAGAGAAAGAGGGGGGCCCAGTGGTGTGTCCTAGTGGCTAAAAGTCCTCACCTTGAATGCACCAGGATCCCATATGGGTGCCGGTTCTAATCCCGGCAGCTCCACTTCCCATCCAGCTCCTTGCTTGTGGCCTGGGAAAGCAATTGAGGACGGCCCAAAGCTTTGGGACCCTGCACCCGCGTGGGAGACCTGGAAGAGTCTCCTGGCTTCGGATCGGCATAGCATCGGCTGTTGCGCTCACTTGGGGAGTGAATCATCGGATGGAAGATCTTCCTCTTTGTCTCTCCTCCTCTCTGTATATCTGACTTTCCAATAAATAAATAAATCTTTAAAAAAGAGAGAGAGAAAGAGAAAGAGGGACAGCATCATTGGGGTACACAAGTTTAAGCTGCCACCTACAACACTGGCCTCCCATAAGCATTTTTGAAAAACTACTGTCATCTTGAAGATTTAAATATTAAATGTTAATAAAATAATAAAGTGGTTTGCATTTTTAAGATTTTTTCATCTTATTTGAAAGGCAGAGAGATAGACACACAGATTATCCAGAGATTGTCCATCCTGTGGTTCATTTCTTAAATTTCTGCAGCAGCCTCAGCTGGGCCAGATCAAACTTAGGAGCCCAGAGATGTACTCAGATCTCCCATATGGATAGCAGGAACCCAAGTTCTTGAGCCATCCTCTGCTGCCTCCCAGTGTGTGCATTAATAAGCAGAGGAACTAGGACTTGAACCAGGCACTTGGACGTGGGATGCAGGCATCTCAAGTGACAGCAACACTGGTTCCACAGCCAAAAATATAATAATAATTTTAAGGTTTATTTATTTTCTCATTTGAAAGACAGCCAGAAAAAAGAGAAGATAGGAGAGGGAGAGGGAGGGAAGGAGGGGAGAAAAGAGAGACAAACAGATCTTCCAGCCATAGATTCACTCCTAAATTGCCTGCAGCAGTCAGGGCTGGGTCAAGCCAAAGCCAGGAGACAGGAACTCCATCATGCTCTCCATTGTGGACAGTAGGAACCTACGTACATGGACAACCACCTGCTGCCTCTCAGGGGCATCAGTTGGAAGCTGGATCTAAAGAAGAGCATCTAGGACTCATACTGGCACTCCAGTATGGGATGTCCGAGTCCCAAGCACTGCCTTAACCTGCTGTGCTAATACCTGCCCCTCAAATGTAAATGTATTACCAACCTGAAAACATTATTAAATTTTTTTGAATATATTATCAACATAATGCATACCCAATATAAAAAAAGAGCAATATGAGAATTTTTCTTTAAAGATTTAAAAATTTTTCTTATTGTAAAGTCAGATATATAGAAAGGAGGAAAAAGAGAGGAAGAACTTCCATCTGTTGATTCACTCCCCAGGCAGCCGCAATGGCCAGAGCAGAGCAGCACTGAATTAAAATCAGAAGCCTGGAGCTTCTTCTGGGTCTTCCATGTAGGTGCATGTTCCCTAGACGTAGGGCCTTCCGATGGGAAGCAAGGCCACTGGGATTGCAACTGTCATCCATATGGGATTCTGGTATATTGAAAGAGATGACTTTAGCCACTAGGCCATGGTGTCAGGCCTGCAATATGAGAATTTAACAAGAAAAAAATATTCCTTATAATTGAGGTTGCTGGATTAATCAGATAAAAAATACAAGAAGCCTACTTAACATTTGGGACATATTTATACTTCAAAAAATAAATTATTTACCTTTAATGAAAATAAAACTTGATATATTTGCCAACTTTCCATTATTTTAAGTGAAAACCCTGAGAGAAATAACTTTGGAGGGAACAAAGTTTGGTGGTTCAGTCTAAGACCTGGCAGCACCATCAGTGTGGTGACTGGTGGAGTTTGGTAATGGTGGAGCATGAACGGAAGGAGGGCTGCATGGCCAGATAGGAAGCAGTGAGGCAGGGAGCCCAGGCTGCCTCTTCCCTCTGTGTGGTTCTTCCCTCTAGGACTATCATGATTCATCATGGGGGTCTACTGGAGCAATCTATTGCAACCCAATCACTTCCCAAAAGCCATAACAACAGATGCCATAACTAGATCAAGCTTTCACCCTGACCTATCAACTATTAGCATTACTCTGTCAACTGTTAACAAGACTTGCTCAAATGTCTACATGAATCCATAACACTCTTTTACATTTTAGCTGGCAATTCTGCTATAATCCTGGCTCCCTAAACCACTGATGTGTAGTGCTCAAGATATTTTACTGTGCATATACTATATTCCACACTTACACATACGCATATAAACATTCTTTTGAAACAAACACCAGTGAGATGAGTACATACCCTCTTTTTTTTTTAAAAAAAAAAAAAAGGTGTATAATTCACTTTATTTAAATAATAGCAATCACAGAATATCAGTCAATGCTTATCCTATTCAGAGGGATATGCCAATTAATATGTAAGTAATTTCCATCTGATCATTCAGCAAATAGGAGTACTCAAAATCATTGATCAGTTGTGCGGTATAATCACATGCCAAGAGCAAATGGAGAGGAGCATCAACTGTGGTCTTGGAAATGTTTAACTGGTGAAATCCTCATGAGTAAATAATGGTTTAATATTAATTTGGGACTAAAAGTGACTACTATGCAGCTTGTACCAGGATAACAACTATTTTCTAAAATTGAGCTCAAATGAATGCCAATAAATTTTTTTTTAGCATGTGAGCATTTTGCCTCATGTAATCAAGCAATATGACACAGAAAAGTTAAGATTCAAGTACATACATTCTTTTAACAGTGCCCCAAGCAGTAGCTCTTCAAACACCTATACCTGTTATTTGGGCTACAATGCTAAATAAACTTATTTGTAAATCTAAGATTTTGGTGCTATAACACATGAATATTTTTAAGGTTTTTCTAGCCAATTTACATCAGTCCATTTTGAGTGAAAATTTGCATTCCCGGAAACAGCAGTGAAAGTATTTACTCTCTTTCAAACTTTGCTATCTCAAGCCCCACCCTGCACTGGCATGGTTTCAGTGGTGGTGAGGTTCTTTGTCACATCTAATGCTGCCAGCCACCTTGGTCAGTGTTTTTACATAGAGATTAGAGGAGTTCTATTGTTTAAATGTTTGTTGCCCCCCAACCTCAAATTTCACATATTGAGGGACAAATACTATGTCACAGTGGGTTAGGTGGGTTAAGCCACTGCCAGAGATGCCAGTATCACGTATGAATGTTAGTTCAAGTACCAATTGCTCCATTTCCCAACTAACTCCCTGCTAATATGCCTGGGAGAGCAGTGGATGATGCATCTGCCATTCATGTGGGAGACCTGAATGGAGTTCCAGGCTCCTGGTTTTGGGCTGGCCCATCCCTGGCCGTTGTGGCCATTTGGGGAATGAACCAGAGAATGAAACCTATCTCCCCCAAAATCAACTCTGCCTTTCAAATAAATAGTTCTTAAAAATTTTGTATCTTGAAACCTAATTACCTGAGGAGGCCTTGTGGTGCAGTGGGTTAAACTACTTCCCATATCACCGTGCCCAATTCAAGCCCTGTCTACTCCACATTTTGGATCGCTAACAGTCCCCAGACTCAGTGGATGACAGCCCAAGTATTTTGATTCCTGCCACCCATTTTGGAGACCAAGATGGAGTTCCTGGTTCTTGGTTTTAGTCTGACCTATCCCTGGCTCTTGTGGGCTTTGGGTAGTGATCCTGTAGATGGAACATTCTATCACTGTCTTTCAAATTAATAAATCGATCTTTTATAAAACCTAATTACCAAAGCGATGATTTTTGGAGGTGGGGCCTTGGGAGATGAGGAGGTCTTGAGAGTGGAGCCATTGTAAAGGAGATGAATGTCCTATCAGAGTGGTCCCAAAGATCTGCCTTATCTCCTTCTATCTTATGATGATATAACACATGTAATCAAAGGGGCTCTCACCAAATACTAAATCTGTAGGTGCCCTGAGGTTGAACAAGAAATAAATTTCTGTGGATTAGAAGTCACTTACTTGATAGCATTTGCTGTAGCAGCCCAAACTGGTCAAGACAGGGAGGGACTGTTCTTCACTGAGCATGAGTGCTCTAGATACTTATTATAGATATTTATCATCCCTGACCCTCTGGGAGTTAGGTACCAAGGTGTCATTCCCAGTCTCATGAGAATCAAAACATTTCTCCCTCAAGTTTCAGAATTCACGGGAGGAGTACAATAGCTGTAACTTTTTGAAATAAGTCTTACCTTGGACAGAATTCTGTATGATTCAGGTTTCCTATTTGCACGGTATTGTGTGGACTGTTTGGGTGTGAACTAAGGTGCTAGTACTGCTTGGGACCAGCCAACAATTCTTAGTTGCCCTTGAAACAGAACTTTTAAAAAAAGATTTACTTATTTGAAAGGCAGATTCAAACACACACACACACACTCATACATCTGCTGGTTGACTCCCCAAATACCCAGAACAAGCAGATTAAGCCTATCCTGGTGTCTCTGTGGAATGAATTAACCACTGGCATGGAACACCTGGTTCCATTCCCTATCAGACTGCTTCTGATCCAGCTCCCTGCTAATGTGCCTGGGAAGCAGCAGATGATGACTCAAAGACTTGAGTCCCTCTTGTTGCCTGGTTGGAATTCCTGGATCCTGGATTCTGCATGGCCCAGCCTGTTACAGCCAATTTGGGAGTGAACCAGTGGTTGGAAAGATCTTTTTCTGCCACTCTGCTTTTAGGTAAATAGATGTCTCCAAACTAAAAAAGAAAGTATGTGTTCACTTTTGAGGAAGACTGAATTTTCCTTATTATCAGGGTAATAGACCAACATTGTGGGCACCCAAAAGTTAAATTTAGGCAATTATTCAAACCTCCACGGGCCTGCGCGGTAGCCTAAGAGCTTGAAGTCCTTGCCTTGAATGCGCCAGGATCTCATATGGGTTCTAATCCCAGCAACCCTACAGCTCCCTGCTTGTGGCCTGGGAAAGCAGTCGAGGATGGCCCAAAACCTTGGGACCCTGCACCCTTTGTGAGAGACCTGGAGGAGGCTCCTGGCTTCAGATTGCCTCAGCTCTGGCCACTGTGGCCACTTGGGGAGTGAATCATTCAATGGAAGATCTTCCTCTTGTCTCTCTTCCTCTCTGTATATCTGATTTTGAAATAAAAATAAAATCAATCTTAAAAAAAACTCCACACAGACCCAAGCGGTTCAAGAACAGCTTTTTTTATTTAAAAAAAAGATTTATTTATTTGAAAGTCAGAATTACAAAGAGCTCCAGACAGCCCCATCAATTTTTTATAAAATGTCTAGAATTAACTTTACAGAACAAATTTGATAACTGAACACTGTTCAACTTGTGTTTCACCTAAAATGTTCAGGTGTTGAGGAGCTCATCAAAGACATCAAGGGCATGTGTTATGTATTTTAGTGGAGGATCAGGAAGGAAAATGAAGTGGGGAAGGAGGCAGATGAAGCCCCTTTGAAGCTTATGTGAGTCCAGAGCCCTCTTCCCAGGTGTACAGCCCCGAACCTCAGCACCTTCACTCAGGGCTCTTGGTAGAACACTGTGCTGAGCTCATGAACTGTCAACTCAAGGCTCAAAACCAACCTGGTGGGCAGAGTAAGAATCAGTGTTCTAAATGTGTGTGATCCAGAAACTAGTCTTCTTAAGATATTTGTATTTTTATTTATTTGAGAGAGATTGAAATTCCATGTGCTGGTTGATTGCCCCAAATGGCTGTACTGACCAGGGCTAAGCTAAGAGTTGGGGGACTCAACTCAGGTCTCCTATCCGAGTGGCAAAAACTCCTTGAGCCATCACTACTCTGCCAGGGTGTGCACTAGCAGCTGGAGCCCTGTGCCAAGCCTAGAATCTCAGATATGGAACCGAACAGGTGTCTTCACTGGAAGGCCGCCATTTTGTCCTCCTCTGTATCTGTACTCTTTTTTTTTTTTTTTTTTTGGTCATAGGAAAGTAAAATATTTTTCCTCCCCAAAACCCTCCTGGCTCCCCTAGACAAATGGTCACGAATCCCAGCCTTGTGTTGCTCACTTGTAACGGGAAACATATTTAATGAAGAGCCAGGAAGTTTCCCTGCTCTAATATTTCTGGACAAGATATGCAGAGTTCTCTGGCCCTGAGACTCCTTGTCTGTAAAACAGAGAGATCCTGGAAGGCAGGAGGCCCCATCTTAATTCACCACCTCCTCGGTCTAGGTTGGACCTACAGTGGGGCGGGGGGATCTAGGTGTTAGAACACATCCTAATTCTTTGATTTTCAGATTGGAGCTTGAGCAGTACCATACAGTTAATATTCTGCCTTCAATCTTAAAAACAGATAAGGCATGCCACCATCTCAGGACTTGGTTTCAGTTTTGGAGGAGTCACTCCTGTAAAGTGGGTGGGTGGGGGGTTTATGTGGTGTTCGTCTGGACCAGCGGCTCAAGTCTGTGTCGGGGTCACGTTTGTTTTCTCTCAGAGACCACTGTTGCATAACAGCTGGTACACTAGAAATCATCAGCACCAAGAGTAGGATTTATGGCAGCATCCCTGTGGGGAAAAGGTTCAGCAGACAAGTTATTCCAGTGCGAGGGGCAGATCCACGGCTGAGGGGCTGAGCCCAACGCGCAGCTTCCCAGCTGATGTTGCCCACAGGGTCTGCCTGTCGTCAGACTGGAGTTTACTCACCTGCAAAATGGCGGAGGAGTCATACCCGAAGATCTCAAGGTTTTCCCCTGAATCCCCAGGCTCTGGCTCCTCCTCTGGAGGGTCGGGGCCGGGCAGGGACTCGGTCTGCCCAAGAGCCGCCCCCGCGGCGGGGCCCGACCCGCCTCCTTCCCCACCCCAGGCCCGCCCCCTCGCCCCACCGCGGTGAGGTCACGCGGGGGACGTCACGGGGTTGTGACGCCACTGAGGGGCGGGTATCCGGCAGAGGAAGGGGCGGGGCCGGGGGGCGCTTGCGCAGTGGGTGCGACGCGGGAGGAGGCGGAGGCGTCGGCCGAGCGAGAGGCGGCGGAGGCGGCGGCGCTGGGGGGGGTGGGAGGGGGGGGAGCGCGAGTGAGTGAGTGGCTGAGTGAGTTTACCCCTATGAGGTGGTGAGAGGCCCGGGGCCTACTGGAAAGGAGAGGGGTTGCGGCGCCCGACACCAGCGGGCCCCCTCCCGGTCCCCGGGCCCGGCGGCGCGGCGGCGGCTCGGTTGTGAGGAGGCGAGGAAGCGGGTGTCCGGCTCGGCCATGGAGGGCATGGATGTGGACCTGGACCCGGAGCTGATGCAGAAGTTCAGCTGCCTGGGCACCACCGACAAGGACGTGCTCATCTCCGAGTTCCAGAGGCTGCTAGGCTTCCAGCTCAACCCGGCCGGCTGCGCCTTCTTCCTGGACATGACCAACTGGTGAGCCGGCCCCCGCCGCGCCGGCGCTGGCAGCGGCCTCGGGGCCCCGAGGGGAAGGGAAGGGACGCGGAGCCCTGCGGTTGGGCGGGCTGAGGCGGGCAGCGAGGTGGACCTCCCTTCCTGCAGCGGGGAGGGCGAATGGAGGAGTCCCCCTCCCCCTGAAAAAGGCACGGGCAGAAACCTGGGGATCCGAGCGGGGCGACAAGGGGGAGCTAAGGGCCACGGAAGAGGTCGGGGGGGGGAGCGAATTCCCGGGGGGATTCTGCGGAGAACTCAGGGTCGAGGAACGGGGAGCGAACACTTGGGACAGGGGCGCACGGGTGATACACCTGGGAGGAAAAGCGTGTGCTGTTGGCTCTGAGTATAGAACGCAGGAAGTCTGGGTTTGCAAGAATTTGGGGGGTGGCTGGAGGAGGAAGGTTGAGTTTAGAGTTAGGGGCTAAGGATGACAGTAATGGAAGGAAACTCTGGATTGGACGCTGTGGAGGAACGCAGGGCATGGAAGACACTTGAGAGTTGGGAGCTGAGAACAGGTAATTTGTGGATAAGCCAGGAAGAGGGGAAGAATGTTATGGAGGCAGACAGGTGACTGTGGTGAGGGCGGGTATTTTGGGAAGAGTTGTAAGAGGGAGGAGTGAGAATCTCCCTGTAGGTCTAGTGGAGGAGTAGTGGAGTGTTGGGCTGGGCCGGGGCTTAACCCTGGGAGGAGTGGAAAACTTGGGGAGAGGTCTCCGGAATACCTGGAAAGGAGAGGGGGCTTACCTGACGGGGCAGTGAACTTGGCTTAAGCTGGGAACTAAAAGTTTTCATGAGTTTGTGGTTACCCTCCTAGAAGACAGAGTTGGGGCAGGAGGCTCTGGCTGGTCAAGGAGTGTTTCTTGGCTTTGGAAGCTGCACTTGCTATTTTTGATAAGCAAAACTTCCCCTTGTTATGAGAAGAGGTTGTTGAGTTCACTTAGGGTGAGGGACAGAGTGGGGACATTTGGCTTCCTTTGACAGCGTTTCAGGTGAAGCAGCTCGTTTATATCTTTGGGGATAAAGCAATGGAGTGTGTGCCCTTTGCCCTCGTGTTGGGCACACAGTCTCCTGGCCTATGGACTCTTGCTGCTCTTGGCGTCACTTGCCCAGCCATCCTTCGCTTGATTCCATGTCCACTGAATGCCTCAGGCAATGCCAGAAGAGAGTCTGGAAGCCGTGCCACACCAAGCCTGTCCCATGTGATGCTCACCTGTTAATGGGTACCTTGTAACTGAGGATGTGGCAAAGGTGATACGTAATTTTTTTCCCTCCTGATTGGTTTCTTTTATCTTTCAAGTCAGTTATTACAGCAAGAGTGGTTTTTAATTTCCAAGTGTTTTGAGTTTTTTATTTTCCCCCCAGTACATAGTCTTTAGAATTAAGTAAGCATTTGTGATCACCACTTGACATCTTTTGATGTCCAGGTGATCCCAGGCAGACACAGATAGAGCCAACTGTAGTCTTACGAACTCCATCCGGTGGTGTAGAAATAGACAAGAAAGTGACAAGTTGCTGTTGAACACACTGAGAATACCTTTGGTGAAATTTAGAAGTTTTAACTTGACAGTTGTTCTTTCTTGCCTGATTCACACCCCTGCTTTTTCTTCCTTGTTTACACTTGTTCAGCATAGTAAACTTGGCTTATTGTTGCTGCCAGTGTGGTGGGGGAGGAGCCTCGTTTCTCACTACCCTTTTGTGAATCGTCCATTTAGACACTGCTCTAATAAGTTCTTGGTTCTTCAGGATCAGTCTTCATTAGTGCAGTTACTGTGGCTCCAAAACAAATGTAATGAATTTTATATGCTTGAGGTATGTGTGTTTAACATCTAAGATTGCTTGTTTTTAGATGTTGTAACAACTAGGAAATAAAAGGTGAGGCCCAGTGTGAGTAAGAAAAGGTGCCTCAAAAATTTAATTAGATTATAAAAATTGTATTTGAGTTTTTAAATAAATTGTTAAGCTCAAAGACATGAGGTAGCAGGTGTACTGATGGCATGTTATAATCTGTGTAAAATACCATTGTGAGCAAAGAAGTGAGCCATTAAAAAATACTTTAGTTGGAAGTCAGTAAGTCCCTAAAAATCCAGCCACTAAAGTGGTAATTCAACATTACCTCAGGTTTTGGCTGTACAGAAAATGTTCTTTTCTCTGGTAAAAAATGAAAAATGATTTTTGAGCTGAAAGCATTATTTTCTTATAAAAGCTGGTTAGTTTCTAATACCATGTTTTGATTCTTATGGCAACATGGCTAAAATTGTTCTGACAATTTTTTAAGCACCTGTCATAACAAATAAAATCCGGTTAAATATATACATGCATACATGCGTGCACATTTGATCAAAATATTTGTGTTTCTTGGGGCTGGTGTGGTGTTGTGGCAAGTTAAGCTTCTACTCGAGTCACTAACATCATCTCATAGCTAGAGTGTTCACTGGTGTCCTGGCTGCTGCACTTGCAATCCAGCTCCCTGCTGGATAGGAAACTGAATGGCTTAAATGCCACCCACGGATGGAATTCCTGGCTCCTAGCTTTGGCCTGACCCAGCCCTGGCCTTGTGGTAATGAGGAGAGTGAACCAACAGACGGAAACTCCCTCCTTCTCTACCACTCTGCCTTTCAAATAAATGAATAAATCTTTCAGAAAAGTATTTGTGGGTGTGTTGCTGAAATAAGTCGAGTCTAGAATTATATTAAATGTCATTTAATGTCTAACTTGTGCTTCTGTTGAGTTAGTCCTGGTACACCTTGGCAGACAACTCTGAATTCGCTGTGGTGGTGAAGCTGTGACTTCCTACAGGTCTGCTTTTAGTTGTCATGAATAACCACCACTCAGTTGTATGATGACTGTCAAAAATGCTGTCAATTAAAAATCATTAAAACACAGACCTTGAGTCTTCTCAAATGAAACCCAAGTTCCAAAGATTATGCCTTTATTCTCAGAAGTAACAGTTTGTTTTTTTGTTGTGATTTTTGAGAAACTGACTAAATTGAATGTTTGGGCTTATGGATGGTTTACCCTGTTGACACAGATTTCTCATCCTTACATTGACAAAATTGTGTACCCGTTTGTTTAATTTAGAGCCGAGTGTTGCTTTTGCTTGAGCATTTGTGTAGTGTTTATGTCTGCATTGGGAGTGTGTTGCTGGAGGCTGGTAGAACTGCCCCTCACAGAGGTAGAGTTACTCAGCTCAGGTGAGTGAGGGTGTGGGTGAAGTAAACATGATGTCGAAGCCAGACTATACATTTGTGTGTCCTCTGGTGGCGTGTTTTGCAGCTCTGAATATGGATGGAACTTTGAATTCTACATTGGCAGCTGGCTTTCGGAATTTTCTAGTTTATTTGCACTGTTCCTGTGGAATTACTTTGATCCCCTCCAAGATTGCCATCATCCTGTTATATCCAAGGACAAAGATTTGTCCGATACTTCATAATGTTTTATTTTCTAGTTAGAATCATGTCAAAACGAAACCTGCCTTGTTGCATTGAAGCCCTTTTTTTTTTTTTTTTCATTTTTACGTACGCTTTGGAAATGGAGAACATCTAATCTCATAAAAGGTCAGAAATTTCTTTTGATTCTAATAATATTTTTAGCTATTTATTGGATTTGTATATATTTTTTCACAAGTAGGATACAAAGGAGAGTTCATATTGATACTTTAAAAAACTGTAAAATATGCATAGCTTAAAATGTAACTAACTTTAGGTGTTCACTTCAGAGTTATGTAAGATTTTAAACTCACAGTGACCCTGAAGTAATTTGTGACGTTTAAGTGTTTAGAATGAGTTGTTCCTAAGCATTTGTCACAAGAGGCAGGTCCAGGTTTTTAGGACATTAACTGAGGAGTCTGTACTGGCCTGGTTTCTCAGCATGGGTGAAGATAAATGTCTTTTGTTTACATGTTGGTTGTTTTCCTCTTGTGCGTTAGGCTGGTGCTAGGCAGTCCTGGTATTAGAAATCCTAAGTTGTCTGTTGATATCTTCAGGTAGCAGTGTCTGTTTTGGAACACCACATGCTTCTGCCTTATATGTAGTGCAGAGGATAGAAATTTTTTAGAAAAACAACTTTGGTGCAGTAGCCTAACAGCTCAAGTCCTTGCTTTGCACTCGCCAGGATCCTATAATGAGCACCGGTTCTAATCCCAGCAGCCCTGCTTCCCATCCAGCTCCCTGCTTGTGGCCTAGGAATGTAGTCGAGGACAGCCCAAGACTTTGGGACCCTGCACCCATGAGGGATACTTTGAGGAGGCTCCTGGCTCCTGCTTGGCTCAGCTCTAGCCGTTGCAGCCTCTTGGGGAATGAATCAATGGATGGACAGCAAAGGTCTTCCTCTCTGCTTCTCCCTCTCTGTATATTGACCCCCCCCATAAATAAATAAATAAATAATTTAGGAAAAACATTCAAATAATATCCTATTGACTTTGCCTAGTAGTCTAGCGGAACCATGTATCAGATTAAAGGAGAAAAAAGTGTAACTGCACTGCAATGAAATAGCTGAATCTAGTGGGAAAATCTCTTGTTCCTCTGATCGATCTCCCAGCACCTCTTGTTTTTTTTTTTTTTTTTCCATCCAGTTCTGTCCCCTCATGCTGAATTTCTGATCTGCTGTCTGGTTTACATGTGTGATTCTAGAAAAATTCTGTTGATGACAGAGATAAAACTGGATCTTTAAAAATGATTTACTTAGAAGGCAGTGTGACAGAGGGAGAGAGGCAGGGAGCACCTGAGGCCAGCCAGGCCTGTATCTTCTGGTTCACTCCCCAGATGGCTGCAATGGTTGGGCCAGATGCAGTCCGGGAGGATAGAACCCAACTCGTCTCCCAGAGTAAAACTAGATATCAACACTGGTCTCCTTAAAAATTGAGTGCCCACGGCCCGGCGCGGTGGCGCAGTGGTTAAGGTCCTCGCCTTGCACGCCCGGGATCCCATATGGGCGCCAGTTCTAATCCCGGCAGCCCCGCTTCCCATCCAGCTCCCTGCCTGTGGCCCGGGAAAGCAGTCGAGGACAGCCCAAAGCTTTGGGACCCTGCACCCGCGTGGGAGACCCGGAAGAGTCTCCTGGCTTCAGATCGGCATAGCATCGGCCGTTGTGCTCACTTGGGGAGTGAATCATCGGATGGAAGATCTTTCTCTCTGTCTCTCTTCTCTGTATATCTACCTTTCCAATAAAAAAAAAAAAAAAAATTGAGTGCCCAACAGTAGTTTTGGGAAGGCTATATATATTACTGATTGAGGTCTTAAGAGGTTGAAGCTGCTTTGAATATTTTTCTTTTCCACTTATTTTGGCCTTCTTAAAGTACATTATTGTCTTGAAGACATTCCTCCTGCTGTGCTGTTAGGATTGTAGTACCAGGGTTTCCCATTATACATCAAGTCAGAACTAATTCACATTATAGCCATGGTAGACAGATTATTTATTTATTTTTTTTTACCACCTCCTATCTTCCTACATCCATTTTCTCCCTCCCCTCATTAATTTAGCACATAGCAACCACAACAAGCAGAACTTTTTTTTTTTTTTTTAAATCTTATTTGAAAGGCAGAATTGAGATTTTTTCATTTCCGGGTTTGGTTTCCAGATCTCTACAAGAGCCAGGGCTGGACCAGGATGACCAGGAACCCAGAACTCCATTTGGGTATCCCACTTAGGAGGAGGAACCAAGTATTTGGACCTTGATTTGCTGCTTTCTTAGGAGCGCTAGCAGGAAGCTGCCTGGGCAAAGCAGCACTCCCATATGGATGCCAGAACACCCACCTCTAGCTTTGCCCTTAATTAACTAATAGGAAACTACATACCTGAAACTATCAGAGAAGTTGTCACATAATAAAAGGGCAAACATTTATGTTAATACTAAACTGAGTAAAATTTTTGGATGTGTGGGAGTGGACTGAATGGAGGAGAACTGGTGGTTCACATATTGAGTGCCTGTTGTTAACAAGTTGCTTTCTTAGAATTGAAGTTGGGCGGCATCTTGTGATGGTTCAATTGCCTAATCCTATAAGTACCGCCATCCTATATGGGTGCAGGTTTGTGTCCTGGCTGCTCCACTTCTATTCTAGCTCCCTGTTTGAGGCCTGGGAAAGCAGTGGAGGGTGGCCCAAAGCCTTACAACCCTGTACCTTTATGGGGAACCCAGAAGAGGCTCCTGGTTCTTGGCTTCAGATCCATTTAGCTCTGGCCATTGCAGCCATTTGGGGAGTGAAGCAGCAGATAGATCTTTGTCTTTTCTTCTCTCTGTAAATCTGCCTTTCCAGTAAAATGAATAAAAGTTTTAAAAGAAATGCTCATTTTTATTGCAAAAGCAGATTTACAGAGAGAAATAAAGATCTTCTGTCTGTTGATTCACTCCAAGTGGTTGCAAAGGCTGGAACTGAACTGATCTGAAGCTAGAAGCCTCTTCCAGGTCTCCCACATGGGTGCAGGGTCCCAAGGTATTGGGCTATCCTCTGCTGCTTTCCAGGCCACAAGTAGGGAGGTGGATTAGAAGTGGAGCAGCTGGGATATGAACTGGCACTCATATGAAATCCTGGTGGTTGCAAGGGGAGGACTTTAGCCGCTAGACTATCGTGCCAGACTTAATAAATGTTTTTTTTTTTTTTTTTAGGATTTATTTATTTTTATTACAAAGGCAGATATACAGAGAGGAGGATAGACAGAGAGGAAGATCTTCCGTCCGATGATTCACTCCCCAAGCAAGAATATTGTTCTATTTCTTAAAAGTACTTCTGTAAAATTAAGCATATAAAACAAAATTTGGAGTCAGTCAGTTGGCTAATCCTCTGCCTTCAAACACTACCATCCCCTCTGGGCACTGGTGTGTATTCTGGCTGCTCCACTTCTCGTTCAGCTTCTTGCTCATAGCCTGGGAAAGCAGTGAAGTATGGCCCAATGCCTTGAGACCCAGCACTCACTTGGAAGGGATAGAGGAAACTCCTAGCTCTCCTGGCTTCAGATCAGCTCAGCTTTGCCCATTGTGACCATTTAGGGAGTGAGCCAGTAGCCTTCCTACTATAAATAAATAACTTGAAAATAAAATGTGTTTTCATCTTATTTGAAAGGTAGAGCGACAGAGAAATGTAAATGGCGAAGGATATCATTCATCTGTTTTTAGTTTGCAAAAATGCCTGCAATAGCCAGGACAGGGCTAGGTTGAAGCCAGGAGCCTGGAACTCCATCTGGGTCTGCCATGTGGGAGGCACGGACTGAGGTGCTTGAAACCTCATCTACTCCCTCCTAGGAGAGAGAAGTTGCCAGCTCTCAATAAAATAAATAAAATAAATTTGTACCTAACATGATGGCCTAGAGGCTAAATCCTCATCTTGCAGTCACCAGGATCCCATATGGGCACTGGTTAAAGTCCTGGCTGCCCTACTTCCCATCCAGCTGCCTGCTTGTGGCTTGGGAAAGCAGTCAAGGATGCCCCAAAGTCTTGGAACACCATACCTGCGTGGGAGACCCAGAAGAGGCTCCTGGCTCCTGGCTTTGGTTCGGCATAGCTCCGGCCGTTGTGGCCGTTTGGGGAGTGAACCAGTGGATGGTAGATGTTTGTCTATGTTTTTTCTTCTCCCTGTAAATCTGACTTTTTAATAAGAAAGAATAAATAGTATAAATAAATAAATAAATAAATGCTTCCCCCCGAATTTATTTTATTTGGAAGGCAGAGTGAGATGGAGAGACAGAAAGATCTTCCTTCCATTGATGCGTTCTCCTGATGGTTGTAAATATTCAGTTCTGGGCTAGGCTGAATCCAAGAGTTTGCTGCAGGACTCCTGTGTGAGTAGTAGGGATCCAAGAGTGTGGGTCATCCTCTGATGCTGTGCCAGGAATGTAAGCACGGGGCTGGATCAGAAATGGAGCAGCAGGACTTGAACCAGTGCTCGTATGTGATGCCAGTGTCACACTGTGGCCCCTCTGAAGGCATCTTTACAGTGCTTCATTCATACTAGGTGCTCAGGACATGTCTGAAGAAATAATATGTGAATGTATGTTGTGGAAAAGCCTTAATTTTAAAAAAGATTTAATTTATTTATTTGGAAAGTCAGATTTACTGAAAGGAGGAGAGAGAGGAAGATCTGTCGGATGATTCACTCCCCAAGTGACTTCAGCGGCTGGTGCTGCGCCGATCCGAAGCCAGGAGCCAAGAGCTCTTCTGGTTCTCTCACGTGTGTGCAGGGTTCCAAGGCTTTGGGCCGTTCTTGACTTCTTTCCCAGGCCCCAAGCAATGATCTGGATGGGAAGCAGGGCCGCCGGGATTAGAACTGATGCATGTAAGGCGAGGACTTTAGCCATTAGTTTACCACGTTGTACCCAAGCCTTAATTTTTATAAAACTGTTGAAGTAGTGCTGTTATAGGAAATAGGTCCTATGGACTTGTCATTTTGGCATAGTGCGTTAAGCTTCCACCTGTGACACCAGCATCCTATAAGGGCACTGGTTTGTGGAGCAGCAGGTGCACGTCTGAACCAACTCCCTGCTAATGGCTTAGGAAAAGCAGCACAAGATGGTTCAAGTCCTTTGACCTCTGTACCCATGTGAGAGTCCTCAGTGAAGCTCATGGCTTCAGCCTGGCACAGCCTGTGACCCTTGTGGCCATTTGGGGAATAAATTAGAGGATAGATGATTTCTGTCTCTCCTCTCTGTAATTTACATTTCAAGTAAACAAATCTGAAAAAAGGGAGCTTATATATCATATAAGCTTGTTTTCAGATTGGTTTTTAGATTAATTTTTGCATGAGGATTAAATATGCTGGTAGTTGCATACCTGACACAAAAGCAAATTAAAAAATTTTTAAAGATTTATTTATTTATTATTTTTTTAAAGATTTATTTTATTTTTATTGGAAAGGCAGAGATACAGAGAGGAGAGACAGAGGAAGATCTTCCATCCGATGATTCACTCCCCAAGTGAGCACAACGGTTGATGCTAATCCGATCCGAAGCCAGGAGCCTCTTCTGGGTCTCCCATGTGGGTGCAGGGTCCCAAGGCTTTGGGCCATCCTCTACTGCTTTCCTGGGCCACAGGCAGGGAGCTGGATGGGAAGCGGGGCTGCCAGGATTAGAACCGGCGCCCATATGGGATCCCGGGCATGCAAGGTGAGGACCTTAACCACTGTGCCATCGCGCTGGGCCCAGATTTATTTATTTTTTTTTTACAAAGTCAAATATACAGAGAGGAGGAGAGACAGAGAGGAAGATCTTCCATCCAATGATTCACTCCCCAAGTGAGTGCAATGGCCTGTGCTGCGCCAATCCGAAGCCAGGATCCAGTAACATCTTCCGGGTCTCTCACGCAGGTGCAGGGTCCCAAAGCTTTAGGCCGTCCTCGACTGCTTTCCCAGGCCACAAGCAGGGAGGTGGATGGGAAGCAGAGCTGCCGGGATTAGAACTGGTGCTTATATTGGATCCTGGTGCGTTCAGGGCGAGGACTTTAGCCGCTAGGCCACGCCGCTGGGCCCTATATTTTCTTTTTAAATATGGTTTAATAAAGTGTGTGTGGGTTCACAAACTATGAAGTCAGAGATTCATAGTTGTTATGGGACAGCCACCAGGTCTGGAAGATTGAATGACAAATGAGGTACTTCTTTTTTTTTTTAAAGATTTATTTTTATTATTTTTTCATTGGAAAGGCGGATATACAGAGAGGAGAGACAGAGAGGAAGATCCTCCGTCCGATGATTCACTCCCCAAGTGAGCGCAACGGGCCGATACTATGCCAATCCGAAGCCAGGAGCCTCTTCCGGGTCTCCCACGCGGGTGCAGGTTCCCAAAGCCTTGGGCCGTCCTCGACTGCCTTCCCAGGCCACAGGCAGGGAGCTGGAAGGGAAGCAGGGCTGCCGGGATTAGAACCGGCGCCCATATGGGATCCCGGGGGTGCAAGGCGAGGACCTTTAACCACTTGCGCCACCGCGCCGGGCCCCAAATGAGGTACTTCTAAAGTACATTGTGCCAAGGGCTTATTTCCTGAAGTTTTACTTTAATACTTGGTAACAGATAGAGTGTAGAAACTACTGCTAGGGGAATGGAGCTTACATGTAACTATGACAGGGAACCATTCGCTTAAAAGTCTAAAAATTAATATATTTCTATAGATTTTTATCATGCTCTATATATAATGTATGTTTTTTGCTGATAAGTTAGAAAGTGCTGATAAGCAAAAAGAGGAAAACTAAGCCAAATTTATACAGGACCCATGGGGTAGAAAGTTACTTAATGCTTACATATGCTCATACTGTGCTGCTTTGTGCATATATATATATATATATATATATATATGTTATTCTTTTATAAAAATGAAATAATATTTACTGGATGACACATACTATTTAAAGTGCTTTGTATTTCGTGTATAATGTAGTGTTCACAGTATTTCTAGAAGATATATATTATTATACTAATTTTTCACAAAAGGAAATGAGGATCAGAATTTAAGTAACTTGAAGATACATAGCTGAAAATGAGTTTCTGACGTAAGTGGCTTGGGACCAGAGCCTGTGTGTGTGCTTGCTGTGTTTTATATACTGTGTAAGTTTGTCGATGCTGCATAGTAACGAATGACACACACTTGTGGCTTAAAGCAACACATTTACTCTCACAGTTTTGGAGTCCAAAAGTCCCCTTGAGGTAGGTTTCTGTAGAAGAATCCTGCTTTGCTTCTTAGTTTTAGCAGTTTTTGTCCACCTTTGCCCTGCTTGGCTGGTGGCTGCATCATCCTCTCTGACCCAGTAGCCATGATGTCTCTTCCCAGTGTCTCCAGTGAGTTGAATTTAGGGCTCACTCTAATCCAGTATGACTGTTTCTCAGCAAGTACTCTATTTCCAAAAGGTCACACCTAAGGTTCTGAGCAGGCATAAATTTTGGCAGAGAATAATGTTCAACCCATTATCCACACTAATGCTCCATGGCCACTTTCGCATTCTTCTAAGTAAATCTTCTGTATTTATTCCATTACGTAGACTAATCTCTTTTTTGTTGCATAGTAAGTAAAAAATACTTAAGATTGAATATTATCATGGCTGAATATTTGCTTACATTGTTAATTATTTCCCTATAATCCATTTCTTGAGCTAGATTGCTAGAGTAAGAATTGCTGGGTTAAAGATAAACATGACATTTTGGGGTTGGCGCGGTGCAGGCTAATCTTTCACCTGCAGCTCTGGCATCTTATGTGGGTGTTGGTGTGTGTTCAGTTTGCTCCTCTTCTCATCTGACACCTTGGTAATGGCCTGAGAAAGCAACAGAGGATGGTCCAGGTCCTTGCACCCATGAACGCATTGGGAGACCTGGGAGAAGCTCCTGGCTCCTGGTTTCAGAGAGCTCAGCTCTGGCCATTGCAGCCATTTGGGGAATGAAGCAGCAGATGGAAGCTTTCTTTCTCTCTCCTTTTCTGTCTGTAATTCTAATTTTCAAGTAAAGAAAAAAAACCCGATGCAGGAGCCTAGTGGCTAAAGTCCTTACCTTGCATGCTTGGGATGCCATATGGGCACCAGTTCTAATCCTGGCTACTCCACTTCCTGGTTGCATATGGCTTGAGAAAGCAGTCAAGGACAGCCCAAAGCCTTGGGACCCTACACGAGCTGGGAGACCTGGAAGAAGCTCCTGATTCCTGGCTTTAGATCAGCTCAGTTCTGGCTGTTGTGGCCACTTGGGAAGTGAACTAACTGATGGAGGATCTTTCTCTTTGTTTCTCCTTCTCTGTGTGAATCTGACTTTCCAAATAAAAAAAACCAAAATCTTAAATAAAGAAAGAAAGAAAGAAAGAAAGAAAGAAAGAAAGTTTTTAAAGAATTAAAAAAATGTTAAGATTCCATTTAATGCTCTTAATTGCCAAGTTGCCTTCTCTATAAAGTTTTGGCTCATTTGTATTTCTGTAGCTATTACACAACAAGGGGGAGGAATCCACCATGGGGGGAGGGGTTAGGGAAAGGTAGGGGGAATCCCAGTATCTATAAAACTGTGTCACATAATACAATGTAATTAAAAAAATTTTTTTTATTATGTTTTTGACAATCTTTACATAGTTAATTAGGGTAAAAAGGTTCAAGGGCTATAGGAAAGTGGGTAACACTATTATTTCCATGTTGTTTCCTTCATGTTTAAAGAAGGGTATTAAGGGAGAAGGCCCACCCAATTTCCCACCCTCCCCAGGTCCTGGATGTAGGGTATGCTCCAAGGCTCTTGCTCAAATGGTTTTGATAGTTCAACCATTAAGAATCACTGCCAGTCTTGCCACTCCAAGCATGATGAGGTCTTTGAAGAATCCACTGATTGACATAGTCCATCATAGAGTCTCCGTTTGCCCCGTATTTCGCTGCCAACATATAGCTGAGATGGTTGGTTGACCTGTTCTGTCTTCTCTCTTTTCTTGGTTAGGATTCTGAGTCCAGCATTTCAACTGGGGAGATCCCCAAAGAAACTTTGCCTGAAGTGTTCTCAGACCAGATTCTTGTATGTACTAGCAAGTACAGGACCCGGCACAGTCCATCGCTTTGATCAGCTGGTGGTTGCGATTGCTGGGTTGGTTCTGTTTTCAGCCCCAACTTCCGCTGGAACCAGTGCGTGTTGCAGTCCAGCCTGGTGCTGCCCAGCACATACTCAGCCCTCTCTTAAACCAGTGGGAGCTACAGCCTAGTCAGAGTGACCCACAATAACCCCCACCAGGCCCGCCCCCTACCCTGGTTTGCCAGTATGTGTAGCAGTAATTCAGTCTGTCCCACACCCTATTCTACCCCAGCCCCTGTCCTGGTTTTCGTGCCTCCCATGGAAGTGTTAACCCAAGAGAGATGAGCCCACTATTTCTCTCCCAGGCCTCTCTCACTCCCGGATTATGCTCTCTCCAGGTAGTTCTGTGCTTTGACTTGACAGAACTAGCCCCCAGTGCCAGCCTCTGCCAGCTGATGCTGTGGCTAAGCCCAAACAACCCTCACCCACTCTAATTTTGTTTGTACCAGTAGGAATAATCAGCCCAACCTGGCTTTTCCCTGATCTAGTCCACAAGAGGCGTACAGGTGTTGTAGCCCTGCTTAGTCTGGTCTGCCCCATCCTAGCCCATGCTCTCCTGTGGGAGTAGCTGTCCAGCAAAGGAACCCCTCTTATTCCCCTGCTGGCCCTTCCTCCTCCCTTCCTTGTTCTCACGTGTGCTGGTTGGGCGCTGTGGTCACATCCAGTACAGGCAACCTCACTTTGGCATTCCATATTGTGCACTGGTCTTTGTCGCGACTGAACCTGGCTTGACCCACACTGTTCTGGTGCTTGGATTTGCCAGCAGCACTCACTCTTTAAGATTTATTTATTTTTACTGGAAAGTCAGAGGTACAAAGAAAAGGAGAGACAGAGAGAATGATCTTTCATTCACTGGTTCACTCCCCAAATTGCTGTGACAGGCAGAGCTGTGCTGATTTAAAGCCAGGAGCCACCTCTGGGTCTCTGTCTCAGTGGGTGCAAGTCTTTGGGCCATCCTCTGCTGCTTTCCCATGGCATAAGCAGAGAGCTGGACCAGAAGTAGAGCAGCCAGGACATGAACCTGCACTCATATGAGATGCTGGTGCCACAAGGTAGAGGATTAGTATTCTGTGCTATCTTGCTTGCCTTGGCCATTCCACTTTTTTTTTTTTTTTAATTTTGATAATCTTTACATGGTTGATTAGGGCTCAAAGGGTCACGAGCTACAGGAAAGTGGGTAAGACCATTGTTTCCACGTTCTCTTTTTCCCTTCCTGTATTTGGGGGAAGGGGAGAGATACGGGAAGAAGCCACACCCAGCCTCCCAACTATCCCAGGGTCCCTGATGTGGGGCATGCTCCTAGGGCACTGCTCAAGTGGTTTCGGTAGTTCAATGGTTCTGAAATGGCTGCCAATTTCTCCATTCCAAGCATGATGAAATCTCTTTAGAATCCACTGGCTGGCATAGTCCACGTTAGCATCTCCACTTGCTCAGATTGTCACTGCCAACACTTGGCTGGGGTCTGTGTCAGCCTTGATGGTTGCAGCTGTTTGGAGAGTCAGGGAACCAGCAGACTGAAGAAGATGTCTTGCTCTCATTAGGCTCCTCTCCTCTCTCTCTTAAGCCAAGCCCATGCAACTCTGCCTTTCTATCAAAGATTTATTTTTATTGGAAAGCAGATTTACAGAAAGACAGAGAGAAAGATCTTCCATCTGCTGGTTCACTTCCCAAGTGGCCATCACAGCCAGAGCTGTGCAGATCTGAAACCAGGAACCAAGAGCCTCTTCCAGGTCTCCAATTCTGTATAGTATGGGATTCTCCTCTCCCCAGCTCCCAGCCCCAATTGATTTTTCCCATAATGTCATAACTCTTCGTAAGGAATTACAATTCTATCAATCTGCTATTTAAGTGTGCTTCGGCATTGCTGGTATAGACAATGTCAGACTGTCCATCATCAAATGGTCTAGATATATCCAACACTTTCCTTAGGAGTCCATCTTTTGCTTGGAAGCAGAGATGCATCATGCATTGTGTCTTCACATCTGGATATGATAGTCTGCATTACTCCACCATTATACATTTCAATTTACATGATGGATTTCTTGTATTAGAGAGAACATATGGTATTTCTCTTTCTGTGATTGACTTATTTCACTGAGTATAATAGTCTCTAGTTCGGATCATGTAGTTGCAAATTGTATAATTTCATTCTTTTTAATGGCTGATTAATATTCTATGAAGTAGATTTACCACAGTTTCTTTAGCCACTCCTCTTTGGATGAGCATCTGGATTGTTTCCATGTCTTTGCTATTGTAGATTGTGCTGCTATGAATATAGGATTATAGGTCCCCTTCTCATATGTAGTTTTAATTTCTTTTGGGTATATTCCTAGGAGCTGGATAGCTGAGTCTTGACTTAAAATTTTTAAACATTTATTTTTATTTGAAAAAGGCAGAGAGATAGAGCAAGAGAGAGATCTTCTATTTGGAGGTTCACTTCCCTACTCCCAAATGTCCACAACAGCTAAGGCTAGGCTGGTCTTAGGCTAGGAGTCTGAGTTTCCCGCCTGGGTGGCAGGGGTGCACAGTAGCAGGGAACTGGTCTTGGAGTTGACTGGGAATTGGATCCTGCAGTCAGTTATGGGTGGCAGCTATCCCAAGCTGAGGCCCCTGCCATACATCTCTGTATTCAGTGTGAAAATGTAGTTAGGCTTGTGATGCTTATTTGTGTACTGAACATGTACAATCTTTTTCTTCTCATTAATATTTAAACAATAGGGTGTAAGTTATTTATGCAGTATTTACATTGTCTCTCTCTTTTTAAAGATTTATTTACTTGTATTTGAAAGGCAGATTTACATAGAGGAGGAGAGAAAGAGAGAGAGAATCACTTCCCCAAATGTCTGCAACAGCCAGAGCTGAGCCTGTTTGAAGGCAGGGGCCAGGAGCTTCTCTTCCAGTTTTCCCATGTGAGTGCGGGGCCCAAGGATTTGGGCCATCCTCTACTGCTTTACTAGGTTATTACCAGGGAGCTGGAACTTTTTTTAAAAAAATTATTGTTTTTATTTTTGATGATTTTTACATAGTTGATTAGGGTTATTAGGGTCAAGGGCTACAGGAAGATGGATGAGATCACCATTTCCACATTCTCTTTTTTTTCCTACCTGTATCTGGGGGAAGGGATGGAAACAAGGAGAGAAGCTACACCCAGCCTCCCCAACGCCTTTGCACCCCAGGATGGAAGATAGCCACCTGACACCACCCCAGGGTCCCCGATGTGGGCATGCTCTGAGGGTTCTGCTCAAGAGGTTTCCATAGTTCAACAGTTCTGAATTACTGCCAGTCTTGTTGCATTGAGCGCAGTGAAATCTCTCCAGAATGCACTGGTTGACATAGTCCACCGAGTCTGCATTTGTCCAGATATTCACTGTCAACTCTTGGCTGGGGTAGTTGGATTGATTTATTCTGTTTTCTGTCCTCTGCACCCTCCAATGTACTTGCCATATCCTCCATGTGCACTTGGATATGCTATACACTGCTCTGTCTAAGCCACTGAGAAGACTCAGCTCTGACACATGTACTCCATGGTCAGACCATAGAACCTGCAATTCTCTTCATGGTTGGGATTCTGAGTCCAGTGATTCAGTTGCCGATTCCCAAAGAAACTTCATCTGAGGTGATCCCAGACCTGATTCTTGTGTGTGCCTGCCAATACCAGGTCCGGCACAGTCCATTGCCCCAATCAGCTTATGCATATATTGGTGGTTGCAATTACTGTGTCAGTCTGCCTCTAGCCTAATCTGGACTTCGCCTACCAACATGGCGGTGATGGGCAGAACCATGATCCTGAGCATGCCCAGAGACGTCCAAGATCTGCCCCCCTCAGCATGATTGCTCTGGATAGAGGAAATTCTTGGACTTTCGGCTTGGACAAACCCAGGATTGCCTACCAGGATTTGGCAGCGGTGGATGGGGAACTAGGATCCCCTGCAGGAAGACTTGCTTAGCATGGGTTTTCCCAGCCACAGATTGATACAGTAGTAAAAAACATTACTGCTTTAGTTTGTGATTTCTAGATTATTGCATAGGTATGCGTGTGTGGGGGGTGGCAGTTTTTTTATATACTTAAAAACTTACTTCAGGGAGCCATTGTGATGGTCAGGTGGCAACCACTGGGATCCCATTTGGGTGCTGATTTGTGTCCCGACTGCTCCACTTCCCATCCAGCTCCCTGCTTGTGGCCTGGGAAAATAGTTGAGGACAGCCCAAAGCCTTGGGACCCTGCACCCACGTGGGAAATCTAGAAGAAGTATCTGGATCCTTGCTTTGGATGGGCTTCGCTCAGCTCTAGCCATTGCTGCCCCTTGGGGAGTGAACCAGTGGACAGTCTCTTTCTCTCTGTCTCCTTCTCTCTGTAAATCTGCCTTTTTTTTTAAAACAAAAATAAATATGTATTTTAAAAAAAGTAGTTTGGACATAAAATGTTTACCTTTGATACCTGGCTAAGTTTGATAAGCATATGTGAGTTTGCTCTTTTTTCCCCCCAAAGAATAGAGGTCCCAGCTGTTTGATGAGACTTTATTTCCAATAGAAACTTTATTTGCAGTAAAATAGAAAAAAAAAGTCTTCAGATTTATTTTGTAGCTGTTGTGGCACAGTAAGTTAAGCCACTGCTTGCAGCACATTTATGTCAAAGCACCTGTTCAAATCCCAACGGCCCAACTTTTGATGTGGCTTCCTGCTTATGAGCCTGGTAAAACAACAGATGATGGCTCAGTTGTTTAGGCTGCTACTACCCATGTAGAAGACTGGAATGGAGTTCCAGGGTTCTGAGGCCTGAACCACCAATCTCCTGGCTATTTGGGAGGTAAACCTGCAGATGGAAGATTTTTTGTTTTCCTCTCTCTCTCAAGACTTGTTTGTTTGAAAGTCAGCGATGCACAGAGAAAAAGACACCAGAGATAGATCTCCTATATGCTGACTTACTTCCCAGATGGCTACAGTAGCCTTGGCTGACCAATCCAAAGCCAGGAGCTTCATCCATCCCTCCCACTTGGGTTTCAGGGACCTAGACACTTGGTCCATCTTCTGCTGCATTTCCAAGGCTATTAGCATGGAGCTAGATTGGATGTGCAATTATTGGGATATGAACATACACCCGTCTGGGATGCCAACCTCACAGGCAGCAGTTTAGCTGTAATACCACAATGCCAGCCCCTTCCCTTCTGTCTCTTTCCTTTTTTCCCCTTTCTCTTTCCCTCTGTAGCCTGGCCTTTCAAACAGATAAATAAATATTTGAAAAAAAGAAAAAACGAAATCCTTTGTCCATCTAAGTGTTCACTTGGTCAGCACACATTCTAACTCTGGAACGGTAATAGAGGAAAGATTGTCATGGCGCCTACCTAAGGGTGACATGTACTTGTGAAGCATTCTGTATCTTTCTGAGTGTATGGCATATATTGTATTTTCTGAAAAATGTGCTGATTTTGTTTAAAAGGGCAATTTTAACTACAACCATCAACAAGGT
The DNA here is from genome assembly GCF_017591425.1 of Ochotona curzoniae. NCBI lineage: Eukaryota > Metazoa > Chordata > Mammalia > Lagomorpha > Ochotonidae > Ochotona > Ochotona curzoniae. Next base: position 1,164,561 of record NW_024466004.1, on the reverse strand, counting down.
TATTGAAGGGTATTATTTGTTCAAATTAATAAGGAAAGCAGTTGGCTTAGCCTGCCTGCCCTTGCTAAAATGCAACGGTACATACTACAGTAATGCCAAGGATATTCACCTGTTTTATGATTGCATAACTTACGTATAAGTTTTTCTCTTTTTATTTTTTCTGCCCCTTCATTTTTTTTTTAAGGTTTACTTTTATTTTTATTGCAAAGTCAGATATACAGAGAGGAAGATCTTCCACCCATTGATACACTCTGCAAGTGACTGCAATGGCCGGAGCTCTGCTGATCTGAAGCCAGGAGCCTGGAGCCTTCTCTGGGTCTCCCACACAGGTGCAGGGTCCCAAGGCTTTGGGCCATATTTGACTGTTTTCCCAGGGCACAAGCAGGGAGCTGGATGGGAAGCAGGGCTGCCGGGATTAGAACTGATGCCCATATGGGATCCTGGTGCATGCAAGGCAAGGGCTTTAGCTACTCGGTTACCACACTGGGTAATCTTTTATTGCCAGAATTGTCATGGGAAGTCATATCTGACATGCTTTCTAGATCATTAGTTTTTTCATTAAAAAATTCACATTTTCCTCAGTAATTTGAAATGATGTTGGTATCAGGTATGTTTGTGTTTTTTAGCTTATTTTTTCATTTTCTACTGCATTGGTGTACATGGCCACAGTTTTTCAGTGCTAAACTCAGCGTTTCTTTATTTTTTTTTCCAGTATGTAAAAAAAGATTTATTTGAGAGAGTTCTGCCATAGTGACGCGAGGAGGCTCCAAGTGAGGAAAGTCCTCAATTTTTAATTTTTTAAAAAGATTGATTATTTTTATTGGAAAGGCAGGTTTACAGAGAGACAGACAGATCTCTGTCCCCTGGTTCACTTCCCAAGTGGCTTCAATGACTGAAACTGACCTGATCCGAAGCCAGAAGTAAGGAGCTTCTTCCAGGTCTCCCAGTTGGGTACAGGCTCCCAAGGCTTTGGGCTGTCTTCAACAAGCAGGGAGCTGGATGGGAAGTGGAGCAGCCAGGACACAAATCAGCACCTATATGGGATCCCAGGCTTGCAAGGCGAAGATAATCTTTGATTTCGATCTTTTGCAGCAAAATAAGCACACCATGTTATTTTATTACTTATTTTTCATTTTCTCCAATTTATAAATGTCCACAGTTTAAGGAGTAATGTAGTCGTGTAGGTTTTTGAAAAAGGAACAAAGGTTCCTTGACTGCTTCTTTATCTGTACAAAACCCTGGATGTTTTTTACTTTTAGCTGTTATCTGTTTACTTTCCACAGAAAGATGAGACATTCACTTTATGCTAGCCAGTGTTGTGGTGAGGAGCAAAATTCAAAGCCTCTGCCACTGACCAGATACGCGACCTGTGGCAGCTACTCACCCTCTTTGTGCTTCAGTTTTCCCATTTATAACAGAAGGACAGACTTTTTTTTCTAGTATTTACCTAAGGATCAGATGTAAAGAATTGGAATGGTACCTGGCACAAAGTAGTTGTTCGTCACACTTTCTTCTATTTCTGCATCATATGGTTTGTTGCTTGATTAGTTTTCAGTGTTTATCTTTTTTTTTAAAGATTTATTTATTTTTATTACAAACAGATATACAGAGAGGAGAGACAAACAGAGGAAGATCTTCCATCCGATGAATCACTCCCCACGTGGCCACAATGGCTGGTGCTGTGCCGGTCCGAAGCTAGGAACCAGGAACCTCTTCTGGGTGTCCCACACAGGTGTAGGGTCCCAAGGCTTTGGGTGGTCCTTGACTGCTTTCCCAGGCCACAAGCAGGGAGCTGGATGGGAAGTGGAGCAGCCGGGATTAGAACCGGCACCCATATGGGATCCCAGCACATGCAAGGCGAGAACTTTAGCCACTAGGCCACCATACTGGGCCCCTAGTTTACAGTGTTTATCTTGTTTTAGCTATGTTAACTGCTTTATCAACCTGTTTGAGTTATTAATATTCTTGGATTACTTTGTCTATACAGTCTTTTGCTGTCCCCAGGATAATCATTGTCTAAGTTTTCTAAGTTTTTATTCTTTTGAAAAGCAGAGCTAGACAGAGAGAACATTCTTCCATTTTCTTGTTCACTTCCCAGATATCCACGACAGTCAGGGTTGGATCAAAGCCTGGAGACCAGGACTTGATGTTGAGGGTCAAGGTCTTCCACACGGATGGTAGGAACCCGGGAACAATCTATCACTTGTTCCCTCCCATGGTGTGCATCAGCAGGAAGCTGTTCAGAAGCAGAGTAGAACCTTTTTTTTAAGATTTATTTTATTTTTATTGGAAAGTCAGATATACAGAGAGGAGGAGAGACAGAGAAGAAGATCTTCTGTCCAATGATTCACTCCCCAAGTGACCGCAACGGCCAGAGCTGAGCCAATCCAAAGCTGGGAGCCAGGAAGTTCCTCCAGGTCTCCCACGTGGGTGCAGAGTCCCAAGGCTTTGGGCCGTGCTTGACTGCTTTCCCAATCCACAAGCAGGGAGCTGGATGGGAACTGTAGCTGCCAGGACTAGAACCGGCACCCATATGAGATCCTGGGACGGTCAAGGTGAGGACTTTAGCTGCTAGGCCATGCCGCCGGGCCCAGAGTCTTGAACCCAAACGTCCTGAATGCGGTGCAGGCATCCCAAGTGATATTTATTTTTAAAGATTCATTTATTTTTGTTTTAAAGGTAGATTTACAGAGAGAAGTAGACAGAGCCAGAGAATCTCCCATCATTGTCTTATATTTTGGTTGTTTTGGTCTCAGAATTTTTTTTCCTCAGTTATCCTTAGTGTCGTTACCAGCTATTTAATTTCTTAGTAGTGTCATATACTTTAGGTTGATGTTCTATCAGTTCTGTCTTTCAAAAAGTTGGAGGGGGTTTTGCTCTGTGCTGCTCTGATCTGGACTAGGTGAAGTCCAGATTCAAGACACAGCTGTCCCTCTGGGCATTTCTTATACATACACAGCCTTTATTTTCTCAACTCCATATTTTATTATTTTTTTGAGATTCTTTATTTGAATGATACAGAGAGGGCAATCGAAAGACAGAGAAGTCTTCCATCGACTAGTTCCCTCCACTTGCTGCAGTGACTGACCCAGGCTGAGGCTAGGAGCTTCATCTAGGTTAGCTGCGAAGTATAAAGGACCCAAGCACTTCAGTCACCTTCCTCCTTCCAGGGCATTAACAGGTAGCTATATCAGAAGTGGAGCAGTAAGGACACAAAGTGGCATCCATGGGGTATCTGTCATCTCAAGTGGTGTCTTAATTTGCTGTGATACAGTGCCAGCTGTAAACCCCATTTTAAAAAACATCCTGAGATGAAAATTCAGGAGTTTGGATTTTGAAATGCCTTTATCTTACTCTGATGCTTAGTAATGCATGTGTGACCGAGCAGCAATGTGTGTGTGTGTGTGTGTGTGTGTGTGTGTGTTTTAAATAAGTTCTCAAAGATTGGCTTATTTGTTTGAAAGGCAAAGTTACAGACAAGGAAAGATAAATCTGCCATCAACTAGATCACTCCTCAGATGGCTGTAGCCTGAGTAGCAACTTTAAGGTTGAGATATTTTCCTCAGGATTTTGAAGGCACTTGTGTTTTACCTTTTGTTTTTCAGTGAAAAATAAATATAACACTGTTCTGATCCTTTGTTCTTTGAATGAGTTCTATTTTCTTCCCTCTCTGGAAGCTCTTGATAACTTAGGTGTGTCTTGTGTCTGGAGATTGGCAGTGATGCGTTTACATACGTGGTGCTCGGCTTTGGTGAACTATTTCATATTTCAGTTTGTAAACTTCCTTGTTCTTAGATAATTTCTTAAATTCATCCTTTTATTTCCTCCCCTTTTATTTTTTAAATGAAGGGAAAGGGAGACACAAGGAAAGAGAGATACCTTCCATCTGCTTCATTGTATTTCCAAATGGTTGCAATAGCTGGTGCTAGGCTGGTCTGAAGCCTGGAGTTTCTTGTAAGTCTCCCTCATGGGTGCAGTGACCCCAGCAGTTGGGCCAGCTTATGCTGTTTTACCAGGCCATTGGCAGGGAGCTGGATGGGAAGTGGAGTTCTGGAAATCTACCGTTGGCCATGGGGAATGTGATCATTACAGGTGTTTGCCTGACCCACTACATGACACCCTGAGTCTTACATTGGAGTACATAGGTTTGAGTTCCACTTCCAGTTCCTGACCAACTTCCTGCTAATGCAGACATTGGGAGGCAAGGATGATATGATAGCTCATGTAATTGGTTTTCTGCCACCCAGTACCTAGCCTTGGGACTAGGCTAGGTACTGGGCTCAGAAGTTGAGGAGCAGGGGTGAACCAGTGGATGGGAACTCTCTGTATTTATTTCTCTGTGCTTTTCAAATGAATGGATGGGGTTTGGTATAGTAGCCTAGTGGCAGAAATCCTAACCTTGTATGTGCGAAGATCACACATGGGTCCAGTTCGTGTCCCAGCTGCTCTACTCCCCATCCAGGTCCCTGCTTGTGGCCTGGGAAGGCAGTAAATGATGGCCCAAAGTTTTGGGACCCTGCACCTGCATGGGAGACCCCGAAGAGACCATCATGCCAGGCCCAATTGCGTTACTTTTACTAAAGAGTCCTGTGTGAAAGTAGGGACATTCCATAAAAAAGTAGTAAGTGCAGATGCTGTCATTTCCCTTCCCTGTCAGGTCCACTCACCAGCTGCAGGTGGATGTTCCATCCCCACCAACAGAGAATTGTTTATGCTTTCCCTAATTTTGTTATCCTACAACCTGTGAGCTTACGATTCATCTTCTGTTGCTGTGCATTCTCTTGCTCCCCACCATACAGACTCAGTGTGAAAAACCTAGGAGTGGTCTCTGTAATGGTGTAGCTAGTGGGTAAGACCATTTGTGTCACCAGCATCCCAGATGGGTGCCAGTTCTGGTCCCAGGCTTCTCCACTTCCAGTCTTGCTCCCTGCTAATATGCTTGGGAAAGCAGTAGGGTGGCACAACTGCTTGTGCCCATATAGAAGACCTGGAAGAATTTCGTGGCTTTGGAGCTGCCCAGCCCAACCATTGGGCTTTTTGGGGAGTAAACCAGCAGATGAAAGATATCTCTCTCTGTAACTCTTTCAAATAAATAAGCAAATTAAAAAAGAAGAAGAAAGAAAAAAGATAAAGGAAATAGGGAGAGAGCCTAGGAGTGTATTTTAGTCACTAGTTTAGTCACCAGTTATTTATCGAACTCCTTCTGTTCTCAGCCCTAGGGCAACAAGCAGGCGTATGGAGTGCATGCCATACTGCAGGGCAGGGCCAGCGTTGTACAACCAGCATGTTTCATGGTTACTTGTGGACTCATATCATTGGCAGAGGGTTGAATATCTGGGTTGGCTGCCCCAGTAAGATTGCCTTTTGTCTGATGTCGTTTAGTACCACATCTGTGAGAGGCATAAGAGATGGAGGAGTAGTGTGGAGAATGGCTCCTTTCCAGTAAGATGCCACTTAGGATGTTACTAGTGACAGAGTAGTTGTAGCCTCCTAATGTTAGAAGTTTCTTAAAAGGTTAGATACTGCTTGTTCATTTCCTATGTCCAGTAAAGGGGAGGATTCACAAGGTTCAGGGAATGTGTACAAACCTTTTGAAGTCTCCTTATAGTTAATTATACATTCTGGTGTCTAGGATTGCTAAAGAGCTTAGTTGCCCGATCTTCAGAGATTTCTTACCCCCTGTGGCACAGCATCAGTCCCTATGAACTGCTTCTGGAGTTTGAGAACACTGACAGTCAATTCTAGCTTCCATTACCTATCTGCACTTTTCTTTCTGTTTCAGGGAAATTCTGTCCCCCCCCACCCCAAATACTAATATTTATAGTAGTTATAGGTATATGTTGTTTGACTTTTTTTTTAAGGTTTATTTATTTTTATTTGAAAGGCAGATTGGCAGAGAGGAGGAGAGACAGAAGGAGAGACAGAGAGAAAGATCTTCCATCTGCGAGTTCACTTTCCGCATTGCTGCAGTGGCTGAAGCTGAGCTGATCTGAGGAACTCGGAGCCATCTCCGAATCTCACACGCAGGTGCAGGAGCTCAACACTTGTACTATCCTCTGCTGCTTTCCCAGGCCATAAGCAGGGAACTGGATGGGATAGGAACTGGTGCCCATATGGGATACTGGTGCTTGCCAGGTGGATGATTAGTCAGTTGAACTCTGCTTTGTAGTCTTCTGTGTTAGATTCCTGTGAATTAATAACATCTATTGTGCTAAACGTATTCACGGAGAAATTACTTGGTTTTTTTTTTTCACATTCCAAAATATGTGCGTCTTCCCTAATTCCTGGGGGGCTCCTCAGGTTAGCAATGTCATTAACACTCCCAGGTGAGAAAAGCATCGTGTTTCAGGATAACTGTTGCTCCATGCTCTAAAATGTTGTAGCTCATGCCTGAGTGGGTCTGTTCCTTCTTCTGATTTTCTTTTTTAAATTATTTACGACTGGAAATCATCTCCTTTATTTATATATATGTAGTCAGCATATGCAGTATTATTTACAAGAATCCAATTTAGGGAGTTACTACATTCATTTATAAAATTAGCAATGATAATGTTCTTAGGAAAGTTACATATTCACATTACTAAAGACTAGGAGCATTGTGCCAAGTTAAAAGTTTTGAGTGTGTGCAGCTCTAAATTCTGATAATTACTTCGCCTGGGGCAGTCTGCAGTACCTGTCAGTGCCTCAGTGACCTCATCAGTAAAACAAAAGTTGAAGAAAATTGTATTTCATTAGGGAACTTGTGTCAGAGTCATCCAGTTCTTTGAATCAGGGGAACTTGATGTCAGTGCTCTTGGCACCTATGTTATGCACATGTCCTTTTTCTACCCCCTTAGGAAATGCTGCCCTGGGCTGATAACCGTTGTCTGAAAGACTCTGGGAGCTACCCTTTCTTGAATGTTCCTCATCAGCTGCAGTCTGATAGACTGTCAGCTTTGTGAAGGCAGGAACTATTGCTCTTGTGCTATCTGCACAGTCCTCAGCCCTGAAAATGTTCATTATTTGTTGAATGAATGCCTTCTGCTAGGACATTGCCTCAGTAGTCTTCTCTACCAGTTTTACAGTGAAGTAAGGGTGTCCATGCAGTTTTACAGATGTGTGAAACTGACGTAAGAGCTGAGCTGTCAAAGACACATCTTTTTCTTTTTATTGTGATAATATGTACATAATGTAAAACTGGGCATGTCGAGTGTACCGTTTTTAAGTGTACACTTCCCTGATGTTAAGATACAACTATCTTAGGCTGTGCTGTTTTCACTGTTGCCTCTGTTTAAGGTGCTTTCAACCACCTGAAATCAGATTTAAAAGCTTTGGAACAAAAGCATTGAGGGATCTGTAAGTTCAGAGTTTCAGACTGGACTGAATACTGGGTCAGTGCTTTTCCTTTCTAAGTGTCTCAGCCAACTCTGTTACATGTAGAATTTCTTGTTGGCTATTAATAGCTGAGCATGTTGTTTTTAATGAGAGCACACGCTATCATACCTCCTTTCCTAACAGTGATTTGGAGTTGTTTGATCTCTGCTCTTGGTCTGCCCAAAGGGCAGTAATATAAATGGTCCAACCTTAGAGGAGCTGTGTACCTGCCTGGGCATAAGTCCACTTTCCGTCCTGTACTTGGGAAGTGAATTTGCTTTGTCATTCTCCACTAGGGCTTCTGCCAGGATTTCAGTTTACCACTTTCAGTTTCTGTTTGGACTTTAAAAATGTTGCTTAGTTTTTTCCTCTGCCCAGATTACTTGTATAATACAGATAAAATAAGTAATTTGTTGGCTTTGGTTGTGTGATGAACAGTTGCTTAACGAGATTAGAGGAGGGGGATGAATTTGCCTAAGTAAAATAGCTTCGCTTTTCCATTTGGTAGTGCTCCTGATACATTGGTCTCAAAGTTCTGCTGGCAGCAGAGGCAAGGAGTGAAATATGACACAGGCTGGGAATGAGAATTGGCAATTGTCCGGAGTGCACAAATAGTTTCTTCCCTCTCAAGTGTATTTTACAGCAAAGTAGAAAATTTAACAGGCTACTTTCTGGACACCTGCAGCAAAAAAAAAAAAAAATCTTTTTGCAAAGATGTACAAAATAAGTTAAAGAAGAGAACAAATTGCAAACTAAGCTTATTTTTCTTTCATTTTATACACAAGCCCAAAGTGTAAGACTGATTTCAGACTGTTTTCTGATTTCAGACTGTTTTAGATTTGCTGTTGATGGTAGAGGCAGCACTGTCCCAGATTTGACTGATTACATATCTTTCCATTTTATCATAGCTAGATAGGAAAACTGTTAGGAAGGCAAAAGTCCAAGCCTTCCTACTGAGTGGCCAAGTGTAAACAGGTGGAGTTTGGCCCTTGGCCCAGCTTGCCTCCATGTAAATTTTATCACACCCACACATACAACAGGCAGGCAGTTGGTAGTGGCTGAATGTAATTCCAGTCATTACTGGCTAATATGACAGGCCATGGCTGCATGACGCTTGACCTGAGGTAATTGCTCTAAATATAGCCTTTCTTACTAGCAGCTGCAAACACCTGGAGAAGCAGGTAGGCCCCAGCAGTAAGCTATTTTCTGCTAATAGCATATCTGCTGAATAGTTGTGTACTGTCAGAGCTTGTTCCATGCTGTGTTTATGCATAATTAAAAACAGCCCACTGGATGCAATGGCTTATGGTTGGGTGATGTTTAGAAAGATGCAGTTTGTGGTTTTGTTCACTGTGGGAACTGAAAATGATGTCACTAGTTAGAGTAAGATTAGACTGTGGGAACTGAAAATGGTGTTACTAGTTAGAGTAAGATTAGAAGAGAAACAATGTAATTACCAGCAATCTCTTTGATTTTTGTGATGAACATGGCTTACTTAACCCTTAGTAGCCTTTAGCTTCTGGCATTGAGAAAGCAAACTGTCAATCATGTGATTCTGTTCAGTTGGGGATGCTGATTTATGTGATTACTATATAGTTCCTTCTGACAAAAGGGGTTTGTAAGTAATTAAAAAGAACGCTACACTTACACAATGGTGCTCCAAACACCAAACTACAAGCAGCTCTTAAGTATATAAAAGGATACTCAGGCTCTGCTGTAATAAGAGAAAAGCATTATGAAGCCTTACTGAAATATTGGAAATGTTGGAGAAACACTGTTGGTAACAACTGTTATATTGTACATTTTTGTGGGTGATTGTATACAACTTTTAACAGAGACTTGCATATAGCTGTTAAAGTCATAACATTAGACCCTTTTACCCAGCAATATAAGTTGTAGAAATTTTTCCTGGGGCAGGTGTTGTGGCATAGCAAGTAAAGCTACAGCCTTTGATAACAGCATTCCATAAAGGTGTTGGTTCAAGTATCAGCTACTCTACTTTTGAACCAGCTCCCCGCACTCAGGAAAGCAGAAGAAAATAGCCTAAGTACTTAGGCCCCTGGCACCCACTTGGTAGACCCAGAGGGAACTCCTGTCTCCTGGCTTGGGATTGGCCCAGTCCCAATAATTATAGCTGTGTGGGGAATGAACCAGCAAATGGAAGATTGATCTCTCTTTCTCTCTTTGCTTCCCTCTCTCCCTCTGCTGGTGCCCTATTCTTCTATTCTTATCTGTCTTTGGCCTGAATGTTCCCCATATGGGCCACCAGTTGCCGGCACCCTATTCTTCTCATTCTTGTCTGTCTATCTGTCCGTCCCAGTTTTTTTTTACAACTTTTATATCGTTCTCCACCAATCACTTCTCCCCATGGATCCACTTGGCACTACGTAATAGGCCAATGACATAATCGCAATGACATAATCGCAGCAAGGGCATTAGCCTATCCCTGTGACTTCCTGTTTACCTGCTGGAGAGACCAACTCTGACTCCTGACCCTGGGCCAGCCGCCATCTTACAATGGCCCTTCCCCATCCCAGGAGCAGCTTTAGCACCCCGCTCCCCACATCCCTCCTTCTCTCCCTCCCTCCCTCCCTGTCTGTCTCCCTCTCTGACTTTTCCACTTTTTCTGTGAATTCTGCCTTTCAAATAAATAAATAAATAAATCTTAAAAAAATGTGTCCTATGGGTACACTTGCACCCATACAAAACTGTGGATATAGTTACTAGTGGAACAGTTATATTAGAAACAAATTGAAAAGATTGAAGAATGATGTACCTAATTATTGATAGTTGTTTAAAAAAAAAGAGGAAAAGGCTAGTGTTATAGTGCAGTGGGTCAAACCATTGCCTATGATGCTGATAGTTCCATATGGGCACTGTATCTTGTCTCAGCTGCTCCACTCTAATCCAGTTCCTTACTAATGTGCCTTGGAAAGCAACAGAACGTAACCTAAGTGTTTGGATCCCTGCCACCCATGTGAGAGATCTAGGGAAGTTCAATGCTTGTGGCTGCAACCTAACCACAGCCTTAGTCCCAGTCCCTGCTATTGCAACCATCTGGGCATTGAACCAGTTTTCTCTCTGCCTCCCTTTCCCTCGGTCTGGTTCCCACCCCCCGCCCACCCCAACCCATGTATAACATGTTACCAGTGGTGTGAAAATGGAGAAGGATTTGAATATAAGCGAATACTTCAAAAAGCTCTCTGGAAAATGTAACTAAAGATATATTTATTTTGGTGCAACAGATCTTGAAATCCATGCATGGTTTTAATGGTGTACATTTTCCATGAATGTTTGGAATACCCATCTCTATCATATATTTGTGTATGCTAAAGAAAGTTCTGGAAGGGTATTTCAGAAAGTCATTCGAACATCAGAAAGATCTTCTAATTGTATGGAACTTTGGAACCTTGTACACACTGTTTTGGGAAATTAAACCATTAGAATGCTTTAGAATTGAGATTCTTTGAATTCCTTAGTTGTAGTTGTTAGAGTGCTTTTCTCACTTGACTTTCTCACTCAGTATTAGTATCCTATGGGTAACAGAACCCTGTATGTTGCTGTTGGTACTACTGGTATTGCTTATTTCTTTGTGGATAACTGGAGAAGAAAGGGATACAAAGTTTGTTGATCCTTCCTCTTTTCCCTCTTGTTCCCTGACCAAAATCGGCAACTTTGAAGTCTTGCATTCCAGTAGCCTCAGGTTCTATAACAAACTCTAAAAGCAGAGATTTTATTTTATTTTAATTTAAAAATCTATTTTATTTCAGAGGCAGAGAGATCTCTGCCATTTTTCTGGTTCACCCCCCAGATGTCCACAGCTAGGTCTGGGCTAGACTGAAGCCAAGTCTCCAATATAGGTAGCAGGATGCTGCCTCCCAGGATCTGTTCTCTCTTACTAGGAAGCTGGAATGGGGGAGCCAGAACTGGGACTTGAGTACTCTGAATATTCCAACTGCCTCTTAACCAGCAGTGCCCAATACTCAGCCCCAGGCTTTTTCTATTTTCATTGAACTGTTTTCCTGTTTTTCTCATTTGTAGGAACCTGCAAGCAGCAATTGGAGCCTACTATGACTTTGAGAGCCCAAATATCAGTGTGCCCTCCATGTCCTTTGTTGAAGATGTCACCATAGGAGAAGGAGAGTCTATCCCTCCAGATACTCAGTTTGTAAAAACTTGGCGGATCCAGAATTCTGGTAAGTGTATATTGGCAATTCTTCCTACCCACTTTTATTTTTCTTACTAGTTAAAAAAAAAATAAGGAAATGGTTAGGTGACACATGTGATTATGTAACTGATCTTTTTCTTAGGTTTGATGTGCAGATTTTCTCTGCAGGCATGATAACCAAACATCAGGATAATAACCCTGCTCTGAAATTGGAAGAATGTAGGTCTCAGGCTTCCAAGCCACCTGTGACTTGATGACACTCAAACACAAGCCAGTATTCGTGAGGTCCATCTCCACCTGAACAGTTCTGCTCTGTCACTTTAATTCTGCTCTAGTTACTCTTGCAGTCATTTCCAGCAGGCTAGAGGTGGTAAATCCTTGGATAGAAATAGGTAGTTGGAAAAATCTGTGAGCATATGTTCTTTCAAAAGCTCAATTCTTTGTGATCACAAGGATGATTTTCTCTGAAATTTCATGGTGTTAATTATCTGAGATGTTAATACTACATTGAAAAATGAAGTAAAAGTGTGGGGATTTTCTCCTAATGGGAAAGAGGGAAATTTTTTAAGTAGTATTTTGATGTACTACTCCCTCTAAGATAAACTAGAGATAAATTAATTGTGGTTTCTTGAAAACTGGGTAACTCTAACTGGTATCTGGTATCTGTGTTTGCTTGTTAAGCTCTTTTCTAATGACTTTAAAAATTTGAGTGAGCTTAGTCTTTATCCCAACTAATGACTGGTTCAGGTTGCTTTCATTTGTTTGTTAATGAGGACTTTGAGAGAAGTTTAGAAAGGTGGAAAAAGGGAATCTAGCTAAAATGTGTTTGTGGGTACCTTATCAGGCAAGGAATTATTTAAATGATTTATTAATTTACTTATTTGAAAGTCAAATACACAGAGAGAGAGCAAGCGAGCGAGTTAGCTTCCGGCTGTTGATTTGCCCCCAGGGGCTACAGAAACCAAGGTTGAGCCAAGAGCTTCATTCTAGTCTCCCATGTGGATAGCAGGAGCCCAAGTATTGGGTCATGTGTTTTTCCATACACTTTAGCAAGAAGCTGAATCTGAACTGGAGCATCTAGGACACAAACTAGTGCCAGTATAGGATGCCTGCATCACAGATGACAGCTTTTACCCAATACAACACAACACTGGTCCCAGTTATTTTTTTAAAGTTTATTTTATTTATTTAAAAATCGGAGTTGCAGAGAGAGACAAACAAAGAGACTTTCCTTTTACTGGTTCGGTCCCCAAATGGCTGCACGGGTTAAGGCTGGGTGAGGTCGAATCCAAGAGCCTTGAGCTCCATCTAGTATCTTGAATGTGGGTGGTGGCAGGGGTTGGGATACTTGGGCGATCGTCCTCTGTTTCCCCAGGCACATTAATAGGGATCTGGTCTGGAGTGGAGCAGCGAAGACTTGAGTCTGTGCTCACATAGGATGCTCACTTTGCAGAAGGCGGCTTAACCTGCTGAGCCATGATATGGACCCAAAAATTTTTTTAATTTAAAGATTAATTAACTAACTAACTAATTAATTAATTAGTTAAAATGGTAGCGTTAGAGAGGGAAAGACAAGAGATCTTTGATCTTTTGGTTCATTCCCCAGATGGCATCAACAATTGGATCTCCCACTTGGGTGGTAGGGTCCAAAGCACTTTGGCCCTCTTCACTGCCTTCATGGGAACTGGATCAGAAATGGAAGAATTGAAATTTGAACTTTACTCTGATATGAGATGCTGACATTGCATGTGGTGGTTTAACCAGTGTGCCACAATGTTGATCCCCTAGAAAGAAAATGTGATGGAAATTATACAAAACTCTATGAACTCAAATTGTCTATAAATAACGAACTTTTGTTGACTCAGTTTACTTTTTAGTTCATTACAAATCAGTTTTCATGATGGGAAAAGACTGGTTAAACTAGACCATTAAAAAAAAAAAAGATTATTTGGAGTTAGAGAAAGGGAAAGAGACAGACTGCCCATCCACTGGTTCTTCCCCAGCTGGGGACTAGCCTTTTAAACAAAGACTAATGTACCATATTTCATTGTTATGCATTGCTTTTCTGATGCTAGTAGGACTCTCCCTTGGAGGCCAGTTCAGAGTGGACTGACACACAGCTTAGACTCACCCAGCGTGAAAGATGACTCGGGATACCTGTGAAATTCTCACGTCTCTCCCTGTTATGACAGTGTGCAGTGTTGGTTCAGGAGCTACATGGTAGCAGGAAAATAGCCCTGTTTTCTATCTTCCTAAATTTCACTTATTTGACATCTGGTTTTCTTTGATTTCTTCCTCACCTTTCTTAATTTGACCTACTTTAAGTATCAGACCTGTTTTCTGTAGTTTAACTTTCTTTCATGTTTCTTCTCTGAATTAATAAAGTCTGTTAATTAAAAAATGCTGTGAAACCTAAGTGTGAAAAATTTTTTGGAAAAAATTTTAATGCAGATAAAGTGTGTTTGCAAGGAATGACACTAAAACCTGTCTTAAACTTAAGCCAGTATCATACAGTTAACTTACAGTGAAAATGATCTGGCTTTCCATGAGTTCTTTAGTTATTGGAGTAGTGATGGAATATTTAAATATTGTTGTTGCTATATCAGAAGCCTCTTGGTATGTTTACAGAGTTTTCTCAACTAGACAGTTTCTTGGGTCCGTGAGGAGAAGATAGGGAAGGTTCATCTGGAATGACTAGAATTTCAAACAGAACCTTAGAAGCTTGCCCTGAAAAAAAATCTCAGTTGGTGGGCCTCGGTGCTCTGTCTTCCTGCTCCTGCTTTGTAATTTCCTTTTAAAACAGCCTGGGTCTGCAGTCTTGGTTCCTGTTGAGAGAATGTTCATGTTCCCTTTGAAAAGTTGGGCACAGTTGCTGGAGATTTTATCTTTCAAGGTACTTTTCAAAAATAGGATTTTAATAAGTTGTTTGACAGTTGTAAAGTGGTTTTATATCTCTAAATTGAAAGTCTCCATTGGTTGAGGAGAAACCATCTGTCAGTGAGTACTGGCTGTGTTGTTAGAGAGAGGCTGGCCTGCCCACACACTGTTGCTTTGACATCCTGATCTCACCTGAGTCCTTCCTGGAGATGGAGTGACCATACATAAGTAGAGCAGGCTCAGCCGTTTCTCCTTTGCCTCTCTCATTCACAACTTTCCCTAAAAGGTAAAATGTGTGCTCAAAGAATTACAAGGATAATTTTCAGGGCACCCCTCTGCTGTTTGTGTGAGACATTCATGTCTACGAAGGATGAGGTTGTGGAAACTGAGTGCAAGTATCCCATATTTTTATCATAGACACTAAATATCTCACAGTGTTCAAAAGGAAACTCTTAATATATTTAAAACTCTTAGATTCAGGCAGTCAGAATGGAGACGTTTTTAATAGCACAGAAGCAAAGTTGCAACATCCAAACTTCTGTTGTTATAGCCGAATTAAAATCATGTGAAACCCGAGCAGTAAACCTTACAGTTAGAGATTGAAGTGAAAATTTGATAAAGTCCCTCTAAAGATGTAATTGGACAGAATTTAAATGTACAGTTTCTTGGCTGTGATAGTGCCATTTTTGTTGTCCAGCTGTGGCCAATGACATGTTACCACAACGTTGCTCTTTCTCTGACCGGTAAGAAACTTGTAATTGCCATATGAAGGAAGAGTTTGGTGCATTGATCCAGTCGTCTTTATTTTTGAAATATACAGAAGTGGATTAAAAAAAAGTGGGATTGTGTAAAGAATTTTTTTAAAGATTTATTTTTGTTAGAAAGTCACATATACAGAGAGGAGGAGAGAGAGAGGAAGATCATCCATCCAATGATTCACTCCCCAAGCGGCCACTCCCCAACAATTGGGGCTGAGCCAGTATGCTGCCAGGAGCCGGGAACTTTTTGGTCCCAAGGCTTTGAGCTGTCTTCAACTGCTTTCCCAGGCCGCAGACAGGAAGCTGGATGGGAAGGGGGGTTGCTGGGACTAGAACCGGCACCCATATGGAATCCTAGCGTGTGCAAGGACTTTAGCCACTAGGCCACAGCGCCAGGCCCTTTGTGGAGAATTTCAGAACCATTGCTTTCTCCTATTTTTTGTTTTCCTCATTAAAATGATTAATTTTCTCAGTGGTGTTAATTCTCATGCATTCAACACGTTTGAGTATGTTCCAGTTACTTGGTTAGGTGTCAGGGAGAAACAGTAGCAAGATCATGCTATCATGGAGTTTATTTTGAAAGGTATTCTCTATCCTTACAGGGGTTTAAAAATTGACCCTTTGAAAACATTTTTATTTATTTTTTCTAAGGTTTATTTATTTATGCTGGGAAGTCAAATTTACAGAGCAGGAGAGACAGAAAGATCTGCCATCTGCTGATTTACTCCCCAAGTGGCCACAATGGCCAGAGCTAAGCTGATCTTAAGCCAGGAGCTTCTTCTAGGTTTCCCACGCAGGTACAGCATCCCAAGGCTTTGGGCCGCCCTCTACTGTTTTCCCTGGCCATAACGAGGGAGCTGGATGGGAAGGGAGCCACTGGGACACGAACTGGCACCCATATGGGATCCTGGCACATGCAAGGTGAGGACTTCAGCCACTAGGGTACTATGACAGGCCCAAAAAGTTGACCTTTTTTTCTTTTAAGACTGTTGATTTATTTGAAAGAATTGCAGAAAGAAATCGTCTATCCTCTGCTGGTTCACTCCCCAAATGAGTGCAATGTCCAGGTCTGGGCCAAAGCTAGGAGCCGGACTCTCATGTGGATGTAGGGGCCCAAGTGCTTGAGCCATCTTTTACTGCTTTCGATGAGGCATTAGCAGGGAGCTGGATTATAAGTAGAACAGCTTGGGACTTGGATTGGCACCATAGGGTATAGCAGTGTCTCAAGCCTCTGTGTAGCCCACTTACCCTACAATGCTGGCCCTGACAATAGTTTTTTTAAGTACCATATTTGAAGGAAATAATAACATGGTCTTGTATGATAATGGGAGAATCATCACCATAATTGTATATTTGATTGTGATAACTTGGAAAGTCAAAAACACTGGTTAGTCTTTGTGGTTAGATTGTTCCTCCATTAAGAGAGTTTGTAACTCAGTTGTTTGAAGCTCTGTTGTATTAGACTTGTAAATTGATGTTTCAGGTTTTCCAGAGATAAGTAGTTCAAATGGCCCAGCATTACTTTCCTTTCTTTAATAACAATTATATAGAATCCCTAATCTTTTCATTAGCTGACCTAACAGTTGTGACTGTAAGAAGTATCTGTATTCTTGATATAAATGGATAAGGCAGATAGATAGATGATTAGCTTTTTATTTCATTATAAATGAGCAGTTTAAAGTTTTCTCTTCAAGAGACCCTCCACATACCACATTGAACAATAATAAGTATCCAGAGTTCCATGAAGTGCAAGACTCTAGCCAAATCATGCAGTGTTAGCCGTTTGTTTTCCTGGAGTATAGTAGTGCTCCCTTTTGTGGACAGCCAAGAGGTCTCAGCTACTTGCGGTGGTTTGCCCAGGACATCTGAGTGTTTCCTACAGTGAGTTTTGGTTTCTTAGAAGCTGAAAAAAACCATATTCTTGGGTTTTTGTAATTAGCAGACATTGTCTTGTGTATGTGTTTTAAATAGTAATTGTGAATTTGGTCCTGTAACTTTAAATTTTCTCTTGGATCTCAGTCTTTAAAGAGACCAACATTTCTAAGGTGTATGTTACTAGTTTTCTTGATGTGATACATTATGCTTTCACCAGGCCACAGGTGCCAAAATGAAAAAGAATATGCATATATTGCCAGCATATCATCCATAGCCTTTCTTAAGTGGTTACCTAAAAGCTTCTTTGCCAGCAGTGTTTTAAGAAGAGGTCATGACAATACATAGTGGCCTCAGAGGCTGCTGTTTCAAGTGGAGCTGGGATCTCAAGGAAAATTCTGATTGCTTTCCTATCTTGTAGAGAGCCCTCAGGCTTGCTAAAACCAGTGTGACACATTAAGAGCAGAATACTACTAGGAGATAAATCATGATCCTTATGTCCTGAGAGTCCTGCTGTGTCTAACTTTTCAGTGTCTGTGGCTTCTTATACTGCTTAACTAGTCAGAACTAGCCAACACACAGTCCCATTTTTATTGGATAATGAAAATAGGCGTAGAGGAGTAAACACCAATAAAATGTTCAGCACTTGCAAAGGAAGAACGTTCCTACCACAGTTCTTTGTGTTGCTGTTTTCCTCCTCTATACATGCGCACCAGTGGCTGATGGCATTCTCCTGGGGCCAGAGGTTATTGACGTTCTTACAAGGAGGACCACTCCATCGTTTGTAGTTTCCCCATCGCTGTCTGAACCTGAGATCTGAAATTTGACTTGATTCCTCTGTTTTATGTTTGCACAGTCACTTGAGAAGAAGGTATGTTAGAATTTAAGGCTTGAAAAGCTGCAAATCAGGCAAATACTTTAAAAATAAGAATAATGTCTTAGAATTACTCCTAGTGTGTTTCATCTCTTCAAACTGGGAACAGACATATTTTACTTTGAATGTAAAGTTAAAAAGTTCAAGTGGAAGTAGACAATGTTTTACCTTTATCAGATAGCAGTCCCCCAAAAGTGTGAGTCTGTGCTTCATCTTCATTCCTCTTCATGGATATCATTCTTAGGGTCTACAGATTCAGTGGGGTGTGTGGCCATATCTGAGGTCACTTGAAATATTTCTTCTTGAGGAACTACCTTGTTTTCACCATGTATATGATCTCCCAAGGGTAGGTGGCTAGTTGAAGGTTGTTGATTCTGATAATTGCTTCTGATTAGTTGTGTGGGCCATTAGGTAGCCCAGGGATATCTGGATAGGTTTACATGTATGTGAAACAGAGAAAGAGGCCTCTTCTACAGTTTCATAGTAAACTTCACTCAGCATAGGACCACTGATTGCCTAACATGTTTTTCTTTTGCTTGAACTCAGGGGCAGAGGCCTGGCCTCCAGGGGTTTGTCTTAAATATGTCGGGGGAGACCAATTTGGACATGTGAACATGGTGATGGTGAGATCGCTAGAGCCCCAAGAGATTGCAGATGTCAGCGTCCAGATGTGCAGCCCCAGCAGAGCAGGAATGTATCAGGGACAGTGGCGGATGTGCACTGCTACAGGACTCTACTATGGAGGTGAGTATGTCCTTGTGCAGCCCAGGGTGAAGGAATTTAAGGTAACATCTTACAACATTCCCAGTGTTGCTCACAGAGTTTATTGAATTGCATAACAGGGTGTAACCTCTGTTAAACAGTTTCCCCATGTGGGTAAATGATTTGACTTGGATGACTAATTGTTTCAATCTAGTGCTCTTCCTTTTATCTCAGGCTTTTAATTAAAATGTGATTTGTTTTGCATTCTAAACATTGATCTAATAGTGCTGCTGTTTTTAATATATATAATTTGGCAGGTGCTATAGGAATACTAAAAGCAGCTCTTGTTCTCAGAGCCTGTAGGCACAAGTCATAAAAGAAATACACAGATCACATGTACACTTTTCTGCTTCACCACTTGTCTCACCTTAGGTAGGTCTTTCATTCTTTCCTTATATTGCCAAAGGTTTTATTTATTTGAGAGGCATAGAGGGAGGGAGACATGTACATATGTAGTGTGTGAGAGAGAAAGCAAAGGAGAAAAGAAAATTCCCATCCTTTGGCTTACTCTCCGAATGCATTTAGCAGCTGAGAGTTGCCTGGACTGAAGCTGAAGCTTAATCCAGGACTACTCCAAGGGTGGCAGGAACCCAGCTGCTTAAATTATCAGCACTACTTCCCAGGTTCTGGATCAGCTGGAGAGAGAGTTGGGCTGGAGTCAGGCATTAAACCCAGGTATCCTGAGACACAGGACTCAGGTTTCCCAGCTGACATTTTAATCTACGCCAAATGCTTATCCCATCCAGGTGCCTTTCTGACCATTCTTTCATCCTTCCCTCCCTTCCTTTGAAAGAAATTGTCTGATTCTTTATTAGCTTTTGGAACTGAGGAGTCTCTAGAACCCTTGGTGGACAGACATGCTTCCTCTTGATTATCATGGGCTTCTGGCTTCCCGTGGGGGCATTGGCTTTGCAGGTGGAGCCATGTGCAGATCAAGGCTGTATTTATTGTTTGTTCTTGTGAATTATGTGCCTTAGTGCCGCTGAGAGTGACCTGTATGCTCTTGTTGAAGCTGATCTGTATGTAGGAGATGGCTGGTGTTGGCTGACTTGATGTCTGCTTGTGACCACCATGACACCCTTGCTGCCAGCTGCTAGATCCACCCATATAGTGTTGTGGTGATTCAGCCTGTTATGCAGAGGAAAGAGTTAAGGGCTCCTTGGTTCTTGGGTTTGGTGTTGTGTACGGCTTCTTCCCCTTGACCAGGAAGCAGGAATTAGTTGGGCATGACCATCCATAGCAGTTGCATGGACACAGCATCAGCTCTTCTCAATGCATTGATCAGATGCAGTGGCCAAGACTCATTCTGTCTGTTTCCATTAACTTTTTAACTTAGTCGATCCTTCATTCACTCCCCACTACAATGAAGGTTTATCAGTGACTGCTCTGTCAATCACAATAGCCTTTAGAGTTTTCATACTAGCCAAACTTCCAGTTATCGTTGAGCACCAGTACTACAAATGTTTCTTGTGTCACCTTTTCTGTTTGTCCTCCTCCTGTCTAAATTTTTTGTTTGTTTGTTTCTGTGCAGTTTCATCTTTTCCCTGGGATTGCTAGATTCTGAATTGGGCCCCATTATGCTGATGATCTCATCCCCCCTCGTGGCTTCAGCTGTCAGTAGTACACCATAATTTGTGATGATTAAGTTTTTGTTTGTGCTCATAGACTCTTTTCAGAGCTCCCGATGTTTTAATTGTTTACAAGCAGAACACCCACTGTTCTATAGCTTTCTGAATTTTTACATCTACTAAACAGAGCTTCCATCTTTTCCCACCAGATGATCAATCTAGAAACTTCAGAGTTATCCTTTGTCTTCTCTGTTTTCCTAATTACAAACCAATTCCTCTTGGCTCCATTGTATCTCATGTCCTGGAGATCCAAAGAGAAATGAACTATAAATAGTCCTTGCCCTTAGGAAGTTCCTTGGTTTTTGTTTGTTTACTATTTATTTATTTGAAAAAGCTACAGAGAGGGAGAGGCAGAGAAGGAGGGGAGTAGGAGAGAGCTTTTCGTTTTACTGGTTCACTCACCAAAGGGCATCCATGATCAAAGCTGGGCCAGGCCAAAGTCACTAGCCAGAAGTTTTTTTAAGGCTCCCATGTCAGGAGCCCAAACACTTGGATCATCTCTCACTGCCTTTTCCAGGTCATTAGCAAGGAGGTAGATTGGAAGTGGAACAAGCAGGATTTGAACTTACATCCATATGGATGCTGGCATTGCAAATGGGTTTTAACTGCCATGCCACAACACTAGACCCTGAAGAGGGAATCTTGACTTGATTCATGACTTATACATCAGTGGGACCTTTGGTGTTAATTTAAGGAGTCCTTGCGTTAATGTTTATATAAAGGTTTATGTTTGTATGCATATATATGTTTATTTGAAAGGTAAAGTGACACAGAAAGGAGAGAGAAAAAGATTTGTATTTACTGGTACATTTCCCAAATGTCCATAACACACACTGCTCTGCAGGCCCAAAGGCAATAATCAGGAAGTTCATCCTGATCTCACACATAAATGATAGAAGCCCAAACATTCGGGCCATCTTCTTCTGCCTTCCTGCATACATTAGCAGAACACTAGATTTAATGTGGAACAGTTGGCATTTCAATTGGCATTTTGTATGGGATAGTACTGTGGTGGCTTAGCCTATTGCACCATGGTGTCAGCCCCAGACTCACTCACTCGCTCACTCACTCTCTCTATCTCTTGCTCTCTCACACACACACAGTTGTAGCCAGTAGCCTTTTTTTTTTTTTTTAATTTATGCTTACAGAGAAAAGAAAGAAAGATCTTCCATCTGCTGGTTCACTCCCCTAGTGGCTGCAATGGTCGTAGCTGAGCGAATCAGGAGCCAGGAGCTTCTTCCAGGTCTCTAATGCAGGTGCAGGGTCCCAAGGCAGCCAGTAAACTTTAAATGTTTTCATGGTTTCAAATTTTTTTTAATATTAGAGTATGTCACAATGCTTGTGACATCATCATTCTCTATCAGAAACCTTTTGTCTACTGTAATGAAGCTAAATTCTTTGGCATGAGATTAAAGTACCTTACAATCTGATGTGACTTCCTTTTCACTTTCATCTTCAGTCCCCAAAGATACAAAGATGCCACATGCCTTCACTTCTCCATGTCCTTGTTCATGTTCTTCCTGTTACCTGATTTTTTTTTTTCCTGGCAAACTGCTTATTCTGAAGGTCCTGCTTCAGTCACTTTCCTCTTCTCCACTCCTGTTATCTACTTCCCCCGCAACCTTCAGGAAGATTCACTGCTCTTTTTTCAGTAATATTATCTACTTGTTACTACATGTAACGCTGTTGTGTTTTAGTTACCTGCTTTCTTACTCTGTTTTTCTGCTAAATTATGTTTACCTAATAATAAACATACGTAGTCACATTTGTGCATTTAATCACAAGTATGTATAATCACACTTCAGAGTGCAGAGAGGTTGTGTGTCTTGCTTTCAGGAATCTGTTTCAGGAAGCCTTTGGTAAGAATTTCCAAGTAGTTTCACCACTGATGAGCTCCATTGCCTTCTGTCTTCATTTTTCTTTTTAAAAATTATTTTATTATTTTTTAAAGATATATTTTTATTATTACTTTTTATTGGAAAGGCGGATATACAGAGAGGAGAGACAGAGAGGAAGATCTTCCATCTGATGATTCATTCCCCAAGTGAGCGCAATGGCCAATGCCATATCGATCCGAAGCCAGGAGCCTCTTCCGGGTCTCCCACGCGGGTGCAGGGTCCCAAAGCTTTGGGCCTTCCTCGACTGCTTTCCCGGGCCACAGGCAGGGAGCTGGAAGGGAAGCGGGGCTGCTGGGATAGAACCGGCGCCCATATGGGATCCCGGGCAAACAAGGGGAGGACCTTAACCACTTGCGCCACCGTGCCGGGCCCTAAAAATTATTTTATTTTTAATATTGATTGGATGGGGAAGGTCAAATGTGGAGAGAGGTGGATAGGATGAAAGTTTAAAATTTTGAATTTTTCTTCTGTATCTGCAGAGGTGGGTGGGGGAGCCTCTCTTTGCTGTCCAACTGCATAAACACTCAGGGATGGTAGATGGTCATTTGATGATGCCTTAGAGACTCTAATGTGGGGAAGAATATTCCAAGTATATTACTTGAGTGGTTTTGATAGTTCTGAGAAGTTGTTGGTTTTGTTGCTCTAAGGTTGAGAAAATCTTTTCAATGTCTGTTGATTGACCAAGTCATCTACAGACTAAGGAACATGCTGCAAAGCTTGGTCAGGATAGTGTCCAACCTGTTCTACTTTCCATCCTCTGATGAGGCATTTGACATTCCCTGCTGGCCTAGATGAGTTGGCTGTCATGTCTCCCGTGTGCATATGAACATTCTGTGTACTGCACAGGCATCAGCAACTGAGGAGATCCAATCCTGTTACATGCACTCCAAGGTCAGACCACATATTTTGTGATTTTTCCTGTGGCTGGTGTCTGAGTCAAGCAATCTAGTTGGGGGGGTGCCTCAAGAAACTTTGCTTGGGGTGACTTCAGACTTGACTCTTGCTTGTGTGTGCCAGTCTGTCACTTGCACCAGCTGTTGCACATACTTGTGGATAAAGCTGCCTGGCCAGTTCCACCCCCCAGTCCAGTCTCAGTGAACCAACAGGTGATCAGCCTAACCCTGCCCATCTTGCCACAGGCTCGGTCCTCAAACACACCAGCAGTCCTTATGCATACCAATGGGTGCTAGTTGGGGTGACTCCTAGTAACTTTCACCAGTCCTGTCCCAAGCCTGCATCCCATCTGGCTCTTGTACATAGCCATGGTTTTATAACTTGGCCCAACCCTCCCCAAGACCGAGCCCACACGTATACGAACAGATGTTGCTGCCTTGACCAGCCTGGCCTTCCCCCAGCCCTGGCTCTCCTGTTCACCAGATGGAGCTATAGCCTAGCAGGTGAATGCCCACAGTTCCTCTACTAGGCCTGCTTTCAGCCCAGGATCTTGCACTTGCCAGAGGATGTTGTAGTTCAGTCTGACATGACTTCCACACAGTCTCAGCACTTGTGAGCAGATACTGTGGCAAAGCCCAGCTGTCTCACACTTATTCTTGCATATACCAGCAGGTGAGACAGCCTGACTCAGCCTGGCCTGCCCCAGACCTAACCCACCTACAGGCTGACAAGTGTTGCAGCCCTGCCTGGCCCAGTCATCCCTGAGTCTTGTGTGTGCTAGTAGGTACTGTGGCCTGGTCTGGCATGGCCTGCCCCGTCTCTATTCACCAGCCACTGCTACAACCTGGCTTTGTCTAGCCTGCTCCTAGTTTCAGCTTGTGCTAATGTGTTCTGAGGCCTAGCAAACCTGGCCCGCCCTCAGCACCAGCCGTCATGTAAACTGGTGGGTGTTGCAACTCAACCTGACCTGGTCAGCACCCCATCCTGGTTCTGACACATATCAGTGGATACTCTGGCCTGGTCTGGCCTGTGCCGCCCCCAGCCCTAGTTCTCATGCTCACCAGCAAGTGCTATGGCCTAACAGGAGTTTCCCAAATTCCCCTATCAGACCCATTCCCAGCGTGGATATGACCCATCCTGACATGACCTGCTCCCCAGACTCAGTATTCACCAGCAAGTAGTGTGGTCTCGTCTGACTGACCCACACCCATTTTGGTTCTCACAGAGCAGTTGCTATAGCCCAGCCCTACCTGGTTCACTCCCATACCCAGCTCTTGTTGGCCAGAGGATGCTATGATTTAGCCCAGCCTGTCCTACACTCACACTGGCTTTTGGGATTGCCAACAGGGGCTGAATCTTAATCCAATCCAGGCCATCGCAGACCCAGCTCACACACATATCAAGGGGTGCTGCAGTCTTGTTAAACCCAGTCTATCCTAACCCTGACTCTCATGCTCACCAGTGTGAGCTTCAGCTCACCTAGCAGAGGAATGCCCATTCCAGGCCTGCTCCTACCTCCGAAGCTTGCCTGGTATGGCCCACCCCTTCCCTGGCTCCCATGCTCATCAGTCAAAGCTGGAGCATAGTATAGGAGTTCCCTAAGTTCTGCTACCAGGTCAGCTCCAAGCCCCAGATCTTACATGATTTGGCAGGTGCTAGGCCCCTGCGAGGCATATTCCACCTCTAGTACTAGCCTTTGCTTTTGCTGGTGGGTGCTGTGACCTGGCCCAGCCTGGCCTATTGCCAACACTAGCTTCTGTAATTGTGAGTTCCATGGTCCAGCCTGACCCAGCCTATCATCAACCCCAGCTCTTGAGCAAAACAGCAGCTACTACAAACCTGGCTATTTAGCATGCTGGTTGGTGTCACGACCCAGCCTCATGTGGCCCATCTCCTGCCCCAATGCTTGTTGGCAGGTACTGCAGCCTAGCCCTGCCAGGCAGGCTCCCCAGCTCCAGCTTTCCTGTGTGTCTGCGATTGGCAGGTGATGCTACTTAGCTCAATCCAGGTCTCGCATGTGGGTGTGTGACTTGGTCTGGCCAAGTCATGTCTCTGGTTTACCCTTTCTAAACCACCCCATCACGGGCTTCCTCCAGGTGCAGTGGTTTCATCCTTCGAATTCTCTAAAGTCATTCCTCACATGAGTGCAGTGGCCCATTCCTTGAAATCTCCCAGAAATCATTCCACACCTGTCAAACACTCCCTTGGCAGCCCCTACTCCTGCACGTCCCCAGGCCCCTTTCCCCAGGCAGTCTACAGCCGCCACCATGGTGTGTCCTGTCAGCAGTTTCTGGCAACCGGCCATGTGGCTGGGGCTTTCATTTTTTACTGATTTGCTTCTTTCTGGCATTTTGCCTCTCCCCAGTTAATGTGATAAATATGTCTTATACCTTTAAAACTTAGAGTGATATATGTCTGGCTTATCTTTGCAACTCTTCCAAAAGCAGAACCCAATGCAGAGCACAGTAAATGATTTAATAATTCATGTGATTTTGTGGTTTTCAGGTATTTTTTATGGGCTTAAAGCCATTTTCTTGATAAAAGCATATGTAGGGACACTTCAGAAAGTTGTCATTAAAATTATTTTTGGTACAAAAAAGTTTCTGGAATCCTTTTCAGTTTTTTTTGTAATCTACATTTCTTATGAACTTTTGGAAGGTCTCCACATATAGGTGCTCTGTTCTAAAGAGTATAAGAGTCAAAATCGTACCTGTTTGAGGAATTTACTTCCTTGGCCTTTGTTTTCTTCTATCTGATATGACCTCTAGCACTCTGCAAAGTACAATTTGCATACTCAGATCTGCTTCAGTGAATTTTTTTCCATTCCACAAACTATTCTATTTCATTGACTTCAAATAAACTATACCATGTTAGCAGAGAAGCCATGAGACAAAAAGGAAAGTATTATGTGTAAAATTACAAATGTGAACACTTAAAAGAAAATGACCAGCATAATAACCATAATGGCTCTGTTTTTTTTCTGCTCTGATTCTCAGCTTGTACCTTGTTGAATGGAATAAGGTGCTAAGAGTATGGGCCATGAGGTTGCCCTGGTACAAACGTGGACAGATTATGATGGTCTCTCTCTGCTTCGTAGAGTGGTCTCTTGTGTATAGTTTTTAGATAGTCTTTTCTAGAAATAATATATTCATTAGCCCCCATTTATAATAACTTAAGCTGGCTTCTCTTTCATTTAAAGAGTTTTGTTTGTTTGTTTGAAAAACAGAAACAGAGGGAAAGACAAGGAGAAGGAATCTTTTATCTGCTGGTTTACTCTCCAGGTGGCTGTTAGTGGCCAGGGTTGTGTTAGGCTAAAGCCAGGAGCCAGAAGTTTTCTCTGTGTCTCAGGGTTTCAAGGATTTGGATCATCCTCTGCTGTTTTCCCAGATGCTTTAACAGGAAGTTGGAGTAGAAGTGGAACAGCCAAGACTCAAACAAGCACCCATATGGGATATTGCAGGCAGCAGCTTGAAATGCCACACCACAGGGGCTGTAGCTGTAGCATAGCAACATAATCCTGCACCTGTGGCACTGACATCCTATATGGATACCAGTTCCTGTCCTAGCTGCTGTAATTCAGATTCAGTTTCCTACCAGTGGCCCAAATCCTTAGCTCCGTACACTCATGTGGGGGACCCAGAAAGTTCCTGGCTCTCAGCTTCAGACCAGCCTGAATCTGGCCATTACAACCATTTATAGGGAGTGAATCAGCAGATGGAAAATCTGTCTCTCCTTTCTCTATAAAGCTGCCTTTCAAGTAACAAATAAATAAATCTTAAAAATGCTGTGCCACAGCACCAGTCCCATATTTCTCTTTAAAAGGAACTTATTCTATGCCCTGTACCAAATGAATCTTCTCTTATTTTTGGTTGGTTACGCTGAGTTTGTCTGCATTGTGTTCTGAACATCATGTGTGGACAGTTCTTCATTGTGTAGATGAAGACTCCTTTTCCTGTAACTAAATACATATAGTTTCACCTATTTGCCATAACAAGCCATTCTTCCTTCTTACACAGATTTTTCTCTTCTGATCAAGGACTAATAAGTGCCAGTTTTTTTGTATATTGAGTTTTTAAAAACCCAGTATTTTATGTTCGTTTTGTTGATTTTTGTTACTTTTCTCTAGCTGCCCCACCAAAGAAGGTAGCTTCTTACATGAAACATTTTTTTAGATGAAACATATTTTTATCCAAGTGTAGCAAATAGTTAATACTAGGAAATTCTAGTACTTTGCAGGCATTCGTATTTGGCAGGCATTCGTGTTGGGCTTTTTGCATGAAGCTAACCTAGGAAATAGCTGCATTTTATAATGCTGAAGAACTGAGGAACAGAATTTGTGATTTACCTAAAGTATAGTACATGTTATTTAATAAGTCAGATGTTAATTTTGTGACTTTTGACCTACGCCATCTATGGGGTTCGAAAGTCACTATGTAATATTCCACTTAAAGAGTGAGCGGGCATGAGACGGACTTGATTGCTCTGATGTGGTTGAGCAAGTGTCGGTGTTCCTGTGTACACAGAACCACACATCTCTGCGGCTCGTTGGATGCTAAGCATTCTGAGCAGGTGTCCTCCTTTTAGCCAACGTGACGTGCATCTTCTCTTCCTAGAAGCATGCCGTCTTGCAATCTTCTGTAAGAGATTTATCCCAGTACCCAGTGTTTTCCTCCCAATCACAGTGACATGATAATGAAGTGAAAACCAAGGTATCATATGCTGATAGGGGTTTTCACTGTTTGAAGTAGTTCTTGTTGACTATATCACATGGGTGTCTAGGGACATTTCACATGGGGATTACTTACACAGTCATTTAGTTTCTTAGAGACTGTTAAATGAATCTTTCTAAACTTCCAAATCACTACGTATCCCACCTGTTAGGGCCTCTTATCAAATTATACTGATTGTTTCTTTCCTTAAGCTTTTTAAGTTTTTCTGTTTCTCTATTTTATTTCATATTCCCTCCAGCCAAGTAATATGAGGCCTTTTCTCCTTATCCCTCTCCTGTGTTTTAGCTGATCATGTTATGAAAGAAGTTCTGATTCCATACAGACTCCCTCTAAAATCCACAGTGTATTCCATTTAAGTGCTGTTCTGCCTGGCATGACTCCAAGTTCTGTTGCTTTTTGCCTGATAATCCCAAACATTAAAACATTGCTCTTCTAGGTTGAACTCATAAAGGCACTTCATTTGCTTGCAGAATATCCTCATCTATAAGATCCTCATAGTTTTGATTCTGCTCTTTAAGAATTGTCTAAAATCAGAAATATGACCTTTAAAGATTTCATTTTAGCCAGGAGAAATACTAGTTTAAGAAGATTATGAGCTATTTGGGAAATATTTTAGACAAAATATTTCAAAATGTGAGATTTAAAATTCTAAAATGCTTTTATGATAGAAGGTAATAGCTTTTCAGGTCAGGAAAAAAAGTCTGAGCTTGGCGTGGTAGCCTAGCAACTCAAGTGCTTACCTTGTATGCGCTGGGATCCCATATGGGCCTGGGTTCGTATCCCGGCGCCCTGCTTCCCATCCAGCTCCCTGCCTGTAGCCTGGGAAATTAATCAAGGACAGCCCAAAGCCTTGGGACCCTGCACTAGCATAGGAGACCTAGAAGAAGGGGCTTGGGTCTCCTGGCTTCAGATCAGCATAGCTCTGGCCGTTGTAACAGCTTAGGAAGAGAATCATCAGCTGGAAAAGCTTCCTCTCTGCCTCTCCTATCTGTATATTGGACTTTCCAATGAAATAAAATAAGTCTTTACAAAAAAGAAAAAGGGTCTGCTGTCAGTTGCACTGCCACCAACCGATGGTGTCATTTGAAGGTCATATACAGGTAGTTCGCAGTGCAAAATGGCTGTACTTTTCAGGTTAGCCTCTAAAATGCGGATAGATATGTGAGTCCTGAATCTAGAGCTGTAGAAAACCAAGAAATCCATTGAAATTTATCTATTTACAAATGCAATAATGAAGAAGGTATTTGCATGTCAAGTATGAAGCAAGAAATCGTGAGTAGGTTTTTTGTTTGCTTTAGTAGTGTGTTTACTGTTTTGTTTTAATTTTTATCATTTGGAAAGACATAGAACTCCTTCCTGCTGTTTGATTCTTCAGATATCTATAGGTAGGCCAGAGCTGGGCGGAGCTGATCAGGGCTTGCTGGGCTGGGCTGAAGCCAAGAGCTGAGAATTCAATCCAGGTGTCCTGCATGGGTGCTGAACTAAATTACTTGCAGCATCACCTATCTGCTGCCTCCCAATGTCTTCATTTGCAAGAAGCTAGAATCAAGAGCCAGAGCCAGGAAATAAACTGTTCTAATAGGACTGAGAGAGATAGTTCAACTTCTAGGATCACTAAATGTCAACCTCACATGCAGTTTTTGTTTTAAGATTCTTTTTGAAAGGGAAAGGAGAAACAGAGAGAGAGCATGAGAATATTATTCTTCTATCCACTGGCTGTGACAGCCATTGCTGGGCTAGACCCAAGCCAGAAGCTTCATATGAGTCATTCATTCAAATATTTGCTCCATCTTCCATTTACTATCCCAGGTTATCAGCAGGGAGCTGGATTTGAAGTGGAGTACGTGGAACATGAACCAGCACTCAAATGGGTTGCTGATATTGCAGACAGTAACTTTACCCTCTATGTCACAATTTCATCCCCAAATATAATGTTTTAACTACTTTGATATTCAACTGTAAGTGCTGTGATATGCACTGTTAGTACTGACATTGTTTTACTGTTTTTTTTTTTTTTAAGATACTATTTACTTATTTATGTGAAAGTCTCTGGGGCTGACACGTGGCATAGTAGACTAAGTCTCTACCTGTGCTGCAAGCAACCCATTTGGTGCCAGTTTAGTCCCAGCTGCTCTACTTCAATCCAGGTTCCTGCTTATAGGCTGGGAAAACAACAGAGAATGGCTCAAATCCAAGTGCTTGGGTCTCCTACACCCATGTGGGAGACCAAGAAGCTCTTGGCTCCTGGCTTAGGGTCAGATCAGTTCCAGCTGTTGCAGCCATTTGAAGAGTGAACCAGTGAATGGAAGATCCCTCTCTCTCTTTCACTGTCTTTTCTTCTCTCTGTAAATCTGCCTTTCAAATATAGGTAATTTTTCTAAGAAAGGGTTTTTTTTTCTAAGAGAGGGGGGATAGTAGGGAGGCAAGAGAGAGATACAGCTAGACGTCTCCACCTGCCATTCACTCCCCAGATGATTGCAATGGCCTGAGCTAGGATAGGAGCAAAGAACTTCTTTCAGGTTTTCTGCATAGATGGCAGGGGCCTAAGGGCTTGGACCGTCATCCATTGCTTTTCCCAGGCCATTAGCATGGAGCTGGATCAGAAGTGGAGAAGCCAGGACTCAAAACAGTGCCAATATGGAATGCTGGCATCATAGTAGTAGCTTTACTCATTATGTTATAACGTCAGCCCCATTGAGTTTTATTAGTCTTTGTCAGACCACACATACACACATGAAGCTGTTTCAGAAAGTTTCTGGGAGACAGAAAAGGTCAATCAACCATCTCAGCTATATGTTGGCAGCGAAATACGGGGCAAACGGAGACTCTGTGATGGACTGTGTCAACCAGTGGATTCTTCAAAGACCTCATCGTGCTTGGAGTGGCAAGATTGGCAGAGATTCATAACTGGTGAACCATCAAAACCACTTGAGCAAGATCCTTGGAGCATACCCTACATCCAGGACCTGGGGAGGGTTGGGAAACTGGGTGGGCCTTCTCCCTTATTATTCCCCCTTTAAACATGAAGGAAACAATATGGAAATAATAGTCTTACCCACTTTCCTATAGCCCTTGAACCTTTTTACCCTAATTAACTATGTAAAGATGGTAAAAAATATAATAAAAAATATATACAATTTTTTTAAAAGTTTCTGGGAAAATGGAACTAAAAAGTAAGTTTATTTCAGAAATTTCAAAAATATTTGGAACTCATGCATATGAGAAGTCTTCAAAAAGTTCACGAAGATTTTTATGAAAAAAAATTTGAGTGAGTTTCTAAAATATTTAGCTGTTTATTATTATTATTATTTATTTTATTTGACAGGCAAAGTTACAGAGAGGGGGAGAGGCAGATTTTTGTACTGGTTCATGCTGTCTGGGGCTGGGCTGGCTGGGCCAGGCCAAAGCCAGGAGCTAGGAGCTTAATTGGATCTCCGGTGTGAATGCATGGGTACAAGAACTTGGGCTATCTCCTGCTGTTTTCCCAGGTCCATTAAGCAGGGAGCTGGGTTGAAAATGGAGCAGCTGAGATTGGAATGGACCCCATGAAAAATATTTTGTATTAAAGAACTGATGTTGTAGGTATGATAGATTAAGCTATCGTTATTAATGCAGGCATTCCATATCAGAATGCAGTTCACGTTCCAGCTACTCACTTCCTATTCAGCTTCCTACTCATGCAGCTGGGAAGAAGTATGACCCACATACTTGGACTCCCTACACCCATGGATAACCAGTATGAAAATCCTGACTGCTGACTTAAGCCTTATCCAAATGTTTCTATTATAACTATTTTTGGTTTATTTGTTTGGAAGACAGAGAGGAGGAGAGACCAAAAGAGAAATCTTTCATCTGCTGATGAATACAAATGAATACAATGATTGGGGCTTTGCCAAGCAAAACCCAGGAACCCAAAATTCCACCGCCTGGTGTGGATGCAGTGACCCAAGCATTTGGGCTAGCTTCACTGCTTTTATATAGGTACATTATCAAGGAGCTAGATTGGTAGCCAGGTAGCCAGAACTCAAACTTGTACTGTGACATGGGTTGTCAGCATTGAAGGTTGCAGTTTAACCAGCTGTCCAAATAAATAAATAAATAAAATTATACACCAAAACAGTTATGTATTAATTTCTTTACTTGAGAATTTTTTTTTTAAAGATTTATTTATTTATTGGAAAGTCAGATATACAGAGAGGAGGAGAGACAGAGAAGAAGATCTTTCATCCGATGATTCACTCCCTAAGTGAGCACAACGGCCGATGCTATGCCGATCTGAAGCCTGGATCCAGGAACTTCTTCTAGGTATCCCACATGGGTGTAGGGTCCCAAGGCTTTGGGCCGTCCTTGACTGCTTTCCCAGGCCACAAGCAGGGAGCTGGATGGGAAGTGGAGCTGCCAGGATTAGAACCAGCGCCCATATGGTATCCTGGTGCATTCAAGGCGAGGACTTTAGCTACTAAGCCACGCCTCTGGGCCCAAGAATTTTTTTTTTTTTTTAAGTTTTATTTGAATGACAGATTTTACAGAGATCTTCAGTCTACTGGTTCACTCCCCAAATGGTCACAACATCCAGAGCTGAATTGAACTGGAGCCAGCAGCTTCCTCTGGGTTTCCTATGTGGGTACAGGGCCTCAAGGACCTTTGCCATCCTCTTGCTGCTCTCCCAGGACGTAGCAGAGAGCTGTATCAGAAGTGAAGCAGCTGAAACACAAACCAGCTCTCATATGGAATGCCAGCACCACAGGGTGGAGGACTAGCTTGCTGCATCACTGCACTGGCACCATAAACTTTTAAGTATACGCTTGCATAAAGTTATATATATAAGGAGGGCAGATATTTTGAAATCAGCATGTTTTCTTACACTATTCAGAACTCAGTCCTTCCATTAATAAAAATATCTTTGATGTGGTATATTGGTCTCTACTTTAAAACAGATTTATTTTATTTTATTTGAAAGAGCTATAGTTAGGGAAAGGCACAGAAAGAGAGAGATCTCCATTTGCAGGT
The DNA here is from genome assembly GCF_017591425.1 of Ochotona curzoniae. Taxonomy (NCBI): domain Eukaryota; kingdom Metazoa; phylum Chordata; class Mammalia; order Lagomorpha; family Ochotonidae; genus Ochotona; species Ochotona curzoniae. The sequence goes on along the minus strand of NW_024466004.1, from coordinate 1,131,737 downwards.
TTACTCTGTAAATGGCTGCAGTGCATGGGACTGGGCCACATGAAAACCATGAGCCAGGAGTTTCATCTGGGTATCCCAAAGTGCATGCGAGGGACCAAGCTCTAGCACCTTCCTCCACTGCTTTCTCAGATGTTCTAGCAGGGAGCTAGATTGCAAGTGCAAGCAACCGGGACTTAAACTGGCGCCCTTTCCACGTGGGAATGGTGCTGGTATTCCAAGCAGCAGCTTTACTCACTACACTATAAAGCTGGCCCTGTTAACTTCTGAATATAAGGGTGTGATAGTCCTTTTTAGAAAAATATCTTAAGTACACCCTTTATCAAATATTGTAGTTAAAAAATATTGTAGTTATTACTAAAAGAAAAACAATTTTAAAACCATTGACCATTGTAAGATTAAATGTTTAACCATAATTTGCTTAAAGTTTTACTTTTCTTATAGGGAGAGGGATAGGGCTGTCTGTTGTATTAAATTAATATGTTATATGATAGATCCTAATTTTAGATAGAAAGCATGTTCATATAAAATTCAGACAGATCTATTTCCCCTTCCCTCCCAAAAAATATTTCCATATATGCTGAAAAGGTTTTAGTTGAGACATTCTCAAGAAGGTTTTGTTCTTCATTGGATGGGAACTTTAATAAATACCATGAGTGCACTTGACAGTAGACTAATCAGAACATGAAAGAAAAAAGCAAGCATAATGGTACTGTAAAGCTAATATATAATTATTTTTTAACGATGATTATTTGGTATCTAAAGCAATAGAGTATTTAAGTTTTTTGTAATGTCTCAGTCTTTAGTATAGGTTATATATTCTTTAATTACTGTTCAGAATGTGCCCTAACTGTATTTTTAGAAACCTCCCATTAGCCTTGTAGTTCAAAGTGGGAATCTTTGAAGAGGATAATATCTTGAAAAGCAAATTGCATTCTGTTCCTGTATTAATAGTTTTGAATCTAGCCACATAATGCTGTAATGGCTTTTTCTTGGAACAACAAAGATAGTTTTCAGCTAGAAATTAGTTCATTCTGTATTCTTTATCTTGCGGTGGGGGGAGCTTTATTTGACTCTCGGTGTTTTTCTCCTTTCATATTTAAAGAGCTTATGCTTTCTATTTTACAAAGGGAAACAGCGTCAGTATTGGATACTCTGCCCTAGGAAGGAATACAATAAGCTTGCTGGACTCTGGTAGTGATCAGAGTCCTTCCAGTTTCCCCTTAGGGTTTTTCCAGGAGTTTTGCTTCTACTTTGTTTTGATGTGGTCTTGAAATCTGTGGAATTCTAGAGAGGATTGAGCTTTGGTCCAGTAGAAACTTCAAAGTCCTTTTTTCTTTTGATTTTTATAGTTCTTTTATACTCGTGTTTAGAAATCTGAGGTAATTAAGAAAACAAATCTTAATCTGACCTAATACTTCTTTGAGGATTTTAAGAATGTTTTACAATGTGTTTTATTTAACTCAGAATTGCCAAAATATTAGCATTTTAACATGTGCCTGTAGTTATATTTCAGGTACCCACACCACATGTTGCCTAATGGTCTAATGTATCAGACAGCACTATTTAATGGTTGCTCACAAATCATACAATTTTTTTTTCTGTAAAGAATGTAAAATTGCTGTTGTTCTAAAGAATTTTACAATGAATCCATCTGGGCCTTACGGGTTTAGGTTCAGTTACCAAGTCAGTTGATTGTCCTTGTTAGTCATCTCGCGCATCTTAGCCAACTTTGTTAAAATCCAGGGCTAGATCCTTTGCACTAAAGTTGTGAGATTTATGTGGGTAGAGTTGTTTGTTTTATTCTGTAACCAGCCTTTTTATGTTTCTTGTGTCTAATAGTATCACCTTTTTAAGTTTTGATATTCTGTGTTTCCTTTTTTTCTTTTTCTTGATAGTTTGTTTTATTGGTGCTTTCAAAGAACCTTCTATTTCATTGATTTTTCTGTATTCCATTTTCATTGTTATGGTTTTTTGCTTTTAGTTTTGTTGTTTCCTTTTGATTGACTTAAGCTCTTTTTTTTTTCCATTTTCTAGTTTCTTGAGGTGGAAATTGAGATTGATTTGAAAGCTTTCTTTATAGACGTTTAATACTATAAATTTCCTGTTAAACATTGTTTTTAGCTGCTAACACAACTTTTGAAATATTGTGTTTCCAGTTTTATTCAGCTCAAAATGTTTTCTAATTTTTCATTTGAGACTTTTCTTTCTGATCCATGTTATTAAATAGAAATGTATTTAATTTTCAAACATTTGGAAATTTTTGTATTGTATTTAGACAACATATGAGGTACTTTACTAAGTTCTTGGAAAATGGATTTAAAAGATAAGCCTATTTAGGTAAAAAAAATCATATGTAATTTTTTATGATGCACATCTTCCATGAGCTTTTGGAAGTACCTTCGTAAGTCATTATGTAATATCTTAATTTTTCCCTGATAATTTCTTTGCTCTGAAGTCTGCTTTGTCAAATATAGCCTCTCTACCTCTGTTTTAATTGGCATTTGCAATGTGTATCTCTCTCTGTTCTCAGATTTTCAACTTACATATTAAAGTTTGAAGTCCATTTTTTGCAGATAACATATACTTAACTTTGGTTCTTTTTTCCCCGCATCATTCTGACATCTTTGTCTTCTAATTGGAGTGTTTAGATCAGTTACTCTGATAATAAATATGAAACATGAAGAAAAATCCTTGTTTATTTGGTCAGCACAATGAATGGCTCTTTCCACATTAAGAAAAGTGAATTTTTTTAAATGTATATGTATCTTTTTGTTGATTTGAAAGGCAGAGAAATAAAGGGAGGCAAAAAAAAAAAAAAAGGAAGAGAGGGAAGGAGGGATATTTTCATCTGTTGGTTCATGCCCTAGATATCTGCAACAGTTAGGGCTGGGCCAGACCCAAGCCAGGATACTGTAACTCCATCTGAGACATCCATGTGTGTGACAGGGTCCCATGTACTTAACCATCATCTGTGGCCTTTTGGATTACATTAGCTGGAAGCTGGCAGAAACAGATCTGTAGGTATTAAAAGTGGCATTCCTAAGTAGGATACAGGTGTTTGAATCTGTGGCATAACCCACTGCACCACAACACCCATCCATAGTTTTTCAAATTTGGTGTTATGTAATGTATAGTTATGTAACTTAGTTTTTTCTTTCATTGCTAACACTTTAGAATGTTAACAAACAAACAAAGAATGTTAACCTGTTTGTGGTTTTTTTTAAAGATTTATTTATTTTTATTGGAAAGATATATATATAGCAAGGAGGAGAGACAGAAATATTTTCCGTCTGATGGTTCACTCCTCAAGTGACCACAACGGCCGGTTCTGAGCCCATCCAAAGCCAGGAGCCAGGATCCAGGAGCTTTGTTGGGTTTCACATGGGTGCAGGGTCCCAAGGCTTTGGCCCATCCTAGACTGCTTTCCCAGGCCACCAGCAGGGAGCTGCTGGGATTAGAACCGCATTCATATGGGATCCTGGCACATTCAAGGTGAGAGGACTTTAGGCCACGGCACCAACCCTTACCCATTTTATTGTTTTAATGGTTTGTTCACCTATTTTATTGTTAACTGCTTTCAAAACATAGTTTTTAGAGATTGCATACTGGATTTTATGGATTTTATTGGCCAAACATGGATAATTCTTTTTTTTTTCCCCAAAAAGACTTTTCTTGTTTTTTGTTTTGTTTTTTGTTGTTTTTTTTTTTTTTTTTGAAAGGCTGAATTAATAGAAAGGGAGAGAGACAAAGAGATCTTGTCTATCTGCTGGTTCACTCCCCAAATGGCATCACTGGCCATGACTGTGCCAGGTTGAAGCCAGAAGCTTCTTCTGAGTTTCCCATGTCAGTGCAGGAGCCCAAGGACTTGGAAGGCATCTTTTTGTTGCTTTCCCGGGTACATTAGCAGGGAGCTGGGCCAAAGTCAAGTAACTGGAACTTAAAGTAGCACCTGTGTGGAATGTGCATTGTAAATAGCTGCTTTACTGACGAAGCTGCAACATTAGCCCCTGGTAAAATTATTATAATAAATACTTTAATGAGTACAATTTAGGGACCAGTTCTATATCATAGTGAGTAAAGCCCATGCCTGTGACTCTGGCATCCTCTGTGGGTGTTGATTCAAGTCCTGGCTGCTCCTTCCAATCCAACTTTCTGCTGGTGTGCCTAGGAAGGCAGTGGAGGATGACCTAACTTTTTATTGGAAAGGTATATTTCATAGAGAGGAGAGACAGAGAGCAAGATCTTCCAACCACTGGTTCACCTCCCAAGTAACTGCAGCAGCTGGAGCTGAGCTGATTTGAAGCCAAGAGCTTCTTTGAGGTCTCCCATGTAGGTGCAGGTTCCCAAGGTTTTGGGCCATCTTCTACTGCCTACCCAGGCCACAATCAGGGAACTGAGTGGGAAGTGGAGCAACTGGAACATGAACCTGTGCTCATATGGCATCCCAGCACCTGTAAGGCAAGAGTTTAGCCACTAGGCCATCATGCTAGCCCCTGCAGTGTGGACTTTTAAGTTTTACCACTTTTTTTTAATAATAGTTACGTTACTTTTAATAAATTACTATTCAGTGACTCAGATTCTTTACCTATGGAAAAAAAAAAAGGAAAACAGAACCTATTTCATGGGACTTGGAGCACATTAAATGAGGTAGAGGGTATATTACAACAGTGCCTGCCACGGTAGCATCCACGTATAAACTGTTGTTAGCGTGATTCAGAGATCTTGGAAATGTCTTACACAGCAATCTCTTCTCTACTGTTAACATGTCTTATGAACTTCTCTTGAAAGAGGTTCCTTAAAATTTTGTGTCTCAGATTCCTCAGTGACCTGTTTCCATGGAGCTATGGTGGGATCTTGTGAGAGTCCATATCATAATATCATAAAGGTTTTTCACCCTTTTAATAGGAAGTGCCAGCATCTCATTGTAAGTAATTGAGTCTTGATATCTGCTTTCTCAGAATTTTTTTGAATTTCTTTTAGCATATAAAATGTGAGTAGCCAAATATAGCCTCATTTTACAGGTTCTAACCCCTTGAATGCTCAAGGGGATTGTTTCACTTCAGAGTTACATTTAGTCATTTGGAAGGCAACTCTGTGTATTAGCACATCATATGGTGGTACATGAGGTATCAGTGTATGCTGAAAGGAAGGGAAGAGAAGGCTGCATAAAATGTGTGTTGGATTACTAGCCAGTAGTATTTGATAATTCCTTTGCTTCAAAATGATTTTTGACTGTTGGTTTTTGTCAGCACGTAAGGAGTTTAGAAATTGCCACTCTCTCTTTCTTTTTTTTAAAGATTTATTTTTATTGTTTTTTTATTGGAAAGGCGGATATACAGAGAGGAGAGACAGAGAGGAAGATCTTCCGTCCGATGATTCACTCCCCAAGTGAGCACAACGGCCGATGCTATGCCGATCCGAAGCCAGGAGCCTCTTCCGGGTCTCCCACGCGGGTGCAGGGTCCCAAAGCCTTGGGCCATCCTCGACTGCCTTCCCAGGCCACAGGCAGGGAGCTGGAAGGGAAGCAGGGCTGCCGGCATTAGAACCGGCGCCCATATGGGATCCCGGGCGTGCAAGGCGAGGACTTAACCACTTGCGCCACCGTGCCAGGCCCTGTTGCCACTCTCTTTTAAGAATAAGGGAAGACATAGGTCTTCCATGAGGGAAGTGAGGTCACACGGCAAACCATGGGAGATAATTGTAATGAACAGAAGCAGACATCTTAACAGGAGACAAGACAAATGGACTCAGTGTGTGTAAACCTGAGAGAGAAAAAACTCCAGGGGTATCATTGCTATCAAGGGCTTTTGTGAGTCTTGCCTCCAGGAGCTCTACCAGGTTGCAAGATCAATACTGGAGAAACATTTTCTAGTGATTCTAGCAGGGGGATTGGAAAAGTAACCATTTCGAAATATTCTACAGCATTTGGTTCTTTTTAGAATTTGTTTGAAAGGCAGAGCTACAGAGCAGGAGGGAGTGTGGGGGCATTCACTAATCTGTACTTCAGATGCCAGTAACAGCCAGTGCTAGGCCAAGCTGATGCCAGGAGCCTAAAACTCAATCCTAGTTTCCAACATGGGTTCCAGGGACCAAGGTAATTGAACCACCATCTGCTGCCTTCTCTTGACAGGAAGCTGGTTTGAAAGCAGAGACAACACTCAAAGCCAGGTGTGCCAGGATGTGATGCAGGCATCCCAACAGCAGCCTGAGCCACTGCAGCACAGTGGCTGCTCTAGCATTTTGTCGTCATCAAGATATACCCAGGAGAAATTACAAAGAGCCTGCCTAACCCCCTGAAGCTTTATTAGAGTCCTACCAACATTAGGAAAAGGAGTTACCAACTCCTAGCCAGTTACTGCCTATTGTATGGGAGAAAGGAAAACACCTGGTTCCAGCCCTTCTTGCCATCAGCCCCATTTGAAAAGGTGGGGGAGTAGTACTGAGACTCACTAGTAAGGTTCATGATTTAGGGGTACAGGCTCACCAAAACAGTAAAAACTAATCATGGAAGTAAAGTGTGCTTTCCCATCCCCACACCTTACTACCATATTACTTTCTTCACTGCAGTTCCTTGTGTCTGGTACATCATGCCTACCTTTCAGTGGGACATCTTAAAAGAAAAAAAAAAAAAAAAAACCAAAACAGAGTTTGAAGAGACTGAACAGCATTAAGCATCAGAACCAAAGTGAGTCTTAGCAGAAATTGTGGCAGTTATTAGACCAGGAATTTTTAAAAACAGGGTGGTATATTTATGGGCTTCAATGGAATAGGTTCTTACACGGATAACAGAACAGATGAGTGATGCATGTGCAGAGATGGAAATTCTAAGGAAATGTCTAAACAAAATGTTAGAGATCTTTAAACAAAACAGAAAAGAGTAGGCATTTAGTCTGGTGGTTAAGATGTTCACATCGCACATTGATGTGCTTGGGTTTAATTCCTGACTGTGGCTCTTAACTCTAGCTTCTGACCCTAACTTCCTATTAACACAGGCCCTGCCACCCATGTGGAATACTTGCATTGAGTTCCCAGCTCCCAACTTTGGCCTTAGCCTAGCCCTGATGAATGTGATCATTTTCAGGGTAAACTAGTGGATATGAAATCTTCCTCTAGTAATAATAAAACATTGTTATAATAGAAATAAAGATTGTCTTTGGGCTCATTAGTAGACAGGGCACAGATGAGGAAAAGATCTCTGAGCCTGAGGAGATGTCAGTTGAGACTTTGGAAACCAAAAAGCGTAGAGAAAAACTGAACAAAAACAGAATATCTGATTCCTGTTGGATTAACTCTAAAAGATGAAAAGAAAGGAACAAACAATATTCCAAGCAATAATGATTGAGAAATCCCTCTCAAATTAATGTCAGGTACTAAACCACTGATCCAGGAAAGTTAGAATATACCAGGCAAAATAAAGTCCCGAAACCATGCCTAACATGTTATTCAAACTGCAGACAATTGCAGATTGGGAAAAATCTTGAAAGAAGTCAAAGGGGAAAAAATAGGTTATCTGTAAAACAAAGCCAAGAGTTAGATCTGACTTCTCAGAAACAGTGCAGCTGAGCAGAAAGTGGAATTAAATGCTCAATTGAGAGAAAACAACTCTCAGTCTTAGAATTCTGTATTCTGTGAAATTATCCTTCAAAAGTAGATAGAATTCCTCAAAACAAAAATGGAGCTTGTTTCCACTACTGCCTTACATTAAGTCAAAATGTTAAAAAGAAATTTTCCTAGGAAAAGGTAAAAATTAAAACTTTTTTCCTTTTTTTTTTTTAAGATTTATTTACTTTTATTGGGAAGGCAAATTTAGAGAGAGAACGAAAGACAGAAAGATCTTCCATCTACTGATTATTCCCCAAATGGCCACCACAGCTGGAGCAAAGCCAATCCAAAGCCAGAAGCCAGGAGCTAGGAGATAAGAGCTTCCAGGGGTTTCCCACATGGATTCAGGGTCCCAAGGCCTTAGGCCATCCTCTACTGCTTTACCAGGCCACAAACAGGGAGTTGGATGAGAAGTGGAGCAACCAGGACATGAACTGGCCACCCGCCTGGGATCCTGGTGCTTGTAAGGCAAGGATTTAGCTGCTGAGTCACCATGCCAGGCTCCAAACTTTTTGTTGTTGTTGTTGTTGTTGTTGTTGTTATTTAGAATTGATCTAACAGGCAGCAGTTTGTTCAACATAATGACAATAATGTATCCAGTCTTGGATCCTTACATATATGTATATTCATGCTTACATGTAAATGAAATGGGTGACAGCAATGATTCAGCAGACAAAAGGGAAGCAATAGAAATATATGTATATAGTTCAAACTATTTAACTGTTGTAAGGTACTTGTATGACCTATGGAATATAATAGTGATATTTGAAAATTGAAAGTCACAAATTATAATTGGTAGAAATGCAATAGGGAATATTAGTTCAGATCTCTCATGAACATTAAAGTTGTAATAAAAGACAAGCAGCTCTTTGACTGCAAATTTGATAACTTAGCTGGAATGATCCAACTTGGAAATGCAGTCTGCCAAGACTCAAGAAGAAATAATCAACTTTACTAGCCCTGTATCTGTTACATAGAATGAGTAATTAATCTATCAAACACCAGACCCAGGTGTATTTTCTGGCAAACACAACCACACATTTTTTTTTTAAAGATTTATTTTTATTATTTTTTTTATTGGAAAGGCGGATATACAGAGAGGAGAGACAGAGAGGAAGATCTTCCGTCCGATGATTCACTCCCTAAGTGAGCGCAACGGGCCGATACTATGCCGATCCGAAGCCAGGAGCCTCTTCTGGGTCTCCCACGCGGGTGCAGGTTCCCAAAGCCTTGGGCTGTCCTCGACTGCTTTCCCAGGCCACAGGCAGGGAGCTGGAAGGGTGTCCCGTCCAGCAGGACAGTCAACGGGGGTCGCAACCACCTAGGAGAGATTGGGGGACAAGAGACACGAAGAATGGACAGCAAGACAGGATGTCTGATCAAGCTGTCAATTTATTGATTTCAACTGAGGGTTTTTATATTCTTCAGTAACTAAGGCTCAGGGAGGAAAGGAGAAACTAGGACGCAAGCCATGGTCTCCAGACCAATTGTTCTTGGGCAGCCACCATATCCACCATAGTAACCAGCATATCAACAATAGCATAGGTAATCAGTAACAAGATGTCGGCAGGTACAGCATAAATCACATTCTAAAACAGTTGCTACAAACAATTGAAGCTAAGCGTGTGATTAGTTTCATAACTTCTTTCCCAAGCATCTAGCCAGCCAGGGATTTTCCACTGGCCCATAGTTCTATATTCAAAATGGCTTCAGTGTGGCTACAGTACACGGCTCCTGACAGAAGGGAAGTGGGGCCGCCGGGATTAGAACCGGCGCCCATATGGGATCCCGGGCGTGCAAGGCGAGGACCTTTAACCACTTGCGCCACCACACCGGGCCCCACAACCACACATTTAAGGAAGACATTATATCAGTTCTATACAACCTCTCCCAGAAAGTGGAAGCAAATGGAATACTTACTAACTCATTCTAAGAGGCAAGATCAACATTTTTCATGAACATAGTCAAAAAATACTCAACAAAATATTAGCAAATTGAGTCTAAGTCATACAAAAAGAGTTATGTATCATGACCAGAAAGTTAGGAACAAAACTTTCTCATCTTGAAAGGGTATACTTAGAAAAACTGCAAGGGACTGGTACTGTGTATAGTGGATTAAGCTGATGCCTGCAACACCAGAAGCATCCATAAGGAAGTATTGGTTTGAGTACTGGTTACTCTGATTCTGATTACGTCTTCAGCTCATGTGCACTGAGAGCTAGCAGGAGATGGTCAGATATTGCACATGTGGGAAACCTGGTTCCTCCGGTTTCTCCCACTCTTGGCTATTGGAAGCATTGGGGGAATGAACCAGAGGAGAGATGAGATTTCTGTCTCTGTCTTTTGAATAACCATAAGTAAGTAAAGAAATAACAACAAGAGTATATCCAGACAGCAAATAAGCATGTGAAGAAATATTTGCCATGTTATATCATCTGAAAATTGCAAATTAAAACAATAAGCTACTACCACCAGCTGTCAGAATGACCACCCTCCAGAACACCGACAGCACACAGTGCTATTGAGAATGTGCATCAACCCCCGGGGATACTCAGAGATTCATCGTTGTGGGAATGCAAAGTAGTGCAGTCACCTTGGAACACCAGTCAGCAGTTTCTTACAAAGTTAAACACATTTTTAGGGCCTGGCGTGATAGCCTAGTGCCTAAATCCAAAGTTACACATATTCTTATCACATGATTCCACAATTTTGCTTCTTAATATTTATCCAGAAATGCTGAAAACTTTCAGCCACGCAAAAATTTGCAGAGATGCTTATAGCCGTTTTATTCATAATTGCCAGAAGTTGGATATAACCACGATGTTGGTTGGTAGGTGAGTAGGCAAATGGTCTCAACAGTGAAGAGAAATGAATCACTAAGAAGAACTTCAAGTACATACTGCTGAGTAGAAGCAGCCAATCTGAAAGGGCTACCTGTTGTCTGGTTCTATGTATAGGACATTCTGGAAATGAAAAACTGGAGATAGAACAGCTTGAAGATAGCACAGGTAGAGGCAGGGACAACAGACAGAGCTCAGGATGTGTGATACAGTGAAAATACTCTGATTCGTACGACAGTGGTGGATGCATAAAGTGTACAAGAGTGCACCCTAAATCAGCTGTGGGCTTTGAGTGATGATGTCAGTGCTGACTCATGGACTGTACCAGGCATGTGACTATGGTGTAATGTGATAGTTGCTAAAGGAAGGAGTGTATCTCTGTACTTCTGATTTTGCTGTGGACTTAAAATTGCCCTGAAAAAAATCTCAAGTATGCAAAAAGATGTTTCTCAGTAGAAAAAAAGACTTAAACTTAGGGCCCAGCATGGTGGCCTAGAGACTAAAGTCCTCACCTTGAATGCACCTGGATCTCATATGGGCACCGTTACTGATCCCGGCAGCTCCAGTTCCCTGCTTGTGACCTGGGAAGCAGTTGAGGATGGCCCAAAGCCTTGGGTCCCTGCACCCGCGTGGGAGAACTGGCGCAGCACTGGCTGTTGTAGTCACTTGGGTAGTGAAACAACGGACAGAAGATCTTCCTCTCCTCCTCTTTGTATATCTGACTTTGCAGTAAAAATAAAATAAATTTAAAAAAAAGACTTAGTGAAATTTCAATTTTTTTAAGATTTATTTATTTTTAGTGCGAAGTCAGATTCACGTAGTGAAGGAGAGACAGAAAAATCTTCTGTCTGCTAGTTCACTCCACAAGTGGCTGCAGTGGCGGAAGCTGAGCTGATCCCAAGCCAGGAGCCAGAAGTTTCTTCTGGGTCTCCCACATGGATGCAGGGTCCCAAGGCTTTGGGCCATCCTCGACTGCTTTCCTAGGCCACAAACAGGGATCTGGATGGGAAGCGGAGCAGTCAGGATACAAGCCAGCACCCATATGGGATCCTGGCACATTCAAGGCGAGGACTTAACCACTAAGCTCCTGTTTCGGGCCCCTGAAATTTGAATTTCAAAGTACAGTTATATTTAAGGATAGTTTAGAAACTCAAAAACAATAGCCAAAGCACAATAACAGCCAGTGTATACATGTGACAAAATATAAAAATTAAAACTGGCATTTTAACAATCATTTTTGCATTCTTGTTGAAAATAACTTCGATTTAATATTTTAGTAGTTCAATTTATATGCAAATAGGAAAAAATAGCCCATATTCTCCTCCTTTACCATTGAGTCTGAATTTCTCAACATGTGGTTGGAGCATAGTTGGTGTGTCCTGGTATCTACAACATTTTTCATTTAAAGTAAAATATTCAAGCAGAAATTAAGTATTTAAGGTTGAAGTAAGTATTCCAAGTAAATACTTAGTTCAACAACCAGAAAGTCAAATTTCAGACTATCAAATAATAGACCTAATTCAACTTTTTTGTTTTTAATGTTTGAGAGGCAGAGTTACAGAGACAGGAGGAAAAGATCTTCCATCTGCTTGTTCACTCCCCAGTTGGCCACAGTGACTGGAGCTGGGCCAGTCCAAAACCAGAAGTCAGGAGCTAGGAGTTTCTTCCAGGTCTCCCATGTGGGTACAGGGACCCAAGCACTAGGACACCTTCCATTGCCTTCTCAGGCACATTAGCAGGGAGCTGGATCAGAAACAGAGCATCTGAAGTTGGTACTGGCACTAATATGAGATGCCAGCATTACCGATGGTAGCTTAACCACAATACTAGCTCCAGTCTCCTTTTTGAAGATTTTCTATCAGTAACAACTATTTCCAACTCCTCATCTCCTGTCCTCACAAATTATTCCACTCAAGCCTCTTCCACGCTGTGATTTCTGGATTTCTCCAGCAATTAGCATGATACACTGCACAATGAGCCTTGACCCTCCAGTGACATATTAACAGTACTGGACCCAATTGAAAAATGTTCTCTTTGAGACACTTGCCATGTTGTTATTAAGGGAACTCTTGCTCAGCTAAGTTTTCTTTATCCTCAGGGCCACTCTTTCTTTCCTGTTGTCTTTGTTGAGTTAATGGTCTGCCCTCTTTCCCTATGTATCTGCTGAATATTGAGCCAGGTGGACCCCTCACAAGCAGTTGTATAGAATGGTGGTAGTCTCAGTGTTTAGTAGCCGAGACTGGGAGGAGGAAGAGAGGAAAGCATGTGAACTCTAAATTCATAGAGTGCCGGTAACAAGCCTATGGTGTTGCAAAAAATAGATTTATGATGTGGTGGTGAGGAAACCACTTCAGGAGAACCTTAGCATGTCATGGGGATAAGAAGGAGGAAAAAGAAAGTGACTTTTGTAAACTTTAAGTTTCCACCAAAGGACAGTGAAGAATTTTGAGACAGTTCTGAAGGGAACACAGGATGAATTCTGGATTGACTGCTATATCTGAAACGAGATTAGGAAGAGTAGGAGTTAGTTTTTAAGTGCTGTCTTGAGGTAAGGGCAGTTTTGTGGCTGGATATATATCAGTAATCTGGGGGAGGACTTAGAAAGGGTGGGTGGGTATTGCCATGCAATGGGTTAGGGTGCTGCTTGTGAACCTGCATGTCTTATATTGGAGTCCCTGCTACTCTGCTTTCAATCCAGTTTCCTGCTTATGTCACCTTGCAAGGCAGCAGATAACTACCCATGTGGAATGCTCAAGTGGAATTCTTGATTCCTGGCTTTGATAGCCCTAGCTATTACTAGGTGTTTTGGAGAGTTAACTAGTGGATAGAAGTTACATCAACTCCTCTTTTCTTTCCCATTCTTCCTTTCTTCAGTCTTTCAAATTTTTAAAAAATAATTTCATGAATAATATGCATATTTTTTTAAAGATTTGCTTATTTGAAAGGCAGCATTAGAGAATTTCCATCTACTGGCTCATTTCCCAAATGCCCACAGCAGTCAGCTTCTTCTAAAATCTCCCCTGTGGCATACAACCATCCCTTTTACTGGCCATGAACAGGGAGCTGGATCAGAAGCAGAACATCCAGGACCTAAACCAGTACTTGTATGGGATGATGACATCTCTGATGACAGCTGTTCGCTCTGCACCACGATCCTAACCCACTACATTATCTTTTAATTCATTTTCCTTTGAACTTGTTGACCTTCTTACTAGATGACTGTAGCAAATTGATAAAGGGGGCATTATTGTTAACACACTAGTGGCCTCACCAAGTGAGGGTTATGAGAGCATTTTATTGCTGCTACGTGAATGCTCTTTGGGGGGAAATAATATTTCCTGTCATTTGTACTTTTTCTTTATATTTATCTTGCCAGCCCAATTAATGAGAACATTGCTTTTTACTTTTTCATTCTGAGCTGATTTTATTACTTGAATCCATAGCACTGATTTAATGTATTTGAGAGGCAGCAAAACTTATTTCCTAATATTTAAGACAAATACATATCATTAAATTTAAATTACTGTACCCTTTCCCTGCATTTAAGAGGGAAAAAAAAAATCACAGTTTTAAATAGGGCATAAACTGAAAGAACAGTGATGTAGAAATAATTTTCGTTATTTCGGTACTGTTGTGCCCATGGTTGATCTGGTTTGTTAATTTGATGATGAAGTTAGTTTAATATGTTTCTTTGAGGGACATTTGCATGTGATGAGGAAATTCCTAGAGTAACACAGAGTGGTAAGAGACAAGTTTCTAGTGTACATTTGTGGTAAGGTGTTGCGTTGTGAAAGCAGTAGGGAAGCAGGTTTCCAGCAGGCATTATCCTTGAGCAGTCTGCCACACAGCACTACCAGTAGGTCCAAGATACACACATACACACACACTGATGTTATTGGGACCTGCTCATGGTAGTGACTCTTTTCTAGTCACTAGACTGCCAGTACTGTGAAACCTCTCACTGTAGGTAGATCATACATACAGAGATGAAATTTTGAGCCGCTGCTTGTAGCTCTAACTATAACCCTGTTTCTGTCTCCTGCTGCCTGTTGTTTCTTTTTTTTATTATTAACATATTTTTATAAAGATTTTATTTTTATTATTTTTTTATTGGAAAGGCGGATATACAGAGAGGAGAGACAGAGAGGAAGATCTTCCATCCGATGATTCACTCCCCAAGTGAGCGCAACGGCCGATGCTATGCCGATCCGAAGCCAGGAGCCTCTTCTGGTCTCCCACGCGGGTGCAGGGTCCCAAAGCTTTGTGCCTTGACTGCCTTCCCGGGCCACAGGCAGGGAGCTGGAAGGGAAGAGGGGCTGCCGGGATTAGAACCATATGGGATCCCGGGCGTGCAAGGCAAGGACCTTAACCACTTGCGCCACCGTGCCAGGCCCTGCCTGTTGTTTCTTAACAAAGGTGAAATTCTTGTTTTCCTTTAAAGATGGCTTTGAATTTAGGAAACATTTGAATCTAAAACCTCTAAACATAGAGGTAGCCTCTGTAGTCATCTTCATGTACATGCTGACTGAAGCCAAGCTGCCTCCTAATGCCATGGCATTCTGGTCCCATTGTTCCCAGAGACCCAGAGTGGTAGGGACTCTAAAATCATAAGCCTGCAAAACTTTAGTCTTGGCTACAACCTGATCCACTGTGAGGTTGCTTGTGGACTAGATTTTTGATAGAGGTAGTTGTGCAAGCTCCCAACCTTCTCACTTTGGGAAGCCCAAAACCAAATACATACCTATTGGTTCATTACTTGATTGCTTGGTTTAAAATGAGTTCTGTTTGCCTGTTGTGCTAACCAGAGGCCAACCTGTGGATCAGTTGTACCTGCCTCGGTTTGAAGTCTGTTAACTGGCCCTTACCGCTATACTGGAAAAGGCTCTCAAAGACCTGCCTCGCTGTCACCTTGTTTTGCTCCTTGCAGATCAAAGAAATCACCTGTACTGGTCACTTCTTTCCATAGAGTGGTTTGCTTTTGGCTCTGCTGGAACTTTACCTTTTAATTTTAGGATTTATTTTCTAATATTATACGACATTATTTTAATAGGTTTTTATATTTTAGAATGATTTTAGATTTATGGCAAAATAAAAGAATTCTCAAAATCGAAGGTTTCACAGTATACTGTGTTCTCCTGTTAGCACCATACATACTTGTTAAAACGTTGCTTTTGATCTTTTATGTGAACTAAACTCCACCCTGTATTTGGATTTCACCAGTTTTTCCAGTAATAACTTTGTTCTGTTCCAGAATTCAGTCCTGCCTATCACATTATAATTAGTTGTTAGGCCTCCCAGTTCTTGTGTTCTATGAGTTTTCTGGGTTTCTTATAACTTTTTTTTTTTTTTAAGATTTATTCATTTTTACTGGAAAGTCAGATACACGGAGGGGAGGAGAGACAGAGAAGATCTTCTGTCCGTTGATTCACTCCCCAAGCAGCCACAGCAGCCAGAGCTGCACCAGTCTGAAGCCAGGAACAAGCAGCCAGCAGCCTCTTTCGGGTCTCCCATGCTGGTGCAGGGTCCCAAGGCTTTGGGCCATCCTAGACTATGTTCCTAGGTTTTAGACAGGGAGCTGGATGGGAAGTGGGACCACTGGTATTAGAGCTGGCACCCATTATCACCCATATGGGATCCCGGTGTGTGCAAGGCAAGGAATTTAGCAGCTGGACTACCGTGCTGGGCCCTTTTGATAATCCTGAGGAATATTGGCAGGTTTCCTGACCTGAGCCTGTATGCTGTTTTCCTCATGATTCGTCGGATATTACTAGTTTGGGAAGGTTCCCTGCTGGGAGAACCTGATCATCACTTAACGTCATTGATGATGTCAATCTCTGTCACAACGCTGGTTAAGTAGTGGTGTTTCTGGCAAGGTTTTTCTCTTGTAAAGTTACTGCTTTTGCCTTTCCCTGCTGTATTGCTTGAAAACAAATCTGTAAGTCTAGCTCGCCCTCAAGACAAGGATGGGAGGTGCTAGAATTAAGCCCCACCTCTTGGAAGAGGAGTACTGGTACAGTTGTTGGAATCCTTGGTAAGGAAATTTGTTTCTATTCATTTAGTCATTTATGTATATCACAATAGATATGTATTTTATACTTTATGTTATAATTCTGTGCTATTTTATTATTCAAATTACTCCAGCTTTAGCCTGAAGGATCTCTTTCATTTTGGCTCCTCTGTCCCTGTGACATTCTGGAGATCACTTCTTTTCTAGGTTGATCATTTCCTGTATTCAGGCCCTGGAATCCGCCATTTCTCTTAAGGATTCCACCCCCTCCCCCCGTTTTTATTTTAGTTTAGTTTAGTTTCCTCTCTTTTCTTTTCCTTGGAGAATACTTAGGAGCTAGAATCTGTCTATTGTGGCTTGCTCCTTGCTAACTAGAGTATCATTATTTCTAGGCACTGAACAACTAGATAATACACTTATTCATACTAACCTTTGTATATGGGTATATCAGTAATTAGTTCTGTATTAAGATAGCCATGAATTGGGGCCAGCACAATGTCTTAACTGACTAATCCTCCACATCCAAGCACTAATATCCCATATGGACGCCAGTTTATATTCTGGCTGCTTCATTTCCAATCTAGCTACCTGCTTGTGGCCTGGAAAAGCAGTGGAGGGTGATCCAAGTCCTTGGGACCTTGCACCTGTGTGGGAGACCCAGAAGAAGCTTCTGGCTTCAGATCAGCACAGTTCCAGCCATTGCAGCCATTTGGGGAATGACCCAGCTGATGAAGATCTTTGTCTCAGTCTTCCCTTACAAATCTACCTTTCCAATGAGAATAAGTTAATCTTAATAATAATGATAATGATAATATAGCCATAATTTTTTATTGATGTCACTTAACTTTAATCCAGTGCCATCAGGTTTATTTTTAAACGCATGTTTTCTTGCTTGCTTGTATCAACTTTCTTGTAAGAAAATGAAGAGTATGACCTCTAGCTCATTATGCCAGACATATCATACACTTACCAAAGGATTTAAGTAAGACTCTGTATATCTGCTTGGGATAAGTGAACAGCAGAGATTTGGTTAGTAATATAAGATACGAGAATAAGGGATGAGTCAGTTTCCCTTCAGATGATTCCTTAAAGGCTAGTTTTTCATAGGCCCACTATAAGATTGACTAAGAATCTTTTTAAATTTTTTTAATTTTTATTTTTTAAAGATTTATTTATTTTTATTGGAAAGTCAGATATACAGGGAGGAGGAGAGACAGACAGAGGAAGATCTTCCATCCGATGATTCCCCAAGTGACCACAACAGCTGGTGCTGAACTGATCTGAATCCAGGATCCAGGAACTTCTTCCAGGTCTCCCACACAGGTGCAGGGTCTCAAGGCTTTAGGACGTCCTCAACTGCTTTCCCAGGCCACAAGCAGGGAGCTGGATGGGAAGTGGAGCTGCTGGGATTAGAACCGGTACTCCTATGGGACCCTGGCATGTTCAAGACGAGGACTTTAGCCGCTAAGCCACCGTGCTGGTCCCGACTTAGTCTTGAACATAAGTCTTCTGACTATGCTATGCTGCTAGTTTGTGTGAGGATGTTGGTTTTCTTAGAGTGTATATGGAATGGTTGGCCATTCCTATGGGTCCTGCTGGTGCTGTTGACCAGTAACTTCAAGTGAAAGAGTTGCTAGTTGGAGAAGTGAACAGCAGGTGTCACTGCATCTCCACTCTGACTAGAATCTCACTCCTTGTTACTCTTAATGCAGCTCCTAAAGCACTAGACTTAAATGGAATATTTATGGATCTGGGAGTCTCAGATCCCCTTCTTACACAGAACCCAAGTTCAAAATGTGGAATAAGCACCATCTAAGACAGTTTTCCTCAATTTCCTACACTGCCTTTTTATTATATTTGTTTAAGGCTTATATATATTGCATTTGTTCTAGTCTTTATATTATCTGTATTTCCAGGTAGCTAACTAATGAAAGATATTTGCCTTTTCCTGATGTCCTTTCAACACTTATGCAGGAATGTAGACAGTCTTTTTTTTTTTTTTTTTTTTTTGTTTGGAACAGCGGATATACAGAGAGGAAAATCTTCCATCTAATGGTTCACTCTCCAAGTGGTTGCAGCAACTGGAGCTGAGCCAATCCAAAACCAGGAGCCAGGAGCTCTTCTTGGCCTCTCACATGGGTGCAGGGTCTCAAGGCTTTGGGCTGTTCTTGACTGCTTTTCCAGGCCACAAGTAGGGATCTGCATGGGAAGTGGGGCTGCTGGGATTAGAACCAATGCCCATATGGGATCCTGGTGCATTCAAGGCGAGGACTTTAAGCACTATGCTATCGTCCAGGGTCCATAGTAGACAGTTTTTCATGGTTGTTTTCAACAAAGGTCACGTGATTAAAAGCTTCTTGGTCTTTCTGCTGCTTGTGTTTTGAACACTTCCTAAGACAGGGCTTCAGATGCCATTGTCCTCCAGTGGGAAGTGCTGAGCATCAAAAGATACTTGTGCTTAATTAAACTCAGTGTAGATAGCTGGTAGGGCTTCCTTGTATTACAGAAAATAAAGTTGGTGTTTAATTTGGTGAACATTTGAGCCAATCCAAACTTGTGATGTCTTTTGGTCACATAGAGAAAATAGCATAATATGCAGTATAATAGTGCTTCAAAAAGTTTATAAAAATGGAATTAAAAAGATAAGTTAAATTTGATACAGAATATTTTGAAATTCAAAATAATATTATACATTTGTATGAACTTGCTGGACACCCCTTATTATGCTTGTATTTCAGAGTTTTTTGCTCTAAAATAAACTCTTACTTTTTAATTCTGTCTTCTATGAAGTAGATCACATATGCTACAGATGTTTTACAGTAGTATCTGTTTTGTTTTCTCTGCTGTCCTAGTTTGGCCATCTGAGTTGCTCCAAAAGGGGAAGAGTTTGAGAGATTGCAAGAGTATAAGCTTTTTTGGCCTAAGAATTATGAGATGCACATGAAAAATAAAACAAAGCCCACAAGGGGCAGCTGTTAATTCTGGGAACAATAGTTATTAGGTTTTTGTTGATTGATCATTGTCCTCTGGAATAGTGATTTCTAAACAGCCCTGTGTGTCTGAATAAACTGGTAAGTTTTTTATAGCAGTTAAGTTTCCTGAGTCTCACTACAGAGTTTGAACTTGGCATTACCAAAAATATAGAAATGGATGCTAATGTATTTATTATGTTAGTCAGCAAACTTGAAAAGTTGTCTTGTAGAAGAAATTTTGTTGCTGTGGTTTGAATGATGTTTGGGTTTCCAGAGGTGGCTGGTGTGGGCCTCCATTTTATGTCTGGCACTGACATGGATGCCTTTTTGTTTCAGATGTCATCTGGGTGATTCTCAGTGTGGAGGTGGGTGGACTTTTAGGAGTAACACAGCAGCTGTCATCTTTTGAAACGGAGTTCAACACACAGCCACATCGCAAGGTAGAAGGAAACTTCAACCCATTTGCCTCTCCCCAAAAGAGCCGACAATCAGATGAAAACAACTTAAAAGACCCTGGGGGTTCCGAGTTCGACTCAATCAGCAAAAACACATGGGCTCCTGCTCCCGACCAAACCGAGCAAGATCAGAATAGACTCTCACAGAACTCTGTAAATCTCTCTCCCAGCAGTCACGCAAACAACTTATCAGTAGTGACTTACAGTAAGGTAGGTGCCCTGCGAGAAGAGGTGAGGTGGGAACTGGTGGGCCTTGGGATTGGGGGAACCACTGCATGGCAAACCTAGAATCTGAGACTCCTGCCCCAACAGGAGGTGCTTTGTGACTGCTAAGCTCTCCTGCCAACAGCAAGAATACAGAAACTTGCTGCTTCTCCTCTCCCACATCTGTTTTCTGTGGATATTGCTTCATCCACATTGATCGCATAGTGCTATCTACTCTTGTTTGGGTGTTGAAAGAGTAAAATTATTTAGCATTAAAAAAAAATCAGATTGTCACCCTCCCTGCTTTCACTGTAAATATATTAAGCTTAGAGCAACCAGTAACTCACATCAAAAGTTTGTTCCTGCTGTGCCTTTGATTTGTGGTATGTTTTATTGTTTGTTGTAGCCATTTTATACTAAAAAACTGTTGTTGGATTATTATTTCATTTAATCTTGTTGATGTCTTTTCAGTGTGTTAGGGCCCATTGACTCTCACCCATAGCTCAGAGTGGCTCAGATGGTATTTTGACTTTTCAGACCTATGGAATAGTGAGAGAATTGTTTGAGTTCAGCGTGGTTTTAAATATCCTGATTTTGTGAGCTACTTCTAAGTATTTGATTTCTTGATCTCTTTCTCTATGCTATGTAGTTAAATGCGTCTTCCACACCCTGCTAAGGCGATGGTTGTTCCTGGTTGTTGGTTTTGGTTGTTTGAATAAAGCCCTGATGTTGTAGGCTTTATTTGTGGGTGGAGTCCTAAGACCATTCCCATGCATTGTGCTTGGATTGGTAATGTTGTGCATCCAACCCAGCATCCTCCCTGCACAGTCACATGCACCATCATCTGTCTTTGCTACTTGTTGGTATTCACCCTCAATTTTTAAAACAAAGTTGACGTTTATTGGAGGGGCAAGTTCCTGTGCTGTTAGAGTGACCATTAGTTTATGTTAGATCCAGGTCAAGAGGCATGTTGAGAAGCCTGGTGATGGGAATCCTTGTTCTCCACACGGCTGAGGAAGAGGCATTTCAATTCATTAGCAGCAGAGTGAAGGATTGATTGGTTGATTACATGGTCATTATAAAGGATTCTGTGGAGTTGTAGGCATTATATGGGTTATAAGAGAAGTAAGTTGGCAGTAAATTGTCTACATTTAAGGAAAGACTTCACAACTTAGACTTTTTTTTATTAAAGATGTATTTATTGCTAAGGCAGATTTCCAGAGAGAAGAGAGAGAGGGAGCTGGAGAGCACGAGAGAGAACTCTTCCATCCACTGATTCACTTCCCAAATGACCACAACAGCTGGAGCTGAGCTGACCTAGAGCCAAAAGCTTCCGCTGGGTCTCCCACATAGTTGCAGGGGCCCAAGGTCTTCAACCATCTTCTGTTGTCATCCCAGGCCCATAAACAGGTAGCTGGGTCAGAAGTGGAGTATCCATGACACAAACTGATGCCCTTACAGGATGCTGGCATCAAAGTGGAGGCTTAGTGCACTGTGCCACAGGACTGCTTCCCACTTCTTCTTCTTCTTTTTTTTTTTTTTTTAATTTATTTATTTTTATTGGAAAGTCAGATATACAGGGAGGAGGAGAGACAGAGAAGATCCTCTGTCCGATGATTCACTCCCCAAGTGAGTGCAATGGCCGATGCTATGCAGATCTGAAGCCAGGATCCAGGAACTTCTTCCAGGTCTCCCACACGGGTGCAGGGTCCCAAAGCTTTGGGCCATCCTCAACTGCTTTCCCAGGCCACAAGCAGGGAGCTGGATGGGAAGTGGAGCTGCCAGGATTAGAACCGGCACCCATATGGGATCCCGACGTGTTCAAGACGAGGACTTTAGCCACTAGGCCACGCCTCTGGGCCCACTGCTTCCCACTTATTAACAGTTCAATAAATAAAATTTTTAGGCTCCTATTTCTCCCTTTTCATTTTTCTTTAACCCTTTGGAGTCCATGTTTTTATGGGTGGTAAATGAGCTAACCCTTTGCTCATTATCCCCTGTTAGACTAGCGATTGAAACAATTGAGTTGGTAGAAGCAAAAGCAGTTGTTGCAGTGCTTCCTGTAGCAGCAAACACTTTATCCAGCTGTGAGCTTCTGCAGTCCTAGGAGAAGGTTGGTACTCCTGAGCAGGGCACGGCACTCATTTCATTGCTCTGCGTGTGTGCTATCCGCTCTTTTCTCTTTAGAAGTCAATCCTGATGATTGCCTGTCTGCCTTCATTAAGGTCCTACAGGATGGTGCTGCTTTGGGAATGACTAGGTTATGCTGGGGCCACAGTTGGAGGTGTTTCTTAAAATTGATGAGCTCACTGTGTGTTGCCTGATTTTTTCATGAACTCTGTAAGATTATTTGGAAGTAGCATCATCTCGGCTCTGGCCTTTGTGGCCATTTGAGGAATGAGCCAGCAGATGGAAGGTCTTTTGCTGTGTCCCTCCTTCTCTCTGTAAATTTGCCGTTTCAATATAAATTTTGAAAAAAAAAAAAAAGGGATGAGATTTGGGATTTGGGAAGACAATAGACAGGAAGTACAGAGGAATATAAAACCGTTTTAGTAGTGAGGGTAGATACCTGTAGGTTGATACACAGTGGGAGGAGGAAGATTCAGTTGCTGCTAATGTGTTCTTTTGGGGACTGGTGGATGAAATAGATACAGATGGTTTTGATACTGTACTTGAATATGATATCAAAGAATTGGTACTATACTTGAAAGGATATAGGTAGACCTTGATCATCAATCTTTGCTGAAGGTGAGACTCAAAGCAGAGATAATCATACACCTTTACATTTGGCTTAAGAAAACATGATTTGTTTATTTTTTTATTGGAAAGTCAGATATACAGAGAGGAGGAGAGACAGAGAAGATCTTCTGTCTACTGATGCACTCCACTAGTGGCTGCAACGGCTAAAGCTGAGCCAATCTGAAACCAGGAGCCAGCAGCCTCTTTCAGGTCTCCCATGTAGGGCACGTGGTCCCAATGCTTTGGGCCGTCCTCGACTGCTTTCCCAGGCCATAAGCCGGGAGCTGGATGGGAAGTGGGGCTGCCCGGATTAGAACCGGTGCCCGTATAGGATCCTGGATATGCAAGGTGAGGACTTCAGCCACTAAGCTATCATACCAGTTTATTTTAGTTATGAAGGCAGTTTGTTTATTTTATTTATAAAGGCAGGTTCACTTGAGGTTCTGAAGTGTATACTTGACAGAGTCATGAGATACTACCATACCATTATGTTTTTTTAACTGTTTATATGTGCCAGGCATCCTGTCTAGAACTTTATGTGTGTCATCTTGTTTTGAAAGGAAAAGAAACCAAAGTTCTGAGAGGCTGTGATTTGCCCAATATTACTCAGCCATGAAGAGAGCTGGGATTTCGCTCTAAGAACCAGATTATTAAGAGGTATTTTCTTGTAGGTCCACTGCAGCTTTCCCTAAATCCTCTTGTTGGGCTGGGCTTTATGTTGATTCTTCTTTAACTGGGTTGACGACCAAGTATCATCAAGGCCCACAAGAGGAAGGGTTGAAATGAGAGAGGCAGCTGTCATATCAACTGGGCAAAGAGCTTCCCTGTTTGCTGATTGAAAGAAGAATTTTTACATTCCTGATTATTTATACTAAATGGCACCCTTTTGCTTTGGAGCAGAAAGGAAGACCCTGGGACCCTGGAGTTAGGAAGTATTTGTAGCTTACCCCAGGTGCAGGCTTTACTGAATGGGTAGGGAGAGTCTTTTAGACTGCTGTCCTTCAAGGCTTGGAAAGAACACGATGTTCTCAGAAGCCAGTACCCCACTTTTAGTAGATAGTTTGCTGCTACTTCCATGGTTACAGTTTAATTTGCTTAGGTTAGTAGGTGGGATGAAATGAAAAAATTGCTTCAGGCACCTGCTGTATGACGGCTGGGTGGATGTGTCAACAGAATGGCACATCTGTTAGTGCCAAGTACTAGGCACTCGAGAGTCCTTCCCCAGCTTCTGTTGAATAAGCCTAAGCTCTCTGGACTCAGTTCTGTGTCTCTGGAGGGAGCTGTGGGTGGGAATGCCTGCCCAGGCTGTATCCCACAGCCCAGAGGGCACGGCTGCTCCCTATGAGCTCTCAGAGGGAGTCAGAAAAGGCTATGTTGACCTGCTGCAAAGATTCATAAATCTGACTCCTTGCTTTTGTTTGAATTGATCGGCCTAATCAGCTCAATTGTGGCTGACCTATTAGGTGAATAGCGAAGACTGAAAGCTCTTTAACCCTTTTTCTGTGCTTTGCCTGTGGGCCTCTGAGCTGGGTAGGATAGGTGCTGTCTCTGTTGACTCAAGGCAAGTCTGCCCATGAATTCTAGGGCCCTGATTCGCCTCAGGGTCCAGGGAGCTTGTGTTTGAACACTGTAAAGTCATGAAAAGCAATCTGCAGAGGTGTGGAAGGAGAACAAAAGCCCTATTAAAATTAGATATGTCTTTTTCTTATATGCCAGTAATTTTTTTTTTCCAATTTGAATGTTTTCTAAGAATGCTTACAGAGCAGTCAGCAAATGGTGTGATTCAGGACAGCTGGGAACAAGGAAGGGCGTGACTGGCAAAAACCAAGAGGTTATTTTTCAGGACAGCCAAACACATTGTTTCCTTTCTCTAAAGGAGTAATAACTTACCATGGGGTTGGGAGAAGGAGAATGCTGAAAAGCACCCTACATTCATTTATTTTTCTACTTGGACTATGTATCTTATTTTGTGTTTGTGCTTTACAGGGAGGGGTGGCTGGTATATATCATAGACTCGTTAAAATTGAGCCATTGTTATTACTTCTGCCAGTGTTAGTTCAGAAGAAGAAACCAGTTATTATCTTGGTGGGAAGTTCATCCGGCCTATCCAGCATCAGCCACTGCTGAGGGCCATCTGCCCTGCCTGCCTGCAGTCCCACCTGCTCCTCCCTTTCTGATGGCCCCTTTAGAGTATTCTGAATCTAGAGCTAGGCCAGAAGTCAGTCTTTTATTTATTTATTTATTTATTTATTTATTTTTGTTGGAAAGGCAGATATGCAAAGAGAAAGGTATTCCATCTTCTGATTCACTCCCCAAGTGGTCCCAGTGCCCTAAGCTGAGCCAATCTAAAGCTCAGCCAGAAGCTTCCTCTAGGTCTCTCACAAGGGTACCGGGTCCCAAGGCTTTGGACCGTTCTTGACTGCTTTCCCACGCCACAAGCCTGGGAAAAAAAACAGAGAAGCATCAGAGGATGGTCCAAGTCCTTGGGACCCTGAACCCATTTGAGAGACCCAGAGAAAGCTTCTGGTTCCTGGCTTCAGATCAGTTCAGCTCCAGCCATAGCAGCCATTTGGGGGTATAGCCAACAAATGGAAGATCATTGATACATATATTCATTCTCTCTCTCTCTCTCTCTCTCTCTCTTTCTCTCTCTCCTCTGTCTATAGATCTGCCTTTCAAATAAAAAATGAATCTTTTAAAAAATGAAATTTAAAAGTAATAGCCATTATCTTTTAACCTAATAATGAGGGGTGGATTTTTGCTGAGCCCATGAAATTGGGCCCCATAAACACCCGAATCATCCATGAACCCTGACTTTGACCAGAAGGCTGGCACTTGCTTTCCTTAGCAGGGCTCATAGTTATATGACGTATTCAAAGGCCCAATGTAATCCTTCCACTGCCAGGAAACTTCGTCTTCATCCTCAGTGCAGTTGCTTTCTAGGGGAGGTTGGAAGATGACAGGAGTTGGAAGGAAAGCTTGAGTCTCCTGATATTTTATCCAGTTTGTTCTTGACTGGAGAAGGACAGATAGGAAAATCATACTGTTGCCAGGCCAAGGAGAGTTTAATAATCAGAATTATGGAGCTCCCATTTATTGAGCACTTACTGTATGCCTGGCATTGGAAGGACTTTTAAAATTTGATTTCTGTGATTAAAATTCTAAGAGTACTTAGTTTAAGGAATCAAGTAATTTTATGAAGCTTATGATGGCGGAGGGGTCAGGGGGACTTGCCTCCCTACTTTTTAGCATGCCAGATTTTTCCCCTCAAAGGCAACAGGTCCAGTGCTTGAGCTGCTCTACTTCACTTAGTCTGTGGAGCAGCAGTACACAAGGGTGCTGTTATTATCCCTGCTTTAGTTACTGAGATTTGAGATATTCAGGTGCAGTCATGCGACTTGAAAGTGGTAAAACCAGGAGGTGAGCACAAGCTGGTTTTGTTTGTTTGTTTTTAAGATTTGTTTTATTTGTTTAAAAGGCAGAGTTACAGAGAGGAAGACACAGAGATCTTCCATTTGCTGGTTCACTCCCAAATGGCCACAAAGTCTGAGGCCAGGCCAGGCATTTCCTCCAAGTCTCCTAGATGGGTGTAGGGGCCAAGAAATTGGACCATCCTCTGCTGCTTTCTCGGGTGCATTAGCAAGGAGCTTAATCAGAAGTGAAGCAGCCAGGACTCAAACTAGCACCCATGTAGTTAGTATGCTGGCACTACAGCCATTGGCTTAACACACTTATACCACAATGCCCGCTCCAAATCATTGATTTTTGACTCCTGCTGTGTTTTTTTTTAAGGTTTATTTATTTTTATTGGAAAGGCAGATTTACAGAGAGAAGGCAACGGAGAGAGAAGGATCTTGTATCCGTTGGTTCACTTCCAACTGAGCTTAACGAACCTAGGTAATCGGAAGTCAGAAGCCAGGAGTTTCCAAGTCTCGCACTTGAGTGCAGGGTCCCAAGACTTAAGGTCATCCTCTACTGTTTTCCCAGGCCGCAAGCAGGGAGATGGATAGGAAGTGAAGCAGTGGGACATGGACCAGTGTTCATATGGATCCTGCTACATACAAGGCAAGGATTTAGCCACTGAGTCATCGCATTGGGCCCAGCTTATGCTGTGTTAACATCACACTGATTTGCTTCCCAATTACACTGTTCAAGTACACGTATTTATTGACTGACATGATAGCTGCAGGCTTTCCGTACTATGTGGCTACATTTCAAATAAAGATCAAGTATTATGTGACCCTTCTCTTACTAAACTCCTTCTCCCCATGTGCTGCTCTCCCTCCTCCTCCCAATAACCTCCAAGATTGCCTAGCAGCTTCTATAACCTGTTATGTTTCAAGTTTTGTTGGCATGAAAATTTCCATTAATTGTTTCTTGAGATACAAAAAAAGATACTCTTGAAATTACACATGGAGGTGGTTTATATTTCTCGGTTACGTTCAAAAGATACAGTCTCTTGTGTCTTTTCTGGAGCAAATTTAAAATCTGCCTTTGAATGTAACTGAGTATTTTAGAATTCGAACATGCTTTCAGGACCATCCTGCGGTTTGTTTAAAGTCAGGGTTTGTCTCTGCAGCTATCTGGAGAAGCACTATTGTAGGCAGAGGGATAGCCAGTGCAGTGTGAGGTTGGAAAGTCAGGTTAGTGTGTTCACCAGACAAGAGAAGAGGCCAGTGCCTAAGGCAGAGGAACTGGAGAGAGGTGGAGATGCAGTCAGAAGATAGAATCCAGGAACAGAGGGCTTAGAGAAGGGCAGACACTCGAGTTTGGGCAGAGGGGGCTGTGGTCTGACCTGAGGCAGTAAAGGACCACTAAGGCTCTTAAGGTGGCAAGTGCAGGATACAGCTGGGAAGCTGGTAACGGTTTTCAGGCAAGAGAGGAACAACTGCCTTAGTGGCAGCACAGGTCAGAGGGAAGATCCGTCTCAGGACGTGCTATAGCTGTACCTGACTGGGCTTAGGAGGGCGTGTAAGAGAGAGAGCAAAGGATGCTGCCAAAGTTTTTTATTGAGCAGTCACAAGTTTGGAGCTGCCCTTAGTTTAGAGGCACAAGGCCATGGTGGAGGTGCGGGGAGCATAGGGGTTTCCTTCTGGGCACACTGGAGATTCTTAGAAACTTAGAAGTAGAGCTGTCACTAGACTGTTGCCTACCTGGTTGAATTCACAGCCTGCATGGAAATAGAAATTGAAGAGTTGTCTCGTATGGACAACATCACTGCATGTGTCCCATGAATGGTAAGTGAGGGCCTCTTGACTCATTAAGACTGCCAACTTGGAATGTGGCCTTTCTGCATTATACAGTGTTTCACAGCATTCCAGACCTTTACCACTAGATGCAAGCAGTAACACTTGCACCGCCACCCCCACTGTAACAGTTACAGTGTCAGTAGACACTGCCAGGTATCTCTGGGAATGGAGGGAGTCAAAATAGCTTCACCTGTGGACTGATGGTATCGAGATGGAGAAGTCATCAGGAACTCCATACTAACTGCCTAATGTGAAATCACTCTGTATTGTCCAGAGCTTCTTCCTGCATTTATTCTTATTCCTAGTTTATACTATTGTAATTATTGTAGTTACATTTCTCACGGGACAGAAATAATAGGGAAGTTACGAATGACTTGTTACCAGTGATACACAGCAAACTGAAGATATGCCATTGTCAGGAACCCAATTGGAGTCTTTTGTTTGTTTGTTTTTTAAGATTAATTTTGAAGCTCAATGCAATGACTCAGTTAGCTAATCTTCCTCTTACAAGTGCCGGGGTCCCATATCGGCACCAGTTCTTGTCATGGCTGCTTCTCTTCCCATCCATCTGGCTGCTTATCGCCTAAGAAAGCAGCAGAGCATGACCCAAAGCCTTAAGACCCTGTACCTGTATGGGGCCCGGCGCGGTGGCACAAGTGGTTAAGGTCCTCGCCTTGCATGCCCGGGATCCCGTATGGGCGCTGGTTCTATCCCAGCAGCCCTGCTTCCCTTCCAGCTCCCTCCCTGTGGCCCCGGGAAAGCAGTGGAGAACGGCCCAAAGCTTTGGGAACCTGCACCCGCGTGGGAGACCCGGAAGAGGCTCCTGGCTTCGGATCGGCATAGTATTGGCCGTTGGGCTCACTTGGGGAGTGAATCATCGGACGGAAGATCTTCCTCTCTGTCTCTCCTCTCTGTATATCCACCTTTCCAATAAAAAATAATAGAAATAAATCTTAAAAAAAAAAAAAGACCCTGTACATGTGGGAGTCTTGGAAGAAGCTCCTGGCTCCTGACTAAAGATTGGCTCTGCTCCAGCTGTTGCAGCCATTTGGAATGTGAACCAGATGGAAGGTCTTTCTCTCTGTCTTTCCTACTCTCTGTAAATCTGCCTTTCCAATAAAAATAAATGAATCTTTTAAAAAAGAAAAGATTACGTTTATTTATTTGAAAGGTAGAGTTATGAGAGGGGAAGAGATATAGAAAAAGGTGTTCCATCCACTGCTTTGCTTCCCAAATGGCCACAGTATCTGGAACTGAGCCAGAATCCTACAGCTCCATCTGTATCTCATGGGTGACAGGGGCCCAAGTACTCAAGCTACCTAGTATCTACTGCTTTCCCAGATGTATAGGTAGAGGGCTGGGCCAGGAATGAAACAGCTGGGGATGCTAGTGTTAATGGTAGCATCTTAATCTACCTAGCCGTAATGGTGACCTGAAGTCTGATGTTCTAGAACATACCATCTGAAGTTTGCTGGCATATTATCTGTTTTCTGAAAATAATTCATGTACTTGAGGTCGTGTCGGACAGATCTTGTTCATCTGCGGGAGCTGCAGAAGAATTTGTGGCCAAGGAGGAAGTGACACAGAGCAGCTGAGGAACCAGCCCCAGCAAACTGGCAGATTAGCACATTCTGTACCAGAAGAGGCTTGCCAGGAGGCTCTAGGCTTAGTGATATTTCGATTCCTGTCTTTTGAAACCCCAGAACAGCCAGTAAAGTCGCCCCAGTCTTACTGGTGTTTGCGTTGGCATAGGTAATGTGTGCATTTCAAAAATAAGTTGAGCAAACACTACTAGCGTTAGAAAATGCCTTTTGTTTGTAACATTACTATCTGACAGAATAAAAGGTATCTCCAGGAACTCTCCCTTTTGTGCCTCAACAGCTTCCAAGCAGTCCATCTCTATTTGCTCTGGTCTCTGAGCATTGTGTTGGCTGTAAGGATGCATCTTTTTCTGTGTGTTGTGAATTAAGCATTTTAATTTCTGATAGCAGGCAACGTGTGACATTTGTCTCCTGATGCAGGCAGTCAAATTTTTTATTCTTCTCTTTCGGATAAATCTATTGTCACTATATTGTAGCAGTATATGCAAAATGTAAGATTAAGAGCTGCTGTTGCTTAGGGACAAAGTTACAAGCTTCCTTAAGAGTTCAACTTAAAACTGAAACATTTTCCAAAATTGGGTGAAGGTGGGGGTATGGCACAGCATTTAAGTCACCACTTGGAATGCTTACATCTTGTCCCAGAATGCTGGTTCAAGTTCCAATCCATTCCCATTCTCCTTCTCCCCCCTCCCCCCAGCCTTCTAAATGGATGAAAACAAACAAAAGCTCTGGGTGTCGCCCTGCAAAGCCTTGAGGATCTTAGGCTTTGTACTGTGATTTTACTGCCTAAGGCATGATTAAAACTGCTCTACTTGGAGCAACTTTAATATCAGTCTGTAAGAGAGGCGTCATGGGTGCTCAGCCTGTGCTGAGCTGTCTTCAGATTATTTCCCTCTGGGGATGGGTGCTGTGGTATAACTGTTTAAGCCACCACTTGCAATGCCAGCGTCTCGTATGGGCACCAGTTTGAGTTCCACATGCTCCACCTTTAATCCGGCTCCCTGCTAATGCACCTGGGAAAGCAGCAGATGACCTTGCCAGCCGTGTAAGAGATTTGGATGAAAGTCTTAGCTTCAGCCCAGTCCAGCCCTGGCCATCATGGTTATTTGGGGTGCCAATCAGTGGGTTACTGTCAGTTTCTGTCTCCCTCTCTTCCTGTCCCTCCCTCTGTCTACCCCTCTTCCTCTTTCTCTCTCCATCTCCTTCTGTGACTTTGCCTTTCAATAAATAGTTCTCTCTTTTTTTATGATGTTTACATTGTTGATCAAGGTGGGAAGGTTCAAGGGTTAGGAGAAAGTAGGTGAGACCATTCTTTCCAGATTTTCTTTTTTCTTCTCCACTGTCTGCAGGAAGGGGAGAGATAAGGGGAGAAGCCACACCCAGTTTGCCAGCTGTCTCAGTACCCTGGGATCGGGAACGGCTGCCTGATATCATCCCAGGGTTCCCAATGTGGAGCATGCTCTGAGGGTTCTGCTCAAGTGGTTTTGATAGTTCTAAAATGCTGTCAGTCTCCCCATCCAAGGAGTAGGAAATCCTTCCAAGGTCCGTTGGCTGACATAGTCCACCTTAAAGTCTCCATTTGCCCAGGTATTTGTTGTCAATGCTTGGCTGAAGTAGTTGTCCAGTTTGTTCTGCCCTCTTTCCTCTGCTATGGTACCAGATGTCCTCTGCAGGCCCCAATGGACTGCCATATCCTCCATGTGCATCTGGGCATGCCGTCCACTGCTCCATTTTTTCCACTTTTTTCCAGTTCTAACACACGCACTCTACGGTTAATCCACTGATTCTGCAATTTTCTCCTTAGTTGGAAATCTGAGTCTAGCGGTTCAGTTGGGGGAATCCTCAAAGAGACCTCATCTGAGGTGATCCCAGACCTGATTCTTGCATGTGCTTGCCAGTATGGGGTCTGGCTCAGTCCACCACCCACATCAGCCTACACACAAAATGCTAATTGCAGTTGCTGGGTCAGTTCTGTCTCCAGCCCCGTCTCTTACACAAATTAGTGGATGCTGTGGCCCAGCCCAACCCAGCCCTCTACACACTCGGCCCTCATGCATACTAACAGGAACTACAGCCCAGCCAGAGCGACCCGCCCCCAGAAGCCTCCACCAGGCCTGCCTCCAGCCCTGGTTTCTGTTTTTGCCAGTATGTGCTGCAGACTGGTCCAGTCTTTCCCACATCCAGTTCAGCTCTCATACACACCAATGTGTTGGGGTCTAGTTTAACCCAGCTGACCTCACTGTCCAGCCTACACTTAGGCAAGGGTGCCACTGCCTATCTAGCCCTGCCCTTCACCAGCTTTTGGTTCTCATGCTCACCAGTGGCAGTTGCAGCCCTTTAGAAAGGTGCCCACTGATTTCCTACTGGTCCCACTCTCAGTCGCAGATCTTGCACTCTCCAGGTGGTTCTGACTTAGTGCTTGTGTACATGCTACTAGGAGTTTGGAAGAAAGATAAAATTAAAAAGTGTGGTGTAATTGGAACTGTGCTACCTAACTGACTGATGGACCTGAATTAAACTAGAGGAAGGAAGAACCATGTGAAGGAAGTCCCAGAGGCAACCACAAGCAGGGTGTGTTTGTGGGACACTGGCCAGCCTGGTTGTGGTGACTGAGGTGTGCTTAAAGAGGGTGAGGCAAACTTGCTTCAGAGGAAGACCTGTGAAAACCAAGTGAAGGAGGGTTCACATCTAATGTGGAAGGAAACAGGGTGCCAACCATGCTCTTGAGCCAGGGGAGTGGCAGGATGAAGCCAAGCATAACTGAATGGGACCAAAAGACACAGTTTACTGTTTGTAACCAGCCATTAGGAGGGTGATGGCTGTGAATTGTCAGAGCGAAAAGACAGTTGACAAAAGGCTATAAGGGGCCTGAATGGAAATTCTGAGAGCAGGTGGTACCAGCAGCCTCACCGTGTGTCTCAGCACAACTCCCACAGCCCAGCACCAGTGACTACATGGTTAGGAACTTGGACACGTGTCTTTCCTTTGGGGTCCTTCCTAATGAGATTCTGACCAGTACTTCCTTTCTTTTTGGGACTCTGCCCTAGGAGAAGGCTGTGAGAGAATCCCTGCAGGATCCCACTTAGATTCTAGCATACTTACTGTTGAGTAAGATCTTTGGGGGCTAGAATTCCAAATAGCAGATCACTTTTTCTAAAAGGGATCGTGAAACTCAGCTACAATTCTCCATCTCCTTATAAAGCTTTAAATGTGTTTTCAGTCACAACTATGTTTGCTTGAATTTTACTCTGCCTGATGAT
The DNA here is from genome assembly GCF_017591425.1 of Ochotona curzoniae. NCBI lineage: Eukaryota > Metazoa > Chordata > Mammalia > Lagomorpha > Ochotonidae > Ochotona > Ochotona curzoniae. The sequence continues at coordinate 1,098,808 of NW_024466004.1, read as the reverse complement.
TTTCTTTTGTGAAGGGGGTATGTGAAGGCTGCAGAAGTTGCCTTTGACCATGAGGATAGAACTGTGGGTGGAGGGAAGGGTAATGGGAAGAATGGAAATATGGTGGAGGAAGTATGGTGGGTGGGTCAGTAGAAGGAAGATGAATGACAGGCGAGAAATTCCCCAGCAGGACTCTAGAGGTTAATTATTTGAGCAACGGAAGAGCTATGTTACAAAGCTAAGTATAAAAATGATTTCATAGGGCTTTAAAAAAATAATACTCAGCACATGTCGAACTGTGTTAAGCTTTTAGGCAGTTTTGGCACGCCCAAGAGACTGTGGACTAAGTCTCTCTTGTGGTCAGCCCTCATACACAGCAGTACATTTTTCTCTGGTCTTAAGCTACTGTAGATAGGTGTCGTTGGCTGTTGTGTTAGATGCTTGTGGGGGGCTGACACATGAAAGTGACTTGGACAGCAGTCTCAAAACATCTGCAGTAGGTCCCGCCATCCTGAAGAGGCCCAGCACTGCCACTTACAAGCCTCTAGCACTCACCAAGGAGTGACTTGTATTCCTGAGAGAACGCCATTGCCCTTCCTGGTACTCCAGAGCATGCTTCATTTCTAGTTAGGGAGAGATTTACAAATGTAATCAGAGCCTGATCACTCTGGCCTGTGAGCAGGATCTTAGCACATCATGTTTGTGGTCCTGGATCAGAACAGAACTTAGTACTAAACACTGTATTCTTCTGTGTTTGCATTCAGTGTGTGTAAGTGATTAGAAGGAGGTCTAGGCAAGCGAAGCACTGACCAAGACTGGCCCAGGAAAGGAGGAGGTTACCAGGTGCTATCTGATGCTGGCATCAGTTTATACCAGGAGAGCATGTTATTTCGCAGGGGAGCATGTTATTTGCCTTTTTATTTATTTAAATCAAATCACAAATAAAAACGAAATAAAGACAGGTATGTGAAAGTTTCTGTGTTATGGTGGTTTATCTAGGCAGCAAGTTTTCTTGTAAGAAAAGATCTCAGTGGGACATCTCAATCGTCAGGATTTTCGGCCCCTGCCCCCACAGCAGGATGGCGTATTTCACAGTTCACTCTCTGGTGTGAGGGAGCGCAGTAACAGACACAGGTTCACCATCCAGCGGGCGGTCTGGTTCCCAGTAGACAGCACTGACCAGCCTGCTGTCAGAGGTTAGTGAACGAATCTTTAAAAAAAAAAAAAAAAAGTAGCTGAAAGAGATCTTGTTCTTGGTTTTTAGTACTTTGGTGTTCAGTGAATTTTCTGTCAGCAACTTTTTTTTTTAAGTCTGGTGGATCATCCCTTTTCAGGAAATTGAAAAATTCTCCAAAACCTGCAACTTTCTGAACACTGCATGACACCACAGTTTGGAAATTCCATGGCATTAAACATTGTTTCTTGCACAAAATTAAAGATCAGTGATAACCAAGAATGGCACTTGCTATTCCAAAGGATCTGCTGTTGTAAAACACAAGTCGGAGAGATAATTATTTTCATGTTTGCTTTGAGGTTAAAATGATAAATACTAGATCTTGTTCCTTCAGGAGCTGTGATGGATGAGACTGGGTTTATCTAAATATTCTGTCTAAACATTTTAGTACTAACCAAGTTATGATTTGTTGTAGTTAGGATTGCGTTGTACAAGAGAATTCAGGGCTGACTTGATCTCTTTCCCCTAAACTAGCAAGCAACTGGCCAATGCAGAAGTGGTGCAATTTTAAGAGGTCTTACCTACTTGTTAGCTGGCTTGAACTGGGGTCATAGTGCTCACGGCCGTGACAGCTGTTAAAGGGGAAAGCACCGGGAAGCCTGAGGCACAGCAGGCAACGCTTCAGCAACTCCCTGGACAGCTTCTCCTCTCCAGCAGATGGGGAGCTGCCCCAAACCGCATGCCCATTTCTGTGCACTTGGCTAGGCCTTTACACCTGGCGTCAGATGGCAGGCGTTCTTTTTATTTTATTTTTTTAAAGATTTATTTATTTGAAAAAGAGAGGGGGAGAAAGGAGAAGACCTAGAGATTGAAATCTTCCATCTACTGATCCGCTACCCAAATGGCTTCAACGGCCAGGGTTGGGCTGGTGAAAAGTCAAGAACTTCCTCTAGGTCTCACACGCAGGTGCATGAGCTCAGGGACTTGGACCGTATTCTGCTGCTTTCCCAGACGTAATATTAGGGAATTGGACTGGAAGTAAAGCAACTGAAACTCAGACCAGTGCTTATATGGGATGCTGGCACTGCAGACAGCAGCCCCACGGGCATTCTTTTCTGGGTTTGTACCCGTGCCCTGTATTAACATGGATAAATTAGTCTTGCTACTGGTCGCTCTGTGATAGGACATGATTCCTCCCAGAGAAGGTGACCTGCATCAGGCCCACTGGGTTTTGTGCTGGTGACCTTATTTTTTCCTGGTGTCACAGTTGAATTCAGTTGAATTCTTCAGTACCAACTGGTGCATCTTCCCCTGATCTGTTGTTCTTAGTACAGTATTGTGCAGTACTGGAACAACTCTTTTGTTTGTTTTTGTTTTTGTTTTTAAAAGACAGAGTTACAGAAAGAAGGGGGACAGAAAGAGATCCTCTATCTGCTGGTTCAACCCCATAGCCTCAGTAGCAAAAGCTGGGCCAGGCTGAAGACAGGAGTACCTTCTGGGTATCTCATGTGGGTACATGAACATTTGAGCTGTTCTTTGCTATCTTCCCAATGTATTAGCAGGGAGCTGGATAGGAAGTGGAGCAGGTGGAGCTTAAAACCTATCTTCCTTCTCAGGATGGAGCTTAATCCAGTGCACCATGACACATCTCTTAGAGGAGATAGGTCATGGATGCCAGGCCATTAAAACAGTTGGCATCTGCTTTTTCTGCACATAGAACTCAAGTGGGGTCTAGACACGGTAGCCTATGGCTAAAGTCCTTACCTTGCATGCCCCAAAATCCCATATGGGTGCAAGTTCATATCCTGGCTGCCCTACTTCCCATCCAGCTTCCTGCTGTGGCCTGGAAAATCAGTCGAGGATGGCCCAGATCCTTGGGGCCATGCACCAGTGTGGGAAACCTGAAAAAAATTCCTGGCTCCTGTTTCAGATTGGCTCAGCTCCAGCCATTGCTGCCACTGGGGAAGTGAATCAGCAGATGGAAGGTTTTTCTCTCTGTTAATCCTTCTCTCTGTACATCTACCTTTCCAATAAAAATAAATAAATCTTTTTTGAAAAAATTGAGTGGTTCCTGGATCCCAGAAGAAAGCAAGTTATCTGTATTCCTGAACTCTGCTTGTAGGTTGCGGTTGGGGTTGATCACCAGAACCCGTTATTGATCAGCTTCCCATTTGTTGTTTTTACAGATTTGTTTATTTATGAGAGAGTTTCTTTCAGAAAGAGAGATGGAAAGATCTTCCATCCACCAGTTCACTCTCCAAATGCTTGCAGCACTGGAGCTTGGCCAGTCCAAAACCAGGAGCCAGGAGCTTCTCCAGCTCTCGCACATGAGAACAAAAGCCTAAGGACTTGAGCTGTCTGCTGCTGTGTTCTGAAGTACATTAGCAGAGAGCTGAATAAGAATTGAAACAGCCAGGACACTCACACCAGCACCCGTATGGAATGCTGGTGTCATAGGTGGTAGACAATTAACTTGCCACACCACAGTGTCAGCCTCTTGAGCCTCTCATTTTAACTGTCTCTCCATCTCACCACTAGGAGAGATGCAGCCTGTTTGGGCGCTGCCATAGGAGGCTTTGGACAAGCTGTTCCTGGGGTCTCTTGCGGCTGGTGCTGTGTGATCTTCTGTGTTACCCGTATCTATGCATTCGTGGAGTTCAGGACAAGAAGTTGTTTCACAGCAGAGTTGGCTCCTTCTTTGTTCCTTTGCAGAGATGGTAGTTGATCTTGGAAGAAGAACTTGTTTCTCAGGCCACCTTTCTATGCCACTTCACACCAGCTACTCCAATCTGCCACTCTCTGGGTGAAAAGGAACCCAAGTAGCAATTTTCTTCCCAAAAGGCACCGTGGCCCTCAGTCGTGAAGTGGATCAGTGCTAACCATGATCTCAGCTCACCAGTACCACACTGAGTGGCCTAAGGACCAGCCGGCACACTCAGATGGGAAGTGGAAAATATGCATCTCTTTATCTGCCACTTGTGTGGTGCCTGATTTCTTTATCTGTTAAATGGGAATGGGCAACAGTTCCTTGGCAAAGTCATGTACTCCCTTTTGCAGGTATTCCAGACAAGTCACCAGGCCAGTGCTTGGTTCACGAAAGCCGCAGGAAGAGGGTAGAGTTTGCAGTGAAAGGTGATTAGATTTCACATAATGTGGAAATTTTCTCAGAAAACAAATACCTGTTTTTTGTTTTTGGCAGGGAGTGTTGTTTGTTTTTCTTTGTGCCTTTTTCCTTGCATAGAGACCTATGAGCATTTTATTGGTTCTATTGGAATTTAATTGTATATTTTCCTTGGGTTTTTCTGGATAGATGAATAATAATTTAGACTGCGTAACTTCATACCTTTGATGTGTGTGTGAGTGTCCCTCCTACTAGGACCCTGGCTGGCAACACTAATGGGGCTGTGTCTGCAGTGATGGTTGCAGCCTATGCCTGTGAGAGGTGTGATTGGCTCAGCAACCGGCAGGCGTGTACCTGATGCTGTACACGCCAGCACTGTGGCCTTGTGGAGATTACCTTGCCTCCCTGAGCTTGGGAGTAAAGGGCTCCACAGAGCTGATACTCGTGTCTGTGTCTGCCTGTGCTGCCTGCTCATTTACTTCAGAATTTTTCTTCCATGCTAAAGCAAGCAGCCAGAAAATATATTCTGCTGGGTTTTTTTTTTTTTTTTGAAATTTTTGTGTGAAAAACAAAGGCAAGAACAGTTTTAGTGCTTTCCACTAAAGTTGATGTGTGTGAGGAGAGGACTGTTTTATTTTTGAAGCAGAGGCAGATAAGAGAGCTTCCCTGCTAGTTCAACAAACAACGCCTCCTTCCCCATGCCTGCAATAGCCTAGTAAGGAGCTGGGAGCTCTGTTCAGTTCTCCCATGTGCGTGACAGGGACTCAGCTACTTGAACCACCTCTTGATGCTTCCCAGGGTCTGCATTGGCTGGAACCAAAAATCAGTAGCCAAAACCAGGACCCAAACCCGAACACTCCCATTATGGTGTGTGGGCCTCTTAGTTGTGAGGCCCCAGATGTTGGTACGTTCTTAAGAACAAAACAGTGGGACCTTTTCCACTTAGCTGAGGGGCATACCTGGTCCCTTTGGGAATTAGAATAAACTATCCTGTGGCAAAGTGGAGACAGTGTGAGGGGAGCACTGCAGTCTACCAGACTTGGCTTCAAGTCTTGGCTGTGATTCTGACCAACCTTGAACAAACCTCTTAGTCCTTGTGGTGAAGTGAACATCTGTCAGGTGGATATAGTAGTTCATTCCTGCCTTCTAGGGCAGGAAGAAGATGGAAGACCATCTACAACCAACTCCTGGTTTCCCAGCTAGCCCCTAGGTGCTAGTGCATAAATGCTGTTTCTGCTACATTGTTTTTATAAATGTGTCATCTAGCCAGCAGAGACCAGGTACAGAAAGTGTTGTGTGTTATGTGGATGCTTAGCAGAGAGATGGAGACACTGGGTGGAGGAGATTAACACGCGCTGCCCTACAAGTTATCAGACTGGGAGGATCTCGCCAGCCTCTCCTCTTCAGATAGTGTGATTCACAAGAACTTGGCAACTTGGAAGGTGCTGAGCCTGGTCCTGCAGATGGCCCTGGCCATGCCTGTGGGGGTTTCCCTGTGGCTCTCTGGGAACCATGGACTCCTGACCTTGGTTTGATTGTCAGGTTGCACTGCTGTGTCTGCTGTCACTGACTGTCTTCACTCTCTTCCAGGGGCTCCACGGGCCTTACCCCTTCGGCCAGTCTTAAACGGGTGTGTCAACAAGAAGAAAAAAAGGCCTGACTTTGGGGGTAGGGCAAGGGTTTCCCTGGATTGCAGACCACATCGCATGGACCCCTGGCTCTGCCCCCCACACCCCCATCCTGGAAGAAGAGGAGGAAGCAGAACAGACTAGTTTTGAGTAAACTCAGTGTGCATGTGTGAGTGCTGAATCGCAGCAGTGGTGCTGAGACTTCCAAGAAGAAGCCATGCAGCCGCCTTGGGCTTGGTTGATTAGGGTGTCCGTCTAACAAATCATTAGGTTGCCCGGGAAGGGAAACAATTTTTTTAAAGGTGGGGTGGGAGGGGTAGCCATCTTTCTAAACAAAAGTTATTTTGCCTACAGAGAGGTTGTAGTTTCAAGCACCTGTTAATTTTTCCCCTTTCCCACTTTTGTTTAAGCAAGGGATAACATGCTCTTCATAGGATTAGTGCTTGCTCTGGATACGGTTCAGAATGAGAACTACGTGGCATGTTTGGGGACTGCGGGGTCAGCACCGAAGGAGCACAGCTGCCCAGGAACGTGACTCCGGCAGTCTGACCCCTTTTGTTTTTAATGGCATCAGCCAATGAGTTATCACCCTTCCTCCTCCTGTGTCTTTAATCTTGTGTTGATTTACACCTTTGGCATTTGTAGTCACCAACCCTGTGGCTTGTTAGTATCAGAACCTCTCTGAAGACCAAACTTCCCTGTGTGACCAGCAGAGGAAGCCTTGAGGACAGCCCTTGGGTGACGTGGGAGTTTCTGAGATTGAGAGGTGTCCTCCCACACTCGCCTGTGATGGTTGGCATGGCTTCCCTTCCACATTTCTTTTGGCAGGAAGACACTCCATCCTGCCTACATCTTTGCTGGGCCCTTCACATAGTGGCTCCCCACCCATGTGTGACCCATGCGTGTGCCATGGACACACACACAGGTGTTGGTACAGCCCACCAGCAGGCGAGTGTGAAGGTGTCCCATGCTTCTCTGTTGTCACACAGCTCCTCTCCCTGTGTCCCCTCCAGTGGTCCTGCATGGTGTTTTCACAGCCTGTTAATGAAGGCTGAGCTGTTAAAAATTCAAAAGCATGGCCCCCAAAGGGGAATGCGTCACAAGGAAGGGCCACAGTATCTGACTCCTTGATCTTGGAAACCACGCTTAGGTGGAAATTAGAGGACCCTCCATGCCCCCCACTCCACCCCACCCCAGCAGGATGGTCGGTTGTTGTAAGGAGGTGGCCAAGGAGCAGCCCCTCTGGAGATGAGGGTGGCAGCCTCAGTGGCCTCCTGTGGATTCCAAGCAGATTGAGATGTGGCTCTCTCTGTGGAAAGCTTGAACCAGGCTAGAACAGCTGTCTGCCAAAGATAAAAGAATATGCAAAGCCCCTCTTTTCTCCTTCTCACCCCCTCCCTCCTTTGAGTCTTAGTTGGTTTGAGAGTCGGGATACGGATCTAGGGCGCGATTGCTGGTCACCTACCTGGTTAGTGCACCCCCAGCCCTCCTGGGGTTGCGAGGCAAGTAGGGAGACCAGGTGTTGAGTGGCTGCAAGGGGTTGTAGAGCCTGGGTGTGGGTGAGGGTCTGCCTGCCTATCTGTCTCTGTCTGGGTGTCTGAGTTCCAAAATTGTGTGGTGTTTGTTCCTCCTCATCCTCTTCTGAGACTGGTGGGTTTTTTGTTTTGTTTTGTTTTGTTTTAAGTTTGATTGTGGAAGAAAACGCTTGTATGAAATTCACCCTTCACCTTCCCACCTTCCTCAGAAAACCAGAGGGGAATGTCCGCCTGCCGAGAAGGGCAGTTCTGTGCCCAGGTCGGAGCTAAGGGAGGGCCCTCCGAGCACGTGCTCTGTGTGCATGCACAAGGGCACCTTGTCTAGAGGAGCCTGTCCCCTGGGGCTCAGGCTGGCTTCTGTCTGAGAGCCCCATGAGACCCAGGCTGCTGCTGTCGGTGCCAATCTCCTGAAACACTGCCACCCAGGAGCCCACACATGTCCAGCCACTGTTGCCTCCTGATGACCTGGAAGCATCATTAGCTGTCCCTGGCAGGATCGGGGGAGGCTTCACAAGCCCTGCTTTTCTGACTTGCCATCTAGCCCATGCAAGATGCCCTCCACTTCCCAGCAGGGGCTTCACTGGCCACCAGCTTTGGGTGTGGCCCTGCCAGAGTTGTCCTGCTGCTCCTCTTGCTTATAGGCTACCTCACCCCCAGTCAGTTCAGCATCCCATATGTCTTGGCTTGCTTCCCAAGAACAAGCCAGTCTAATGTACACCCTCTGCAAAAGGGCCAGAGCAAGTGCAGGCTTTCTTTGGCATGTGGGCAGAGGAGGGTATGTGACTTCCCCAGGCCCAGGAGGATTTCAGAACCGCTGGCTCTCCTCTGCCTTGCTGGTATGGACCCTGAGCAATGCCCAGAGCCCACGTCCTCCCCTGCCCAGAGGCTTGCTAAAGGCTCCCTGTATCCTCAGCCCAAGCCTGCTCCTGGCAGTCTTCAGCAAGCGGCAGCCACCTCTGGGCCAGGACCATAGTATGGTGTCCAGGAAGTGAGACAGACCCCTTCTTAGGTGACAGGTTCTGAGGCCAGATGGAGAGGCAAGGGACTCAGGTGTGGGCAGGAGCCCCGGTGTGTGTGCATGGAGTGAGCTGTTTGTGTAAGTGTGGGTTGTGTGCACATGTGCATGTCTCTTTGCTTTTTGCCATGGGGATGATTGAATTTGGGGTGTTTTGCTACCCAAAACAGCCACTTTTCTCCCACAGCAAGGACTGGCCATAACCTTAAGCCATCAGGCTTAAATCCAGCTCAGAGGGAATCTCAGTCAACTCAGCTGGTGTGGCCTGAAGGTGGCCAAGGTGCCAGGACATGGGCACGAGAACAAACAGATCCCCAGGTTCACTCTGAGCCCCAGCGAGAGGCTGGTAGGGCTCCCAGGGCTTGGGAAATGAGCTGATCCTCCTCCCTGCCCTGTTTTTGTTCCCTGGGTGAATGAGGAGCAGCAGCGGTTGCCCCTTCCACCTGTCAGTAGTATGTGTGTATGTGTGTAGCACACAAGCTGGGTGGGTGTTCATGGCAGGACCTCATGGTGCCTAGGATGAGATGAAGATGAGGAGGTTTTTCCTTATTGTATAAATGAATATTTGTATGATTAAATTAACACACACACAAAAGGCTGTTTCCATGTGTGTCTGAGTTTTATTGCGCCTCCAAGCTTCCTGTGACCTGAATGCCCCCGCCCTTGTTGGGTACACTTGCATGTCTTCAGGTCTTCGCCCTCTTGTAGATGGGCAAACAGAAACCCTGAAGTTCATTATCTGTGTGTAAGAAATCAGTCGTGGGGTTATTAGTGGATCTGTTGGCCTTCCTGGTGCCCAGTAACCAGAAGGTAGTTAAGGAACCTGCCTGCAGATGGCCATGATGTCACCAGGGGCAATCTCTGTGTTGATCACCACTCGGTCACCAGCTGAGCAGCCCTTCCCTTGTACAGTCTCCACACTGCACCGCACAGTCATCCTTCCTGTTGGAGGAGCAGAAAGTCCCGGCTCCCCCCTGCCTGGCCCCCTAGGTGTAGAAGAGGGAATACTTCTTACAAGTTTCCCATGGTGACGTCTGAGTAATCAGGGAGCACTTCTGGCTTCTTAAGGATTAAGGATAAATTTTTGCGGGTTGGCCAGTCAACTAGCAAACAGGAGGTGACCCCACATCCTTAAAGGAGATAGTCTTTAACTTTGACAAAGCCAGGGAGGTGAATGGTGGGGCAAGTGGCTGAGCAGAGTGAATTGAGCAGAAAGTCTGCCTAAAGAAGACCTTATTGGCAAATATGCCTGTGAAAGGTGACTTTACTGGCTTCATTTTTTCCTAGCTGTGGCACTGTTCAAAATTCATGTGTCTGCTGTCACATCATATCTCTGTATCGCAGAATGAGATCAGAGAGGCAAGGGAATCGCCTAAATCCCACAGCTTAATGGAGGAGTCAGGTTTGGACCTATGAGCTCCCACCCACTGGCATTATTTTCATGTAACTGAAGAGCCCTCCATTCACCTGCATACCCCCTCAATTGTGCCTTCCTCCTGCCTAGCTAAGCTGTGTGTTCCAGACAGCAGCTGTGAGGCAGGAGTTCTTATGTGGTGGGAATTTCCCAACTGCTGTCCTATAGGAAGATCATTGAGGGGACCTGCGAGACACAAGTTGCATGAAAGAAATGCCCCCACATCACTGGGTTGCTGCCTCAGCAGCAGGTACACAAGACCCCTGTTTTTCAGAGCAGCCTTGTCCTGAGCCCCAGGGAAAGGAGTCTAGGAGACTGGGCCAGAGACTTCCAGGGTGAATGGCCCCGACCCATGACTGTGCACCTGCATCCTGCTTCCTCCCAGGTGCCCACAGCTGTTTGCTTTCTGCAGGGGCGTGGCAGGGGGGCACTGTCACCTGGGTCTTCTGGCAGCACAAACCCACTCCCAGGACTTTGCTACACCTCCACTGCTGAACAGTTATTTGCTTGGCAGAATCTGTTTGCCTTTGGGGCTGTAACCTGTCAAGAAGTCACCAGGCCCTGGAAGAAAAGAGTATGTTGGATGGTAGTTCCTGGCCAAGGCCATTCCCACGGGGGCTGGGTGACAGGGAGGAGGCTCTCAGCTGAGCCTGGGAGCTGGGGCTGAGGGGACAGTTGCAGTGGTCTAGACCCAGCCCTTCTGACAGAGCAAATAGGTCCACTCAAGCCGCCTCCCTGCCCTGGTACTTGGGTGCCTCCCACCCTATTCCTGGGAAGCTCCCTCCCTCCCTCCTCCCCGGCTTGCCATGACCCAGCAGTTTCCTTGACACCACTTGGTATCCAGCCCTGTGTATTTTGGGAGGAGAGACACAGAACACTCAGAACTCAAAAACACTTCATTTCAGAAATCAGGAGAGCAGACAAGCTTGCGAGAGGGGAAGACTGTATGTTGGGTGGGTGGGAATGTCCAGAAACAGTCTGATCACTGTGACCAGCTAGAGGAGCTCCATAAAACACAGACAGTCTTCCACAGAAGCCAGGGCCTGGATCACGGAGCTATCGAATGTCTTTTTTAGCCTCTGTTTTAGAGATGGCTGTGATCTGAGACCAAACACAAGTGTTCTCAAGTGCTGGTTCTGATTGACCCACTCTTGGGGAGGTGTGGGAACCTGCATTTCTAGCAAGTCCCAAGAATATGGCAGCACGCTGAGCTGACCACCCCTAGGAAGAATGTCCAAGGAGGTGGCCCTGCCCTCCCAGCTCCTTCCCCCAGTGCATCTGACCTGTGAGGTTCAGGCAAACCTAGGCTAAGCTGCCTTGTCAGGCCCGTTGGGGTTGGAAGACACCAGGGCCCTCTTTGGACCTCTGAATGAGTGCTCTGTTCCCCATCACTTCCCAGGATTTGTCCAGGCTGTGATTTTTGGCTTAGACGTCATCCCCAGTGTGCTGCTGCTTGTCATCAACAATGACTTGATGATGATACTGGCCCCCCACTGTTAACCCTGTTAAAGTCACTTACTCATATGAATGGCCACATTTAAACCACCACTACCTCCCCAGAGGGGGCAGTCGAGGTCAGGCAGCGTGTGAACAACTAACTTGCTTGTCATGAAGACAAGGAGGCAACCTAGGCTGAGAGCGGAGGGATGGTGGGGGAGGATGGGAGAGTGAAGGAGATGGGTGCGCCTTTGAGGAGCATGGCTCCTAACTGGGGAAACGGGTCTGCATCTGCAGGAAGACACAATCTCTACCTCAGCCAGGCCTAGGAGTGCCCCACCACCCCTGCCCTTGATGGTACTTTATTTGTCCATCATGTCTGTGTGCTGGGCACCTGCTCCAAAAGAGTGTGGCTAAAAGAGGCAAAACCCCATACCAGTTAGAGTCCAGGTGTGATGTGTGAAGATGTGACGTGCTGCGGGGTGCACGCAGCAAAGAGACCTGAGTGCCCATGAAGAACAGATTAGGATTGCTACCCTTGATGAACATGGACATAAAGCCAGCCCATGGACGTCTCGGGTAAGCATTCTGGCCCAGAGCAGGGCCCCAAGGTGTAGCAGGAGGTAAAGTCAGTGAGGTGAGGGCAACATTATGTGGGGCCTGGGGATGGCTGAAGCAGCCCGGCTTTCACCTGGATGAGATGGTTGTGAGCAGGACACAGCACACGTGGCTGCAGTGTTGAGAGTGCACTGAGGGGAAAGGGCAGATACGGGTGGTGGCAGCGGAGGAGGCAAGAAGTGGCTGGGTCTTTGGCACAGCCAGAAAAGCAAGCCAGCGGTCCTTACAGGAGGATTCCACATAGAGTAGCAGAAGGAAGATAGGGGCCTGAGGAACTAGAATATAATGGCCAGATTAGTAAATAACCGTTCCTAAAACAGGCAGGGGCTGACGAGGGCAGAAAGCCAAGTTCTTGCTGGACCTGTGTGTCAGGCATTCACGGGCAGCCTGGGCTAACATAGGAGGTGCAGCTGCAGTCTGGGAAGGTGGGGGTCCTGGCTGTGAGATGGCCTCCAAAACCTCAGGACCAATGGAGGCCATGCATCATGCCTCAAAGCTGTTCCCCCCATAAGGATCAGCCCTGGAAGAACCCCCCCACCAACCAGGCTCACAGCTCTAATGGCTGCAGTCCACCTGTGTCCTCCTCCTGTCCCCATGCCCTCCCTGCTGGTCATAGGAAAAAGGTCATGGAGTGGATGAAAGGCTGTGCTGTCTAGGAACACCCTAAAAGCCAGATGGGACATGTAGGAGTGACACCGGGAGGCCTAGCTAATTGTGATCCTGCCTCCCAAAAACATACCCTGCATCCAAGTCCTGGCAATTCCTGCTGGGCTGTGGAAGAGCTGAGTGAGGCTCAGGGTCTGCAGAGAGACCCTGCAGGAACCATGCTCACCTACAGCAGCCCCCATCCCCAGTCAGGACCCTTGGTGCCCCCTGAGAAGCAGGCCTGTCAGTGACCATGCCAGACACCACCCTCACGCCTGCCCTACTCACAGGTCAGTAGGACAGCAACAGTTGGGGAGATGTTCAGATGGCTGCTGTGAACCACATTGATGGGGGTCTGACGAGAGGAGAGTGCGCTTGGGAGTGTTGGAAATGCAGTGTGCCATGGCCAGCAGAGGGCACCACATGGCCCAGACCTCATCCAGCAAAGAACACCACCTGTGCATCTGTGTTCCCAATCCCCATGTGGGCCAGCTGGTGTTAGGCCAGGGTCACTCCCCAGTGCCACAACACCTACTTTGATCAAACCCCTGCCCCTTGTGGCTGTTGGCTTGGGATGCAGGGAAGGGTCATTGTACAGGAGAATATAGAAGGTCCTAGTTTTCCTCTAAGAGGCTAGCTGAGCAGCTAGCTTTCCTGCCATAGGCTTTCAGTACACAGTTGCTGAGTTAAAAAATGAGCCAATGCATAGGAGGCACTGGGGGCAGCAAGACTGGCTTATTTCTGGAGGTGGACAGGGACGGGAGCTTTTAGGGCAGGGTGGTGCACAGATGTGCCTGTGGTTGACAAACCTATGCCTGGAAATTGGTGTGGCCACTGTCGCTTATCATATCCAAGGGTTGGGAAGAAGACCCAGCACATCTGCATCCAGGTGCAGGCCACAACCCCTGGCGGATCACAGGCTGACTTGAGCTGCCGTCAAGCAGTGCTCACATCATCTGGGTGTCTCCGACTCTGGCTTGCCTTCTGTCTGCTCTCCTTTGCTCTTCCCTCCCTCCACTATCTCCTCCCACATGTCAGCCTCCTGATAGATGAGTACTCTGGTGTCCATGGGGATGAAGGGTTTGGGTTCAGGCAGCTCATAGGCAGGTTGGGAGGAGAATTTGGGTGCTGAGCCCTTGCTCCCTATGGGTCATCCGGGGCTGCTGGGGAGACAGCAGCTGGGAGGTGAGGGAGGAGGGTCCTGCGCCCAGGGCCCACAGTAGTGGGAGAAAGCCAAACCTTCCTGTAGGACCTTGGGAAGGAGTGAGCATTGGGGAGAATTCACCAGGGGGAGAAGACACTGAGCTGGGTGTGCTGCTTGCCCACCCAGGTACTCCTCCCCAGCTTCTGAGCCAGCAGAGAGAGCCAACACCTCCAGGGAGGAGGAAGATTCAGGGATCGGTTGGGAAACTGGAAGCTTCTCCAGCTGGCTCCTGTCCCTAAGCCAGGCAGCCAGGCCCCGAGGCATCCACTAGGGTCCAATCATAACGGTGGTCGTTGGAGCCCCAGGGGAGACAGCCTTGGCTGTCAACAGCTGGTTTGCATGGAGCATGGGGAAATTTGCATGCTTTGAGAGGTTAACAACTGTGAGAAGAGAAGAGGAACTTTTCTCCCAGCCTGCAGTTTCCTGCCTCTTCCCAGGCCAGCAAGTGCAGGGAGCAGCCCCTGCACCTGCCCAGCCCTCATTTGACTTCCAGTGAAGACCCCTGTGTTGAACAGCTGAATTCAGACAAACAGGGCCCTGTACACACCTGCATATTTGCAGATGTGGAAACCAACCGAGTAGTATGGCCCAGCTCTCAGGCAGGTGCACGTGGACACACAACAGACCTATGTGTGCAGACACCGCACCACCACTCTCAGTGCACCTTCATGTTCAACTTTCCCATAAGTTAGGCATATTGAAATTCTCTCTGCTGTGTCCTCATGGGACTGTCTACAGGCGGGGGGAACATGTGGTTCTTGGCTGTTAATCCATGCCTCACGTTCAGTGCAGAATGCCAGCGTGCAGGGTGGGCCTGAAGGCCTACACTGTGTGCTCACTCGGCAGTAGTTGGATCTGCATCCAGAAGGGAGTCTAGCACCACGGCAGCTCCTGGTCAGCAGCCCGCCAGAGAGCGACCCTGATTCGTGAGGTAAGTACTGTGATCTTTCCCTCTTCACTAATGAGAAAGCTGAGACTCAGCCCATGGCCACCCACTAAGGAGCAGCTAGATGGGACGCTCCCCAATTCCAGCAGGGTCCAGAGACACACGCACTCCTGGTGTGACTAACAGGCTGTTGTTATCCCACAGCAGTGGGAGGGCCTTTTCTGGTTTCCCCATGAGAAAGGCAGTGGAGAAAGCGCAAGCTTTCCTGTCAGAGATGATCCTGACTCACTCAGGGACTTCAGCTCTTGTCCTGGGGTCAGAGGATATGTTCAGGGACACTTCTTGGTGCCTACCATCCACAGAAACCCTGTTGGAAACATCTGGCGATTGTTCACTCATGGATTCTATTAATATGTACTGAGTACCTGCCCACCTAGCTAGCGCTACAGGTGCAGGATGATGAAGCTCACAGAAAATGTCCCTGGAGTACGAGGGGAATGCTCCTGCCTGGTCATCAAGGGGCTAGGGGAGTGAGGGAGGGAGAAAAAGGAAGGGGGCGTGCAGCAGCCAGAGGAGTGAGCACTTTATGCCCTAGAAAAGAGCAGCCATGCTAAGAAAGCAGGCCAGAAGCACTAACTGGCCAGTGTTTTGTGCAGCTGGCATCTTTTACAGGTGCTGACACGTGCTGTGTGCCTTTGCAGAAGCTGGTCACCCTCCCTGGGCACCATCTCTCCACCCATGTAACATGAACTGTGCCACCTACCAGAGCCTGCTCTATGCCCCCTTCAGAGGGGGATGCCTGACCACTCTGCAACAATGCTTCTGGCCCAACCACTACCAGCCCAGGAAGGCCTGGCCAAAACCTCCATTTCAAACTCTAACCCTTGTGGATACTATGGCAATGCAGAGAGGGAGGGGAGACCCTGGCATGGTTTCTGGACACATGGGAGTGTGTTTGGGAGAAGATGGTGGCCTTACTAAAGATTCATGAGTGTTGGGCCCGGCGCGGTGGCGCAAGTGGTTAAGTCCTCGCCTTGCACGCCCGGGATCCCATATGGGCGCCGGTTCTAACCCCGGCAGCCCCGCTTCCCTTCCAGCTCCCTGCCTGTGGCCCGGGAAAGCAGTCGAGGACGGCCCAAAGCTTTGGGACCCTGCACCCGCGTGGGAGACCCGGAAGAGGCTCCTGGCTTCGGATCGACCGTTGCGGCTCACTTGGGGAGTGAATCATCAGATGGAAGATCTTCCTCTCTGTCTCTCCTCTCTGTATATCCGCCTTTCCAATAAAAAATAATAAAAATAAATCTTTAAAAAAAAAAAAAAGATTCATGAGTGTTTCATGTGTGTCATGTTTGTTTGCAGGTTCATTGTTGGAAAGAATGTAGCCTGGGTTCCCACACTCAGGGCCAGCCTGGCTCATCTTTTGAAGGCCTCTGTCCTGGGTGCCCCAGCCACTTCCCTTGGTTGACTTCAAGTCTGAACCACTACCCCTCGCATCATTTCCTTAGCTTTTCAAAAACCTTCCCAAAGCACATGGTCACCCAAAGCTACCTGACAAAGGAGAGGGTCCAGAAAGAAATAGGAACGCACTCTTGAGCCGCTTCAGCATTGCATTTGGCTGCAAGTAACTTAAGCTTAAGAGACAGTAACCTAACTTCCACCCAGCAAAACAAATTTATTTTCCCCTCTTTAAATATAAAATCTCCCGACTGGCATTGGGGCACAGCAGGTTGAACTGCCTCCTGCACTGACAACATCCCATGTTGGTGCCAGTTCAAGCCTCAGCTGCTCTACTTGCAATCCAGCTCCCTGCTGATGCTCTGAGGAAAGCAGCCAAAGATGACCCAAGTGCTGCAGCCCCTGCACTCCTGTGGAGACCAGAATAGAGTTCTAATTTCCTGGCTTCCACCTGGCCCAGCCTCAGCCATTGTAACCGTTTGCAGAGTGAACCAGCAGGTGGAAGATTCTCTCTTTCAAAAAAGCAAATCTTTTTTTAAATATGTAAAGGCTAAAGTAGATACAGAGCTGACTTCCATCCTTATGGCCTCCCCCATGGTAACAAAGTAACTACTGCCTGTCCAGTCATCACATTCCAATTCCAGGCACAACAGGGTAATGAGTGCCTCAGCTCTCCTTCATATAATACTGTCCTAGAATCTCAACCCAGAACATGGGGACTTATTTTGTGTACCTGCAAGAAAGTTGGCATTCTTTCTTTCATCCAAAAAAACCCAAACATGAACAAAAAAAATGAAAAAACAAATCCACAAAAACAACTGGGATTTGGTTAAGTAAGAAAAATAGATAAAATAGATATTGGCACGACAAGTAACATACCCCTCCCTACACACACCCTGCACTCCTTCATTGCCACCTTAAAACCTCATGCTCTTCCCTGCACTGGCGAGGCTGGCTGCCCTCAGCCCTGCCCCAGCAAGGTCGGCAAGCTGCTGCACCATATCCTGACTGCCTGGGGTTGGGAAGGGTGAGAGGATTAGAGGGGCATGGTGCTCACATGAAGGGAGTGGGTTCTCTAGGAAGCTGTTTGGGAGGGGGCTCCTTGGCTCAGAGCTGGGGATACAACAGTGACCAAGCCAGGCCCAGTGCCTGTCTCCAAGGCTGTTGACATTGTGTTGGAGAACACTCACTACAGACAGATCTGTCCAGGCCCTGGGAAGTGCCAAGAGGATGGAGCGGTGAGGGGTGGCCAGGGAGCCCTTGGGAGAGGGTCCTCAAATCCCAAGGTTGCTTCCCCTTGGGATGCTGAGAGCACAGCTGTACAGGAAGCTCAGGGCAGGTGTCAGCTGCTGAGGCCCTGGGGCAGGGGGAGGGGCATTGGGGACTGGCTCTGACTTCTTGCTGGGTGTCTGGGAGGAGCAACCTTTTTCCAACTAGGGCACAGCCACTGAGTACCCTTTTTAGTGGAGAAGGCTGTCCCCAAGGTGCTGGCACGCCCCAGCCCATGTCTCCCCTTGATGCTGATAGCCCAGTATCACAAAGGTCAGTTCCTGGTGCCAAGACTAAGGCATCACACTGGACAAGCTGTGTAACACCATCTCCCATCCTTACCAGAACAATGCATAAAGAAGACTGGGGCCCAGGGCAGCGGGCTGGTCCCTGCAGGTGATGACTTTGTCCTGTGGAGGCCATGAGGTCACCCTATAAATCCCCATTTCAAAAATCACTAAAACTCGCCCTAAAACACTACATCCCTGATACTACTGTCCTTGTATTTATTTATTTTAGGATTTTATTTGAAAAGCAGAAATACAGAAAGAAGTTGGCAGGAGGGAAGAACGGGGAGACATCACCATCTGCTGGTTCTCTCCCCAGATACCTGCCATAGCTAAGGCTGGGCCAGGCCAAAACCAGGAGCCCAAAACACGGACTGGGGTCTGCCATGTGAGTGCAGGGATCCAACCCCTTGAGCCATGACCTGCTGCCTCCTGAGGTGTTTGTTAGCAAGAGGCTGCAACTGGAAGCAGAGCCAGGCACTCTGATATGAGATGGGCATCCCTCACCACCATCCCAAACACCTGTGCCCGCTGGCGCCCTCCCACCCTAATCACATACAGTCTCAGCTCTCCTGCCATGACCTGCCCATCCTCGAGTGCTGTTCAGGAAACAATCCCAAGGCCTCTGGGACCATGTTTGGGATTTTCTGGGTCAGGTCACCAGCTCCCAGGTGGTAGTGCTGAGAAATGAGTAGGATGGAGGCTCCAGGGTTACTCATACCCCAGCTGCCCATATCACCTTGGGCCCACTTGTCAGTTTTCTGGATCTTGGCATCCTCACCATGGTGGGGAGCACCAGGGTTTTTTGGGAGGCAGTATTAGACTCACACTCAAGTCCTCCCCCAAGTCCCCTGCCCTCAACACTAGGAGCCAGGTGACAGCTGGGGGGCAGCTCCCTGCTGGGCCCTGATGCCCCCTTCCCCACCCTGGCCCTGTACCAGCCAGGCCCGCCCAGGCCACATCTTCCAGATGGCATCATAAAGCCATCCACGGGCCTGGTCTGCTTGGGAACAAACAGCCCCTCCCCGGAGGCCACACCCCGCTGGAGAGCACGCCAGCGCGTTCCGCGTAGGACACCACCCCCTACCTGGGGGCCAGGTGTGAGGGCAGCAGTCCAGGGTCAGACCTGCGTGGCCCGGGAGATGGGGGCAGGGACTCTGAGATCCTGACCACCCTCTCCCTTCCTCCTCCTCCTTCTCTCTTGGTTCTTGGTCTGGAAGCAAAATGACTCACTTCCAGTCAGCTCTGTGACCTGGGGTGATCTAGTTTACCCCTCTGTGAAAAAGGGGAGGAGGGGCGACAATGAGAACTCCATATCCCCTTTCCATCCTTGCTGTGGCTCTGGGAGGCCCCAGTAAAGGGCAGGTGCCCTGCTGCTTCCTCCTTGGTGCTGGAGGGCAAGACTGCAGGTCAGGTCCCAGGGCCAAGCAAGTGGAATGCACATCTTCTTGTAGTCCCCCAAGAACTCACTTGTCCCCTCTAGCCAGATCCCCGCTCACTCCCCCAAGCTTTCTCCCCTGTGTGGCCTGGTTTTCCCACCTGTGACGTGAAAACAAGACTTTCCCCAATCGATATGGTGGTGGCACCATGATACACAGGGAGCACCATCCTGGCATCATGGCTGCATGTCCAAGACCCAGCAGAGGCTCAGAGAAGGAAAGAGCCTCTTAGAGGCTGCACAACAAATCTGAGGCAGGTCTTGAGCCCCCTTGCCCACCCACCAGAGGCTTGCTCAGTAGGGAGCCCCAGGCTCCCTCTTGCTCTGCTACCAAATGCCCTGGGGACACTGCTCGAGCGGGACCACCAAGCGCTAACTGGTTCTGCCTCTGCTAGCCACGGGCCCTGCCTCATCTCTGCCTGGCTTCTGCCCAAGTCCCCCATAGCCCTCACCACATCCACCCTGCACCCAAATGTCAGCACTGGGCAGGAGGCAGGGGGCTCCTGATCAACCCAGGACATGACACTGTCACTTCCTTGCCCAAGGATGCAGGGGCCAAGTGAGGCCAAGGGACTCACCTACAGCACCCCCCCGAGTGCCTGCCTCTCTCCCCTCAACGCCTGTGCTTCACTCTCACTCAGCCCTGTCCCGGCCTTCAAGACCTGCTGCCAGGGGCCGGTGCTGTGGTGTAGTGGGAAGAACTGCTGTTGCCTACAGTGCTAACATCTCATATGGGTATTGGTTCAAGTCCTGGCTGTTCAATTTCCGATCCAGCTCTCTGCTTATGCACCTGGAAAAGCAGCTGAGGATGACCCAAGTGCTTGGGCCCCTACAATTATCAGGGAGACCCTGAAGATGCTGCTGGGTTCAGCCTGGCTCAGCCCTGACCATTGGGCTCATGTGGGGAGTGGGTAATTGGAAGAGCTCGCTCTCCTTCTCAGTAACTCTGCCTCTCAAATAAATGAATAAATATTTTAAAATAAAGAAGACCTGCCGCCAGCCTCTGAGGGCTTGAGGCCACCCATCCTGCCACCCCAGGTCCTTCCAACCACGTGGGCCCTGCTCAGTGTCCTGGGGCCAGCACTGGTCTCAGGAGCTAATTAGGACAGGTTACAGAATTAGTGACTGTGCGTGCGTGAGCGTGGGGGTGGTCGAGAATGGACTGGGGCGTGAGGTTTCCTTACTGGCAAGGCAGTGACACCTGGGAGGTGACACCCTAGAGGCTGGGCGGGTCCTGCTTCCTGCAGCTGCTGCCAAGTGCGTCCCAGGCTGGGCGCGGGGATCCTGGCTTCTCCGACGTGACGCAGGAGCCACGTAGGGCCAGGAGAGTTCAAGGATCATCCCGGGAAGGTGGGG
The DNA here is from genome assembly GCF_017591425.1 of Ochotona curzoniae. Lineage (NCBI taxonomy): Eukaryota > Metazoa > Chordata > Mammalia > Lagomorpha > Ochotonidae > Ochotona > Ochotona curzoniae. The sequence continues at coordinate 1,078,347 of NW_024466004.1, read as the reverse complement.
CAGCTTCTGGGGCCCACCTGGGATGGCCGGGCTCCGTGACAGGCACAATGGAGGAAGTCTGTTCAAGGTGGAGACAGAACTGGGTGAAAAGTCCTGCTGGGCCTGACTGGCTGACCCCAGGGCACCTTGTCCAGGCTACTGTGAGGGGGCTGGAGTTGGGCTTACCACACCTCCTCACCATTTCTTTTCTTCTTTTTAAGGCTTTTTCTAAATTTTTATTGGAAAGATTTACAGAGAAAAGAAAATACAGATAGATTCTTCTGTCTGCTGCTTTACTCCCCAAAGTGGCTCCAACAGCTGTAGCTGAGCTTATCCAAAACCAGGAATTTTTCCTGGGTCTCCCATGGGGGTTCAAGATTCCAAGGCCTTGGCCCATCCTCTACTGCTTTCCCAGGCCACAAGTAGGGAGCTGGATAGGAAGGGGAGCAGCTGGGACATAAACTGGTACCCATATGGGATCCTGGCTACCAGGCTATCACACAGGGCCCCTCCTCGCCGTTTCTGACCAGCTGTGTCGGCTGGGCGAGTTCATTATTTGTGAGCCTCTCTGGACTTTGGTTACCTTACCTGTGACACCCAGGAACAGGCAGCATAATGACACAGGACGGTATTGGCCCACAGTGCTGCCCTGCAGAGAGGGCTCAGTATATGCAAGTGATCTAAGAAGCAAATATTGTTCTTGTGAGCGCTCTCTGGCCTTCCCCTATCCACAAGCTTTGGTCATTGTTGTCCAGGACAGTTAAGGCAGTTTTAGGGAAGCAGGAGGAGGGGACCTAGCCCCAACCTTCACTGCCCACCTCCCATTCCTCAGTGGGTCCTCACAGCCCCACCAGATCCATTTGCACTAGAGCCTCAGGACACCAAGTAAGGCAGGTGGAACCCTGACTCTGTGGGCCATGGCCCTGGGTATGGGGGATGTGTCCATGCCAGATCCCAGGTCCCAAGCCTGGAGGGGTCCGGAGAGGATGCTTGGAGGAGAGGATACTGCTGTGGTATTCTGAAGATGAAGGCCTAGGGCATGTGGGAAAATCTGGAACTGTCTGCTTTGTTTATAACTGTACCCAAGTCAAGACGGGGTCTGCAGCTGCCCAGCAGAGGTCCAGAGAAGGTGTTCCCAGCACCTGCCAGAGCGCACTGGGGGTGGAACAGAGTAAGGTGGGTGGTGGGATAAGGTTACTGCACCCCGCCATCCTTTCTCCTATGGCAGTGAGGAGTCAGGGGAGGATCATTATGACAGGGTTGTCCCTTCTGACTCCAACCCAGCATATAGTCGACACCTACTGCATACCTGAATATTTGCTGCTGGCTGGGGGTGCATCTTACAGCCCTGCCCACGCCCAGTAAAGGACAGAGACTTATTCTGAGGGCTGTGGAGTTTGCCCCAGGAAGTCTTTGGCCCCGGGAACTGTTTATCTGCATGAGGGTGTGTGAGGAGAGTTGCTTCTTGGGCCCTGCATCTGCCACCCCAACTTCCCCCAGGCCTGTGCCGCCCACCCCTGCCCACTTGGAGTGCATGGCCCTGGGCCCAGAACACTTTCCAATGATGCCACTGGCCCAAGAGGTTCCCCGCCCACCATCAGGTCAGGCCCTGCGGCTCAGCTCAGTTCCTTGGAACTTCGGACAAACACTTGGTCTGGGGAGGACAAATTCAGGGCTCGCTGGGGGAAGGGGCAGGGCAGGACAGGGGGGTGGGAAATGGCCATAGGCTAAGGGCCTAGATCCACTCACCAATTTCTCTCGCCTGCCAGTCTGTTTGTCCCTTCGCCCAATTTTTGATTTCTGTAGCTTATTCTTGGGCCCTTCCTGGAAGGACAGGAGAGTGGTGAGCAGCACCAGGGTGTGTGGAGGAGGCCTGGTCGGATGGAGGCGGGAATGCAAGGTCAAGCAGACCCCCAGCCCAGGGGTCAGGGCTGTGCAGGAGATGTGGGGCTTGCAGGGAGCATCAGAATGGACTGCAATAAATCCCATCAATGACATGGCTGATCTGGCTGGGGATGGGGTATCATATCACATCATCGCACAGGATGCTTGGAGCTCCAAGTAGGAAGAGTCATCAGGTAGAAGGTCCCCAGTGTGTCTCCAGCATTACCCAGCACTGGGGAGCCCAGGACCCTCAGTTTCCTCTTGTATCAAGAGGGGACAACGTACAGCCAAACTATAGGACTAATGTGAGGAGTAAGTAAGCTGGGTGCACATGGTAATGCTAATAGTCCTCTTAAAAAAAACAAACAAAGATTTAATTATTCAAAAGACTGAGTTTGAGAAGGAGAGATTGGGTCAGCGTGGTGCCATAATGGTTAAGGTCCTCGCCTTGCACGCCCGGGATCCCATATGGGCACCGGTTCTATCCCGGCAGCCCTGCTTCCCTTCCAGCTCCCTGCCTGTGGCCTGGGAAAGCAGTCGAGGACGGCCCAAAACTTTGGGACCCTGCACCCGCTTGGGAGACCCAGAAGAGGCTCCTGGCTTTGGATCAGCATAGCATTGGCCGTTGCGCTCACTTGGGGAGTGATTCATCAGACGGAAGATCTTCCTCTCTGTCTCTCCTCTCTGTATATCTGCCTTTCCAAAAAAAAAAAAAAAAAGAAGAAGAAGGAGAGATCTCTTCCATCTGCTGGTTCATTCCCCAAATAGCTACAAAGGATAGGGCTGGGCTGAGACGAAGCCAGGAACCAGAGGTTTCATCTAGGCCTCCCACGTGGGAGCAGGGGGCACAAGCATCAGCAGGGAGCTGGATAGGAAATAGAACAGCAGGGATTTGAACCAGAACTCATATGGGGCAATAATATCACAGGTGGCAGCTTAACACGCTGCACCACGGTGCCAGCCTTTGCCAGGAGTGATCGACCTTGGATTACCAGTGGGCTCACAGTGAGCCTTTGCCAGGAGTAATCGACCTTGGATTACCAGTGGGCTCACAGTGTTCATGACATTATTAAAAATTAAGATGTAGTGAGCATTCTGCCTAGTGGTTAAAATGCCAGTGGGGAGAACCACAGCCCACATTGGCAGGGTGCCTACATTTGGGTCCTGTCTCCATTCGCAATTCCAGTTAGCTGCTAATGAACACCCTGGGAGGCAGTGGGTGATGGCTCAAGTACTTGAGTCCCTTCCAGCCACAATAGGAGACCCAGTGTAAGTCCCTCACTTCTGGCTTTGGCCTGGCCCAGCCCCAATTGTCACAGGATTTGGCAAGTGAACCCACAGCTAGAAAAAATTCTCTCTCCTTTCCCTTTAAATAAATAAATGTAAATTTTGAAAAATTGAGAAAGCCACACATGAACACTGTGAGCATATGTGTCAAAATCAAGGCTTGTAGCTACCCTACACATACCCGAGCTCCGAGGCTCAGGCTGAGAGTGAGGCATGCAGCCCTTGGATCTAGCCAAGGGGAACGGGCAGAGCCCCAGCACGACACACCCCTCTGCTCCTCACAGCCTCACTCTGAATCCCAGGGCCCAGAGCTTCTTTAAGGGAGAGGGGAAACTGAGGCAGGAGGGGAGGGAATTTGCCAAGGACATACGGCTTTCTGGGCTCAGAGCTCAGTCTCCATGCTCAGTGTCCCTCCCTTGGGGCCCAGAGGCCTGAACTTGTCCAGCTCAACATCCATATTGTCCTGAGGACCTCTGTCCACTGACCCCATCCCACCCGCAGCCCAGATCTGGAGCCTCCTCAGCGCCGGTCATCTGTCTTCCTAGACCTCACCACTGCGCTAGGTGGTGGTTGGAGGGCAGGGACCAATGGGAAGGGCTGGTCCAGGAAGCTCAGACCACCGAGGTCGGGGGTTAATAGAGAAGGAGTGTAGAGCACCCTGACACTGACTTGGAGCGCAGAGGCAATCAGGCCGTCTGGTGCCAATGCCGACAGCTTTGGGCCCCTCTAACCCCATCCCTAGGTCCTCACTCCCTGGCCCAAGCTGCTAGCTCCAAACAAGTCCTGGCCATTTCCTAGGTGTGAAAGTCAGAGTCGTGTGTATGCCCTCTGGGTTCCCAGCCTCAGCAGCCCACCAGTGGCTGCAACCACCCTGCCCAGAGCCCCAGCGATGCCCCTGCCTGCAAGGGGGGTAGGGGTCCCGACTGGAAAGCAGAAGTCTTGGGCTCTCCTTCCTGCTGTGCCTTGGGTGCTGGGTGGCCCTGGGCCACTCCTGGCCTTCTCTGCACCTTGGTAAAAGAGAGAGCTATCTGGGCTGTGACTCCTGGATTTGGGATCCAAATTCCATGGCAGGTGACCGTTAAAAACCTTCAGGTCTTAATGGAAAAGTTGCCTGGAAAAGCAGGCACTTCTCCCCAGCTACACACACACACACACACACACACTGTTAAAGCTTCCATGACACTTCCTCCTAACTTCTTGTGGTCATTTGAGCCATGACCCCTACTGGCATTGCTTCCTGCCCTCCAAGGTTAACCTGAGGGTGCTCTCCTGCCCCCAGGACAGCCATGGGATTCTGGCCTCACATCTAGCACATTGTGTATTGCAGGTGCCCAACAAATGTTTGCTGAAGGTGTGAGAACTGGGGGTTTGGGGCACACACAAACGGGTGCTCAGGGCTGCCACGAGACTGCCGAAATCCAGGGGCAGACTTGGGGTGCCACTGTAGGCAGGCATGCATAGGGCCACGTATGGGTGTTTGGGACAGGAAGGGTGGGGGAGGGAGATTCCCACCTGGCCGTGACGGTTGCCCAGATCCAGGTGTGCAAGGGCAGTGGCGCACTCAGAGGTGGCAGAGCCAGGTGTCCTCCTTCCCTCCTCCGCCCACTCTGTGCCACTACGGTCTCTTCAGGCCCACACAGAAGGCAGTAACAGGACATCCAGGTCTGCTAGTGCTGGCTGGAGAGGCCTGGAAACCCTGGGCCCTGATAAGGTGGGTAAATTTCAAAGGGGCTGGGGCGGGGGGAGGCAGGGCTGCTGATAGCCGGGCGAATGCTGCCAGCGGCCCCCACCTCCCACCGCTGCTTGCCCAGTCCCCCAGCCAGTGTGCGAGCAGAACAGGTTCCAATTGTGCTCTTATCTGGACCTGTGGTTTTGTAAGGCCCTGCTGGGCCTGTGGGAACAGGGGGAAAGGCAGCGGGCAGTGACGTGCAGCCCTCCACCATCACCCCCCACGGCGAAGGCCACGCCACGCCAGCAACCCCTGCAGGTGCACAGGGGCACGGGGGAGCAGGTGTTGTTGGCTTGGCCCCAGATCTTGCCCCTTCCTGTGCCCTGCCAGCCACCAACGTCCCTGCACCTCAGTTTCCTCGCTAAATTAGAAGAGGAAAGCTTGGTGGGGGGTGCTGTCCCCACCTGGCTCCCTCCCACCACCCTGCTCCCTAGGGGGGCGCCCACACCTTCCTGCCACCCCCAGCAGGTGTTTACCCTGCCCTGTATCCCATGAGGACCACACAGTGACTTGCTTTGGCTGCTGTGCTACAGCTGGGGAATCCTTGCCCAGGATGTAAACCCAACCAGGCTCCCTGCTGCCTCCTGTGAACATGCCTGGCCCATAGTAACCTGCAGGATACCCAACTCAGGGGGTGGCTGCGTCTGGGAACTCAACCATCCCAAGCTGGGGAGACACAGGACAAGTTGTATATGTCACTGTGTGTCATTGTGTGTCTCCGTGTGTGTGTGTTTTCTGGTGGATACCATGGGAGCTTCCCACCACCCCCTCCTGACCCAGGCCGTGTGTGTGTGTGTGTGTGTGTGTTTTCTTGTGGATATCCACAGGAACTTCCCGCCGCCCCCTCCTGGCCCAGCCCTAGCCTAGAAAGGTCCTGGGGGAAGCTGAAGACCTTAGGAAGCCTGTTCTGTGTTCTTTGAGGTAGGCATGTTGAGGGTACTGCCACTGCCTGGCCATGAGTTCTGACCACCCTGCCTGCTGTGCCCTGGCACAGAGTAAGTGCCCATCAAACACCTGCCAGGCTGGGCAGAGCCACGTGGCCTGGTCCCAGTGTGCCCAAGGGAAGCCAGCATTTCTGTGAGAAATGCCTACTTGCATGGCCCCTGGGGACCCAGCATCTCCATTACTGGACCCCTTCCAGACACCCAGCCTCAGTATGGTGTCCTGGAAAGAGGCTTGCAGAGAACAGCCTCACGGAGCCTCCCACCCGGGTGCCCAGCTCCAAGTTACACCTCAGCCCCAAGCTCTCCCGCCCGCCAGCTGTGCCACCACCTCAGGGCTGGAGGCTGGGCCTGGGGGTGGGGCTTGTGTCCATCAGGAACCCACTGGCAGCTTCATCTCTGTGTGTCTGGCACGGGTCCCAGCCTTGTCTCTGCCACCACCCCTCAGCGACAGCTCCATGGAGGGTGAGGCCCAGGAGAAGGGAAATGGAGGCAGGAAGAAAGCTGGGAAGGCAGCCACCTGCCCGGCCCACCCCGCCCACTCCCAAGTGTGCCTGTGGCCCTTTTAACTGTGGGTCATCCATCACTTGGCCGCTGGCAAGGCCACTGAGGTCACTGCGTCCACGCACAGAAGTGGCAAGGGTCCTGCTTGTGGCCACACAGCTTGGGATGTGGGGGTGCTGTGTCCAGGCCCCCACTTTGACTTCACATGTGCCCTTGAGGGGCTTGTGGATGGAGAGCCCAGGAGGGGAGGAGCCCAGGCCCAGCGCTCCAGAAATCCTCAGCTGAGTCGGGTCCAATGCTGCCAACGGCTCCAAGTACGCTGACTGCAGGGTGGACGAGAGTGTTGGGGAGAGCTGGAACAGGGAAGCTTGGGGTACTACAGGGTGCGGATCTGAACCCTGCCAGGCCCCGCAAAATCAATACATTCGTAAGGACACAGCCCCCAGGGCCTACTCACCTCTGCTTTTACTTTTTGATTTCTATTTTATTTGAAAAGCATATAGAGAGATTGATCTGTTTTTTACCTACTGATTCACTCCCATGAATACCTGCAGTGGCCTGGCTAGCCTGGACAGAAGCCAGAAGCCTTGAGCTCCATCCAGGTCTCCCACGGGTGAAAGGGACCCCAGTACTTGAGCCATTACCATCACCTGCTGCTTCCTAGGTTGGAATGAGAAACGGAGCCAGGACTTGAACCTGGGCATTCCAGTATGGGATGTGTGCCTTTTATTTCCCATGTCACAGTGCCTCTTTCCACCCTCCCCCACTGCCAATCACCTCTTGTTTTGTTTTTATTTATTATTTTGGAAGAGCAGAGAGAAGGAGACACAAAGAGAAAGATCTTCCATCTGCTGGTTCACTCCCCAAGTGGCTTGCAACAGCCAGAGCTGAGCCAATCCAAAACCAGGAACCAGGGCTTCTTCCAAGTCTCCCACGAGGGTGCAGGGTCCCAAAGCTTTGCACCATCCTCTACTGTCTTCCCAGGTCATAAGCAGGGAGCTCGAAGGGAAGTGGAGCAGCTGCAATACCAACTGGCAACCAAAAGAGTTCCTGATGCATGCAAAGCGAGGACATTAGCCACTAGGCTACCATGCCGGGCCCTGCCAATCACCACTTAAAGGGTACATCTCTCCACTTGGGTGACATGGAGATTAAGTGACATGCAAATGGAACACCTGTAAACCACAGCAGGTGCTAACGGTGAAGTATTCAGGTGTGGGTGAAAGTTGTTAGGGAAAGGTGTGGGTTGCCAGTTTCCCACACCTGTGTGCCTGGTTCTAGTCCCAGCTACTGAGTTCCACCACAGACGTGAACCCCTCTTGGGGGTTGCACCCACAAAAGCCCCAGCTGAGCAGAGGGAGGAGCCCTCCCTTGCGTTCTCTGGGAAAATCCTCTCCAGGTGGGTGGATGGATGCAGCCGTGGTCCGTGCTCCTGCGGCCTTGCCTGCTCTGTCCATGAAGGTGCAGACCTGCCCAGCCTAGGAGCCTCCCAGGCAGTGCTCCCTGTGGCCCAGTGGGAATCTGCACACAGCGCTCAAAGGCCAGCCTTCCCACTGGACAGTCTTGTTTTTTTTCTTCTGCTGGGCCCTCCCAGAAAGGAGCAGGCTTGGCTTTCAACAACAGGGCCTCTATATGGAATGCTGGTGTCTCAGGCAATGGCTTAACCTGCTGTGCCACAATGCCAGCCATCCCACCCCCACCACTTAAAGATTTATTTCATTTATTTTACTTTATTTAAAGATTTATTTATTTTTATTGCAAAGTCAGATTTACAGAGAGGAAGAAAGACAGAGAAGATCTTCCGTCAGCTGATTCACTCCCCAAGTGATCGCAATGGCTACAGCTGAATCGATCTGAAGCCAAGAGCCAGGAGCCTCTTCCTTCAGGTCTCCCACATGGGTGCAGGGCCCCAAGGCTTTGGGCCATCCTCAACTGCTTTCCCAGGCCACAAGCAGGGAGCTGGATGGGCAGCCAGATGCCCGGATTAGAACCAATACCCATATGGGATCCTGGGCGTGCAAGGTGAGGTTTAGCTGCTAGGCTACCATGCTGGGCCCTATTTCATTTATTTTAAAGGCAGACAGATTAACACAGAGAGAAAGAGAGAGAGATCGTCCATCTGCTTCTTGACTTCCCAAATGGCCACCACAATCCAGTCTGGGCCAGGTGGAAGCCAGGCGCTTCTTCTGGTTTTCCCAAAGGGTGCAGTGGTCTAAGCCCTTGGGCCATCCTTCACTGCTTTCCCAGGTCACAAGCAGGGAGCTGGATGGGAAATGAAGCAGCCGAAACATAAAGCAGAACCCATATGGGATCCTGCTATGTGCAAGGTGAGGGTGTAGTCACTGAGTCATTGTGCTGGGCTGCATCCAACTCACTTTTAAGAAAGAGTTCCAGGAATCTTGACTCAGGCCACCTGCATGGTCACACAGTCACATCTAGCTGCAAGGGAAGCCGAGATAGTCCGAGCAGTCGTGCATCCAACTGTCAGTGGCTGCCTTACCAAGGCAATGGCAAGCGTGGACATTGGGGCAACAGCTATTTCTGCCACTGCATCCACTCTGTGAACACTGACTGGGGCCTCATAGTGTTCACTCACATTAGAGGACTCATCACGAAGCTATAGCATGTGGCAGCTGCCGTTGGCTGGGAGCAGCTGTTGCTATGGGTGTGGCATGGGGCTGTGAAGTGAGCCGCAACTCAGTGGGGGCGTGAACACGTGGGAGCAGCAACATAGTGGGGGGGGCGGCAACACAGCGGGGGGGGGGCCAGCCCAGAACAGCAAGGCAGTCTGGAAAGGGGGCGTGGGAATGAGTCTTTTTTGTCTTTGACCCTTGGAGGAAGGGGTCCCTGGGACTAAGGGAAAGGATTGCAGCCAGCTCAAACCTTTCAGGAACAACTCTGGCGACCTATGTGCAGGTGCAGTCACCACAGCCAAGCCCCGGGGCTTTCCCAGGGAGAAGAGCCCCAGGCTGTGTGTGGGAGGCTTTGGGGATCGTTGGGTAGTGCAGACCATGGGCAGGTAGACCCTCACTCTTGGAAGGGCAGAGTGACAATGACCATCACCCCCACTGGCAGCCAGGGGAACAGGTGCCTGGTTCTGGCAGCTAAGCTGATGCAGGGATAGGCCCAGACCTCTGGTGCAGCCCTAGCCTCCCACAGATGAAAAGAGAGCTCCAGAGTGTGGCCCTCCCTAAATTTAAGGAGGTGAAAGAGATGAGCAGGGGGTGTCTTGGGTGGCTTCTTTGAGACTGCTGCCTTCGGCAACTGAGAGAGCAGATGCTGCCAGCAAAGTCTGCCCAAGACCCGGGAAAGCTACAGTGGGAGCCTGCATGAGGCCCGAAGGGGAGCAGGGAACCCGGCCCCCACTGGGCAGCTCTGGGTCTCTGAACCCCTTATCTAGGATTCTCTAACCCTTCCACCATCCCCAGCCTGGGGAGCCAGACAACACCTCCTCCAGGAAGCCCTCCACAATGTCCTTTTCCATTCCCACTCTTGGTGTCCCCACTGCCCTCCACAGGGACATGGGTGCCTCTTGGTTTCTGTGACAGATTGCTTGTCTGTCTTGCAGAGCCCAGCCCTGGTCCCTCCCTTTCTATTCAGGCATCTTAAGATCATCTGAGTTCAGGGGCTTGGCATGAACTGGTGAGGTAAGTGAAAGAGGGGGAGGCCAGCAAGGGTTAACCAGGAGCCCGCCTGTGGTCTGAGGTAAGCAGGGAGCGTGTTTGTTCAGGTAAATAAGGAAGGATTACTTATAATGGGAAATAGGGCCCTGGCCAAGTCTTCATCCTGCGGCCGCCCGACTTCCTTCCAGCACATTCCTGCACTCAGCCAGACCACACTGCCCTGCGCAACCAGGCCTCCAAGCCCGCCCCCTCTCCCCTGGAAGCCCCCCAGCTTCTCAGGTATCCCTCACAGGCAAACAGCCCTGATATCTCAGTGAGCCACCCCTCGAGGGTCGCCAGGTGTCTCATAGCCCACTGAAGTGCTACATCTGCTCCCAACCCCACCCCGGGGTCCTGCAGCTCCCCTACCCCCAATGCCCAGCTGAGACACGGTGGTGGCCCTGGCCTCCCACACCTTCTCCTGCAGCCTCTGAGGTTGGCACTGCAGTGGACGGCTCCGCAGGCAGTGGGCAGCTAACAGGTAAGTGTGGTGGATGCTGCCCCCCTGGGCACGGTCCTGCCTGTCAGGGGAGGTGGGTGGCAGTGGACGGGCCTGGGAGGTGTGTGTGGGCAGGTCAGAACTCTCCATCAGACCCAGTGACCCTATTGTTGGAGTCCCTTCACCTGGGAGTGAGTCCCCCACCTTTTTATGGGCCTCCCCATCGGTCTTACTCCACCAAACCCAGAACCTGGGGAGAGCCCCCTTCGCTAGAGATACCCGCGGGCTGCCCGCCCAACCTGAGGGGACACTGCTCTGCAGGTGCACAGACCCGGCTCCCAAGACTGATCTGTTCTGCTTGGTTAGCAAAACACAAGTGGCTTTTCTACCGCCGCCAGCCCCAGCTACTTTGCCAAGGGAAGGGGCTGTGGTGCCAGGCACGGGGTGGGCAGGGGCTCACCAGAGCCAAGAGGTTCAGGTTCAGGGTCCAAGTTGGAACAGGAGAGACAGGCCCAGAGCCCAGGGGCAGGACTGGGAAGCGGTGGGCATAGGAAGCAGATATCCTGAGGTCTCTACAGAGTGAACCCCCTCTCCAAGGTGCATAGGCAGCTGGGGAAATTAGGGTCCTGGTTGGGGGTCCAGGCACACAAGGAAAGCATCAGTCAGAGGTCTGTCCGGATAGCACTCACTTGCCAGCTTTGCCGGATGTCCCCTGGGAGGAAGGAGAGCAGCACATAAGGATGGCCAGGTGGGGATAGCCAGACCCTAGGCAAATGAGGTGTCCCGAAGGCCAACCATGGTTGTGTGCATGTGTGTGTGCATGCTGGGCATGGGCAGGCCCACTGAGTCTGCCCAGAGAGCTCATCTCAGCCTTCCAGCTGCCACCCCTCCATCCCTGCAGCACACACCCAGACCCCAGACCCTGAGCCACTTGGCTCCTTTCTTCTCCCCCGTGGCCAGGACTAGGACTTGGCCTCATTACCTGTTGCCGCTTCCCTAAGGAAACAGCCTTCCAACATACCCCCAGTAAAGCTGCATCTCCCCAGTACCAGCTGCTCAGCTGAGTAACAAAACAAACAGGCCACCACACTTGCCCAGGCCCAGGGTGGCTGGCGGGATGGGAAGGAGATAGCAGCTGAGCGGACTCACACCTGCCTGCCTGCAGGAGGGCCAGAGCCCACACCTCCCATCTTGGAGACTGCCACCCCAAAATCAGACATCCTGAGGGGGGAGCATCCCAGGTGTTCCAGGGAGCTGGGGTTGGGGTGACACACCTGTCACCTATCAGGCAGCACTGACCCTTTGGAAGTCCAGCAACAGGTGCACAAAAACTCCATCACCCCCAGACCTGTTTATTGCTCACTGTTGGTTGGGTAGGGAGCCATTTGGTTGTCACAAGGACTCCTGGAATAAAACTGAGATCCTCTGCCAGCGAAGCCTGAGAGCCTAGGGCTGCACCCAGCAGGTACCCAGTTGGTGCCCAGTAAGTGTAGTGCTGGCAGGAAGCAGAACCGGGAGGACCATCTAAGGGCCTCTGAGGCTGCTGCCGATGTGAGGCTGGTTGGTGCTGGTGGTTTGGTGACCCTGTGGGGAAAGGAAGAGTAAGGAACCAAGCTTGTGACCCTGGCCAGGCCACGTCTCCTCCTGACTGCACCTTCAGCTCCTCATCGGGAAATGAGGAAGAGCAAGGCTGTCCCTTCTGCTCAAAGAAGCAGAATGGACCACCTGGAGAGTGGGGCTTTTTAGGAGTTGGCTAGGAGTGGGTTAGGACTGGCGGGTTGGATTACCAGCCTGACCCCAAAGCCAAGGTGGGGAGGGCTAGGTGGAAGAGGGACTGGTGGGCAAAGCCAGCAGCTGCTCTGCACTGGCCTGGAGGGCCAGATGATCCCAGGGTGGTGGTGGGGTAGATTCCCACCTGCCTTGCCTAGTCTCTCTCTGCCCTTCCACCTAACTGTTCCAGCCACCATTGCCACCTCCTTTTTCTTTTATTCCCATCTTGGCTAGCCCGTCCTTCCCCCTCCCCTCCAGTACGACCCCTTTCAGCCAAGCTTATCATTGCCCATTTAACAGACAGGGCAGCTGAGTCTCTGAGAAGGCCAAGTCACTTGCCCTAGTCTCAGAGTTGGAAAGCAGGGAGTCTGGGCTCACACCTGGCCTGGACCCTGCCCCCTCTTCCCACCCCACCTCTTCCGGGCCCAGCCTGCTAGCCCCCAGCCAGGTGAGCAACCTGTCAGGTGGAGCAACTCTTCCCAAAGCAAACTTTGCACAAGCCAGGTTGCCCTGGGCTCTTCCTGACATTTAACGCAGGCTCCCTTACACGTCCCCAGCCTGGGAGGCGCCCCACCAGGCCCTCCTTTCATGCCCCTCCTCAAGAGCTGGGGGTGCAGGGTCCCGCCTGGGAGAGGGAGCACCCCTTCCTCCTCTTTCTTAGGCACCCCTGGAATCAAAGTGGCCCAGTCTTCCCCTCCAGTTCTGGGTTGGGGGAGAGGGTCCCAATGGCTGCCCAGGCAGGGGGTCCAGTCTCAAATGGTGATGGGCGGGGCCCAGATCCCACGAGGCCCCAAGGCTGTTGGCACCCAGCTTCACCCAGGCTGTCCTGCCAGTCTGGCCCCTCCCCAGGGCACTGGGACAAATGGGGCTGGGCATTCTGCAGACACTCCGGCAAGGGTGGGTCGGGGGAGCCTGCTAAGAGCCCACCCTGTCCGGCTAAGCCCTCATTGAGTGACTTTCATTCTCAGCCTCTCGGATGGTGCCTCACACTGCCCTGCCAGCCTGTCTGCCAATCCTGTGGGTGCTGTGAGGCCGAGGCAAGGGATGCAGGCAGGCTCCTCTTCAACCCCCCAGTTCAGGGGACACTGTGACCCCGGGCTCAGCGGTCCTCCTCTCGAGGGTGGCTGTGCTGCCTGGGAGGGCTTTAAGTCACTCTCTAGGTCATGGAGCCCAGGTGCCCCAGAAACCATGTGAAATCCAGCTGTTCTCACGCTCCGGGGGGGGGGGGGGTGGGCTGACTGGCTGGGACAGCCCTGTGGGGTCTGTGACATGGGTAGCCCTGGCTGTGGGAAGTGTGCTAAGAGGCCAGTGGGATCGAGCCAGAGAGGTGGGGCAGCCGTGAAGGGCTTCAGTGCGGGCAAGATGGAGCCCAAGGTGCAGACGCTGGGGGCATGTGGCCTCTGCGGAGCCTAGAGCTTGGCTGGAGGCTGAGGGGAGGGACGTGTATGCAAAGCACATGCCCAGCATGAAGAGAATGGCAGCACTTGCTGGAAAGCCCTGAGCATCAGACAGAATTGCCATGGAAAATCAGGCTCTGTCTCCACACTGTCAGCAGCTGGGTTAGGGTCCCCTGGCTGACAGGAAGAGGCGGGACAAGCTGCAGACTCTGGGAGCCAAGTGCAGACCCAAAGAGGCCAAGCAGGTAGTTCTCAGGGTCCCCAGGGGGTGCCAAGTCTCACAGAGCCTCCAGACCCCCATACTCTGGGTACTGGCAGTCCTGACTTACACCTCTTCTTGCAAGGGAGCCCCTGGGCAGCACCTGTTTTCAGCCCACCTCCTCCCAAGGCCCTAGAACCAGGCCAGGGCTAGAGTAACAGCATGAGGGTCCAGAGTCCTAGAATGACAGGGGCTCCAAACTGTCTAGGGTGCCAGGAGGAGACTGAGGCCCAGAGGGACCCAGGGACCGCCCAGCCGGGCCTCATTCTTGAGTCTAGTGGGAAGAGGATTGGACATGAACCCACGGTTGGAGCTAGACACCCCCACGTTCTTTTAGGCTGCAGGCCTGCTTGGAGCCAAATGGATAATGAGGCTACACCTGTAGCTCCAGGCGGCCACCCTCTGGATTGGTGAGCAGGGGCGTGAGTGATGGTTAGAGCTGACCCTTAGGGGCCGAGGGCACCTGGCTGCCCCGCACTCTCAGAGAGTAGGTGGAAGCTGAGTCTTGAGTTCAAGTCCCCTGCTGCATCTTGTGATAGCATCCTTGTCTGTCCAGTGGGGATAATCCTAGCTGCCCCTGGGGACAGCTGGGAGGGTCCAGCAAGGCAGCTCATGGAGTGTAGCCTTCACCGTGTCCCAGATAGAATAAAAAGATGTGTCGATAAGGGTCTGTGTGGATAAGAAACTTAGCTGGTACAGATGGGGGAGTCCTGTGGGCAGGGGGCCTTCTGTCTCCTGTGCCCCAGCCCCTGCTCTCTACCTGGCTCTGCACCTCCACTTCCAACCCAGCCTCCCACTCCTACAAAGACTCCCTGCACACATCCCCAGCTCCTGAGGCCCCTAGCTGGCTCCCCAGAGAGGGGGGCTTTGGCTAAAGTCAGGCAGTGCTCAGGACACAACTGGCACCTGAGAAGGTGGAGGAAAGGTAGGAGGGGCTTGGGGTCAGGCAAGACCTCTCTCAGTCAGCACAGGGATCCTTCTCCCTTCTCTTTGCCCCCTGGTGACCTGGGATGGGGTAGAAGGGATTGGGCATGACCACCCTCCCCCGTCCCCAAGAGGGCTGGAACTATCTGAGTGGAGGTGGCCAATAGACACTCTAGTCAAGGGGGTCAGGAGGGGGCCTGGCACTTCTCCAGAGCCCGTGAGTCTGAGAGTCCATTTTGAGGGGTAAGTTGCTGGTGCTCCATGGCAGGTGACAGTGTTGGGGAGCAGAGGAGGAACAGGGTGAGAGGGAGAGGGGATGCTGAGGAGTATATGGCTGAATATGGGGGGTGGGGGGATGGATGGCTTGGGTGCTCTCTTTCCAAGGTGCTGACCAACTGCCTGGCTGGCCCATGTGGCCTCTGCCCATACTGCAGGCTCCTGGCTCAGATCTCTCATGACGGGGGCCCAGGGATTTGGATGTGTGGGGAGATAGCCAAGGTCCCCACTGAGGCTCCTGCAGCAAGGCCCATTGGGGTCTGAGCAGCGGTGTGAAGAACTGATCTTACCTAACCCCCTTGACATGCCTCTTTCTTGACGGGGCCTGATGTGGTGGGAAGGCAAGGCTCTGGGGCTGAGGCTCAGGATAAACAGGGAATTAGGGCATGGCCACTCCAGGAACCCCAGGAGACCCATTAGGATGCAGGAGGACTCCCCTGTCCCAAACATGACAGTAGACGCCTTAGTGGAGAACCTCCCAAGGTGGCCGTTCCCCAAAATTACAGCCTGGGAGTGGAACCAAGTTGACAGCAGGCAGAGGAGGGACAGGAAGCAGCCTCCAGCCTTGGGCGTCCCCTCCCTCTCCCCTGGCTCTGCCTTCCTGGGGGACTGGGCGGTGCTCAGAGCAGGGCCGAGCTGGTGCATCCCCCAGGCTACCACCCCACCCCTCTTGCTTTGGCCTCCACCAGCTGTTACCAAACTTTGTTTTGTCTTCGGTAGAAGCCGGGGCTTCTGAGGCCAGAAAAGCCAGGGCCCACTGAGCCTTAATCCAGAATGTGGCCTCATCCAGAGGAGATCAAGCCGAGCTTGGGGAGCTGGAGGCATTGCTCGGGAGACGGCAGCCCTGGGCCCTGCAGCTTGGGTTGCAGATGGGGAGGGTTCAGACCTGACACACGCTGGTTACTCCTAGGACCCTCCTGGCCACCCTGGCCCCATTGTGTGACCATGGGTACCTCCTGCTGCTGTCTGTGCCTCAGTGTTCTGGTGTCCAGGTGTCCCCCAAGGGTGAGCCTCAACCACTGAGCAGTTGCGCCTTCCCAGGGGAGGCAGGCTTTGGGCTGTGTGTGGTGGCAAGGAAAGAGTGTCTGGGGTGAAGGGGCAACATGAGAGAAAGCTTCCATATCATACCCACTGCACAGGGCCAGGTGACAGACAACATCCTTGTGAGAGCCTGGACGTGCGGTCACCATGTCCAGCTCTGTCCCCATGAATTGCCTCCCTGCTCTGGGTTTCAATGTCCACACCTGTAATCACCCACACAGTATGCGTGTGGCCTCTCGCGGTTCTGATTGTCGAAGCAGGGCAAGCTGTACCTCGGGCTGGGCATCACATGGAACAGGGAGCCATAGGAGGGTCATCTTCTTGATTTACTCCCTAAATGATGGCCAGTCAGGGCTGAGCCAGGCTGAAACCAGGAGCCAGGAGCTTTATGCTGTTCCCCCTATGGGCACTTGAGCCATCTTCTGATGCCTTCCCAGGCACACAGGCAGGGAACTGAATATGAAATGGAGCAGCTGGGACTTGAACCAGCACTCATACGCGATGCCAGTGCTGCGAGTGGTGGCTTCACTCACTATGCCACAATGGCATCCCCCCAGATGGGGCTCTTGAGCATAGGGATGTCTGACAAACAGGTCTGAGCTTGGCAGTGGGCTGCAGCAAGCACCCAGAGGGTGGGGCCTGCTTCGGAGGGCCAAGCACCCAACTGAGACGATGGAGCTGCCAGGGTCTGGGATAATGTGGTTTGTGAATCGGTGCATGGGCAGATAGGAGTAGGTGGCTGTGCAGCCTCTCCGCACACGGTCACATCCATAAAACAGGGCCTGTGAGTCCACGTCACCCAGCTGTGGGTGGTAAAGGCACAAGGTGGGTGCCCGCCCTGGGCAGGGATGTGGGTGGAGCCTACTGGGCAGTTACTGCTTCCCTTCCTGTGTAGCCTAGAGCCCAGAGGAGATGCCAGAGTCACAGGCTGGGCTCACCTGCCACATTCACGGAGCCGGGAGCCTTAGTGCCCCCACACCGGGGCCACCTCAGGAACAGAGCATTTGCCATCCTGTCCCTGCAGACAATGGGATCTTTAAAAAATTATTTTAGTTTTACTTGAAAGGCAGAGTTACAGAGAGAAGGAGAAAGAGAAAGAGAAAGAGAAGACTTTTCCTCCACCTGTTCACTCCCCCAAGGCACCACAATGGCTGGAGCTGGGCCAGTCCAAAGCCAGAAGCCAGGAGCTTATTTTGTCTCCCACGTGAGTGCAGGGACCCAAGGAGTTGGACCACACTCCACTGCTTTCCCAGACCATAAATAGGGAGCTGAATTGGAAGTGGAGCAGCCAGGACTCAAGCCAGTGCCCATATGGGATGCAGGAGCTGCAGGTGGAGGCTTAACTTGCTATGTCATGGCACTGGCCTGAATAATGGGATCTTTCCTCCTGCCCTACACTTAATCATCAATTGAGTTTTCATTTGGGAAGGGTTGGCACTGGGTCTGGGTTTAGTGGGTCACGGGCACCTTGGCATTGGGGTGCAGGGAGCTGGGATGCATAGGGGGTCAGAGGGGGAGACATACTCTCTGTAGTTGAGGACACCTGCATCAGGTGTACCAAGAGCCAGGTTGAGGCCCCGTGCCTCTCTGCTCTGGATGTCCCTGTGGGCAAGCCAGGACATGAGCACGAAGTCCCGGGTTGCCTTTCATGGGGTGGGGAAGCTGTGCAGCCACTCACCACTGTCTAGAGTGTGTCCTTGTGGTCTATGCTGACCCTCGCATCACAACTCCCTCAAGTGCAGTGGCTGCTGCCCATTCTACCTGTGGCTGCCGCAGCAAACAGGAGCACCACAATGGGATCCAGTTCTGCTTCTTGGAATGGCTTCGGTCTCCCTGGCCGGAGGCCCAGGGTATTGGCAAGAACTGTCCTAACGTGGCAGCCAGGGGCTCCTGGGGATGTGGCTGAGGCAGAAGGCAGCTAGGGTGAGGTGGGGGGAAGTGATGACAGAGGGATGGGGGCAGAAGGGGCTCCCACGTAGACAGAGGTGCCCAGGGAGTAGGGTGTGGGCACAGACCAGGGTGGGAGCCTGGAGCTGAGCACGCTGTTGGTGCTGCCTGGGTAAACAACCTGGGCTCACGGCACACATGAGTGTTTGCACAGAAGGACTTGAACTGGCTCCAGGCCTGCCCTCTGTCCCCTACTACCCCAGCCCTCTCTCTCCCCTTAGTCCTGGCCTGGCCCGGCCCACCCCACTCTGACCTTTTCTTCCTTGTCACTTAATGAAGTTCTTGAAAGGGAGCGTTGACATCAAAGGGAACACCTTGCCTCTTGCTGGCATCTCCACTGGGGAAAAATTCAGAGCTGCTGTGTCAGGTTGGTAAGACTGGGCACTGCACCAGGGAACTATGCTGCCCAGAAAGGAAGGGACACCATTTTTTGATTCCTACAAAGGTGTCCAGGTAACTTGGAATGACCTTCCAGGCTGACTTCCTGCCTCATCGCACCTATAAGGGTGAATGCCAGTCAATGCTGAGCCCCCTGCTCTGCCTGCTGCAGCTGCCCCTGTGAGCTCCTGGCGCAGCCCGCAGCAGAGGGGCCAGCAGGGGCCACCTCCCCTTCTCCTGAAAGATGTCTCCATCCAAGTCAGCAGTTCTCAAGCTAGGACTAGGTCCCGTCCGTGACGTTGCTCTGCTGGTAAGCTTCCGGTTCCAGAGCACTGATGTGGGGCTATGGATGTAACTTTCCCATAAGTCCCAAGGCGATGCTGTGCCTGCTTGACCAGGCCCCATGGAAGCACACTTCTCTGCTCTCTGCCCTGGTCACTCTGCTGCCATCGCCATGGGTCCTTAGCTCAGTTCCAACAGAGAAGGACCTGAGCAAGTGGAGCAGCAGGGGAGGGGAGCAGGGCCTCCAGCGAGCGGGCACTGGCTCTTGGCTATGATCTGAAATCCCGCACCTGCTCAGCAGCCCCCTGCCCCTGGGCAGCTCCCCATGTGGGCACCCCCTCCTTGCAGCTGCCCACTCCTCCAGGGCCCCAGAGGAGCTTAGAGCACCCAGCCCTGAGTGGGCATTCGGTGGGTCCCCTCAAAAGTGTTCTCATTTGTGGCTTTAGTCGTATCCCCCAAATGGTTCTGAGTGAGGGCAAGGCCCGTGCCCCACTCAGCTCCTTCCTTCCTCCCTGGAGCAGTGCCCTCCTCTCCTACCCCTGCGGCATGGAAGGAAACCCTGCCCTCCTGCAGCAGAAAAGATTCTGGTGAAGTTGCTGGACAGATCTGGAAATTGGGGCTCCCTGGTCAGGCTTCCATTGGTCCAGCCACCAGCTGTGGCTGATTCTACCTTCCCAACCCTCCAAGAGCTGGCTGCTATGGGCACACTACACGGAGGAGGCCTGGCTGCCCCCCAACCAACCAGGCTTCCCGGGGGAGTGGCTCATGAACAGACCTGCCCCAAGTCCCAGCCAGCCCTGTTCTCTCTGCCCAATGACCCATAAACCCCCCACCTCTTCCCAGGCTCAGCTCACTGCCCACTGGGCCCCTCATGCCCCTAACCAGCTTAGCAGCCCCAGGGGGGTAGGTTGGGCAGTCAGATCTGACTCTTCCCGCTTCATCATTCTCCACAGACACGGCTGCCAGCGCCAGCAGCGGCGGCATGGGCAGCACCAGCCCTGGCCTGAGCAGCCTGGCCCCTGGCCGCCTCCTGCTGCCCCCCAATGACACTGTGCTACGAACAGGCCTGGAGAAGGTGGCAGCAGGGGCAGGGGTGGAGCCGGGAGTGTCAGAGAGGCGAGACTGGAGCCCCAGCCCACCTGCCACACCTGAGCAAGGCCTGTCCACCTTCTACCTCTCCTACTTCGACATGTTGTGCCCTGATGACAGCAGCTGGGTGGCCAAAGCTCCTGGAGCCAGCAGCCGAGAAGAGTCGCCCGAGGAGCCAGAGCAGTGCCCGGTTATTGACAGTCAAGCCCCAGGGGGCGGCCTGGACTTGGTGCCCGGCGGGCTGAACTTGGAAGAGCATTCGCTAGAACAGGTGCAGTCCATGGTGGTGGGCGAGGTGCTCAAGGACATTGAGACGGCCTGCAAGCTGCTCAACATCACGGCAGGTGAGTTCCTCGCCCTTCTTACCATCTCCTCCCCACCCACACCCTGCATAACAGGGCCCTGCTGGCAGTGGCCCCAGTGGAACAGGCACAGACAGCACCTGACACACTACAGCTGGGAAAGGTCTCAGCCATTTCTGTGCCCCAGCACACTGGTGAACCCAGTGTCCTCCCCTACTTGTAGGAGCTACAAGAAGCACCTCTAGGACTCAGTTCTGTTTCCCCTGCCCCTTACCCAGACTTGTCCAGGCACAATGGCCCTCTCAGGGCCTTTGCACTTGCTGTGCCCTCCGTCTGATGTCACTTGAGGAAAACATTATAACCTCCTATTTCACAACACCCATGCCAGTCCCATCCCCCAAGGTTCCCTCCTTACCCACCACAGTGCCTCCCTCACCACCATACCACCCTAGGCTTGGCTGAAGGTGTGCTTTTGGGACAATGGGGACAGAGATGAATAGCTTTACCTTCTGGGAGGAAATCAGGTGTATTAAGGGTTGTGGCTAGCCTGCAGGTCACCCGTGGGGGCCGTGACTGTTCCCACCCATGCACCTGCCAAGCACAGCCTCCAGCAGCCCTCACCCAGCAGGACATGAAGGACCCAGCCAGAGCCCCGCCCCCACCCCAAGACCACAGCTCCCCTCCTTATTTGACACAGCTGCCCTGAGCAGCCCCTGTGTGGCCATGGCTCCACTTATTTGTCACAGACAACAGAGAGAAATCCATTCTCACTCCTGTTCTCTTAGTGTCACTGTCTCTTCTGGGGGCCTCTGGAGGAGTTCAAAGGGCCTGGGAAGTGCAAGGCACAAGATGGTGACCTCACCCCTGGTCCACTGTGTTTTCAGGAACCTGGCTCCTTCCTCCTACCCATCTCCCTTCCTGGGTACCTGACACCACAAGATCCCCATCCCATCCCCTCCCTACTCCATTTGCCCAAAGGGGAGCCCAGCCCTAGGGCTGAAGGACTGTCTCTTGCTCAGACCCTGTGGACTGGAGCCCTAGCAACGTGCAGAAGTGGCTCCTGTGGACCGAGCACCAGTACCGGCTGCCACCCGTGGGCAAGGCCTTCCAGGAGCTGGGCGGCAAGGAGCTGTGCGCCATGTCAGAGGAGCAGTTCCGCCAGCGCTCACCCCTGGGTGGGGACGTGCTACACGCCCACCTGGACATCTGGAAGTCAGGTACATCACGGCCCAGGGTGGGAAGCTTGGCAAGGGGCCTCCTGGGGAAGTAGTACCAGCTCTCACTCCAACTACATCC
Source organism: Ochotona curzoniae (assembly GCF_017591425.1). NCBI lineage: Eukaryota > Metazoa > Chordata > Mammalia > Lagomorpha > Ochotonidae > Ochotona > Ochotona curzoniae. The sequence continues at coordinate 1,056,961 of NW_024466004.1, read as the reverse complement.
TGAAGCTGAGCCCCAGCAGCACCTGCCTCCTCCCTGGGTCCTGGTCTGGCTTTGACCAGGTCTGCCAAAGCTTAGAGCAGAGTATGCGGCAAGTTTGGCAGTAGAAGTCAGACCAGAAAGACAGGGCACCGTGCAGCCCTACAGCCTGCATGCATTTTTTTTTAAAGGCCCAGGGATAAAATCATTACTATAAGCAGAAATTTGCTCTCCCACTCCTGCCCCTCCACTAGCTTAAAGGCAATTACTGCTTTTTGGTTTTTGACACTAAAATTAACTTGTCTGGGGGCAAAGGCATTCATTCACAGACTCCCCAGATGGCCCAAGCAGCTGGAGCAGAAGTTAGGAGATGTATTTACAACGATGTATTTACTTATCTTTTTATTTGAAAGGCCACATGACAGAAGAAGAGAGAGCAAGCTTGTATTAGCAGACAGTTAGATGGGAAGCAGAGCAGCCAGGACTCGAACTGTCACTCTGATGTGGGAAGCTGGCATTGCGAGCAGTGTCTTAACCTGCTGCAGGAACTCAATCCGGGTTTCCCACAGGGAGTGACTGGAGCTCAGTGCCCTGAGCCAAGCCCTGCTGCCTCGCAGGGGGCACATTAGCAAGAAGCTGGAACCGGAAGCAAGGGGGCATCCAACTCAGCTCTCCAGTGTGGGACACACATGTTTTAACTGCTAGGCTAACCAGCTGCTCTCTGTTTACTTAGAAATGAAGGGAGGAGCAGAAAGAGAGAGGTGGGGAGGGAGAGAGGGAGGGAGAGCTGCTATTCACTGTTTCACCCCCCTAAAGGTCCCCAGCAGTCCGGGGAGGGAGCTGGAGCCAGAAGGCAGAGCCATTGGTGGCCCCAGGGAGGAACAGATGTGTCTGAAGTGTCCTCGCATGGTGTCTTACCTTAACCTGAGCACTCACAGATTCTCACACAGTCCTTTGCCCCATGCATCTCAGATGCTATTCCCTGTTCACATGCACCCTCACGGCCCTTGTTCTTCAATCCTGAGTGGCTAGGCTGTCTCTGTCTCAGCCACTATGTGCCTGCCCACAGAGCCAGGCACTTGGTCCCTGCCCTTAGTGGCCCGGAATGAGCCGGGGGACAGGAACCACTCATGTAGCCGCATCAGGGACCAGGGCTGCTTGCCAGGTGAGCGCATGGTCAGTGCCAGGCTGAAAGGCAGGGGCAACATGGGGGTGGGGTAGGATGGGGGCATCAGAGGGGATGGGATCTGGCAGTTGGAGGGAGGGCAGGCCAGCAGGTGTTACCATGTTAGGCGCCAAGCGTGAGCACTGCTGGCTGGACCAGGTGAAGAAAGCACACAAGTCCCAGGACCCAAGTCCTGTCTGAACAGGGTACAGGGCACTGCACAGGCGTGGGGGGCAGTGTCTCTGAGCCTCCCCGCCACCCAGGCTCTAAAAGTAGCTCTTACAGACCACCTGTCATTAGCCCTGGCAGGAGGCAGGCAGCCTCAGAGCCTTCCATGACCCCAAGCCCCATCCAAAGCCCTCCCCTAATGCCCCTCCTGCCCCATCCCCATCCTAATAATTTCTCTTTGCCCCACAGCGGCTTGGATGCAAGAGAGGACCTCCCCCGGGGCAATGCACTATTGTGGTGAGTTGAGGCAGGGGTTGGGAGTAGCCAGAGCCTAGGGGTAGGTGGGAGCCCGGGTTGCCCCCCAGCTCCCCACTCACTGCTGCCCTCCCTGGCTTCCCAGCCTCGACCAGCAAGGAAAGCTGGACAGACGGCGAGGTGGACTCCTCCTGCTCCGGGCAGCCCATCCACCTGTGGCAGTTCCTCCGGGAGCTGCTGCTCAAGCCGCACAGCTATGGCCGCTGCATCCGGTGGCTCAATAAGGAGAAAGGTGAGCGAGCACCCTGAGCTCCCGGCAGGCTGTCGGGATCTGCGCCTTGAGGCTCAGGGCTCTCACAGGATGGTGGGCTGAGGTGTGGTACCTGGGCCCAGTGAAGGGCTGAGGGTGAGCAAAAAGGTGGAGTGGCCCCCAGCTGCCAAACCCACCACAGGCACAGGGCTGCCCCAGGGCTCATGTACATGGATCATTCAGGGACAGGATGTGGAAGAAGGGTCCACTTTCAGATTGGAGTTTTTCAGGTGAGGAATGCTTAGCTGCCAGGTCTGAAACACTTTCAGACCCAAACATCTTGGGTACAAATCCAGTATTGCAAATAATCACGTTGTCAGCATAGCGTCAATATACAAATCATACGATTCTTTACTAAGTCTTAGAAACCTGATGTGTGTCACACCTCCAGCCCGCCTCAGTTCACGTCAGCCATGTTTTGGGGACCCCCCACACACACGCAACTAGGGCAGTGCAGAACCCCATGGGGTGTGGATCTGTGAGCAAGCATGTGTCTATGTGTGTGAACCTGTGTACGTGCGCACAGGGCTCTATTTGTGCATGTATGCAAGTGTGCCTACACCTGTGCCTGTGTGTCTGCGGGCAGTGTATGCTCATGTCTGCCTGTGTGTGTCAGTGTGCACATCTCTGTGTCTGCACATGTGTACATGTGTGCACGCTTGTATCTGTGTGTATTTGCATGTTGATGCACAGATCTGTGTGTGTATTTTGTATCCTATGCATGTGTCATGTGCATGCATGTCTGTCTATAGATTTATGTGTCTGCATACACGTATGTGTGTGCACATTGTCTGCTCTGTGTATGTTTTGGAAGTGGCTCCCAGACAAGAATCCTGGGTTCCAGGTGTTCCAGGTTCCAGCCTGCCACAGTGGCTGTGGGTGCCAGGCCCTTGCCTGGTGCACAGGTTGGGTCTGCCAGCAAGGCTTGGCTGAGTGTTCACCCTGGCCCCTCGTTGGCTCAGCTGGGGGACAACTGCAGTGTCTACCCTCCCTGTGCTTGAGGAAGCTGCGGTCTCATAGGAAGATGCCTGTGGAATAAGCTGGTGTGCGGTGCGTTTCCGAGCTGAGATGGGGCTGTAGGGCAGCAAAGGAATAAGCTGGGTTTGGGTCCAGGAGGAGTTCATGGAGCTGGAGGAGAATGAGGGAACTGGAGGGGGTGGAGACTTGCTTGAGCAAGGTGTGGTGAACTGAGTCGGTTGTAAGGGTCAGTTCCATGATAGCTGGAGGGTCAGCGGGAGAGGAGACCAGAAAGCGCTGGGTGGTCTAGGCTGGGCTCCCTGGAGGAGGCGTACTGGCCCAGGCCTGGGCAGAAGGATTGGAATTCAGAAGCAGGGCTGGTTCCAACGGGTACCACCTCAGGCCCCATTCTGAGCACGTTTCCATGCTGGCTGCTATAATCTGCTTTGGCAGGCGGGAGTATGGAGCCCCACTCAGGCTCCAGAAGTAGCAAACAGCAGGGCTGGAATCAAGTCCGAGAGGCCCTCAAGCCTTCCTCCACCACTCCCCCTGGATGTGATCCTTCCAGGGAAGCCTGAGATGGCTGCTGGTGGCTGAGGATGACAGAGAGGTGGTGTCAGAAGTACGAGCTACAAGGCAGTCAGCCAAACATGCTCTGACCCTCAGCACAATAGGGGTGGCGGGTGGTCCCCGTGGCCCCAGTGCCCCTCAGCGCTCAACTGCCAATCTCTGTTTTTCTCCTTCCGGCTGCTCCCTCCCTGGACCCCTGGCTCCGTGGGATCCTCCTGCTCCCCAGGTATCTTCAAAATTGAGGACTCTGCCCAGGTGGCCCGACTGTGGGGCATCCGCAAGAACCGCCCGGCCATGAACTACGACAAGCTGAGCCGCTCCATCCGCCAGTATTACAAGAAGGGCATCATCCGCAAGCCTGACATCTCCCAGCGCCTCGTCTACCAGTTTGTGCACCCGGTCTGAGGGCTTCGGTCCCGGCCTGGGCCAGACCCTGGGCTGGAGGAGATGCGGCGGGCTGCCAGCCTTTTGGAGTCCAAGGTCAGGGAGGGGGGTAGCCTGTTGCTCCCAGGTTGTCAGTGAGCCCTCGGCAGTCTGGGAGAGCGGATCCCTGGGGCAGGGGCTTCTTCCTCAGGCCTGACATGCGCTGACTGGTCCACTGAAGGAAGCAGGGAACCAGGGCTACTCTCAGTGTCCCTGGATCTGTCCCTCTGTGTGTGAATGGTAGGGGGTGGTGGTCAGGGGGAGACCATTCTCCAAGGGCTCTGCCCCCCAGGTCTCCCAGAGCAGAGCCTACAGCACAGCAGTGACCTGGCCAAGGCTACCTACAGTTCTCAGCCTGCTATATCCCCCTGGCCATCTATTGTACACCCTGCCTGGCATAGGGCTAGGAGGAGTCTGTACCCCAAGCTGGGGATTCAGGAGATAGATAATAAAAGATACTAGAAAACTGACACCTGCCCCATGCCTGTGGACTGAGTGTGACACAGCCTCAGAGGCCACTAAGTGGTCAAAAGTGGTTGTGGTCGTAGGAGATGTGAGCAGTCAGGAAGGCTTCTTGGAGGAAGAGGCACTGTGCTGAGGGCAAAAGGAAAGAAGCTGTGGGAGAGAAGCAGTGAGTCCTGAAGGCCCAGGAGGGGTGAGGAAGGCCCCCTGGGCAGGCTGGAAGGGGCTTAAGCTAAAGGAGGATGGCAGGGAGGGACAGAGAGAGCAGGAGGTCCTTGCAGGGCTTTGTGTGTGTGTGAGTGTGTGTGTGTCGGGGGGATGGGTCAGGAGCTGCCAGGAGAAGAGGTGCTGGAGGCCCTGTCACGGGCCACAGCCTTGCTGCCAGTGTGTGACAGTGTGTAGGTTCCGTGAGTGGGCATGGCAGCCAAGGGTGTGAGAGCTCTTGGGATCTGCTTGGGAGTGGGGGGAGGGCTGCATTTGCACAGCGCCCACCCTCCTGGACAAAGTGAGTCAGCACCCTAGCCCCTCCCGATTCTTCCTCCTGTGCACCTGCTGTGGGAGCTTCCACTGCACCTTCACTGTTCACCGTGAGGTGGGGGTCACTTCTCCATCCTGCAGAGGACAAGACTGAGGTCCAGAGAGGTCAGGTGACTTACTTGCTCAGCCCCACAGCAAATTCCCAGCAGGAGCAGGAAGGGAGCTCACACTGAAGGCAGGATTCTGGCCACTCCATCTGCCTCTTATGGCGTGACTGGCCAACACCCCCAGGACTCACCAGGCCTCAGCTGCTGAGCTGACTGGAGGGGCGCCAGTGCTGCCACCGCCCAGCCCACCAAGAGTTAAGTGTCACCCTGTACTGCTGCCTCCTGCCCCCAGCAATCGTATTGTCCTCAGAAGAAAGTGTCCTCCTGGCAGTAAGCAAACAGCAGTTTGGCATCTTTAGCTGGAGCTGCACTGGGGGGGCAAGGGGTGCCTGCCCCAGGCCTGTCTCCCTGGGACAGGACACCCTCTGACACACATATGGGTGGGGGACGACTGGGACCCTGGCCAGAACCAAGTGCTGCACTGCTGAACTGGTTTTGTCTCCAGCCAGCCCAGCTAAGTCCCTGGTGCTACCTGCTTTGTGTGTCCTCAACTTGGAGCACAGCTTGGGAGGGTGCGGGTCAGAGGCAGGGGGATGAGGAGCCAAGGCCGCTCCACAAAGCCGCGCTCTGGGGGCCGCTGGGGCAGCCCCTGTAGGTGAACTCTGACCTACCGGTAATACCTAAACACTAAATAAACACCCGCCCTGATCCCAGACCACAGCCTCCACCTCCAGAGCTCCCCAGGGCCCAAAGCCTGGTTTGGCTAAAACCAGGGCTCGAAATGCAGGCATCAGGGGTCCTGGGAAGGCAAGCAGATCTGCCACTGGGCACAACCCGAGACTACGGAGAGTGGTTGGGGGTTGTGGGTAGGCCTGCGGTGACCATGAGAGGGTTGCCGGGGTCAGAGTGGCTGCATGGGACATCACTGGGGCCAGGGTTGGGGTAGGATCAGTGTAGTGGCCATAACTGGGATTCCTACCCTGCCCATTGGGGAGCTGATTGGAGGTGAGGGGCAGCTGGAGGACGAGGAGCTGGGGCATAGCCTGGTGGGACAGAGGAAAGCACCAGGTTGCAGGCCTGTCCTTTCCCTGAGAAGCAAGCCCGGGACCTAAGGAAGCATCCAGTTGCCCCATGTCACACAGAACGGAGCCTAGGACACAGCTGACCAGGAACCAGGGGCCATAGCAGTGGTGGTTAAAATTCTGCTATATATATATACCCAGTTCAATGGCTAAATCCTTGCCATGCAAGCACTGGCATCCCATATGGGTAGCAATTTGTGTCCTGGCTGCTCTACTTCCCATGTGGCAACCTGCTTGTTGCCTAGGAAAATAGAGGAGGATGGCCTGGACCCTGCACCTGTGTGGGTGACCTGGAAGAAGCTCCTGGCTTCTGATTAGCTCAGCTCTGGCCACTGTGGTCACTTGGAGAGTGAACCAATGATGGAAGATCTGTGTCCCTTCTCTCTATGAAAATCTGCCTTTCCAATGAAAAATAAATCAATCTTTAAAAGACAAATAAAATAAAATTCTGCTGTAAAACTCAAAACCTACTGGCGGAGAGTCATCAAATTCACCTTTGAACCGTGAACTTAGGACCTGTGTGGCCCAGCTCTCCTGGTCTATATTTGTCTGTGACCTCCCCCCATTATAACACAAGAGGGACCCTGGGACCCCGGGAGGTGAAGGGACCTCCCCTGAGTCCCCAGCAGACACCCCAACCTCCAGGAGCCTTTCAAAGGCTGGGAAGCCCCAGGAGTGTGGACGCGCAGGACTGAAGGCGACAAGGCCAGCCAGGTTGACACAGGTCTGGGTTTTATCCACAGTCGTACAGTCACAACTTAGAGATATAGATCTGTATTTATACACCTTAAATTACACGATCATGTACAAAACAGGTGCATCGCTCAGACCACAGCACTTCTTGGAATAGCACAAGTGTCGGACTAATGGAGTCAGGAAGCCGAGGGCAGCGGGTGGCGGATGGCTCGGGTCCCGGAGGAGCCAGGCTGCACACAGCTGGTTAACTGGGGGAGACAGACACAGGACTCGCGAACCCTGCTAGGAAGGGCCTGGATAGCACGGAGGGTGCAGGCAGGAGCTACAGGAGGAGCTGGGCGCCCCCATGGCCAACACTGATACGGAGGGGTTGGGCGCCCGGAACCCAGGGGGACTTCCAGGTGAGGGACCCTCCCGTGCTGGCATCCTGAGAAGCCTGGGGACCCAGCAGGTGGGGGGCTGTGTGTGTGTGTGTGTGTGTGTGTGTTTGTGTGTTTTGAGTCCCTGTCTTGGAGCGGGCAGCTGGGCTCAAGAAGGACAGGTGTGAGTCCAGCCAGGTTGCAGCCTCTCCCAAGGGACCAGAGAGCTGCCCGGAGCCCAGGCCCTGCAGTGTGCATGGGCAGACTTCCTGCTTTTCCAGGATGAGGCGCCGAGGCCCAACCCGGCTCCAGCTCCTGCCTGGGACAGGGGAGAAGCTGCAGACTGTTCTTTAGGACTTGATGGGGAAGGGGCGCTGCAGGTTTCAGAAATCTCACCTCAGGCTCTAAGGGGCCCAGGGTGTATCTGAGGATGCAGCAGAGGCCCAGAGAGCAGGCTGGGATGAAGGAGATACCTGCACCACACGCATCGCACCATACCCTGCTGCAGCTTGGGTCCCTGCCAAAGTCCTTTGGGAGCCCTGTGCCCACGTGACAGTCGTGCCTGGAGAGGCCAGAATCCATAGCCTCCTAGGAACAGGAGAAGCAGCAGGTGGCAAAAGAGGATTACGGCTGGACATTCTCTTCGCCTGCAGGACCAGGGAGGGAGGAGGCAGGTGCAGACCCAGGGGCCTCCAAGTGGCAGCAGCAGGGAGCAAGTCCCAGCAGGTGAAGCAGCTGGAGATCTCAAGCCCTCGTCCTGGATGGCACCTTTGAGATGTCCAGCCCCTCTGTCCAACTTGGGGTCTCATCCTGCCCTGACCTGTTTTCCAAACCCCCTTCCCTTGTACCCAGGTCTCCCTGCCTTTAGTGGAGACCCAGGCTTGGATCCAGAGCTAGAGGGGGCTACCAGGGGTGGCAGGGACGAGGTGGGGGGAAGAGTGAAGGAAGTGACAGTGATGGTCCTACTCCCAAGGGCAGGGGCTGTCCTGGTAGTCCCAGCTGGAAGCTCCCATGGACCCCAGGCAGGCCAGGGGAGGGCAAAGAGGGATGGTGAGACTGGGAGCCTTGGGGGCATAAGGCCCAGTGCTCTCAGGCAGGCTGATCCTGGGGCTACTGAGCCGGTGGTTTCAGATGAACTGCAGAGCAGGTGCGAGGGTGGGCAAGAAGGCCTCCTCCCCAGGAAGTGGGAGAGACTGCTACTGTTGCTGGCTTTGCCCTGGGTTGGGGGGCCCTCACCCTGTGCTAAAGGACTGGTGAGAGGGGGTGGGGGTAGGGTCTCTGCAAGTCCCGAGGGAGCCCCACTGGGAAGGGTGGCCACCCTCCACTGGGCCTTTAGCTGGGTGAGCGTGCCGGCCTGCACTGAGGACAGAACCCCCCATGAGATGCCCATCCTGCAGCTCAGCTCTTCACGTTCCCAGCAACTCATGGACCCCTCTGCGGGAGAGAAAGCTGACAAGCCCTCCACCAGCCCCATGGTTCCCCCGTACATGAAGTCTGGGTGGAGGCACTCCCCGGGACAGGAAAGGAAGACTAAGGTTTGGGAGGCCTCCTTTCCCGGAGGGTGGTGGTGGATGGGCAGCAGGGGCGGAAGGAAGAAGACGTCTGGAAACCAAGCCCAGAGAAGAGGAGTAGCCACTGGCAGCCTGGGGCAGGGTGGGGAGTGCAGCTGGGCGGAAGGTTCCAGAAGACACCCTCGGCCTCAGGAGACTCTTTGGTGGGTTCTTAAGAGTCAATCATGTTCTCATCTGGCGCACAAGTCCTAGGGCCCTCTGTCACCCACCCACCCATGCGGGGCCCTTTTCCAAAGCCCTCTCTCCAACCCCCGGCCTCCAGGTGGCCCTGCAAATGCTCTATCTCTTTGTACTTTTAGTTCTGTTCTGTTTTGACTTTTAAAAAAATAAAAGCTTGATCGGAAAATATGTCTGGAACTCTATGGCGAGGGGCAGGAGCTGAGGGCGGGAAGGGAGGGGTGGGGGACGTGTGGAGGGAGCAGGGCAACTAGATGGCCTCCACGTAGTTGGCGGGGTAGAGGCCCAGCTGCCCGCTGTCCAGCCGCCCGCGGCACCAGCCCTGCTCATCCTCCTCGCCCAGCTTGGTGAGTTCATCTCCTGTGAATCCGAATAAGGTGAGGACTCAGAGGGGGCCGCCGCTCCCCATTCCTGCTTCCCCAGGCCCACTCAGCATCTGCGTGCTGCCCGTAACTTGGGTGCCCTGAGCTACACCTCCCACCCACCTCTCTCCTAGGTCTCGGGCCACGCCCACGCCCCGCCCCCGGACCAGGGCCCCGCCCCATGCCTACGCCCTGCCCCCAGGACCAGGGCCCCGCCCCCGGTGGCACGTCCCTCATCCCAGTCCTCTTTTCTTCCAGTCCTGACCCCGCCCCCTTAGTACCTGGACACATCCCCTTCCTGCCCCTAGTCCCGCCCCAGCCCCGCCGCACAGCCAATCAGGTCCCAGGCTTTCCCCAGGCCCGCCCCCGCCCCGCCGCACAGCCAATCCGGCCCCAGATCTCCCGCAGACCCCGCTCCCCCTCCCTACCGGCCTTGAAGCTGAGCTCGTCCTGCTCCTGGCCGTCGTAGTCGTAGAGCGCCCGCACGCGCACCCCCTTGGCGTCGTCGTCGAAGGGGTTGGCGCCGCCATTGGCCTCGCTGCCCCCGAATGGGTTGCCGCTCTCGTCGTCCGACCACTCGGTGGCGTACGGCTGGCCTCGGTCGTAGCTGCTGACACTGAGACGCACAGCCAGGGGCCGGCTGGAAGGCCCTGCCCTGGGGGCTGTCCCTCCCCGCCCCAGCCAGAGCTCCGGCCCCAAATCCCAAGGCGGCGGCCCGCTACCTAGGCGACCCAGAAGGGAGACCCCACAGACAGCTGTCCCTCCCTCCTAGAGGGCTGGGATCACCCAACGGTTACCAGCCAGACCTGGCCATGCTCCTGGTCCCTGAGGATTGTTGACTCTGTGTGACCTTGGGTGACCTCTCTGAGTTTGCTTGTCCATCTGTCACACAGCAGGTGCCTCGGTCTTAGTGGGGGTCCTCGTGGCCCCCCGGGAAGCTCACCTGCCACGATCCCCCGCCTGGGAAGTGGACTCCACTGCCCCGGCCGCATTGCTTGGTGTCACCCCCTCCGCCTTCTTGGGCTGTTTCTCCTTCTTGGTGGTGGTGTGGGGGAGGTCTGGGTTCCACTCCTGGGGAAGGGTCAGGGTCAGGAGAAGCAGTCAGGGTGGTGGTGGGCTGGCTTTCTATGTTACCCTGAGGCCCCTTCTAGCCTTTCCAGGTCTTCCCTCTTCCCCCTCGCCCCATTCCCACACAGGCACACCTCAAACTGGGGCCAGTTCATGGGCATGCCAGGGCCACTGGTGCTGCGGAACCATCGGAGGTCTTCCTGGGCGTCGGCCCCCCGGATGGCCTGCTCCAGTTCCCGGTAAACGTTCATGTAGCTGGGAACCAGGTCGGGGGAGGAGAGCAGAGAGTCAGTGCCACCTTTTTGCAGCCCTAAGTGAGGGCCCAAGCCCATCCAGGGGTGCTTCTCCAGGCGTGCCCAGTGGGCTGCCTTTGCCATGCCTGCCTTCACCTAACACACGCGTTTCCAGTCCACTGCATGTGAAGCCCCTCCCTCCCCTGCCAGTCACTGGATTACAGTCTCTGCCCTGCATGTCCCCCACCCCCACCCCAGTACCTGCTGTTCTCGGCGAGGTTCAGGTGACGTTTGATGTCCAGCAGCACCTCCTTGAGGAAGACCAGTCGCTTCTCCTCGAATTGCTGGCACTGCTCAAACACCTGCTCCATGCCTTCCATGTACTGCGGCGTGGTCTTGCCCACATCTTCCAGCACCTTCTCGTACTTCTCCTGTGTCTGTGGACACCAAGGTTGGGGAAGGGGCGGGGGAGGCAGCGGTGAGACCTGGCCAGGCCTGCAGTCCCTCTCATCCCCACTCTCCTGCCCAGGAGCATTCGGGCCGGCCAGCACCTTCTGCACATCCTGCTTGCACTTGTCCACCTTGTCCTGCAGTTTCTTCTGCTGCTCAGGGGTGACCGACTGCTCTGTCTTGCTGTTCATCTCCCGGGTCATGGCCAGCTTCTCCTCTTTGCAGGCCAGGTGGTAGGCCTTCTTGGCTGCTTCCAGCTGTGGGGGAGTTGGGCATAGGGCAGACAGGGGGCCCACTGGGGAGAAGGACCAAATGGGGTGGCCCACCCACCAGCTTGCTCCCCAGGATGGAGAAGGCAGTTGCCCCACTCCCGCAGCCCCTAGCGCCTGCCACCCCCATCCCAGGCAGTGCCCGGACAGGAACCTCTTTCATCTTCTTGGCCCAGGGCTTCTGTGCCTTGCGGAAGCCGTCCTCGGCCTCCTTGGTCTCCTTGAAGCCGCCCATGATCTGCTTGTGGTAGGCGTCCTTCTGCCAGTTCTTGACCTTCTCCAGGTCCTCGTTCAGCAGGCTGTTCTTCACCTCCTGGTGCAGCTCGCTCACTTTGTCCGCCTCCGTCATCATGGCACCCCAGGCCCGCTCCAGGCTGCCGTACTGGGGGCCTGAGCAAGAGGCCGTGTGGAATTAGGCTCCCCTCTGGATAGATTGCCTCTTCCTCCTTGGAGCCATGGCCATTTCTAACCATGGCAACAACGTGCCCTCCCCTGCCCCCACCCATCCTTCTCTCCATCCTCTAGGGCCCCAGGACCCCACCGTCCCCAGGGAGCCTTCTTGCCTGTCATCAGCATACTCTGTACCTGCTCTTTGCCACCTATGGCAGCTTGCATGGCCCATGAGATGGGGAACCGGTGGAGGTGGCCTAGGGAGACCCCATGAGTGCTCTCAATCCCAGCACAACACCACGCGCACAGCAGGTGCTCCCAGGGATGTCAGCTGGAAGTGCCAGCAAATGACTGGCTGGAGACCCCGGACCAGTCTGTCCCTGGGTGCCTGAGACTCAGCAGCAACTCCTGCCAGGCAGTATGCTAGGTGGGACAGGCCCAGCCCCTGCCCTTGCAAGCTTTGGAGTTGAAGGGAAGAGAAGAGCAGGAACATGGACGGGAAGCTATTCTAGAGGAAAAGAAGTGGCCAACCAGCCACTCGGAAACGTTTCTGGGTTGGATTCTGGACAGGCATGAGGCATAGTGCAGTGAGTACACAGGCCATATTGAGTGTTGGCTAGCTGGTTCACGGTGACATGTGTGCTTGTTCTTAGGGAACACAAGAACTTTGGTGCGAAGCGTGCTGTTCACTCCAAAAGGTCTAGGTGGAGGGCACAGCCAGGGTCTCTGCCACCACCGTTGCCACTATTTCCAGAGTTTCAATAATTTCTAAATGACACTGCCCAGCCTCAGATTATACAAACCAGAGGTGAACAGCAAGACTGGAAGCAGCCTGAAAAGGTCCTGTGGCTAGCAAGGGGAGAGGGCACTCTGGGTGGCTTCTGCACTACCAGACCCAGGTCTGGGTGTGGGTTGAAGGAAGTGGGGTGTAGGGAGGGCCTGGGCGGGCACCTTTCTCAATGAGCTGGCGCCAGCGCTTGGCCCAGTCGGTGAGCTGCTGCGCGTAGGCCTTCTCAATCTTGGCGCGTTCCTGCACGCAGTTCATGAGGTCGTTGCACAGCCGGTGGCCATCGTCTATGCGCTTCACCGTCCGCTTGTAGTTCCCCACCTGGCGGCCGGACAGCGGAGTGACAACCCCGCTTGGTGCGGCCTGCAGGGGCTGCCCACCACAGCAACACGAGGGGAGGCCCCCTCCAGCGCCCCCAGACCCGTTCACTCCCAGCGCCCTCAGACCCGTTCACTCCCAGCGCCCTCAGACCCGTTCACTCCCAGCACCGAGCACCGGCTTGACTTCACCACCTCTCCTCAGCCCCTCTCCCCGCATCCAACAGAATTTCTTGGAAAGGGAATTGTAGAACTTGGGCTTGGGCTGGAACGCATGGTTCGTGTGGCTCTTGCAAGCTGGATCCATTTTATTTACACAGTCATCTGAGCGTGCACAGCATAATAGCACGATTTGCAGATGTCTCATTAAATGTGTATTAGCTCAGGTTTGCATGTTTCTGTTTTGGGTTTTGGGAGTTGGGAGAACCCTCCTCCCTACCCGGCCCAGGATCTCCTGAGGCCCCTAGGGTAACCAGGGCCCCCATGGGGCTGCACTGATGGTGGAGCGGAGAGGGAATGCCACAGGATCCTTCTGCGTGCAGGGAAGATGTCTCAGCCCCACCTCGTGGCTCTGGTAGGCATTGGGAGGTCACAGGGCAAGCAAGGTGGTATGTGGGTGCCTCAGAAGGGGCCTAGGACTCAAAGGCTCACCTCCCAGAAGCTGTCAGTAGTCTCCTCGGGACCCAGCGAGGCCTCATCATAGGAGCCGGACATGGTGTGACCGTGGGGTGAACAGGTTGCGGAGCTGTGGTCAGGAGGCTTGGCTGCTCATTCGCTGGGAAGGCAGGAGAGAAAGCCCTGTGGGTGAGGGCAGCGAGTGCCCCAGGCCCCATTCCAAGCTGAGGGCCCTGCACAGGACCCGGAGCTGGCTTCCTGCACAGCACCCCAAGGAGACCAGTGCATGTTGTCCAGTAGCTCTCTGCGCACCTCTCAGATGCCTTGCCCCAGGGTAGGCCCCCATCCCCAGAACACGGTACTGAGAACCGGATCATGGTTCCTGGACTCTTGGAGGCTAGAATGAGGGCCATGCGCTTGCACATGGATGTGGTAGACATTTGCTTTGCAGCCTTACACAGCTCCCAAAGGCAGGCAGTTGGCCCCCTACACAGTCCCCAGGCCAATGGACTTGGGACCCCTAGCCTTGCATCTCTGCCCCATGGGGGTGCTCCCCTGTATCCAATTCTGCTCCAGCCAGAGCCTTGCACCAGACCCAAAGGACCTTCCCAGGTTCCTGTATCCACCCGCCTGGGTCCAAGTCATCGCAGGGGCCCTGTTCAATCCATGGAATCTGCCCCTACCAGCCCAGAGCCCAGCCCCAAGTTCACTGGGAAGTGGATGGCAGCCTCTCCCACCTTCAGCCCAGGCTCAGCATCCCTCTGTTTTTTGAGCCCTTCCCCTTCCTACTGCCCTCTTACCAGGCCTCAAACCCCCCATTAGCCGCTCACAGGTCTTCTGAGCGTGCAAGTGCAGCTTGCTGGCCCACAGTCCGCTCACCGCGCTTGGGTGGCTGTGGCTGCTTCTGGATACGTCAGCAGGCATCACAGTTGTCCAATGTAGGCCACGCACTGCCCCAGGGCCCGGGGCTCCCTCCCCTCCCTCAGCCAAACCTCACTGCCACCCCGGCAACAGCGGCTCCACAATGGAGAGGCGGTCAGTCAGGCAGCAGAGTCGGGCCTGAGCTGCTCACAAGGCACTGTCAGCGCCCCTGGCAGCCCCTGACTCCGGGAGATGCCTTCCTGGCCCTACACTATAACCTCGGGGCCTGGGAGCCCAGGGCCAGCAAAGACACCTAGCCATGATGGCCGATGCAGGACTCGGCCCATCCTGGGGTCCTTACCAGGGTTGTCTCACGGACCCAGGCAGCAGCACCCACACACCAGGCCCCTAGGTCAAGGCCAAACCCCCTGCACCAGGTCCAGCCTTAGTCTCCCCGTGTGTTCACGGCGGGGTGCTCTCTCCCTGGTAATAACCCAGGATTGCAACCGTATGCCTCTTGGGCACCCTAACACATTCGGTAACCTGCCCAGGAACAAGCTCACTCAGCAACTGTGCCCACGGCTCACACGCAGCAGGCTGGGATTCATCAAGGGGCAGAGCGTGTCTCCCCTTCTCATACTGGCACTTTTCCTGCAGTAAGTCCTACCCTGCAAAGAGCAGCGTGAGTGTGGACAGAGGAAATAACAGGCAGGGATGGTTCATGAAGAACCTCCGCCAGGCAGCACTCTGTGCTTTGGGGACCCCCGGACTCCCCCCTCCCCAGGGGCCAGCAGTGAGGCAGAAGGCAAGCGGACAAGGCAGGAGCCTCCACCCCCGGGCACAGATGTTGAAGCCTTTCTCTCTGGGAGCGCGGCAAGGACAGAGATGTGATGTGGAACAAGTGCATCGAGTCAGGGACATAATTGCAGGACCAGAGCCGCCTCCCAGGAACCGGCCTTCCAGGCAGCTGGGTGAGTCACGGATACACGCAGCTTGTTACCGCAGTTCTGCCTGGAAAGGCAAAACGGAACCACCACACTCCCCCACCCCACCCCCAAGCAACTGAGCAGGGATGAACAGCTACCGACTGCGGGGTTGTGGGCAGGGGTATGCAGGAGTGAGGCAGAGGAATGGAAGCTAGTGCAGCAGACAGCCGTGGGGATTGCAGAGCCAGGGATGAAAGAGAGCTTTCATTTCGCCTGTGTGCATGCTTTTTTTTTTTTTTTTAAACTCTCCAGTCTGGGTGGGGAGAGAACAGGAGGACAGGGAATCAGACCACTAAGCCCTGCCCTCTTGGACTTGGAATGCAAGATCCCTGGGACGGCGCTCCCCTGCCGCCAATGGGGAGTCCAGGCTCAGAGCAGGCAGGACCTGCTGGGGCCTCCCCTTGGTGATGAGTGATATGGCAGGCATAGTCTTGGGGTCCTTATTCCAGCACCTGCCTGCTGTGTGACTGTGGGTCAGTCATGTGACCTCTCAGAGCCATGCTGAGCCAAGACTTGACTAAAGGGGGAGATGAGATGAGGCGGCAGCAAACACCTGGCCCTCAGTGGTCTCTGGGCCATTAGGGTTAGGTTCAGGCAGGTGGATGTGCTGCTGAGGCAGGGAGAAGAGGCAGGCAGGTGGCAGGTGAGCCAGCCTGTCCCACCCTGCCCCTGCTTCTTCCACTCTAGGGGCAACGTGGGACATCACCCACACTTCCTGGTTGGCAGTAAGCAGTGGCCACCATTGAGAAGACCACATCTGGGCCTGGCGCAGTAGCCTAGTGGCTAAAGTTCTCGCCTTGCATGCACCAGGATCTTGCAGTCTTGGGAGCCTGCACCCATGTGGGAGAACCAGAAGAAGCTTCTGACTCTTGGCTTCGGGTCGGCTCAGCTCCAGGCACTGCGGTCTCTTGGGGTGTGAATCATTGGATGGAAGATCTTCCTCTCTGTCTCTCTTTCTCTCTATATATTTGACTTCCCAATAAAAATAAATAAATCTTTAAAGAGAGAGAGGAAGCCTTCAGGAAGGGACTGGCACTTGGGTCTGGGGACTGAGGAAGGAAGATGCCTTCACCCTGGGTAGGTAGGCACCACCCAGTTAGGACAGAAAGACCCAGGAATCGCCAACTCCTCCTCCTGCACCTGGACACCATAGCTCCAAGGCTTCGGGCCTTTGCACTCCAGGACTCACACGGGTGGCCCACAGGCTGCCAGGCTGTGGCCTCAGGCTGCCAGCTCCTACACTTCCAGGTCTGTGGAGGCTGCCTGAGCTGGCTCCTGCCTTCCCTGATCCTCTACCTTGCAGGTGGCTATCGTGGGGTTCTCGTGAGGTGTGGCCATGGAAGCCAAGGCCCCTCTGAAACCCTCCCTGTCCCGTCATCTATCCATCATATGTTTTATCAGTCCATCTATCACCTATCCGATGTATCCATCTATGCATTATCTATCTCTACTGATTTACCTGTATCTACATCCATCTATCCATCTACCTCTGACCCACACACCTGGCGAGGGAGGGGTGCAGCGGAAGTTTACCTCGAGCCCCAACATGGCATGCACTCTCCTCTTGGCCACACCACTGTCACCGAGAGTGACATGTGCTACCCACAGCTAGCATTCACTGGTGTCTGCCATGTGCCAGGCGCTGCTCCACCTTCACTTACAGATGGAGTAACCGAGACCTGGAGGCATTAGAGCAGCAACCCAAGGCCTCCAGGTTGGGTAGTGATGGAGCTGGCACTCCATTCTCACACTTGGTTCCTTTGGAGCAGCTCTGGGTGCGTGAGTGGGGCATCAGGATCCCAGCTGCAGGGCAGAGGCAGGGAAAGAAGGGGAGAGGGCAGGGAGCAGCAAAGACTGAGAGCCCGCGGTGAACCAGGCCCTCGCCCCTGGGGCCTCACTCATCCCCCCCCAGCAGGAGCGTGCTCTCGTCAATCACGCAGCATGAAAGCCACATAGTTAAAGCAAGGTGTCCTGAGGATGTGGCTTCAGTTCGGGGAGCACACAGCGGGGAAGAGACTGTAGAGCCAAACAACCTGGCTCTGCTCGCCGTGGGTTGGGGGACCAGAGCACGTCACCTTCTCTCCTTTCTCATCTATATAATGGGCTGCTGCAAGAATTAAACAGAAGCCTCTGCCCTAGGGGATGGGACTGGTGCTGGGCACAGCACGTGTGCCCTGCAGATGCCAGCTGCCGTCACTCATTCGCCACAGCTGTGGTTGGTAGTGGGGGGTGCAGGCACATCCCAGGGTGGACCCCTCTCCTTGTCCTGCAGGATGGTGTGGCCCGGAGCGTGCAGTGTGGGGACGGGGCTCTGGCTACAGCTCCACCAGCCACAGCCAGCGAGAGCTTGGGCAAGTCTCGCAAGAAGGGAGGGGTCTCAGTTTCCAAGCTGCACAATGGAGACACTGGAGCAGAGGGTATTCTGAATGTGCAGAGGTAGGCGGGCACAGAGCCCCCTGGGGACACACCAATTGCAATGGAAAGCAGAGGTTTCAGCACCGGCCTTGACCGGGGAAGGAGTTCCTCCCAAAACCCCCACCCAGGGGTGAAAGGCATTCTCCTTTGCCCCAGGCTTCCTTCTCTGTGGACAAGGGCATTTTGTGGGCTCCTTGGTCAGGGGTTACTGGTATCCAGGCCTGGGAGTGACCCCAGTTCCTCCCAACCCATCACAGATACTGGGCCCCATCTGCAACCTCCCCTGGGAAGCCGGCTCCTTCTCCCTACCTTCCCACTGCCTGCCCACCTCCAGCTATCCTATGCACAGCCACAGGAAAGCCTGTAAGACCTGAGTTGGGCCCACCTCACCTCTCTGCGTTCCTCTAGCTGTTCCGACCCCAGGATCTTTGTACGTGCTGGAAATGACCTCCCCAGGAAGGTCCACTCAAACCTCCACACCTCCCCACCCCTTTTAAACTTGCACTCCTTCTCCTATGTGCCCAGCACCAACCTGCCCTCTTTCTTCCCTAGCACACCACTCTCCCTGGAACCTGCCACCATCCCCCAGGCTCACTGCTCTCCTAAGATGATCACTCTTGGCCAGGTCGTTGATGTTGACCTGGCCCAGCACCCAGAGCAGCACCTGGAACTCAAGAGGTGGGCAGTCCATGCTTGTTGAACGAGTAGAGGCCAACGGCCTTCTAGAACACCCAGCCAATACACAACAGAAACACTGAGTTCTTTACCCCAGAAGCCCACTTTGCTTGCACACCAGCAGGTGGTTAACAAATACTGATGAAGATGGTGACACAGAGCCAGCATCCTGCAACAGGAGCTCCAAGCCCCACTGTCTTGGACAACGCTCAGAGCACAGCCCCAGGGGCTCTTCTTCTGTCACCCCACCCTCCACAGGGCTCCTACAGTACACACAGGTCAGGTGGCAATGGCCTTGGGCAGGTGCAGCACACTCAGACACGCTCCCTTTAGGTCGACTGAACAGCCCTAAGCACCCACTGTGCACCAGCCTCTCACACATCTTCTGTAACCCTCACTCCCGCAGATATGGGCCCAGTCTTTTTCCCACATCCTCTGAGATCGCATGGCAGGGAGGAGCCAGGGATGAGGCACACCCACATTTGGTCTCTCTGTTCCTCTCCCAAGCACCCAGTCCAGCTCTCATGGCCTAAGGCCTTTCTTCTCCCAGCAGCCAACTTGGCTCAACCAGGGGCGGGGCTACAGGAAGCCAGGGTGCCTTCCTTTCCCTAGAATCTCGAGTCTCACACACATTACCAGCCAGCAATGCATACCTCAATGAAATGGACCATGCAAGCACTTTCTGCCCAGGCTCACCTGGGACTTCAAATGCATACAGAAGGACATGGGTGAGCCGGGTGAGCTGTGAGGTGCTGTCTCCCCAGCCTTTGCCCTTGCTTATACTCTCCCCACACCTGGGGGCGCCGTCTCCCTTCCATCACACCACCTCCCCCAAACCTGCACATCTCCTATCTGCTCCCTAAAGGAAGCTCCTGCATGCCCCAGCCCTTGCCATCATCCTTCCCCCTCCCCCAACCTTCCACAGGGTGCCAGACCCCTAAAAGGCAGCCTCCAGCATGGCGTTCAGCTGCCCTCTGTGCAGGGTGCCCCAGGGCTCAGCAGGGAGCCAGACAGGCCCTCCCCTTTCCTCACAGAGCCTGCCCTCCTTGCAGACAGAAACCAAGGTGCAAATTAACATCCCCAGCACGTTAGATGGTGACAACAGTCAACAAAAGCCAGGCAGGGGATGGATGAGGCACCAGGGCCAGGGGCCAGGGCAGCACCCACCACGGCCTGAGAGGCTGCCTTGCCTCACTCTCTGTGTACCTGCTGAGAGAAGGGCAGCCTGCAGCCTCCAGGGTTCCAGGTGGCTCCACAAAGCCGCCTTGGGCTGACACTGCTTTCCAGCTCACGTCCCTACTTCCCTGTGGGCTGGGGGCAGGGAAGGGAGGTTACATGAGGGAGGGGCTGGAGAGAGAATAGTTTGGGGAACAGCCCCCAGGTCTGTCGGGCCACCTGGACAGCAGGTGTCATGCCTGCTTACCCCAGGGAGTGAACCTGGTGTGTGTGTCGTGGTGGTGGTGGGGTGCGTGCTTTCCCAACCACACAGAACTCAGCAGGCACTCCTGAAAGGGAAGATAGGAAGTTGGGCTCTCTCTCCTCCCCTGCCTCCTGGGCACAGCTCTCTGGCCACAGTAGGGCAAGGTGTCATGTCCCATATGACGCCCCCGGGGTAACTGCCCACTTTGGGGGGGCAGTGGCCTTCCCTGGGAGGACAGAATTACAAGCCCCTGTCACAGCAGGGGTCCACGTCTTAACTCTGCAGCCCTGGCTCTCATGTTGCAGGTGTGCTCAGAGGACAGCAGGAGACAGGATAGAAAACTGCCCACCCTCATGGGACCCATGTCCCTCAAGAACTGGATAAAGTAGCAAAGGATGAAAGTATATGAAAACATGACAAGGCAGGAAAGGGGACGGGAGGGATGCGGGGGCTGGAAGTCACATTTCTCACCAAATGGGGTGGCATGTGAACAGAGACCCGGCGGAGGTGAGGAAGGCAAGCTCTGCAGATGGTCTAGCCAGAGCAAAGGTCCTGGGGTAAGCACACAGCTGTCCAGATCCAGGAATAAGCAAGGCTGTGACTAAAGCAGAGCAAGGGGGGAGGGGAGGGCATCATGTGACACGGGTAAGAGCTGCCCATCAAGCGTGGAGCCTCTGCCTTCCTCCCTGCACGAGATGGGAGCCACAGCAGGGGCTGAGCAGAAGGCACCTTTCTCCATCTCAGAGGATCCCTGGCTGCTGCAGGAGAAGAGGCCCAGGGTCCTGCTGCAGTAAGACCAGGAGCTGGAAGGAGCCAGAGGTTCAAGGCACTGGGACACTGGTGTCCAGGAAAGTCACTGGTGGCTGGCAGGTGACTGTGAGTGGACAAGGAATCAGCCCGGGGTTCAGGCCTGAACAGGTGGCGTTGGGATGGGAACACCATGCGAGGAATGACTTTGGGGAGGCGAGGTGACGAGGAGCTCGGCTGTGGAGCACCGGGATCCCAAGCACGGCCACGTGGAGAGGCCACCTCACTCTGCCTGGAGCTCACTCATGGGGGAGGCAGTGGAGAGCGAGGTCCCACTGTGTGGTCTTTTCTTGGCAGGGCTGCAGTGAGGAGGGCCCAGGGCTGTGGCTGAATCTTCCTGTATAGGCCGGGCCCGCTTCTGCTGAGCTCCAGACCAGGGCTCCTGGAGCCTCCCCAGGCCTTGCTTTAACCTGGAAGAGCTACTGGGCAGGGGCTTCCAGGCAGGCACCCTGGGCTGCAAGTGCAACGTGTTCAGTAGTGGGGTGAGCCTGGGAAGTGCACCCCCAACGAGCCCATCCTAGTGGGCTAAGTCCCCAAGTGTGATGGCCACTGAGGGGAGGAGAGACACAGAGCCAGGACAGACCTTGGCACTTGAACAGAAAGAAACAAAAGGGAAGGGGCAGAGAGGCAAAAGGACAGCTCCTGCCAGCCCCTGCCTAAACAAGCTCCTCCCACCACACACTACTATGAACTTGCAGACCCCAAGCCCTGACTGGGATGCAGGCAGCAGCTGACTGCCACTGAGGCCAGCAGGCCTGGCCACCAGAGGTGAGGCAGGAGGCGGCCAGCCACAGGCCCAGGTGGCAGTCAAGGGTGGGAGGGTTTGGGGCACCAGATCAATTTGCTTCCCAGGCCCTGGATCCCCAGGGGAAGCCATGGTGCCCAGGCCCCTTTCCCTCCTCTGACCCGAGCGTCAAGTGCACAGAGGATGGGAAAGCCCCAGCAGAGGACCCAGCCAAGTTCTCAGGGGTGCTGGGCAGTCAGGTGGGAGATGGGGGTGGGTGTAGGTCTGAAGTACCGCCCTGCTTGCTCACATCACAGCTGTCCTGGGGAACTCTCTCGGGCCACAATATCCCCACACTGGCAAACCCTTTAAGCTGCAAACCTAGGCCGGATGCACGTGCCCCCTGCACTCTTGCAGCCAGGAGTGGGGGCATCCCACCCCTCCCCCTCCCAAACCCGCAGCAGAGGCTGTCCGCTAGAGCGATGCAGCAGACGGGAAGTGGGGGGCGAGGGCCCAGCCACCTGGGCCTGCGTCCTGAATCCTCCCCCAGCCTAACACGGGCTTGTGGGAGATAGCCACAGGGCTACAAGAGCAACCCGGGGCGGGGGTAGCTGGGGGCAGGAGAAGGTTCCAGGCCATGGAAGCTGGGAGGCCACCCAGGGCTGGCCGGTATGCGCTTGGTGCTACCCATCAGAGTCCTGAATAGGGGGTATCTTCAAATCCCCCTGTCCTCTGCCCAACCTACCCCAACCCCTTCTAGCTTCAGCCCTGGGAAGGGCAGCACTGCAGAGCCCACTACCCCCACGGATGAGGGACATCTCCAAAGTCAGGATCTGTGGCAGTGGTGCAGAAGGCAGTAGGCACAGAGGAGAGGCTGCGGGAGAGACAGATCTGCCGTGCTCCTCCGCAGGTGCCCCCAAACCCCACTCCTATGCCAGGTCACGGGCCCGGGCCCTCGGTCCAGCGGCTTCCCAGCAGGGCGGACAGGAAGGCAGGGGTGGCGGAACGCCTACCTGGGCCCGGCGGGGCACCGGCCAGGGGCGCCAAGGGCCCGCTTCTCCTCCTCCACGGCGCTGGCGCGCAGGGGCCGGCGCCCGGACTGGAGGCTCGCTCGTCCGGGGCTCCCCGCACCGTTCGCTCCGACAGCAGCGGCGCCAGAGCCGCAGGCGCCAGCTCCCCGCCTCCCGCCGCCGCCGCGGGCCGCGCGCCCTCCCCGCCGCCGCCTCCTTCTCCTGCCACCCACCTCCTTCTGCTCGTTGCCAGGGCAACCGGGCAATGCTGCGCACCGACGCCGCGCGCCCTCCCTCCCGCGTACAGCAGGGGACGCCCGCCCTCCGCATGGCGCCGCATCCACACGGGCGCACACGCACACGGCGCCTGACACCCAGAGGCTGCGGCCGCGAGCTCACGTGGCCACCCCGCTGCTCCCACTGTCGCTTGCAGACATGGCAAGCTACACCTGTGCCTCCACCGCCCTGGGCTCCTTCCCTGCTCAGCCTGTGTTGTCTCATCCAGGGTGTTTTAGGCTGCGATGCCTACCTACACTCCCTCTATGATAGCTTGTGCCCATTTTCCAGGTGCAAGCACAACAGCTTCTCCTTGTGTCCAAGGTTGCCAGGCTGGCCATGGGCTCTGAGCCACGCACCCTCGGAGATCACGTCTGGGTTCAAATCCAACATAGTGCCCACCAGGGCGTCTCTGCACAGGTGTACCTCAACAGCACCCTTACAGATGCCAGCACCCCTTACATATGTGGATGCAGTACACACACACACGCACCCCCACCACACAAACAACAGTGTGCCTGGATCCGGAACATGCAACACACAGCCTTTCAACACAAGTTCACAGCTGCACACGTGAACCCCCGCCTCCCCTGGCCTCATGGGGGGAGGAGCTCCTGTGAGCACAGCTGGCACAGGGGTCAGGTGTCCCCAGCAGCTCCCACAGCGGTCAGGTGTCCATCCTGTGCAGAGCAGACCCTGCCAGGGACCCCTCAGTCTGGGGCCTGTAGGTACTGCTGCTGCTGGGTACCCGAAGTGCCCTCACTCTCAGGCAGGCCTTGGCAGTGGGGGCAGGGGCAGAAAACCAGGGTAGGAACTGGGACCTGCAGCACACAGAGGGCCTCACGGGGGGGACATGCTGTCCCCAACCCAGAACCACCTGCTAGTCCCAGGCCAGGGTCGCTACAGGCCCAGGGCAATTCTCAGGGAGCCCACAGCCCCAGGGAACACAGGAAAGCAGCCAAGCCCAGCTAGTGGCCAGGCAAAGACCTGCTCCTGGGTCCCAACGGCAGCCTCTTCCACAGCTACCTCACTGCAGCCCCTCTTTGTGCTAGCGTTACTGCCAATTCAACTTAGATACGCCAGGCTGAGAAGTGGGAGTGAGCATCGCAGGGAGGGGGACTCTCCTGGAAGAAATAAAACAGGGCATTGCAGGAGGCATGCACCAGGCACCCAGCCTGTGCCAGAGATGCCATGGGCAGAACCGAGGTCCTGCGCGGAGGGGATGCTGGGTGTAGTGAGGGGTCTTTCTGAAGCCGCTCCCTGTCAGAGCCTTTCCTGCAGTGTCCCTGCCCGTCAAAGCCTCCTTGCAGCACAGGGCCAACCAACTGGCGAACAAACAGCTTCTGGGGCTGGCACTGTGGCACAGTGAGTTAAGTCGCCAACTACGATGCTTGTTCGAGACATGGGCACTCCACTTCCCATCCCGCTCCCTGCTAATGTGCCTGGGAAAGTGGCAGAGAGCAGTCCAAGTGCTTGTGTCCCTGTACCCAAGTGGCAGACCCAGATGGAGCTCTAGGCTCCTGGTTTTGGCTTGTCCCAGCCCTGCCTGTTGTAGCTATCTGGGGGAATTACAGAAGAAGGAAGTCCACTCTCCCTGCTTCTGTCCCTTTATCTATACCTCTGCCTTTCAAATAAATCATAAATCTTAAAAAAAAAAAAAAAGTTGGGCCCAGCGCCGTAACCTAGTGGCTAAAGTTCTTGTGCTACAATTCCATGTGAGCGCTGGTTTGTATCCCAGCTGCAGCACTTCCCTTCCAACTTCCTGCTTGTGGCCTGGGAAAGCAGTTGAGGGCTCAAAGCCTTGGGACCCTGCACCCGCATGGGAGACCCAGAAGACACTCCTGGCTTCGGATTGGCTTAGCTTGGATCATTGGGGAGTGAACCAGCAAATGAAAGATCTTTCTCTGTTTCTCCTTCACTCTGTGAATCTGACTTTCCAATAATAAATAAACAAATAAAAAAGAAAAGAAAAATAGAAACAAAAAAAAAAAGAAGAAGAAAAAGAGGATCTGAGCAACTCACCCAAGGTGGGCAGGGCAGGACCCAACCGGGCCAGGGTTTGAACTCTCCATGGGCTGTGGCTTTCCATGGCTCTATGCTGACCCCCTCGGGGGATCTGCCAGATAGGACGCTCCGCATCCTCGGGCTCAGGTGGTCAGCAGGACTCCCAGCATAACCTGGGAGGCGATTTTCAGTCTTGTCCTCTCTGGACCAGTAGCCCAGCCTGGCTGCCCACGGCCTGCAGGTCAGAGACTCCCTACAGAGTGATGACGTTCTAGCCAGGAGTGAGAGGGATTAAGTTCCTGGGCTCTGCCCACCTGCGGGCCCCTGGCCCGATCAGCTTTCTCCTTAAGAGCCAGCTCTCTTCAGGGACACTAAAGACAGCTGCCGCCCCAATCCCCACCCCCCAGCAAGCGTGATCCGGCCCCATCTGCTGCTGGCCCACCCTCACCAGTCCCAGACAGGCTTCCTGTGTGAGCAGCTGACCCTTCTGTCATCCCCTCCTCCCCCACACCATACCCACCACCACCCTAATCTGGCCCCATCTGCTGTGCTGCCCTATTCCCACACCTGCAGATCCCAGGCAGGTCCCAGGACACTCTCTCCCACCCCCACATCTCTGACCTGACCTCACCTTTAGATCCTAACTATGGCTCAGCCCCCCAGACCCAAGAGAGCATGGCTTGCACCGGTCACAGCTGCTACTCTTAGGCGCCTGTGGGGAGAAGCCACTCCCTTGTCACCCAGGAGTACCCAGGTACTTCCAGTTCCCACACATCTCAGTGCCAAACAACCAGAGCATCTTAGCTGCTGCTGGCACCATTTGCAGAGTGACCCCAGCATCCTTCTGGCCTCTGCAGGGTGTGGAGACTGAAGCACAGCGTGGTTATGGCCTCACAACTCAAAACCTGGGTCCCGGGATCGGTAGCTTGGGTGTCGCCTACGGAGGCAACAGCAAAGGAGACAGATCCTGCAGGACAGGCCACGGTGTGGACTCGGGATTGTACTCTGGGTTCGAAGGGAAGTCGCTGACAGCTTCAGCAAGGAGCAGACAGGACCCAGTGAGGCCTGCAAAGATCTCTGTGCTTTCACGGCAGATGCAGCGATCAGGGTGCAAGGGCCCAGAGAGGTGGCTTGGCTGGTCACAAGCTTTTGTGGGAACCAGCGGGCAGGAGATCTCGCTCACTCTTCCTTCTGTTTCTAATTCTGCCTTTCCAACCAATCAACCATTCTCTTGTTTAAAAGAAGCATCGGTAGACGCAGTGGCGGCTGTGAGGCCCAGGAAGGTTGCTGGCAGCTCAAACCAGAAGCAGGGCTTGGTGTAAAGCACAGTGTTGAGTCCCCGCCCGGCCGGCAGGTGGAGACACAGTGTTGCGTCCCCGGACGGCAGGTGGAGGTGTATGTTTTCTCACTGCTGGGTAACTGCAGTCCTCACAGCAGTGACAAGCCCCCACTCAAGGCCTCACCCTGCTCCTACACACAGTGAAAAGGTTCACGGGAGACTAAGAACAATCCCATTTCACAGTGGCTCCGGCACGCATCCCAAGGCAGCAGGGATGTCTCCAGTGGTTGCACCCCTCCATCGCTCACGTGGGAGATGTGGACAGGGTTTTCAGCTCCCAGATTTGTCCTGGTCCAGCCCCGCTTGCAGTGGCCGGCATTTAGGCCGTGAACCAGAGGATGGGAGATCTTTCTCTCTTTCCTTTTACCTCCCAAAAAAGTAAAAGAAATAAACACAAACATAGTCGCATCAAAAAGGACAGAATAGGAATCTGTTTACTAGAAAAGACTTGCCCACTGAAAACTACAAAACACTGATGATAGAAATCAAAGACGGCACACGTAAAAGACAAGACAGGAGCGAGCATTTAGTGTAATGGTGGACATCATGTCCTACGCCGGCACCAGCTGCCCAGCACACATCCTGGGAGCCAGGGGTGCAGGCGCCCTGCCACCCCCTGAGGGACCCAGCGCCAGCCCAGGCTCCGGGGAGTGAGCCAAAGCTGGGGAGCTCCTTCTGTCTTTCTGCTTCTTCACCTCTCCAGCAATAACAATTACAAAGGAAAAAGACATCCTAAGAAAATTTGTTAAAACAGTACTTGAAAAATACTGTGAAAAACAAAATTAAAAATAAGCCTAAGGATGGGAGTTACTGCCCACATCCCATGTTAGAGCGCCTTAGGCTGGCATCCCGGCTCCGCGCCTCCTTCCAGCCACCTGCTGGGGCACCCTTGGAGGCAGCAGGTGATGGCTCTGGAACCGAGTCCCTGTACCCACAGCGGAGACCCAGACTGAGTTCCTGGTTGCCAGCTCATGATCCTCACGATTTCGGGCATTTGGGGAATGGATGAGTAGATGTTTGTTTTCTCTCTCTGTCATTCTGTCTCACTGTGTGTATGTGTGTCAACTAAGCAATTTCTTAAATGAAGAAATTTCCATGCACAGTTCCCCTTGTGGCATGTGAGGGCCGAGCAAGGCAGGACTGGGCTGGCCCGCAACATGCATTGGTTTGCTGAGGATGGAGGGCAGAATAAACTGATCAACTTACCGCAGTAAAGCTTGACAGTAAATTTCTGGGCCAAAGGAGACTCTGAGGTGGACTGTGACAATCGAGCTCGGAAACATTTCCTCATTCTTGGAGTGGCGATATCACAGCATCTCAGAACTACTGAAGGGCCCGGCGCCATGGCCTAACGCCTAAAGTCCTTGCCTTGAAAGTGCCGGGATCCCATATGGGCACCAGTTCTAATCTCGGCTGCTCCGCTTCCCATCCACCTCCCTGCTTGTGGTCTGGGAAGGCAGTTGAGGACGGCCCAAAGCCTTGGCACCCTGCACCCGTGTGGGAGACCCGGAAGAGGATTATCTGGGCTCCTGGCTTCGGATCGGCACAGCACCATCCATTGCGGCCACTTGGGGTGTGAATCATCAGACGGAAGATATTTCTCTGTCTCTCCTCCTCTGTATATCTGACTCTTTAATAAAAATAAATAAATCTTTAAAAAAAAAAAAAAGAACTATTGAAATCTCATGAACAGAACCCTCAGAATATGCTCCACAATGGGGACCTTGGGATGGCATCGGGTGGCAGTTCCCCAATCCCCCGGGTAATGCAGTGGTCGGAAGACTGGGTGTGGTTTCTCCTCCTGTATCCCCCCCTCTTCCCCACATCCAGGAAGAAGAAAAAGAAAATGTGTAAGCAATGGTCTCACCCACTATCCTCTGATCTTGACCCTTCCCATCCCAATCAACTGTGTAGACATCATCAAGAAGAAAAAAAAATTAGTGTAAACATTTTTTAATGATTTATTTATTTTTTTTTACTAGAAAGGCAGATAAGATTTACAGAGAGAAGAAGATACAGAAAGATCTTTCATCCTCTGGTTTACTCCTCAAATGACCACAACAGCTGTAGCTGAGCCAATCCGAAGCCAGGAGCCAGGAGTTTCTTCCGGGTCATCCATGTGGGTGCAGGGTCCCAACGTTTTGGGCCATCCTCCACTGCTTTCCCAGGCCACAAGCAGGGAGTTTGGTGGGAAGTGGAACAGCTGGGACATGAATCAGTGCCCATATGGGATCCTGGCATTTGCAAGGTCTTCACCAATTGAGCTATTGCAGTAGGCCCAGTGCAAAAAATTTAATTCCATGGAATATATAATATACACTTCCATAAATAATATACATGTCCATAACGGCTCATATAAATGTGTTGCAACTTTTTTTGTATCAAATTATACTTGTCCATTTGCATGAAATTTTTGAGATTCCTCCTACTGCTGAAACGGGTCATACAGCCCAAAGTGATCTACAGTCAACACAACACCTATCAAAACGGAGATGGTATCTTTAAAGAAAGAAAATAAACAGCCCTAACATTTATATGGAAGGGGCTGGCATTGTGGCAGAGAGGGATAAGCTGCCACCTGCAGCACTGGCATCCAGTTTGGGCTCTGGTTCAAGTTTCAGCTGCTTCATTTACAACCTAGCTCCCTTTTAATGTGGCTGGGAAAGCAGAGGAGGTTGACCCAAGTGTTTGGATCCTGGCGCCTACCTGGAATACCTGGAGAAGCCCCCAGAGCTCCATATGGTATAGCCATTTGGGAAATGAATCAGCAGATGCAAGACCTCTCTTTTATACTCTAACTCTTTCATGTAAGTTAAATAAATCATTTAAAACATTGTATGGAACCACAATAACTGAAAATACCTTGATAAAGAACAAAGCTGGGGACTAGCACAATGACTCAGTGGCCAAATCCTCACTTTGCAAGTGGCAGGATCCCATGTGAGCACTGGTTCATGTCCCAGCTACTCCACTTCCCATCCAGCGTGTGGCCTGGGGAAGCAGCAGAGGACGGCCCAAAGCCTCTGGACCCTGCACCCGGTGGGAGACCGGAAGAAGCTCCTGGCCCTGGTTTCAGATTGGCTCAGTTCTGGCTGTTGTGGCCAGTCGGGAGTGAGCCAGCAGATCTTTCTCTCTGCCTCTCCTTCTCTTTGTAAATCCGATCTGCCTTGCTAGTAAAAATAAATAAATCTTTTTTAAAAGAAAGAAAAATTAAAAATTTAAAATAAATTAAAAAGAAAAAACAAAGCTAGAGACTTTAACCTTTCAGATTTCAAACCATCCTACAAAGCTAAAGTAATTAAAACTGTATTGTGCAAGCATGTAGATAGACAGATAGACTGACGGGCCAGAACACCAAACCAAGACATAAATGGCCAACTGGTCTTCAGTGAAGGTGTCAAGAATACATATTAGGTAAAGGACTGTTTCTTTTCTTTCTTTTTTTTTTTAAGATTTATTTTATTTTTATTGCAAAGTCAGATATACAGAGAGGAGGAGAGAGACAGAGAGGAAGATCTTCCATCTGATGATTCACTCCCCAAGTGACTGCAATGGCCAGTGTTGCACTGATCTGAAGCCAGGAGCTAAGAACTTCCTCCAGGTCTCCCATGTGGGTGCAGGGTCCCAAGGCTTTGGGCGGTCCTCGGCTGCTTTCTCAGGCCACAAGCAGGGAGCTGGATGGGAAGCGGAACCACCTGGATTAGAATTGGTGCTAATATGGGATCCTGGCGTGTACAAGGTGAGGACTTTAACCACTAGGCCACTGTGCTGGGCCCATGGACAGTTTCTTGTTCAACAAATGGTGATGAAACAATTAGAAATCCTCATGCAAAATAATAAAATAAAATAATAAAATAATAAAATCCTTACATTGCATCATGACCAAAGCGAACTCGAAGTGGATAAAGACTTAAGCATTAGACTGGAACTTGTGAAGTTCCTGAAGAGGAACTGGCACGGTAGCACAGTGGGCTCATACTCTGACCAGCATCCCGTATGTAAGCCAGTTCATTCCCCAGATGCTCTACTTTTGATCCAGCCCCATGATAACGGCCTGGGAAAACACTGGAGGATGGTCCACGGCCTTGGGTCCGTGAACCACATAGGAGACCTAGCGGAAACTCCTAGGTCTGGATTCAGACTGGCCCAGCTCTGGCTATGGCAGCCATTTGGGGACTGAAACAGGGGGGAATGATCTTTCTCTTTTTCTCTCTCTGTAACTCCGACTTTCAAGTAAATAAAAAAAAAAAAATACTCCTAGAAGAAAACATAGAGGAAAAGTTTTATGACATTGGCCTTGGTGATGGTTCCCAGACATGACAGCAAAGTACAGCAACGAAAACAACATAGACAAGTGGGACCACATCAAATCAAAATCCTGGGCACCACAAAATAGAAGCGATCAATGCCGA
Organism: Ochotona curzoniae; assembly: GCF_017591425.1. NCBI lineage: Eukaryota > Metazoa > Chordata > Mammalia > Lagomorpha > Ochotonidae > Ochotona > Ochotona curzoniae. The sequence goes on along the minus strand of NW_024466004.1, from coordinate 1,026,786 downwards.
GAAAGCCGCGTGCAGGCAACCTGTGGATGGCAAGGTGTATTCGCCAGCCACGTGCATGGAAGGTGTTTATATCCAAAATGTACCTCTTAAAACTCAACGGCAAAAATCAAAATCAAAATAATAAAACAAAACAAAACCTCCAGATAACTGCATTTCAAAAACTGGGTGAAGGGGCCCGGTGCAGTAGCCTAGTAGCTAAAGGGTCCGTGTTTTGCATGCCCTGATATCCCGTATGGGCACCAGTTTGTGTGCCAGGTGCTCTAATTTCCATTCAGCTCCATGTTTGCGGCCTGGGAAGGCAGCAGAGCAAGGCCCCAAGCCTTGGGACCTTGCACCGATGTGGGAGACCTGGAAGAAGCTCCTGATTCTTGGCTTCAGATCAGCTCAGCCATTGCAGTCATCTTAGTGAACCAGGGGACAGACGATCCTTCACTCCGCTTCTCCTTCTCTCTGTAATTCTGACTTTCCAATAAAAACAAACATCTTACAACTCACTCACTCTCACACACACACACAACTGAGTGAAGGACTTGCATTTCTACCAAGGACACACACATATGGCCGGCAAGCCCATCAGGAGACAGTCAGCATCACTGATGGTTGGGAGATGCAAATGAAGACCACAGTGGGGCATCCCCGCACGCCTGTCTGACCGTTATCAAAAACCCTACAAAGAACAAGGGACGGGGAGGGCCTGGAGAGACAGGAACCCCTGCCCTTGGGTGGTGAGCACGTGAATGACGCCACCACCACCTCCGAGGGACCTCAAAAACACCCAGGCCAGAGCGACCCGAGGACCCTGCCATGCCACATCTGGGGTTTATCCCAAAGCCTCAAAATCAGGGTAGCCAACAGAAACAGGCATTCTCACATTCACTGCAGCCATGGTCCGCACAGTGGGACCCGAGGTTCCCTCACTGCCACCGATGGATGCGTGGGCCATCAGGCAAGGACAACGCATGTACACGCCGCTCGGCAGAGTATTCAACTCTGAAGGCACAGAGAGAACAAGGCACTTCTCCCACCTGTGACAGCCTCAGAGGACCCTGAGGCCACGGTGTGTGGCAGAAGGCTGAACCCCAAACCCCGATGGGCTCCCACCCCGGAGAAGCTGAAAGTAGAACAGTGCTTGCCAGGGGCCGAGGGGGCCGAGGGGGCCGAGGGGGGCTGGAGCTGCTGCTCCGTGGGTGTAGTGTGGCAGCCGGGGAGAGCTGCACAGCACCGAGCCCAGAGTCAGCAGCCTGTGTGCACGGAGACCCGGGGTGAGGGCAAAGCTCGTGTCGCGCGGCTTGTTTAACCACAGCACAGGAAAAAAGACATCACGCCGAGCCAGAGAGCCAAACTCAGGAACACACACACAATGGATTCTATTTATATGAAATTTCCCAAGAGATAAATTAGGGCTTCTGACTCCTGGATAAGATGGGGTCGCTCCCTTGCCCCCATTCCTGCTGCTGAAAGTGGCTAACCCCCTGGACCCGTGTATAGATATAAACACACATACATGGCAAGGGGTCAAAGGGTGGGGACAGGAAGGCCCCGGCTAGGGAGCTCAGGACCCAGAAAACAACCCCGCAAAGGGCTTCCCACTTCCTGCTTTCGCCCAGTAGATGCCAGACTAGGAGCAGGAGAAGGCAGCCACCCAGACATGCCCACAAGCCCCAACAGAACTTGCTCCCTTGAGGCAAGGGTCCCTGCAAGGTGTGCTCTAGCAAGACAAACACCTTTGGGCTCAGCACAATGGCTCAATTAGCTAATCCTCCGCCTCCAAGTGTCAGTATCCAAAATGGGCACCGGTTCGTGTCCCAGCTGCTCCTCTTCCCATCCAGCTCCCTGCTTGTGGCCTGGGAAGGCAGTCGAGGACGGCCTGAGACCTTGGGAGCCTGTACCCAAGTGGGAGACCCAGCAGAAAATCTGGCTCTTGACTTCAGTTTAGCTCAGCTCTGGCTAATGTGGCCATTTAGGGAGTGAGCCACTGGATGGAAGATCTTTCTCCCTGCCTTTCCTTCTCTCCATAAATCTGCCTTTCAAGTAAAAATAAATAAATCTTTATTTTAAAAATAACCCCCCAAAAGACATAAAGAAGTCAGTGAAATCTCAACAGGTAAAAAACCCCAAGAAAGCTACTCCAAGGTACATCCTCGTCAAACTCCCCAAAACTCAAGACAATGAAAAAAGGGTCAAATCAGTGGCACATACGGTTAAGCCAGAGACACCTGCGTCCCATATGAGTACCAGTTCAAGTCCTGGCTGCTCCACTTATCTGTTAATGGCTGGGGCACAGCAACAGAAGACGGTCTAAGTGCTTGGGCCCCTGCCACCCTCGTGGGAGACCAGGATGCTATTCCCAGTCAGTGGCTTCGGCCTAGCCCTATCTAGGCGTTCGAGGGCTGAATCAGTGGCTGGCCACCAGTTGTAGATGCAGAACAGCAAGTTTAAATGAGCAGCATTAGAGGACATGAAAAATACAGCCACAGAGCCCGGCACTAAACCCACAGCTCTGTCTTTGCGGCATCAGACAAGTAAAGGGCATTTTTAAAAAAGGATTTTTATTTTCATTGGAAAGGCAGATTTACAGAGAGAAGGAGATACAGAGAGAAAGATCTTCCATTCGCTGTTTACTCCCCAAATGCCTACAATGGACAGTGCTGAGCTGATCTGAAGCCAGGAGCTTCTCCTGGGTCTCCCACGCAGGTGCAGGGTCCTAATGACTTGAGCTTTCCCAGACCATAAGCAGAAAGCTGTATGGGAAGTAGAGCAGCTGGCACTTGGAGATGGAGGATTAGCCAGTGGAGCCACTATGCCAGCCCCTCAAAGAGGACTTTTTTTTTTAAGATTTATTTTATTTTTATTGTAAAGTAAGATATACAGAGAGAAGGAGAGACAAAAAGGAAGATCTTCTGTCTGTTGATTCACTCTCCAAGTGACCACAACAGCTGGAGTTGAGCTGATCCAAAGCCAGAATCCTAGAGCCTCTTCCAAGTCTCCCAAGCAGGTGCAGGGTCCTAAGGCTTTGGGCTGTCCTCGACTGCCTTCTCAGTCCACAAGCTGGATGGGAAGCAGGGCTGCTGGGATTAGAACCAGGGCCCATATGGGATCCTGGCAGCCGCTAGGCCACTCGCTGGAAGACTTCTTAAACCCAGGTTGCTGGACCCCTGCCTCACTGTTTTTGATTCAGTACAGTTTGTATTTCCATCCAGTGCCCAGGTGATAGAACCCCTCTCCTAGTACCACTGTCTAAGCCATCTGTCCCGGTCCCCTCACTTGTGAGATCACAAGGGAAGGAAGGGCCAAGTGACTTATTGATGACGAGACACAAGCCTGTGTTTCTTTCTCTGGTTAGTGTGGAACCTGCATATGAAGTCTGGAGCTGTGGCTTAGGGGTCAAACTATGGGAGGATGGAAAGGAACTAGCTCCTTGCAGCGGCTTGCTCACAGAGCTAACCAGCCCTGAGGCCATCCTCCGAAGACCTCTGTCAGAGTCAGCTTCCTTTTGAAACCAGCGATTTTTAAACCCAGAATCATCTGGAATGTTTTTACCACCACATCCCAAACCCATCCCATCAGCACCTCCAGGGTGGGATCGCAGACTCAGTCTTTAAAGGGAACACACGGGCTATGCATTCCCAGCGCTTTGAGATGCTTCTGCTGCAACTTGCATTCCTACTGCTGCCATCCTCAACAGGTCCCCCTACGGTGGGGCTCGCCAGGTCCCCACATCTGCACAGCAGAAGGCCATCTCTCCAGAGAGAGGCCCGAGCACCGCTGGCTATGCCTACACCCACAATTCAGAAACCGCCTGTCTTGGCATTGTCCCAAAAGAAACCCTCACACGGGCTCAGGCAGGTGGATGCACACAGGCCCGCTACCCAAAAGGGCAGGAAAGCTGCATGCCGCCAGTTGGGGAAGCACAAAGGCAGACTGGTGCCACCCCACCCTCTAAGCCTCGGCTGCAACTTACTGGGCAAGCGCCGTGCACAGAGCATCACGCAGAGGATGCTGCTTGGCCTCATTTCCCCCTTAGGCAGGTTCAGAACAGCGAGGCCCAGTTCTGCACAGAACCCATGAGCGAGCAGGGCAGGTGGCACAGTGGGTTAAGCCACAGTGTGGGATCTCCCATTCCATACCACAGCACCTGGCTCAAGTCCTGCATGTACAGTCCAGCTCCCTACCAGGGCATCTAGAGGGCAGCAAATGATGGCCCAAGGACATGGACCCCACCTATGTGGATGACCAGTATGCAGTGCTGGGCTCCTGGCTGTAGCCTGGCCCAGCCTTGGCTACTGTAACCATTCTGAGGGGTGAACCAGTGGATAGAAGATCATTTTTCTGTCTCTCAGTTTCTCTGTCTTGCATAAACAAATGGAAAATAAAACACAAAACTCTGGGGCCCGGCGCGGTGGCGCAAGTGGTTAAGGTCCTCACCTTGCACGCCCGGGATCCCATATGGGCGCCGGTTCTATCCCAGCAGCCCCGCTTCCCTTCCAGCTCCCTGCCTGTGGCCCGGGAAAGCAGCAGAGGACGGCCCAAAGCTTTGGGACCCTGCATCTGCGTGGGAGACCCGGAAGAGTCTCCTGGCTTCGGATCGGCATAGCATCGGCCATTGCGCTCACTTGGGGAGTGAATCATCAGATGGAAGATCTTCCTCTCTGTCTCTCCTCTCTGTATATCTGCCTTTCCAATAAAAAAAATAATAAAAATAAATCTTTAAAAAAAAAACCCACAGAATTCTGCCTTGCATAAACAAATGGAAAATAAAACACAAAAACTTGCTACCCAAGGGGGCATTTGAACTGAGCTGTCTAGTTACAGCATGGACTTGCTAACCTGGATACCAGCCAGCTCGCGGGGGAACTGTCTTCACTGATCCCCTGACCCTGCCACTCCCCGGGCCCCCTGCGTCATCACAGCAACTGCCTTAACGATGATCCTCCTGCTGACCCCTCTGACGCCATCAACACTTTTTTTGTGTATTTCTTGTGATGAAATACACACAATGTGAAACTCACCGTTTTAACATCTGAAGTGTGGCGCTAGGCATGTGCACATGGCAGCCACTTTCAGGACTAGCTGTTCTTCTCCTACAAAAGCTTGAGTCTCATTAAAAATGCATGTGCCAGCCACTGCCTGCCCATGTTGCCCGCGCCTACACCAGCCACGCTTCCCGATGAATCACAGTGTTTGTCCTCTCTGCGTCTAGCTTCTTTCTCTCAGCACAATGTTTGCAAAGTTTATCTGTGTCATAGCTGACTTCCTGGGAAGGCGGGGTCGTGTTCCATGTCAGGAGTGTTTGGTTCAGGCCGCTGTCCACAGGCACCGCGGTTACGTCTACACTTTGCCATTGTGAACAATGCTACTAAGAACGCTGGCGTGCCGGCACCTGGTGAGGTCCCTGTGTCCTCTCCTTTGGGACACATACCTGGGAGCAGCATTGCAGGGGCTCACAGTCACTCTGTCGCGATTCTGAGGAATGGCCGGGCTGTCCTCAGGGTCCGCACCACTACTTGCCACAGCATTGCAGGCAGATCCAGTGCCTTCTCTTCCTCACTTGTTCTGCTTCTGCAGCCACAGGTGCACAGGCGGCTCTCTGTGGCCTTGACCTCCCTGGGGACCCGGGAGCTGAGCATCCTTCCCTATGCTCACGGGGCGCTTGCGTGTCTTCTTTGGAGAACTGTATACTTCAGTCACCTGTCTGTTTTTAACCAGGTTGGTGGTTCGGTTGTTGCTGAGTTGTAGAAATTTTAATCCTGGCTAGATACAGGATTTCCAAATATGTGTTACCTGTGCTTTTGCTGTCATAACCTAGAATTCATTGCAAACCCAATCTCACAAAGTGTGTCCTGTGCTTCCTTCTGAGGGCTTGAAAAATCTCCGGAAGAGAGCTCGGCAGGAGGCAGGGTCAGAACAACACTGGGCAAAGGTATGGCTGCAAGCAGGCGTGGAGGTGGGCAGGTATGGAAGGACAGATGTGGAGGTGAGCATGTGTGGAGGTGAGCAGGCGTGGAGGTGGGCATGTGTGGAGGTGGGCAGATGTGGAGGTGAGCATGTGTGGAGGTGAGCAGGCGTGGAGGTGGGCATGTGTGGAAGGGCAGATGTGGAGGTGAGCATGTGTGGAGGTGGGCAGGAGTGGAGGCGAGCATGTGTGGAGGTGAGCAGGCGTGGAGGTGGGCATGTGTGGAAGGGCAGATGTGGAGGTGAGCATGTGTGGAGGTGAGCATGTGTGGAGGTGAGCAGGCATGGAGGTGGGCAGGAGTGGAGGTGAGCATTGTGGAGGTGAGCAGGTGTGGAGTGGGCAGGTGTGGAAGGGCAGATATGGAGGTGAGCATGTGTGGAGGTGAGCATGTGTGGAGGTGAGCAGTGGAGGTGAGCAGGTGTGGAGGTGAGCAGGTGTGGAGGTGAGCATGTATGGAAGGTCAGATGTGGAGGTAAGTATGTGTGAAGGTAGGCAGGCGTGGAGGTGGGCAGGAGTGGAGGTGAGCATGTGTGAAGGTGGGCAGGTGTGGAGGTGAGCAGGTGTGGAAGGGCAGACATGGAGGTGAGCATGTGTGGAGATGAGCATGTGTGGAGGTGAGCATGTGTGGAGGTGACCAGGTGTGGAGGTGGGCAGGAGTGGAGGTGAGCAGGTGTGGAAGGGCAGACATGGAGGTGAGCATGTGTGGAGATGAGCATGTGTGGAGGTGAGCATGTGTGGAGGTGACCAGGTGTGGAGGTGGGCAGGAGTGGAGGTGAGCAGGTGTGGAAGGGCAGACATGGAGGTGAGCATGTGTGGAGATGAGCATGTGTGGAGGTGAGCATGTGTGGAGGTGAGCAGGTGTGGAGGTGGGCAGGAGTGGAGGTGAGCAGGTGTGGAGGTGGGCAGGAGTGGAGGTGAGCATGTGTGGAGGTGGGCAGGTGTGGAGGTAAGCATGTGTGGAGATGAGCATGTGTGGAGGTGACCAGGTGTGGAGGTGGGCAGGAGTGGAGGTGAGCATGTGTGGAGGTGGGCAGGTGTGGAGGTGAGCATGTGTGGAGATGAGCAGGTGTGGAGGTGAGCATGTGTGGAGGTGGGCAGGTGTGGAGGTGAGCATGTGTGGAGGTGGGCATGTATGGAAGGTCAGACGTGGAGGTGGGTAGGTGTGGAGGTGAGCAGGTGTAGTGGGAGCAGATGTGGAGGTGAGCAGGTGTGACATGAGCATGTGTGGAGGTGTGCAGATGTGGATGCAAGCAAATGGGGAGGTGGAGTGGCACAGGAGATTGCTGAAGGACAGAGCAGTGATGATGGCTGGGCCCACGGGCAGCTGAGCAGCAAGCAGACATTTCTGGGCACGTTGGGCTGTGCTCTTTCCTGGGCTCGTTAAACTAGGGACAAGAGCAGCACCCCCGGCACAGGGTAGTGCATGGTGCAGGGCTGAGGAAGCACCTGGTGCTGAGTGTCACCTATGTCACCGCTCCCTTCTTCACTGTCAGCAACAACTCCGGCTAGAGGTACCCGCTGCCTTTCCTCTTCAAAGCAAGAAAACGAGGATCAGAGAGTGGTGTCCATTTGCCCAGGGTCACACCGCAGGAATGAGCCAGGACACATGCTGTTTCACCTGGCTCCAAGGCCCCTAGGCAAGCCTGCTACAAAATCTGGGGCAGGCCAATAGCTGGACTCCAGGCCAAGCCCTCCTGCTGGTCTCAACCTTCCTTCTGCAGTGGAGCCGGCGTGTGGGAGGGAGCGGAGTGCGTTGTCAGGCTGGGGAGGGGCTGGAGCTGAGGCTCACATAGCCCGGTCTCCCCACGGGTCAGATAGCGTGGGGACTCCACACGCAGCCAGCAGGCAGAACAAGTCCTCCTGGCTGGCAGAATGCATCCTGGGCCTGCAACCCAGCCCCCCTGACGTGGTCCTTGCAGCCTCCCCACCTGCCCATGTGCCAGCTGGCGGGAGGCAGTCAGCAGTTACAGATGACCTTTGACGGGGCGTGGAATGCCAAGAGATCCGGTTGCCTGTGCAGTTTCACCATCCGCACAGCCACGGCCCCCGGAGTCCCTTCATTCAACGCAGGTACAGAGCTCCCCTGCTGCTTTTTGCTTCCTCTCTCTCTCTCCATCACGCGTTGCCCCAAGTCCATGGTACAACCTGCAGCCACTGCCAGGGGATGGGCAGCCCCCATCGTAGAGATGGCAATGCCAAGGACAAGTGTCCAGTAGCAGGTGAGTCCCCGTAGGAGAAGAATCTTAACATCTCCCCTGGGGCTGGGAGTGAGCGGGGTGGGACCCTCCGAGTACTTCTCTCTGCTCTAGAAACCGGGGTGGGGGAGCAGGGAAACAGAGGCAGCCCCCCCAGAGCCCAACTCGGGAGACATCCACTGTGGAGGATGTCCTGGGCTCTCCGCAGAGACTCAAAGTCTGTCCACCCACTGGCACAGGAAGGGCCTGGGAGGGAACCTTTTTCCTGACCAGGGTCATCGCAGTCTTCATAATGTCATTCTCAGAATATACCAAACTTCCAACTTAAAAGGTAGCCTTCCCCCAACAACAACAAAGGTAGCTTGGGGGGTCCCAGCACGTGACCTGAGAGATTGGTGCTGCCTGCAACACCCGCATCTTGAAGGGCTGGAGTCCCAGCTGCTCCACTTCCCATCCAGCTCCCTGCTCATGTGCCTGGGAAAGCAGAGGGGATGGCTCAAGGCCTTGGGACCCTCCACCCATGTGGGAGACCCGGAAGGAGCTTCTGGCTCCTGGATTTGGCCAGTGGACTGGACACTCCCCCCTCAATAGGGCAAGATCTGGTCTCTAATTTCATTTTTGTCTGCTTCCCTTTAAAGTCCTCTCATGTGATTTCAATCCTGTGCGATCCAAATTTGCAATAATATTAGGAGGTATAGGAAAAAATCCTTTACATTTTTCGTTCTTTCTTTCACTCAACATTTCTAGTAACCATAAACTCCTTTGAAAAATATTTATTTATTTTACTTTATTTTTTAAAGATTTATTTATTTTTTTAAGATTTATTTTTATTATTTTTTATTGGAAAGGCGGATATACAGAGAGGAGAGACAGAGAGGAACATCTTCCGTCCGATGATTCACTCCCCAAGTGAGCGCAACGGCCAATGCTATGCTGATCCAAAGCCAGGAGCCTCTTCCGGGTCTCCCACGCGGGTGCAGGGTCCCAAAGCTTTGGGCCATCCTCTACTGCTTTCCCGGGCCACAGTGAGGGAGCTGGATGGGAAGCGGGGCTGCCGGGATTAGAACCAGCATCCAAATGGGATCCCAGTATGTTCAAGGTGAGAACTTTAGCCACTAGGCCACCATGCTGGGTTCTATTTATTTTACTTTAAAGAATTAGAGGGGGGAGGAGGGAGGGAGAGACAGGGAGATCCCCATTCACTGGGTCACTCCCCAAATGGCCACCACAGCCAGAGCTGGGCCAGTTCAAAGCCAGAAGCCAGGAACTTCTTCTGGATCTCTCACATAAGTACAGGGACTCAAACACTTGGGCTGTCCTCTGCTGCTTTCTCAGGCACATGAGCAGGGTGATGGATTATTAAGTGGAGCATCCAGGATTCAAGTGCCCATAGGGAATGCTTCTACCACAGGCAGATCAGCCCACTATGCCAGCATGCTGGTCCCTTAGTTCCTTTTTTCAATATATATACAACTAATATCACACACATACACACACACACATCTAAGTGCTCACTGGAAGAGCTAATGGAAGAGGGCCTGGCAGCATGGCCTAGAGGCTAAAGTCCTCGCCTTGAACGTGCCGGTTCTAATCCCAGCAGCTCCACTTCCCATCCAGCTCCCTGCCTGTGGCCCGGGAAAGCAGACAAGGACGGCCCAAAGCTCTGGGACCCTGCACCAGCGTGGGAGACCCGGAAGAGGCTCCTGGCTTCGGATCGGCATAGCATCGACCGTTGCGCTCACTTGGGGAGTGAATCATCGGACAGAAGATCTTCCTCTCTGTCTCTCCTCCTCTCTGTATATCTGACTTTCCAATAAATAAATAAATATTAAAAAAAAAAAGAAAGAGTTACCGGAAGAGATGTGAGTCATTCACACATTAGTATAAATAAGTTTACACAGCTAACTCTGTGCCTAACGCCCGGCTGTGATCCTGCTTTGGAGGGAGGGAGAGTGAGAAGCGAGAGTGCTGATGGAGAGGGAAGAAGCGAGAGCAGGAGGAGGAAGGGAACAGAGGTGCTCCCGGGAGAGGCATGGGGGGGTGGTAAGGGATGACTCACGTGGTATGTCCCCTCCTGGGTGGTACGTCCCCTCCTAGGGACCAGCCACGAGTCAGGAGCCCCCGCAGCGGGTAGCTGTGGTGGGGCTCACGGGCACCAAAGCGAGGCAGAGGGTGATTCATCACTCACTTAAGGCCAAGTGTGAAAGCCAAGGGCCTCCTTCAGGGCAAACAAACCCAGCTGGAGGGGAGCAAGAGGCAGACCAGGGCTTAATCAGGAGCAGAGTCTGCAACAGAGAAGGCTGGGTCTCAGCCCGCGGCTACATCAAGGTCAGCACTGCTCGGGGAGGAGAGGGACACAGCAGCCGTCCCCACCCCAGAGCCCAGCACTGAGAAGTGGTGGGGGTCTCTCCGGGCCCAGAACCATGCCCTCCTGTGCACACACCTGGGCAGAAGCCAGGAGACTGCATGGGACTGAAGCTGGGAGAGGGGTGAGGGAAAGAGGGGCTGAGTCGTGGAGTTGGCTCTGTGACCCAGCTATTAACTGCCTGGCAGGGAGAGCCGTGTTCACTCGCAGAGGGAGGAGCCAAAGAAGAGAGGATGTATCTCACGGGCTGACATGGCCACCGCCTGCAGACTCCTTGCCCTGCACCGGTGCAAGGAGCACCAGCAGCCCTGGGAAGCTCCAGGCTGAGTGTCCACCAAGGAGCCAGTCATGGAGGCTGTTGCAGCAGATGTAGGTGCCCTGATAGCCAAGACGAGAATGGGGTCTCCAAGGGAGAGGCCAGGGTAGCACAAGGTGGGAGCAATGACCACAGCCAGTACAAGTCAGAGCCGCAGCTGGAAGGCTGGAACTGCAGAGCCACGGAGATGGGTAACAGGGCCGCTGTCCCCTGGGGGACCAGCCAGGTGACAAGGACACTGCTCACTCTGTTCCATGAGAACCCAAGGCCTGCCTGCCGGGGTGGAGGGCAGACACAATCCCGGCCCAGCCCAGTTTCTACACAGGGGTAAGGTCCATACTTAAAACATCCCAAGGAGAGAGCAGGGACCCAGAAGAAAGGATCCTCCTATAGCAGGTGTGGTAACAACCCCAATCTGTGTCCCCCTTGCATTCAGGGACCGTAGGCCACATTGTAATCAGGAACCAAGAAGTCCACACGACCCCTTGTGAGGGTGACCATGTGATTTGGGAGACACAGGGAGCCCTGGCCAGGTTGGGGCACACAACAGGGACCCACTGGCCTTTCCCAACCCTCCTCTCCACCCACACTATCGCCCATCAGGCTACACAGCCTTGAGATGCAGCTAAGATTAACCATGAACTATAGTGACCACAGTTAATAACAATATACCATCTTGAAAATTGCTGCACGAGCTTAAGTGTTCTTCAGGGCCAGCACTGTAGCTTAGTGGGTAAACTCTCCACCTGCAATGTCGGTGTCCCATATGGGCATTAGTCAGAGTCCTGGCTGCTCCACTTCCCATCCAGCTCCTGTTAACGTGCCTGTGGAAGCAGTAAAGGATGGCCAAGGGGTGGGACCCTGCCATCCACTTGCGAGACCCAGAAGCTCCTGACTTCTAGCCTGGCCCAGCTCTAGCTATTGTGGCCATTTGGGGATGAAGCAAAGCATATGAGATCTCTAAGTCTGACTTCAAATAAATCTTTAAAAAAAAATAACAAGAGTTCTCACTACAAAAAATATATAAAGGAACACATTAATTAGCTTGATTTAGCCATTCCACAATGCGTGCATATTTCCAAACATGTTGCACCCCATAAATAGACACAATGGTTGCTTGTGAACTGAGAAATAATTTTGAAAAATGATGCAGAGGAGGTGCCAGGTTGAAGCTGCCCAGCTATGAGGACCCAGGGCCACCTCCTGGGACAGTCAGTGGGCCGGGCTGGGGCACCCTTGGAGTGAATCCTTGCTTTCCAGGAAGGGTGGAGGTGGGAAGAGGAGTGGCCCCATCCCCACCATGCCCATTAACCTTTCAGCCCAGGGGCAGCCATGGCTAAGCAGTTAACATAACCACATCCTACCTGGTGGTACCTGGGTTCAATTTCCAGTCCTGGTCCCCTCATCCAGCTTCTTGCCAAAGCATACTGGGAGGGTAGCAGCGATGGCTCAGATAATGGGCTTCCTGTCCTCTGGGTAGGAGACCTGGATTGAGCTTTTGGCCTCCAGCTGGGCTCCCCCAGCCCTGTTCTGGCTGTTGTGAACATCTGGGGACTCAACCAGCAAATAGGAGTCTCTCTCAAATAAAAAATGAAATCAAGTCTTAGAAAAACCATATGCCATTTCCTCCCAGTTCCCTGTGACAAAGAGACCAATAGAATAACAACATAAAAGCCACCACTCTCCAGCGCGGCCCTGGTCACTAGGAAGGACATTAAGGAAAACCTCACACTGTGTGTCCACTAACTGGGGAGAAAACCAGCTGTGGTGGCAGGCAAGACCCTGGGAGTGTCTCGTGGCGTCCCTTTCCCAGGGTGAACAAGCAAGCACACTCGCCTTGGTCTGAGAAGGATGCGCTGACCAGGGACCCCGAACCCCCTGAGCAAGAAAACCCCTGGAGCAGCAAAGGGGCTGGCTCTGGCGGCAGAACAGGCAGGGCGGCCCCAGGACATGCTGCTGCACAGGGCTGCAGCTCACCCCACTGCTCCTGGCCTTGCAGGCTCCCCCAGAAGGAGATCACCCAGAATCCCAAAGCAGTTTTTCCAGATGGAGTGGCTCATGGTCACGGCAGATTTTCCAGTGGCGCCAGGTGCAGGCTGCAGCAGGTGTCAGGGCCAGGGGTTGTCCAGGTTCGTCCTCAGTCCTTGGCAGTGTTGCCTGCTGAGGGGTCCTGGAGAAGTTCCTCTCTGGCCAGTGCCCTTGGCTGCAGCGAGGTGGTCACAGGCCAGGCCTCCTGGCCTGCACGTGGGAATGCTCCTAGGGATATCTGGGCTAGAGTTCCACGTGGCTCTACTTGCTTCAGCCCAGCCCTCCACCTTCCACTCCCGCTGATGCCACCAGCAAGCTCCTCACTGATAAGGCTGGCTTGGCTTGTTGGCGTGAACACTTTACAGCGCACTTAAAACTGCCGATGCACAGGCCCAGCCCAGCTAAATGAGAAACTGCTAAAAGCATAACCAAGACAGCAGAAGCCCTGGGCTGGGGTCAGGGGGAGTGGAGAACTATGCTAATTCTTGAAACTGTAAAGAGAAGCTTTGAGGCAAGAAGAAAGCAGATGTGGCTGCAGGCAGCAGGGGGAATGGGTCAGCCAGGGAGAAGGGTGGTACCCAAGACACCTTAGGGGAGAGGGAAGAAGATAAGGGATGGCCATGTCACCTCGCAGTGCAGCTGGGAGCAGTCATGTCCACCATCTGGGCATCGGTATGCCCCAGGCTGGGGGTCTTAGCCTGAGTCCTTAACGAATACCAGAAACTTATTTTCCATAGTTCTGGAAGCTGGCATGCCCCAAGGCAAGCTGTTGGTCTTTAAGGAGAGCCTTGGAGCGGCCTCATCCTGTGGTGGAAGGCAGAAGGGTAGAGAAAGAAGAGAAAAAGAGGGTAGGAGGCCCCTGAAGGGGGCTGACCTCACTTGGAACCCCCAGTAGTTCCACACAGAACCCACACCTGTAATAGCCGTATCCTGAAGGGTCGGGAAGATTCTTAGGCCCAACCACTTGCGAACACCCCAGCTTCCAACCTGACTTCCACAGGAGACATTCAGACCACGGCTCAGGCCTATCCTTACCAGCCTGACAGCCATACATCCACGAGGGGAATCCACTCCCCATTCAAACCTCAGTCCTGTCCCTTTGCCGGCAAGCTGTCTGTCCTGTCCCATCTGTGCTCGTGTCCACAGGGCACAGAGCAGGCTCCTCTGCACAGCATCAGAACCGCAAGGATCCTGAGGAACAGCACTTCTCACTTTCTCCTCCTCCTCTGTGGCTCAGCTTGGCTGGGCTGCTGCTTTCCAAGGACAGGAAGCGCCTGAAAGCCAGGGTCCCCCCTGTTGTGCCTCCCTGCACCCACACACACCCAGGAGGGTCACTCCACTCACTGTCCTTAGAAACCAACTTTTCCTCCCTGAGAAGCCTGCCTGCCAAGGGAGACAGAGCTGTGGCCTCTCCCGGCAGCAGCTGTCCCCTGTATCTGGTTCCTTGACAGGCTGAGGATGCCCTGGAAAGCCCAGCCCCTCCTTCCCATCTCTGCTCCCTCCCAATGAATGACCAGTGTCATCCCTGAGCAGCTCAGTCCCCAGGCTCTTCTGACGCCAGGCTCCCGCTTGTGTCACTGCTACATGCCACTCATGAGCCCTGGCATGCCTGGGCTGGGATATGGGGGACCCCTTCCCCTTCTGCCCAGCCCTTGGTGATGTCCCCCTAGGCCTGTTGCCTGGAGGACCACCCCACTTCCATTTCTAGCCCCACTCTGCCACTGACTCCAGCCCCCCCACTCAACGTCTCCCACACTGGGGTGGGGAACTTCAACTCAAACTCAACATGCTCCACATCTGGGACTCCCCAGCCAGCTCCAAGCCTAGCCTGGCCTCACCTCCCACTGGTCAGCCAAGGGCATGCCCACCCTGTGCCTGCACCCTCTCTCACATGCTCACACCTCTGCTGCAGACACGCGAGGTCTCCCAAGTTCCATTCCCCCCAACCCTCCCCGGCTGTCATTTTAACAGATGGTAGTTCCAGTTTTCTTTCTTTTATTTTATTTTTATTTTTATTTTTTTTTTATTGGAAAGGCAGATATACAGAGAGGAGAGACAGAGAGGAACATCTTCCGTCTGATGATTCACTCCCCAGGCGGCCGCAACAGCTGGAGCTGAGCCAATCCGAAGCCAGGAGCCTCTTCCGGGTCTCCGGCACACGGGTGCAGGGTCCCAAAGCCCTGGGCTGTCCTCTGCTGCTTTCCCAGGCCACAGGGAGGGAGCTGGATGGGAAGCGGGGCTGCCGGGATTAGAATTGGCACCCATATGGGATCCCGCACATGCAAGGCAAGGACCTTAACCACTATGCCATGGTGCCGGGCCCAGTTCCACCTTTCTTTCTGAGACATAAACGTAAGCTGACACGTCACATTCCTGCCGGGAACTGCCAGTGACTCCCCACCTCCTGAGAACAGGCTGTGGTAGAGTCAGTCCCCATCCCTTGCTCCTCTTCATCAGACAGTTTTCCTGCTATTCCTCAGGCTCCTCAAGCTCTCTCCTTGCCTCAGGATCTTTGTAACTGCTGTTTCCATGCCAGACCACTTTGTCCCCCAAAATCCCTGGACTCATCTCCCTGCCTGATGTCTCTCCGATCAATGTCCTTGACCTGTGCTTCCGCCTCATCTAAATTAATCAGCCACGTCTATGGCTCCCTAACCCTACCCCCAGCTTCCCTTTTCCTTTATGACACTCGTTACTCCCACCTATATTGAATTCATGGGCTTTATTCCTTGACAGTTTGCAGCAAAATGGATCAGAAGGTACAGAATTCCAATGGGCCTGCCCCACCCCTACCAGCAACGTGTGCTATATTCTTTGCAGCCGATGCACCTGCACAGCACATCTCATCCCCCAGAGCCCATGGCTCACACCACATTCATGAGTGATGCTGTGCATCCATAGGCTCTGGCAAGTGCTTGATGATGCGTACCCACCCCTGCCTGTTTGTCCTCAGCCCCCTGGCTCCTCTCGGGACCTCTGGCTGTCCCTGAATGCCACAGCACTAGAGCCCTCACAGTGAACAGCCTATTTAGACTGGCTCCCTTCACTCTGGGAGATACTGTGAAGGCTCCAGGGTCTTTTCACGGCTTCTCACTCGCTTCCTTTGAGTACGGAGCAATTTAAGCAGGCACCTACTGAAGGAGGTTGCAATTGCTTCTAAAATAAGTCGCTTGCCCTTCACAGCACAAGAGCAGTGAAACGCCCTGGTGAGAAAGCGATTTGCCTTGGTTGAACCCAGTTTTTTTTCCCCAAGTTTGTCTGGGTACCACCCCTCACTTCCTGGGTGCCATAGGAAGTGATCCTAGCGGGGATAAGCTCTACCCCTCCCAGCAGGGGTAGCCCACCCAGGAGGAGAGGGACCGAAAGCCACAGGGCAGAGTGAGGGGACACACAAATGAAGGGAGTGGCTGGGTTTGGAGATTTGGGGAACATAAGCTGGGATAGGATGAGGACCTATATATAGGAACAACGGGAACTACAATGGGGATCCCACTGGTGCACCCCGGAGATGGGCCACGTGGGCAAGCCACTTCCCTCTGCCTCTTGGTCCCTGTAAGACAAGGGGGTTGGGCAAGGCTGGTCCCTGCAGCCCAAAGCCCTGTGTGCCCAGAGTGCTTGAGGCCTGCAGGTGGGAACTGGCATCAATATCTAGAAATCAGAAAGTCCCATGCCTGTAACCCCTGGCTGGGAGCCCTTGAAGACACTGCCTGTATGCAGATCCATGGGAAAAAAACACACCCCACAAGTGGGAAAAAATAATTGGCACATCACAGACAAGGATCCAGGACCCAGAATAAAAAAAAAAAAACTAAAAATTCAACAATGAAAAGACAAGTTGTACCATTAAAACTTAGGCAAGGGACATGAAAAGACACTTCTGCAAACAGTGCGGAAGGTGACAAGCACATGAAAGACACTTAGTCCTCCTGGGAGCTGCAAATCAAACCCTCAGCAACACAGCAGGGCACACCCAGAGGGCAGCTGTGATCAAAAAGGCTACCAGGGAGGCAGGGGGGGAAGGAATGGCTAACAGGAAACAGCCTGGCAGCTGCCCACAAGGCCCACAGTCACCACAGGACCCAGCAGCCCTGCATCTAGGCACAATCCCAAGGCAGAGGAAGACCATGGCCCCACAAAAGCGTGTCCTGAATGCTCCCGGAAGTATTTGGGGCCGTCAGAGTGGGAGCCGCTCAACCAGTTGCCAGCATGAAGGGGTAAGCAGAACGTGTTGCATCTATAAGAAGGAATATTATTTGGCTTCAATAAGAAAGGAAGTTGTTCCATGCTACACCATGGATGAACTGTGCACACAGACTAAGTAAAAGAAACCAGTGCAAAAGGCTTACCAGATTCCAGTGGTGTGAAATGCACAGTACAACCTCTTTACAGAGACTGAAGACAGCTCAACACCTACCAGGAGTCACACATGGGGCAGGGGCAGGGCAGGGGAAGGGCAGGGGCAGGGGCGGGGGCGGGGCGGGGCAGGGGCAGGGGCAGGGCAGGACAGGGGCAGGGGCAGGGCAGGGCAGGGCAGGAGCAGGGGCAGGGGCAGGGCAGGGCAGGTACAGAGCAGGGGCAGGGCAGGGGCAGGTCCTGGAAAGCTAAGTGCTAATGGAGGCAGGTTTTCCCTATCCCCCCAAGTGCTGGGAATGTTGGGAGCTGGCAGGGATGCTTGCCCAACCTGGTACCTGTGTTAAACGCCACTGAGCTGCACAGTTTAAAGGGGAGCGCATTAAGGTACATGGATCTCAACTTTAAAGTTGCATTTATAAAAGGAAAATATCTGTAACTTCTCGGACAGATGGCTGAGCCCATCTCTGGGGAACCTGGAACATCTTCACATAGAAATCAAGGGCGAGGCTGTACAAAAAAGGGCACTGCAGTCTATGGGAGAAGGATCCAAATGGGGACCAGGGACATTTTATTCTGCATCTGGATGCTGGTTACAAGTGTGATCAGAGCACCAAAGGCTCATCTGTATTATGTAGACTTGGTGTATTTCATGGTAGGAATACAGTTTCAGTTCAATGTTTTAAAAAAATAATAAAAATTTTAAAAAAGACTCTTGAAGGAAAGAAAGAAAGGAAGAAAGAAAGAAAGAAAGAAAGAAAGAAAGAAAGAAAGAAAGAAAGAAAGAAAGAAAGACTCCCAATGGAAAAAGATAAGATCATCGTTGAGAACTGTGACCACTAGCAGAGCACATCAAACTTACAGAAATCCATGACAATAATCAACATTTGAATCTCAGAATACTAACAAGCCTAAGCAGGACCACAGTACTGCAGGAACCATGGCCCGCCAGGGCTGGGCCCAGGCTGCTTGTGGGGCAGGAGGGGCAGGCACAAGATCTACGGAACACAGGTGCTTACTGCCTGTCGGACTGCAGTCACACGCCCTGGGTGGAACAGTCCATTCCCGCACAGACCGTGGGGAACAGCACGCTTACCTGAGCATGCGGATAAGAATGTGAATGGCAGCATTTTCCAAAGCTGCCACCGGCCAGAAGCAACTCCATGCCAGTAACAGGCTGGGGAATCATGGTATGTTCACAAGGAACTCCCACAGGGAAAAGCGGCAAAATCTACTTCCCCAGGATCTCAGGAGCTCAAGTTCTTTACACTAAATGAAACAGTTAGTTGTGTGTAATTTAAGCATGACCTTCCATATATATATATATATATTTTTTTTTTAAGAGACTTATTTAGTTTTATTATTTGAAAAGCAGAGAGTCCAACGGCGCCGTGGCCTAGTGGCTAAAGTCCTAACCTTACATGCGCCAAGATACCACATGGGCGCCAGTTCTAAACCCGGCAGCTTCACTTCCCATCCAGCTCCCTGCTTGTGGCCTGGGAAAGCAAGGATGGTCTAAAGCCTTGGGACCCTGCGCCCGTGTGGGAGACCTGGAGGAGGTTCTTGGCTCCTGGTTTTGGATCGGCGCAGTACTGGCCATTGCGGTCACTTGGGGAGTCAATCATCAGATGGAAGATCTTCCTCTCTGTATAACTGACTTTGCAATAAAAATAAAATAAATCTTTAAAAGAGAGAGAGAGAGAGAGAGAAAAGCAGAGTGGCAGAGCTAGCTTCCTATCTGTTGGTCACTCCCCCAAATGACCGCCACAGCGAGGACTGAGCCAGGCTAAAGCCAGGCGCCAGGAACTCTACACTGGTGTCGCAGGCCACCATCTGCTGCCTTCCAGTACATTAACAGGAAGCAGGATGGGAAGTACAGAGTAGCAAGGAATCGAGTCTGGCACTCGGACATAGGACACAGATGTCCCCAGTGGCTGGTTTAACCTGCTGGGCCATAACACCTGCCCCATCCAGCCATTCGCTCGAAGCCATCCTTCGATTGCTTACACTACCTGATACCGCGTCAGTGCTGGGTTAGCACTTGTTAGACTCCATTGCCTAGGGAATAATGACAAAGAAAAGAGTCTGTACCTGTTCAGGGCAGACTCAGTTCCAGTTTTGCAAATATGTTTGATTCCCAGGCGGTTGGATCCACGCATGCAGAACCCGTGGATACCTTGGACTGACTGCACAGCTGGACAAGAATGCAAGGGGCCGGCATTGCACTATGGCACAGCCCACGCAGGAGGCCTGGCTCCTGGCTCCACGCTGGCCAACACGGGGTGCTGCAGCCGTCTAGGGAGGGAACCAGCTGGTAGATGAAAGCTTTCTCTGTGCCTCTGTTTCCCCCAGCTCTGCCTTCCAAATAAAAGTAAATAAACAAAAAGAAAATGGAAGAACTGTTGCTCCAAACAACACCCTGGATCTACATTTTTTAAAAAAAGAATCCTGCCAGGTTGGGGCATGTTGGAGTTACCACACTTGCGCCTCCCCCCCTCCACGCCTGACTCCAGCTTCCTGCTGGGAGGCAGCAGGATGTGGCTCAGATCCACGCCTGCCACCCTCAGTGAGGACTTGGATGGAGTCTCCGGAGCCTGGCTTCGGCCTGGCCCAGCCCCTGCTCTTGTGGGTATTTAGAAATAGCAGATAACTGCTCTCCCCACCACCCACCCCATCCCCAACCTTTTTTTTGTTTTTTTTTTTTTTTTAATTTTAGTTTTTCAATAATGATTACATGGTTGATTAGGGTGAGAAGGATCGAAGTTCACGAAAAATTGGGTGAACACATTGTTTCCACATTTGCTGTTTCTTGTTGTTCCTGGGGAAAGGGGAGACCTCCAACCTTTCAAATAGGTAAGTAAAACGTTTTTGGGAGGTTTCGGACAGCCAGACAATTTCATCATCGCAAATTCAAACAAGAGACAGACTGCTTGGTTCTGAATGCAGACTTGGGTGGTCAAAGCAACCCTCCCCTAACCCCCACACCCCGATCTGAGAGCCCTAAATCTGGAGAATGGGAGAGTGCCTTGGAGGGGGAGGGTCTTGGGAGCCCCCAAACCAAGCTTCCTTTCTTTTTTGTAAGATTTATTTATTTTTATTGCAAAGTCAGATATACAGAGAGGAGGAGAGAGAGAGAAAGATCTTCAGTCTGATGATTCACTCCCCAAGTGGCCGCAGTAACTGGTGCTTTGCCAATCCAGAGTCAGGAGCCAGGAGCCTCTTCCAGGTCTCCCACACGGGTGCAGGGTCCCAAGGCTTTGGGCTGTCCTCGACTGCTTTCCCAGGCCACAAGCAGGGAGCTGGATGGAAACGGGGTTGCTGGGATAGAACCGGCGCACATATGGGATTCAGGCATGTGCAAGGCAAGGACTTTAGCTGCTTGGCTACCAGCACTGGGCCCAGATTTTAAAAAATTTCTTTTAGGATTTATTTTTTTTAAAGATTTATTTATTTTTATTGGAAAGTCAGATACATAGAGAGGAGAAGAAATTGAGAGAAATATCTTCCATCCGATGATTCACTCCCCAAATGACTGCAATGGCCCGTGCTGTGCTGATCCAAAGCCAGGAGCCAGAAACTTCCTCCAGGTCTCCCACGCGGATGCAGGGTCCCAAGGTTTTAGGCCGTCCTTGACTGCTTTCCCAGGCCACAAGCAGGGAGCTGGATGGGAAGTAGGGCCACTGGGACTAGAACCGGTGCCCATATGGGATCCTGGTGCATTCAAGGCAAGGACTTTAACCACTACAGTATTGCGCCTGGCCCCAAATAAAACATTTTTAGGATTTATTTTTATTTGTATTGCAAAGTCTGATATACAGAAATGAGGAGAGACAAAGAGAAAGATCTTCAGTCCGATGATTCACTCCCCAAGTGGCCACAATAGCTGGAGCTGAGCTGATCCAAAGCCAGGAGCCTGGAACCTCTTCCAGGTCTCCCACGTGGGTACAGGATCCCAAGGCTTTGGGCTATCCTGGACTGCTTTCCTAGGGTACAAGCAGGGAGCTGGATGGGAAGTGGGGTGGCGGGATTAGAACCTGCACCCATATGGGATCCCAGCACATGTAAGGTTAGGACTTTAGCCACTAGGCTATCGTGTCGGGCCCCAAGCTCCCTTTCTTTACCTACATGGTGGTGACCAAGGAGCTGGCTCCACAACATGTTGGACTGGATGACTGATTCCATAGTGTTATATGTAAAGATAGGGAAGCCTTCCTTAATCCGTGGGAGATTTTGGGAGCACCACCCATTTCTCTCACAACAAGGGGACACAGTGGGGTCCCTGTCCTCAGGCCTCCCACGCAGCGTAAGGCAGAGGCAAGACGGAAAGGCGTTCAGGACAGATGGTTGCATAAAGGCTGAATAGATCCAGTTAGGGCAGGAGCAGGACAGCAGAGGCTGAGGTCGTGCCCAGGGCACCCCTGCATTCCCTGCGCCCCTGCTCTGCCCCCAGTGCTGCCGTGGGAGGGGCACAGCTCCTGTTGGTCACTCCTCCGAGGGGCAGACCTCTCAGCACTGGTGGGACCCCAGAGCCACAGCCCCTCAGCTGGGTGCTCCTGCTCCAGACTCCCATCACAAGGCAGTGGTAGGAGAGAGAAGGGTGCTCTCCCCACCCCAAGCTCCCCCAGGCCACAATCCTGGGGTTTGGCTCCTCCTTGGCAGACCTGGACCCCTGTCAGGGGTACAAAGCAGGAGAGGTCTGAGGCCAGAGGCGCCCCATCTGGGGCAGGGCCAAGTGGGGCAGGTGACACGGCAGCCGGTCACCCAACACCCAGGGAGCCAGTGATGGCTGGCAGCCTGGTGTCTGATGGAACTGCTGATAGGAGTGATACCAGATACCCTGCGGGGGGTGGGCCACATTCAGACCCTCCTTCTGAATCCCAACGCAGGTGAGTCCTCCGGCAGGACCTTGTTTGAGAGCCTCAATGTCCCTGTCTGAAGGTGGTGTGTTGGGAAGGACAGGGGCCTGGCACAGGGCCAGGCACACAGGACGTGCTCCCCAAACACCAGCTGTCATGATGGAAGCCGGGGCTGCTGAGGGCTCCGTGGGGTCCTCGGGGCACAGGACAAGGGAGAGGAGCAGAGAGGGCCAAGCAAATGCTGCAGACACCCATCCACCTGAAACTCCACGGGCAAAGTGTATTTCTCAGTTTAGTCTGCGGCTCCCTATATTCAGCACGACTTCAGCCAATGCCCAGCAAAAGAAGCAATGCATGACAGTGCAGACTTGGGGCCGGCGACCACGGGGACAAGATGGGGGTCTCAGCCCATCAGGGACTCCCACCTGCAGGACTTCCTGTCGTGCAACCTCAAACAAACCATCTTACCTCTCAGCAACCTCCATGTCCTCTCCTATGAGTGATGATAATTAAGAAATACCGTCCCCATAGCTTGTGGGAAGGCTTGGAGCAGAAGCGGATGTTCAAGTGAAGGAGGCACCATTGGTGTTTGTCAGGAGCTGGGGTGCCCAGTTCCCAGCAGCCATGAGATGCTCCTAGCTGCCCCTGTCTTCCGAGAGCTGCCCTTGCCTTGCCCTTGGCTGCCTCACCTAGAGATGCGGGGGAGGCTGTGCTCTCCTCTGCAGAAGAACGCGCAGACAATCAGCACGTGGGACGGGGTCCAGCAGTCTGGGTCCCGGCTTCCAGCAAGGAGAGCGCCATGCTACTCAGTGCTCAGGGCAGTGCCCTAGCGTGCCTGCAGTAAATCATTTGCTCAGGAATGCCTGTCTCGGCTTTGCTTCCTGTCACAGGGACCTGGACCTAGGACAGGAAGTGTTTTGTAAACGATGGGGCACCTTACTGGAGCTAGGGGTCGTTATGTTTTGCAGGAAATGCTGGAAGGAGAGGAGCCAGCAATGCGGGAGGAAGAGGAGGAAGTGGAGGCAGAGAATCGGTACAGTCACCCTGCCCTAGCCCAAGTCCAGCCGTGCTGCAGTGGAAGTTGCAGTGGAGATGGACAAGAATCCAGCGAGGGCCCGGCGCAGTGGCGCAGTGGTTAAGGTCCTCACCTTGCACCCCCGGGATCACATATGGGTGCCGGTTCTATCCCGGCAGCCCCGCTTCCCTTCCAGCTCCCTGCCTGTGGCCTGGGAAAGCAGCAGAGGACGGCCCAAGGCTTTGGGACCCTGCACCCAAGTGGGAGACCCGGAAGAGGCTCCTGGCTTTGGATCAGCATAGCATCGGCTGTTGCGCTCACTTGGGGAGTGAATCATTGGACGGAAGATGTTCCTCTCTGTCTCTCCTCTCTGTATATCCGCCTTTCCAATAAAAAAATAATAAAAATAAATCTTAAAAAAAAAAAAGAATCCAGCGAAATGGGCCATCACTCAGACGGGGTCTGAACAGGTGCTGGCCCAGGATCCAAGCATCCTGAGCCCCACAGACCTCAGAGAAGGGGATTCCGGGCATCAGGAATAGCCTTGTGAAGGGCAGGCAGCCCAGGGTGGTGGGAACAGCACGAGGGGAAGTAAGCATCACCTGGCAGTCTTGTGAGCCGTTACAGGACTCCGGGAGGACAGTGAGATTCATTCCAAACGAGCGAGGAGTCGCTCAAGAGTCCCGGGCAGAGGAGGGATGCAATCTGACTCAGGTTTTAAAAGGGCCTGGCTGGTGGCTGGGCCCAGGAGGGGACAAGGAGACCAAGGAGAGAGACTGCAGCACTGACCCAAGAGGACAGCCAGGCAGGCAGCTGGGCAGGCAGGTCCTGGTGCTCAGAAGGTAAGGCCGGGAGCACCTCCGTACACCTGCACGTAGAAGGGTCATGGAGCAGCTGATTTACAGGGAGGCCAGAGGAACATGCTACCAGCTCCACAGCACCTGACCAGATGGAGCCTGTGGGAAACCCTGCAGCACAACCTCGTGCTTCTCCATAGGTGAAATGCTAAGACAAAAAAGCAAACCAGGCACTTAAAGAGACTGAGTTATAGCAACCAATGACCACCGGTGGACCTTACAGGTATAATGATGATGCTGATGTGATTAGAAAAGCCAAACTCTTTTAGCTTAGTGTCCCTTGTGTCCAGGAAGTTCGGACTCTAGGATCCCCTCCTTGGGTACCCAAACCCACTGACACTCAAGTCCTTTGCAGAAAATGTCCAAATATTTGCACAAAGCCCATTCACATCCTCCTGTGTACTTGTAATCACCCAGATGCTGTGCAAACAGTGGTTACACTCTGTTGGCAAGGCAAAACATTCCACATGTGTTCAGTCCACGCACGACGCCTTTCAAAATACGCCTGCTCTCCAGTGGGTTCCATCTGTGAACGTGGGCTCCCAAGACAGAGGGCCAGCACTGTAACTCCACGTAGTTAGGAAGGCAAGATGCCTAACCTTTGGCTGACTGCATTTCATGGGGCAGCAGCTGGGGAGGCAGAAAGGGAATGAGTTGAGCAGGTGTGAGGGGTGGCAGGGATGCAGAGGTTAGTGCACTTTGACCCCTATCTCTGCACCTGCTTTTATTGTCCCATAAGAAGCTTGCACATAAAAGACAGGAAACAGGACCCGGCATGGTAACCCAGCGCTAAAGTCCTTGCCTTACCTGCACCAGGATCCCATATGGGCGCAGTTCCAATCCCGCCACCCCACTTCCCATCCAGCTCCCTGCTTGTGGCCTGGGAAAGCAGTCGAGGACAGCCCAAAGCCTTGGGACCCTGCACCCATGTGGGAGACCTGGAAGAGACTCCAAGCTCCTGGCTTCAGATCAGCTCTGCTCCAGCTGTTGCGGCCACTTGGGGAGTGAATCATCGGACTGAAGATCTTTCTCTCTGTATATTTGACTTTCCAATTAAAAAAAAAAAAGGCAGGAAACAGACCAACAGATGGATGGCACAATATCCTCAGAAGGTCAGTGTCAGGGCTGGGACTGTGGCCAGACCCCAGCCCTCCTGCCCTGCCTACTAAGCTAGCTCTCTCATGCTCCTGCACCTGACCAAGGTGAATGTAGGCAGGCCCAGAGGGGATGTACCATCCCAGTGGAGGGCAGGAGGCAGAGTGTGACTGAGGGACACTGGGTCTCTACCAGGTCCAGTGAGAAGGAGCAGGTGGAGCCCTGGGCACCCCCAGCCCAAGGGGTCCCAACGAGGCAGACGGTTCCCAATGACTGTGGCAGCACCCAGGCTGTGTGACAGTGGCCTGCTGGCTACGCCTTTCCTATGTTGCCATGCAGATTCCCACTCCAGCCTTCTCACCTCTGTCCCAGCCTCACTGAACCTGACCCCCTTGCCTTCCAGACCTGCCTCCTACACAAGATTCCCCTGCCCCTCCCCCTGCCAATCCCAGTCTTCAGGGAAACACCTGCCCCAACTCTCTGAGAAGGGTGACCAACCCCCACCTTCATCAGGAAATTACCAGGCAGCCTCAGGAGCCAGACTGCACAGCCGGGGGCCCAGCTCAGCCACTTACTCATCATGTAGGCTCAGGCAAGTCTCTGGGCCTCAATTAGCCCATCTGTACAATGGGGTAACCTCATGAGGTGACAAAGAGCACTGAACATGGACACACAGAAGGGAACTGGCATACCTCTGGGGATGCCAGGCCCCCAGGATATGTGTACCAGTGACAGGGAGGTCTCACTGCCTGATGAACTCTGACCTCAGTCTGGCCCCTTCTGCATCCCCTGTGACTGCCCCCCTGCACTGCCCGGCATCCCAACCCCCCTTCCCACCCCACCAGGCCTATCTGCCACAGATCTAGGAGGAAGGAGAGGAATCAGCCCCCGAGGAGCCCAGTTTGAGATCTTCAAGCCAGATGGCATCATGTGACTTCAACGCCCTCAAATGCAGGAAAATGTAATTCAGATATTCGCATATTTTTTTTTAGATCTCGAAGAAAAACATCGCAGGTGTTATCAAGCACAGCAATACTGGCTTGTTTACAATAACGCTGTTTGCTGCAGAAAAGGCAAACGGGACAGGATGCAACACCCAAGGGGAAACCCACCCCACGCTTCCTTGCACTTGGCCTGTCCACGCAGCCCCAGAGGTTAGCGCCAGGCACCTGGGCTGTGCAGCCTTCCACACAGCTGCCTGCAAACACAGGTGCAGAGGGCCAGAGGTGCACATGCGAGTCTGGAAAGATGGATTATGCCAAACACAGTGTCCTCCAAAGTCACATGCTATCATACTCATCAATTCGCTGTGACCATTTTTCCACTCCAGTACTCAGCTCTGCCCTCCTTCCCAGGCCCTTGGGGGAGTCACTGGCTCCACAGGACGACGCGGCCTGAAGTCCCAGGGGGCGCAGAGGGCCTGGGCACACAACCCCAGGCCTCCTGGCAGACATCTGGGTTCCCTGCTAAAGATAGACCTGCAGGGTAAGTCCACAAAGCCGACTGCTTCAGCCAGAAATTTGATCATCCTTTCTTTCCTTTTCGTTTTAGAATTTTATTTCAAAGACAGAGAGAGATCTTCCATCCTCTGGCTCATCTCTAACAGCTGGAATGGCCAGGGCTGGGCCATGCGGAAGCAAGGAGCTTCTTCCAGGTCTCCCACCTGGGTACAAGGACTCAAACACTTGGGCCATCCTCTGCTGCTTTCCCAGGCACAGGAGCAGGGAGCTGGATAGGAAATGGGGGACCCAGGACACGAACTAGAGCCCATATGGGCTGTCTGCATCCCAGGCTGTAGCTTTTCCTGATGCGCCACTACACACACCCTGATCGGCCATTCTAGAACTGTAGTGCTGATGGCTCTCCACTCGGACAGGGGAGTTCTGGCTCCCGCAGACACTGACCAGGGAGAGCCTTCTTACAGCAAGGATATTTATTCCTCGATTGGATTAACCTCATTTAGGGAAGCCATCCTCGATCACCCAATCTCCCTTTGTCACACTGGAGGAAGGACCAAATATTCCCTGTTTTCAGCAGCACCAGAGACCTGGGGTCACCAAGACGGAGCTGCCCCCTGGACGGTGCAGACCAGACCCAGCTGCCAAGTCCTTTCCAAACACAGACATGCTCGTGCCTGAAGACTGCCAACCTCAAACAAGTTATACTAAACCAGAGTCACCAAATCCCCCCCTCCACCCACTCCCTAATGCAGCCTGGAGGCCGCGCTGAATCAATCAAAATTCAGGACACCCACCAGTTCAATTTGAGTTTCAGATACATGACCATTTAATTTTAGTACAAGTCTATCTCATGCAGGGTTTGGGACATATTTTACTAAAAACCAATTAAAAGCAAATGGCGGAGCCCGGTGCGGTAGCACAGTGGCTAAATTCCTCGCCTTGAATGTGCCCGGGATCCCATATGGGCGCTTGTTCTAATCCCAGCAGCCCCATTTTCCATCCAGCTCCCTGCTTGTGGCCTGAGAAAGCAGTCGAGGACGGCCCAAAGCCTTGGGACCCTGTACCCGTGTGGGAGACCTGAAAATAGCTCCTGGTTCCTGACTTTGGCCGTTGCGGCCACTTGGGGGGTGAATCAGCAGACTGAAGATCTTCCTCTCTCTCCTCCTTTCTGTATATCTTGACTTTCCAATAAAAAATTTAAAAAAGCAAATGGCTTAGCTGAAATTAAAAATGAAGTAGGCATGCTGTATTTTATCTGGCAGACCCATCCCAACCACTGCACAGTGCGTTGTACTCAGGCACTTTAAAATGTTTCTACTTATTTATTTTTTACTTATTTGGAAGACGGGAGGGGGGAAACAGATTTTTAAAAATTATTTATTTGGAAGTCAGAGTTCTATATAAAGAGAAGACAAATCTTTCATTCACTTAGACGGCCACTAGGGCTAGGGTTGAGTCGGGTCAAAGCCACCAGCCAGGAGCTTCAACCAGCAGCAGTTTAAAGATTTATTTATTTTTATTACAAAGTCAGATATATAGAGAGGAGGAGAAACAGAGAGGAAGATCTCCTATCTGCTGGTTCACCTCCCAAGGTGACACAGCAGCAGAAGCTGAGCTGATCAGAACCCATGAGTCAAGAGTTTCTTCCAGGTCTCCCACACGGGTGCAGGGTCCCAAGGCTTTGGACTTCTTTCCCAGGCCACAGCAGGGAGCTGGATGGGAAGTGGAGCTGCCGGAATTAGAACCGGCGCCCATATGGGATCCTGGCGTGTTCAAGGTGAGGACTTTAGGCACTAGGCCACGCCGCTGGACCCCGCAGTTTAAACACCTGGGCCATAATTCTGATGTTTTTCACACGCCAGGAACAAGGAGTAGGATCAGAAGTGGACCAGTCAAGACAGCAGCAGCAGTTTAATCCACTATGCTACAGTGCCAGCCCCAACAGAGACATTCTATCTGCTGGTTCACTTCCCAAATGCCCATAGCAACTGGAGCTAGGTGGGGCCAAGGCCAGGAGGTAGAAATTCAATTCTGATCTCCCACGTGGGTGGCAGGGCCCCAAGGTACTCAACCCATTGCCTGCTGCTTCCCCGGGTGTGCGTTAGCAGGTAGCAGGACTTGGAGTGGAGTCAGGACTGGAACCCAGCCATCCTGAGCAGCATCTCAGCCTGACCTTGCCATCTTTAAATAACAGATGTGGATTCTTCTGACGGCCCCACCCCTGCTGGCTGGTGCCCGGCTGGTGCCCTTCACTGGGCTCTACAAACAAGCAGTCAGTGGAGCTGAGAACAAAACCAAGCAGTTTCTGCTGTAGCTGGCAGCACGTTCACAGCCCCTCCGGCAAGACCTGCTCCCCAGAGGAGACTCCTCGCCATGGCACACCACCCCACCCCACATCCTCCCTGCACCCCCAATCCCAGGCCCACACATAGCATCCCTCTACCCCACCCCTTGCTGCCAGGCAGTGGGGTGCAGTCGTGGAAATGGAAGGTGGATATTGAGGTGGTGAGGAGGGGGCAGGTTCTGCCAGTAAGAACAGTGCAGAAGAACAAGGGCCACTCCAGGGGGGCTCTGGGACTCGGGCCTTACACTCAGACTCCGTGGCTCAGGGAAGACGCCAACCAGAAGTGGAGAGGACACTGGGAGGCAGGTAGACCAGATCAGGGGATGGGGGAGGCTCACAGCCCAAGCTAGGAAAGCTTCTGGAAAGGACAGTCACTGGACTGATGAGGATCAGGAAGATGCCACCGTGCAAAGGGCTTCCGAGCATCTGTGGGTAGGAGGGAGAGAAGCCAGGGGCAGCACCAAGCTGGGGAGGCCACATGGCTGTGCAGGGCGACCAGGGCTGGGGAGAGCGCTGCCTCTGGCCATGTCCTTCTCAGACTCGGGCCTTATGCCCAGGTGGGAGCCCACCCCCACCCCCAGGGCAGTCTCCTCGTCCTCTGGCCTGGGTTTGCCCTTCTGTGCATCAGGCATCATGAAACTGACTCCGACCTCGTGACAGCTCTTCAGATGCTGTGAACAGCCTGCTTGTGCCTACCCAGACTCCAGTGCTCACGCATTGGACGCAATGGGAGGGTGGCAGAGACCCCTGGAGAAGGCGGCCAGCAGTGCCCAGAGAGCCACACCTTCCCTTAGGCCTCCCCACCCCCGACCTGGACTGGATCAGGGTACTCCAGACAGGGGCGCAACAAGACCCGCTGGAGGAGCCTGCACTGTGGTGTTAGCAGATGAAGCCACCAGCATTCTGTGAAGGTGCCGGTTCAAGTCCCAGCTGCTCCACTTCCAATCCAGCTTCCTGCTGATGAACCTGGGAAAGCAGTGAGAGATGGCCCAAGTGCTTAAGCCCCTGCCACCCAGCTGGTTCCTGGTGCCTGGCTTTAAACTGCTGCAGCCCTGGATAGAGTAGACATTTGAGAAATGAACCAGATGGAACATCTCTCTGACTCCAATCTTCAAATAAGTAAATCTTTCAAAAAGAGAGGCATTTACACATCAAGGGGAAAACGTCCTGCTGGAACAAAACCACTCCAGCAGCCCAAGCTGACCCCTGGGTTGGGAAGGGTGCCACGGGGCTGTGTGAGGGGGAGCTCTTGGGTCCTGAGAGCTGAAAGGAAGGACCAACCCTTCACCCTCGAGTTACCCTTTGGTTCCCAGAGGTCATGCTCATTCGTTCAATCATTCCACACACACACTCGATGCCAACCCCTGGAAAGGGGCAGGGTAAGGGCAATGACAGAGGGATGAACCCACTTCTGGGCTATAGGGCAACAGACACGACATAAACACTCAAACCACGAGGCACTGAGGGCCCTCCCTCCCTTCTTCCCATCAGGAGAGTGGCCTGGGGGCGGAGGGGGTGGCCATGGGCCACTGGGAAGGCCAAGATGGGCACCTGAGAATCACTCCTAGGCAGAGCCCGCTCCCCCCAGGGTGGCTATGCCAGGAGCAGGGGGCAACTGTGGGCTATTTATGGCTGCACCTAGAAAAAAAAAAAAGACGCCTCATGTGTCACTGCCCCGGAGGGCAGAGCTGGGCGTGGGGTGCGGGGAGTAGGGAGCAGCTGGGGTTTGCAGCTGGGCAGACCAGGAGCCCCAACCCTGAAGAACCTTCCCACAGCCTGCTACAAGGTGAGGGCGAGGGGGCAGCCTGAGGCTCCAGCAGCCAGTGGGCTAAGCTTCCGGGGTGGAGGGAGACAACCCGGCTCCTGCGCACCTGGGGACTGTTGGTACCCCCTCCCTCCCGCCTCCTCCCTGCTCCCAGCCAAGCTGTGAGGGGAAGGGGTGCGGGGCAGAGGAAATGCTGTAATTGTAAACCAAACGCGCAGCCTCGGATGCTCTGTTTCTCCGCAGCCCACTCTGATCCGCAAATAACCACCGCATCAAAGCTGGCGCAACCCACCCACCCACTGCCAGAGACCCGGACACCGGTCCCAGCTGCAGCTTTCCAAGGAGCCCATTTAATGCGCAACTCCTGCGCCCCTCTGCCCACCCCCCCCCACCCCCCAGGTAAAGGCCTCCGCCAGCTCCATCTCCCTCGGGGCCCAGCGCAGGGGCCTCCTGGCACTGCCTGGGGGATGCCCACTTGCGCGGGCGCCTGCCAAGCCGCCTTTGGCCTTGCGCCCACCGCTCTCCAGCTAACTGTCCCGTGCCTCCCCTTCTCCCGCCTCCAACCTGCAGGATGTCAGGCCCGCATCCATCCATCAACACGCACCTGCTACCTGGGTCCCCAAACACTCCTGGCCTCTCTCCCAGGGGCCAGACCCCTACCTGGGAGCAGGAGCGCCGGGTACCATGGGCGGCGCCACGGGGCGAAGCGGGGCGCCTGGGCCCGGCCTCAAGCCCGGACGACTTCCCGGGGGAGGAGGACGCTGGCGCCACCGCCGCAGCCGCCGCAGCCGCCGCAGCCGGAGCGCCGCTACTCTCCGGGCTGTGGCGGGGCTGCTGCGGGAAGCAGGAAGGTCAGGGGCGGGCGGAGGCGCGCGGCCGAGCCGATTAGAGAGGCATTTTTAGCGAGCCAATGGCGGCGCGGCCGGGCGGCGCTGGCTGCGCAGGTGGCGGCGTCCCGGCTGCCGAGGCGGCGGCGACTGCTGAACCCGCGCCCGGGCGGGGGTGGCGCGTGCGGGGGTGCCCAGCTCCCTCCTCCCGGGCGGCTGGGGACCGGCGGAGGGCTCCTCTCCCTCACTCCCTCCTCCTCCCAAGCCTTCCCCAGTCCCGCTGCTCTCCTCTCGCACAGCTCCACCTGCCAGCTGCTTTGGACCAGAGGCGTGCCCTCCCATGTTCGTGTGTGAAGGATTTGGTAGTGAGGACTCCTCCACCCTGCCCACCCCCACCCCCAGAAAGCCTGCCTTGATCCCTTAGGATAGACCCCACAAGACCCTAGTTCCAGCTGGACCTGCAGTCCCCAAAGCAGACGGCTGTGTCCTTGGGACCTAAAAACTGACACCCCACAGTCCAGCCCTACCCCTACCATGTCTGCCTTCTTGTGCTTGTGGCTGTGGAGTGAGGGCTCTCTGGAGGGCGATTTTTCTTCAACTCTCTTCTATTAAGGACTGTCCTTGTGCCCACCACCCATGAGGGGGTGACCACAAAGCAGACCACCTCCCTGAGTTCACAGTTGCCTAGGAAGATGAGGTTCACTATACATTCACCTAAGGGTCTATTTTGGAGTGATCTGGACCAAGTGGCATAAGCTAAGTGTCAAAGAAAGGCACGATAGCCTAGTGGCTAAATCCTTGCCTTGCAAGTGCCAGGATGTACCGCTTTGTATCCCAACTGCTCCACTTCCCATCCAGCTCCCTGCTTGTGACCTGGGAAAGCAGTGGAGGATGGCCCAAAGCCTTGAGACCCTGCACCAGTGTGGGAGACCCAAAGAAGCTCCTGGTTCCTGGCTTCAGATTGGCTCAGCACTGCCCAATGCAGCCACTTGGGGAGTGAACTACCAGATGGAAGATTCTTCTCTTTGAAAATCTACCTTTCCAATAAATAAATACATAGATAAATAAATAAATAAACAAATAAACCTTTTTTTTTTTTAAAAAAAAAAAAAGGAGGAGCGGCCAGCCTTTAGTGTCAGCGAGTATGCATGCCCTCCGCTGGGCTGCAGAGGTCACTGCTCCCTGTAGCTGTGCCTGGGCTGCTCACGCACAAGTCGGTATTTCTCCGACATTCTCACTGCCACCCCTCACATACACACACCCCAGAGACATTAAAGTCAGTGACCCCAGGGCCCTGGGGGGTTGCCTGCAGGGAGTATTAACCCCTGTGCAGGGGTCCGCTGATCCTTGCCACCTCTTAGGAGTTGGAGCCCCATCTGGGGTGGCCACATGGCAGGACCTGTCCCAAGGCTGCTCAGGACCACCACGTGAGTGGATAGTGTCCCAGGGAGGATCAGACCGCTGTGGGTTACAGCCATGCAAGAGGACTTCCTGCAGGAGGTGGCATTTGCACAGGGGACTAGATGACAGCTGAGAGGCTGGGCTATGCATATTTTCAAAGATGTATTCATTTAGTTGAAAGAGGTACAGAAAGAGAGAGATCTCCCACTTGCTACTTCATTTCCCAAATGACCATGATAATGGGCTGGAATAGGAGGAGCCTAGAGCTCCATCCACATCTCACACATGTGTCGCCAGGGGCCCAGGCTTGTGAGCAGAAAGCTGGATCACAAGTGGAGCAGCCCGGAGCCCGGTTGGCCTTCCAAGTGGTGGCCTCACTCCTGTGCTACAAGACTGGCCATGGCTGGGCAGGTTAACTGGGAAAGGGAGGCAAAGCCTGGTGGCATTTTGCAAGTGACTGGGGCTGGGGTCTTCAGGATAGCCCTGGACACACTCTGGCAAGGATGTGCTCTTGTCCGGGGCTGCAGAGGCCCCTCTGCTGACTTTTGCCTTGTCGGTTTCTGGTACCACTGCCCACACAGCGCCCACTAGCGGGGAGGGGAGAAAACCCAGACTTGACTCCAACAGCTGGCCAGCTGTGTGAACACAGACTTAGCCTGCTCGTCCTGACAGCCGCCATGTGGCAGCTGCTGGAGGAGTCTACGCCTCGGGTCCTCATTGGGAAAACGGGTGCAGCCACCTTTTCCCCACGTGCTTAGGTGGTCTTGTTGCAGCGCAGCCAATTCCAACAACCATAACTGTGCTTGTCACGTGAGGTTACCAGATGCAGCCCAACACCATGAGGCATCTCACACCGTGCCTGGAACCCATAGGCACTGACTATGTGTCTGACCGCCAACCATGCCCACCCCAAGCTGCTCCCATACACAGCATTTCCTTAAGGCAAGCTAGTTAATTCCCCCAGAAGGTCAGAAAGTGCAGCCTAGTAGGCAGTGACCCCAACATGTGCCTCCTCGGGATTGAATCCACACAGAATGGAGCCTGGACCTGGGAGGCTGTGACAAGGCAGTGATGTCCAGAGCACAGGGCTGGGTCTAATAGCACCCTCAGGTGTCCCCCTCGTAGCAGCAATTGGTGGGGGGGAGGGCAGTAGTGGGCAGGGGCCGCTCAAAGGCTGTGCAGAGGGCACAGGAAGGTCCCAGAGCCCACTCTGCCTTCACAGGAGTTGGAGCCAACTCAGAGCAGGGAGGGTGGCATAGTGGGCAGGCAGACTTGGTCAGTCTGAAGGTGGCAGTGGGAAGAAGCTTGGGAGCACAGGGAGTGAGGGAGAAGGCAAGCTAGGATGTGTCCAGGATTCAGTTCCCACCTTAGCAGCCTAAAAAAATGAGAATGCAACACACACACACACACACACACACACACACACACACCTGCCCTGGGCAATCCAAAATAAGATGCTATTTTAGGAGTTGACACAGCCTCCATGCTTCCTAAAATTAAACTGCTTCTTCGTGAAATTTCTGATTGCAAAACCTGTTCATCTGTCCTCTCCCTTGTGGTTTTGTGTGCCTGCCCAGTCTGGGTCGGACTTTGGCCCTGTTCACACCTCTCTCTTCCCCCCTCCCCACCCCCATGAGCCTCTTTTCTCAGCTCCATTAAAAAATGCAGCCCATCTTGGTTCCCACAGGCCCCGCCTTGCCACCAGCCAGGGCACTGGCTCAGACCTGAGGCCACACAGCAATGGGGTGAGGGCAGCCCTTGCCAGAGGCATGCTCCCATGTGAACAGTGCACAAAGGACATGTCAATAGGACAGACCAGGGCCAAACAGGCGTAGGCAATGAATGAATGAAAACCAAATTGCTCCTGAACACTTTGTAGCCTGGAAGAGATGCAGGGCAGTGGGAAAGCTTTGACTTCTCTTTGTTGCATTCAACACGGAAGGCTTCTAGGAGGCGGTGAGGTTCTGAAGACCAACTCTTGCCACAAGGCTGGCTGGGAAGCAAGGGCAGAGGGGTCATGTCCCAGTTCGGACAGAGGAGGTGTCAGAAGCCCAGAGAGGGGAAGTGACTCCTTCTAGGTCACACAGCACATCTGTGATGGAGCTGGGGCTAAAAACAGGATCTGCTGAGTTCTGGGCAGGTGCTGGGGTCACCCTTCCTGCCATGCAGCCCTGCCTGGAACTGAGGAAGACAGGGCGAGAAGGGGAGGGGGCCAGGGGTGCAGTGCAGGGTTTTCTGCTGGGCTGCGTCTCAGCGTGTGTGTGCAGCCAGCAGGACATCCGGGGGTCAGCAGACAGCAGGAACAGCCCCCAGGCTCTCCCCTTCTTCCTCGTCAGCTGCCTTGAGACTTGAAGACTGGCCTCTGTCACCTGCCCTGTGGACAGAAGCGGTGGCCCCTTCCAGGGGCTCCAGGGCCTTACAATTATGTCTTTCTCTGTGTGGGGCTTATGCCCAAGGGTTAACAACGCCTGCAGGGGCATCACCTTGCCAAGGCCCTCAGACTGGCTCTTGGAGAGAGGCTCACCCTGGGAACAGACAGAACCCTTGTTCTGACCCAACTGTGACCCAGGCTGACTGAGGGAGACAGGGCAATGGAGGCCTAGAGACCTTAAGCCACTGACCGGAGATCACACAGCAGCTAGTGGAAGAGCTGGGATTCAAACCCAGGCCATCTGGTTCTAAAAGTCACATTTGTCATCACTGCCCAGAGGTGAACAGAGTCCCCGGCAATGTAACAGGGATTTCACATATGTGATCTCACTTAGAATCTTCTCATTGTGTCTATTTGTTTATTTGCATCTTCCTGAATGACAAAGCAACAAACTAAGAAAGAGAGATTTTGCATCTACCGGCTTACTTCCCAAATGTCTGCCACAGCCAGGACTGGGCCAGGCCAAAGCCAGGGGCCAAGAACTCCATCCAGATCTCTCATGTGGGTGGCAGGGGCCCAGGTGCTTGAGTCATTGCCTCCTGGGCAAGGAGGTACATTACCAGGAAGCTGGGTCGGAGATAAAGCAGGGAGGTCCTGAACTGGCACTCTGCTGGGGGATGCTGCGTTCCCAAAGACCAGCTCCCAAAGACCATGACGCCCGCCCCTCACTTAGCCTCATACTGTAGGTGAGGAAAAGAGGTGAGTGGATCCTCAGAGTAGGAAAGGACCCTTCGAGGTGGTCCTTAGGGTGTCTGCTCTGGACGAGGCCCGTGGCAGTCTGAACACCACCGCCACCTGGTGGCAGGGTACCTTTAGTACAAGCAGAATATCTAAGGATTGGCTTGAAGATGTTCAACAATACAGCAAAGAGGCTGTGTTTGCTGGACGGAAGACAGCAGCATTCTTTTCAGCCCACATTTCCCCCTTTCAGCCCACTCCATCCCTGAACATAGCCCATGTATGAGTGTGATTGCATCTTTTAAATAAACTTTATAAATTAAAAAAAGGGGATCTTGTGTATTGATGTTGGTTTTAGGTTTCGTTTTTTCATTTTTTGATATGAAAGGCAGTTACAGAGAGACAGAGATAAACATCTTCCATCATCTGTTTCATGCCCCAAATGCTACCACTGGCCAGGACTAGGTCAAAGCCAAGCGCCTGGAACTCAGTCCAGGTCTATCCTGTGGGTGACAGGTACACAAGTACTTGAACCATCATTACTGCCTCCTAGGATAGTTCTCAGGGAGCTGGACTCGGAAGCAAAGCCAGGATCCAAATCCAGGCTCTGGGATATGAACCATGAGTGTCCCATGGTACCTGCTGCCTTCCTGTTCTGGTAATTTGAGTTCTATATCCTGAAAATTTGGCTTACTAATAGGGGTCTTTCATGTTTGTTTAACATGTATTTATTTTTGTTACAGAAGATCTGATTTATGAAGAGAAGGAGAGACAGAGAGGAAGATCTCCCATCTGCTGGTTCACTCCCCAAGGAGAGACAGCGGCAGAAGCTGAGCTGATCATAAGCCAGGAGTCAAGAGCTTCTTCCGGGTCTCCCACGTGGGTGCAGGGTCCCAAGGCTTTGGGCCATCCTCAACTGCTTTCCCAGGCCACAGGCAGGGAGCTGGAAGGGAAGTGGACAGCTGGGAGATGAGCTTTGGTGAGCACTTAGACATTGAGCCATTGCACTGGGCCCATAATAGGATTCTTTCGTGTTTAAGCTCGGATAAGGAACCAGGCATTTGAGTTGCTGCACTAGATGCCGGCTCGCCTACTTCTTTTTAATGAAGGATTGGTTGAGTGGTTCCAGAACCTATATCCAGCCCCTACAGAGGCCCCAAGGGGTGCAGATCCCCTTGAGGCCCAGAGAGATCGAGTGACATGCCCAAGGAAGCCAGCGAGTAGGTGGAAGCCAGGCCCTCCAGCCCCAGGTCTCCTGAAGTTCAGGGCTGAAGTCCTCTCTGGCCCCAAGCAGAGCTCCAGCCTTGGCTTCTTCCAGAGGAAACTCCAGCTGCAGCAGGAAGCGAGATTCACACAGAGGTGGTGCCCCTGGGAAGCACTTCCGACCAGCCAACTGCAGCCATCTCTTTGGGAGCAAGTTGGGGGGCATGCCCATCATGCAGCTGGGCACTGGGCCAGGGCACAGGTGCACACAGGGGAAATGGGATGATGGCTTCCATGATCCCAAGCCCACCTCATCTCTTGGGCAGTGTGCTCGGGCTCCCCCATCCCTGGATGGATGCACTGTGGTTCCTTTGACCCACAGAACATGGTGGACGTAATGATGTGCTCCCAGCAGGGCCTGTCCCCAGCCTGGCAGCCTCCACCTCCTGCCTCAGGCCAGTTGGTGCCCCTGTGAACCAACGGCTGGCTCCTGGCAGGTGGAGACAGACAAACAGACTGACACAGAGCTTGGGGCAGATTCAGCAGCCATGGGAGGAGGCAAGTACCCAAAGCCTCAGCTGAACCAAGTCTGCACAGAGAAGCGGTAGGGCTCATGGTGGGCAGTTCACGCCATGGTCCTGGGCAACCACAAGAGGATTCCCGGAATGGGGGTGGCTCATGGGAGTCCTGTGCTTGGCTGGCCATCTCTTGTTCAGGGGCATCTGGGTGGGCAGAGCAGGGGCAGGAAGGTAGGGGTCCCACCAGGCTCTTTGTGCAGCCTTCACAAAATCGTGTGGCCCCGCGCCCCACCTCCTTTCTCTTCTGGGCTCTCCTGTTCTGAAAAGGTGGTTTTGTTTGTTTTCTTAATTTATTTATTTTCCTCTTTAATTGAAAGGCAATTCCATGTGCTGTTTCGCTCCCCAGATGACTGCAGCCACAAGGATGGGGCCAGGATTTTGGAACTCCACCGTGTCTTCCATGCAGAGAGCAGTGACCAGGGACTAGACCCCTCCGCCTGCTGCTGCCCAGGGTCACGTGAGCTGGAAGCTGGATGAGCAGCAGAGTGGGAACACAATGCCAGGGGCTGCAGTACAGGGTGCAGGCAGTACGGGCGGGGGGCTCTTAACGGCAGTGCCAAATGCTTGCCCATAGCATATAATTAATTATCTTACTTTTTTATTTACTTGAAACAGTGATGAAGACAGAGATCTTGAATTTGCTGGCTTCTTTCCCAATGGCTACGACAGCTGGGGCTGGACCAGGGCAGAGCTAGAAGCCAAGGAATCCATCTTGGTATCCTGTGTGGGAGCAAGAAAGCAAATGCTTGGGTCAATCCCTGCTGCCGCCCAGGGTGTGCGTCAGCAGGAAGTGGCACTCCAGTACAAGAGGCAGGCGTCCCTAGAAGAGTCTTCTTATTTCTTTAAGATTTATTTATTTTATTTGAAACAGAAATACAAAGAGGGAAGGAAGGAGAGAGAGAATCTTTCATCAATTGATTCCCTGCCCAGATTCCCCAGATGTCTGCACAGTCAAATAGGGCTGGGCCAGACCAAAGCAAAGATCCAGGAGCTTCATCCTGATTTTCCAGGTGAGCACAGGAGTCCAAGCCCTTGGGCCATCCTCCACTGCTTTCCCAGGCGCATCAGCAAGAAGCTGGATCCTAAGTGGAGCAGCCAGCACCAAACGCCTGCCCTCTTCTCTCCATTTGTCCTGATGGTCTGGGTGGTACCATCAGCGTAATTTCTGCCACCTTAAGCCATACGCCACTGTCTGGTCATGTCACGTAAACGCTGAGCTTCAGGCCGCCTGCACCCCTGCAGTGCCCTCAGCCTACGGGGGACCAGGGCTGGGTCTGTCATCTGGACACTGCACTGCTCGCAGTCAGTACCCCACTCAGAGTGCCTGCCCTTCCAACTTCCTGCAGAGGCACGACCTGGAAGACAAGAGAGGATGGTTCAGTGCTGGGTCACACTACCCACCGGGAAACCTGCAGGGCAGTCCTGCCTGCCAGCTTTGCCTGGCCCCAGCATGAACCTCTGTATGCATCTGGGGGAATGAACCAGTGACTGGGAGCTACCTCTGCTCTGTCAAATAATTTTTTTAAAAAAGATTTGTTTATTTTTATTGGAAAGTTAGATATCCAAAGAGGAGGAGAAACAGAGAGAAAGATCTTCCATGTGCTGGTTCATTTCTCAAATGGCCACAATGGCCAGAGCTGAGCCAATCCAAAGCCAGGAACCAGGAGCTTCTTCCAGATCTCCCCATGTGGGTGCAGGGTCCCAAGTTCTTGGGTCGTTCTTGATTGCTTTCCCAAGCTACAGACAGGGAGCTGGATAGGAAGTGGAGCAGCTGAGATTAAAACTGATTCCTATATGGGATCCTGAGTATGCAAGGTGAGAACTTTAGCCACTAGGTTGCCACACCAGGCCCTCTGTCAGCACGATAGCATGGCAGCGATTAAAGTCCTTGTCTTGAACATGCCAGGATCCCATATGGGCACCGGTTCTAACCCCAGTGGCTCCACTTCCCATCCAGCTCCCTGCTTGTGGCCTGGGAGAGCAATTGAGGATGGCCCAAAGTTTTGGGACCCTGCACCCATGTGGGAGACCCAGACGAAGCTCCTGGTTTTGGAATGGCCCAGTTCTGGCCATTGTAGCCATTTGGGAAATGAACCAGCAGATGGAAGATCTTCCTCTCTGTCTCTCCTCCTCTCTGTATATCTGACTTTCCAATAAAAAATATTTAAGTAAATAAATATAGATAGATTATTTTAAAGATCAGGATAGAATGCGATATTGCATATCTCCATGCTGAAGCCCAGGAGGCTGCCATTTTTAAGGCTCCCTCAGTGATCCCCACGTGGGATCTGACTGAGCTCTAAGACGCTGCGTGGTATATGGAGTGCAGGTAGCCAAGCCCCTGAGCTGCTGGGAACCTGGAGTTCTCGGAGGAGGCAGAGCCCCTCCCGGCTCCCTCCTCTGACCCAAGACTCAAGGGTGGGCTTGTGGGGAGCGAAGCTTCTGTAAGGGATCGCGCGTGGGAAGTCATCCCTTCACCTTGAAGAGAGCCAGGCAGGCGTGGGAGGATGCTGAAGTGCAGTGCGGCCATCTGCGAAAATCCCCTCCGAGGGCTGAGGCGGTGGGAGCGCCATCTGGTATCCTCCCGCCAGGCCCTGACACGAAGTGGAAAGTGCTCTGCCTTTCTGCCTCCTGAATGTCAAGGCAGAGCCGCAGCCGGGCAGTGGGGTGGGGTGGGAGTGGTGGGCTCAGCCTGTGCAGGATGTAGGGGGAAAGGATGAGGGTCAGTGCGTTGGCAAGGAGACTTTTGAAGTGAGCCTGGCGTGGCGAATGATCTGCCATTCTTTCTACTGGGCTCACGCCGCAGGCTGCAGGAGTGTGGTGCCAGACCACGAAGACTTTGGGGACAGAGGAGGGAGGGGCCGGCCTGACCCTCCAAAGCTGAGAAATGGACCAGCAGGGCTGGTGCAAGCACCCACGGGCATTATTTATGGCACCAGCCTGCGGGCCGGTGGGTACCTTCCCTCTGCTCCATCTGGCCCTCTCTGGCATGGCTCCTAGTATGACTCACCACCAATAGGGCTCCGGTGTCCTGCCAGCCCTCGGACGGCGGGGGCAAGATGGGAGCCAGCTCCTTTACAGATGGCAGAGCCAGTGCCAACCCTCATGGCTGCCAGGGCACACCTGGTTGGAGCAGGAAGAGCCGTTAGTGACAGTGATTGGTGCAGTCTCAGCCGGGGGCAGCAGAGCACTGGCTCAAAAGGCCAGAGCTGGACTTTCCTTTAGACTGGACCCTCTGGGTGGCCCTGCTCCTGTGTACCTGCTGCTCCTCCCTCCCGGAAGCAGGGTCTGACTGCCTCACAGTGAAATAGGCGGATTTGTGCCTAACTTGGATCTACAGAAAGCAGGGATGACACTGTGACAGCAGCACACCCAGCCTCTAGGAAACCTAGCAGCTTCCACTCTCGGGTGCCCAGGAAGCCCACACCATGCTTTGAGGGGAGACAGAGAAAAGGCCCTGTGGGGAGAAAGCTTTTGGTTCCTTCCAGCCTAGCCCAGCCCGCAGCTGAGGGGTGACCTTGGCGTCGCCAAAAGCCTTGGACAATCACGGATCCCACTGCGCCAGTCCCCAAAACCAAGCGAATCACGGACAGACACAAAATGCGCAGGCACAGCCCAGCAGGGTGTGCCCCGATAGATTGAACTGCGTCCACACCTCGAAGAGGGGCTCAAGTGGGCACCGCCAAGTGCCAGGGGCTGGGGGGCGCCAGAGCAGATGCTCGAAGCCTCCGGGTGCCGTGGGGACGGGACCTCTACCAGGGAAGGACTGCTGCGGACACAGGGTAAAGCGAGCCATGTGTGGAGAAGGAAAGGCCAGCCAATAGCCGCTGTGCCCGTCCTCAACTTGCTGTTGATGTGCCCAGCCTTCACCCTTAATTCCTCCTGTCAGCTGAGCTCA
Organism: Ochotona curzoniae; assembly: GCF_017591425.1. Taxonomy (NCBI): domain Eukaryota; kingdom Metazoa; phylum Chordata; class Mammalia; order Lagomorpha; family Ochotonidae; genus Ochotona; species Ochotona curzoniae. Next base: position 985,171 of record NW_024466004.1, on the reverse strand, counting down.
CCAGAACTCTGCTTCCCAGTTCTGCAAACTGTGATCAATTGAGGCAACCAGACAGCCCCTGGAGCGCAACCCTGGAATGCAGCCCTGGAGCGCAGCCCTGGCTGTTGCAGCTGTTGGAAGAGTAAAGCAGCAGATGAAAGATCTCTCCCCAGACCTTCTCCCTTTCCGCCTTTCAAATAATTTTTTTTTAGTCTGCAAAAATATTTGTCTTTATTTACTTTCATTTGAAAGGCAGAGTTACAGAGAGGAGGAGAGAGAGATCTTCCATCCGTTGGTTCACCTCCCAACAGCTCCAACAGCCAGAGTAGATGAGTCTGGAGCCAGGAGCCAGGAGTCTCTTCCGGGTCTCCCATGCGGGTGCAGGGTCCCAAGGCTTTGGCCCATCCTCCACTGATTTCCCAGGCCACAGGCAGGGAGCTGGATGGGAAGTGGAGCAGCTGGGACACAAACCAGTGCCCAAAGGGGATGTTGGCACCACAGGGAGGAGGATTAGCTTGATGCCCCACTGTGCCAGCCCCAAAAGGAAATACTTGTATTTCGAACTAATTTTAGACTTAGAGAAAGGTTTCAAATGTAGTGCAGAATTTCTTTAGCTGTGTCAGCCTGCTTCCCTTCGCGTTAATATCTTACAAAACCAAGGAAGTTAGTAGGAATCCAGCGTCATCAGCTAAGCTGTGGAACCTACTTGACTTTTGTGACTTTTTCACGCATGTCCCTTTTTGGTTCATGGACTCTTGATCCCACATTACATTTCTTGCTGTTTCTCCTTCCTCCCCTTCAGTCTGTGAGTCTTTGCCTTTTGTGCCATGCTCCAAGTTTAAGATAGTTTTTTTTTTTAATGTTAATGAGCCCGAGCTGTTTTTAAACATATACAATGAGCTTTTTACTTTTTAAGTTTTTGTTTATTTTCTTTTCTTAAAAGATTTATTTTTATTGTGTAATCAGAGATACAGAGAGGAGAGACAGAGAGGAAGATTTTTCGTCCGATGATTCATTCCCCAAGTGGCTGCAATGGCCGGAACTCAGCCAATGTGAAACCAGGAGCCATGAACTTCTTCCAGGTCTCCCTCGCAGATGCAGGGTCCCAAGGCTTTGGGCCGTCCTCGACTGCTTTCCTAGGCCACAAGCAGGGAGCTGGATGGGAAATGGGGTTGCCAGGACACAAACCAATATGGGATGGGATCCTGTTGTGTGCAAGGCAAGAACTTTATCTGCTAGACTATTGTACTTGGCCCTTATTTCCTTTTGGTGGGGGGGAGGTAAAGAGAGACAGAGAAAGAGATCTTCTATCTATTAGTTCAGCCCTTAAATGCCTGCCACACCTGGGGATGGGCCAGACCAAAGCCAGCAGCCTCAAACTCCAGCTGGGTTCCCGAGAGGGTGGCAGGGACCCAAGTACTTGGGCCTCCCTGCTGCCTCCCAGGGTGCATATTAGCAGGCACCTGGAATGGCAAGCAGATCCATTTAGATTGACATACAGATTGCCTGTTCAACAAATGACTCAGTTTAAACATGAGCAAAAGACTAAATTAAATGTTTAAGCTGCTAAGTTTTACAGCATGCATATTTATCACACTTCTAAAAAAACTTTTAATGGGTGAAAGAGTTGAACAGATATTTTGGGAAAAGAAATACACAAAAAATATCTGGCAGCATCGTGGCATAGCACGTCAGGGTGATGCTGCCTATGATGCCAGCAGCCGGTGTAAGCACCAGTGCGTGTCCCGGCTGCTTCGCTTTCACTCTGCTCCATGCTAAGCACTTTGGAAAGTGGCACAAGATGGCCTAAGTCCTTGGGCCCTTGCACCTACATAGCAGACCCAGTAGAAGCTCTCGACTTCTGGCTTCACCATGGGCATGCCTTAGCCACTGCGGTGACCCAGAGAGTGAACCAGCAGGTGAAACACCCCTCTCTCTCTCTGTAACTTTGACTTTCAAAATAAACATATCTTTAAAAAACATATACAAATAGAGAAATGACTACAGAAAAAGATATTCAACAGGACTGGTCACTAGGGAAATGCAAATAAGATACTGCACTGTATCTTCTAAAATAACTCGATGATATTGGGACAGGCCTTCAGAACAGTGGTTAAAATACCAGTAGGGGGCCAGTGTTGTGGCATAGTGGGTTAAGGTGGATCTGGGATGCCAGCATACCATAATGGCACTGGTTCCAGTCTGGGCTGCTCCATTTCTGATGCAGCTCCCTGCTAATGTGCCTGGAAAAACAGCAAAAGATGGCCCAAATCCTTGGGACCTTACACCCATGTGTGGAGTCGCAGAAGAAGCTCTTGGCTCCTGGTTTCAGGCCAGTCCAGCCTTGACCATTGCAACCATCTGGAGAATGAACAAGTGGATAGATTTCTCTCTCTGTTTCTCTGTAATTCTGCCTTTCAAGCAAACAAAATGAAATTCTTCTAAAGATTTTTTTTATTGGAAAGTCAAATTTACAGAGAGAAAGAAAAACAGAAAGAAATATCTTCTGCTAGTGGTTCACTCCCCAAGTGGCAGCAATGGCCAGAGCTTAGCCATTCCAAAGGCAGGAGCCTAGAGCTTCTTCTGAGTCTCCCACATGGGTGCAGGGTCCCAAGGCTTTTGGCCAGCCTTGATTGCTTTCCCAGGTCACAAGCAGGAAACTGGATGGGAAGTGGAGCAGCTGGGACATGAACCAGTGCCCATATAGGATGCTGGCACTTGCAGGCAGAATGTTAACCAGCTAAGCCAACATGCCAGCCCCTCGCATAAATGTAAAGTTTCCTTCAAGGTCTAGTAATCCCACTCCTGGTTATTTTTTTCAGGAAAACAGAAACCTTTGTGTGAACAAAAACCTACATATCCTCGTTCCAGTCCCTTTATGAGTGACAGCCGAAAACGGGGTTGTTGGTAAGGACCAAATGTCCATCCAAGAAAAACACATCCTCAAATGGGACTGTTCATTCAACAGAACACTGCACCACGATGGAAAGGATGGGGAAGTGGGAGGGGCAGCATGGAGGATGAATTTCATTTCTTTTAATTATTATTATTTTATTTTGATGATTTTACATAGTTGATTAGGGCGCAAAAGGTCAAGGGCTACAGGAAAGCGGGTAAGACCATCATTTCCATATTCTCTTTTTTCTTCCTGCATCTGAGGGAAAGGAGGAGAATAAGGGAAGAAGCCCCACCCAACCTCCCACTCCATCCCAAGGTCCCCGATGCGGGGCCTTCTCTGAGGGCACTGTGCAAGTGGTTTTGATAGCTCAACTGTTCTGAATTGCTGCCAATCTCACCATTCCAAGCACAGTGAAATCTCTTCAGAATCCACTGGCTGACATAGTCCACCTTAGAGTCTCCATTTTCCCCAGATATTCACTGCCAACACTTGACTTGGGTGGTTGGTTGACTTGTTCTGTCTTCTGTCATGTACCAAATGTCTTCTGCAGGCTCCAGTGTGTTGCCATATCCTCCCTGTGCACCTGGACATGCTGTCCACTGCTCCGTAAGAGCCAATGAGGAGGTTCAACATTGAAACATGAACTCTACAGTCAGACCATGGAACCTGCAATTGTCTTCATGGTTGGAGTTCTGAGTCCAGCAGCTCAGTTGAGGGAATCCCCAAAGAAACTTCATCTGAGATGATCTCAGACCAGATTCTTGTGTGTGCTTGTCAGTGCAGAGTCCAGTACAGACCATCACCCAAATCAGCCTGTGCATATGATGGTGGTTGCAATTGCTGGGTCAATTCTGCCTCCTGCCTGTCTTCTACACAAACCGTTGGAGCCCAGCCCAATCCTGTTCACCCCACACTTAGCCTTCATATGCAAACCAATGGGAGATTAAGCCTACTCAGAGCGACCTGTAATAACCCCCACCAGGCCCACCCCCTGCTCTGGTTACTGTGCTTGCCAGTAAGTACAGCAGACTGATCCAGTTTGTTCCACATCCCATTCAGCTCTCATACATGTCAGTGGGCATTGAGGCCTAGTTCAACCCATCCAACCCCACTATCCAGCCCACACATGTGCCGGAGGGTGGCACTCTCTGTATAGCCATGCCTGTCCCAGTCTTGGTGCTCATGCTCCTGTCCCAGTCTTGGCGCTCATGCTCACCATTGGGAGTGGCAACCCAAGAGGGAGGTGCCCACTGTTTCCCTACTGGGCCCACTCCCAGATCATGCACTCTCCAGGTGGTTCTGCAGTTTAACTTGACAGAGTTTGCTTCCCATGCCACCATCTGCCAGCTGATGCTGCAGCAAAGGCCAACGAACCCACACCCACTCCGACTTCCTATGCTTACACCAGTAGGAACAGTCAGCCCAGCCTGTCTTTTCCCTGATCCAGCTCACATGAGGTCAACAGGTGTTGTAGTTCTGTCTGGTCTGGTCTGGTCTGGTCTGCTCCCATCCCAACTCACACTCTCCAGCGGGAGTGCTGGTCCAGTAGAGAAGCTCTCTACAACCCACCTACAGGTTTCACCTCCTCCTCACCAGGTCTCACGTGTGCTGGTTGGGTGCTGTCGTCCAGTCTGGCATGGCTTGCCTCACCTCAGCATTTGCCAGTGGATGCCTGACCCAGCCTGCCCCCCTAATTCCAATGCATGCTGGTGGGGGCTACAGCCTAGCCCAGCCCAGCCAGCATCCAGTCCCAGCCCTCATGTGTACTGGCATGTGTTGCAAACAAACCTGTCCCAACCCACACTCCATTCTGGTGCTTGGATTCGCAAATGGGTGATGTGGACTAGCCCCGCCTGGTTCACCCCTGACCTGCGCCAAATGTATGCCTCCGGGTACAATAACCTGACCTGGTCTGGGCTGTTCCCTTTGTTAGTTCTTGTGCTCACCTGCAGGGCCTTTGTCCTGACAGAGGAATTCCATAAGCTTCCCCATCAGAACCTTTCCCAATGCCAGATCTTGCACACACCAGTGGGTCCATAGACCAGCCCCACTCAGTCTACCTCCTGTCCTAGCAGGAACAGTGGCCTTTCCTGGCCAACCTTCAACCATTCCAGTTCTTATTATTGAGAGTTATAGCCAAGTCTAGCCTGGTCCACACACAAACATAGCTCACACCTGGCTCAGCAGGGGCAAAAACCTAGCCTAGTCCGTCCTACACCTACCCTGGTTCTCATGAGCACCAGCTGGTGCTGGAGTCCAATGTGCCCAACCCCAGTCCACACTTGTGCCAAGGGACACTGCAGCCATATCCAGACCAGAACACAGCTCCCACTCTGGCCCTTGTGCTCAACAGAGGGAACCACAACCCAGCCAGGACGTCCCCTTTGCTCCCCAACCAAGCCTGTTCCCAGCCACAGATCATGTGTGTGCCAGTGGTTGCTCTGACCAGCTTAGCATAGTCCCACAACTGTCATAACCTTTGCCTTTGGATTCTATATCCTGGCCTGACCTGGCCTGCCACCAGTCCCAACTTTTGCTGGCAGGTGCTAGAACCTGACCCTGCTCAGTCTGCTGCCATCCCTGGGTCATGCAAACCAGTAGGTGTGACAGCCTATCCCAGCATGTCCTGTGCTCCAGCCTGGTTTCTACTCTTGCCAGTGAGCTAAGGTTTGCTCTGCCCTGCTTGGTCTGTTCCCCTGCAAAACCAACCCACACATTAGCCAATAGTTGAAACTACCTTGCCCAGCTTGCTCAACCCCTAGGCCTTGATCATGTGATCACCAGTGGGAGTTATGACCCATTAGGGGAGTTTCCCAAGTTCGTCCACTTAGCCCACTCCCAGACCCAGCTCTCACACATGCCAGCAGGGACTAGACCTTTGCCTTGCGTTTTCTGCTCCTCCATCTTGGCCTCGTATGAGCTATTGAACATCGTGACCTGGTCCGTTCCACACCCTGTTTTAGGATGGACATGCCAGTGCTGCAGCCTGGATCTGCCCAGACTGTTCTAGATTCTTGTACTTGTGAGTGATGGCAGAATCCATGGTCACACCTAGCTCAGCCCAACCCCTCCCCATCTCTTGAGCTAACCAGTGGGACTTGTATTTCCACAAGTTTAGACCCATAGATCCCCACAGAATCTACCCTCAGACCTAGTTCTTCATGTGCTGGTTAGTGTCAGGGTCCTGCCTAATGTGACCTGTTCCCTGTTCTGACATTCAGTCAGGTACTTGGCTCTAACCCTGCTAGACAGGTCCCCAGTCCTAGCTTTCACTTGGGATGATGTGGTGGTCAGCAATGTTCTATGTTAACAAGCCCTACTCGTGACTCCCATGTAGGTTGGTGTATCAGTATGAACCATACAGATCTTCCAATCTCTCCCCTCCAAACCACCAGGCCTCAGTTCCCTCATTTACATGCAAGTACAATGACCCTGTTGTTGGGAGTTCCTCAGGACTAATTCCTCATCTACACACACAATGGTATTACCCTTGGATTCCCTAGGCAACAATTCCACATGCCCAAGACCCCACAGCCAATTGGTACACTGACCACTCAAAAGCCTGGGACTCATTCAAAGCATGGCAGCAGCTAGGGCCCGAAGCACTGAGTCTGACCTGGCTCAGGTACTCCCAGCAAACACAACACTGCTGGAAGCTCCCAAGCCCTGAGGTCAAACTCAGGGGGTAAATTTTAAAATCATTTTGTTTAGTGACATAAATTACATGCAGAAAAAAAGATACCACGTGATTTCAATTATATGAAAGCTTAGAAGCAGGAAATTTATAACCACAGAATCAGTGGTTACCTGGAGGGAAATTGAGCCTAGGACTGGTCATAGGACAAGCTTTCCAGTAGCTAAAATATTGTGGCATGACTGTGGGTGACATGACTACACACTCATCAAACTGTACACTTAACTCTGCTGACTTTTATCAGATGGTAAGTATATCCCAATAAAGTTGATATCTATTTGTAAAAGTTTTTACTTACTTAGAGGCAGAGAAAGTACACCTATTCAAGAGTTCACTCCCCAGATGTCCGGAATAGTGCAGCAGAGGGTGTTGAAGCAAGGAGCTGGGAACGCAGTGCAGGTCTCCCGCATGGGCAACAGAAACCCCAGCACTTGAGCCATGGCTGCTCATTCCCAGGGCCTGAGGTGGCAGGAAGCACAAGTCAGGAGCCAAATGCAGGCAGTGGGTTGTGGGATGCAGGCAGCATCTTAACCCCAGGTCAGTCACCTCACCTCGTGTTGACGTTTAAAATGGGCCAGATGGGGCAGGGGCACCCAGAGATGCATGCTGGGTTGGCAGAGCTCCACAGAAGCCAGCGCTAGGAGTCGGCACCATGGAGGGTATCAGGGGAGGAGGCAGGGATGGGAGGAGAAGGAAGAGATGGAGGGAGAGGGAGTGAGGGGGGAGTGGGAGGAGGTGAGATCAGGGAAGGAGGCAGGGATGGAGAGAAGGCAGGGAGGGGGTAGGGGGAGGAGGCAGGGATGGAGAGTCGGGGATGGGGAGAAGGCAGGGAGGGAGTAGGGCGAGGAGGCAGGGATGAGGGAAGGGCACAGGCATCCCAGGTCCAGTTGGCACACAGGTATTGATTACAAGGGCGTTTGCCCTTCATTTAGCTAAGCCTCTGCTTTGTGTAGTTTGCTACAGCTGGTTTTCATCATGCAGTTAGCTACTTAAGCAATTAACTGGTAACTGACTTGCGGGAGAAGTCAGTTGGGAGGCACTATCTAAGCACACCCCTTGTGGTAACTTTTTAAGTCCCCTGGCTCCATTCTATTGGTCCTGTTATTTTCTTTTTCTTTCTTTCTTTTTAATTTTTTGTGGTGTATGCACTGATTTATTTGAAAGGCAAAATTTTGGGTCCAGCACAATGGCTCAATGGTTAAATACTGGCACATGCTGGGATCCCATATGGGTGCTGGCTTGTGTTCTAGCTGCTCCATTCCCCATACAGCTCCCTGCCTGTTGCGTGGGAAAACAGTAGAGGATGGCCCAAAGCCTTGGGACTCTGCACCCACGTGAGAGATCCAGAAGAAGCTCCTGGCTCCTGTCTTTGGATTAGCTCAGCCCCAGCTATTGAGGCCACTTAAAATGAACCAGCAGATGGAAGATCCTTCTCTGTCTTGCCTTCTGTCTTTAAATCTGATCTGACTTTCCAATAAAAATAAAGAAATCTTAAACAAAAATAAAGAAAAAGAGAGAGAATAAAACTAAAGAGAGAGAGAGAGAGAGAGAGAGAGAAAGGCGGGCATTTTGCCGAGCTGTAAACAATTCCTTAGGTTGCCTTGTACCCACATAGGCAAGTGTTACACTGCTGGGAGAAAAGCAGCCAATAGCTGGCAGGCATCCTGGACCTGGTTAATGTCAACTTTGTGTTAACTCTACCAGTGTGCTAGCATAACTACCTATTCTAGTCTATTTTTCTTTTTCTTTTTCTTTTTTTTTAAAGATATATTGGGCCCAGTGTGATAGCACAGTGATTAAAGTCCTTGCCTTGAATGCACCGGAATCCCATATGGGCACTGGTTCTAATCCCAGTGGCTCTACTTTCCATCCAGCTCTCTGCTTATGGTGTGGGAAAGCAGTCGAGAACGACTCAAAGCTTTGGGACCCTGCACCCACGTGGGAGACCCAGAAAAGGCTACTGGCTTCGGATTGGCTCAGTTCCAGCCGTTGCAGCCACTTGGGGAGTGAATCAGCTGAGGGAAGATCTTCCTGTCTGTCTCTCCTCCTCTCTGTATATCTGCCTTTCTAATAAAAATAAATAAATCTTTAAAAAAAAAAAAAAACAAAGATATATGGGGAAGGCAAGCAATGCTGAGCCAGGACAAGCCACCCTGGTCCCCAAGGTATGCTGCACCGTGGGGGGGGGGGGGGGGAGGTTGCAGGTTGCCTGGGGAATAGGGTCTGGAGACCTACTGGAGTGGGAGTGGCTTCCCACCAGAATGTGAGAACTGGAACTGGGGGCAGATTCTATAGGGGATTTGTGAGCTTGCCTCTGTGGGACCCACCAGTTTGTATGGAGAGCTGGGGTTGGTGATGAGCAAAGCAAGACTGGACCATGGAATTCACCCAACAGGAACTCACCTGACATTCTTGGAGCTGGGATTGGAAGGAGATCAGACTGGGCCAAGCTGTAGCACCAGCACGTACAAAGGCCAGGATTGAGGGCAGACCATGCCAAGCAGGGCAGTGGCACCTGCTGGCACACATGAGAGCCTTGGCCTGATAGGAGAACTTGAGAAACTGCCATAGGAGGCTGAAGTTCGCTCTGGGGAGCACAATAGTTGGGATTGGGGGCAGGCCAACCATGGCAAGGCTACAGCACCTACTGGCATGCACAAGAGCTAGAACAGAGTGTGGACTGCACCCAGTTGGTCTAGACTACAATACACACCAGTAAGAGTTGACACTGCAGGTAGACCACACCAGGCTGTGTTGAAGCACCCACCAGCATGCATAAGATCCAGGACTGGGAACAGGCCTGATAGAACTTTGGGATTCCCCTGCTAGGCTGAAGCTCCCATTGGTGAGTACGAACGCCAGATCTGGAGGTGGGCCAGCCTTTGCTATGCTGTAGCACTCAACGGCAAGATCTGGAATGAGTATGGACCAGTTGGGCTAGGCCACAGTGTTCGCCACTGAGGACCGGCCATGTCAGGCTAGGCAATAGTACCTGCCAAGACACACACGATCCAGCGAGCAGGCCTGGTAAGCCTTGGGGAACACCCCTGCTAGACTGCAGTTCTCTCTAGTAAGTATGAGAGTTGGGGCTGGGGGAAGGTCTGGCCAGGCTGGACAGCAGAACCCTTTGGCATATGTGAGTCAGGTCTGGAAGTTTGCTGGGCAGGGCCAATCCACAGAATATATTGGCATGACCAAGGCCAGGACAGGGCTCTGGCTACGCTGGATTAGACTGCAACACCTGTCAGTTCACATGGGGGCTGGAGGCTGGGGGCAGGCCAATTGGGCTGCACCTGCTGGCAAGCTGGGACTGGGGACAAGATAGGCTGAGCCATGCTGCAGCACCTACTAGCATGCACAAGACTCAGCACTGGGAGCAGGCCTGGTAAGGGAACTTTGGGTGTCGGGGCTCCCCCACAGATTTCTTTAATACCCTGTTGCCAGAGGGGATGAGCCTGCTGCCTGCCACCCAGCCTCCTGGCCCATGAGAGATAAATAGACAGACAGGACTTCTGTCTAAGCACTTCCAATTCAATTTCTTATATAGGGTAAGGGATAGCCTCAGGCCAGGAATTTCAGGAATTCCAGCAGGGGAGAAACTAGGAGCCAATTACTAGGAGCATGACTGCAGAAGCCACCTCTCATAGGCCAGGGTAGGTGAGTGAGATGGCCCTGACCAATCGGTATTTCTTTGAAATGACGTGACTCCTGTCCTGGTTCACGCCCAGGGCTCTGTCCTTGGTCGCCATCTTGCCCGCCAGTGACCTTGACTGTTAGTTGCCATCTTATTAACTTAGTGACCTCTTTGCCCTTGAGCCCCACATGTGAGAACTGAAACTGGGAATAGGATCATCTGGGGGCGGATCAGGCTGAATTAGGCTGCCACATCTGCTGACAAGTGCCAGGACTGGGAGCAAGTCCTGTCAGGCTGGACTGCAGTACTCCCTGGCAACAGCAAGATCTGGAACTGGGAGCAGGCCTGGTAGAGAAACTGTAGGCACTACTCTGCTAGGCCGCAGCTCCTATTAGTGAGCACAAGAGCCAGGGGTGTTAGCAGACCAGGATGGACAAGGCAGCAGCACCCATAGGCATGCATATGGGCTGAGTCTGAAGGCAGGTCAGGTTGAGCTAAGCTGTAGCACCCATGGGAGTGCAGGGCAGACTGGGCTAGGCTGCAGCAAATGCAACCACATGAAAAAACAAAACAAAACAAGGAAAACAGAGCTGGGATTTAATTTAAAATTAAGGCCCAGCATGGTGGCCTAGCAGCTAAAGTTCTTGCCTTGAATGTGCTGCAATCCCAGAAGGCCACCAGTTCTAATCCCGGCAGCCCTGCTTCCCATCCAGCTCCCTGCTTGTGGCATGGGAAAGCAGTCAAGGACAGCTCAGTCTTGGGACCCTACACCTGTGTGGGAGACTCAGAAGAGCTCCTAGCTCCTGGCTTTGGCTTAGCGCAGCACTGGCTGTTGTGATCACTTGGGGAATGAATCATTGGACAGAGGATTTTCCTCTCTGTCTCTCCTCTTCTCTATATATACCTGACTTTGCAATAAAATAAACAAATATTAAAAAGATATTTAAAATTAAATTGTTTTTTAAAATAGGGAGTGTTTTAAAAGGCAGAGTTTACACAGAGAGAGAAAAGGAGAGACAGAGAGGGGTCTTCCATCTGCTACTTCACTCTCCAAGTGGCCACACTTGGAGAGTGTGGTGAGCTGGTCCAATGTCAGGAACCAGAAGCTTCTGGGTCTCCCATGAGGGTGCCAAGGTCTTGGGCCATCTCCACTGCTTTCCCAGGCAACAGGCAGGGAGCTGGATGGGAAGTGGAACAGCCAGGATTCAAACTGGTGGTATCCACCTGGGAAGTTGGAGTTTCAGTCAGAGGCTTAACTTACTATGCCATGGTTGGATAGCAATCTTCCCCCCCCCCCCGCCGCCTTTTTAAAAGATGTTTCTGTTTATTGAAAAGGCAGTTGAAAGAAAGACAGAGGGTGAGAGAGGTCCTACTGTGATCTCCAAGGCACAGAGATACTAAGATTCCCCTGGGGTACAGAGCAGCAGATCTGGGGCTTGTCACGAGCTGCATGGCTCTGAAATCTGTGCTATCAGTTGCAGGTAGCCGGGGTCTCTGGTGGGGGCTAACACAGGGAGGAGAGGAGGCAAGCAGAGCTACCTGGCTGCTCCTGGGGCCTGCCTGAGGGAAGATGGCTCTGCCAGCACCCAGGCCAGCGGTGTCCGTTTCCTTCTAAAACATTTAATTGCTATTTATTAACTTATCTATTTGCTTGGGCTATTTGTTTGTTTGTTTGTTTTTGGTGGCAAGCAGACTAGCACAATTTAATGAAGAAAAATAATGGGGCCTGGCGTGGTGGCCCAGTGGCTAAAATCCTTGCCCTGAAGTGCCTGGATCTCATACGGACACCGGTTCTAATGCCAGCAGTCGTGCTTCCCATCCAGCTCCCTGCTTGTGCCCTAGGAAACAGTCTAGAACAACCCAAAGCCTTGGGATCTTGCACCCACATGGGAGACCTGGAAGAAGCTCCTGGCTCCTGGCTTTGGATCAGCTCAGCTCCAGCCATTGCGGTCACTTGGGGAGTAGGTCATCAGACAGAAGATCTTCCTCTCTATTTCTCCTCTTTTCTGTATATCTGATATTCCAATAAATAAATAAATCTTTAAACAAAGAAAAAAAAATCAAAGAGTAATTGGGGTCCAGCACATTGGCTTAATAGGCTAATCTGCCTGCAAGCACCAGCATCCCTTATAGGCATCACGGGTTTTTTTGTTGTTTGATTTTTTAAAAATGATTTATTTATTTTTATTGGAAAGGCAGATCAAATTTACAAAGAGAAGGAGAGACAGAAAAACATGGCTTACTTCTCAAGTAGCTAAGTAACAGCCAGAGCTAAGCTGATTCAAAGCCAGAAGCTTCTTTCCGGGTCTCCCCTCCATGGCTTGAGGATCCATTCTCTACTGCTTTCCCAGGCCACAAGCAGGGAGCTGAATGGAAAGTGAACAGCCAAGACACGAACCAGCACCCATATGGAATCCCAGTACTTGCAAGGTGAGGATTTAGTCATTGAGCCATTGCACTGGACACACAGGCACCAGTCTATATCCTGATTGCTCCACTTCCCATTCAGTCCCTCCCTGTGGCCTGGAAAAGCAACGAAGGGCAGCCCAAAGCTTTGGGACCCTGCAACAATGTGAGAGATCAGAGGGAGCTCCTGGCCAATCAAAAGCAAGGAGCCAGGAACCTCCTCCAGGTCTCTACGCCATAACTGGATGGCAATTAACACATAAGCTCCTGGCTTTGGCCTGGTCTAGCCTGGGCTGTTGCAGGCATTTGGGGAATGAATCAGCAGGTGGAAGATCTTTCTCTGTATCATCTGTCTCCCTCTCTCTGTGTCACTGTTTCAAATAAGTAAATCTTTTTAAGGGAAAAAATGGGGGGGGGGGATGGAGAAAGGAAGAGAGCTAGAGAGAGCAACAGAAGTCTTCGATTCACTGCTTTCTGCCCCAAGTGCCCCCCAAAACCTGAGAGCCTAGAACTCAATCCTACACAGCTAGCTGGGATTCAACTTCTTTTACTTCCCCTTTCCCTTCCTCTCCATCCCACTCTCCTCCTCTTTCTCTTCCTTCTTAAAATTTATTTATTTTTATTGCAAGGCCCAACTTCTGAAGCCATCTCTTGCTAATCGCTTGTCTCCCCCAGCCAGGGTACAACCTGGAATTGGGCACAGAGCTGAGCTCAACCCCAGAAATGGGATACTGCTGTCCCAAGTGGCATTTTAACCATTGTGCCCTAGCTTAGTAGCTTGGATATATTAAAGGTGATTTCATATTAGTAGGAGAAAGGATAAAGACTGAATGGATAAATAGGTGATACAAAGGAACAAATCGTAAAAGAGGAGCACAAGTTCTAAAAACAAATCAGTTCAGGGCCCTGCGCGATGGTGCAGTGGTTAAGGTCCTTGCCTTGCACGCCCAGGATCCCATATGGGCGCTGGTTCTAATCCCGGCAGACCCACTTCCCATCCAGCTCCCTGCCTGTGGTCCGGGAAGGCAGTCGAGGACGGCCCAAAGCTTTGGGAACCTGCACCCGCGTGGGAGACCCGGAAGAGCTCCTGGCTTCGGACCGGCATAGCATCGGCCGTTGCGCTCGTGAATCATTGGAGGAAGATCTTCCTCTGTCTCTCCTCTCTGTATATCCACCTTTCCAATAAAAATAAAATAAATCTTTAAAAAAAAATCAGTTCAGTTACAGTAGTAATCAAATAAATGTAAATAGGACATCAATGACATCTATTTCAAGTTGACCAAATCTAACCCCAAAATATTAGCTGGAGGCAGACTCTTAGAGGCTCACCCACCAGTGCCAACCAGAGGACTGTCCTGTTCTACCACACATGGAAGATGGGAGTAGGCCTGGTCAGCCTTGTTCAGGGCTTCTTAAGCAATAACTATCCAATCAACTAAGAGCTTGGGCACATGATGTGAATCATTCAATCAACCAAGCTTACATCAGTGCACAACACAAATGACCCAATCAACTGTAGTGGCGGAACAAAGATACCCAGTTTAAGCATCATGCACCTATACAATCAGTAACAGTCGCATCTCAGCTAGTAGCAAACAACAGAACCGGGCAAACAGGTCATTCCAATTCCATTTACAGAAAACAATTAGGGTTAATCAGTTTAGGGCCTGAGCTGTAGAAGAAAAAACGAGATTTCATCCCAGAATGAGATACTGTGTGATAGGCTCTCTCACTTCCCTTCAAGACTTTCCAAGAACCCGAGGTTATGGCAAGGTCAGGTTATGGTCACGACCTACAAGTGTTTCAGGAGACCTAGCCTTACTGTCACTATTTTCTTTTTCTTTTTCTTTTTTTTGATTTGTCAGTTTGACTTATTTATTTATTATTTTTTTTAAAATAAAATTTTATTTTGACATTCTTTACATAGTTAATTAGGGTAAGAAGGTTCAAGGGCTACAGGAAAGTGGATAATACTAGTAGGTTTTCCATATTGTTACCTTCATGTTTAAAGGGGGGTATGAAGGGAGAAGGCCCACCCAATTTCCCACCCTCCCCAGGTCCCGGATGTAGGGCATGCTCTGAGGTTCTTGCTCAAGTGGTTTTGATATTGCCATAGTTATGAATTGCTGTCAAACTTGCCACTCCAAGCACTATGAGGGCTTTGAAAAATCCACTGATTGACATAGTCCATCATAGCTGAGATGGTTGGTTGACCTGTTCTGTCTTCTCTCTTTTCTTCGTTAGGGTTCTGACTCCAGCTTTTAGATTAGGAAGATCTCCAAAGAAACTTCTTGTATGTGCTAACAAGTACAGGGCCTGGCACCGTCCATTGCTCCAATCAGCTGGTGGTTGCAATTGCTGGGTTGGTTCTGTTTTCACTCCCGACTTCCACTGGAACCAATGGGTGTTGCAGTCCAGCCTGGTTCTTCCCAGCACATACTTGGCCCTCACATAAACCAGTGGGAGCTGCAGCCTAGTTGGAGCGACCCACAATAACCCCCACCAGGCCCACCCCCTACCCTGGTTTGCCAGTAAGTGTAGCAGTAATCCAGTCTGTCCCACACCCCATTCCACCCCAGCCGCTATCTTAGTTTTATGTCCTCCTGTGGAACTGGTGACCCAAGAGGGATGAGCCCACTATTTCCCTCCCAGGCCTCTCCCACTCCCAGATTCCAGTTGATGCTGCATCTAAGCCCAAACAACCCTCGCCCACTTTAATTTTGTTTGCACCAGAAGGAATAATCCGCCCAGCCCGGCTTTTCCCTGATCTAGTCCACATGAGGCGGACAGGTGTGGCAGCTCTGCCTTCTCTGGTCTGCCCCTATCCCAGCCTATGCTCTCCTGCGGAAGTAGCTGTCCTGCAAAGGAACCCTCCCTTATTCCCCTGCCGGCTCTGCCCACTTCCTTTCTAGTTCTCAGGCTGGTTGGGCGCTGCGGTCCCTTCCGGTACAGGCAACCTCACCTCGGCATTCCATAATGTGCACTAGTCTTTGTTGCAACCGAACCTGGCTCGACCCACACTGGTGCCTGGGTTTGCCAGTGGATGACGTGGACAGATTCAGCCTGGTCTTGCCCCCATGTCTGCCAATTATATACCAGTGGGTAGCTTTCCATGGCGTTTTCTGGGCTGTTTCCTATCATGTTTCTTGCACTTACCTGCAGGGTCTGTGTCCTGCCAGAGGAGTTGCCCAGGCTCCTCCATCAGAACCTCTCCCAATGTCAGGTTTCACGCTTACCAGTGGGTCCATGAGCCAACCCTACTCCTGTCATAGCAGGAACTGTGGCTTTTCCTGATTGGCCTTCCACCCAATCTGGTTCTTGCTGTTGGATGTTTTGGCCCAGCCATGGTTCGTCCATACCCACATACGGCTCATACATGGCTCAGTACGGGTTTAAGACCCTGCCTAGTCCATCCCACATCTGCCCTAGTCCTCCAGAACACCAGGGGGAGTCAGGGTCTGGCCCGGTCCGGTGCATCCAATCCCAGTCCACACTTGTGCCAAGGGAGACTACAACTGTTTCCAGATCAGAACACAGCCCCCCTTCCAAGCCACGCGCCTCTTGGTGGGAAACTCAGCCCAGCTAGGGTTGTCCCCTTTGCTCCCCAACTGGGTCTGTTCCCAGCCATAGATCACATGCCTGCCAATGGATGCTCTGACTCAGCTTGGCACAGCCCCTCCCCTGTCCCAAACGCTGCCTTAGACACTATGGCTTAGCGTCCCTGGCTCCCACAGACCAGTAGGTACAAGAGCCTAGCTCGGCATGACCTCTGCTCCCTCCTGGTTTCTAATTCTACTTGTGGGCTAAGGTTTGCTCAGTCATGCCTGATTTACTCTGTTGCATTACCAGTTGACACATTAGCCAGCTGTTGGAGCTACTTTTGCAGGACAAGCCCCAAGCCATAGCTTCTGCATGACTGGTATTTGGTGCTCAGCATTATTAGTGATTAAACGTTTTGCAAAGGAAGAGTTACTGCCTGTTTCAGGTCCAAGAAGCACAATGGGTTCAACCTGGAGCTAATTAAGCAGCAACTCAAAGAACCAAATTCCCAGAGCTCCCCGGCCGGGTGGCTGGCAGGCGGAGCCTGGCCCCAAATGGTGCACTGGCTGCCAGGGAACAGCAAACCCTGTGCACATGGCAGCTGTCTGGGATCCAGGCATGAGATGCCCCATCCTGAGACCCACCAGCTGCCAGGAGGCTGCTGGAGGTTTAAATAACCCAGGCCCAAGGTCGCGCCCCTCCCAAATCCCATTCACCACCCCATGAAGGCAGCGGGTGGGTCCCGGACCTGCCCAGTCCCAGAGGCCTCCCCCCTCAGTCTACTCACCCCGAAGGAAGCAGCCCCTGGAATCCAGCAGGCCCGGGAAACAGCTCAGTACGTGCACATGGCAGCTGTCCAGGATCCAGGCATGAGACGCCCCGTCCTGAGACCCACCCTACTGTCACTATTTTCTAAGGTCCGGGCTGTCACATTATTAACATGATTTCTTATCAGACATAAAATTTTATAAAAACAACATTATTGGCCCCGGCACTGTGGCCTAGTGGCTAAAGTCCTTGCCTTGAACACTCAGGATTCCATATGGCCGCCAGTTCTAATGCCAGCAGCTCTGCTTCCCACCCAGCTCCCTGCTTGTGGCCTGGGAAGGCAGTCGAAGATGGCCCAAAGTTTTGGGACCCTGCACCTGTGTGGGAGACCTAGAAGAAACTCCTGGATCCTAGCTTCAGATCGCCATAGCATCGGCCATTGCGCTTACTTGGGGAGTGAATCATCGGACGGAGGATCTTCCTCTCTGTTTCTCCTCCTCTCTGCATACCTGACTTTCCAATGAAAATGAATAAATCTTAAAAATAAAAAAAGACATTATTCAAAGTCACTTGGGGCCAGTACCATGGCATAAGGGGCCATCAGCTAAGCCTTCACCTGTAGCACCTGTGACCCATACAGGTGTCAGTTTGAATCCTGGCTGTTCCACTTCCCAACCATCTCCCTGCCTATGACCTGTGGAAACAGTGGAGGATGCTGCAAAGCCCTGGGGCCCTGCGTCCTCGTGGGAGACCTAGAAGCTCCTAGCTTCACACCAATGCAGCTCCAGCAGTTGCTGCCATATGGGGAGTGAACCAGCAGATGCAAGCTCTCTCTCTCCTTCTGTCTGTAAGTCTTCCTTTCCAACAACAACAAAAAATTCATCTTTAAAAAATAGTGGACAACTTCAAAAATGTATGCTCATTGTAGAATGTTGATTATTCACCAGGGAACTTCAGCAGTTACTAAAATTGCAGCTGTTAACACACATTATTAGGTTCCTAGCTTACAAACATTTTGTATATAGCATACATAAAAAACATTCTGTTTCTGTTAAAACTACTTTGATCTGAGTGTATGATTTGGGAAGCATATATCCTAAAACACCTCGCTGTTATGATATTGTGACATTATTACTTTATCTTTATGCGTGCTCTTTTTCTAGGTCAAAGAGCAAGTAAGAATTACTTGTAGGGTAAATTAAATTATGGGCCGAGAAGAACCAACCCTTGTTCCAACTTGAACCAATAAGACGAGTGACTGACAAAACGCGCAGGCGCCAAGCTCCAAGTGTCGCGCGTGCGCACCAGGAGGTCACTCAGGCACTGCCGAAGCCACCTCAGGCAGCGCGGGGTCCTGGCGGCGGGGGCGGAGCCTCGCCAGCCCGGAAGAGAAGCCGCGCCGCGCATGCCCCTTCCTTTCCAGCGTCGCCCTCGAGCCCAGCAGCCGCCGCGGTGAGTGCTTCTGGTCTTGGCCTTCCATCGGCGCCCATCCGGGCCGTCCGGCCGCCGTGGCGGCCCGGCTCCTGCAGGCCCGGGAGGGGGGCCCTCTTGCGGCCCCTCCGTGTCTGTATTTTTGAGTCGCGGGAGGGTCTGGGGGCGCCTTTCCCCGGGCAGAGTGGGGCGGCGGGAGGGCGAAGGTTGACATCCGGTGGACGGGAGGGGAGGTGAGTCCGCGCCGAAGGCGGCCTGGGGGCGAAGGCCTGAGCCCTGGCTGCGTGTCGGGAAGCAGCGGCGGTGGTCTCCGGGCCCGAGGGTGCTGCGAGGTGCGGAGGGTGAGGGTGTCACTGCACGGTCCCTGCAAGGTGCAGACTGAGTGAGGGTGCAGCCGCGCGGTCCCTCGGGGTGCGGAGCCGAGTCCCCCAGCCCTGCAGGGACCCTCCTCCCCGGCCCTTGACCCAGCCTTTCCTCGTTCGCAGATGCTGATGCCCAAGAAGAACCGGATTGCCATCTACGAACTCCTCTTCAAGGAGGGAGTGATGGTGGCCAAGAAGGACGTCCACATGCCCAAGCACCCGGAGCTGGCGGACAAGAACGTGCCCAACCTGCACGTCATGAAGGCCATGCAGGTGCGCGAGGGAGGGCTGTGCGGCCTGCCCCGTCCGGCCCCGCGCTCCCGGCCAGCTGCTAACCGTGCTTCTCCTGCCTTGCAGTCCCTCAAGTCCCGAGGCTACGTGAAGGAGCAGTTCGCCTGGAGACATTTCTACTGGTACCTTACCAACGAGGGCATCCAGTACCTCCGCGATTACCTGCACCTGCCCCCCGAGATCGTGCCCGCCACCCTGCGCCGCAGCCGCCCCGAGACCGGCAGGCCTCGACCCAAAGGTGGGTGTGCACGTCGGGGCCAGAGGGGAACTGGTCAGGCTCCAACCCCCTGGCATGGGACTGCAGAGACAGGACTCCGAGCTTGACTGCCTGCTCCAGCGTTGGTGTCCTGGAGCGTTGAGTAACTATCATAGAGTCACAAGAGAAGGAGCCTGTGCTTGTCTTGAAGTCCAGAGCAAAGCTAGTCGTGGTTTGTGGGACCAAGCACTGTTGTGTGCTCATTGGCAGTGGGAGCAAAGATGATGGTGTTGGACGAAGGACAGATGTTTATGTCAGGGTGGGTGTACAGGGTGGGGACTTGTCTTCTGACGCCTGAGGTCACTGCTGGCTCACAGCTGCCTCTTGGCAAGGGGGTGGCTCCTCACACGTGATTGTGAAGGTTGGGGGGGGTGAGAGGCCTTCCTGGGAGGGTGGAAGCTCCCTGAGGGAGTCTGGCCATCGGGTGGGATCCAGATCTGGAGCAGCGATTCTGCCTCTGCTTGAATTGATCTGGCTGGGACTCGGGGCTCCTGTTTTTAAGCATGAACAGATTCCCAGTAAATTCTAGGTTAGTTACGTGCTAGCGTTTTTAGCAGGTGAGTTAGTACTTGTCAGCTTTATATTTTTAAGCTGTTGCGTCAGGCAGTTGGCCTAGTATATCAAAGCACAGTTCTGCGGCTGGATTCAACTGAGGAATAAAACTCTGGGGAGGGCTTGCTCCTGCTGCGGGCGTGTGCAGTGCTTTGGTCATTGTTTACTAAGCATAAAGTGAAAATGGGTGTTAAGGTTGTCCTGGTATTACAGTTGATCTAGGAGTGGTTTAGGTATAGGATGATGTGTTTGGCTTGTAAGCATATACTGTTCTGTTTTCTGTGTCGAGATCTGTGGAAAGGCGCTCTGCTGGATCCCACAGCCTGGCGGGGGGTATGGAGAAGATAGAAACTAAAGGACTCTTGATCTTGTAGATGGCTTGTAGATACCTAAAGGTTTTAGTGGGCCCAACAGGCTGAGAATGTCAGTGCACATGTTCTGGGCCTTAAGAGGTGGAGTTGCAGATTGTCCTGTGTTCACCGTGTGGTTTGCCTTGTAGGCCTGGAGGGGGAGCGACCTGCAAGGCTCACGCGAGGAGAAGCCGACAGAGACACTTACAGACGGAGTGCTGTGCCCCGTGAGTAATGCGTCGGCCCTGTAGGGATGACAGGGTGACCAAGAGAGGTGAATGTCTTCAGTCTGAATCAGCAGCCCTTACACAGTGACAGGGCAAGTGCTGATTAGGAGCTGAATACACAGGAGACTTCAGTTGATCTTTGATTTGTGGAGCAAAACCTCATGAGCTTTTGAGGGCAGGACTGCTCGCACCTCAACCTTTGTTGTTAGTGCAAAGCCATTACGGGTTATTTTTTTTCTTTAATTAGAAAGTAAGATCTACAGAGAGGAAGACAGATCTTCTGTCCATAGTTTCACTCCCCAAATGGCCACAGCGGCAGGAGCTGAGCTGATAGGAGCTTCTTTCAGGTCTCACGTGCAGGTGTAGGATCCCAAGGTTTTAGACCATTCTGTTTTGCTTTCCCATTCCACTGGATGGGATGTGGAGCAGCTGGAACATGGGTGGGCACTCATGGGATCCTGGTGCAAGGGGAGGATTTGAAAGATCCTGTTGTGGTTCACTCCCCAAGTAGCTGCAATGGCCAGAGCTGAGCCAATCTGAAGCCGGGAGTCTTCCCTGGTCTCCCATGCAGGTGCAGAGTCCCACGGTTAAGTGGCTGGAGCTGAGCCAGTCTGAAGTCAGGAGCTGGGTACAGGGAGTTGAGATGTGTATACAGGAGTGCTGCAGTTAAAGGCTTAGCTTACTAGACCACCACACTGCCCACCCGCAGCCCCTGAACCCATTGAACAAAAAAATCTGTCATGTGGTGGGTGCTGTGGAGGGAAGACTAAAGCCTAGGGACGCAGAAGTGAGGGAGCCCCTGTGGCTGTGGGGGAGGGGTGCTGTACGCAGAGCCTTATCTTGAGGACAGTGGCCTGGTGGGAGACTGAATGTTAGCCTGGTAAGGTTTACTCTTGTTTGAGTTACTCTGTAAAGCCGTTAGTTGTGACAAATAGGACATAAATGAAGTTTTTACTAATTGTAGCAGTCTGACCTGTGTTTACCACTGGGCCTGCACACTGCAGGGCAGCCATTGGAATGCAACCCTTCAGCTCTCCCGCTGGCAGTGCCCCCTGTGGGGAGGACACTAGGAGCTGTTCAAAGCATCTGAGTCACCAGGAGTGAGCGTGGCAGCCAAGGGCCTGTGG
This sequence comes from Ochotona curzoniae, assembly GCF_017591425.1. Classification (NCBI taxonomy): domain Eukaryota; kingdom Metazoa; phylum Chordata; class Mammalia; order Lagomorpha; family Ochotonidae; genus Ochotona; species Ochotona curzoniae. The sequence goes on along the minus strand of NW_024466004.1, from coordinate 963,655 downwards.
CAGACACAGTCGGGAGAAAAACTCGAGGCCTAGAGACGGCCCTTCCATCTCCCAGGCCTCCCATGGGACTGTCTCCTGCTGCTTTGCTGGGAGGTTAACAGGCTCAGTAGGGCAGTGATGGGAGGTGTGATGGGAGGTGTGAGGGTCCTCAGGGACCACCGAGGGAGCCAGTTGAGGTTTTCACAACTATGACTGTATGGTAGCCAGACTTCTACCTCCTTCAACCCAATTCCCCCCTCCCTTTTTTTGGTTCATTCTTATTTTGCAAAATCACAATTTTAATCCATCCTGTAATCACAGGCTTAATGCACCACTAACCATAATGTTCCACTAGTAAAAAATAGAAAGGCCAGTTTCATGGGTGTGGAATAAGGCACTACAAACAATCAAGTCACGTGGTATCCATTTTGTTCCTGTATTTTCTTGTATTCTGTGATAATACTGTGCATCAGAGAATGTGAGATTTGTCCTGGGGATTGGCTATTACATAATAATTTCCAGTTGCATCCATTCTGAATACTCTTATGTTGTTCTTTACAGCTGGTGCTGACAAGAAAGCCGAGGCCGGGGCTGGGTCAGCAACTGAGTTCCAGTTTGTGAGTATCCCCCATTTCCCTTCCACCTGCTGGTGTTTGTGTAGCTCAGCCTGGTGGCTGTGCAAGTTCTGGGGATGTGGGTCTTGTCCCCTCTCATTTTTTCCCTAGATAACCTCCAGTTCTCAATTTTACATTGATGCAGTATGACTGTAAAATTACATTTCAGTAATCCATTTCAGGATGTTACACATCAGTACATGTGAAACACTGGTTTTCTTTGCTGAATTAACATGGGCCATAGTTGATTGAATTGGTTTTGGTGAATCCTGGCATTGAACTAAATGCTGTAAGAAGGGTGGGCTCTAAGATCAAAGCGGCCATAGTCTCAGAAATGCTAGGATCATGGCCAGGCCCAGTGTAGGTTGGCACAGCTTATGGAGGTGAGCCGTGAGTTTAATCTGGGTCCCGTGCTCACAAGGGGAGCTGGCGTGCCATTGTGGGACATTTGTGGTAGATCTTGATGGCACACAATCAGTCAGAGTCCTCACCTGTCAGCTTGGAGGTGTGACTATGGTGAAAACAGGGGCTGCTCTTGTACCAGCTGCATCCCTGTATACTCCAGGTGGCTGTGATTCCCACATGAGCAGTGCGGGGAGCCTCGCTGTGGAATGTGACCGAAGGGCCAGGCTCAGGCTGATGGCCTGCACTCTGCTAGCTGTGATGTTTAGGGGTTCTCTGCAACAGAGCTACAATGTTAAAGCTGTGGAAGAGGTGGAGTTGGGTATGATGCTAATGCTGATGCTTTTTCTCTTGCAGAGAGGTGGATTTGGTCGTGGACGTGGGCAGCCACCTCAGTAAACATGGAGATTATTTTGTGTTAAATAAACCTCTAGCCACAAGCACTGCTTTGTGTCTTTATTGTGTAGCTGACTGCTATACTTGTTGCTGTATTTGGCATTGTTCCTCAGCCCTATCTCGCACCTTCCAGCAGGGTGCTGTCCCTGGTGATATTGCACGCAAGCTGGGCAGCTGCTCCAGGCCAGCCATGCCGAGCACCATGGCAGAGATGTAGCTTTCTTGGGCTCTTTCCCGTGATTTACTAAACATTGGGTAACTGGAGGTGCTGCCTTGCCAGGGCTCTACAAGGTGGAGGACACATGGTTATGTGAGCCCTGGCATGGCAGCACCTGTTTGGATTTTTCTTTGCTCAGCGAGATCCTGGTACACAGGTGCTGCTGAGTGGATTGGGGGTTTTAAAGGGCATTTGGAGCACTAGGCATGCATGTTGGAGTGAACCAGAACACAGCTACCAAGGTTTGGTGTTCCGTGGTGCCAGAGGGGCTTAGGAATCGATTAGAAGGTGTATGGAGATAAGCTTTGACTTAGGAGTCAAACCTTACATATATACAGGTGAGTTTTATGCTGATTGACTTTTTGGATGATTACAGATGAAGATCTTGCATCCAGTGATTCAATCCCCAAGTGTCCATAATGGCTGGAGCTGAGCCAATCCAAAGCCCGGATCCTTTTCCAGGTCTCCCACGTGATACAGGCTCCCAAGGCCTTGGGCCATCCTCGACTGCTTTCCCAGGCCACAAGCAGGGAGCTGGATGGGAATTGAAGTTACCTGGACATGAGCTGGCACCCAGATAAGGGTTGCCTGGCCCAGCTACCCTCCTCTCGATAGTTCTGTCTTGAGCCACGAGGTGGCAGCTAGTAGCTGCTGGTGTGCGGTGGGAGCAGTGCTTTGGAATCTACCACTACACAGATGCTTGCTTTGGCAGAAAAGGCAGGGTTGGCAGGGTCCCAGTTCAGCACTGCCTTGGCTGCCCTGACAAAGATCACTTTTTATCCAATTTCTCTGCTGGCTCTGGTGATGTCAAGTGGCTTGCCATGTTCACACGCCTTGTGATTGTTTAACCTGGATTTCACAGAAACATGAGCAGCTCCCGGCCTTTCCGTCTCACCAAGGCCAGCAAACAGACAGGTTTCCTCTACAGCCTTGCAGAGTTACTGGGCCTAAATCACTGGTTTTCATCCAGGGCTCTTTGCCAGCCCCTTGTGATTTGAACCATGGGCTCTGGGGACGCCAAAAAGTATGCAAGGTAGTTAGAGCATGTTAAAGATGTGCCAGTGGGAGGCCAGGATGGCGCCTCTGGCTTTAGCTTTGGCCTATCCCTGGCCAGATAGTGAACAAACACGATTCTTATGCACACAAACATGTATATCAGTTGGAGTTCCAGCTGCTCCACTTCTGATCCTGCTCCTTGCTAACACGTAGGAAAGCAATGGTGGGAGACCCAGAAGCAACTCCTAGATTTTGGTTTCAGTTAGGCCTATCCCTGGTCATTATAGCCATAAGGAGAGTGAACCTGCACATGGAAGGCCTGTCTCCCTCTAAGAGCCTTTAAAATCTTCAAAACAAAAACTTCAAAGTTTGCAAACAGTATCTAGGTGAGTATTGCCACACCAGGAATTCGGATGCTTGGTGAACAGCTTAAACCCCTGCTGCAGAACCTCCTGTGTGGAATTGGGTTTGCCCAGTGGCCACACTGGACGCTCACGGGTAAACCATTCAGTCCGCAGTGAGTACAATGCACACTGAGCCTGCCAGCGGGAAAGGGAGGGGGCAAATCCATCATTTGATTGCTCAGTTTGAGAAAGGGAAACTAGGACAGAATGAGGGCATGGGGGGTGGGGGAATGAAAAGAATTGTTTAAAAAGTTAAAGCACATAGAAAGCCTAGAGCCCATTTCTATTTAAAAGTGCTTTATTGGAAGCCCGTGATACATGCATGGCACAAGTCCAAGAGAACAGCCACTTGACAAATAAGCCCTGCATGGTGTACAGACACATCAAAGGGAGCATTGTGAGGAAAAGGGCATCTTTAGAAATGCATAAATATTAAATGGGAGGACACCCGAGCGGAAGAAATTTAGGAGGCCTCAAAATGGGGCAAAATTGAGAACCACAAACCCAGTAGTAGTAAGAAGTTCTGAAGAGCGCCTGAAAGAAATACCAAAGAAAGAAGTGCACACCAAGGTCAGTTTGAGAATCTCGGCATCAGTTCATTAATGTGAAGTAATCGGGGTGGGGAGGTGAATAGCAGCCTTACGAATGTTACACATAGGTTTCCCTTTCCATTAAAATATATCTTTAGGGCCTGGCGCGATAGTGTAATGGTTAAGGTCCTTGCGTTAAACATGCTGGGATCCCATATGGGCACCGGTTCTAATCCCAGCAGCTCCACTTCCCATTCAGCTCCCTGCTTGTGGCCTGAGAAAGCAGTCAAGGACGGCCCAAAGCCTTGGGACCTTGCACCCACTTGGAAGACCCAGAAAGAAGTTCCTGGCTCCTGGCTTCGGATCGGCGCAGCACTGGCTGTTGCAGCCACCTGGGGAGTGAATCATCGGACAGAGGATCTTCCTCTCTGTCTCCTCCTCTCTGTACATCTGCCTTTTCAATACAATAAATAAACCTGTAAAAAACATGTATCTATGTCTTTAAAAATGAGTTACTTTGTTTATTAGAAAGGCAGAAAGATGGAGGGCAGAGATCTTCCATCCACTGGTTCACTCCACAAACGGCCAAGCCAATCCAGGGGCCAGGAGCTTCACTCAAGTCTTCTAATGTGGGTGCAGGGACCCAAGCACTTAGGCCAAATTCTGCTTTCCCAGACAGGCAAGCAGGGAGCTAGGTCAGAAATGGAGCAGCTGAGATTTGCCCATAGAGAATACTGCAGGCAGAAGAGGTTTAACCTACTACACCATGGCACCAACCCCTAAAATGATTCTTAAAGGGCCTGGCATTATGGTGAGGTGGACTAAGGTATTGATTGTGACGGTAGCATGCTGTATCAGACCAGTGCTCTCTTTTGTTTGTTTTTAAAATTTATTTTATTTTTATTGGAAAGTCAGAGAAACAGACAGGAAGATCTTTCATCTGATGATTCACTCCCCAAGTGGGTGCAATGGCCAGAGCTGTGCTGATCCAAAGCCAGGAGCTCTTCTGGGTCTCCCACACAGGTGCAGGATCCCAAGGCTTAGGGCTGTCCTTGACTACTTCCCCAGGCCACAAGCAATAAGCTGGATGGGAAGTGAGGCTGCTGGGAATAGAACTGGTGCCCATGTGGGATCCCAGTGTGTGCAAGGCAAGGAAGGACTTTAGCCACTCAGCTGCCATGCCAGGCCCACTGCTCTGTTTTAGATCCCATTTCCTACTGGAATGACATGTTTGGGCCCTGTCACCCACATGAGAGACCAACCAGAGTGGAGTTGCTAGCTCTTGGGTTTGACCTGGTCCAGACCTTGCAAGCCTGGCGGTGGTTAACCAACAGATGAAAAATCTTGTCTTCTTTTTCTGTTGGCTTGAAAAAAAAAAAAGTTTTAGAATGGGAAAGTTCAAACATAAAATGAAATAAGCATATGAATAAAAATCAGCACCTGGCCCAGTTGGGACCCAGCGCACATGTGGGAAACCCAGAAGAAGCACCTGGCTTAAGATTGGTTCAGCTCCAGCTGTGGCAGTCAATTGTGGAGTGAACCAGCAGATGGAAGATCTTTCTCTGTATTTCTGTATATCTGCCTTTCCAATAAAAATAAATAAGCCTTTTTAAAAAAATCACAGCATCTAAGTGCGCTTACGGTATGGCTCAACAGGTTAATCTGCCTGCATATGGACAACAGTTCTAGTCCTGGCTGCTCCAGTTCCCTTCCAGCTTACTGCATACAGCCTTAGAAAGCGTGGAGGATGGCCCAGTCCTTGGGGCCCTGCACCACCATGGGACCCAGAAGAAGCTCCTGCCTTCAGATTGGCTCAGCTTCATCACTTTGTGGCCATTTGGAATGAACCTGTAGATGGAGGGTCTTTCTCTGTCCTCTCTGTACATCTGCCTTTTCAATTAGAAATAAATAAATAATTTACCACAATGTCACCACCCTTGTGAGGGTCAACAATTATCCACATTCTCAATTCTTGCTACATTGAGACCTCTGCCTGCTCTCTTCAGCAGCGCAATTACAATTGGTAAAGCTACACTTCTAAATGTATAATTCTGAATTTTGGTAAACAGATTAGACATTTTTTTAAGTTTATGAAAATGGAATCAAAAGTTAAACTTAGAGGGTGGTATTTTAGCAGAGCAAATAAGACACAGCTTGGGGTGCTTGGTATTTTGGCAGAGCAAATAAGACCCATCCTGGAATGCCTGGGCTGAAATCCCACCTCTCCTCCTGATTATTGCTGCTAATGCACACCCTGGGAGGCAGCAAGTCATGGCTCAAGTGCTGAGGGTCCTGCTACCCACGTGGGAGAGGTGGACTGCATTCTGGGTGCCTGGCTTTGGCCTGGCACCCTTGGCATTAAAGCATTGAACCAGCAGATGGGAGATCTGGTCTCTCTCTCTCTGCCTCTCAAACAAATGAAGCTTTAAAAAATGAGTAATATTGGGAAGCAGAAGAGGTCTGAAGCCCCAGTTTGGCCTTGTGTTCCGCCATAGAGGATGCCTGATTTGAGAGAGTGATAGAACACCTGGGCCCTCTCCTACCAACAGAACCGGGCCAACAGATGCCTGCGATCGCAGGAGGGAGAAAGCACAACGCCTCCCCTAAAAAACAACTGCAGGCAGAGCCGGCAGTGCACAGGGTCCCCAAAGGACGGTCCTGGTTGTGTAGCCCTCCCAGGCCATAGTGCAGGCCAGGGGCATCCCCAGGTGAGAGTAGCACGAGTCCTCTGCACTGGAGCCAGGTCGATGTGGGTTCAGGGAGAAAGCATGCTGCCTGCCCCGCGCCCTGGTTGCACCCTGAGCGGCCTCAGTTGCAACAAGAAGTGCAGCGCTGACCAAGGTGGCAGCTGGAGCTGTTGCTGAAGTCTCCTGACCCAAACTGGGTTCTCCTTAGCATGCGAGTGGAGAAAACAGCCCGAGAACAGAGTTCTCCTGGTGACAACTTCCCTCGAACTCTTTCCGCCTGGCTCCCCCTTGCCAATTGGTGCAAAAACATGCCTTGCACCTGCACCCAGAGGAACTGGAGGCAGTGGATTCGACCTTTGGTGGTGGTCATCTGCTTGGTGTCCCTATCGGTCGTGCGTGTGGGGGCCCCTGTGCGTGTACAAATTATAGAAACTGGAGACTGGAATACACAGCAAGGCTTGGTTTATTGCTGGAATCTTTCTGTTGTTGACTATACTTATATCCCTGTGGGTGATACTGCAGCACTTAGTGCATTACACACAACCTGAACTACAAAAACCAATAATAAGGATTCTCTGGATGGTACCCATACAGTTTAGACAGTTGGGTAGCTTTGAAGTTCCCCAGCATTGCAATGTCTGTGAATACCTGCAGAGAATGCTATGAAGTGTATGCCATTTATAGCTTTATCCAGTTCCTTACCAATGACTTAATAAACTGATATCCAAATCTGGTGTTAATCCTTGAAGCCAAAGATCAGCAGAAGCATTTCTCTCCTTCATGTTGTTGTCCACCATGGGCTATGGCAGAAGTACTGCTGTTGAGGTGCGACGGGGTGTTTGCAGTACACAATTGTCAGACCGCTGACCACCAATCGTTGCTTTAATCTGTGAGCTGGTTGGCATATATGATGAAGAGAACTTCAGCTTTCAAATGCTTGAACTTTCTAGGTTATAATAAACAATACATCACAATTGTTTGCCATGCATTGTCTCCTGTACCCAAATTTCTTTGTGTAAAGCTGGTAGTTTTCGTTTCTTTCTGGCAAGCAGTAGTTATTGCTTTGATGGTAAAAGTTGGTGTTATTTCTGAAAAGCAGACATGGGAGTGGCAAACTGCAGAAGCTGTGGGACTCCAGGACTTTATCCATCTGCATTGAGATGTTCCTTGCTGCCCCTGCTCATCACTGCACTTCCTCGTATAAACCCTAGGTCCAAGCAGCAGAAGAGGCCTCATGCTCTGACTCTTTTCTTGCTGTGTGGGATGTTTCAGATATTAGAGCTGATATTTCTGAACAAGTAAGGCATGTTGGATGAACAGTCGGAGGACATCCTAGCAGAAATTTCTTTCCTGAGGACCAAGATCAAAATGAGCATACAGGTTTGTTATCATCATCATCACAAGATGCAATGTCTGTTGCCTCTTCTCTGCCACCTTCACCTGTGGGTCACTACCAAGGCTTTGGACACACCGTGACTCCCTAAACTGCGTCCACTGCATTCCGGCTGTGTTGAACTACTTAATGATGCTATGGAGAAGAAAAAAAGAACCTTCAGATCAAGCTTTGGAATCCTGAGCAAAGGCAAAAACTGTTAGAACCATCATACTCCATTACCTGTTATCTCCCAAGGCTTAGAATTTTTGTGCTTGGAACAAGCCATAAATTAATAAAAATTTCAATGCAAAGAAGGTGAAAATCAAGTGCAGCTATTGGACTTACATATGAGTTTACATATTGCAAATAATCTAAATTTCCTAGAACTAGACTTGATTTCCTAACATTAGAGTATCACATACTCAAATGGTAGAAAATGACTTCAACTACATGTTCTTGATGCTACATTGCTTTAGCAAGAGGATGGACATGGTTAACAGAGCTTCCTGCCATGCTGCATGAATGCAAGGAATCAACAGAATCTGGGATCAACAGAAAGCCTAATTCAGAAACATGAATTAGTGGAACACAATCAAAATCATGTGCCATATAAGTTACTTAATGATTATTTCTCTACTTCTCAAATGGATGTCTTTCAATAAATAATAGTTTATCATTTTTTCCTGCAAAACAAAAAATCGATAATATCAACTTAAAATATAGAGATACATTATTTTAGTGCAAACTTTTTTTTTTAAGATTTATTTTATTTTTATTGGAAAGGCGGATATACAGAAAGGAGAGACAGAGAGGAAGATCTTCCATCTGATGATTCACTCCCCAAGTGAGCGCAACAGCCAATGTTATGCCAATCCGAAGCCAGGATCCAAGAATTTCTTCTGGGTCTCCCATGCGGGTGCAGGGTCCCAAAGCTTTGGGCCGTCCTCGACTGCTTTCCCGGGCCACAGGCAGGGAGCTGGATGGGAAACGGGGCTGCCGAGATTAGAACCAGCGCCCATATGGGATCCTGTTTGTGTGCAAGGCGAGGACCTTAACCACTACGCCATCGCGCCGGGCCCAGTGCAAACATTTTTAATCCAGATATCATTTTTACAATCATCTAATATTCCATGAACTTTATCATTTATTTGTTTTCATTTTCTTTGAGAAGCAAGCATTTCACCCACTGATTCAGTCCTGAAATGCCCACAGCGGCTAGGGCTGGACCAGGCTGAAGCCAGAAGCTGCAGCTCCACTGAGATCTGGTGATGTCAGGGATCCAAGCACTAGAGCCCTCCTCCTCCGCCTCCTAGTGTCTGCATCAGCAGCAAGCTGGAACTGGGTGTGGAGTCAGGACTTCAGCATGCTGATATGGGATGTGGGTATCCCAAAGGACATTTTAACCCCTGGGCCAAATACCAGCCCTTCCATGAACTTGACCTTGTGCAGTCCTGTCACCTGCACCACATGAAGCTGTGGGGTTGTCTCACCCTGAGCAGCTCCCCAGTACACTCGCTGTCCTTGGTCTCTGTAAGTTTGCAGATTGTCAGACAAATGGAGGAAATGTGATACATGCTCTTGAGTCTGCTTTCTTTCGTTCAACATAATATATTGATGTAGGCCCCGGTCTCCCATGGGTTAACTCCACAGCTTAGCTTGGTTCTCAAGGTGTAACAGGAAAGGCAATCATGGCCTGATACATTTAGCCCCTGGCTTGACTGCAATTTCCCTCCTTCCTGCTTCCCATTTTTGCACGTCTTGACTGCAATTTCCTTCCTTCCTGTTTCCCCTTTTTGCACATCCTTGGGGGAGCTTAGGTGTTGCTTAAGCATTGGGAAAGTGCTGGGAGGGGCCAAGTAGACTATATAAGAGCAGTTCGACTTTGAATAAAGGGCTTCACTTCACAAGAATGAGCCTCTGTGTGTTGTGTGTGTTGTCTGTCTTGTCTGTCAAATAACCCTAGTCCCTCCGTTCGGCTCGGGGTACGTGGTGATGCGGGCGTTGCCAACATATTGAGAGTCACCCATGTATGTTCCATGGATCAATAGTTACCTCCTTTTTATTGCTGAATAGTTACTCTAGTGTATGGCTTTACTATGGTTTACTCATTTTGATTCTTAATTTTTAAAATAATTTTTAAAAACTGTATTTGAAACTGTATAAAGAAGAAGAGAGAGAGAGAGAGACCTTCCATTCACTGGCTCACTCCCCAAATGACTGCAGCAGTCGGAGCTGGCCTGTCTGAAGCTGGAGCCTGGGACTTCCTCCAGGTCTCCCATGGAGGTGCAGGGACCCAAGGACTTGGGCTATGTTCTGCTGCTTTCCCAGGAACACTAGCAAGGAGCTGGACCAGAAGTGAAAGAGCTGGGACTCGAACCAGTGTCCACATGGGATCCCACCTCCACAGGTGAAGCTTAGCCTATCACGCTATGGTGCTGGCACCACTTTTTAGGGAGGTGGGGGCTGGTATCTTGCAGTTTTATTTTATTTATTTGTTTTTTAAAGATTTGTTTTATTTTTATTGGAAAGTCAGAGATGAAGAGAGGAGGAGAGACAGAGAGGAAAATGTTCCATCCATTGATTCACTCCACAAGTGGCCGCAACAGCCAGAGCTGTGCTGATTTGAAGCCAGGAGCCCGAAGCCTCTTCTGGGTTTCACATGTGGGTGCAAGATCCCAAGAAAGGCTTTGGGTCGTCCTCGACTGCTTTCCCAGGCCACAAGCAGGGAGCTGGGTGGGAAGTGGGTCTGTCGGGGTTAGAACTGGCACCTATATGGGATCCCGGCGTGTGCAAGGCAAGGACTTTGGCTGCTAGGCTACCACATTGGGCCCTGGTATTTTGCAATTAAAACAATTTTTTAAAATGTTGTTTACATAGTCAAGAAGAATGCATGCCCATATGGATCACTGATTAGGGTGTGGAAGGATCGAAGATTAGGGGAAAATGAAGGAGACTGTTGTTTCCGATTTTCTTTTTCTGCTTCCTGTATCTGGGGGAAAGAGGGAGGGAGGCAAGGGGATAAGCTGAACCCAGCATCCCAACTGTATCCCCATTGTCATCCCAGGGTCCCTGATGTGCAGCATGATTCAAGGGTTCTGCTCAAAAGTGGTTTCAATAGTTCTGAAATGCTGTTGGTTTTGTTACTCCAAGAATGAGGAAATCCTTCCAACATCCATTGGCCTACATAGTTCATCTTAGGGACTCCATTTGCACAGATACTTGCTGGCAGTGCTTGCCTGGGAGAGTTGTCCAATTTATTCTGCTATCCATCCACTCCTCTGCAGGCCCCAGTGGACTGCTATATCCCCCACGTGCATCTGGGCATGCACTGCACTGTCTTCAGCACCTGAATAGGTCCAGTTGTGATACACACATTCCATGGGCAGACTACAGATCCTGTAATTTTTCATGGTTGGATTTCTGGGTCCAGCAGCTCAGCTGGGGGGGTTCCCTGAAGAAACCTCATCTGAGACGACCCCAGACCTAACTCCTGTGTATATGTCAGCCATTACAGAGTCTGCCTCAGTCCATCACCCACACCAGCCCACACATACACTGGAGGTTGCAATAGCTGAGTAAGTTCTGTCTCCAGCCCCATCTTCTACGCAAGCCAATAGATGCTGCGGCCCGGCTCAACCCTGCCCAGAACACACTCAGCCCTCACACACACCAGTGGGAACTGCAGCCCAGTTGGGGCGACCCCCAAAAGCGTCCACCGGGCCCACCTGCAGCCCTGGTTTCTGCACATGATGGTATGTGTAGCAGACTTGTCTGGTCAGTCTCACGTCCCATCAGCTTTTGTACACACCGATGGGTGCTGTCACCTAGCTCAGCCCAACTGACCCCACTATCCAGCCCACACTTGTGCTGGTGGATGCTATCACCTGTCCAGCCAGGACCACCCCCAATCTTGATTTTCATGCTCACTGCTGGGAGCTGCAGTTCAATAAAGAGGTACCCATAGTATCCCTGCTGGGCCCAAGATCTTGCATTTTCTAGATGGTTTTGCACTCGAGCTTGACAGGACATCCTTCCATTCCCAGCACTTGTCAGCTGATGCTGCAGCAAAACCTGACCAGCCTACACTTACTCTAGCTCCTGCATGCACCAGTGGATATGGTCGCTTAGCTCTGCCTGGCTGGTGCCACCCTGCCCAGCCTGGTCCGTCCCTAGTCCCAATTTTCATGCTCATCAGTGCAAATACTGGCCCAGCAAGGAAGTTCTCTCTGCTTGGCTCCCTCCTGCTCCCCGGTCTTACATGCATTGGTGGGTGCTGCAGCCCAGTCTGGCATGGCCTGCCTCACCTGGGCATTTGCTGGTAGGTGCTGCAGCCTGGCCTAGCCCAGCCTGCTCCAAATTCCAGGTCATGCTGGTGTGTGCTCAGCCTAGCCCAGCCTGGACAGCCCCCGTCCCAGCCCTAATGTGAAGTGGCTGGTGCTGTGGCCTGATCCAGCCTGTCCTGCACCCTGTCCTGGTTCTTGGATCTGCCAGCGGGTGCTCAGATCTGCCAGTGGGCCCCCAGTCCTGACCCACACCTATGCCAGTGGGTACTGTAACCAGGCCTGATCTGGGTTGCTCTCAGTCTTGTTTTTTACACTCACCTGCAGGGGCTGCATCCTGACAAAGGAGTTCCTGAAGCCCTTCTATCAACTCACCTCCCAGTGGCAGAGCTCACACACATCACTGGGTTCTTGGTCAAGCCTGACTTGGCCCACCTCCTGTCCTGACAGAAACAGCAGCCTTGCCTGACTGGCCCACACCCATTCTGGCTCTTACTGTTGGGTACTACAGCCCAGCCACTCCTGGTCCAGCCCCAGATTCAGCTCTTGTGTGGTTCTGCAGATGCTAAGACTTAGCCCAGCTCATTCTATAACCATCTTCATTCTTGTGAGCACCAGTGGGTGCTGGAGCCTAGCCCAGTCTGGCACACCCCAGACCAGGTCCATACCCATGCTTAGATACACTGTAGTTATGTCCTGTCCTGTTTGTTGTTCTCATTCTGGCTCTTGTGCTCATCAGTGGGAACCACAACCCAGCCATGGTTATTCCCTTAACTCTGACCACACTGGCTCCCACACAGAGCCATAGTGGTTGCTCTGATCCAGCCCAGCACAGCCCATCACTTTTCTTGGCCTTTGTTGGATGCTACAGCAGGCCTGGCCCAGTCTGCCTCCAGTCCCAACTCTTGCTGGCAGGTGCTGTAGCCTAACCCTGCCCAGCATGTCCCAATCCCTGGCTTTCATGCAAACTGATAGTGTGCTAATCTAGACCAGCATGGCCTGCACTCCATCCTAGCTCCTGCACATGCCAACACATGTGGGAGAGCTAATGTTGGCCTGGCCCTACCAGGTCAGTCCTGGCACCTCTCTCCACCCACCAGAACCAGCCCACACACTCACCGACAAGTGCAGTAGCCTTGCTCAGCCTAACTAACACCCAGACCTGAATCACAAGCTCACCAGTGGGAGCTAGAGACCACCAGGGGAGTTTACCAAGTTCCTCCACTAGGCCCACTCCCAGACCTAGATCTCATGTGTGCCAGTGGGTGCTAGGTCCTTACCAGACATAGTCTGTTCTCTTTGTTTCGGCCTTCGTATGTACTGGTGGATGTTGCAACATGGCCTGCCCTACATCCTATTCCTGGGTGTGCCTACAGGTGCTGCAGCCTGCACTAACTCAGCCTGTTGCCAACCCCAGTAACCATGAGCGTCAGGGTTCCATGGTCATGCCTAGCTCAGCCCATCACCACTCCCAGATCTTGAACAAACCAGGGGATGTTACAGTCCCACAGGGGTGACCCCACATGTCCCCCACAGAATCTGCCCCCAGACATGGTTCTCTCATGTACTGGTTAGTGTCATGGCCCAGCCTAATGTGACCCATCCCCTTTCTGACACAAAATCATGAGTACTGCGATGTATCCCTGCCAGGTTGGCCCCAAGCCCTAACTTTAGTGTGTGCACTGACAGTGGTTGATGCTAACTAGACCAGCTCAGGTATCCCATGTGGGCTGGTGCACGAGTCTGACCCAGAAATGTCCTCTAGCTCCCCTTGTCCAAACCGTTCGGACTCAGCCTCCTTGCTTACTTCAAGCACAGTGCCCTTGTCAGCGGAAGTACCCCAGAAGTCATTCCGTACCTGGAATGCGCTCCCTCAACGGTTCCCCTCCCACACATCCTGCACCCCCTCCCTGATCGATCCACATCCCGTGCCCATGAGCACATGGGTTTCCCAGCTGGGTCTTCTGGGGGGTGGTGTACCAGCCTGGAGCCCTACCTGTCCATTTGGGACCCAGATCCAGTCCTATGGCACATGTGATAAACTGAGACACCACATGTCTGCCCAGCCAGGACTTGTTTGTTAATGAGTCCCCAAACCCAGTCCATCAGTACACCATGCCAGCTTGCCAGCCCTGGGGCCCCAACAGCACCCTTTCCGCTGCCCATCTGGGACACAAACATGCGTGGGAGTTCTTAGGCCTGCTCTGATCCACGGGCCCCCAGTCTGTGTCCTCAGGCCACCCAAGGTCACCTCTGCACTGGTGGGAGGAAGGCTTTGCTTTTTTAAATTTTTGCTTTATTTTTACTGGAAAGGCAGATCTCATTTACACAGAAGAAAACAGAAAGATCTTTCCATTGGTTCATTGCCCAAGTGGCCACAATGGACAGATCTGAACCCACCTAAAACCAGAAGCCAGGGACTTCTTCCAGGTCTCCCATGTGGGTGCCCAAGGCTTTGGGCCGACTGCTCCTGCTTTTCCAGGCTACAAGCAGGGAGCTGAAGGAAACTGGAGCAGCCTGAACACGAGCGGGTGCCCACAGGGATCCCAGACCATGCAAGGTGAGGATTAGCCACTAGGCCAGGCCTTGATTTTTTTAAATATATATTTTTCTCATGTTTTCAAGATGTATTTATTTTATTGGAAAGTCAGATTGACAGAGTGCAAGAGAGACAAAGAGAAAGATCTTCCAACCGCTGCTTCCTTCACCAAGTGGCCACATTGGCCGGAACTGAGCTGAGCTGAAGCCAGGAGCCAGGAGCATCTTCAGGGTCTCCTATACAGGTAGAGTCCCAAGGCTCTGGGCCATCCTCAATTACTTTCCCAGGGAAAGTAGGGAGCTAGAAGGGAAGTGGAACTGCCAGGATATAAATCAGAGCCCATGTGGGATCCCGGTGCATGCAAGGCAAGACCTTTAGCCACTAGGCTACTGTGCCAGGCCCAGCCTTAATTAATTTAAAAAATATGTTTCTTTATTTTTGGGCCCAGTGCGATAGCGTAGTGGTTAAAGTCCTCACCTTGCAAATGCCGGGATCCCATATGGTTGCCAGTTCTAATCCCTGCGGCCCTACTTCCCATCCATCTCCCTGCTTGAGACCTGGGAAAGCAGTGGAGGACGGCCCAAAGCTTTGGGACCCTGCACCCGTGTGGGAGGCCTGGAAGAGCTCCTGGCTCCTGGTTTGGATTGGCTCAGTTCCAGCCATTGCGGTTACTTGGGGCGTGAACCATCGGACAGAAGATCTTCCTCTCTGTCTTTCCTCCTCTGTATATCCACCTTTCCAATAAAAATAAATAAATCTTAAAAATATATACGTTTATTTTTATAGGAAAGGTGGATATACAGAGAGGAGGAGAGACAGAGAGGAAGATCTTCCGTCCGCTGGTTCGCTGAGCCAATTGAAAGCCAGGAGCTTCCTCTGGGTCTCCCAGAAGGGTACAGGGTCCCAAGCCTTTGGGCCATCCTCGACTGCTTTTCCAGGTCACAAGCAGAGAGGGATGGGAAGTTGGGCCACTGGAACATGAACCAGTGCCAGTATGGGATTCCGGCACGTTCAAGGTGAGGACTTTAGTCATTAGGCTACTGTGTCAGGCCCAAAATAAATGAATCAGAGAGAGAAGAAGAAAAAAAAAAAAAGGCAAATAGAAGTCTGAGCAGCAGCACGGGTAACTTACTTTCCCGGCCACATGGCTGTGTCTGGAAGCCGGCCAGGCTTCCCTCTGGGGATCCTAGCTTCCCTCTGGGGATCATAGCTCCCCATCCACTGCTGCTAGGTTGGGGAAGGGTCCGGGGCTTGTTCAAACCCAAGGTTGGAGAATTCCCTCTGACCACAGTGACTATGCTGGGGACAGATCTCAGATGGCTCAGGACTATGGGTCCACCCACCACAGCCATCCTGGTGGACATCCAGGTAAGTCTGAGCAGTGCACAGGTTCCTTATTTTCAGGGGATGGGTCACATTAGACTGGGACATGGCACCAACCACCACGCAAGAGAACCAGGTCCAGGGGTAGATTCTGTGGGGAATATGTGGGCCTAACTCTATGGAACTACAACTCCCTTTGGCTAACTTGAGAAATGGGATGGTGATGTGCTGAGCTAGGCATGATCATGGAACTCGGTGATGCTTTCCGGTACTAGGCTGGGAACAAGTGGGCAGGTCCAGGCTGCAGCACCCACATGAGCACCCTAAAACAGGACATGTGGTGAGCTGGGCTGTACCAGCTTATACAAAGACTAGGATAGGCATGCTGGGTAAGGGCCAAGCACCTGCTGGCATGCGTGAGATCTGGGTCTGAGAGTGGCCCGTGTGGGGGAACCTGGCAAACTCCCCTAGTGGGATATAGCTCTTGCTGATGAGCATGTGGTCCAGACCTGGGTGTTGGGAAGACTGGGTAGACTAGCTCCATCTGTTGGCAAGTGTGTGAGTTGGTGTTGGAAAGCAGTGGAAGGGGCAGGGTGGAGCAAATCTCAGCTCACCAGCAAGTGCAGAAACCAGGACGGTGTGCAGGTCATGCTGGGATAGGCTGCCATATCTAGTACTGGTTTGCATGATCCAGGGGTGAGAGCAGACTGAGCAGGGCCAGGTTGCAGCACCAGCCAGCAAGAGTTGGGATTGGGGTCCTGCTGGGCAAGGCCAGGCTGCAGCAACTGAAGGCAAAGGCCAAGACAGGTGAGGAACTATGCCAAGCTGGGTCAGAGCAACCACTGGCATGCGCGAGATCTGTGGCTGGGATCAGGCCTGATTAGGGAGCAAAGGGACACCCTGGCTGGGTTGTGGTTTCCACTGGTGAGTGTGGGGGGTGGAGTGGAGGATGCAGTCTGATCTGGACATGGCTGCAGACTTCCTTGGCACAAGTCTAGGCTAGGTCTGGGGTGCGCCGGACTGGGCTAGACTCTAGCACCTACTGGTGATCGTGAGAACCAGAGTGGGTATAGGATGGGCTGGGCTAAGGGCGTCTGCCCCTGCTGAGCCATGCATGAATTGTGTTTGGGTGTGGAATAGGCTTGACTGGGCTGTAGCAGCCAACAGTAAGAACTGGAATGGGTGAAGGCCAGTCAGGAAAGGTCATTATTCCTGCTAGCGCAGGAGGCAGATTAAGTAGGGCTGGCCCATGGATGCATGGGTGTGCATGAGATCTTGCATTGGGAGAGGTTCTGATGGAAGAGCTTGGGGAATGCCCCTGTTGGGACACAGTCCCTGCAGGTGAGCACAAGAACCACAATATGGAGCAGCCTATATCAGGCCAGGTTACAGTACCCATGGGCTTACCTTTGGCTCAGGTCTGGGGCAAGCAGGCTCTGCCAGTTTACATCACCTGCTGGCAAATCCAGCAGCTAGAATGGTGTGTCGGTCATGCCAGGTCGGGCTGCAATACCAGCTAGATCAGTTCACATTAGGGTTGGGACTAGGTTCTGACTGGACTGGCTAGGCTTTAACCCTCATCAGTGTGAGCTGGAACTGCGGGTGGGCCAGGCCAGGCCAAGCTACAGCATTCACTGGCAAATGCCGAGGTGAGGCAGTCCTTGCCAGACTGGGGCACAGCACCCAACCAGTACACATGAGACCTAGTGGGGGAGAATGGGTGAACCCAGTATGGGGGCTGCAGGGAGCTCTCCTGCTGGGCCACAACTCTCACTGGAGAACATGAGAGCTGGGATTGGGGGAAGATCAGACCAGGCATGGATACAAAACCTGTTGGCCTACATGTAAACTAGATCAGAGACAAGCCAGGCTGGGAGACTATACCCACTGGTACATGCATAAGCCAGAAAGGGTGAGAGTTAGTTGGGCTTTGCCGCATCATCAGCTAGCATACGCTGGCACAGCAGGTAAAACTGTCGAGCTGAACTGCATTACCACATGGAGAGTGCAAGATCCAGGAGTGGGAGTGAGCCCATTAGGGAAACAGTGGGTACCTCCCTCTTGGGTAGCCACTCCGTCTGGTGAGCATGAGAATGAGGACTGTGAAGAGGCATGGCTATATATAGAGTGGAATCTGCCGGCGCATGTATGGGCCGGAGAGAGGGGCTGGTTGGGTTGAACTAGACTTCAATGCCCACTGACATGTATGAGAGCTGAATGGGATGTGGGACAGACAGGACCAGTCTGCTATACATCCTGGCAAGAGCAGGAACCAGAGCAGGTGGTGAGGGTCATTGTGGGTCACTCTGAATAGGCTATAACTCCCAATAATTTGTGTGTGGGCCGAATGTATGGTGGGTAGGATCGGATAGGGCTGCAAAACTCATTAGTTTGTGTAGAAGACAGAGATGCAGACAACTGACCCAGGGACTGAAACTAACTGTGAGCAAAGGCTGATTTGGGCAATGGACTGTTTCGGACTCTGTATTGGCAGCCTAGCGGCCAAAGTCCTCGCCTTGCATGTCCCAGAATTCCATATGGGCACTGGTTCTAATCCTGGCAGCCCCACTTCCCATCCATCCCCTAGCTTGTGGCCTAGGAAAGCAGTCAAGGATGACTCAAAGTCTTGGGACCCTACACTCGCATGGGAGACCTGTGCTTCAGTTTTGCTCAGTTCCGGCCGTTGCAGTCAGCTGGGGAGTGAATCTTTGGACTGAAAATCTTCTTCTCTGTCTCTCCTCTTTTCTGTATCTCTAACTTTCCAATAAAAATAAAATAAATCTTAAAAAAAAAATCAGGCTAGGATCATCTCAGATGAAGTTTCTTTTTTTAAAATTGTTTGTTATGTATTTTTTAAAAGATTTATTTATTTTTATTGCAAAGTCAGATACATAGAGAGGAGAAATATCTTCCGTCCGATGATTCACTCCCCAAGTGACTGAAACAGCCGGTGCTGTGCCGACCTGAAGCCAGGAGCCAGGAGCTTCCTCCAGGTCTCTCACATGGGTGCGGCTTTGGGCTGTCCTCAACTGCTTTCCCAGGCCTCAAGCAGGGAGCTGGATGGGAAGTGGGGTTTCCGGGATTAGAACTGGCACCCATATAGGATCCTGGTGTGTTCAAGGCAAGGACATGACATTAGTTGCTAGGCCACAGCACCAGGTCTCTCTCTATATATATATATTTTTTTTTTCTTCTTTTTTTTTTTTTTTCAGATGAAGTGTTTTTTGGAACCCCTTCAATTGAACCACTGGAGTAAAAACTCGGTCCATGGAGAAAATTGCAGATTCCATGTCTGACCGTGGAATGCATGTGTCAGAGCTGGGCCTAATCATGGCTTATGCAGAGCAGTGGACAGCATATCCAGTAACACATGGAGAATATGGCAGTACACTGGAGTCTGCAGAGGACACCTGGTATCATAACAGAGGACAGAGGACAAAACAAATGGATCTACTACCCCAGGCAAGCATTGGCATACGAGTCTGTCAGTTGGACCATGTCAGCCAGCAGAATCTGGAGAAATTTCATCGTGACTTAAGTGGAATGATAGGCAGCATTACAGAGCTGTTGAACTTAATACTACTTGAGCAGAAACCTCAGAGCATGCCCCACCACGGGGACCCAGGCAGGGATGGTCGGGACGCTGGGTGTGGCTTCTCCCCTTCCCACAGATACAGGAAGGAAAGAAGAGAATGTGAAAACAATCGTCTCACCCACTTTCCTCTAGTCCTTGACTCTTCGCACCCTAATCAAATACGTAATACAATAAAAAAATACCAACAGATATCCAATCCAGAGCAAAGTCTGGCTTCCTTCATTTCTCCCAGAGATCACCCACAGAGGCTCAAACCCTGCCCAGGGTTGCTGTGCTGCTGCTGGAGGCACCCTGCGCCGCCCCAGGATGGGCTGGCCCTCATCACAGCCAGCGGCACACCCGGAGTGGTTCCCAGTGTCTGGCTGCAAGGCACTGAGCCTCTGGGCCAGACACAGAACACTTCACTTTTCCCTCCAGCGCACTCAGTCTCTTCCCAGTTTATTTCCCTTCCGCCACAAGTGCACATCTTTGTTGTTAAGCTTTTGTGAGTAGAGCTGCTGTGACCATTCTGTCAAAGCCTTCTTGGGAATGACTGTTTTCACACTGACAGTGTTGGTGTCCCATTGCTGTCGTAACAGGTTAGTGGCCTAAGGCTACACACCTATTATCTTACATTTCCAGTGGTCCAAGTCCCAGGTGGGTCTGCAGGACTGCAGTCCTCCAGGCAGCTTTTGGGAGAATCTGTTTCTTGTCTCTTCAACCTTCCGGAAGCCACCTGCTCCCCGTAGAGGTTATAACATAGTGCCTTTTAAATTTTTGTTTATTGTTATTTGAGAGAAAGATCATCAACTCACTCATTTGCCCACCAAATGCCTACCAGAGCTGGGGCTAGGCTACGTGGAGCTAGGAGCCAAGAATCCCATTCATACCTTACACATGGGTGGCAGGCACTCAAGCACCAAGCCCTCCATCACCTGCTGCCCCGCAAGATGGAGGCAGAGCTGGGACTTGAACCCATGGGGCATCTGGGCAGTGTCTTTTCCTTTCTGCCAAGCACCCACCCCACCCAGCCTTTTAAATGTCTCTCTGATACGTTTCTCTCATCCCTGATAATTCTATTTCCTTTCCCTTCCAAGACCCTTGGGTTACACTGGGCCCACCTAGAAAACACAGGCATTTCCCAACTTCACAATCCAGAGTCATGTCTTCAGAAAGTTTCTTTTCCCAAGGAAGATAACACAATCACACGTGCTGGGGAGTGGGGCATGGCCATCTTGGGAGGGGTGTCTACCCGCCTGACATACTGTAACACACACAAAGTAGACCCACTTCCAGTTACTGGGTGGATAAATGTTTCGCTTTCTGAGACCCTCCCCAAATAGTTGTCTAAAGTGTCTGTACCACAGAACATTCCCCACATCAAGGCAGGACAGTTCTGGTTATGCAGCATTCTCACCCAGGCTTGCTGCTATCAGACGATTTGATCTTAGCCGTCCACTGATGATGTACTGATGTCTCACGGAGGCTTTAATTTGCATCTTGCTGATTACCAGGCATGATGAATGCCTTTTGCTCACTGACCATTTCAATATTTTTATTCATGGAATATCTGTCCAGATACTTCTTAACTTTAAACAAGTTTTGACTTTCTTTTTTTTTTAAAGATTTTATTTTTTAATTTTTATTGTTAAGTCAGATATACGGAGAGGAGGAAAGACAGGGAGGAAGATCTTCTGTCCAATGATTCACTCCCTAGTGAGTGCAATGGCCAGTGCTATGCCGATTTGAAGCCAGGAGCCAGGAACTTCCTCCAGGTCTCCCACATGAGTGCATAGTCCCAAAGCTTTGGGCCGTCCTCGACTGCTTTACCAGGCCACAAGCAGGGAGCTGGATGGGAAGTAGAACTGCTGGGATTAGAACTGGCACCCACATGGGATCCCGGAGCGTTCAAGGCAAGGACTTTAGCCGCTAGGCCACGCCGCCGGACCCAAGTTTTGATTTTCTGAACGATTTATTTGAAAGGCATAGTTATGGGTGGGAGGGAGAGAGAACTCATGCCAGAGAAAATGAATCAATCTGTCTACTGGCTCACCCCCAAGCGATCGGGCAATCCCCCACTTCCTTCCCAGACTCATTAGCAGGGAGCTGGATGGAAGCGGAGCAGCTGTGACTCCAACTAATCCTCAGCTGTTTAGCCTGATGTACCACCATGGCAGCTCTACTTAGACTTTTTTTTTCACTTTTTAAATGTTTGTTTGTTTATTTTCATTGCATTTATTTTATGTTGCAATTACTCCTGGGCCATAAGTTTTTGTTTCTTCATTTTCTTCTGCGCCACCTCCTCCTCGGGCTTGGGGAGGTCAGTGAGGATCATCTTGAAGTGGCACAGGGCGCTCATGCATGGGTTGATGCGGCCGTGCGCTCTGTAAGTGCAGCAGTGCATCTTGGGGGCCTTGTTCACCTGGATGTGCTCATTGACCAGGGAGTCCACGTCCAGACCCTTCAGTTCAGCATTGCTCTCTGCGTTCTTCAGCATGTGCAACAGAAACTTGGCACTCTGGGCCAGCGCCCCTGGGTCCAGCACCACTGCTTGGACTGTGCTCAGTGGCCCATGCCGCTGGAAGGGCACACACTGCTCCTTCAGCATGACACCCTTCAGGTACTTGGTGGCCTTGTGGACGTGCTTGCCCTTGACCGCTGCGTGCTCTCTCGGGTGTTCTTAAAGTGGACGCGCAGGTTTGAGCCCCTGGACTTGCATGACTTGGTGGGGTTCTCGGGGTCCAGCAAGTAGCGAACCATCTCGGCATGAGGTCACTCTCACCGGGGCCACTTCCAGAAAGAGTAAATGTTTATTTTTTGCTTATTTTAATCTGAGAGGACAGTGCTGTGGTACGGTGAGTGAAGCTGTCACTTTGCAGTGATAGTATTCCATATCCAAATGCTCTGTTTCTGATCCAGCTTCCTGCTAACGCAGCCGGAAGGCAGCAGACGATGCCTTGAGTTCTTGGGCTACTGTCACTTGTAAGAGATAAGATGGAGTTTTGGGACCCTGGCTTCACTGTAGGCCAGCCCTGGCTATTGTGGCTATTTGGGGAATGAACCAGTGGATAGAGATGGACCTGGCTCTCCCTGTCACTCTGCTTGTCAAATAAATAAATAAATAATAAATCTTTTTTTTTTTAATGCTAGTACAGTACACTAATACAAACAAACAAAAACACCTACTTCAAAGGCAGACTGAAAGAGAATGAGGGTGCTGTGGCATAGTGGCTAAAGTCCTAGACTTGCATGTGCAGGGATCTAACAGGTGCCGATTCTAATCCTGGTGGTTCCGCTTCCCATTGTTTCCTGCTTGTGGCCTGGGAAATCAGTCAAGGATGGCCCAAAGCCTTCCTTGGGACCCTGCACCTGTGTGGGAGACCCAGAAGAGGCTCCAGGATTCTGGCTTCTGACTGGCTCAGCTCCAGCCACTGTAGTTGCTTGGGGAGTGAATCAACGGATGGAAGATCTTCCTCTCTGTTTCTTCTCCTCGCTATGTATCTGACTTTCCAATGAAAAGAAATACATCTTTAAAAAAGAGAGAGAGCATGACACTGAGATAGTGAGAGAATAGGACAGAGAGAGACAGACATTCTCCCAATTGCTGGTTCAATCCTGAAATGCCTGAATAGACAGGGCTGGGCTAGTACCAACCTGGATTTCAGAACTCCATCCTGTGCCCTGTGTGCCTGACAGTGATCCAGGTACTTAAGCCATCATCTTTAGCCTTCTAGGATGTATTAGCAAGAAATTGGATTAAAAGCAGAGTACCTGGAACTCCAGCTGGTATTCTAATATGGGATGCTGGTTATACAAGCATTGGCTTACCCTGCTGTACCTCACAGCCTGCCCCTATCCTGCCATTTTTAAATTAAGTTGCTTTTTAAAATATTATTATTAAATAGCAAGAGTTCTTTGTATGTACTGGATAAAGCCCATGGTTGCTAATATCTCTTGTGAATATTTTATCAGTCTATGACTTGGTTATTGATTTTTTTTCAAGTACATATTTTATTAAAATTTGAAGGCTGGGGCCCATCTTGGGATACTGTGGATCAACCCCCTTGTGATGCCAAGTACTCAATCAGAGTGATAATTCTGATTCATTCCCCAAATAGCCCCAACAGCTAGGGCTGGGCCAGACTGAAATCAGAAACTATATCTTGGTCTCTTGCATGGATGTCAGCAGCCATCTTCCACTGCTTTCTCAAGCACTTTAGCTGGGAGCTGGATCAGAAGTAGAGCAGATGAAATTTGAACCAGCACTTGGATATGGGATACTGGCACCCCAAGTGTCTGTTTAACGCACTATGCCACAATGCCAACCTTATCAGCCATCTTGAATTGTTTATGGTGTGAAAACTATTTTTCCATACGAACACACACTTGTTCTAGCACTATTTTCAAAAAGATTTCACGAGCTCAGTGTGGCTTAGCAGCTAAAGTCTTCACCTCACATGCGCTGGGATCCCTTATGGGTGCTGGTTCATGTCCCGGAGGCCACACTTCCCATCCGGCTCCCTGCATGTGGCTTGAGAAAGCAGTCAAGGATGGCCCAAAGCCTTGGGACCCTGCACTCACATGAAAGACCTAGAAGACACTCCTGGCTCCTGGCTTTGGTTCGGCACAGCACCGGCCGTTGTGCTCACTTGGGGAGTGAATCATCGGATGGAAGATCTTCCTCTCTGTCTCTCCTCCTTTCTGCATAGCTGCCTTTTTAATAAAATAAGTAAATCTTACAATTTTTTTTCTTGTTTGTTATTGTTACAGAAAGAGAGAGCTTTCACCCACTGTTTCTCTCCTCAGATGGCTGCTTCTGCAAAGCCCAGCCTGCAGGGCCATGCCATGTGACAAAGTCCATGATTGGCAAAGTCAGGCTGCAGGGAGGCAGATGTTCTTGAGATAGCAAGCTCAGAGTTTGCCCACGTGGAGGTACATCCTGTCTGCCTCCTCCCAGGTGTTCCGCAGTCATCTCCTTGCGGTCATGAAGACACGTCAGCATCAATGCTGCCAGTGCTTTCCCGGGAAAGAAAAGCTGCTGGCAGAGGCGAGAAGCGTTCCCTCCTTCAGTGTGTTGGGAGAGCTCCCTGTAGCCGCCACCCCTCTTTATTTTGTCTTGGAGTCTTTTTTATATTTCCAATTGCTTGCCGCTCCTCCTTCAACCCTGCATGCTGCTGCACATTTCTGGCATAGAATAGGCTAAAGTCAGGAACCAGAAGCTTCATCTGGGTCTCCCACCTGGGTAGCAGGGGCCCAAACACTTGGGTCATCTTCTGCTGCTTTTCCCAGGCTATTAGCAGGGAGCAGGATGGGAAGTAGAGAAAATGGGACTTGAACTCGTGCCCATATGGGATGCTGGCACTGCAGGTGGTGACTTTACACAGTATGCCACAATGCTGGGCCTTGAATTGTTTATTTTTGAACTGTTATATTTTGAGAATTCTTTTTTTTTAAGATTTATTTTTATTATTTTTTATTGGAAAGGCGGATATACAGAGAGGAGAGACAGAGAGGAAGATCTTCCATCTGATGAGTCACTCCCTAAGTGAGCACGATGGCCCATGCTATGCCGATCCGAAGACAGGAGACTCTTCCAGGTCTCCCATGCGGATGTAGGGTCCCAAAGCTTTGGGCCGTCCTCGACTGCTTTCCCGGGCCACAGGCAGGGAGCTGGATGGGAAGCGGGGCTGCCGGGATTAGAACCGGCGCCCATATGGGATCCCGGGTGTGCAAGGCGAGGACCTTAACCACTTGCGCCACCGTGCCGGGCCCGAGAATTCTTTTTTCCAAAGATTTACTTACTTTTTCTTATTTGAAAAGCAGATTTGAAATTTAAAAAAAAAAAAAGAAAAGCAGATTTGAAGAGAGAGGGAGAGATCTTTTTCAAAATTTGTTTATTTTTATTGGAAAGGTAGATTTACAGAAAGAGACCGAGAAAGATCTTCCATTTTCTGGTTCACTCACCAAGTGGCCACAATGGCCAGGAGTCAGGAGTTTCTTCTGGATCTCGCACATGGGTACAGGGTTCCAAGATTTTGGGGCCATCTTCATCCTCCTCTGCTTTGCCAGGCCACAAGCAGGGAATTAGATAGGAACTGGAGCATCCAGCATGTGAACCAATGCCCATTTAGAATCTTGGCACTTAGAAAGTGAGGAATCAGCCACTGAACAATTACGCCAGGCCTGGGCGAGATCTTCTATCTGCTGGTCACTCCCCAAACAGCTGCAATGACTAGAGCTGGGCTGGTCCAAAGCCAAGAACCCAGAGCTTCTACGGGGTCTCCCTCGTTGGATGCAGGGGTGCAAGGCCTTGAGCCATTCTACGCTACTTTCCCCGGTCATTAGCAGGGATCTTCCAAGTGGAACAGCCGGACTCGAACAGGCACCCATATGGAAACTGGCATCACAGGTGATGGTTTAACCCTCAGAGCCACAGTGCCACCTTCCCCCTCACCTAGTGGTATCTTTTTTCTTTTTTTGTTCATTTTCCATTAATCTTTACTGAAAAGATACAAAGCTAAGTGGATTAGCCTAGGGGAACCATTAATGTTGTTCTTGAGCTGCTGTTACATATTCTGAATATTCAACTAATATATATATATATATTTTTTTAATTGGAAAGGCAGATATACAGAGAGGAGAGACAGAGAGGAAGATCTTCCGTCCGATGATTCACTCTCCAAGTGAGCAACGGCCCATGCTATGCCGATCCGAAGCCAGGAGCCTCTTCCGTGTCTCCCACACGGGTGCAGGGTCCCAAAGCCCTGGGCCGTCCTCAACTGCTTTCCCAAGCCACAGGCAGGGAGCTGGAAGGGAAGCGGGGCTGCTGGGATTAGAACCGGCGCCCATATGGGATCCTGGGCGTGCAAGGCGAGGACCTTAACAACTTGCGCCACCGCGCCGGGCCCTCAACTAATATTCTTAACAGTAAAATAACACCTTTATGTAGACATCTCTTTAGAATAGATTATACCAATAGCAGTTAATCATCTATACATGCACAAAAAACATGCCAAACTTCCCTTTGAATGATATACAAATACAAGACAAAAATCATTGCCTTGGGTGTGCTTCTTTGATGAATTTTTAAAAAAAGATTTATTTTTATTGCAAAGTCAAATATATATAGAGAGGAGGAGAGACAGAGAGGAAGATCTTTGGTCTGTTGATTCACTCCCCAAGTGACAGCAATGGTCTCCCACACGGGTGCAGAAACCCAAGGCTTTGCTTGACTTCCCAGGCTACAAGCAGGGAGATGAATGGGAATCGGAGCAGACAGGATTAGAACTGGCACCCATATGGGATCCAGGTGTGTTCAAGGCGAGGATTTTAGCCACTAGACCACCGTGCAGGGCCCAATAAATGTATCTTTTTAAAAAGTAATGAAAGAAAACTTTATTTTTGGGGCTAGCAGGTTGGCTCAACTAGCTAATCCTCCACCTCCAAGAGCTGGCATCCCAAAAGGGTGCTGGTTTGTGTCTCAGATGCTCCAATGCTCTGGGACCCTGAATCTGCATCTGCATGAGAGACCTGGAAGAGGCTCCTGGCTTCTGCCTTCGGATCAGCTCAGCTCTGGTTGTTGCGGCCATTTGGGCAGTGAACCAGTAGATGGATGATCTTTCTCTCTGCATCTCCTCTCTGTACATATGTCTTTCCAATAAAAATAAAATAATTTTTAAAAATAAAGCTCTACTTTCATATTCTTGGAAGGTAGAGGAGAAATCTTCCATCTGCTGATTCACTCCCTAAATTCCTGCAAGAAGTCAGTGCTGGACCAGCCCAGAAGTCCAGAATTCCATCTGGATTTCCCATGTGGATTACAGAGGTCCAAGTACTTGAGCCATCCTCAGCTGCCTCCCTTTAGGGTGTTAGCAGGAAGCTGGATTGGAAGCGAAGCAGCCAGGACTTGTATGAAGCACTCCGGTATGGGATGCAAGTGTCCTGGCTCTGGCTTCACTTGTTGCACCACATTGCTGCACTTTTTCTGGACAAGGCCACGTGCTGAGATGTGGAGATGGGAATGTAAATGGTACAGTCCTTGGCCTCAGGAGGGTCCCAGCTAACTCGCTTATTACCTTGATCCTGAGGTATTAAGAGAAGAGTTCATCTCTCAGCTTTTAAGAAAGTAGCAGAAAGAGCTGATGTAGTAGGCTGAGGCTCTGCATGTGGTGGCAGCACCCCTTAAGGGCATTGGTTCATATCCCGTCTACTCCATTTCCCATGCAGCTCCCTGCTTGTGGCCTTGGAAAGCAGTAGAGGATGACTCAAGTCCTTGGGACCCTGCACTTATGTGGGAGACCTAGAGGAAACTCCTGGCTCTTGGATTCAGATCAGCTCAGCTCTGACCCTTGTGGCCAATTGGGGAATGAATCAGCAGATGGAAGATCCTTCTCTCTGTCTCTCCTTTTCCCTATAAATCTGCTTTTTCAATAAAAGTAAATAAATCTTAAAATGAAACAAAACAGAAACTTTACAACATAGGGAAAAAGCAAAAAAAAAAAATTAGGATAATGACTTACACAGAATGTGCTTAGATAGCCACGATTTCATGCTCACTGTTTCGCCTGTATTTTTCAGAAATTTTACAATGTGAATATCCCATTTTTACAAATGGAACTTATTATTTCGTCACAGGTATCTTATACATCAGGAAAAAAGCTAGAAAGACAAAGTGACTATTTGGGAATTCTGACCCAGAGGGATCATCAAAATGATAAACAATTCCACATCATGGGGACAGTGTTATGGTGCACCCAGTTGAGCCGCCCATTACGTGCCATAAGCACTGATACAGTCCCGGCTGTTCCACTTCAGATCCAGCTCCCTGCTAACGTACCCGGGAAAGCAGCAGAGCCTGGCCCAAGGGCTTGGGCCCCTGAATCCACATGGGAGACTGGGATGAAGCTTCTGGCTTTAGCCTGGCCCAGACCTGGTTGGGGTGGCCATTTGGGGAGTGAATCCACAGATGGAAGATATCTTCCTTTTTTGTAACTCTGCCTTCAAATACAAGTAAAAGTATACATTTTCAATAAAAGAAATTTCACACCTTGTGTGGCAAAGGTTGCATGAACTATCCACATTTACTTACAATACCTGTAGGGTAAAGAATGGGTTGGAGCTAAGAACACCTTATCCCTATTCTAAGGAGTTTAGAACATGATGCAGTTGGGGTTCCAGTCAGACCTTAAATCCAGATCTTTGTGACTGTGAGAAATATGAGTGAATCCAAAAAGGACACTAAGCAATTCACGGCCAGATCCCACAGAAAAAGGTCTGTGTGTCTGGGCCATTGTGGGGTCGGGCAGAGTACGTCTGACTTCTGCCAGTAGTCCACAGTTCACACCTCACCTCTCCTTCGAGGAAAGTGTCCGTCCGTATCTTCCTGGAGATTCTGACTTCCACACTACACACTCCTCCTGTGCGTCAGAAACGATTTTGTTTTATGGCTTTTCCGTAATACACACGTGTACACACACACGCACGAACACAGAATTTCTTCCTTTCTGGCTCTCACTCAACTTAAGAGGCAAGCCTCTTATTTTTGCACCAATAAATGACTGCAGGATATATCCTTGTTCTCTTTCATAGACCTCATGCTCCAATCCATTAAGAACGGAATTCTCCAGCTTCCGGCCATCACCTCAATGCACACGGCAGGACGCAGCCCTCACGCCCCCAGAACTGGTGCAGACACTTCTCTCAGGCTGCACTCCTCGTTGTGTTTCATTGCATCCCATGTTCTTCCTCCACACCCCTTAATATACCTTCCCCTCACAGGCAAAGCCACGGCCAAAAGGCATGACCTGGCGTCATCTCCCGCCGCGGACTCGCAGGGTGATCTTGGCCAACCCTCCCGCATCGCCCCACGGTGACCTGTGCAGCAGGACCGCGGGCAGCCCCCTCCACCCGTGCCCTCCTGCTTCCTATCGCTTCCTCCGCGGCTTCCCCCTCACGGTCCCCACGCCTACGCCGCCCGCGTAGCGGCAGCCTCGAGTCGCCCGGCCCTCTCAATTCCAGACGCTCGTTTACGCCACGCGGGCTGGGAGGGCGCTATTCTCGAACACGGGCTGCGCTGCGAGCGCGCGGCCGTCCCGCAGACCGGCGCGGCCTTACGCCGCTGACGCAGCGCGCCCAAGATGGCGGCGTGGTCGTCGGCGGAGGTGGCGGCGGCAGAGGGGGCGGCGGCCGCGGCAGCAGCGGCGACGGCAGCCGTGACGACGGCGGCGGCGGCGGCGGCGGTGGCGGGGACGGCGCGGGGCCTGAGCCGGGAGGAATGAGGCGGCCGCGGCGGGCTAGCGGCGGAACCGTGTAGCAGAGAAGCGCCTCTCCCTCCCTGCTTCCTCGAACCAAGCCGGGGGCGCGCGCGCGCGGCCGTCCGGAGCGGGCTCCCCCCCCACCCCACACACACACACACCCCTCGGTTCCTCCGACCCGCTCTGCACCCCGACCCGGGCTCGGAGGATGATGAAGCTCAAGTCGAACCAGACCCGCACCTATGACGGCGACGGCTACAAGAAGCGGGCCGCGTGCCTGTGTTTCCGCAGCGAGAGCGAGGAGGAGGTGCGGCGCGGGGCCTCGCGGGCTGGGGGTCGCGGGCGGCCGCCGGGAAAGGGCGTGTCGGGGCCGCGTCCGGGGCGCCCCACTCGGCCCCAGGGAGGTTCCGACCGAGTTTCCCGGGGGGAGGGGGTGCCGAAAACGAGGCGGAGGCGATCGGACGGTGTGGGGCGGCGGAGAGGAAGTGGGTCCGAGCGTGGCCCCTGCGGGTCGCGCCGGCCCCGGGCGGCGGGGCGAGGCGCCGGTCGCCTGTCACCCGCAGAAGGCAGCGATCCTGGAGGAGTGTGTGGCTTTCGGCCCAGGCCACGGTCGGCCGATTCAGGAAGGGCAGCTTTCTCTCTTGTCAGCCCTGCACATGTGTGGCGAGGCCGCAGTGCACGAGGCGCGGGCCGGTCTTTGTGGCGGGGTAGAGGCCCCCTCGTTGGCAGATTCGGGGTTTGCCGAGGGATTAGGGGTGTCTCAGAGCGGGGACGACAGGGTGGGACAAGAGAAGAGGGAGATAATTAGGGCGTTGTGCCCAGCCCAGGCCAGCTTTTTGATTTACAAGTGCGCTGGTTTAACCCTTATGGGGATAGCCTGAGAAGAAAAGGCATTTGATACGATCGTCTCTGTGGACTGAAGATTTTTTTTTTTTTTCGTTTTAATTGGAAAGGCCAGACGGAGTGTTTTAAGATTTGGGCTCTGACATTTCTTCTTTGGCAAGACAACAGCAATGTTTCAGAATTAGACTCTTTTTTGCTTGTGGTATTGGGGGGGAGGGAGGGAGAGAGGGGGTAATCGCAGCTTCCCAAAGCCGTTTCTGTGGTGATGAGGGGAATTCAGAGAAGGCCCATGGTTTGTAAATCCACAAAGAATAGCTGCTTTGGAAATTCACTAGATGCCTGTGGGAAGGCATTTCTCTTGTGAGCGTGGTGGTAACATGGCAGTTCGACTGGAAACAATGAGGAGCAGGGAGGTTCTGTGTATTAGATTCTGGCACTCAGCAGTGGGCTGTGTGTGTGTGTGTGTGTGTGTGTGTGTGTGTGGAGGGGGCTACAGGATAGAGCCTCCGTGTTGAAATAGGGGGGGAAGAGAGGCGGGAAGGAACTTGACCCTGTTCTTTATGAGAAGAAGCTGTGATGAAAGAGACAGACAGATTGCCAGGAGTTGCTGTCCAGAAATGTTTAGGAGGAAGTGGGCGTTTCAATTATTGCCTGAAGAAGCCCCAATTGCACGGTGGGACCATCTCATGGGAGCCCACATTTTAGTGAAAGAGAAGGAAAGGAGGTTTGGAAATCGGTACTTTGTGTCTTGTAGACATGATCAAAGTCCCCCCCAAATGGATGTGTTGTATTAGTGATAGTAGGCAGTCATTATGCATGGGATGTTTTGAGCTAGATCACGGAGAGAAATAAAATGATTGGAAGCAATGACTGCTCCCGAGTCTTTGTTCTCCTCATTATCATATCATATTATGGGAAATCAGATGGGATCACAGGCTGTTAACTGGAAGGAAAACTAATTAGCATAATAACATGTCTTACTGCACTGTGGTGGTTGAGTCTGTGAGCACCCCAATTATAAGTAGAAGGCCATGTAATTTAGTTGTATGAATGATGCAAGACTTTGTTTTAAAAAATATACTGGAAATTGAAAACATGTGACTATTTGGGGTAAATTAGAAGTCCTTTATAGATCATGAGTAAATGAGTGGATTCTTGTTTCTCTGTGTTCTGTTGTTACAGAGGTAGCAGCATGAATGTTGTTGCATGTTGAGTGTTCAGGCCACTCCACTGCCTCTCTTGGAAGTCAGAGCAGGCCTGGGACTTGCCTTTTGGGAGCTGCTTTCATGGATTAAAACATTTGAATGATCCTGGTGTTTGCTTTAGTGAATTTCTTTTTGAACATTGATTAATGAGCGAAGAACCATGCACATCTTTGATTATACATTCAATGGGCGTTATTGCTAAAGCTGGGAAGAACAAGAAAAGTATGAAATGGGCCTGCTGTAGGCTTGTTGCATTGAGTTAAGCAAGTGTTTTTTACATTAAAGGGCCTCCTGTGGGGTCAGCTCTGTCCTGTGCAGTTTAAAGGTAGACCACCTTCCTTGTGCAGAGCACTTTGAGATGAGGTCATTCCATTGAGAGGGATTTGGGACCACAACATAATCTCTAGGGTGCTGTTCAACTCTGAGATTATATAATTGCGTTGGAAGGGAAGTAATTTGTTAGTTCCAGGAGAACTTTTATGTTGTCAGTAGATGTGCCAAAGGCTGGAAGTATTCACTGCCACACATTGTGGGAATGTGGGATTCCAATTCAATGGGACATTCAACCCAGTTTTTTAATGAGCACTAATGGCTATAATCAAGATGGACTCATTCATAGAATTTTATTAGCATGAAAACAACAGTAATATAAGTATAACCAGAACCTTCATTTTTAAACTTAATTAACCAATGTCAGGAAACATACTTACAGTGTGAAGAAAGAGAGATGAAAATGTTAGAAGATAATTCACTGTGAATCAAACCTTCCAGTGTTCTGTTGTTCTTTCTTTTTTGTTTTTGTTGTTTCATCCAAGGATACTATTTACAAGCCAGTGGTGAGAGCAATGAAATTCTGATCCAGATTAGGATGTGTGAACATATCTACCAAGTTTAGTTCGCACTCCCTGAGCATGCGATTTTGTGATCCTGTTAGGAAGGAGGGAGTGTAGAATCGCCCAGGAGAAATGCCAAGCCAGCAACCCTATGACCTGGGAAGGTGAGTCCCTCCTTCCAGAACTCTGTTTTCCCTACTGTTAACAAGAGTTAACAGGAAAAATACCACACTCATGTTCTGCTTATGCTTTTTTTTTTTTTTTTTAAGTAAAGTAAGACCTTTAAGTTTTGGATATTTGTGGTAACATGACCTTGAACCTGATGTACAGTGGACAGTGTGCTAACCCGCCTCCGGTTTAATCAGCCTGGTCCTACAGGCTGCTCAGTACACCTCAGCCTTGGAGCCTTTCTGCTGTGGGATTTTTTTGCTTACAAAGAGTTGTGTTTATTCCTGTGTTGGTTTATGTTAATCACACTTGTTGTAATCAGGCAGTTGAGTGTAGTGTAAGTGAGTGAATTTGAGTTCAGAAGGAGCAAGTTTGTGAGAAGTATTTCACATGCTTTGGAAAGATTGCAACTGCAAGTCAGTCAGATGATATTTCATCTAGACAAGTAAGCTGGATGGATTGGAGAGGGACTATTAGAAGTATTCTGCACATACACTGCTTCATGAATGTTTTCAGATTTTTGTTCTTTGTGGAAGCTTGGAAACCATAGTTTGGAAGCCATAGGTTAGTTATATGGATTTGGTGCGGAAGAGACAGCGGCATTTCAACAGTGGACTCCTACTGCAGGCCAAGATTAGCACATGCTGTTACATTTCTAATCTGTCATACTTTCCATTTGCAGCTTTATCATTAGTAGTGTGGAAGACAGACATATTTCTGTTTCTTTTTTTTCCTGAAGATTTATTTTATTTTTATTGGAAAGTCAGATATACAGAGAGAAGGAGAGAGAGGAAGATCTTCTGTTCCTGATTTATTCCCCAAGTGGCTGCAGCTGCCGGAGCTGAGCCGATTCGAAGCCAGGAGCCTGGAGCCTTTTCTGGGTCTCCCACATGGGTACAAGGGTATAGCATCCCAAGGTTTGGGGCTGTCTTCTAATGCTTTCCCAGGCCTCAAGCAGGGAGCTGAATGGGAAGCAGAGCAGCCGGGTTACAACTGGCTGCCCATATGGGATCCCGGAGTGTGCAAGGGAAGGACTTTAGCCACTAGGCTACCAAGCTGGGTCCTGACAAACATTTCTTGAATAAGCTTTTATTATTCTAAGTTAGGTAATACAACATTCATCTTCTGTCATATTATTCAATCTCAGTCATCCTAAGACACTTCAGTTTCCCCTTCCTTCCATTTCTCTCTTTTTTGAAGTCTCTGACAGGAAAAGGGAGAGACACAAGAGGGGAGCCTGCTTCTGTTGTGTTCTAGTAACTCCCCGTTGGTTGGGGAGGGAGTATCTTACAGGCATTAATTTTTTTCTTAATTTTATTTATTTTCACTTCTCTGAAATAATAAATAAAATTTGGGTGCACTGCCTACATTCTGTAATTGCCAGGGTTGGGCAGGCTGAAGCCAAGGGCCAGGAGCTCATTCTGGGTTTCCCAGCTGGGTGGCAGGGACCCAGGTACTTGACCAAGTATTTGGTACTTTAGACCCGTGAAATCCTAGATGTGTGAAATACCCTTAGGAAGGTCAGTGACACAGAGGCTACATCAGATGACATTGCAGTGCCTGCAAGAGTGAAAGCAACTCCTGAAAAGTCTGTTACAGCCCAGGATAAAAACCAGTACTCACAGGTTTGTGTCAGTTAGACTTACCTGTGTTTTTTTTTTTTTTGTTTTGTTTTTTAAGATTTATTGGAAAGTCAGATATACAGAGAGGAAGATCTTCCGTCTGATCATTCATTCCTCAAATGAGCACAACTTCTTTCTGGGTATCCCACATGGGTGCAGGGTCCCAAAGCTTTGGGCCGTCTTTGACTGCTTTCCCACAAGCAGGGAGCAGGATGGGAAGTGGAGCATGCCAGGATTAGAACCGATGTTCATATGGGATCCCGGCATGTTCAAGGCAAGGACTTCAGCCGCTAGGCCACGCCGCTGGGCCCTGACTTACCTGTTCTTACAGGAAGGGTGAGCTGCTTAAACTGGAGCTTAAGCTCTCTCATTAGAAGTCCTGCATCTTTGATCAAGGGCAGCTGCTGCTGCTCGGTCAGAGCTCCGAAGGCTGCATGGGATGGTGGTTGGCATTGGCGATCCTCAGTGGACAGGGACTCTGGTGGCCTGAGTGTTTGTGTCTGTAAAATGCCCCAAAGGGGCACACTGGAAGGACGTTGCTTCAGACCACACCTTCCTGAAGGCTCTAGAGAGGGCAGTGAGGCGCAGGTGGCAGTCCCAAAGGCAATAACTGTGACGCAGGACTTCCAGTCCACAGTCCTTCTGTAGCAGATCTCAGTCCTTGCCCTGTGTTTCCTAGTGGATCAAGGTGGATGCCTGCACCCAGTCATCTCACTGGTTCTTTCTGCTTTTTGTTTCTAAGTTTCTCCTGGAAGGTTATGTTCTAGTTCCCTTCTGCCTCGAAATCAGTCAGTTAGTTGGTTGTTTTCCTGTTTTGATTTTTTATGCCTCTTACCCAAAATGTGAATTCTTTTTTTAAAGATTCTTCATTTTTAAAAAAGATTTATTTATTTTTATTGGAAAGGCAGATATACAGAGAAGAAGAGAGACAGAGAAGATCTTCCATCCGATGGCTCACTCTCCAAGTGACCGCAATGGCTGGAGCTGAGACAATCTGAAGCCAGGGGCCAGGAGCTCTTCCAAGTCTCCCACATGGGTGCAGGGTCCCAAGGCTTTGGCCCATCCTCTACTGCTTTCCCAGGCCACAAGCAGGGAGCTGGAAGGGAAGCAGGGCTGCTGGGATTAGAACCAGCTCCCATATGGGATCCTGGGTGTGCAAAGCGAGGACTTTAACCACGACGCTCTCACACCGGGACTAGATTATTTATTTTTATTGGAAAGGCACATATACAGAGAGAAGGAGAGACAGAAATATCTTTCTTCCGGTAGTTCACTCCCCAAGTGTTTGCAACAGCTGGAGCTGAGAAATCCAGAGCCAGGAACCAGGTGCTTGCTCTGAATCTCCCACAAGGGTGCAGGATTTCCAGGCTTTGGGCCATCTTCTAATGCTTTCCCAGGCCACAAACAGGGAGCTGTGTGGGAAGTGGAGCAGCTGGGACACAGACTGGCACCCGTGTGGGATCTTGGTGCTTGCAAAGGGAGGATTAGCCAATCAAGCCCCAAAATGTGAATTCTGTTCTGAAGTCAGATTGCAGTTTTCCCCTCTCTTTTACTTTAATTTTTTTCCCTCCTTGGGAAGGCAAAGGTCTCTGAGGCTAGCATTTAGTGGTTATAGGTCATGGTCAGGCTGGGTGGTGGTGTCTCTGGAAGTTGGTTTAGTGGGTAAAGGTCAGAGTCAGCTGTGTGATGGTGTCTCTGAAAGTTGCTCGTGGCCAGTATAAAGGAATGTTCACGTGGAGAGCCAGGGAGGGAGAGAGAGAACCTCAGCCAAACTCAACTCTAAACTCTTCCTTTTTGTGAAGTCTTATTATTTGAAAAGCAGAGTGACAGAGACAGGATAGACAGAAAGAGAAGGAAAACTTGCCTTGCGGATTCACTGCACCAATGTCCACAGCAGTTGGGGCTGGGCCGAGAATTCCATCAGGATCTCCTGCCTGAGTGCAGGGTCCCAGGGTGGTTGGGCCATCTTCTGCTTCTTTCCCAGGCGAGCAGAGTGGAGCAGGTAGGACTTGAACTGACACTCTATTATGGAAGGCCAGCATTGCAGGAAACTTAGGGCTTAACCTGGTTTGCCACAATAACCATCTCTCTCCTCTCTCTCTCTTTAACCTCTCCTTATTCTGATTTTGTTTATTTTTCAATAATTTAATTTGTTAAAAAAAAAAAAACCCAGAATTGTATATCTACTGTGTGTGAGATGATGTGTTTTCTGGGCCTGGTGCAATGGCTCAGTGACTAAATCCTAACCTTGCATCTGCCGGGATCCCAAATGGGTGCCAGTTTGTATCCCAGCTGCTTTGCTTCCCATCCAGCTCCCTGCTTGTGGCCTGGGAAAGCAGTAGAAGACGGCCCAAAGCCTTGGGACCCTGCACCCATGTGGGAGACCCGGAAGAAGCTCCTGACTCCTGCTTTAGATTGACTCAGCTCCAGCTGTTGTGGCCACTTAGAGAGTGAACTAGCAGCGGGAAGATCCTTTTCTCTGTATATCTACCTTTCCAATAAAAATGTAATAAATCTTATAAATAAATAAAATAAAACTTTAAAAAATGACGTGTGTTTTCCTTCATAGCCGAGTCCATGTTGATGAGTATATGTGTTTATTCATTCCTTCAGTCCTGTTGTTGTGAGTCCGAGTGATCAGTCACTGTGAGACTCTGGTGATACACAGGTCACTACCTCTGTGGTTCCTCGAAAAGCCAGCCCCTCTCCCGTGTCCAGACCCTCCACCTGTCTGGCAGCCTCGTCCTACAGTTGTTGTCTCCCACACCATTATCTTTCCTTTTCAGTTTTGTCATTGCCAAGGCAGACAGGCTATAATGTTAAGAGAAAAAAAGCTGGCTCCCTTGACGCCATATTTTCTTCATCTACCATCCTGTTTCCTCACTTTCATGGCAAAATATTTCTGTAATTGCTTTGCTTCTTCTCTTTTCCTCTCAGCTCACTCCAGTCAGAAATTTTTTTGTACATTTGCTGAAGCTGTTCTTTAAGATAACCTTTAAGTTACTAAATCTCTTATCCAGTTGTCAGTCTTCATGTTGCTTGATCGTATTTTCTTGTTGAAACACTTCTTTTTTTAAATGAAGACTTATTCAGGTTTATTGGAAAGTGAGATATACAGAGAGATGGAGAGACAAATAGGAATATGTCCATTGATTCACTCCCCAAGTGACTGCAATTGCCAGAGCTGTGCTGATCTGAAGCCAGGAGCCTGGAGCCTCTTCCATGTCTCCCATGCAGGTGCAGCATCCTAAGACTTTGGGCCGTCTTCTACTGCTTTGCCAGTCTGCAAGCAGGGAGCTGGATGGAAAGCGGAGCAGCTGGGTTACCAACTGACTTTCCATGTGGGATTCCAGCATGTGCAAGGGAAGGATTTCAGCTGCTAGGCTACTATACCGGGCTCAGAGATGTTTTAAACTTTTGTGTCACTTTTATCACTATTCCCCCAAAATACTGTTACAGAGCAGGGCATGCTAAAATGTTCATCCTCCTTAATCAAGTTAGAATATGAAAAATTATCAGAATGATGCACCATATTCAAATGTAACTGCTAGAGTCCGACACAGCTCTCATCTTCCACCTGTGACGCTGGCATCCCATGTGGGCACCAGTTTGAGTCCTGGCTGTTCTGCTTCTGATCCATATCCCCGCTGATGGCCTGTGAAAGCAGTGGAGGATGGCCCAAATGCTTGGGCCTCTGCACACATGTGGAAGCTCTGAAAGAAGCTCCAGTCTCTCAGTGTCAGAATGGTGCAGTTCCTGGTTGTTGCGGTCATTTGGGGAGTAGCCAGTGGATGGAATAACTCTTTATGTCTCTCCTTCTGTAACTGATTTTTAAGTAAAATTAATTTTTTAAAGTAAGCACAAAAAGTAGTTGCAATGCAAGTGTTCATGGTTTTGATTATTTCCATTCTGCACATTGTACCATCTCAGGGTGTGTGTTCTGGCCTCTTTGCTGGTGCCATCCGTCAGATGCAGGTTGATGTGCAGTCTGGTCGTGTGCAGTGTGAGGCCAAGCCCTTTGTGTACTCTATGTAGGTACACCTATCCACATCCCCTACTTTTTTTCATTTGGGAGGTAGAGACAGAAAAAAAGCTTCATTTTTTGGCCCACTTCCCTGATGCTTGCAAGCATTGGGCCTATCAGGGGGTTGGACTCGAGTGGAGCCAAAATCACTTAGGAGGCTGGCTTATCCTCAGTCTGAAAGCTGCAGCATTCCTTAGGGGCACACTGGTCCGTATCCTGGGTACTCCACTTCCCATCCAGCTCCCTGCTGTGGCCTGGGAAGTTGAGGATGGCCCAAGCCCTTGGGACCTTGTACCTATGTGGGAGACCTAGAAGAGGATCCCAGCTCCTGGCTTCGGATTGGCTCAGCTCCAGCTGTTGTGGCCACTTGAGGAGTGAACTAGCAGTTGGAAGGTCTTTCTCTCTGACTCTCCTCTGTAAATCTGCCTTCCAAATAAAAATAGATAAATAAGTAAGCAGGTGAAAAGAAATTGAACCCGTGTACTGTGTGGGCTTTGGGCTTCTTACCCCTTTGTCTTCATCATTAGGCAAAATGCTTGATCCTTAGACTTTTTAAAAAAAATTCTATATCAGATAGGAAGTTGATAACTTGAGTGTCATAAACTGCTACCTTAATATTAGTATTTTGTGAGCACTTCTTGGGGAAGAGATAAGTCTGAGAACTTGATGAAGAGGTTTTTGGTAAGATTTGTTATTATTGGAAAGTCAAATACATAGAGAGGAAGGTCTTTCATTCACTGATTCACTTCCCAAGTGGCTGCAATGGCCGGAGCTAAGCTGATCCAAAGGCAGGAGCCAGGAGCTTCTGGATCTCCCATGTGAGTGCAGGGTCCCAAGGCTTTGGACCATCCTTCACTGCTTTCCTAGGCCACAGGCAGGGAGCTGGATGGAAAGTGGGCCGCCAGGATACAAACTGGCACCCATATGGGATCCCAGAACATGCAAGGCAAGGTCTTTAGCCGCTAGGCTACTGGTTGCCAAGCCCAGAACTTTTTTTTTCCTGGAAAATCTCGGTTGCAGGATTTGTTACAACACAGTATTCCCAAATACAAAAAGGGGTAGTAGGGTGGGATTTATGAGGGAGGGGTTTATGGGAGTTGGGGAGCTTGCAGTCCAGTGCACAGAGACTGCCAAACCCAGAATTGTTGCAAAAGATACTGATAGTTAGTGTCAATCTGAAGCAAGTGGAAGCCACCTACTAGAAAACAAGTGTGTTATAAACATCAACATGAAAACGAAATAATCCCTCAAATAGACTGCCTTTGTGTACAGTCAGCAGATCTCTTTGTTCACAAAACAGTGAAGTCCTTCAACCCAACTGCCTGATCCAGTGCTGCCCAGTCCAGCTCTACTCTGCTGTGCCTGCTGAGAGCAGCTTAGGCGCGATGAACGGCAGCAGATACCAACTCCTTGGGCCTTGGTGCTTCTATTTCTGTTAGAGAATGTTGATTTGATTGTTTTTGGCACCCCTATAGGCATTAGGAGAGTTTGCATGCTTTTTTTAAAGCTTTACATTTTTCTTTATTCTTTAAGAAGATTATCTGTTTGAATAGCAGAGTTACAGAGACAGAGAGAGGTGAGATGGAGAGGGAAAAATCTTCTGTTTGCTAGTTCCTCACCAAATGGCTACAACAGCCAGGGCTGAGCCAGGCCAAAGCCAGGAGCCACGGCCAGCACCGCAAGGCCAGCCTGAAGCCTGTTTTGAACCTGCGAAGAGCTTTGAAGTGTGTGGTCCTTGCAGTCACACTCAGAGGTTTGTTTATTCAGTGTTTTCATCTGACTCCTCTGCAAGCATGACTTGGCCACCAGACTTCCCCTGAGTCATCATGGAGAGTGCTGAACTCTGACCTGGGCTTCTACATCTAGTGCTGTGGGTTGATTCCTTTCGCAGTTTTGCAGTTTGGGTAGCTTGCTTCTAATAATAGTAAAATGAAACTTAGATTTTATTGATAAAATGTTTTAGGGAAATAATTCAATGAGTTTCTGTGCTGTTGTTATAGCCTCAAATACTTAATAAGACTACTTTGGGATTATTTTTCTGCCAGGTATTTTTGATGCTTTTTTTTTAAAGTCTTTTTGTTTGTTTTGTTACAAATGTAATTGTATTATGGTATTTGTAAAGAGTACTTAAACAGAGTTTAAGATTTGTAAAATGCAGCATCTGTCCCAGAGGTTGGGAACCATTTTTCTACCAAGAGACAGCAGAATATTTATAACAACATTCATGGGTTATACCAAATTATCTACTTTAAATTTAATCTGCTGTAGGTTTATTGAGCTTCACATCTCACCCGTGTTTCTGTTGGTTGAACCAAACAAAATGATTTCAAGGACTTCATCCAGTGCAAGGCTCAGATGTTCCCTACCCTGATAAGTTTACTCTCTTGCCTGGAAGTAACTTAGAGTATTTGTCACTAGAGAAGTGATGAGAGGAGTTGGTGAAATAGTGGTGATCTGCAGGGTCAGGGATGATTTTCTGAGTTACACAGGACCAGACCTGATATATTTTGTGGGACTTATTAGGTAGCTGAGTAAGACTGTTCCAGCTGGAGTATATGGGG
The DNA here is from genome assembly GCF_017591425.1 of Ochotona curzoniae. Taxonomy (NCBI): domain Eukaryota; kingdom Metazoa; phylum Chordata; class Mammalia; order Lagomorpha; family Ochotonidae; genus Ochotona; species Ochotona curzoniae. Next base: position 922,830 of record NW_024466004.1, on the reverse strand, counting down.
TTTGGTTCCAGGGCCTTTGGAAATCTGTTCTTCTCAGCTGGCTGAGAGTAAAGAAAGCTCTTACCTGTCTTTTTGTCCTCACTTTATTTATTTATTTTTTAAGATTTATTTACTTTTATTAGAAAATACGGGTACCGGTTCTAATCCCGGCAGCCCTGCTTCCCATCCAGCTCCCTGCTTGTGGCCTGGGAAAGCAGTTGAAGACGGTCCAAAGCCTTGGGACCCTGCACCTGCGTGTGAGACCTGGAGGAAGTTCTTGCCTCCTGGCTTCAGATTGGCACAGCACTGGCCGTTGCAGTCACTTGGGGAGTGACTCATCGGACGGAAGATCTTCCTCTCTGTCTTTCCTCCTCTATGTATACCCAACTTCGTAATAAGAATAAATAAATCTTTAAAAACAAAACAAAACAAACAAATAAAACCAAAACAAAAAGATATGGTGATGGCCAGCACTGTGGCGTGGTGGGTTCAGACAGCCACCCAGCCTATGGGCACTGGTTCATGTCCCAGCTGCTCCACTGTGTTTTATTTCCCTACCAGTAAAGAGCCTGGGAAGGCAGTGGAAGATGGCCCAGGTGTTCGTGGTCTTGCATCCATGTGGCTTCAGTCAGACCCAGCCCTGGCCGTTAGCAGGGAGCGAAACAGTAGATGGCAAGATTTCTGTCTCTCTATACTTTGCCTTTCATGTAGATAAATCTTTTTTAAAAATATTTATTTATTTTTATTGGAAAGTCAGATTTACAGAGAGGAGAGACAGATCTTCTGTACTCTGATTCACTGTCCAAGTGGCTGTGACAGCTGGAGTGGAGCCAATCCGAAGCCAAAAGTCAGGAGCCAAGAGCTTCCTCTGGATCTCCCATGCAGGTGCAGGTCCCAAGGCTTTGGGCCATCCTCTGCTGCTTTCCCAGGTCACAAGCAGGGAACAGGAAAGGAAGTGGAGCAGCTGGGACATAAACTGGTGTCCATATGGGATCCTGGTACATGAAAGGCAAGGACTTAAGCCACTAGGCTACTGCACTGAGCCCAATTTTTTTTTTTTTTTTTTTTTTTTAGGTATGGTGATTGATAGTTTCACTCAAGTGTAGTGATGATGGGATGACTTTAGAGAGTTCAGGATCTGGCGCCTCAGTGTAGTAGATTACACCTTTGTGTACGGTGTTGGCATCCCATATGGGTGCCAGTTTGTGTCCCAGCTGCTCCATTTTCTGTACAGCTCTTTTCTTATGGCCTGGAAAGGCAGTGAAAGATGGCTCAAGTCCTTGGACCCCTTGCTCCCCTTGGGAGCCCCAGAAGAGGCTCCTGACTTCTGGCTTTATGATTCATTGAATTTCAGCCAAAGCGGCCATTTGGGAAGTGAACTGGTGGATGGAAGACCTTTCTCTCTTCTCTCTATAAATCTGCCTTTCAAATAAAGTAAGTAAATAGCAAAATCTTAAAAAATAAAAATAAAAAGCAAAAATATTACCCAAGAAGTTCCAGTTGAATGGTAGGATGTATGTATGGACTTGAGGTTAATTAAATTAGAAATGGCTGAGTGGGCCTGGCAGCATGGCCTAGAGGCTAAAGTTCTCACCTTGAATGCGTCCAGGTCCCATATGGGTGCTGGTTTGAATCCCAGTAGCTCTACTTCCCATCCAGCTCCCTGCTTGTGGCCTGGGAAAACAGTTGAGGATGGCTCAAAGCCTTGGGACCCTGCACCCATGTGGGAGAGCTGGAGGAAGTTCCTGGCTCCTGGCTTTGGATCGGCACAGCACTGGCCGTTGCAGTCACTTGGGGAGTGAATCATTGGACGGAAGATCTTCTCTATCTCTCCTCTCTATATATCTGACTTTGTAATAAAAATAAATAAATCTTAAAAAAAAATGGCTGAGTGACAGACAGGTCTTGGTTTGAAAAGGTCAGTAATAATGGGAGAGGTTTCAGTCTAAAAAGTGAGAAGTTTGTTTCACAATATTGATTGTGGAGGCATTAAAGAAATCAGATTCTCATCCTATGTCATCTTCTGCTGCTTTCCCAGGAGCATTAGCAGGGAGCTGAATTGTTAAGTATAGCAGGTGGGACTCCAACTAACACCACACGGGCTGCAGGTGCTACTGGAAGTGGCTTTATCTGCTCACCGGAGTATTGGTCCCCAGGTATACAACTGCACAGATAGATGCCAGCATGATGTGTGATCCAAAAGTATAGGAACCAGAAAAGAAAGAAGGGCAGAAATCTACTAAATGGAGCTGTGTGAGTTTACTTTCAAAAAACTTTCTGTAAGGAAGGTTATAGAATTAACCTTAGATGTAATTTATCCAATTGCTTTAGTGAGACAAAGATGAAAACAGAAGAGTGTTTGGATCTGTCTACTGTGTTATTTCTGGTAAAAGAATGTATACCAAGGTAGAGTGCAGTTTTTTTCTAACAGATCCATAAAGGAATTAAATAGAGTGGAAGAGATTTGAATGAAGATTTATTTCTAAAGCTGACTTTTAGCACTGGCATTTACAAAAGGGAATGGGTGGAGTGAGAGGCTGTGAATACAGTTACAGAAGTGTGGGTGGGGCCTGCTGCAGCAGTATGTCATGCAGCTGATCACACCTCCTGGTGCCAGTGCATGTATGTTGTGGGAAGAAGCTGAAGTAATCATAAGTGTGGATACTTGGGCAAAATTTGAATGCCAAAAAGTATTTGAAGGCAATGTTTAGTAGTCTTTCCATTATAGAGATGCTTCACTTGGGAAATTTAGAAAATGTCCTCTTTGGATACCATGGAGTTAAGTTACTGGAGTTTCAAAATATTTGCCCTGCTCATAGTTTATGTTCTGTGATGTCTACATGGTGCTCTGAAAACAGTATTATCCTCAGGTGATTGTGAGAGGAAGCACCAGCCAACCAAATCGTCAATTTCAAGACCATATAAAGAAAATTATTTTTCTTTTCTTTTGTTTTTTAAAGATTTATTCATTTTTATTGAAAGGCAGATATACAGAGATGAGGAGAGACAGAGAGGAAGATCTTCCGTCCGATGGTTCACTCCACAAGTGACTGCAATGGCTAGAGCTGAGCCAATCTGAAGCCAGGAGCCAGGAGCTCTTCCAGGTCTCACACGCGGGTGTAGGGTCCCAAGGATTTGAGCTGTCCTTGACTGCTTTCCTAGGTCACAAGCAGGGAGCTGGATGGGAAGCAGGGCTGCCAGGATTAGAACCGGTGCCCATATGGGATCCCGGCAGATGCAAGGTGAGGACTTTAACTGCCACACTATCATGCTGGGGCCCAGAAAATTATTTTTCTTTAATCATTATGTGTTTTGCTTTTACAATATTGAGGTTGACTTACATCAGTTTTTAAATCTGTTTTCATATTATTTCCCTAACCTGAATTCTGCTTACACTTTTTAAAAAAAGATTTATTTATTTTTATTGGAAAGGCAGATCAAATCAGTGGAGAGAGGAACATAGATAAATATCTTAAAACCACTGGTTCCCTCCCCAAATTGCCGCCACAGCTAGAGCTGAGCCAACCTGAAACCAGGAGCCTGGAGTCTGTTCAGGTCTCCCACGCAGGCTGCACATATGGAAGACAGAGACAGAGTCAGAGAGAGAATTTCTGTCTGCTGTCTCACATTTCACATGCCCTCGACAGCCAGGGCTGGGCTAGGCAAGAGCCCTGTACTAAATCCAGGGTCTCTCATGTGCCAGGCGAGTGCCCAGCTGCCTCCCAGAATACATAACTTCAGTAGAAAGCTGAGCTCAGCAATTCGAATGCTGCTCATGCACTCCTGTATGGACCATTACAAGGGCAGTTTGCAAGTTGTGACATTGCAGCTGTCATGTCAAATGCCTGTCCCTGAATAGACATATATATGTTTTTAAAATTTTATTTGAGGGCCCGGCGCGGTGGCGCAAGTGGTTAAGGTCCTCGCCTTGCACGCCCGGGATCCCATATGGGCGCCGGTTCTAATCCCGGCAGCCCCGCTTCCCTTCCAGCTCCCTGCCTGTGGCCTGGGAAAGCAGTCGAGGACGGCCCAAAGCTTTGGGACCCTGCACCCGCGTGGGAGACCCGGAAGAGGCTCCTGGCTTTGGATTGGCATAGCATCGGCCGTTGCGCTCACTTGGGGAGTGAATCATCGGATGGAAGATCTTCCTCTCTGTCTCTCCTATCTGTATATCCGCCTTTCCAATAAAAACATAATAAAAATAAATCTTTTTAAAAAATTTTATTTGAAAATAAGAATTATGTGATGGAGTGGTAAGACAGAGATGTTTTCCATCCACTGATTTACTCTCTAAATGGCCTCAGTCGCCTGAGCTGGACCAGTCTGAAACCAGAAGCCTTTAGCTTCTTCCAGGTCTCCCACATGGGTGTGGGGAGCCAAGGACTTGGACCATCTTCTGCTGCTTTTCCAGGCCACAAGCAGTGAGCCAGTTGGGAAGTGGCAGCTGAAACATAAACCAGTACCCATGTAGGATGCCAGTGCCTCACATGTAGGCTTAGCCTGATATACCACCATGCCAGCTCCTGAACACACATTTTTAATGGCTATATGCCCTTTACATGGATGAAAGAGGGGGGTGTGTTATGGTGCAGTGGTCTCAGCCACAGCTTGTGACACTGTCATCCCGTATTGGAGCAATGGTTCAAGTCCTGCTTGCTCTGCTTCTAATCCAGCTCCACTAATGTGCCTTGATAACCAGCAGATGGCCCAAGTGCTTTGACCCCTGCACCTATCTAGGGGACTTAGTTGTTAAAGTAAATAAAGGAAATAACTTATTTAAATATACTCTTTTTGTAGGTGACTTTTTCCCAGGCCACAGGCAGAGAGCTGGATGGGAGGTGGAGCAGCTGGGCTACAAACCCGTGCCCATATGGGATCCCAGTGCATGCAAGGCGAGGACTTTAGTCATAGGCTGTCACACCAGGCCATATAGGTGACCTTTTAAAATATATATGTTTTTTTTTTTAAAGATTTATTTTTTATTATTTTTTCATTGGAAAGGCGGATATACAGAGAGGAGAGACAGAGAGGAAGATCTTCCGTCCGATGATTCACTCCCCAAGTGAGCGCAACGGGCCGATACTATGCCGATCCGAAGCCAGGAGCCTCTTCCGGGTCTCCCACGCGGGTGCAGGTTCCCAAAGCTTTGGGCCGTCCTCGACTGCTTTCCCAGGCCACAGGCAGGGAGCTGGAAGGGAAGCGGGGCTGCCGGGATTAGAACCGGCGCCCATATGGGATCCCGGGCATGCAAGGCGAGGACCTTTAACCACTTGCGCCACCGCGCCGGGCCCCAATATATATGTTTTTTAATGGAAAGGCAGATCTACACAGAAGGGGAGAGGCAGAAAAATCTTCCATCCACTGGCTCTTTCCTGTCACAACGTGGGTATGTTGAGGGTACATGTGTTACCTTCTTTCTCCACTGCTTACTAATGACATGTGTCTGATAATTTATTCAGAAAGCCACATGAACTCTGGTGCAAAGGTAAAGATGAGCAGACCAGACCCTGTTGTATGTGTCAAATATGCATTTGTTGACTTGACCTGAAAAATTGTGCGTGTAGGGCCCAACGCGATGGTTTAACGGCTAAAGTCCTCACCTTGAAGGTTCACACCTGGATCTCAAATGGGCACCAGTTCTAATCCTGGCAGCCCCACTTCCCATCCAGCTCCCTGCTTGTGGCCTGGGAAAGCAGTCAAGAACAGCTCAAATCCTGGGGACCCTGCACCCGTGTCTGAGACCCGGAAGAGCCCCTGGCTTTAGATCAGCATAGTTCTGGTCGTCGCGGTTACTTGGGACTTGTGGAGTGAACCATCGGACGGAAGATCTTCCTCTCTGTCTATCCTCCTCTCTGTATATCTGACTTTGCAATAAAAGTAAAAAAAAATAAATAAATAAAAAGTAAAAGTAAAAATAAGTAAATCTTTTTTTAAAAAAAGAATTCTGTGCACATTTCAAGAGATTGGCTGGCAAGTTGCAGAATGAATGTTACATTCAGTTGTAGCACAAGGGAAGGTTGGTTCTGTAGAACAATAGACAACAGCCTTCTCAAGGGCCCTGGTACTTGGGGCTGGCATAGATACACTGTATGACTTAAGTATTTGGTCTTTGACATCCAGCAGCCAGTGTTAATTGGCATACAGTAGGTTTCCACCAACAAATCTTATAGTAACTACCAGATAAAGATCCACACTTGTTAGAAAAACAGAAGGATTACTTGATAAGTGCTCTATTGTAAGTAACCCAGCACTCACCTTCTACTAGACATCAGCGTCGGGCCGGTGACAGCAGGAAGAATAAGCTAAATACAAAGGTAAACAGCTGACTTCAGAGAAGTTAACAGTTCAACACTATTGTGCTTTCACATCTTTCTCCAAAGGTAGGCTTCAGCTGGCTGAATCTGGAATCAGGCTCTCCTGCAGGTAGAGAATGATTTCTGTTTCAGAAGATCTACACTTTAGCCTTCATTCTACAATTTACATATAATAAAGCAATCTTCAGTTCCATATAATATTAGAAGTTTATTTCTGTTTTTTGAATGTGGCAAAAATGTTTCTCAAAATGCATTGTAAATCTTTCTGTGCCTTATTAAGTTTTTGATAGTCTCATTGTAATCACTTGCAATTTATGAGGAATGTGTTTAGTGTACACTATTTACAATAACTGCTATAGTATTATCTGAGGTATCTTGTTTATTTATTTGATAATAATCTTACATAGTTGATTAGGGTCAAGGGCTAAAGGAAAGTGGGTAAATCCATTGTTTCCACACTAATATCATCATTTTTTCCCTGTTTCTAGTGTCAGGGGAGAAACAAAGGGAGGAGCCCCACCCAGCCTCTCACCCATCCCAGGTCCCTGATGTGGGGCATGCTCCAAGGTTTCTGCTCAAGCAGTTTTGATAGTTCAACAGTTCTGAATTGCTGCCAATCTTGCTGTTCCAAGCATGATGAAATCTATTCAGAATCCACTGGTTGACTTAGTCTCTTCATGGTTGGAGTTCTGAGATCAGCAGTTCAGTTGGAGGGAGCTCCAAAGAAACTTCATCTGAGGTGATCCCAGACCTGGTTCGTGTGTGCTTGCCAGTATAGGGTCTGGCACAGTCCGTTATTCCAGTCAGCTTATGCACATGCTGTTTCCAGCCCTGTCTTCCACATGAACCAATGGTTGTTGCAGTCCAGCACGATCCTGTCCACTTCATACTCATGCATACCAGTTGGAGCTGCAGCCTAGTTATGGCGATTCCCCAAAACCCCCGCCAGGCCTGTCCCCTACCCTGGTTCCCAGGTTTGCCACTATGCACTGCAGACTTGTTCAGTCTGTCCCACATCCCATTTAGCTCTCATACATGTCATTGGGCATTGAAGCCTAGTTCAACCCAACCAGCCCGACTATCCAACCCACACACATACTGGTGGGTGCCTTTCTGTCTAGCCACCCTTGCCCCAATCCTGATTTTCATGCTCTCCAATGGGAGTGGCAACCCAAGAGGGAGGTGCACACTATTTTCCTACTAGGCCACTTCCACTCCCTAATTATGCACTCTCCAGTGGTTCTAGAGTTTAAATTGACAGATTTAGCCCCCAGTGCCAGCCTCTGCCAGCTGATGTTGCAGTAAAGCCCAACCAACCCTCACCCACTCTGATTTTTGATTGCCAGGGAACAATCAGCCCTACCTGGCTTTTCCCTGATCTAACTCACATTAGGCCCACAGGTATTATAGCCCTGTCTGGTCTGATCTGCCCCCATCCCAACTCTCCCTCTCCAGTAGGAGTAGTTGTCCAGCAGGGGAGCCCACATCCCCCCTGCTGGCTTTGCCCCCTCCCTCCCTGGTTCTAATGTGTGCTGGTTGGGCGCTGTGGCCACATCTGGTACAGCTCACCTCACCTTGGCATTCCGTAATGTGCACTGGTTTGTGTCGTGACCAAACCTGGCCCAACCCACACTCTGGTGCTTGGATTCGCCAGCGGGTGAAGTGAACTGATTCAGCCTGATTGCCCCGACCTACGCTGAGCTCCCCTTGCTCCCCTCCGCCACCTCCCTATCTCTACATTTCCCTCTTTTTTAGTCTCTCCTTTCTCTCGTATTGTTTTCCAAAGTAAAGTAAAACATAACAAAATAGATTAAATACATGTTTCAGGGCCTTATTCCAATGTTACTGTTTTTAAAAATCAAGCAGTAGACTTACAATAAATTGCCTTAAGAAATCTCAGATTTGTTGTAAGATTATAAACATTATGGATCTTACGCAGATGTTTGGTTCAGTTATACCAGGAAAAAGTGAGGATTAAGATCTCTGAGTCCTGGAATATACCAGCTGTTGCCTGATGTTCCCAGGAAGTCTCTCCAGGCAGTTGCCCTGTTCGTGGTTTCTGTAATCTTCTGTAGGAAATGCAAATATGGGCTGTCTCTGTGGAGCACTGAGTAAAGCTGCTGCCCCCGACCTCTGCATCCCATATGGGCACCAGGTCTAGTTCATGCTGCGCTATTTCTAATCTAGATCTCTGGCGATGGCCTGAGTGCTTGGGCCCTGCCACCTGTGTGGGAGACTGGGTGAAGCTCTTGGTTCCTGTCTTGGGTCTGACTCAGCAGTTAAGTCAACTGGGGATTGAATCAGTAGATACGAGATTTGTGTTTCTTTCTCTCTCAAGTAGATAAATCTTTAAAAATTTTTTAGGGCCCGGCGCGGTGGCGCAAGTGGTTAAAGGTCCTCGCCTCGCACGCCCGGGATCCCATATGGGCGCCGGTTCTAATCCCGGCAGCCCCGCTTCCCTTCCAGCTCCCTGCCTGTGGCCTGGGAAAGCAGTTGAGGACCGCCCAAAGCTTTGGGAACCTGCACCCGCGTGGGAGACCTGGAAGAGGCTCCTGGCTTCGGATCGGCATAGTATCGACCCGTTGCGCTCACTTGGGGAGTGAATCATCGGATGGAAGATCTTCCTCTCTGTCTCTCCTCTCTGTATATCCGCCTTTCCAATGAAAAAATAATAAAAAATAAATCTTTAAAAATTTTTTAAAAATTATTTATTTTTATTAGCTTTAGAGAGAGAGAAAGGTCTTCCATCCACTAGTTCACTCCCCAAGTGATGTAGCTGAGCTGATTGAGGCCAGGGGCCAGGAGCCTCTTCCAGGTCTCCCATGCAGGTGCAGGGTCCCAAGGCTTTGGGACACCCTCTACTGCTTTCGCAGGCCACAAGCAGGGAGCTGGATGGGATGTGGAGCATCTAATATACAAACTGGTTCCCATATGGGATCTTGGAGGCAAGGATTTAGCCACAATGCCAAATGGGGCACTTGGCCCAATCATGCTCTTTCACTTTCTTCCTGATATCTCCACTGTTGGATATTAATAAAAAGTTTATTTTACATAGTTGAGAGGGATATGTACCCATGTGGACCATCAGTTAGGGTGGGGAAGGTCAAGGGATGGAGGAAAGTGAATGAGACAACTTCTCCCAATCTTTTTTTCTCGTATGTAAGGAAAGTGGTGAGAAAATGGGAAGAAAGGGAGAGGGTCCTTCCTAACAACTCAACCACATCAGGATGCAGGAGTGGGGAAAGGTCGCTGATGTCATTGCAGGGTGCCCGATGTGGAGCTTGCTCCGAGGGTACTGCTGCTCTGCTGGGTGTTATCTTATTCACTTGGGACAGAGGGGTGTCGGGAGGACTGCCTCGCCCGCACCAGAGCAGTATTCTGCATCTCGTTTGTAGTGTAGTCCCAGTGCTTAGGTGCACATCTAGCCTGTGTGTTCCCAATAGATATTTTTTGGTTGGATGACTGTTAATATGTAAATATATTTTGTCCCTTTCCTCTCATTTGCCAGGTAACTGTTTCATTTAAAATAATCAGTCAGTGTTGTAGCACCTTGGGTGGAGGTACTGCTTGGATGCTGGCATTTCAACATGAGTGCTCGTTCAAGTCCCAGCTGTTCTTCCTTCTAGCTCCCTGCTGATGTGCCTAGGAACACAGCACAAGAGGACCCGAGTGCTTGGGTCCCAGGCACTCACCTGGGAGAGTTCTAGATTCCTGCATTTTGCTGGGCCCAGGCCTAATCATTTTGGCCATTTGGGGAGGAAAACAATAGATGAAAGATCTCTCTTGCTCTTCCCCTTTGTCTCTTTAACCTCCTCCACCCCCCCTTTTAAAGATTTATTTATTTTTATTGAAAATTAGGTTTACAGGGCCCGGCGCGGTGGCGCAAGTGGTTAAAAGGTCCTCGCCTTGCACGCCCGGGATCCCATATGGGCGCCGGTTCTAATCCCGGCTGCCCCGCTTCCCTTCCAGCTCCCTGCCTGTGGCCTGGGAAAGCAGTTGAGGACGACCCAAAGCTTTGGGAACCTGCACCCACGTGGGAGACCCAGAAGAGGCTCCTGGCTTCGGATCGGCATAGTATCGGCCTGTTGCGCTCACTTGGGGAGTGAATCATCGGACGGAAGATCTTCCTCTCTGTCTCTCCTCTCTGTATATCCGCCTTTCCAATGAAAAAATAATAAAAATAAATCTTTAAAAAAAAAAAAAAAGAAAATTAGGTTTACAGAGAGAAGGAGAAATAGAAAAAAAAGATCTTCCATTCCGCTGGTTCTCTCCCCAAGTGACAACAGAGGCTACAGCTGTGTCAGTCTGAAGCCAGGAGCTTCCTTCTGAGTCTCCCATAGGAGTGAGGAGTCCCAAAGCTTTGGGTCGCCCTCAACTGCTTTCACAGGTCACAGGCAGGGAGCTGGGAGGGAAAGGGTGCAGTCAAGATACAATCTGGTGCCCGCATGGGATCTTGGCGCATGCAAGGCGAAGACTTTAGCTACGAGGCTACCACTCTGGGCCCAACTTTGCCTTTTAAAGGAATAATTCTGAAAAAAATGAAATAGTCATATAATGAAATCAATAAATCAGTTTGTTCCTCAGATCTCCTATAACAGTTATTAGTAGCATAACCGTGAGACTGGTGCGATGGCTGCATAGGTTAATCCTCTGCCTATAAGTGTCAGCATCCCATATGGGTGCCAGTTTGTGTCCCAGCTGCTTCACTTCCCATCCAGATCCCTGCTTGTGGCTTGGGAAAGCAGTAGAGGGTGGCCCAAGGCCTTGGGCTCCTTCACTACCTTGGGAGACCCTGAGGAAGCTCTTGGCTCCTGGCTTCTGATTGGTTCAGCTCAACTCTGACTGTTGAAGCCACTTGGGGAGTAAAACAGCAGATGAAAGATTGTTCCTTCTGTCTCTCCTTTCTGTAAATCTGCCTTCCCAATGAAAATAAATAAATCTTGAAAACAAAACTAGAACAAAGCAAAACATAGAATGTAACCATTACAGTTTGTTTACAAAGTACATATCATAATGTCTGGTATTTTATTTTAAAAATTTATTTTGTTTTTATGGCAAAGTCAAATATACAGAGAGGAGAAGAAACAGAGAGGAAGATCTTCTGTCCAATGATTCACTCCCCAAGTGACCACAACGGCCGGTGCTGCACTGATCACAAGCCAGGAGCCAGGAACTTCCTCCAGGTTTCCCACACTGGTGCAAGATCCCAAGGCTTTGGCCCGTTCTTAACTGCTTTCCCAGGCTTCAAGCAAGAGAGGTGGATGGAAAGTAGAGTTGCCGGGATTAGAACCGGTGCCCACATGGGATCCCAGCGCATTCTAGGCAAGAACTTTAGCTGCTAGGCCACTGCGCCAGGCCTAATGTCTGGTATTTTTTAAAATTTATTTTTATTGCAAAGTCAGATACATAGAGAGAAGGAGAGTCAGAGGAAGATCTTCCATCTGATGTTTCACTACCTAAGTGACCATAATGGCCAGAGCTAAGCCGATCCGAAGCCAGGAGCCAGGAACAACATCTGGGTCTCCCACAGAGGTGCAGTATTCCAAAGCTTTGGCCCATCCTCAACTGCCTTCCCAGGCCACAAGCAGGGAGCTGGATGGGAAGTGGGGCCACCTTGATTAGAACCAGCTCCCATATGGGATCCCGGTGTGTTCAAGGTGAGGACTTTAGCCTCTAGGCTGTTGTGCTGGGCCTAATGTTTAGTATTTTTGCCTTTGAATCTGAAAGACTACTAGCTTGTATCATATTTTTAGAATAATTTTGTTAATACATGATGGCAATTTCAAGATCCTTTTTGTAAATATTCATTACTAAACAACGTTCAAGCCATGAATATCTTTTAATTCCCCATGAATTAAAAGCCATGACAGGCAATGCAGTATAGTTACTAGTGCTGCTCTTAGCTTTTGTTTATATGGACTTTCCTGATATAGTGATGTATGATGAGTTGAATTCAGCTTGCAAACCTGGCAGAAATCGTTTTGACAAAAATTTGCAGAAATACACTTATGTTCCTTTGTAATATCTGTTTTCTGTATATATAGTGGTCCCCCTGTACCTTGCATTTAGCTGTGATCTATTGTAGATGCACAGTAAGCAGTACCACGGGCCTGCTGCGGGTTAGGCTGCGAGGAAGCTGCTCACTTGGTGCTGCTTGTGTCATGTGTCTACTTGAAGAAATAAACAGAATACAGGCAGCAGAGTGGGCTACTGCTTCATACATCAGCGACTGAATCTAGAAAGCTTTTTTACTTCGTTTTATTTGAAAGGTGGAAAGATAAAACCCAACTAGGGAGAGATCTTCCATCTGCTGGTTTACAACTCAAATTTCCACAACAGCAGGGACTATGCTAGGCTAAAACCACAGTCCTGCACTGCATCTGGATATCCCATGTTGGTGGCAGGGGTCCCGGTACTTAAGCCATGACCCGCTGCCTCCTGGCATGTACATTAGCAGGACGCTGAATCCAGGAGGAACCAGGACTCTGACCAGGCTTATGGATGTGGGAACAGGCATGGCAAGCACTGTCTTAACCATGTTGCCAAATACCTGCCCCAATGTGAATTTTAGATTTGCCAGTTGGGAATACTGTTGGAGAGCCACGTTGTTTCTCTTTGATTCCATATTTTGATAATATAATTTGCTAAGGGCCAAATAGATTCTTTGTTTTTTTTTAAAATATTTATTTGCTTTTATTAGAAAGCATATTTACGCAGAGGAGAGATGGAAAGATCTTCCATCTGCTGGTTTGTTCCCCAAATGGGTGCAGTGGCCAGAGGTGAGCTGATCTGAAGCCAGGAGATAAGAACCCCCTCTTTGTCCACGCAGGTGCAAGGTCCCAAGGCTTTGGGCCATCCTCTTCTGATTTTCCAGATCATAAGCAGGGAGCTGGATAAGAAGTGGGGCAGCCGGGCCTGGCGCGATAGCGTAATGGTTAAGGTCCTCACCTTGAATGCGCCAGGATCCCATATGGGTGCCGGTTCTGGTCCTGGCAGCTCCACTTCCTATTCAGCTCTCTGCTTGTGGCCTGGGGAAGCAGTCGAGGATGGGCCAAAGCCTTGGGACCCTGCACCTGTGTGGGAGACCCAGAAAGAAGTTCCTGGCTTCTGGCTTCAGATCGGCGCAGCACTGGCCATTGCAGCCACTTGGTGAGTGAATCATCGGACAGAGGATCTTCCTCTCTGTCTCTTCTCCTCTCTGTACATCTGCCTTTCCAATAAAATAAATAAATCTTTAAAAAATTATAAAAAAAAGAAGTGGGACAGCCAACAGCCAGTACACGAACTAGTGCCCATATGGTATCCTGGGGCTTGCAAGGTGAGGAATTAGCCATTGAGCCAGAACCAAAGCTTTCCTTTGAAACCCTAGACCCAGGGGCTTGTAAACTGCTTTCCTCTTTTTTTTTTCCCCCTGCTTTTAAATTCAAATAAAGCTTAAATCTATTTTTATGTATGTAGGAGAGACACAGAGAAAGATCTTCCATCTGTTCATTAAAATGTCTGCAAAGGCCAGAGCTGAGCCAATCCAAAGGCAGAAACTTTTTCTGGTTTCCTGTGTGGGTACATCCTCTGCTTTCCCAGGTACGGAAAACAGGGAACTAGATCAGAAGTAGAGCATCTGGAACATGAATTTGCCTGTTTGGGATGCCAGCGGCAAAGGCAGACGCCAAACCTGATACGCCAGCGAGCCCTCCCTGTGCCTCTTCTTTTTATGAGATTTCCTGACCCCTTTCCTTGCCTGATTGGTTTTCTTTGAAGAGTTAGGGTTCCCTTTAAAGTTTGAAAAGTTTGGCCATCTTGGTCTCCAACCACTTAGTAGGGTAGAGGGATGGGGGAAATGCAGCTTGAGGTAGTCTTAAGAGAAAAATGGACATTGAAAAAGGATATTTCCTATGAAAGATGTACCTTTGGGGGCCAACATTGTGGCATCGCTGGTTAAGCTACTCTCTGCAAGGCTAACATCCAATGCTGATTTGAGTCCAGGCTACCCCAGTCTCTTCCAGTTCCCTGCTAAGGGCACCGGTAAAGCAGCCAGTGAAGCCCTGCCACCCACTCAGCTGAACTGAAAGAAGCTCCCACCTGGTCCAGCCCTGGCCATTGTGGCCATTTGGGAAGTGGACCAGTGGTTAGAAGATCTCTGTTTCTGTAACTCTTGCTGATAAATAAATTTAAACAAAAACAAGGTGAAAACAAATGCAAGGCTGGGATAGCTTTGAGGAAGGGCAGTATATGCACAGTTATTTCTAGGCCTTAGAACATTGTCACCTCGTTTCACTGTGAAACTATCTTCATCCCAGCAGTTTTGTACTAAAATGTTCTTCATGAACTCTCAGTGGTCATTCTGGATAGTACTTAGATTTAAGCTTTCATTTGTCTAGTTGGCCTAATGGTTTTGTAAATATTATTTATTTAGACATTTTTCATTGACAGCAGGAATGGCCCCTTCTCCTTGCCCTGCTCTGGGCACAGGAGAAAAAATAATTGAAACATTTGCCCTACTTCTCTTCCTTCCATACTCTGACCTCTCCCTCCCTAATCAGAGACCCACATGGGGGTATATCCCTCTCAACTATGTAAATAATATTAAAAATAAAATAAATGAATTAAAATGTGAATATCCATAACATATTTACTGTTGTAACTGTGTCTCAGAGTGCAATTGTTCAGTACTGTGACCTGCACTGACATTGTTCTACCTTCATCTCCTACCGTTTGTTTCCAGAATTTTACATCTTCTCAAACTGAAATTCTGTATTCCCTACATTTTCCTTACTTTTGCTCAGCCTGCAGCCACTTCTGTTCTACTTTTTCTCCATGGGAATTTGATCGGGCTCCTCACCAAGTAGAATTGCACAGCTTTTGTCTTTCCGTGCCTGACGCCTTTGGGGTTCATACATGCCCTGGCTTGTCTCAGAATTTCCTTTCTTGTTTAAGCCTGGACAGTATTCTGCTACCTTAAAGTTTTTCTCTTGTCTGTGAAATTTTAAATCTAGAAATCATGTGTCTACACCCTGCTTACAGGTTGTTTCTTTCATAAATATTTGTTGTATGCTGTACACTGCCCTGATAGCTAGAAAGGTCTTGTGATTTATTAGGGGAAGGAAGGCTTCACTTACCAAGTAAAAGTTGGGAAAAGGAGGCGGCATGTTTGAAAGTCTGTTTATAAGTAAAAGGGAACAACAGGCTGAACTGCTCCTGGAATTGATGGGAGTTTTACGAGCATTAGAGAACAAAAGAAGTTAGCATTTAGATGAGGGTAAAAATAAGTTCTTGAAATTTCGTTAGGAATACAATAGTTGACAATAAGGACAACTTAACTGTAGCTGTTTACCAGTTGTGTTTTCCAGTCATCTAAAGCTTGATTCTTGTTATCCAACAGAGCTAAAGACAATCTTTGAAAAATACTAATTTTGATGGCTGTTGGAAAACACGCACCGAGAAATGAAAATAAGATGTGGTCTAACTCCGTCTGACTAACACAGGGCTTGGAGACAGTTTCTTTGAACTGGAGGCAGAGTTCAGGGTGAGTGAAGGTAAATGGCTGGAGCCATTCAGCTCTCAGGGCAGCAGCACCAGTGCTATGTTTTGATTGTGATTATTTCTATTGGATGGTGATTGTAGGGAGTTGGAAGAGCTTTCTAGCATTTCACAAGACTAGTGGCTAGATTAATTTTGATCTGGACATGTGAAAGTTATAAATGTGCAATTACTAAAAATATGTGCTGATCAGAACTCTCACCAGCCACGTTGGACTCATCTATTTTCGGCCCTCTTCCACCGCCAAGGCTCCCTGATCTCCCACGACTGCTGCGTTTGCTTCTCACCCTTGCATGACAGGCCTGCCGCCCTCCCTCGCCTTCATGGCGAGTTACGACTCAGCTGTTTTTCAGTGCTGCAGGTTGGTGAGGAGTTAAGGCTACCCGTTCTGTTTTTATTGGCCTGGTGTTCCTTGCCACTTCTACCTTTCTTTAGTGGAAGTTACTAGATGCCAGCACTTGCAGAGACCCAATGAACCCTTTGTCTTGGTTGAGATGAGGTGTGGATCTGGCTCTGCTGAGGTAGTGAACCTTGCTATGTGTGGCTGTTGGCATGGTACATGGTCTGTCAATTCACAGACCGTATACGACCATCTGCCGGTGTGGGCCTGCTTATGCAGAAAACTGTGTCTTCTGGTTTAAGTGTTATGCTTATTGTTATTCTGTATACTCAGCATTTTAAAAAATATTATTGTTTCAATATTTTTGAATTTGAAAGTCAGATTTACAGAGAAAGATCTTCCATCTACTGGTTCACTTTTTAAATGACCACAAGGGCTGGAGCTGAGCTGACCTGAACCCAGTAGCCAGGAGCTTCTTTTAGGTCTCCCACATGGGTGCAAGGTACCAAGATCTTGAGTCATCCTCCCCTCTGGTTTCTCAGGCCAGGCAGAGAGCTGGGAGGAAAGTGGAGTAAATGGGGCATGAACCAGCACCTGTATGGGATGTCAGCACCAGAAGTAGAAGGTTGGCATGCTGTGCCACCATGCTGGCCTCTCAGTAGGTTTTGTTTTATTAATTTAAATTATTGAAATCCTTGTGCTATAGAACTGTATAGGTGTCATTTTCTTTTCATTCAGATACGAACTCAGAGCTCATTTTCTGAGGAGTGGCTCACTGTGGAGACAGTGATTAAATGAAGTCACGTGTTATGTTAGAAAGAACGATCCTTTCCAGTCAGATCTGGAGTTCAGGACTGAGTTATATAGACTAAAAATCCATGAAAATTTAATTCCTAGAATTAAGTATTCAATATGGTTACCTTTAAATGCATAAAACTTAGAATATTCTAAATTGCCACAGGAATATATTGGCTACAGCTGTTAAAATTTTATGGCATTTACTTCGATCTGTACTGATGCATTCTGTGTAATCAGTATTATTTTAAGATACATCTAGTACATTTGAAAGTATCTTAGTACTATCACACCCACTTCTCCCTAATCCCAGATCCTTCCCTCCCTGATCAACTATGTAAACATCGTCTGAAATTTAAAAAAAAAAAAAAAACAGTGAAAAAAATCTTAGTACATTTTAGACGTGTTTTACTTTGTAAAAAGTTTTTGAAAGGCAGAGTTGCAGAAAGAAGGAGAGAGATCGTACATTGTTGATTCTCTCCCTAGATGGTTGCAGCAGCCAGGGCTGGACTGGGAGGAAGCCAGGAGCCAGGAGCTTTTTTGGGTCTCCCACGTGGGTGGTAAAAGCCCAGCCTGGTCTGTCATTCACTAGATCATTAGTCGGAGCCTGGTTCGGAAGAGGAGTAGATGGGGCACGAACAGGTGCTCATGCTGGTGTGGGAGGCAGAAGCTTTATGTTGCTATGCTGTAACTCCAGCCCCAGCTTTATTTAATTTTCAGGGAATATGGAAAGCAGAGAGAGACAAAGATCTTCAATGGCTTAATGATCAGAACTGGGCCAGGCCAAAGCCTGGAGCCCACAGCTCCATCTGGGTTTCCTGCGTGAGTCACTGTATCTTCTGCTGCTTTCCCTGGAGCAGTATCAGCAGGGAGCTAGATCAGAAGTGGAGCAGCAGGATGTCTGTGTCTTAAACGGAAGCCCAACTCAGTGCCCTGCTAGTTTTAAAATGTGCTAGTAAAAGTAGCAGAATCTGGGGCCCGGCGCGGTGGCGCAAGTGGTTAGGTCCTCGCCTTGCACGCCCGGGATCCCATGTGGGCGCCAGTTCTAATCCCAGTAGCCCCGCTTCCCTTCCAGCTCCCTGCCTGGGGCCCGGGAAAGCAGTCAAGGACAGCCCAAAGCTCTGGGACCCTGCACCCGCGTGGGAGACCCGGAAGAGGCTCCTGGCTTCAGATCGGCATAGTATCGGCCGTTGCGCTCACTCATTTGGGGAGTGAATCATCGGATGGAAGATCTTCCTCTCTGTCTGTCCTCTCTGTATATATGCCTTTCCAATAAAAAATAATAATAAAAATAAATCTTTAAAAAAAGTAGCAGAATCTGCTACTTTTAAAAAAAGATGTTTTTTTTTTTTTTATTATTAGAAAGATATATAGAGAGGAAGCTCTTCCATCGAGGATTTACTCTCCAAGTGACTGCAACGACTGGTGCTGTGCCTGTCCGAAGCCAGGAGCTAGGAGCTTCTTCCAGGTCTCCCATGTGGGTGCAGGGTCCCAAGGCTTTGGGCTGTCCTTGACTGCTTTCCCAGGCCACAAGCAGGGAGCTGGAAGGGAAGCAGGGCTGCCGGGATTAGAACTGGTGCGCATATGGGATCCCCGTGTGTTAAAAGCGAGGACTTTACCCACTAGGCTACTGTGCCAGGCCCAGAATCTGCTACTTTTAAAAATCAGATTGTTTTGTTACAGTTGAATGTTTAGCATTCTTTGTGTATTTTGGATGCGTCATTTATTAGCTATGTCTTTTTTTTTTTTTAAAGATTTTTTATTATTTTTTTTTTTATTGGAAAGGCGGATATACAGAGAGGAGAGACAGAGAGGAAGATCTTCTGTCCGATGATTTCTTTTACAAATATTTTTGCTCAATCTGTGACTTCTCTTCATGTCTAGTATACTTAACACTTTATGACAGAAAAAATCTAGGTTTTGGGGCATATTGTGTGTGTGTGTGTTTATGAGAGAGAGGGAGAGAGAATATGGAAATTTAATATTGATGGAACTAACATTGTAATATGGTAGGTTCGACTGTTTAAACTGCTGCCAGTGTCCCTGGCATCCCATATGGGCACCAGTTTGAGAGCTTGTTTGGTGGTTCTAGCAGGGGAGCACAGCTACTCATATACCCTTGGCCGAAGACTGGTCCTCCTCTAGCGGGGATGGTCGTCCTCTTCGACCGAGCGCGCAGTGAGGGAAGGGCGCACATGGAGCGGTGAGGGAGGAAGGGGACACCCCCTAGCCAGCCAGATCAGCCGAATCAACCTTGGTGATCAATGGGGTGACAGATGTCGCAGCCAGATCGCCCTCACATCCTGGGCACCAGTTTGAGCCCTGGCTGTTCCCCTTCTGCTCCAGCTCTCTGCTGATGACCTGGGAAGACAGAAGGTAGACCAAGTGCTTTTGGCTCCTGCCATCCGAGTAAGAGACCCAGATGAGCGCCTGGCTTCTGCTTGGCCCAGCATTTGCTGTTGTGGCCATTTGGAGAATTAACCTGTAGGTGAAAGATTGATATTCATATTCTTTCTCTGTAACTCTACCTTTCAAACAAATAGAGATAAATACTTTGAGAAAAGAAGCTTAATATTTTCAACTGTATATTGATACAGCATTCTGCTTTCCTTCAAAAGTTAGGTAATAGTAATAGACATTCTTTTGGCAGTGATGTGGGGAGAAGACAGCGAGACAGACTTCTACCTGCTGGTTCTCTTATAACCTCGTGGTGTGAGACTAGGCCAGGACCAAAATTGGTAGGTAGAGCATAGTCAGTATTATTTTGGGATACACAGTCCAGTCTCCCATAGGGTTGTCATGCCATCTGACCCAACTGCATGGCTCCCCACAAGTTGTCAGGAGCCCAGAAACTTGAGCCATCACTGTAGCCTTCCCAGAGTCGATATTGGCTGGAAGCTGGAATCAGGAGCCACAGCTGGGAATTGAAGTAGCACTCTGATGTGGGTTCCTAACTGCTAAGCAAAGTGCCTATTCCTGTGTTATGGACATTATCAAAGCTAGTTCTAACACTTGAACCCACTGGGATGGAAAATAACCAATGTTAGTAAGGATGTGCCTGCATTTGACTCCTGGCTCTGGCTCTATCCATCGGCAGCCTTCTGCTCATGTGCACACTGGGAGACGGCAGGTGAGGGCTCAAGTGCTTGGGTCCCTGACACCCACATGAGAGATTCAGATTGGGTTGATGCTCTTAGCTTGGGCCAGGCCTGATGTTGGGGACACTTGGGGAGTGAACCACCAGACAGAAGATCTCACTTCTCTCTGCTTCTCTTTGTCTCTCCATCTAATAAAAATAAAAGAAGCTGACAGTATATAAAAGAAAAAAATTTGTTGGTGTTATGGTGGTATAGCAGGTTCGACTGCTGTTTGTGATTCCAGCATGCTAAATTGGAACATTGTTTTAGGTCCCTGCTGTTCCACTGCCAGTCCATCTCTGTGGTAATGTGCCTGGGATAAGCAGTGGAAGATAGCCAAGTACTTAGGCTCCTGCCCCCATGTGGGAGACCCAGGTAAAGCTCCTGGCTCCTGGCTTTAGCTTGACAAAATCCTGGATGTTGTAGCCGTCTGGGGAGTGAATCAGCAGCTGGAAAAACTGACTCACTCTCTCCCTTGTCTGTAATACTAATTTTCAAAGAAATACATGTATTTTTAGATACATATATGTATGTAAAATATTTTAATTCTTATTAGAAAGTCAGATATACAGAGAGAAAGACAGAGAGGAAGATAATCCATCTGATGGTTCACTCCCCAAGTGGTTACAATGGCCAGAACTGTGCCAATCCAGAGCCAGTAGCCTCTTCCAGGTCTCCCACGCGGGTGCAGGGTTCCAAGGTTTGGGCCGTCCTCCACTGCTTTCCCGGTTCACAGACAGGGAGCTGGATGGGAAGTGGAGCTGCCGGGATTAGCATCAGTGCCCATATGGGATCCCAATGTGTTGAAAGCTAAGAACCCAGCCACTAGGCTACCATGCTGGGTCCTAAATGTACATATTTTTAAACATTTATTTATTTTTTAAAGATTTATTTTATTTTTATTGGAAAGGTGGATATACAGAGAGGAGAGATAGAGAGGAAGATCTTCCGTCCGATGATTTACTCCCCAAGTGACCGCAACAGCCAGTGCTGTGCCGATCTGAAGCCAGGAGCCTCTTCCAGGTCTCCCACACGGGTGCAGGGTTTCAAAGCTTTGGGCCGTCCTTGACTGCCTTCCCAGGCCACAGACAGGGAGCTGGAGGGGAAGCGGGGCCGCCAGGACCAGAACCGGCGCCCATATGGGATCCTGGGCATGCAAGGCGAGGACCCCAACCACTGCGCCATTGCGCTGGGCCCAAAAATTGATTTTTTTTGAAAGGTATTTGAAAGGCAAAATTACAGAAAGATGAGAGAGAGATATCAATCTTCCCTGTGCCAGCTCAGTCTCCAAATGGTCCAGCGTCCAGAGCTTAGCCAGTATAAGCCGGCAGCTTCATTTGGGTCTCGGATGCAGGGGCCCAAGCACTCCACTACTTTCCCAGGCATTTACAGCAGGGACCTGAATTGGAGATGGAGCAGCTGGGACTCAAGCTGGTTGCTGTATGCCACAGATGGAGGCCTATGTCACTGTACTGGCTCAGTTAGGTACCAGTTAGGATGCCCGCATCCCACCACATTGGCGTATGAGTTTGATATCTGTCTTTGGCTCCTTATGCCAGCTTCTTGCTAGTGAGGAACCTAGAGGTAGTCAGCACCTGCTACCTCCTAAAATGTGCATTAGCAGAAAGATGGATTAGAAGTCAGGTCCTCAAGCACCTGAGCCCTCATCCATTGTTCCCAAGCTCATTAGCAGAAAGTTGTATTGGAAGGTAAATATCTGACATGAATAAGCACTCCAAGTGATGCAAGTTTTCCAGGTGACTGCTTGTACTAATTTGTCATAGCAATCACCACTTGATTTGGGGAGAAAAGCTATCTTTGTAAAGACAGAATTTTTCAGACATAAGCCTTCTTGGTTGGTCTTTAAGAATTATAAAGCATTCCCTGAAAGGGACATTTCTACTTATATCCATTCATTATTTTTCTAGAGTTGAACATGTTATTATACATGTTGGTATTTGAATTTGGATTTCCATGTCTTACTTCTGGTGTATTTTTCCTATGTGATTTTAGTAACCTTCCAGGATTGTTACTTAATTTTTTTAAAACATGCTAACATTCCTTATAGGGAAACTCGGTGGCAGGAGGGAAAGGGGATTGGGAGGGCATTAAGGGAAATCCCAGGGGCCTATGGAACTGTATTATAAAATAATGGCAATAATAATAATAATAATAGTAATTGGGACCAGTGCAGTAGCGTAGTGGTTAAAGTCCTTGCCTAGCACGTGCCAGGGTACCATACGGGCGCCAGTTCTAATCCCAGCAGCTCCACTTCCCATCCAGCTCCCTGCTTGTGGCCTTGGAAAGCAGTCGAGGACGGGCCAAAGCCTTGGGACCCTGCACCCATGTGGGAGACTTGGAGGAGGTTCCTGATTCCTGGCTTTGGATTGGCTCAGCTCCAGCCATTGCAACCGCTTGGGGAGTGAACCATTGAAAGGAAGATCTTCCTCACTGTCTCTCCTCTTCTCTGTATATCTGCCTTTGCAATAAAAATAAATAAATCTTAAAGAAAAAAAATTTTTTTCAGAAAAAAAAGGCCCTCAGATACAGGATATGAGCGTCCCAAGCAGCAGTTTAACCACCGCAGCCAGCATCTGCCCCTCTTATAGTAGGTTAGAGAAATTCTAGACATTGTATAATTTCTTCTGTAAAATTTCAGCAAGTGCTTCTAGAAAAAAGAACATGCACAGGAATGAGTATTTAGCCAATACCCCACATTAGGGTAAGTACCGGGATTTGATTCTTTTCTTTATTGTTTTATTTTTTTTAAAGATTTATTTATCTTTTATTGGAAAGTAAAATATACACAGAGGAGGGGAGTCAGAGAGAAAGATCTCTGTCCAATGATTCACCCGCCTCCCCTCCCCGCCCCAGTAGCCGCAATGGCTGGAGCTGAGCCAATCTGAACCCAGGAACCTCTTCCGGGTCTCCCATGTGGGTGCAGGGTCCCAAGCCTTTGGCCCATCCTCTACTGCTTTCCCAGGCCACAAGCAGGGAGCTGGATGGGAAGCAGGGCCACTGGGGTTAGAACAACACACATACTGGATCCCAGTGTGTACAAGGCAAAATCTTTAGCCACTAGACCACTGCTCTGGGCCCCGGGATTTGATTTTTTAAAAATATTTAATTATTTTTATTGCACAGTTAGATATACAGAGAGGAGAGGCAGAGAAGAAGATCTTCTCTCTGTTGATTTACTCTCCAAGCATCTCCAAAGCCAGGAGTCTGGAGCTTCTTCTGGGTCTCCCACGCAGGTGCCGGGTCCCAAGGCTTTGGACTGTCCTTGACTGCTTTCCCAGGCTACAAGCAAGGAGCTAGATTGGAAGTGGGGTGTCCAGGATTAGAACTGGTGCCCCTATGGAATCCTGGTGCGTTCGAGGTAAGGATTGTAGTGGCTAGGCTACCACGCTGGGCCCTAGGATTTGGTTCTTGACTTTAGCTCCTGATGCCAACTTTCTGCTAATGCAGACTTTGGGAGGCAGAAATGGGAACACAAGTATCCCCATGGATATCCCCGCCACCCCATGGCATTGTTTTCCCAGCTCCTGAGTGGGCTGTTGGAACAGTTTGGAAAGTGAAACAGTGGATGGGGGCTCACTCTATTTCTCTCTCAAAAATTAAAGCATATAGCTCTTCTTGGACAGTGCTTAGAGACACTCAAGATAGTTCAGCACTTGACCAGCTTTGCTGGCTTTCTTACAATGCAGCCTCCAAATACAACCAGACTGTCCCAAACTCCCGGGAGCAGAGTTGTCTACCTTTACACCAAGAAGATTGGGAGGGCGCCCAAGTCTGTGTGTGGCATGTCCCAGGCTGACTGTGAAGCCTAACGTCCTCATGAGGTTGTCCAGAACAGAAAAACATGTCAGCAGGGCCTATGTGTGCTAAATGTGTCTGTGACAGGAATTAGCAGGCTTTCCTTACTGAAAGTCATCTGTCATGAAAACATGGAAGGCAGAAGCAGAGTCAGAAAGCTCAATAGAATCATGATACTTTTTGAGTGATTAAAAATTTTCAAGATTTTTTTAATATAAAAAATTTTAAAACTTTTAGAAACCCCAAAAATCCATAATTACATGATTTTCACCCTTTCAGTTTGCCATAACTCCCCAAACCAATAAAGTAGTTTATTGTCATCTTATGGTCTTTTCCAGGTTTATTTTGTTTTTTAGTTGCAGTATAATATAAATTTGTGAATTTTCATTTAAAAAGGCTTATTTTGTTTGTTTGAAAGGTAGAGTAACAGAGAGGGACAGTGAGTAAAGCTTAGCAGTGCTGAAAACACTGACTTACTGGCTCATTTGCTAGTTCCCTCCCTGAATGCCTGCAGCAGTAGGGGGTGCATCAACAGGAGACTGGAAGGGGAGCCGGCTGATGACTCAGAACAAGGCCCCCATTACGCATTGCTGGTGTCTAAGCAGTGTCCTAACTGGCACCAGATGCTTGCCCCAGGAAAAACATTTGTATTCATCATGTTCATCAAAAGGTATTATAGAATGAATAGAAAAACAAATTCTCAAGGTTGGGAAGAAAATATCCTCAGTATATAGCAAAAATCTGTAAAGAACTCCTACAAGTCAGAAAAAGACAACAAAGCAAGGAATTAGTAGGCTCAAGATTTGAGCAAAGCCCTTGATGAAAGAGGAAGTCCAAATGGCCAGAATACATTTTTAAATGTCCAAGAGACCTCATTGTTGATCAAAGAAATGGCAAATAAAGTCACAACTAGAGACCAGTAAACATCTGTCACACAGGTAACAGATTATACTACTGATCACATCAAAATGGAAAACTTCCAAATGGAGAAATTACCAGGAATCCAAAACAACGAACTGTCACCAGGCTAATTTACTTAATGTTTAAATGGTTCTTCCAAACTAGTAAGATCAGTAACCCTATTAAGAAATGGACGAAGGTGGGGCTGGTGCAATGACTCAATAGGCTAACCCTTCACCTGCCAGCATCAGCATCACATATGGGTGCTGGTTCTAGTCCTGAATGCCCGTCTTCCCATCCAGCTTCCTGCTTGTAGCCTGGGGATGGCCCAAAGCATTGGGTCCCTGGACTCATGTGGAAGACCCAGAAGAAGCTCCTGGCTTCAGATTGGCTCAGCTCTGGCCCTTGAGGCCATTTGGAATAGTGAACTAGCAGATGAAAGATTCTCTGTGTGTCTCTCTACCTGTAGATCTGCATTTCCAATAATAAATAAATAAATCTTTTTTTTTTTTTAAAGAAATGGGCACGGTTATTAAGTACTGGCTCTTAAATATGTAAAAGATGCTCTAGCTCTTAAGATAAGTAGGAACTGAAGCTAAAACAAGATTCTGTATTTCACCTTCCAGATTGTAATATGTCAGAAAGTTGAGTAATAGCGTGTGTTGGGGAGGGTGTGTGGGAAGTCAGGGTAGCATTTAACTGATGTTAGCATTTACTCCTCTGTATTGCAGAACCTCAGTATTCAGTTTCAGATATGCCTGTCTTAGCATGGCAGTTTCTATGCCCCTTCCTTCCTTCCTTCCTTCCTTTCTTCCTTCCTTCCTTCCTTCCTTCCTTCCTTCCTTCCTTCCTTCCTTCCTTCCTTCCTTCCTTCCTTCCTTTTTAATTAGAAAGACAGATTTACAGAGAGAAAGAGACGCAAAAAGAAGGATTTTCTGTCTGCTAGTTCACTCTCCGAGTGGCCACAACAGCCACAGCTGAGCTAATCAAGAGCCAGGAGCCAAAAGCCTCTTCTGGGTCTCCCATATGGATGCAGGGTCCCAAGGCTTTGGGGCCACAGCAGGGAGCTGGATGGGAAGTGGAGTAACTGGAACATGAACCGGCACCCATATGGGATCCTGGTGTATGCAAAGCGAGAATTTAGTTACTGATGCAATGCATCAGGCCCTCTATACTCATTTCATTATATAAATGATCTCTAGTGTTTACAGATTCACTGTCAGTTCCCATCTTACTTGATCTGTTGGTAGCTTTTAATTCAGTTGATCATTTCTTCCTTTAGAAACATGTCACTTAGGTTCTAGTAAAGCCTGGTCACATGTTGATTCTTTTACTCATTGGTTGTTCTCAGATTCCTTTGGCTCCTTTGAAACATTAAAGAATCTCAGAGCTCAGGCCCAGTGCCGCAGTCCTCATCTTGGAGTGATCTCTTCGGCCCATCCTGCATGTGGCCACCTGGTCCTGAACTGCAGTTATATCCCCTGCCTGCCTGCCTGCCCAGGGGCTCTGCTGGAGTGTGGGATGGGCACCTTAGACTTAGCACATGTAAAACTGAATTCCTATTTCCTTCCAAGCCTGCTCTCCCTGTTGTGTCCCCCTTTTGTGCATTTGCCTTGGCCAGAGAATTCAAGAAGTCCTTAACGTCCCTTTTTCTCAGAATTCTTCTTCTGACAACGATTAGCTTGTTATCTTTTCTCACCATCTCTGCTGTGCCATCTATTCCTCTGCGGCTGAGTCTCCCTTCCCCACCTTTGCTCCACTGGCCATCTGACAGTTAAATGTGTGTCTGGGTGTTTATACAGAGCCCCTCAGGGGTGTCTTTCAGTTGTGCTGAGACCCTGGTCCCGATCCCTTCTCCTCTGGGTAACCTCTGTAATGTGCCTCACTCCTGCCACTCTCTCCCATGCTAGTTCTGCTCTAGCCACTTGAATTTTAAATGTTTTAACTTCTAAAAATCTTAACCAAAATGTAGAAGTTGTATATATTTCTGGGATACTGTGTGAGTGACATTTTAGTATCTGCATACATTAGGGTAAATAATATTTATCTCTTCAAACATGTAACATTTCTTTATGCTGAAAATATCTCAGAGCAGTGGCCAGAGCTGAGTCAATCCAAAGCTGGGGTCTGGGAGCTGCTTCTGGGTCTCCCATGCAGATGTAGGAGCCCAAGATATTGAGCCATTGTCTACTGCTTTCCCAGGCAATAAACAGGAAACTGGATTGGAAGTGAAGCTGGGACTTGAACCAGCACCCATAAAGAATTCTGACACTGTAGGCAGAAGTTGAGCGCACTACACTGTGACGCCAGCCCTCAAATGTTATTTCTTATGAAAGACATTTTCTTACCTTAACTTGCCCCTCCAATCTAAAAGAATATTCTGGTTGGTACCACTTGGAGTATTTGCATCCCTGATGAGAGTGCCTGGTTCAAGACCTAGCTCTGCTGCCAGTTGCAGCTTCCTACTGCTGCGTACCTTGGTAGGCAGCAGGTGATTGATGACTCAAGTACTGAATCTGTCATCCGTCGGGGACACCCAGGTGGAGTTTCTGGATTTTGGCGTCAGCCTTGCTCAGTCCAGCCATATCTGTTGTGGACAAGTGGAAGATTCATTCTCTCTCTCTTACTCTGCCTTTTAAGTAGATAAAGAATAAATATTAGAGAACATTTTAAAAGCCCTTGGTCATCTTAGATTGAAGTATGACTAACACAGTGATACTACTTTGGGAATATAGTGCTTGCATTTGGATTTATAGCCAGTGCCTTCTCTGTGAAACTGTTTTGGAGGACATCATTTGTTCTTCGTTATTGGGTACACATTTGGCAGTGTACTCCTGTAGTTCTGAGACATGTGGGACAGTGATGCAATGTATTGGTGTCAGGAATGCTGTGGCTGTGGCTTTGTTTTAATAACCCCTGGAGAAGGACCTTCTAAATATTTCATGTACTCCATTTGGCTTTCAGAAATTTCCTAGGAACTATTGCTTGTCTTTCTCTTGAACAGTTAAGCAAATCTTAAATGCTTGTTTTGAAATATTCAGTCTGTCCACAAGGTCGTGGAGTGAAAGCCCCACTCCTTCCCATCACCTCCTCCTTTTGGACTGTGCAGAGGCAGTTGTTGACCAGAATCATGTCCATACCCAGGGGCTTTTTTTTTTTTTTTTAAGATTTCTTTATCTTTATTGGAAAGGCAGATTTACAGAAAGAAGAGGAGACAGAGATAAAGATGGGACTCACATTTAAGAATGATATCTGGACCTGGCGCAGTAGCCTAGTGGCTAAATCCTTGCCTGGCATCTGCCAGGATCCTATATGGGTGCAGGTTTGTATCCAGTTACTCCGCCTCCCTTCCAGCTCCCTACTTGTGGCCTGGGAAAGCAACAGAGGATAGTCCAAAGCCTTGGGACCCTGCACCCACATGAGAGATCTGGAAGAAGCTCTTGGCTGCTGGCTATGGATCGGCTCAACTCTGGTAGTTGCAGCCATTTGGGGAGTGAACCAGCAGGTGGAAGATCTTTCTCTCTGTTTCTCCTTCTCTTTGTAAATCTTACCTGACTTTCCAATAAAAATAAATCTTTTTGAAAAGGAATTATTAGCACCTGAGGTTACTATTGCTTGGCTCTGTGACAGTGTGTTGGTTTACAGTTATTTATTTATTCATTTTTATTAAAAACATGGATTTGCAGAAGGGAGAGATGGAGAGATCTTCTATCTGCTGATTCACTCCCCAAATGGCTGTAGTAGCTGAAGCTGAGCGAATTTGAAGCCAGGAACCAGGAACTTCTTTCTGGATCTCCTATGTGGTACAGGGTCCCAAGGCAGTGGCCATTCTCCACTGCTTTTCAAGTCCGTAAGTAGGGACCCGAATAGAAGAAGAGCAGCCAGGATTAGAACTGCTGCCCACATGGTCTGCCAGCACTGCAAAGGCAGAATTAGCCTGATGATCTCCTCTGCCCTTCTAAGTGCTTTCTACATTCCAGTTTTGTTTTTTCCTTTCTTTCTTTTTAATATTTATTTGAAAGAGAGAGTGTTAAAGAGAGGGAGAACCAACTGCTGGTTCACTCCTTAAATGGCTGTAATGACCTTTCCTAGACCAGACTGAAGCCAAAAGCCTGGATATCCATCCAAGTTTCCCAGATGCGTGGCAGAGGCTCAAGCATGTGGACTGTCGTCAGCTACCTTCCCAGGTACATTAGCAGGAAGGTGGATTGGAAACAACAACCAGGATTTGAGCTGGTGCTCTGGTAGGGTGCCAGTGTCGCTAGTAGCACAGTACACACCCCTACATTCCCCCACCTTTTTTTCTTTTTTAAGATTTATTTGTTTTGTTTTGTTTAAAGATTTATTTATTTTTATTGTAAAGTCAGATATACAGAGAGGAGGAGAGACAGAGAGGAAGATCTTCTGTCCGATGATTCATTCCCCAAGTGACCACAACAGCCGGTACTGTGCTGATCCGAAGCCGGGAACCAGGAACCTCTTCCGGGTCTCCCACATAGGTGCAGGGTCCCAAAGCTTTGGGCCATCCTCGACTGCTTTTCCAGGCAACAAGCAGGGAGCTGGATGGGAATTGGAACTGCTGGGATTAGAACCGGTGCCCATATGGGATCCTGGCGCATTCAAGGTGAGGACTTTTAGCCGCTAGGCTACCATACCAGGCCCTGCATTCCTTTTTAAAAGTAGTGGTTTGTTCATTCACTCAGGGGTCCTTTGTTTTCATTGGTTTATCAAGCATTTATTGGCACTAATTTGGGTTAGGCCAGATGTCTCTGGATTGAGTGTGAGGCATCTCCGTAGGATAGTTCTTTTCAGGCCCATCATGGTAAACTTGGTTTTTTGCCACTTTGTAAAGTATGTGTTCTAAGAACTTCTGAGTAGGAAAGGATGGAAGAGATAGACACCTAGAAGAGAGGGTGACGGCCACTGCTTCTGCTTTTGCTAGTTGTGTGTCTACTTTTTCAATCAAGATGGATGCCACTTACAAGAAGCAGTGTGGAAAGGTATACTCAGAAATGAGCTTAAGTTATTTTGATGCTTGTATTGCTTACACTGTGGCTTAGACTAAATTTGTATGAATGGATCTTTTCCAATTATTTTTAACCCCCATGTGACCTCTGTAACTTCAGGTGCTGCTTGTGAGCAGTAGTCGCCATCCAGACCGATGGATTGTCCCTGGAGGAGGCAT
Organism: Ochotona curzoniae; assembly: GCF_017591425.1. Classification (NCBI taxonomy): domain Eukaryota; kingdom Metazoa; phylum Chordata; class Mammalia; order Lagomorpha; family Ochotonidae; genus Ochotona; species Ochotona curzoniae. The sequence continues at coordinate 892,827 of NW_024466004.1, read as the reverse complement.
GGAACCCGAAGAGGAGCCAAGTGTGGCAGCAACCCGGGAAGTCTGTGAGGAGGTATGCCCGGGAGGTGTTCCTGAACCTGTCCTTCCTGTGTAAAGTTTTGGTTTATTACCGTTGACTGAGTGAGCATACTTACGATCGCAGGAAAGCTGGACTTGACATTTGTGTGTGCCTTTGTGACTCAGGGTGATTGAGCCGTGGAGTGGAAATGTTTATTAGGTCCTGTATGCGAGAAGAGCGCTCCTAATAGTAACAGGTTACGTAGCGATCATAACAGGTTACAGATAATCGTTTGTGACTTCCCATGGGTTTCTCCCCACATTGCCTGTTTACCTGTGGCAGAACATTAAAAATGAAACAGTTCATCAGTGCTAAGAAGGGGCAGCAGGCTGCATTTGTATGAATGGCTTGTTCTCATTAACCTTTGGGTAAGGAGGAAGAACAGGAGGCCCCAGCCGTAGGCTTCCTGGGCCCCAGCAGTGCCATGGTGGTGAAGCAGTGAGTCCGCGAGCCAGAAGCTGTGAGTGGTGCAGCTTGAGAGGCCATACTAATAGTGTCTTGTTTTTCATGTAGTCATACATGTCCAGCACATGCCCAACTCAGTAACCCTGAATAAACTGAAATAGTGAAATTGTAGACCTTAGTTCCCTGGGTTCAAAAATATACAGTTTGAGGGAAGCTGAAAAAACAGATTGCAGTTCACATCAGCAGGAAGGGATTATATTTCTCCCCAGCCTTAATTGAAAGCAACATTATCATCTGCTCAGGTGGTATCATTTAAGATTTATACTTTTTTTAAACAAAAATTATTTATTTTTTTATTAGAAAGCCAGATCAGATTAACAGAGAAAGATCTTCCATCTGCTGATTGACTCCCCAAATGGCTGCAGTGCCCAAAACTGAGCCGATCCGAAGCCAGGAGTCTGGAATTTCTTTTGGATCTCACACACACTGGTGTAGGGTCCCAAGGCTTTGGGCCGTCCTCCACTGCTCTCCCAGGCCACAAGCAGGGAGCTGGATGGGAGCTGGAGTAGCTGGTACATGCACCGGCGCCCACATGGGATCCTGGTGCCTGAAAGGTGAGGATTTAGCCATTGAGCCATTGTGCTGGGTCCTGCTAGGACTTATAATTCAGGGGTGTACGTTTTATTGCCCTATTTACTTGACCTGGCCACGTTGTTGTTTTTGTTTTGTTTTTAACATTTATTTATTTGAAAGACAGTTGCAGATGAGAGATAGAGATCTTTCATCTGATGCTCCATTCCACAAATGACTGCAACTTCCAGTGTCAGCCAAAGCTGAATCCAGGAGCCAGGAGCTTTGTCTGGGTCTCCTACATGAGTGGCAGGGGCTCAGATATTTCAGCCATCTTTACTGCTTTCCTAGGCTCCTTAGCAGGAACCTCTGTCAGAATTAAAGTACCTCGAGATTCAAATCATCACCCATATAGGATTCTGACTTTGCAGTTAGCAGCCCAATTCACTGTGCCACAACACTGACCCCAGTAGTGTTTTTTAAACCTTTTTTCTTGTTTTTGAGGGGATTTAAGATTAATTCTTTAAAGCACTTGAAGAAAATCTAAATTCACTTAGATCCAACTTTTGAAGTCCGGAGTCTCGGGTTATTCTTACACTTGGGATACCGATGCATTCTTTGCTGATACTGAACTGCTGAAGGCTTATACCAGCTCACTTCATCATGAGTGTGATACTCAAAACTAGATGACTGATTGCCGCAAAGTTCTGCCATTTAAAGTCCTTTCTTCTTTGCTTGGTATACAGGTTAACAATAATTAACTAATCCATACTTCTGTCTGGAACACTGAAGAACTGAAAATACTGAAGAAGTAGTAATTTAGAAATTATTCAAGTATAGAAAATAATAGATACCTGTAGACAGATGTAAGAGGAGGTTGCTACAGTGATGTGAGGTGGCTAACTTGGGCAGAACCATGTGGAGTCACGAGGGGTTAAGAGAACAAGAACAGGGCCTGGTGTGATGATGGCTCAGTGCTAAATCCTTGCCTTGTACACACTGGCAACCCATGTTGTACCAGCTTATGTCCCTGGCTACTCCACTTGCCTTCCAGCTCCCTGCCTGTGGCCTGGGAAAGCAGTAGAAAATGGCCCAAACCCATGTGGAATACCTGAAGGAAGCTTCTGGCTCCTGACTTCGGATCGGTTTAGCTTTGGCCATTTTGGTCCTTTGGAGAGTGAACCAGTGGATGGAAGATCTTTCTCTGTATCTTCTCTGTAAATCTACCTTTCCAACAAAAAACCAAAAACAGTTAACAAGAAAAAAAGTCAATAAGAACAGTGACTTGGGCATCCTCATTTCTGATTTTGTCAGTTAGTAATTACACAACCTCTGAGAAAATAACTTCAGAATACTTTCGCTTTGGTCCTTCACTTGAATACCTTGCAGTTTACTTCTTCATGGGAGTAGCAGGGTAGAGTGTATGATACAAATGGAAACATGAATCTGAATGTCCTCTGTAAGTTACATATCACGTGCAGGAAGAATCTATGCAGCTTAAGTTGATAATAGACCTAGTATTGTATTCTGTCAAATAACAAAAAGTCCCAGGTTGGCTAGCCCAGTCTAGGTGCTGTCCATCTTCTGTCTATCCAGGCAAGTTGGCTGTGTTCTCTGGCTGATCTCTTGGGGTTCAGATGGCTCCCATGGCTCTGTCTTTATGTGCTACTCAAGCAGGAAGCAGCTTGGCCTTCTGAGCCTTTCTTATTTGGGAAAACAAACTATCCTGCGATGTGCCTCAACAGTCTCTGATGGGGTTCCAGAGTTGCTTCTTAAGGCTAAGCCTGACCTACAGTACTGGAAATAGTTCCGTGTTTAAGCAACAAATCCCTTATCCTCCTTGGCTTTTATAAGGTGTTCTTTTTTTTTTTCCCCTGACTTGACTTAAAAGTAATTTAAAACTATACTGGGAGGGGGACCTGGAACCATGCGGGATTATCAGATTAGGCCTGAGACCTGTGGTGCTGGCATCTGTTTCTGATTCAGCTTCCTGCTGATGCACATGGGAAAGCAGCAGAAGATGGGCTTGGTGTGTGGGCCCCAACACCCACACCCATGTGGGAGTCCCAGAAGAAGCTCGTGACTCCTAGCTTCAGACTAGCCCAGTTCTGGCCATTTTGGGAGTGAACCAGCAGATGGAAATCTGTCTCTCCTTCTGTTTGTATGACTCTCAAATAAAATAAATCTTTAAAAATAAGAGGAATGGCGAGAGGTAAACATTGTGGTGATGCAGTAGATTTAAGCTGCTGGCAAGAATTCCCACATCCTCTATCAAAGGTTCAAGTCTAGTTCAAATCCCACCACTTTGCTTCTGTTCCAGCTTCCTGCTGATTGACGTGAGAGGCAGCGGGTTGGATTCCTGTCACCCACAGTGCAGACTTGCATGGAGGTCTCAGCTCTTGACTTTGGCCTGGACTATCCTAAGCTGTTGCGCAGGAATTTGAGGAGTAAACCAGTTTGTGGAATATCTCTTTTCTCTTTCCCTCTCTGTCATTCTACCTTTCAAGTGAATAAATAAATCTTTTATTAAAAAAAAAAAAAAGTCATACCTGGGCTAGTGCCACAGTTCCTGGCTCCTGACTTCTCGCTTCAGACCGACCCAGCTCTGGCCATTGCAGCCATGTAAGGAGTGAACCAGCAGACAGAAGAGCTTGCTCTCTTTCTGTTCATTCCCACATCATCGCTTTCTTTCTCTTTCTGAAACTCTATTTTTAAAATAAAAATAAACCCTTAAAAACTCATAGCCACTGGAACATAAGATCTTTGCAGCTTATTTTATTAGCAGTGTACTTATATTGGGATATACCAATATTTATTTTATAATGTAAAAGATGAACAGATAAAATACAATTTTGAACACATGGAAGAATGTGTTCCAATAAAGCTGTATTTGCAAAAGCAGTACAGAGCCGTGTTGCCTGTCCTGGCTGCTTGGAATCATCCAGGAGCTTGTTACCAGTGGAAACTCGAAAACCACAGCTGAGGCCTAGGTTTCTGTGTCAGAATTTGATTCTATTAGGAACCCTGGCTGATTTACCAAATATGCTTGCATAAGAGTATGTGATTCTGATAGGTCAATGTTACGAGAATTTCTCCTGACAGAACTATGGAAAAAATTGCTCTTTGGAGGGAACTCTTTATTGGTGCTTTTCGTGTCTGTTCCAGTCCCTTTTCTGATATGCAGAGACTAGAGAAGTACACGGACTTTTTCCAGACTCCTGTAATGCTCTCTGCAAAGTCTGCTTGGTGAGATTTAGGTTGGCTTGGTCTAAAGCCTCCTACAGAACTGTCACCGAGGGTTCCAGGGAGATGCAAGGCATGTTCTGCGGGCCGCAGCCCTGTCTGCTTTGGCACATACTTTCACAGGAGGAGATACGGTTCTGGAATTAGCAACTGTGGTGTCAACTTTCTGGTTTGGCTGAGTGCTTTTATCTGGCAGCGTCCTGATCCATCCCAGAGAAACCCACTCCTTGGCAACCCAGCAGTACAGTGCTTGGGAGTTGTCCTAGAGCCCTGGCCTGCAGTCCACAGCTCTCCCAAAGATTCTGTAAGCTCTTTTTATCCCTTAATAAAGCTCTCTTAATCAGATTTGATTCTGATATCTGCAATAAGAATCTTGATTAGTCTAGATTCTTGTGAGTTGTTACTGCTTCAGTCCTACCAACTCTCCTGCTTTTTAGTGTTAACCTGCAAATGTGTGGCGACACATTTGCAGGCCATCCCCTCTAAAGAAAGGTGTTGAGATAGCTGTGTATCAGTGGCTTAAATCAGACGCACTGGAGCCCCTGGGAGAAGGACACTAGGGTAAATCCAAATCAGAGGCTAACTGTGGACTAAATGTTGACTGAATATTGTCTGGTCATCCTCCTGTACCAGGCACTGCACCACTTGTTGGGGATACAGAGGTAAATTAGAAAAGACCCTTAGCTTTTGTCCTTAGGGTATTTACATCTCAAAGAGAACCAATGAATTAGAAGATCTCTTTGTTTCTCTTCTCTGTAACTCTTTGAAATAAAAATAAAATCTTAAAAATTTTTAAATAAGAACAAATACAATTGATATGGGCCTTTTGGGTTGTCAGTACTAGGCATTCTCAGATCACCAGTTAATGAGAAAGAGCAGGACAGTGTCATAGCATCTGCTTAGCCAGGCTGTACAAGTTGGGAGCTTGGTCACAGTGCCCAAGTGGGTCTCACTTACGGGGGGTCAAAGACTGAAGATATACATTAGCTCAGAGAGCCTGGTCACACTCCAGTCGCTCACCCTCTGTCTCCCATTGTGGAGGACTTCCCGGGTTCCTCTGGGAGGAACTCAATCCTGGACTCCTGTTGGTGGCAAGGACACAAGTAATTGAGATCCCAGGTTGTACCATGGCAGGGAGTTGGAATCAGAAGCAGAGTCCAGCCGCAAATCAGGCACTCTGATATGTGAACATCTTAATCATTTAACCAAAATCCTACTGAACCAAAATCCTACTTAGGAGTATGTATTCAATTAATCAAAAACACAAATGGCTTAAGAGGCATGAAATTGTTGAAAAACCAAAGAAGAAGCAATGTTTTTCTAAATTTAAGTCTTGTGCACCACTTACCTGTCTGTAGACTCTGTATGTATCCTATTCAGCCATCCTAAAGGAGGACCTGGTTGGTTGATTTTGAGTAGTTACGGCTTCATGTAGTGGGGCTCCTTGGGCAGAGCTGCCAGCTGCGTCATCAACTTCTGGACATTTTGAGGATGTGTGTGTTACCTTTGCGTCATTTGCAGACATCTTAGACTTTGATTTATGCCCTGGGTGGCAGTGCCAAATGCCGTAAAAGCCCAGCAGCCCAGCTGCAGTACATCTTGCCCCAGCTTTACTGAGAGTCCTGTGTATGTAGTGAAGTAATATTTGCTCACACAGAAAAACACTTGCCTTACATTCGTAAGTCATTACAGCAAAAGTTGAATATTTATGAAGAGAAACTATTTGGTGAGGAAGAAACACATGTCTTCCTATGTGGAAAGAAGAACAGATAAAACTACTTGGATCCAGGTACCAGGCTATTCAGCATTTCGCCTCATTGACTCTTCCAGAACTCTGTGAGATACACTTCACAGGTACGAAGAAAACTAAACTTCAGTGAGAGTGATTTGCCCAAACTGACTGTGCCCAGCCTGGTGTACGCGAGGTCACATTAGAATCCAGGACATTTAGTTTCAATACTTACACTTCTAATGCTAAGCTCCTTGAGAGGGTGTCTACCAAAATTATTTTTGTGATTGTTTTGCATTAGCTTATTGGCTGTCAAGTTTTCTGCATTCAATGTGTATTTCTATTTTGTAGTAGCAAAAATGTCTGATCAGCATTAAGTAGTTTGTTGTGGCATTGTCAGACCTTTCATTAAACTCCATCTGTTCAACACTTTGTTAAACTCAGCCTCAAAGTTCCAGCATACTGCTTGATTTCAGAAACAAATGAATCTACAGCACACACACAATTCAGAACAACTACCTTGAAAGAAAGGGTTAAAATATTTGCTTTTAGAAATTGGCCTGTTGTTTTAGTGACACTCCTGCCCTCCATAGGTCTGAAGGGTCCAGGCTTTCCCTGTCTGGGCCTTGATCACAGTGTGTTGCTAGCTCAGGGCAGCCAAGATTGTGTGAGCTGGCCATGTGACATTCTCTGGAATAAAAAGAAAAACACCTCTTTGTGCTGCCTTCAGAACTGTTTCTTTCTTCCTAATTCAGTGAGGAAGATAAAACACTTGGCTGATAAAAAAACAGGGAAGCTGGTCTGAAACTGTTCTGTACCCTGTTCCTCTGTTCCCCTTTAGTTTCTTTTACGCATCATCATGTCAACCAAACCAAAAGGACAAAGATACAGAACATCTGAGACATAGATGGGGCAGGGAAGTATGTACATAGAGTATCTGTAGACAATTTGATGGTCAGGGGTGCATGACAGTTAATCCTCTACCTGCAAGCATCTGTATCCCATATGGCTACTGGTTTGTGTCTCGGCTGTTCCACTTTCCTTCTAGCTTCCTAGGAAAGCAGTAGAGGATGGCCCAAGTCCTAGGGCTCTGCACCCATGTGAGGGGTCCAAAAGAAGCCACAGGCTTGGATTGTGGCCATTTGGAGAGTGAACCAGATCTTTGTCTCTGCCCCTTCTCTGTAAATCTACCTTTCCAAAAATAAATAAATAAATAAATAAATAAATAAATAAGTAAAAGTCCAATGGTAAGTCTAGCTTTAAAAAAAAAAAAACAAATGAAAAAGATATGTACTTCTCTGTAACTCATTGCATGGGCTCCTGATGTCACACTTCTCTGCTGCTTCTGGCTTCCAGCACCTGTTCTTAGCCATCTAGCCTCACCCTTGAAGTATCTTTGGGGAACTAATGCCTCCTTGGACTCTACTACACCCTGCTGCCCTTCCTCAAGCTTTATGTTTTGTTTTTGCTTGCTTGCTTGCTTTGTAGGATCTACTTATTTATTTGAAAGAGTTACAAAGAAGGAGAGACAGAGACCGAGGACTTTCATCTTCTGCTTCCCTCCACAGATGGCTGGATGACCACAGTGGCTGAGACTTGGCCAGAACAAAGCCAGGAGCCAGGAGCTTCTTCCAGATCTCCCATTTTGGTGACAGAGACAGACACTTGGGCCATCCTCCACTGCTTTTCCCAGGGCATAAGCAGGGAGATGGATCAGAAATGGAGCTACTGGGAACCAGCACTGGTGTTGCAGGAGGCAGCTCAACCCATTCGGTTGCAACACCAGATTTATTCTCAAGCTTTTTAAAGTACACTGTCATAGATAAACATTTCACAGAATGTGTTGTTTCATTCCCCTCCATTGAAAATGATTTAACAAGGTCTAGAGACTTTAATATGGTATCGTTAAAGTTGCCTACCTAAAGAGTTCAGTGCTATTCTCAGTGAGCTGTGGCCCAACTAATCAGTCTTGTGACTGTCTGTCAAGAACCTCTCTGGTAAATCTTCTTGGTCCTTCCCATATTTTCAGATAAGAACATAGAAAATGCCATAATAACTTTCTTTTTTAAATCTATATTTTCTCATTTTGGTTCCGTATCATGTACTTTCTCTATTAAGAATTCTATTAAGAGTTGCTCTGACTAGGCTGTGGCACCCACTGGTTTTGTGAAGACTAGGCATGTGCCAGGCTGAGCTGGCTGGTCCACAGTACCCATTGGTTCTTTTGAGAGATGGGGATGAGGCAGGACGGATCAGACAGCTTGATCTACTGGTATGCGCAGTGACCAAAACTGACACTTCACTGGTTGGCAGAGAGAGTAAGGGATTTTCACTGTTTCACTGGTTCATTCCCCAGGTGATAGCCACAACCAGAACCAAGGTAGGCCAAAGCCAGAAGCTTCATCTGGGTCTCCCACGTGCTGGCAGGGCCCAACCACTTGGGCCATTATCTTCTGGTATGTTTCCCAGGACATTGGCAGAGAGCTGACTGAGAGTGGAGCAGTAAGGACACGAACTGCTGCCCAGATGGGCACCCAGGTGACAGCTTTACCTGCTAAAACCACAATGTTGGCCCCAGTGGGAGCTTTTAAAATCCAGAAGTTGAATCACAAAATATGTTATCATTTAGTTAAAAAAATAATAATAATTCATTAAGCATATTTTCAGTCATTTCAGCATAAGTAAAGCAGTTTGGGGAATTACAAAGGAAGTGATATTGCAAGCCAAGGGTGTCTAGCTCATCAGCTTGTAGGAAAGTGGCCAGGTAGTCAACAGTGGGTGAGGTTCTGACAGTTCTGCTTTAGTTGGGAGGTGCCTCCCCTGAGACTCTGCCATTGTTTGGCATGATGAAGCCCAGTGTGTACAACTGCAGCATCATGTTGGGGACTGACCTTTGGTACCACAGTGAGCACATTCTTTGTGATTCCATATTCCATATTGGAGTACTTGGGTTTGAGTCCCAGCCCCATTGGTTGTTATAGCTCACTGCTGTTGTGCATTCCGGGAAGTGGTAGATAATGACTTGGGTATTTGGGTCCCTGCCATTCACCTGGGAAACCCAGACTGATTTCCAGGCTCCTACCTGGTCTAGTCACCTCTGATATTTGTTGACATTTCAGGAGAGGATCACTGGGTTGAAGATCTTTGTGTGTGTGTCTTTCTGCCTTTTAAGTAATGAAAATTTTTGACTTTTTAATTTTATTGTTTTTTTTTTAAAGATTTATTATTATTTTTTCATTGGAAAGGCGGATATACAGAGAGGAGAGACAGAGAGGAAGATCTTCCGTCCGATGATTCACTCCCCAAGTGAGCACAATGGCTCATGCTATGCCGATCTGAAGCCAGGAGCCTCTTCCGGGTCTCCCACGTTGGTGCAGGGTCCCAAAGCTTTGGGCCGTCCTCGACTGCTTTCCCAGGCCCCAGGCAGGGAGCTGGAAGGGAAGCGGGGCTGCTGGGATTAGAACCGGCGCCCATATGGGATCCCGGGCATGCAAGGCGAGGACCTTTAACCACTTGCGCCACCGCGCCGGGCCCAATTTTATTGTTTTTTTTAAGATTTATCTATTTGAATGGAGGTGGGGACAGAGACTTCCCAGTCTTCCATCCACTGATTCGCTCCTCCCCAAATGGCCACAGTGGTCCATCCTGGGTCAAGCAGAAGCCAGGAGTCAAGAGCTTGGTTCAGGTTTTCCACATGGGTGGAGGGACCCAAGCACTGGGCGGTCTTCTGTTGCTTTCCTAGTCAATCAAGCAGTTGAGCCATCTCATCAGCCCTTCCTAGAGTAATTTTAAGAAATTCTTTTTGTAACCCTTTTGATAACTTTTAAATGTTTGACTTTATTTGTAGTGGAGAAAAGTGATAGGAAACTGAATTGAAAGTGGAAAATGGAACATCTGGGACTCAAGCTGGTGGGTCCAGCTTATGTCATGCCAGTCCTGCAGGCAGTGACATTACCCACTACTCCAAAAGTGCTGGCTCTAAAATGTGTCCTCTAAAATAAATTTCTTTCAGGATGTTGCAATAGGGATCCTGACACTGTGGTTTAGTAAACTAAGCCTCCCCTTGCAGTGCTGATATCCCATATGTGCACTGCTCCACTTCCCATCCAGTTCCCTTCTTATGGCCTCGGAAAGCAGTGGAGGGTGGCCTAAGTCCTTGGAACCCTGCACCCACATGGGAGTCCCGGAAGAAGCCCTTGGCTTCTAGCTTCAGAACAACCCAGCTGTGACTGTTATGGCCAATTGGGGGAGGAAGATTCATTCATTCATTCATTCTCATTCATTCTCTTTCTCTCTCTCTCTCCCCCCTCCCAGCTCTGTAGCTCATTTCAAGTGAAAATAATCTTTCAAAAAACCCAAGAAACTGTGAATCAATCCCAATTATTTATTTTAAAGCAAGCTTTATGTAGGGCCTGGTGTGATAGCCTAGCAGCTGGAGTCCTCACCTTGCGGACACCGGGATCCCATATGGGCACCAGTTATAATCCCAGTGGCCCCACTTCCCATCCAGCTCCTGGCTTGCGGCCTGGGAAATCAGTTGCAGATGGCCCAAAGCCCTGGGCCCTGTACCCATGCGAGAGACCTGGAAGAAGCTCCAGGCTCCTGGCTTTGGATCGGCTCAGCTCTGGCCATTGCGACTGTTTGTGGAATGAATCATTGGACGGAAGCTCTTCTTCTCTGTCTCTGTTTCTGTCTGGATGTCTGACTTTCCAATAAAAATGAATCTTTTTTTAAAAAAAGCTTGCTTTATTTAGGTAGCACTTTTCAAATTTCCATTAAAATTATTGTTAACAATAATCAAGTATAGTTGTATATACCCAAGAGATATACCTTTTTTTTTTTAAAGGTTTTTATTGGAAAATAAGATTTACAGAGAGAAAGAGACAGAGAGAGACAGATCTTCTATCCATGGGTTAACTTCCAAAGTGGCCACAATGACTGGAGCCGAGCCAATCCAGTTAGGAGCCATGAGCTTCTGGGTCTCCCATGCAGGCGCAGGATCCCAAGGCTTTGGACCATCATCCACTGATTTCCCAGGTCACAGGCAGGGAGTTGAATGGGAAGTGGAGCAGCTTGGATACGAACTGGTGCCCTTATGGGATCCTGGTGTATGCAAGGCAATGATTTAGCCACTAGACTGCTTGCCGGGCCCTGAATTTATGTTTAAAATGAACACAAAACAGGCAAAGAATTTTTGCATGTTTGACATTCATCAAAATAGAAAATTGGAGAGAAAACAGGCAAGTATTTATGGTATACTCATTATGTTCGAGTGTATGAGCTGCAAACCGTGAAGTATGATCAAGATAGGCTAGTGTCCGCCTACCGTGGGCATATGTTCTATACAAGGAACCTTATATATTGTGCAGTCCTATAAAAAGCACATGTATACATAGAAATATATATATAAAAAAACCCTATAAGCTCTGACTGTATGAATTGAACAGAGAAGATACCATGTCTTGATATAAAATCTGGTGCCAGGTGGTTTTAGTTGGAGGACAGAGTGAGTGTCACAGATCTGTGGTGTCACCTTTCAGGTTTCCAGATCAGTTGGTATAGAATCTCCTGTTTCTGGCAGCTGAGAATTCAGCAGGGTCCATCCCTCAGAGATGAAAGGCAATCCTGGCATCGATGTGGCTTCCAGTGACAGGCCCGGCTCCAGGGTGGCCGTGACAGTCCCGTGCTCAGCTTTGTTCCTCATGCCTATGGCTGAGCGCACTTTACCTCTGTCTACAGAGGTGGTGCCTCCCTCTTTCCCCCTTTGTTTGTTTGTTTGTTTGTTTTTTGACTCTTATGTATATTTGAAGAAGTTACAGAGAGAGAGACCCCTGAAACACCTCTTTGGAGAAGGTAAATGGCTGCTCCTGGGTCATTACCATGATTACTTCAAGAATCGTTCTGAGGATGTTTTGCTTTTAGAGATGGTCATTTTGGCTTTGCGAAAATTCTTTTTTAAAAAAACTCATTTTCATTTTAGCTGAAGGACAAAAGGAAAATAAATCTTTTCACCTCCTGGTTCATTCCACCAAATGCCTACAACAGCTAGGACTGGCCCAGGTTGAAACTAGGAGCCTGGAACTCCATCTGGGTCTCCTGTGTGAGTGTCAGGGACCCATGCACTTGAGCTGTCGCCTGCTGCCTCCAGGCACTCTGACATGGTGTACAGGTTCCCCAGTGGTATCCTAATCACTCAGCCAATATCTTCAAGAAACGTTAATTTATGAGAAGTGGCATCATATATATGGTTGCATATTTGTGTTAGTGACCATTTTAGCTAAGTACATAGGTGCCTTTATCTAAGAACATCTATTGGGTTGGTTTGTAAAATATTAAAACCAAAAATGAGGGCTAGCACTGTGGCATAGAGAATTGGGCTGCTGCATGCGATGCTTGAATCTCATGTGGGCATAGTTTGAATCCTGGCTGCTCCACTTTCAGTCCAGATCCCTGTTAATGACCTAGGAAAAGCCGCAGAAGTTGGCCCATGTGCTTATGGCTCCTGCCTCACAGGGGAGACCCCAGTGAAGCTCCTGTCTTCTAGCTTCGTCCTGGCCCAGCCCTGGCTGTTGCAGCCATTTGGAAAGCAGATCAGTAGATGCAAGCAAGATACTGTTCTCTGTCTCTTCCTGTGACTCTAACTTTCAAATATATCTAAGAAAAACAAACAAAAGGGTTGGCATTGTGGTATAGCAGGTTAAGGCCATTTCTTGAGAAGCTGATATACTGGCATTCCATATGAGTGCTGGTTCTGGTTGCTCTGCTCCTGATCCTGCTATTACACCAGGGGAACAGTAGAAATTGGCCCTAATACTTTTGTCCCTGCCACTCATGTGGGAGACCTAAATGGAGTTCCGGTTTCCTTTGGCCTGATGCAGCACCAGCCATTGTGGCCATTTGGGTACTGAACTAGTAGATGAAAGATATATCTTTCTCCCTCTGCCTCCTCCTCTCTCTGCAACTCTATCTTTCAAACAAATAAATCTTTAAGAAAAAATAAACAATATAAGAAATCTGAACAAGGCTTTTATTCTGATGGGTTTTGAGTGTTTTTCTTCTAAGCACTTGTTGATTCTTTCAGTGTAGTCAAGTTTGATCACTTGATTAAGCTGATACCCACTAAAGTTTAGTTTTTCTGATTAATCATGTTGCTAATAGAATGAAGAGACACAGCACAGAGAATGTTGTGTTTTGTTTAATTATCTTCTTCGCATCCTTTGACTGGTTTTCCCCTCCCTGTGTTTCTGGCAACTTAGTCTGAAACACCAGCCAGTACAACTTTTTTATTTTTTAAGGTTTATTTATTTTTATTTGAAAGGCAGATTTTACAGAGAGATCTTCCATAGCTGGTTCACTCCGCAAATGGCCACAGTGGTTGGAGCTGAGCCAATCTAAAGCCAGTAAGCTTCTTCAGGTCTCATGTAGGTGCGGGGGCCCAAGGCTTGGGGACAATCTTCACTGCTTTCCCACACATATTAACAGGGAGCAGGATGAGAATTGAAGCAGCCGAGACACAAACCCACATTCATATGGGATGCTGGCACTAGCAGACAGAAAATTAGCTTGCTACCTCAACACAGTACCCCAGTAAAACTTTCAAAGTGAAAGTAGTATTCTCTATTTAGGTGGTCCAATGTGGTAGTCACTAGCTATACGTGACTAGCTTAATTAATTAATTTTTAGTAAAATTTAGCCTTTAATTTCTTGGTCACACCAGCCATGCTTCAAGTAACAGTAGCTCCAACACCTGTGCAGCTAGGACCACTAAACACATGGAGCTGTTGTCACTTGAAATGGACTAAGCTGCCGGAACAGCTGTGGCAGGTATTTTCTTGTGTTTGAAGGGTCACTGCTGCTCCTTGGAAATTCTGAAATGTTCTCACACCTCTTTATTCTGGCTTTGTTATCCTGCTACTTGGTGTTGCTCCTTCCCAGCTTGTTGCCAGGTCCTTGAAGGGTATAAGTCCTGGGGCATGTATGTGCAAGGGCTTGGGTAGGAGCCAGGGTGCAGCTCATCCTCCCAGAATGTTCCAGAGTTGACAAAAAGTGGCATTGACACTCCAAACACAAGAAAACACCGGCCACAGCTACTCTCCCTGCACTGTCCCTGACCAGGCACAGGCAGCCCACCATCACTTTGAATGCAGGGTTGTCCCAGACCTTTTAAAATAAGCCTTTTCTTCAGGAAGTTTCCATTCACTGGAAAATGTTATATGGAAATCAAGATTAAGGTGCTAATTGTGCTCACTGCTGCTGGGTTGTAATTAGCCTTAGGCGCTGTTGGAGAACTGAAATAAGTGTATTGAAAAAGAAAAATAGGGGTTAGTGCATTGGTTCAACTAGCTAATCCTCCACCTTTAAGCATTGGAATCTCCTATGGGTGTGAGTTCATGTCCTGGCTGCTCCACTTTCCATCCAGCTACCTGCTTGTGGCCTGGGAAAGCAGTGGAGGATGGCCCAAAGCCTTGGGACCCTGCACCTGCATGGGAGACCCAAAAGAGGCACCTGGCTTCCTGGCTTTGGATCTGCTTAGCTCCAGCCGTTGTGCTCACTTGGGGAGTGAATCATCGGAGAGAAGATCTTCCTTTCTGTCCCTCTTCCTGTCTGTATATCTGACTTTCAAGAAAAATAAATAAATCTTTCAAAAATTTATCTATATTTGAAAAGAAGAATGAGCATTACAGAGATGGGGACATAGGTCCTTCACCTTAGGCCACCCAGTGCATGGCCACAGCTCAGCACCTGAGCCCTCTTACTAGCAGGGAGCTGAATTGGAAATGGACAAGCCAGGACATGGACCGGCACCCATATGGGTATAACAGGCACCAGCTTACTTGCTATGCCACAACACTGGCCCTATCTCTGGTTCTTTTGTTCTTTTTTTTTTTTTTTTATTGGAAAGGCGGATATACAGAGAGGATGATCTTCTGTCCAATGATTCACTCCTCAAGTGACCACAACGGTCGATGCTATGCCAATCTGAAGCCAGGAGCCTCTTCCGGGTCTCCCACGTGGGTGCAGGTTCCCAAAGCTTTGGGCCATCTTCGACTGCTTTCCCAGGCCACAGGCAGGGAGCTGGATGGGAAGCAGGGCTGCCGGGATTAGAACCGGCGCCCATATGGGATCCCGGGTGTGCAAGGCGAGGACCTTAACCACTGCGCCATCGTGCCGGGCCCCGGTTCTTTTGTTCTTAAGAGTTATGTATTTTATTTGAACAGCAAAGCTACTGAGAGAAATTGAAAGATTCTATATATTGCTTCAGTCCCCAAATAGTTGCAACAGCCAGATGTGGGCCTGGTCAATACCAAGAGCTAGGAACTCCTTGATCTTCTGGGTGGGTGGCAGGAGGCCAAGTGCTTGGGCCATCTGCCTTCCCACTCACGTTAGCAGGGATATGAATTGGAAACACATAGACAGGACTCAAACCAGTACTCTAATATGGATGCCAACATTGCAATCAACAGCTATACCTGCTGTGCTGCACAT
The DNA here is from genome assembly GCF_017591425.1 of Ochotona curzoniae. Lineage (NCBI taxonomy): Eukaryota > Metazoa > Chordata > Mammalia > Lagomorpha > Ochotonidae > Ochotona > Ochotona curzoniae. Next base: position 877,336 of record NW_024466004.1, on the reverse strand, counting down.
TGGTCCCATATGTTTGGGTTTTTTATGCTTAAGGTACAGGACCTATATAGATATCTTTTAAAAGTAATATCATTTGTTGTATCATCTAGTAGAGAAATTAAGAGTTGTTAAATGTAGTGTTCTAAACTGGTGTCTGCCGGTGAAGTTTAATTTGGCCTCTAGCACATGTTCATGGTAAAATAAAACAGAGTCAGGTTAGAATGGAAACACCAAGATTATCAAGGGACATTGTGGAGCCTGAGAATGGATCCTAAATTATTTAATGTGGACCCATGGGCTTTAGGGAGGGGTACTGAGAGAATAGACTGGCTTAGTTTTTTATGCTAATTCAGATGGTTTAAAGATCTAATCTGGATCAGTCTGAATGGTAGTAGATGAGAAAATACTTCTCAGCAGGAGGGTGTCAGTAAGCTTTTCTTTGTTAACTGTGTTGTAGTTTGTCTTCTATTTGGTGAGGTGGCGAGCAAGGCTGCCCTTTCCCTTGTTTCATGGAGGCCTTGCTTGAGTTTGCAGTCCAGCCACCATTCAGAAGTCTTCTCAATTCCCAGGCCACTAAGTGCTTATCCCATCATCCTGCCATGTAAGTTTCAGTTATACATACTTTGCTTTAAATTTTTATTCAGTGTACATTCTAACAACAGGAAAGGAACAGTATTTAAATTTTCTGTTCTCACTACTGGTAACATTTGATATTTCCTTTTATGTGAATTTTTTGCCTTCTCAACTGTCAGCTTCTCAAATGTCAGATAGAAAAGTGAGCTGGAAGATGCACTATACATAGTATGAAAGAGGGGCTTCATTATGCTCTCCCGTAAGACCCCATCTCCTGTCATAGTGTAGCCTCGGCTGCTTCTCGTTACATCTCATCCTAGCATTTTCACTTCGAAGTATCTGTTAAGAAATGCTTGTCATGGACATAAACAAATTTGTGCAAGAGGTCTGTCACAACTTTGTAATAGCAAAAAAGTAGAAATAATCTAAATTACCATCAGCGGGAAGATTATACTGTCTGTTACAACATATTCATATTATGTGTTATTGTCTAGCAGTTTAAACATAATACAGGAAAGCTGTGTATCCCAGCATGAAAAGTCTAAGATAGGTAGTTAAATGACAAGTGTGATAACTGTTTTTAAAATGAGATGTATGGGAGCCAGTGCTGTGGTGCTGACACAATGGCTTAGCAAGTTAATCCTCTGCCAGCAGTGCTGGCATCCATATGGGAACCGCATGTGATGCTCAGCTTATGGGGGAAAACAAACAAACAAACAAAAAACCACAAAAATCAATCCTACTTATGGCCTGGGAAAGCAGCGGAAGATGGCCCAAATCCTTGGGCTCCTGCCCCAATGTAGGAGACGTAAAAGAAACTCTTGGCTGCCATTTGTGGTGGATGGAAGATCTCTGTTTCTGTATTTCCCTCTTACTTAACTTTCATGTAAAGTATTTTAAAAAATACAGAATACTAGAACTTTCTTTTTAATATATTTTAATTGCAAAGTCAGATATACAGAGAGGAAGAGAGACAGAGAGGAAGATCTTGCATCCAGTGATTCACTCCCCAAGTGACTGCAATGGCCATTGCTGCGCCAGTCCGAAGCCAGGAGCCTTTGGATCTCCCACGCAGGTGTAGGGTCCCAAAGCTTTGGGCCGTCTTCCTCTGCTTTCCCAGGCCGCAAGCAGGGAGCTGGATGGGAAGTGGAATCCTGGCACTTGCAAGGGGAGGAGTAGCTAATTGAGCCATCACACCAGGCCCTGTCTTCTTTGATACAAGGATAAATGAAAGCATAGCTTTCTCTGAAGGCATATGTCAAAACTTTGGAGTTTTGTTTTGTCTTGTTTTTGGCATTTGGTACAAGTTTGCTTTCAGCTTTGAAACCTGATCTTGCTGCTCTTGAAGTTTTTTGTTTTGTTTTGTTTCTGTTTTAAATTAAACTGTTTGGTGAGATAGGGTCAAAGGGACACTTCATGGGAATCAGTGAATTATTTTTTTTAATGTTTTCAGATGACATTAATCTTTAAAAGGTAAGGGATACCTGACTTGAACAGTCCCTGTAGATGATCAGATGTGCCACTCACCTTGAGAATGAAGGAATATTGCTGCTGTTGCTGCTGTTTAATTTTGATTTCTTTCCTTGAGAGACAGAGGAAGGGAGACAGAAAGAGATACATGAGCTCATATCCTTTGGTTCATTCCCAAACGCCCACAGAGAAGCAGGAGGCAGGAATGTAATCCAGGTCTCCCACGTGAGGCAGGAATCTGGTTACTTGGGTGCCATCCCCGCTGCTTCAGCCTCGGCCTTAGCGGGAAGCTGGAGTCAGGAGAGAGCCTACAGTGAGACCCAGGGCTCTGCCAGGAGGCATGCCATCCTGACCTATGATTTAACTGCTAGGCCTAACACCTGCCTTTTGTGGTATTCATTTTATGTTACTTCTTTTGTTGGGGGTGCTGACATTTTTTAAACTATATGTCATCTATTGCTACGTAATAAAACTTTAAACAATGTTAATTGTCTCATTTTTCCTGGAACAGGAACTCAAAGTTCCACTGTGCTCTATAGTCTGGATTCTAAGTCCAATGAGTGAAAGACTGGAAGCAAAATTGTGTTGGAAAGAGCAAATGTTGAGTAACTTTTTCTGTTAGGTTTCCAGTACTCTGTACTTTGCTGATTTTTGTCCTGCATCTGAATTTTCTTATTCCTCCCCACTTGTCAACCTCTAAATGTTGGATGCCCTAGAATTTCAGCCCTTTGTCTCATTTATTCTTTGGTGACCTCACTTAGTCTCAAGGCTTTAAATCTTGTAGATGAGAAGTTTAGTGTGTGAGGAGGCAGATGGATTGAGGATTCTTTGATTCCCAAAACCACAGCTTCCCTGAACCAGCCCACTTGGGCATCTGAAACTCAATGTGTGTAAGCCTGGATTCATTCCTGCCCCAAACCTGTCGAGCAGTCTTCCCATTCAGTAAATGGCAACGTTGACCTTCATTTTTCCCTTGTCTTACATTCAATACCTACTTCATCAGTTAGTGCTGTGGACTCTCCCCTCAGAGTACAAATAGCCAGAATCAGACCTCTGCTCACCATCTCTGTCACTGTCATCTTGATCCAAGCCACCAGCACCTCACCTTGATTCTTCTCCCAGCAGGTAGAATAATCCTGTTAAAAGAAACCAGGTCTGGTCGTGTTCCCAGGAGGGTTTCTAAGTTGAAGCACTTAGCTGGCCCGAGACCTGGCTCCCTGCACACTCTCTCTCACTCCTCTTTCTCGCTGTGCTATGGCCATCCTGGTCACTTCCTTGGTACACCTCTAGAACCAAGCCTCATCCATCTGGGGCCTCTGTAATGCTGCTCCTGCTGCCCTCAACCCCAGGGTTAGACAAGCAGTGTTAGATCATGAGTCTGCAGGAGAGAAGTTGATTGACTGTTTTTTTCCTAATGGTTTGGATGTTAAGCTCCTTTAATTGCTGAAGAAATGTCATGGGAAATTAGCTATTTCTAGCAATGCAGTGCCTACTTACTTATTTACTTACACTTTAAGTAGTAGGTCCAAACATTTGCATCTGGCATGAAGTGTCATGCTTCGGCTGTCCTCCCACCATTCTTGCTTGTTCAGGAGAGACTGTCAAGCAGCCCTGTCCTTCCGCTTAAGTGAGAGTTGTCCGGAGCCTTTCTGAATGCCACTGAGGGGTTCATTTATGTAGCTCCATGCTTGTCCTTTTGACCACTGTGTTGAGGTGTTATCAGAAGGCAGCCCGGGATGCCATTCTGTTAGGTGAGAGGCTTGGGATGGCTCCTCACCAGGCTTAGAACAGGTATTGTTTGGATTTCAGAGTAAGCCATAAGAACATTCTTCAAAGGACTAAGCTTTTTTGTGTAGCTTTAAGAATAGGGATGCAGACAGTTGTAGAAGAGAAAATTGCACATCTAACTAATGGGTTCAGTGCTCTCCCTGAGTTTTTCTTTTTCTTTTTAAAATTATTTATTAATTAGAGGAAGAGTTAGAGAGCTTCTATCAGCTGGTTCACTCCCCAGGTGGTTGTAACAGCCAGTGAAGCCATGTAACATGGTTGAAGCCATGAGTCTGAAGCTTCATCTGGGTTCATCGTGTCTGGGTCTGCATGTAGGTAGCAAGGTTCCAAACACTTGAGCCATCTTCTATTGCTTTCCCAGGTCATTAACAGAGAGCTGGGTGGGAATTGCAACAGCTGAAACACAAAACGGTGCCATGTGGGATGCTGGCATTGGAGATGGTGGCTTACTGACCATAACTCTGCTCCCCTCTGTGACATGTTTTAACTGAGATTTGTTACATCTGAAAGATAATCATTTGTTTATAGCTGTGAGACAAGCAGAGTTTTCTGGGTGCACAGCTGAAGGAGAACATCACCAGCAGATCTGGAGACTTGAGATGCTGAGAGGGTGTGCCTGTCTATATAGGGATTGTGATATTAGGTGGAGTTTATTTTTATGGGTCACGGAAGCACATTGTTGAGAATGTTGAGAAGCACATTAGAGATGATGCCCAGCTTCCCCCACCCCTGTCTTATTAAAGTTATTGACCTTAGATCTTCTCTGTTTTCCAATGCATAAATTTGATGCTGCAAGTTCCCCTCTAAGCACTACTTTTGCAATAGATTTTCCTTAATATCTCTGCTTTGATTTGTTTGCTACTTAAACATGTGTTTTTTATGGGCTTTTATTAAAATGTACTTTTTTTTTTTTTAATTGGAAAGCCAGATTTACAAAGAGGAGAGACAGAAAGCAAGATCTTCCATCCACTGCTTCATTCCCCAAGTGGCCACCGTGGCCAGAGCTGAGCCTATCCAGAATTTCTCCTGAGTTTCCCCTGCAAGTGCAGGATCCCATCCCAAAGGTTCAGGTCATCCTGCCCTGTTTTCCCAGGCCATAAGCAGCAAACTGGATGGGAAGTGGAGCAGCTGAGACACAAACCGGCACCCATATGATATCTTGATGCTTGGAAGTAGAGTTAGCCAATTGAGCTATCACACCAGGCCCTAAACTTGTATCATTTCATATCCGAATATCTTTGGAGTTTCCAGTTGTCTTTCTGTTGTTGAGTTCTAGTTTAATTACTATTGTGGTCTGAGGGATTATATCATGCGATTTCTATTTTAAGTTTGATAGGGTGTGTTATGGTTCAGGTGATATGTCTTGATGAATATTACATGTAAGCATAAGAAGGTGTATTTGCTGTTGTTGAGTGGTGAAGTCTGAGGATGCCGTTTATAGTCAGTTGGTTTTCTATCCTCAGTATGTCCTATTCTGAGAGATGGATACTGAAGTATCCGTTGACAATAGTAGATTCTTCTGCTGCTTTTGGCATTTCTATCAAGTTTTATCTCGTGCATTTTGCTGTGCTATTGTTAGGTAATGTTTTTTAAGAACTGTTAAGTTTTGTTAGAATAGCAGGATCACAGAAAGACCTACCATCTGCTGATTCACTCCCAAAATAGCCACAATAGCCAGAGCTCAGGCGATCTGAAGCCAGGAGCCAGGAACTTCTTCAGGTCTCCCACGCGGGTGCAGGGTCCCAAGGCTCTGGGCTGTCCTCGACTGCTTTCCCAGGTCACAAGCAGGGAGCGTGATGGGAAGTGGAGCTGCCAGGATATGAACTGTCACCCATATGGTATCCCAGTGCATGCAAGGCGAGGATTTGAGTACCTAGGCTACTGTGCCAGACCCTGATAACTTTATTTGCTTTGAGGTCTGCTGTCTGAAATTAATATAGCTATTCCTGCTTTTAATATGTACGTGTTTTTATATTTAGAGTGAATTTATGTAGATAATATTTAGAGATGAATCTTTTCAATCCACTGTCATAGATTCTATCATTTATTATCTTTAGGTACTGATGTTTAAAGTGGTTATTGATAAAGTTAGATTAATAATACCTGCTGTTTTGTGTTCATTATCTGTCTTTGTCCCTGTTTTCATTTTCCATGCTTTTTATGACTTTTGTACTTTTGTTAATTTTTATCTTTTCATCTACTTGGCAGAGAGAGAGAGAAATCTTCATCTTTATCAACTGGTTCACTCCCCAAAGCCCACAACAGTCAGTGCTTGGGTCAGTCCAGGACTGGGTCTGCAGTGTGGGTGGCAAAAACCCAGGAGTTGAGTCACCTGCTGCCTCCCAGGATGCAGATGCAGGAAGTTGGACCAAAAGCAGAGAAACCAGAACCCACAAGGTCCTCAGATATGGAATGTGGGCCCTGGAAGCTGTGCTTTATCCCGCTGTTACCTCACAACATTGCCCTCCTTTTTTTGCCTTAAAATGAGCATTCTCTGATTTAGTTTTCTTTGCTTTTTGCTTTTTTTCCCCCCTAAATCTGCTCTCACTTTACTGAGATGCCAGGAAAAAGATAATATTTAGAATCAGTCTGCCACATATTTTGCTATATTTCAGAAATTTCACAGTCAGATCTCTTTTTTTTTTTTTTTACTCTAAGTAATGGTATAAATATGTTGCTTCTTTTTTAAGCTAATTTTCTAATACTCAACCAAGGGTATCTTGTTCTCCACATGTTGCAGATAGGCCATATTTTAATTCTGTTATTTTTATCCGTGATTTATCTTTATTAGCAGAATTTGAGAATCACTCTTGTAAAATAATGCATATTTTAAATCCAGTAAGAGCCTAGCCTAACAGACTTTTAGTGTAAATAACTAATCCTAAATTATCTTTCAACTATAATATCTTTTTACTCAGCTTTGCTGTGTGATCACACATAATTGAACGCCACCCACTGACAAACAGTTATTTTAGTGGCTAAGTATAGAGATTAAGATCTGCCCTGTTAGTGAATATGGTATTGTGTTTGAACTGGCTTGTGTTGGAACCCTGAATGGAGGCCGAGTTACTGGGCGAGGAGCCAGTCACCTTCTGCTAAATGAATTGAGTCCAGAAGAGTCTTCCAAAACATTTGTATTTGCTTTCCCATCCAGCTCCACATTCCAGGAAAGAAGGTTCAGTCATTAGGAAGTATATTCACAGCTTACTTTCCGTTGACGCTGGTCAATTCACAGTGGCTTTAGCAAATAATAAACGCAGCTCTCACCCTAGAAACCTTCTAATAGCCATGGGATTGAGTGGAGTCTGACAGTCTGGCAGAGGGGCTGCTCACAGCTGCCCCCACAGCACGTGAGCACAGACCTGGCTGCCCAGGAAGACATCCAAGGGATGGATTCCATGTGCGTTGGTAAAAAGAGAGAGAGGAAAGGGGAAAAAAAATAACCAGAATTTGGGATTAAATTGTAATAAATAACTTGGCTACAGTTAAACTCAACTAATTGGTAGTTTTAAATTAACAAGAAATGAAGCTTTCAAAACCATTGGGTTTTGAACATAGTAATCCTAAGTGGTTTAGAATTAAGATAGATCACGAACTGGTGCTGTGGCTTAACAGGTAAAGCTGCAGCCTACATTGCTGGCATCCCCATTTGGGCATGGTTTGTGTCCCAGCTGTTCCACTTCCAATGCCACTCCCTGCTAATGTACCTAGGAAAGCAGCAGGGGAGGATGGATGTTCTTGGGTCCCTGTACCCACGTAGGAGACCCAGAAGATGCTCGCTCCTGTGCCAGCCTGGCCGTTTGTACCCACCACCATTGTACCCATTTGAGGAGTAAGTCAACAGATGGAAATCTCTTTGTCTCTGTCTCTCTGTAATTTTGGCTTTCAAATAAATAAAATAAATCTTTTTTTAAAATAAAGAATGCAAATTGATACATTAATATTTAACAGCACTGGCTGGTGGGAATATGAATGTTTATTCTCTTTTTTTCTTAAGTTTTAAGCATTTCATTTAAAAAAAAAATTTACAACAAAAGTCCTGTGGTTTGATTATACTTCCCGTCTCTTTCTGTCTTCAGTCATTAATTGCCTGACTTGGTGGGTGCCTGACAGTTCATGCATTGCACGTCGTGTTTTGTTCTGGGGTCTTCCTCATACAGACCCTTGCACTGGCACTGTTCCCCTGAGCTCCTTTTAGAAGTGAGTTTGTTGCTTTCATAGAAGAAGCTTGTATACAGTGCTATAGCTGGCTTGAGATACTGGATCTTCCTCAAGGAGCTGCTTTTTAAATCAGGGAAGGAGTCAGCATGGTGATATAGTAGGTTAAGCCACTACCTACAGTATGGCGTCCATATGGGATATTCAAATTCTGATCCACCTCCCTGCTGATAGCCTGGGAAGGCAATAGAGCATGACCCAATGCTTAAGCCCCTGCATCACATGGGAAACCCAGAGACTACAGTTCAGACTGGCCAAGCTCAGCCATTACCATCAGTGGAAGATTCTTTCTCACTCACTCTGTGCCTCTCTGTCTCTCTCTGCCTACATCTCTCTATACTTTTTAATATTTATTTGTCTTGGGTACTGGGATCCCATATGGGTGCCAGTTCATGTCCTGGCTTCTCCACTTCCCACCCAGCTTCCTGCTTGTGGCCTGGGAAAGCAGCAGAGGACGGCCCAGAGCCTTGGGACCCTACACCCATGGGGGAGACCAGGGAGAAACTCGTAGCTTCTGGCTTGGGATTGCCTTGGCTCTGGCTGTTACAGTCATTTGGGGAGTAAACCAGTGGATGGAAGACCTTCCCTGTCTTTCTCCCTTTAAATCTGCCTTTCCAATAAAAATAAATAATCTTGACCAAAGAGATTTTTGCTGCGGTAGCAGCAGCAGCAGCAGCAGCAGCAGCAGCAGCAACCAAGCACAATCTGAGTGTCTTAGCGGCCTATGGCCTTCCCCTCCTGAGCACCGGACCCCTGCAGCAGCTTCAGGTTTTACTTCCTATGTGACCAATAAATGTAGGGTTTCTGTTTGTTACAGTCTCTTTATCATGGTGAGAAATCTTTCTCAGAGGTCCCCAAGAGACATCCTGTCAGGAGCCAGGGACCCAGAAGTGGGTCCCAAAAGTTACAGAGGGCAGTGGGATTCATGGCGCCCAGCTCAGGTATGATTTTCCCTGTGGCGAGGCACCTGTCTTTGCCAGAACGTCGACCATGGACTGAAATCTTATTTCCTAAGGTAGCAGGCCCTAGGGCTCATCTGACAGGCCTCTAGGCTTTGTGTTGTATAGTTCTCTTGAGAACCAGCCTCAGGAACCATCAGTTGGGACCAGCGCAGTGGCTTATGGGCTAATCTTGCACGTACCAGCACTGGCATCCCATGTAGGCAGGGGTTCGTGTGCCAGCTGCTCCACTTTCCACACAGCTCCCTGCTTGTGGCCTGGGAAAACAATGGAGGACATCCCAAAGCCTTGAATCCCTGTGCCCACGTGGGAGACCCAGAAAAAGCTCTTGGCTTCGATTTGACTCAGCTCTGACCATTGTGGCCATTTGGAGAATGAACCGGTAGATGGAAGATATCTCCCTACCTCTCCTCTCTCTCTTCTCTCTGTTCTGTGTCTTTCTTTCTGTAACTTTGTCAAAACAAACAAAAACCAAAAAGACAAAAAATGTTAGATGAATGCCAGTGCCTGAGCATGTGCACACTTGGGGAAATAACCAGAGGGAAGAATGGGAATGTTGGCGTCTCCCTGGTGAGTTCAACCTCTCCCAGAAAGCATTTCTGTCTTGGGAAAACACCTCAAAGAGAAAAAGAAACAATAGCTTTTGTTTTCTCTTTCTAGTAAGCAGACAATTACTCAGGTTATTTTTTACTTGGCCAAAAGTACTAGAACTAACGTAGTTTAAAGCTTGCTGAATAATGAAAGACAATAGGTACTTTCTTTAGAATTTGCACTACTAGCTAAGAAGAGGTTTTAAATAAAAATTCTTTATCTAGATTAGGAGCTTTGGACACAGAGATTGAATTGTAATTACTTTTGTAATTCAAGGGAAAAAAAGGCCTGTCCCGGGATACCTCCTTTACTGAACCTGATATGTACCCTAGATCATACCTTAGCCCCACCGGATGGAGCCAGGTATCTGTCGGATATGCGCCTGACACCCTGTGTGCAGGGATCATGTGAGATACAAATATAGCCCCCTCTCAGGTTTCCTGAGGCCAAATCAAAGAGAGCTGGGAGAGGAAGGCTGCACAAAGGGCCACAGGGTCATGACTCAGAGCACTGACGTGGGGACCTCCACCAGTGCGGAACGTTCTTTCATCAGTGCTGTGAGGTCCTCTTCTGAGTAGCGGAGGGCCTTTCCTAAGGAAGCTACTCAATCTCAAAGTTGTGTCCATGTTTATTTTCATCTAATTGGAAGGCAGAGCAGATCTCAGATCTGCTGGTTCATTCCCTAATACTTGCAACAGCCAGTCCTGGGCCTGGCCAAAATCAGGGGGCACCTGTTTGGGGTGCCCTTGTGGGTGACAGAGCAAGCCAGATTGGAAGCTGAGTCAACATTTCCCAAAAGTGCCTTATAAGACCCACTGTACCACAACACTCACACCCAAATCTCGGCTAAATATAAGAATAGTTCTTTGCTTTTTACTTTAGGATGACTGGTCTGATCACATTTTTTTTTAAGATTTATTTCATTTTTATTACAAAGTCAGATACACAGAGAGGAGGAGAGACAGAAAGGAAGATCTTCTGTCCATTGATTCACTCCCCAAGCGGCCACAACAGCCGGAACTGAGCTGATCCTAAGGCAGGAGTCTGGAGGTTTATGTAGGTACAGGGTCACAAGGCCTTGGGCCATACTCAACTGCTTTCCCAGACCACAAGCAGAGAGTTGGATGGGAAGTGGAGCAGCCGGGACACAAACTGACGCCCATATGGGATGTTGGTGCTTACAAGTAAAGGAGTTGGCCTGTTGAGCCATGCACTAACCTCAGTTTATCCTGGACTTTACGCCAGAGTTGGTATGCTTCATGCAGAGAAGTCCTCAAAAGGAAAACAGAGAGGTATCGGTGTCAAGTGTGGAAATTACTGTTAATAAACAAGTTTTTTTAAAAATTACATAGTATTGTTATAATATTAAATTGATTTGTACCCTTAAAGTTTAGAGATGATTTGCTTGTCTGAACTTTTAGTTTCTTTAAGAAATAATAAGGCCCAGCATGATAACCTAGTGACTAAAGTTCTCGCCTTACACATGCCAGGATCCCATATGGGCGCAGGTTCTAATCCTGGCAGCCCTACTTCCCATCCAGCTCCCTGCTTGCAGCCTGGGAAAGCAGTTGAGTATGGCCCAAGGCCTTGGGACCCTGCACCTGCGTGGGAGACCTGGAAGAGGCTTCTGGCTCCTGGCTTCAATTCAACTCAGCTCTGGCCATTGTGGCCACTTGGGGAGTGAATCAATTAAGTGGTGGCTGTAGCCTCTGCCTGCAGCATGGACATCCTATATGGGAGCCAGTTTGAGTCCCAGTTGTTCCATATCTGCTCCAGCTTCCTGCGTGGGAAAGCAGCAGAAGATGGCTCAAGATCTTGGGCCCCTGCACTCAAGTGGGAGACCCAGATGAAGCTCCTGGTTCCTGGCTTTAGCCATTGCAGCCATTTGGGAAATAAACCTGTAGATGCAAGATTTCTGTGTCTCTCTGTAACCCTGACTTTCAAATAAAAATAAATAAATAGATTTTTAAAATACTAGCTTCTCAAGAGAATGTTCTTTCCCCTTTGCAGAAGCAACAAGTGACGGCCTCTTTGAGTCTTTGTTTATCCTTGGCCCTGTTGGGACCCCCACCTGCACCAGCCAGGGCTTTAGCTGGCTGTGAAAAACAGTTATTTTCTAGGAACAATTTAAATTTAAAATGTATATATTTCCATTAAAATGGACCATAGTCACAAGAGTATGGTTATAAAGAACTGATACGAACTTTAGAAATTAAAAAAAAAGAAAGGAAGTAAAAAGCAGGTATGGTGGCAGAAGAAAGGAACAGAATTCCTTGAGGGATAATTAGCAAAAATTAATTTCAGGATATATAAGTCACCCAGAAGTATAAACACGTAAATCAGGTGTGGGGAACATACAAGACGTGCAAAATCATTTCATCTGGCCCTGCTAAGGCAATCTCAGCTGGGACTCAAAATTCACTAAATCAGTTCAGACATGGTAATTTTTAAAATTGATTATTTTTGTGGCTCATGAATGATTTTATAAACCCTTGGCCAAAAAAAGGGCCTGCTTTAAATCGGCTTCCATTATCTTTATTACGTGTCTCTTGACTGTTAGAGGGGCAAGCATTTGGTTAGATCTCTGCTTGGGCCACCCACATCCGTTGTCAGTGCCTGGCTCCAATCCCAGCTCCCCTGTTTCCATTCCAGCCTCCTGCTAATGCTCACCCAGGGAGGTAGCTGGTGATATATGGAGTCCTTAGGCCTCTTCCCTTCAAGTGGGAGAAACAGATGGCATCATGGGCCCTGGCATGGGCCTGGCACATCCTTGTGTTCTATAGGCATTTGGGAAACAAGTCCGTGCCTGAAAGACCTTACTCTCCATGCTTCTCAAATACAGTGAAAGCAAAGCTTTTTTTTTTTTTTAAGGTTTCTTTATTTTTATTGCAAAGTCAGATATACAGAGAGGAGGAGAGACAGAGAGCAGGATCTTCCGTCTGTTGATTTACTCCTTAAGTGACCGTAAGGGCCGAAACTAAGCATATCCAAAGCCAGGAGCTTCATCCAGATCTCCCATGCGGGTGCAGGGTCCCAAGGCCTGGGCCATACTGAGCTGCTTTCCCAGGCTGCAAGCAGGGAGCTGGAAGGGAAATGGGGCTGCCAGGATTAGAACTGGCACCCATATGGGATCCCAACGCATGCAAGGCGAGGACTTTACTACGCTATCGTGCCGGACCTTCTTTCTTTTTTTTTTTTTTATAGATTTATTTATTTGTATTGGTAAGGCAGATACAGAGAAGAGAGACAGAGGAAGATCTTCTATCCAGTGATTCACTGCCCAAGCAGCTGCAACAGGTAGAGCTGTGCCAATTCAAAGCCAGGAGCCAGTAGCCTCTTCCAGGTCTCCCATACGGTGGCAGGGTCCAAGGCTTTGGGCCATCCTTGACTGCTTTCCCAGGTCACAAGCAGGGAGCTGGATGGGAAGTGGAGTAGCCGGGATTATAACTCGTGCTCATGTTGTATACTGGCACGTGCAAGGCAAGGACCTTAGCTGCTAGGCTACTGTGCCAGGCCTTTTTCTTTCTTTTAAGAAATCATCTTTAATGGATTAGGAAGTCTCACATCTAAACAACTATGCAAGGGCCTATAGGAGTTAATACACCTGCTGAGGTCGCCCCTTCACTCTCCATCTGAGATAGCTCTGCATTTCCATCCTGGTAGCCTGTGCCTGTGTTACCCACAGGGTCCTGGGCTCCTGCTACCTAAGGAACAGACAGCCAGAACCCAGTCAGCAAGGATCTTGGTCTTGTGGATTTACCTTCCATCTTGTTCGCTATTGCCAGTTTGAGGTTCTGGTTAGGTGGTAGGGTTATTGGCATCATGGCCGGGATGGCGGTGGAGAGAGGTGAGGAGTTCTCCCTGCCCAGTGATCCCCCTGGGAGCCGTACCTGTGCCGTGGCCCCCCTGTGTGTGCTCATTTGTTCTCCGTCCCACAGACTACCCCGGAAGACGCCCATCAAGGCCAACAAGCAACCAGCAAGCAGAGTGTTCATTTTTCCCTTTGATTTTTTTCAGGCTGGCGTAAAAGGGACATTGGGAAGACTAGTTGGAATTTTTGAGGTAAGTCTTTTAAAATCTTTGATTAAAAATGGAATATTAATAACCTAATTAGGGACTATGCAATCTGTTTCACCTGATTGTCTAAACACAGCAGCAGAAGCAGAGAATAAATGACATTCTCTCTTTTAAAGATTTCCTTGAATTTTACTACCCTATTCCTGCTTTTCTCTCTGCTCAAAAATGGAAGGAAAGCTAGGTAAGTGTAGAGAAAAGAGGAAATTTAGCATATGTAGCTGTCCCAAGAGTGGGATAAGAAGGAGCTCATCTGTGAGGGGGTGTGAAACAGTGGATGAAGAACAGAGTAGGTTGGAAGGAGGGCAGTGTGCGGGGCACCCTGCTCATCAGCCCAGACGCACCAGCAGTGTAGTGCCTCCATGCGGTCCCCATCGCTGTCCAGTTTAGTTTACATGCTGCTTGTTGAGAGGTTACGGCATTTGATGTCGGAGTTAAGGCAAAGAAAAGGAAAAAACGAATATGAAAGCTCAGCTTTAGAATACACCCTAAATTAATTCAAATACAGTTGGCTTCAAGTAGGCCAGGAGAGGCAAGTGCTGGACACAGCTGGTAATCACTGCTTGGGACGCTTGCATCCCGTGTGCCAGTGCCTGGTTCCCATCTTGGCTACTCTGCTTCTGCTTCCTGCTGAGGCATATACCACAAGGTGGCAAGGGAAAGCCAAAGTCCTTGGCTCCCTGCCAGGCCTGAGACTGAACTCTGGACACCTGGCTTCAAGCTGGTCCAGCCCCTGCTGTTTCAGGCTTTGGAGAGAGAATCAGTGAGGGGACAATTATATGTCACCCTGTCTCTCAAATAACACGAAAAGAGTAAATAGACCACAATTGTAGGATAAGACCAAGCCAAAGGACTCCCAGTGCCTAAGCGAAGGACAGCACACATGAGTGGATTTCATGCAAGTCATCTCAGCTCTCCAGGGAAAACTCTTGTGCTCTTCTTGTCTTTGCCCTCTCAGAACCAGGAGAGGAAGCACAGGACGTACGTGTATGTCCTCATTGTCACAGAAGTGCTGGAAGACTGGGAGGACTCTGTGAACATTGGTAAGTTGTTGCCAGAGAACATCCCAGTCCTGGGAGCCTTTGCTGCACCTTAGAGCATCCTCTGGAGCCCGGTAGGAGATAACACCAGGCCGAGTCTTAGGAAGCAGGCATATGAATTTTTAACTTAAGAAACTTGGATTTTGAGCTGTTTGAAACAAAGCTGTGGTTGGGTACATTGTCAGCAAATGGAAACATGTCGCATGAGAAATGAGAGCGCTTGTTCCTGTTGTCACCTGGCTCAGCTCTGGAAGGTTCTACATCTGTCCCTTCTCTCTCCCCACCAGGCCCTCCTTGGCTTTGGCCGCCACCGGCTGAGCAGGACCCTGGTCATAACTCGTATTGTTACAGGAAACTTTCAGTTTGGGGATATGAGTTCCGTCCCCTAGAGGTGATCAGTAGAGGCCAAGTCAGAAAGGCCATGTCCAATTTTCTCCTTGGTGCTGCCCTGTAGGGCCACCCCGCTTTCTCCTCCTGGATCACTGCTATGGGCCTGTCTGGTGAACATGCAGTGGTGGAAGTTTCATGTTTGATTCCTGTTGTGATTTTTTTTTTTTTTTTTTTTTTGCCTCTGAGTGAAATTATATTCTAGAGCAGTATAATCCCTGTGACAGATTGGCAGGCAGATAAAACTTGCTTACAAAACCCTGCCACAGTCCATGTGTGCTGTGCCATCATGTCTCCCTCCCACTGTTAACCTGGACAGTTCATAGCTCTTCTCAGGACTTTATACCTAACAGTGCTGTAGCATGCATAAACAACTGCAGTTGGCACGGATGTGCTGAGTCTGGCTCCAGGACAGGCAGCAGGTGAGCTGTGGGCCTGTGCTCAAGCACGTAGCCGGGCTGCCACACACTTGTCCGGCTGACTTTGAAGGCGCCAGTTGCTCTGGTAACCTCCAAACTCGCCCTGCAGCTGGTATTCCCACCCCTGGGAGCTGCCCTAACTGAAATAATTTAAAATGTGAGAAATAGGATCTGGCCTGGTGGCCTAGCATCTAAAGGATCCCATATGGGCGCTGGTTCTAATCCCGGCAGCTCTACTTCCCATCCAACTCCCTGCTTGCAGCCTGGGAAAGCATTTGAGCACAGCCCAAAGCCTTAAAACCCTGTACCCATGTGGGAGACCCGGAAGAGGTTCCTGGCTCCTGGCTTTGGATCAGCACAGCACCAGCCATTGCAGTCTCTTGGGGAGCGAGTCATTGGACGGAAGATCTTCCTCTCTGTCTCTCCTCCTCTCTGTATATCTGACTTTGCAATAAAAATAAAATAAATCTTTTCAAAAATGTGAGAAAAAAGCCCACTGCAGCTTCCAGAGGGCCTTGCTGGCATTCCCCTTGCCCACTGAGAAATGGGATCTCACAGTGGTAGATTTCCATATTTTAGGGCTGGTTTGAGTCCCAGCCACTCTGGGAAGGCAGTGGAGGATAACCCAAGGGCTCAGACTCCTGCCACTCACTTGGGACACACAGATGCAGGTCCTGGCTCCCAGCTTCAGCCTGGCCCAGCCCTGATGGTTACAGCCACTTGACGAATAAGACAATGGATGGAAAATCAGTCAGTTACTCTCTTTCTATCTCACTATGCTTTCAAATAAATAAATAAATCTTTTTAGAGAATTAGCAGTAGTAAAAGGTAGCATTGCTGTTAGGGGTGCCCTGAAATGAATGGAAATGAGTGCTGTGGCCCTTGAGGAAAGCCTGTGAGCAGTGCGTATATGAGCCATCCAACCTTCAGATGCGTTACTCTTTGAGCTGTTATGGTAGGGATCTTTATCTAAATTTTTTTTTTTAATTTAAAAAAATTAAGCAAGGAGAAAATTTTGTTTTGTTTTTAAAGATTTATGTTATTTGGGCCTGGCGCAATGGTTCAGTGGGTAAATCCTCACCTTGCACACCTGGGATCCCAGATGGTGCCGGTTCATGTACCAGATGCTCCACTTCCCATCCAGCTCCCTGCTTGTGGCCTGGGAAAGCAGCAGAGAATGACGCAAAGCCTTGGGACCCTGTACCCATGTGGGAGACCTGGAAGAGGCTACTGGGTCCTGGCTTTGGATTGGCTCAACTCCAGCTGTTGTGACTACTTGGAGAATGAGCCAGTGAACAAAAGATCTTTTTTTGTCTGTATCTCCTTCTCTCTCTGTAACTTTGCCTTTCCAATACAAATGAATAAATCTTTAACAACAACAACAAAAGTTATGTTATTTGAAAGACAGAGTTACAGAGAGAGGAAAAGAGAGATCTGTTCATTGGTTCATTCTCTGAATAGCTGCTTTGGCTAGGACTGGGTCAGGCCAAAGCTAGGAAATTCTTCTGTCCTTCCCATGTGGGCACAGGAGCCCAAGCAGTTGGGTTCCTCCACTGTCTTCCCAGGCAAATTAGCAGGAAGCTGGTTTGGAAGTGGAGCAGTGGGAACTAGAAACTGTACCCTTGTGGAATGTTAACACTGCAGGTAGAGGCTTTGCTCACTAAACCACAGTGCCAGCCCCAAGACTTTCTTTAAAATAATATTATTTAAGCTAAAATTATAACCAAATTGTAGACGACTGATGTCCAAAGATAGGACACCCCAGATATTATGATGTACTTACTGTAGCTATTAAATGTCACATTTTTCATAACATAGAATATTGCTTAAGAAACAAAATGAAGGGACTGTTGCTGTGGTATGGTGGGTAAGGCCACCACCTGCAGTGGCAGCATCCTGTATGGTCGCAGTTCATATACCAACTGCTCCACTTCTTTTTGGGTTTTGAAGTTTTATTTATTTTTATTGGACAAGCAGATTTATAGGGAAGGAGACACAGAAAGATATTCTATCCTCTCGTTCACTCCCCAAGTGGCTACCATCGCCAGAACTAAGCCAATCAGAAGCCGGAAGCCAGGAGCCAGGGGCTTTTTCTGGGTCTCCAATACAGGTGCAGAGTCTCAAGGCATTGGGTCATCTTCCACTGCTTTCTTAGGCCACAAGCAGGGAGCTGGATGAAATAGAGTAGCTGGGACACAAATCTCTGCCCAAATGGGATCCTGGCACAGGCAAGGGGAGGATTAACCAGTTGAGCCATCTTGCCAGGCCCGAACTGCTCTTCCTCTGGTCCAGCTCCCTGCTAATGCACATGGGAGAGGAGTGTAGAGTGGCTCAAGTGCTTTGGTCCCCTGCACCCATGTGGGAGACCCAGAAGAAGCTTCTGACTCAATCTTGAGGGGGAAAAATAAAAGGAAACAGTATGAAGTGAAAAAGAAACAGTTAACAATTAAAATGCAAACTCTTTGCAGTGCATACCGTTTGCCAGATGCAGTTCAGGGCCAGATGCAGTTCAGGATCGTCCTGTAGGGAGCACAGCCTGTTATCTGTGTTCTCCAGGCAAAGTAACGGGGACACAGAGAAGCTTGGATGTTTGCCCAGGGTCACACAGCCCAGTGGAGCCCCGCAGGTGGGCTGCAGGGTCCTGGTTCGGGTGGGAGAAGGCTTGCTGCACATTTTCACAAACTTCTAGGCTGAGAAACTTGCTCTTTTTTTTCTCTTCTGCGCTGACTTCTTTCACTTTCTTCCTCCACAGGAAGGAAGCGGGAATGGTTTAAAATAGAAGATGCCATCAAAGTGCTGCAGTGTCACAAGCCCGTGCAGGCGTCGTATTTTGAGACATTGAGGCAAGGCTACTCTGCCAACAATGGCACCCCTGTCGTGGCCACCACGTACTCGGTTTCCCCTCAGAGCTCCATGTCAGGCATCAGATGACTGAAGGCTCCCATAAGAGCAGTGGAAGTGGGAAACTAGACTGAAGTGAGGATCTTCCCTCTCCCCCTGGCTCTTCCCACCTTTCCTCCGCAGCCTCCTCTTTCTAACACGGCATGATGGGCAGCAGAGAAGGAGGTCCTGGCGGTGCTGCTGCCTGCCGGGGTTAGCACTGGGGCTGCTTCTCATTCTCTCCAGGGGTGGGGTGGGTCTGTAAGTGTAAGTACTTTGTGCATGCTCTGTCTCTCCCCCTCCCTCCCTGCAGGCCTGGAAGAAAGGCCAGCAGCCTCTCCCCACCTTGCGTTCCACAGTATTCCTGTGGGCCTCAGCCCAGTCCTGGCCAGAGAGTTTTCTTTTATTCTTTTTATTTTTTTTTTTTTTTTTAATTAAAAGATACCAATGTGAGAGAACTTTTCAAGAATTTGTCCTGTAGTGTGCTGTCTGGTCCTGTAGGTGGTCATTTTCACTGCAGGATGCATTTATCTACACATTATATTCTGAACATATAATATGTAAATAAATGCTTTTAGAAAGAGAAACTTAGTGGTTTGATTTTTCAAGTTTTTTTTTTTTCTTTTTTAATTCAGTGTATTTCTGAAATTGAGAACCTCACAATTCCTTTCATTGTGTGAGGCTAGGCAGTGACAAGGCAGGTTTCCCAGTCCGCCCTTCCCCAGTCAGTGAGGACACGCTAGCTACCCTCATGTTCCCAGGGCTCCCGGCCATTTCCCTCAGCTGGCTTTCCATGCCAAGGAAGAAACAGGAAGAGACCAGTTGGCTCAGCCTGGATCCGGAATAGCAGTGCTAGATGTTGGATTCTGCCTGCTGTGTTGCCAGTGGGCTTCCGGCTGGATTCCTGGGATGACGGAGCATCAAGCCCAGCTTGTGTTCTGTGGCTTTGGGAACTTTTCCATAATGCTTCTTCCTGCTGCCAGCGGCCGCTGCTCTCGTCCATGCAGGCCTCACACCGTGCGGAACGGAGGCATCAGCTGTGTGCGAGGTTGTGCTCCCCACACCTGGTGACCAGATCCAGTTTCTGAGTAGAACCAGGTCTGGGAGCTCACGTGGTGACATCACAGCACTTGGGGTCACACCTGGGCACATGCTCAGAGGTGCCGACCGTGCTCCCACCAGGACATGCGAAGTCCAGTCCTCTGGCGAGAGGCCTCAGAATGCTTTCTCGGAGCAGCTGTGTGCCCCGCCACGGCAGGCTGCGGACCTCCTCACTGGCTTCTGATGCAGGTTTCCTGCTGGCTTATTTGCCAATTGTGTTGTTTAGTTGAGAAGTGAAAGTGTCTTGAAAAGGGTCTTGCTGTGGGGGGGTGGGAGGTTGGGGGGGACACTGATTGATCCCTGGCTTGGGACAGGAGATTGTTGCTATAACGCTAGTGACATCTCCTTTGTCAAAACATAGCCAAGATGTGAAACTAAAATCGTAGTTCTTTATTTAAGGATTCTAATAAATACTAAACTTTGAAAAGCTGTTTTCTTCGTTCCCACTACAAGAATCCGTGTATCTGCTAGAGCTGTCATGGAATGTTGGACATTTGCGGAGACATTGTGGAGGAGTTTTAAATTTTGCTGCCTGTTCTCAGTTTGCATCCTTCTTCACAGAGCCAGCAGTTTTCTTGGGCGTCCCTCATACCTCCCGGAAAGGAATTCAGTCCCAAGCAAGGGTCTGGGCCAGAAACAGCACTGTACCGATTTAAGTCCAATCACACTTGCTGTGAACAAGCGGTCACCTGTCACCTGACCTGGAGCATCCTGAGGTTCAATGCAGATAGATGAGTGAGGGGAGAGTGAGATGAGTGCTGAACAGAGTCCGTATTGCCTGCCTTCCCTGGGGAACCCCGCTCCTGACATGGCCTGACGGCCACTGGCAGCCACTTGCCACCAGCATCCGTGGGCTCCTCAATGTACCAATGTGCTCTGTCCACAAGCGCCGTTGAGATTGGTTATCCATGTCTTTGGGTCAGGAAAGTGAACGTTAGTGACTTGATTGGGGCCTGTTAATACAATCAGCTAGAGAGACTTCAGGTGCCGTCCTCACTGACAAAGAAAGGCTTTGTCCCGTACCAGAGCTGTTGCCCTGAGAAAGCAGCGTTGATGGTTTTCGCTCCCTGGCACCGTCCACGGTGGCTGCTTTTGCTGATGTGTGGTTAAGAGTCCTGCATGGCAGATGAGGGTGGGTGCCTGGCTGGAACAAGCTTGGTCTCAGTGATCTTGCTTGCAGAACATCTCATTGACGTTGGTTGGCCATTGATTCTACCACAGCTGGCCTCCTTCAGCTTTGATGGGTTCAAGATAGACTCCCACCTAGTCCCTTGCTCATGTGAATTTACAGCTGCTGGATTCTGGTTGTTACTAGAACATACATGACAGCATGCCATATTCAGGATAGAGAAGTGGTGGGGGGTTATTAAAATTCATTTTGAGCTTGTAAATCACTGATATTTGGAAAACATCAGATTGTATCAGCTCTGTGGAGCAGGACTTAAGAGTGTGGAGGGGTGGAGAGGGAGTTGGGAGAAGAAAGAGGTGGGAGAGAGGCAGGCAGGGCAGCCATCACAGGAAATAGTGCAGTCCATGAGACAGGAGTTGTGATTTTTCTCATAGCAAACCTGACAGGATGGAGAGTTAATGAATCGATTGAGTCTGTTTGCACAAGTGTCTTCTGCCTGCATGCCCTGCTTGGAGAAGGCCCCTTGCTTGCTGGGGCGAGGCTGAGCCATCTGGCCAGATCAAAGGCTGAGGGAGCCTCAGCCGCCCTGGGACCCTGGGAAGCCAGCGGGGGCGGCACAGCGGGACTTCCGCCCTCTGCGGGTGCCACTGCCCACCCTGCAGGGCGCGAGGCCCTGGCGGCTCAACCCTCACAGCCTCAGGGAGCAGAACAGGAGGCTGGTAAGTGTTCCTGTGTGGGCAGTCACTTCGTGACAAAGATGCATTTTCTATTTTGACATTGTAAGTCAGCCCACATGAAGTCTCTTAGGCTTGCCTAGAAGGAAATACTCATTTTTGTGCTTTGCTGGATTTTTCTTTTTTAAAAAAAAAAAAAAGAAGAAAAGATCTGTGCAAAGCTGTTCCTCCTCCTTTCCCATTGCCTGCTCGCTCACTGCGGTCCCTTAACGGAAGGGGTGGGCAGCCTTGGGCTAGACCTCGTGTACCCGCCGTGTGTCGGACCTCACACGCTTGTCGCAGCTGTCTGCGTGTTCATGCCTTCGCGGGAGTCATAGTCCTCATGTTCTTTCTGGGTTTTTGTGTGTATTAACTACTTAACCTGAGCCGCATGCACTTGTATACTTGTCTAAAGGGATTTCCTTGTTCAGCGTGATTTTTCTCCACCACAGTGATGTGATTGTCATGTTCCTGAAGCGTACTTACAGCCCGTCCTGGTCTGAAAGTGGAAATCCTGGAGTCTCCCCTTTGTGCTTAAAGAGAAGTGCACACGTGGCTGTCATTGATGGTGGAACTTCTTAGTGGTCCCATCCATGTTACAGCTTCCCAAAAGAGTACCAGGCAGGACAGGGAGGGAGCGGGCTGTCTGGCAATGATTATTAAACAATGCCAGCAGCTCTTCTAGGTCTCATTCTTACAGGTTCTGAGAGAAGTCAGAACCAAGGCTTTGATTCTCGCTGCTCATTTGGGGTGACCTCATTTCTATGACTTCCAATGGATGGGATAGTGGGAGACTTCTCAGCTGCATAGCTTCCATGTTAGTGGCTCTGCCTGATGTCCACCAGGTGGGTGGGAGTGGGCAGGGGACCACCCAGAACCATATTCCACATTGATCTCCCTGGGTGCGAAGGCTGTGTCTTCCATGTTGCTTTCAGTATCATGGAAACCCAGTGACAGGCTCAAGCTAGTGGGGTTAGAAATGGTCACGTGAGGAAGCCAACAGCTAGTGGGCAGGTCCTGGCTAGGGGTGGGAGGGGGTTCAGCCACTCTCTTTGGAGGCCCCGGCCTTTCAGCCTGGCCCCTCAAGGCTGTGAGTACCCCAGCGGGCAGCTGAGGAAATGAGGCGTCTCGCCTTGCCTTCAAGCACATTGCTGTCTTCCTGGTTCCTTTAAGCCTTGGACAGCAGGAGGGGAAGCAAGTGTGTTGTGCTGCTTTGGGCACACTCTGGCTTGAGATTGCCGCCTGGGGAGGTGAATCCCCGGCCAGAGGGAAACTGCTGAAGAACAAAGTGATTTCACCAAAAAAGCAAGATTCTTACTAGGAAGCTGGAGAGCCAATGCTTTTGTCCCCACTTTTGAGTGTGTGTGTGTGCATGTGTGTGTGTGTGTGTGTGTTCTAAGATTTATTTTTATTGGAAAGGGAGATTGTACAGACAGAAGGGACAAAGATCTTCCATGCACTGGCTCACTCTGAGTGGCCATACCAGCCAGAACCAGGCTGTTGTGAAGCTAAGATTCAGGAGCTTCCTCGGGGTCTCCCATGAAGATGCAAGGTCCCGGACCCAATGCAGTGGCCTAGTGGCTAAAGTCCTCACCTTGAATGCACTGTGATCCCATATGGGCACCGATTCTGATCCCAGCTGCTCCACTTCCCATCCAGCTCCCTGCCTGTGGCCTGGGAAAGCAGTTGAAGACAGTCCAAAGCCTTGGGACCCTGCACCCGCGTGGGAGACCTGGAAGAAGTTCCAGACTCCTGGCTTCGGATTGGTGCAGCACCGGCCATTGCGCTCACTTGGGTAGTAAATCATCGGATGAAAGATCTTGCTCTCTGTCTCTCCTCCTCCTCTCTGTACATCTGCCTTTCCAATAAAAATAAATAAATCTTTTTTAAAAAGTTATTTATTCAAAACACAGACTGACTGATAATTTCCTTCATGGCTTCCTTCCCCAAATGGCCACAACAGCCGGGGCCAGGCTGAAGCCAGAAGCCCGGAACCCTATCCTGGTCTGCCATGAGTGGGAGGGACCCAAGTACATGCGCCAACTTGTGCTGACTTCCCATTGCCTGAGCAGAGAGCTGGGGTAGAAATGGGACAGCCGGGACTCGAACTGTCTCCTGTGGGCTGCCAGCATTACAGGCATCAGCTTAACCTGCTGTAGTACACCAAACCTTAACATCAAAGTCTAAATTCTTTGGATTGCCTTAGGAAAAAATGCCAAGTGCCAGGCCTCACAGCTGCACCTGTTTGCCTGTCACTGGCAGGAGTGCCTGGCGGCCCCTGTGGGGATTTATTGAACCTGTGCTCCCTAGTACTCTGCTCCTCAGTTAAGGACATTCTCCTAAAACCATGGTGCTCTCCGGTGGCCTCCCAGACCTTTCTCAGGCCACTGAGAAGGCTTTCCAGGGCTAAACCCTGGTCCTTCATCAATCAGTGAACCAAAGGACACTTAGGATTGGTTACACAGTTCCAATAGAGTAACATGAGTCTCACAGACCGTGGACAGGGCAGAGAACAGACGGGCCGCTCACACAACCTCCCCAGGGCATAGGGCAGAACGTGGCTGGAGAAGCTTCCACAGGCCGGATGAGAGACTGTGCCGTGCTTTCTCTGCACAGGGTGGGAGGTGGGGGGAGCCACAGGCGCTGCAGTCTCAGCTCCAACAGAAACCTCTGTCATCTCTCCCCCGCTGCCAGCCGGAAGCAGTGCTGCTCAAGATTTTTTCCAGGGAAACTCCTGGTGCTGCCCAAGTTTTGCCGAGGCCCCTGAAGACCTCATCCTTTCCCTTCCACCCATGAGTGGACAGTAAGTGTTGGGTCTGGAGGTGGTGGCTTCCGTCGCAGTGAGGGACGGCTGCAGCGTGACTCGTGACCTGTCTGTTTTGCTGACTCATTGAAAGCTTCAGGCGTGTGTTTCAGCAGGGCAAGGATTGGTGGTTAGAAGAGTTAGAAGTAGGGCCCGGCGTGATAGCTTAGCAGCTAAAGTCCTCACCTTGAACACGCTGGTACCGGTTCTAATCCTGGTGGCTCCGCTTCCCATCCAGCTCCCTGCTTATGGCCTGGGAAAGCAGTTGATGGCCCCAAAGCCTTAGGACCCTGCACCTGCATGGGAGACCCAGAAGAGGTTGCTGGCTCCTAGCTTCGGATCGGCTCAGATCCAGCAGTTGCGGCCACTTGAGGAGTGAATCATCCGATGGAAGATCTTCCTCTCTGTCTCCTCATCTCTGTATATCTGCCTTTCCAATAAAAATAAATAAATCTTAAAAAAGAGAGAGAAGTAAAGCTGCCAGTGGCAGTTGTCCTAATGAAGCCTGGGCATCAGAAACCCAGCCTTTTCTTTTAGGAAGCTTGTCTTCAGGCCTGACCCATGACGTTGGTGGGGTAGGTGAGTCCTAAGGGGGTCTCAAGGCCCCAGCCATGTTGGCACTGCTGTGAGGGCTAAGGACTGTTGGTGGTGCCTCCACTTGGTGCCTGAGAGATGGAGTGGGTGTGCTCTTCCCCCGAGGCAAGCGTGTGGCCATTCGTCATCTCCTCTCAGCCAGCTCAGCAGGCTCAACAGGGAACCCCAGGGATTGAGGCCAAGTTGCCTCCATGTGTCTAGTTGAAGTTGAAGTCTGGCACCTTCCCCTTGCCGCTTGTACACTTTAGCTGAGGCTTCTATGGCCGGTGATTGTCTTCAGAACTGAGCCAGGGCCCTGTGTGCCCAGGGGGCTTTTATCACTGTAGCAAGGTGGAACACAGGACAGTCAGCAGGCTATGGCATCCTGGAAGAACATGGCAAGGTCAACTGCAGTGGAACTCAGCTAAACTGAGGGTGCACACGGTGAACCACACGGGGCCCTGGGGAGGGGTGCACATGGTGGCACCCGTGGGGAAGGAGGCCTTGGCTGCGCTGTCTCCTGGCCCCTGGTTGTTGCTGGGTCACGGCACTGCCTTGCCCTGCACGCTCTACCTGTGTGGTCCCGGGCTCTGTTACACGAAGCACCGTGCTTGGTGGCGCATGAGTGGGCCCTTGGGCTTTCCTTCCCGCCTGCTCCGGGCCACCTGCCCGGGCCTGGCTCTGTCTCTGCCACACTGCTCTCACAAAGTGCAGCTGCGGGATGTGATGCGCAGCGGGAAGCTGAGCTTTGCTGCTGCCTTTGCTCTAGGCCGGTATTCATGGGGGCAGCTGCTGGTGGCCAGTTGTGGAGAACAGAGAAAGGAGGGGCACTGAGCAACCCCAGCCTTGACCCAGGAAGGGCACACAGCAGATGCCACCCCTGCACCTACGTGACTCCTCCCCAGCCTTGCTAACACGTGCCCGGAATCTGGAGAGCATTTGGTCCTGCCCCTCAAATGCCTGTGTCCCCTCCCTTCGTGTACAAACACACCTGTGAGCGTGCCCTTCCTTCCTCTCCATGTGTTAGTCCCTGTGCTTCCATTCGAGCTGTGTGGAAGGGAAGAGTATTGCAACTCCAGGTTGTAACCTTGTGCGGACCAGTAAAAACCAGTATATCACACGCATCCCTGTGCATGACTCTCCCGCTTTCCAGAGATTTCCCTCCAGTCCCTTGTGTCTGGAGTTCTCCATCCATCTGCTGGGCTCCTGGGAGTTCCTTTAGTGGTCAGAGGTCACCCCATGGCTGACTGGAGGTCGAGGAAGTAGACCGGGAGGCCAGCAAGGGTGGAGTCAGCCCTTTGCTCCCTCTGGCCAGTCCCGCTGCAAGGAGCCCAGGGAGGGCCCTGCCTCTCAGCACCAGGGAGGACTCCCCAGGAGCCGAAGGGGTGGAAAGGGGGAGAGAGGCAAGACACATCCAGGGGTGAAATGTTGCTTTCCTGTAGTGGGGGGAGGGGAAGGGTGTTCCAGGAGAGGCTGGAGCTGCAGTGCCGCGCGTGCAGGCCAGGACTGACACACAGAGGCCACAGGGAAGAGAAGTAGGAAGGCAGCTGCGTTGTCCTGCCCCTCCAAGGACAGAGCAGTCTCAGAAGCTATAAGGAAGCAGGCACGCAGTGAGGGCAAGTATGGAAAACTGCAAGATAGCAGCCAGCCCAGGGAGTCGGAGTCACCGCTGGGCTGCCTGCTCCTGAACGGGGCACCCGCAGCTGCGTCCTGGGCAGCGGTTGGCAGGACAACCTCGAGGAAAAGAGCCTGGCAGGCAGGCTTACTGTCCCCAGGACACACTGCCTGCCAAAGCAGGCCTCTCACCCCACCAGCCAGGAAGGGTGATGTGGTGGGTGCACAGCTCTTCCTAGGACAAAATTCATAGACTCCTGAGGCACTAAGGTGTGTGCCCAGATGACTGCTCAGGGGCACAGCAGTGTCAGGTTGTATCGGGGGTCCTCCCGTCCCGCGGAAGAAATCACCCGACACTTGAGAGGCTCCAAGGCGCTTTATTCCGATCTTCCGTTGTGACCGTTATGACCGTTACGCTCCAGCCCCTCCCCCGCCAAGCCCCCCACCCCCCCCTGCTTATCTGTCAAACTTGTCCAATCAACCTAAAGATAACCAAGGCACACCAATCAGGGCAAAGGGCCAATCACAGGGCAGGAAATGGTCAGTGCCCCCAACAAGGTTGTTACCTGCTTAGTCCCTGGCTGGCTGTGCGGGGAGCAGTAGCGGTGTAATGACCATATTTGGCCACAAGACACATTACCAGATCAGCTGGACAGGGCACTCTTTCCCCCTATAGGGCTGATTGTGCAGACCTCTGTTGCCCACCCCATGATGGTCAACCCTTCCTTTTTATCAAAGGACTCTGTGGCAGGCTCAGTGTCACAAACGCTGTCATAAAGCATCTGCTCTGGAGGGCACCAACTGACCACCTCTTAATGGGCTCCCATAGATGCTCCTTGCTCATGTCACATCCTTCTGGAATGTTCTATAAGTGGCCGATCACCTGCCTTTACCACCTGCTGATTGCTGCAAAGTCTGAGGTCATCTTTCTGCAGTGCAGTCTTCTAACAGCTTAAGGGATTTGTGGCCAGAGAGGGAGATCTTAAGAGGCTCCCAAGGGACCCAGCATGATGGCTCAGTGGCTAAATCCTTGACTTGCACATGCCAGGATCCCATATGGACACCAGTTCATGTCCCAGCTGCTCCACTTCCCATCCAGCTCCCTGCCTGTGGCCTAGGAAAGCAGAGGAGGATGGCCCTGTACCCACGTGGAAGATCCAGAAGAAGCTCCTGGCTCCTGCCTTCGGATTGGCATAGTTCTAGCCATTGCAGCCATTTGGAGAGTGAACCAGTAGATAGAAGACCTCTCTCTGTCTCTCCTTCGCTCTGCAAATCTGACTTTTCAGTATAAATAAATCTTACCAAAAAAAAAAAAAAAAAAAAACCCAAACCTTGAGGCCTGGGTGATGAGTGGAGAGCAGCCTGTGGGACCCAGCATGGCTCTGAGCACTGTGGGCACCAGTGTACGTTTCTGCATCCCCTGCTGCCTTGCCAAGCAGTATATCTGCCCCCCAAGCTGGTCTGAGCTGGTGGAATTCCTGCCTGTGGGCATTATGGAATGGGAAGGATTCATTTATCTCCTGGGTCTTGTGACACCAGCTAACGTCTCAGCAGCTGAGGATGCAGCCGTGCGTCCTCGCATTGTTTCCTGAATAGCAGCAGTGTGCTAACCCCAGGACATCGCGTTCCCACAGAGGCGCCTGCCCAGTGACAGATGGCATTTAGTGGAGGAGATGACAGCCTGAGGTGAGTAAACCCTGGGGAGTGAGGGGGGAAACCACATCAGTGCTGGAGGGAGAGAGGGAGGGATGTGCTTGCAACATTACCATCACTCTGCTGATGGATCTGGCACTGGTGTTGCACCTGCATGCTAGCAGATGTCTGCAAAATAGTGTTACTTACCCAGAACCACTGATTAGGGGTGTGCACATTTGAGAGGAAAGGGAAGGGAGTGGGTGGAGAAGGATGTGGGCTAGAGCAGCAGGGCACCATTTGTGGCCAGGCTGCTGCTGCTGGTGTGTTGCCAGGGTTCAGGTTGCAACGCTGTGTCTGCCCCAGCAGTGGAGAAGGCTCCTTGGCAGGGTGGTCGTGAAGATGCCACGTGACCCCAGGCTGGGATGTCATCATTGCCTAGTGACACCTGTTTGGGTAATGCCAAGGGCTGTACTGCAATCACTAATCAAGCAGACCAACAACAGAGACAGGCACGGTGACACAGAGTGGTGGAGCTCTAAAAGACGAGCGGGCAGTGGCTTCTTTCCAGGGCAGGACTCCCAAGGGTGGAGGGACAGTGCATGCAGAGACAGGGCTGGCAGAGTGAGTAGAGCGGGCCACGACTAAGGGGAGCTGGGGTCAGGTGGCTTGGCAGGTTGCATCTGAACTTTACTCCGCATGATGAGGGAGCCAGCACAGATTTTAAAACAGGGCGGTGACCGCATTACCTTGGGCTTCCGGAGAAGTTGATACTGCCCTCTGCAATGTGCTTCGTGAATGCACCCTGCTTTATCCTCAGCCTCTGCAGCCCTGCCAGGCACTCTAAGAGGAGGGCAAGGAAAAAGAGGCTAGGGGAGCCAACTGCTTTGTAAAGAGCCGGGAGACGCTGGATTCTAGAAGCTGAGGGGACAGCGGCAAGTATGGGACAAGCTGCACAGACTGTAAGGAAAAGCCACAGGACTCCAGGGGAAGCCTCATGTTCTCTCCTACACAGGGGCTGGAATGGTGGCGTGGTTAGTAAAGCTGCCTCCTGCAGCACTGGCATCCCACGTGGGATTAAACCCCTCTCCAGCTCCCTGCTTACATGTGGCCTAGGAAAGCAGCAAAAAATGGCCCAATTGCTTGGGACCCTGTACCGGTGTGGGAGTCCCAGAAGGAGCTCCTGACTCCCAACTTCCAATTGGTTCAGCTCTGACAGTTGAGGCCACTTGGGGAGTGAATGAATAATGGAAAATTTCTAACTCAGACTTACTTTTTTTTTTTTAGATTTATTTTATTAGATTTTTTAAAAATATATGAATTTGTTTAATTTTATTAGAAAGACATGTACAGAGAGGAGGAGAGACAGAGAGGAAGATCCTTTGTCTGCTGATTCACTCTCCAAGCAGCTGCAATGGCCAAAGCTGAGTTCATCCAAGGCCAGGAGTCAGGAACTTCTTCCAGGTCTCCCACACGGGTGCAGGGTCCTAAGGCTTTGGGCCATCCTCAACTGCTTTCCCAGGCCACAATCAGGGAGCTAGATGGGAAGCTCCCTGGAACTGGCACCCACATGTGATCCTGGCACACACAAGGTGAGGACTCCAGCCACTAGGCCACCTTGCCAAGACCTAGAAAGTCAGATTTTTACGTAGTGAAGCAGAGACAGAAAGATCTTCCATCTGCTGGTTCTCTTCCCCAGTAGCCACAATGGCTGGAGCTCAACTGACCTGAATCCAGGAGCCAGGAACCTCTTGCAGGTATCCCACACAGGTACAGGGTCCCAAGGCTTTGGGCTGTTCTTAACTGCTTTCCCAGGCCACAAGCAGGGAGCTAGAAGGAAAGTGGGGCAGCCAGGATACAAACCAGCACCCATATGGGATTCCGGAGTGTGCAAGACAAGGACGTTAGCCGCTAAGCTATTGTACCAGGCCTCTAACTCAGGCTTTCAAATGAAGAGATAAATCTGTTTTAAGAAAAAAAAAAAAAAAAACTTTTGGAAGAAAATCTGAAAGTGAGATAACACATCCAAGATAACAGATCCTGAGCCAGACATGAGAGATCTGACAGGAGGACCCACAGCGTACCTGCTTGGCACACTGACTTGGTCATGTTAGGCTGATGGATGGGCACAGAAGCTGAAGGTGCATCTGGTCACATGACATGGCACCATCATTCAGGTAACAGGTTCTGAAAAGTGCTCACTGATGGCTGAGTGCTCATTTCACATAGGAAGGTGCGAAGAGGCCACAGCCAAGCCTGGGACGAGGCAGCACCACAGGACTAGAGCTAAGAGGTTCACGAGGCTCGGGAGTCCAGTCCTATTGGACAGGACTGAGAGAAGGCCTCTTCTACAGCATCCCAGCCGCCAGGCCTGAGGGAAGAAAGCAGGTGTCTCCAATAAAAGTGAAATCTGCATATGAGAGGGGATCTGTAATCCTATATTTGCAGCAGCACAATCTACAATAGCAAAGACATGGAAACAATCCAAATGCGTGTCCAAAGAAGAGTAGCTAAAGAAACTGTGGTACATCTACTCCATGGAATATTATTCAGCTATTAAGAAGAATAAAATTATACTATTTGAAACTAGATGATCCCAACTAGAGACCATTATGCTCAGTGAAATGAGTCAATCACAAAAGAACAAATACCATATGTTCTCTCTTATGTAAGGAATCCAACATGGAAAGTGTAACTTCAACAATCTGATCTATACTGTTTGTTGTTTGTTTGTTTGTTTGGCTGTATCCCATGTGTTTTGATGTTTTTTATTTCAGTTTTGTTTATTCCAAATAATTTCTCTTCTCTTGTCGAACTCATCACTGGCTCATGGATTACACGATGGCATCATTTTTCCCAAGAGACTTTTGTGTTTCCTTTTTGTCACTCAAGTGTTGGTTACTCAGTGGCACGTTTTTTCATGATACTGTAATTTGTTGTTGTGGTGGTGGTGGTGGTGGCTGTTCTAACTCATACCAGTTGTTGACCTTGTTTCATGGCTTCTTAACTATGGAAATATATAGTGATGGAATACTGGGGTCTATTATGTACAGAGGAATAATGGAACATGCATCCCTGCTTTCAGAAGAAAGATGGATTCCCAATGAAACTGTTGGACCTGTGTAGACAATGGGATGCTGAACTGTCTGACATTGTCTGTACCAGTAATGCCGGGGTACACGTAAATAAGAGACTGATAGAATTAGAATTGATTCCTTATGAAGGACTACACCATTGTAGTAAAATGGGGAAAATCTGTCAGAGGGTGGGAGTCCGAGGAAGTAATTGTACCACATAATTCAAAATTCAAAATAAAATATATTTTTAAAAAAGCAAGCAGGTGTCTGGCACATGGCGCACAGCTAGCTGGCCGCTGTGTCTGCGTGTGATGCTCTCTTCATTAGAATTTATTTATTTAAATTGAAACATCCCATAATTACTGACTTTATGATATTTGTTCAGACTTCTTGGGTATACCTGTGATTTGGATAGCCTTAGCTAATTTTTTTTAAAGATTTATTTATTTTTTTTTTTTTATTACAAAGTCAGGTATACAGAGAGGAGGAGAGACAGGAAGATCTTCCAACAGATGATTCACTCCCCAAGTGGCCGCAATGGCTGGTGCTAGGCCGATCCAAAGCTGGGAACCAGGAACTTCTTTCCAGGTATCCCACACGGGTGCAGGGTCCCAAGGCTTTGGGCCGTCCTCGACTTCTTTCCCAGGCCACAAGCAGGGAGATGGATGGGAAGTAGAGCTGCCAGGATTAGAACTGGCACCCATATGGGATCCCAGCGCGTTCAAGGCTAGGACTTTGACCACTAGACCACATGCCAGGCCCAGCCTTAGCTAGTTTTTTAAGATTGACTTTAAAATTGTATTTGAAAGAGTTACAGAGGGGCGCAGCACGGTGGCGCAAGTGGTTAAGGTCCTCACCTTGCACCCCGGGATCCCATATGGGCACCGGTTCTAATCCCGGCAACCCCGCTTCCCTTCCAGCTTCCTGCCTGTGGCCCGGGAAAGCAGTCGAGGACGGCCCAAAACTTTGGGACCCTGCACCCATGTGGGAGACCCGGAAGAGGCTCCTGGCTTCGGATCGGCATAGCATGAGCCATTGTGCTCACTTGGGGAGTGAATCATCGGACGGAAGATCTTCCTCTCTGTCTCTCCTCTCTGTATATCCGCCTTTCCAATGAAAAAATAATAAAAATAAATCTTTTAAAAAAAAAATAAGAAAGAGTTACAGAGAGAGAGGAGAGACAAAATCATCCATCTGCTGGTTTGCTCTGCAAATGGTTGCAACAGCCAGGGCTGCGCCAGGCTGAAGAGAGCAGCCCATGGATCTCTCACACAGTGCTGCGACCAAGCACTTGGCCATCCTCTGCTGCTTTCCCAAGTGTATTAGCAGGGAGCTGCATTGGAAATGGAGCAGCTTGGATTCAAACAGGTGCTTCAGCCACTGGGATGCCAGCATCTCAGGAAGAGGATTAGCCTGCTACATTACAATGTAGGCCCTAAGATTTATTAGAAAGGCAGAGTGACAGATGTAAATAGAGATCTTCCACTCCCCAAATGCCTAAAGCAGCCAGGGCTGAGCCAGGCTGAAGCCTGAAGCCCAGAACTCCATCTGGTTTCCCACGTGGGTTGCAGGGATCCAAAAATTTGAGCCATCATGTACTGCCTCCAGGTACCTGAGCAGGGAGCTGGATCAGAAGTGAACATAGGACTCAATCTCAGGCACTCCAGTGTGGGGTAGAGGCATCCCAAGCAGTGGCTTAGCCCATACATTTTGCCATAGCAAATACCCATAAAGTTCTTTAAGGGGCTGGTGTGGCAGCATATCTGGCTAATCTTTCACCCTGCAGCACTGGCATCCCACATGGGCACTGGTTCATGTCCTACCTGCTCCACTTCTGATCCAGCTCTCTGTGGCCTGGGAAAGCAGCAGAGGCTCAAGGTCTTGGCCTCTTGTACAAGTGTGGAAAACCCAGAAGAAACTCCTGGCTCCTGACTTCAGATTGACTCAGCTCTGGCTATTTGGGGAGTGAACCAGCAAAAGGAAGATCTTTCTGTCTGTATCTCCTTCTCTCTATAAATCTGCCTTTCCAATAAAAATAATTAAGTCTGTAAGAGATAAATAAATAAATGGCTATCCCACTCCAGCTGCCCAAGTTCAGCCAGCCAGCAGCTGACTCAGCCCGCATGTCCATCTGTCATCCGTCCAGCATGAACAGCATCTGACATGCAGGGCTGGGTGCCCTTCTGCTGCCATCTCCGTCAGACTGCCAGCACCAGGCAGGCATTGGGCACATGCTGCTTAGGACTCCTGCATCCCACGTCTCAGTGCCTGGGTTAGAGTCCTGGTTCCGCTTCAAACTGCAGCTTCCTGCTGCTGCTGAGTACCCTAGGAGGCAGCAGGGGTGACCCAGCCTTGGTGCCCTGCTAGTCACGGAGGAGACCCAGATGGACTTCCTGGCTTCTGGCTTGGGCTGCGCCCTGCCCCGCATGTTCTAGGGAATGAACCAGCAGAAGATCTCTATTTCTATGCCTTTCAAATAAACAAAAAATAATAATGAGAAGTATCCCAATCCCAAATTACTGCTTCCATTTCTGTCCCCTCCTGTGAGAGAGCAGAGCCAACCTAGAGGAAACTGTGCCACGGTTTCCTCCACTCCGCCTCCAGTCCACGGCCGGGCCTGCGCTGGGACAAGGCCAATGTCAGTCTCCTGCTGCCCCTGACATTGCTGACCCCTCTCTCTGGCAGCATCTTCTGCTTCACTTTGTTTGTTGGAAATTCAAATATACAAAAAGGAGGATAGACAGAAAGGAAGATCTTCGAACTGCTAGTTCCCTCCCTAAGTGGCTGCAACAACCAAAGCTAGCCAATCCATACCCAAGAGCCAGGAGCTTCTTCCGAGTCTCCAATGTGAGAGCACAGTCTCAAGGCTTTGGGCCGTCCTCCATTGCTTTCCCAGGCCACAAGCAGGCAGCTGGATGGGAAGTGGAGCAGCCAGGACACAAATCGGCTCCCATGTGGGATGCTGGCACTTGAAGGGGGAGGATTAGCTAGTTGAGCCATTATGCCATGCCCCTGCTCCTCTATTAATGAGTTCATGGTCCAGTTCCATTTCCTTAGTTGGTGCCCAGTACTTTCTGGAAGCTGGGATCTGCCCACCACACCATGGGAATTTCTTGCCACTGCCTCATCCTCGAACCTGGTGTGGATTTCCCCATTGCATTATTGCACAGTTCCCAGGTTGTGGCTTCCTTTGGGCTCTCTGAGCCCTGTGTCCCCAAGGCCAAGCCCATGGGCTTAAGGTACCTCCATTCTCAGCATTAAACTGAATGGTGCAGAGCGGGGACCCAAGGAATTGTGGGTCAGAAGAGGCCATGAGTCCAACAGCATTGTGGGAGGTGGCTGGGTGGGCTGAAGATTCCCAACATGAAGAATGACCACTCGGCAGTATCAGGACCTGGGACAGGGAGGAGCTGACCAAAGCAGATGAAGTAACAGCTGGACAGGAGATGATAGCTATGTTATTAGCTTGATCCAAGCATTCCACACTATATCTGTAGAACACCATTTTTCACCTTGTAATTATATGCGGCTATACATAGGTATACTCCTGTGTATATATAAATATTAAAATATTTATTTATTCTGACTTGAAAGGCAGGTTTACAGATCTCCCAGAAACTGGTTCACCCCCCAAATGGCCACAACATCTGGAGCTGGACTGGTCCAAAGCCAGCAGCCAGGAGTTTCACCTATTTGGAATGAAGCTCTCCTATTTGGATCCAGGGGCCCAAGGGCTTGGATCATCTGCTGTTTTCCCAGGTACATTAGCAAGGAGCTAGATCAAAAGTGGTGTATCTAGGACTCAAATCGGCATCCATATGAAATCCCAGTACTGCAGGTGGAAGCTTAACCTACTATGGCATGGCTCCTTCCGCTTTTTGATATTTTTTAGGAAAATGAAACATTTTTAAAGATTAAAAATAAAATAATAATATAATACAGCTACAAATATTCTGGTATGGAGCTGGCATGATGATTCAACTGGGCTAACCCATCATGTCCTAGAATCCTGTGTGGTTTCCAGTTCTTGTCCCAGAAGCTCCACTTCCCATCCAGCTACCTGCTAATGTGTGTCAGAAAGCAGTAAAGGATGGCTCAAATCCTTGGGCCCCTTGTAGCCACGTGGAAGACCTGGAGCAGGCTTCTGGCTCCTGGCTTCAGATTGGCTGTTGCGTTGGAGAGTGAAGCAGCAAAGGGAAGGAAGATGTCTTTCTCTAACCTGCCTTTCAAACAGAAAAGAATCTCTAGAAAAATTAAGTTGGTGGGGCCTGCCAGGTGCTCGGAGCCAGAGGGGCTGGATAGCCCGTAAGGGCAGGGGCTCGGGTTAGAAGCTCAGGCTCATCAGTCCACCACGTGCTTGGAGCTGGGTGGATTGGCTTATCACGGGGCGGGGTCTTAGGTGGTCAGTGGCACTGGGCGAAGCCCATGGACCACACAGCAGTGCAATCTTGACGGGGGAACATGAGGTCCTTAAGGGTCAGACCTGAGCACCAGCCCATGTGGGAGACCACAGCGGGGTAGTTAGGATGGGGAAGGTAGGGTGGAGTTGGTAGGGTCGAGTTAGGCTTCAGTGCCCAATGATGTATATAAGATCTGAATGCGATGTGAGGCACAGAGGACCAGTCCACTGCACATGTTGGCAGGCACAGGAACCAGGGCTGGGGGCCGGGCCCAATGGGGGCCACTGGGGGTCACTCTGACTGGGTTACAGCTCCCCCTGGTGTACGTGAGTGCAGACTGTGTGGTGGGCAGGGCTGGGATTGACCGCAGCATCCATTCGTTTGCAGAGGTAAGAGGGCAGAACAAATTGATCAACTACCCCAGTGAAACTTGACAGCAAATTTCTGAGTGAATGGAGACTAGGAAGTGGACTATGTCAACCTATTGACCTTGGAAAGATTTTCTCATCCTTGGAGAGGCAATGATAGCAGCAGCAGCAGCTCGGAGCTGTCCAGACCACTTGACCAGAACTCTCAGAAAATGCTCTACCAAAGGGACTCTGGGATGACACCAGGTGGCTGTTCCCCATCCCTGGGTGCTGGGGCGGCTGGGGCTGGCCGTGGTTTCTCCCCTTGTATCCTCCCCATCCCCCAGATGCAGGAAGTAGAAAAAGAAAGTGTATAAACCTTGGTCTTATCCCTCGAACCTTCCCACCTGATCAACTGTGTAAACATCACCAAAAATAAAATTTAAAAATTAAATTGGTTAATCATTAACTATATCCTCAAATCTGTAAGAGAATTCCAGTTCTGTAAAGTGCCTGCACCAAGTTACACCACTACCAGCCATGTACAACAATTTCTGTTCCTCCATACTCCTCTAAATAAAAGCTCTGTAGTTTTATCTTAAAAAAAAGGGGGGGGGGGGCTAGTGCAATAGCATGGCAGCTAAAGTCCTTACCTTAAACGTGCCAGGATCCCATATGGGTGCCGGTTTTAGTCCCGGCAACCTTGCTGGGACCTTGCACCTGTGTGGGAGACCCGGAAGAATCTCTGAGCTCCTGGCTTCAGATCGGCACAGCTCCAGCCGTTGCAACCACTTGGGGAGTAAAGCAATGGAAGGGAGATCTAGTGATGATGTAGGGAAGGAAGGAAGGAAATGTGCCCTCTGGGTGTGTCCCTCAGCTTCACACACGGCCGTGTTGTTCAGTGCACATGTTTCTCATCGCTGAATTTTCCCGTTTGCTTCGTATTGATACCCAGTGTCCTCCATGGTCCGGTGTGACTCTTTTTGGATTAGAATCTACTTTATCAGCTCTCTTTGTGGCTGGCTCCTTGTGTTTAATGTCTGAGGGAATCTTTCCATCCTGTCACTTTTAACTAACCTGTGTGTGTCTTTAAGACCCCAGTGAGGCTCTTGTAAGCAGTGTAAGTTGATAACCTTTGGCTTTTTGGTTTTTTGCCAGCCTAAGGCAGGCAAAAGCAAGGAGCCAGGTGCCCATCCAGTTCTCCCACATGGGCTGTGAGGGACCAAGCACTTGGGCTATCTTGCATGGCTTTAACAGAAAGCTGAGTCAGTTAGAGAAGGTGGGATGCACACACATCGAGATCTTTCAGTCTCTGCCCCTCTGCTCCCCTCTGGAGCCACAGCTGCACGGTCAGGCCAGGCAGAGCCGCACGTCTCCCTCACTGGACGGGCGGACACAGAAACAGCTGCAGGCACCAGGCTGCCCTGCGTCCCGCCCTGCCCTTGACCATCAAGTCAGGGGCCTCAGGATGTCAGCACGGTGCTCAAGCCCTTCTCTCGCACAGCTGTTATCATGGGTCGCTCCGCCTGCCCACCTCTCAGGGGTGCAGATTCCCCATGCCCAGGCCACTCCGTCAGGCCGTCCAGCCCTCAGGACAGCTGGGTTTGCTCACGGAGTGGGACCTTCGTGGACTAGCCAGGTGGTCGGACCCTCGGGCTGCGCTGCCCTGGGCAGGGAGCCCCACCAGCAGGTAGAGAACCCCACTAACACTAGGTTTGGGGCTTCCAACGCAATTTTACTTATGAGCGTCCCGGGACGGAACCCCACGGTAAATGTTAGACCAGGTGTATGTGTGCGTTACGTGTTTGTGTGGACACACACACCTGAGGCCACGGTAAGTGGTTCGCTTCCCTGAACCTGTCCCAAGGGTGACTTTCCGCCAGCCTCCTCTCGGCCACGCCCCACGCCGGAAAGGCTGAATGAGAGGCAGGTAGCCGCCCGGGCCGCAGCAGGTGCCGGGCTCCATCGCTGAGGGCGCGGCGCTGCCAGGCTCCGCCCGCGGGGCCGGTCAACACACGCCGGGACGGCCTCGAGGGTCGGGGCGCCCCACCGCACGGCCGGCCAGGAGGGCGCCCCCCACCGCACGGCCGGCCAGGAGGGACATCGGGGCCCCCCACCTCACGGCCGGGTGGGACGTTGGAGAAGCCCCCCACTGCGCCTGGAACCCAAGCTAGGCGGCTTGGGCCCGGTGCACGCCGGGAAGCGCGGCCGCCCCGCCCCGCCTCCTTCGCTGCGCGGCCCTCGGCTGCCCCCTGCCGCCGCCCGGCGGCCCTGCACGCCAGGTAGCTCCTCGACCCCGCCCTGCGCTCCGCCCACCCCCGCGTCATGATTGGCGGCCGCCTTCCGCCCCGGGATTGGCTGCGCCCAGGGCTGAGGCTCCGCCCCCTCCCCGGCCCTTTGATCACGCGCTGCGGGCTCTTCCGGGGCCGGGGAGCCGGGCGAGGGCGTTGCTGTCGGGGCTGCCGCGGCGGGAGGTAAGGCATGGCCGGGCAGCCGGGCAGCCGGGCAGCCGGCATCCCACGCGGCCCGGACGCTGGGCGGCCCCTCGGCGCGCCGCACACTCCCACCCCGTGCCGGGGGAACTGCCTCCCTCCTGCCGAGGCTGGCCCGCATCCCGACGCTCTCCCCACCCTGGCT
Source organism: Ochotona curzoniae (assembly GCF_017591425.1). Classification (NCBI taxonomy): domain Eukaryota; kingdom Metazoa; phylum Chordata; class Mammalia; order Lagomorpha; family Ochotonidae; genus Ochotona; species Ochotona curzoniae. Next base: position 838,932 of record NW_024466004.1, on the reverse strand, counting down.
GCGGGGCCAAGCCCGGTGCCCCAGGGACACAGGGCGGCCGCTCGGTGCTGACCCTCTGATGGAGGCCGCGGAGACCCCTGGCCCGGGTCCTCGGCCCACCTGCGCGATGCCGCCCCGGACCCACTCCACCTCTGCCCTCCAGACCAGGAGGGGAGGGACCAGGGCGGGTCCTCGGGGCGGGGTAGGGGACCAGAGGGAGGTGACATCATCTGCAAGATACGGTCCAGCCCTAGCCGCTGTGTCCACCCTGGCACTTGGGCCCACTGAGATGTAGGGCCGTGCTGGGGGGACACGGGGAAAAGTAAGGTGCGCAGTCCATAGCTGAACCGTGGAGACTGGGCCCGGACTCAGGCAGGCTTCCTCCGATGCTCCTACTTCCCATTGCAACATAGGACCTCCCTATGCTTTGCACCCCCGGGTAGACCTAGCAGCCAGGGAACCAGGCACTTGCTCCTGACCTCTGCCCCAACCAGGTGGGGATTGCAAGCGTTTGGCCCCTTCCTGATGTAGGGATAAAGGTGGGCATGGGGGCTCAGTTGCCCTCCCACGCCTGGCCCGTGCAGCTCTCATCCAGGTGTCACTGAGTGCCACTGTAACCTCCTTTTCTCTTGCCCAGGGAGCCCAGAGGCGCCCTCCCAAGGCGCCGCTGCCCATGCTGACCACCGGGCCTTCGACCTGCCGATGCCATGAGGAACACCACAGCGCCCAGTGCTCCCCAGGCCAGCAGTGACTCCTTGGTGGGCTATGTGTTGGGCCCCTTCTTCCTCATCACCCTGGTCGGGGTGGTGGTGGCAGTGGTAAGGAGTCTCCTCCACACACCCACACCTTGACCAAGCCTGGCTGAGCAGGCATAGCCCTCCAGGGAGGGAGGGAGAGGTGCGGGAGCCCTGGCCCGCAGCCTTCCTGTGCACAGCAGCCCCCACTGCTCTGTTGCAGGTCATGTATGTCCAGAAGAGGAAACGGTGAGTGCCCCTGGCTCTGCATGAGCTTTACCCACCAGACGCCCCCTGGCCCGGAATGTTCACCTGACTGCCTGGGAAGAGGGTAGGAGCCCAGGCAGGTGTTTTTCAAGGACAGGGGCTGAAGGCAGTCCTGTGCTCCCCAGGGTGGATCGGCTTCGCCACCACCTGCTCCCCATGTATAGCTATGACCCAGCAGAGGAGCTACATGAGGCTGAGCAGGAGCTGCTCTCGGATGTGGGAGACCCTAAGGTGAGTACTTGGGGGGCAGGGACAGCCAGAGCAATGCCATCCTGTCACCTCCATCAGTCCTGAGACCGCTGACCCCACAGGTGATCCATGGCTGGCAGAGCGGCTACCAACACAAGCGGACACCCTTGCTGGATGTCAAGACCTGACACCCCCAACCCGGCCCTTCTGGACCTTGGGGTCCATCCCTCTTCCCACCAGCCCCACAGCTGAAACCCCACACCCACCTGCAAGCACTGATGGGTACCTCCTGGGGTAGAAGAGCTAGGAGCCAACCTGGCCCCTATAGGTTAATCCCCACAAGGGCTTTAGGGTGATGGACCCAGATGTATAGTATTCATTATATATTTTGTAAATAAAATGTTTTGTGGCGGATTCCCTCCAGTGGGTTTGCATTACACTGGATCCCATCTCACTTGTCCCCCTTCCCTGGAACCTTTGTTTTTACACGCCCTGCCTGTGGCCCTGGAGCACACACCACTCCTTTCCAGAAAAGGATTTTTTTTTTTTATTCAAGTAACTGCAAATAGGAAAACAAACAGGGAGCCCCAGGCTGGGCCATAAAATGGCCACCCCTTCCCGACAGAACAGGGGAAGAAGGTGGCCCCTACACCCTTCAGGATCAACACGGGCCCCCCTCACTCTGCTGCAGCACCCTAGGGGCAAGGCCCCACCTTCCCTGGGACTGGGTGTCAGTAACCCAGCCTGCTGCGCCCCAGCCCCCTGGTTCTGGGGGAGGGCATGTGGGCAGAACAGAGGGAGGCAATGAGGATGAGTGTTGGGCGCTGACAGCAGTGGTGATGGATGTCAAAGAACAATACATGGAACAAAAAAACAACTGTCCAGAGGTAGTTTGTGAACAGAGGAGAGATGGAACCAGAACCTTGGGGGCTGGGGAGGAGCAGAAGATGGGAGTGGGCAGGGCTAGCTCCTTGTTAGTGCCCCATGTGAGGAGTGGGGAACAGGCCTACAGCAAAGCGGGATGGGGAGGGGGCTGCCACAGGGACCATGGGCCTCACGTGGACCAGAGATGGCCCTTTTCCCAGAGTGAAGGCAGGGTGGGCTGGCAGCTCCTGTACTCGCCTGCCCTCCTACATCCTGGAGGGCTACCCAACCTAGCGTGGGAACTGGGCAAGGTGAAGAAAGAAAAATGTATGGGATCCCCACTTGGTGACAGAGGTTATTGGGGGGCGCTCTTGGTGGGCTAGGCATCCTCCTCCACTGACCACACCTGCTACTGCTGGGGCAATGGAGTGGTGCATGTCAGAATGAGATGGGGCCAAGGCCCCTTAAGGCCAGGGGAGCCCTCCCAGGGCCCTCTTCAGAAAGCCAGAAGGAACAGTGGAGCAGAGAATGGGCCCACAGAGCAGTGTTCCCACCGGCAAGGGAGCGGGACACAGCAGGTGCAGGGTGCGGCTAAGTGGGAATTAGCCTTGTCCAGGAGGGCAAGTGTGTGTAATGGGAGGGGTTGCTGGGAGCAGAGGCCAGCAGGAAGCTGCTCCCCACGGGACCGGGGGCCTTACAGCGGTTGGTATGCTGTGTAGTGTGCAGTGGCGAGGAGGGAGCAGGTGGGGGTTCCAGGGGCCTGGGGAAGTGGGGTGGGGGCAGTGGGAGCTGAGCGAAGCTGTCCAGTCCCAGAGGAATGCTGCTCCTTGGATGACGGAGCAGGCGGCACGGCGCGGTCACTGCTCCTCCTCAGAGGACTCCTGCGAGATGCCCTCCTCTTCCTCCTTCTCCTGTGAGGTGGACACAGAGCTCTGGGCTGGGTGCCCTCCTCCTCCACCCCCGGAGGCCGGGCCCCACCCCCTCCCCAGTGAGTCAGGGCTGAGTGTGTGGGTGACTCAGCAACCTCCAAGGCTGGGTTTCATTCATAAAAAGGAAGAATTTTTTAAAAGGAGGGGGGGAACCACACACACTGTTCTCACAGAGCCAGGAGCCAGGCCCACTTGGCCCACGGAGGGTGGAGGGCAGCTTGGCCTGCCCTGAGGTGTCCAGCTCTCTAGGGAGGAGGCCACAGGGAATGGGGAGGCAGGAGGATGCTGAGTGCCGTGTGGGTACAGGGGAGCCAGGTGGCCTTGGTCCATGGGGAGAAGGTACTGGGCTGCAGACCCAGTCCCTCTGGGGTGGCCGAGGGCTGACCCCAGGCCAGGGTGGGGAGGAAGGGGAAGTGTGTGCCGTGGGCCCACTCACTGGGCGGGAATGTCGGGACACCACACGGGCCTACAGCCCCCGTGCCAGGCACAAACTCCAAAACAACTTGTTTCCTGTTACTCACCCCTGGGGCCTGGCCAACAGCACCCCCTAGCCCCCCCCAACCAGTGGTGGCTCAGCTCGAGGAATGAACACCTTGGGGAGTTGGGAATGGAGTAAGGGCCAGGAAGGTTGGCTCTAGCTGCAGAGCACCCCAGGAACTATGGACTTTGCCCACCACCTACCCCATCATGCTTGGGGAGCCAGGCACTGTCTCCCCTTGAAGTGGGGTCCTGTGTCTTTGTTGCTGCTTTCTTTTCCCAAGAGAACCATAGTGGAGGCAAGCTCACTGCTTCCCCAGGGGCTTCCTCTCTAGGTGGCGGCAGACCAGGTGACCTCCCAGGTCCTACCACAAGCTTCAGTGGGTTGTAGGAGTTGAGGCAGAGAACTAACCCCCTTCCACTGAGGTGGGGCTATCAGGCTGGGCCTGGAGGACCCCTGACAACTCAGAGGCTGGTGTTGGGGTGTGGCGAGCTAGGAGTTAATCTGCTACTTGGCATGCAGGAGCATCGCCCATCAGAGCAAGGTTTGGCTGCTGGTTCTAGCCTGGCCCAGGCCTGGCTGGTGTGGCAATTTGGGGCAGGAACCAGCAGACAGATCTGTGTCCCTTGCAAACTCCCTTCCTCCTTGGGACCTCTGCATAATCTACCCCAGCATTCCTAGCTGCACACACAAGTCAGACAGTGGGTGCAGGGAATGAAGCACCATGACCCCTCCAACAGTCTCCCCCTGAAACAGACAAGGAAGGAATCAAAGCTCCTGCTTCTTCACCTACCAGTTTTTTGGGTCGGCCCCTTGGCTTCCTTCCTGGAGCTGTGGTGGTTTTCTAGAGGGTCAGAGAAAATAGCTCCAAAGTCAAAACACTCAGCACACTGTCCACTGCCCAGTGCCCCACGCAGGGGCCAAGGCAGCCCGGAAGGGGCCCAGCTGGTGGTGACTGGGCAGCCACACTCACCCCCCATCCACACATGCCCCCCACTCCAGCCCCCACCCGTGACTCAGAGGATATGAGTAGTGTCTTAGGAAAATAAATAAATAAAAGCAACTTTTCTGAAAGGCTGATACCACTGGGGACTGGCCTTCCTTGCTTGTCCCCACCCACCCCTCCCAAGTGCAGGGAACCCAGGGGGAAGGTAGCATCCTCAGACCATGCACTCAGGACTGCCGACTCGGTTTCCCCATTATGCTAAACAGCACCAAGCCTGCAGACACCGAGTCATCACCCCCTCACCCACCCAGTGGGGACCCACTCCCCAGGCCTCACCCGGGTCTTGGCAGCACCCTTGTTTTTGCTCCCCTTTGGTCGGCCCCGAGGTCTCTTGGGTGTTGGCACTTCACTAGGCTCCTTCTGCAAAGACACGCAGGGCACCCCATGTCAGTCACCACCTGTCCTAGCCCCTCTGCCCCACCCAGCAGGCCTAAGTCAGCAAGAACCACCAGTGCCTCAGGCACCCACAGGTACCTCAAGGCCTCTGCTGGCTTGTCTTTGCAGAGCCCTCTGTGCTTTCCTTGGGATCCATGGGAACATGACAAGAGGTCCTAAGGCCCCTGGGAAAGGCAGCACAGGGCCAGAAAGATACCGCTAAGCAGTCCTGTCATTCAGCTTGGGCAATGTGCTGAGCACAGGAGCCTCGGTTTCCCAACCTTTCCTTGCAAAGTGTCAGGAACACTGAATGGCTGTGTGGACAGCTCCCAGCCGTGGGTCACAGTGGCTGCCACCCCCTCCAAAGGCACATGCTCCCTCCTGAGGCCACAGATAACGGGGGAGTCCCTCTATTTCAGGCTCTGATGGGAGCAGGCAAATCCCAGATTCCTCCTGGCTCATACCTCCTATAGACCCAGAGGCTGGGAGGCTGTGCAGACCACACTCCACCCTACAGAAGAGCTTGGAGCATAAGTACCTGTCCCAGGATCTGTACAACCTTGTACCCTCTCCTAACCTCCGCTGTCCCTCTGCATAGAGAACTTAACGGGCCCAGCCACCCCTTGCTTGGGAGACAGCTGCCTCTGTGGAAAGCCACGGTTTCCACCCTGGGAACAGGTGCCCCAGCGATGCCCAGTTGGCCACGCTCCCTGGATGCCTCCTGGTGCCAGGCTGGCTGTCTCACCCCTCCGCCATGGGGGTGGGGGCAGCACTGTGCTTCTGACAGCCTCTGCCATCAGCTCGCCCAGTTGCAACGTCTAGTGCTTCCGTTTCCATGTGCAGAGCCAGGCTACTACTACAAGTGTGGCCACCACCAGGCGCCGTGACCAGCAAAGAGCCATCACAAAATCGACAATAAGCACTTAGAAACCTTCAGGCCAAATGGAGTCATTTTATGTTTCGTTTCTGTCAACTCATCTTTACATCATCACTGAGTGTCCACCAAGGACTAGAAACGCAGAAGCTCCAGCTGCAGGTCCAGCTGCAGGTCCTCCGGAGCTCCATGTCGGGTGGGAGCAGGATTCCACACCACCGCACGTGTCCTCACCTACTCAGACACCAGCCACTCCCCATTCCCAGAAGATAAACTGAGGCAGAAACGTGTGGACACCCACCTGGCTCCCTACCAGCGCGGTGCCAGGACTCACCGGAGGCTGCTTGCGCGGCCTGCCCCGGCCTCGCTTCTCCGTGCCGTCCTTTTCCTGCTTGGAGGCCAAGGGCTGGCTGGCCTTCGAGCTCGACTCGCTCATCTTCCCTTCTCTACAGGACAGGCGGAGGAGAGATGGCTGGGATGCTGGGAGACAAGAGCCAATGTGATTAACAAAACATCTCACTTGAGTTGCTTCCGGCCCCACCCCACAGCTCTGGGGACTCCCACTCTGCCCACCCCCAGCATGCTGCCACTGGGTGGGGCAGGGCCGTTGGCCTAATCAGCTCCTTATCTTCTGCTGAGAAGGGCTCTTTGTTGTCCTGCCCAGACACCACCCCCACGGGCCCTGGGGGCGGTGCCCAAGAGGTACAGCCAGCCCAAACCTGGCAGCATGGGAGAGACTGCCCTGGGACAAAGGTGTGTGTGTGGGGGGGGGTCCCACGCTGCCAGGATGGAAGACCACAAGTGGCTGTTCAGAAGGGGGAGGAGGCAGCCCCCAGCTCAGCTGCAAAAAGCCAGGGCTGATATTCACCCAGCAGTTCTCTACTTTCTCCCATGCTAACACCTCAAGGACTCAGACATGGGCACAAGCAGGGGAGGACAACGGTGGCTCCTGTAGTGGTTGAGGTGGACAGGCTCAAGTCTGTGGGGACTGAGCCAGCCCAACCCTGGAGGTTTCACCAACGAGCCGATGCCTGCCCTTAGCGCGGGGAGAGGCAGTTAATGATAAGGCACCTGTCTCAGCTACCTCTCCAGGCCGCACTGGGGCTCAAGCTCAGTAGTAGTTTATAAAACTGAAACCTCAGAGAGAAGTTTGCACTAGAACCACAATGAGAATTCGTCCAGTTAAACACGACTTCTCTTTCCTTCTTGGATTTTTGAGGCCATTTCCAATTTTACTCAGAAAGGGGGAAATTTTTCTTTCTGCAAACTCACAATGTTTGGGGGGACTCCAGGCCCCCCATCCTCCAGCATAGAGAGCCCCAGCAGACGGCGGGACTTTGTCTGGTAATTATACTATTTTATAATATCTCAGGCTGGGAGACCCTTTCAAACAAGGTGGCTGATTTGCTGTGCTCCGTCATTAGTGGCTTGGCCTGCTCTGTAATTACAGGCCGTGATTAGAATCTTATATTACACCACAGGTCCCCCTTCAAACTCAACATCCAAATTAATCAGCTAAATGAGTGCTGACCTCACAGAAGGTCTTGCCTAGGCCCCCTGGCAGGGGGGGCTCCAGTTGGGCGAAGCCCCTTCCTGAGTTCTTAGAGAGCCATGCAATGGCCTGGGCTGCCTGCTCCCCACCCAGGCCCTCTCGTAGTTAAGGAACGCTGGTCTCTTGCACCTGCTTCTAAACACCATGGAGGTCAGGCAGGCAGCAGCCCCATTTCGGGCCAGCCCCCATCCTCTGAGCTCCTGAACGCCCGCGTGGGCCTCAAGTCCCTAACTACTGTGCACACACTGTGTGCTGCTCCAGTGCTCCAAGACCCCGCAGCAAAGACCCCAATTCAGCACCTTAACAGGCTCTTATTTTGCATCAAGAAAAAAAGTCGCCCAGAGAAGCCGGATGAGTTTCCCAAGGTCACACAGTAACCCGGCGAGCAGGATGGAGGCGATTGCTCCCAGCCCGCCACTTCAGCTCCCTCACCTAGAGGCCGCTTAGCGGACGCGGGCTACGGACCCAGGGGGCGTCGGTAAGCGCGCGTGCCGAGGCCGCCCGGCGGGAGTGCGGGGGGGAGGGGCGCAGGCCGGCCCTGCAGGCGCGGGAAACCGGCGCACCCCGACCGCATGCACCGCCACGCGGGTGCACCCGGCCCCACTTCCTGCCAGAGGGGGCACCCAAGCCCGCCCCGGGGCAGGAAACCTGGCGCGCGCCGGCTGGGGACAGGAAGAAAGCCCCCGCCTCTCCTCTCTCGGTGTGCACCGTCCCCGCAAAATAAAACCCCAGGAAAATAGAAACGGGGAGTCCAAGGGACTAGTTCCAACAGAGCCCAGCAAAGCAGAGAAACCAGTTTGTGGGGGCGGAGGGCAGGCCGGGCCCTGGGGGCTGAAGAGGCGCAGCTCGGGCCAGAGGTGGGGTCGAGGTGAAGCCCCAAATCCAGGCCGGCCAACCGGGTTGCACCCGCCGAAGGGGGTGGCGGGGTGGGGGGGAGGAGAGCAGCGGGAAGAAAAGCCAGAGGGAGGAGGCGAGAGCTCCATCTCGGGGTTCCCGCCCAACCCCCTCACTTCCAGAACTTCGTGCGGCTGCGGGGGGCGTCCGAGCCCGGCCGCACTCCCCGCCGCGGCCCGCGCCGCCCCCCACCCCGGCCCCGGCTCGGGCGGGAGCGGCCGCGGCGCGAGGTGCACCGGGTTCCGCCGGGCGCTCAAGTCGCGCTCGCCGCAGCCGCGCGCCCCCTCCCCCACGCGCGCCTCTCCGGGGTCCGCGGCGCGCGCCCCCTCCTCTCCGCACGCAGGGCGCCCGCCGCACCGGGGGAAGAGCAGGGCTGCGGGCGTCCGCCCCGCGCCGCCGCCCGCCCCCGCGGCCCTCCCCCGCCGCCGGCTCGCGCCGCCCCGGCCTGGGAATAAAGCCGGCGGCGCGCGCTGCAGCCCCGGGCGGCGGGGGGCTGCGTGCAGGCGGGGACGGGCGCCCCCCTCCGCCGCGGGCCCCGGGGACGACTCACCGCGAGCTCGGCCGCCGGCCTGCGGTGCGCGCTCGGGGCTGCCGGGAGCGACGGTGCTGGGCGCTGGGGAGGACCGGCCTGGCTCCGCCGCCGCCGCCGCTCGTAGCAAATGCGGATCTGAAACCGGGAGAGAGGGCAGAGGCGCTCAAGAGACCGCCGCCGCCGCCGCGTGCTCGCCGCCCAGGCCCCCGCGGGGTATTTATATGTCACGGCCAGGGCGGGGGGCGACTAGAATATTCTCCCTCCCCCGAAGGATGGCGAGGGGGCAGGAAGCTGGGCACGGCCCGTGCGCGGCCTCAATAAATAAATAATTTAATTAAATTATAGATATGAAGAAGAAGAAAAAAAAAAAAAAGACGCCACCGGAGCGGCCGCGAACTCACGCCTTCTTGGAGCCGCGCCAGCGCCAGAAATAGCCCCGGCTCGGAGTCCCAATTAGAGGAGCGCAGCCCCGGCTCTGGGGAGCTTAAAAAGAGCGACCCAGGGGCAGGGGGGACGGGCCCGCCCGCGCCAGCCGTGTCACCGGGGGCGGGGCCATGCAAATCAGCCCGGGGATTTAAAAGGGCGGCCGCCCGCCTGCCGCCGCCGCGCGGGTGGGTGCTCACGTTACGGGGTTCCGTCTCGCTCCCCGAACGGCCGGGCCGGGATCCCGCCCGCGACCCCCTCCCCACCGTCCCGCGCGCAGGGACTAGGGCAGAAAACAGCCCTGAAGGGGCTCCCGGCACCGTGTGTGTGTGTGTAGGGCGGTCGTCCCCACCGTCTGGGGCCCGGGTCCCGGGACGAGTCACCTCTAGGGGCGTTGACGGGCGCGCCTGCCCCCCGCCGCGCGTGGGTGGGCGTCCGTGGCCGCGCGGGGGGCGGGGGTCGCGCAGAGGACGGAGGGCTCCGCGGCCTACGTGCCGCCCCCTTCCCGCTCCCACCCCGGCCGTTCCGCGGGCTCACAGGTTTCTCTGGGTGGACAGGTGTCGGCACGTGTGTTTGAGCAGCCGCGAGGGCCTGACGGGGGAAGTGCGGTCTTGCCAAATTGAGACGTGGGAGACCCTCGGGTGCCCAGAGGGACGGCTGCGCGCGAGCCGTGCTCCAGGTGCGGCCCTGAAGCGGAACCAACGGCCGGCTCGCTCGCTCGTGGGCTGGACCCCGAGCGGAGGCGTCATTCCGTGAGGGGACTTGGCGGGCGTTTCCGAGGCACGCGATGGCCCCGGATTCTGTCGCCGTTTAAAAAAAAAAAAAGAAAGAAACGAAACGGGGTGGGCCAGCGGCCGCCTGGAAGCGCTTTGCGGGCAGGGACTGCGTTTACGCACGCCGCGCCCGGCTCCCACGGAGACCTGTTGCGCCGGGCAGGGAGGAAGGCAGAGTGAGGAAGATGGCGCTGGGGAGAGCGCGGGCGCCCTGGGAGAGGAGCGGCGCGCCCTGCAGGCCGGGCCGCGGCCCTGACGGGCGCACCTCCCGCGCCTCGGCCCCGGGGCGGCCTTCCACACCTCCCGTGATGCAGGGAATTGCAATGCGGCCCAGTGACACACGGCTGTGACTCATGTTTTTCTTTGCTCCCCTTCTTCCTCCCTGGTCAGGCCCAGGCCCTGGCCCAGCCCCCTCCTCAGGGGGGCGAGCCGGCGGTGGGCGGGAGGGGATCGGGAGTGGGGGTGGCGGGACGCTAGGAAAACCCAGAGCCCGCGGTGGAGGCGGGGTGGGCCTCCCAAGTTTCAGGAATGTTTCAGGAATGTTTCCGGTGGGGGTGGGGATGGAGCGAGGAGTGGGCCCAGCCCCCACCCCGGGGCAGCGGGTGGCGCTCGGGGCCCGGGCAGCACGTGCTCGGCCGGGTGGGGGCGGGGACGGGGGCGCCTGGGCGGGAAGGCGCGGGAGGCCGAGAGCGCGGGTTCAAAGGGGAGGGCGCAGGCCTGAGGCCTGCCGGGTCGGGGAGGGGGGTGTGGGGATGGGCCTGGAGGCCGCCCTCCTCCGCGCGCTGGCTTCCCGCCCCGTGCCCAGGTGAAACGTAGTTCCCAAGAAGTCCCGGGGCCGGCCCACGGAGGGGAGAGGAAGTCACCGAAGGGCGGCCGGGGCGAGGCTGGGGGAGGGGCGGCCGGCCCCTTTGTCTGGAGCCGGGGGTGGGGGTGGGGCGGGGTGGAAGCGCGCCGCTCCCTCCATCTTAGTGCCCCGCGCCGAGAGCGCGCTTAGTAGGCCGTGGGCCGCGTTGGCTGGAGGCCCCTTCAGGTGCGAGCTCAGGGGCCTTGGCAGCGTTCAGCCGAGGCCGCCTTCAGCGTTGGCCACCCTTTGCCCTGGTCCCAGGCCTGTGCCAGCAGCCGGGGGTCCCCAGGCTTAGGCCTGAGGTAGCAGTGAGAGCCCGCGCGCCCCTAGACAGCCCTGCTCGAGGCCGGCCCCGCTGCTATGCCCTTGGAACTAAGGTAGCTAAGATCTTGCAGACCCCTCTCTGAGACATACCTGACCTGGGGACAATTCTTTGGTGCTCGTGGGATACATGGGCGTCTCTGAGAGGGAAACGGGGTTTCCACCTCGAGTGGGCTGTGGGGAAACTTGGCCAACCCTTTGGCCCACTTCTTGCAAGCCTGCTTGATCCTATTTTTCCTATGCTTGTTTGTCTCTCGTCCTGATTTCCTCACCGACTTGTTTTTTACCTTGTATTGTGTGTATTTTTGTAAGCCACCTCAAACTCTTCTCTGGAAGGAGGCAGGTATAAATAAATTCCTAGGCAAACAAATATAGCTAGTTCCCCCTCCAGGATTACCCACACTCTTGAAATCCAAATAACACTCTACCCCCACTTCAGCCCTGCTGGGTTGCTAATGCCTTGTACTTTTCTCTTTCCAATAAGTATTAAACAGAAGAGTGAATGAATGGGAGGGATAACAGGAGTGAAGTGCAGTCTGAAGTGGGTTTCCTGTGTAGAGGACCCAGGTCGGGAAGTACATCAGAGGACGCTGCACAACAGGAAGCGCCATGAGGGGAGGCAGCACCCAAGCACCCAGTGGGTGAACACGGCAAAGTTTCTGGCACTCTTTAAAACCTGAGGGTGGGTACAAGCAGTGAAGAGGAAAGTTGTGAAGGACAGTCTTGAGGTAGGTCTTGATGAGATGTGAGTAGGTGGGTGGTTGTGGAGGATACATCCAAAGCAGGAAGAAGGCCTGGGGTGTCAGCCAAGTTGGCCCAGATTTGAGGGGTGCTGGGTTGACATCTGTGAACCTGTTTTCCCTACTTAGGAAAAGATTCTATCATGATCAGGGTCAAGTGATGCCAGCAGCCCAGTGAATTTGAATGGCTCCAACAGGAATATCCAGGAAGTGGAGGCCTGGATCCACCTTAGTTTTTCTTTTCTGGAAGAGTTGGTGGGAAGACCGATGCAGGTGGCTCCATTTAATGGTTTGTTAAGGACAGTTTGTAGTTCGTCCAGCATAAAACACAATCAGGCTGGTATAGGTAGGTGGAAAGCATCAGGAATTATCCATTTTGTTGTTCAAACTAGCATTTTAAAAACAACAGCAACAATAAAAACGTGATGTTTGTTTTCAGTATTTGAAAAACAAAGACTGAAGCTGTCTTCCAACACCAGGTCAAAGCCCCAAATACCTCCAACAGCCAGGGCTGTACTAGGCCACAGCCAGGACAGGAGTACTCCAGCTGGGTCTCCATGTGAGTGGCAGGGATCCAAGTGCTTGAAACACTTCACCTGCTGCTGCCCAGGGTGGTTAGCAGGGAGCTGTATCTAAGTACAGGAGTTGGGGCTCCTAGCTAGGGAGTCAACAGCCATCATGCTTGCTGCTCAGCATACTTTAAAAGTAAACCTTTAACTGATGACAACTTTCCAAGCACAAGATGCACAAACCATAAATGTTCAGCCTAATGCATTTTTACAAACTTAACACTTGTGTGTGTCTCCTAGGTTAAGACAGAGTACCTCTGGCCATGCTGTCAGCACTGTCCCACCTCCCACCACATTACTCAGTATCCCCTGTTTACATACAAGCGTAGATGGAATCTGTGTGTGGATCGCTGGGGCTTGGTGTCCTCCGTTCAGCTGTGTCTGAAGGTTCTCTATGCTGTTGCAGGTGCCTGCAGAAAAGGAATTCTCACAGCTGTAGTGGTTAGATGGCAGGGCCGCACAGTCGTCCATCCTCATCCTTCCTGATTGAGGGACGTTTGGATGACTTCTGAGTTGGTGCCTTGCATATTCTAGGATAGGTCTTAGTGGATGTGAATGTTTCTTCTGGGTGAGGAATGATGGCCACAGGATGTGTGTGTTCAGCTTGAGCAACAGATGGGACACACAAGTATGGAAGGGACCACTATTAATAGTTACAGGCAGACAGCAGGCACCAACTTGACCTAATCCATCCTGAGTGGAATGGACCCGAGCAAGCCAGAGATAAGCTCACCCTGGTGCGTGGTGTCTACCCGTTCTTGAGTCAGCCAGCTACTAGTGCATCTGTTCATCTGGCACGATCAGGCCTGCAGGCCCTGCTGACCACAAACTCTGCTGCCAGGAAGCCTGGCAGGCCTTGAGTGGGAGGAGGGCCTCTTTGCTTCCAACTTTCGAGGGAAAAATTCTCAAGTGAAAAGGAGGGCGCAGAAGGCAAGCACCTCTCTGCTGTGAGGCAGCTCTGGAACCCTGCTTGGGCCCCAGACGCCAGGGACTCGACTCTTCTTCAGGCTGGACCCAGCGTAAGGAGGGAGTTTGAGGACCGACCCTACCATCCTGGATTGGGGTCACCATGAATGCCTTGATTGCCTGCTTACCCAATACTGCCTTAAATCCCTTAGGTCTCAGTACCTGGTTACTCAGCATTACCGTAAAACTCCTAGAACTCGGACCCATGAGGCCCCCCCCCAGCCTAAGTAAGCTTAGTGACAGTCAGGTTTAAACTGTGTTCCACCAATCCCCTGAGGCACCTTACAGCCCCATCTACCAATCCCTGTTCTCCTCCCTGCGGCCGTAAAAGATGCCTTTCCCCTTTGTTCTCTTTCTGCTCTCACTTTCTCCCTGCCCAGTGCTACCTCCCTGCTACCTCCTGTGGTTCACTTGCTGTGTCTGGTGTCTTGGGTTTGTGGAAAAAATCTAACACCCAGTCCTGCTCCAACCTCGGAAGGAAACGAGAAAGTGAAGTTGATGAGAACATACTGAATACACGGGCTCTGTTGCTCCGTCCACTCCCTGGCACCAATATTATGCTACTGCTCCTGTTTTGCTGGCATTAAGAGAATCTTGGGTGGTTGAAGAGCTTAGGATTCTACCGTGTTTCCCTTGCCCTTATGTTCCAGTCTGTGTTAGCTTGCCACCTCTCCCTAGCCTGGCAAGTTGACTCCTTCCAGCAAAACAGGCCCAGCAGCGTGGCCTAGTGGCTAAAGTCCTCGCCTTGAATGCACCTGGATCCCATATGGGTGCTGGTTCTAATCCCAGCAGATCCACTTCCCATCCAGCTCCCTGCTTGGAGGGGGTTCCTAGCTCCTGGCTTCAGATTGGCACAGCACCGGCTGTTGCGGTCACTTGGGGAGTGAATCATTGGACGGAAGATCTTCCTCTCTGTCTTTCCTCCTCTCTGTATATCTGACTTTCCAATAAAAATAAATAAATCTTTAAAAAAAAAAAAAAACAGGCAGTCACGATGTGTGCTTGAACTAGGTAACTGCAGTTTTTTTTTTTTTAAGATTTATTTATTTTTATTGCAAAGTTAGATATACAGAGAGGAGGAGAGACAGAGAGGTTCCGTCCAATGATTCACTCCCCAAGTGACCGCAACGGCCGGTGCTGTGCCAATCCGAAGCGAAGCCAGGAGCTCTTTCAGTTCTCCTACATGGGTGCAGGGTCCCAAGGCTTTGGAATGTCCTCGACTGCTTTCCCTGGATGGGAAGCAGGGCTGCCAGGTCTAGAACCGGCGCCCACATGAGATCCTGGCGCATTCAAGGTGAGGACTTTAGCCACTAGGTCACTGCACTGGGCCCGAACTGCAATTCTTGTCCTTGAGGGGCCTACGCTGGGTGGGGTGGAGAGACAGACAGGTACAGGGGCCCTTTCCCCAGGGTGGACCTGCTGTAATGGGACCCTGCTGGGGTCCAGGGTGTGGGTAGAACATCCAAGAGGAAGCAGGGTGTCTGACCTGGGCATGGATTTGGGCTGCAGCAACATGGTGGGCTGGTCTGACCTTCAGTACCATTCTCCACACTCCTTTGAAACTAGAATTGTGCATGAGAAGTAGTCTCACAAAAGAACAAAGGAAATCTAGAGGAAGAAAGAAGCCTCATAATGGGGGCTGTGGAGCCCAGGCGTATGGCAACATGTCCAGCTTGGTGGGGCCAGCATGCAAGGAGGTGAGCAGCTGGACCTGCTGTCCCTAGGTCTCAGCTCAGTCATTGCAGAATTTCTTCCTGATTTCCTAGCCCCCTAATGGGGCAGTGGCTAGCAGTGTGCAGCCCTGTTGTCCCAGGAGGCCTAGCCTGCAGCTGGCTCCTCCAGTTCTCCCAAAGGTTTCCTAAGCGCCCAATCCCCAGCGTTAAATCTACGATGTAAGACATGTGTCTTTTCTGCTCAGAATTCTGCATGAGTTTCCAACTCACCAGTGCCCTGCAGCCTGCTCCCTCCCATGCCATCTCTCGTCTCTGCTGCAGCTGCAACCACACCGGCCTTTCTATCCTTTTCTGTTCTAGGCCTGAGCTTGCCACGGGGTCTTTGCACTGGCTGTTCCTCTGCTTCCTCTGCTTGCCCCAACCCCACCTTTCAGGCTTGCCCTCCCAGTTTAGGACTCTGCTTAGCACTGCTTTGTTTATACAGGTTAAGGCTGTGATCTCCCTGGGCCCCTCATTGCATGCTTTAATTATAGCACAAGTTTTTCTAACATCTTGAGGTGAGCAGTTGGGACTCCCCACATCCCCTATACAGGCTTCAGAGCATGACTCCACCCCTGATTCCAACTTCCTGCTCATGTGTACCCTGGGAGACAATAGATAGCAGCTTAAGTAGTTGGACTCTGTCATCTAAATGAGAGGCTCAGCTTATCTCGGGTTCAGGCTCTGTCCTAGCCTGGCCTGTCTGTCTCAGGCATTTTGGAAATTTATCAAAAGGTATAAGAGGACCCCAGATCGGTAGCCTAGTGGCTAAAGTCCTCATCTTGCATGCACCAGGATCCCATATGGGCACCAGTTCTAATCCCAACGGCCCTACTTCCCCTCCAGCTCCCTGCTTGTGGCCTGGGAAAGCAGTCAAGGATGGCCTCAGGCCTTGGGACCCTGCATCCACGTGAAAGACCCAGAGGAAGCTCCTGGCTCCCGGCTTTGAATCAGCTCAATTCGGCCATTACGGCCATTTGGGGAGTGAACCAATGGACAGAAGATCCTTCTCTGTCCCTCTTCCTCTCTGTATATCTTACTTTCCAATAAAATTAATCTTTTTTTTTTTAAGGTGTAAGCTTTCTCACTCTTTAAGCTAAAAAAAAAAACTTCTAATATAACTATATAATCAATTCAGCTGCTTAATTGTTCTCAGTAATGAACCCTATGTGTGGTGTTTTCTGCCCAGCTTTCTTCACTGGTTTGCCAGCTCCCTTTGGTCAGATAAATGTATCTTTTGGGTTTACTGAGATCTCCCTAGGGCCCAGGCACTGTCTGGACTCATAAAATGTGCTGATTGAAGAATGAGTGGCCAGAGTGGTCTCTGTTTTCCACAAGGCCAGGCCCTAGGCCAGGTGGAGAAAGAGTCGCTAGCCGTCCAGAATTAGCTGTTGTCCACGCCCTGAGGGTACACCACGTCTGTGCCGGAGCTGCCCCACACGCTGTCCTGTGGCAGGGCTCGTCCCTGGCGGGTGTTACTTTGGATTTCATAGTTTGCTGCCCCTTGTGGGAAATTGGCTTTTTCACTTGGTCTGGAGTTTATAGCCATCACAAACGGGCAGGCACAGGATAAACCACCTTGTCCTTTTGGCTGGAATAAACTGGCTGGTTCACCCATGGGACAAATTATCAGAGAGCACCTGGGGCTGGATGAGTGTAAGATTTATTACCCTTCTCTCTGAACATCTGCTTTTCAAATTAAAAACCAAATCTTTTTTTAAAAGTGTCTTTATAAACCACTTGAGCAGGACCCTCAGAGCATGCCCCACATAGAGGACCTAGGATGGGTGGGAGGCTGGGTGGGGCTTCTCCTTTTACCTCCCCCTTTACCCCAAATACAGAAAAAAACAAAACAAAACAAAACACCAATAATGTAGAAACAATAGTCTTACCCACTTTCCTGTAGCCCTTAACTCTTTGTGCCCTAATCAGCTATGTAAAGATTGTCAAAAATAAGGTAAAAAAAAAAAAAAAAGTGTCTTTAGAAAGAAAGATGTATTGACCTTTACATAGAACCAGTTATTCTATTTGATGTAAATAACTGCCCATGTTATAGAATCTGCCAAAAAAAGAGCCCAAACACTGTACCATTTCCTCCCTAAATAGCCAAATATAGATGTGTTTTACCAGTGGGGAGTCTGTGAAAGCCCATCCATGTGAGCCAAGGAAGAAGTGTGGTGGGGCATGTGAACTTGTTTGCAGATACTGGAGTATTTTCTGGGGTCTGGCATGAGATGGGGACTACCTTCCCAGCAGTACACCAGGATTGGGAGTCAGTTTTGGCTCACTAGCCACTGTAACAATGTGTGGTCTCAAGTCCTAAAACTTTTAAGCCCCTTGTCCCCTTTCCTTTCATCATACACATTTACGGAATAGGCCCTGAGGTTTTGGGAGGATTCTTATCTGTCTTCAGCCTCTTATCATGTCAGATTCTTGCCTGCTTTCTAAGCCAGATGGGAGACTGGCTGTCCCCAGACCCCGGGGCCTCAGGAGTGACTGTTCTGGAGCCAGTATTGTGGTACAGCTAGTTAGGCTGCAATATGCAAGGTTGGCATTCCCCATGAGCACTGGCTTGAGTCCTGGCTGCACTGCTTCCGGTGCAGCTCCCTCCTGGGAAGGCAGTAGACAATAGCCCAAGTGCTTGGACCCCTGTCATCCACGTGGGAGGCCTGGATGGAGTTCCAGACTGACAGCCCCGGATATTGTGGCCATTTGGAGAGTGAACCAGTGGATGGATGATCTCTCTCCCTCATCCCCAACCTCACCCCTATAACGCTACTTTTCAGATAAAACAAATCTTTGAGAAATGTTAGAGTGGCTGTTCTCCAGTGGGAAGGCACCCCCACCCCCTCTTCCAGCCTGGACTCAGGGTTCTCTAGCCTGGTCCTCTTTGCTACTGCAGGCTGTGTGGTTCCTGAAGCTGTGTCCCAGCCTGGGGAAACAGGTTCTGGGTGTCACCAAGGCAGGCTAGCACACTGGGCCGCCTCCACCCTTTCTTGGGGCTGCCCGTGTAGTCCTGGGGTCTCCAGCCTGGGACTGGGCAGGAGACGGTGCTGCCTGCTGGATCCCCTAAGCACATGCTGTCAACCCCAGGCAGTGGCTGAAGTCTGCAGAAGGAACTGAGAGCAGGGTGGGAGTGGAAGGGCAGGGGCCCAGGCAAGGGGAAGCAGTGGAGAGGGGCCCACACTACACTGGAGATTTGTCTCAGTCGCTGGGGCTTTGTTTGGTTTCTCTCCACATCTCAGACCTGCATCAGGGCCTAAGGGGGCCTTGGCGCTCAGCAAAAGTTTGGTGAATGGATGGATGAATGGGATCCAAAGGGCTGGGGGAGGGGTGGAGGAAGTAGTGGGGGAGGGAGAGTAAGGGAGAGAGAGGTCGTGGGGGAGGGGAGGGAAGCGGAGGTCACCTCTGGCGGGAAAGCAGAGGAGGCGGGAGGCAGGCTGAGCCGGGCGAGCCTGCTGGTCTGGAATCTAACTTAAGGATGGCAAGGGGAAAGGACCCAGCGGGTTCTCCTGCCACTCCACCCCTGGCCCCGCCCCAAACTGCTAAAACCTGTGCCCGCCACTTGGCCTACCCAGCCCTACCCCACGAGTCCGGGGGTCTGCATGTCCTCCAAGACAGAGTCTCTATAAATCACAGGGGCCATCTCTTTGTTATTGTGGTTGTTTTCACTTTCTAGAAGCCTCGCCACCAGGGGTCTGTGACCCTGTGGGACCCAAGTGGGGCAGCGTGGCTCCCTGCCTAGACTTAGAACTGGGAATGCTCTGGAGAGGCTGGGGGCCTGACTGTGAGCTTCTGAGCAGAGGAGATCCAGGGAGCTGCCCCCTGGTAGCCGCCAGAGACTCGTGCAGGAAACCATGGAGTTGGCTGCAGGCAGTGCCAGGTCGAAGCAGCTGACAGTCAGGTTTCTGGGTCACACCGTCCGGAGTGTCCTGCCAGTTCCCAGGCCTTGAGCAAGGGGCAAGGCCCAGGCTTCTTTTTACACACTTCCAGGCCTCTTCCCTTCCCCTACCTCCTGCCTGGCTCAGGCCAGACGTCCCCCAGGAAGGACTGACTGGAGATCATCCTGAGATCCTCACATTCAGGGTCTGATGGCCTGTATACACCAAGTACAGTTGGGGCAAACTTTCATGGTCCCCGAAATTCCCTGCCACAGCAGCCTGTGGGTGTGTGCCCTCTTCAGCCTGCGCCCTGGGGTCTATTGCACGGCAGTGTTGAGGGCAGGCTTTCCTCCCAGAGGTGAAGTGAGGTTGGCACCCGACACCTGGTGCTTCTACCTAACTCAGCCTTGGCCCGAGGGTTCTTGGTTCTCTGGAAGTAGGCTGTTCCTGTCCTTTCAGAACTCAAGGCATTCCCAGGAGCCAAGTGCCTTGCTGTAGCCAGGGGTAGAACCAGCTAAAAGAATGAAGGGTGCAGTGGTGACCTGGGCTATGAGATGGCCTTTGGTGGGCAGCGGGAGTTGGGCAGGAGAGACCGTGATTGTGAACTTGGGAGGCTATGCCCTGGGCCCTGCTGCAGACAGCTAGGAGTGATAGCAATGGCTTTTCATGAACATCTTTTTGGGTCCCCCCAATCCACTCAGAGGGAAGAGTGTGGTACCCTCACTTTGTAAGTGTGGAAATCAGGGCTCAGCAAAGTCAGGCCAGCAGCAGATATCCAATTTCAATCCCTGCAGATCTCCCGTGCTGCTTGGCTCCAGTCCTTATCTCCCTGGTGGGACCAGCCATCTCACCCTACTGATCTGGTCTCCTGTTCCTGAGAGGGCCTTTCCCTTCCGTGGGGCTTGCTGTCCGTGACGGTAACCACAAGGCACACATGATGACAGAACACTTGTCGTGTGGTCCTCACTGAGCTGTGCTGGAGCAGTGCCTGGCTTGCCAGTGCTGGGCACAAAACCTCTACCATTTTTTACATTGATTACATCTTGAAATGGAAATATTTGAGTGCATTCCATTAAGTGGAATAAAAAAGGCTAAGTTTTTGTGTTTCTTTTGTCAACTTAATGTGACTACTGCAAAATTTAACATGTCTTTAATGGTTCTCACTCTTTCTGTTGGGCTGCGTTGGTTTACATAATTTTCTTATTACTATTTAAAGTTTTTGGCCTTTCAAATAAAAATAAATCCCCCCTTTTAAAAAGATTTTATTTTATTTTTATTGATAAGACAGATATACAAAGAGGAGGAGAGACAGAAAGATCTTCTGTCCACTGATTTACTCCCAAAGTGACCGCTGTCCGCTGATTCACTCCCAAAATGACCACAACGGCTGGAGCTGAGCCAATCGAAAGCCAGGAGCCAGGAACTTCTTCTGGGTCTCCCACACAGGTGCAGGGTCCCAAGACTTTAGGCTGTCCTCAACTGCTTTCCCAGACCACAAGCAGGGAGCTGGATGGGAAATGGAGCTGCTGGGATTAGAACTGGCGCCCATATGGGATACTGGTGTGTTCAAGATGAGCACTTTACGGGCTAGGCCATTGTGCTCAGTCCAATAAATCCCCCTTTTAAATGTATTTATTTATTTAATTAGAAAGTCAGATTTACAGATAGAAGGAGAGACAGAAAGATCTTTCATCCACTGGTTCACTCCTCAAGTGGACAAATGGCCGGAGCTGAGCTGAGCTGAAGCCAGGAATCAGGAACTTCCTCTGGGTCTTTCACATGGGTTCGGGGTCCCAAAGCTTTGGGCCATCCTTGACTGCTTTCCCAGACCACAAACAGGAAGCTGGATGAGAAGTGGAATAGCTGGGATATGAAGTGACACCCATGTGGGCTGCTGACACATGTAAGTTGGAGGAATTTAGCCACTAGGCTACCAATCTGGGCCCCAAAATAATCCCTTTTGTAAAACAAGTTTATTTGAAAGGCACAGTGACAGCAAGACCAAGAAAAATGGATATCATCCATCTGCTAATTCGCTCCCCAGATGCCCCCATGGCCAGGGCAGGGATAGGCTGAAGCCAGGAACCAAGAACTCCAGCTAGGTCTGCCAGGAGGGCCCAAGAACTTTGAACATCTGCTGCTCCCCAGGTGCCCTGCAGGGAGCTGGGGCAGAATCGGAGCAGATGGGACCCCAACCAGGGCTCTGATGTGGGGTTCTGGCATTAGAGAAGGCAGCCGAATCCATTCCAGTGCTGACTCTGCTTATTTATTGTCTCCCCTACTTACCTAGAGGCCTGCTCCTGGCAGGTGGGGATTGACTTTTTTAAATGGATTGATTTATTTAAAAGGAAGAGTTACAGGCAGGGAAAAACACAGAAAAGAGATCTTCCACTTCTGGCTCAGTCCCCAAATGGCGACAACAGCCAGGGTTGGGCCAGGCCGAAACCAGGAACCTGGAATCCCATCCAGGTCTCCTACATGGATGTCCTAGAAGTGCCTGAGCCATCTGTTGCTGCTTCCCCAGGGCGGTAGCAGATGGGAGGTGGATTAGAAGTGGAGTAGTAGGAACACGAGCAGGTCCCATATGGGATGCTGGTGTCCCAGGTGGCAGAGACATATCCCCTGTGTCACAGGTCTGGCCCGACATTTTTTTGCACTGCACTGTTATGTTTGCTGTTATAACCCAGGTTTTTAGAGCGTAGTACTTAGTAGTGTGCAATAAATAATGGTGTGGATTCCAGGGTAACCTCAGAGGACTGGGAGAATGCCCAAGGCAGGGAGCTTTTTCCCTGGTCCTCTGGTGCTACCCACTCCCGGTGCAGCCCACAAGGCTCCATCAGGTGACCTGGAAGATGCTCACACAGTCCTTGACACCGTGACCCCCACCCCCGCACCCAGTGGGTGCTGGCTGGGGCTGTAGAGGCGCTGGGCGCAGACTGTAAGAGACCAACTGGGACCTAAACTGATCTCCTTCCCGGTCCCCACGGGGGCGCACACGGCTCGCCTCCTTAGAAACCGCGGAGGCGTCCTGCGGGCTGTGGGGACTGGAGGTGTGCGTGGCGGGTGTGTCCGGCCTGGGCTCATGCAAGGTCACTGTGTCAAAGAGCATTTCAGACACTTTCTCTTTCCCTGAGATCCGATTATGGCTCCGAAAGCCCCTTCCGCAGGGACTTCCCTCCGCGCCTGACTCACGCTGCCTCATGCGTGTGACTCAGGCGGGCTGCGCGCCAGCCCCGCGCTCCCCGCCCCGCGCTGCCACCCTGCCAGCCTCCAGCAGCTGGGCGACAGGGGAGGGGCTGAGGGCTGGAGACAGGTGCCTCGGAGGAACTGGGGTGCCCTGCAGGGGAGATGGGTGCTGTGGAGGGGGAGTGGCTGTGAAGGGAGGGGGAGTGTCCTGGAGAGGGGTGGGGTGCTTTGGGGTGGGATGGGGTCCCGGAGCACAGGGTGTCGGCTGGAGGACAGTGGTGGAAAAGGTGAATTTGTAGAGCACTCTGAACGTGAGGGAAGGAGCCCACTCCAGGAAAAGCTTAGGTAGGAGGAGAGCAGGGAGAAGACTGAAGGGAAAGGAGAAATAAGTGGGAAGTACTCGGAGGGAAGAGAGTGGCAGAAGCTTTGATGAAGGGCAGGCACAGGCAGCAGGGAGGAGAGGGAGGGAGGAGTGAGGAAAGAAGAGGAAGCCTGGCGCCGGGAGGTTGCCCTCTCTCCTCCAGCTTCACGTTGCAGGCTCAGTGACCATAGCAGGTGACTTTGTGTCTCTGGGCCTCTTTCTTCCAGTCTACAAAATTGGCTGTAGGAATTCACCCTGCCCTCATGTGCTTGATGCTCTGCCTTTGCCTGCTTGCTTTGTAGTGAGTGCTCAATAAACTGCAGCTTTTGTTATAAGGCTGTTCACGCCTCAAGAAGGAGGCTGAGAGGATGGTCATCAGGAACTTGAGGTGCAGTCTAGAGCAGTGGGTGGATGCCTGTGGCACGTGGGATGATCACAGTGAAGCCGGTGTGATTACTGGCTTTTTTAGGTGGGAAACATTAAGCTTGGGCGATTGTGTATATATGTATATTAAGACTTGGTTTTATTAGAAAGGCAGATTTTTTTTTTAATTGGAAAGTCAGATTTACAGAGAGAAGGCAATACAGAGAGAAAAATCTTCTGTCCACTAATTCACTGCCCAAGTGGCTGCAATGGCCACGGTTGAGCCAATTTGAAGGTAGGAGCCAAGAGTCTGTTCTGGGTCTCCTATGTGGGTGCAGGGTCCCAAGGTTTGGGCCATCCTTGACTGCTTTCCCAGATCACAAACAGGGAGCTGGATGGGCAGTAAAGCAGCCAAGACACAAACCTAGGCCCACATGGGATCCCAGCATGGTGCAAAGCAAGAATTTAGCCATTGAGCCATTGTGCTGGTCCCAGCTTAAGCAATTTAAAAAAAAAAATTATTTATATTACTTGAAAAGCACAGTTGGAGGTGTGACAGTATGAGAGGGGGAGAGAAAGAGAGAAAGAGAGATCTTCTATTGGCTGGCTTATTCTCCAAATGTCCACAGTAGCCAGAGCTGAGCTGATTTGAAGCTAGCTGCCTGCTCTAGGTCTCCTACATAGGTACACGGAATCTTTTGCACTGCAGACAAAAGTAGTATGCTATACCACTGCACATAGTGGGTGGAGAGAGCCTAGGTGATTTTTCAAAACTGTATTTAAGTCGATTTTTAAAAAAGATTTATTTTTAAAATTTTTATTGGAAAGGCAGATATACAGAGAGGAGAGACAGAGAGGAAGATCTTCCGTCCAATGATTCACTCCCCAAGTGACCGCAACGGCTGGAGCTGAGCCAATCCAAAGGCAGGAGCCTCTTCCGGGTCTCCCACACGGGTGCAGGGTCCCAAAGCTTTGGCCCATCTTCGACTGCTTTCCCAGGCCGCAGGCAGGGAGCTGGATGGGAAGTGGGACTGCCAGGATTAGAACCGGCGCCCATATGGGATCCCGGGTGTGCAAGGAGAGGACCTTAACCACTGTGCCATTACGTCGGGCCCTATTTAAGTAGATTTAAGATCTGTTTCTCTCTTTTTAAAAGATTTACTTTATTTACGTATTTATGTATTTATTTGTTGGAAAGGTAGATGCACAGAGAGGAGGAGAGGCAGAGAGAAACATCTTGCATCTGCTGGTTCACTCCCCAAGTGGCTATAATGGCTAGACCTGGGCTCATCTGAAGCCAGGAGCATCTTCCAGGTCTTCCACATGGGTGCAGGGTCTCAAGGCTTTGGACCATCCTTGACTGCTTTCCCAGGCCACAGGCAGGTAGCCGTATAGGAAGTGGGGCAGTTGGGATACAAACTGTACCCGTATGGGATCCTGACAGATGCAAGGCGAGTGTTTAGCCACTAGGCTATTGTGCTGGGCCTGAAGATCTGTTTCTTATTCTTCCATTCACATAAACAAAACATTGAAAAAAAATTTTTTTAAAGAAAGAAGGGGAGTCCAGGTAATTCTGAGCAGTGGGTGGGTGTCTGGACCCCCTATCCATGTGGCTGTGGCTGCAGGAATCCATGCCGGGCCAGACTTCCTGCTGGGGATTATAGCTCCCCATCCACTGCTACTAGGAAGGGGGAGGGTCCTGGGCTTGTGGGCAGCCAGAATGCAACCTGGAGCCAGGCTTTGCCCATTGGCCACCTGGTGGCGAGCTCTGGGGTCCTGGGAGTATGGAATTACTGCTGAGGGACATCCATGGATAAACCCACTGTACATGTAGGTGAGGAATGAATCCTGAGGGATATCCAGCGACAGGGCCTCTGTACTTGCAGGTAAGCATGGGGGACTGAGACTTAGTGGTTTAGAGGGAGAGACCTGAAGATCTCTGTGGGTCAGACTGATACACTAGCCCACATGGGAGTCCTGGGTTGGGCTGGTTAACATGGAGCATGGCTGACCACTGCGTGCCTGTGTACACAGAAGCTATGGCTTGGGGCCTGTCTGGCAGGGCTAGATCGCAGTACTGACAGTGAGTGTCAGATCAAGGGATGGGTCATGTTAGACTGGGCCATGACACCAACCACCATGTAAGAAAACCAGGTCCAGGGGGTAGATTCTGTGGGGAATATGTGGGCCTAACTCTATGGAACTACAACTCCCTTTGGCTAACTTGAGAAATGGGATGGTGATATGCTGAGCTAGGCATGATCATGGAACTCGGTGATGCTTTCCGGTACTAGGCTGGGAACAAGTGGGCAGGTCCAGGCTGCAGCACCTGCATGAACATCCTAAAACAGGGTGGCTACACCAACTCACACAAAGTCTGGGACGGATGGGGCAGGCATGCTGGGTAAGGACCAAGCACCTGCTGGCATGCGTGAGATCTGGGTCTGAGAGTGGCCCGTGTGGGGGAACCTGGCAAACTCCCCTAGTGGGATATAGCTCTTGCTGATGAGCATGTGGTCCAGGTCTGGGTGTTGGGTAGGTTGGGCAGGCTAGCTCCATCTGTTGGCAAGTGTGTGAGTTGGTTTTGGAAGGGGGTGGAACAGATGGGGCTGAGCAAACCTCAGCTCACCAGCAAGTGCAGAAACCAGGATGGTGTGCAGGTCATGCTGGGCTAGGCTGCCATATCTAGTACTGGTTTGCATGAGCCAGGGGTGAGAGCAGACTGAGCAGGGCCAGGATGCAGCACCAGCCAGTGAGTTAGGACTGGGGACTGGCTGGGGCCAAGCCAGGCTGCAGCAACTGAAGGCAAAAGCCAAGACAGGTGAGGAACTATGCCAAGCTGGGTCAGAGCAACCACTGGCATGCACGAGGTCTGTGGCTGGGATCAGGCCTGGTTCGGGAGCAAAAGGGACACCCTGGCTGGGTTGTGGTTTCCACTGGTGAGTGCAAGGGACAGAGTAGGGGCTGCAGTCTGGTCTGGATATGGCTGCAGTCTTCCTTGGCACAAGTCTAGGCTAGGTCTGGGGTGCGCCGGACCGGGCTGAACTCTAGCACCTACTGGTGATTGTGAGAACCAGGGTGGGTATAGGATGGGCTAGGCTAGGTCTCTGCCCCTGCTGAGCCATGCGTGAGTTGTGTTTGGGTGTGGAATAGGCTTGACTAGGCTGTAGCAGCCAACAGTAAGAACTGGAATGGGTGAAGGCCAGTCAGGAAAGGTCATTATTCCTGCTAACGCAGGAGGCAGATTAAGTAGGGCTGGCCCATGGATGCATGGGTGTGCATGAGATCTTGCATTGGGAGAGGTTCTGATGGAAGAGCTTGGGGAATGCCCCTGTTGGGACACAGTCCCTGCAGGTGAGCACAAGAACCACAATATGGAGCAGCCTATATCAGGCCAGGTTACAGTACCCATGGGCTTACCTTTGGCTCAGGTCTGGGGCAAGCCTGGCTTGGCCAGTTTATATCATCTGCTGGCAAATCTGAGAACCAGAATGGTGTGTCGGTCATGCCAGGTCGGGCTGCAATATCAGCCAGTTCACATTAGGGTTGGGACTAGGTTCTGACAGGACTGGCTAGGCTGTAGTCCCCTCCAGCATGAGCTGAAACTGTGGATGGGCCAGGCCAGGCCAAGCTATAGCATTCACTGACAAATGCCAAGGTGAGGTGGTCCATGCCAGACTGGACCATAGCACCCAACCAGCACATGTGAGACCTAGTGGGGAGGAAGCAAAGCCAGTAGGGGGGCTGTAGAGAGCTTCCCTACTGGACCACCATTCCCACTGGAGAGTGTGAGTTGGGATTGGGGGAAGATCAGACCAGGCATGGCTACAACACCTGCTGGCCTGTGTGTAAGCTAGATCGGGGACAAGCCAGGCTGGGCGGACTGTATCCACTGGTACATGCATAAGCCAGAGGGAGTGAGGGTTGGTTGGGCTTTGCCGCATCATCAGCTAGCATATGCTGGCACAGCAGGGAAAACTGTTGAGCTGAACTGCATTACCACCTGGAGAGTGCAAGATCCAGGAGTGGGAGTGAGTCCATTAGGGAAACAGTAGGCACCTCTTGGGTTGCTACTCTGATTGGTGAGAAGGAGAACCAGGACTGGGACAGGCATCGCTAGACAGAGTGACACCCACTGGCACATGTGTGGGCTGAATAGTGGGGCTGATTGGGTTGATACAGGCTTCAATGCCCATTGACATGTATGAGAGCTGAATGGGATATGGGACAGATAGGACTAATCTGCTGTACATGTTGGCAAGCATGGGAATCAGGGCAGGGGGTGGCCCTGGTGGGGGTTCTTGCAGGTTACATGGACTAGGCTACAACTCCCAGTATAGTTGGCATGGAGGCTGAGTGTGCTGCAGTGGGTAGGATTGGGCTGGACTGCAACACCCATTATTTGGGTAGAAGACAGGGCTGGAGACAACTGACCCAACAACTGCAACTAACAGAGTATGCAGAGGCGATTTGTGTGATGGACTGTGCTGGACCTTGTATTGGCATGCATAAAAAAGAATCAGGTCTGGATTACTTCAGATGAAGTTGTTTGGGGGGGCCGGGGAGGGACTTTCCCTAACTGAGCTGCTGGACTCAGAATTCCAACCATAGTGAAAATTGCAGGTTCCATGGTCTGACTGTACATGTGTTAGAGCTGAGCCTCCTCAGTGGCTTAGACAGAGCAGTGGACAGCATACCCAGAAACACATGGAGGAAATGGCAGTCCATTGGAACCTGCAGGGACACCTGGTACCATAACAGAGGACGGAGGACAGAACAAATCAATCCACTACCCCAGTCAAGCGTTGGCAAGCAGAGACTCTAAGGTGGACCATGTCAGCCAGTGGAGTCTGGAGAGATTTCATCGTGGTTCAAGTGGCGAGATCAGCAGCAATACAAAACAGTTGAGCTATCAAAATGACTTGAGCAGGACCCTCTGAACATGCCCCACATGGGGACCCTGGGAGGGTTGGGAGGCTGGGTGTGGCTTCTCTCCTTATCTTTTCCCTTCCCACAGATACAGGAAGGAAAAAAGAGAATGTGAAAACAATGGTCCACCCACTTTCCTCTAGTCCTTGACCCTTAGACCGTAATCAAATATGTAAAAATTATTAAAAATAGAATTTATACAATTAAAAGAAAAAAAAAGAAGTGACTGTGCTGTAGTGTCTGAGATGTGGTAAGAAAGGCAGGCAAGTAGGGGCGGCACACTCAATGGCTAATCCTCCACTTTGTTGCTTAGGTATCCTGTATGGGCACGGGTTCATGTCCTGGTTGTTCACTTCCTATCCAGCTCCCTACTTATGACCTGGGAAAGCAGCAGAGGATGGGGCAAATCCTTGGGTCCCTGCAGCAATATGGGAGATTTGGGAGAAGTTCCTGGCTCTGGCTTTGGTCTTGTCCAGCCCTGGCCATTGTGGCCATTTGGGGAGTAAAAAAACAAGTAAAAGGTCTCTAACTTTGCCTTTCAAATAAATAAATACATCTTCTAAAAATAAATTGGCAAATGAGAATTTGCTAGTGGGGGGTGGTGTTGCCTGTTTGTCAGTGCGTGGACTTTACTCAGAAGCTCATTGGCAGTGGTGGGAGATTGTTAACAGAGGTAGTATGGGTTGCCTTTTGGAAGGGGCCCACAGGAGGCAGTGTTTTTCTCCTAGCAAATGGTGATGAGTTTCAGGCTGCTGCTTCTCGGTGCCAGCGTGTTGCTGCCTGCTGAGTTCACTCAGTATTGCTGATGGGAATGAGTTGACCTGACCTTTCTAGACAGTGGTTGAGTCACATGTAGCACTTGGAGACCTCAGTTTTTTGACCTGCTCACATCTCTGCTACATTAGAAAAGGAGTCAGAAATGCGTGACCCAGAATCTGGAGTTCATGCTGTCATTATTTGTAATAATAATATTAACAACAGTCATAATAAAAAGGAGCACTGTAAATGCCCACCAGGAGGCAGTTAGCGGAATAAATCACACGTGCACTGTGACGGAATGTTTCATATCAACTAATTTTTTTTTCTTTTTAGATTTATTTATTTTTATTGTAAAGTCAGATATATAGAGAGGAGAACAGAGAAGATCTTTCATTCAATGATTCACTCCCCAAGTGACCACAGCGGCCAGTGCTGCGCCGATCCGAAGCCGGGAACCAGGAACCTCCTCCAGGTCTCCCACACGGGTGCAGGGTCCCCAAAGCATTGAGCTGTCCTTGACTGCTTTCCCAGGTCACAAGTAGGGAACTGGATGGGAAGTGGAGCTGCCGGAATTATAACTGGCGCCCATGTGTGATCCTGGCACGTTCAAGGTGAGGACTTTAGCCACTAGGCCACCGCGCCAGGCCCTAGAAAGGCAGATTTACAGAGAGAAGGACAGAAAGATCTTCCATTTGTTGATTCACTCCCCACATGGCTACAACAGCCAGAACCGGGCAAAGTCAAAGCCTGAAACTCGAGCTGAGTAGCAGGGCCTGGGTCAGCAGGGCCATCTTCCACTGCCTTCCCAGGCTCCTTAGCACAGCTGACCTGGAAGTAGAGCAGCATTCTGTATCTCTGATATAGTGTTTCTAGCAGTAGCTTAACCTTCTGAGCCACAACATCTACCCATCAATTATATTTCTAGGTGTTAACAATGAACAATGGAAACTGAAATTAAAAATATGGTGCTGTTTATAATAATACCAAAAAGAAACAAAAAAGGAAATACTTGGATCTAACCACAGGTGTACAACATATGCAGGATGTTCTAACAGAATGCACATAGCGTGTCTATGCTGAAAACGGTAACACGTGGACCGGAGACATCAAAGAGCCACATCATGGAGAGCACAGTGTTGCACTGGCAGATTCAACATCGTTGAGATGTCAGTCATTGCTCCCCAAACCGATTGAGTTCCTTTCCTAGGGCTGCTACCAAATCACCACAAACCAGGTGTTTGCAACAACAAAAGCACCTTCTCAGAGGCTGAATGTTGGGTGCAGGAGGTTACCCTGCCACCCCTGCAATGAGCTTCACCTCCCATCCAGCTCCCTGCTAATGTACTGGGAAACAGCAGAAAATGGCCCAAGTGTTTGGCCCCTGCACCCACCATGGGAGACTGAAGCTCCAGGCCCATGGCTTCAGCCTGACCATTTGTTATGACCATTTGGGGAGGTGAATCAATGGGATTGGTCACTCTGTAGCTCTCTCTCCTTCCCTCTTTCACTCTCTGTAACTCTATCTTTCAAATAAATAAACAAATATTTAACAAATAAATAAAAGCAAAAATTCAGGGACCAGTACTGAGGTGCAGTGGCTTAATTCCATATCAGAGTGCTGGTTAGAGTCTGGGCTGTTCTACTTTGCAGATCTGGAGGGGGTGCCTGGCTCCTGACTGCAGCTGGCCCCGCCCTGGGCTATCAAGGGCAGCTGGGAAGCTGCCAGCAGGTGTAAGATCATTGTCTCTCCCTCTGTTTCTGTCACTCTGCCTTTCAAATAAGTAAATCCTTTTTAAAAATTTCACACGTTAGTAAATTTATTAGTAAAGTTTAAAAAAATTATTCATTTTTATTGCAAAGTAAGATATAAAGAGAGAAGGAGAGATAGAGAGGAAGATATTCCATCTGATGATTCACTCCCCAAGTGGCCACAATGGCTGGAGCTGGGCTCATCTGAAGCTAGGAGCCAGGAGCCTCTTCCAGGTTTCCCAAGTGGGTGCAGGGTCCCAAGGCTTTGGTCCATCCTTGACTGCCTTCCCAGGCCACAAACAGGGAGCATGATTGGAAGTGGAGCTGCCGGGACTAGAACTGGCACTCATATGGGATCCTGGCACGTGCATGGCGAGGAGTTTAGCTGTTAGGCCACCACACCGGGCCCATTAGTGAAATTTTTAAGATAAAAACAAATTCAGGCACCAGCATTGTGACATGGCTGGTAAAACTGCTGCCTGCGGTGCCAACATCGCCTATGGGTGCTGGTTCCTGTCCCAGTTGCTCCCCTTCTAACCCAGCTCCCTGCTAAAGGCCTGGGAAAAGCAGTGGACTATGGCCGAAGTGCGTGTGCCCCTGCCACCCACATGAGAGATCTGAATTAAGCACCTGGTTTCTGCCTCGCCTCGCCCTGGCCATTGAGCCTTCTTCTGGTAAGTTAATCAGCAGATGGAAGATCCCTCTGTGCACTTTGACTTTCAAATAACTAACCAATTAACTAAATTGATATTTAAAAACAAAACAAAACAAAATTGGATGACAGCAACAATAACCGAGAAAGTCATTGTCTTCAGCGGACAGCAGGTTAAGCCGCTGCTTGGATACCTATGTGCCTATGCCATAAAGCCATATGAAAACGCTGGTTCAAATCCTGGCACCCCTGCTTCTGGTCTAACTTCCCACTAATACAACTGGAAAGGCATAAGTGATGGCTTAGACATCTGGGTCTCTGCCAGTCACCTAGGACACCAGGATCAAGTTTCCAGCTCGCTCTTTGGTCTGGCTAACCCCAGCTGTGTGGGCATTTGGGAAGCCAGTGTCTCCGTCATTCTGTCTTTCAAGTAAATTACTTTTTAAAATTTTATTGATTTTTATTTGAAAGATGGAGTTACAAGCAGAAGGAGATACACAGAAAAAGAGAGAAAGGTATCTTCCTTCCATCCATTGGTTCACTTCCCAAATGGCCACAATGGCTGGAAATGAGCTGATCCAAAGGCAGGAGTCAGGAGCTTCTTAGGGTCTCCCTTGTGGGCGCAGGGACGCAAGGACCTGGACCATCCTCTACTGTTCTCCCAGGCCACAGAAAGGGAGCTGGATTAGAAGCAGAGCCACTGGGACTCGAACTGGCATTCAAATGAAAGGCTGAGCCCAGAGGCAGAGGCTTAGCTAGCTATACCACGGCACTGGCCCCACAAGTCATTTTTTTAAAGCAGGCATTTTCTTGGAAAGTATTTTCATTTTATTTGAAAAGCCGAGAGATCAGAGACGGAGATCTCCCGTTCACAGGTCACTTCCCAAATGCCTGTAACTGCTGCACCAAGCTGGAGCCAGGAGCCCAGAATTCCATCTGGGTCTCCCTCCCGGATGGCAGGCAATTACAACCCGAGCCATCACCTCATGCCTCCCAGAGTCTGTATAAGCAGCAAACGAGGATTGGAAGCAGAGCCCGCACTTGGAGCTGCAGGCGCTCTGCTAGGGGTGTGGGCATGCCACCATGCCGAAAGCCTGCTTCAGCCACGTGATTGCTGACGTACGGAAGGGGAGTGTTTGCAACACATGGTGCCAGAGCAGCTGCGCATCCGTATACAAATAAACAAAGAAACCTCAACCCCTCATGCCATACTACTGCATTCAACATCAATCAGAGAAATGAGTGTAGAAACCTGAAACTACCAAATTTTAAATGGAACACTGCTCGCTGTCCTGCATTGATGGACTTGGTGCACAGAGCCTGAAAATAACACGTGTGGACTACCATTTTGGTGAGGTAGCCAAAGTTTATTAGTGGCGTCAGGCTTTTATAGAATGAGGGTCACTTAGGATAAGAAGGAGGTATTAAGCTTAAGTAGTTCCCAACACTTTTCTACAGAACACAACAATTGTTTCCACACCCTTGTTTGGAACTATCTTTTTTTTTTTTTTTAAGATTTATTTATTTGTATTGGAAAGGCAGATATACAGAGAGGAGGAGAGACAGAGGAAAATCTTCTGTCCAATGATTCACCCCCTAAGTGACTGCAATGGCCAGAGCTCGCCGATCCGAAGCCAGGAGCCAGGAGCCTCTTCCGGGTTTCCCACGCTGGTTTAGGGTCTCAAGGCTTTGGGCTGTCCTCAACTGCTTTCCCAGGCTACAAGCAGGGAGCATGATGAGAATCTGGGCAGTCGGGATTAGAACCAGTGCCCATATGGAATCCTGGCGCGTTCAAGGCGCGGACTTTAGCCATGGCTTTAGGGCCTGGAATTATCTTTTGTTTTCTGTATCTGACCAGGTTTTCTCATTCAAATGATGTCCATTCAGTTGTTCTCGTACTAATGATATCCAATCAGTTACACAAATGCTAGTCAATCGGTTGTTCTCATACAAATGTTATCCTATCAATTGGATAGAAATACGATGCTTGCTGTCCTAGACATACAATGTCCTTCTACAGAACACATAGGAAATTCTCTATGAACTGGGATTAGGCAAAGAATTATTAAAATGATGCTAAAAACATGATCTATGAAAGACAATCATCGATACATTGGACTTTATCAGGATTAGAACCTTCGGCTGTGTCAGTGATGCTGTCGAGGGAATACAGGTCACACGCTGACAGACAACATGAGGGGAACTCACAAAAGTTTGTGGGAAACGGAATTAAGCAAAAGTTTATTCTGATGTAAAATTCTGTTAAATCTGTGCACTTTTTTTTGAATAATGCTTTTTAAAAAAAATGTATTTATTTATACTTGGGCCATCTTCCATGCTTTGCCAGGCACTTTAGCAGGGAGCTGGATCAGAAATGGAACAGCTGGGACTAGAACCAGTGCCCATATGAGATCCTGGTGCATGCAAGGTGAGGATTTTAGCTACTAGGCTACTGTGCCAGGTGCTGTAACTCTGCCTTTCACTCTAAATGGCTTAAACAAGGGCCCAGCACAATAGCATAGTGGCTAAAGTCGTCACCTTGAACATGCAGGGATCCCATATGAGCGCCGGGTCTAATCCTGGTTGCCCCGCTTCTCATCCAGTTCCCTGCCTGCAGGCTGGGAATGCAGCTGAGGATGGCCCAAAGCCTTGGGACCCTGCACCTGTGTGGGAGACCCAGAGGAAGTTCCTGGCTTTGGATTGGCATAGATCCGGCCCTTGTGGCCACTTGGGGAGTAAACCATCGATGGAAGATCTTCCTCTCTGTCTCTCCTCCTCCTTGTATATCTACCTTTCCAATAAAAATAAATAAATCTTTTTTAAAAATCCTTAATCAAACCAATAGCTCTTATATACAATTGTCAACTTAAAAAAAAATGGAGATGCACTAAAGTAAAATTAAATTAAAAAATACTCCTCAGCATCTCATTTATATTTCGTTTGTTTGCCACCACCAGCCATTGCCCCAGAGTGTGTGCGTGAAGCGAGAAGCAGCAGGCCACCTGATCTGCCTGGGCTGCCTGCAGGCTCAGGGCACAGAGCCAGCGGTCAGAGGAAAGCATGGGCAGCCTCGCTGGTTCCAGTCCTGGGACCAGGAAGCAGTGTGCCTCCTGGCAAGGTGCGCCACTCCGTGCCATGGGAAAGATGGAAGTGTTTGCTTTCAACTTCTTTTGTAACTCCGGTTAAAACTGCACTGTTCCTCTGTTGTGCCCTGTGCGGTT
The DNA here is from genome assembly GCF_017591425.1 of Ochotona curzoniae. NCBI lineage: Eukaryota > Metazoa > Chordata > Mammalia > Lagomorpha > Ochotonidae > Ochotona > Ochotona curzoniae. The sequence goes on along the minus strand of NW_024466004.1, from coordinate 804,810 downwards.
TACTTCCCTATTTACAAAACTGTACCTGCTGAGGAAGTGAGCTCTGGCTCAGGGAGGGGCTGCAATGGACAGGGGTCTCTACTGCCCTGGCCCCTAACTCTGGGGCCTCTCGGGGGACCTCAACTTTGAAACGGAATTATTTTTACGAGGAAGAGTAAAGAAATGGGAGTAACAGAGATTTCTGGAGCCGTGTGGGGGGCTATAGACAGAATCCCTTCTTCCTCAGCCCCCACCTCATATTTTTCTGTTGAGTATATGGCGCTCCACCTACTCCATCCATTTGCCAATCTGAGAGAGACAGAGCAGGTAAGACAGCCCTCTCTGCTGCTTCACTCCCTGAATGCCCCTAATAGCTGGAGCAGCGCTAAAGCCTGGAGCCAGGAGCACATTCTAGGTCCCCTGCGGGTGGCAGGGACCATCTGCCTGAGCCAACACCTGCTACCTCCCAGGGAACATGTCAGTAGGAAGCTAGAACTGGAAGCAGAGCTTGGGACTTGAACTCAGGTACTCTGGAATGGGAGGTAATCTTCTTCTTTTTCTTATTAAAGTCAGATTTACAGAGAGAAAGAGAGACAAAAAGAAAGATCTTATATCTGCTGGTTTACTCCTCAAATGGCCACAACAGTGCTGAGCCGATCTGAAGCAAGGAGCTTCTTCAAGGTATCCCACACAGGTGCAGGGTACCAAGGCATTGAGCCATCCTCGACTGCCTTCCCAGGCCACAAGCAGGGAGCTGGATGGGAAGTGGAGCACCTGGTACATGAACTGACGCCCATATGGGATCCCGGTGCATGCAGGGTAAGGACTTCAGCCACTAGGCTATCATGCTAGGCCCGGAATGTACTCATCTTAACCAGACTCTTTCTTATTTGTTTGTTTATGTATTTCAAAGGCAGGTTTACAGAGAGAAGGAGAGACAGAGAAAGGTCTTTTATCTCTTGGTTCACACTCTAAATGGCTACAACAGCCAGAGCTAAGCTGATCTGAAGCCAGGAGCCAGAAGCTTCATCTGGGTCTCCCACATGGATACGGGGTTCCAAGGCTTTGGGCCGTCTTCTACTGCTTTCCCAGGCCACAATCAGGGAGTTGGATGGGGAGAGGAGCAGCTGGGACATGAGCAGGCACCCATATGGGATTCTGGTGCTACAAGGCAGAGGACCAGCCTGTTGAGCTACCATACTGGTCCCACCAGAATCTTAACTATTAGGTCAAATGCTTGCCCCCATAGCACCTTTTGACAATCAGAATAAGACTTTGTTTGCCCTTTCTACAAATGATTAGTGGATTTTTTTTTTTTTTTAATTGAAAGGCAGAGTTATAAAGAGAAAGATAGAGAGAGGCCTTTCACCTGCTGGCTTATTCCTGAAATGAGAACAATGACCTGAAGTCAAGAACCAGGTGCTTCCTCGGGGTCCCCTATGGGTGCAGGGGCTGAGGACTTGGGTCATCCCCTGCTGCCTTCCCAAGTGTGTTCGCAGGAACCTGGATGGGAAGCAGAGCAAGCGGGACTCGAGCCAGCACCCATACGGGTTGCTAAAGTAGCTTTACCTTCTACATCACAGTGCTGGCCCCAAACAGTGCAAGATTTAGAAGAAAAGAAAAGAAAGTGAATGCTTATTTTCATCTACTTGAAAAGGCAAACAGGAGAAGGAGTAGGTTGTGAGTGTGGGTGTGTGTTACCTGTTCCTGAGTGATGGATCCAAAGCCCCGGTGGGCGCCACAGTCTGGGAGCTGCCTGGATGTGTGGCTGTGGTTAGGGTCTCCCGAGAGACTGCAGTGAGGCTGCTGGCCAGGGCCGCAGGTACCCCGGGGTCGATGGGGGTCGAGGCTTGCTCCCAGGTCTGTGGACGGCTCTCTCTCTGTAGAGCTGCTTGAATGCCCAGCACGGGGATGCTGGCTTCCCCCTGAGCCCGTGACCCTGGGGACCGACAGCCCGGGTGTTCCTTCTGACCATCCTGGGAGCCACACGCTGCCACTTGCTATTGGCTGCACAGGTCACCCTGCAGGGTACTAGGAGGGATGGGTCCTGGACTGGCACTTGGGGCAGATGGCCACATAGGGGCTGGTCTGCTTTGTGGAGGGCAGACCACCTGGGGACTACCCTGTGCCCACCTATGCTGGCAGTTTTGTGCGGGTGCAGATCTCTGCCCTTTCTAGGGGGCCCAAAAGGAGAGGCAGTGTGGTATAATGGCAAGAGAGAAAGACAGAAAGCAGCCAGAGCTCCTGGCTACTCGTTCACTCCCTAAATGTTGGTAGTGGCTGGCACTAGCTAGGCCAAAGCCCAGAGCCTGGCTGCCATGCGGGTCTCCAGCCGGGCTCTCTGGGGACTTCTGAGAAGTTCTGGGGAGAGCAGCTGTGATCATGAAAAGAAATCATCTGTGAGATGTGGGCCTGAATGTCAGCTGTGGTGAGGACCCCTTCGAGGGAGGCCGAAGTTCAGGTCCCAGCTGTGCCACCTGCTGGATGTCGTGCCTCAGCCACCAAGCAGGACGCCAATGTCTATCAGGCAGGATGTGGTGAGGGTTAAAAGAGGAAGACACAGAAAGTGCCCATGATTGTGGCTGGCACAGCGCTGTTGCAACGGCCGATTTCACTGCGCAGCCGTGGCTTCTCATGCTGGCAGTACTGTGGCCAGCCGCCCTCCAGCCAGCCTGGCCGCTCCGCTGTACCACCCCCCCCACCGGCCTCTGCCTGCTGTTCCTGCTCTGCTTCTAGACTCCCTGCCTTGCACCTGACAGGCTCTGTGCCCAGCTCCTTCGCCCAGCCTTTCCCTGGGTGAGGCCGGGCCTCCCTTACACCTACACCAGGGCACGCTCCCTGTGTTGTGCCTGACAGCATGCTGGGACATGGCCTGGGGGTGGCAATTGCAGGCACAAGTTCACTTGGGGGTGCTGACTCACTGGCTAGGGAGTGGTAAGCAGGAGGTCTCCCAGTAGGAAGCGGGCTGGAGGGAAGAAGGTGCGCCCTGTTTCCTGCGGGCTCTGCAGGAGTCAGCCTGCACAGGGTCCGGCTTGTTCCTCCCCCACATTTTGTGCTCAGTAGTTAAATGCAGTGTTGAAATGAACAGGAGGAGGGTAATTGGGCGTGGTGTGTGACAAGAGCTCTGAGCTCTATTTTTCCCCCAAATATTCCCCACATGGGCTCGCACAAGGTACCCAAAAGCTCTCATCAGCATCATGGTAAGCCTGGGGGCCAGCATCCACAGAAAGCTCCCCGCTAGCCAGCACAAAGAGCCCTGAGTCCCTGCAAGCTGATCTGACAAACCATTTGCCACCCACGGCCTGGGTCACCGGGCTTTGCTCTTCCCCAGGGGCCACTCCTGGACCCAAGTCCCCTTCTCCGAGTGACCCTAAGGCCTCCCTCTCTCCAAGCTCTTCTGCAGCCTCTTCCTTGCTCCAGCGTATCCCAAGGGCCCCCAGCAGCAGAAGCTGCTCCTCAGAGCTGCTAGCGAACTGCCCCCCAGATCCCACCCTCGCTCCCCACGTGACTCCTCCCCTGGAACAGTACGCCCCAGGAGCAGCTGCGCAGGGTTGGGGCCTCAGAGCTGAGGGATCCCCGAGGTGGGAACGAGCCTGAGAAATTCCCTCCTGCTGGACAATTCTCTATACGGGTTTTTAAAAGATTTATCTATTTTATTTGAAAGTCAGAGAGAGATCTTTCATCCGTTGATTCACTCTCTGAATGGCAAAGGCCAAAGTTAGGCCAGTCCAAACCTGGGGGCCAGGAGCTTCTTGCAGATCTCCCAAATGGTACTGGGGCCCAAGTGTGTGAGCCAGCCTCTGCTGCTTTCTCAGGCCATAAGTGGGGAACCGGATCAGAACTGGAGCAGCTGGGACTTGAACTGGCGCCCATACAGGATGCCAATGCCTCAGGCAGATTAGCTTGCTACACCACTGCACTTCACTGGTCCCCTGTGTTGTTGTTTTAAAGATTGATTTATTCATGTATTTGAAAGGCAGAGAGAGAGAAAAAGAGAGAGTATGTTTCCTTCTGCTGGTTTATTCTGTAAATGACTGCAACAGCCAAGGCTGGGCCAAGCCTCAGGGTGCAAGCCCTTGGGTGCAAGAGCCCGAGCTCTTAAGGCTTTATCTGCTGCCCTCTGGGAGCTTTAGCAGGAAGCAGGATTAGATACAGGGTAGTTGGAACTGGAACTGGCACTCCAGTATGGGACACTGGTGTCATCAGACGTGGCTTAACATGCTGTGCCACAGCGCCAAACCCCATCTATGGTTGTGGATGAATAGCTCCCATCCCACCCACACTCCACTGATGCCCAACCCACGCCCGTCCACCCACGCAACTAAGGCCAGCTGTATCCACGTGTGTAGACTCCTGGGAGGAAGAGAACGAGGGGGAACTGCACAATTAGTAAGATGCAGGCTGCTTGGGCCAACACCCTGACTCAAACAGCTTCAACAGTGAGGATAGAGACCAGGTACCATGCCCCAAGGGGTAAACTACCGCTTGCAACTCCAGCATCCCACATGAGCACTGCTTTGAGTCCTGGCTGTTTTTCTCATCCAGCTCCCTGCCAAGCACGTGGAAAGACGGAAGATGATGGCCCCAGTGCTTGGGGTCCTGTTACCCGGCGATGACACCTGGATGGAGTTCATGGCTCCCGCTGTTGGTCTGGCACAACCCTGATTGTTGTGGCATTCTGGGGAGTGAACCAGCAGACACAAGAGTTGTGTTTGTATATTTCTTCCACTTCCTCTGTTGCTATGCCTTTCAAATACATAATTATTTTTTAAAAAAGATGTACATTCTATTAAAACAATGAGAAAAATTATGTATAAGAATTCATTTATTTTTATTGGAAAGACAATTTTACAGAGAAAAGGAAAGACAGAAAGAAATATCTTTCATCCTCTGGTTCACTCCCCAAGTAACGACAATGACCTGAGCTGAGCTGATCCAAAGCCAGGAGGCAGAAGCCTCCTCTGGGTCTCCCATGTGGGTTCAGGGTCCCAAGGCTTTGGGGCATCTTCTGCCTTCTTTCTTTCTTTAAAGATTTATTTTATTTTTATTGTAAAATCAGATTTACAAAGAGGAGGAGAGACAGAGAAGTAAATCTTCCATCCATTGATTCACTCCCCAAGTGGCAGCAATGGCCAGAGCTGAGCCAATCCAAAGCCAGGAGCCAGGAGCCTTTTCCTGATCTCCCACGTGGGTGCAGGGCCCCAAGGCTTTGGGCCATCCTCAGCTACTTTCCCAGGCCACAGGCAGGGAGGTGGATGGGAGGCAGACCACCAGGATTAGAACAGGTGCCCATACGGGATCCTGGTGTGTGCAAGGCAAAGACTTTAGCCACTGGGGTTCATCTTCTGCCTTTTTCCCCCACGTCATTGGAAAATGTAGGGAGTTAGTTGGAAAGTGGAGCAGCTAGGACAGAACTGGTACCATATGGGATCTTGGTGCTTGCAATGAAAGGATTAGTGAATTGACCCATTGCGCCAGGCCTGAGAAAATTTATTGTCTTGTAAAATGGTGGCCAGAGGTGAGGCAGTTCCAGGACTGGTTAAATGAATGACTCACTAGCCTCACCAAAGACCACAGATTTCAACCTCCACCCCCGGCACTGTCAAGATATTAGCTGTGTTATTCCTCATGGTCACAAAATGGCTGCCTGTCAGCAAGTGTTATGTCCTGACATGACAATGTTCAGTGGGAGGAGGAAAGACCTTTCCTAAAGGTTCCTAACAATTCATCATCATGTCTCAGTGGCTGCGATTATACCATTGCTCACCCATAATCCAGTGTCAGTTCATTATGGTTTATGCATTATGATTCTCTGTTTTATAAGATGTACTTATTGGAAATGCACAGTGACACAGAGAGAGGGAGAGACAGACTTCCACCTGCTGGTTTGCTCCCCAAATGCCTGAGGTTCGCCTAGGCTGTAGCCAGGAACCCAGACGTCACCGGGGTCCAAGTGCAGGCAGGGAACCAGAAGGGAAGTAGAGCAGCTGGAACTAGAATGAGCGTTCCGCCTTGGGTTGCAGGCATCACCAGCAGCAGCCTCATCCTCCTCCGCGGGTCTCCTTGCCTCTGTCTGGTGAGCCCAGGCACTGACTGCCCTTGAGTCCACACTCTCTTTCCAGAAAGATTTTGTGTCTCCAACAGCCTGGAAAGTCAGTGTTTTCCTCCAGGCCAAAGGGCAAGTTTGCTTAGATCCCATTGCAAAAAAAACCGCGCTCATTTCCTAAGTCTGATATAATCCACAGCAGCCACATGACCAATTCATCTGCAAGGGAGGCCGGGAAACGACCTTTGGCTAGACAGGCAGGTGCTGAGCCCAACTCTGTGTTGTCATGAGAGAAGCAGACAGGCCAGCGCAGCCGGCAGTCTGGGCTGTTGTGAACCCAGGTCCCCGCCGATGAGGAAAATGGCGTCCCAGAGCAGGGCTGCCAACGCCTGTCCTCCTTAGACTTTGCCCAACATTGTCAGCCCCCGCATGGAAGCAGGGCAGACCATGGGCAGGGAAGCCTCTCGCCACCTTCACCCCTCCCTCGTGGTCGCACTTGGGCCTTAGGCCTGTGTGAGACCTCTCCCTCCTGCTGTGCCCAAGCCCCTCCTCTCTCCAACCAGTCACTTCCAAATTCGCTGAGCTCAGCCCCCCTCACTTCCACCTGTGCCCACTGGCCCATGCTGCCCCATCATCTCCTGAACACTCCCTTCCTCACCTCCACCTGTGCCCGCTGGCCCATGCTGCCCCATCATCTCCTGAACACGCCCTTCCTCACCTCCACCTGTGCCCGCTGGCCCATGCTGCCCCATCATCTCCTCACTGTGCCCTTACACTCCTATCTTCTTCAAGCAGTGTGGGAACCGAGTATCCAACTTCCCACCTGGCACGCCCCTTTCGGATGCTCACAGGCGCCTGTGTCACAGCCTAACCCAAGTGCTGACACCCCCAGACGCACTGCCCAACCACTCCTGCACGCTCCCTAACTACATTTTGGCATCTCTGCTGCCCTCCGCTTTCTCCCTCCCCTCCGAGCCACCTGCTCTGTGTTGTGTTCATCTTACCTGCCTCCCTGAAGCCACTGCTGTTGGCATCCTCTTTATATATTTTCTAAAACATTGTGTGATTTGGGTTGGTGTTGTGCAGCAGCACCCATGTCGAAGGGCCAGGTCCAGTCCCAGCTGCTCCACCTCAGAGCCAGCTCCCTGCTCAGGTGCCTAGGAGGGCAGAAGACTGTCCAAGCGCTTGGGCCTCTGCTTCGTACGTGGGGGACCTGGATGGAGTTCCAGGCTCTTGGCTTTGGCCTGGTGGTCATTTGGGGAGTGAACCAAAGAATGGAAGATTTCTGTCTCTTCTGCTCTCCCTTTCTTTTTGTCACTCCAGCTTTCAAATAAATAAAATAAATCTTATAAACAGCAAGTAAACAAACAAAAGAAGAACTGGGTGGTGCTACTTGGGGCCTCTGGCCGGCCTTTAACAAACATCTCACCGCTGGCTCCTTCTCGCTCCGCCAGCTGCAGGCAGGGCCACAAGGGTTGCTGCAAGTCGGTGGTCTCCGAAGGTGCTTCCTCCTGCCCAGCACAGGCTCCGTCCAGCAGCCCTCTGAGCTCTGGGCCTGGAGTCCCTACTGGGACCCCATCCCTGGCAAGGTCTTCCTCTACCCGGCTCTCCTTTGGGGTGTCAGGGGCAGGGGACTGCTGGAGTTGTGGGGTTGTAGGAGCATCCTGGGCTTGCCGGGGTGCCTCTGGGTTCCTCCTGGAGCTTGGAGTGGTCCTCTTCCCCACATGCCCGCGGCAGACTCCTGCTGATGCCCCGCTCCCACCAGGGCCATGCACACACTGGCACTTGTGTGCCTTCCCAGCCAGTGCCTGTCTGTGGTTCCAGTGCCTCCGCGGCAGCAGCTTTGCTCCATACGCTTGTTCTTGCCGTAACACACCGCTCTCCCCACCGCGTGTGGGCACTGGACACTGTGCCCGTTAGTGTAGCTGCAGCTGCTTTACTGTTTTTGAAAAATGTTGCTAATATGAAAGGCAGGAAGAAAAGCCCTTCCATCTGCTGGCTCACTCCCCAGTGCCCACAACAGCCAGGGCTGGGCCATGCCACGCCAGGTACGGGAGCATAATCCCAGTTCCTCACACGGGCGTCAGGGACACAAGCAGCCACGCTGAGCTGTCCCTGCCACCTCCTGGGGGACACATTAGCAGGAAGCTGGCATTGGGAGCAAAGCTGAATTCAAATTCAGATAATCTGACGCAGAATGTAGGCCTCCAAGAGGGGTCTTGGCCACCTCACCGAACACCCAGCCAGCCTTGTCATTTTGAAAATTATTATTGATTTTTTAATCTAAAAGGCAGAGAGACACAGACTGACAGAGGCAGGGACAGACAGAGAGCTCCAACCCACTGAGCCACTTTCAGAGCCAGCAATGGCAGGAGTGAGAGCCAGGAGACACAGCCACACCCCTGGTCGTCCGTGTGGGTGGCAGGAACCCAGTGACAGTCGTCACCGCTGCCCCCAGTGTCTGCCCTGCTGGAGAGCTGGAGTCAGGAGCCAGCTAGCGAATTCAGGGGCTTCTTCCAGGTCTTCCAGGCGGATGCAGGGGCCCAGGCACCTGGGCCATCATCGGCTTTCCCAGGTTGCATTTGCAGGGAGCTGGATCTGAAGTGGGGCAGTCAGGACTTGAACCAGTGTCTACATGGAATACTGGTATCACAGGTGGAAGTTTAACATGCTGTGCCACTATGCTGGCCTCATCATTCTCTCTCTTTCTTTTTTTTTTTTTTTTTGGAAAGACAATCCCTGGGTGCTGGTGCAGCAGCATAGCAAGTTAAGCATCCATTTCCAGCTCCAGCATTGCATATGGGTGCCAGTTCAAGTCCTCGCTATTCCACTTCTGATCCAGCTCCCTGCTTCTGGCCTGGGAAACAGCAGAGATTGCCTCAAGTCCTTAGGCCTTTGTACCTATGTGGGAGGCCCAGAAGAGGCTTCTGGCTCCTGGCTGGGACTGGCCCATTGCAGGCATTTAGGGAGTGAACCAGTGGACAGAATATTGTCTTCCCTTCTTTCTCTGTAGTTCTGCCTTTCCAGTAAAAATAAAGCATTTTTTCTTAAGTTTTCTATTAAAAAAAGAAAAAGCAAGAGAGTGCCTGTTTGTGGCTGAGCAGGAAGCCATTTAAACATAGCCTCCATCTTCCATCCTCCCTCTGGTGCCGCCAGAGGTGCTGTGTTCTGACGTGTGCTGGCCGGGGCTGCTTCTGTCCCTCCGTCTCTCCCACTGAAAGAAGTGCAGACTCGACAGCTGGCACTTAACCAGCCCCCTCGGAGCACGAGGGAGAAGCCAGTGTCGGGGCTGGTGGAAAGCGGCGTGGCCCCGGGCACTGTGACACCTGCTCATCCTGGGTCACTGGCTGACCTCTGGCCTTTGATGGGGAAGTGCTAAGGAATGTGGTTCAGACTTTTCCACAATGAGGCTGACCCCTGCCAGTCAGCATCACACAGCCCTGCTGGCCCCGCTCCCTGGCTCTAGCCGTAGGAGTACTGCTGTCCCTGCTGTACACCACGTGGCCCCTGCAGCAGGGCCTCAGCACATGCTTTCTCCTCTCTTTGCACAAGCCCCTCCACCCTCTCTTCTTGAGTCTCCAGCTTACCCTTTGACTGCAGCTGGAGTGGCGCTTCCTCAGGCCAGCCCTCCCTGACTGCAAGCTCACTCCTTGCATTAACGCCTTCAATAGGAAATTAATTTTTACATCTCTCCTCGATCTGACATTATTTTCCATCACTGTGACCTGAATAATAATGATGGGCAATAAACACACAGTAAAGTTTTTTTTTTTTTTTTTAGATTTATTTTTTATTATTTTTTTCATTGGAAAGGCGGATATACAGAGAGGAGATACAGAGAGGAAGATCTTCCGTCCGATGATTCACTCCCCAAGTGAGCCGCAACGGGCCGATACTATGCCGATCCGAAGCCAGGAGCCTCTTCCGGGTCTCCCACGTGGGTGCAGGGTCCCAAAGCCCTGGGCCGTCCTCAACTGCTTTCCCGGGCCACAGGTGGGGAGCTGGAAGGGAAGCGGGGCTGCCGGGATTAGAACCGGCGCCCATGTGGGATCCCGGGCGTGCAAGGCGAGGACCTTTAACCACTTGCGCCACCGCGCCGGGCCCACACACAGTAAAGTTTTAATTGAGCTCCATATACAGTGACAATAAATAAAACAGTTACTATAGTACGAACAAAAAGGAGTTGCTTGGGGGCCTGGAGAGATAGCCTAGTGCCTAAATCCTTGCCTTGCAATAGCCAAGATCCCATATGGGCACCAGTTCATGTCCTGGCTGTTCCGATTCCCATCCAGCTCCCTGTTTGTGGCCTGGGAAAGCAGTGGAGGACGGCCCAAAGCCTTGGGACCCTGTACTCACATTGGAGACTAGGAAGAAAGTCCTGGCTCCTGGTTTTGGATTGGCTAAGCTCCAGCCATTGTGGCCTCTTGGGAAGTGAATCAGTGGATGGAAGAGCTTTCACTCTGTCTTTTCTTCTCTCTGTGAATCTGACTTTCCAATAAAAATTAAAGAAAGAAACAAACAAAACAAAACAAAACAAAAAAACTTTAAAAAAATCTTTGGGCCCAGCATGGTAGCCTAGCAGATAAAGTCTTCGTCTTGAACATGCCAGGATCCCATATGGGCGCTGGTTCTAATCCTACAACCCTGTTTCCTATCCAGATCTCTGCTTGTGGCCTGGAAAGCAGTCAAGGACTGCTCAAGGCCTTGGGACCCTGCACCCATGTGGGAGACCCGGAAGACGTTCCTGGCTCTTGGCTTTGGATTGGCGAGCTCTGGTTGTTACAGTCACTTGGGGAGTGAATCATCGGACGAGAGATCTTCCTCTCTGTCTCTCCTCTCTGTATATCTCTCACTTTGCAACAGACAAATAAATAAACAAATAAATTTGTAAAAAGACACTGTTTGGGATACCCCTTCCCTCACCTGAGTGCCTGGTTCTGCTTCTGACCCGGCTGGCGCCCACGCTGGGAGCAGCAGGTGCTTCAAGGAGTCAGTCCCGCCCGCACTGCAGAGACCCGGAAGGAGTTTCTGGCTCCTGGCCTAGCCTGGCCTCTTCCCAGTTGTCGCAGGCCTTTGGTGGGATAAACCAGAAGATAGAAGCTCTCTGCCTCTTTGCCTTTGAAATAAATGAAAAAATAAGTAGTTTTAAAGAGCAAGGAAGCAACGGAGGAACACTGTAGTTTCAATTACATGAATTCACGTGTTTGACGAGAGGGAGAGCAAGCATCCTGAGCTGCGGCAGGACTGACTGCCACTGCACCTCCCCAGGCTGCTGCGAAATCTTCAGTGAGGTCATCAAAACTGGTCTCTGTGAGATTCACATTCTAGAAACAGTGTCGGCAGATGTGTCGATCCATCTTCAATCACAGCTGATCAGAGCACATTTAGAACTCTTATTTGGAGCCTGGCACAGTGGCTCACTCGGCAGCTAATCCGCCCCCTTCAAGTGCTGGCATCCCATACGGGAGCCGGTTTGCATCCTGGATGCTCCACTTCTTCTCCAGCTCCTTGCTTGCGGCGTGGGGAAGCAGTAAAGGATGGCCCAAACCCTTGGGATCCTGCACCTGCATGGGAGACCATGAGGAAGCTCCTGGCTTCTGGCTTCAGATCAACTCAGCTCTGGCCATTGTGGCTATTTGGGGAGTGAACCAGTGGATGGAAGACCTTTCTCTCTGTCTCTCCTTTCCATAAATCTGTCTTTCCATACAAATGCATACATATTGTAAAAAACAAACAAACAAACAAACAAACAAAAAACCCTTTTATTTGGAAATGTCTTTCCCTAACAAGCAAAACAGATACACAAATAGTTAAGGAAAGCTAGAAATTTAGGTGAAAAAAAAAAAGACCTACTTACAGTGAATTCCAGAAACTACAGAAGTGCCAGTATCTTTTTCTTGAATTCATTACAGCCGCTTGCAAATACCTTCCGGGTTGAAGAACGCTGAACAAATAAAAACTCCAGTGGTCACCTGAAACCAAGCTACCAGTGTGTATTTCAAAGCCTCGACTCCAACACAGTGCAGCACAGCTCCGCGGGGACTTAAGACAGGCTCCGTGGCAGGCCCCAAGGGCGGCGGGGCCTCCACACGGGGCAGGTGCCGAGCGGAATACAAGGTTTACTAAAGGACACATCCTGAAGACGCGCTGCATCGAAGGTTGCAAGTAAATAGCACTAAAAGTCAACAGCAATTCAAGCAATTGTGGTGGTCTAAACCACAACAAGATTCTGGGGGAGGATAAGTTGGGAACTGCATAGTGGCAGAAGTGGCAGGTGCCTGTGGCGGCTGAGACGCAAGCTGAGAGCCTGTGTCCAGCATCCCAGTGTCTGAGCTCAATCCTGACCCTGGCCCCTGGCTCCAGCCTTCTCATGCTACACAGCGGGATGATGGCTGCTGTGGCCGGGTCCCTGCACCTCACAGGGGGTACCTGGGCTGAGCTGTTGGCTCCTGAGAGCAGGCGTTTGGGAAGGGACGGGGCAGATGGGAGCTCTCCGACTCTCATAGATGACTGCAGCCTCTTTAAGAGCAGATGGGCCCTCGGTGGATTCTGCTTAACACGCATCACCGCTGTCTCCTCCCACTGCCTACTTGGGGCAGCTGCTCTGCCCTCCCAGGCACCCCAGAGCTGTGGCCTCCTGACTTGCCCTGTCTGGTGCTGCCCAGGTCCTGACAGGCTTCCTGGGACCCCAAAGGTCCTCACTGCACAAGCACTGACAGAGCGGGGAAAGCGGGCAGCTGCTGCGGTCCTTGGGTTTGTTTTTCCAGTCCATTCTCCTGGTCTGCTGCTGGCGGAAGGCAGGGAGGGGACCGCTCCTTGCTGTCAGCACCTGAACATGGGGGACGGTCATTCGATGACACCTTAGAGACCCTGACGTGGGGAAGAGCATTCCCACGGTGTTACTTGAGTGGTCCAGATGGTTCGGAGAAGTTGTTGGCTTCAATACTCCAGGGTTGAGAAAATCTTTCCATGGTCTATTGGTTGACCAAGTCCGCCTTAGTGTATCCACAGACCCAGGAACCTGCTGCAAAGCTTGGCCAGGAGAGTTGTCCAACCTCTCTGCTTTCCACCTCTGACGTGGCACTCAGTGTCCTCTGTTGGCCTAGATGAGCTGGCTGGCATGTCCCCGTGTGCATCTGGCATGCTGTGCCCTGCCCAGGCACAGCAACTGAGGAGGCCCAGTCCTGATACATGCATGCTAAGGTTGGACTACATACCTTGCATTTTCCCTGTGGCCAGGGTTTGAGTCCAGCGATCTAGTTGGGGAGTCCCAACTTGCCTGGGGTGACCTCAGACTTGACTCTTGTGTGTGTCAGCTAGTGCAGGGTCAGGTTTGATCTGTTACCTGCAGCAGCCAATGCACATACTGGTGGATGCAGCTCCTGGTTGGTTCTGCCCCAGCCCTATCTCTCACTCAAACTGATGGGTGCTACGGCCTAGTCAGGGTGACCCCAATAACTCCCACCACTAGATGTGTCCCCCAGTCCTGGCTTTACATGTGCTGCAACTTAGCCTGGTCTGCCCTGCATCCCATCTGGCTTCCACGCACACCCATGGGTGCTGCTGCTTGGCTCTCCAGACCTGGTCCATACGTACGCAGATAGGTGCTAGTGCTTTTAATAGCTGTACCTGCCCCCAACCTTGGCCCTAATGTTCACCAGTGAGAGCTGCAGCCCAGCAGGGCAGTGCCTACAGTTCCCCTTCCAGGCCCGCTCCCAGACTAGATCTTGCATGTTCAACCCAGCCTGGCATGGCCCACCCACAGTCTCAGCTCTCACTGGCTGGTGTTGCAGCCTAGCCCAGCTGGGCACGACCCACACCCTGTCCCGTCTTTTGTGCTCCCCAGTGGGAGCTGAAGCTTAGTAGGGGAGTTCTCCTGTGAGGCCCACTCCTAGCCCTGGGTCTCATGCCTGCTGCAGGTGCCACAAACTGCCTAGCCTTTGCATGTGCCAGCGGGTGCTGCAGCCTGGCTCAGTGCGGCCTCCACCCAGCCCCAGCTCCTGCAGGCATCAGGAGACTTCCTGTCAGGCAGGTGCTATGGCCCAGTCTGGCTGGGTCTGAGCCATCCCCAGCTCTTCACGCAAACCAGTAGGTGCTGCATCTCACAGGGCGAGCCCACAATTCCACTTCTGAAACTGCCCCCTTGCCTTCTGCTGGGTGCTGCGGCCAGCGGACGTGGCCTGTCCCCTGCTCCAACACTGTCAGGGGGGTACTGTGGCCCCCTAGCTCTAGCTTTCACATGTGGTGGGTAACCACTGATGCTGTGTAACTCAGTCCAGGTCTCCCACATGGTGGATGCCTTAGCTGACCCAGACATGACTTCTGATAGAGCCCCTCTAAACCAGCCTGTCTCTGTTCCCTCACCTATGCGTGAGTGCAGTGGCCTGAGCCATGGAGCACCCCAGAGGTCAAGCAGGCCCTCAGCCACTCGACTCCAACATGTTGCCAGACTCCTTTCCCTGAGCAAACTGCAGGCCCTGCCTGGGGACTGGGGTGGCATGTCCAAACCTGGCATGCCCCTCCTCTCCCACATATCAAGAGAGACAGAGAGACAGACACAGAGAGAGAGACAAGGGGGCAGGGGAAATGGGTCCAGTGCAGTAGCATGGCAGTTAAAGTCCTCGCCTTGCACGTGCTGGGATCCCATATGAGCACTAGTTCTAATCCTGGCAGCTCCACTTCCCATCCAGCTCCCTGCTTGTGACCTGGGAAAGCAGTGGAGGACGGCCCAAAGCCTTGGGAACCTGCACCGGTGTGGGAGACCCAGAAGAGGTTCTAGGCTCCTGCCTTTGGATCAACACACCACTGGCCGTTGTGGCTGCTTGGGGAATGAATCAATGGACAGAAGATTTTCCTCTCTGTCTCTCCTCCTCTCTGTATATCTGACTTTCCAAAAAAAAAAAAAAAATCTTTTTTTGTTTTTGTTTTTTTAAGGAAGGGAAAGAAAGAAATGGAATAGGTAACTATGCTGGCACATGGTAATGATAAGGCAAATTTGGCATTAACTAGGCCCACCAGCTATTAGCTGCTTTTCTCTCAACAGTGTAACACTGGTCTAGGTGCAAGGCAACCCAGACAGCTGGGGCGGTTCACATGTTACAACGTGCAATGCAGGCCAGGTCAATCACATCCCCGCCCCGGCCTCGGGCCTCGGAGGATGGCAGGGACCTGGAACACAGCACAGCGACGGGGCTGGCGGGAGCGAGGCAGCCGAACCACCCGGCTGGCTCGGGTCCCTGGGCTGACCCTAGGGTGAGGCGCCCAGGTGTGGACGGGTGTGTGAGGCAGCGGTGCGCGCCCGGCCCCACCCCTGCAGCACTGGTCCACGGGGCGTCGGGGCCTGCGCAAGGCACACAGTACCTGCAGCTGTGGTCCTCATGATGGAACGCCGGGAAAGCGAGCAGTCATGGGGCGCAAGGTCCACCCCAGCGGGCCGTGCGGGGAGCGCGCCCTCGCCTCCCTGCACCGGGATGGCCCCGCGTCCTGCTGCCCCGGAGCGGGAGAGGCCCGGATGGGGCGCGTGTGCCAGTCTTGATGCGGTGTCCTGGCGCCACCCCGTGGCTGTGTCCGGCGTTGTCGCACCTGGTGTCAACGTGGGGCTGCGGGTGGTGCAGGCGAGCAGTGACCGAGCAGAGCAGTGACCCTGCAGAGCCCGCTGCCCGCGCTCCTGACTCAGGGAGGCCAGAAGCTGGGAGCAAAGCCCCCCAACTCGGGATGGGGGTGTCACTCCCCAGAGGAAGGGGATGAACATCCAGGTATCCGCATCCTGCCTTGGGCTTAACACCCACTGAGGCCTGCCCCTTTTTCCTGTGGGCCTATGGCCGCAGCCCACGCCCTACCTCCTGTGGGAGCAGAGCCCCAGATTGTTTCTGCAGGGCGACAGCTGCCCCAACAAGCCACTGGGACTATCACCCCAGTCACCTGCAGGCCAGCCGTGGGGCGAAGCAAGCCAGACGAAGGGCAGTGGTGGCGGAGTGAGTGCGTGTGAGGGTGTGTGTGTTTGCTCTGAGTCCCATGAGCACCCAATGTGCTGTGGTCCCTGTTGGAGAGAGGGGTGGTCCAGGAACAACCCTCAAGAGGAGGTGTGGGAAATCTCCTGGCCCACAGCCCCATATCTCCCTGCTCCCAGCTCTGGTTTCTGCCTCAGCTGGAAGGGCCCCCGCTACCAGCAGCCTCCTGCAGCTCCCCTGCCCTGGGCCACCCCACAGGAGACTCTCAGATGTTTTGTCAGAAGGATTTTCAAGCAAGTGAAGGAAAAGTGGTCCATGTGGAAGCTGGGCACTGTTGGAGGTCAGCAGAGACCACACTGGGTGGCTCAATGCCCATGATCACCCAGGATCTTGCTCAGCAAAACCCTCAATCCTGACAACTCCCACCTGTACCCCACAGCTTCCTTGGGGTGCAGCCAGGAGAACTTAGCCTCTGTCACCTTTTCTTTTTGGGATAAAGTGTTTTTGTTTTGTTTTGTTTTTGTTTGTTTTACTTGAAAGTGTGACAGGCAGGCACGCAGAGACAGACCTTCCAGCCACATCCCCACGTAGCTACAAAGAACAAGACTCAGCCAGGCCGGAGCCAGGAGTCTGAAACTCCATCTGGTCTGCCACATGGGACAGGATGGCCCAACCCAAACGCTTGGGCCATCTTCTGCTGCTTTCCCAGGTGCATTAGGGACCTGGATGGGAAGTGAAGTTTCCAGGACCCGAACAAGCGCCCTTGGGATGCTGTTGTCATGAGATGGTGGGCCAACTTGCTATGCCACAACACTGAACCTGCTGTGAGTTTCTGAGATGGTCCCCAAGCAAGCCGACTTTCCCTGTGTATTTGGTGGACAGTTTGGCTGTCAGGGGCCCCTGCCTTGTCCCCCCCGAGTGGCTGGGAGCTGTTCCAGCTGCTCCTTGGGGTCCTGTGGAGGCCTGTCTGTGGTCTCTCGATGGAGGCCCCAGATAAGGTGTGCTTTCTTCTTGGCACTGGCACCCCACGGGCCATCTAAATCTGGAAACATGTGTCCGTCTGCTGAGAGAAGGTAGGTAGACGCCAGCTTTCTTCTGGAGTGTCCCTGCCGAGCTGCGACTCACATGAAATGCATGCACCTGTCCGTGAGCTTTTGTGTCCTGGGAGCTACGTGGCCATCCTGGCAGCATCGTGAAGCCCCTGACCACACTCTCAGTTTGCGCTGCAGGAGAGGGAACTGGAGGCAGAGAGAAGGGGCCAGTGGGTGAGCGGCCCCGAGCAGATGGACACAGCCTCCCTTGGAAGGCAACAGGGGCAGGAGAGATGGGGGCTCTTGGAAAGGGGCACCCAAACCCAGGTGCTGGTCCCTGTCCCGGCTGCTCCACTCCTTCCTTTTTTTTTTTTTTTTTTTAAAATTGAAAGTCAGATTTACAGAGAGAAGGAGAGACAGAGAAGAAGATCTTCCATCCACTGGTTTACTTCCCAAGTGGCCACAACAGCCGGGGCTGAGCCAATTCAAAGTCAGGAGCTTCTTCTGTGTCTCCCACGTGGGTGCAGGGTCCCAAGGCTTTGAGCTATCTTTTACTACTTTCCCAGGCCACAAGCAGGGAGCTGGATGGGAAGTGGGGTTGCTGAGATATGAATTGGTGCCCGTATGGGCTGCTGGCACATGCAAGGCAAAGATTTAGACACTGAGCCATCGTGCCAGGACCCTGGCTACTCCACTTCCGACCAGCTCCCAGGTCCTAGCTCCTGGCCTTGTGGCTGCTCCAGCTTGTGCTTCGCTCATTCATTCCTACATTTCAACACAAAGGCAGCCCCTGACATACCCTGCTTCGTGTTGACTGGCCCCAGCACCTCCTGACTGTCTTTGTTGAGTGTCGAGACGCTCCTCCCAGAAGGATGGCAGCGCCACCTTGTCCTGGTCTGCTAGGAGCCCCGCCAGGCCCTGAACTGGTTCACCCTTTGGTCCTCTTGGGACTGGGGCTGAGGAAGGGGTGGAGGTACCATGCATGGATCCCGACCCTCCTCCCCCCGCCGAGGGCATGGAGGCTGGAGAGCTGCTGCTGAACTGAGGGGGCTGTGTTCCCAGCCCAGGCCCCGGGCTCAGCCAAGTTCCTTGGTGTTTAGTGCCTGCAGACCCCTCCCACTACATCCTCACTATGCTAGTAGAGACTTCCTGCCAGCATTCCTTCACGGGCTGGCTTTACAAGTTGTTTATTTATTTGTTGATGATGAGAGGGAGAGAGACAGTGAGCTGGTTCACATCCCAAATGTCCATGATGGCCCTTGGCCGGGGCTAAAGCTGGGAATTCCATCCAGGGGTGCCCGCAGGTGGCAGGGACCAGTGTCCTCACCACTGTGCACCGTCCACACAGCTCGGTGTCCTCAGGACATGGAGCCGGGTACTGGACCAGGCGCTCCAGCACTGCATGCTGACATCCTGACTGGTGGCCACCCCAGGTCGCCAGTGTAATCGGTCCTTTTGCAGAACTGACTTTTTGCCTGGGGGATCCTGGGTCCCCTGTGTTGTCTCTCTCGGCTCCTCCTCTCATCAGTGTTGCTCCCTGACAGCTGCTGCCTGTTGGCTCACCAGTGGTTCCCTCACTGACCCGGGCAGGTGGTGCGTTAGCGCCAGCTTCTTTTCTGCATTTTGAAGGCTATTTCCCTCTGTTCATCACTGGTAAAAGTGATTACCACATTCAAGTTTCAGTGTATTCTTGGCATAGCTTATGTCTAAGTATCTTTAAATTACTTTTAGTTATTTGACAAGGATATGTTTTAATTTTTTAAAAGATTCATTTTATTGGAAAGGCACATTCACAGAAAAAGAGAGCTCTTGCATCTGCTGCTTCACTCCCCAGATGGC
Source organism: Ochotona curzoniae (assembly GCF_017591425.1). Lineage (NCBI taxonomy): Eukaryota > Metazoa > Chordata > Mammalia > Lagomorpha > Ochotonidae > Ochotona > Ochotona curzoniae. The sequence goes on along the minus strand of NW_024466004.1, from coordinate 785,965 downwards.
CACAACAGCCAGAGCTGAGCTCATCTAAAGCGAGGAGACAGGAGCTTCTTCCAAGTCTCCCACATGGGTGCAGGGTCCCCAAGGCTTTGGACCATTCTCTGCTGCTTTCCCAGGCCATAGGCAGGGAGCTGGATGGGAAGTGGAGCAGCTGGGACATGAACCAGTGCTCATGAGGGATGCTGGCGCTGCAGGTAGATTAGCATACCATGCTGGTCCTTAATTTTTTTTTTTTTTGGATGATGATTTATTGGTTTAAAAGACAGAGTTGGGGCCCAGCACGGTGGCGCAAATGGTTAAGGTCCTTGCCTTGCACGCCCAGGGTCCCATATGGGCGCTGGTTCTATCCCGGCAGCCCCGCTTCCCTTCCAGCTCCTTGCTTGTGGCCCGGGAAAGCAGTCGAGGACGGCCTGAGGCTTTGGGAACCTGCACCCGCGTGGGAGACCCGGAAGAGGCTCCTGGCTTCGGATCAGCATAGTATCGGCTGTTGCATTCACTTGGGGAGTGAATCATCGGATAGAAGATCTTCCTCTCTGTCTCTCCTCTCTGTATATCCGCCTTTCCAAAAAAAAAAAAAAAAAATCTTAAAAAAAAAGGCAGAGTTATAGAGAGAGGAGAGAGAGAGTTATGTCATCCACTGGTTCACTCCCAAAGTGGCCACAGCAATCAGAGCTGGACCAGACAGAGGAGACAGGCTCCATCAAGAACTCCCATTTGGGTGCAGGGCCGCAAGGACTTGGGCCTCCTGCTGCTGCCTTCCCGGGTGCATTGAGAGAGAGCTGGACTAGAAGGAACTGAGACTCGAACTGATGCTCCTAAGTGAGATGCTGACATTACAGGTAGCAGCTTAGAACCTGCTGTGCTGTGGTGCCTTGCTAAGAAGCTGAGCTCCCCTCCCAGCCCTCTTGCCTGCCTGTCTCTTCCACGCTCCCGTGACCTCTGCCTTCTGCCGTGGGATGATGTGGCAAGAAGGCCACTGACTGCTGGACATCGGCTCTCGATCATGGGCTGCAGAACTGTACGAAGCTGATCTCCATCCTTCCTAACCGGGGGTCGCTGGCTGTGTGATAGCAGCACAATTCAAACTAAGACAGAGACTGGTACCAAGGAGGGAGACTGTCAGTGGAACCAAGACCCCAAAATGTGGAGGCCACTGCAGCTGCAGCATTGGAACCTGGTGGAATAATCTGTACAGATTCTTCTGGCTGTTTACAGTGAAATGAGAAATAGAAAACCGACTGGAAGATGACATTTGCAACTGAATGGGAAGCAGCCTGGAAAAATCTGGGGAGATGAAGGAAAAAGTGAATTCAGGACAGATTGGTGGAGGGTGTGGTCAAGTGTGCCATGGAGTGGGGGTGCTGGACCCCCAGCTTGGATGCTGGCCAGTGTGCACTGCACCAGGCATGGGAATCTGGGTCCCGAGGTGGGGGAGAGGGAGTGGCAAATGCAGAGGCCTCCAGGCACCTTTCTAGAAAGTCTGTCTTGTAGGTCATGGCCTCCTCAGAAGGCACACAGATGTAGAAGCCACATGCTGGGTGCCCTAGTGGCCTCCACATGGACCAGTTCTCCAGGTGCACAGCGTGCAACAAGGTTGGGGCGATGGTGGCTTCCGCCTGGGTTGCAAAGTGTTGGGGGCCTAGGCAGAGGTTGGAACAAGACCATAGCCACCACCAAGAGCGCTACCCTGCCCTGGTGCCATGCCCAGCAGAGCTGCACAAGTGACACCACTGCAGCTTTTGCTAGGATAATGCCTGGGGCAGCTGTGGGAGTTCTGGTGGGACCACCAGCTTGCAAGCCCAGCCTGTGAGAACTGCTGGCTGGACCAGAAGGGGAAGTGGTCTGCCCGACTCCCCAGGGCATGTCCAGGATGCCCAGTGGAGTCAAAGGGGACAACGCTCTGGCTTTGAGACTGTCGCGTGGCTTTCCTGCCAGGAACCAGCTACCCCTCCCTCCTGGTCTATTTCACCACTTTGGAATAGGATGGGAGTGTGTTGTCTGTCCTAGGTCTGTGCCATCTTCGCATTTTGGAAGCAGTGGCTTGGCAGCCTCCCGGGCTCCCAGCTGGGGAGAGATCTGCCTGTGGGGGATCGTGCCTGGAGGCCCGTTCACATTTCACAGGCTCAGACTCGACAGCCAACTCCAGAGCTGGTGCGAGCATGGGGAAAGGACACCAACTTTGGGGTGCTCATGGTGCAATACTGCGTTTGAACATGTCTCCTGACATCCGCGGGGTGAAACTGTCCTGCCCAGGGTGCCCACACCGGGGGCAGGACCTTAGGGAGGTGACTCCATCCCGGGGACCCTGCTGAGTGGATTCACGCCATCTTCTGGGGAGCTGGGCTTGCAATGTGTCTTGTCCTCGCCCACACTTGCGTGGAGGCTTCTTTGTGGACGGCAGGTGGGCGTACTGTGCCAGGCACCTGTGGAGACCTGGCCCGCAACAAGCAGCTGGGCTCCCCAGGGGCTCCTGCCTAAGGCAGGTGGCATCTGCTGGCTCACAGTAGCCACACAGCTGACTCTTTTTTTTTTTTATTTATTTTTATTATTTTTTATTGGAAAGGCGGATATACAGAGAGGAGAGACAGAGAGGAAGATCTTCCATCCGATGATTCACTCCCCAAGTGAGCCGCAACGGGCCGATACTATGCCGATCCGAAGCCAGGAGCCTCTTCCGGGTCTCCCACGCGGGTGCAGGGTCCCAAAGCTTTGGGCCGTCCTCAACTGCTTTCCCAGGCCACAGGCAGGGAGCTGGAAGGGAAGCGGGGCTGCCGGGATTAGAACCGGCGCCCATATGGGATCCCGGGCGTGCAAGGCGAGGACTTAACCACTTGCGCCACCGCGCCGGGCCCCACAGCTGACTCTTAACAGCCTTCGCAGGAATGGTTTTCCTTATCACTGCTCTCAGAAGGACCATCGCCACCAAGCAGAATGAGAAAGTGAGTGAATGTGTGTGAGAGAGAGCTAGTCCATCCCTCCACTGGTTTCCTGCCCAAAGCTCATCACTGCCAGGGCTGGGCCAGGAGGCAGGAGTTCCATCTGAGTCTCCCACACGGGTGACAGGGGCCCGTGTACATTGGCCGACGATCACAGCCTGGCCTCTTGCTGAGGTCCCTCTGGCTCCTGATCTCTGCCCAACTGTCCCCTCCCCAGCATCCACCCTCTTCCCACATCCAAAATGACTTTCCTTATAAAAGATTTGTCGCTGCACCCAGTGCCCCAGTGGACGGGCCTGAGTCCTGCACTGTCCCTCTGCCCACCATGCACCCCTGGCCTCAGCTCTGTCATGGTCCTCCCAGTTGTGCTGGGCGGCTCTCCCCTGCATGGCCCTGTGTGCACTCTGGGGCAGAAGCATCACAAATCTCTTGCAGCTGGCAGGTGTCGGGAGGGGCCCCACAGGCATCAGGCTCCTTTCTTCTTCCTTCTCTAGGTATGGGCAAACTTTCCAATCCTAGATCCTGGGTGAAAAGCTGCAGGCCTGAGCTCTGCCAAGGGGATCAGGGGCAGCAGGCACAGCCTTGGTTGAGTTGTCTTTCCGGCAGCTGCAGCCTGGCCCTCACCTGCAGCTTTCCCTACTGTGCCCAGCTCTGAGCCTGCAGCCTCTGGGGTCGGCAAGCCTTCCTCAGCTTCACCCTGGGGAGTGATCTTGACTTGGTGTTCCTTCTCCCACAGTGCACCCATAACGGCCACCTGCTGACCTCAAGCCCCAGATGCCAGCTGACAGGTTTAGGGGAGGGGAAGCACCTGATCTGTGGAGCCAAATCCTATCACCTTAATCCTGCTGAAGAAGGTGAAGCCATCCAGGAATTCCAGATGCTCTCTTGCCCAGATCCGCAGACGCTTGGAACCCTGGCTCCTCCTTCTGAAGCCCCCAGCCCCCCCATCTACACCCCGATGGTAAATCCCTGTCCCCACCCCACCCCCCCAGCTTTTCCCTGTTCGCCAGCAGTTGCTAATGGCTCCTGGCTTGCTTTCTGTTGCTTGAATTTTGAAAACAAAGTTTTGAAGCAGAAAGAAGAGGGCGAGGGATGTTGGAACTGTCTCGTCACTTGCAGCTGCCACCTGTGCGGTTCAGTCACCCTTGCTCCCCTGAGCCATCTGCAGGTAGGAGTCAACCCCAAGGCCTTCCCGTTGGCACCACTGCCGCCTTCCTGGCCACGCTACGGGAGACGCCTCAGGGCTCACAGGCTGCACAGGGCAAGAGTGACTGTGAGCGCTCCCTGTCACCCAGGTTCCATGGGTGGTGGGGCTGGCACTGGCCCACACATGTGCTGACCAGGACTGCAGCCGGGCATGGCCCCACCACAAGCTTGGTCAGCACAGCAGGCTCCCACGGGCCCCGGGTCATCTGGTCTAGTTCCACGCACAGATGCAGCAGCAGCTCAGCCATGTTCTGGCAACAGTCACGGAGCGCAAGGGAATTGGGGTGGCGTGTTTTACAAGTATTACACAGAGAGTGGTTGTTGTGGCACAGTGGGCTAAGCTACTGCTTGGATGCCCACAGCCCCTATGTGTCTTAATTTGACACTCAAATGCTGTAGCCCTGCCACATGTGCCTGGCTTCCTAGTTTTAACCTGGCCCAGCCATGTTTACTGTGAACGTTTGTTTAATGAACCAGCAAATAAAGAAACCTCTCTGTCACTCTGCCTTTCAAGTAGATGAAAATAAACAAACATTGAAAAAAATAATAATAAAGCTACTGCACACCTTATCAATGTGATCTGGACATAATATTATATAAAATACAGTCTCAACATTATATAAAATTAAAAATTATCTCAACGTCTCTTATACCTGTCTAAGTTTTTAAAAGGTACTTATTTTTTATTTGAAGGGCTTATTTTTTATTTAAAAATTTTTTTATTTTGAATTTTGAATTTTATGATATAATTCTGTAGAGTCTGGGATTCCTCCCCCACTCCAAATTCCCACACCCCCGACCGATTTGTTACAATAGTGTAAACATTCATAAGGAATTATATTTCCATCAGTCTGTCATTTAAGTGTGCCCCGACACTGTTGGTACAGACAATGTCAGGCAGTTCATCGATTTAATTTAATTTTTGATAATGTTTACATAGCTGATCAGGGTCGAAGGATCGAGGGTTAAGGGAAAAGTGGGTGTGGTCATTGTTTCCAATTTTTCTATTTCTTCCTGTATCTGGGGGAGAGGGGAGAAAAGGGGAGAAGCCACACCAGCCTCCCAAGTGCCCCAGTATCCTGGGACGGGGAACGGCCCCCCAATATCAACCGAGGGTCCTACGTGACACACACGCTGAAGGTTCTGCCAGGTGGTTTTGGTAGTTCTGACATGCTGTCGATCTCACCGATCCAAGGATGAGGGAATGCTTCCAGGACCCATTGGCTGACACAATCCACCTTAGAGTCTCCATCTGATTAGATATTTGCTGTCATTGTTCGGCTAGGGAAGCTGGCCAGTTGTTCTGCCCTCCTTCCTCTGCTGTGGTACCAAGTGTCCTCTGCAGGCCCCAACGGACTGCCATATCCTCCCTGTGCATCTGGGCATGCTGTCCACTGCATCTTTTCCACTGAAGAGGACCTGTTCTCGCAAACAGGCTCAGGGACACAGGCCGGGAGACTCAGGCCCTGGGAAAGGCTGATTTATAGAGAGAAGGAGAAACAGATAAATATTTTCCATCTGCCAGTTCACTCCCCAGATGGTCACATGGTGGGAGCTGAGTCGATCCAAAGCCAGGAGCCAGGAACTTCCTTCCAGGTCTCCCACGCAGGTGCAGGGTCCCAAGGCTTTGGGCCATCCTCGACTGCTCTCCCAGGCCACAAGCAGGGAGCTGAATGGGAAGAGGAGCTGCCGGGATTAGAACTGGCAGCCGTATAGGATCCCGGAGGACTGTAACCACTATGCTATCGCCAGGCCTGGCCCCTGCTTTTGTCCTCAGGCACACCACTTACTCCCATGCTGGGTCTTCTTTGGCCATTTCTATCTCCACGATATTTTCTAAAAAAACTTTGTGTTTTAAAAAATTGCTTTTGTGTTGGTTTTCTTGGCTTTTTGCATTCCTTTTATAGGTGCCTCTCACTATATTTTTAATTGAACTCAACTTCCATTGAACAGCCTGTGATTTAATCTTCATCTCTGAGATGGAATTTTCTTTAATTTCTTTCCTAATTTTGTTAATTCTCATTTCCTACCCCCCACCTTTTGACTACTTCTGTTTGACTTTTTCTTTTAATTTTAATGTACACCTTTTTTTTTTCCAATTTGCAAGCGCTTGTGCAAGAATATTTAGTTCAGCTTGGACGGTTATAGAACAATTTTCTCCTGCTTGGTATTTCTCTGGGGAAGAATTCTCATCAGCTGGAATGTTTTGATTCTCATTTTCTCTTTTTTCCTTTTGGTGGATTTGCAGGGCTGCCGTCAACTTTCTTCAGCTTGTGTGGAAATGTTTTCTAACAGGGCCAGTGCTGTGGCAAAGCTGAGTAAGCCAGCCCCTGTGCTGCCACCCCTGAGAGCCCTGCTTCATGTCCTGGTCATTCTGCTTCCAATCCGGCTCCCTGCTGATGGGCGGCAGAAGAGGGCACACGTGTCTGGGCCCTGCACCCACATGGGAGATCTGGACAGGTTCAGGCGCCCGGCTTCAGCCTGAAGCAGGCCCGGTTGCTGCCAGGAGTGAACTATAGGAACTTTGGGATGTTCTCTCTCTCTCAAGTCCCTCCCTCATTTTCCTCTCTGCCAGTCTTTCTCTATAGCTCTGCCTGTAAATGAATATGTATATATATATATATATATATATATATATATATGATTTATTTATTTAAAGACAGAGTTACAGAGAAAGACTGGAAGGGAGACCCCCCTGGGGTCTCCGTGGCTTCATCCCCGACGGCCACAGTGGATGGCCGGCTACCTAGGGCTAGGGCTGTGAGGAGCTTCTTCTGGACCTCCCAGGTGGGTGTGGGGGCCTGAGCACTTAGGGGACGAGGCGCCTCAGGTACCAGCCGCAAATACATCAGTCCTTGAGAAAAAAAAAATAATATCGGGCCCAGCACAATGACTCAGTGGCTGGATCCTCACCTTGGGCACTCCAGGATCCTGGGTGGATGGATGTTGGTGTGTGTCTCAGCTGCTCCACTTCCTATCCAGCTCCCTGCTGGTAGCCTGGGAAAGCAGTGGAGGATGGCTCAAAGCCTTGGGACCCTGAACTCATGTGGGAGACCCAGAGGAAGCTCCTGGCTGCGGGTTCCTGGATCTGGACTCCTGGCTTTGGATCAGCTCAGTTATTTTGGCCACTTGGGTTGCGGGTGGGGGGTGTGGGGGGAGGGGTATCTTTCTCTCTGTATATCTGCCTTTCCAATAACAGTAAAGAAATCTTTTAAAAATATATCATCTATTTTGTTTGAATGGCTATTAACAGGCATTGACAGAAGAGAAAGTTTGGTTTTTCCATCCAGGAGCGGAAAATCAACAGAAAATGAATGCCATCTTCATGGTGAGGGGGGATCTTCTGGTTGTTATGGTGGAGCCCTTAGCCTCCAAAATGCACCTGCTTCACTGTCACCAAGCCCCCTAGGGACACCTTCCCCTGCCCAGTCAGCTCCCTTCCGGGTTCCAGCCGTATCCTCCATGCCGTCACTCAAACACCAGTCTCCCCACAGGGTGCCCGCCTACCCGCTCTCTGGGTAATTCTGTGCATGCCCTGGGTGCCTGCTCCTCTCCCATGGCATTGCCATGTGACCCTAAGCTCCAAAGGCATAGACTGTGTCTTGTCATTTCCTGAGGTCCACCACTGGGCTTTGTGGTGGACGTTGTCTGATGCTGCAGGCCCGGTTGTCGGGGGGGGGGGGTGGCTGATTTTGGGCTCCTGGGGACGCTGTGCAGGGAGATTTAGGGTTGTGGCAGCTGCTGGTATCCTAAGGGCACTTGGAGGCCAGTCCAGCTCCTGGAGTGAACTGGCAGTGACCCTCAGCAAGTCACACATGAATGAGCAAGTCAGCTCCTGTTAACTTGTGGTATTGGCCGAGAGTTGGGCAGAGGTGCCCTGGTGTAACCACAGTCTCTGGCTGAAGTCCTGGCAGCCTGCAGCCTGGGTAGGGCAGCCTGGGTGGGGCAGCCTGGATGGGGCAGCCTGCAGCCTGGACAGAGCCACCTGCGGAGTGAGACCAATGGGAGCTGGGGGCGCAGGAGCCCCTCCTCCTGGCCAGCTGAAGTCCAGGAGCAACCCCTGGGGTCTGGGCAGAAACTGACACAGAGAGAATCTCTGTCTGCTGGTTCACTCCCCAGATGGCTGCAACAGCTGAAGTTGGGGCAATCCGAAGGCAGGAGCTTCTTCTGGGTCTCTCACATGGCTGCAGGGTCCCTTGCTTTCCCAGGTGTATTAGTAGGAAGCTGGATGGGAAGTGGAGCAGCCAGGACAAAAATGGGCGCCCGTATGGGAGGCCAGCGACACAGCCATCACCTGCTACACCACAATGCTGAGTCCCCAAGTAAATCTTTAGAAGTTTTGAAATCCATGCATACACGATGTCTTTGAGGAACTCATTAGACAGCATGTTAAGAGAAAACTACGCATAGGTTACTTTTGTTTGTTTGTTTTACACCCAAATAACTTTAAATTTCATTTTTTCTGTATCTGCAGGATGGGAGTATAAATGGTAGAACATACAGCTGTCAGTTTTGTAATTTACCCCCAAGGGCTTGGGGGGTGGGGTGGCACTAGGGTGAGATGTGTCACTCCCCATTCCCATATCATTGGTCTTTCTTACTTCTAGCTTTTCTTCCTCTTCCTCTTCTTCTTTTTAAAAAGATTATTTATTTGAGTGTCAGATATACAGAGAGAGAGATGCCATTGTCTGATTTTTTTCCCCCTAATGGCCCGGAGCTTCTTCAGGGCTCCCACGTGGGTGCTGGGGCCCAGGGACTTGGGCCATCCTTTGCTATTTCCCTTAACGTTGGCCGTTAGCAGGGAACTGGGTGGGAAGTGGAGCAGCTGGGACACGAACTGCACTCATACAGGATCCTGGCCATGAAGCAGAGGATAAGCATGATACCCCCACTACGAGGGCCCTGTTTGCAACCTTGCCTGCTACCCCTTCCCCAGGGCTTGGCACACTGGGAGGACACAGTCACTCTATGGAGATGGCGCTTTCCCGCCTAGCCGAGCAAGGCCGGGGGCTGAGCTCCCAGGCTGCAGGAAAGGGGCAGCTGCCCACCTCAAAGAGCCAGGAGGCTCTGCACACAACTTGATGCAATTGGTGTGGGGCGCAGTCGGAGCCGCCAGCTTCTCCAGGTTGAAAGCCACAGGTCTGGCGCACGGCGGGGACGCGGGACGCTGGGAGTGGCCTCGACAAGTCCTTGCACCCTAGCAGCCTCCGCCCCGGCCTCTCCTCACCTGTGCCTCCTGGCCCGGCGCCCGCGGGTTCTGCTGCTGTGCGTGTGGGTGCAGCCACGGGGGCCCCTCCCTGCCGTCAGAGCAGGTGAGCCGGGACGCGCACGAATCCGAGGGCGGCGGCCCAGCTGGGAAGCAGCCCTGAAATAGACCCCGCCGCCCCCGTCGCCTCCTCCCGGAACCTGCTCAGGTGGGGAAAAAACAGCCTTCTTAGCTCGCCGTCTGCCTCCGATGTCGGAGGGGCCGGGCGCTGGGCTCCGCGGGCGGCGGGGACTCGAGCCTGCGTCCGGCTGGGATGGGCGCCCACCCTCCCGCGCCCGGGCAGCGTGTGCAGTGAAGGCTGCCGGCCGCGGGGCGGCGCTGCTGTCTCGCGATGGGAACGCGGCTGCAGGTGCACGAGGCCGCGCTCGTCGGCTGAGGCTCCCGCGCCCCTGCTGCCCCCGGGGCGCCCCAGGGTGCTCTGCACGCTGGGTCGCCGGCCGGTCGACCTGAGGCGACCTGGGCTGCGGTCCGCGCCATTCCTGTGGCTTCTTTCCGACCCTTCCTAAGTTTTAAACCAGGGAGGGGGCGTGGGGACCACTGGTTCCGTTGCCCGTGTGATGCTTGCTGCTGGATGAAGAAACAAGAGAGCGGGCGCCCCACATTCTGGACCAATGTGGCGCTTAAGTGTTTTGTAAGTGTGTTGAAGGGGGAAGAGGAGTTCTGGGGAGGAGAAGGGATGATTGGACCACGAGATCGTCAGGAGAAGGGCGAAGGAGTGGGTCCAGGAGAGCCCCTGGGGGTGGGGAACTGCATTCCGGCTGTGCGCACTAGGGGGGGCTCCAGCTGGAGGAGAGGAGTCTCCCCTCCAACCAGAGTGGGGACCCCTCGCCCAGAGCATATCAATCAGAGGGGACCTGTGCGAGAGTCATCTGGCATCCCTACCAGCCCGGTGTAGCTCCTAGGGACACGCGTGGCTCTCCAAGCCCATGACACCCCCTGAGGTCCTTCCTGCTCCTCATCCTCCCCACGGAGTGTGGGGGGAGCACCTGGCTCTTGGTGATGGGAGCAGTTTTGCTGTCCATTACAGGTGTGCTGCCATCCCCGGATGGGCCTGGGGGGATCAGGGCAGGAACTCCATCCCCCGTGGTCTCTATTTGAAGAGTGCCGAGCAGATCTTAGAGGTGGGGGTGAGGAGACAGGCCCAGGGTGGGACTGCAGGAATGGGGCTGCCTCTGCAGAGACTTCCTTTTCTCTGGCAGCCCAGCCTCCTTGGACCTGGTCTCAGCTCCCCAGTTCATGGCAGGAATCGGGACACAGGCCCCGCGTCCTTGGCTGGGGGCAGGACTCACACTGGGGCTCCTATTCCGTGCATCCCTTCCTTGGCCCTACCCTGCCCCTTGTCTACCACTCCAGCTGGCTGGAATTCTATTAATATTTCAGTTTGATGAATTAAAGATTCTTTTCTGCCCTCCTCCTTCTGATGTCCCAGGAGGGAATTAAAAGCGCATCCGATCCAATCAGATGCCATTAAAATGCAGCCCACGAGGGTAGGAGCTGGCGGGTGTGGGCTTTGCTCTTCTGGCATGGCTTTGTCCTCTTTGGGGGGTCTGTGTGACGGGTTGGTGGCAGGGAGGTGGCGCAGGAGCGCGGGAGCGCTGAGGAGGAGGAAGAGAAGGGTGTTTGCATAACTGCTGCTATGGGTGGGGGACAGGATTCCTGGCAGCCTGGGGTCCCCTGGGATGATGTGTGAGGGTATGTGGCTGCAGCTGTGACAGCCCAGGACTGGGCCAGGATACCTCTCTCCCCCTCTCTGCCTGGGCCAGCCTGGCTTTCCTGGATTTCCATGGAGGGTCCTGGGGTTCTCTTGGGCTTTCCGTTCCATTTGTGTCCTGGGTCCTCCCCCCGGCAGAGAGCAAGCAGCAAGGCTTTCTTCTTGCTGCCCGGGAGTAGCTTCAGCAGGCCCAAAGCTGGGGGGTACTGGGTGTGGCTGCAGGACCCAGGGACCCTGGCACCTGCATAGCCCTTTGTGGCCCAGACAGTTCTGAGGGCAGGGGGCCTTGTGGCTCAGGCCTGGCAGCTGAAGGCATGGCAGTGGTGTGGGATGCACGCTGATTAGGGCCATGGCATTGTGGATACTGTGCTATGCGTGGATGGCACGTGGATACATGTGGGTGTGTGTGGGAGATCCTGGAGGCATGCAGTGGGTGTAAGGTCTGAAGGGGGACTGGAGGAGGTGCTGCTGGGCTGGGAGGGTGCATTCTTTTTCTCACCTTTTCCTGCATCCCCTCCCCCCAGGCCCTGCCAGGTGTCCCTCCTGCACCTGTCACCTGGCTGCTACCCTCCCTCCCCAGCACCCAAAGCCCTGCCACTCAGCGGCCGGAGCAGAATGGTCATGGGGTCTTGGTCAGGAGGGGCTTTTAAATGTTAATTGTATTTTGACATCCAGGCTTGTGACATCTATCCTAATGACATTTGGCTCGCAGCTGACAGCCCCCGGACATGTGGAGAGAGAGAGAGATGATAAGTAGTTTTAAATTGCAGCTTGGCAAAGAGGCTGGAAAAGAAGATAGGGAGGGGAGGGGGAGGAGGAGAGGGTGGGGAGGGATTTTGAGGAAGAGGCTTTTCTCTCCTGATGGAGCAGTGTCAGTCGTTGGGGTAACAGTTGTTGGGGTAACAGCTGAATGGGGATACCTGCCGTGTGCCAGGTGCGGCCTGAGCCCCATAGAGGTCCAGCTGTGTGGCCTAACTGTATACTGCCACTCCCAAAGCCTAATGCCAGAGGCGTCCCTGACCTCGCGACCTCATGGAGCCCTCCATCCTGGCCACACTCAGGCTTGAGGCAGCACTGAGTGGCCAGTGCCAGCAGGGTGCAAGGGGCAGGGCCTGCTGAGGGCTCCTTTGCTGCTGGCTATACCCACTGTTCTCCTGGACTTGGGAGCTCCCGTCCATGTGCCCTGTGTGCCCGGCAGCTGAGAGTTCGCTCTGACTTCCCTCGGCTCCTGTCCTGGGTCACTGGGAGGAGTTGAATGCTCTGCTTCTCCTTCGTCACATCCCTTCCTCTCCTCAGCCCTAGAAAATGACCGGGAAGGGCCTGGTGCGATAGTGCAGCGGTTAAGGTCCTCACCTTGCATGTATCAGGATCCCATAGGGGCGCCGGTTCTAGTCCTGGTGGACCTACTTCCCATCCAGCTCCCTGCCTGGAAAAGCAGTCAAGGACGGCCCAAAGCTTTAGGACTCTGCGCTTGCCTGGGAGACCTGGAGGAAGCTCCTGGCTCCTGGCTTTGGATTGGCTCAGCTCCAGCCGTTGCAGCCGCTTGGGGAATGAACCATTGGACAGATGATCTTCCTCTCTGTCTCTCCTCCTCTCTGTATATCTGATTTTCCAATTAAAATAAATAAATCTTTTAAAAAAGGAAAGAAAATGACCAGGAAGCCACACCTTTCAGGTGCTTTCCAACAGTCGGGGGCAGAAGCTGGACTTGACCACCGGCCCTTCCCTTCCTTGACCCTGCCCTCCCCACAGCTGCTCCCCAGCCTGCCGCCCGGCCACCCACTCTGTGAGCGTCGCCTCCTTCCCAGCTGCCTTGACCTCCATGCAGATGGAAGAGACAGAGACCCTCCAGCCAGCCTATTAGCTTCCATCCTGCACCCCCATTCTTGTGGGGTGCTCCTACAGCTAGTGCTAAGGCCTTTCTGGCATGTTCTGTTCTTAGCCCTCACCTACCTGGCTGGCTCGCACACCTGAACCCGGGTGACTGTAGAGCTGTGTTCCGATTCAGTCTTTTTTTTTTTTTTAGATTTTTATTTTATTCATTTGAAAGGCAGAGTTACATGTGGAAGAGAGATCTGTTTTCTGATTCACGCCCCATGGCTGCAATGGCCAGGGCTGGGTCAGGTTGAAGCTTCTTTCAGATTTCTTATGTGAATGGCAGGGGCCTGAGTACTTGGGCCGTCTTCTGCTGCTTTCCTAGGTACATTAGCAGGATGCTGAGTTGGAAGTGGAGCAGGTAAGACATGAACCAGTGTGGCTGCACCCTCTATACCACCACCGAGGTTTCCAGAACTGTGTTTTGGACTCCTCATGCACTTGGTTCTGCCAAGCTCTGCCCACCCTGGAAGTGCTTGGTCCAAACGGGAGGGTGACAGCTACACTACAGGGATGTGGATAGGTGCACAGACCCTACTTCAGGACCCCGTTGGTACAATGCAGGTTTAGCAAGATAACAGGGCTCCAGGACCTGGAGTGAGCAAGGCTCTGGGCACCTGGGGAAGCTGCTGGATCCCAGTGCATGCCCCCACTGCCGATCCTGCAAGGAAGACACACACAGCTGCCACCGGCCACATGAGTAGTTTTCACAACAGGCTCAATGGAAGCTTGCAGACAAATCTGGGTTTCCCAGAACATGCCAGACCTTGGAATGCTGTCAAGAGGCTGTAGCTTTGGCCAGCTTGTTGCTCAGCGCTGGAAGCTCATAGAGGTTAGAGTGGGTGGATAGGAGGGCTCCCGGAGGCTGGGTTCCTACCGGCCAAGGGGAAGAGCAGGTCCTAGATGTTTGCCAGCCTCCAGTGGGGTCATCCTGACCTGGCCCATCCTGGGCAGCGGTCTCTGACCCCAGCACAGCTATCCTCACAGTGTCTGCAGGGAAGCTACTCTGAAGAGCCGGCCCATTGCATTCTCTGGGTTCTGGGCTCTTCATCTGTGGCTGGGAAGGTATAGTTTAAACATCCTCCCCTCCTCCCCATACAGCTATTACCAGCTAATGGCCTGGGGGAGGGGAAGCCAAAATTGAAGCCCATCAGACTGGGAGGCCAAGGCCAAGGCTGGGTCAGCTCAGCCCTGGGACCATTTGTCAGGTATTCTCGGGGCCCCACCCCTTCAAGCACACCACGATTTATTTCAACAAATCCTACACTTCGCATTTTTCAGACATCTGCCTGCTCTTCTTAGGGTTCTTTTGAAATGGAGAAGTCACAGAAGCAGCTTTGTGGATTGTGAGCGCCCCACACAGTGTGTGTGTGTGTGTGTGTGTGTGTGTGTGTGTGTGTGAGAGAGAGAGAGAGAGAGAGAGAGAGAGAGAGAGAGTGTTGGGGTGGGGTGCAGGTTGTTCTCCCTTACCAGGGAGGCCACAGAAAGAGTCTGGGGCAGCAGGAAGGGGTTAGGTCAGATCTCAGGAAGAACTTCCTGGGCACAGAAGTGGAATGGACAGGTACACATGTCTGTGTTGCTATTCCCTGCCTGAGCTGTGGCCATCTTTGCCTAGGCTGAGCCTGTGTACCTGAGGACCCCGGGCACAGGGGCATTGGCATGTCCGCCCTGCCTCTCATGCCAGAGTCTGCTCAGCCTCAATCCAGACCTCAGACCCCAGGAGAGGCTGAGGGGTTGGGAGAGGCCCCTCAGGGTTCAACCCCATGCTCTTGTCCACCCCCTTGTCTGGCAGCCCGGGGAGCAGCTGGCCCAGGTGCAGGCCTCCCTGCAGGACGCTTCGGGGTCACTTGTGGTCGCTGGCTTTGCACAGCTTACCCAGGGAGTAGATGCTAAGGAAGCTCCTTGAAGAGCAGGTGGGTGTGTCCAGGACAAGTCCAGCCACCCTCAACCCCAAGAAAGGGATCTCTGCTGGATGGCCTGGGTCCCCCAGGGCCATGGAGGCCTAGAAGCTTGGGCAGCTCCACACTGGCTGCCTATAAGAACCAGGCCCCAGACTGGGAACCTGCAGGCTGGGTGAGTCCACAGCCTCAGCCATCTGCCAGCCAACAGTGTTTCCTTTTTTAACCCCGGAAAAACATAGCCTGCCCAGCATTCTGCCACACAGCTGGTGGGGGGCGGGCTGCTCATGGCCAGAGCCAGGGCAGGAGCGGGGAGTGGGCAGGGATGGAGAGAAAGGCCGGGGGGTGGGTAGTTCAGGCTCCCCATGAGCTGTGGCCCACGTTATAGTCCATTGGATGAATGCATTGTTATTCACCCACTTCCTTATTCAGCAGACCAGCAAGGATGATGCTCTGTGCTGGAAATCGCAGTGGCTCCTACCTGCAGGTGCCAGACTCTGGGCCCAGGTCCTGCATTCCCTTGTCAGGCTGCCTGGGCCCAGACCCTGGCCCAGATGGTGCCTCTGAGTGAATGAGGAAAAGGAACCCTTTCTTTTGGGAGCAGACACAACCTCAGGATGGAGTGGACCACTTGTCAACCTGAGGCCCGGCTAACTGGGAACCTCCTGCAGCTCCCCAACAGGCAGGAAGCCACCTGCAAGCTGGCCTGGTGCTCCTTGTTTTACAGTGGGGACCAGGCTCTCAGGCCAGCACACACAGCAGAGGCCAGCTTGAATCCAGGCAGTCTGGTCCCAACAGCAAAGTGTCTCTGGGAATTGCCTGAGTACCTGGGAGCCCAGAGCAGTGCACTCCCAGCCGCCCAGCCGGCTGCAGCTGTGGCCACTTCCGTGGCCTTCTGCTCACAGCTCTGTGGTCCAGGGGTGTTCCTCAAGGGTAGTGTCCTGGTGATGGGTGTGTGTTCCCAGGGCTGGGAATCGGGCAGGATCCCAGCCTCCCCCACCATACTCACACACACACAGACACCCCCCCCCCGCCACATACATGCCTGTATGTAACAGAAACGAGTGCATGAATCCTTCTGCAGGCTGCCTGTGTAAATGAGATGTGTATCCGGGCTATTTTGCACAACAGCACGGGGAGCGTGTGCTTTGCCAACATCTATTCATTCACTGAACCTCTTCGGAGCTCCCACTATGGTCCAGGCATAGCGCCAGGCACGGTCTGAAAGATGGCGAACAAGACGTGGCCTAGTGTAGCCTGGAGAACTGGGGGGCACGGTGTGGGACTGGAGGGGGAGCCTAGGCAGGTCTAGCGGGAGGGGCATGGAGAGGGGCAAGGGCCGGGCAGTCCGCGGCTGCGACCTCCCATACTCCCCCACCCAGCCAGTCTTCTGATTTGTAAGTGGGAGATATGAGGCTGTGTCCCCCACCCCTGCCCTCCAGGCCTGGCACAATCAGGCAGGGGTGGCAGTCTCCAGGTCCACGGGAGGAGTCCTGGTGCTGCTGTTTGCCGGATGCCGGGGTGAAGACAGTCACACATTACAGCTCTCGTTGAAGTCACTTGTGCAGTCTGAGATACTCTGGCTGTCCTAAGAGGGCGGTGTGGCTCCCTCCTCTGCCTGCTGGGAAGGCCATTCCGGGCTTGGGGTTTCTCAGTGCCTCCCACCCTCAGGATAAGAGCAGGGCTCCAGCGACTTGCAGGCCGCCCAGGGAGTCTTCCCGCAGCCCGCAGAACCGGCCACCTGTTACACTTGGCTGGGGTGGGGGAACCTATCGCGCGCGCGTGGGGAGCAGCCGCTGGAATGTTCCCGTAGCCGGATGGGGCCGCGGACACCGTCCCTCAGACAAGCGCATGGGGCCGCAGTCTGCTCCCCTGTAACAGGCTTGAACCAGGAGCCGTGGGGTGTGAAGGAACGTGCCGCACGGGGGCACACACCACGTGCACGCGGATGTGCGAGAGGCAGCCCCGCGGGAGGCTTTCCCGTGACGCACCGGTTGGGAAGCAGGGCGGCCCCTGGCATCCCCGCGCCTCGCGGTACTTTTCAGGGTGTGTGTGTAGGCTGGAGTCGGTAACCTTCGACCTCCCGTCTGAGAAGGACTCCCCGCCGGGTCCTCGGGGTCGGGGGGTCGGTGAGCTGGCAAACGCGGAGCAGGGGGCTTCCTTCCGGGTGAGGGCGCCGGTGGGGTGCGGTGGGAGGGGAGCCGCGGGGCGCGCGGGAGCCGGGCCTTCCGGAGGTGGAGGTGCGGGGAGGGGGTGGACGCCCAGGTGCTCTCTCTTTAAAAGGCTGGCGGAAGCACCCCGCGCTCGGCCCGCACTTGCAGCGCAAAGTTGCGGGGCTGGGCTCGCGCCTTGTCGGGTGCGGCAGCGGCTGTGGGTGCCCGGGCCACAGGCTGTGGCTGCAGCCCCCTCGCCCCCTCGCGCTCCGCGGCGCTCCCGCCCCGCCCGCGGCCTCTCCGCCCGGCGTCTTCCCCGCTCTCCCCGTCTCGCGCTCCCTCTCCGGCGCGCTCTCCAGCTCGTTTTCTCTCTCTCTTTTTTTTCCTTGCCGCCGCCGCCGCTGCTGCCGCTACCGCGGCGCCGCTAAGCGCCTGCACCCCGGCGGGCAGCGTTCGCTGGTCGTTCCCGCTCAGCTCCCTTCCCAGCCCAGAGCCCTCAGCCGGACTCAGCTCTCCCCGGAGCCGCCGCCTCGTCCGATCCCTCTGGCACGGACGCAGCGCTCCGCGGCAAGCAGGGGCAGGGCTTGCGGCCGCTCGCCAGCTCGCTCTCGCCGGAGCAGCCGCCGAACGCCGAGCGCTTGGCGGCGGCTCCGGTCGGGCGGCCGCCAGCTCATCCCTGCTGCGTCCGGGACTCCCGGCGGCTCCGCGCCCTGCTCGGTCCGCAGCGTCAGCGCCACCCGCCGCGGCCCGGGCTCTGGGCACCGCGAGAACCGAGCCTCGGGCTGCCGCCTCCCTGCGCCTCCGGGGCAAGCGGGCGCACAGCCGACCCCTCGCCGCGGCTTACACCTTGCCGGCGCGCGGTGAGTTGTGGCCCGAAGGGGCCGGGAGGAGGAGACCTAGCCCTCCGGCCTCCCGGGACGCGGGCTGCGGCGAAGACCCTGGGGCTCGGGAGGTGGCCTTCAGCGAACTGCAGGGCTGGGAGCGTCCGGAGGAGCGCCGGCCGACAGAGCCTTCGGGCCGGAGGACGCGGGACCCGGACTCGGGGTCTCTTCCCCTTGGGCTAGGGTTGGCTTTCCACAAACCCTCGGAGGAAGGCAGAGAATGGGGCAGAAGCTTTCCTGCGGGTCTGGGGGAAAGTAGTGTCTTGGGCAAGGGTTATGTGGGGTTGCCGCGGATGGAGGGTCTTGGCAGCTCTCAGCTGCGCGCCCCTTCTGCGGAAGGGCGGGGGCGCGGGGGCAGTATCTGCGCCTCTTCTCCTCCGTCTCCCCGCGGGAGGGCAGCGCCGGCCTCGTGCGCCTCGCTCGGCTCCTTTCCCGGGCACCGCGTCTGGCTCCCGTGCCGTCCCAAAGCCGCCTTCGCTACCAGCCGGAGGCGGTGACTCGCATGCCTGCAGCCGCGGCGGTTTGGACTGGCGTTCCAGAGCCTGGGGTCTCCCTGCGGCGCAAGCGCTTGAGGTCAGGCTCTCTCTGGACACTCGGGGCCGTCCCTACCCGGGACCCTGATGAACCCGAGCTCCCAGCGCGGCAGTCGGACGCGCGGGCCGCTGAGGATCGGTGTGTGTACGCGCGCGCGCACCTGGGTTGGGGGTCCCCGCTGGTGCGGGGTCGGTCTTCCCCGGCGCTCGCGGGCTGGCGGCGTCCCCTCCCGGCGCAGAGGCGGGGCTGGGAGGGGGAGGCCCCGATTGCTGGGGGCGCCCCCGCACCGGGCGGTCTGAGGCTGTTTGTGCAGAGCTGGGGCAGCGCGGCGACGCGGGGAGTCCTGAGGCGCGGACGTACGAGCGCCCCCTTCCCCTAAGCCCCCGAGAGACGCCCCCGCCCTCGTGATTGCACTCCTTTCGGAGGAGGCACCTGCTTCCCCACCATCTCGCCGCCTTGGCTGCCCGCGGCGCGGGAGCAAGCTGACTCTTCCAGACGTCCATCGAGCCGGGCTTGGTCCACCTGGGCTGCCCCATTTAGCCACGTGTCTTTCTGCCCCTCGTCGGCCCGCCTGGCAGGAGGGGAGGTGACAGGGATGGGGTGCCGGCCTGAGAGGGCTTCTGCCCGCTCCCCCAGCAGCCCTTTGCCTTGGGGAGTGGAGATGAGGGCGCTTAGGGAAGCGGGATTGTCCTCCTTCATCCCACAGCGCTTCTCCAGACCCTGGAGTCAGCACCCCTCCCCCAGTGTGTCCTGGGTCTGCACCTTCTGGACCTGCAGGGACTTCAGGGGCTCCTGAGTGTGGCGCCCATCGGGCAGAGGCTCATCCTGCTTGTGGGCAGGCCTCGGGGCTAGCACCCAGCCCTGTGCCCTGTCCCTTCGTGGAAGGCTTTACCAGCCCTCAGCTGGAGCCTTGGCTTCGGGTGGGGTGGGTTGGGGCACCCAGTTGCCTGGAGAGCAGTGAGCATGCCTGTCTACTTGTGAACTGGGGCACAGGGTGGAACCCGCCCCACCTCCCACAAGTTTTGTCTTTGTAGGCATAATCATCCCTCCTCTACCTGCCAGCACCTTCACACCACTTGGACAAAAATACCGGAAAATTTGTCCCCTCCCTGAGTCTTGACCCCTTCTTGGGCTGTCTGGCCCCGGTGGGTTTGCGGTAAGAGGCCTGGAGAGGAAGGCAGTGTTGGAATGTTCCCTGGGCTGGCGGGCTGGCGAGTTTTCTGAGGGGTGTGTGTGTGTGTGTAGCATGTCACAGCAGGTCCTGGGTAGGCAGAGGAGTGAATCCCCCCCACGCCACCCCAGGGGCTTGCCACACTCTCTGCTCCCCTTGTGCCTCCCCCTCTGGGTGGCTCCATCCTGCTGGAGGCAGCGCCTCCCACTGCCCAGTGGCAGGCAAGCAGGTGAGGCCTGGGGCAGCTGCAGGCAGGCTGGTGAGGCCTGGCAGAAGGGGCTGGCAGCTGGGCCTAGCCCCAGCCCCACCACAGGGCTCTACATGCTTGCATCCCCATTCTGCTGGTGGTTTGGGGGGGGGGACGATGGTACAGCCATCAAGAAGGCATGGGGGCGCTGCAATTATAGCTGCTACCAGGCGAGTCCCTGAGACAAGTGTGGAGCCGGCAGCCCCTAATTACTGCCCTTCCTGAGCTATCTGCCCACCCCTGCTGTCCTCCTCTGCTCAGGCCCAGAACCCAGCTTCCCAGTGGGCAGGCCCCGCCAGCTGCCTGGGGAAGGTTGTCTTCCTCTCTCTGCTGCCCAGAGAAGGTGTTGCGGGGAGCTGGCCCACCTGAGTCAGGGGGCCGAGGAGCTTGCCCTGGGGCCCAGGGGCCTGGGGCTCTCTGTCCCTAGCCGCTGGCTCTTGGAAAGAGCTGGAGGGCTTCTCTGCAAGTGTGTCACCTCTGCTCTAGTTAGCAGGTGACTCTGAGAAGTGCATTTTGAGGGTGCCCGGCTGTTGGCCCTTGCAGTTGGCTCTGCCTCTAGCCTCTTGCTCAGCTCTCCCTTGCAAGGCTGGCAGCCACTTGTTCATCCCCCAGCTTCTTTCCCCCTGCCTTGGGGGTACCCTGCTCCCCTCCACCCGTCTCAGGCTTGCTCCTGAGAGGACTGCATACAAGTGGAACTGGCATGGGAGAGATGAAGCCCCCTCACAGCCAGCCCAGCCTGCAGCTGGGTCCATGGCCTGAGAGAGAGGCCGTTCTGGTCTCTCCATGTCTTTCCTGGATCCTGGGGAACCCACACCACAGGGGTCGTAGATGTCGCCCCTGAAATGAAGGCAGATGATGCCCATGGCAGTGTTTTATTATTAACCTCCCGTTTCGCAAGCTCTTGGCAGCAGTGAGGCGTCGATAGATGTGTGCACACGAACGTGAACTAAGACAGGGAGCGCTGCGTGTAATGACATCTGGACCCTGTTCATTTGGGTAGATGTTATCTGCGGCAGTCGGGACATGCCAGTCCGTGTTATTCTGGGGCTGAGCCACCCGCCACCTGGGTGGGGGGGCCTCGGGAGAAGGCGCTGACTGTGAAGTGACAGGATTCTCAGGAGGAGTCCAGCTGGGCCACCTGCCTTAGGACCAGGGGGTCTGATCTCTTGGACTGAGGACAGTGTTTGTTTGTGGCTGTCCAGGACACTAGAGTGTAGACCAGCAGCCTAGACATTCCAGGATAGTGCTGGGTTGGGGGTGGGCAGGAGAGAGGGAGGGTGGGGCCCACTCGCAGTGATGCCGGCAGAAGCACTGGCTGCAAACACTCGCCCACTTGGCTGTAGTGGTGCTGGAAAACGAGGGAAGGCGGTGTGAAAAAGGGGTTTCTGCTGGTGGGAGGAGTCGGAGAGAAGCCAAGCTTGGCTGCAGGGCCCCGGGTCTGGGCAAGGAGGAGGGTCAGCACTGGGCAGTTTCTGGGCTGACCTGCTGGGACCTGCTGGGACCGAGGGAAGGCCGGTGAGCTGTGCTAGTCTGGCTGGACTCTGGCCCCGGAGCAGTGCTGGGAGCTGCCGCGACCTTTGCAGGGGGCTGCCTTTTTGCGCCTCAGGTTTCTTGCCGCTGCTCAGCATCCTCCAGTGTCCCCGACAGCTCTGACCTCACTGTGACCCCACGGTCCTGCCTGTCTTGTGCTTGGTGTCTTCCCTGATGCTGTTGTTTCTGTCTCCTTCTCCACTGCCTTCCTGTTGTCCCTTGAACACCAGATATGTGGGTGCCCACCCCAGCCCTGGCACTTGCTGTTCTCCCTACCTGGGGCATTCTATCCCCAGACAGACACACAGTTTTACTGCTTGTAACCCCTAATGGAATGAGGCCTCCTCTAACTACCCTGGCCCATTTGAATCCCTCTGGGGTGCCCCTCCTACCCTCTCCACCCTCAGGGGATACTAATTGTCTTCCCCCTGGGGGATCAGCTGCACAGGGAAGGTTTCTTTGCTGGCTTTGTAGCCCCGCAGTTTCCCTGGTGCCCAGGGTGGCTCCTGCTGTACTGTAGGTGTGAATGGCCAAGCAGTTGCAGCAGGGACTTGCACCTGCTCAGCCACTCAGCTGACTTCAGCGTGAGGTGTGTGTGCCGTAGGTGGGGATGGATGCCGTGCTGGCTGTCTGGTCATTCATGGAACAGTTCCTGTGTCCTGAACCTTGGGCGAGTCATGGGAGATGCAGAGGTGAGGACCTAGTGTGTCTGTTAGTATCCAATAACTTGAGAGAGGGTCTGACATTCACCGCTGCAGGGGAAGTGGTTACAGAAATTACAGCAATCAGGGCAGGCCCCCTGGGGGAGGAGGGAGGGAAACACAGGTAGGGGATATCAAGGGCCTTAGGTTTTTTAGTTCCATCTAGCAGCACCCACTGGCATTAAGCCAGGGAGCTGGTGTGCCCCTGCCTCTCCCCCCTCCGCTTCTTCCTCCCACACAGGTTTCCAGTGCCCAGCGTGGAACCAGCCATCCTCTGAGTCAGGTCCTTGATGTTTAGGCAGAACAGGGCAGGGCTGGTCTGTGATGTGGGGTCTGGACATGTTTCCCCAGCTGGAACGGCTCAGGCCATCAGTGGGCAGGGACCTGTCGTGCCTGGTCCCCCCACTCCCTGCTCTGGCAAGGTGCCTGTCTCCTGGTTCTCAGAGGGCCTGGGAGCCTTTGGTGTGGGGCAGGCCCTGTCCTCAGTTATCTGCCTCCGCTTCTGCCCCCAAGGCCGCTGTCACCACCTTTCCTGTGTGGTCAGGAGCTGTGCACAGGCCCCGTGGCTGTGGATGGGGAGGCCCGGGCACCTTAGCTCACAGCAGTCCCTACTCTGTCTGGTGGCACAGGGATGCCTGGAGCACGGCCCGTGGCTGGGCTGACCACCTGCTTCCTGGGCTTGTTCTTGCCCACCTGGGAGGAGACTGCCCCTAGAGCACACCTCTGTCCAGCCTGCAGAGGTCCCCAAGGGGATGGCAGGGGGCCCACGGGGTTGGAGCCCCCAGTTCTCCCCGCTTTGTCCCTTCTGGCGAAGTGGGTGGTGGGAACTGTGAGGTGTGTACACAGCCCCAGCCCCAGAAGGTCATAAGCTGACCACTCAGTCGCTGGCCACTCCTGGGTGTGCCTGAGCTGACACAGGGGGTCAGGGTAGGTGACAGGAGAGCCAGGGTCTGGGGTAGGAGTCCCCAGTCCTCCTTGCTGTGGGAGCCAGGGTCAGATTCTTCCCCCTCTTTGTGTATTTATTTATTTGTGCTTTATTCTGGTGTGTGGATTTTGTTCCATCTCCTTGGTTTTGGGAGAATACAAAGAAGCTAGGTGAGGGGTAGGTTCCCGGGACTGGTGTGGCTGTGCGGCCTTTGTTTCTTTCTGTCCGGGCCGAGGGTGAGCTCCTGCCCTGTAAGCGGCCTCCCCTTGGCCCTTGGCTGGGTTGGATAGGGGCCTCGTGTGTGGGGAGCCTGCCACTGCCCTCCCCAGCTCCGCTCCTGTCCCCATTCACTAAAGAGCATGTTCTGGAAGATGCTACAGCCCTGTGCTCTCAGCCCTCGCTCCTTGTCCCTCGGTGCCCAGCTCTGGCCTCCCCTGAAGCTGAAGAATTCAGCAGGCAATGACCAGAGAAGAGGAGCGAGATGGAGAGAGGCGGCAGGGGTGGCCCGGCCACCTGGTGTGCACCTGTACACATCCTGGTGGTCTCTGGGGAGGGATCCCCTGGAGGACCCAGGTTTGCTCTTTCCTGGCTACTGACGGGGTTGGGAGAGCTGGAGGCCCCCTGCTACCCTGCCCCAGCTCCTGCTTCCTCTGCAGATGGAGGCAGGCCTAGAGGGGGAAGGGGCATGGTTGACTTCCTCCCCCTACCTGCCCCTGCCTCTGCTCTCCTGGCCCCTGTCACTCCCAGGGTATTTTTACTTGCTCTTGTTCCCATTCCCGTGATCAAAGGAAGGAGGGAAGGCTAAAAAAGCAGCAGCTTTGCCCAGCTCTTTGGAGAAGCTCAGAAAAGACCAGCCTAGCTGGACAGGGTGGAGTGGGTCCCACTGTGGTCAGGGGCTGGAGTTCAGTCCAGGCAGGGAGGCCTGGTGGGTGTCTGAGCAGCTGGGGAGAGGCGAGGGCTCCTGATTCAGAGGCTGCAGGTGTTTGCTCGGAGGCCTCCTTCCCCATGTGGCCTGGCCTTCGTGTGTGTGTGTGTGTGTGTGTGTGTGCGTGCGCGCGCATGCGTGCGCACTCGGCTCAGCCTGGATGTGCACCAGCCTCAAGGAGAAGCCAGAGGTGAACCCCTCCAAGGATCTGGAGGCCTGAGCGGGGCCTGGCTGTCAGAAGCTGCTGTGCACTGGCTCCTAGCCTGAGTATGCTATGCTGTAGCTCCAGCACACAGCTTGTCATGATGCCAAACATGCCTCTCTCAGAAACGTATGGGAGCTAATCATAACCTCATAGGATGCTAGAGCGGCAGGGTCTGAGAGTCGGGCCTGGGCAGCCTGCACAGGCTGTGTCCTCCCCGAGCTGTGTGTCACTGCTGCCTTGGCTGCCTCCTTGGAGATAGGGCTGTGATTGCCTGGGACAATTAAGCAGAGCCCTCAGTGAGTACTCAGGTACAGGGTCACTGCTGCTGCTCTCTCCTTGGAGCCACAGTGTGGTGCATGCCTGAGGTGGTCATGGTGCCCGCAAGCATCCTGACCCTTTCCTGTGCCCAGGATGGTCAGTCATGCTGCCCCACTGCTTTGAATGCGTGCCTGTAAAAGTAGTATGGCCTCCCAGACTGGATTTTCCTCCCACTTGCCCATTACACAGACGTGGGAACTGAGGATTGGCTGGCATGTGCCGCCAGCCAGGCAGTAGTAGCAGGACCCTGAGCTCTGCCTCTGGCTTCTCCAGGGTTCTTTTCTGAATTGCCTGGTGCTGGCATCTGGGGAGGAGGGCCGGTGCATTCATCACACAAAGGGGTAGGTAATGGTAGATACTCTGGGGGGGGGGTCCCCTGCCCCCTTGGACAACTTGCAAGCATTCCCCATAGCATTGGCTTCAGCTTCTGGAGGCTGCAGGACAAGGGTGGCGTCTGGGGCTTCCTCAGGTCCCCCCTACTCTCACTGCACCCTGTGTGGCTGGTGCTGACTTTGGTCCTGGAGGCTGTGTTCCTGCCCTGTGACCTGGAGGACTGCTTTAACAGCCCCCCCCATATCTAACCTCTGAGAAACTAAGGTGCCGGGAGCCTCTTGATGAGCATATTTGGGGAGAGGTAGAGACTGGGGGGCCAGATCAGCTCAGGGCCACTGAGGGGGAGAATGGCAGTCAGGATGGGATGATTGGAGGCCGCTCCGGGGCCTTGTTGGCCACATCATGTCTTGGGGAAACCTTTTGAAGTCCCAGCACCCTAGCCCCTCTTTCAAAGTGCCTGGGAGGAAACTGAGGTACCAAGTGGACAAATGGCTCCCCAGTCTGCATTTGAGAAACCCAAGAGGATGGGTCGCTAGTGTAGGCCCTGACTCAGCTCCCAGCCCTTCTCTCTGTGGCCTCCGGAGTGCAGGGGAGAGGTGGGGGAGGCTGCTGGCTCTAAGCAGGGAGGTTGGGGGAGGAGGGTAGGCACCCCCAGGGGAAATTAGCCCAAATTAGCAGTGAGAATGAGGAAGAGCTGGTGTTCTCTCCTCTCCCTTGCAGATAAATATTTAATCACAACAACAATCATCATGAGGATGATCATAATAATGTGCAGTGGCTGAGGCCGTAACCCGAGCCCCACTCGCAGAGGGAGGAAGTGGAGGGGGCCGGGGAGAGCCATGGAGAGATGGAGAGAAAAGTAAGGGAGAAGGAGCCCCTCTCTTAGGGGTCTCAGCTCTGCCTATCTGCCTGGGGTGGCTGTGGCAGCTTGGGCTGAAGAACTTCCTGATTCAAGGGGCACGTGGGGATTCCTGCAGCCCAACTCCGCCCTGGTGTCCCCTCACCCTGCACAGTGGGCTTCTACAACACCAGAGTGTCCACTGAGGTGCCAGCAGCCCACTCTCCTGCCTGGACCTCTGCCTGGAAGTGGCTGCTGCCCCTCTGGTCCCCCCCAACCTCCAATGCCCGTGCCAGGCTGTTCCTGGGTATGCTGATGGCAGCGGGAACAGGCCTCCGACGTCTCCAAACATGACCTAATTTCTGCCTTGAGCTCTCCCTTTTCGGCCGTCGTGGAGCTGCAGACGGGAGGAAACCGAGTTCGGGAGATTTATGGAGTCTTTGGTGATAACCTCCGGCATCTCCTTCTCCCTGGCTCCTGATGAGAGATCAGAATAGCTAATGTCTTCTCCGGCTTCTGTTTGATACTCTCTCTTTCTCTCTATCTCTCCTCGCCCTCAAGGTTGGTAGGAGGAAACCATCCAAGCTGTTTTCTCCTTGATGCCAAGATACGCCACGCTAGGAGCACCTTTCCCTTCTCACAGCCAGCCGCCAAGCACGGGCCTGCAGGACGCAGGCACCCAGGCCGGAGTTTGCCTGCTGCCCCAGCCCCACCACCGCCATCTGTGGGCTGGGGTTGCGCCGACCTCTGAGTGGTACCCGAGTGACATCCCCAGCATGGTTCAGCCCTCTGGCTCTTGAAGCTGCTCTGCCCATGTGTCCTCCGGCTGTAGCCACAACCACTGCTGTTGTGTGGCCAGGCATCCGCTGGGGCTAGGAGTGGGGCCCTGCTGTTCATGGGTCTCTAGGGTGTCCAAGATGTTCGGGAAGAGAGGAGTGGGCTGGTGGTGGGCACAGCTGCCCCTTTGCCTGCTCTTCAGCCTTGCCGGCCCCTGGCTACCTTCCTCCCTGGGGAAGCCCAAGGGCCACCCGCACATGAACTCCATCCGCATAGATGGAGACATCACATTGGGAGGCCTGTTCCCTGTGCACGGTCGGGGCTCCGAGGGCAAGGCCTGCGGGGAACTGAAGAAGGAGAAGGGCATCCACCGGCTGGAGGCCATGCTCTTTGCCTTGGATCGCATCAACAACGACCCGGACCTGCTGCCCAACATCACGCTGGGCGCCCGCATTCTGGACACCTGCTCGAGGGACACCCACGCCCTGGAGCAGTCACTGACCTTTGTGCAGGCGCTCATCGAGAAGGACGGCACGGAGGTCCGCTGTGGCAGCGGCGGCCCACCTATCATCACCAAGCCCGAGCGCGTGGTGGGGGTCATCGGGGCCTCGGGGAGCTCCGTCTCCATCATGGTGGCTAACATCCTCCGCCTCTTCAAGGTTAGTGCCCCGCGGCCGGCCCCACAGGTGCATGCCTGGCAGCCCAGCTCCTTTGGCTTCCCGGTGTCTCCATGGGGGAGAGCTCCTAGTTCCTGGGAGTAGGCACCGAGGGTGTGGGGACAGCCTTCCTGAGGCTGGGCAGGTTGGTGGGAGGCGCTGGCCGTGGTGCTGAGCCGGCGCTTGGCGCTGGGGTGGGAGCTCAGCTGTGCTGCTCTGGGACGTTCAGAAGCAAGAGGGGGAAAGGCAGTATGGGGTGGGAGGAGGGGGTCGTGGAGCGAGCGCTGAGAAGATTGGATGGAAATGTGGGTGGTGGAGACTGCCAGAGAGAGAAGGCAAGACTTGGGGGTCCCGTGATTTCTAATTGTGGTCCCTGGGGAAAATGTGTTTTCCCTCTGGGTGGCTGAGGAATTCCCTCGTGACCTTCCAGCCGTCATGCTGGCACGAGAGTGTGCCGTTCTGTCGGGTGGAGTGGTGGGAAAGCCAGGGCCTGGCACGAGAAGCAGGGCAAGGTTCTGGGGTTGTGGTTCCGACCCCAGCCTTTTGGAATCTGGCTTCCTCCCCTCTGCCCTTCTTTCTCGCATACCTTTTTTTTTCGTTCCTTCTGGAATCCCGCCCTGCCCCCTCTTGCCGCCTCCCTTCCTCTCTTCCTGGGGCAAGAGCTGCTGATTTGCAATTCAATTGGAGCCAAGTGCTTCGCTAAGCTGCTAAAACAACTGAAAGCTACCGGGTAGAGAGAAAAACATTACAAGCATTTTACCAATAATTACGTGCCTGCCTTTCCCTCTCTCTGCTTGCCTGGTTTTGCTCTGTGTGCGTGTGAAAGCATGTGTGCATGTGTGTGTGTTTGTGTGTGTGTGTGTGAGAGAGAGGAGACTAAGGGGCCTCACAGGAAGCCCCCCGGGCTCCTCCCTTGCCCGCCCCATGTCAGTTTGTGGGCCTCTAGAGGGGAGTGGTCTGGAAGAGGCTGGTGGGACCTTCTGGGTCCCATTGGCATCAGACAGTGAGTTCTTGGGGGCACAGATATTCTGGGGTGAGGTGCTCCTTGCCCAGAATGGGGAGTGGGGTGCCTGGGGCACACAGGCTCATTAATATCTTCCACAAGGCGGAGAGATGGGCGCTGGTGCAGTTTGGAACATGCCAAGTGGGGAGGGGCAGGGATCAGGAGGTCCCCTTCTCCCCCAGCCCCCTGCAGGATTGGAGAATGGGGAAGGAGTGATGATAGAGGTGGGGCTGGCTCAATCGAGAGAAAAGGGAGGATGGGGAGCCAAAGGCAAGCAGGTGGCTGCCATCAGCTTTACCTGGGTCCCAGTAACAGTATCTAGGCTGGCTACAACTCTTCCCCTTGCCCCCCAGTAATTAAACTGATAAGAATAAGAATAAGGGGCTGGGCAAGAAGCCCAAAAACCTTTTATAGGGGTGGGATGTCAGGAGAGGGCAGGCAAGGTGCCCAGAGAGGATCTCTGATTGATGACGGGGTGCAGTCAGAGCCAGAAGGGGTGACTCTCCATGGTGAACTCGCAGGGCAGAGCTGGAGCCTGGCCGGGTCCCCTGCTCCCAGACCTGGCTCCTTTCATTCTTACTGTTTGGAGCACCTGAGCTGAGAGTGACTCAGAGCCAGGCCTGCTCTGGGACCAGCAGCCCTGGTCTTATAGCTCCTACCTTGTCCTTCCTCTTCATTGCACTGTGGTTTGTTCTATCAGGACGCGAGGAGTATGGTGGGTATGAAAAAAATCCCTTGTGTTGTGGGTCTCAAACACAGGGTGCTGGCCCAGGGCACAGCTCAGGGTCTGGAGCCACATGTCTATTCAGTGTATCAGTTGTTTACCTGCTGATGTGAATGGAACAGCAAGATTTTTCTCAACTCAGTGGATGAAGTCGCTTGTTGGAATGCTGGTTTGAATCTCAGCTGCTCTGCTTCTGATCTGTTCGTGTGTCTAGGAGGTGGTAGATAATGGCCCAAATCCTCAGGTACCTGTGCCCAGAGAGACCTGGATAGGCTTTCTGGTTCCTGGTTGTGCAAATACTGCTGCAAGCATTTGAGGGAATAAACCAGCATGGGGAAGCTTGCTTTCTCTCTCTGTCTTCCCTCTACCCCTGTCATTGCCTTTCAAATAGATGATTTTTTCTTTTTTTTAAAAAAAGGAAGGTTGAGTGCCGGGGACAGTCATAGAAGAGAGATCTTCCATCCTTTGGTTTACTCTTAAACACCCCTAGTAGCTAGGTCCAGGGCAGTGTGAAGCCTCCTAGATCTCCCATGGGGGTGGCAGGAACTCAGATGCTTGAGTCATCATCTGCTGTCTTTACAGGTGCGTGTGCAGGAAGCTGGAGTGCAAGCAGAGTGGCAGCACCTATGTCGCGACAGAATAGGTTAAATCAGCACCTAGGATGCCAGCATTCTGTGTGAGTGCTGCTGTGGGCTGCCCTGATCTGGGAAGGAAGCACAGCGTGGCCCAAGGGCTTGGGTCCCAGCACCCACATGGTAGACCTGCTTGAAGTTCCAGGCTTTTGGCTTTGTCCTGCCCGGCCCTGACTCTTGGAGCCATTTGGGGGCGTGACCAGTGGATGGAAGATCTCTCAAATTCCTCTCTTTTTTTGTCACTCTACCTTTCAAGTAACTAAGTAAATCTTTTATATATATATAAAAAAGCAAAACTTGGACTTCAATATGGTAAATGGGTATCAAAAGAGATGGCTTAACATGCTATACCCTAAGGTCCCCCATCACGCTGCCTTTCAAATAAACGAGCCTTTTATTTTTAAAGGAGAACAGCCTTGTTGGTGGGGGCAGAAGGAACCAGCCATAGTCCCAGAGAGAAAGCAAAGTCTGAGTTCTGGGCTGAGAGAGCTGCCTCAGTTTCCCCAGTTGGTGGACTGGGCACACTCCTGGCCCCAGCCTTGTGGGCCAGGTGTCGGGGGTAAGAGGCCTCACAGGTGCCTGGCACACAGTCAGCCCACGGGAAATGTCACGGCACAGCTTGTGGTTGGGCCTTCCGTCCGCGTGAGTGACTGCGGCGATGCGGAAAAGGCTGGAGCGGGCATTTGGTGACAGACGGTGACCTTTGAGGCTGATCCTCAGAGCCGCACCATCTGCTGGCCCCTGGTGTCTTCTGCCGTGGATGGGCTCTGTGCTTGGAGTGTTGAGGCAGAGCAGCCGGCTTCTTTTTTGGATTCAGCGTTATCTTGCTGGGGCTCAGTGGGACATGGGTAGGCCAGAGCCCCCTAGCCTACTGTGTGCGGGGTTGATGGTGCCAAAGCGGCTTGTGGCCCAGAGCTGCTGGGGTGCCAAGCCTTGGACCACAGAAGATGGCCTGTGGAGGATATGGCTTGTGTGTGTCTGGGCAGCATTGTGGCAGGGGGCACTTCAGACCGATTCCACCCTGTGCTCTGCATGCCCACCTCCCTGCAGACAGCCCTTGTCTGTCCAGTGCTTGCGCCGCAGTGCAGGCAGGTGCTCTAGTATCCACCTTGTACCCCTCAGCAAAACCCTGCAGGCTCGACCTGCAAAGCTGCTGCTGGCCACAGCGTCTCCCCACTCCTGCATCACCCTGTCCTCCTTCCCCAGTTGCACACGGCCTTCCCACAGCCGAACTTCTACCTACCAGCTGGAACCATCAAACCTGCCCACCACCCCTCTGCCCACTCTTCACTCTTAGGTTAAAATGCCTGTGTGACAGGCCAGAGCTGGTTGCCCTGGCCATGGCCTATTCTGGGCACACTGGTTGTGTTCTGTGCAGACCTTTGCACATGCTATCGCTGCTGTCTGGATGGCTCTCCCTCTACTTTTAACATTTTTGTTTACTTACTGGAGAGGCAGAGATGCACCCACCCCCAGAGATAGCCCATCTACTGGTTCACTTCAGCTGCCGGCCTTTGGGATTGACCAGGCTGGGAACTCAACCCAGGTTTCACGTTTATAGGTGACGAGCCCACAGAAGCTGGAGTTAGGTATTGAACCCAGGTGCTCTGATGGAGGACACGGGTCCTTCCTTTGGGCAGCTCGTTTGCTGGGCTCACTGAAGCCGTGTGTTTCGCATTCACCTTAATCCACAGTAGCCCCCTCCGAGGCTCCCTGCCCCTAATGTGTTACTCATAGTTCCCTCTGCGTTTCCTTCTCTGCCACCTGTCACCTGCAGTCAGGGTCATGTCTGTTTTCCTGTTTGCCTTTGGCCACTTGTGAGATCAGGATTTGGCAAGTTGCAGCCAGCAGCCAGTCGGAGCACTGCCGGGAGCTGACAGAGGCCAGTGTGTATCTTCAAGGGTTGAAAGACAAAATGTGCCATGAAATGTGTAGTTGAATCAGTTGTGCTGGGAGCACAGCCACGCTCCCCATGGCCTCGGCCACGTGCTGTGGTGTCACTCAGGATCGGGATGGGCCTTTCTGAGCCTTGGCCAAGGGCGGGGATGCTTGTGTCGCCTGCTTTGTGGGATGTGGTGGGATTCAGGTGAGGACCCCTAGGAAGGGCTTGAGGTGCATACACTGGGTCCCCATGGGGCCGCCCTGAGCGCTGTCTTTGCCAGCAGCTGCAGGGAGTGCAGGGTTCAGGCCTGGCCTTGGATCTCAGCTTCTTTGGCTTTTGCTCATCTCAGCTATAATCTGGGCTGGGTCACTGGAGAGCAGGGCTGTCTGACAGGGTGCAGTTGGGCTTGGAAGAGGGATTCATTTCCTGCTGATGGTGTACCCAAGGGCTCCCCAGGGCTCTGTGTGTGTGTGCGTGCGCGCCTGGAGGGCCGGGCAGGCTGCTGGCGTGTGTGTGTGTGTGTGTGTGTGTGTGTGTGTGTGTGTGTGTGTGTGTGTGTGTGTGTGTCTGGGCCTGGAGGGCTGGGCAGGCTGCCGGCATGTGACAGAGGATGACTCTGGTGCCCGGGAGCTTCTGTCTGTTACGCAGTGAGGGGTCCACTTGCCAGTGAAGGCCCCATAGCCCACGACTTGCCCAGGGCCTGGCTCTGCTGTGCCTCCGTGGTGACCTTGGGTGAAGTGTAGCCATTGGTTAGGCCTGCCCTGCTCCTCTGCTCCTAACCTGGCTGTGCTTGTGCATCGACAGCTGACTTCAGGTCTGTCTCTGGCTTGGCCTGGACAGAGACACAAGTGGGCACAGGCCTTGCTCCCTGGTTCTTGGGGGACCAGAAAGTCATGGCCCAAGGACACCTTCTTATTCTGTGCATGTATCTGCCCCCAGCTTCCCGCCTCTCCATCTCACTTGGAGTTGCTCTCTACTTTCTCTTGCCCCATCCCACCTACTGTCACTGTCTCTGAGGTCCTTTTGGTCTCTTTCTTGGACTCTAGGTGATTGGTGCAGCCTCCTCCCTGATGGTTGGGGGTGGGAGGCAGGCACACACACCGTTCCCCAGCAGGTGCACTCAAACTCATGTCCACAAAAAATCTTGAGTGCTGCTCTGGGCTCTGCTTCTCTGGTCTGTGAGGGGATAAGGGTTGTACCATTCCAGCGGTGCGAGGAGCCAGGCCAGATGCAGAACTGTGAACATGCTTCCAGAGGCAAGTCGGAGTCCTGGCTGTGGAAACCTGGACAGGCTTCCAGGCCTGCTGGAGGAGGGCTTCTAACTGCCCCTCCCTCCTGTCTGCTGAGAAGTGTTCAGGGTGACCTCTGCGCAGGTGCACTGGAGCTGGAACCAGGCCTCTGATGGGCTCTGCAGCCTTCGTGCCGAGAGGAGGTGAAACATCCAGGCTGGGCGGGAGGGGCCTAATGGGCCGAGGGTTAGTGTGGGTCATGGCCTGGAGCCGGCAGCACTTGCCTCTTGGTGTCTCCCGGGGCTGTGGTTTCAGGGAGAGGATGGGCAGCATTAACCTCTGTTAGGGCCTTGGGGAAGGCCTGGTTGTGCCCGGGGCAGCCTCCTCTGCTTCCAGGCTCAGGAGACTGTCAGCGACTCCAGTATGGCTGCCCAGCAGAGCAGCTGGCTGGGCAAGTGCTTGACCCCTGAGGACCCCAGCCAGGATACCAGAGAGGAGGACATCCAGGAAATGCCCAGTGATCAACAACCAGCCTTTTCTTCTTCTTCTTTTTTTTTTTCCCCAAAAATGTACTTATTTTTATTGGACAGTCAGATTTACAGAGAGGAGGAGAGACAGAAAGAAAGATCTTGGACCGGCATGGTAGCCTAGTAGCTAAAGAATCAAAGGACAGAAGATCTTCCTTTCTGTCTCTCCTCCTCTCTGTATATCTGACTTTCCAATAAAGATAAAATCTTTAAAAAAAAAAAAGAAAGAAAAATGTTCTGTCTGTTGATTTACTCCCCAAGTGGCTGCAGTGACCAGAGCTGAGCCAATCAGAATCCAGGAGCTTCTTCCGGGTCTCCCATGCAGGTGCAGGGTCCCAAGGCTTTGAGCTGTCCTCCACTGCTTTCCCAGGCCACAAGCAGGCAGTTGGATGGGAAGTGAGACAGTCACTGGCACCCAAAAGAGATCCAGGTGAATGCTAGGTGAGGACTTCAGTTACTAGACTACTGACTGCACTGAGCTCAGCATTTCCTTAAAAAAAAAATTATTTATTTATTTGAAAAATAGTGTTACAGAGAGGGAGCGATAAAGAGAATGATCTTGCATCTGTTGGATCACTCCCAAATGACCACGATAGCCAGGATTGCACGGGCTAGGCTGAAGCCAGGAGTCTGGAATTCCATGGGGGTCTCCCAGGTGCATGACAGGGACCCAAACATTTGGGCCATCTTCTGTTGCCTTCCCAGGTTATGTTAGCAGGGAGCTGGATTGGAAGTGGAGCAGCCAGGACTCAAAAATGGTGGCCAGGCAGGATATCAGCATGTTAGGTGGCTGCAGCACTGGCTCCCAGCAAGGCTTTCATTCTGTTGAAAACGAGTGGCATTTTCCAGCTGGGTCTCGGGTCTCCCTTTAGTAAATATATATATACATATATATATATATTTTTTTAAAGATTTATTTTTATTGCAAAGTCAGATAGCAGAGGAGGATAGACTCCCTTTAGTATATTTTATTGAAGGGCTTCAGGCATCGGCAGCATCCCAAGAGTAGACTGCACCATGCACACACCTGCTCACCTGTTGCTGCTTGAGTCCTCTTCGCCGTGGGAAAGAACATTGGCCTCTCGCAGCCCTCTCCCTTCCCTTTCTCTTGGAGGCATGTGCTGCCCTGCGTCAGGTTTGCGTTCCTCCGTCTCCTGTGCACTTACTTGATCTCTGAGCAATGTTCTGTGTCATTCTGCGTGCTTTCAGCTTGGTTGCCCAGACTGTAGCACCAGCCTTCCTGGTGCTTGTTCCTGCTCCTGTGTAGTTGTCCACGGGTCCCCGGCCACCGTTCTGAGGAGGACTGGCAGGGAACAGGCCTCCTGATTGTCTCCAATGCCTCCCTGTTCTCTCCATCCGAATCCAGGCCAGCACCAGCTCCCAGCCCTGCCTCTCTCTCTGAATCCCTTGGGGCTGGTTAAAGCAGCTGTTCGCAAGGTGCCTGGGCCCACGCCAGCCCAGCTCAGCCAGACAACTGGGACGAGGCGCCTGTGCTGCAGCAGGCTCCCTGCTGGTTTTGCCACTCGCTGGCCATGGGTCTCCGAGCTTGGATGTCCTCATCTATAAAACGTAGGGCGGTTCCTCTCGGACAATAGTGAACGTGAGACTCAGAGCCAGCACACTGTTAGCCAGGTGGAGGGACAAGCCAAGGGGAGGGATCCGGAAGTGAGAGGTGAGTGTGGTGGCCTTTGTGTGGATGTCACCTGTCTGCCTGCTGGGGCTCTTGGGGGTCCCCCTACCCCGCTGTGGTCACCTGTCTTGCAGTGCTGGCTACTGGAGAGGCAGTGACTTGCAGCTGGAAGGGGGTTTCTGGGAAGGCTGAAGTGTGAGGAGATGTGGAGTGCCCTATAAGTACTTTGATGATTTTAAATTGCTTAAGTGGTTTCCTAAGATGATCCTAAGCCTCCTGGGCATACAGACACAAAATCAATTGGAAAATTCAACAAACCTATCTGGGGGAGCTGCAACCTGAGCTACCCACCATCTCCCTTGGCCCCCAGGCCTGGCAGGGGCAGAGTAGGACCCCTGTCTCCCCATCCCCTACCAAAAAAGCAGTGTAGGCCCAGAGGCTTTGGCTGGGGAGAGGATTCTGTGCCCCCCTCCTTTTTTTTTTTTTTTTTAAAGACTTACTTATTTTTATTGCAAAAGTCAGATGTGCAGAGAGGAGGAGAGACAGAGAGGAAGATCTTCTGTCGGCTGATTCACTCCCCAAATGACTGCAATGGCTGGAGCTGAGCTGATCCAAAGTCAGGAGCCCAGAGCCTCTTCAGGTTCTCCCACGCGGATGCAGAGTCCCAAGGCTTTGGGCCATCCTCAACTGCTTTCCCAGGCTACAAGCAGGGAGCTGGATGGGAAGTGGGGCCGCTGGGGTTAGAACCAGCGCCCGTATGGGATCCCAGTGCATGCAAGGAGAGGACTTTAGCCGTTAGTCTACCATGCAGGGCCAGAGAAGACTCCTTTTATGGCGTTGCTGTCTCCTGTGTGAGCCTTGAGACCCTAACCTGGTATTCTTTTTAATGACAGAGTTTCTGTTGGTATGTATCACACCTGCCATCCACTGTTCGGGCCACCAAAGGACATGCCTTAACCCTTTGTACCCCTGTATAGACACCCTCTGCGTACTGCTGGGGCACGTGCTGTTGCCTCCTGTGAGCTGAGCTGTCTGTGGGATTCCTTCCCCAGAGGCCCAGGTGTGTGGGGATTCTACCACACAATGCCACATGTCGCTTCTTGGCGGGGGCACGTTCTGAGACAGGCATGCTGAGGTGACTTTGTCCTTGTGTGGACATTGCTGAGGGCAGGCTCACGGACGCGGGTGGGGATGTGACATGGCTGCCATCTATGTGTGCACTGGGGACCAAGGCCTCCCTGGGAAGCACAGGACTGTGTTTGTCTCTGTTTCTGGCAGTACCTGCTTGGCGACTTATGGTGTCTGGTGATTGCTCTGGTCAACGTGCAAGCCCTTCTGCTTTGTCTGGCTGCAAATTACTCCTGGCTTCTGGTCTCTCCTGACCAACACAGGGTGATTTCCAGTCTAGCTTTGCAGACAGCTGTGACAGACAGCTCGGCACACTGGCTGCTTTGCTGTCCCTGGGGACAGATGCCCACGCAGAGTGCTGGGTCAAGGCTTTGTGACTGTGCAGATGTGGCCACCAGGATAAGACTGGACCCCGAGGTGCCCTGCCCTTGGACATCACCTCTGCTGCCATCCAGGATGGGCACTGTGACCAGCCCCCACTGGGCTCCTGATGACAAGTCAAAGGCTGTGCCCACAGTGTCTTCTGTGGATCCTCGTTGAATCTAGAGGAATAAGTTAAAAAATATTCTTAAAGGAAGAGTAAAACAGAGACAGGAGGAATGGGGAGAGAAAAGTCAGTGATTGAAGATCACCCATCATGTAACCACAACAGGCAGTAGTGGACCAGACCAAAGCCAGGCAGGAACTGCATCTGGATGTCTCATGTGGGTGGTGGGAGCCCATGTTCCCTGGCCATCTGGGCTGCCTCTCATGCCCATCAGCATGGAGCTGAATCAAAAGCAGAGATGGCATGCTGAAATGGGATTTGGACTTCTCAAGCAGTCATTTAACCTGAGATGTCACAACACTTGTTCCTAGTATTTTTTTTTTTTCTTAGCCAGGAAATATTAGTGTGAGAAAAAAAAAATCTCCATTCCTTAAAGAATCCAAACACAGAGTGTCCTGGAAATTGGGCAGCTGTGAACGCATGCCCGTTTCAGGAGGGCTGTGATGTGTGGTTTTAACCTGTCTGTCTGCGTGGTCAGTGTTTCTTGAGGATCTGCCGTAGGCCCCGAATTTCGCTTTAGTCCTGGAGGTCAGCTTTCCGTTTCTTTCCTTGGTTTCTAGTTTAGTGCAAGATGAATATGTGCTGTGTACTCGTTGAGGTTCAGCTCTGATGTGTGGGCCCAGTTTCCAGATGCCAACTTGAGACATGTTCTAGATTATTCCTTAGAAACTATGACCAGGACACAGTGTGTGGAAGGGACACTCGGGGATGGAGTCCTTCATCATCGCTTCTCGGTCATGGCAGTCGGTAGTCCATGAAGATCTGAGCTGTCTTGCAGATGAGGGAAGTAAGTCTCAGAGAAGATACTAGATGGCACCTGCTCACCAGATGGAACCAGAGCTGGGCTCCCAGCCTGCTGCCAGCAGCCCCACCACATGCAGAGGGTGCAAGTGCATCCTGTTAGTGTGGGGACCTGAGGGTGGGCACTGCAGGTGGTCTACACCCAGGAGTTAGGCACCCCTCCCTCCTGCTGTGCCCCACAGGTGAGTGTGGCCTGCTGTCCCCCAACTCCTTCATGCTGATGAGGCAATACAAGCCAACACATGTGCTGCAGGTTCTGAGAAAGACAAGGGCGTAGAGCGCTTAAGGACAGTTGATCACATGTCCTATGACTCAGGGTGACAGCCTTGCCATGTGTATGTGTTTCCCGCCAGTCCTGCAGTATGGTTTACCAGGCCACAGCCTGCAGACGGCTCTGTACCTGGTGTTTGCACAGCGCCACTGGCAAGCAGCTCCAGGCTCGTGCCTCATGGTGCTTTCTGGCTCTGGTGGCTGCCCAGGGCAGTGGTGCCAGCCTTCTTTAGGGACTTTGTCCCTCTGGTGGCCGGGTGGAGCTGAGGTCATGGGGCTGCTCCCCTGGCTGTGTCTGGTTTCCCTGTGGCCTTGCTCTCCGTGGAGAGATGCAACCATACAGCCTCAGGGTCTGGGTGATGGGAGCAAGCAATGAGAACGTCTTACTTCATTGGAGCAGGTCTCCTGGGAAGCACAGGTGCTCAGGTGCGTTCCCAGCTGGAGGTGGACATGGCAGGTGGAGTGTAGGAGGTAGAGCCACGTGGCCCGTTATGCCGTGGGTGCAGAGAAATGCTTAGCTGAATGTGGGCATGGGAGCCGGAGACAGGGGAGCTCACTGTGTTCTTGCTCGGGACGAAAACCTCCAAACCTTCACAGTGCAGTTCAGGAATTGAAATAGGGTATTGTCTGTGGGAATGGGATTTGGGGGATACACAAGGGCGAGGCTGGCTGGGAAGGGAGGTTACCTCAAGGTTC
This sequence comes from Ochotona curzoniae, assembly GCF_017591425.1. Classification (NCBI taxonomy): domain Eukaryota; kingdom Metazoa; phylum Chordata; class Mammalia; order Lagomorpha; family Ochotonidae; genus Ochotona; species Ochotona curzoniae. The sequence goes on along the minus strand of NW_024466004.1, from coordinate 747,813 downwards.
ATTGGCTGCAGGCAGGTGAAGAGGCCCAGCAGGAAGGACTGGGAGGAGGAGGCCGATGGCCCTGGGCTCCTGCTTGGCGCAGTGCCCAGGCAGCCATGATGACTGACCCACAGCCTGGCAGCTGTGCCTCTGAGCCCCACCCTGGCCCTGCCACTCTCCTGTGGCCCTTGATTCTGTCTCCCTGCAGCATTCCCTGTGCACCTGTCCAGCTCCAGCATTTTAAAATAAACAGGAATGTAGCATGCGCGCGTGTGTGCGCGCGCGCACACACACACACACACACACACACACCAAGGCACCACACATGTCTCAGGGTTAAGATTCTGCAGGTTTTTGCACATGCCCCTGCTGTCTGATTGCCAGCATGAAGAACATTTTCTGCTCCACAAAGTTCCATAAGCCCCTGCTGGTTAGCATCTGGAGAGTTCTCCACAGCCTGACTGCTGACCGCTTGGCCCTGTGTTGCCCGTCCTGGCCTCCTGGGAGCAGACTGAAGGTGTGTCATGCATGTGGCTTCTCCCATCACCCTGTGAGAGATACCAGGGGGCCCAGCACGTCCGTGGTTCTTGGGTGTTTGTGGCTCTGGGCTGTTCCGTTGTGTCATTGTTTGCATGGTTCATCATTTATTTATCCATTCTGCTGCTGCTGCTGGACATTTGGGCCGAATCCAGTGTTTGGCTCTTATGAATAAAGCTGTTCAGAATGGTTGTGAAACGTGTTTTTTAGTGGGTGGAAGCGCTCGGCTCTCATCTACCAAGGAACTTCCCACAGCGTGTGGAGTGGCTGCATGGTTAGCCCAGCAACTAAAGCTGTTTTCGACTCTCCTGTCGCGTATTGGTGTGTCAGTGTTCAGTTCCCAGCTCTGGCTCCTGACCCAGGCTTCCGGCAAATGCAGACCCTGCTTTGGCAGCAAATATTTGTGCAAGTGATTGTGTTCCTGCCTCCCATGTGGGAAACCTGAATTGAATTCCCAGTTCCCAGCTTCCCCCCTACTGGCCGATGCAGGCATTCGTGGAGTAGATCCATGGATGGGAGTTTTCTATGTTTCTCAAATAAATAAATATGACATTTCAAGCAGTGTGTGTGTGTGGGGGGGGAAGCATTTTAAAAGTAAGTTTATTTTGGTGCAAAAAAATTTTAAATTCATGCCTATGAGGGGGTCTCCAAGATGTTCACAGAAGATGTGCATTATGGAAAAAAAAGCTGCATGGATTTCAAGGTTTTTTGCATCCAAATACATTCAACCTTTAATGCTATTTCTGTGTGTGTGTGTGGGGGGGGTACTTTAGGGTGAGTTTCTGGCTCAGGCTGCCAAGAGGGAGGAGCCTCAGGAGATGCTGCCAACTGTTTAGCCGAAAGAGACGGGAGCTTCTAGCCACCCTCCTTTGCTTTGGAAGTTGTAGTTGTGCACTGAAACACATCTTGAACGCCACCTTGTCTTCCACCCTGAGGGTAACACTGACCATGTGGGTGTTTGCCTGTGAGTCCATCACGTCCAAATCCTGCCCTGCTGTAGCCACCTGTGCTTGGGGTATTCTAGGTACTTCACAAAAGGTATGGCTGAGTTCACGTGCCATTTGGATTATCTCTTGTGAGTCGCGCACCCGGGAGTCAGGCTTGCTGCTCCCATCTTGCAGGTGAGAAAGCCGAGGAGTGTCTGGAAGGCACCAGAGAGGCCCCTGCCGCGCTGCCCATTCCCGGAGCCTGGGCTTGCACAGCACTAGTAGGCAGCATGTGTTGGGATTTCTTGCTCTTTTTCAGCTCGCCCACTTTGATTTTTCGCTCGGCCGCATATTCTAGTCTGGGGCTTGTTGAATTTCATCTTGCGGGTGACCCAGTTAGCTCCTGAAGGAGTTGTCAGCTTTTCTGTCAGCAGTGTCTGTGCCCTAGAATTGGGGATTTCCAGGGTGGAGTGGGCCTCCAGGCCACGGAAACCCACTTGTGTGTTAGTAAAGGCCTTGCCGTGTGGATTGGATGTTGGGACCTTAGTTTTTCATCTTTTCAAAGCCCCTGATAGAGACCCACCCCACATATGCTGGCTACCAGCACTTGAGTGAAAATACAGAGGTCAGGGAGGCCATGGTTAATGTGTATCCTGTTCTGCTTGGAGCCTCAAGAGGGTGATGTGGTACCTGGAACTCTGGCCTCCTGGTCAGGGCAGGAAGCAGGTGGACTGAGACTGGACCCCAAACCCAGCAAGACCCCTTGGGAAGGCTGGAAGACTGGAGTTGCTGGATGGACTTTCAGAGGCCTCAGGGTTGACCTTGGTGCCTTGGAGTACCCTCCAAGTATGGTTCACTGAGGGTGGCTGGAGGCAGCTGTGTGTGGTCCTGAAGAGGATGCAGAGACGTGGCTGTAGGGGGCTTGGGAGCCTGTGGTTTCCCCGGAGGTGTGCGCCTTCAGGTTTTGGTGGGAGCTGGGCATGTGGCAGGGCAGACGGTGCGGGCGCCTTGATGTTTTAATTGAAGCCTGGAGACACGGTTGCTCTCTCTACTGTGCTGACAATGTATGAAATTAATAATTCAGCGGTGGCTGTGTTGTGCCTGCTGTCCTCACCCACAGAGACAGCCACACACACATCTATGCACACTCATGCGTACACGCCAAGCTGCCCGTGGACCAGGTGCTGCTGGCTGGATTGAAGGCAGAGCACTGCCATTTAAAAAAAATTTTTATTTATTTAGTTGAAAGGCAAAGAGACAGATTTTCCATCTACTGGTTCACTACTCAAATGGCCACTATGGCCAGAGCTGGGTCAGTTTGAAGTCAAGAGCTTCTACCAGATTTCCCGTGTGGGTGCAGAGGGCCCAGCACTTGGGCCATCTTCCACTACTTTCCCAGATGCATTTGTAGAGAGCTGGATCAGAAGTGGAGCAATTGGGACCCAATCAGGTGCCCGTAAGGGATGCTGGTGTCACAGATGGTATCTTTACTACAATGCCGACCCCAAAGCACTGCCATTTTAAAGATTTATTTATATATTTTTATTGGAAAGGCAGATTTACAGGGAGAAGGAGAAACAGAGAAAATCTTTATCTGCTTTTTCATTTCCCAATTGGCCACAATGGTTGAAACTAAACCAATTTGAAGCCAGAATTCTGGGGCTTCTTCTGGGTCTTCCATGTGGGTGCAGGGTCCCAAGGCTTTGGACCATCCTTGACTGCTTTCCCAGGTCACAAGCAGGGAGCTGAGTGGAAAGAGGAGCAACCAGGATGTGAACTGGCGCTCATAAGGGATCCTGGCATGTGCAAGGCGAGGATTTAGCACTGAGCCATTGTGCCAGACCTGAATACTACCATTTTACAAGGCGCTGCATTCCTCACCAATGGGGCTCAGTTTTCTCTGGAGAGACCTTGAGTGTAGGTCACAGAGTTTGGGACTGGCTGCTCTTGTGTGTAGCGATGAACACACTTAAAGCCCTGTTTGTCATGCAGTCAGCGTGAAATGACAGTGACGTGGAGGGAAGGTCCCTGTTAGTAAGCACCCTCCAGGCCTATGTGTTAATTAGCTCCCTTTGACCTGTCAAGTATTCATGATGCTTTGTGTTTATGCAAAGCAGGTGCAGGTGGTGGGATGTTCAAGGTGGCCAGTGGGTAAAGCTGATCATTCCTGGATGGGGCACCCCCTATATTGAGTCACTGCTCAGACGGGGGTGTTGTGTCGATGAGTCTGGGGCCCTCATAGGGAGAGAGGGGGCAGTTCTGGTAAGACGTGCAGGGTTTGCTGGGAAAGGTGGCAGGTGTCCTGCAGGTAGAGGTGGAGCCATGGCTGTGTTCTCCACAGAGAGGTGGCTGTGGTGGGAACTGTGGCATGTCTGATGGGGATGCAACAGGACTTGTGGCATGGGGGTGGACTGGGTGGCCTGTGGTGGATTTGGCAGGGGGCTTGGACCAAGGATGTGAATTTGATCCTGCAAGATTGGTCCCTGACTGGACCTGGGAGTTAGACATATTTGTTTTTGGTGTTGACTGGAGGTCAGATGCAGAATGAGGCCTGAGGTTGAGAAAATGGTGAGGCGATAGCTGGCACAGTCTACACTGGAGGTGATGGTGGCCCATGCCATTCATTCATTCACCCACTCTTCAGTAGTGGCCACATTGAGCATACACAGTGACCTACAACATGTACAAGCTTTGCCCACCTGGAGGGGAGAGAGACCACAGTGAGTGACAGTTCCAATGTGGACGGGACACTCAAGGTCAGGTATGCTGAGTGGCGCAGGAGGGGCAGTTGGGAGCCAGGGGAGGGGATGCTAGAGCATAGACCCACGTGATGTGGAAGCAGACGGATGGCTGGTAGTGTTGTTTTTGGTCAGGTATGCTGAGTGGCACGGAGGGGCAGTTGGGAGCCAGGGGAGGGGATGCTAGAGCATAGACCCATGTGATGTGGAAGCAGACGGATGGCTGGTAGTGTTGTTTTTTTCTTCTTTTGGTGAGGATGGGGATAGAGGCACAGTCATGTGAAGACCCAGAGGAAGGATGTTCTTGGTTGATCGAGGAAGAACAGAGAGAGGGCGGGGCAGGGCTGGATGGACCGCCTGCAAGGGCCTCTGGAAGGTTTCGGATGAGAACTATACCTTTAGCAAGCTGCTTTAGCAAGCTGCTCTTGCTCTGTCTTCCTCCCCCTTCTCCCCACCCTCCCAGGGCACTGTTGACCCCACAACCTGCAGAGGCTTCCCACGTCTCCTCTCCAACCGGCTGCTAGATGGACCTTGTCTGGGATCCTCTCTCAACCTCAGCGTTCCACCCCATAGTGTGGGTGCCATGACAGATACCTCCCTCACAGGGTGATTGTGACATTTGGGAGCAGGGAGTGTGTGTAGGTGGGAGGTCATTATCATGACAATTCTTCAAGCCAAAATGAATGACCCCAGAGGATGGTTTAGCACAGGCTTTCAGTAGGGATTTGGGAGCCTGTGACTGCAAAAACTGGCCCAGGTTGGAGACATAAGTGCTTTCTTCTTTTAAAAAAAATTTTAATTTTTATAGGAAAATAAAGTCAGATATACAGAAAGGAAGAGAGAGAGAGGAAGATCTCCTGTCTGTTGATTCATTCCCCAAGCAGCTGCAATGGCCAGAGCTGAGCCAATCCAAAGCCATGAGTCTAGAGCCTTTTCTGGGTCTCGCATGCAGGTGCAGAGTCCCAAGGCTTTGGGTCATCGTCGACTGATTTCTCAGGCCACAAGTAGGGAGCTAGATGGGAAGTAGGGCTTCTGGGAGTAGAATCGGCGTCATATGGGATCCTGGCATGTGCGAGGCGAGGACTTTAGCTGCTAGGCTACCGTGCAGGGTCCTGTAAGTGCTTTCAAAAGCTGCAGGGGAGGGGAATCTGGGCTGGCCCTGGGGTGGTCAGAGAGAATGAGGGGTGTGTCTGGCCTCCGAGTATGAGGCCATCACGTGCTTCATGCCCTGGGCTCCGTGGATGGGCTGAGGCCTGTCTTCCTGAAAGTCCCTCCTCAGCTTCCCCTGCTCTGCCCCCATGTCCCTTCCTGCCAAGAGGACACTGCTTGCAGCTGGAGCTGGCTGTGGTCACCAAGATGGCCTCCTGGGGAAGCTCAGGCTCCTCTTCCACGTCCAGGCCTTTCGCATCCCCATGGGGAATCCAACCTGCTGGCCCTCAAGAGGGCAGTGGAGTGCATTGACAGGTTCGGCTGCTGACCAGGTGCTGGCAGGAAGAACCAGGCAGGCACTGTGCTCTCTGAGGGGCCCCTTCTAGGGAGCCCCTGAGCTGGGTGTTGGCAGGAGTGGGGGTGTTGTGGCTGGGCCGTGGCTGCCAGTCTACTGCAGCTTGTAGAGCTGTCACAGGAGGGGGGACAGTGAGGGCCTGGTGCTTAATTTAATTCTGTGTTTTATGGCTTAATATGGAAGATGAGGGGGACAGACAGGGAGAAGTGTGATTAATTTCTAGCCGGCTTCCCATTTGTTAATTTCCTCCTGGTTCAACAGGATTACTGAAACCAATTTCAGATGCCACTCTCGGGGTGAGCATCCACCTCCCCCGCAGTTATTAGGGTGCAATCTTGGGGGTGAGGAAGGAGGCTGGCCCACTCCAGGTTCTTAGGCAGGGCCCTCTGGCTTGGTGAGGGTCTCTACGTCCCTGGAACTTTGATAATGGGGTGGGAGGAAGAGATCTGAATGACTAGGGAGTAGCAACAGGTACCCAGAACCCGGGGTGGGAAGCTGTGTCTGGGGGGGCGGACAGGGATGCCACCTCGTTCCCTAATGTCTGGTGGGGAGCAGGACACGTAGTGAGTGAGGTGGGCAGAAACACCTGGGCTGGTGCTGGGGTGCTCAGTCCTCCTGCTGCCTGCCCGTGGGTTGCCCACTGCAGGCTGGATCTCCTGCTGGCAGTCACATTGGGGCAGTTGGGAGGCCTGACTGCTTGACAGGTGGCTGGGTAGGATGGGATGGGGAATTGGATGATCTGGGCTCTGCCAAAGGCTCTGTTAACACTGCTGCCCTCTCCTTGTCTTGGCCCTGGGGAGTGTGCACCGAGGGCAGGAGGAGCTGTCTAGAAGAGATGATTGGTGACAACCATCCCATAGGGGGACACTTGCCCTAGGGTTGTGGATAAGTGAGAGCTCCTGGGAAAACGCAGCTGGGCAGGGACACAGTACAGGCAGAGACCAAGAGGCCCGGGACCAGAGGAAGCGCAGGGGCATGGACTTGCTGAGGGCGGTGGGCAGTGGGACTCACCCAGGCCAGGCTTTCCTTTGAGGGACGAGGGTTTGAGATATTTGCAGTGACGGCTCCTGGACAGGTGGGCATATGCCACATGCGCCTGTGTGTGTGCCTCTGCCGACCGAGGCCTCCTCCACCCCCAGGAGGCCAAGCAGCTGGTGGTGCGGTAAGCACTGAGTGGGGGCCAGGAGCAGGGGATGCATATAGCTCAGGGCCCAGGTTGGGCCCTATGGCTCCAGAGAAGAGACCCAGACCCCCTTGAAAGAGTCAGGGGGGTAGATTTCATTTTCATCTCAGGCTACCTGCAGCAGGAGTGGGCTGCTGTGAGACCCTGAAAGCTGCCTATTGCCTCCAATAGGGCAGTAATGGGCAGCAGTGGCCAGAGACTTTGGAGGGATGCTGGAAGCACCACCCTGTAACCCATCTCCACAAACAGTGCTGCCTCCTGGGTCACATAGGTGGGCTTGAGCAGAAACACTCTGGCTGCAGAGTTGGGGACTGCAGACTTGAGGGCACTGGGGCAGACCCGGGAGGGACTCGGGCTGGGGCTCTGTGTTCTTCCTGAATGGCCAGGGGCACCTGAGTGGCCAGCTGGGCCTGCTCTATGGGTGCCCACACAGGGAGAGCTTCTCTCCATGAAAGACTTGTCAGCTTGCATCACTGGTTGTTGGAAAGTGGTCCTGGGACAGGCAGGGCCTGTGGGCACCTCCCACCTGTCCCCTCCTTGTCTGGGGAGGATCTAGGTGAACTGGCTCTTACTTTAAGCCTGGAGGAAGGCCGGGCAGTTAGCTGGTGAAGGATTTCTGCTGAGGACAGGATGAATTGTGGGGTGTTGGGTGGAGAGGCCTGCACCCTGTCAGGATAAATATTAGCTGTTATCACAGTGTTTGTTAGGACCATCAGATGGAAACTGAGGGAGGGACTGCGACTGGTAACATGGTGAGTGGTGACAGAGCCCAGGAGCTTCATGCTGTTATGTCCTGCAGAGGTAGACATGGCAGGTAAGGGGAGCTGGGGACCTGCAGGAGCCCAGTTACCTGGGAGGAAAGGTCTTGGCCTTGCTCGGCTTGGCAGGCGTGTGTCCCCAGGAAGAGGCATTGGGGCGCCTGAGGGTTGCAGGGAAGGCCCTGCTTCTCCCCATCTTCACAGACAGTGCTTGCTGGTGGAGCAGCCATCATCATCCTCCTGTTGCACCAGCACAGTGGCCTCCCGACTGGCCTCCTGGCTGGTCCTGTTTGCCCCCAGAGCTGTTTTCTGCACGGCCTCACTTCACAGTGCCCCCAGCTCGCTGTATTCCTATCATCCTGTTCCTTGAATGTGCTGTGGGTTCTTAGCTGCTGCCCTGCTGCCTGGGCTCCTCATCCCCCAGCCTGGGTGTGGCCTGTACTTGCTCATGGTGTCAGCTCGGTGCCCTCTGCTTGGGCTGCTCCTCCTGGCTGCCCGGCCCATCTCTGGAAGCCCTTGCACATCTCAGGCCCTGTGGTTACCTGTGTGCTAGTGTGTGTGTGTGTGTGTGTGTGTGTGTGTCCTCAGTGAGAGGACTCTGTCCACTGCATTGGGCTCCCTGGGGCTGGTCTGTTCACCATTGCTCCCTGTGGCATCCTGGGACCCACCACGGTGCCACTTGGAGGACAATGTTTGGAGATAACCCAGTGAGTACATTCTGAGCATGTGCAGGGTGGGGGCCCATGGCTCCACCATGGTCTCCAGAGCCAGAAGCCCCTATTTCACAGCAGAGACCCCCCATGATGGATAGAATGCCATGGAGTGTACTCCAACATGAGTCCTTTCCTAAGTGTGCTGGCAGAGATTGGGTTAGAGCAGGGACCTCTAGTGCCTGAGGACAGCAATAGGGGGCAGCCAAGTACCAAGAGAAGCCCTGTGCAGTTACCTCCCTGCAGGCTGGACCTCACCCCAGGGCTCAGCAAGGCCAGTGTTCCTGCCCTGGCATGCGTCAGTCTGGTCTGTCCTTGTAGCCTTGGCCAAATTGCCATCATTGGCCTGTCCATTCTGGAGCCAGAACAGTGATTTTCAAACTCTTATTTCATTATTTTGCTTTGTTTATTTGTAAGGCAGAGCGATGGAGAGAGAGAAAGGCAGAGAGAAAGAGAGCTTCCACCTGTTGGTTCACCCCCAAGACGACCTGCAGTGCCCAGGGCTAGGCTAGGCTGAAGTCTGGGGCCAGGAGCATGATCCAGGTCTCCCACAATGGCGGTAGGGACCCAGCCATGTGAGCCGTCACCTGCTGTCCCTCAGGATTTGCACCAGTAGGAAGCTGGAGTTGGGTGCTGTGGCATGGGACCTGGGTGTCTTAGCCATTAGGCTTTAACTCCCTCCACTTCGAATTGTTTAGGAGCAGAAAAATTACCCCAACAGTCTCTCTGTTTTTTTTTTTTTAAGTTATATTTAAAGAAAAGCAGAGAGAAAGATCTTCCATCCAGTGACTCACTGCCCAAATTGCCTCAGGGATCAGAGCTGAGCTGATCCAAAGCCAGGAGCCAGGAGCTTCTTCTGAGTCTCCCACATGGGGACAGAGTCCCAAGGCTTTGAGCGATCTTCCACTGTCTTCCCAGGCTACACACAGGGAGCTGGATGGAAAGTAGAGCAGCTGGGATAGAATCTGCACCCATGTGGGAGTGTGGTGCTTGCAGGTGGAGGATTAACCCGTTGAGTCACTATGCTGGTTCCTCTCCATTCCCACAGTAGAATCCTTTTTTTTTTTTTTTTTAAAAATATTTATTTATTTTTATTGGAAAGTCAGATATATAGAGAGGAGGAGAGACAGAGGAAGATCTTCTGTCTACTGATGCACTCCACAAGTGGCTGCAATGGCCGGAGCTGAGCCAGTCTGAAGCCAGGAGCTGGGAGCTTTTTCTGGGTCTCTCACATGGGTGCAGGGTCCCAAGGTTTTGGGCCTTCCTTGACTGCTTTCCCAGGTCACAAGCAAGGAGCTAGATTGGAAACGGGCTGACTGCAATAGAACCAGCACTCATATGGGATCATGGCGCACACAAGGTGGGAACTTTAGCTGCTACGTTACCACACTGGTCCCACAGTAGAGTCTTAAAGAAAAATCTTGTGTGTGTGGCTCAGCCAGCTGCATCCCTGACACCCCTTATAGACTGGGCCTCCATTGGGAATTCTGGTGTTAGACACTGTCTTGAGTCTTTGCCCCTGTCCCCCTGGGACCGATGCTCCAGTGGGAGGCAGACAGCTGTCATCTGCTGGCAGGAACAGTGTGGGCAGGATCAGGCAGAGCACAGGCGAGGGGAGCGGGGTGAGGCTGGGGGCTTGAGGAGGCAGCTTGCATAGGTCCTGTGAGCCCTTGAGATGGGACCCTCCTGGGAAGAGGAGAGACAGGATCTGCCTCGGCTTTGAACCTGGTTCCTCTGGCTGCCAGGTGGGGCGGGTGTGTGTGTGTGTGTGTGTGTGTGTGTGTGGAGGGGGGAGGTGGTAAGTGTGGGAGGAGACCTGAGAAGAAGTGAGAGGCTGTTATACCAGCCCATCCAGAGGTGTTGGAGCCGTGAAGCCTGGATGGCAGTGGCAGAGGTGGGGTCTGCTCTCCAGGTGGTGCTGACAGCATTTGTTGGTAATTGAGGGGTGGGGTGGGGCGGGCCTGGAGTTGCAGAATGGGCTGTGTCCTCCTGCCCCGTCCCCCAGGTGCCACTGTGAGAATCTGGCTGGGGGCATCTGTGCCTCTGGGAGTGAGTGGGGAGAGGATAGAGTGTGGCACTGGACACTGTGGCTAGGTCGGGTAGGGGGAGCTATAGAGGAGCCAGAGGAGGGGATGGTGGGGAAGGAGCTGCGGGTCCTGTGCTCTGCAGGTGCCAGTGCCCTGCAGGCAGGTGCCATGAGGAGCAGCCCCACCCTGGTCACAGCAGGCACCCCCACACTCCTGCCAGCTTGGCTGTGCCTGCTTCATTGCACTTGCTTTCAGCCTGGCCTCTGGTTCCCCTCTCCACCAAGGCTCAGGCCCTGCTCCCCCTGTGGGAGCCCCCACAGTCCCCTGGGAGCCTCTTCCCTGCAGTTGGGCTGCCAGCCTGCCAGTGGCCTGGCTGGGATATAAATTCTGTGGAGTGATGGTGATGTGACTTTTATCGGCTCATGTGTTCAATAATGTTAATACATCCCATTATATCACATTGTATTAATACAGCACAATACATCACACACGGAGCTGCACATTAACTTGGCTTGGGAAAGCACTGGTTAGACACTGCGGTTAATTCTCTTTCAGCCTGGCCACACCCCATCACTGGTTCAGTGCTTGCCAAGTGGTCATCAGAGCACCAGGAACAGTTACAGCCACCCTCCTGGCTCTGGCGCTGCCTCCTCACCCTCCTCAGCTGTGTGCCAGCCAGAGGGCTCCTTCCTCCCTACATCCTCACCTGTGAGGGCAGCAGGGGCCATTAAACTCCCACTGAATACATGCATAAAATGAGTTTCAGGAATGGGAGGCAGGGGTGGGCCCAAGGGGTGTGTCTTGACACACATCCTGCTGCTTCCCCGGTGCTGGATGGTGAGGGCTGCGGGTAGGAGGCTGGGAGTGGGCAGGGAACGAGCTGACAGGTGTGGGAACCAGGCCAACTGGCTGTGTGGTCTTGTTTCAGCACATTCTGGATGAAGCTCTGCCATCGTGCTTGCTTCCCAAGGTTCTCTGGTGAAGCGAATAGGCCGATACACACACAGGGAGCCTGGAGCAGGGATGGTGACCGACAGTGAGGGGCCCAGCTGGTATTTGGACAGTCCTCTACCTGATGGTTCATGGGCAGCTTCACTTCCAGCTTGGCCCCTTGGGTGCCATAGTCATCCTGCCTGGTGTACATTTGGACATGGCCTGGTGCCCAGCTCCCCAGCCCTTAGGCACTGCTGTGCATGGAGAAGGCCTGGCTTGGCCATCAGACAGGCTGGGTGGCCCTGGACAAGCTCTGATTCTCTGAGGACACTATCATGTCTAGCCCTCCGGGCTCAGTCCGTGGCAGGGCTCAGTGGGTGGGAATGGCTGCTCTTTCCCCCCTCCCTTCTCCTGGCTGACCCTGCCAGGGAGACTGAACCAGTCCAGATGCTCCATGTATGCCCATTTGATGGATGAGCAGACTGAGGCTTGCTGGCAGGTGGTGTGGGCCATTGTCTCAGGCAGCTGAGTCTCACCCCTGGGGACTGGGGCTTGAACCCTCCTTGGAAAAGGAGGCAAGGAGCAGTGGCTACAGGGGCGCCCCCTTCCTAGCTCCCCACAGCATGGTTCCTTCTTGCCTAGTTTGCAACACTGTTGATCCACATCTGCTTCTGGAAATAGTGTGGTGCAGAGGTGTGGTTCTGCTTTGTTCCTGGCCTTGTGGCTGCTGCCCCTAGCTGCCCCTAGCTGCTGCCCTGCTTTGCACCTGTATCCCTTGTGAGTTCCCCTCCCCCATACTACCCAGCCTCCCTGCCATCCGGGGGTGGGGACGGATGGCTTGGCCCTGGGCGTCCAGGGAAACAGAAATGTTCAAAAGGGCAAGACAAGGGGCTGAGTAAAGGCGCCTTCCAGGGAAATATTCGCTCAAAGGCCTGTTGCCCGCGTCTGGTTCTCTGTTGGAAAACAGGATTCAGAGCAGGCCTGGAAATTCATCCGCATGCCTGCTGCTTCTGATAAGAGGCTGGCGGGCTGGCGGGCAAGCAGGCTGGGCTGAGGAGTAGAGACAAGACCAGGGCAGCCCCCTGGAGTCTTCCCACCCCCACTGGAGGCCGCAACGGGCCTGGGTGGGGAGGGAGTGGTGGAATTTGGTCTGCCTTCTGCATGTTGGGCACTGGGTGCTGCTGTGGGCAACCCATTTGCAGAGTGTACCTTGCTATAGAGAGAACATGGCCACCCACCATTCCCGTGGTCTGGGCTAGGTTAGCCTTGGTTTCTTCCCTGGCTGCTTAAGACTGATCTCAGAGGCTGTGGAGGGTCCCCTGTATTCACTGAAGACACACGAGAAAGAACCAAGTAGGAGATAGAGTATGCTCTGAAGAGGTTGGGGCAGGTGGGGGGGCAATGGGCGGGGGTGAAAGCAGAGAAGTTCTAGAAGGGAAGGAAGGAAGGAGCAGGTCACATGGGGATGTGGGCAAGGAGTGGGAAGAGCTGGGGCAGGGACCCCGAGGTAGTGTGCCCCATGTGTGCCGGGTGGTGTGGCTGCAGCTGTCCATGGTGAAGGAGAGGGCTGTGTGTGGAAATGTTAGGTGCTGGGCTGTGACAGGTGCTGGGTTGTGCTGGGAAAGGCATTGCATCAGTGCCCAGCAGGGGCTCCTCAAAGAGAGCCTGTCTGGGTTTTTCGGAAAGACAGGCACCCACCCACCTGCAATATCCCAATATTCTGGCTGCAAGAAGGTACAGACTCTTTCTGAGCTGTTTTCCTCCTGCATGATGGCAAGACAAAAAGAGGCCATCTGTGGAGCTCTGACCTGGCTGGTCAGGGAGACACTAGGGCACGGATGAAGGGGCTTCACACCCCAGCTTTGGAGACAAGTCCTGGGCCTTGAGCCCATTCTCTGAAGGCCTGGGGTGCGGTTGGAATTCCTCATTTAAAGCTCGCACCCAAAGGCCCGATGATGGAATTTCTAATTAAATCAGCTCCATCTCATCTGGGAGCTGGAGGTTTGCATATGATATGCATAAAATTAATAATTATATTTAGAAATTAGCTGCTGCTCCAAGCAGGGTCAGGCATGCCAGCCTCTGGAACTCACAGGCCCATCTCTGCCCCACCTTTGGTGGCAGAGCCAGTTGGGCCACTTGAGTCCCTGCTGCGGTGTGATGCCAGGAGAGTAAGTGTGTCGGGGAGACCCAGTGAGGAGAGAAAGTGGGGCTGGCTCCCCCTTCCTGCAGTTCTCCCTTGGTGGGAGTGGGGTGGGCAGGCTCTTGCCACTGGAGGCTCTCCCTGTGTCGCCCTCAGAGTCTCTGTGCACAACTATGGATGTGTGTGCAGACCCTCCTGTGTTGGGATGGGCTTTACATTATAGTTATGAGGGTGTGCTCCAGAGAGCAAATCCCAGCTCTGCTGAGTGACTCTGGGAAGCTGCTTATCTCTCTGTTCCCCAGTTTCAGAGGAAATGAGCCAACTGCCTTAGGTTATCCTAAGACGGAGGTGCAAGCCACTGGGAGCCACTTGGGGCAGTGCTTGGCCCTTGGGAAGTGCTAGCTTTTATGATGTGTGTGTGTGTGTGCTTGTGCACACACATGTGCATTTAATTTAGTTCGTTCCAATCCAGCCTGTGATGAGTGTGCACGACACTCCCAGGCTGTCAGTAGAGATGAGCAAGGATCATTCCGGCTTGGCCGGAGCTGGAGTGGGAGTCTGCTGGCATGGGACGGGGAAGCTGCGGAGCCTGGACACCCCCTCACCCTGAGTCTCTGTGGCCTCTGAGACTCACATCTCTCCTGGGGTGGCAGAGGGCTGGCTGCAGCCGTGGCAGTCACCATGGCAGAGGGTCTCCATTAACCCCAAGCTTGGGCCCAGAAGTAGCAGGCATCATCTGCCTGCAGCTCATTGGCCAGGGCCTGTCCTGTAACCCCGCTAAGCTAACCCCAAGTACCCAGAGTGGAGGCTGTACCTGCAATTGGGGAGGCAGAGCACAGCAGGATTGGTGGGCTCCAGGGGCCGCAGGCCATGTTAGCTGCATGCATTTGTTTGTGGTTCATCTGCTATATGATACACCAATCTTCTCACTCACTTTTTAAAACATTATTTATTGTTTAAAAGGCAGAGTTACAGAGACAGACAGAGAGATCTTTGATCTGCTGGTCCATGCTCCAAATGGCTGCTGCAGCTAGGAACTCCATCCAGGTCTCCCACATGGGTGCAGGGTCCCAAGCACTTGGAACATCCTCTGCTGCTTTCCCAGACAGATTAGGAGGGAGCTGATTGGGAATGGAGCAGCCAGCACAAGAACTGGTGCTCATATAGGAGCTTGTATCGCAGGCAGCAGCTTGTTGGTTTGTTCTTGCTTGTTTTCCTACCAGGGTATCGGTTCTACGAAGGAAGGAGTTTGCCTCTGGCAGGCCCACGATTGTGCGAAGTCTGTCATGGCTTCCCAGGAAGCCACAGCTAGGGGCATTAAGTGCTGAGTGACCAGACAGAGTCCCTGGGAGTTAAAGGCTGAGGGCAGGGCTGGCTGATGGTACTGGAGCTTACGCTGGCCAACCCAGGGCAAATGGGCACACAGCCAGGCCTCAGGGTGGCTGGGTGCTTGGGGTCGGGAGTTGGTGGCTGTCATGTGTCTGTGGGGTAGAGTGGTGGCGAGGCCAGGTCATGACAGGGTGGCCCTGAGGTGCACCCACAGGTGGCCTGAACTGGGTTCCCAGTTGGGACCCCAAGGGCATGGGGCAGGCGATGGTTGAGGGGAGGCATGGGCGGGCTGAGGTAGCCTCTCTTCCCCCACTGGAGCTTTTCCTAATCCTTCCAGAGACCACCAATTGTGCTGGCCTAGCCCTGCCTGGGTAGCTCCTGCCTGGGGTGTGCTTCCTCTCTCCCCCAGGCTGGGCTGGTTCACGTTAGTCCTCTTGGTAATCAGGTGGGGGGGAAGGGGTTGGATGTGAGGCCTCTGCAGGCCACTGCTGTTACTGTTGCCTTCTGCTCTGGAATCTTGAGGTCCCCTTCAGAGTCAGGCAGGGCTGTGGGCTGGGGCCAGCCCTGCTGCCCTTTGGGGTCTTCCAGTGCCGAACCTCTGCCGTGTGCCCTTCTGGGGCTGCCCTTCCCAGCCCCGCACCCTCTTGACCCTGAGCTTCCCTTTGCACAGCCCCGTGGCTCCTCTTCGGTCCCTGGCTCTTTGCTGGTGCTCCTTGTGCTGTGTCTCTCTGTGAGTGCTCCTGGCCTTCCTCTCCTGCAGTGTGCCTGCCACCTCCTGCTAAGCTGCCAGGGTTGCCCCTGCCAACTCCTGTTTGCAGCAGAGGCACCATTCTGGCCTCCTGTGATGTCTCTCCCTGTGCGGCCTGGAAAGACTTTCCTTGCCTGCCCAGGGAAGCTCCCATTTGTACCTTCCTGGGCAGCCCAGACTGGCCCCATCTCCTTCCCCTAGCTGGCCCCACACTCCTGGAGGCTTGCCCTCCCTGCCCAGGGCCACAGCTCTGGGAGTCTCCAGCCTGGCCCTCAGAGAGGCGCTCAGAAGCTGTCTGCAGCCTGCAGTGTGCCCAGCCCTCTTGAGACACAGACCTGCCCTAGTCCTGCTGAGGTTCAAGGAGGCCATGCGGAGGGTCTGGAAGAGGGCATTGGCAGCTGTGAGCACAGCTGCTCCTGAGCCCTGGGTCTCTGCAGTGAGCCCACGGGGAGGGGACGCCAAGGGCTGGTGGATGGGCAGAACCCGTGCAGGCTCTTCTACCTCTGCGCTTGCGCTGTGCTGCACGTTCTTGTGCAGCTTTCATGTACCTGAAAGCAACACTGCCTTTCATCTGGAAAGGAAGTGGCTGATGCTGAGAGCCAGCGTGGAGGGCAGGGAGCCAAATAGCCATTGCTGGAGCTTGCTTCCACCCATGTAGTGTTCCTGCTTGCTGGGAGACAGGGACTGCTCTGGGTGTGGGGGAGGCTGAGCTCTGCCTGCATCTGGCCTAGCCTGGGCTGGTGGCCAGGTGGGGCTCTGGGGTTCTGGGGCTTTAGTTTGTGGTGCCCCCAGAACCCCAGAGTACAGTCCCGCTGAGGTTGTGGGTATGTCCTGAGGGCTCTGAGATGTCGGGCAGCTCTCAGCCCTTGCTGCCCAGCCCTCTCCCTAGGGCTTTCCAGGATCCCTGAATTCAGTCATTCTTGGAGCCGGTGACCCAGTGCCAACTGTGGACGTCTCACTCGTGTGGGTTGCTGGCCAGGTGGGATTGGCCTGGGGACAGATCGAGGCTTGGAGCACACAGGTGCCAGGGCACATTTGCATATGCAGGCACACCTACCTACACACTTATGTGTGTGAGCTTTTGCACAGGCTATTTCCTCTGCCTGATACACTCTCCCTCTTATATCCACGCAGCTGCCTCCGCTGGGGTCTTGACTTAATGTCCAAGAAGCCCCTCTGGCTCCTTGTCTCCATTCCACTGACCTGTTTCTCAGAGCCCCTCAGGGGCAGGTGTCTGCCCTGTTGGTCCCAGAGCCAAGGTCACCTGTAGGCTGTGGTGCTCAGTGGGCATTCTTGGGGAACATGTGGATGGCTGAGACTCGGGGCATGCTCCAGTAAGTGTACACGTGTGTGTGTGCACGCACATGTATGCACATACACACAGTCGTGTTTCAGAGCTGTCGCCACTGCTGCTCGAGCCTGGAAGGAAGCTGCTTCTGTCTTTTACCATGAAAGGGGGAGAGAAGGAAAGAGGAGAAAAAGGGAAAGAGAGGAGAGAGAGGAGAAGGAGAGAAAGAGAAGAGGGAGAGAGACAAAAAGAAACAGACAGATTGGAGAGCAAGAGACGGAGAGAGAGGCCTATTCATGTGCCCCCTCCCTACCCCACACAGATAGCTCACCCCTTCTGTAAGCCTGAGGCACTCCTGGGTGCCAGCTGCGAATAACTCAGCATCACCTAGCACCTTAGAACCTGCTCCTCCACAGGTGGTGTTGCCAGTGTGCACAGAGAGTGTTGACTGATGTTGGGGTGGCACAGTCTGGGCACCTCTGCATGTCCCTCCTGGCCTGTGGCATCCCTGCAGTCAGCCCTGCTGCCTGCACTTGATGACGTGAGAGGCTGAGCAGACCTGGGTCCAAGGGTTCAGGGAGGGCTGCCTGGAGGAGGAGAGGACATTTGAGCTGGGCCTTGATGCCGAGGAAGGATCTGCATGTGTGGAGGTGAGTCCATGAACTCTGGGTAGAGAGGAGGAAAGAAAAGAGGTGTGGACCCAGTGGAGACCACCTGAACCGGACAGGTGCTGTGGGATCTCCTGGCTCTTGTCCCAGGGGTCTTGGATGTGAGTATGTTGTCCCCAGCACCGAGAGCAGTGTGGAGTGAACAGCAGGTGCATGGTGTTGGATGGTGAGAGGTGGAGCAGCTGGCGCCGGGGTGGGCATGGCTGCCTCCCTACCCTTTGGCTGCGGCTGCTGCGGCTGTGGCTGGGAGAGGAGCTCTCTGAGGAGAATGTAAATGGAGCGTCCCCTCCCTCTGTGCCGGGCTGCAGACACAGCAGAGGTGAGGAGACTTGACAGCCCCACATCTGGCCAGGTTGTGATGGTAGTCACCTGCTGGGACACCAGACAAGTCCCCCACTCTCTGGCCCCATCCACCCCTGGGACAGCCCTGCCCCACCCCTGCACTCCAGGCTGGGGCCTTGGAGAGCACATGTGGCTTGCAGCTGTCCTGACAGTGACAGTGCTGTGCCTTGGAGAGCACTGGGAATGGGACACAGGTTGTAAGGAGAGGGGATTACTTGGAGAATACCCCACCCCCAGCTTCCTGGGCTTCCCTCTGTGGGGATGGAGGAGGGGTCTGGAGGCAGGGCTGAGTGGGAAGTCTGAGCCCCTGGGGAGCTGTGGGGATGGGGTTTCCTGAGTCATCACAAGAGGGCCTGCCTGGGCATGAACCCTCACCATCCTCACTCGCAGTCCCCAGATTGAGCCAGTCTGACTGCAGTTGGGACGTCCTGTTGGAGGCACCCAGTAACTCCTGATGTGTGTGTGTGTGTGTGTGTGTGTGTGTGTGTGTGTGTGTGTGTGTGTGTGTTGTGTATGGAGTGTCTTGGAATGTGGGACTCTGCATGGTCAGCTTGGTTAGCAGACATCCTAGGAGAGGGGGCTGGATGCTGTGGGGCCAGCCTCACCCTGCTGGGAGGGACAGGGTCCTGGAGGGCAATGTCAGAATCCCTTCAGGAGCCAGAGCTGGGAATTTGGTCTTTTCCTCCAGTTAGGTGGGGCTGGGGTCCTGCAAATGCTGCGGAGTCTGTGGGGAGGGGTGGGTCTTGAGGGGAAGTTGGCGTATAGAGGCACCAGCCCCCATCAGCATCCCTCTTCCTCCCAGATCCCCCAGATCAGCTACGCCTCCACAGCCCCCGACCTGAGTGACAACAGCCGCTACGACTTCTTCTCCCGCGTGGTACCCTCGGACACATACCAGGCCCAGGCCATGGTGGACATCGTCCGCGCCCTCAAGTGGAACTACGTGTCCACGTTAGCCTCTGAGGGCAGCTATGGTGAGAGCGGCGTGGAGGCCTTCATCCAGAAGTCCCGCGAAGATGGTGAGTCGGGAGCCAGGCCGAGGAAGGCCCGGGGCTGCCTGCCGCCCCAACAGTTGCTGTGGGCCCTGCTGCCCGAGGTGGATCCCCTGTAGGCCCCAGTCTTATCGATGCACTGGAGTTTGGTCAGCCCATGGCCTTGGCACACTCCTATGGGTGGACTGCATATAGGTGGGGGTCCAAGACCATCCACATCTTGGTGGGCAGGCTGACTGCTGTCCTCCCAGGTGAAGGAAGGGAAGTGGGGAGGTGGAGACTGACCTTAGGGCAGCGAGCAGTGGACCTCTGGCCAGGCCGGTTCTCAGGCTGGGATCTTGGATTCCCAGCCCCAGAGGGTCAGAGGGGCTGACCCTGGTGGCTGGGCTTCCGTGAAGACGGGGTCACTGTAATAGGGCTGGGGGAGCTCAGCACACATGATTCCACAGCCTTAGGCACCCGTTGCTGATCTTAGGAGTCCCCCACTGTGAGGCAGCAGAGTTTACACTTGGTGAGCATGAGCAGCACCTGCAGGACCCTGGGATCTGGCCAAGGTGTAGGTAGGGTTGAAGGGCAGCGTGGCAACCTTTCAGGGTTGGGGGGGCACTCTGTGACCTGGGCTGGGGTGAGCCAAGGGGGAGCTACTCAGGGAAGCTCTGAGGCAGAGGGTGACATCCCTGCCCATGGGTCGTGGGGTTGGCGAGGTACTCTGTCTTGCCCCCCATTTCCCCTGAGGCTCTCGTCTGCCCAGCTGCCCTGGCACCCTCACTGTGGGGGATGGTGTCTGCTGGCTTCTACCTGCGTGGCCCCAGAACTCTAATTGCTTTCCTAAGGTCTGTGGAGTATTCCGAGGCCAGCCCGGGTAGCACCCTGCAGGCATAATCCTGCCATAAATCTGGGCTAAGCCCCTTTAATTGTACAGCCAAAGCTGCTCCGGTGCCCGCAGCCCAACGGAGGGGGAGGCGACATTGGCAGCGGGAAGTGGGGCAGTGCTGACGGATGTTCGTGGTCCCAGCTTCTAGCTTCTAGCTTCCAGGGCCAAACGGGGGCTGCTTGCACTTCTGGATAAGCTAGCTGGTGGCTGCCCTGGGACCCCAGATGGCAATGCCAGAGCCTGGGGCCCAGGTCACCTTTCCTCTGACTGCCCACTCATCTTTTCCTCCTCTGTTCTGCAGAGACACAGCACTCCTGGGCTGTACCACCAGCCCCTCCCCTGCTCGGCAGCCCCAAGCCTCCCCCACACAGATCTCTGCCTTTTCTGTTCAAGGTGCCATCTCTAGGGTCTTGGCATTTACCCTAAGGGACGTGGAAGCAGCACCCAGGGCCCACAACACCCTCCCTAGGTACCTGGCACCTGCTGTCCCTGGTGATCCTCTTGCTCCCGGAGGTGGGCACTGCTTCGTCATGTTGGACAGCAGAGGAGGCCGAGGCACTGAGCGGCCTGAGAGAAATAGGCCCAGGTCCTGCAGTGCGCTCCTTCCAGGTGGAGCTGGTGTGGGATCCCCGGGCTTGGACCTCTCAGCGGTTTCTGGATCCATGTCTCCTCTCTGCTGCCCCCTGCTGCCCCCTCACTGTGGGCGCATGGTCCAGTCCTGGCGCAGGTACTGGGGGAAGCAGGAGGCAGACTGCACCATGCCACACCACCCTACGCCATGCCAGCCTGGGGAGACAGATGTGCTCCAGGCCTGCAGAAAGAAGGAAGGTCTTGGGGTCATTGTTTGCATTTTCCCAGCACCTTACCAGGTGTTGCGGAGTTGGAAAAAAGAAACTTTACTCGGGATTTTAAGACATAGGCCCTTGCAACCCAGAAAAGTAGAGGGGCAGCTGCTGTGCCAGGGCCACCTTCTGAGTCCTCCATTGACACCTGTGCCAGCTGCACTGCCATCTACCCTTGCCCCTGCCCGCAATGAAATTTGGTTTGGAGGACTGTCTTTAGGCCGGGGAGAAGAAAAAGAGAGAGAAAACCACACTCGAGCTGGCCAAATTGAAATCAGAATTGAGCGGCTGGTAGAAAGAGGCCGCTGTACCTTGTAGCCTAATCCCTGTGAAAGATTAAAGATGTCTTTGGCCGTATATTGTATTGATTCGTCCTCTGAAGTATAAATCATTGGTGAGTTGCTCGGAGGAGTGCCAGGGAGGGGAAGGCGGGCACTCGACCTGCTGGGCATGCACACTTGGAGTTGCAAGAGCCAGACTGGCATGCTATCATGCCCTGACCTTCAGATGGGTATAATTCTAGCTGTTTGACAGACAAGAAAACTGAGGCAGGACAGGATAGGTCACTTTCCTGACAGCTGGGAGGGACAGGTAGTTCTGTCCTCCAGGTGGGCAGCCCATAACTGGCACCTAGGATGGTCTGGTGCTGCCCAGGCCACTGGGGCTGTCACAGGTCCCAGGTCCTGGTGATGGCTGGTGAGAGCGGGTACGTGTTTGGTTTCTGTTTTGCAGCTGAAGAGCAAGGTCACAGGAGTGGCTGTGTATGGTGAGCAGGTCAGATGCTATCCAGTAGACCTGGGCTCTGGCCGTGCCACTTCCTGGCTCTGGGGTCCTTTGTCACTCAGCCTCTCCGGGTTGTGGTCAGGAAGAAGCAGGCTTCTGGCACCTGCGGTTGGGAGCTTGGGATGCATGTTAATCCTAGCCAGTCCTGGGGCTGACCTGGTGATATTGCAGGATGTGTCCAGGGCAGAGGCGGGAGGACAGACCCCTAGAGTCAGGCCAGCCTACTCTGACAGGCCAGCAAGCTGAGCTTCTGGGGGTGGCCAGGGCAAGATGCATGTGGGAGTGGGGGAAGGTGTGTGCAGGTACCTTTCTGGACAGGTAAGTGGCAGGCCTGCCTTAGCAGGGGAGTCCAGGCCTGCGGCTTGTGTGAGGTTGGGGGTGTGGATGTACGTGTTGCATGTGCGTGCTCAGTGGCCTCCCTGCTCCCTGCTGAGGCAGTGTTGGGCCCGGCAGCATTGACAGGCGGCAGCATAGCCGGGCTGGATTAGACATGCAGAGCAGGCCCTGCCTGAGCTCTGGAGATAAGGCCAGTGAGTCACTCCAGTGGGAGGGCAGGAGGCCAGGGGTGGCATTGATGTAGCTGTGGCAGTGCCTGCTGTGCCTCTCACCCAGCGTCCTGGGGGCTCTCAGGGGCTGGGGTCTGGAGTGCCATCTTGGATAACCAACCATCTTTCCATATGCACGGACCTTTGGGGAGTTTCCGTTTGCTGCACCAGGCCCCCATTGCACATGTGAGGAAAACCAAGGCATTGGTGCCAGCCTCAGGCCTCGTGAAAGCACTGGGGTTGGTGTTCAGCCACCCCCCCCGCCCACCTGGGTGGGAGACGCGAGTAGCTGGTTGCGCTTGGGGACATCCCTGGAGCTGTCCTGCAGCCCAGGCCTTCCCACATGAACTCACCAACTGCTCACAGCTTCCTCACTGCCCGGCTAAGCCCAAGTTCACTACCTGTCCTGAGGCCATGCAGCTGGCAGCTGGCATCAGCGTCAGATTTCAGCAGGTGTATCCCACCAAGGGGCACCTACTGGGGTACATGTGGCAGCTCTTGGCAGGGGCCTCTCCTTGGGGTCACCCTGAGACTTTGTTGCTGGTTCTCTTGGGTGGGCACACCCAGGCCTGTGCCCCCCAGTGGGGGGAGAGGGAACAGAGTGGGCCAGAGCCAGATGACCTCTCTGGGAAGAGGGGGAGGGCACCGGGAGGGGGAGGCTCAGGCCTGCCCTGTAGAGGACGTTCTGTCCCATACACAGCAGGGAATTCTAAGTCCTCTGGGTTTCCCTGGCCCCCCATTGGCATTCCGGAGGTGCTGGTGAGTCACGCTGCTGCTGCTGCCTCTGCACTGACCTCCAGCTCCAGGCAGAACAGCAGACCTGCATTCAGATGGCCTCTGTCCCTGCAGCCTGGGGAAGGAGACCCCGGGCTCTTGCTGTCGGAGGTGGACCCTTGCCCAGCCAGGTAGGGTGGTGCTCTGCTGAGCTCATCTTTCTCTGGGCTGCCAGGCAAGGAGACACCTGCCTGCTGAGGATGGCCAGTTGGAAAGAAGAGCTGTGTCACCCAGAGGGGCTGGCACTGTGGCTGCTCCCGGGAGCCAGGGAGTGCAGGTTGGCCCAGGGCACTCACAGGACCCAGTAACCAACCCCTCCTACCTGGATGTGCCCTCAACTCCTTCCCCTCCGCAATGCCTCCTCTGCTCCCACCACAGCAGCTTCCTCACTGGTCCTCAAGTGCCATGCATGAGCCTACCTCAGGGTCTTCGGCATGGCTGGATGTCCACGTAGCCCTCATCCTCACTGTCACCTCTGCAGACAGACCTCTGGCCAGTTGCTAGCACAGCTGAGGCTGAAGCCAGGAGCTGGTACCACAGCCAGGTAGGTCTCCCAAGCTCTTGAACTGTCATCACTGCTTCCCAGGGTCTGTGTTGTTGGGAAGCTGGGGTCTGGAGTTGGGGCTGGGAATCAATCCCAGGTACTGCAGTGTGGGATTCAGACATCTGGCGCCGGGCTGATGGCCCACTCCCTGACCACCCCGTGTAACCAGCCCCTTTCCCAGCCTGTCTCTCTGTTCCCTGGCATGCCTGGTGTTCCTTAGAGCAGCTGTCCAGCATCTGTCAGCTTGTGGTCCATGTAGATAGAAACTTCTGCCTGTCTTATTCTCTGCTGCATCCCGTGCATCCAGTGTAGCTCCTGGTGCATAATGGTTGTTCAACAAATGATTATCAAATGAATGATTGATTGATCACAAAATTCCAGCCCCTAGCCACTCACTTTTCAGTTTTCCGTCCACCCCCTGTGTCGGAGAGATGTGACTTCTGGCTGCCGGCAGGGTGGAGATCTGTGGAGTGAGGTCATGCTGCCTTGGGACCCCGCCTATTTCACAGTGGGACTCCCTGCTACCCCCACCCTCTCTCGATACACTAAGGCCAGAAATAATCTCCCAGAAGCTGCAGTTACCTGTTGGCAACTGCTTCAGGATGAAGTGCAAATTCAGTTCCTCTCATTCCCCACTACATGGCCTGATCAAGTACTTCCTCCTGAGCTGTTGCCTCCCCTGGACCAGGAGGGGAAGGGGTGCAGCTTTCCACCTCCTTGAGTCTCCCAGCTGGCCTGGGTTTTACAGCTTGATATTGTGCCTGCCAGGTGTCCAGCTCCCATCTGAGAGAGGAGACAGGCATGGGTCTCTCCTGGTGGACATGGCAGAGGTCAGTGCACAACCAGGCCTGGCACCTGCCCTGCCTGCACTAGGTGCCCAGAGAGCTCACCTTAATAAGTTAGCCAAGGGCTGTGCTGGCAGGTCTGTTGTTTGCAAAGAGATACACCTAGGGCCCCTGTGAGGCCAGGCCATCACACAGGGCCTAGTGCAGAGGAAGGGAAGGGTGTGCCAGGTGGGGATCAGCAGGAGCCTGGAGGTAGGAGCAGACGGGGCAGATGGTACCTGCTGAGGGGTCTAGAGCTGGTGCCAGTGGCCACAGAGCAGGGAGCCAAGGTGGGGGTGCTTGGGTCAGTTTCTCTTGGGCCAGCCCTGTGCTTTTTGGCATTTGGGGTTGAATCTGCTTGATGGAGGGGGTGTATATTAATTAGCGCCTGCCTTTGCCACCTGCCATGCCCAACTTGCTTGAGGCGGGGGCGGTGTCACTGCCCATCACAGCTCAGCGCCACAGCCTCCCCTTCCCGCAGGCTGCTCTGTCCACTTTCTCCTGAGCTGGCAGGGACAGGGCTTGTTGTATCAGCCCAGGACCTGCAGACTTGTCCCTTGGCTTCCTACCTCACCTCGGGCTCCCAAGGTTAGGGTGTCCTCCCTCAGGTTTTGCAGAGTAGTCAGTGAGTAAACTCCTGGGCACCCCAGTTCCCCCAGGGGCCTGTCCCTGGCCTGCACTGTCTGGCTTCTGCTCTCTTCCATAGATGCTGATGTGGGATGATTGTGTTAAGCATCTATGGCAAAGGCCCATTGGCATATGCCCCATCCACTGTTCTGGCCCATCCTGAGAGCACCCTGAGACATTCGCTTCCACCAGAGGGTGCTGGAAAGGGGACCCCTGCAAGGCCTCATGCATTAGATGCCCCATGGTCACATGGTGGTCCTTCTGGGTCTGATCTTGAGGATGTCGGGGTGTGTGGAGCCTGGGGTATGAGACCTCGCCACCATCATGGAGTGAGACTGATGCTGGCCCATGGTGCTGGCACCGGGAAGCAAGGAGGAGCCCTGTGCTGGCTTCAGCACCATGTATCTGTGTATTAATAGCTTTCAGACGCTGTTCAGGGAAAACCTCGGTACTCTCCCACCAGCTGCCTCCTGGGGTCGCTGCACAGGCACCCAGCAGCCCAGGGCCTGGTTTGCCCTGTCCTCTGACCATGCCTTTTCCTAGGAAGTGTCCCCCACCACCCCCCCGCCCAGGGTATCAACCAGGATTCCCTGAATTCAAGGCTTATCGTGTGTCCTGTTCTGTCACTCTGCCAAGGGTGGAAATGAAGTAAGCCTGGCGTGGGTATGCCCCACCGAGCTACAAGGCCAATCACATACCGGCTGGGTCTCCTGGCTGAGGCTTGGCGATTGCAGGGTGTTGGCGTTAGTGTGACTACCAGTTCAGGCCTGGCCTGTTCTGACCCCGCCTTGGGACTTTGTCTGATTCCCTGGATGTACTGGCCAATGGCAGGGTGCTGACGACTCTCGATTTGGTGAGTCCCTTGGGTGGGCAGGTGTCATGAGTCCTGCTGCTTCACGCTTGGTGTGTATGTGTTGGGGGGACATCTCCCTGTGACTCAGCACTGATGCATGCCAAGCCTGTCACTGCTGGGACATGCTCCCCTGCTCCTTGGCCTTTCAGTCTCGTGGGAACATCGGGAGGAAGAGGGCCTGGGCCACCATCACAAGGGCCCACGAGGGAAGATACTCCTACCCCCACCTGCTGCTACTTGCAGCCGTGCAGCCTAGCCATCTGACACGGTCCTCCCTGTGGCATGTGGGAGAGTCCAGATGCTGGCCAGGCGGCTCAGACGCCAGTCCTGGCTCCACTGCCACCAATTGCCACCTCGGGATAGTTGCTTCAGGCCTGTGCCTCAGTGTTCACTTTTGTCATATTGGGGCACGAATAGGTCCTCCCCCGTCATGCCTCCCCTGTGGAATCTCTGGTTTCTTGGCTTCTGGTCCTCCTGAAAAGTCTGCCTCTCTGGACCCTGTTTCCTTCTAGATCATCCTCTTGCCCCACTGAGGTCACCCCACAGCCTGAGTTTGCTCTCAGAGCACACGGTTCTGTGTCCCACAGGCTCCATGCAGTTGGAGTCCTGCCCAGTAAAGGCCCCTGACCTACTCATCCCCAGCTGGGCCTTGGCCTTGGCCTCTAGTGAACCCTCTGCACATGTTTGCTGCCTGCTGTAGCCTGGGTGGCTGTAGGGAAAGGAAGGTGGAATTGAGGAGTGGTGTTGGTATTTGGGGAGGGCCTGTCCAGGGGAGGCAGAGGAAGGGTGGCACTCCCAAAAGAGCAGCAGGGCCAGTGGCTGCAGGTGTGGCCCCCCAGGCCTGCCACACTTGGGTGTCTGAATACTAGCTGCTGGTCTCTGGCTCTGGGTTCCCCTCTCTGTCAAATGGGGTAGTCTGGTTTTTGTTGGTCATTGTTAAAAATGACCAAACAGCTGAGTCAGCCATCAGAGGTACCCAGCAGGGGTCGGAGGCCAGGAGGGCTGCCTCTCATTGCGGACGCTTCACCTCTTCTTGGTTGGGGTCCTCTCCCCCTCCCCTTGTGACCATCTTTCCTCCCTCCCCAGTTCCATGCCGCAGTCTGTCCTTGCCCCATTTTGCTGCCCATAGAATGCTCACATGGATATTCTATGCAAATTCTCATTTTTAATGAGGCAGAAGGAAAGCTAACGATGTCTCAGGCCCGAGGGAGGTCTTGAGATGGGGCGGGGAGGGAGGAAGAAGCAGGACAAAGTCACAGCCAAAAGGAATGCAGAACAAGGAGGAGAGGGTAGGGAAGACAGACCCGGGGGGCTGTGAGGGTCATGGACAGGGGCAGCAGAAGTCACTGCAGGGGCTGGGGCGGTGGCACAGGGCTGTAGAGGACGAGGGTCTGGCTTGCGGGGCTGGGCCTCCTGATCTGTAACGGAGGGTCTGTGACCTGGGACGTGTGCTAATGAGACCAAACACACAGAGTTTATTCAGCTGTGCTGTGTGGACTTGGAAGCTGTGGAGTGCTGGGAGCAGTGTGTGTATGGTACAGGGAGGTGAGAGCGGAACAGGAGGAGGCAGAGGATGATACAGAGAAAGGGCTGGGACAGTCAAGAAGGGTAGGGGCTGGGGGTGGGACAGCAGCTCCCTGCTGTCCGTCCACTTGCTTGTTGGCCCTTCATGCCTCAGCCTCCATCGTGGCTAGTAAATGGATGAGCCACAGGGCTGGGTGCTTGTCTGTCCTCCCCCAGGCCCTACCCACGATGTCTTTGACAGCTCCTTGCCCAGGGCTGCTTTGTGAGTCAGGGAGCACCCTATGCTGGCTGCATGTCCATCAGCAGTGGCTGTGTCCCTGGAGGCAGGGACTGTTGGGCATGGAGGCATCTGGTCCAGTGATTCCCATTTACCGTGGTTTTGGACACCCAGGGAAGGAAGGACTGGGAAACACACCCAAGTGAGGTGAGACCAGGGTTGGTCCTACAGGGCCTCAGGTCAGGGCTGGGGAGTCTGCACGTGGCCCCAGGCAAAGGAAGTGAGCAGGTGGGACAAAAGGTGCCAGGCTGGGTAGGCTGAGGCTTGTGTGGCAGGACTGGACCTTGCCGGTGGAGTTGGGAGAATGGGACTAGGTATGCTCTGTGGCCAGGTCTGGCTGCTGCCTGATGAGGCTGTACCTGCCCCACTGTCTCTGGGACTTGAAGCCAACTTGGAGTGGCACATGGGCAGTGGGTATGAGTGGCACCTGCTAGATGAGCTGCAGGAAAAACTTTGGGCCCTGGTTTAGATCAGAAAGGAGCTCCAGGCTGGGCACTCCTTGCCTATTTAGAAATACACTTGGCATTGTTACAGCAACTTGGGTCTCTGTTGCCCCTTAATGCCCAGTGTCCCAGGATGTCCCTTGTTGTGTGGCATGGGGCCGTCCCACTCTGAAAAGTTGTCTTAGCCCCAAGGCTTGCTGAGAACTAGTGATGCTCCTAACCTTGTATCCAGGAGCAAGCTGGGAGTCCCCATCCCTCTTTCCTAGGTGCCTCATGTCCCCTCACTTTGAGATCTAGCTAAGCAAGGCTGGACCCTGAGAGCACAGGGGAGCCTGGGCCAGCTCTCAGGGGCTAGGGTGAGCCTTTCCCTGGTCAAGGCTGCATATGAGCCACAGCCCTTACAGGAGCTTCTGCTTCCCGAGTTCCAGGCAGCCGTGGTCTTTCTAGAAATGTGATGCCAGGCTGTCTGGTGCTCACTGCAGAGACGTGTCACCCTTCCCCTGCTGTCTCCACCTTGGCTGATGGATGCTCAGCAGGGGGTCTCTGTCCTTGGGGAGACCTGGCAGAGTTTTGGGATCTTCCTGTGGGAACAGGGGTTGTTCTTTGTCACCCCTTTGCCCACTCCCCCATTTCCTGCACCCTGGCCTGGAGAGGAGGGGTGAGGGATGGCAAAGGAGAGGCATCCAGATGGGCTTCACTACCCAGTGGATGCTTGGGGCAGGCGGGAGTCGTGCTTGGCTTGTCTGGGTAATAAGATCTCTGCATTTCATTTTGCTTGTCAGTTTCCACTTCCTGGGGACACAGACTCCTAAATATTTCATCCTGACTTGTAGCTTGCTTGTTAC
Source organism: Ochotona curzoniae (assembly GCF_017591425.1). Classification (NCBI taxonomy): domain Eukaryota; kingdom Metazoa; phylum Chordata; class Mammalia; order Lagomorpha; family Ochotonidae; genus Ochotona; species Ochotona curzoniae. The sequence goes on along the minus strand of NW_024466004.1, from coordinate 719,253 downwards.
CAACTTTCCAAGCCACAGGCCTGGCTGCTGGCCCCCAATGCCAGCCCCTTCCTCCTGTCTGTGCCCCTGCTCCCACACAATGGGGGGTGTCTCTGCCACTGGCTTGTGATGGGTCCACTTCTTCAAGGGTGCGAGGCTGGCAGACAACTTTTCTGGAAATGAGGTCTGGTTCAATGTGTGATAGTTAACTCTGCTGCCAACAGGGCCCTGGGTTGGCAGGGACTATTCCTCTAGAGAGGCCTGCCCACTGGGCTGACGGTGGTGGCAGACAGTAGCTGGTTCTTGCTGAGTGTGCTGTGTCCCGGGCCTAAGCATCTAGTGCCATGAACTCACTAACACTGCATCCTCTATTACCAGGATGTTGAGTCTTTGGTCCACAAGCCACACAGTTAAGAAGTGGTAGAGCTGGGAGCCCTGGCAATCCAACTCCAGCTCTTACTCTAAAGTAGGTGGCATGGGGGTATGGCAGAAGGGGAGTGAGGGGTGTGGTGAGTGTCCCAGTGAGCAGTCATGAGCTCTGATGCAAGGAGGAGCTGGCACAGCCCCTGGAGGAAGGAGAGGAGAAACTGGGCCCCTAAGCTGGGTGGGATCCAGCAGATAGAGAAGTGGGAAGGGCGCTTTTGACAGTGAGACTGGCACTGGTGAGGGCCGGAGGGCGGGAAGGTGCTGGCTGGGTTGGAGATGGTGGTTGTGCCGGGTGGAGATGCAGGGGCAGGTGTGTGGCTGCAGAGGGGATGGACAAGCCAGTTTAGGACCTCTTCCTCAGGTGTGTCCCTGGAGCAGGAGACCAGTAGGATAGAGCTGAGTTCCCTGTGTAAGTGGCCCCTCTGGTGTCCCCAACCACACTGGAGTTTCCCAGCCCTGGGCATGGTCTAAGGTGGGGACAGAGCTGCCTGGTCAGCTCAAGGGCCCAGCTTGCTGAAGGCCTACCTCACAGTCCACAGGCAGGAGCAGGGGTTGACCTTGGCAGAGGACACTGACTTGTCAGGTGCACCTTGGATAGGCCCATTCTCTCTGCTGCACCAAAATTGAGAAACAGGTAGACTTCCCTCATGCTGGGGCCTGGGTAGAGTGGAGCAGGAGCGGGGCCTTTGGAGGGACTCGAGTGGGCCTGGAACCGACCATCTCCCTGTGCCCCGCTGTACTCTTACCCCCAGGTTCATCCTCGCACTTGCCTCTAAAGGCTTCCCTTCTCTTTTTACTTTATTTCCTGCTTTTCTCGCCTCAAAGGTGTTTTGCCTAAATGGGTTTGTGTTAAGATATTAGGTCGATCACTCAGCAGATTTCCTTCTGCAAGGAGCCTAGCATTGTGAATAATATGGTTCTGAACTGTGCTGTCTGCACCGGCTAGCCACCTCCCAGCAAGAGGACAACCTAGCTCAGCTTAGAGGCTTGGCAGCGTCAAGCTGGCCTGGCCTCTTCCCAGCCTTCCCAGGGCCTGTTCCTGCCCCTGGCCCCCAGCAGGCTGGACCTGCCTGCTGCTGACCCAACTTGTTACAACCTTGGTTTGTCTCAGGGTAGCAGCCACCATCCCATTTCACAGATGGGGAACTGTGAGGTCAGAAGTTTGGCTGCTATCAGGAAGCAGAAGGTAGAGATGGGAGATGGCCCCGTCTGTGTCTCCCTGTGCCACTCAGAGCCAGCTCTTGCTGACTGGCTCCCCTTCTTCTGCCACATTGAGCCCTGCACCTACATCCAAGCTTGTTTCCCCAGCAAGGCCAGAGCTGGGCATGAATGGGGCCTGTGAGCAAAGGAAGGGATTCTGAGGCTTCCTCACAGCCCTATTTGGGCACTGGGCCCAGCTTCTCTCCCTGGTGAGGACTTCTCAGCATCTGCCCCCTGATCCTCAGGGTCAGCCTAGAACCAGCAGCAAGGGGATGCGTGTTAGTGGTGCAGAGGTGGCCCTTGGTGCTCAGGAGGTTGGGAGTGAACTGGGATTGTCCAATGTGACAGGCTTGCAGGTGTACTGGGGCGTCCCCTGGGGAGACTCAGCCACACGTGAGATGGGAATGAGGGGTGCTAGGTGCTCTGCATGTTCGTGTGAATGCCTTGTGGCTGGGTGTGCGGGGACGAGGCCTCAGTTAGTCCTTGTAGGCTTGTGTGTGGTAGTGAGGCTGGGTAAGGTGAGTGTTCTGTAGTATAGTGTGTGTATGTGTGCACGTGACTATATGAGCTGTGTGTGTGCATGTGACTGTGAGGTGTGTGTGGTGTGTATATGACTAAGAGTGTGTGTAAGAGTGTGACTGTGTGAGCTCTGTGTACGTATGTATGTGTGTGGTATGTATGTGAATGTCTGTGCAGTGTGTGTGTGACCATCTGTTAAATGATGGGACCATAGGGGGCTGTTGTGGCTGGGTGTGGTGTACATGTGATCATGTGTGTACTTACATGCAGTGTATATATGATTGTGGAGTTGCATGTCTGTGAAATTGCATGTGGCTGTGTGTAGTATGCATGTGACTGCAATTCTGTGTCTCTGTGAGATTGCATGTATCTGTATATGGATGTGTGTATGCATGTGGTGTGTATGTGACTAGGGTTGTGACTATGTGGCTGGGTGACTGATTACATATGGCATGTATGTGTACCTGGTGGGCCTCCCATGACTCACCTGCCTCTGTGCCTGTGTGTGTCTGTGTGTGAGTGTGTGGCCCTGAGCCCATCCTCCCAGCATATGGCTGAAGCTGTGAGAGGCTGTCGCTGGGCTGTCCAGGTGGTGAGAGCTGTGGCTGGCTGGCAGTGGTGCTGTGTCTCAGCATGAGGCTCAGTGAGAGGGTGGTGGTGGTGGATGGGATGAGGTTTTGTGAGGGTGCATGTTGTTGTGTGTGCATGAGTGTATGGGGGAGCTGGGGGATGGTGAGGTGCTGGGAACCTTCTTGAATCAAAGGATGTGTCCTGCCTGGGACTGTCCCAGGTCCTCTGGGATGTAACCCTGGTTCTGCTGGGCACCCTGAAGCTGGGTGTGACTGTGTGGAGTAATGTCTCTGGTCTCCGGATCTACCGCCCTCACCAATCCTGGGTCCCGATGCAGCCAAGGGATGACCTGGTCTCTATCCTTGAGCTCCTACCCCAGCAGCAACCCCCACCTCCACCACATGGATGGATGGGAGGGAAGAGCTAAGAGTTGAGTGCAGTGTGTGTCCGGCATGGCTCAGGCTGAGGCCCACTGCAGTGTGTCAGGGAGGCTCACACACACAGGCACACATGCACTCTGAGAGCACACACACAGGTACAGGTGCATGCTGTGGGAACATGCACACACACACAGAGGCATGCATGCACTCTGTGGGGAGCCACCACAGGGCCAGAGCAGGGCTGGAGCAGAGTAGATAGGGATGGTACTGGGAAACAGGCCTGAGCTGCCCCGGGTTGACTGTGGGCTCTGTGTGAAGTCCCTAATGGAGCTGGAGCCAGCCCTTCTCCCCTGCAACTCCTGGAGCAGGTGCAGGGCAGGGGCATTTTCCCAGGGCCTGGGTGTCCCTCGTCCCCTAGAATGCCTCTCTGGAACCCACCAGTGCAGCTCTGTGTGTTTAGGCTCAGGCATAGCTCTCAGCTGCAAGCAGAATGAACCCCTTCCTCTCCCCACCCCACTGAGTAGCTCTCTGGGGTCCCTCTGGTGGTCCAGGGGCTGCTCGCAGCCTCCCTTCTCCCTCTCCTGCATTTCTGCAGGGAGCCTCAGGAGCCTGGGGTCCCCTCCTCTCCTACTCGTGGGTTGTGTGGCTCCCTACCCCCACTCGGCTGCAATTTGCTGCCTTCACATTTTGCCTTAATGTAGGTTTTTCCACTTGATTTCCTAGGGTTTGTCTTTCCATTGTTTTTCTCTGTTTTTAAATTTAAAAGGATTAGAAAAAAAAAGAAAAGTGAAAGAGAAGCCTGTTTTTGTGCTTGCCTCCAGGCCCTGCTGCCCAGGCTGTGAGGAGTCAGGCCCTGTGCCCCTGACCCGGTGACTAAGGGTGCAGACTGCAGTGACCAGGCCGAGTTCTCTGGAGGAGGCCGGCTCTCTTTCCTGGTCTGGAGCCCCGTGTTCATCTGCTGCCAGGGTCACAGCCAGCAGCCGGAGGGAGTTCACAGGGTTTGCCCAGGTCTGGACATTGCAGCAGGAGGGGGCTGGGCAGGGAGTCCCCCTGGGAGCTGTGGGCGCAGTGGCCTGTCTTGGCAGCTGAGCCTCTGGCCTAAAGGTCCAGCAAGGGTGTGCCTCGTGGGGAGTGCATGGAAGAGTGAAGTGAGACGCTTTGGGAAGTAGGAGCTGGCTGAGGGCTCAGGTCATCCCTGTGTTGGGCAAAGGCAGGCACCTGCTGTATGAAGCCTTTCCCTTAGCCTGCCCAGGCTGAGCGCACCCGGTGGGCACACCCCCATGGTAGGTTGAGGGTGGGTGGGTGGGGTTTCTTCAGACTGGTTGAGTATGGAATCCTGACTGTGGGCTGGGAGAGGAGGGCCTGGTGTGTGATGTGGGGCTCACAGAGGCTTGCCCACTTCAGGTTGGAGGGCAAGGAAGCCAAGCACAGGTATGGTGGGTGCCTGAGTGGAAACCAAGTCCTCTAGGTGCCTTAGGGGGACGCCTCAGGCGCGAGCAGTCCCAGGCGGCTGGGCTGTCAGCAGAAGAGTAAGTTCATTTCAGCAGCGAGCCTCCCTCACTTGGTGGTGGGAATTAAAAGTCGCCAAGTGCTCTCAAGGCCTGGGTTACAGGCGAGGCAGCAGCTGCCTGCCTCTTGAGCTGCATGAACCCGAGCCTCCTGCTGGGGCGAAGCCAGGTGAAGTGTGGGGTGGGGGAAGGTGTAGCCCCTGGAGGTCCGCTGGCATCTCCCACCACCCATGTCCTTCTCTGCACTCATTCCCAGGCGTCTGCTGGGCACCCCCACCCAGGCTGTGAGTTGGTGGGGGCTGGGGTTCTCAAGGCAGCACCCCAGCGCCCTGCCTGGTACTTCGTGGGTGAGGGGAGTATCTACTGCTTCAGTGAAATGACAATAGTGGTCAGTGTGCCACACACACTGTCATCATGTACACCAGCGCCTGCGGGCCCCAACCCCTGGTCCCAACCCCTGGCTTAGCTGCCTGCTTGACTGCTCCTCCCTCTGGTCTCGCCGCCCCACCTTGGGAGTCCCTGAGGATGGATCTTCCTTGCTACAACTTCTCAAGGACTGACCATGCCAGACCCTGGAAGGGAGGGGAGTGTGTTAGGGAAAGGAAGTGTGGTTGAGAGGATGAGTGGGCACACTGGCCCGTCCTTGGGGAGTATAGTCAGAGGCTGATGAGCCCACAGACCACCAGCCTGACCTGGGGGATTCTGGCCAAGGTGGGCTGGGCACACATGCCACGGGCATCAAGGCTGCAGACTGCAGCAGGACCACAGGTTCATTGCTGGGAAACCTTCCATGCCATGCTTTCAAAAGGGCAGGTGCCTGAGGCCTGGGGGAAGCTGAGGGTTCCCATGTGTCCCCAAGGGAGGGCTGGCTAGGGCATAGCTTGCTTGTCCTCAGGAGCCCAGTGGCCGGCAGGAGGGGGCAGCACTGACCAGGGTGCGGGGAGACAAGCAGCCAGCTCTGCAAACAGCATCCCTCCTTTGCCCTGTGGATGCTGCTAGTTCTGCAACATCTGTGTGGACCCATTTCACAGAGGAGCCAGCTGAAGCTCAGGTGTGTCCTGCCCTGTTCTCCAACCAGCAGTGCCCTGGGGGACTGGAGCAGCCCTCTGCCACTTGGACTCTGTGGCTGGGTGTACCTGATAGTCGCATGGTAGAGCCGTTTCTGAGTCTGATCATGTTTTCAAGAAAGAAAACCTGGCTTGAATGGGAGCTTCCCACCGTGGAGCCCTCCTCCATCCCCGTCCTCTCATTTATAATGTATTTTTCTTTATTATGCTGAAAGAGAGATTGATAGAGAGGAAGAGATCTCTCATTTGCTGATTCAGTCCCCAAATGCCTTCAGCACTTGGGGCTGGGCCTGGCTGAAGCCAGGAAGCTGGAAGACAATCCAGGTGTCCCTCATGGGTGGCAGGCACCTAGACGTTCGAACCATCCCCTGCTGCCTCCCAGGGTGTGCATTATCAGGAATCTGGAATGGGACATGAAGCTAGGAATCTGGGCATCCCAAATGGTGTCTTAGCCACTGCGCCAGTCACCTGCCCCCTTATCTTGGAGTCAGCATGACTGAAAGCGATGAGTTCCCTGCCTGGCCTTAGCTAGTCCTTCAGGCACCTGTTGAACACCTTCTGTGTGCCAAGCAGTGTCCTAAGTGCTGGTGAGAATGCAGTGGTGAGACAGTATCTACCTCCCTGCAGTTTTTACTTATATTTCTGGACATGCTTGTTTTCACATAATAAAAAAATATGTGTCACTTGTACACACACAGGCCCTGTTGGGCTGTGGCTTGCTCCATGCAGTTGTGGGTCTGCAGGACTCATCCTGCTGATCTGTGATTCATCGTCATAACCACGTCCCGCCGGAGGGACTCAGTGACTGGATCTCTGGTTGTAGTGGTGTCAGGGCAGCGCCACAGTAGGTATCTGGGTATGTTCCTGTGTCTATGAAGGCACGGCGTCCTGGAAGGCACATGCAGGGGAGGTGGCTGCTGCGGCAGAGCCGGCCTGATACTTCCCTGGAGGTGGACTCTGCCCTAGCTGCTGTGTGCCTCTGGACTTGGCTCCATCCCTCTGGCCTGTCTTCCCTCTTGGCACTTGGCTGCCTGGCCATGGTATTGGCTGTACTGACACACGGGTGGCAGGAGCTGCAGAGGAATGAGCATGGACTGGAGAATGGTGGGACACCTAGGGGGACGTCAGGACTCCAGACTGTGGCCCCATCCCAGAACCTGGGGGACAGGAACACTGTAGCCTGTGCTGAGATGGAGCTTGTTCCCCAGTTTGTGGCCTGGTCTTTGGCTGTGTTTGCGGTCTGGATGGACTCATGGCTTTTCAACATGGGCCTGGAGGAACAGCATTGGGAAAGTCTGAAAGCATGTCCTGGGCATTACTGAACCCTTCTGTCCCCCAGCACTACGAGTCTCCTGTTGCACCCCCCTCTCTCGGGGTTGCAGGAATCTCAAGCCTTCCTGAGGCCACACGTGCATCTCCAGTCCCTTGTGCTCGTCCATCCTCGCTGACCCAGCCTTGGTCACCTAATCCTTGCTGCATGGGCACAGTCAAGCCTGCAGGAGTGGCTGGGTGGGCATAGCACGTGGGTCCAGATCTCTCCCAGGATCTGCTGCCCAGAAGTGTTACTTAACCTCACAGCTTCTCCCTGGTGAAAGCAATTAGCTCCAGCCCCTGCCACCCCCTCCTGGAGCCCAGTAGCTCATCCGCCCCCGCTGGCCCCTCCCAGCCCAGCCTCTTCCTCTTGTCCATCTGTCTCCCCAGATGGGGGCCGAAATGTTGCAATTGGCCCACTTTCTCGCTGGAAAGAAGCCATGTGGAGGGCTTAGCTGGTTGCTGAGTGGCTCCCAGTTCCTTGTTCCACTGCTTCCTTCAGCCCAAGTTCTTGGGTTCTGTGCCTTTTCCAGTACTTGGCAATTCCTGGGTGTCCTACAAGAGACCTGAGAAGGCCATGTGTGTGTGTGTGTCCATGGCTCCTGTGACCCTGGTCCCAGCAGGGTGTCTGGAATGGAGCAGCCACTCCCTGGTTCCTTGTGGGTGTGCTTCATTCGCCATGCGCTGCCCTTCTGAGACCTGATCTCAGCCTCATGGCTTTGGGCAGCCTTCTGTGACTGCCACTTTCCTACTCCTGGGGCGTGCATGGGCCTGTGCAGACAGCCTGGATGGCTCCAGCCTGAACCTAGAGGCTGTGTGGAACTGCAGGGGTGGCCAGCCAAGGCAGCTGCTTTGAGGCATTGATGGGCTGGAAAGGATCCTGTTTGGTGTGGGGAGCTGGAGGAGGGCAGTGAGGGCAGTGGGAAAGGAGAAGGCTGTGCTTTAGGACTGGGGGCTGGTCGTTTAGATGCATGCCCCTTCTTTTCTACCACCACTAGGGACCTTGGCATCTTGTTTTCTGTTCTTCCCCTGCCCTCATCCGATCCCTCAACTTCCCGCCATGCGTCTGGACCACAGGAGGGCAGAGGACTGTGGCTTTGAAGCCCCAAGGGGCTGCTGTGCCTGGGAGCACTGGACAGACACGTGTGATGAGAACAGGAGCTGCTGGTGAAGTGCAGGGGCACCCAGGGGCTCTGACGGCTGCACAGCCTGCAGTGGGTCTGGCCGCGCCGGGTGGCTGCAACCTGCTGCCGTGCACATTGCTCTTACTGTCTCATGATGGGAGGAAGTGGATGTGGGGGTGCTGGTGGGGTGATTGCCATACAGATAGTCTGCCTCCCCTGAGCACTCACTGTTGGGGGCACAGTCCACTTACACACATTAGCTCACTCCTTTCATGACAGCCTCTGATGTGGTGATGCTATTGTCCCCGCTTTCATGAGTGACACAGTTGGACAGAGAGGTTCAGTCACTGGCCTGAGGCCACGCAGCAGGAAGTGGCAGGGCTGAGATATGAAGCCCAGAAACTGGTCCCTAAGTATGATGAAGTCTGCATCTTGCTGCCTCCAGCTACTTTTGGGGTAAATTGAGGCAAAATGTACTTAAGTGGCATGTCCAGGGTCGCCAGCCTTCTTGACTGTGCCCTTACTCCTGCCGATAGAGGTCGGAGATCCAGGGCTGGGGGTCAGGTTCCATGCTGGTTCCTGATGGGGCATCACTGGTGCGGAGGCCCAGCTGGCCCAGACTCATTGTGCCCCTCCCGCAGGGGGTGTGTGCATCGCCCAGTCGGTGAAGATTCCACGGGAGCCCAAGGCCGGCGAGTTTGACAAGATCATCCGGCGCCTTCTGGAGACCTCGAACGCCAGGGGTGTCATCATCTTCGCCAACGAGGATGACATCAGGTGAGGGAGGGCAGGTGGCTGTGGAGTGATCAGGTCAGCCTGACCCCACGCAGGAGGCAGAGGTGGGGTCGGGAGGGAGGGTGTGAGCAGGGTGAACCTCCAGTGTGTGCCCACTGCCTCCTCCCTCCCCTGCATCCCCACCCCCAGGGAGGGGGTGGCAGGTTTCAGTAGAATGGCCTTGGAGACAGACCTAATCCTGCTCTATCACCTCATGCCAGTTCCTTCACCTCTCTGGGTTTTTAGGGCTCATGACAACTGCCTGAGGGCTTGAGACCTGAAGGCTGAGTGGGCAGAACAGGCTTGGAGCCTGGTCTGGTGGAGGTGGGTCCCAGGAACTGCTGGCTGTCCCTCAGCCCACCCCGCTTCCTGTAGTGAGTTCTGGACCATGGGTCTGGCCCTGGCACGGTCACTGGCACCATCACCTGGGCACCTCTGAGTGGAAGCAGGTAGACTGTGTGCTGGGACCCTGTGCAGTCCTCTGTGTCCTGGGTCAGAAACTTAGGTGCTTGTGATGGCTGGCTGAGTGCCCTTTCCTATCTGCCTGCCTCCTCTGGAGCTCTCTTAGCACTCTGTCCCTGAGACTGACTGACAGGGAGCCAGGCCTCAGAAGCTTTCCAGTCAGAGAAAGGCACACAGATTCATCCTTAGGAGTCCCAGTGCCCCTGTCTGAGGTAGGGAGACACAGCCCTATCCTCATGGAGCCCTGGTCTGAGGGGGGGAGACATAACTCCATCCTCTGGGAGCCCCAGTCTGAGGGGGAGACACAGCACCATCCTCAGGTAGTCCCAGTCTGAGGGGGAGACACAGCCCTGTCTATAGGAACCCTGATGCCTGCGGCTAGCTGGCCTCTCTTCAGGAAAGACCCCTTTTGAGCTGCAGTCTCTGTTTCCCCACTCTGACACTCCCTTCCTGCACCCCGGCTCTGTACCCTGTTCAGTGTTGCTGCTTAGAGGGGGCCTGCAGGTGTTGTGGGCCTGCTTGTCAGAGGTGGAGTGAAGGGCCGGTCCCTTATGGCGAGCAGGAAGTACCTGGGGGAGGGCAGGAAGGGATTGCGCATGTGGCCTGGCAGGTGCGGGAAGCGTTCTGGGAGAGGGGGCATTTCTGGGAACCTATATGCGTTTTCAGACGCGAACAGAAGTAAAAATAAACCCCAGTGACGTGGCAGGAGGCTGGCTGGACACTCTGGCTGCCTGGGACTGGTATTAATAGGGCTGTGGGTGTGTTCTGGGAGGAGCCCCACCTTCCCTTGGGGGTGACCTGAAGGGAGGGTTGCACCTGTGAGGGCAGGGACTGGGCAAGGCTAGAGCACAGACTGGCACAGGCCAGCCCCAGACCCACCTGCAGACCCTGGAAGCTCCAGGTCCTCCTGCCCAGCTGGCCTCTGCTTGTACAGGTCTAGCTTCACCTTAAGCCCTGATTCAGGCCAGACTCAGTGACAAGGCCCCCAGCTGTGGCAAGGCCCTGGGGTTTCTGGTGCCGCCTGCAGGCCTCTTGCCTGTGTTCAGCCCATGTCGGCCCTGTGGAGGAACACGGTTAGGGGAATTCTGCCCCTTCCTCCCTGCTCTCACCTCACAGGGGCTACTTCATTTATGGGGCCAGCAGGCTGCAGCTGAGTGCCTCCCAGGGTCTCTGGGCCCTGTGTGGACTCTTGGGGTTCTGGGAAAGGCCACTGCCATGGTAGGATTGTGGGCACTGGGGAGCGCCTGCAGCTGCAAGTCAGGGAGTCCGTGTTAGAAGGATCACAACCTTAGGCACAGAAAGGGGTAGGAGGAGGGCGCACTGCTGGCAGGGGCACTATTGAAGAGGGGTGAGGGTATAGTAGTAGAGAGTGTGTGTGTGTGTAAGGTTGGGTTAAGGGGTGTGGGTATGGTCCAGGAAGGCACAAGCCTGAAGCCTGGGACTGGGCAGGTATAGGGCAGGTGCAAATCTGGGAAGACAGGTGGGTCTGAGGGAGCCTCCACAGGTTGGGGGGCAGGTAGGAGTGAGGGGATAGCTGTGGGCCATGGACTTGTGGGGGCCAGGATTGGGGGTCCTGGAGCAGCTGGCGGCCTTGGGCTCCTGGGACTCAGAGGTGTGTCGTGGAGGGAGACCTCTAGGGAGCCTGGGCTGCGAGGGGACAGGTGTGGACTGGGGGACAGTTGTATGGACAGACACGGCTAGGCTGGCTGGTGCATGTTCCCACAGGCGTGTGTTGGAGGCAGCCCGCAGGGCCAACCAGACGGGCCACTTCTTCTGGATGGGCTCCGACAGCTGGGGCTCCAAGATTGCCCCCGTGCTGCACCTGGAGGAGGTGGCCGAGGGGGCTGTCACCATCCTCCCCAAGAGGATGTCCGTGCGAGGTAGGCTCAGCACCCAGGCCCACCTGCCACCAGCACCACTTTCCTCTCCCTGCAAGTTTTCTCTCCTCGGTCTTGGTCCTCCTTTAGCTTCTTGTAGCCTGAGTGCTCGGCCAGCCTTGCAGGCCACACTGCCCACAGTGGAGTATGAGCCCTGACTCAAGGCCTCTGGGTGTGGGCAGCCTGCACAGGCGGCCACAAGGAAGCTCTTTCAGCCCCGTGTTTGCGTTCCTTTTTCCTGGTTGGGTCAAGGGGTACGAGTCCTCTGCCTAGAGCACTGGAAGCTAGCAGCAGGGTATAGGAGAAAGTGCCCTGTGTGGGTATGGGGTTCCTTCGCAGAGCCTGCCTGGACCCTGCTCTGCACCCTGCCTCTCGAGAGAGCACCCACGGTCACCCTGGGTAGGAGCAAAGTGCTTTGGCCAGAACCTGGCAGGGAGTGTGAGGTGTGACGTCACTATCCATGGCCCCATTTGTCAGGGACCTTACAGTCTCCCTCTTGGCAGACAGTGCATCCTCTTCCTGGCCTGCAGTCTGCCCAGGGGACCCCAGCACTGGCGGAGTTGTCGCTCCAGGAACCTGAGGCCTGCATCTGGGAGACACACAGCCAAGCTCGCCCCATAGAGTACTCTCTCAATCTGGAGGCACTGGAAGCTTCCCCATGGTCCTTCTCAACTCCAGGCCAAAACAAATGAGAAAAGAGCAGTGACAGTGGTTCTTGGCTTACTGGCTGTGGCTTCCAAATGCCAGGTCCTTTGCAGCATCCGTCTCTACATCCCTGAGAGGGTGGTGCTTCCAGGTACCAGCGGACTAAGCAACACACAGTATAGTCAGGGGCAGAAGTTGGGCTGGATCTAGGCTTTTCTGGCCCCACTGAGCTTCTGGGCCTCTGGCTTGTCCTGAGCCACTTACTCAACAACACAAAACAGCCAGGGTGCTAGGAAGGGGCTCCCGAGGTGGGGGGGCCCGCCCATGCTGGCTGGCCACTGGATGGGGCAGCAGAGCTGTGAGAGCAGTGGAAGAGAGAGCCTGCACTGTACCAAGAGGACAGGTGGAGGAGAAGGGAGCTCAGGTCCCCAGCTTGCCAGGTCTCATCTGCAGGTGTTTCCATGGTACCCCCTTGATCCCAGACCTCCCATGTGGCTCCCTTATTAGTGTTGTGGCATGGTAGGCTGCAGAAACACCCTCGCTGGGGCACTTGGCCGCCACAGCACAGCAGCTGTAGCTTACACACGCTCCCCCTGGGACCTAATATGGCTCTTTTCATTTGGAATGAAATGAAATGCTCCACATTTTGCTTTTGCCAGCTGGGCCCTGGATCACAACATGCTCCTCCCTCCTTCTTTCTCTCTCTCTTCCTCCCTTCCCCTCTCCCTTGGCCCAGACCATCTCTAAGTTTGGGGGCTAGGGGAGGGTGTGCAAGGGGTGATGCAGTGCCCTGACATCCTGCCATCCTGCAGGCTTTGACCGCTATTTCTCCAGTCGCACGTTGGACAACAACCGGCGTAACATCTGGTTTGCAGAGTTCTGGGAGGACAACTTCCACTGCAAGCTGAGCCGACACGCACTCAAGAAAGGCAGCCACCTTAAGAAGTGCACCAGTGAGCATGTGCATTCGAGGGCATGAGGGTGGGGTGGGAAGAGGCGGAGGAGGAGGGGGAAAGTTCGGGAGATCTGAGGGCTGATATCCAAGGTGGGGATTGGCCAGTCTCCAGGGGTCGAGGATTGGGATGGCAGAGGCTGAGTTGGGAGGTCTGATGAGGGATCTATGGGGCAGTAGTGCCATCTGGGGGACCTGGGGAGATGGTCTCAGAAACCAGTGCTCCCTCCCTGATGACAAACCATTGCTGAAACTGGCCGCTTTGGAGTTCACCTGCAGTTCCCTGGGCTAAGCCCATAGACCCAGCTTGACCTCACAGCCCTTTGTCCAGTGCTGACACACACAAGTCTGGGTGCTTTGCCAAAGACCACCTGTAATGCCTGGGTGCCCTCTGTTACCTCATGACACCAGGGCAGGCCTGACCCTGTGCTGAGCATGGTGGACATGGCGGTGAACCAATGTCACAGGTCTCTCAGGCTGTTTGTGCTCCTGGGGAGACAGTACACAGTCATCTCAGAAGGGAAACGAGCAGGTGAGAGATGGTAGGAGGGGTGTCTAATGGGGAGAGGAACTGCAGAGGGTACACTGGAGCCCCCCAAGGGGTCCATGTTACAAGTGGGAAAATGGAGACTGAGGTACTAAAGTTGGAAGGGGGCAGGCTCCAGGCCCTCAGCCCCCTGGATAGGCATCTTGGTGCATCTCCATGAGGACGCAGCCTGGGTAGTGTGAGTGGGACCTCAGTGGGGATGAGGAGTCCCTCCTGCACCCTCCCAGATGGCTGCCACTAGAGCAGAGGGCCAGGAGGGCCAAGAGCATGCTACAGGGCATCCTTAACAGACAGGGGTCCAAGGCTGCTGGAGGGGAAGTGAGCCCCTGATGGGAGTGAACACAGATAGGAATGTACTGTCCTCCTGGTTGCCAGTCCCTTGGGGACTCAGGCAAGTTCAGAGCCAAGGCGATCATGCCTGGCTGCAGAGTGAGTGTGGGTTTTATGAATGACTCTCTGTGTGTGTGTGTGTGTGTGTGTGTGTGTGTGTGTGTGTGTGTGTGTATGTGAGCCTGAGAGAGGAGGGATGTGTGCACCTGTGTGTGAGTACTTCTGTGTCCATGTACACCTGTGTGTGTGTGAGCACCTCTGTGTCCATGTACACCTGTGTGTGTGTGTGTGTGTGTGTGTGTTGTGTACCTGAGAGAGGAGGGGTGTGTGCATGAGCATCTTACTTGGATGAACTGATAACTGTAGACATCATTGCTGACTAAGCCACTATGCAACTGAGTTCCAGACCCTGTAAGCTATCATCTCACTTGACTCTCATGACATCTTTAGGAACCCTTACAGTTCTCATTTATAGACAAGAATATGGAAGGTCTGAGAGAACCGGTGTCTTGTCTGAGGCTGCACAGCCAAGACCTTATCCAGGTGGTCATCAGAGTGCAGGTGTGAGAGGTAGAGACGTGAGGGCAGGGAGTCTGAGGCCTTAGTCGGGTTGGTGGTGCATCTAGAACTGTGTATACGGTGTGGGGCATGTAGGCCAGGGATGGGGCTGGGATGGCTGAGACCAAAAGTGGGGCAAGATGAACAGTTGGGGCCTCATGCCACATGACTAGGCTGTCAGGGGCTGAGGGGTCTCCGGAGTCACCTCTGTGTGGGAGGGTAGGAGGGCAGAGGTGTGGCGGCCTGCCCCTGGGGGCTACACACACACTCCCAGCCTTGTGTTCGGGTTAGGCTTGCTGTCTGAAGGGAGGTGGCTGGTGCAGGGTGTGGGGCAGCGGGGGCAGGGGACTGCAGCAGGGCTTGGCTGTGAACCTAAGGCCAGCATGGTGGCCTCTCTGGGCCTCTGCGTTCTCATCTGGGAGATGGGATTGATGGTGAGCCGACCCGGAGGGTGTCTCAGGGAGAGAGTGCGAGGGAGTGCTAATGGAGGAGCTTGCTGAACCACTGGACTGTGAAACGGCGCGGCTGTGCCGGAGGGAGACGCAGCTGGGGAGCTTTGAAAGCTATCCCATCCCAGTGCCCCACCCCCATCACCCCAATCCCCACCTCAGGCCTGGGCTTTTAGAGCCCTGCCCCTCCAGTGATTTTAATGTGTCTGGGGATTGCAGCTGGGGTTCCCAGACACCTGCTCCCATTGACTCATCCATCGGCATTCTAGTGTTTGACTTCCGCCCTCCCATTTTGGGATTTCCTTTATCCTGGGTGCAGCCCCAGCAGCAGGGCTTTGGACAGTGCTCCTGGATAAAGGAAGGGAGGGAGACAGTATGTCCAGGCAAGGGGAGGGCGTGAGCAAGGGTGAGGAGAAAGTTTATGCAGGCTGGCTGAGAAGAGCTGGTAAGTGCACGTCCTCGCCATTGGCAGAGAGAAGAACTGGGAAAGATAAGATCCAGTTGGCAAGTGGACCCCCAGGGAGGGAGTGTGTGGGGGTGGTGATGACAATCACAGGTGCATCACCCATTTTCCGGAAGAAAACACTGAGGTAGTTGGTAGACATCACAGTGCTATGAGGTTGGCAGAGCCTAATTCCCACCTAGGCAGCTGGCTTGGGAGCAGGTGCCTGCCTTCCCGGTCCCACCCTGCCTCTTTCCCCACCTCTGTCCTTGCCCACCCAGGTATGTCCAGAGATCTCTGACAGCTTTAGTCTCAGCTCCCTGCTCGGGTTCTGAGCCTGGCTCCTCCCCCACTACCTCCGGGGTTGGCCCACAATGCCCTCTGGCTGCCAACACAGTCTAGTGCTTATTTCAGTCCCACCAGCATCCTGCCATGAGCCAGGCTTGTCCTTGTCCTTGCCGTGTCCATGCCTTCCCGAGGGCATGGTGACCTTCCAGAGCATCAGAAGGAGTGGCTCTCAGTGGGGTCCTGCTCTGGGGGAGATTGCCACCCAGACTGCCTGAAGTGGGGGTTCCTTCCAGGTGAGGACTTAAGAGTAGGTGGCTTGTTTGAAAGGGGTCGCAGGAAAGAGGAGGGGAGGCTGTGATGAGGTCACCCATGCCACAGCTGGCACTGGTCGTCTGAGCTTCATCTGCCTGGTTGTCTGAGCTAAGAACAACAGACCACATTGGGGGCGCCCAGGGGTGAGTGTATACCCAGCCTCCACTGGTCAATGTTGTGGGGCAGAGATGCTGGCCACCAGAGAGCTGGCTGGGGAGGGTCCGAGCACTGAGTCCAGAGGGCCAAGTTCGGCACCTGTTCGGTTCTCATCCATCGGCTGTCAGAGTCCTCAGACTGCGTGTAAATCCTGGGGCTGCCACTTGCTAGCTGTTTGACTTCCTGAGGCTTCAGTTTCTCGTCTGTAAAATGAGAATCCTGCTCCCCACTTGTGTCCTGCGGGGCAGAGCATTGCCTGGCTCCCTGTGTGGCTCAATGGATACTAAGCTGCAAGAAGCACTTGCAGATGTCCCCAGGTGGGCTCTGGGTCGCCCTTGGGGGCTCATGTGCCACTGTCAAGCCTGGGGAAGGGCAGCGCTCACCTCCCTTCTCCTCTCCTCCGACCACATCGGGGTGAAAGTCATCAACCAGGTGGATATGGCATCCGTCTTGCTGACAGCCCTGCCAGCCAGGTGATGGCGCGCGGAGAAAGGCCGGCTTTATGAGGAGATGGAGAAAATTTACTGCCTGCTGTTCCCAGGGGCCCAGAGCTCTGGGAGGGAGAGTGGTGCGTGACGGCTGGGATGTGTGGGGAGGCGGGCGCTGGCTGCCTGGCCTGTGCCAGCAGCGGTAACAGCCATGACAACAGAACCGAGAGGAGTAGCAGCTAATACTGATGGAGCACTGATGTACGGCCAAGCTCTGCCCTGGTGCTGTGCGTTTCATGAGGTGAGGAAACCAAGGCCCAGAGAGGTTGAGGACTTACCTAAGGTCACACAGGTCGCAAGCAACAGACCTGGAATTTTCCCTGGGCCGCGTGGCTCTGGAGATGTCTCAGGCCAGCTGATGTGTCAGTTTGAGAGGCCCTCACCTCAGCCTCTCCGGCCTGCCAGTAAAGGGTCTTTCCATCTTCTGATCCACTCCCTAAATGCCTTCAACGATCAGGGCTGGATCAGGATAAAGCCAGGACCCAGGAACTCCATCCGGTTCTCCCATATGGGAGCCATCCTCTTCTGTCTCCCAGGCACATAAGCAGGAAGCTGGATGGGAAGTGGAGTGGCTGCACCTAGAAATGGGGTGTGGTTGATGCAAGTGGTAGCTTAACTTGTGGGACCAACCTCAAGTCACCCTCAAGATTGTGCAAACCATTGGCCACGTGGCCCTTCTACTCCATGTTGCTTCTCACTTGTTCATCCAGGAAACCAATGAGGGTTTATTCAGAGGCTGACTTTACCTGCCCCATGCTGTGTTTGTTCAGGAGGACATGTCTGTTCCACAGAGCTACCTGCCAGTATTAGGCAAGCTGGCCTGCGGACAAGGTGGCCTGGCGGGCAGGGCTGGGAGGGCAGGAGAAGGCTAAACCAGGAGACCAGGGAAGGCAGCTCACCTGGGAGGCCGGGTGTTAAGGACTTTCTAGAAGATAGTTGAGGAAAGTCATGCAGGCGCTGGGTTAAGGAGCCCAGGGAGAGCTAGAAACCAACATGCCAAGTAAAGGGCAGGGCCTGTGCAGAGGCTCCAAAGGGGCTCCTGCCTGGCTGGCATCAAGTAGGAGGCCTGTGCAACTGAAGCAGAGCAGCAGGTGGATGAGCAGCAGCCAGACAGGTGAGGCTGGGGGTGGCCCAGTCACAGGTGGTTGGTGAGATTTAGCCTTCTAGGCAGGATAAAGTGCAGCCATCCTGTGCTGGGTCTGAAAGAGGATTCACTTGCTTGACAGGAGCAAGGGCTGGGCCCGGGTGAGAGGAGGTAGCTACCGGAAAAGGGCAGTGGTGAGGATGGGTGAATCAGGCCGGGTGGCTCTGGAGTTTGCTGAGAGCTTCCGGGCAGAGAAAGATGTAGAGAACCGGGGGTAGCATCTGCGCTTGTGGCCTGGGCCAGCAGGCCATGCATGGTCAGGCTCTGAGATGGAGTGGGCAGAGCCAAGGCAGGCTGGGCAGCAGGTGGGGCTTTGACCTGGGATCCATGCAGGGGAGATGTACTGCAGGGGGCTGGCTGGGGAGCATAGGCAGTGGGTGTGGCTTGAGTGGGATTTGAGCACTGAACCCCAGAGCCTCCAGTGTTGGGGGAGGAGGGCAGGGGACAGAGAGAGGAGCTGAGATGCAGTGGCCAGGATGCAAGGAGCAATGGGGTGGGGGGCGGGGATGGCATCCTGGAGGTGCAGGAAGCAGTGGAGGAAGGGATGGGCCATGGACTCGGCCTGTGTGAGGGCAGTTTCCTTAGAGAGGTGGGGCAGAACCCCGGTGGAGCGGGGCTTGGAGGGAAGCTCTGTTGGAACCGGAGCGGAGGAAAAGGATGCTAGCTGTTAGGACCTTGGTGGGGACAGGGGGTGGCGATGGCTTATGTGGGAGGAACAATAGCAAAAGTCTGTGCTGCTAGAAAGAACCTGCAGAAAGAACAATAGATGCAGTAGGCAGGAGGAGGAGCCGGGCTGAGGGATGGGGGCTGCTGGTGGGCCTCCAGGGAGCTCATCCCTATTTGCCTGTGACTGTGGCCACTGGAGCTGTTCCCCTTCAGCCCCTGGCTCCAGCCTCCCCTGTCTGGGAAAGGATGCTGGCTTCAGACCAGGAGGGGGCCAAGGCCAGCTTATCCTGGCTGCCTGTCCTGGGCCTGGCCTCTGCTGCTGGGATTGCTGCTCCTGTCAGCGCCAGCCTCAGCTCACAA
This sequence comes from Ochotona curzoniae, assembly GCF_017591425.1. Classification (NCBI taxonomy): domain Eukaryota; kingdom Metazoa; phylum Chordata; class Mammalia; order Lagomorpha; family Ochotonidae; genus Ochotona; species Ochotona curzoniae. The sequence continues at coordinate 700,719 of NW_024466004.1, read as the reverse complement.
AGTGCCAACACCTAGAGGAGCTGAACTGGCCCAGCTGGAGGCTGAATGGCAGTCTCCAGCTGGTGCCACAAGATCTGACTCTCACCAGAGTCAGACCTCCAGGAAACACGGGGCATTCCCCCAGGAGGCTTGCAGGGGCAGCTGAGGGAGAGTCAGACTCTGGCCAGGGACTTTGGGGGTGTGGGCAGAACTGGGGGGTGATGAGCCCGGCCTCATGAATGGAGCTTGAGAGTGGCTCTTGTGCAGGCAGAGCGAGGTAACCAGAAGCCTGGAATGACTGTGTTGTCCACCCTGCCAAGTTGACCCTGTGACTGTGTGCCATGGGCACCCTTTGCTCATCGTGTATCAGCAATGGATGGGGAGTGTTGTTGTTAGAGCCAGCGTGTGCCAGGCTGCAGGCTGACAAGGGGAGACCATGGCAGGGACTGTGGTTTCTAGGGGTGGGGTTGGGGCAGGAGAGGGGAACAGAAGCTGATATAAGAGGCATGGTGCTGGGGGCTTCACTTCGATGTCCCTCCCAAACTTCCCAGCACCCCTGGAGGTTGGAGTGGGTGTCCTGAAGTTGCAGGTGCCTGGGGAACCCAGGGCTGGCCCAAGGCCGGCCCAAGGCTGGGCTGGGAGTCAGGGACCCTGTGCTTGTTCAGCCAGCTGTCTCCAGGGGACCTGCCTCCTGGTGGCTGCTCCCACTGAGGGCTGGAGGCCGGTATGTGTGTCTTCATAGGTGTGGATGTAGATGCACTTCCTGCAGGGGTGGTGATGGGCACAGACCTGTGTTCCTGGTGACCATGTGAATGCGTACCTACTGCAGATACTGGCAGTGCCTGGCCTCTGTGCTGAGTGCCCCGAAGGGAGCCCTCAGCCAGAGACCCGCGAGCTGGAGTGCTTACCTTCGCAGATGGAACAGCCTTGAGGCATCCAAGGGGGGTCTGCCAAAGCTCCTGGAACAATGGAATTCCAAGAGAAGCTAACTTTGGTGCAAAGAAATAGCTTGAAGCTTGTGCGATTTTTTCACAATATGGTTTTTTTGTGGACGTTTGAAGACCTCTCCTGTGCATGGATTTCAAAATTATTTTCTGTGCCAAAATAAAACATCTTTAATTCCGTTTTCCTCTTGTACTTGACTCTGGGGATGTCTACAGCACTCTTGCCTAGCTCGGCTTCTTACCCCCACCCCCAGGGTTCCCTTGTGCTGAGAGCCACATGGGTGAACCTAAATGAAAATGCCCTGTTCTGTTTGTTGGACTGTGTTTGTGTACACGTGTGTGTTGGAGCATTATGTGGGAGTGGCCGTGTTTGATGGCATGCCTGTCTGCATGCTGGCTGCTATTGGAATGTGGCTGTGAAAGCATGTGGGTGTCAGGGTGGCTGACTTAGGGATCCCTCATGTGTGGGGCCGCTCAAGGAATACGTGTGTCCACACCAGTACCAAGGAGGGGTACTGTGGGGGCAGCTGAGGGGGAGACCAGGCGCACTCTGGAGATCTCAACCTTGAAAATGCATTTCAATTACAATTTACAACCTCCAGACAAAGGCTGCAGGGCTCTGATGGGGAAAATCCGCCGGATCCATCCCTGGCCGGCTGTCAGCCGTGGCCGAGGTAAACGTGTCTCCATCTCTTCGAGCCCCGGGACACAATTAGGACATCTCTACACTGTTGCTGCTGTCACCAGCATCGTGCGTCTGGAATTTATGTCTTCCAGCAGCTGCCCGCCTGTGTGTCTCATCTCCTCCAGGAACCGGGGTGGCCCTGCCTGGGCCTGGGGGTCCTCCTCTCCCATGAGAGCAGATAAACTGACCCCCTTCCCGCCTTTGCTGCTCACCTCCCCCCGACCCTCAGCCAGGGCACCCGTCACCCGAGTGGCTCTGGACAGCTGAGGTCAGGGGCACCAAGAAGGGGGTGGGAGAGGCAGGTCAGGGCTACATGGAAGATGGGGTGGTCATTCTGCTGAATAGTGGGCATGGACTGAACCCGCACCAGGAGCCTGGGTTGCCGTGGGGTTCCGCCTCCCTCAGCCCCTGTAAAACCCAGGAGAGGTCAGGGAGATTGTCTCAGAGCTGTGGCAGGCAAGGGGCCAGCACGTAAGGGCAAGTGAGCTACGGCTGGGGGCCACCTGCTGAGGAGCCAGGCTCTGGCACAGCTAAGCTTAGGCTCATCCAGGCCTGGGCAACGCTGTGGGTGCTCAGGATGGACTAGCTTGTCTTCTTTTTCTTCTTCTTTTTAAAATATTTATTAATTTTCATTGGAAAATCAGATATACAGAGAGCAAGAGAAACAGAAAGGAAGATCTTCCATCCAATGGTTCACTCCTTAAGTGGCCACAATGGCCAGAACTCAGCCAATCTGAAGCCAGGAGCGTCTTCCAGGTCTCCCACGTGGGTACAGGGCCCCAAGGCTTTGGACCATCCTCGACTGCTTTCCCAAGCCACAAGCAGGGAGCTGGATGGGAAGCAGGGCCATCAGGATAAGAACCGGTGGCACCCATATGGGATTCCAGTGCATGCAAGGTGAGGACTTTAGCTGCAAGGCTATCATGCCAGGCCCGACTAGCTTGTCTTCTCAGACCACATCTCTTACTCCTACTGACGCCTGCCCACAGACACGCACTGTGTCCTGTCTGCTGTCTCCTGTAGGACACAGGGAGGTTTGTGGGCCTCAAGTCCAAGATAGGGTTTATGTGTGTTGGGTATGCATGTAGTGTGGGTCGGATACCTGTGGTGTGTATGTGTGTGGTGTATGTTGTATGCATGTGGTGTGTGTAGTGTGTTGTATACATGTGGTATGTATATAGTGTGCTGTATATGTGTGTACATTGTGTATGTGTGTTTTGTGTTGCATACGCGTGTGGAGGAACGTTGTGAATATGAAGTATGAGTGTTGAATGTGTTGTATACGTGTGAAGTGCCTGTTGTATGGGGTTGTGTGCTGTGCGTGTGTGGAGTGCGAGATGTGTGTGTGTATTATGTAAGTGAGGTGTCTTGTGTAGATCTGGAATGTTGAGGTGTGTGGGGTATGTATGTGTGTGGGTGTGTGTTATATGTGTGAAGTACATGTGGATGTGCATGGGGGTTATGTGTTGCATGTATGCACACATGGTGTGTTTGAGGTGTGTTATATATGTGGAATATGTGCATGTCACATGCTTTCTGTATGTGTGGAGTTGTGTGTGAGATATGCATGTTATGTATGTTTGTGTATGTGTGTGTTGTATATGTGAATGCATCTTGTGTCTATCAAGGTATGTATGTTTTATGTGTGAGTGTGTTGCATGTGCATATCATATGCTTTGTGTAGGTAAGGAGTTGTGTATGTGGGGTACGCATGCGTTGTGTATGTGGCGTGTGTGTGTGTATGTGGTGTGTGTGTGTAGGAGGCATAATCAGAGCCTGGCTGTCCTTCCCCAGGTCTGCTCCTTGAGCCCCCGTTTTCTCACCTGTAGTGGATTAAGCTGAGGCAAAGTTCTAGAGGCTAGAGAGGTTGATGGGTGCCTGGAAGTCCCTGGCCACCCTGCAGTAGCATACAAGGTACAGTTTGGGGGACAGGGCTCAAGGTGCCCAGGCCCCTGGAGTGCTTCTCCCAGGAGCATCTCCAGGTGGGTTTGGGCCTCCCTGGTGAGGATGCTCCATGGGACACTCCTGCTCTAGTGTGTGCACTCACTGGGTGCACTTGGCCCTGGGCCCAGTGTTGGGGTATGACTGCCTCAGCCACAGCTGTGAGGAGGGACCCAGGGAAGCCAGGGGAGGAGAAGCTGAGGCTGTCTGTGTCCCCAGAAATGCCTCTGACATCCAGAGATGTCCTTGGCCTTGGAGAGGGCTGCCTCTTGTTTGAGTGGCTGTGCCTCCCCTCCATCTCTGCTTAGTAATTTAGCATCTCCCCCATGGAAGACAAGGGTGTAATAAGGCTGCAGGCGAGTCAGATGGCAGGGCCAGGGAGTGCAGTAGTGTGAGGGTACAGTCAGTGTTGACAGTGAGCTGGGCCCTGGCTCCAGAAGAGATAGCCCAGGCTTCCTGCCCCAGCCCTCTCTGGCTGTCTCCTGGGTTTCTGTGCCAGCTTATAGAGGCCTTGGCTGAGCAGGCAGGATGGGGAAACTGGATGCTGAGCCGCTTCCATTTATCCGGCCCTGGCCTCACCCTACAAAGCCACTGTTGACAATGTAAGGCTCTGCTTGTGTAGGGCCTCGACCAACCGTAGTCTGAGATGGGGGCAGGGCTGGGGTCTGGAAGCTCAAGAAGCCTGGCCCGCTGTGTGTGGTGACCCGGGCCCTCCCTCTCCTCAGCCGTCATGTGGCGGTGGCAGCCAGGCCTGCCCCAGCATGCTGACACCACTCCCTGTTTCTGCCATGTACTCAGCAATGTGAGATTCCCACCCTGAGCTGGGTGGCAGGTCGAGCTGGCTGAGCAGGCCACAGCCTGGAGGGCTACTGTCTTCCCTGATATGGGAGGACAACGGGAGGCAGTGAGGCCCCTTGGGCTCTGGCTGCCTCTACGATGCTGCAGGCAGAGGCAGGCATGGAAATCTCTGAGCTCCCAGGGCAGCAGGGCTGATGCAGCCGGGGCTGGGTACAGGTGTAGTTATACAAGCTGTTGCAAGGTCTGCCTTGTAGGGATTGGTCATGACTTCTTAGCAGGGAGGCCCAGGCTGGTTGTGGGCCTTTCAGGGGTCCATGTCTTTGTTCTGGCCTTGAGGAAGGCAGTTGCAGTACAAGAACAGTGTGTACTGCAGTGGACTTTGGAGGGATGCTTGTTTTCCCTCTTCTTGCCCCCAGCCCATCCTCCTGCTCCTCCTATCCCTGCCCCCTCCTGTCCTTGTCTTCTTGGACTGGTGTGGGGCACAGACTTTGAGCCCAAATACTGGGCTTTAGATCTGCCGCATGCAGGCCTGGCACGTACCTTGGCTTTTCTATGCCATGGGGGTAATTTTATAGCATTTCTGTGAGAAGCAAAGCTTTAACAAGGAGCTTAACACAACGCCTGGCACCTGGCAGGTGCTCGGTGGAAGCGAGCAGCTCTTATTCACTGTATGATGTTGTTTTTTATGAGTGGGGGTGGGGGTGGGACAAGGCAGGAAGTCCCTCCCCGTCCTCCTGAACCCTTTTCCTGGCCTGCTGCAGCCAGAGAATCATTGCTGCCAGCTCGGAACCGCGGGAGTAATGGACCCGGACTGGCCGCCCCCTGTGCTAAGTGTTTTCTGTGCCTTGGTGCCTGGCCCTCACAGCGATCTGTCCTGCTTTATCTTTGAGGATGGATTATAAGCCGCTTTTCTCTGACGGCCAAGAGGTTGGCACAGGGCCCCAGAGCAGAGAGGCCGGTGGGCCTGGGGAGGCCTGATGGCCAGGGCTGCCTGTGCCGTGAGTGGGCGGTATGGCTGAGCTCAACGCTTGCTGCCAGGAGGGTTGTCACGAGGTAGGGGGGATGATTGTGGCTGCTGTCCAGGTGTCTGAAAACAGCCAGGGGGCAGCTGAAGCCAGTCTCTCAGCCCCTCTGGGCTTAGCATCCAAGGCTGTGGGCAGCATCCCGTGGCTGGAGTGGCCTCTGATGGGTGAGCTGTGTTGGAGATATCACCATGGTCGCTGGCACACCCAGCCCATCCTGGCTGCTTCCCAGCTGTGAGAGGGGGCACTGTTCACTTGTCACCCAGGGCTGGCTGGGGGAGGGCAACAGGTGCCACAGCCACAAGAGAGTTCTGCCCCTCCACATACACGCCAGGCCGCTGCTCTTGGAGGGTGACCAGTGCTTCCGTGGCAGGGGCAGGAGGGGAACACAGCCATTAGTGGCACAAGTGCCATTCCCCTAGGTGCCTTTAGTGGTTCACTCCCCGATGGGGTCACTGGGCCCCCAGGCAGGCTCTAGCTTCAGTGCACCCCATCCTTTGGTTCCAGACCGAGAGCGCATCGGGCAGGACTCGGCATATGAGCAGGAGGGGAAGGTACAGTTTGTGATCGATGCTGTGTACGCCATGGGCCATGCGCTGCACGCCATGCACCGTGACCTGTGTCCTGGCCGCGTGGGACTCTGCCCACGTATGGACCCTGTGGACGGCACCCAGCTGCTTAAGTACATCCGAAACGTCAACTTCTCAGGTGGGGGCATGGTGCTGGGCGCTGCCCTACCCTGGGCGTTGTGCACCAGGGGAAGGCATCTTGGAGCTCTGAGGGAGTTGGAGAGAGGGGAGCAAAATTTCCCGAAATGTGCTGATAGTGGGCAGGGGTCTCCCTGAAGTTGACCCTGAGCTTATAACATTCCCTGCCTCCTGGTAGAGGCTGAGACCCCTGCCTACCTCAACAGGCATTGCAGGGAACCCAGTGACCTTCAATGAGAACGGTGATGCCCCTGGACGCTATGACATCTACCAGTACCAGCTGCGCAATGGCTCGGCCGAGTACAAGGTCATCGGCTCCTGGACGGACCACTTGCACCTCCGAGTAAGCGGGAAGGGCAGGGGAGGTCCCTGGGCAGTCAAGACAATCGCTGGTACCCAACCCCTGGGCCGGGGACCAAGGGGGAGATGGCCACTGTTTAGGGTTACTGCTGCTACCACAGTGGCACTTCCTTCCCAGGGTCCCTCTCAGACTGGAGTATAAGAACGGGGCAGTGGGGCTCTGCCCATTCCATCTGCTGCCCACTTTCCTGTCTGGGGGCCTGCCCATTTCCTGCTGGGTGTGGAGCAGGAAGGGTTTGGGACAGATGAATTCACACCAGAGGGCACTGGCTCAAAGGCATGGTGAGTATACTGAAGGCAGGTTGTGGGCAGAGGCTACTTGAGACAGAGGATGAAGTATTGGGGCCCAGGGGGAGCCACATGCCTTGTGGCATTGGTGGGGGGCAGGAGCCATAAGCTATGAGCTGTGGTTGTCCTGGTGAGGCTTCCTTTCTGGCTGTCGGTTTCTCATAGTGTCAGCTGTTCATCCTCCAGAGACGTACCTGTAGACTGGGCCCTGGACATTCTAAAGGGGTACAGGGCTGAGGCAGGCTCAGGAGACCCCGGGCCTGCCTTTGGAGTCCTGGGGCAGATGCTTCTGCCATCACCTCTTCCAGCAGAAGGCCCCAAGCGTGTCAGAGCTTTCTCTGTTCTGACCCTGTTTAGCCTTGATCGGCATTTGGGATAGGAGGACAGCGAACCCTCTGAGTCATGGAAGTTCTTTGCCGTGCGGTGTGGTGGGACTGAGCTTGTGCCTGTCATGGGGCTTCTTGGCTCACCAAGTGGAAGGAGAGGAACAAGGCAGGCAGGAACACTGGACAAGGGTTGTCTGGTTTTGGTGCGGAGGGAGCGCACAGGGCCCATGACCAGAAGTCACCAGTAGCCCCAGCAGTTGACACTGAATCCCTGTTGTTTTCCCTCCGGAGCCTGAAACCCTCTGGCTGCCTGGGCACTGCCAGTCCTCCAGCCTCCACAGAGGTTTCCTGGACCTGTGCTCCAGGCCAGTCCTGTGTGCTGGGGGAGGGAGGATGTGAGCAACACAACCCCTCCCCATGAGCTGCTGTTCTGAGATGCACCGAGTCTGGGAGGTCAAGGTCAAGAGCATCCAGAGCTCACAGCAGCTGGAACTCCAGCTTTCCACACATCCACCCTTACCCCAAGTCCCCTGGGACACTCACAGTTCTAGGAACAGTACCTCTGGGCCATGTCCTTCCTGTAAGTGCCATCGGTTTCTAGGGTCATGTTTAGAGCCACAGGACAGCCTTGTTGGAGGCTTTTTTCCCTCTTCCCACTTTGTCCTAAGGCGGTACCTGGGTCCTCCTCCACCACCACCAGCTTTCCCCTTCCTTCAGCGCCACAGCCACCCGCTCCCTGACCAGTGGGTGGCGTCCACTACAGGAGTGGTGCTTGGCACCCACTGCCCATCTGGCTGGGGCTGCTGCTCTCGAAGAATGAAGTCGCCCTTCATTGAGAACAGCTGTTGTGAATGTGGCTCCCGAGTGCCGTAGGGCTCCTGTTGCCTACAGCCGGCAACGCTTTGGGGCCTCTTGCTTACTTTCTGGAATCTCCTAACTGATTCAGTAGTCCGTGACAGTCCTCCCATGGCCCCTTCGCTCATGGCCCTCATGGTCTTGAGGGCCTTGTAGCCGTGAGTAGCGTTGATTTAGAGCAGGGTGTAAAGAAACGCCAACCCCTGGGCACACGTTAAGCGTCCACTGATTAAGCTTTAGTTCATTCTCGCCGCTGCACACAGCTCCCCGGCCGCACGGCAGAAGCGCCATGGCTGAGCTGTAGGGCAGTGAATCTCGCTCAGATCACCCCAGGGAGGCAGCTTGTTGAAGCACATATTCCACGGTCGAGGTCTGGGGTGAGGCCAGAAGTGGCATTTGCTGGGCATTGTTGCTGCATTGAGTAGCAGAGACCTGTGGGGCTGGGAGTTGACACCTCTGGGTGCTTTCTGGGTTCTGTGTCTCCATGAACTTGGAGAGCTTTACATTCCATCGGAATCCTCCTGGGCCACTAGTGTCCTGCTCCCATGGAAGGGGGCTTGTTGAGTTCCAGCTGTGGGGTTTGGTGAGCCCTGGTGGGGTGTGCTCTTTCAGGCAGCTGCCTGGGGCTGAGGGGCACCCCAGCCCAGGGGTTGGTGCAAGCCCTGGGTGGTGCTATGTCCTGAGGCCTGTACCACCATACTGTCATTGCCAGATAGAGCGGATGCACTGGCCAGGGAGTGGGCGGCAAGTGCCACGCTCCATCTGCAGCCTGCCCTGCCAGCCAGGCGAGCGGAAGAAGACCGTGAAGGGCATGCCCTGCTGCTGGCACTGTGAGCCCTGCACGGGGTACCAGTACCAGGTGGACCGCTACACCTGTAAGACGTGTCCCTATGACATGCGACCCACGGAGAACCGCACAGGCTGCCGGCCCATTCCCATCATCAAGCTCGAGTGGGACTCTCCCTGGGCCGTGTTGCCCCTCTTCCTGGCCGTGGTGGGCATTGCTGCCACACTCTTCGTGGTGATCACCTTCGTGCGCTACAATGACACGCCCATCGTCAAGGCCTCGGGCCGCGAGCTGAGCTATGTGCTGCTGGCGGGCATCTTCCTGTGCTATGCCACCACCTTCCTCATGATCGCCGAGCCGGACCTGGGGACCTGTTCGCTGCGCCGGGTCTTCCTCGGCCTGGGTATGAGCATCAGTTACGCGGCCCTACTCACCAAGACCAACCGCATCTATCGCATCTTCGAGCAGGGCAAGCGGTCGGTCAGCGCCCCACGTTTCATCAGCCCCGCCTCGCAGCTGGCCATCACCTTCAGCCTCATCTCCTTGCAGCTGCTGGGCATCTGTGTGTGGTTTGTGGTGGACCCCTCGCACTCAGTGGTGGACTTCCAGGACCAGCGGACGCTCGATCCCCGCTTTGCCCGGGGAGTGCTCAAGTGCGACATCTCGGACCTGTCGCTCATCTGCCTGCTGGGCTACAGCATGCTGCTCATGGTCACGTGCACCGTGTACGCCATCAAGACCCGAGGCGTGCCCGAGACCTTCAACGAGGCCAAGCCCATTGGCTTCACCATGTATACCACCTGCATCGTGTGGCTGGCCTTCATTCCCATTTTCTTCGGCACCTCACAGTCGGCAGACAAGGTGAGCGGGGGGAGCCAGGGGCAAGGCGGTGCCAGTGTGCCCAGGGTGGTTCCTTGAGGTTTTATCTGCTCCACCTTCTCTCTGGGGCTGCAGGTTTCCCCTGGGTCCTGGGATTTCACTCCCCCTGTCTCTTCACGTCCCCTCCCCACATCTTGTTTCCCTCTCTCTCCTTCTCCTGGGTCCCCTCTCCCGATGGTCCCTCTTTCCCTCCCGCTTGCTGCTGTCCTTGCCCGTTCTCCCTCCTTTCCTCTGTCTTGTTGGCCTGGGAAGCTGCACCCCCCACCGCCCTCCATTCCTTTCTGGGCTCTCCTTGTCCCCTCCTCTCCTTACTCAGCCCCGTCTCCCACGTGGTCCATTATCCTCTCCATCCTCTTTCGTGTGCCCTTTGCAGAGCTCCATGGATCCCCAAGGTATGAATCAGGTACAGCTCTTGCTCCCTGTCTCCTTTGCCCCATGCAGCTGGGAACCTCAAGTTCAGCTAGCCAAGAGCCTTCTGTTCTCAGCCACTTCTGCACCCGAGTGGTCTGGCGTGTGGATCTGGGCACCTTGCTCATGCCCAACCCTGGCACTGCAGCAGAAGTGGCCTGCAGTCAAGGCATTGTGGTGGCATTGGGACCCTAAATCCCAGTGACAGCTCTTTGTCTAACTGTGGGATCAGGCCAAACCACTGGCCTCCCTCGCCTTAGCTTCCGTCTGTAGCTTGGGGCTGAGACCCTGGCACCTAGTCAGGCCCTTGGAGTGTTGCAGTGGACACCTGGTGGAAGAGGAGAAGAAGTTCACCTGCTGTGAGGAAGATGGGGCTGAGAAAGCCAGCAGGTGCTGGGTGCGAGTCACAGAGAGCCAGATAGCATGGGACCCAGCTGGGGGCTGGCCTGGGTGCTGGCTTTCACGGGTGGGGAAGGAGGAAGAGAGCAGAGGAGACCTGACCTCGTGTGGGTTAAACAGGAGCCTTGGATGCTTGGTGAGCCCTGAGGAAGCTGAGGTGAGAGCAGGGAGACCGCTAGGCTAGGGAATGTGGCTGAAGCTGCAAGGCCGGGTGTGTTTAGAGGCACTGCTGGTGGCTCTGATGGAATGCACGTGGTAGGAGACTTGGAAGAGAGGCCAGGAAACCCCTTTGGTTTGGGGTCCTAGTGATGAGGAAGAAAGGAGGGATAACCTGAGAGGTGGGGTGTATGGAGGAAGGAGGCATGCTGAGCTGGGGGGCCCTGCACATGGTCCAGCACAGCTGTCACAGCAAAGAATGAGGGCTCGCTGCTGCAGCCTGTCCCTGGCAGCCCGTGGGGAATTTGGCGCCGTGAGCCAGGGAGTGAGCCCCAGGAGGTGGGGGCCTGTTGTGTGCTAGATACTACACCCAGGGGCCGCTGCCATCCCCACTTAAACGGTCACAGAGAGGTGGAATGACTTCCCTGAAATCAAACAGCTGGTCGGTGGTACTCTACTCCAGGAGCCCCCTGCTTCCAGCCCGCACCAGTCCCACAGCTGTGAATACCCTGCTGTCCTGGGCTCTCCCCAGCAGTCCCATTTCTGTTCCTGCAGCTCCTCTGGGGAAGCTGCTATGTCCTGCACTCTGAATCCATGGGCCGCAGCCAGGGAGATGTGTAGAACACCTTTCAGTGGCGGTCCTCAGGGCTGGGATCTGCAAGAAGCAGGCCTTAGGGTTGGCCTGAGGCCCTGTGGCAGTGACCCCCACCCTGCACCCCTGAGCCCAGCACCTGGTTGAGGGCAGGTCCCAGAGGGAATGGATCCTGCAGATAAGTGCCTTCCCCACCTCTGTCTCCACGTGGACCAGCCAGCGCACCTGTCCCTGCCCTGTCCCTACCCTGAGGTGCCACTGCACATATCTGACCAGAGATGACTCTTCAGAGGGCCCTACATGATGGCCACACAGCACAGCAGCCTGCACCAGCTCCATCCAGGGCTGTGTGACATGGACAGACCTATCCCTCCTGCCGCTGAGCCTCTGAAGGGGGTTGCGGGGTGGGATGGTGGGTGGTACCCACAGGTGGTGTACCTGTGGGTACCAGCCATCAGGCTTCAGCGGGGGATTGCCCACGACCGAGCCAGGTCAGGGCTTCGAGCAACCAGTGCAGGCTGCAGGACCGGTCACTGCATGGGGAGAAGAGGGGTGTTTGTGCTACTGTCAGGAGCTAGGGTGCATCCAGAGCATGAGTGTGGCTTCCTGCCAGTGGGGATACCTAGAAAAGCTCATGGACCAATAGAATTTAAAGTATAAATTCATTTCAATGTAAAACTGTTTTTGAAATCTGCATAGTTTTTTTAAACATAATTGTTTTTCCACACATTATGAAAAACAAACATTTGTATGTTTAAAGGCAGAGCAGCAGGGGAGGGGGAAAGGGAGAAAAAGAGAGAGGATAAAAATCTTCCATCTGTTGGTTCACTGTCCAAATGTCCACAACATCTAGAGCTGGGCCAGGTGGACGCCAGGAGCCCAGGACTCCATAAGGGTCCTCAGGTGGCTGGGAGGGACTTGCTCCATCTTCTGCTGCTTTTACCAGGCCACTGGCAGGGAGCTGGATGGGAAGTGGAGAAGTGCTCCAGTGTGAGATGCCAACACCACCAGTGGTGGTTTGAGCTGCTGCACCTTGATGCTGGCTCCACCCCCACCCCCTCCCCCAAAAGAAAAAAATTGGCACCAAAATAAACGTCTACCTTTTTTGAAAAAATTATTTATGTCACTTACAAGTCAGAATTACGCAGAGGGGAAGAGACTAGAGAGAATCTGCCACCCGCTAGTTCATTCCCCAAATGATCACAGTGACCAGAGCTGACCAGAGCTGAGCCAATCCTAAGCCAAGAGCTAGCAGCTTCTTCTTTTTTTTTTTTTTAAAGATTTACTTATTTTACTACAAAGTCAGATATACAGAGAGGAGGAGAGACAGAGGAAGATGTTCTGTGCAATGATTCACTCCCCAAGTGAGCACAACGGCCGGTACTGCGCTGATCCGAAGTTGGGAACCAGGAACCTCTTCCGGGTCTCCCACATGGATGCAGGGTCCCAAGACTTTGGGCTGTCCTCAACTGCTTTCCCAGGCCACAATCAGGGAGCTGGATGGGAAGCGGGGCTGCTGGAAATAGAACTGGTGCCCATAATGGAATCCTGGTGCGTGCAAGGCGAGGACTTTAGCCGCTAGGCCAGGCCACCAGGCCCAAGCTAGCAGCTTCTTCCAGATCTCCCACATGGGTGCAGGGACCCAAAGACTTGGGTTGTCCTCTGCTGCTTTCCCACGGAGCTGGACTGGAAGTGAGGCAACCAGGAAATGAATTGATGCCCGTGCAGAATGTTAAAACTGCAGGCAGAGAATTAGCTTGCTACACCACTGTGCCGGCCCTGAAACTCATGCCTTTAATTCCATAGCAGTTATAGGTGTGTGCCATTAGCTGTGTGTAGCTGTGTGTGGATGTGTACACACAGGGGTGTGCGTGTGACCTCCGGCATGGCTGAGAATGCAGATGCACAGGGACACATGGGTGTGTGTGAGCATCTGCCGTGGCACATGCGCAGCTGGGCCCATCTCCCAGGGAGCAGGTGCCGGCGCAGAGTGAAGCCGTCTGTGCCGCTCCGGTGAGCAGGCAGATGGATTTCCCAGCATTAGCCGGATTTCCCAGGCTTAACACTGCAGCCATTAGGCCTTGCCCTGAGCCTTCCTGAGCAGGCTTCTCCACCATGTGGGGTTAGAGCTCAGCCAGGCTTGGGTGGGGGCTGGGAGGAAGCTCATCTGTGCGGTTCCCACAGGCTCTGTGGATCTCAGCCCACCAGGGAGACCCGGTGGAGACACAGAGATGGGTCTGGTATCAGGTCAGGGCACTGGTCAGCCACATTTACAGCTGCTACTCTGCCCTGTGCCACCCATCTGGGCCAGCTCTGCAGCCCCCTTCTCTGGTGCCTTCTGTGTCTTACGGCTGAGGGTGGGTGGCCCGACTGGCTGTGTAAAAGGCCTGTTGGTGGTGGGATCTGGGGGCTTGAGTGGTTCAAGGAGCCCTCAGGCTGTGTGCTGGGCAGGGAGAGCTGGCTCAGAGAGGGCATATGGTTCCCACTTTTGTGTCTTGTTAGCACAAAGGCTCCCTGCGCGTGCCACGAACAGCTGTGCCCATGCCACCCTCAGGGCTGACTACATCCTTGTCAGAGTGGTGCCCTGTGAAAGCCAAGGGCTCCTGGCTCAGGATTGACTCAGAATTTTAGATGGCAGCAGCAGGTGCATTAAACCAGGCATGCAGCCCTGCCTAGTCTCAAGCCCCTCCACAGTGGCACAGGATGTTGGCCCAGGATGCCAGCTCAGCCTGTGGTCACACTGGGGGTGGGGGCTCTCTTCCAAAGGAGAGGAAGCCCAGGGAGGAATGATGAAATGAAGACCTTGCCACCTAGTATCCTGAGATGTTGATGAAGAAGATGTTGAGAAGAGGGTAGAATATGAGAAAAGAAGACCCGGCCCCTACCCTCAGGGGCCACTGGATAAGGCCAGGGCCCCTGGGACTTCTGGGAGCAAATCCAGACTGTGTCCTGCACTGTGGGCAGTGCCAGAATGCAGGTGTCATGGCAAGGGTGATGATGGGAGAAAACTGGGGGTCAAGGAAGGCTTGGAGAAGGTGGCGCATCAGCCACAGCCCAGGGGAGGAGTCTCAGGACTAGGACCATCAGACTTGGAGACACAGTGCTTCTTGCTCCCCATGGCCACGCCTGGGTGGCACGGCCTGGGTCTCCCACAGCACCTTCTTTGCTGGCAGGGGTAAGAAGGGCGGTTGAGGCTGGGAGGACTAGAGGGAGGGAGACCGCGGGAGGGAAATCCCAGGGGGTGGGAATTGCCTGGCCCTTCCCAGCCTGGAAGGATGGATTATCCAACACCCAGATTAATGGGCTTTCATTTTGCTAAACATCTGTCACTGTTAGTGCTGGCGAGTGAGCATGAAATGAGCTCTAAGTGTGCTGCCACCGCCCAACCATGCTGGGTACCCGTGGGTCCCTGTACTGAGTCCTCTCTGCAAGGGGGTGGCACGTGGGGGAAAATGATGGTCTGAGGGAGGAGGTGGCAGCCTGGTCCCCAGGGGCTGTGGCGCCAACATGTGCCCCCCTCAGCCTCCAACCTGTGCTGGGGGCTGCCCCTGGCAGCTGCTTCCCCCACTGAGATGGCACTTAACAGATGCCAGGCATATCTGCCCCGATGTGCTAAACCACATGGCGCTCAGCACAACCAAACTGTCATGCCTGTGGTGTATATGGGAAAACTGGAGCCCAAGGAGGCCACTTGTCCAGGTTCTCACAGCTGGACCCAGGAATCCTGGTCTTAAGTCCCATCTTCAAACCATGACTCCTCCTGCCTGAGGCCAGGATGCAGCGGGTGGAGGGTCCCCACAGGTCTTTGTCTCCTGGTGGGTGCTGCACAGAGTTCCATCCCTGCCCCATGGGTGGGCAGAGCCAGACTGACTGCTGCCTCCCCGGCCCCTCCCCCAGCTGTACATCCAGACCACGACGCTGACGGTCTCGGTGAGTCTGAGCGCCTCCGTGTCCCTGGGGATGCTCTACCTGCCAAAGGTCTACATCATCCTCTTCCACCCGGAGCAGAATGTGCCCAAGCGCAAACGCAGCCTCAAGGCCGTTGTCACCGCTGCCACCATGTCCAACAAGTTCACGCAGAAGGGCAGCTTCCGGCCCAATGGTGAGGCCACCTCCGAGCTGTGCGAGAACCTGGAAGCCCCAGGTGAGTACTGGGCTCCCCTCCTTCCCCTCTGGGCCCACCTGGGCTCCCCCTTCTCCTTGGAGCAGGCAGAGGTGTCCACCTGAGCCGCATTGCACCCCTAGCCCTGTTGGGGAGCCCCAGAGGCTACAGGTGTGGCCCACACAGGATATGGGAGACCTGGGCCCTCTCGGTCCTGGGATCTACAGCTCGGACCTCTCAGCCCCTCCAGGAAAAGGGGTTCCATGGGAAGGCCCTGCTTCCAGCCCCTTGATTACCTGGGAGGGTGGCCCTGGTACCAGAGCCCCCGTAATACCCAGCTTGGCTTTGTCTGGCAGGCCCCTAGCAGGGCCCAGCAAGATGGGGCCCCAGGACTTGGGCCAGTCTGGGACAGGTGAGTGAAGGTATGGGGTAGGCGGAGGGGCCGCCAAAGGCCACAGCATAGGCAGCAATGTCCCCGGGAGGGTGTCAGGAGACATCAGCCACAGAGGGTCCTGCTTTGGCAAAGAGGCTCTGGGAAAGGAGGCAGGGACCTTGGTGTTGGAGGCCAGAGACTCAACTCAGTTACTGAGACAGCGTGTGGCAGGGCCACCCTGGCCTGGTCATCGCTGCTGCTGCCTGCTGCCTCCGTCCTCTTCAGATACACGAGAGTCTGCACCCTACGAGGAGCACTGGGATGTCCCAGTGTGTGGGGTGGGCCTCAGAGCCCACGTGCTTTAAGGGACCATACCTGCTGCCCCCTCCCACTCTGAGTCGTGGAGACTCTGCTGGTGGAAGGAGGGAGGAGAGCAGCGCCTCTCCTCAGAACTTCAGACCCCTCCTCTGGGGTGTTGGGGTAGGGAAGGCCCAGAGCCCAGCTCCAGGGTGTAGTCCCCATCCCTATAGTCCTAGAGTATGTTCCTTAGCTCCAGCTAAGGCCCAGAGAGGGTGAGCAGTCCTCATGAGCTCACACAGCAGGTGCTGACTGGCCGGTCCCAGCACAGGGTCTTTCTGTGGCTCCCTGGCCCTGCAGCATTCTCTGATGGACACCCTATGCCTCTGGTTGCCCTCCCAACCCTTGCCCCTGAGAATTCAGCTTCTCTCCTTCCAGATCACCAGTTCTTCCCACCCCCAGTCCTCGCCCTCCCGAGATGACATGGAGGGCAGGGCCCTCCCAGACTAGCCCCTCTGCCTGGGTGTCCCGAATCCCCAAGAAAGCCTTCACTTGGTACCTTTGTTATGAGCGGGGCTGGCCGGTGCCCACTCTTCTCTTTGGGGTCCCACCGTCTGCTGGCTGGGGGCAGCCCTGCCGCATGCGTATTGCCTGGCTCTGCTGAGAGCTGGTCGGCCCCAGTGCCTTCCAGCACTCACACCTGACCCCACAGGCCACACCCAAAAGGAATGGTGGAGGGCTGGGCCTTCCCCAAGGCCAAGGTCAAGGCCCAGGCCAAGGAGGAGGGGGTGGGCGTGCCATGGGAGTGCTGGGCGATGAATCTGGGGGCAGCAGACTCCAGGGATTGTGCTTGGGAAGAGCGGGAGGTATCACTCCTGGGAATAGGGACATTTTTCACTCTGTCACTGGCAGGCCACGTATCTTTAAATAAACAACAGAATAAATAATTTAGGGGGCTGATTGCCAGCAGATTCGGTGTACAGACAGCAAGCGACAAATGAGGGCTGTCAGCCTGCGTGTCCCTGCCCAGCCAGCCGGGACTGAGAACCGGCTGGGAGGGCCTCTCAGAAACAGGGGATGGGGAAATGGCCCTCTGGCCACACCCTGGGCACTGTCTTCTGAAGCTGGCCTGGCCTGGCCTATGGCAGGTCTGGTTGCTGCACCCAGCTGTTCACAGCCTTCTTTGGCTGGGAGCCCATTGGGGGCTGGTTTTTCAGGAGGGAATAGGGGCTATGGGAGACTCCCTTGAATGGGAAGAGCCACCGGGCAGGGGCTGAGGCAAGGGCAGGCCTCTCGATCCCTGGAGCTGGCTGGAGCTCTTCCTGCGAGCCTCCCTACTGGCCCTGGTCAACTCATCACTCGCACCCCCATTTCTCAGGCTGGGAGACTGAGGTCCTGCCACAGAGCAGGGCTTGGGGTCCCTGCCTTGAGGTTTGCCAGTCCCACCCACCCTTGGAGCCCGAGGTCACTGCCAGCAACCCCATGGCTTCCTGCGGTTACTAAGAAATCCGGCCCAGTGCTGAGCCGGAGCTGCTGCAGAGGTTCACAGGTTTAGAAACTCAATTTTATCGGCTCAGCCAGGGGGTGGTGGCGCCCTGGGAGCCAGTTCTCACCAGCCAGGCCTGCAGGCAGCTGAGCTGCTGCCTGCTCTTTTTCACTGCCTGTAGGTCTGTGGGGATTGGAGGTGTTAGATGTAGGGATCTTCCCAGGAGACAGTGGTCCAGACCCACAGGCCTCTCCCTTGTGCTCCAAGGCAGAGAAACTGCAGTCCCACAGAGAGCCTGGGGTCCTGGAGGGAGCGTGGGGCCTCCCTCAATGGGCTTCAGAGCTCCAGAACCTTCTTCCTGGGCTCTGCCAGCATGTACCCTACCATCCTGGGGTACCCTGCCTCCTTTGCCTAAGGGCACCCAGATCCTGCCAGCCCGTTTCCCAACCGCTGCTGACTACTCACACCCCAGGGGTCCGGAGTGTTTTGGAGATAGAGGCAGGAGCTTCTGCACCCATGAGGTTTCCTCCTTACCCTTCTCCTAGATGCCCCCTGGTGCCCATCCAGGTGGCACCAAAACCTAGATGGATCTTCCTTTGCCTGTAGACTTGTCTGGACAGGGCACTCCATACCGCCTACAGCCACCTCCCTGGTCAGGTCGGGGTGGGCCGGGAGGAAGTCCTGTGAGCCCAGCTATACTCTCATCCTGGGGACTCCCCACAACAAGCCTCTCTGCATGCCCCGTGCCCAGCAGCTACACTTCCTCCACACCTGATGGATGCCCATGGGTAGCATCTCCTAATGCTGCCATAGCAGAGATGTCCCAAGAGGAGCAGCTTGGCTCAGACACAATGATCTGTAGGGGTGGGGGCATCGTTTTAATTAAAGGTCACAGAGGTTGTGCTCTGAAGGAGTGTGGTCATGTGAGGGCCTGCCTAGCTGCAAGGGAAGCCGCACCTCGGTGGTCACATGGGCTGCAACCTGCAGACCAGGACCCTGCCCCCCTCCCGCTTCTCCAGGCCAGATGCCCCCACTGAGCATCCTGACCGTGCCCCCTCTGTCGTGCCAAGACCCTGAACAGGGGGTGGGGGCAGGTGTGGTTTTCTCCCATTGATGGTTGCAGTCTCGCAGTAGCCCACTGGCCTCAGCTGAGGTTACCACATTGCTCCTGACACTTCAGGTCTACTGATCCTTCATGCTGATGGGGACAGGAGACACCAGGGGCCACTCAGAGCTGCCCCTCTGGCCTTCACAGTTTGTTATCTGTCAAGTGTAGGTCTCCTAGGCCCTCTCACTTCACACCACCTACGGGACCTGATGTTGTTACCTGGGAGACCTGGCCCTGGGCATGGCCTGGGAGAGGACCAGTGACCGGGAACTGAGAAATGCCCAGACAAGCCAGGTGCTCCCAGCTGTGGAATAAGGAATGGTGGGTGCAGATGGGAAGGGCACATCAGGAAGGACAAAGGAGACTCAGGGCTCACAGACTTGGTTTCCCCTGGGCCTGGGCCAGAGGCAGAGGGTCAGGCCTGCTGTGGTGTGTGCTTCCGGGTCTGGCTGACCAAGGTCCTTCTTGGTGTTCCTGAGCGATTCCCTGTACTTGTTCCCCCACCTTACCAACCACCAGCCCAGCGTGTTCTTCCCCGCGGCATGTGGCCAAGCTTCTGGAATGCTC
This sequence comes from Ochotona curzoniae, assembly GCF_017591425.1. Taxonomy (NCBI): domain Eukaryota; kingdom Metazoa; phylum Chordata; class Mammalia; order Lagomorpha; family Ochotonidae; genus Ochotona; species Ochotona curzoniae. Next base: position 681,660 of record NW_024466004.1, on the reverse strand, counting down.
AAAGGTTGTATAATGAGACCACAGATAAAGAGCAGGCTGGACCACCGCCGTGGGGGGCTCTGGCTGAGGGGCAGGGTCCGGGAGTGAATGCCCAGAGGAGATGAGGCAAAGGGGAGGGGCACTCTGGATGCCCAGGCAAAGGCATGGAGGGGGCCAGGACAGCTGGACAAGGTGTTTGTGCGGGGATGCGGGGTGTGGAAGGGGGCAGCCTACATCGGGGAGGGGAGAGAGGAGGGCCACGCAGGTGTGAGTACAGAACAATGCGATGTGGGGGCGGATGATCCAAAAAGGCCTGTCCCTGACTCCTGGCCACCCCTGGTCTCTCCCCTTCCAGCACTGGCCACCAAGCAGACCTACGTCACCTACAGCAACCACGCAATCTAGTGAGGCCACCGGGGCCGAGCAGCAGGAGCGACAGCAGCCCTTGGGGAAGTGTGCCCAACCGGGGCCTCCCCAAGGGCCCAGCTGATGTCCCCGCCTGCCCGTGGGTGCCCACGGACGTGGCTTGGTGCTGAGGACAGCCGAGCCTACACACCCCTACCCCCACCCCTGGCTGTCACTGCGAGGCAGCCTAGGCAAGCTGAGTGGGTGGCAAGAGGAGGGCGAAGGGCTGGGCAGCTCCAGGCCACTGCGGGAGCCGGCACCAAGGATCATTGCCCTTCGTGGCTCTGAACAGGAGGGGCTTGGGTGGAGGGGTCCCCATACTGCTGGTTTCTTCTGCCTCCGTCTCCGTGTGCCCTACTGGGGACCTTCTCTCTATGTTGGGCTCCATCCCTGTCTTCGCATTCTGTCTTCTGTCTGTCATTTTTGATCTCTGTGTCCACCTGCTTGGGTCCTCCTCCTCTCTGTCCCCTCGCCCCAGGTCCCTGCTCTGCAGCCCCTCCTGCTGCTTTCTTGGGGTCTCCTCCTATGTTCTTCCCCTCATGTTTTTTTTTTTCTTTCCCATTCTCTGACTTCATTTTTGTCCAGCCTTTGCCTCGCTCACCCTGCCCTCTTCACCAAATCTTACTTGTTGCAAAAATGAAAAAAAAAAAAAAAAGGAAAAAAAAAATCAAAACACACACAGAAAAGCCAAAACAAAACCCAATCTTGAGTGTGTTGCAAAGTGCTGCGTCCTCCCGGTGGCCTGTGTGTGTGTCCTGTGGCCCGCAGCCTGCCCGCCTGCCCTTGCCCGTTGGCCATGTGTCCTGCCCGCCTGCCCGCCTGCCCCTCCCGCCGACGACACGGAGTTCAGTGCCTGGGTGTTTGGTGATGGTTCCTGATGACAATGTGTAGCGCATGATTGTTTTTATACCGAGAACATTTCTAATAAAAATAAACACATGGTTTTGCACTCTGGCTCCATGAGTACTGAGGGCCACAGGGCCACACATCCAGCCTGTATCTGTGTGGAGTGGGGAAGGGGTGATGGAGATGGAGGTTGGCTGGCTGCCAGAGGCTGTTGCCTTGACTGGGATCCCCTGGCTTGGATCTTCTGCTCTTGTGGGGAGGGCAGGGAGGCACCAGGTGTTCAGGTAAGTGGTAGAGGACATTGTAGAAAATTCCAGAGATCTGCACTTGATGGTCCCTGAATTAAGGAAGATGTCCTGTTCCCTGCCTTGCAGCCCACCCTGCCTCACCCCTGGGGTCCATCCTGACTCTATACCCTTCTCTTGCTTGTCTGGTTCTGGGGCCGAGTGCTGAGATAATGTGTTGGCCGTGGTGAGCAGTGTGTGATCCCCAAGGACACAGCCCACGCGTGATGTGTGTGTATACACCTGGCACCTCCACGTGCATCTGAGGGAATGTCTGCGGGACACTGCCTAGGCCCGAGTGGGTGTGAGCCCACATCACACCCACGTCACGAGGCTGCAAGTGTGTGAACATGTGTTCCGCGCTCAGTGCAGCTGGCCTCCTTGGCAGGTTGGGAAGTAGAGGGTGGGGAGCAGCTTAGGGCTGGGCTCTGCCAGGGTAAATTATAGCACCAGCCTCGACACAATGAGGTCACGTGTGTGCGGCAGCTGGAACCCCCACTCTCTGTACCTCCCCATCCTGTCCCACCCGTGCCTGCCCCCTGGTCTCCATCTAACCCGCACCCCCCAAACACATAGCAAGCTGATGAATCTGGGGGACCCTGGGCAAGAAGCTGGGTGTGAACTGTTTATAGTGTTAAGGTTGAACGTGGCGTAGTGCCAAGAGTTAGAATCCCCTTGGTCAGCCCCCTGACTCCTGGGGCAGGGGAGGCCTTACCTGTGGTCAGGTAGGTGCTCTCGCCACCCCCAGGTCTGTGTATAGTCTGCACCTCCTTGTTCAGGGGAGGAGCTTCACGTTCGTTGTCCTGTTGCAGCTGGTCCCTAAGTCCTCCACCCATGGAGAGTCCACCTGCTACAACCCAGTCAGGGAAGCTGCCAGATTAGTGTGAGGGAATGCAGAGTACACGGATCCCAACCCCACAATTTCCTGGGAGATTCTCCAACCCCCAACCTGGCATGTTGCCCCTCCCTGATGTGCCCTCCCCTGGCTCTTTAGCTGATGGATGTTCTGTGGCCCAATGCTAAGGAGGGTGCCTGGCCTGGAGCTGAGGGTTTAGGGGCTCAGCCTGGACCTTGTCCAAGTGCTTCCAACACGATTGGATTCCCATCTAGGTTCTGGGGGACGTCACCCTTTATCCCAAGGGGAATACTGCCTAGGCTGGGAGGGGACCATGTTGGTGGCAGGGCTTACCTGCTCCAGTTTGCTTGCAGCCCTGAGAGGGGCAGGGGTGGTCAGACCCTGACTTCAGAGCCAGTGCATCGGAGATGGTGAGTGCCTGACACTGCTGGTCTAGGCAGGGCAGGGTTGAGTAGAAATACCTTGGGTGATGACTTGAGTTTGCAGAAGCTAGGCCTGAGGGCAGGGACTGGCAGGGCCTGTAGGTCTGAGGTGGGCAGGCAGGGCCCTGTAACAGCAGAGGGGGAGGTGGGCATCGCAGGAGTCTGGGCCCATCCTCCCTCTAAGACCCAGAGTGATGGGCTGCATGCTAGTCAACTGTGGGCTGAACACACGCCTGGGGGCTGAGGAAGCCAGGAGAGGGAGTGTCCGTGCCCACGCCTGGGCTGCTGCCTGGGCAAGGAGCCACCCAGCTTGGGGCTCCATTCACTACTGAAGTGCAGGGGAGACTGAGGCCTTGCCTGGGTTTGGAGGCCTCTTTGTCCTCCTGTCTGCCCTGTGCCACCCTGGCCATCTCACAGCTCTGGCCCTGGCACTCTGGGCCTCACCAAGGCTTGGGCCTGTCCTGCAGCTGCCAGCCCCCGGCACTGACTGGCACTTGGTGCCAAAATCTCACTTCAAGTTGGCAAAAGCAGCAATTAGCATCTAATGAGGCTTCTTGCTTTATTTTTAGGTAACCTCCGAGGCCCTGCCTCTGTAATTCAGCCCGCCATTGCTTGGTGGATAATTAAAGCATGTCATCATAATTTGCCTTTTTTTTTTAATATAAAGCTCTGTAATTATGTTTTTATTGCAAGTGGGGTGGGGAGAAGTGTAGGAGAAAAGAAAACAAAGAGAGGAGGGGCAAGAGGGAGGCCAGGAAATGGGGGTTTGCTCCACCCCGCTGGCCTGGCTCCTCCTCCCCTCCCCCTGCTCCAGGGAGCTGGGAGCAGGGAGCAGAACCTGCCCTAGGTCCCTCCCGAGGGCCTCTCCACTTCTCCTCCCTGTCCCAGTTTGCTTCACTGTAACCAGTGGACAGGGAAGGTAGAGCTGAAACCGGAGCAGCTGCCACGTGGGAATTCTTCACGCTATTCCCCTCCTGCATTCCTGGGAAATTTCCATCATGAAAAGTAAATAAACTTCCCCTGCCAGGCCGGGTCTGCTGCTGCAGGGCGCCCAGCATCTGCTCCCCGGCAAAGAACTGACTGTGGGAGCCAAGGAGAAGTGTTCCCACCCTTCCTTTGGCTCTGGCCAGCAGTGGTGGGTGATTCTGTCCCAGCATCTGAAATCAGCCTCTCTAGCCTGCTGGGAACTTGCGGAATGGCAGCTCACGGTTTGGGGAGGCACTACCCCAAATATCTTCCCTAAATTCTGTGGATGAAACTTCAGACCACTGGGCTGTGGTGTGCCTGCCCCCAGCACAGCCAGGGGATGCAGTGAAGTTGAAGATCAGAGCACCAGGACTCATGAGAATTAGAAGACCTTTCCAGGCCAGTTCAATCCAGCAGGCGTCCCCACATAGCTTCTGAACAAGCTCCGTAGCCTGCCATTGCACCGGGCATCAGGTGGCCACTCACCATCATCACCCCACCCCAGCATCGGCCGTGCAGGGAAGGGCCAGCCGGCTGCTGATGAAGGGGTCTCCTGGAGGTACTTGCTGGGCTGCAGGCCCTCTCGCAGCACCCTGCTCTGTTTGAGACCCTGTTCCCAGTTTCTTCACTTGAACTTCCCAGGCAAATGAAGTGTAATGTGCAGACGTGGGTCCCATTAGGACCCAGGAGACTGGAGTCCTAGGGACGGCTGTGTGACTGACTAGCTGTGCCCACTGGGCACACAACATTCCCTCTGGCTCGGAGTCTTCATCCTGAAAATGAGGGGCTATGCTCTGAGTTCCTGGGCCTGGGGAAGCAGCCAGCATCAGAGCAGAACAGAAAGGGAGGTAACTGCAGAGAAGAATCTTTGGGGCCAGTTGCTATGACAACTGGGCCCACAATAAGGGGTAGGGGTAGGGACTGAGTATGCAAATAGGACCGTTGGGTTCTTGGGGGCCCTAGATGTCAGTGGATGTTAGGGTGGCAGGGTGGGGCCTGCCGGCCCCATCTGCCATCCACCCTTCATGGACAAGGTGAGGAAGACCTGGAAGGAAATGGGCTAAACTGGGGCCATTTACCACCCTCCAGCATGCAAGGAGCATGGCCTTGTGCTTCATGGCCTCGTGTTTTGTGGAGGTGGACAGTGAAGGGGCTGGGCAAGACCAGGGAGGCCTGGGAGAGATATTCCTCTGATCTTGATTGGCTACCTCCCTCCACCTGGAGTGCTAGGGGTATGTTCTCCTGAGCCTGCAAGATGCCTTTTGAGTCCAATCTGTTCAAGTAGACGACTGCCCAGTGAGTGCAGGATGGGGGTAGGGCTGACGGTAGAAGCCCTGGATCTGGTGTCTGCCTTCAGCACAGGAACCTGCTAGCTGTCCAGATGTGAGTTTCTGCTTCTCTCAGACAGATCTCAGAACATCTGATTTTCAGCCAACAACGTCACTGCAAGGCTACGGGAGGCAGGGAGAGGACAGGAGTCCACCCTGGAATTTGGTGGCTCCTCCCCTGCCGTGAGGCTCCTCCCACTCCTCTCCCTCTGACTGCGGCTTGGCCTGCCTTTCTTCCACCGCCCATCCCCTCTCCAGGTCCCCGGTCCTTGAATTCTTTGCTTTATCTGTGTCAAACTCGTGGTCACTTTACTGTGCCCTGTGCCTTCCCATTCTCCCTGCCAGCTGCCCCTGCAGGAGGGTGAGTGTGGATTGATATCCTGGCATGTCCCCTCTCTCTAGGCTTCCCTTCTCAGGCCCTGGAGGTGCTGGCACACAGGATGGCATGCATGGGTTCCTGAACTCCTGAGTGGGGGGGAATCTCTGCCAGGCCTTGGGGAGCTGAGATGCAGAGTTTCTTTCTGGGTGAGAGTGTTCCTTCCCCCAACCCAGAGGCCATCAGCGAGGGCCGGCTGCGGGCCTCTCCCAGCCTGCACGTGCCCTTTGGAGCACCCTATCTTCCTCCCGGTCTCAGGCTCTCCTCATTTTGGTGACTGGCAGCTGGCACCTTTCCCTTTCTGCCAGATCTCCCTTGCTGCTTTTCAGCAGCCCCTAGCCTGCCATCCGGTCTGCCCACTCTCCTGCCAGCTGTCATCATCTCCCAGGGTCACTGGCTGCTCTCATTGTCTCCCAGCTCCTCCTCAGCGGCTGGCATTGATCTCAGCACTTAACAATGACCACCTCCAGGGGCATCCTCACCCCACACTGGGGCACCTCCTATGTGGCGCATCTCTCCTGGGGCTGCTGCTAAGATGTCCTTCTCACTGGTTCTAAGCCGTGTGATTCTATGTGTGCTGGTGCAGTTCTCTTCATGCTCTGTGTACCTGGGTTTGGCTGAGCATCTTGGGTCTGTGGGTTGTATCCAGAAAACTTGGGACTGTTGTTTCCCAAAAAGTGTTTGCTCCGCTCTGCTTTCTGGCTCTGGCAGAGCCTGCTCTTACACACGCTCAGCTTGCAAGGTGTGTGATAACTGGTTGATGCCCTCCTGTGCTTTGTCAGTCTTTTTTCTCTCTGCGTTATAGTTGCTGTAGTCTCTGCTATTGCCTTCTCAAATTCACTAACCTTATCTTCTGCAGTGTCTAATCTGTCCATTGCATGTAGTGTATTTTTCAAAAAATGTCAGCATTGCATCTTTCATTATTAGAATTTTGCTCTTTTGTTTAAAATTTCACTTTTTTAGTTAGTTGCTCCATTTCCCCTCTAATTTCTTGAACATATGGAAAGCATTAAAATAATATCAGTTTGGATTTCCTTGAATAGTAAGTGTATCATCTGTGTCGTTTCTGGGTTAGTCAGTTGATTAAGTTTTCTTCTTATTATGGGTCACACTCTCCTCCTCCTTTATACCTGCTGACTTTTTGGTGGATGCCAGACACTGGCTTTTGCCTTGTTGGTTGCTGGTTGTTCTTGGATAGAAAGCCATGTGGTGCTGTGTCTGGAATGCAGTTAAGCACTGTGTAGGCCTTTCAGACCTCACGTTGAGCTTCTCTTCCACGGCTGTGCCCCTAGGCGGTCTCACTTGTTCCTTGGTTCACAGCAGGCAGCTAACACCCAAGGGGCCTTCCAGGCTCCTCTCTCTGGGCAGTTGCTCTCCCTCTGGACTCTGACCCATGACCTCTAGCTGTCCAGGCCTCCCTGGACCCCAGCATGGTCTCCTTCACCACTTGAGGGAGCTCTGTGCACCGAGGGACACACGGCACTTCTCCTAGGGCTGCTGTCTTTCACCACTTAGCGTCCAGCATCCCAGGACCATTGACTCACAGGTAGTGTCCACTGCACCTGTTACAGGGGCAGGTGAGATAGCCCCTTGTTAGGGATGGAACGCAAAGCGCCAATCATGCTGTGATGAGAGAAGGAGGCGGGGCTTTGAGCTGACTGGAGATCATGAATGGACCCTCCTAAGTGAGGGTCCCAAGAGCTTACCCTGTCGCTGTTTTTTTGCCATGCAAGCGGACAGGAAGTCAGAGGCTGCAGCTGGGAGCAGGTCTTCAGCAGATCCTGACCATGCTGGAGCCTGCGACCTGCAGCCTCCAGGATGTGGATGTCTCAGGCATCTGCTTGGCCCAACTTGGTCACAGTGGCATGGAGGAACCAAGACGTCCTGGCTGCTTCACGTGAGCAGGACACTAGAAGTGGAAGTGTTCTCCGGGTTTTGCAAGACGCGGATTGGACCAAGCCATTCCCTTTCTCAGTTCCATTGCCCTTGGCCTAGTAACAAAAAAAAGCTAGCTCAGGTCTGTGCGGTGTATGTGCTGAGCTGTTTCACCTTCTCTGCTCCGGGAAGGAGGGCTTCTTTTTGTCCCATTTTGCTTGTGTACACACAGCCTGGAGGTGGCAGAGCTGGGACTGGAACCCAGGCAGTGCAGCTGATGGCTTCCTTCAGGCCTCCCTGCTCTCTGCCTCTCTGAGGGGCTCTTGCTGGAGTTCCTCCCACCCCAGTTCCCCATCCTGCATTCAGTTCCACAGCTGCTGGTTTCCAAGTAGGACCATGTGCCAAGGCTACTTCTGGTCCCTGGAGCTACGGAGCAAGGCGTTTGAAGATGCCATCATGGAGCATGGGCTGAGTCCTGGGCAAGGATACCTGCCTACATCCCCAGAGGGTGTGGGGTCTGCAAGGAGGGGCTAGGGTGGGAAGGGTAAAAGGAGGTGATATCTGGGAGGAGACTCCATGAGTACTCTGCAGTGGCCCGGGGAGGGGTCAGTAGCAGAAGCTGTGTCTCAGGATGGGCACTTGGAGTGACTGATCAGAAGGGCCCAGCTGGAGGCACCTGCGTGTAGCCGGTCACCATGGGGACAGAGCTGGGACAATGATGTTGACCTGACTATGGAACTGCCCGAGGGGGAAAATGCTGCTCTCCACTCAACCCATTCCCCCTCTCCAAGAACTGGGATGCAGATAGGGCAGTGAGAGCCAGCTGCTGTGTAGTGCTGGAAGCACCCATCAAAGCAAGTTCTTGCCCTAGCCCGCTTGGCTGCCACCAAGCTTCCGGCATTCCCTGCCTGCCTCGTGCCAGGGATGCCACCCCTCCCGGCACCTCGTCCTGCTACCCAGCTGGGGCTATGGGTACCATCAGGCCAAGATTCTGTCTGGGTACTCCTTTCCCTGGGCCTCCCTGCTGCCCACCAATTCTGCAGTCATGGGCCAAGCTTCTCAGAGCTGGGCCCTGTCTTACTCTCTGAGTGGCCAGTGCCTCCTGCAGGGGCTGGGGAGCTCAGTCACTGTGTGTGGGGCATGAGCCACAGCTTGCTGGGAGACTCACAGGTGCTCACTGCCTTGATCAGACAGCTTAAGCCAAGCTGTGTGACAGATGTGAGGCAAGAGTGGGGTCTGGCAATTTCATTCCCTTCCCCCTCTCAGGAGAAAGCCTCTCTCCTTCTCATGGGCAGGACTATGGGGTCCACCTTGATTTCCCTCCTCCCCCACACACCTCGGTGGGTAAATGTCAGCACGGGGCAGGTAGCAGCTATGGCCCGTTCCCCACTGAGTGGGCATGGGGAAGCCTTCCTGTTTGTGAATCGAGTGACTGTGTGATCTAGGAAGTTCTGGTACTGCCAAGAGGACTAGGCCTTTATTCTTCTATTTTTCCTTTTTATTGGAAAGTCAGATTTACAGATAGAAGGAGAGAGAAAGATCCTTCATCTTCTGATTCACTCCCTAAGTGGCCACAACAGGCAAAGCTGAGTTGATCTGAAGCCAGGAGCCCGGCGCCTCCTCTGGGTCTCCCACGCCAGTGCAGGGTCCCAAGGATTTGGACTGTCCTCAACTGCTTTCCCAAGCTACAAACAGGAGCTGGATGGGAAGTAGAGCAGCTAGAGCATGAACCAGCACCCCCATATGGGATCCTAACACTTAGAGGGGAAGGATTTAGCTGTTGAGCCTTTGTGCTGGGCCCTACTGTTTATATCTATATCTATATCTACATCTATCTTAGATATCTACAGATCTAGATATATAGATATATAGATATTTGAAAGGCAGAGAGAGGGAGAGACAGAGACAGAATGATCTTCCATCTACTGGCTCAGTCACCAAATGGCCACGACAGCCAGAGCTGGGCCAGGCCTGAGCCAGGAGCCTCTTCAAGGTCTCCCACATGGTGCAAGCCATTTTCTGCAACTTTCCCAGGCCACAAGCAGAAAGCTGGATTGAAAGTGAGTAGCCGGGACTTGAACCTGTGCCCATAGGGAATACTGGCACCGTAGGCACTGGGTTTACCCACTACGGCAGAACTCTGACCCCTCCCATGTGCAGTTTGAAAGAATCCTCATCTTGGCTCATGGTGACTCCTTGCCTAAGTCCAGAGCTAGGACTCATGAGTTTGCTGATTGGCTCAACAAACCGCTGCTAGGCACTTCACACAAGGTGAGTACAAGAGTGAGCAAGGAGGATGCAGATGTGGTCTCGAGGGAAGGCATCGGCATTCCTGGGCAGGGAATAGGGGTGGGGAGCCCTTGCTGGGGCAGCACAAAATCAGGCCAGGCCATGGGGAGGGTGGGATGTGGGGTCTGTGAGTCCCCAGGGCACCTGCTGCCCATGAGCCTGATACACCCACTCTCAGATCAGCTCCCAGAGCCTCACCCAGGCTTCCTGGAGCCTGCAGGCATTCACAGACACAAGGAAAGATGTTGTGGGCAGAGGGGTTCTGCGGAGCAGGAGACAGGCAGCAGGCCCTGGAGAGTGGGGAGGTGTGGTCAGGTGCTCTGTGAAAACCAGGACTCTAAGTTGAACTGTGGTAATGCAACAAGGTGGGGGCATCCACCATGGGGAGAAGGTTTGAGGAGGGGTGGGGGAATCCTAGTACCTATAGAATTGTGTCACACAATGCAATGTAATTAATAATAATAATAATAAAGCAAATCAGAAATTATCAGAAGGACAAACCCTGAGCAGGAAGCACGAAGACTTCCAAGCAAAGTAAAGGTGAAGGGGTGGGGGGCCCCTGAACACAGCTGGAGAGTCAGACCCCAGGTGGATCACCCCTGTCCCCACCCCATGGACTGGGGAACAGCCACCCTGGTGGGCGTGCCTGGGGTAGAGACCTCACAAGGGTGCTGGGCTGCTGGCCCTGGCTGTGGGCGCTCACTCCTGCTTGCAGCACTGCCTAATGCTGGCTGGACTGACAGTGGCTCCACCTGGCGGAGCCCCAGGGGCAGTGGTCAGGGAAGGCCGGGGAGCCAACTCTGGACCCTTCTATCTTGTTTGAAGCCATTATCCTCACGGACCTGGAGGATACTCAGGGCTGCCTTTCTAATCCACAAAGGCTTCCTGGAGGTGGCAATGGTGACAGGGCTCCTAGAGGAAGCCTGGAACAGAGGAAGCTACAAGTGAGGGAAGGGTGCTGAGGGAGCCCAGGGTCTGCCTGTATTCCCAGGTTAGGAGCAGAGCGGCATCTCTCTTCCCCAGCCTGTGCACACCTTCTCCTCCATTCTTGCTATGAATTTCTCACCAAACAAGCTTCATTAATCGTCTAATAACCGGATTAATTAAGGACACTGAAAGTAAACAGCAAGAAGGTAATTTGTTCCTGATTACTGTGTAATTGCAAGAGGATGAACCCATCTGCATATGCAAAGAAGTTCCAGACGGGGGAATGACAACGGGGCAGTCCTGGAACACCTGACCTTACTGCTTTGCACCCCTCCCATCCCACCTCCTCTGGCCCCCTCCCTGTTCCCCAACCCCAGCCTCCCGGGAAAGCTTGGTGCCGCAGCCCACCCACGAAGCGTCTCAGGGCCCTTGGATGCTGTCCATGCATGTGTGTGAGCACAGGGGTGTCCTTCATTCACAACCACAGCTGACTCTGGGGACAGGAGGAGGACTAACCCAAGTGCATGAGCAGGGACCTGTTGCGCGTTTTCACCTGAGCCCCTCGGGTCTCCCCTCATCCAGGCAGCCTGCCTGGATTGCTTCTTCATTGATCACAGTTCTCATGTTTCTGTAAGAGGGGAGCTGGCTCCCTGCTGGTCCACGTCATAGGGGCTGGAATTATCTTTCCTAGGCCAGGTTCCGGGTGTGGGTGGGAATGGTGGTGAGAGGGCTGCACAGGGGCACCCCCAACCCCACATTTTCAAAGCAGTTAACAGATGCGTTAAAAATTCCATTTTCACTCGGGATTGAGTCTGACATGGATCTCTCCCCTCCATGGTGCCCCTCCCGTCCCGGACCCTCCCGGCATCGCCATAGAGATGACAAAGTCCCGCCCCCGGGTGGGGTGTGTAGACCTCCCCCAGCCCCACACCTTGGCCCATGACCACACCCCTGCGGGTTACCTCCTCTGTACCAACTCATCCAAGACCATAAACTCCTCCGACCCTCCCAGGTCAAGGGTGTGTAGCCAGTGGGGGCGGAGGCAGCTTGTCCGCAGGGGCTGGGGACACTGCCGGCCCTGGGCTGGGCTGGCCCCTGGATCCCCACTCAGGCCCTTGTGGCGGGCCAGCCTTGGGCAAAGCCCAACGCAGGCAGGTGTCCTGAGACAGGGGAGCAGAAGGGACCGCGCTCTCCTGTGAGGGGTGTCATTGGCTGCTGGGATCAGCCTTGGCTCTGTGCTCCCCCTGGATTACCCTCTCTGCCTCAGTTAGTGCATCTGTCAAGTGGGTATGGCTAGTGCCCTGGTTTCCTAGTGCTTCTCATCCTTCTGCCCTCTCCAGGCTGCACCCAGGCCCCAGCCAGAAACATGTGACTTCCTTCCATGTCCCTGTCTTGGGGAGCAGGACTTGTGGGCAGCCGGGCCATCTCTAGTCATCTCCCTCTCAGTGCCCCGTGCTCCCTCGTTTGTGCCCATGACCCCCCAGACCTAGTTGTCAGCACCTGGCTTCAGCTGTGAGATACAGGTCACTATGGGCATTTGGGGGTAAAACTGCAGATGGGGACCCTGACTGCCTCCTTTCTCCTCTCTCTGTCACATAAATAAATACAAGTTTTAAAGAACCTGGTGTGTCTCCTCCCTCCCCACCCCCTTCTTCACACCTTCTGCCCACTGACCCTCGGTGAGACACACCCAGTAGTTCTAAGGCATAAAGGGACCTAGCTTGACTCTGGGTCCACCCTCAAGTGAGCTCGCTCACTTGTCTGGGCCCCAGTCTTCCTCCTGGTCCATGGCGATGAGAGCATGGTCCTGCTGACAGCACTGGTTGTCCTCAAAGGAGCATTGCGGGCTCACACGTGATCTGGAAGGCTCCTGTGCAGTGCTTGGGCTGCCCGCTTGGACTAGGTAGCCAGAGCAGGTAACCCCACCTGGCACAGGGCAGGCCACCCCAAAGGGCAAGTACATGAACAGCACGTGCAAACACCCATGGGAGACAGCAAGGGCATATAATTCAGCCCTCCATGGCTCCCCTGCTGGGCAGAGCTTGGCAGTCATTAGCTTTACCAGGGGCTGGTACACTGAATGGAGTCAGAGACCCACTTTCCTGCGTGGAGGGCAGAGGCCTGCGGGCAGGCAAGTGAGCCAGAGCTGTACAGCCGAGCAGTGCCTGGTCTCCCCCAACTGCAGGATCTCTCATAGTGTGTCACGGGGGAGGGGTGAGAGGTGGCTTGTAGCTTCTCTCCTTCTGAGTGTTATTTTGTAAAAATTTATTTATTTGAATGCCAGAGTTACAGAGAGACAGACAGAGAGAGAGTCTCCCATTTTTGAACACTTCATTGTTCTGCTATTCATATTCAGAGCTGCGATTCATGTGGAGTTAACTTCTGTTTATGGTGTGAGGTAGGAATCAAATCTCATCTTTCCCATCCCATGGATCCGACTGGTCTAGCATCCTTCCCTGGTAACAGGACTTGCAAATCAGTTGAGCATGGATACATCTGATTGGGTTTGTGCATCTCTTACGTGGGCCTGTTTGTCCACTCTCAAACCAAGATCAGAGTGTCTTTTTTTTTTTTTTATCACAGCATCTTCATGACTACAAGCTTTGATGAAGTTGTAAGATGGGACCCTTTAAGTTGTCTAGCTGTGTTCTCTGGGATTGTCTTGGCTGTTTAGGGTCCCCTTCATGCTCACGGATGCTTTAGAACAGGTCTGCCAGGATTGCGCTGGCAAGCCCCGCGTCCTCAGGAGCGTACGGTTTCTCTCTGTTTCTGAATGGTTCCCAACGTTCTCCACTGTCCATAAACCCACTGCGTTGCTATCTGCCAGACTTGCTCTCTGGCTGCTGCCCCTCAGAGGGATCCCAGAGTGGAGGCCCCATGGGAGGAAGAGAACAGGAAGGGAGCGCTAAAGAGGTGGGGGTGGGTGGGGAAGGGCAGCCAGAACACCAGTCTTGGTCCTCAGCTCTGAGCGTTTTCACTCCTTAAGTTCCCAAGGAACCGTGGCTCCTTGGGAGGAGGTCTCCAAGCAGCACAGCTCTGCAGGGTGGTTGTGTAACCTCTCCAGATTTCCTGTCTGTGAAATTGGCATGCAATTGCAGCAAGCAGTTGCAATGTAGAGTGAAGAATGGACATCATAGGTGCTTTTTCCCCCCCCTTAAGATTTATTTGACTTCTGTTTGAAAGGCAGATTTTTCCAGAAGGAGAAGACAAAGAGAGGTCTTTCATCCACTGGCTTACTTCCCAAATGCCCACAACAGCTAAAGCCTAGCTGATCTAAGCTCAGAAGCCAGGAGCTTCTTCAGGATCTCTCACATGGGTGCAGGATCTCAAGGCTTTGGACCATCCTCTACTGCTTTCCCAGGCCACCAGCAGGGAGCTGGATGGGAAATAGAACAGCTGGGACACGAACTGGTGCCATACGGAATGCTAGCACTGCAGGCAGAAGAATAGCCTGTTAGGCCAGGGTGCCAGCCCCATGGGCACTTCTGAAACGATGCCAGGGTTTGTTTCTCACTCGAGGGAGGGCTGATGTGCCCATGGGGACACTGGGCAGAAAAGGGCAGTCACGACTGTTCCATCACTCCATCTTCCCTTATAAGGGCAAACTGGAAGAGCACCCTAGTGACAAGAGAGGAAGAAGGGAGGTGCCGGCTGTCTACATGGTTGTCATGGACAAGGAGGAGCATGGCAGACTGGAAACACCTCTCACTGTCATTGGACTTGTCTTTCTTTCAATGCATCTTTTTAAAAAATGATCTATTGTACTTATTTGAAAGGCGGAGTTACCGAGAGGGAGATAGAGGCAGAGAGAATCTTCCATCTGCCTATTCACTCTTCCAATGACTGCAGCAGGCAGGGATGGTCCAGGAGGCTGGTACTCCATCCTGGTCCCTGTTACGAGTGGCAGAGACCCAAGCCCTTGGACCATCCACTCACTGCTGCTTTCCCAGCTTCATTAGTAGAGAACTGGATCAAAAGCAGAGCTGCCAGGAGTCCAGCTGATGTGGGATGTTGGAGCCACAGGTGGGGGCTTCACCTGCTGTGCTACGGTATGTGTATTGTGTCTCCAGGCCTTGGCACCCATGTTCCTTGTGCCTCAAGCTGTGGGGGCTCGGGTGCCTTGGAACTGAAGGCCTGGTAATTAAACTCCACCTGCTGGGGAGAGCAGCTGTCCTGTCCCTGGAGCACATGGGCTGGGGCATGGAGAGGGTGCAGTGGCTGTGCTGATGCCCAGGCCAAGGGTGCCTGCCCCTCTGTGGCTGGCCACTGGTGCCACCTGTAGGCTGGCCCTTAAGTGTTAAAAGAGCCTGATTAAAAACCCTCAGCAATTTCTGCTTTGTTTTCTAATTGCTGATTTTGTGCTGACAGAAGTGGTTTCCTTCCAGATTATTCTTAAAGGGAGCAGCCCTTTTCCTTCCCTGCACGCTCTAAGCACAATTATACGACAGAGAATGATCTGAATATACACTATCCTTTGTATTAAAAACAAAACTAAAACAACAACAACAACAAAAAACACCTACCACGCTTGCCACACTTGCCACACTTGCCACACTTGCCACACTTGCCACACTTGCCATGGGTTAAGCACCCCAGCTCTGCTGGGCATCTTTTCTGGGAGGGGGCCCCCTCCAGGGTGATGAAGGGTCCACAGGTGGATGGGAGCCGGACTTTGGACACATACACATACGTCCTATCCAGTCTTGGGGGCTATCCTTATAGGACCCCTAGTCCTCTGCGGAACCCTCACTGGCAGACCGCTGCCTCCATGGTCACCTTCCATCCACACAGAAACATCAAGGTGGCTGCTGCCTCCGCATGGGCAGAAATGAGGCCCTGCCTGCTCTGCACACAACCCTGCCCCCCGGTCAGTCTTGAGGCTGACAGCTCGGAAGACCATATCCGGACTCCTGGCACACACATGGGATTCTCTGTGGATCCCTGGATGACAGAGGGGGCCAGGGCCTGCAGGTAGGGGAACTCACAGGGAGGAGGGACCCAGGGCAGGGGAGCCTGCCTCACTCCCCTTGAACCTGGTCCAACATGGTCCTTAGTTCTGTCTGCTGATGGGAGGGAGCAAGCGAGCCAGTGAGCGAGGCTGGTTTTTGGTTTTGGCTTCAGCGTGCAGGATACACACTGAATGCCAAGTGGGTGCCCACCTCAGGGCACCTTGGCACTCACTCCTGCCTACAGCACATCTCCTGGATCCCAGGTGGGTCACCCTTTCCCTTCTTGTCTCTATTCTGAGTCATCTTCCCAGATGGGCCTTCTGTCTCCATCCCACCTAGCCCGGCTCTCCCTGCAGGCCGCTCCTGCAGATCTGGCTTTCCTTTGTGGATGCTGTGGAAACCACAGTGTACCTGCCACTTTGGAAGTCACAGTCTGCCCCTCCCCTGCAAGTCCACAAGCTCTACAGGCATGGAGACCTCTGGGTGCTTGTCTGCTATGGTATTCTCAGGGCTATCTTCTGGTCCGTTGTGGAGCAGGCTGAATGGGTGAGCAGTGGGTGCTGCGAGGTGGGTGAGTGGCCCTGTATCCCCAGCAGGTGGACTGGGTAAGGATAGCTACCCTCCTCCCTGGCCAGGGATTGCAAGTAGTGAGGCAGACTCAGTTATACGGGGGCTGGGGATCCCAGAATCCCTGGGCACAGGGAGGCAGCCGGGAGGGCGATGAGCAGATACCAGTTGTGAGTGTCTGGATTGAGCCTCGCCTGGGTCAACTCCAAGAGAGGGGCTGCCCACGGGCCTCGCAGGCTGGCTCCTGGCAGCCGTGTCCTTGTCTGGAAGAAGGGGCTTTGCCAGCAGGAGGCAGGCCTGGGTGGCTGGTGGAATGCTTACCAAGGCACTGACTAGGGGAGCCCACTCCAGTGTGGGAACATTGCCCCTTCCTTTGTGCAGAGATCACAGCTGATGTCATACCCAGGGGCAGAGCCTACCACAGGCTGGGAAGTCGTGGTGGTGGGTGACAGGAGGGATGGAGCTGCGAGAGGTGGGGCAGCAGCAACCGCTGACACAGAGGCGCTGAAGAGGGAGCAGAGCTTCTGAGAAGCCTGCTGGGGAAAATCTATGCCTGGCGGCTGTCACCTGGCACCATGCCCCAAGGCCCTGCTTAGGAGTGCCAGGACAAAGCTGGTCTCAGGAGGCCTCGTGGGAGGGGTTTGGAGCTGCCACAGTCCCCACGGAGGGGAATTTGGCCTGCGCACAATTACAGTGTCAGCCCCTCCCACCCTGCCCCAGCCTGGCAGCTCTCAGGGGGCCTGGCTCCGCAGCAGCTGTGGAGTCTACTGGCTCCTCTGTAAGTGCTGAACAAACAGGCATCGTCCCTGGCAGAGTCAGCCAGGGCGTTGTCACTAGCTGGTGGCCTCCTGCAGACATGGTCAGGCCTGGGATCACAAGGCCAGCCCTCACTGTGAGACCCTGCTGAGAGCTTTGGGACTTCACTGACCCCCAGCATCCCTGAACCTGACCCCAGCCAGAGCCTGGGGGTCATCACGAGACATGCAAAAGTCACCAAGAGGCTGAACTGCACAAGAGCCTGAAATGAAGATCTGAACCAAGAGGATCAAGGGACCCTGGGGAGCAAAAGGGACTCCTGCACCCATTTGTCCTGAGGTACAGAGGGCAGGAGGGGTTGCTGAGTGATGTAGAAGGACCCAGCCAGGTTTCCTAAGGCCACGAGGAGAAGGGGGTTGGATGGAAGATGAAGGGAATGGGGGGCATGGATGGGGAAGCCGGTGAGCAGGTGCAGGAGGGCTAGGCAACTCGATGCTCTGCGATGAGGAGGTTTTGGGGGCCACTGTTTGGCTTGCCTGGGCAGGTCAGGGCAGCAGCTGCTAGGGAACACCTCCATGAAGGACTTTCACTCCAGGGACACGCAGCACACAGGTTTGTGTTAGTGTGTAGCTGACCCTGCTGGGCATGCCATGTGACCTGTCCCCATCCACAGCCAGTGGACTGCACAGGGAGCAGGTGCGGGGGCAGGTAGCCGGAGGACAGTATGGGGACAAAGGAGCCTTGTCTTATGAAACATTTCAGACCCAAAGAAAGAAAGCTGGAGGGAGTAGGGCAGGTGCCAGCCACCCAGGCTCCCCAGCCGGCACGGTGCTGGAGCCGCTGCCTCCACATGCCTCTAGCAGCAGGCCCTCTGGTTTTCGGAGGCATTTCCAAGGAAGTTGCAGACATCATTGTACTTTGCCCCTTAAATCCTACAGCTTCCTGGTTGTTTGCAGTTGTTTTTTGGTGATTGTGAGATGTTTAGAAAGATTGTTTAGGCGAAGTGAAACACGATCTTAGAGGAGCAGCCAGTGAGCGCTGGCAGCTGTGTACTTGTACAACGCAAGCTCTGTCCAGGAGCGGGACAGTCCCTCTCGTCCCTCCTTCATTGCACCCTGTTGGCACAGCGACTAGGCACCAACACTTGTCTCCCTTTGTTCTCCAGTGAGCAGATGGGTAGCTGCCCAGTGGCACCCTCATAGCTCCTTGCAGCTTGCTGTGGCCAGGTGGTTAGGTCTCAGTGTATGGCTCAGCAGGTCGAGCTGCCCTCTGCAGAAGTGGCATCCCAGATGAGTGTTGGTTCTAGTTCCAGCTTTAAAACTTCCAATCTAGCTGCTTGTTAAGGTGGGTTCCTGTAGTGGGAAAGCAGCAGAGGATGGCCCAAGTCCTGTGTGGCAGACTTAGCGGAAGCACCTGGCCAAGGCAGCCACTTGGGGAGTGAACCAGCAGATGGAACATCCCCTTTTCTTCCTCCCTTTCTCTTTCTGTAACTCTGCCTTACAAATAAATAAAAATATTTATAAAAAGCAAATTGACCAGGCCCAGCGCGGTAGCCTAGCAGCTAAAGTCCTCTCCTTGCATGCACAATGATCCCATATGGGTGCTGGTTCTTATCCCTGTGGCCCCGCTTTCCATCCGGCTCCCTGCTTGTGGCCTGGGAAAGCAATTGAGGATGGCCCAAAGCCTGCCCCCGCATGGGAGACCAGGAAGAGGCTCCTGGCTCCTGGCTTCAGATTAGCTCAGCTCTGGCCATTGCGGCTACTTGGGAATGAGTCAGTAGATGGAATATCTTTCTCTCTGTGTCTCTCCTTCTCTCTGTATATCTAACTTTCCAATAAAAAAAACAAATAGAATCTTAAAAAAAAAAAAAAAAAAAGACCAGGAAGCAGTCTCTAAAACCCTCCCTGGAGATAGCCAGGTTTCTCCGGGGCCACCTCCCTCACTCCTTGCTGTTGCCTGGAGCAGCATGGCCACTCTGCCATCCTGAGCTGGGGCTGGAGTGGATGAGTAGGGAAGCTGCCCTCTGCCAGGAAGGCATTCAGGCTTCAGCCCCTTTGCACAGAAGTGGAAATATCTGCATCGCTTCTGCCACTGTCATGTGATTGGTTCCCTCCAGTCAAACTACGTCCTCATGGCGCACTTTCCTGCATTTGCTGCATTGTGACACGTGTGGGCATCACAGTCCCAGCAAGCCAAGGAGAGCTGGGATGAGCTGCGCAATAGGCCACAGGGGCCGCCCTTGCCAGTCCAAGGGAGGAATGGGGGAACCACCGTGGGGGCTGCTGGCCAGGGCCTGGGGCTACATGGTGGGGACGTCTGGGCCAGCCAGGAGCATGGAGTGGTGGCCCAACCCTTCGCCTCCCACCGAGGATCCCCTAGTGTCTGTCCACCAAGCCGGCACATTGGACCTCGCACCTGACTCCCAAGGCCAGGGGACATGGGCAGCCCCTGGGTACACGGCAGCTCTCTGGTCACACTGTGGGAAGCCTCCTAGGCCTGCCTGTAACCCGGGCAGCACCTTCTCCCGGCCAACATGGAGTTCTACTGTGTGTGTGTGTGTTGAGGTTGGGGGAAGCCCCTGGCGTTGAGCATCCTGAGGCTGCACCAGCTCCCCAACCTGGTTTTGTGCCCTGGCTTCAAGCCTCTGCCATCTCAGTCCCGACATCACCCGCAGGCCTCCAGGGTTGGCTTCTGCGACCGGCGAGTGGGAGGTGAAGTTGCTTACCTGGCTCCGCGGCAGGGCAATCCTCTTAATCTCTCCCTCAGCTGTCAGCTGCCATGCCTCTGCAGGAACTGCCACACTCCCACCGCCCCAGCACCCCTCACT
Organism: Ochotona curzoniae; assembly: GCF_017591425.1. Lineage (NCBI taxonomy): Eukaryota > Metazoa > Chordata > Mammalia > Lagomorpha > Ochotonidae > Ochotona > Ochotona curzoniae. Next base: position 662,008 of record NW_024466004.1, on the reverse strand, counting down.
CACAACCCAAGAGGGCCCCGACTCTTGGGTTGTGAATGAGGGTTGTTGTCTCACTCAGGGTTTGAGTGGGGTAACAGCTCCCTGCCAGCCTTGGGTTGGGGGGCATCCCCCATGATCTGAGCAGCAGAGTGATAATAATAATAATGGCACTTAAGCTGTTATCTTCTCAATTCTGCCATGTTGCTGATACCCTGGTTTGTCCCCATTTTACAGACAAGGATGCTGAGGCCCAACTGTGGGTGCAAAATCGCAGAGCTACCCAGCTGAGAGAAGGGTTGGAATCGGGTCTGGCTCCCTCCCAGTGTCCCGTGTTCTGCAGATCCGAGTGGGTCCTGCTTGAAGACATGAGATGGCCTTGAATTTGGGCTGGGTCGAATGCTTGCCTACAGCATCTTCATCCTTATGGTGAGGGTGGGAAGGACGCCATGTGTAACACAACAGAGCCTGGGCTCTTGACGGCAGGGTGCTGGCCCCAGGACCTTGACCAGTGCTGGCCTGGGTGCTTGGAGTCACTGACATTTGTGTTGAGGAACCCCCACCCCAACCTCCTACCTCAGAGGGGCCCAAGGGGCTCACTGGACTCCTGTGGAAGTGAGGAGGGGACCAGGAAGTGAGAGCAGAGGTTGAGCGAGGGAGGTGGCCAGAGGTGGTACTAAAAGATGACAGGCCCAGACTCAGGGGCAGTGATGCTGTGGGAGGTTGTGGGGGACAGGGACTCCTGCAGGCGCTGCTGTCTGGCAGAGGGTACCCTGGTCTCGGAGGTTCAGGCTTGTACTTGCCCCGCCTCCCCGGCTGCCACAGGACAGCCGTCTCCTTTGTAGCACCTGGAAGCTTCTGGGCTTGGTCCTGACACCAGCACTCGGGCGAGCTCTGGCGTCAGCTCCCGCACCAGCCAGCACACTCCCACTTCGATTGGGCCAGTGCAGGGGAGGTGGAGGGAGAAGAAATGCAGATAAACCTGTCAGGCACATGCTGCACAGCTGTGGCCGCAGGGGCAGCAGCAATTTGGAGAGCAAATGTGGGGCTGTCTTCTTGCTGCCCTGGTGAGTCGGCTGCTTATTTACTTTTCTGCAGTTCTGGGAGGGGAAAAGGTGTCTGAGGCCTCTAGGGGCTTGGGCAAATCTCAAAGAAGCATCCCTGTGCTAACTGATCCTGGCAGCGCTGGCCACACGGCCTCCCTCCTGGAGGGGGTGACTGGCATGCTCGGTGGGCCTGTGGGGGGGCCTGGGTGACAGCATGGGGAAACCATGAGCAGTCAGAGACATAGTATCACATCCTCCACCCTGGGGGCAGTGAGGGGGCCCTGAGAGGGGAGCTCTCACACCACAGAGCCTGGAGAAGCAGCATGCAGCGAAGCATCTCTGGGTGGGAGGAGCAGCTAGGTAGTCCAGACACAAGGTCCCTGGACCAGGCTGGACACTGGGGCCAGATTCCAGCTGATCTGGCAGTGCTGGGGTCCAGGACCTTGGCTTGTCTGGGCTGTGGGCTAGGTAGGTCTCTACTTCACTGAACCTAGCATGAGGACAGGGTCAGAGACACCAGCTGGCTGTCCCAAGGGGCATGTGACAGGGTCACAGGTGGAATTGGGAGAGCCGACTAGAAGGTCAGAAGGCACTTCTTCCCACCTGGGCAGGTGGGATGCCCTGACTTCCTCACCTGTGAAATGGACACAGTAGGAAAAGTACCTGTCTCAAGGGCTGGTGGGAGTGTGAGTGGAAGCTGGCATTGGGCATTCAGCAGCGCTGAGCCAAGCACCCAGGGGAGTTTTTGCAGCCCTGCCTTCCAAGGCCCAGGTCTCAAAGTGCCATGCCTACACCCTGGGGGCTTCCAGTACCTCTTAAGGGAGGCCCTGAGGTCAGATGTAGTTCCATGCCACCCCTAGGTCGTCGTTGTCATTTTCACTGCACTGACATCTGCAACCTGCAGTGCCAAATCTTGCTGCTTACCGGTGTGCGTGGCCGAGAGCCCCAGCCAGCAGTGGCACTGAACCAAGCCTGTAGCACAGGAAAGCCAGTGACACAAGGAATGTCTCTGATGAGCCAAAGATGACCAGCTCTGCCGCTGGTGCTGCAGCGTAATGAGTAAAGTTGCATCCTGTCTGCATGCAGGCTTGAGTCCCGGTTCTGCTCCACTTCCTATTCAGCTTCCTGCTGAGATTCCTGAAAGTAGCAGAAGACAGCCCAAGTGCTTGGAACTCTGCACCCAGGAGGGAGACCAGATGGAATTCTAGGCTCCTGGCTTCTGCCTGCCTCAGCCAGGGCCATTGTGGCCACTTGGGGAACCAACAGATGGAAGATGGATCTCTCTCTCTCTCGGAACACTTGCCTCCCTGTATCCTCAGTGGGTCAGAGGGACAGGGATCCTTTCTGGGGAATGCAACTGTCCTGATAGGAGCATGTAAACCAGTTTGTGAGGGATGCCCCACGGAGCCCCGTTTTTCCTTGGGAAGCAACTGCAGATGCGAGGCCAACAGGGAGTCCTGGCAACTGGGCTGTGTTTCCTTCAAAGTGAGGAAAGTGAGTGCTTTGCTTCAAGGAAAACAACCTGACGATGTTTGCTGCCAATAATAAAATCTGAGCTTCCAAGCACAATTTTGGAAGACTTTGTTACCCCGAGATCAGCCGCATCACATTCTCATTGCTATTGGCTAGCACACTTAAGAGGTTCCAATCATGCCAGTGGCAGGATGCGTTGAGAGCAGAGAGACCTACAGTATTGAGGTGAGAGAACACTGGGTGCTTTGGACAAGGCTTTAGGTTCCAGATTGTGACAACCCCACACAGACTCCCCATGAAGGGAGGTGAACCCCAAGACAGCACCCCGGCACTTGACCAGGCAGCATCCTCTCTGGATCAGCTGCACGTCTGGGGAGCCCAGGGTTTCTTCAGCGACTTCTGCTGAGACATCACATTGCGGAAGAAGCCGTGCGGTGGCAGGTGTCAGCTCCCTCCTACTGAGCCAGACATCCGTGTAAAATGTGCTATTCTCTCATGTGTTTCCCAGATGGCTGTCTTCCACAAAGATGTGTTTCTTTTAAAATAGACTTGATTTATTTGTGTTTATTGGAAAATTAGATTTACAGAGAGGAGACGCAGAGAGAGAGATCTTTCATCCATTGGTTCACTCACCAAGTGGCCACAATGGCCAGAGCTGAGCCGATCCAAAGCCAGGAGATAGGAGATTCTTCTGGGTCTTTCAAGTGGAACCAGAGTCCCAAGGCCTTGGGCCGTCCTCGACTGCTGTCCCAGGCCACATGCAGGGAGCTGGATGGGAAGTAGAGGAGATCTATAGGGGATTCCAGCACGTGCAAGGCAAGGACATTAGTCACTACGCTACCATGCCAGGCCCAAAGATCTGTTTCCTATACAAACTTTATATAAGAGTTTTCTGTTTATTTGAAATTCAGAGTTGGGGAGAGAGACAGAGATTTCATTCATTGGTTCATCATGCCAGCATCAGAGCAGACAGCTTTGTCTACTGTGCCACAATACAGACGCCTCTTTCACACTTTTTATTGTGATTATACAGTCCTTGGGCCCACAAAGGTCTATAAGAGAGTACTGGGGTCCTGATACTGCTTTCTCTCTTTTTCTGCCCAGCTGTAGTCTCCCTTCTCAGGTTCCCTGCCCTAGTGCTGCCCTCCAGCCCTCTGCTGCCTTCTGCCCAGCCCCTCTTCCTCCTGGCCAGAACCATCTCATGCACACACCCGTCTGACCAGAGCATACAGGTGATTCTGAGGTCTACGTTACCGGTCCTGCTCAGCTCCCAAGCTCTCTGCTGGACATCCCATCACATCTTTGAACCTGCCCCTCAAGGCGTAGGCACACTTCCTTCCACACCTCTTCCATGTTCTGCCTGTTCGGGCAGTATCTTACTGCTGTTGGGTTTCACCCCTTTACCTGAGCTGTGTCCCCTGCTGGAAGTGTGCTAACTAACCACTTGGGACCTAGGTCAGGCATAAACAGCAGAGATGCCCACCACTCCCCTTGCTCAGAAGTTCTCTAAACTGAGCTGGGGTGGTGACATGGAGGGCTGAGGGGCTGGCCCTTGCTGGGTCCTGTCTCCTCCCAGCCCTGTCCAGCCCCACTGGTGACTCTCACAGCTATGCACTGATAGTCCTGCCCCCCAACATGTCCTCTGTGACCTCTCCTGGGGCCTCCCTTGCTGTGTGACTGCCCTGTGCCCAGCACTTTGGCCAGAGGCCAAGGGCGCCTGCGTCACCAGTCATTGGACCCCTTGATCAGGTGCCTGCCTGGGTCCCACAAGCAGAGGCCATGGGAGTTTCCCTCACCGGCCATGTGGAGAGGCCAGGAGGGCCAACCTCTGTGATTCCCGACCCTGCCCCTGCTCTGCCAAGGCCCAGCTCGCAGTCAGTCCACTTTCCTCCCAGAAGTCTCTCTGGTTCCGCTCATGTGCGGAGGCTTAGCCTTGCACCTGTCCCTCCTTTACCTTGCAGCCTTGTTTCTGGGCCACCATTCAGGTAACCCGCACAGTGCATACACTAGCGCTCAGTAAGTTTTGAGGCAGCAACAGGAGTGGCTCACCTGGGCCACATACCAGGCCCAGCCTCCCAGAGCCTTCATCAGTGCCTCCTCCCCAACAGCATCACTGGGGGGCTTCCTTTGCACAAGCTGCCATGGCTTCCCCCAAACAGAACCAGGTAAGAAGGGACTTGCTCAAGGGAGAGATGGGTCCCAAGGCCACGGTGAGTGAGCAAGAGAGCAAATGCCATAGGCGAGAGAGGGGCAGGGCAGGGGGTGATGGATGACTTCTCAAAGCATCTGCAAGAAAGAGGAGGCCAGGCACCACTTCTCCACCAGCTGCAGCCCTTCCCAGCTGACCTGGGAGACAGGCAGTGGACCGCAGAGGCAGACGCTCACCTACAGGGAGATGGAAATTCTCCCAGCTTCCATTTAGTGAGCGGCTGTCCTGCCTAGCTGTATTGAGGTCAAGTGTCTGTCAAATAGAGCCAGAGGGAAGGCATACAGTGGCTCCCCAGGGCCAAGGCACTGGCCCTCACAGCCTCCCGCCTAGCCTCGGTCCCTGTGGGCCTTTGTAGCCTGTTGAGTTTGTCAATGTTGCTGGCCTCACTGACCCCGGAGAGAAGGAGAGGAGCCTGGTCAGGCAGAGTGCCCCTGCCATCAGCTCCCCTTCTTATTCCCCTGCTGGTGCATCTTTTATGCCTCAGGCACTGGCTCCCAGAGAAGATCTGGGCTACAATGGGGTGACCAGGCCCCTTCCCTTCATCCCAGGCAGCTCAGGAACAAATGCAGTAAATAACACGCGGCCCATCGATCGGAGGTCACTCAGGCCGCGGCCGATCAATGGGTGCAGACAGCTGGGCAGGCAGGTAATGAAGTGCCAGCCTTGGCAGGGGCGCTGGCGGCCTGGGATTTAATCCCCTGACCGCCTCCACCAGGCTCCTGCCCAGTGACAGGAGGGAAGACAGATGAGGCACCGGGGCTGATGGAATGGGGGTGGGGATGGGGGTGTGGGAGCAGCCAAGGCTCCCCAGCTGCCTACTGTTACCCCCACCCCACCAAACACCAGAAAGACACATTCCCCCGGACCAGCCCACGTGCACACTGTGACGTCCACTCCATGTGCTCGTCCTGCGGATGTGAAGGATCTACCCTGCTGGAGTGAGGCTGAGAGAGACCAAACACTGTGGGACACGTAGGCACGTAGCCTACGTGTCTGGCTGCATTTTCAGCCTGATGCACATCCACACACCTGCTCCCGTAGATAAGGGAGAAGGTGCAGAGGGGAGGAGGTGGCGGAGTGCTAGAGCTGTCCACCACGGTCTCAACCAGGGAGCCTCCCGAGGAGGTGAACTCAGTGAACTCGCCCTCAGCCTGAGTGTTCAAGCAGAAGCAGAGGGGCTAGTGTTCACAGAGGCTTTGGGTTAAATGGCCAAGGGGCCTTTCCTAACCTGGGGCTTGTCAGAGCCTTTAGGAAAGATGGACTAAGCCAGAGTTCCAGGGCTGGAGGGATTCCCAGGCCGAGATGGGACCTCCCAACCACGCCTGCATCCCCACCTTGGGGTCCCTCCGGGGACATCTCAGAGACCAGAGTGTCAGACCTAATATGGTTTTCAATACGACTTTTCTGGTACACTAGTTCTTTGAAACAAACATAGCCAGGCCATCACGTGACACTTTCAACGCACTTGGAATTGGCAGGAAGGTGGCTTTGTGTGGCCCTGGAGGTTAAAAACTCTTGCTCTGGGTTCTGTTGAAGGGCTCTGTGATCAGAGGTAAGAGAAGAAGTAAATCTCCTCTTTCATCTCGCCGGCCCTTGTCTGCGTCGGTAAGTACTGGTGCACCTGCAAGTCAGAGGCGGCTGAGCCTGCCGTGGGATGGACCCTGTCACCTGTGACCCCTGACATCTGTCTTGCAACATGATGACCTCACTCCTGTCTTGCCTAATCTGATTAACTATGATCCAACCAGTGCAGCTGTGCTCACGGCATCTGACTTAGCTCTTGTCCACATCTGTGAACCTCCTGCGGTCTCCCTTGGGACATAAGCTCTTCCACGGGAGCCGCAGGCTCTGCCCTGGCACAGCCCAACTGCTCATGCCTTCCTTCCTTGCACAGGGTGGGCTGAGGGCATGGGATTTGGGTTTACATGCCCACAAACAGGCCACAGCCTCAGCGAGCCTGTCATCTGACAGCACCAATGCCGGACCGGAGGCAGCTATGGCCGGAAAGGAACGTGACTTGTATGCTGCAGCTGTTGATTTGAACAGGATACCAGAACATTCTGGATGGTTCTGGGAAAGACATAGAGGTGGTGATGGAGACTACAGAGAAGGCTGTACATAGTGCCAGGCCCAGGAGGCCATGTGCAGGCAGAAAGCGGATGCCACTGGACAGAGGCAAATATAGGAAGATGGTGAGGGCAGGGTGGGACCAGAGGCCCTCCGGGAGGGTGGGGTCCAGCCAGGCGGGGCAGTGCTCCCCGTCCTGCAGGTGTAGCCCAGAGGCCCGAGATTGCAGTGCCCCATCTGCTACAGAGATGCCCTCTGAGACTGAACTCCTAGAATGCCAAGGCCAGACCCAGCCTCTCAGAGGGTTGCTGCCTATTAGCAGCAGGAACTTGTACATGAGAAGGATGCAGATGGCCCGACAAGGTTCTCATCACTGAGCTCCAGGAGCTGCTTGCTCCTCTAACCCTGAATACCTGGGGCCAGGACCGCCAAGGGGCCAGTGGAACAGGAGAAGTGCTGGGTCTGGGCTGGGAGGTAGCTGCCACTCACCGAGGGCATGGCATCGCTAACCAAGCATAAGCTCATAGCCGAGGAGACCATACCCCTCTTAGGACCTTCACCCTCATCCCCAGCCGCCCAGCTCCTTGCTCTGGGCTTGGCAGAACACCCCAACTTTCCACCACCACCTGATAACACAGCTCTGGGGGCTCCATAGCACCACCTCCTACCAGTTTGGGGGTTGTTCTGTGACATAGCAGCCTTATTTCTGTTACCTGTGACTAGGCTACTGACTTTAACCTTGTCCGAGAGCCTGTCCAGTCTGACGGTTAAGAGCTACACGCACCCTTGAACCCTCATTCAAACAGCCCTCGGGCATCCCTAAGCTGAGCCAGGGCCTGGGGGTCAACATGCCCACTGATCTCATCTCACTTGTGTCTTCTGCCTCCTCCATCAGCCACCCTGGTCTCAGGCCTGGCCTCCGCAGCCTCCCACCCACCCACCCACTTTGGGGCCTCCACCTGGAATTCTTTCACACAGTGGGTGTCTCAGCCTTATGTCTCAGCGCGCAGTGGTGGCTCTCCAGATGTTGATCTTGACTCCTTACCCTGAGGTCACCTCCTCTCCCCCTGGTCAGCCAGATTCTCTCTGAGACACAGTGCTGCACGGTCTCTAGGGGTCATCTCTTGTTTACATCTTGTTTTCTCCGGGGCGGTGGGGTAGGGGGTAGGGATTCCCTCTGTGTCCCGAGTGCCAGCTCCACAAGGGCGGAGACCCTGTGTGCCCTGGTCACGTGACACCTGCTGTGGTGCTTCTCCCCGTGTGTGGCTTGCTGAGTACTGGGCACAGGCATGGAGAACAAGGCCTGGGGAGAGAGGGGACTGTGGTGGGGGGTAGGGGGCGAGGCCTCACTGTACAGGGGTGCAGGCAGCCCTGTGTAGAGAGGATAGCCACGTGTCCAGGATGAGAGGAGAAACCTGGGCAGGGAGGCATGGAGAAGGGGGGAGCAGGCTGGGCCCTGGTTGCCCAGGGCCACCTAGGAGCGGGTCCTTAGAGGCTGAAGGAGTGTGGGCTGGTGTTGGGCGATGGCATCCCAGGGGCGTGGGGTGGGCAGGAGACCTGAGCAGGCAATGAGGAGGACATGGGAGGACCTTAGGTTTGTGGGTATGACCAACCAGCCACAGGGGCGACAGTGTTCTGTTCCCAAGTCCTCTCGCCTCCTCAAACAGTGCTCCACATCTCTTGCAGCTCAGCCGGGCCGCTCCTGCGTCTAATCTTGTTTAGCATGGCAATTAAATTTTAAAGGCCCGTCAGCAGGCCCTTTGCATGCCAGCGCCTTCCCAGACAGAATGATTTAATAGACTCGATGGCAACTCTGCGGGCTCCAGCTCAGGCTGCGGATCCACTGAGGCAGAAAATTAATAAGCACGCAACCGCCCCCGCCATCCTCCTGTGGCCCGGCCTCCCTGCCCCTGCCCACTGTCCCCTGCCCACCAAGGGTGGAAGGGTCGGCTTCCCCGGGCAGGGGGCCTTGGGCTGATGACCTCAGCGGGCTGGGGCCTTCCCCGCCTGCCATTTACCCTGTCTGACCTCAGTGCACTTATCCGTGTGCTGGGGGTGTGTGGAGGCCCCCGGAGCTGACACAGTACACTAAGCAGGCTGCTGCCAGGAGGTGGGGCCTCCGTGAATGCAGCTCCGCTCCCCTTCCTCCTCCAGGAGCAGGGAGGCGTGGGCGTGTGGGACCCTCACACCATAGCTGTGGAGTCAGGGGCTGTGGCCTGCTTGGCACCTGGGCAGGTGGCATGGCTCCTGGCATCCTGAGAGTGACTATGGGTCTTCCTGTGTGTTCTGGGCAGGCCCTACGGATCCTTCCTTATTGAGTGTCACCTGAGCACTGTTGTCATTGGGGCTACAGTAGGGGCTGGGGTGGTCGTGCTCCCATCACCACACTGTGCAAGTGGCTCCCACTGGGGACAAGCCCAAGGGAGAAGCGCAGCTGCGAATGCTGGAGAGATACCAAGTGAGGGTGAGGCCCATGGGTAAGGAAATGAGGAACTGAATTTGGGGAGCAAGGACCTGGCCTGGTCCAGGGTGTGGGGCAGTGGCTCACCTCCAGCTGCCTGCCACCTGCCCCACTCCAGACCTACACCTACTAGTAGGTGAGGAGTTTGTGAGGTTGAGGAGGGTGAAAAGGGCTGCCTGGGGTTGGGGGCACTCTCTTGACCTGGGGTCCCAGGTGCTTGGCACCTACCGTGTGCTGGGGACACGCACAGACGTCCTTTCCGCAGACAGCTGCCGGCAGGCAGAGGTGTCATGATGGCCAATGTCATGGGCAGGGTGGGGATCAGTGCTGGTGTCCTGCAGGGTGGGGACAGCAGAACTGCCATGGGGCCTGACTTCAGGGTAGGAGAGAAGAAAGCAGACACAGGGTTTATCCTGGGGCCAGGGCCTCCCCCCGGGGTCCATCTTCCTCCCCTCTGGGTCTCTGTGAATGAGGGAGAAGACCTCATCTGGGAAGGCTCCTTCAGGAGTGTGACTACCTTCGGGGAGCTGGCTGTAATCCCAAACAGCACCAGAGGAGGCGCTGCACCTGCTGGAGTGGGGAACCTCTGGGCTGCAATCGCCACTGGCCTGGACCATCCTGTGGGCTGGAAAGGCTGAGGAGGGGTGACTGGCAGCCGCAGGAGCAGGCTCAGCCTGGGGAGGGGGCATCCATGCGGCCCTCTGTCCCCCAGCACCGCCCTGCCCAGCTTCCAGGATCTCCCTGGCTGCTTCCCCTGTTACCTCTCATTCCAGTGAAGGCTTACAGAGTGGATTCGGAGACCTGCAGGCTGCAAACAAGGGGTCTGCAGAGGGACCAGGGCGTGGGGGATGAAACACAGTTCCCGTGGAACCCAGGGAACAACTGCCCAAGAGACCAGCCATGTGGAACGCCAGAGTCCCTGGGTCTGGCAGCTTGAGGTCAGGGAGGTGAAACAGATGTGAGAGCCTCTTGGCGGGCCTGTGGTATTGGGGTTGGAGGAGCCTTGCTGATCATTTGGGCCAGCCCCTAAAGAGCAGCAAGATGACTAGGAATGGTTATGTGGCGTGCTGAAAACCTATGTGTGCTTGTATGTGTGTGTATGCACGTATGTGTGTGTGTGGACACACACACGTGGCCAAAGACAGCTTGTGCAGAACACACGCAGCTCCAGACTTGCATCTGGCACCCGGGAAACCCAGGGCAGCCCCGCCAGCCTCCGGCTCTTGCTGGCGTCGCTGTGCTATTATTTTAACCACAGCACCCGTGGAGAAATACTGCCAGCCTGTTAAAGACTGCGTTAATTAATTGAGCAGGCTCTTCATTGAGAGTCAATGGCGTAATTGTTGTTCGTGGTGGATAAATACTAATTGAATATTAAGAACATATCTGTGCAGAAGGAGCTGCTTCGGGAGCGAGCGTGCCCTGTGTCAGCCAGCTGTGCGGACTCGTGGTAGAGGCTGAGTCATTAGCGGCAATACTGGTGTTTGGGCTCCGACGGTCGGGGTCTGGGAAGGCAGGCAGGCAGGCAGCCTGGGCAAGGACAGGTGCCAGGCAGTAGAAGGTGGAGCAGGGGCCTCAGGGACCACTGCAGGAAGTGCAGGCAGGTGACAAGTTCAAGGGTGCTTTACAGAGCATGTGGGAAAATGGGATTAAAAATGAAGGGCAAGTGGTACAGGTTAAACCTTATTAAACCTTATTAAAATAAATAAAATATTTTATTTTTTTTTCGAGAGAGCTACAGAGAGGTCTTCTGTTTGAGGGTTCACTCCCGAAATGGCCACTGCTTTCTCAGGCCACCAACAGGATTGGAAATGGAACAGCTGGGACATGAACCAGTGCCCATATGGGACGCTGGTACCATGGGAGGAGGCTTAGCCTGATATGCCACTGTGCCAACCCTTGAAGCCAGGATTCTTAGATGCAGAGCTTGGCTCCCAGTGGCCTGCCTGACTGTACTGTCTACGTGGGGGAGTGGGGGGGGGATGACAGCAGTGGAAAATCGTCGCAGTGGTGCCCGGGGCAGGGGCATTTTCCACTGCTCTGACTCCACCTCCCTGGGACCTGGGCATGACCCGTGTGCTCCCAGCAGCTTCATGCAGGAAGGTTGGTGGGGGACAGTGACCCTGATGTGCGGCTGAGGACGTGGGAGGAGGTGACTCTTGTCACAGCATTTGAGGCAGCAGAGGGTCTGCAGCCCTGCCCCAGTGACACCCTGCTGGCCAGAGGCCTAGGTGGCGGGCAGCGGGAATGCTGTGAACACATACCTGGAAGCCTAACTGGGGTGAGTGCTGGTGGTGCTGGTGGGGTCTGCTCCGTGACAGAGCGCCTCCCACTGCTTCGGGTCTTGACATGCAGCAGCTCCTGCAGTAGAAGAGGTGGAAGGGGTGGCCTGAGCAGTGACAGTGCTTGCCTGTGGACTGGCAACTGAAGCCTTCCCATGGGAAGTGAGGCCCAGAACCTCTCCCACTGTGAGTGGCTGAGACCAATGGCACTGGGGCCCAGGCCCTCTCCATCCCATTCCTACAAGGGTCACCCTGTCCAAATGCCAGGCTCAGAAGTGTCACCGGAGCGCAGTCTCTCTCTCCTGCCTGTCTCACCACCCCAGCCCCTCCTCTAAGGACACTGGAGATGCCTCCAGGGCCACAGCAGCTCTGCTCACTCCTGGTACACAGCTGTCCTCACCGCCCAGCTTGGCTCGGTGGCTGGAGAAATCCCAGGCCCCCCATCCAATCCCACCACCGGGTCATGGTCAGCTCCCATTGTAGCACTTCCTGGGGAGGTACCTGGGGAGGGCAACCCCAGCAGGCCCCCTGTGCTGTGGAACTGCACGAAGCCGAGAGCGGGGGAGACAGAACCTTTAGGAACCACTTGGTCTGATGGGTTGACCAGCAGCCCGTGTCGACCAGGGGAGGCATAGTCATGCCCTGGGCAGCCCTATGCCCTTGTTCCCCTTCACAGGGCCAAGCCTGCCTCACACTAGAAATATCAGCCAGGAGCGTGGAGTGTGAGCCTGGCAGGGTGGGGCAGGGCCCCGACATCCAAGCAGAACAGGGCCGGATCAGGATGGGGTGGGGGTTAGGGGACCAGAGCCAGGAGCCCCCATGCCTCCTTCTGAAGTCTCTGCTGCTTGCCTGTGGACACTGTAAGGTGGGTGGGGCTGGCAGCTCAATGAGAAGCCCATCTTCACTAGTGTGGCCCCTGGGCTCAGAGGGACAGCTGAGTGGTCTGGGGCAATCTCACACACTGGTCCCTTGGCAGGTGGTATGTGTGGGGGGGGGAAGGGTCGGCTGCCCAGCAGGGATGCCGATGTCAGCCTGGCATGGGATTGGAAGGGGTCTGGACTGCCCAAAGCATCATGCCCTGTGCGTCCCCCCTGCTACTCCCCCAGGTCCCCCAAAGGCCACAACATCTCTATTGGGATGCTAATGACATCAGAGGCGCCCCAGGAAGCCACCCGCCCCAGGGTGACAGACAGGACTATTTATATGGGGGAGCAGCAGCCGCATCACCCTCCAGCTTTGAGCTGCCTTCTGCTCCGTGGCTGGCGCGGCTGCCTATATTAGGTGCTCAGCAGATGGAGGCCCCGACTCTCCCCTTGCACTCTGTGTGCATGGCGCTGCCCTGAGCCCTGGGGCACTAGCCCAACCTCCCTGGGTGGTCTGTGCCTGCCCTGGAGCCTAGGGGGTAAGGACCCAGTGCCTGATTGCCGGGGCAGGAGCCAGAAGGGTCCAAAAGAGGAAGGGGCTCCGAGAGGGTGGGTATGGCTGGGAGACAAAGTCGAGACCTGGTGGGGTGGAGGGCAAGGAGTTGGGGGTGAGAGTAAGGCCTGGGAGGGGGGCTAACCTAGGTCCCCACCCTCCAGAGGGTCTGAGTGCACGTTAGGGAAAGGTGTCCTCTGCAGGTGGGTGGATGCATTAGAAGACTCCAGATGTTTCTGTGAAGAAAGACGTCCTTTTCCCAGAGGACTTGACCCCATGCTGGGTCACTCAGCCTGGGGAGCAGGGAAGTGGCTCCAGGTCCCTAGTCATGGCCTACACAGCTGGAGTGGGCCGACTCCCAGCAGGAAGTGTGGCCACCTGACCTTAGAGCTGGGGCTGCCTTCAGTTTTCCCTGGTGCTGTGTGCCAGATCCAAAAGCAACTGGTTGACCCACATTGCCAACCAGCCCGTGGGCTCTGTGATGCTCCAGCCTGGTACCCCAGACTTTCCACCGACCTTGGGCCCCAGCTGCTACTGCCACCTGTCAGCAGCTGTGAAGGCCAGACGAGCTCTTAGCCCTGGGACCGCATCCAAGCCTGGCCAGTGGGACCCCTCACTAGCTTTGGGCACTTGATTCCAATGTGTTCTGTGGCTTTGGCACTTGGGAAGTGTCAAGGACTGAGCACGATTTGCATTTTAATAAAGAAATTTGTATTTCAGTCATTTACATTTAAATAAGGTGTTCTTTCCCCACCTCCCTAACTCCCCTGCAGTTGGTGGCACCTTTGGGAGAAGAAGGCTCCCCAGGCTTCCAGTTCCAGAGCATCCACCTCGCCCAGCCAGCTATAGGGGGACAGGCAGAGACGGGAAGAGTGGGGAGCCTCCCCCTTCACAGGTGCTCCCTACATGTGCACAAAAATGTTTACCTTTTTAAAGATTTATTTAATTTTTATTGCAAAGTCAAAGATACAGAGAGGGGGAGAGACAGAGAAGATCTTCTGTTTGCTCATTTCACTCCCCAAGCTGTCACAATGGCTGGAGCTGAGTTGATCCGAAGCCAAGAGGCCAGAACCTCCTCTGGGTCTCCCACGCAGATACAGGGTCCCAAGGCTTTGAGTCATCCTCAATTGCTTTCCCAAGCCACAAGCAGGGATGGGAGGCAGGAACACGGGGATTAGAACTGGTGCCCATATGGGATCCCAGCATGTGCAAGGCAAGGACTTTAGCTGCTAGGCTACTGAGCCAGGCCCAGACACACAGTTCTTATAGATGCACATTTAATACACAGATGGACACACACGTGCAAGCACATGCAAATATGAAGCTATCCCTGCCCCCAAGAGATAGCATGCTCTGCTTGCCTCAGGCTCCTAGACAGGGCTAGGCCCTCAGAAATGGGCCTGCAATGCTAGCCTGTTGAGGACCCCCATAACCCAAGAGTGGCAGAGACACGGGAGGGCAGCTGTGGATGAGTAGAGATGGTGAGAGGGCACGATCCGGTGCCCAGCATCACAGCTGGCTCCTCTGCTGCTGGCTTGGTTCCTGGGCTGCAAATGTGTGCCCTGCGGCCACCTGGACGGCATGCTGCCAGCTGCTGCCTTCCTCACCCACCACTGTTGAGCTCAGCCCTTTGGTCTGTGGGGGTCCCCACGGGCTGCCAGCTTGTTTCCCTGGCTCTGACTCCTGAATCAGCAATCTCACCTCCTCCCACATTCCCAGCCTCTCCTGGCTTGCAGTGTCTTCAAAGCCGTCCCAGTCTCTTCCTCCTCCTCCTCTATTCACTCAGCTCCAGCTGTCCTGTGGTGCTGTGGGTTACTGTGTGCACTCGTGGGGACTGACAGTCACGGATGGGGTCATATGGCAGAGACTCACTGAGTAGAGCCTTAGGTTAAGTGGCCTCCTTGCTGGCCATGGACATAGCTCCAGGGGGCCTGCAGTGGCCGCATGAGTTTGGGCAAGTGCAGGATGTCACTCAGGCCAGCCCCAGGAGCACCAGGAGCATGCAGCTGGAGCAGAGCAAGAGGTCTAGGGCTATGTCACTTCAGAGTTCTGAACCTCTCCCCTGCATAAATGGTAGTGCCTGCCTTGCCCCCACAAAGGACAGTGTTTGGACCCAGTATCCTTGTGCACAGGAAGCCTGGGGGCTAGGGAGTGGGCTCTACTGGTTGGAGACTGAACCTCAAAGAGACAGGTGTTGGGGTGGGTGCTGTGGCTCAACAGGCTAATCCTTTACCTTCAAGGACTGGCATTCCATGTAGGCACTGGTTCCTGTCCCAGCTGCTCCACTTCCCATCCAGGTCCCTGCTTGTGGCCTGGGAAAGCAGTGGAGGATGGCCCAAAGCCTTGGGGCCCTGAATCCATGTGGGAGACACAGAAGAAACTCCTGGCTTTGGATCAGTACAGCTACTGTTGTTGTGGTCATTTGGGGATTGAAACCAGCAGATGGATGATCTTCCTCTCTGTCTCTCCTCTTTGTAAATCTGCCTTTCAAATAAATAAATAAATAAATAAATATATGTAGAGAGTGTGTTGGGTGTTCCCTTGGCAGGCCCATAATGCAGAGAGTGCAGAGCCCCACCCAGTGCCCTCGCTCTGCCAGGAATCACCCATCAGCCACTGGAAGTCCAGGTGGGGAAGCAGCGAAGGGTGTACTACAGCCCTGGGGTGCGGCAGGTGGGCAGCCCCTGGCCTCACCAAGCTCTGCTAGCCCACAGGTGGCTCTGTCATCTGCTGAGTGCTATGACGGGCCATTGGCTTGGAAGCACATCCTCCAGCTGACAGACCACAGGGAATGGAGATGCCCACACGGGACTCCCTGGGCAGGACAGGAAGGAGGCTGGCTCCTGGGAAAGGCAGAGGCAAGGAGCTCGGGCTGTGGGCAGCGGGGCCCTCAGGGTCCCTCTTAAAAGTTTGGCTGGATGCTTTCCTGGCATCCCATAAATGCTGCCAGGCTCACGATTTGGGGTCCTCACAGGGTACTGTCCTTCCCCTCCTGATACCTAAAGGCAGGCCCCCATGTAGTCTTCCCTTTCTGTTCCCAGCCTCGCCTGCAGTATTGGCTTGTGTCACTGTTAACCAAATGCCTAAGACCAACCACCTAGGAAGTAATGAAGTTGATGCAGCTCACAGCATCAGAGGTTCTGGGTCAGGGCGCTGACTTTGGCCCAGGCCCTCTTGGCTGTGTCCCACCATGACGGATAGCAGGAGCCTGTAGGGTGACAGTAGTCACATCTCAGTATCAGAAGCCGGAGGGGCACTGGGTGGGGCCAGGCCCTTCCAACAGCCAGGAGTCGCACAACAGCCAACTTGATCCCTCCTCAGCATCTCCCACTGGGACCCACCACAGCACACATCACAGTGAGAACTTCAACCTCTGGGCCTTCAAGGGATGCTTGAGCTACAAGCAAAA
Organism: Ochotona curzoniae; assembly: GCF_017591425.1. NCBI lineage: Eukaryota > Metazoa > Chordata > Mammalia > Lagomorpha > Ochotonidae > Ochotona > Ochotona curzoniae. Next base: position 645,669 of record NW_024466004.1, on the reverse strand, counting down.
CGCAGCACCTGGGGTGGGTGTGGCAAGGGCTTGTGCCACTCCTAGCATCTGTGGGGTGCCTTTGCCTGCTCGCTTGAGATGCCAGGTCCAATGGCAAACACCAGAAGCAGGGGAGCGCCGGGGTGGCCCAGAATCTATCCTAGGACCTCCAGCACTCTGTGTGCACTAGGCTGGGATGGAGTGTGCTGGTTCATTCACAGCAACCTACAAGGTAGGCGTGGCTGTGCTCACGTCACACATAGGAAAGCTGAGGCACCCGGGTGGAGCCAAGTTCAAAGCCAGGTCATTTGGACTCAGGCTTTGCCTTCCCACGAAGCAATGCTCATTCTGTGCGGACTGCCCTCCCCCTTCCCTTCTTACCCTCCATTCCTCCACTTTCTGCCCCCTCCATGCCCCGTGTCTCCACAGCTCCTCCTGCTGGGCCCACTGTGCATAGACCTTCTACTCCAGAATGAGAATAGTGACTCCCTCTGGTACCTGGGGGCGCCTGTGGGCACTTTGAAGTTGACAAAATACGACGGGTAAGATTCAGAGGAAACCAACAATACAAATGTGCAGTTATGAAAACATTCAGGGAACCTGGCGCTGGAGTCAGCCACGGCCCCTGCACTGATGATTCAACACCAAACTGGAGCCCTGGGTCTCATAAAACCTCCGGCATTTTGAAGCGGGCTGAATGCGCCGACCAAGACTTAACCTTCCCGTAGCGGCTATAAAAGGCTTGAGACTCTGCACTTGCTGGGAGTGCAAGGTCCCTGCCCCGTGCCTGCGGCTGGGATTTGCTGCACTTTCAGGGAACAGGAGGTTGTGCCGGAGCTGCGGTGCCTCCGTCCACACCCACAGACCGCTGCTGTTCTCTCTGTCCAATGGCCAGGGACAGCCCCAAGCCAGCAGCACTTCCCGGAGGTGGCTGAGCAGCCAGCGCTCTGCTGTCACCGTGCTCCTGACTTTCACGTGCTCAAAGTGTGGTCCCCAGCACAGCAGCGCAGGGAGGTGAGGGGTCACCAGGAGCGACCTTCAGGAGCAGCTGAGCCCATTACCAAATCCATGGTGATCCCAGGGTGGCTTTGTTGTCACTCTCTGGCGAGGGATGTCCTCAGATATTGTTCTGTGGCCTGGTAGCTGAGCAGTCTTGTTCTGGACTGGCCAGGCCACCAGAACCATGTGGTAACAACCACGGTACTCTTCTCTGTGGGTGGTTCCAGCTTGGGTGTCTGTTTATAGCGGCAGGAAACAGAGGAGCTGGGTGGCTGAGCGGGAAATGAGCGGGCCACAGGTTCCCAGGAGAGAGTGAGAAAGCCTGCTGGGGAGGGTGCTGTCTACTGATTTGCAGGGTATTGAGCCATGCTCTGATGCTGAATTCCCTATACAACACCAAGTGCCTTGTGACTGGAGAGCAAAGTGGGGGTGCAGCCTGGTGGACGGGCTCAGGGGGTTGCTATGTGGAACTTCCCTTAGGAGGGTGAAGGTTGAAATAGGGCGACCAGGGAGGAGTAGGCTGCCCTACTCTGGGCTCCATGAGGAGCAGTTGTCAGATTTGGGGTGCGATTTAGAGGCACAGCCAGTAGGACCTCTGAGGGCACCTGGCCCCACATGAAGGAGGGACCACTCTGGCAAGCGACTCCAGGCAGGTCCCTGCTGCTCACACGATGGGCACCTCTGGCTTTGCTTCCTGCCCCTGGCTGGACAGAGTACCCCATGACAGCTGCTGTGCAAGGAGGCGAGACAACTGCAGAACATCCAACGAGGACCTGAGTGCCAGCCCCTTCTCATATCAGTCACCACCACCTTTGCTCCTCCTGTTGCCAGCATCCGGGAATGCCCCTTGGGCCAGATGGAGGCCAAAAGCCAGGAACTCCATCCCATTTCCCACATGGGTGCCAGGAACTGAAGCCATCACGTGCTGCCTCCTTGGGCTCGCGTCAGCAGGAAGCCGTGGTCAGGACTGGAACGCAAGCATGGCATCCTCAGCCATGTCCTGGAGGCTGCTCCAAGTGCCTGTCCTAAAACAGACATGTTCAATGCCGCTCATTCATGGAATGGGGCAAGGCGGGCAGGAAGTTGTGCGTCTTCCAGGGACCTCCCTATGCAGTGGGCTGAAAGTTCCTGGAACTCTGTCCCTCGGGGTTAGCAAGCTAGCTTCATTACACGGTGCTGGGGGCCAACTTAATCTTCACCTCAGCCTTTCCCCAGGAATGGTGAAAGGTGGGGGTGAAAGGTGCCATCCTCTGATGCTAGACGATTCCAGGGAACCCTGCACGCCCCCTGCCTCCGGCCCCCTCAGCAGCTACTCGCAGGCCCCTCCTGTCTGGCTCCCTGCCCAGCCCCCTGGCCTCCTGGGGCAGGCCCACCTGCTAGCAGCTACGGGAGTGATCCCCACCTTTGGCGCCCTGCTGAGGCTTTATTAATTGTTTATATCGCAGTCTGTTAATTGGCAATAACTGCAGTGCTGAATGTCTTTTAATCACCTCCCTCCCAGCCCTGAGGCTGTGAGGGACTGGTGGATTCAATAAAGTGAGGCGGGATTAGCATCGCCTTCATTATCACAGTCAGACAAACTGCCAACACCTGCCAGGCAAGTGCAGCTGGGGAGGAGGCTGCCTTCGCTACCCTCCCTGGCACTTGGCGGGTGAGGCAGGGGGGCACGAACACACCTGCCCTTACACACAGGTACCTGCACCATACACAGGTACACACACAGATACACGCCTAAGTACACACGCAAGTACAATACAGGCACACAGTAGCACAGACACATACACAAAGATACACACATGTATACACAATACATACCTGTATACATAAGCCACACACGAGTACACACATGTATATACCAACACACATGTACACATGTACACACAGATACACAGAGCCACCTTGGGCACACACGTGTCCCCATTCCATCAGTGATTCTGGAGCACCTGCCACGTGTACCTCTGCTGGGCTTCCATCAGCTTCTCCAGGGAGAGGCCAAAGGTCTAGGGTGAGGAGATTCTTTCACCCTCTCAGGATCCTAGGGGCGGTGCTGGAGACAGCATGGGGGCAGCCTAGGGCTCGGTGCAGCCATGTGGTCAGTCTGGCATGGTGGAAAGATGAGGCAAGGGGAGAAGCCAGGGTCCTCAGAGGAGCTGAGTTCTCAGATCCCAGTCGGAGGGCTCAGCCATGCCATGGAGATGCTGCTGGGTGGCTAGGCTCCCTGCCCGTTGCTTTGTCCCTTGGACCATGAGTGAGGCGGGGCCTGGGCCTGGGCCTGGGCCTGGGGCAAGCGCTGACAAGGAGCGGTACATCATCCCACACCACTGCCTTCTGAGGAAGTCCGGCTCTCCAGGCCCCAGTCCCTCAGGGGGTTCCCTGCAACCCTGGCAGCACAGGGACAGGACTGCCCAGCTACTCAAGGCTGGGGTAGGTACTGGGAGAATGGCCAGGGTGTGGCCTGCCCCTGAAGCAGGGAGGACACATGTGCCCAGGAGGGGCATGCGGACCTGGCCAGGAGCCTCCTGTCTGTAGGTTCTGAGGTCAGACAAGGATCTTCGATCTGGACGTGTGATCTCCATTCAGGAGAAGCTAGGCAACTGCCCTGGTGGGCGGGATGATAACCTGGCCCTGCTGCCCTTCCAGCCCTGCCCTGTCCCAGGCCGCCCCAGCTGGGCTCCTGGTGCTCCTTGCATGTGCTCTCTGCCCCTCGACCTCCAGGCTGCTCCCCTCTGTGGGGCAGAGCTGTGCTCACTCCCTCATGCTCAACTCTGCTTGCCTCGTGTACCCTGTGTCCATTGTGGAATCCAGTCACAAAATGCAGTCACTTTGGTTCAGGCCTAAGTAAGTTTGCTAACCTGCTCTTTATGTTTCTATACAAAATGCTTTGCTAGCTTCCTGCTTTTTGGGCCAAAGTGCAATGTGTAACATGCCCTGCCAGTAACCCTCGGTTTCAGGAACTAATATTGTATGTCTTGTTTCCCCCATTGTTTCCTTGGCTGCCTCTAACAGCTGTCCAACTCACCCATTGTTCCCATGGCTGCCCCAAACTCACCTGGTTGCCATAGCTGCATAACTTACCTCTTTTATAAAAGCCCATGTAACCCCACCTCAGGGTCACTCTGTGAAGGAAAGGAGAGCTGACCCCGGCTCTTTGGTCTGTTTATCTGCCTCCTCAATAAGCTTTGCTGCTTTGCAGAGTTATCTGGGCTGCACTTCTCGGGGAGAGGCTCGGGTTGGATGTGATACCATCTCCTCCTGCCACTCCTGGCCCACAGGGCTGGGGGAGGGGGAGGCAAGGCCATGGTCCCAGCCCTGCAGGGTAGCCTCTCTTCGCCAGGGTCCCCAGGGATGGTCTGCATGTAACACCAGGTAGAGCTGGGGGGTGCTAGACCCTGGAGGCTGGCCCCAGCCTTGGAGCTCCAAGATGGAGCTCTCAGCAAAGTCCTGGGCCCCACTGCCCTTGGCATCTTCATATTGAGCCACCTGGGAACATCACAGAATAGGAGCAAGAGTTCAACAGATGAGATTTGACTGAGAGAAATGGAGACCTAATTATCAATGCTTTTAACAAGATCGAGGCCAGCACTGTGACACAGCCAGTAATACTGCTGCCACCATTGGCATCCCATGTGGGCACTGATTTGAGATCCAGATGCTCCAGTTTCAATCCAATTCCTTGCTAACAGCCTGGGAAAGCAGCAGAAGATGGCCCACGTGCGGGGGTCCTGCACTCACGTGGGAACCCCAGAGGAAGCTCCTGGCTTCTGCCTGGCACAGTCCTGGATGTTATGGCTACTTGGGGGATGAAACAGCAGATGGGAGATTTTTTTTCTCTCTCTCTCTCTGATTGTGTTTTTTCAAGTAGATGAAGTAAATCTTCAAGAAACAAAACAGGACCCAGTGCAGTAGCCTAGTGGCTAAAGTCCTTGCTTTGCATGCACCTGGATCCCATATGCCCATTCGTGTCCTGTCTACTCCACCTCCCATCCAGCTCCCTGCTTGTGGCCTGGGAAAGCAGTTGAGGACAACCCAAAGCCATGGGACCCTGCGCCCACATGGGAGGCCAGGAAGAAGCTCCTGGCTTCGGATGCAGCATAAACCGCAGATAGAAGGATAGAAAATCTTTTTCTCTGTCTTTCTTCCTGTCTGTAAATCTGACTTTCCAGTAAAAATAAATAAATCTTTAAAAAGAGAGAGAGAGAAAGAAACAAAACAAGATTGAAATACTGGGGTGGGGGGGGCAGCATGGTGGCTAAACAGGCTAATCCTCTGCTTTGTGGTGCTGACATCACATATGGGTACCAGTATACTCCTCCTCCTCTTCTTCTTTGAGAACAGGATTACATTTACTGAAATGTGCAATGCATCTGCGTTGTTTTCTTTTTTTCTCTTTCTTTTTCTCTTTTCCCCTTCTTCCTTCTCTGCAGGCACAGGGTGCTCCACTTCTGATCCAGCTCCCTGCTTGTGACCTGGAAAAGAAGTGGAAGATGGCCTGAAGCCTTTGCACCCTGCACTTACATGGGAGACCTGGAAGCTCCTGGCTTCAGATGAACTCAGCTCTGGCCATTGCAGCCATTTGTGGAGTGAACCAGCCAATGGATAGAATCTTTCCCTCTGCCTCTCCTCTCTGTAAAGCTGCCTTTCAGGTAAAAATAAATAAATAAACTTTTCTAAAAACAAAATTGAAGAGCTTTTCCCTCCCATATGAAAGTCCAAGGGGCCCCGCTATGTGTGACGCTCAGGGACCAGGACTCTGATAGTTCTGGCCATGCCTGGCCTCCATTCCACAAGCATCTCTGGTCCAGGATGGCTGCCACAGATCCAGCCATCTCCTCATTCCAGCAGTAGACAGGAAGAAGGGGTGATGGAGGCCAAAGGGCATGTGCCAGCTGTATTAAAGCAAACTTTCCAGAAGCTTCTAGAGGCCACCCATAGCCAAAACAAGGTATTCATAGTGTGGGTTGCAGGAGCAGCTTCTGCATTCAGTGTATTCTTTGTCTACCAGCACCCCGGTTGTGTCTGCAGGAGGCTGCACAGAAGCCTGGCCCAGGACAGGGCTGGAGTACAGCAGGCAGTGGGGGCCTGCACAAGTGGGTGAAGCCTTCCAGGCTGGTGTCAGGTGGTGTGAGGGCAGCCTGCTGCCCTCTCTCCTCATCCCTGTTCCACAGCTGCCCCTGCTCAGCTTCAGGTGAGGCAGAACAGGCCACAGAGGAGCTCAGCTCTGGGCCAGGTGGTGGGTGCAGAGGAGCCAGGGCAGCACCTGCTCCTGCAGAGAATGAAGGTGCCAGGCATGCCCACGGAGGCCCCTCCCTCGCCCACTGCCCTGCAGCCCCTCTGTCCTCTCACTTGCTTTTCTCCACCTCTTCTTCTGCCTCAGCTCATGTGGTTCCAGTCACCCACTGTCCTCCCAATGGATCCAGCATGATTCCTTGTCCTTCCCCACACAAACAGCCCCACCTGAGCCTCACCCCAGATGAGTCCCTAGGGCGAAGGCTTTGCTTACGGCTTTGGCTTGGGTCCCTGAAGGCGATGCACACCTGTCTCCTGGTGACCACCTGAAGGGAGGTGTGGCTGGGGGAGGGCCCCGCCTGCTGAGCACACTCCTGGGTCAGTGCTGGGGGAGCCCTCCTCCTAGGCTGCAGGTGTGCACCTGACCTCAGCCTTCCAGACTCAGCAGCCCCATGATCTTGGGTCTCTGTGGGAGTTGTCCGTCCCCACCCACTGCTCGCCTGTGAATGAAGCCAGCGCAGAGGTGAGCTGGGACAGCACCCCTATGACAACATGCTCTGGGCCCAGGGCCTGAGCCAGAGTCCATTCCGCCCCCTTCCTCTTCTGCACCAGCTACTTTGAATGCAGAGCCCACGACACAGCGCTTGATGACTATGTCAGTTCAGGGAGTCACGGGTATTGGGAACACTGAACTGGAGCTGTTTGAGTCCCAGAGGAAGGAGACTGTGAAAGAAAGACATCAGCATCCCCGAGGGGCTGTCCTTGCAGGTGAGGCTGGTGCAGGAAGCTCCCAGGGCTACTCCAGCTCCGCCAAGAAACCCTCCCTCCTTAGTGTGTACCTGTTTGCTGTGTCTGGCTTCCTTCTGGACATGTGTACTTGGAGAGCTTGTGCGCATCCTGCCTGCCACCTATCTAAAATCCAGCTCATGCTTCCCAACTCAGCTGTCACCTGCTAGTCTGGAACTGAGTGCCAGAGTTTGTATGGAACACAGAAGGGACAGGGCCAGCACCCCTCGCCAGGGGTCCCTGAGGATGATTCCCTGGCAGCGACTCAGGGGCCATAGGGCAGCTGGCATGGCAAACTCAAGTCATAGCAAAAATAAATAAACAATTAAAATAAATAACTGCAGAGCAAAATAAAGGCTTTCCAGGGAGCCCATCCATCCAGCTGCCTGCAGCTGCCTGGCCAAAAGCCCTGGAAGCCGGGCAGGAAGCTGCTGTTCCATCCCATGCTTGCTCAGGGCCAGATCCAGCGCACAGGCCTGGGTTTGTCCTGAGCCCCTCCGCATCAGGCGTGCACTGTGAATCCATCTCAGCATACACACTGCCAGGTCCAAGGGCAATTCCAAGTGTTGTTCGTTGGAAAGTGCAGGAATGGCATTTTCTAGGGAGCTTGCATTTAATCAGAGGGCTTGACTGGGAAGAAGTTTTTACAGCAAAAATGGGGGGCTGTTTCCTGAAAACCAGGGTCACTTTGTAAGAACAGATGGGGTGTAGGGTGGCCAGTGCCCAAGTTGATTAATGGGAGAGATAGCTGTCCTGGGTGTCCTGGGGGCTGGTCACAAAGGGCACTTGCCCTCTGTCTCCCTGCTACCCCCTCCAGCTGGCCACTGCCCCTTCCCCTGGACCCAGCTTTGGAAGAGGCCTCTGGGAGAGAGTCACACCACATTGCTTGGAGCTAGGGAATTTGTACTACCGGGCCACTGTTTCATAATCACCTAGTTCTCTCCCCCTCCCTTTATACCATGCACCCCTCCCTTCAGCTCCCCCTCGAGGGCCACCCTACCATCCTTCTGAGATGGGACTGACAGATTGGCTGTCCTCTGCCTGGGGGGTGGGACCTGGAGATGGATAGCCTATCAGTGAGGCTCCCTAGCCATGGGAATTGGTTCATAGAGAGGCACATGATGCAGTGCCTCGTGATGAGACACAAGGAAGCGGTACTGGGGGTTCTGAGAAGGGTATCCTTTCGCTGGTTCAGAGCTGACCTCACCTCTGCAGGAGGGAAGCTGTGGGGAGGGGGCAGCAGAGGGGGGTATCTTCTGGTAATAGTGACACCACAAAGGGCAGAAAGGACAGACAGGATCTCCAGTGATGTTACTGGATTGCTGGGTCCAACCTTACCTGAAGCAATAAACTTTGTATTGTTTAAACTTATGTAAGCTATGGAGCTGGCGTGTGGTACAATGCATTAAGCCACTGCCTGCCATGCTGCTGGCATCCGTATCAGAGAACAATTTGAGATGTAGCTACTCCTGATCCAGCTCCTTGCTAATGTTCCTGGGAAGCAGCTGGGGAGGGCTCAAGTGCTTGGGCCCCTGCACTTACATAGGAGACATGGATGAAGTTCCAGGTTCCTGGCTTTGGCCTGGACCACCTCTAGCTCTTTGGGGGAGTGAACCAGTGGATAGAACAGCTCTCTTTCTCTGTAGCTCTGCCTTTCAAATACTTTTTTGTAAGCAAACGTTTTATGAGCAGGAAAGCCCCTCTGTTTGAGCCAGCATCTTCCCTGCTCACAGCTGAAGTCCCACCTCCTGATGCTGTAGAGGTTCATGACCACAAGGAACACAAAGACACAGTCCCAACAGATCATGGTCAAGGACAGTGAGGGAGGTGTCTCAGTGTTGGGCACCAGCCTGGCCTCAGCATCCTCAGGGGTGGGGTGCTGGTGGGGGGAAAGCTCCTCCCACATGAACTCCAGAGACCCCCAGGGCAGAGCTACACCCTGTCCCAGCTGGTAGGGGTGTGGCTTTCTAGCTTGATGGATGGAATAAGAGGAAGAGGAGGAACTACTCTTAAGGACTGCTCCCGAAATCCAAAGGAGTTCAGCAGCACCACACCTTTTAAAGTTTTCCTTCATGAGATCAGCACAGTGGCTCACCAGACTAATCCCCTACCTGCAAGCACAGGCATCCCATGTGGGCAATGGTTCGTGTCCCAGCTATTCCACTTCCCATTCAGCTCCCTGCTTATGGCCTGGGAAAGCAGCAGAGGATGGCCCCAAAGCTTGGGACCCTGTAACTGTGTGGGAGACCCTAAAACTCGCCCCCGACATCTTCAAGCCAGACTGTGGGGTGGAGTAGTGATTGATGGCTGCTATGGAGTGTACTTCTAACTAACCCCAGAATGGATGGTGGAATTATCCACAGGTGCAGCCGCCCTGTTTTCCCTACCCCTAACCTCCTCCTTTAAAAAGGCCTTTCCTGGGCCCGGCGCGGTGGCGCAGGGGTTAAGGTCCTCACCTTTCACGCCCGGGATCCCATATGGGCGCCGGTTTGGGGAAATCTGCCCTGCCTATCAGGCCATGGTGGCATTCCTCTAGTATACAATCTCCCCTGTGTCTCAGTAGGTGACCCAGGAGAAGCTGGCAGCGTACCTGTGCCACACGGATACCAGAAGATAGCCAATGTCCAGACCGGACCTGCCCTGGGGACCCCCTCAAGACTACCTGGAGGGCTTGTGAACATTCTGGATCCAGTAAGGCCTCAGGGGGCTGCTCCCAGGGTCAGGCTCCTTGTGTCTTCCTGTGATCCCCTCACCTACACCCATCTCTGCTAGGAGCAGGTGACAGTGCCCGCCCCATTTCACGTAGTGACTTCGCCTGCCGGCCCCTTGGCCAGCGCTGCTGTGTTAGTGAGCACAGAGCCCATTGTAAGGATTAGGGGATGGAGTCCCTGCTGTAGTGTGTGTGTGTGTGACTGCCCGAGCCCCAGCAGCTGTGCTGTGAGTGCCAACACACAGGGGCACCAAGGCTTGTCTGCTAGGCAGGTGCTTATGGCTCCAGGACATCCTTCTCCCCCCGCCAAGGGCTGCTGTCTGGGGTCCTTCCAGGTGCTCAGGCCATCTGAGGGCTATTCCGGCTTCTACCCACTTCCCTTGGCATTTGGTCTGTCCAGGAGCTTGAGTTGACAAATCCCTGTCCTCATACTGTCCTTTACCCTTGGGGATAACTGGCACGTCCTGAGCATTTTGCAAATGTGCACACTGCCATTTTCTCATGGGTCACATCTCTGGGTGAAGAAGGGCAGGGCTCCTGGGGCTGATGTGGACTGACGGAGCCAGCCCACATGCCTATCTCCAGCTGACCTCACTTCTGTGGGCGTGCCAAGGATATCCTGGCCTCTTTTTTTGCCAATTGGCATGAATCACCATGTGGTCCAGGTTGGCGCTGGTGACTTCTGCAACATGGTGCAGCTCCTGCCAAGTGCCTGGGAAAATGCCCCAAGGGCAGGTTTTCTCCTTCTGAGTGCCCTGTCAACAGACACAGCCACGTCCACACTGTAGTCCCTCCCCGACAATAATCGTGGCATGCTCAGACTCTCCCCCAACCTGCAGAAGTTCACATCCCTAGACCCCTTGCTTTTTTTCTGAGTACCTCTCTGTTTTTCCCCACCCAGATCCTGCGTCTTATAATCTAGACCATGTTGAGTCCGGATTGTGCCTGTTTGGTTGTGGGGTGGGATGGGGGAGGAGGGGTGGATGGCTGGGCAGTAGCCAGAGGTGAATCTTCAGGGGGCGTAGCAAGGGAACTGGGAGCTGGGCCGCTGCTGTGTCCTCATCATCCCCCAGATCTCACTGACCCACCCCCTCGCTTTCACACCAGGGAGCTGGTGAGGCCATAAATTCAGCTGACTCTGCAATCCGGCAACTTCAAGATCAGGCTCCAAGTTTAGGCACCAGCAGCCCAGCTCCATGGTTATGAGCAATAAAAAGACTTCCCCAGCAGTGTCATTTAATGGCCTTGCGTTCCATTCTGTGCCTCGAGGCGAACAATTTGATTGGAGCCTGTCATTCTCCTGCTTCGAATTATCCAGGGCTGGGAACAGCCATCAGGCCTGGGAGCCAGCACCCCCACCCTTGCAGATGGCTCCGCGGCAGTTCCTACGAGTGCTTGCTGTTGGCTGGCACACAGTCCCAGGAGACCGTAGGGCACGGTGCCATCAGCCGTCCAGCTCTGTGCGCCGTCAGCAGTGCCCCCCTTCCTGTCACATGGACAGGAGCCTGCTGATTTCCACCCCACGGAGTCCAGAGAGCCACTTCCAAGGAGCTGCCTCACGCCCCTCAGGGCTTTGCATGGCTCTCACGCCTGGTACTCAACTATGATTCAGCATGAAGGGGTTGTAAGCATCCCACATGTGACTTTTATACAGTTCAGTGAGAATGAGGGATTTGTGGGAGAGTCGAGGAAGCAGGTCACAGAGGGGAAGGATGAGCCGGGCATCGTTACTCATGAAGGATGGGAATTCAGCAGCTTAGGGACTGGAGTAGCACGGGTGATGTCTCCTGGCCATGAAATGCCTTGGCGTATTCTATCTTCCATCCCTGGGTGGCGGGGAGCTGTCTCCTGAAACACATGGCCTGACTGGACTGTCTCCCGTAAGTCTCGGAAGTGTCCAGGGTATGTACCACCCTCCCCCCCCCCACCCCCGTGACTCCCGGCAGGGGTCTCAGTGCCTTGCCGTACATTGTCTCTCTCCTTCTTTGGGCTGTGAGCACACGAGAGCAGGGAGTCTGCCTGCTCCCCATCCTGGGATGGGCTGCAAATGGCCTGTGTGAGCACATGAGGACCCCACGGGAAGAAGACCCAGCCTGACGTGCGGTGGCCTGGAGAAGGCCCCTCCCTCCTAGTTTGTGTTTTCTTACAGAATGCAAGACAGCAGCGGGACCTCGATCAGGGATGTTGGATGGCCGGAAACGAGCTAGTTATTATCAGAAATCAAGTCTGGGCAAGGAGCTGACCCAGGAGCTGGAAACCAATCAGGTACTGGCTTGGTTCTCTTGTTTCCGTGTCCCGGGCCGCCATTCCCTATGGATGGACATCTGTGGTCTCTTCAAGCCCCGCCAGCTGCAGAGCCCGGCAGACTCCCCAGGGACAGAGTTTACTGTGGAGGATGTTGAGCAGGGAGTGGACTGAAACTCCCACCTGTGCAAGGACAGGCTACAGCAGACGGAGGGGGAGCTCTACTTAACATCGTGGCAGACAACATAGCACACAGGGTGGGGGTAAGGGACACAGGGACCAATCTTGTAGCAACTCACAGGATGTGGGCTGCCAGGGTATAGTGTACAACTCAGCAAGTGCAACCAAGGTGTGCCTTGTATTTGGGACGTCATGGGTCTCAGCACTTTGAGCATCCGGGGCTGGACTGCAGGAGTATGTGTGTGGTTGGGCTCTGCAGCAAGTGTCTTATACCAGTCAGCTGTGCTCAGGCAGCTCTCCCCCTCCATGGACAGCAGCCTTCAGCCAGGGTAGAGAGGGGATCAAGGAGAGGAGGTGGGACCATGGGGGGTGCTTTGTCCACTGCCTGTGGAGTGTGAAGGCAGCTAGGCTCTCGGCCTCTTGGGGCTTGGGACACTGCCGAAGTCCAGCTCCAACTGAGTTCGGAGCTCGGGAAGGGTGCGTGGAGTCGGCGATAAAGAAAGACACAGACACAGACACTTGGTGCGTTCTCACAGCAGCTCAAGAAAAAGCTGTCCTTTTTATTTACTCAGACACCTCACAAGCTCCTACACAAGCAACTAATTGTTCTATTTTTTACTTCAAGACTAAGGGGTCATATACAGACATTTGGTCATTCCGTCTGCACTTCAAGGCTAAGCAGGTGCCCCTAAAGATAATTCTGCAAAATACTGTATTCATATTCTTCGAAGCAAGCCTGTATTCATTCTTCAACAGTAGCCATGGAGCAACAGCCAGGACTCCAAGGCCAAGGCACATGCGATTACCTGCTAATCAGTAGTACATTCCTACCATATTTCTATTTCTACAGTTTACCCATTATTTAATGGGAAAATAGGTTACAAGAGAAAAAATGTAAAATCTAAAACAAAAGTTTCAAGTGTTAAATCCCCTACAACTATAGACTCTACAACCCCATAAACAATGAAACAATAATCAAAAGCATTTTTCTTTAATAAAAGCATCCTTAATTTCTCTAGCTAAAAATTATAAAAGTGGCTAAAACAATTACATTTTCTATGCTCCAAAAAAATTGCAAAGACAGGCTAGCCTTTGAGATAACAATAACTATATTTATTGCCATAGCAGTTTCAGCTCTCACTCCCATCACTTCCATTACTTTGTAAAATTCTTATTAAGCCATTTCCCAGAAGGCATGCTATATGTCTGGGCCCGATTTCAGGGCAATGGGTAGGCACACAATAAGGTGTCCAGAAATGGCATGGGTTTAATTGTACTCCTGTGCGCAGTTAAAGGCCCATTCACCATGACATTATCAATAACATTAACTCTCAAGCTCACGTTGGTGGCAAAAGCCATCCCACAGGGGCAAACAATGCCTCAATAGATTACAGAATTCTTAGTGGGGTGCTTGAGTTTCCATGCAAAAAGGTGGCGAGACTGCGTCAAGGTGGTCAGAGACAAATCCGCCGGGCCCTGACAAACAGCTGGAAGCTCCCCTGGGCCCTGCCAAGCAGGGGAGCTGTTCTCTTCATACCTTCGTGCCATCCACACCTACTGCGCGGACCCCAGCAGGACATGCCACCCAGCAGCTGCCCTTCTGGAAAGGAGTGGAAAGTTGGGTTCACATCAAAGCCTGTGAATGATGCTTAGCTGCAGTGGCTTCTCGTGGGATCGTGAAAGCGGGCAGGTGAGTGGAAGAAGAACCGTGCCCCATCCAGACCATGGAAGCTGACTCTGCCGAGGTGAACTGAGCCCTCCAGCCATGCAGACACGGAGAAAGCTCCTTGCACACCCCTAAGGAAAGAAGCCCATTTATTCTGGAAAAGGTAAAATCATGGTGACAATAGAGAGGCCACCAGGGAACTGGGCAGGGGGCGTTTGGCCCAGTAATCTACGTGCTCATATCCCACCCTGCAATGCCTGGTTCGATTCCCAGCCCCGGTCCTTACCCCAGCTTCCCACCAAGGCAGACACTGGGAGGAAGCCTGGTCCCGGACACCCACCTGGCAGGCCTAGCTGGGGGTGCGGTCCCAGCTCTTGGCTGTAGCCAGGCCCAACCCTCCTGTTGCAGGCATGGGGGTAGTGAGCAGTATGTGAGACTGTGTTCTCTTTCTCGAAGTCTCTCAGATTACAAACAGAGGAACAGGTCAACAGTGTTGGTGATTTCCAGGAGCTGGGTCTGGGGGAGGGGTGAGGAGGCAAGCTGAGGAGGAGGCTGGGGGTGTGATGCCAGAGCTAGGTCCCCGCTGTCTCACAGCATCCGTCCAAGCTGATGGGGCCTGTGCAGCCCCAGGCACGTCCCTGAGGTAACTGAGGACTCATGTGGCCGTGATGTGCCAGCAGAGGCTTATCAGCCCCACAAGCTACCACCAGGCAGGGCTCCCGACAAGGGGAGGCAGGGCAAGGCACGGGCTAGAAGTCTCTCTATTCCGATGTGAACCCACAAGGATTCTAATAAACTCCAAGAAAAGTGAAAAGGAGGTGTCTATGCTGAGCCTCTGCAAACTTGGAGACAGGCAGGACAAGACTGCTGAGCCCAGGAGCCCGGGGGGGCTGCCATGTTTGAGTCTGACCAGCCAGGAGCGTGTTAAGAGGGCTCTGCTTATTCATCTGATGCAAAGCCTGGGAGGATGCAGTCCTGAGCTGATACAAAAATGTAAAGGGGAACCAGGGGAGCTCAGCTCCTTCTGTTTCCTCCTCACAGACACAGGGTCATCACATCATTGTTCCCTGTAAACAGAGGAAGGGAGACAGGCAGCCAGTAAGGAGTCAGAAGGAAGAGTGGGGCTGATACTGTGGCTTAGCTGGTAACGCCAGTACCTGTGGTGCTGGCATCCCTTGTGGGAACAGATTTCAGTCCTGGCTGCTCCACTTTAGCTCCAGCTCCCTGTTAGTGTGCCTGGGAAAGCAGTGGAAGATGGCCCAAATGCTTGGGTCCCTGCAAGCACATGGGAGACCCAGAAGAAGCTCCTGGCTCCTGGCTTCAGACTGGCTCAGCTTTGGCTGTTGTGACCATTTGGAAAAAGAACCAGCAGATAAAAGATCTCTCTCTCTCTTTGTGTACCTGTGTACATTTAAAAAAAAAAGCGGGGGGGGGGGAGGAATAAAGGACGGAGGACTCACTGGAATGCCTGTTGCAAGGGCCTCTTCCCTTGCCTGTTAGCAACTGGATCATGGCTGCTCCTGCAGCAATAGTGCGGCTGGGAAAGGAGTATTTCAGTTTTCTAACAGTTTGCTAAAGGAAGGGAAGAAATGGTGGCTTGATGATGACTTTGGGTAGTTCACCCACTTCAGTGGCAGAGCCACTTACTGCCAGTGGGACCTCGGGCAGGTCACGTGACCTGTTCAGCCTCAGCGTGTGTGACACTGAAACGGAGGCAATCGTGTCTGCTGCAGTGAGCTTGCACCACACCTGAGCCCTGGGAGACCCTTGGTGAAGGGGTACGCCTGATGAGCACGACTCTGGTGATGCTGGGGTGAAGCATCCTGTGTGTCCCATATCCTTTGGGGTCAGCCTTGTCACACACATCTCCTGGGATGGGAGGGGGCTTGCCAGGAGTTTAGTTTCAATTCCTTGTTGTGGCTTCACCTCAGAGTGCAGCTGGGATGTGTGGCACACCCCCTGTCTCCCAGCTGGGGAGGGGTGGGAGAGAGGGCAGGGAAGCCCTGTGGGAGGGGGTAGAGGGCAGCAGGTGCCAAGCTGATCGACCCCTCTGGTTGGTCAGAGCTCGTTTTCATGAGTGAAATTTGGCCCTGAGGTCTCATTTCTCATCTTCGCTGCTGGGGAATCAGAACAAATCGATTGAGAGCAACTTTAATAAATTGATTCAATTTGGTGAACAAAAAAGGCAAAAGGAGGGAGAAATATGTATTGCTCCCAGCCATGGGAGCAGTGGTTAATCTCAGCTTCATAACCCTGTCCCGGTGGTGGCTTAAATAATTAAATGGAGGGAAGGCGGACAGAATCGCACCTCCTCCCCCGGCAGGCTCATTCTCAGGGGAGCCCATGGCCCACTCGATCAGCCCACTCTGCCTCCCCAGCACACGACATCCTGGGTTGGGGGTGGGTGGGTGGGCTGGGGGTGAGGCCATGCACACGGGCAACCCTGCACATATTACACACACACACACACACACACACACACACACACACACACACACACCCGCAGCGTGCCCAGTTCAGGAGCCCTCTCCCAGCACCTCTGCCCAGCTCCTGCCCACAGCCCTGGCCTCTTGCCATGCCAGCCTGTGCTTCCTCCTTGTGGCTCTTGGCTCTCTGTGAATCTTTCTGGCCTCCAGGCAGACCACTTTCTGGACTTGCTCCTGTTCCATCTGCTGGCCTCCTCTGCCTCCTGTCACTTCCTGGTGGCCTGGCTGTGGTGGTCTTTGTCTCCTTCCAAGTAATCAGGGAGGGAGTGGGGTGTTGGTACCCTCTCAACACCAGGCCCTTTTCTCAGAGACTGGCTTTGAGCCCAAGCTACTGTGCCTCCATATACCTCCGTGTCCCCATCTGCACAATAGGACCCGTGGTCGGGCCATGAGTTCCGTTCCAGCATGCACAAAGCACGTAGACATGGCACAGGCTGTAGTGAGCACAAAAGTGTTCGTGGACATGGAAACAGGTATTGGGGTGAGACAAGGGAGTCTCCAGGGGCATGCAGAGTAGGGCACTGGGCTTTTGGCAGAGGCCATAGCCTGGAGGCACCTGGGGACACTTACCACCTCCATATTTGCCTCCGTGCCCTCTGCATGTGGGATGTTCATTCTCAAGGGCCACAGGACATGTGCATGACAGGCCCAGCCTGAGTGGACACTTTCAGGAGTTACAGCCAAGCAAGGCTCCTAGAGGAAGAGGCAGGGGCAAGAAGAGGTCCAAACCTGGGGCAGGCAGTACAGGGCTGAGTGGGGAGCAACCTGCCCTGCCGCCAGCTGCTTGGCAGCAACCTAGCCGCACCTCCGTCCCCAGGGTCCCGTGTGGCAGCTGGCACCCGCCTCATTAATAAGGCAGATTGCTTCCTTGCCACCCTGTGCTCCTGGCGGGGCCATTCGTATCCCAGGCAAGACTGGCTGCCCGCTTTGTGCCTTCCCTGCAGCCTGTGGGTCCCACCTGACAGATGGGGGTGGGGCTCCAGGAGCAGACAGTGATGCTGGTACTGAGGCAGGAGGCTGCCTGAGATGGCTTTTCCAGTGGCCGTGGGAGAGCATGGAGAGGGAGGCAACTAGCGAATGGCCAGGGGAGCAGCAGCTGTCTCTTCCTGCTGCTCAGAGGGGGCTGTGACCCCCAGCTCCTGGCTGCTGACTGCCACAGCTCCTGTTGATCACACCCTGGCTCACCCCTGCCCCTGGCATAGCCCGGCCTGGCCCGTGTGGCCATGGAAGCTCCTGGATGCCCTTGGCCTCCACCGGGAAGCCTGAGGAGAAACTCCCATGCACAGCCCCCGCTGAGCTCTTGGTCGGCACTGATGCTGAGATCCGCCCAGTCCAGCCACCACCGAAATCAGTAAGTCAGAACTGACTAGCTGAAGGGACGGTACAGCAGGGCAGCAGGTGAAGCCACCGCCTGCAAGGCTAGTACACCACATAGGAGCCAGTTCAAGATCTGGCTGTTCCCTGCTAACGTACCTGGTAAGGATAGAAGAAAATGGTCTCTGTCCCTCCCTAAGAGATCTGACTGACGCTCCTTCTGGCTTCTCCTGGCTCCTTCTGGCTTGGGCTGGCCCAGCAGGACTGCTCTGGCCATCTAGAGAGTGAGCTTGTGAATGGAAGATCTCTCTCTCTCATCTAACTTTCAAATATATAAATAAATCTTTTTAAAAATGCCTATCTGAACCCAGGAACTCTTGAGGGAGGAATTGTGTGAAGTATTGTGCTTCAGGGATGGTTGGCAAAAAATGAAGGAAAGACTGTCCCAGTGGGATGCAGGGCAGAACGCAGGGCCTTGGGGAATCCCAGTTGTGCAACTTTGCAGGGCTAGCCAGGGTAGAGTGAGGTCTCCTCCCATGCTAACCGGCAGTCACTGGTCCCAGCATGAGGATGTGGGAGCAGGCATGGGTACGGGGGTGCTGGGATGAGGAGCAAGTAGCAGGATGTCCTTGCCAGTAGTCGCACCCCAGGCCGTTCCTCAATTGCTGGCACGGGGTCTGCAGGGAGGCAGGGGTGCCTTGATACTGTACTCTGCATCTATTTCTGCTTGAACATGCCATGGGACACATTGTGAAGGAAGAAGTACACCCCTTGGAGCTGGGCACAGTAGAGAGCCAGCAGGCTGCTTCGGCCCTGTTGCCGTGTTGCATGTGGCTTCCACTCTCAGGACCACAGTCTCTTCCCTGGTCCAGGAGCTCCAGCCACCACATCTGCTTCCCTACTGACACTAAGGGGGGATGGTGACAGTCACACTCCCTTTTTAAAATATGGTTTTTGAGAATGACACTTTCCTGCATACATTGTTAGCCAGACTTGGTCATGGGACCACAGCTGACTGCACAGGAGTCTGGGCCACCTTGCTCTGCGTGGGAGTGCCCAGCTTCCCCTGGGGTAGTTCACAGAGGAGAGGGATTATCGGTGGACACTTGCAAATTCTACTGGCAAGGGAATTCCTGATCTGAGGGTACAGGGGTCTGGAGAGAAGAAGACCCTGGCTATGTGGAAGGAAGCTGAGGGCAAGGCTGGGAGCAGACCAGGAGCTGACCTCAGGAGAATCTGGTCAGTGTGGTCAGCTTCCAGAACCACCCCCAATTGTCAGGGACTTGTTTCAGGCTCGGTGGAGAAGTGGAGTGCCCAGGAAGGCTGTGCCTGTGCTGGGAAGAAGGCAGATGAGACGGAGAGTAGCCCCTGTGAGGTCTATGGCAGCAGGTGCATCATGGCCAAGGAGCCCTCGGGGGCAGCTCCCAGGGAAGTCGGACCTTCCCTGAAACAGGTCCTCTCTTTCGGCCAAGCCCAGTGTGTCTGAAGTAGAGCCCTACAACACCTACGTCTCCCGCCTCCAAAGCTGTCAGCCAACCTTTGTCTTTGCTGCTAGCCTGACATTAGCAAGCCATCCTCTACTACCTCCAGTCTTGACCTCACAGCGCCTTCCTCTCCCTCTATTGCCACTGGGGCTGTCATATTGTCTGCTGACACACTCCTGCCTCCTCCTGCTAATGACCTGGCTCTAACCAGCTCGCCACAGTTGGCACAGGACCCTGTTCCTCCAGTCATCCGGGTCCCAGCCCTGGCCAGCTCCAGGGTCCTCCAGCTGTTTCCTGAAGCCCACAGGATACAGGCTCTACCCTCCAAAGCCCTGCTCTTGCCTTCGCTGGCTGCCTGCTGCCCACTGTGGCTGTATTCTCCTATTACTTCTGCCCCTTCACCCTGGGGCCTTGACACACTGTGCACCATTGCTGGCCCTTGGAACCTTCTGTGACAAGACCAGGTGTTTGATTTTATGGTGAGCAGGTTGGAGCTCTTCCTCCAGCGAGGCGAACACACTTAACACTGGACAAACCTTTAGCCTAGTGGTAAAGATGGCTACACCCCAGGACTGGTGCTGTGGTGTAGCAAGTTAAATTTCCACCTATGGAACTGACAGCCCCATTTAGGAGTCAGTTCATGTGCCGGCTGCTCCACATTTGATCCAGCTCCTTCTAATGTACCCAGGAAAGCAGCAGAGGATGGCTCAAGTTCTTGGGCCCCTGCACCTGCATGGGAGACCTGGATGAAGCTCCTGGCTCCTGACTTTAGACTGGGTTAGCTCTAGCCATTGAGGCCATTTGGGGAATGAACCAACAAATAAAAGATTTCTGTTTCTCTTTCTATAACTCTGCCTTTCAAATAAAAATAAATCTTAAATATATATATGTATATATGTATATATATATATACATTTATACATATACATACATTTATATATATATAAAGATGCCCTTTTCCCACATCAGCATGTCTGAGTGTGAGGCTCAGCTCTGTGCCCCGTCCCTGCCTTCTGCGAGCATACATCCTGAGAGTCAGCCTGCCACCCCCGCCGCCCTGTGGGAGATCTGCCTTGAGCTCCCCACTCGGGCATGCTGCCAGCCACTGTGGGCATTTGGGGAGTGAGCCAACAGAAGGGAGCCCTCAGTGTCAGCCTCTTTCTGTCTGAGGAGGGAAGAAAGGAAAGAAAAAGGTAAAGAGGCAGGAAATAAACTTACCCGTATCCTCCTGGCTGAGCCTGACTTGGAGTCGGTGCCAGCAGCCCGCCTTGAGAGTGTGAGGACATGTCCCAGTTTGGCTGGTTCAGCCCAGGCCTCAGGTCTCCCATCAGCGCTGCCCAGCCTTACCCTGCCTGGACTTACCCTGTGACCCAGCAGTTCCACATCCAGGAATTTGTCTGGGAGATGAGAGCCATGCCCACTGACACTCGCTGGCTGTGCGGATGGAGGGCCCACACCCAGTCTGGTCCACACCCAGGTGCAGTGAGCTCAAGCAGTGTTGACTGCTGGGTCCCAGAGCAGCTCTGGCTGTGAGGGTTAGGCCCCCACCCTGCAGTACATGGCTGGGTCCCTCTATGTCCTCCTCCCGGTACATGGGCTGTGTCACCTTCCTTTGGGTCCTGGCTGTCCTACCTGGTGAAATGATCTCATCATGGTTTTGATTTGCATTTCCCCAGAGCTAATGAAGTTAACCACCTTTTCTTGTGCATATTGACCATTTGTAGATTTCCCTGGGAGAAATGTCTACTTGGATCTTTTGCTCATTTAAAAAATTTTTTTGTGTGTGATGTCTTTTATTATGGAGTTGTAAGAGTTCTTTATTCCAGAAACAAGTCCTTTATCAGATATATCATTTGCAAATATCTTCATCTTTCCTGCAGGTTGCCTGTTCACTTTTTTGATGGCACCCTTTGAAGCAGACACAGTTTTAATTGTCATGAAGTCCAATGTATCTAGTTTTTCTGCTGTGGCTCTCCTCCTATCGGAGTCATATCTGAGGAGCTATTGCCAAATCTGAGGTCGTGAAGATTTCCCTTGTAATTTCTTCTAAGAGTTTTCTCTCTCACATTTCCATCTTTGATGCCTTCTAGGTTAGTTTTTGTGTCTTGTGACAGAAGTCCAGCTTCATTCTTTTGCCTGTGGCTACCCTGGTGTCCCCACATCATTTGTAGGGGACTATCCACAGACACAAGACTTTTTTCCTGGACTCCCATTTCTACCCCAGTGGTCCAGAATGTCTCTCCACTCTTCTTTATTATTATTTGACAGGCAAAATTAAAGAGGAAGAGAGAGCGAGCGAGCGAGCACTTCCATCTTCTGGTTCACTCCCCAAATAGCCACAATGACCAGAGCCATACTGGGGCAAGAGCTTCTTCCAGGTTTCCCAGGTGAATGTAGGGGCCCCAGCACCAGGACCACCCACTCCTCTGTTGCTTTCCCAGGCACACTAGCAGGAAGCTGGATTGGAAGTGGAGCAATTAGGAACCAAGCTGAAACAGTATGGGGTGCTGGTGCCACAGGCAGTGGCTTTAATTGCTATGCCTTCACATCAGCCTGTCCACTCGGCTCCTAAGCCAGAACCATCCCCATTTGGATCCTGCTCCTACTCTTTACCTCCACATTAAATGCTCTGGTTCAGACATTTGTGGCCTGTTGGAGACCCAATAAGCCAGCCACAGGAGCACACCTGCCAGCTCAAGTGAGATTCCTGCAGGGAGAACAGGGTTGTGCCCCTGTCCTCTGGCAGGAATGGGGATGCTGAGTGGGGAAGAGGAGGAGGAAGGAGAGGGCAGCCTGGGGCTGGAAGTGGAGCAGTCAGGTGATAGGAATCCTATTGTTATCTGGAAAGGGAAAGGATTCATGGGCTTGAGACAAATCCCATTGTGGTTCCAGACCGGCCTTATCTCTGTGTTCTGCCAGTCTTTGCTTCCTGGGGAACTTACCAGTCTGGTGGCTGGCAGGGCTGTCTTCTACACCCTGTTGCCTGTGTGCTGTGTCTCCTGCTGTCGCTGGGACCTCAGGGGTACTGGGGTGGCTGGAGGATCCTCATGGGGATGGGATGGAGGTGGCCACAACTTGGACCACTCACTGTGTGTGGTTTGGACTGGTCACTGTCCCTACCTGGGCTTCAGTGTCTTCATCGGTAGTAAGGGCACATGGGATGGGACAACATCCATAGCTTCTATTTGTTTGTCCCTGATCTACCTATTCTCTGTGCTGCTAGAGAGAAATCTTCACGGTAAGCCCCCCTTTCACTCCCACATGCACTCATACACTTGTGTATGCACACACTCACACACGCACACTCACACGCTACATGCATACACGTGCATGTACACACGACACTCCCACACGTGCTTGCCTCTGACTCACCTCAAATCTCTGATTCAGTCCTCCCAGCACAGTAGCTCCAGACATTTGCACTTCCTACCCTGGCAGAATATCCCAGATATATTTTTGGGATCCACATAGGGTGGCCAACATTTTATTTTGTCAAATAGGACATTAAAAATAGCGAGTACCATCACCTGTTGCAGAGAGTCACACAGGATGACGCAGTAAGGGACGATGCTGCCCCATGTCCCAGGCCCCAGGGGAGCAGGTGTAAGGAGAGGCCAGATGCGTGCTGAGCTGCAGCTCCGCCAACCCCAGCGAGAGGGCACAGCACTCCCTGCTTGCGAGGCTTGCTGTGGGGTCTGGGTGCGGGTGCTGGCTCCCCACAGCCACGTTGAGGCTGAGCCACACTCTCCCCCTCTAGCCTTAACACACTTTTGCTGCTCTAGTTGCCACCTCCTCAGGCTGTGTAAAGCATGCACGCAAGTGTGGAAACACGGAGGGAGTGAGAACAGCATTCCAGCAACAGGGCAGCATTGGTGGGTTCACTCTGGAACTGAGATGAGCCACGTTTAAAGAGGAGACCCCCCACTACATGCTCCTGGGTCCTAGAATGTGCACTAAGCTACTACTTCTCCTTTAAGAAGGGCCAGGAGGAACCAATCAACGGACAGGGGGAGGAGCTAATTGGGGGATTTGATTACCAGTTGTGCCAATGAAGGAAGAGTCCATGGGGATGCTTGGAAAGTGCTGGCTTCCTGAGGGAGCTGGGCAGACCTGTTTAAAGGAACAGTGCTCCAGATTGCTGCTCAGGTGATGTAGAGTTAAGGGCACCTCAACTGACCCATGCATCCCAATGTCGCTACTGTCCTGCTGGAAGATGATCATCTGCTGGGAAAGACAGTGATTTATCTGTCTAATTGGGCTTGTATTTGCATTTTAAATCATGCTCTTTTGCTAAACTAATGGACCCCCTATTTATAGATGACTCCAACATAAAGTGACTACTAATTACTACAATTAATATCACGTTAAGGGCTTGCCAGCCAACTTCACAGCAACTTGTGTCGCCTACTCATTTTCAATTAAGGCACATTGACAGGGAGAATACGTGGTTATTAAGAGCAGGCCCTGGGGTGTAATTACTGTTCACCAAGGTCATTAAGCAAGCCCCCTGTGGGGTTAGCACCTTGGTGCCTGTGGGGGGGACGGATCCCCTGCTGGAGGCCACAGAGGTGCAGTGCCCCAGGCTGCAGGGCAGATGCCTGGCCTGTCCCCTCTAACCCTCCTGCTGCCTGGAGGAGGAGCACAAGATGTTGGGAGGCTGAGGGGGCCCCCTCTCTCTCCTGAGAGGAGGTGTGGCAGCCACAGGGAGCCTTGGGTAGCAGCCCCAGCCAGCTCTGCAGAGGCTCCCTGGGAACAGGCGGAGGGTGGGGTAGTGGGGACCAGGGTTGAAAGCCTGCTGCCCAGCGAGAGCAGACTCAGCTCCCATGTTGCCCAGAGGGCTGGGAGGTGGGCGGAGGCTGGCATATGTGCTGCACCATGTCTGGACTGTTCCTGTCACCCCAGCGTGGCTCCATCTTCCTCCTAGTCCTCACCCCCTCCCCGCCTTCCTCCTTGTGTCCCATCCTCAGACCTTACCATACTTTTGCTGTGTCCTCCATCCTGCAAGCAGAGCATCAGGTCCGAGCAGTGTGAGCTCTTACCAGTCTTCCTCAGGCATGTCCCAGGCCCAGGGTATGGCCTGGGGCACCTGTTCTTCACACAGGTACCTGTAACTGTCCCGGTGGTACCACCCACTCTGTCCTTCTTTGCTGCATTGAGCTCCTTCGCCAAAGGGCCAGGTAGCTGGAAATTGTCTTCAACTCTGCCTCACCTCGTACGGATCGGAATAAATACCCCTACAATCGGTGCAAAAAGAGTTTTATTTAAAGAAACCCAGGTGTTGTCATAGCACAGTGTGGAGAGAGTGGCTCCGGCCTTGCCCCCTCCCTCCTTACTTGGCATCCGGGGCACTGTGCTGACTCAGGCCATTTGTTCTGGAAGAGACGCCCTGTCTTGTGTAGGTTGAGTTGTGGCACCTCTGATGACGGACGCATGGGTCATGGCCACCACCTGCCTCTCCCGGAGTTAGGGCCCACGTCATTGTTGGAGCTGACCTTGACTGCAGCTGAGCAGTGTGGGCAATGATGGGTCCTCCCCCAGGGAGGGGTGTGTATGATGTGTGCAGCTTGCAGAAGTCCGCTTCATCCACAATGATGTGACAACGTGGCGTGGCTGAGAGGCAAGGGGCCAGTGACATGGAGCCAAGACTGAAGGTGGGGGTGCCTGGCTGGAGAAAATTTCCCTGTCCATTACCCGTTTCCTGGTGGATGGATCTGCTCTGGTGACAACCTCTGCGTGTGGTTGTAACCAGGAGGTGTGGGGGTTTGGGGCTGGTCTCTCCTCTCAGCGCACTCCATGGCATTTGAGCCTGGCCTCTGCAGTAGGGGCCGCAGCCTCCAGCCTTGCCTGCCCCTAGCTGTCTCCCTCCTTGCCCCACCACCCTCAGGGCATGCTTCTCACCCCCACGGCAACCGTCTGCTCCTAGGGGGCTCTGCTTCCAGCACCACTCCCTGAGCTCTGGCCTCTACCCTCTCCATAGAGCCTACCCCTGCCTGCTCTGAAGGTGCTGGCGCTGCCCCAACCCAGGTCCACTCCTCTGGCCATGAGCAGCTTGCCCTTCCTTCCACGCCTCCACACCCATGACTGCTGCCCTCCTAGCTCCCGTGCCTGTTTGTTCCTATCTATGCTTTTGGTATTAGCTCCATGCCTCCACCTCCCTCTTCTGTTGCTTGCAGTGCCTCCATACTTGGATGTACCCACCTCCACGTGCTCTAAGCCCCCTTGAATTGCCCAGCTTGTGTTCTGCAAACCCTCAGGTGCCGCAGGATGTCTGGGGAAGCCTGGCCCCCGTCCACACTTGATGTGACAGCCTAACTAGGAGGAGAGATAGCCTGAGGAGAAGCTGGTGGAGGGAGGCTGGGTCAGGGCAGCCCAGGCTTTCCTCCCCCTGGCTGCCAACAGTCACTGTCAGAGAAACTGTTCTGGCTGATCAGATAGAAGCACAGGTGGCTGTCAGGCCTCTGTCATTTCCCAGGGACATTGGTGTCATGTGACCTGAATGGAGTTCATCCACTAAGAGTGACAGAAAGATGGCCAAGGTGACTGTGGCTGGACCTTGGCCCATCAGGCAAGCACCCTGGGGAGACTGTGCTACCCTCCTGTGTGTCCTGGCTCCCCCCACCCCCCGCAACACCCATTTCACCATCCTTGCTCCGAGACCCCAGCACAGGAGCACGCCTGGATCAGAGATGCAGGCAAGGTGTTGCCAGGCTGGGATAACTCTTGTTACTTTGAGTTCTTCCTTAACCTGAGTGCAGGACCCCTGTCCGTGCCCTTACCAAGGAAGGATTACCATACTCCCTGATTGCCAGCTCCCACCTGCCTTGGTTGAGGTTGCCGTGAAAATACCTTCCACTGCCCTGACCCCAGCAGCCTTCAGCAGTCATGTGGACCTGGGACTGGGGGACCTGAGGCAAGGAGCTAGCACAGGCCCCTTGAGCCTACGCCTGGGTATGCATACTGGTTGATCCGTTAGGGTTCTGGACCCCCACCTCCGTCAGGATTACAGGACTGGCAGGTGCTGGCCGCATTAGAGGGCTCACCTCACACCCACCCACTGTTTCCCAACACAGAAGACTCTGTGAGCACCTTGAAAAACATTAGGGGTGCTGGTGGCCAAGGAAGCCTTTTGTAAGAGTCCATCGTGCTGTATCCATGCCAGCCATGGCCACCAGCGGGACAAGGGCTACTGCTTCAACCCACGTAACAGCTGCTCTGGAGCGCCCCACACATCACACAGGTGCCTGGCCTGGCATCAGGTCCACTTCTGCTGATGATGGACAGTCTCTCCCGGGCCCAGCTGGGGCTGGCTCCTGTGTGTGACGTGGGCCTTGGCATCTCCTCCTGCAGTTGGAGCCAGTGTAGCTTTGAGGGTGCTGCCTGGTGTCTGCACAGGCATGCCACTCTATGCCAGGCACCCCTGCTGCTGGTTCCTGCTTCTAGCAAATGGAAGCCAAGGCCAGACCAAGATAAACTGAGTTGGGTCATCCTCTCAACCTCGTCACAATGCTGGCCAAGGGTTGGCTGGATGCCCAGGAAGCCACACACCGAATACTCTTCACTTTGTAGAGCCTGGCTCCAGAGCTGCGACCTAGAGAAGCACTTTGTCTTCTGAGAAATCTGGTGCTAGCTTTTCTCTTCCCTCCTCCCATCTGGCCCTCTCGGAAGTCCAGGACAGTTCCATAACCCCGTCCACTGAGCCTAGCCTTCCCGCAGTGTACTCAGGAATCAAAGCTCGGTGCGCTCTGAGAGCCGGGCAGTGCCCCGTGCTGTGTTCGCTTTCACCAGACCAGACTTGACACTCCCACGGCTGGCCAGAACCTGAGTGTTGGGTCACCTCTTGATCTCCCTTTCAGTCTTTCAGCTGCTTTTTGACATGAAGCTGGTCAGCCCCACCATGAGCTTGGTGTCACCCTAGTCCATGAAGACAACCAAGTTGTCTCACCCCCAAACCACAGAGGGTCCTGGTCTCCCCTCCCCCCGCCCTGCAGTTCATTGGGAACCCTGCCCTCACCCTGGCTTTTTTAACCCCCAAGCCCTTCAGCCAGGGACAGAACTAGTCCATCTCCCATCCTCAACCCTTTCTCTTGGGATACAGTTCTCGCCCCCATCTGCCACTCTATTCTGCCTAGAGAGTGCCCACCATCGCTCCTGCCCCCTTCCCTCTGCCAGGGCTCCAGGGCCACAGGCACAGTTCTGTTCTGCTGGCGGTTCTGTACTAACCATTATACCCACTGTCCCTCACCTCTCCACGCATATAAAACACTTGCTTTGATGTCCCACGCTTGTGCACCCCTAGATATCAGAACAGCAATGATGTCACACATTAGAAAACCTGAACCTGATTCTCACAAAAGTAACATTCTGAGGCATGTCTGTGGTTGGACATCTTGACTGGGTTGCCACTGTCCTCCAGAGGTCCTCACGGAACAAACTGGCAAACGGACCAGGGTGGACACTCCTGCCCAGAAAGCCACCTTCCGTACCCACCGACAACCGGGGGGGGGGGGAACCCTTGGCAAGGATTCTCGGATCCAAGGATCCTTCCCTCGGATCATCCTCATCTGCCAGGGAGGCTCCGTGCCTGGCGCATGGGCCCCACCTTTGCCCACACCTCCCACTCTCGGTCCCTGCTCTCGGCACTTGGGGTAATCAGCTCCCTTGGCCTTGGGGCACTGCCGCTCTGCTCAGGTGCCTATTTCCAGTCCTCCCGGCAGTCCAGCTGACTTCCTGCAGCTTATGAATCACATACAACACTCGGGACAAACCAGGTCTCAGGTGACCTTCAGGAGACTCTAGAAAATCCCAAGAGAAGACAGTCTTGGGCCTGTGGACCCATGGAGAATACCACCAGCTCTTAGGACACTTCAACTCAAGAGGCAAATGCTTCCCAAGCTTCTTTTTTTCAGAAGCATTTAAAATGGGCAAGGACTCCAAGCTGGACTAGGAAGTGATGAAGACACAGGAGTTGGAGTCTCCATGACCCTGTGAGCAGCTGGTGCTGGGAGCAGGCAGGGAGACCTTGGAAGGCAGGGCAGGTGGCTGCAGCTATGAGGGAGGCAGCAGTCAAGTTTATGAGGCCTAAGCTGGAAAACGGCTTCCGGCATGAGCCCAAGACTAGGAAGGACGACACGGCTTAACTGCTTGGTGAGAGCCCCCTATAGGGGCTGGCAGTGAGGACTGGGAAGTGAGTGGGGTGGGCATTTGGGTGGGGGTGGTGATGGCATGGGCTAGAATAGAACCCATCAGTTCTGCACAGAAGAAATGCCCAGCAGGCCACTTGCTTAATGGGGATGCCATGTAGGTGCCTGCAGATATCTGCTTACTCATTTTGTGCCCATTTCATGGGCCCCAATGCCACTCCCAAGAAAGGCAGCGGGGAGGGAGGGAATGAATTTTCACCTGGGGTGTGGGTCCAGCTTTAATCAGCATTGACTAAAATAGATATTTGTGTAGGAAAGACTTCAGCCCTGAATACCCCCCACCCAAACTCTCAAGCAAGGCTGGAAGGTGCTACTGGGAAAAGAGACAAAGCTATCATCAACCTATTCTAAGAATTCACTTTCAAGGTGCGGTTCCGCCCCCCTGCCTCCTGGAGTCTGATCACCCCTGAACTTGGAGGAGGTGGAAAGCTGAGGGCTGCTTGGAGAGGAAGCCTTCTCTTCCTTTGGCTTCTCATGGTGTGGCCCCAGGACAGGGCCCTGGCATGCCAGTGCAGATACTATTAAACAGAAAAGTCTAAATAGGAATGAAAAGGGGCTGGGAAAGCTTCTGTCCAAGAGGAAATCTTACCCCTCCAGCTTACCCTGGGGTTGGGCTGTCGCTGTCCCCAGAGACTGTGGCACCCCAAGGTTTCATGGAGCATAGCGCCGGCCATACCTCCTGCTCCATCAGCTGGCCTGAGGAGCACCTGCCCCCTCGGCAAGCCCCTCTGCCCTGTCCTGAGCAGGCCCACTCTTCATATCATGCAGCACATCTCCACTCCTGTTCGGTGGGCTGGGAGGTGGACCAGGCAAAGCTGGTCAGGACCCAGATGCATTTCTTTGCCAAGTGCAACTCCCCTTCCCCCTTCCCTTCTCCCCCTCTCCCTACCTCCACTGCCAAGGCGGGATCCTGGGATGCCAGTCGAGGTTTGAGTTTTGATTCATACCCATTGCCCTCAAGACCAGGTGCTGTCCCTCCTATTGTCATCCACCCATTCATCCATTCAACAAATACTCATTGGGCCTCCATTACCAGGAACGCCTAGGACCTGCTCACCCAGGGCTCTCTTTGTGGGGAGCTGGGGCAGGGATGGGGCAGAGCAGGGTGGGGAGGAAGGGGGAAGAGACGGCATTCATCCGGCAAGGAAAACGGCAATGACAAGAAGCAGATGCAGGGTGAATGGTGCAGGGTGTGCCTGAGTGGGATACGGGCAGTGCGCAGAAGAAGAAAAAGCATTTCAGGTGAAGGACGGAAGAGGCCCTGTGGAGGCGGTGGTGCAGCGCTCGGATTTATGAACCTCCCCAAATGAATGGAATATTTTGATTATTTCCATACATGTGATTGAGAGATCTTAGCTTTCATCACTCTCTCCAAGGAACCCAATGACAAAAGAGCCAGCACTGACACATCCTCGCCCTCACCCACATCTCACCAGCATCCAGACTCAAACCCACCCTCCCTAAACCCAGGCCAGCCAGCCACCCAACAATGATTACAGACAGCCCTGGAACGGGACTGAGGCAAGATCTGTCCTTTCGTGATGATGACATCGGAGATGTGCAGTACCTGCATCGGTCTCTTGGGAACATTCATCTTCCAGTGAGTGAGGGATAGTGGCCACAATAAGAGGGGCAGGCCAGGATTGCTGGAAGAGGAAGGAGGAGAAAAGAAGGAGAAGAAGGAAGAGGAGGAAGAGATTGAGAAGAGTGAAATAGACACACTGAGATATTTTTAATTTAAAAAAAGAAAAAGGCATTTCAGGCTGGGGGCTCTCACGGGAAGAAGGGAGGCCCTGCAGAGCCACAGGAGGTTGCACAGGGTTCTGTTCCCTGGGCCTCTCCACTTGGGCCTGTCTGCCTGGGCCCCAGTGGGATCCCTGCGAACATGAGCTCTGCCCTCCGCCACAACCCCCCCCCCTCCGCCCAGGCCAGCATTGCCATGAGGATTAGGCAAACCCAGCAGAAACAGAGTCCTGGCTAGTCACCTAAAGTCACGTCCCTCTCTAAGATGGAAGAGCATCATAAGGGTCAGCCATTGGTTGCCCTTTGTTTAGCTCCAGGTCCCTGTGTGTACTGAGCTCTCCCGGGGCTGTGCCCCTGTCCCCAGCCCTCTCCGAGCCTGGCTGTAGACTCCCGCCAGCTCTAAGCCTTGGAAGGGACCACCCTCCCTCTCCCTCCACCGGCATCCCAAGCCCTCCTCCTCCCTCCTCAGCCCTGGCAGTGATAAGGACGAGTTGTGGTTAACTAGGCAAAAGAGCGACTCCCAAGCCCAGCCTGCCTACTTGGATTCTGGAAACTTTTTTTTTGAGTCCTTAGCCCAGTTCCCAAAGTGCACATCCTGCCCAAATAGGCCTCCCCTTCTGGGTCCCCTTGCCCCATCCCTGGGTCATCTGAGCCTTCCCTATACGCCCGTGATCCCTTAAGGACATCCCCCACTGTCACATAGGTCTGACCCCTTCCTACTGCTGCTGAGTTGCCTGCTGTCACCCTGTCATCAACAGTGGGAGTGAAGCAGGTGTTGGGCTCATTTAGTATCAACTCATGCTCGGGGAGGCAGGTGGCTCCCCTGCTGCAACAGAAGCTCTTTGAGAGCAGGGAAAGAACGGTAAAGATCCATGGGAAGCTATAGAGTACCTGCCACCAGAGAAAGGCCCCCGCACTCTTATTAAGAAAATGGAGCCCTGGAACAAACCCCCACCGGCCCATGCCCTCCATCTCCCACTCCCTCAACACTCCTTGCCCTGTCTGGGCGCACACGGTATGACCCTGTGGACAGCCTGACTGTATTTCCCCAGGACCCAGTGGCTTCTGGGAAGGGGCGTGGTTAAGCCCTGGAGGCCTGAGCAGCCTTGGCCTCTCTTGGACCCTTCAGTCCAAACATCTGTCAGCTGAGCACTCTTTTAAGACAGTGAGGGTGTGGGGATAAGCAAGCCGATGGGGAGAGGCTTGGCCCCAAGCAATGGCAAGGCTTTGCATCTGAGTCACCGAAGAAGGAGAGACAGACGGCACACACGTCTGCCTGAGTGCCCGCTTGACAAGGTGTGTTAATGGCCTCTGCTGTTATTGGACAGTCAGGAGGGGTTGGGTGAGCAGGAGCGGGCATCACAGCCCCCCACCCGCCTCCAGAGCAGGTGCAAAGCAGCAGAAGAGAAGTTTATGTCTAATTGCTGCTCACTCATGGGCTTGCCCTTGGGCAGTGTGGGTGCGGCCACGTCTCCCCAGGCCTTCTCTCTGCTGCCAGGGTGGGCTTCCACTGCTTTCCGCCACACTCATGTCACCCCTTCTGCCTCCAGAGGAGGGCCTTTTCTCTGCCCACCATCGTGCCCAGCTCCCCTTCTCCCAGGCTTCTCTTTGTAGTCTGCTGCTGGAACGCAGCCGCCTCACCTCTGGATCAGTCTGCCTGCAATAGGTACTGGTATTTCATTCCCAGACCCAGACCCTTGCAGCCTGGTTGCCCAACTCACTCCACTCCCCACCCCTCTGATGCGTGCTGGATGCATTTTGGATTTTCAGTGCTCCCTCCTTGGCCTGAACCCTCCATTCCACCCCCTACCCTCCTTCCACGCCCTGATACATGTCACATGTTCAGTTCTCTGGCAGGATCCGTGAGACTGCACAGCCAGGACAAGAGGCTCTGGGATGCTGGGAGGGAGTAGGAGGAAATGCCAGCTGCGCCAGCCTGAAAGGATGGATACCAGCCTGATGGATACCAGCCTGGGCAGGCAGCAGTCAGGAAGGAACGGGGAAAGTTCTGGAGAAAATGAAGGTAACAATGCAAGTTGGCCACTGGCCAACCTGGGAACTGGCAGAGTGGCCAGGGCACATGTGGCCACCTCCAACGCAGTACGCAGTGGAGACACAGAAGGGAGTCAAAGGAGGAAGTGAGGGCAACGACCAACAGCGGGGTCCACACAGACCAGAATATTCCACACGAGGGGAGGGAGAGGGTGGGGGTGGGTGGGGAGAGAAGAAAACACTTGTAACCCCAGCTATCAGGGAGCATTTCCCACAATTATAGCAATGGTTACTAGTTACCCTAGCATGTCCACCACAAAGCTTTCTAGAACTTTCTCTTTTCCAGTTGCACCATTTTTCTGGATGATGACTAGTGTTACCCTCTTGGCCGCTGTCTGCCGCCCCTTTGGGTCATTGGCGCTGATGTCAGGCTCCTTCCTGACTCAAGAAAAAGAACCTCAAAGACAGAACTTTCAGAATCGCAGAAAAGGGTACAACGCACTGGCCTCCAGGCTGCTAGTGCAGGTGTGGCCCTATGTCACCCACTCTGGAGGGGACCCAGAGAAAGGCCTAAACACATCACCCCACCCTGACCCACATATCCCCCCCCCCCCCGCCGGCATTTCAGGCAAAGAGATAGGAGAGTGTAGGGGGAGGGAGAGGTCACGGCAGGTTGGTCATTAATAAAGGGAAGTCCAAAAGGAACTGTTGAGAGAGCAGATCCCTAGGGAGCCTGGAAGAATATATGAAAACACGGAAGGAAGTATACTGAAAACACAAGGAGAAAAGTCTGTCCCCCGATGACAGGCAGCCAAGTGCAAATCCGTAAAACTCATCACAAACATAAAGCATGCCAGGAGAGGGGCTGGGTGTGTGGCCCAAGCTTTCCTCACAAACACTGGAATCAGGGGGTCACGCACGTCCATCCACAGAGGTGAGGGACAATGGCCCCGCTGTCCTAACCAGCCCCCTCCCCGCCAACAGCCTTGCCACTGGTCTTGGGGCGAGGGTGGGGTGGGGAGGAAGAGGGACAGAGTCCTGGCCAGGAGAGGGCCCAGACCCTCGTTGCCGTGTCCTGGGGTTCCAGACAAAGGACACACGAGTGCCGTCCACCACGGAGCATCTATGTGCATCACAGATGCCTCTAGTGCCGTCAATGATGCAGCTTGCTGGCTGGCGCTGACTCAGGCAGGTCTCTCCCATCTGGCCCTGCGCCGTTGTCTAAGCCCTTGGCAAAGCCATCACTAAATTCGCTTGCACCTTTGGGTGTTATGGAAAACACTTCACCCCCAGAAAGCAGGGCGGCTGGGGCAAAAGGTGGAAGTCTCTGCACCTCCATTGAATGCCCTGCCCGGGGCAGCAGGGCCAGATGGCCTGGCAGGGCACAGCATGGAAGTGACCATGGTGTGTAGGATACATTCCACCCCCCTAGAGGGTGGGGGCAGGGCCCAGACAGAGGAAGCCCATGCTGCTGTCCCCCCACCTCTTCACCTCCTGTGCAGGGGACAGGAAGCCCAGTGGCCATGCAGCACTGGCTGTCCCTCAGGCCAGGAGGAAGTCAAGTAACTGTCAGGGATGATCCCAGACCTGACTTGAGAGCCTGCACACAAGTCACTTCACCTTATCTTTTTTTTTTTTTTTACGGCAACTTTCAATGAAAGTATAATAAACACACAGAAAAAAATGCACATGTTACAAACATCCAGGCTGCAAAGCATGTTGCCAGACGCATAGAACTACATGAGCAGCAGTGGCTGAATCACCAAACACAACAGTCCCAGCTCCCTGGGGACACTTGGCAGCCCTTTCCTGTCAGCCCCTCCCCCAAGAGTGTTCACTCCCCTGGCATTTAATTCTTTTTCCCGGCCATCACCAGGCCTGGGTTTTGCTGGTCAAACCTCACATAAATGCTTACAGACGGCCCTGAGCCCCAACCCTTTCAAGCCTTACCACCTTACATTCAACATTACGTTTTTGAAATGTAGCTACACTGCCACATGAAGTTGTGCAGCGTCCACCCGTGAATACACCACAATTTATTTATCCATTGTATTGTTAGGGGACATCCTCACTGACGTTCCATTGCTTGCCTAAGATCTGATTATGAAGGTCAGAGCTCCAGGTCCTGGGGGTCCCTGAGGTGGGTCGGGGTGTCAACATCCAGGCTTCACTTCCTTCCTTCACTGCTTGGAGCTCTTCTATCCACCCCCCTTTCCTCATCCCTGGGAGCCCCTGCCCCTGGGCCTCAGCCCAGCAGTCTGCCTTCCCATTCCTGCAAGCATGGTCGCAGCACAGAGGCAGTGCCAGGACCCTGCACTTGCACTGAGCTTTGCCCAGGTGCCTCCTCCTTTGCAGCCCTTGTCCATGACTTCTTATTACCGCCAGCCAAAAAACCTCAGCAAATACCTTCCTCAAGGGGGAGGACTGGAGGCCCAATAGCTCTTGCTGCGCCCCCCTCTCTCCCCCTGCATCCTGCCCTTGTGGTTGTGGACTGTGCCCACCTCCCTCCCAGCTTCTCTGCCCAGACCTGGGCAAGCCCTGGCTCTCCAGGCTGCAGCCCCTCAGGCTGTGGTTCTCCCTGTGCCACATGTGCCCTCCTGTGACCAGCTCCCCATTAGCCTTTCGAAACTGACAGAAGAGTGCTCACCTTCAGCAGGGGGCCCCATGTGGCACTGCCATGGTTCCTTGGCTTTCTGCTCAGTCTCTGCACTTGGCTCCTAAGCCAGCAGCTCCCCTACCTCCCTGTTCCCTGCCCTTCCCTTGGTCCCTCCCCACCCAGAGTCTCTGCCTGTGCCTGTTCTCAGATGACCACTTTCACCAAAATTCTAAGCAAACCTTTCTTGGGCCTCTTCCTGAGCAGCCCCTCAAGTCTCCCTCTCTTCCCCCGAAATCAGGCTTCTCCTTCCTAAAAAACCTGAGGCACACCTTGGCTGTGGGCACCTCACTGGGTGGTTTGTGCTGCCCAGGCAGGAGGCACGTCAAAACTCTGGGAGGAGGGGAGATCTCCGTGTTCACCAAAAGGAAACCTGGATGTAAGAAGCCAAGGAGCCGCCTTGCAGGGAGAATGGCTGCATCTGCCAGGATTGCACAGATTCCAAGACCCCACTCCAGTCCCACCCCACCCCATCCCGCCAGGCAGTTTGTGTAAAGCCTGGTCATTCAACAACAGAGTTCGAGGATGAATCAAGCAAAGGCTGAAACAGCAGGGGAGCATACACAGTTGTAAGGCACACAGCTGGCCTGGGGCCTCCTGCCGAGGGACAGCGCCTGGAGAGGCATCCCCCTGTCCCTCAGTTCCACTCTCCATTCACATCACTGGCCATTTATCCGCCACTACCTCTCAACCCAAGTGGAAGATGCTGATGTGGTCTGTTCAGACCAACAGATGCAAAAACCCAGGGCTCAGGGACCATGCTGGGGACAGGCCCAGGAGAAGAATGTGACACAGATCAAACATGGAGTGACTGTGTCAGCCTCCATTCTTGGGACCACCATGGCCTGCCACTGCTTGGAGACCAGGTGAGGAAATCTGGGAGGTGCAGATGGATGAATCTCCCGTTCCCTCCTCTCTCATCCACTGTTTGCCACACTGTCTGCAGTGGTCATGGCAGAGGACCTGTGTGGCACAGGCTGGGGTGAAGCTGGCAGGCCTCCATATGGCCTGCACTCCATCTGAAGAGAGTGGTCCAGTCAAGTGAGGAAGCCAGGAGAAGCAAGGTGGGTCCAAAGACGCATCCATCGATCTCCGGGAATGGGGGCTGGCTGACTTTGGAGGGGGAAGAAATCTGAGACATAGAACGTGCTCAAAATTCACAGGGAGCAGAGTTGCCCAAAGTAAAACTCAAAAGCAGAGCCCAGCACGCCCACAGAGCCTACCTGAGCTGGACGCAAATAATGTCAGCTTTTCAAGACAGCCCATGTCAGACTTGAGTGAGAATCAGAGCACTGTACCGTGGGTGTACCTCACGCCCCATGGCCGGCCTGTCACCGAAGGGCAAGAGGCTGCAGCAGGCCTTACCCCAGAGAGCAAAGGTATGCTGGGCCTACAAGATGCTGGGGCCCCGAGCAAGTTGGGGAAGCCTCGTGCCCAAAGCGCTGTGGGTGAGGACAGGGGAGACAGCGCTGTGCTTTGACTGGACTTGTCCTGAGCCCAGCAGGGCCAGTCAAAACACAACACAGTTTCCCCCCCACTCCCCCCCGACCCCACAGCCAGGTGTTCCTGGGCTTCTCTGTAACCCTCTACTACGAGGTTCCAAGGCTTTTTTGAACCCAGAGGATGGCGCCTGGTTTCAACGAGAAGTGGGCTGAATCAGCTGGGAAAACCTGGCAGTATCAGTCAGGGCTAAGGCACCTGTTGGCCGAAAGAGCCACCCTTCCCTTTTTTTTTTTTCTCTTTGGGTTTTCTATGCTGAAAAGAGCTTCAAGTAGGATCTAGGTAGAGCAGAAACTGATGGAGGAAGGAGTGGGGGGTGGGCGTGACTCCTGCACCACCTGGCCCCTTGTCATCTGGGTACTCTGAGAGGCTTCAAAGCACTTGGCGGCGTCCTCAGGTCCTCAGAGCGCAGGGCTGGCTCAGTGAGGCCAGAGCCCCCAGGGTGGGGGATGGGTGGGTTTGAGAATCCACTTTGGCTGAGGTGGAGGCTGTCCCCTGGAGGGGGGAAAGTGTTTAGGCAAAAAGTTCTGCCTACAGACACCCTGCTGAACCTCCCCATGGCCTCCGTGCCTTCGGAGCTCCTTCCGGATAGTGGTCCCCAGGTTGTCAGGGCCAGCCATGCCCCTCCTCTTAATGTTCTCTGCTACTCCTTAGCAGCTCCCAGGCTGCCTCCCTCCCTCCTGCTCTCCACAGCTGCCTTTGTTTTCCTTCTTCAGAAGGAGCACATGCTGGTGAGATCACAGCCTCCCCTTTTGGGGAGCACAGGCAGGAGGGGAAGCAGCACCCCCTGCCCCAGGACTCCTGAGCCCGGCCTCCCCCAAGGGTTTGGCCTCCCCCTAGTCCTTCCAGAAAGCTGTGGTGAAAGTGGAGCAGCTCACCTGCTCCCCACGGCAGCCGAGCCTACTCAGCTGGGAGAGAAAGCAAAGGGCTCCAGGCCATGCCGCCTCGGACCTTTGTTCAGAATTTGAAAGAACACAATGCGATTGTTACAATTGATAGTCACCTGGAAGGACAGGTGCACAGAGGGATCAAGGGGTGGGAAGGACAACCGTGATGCCATTAAGTAGAAAACAAGTCAGGGCTTCCGGGAAGGGGACAGAGCCAGAGCAGATGGTGCTGGGGAGTGGAGCTCAATCTGGAAAAGTGGAAGAATGTTGGTGAGGGCCTAGTGGCTAGGCGTGGCGCGAAGGGCTTCCTCCCAGGCTGTCGGTCAGCAGCACCTGCATCCCTGCCTTCAACCACTGCCCCAAGAGCCTAGATGGCCCAGAGACAGGAAGAACCTGCTGAGGAACTCCCAGACACGGCTGGCATGAGGGGTGCAGGTGGGGTGATGGGCTGGTGCTTGTTCCTCCAGAGCCCTGTGTGCATTGGCCTGTGCCAGCCCTGCCTCCCCCGCCTTCTGTGTGCAACCATGCACTCCTTGCCCCTCTTGGACACCTGCTCCTCTCCCACCTGGCCTTCTTGTTTCCTTCTACTTTCAGAAAGGGAAAGGGTCAACATCCAGAGCTGGCTGGGTAGAGAAGAGGCCACAGGCCTGAGGACAGAGCCTTGAAGGGTCCCCCCCCGAGAGCCCCTGGCAGCCATTCGCCTGCACTGTTCCCAAAGACCTAGGCATCGGGGATGCACACTGTGCCATGGGTAGGAAGCAACCAAGAAGCTGGCGCTCTGCCGCACCACCTTGTCCTCTCCAAACCCACCTTTCCTTCAGGTTGGCTTCTCTCACTACCATTCGGGGGTGAGAAGAGAGGCAGGACCCCTTGGCCTGCCTCTTGGTTTCTTATCGAATCTTTTTTGCTTAGAGCAGCCCCTCCCCTGGCTGCCTTGCCATGGGACCTCCATGCTCACCTGCTGTCGAGGGGGTAGAAGAATGCCTGGCACATAGTAGGTGTTCAATAAATATTTGTTGAATTAATGAATGGAGAGTTCGGTCTGAGACTCGGCGGCTTTTATGGGTACCGCCTATTCTAGGCAAGTTTAACAGTCCACAAGGAAGCTGGTCCTTCCTCTGGCCCCTGCAGCCTTTCCTCCAGCCAAGCACTGAGGCTGGCCATGCCTGCACAGCCTCAGCTCTGCTTCCTACAACCCCCTTCCCTGGAAATGCTCCCTGTGGTGGTTCATCCAAACTGGAAGCTTGTGGCCTCTGGATCGAGCACCTCCTTCCCCCACCTGTGCTCACCCCTTGCCGCCCTCCCCCCGCCCCCGCCCCCTGCCTCTCTCTCTTCCACCTGCCAGACAGAGCACCCTGGACATCTCTTCCTTGTGGCCTGGGGCTTCCATTCTGTGATGTGCTCTGTGGTGTTTAACCCAAGCGTGGGCCAGCTCCACCGCCACCTGGCGGCTTGCTAGCCCCAATGGTTCACGGGTCCCACTTTCAGAGCTTACCTGTGCCCTCAAACCCTGTCCCTATTTCCTAACCTGCCCCCTTTCAGCTTGCCAACATCCACTCATGTTTATGGTAAAACACACACTTGCATTCCCCTCCCACCTGGTCCCTCTCTACCTGGCTCTTTCATCTCTGGCAGACTCACCCCAACAGGGCAGCCCCTCCCAGGGGACCCTAGGGGCCAGCAAGGCCTTTCTGCTTCCCTCCAGCCAAGTGTCTCTCTCTGGGTTTGGTTGTACTGCTCTTGCTCTCACACCCTCCATGTAGCCTACCTCAGCTAAGACCTAAACCTGGCCCCAGGCCACAGCTCTTAAGCTAGAATCCTCTTTCAAAGGTGCTATTCACCAGTGTCCCTGGCTACTCTGACTTGGGGGAACCCAAGCCTCCCTCACAGCCATATCTGCACCTTTCCTTTCCTTTTTTTTTTTTAGAAGCTCATACACTGGACTCCCTCTGACACTGCTTATTGTGCCCCGTCCTCCAGATGAAAGGGGTGTGGCACGCACAATGCGTCTCCTTCCTGAGTTGTTTCCACTCACAAGCAATGCAGTGTGACGCACACAAGCAAAAGTTTGCTCCAAAAGCATCCATGGGACTCTAGCACGCAGCCTGGTGTATTGTCTGCTTGACTTCACTTACTGGCAGCATGGATTATAGCCCCTCTGTCAGGTGCTCTGGATCCTACTCCGATGGGTATCCCCGGGACTCGGAATTGTTCACCAGACAACACGGTCTCAAAATGAGGGCCGTGTTTCATGTTGGGAATGCCAGACTCCAAAAGGGCTGTACCAGCTCATGACATGCCCATCCGCTGCCATGAACGGTGCTTCTGCCCACCCCTGGGCTGAGTCTGCCAGCAAAAGCCCTGGTGCACTGTGCCTTATAGGGTGCACAGGTGTCTCCCCTTGGAGTTATCCTTTCCCTCTCCTTTCTAACCTCCCCTCCCATCCCTCCTCCCATCTCCCCCAACAAAGCCCCAGCCCCCAGCCTTCCTCTGTGCCTGCCTTGTTTTGGGGGTGGGCCCCTCTCCTCCATGACCCACGTGCAAATGACCCCTTGGTAGCCCGGCCCCTTCTATCCTCTATCCTTGCATAGATGGGCAGCCTAGCAGCTGGAGTGAATTGCCGTGTGAAGGAGGGTTATACAGGTGAGTATGAGAAAGAGGAGAACGCAAGACACACCCCTCCATTCATACACTCTACAAATATTTATTGAGAACCTATTGAGTGCCGCAAGACCGGGAAGATGGTGAGCTGAACAAGACCAGGTCAGTCTGAGAGGGGTGGGAGTCATTAATCAAATATTCACTCAAATTCATGGACCATTTCAAACTGTACCAGACAGTTGGAGGGCCTGGCTGAGGTGCATGGCCCTCACAGCTGCCTGGCCCGAGGCATCAGGGCAAGGACTGAAATAATAGTGCAACTGAAATCTGAAGGGTGGGCCAGGGATGATGAAGCACGCAGAGGGCTGGAGGGTTACTGGGCAGGCCCAAAGGCTGGGTACAGGGGTGCAGAGGGAGAGGTGGTCTGGACATGATGAGAAGATAGAAGGAAATCTGATATTTAGCCTAGGAGTTGGGTAGCCTTGTGATGGCCGGGCAGGTGGGGGGGCGGGGGCGGGGGAAGATGAGACATGTATATGTGAGATTCCTAGCTCCTGACCATGCCTACTTTCCTAGCCACGTTCACTCCCCACCTTGGAACACCAACCTTGGGTTTAGGATGTCCTATCTTCCCTCCAGTATACTACCTACCATCCCTCTACTCTGCCTTGGCAGGTGCAATGCTTGACCTCAGCTGGATACCCAACATCTTCTTAAGAAGACAGGGAAGGGAAGAAAGCTGGCCATCTAGGCCACAGAGGGGCTGGTAGACTGGACGGTGATCAGGATGAGTTTTGACCAACCTATTCTGTCCTGCCAAGTTTTGCCCTCATACCCAGAGAGGCCCTGCCCACCTTCAGGAACCTGTGCTTTGCAGTGCTTAATCCAGATGCGGTATTTGCTCTAGAAATCTAGGCACATCTCAACAGAGGCTAAGGAATACTGATTCCAAGGGACAACACCAAATCATTAACTTGGTCATTGGCCACACACGGCCCCAGTCTCCCTCTAACCTAAGACTCCACAAATACTGGTCTGCATTGGCTGTCCCAAGGCTCCCACGGGCACCTTCCTACATGGAAGGGAGCACAGGACAAAGGATCTTGAACCCACCCCTCCCTGCCGCACCCCGCACTCCCAGCCATCTCTTAACCTTCCGGTCAAAAACCACCTGCTCTGTCCAGAGAGGCTACGTGGACCTCCAGCCAAGGACTCTCTTCCAAGCCTTCCTGGGAAGGAAGCCCTGTTCTCTGAGCCAACTCCAAGGTTCAAAACATGGTCGAGGGTGGAAGGGAGGGGGGAAAGGGAGAGTCCTTCTGTTACAACATTCAGTTGCCCCAGGGTTTGGGGGTCTCATTGTCACACAACCAGAAAATATCAGGGCCTGGCTGATTTCCTTGACTACCCCTCCCAGTAGCCTGAGACCATGTGGTAGAAAAACACCCTCCTCTCCCACATGCTAAACACAGCCAACACCACTCTCCTCCCCCTGCCCCTGCCATGATGCCACAGTGACCAATTTATACCAAGGTCCAAATGCCAAGCCCTGCTTACAAAAAGGCCGAGGGCATGGCACGAGTGGAGACAGGCCCTGCTTGGTCTGCAGAGATATGCCTGCTGGGGACCATGGCTCTCTTCCAGGGTTTTGGTTCTGAATATGTGGGATGAGAGCTGCTTTTGCTTCTCAACCCAAAGGAGTTCCCTGCCCCTGTCCCCGACCATGGTTCCTGTCCCATTTCAGAGGCCTCTGAACACGAGGCAGAGAACTATTGCAATAAGAGATTCTTCTGTTGCTTTCAGAAATCCGGCACTCTTGAGAATTCATGAAAACATGGTGGGGGCATTGTTTCTGGACACTCTGCACCCAGGCAACTATGTGGCTGCCAGCACATGGCTTTCCCATTGCAACCAAGGCCTCCAGCCTGGAGGTGCTGGCCTGGCCCCAGCTGGGTTCTGGTTTTGTGTTCAAATAGGCCAAAGTGCGAATTGAGATGGTCCTTGGTGACCCCAGGTCACCAACAGAACTTCAGGGACCCTCTTTGGCCCAGAAGAAGGTGAAGGCAGCACTGGCTGAGGGGCGTGGTGGTGGTGCTAGGGGGACCGGTGGGGGGTGGGACACCACCAGGGACTTTAAGAAATATGCCCAGGGCTCCATGGAGCAGACCCCAGAGGGCCTCCAGCTGCCAGAGAAGATATCCCAGGGAAGAAACTGTGAACTTACTCCCCTCTATCCTGCTAGGCCCCACAGTGGACAGCTCCCCTCCTGAGGCCTGCATGCCAGCCCTGGGGCTGCCTTTCCCTCTCTGCCTGGAAATGTACATACAGGGCCATTGGCAGAGGCTCCCAAAAACCCTGCTCCTTCCAAAGTTGAAAGCAATGACGAGCTGCTAAAGTAAAAACTCCAAAGGAAACTGCTGAGGCTGAGAAAAGGACACCAGCTCCTTCAAGCCCACAGAAAATCTCACAGGGCAGCGGGATGTTATCTCCAGGCGGAGAAAAGCGTCAGCCCCCAGGACTGGCTACGACCTGGCTCTCATTGGCAACCTGCTTCTGCCCACTAACAGGGGTGTGAGGGCTGCGAGTGCGGGCAGGGCAACAGGTGGCAGGGAAGGAGGGGTATGTCAAGGCAGCGTGTGGCGAATACAATTGTCTCTCCACCTGTGATTCCAGGAATCCATGGTCACCTTTGTGGTGACTGGGGAAGCAAGGCAACTGCTGGCATGCTTCCTGCTTGGCCTGCTGGGGTCAGGGCAGGGTGAGCTGGGTGACCCACCACAGGATGGAGGAAGGAACTGACACCATCAGCACTTCCCCACTCCAGCACTGTAGCGAGGGGTGGGGGGTGGGAAGGGAGGAGGTGGGATGAAGTTGGGGTTCATGTACATTTCTAGT
Source organism: Ochotona curzoniae (assembly GCF_017591425.1). Classification (NCBI taxonomy): domain Eukaryota; kingdom Metazoa; phylum Chordata; class Mammalia; order Lagomorpha; family Ochotonidae; genus Ochotona; species Ochotona curzoniae. The sequence goes on along the minus strand of NW_024466004.1, from coordinate 603,127 downwards.
GTTCCAGATAACATAGTAAACTCTAAGAGCAGGACTGTCCAAGACCAGATCACTGGACTGCTGAGAGGTGGGGGAGCTGGGGGGGAAGGTGGTGAGAGATCCAAATAGGCCAGGCCTGCATCTGCCCTGTTTTTCTGCCCAATCAGGGTGAAGAAGGGAAAGGCGAGCTCTGCCCAAGGATCTCCTTTTCCATGCCCCTGCCATCCTTAGTGTCTGCACTGTCCCTAGGGGAAGGGGGAAGCCCAGGCACTGCTGAGCATCCATGACCACCACTGGCCAGCTTAATTTCTCTGAAATGTTCTCTGAATTCAGTGCAACTGCAAACTGTGATGACGGCACAGAGGACAGATGTAGGCCTAGAGAAGGGGCACAGTGTGGGTCCTCTTGCCTCTGCCCTCATCTTGCTACCTGCCTGCCTGCCAAACCCCCCAGGGTTGAGTCAGCCTCTGTGGAGATGCTCTTCTCCAGTGTTCATCTTTGGGAGTGGGGAGGCAGGGTGGGGTTGGGGGAATGAGGAGGAGGCCCTCAGCAAGCCCAGTTTTACTTTTTGTTTTTGTTTTTTGGAGTAACCCCCACCCCCACCCCGCCAGGGTGTTTGGGGTCACTGGCCCAGAATGAGCTATAGAAGATGTTGTGTGCTGTCTGTGGATGGACACCAAACCACCATTGGAGAATCCTATCCAAGGGAAAGAAGACTGCACACTCAAAGGCTGCTCCGTGTCAGCCAGCTAATTTTAGAGGTCCATGCTATGTGGCACACAAGATGCTATCGCTCACTTTATTGTATCTGCCCCCAGGTATCCTAGATCCCCCCTGCACACCCACCACCCTTTACTGTCTTTGCTGCCTGGGTAAGGACAAGAGGGTCTTCCCTCTGTCCAAGTCTACAGGAAACCATGTCTGTGACCTCATATATGATAGTTGTCCTTGGCCTTGACCTGTCTTTGGTAGTGGTCTCATGCCACCTGCAAAGGCCCCTGTGATAAGAGCTCCCACTCCCATCTCTCAACACAGATACCCACAGAGACCACTGTCCTCCCTTTTCTAAGTGGGGTGGGAAGGCGTGGTATGGACTCAGCGTTCCCCATCTGCTTCTCTTAGGTCTTTGGTCAGTGAGCAAAGCAGGCTGGAACCTACGCTGCGCCATGTATATGTTTGGGGTGGCAGGGAGCTGAGCCTAACAGAGCAGATGGAGTGCAGGCTCAGGCCCATAATGGTACTCCCCACTGCATAGCTTCCAAAGCCCTCCCTATGCGCCTAAGTGTCCCCACGATTCTGGGAAACCTAAACTGCTAGACTGTGGGGACTTGGCTCCCTGGGTTCTGTTGGAATCATAGGTTCAACTACAACTAGTGGAGTAAAGATTCAATGAAGAATAGACTGATGTCGCAGGAAGGACAGGGCCTTGGGAGGCCAGTGAGGGACCAAGACCTACTTGGCCAGGCAGGGGCCAAGTGCAGACAAGCACCTAGGGCTTAGGAGTTCCCAACAGCAGGGACAATACCTCTCTATCCTCCCAAATGCTAACACTGCCCATGAGGTTGGGTCCTTCCCTCCAGATGCACACTCAGTTACCCGCCCCCCCGCAACATGGATCCCTCTATAACTCGCATTTCTCTGGTCCAGACCATGGCTTCCTCCGCTAGAGCTGAATAGGCAGGAAACATAATGTAGGGAGCCTTCTGTTTAAAAATTGTCTTTTTGGAAGCGAATGAAGGCACATTTTTGGAGAAGGTGGAGTTTACAGTTAGATCTGCCGACCACTTGAGAAAGAATATACCAGCCAAGTATAAGCAGGCCTTTACTATGCAAAGGGAAGTCTGTTCCTGGGCCTTTCCCAGGTGGTGGAGGAATGAACAGGAGAGGACCACAAGTGGGAAAGACAAGCTGGGTAGCAGAGACAAAGGTTTTATGCCCCTTCTGACATGGGTGCTGGCATCAGCCCTGCTTGGGTCCTGATAGGACAGGGAAGTTGGCCTTTGTCCATTATTGGCCTATACATGGTCTTGGCTGCTCATAAGTACCCAGGCTCCAAGCATAAATTCATGTTTAGGGGAAAAGGAAGTTTCTATTGGCTTCTGCCTTATTCTATTGGCTTGTACCTATGCACAACTCATCTCAAAGTGTCAGCAATGAGGGCCTGCCCGAGACCCATTCTCCAGTAGTTAAAGCTCAAATTCCTTTCTCTCTCTGGAGGCAGCCCACACTTCCTTTCAGCTCCCCAGCTCCTCCTCACCCCACTACCAACGTGGATCCCACCCATGTGCCTGTGGCTTTGGTCTTCTGAAAGGCTGAGGAAATATGTGTATTGCTAATGCCAGTTCTCTGCCAGGGGCTGCGGAAAGGCCCAGGGTGGAGACATTCCTTCTTATACCAGCAGAGCATAGTTGGCTCTCCGGTGAGAACACGTGGATATTCAGGGGACAGCACAGCCTTTAGTGGCCTTGCACACACGCACAAATGTCCTCCACGTAACCTTTTTATCTCCAGAAAGACAATGCTAGAATGGAAAGCATTCCTTTCCAGCTACCTGTCGGTGGAGAAAAACCAAGACCTGCGTAGTCAGAAGCTTTAGGGAGCCACGGGCTGCCACTGACTTCTACTGTGCCAGCAGCACCTTCTATCTACATTAAATCCTTTGCGGTTGCCCCTGGCTACAGACCCTCCATGCCAGCATTTCTTCAGGATGCCCCCAGCTGCCCTTTGAGAGCAGTCCTAGCAAGCTCACTTCATAAGACCCAAGTTGTAAGCTGATAGAGAGCAGATCTAAACCTACAAGCTGTGAGTCCTTGCAGTGGGCTGAGGGTGGGAAGGGTTGAGGGGGTGGGATGGGATGGTGTTTGATGCAGTGGTTAACATGCTGCTTGGGACACCCGCATCCCAAATCCATGGAGTGCCTCCTGAGAGTTATCTATCTTCTTGCCAATGAGCATCCTATGAAGCAGCAGGTGATGGGGCCAGAACTTGGGTCTCTGCCATGCACGTGGGAAGCCCCCAAGGAGCTCCTGCCTTGGATTTGGGCCTGGCCCACACCAAGCTGTTGCTGGCATTTGGGGAGTGTGTTAAGAGATGGAAGACCTCTCTTTCAAATCTATTTAAAATTTAATTCAACCTTGTAGTTATCAAGCTGCCCAAGTTCCACCCCTGGAGTTTCTCACTAATACGAACTCTTTGGGAGCTGGGGTGGGGTGGGCCATTTGCTTTTCTGTTTGGGGCCCAAAGCCAGCATGCCTGGACAAGCTGAGTCCCACCTCAAGCCCTCTGTTTAACACCCAAGTCCAGCTTTCTATTCCAGGCCCAACCCTGTCAGATATCAATGACCAGAGAGACAACGCCCAGCTCCTCTCCCTTCTACCGCCTTGGGAGAGGATGGGGGGGGGGGTGCTGTCTCCCAGCCTACAGACAGCACCCCCCTTTTACAGACAGCACCCCCCTTGCTCTTGCTTCCTCTCGTGCCGCTATCTGTGGACCCTGCTGCTGAGCAAGGCCCATTTATGCGTCCAGAGAGAGGGAGGTGGCCCGCCACAGGAAGCCGTTGGAAAAGGCGGTTATTCCCAGGCGCCCGCGCACGCGCTCAGCCCTAGGAGGCCACCTGCTCTCCGCCACTCCGCGTGTAGGCCCCAACGGCAGCGTGGGACGCGAGCTCCCGCCCAACGCCCACCCCTCAGGCGAGCTGGGCGGGGCGACTTTTGCTGTTCTCCCACCCATTTGCTGCCCCCCACCCTCTCCTCTGCGGGGGACGTACTTGGGAGTTCTGTGTCCAGGGCCAGGGGTAAGAACCCAAGGAGAGATAGTTTCTTGAGACATCCCTGATTTCAAATATCCTGTCCTGCTGCCCCGCTGGGCATCTGCCTAGCGCCTTGGAGAATGTTCCCACCTGTGTGTCCACAGGGTCTGGGGGTGAGGGAATGGGGATGACTGATGGGGATACTAGGTCTCCAGGGTGGTCCCTGGGGTGGAGGCACTGTAGACATTGCGCTCCAAAACTCCAAGAGTTTGGAAGGGACTTTCAAGTGAGGTTCACTCCCAAAGTGGCCGCAATGGTCAGAGCTGAGCTGAGGGAGAGAAGCTGGGTGTTGTCTCTCTGGTCATTGATATCTGACAGGGTTGGGCTTGGATAGAAGGCTGGACTTGGGTGTTAAACGGAGGGCTTGAGGTGGGACTCAGCTTGTCCAGGCATGCTGGCTTTGGGCCCCAAACAGAAAAGCAAATATGCCCCACCCCAGCTCCTCAAAGAGTTCGTATTAGTGAGAAACTCCAGGGGTGGAACTTGGGCAGCACTCCTGAAGTGTCGGCAATGGCCAGAGCAGAGCCGATCTGAAGCCAGGAGACAGGAAATTCTGGGTGGGTTCAGGGTCCCAAGGCTTTGGGCCATTCTCTTCTGTTTTCCCAGGCCACAAGCAGGGAGCTAGCTGTATGGGAAGATATATGGGACATGAACCAGCCCTCATAGAGGATCCTGGCACGTGCAAGGCAAGGATTCAGCCAATGAATGGAGGATGGCTGGGGCAGGCTTGGCCTGTCTCTTGTCATGTGAACCTGTTCTTCTGGCTACCCTGGGCCTTAAAAAAAAAAAAAAAAAATGAAAGAGGTAAATATCTAACATCTCCTGGCTCATTCTCTGAGTGGCCACAACAGCCAGGGATAGGTGAGGCTGAGGCCAGGAGCTTTATCCAGGACTCTCATGTGGGTGCTGGGGCGTGGGCCCTCTTCCACTGCCTTTTCCTAGGCATATTTAAATAGGAGCTGGACTGCAGGACACAAACTGAACTGCACCTGCAGAAGCTGCCAGCCGGTGTTTTAGGTGGTGGCTGGACTTGCTACACCGTAGTGCTGGCCCCAGGTAGCCTCTGGCTTGGTTTGTATTCCCCATAGCATTTAGTGTCTGAATTTTATTTAAGACAATTGACCTTAAATGGGGTATTTGCAAATATATCCTTCCAGATCTCAGTGTGCTCCTCTTTCCAATCAATTGATGAGATTTTTTACTCAGACCCTCTGCCAGTTCAGGGAATTGATTTCACAGGGCTTCAATGTTTCCTTCCAGAATTGTCTGGCAATGGGTCCTCTGGCTTAGTGGGCCACGTGCTCGTAATTTGGAATTAACCTTGCCTGGTAAGATCTGTGGAGGCCCTGCTTTGGGAGTGGTTGGGGTGCTGTACAGATGAAAGATGGTGTTATCTTTGGCCAGCAGGCTCTCTCAGCTGATTTTGCTTGATTGGCTGTGAAGCGGGAACAGACTAGGGCAGATTGCTGCAAGGGGCACAAGTCCAGTAACAGAATCAGAATTTTACCCAAAATGGACAGCTGAGGGGAAGGCAACAGGGCCCCGATGGCAACAGTGAACCCACTGGAGATGGAGCTGATTGAGGACTGGTCCCTGGAGGCAGACACTCCCTCCCACACACTGCCCCAGATGTGTCCTCCCTGTCCCCACCCTCTGCCCCTGGTCTGGAAACACCGATCTGGGGTTCCGTCATTCCCAGCAGGATGGTCCCACCTGAGCAGCTGGAAGCATCTGGAATCACTCTGCTACCTAGAACTGGCCTTGGGCTGGCCTCTAAAAATATTCCGTAAAACATTTATTTTACTTCAAAGTTAGAATTACAGAGAGAGAGAGAGAAAGATCTTCCATCTATTGGTTCACTCCCTAAATGGCCACAATGACCAGAGCTGGGCTGGGCCTAGCCCAGGAACTTCTTCCTCATCTCTGACATTATCCACTGATTTCCCAGGCTGTTGGCAGGGAGATGGGTCAGAAGTGGAGCAGCTGAGACATACACTGACACCCATATGGGAAGCTAGCACCACATGTAGTGAATTAGGCACCACAGAACGTGATTTCCAAGCTGGAGTCATGGTGCAATGGATGCTGGCAGCAATGGTGGTAGCAGCATCCCATGTGCATGTTGGTTTGTGTCCTGGCTGTTCCACTTCTGATCCAGCTACCTGTCACAGCCTGGGAAGACAACAGAGGATGGCCTGAGTACTTGAACCCTGATCCTATGTGGATCAGTTGGAGTTCTGGGCTCTTGGTTTCAGCCTGGTCCAGCTCCAGCAGTTGCAGCCATTTGGGAAGTGATTCAGCAGATGAAGAATTCTTTATCTCTTCCTTTCTAGGTCTTTCAAATAAAATTTCAAGAAAAGACCGTTACAAGAGCTATCACAGTGATTCAACTGGCTAATTCTCCACCTGCAAGCACTGGCATCCCATATGGGCCCTGGTTCATGTCCCGACTAATCCACTTCCCATTCGGTTCTCTGCTTGTGGCCTGGGAAAGCAGCAGAGGATGGCCCAAAGCCTTGGGACTCTGAACCCACATGGAAGACCCACCCAGAAGAACTTCCTGGCTCCTGGCTCTGGATCAGCTCAGCTCCAGCATTTATGGCAATTTGATGAGTAAACTAGTGGATGGATGAAAAGACCTTTTTGTCTCTTAACTGTCCCTAAATCTGCCTTTGCAATAAAAATAGATCTTCCAAAAAAAAGAGAGAGAGAGAGAGAGAGAGAGAGAGAGAGAGAGAGAGACTATTACTTTCTGTTACCAGAAAAGCCCGCTGGGTTCTTTCCTCAGCTTATTATAGAAATAAAAAACCGGGAACCAGTTACAGACAGATAAGTTTATTTGTGAAGGAACCAGGTGAGCAGGGAAAGAAGAAGGAAGGCAAGGAGAAAGCCAGGAGGTGGGGTGCCTCTCGAAAGGAGAGAGGGAGAGACACCAAAGGTTTGAGGAAGGGTCTTGGGCTTTTATGCTTTCCCTGATCGCTTGTTTTTGGGCAGGAACCTACAGGTAAGATGTTCCCCATTGGTGGTCTCTTAACCAGTTAGGAAATGGGTGGGCAATGCTGGTGCCACCCACTTGAAGGTGTGGTCAAGACCTCAGCAGGCCTGGATGGTCTCATTTCCTATTTTGAGAAGTTCATTGTGGAGCATTTTGGGTATTTCTCCAAAAAGATAGACCTGTACTCATATCTGATAAGGTCCTAAAATGTTCACCGCCCCCCAACTCCCTCTCCCATATTTTTACCCTCCTCCTTTCTTTTTTTTTTTTTTTTAAGATTTATTTTTATTGCAAAGTCAGATATACAGAGAGGAAGAGGAACAGTGAGGAAGATCTTCTGTCCAATGATTCACTCTCCAAGTGCTGCGCCGATCTGAAGCCAGGAGCCAGGAGCTTCTATTGGGCCTCCCATGTGGGTACAGGGTCCCAAGGCTTTGGGCCGTCTTCAACTGCTTTCCCAGACCACAAGCAGAGAGCTGGATGGGAAGTGGAGCTGCCAGGATTAGAACTGGTGCCCATATGGGATCCTGAAGCATTCAAGGCGAGGACTTTAGTCGCTGGGCCACTGTGCCAGGTCCTCCCCTCCTTCTTTCTACCATGGCAACCCATGGCAATTAAAGACCTGGGAAAAGCAGTGGAGAATAGCCCTACCCTCCATGTGAGAGACCTGAAGGAAGCTGTTGGCTTCAGCCTCCATTGGTTCTGGGGTGTGAACCAGTAAATGGAAGAGCTCAACCTGTCTCTCTCTTTCTCTCTCTCTCTCCTCTCTCTCTCTCTCTCTCTTTCTCTCTCAGATATATATGTATATATACATGACTTTCAAATGAATACGTATTTTTGAAAAGGAGAAAGAAATTGGGCCAGGTGGTGGCTCAACAGGCTAAACCTCTCCCTGTTAGCACCAATATCCTGTATGGGTAACAGTTCTAGTCCCAGATGCTCTGCATCTGATCCAGCTCCCTGCCTGCAGCCTGGGAAAGCAGTAGAGGATCGCCCAAGACCTTGGGATCCTACACTCATGTGGGAGGCTTGGAGGAAGTGCCTGGCTCTTGGCTTCGGATCAGCTCAGCTCCAGATGTTGTCACTATTTGGGGAGTGAACCAGCAGATGGAAGATCTCTAGCTCTCATTCTGTCTGTAAATTTGCCTTTCCAATAAACATATTTTTTAAAAGAATTTAAGAATACAGAAAAAGAAGAAAGGTAGGAGATGAGAAGACTGTTGCTTCTCAATGTTCTCTAACGTTACACACAGCAGCAGACATGCACGCACACACAGACACACCTGGAGTGTTTCTTCAAGGGAGTGGAATCAAATAGATCACATGTTGCTCTATACGTTGAGGGGCTTGTGGGTGAAATGGAACCTTGTGGGTGAAATTATCTGAACAACTTTGAACTTGGCTCGGAAAGAACTGCTGAGGTGGACACAGCAGTCCCTGCGGTCCTGAGTGCAGGGTCGCTGCCAGTCCAGTGGCTCAGCAGGGAATTCCTTTTGTTCGTTGTGCAAGTGACTTCTTTCTAGCAACTTCTTTTATCAACAAAACCCAGAAGGCAATGTGGTTTTTTTTTCTTTTAATTGGAGAAATAAACACCCAGAGAGTTAGAGAACACCCATCCACAAGTTCATTCCCCAGCAGCCCGCAATAATGTCTGCGGAACCCTTGGTTTGAGTCATCATTCCTGCTCCCTCCTGGGGGGTCCGCAGTAGGAGGAATCTGACACGGCACCAGCAGTCACATCCAGAGGCTCTGGTGTAGCAGCCTGAACATTCAAAATGCATCAGTTTTGTTAGGCCCTCTAAGTCTGTATGAGTCTCAGGGTGAGCAGAAAAATGAGTGTTCAGTTAGGGACACATATGTGGGATGAGAATGTTAGAAAGATATCTGCCGTCTGCCTTAAAACTAGGCCAGCTGGCTTCTGTAAAGCAGGCTTGCTTGCTTGCTTGCTTCAGCTCCTTACTCCCAAGCAGGATGCAGCTCTTAGTTGTATAAACACTGTCCATTGGATAGCTGAACATAATTAACGGTATTATTGTTTCTCCTTAATGGTGCCTGGCAGTTGGGTTGCAGGTGGTCGACCTTACCCTTAGCCACAGATCAGCACTCAGCTATAAAGCTTCACCTGACAGCTCAGGCCAAAACACGGGTCTTCTACAACCCTGGGAAGAAAGAGTGTTCAAACTCAAGAATTCCTGACAGTTTCTGCTTTTGTCACATTGCACCAATGTGATTAGTTGATTGGATAATTTTCTTGCTAGTGTGAGTTTAATAGCCGCTAACTGCACCCTGTCGAGATGACTCCCCTCTTCCACTTGCAGTGGTGCAGGACAGTCCCCTGGCCTCCCAATAGTCTGCTTCTAACTCATCCTTGGGATAGAATCTACCAGCTTGCAACACTGGGATGAGATAGGGAGGGGGGTGCCTGACCAACACCTTCATTCCCCCAAGAGTGGTGTCTCGACTTTGATAAGTTTAATGATGATGGTAGTACAGATAGTACCCTGACTCCACAGGGCAGCTGGGGGTGCTCTCCGAGCCCTAACAGCTTTCTGGCCAACATCTGCCCTCTGTTTCCAAAGCCACCCCTTTCCAAAACATGTTCTAGCAGGTGCCCTTGACACAGCCAAAGCATGCTTCCCCCAATCCTGCCAGCCCCATCCGGGTCCTGTCAGTCACCACAAACACAGCCTGCTTGGCCTTCTCCTTTAACATCTCCTACCCACAAAGGGCTGCCACTGAAGCCGTGTCATACCAACAGACACGGGAGGGTGGTTGGCGATTGGCAATGTACACGAAAAATGGCGCTGAACACAATCCCCTACTCTTTAAATACTAACAGGAGAGGCCACTCTGCCACCATTTTGCCCTCCTCTTAATCAGGACAGAAAGTGTGTTTTCAGCTTGTTGCTGAAAACAGGCCTGTGCTATGGGACACTTGACAGTACATTAATTTGTCGTGGGCGTCTGTCACTTCTGCAACCAAATGCTGGCGAGTCTGGCGCCCTTTCTGGGCACAGCTTGTAGCATGGCAAGCAGATCTGCCCTTGACCTTACACATGAGGCAACTGAGTCCCGTCAAAGGAAGGGGTGGGCACAGAGCTGGGACCAGAAGATCCTGGGCAGGAATCTGCCCTCCCTGCTGCATAGCCCCCGTGTGTGAGACAACGGTAGACCCGCAGGATGTCGCCAACAGGAAGGTCCTTGGCAGTCTTCCCTCTGCTGCTTGGCAAGTCTGGGCCAATTGCATCTCGAGAAAGCCTGCCACACCCAGCTGCACCTGTCACCTAGGAGGCGGTGGCATTATTGGCCCCTGGCTACCCGAGGGTGGACCTGGGCTTTCTACGTCCCAGCTGTGACACGGCCTCTGTGAACAGGTGGCCAGGGGAGCCATTCCCCGTCACTGCCCCCCCCCCCCGCACCCACCTGTACCTCTGTTCCCTGGGCCGCTGGCTAACCAGTCATCAGGAATCTGAAGTATCGACAGAGAAAGATAAAAAGCAGGAAACCGTTTCAAACACAGTTGGCCCAGAGCAGAGAATAAATTGCCAGAAATGGCCTGAAAGAGGCTATAAAAGGAAAATAAAGCAGGATGGTAATTTATGATGTGTACTTTAAAAAAAAAAAATCTGGGAAAACTGAACAGCCAGCAGAGGGTCTCTGCTCTCTGCTCTGGGGTGTTGCAAGAGGGTGGCACACTCCTTGCCTGCCCCTGCCCCACCCTGCAGTCCCGTTGTGCAGGAGGGGAGGAGAAGGTCGGGTAGGGGCTGTCTTCCCAGCCCTTCTAGCTGCCAAGGCCCCAGGACCCTCACAGTGAGGTTGTTTCTGTAGACACCATCTTGCCAAGGGTGACACATGCTGTCACCATTGTCTCATTGCAGAAACTCGGTGTGGAGCTGCCTTGGAAGTTGCTGGGACCAAGTGCAAGGTCATAGAGCCAGTCAGCAGCAAGTCTCACACTGGGCCCAAGACTACCAAGTTGAGCCTGCTGCCTTTGAGCAGCCCTCAAGACTGAAAATGAAGGCTATCTTCACCCCTAATCCTTCAACCTCCTCCCTGATCAGGAACCCCAGAAAGAAGCCTGCAGCTCTGGTTCAGCAGAAGGCACCTGTTTTCCCTGGCCCAGAGCGCCATGACTGAAGTAGGCCCATGCCCTGGAAAGCCAGAGGACTCCCAGATCCCATGGCTGGGGAGGGGGACTGCCTCCTTCCTGCCTCCCTCCACACCCCCACAGCACTTGGGCAGCTACCCCCACTCTGAGGAGCTCAGTCGCTTCCTTATGAGGGGAGGAATGGGAATTTGGGTGGAAGGGGCCTGCAGGTACCACCAGGGGCTGGGGCAGTCCTTCCTGCTGCCTTCCTAGTGGTAGTTGCCCCTAGTGGTGTTATGGGCAGTGAAGCTTCTTGTGCCCCACAGAGGTGGACAAGGTCCACCTGCTGCCAGTCTGTAAGGGTTTTTGTGGCTAGGGACTTGCTCTCTTGGTAGCTCAGTGGAGTGGAAGGCAAAGGGCCAGAGCTGAGGGCGCGGAGCTGGCCAGTGCCAATTGCACCCCTAGACCATCATGTGCATGTGGCACATCACTGCAGGGAGACCTGTGGCCTCTCCTTGCCTGTCTCCGGAGGCACCCATGAGATTTTGCACATGACAGGACTTGGCAGACTCAGGTGCCCCAAGCTGACGTCACTGAGTCTGCTGTTGGCTGGGCAGAGATCAACACACTTATTCCAAGCAGTGCTATCAACCCAGGGGCTGTATTTGGTGAGTCCCTTGGCCCATGCTGCATCCTTGCCATTATCAGACACCTGCACACTGTCGTATCCCTTGTCTTGAAGCGATCATAAAAGAGACAGCCAATGCAATATGACCCGGGCTCTCCCACATGTCAAGGTGGTGGATCTCAGCACCACTGTCCCTACCAGCTCACCCCCATCCCAACACACACACACACACACACACACACACACACACACACACACACACACACACACACACACACCACACACACACACATACAGGCTTATGACCCAGCTCTGTTCCTTGCTCCCCTACCTATTGCCCAGACTGCGCTCTGACAGGCATGGGTATGGGCATGGGCAAGGACTGCAGGGTGATCCTAACAGGGTCTAGGGATTGCTGCTGCTGAGGCTGCTTGGAGCTCCCAAGGCATGCTTCCCGGCCAGCTCCCAGGCATTGTGGCAGCTGTCCTATGCCTCTTGCTCATATTAATCTCTGACCTGTCCTGGGGCCTGGCTGACCCCTTGATCTCACCCTAAGGACCCCTTGGGTTGGCTAAAAGCTGATGGGGCAGTTCTTGGCCAGCCTAGGGCACAGCATTCCAAGGCATGTCCAGCAGTGTGGATACCACACCAGAATCAGGGACAGCCTCTCTTTACTCTCCACACCCCAAAGTTCCCCTCCTGCTGATCTATGGCTATCCTTTTCTACCCCACCAGCCCAAAGCAACACTCTCCCTCTCTGAGTCAGCTGACAGAAGCCAGCAAACAGCTTTGAGGAAATAAACTCTGAAATCACAGGTACATGAATTTGGGGGCCAAGAGAACCTTTCAGAGAAAAAGAAGCCAGTAAGGGATAGCGTTCAGAGGATGTGTCCCAGGATGGTCAGCCTGTTCCACCTTCCTCTTTATAAACGCCACTGAAGGACGAAGGACATGTGACAGAGAATGCACCCAAACTGGGGTGTCCCCACCTCGGCAGAGCAGCTGTGATTTAAACAAACTTGCAGGCTGCCTCTCCCAGTTCTTCCAGACCCTCCCAGGGGAAGGACAGAGGGTTCTGGGGCCCAGCCTGGCCACCCCACACCCTTCCCAGCTAGCCCTGCTCCCCTGGCTGCCCTCACCCCCACCCCCACCGGGCCTCTAGGATCCATACCTCTGGTGCTGCCACATCACTTGTTGGCGCCGGAGTCCCCTACCCACAGCTCTCTCCAAGGTCTGTATTGTGTGCTGCATATCTGAATTGCTAGGCTTTGGCTTAGCTATCAGCCAGGCACTTAGCATCAGTGTATGGAAGAGGTCCCCACTCCCAGTCCCTGTCTTCCTGGACAAGAAGGGGGTGCAGGCTGCATTGCCCCCTCCCCCGCCTCCTCAACCCCCGTACAGCACACCTTTGAGGCAGGCAGGCAAGCAGGCAGGTGGTTGGTTGTCTGCACAGATTAAGAGGGAGAGGAGGGGCATGGGCCACAGCTTGTTAATTAGCAGAGCTGGTGCAGGTGAGGTGCTCAGGGGCTCAGCCATTCCCCAAGGGGCTGTCTGGTGCTTTTCCTTCCAAAGCCCATTTAGCTCTCTGCCCCTAGGTCCCCTCCACCTCCTGTGTTTATGTTGGGGCCGACATTTCTATTGATGTATTGATCTCTGTGGCTGAAGAGTGTTTCTGCTGAACATGCTTGCTGCTTGCTCAGGCCAGCAGGGCAGGTGGGAGTAGCAGGGATGGTGGGTGCAGGTCTGAAGTAGGGGTGGGGAAGGGAATCTGGAATCAACAGGGAGATTTTGTTTATATGGTTATTTATTTAGTTTAAAGGCAGAGAGAGAGAGATCCTCCATCTTTTGGTTCACTTTCCAAATAGCTGTAATGGTCAGGGTTGGGCCAGGCAGAAGCTAGCAGCCTGGAAATCCATCTCCTACATTGGTGGCGGGGCCCAACTACTTGGGTCATCTCCTGCTGCTTCCCCAGGGACATTAGCAGGGAGCTGGATCAGAGCTGGAGCAGCTAGGACTCAAGCCAGCACCCCAATGGGATGCCAGCATTGCAGGCAGTGGTTTAAACCCATTATGCCACAATGCTGGAACTGGCGTGGAGACTTTGATGGGGACAGAGAAATAATTCACCGAAAGAACAAAAGTGAGCCAAGTGGGACCCCTTAATCATCCATCTGTGACCTCCCAGAGTGGCCTTTAGGGGACATGGTGCCACCAGACACACACTGGTATGGCTGAGTCCAGAGTCGAGTGGATGAGCTCTCTCTCCATTCTCAGAGAGGGGTCTTTTCCTCCTTGTTCCCCGTCCACAATTGAGAGGCTCAGGACCTGGGAGTGCGCTGTGAAGCCTTGCATGGACCTGAGGCGTAGTGTCTGTGAAGATGCAGCAGCCATCTCCAGGGTTTCTCCCTCAGCCAAGCGTGCTCTCTCGTTGGCAACTAGTCCTGAGCCACAGAGTCTGCAAGTGGCCCTTTCTGTTGAGAAACACTTTTTTCCACTTGACCGTCAGCATGGCAGTGCCCTAGCCGGACCACCCTCACGCCTGGAGCTCCTGGCCAGCCTGCACCATGCCTCTTTGTGGTGCAAACCCTACAGGCATTTTACCAAGCGCAGTGGTTGAGCTGGCGCAGGCGACCACTGGGGAGCTGTCGCTTTGCCTGTCGCTTGTAGTTGCTCTGTTGGAATACTCCCTTTCACTGGTTTTTGGAACTCTGGACATCTGCTTGCGTGGCCCTTGCTCCCAACATGCCCCCTGGGGGATGAGGCTGCGCCGGGGTCAGTCATCGCCTGTGATGAGATGCCTTAGTTTGCACTCACACCAACCGGCAAGGTACTCACAAGCTGCGTGTCAGAGAGCACATGTTCTGTTAGTGGAGGGAGAGGTAGGCAGAGCTGATCTCTGCTGCCAGCCCCTGACACCCCCACCCCACCCCATGTCCCCACCCGGTGTTGGACTCCAGGCCGTCTGTGACTCTTGAGGTGGCACATCTTAAGAACCTGGGAAGTCAGTCATCGTGTTCTAGGTCTGCTCTGCCAGGAATCCCCTTGGGGCTGCATGGGCCTTGGAGATCTGCCCTGAGTGGGGCTCTGCAGCAGCCCTGGCATGGCAGATGGCAGAGCCCAGGGAGAGGAAGGTGCAGCCAGGGGTCTGCAGCCCTGGCATGGCGGATGGCAGAGCCCAGGGAGAAGAAGGTGTAGCCAGGGGCTTGCAGGTCAGTGGTGCAGCCCCCCTGGATCTCCCTGGAGCTGCAGGGAAGAGACAAGCCTGCAGTGCCTGAAGCTGCAGCTCTTCTGTTCTCACCTCCTTGCTCTCCCTCCAGCCTTCTCCCTGGGCTGCATGCAGCCTTAGTTGATGTCAATGAGCCGGATGGGGAGGGCGCAGCTGCCTGCCAGCCCAGGAGCCCAGGGTCAGCCCTTGGCCCTCCCCCAGGAGTTCAGCTGTGAGGCTGCTGCTGTCACCACCTGTTGGTGGGAGAGTTCTCAACTCTGTGAGAAGGTTCCTGAAACAGAATGCTCCTCTGCCTGACGCTTTCCAAAGGCAGCCCCATTGGAGGCCCTGCCTGTCCCTCAGGTTGTGTGTGATGGAGCCCATGTGCATCTTCCTGTGACTCATAAGCTTCACCTCCAATTTGCTTTGTTTTTTTTTTTTTAAGAGTTAGAGATGTTCCATCAGCTGGTTTGTCCTCCAAATGACTGCAATGGCTGGAGCAGAACTGATCCAAACCCAGGAGCTTCTTCTCAGTTCCCCACATGGGTGCAGTGTCCCAAGGCTTTGGATCATCTTCCCCTGCTTTCCCAGGCCATAAGCAGAGAGCTGGATCAGGAAGAAGAGCAGCCTGGACTCGAACCGGCTCCCATTATGAGATGCTGTTACTACCGGTGGAGGATTTGCCTGAATGCCACCATGTCAGACTGCAATTTGCTACTTTTTTGTACTCAGTTCACCAAAGCTGCCCCAGTCCTTCCCCAGCTGCAGGACCATCTCTTGCCCCAGTATACACCCTCCCCTCCTCTCCCTGATTGGCTGCCCCCATTGGCCTCCAGGCGCTGGGAGTTGGAGAGAGAAGCAGGAATCCCTTGCACAGTGGGCAACAGGAAACACTACCTTGGTAAAATCCAAGTGGCAGAGAGAAAGAACAGAGAGAATCATCAGCTGGTTCATTCCCCTACCCCCAAGCCCTCTTCCCACGCTAATGCCGGCAACAGCCCAGAGCTGAAGCCGAGTGGCTGGTATTCAGGCCAGGCCATCTCCCATATAGATGGTGGACACTCATCACTGAACTATCCCTGCTCGACCCCAGGGGTCTGCATGAGCAGGAGGCTGGAGTTGGCAGCTGGAGCCCAAACAGAGTGTGCAACCCAAGTCCTTGAATGTAGGACACGGGCATCCTGGGCAGCTGCTAGAACCCAGCCCCAGAACCCACAGCCCTCCCTAAAAGTGTAGGTTGGTCTGCCAATACTGAGCCTGTCTGTCCGAAATGGTGGCAGGGAGAGCAAGGGGGAACCCCCCCTCAGTGTGTTGCAGTCTGCGAAGTGGCAAAACCAAACAATCTCATAAAAGAGGGTTTGGAGAGAAACTGTGTTCGGGAACAGTTGCCTGCCATTGTTACCAAACTCTGGAAAAACAAGAAGCAACAAAGAAATAAAAGCAGTAGATAATTAAGTACATAATTGTACACACCACTTGTTAATTAAGCTTTTACTCCTAAAACCTGACAGAATCTGCTTACAAGGTGCTAGCGGGAGGGAGTACGGCATATGGCGAGCCATCTGCGATGCCTGCGCTTGGCCACGAGGGCTGCTCGCCCTGCAGAGAGCAGAGGCTGAACGCAGCTCTCCCAGTGCAGAGTACGGAGGTCTGCTTCTCCCGTTCCTGCAGCACCAGGCTCGCCTCCACGCCAGGCCACCTGCTTCTCTGTCTCACACCCATAGCATCTGCAAATCCCCTTGCTTCCCTCATCCACAGGCCAGCATTTTCTCTGTTTTGAAGGCTTTGTATTTTTTTTTCCCCAGAGTTAGGCAGTCAGGCAGTTGCAGAGAGAGATCTTCCATCTGCTGGTTCCCTCCCCAGATGGGAACATCATCAGGGAGCTGAATTGGAAGTGGAGCATCTGGGACCCGAACCGATACTTCAGGCAGCAGATTAGCTTTCTACACCTCAGCATTGGCCCCTAGGACCCCTTTCTTCAAGTGCACATGCACACGAAGTGCAAGGTCTTGAGAGACCTGATTGAGGAGGCGTGGCTGTCCCTGTATTCCCACTCCATCAAAGCAGGTGTTTGAAAGGTCCTTAATATTCCTAAACTGCTCCCTGAGCTGTAAGTGGAGGTGAATGCCACCCACGCTGCCCAAGTGCCTTTGGCTTTAGACGTAAGGACTGATGAGCTGATGTGGAGAGCAGATTGAATATGGAAACCCAACGTCCACATTGAGACCTTCTGCCAGCCAGCCTGAGGATTGTGTGAATGCAAAACTGTGCCCTCCCCTGGGCCTGCACCTGCCCCCGTGGCTGCACAGAGCCTGGAGTGGGGCCTGGGGAGCCCTGGGAAGGGCTGCTCTGTTCTGCTCCACTCTTGGGGAGCAGGGAGCAGGTGAGGCTGTGTCTCTTCCATGCTAAAGGGCCTTCCCTGCCTGTCTCCTGCTTGTCCTCTGAGCAGACACAGATCATCCTGCCAGCTGTAGTGCCGGGGGTTTGTGGCTCAGAGCGGTCAGTGAGGGCGCAGGCCCGGAGGCTCCTCCTCTCGACTGCCTTCTCTCTCCCCGGGGCTGCCCCCACTCCCAGAGGGCTCTAACCCCAGCCCGACCCAGGAGGGGCTGCCTGGCATCTCATGCTCACCCTTGTCCCTGTGGCTTAGGACAAGGCATAATGATCTGTGAGGGGACTTCTTCAAGCTCCCCCCAGTAATCACCCCCTTGTTCAGAACTGCCCTCAGTGGCCAGTGTGGTGGGCGCAGAGCATGAAGCCTACACCTGCAATCCTGGTATCCCATGTGAGTGATGGTTCAAGTACCAGCTGCTTCACTTCTGATTCAGCTCCCTGCCAATGTATCTGGAAAAGCATTGGAGGATGACCTTAGTGCTTGAACCCCTGCACCCACATGGAGACCAGAAAGAAGCTCTTGGCAGACTCCTGGTTTTGCTCCTGCTTTTGGTCCAGTCTTGGTTGTTGTGGTCATGGTGGTAGTGGGCCAGAGTGGGGAGCAGGGTGAACCAGCAAATGGAAGCTCTCTCCCTCCAACTCTTTTGTCTTTTGAATTTTATTATTGATGATGTTTACATGGTTGATCAGGATGGGAAGGGTTGAAGATCAGGGGGTCGAGGATCAGGGGTACTGGGTCAGAGGGTAGTAGGTGAGACTCTTGTTTACACATTTTCTTCTTCCCATATATGGGGAAGAGGGGAATACAGGAGGAGAAACCACGCCCAGCTTCCCAACCGCTGAATTACCCGGGGGACTGGGGAACTGCCACCTGATGTCATCCCAAGGTCCCCATTGTGGAGCATTTTCTGAGGATTCTGTTATTGTGTTTTTGATAGTTCTGAGATGCTGCTGATATCGCTGCTCCATGGATGAGAAAATCTTTCCGAGGTCGATTGGCTGTCATAGTCCGCCTCTGAGTCTTCTTTGGCCCAGAAATTTGCTGTCAAGTTTCACTGGAGTAGTTGATCAATTTGTTCTGTCCTCCATCCTCAGCAAACCAATGGGTGTTGCAGCCCAGCCCTGCCTTGCACAACACACGCTGGCCCTCATATAACACAGAGGGAGCTGCAGCCCAGTAAGAGTGATTCCCAATAACATCCACTGGACCAACCCCCTGCCCCAGCTCTGGTTCCTGTACCTGCAAGCATGTGTACCTGATCCAGTCTGTCCCACATCTCACTGAGATCTCATATATCATTGGGTATTGACGCCTAAGTCATCCCAACTGACTTCACCTTCCAGCTCACACTCATTCCAGCCAGGGCCACCCCCAGGCCTGGTTCTCATACTCACCAGTGGGAGTTGCAGCCCATCAGAGAAAAGGCCACAACCCCTCCACTGGAGCCACTCCCTGCCCCGATCTCGTGCACTCCAGGTGATTTTGTGTTCTAGCTTGACAGGACTTGCCCCCAGTTCTAGCACTTGCCAGCTCCCTCTAACTCTTGATTTTCAAATCTTTAAATAAGCCAACAAACAAAACTGACCTCAGTAGATGAGCCAGGATCTTAGCCTTCTGCTTTCTGGACCCCAAAGTGGGATGGCCCCTTTGCTGGTGGCAGTGCCCATTGCATTTACCAAGAATTTTCTCTGCTGAGAGTTCCCTGCAACCCCTGGCACCTGGAATGCACCTTCCTGGCTGGCGGGCTCCTCGCTCCCACCAGCATCTGTCCTGCTGGGCTCATTGCCCATGCTGCTGGGTCGGCCACAGCCCTGCCCTCTAGTGCCCTGTTCTACAGGATGCCTCTGTGGCACCGCTCCTAGCTGTGGTCACAGAGCACACCCCAAGTCTCCTTGGGAGGGGTGGCCGCCTGTGCCACATCATCATGCACATCTGTGTCAAGGTTAGAAGGCATGGAAGCCGGGCTGGGAGGACTTCCACTCTCCACGTTTCATGGCTAAGGGGAGTCTTCAGCTGAAGCTGGAGATCAGCAATAGGGGGTATTCTCTGCCTTGGGGCCATGCTTTCGCTACCCCAGAATTTGGTGAGCAGCAGACAGGGAAGGACTTGTGGTGGAAGAGGTAAGGCTAACCTTGGCCATCACTGCATCAGGGGAAGGGGTCGAGGGGAGATAATGGAGTCTCCAGAAACGGGTAAATGCTGCCGGATTGTTAAGAGCAAAGTTTCTCTCTCTCTCTCTCCTTCCTTCCTACTTTCCTTCCTTCCTTCCTTTTTTTTTAAGATCTTTTTTTTTTATTGGAAAGGCGGATATACAGAGAGGAGAGACAGAGAGGAAGATCTTCCATCCGATGATTCACTCCCCAAGTGAGCGCAACGGCCTATACTATGCCGATCCGAAGCCAGGAGTCTCTTCCGGGTCTCCCACGTGGGTGCAGGGTCCCAAAGCTTTGGGCCGTCCTCGACTGCTTTCCCGGGCCACAGGCAGGGAGCTGGAAGGGAAGCGGGGCTGCCGGGATAGAACCGGCGCCCATATGGGATCCCGGGCGTGCAAGGCGAGGACTTAACCACTGCGCCACTGCGTCGGGCCCTTTTTTTAAAGATTTTTATTTGAAAGGTAGAATTACAGAGACAGAGATTTTCTATTTGCTGGTTCATTCCCTAAGTGGTCACAATTGTCAAAGCTGAGCTGATCCTGTTATGGGATGCACAATGTAAAAGACCA
This sequence comes from Ochotona curzoniae, assembly GCF_017591425.1. Classification (NCBI taxonomy): domain Eukaryota; kingdom Metazoa; phylum Chordata; class Mammalia; order Lagomorpha; family Ochotonidae; genus Ochotona; species Ochotona curzoniae. Next base: position 583,311 of record NW_024466004.1, on the reverse strand, counting down.
CCGAAGCCCATAACCCATTTAGAATCTGGGAAGTCTTTTTACTGGAAAGTCAGATATACAGAGATGAAAAGAGACAGAGAGAAAAATCTTCCATCCACTGGTTCACTCCTCAAGTAGCTGTAACCTCTGGTGCTGTGCTGATCTGAAGCCAGGAGCATCCTCCAGGTCTCCCATGCAGGTGCAGGGTCCCAAGGCTTTGGGCCATCCTCAATTGCTTTCCCAGGCCACAAACAGGGAGCTGAATGGGAAGTGGGCCTGCTGGGATATGAACCAAGATCCATATGGGATCCTGGCAAATGCAAAGTGAGGACTTTAGCTGCTAGGCTACTGCACTAGGCTCCGCATCCCACTCCCTTTTTTGACTCCCTGCCTCTGAACCTCTTCCTTTGCTCTGAGCCCCTCCCCACCTGGTACTAAGCACAAAGCTGCCTCCCTTTCCAAAAACATAAAGCACCACAGACTTATTGTTCCATGCTCCCTTGCGGCCTGGCTGTGGGGTGTATTTCTGGTCACAGCCTCAAGCAAAGTACTGGGAGATGCAAGAATTCTTCGTTTGGGTGATAATGATGGCCATGATCATGGCCAAACCCAATTTCCAAGGACAGCTGTTGTGACCATAGCAACTGGCTGCTCCCTGACAGCCAGCCCTGTGTATGTAGAGTCCCAGGAGTCAGTGTGTCCTCTGGGACCGGGTTGACCACATGACTTTAGGTGCTGCTCTTGGTCTGTCCCCGGGCAGCCCATTGGAGTCATTCCCTGCAGCCTGAGAGTAAGAACCCTGCCTGATCATGACCTTGCTGGTTGCCCTGAGTCAAACAGCTGGTGGGTGGCACCAGTGGCCAAGACCTGAGCTGCCAGGTCCCACCTGTGCTCGCCTTGCCCAGAGCGTTGTGGATGGCACCAGAGGGCTGAGCGCATGGCAGGTTTAGGGGATGAGTTAGGGGCAGGACGTTACACAGAGCCCGACCCAGGGGATGGAAGAGCTGGGAATGGCTTTCAGGTCCAGGCCCCCTGCCAATGTGTCACCCACTCAGCCACTGGCTCTGAGCTGACAGCAATCAGGAGCAGAACAATGAGCACTTGGCATCAATTAATTGGTAAGATGCAAAGAAAAATTGTTTTGAATATTAAAATTATAGATATAATGTTATTAAGAGCATGAATCAGAGTTTATGAAAACATTATTTATATTGATTTATTCCCAGAGCCATCAAGCCTCCTTGAAAATAATTAAAGCTGACATTTCCATTGCTGAAACTAAGTGCTGACATCATGTGATGAACATTATCTGCCGGGGAGGTAGGCAATGCTCCGGAGAGCAGACCCAACGCAGCGCCAGCAGATCCCGCCCCGTGCCCAGCCACCCCGGGAAGGGGAAAGACCAGCACACTCCCTTCCGTCCCTCAAACCTCCCAAGTCCCACCCCAAGACCTTGGCCACCAAGGAGGGGCCTGATGTAGAGGTCTCACCAAGACCCAACGCAGGAATTGAGGAAATGAGGTTGTGGTGCAAGGGGTGTGGTTGGGACACCGGGGGCATGGAGAGGGAGATGAGGGGAGTGAGATAGAGAGAGGAAGGTGGGGACCTTCCTCCTACTGTGGGAAATCCCTTACATTCACAGGACCAGGAGCCGTGGCAGGCTGGCAGCTGAGTGCCAGCCTGCCCTGCCCTGGAGGCAACCCTGGCCCTGGTGTTCGTGTGCTGGTGGCTCCTGCAGAGCTTTTCTCTCCTCTCCGGAGCCACACATGCCTTCTCCTGTCTCCTCCAGCCCTTTCTCCAGGTGCACTCAGGACAGTGGCTGTCGGCGACTCCCGCTCCCACTTGCTACAGGCTGTAGATGATTTTCAAACAAGATAAGCATCCATTTGATGGGTCGTGAAGTCAATTTCACGGGCTGTGACTAGCGTGTTCCACACACAGGAAAATCAAGTAGAATATTGCCACGTGTACTGGGGTACTTCAGGCCAGGGAAAAATTGAGTTAAATCAGTGAATTCTTGCTGCAAAAAAACTTATGAAATCCATCCATGGATTTTTCATAATACACATTTCCCATGAACTTTTAGGATAAACAGGGAAAAAGCACATTTTCATGAAAACTGCACGGTATGTGTGTAGACACAGGGTGCCTGGGTGCTACTCATTCCTCCAGGCAGAGTAAAGCTTGCCGTTTGCCCCAGGGCTTCAGAGTGAGAGCACTCTGTTCACCTGCCCACACTCACACAGACATCTGCCCAGTGAGCTCATACTCACGGCACAGCAGCCGGGACCCTGTCAGCCTGAGCTCTGTGTGCACCTGTTCATTCTGGACTGTCACTGCCGGGACAGTGGGTCCACAGAATAATCCAGACAGCCGTAAAGGGCGCGCACCAGGCAATGGCCATGACAGACTCACTGTCACCGGCAGGAAGTGTGGACAGGGCTCTGGCGGCTGCCATGGAGCCGGCTCATCCTGCTGCTGTTAGGGGTCACCTTGGGGGCTGCTGGGCAGAGGCATCCGTCCCGGGGAGTCGTGGCTTGTGTTCATGCACTTTCTCAGCACACTTGTGCGATGTGTCTTCTGCGTCCTGGGACTGATGGAGCTGGGTGTTCTGACACATTAAGGCCAGGCCAGTCACAGAGGATGGGTTAGTTCTCCAGTGCTGCGTCCTCGGATGCAGAGGCCACATGACTTGCTGAGGGGATGGTTCCCTGAGGTTCCATGCCCTCCACCACCCTTCCATCCTCAGTCACAGAGAAAGGCCACTGGGCATCTCCCTGCCCTCACTCCATCCTGCAGCATCTCCCCTCTTCCTTCTGTCCTCCCAGGGATCTCCAGCTCTCTACCCAATCAGGGAGTGTCTGGGACACCAGCTAGGAATGTTGGAGCCGCGACCTTCTTCTCTGCAGGCCCAGAGCTGGGTCACACTAGCTGCTAGAGCCCTTGGGAGCATGAACAGCTGTTGGCTGAGCTTGGACAGTGTGAGCGTTGGGCATCAAGCCATGAAGGACGTGGGAGATGGGGAGAGACACTGCACCTTGGGCTGGTGCAGACCTGGTGTATTTGGCCAATTGTGAATCAGTGTGTCCACCCCCAGGCTTCAAAGACTGGGTTTGGAGTGTGGAGAGCCAGTATCTAACTACAAGGGGTGGCTCCGCCTCACCAAGCTAGGTGGGGACAGGAGGCAAGTCCTAGGGCCTGCACCATGTGGTCTGTGTGGTGTTGAGTCAGGGGAGTGGCTGATTACAAGCAGGGCAGAATGGGGTACTGGCTAGGGGTATCTGTCCTTCCTGAGGAAACTGCCATAACAGGGAAGGGACAGCCTGTGTTTGGTGGCAGTGGAAGCAGTGGGACACCTTGGACCAAGGTGTTCCTTTCTCCACCCTCAAGTGGGGCTAGGTCATGGGCATCTTTGCAAGCCAAATGTCCTGGCAATGTCAATAATGGTTACATGGAAGGAGGCCCCAGCCATGAGCTGAGGACATCGCTTGGATGAGCCTGCTTGAGGCTTGGATTAGGAACTAAGGCATTCAGGACGAGACAGGACAGTCTCACTTCCCAGGCATGGGTGATGGCAGAGGCCATGTGACTTAGGAGCCAGCAGCTCTGGTAGAAAGTTGGTGATTCGCAAAGCCACAGTGGGGGGAGTGGCCAGACTTCACAGCTCCAGCGGCAGCAGAGATGGTGGCTCTCCCAGCAGCCCAGCTCAATAGCCAGGCTTCAGGATCTGCTCTGTCAACCCTTCTGCCAGTCCCAGAGCTGATACACGGTAACCCAATATGCCCAGCAGCCTGCCATCCAGGGCATCCCAGCTGACCAAGGAGGCAGGGCTGCCTGCAGAGCGCTCCTGCCCAAGGACTCTCAACTGCAGGTTGAAGGGAACAGCGTCAGCGTACAAAGGTGCTTAACTGATTCATTGATATTTATTTTTGCAAAAAAAGGGAAAAAGTTAAAGCTATGCAAGTCTTTTCATAATACACATTTCTCCTTAACATGGATTTTAATTTTATTTTCGTTTTTGGCAACAAAATAAAACTTTTCTTATGGGTCTGGCACGGTAGCCTTGAGGCTGAAGTCCTGGCATACACCAGGATCCCATATGGGTGCTGATTCTAATCCTGGCTGCCCTACTTCCCATCCAGCTCCCTGCTTATGATCTGGGAAAACAGAGGAGGATGGCCCAAAGCCTTGCAACCCTGCACCTGTGTGGGAGACTGGGAAGAATCTCCTGTCTGCTGGCTTTGGATTGGCTCAGCACTGGCCATTGTGGCTGCTTGGAGAGTGAACCAGCAGACAGAAGATCTTTCTCTCTGTATCTCCTTCTCTCTGTGTATCTGCTTTCCAATAAAAAAAATAAGAAATAAATCTAAAAAAATTCTTCCATTTTTCACGAACTTCTCGATGTACCTCTGACCACGCTTTTGTAAGGGCCAGTGCCACAGACGTTTTCCCAGGTGGGGGCACAACTGCACACTGGTAGCATCCAGGAGGAAGTCTCTGTCAAGGGGTGCATCAGCAGGAGGACCCCCACAACTCTCACATAAGCAGAAGGGGCTTATCAGGGTCCAAGGGTCACTCACTAAGCTTACAAGCAGACACTGACTTCCCAGAACAACTGCTCCTGTGGACCCCAGGGTAGGCACTTTTAAGGGACTTTTCAGACCAGGAATCTTAGCAAAGTCTGATGCCACTGCTGAGCAGCTCCGCCCCTAATGACGCAGCCAAGACTTGGGACAGGCTCAGTCTCAACTGTTGGCATCCCACGGCACCTTTCCATCCTAGACTCCACTCGCGGAAGGGGAAATGCAAACGAAGCAGTGGAAGGGGAGTAGGGAACGTGTCCCTCTGTGCAACCTGCGTAGTCACAGCCCCCCTATCAGGCAGGTGTCCTGGTTCCCTGAAGCAGCAAAAAAGTTCACCCTGGGAAAGTGAGCTCAGCCATGGTCACTAGGAGCGCCGGAACCCCGGCAGCCCATCATGCCACCAGCATTGGCAACACATGGCGAAAGCCTCGGTCACAACTACCCCAACACACTCACAGGGGCCTGTCCCTCCCTCACAGCCTGCTTCCCTTTCCATGGAAGCAGTCACATGTGCAAGCAGTAAGGAAGTCTGGGAAAGCAGAAAGTGACTTTGGGACACTTCGGTTGGAGGCAGGACCTTGGTAGGGCCTGAGTGATATGATGAGTGACACACACCAGCTTACCACCCCCCAAAGCCTCAGCCAAGGGGCATAGTGTGAACCTCAGCAGCCATCTCGCCACCTCCGGCCCTACTCCCCACCCCCAGCATGCTCTTTGGCCCTCCACTCCTCCCTCCTTCCACCCAAGACTGAGACTTTTTTCCATCTTACCAGCTCTGATCTGCTCCCCAGTGTCTGGGTACCACCCACACTTTGTGGGATCTGAACTATCTGTAGAGTTAATGGGCCTGGCTCTTGTCTACAGGTGACCTGCCTGTTCTCCATCCAGAAGCACTGGGATTCTGAATTGTTGACTGCAATTGTGATTTTTAACACTGGAGACAGTTCTGGTACCTGGAGGAAGAGGTTGGGGAAGAGAAACAACAGAGCAAAGAGGCTCGTGGGCATGGCACAGGGTTTGGGGGCAGTATGCCTGCTGACCCTAACAGCTGGTGAGTCAGAGCCAGCAGGCTCCCCACTCAGCCTACCTCTGGTTATGTGATGGGATCCCTGAGGTCCCGCCCATCCCCAGAGGCCAGGGATCTCCTCACCCTAACCCCTCGCTCTGAAAGTCCTTGTAAGTGGCGAACTGTACAGCATGGGCAGGATGCAACTCTCCAGGAGGCTGCACAGCCAGGCAGCCGGGACAGGGTGAGGCTGTTGATGAGGCTCAGCCAACCTAAATGAGGCTTCATTATTCCAGGAGCCAGAGCTGAATGAATACTTCATAAAGCCAGAGCCACCTGTGAATTATTCATCGCCCCATTTGTCATTAGCAGCATAGCAATGGGACAGCTCTGAGGACGGGGTGTCCTGACAGCAGGTGGGGAGCCCTGGGCACAGCCTCTCACTGTATATCCAGCCCTCACTGGGTCCAGAGACCACTTGGCCCAGCTCCATCAGGGAGCCACCAGGTCTCCCTTATCCTGGCCATAAGCATGTTCTGACTTGAGGGTTAGACACCTGTGGAGCAGCTCCATGGCAACAGCCCAGTGGGGTGCAGAGATCAAGTTCTTACCCTCAGGAGCTGAGCTTGAGCCACAAGGACCACCACAGGGGACTATAACAGCAGGCCACAGGGAAACGGTGAGGCCCTGCAGCATCCCTGCATTGCCCACATGCAAGGCTGCAGGGGTACAGGGGAGTGCCTGGTGGAGGGAGGGCAGTCCCTCAGCTCCCTCCCAGCGCTTTCAGAAGCAGCTTCAGTGCTCTCGGGAGGGGTGGGGGGGTTTCATCAGAGGGCAACAAATGGTGGCTGACCTTGGCCTGGGGACACACATTCCTCTCCACCTGTGGGAGCCCCCCACCAAACTTCACTACAGTCTTAGGCTGTCATCCCTGGGTGCTGATCACCCTCGTCAGCCACAGCCACCTTCCCTGTAGCCTTGTAACAGGCAGCAGGGAGGGGCGTGTCTCCTGAGCTGTCCCTGCACAGGTCTGGCCTGGGCAGACAGTTGGGGGTGGAGGTTACCCTTGAACAGGCCCAGATGGCCCCCTTCCCCACTCAGCTCCGGCTACCCAGAACACCCTTCCCCTCGGGAATCGTCTCTCTGGCCTGGCCACGAGGCCCAGGTTTAGTACAGAGGGCAGCCTGATGGCTGGTTCTCATCCAACCGCCCTCCTGCCCTCCTGCCCTCCTGCCCTCCTGCCATGTGGAACTCAGCATACATACAATGGTGCTCAAAATGTCTGTGGAAGTGTAGCTGATAAAGCTCCACCCGCAACACCAGAATCCTATATAGGTGCTGTGTGTGTCCCAACTGCTCCACTTCCTATCCAGCTCCTAGCTAATAGCTGGGAAAGCAGCAGAAAATGGCTCAAGTGCTTGGGCCCCTGCACCTGCATGGGAGACCTGGAAGAAGCTCCTGATCCCTGGCTCAGACCAGCCCAGCTAGGACCATGACAGTCATTTGAGGAGTGAGCCAGCTGATGGAAGATCTTTCTCTCTCTCTTTGTTTCTTCTCTTTGCTAACTGTGCCTTTAAAATAAATAACTCTTTGAGAAAGAGCATGTGTGGAAAATAAAAGGAAAGGTTTATGTGGTGCAAAAAAGTCTGAAACTTACGCAAAGTTTTTCATAATACACTTTTCTCAGGAACTTTTTAACACTCCCTATATGCTGGATTTTTAAAGTGTTTCGGCATCATCTAGACTTGGCACCTGGGCTCCCTGGATGGTTGGCAGCTGGGGGCAGCGGGAAGGAACCATGAGCCTCAGGCCAGCCTGCAGACAGGAAGGGAGGACAGCTTGCACAGGCCCACTGGCTTGCAGCCATTTCTACTGTCATGGCTGCCCCTGTCTGAACCAACAACCTCCCTTCACAGGGGACACACGCCGAGGGCAGGATGTGTGGGGAGGGCAGTTAGCACCCTCAGCCTCTGCCCTGGGACCCCTTCACCCTCCCTCTGCCCCCTTCCTGGCTGCCTTCATCTATAACATAGGTGCTTGGCCTCGGTGACCCCTTGGGTCCCTTCCTTGTCCCCTGGGGCTTCGTCTGCCTTGGGTGAAGCAGCCACAGCTGGTAACAAATCACTCCAGGAGTTGGCAAGTGGCCACATCGTAATCTCCTCTGTTTCCCTTTAGACACCTGCTGAGCTACCATCACCACCCACCTGCTCCTGCACCCTGCCTGTGCCCCGAGGACCTTGGGGCATCCTGAACCACCTGTTAAATGATTCATCTCAATCAGATTCCAGAGCTTGGGTCCCCTCATGGGCCTCCTCAAGAATTAACTAGAGCCATAAATCAAAGCAATATCTGAGAAATTTCCAACCACCTCAGACAGCAGGCAGCAGCCCTGCAGACAGGAACTGGCACGCAGCACGGAGAGGACAGGAGCCGCCTGCTGGCCATCTTAAAGGGGCCTTGGCCAAGCACAGAGCTTGCAGGGGCCTTGGACCTCTGACCTCTGCTGCGACCTAGCACCCACCAAAAATCGAGCCCTTGCAGTTGGTAAAGAGTTTTCCCACCTGTGACCTGCCTGATTTCAAAATATCTGGGGAGATTCAGGCCAATGAACACATGCAGTCCTGGCTAGGGTAGGAGGCCAGGGGTGGACCAGGCATCTCTGTCAGGAATAGAGATGGCTCGGATGGACAGGTGTGGCTGAGGGTGTGGACCAGACAATGGCTTTGGCCAAGAGTGGAGGCTGGAGGCTTGAGCCAGAAGGGGCTGCAGTAAGCCTGTGTCCAGCTTCTGGGACAGGAGGGAGCTGACCTTGAGTGCCTACCATGTGCTGTGCCCAGGGTCCAGCAGCAGAGCTGAACCTCACCTGACCTGAGGGAGGAAACGGTTCTCCAAAACCACATTTTGTACATAGCCACGTGCTGGCCACAGGCCTTAGCCTTGGATGCGCTTCCCATCCTCAGAACAGTCCATGGATGAAGAGGGTGCTGCAGGGGCTCTGGAACATCCTGTCAGGGAGTCTTCCCTCTTGAGAATGGGACGGAGTCAGGCAGGTGCACAGCCCTGCATGTCCCGGATGCTGCACTTCCCTTCAGACGCTGCTGAGTCCTACTCCTGCAACCTCCAGCTCAGTGCTGGCATGTGGCAGGAGCTCCCTCCTCTGCCTACACTATCCGGTCTTTAGCAGTGGGGGAGAGGCAGGTCCTGAAAGGAGGGCCAACCGGAAGCATTTAACACCGTCCATCTCTGGGTCATGCAGGTGCCCTTGGCAAAGTGCCAGATGTGGAAAAAACTCTGAAAGCTGAATAAGTGACCCTGCTGTTCAGGAGCCTGCGGAGGGGCTGAGCCAGGGGCAGCCTGGATGTAGGGGGTAGATATGCAGGCTGGGAGTTCAGTGCTCAGAGGGAGCGCCCAGCTTGCCCTGGCAGCAGAGAGGGTCCCACTAGAAGACGAAGGGTCAAGTAGTTCAGGGAAGGCACTGCTGTAGCCTCCACTGGGAAAGTTGATTAAGTCTTCCATTAGCACGGGCCTGCCCCTTTTGGCTCCAAAATGTGTCCAGGGCCCTAGCTGCCCTGCTCAAGCTAACAGTTAATAACTCAGCATCTAATGAGCTTGAGAGAAACAGTTAGGAACATCTACCCATTCATCTACCTGCCTGCCCAGGCTGCAGGTGGGAGGGATGGATGGGCATCTCTGAGGATCCCTTACCACAAGAACCACACCCTATGTGGATGGCATGGTGGCCCTTACTCATGTTGGTCCCAGGAAGGGAAAGATCAGCCCGGAGAGGTCTCACTGTCATTGACAATGTTGGGCATGATGTCATGCTGTGCACAGAGCGTGAAAGCCCTTAGCCCTGTGCCTAAGAGTTCATGGTTAGGGGCAAGAACAGAAAATGGATGTGAAATTGACAGAAGAGGGGATAAAGAGTCTCAACCCGGGGCTGGCAGACCTGCTTCGCTATGGCCAGGTGACACCGCAGGGCAGGATAGGGTCGTCCTGCTCCTTGCAGGACCAGAGAAGGCAAGGGTCTGGCCTAAGGCTGCACTGTTGCTCAGGGTCACAGCCAGAACTGGAACCTGGGCTTGGGCCCTGTCAGTTGTGTGCCTGCCCTGCAGCCCTGGGCAAGCAGACTCAGAAATCCCTTCATGGGGATTTCAGGCCTGCGAATGGAGCTCTCGGCTGACACACTGCCCAGAGGAGGACTGAACGGCTTTGCCCAGGAGCCTACCTGCTCTCTTTTCTACTGGAAGAAAAGCAACACCCCCACCCTATACTCACTGCCACCAGCCTCCCAGGGCTGTGCAGACTCCTCTGCCCCTTCTATAACCTACCTGCTGCCCAGGGACCACAGCCATGCCCCAGCCCTCATACCAATACCCATGACGCGCTAAAGCAGACAGAACTGACAAACACTGCTGGGGTCGGAGGGCCCTGCCCCAGCCTGGTGACTGGAGGGTGGCAGGGGTTTGTGGGAGCTGTTAATGCCCCGTGCCTGGCTGGATGGGGGTGCAGGGGGAGCAGAGATCTAGCTGGTGTGCACTTGGTGAAGATGCATCCAGTAGTCTGCTCAAGGATGCCTACTAGCGCATCATGGGAATTGAATCACAAGCACGACACTTGGGTTGCCTCTTTCTGCTTGATGTTGTTAATGAGATTCCTTTATGCTGTCGTGGGCAATGGTGGCTCATTTCTTTTTATTTTTTAAAGATTTCACTTATTTTTATCGGAAAGGCAAATTTACAGGGAGAAGGAGAGATAGAAAGGTCTTCTATCCATCAGTTCACTCCCCAAATGGCCACTATGGCCAGAGCTGAAACCAGGTGCCCAGAACTTCTTCATAGTCTTCCACGCAGGCGCAGGGTCCCAAGGCTTTGGGCCATCCTTAACTGGTTTCCCAGGCCACAAGCAGGGAGCTGGGTTGGAAGGGGAGCAGCTGGAACATGAACTGGCATCCACATGGGATGCTAGTGCCATGGATTAGCCAACTGAGCCATCTCGCCAGGTCCAAGGCTCATTTCTCGTCACTGCCGAGGAGCAGTCCAGCCTACGACTGTCCCACAGTCTCTGTGTGTTCTGCTGGTCAGTGTCGGGGCTCAGATCCAGCTTGAAACTGCAAAGGCTGCTGAGGAATTCTAATACATGTCTCTGTGGGCATTGGTTTACATTGCTGCTGGCCATACAAGGTACCTTCCAGAAAGCTCACGGAAAAGGGATATTTTGGGGGGAAAAAAAAGAAAAAGAAAAAGTCCGTCATGGATTAAAAAAAAAAAATCTAAAAAAGCATGCACCCAAATGAACGTCGTTAGAACATGCGTGAGCAGGCACCGGTTGGAGGCACTACAGGTAAGACTGCAGTCTGGAAAGAGCCCCCGTGAGAACGGCGTAAGCTTTGCTCCAAAGGAAGCCAGAACGAGCACAAAATCGGCAAGGAAGCTCGGGAGAAAGAATGCTGGGGTCGCTGAGGCCTTCAGAAAGGCTTAGGGGAACTCGCTGCTCCCCCGTCCCGGAAGCTGCAGTGTACAAGCGCACAAACGGCCCCAACGGCGTCTCAGCTCGGATTGCTGCCTCGGCCAAGAGCTCCGCGAAGTTTCCCACCGGAGGGCCCAGGATCCGTGGTGTGGCTTCTAGAATCATGGCAGGAGAGGAAACGTGGCTTGCCCAGTACGACCCTGTAGAGGGGGGGGCCAATGGCTACCAAGAGGGCCAGTCAGAGCCCTCGGCTACAGAGACTGGGGGAGACTCCCGGCATCTGATCCGTGGATTGTGTGCAAGGCCAGGGAGGGACACTGCAGGTGCTTCTTATCCGTGTTGTGAGCCAGCGAGCCAGAGCCCCAGCAGGAACACCGCCCCTCACCAACCCCCAAGGCTGCCCCAGCGAGTCCTGCTGCCCCACGCCCACGCCCTTCCCCATGCCCTTCCCCATGCCCTTCCCCACGCCTCCCATCAGCCCAGGGCAGCTGGTGAGGGCTTCCGAGAAAGCATCATGGGTCCTGCTGTGGCTTATTCTGACTGCTTGTTTGCTGGCCTTTAAAAACAAAATCTTTAAAGGACATCTAGTTATCTTCAGCTGATAATGTAAAGAAGACTGCCCTGAATTAGGCCCTACGACCTCCAGTTCTTCAGGGATGCTTTAAATGGCAGGTGTTGTCACTCATAGACTTTCTTGAATTTCATGGAACTCATGTTGAAAATTAAAGGCCGTTATTTTTTGAACCTGTCATTGATACTGTCTCAACCCAGATGTTTCGAAGAATGGAACTTGCATTATTTTTAACATATTGTTTACCCAATACTATGTCAATTAATTCCATAATGTTGTATATTGATACTGAGGCCTTGTTGGGGCTTTTAACTGACCGGATCTTTACTCTGTTAGACCTATCTTCAGACCATAGAAGGTCTCCCCAAGAGGCCACTGAACTTATCTGGACAATAAGACACTGAACTTTATGCTAGGCATGTGTTTGCAAGCAATGAATCTCAACTGAACTTGAACTATGGTTATGCAACAAGGTGGAGGAATCCACCATGGGGGGAAAGGTATGGGAGGGGTGGGGGGAATCCCCAGCGCCTATAAAACTGTACTACATAATACAATGTAAGCAACAATAAATTAAAAAAAAAAAAAAAAGAAAATTAAAGGCCATATTTCTATCTTTAAAAAATACATATATTTTTAAAAATATCTTTTAAAAATATATATTTATATATAAATATATAAATAAATATATAATATATTATAATATATTATACATTATATTATATATTTATAATATATTATAAATATATAAATATATGTATTTATATATTTTTATATATATATTTAAAAGGCAGAAGGAGAGAATGAGATCTTCTGTCTACCGATTCACTCCCCCAAATGGCTGCCTCAACCAAGGCTGGACCAGGATGAAGCTGGGAGCCTGGAACTCCACCCAGGTCTCCCATGTGTGTGCCAAGGGCTCACCACACTTAAGCCATCTTCCCCTGTCTTCCCAGGTGCATTAACAGGGCGCTGGATTGGACGTGGAGCAGCTGCGAGGCCAGTGTAGTGGCACAGTGAGTCAGGCCGTTGCCTACAATGCCAACATCCCTTTTAGAGTTGTTTGAGTCCTGACTGCTCTGCTTCTAATCCAACTTCTTGCTAATGTGCCCGAGAAGGCAGCAGAAGGTGGTTCGTGTACTGAGCCCCTGCCACCCAAGTGGGAGACAAACATGGAGTTTGTGGCTCCTGGCTTCAGCCTGGCCTTCACCTGGCTATTGCAGTCATTTGGAGAATAACCTAGCAGGTAGAAGATCCTCTCTCTCACTCACTCTTTCTGCCTCTCAAATAAAGAAGTCCTTAATCCCTAAACCCACTCCCCACATACACACACACAAAGGAGCAGATGAGACTGTCCTGAGCAGTCTGGGATGCCAGTGTTACATCTTAACCAGCTATGGCACGGTGCTGGCCCCTCGCCTTCATCTTTCCGTTCCATCTTTCCATGAACACTGCGAGTCCGCTTGTATGAATTACCGTGCCACTGAGTTTGCTTGTGTTCAGGTTGAACAGACACAGCCAAACCAGTTTCTAAGGTGACTGCAACAGCGTGGGCCTCCTCTCCCAGGTGTAGGGGGGCAGCTGAGGTCCGCCAGCGCCTCTTCAATGCAGCCGTTGTGCTCGGTGTGCAGTGACGTCACCTGATGATTGATCACACTGAGCACTTTTTTCTGCTGTGTGTCGGCCTTGCAGGCTTCTCTTTGTGGGCATTTCTTCCTCTCTTTGGCCGATTTTTTAATCTGATTGCTTGTCTTTCCCTTATTGATTTATAGGTGTTCTTTCTGTAGTTCGGATCCCAGTCCTTCGTCTGACGCATGCATTGCAACTGTCTTTTTCACTCTTGCTTTTTTAACTCTCAGAGGTGTCTTTTGATAAATGATTGTTCATTTGAAGCCACTTCATCCCCCTTTGGAAGGTAACTTTTTGTTGTGGCCTGTGTCCGAATGATTTTATGCTCACAAAAGTTTGAGGGGCAGGAGTGGAGGGCTCCTGGATGGGCAGCAGGCCTTGTTACCACTCACCCCCACTTCCTTAGCTGCGCACACCCAGGATTCACCTTGACCTCTAGGCTGCACTGAGGAACCCCTCCTCTGCACTGGGACACTTGCCCTGCCATGGCAGAGTCCCCATGTCCTGGCGGCCCCATGCTTACTGCCAGTGCTCCCAGCACAGGTTGACTGTGGCATGCTGGCTGAGTTGGCATATGACTTCAGTGCCCTGGTCATAGGTGACTGGATAAGAACAGACCCTCAGCAGGCTGAGCCAATCTGGCCCTGGCTCCTGGGATTGGGGAGTATGCCCCGAGGAGGACCAGATACCAAGCAGATGGCAGCAAGGTGCAAGCAACGGGAACTCAGGCCAGGCCATCACACCCAGCTCCCTTGGAAGCAGAGATGGACAGTGGGGTGGCAGGTAGTCTCCCTGCCCTGGCAATCCCTCTAAATGCTCAGGTTTTCTCTAATAAATTTCTCAGTTGTCTTAGGTCAATCCTGTTCTTGCAACCAAGAATGTCCTCAGGACAAAAGTCTTGTTTTGAAAGTTTTACTTATGCCTCCACCATGCGGAGATGGAGCCACTGGCAGTTTTGCTCTCTTCCATGAGCTCTGGGCCCTCGGGACTTGCACTAGCGGCTGTTGGAGCAAGCCTGAGATCATGCATGTGTTTCATTCCCATGGGTGGGTGGGGAGGGAGGAGAAAAAGGCCCCGTGTTTATTATTACTGGGTCTCATGCATGTGCTAGGGTCCCAGGCCAGCATGATGCCAGAGAACTGGGTGTGGGGACCTGGTGGGCAGGCAGAGCTCCAAGTCACTATACCACCAGCACACTAGAAGACAGGCCACGGGAAGATCGTGCTGGGGAACCCATGCGCTCCCGGGAATGGGTTCTGTGGATTACTTAGGAGAGGGGAAGTGAAGCTGCTGGGGAGGGAGGACCGCTGAGGGAGTATGTTGCAGGTAAGGAGTGACTTCTGAAAGACTTCCTGCAGGCAAGCAAGTGGGCTGAGGCTGAGCAGTTTGGAGGAGGGAAGCTAGAGGAGCTTGCGCTTTTTTTTTTTTTTCAGATTTATTTAGTTTTATTGGAAAGGCAGATACACATAGTGAGGAGAGACTGGGAGGAAGATCTTGCGTCTGATGTTCACTCCCCAAACTGCTGCAATGGTTGGAGCTGAGCTGATTCAAAGCCAGGAGTTTCTTCTGGGTCTCCCACACGGGTGCAGGGTCCCAAGGCTTTGGGCCGTCCTCCACTGTTTTCCCAGGCTACTAGCAGGGAGCTGGATGGGAAGCAGGGCTACCAGGATTAGAACCAGTGTCCATATAGGATCCCAGCATGTTCAAGGTAAGGACTTTAGCCGCTTGGCTATTGCACTGGGCCCAGAGGACCTTTCTGAGTTAGACCAGTGCACATGCTCACATGAGAAACCTGAGCTGGGCTAGTTAGCATCGACCACTGCCAACCACCACCCACTGGCACACACTAAAGCTAGGGCTGGGAAACCTACCTGACAAGGCTAGAACACAGTACCCACCAGTGAGTGTCAGAACAGGGGATGGGTAACATTAGGCTGGGCCATGACACTAACCAGCACGTGAGAGAACCATGTCCTGGGGCAGATTCTGTGAGGGTTATGTGGGCTCACCCCCGTGGGACTATAATATCTGCTTTTTTGCTCAAGAGCTGGGGGTGGTGATAGGCTGAGCTAGGCATGACCATGGAACCCCTCAACACTCCTGGGTGCTAGAGTTGGGAATAGGCCAAGCTGGTTCAGACTGCAGCACCCAAGAACTGGATGTGGGGCACACTAGGCCACAACATCTACCAGCACACACAAAGGCCAAGATGGAAGGGGTTAAGGGCCTGGTACCTGCTGGCACATGTGAGATCTGAGGCTGGGAGTGGGCCTCTGGGGGAACCTGGGGGACTTCCCTGGTGGACTGCAGCTCCCATTGGTGAGCATGTGAGGCAGGGCTGGGTGTTGGTCAGGCTGGGCAAGGTTGCTCCACTTGTCAGCAGGTGTATGGATTGACCCTGGGGTAGAGTTCTGGGCAGGGTCAGGCCAAATAGCAGCTAATGGTCATGTGCAGGAGCTAGGATGGGATGTGGGCCATGCCGACTAGGCTATCATACCTACTGGTTTGCATGAAAGCCAAGAATAAGGGCAAGATGGGCAGAGCTAGGCTGCAGCATCCAATGATAAAGGCCAAGATGGAGGCTGGGCCATGCTACAGTGGGTCTGAGCAACTACCAGCACGTGCAAGATCTGTGACTGCGAGCAGGCCTGGTTGGAGAACTAAGGGGATACCCCGGCTGAGCAGCGGCTCCTACTGGTGAGCATGAAAATTGGAACGGGGACAGTGATCTGGGAAGGACATGGCTGCAGCATCCCTCAACATAGATGTGGACTAGGTCTGGGACATGCCAGACTGGGCTAGGCTCCCACACACACTGGTGCTCGCAAGAGCCAGAGTGGGTGTAGGATAGGCTGGACTAGGTCTTGACACCCATGGAAGCACATGAGAGTTGGGTCTGGAGGTGACCAGGCAGGGCTGGGCTGTAGTACCCAATGATAACAACTGGAATGGGTATGGACCAATTGGACAAGGCCACTGTGCCTGCCAGGACAGGAGGTGGGCCAAGCCTGGCTTGGCCAAGAACCCACTAGTATGTGCTTGGGAAGTTCCTCTGTCAGGATGCAGTCCCCACAGGTAAGAACTAAGGTTGGTAACCACCCAGACCATGCCAGGTACAATACCTACCAGTATATGTGTGGCTCAGGTCTGCAAGTGGGACAGGCAGAGCCAGTCATAGCATCCACTGGCAAATGTGAGAACAAGGACAGGGTGTGGGACTGGCTAGGTTTGGCCACAACACCAGCCAGTTCACATTAGGGCCAGGACTGGGGGTTGTCCAGGTTGTAGTATCCACCATCATGAGCTGAAACTGAAGGCAGACCAGGTTGAGTCAGGCTGCAGCACCTGCCAGTAAATCCTGAGGTGAGGTAGGTCGTGCCAGACTGGGCCACAGCACCCACCAACACATGTAAGACCTGGGGCGGGGGGGAGGTGAGCCCAGTAGGGGAGCTGCACTGTCTCCCTTGCCAGGCCAGTGCTCCCACTGGTGAGAGTGAGAGGGGGCTGGGGGCAAACCAGGCTGACCAGGGCTACAAAACCCATTGGCCTGCATATAAATTGGTTTAGGGGGAGAGCCAGGATGGGCTAAGCGACCATATCCACTGGTACATGCATGAGCCAGAGTAAGTGCGGGATAGTCCATCTTTGCCACAGCATTGACTCACAGATGCTGGGACGAGGGGCAAGGCCTGTCAGGCTAGACCATAGAACTACCTGGAAAGTGCAAGATCTGGGGTAAGGAATGAACCTAGCAGAGAAATTATGCACACCCCTCTGGTGGGCTGCAGTTCCCACAGGTGAGCATGAGAAACACGGCTAGGGGCAGGCTTGGCTAGACAGGCAGTGGCAACTCCCAGCATGTGTGGGCTCTCCTGGATAGTGAGGCCAATTGAGCTGAACCAGACTACAGCACCCATTGTTATGTACAAGCTGAAAGGGATATGAGACATACTGTTTCAGCCTGCTGCACATACCATCACGAGCATGAATCGGGGCTGAGGGGGTGCTTGGTGGGGGTAATTTGGGGTCATTCCAACTGGATTGCAGTTCCCGCTGGTATGTGTAAAGGCTGAGTGTGTGGTGGGCAGGGTTTGGCAGGGCTGCGGCATCCATTGGTTTGCGGATGAGATGGAGCTGGGAACAGAATTGACTGGGTGGCTGCAACCACTAGTGTGTGTATAGGTTGATGTGGGTAATGGGCTGAGCCAGACCCCACACTGGCTAGCACACACATGAGTCTGGTCTGAGATCACCTCTTGTGAAGCCTCTTTGGGGCCTCCCTAACTGGACTGCTGGGCTCAAAACTCCTACCACAGAGAAAATCTCAGGACCTGTGGTCTGGCTGGAGTGCCTGTGTCATAACTGAACCTCTTTGGTTGCTGGAGCCTGTGCAGTGGGCGGCATGCCCAGATGCACATGGGAGACATGACAGATCATTGAGGCCTGCAGAGGATGTCTAATAGCACGGAGGGCAGAACAAATTGGGCAACACTCCTGCCTAAGTTTTGACAGCAGGTGTCTGGGTGAGTCAACACTGCAAGGTAGACTGTGGCAGCCAATGGACTTCAGAGAGATTTCCTCAACCATGAAGCAATAAAATGAATAGCATCTCAGAACTATCGAAACCACTTAAGAAGTACCCTCAGAACAGGCTCCACATTGGGAACTCTAGAATGACATCGACTAATCATCTCACCTCCTTGGATACTGGTGTGATTAGGCTGCTGGGAGCATCCTTCTCCCCTTCTCTTCCCTCTTCCCCCAGTAATAGGAATAGAAAGGAAGACTGGAAGCAGTTGTCTCATCCATTTTCCCCCATTCCTGGATCCTTTCCATCCTAATCAGTGGTTCACATGGGTATGCATCCTTCTCAATTATGTAAACATTCTCAAAAATAAAATAAGCCTACTATAAAAAGTTTTAATTTATTTGAAAGAGAGAAGCCAGACAGAAATCTCTCATTTGCTAGTTCACTGCCCCAAATATCTGCAACAGCCAGGACCGGTTCAGGCCCAAACCTGGAGGTGGGGACTGCATCTAGGTCTCCCCCATGGTCTCCCCCAAGGACTTGAGCCAAGTATGTACTTCCCAGGGTGTGCATTAGCAGGAAGCTGGGATTGGAGGCAGAACTGGGACTTGAACCTATACATTCCAACAGAGGTTATGGGAACGCCAAGTGTCACCCTTAACTGCTGCAACAAACCCAATCCTTTCCTTTGTGCAAATGAAGAAATAGACCTGAAAGGTGGGTACTATTTCTTCCAGAATCTTCTGGTCCCTGGGGGTTGAAGTCAGGACTCCAGGTGCAGGCAGCCTGGCCCATGTGCTGGCGTTGACTTCTCCGCAGCACTGCACTGCACAGGCTGAGCTGGGGACCAACGGCCTCTCTCACCAGGGAGAGTAAGGACTGCTTGCCAAAGGCACACAGGCATCTGGAAAAGCGACAAGGATGGTGGCACCTGGGAGCAGCAGGTGATGTGGAGTCACCCCAGCTTGAGGCCTGCGGGCCCCAGGGAGAGGAGGGAGGGGAGGGTGAGCATACAAGGGGCCCCAAGCAAGAGCTAAGAGGGCCTGAACTGGAGCCCAGAAGGGGACAGAGTCTTCTCCCACCAGCTGTTCCCAGTTGCTGACCTGCAGGTACCTCCTGTCAGCTGACCCAAATCAGAGAGCCCCAGGACCAGAGCCACGTGGCAGGACCAGAGTGGAGACTGTCCAGCGCAGGCAGATTTGAGAGAACAGAAAAAGGATGGAAAGGAGATGAAAACAGGCACATCAAAAGGGAAGGCCTTGAAAGAAGCATGAAAAAAGGAAAGGAGCCCTGAGGGGCCACGGTTTGTCCCTGTCCCCCACCACTTCCGTGCATGGTGCTGTTGCCATGGCCCAGGCTCCCAGATCGCTGAAGCTGAGAACAGCTCACCCCGAGAGGCAGGCTCCTGAGCCGGTGCCTCCTCCCAGCACCCGCTCGTTCCCACAGATCTGGTGGGCGGCTGATCTCCACTGAGATGAGCGAGGCGGACCCGCCTCTGATGTGTGCAATCCTCCCTCCTTACAAGCCTCAAGTGCCTGGAAGGCTGCGAGCATAAATCAATGCCAGGCAAAGGCGTGCTCGTTGAAATTCACCCGGAGTGTGCAACGCGAAGGATCTGGAGTGAGCTTGTCCCCAGCCTGGTTTTCCTCTAAAAGCAGATGCCCGCCTGCTCTGTCTCTGCTATTTTTATCACTGGGACGTCCAGGCCTGAGTGAGAAGGGTTGACGGGCTGCCTGGGGCTCCCTGTTTCCCGACGCCTCTCCCTACTTCATTCTGAGGAGGAAGGTCTGTGTGCCTCTCCCCATTCTGCAGAGTAGTAAACTGAGGGATCAGCACTGAGAGGTAACTCCGCCTCGCCAGTGGCCCTGCCCTCTTTTTCTCCAGGCTAGGCTTCCCTAGCTCTCCCCTGGGCTCTGCACCTGGCCCCTGCCATCGGTGGCACCTGATTCCCGCCTCCCCATCAGCTGCTTCTCCAGGCTTGGTCCAGCAGAGAATCACAAAGGGAGAGTCATCTTCTTTCCAAGTTCATTCCAAGCCACAGCAGCACCAGCTGCCTGTGCAAAACGGCGTTGAGAACCCCGTGACTGGCGCGGGGAAAGGGATGTGTGCATCCAGGAAATCCTTCACGGAGGAAGGCAGCTGCCATAGATCAAAGCTTGCTCTCCTGCCTCTCCATCACCATTAGCTGAGGGTGGAGGCAAGGCGGGCAGGCCAGGAGCAGAGGCTGCGAGAGAGCCAGGTGCCCGGGCAGTGCCAAGGCCCCTCTGAGCCCAGCTGTGATGAGGACCAGAACAGGGGTTCTAGGCACCAGCCCCACGCAGAGCAGTCTTTCCAGAGGAGCAAGCCCTGAGCTGAGTCCCAGGAAGTTGCTGGTGGCACTTAGGCTGTGCTCTGGGAAACACGCACACACACACTTTTCCTATTCCTGGTCCTGGGGCAGCTCACACCATGGGAGGACTTGGAAGAAAGCAAAAAACATGGCCAGGGAAGGCTTGAATTCCAGGACTCACTGTAGAGCACCTCCAAATGGTGCCAACGGGCTAGGTCATCAGGAAAGCCACCGCCACCAAGAGGGGGAAACTTGAACAGAATGGAGCGCCACACTGGACAGACCCTGTAGACCCTGGCTCCCGGCCCGCCATGTTCCCAGGACCTTGTCTTTTCCTTTAGCTGAGTCTCAGTGTGGGGCTAGACTTTCAACTGTTGCATTCATGCCCACTCTAACTGCACCATGGGTATGTGGCTGGGCTCAACCTAGCAGCACTGTGACTACGCAGTTAGTGCTTCCAGAATGAATGAAGGAAACAGTGAATGGATGGCCTGGAGGTAGAGGGGGTCAGCCCAGGGTGGGCTCTGTTGTCCTAAGCTGGAGAGATGCCATGACATTTTGGAGGTGGAGGGGAGCACAAAGAATGCCACAGCAGGGCACTGTGAGGGGGTGCACAGCCTGGACGAGATGCATCTGATTTTGGGGAACCTGCAGGAAGATGAAGGCAGTGGGGAAGAGCTCCCAGAAAGGACCCAGATCCCCCCAACTCTACCCTTAGCTCATGCACCTGGGGCCTCCCACAGCCGCTGGCCCCTGCCCCCAGCCTCGCCTCGGCCTCCTTGCTCTGATTGTGCAGGGTGATTTGTGGCCCTGACAAGTTGAATTGTGGGTAAAGCGGCTGTCCAAATAGGGAGCAAATTGGAAGCAGGGCTCCAGCTGGCGGGCCATCCATCATGGAGAGAAAGGCTCCGTCAGCACCTCACCCCGGCCAGAGGCCAGCCCGCTGCTCTCCCCTGCGAGGCCCTGGGGCGAGGCTCCTGGGGTTGTGGGTGGGGCTATGGAGTAGAGGGCTGGGTTTGGGGGTCACTCTGCAGGACAGACAGGGAAGAAGAGGACTGGGACCCCCATTCCCACAGGACTGTGTCCACAAGTCTACTTTGAACGTGTCCGTAATTGTGTTTTTTCTTTTTAAGATTTATTTGTTTATTTATTTATTTATTTGATAGGTACAGTGACCCAGAGAGAGATAATTCCTCCACTGGTTCACTCCCAAGTGGCCACTGCATCCAGCACGGAGCTGGTCTGAAGCCAGGAGTCAGAAGCTTCTTGTGGGTCTCTCACGCAGGTAGCAGGGGCTCAGGCACTTGGCACATCCCTCCGCAGCTTTCTGAGGCACATTAGAATTCAGCTGGATCGGAAATGAAGCAGATGGCGCTCATATGGTGCTCACAGGGGACGCCATTAAAGCAGGCAGCAGCTGACCTGCTGTGCGACGCCAGCCTCGTACAGACTTTAATGCTGAGGAGTTTCACAGACACTTCCCAGGAGGTTTATGTGTGTGTTTACAGATTGGGAAACTGAGGCACAGCACACTCAGGTGACAGGCCCAAGCTCACCTGGCAGGAGCATAGACTGAGGCACAAAATTTGCTGCTGGAATGCATGAGACTGTTACCAAAGCTGTGTTTTTCTGTCACATACAAGAATCCAGAAGCAAATAAATACTTCATCCCATACGGCCTCTGGATCCTTCAGGGATACCCTGAGTGCTGAACTCTGGACCAATGAAGAGACCAGGCAACAGGAAGCACCGGTAGCATGAGCTGGCTCCAATCCCACAACCCTTGCTGGGAGTATTCGCGTGCCACCCACTCTGATGCAGCACCCTCAAGCCTCCATCCACCCGATCCAGCTGAAGGCCGTGGCCGGTCAGGCCAGAAGTGCTCGCTGGAACCCAAGGCCAAAGGCTGGCCACTGCTCTTTGACTTGGGGGTCTGGCTATAGAAAATGAGAGAAGCCAGCCATTAGACACGGATTTGGGACCGAGCTGAATGGCCACCTGTGGCAGCAGCACACTTGGCTTGCTAGGAGCCCAGACTGTCACTCTGCCTCTGCCCCATGTGCAGGTCTAGAAGCCCTAACAGGGACGCAGAAAGGACAGACTGCTCACTCGGTGCCATTGCACTGCCCCTGCTCCAGGAATCCTTCCCTTCCCCCCCCCCCCCCAACCCAGACAGCACTGCTTCTGCTCTCCCTGCTGAGTCACACCTTCCTGGGACAACAGCCGTCCTGCTGACAAGGACAGCCAAGGCTGGGGCCGGGACAGCTGCAGAAGAGGAATTCATAAGGGATGTGTTGCCGACCACTCAGGGCTGCATGCCACCTGCTGCCCTAACCCTCGAACTTCCCTCTGCCTCTCCACAAGGCGGGTGTGGGTTTGCACCCTGTGTCTCCCCATTCTACTCTATGTGGCTCAAGCTAACTGCTGTCACCACAGCACCGAAGGCTCAGACTGTCCAAAGGGCATGGGAGCCAGCTCAACACAGGTCTGGTGCAGGTGATGGAACACACGTAGGCCATGTCAGCAGAGAGAGAGAGAGAGAGAGAGAATTAAGACAAGCAATGAGGTGCTTACAAAGTCACCAGAAGTGCTGTAGGCGGCTCTAGGGATGCTGGGAATCAGCCCACTCAGGGAGGGGCAGCCCTCACCCTTGCAGGAGCAGGGAAACGTCAGGGCCCTCCTCCAGGACTCACAGCTGTAGCTGTGTCTGAGGGGCAGGGGTGTCCACCTTCCCCCTGTACCTGTGTACCCACAATACCAGTGTGTGGACATTGGATAAGACTGAAGGCCAACCACGTACAGGCCCAGCCCCCTAGGGTCATCCACAAACCCCGAGCAGGTTGGGAGGCTGGCTGCCACTCACTCCTCTCTCAGGTACATCTGTTAGGCTCAGCTCATGGACTAGGCTTCTGTTGTCTGAGAATCTGAGCAGCCGCATGGCAACCCTTGCAGCTCAGGAAGGAGCAGAATGGATAGCACATCCAAGCTCACATCTGCAGCCCAAACCTAGGGCCAGAGAGCCCCCACAGGCCACCTGGGCTCACCTTCCACAGCCAGTGCAAGCCACATGGCTGCGGCCAACACGTGGCCCCGGCAGAAGCTGTGTAAACATTGGAGGCTTTGTCTAGCTGTGGAAGGTCAGGCCAGGTGGAGAGCTGTGTATACATCTGACGGTGTATGCATACATTATGCATGTGCACGAGTGTACACAAGTCAATGTGTACAAATGCCCCTGCAGGGAGACAGAGAGTGCCCCTCAGGGGCTGGGAGAGCAGGCCAGCTCTTGCACGCCGACAAGTCTTGGAAAGGAGATGCCTGGCCTGCATGATGCTGGGGACCCTAAATGCATCACAAGTATCCTCTCATGAGAGAGATTAGAGCCAGGAAGGAGAAGACACCTTAGATGCCATCATTAGCCAAGAAATGCTGATGGCCCACAGAACCCGAGAGATGGGCAGCAGCTTCTGCCCTGAGCCTGAGGGGGCAGCGCAAGGCACCCACTCCTGGATTTCAGACTGGGAGGGAGGAACTTCTGTTTGGAGCCACTTAGTTTGTCCTATGGCAGTCCCAGGACACTGGTACTTGAGCCATTGCACCTGCTGTCTGACCCTGCCCCCCAACAGGGGAAGCTGGAGCTGGAAGGCAAGTGAGGAGCAGAACCTAGGCATTGTGCTATGGGAAGGGGCAATTCCCAAGAGTCAACTTAACTGCTGCAACAAATGTCTCCAGTGCATTCCTGGCCGGCAGGTGCCTCTCCAAAGCCTGTGCAGCACAGAGGGCAGAGCTGCAGGGCCTCACCCTGCCCACTAGATTCTCTCCACTGTGCTCACTTCTCTCTCCTGGGCATTTCTACTGTGTGTCTCTCACATCTCAGGGGTGAGGAAGAGAGAGGCTGCTTACCTCCAGCTCCAGTTTAAGCCCATGCCCTCTGCAGTGGGAACCTTTGGTGCAGTAGTTAAGCCAAATAGGCCAGTTGGGGGAGTGGAGGAAGGGGGAGTGGGCACAGGCCCAGGTGCTATGGGCCCCTTCCCTGAGGGCCCCCAGTCTGTGGACCTTTGGGCTGTCCCCTGAGCCTGCACCTGTCCCCATGCATCCTGGCCTCCTCTCCTCACTGTGTCTGGGGCACAACAGAAGCATATTCCGCAGATGTAGCTGATGGGAAAACTTCCACCAAATCAATTAATGATAAAACCCTTGAGCAAACACAGCTACTTTTATCATCTCAGAATGTTCTGATTTAAGCAGCGGAAGAAATTAAATTAAAAACGCAACGACTCCGGGTCAGCACCCTGACCGCTCATGTTGGTTTTTAATCTCCTATTAAACGATCTATCTTCTGATGGCTTTTGTCAGCGTATTCGATGTAATAACCCAAGACACAGGGCCCGTTGACCTCCCTGATCCTGCCATATGGCTAGGGGGCAGGGTGACCCGGCAGCCAGGCCAGACAACAGCATAAAATGGCAGTGGGCAGGTGGGCCAGGGGCATGGAGGATGCCTACCAAGCCGTGTGGGTGCAGGACATGACAGTGGGATGCCCTGGGTCACCTGCTTAGCCCCTGGTGTTGCAAACAGCCAAAGTGTCCCGAATCATACACGACACTAGGATTGGAGCTCGGGTCTCCAACACCTACACAGGGGATGGAGCTTGGAACAGGGAGTGTGATCCTCGGTTGTCCCATCCCCTCAGCATCATCAGCAAAGCTCAGCAGGCTCAGTGGGGAGGGGAGAATTAGGAGATGCAGGCTTCATTTGTGGGGAGAGCTTGGTGCCAGACAGTGCCCAAGCCAGGAGCTGACAGTTAGCCCTGCCCACAGGAGGCTCCCAGGCTCCCTGGCTGTCAGGCCCACAGGTAAGTTGTTGTGATGAGAATACACTGTAATGAAAAAGGGAGCTTGTTGGCGTTTGGGTTGGCTTCGCAAGTGCAGATTTCCTGGAGGTGGCGGAGAAGGAAGGGATAGAGGCTCCAGGCATAGACTGGAACTTGCGAGTGAGACACTTCCCAGGTGCATTTGTGTTGATGGGTTTGTCTTCCCCATGTGCACACTCCTGCCTATGCACATAGACTCCCCATGCACACGCGTCACCACGTAAGCTTTCTCCTGCCCATAACAGAGACCACCCAAGATTGCATGCTGCTCCCTCGGGATTCCTGGGGCCTTGTGGTCCTCTCCCTGGACTGGTCTTTCTGGCTTGCAGACCCAATTCCCTCTCAGGAAGTCAGCAGGCAAGGCTCCCTCCTGGAGACAGAGCTGAGTCACTGGGAAGGGGTGCAGCGTGGCCCCACCTGCTGCCCATCCTGCCAGTGACTCACACCAGCCCCAGGGCCCAAGTCACCCCTTTCTCTCAGAGCTGACGAACCAGTGGGTGGCTGTGACTGTTGCTCACCAGGCTGTGGGGGTGGCAAGGAGCCTTCCCCTCCTGCTGGGCCCGCTGACCTCTGTCTACCTGCTGTACCCGTTGCTTCCCAATCCTGGAGCCAGGCAGCCTCTGGCAAGAACAGCCATAATTTCTGTACCCCAGGCCAGCCCTTCCTTTGCCCTGCTAGAACCAGGCAGCCTGGAGTGCTAGCTGCACATGTAGTTCACCTACACTGTGGCCATGCTCTGTCCATCTCAGGACACATGCTTCTTGCACTTTTAGGTCCCTGGCAGTGGGGCCATCCGGTAGATGAAGGCTCGTTTTTCAAAGCCCCAGCAGTTTAGTGGTGAGACAGCATTTTCCATCCACCCAGGAGGTGATGCCACCGGGGAGATGGGTGGCTGCTGGGTGACCCACTGCACAGCTCCCATCCTCCCCTACCTCCTGCAGGGCACGGAAGAGCAGAACCACATTCTGGAACCCAACAGTGAAATCGGTTTTGGAAAGTTTCCAGGGCTGAAATTTCCCTCCAATGTGCTGCAAGAACCCACCTGCCGGTGGCCATAGCTCCTCCCTCTGCAGCCTCAACAGCAGCAAAGGGCAGAGCTGAGGAGAGGCTTGGGTTATATATGCTTGGGAGACTGTGCCAGGACCAGGCCTTGAAAAATGTGAATGGGTCTGGCCCCCTCCCAGGGAGAACATCAGCCCTATGGGTTTGTCAGAGGGAAGGAGCCCCAGGGGCTGGAGGGAGTGGGGGGTGTGAGAAAGAAAATGCTGTCCCTTGTGGGGTTCTCAGTGGAACAGAAGCCTGCTTCTTCTGGGACTTGGGGAACTCCCAGAGTGGAATCCTGGGACGGGAGGTGACAGGAGGGTCACATCATACCTGGGCCACTTTCTTTCCTTTTTCTTTCTTTATTTATTTGAAAGACAGATTTACAGAGAGAAGGAGAGACAGAGAGAGACATCCTTAATCCACTGGTTCACACCCAAAATGATCAACAACAGCTGGAGCTGACCAATCCGAAGCCAGGAGCTTCCTCCAAGTCTCCATGGCTGTAGAGGCCCAAGGAATTGGGCCATCCTCGACTATTTTCCAGGTCATAAGCAGGGAGCTGGATGGCAAGTAGAGCAACCAGGACATGAACCAGCACCCATATGGGATGCTGCCACCACGGGGTGGAGGATTAGCCTGTTGATATTCGGCACCAGCACCCCACCCCCACCCCCCACCCCCACTTTCAGCAAGTAGTAGAGACACAAGGAAGCTACTGCAGGGGGCAGCTGAAACAGGGCCCTGCAGAGGGAGGACCTGGGCTCAGCAAAGCCGTGGGTGGCCCCCAGGGGAGACCTCCAGTGGTATAGACTGAGAATCCCCCACAGGTACCAGCAATTTTTTCCCCACTCAGCTCCAATCCCACACGAGCTCGGGCAGTGGTGACTGAAAGAGTGCAACTTGCAGGAGGGGAGGGCACACTCCTGGGCTCTCTCTCCTGCACCCGCAGCAGGTCAGGCACAAGCCACAAGCTCTGGGGACTCCTTGGGGGAAGCGACCCGGCAATATCCCACCTCTCCAAGGGTCTGCCTCCTGAGCAGCAGAGACACTCCGTAAAATAAACAGGTAGAATGACAAGCATGCAAAGTGCCGGGAAGAAAAAACACAAAGCAGCAAGGGTTGCCGGGGGACAGAACAGAGATTTATCCAGAGTAAAGAAACCCTTCTGAAGAGATTTGTCCAGAGACCCACATGAAATGAGGGACTGAGCCATGAGAGTATTCCCAGGGAGGGTGCTTTAGGCTCAGTGATCGGTAGCGACAAAGGCCTGGGGAAAGGTGGTGGGGGAGGGGGAAGGGGAGCGGGGAGGAGGGGGACAAGGATTCAACAGAAGGCCAGTGGCTGGAGCGCAGGGGAGCCAAGTGGAGAGGAGGAGGGGAAGACAACTAGGAGGTGGCATCGGATTACACAGGGCTGGTGAGCCCAGGACAGGACAGGCTGCTGTTGTGAGCTGGAGATGTGGTCTGACTCAGGTTTCTAACTGGAGGACCGACTGCAGGGACACCGATTAGCACACTACTGCAAACTTTCAGGAAGAAACACTGGGACTTGGGTTATATGTGAGGCTACACAGGGGACTGACAGCACTTGCCAATTGCACACTGGCTGTGCGACCCGGATGTGTCATTGGCTAACACACGCCCCAGTCTGCAGTGGCTGCAAATGATCATTCTCTTGGTCTTCTATGCTGTGGGCAGTGCTTGGCAGAGAGTCCCAGCTGGGGAGGCCTGGCAAGTTGGCTGAGCTGGATCCAAAATGCTTTACCTACACAGCAGCCAGGAGCAGGGCCCAAGGTCTCGGCTCTCTCCACGGGGACTTCTTAAAAGCCCCAGGAGTTTTCCTAATACAGCAGACAGCTTTGGAGAGTAACCAATCCAGAGCACTAGCTACACGTGTTCTTACACTCCTATCTCCCAAGCGCCAGGGCCCCACCTGTGGTACCCTTGCAAGTCACCACGGCAGTCTTTATTCCAGCTAGTGGTAGGAGGTAGACGCCCCTATTTTATTATTATTTTTTAAAATATTTCTTTATTTTCATTGGAAAGGCCTATTTACAGAGAGAAGGAGAAACAAAGATCTTTCATCTAATGGTCCACTTCCCAAGTGTCGGCAACAGTCAAAACTGAGCCAATCTGATGCCAAGAGCCAGGAGCTTTCCACTGCCTTTCCAGGCCCCAAGCAGGATGCTGGATGGAAAGTGGAACAGTGGGACATGAACTGGTACCCCTATGGGATCCTGGCTTGTGTAAGGCGAGGATTTGGCCACTGAGCCATTGCACTGGGCCTTGCCTCCATTTTTAGGTACAAGAGCTGTGGCCCTCATCAGTCTGCCGCAAAGTGTGAGAGACAGAGATAAGGCAAGGGTGACTCCTGGGCTGTGGCCTTAGTCTGCCCGGCAGGTGCCACCTGCATGCCCATAACTGCCTCCTCCAGAGACAAAGCTGTGTGACCCTGCCCTTGCCTAAGTCCCTTGCCCTTGGGGGACCTGTCTCTCCCGACCTAAAAGGGTTTGAATTAGAGGACAGCCCAACCTTGCAACTGTGGTGTAGCAGCCATGGGGCCCGGAGCAGCCTTTCCTACGGTTCCTGGAAGACCCAAGTCCCTTTCCCACAGGGACTGCTCTAAGCCCCTCCGACCGAAGGCCTGGAATTGTTGGCCCGGCAGGCATCACAAAGTCAAAGGGGGGCAGCCTTCAGCCTTTCTCACTGGACCTGAGCTGCCCCACCGCTCCGCACTCAGGAAGGAGGTCAACAGGACAGCCTGCTACTGCCAGGGTGTATTTCCAGATGCCTGCCAGCCTCCTCCATTCAGTGGGGGCCAGGGTAGTGAGCGGCGCCCAGCCGCTGCTTCCCCCTCACAGGCTGGGCGGACTCTAACTGGCTTTCCCTGATGCAGGAGCAGACGGAAGGCAGGTACTGTAGCTCCTGTACACACACTCCGGGCTGAAGGGCAGGTACTGCTTGCTTGGAGGCAAAGCTGGCAGCACACAGAACCCCAGGGCACACCGCAGCATGAGCCGCTCTCCCCCATCCCCCGACCGGCCATGCTCATGACCCCCAGGGCTATCATGAAGGTGCTGAGTGTGATTCAAAGGTCTGGCAGGGGAGGCATCTACGCCTCCCTAATCCCTCCTGGGGTTCCAGTGTACAGGGCACAGCCAGGTGTGGAACGGCCCCCCGGGACACAAACAGCCCACCAGAAGCCCACCGTCCCGCTCTGCCCCCATTGCAGACAGCGGGATCAACAACAGCACAAGGAGCCTGACACCCACGTGGGTGACCTGGGCTGAGTTCTTTTGTCTCAGCTTGTGCATCTGAAAAGTGAGGGAGAGAAGGAGGAGGGGTGGAGAAGGAGAGGGGGTGGGAATGAATGGGAGAAGTGTGGGGGAGGCGGACTGAGTGCAGGAATTTGTGGGGTGGGGGAAGGCAGGGGTTGGTGAGGGGTTGGTGTGAGAAGGAGGAGACAGACAGGTAGGAAGGGGAAGGGGAGGGATCCGAGGGGGCTGCAGCATCTGCACTGAGACCCTGAGAGATGAGACTCCAGCCCATCTCCAGCCCTTCCAAGAACCTCGTTTATGAGGAGTAAGTAGGAACATGACTGGGGGAGACACGGCTGGCGTTTCTTTTTAGCGATGGCAGCAGCAATGTCACCCCTGGGACCGAGAGGCCTGTCAGCATGGGTAAGTAACAGAGTGACAACCTCCAGCACGCTCCAGCTGCCCCAGCCCAGTTGTGGTCCTGCCCCAAAGCCTCACTGCCACAGTCCTGAGCTGCTGAGAGGGTGGGAGCGGCAAGCCGGGCCCTTGGGAGGCAGGATCTGCAAGGCCTGGACTGCCCCTACTCCAGCTGGATGGCACAGCCTCACATAGGGTAACAGGCAAGGCACCACTGCCTTCTGCACCAGCAGCCTTGTGCTGACCCTGGCTGGCGGGATGAGCCATTCGGGGTGCCTTGCTGGCCGGAGGAGGGAGGGATGCGTTTGTGTGTGGAGATTTCCTTTTGATTGTTGTCCCACATGCATTTCCTTGTGGGGTCAGGCTAGCAAGGGAGGAGGATGGCAAAAGAGCTGAGGCAAGCTATGATGGACTATGTCAATCAGTGGATTTTTCGAAGACCTCATAGTGCTTGGAGTGGCAAGATTGACAGCAATTCATAACTGTTGCAGTATTAAAACCACTTGAGCAAGAACCTCAGAGCATGCCCTACATCCGGGACCTGGGGAGGGTGGGAAATTGGGTGGGCCTTCTCCCTTAATACCCCCCTTTAAACATGAAGGTAACAATATGGAAAACATACTAGTATTATCCACTTTCCGGTAGCCCCTGAACCTTCTTACCCTAATTAACTATGTAAAGGTTGTCAAAATAAAAATAAAATTTTACAAAAAAAAAAAAAGAGCTGAGGCAAACAGCAGTGAGGCTGGTATGCAGCTGAGGGCCCAAGACCTCCTGTGCAGGAAGTGCTAGGCGTTGGAACAGGGTCCATTAATGAGACCTCGGCCCAGGCCTGGAAAAGCAGCAGAAGGTAGCCCAAGGCCTTGGGTCTCTGCCACCCACATGGAAGATCCAGGTAAAGTTCCTGGCTCCTGGTTTCAGCCTAGCCCAACCGTGACTATTGCAACCATCTGGGGAATGAACCAGTGGATGGACAATGTCTCTCTTTTCTGCTCTCTCCACCTCTGTAGCTCTGTCTTTTAAATAAAATAAATACATCTTTTAAAAGAAAGAAAACTTTTTCAACTGAATGTATTTTAAGGAAAATTATTTTTGGAAGTGTTTTATGATTTTGTTTAAAAGGTAGATAAAGGGACACTCCCCAGATGCCAACAGTGGGGGCTGGAAGCCAGGGCCCAGGAGTTCAATCTGGATTTCCTGCACGGCAGGGGGGGCAGAGACCCAAGCCTTTGAGCCATCAGCTACTGCCTCCCAGAGTGAGCATTAGCAGAAATCCAGTATCAGGAGCAAAGGGGGGACTCGAACCCAAGCACTTTGATGGGGGAGGCAGGTGTTCCAAGTGGCATGTTTACTGCTGGACCAGACCCCAGTTTCAAGCTGACTGCTTAGGTTATCAAAGCCAGAACATCTCATCCAGTGTCACCCAGTGTAGTGGCCCAGCCAGGGCACTACCCGCTGCCCCCACTGGCTCTCTGCTGCCACCCACTGAAGCTGTGTGGTTTGGCTTCAAAGCACAATGCAAGGTGGATGGCGTTGGCCCCACACCTGGGTGGTAAATTTCAGGAGTGAACCAGCAGATGAAAGATCTCTCTCTCTGTAACTCTCATTTTTCAAATAAGTAAATAAATAAATCTTAAAATAAAAAAAAAAAGCGGGCCCGGCGCGGTGGCGCAAGTGGTTGGGGTCCTTGCCTTGCATGCCCGGGATCCCATATGGGCGCCAGTTCTATCCCAGCAGCCCCGTTTCCCTTCCAGCTCCCTGCCTGTGGCCTGGGAAGGCGGTGGAGGACGGCCCAAGGCTTTGGGGCCCAGCACCCGCATGGGAGACCCGGAAGAGGCTCCTGGCTTCAGATCGGCATGGCATCGGCTGTTGCGGTCACTTGGGGAGTGAATCATCGGACGGAAGATCTTCCTCTCTGTCTCTCCTCTCTGTATATCCGCCTTTCCAATTAAAAAATAATAAAAATAAATCTTAAAAAAAAAAAAAAAGCATGGAGGAACATGGAGGAAGGGTTTGCTGGGCACAGTGGCCATAGGCACTCTCATCAAAGATGCCAGCAGGAGAGGGGAGGGGCAGTGGCCATGGCAACAGAAGGCCATTGACTCCCAGCCTAGGGGATGTGCTGGCCACTTTGTCTTTGCAATGGCTGGGCTGCAGGAGGAGCTTGCTCAAACCCCTAGTCCTTTGTCGGAGGAGTTAGGTCTATGTTCCAACATGGAGGGGAGGGCTGAGGGGGAAGGCATAGGACTGAAAATGCCTACAGTGAGGAGGGGGTGCTCAGAGCCTGGAACGGTCTTGGGGATCCTAGACCCAGGAAATAGACAGCAAGAAAGGGGAGGGTCCAGGCAGGGTTTACAGAGGCACGTGGCTGGGGGTTGTGCAGGCCAGAGGCCTGAGAAACAGGAACCACTAACCCTTCTGTGCCCCCTCCTTTCTTTTAATTAAGATTATTTTTAAATCTTCTTTAATTATTATTTAAAAATCAGATATATAGAAAGAAGGAAAGACAGAGAGAAAGATCTCTTGTCCAATGATTTACCCCACAACAAATGGAGCTAAGCCAATCTGAAACCAGCAGCCAAGAGCTTCTTCTGGGTCTCCCATGCAGGTGCAGGGTCCCAAGACTTTGGGCTGTCCTTGACTGCTTTCCAAGGCCACAAGCAGGGAGCTGGATGGAAACAGGGCCTCCTGGGTTACAATAGGTACCCATATGGGAATGGGATCCCTGCATGTGCAAGGTGAGGACTTTAACCACTAGGCTATCGCACTGGGCCCTTATTTAAGTTTTTTTTTTTTTAATTTATTTAAAAGGCAGACTTTATAGAGAGAAGGAGAGACAGAGAAATCTTCCATCTGCTGACTCACTCCCTAAATAGCTGTAATGGCTGAAGCCAAGAGCTTCCTCTGGGTCCCATGTGAGTTCAGGGGAGCCTTGGGCCATCTTCCACTGACTCACCAGGTCACAAGCATCAAGCTGGATGGGAAGTGGAGCAGCCATGATGCGAACCCTTGTCCAAATGGAATGCCACTGTTGCAAGGTGGAGGGTTAATCCATTGAGCCACAGAACTGTTCCTGGCCCCTTTTTGTGGAACATGTCCCCAGAGCTTCCTATTGTTTTGTCATGTTCTCATTGTGTCTATTCCCAAATACATCTCATTTATCATTTTAAACATCCATTTTTATTTGTATGAAAGGCAGACTTACAGAAAGACAAGGGAGAGACAGAGATCTATCTGGGTTCAGCCAGGTCAAAAACCAGGAGCCCAGGACTCCATCTGGGGTACCCATATGGGTTCAGAGTCCCTAGGACTTGGACCATCCTCCACTGCTTTCCCAGGCCGTAAGCTGGGAGCTGGATCAGTTGGAGCATGAATTGGCACTCATACGGGATGTGATGCACCGCAATGCTGTCCCCAATCTTGTTCTGAAATTTTTGTTGTTTGCTGTTTAGTTGACAATCTCGTGACCCCCCACACATACTCATCCATCTCTCTCACCAGAATCCCTCATTAGAGATGCACCCCTCTGAATAAAACTTGTGAAAAACACAGCTGCTCCTGGAGGGTCACTTGGAAATGCTAGGGGATATCTGGGAGACACGTGAGCAAAGCTGGCCCGATCCTTACCCTTTCCTGGTCTGTCTGCCCTGGGTCACACTCAGTTGCTACACTTCCCAGGCTCCTCTCTGCTGTCTCTGTCAGGTGTGGCCCTGCAACCAATGACCAGAGACAGTGGGAAGGGGAACAAGGGACAGGCACAATTACTCCCTTCTCTCTGCTGTAAGGTGTCTGCCAGGCTTCTCTCTGTCCACCTTGGGCGGCCCCTGTTGCAGTTCCTTCTCCAGCTCCCAGCTCCTGCTGGGCAGCCCCATGCCCAGTCCTGTTAACACGGCCTTCTCTTCCCTCCAGGAGTGAGGCTTGCTTCTGCCCCTGTGACTCCTGTCAGCTCTGGCAGCACCTGGTAACCTGGTTCTATGGCCTTTACTGAACTGTTCAGAAGGAGTTCTATTTGCCTGCTGAGACCCTCCCCAGTGGGCTGCAACTCCTTCTCTGACATTCAACAGGAGAGTGGGTGTTTGGCCTCGTGGTTAAGATGTTGTTTAGGATTTCTGCATCTCAAACAGAGTGTCTGGGTCCCAGCTGCAGATCCCGACTCCAGCTTCTGGCCAGTGCAGACCCTGCCGTAGGTGAGGGCGCAGGTGACTGGATTCCTGTTGATAGAGACTCAGGGAACCTTGGAAAGGAAACGAAAAATCACAGGAAAGAAAAAGCATATAAGACATAACTCCACAAGGCAGATGGGAAGATGAGAGAAGCATATACAATGCAGGTTTGCACTCTGCAAAGTGTGGCACAAAACAGGCCACTCCAATGTCAGTTCTCTGATTGATTCACATAGAATATCATTAACATACACATTAACCAAACAGGGAAGAACATCCTGCTTTAGAAACTCATAAAAGTCCAACTCAAGGGAGTCAGAGGCCCAGTGGAGAAGAGGAGCAGGAACCAGAAGACAAGAGGCACCACTCAATAAACTGGTACAGGAGCCGGCAGAGAAAAAGCCACATACTGTCACACAAGTGCTGTGCTGTTCCTGGAGAAGCCGGCTCCCTGGAGGCCCTGCCGTGTCTCTCAGGGAGGGGACACAGACCCAAGCCCCTGGCACCAGATGCCTGCAGCAGCAACCCCAGGGACTGCTGCACTGCCACCACCGCCCACGCGGGATCAGGGTTCCTGGATGCTGTCACTGCGGGCGCTTGGGGAGTGAACCAGCAGATGGGAGCTCTTGCCTTCTCTCCGTTCCTCTAAAGGAATATTTTTTTTTCTTGGTATGAGACTGTTAGTTCTATCTCCCCCAGTGCATATCTGTTGCTTTTTCAGTTCTGGGCAGCCGGGAAGATACCAGTACTGTGCACAAGCCATCAGGAGCTTGATCCCAACTCCAATTGCACGTTCCCACTACAAATCCTGCACCTGGGAGTTCTCTCTCCACAGTTCCCTCACCCCAGCCCGTGAAAAAGAGGTAATTAAATTTTACTGGAAAGTCACAGTAGAGACTTTGCAGAGAGAGAGAGGTATAGTCCACCCATTGGTTCATTCCCCAAATGACTGCCAAGGCTAAAGCCAAGCAGATTCACCTGAGTTTCTTCCAGGCCTCCCACATGGGTTCCAAGGCCACCCTCCACTGCTTTCCGAGGTCACAAGCAGAGAGCTGGATGGGATATAGAATAGTCATGCTCCCACATGGGATGCAGAAGATAGCCACTATGCTAGTCTCCCAGAACAACCTTTCAAAGATTTATTTTATTTTTATTGGAAAGTCAGATATACAGAGAGAAAGACCTTCTGTCTGATGATTTACTTCCACAATGGCCAGAGCTGAGCTGATCTGAAGCCAGGAGTTGGGAGCCTCCTCTGAGTCTCCCATGCAGATGCAGGGTCACAAGACTTCGGGCCGTCCTCGACTGATTTCCCAGGCCACAAGCAGGGAGCTGGATGGGAAGTAGGGCTACCAGAATTAGAACCAGTGCCCATAGGGGACCCCAGTGCGTGCAAGGCAAGGACTTTAGCTACTAGGCTACTGCACGTGGCCCCAGAACAACCTTTTAAACCATGACTTCCACTGCATCTCCCTTGCCTCAAGTTCTTCTGTGGCATACCATCCCAACACTGGTTCCAGTTTCTGGCAAGAAGTGTTCATCTGTGTGTGGCTTTGCTTGGGGCAACTTAGGCCCTGGGGCAGACGACAGGAGCAAGCAGATTTGGAAAAAGGGTAGGTAGCAGCCTTTGGCTGGTCCTCTCCTGCACGGGGGAGGGTCCTGGCATTCTCTCCATCTCTGACCACTTGGGAATAGCAGCCCATGACAGGAGTGAGCCTCAGCCAAGCCAGATCACAGACAAAATTTCAGCAGAGAGAAAGAGAATTAATCTGACATTGAATCTGAACCCTTCCCTCACAGAGCATGGGTGGCTGTTGATGTACAAGCCATGATAAGCATCTTCATGTGATCTTGGGACTGTGCCCACGTCTTTGTTTGGAGACTCAAGAGCTCCTGCCTGTGCAGTCCCCTCCTTGGGGGAGTGGGCTGCACCCCCCATTTCAGAGTGCTCCTGCTCCCCACATGTGTCCTGTGGGAGGGGTGGGAGGGATAATGGTCAGGGGCCAGCCCTGCTCCTGGCCTGGTGGATGATCCCAACCCAGCCTGCAGGGCCAGCATGCTGTGGCCTCTGGGTGTTGTCAGAGAAGCTGGGGCTCAGGCTATTCCTTGCAGGCATCCAAGTGGCAGCCCCAACTGTGGGGCTGGGGGTGGGGATGGGGGCTTCTACCAGAACAGAACTGGCCCTCAGTGGGTGGAAAAGCCCTATCCTCCATGTCCCAGCTCCAGATCACAGCTCTACTTCCACTCCCTGCCACTGCCTCCCCCACCATCAACAGCTGCAAAGCCCCAGCCAAGTGCATGAAAGACAGGTGCTTGTCTTTGGTTCCCTTCTTTGAAGAAGAAAAACAATGAAGAGACAAAACCCTGAAAAATCAAGTGGGGGGAAACTAACGCTGTGTTCTGAGGAAATGTGACATCAGCGGATTGAAACGCTGAGATGAAAGCAGGAAGGCCGCTGGGGACCGGCACAGCCATTCTGACTGTGACCGTGTGGAGGTGGGGCTGGCCGGCACAGGTCCAGACGGAGGGGCTCGGTGCCAGCACCTCACCCTACCGGCCCCTCTGACTTTCACACTTTCCCCTCCAGGAGGGAACAGGAGCAGCCCCTTCGTCCCACCTCCTCCCACCGCCGAGCCACCCCTGAGACCCTCCTCACTCATACTTCCTCCTAGGTGAGTCTGGCAAAGAGCCTGTGAGAGGCAGTGAGTGTGCCTTCCTTTCCGCCAGAGAATGGAGCAGATGTTAGACGGCAATCTTCAACTTTGGATTTTGAACCTGCTGGCCATGAGGGTCCAGGTGGCTTAAGCACTCAGGGA
Organism: Ochotona curzoniae; assembly: GCF_017591425.1. NCBI lineage: Eukaryota > Metazoa > Chordata > Mammalia > Lagomorpha > Ochotonidae > Ochotona > Ochotona curzoniae. The sequence goes on along the minus strand of NW_024466004.1, from coordinate 546,651 downwards.
ACAGGAAGAGAGAGAAAAAGGTGGCCAGAGTCTGATGTAGGACCTGTCAGGCGCAGGTCCTCAACAGCAGATTGTTATGGGCACCAGGGAAGAACCTAGATGTTTGCAGACTGTAGAAGCCCTGGAGGCAGCTGCTGAGAAGCAGCAGGGCCAGTGGGAGGAAGGGCAGGCAGGTGCCAGGTCACTGCGGTCACAAGGACCTCAGGGCAGGCAGCCGGCCTCACCACAGCAAGAAGGTGCTGAGCGTCCCTCTCTGCCTTGCCATCTTCCCAACTCTTGTTTCCCAAGTTCCCTTTAACAAAGGGCAATTATTCCAGAGACTCGGCATGGGCTGTATTGTTGCCCATAGGGGAAAGGGAGCTGTGTCCAAGTCTATTTGTTTAAATTATTCAGCCCTCCAAGTTCCCAAGCTGCAGGAATGGGGCGAGAGTGGGGAAGGTGTGCAGGGGGGGATGTCAATCAGCACCATGGACAGCACACAGCGGCAGAATCAGCGTAGCCACCACAGTCCCTTGTGCTGGTCCCTGCTGCAGCAGGCTAGGAAATTGAAGGGGAGAGACAGCAGGCCCCACTGTCGAAGCCCTGAAAAATGTCCCTTTTGCTGCAGCTTGAGGGGACATTGGATAAGGAATGTCACCGTCGGGCCCAGTTGCCTGATAATCAGCCATTCCTGGTGCCCGGCATGGAAAGGCAATTAAAGTAGGAATTAAAAAGCCATCACATCATTTAAAATCCAATAACACAGCTGGTCTGAAACGTGTCCTCAGTCTCGGGGGAACTGGGGGTGGGGTCCCAAGGGCAGAGGGATGGGATAGATAGGAGGGGAAAGGGAGGCAGGAAGGGAGGAGAGGATGGCACACATGTTTTGCTTCCCACTAGACAGCCAGATCCTGCTAGCCCGTCTCCTCTTGGGAGTCCTCTCTGCTGACTCGGGCCTCCAGGATGTGCTGTTCCAGAGCCCTGCAGAGCTGGCTGCCACGGGCAGTGCCACCTCCTAGTACTCAGACTTGAATCCTGGTTATCCATCTTTCCTTCTTGGCCAGAGCCAGCATTCCTGTGGGGACAAGCCATGCACAACTCCCAGCCACCCTGGGCCGAGAAGAGCAGCAGGTAGGTGGTCAACAACCACCGGGTGCACAGGCTGCTGCCGTCACCCACCCCACTGCAATAGATGAGTCCTTCCATGCACCCCAGCCAGGCCAGCCCCAAAATGTGCATAAAACATCTGGTCCATGTGAGTCTGCACAGCAAAGGCCTGTGAACTTGATCATGGCTTCTTTTTGTCTCTTACATCTGCGCAAGATTCCTGCACATCCTGTTTTTTTTTTTTTTTAAATCTGAATGTATGTTTCCTTCCCCAGACCTTCTAATCTGCTAAGATGACGTTAACCCTTTTCACATCAAATAAAGCCCTCCTGCAGGTAGTCTTGCTGCCGGGAGCCCACGGCCTTGATGTAGCTTGGAAGTGAGTGGGGAGGCTTTCATTTCCCATCCTCCTTAGTAAAATCCTAAACCAGGAGGATTCCAGTTTGATTGGAAGCCGTTTGTGCAATTTATGCCCTGTGTCCCTCGGGAGCTTACACGTGTCTATTTTAAATAAATTCCCCCTTTTTTCTGTCCTTTCACAAAGCGCGACGGCACATCTTCTCTGAGGAGAGCTTTTCTTTGGGCTTTGGATTCAGCTCTGACAGGCAAACATCGAGGAAGTCAGAGCCCTGGGTGAATCATGATTAAACGAATTATCCTGTGATGGGGTCTCAGCCTGGAGCTGGGGATGTTTTCTCCAAGTCCTGCAGGGGGTTTGGCTGCCGTTTCCCAATAACTTAGTTGCTCTTTCAAGATAAATCTTATTCGAAGAAGTGGAGAAGAGGAAAAAAAGTGGGGGAGGGGAGAAGTCGGTGTTGAATGCTGCCAGAGGAGGGACGGTGGATGCTGGACCATGCATGGACTGCTCTGGGCAGTTCCATCTGGCTTTAGATCTGACCAGGCTTGCCACCCACTAGCAAGGCAGCTCCCTCTAAATCCATCCCATCTGAGAGGTTAGTGGTTTCGCCCATTTGCTGTGTATTGCAGCTGGGTGAGGCTGGCAGGGATCACAAGGCAGGGACCCCAGGGCAGTGTGCTTGTTACAGGGAGAGCCTGGGACTCTTCTCACCCCAACATCAGTACTGGAGGCCGGATCTGACACGCATCACCCCATCTTGGGGGTGGGGTGGGGATAATGAGCACTGGCCATCCACACACAACATCCACTCGATTCCTGGGCAAGGTCACCCTCCTCCACCGGCTCCCCACTCTTCCCCAGACCCCACGAAGCCATCCAGCCCTGGCTCTGGACTGCAGGGGAAATAAGATCTCTCTGCCTTCCCTGCCCCTGGCTCTCACATCCACACAACTGCCACCCACAGCTGTCAAAGGCAGAAGCTCCATGTGGCCTGCTGTATCCATTTACAGCTGTTGGCAGCTCCCTGAGTCCTAGAACCAGCCACCCAGCAAGCAGAAGGCAGTCAGCAACTGGAGTTCGCTGATGCAATGGACGAGAAGAGGTTTGGACAGGCTGGATGCCCTCCTGGATCAGGCTGATGTTTGGAACAGCTTTGGATCCCATCCCTACTACATGAAAACTCCATCAAGACTCCTTTCCTTCTCCAACATGAAAGCACAAACTTTCCCCAATTACCCATCTCTTAGGAAAATGTGCCATCTGTGTCTGCCCCCTTGTTCTAGCAGCTAGCACCCTCCGGTCCCGGAGCTGCCTGCCCTGAAGGAGTGAAAGAGAAAGGAAAGGCCTGGGCCTCTGCAAAGCCAACTTTCCCTCGTAATTAATCTGTCCCTTCCAAAGCCATCTGCTCTCTCTCTGCAAACACATCCATCAGCCCCATAAAAACACAAATACATATATTTAAAGTTCAGTTCAAAGCCGAGCTGGCATCACTAACAAAAGTCACAGAAGGAACTGAAAAAAAAAAAAGTCTCCAACAAGCCCTGCCTGTCACACGCCCTGCTCTTAGCATCCACACCTGTACTGGGGACAAAGTTATGTGACCTCTTCTTAAAGTTTTATAGCAGCAGCTTTTGTGATAAACCCCCATAAATAGAGAGGGAGCCACGGAACAAGCTTGTAACCAGGACATGTGTGGGAGTGTTTTAGCCACCTGGAGAAATATTGACCAGGGAGCCGCGGGGTGCTGCTGTGACGTCCATCAGAGCCCAGGTGGTGTACACGCTGCCCACAGCCCCCCTCTCCCCAGGGCATGCCGGGCCTGTCCATGGTCCCTCAGGCTTGTGCACACAGCTATTGCCCACAAGGCTGAAAAGAAGGAAATCGTTTTATCGGATTGTTTTGAGCCCTGGTTGTCAGTAGGTACGGAGTAGATCCATCAGGAAGCAGGAGATGCAGGAATGTTCCTGGGAGAAACAAATGCCACACCTCAGCCAGCAGCTCCATGCCCCGGGAATGGCTTCTGCTCGGAGCCTCTGGCGCCTGCGTTTTCCTCTCCCCTCCAACCCACCCCTGCATGTCAGCACTAGGTCTGCCTCATGGGTTCTGTGGCATGAACTCTTCTGCCTGCCATTTCTCAGTGAATCATTCCTGAACTCTGAAAGGAGACCCTGAGCCGCAGGATGAGAATAAAAATACTCCATGGGGCACAGAAGCCCACATCCCCCAGGGCATGGTCATTGCCTAAAATACTTCTCTCTCTCTCTCTCTCTCTTTGGAAGCTTCACCTGACCTAGTTTGCAATATCTTCACCATCAACTCATGGCTTTGCTCGTGAACCTAGTTGTGCTCATCCAACTCTGGGGGGGTCACACCAAGGGCCTGGAGCAGGCAGGTGGAGTGGTGCCCCTTGCCCTGCATTCCTCCCCCTGGTGTTCTGTACCGCAGTCAAGTTCTCCAGCTCTGCTCGGCCTATGCTTAACATGAGCTATGCATGTTTGATTCTTACCAGCGCTCTGGGCAAACCAATCTTTTAAGACCTTTTTTCATTTTTACACCTTCAGCATTGGCAATCCCAGAAACCCCCAGGTTGTTTTGGCTCATCTGAACTCTGCCTTCTTTTGGCCGTGGCCTGTCTCCACCTTCATGCAGGAGCCATCTGGTCAATGGGGCAGCATTTGAGCTATGCTGTCCCCTCCCCCACCTTTCCCCATGGTATCTCTGGGGCCACTTTCCATCTCTACTTTGTCCTCCCTCCCACCCAAATCCTTCTTCATATGGCCTTGAGGCAGCGTGACCTGGCCACTGCTGACCCATAGCTCTGACCTCCTGACATCTTCTCAAAGGAGGTCTCTGCCTTCTCCCAGGTTTGCTACAGCTCCCAATTTAGTATCATCTGCAAACGTAATTAACACGCCATGGCCTGCCTGTTCCGGGCCATTAATGAAGATGTTCCGGCAGCACCCAGCAAACAATATCTTCAAGGTCAGCAAGAGAGGAGAGCTGAACTGCCGAAACCCCAGCTGGTGTCCGAGCAAGAAGAAGCAATCAAGCACCCACATGCGGTTTGAGCCATTTCCTCTGAGCTCTGTGGACTCCCTTTCCCAGACCCCAGGCTGGGTGTGGACGCCTCCCGCTCTCTGCCTCAGCTCCCCATTCCTGTGACAGCTCCCATTTGAAAGACTGAGAACATTGGATTGTGCCTGCCTTTTATTTCCTGCCCGCTTCTTGCCGAAGCAGCAGCAGCCACTAATTGGGCATTCGTAGGGAGAGAGGATGTGCATGGTGAGGACAAAGTAGCCCTTATTAGGCTCCCGATCCGCCCATCTCTCCACTTTCTAGGCCCTGATGGTGACTGTGGAAAACACAGTACCCTACAAAGAGGGGAAAGAAAATGCATGCCCAGCACAATAGTCCCCAAAGGAGCTTGGAGGTGGGGTCAGGGAGACCAGTGCCTCAGCAACTTGGGCTGTTAATGCCTGCAGCCCAGCTAAAGCCAAGAGTGGCTGTTTCCCTCTGGCATACAAGGAAGACCCCCTTGCAATGACAACCCCATGTCGAGCCACACATATCACCCAGTAGTTCAGCAAATTGCTTGGATCAGAAATACTAAATCATGGGAAAGGGCCAGGAGAGCGCTGTGCATGCCCAGAAAATTGATCCCCAGTTATTTACTGCTTCCGCTATGTGCCTGTTCCCCAATCTTCACAGTGGGCCTGGAGGCACCTAGTCATTCCTCAGACACTATCTTGGGGGCATCTCTGAAGTGAAGCCCAGGCTGCCTCGCAGAAGCAGGGCCCACATCATGCAGCACTGGTGTGGAGAGGAGCTGGGAGGTGAGGAATGTTGGGGAGTGACAGCCTCAACTTCCTGCCTCTGCTGTCCTCCCCATGAAAGCTTGAGAGAGGATGCCAAGCCTTTGTCCCCACTGGTCAGCTTGTAGGGTGGGAAGAGGAGGGAAGGTGGTTTCAGTTGCAAAAGTAGCACCAGGCCTCTCCAGGCTGCATGCCTGCACCTTAGTGCAGAACACCGAGAGATTGACCAATGCGGGGACCAAGACATTGGCTTCTGAAGCCAGTCTTCCAGGAAACTTAGACTCTGAATTCTTGCCCTGCCTCTTTTAAGAGCTTTGTGCCTGTCTGGGTCATTTTCTGCCGCTGCAACAGAATACCAAACACGGGCAAAACTACAGACCACACAAGCTTATATGCTCAGGGCTCCAGAAGCCAACAAGTCTAGCAGCCCAGCGCCAGCACTGGCGAGGGCCTCTCTGCTGCACCATGTCATGGACGTGGTATAAGGGCAAGGACATCCAAGGCCAGCAGGTGACAGAACAAGCAGAACCAAACTCAGCCTTTATATCAGGAGTTCAACTACAGCTGTGGACCCAGGGACTCCTCCAAGGCCCACCTCTTCAGCGGGTACAAAGGCAGCTAGGCAGAGGTCATTACAGCTGTGACCTCAGGCCAGCACTACTGCCTCAGTTTCTCCACATGGAAATGGGCTAAGAACCAAATGGTCCCACTGCCATTGTGAGATTTAAAACGTGGGTGTGCCAAGGAGCAAGGTCCAGCAATTCCTCATCACAAGTTCTAGACATTGCTGAGACTGGAGGTCAGCACACACTTTGGCTTTAAATAACAGGTGCAGTCAGTTCTATGTACAACCTGCTCTCTGCCATGGTCCCAGTCTGCTCTTCCAGCTCCAAGGCAACCACAGCCAACAGGTAAACCAGTGAGAACACACAAGTAAAGCTCACATGTCACTGCATCTCATTCTTTTAGTCTCACAATTATCAAAAATAGAAAAACTATTCTTAGTTCACAGGCTGTACAGGAGGAGCTTTCAAAAATTCATAGGACATGTGCGGTATGAGCAAACTATGCTTGGATTTCAAAATGCTCATGTCAAAATTAATCTTTTGTTTTTCCTTGTCTCCGTTTAGTTTGAGATGGGGAGAGAAAGAGACAGACTGATAGGAAAATAGAGTAATTGTCCATCAGCTGGTTCACTCCCTCAAATGCCTGAAATGGCCAGTACTGAGCAAGGTCAAAGCCAGGGATAAAACTCAGTCAGGGTCTTCCACAGGGGAAACAGGGCCAAGCTAGTGGAGCTATCACCTGCTGACTTCCTAAGCCTGCATTAGCAGGAAGCTGAAATTGGAAGCTAGAGTCTGGACTTGAACCCCGGGTACTCTGATGTGGGAGGCAGGCATCCTAACTGAAATTAACCCTTAGTCCAAACACCCACCCCACTTATCTTTTAACTCAATGCCCCACAAACTTTTGCAAAGTCCACTCTTAAAAACAGGCGGTGGTTGGATTTGGCTTGCAGCTCTATTCTGCCAGCCTCAGCCCAGGCGTTAGAGATGCAGGTGGCACTGTGTCTGTGGCAGGGACCAATGGTGCTCACGGAGCCTCTCCAGAGCCCGAGACCTGTGTGCCTGCCAGGCTCTGCGACCGAGCAGGTGTTTTTAAGGAAATGATGTTATCAGGTGTCTCAGCAGCCCCTCTGGAAACTAGGGCAATGCAACTCCCATCAGACCAAAGATTAAAGGAGGGCAACCTGATTGCAAATCAGGCATTTCAAGCTCTGATTCCTCTGAGATAAATAATGCTCAGGAGACATACACATGTGCGCATGTGCACACACACACACACAGCAGCAGCAGCAGCAGCAGCAGCAGCAGCATGGGGAATGCGGAGGCCTAGAGGAGATCACAAAGGTTCTGCAGTTTGGCAGGGAATGAAGAGATCGGAAGATTGTTTCTTTCTGAAGGGAGACACTGGAGCAGACCCTGGGACTCCCAGGGGAGGAGTGCTGGTCATTCTGTCCCCATCTGCACGTGCTATCTGTGTCTGTGGAAGATGCTGCTGCTCAACACGGCTCACCTGCAGGGGAGACTGCCACCCATGCAGACCCTGTGTATTCACACCCACACTGCTCCCACCTGCGCCACCCCTGCCCCAATGTCAACCTCCACCACCTTCATTTAGGCACCACAAGTGGCCTCCATCTATTATCATCCCCTTGGAGGTTCTGTAAGGACCCCAATTCACACACCCATCAGATTTCAATCCTTTCGCTTGGTTTCTAAGGCCCTGCATTTGGGTCTTATAGAGCCACACACACCCCACACAGTGGTCCCCCTATGACAGCCCCTCCTCTGGGCCATGCCCCAGGTCTGAAGGTGCCCCAACCCCAGAAGCTGCATCTTCGTTCCTCTGCCACATTTGGCTGCATCCAACCTTGATCCTTGAACCCACCTCACAGTGGGGCCACAGGTGAGCTATTTCATTGTGTCTCCTGGGGCAGGTATGTGGCACAGCAATCAAGTTGCCATGTGGCACAGTGACATTCCTGTATCAGAATGTCTGGCTTGGGTCTCAGCTCCTCCGCTTCTGATCCACTGCTCGTTAAGGCACTCCTGGAGACAGCAGATGGTTGCTCAACTGTGTAGGCTCCCGCCATTCAAGTACCTCAATTCCGGGCAAGAAATCTGGGCTTCAGTCCAGCCTCGCCCTGACTGTTGTGGGCATTTGGGATGTGAATCAGCAAGTAGAAGATGGTGTGTGAGCTTGTGTGTTTTGCAAATAAAGAAGAAAATGGTGCCTGCATTTCCCTGTCTGTGCATGATGGGAGATGAAGGCACCAACCTCTGAGGCTTGTCAAGATTGATGAGAAGGCAGGCGAGCGGTGCTCCGGAAATGGCGCCAGCCAACGGCAGACAGCTTCTGCCCTCCAGATCTCATTCATGCCCTCCCTTTCCCTCTTTGAATATTTAGTTTTTAGAGGATTTACTTGTTTGAAAGTTAGAGAGACACACAGAGAATGAGATCTTCCATCTGCTGGGTCGTTCCCCAAACAGTCACAATAGCTGAGCCTGGGCCAGGCTGAAGCCAAGACCCAGGAGCTTCCTCTAAGTCTCCCACATTGGGTGCAGGGGCCCATGGACTGGAGCCATCTTCTACTTCTTTCCCAGGCATATTAGAAGGGAGCTGGAGCAGAAGTGGAGTGGCTGGGACTCGAACCTGCACTCATATGGACTGCCAATATAGTAGGCCACAGTTTAACCCACCACGCCACAGTCTCTATCTCAGCCACAGTTGAAATGGTGTATGGGTTCCTCAATGACGACAGACTGCTTCCTGACGAGATGACAGCCACAGAGTTCTCCCTCCTAGACACCTCACCGTGCCTTACCTACTTCCATGGCTCCCTCATGGCAGCCAGGCCAGACTTGGCCACATTTTTGTCATAAATCTGTCACACATCGGACAATGTTTCCTGTGTTTTGGACTTCTGTGAGTGGGAGGGTTTAGAACAGAGAGAAGTCTTTCCATGCCAGTGCTCGGACGGATCAAGAGAAGGCTCTGGTGACAATGGCCAACTCAGTGGCACCTGGGCTTCAAGTGGCCGGGATGGTGCCACCTGGCAGGGCTCATTTCTGCCAAGCTCATTACTTGTTCAGGAGGCCTTCTCAGAAGGCCTGCCCCCTCCCCACACCCCGCTGCCTGCCCTTGTGGCCGGCCCTGCCCAAGGTTTCCATGAGCTTCAAGAATCCAGGTTCCTCCACCCCAAACCCCCAAAGGTGTGGCCAAAGGTCAGTGGGCCCAGCACAAGGATAGGAGTATAAAAGGGCCTGTCAGACCAGCTGGACATCAGAGGACAAGCAGAGTCTCTTCCTGGCCCAGTTGGACCACTCTCGCTCTGTAAGTAGCATGGGAGAAAGTGGGTACAAGAGCGTGTCCACATGAACCTGAAACCAGAGCCATCCCCAGCTCTCTGGGGGAGAGCTGACCAGCTGCTGTGTCCCTCTGCCATTGTCAGGTACCCACTGGGCTCCACTCTAAGAGCCCCAAACTGATTCCTGACAGAATCAGCAGGTGGAAGCCTAAGGTGTGGCCGCAGGAGAGAAGTCCATGGCTTCAGTTTCTGGCAAAGCAGGGGCTCTTACAGGGGGCTGTGAGAGGTGGGGAGGAATGTGTGTGGAAAGTTCGTCAGGTGGGCATCAGGCTAGGAAGCCAAGCCAGAGTTCAGTGTGGACGCAGGGTCCAGCTCAGCTTGGTGACTTTGCTGGGGGACAGTCGGGATGAACGAGCCAATCCCAGCACAGCTCCCCAGCTCAGCAAGACTACCCAGGCCAGGGGTAACTACGGCGGCAAGGCCCAGGGCAGAGCGCTGCAGGGCGGGGGGCTGTGAGGAGATGCAAGTCAGCATCTGTGATAAGATGAAGAGCTCACTCCCTTACCCACCCCAAGCATGAGCGCAAATGAATGTAGGAGACATTCTGGCTGCCGGTCAGATCAAGAAAATGAACAGCAATTGGATTGTGCCTTCTTTTATTTAAAGTTTTTATTGATTCTTATAGAATGAATTAAATGTGCACACCAGAATGAAAAGGGATCCATAGCATCTCTATGAGGGAAATGGGATGCCATAAATGTGGCATCCCTCAGCCTCAGCCCTCTCTGCTGGGAGCAGGTGCCCAAGGGAAAGGAAGGGCTGGGTCTCATCCACACCTCCTCTCCACCTCCACTAGTTCAGCTCTAGCTCTAAGGCCATGAATGAGGCTTCAGGGTTTGTGTGCCCTGGAAGGGGAATCTGAACAAGCTCAGAGAGAAGAGGGGAGCAGGGAGGCTGGACCAACTGGAGAAAGTAGAGAGAAGGCAGAGGGAGTGTCCTGCTTGGTGTTGGTGACTCCAGGTCCCCTGGGAAGGACCCACAGGGAAACTGGGAGGGGGTGATGGCTAAGAGCAGGGCCAACTGGCAAAGCCAGGCTCCCATTGGGGTTGGGGGGAGCCACGTCTGCTCCTGCCAGGCAGAGGCTTCTCTGCTTTCCCCTCCCTGCCCCAGGAGGCCTGCCCCCTGCACCCAGCTCAGTCCCCTGTTGCTAAGATGCCTTCAGCAGGCCTGCCCCCTGCACTGCCTCCTCCATAGAAGCAATGAAGAGTAGGGCACTAGGAGAAGCCCGGACCTCAGAAGGCCGGGGTGGATTAAGCCAACCAAGACTGGCACTGGCCAGGCCTTGTTGCCCCTGCCCAGATCCATCCTGACCTCTCCTCTGGTCTGCAGACACCACACCTACCTGTTCTGGGGGATGGAGGGAGGCTGGGCCTTGGAAGATCCCCTCTGTCTCTTCCCTGCCCTCACCCCGCTCTTGCCAGCTGTTCTAGACACTCCCATCCTCCAGGACAAGCACCCTAGCAGTTCTCATTATGGGGGTGTCAGGGCTTGCTAGGAGTAGTCTCCGCTCTGGTGTCCCGGGATGGTGGCCACAGACCAGCTAGAAGCACAGGAGTTAGAACTACCTCCAGCCCAAAAGGCCCCCTGCAGTGGGCTGCTCCCTCTCAGTGCTTGGGGGGTAACTCTGGGCTAATGGTTGAAGCATGAAACAGGAAATGTCTTCCTTCTCTTGAGACCAGCAATCCTGGCTGGGTGCTCCCAGATGGGCCAGGATAGTCACCCTAACTGGCACTCAGAGCAGGATCTCTCCTGGGCTCTGACGCTTGGCTACCCTGCTCAGTTCTTCTGCTGAGAGATGAGGATACCCCAGCCCTTCCCCACCCCACCAGCTCAGCGGATCCCAGGAAGCCTTGCCTGCTGCACAGAGAGGGGGCAGGCAAGTGGCAGGGGTCAGTAGCCTTCCCCATGAGCTTGATCAGCTCTCCAAGTTCCAGGGCAGAGGATGGCTGACCCCAGGCCCACATCCAGGGTGGCTAAATGCTGGCTGCAAGCCACAAAACTGCAGGCAGGGAGCTGAGGGCTCCCTTCCCCAATGCAGTAGCCCCTCCAGGCTGATGGGAGCTGTTCATCGTTGTCCAGCTACAAGATGGTGTCACGCAAGACTGTGGCTACCCTGCTACTGGTGCACGTGGTCGCGATGCTGGCCTCCCAGACGGAAGCCTTCGTCCCCATCTTCACCTACAGCGAGCTCCAGAGAATGCAGGTAAGGACGCCCTGCAGCCCCTGCATGCTGACCCAGCTGAGTGACAGCTGCGCTCCGCCCGAGGGGGGCTCGTTCCCTCCCAGGCCCAAGGACTCCTCTGCAAGCCTGTGTTCAGTGCTGCACAGTGAAGCTAAGGACACGCAAAGCCCTGGAGTCATGATCACCTGCACTCCCACCACGCTCCTGTCTTCACTGGTGTCCCCACACAAGAGTCAGTGGCCCACAGCCTGTCCTTGCCCTGCCTGTACCTTGGTGGATGCCCACAATGACTCAGCTGGGAAATGTCTGAGGCCCTTCTCTGGGTCACCAGGGGGCTGCCCCCAGGGAGCCAAGTCAGGGTCAGAAAAGAAAGTAACACCCAGAGACATAAGAGATGTCACAGTGGGACATGACGAGTGGTGTCCTAAGTAATCCCAATGCCCAGTCGAAGGAGAAATCCCGCCACTGGGAGGCCTAGGGGACCTCCTAAGGAACTTGCAAGATGAGAAGTGAGCCAGTGAGGGGTGCCAGGGGCTGCAGGAAGGTGATTCTATGCATCTATTGCAAGAACTCCCATCTGGGACCCCAGATGGAAAAGAAGGCAGGTGGATAGAACTCAGCTGGCAGGTGCTCATGAGCACCAGGCTGCCGCTCTGCCCACCCAGCACCTTTTCCCTGTTCTATGCAGACAGTAGAAATGGGACTTTCATGCCCTGCCACCCTGGCGTGAGCTCTCTGGGAGGTCTCATGGCTCTGCGACCTGTCTATGGCAGCTGTGGGTGGTGATGGAGGAACTGTTGCAGGCCCTATACCGGCTCAACTCTGCAGTTCTGTCATCCCCGCAGCTCTAAGCAGGAGGAAGCCCACAGCAGAATCCCATGGGAGTCATTAGAGAGCCTGGGCAAAGGACCAGGGTGAACTTGCACGCACAGGGTCTCCAGGATTGGGGGCGGGCAGATGGCTGTCGGAAGCCCTCGAGTGCCGCAGCGCCTGAGTGAGCAAAGCAGTAACGATGGGACGCTCCGCATTGAGCAGCTGCGCGGTTCTCCTGCTGTAACTGCCAGGCCCGTATTTCACTGGGAAGCTGCAGGCTGCTACCTCGCCGTTCATCTCACGGATCTGCCGGTCATCAATCACCTCGCGGGAACTCAGAGCTCCCGGGCCACCCCACGGCGCCCTCCCAGCCCAGGCTGTTTTGCTAGCTTTTTTATTGGCTCTCTGCTAAGAAAGACACATTTGCACCCTGAATACACGCGAAGGGCAGCCATTATTTTCAGCTTCTTTGCTTAATTAACAGTAACAATCCTTGTGCAGATGTTTTAACTATCAAGGAAGGAGAGGGACTGCCTCTCCTCGGCAGCAGCCCCTGGGCGGGGGCAGCTCAAGGGCACCCTTAGTCCTCCGTGAGACGGAGATGCCTGGTGCAGGAGGGCCCTGGGGAGGGCCGCTGCGGGAGGGCCTGTGCTTTGATGCAGCTCTCTGCCCTAGGAAAGGGAACGGCACCGAGGCCATGCAAAATCCCTGAGTGTTCAGCAGAGGGCGGAGCCGGCAGCCGCTTGGGTACCTGCAGAACCCGCCCTGGAAGAGGAAAGCAGAAGGAGCCAGGTGAGATACAGCTCTCTCCAACCCATCCACCCCACCCCCAGCCAGCATGGTGAACAGGCAGGCCCACCCAACTCAGCCAGTCCTGGAATAGTCTAGATTCAGTAGCAAGCAGGCACCCAAGCACCCTATCCTGGCAGGAAGGGAGAGTTGGCAGAATGAGACATATTGGTCATTTTGGACACCCAAGGAGGATGTACAGGCAAGGGATGCTGGGACATTCACTTTTCCCGAGGGATGTTGGGACATTTGCCTTGTCTCAGAGGAGGTGGCATTCTGATTTGCAATCCAAGGGAGGAGAACTGGTGCAAGGGTCTCACAGAGGAGCAGCAGCGAGTGCAGAAGCCATCTGAGGGCATCAGACAGGTTCCAGGTCCTTATGGCAGAGGGCAGGACGAGCGAGGTCAGCAGGGACAGCTCAGGAAGCGTTGGTGCCCACGCTAGGCAAGGCCACAAGGAGCCATGGAGGGCAGGGTCAAGGTGCAAGCAAGAAGGTCATGTGTGGGTGGTGCAGGAGACCAGCGAGAGCAGCTGAAGTCCTAGAGGGTCAGGGTGGTGTGTAGGGGTTGGTGGAAGGGGGACCCTGTCTCGTCCTCCTGGGCAGGACACCAGGAACGGTGGCCAGCTCCACCTAGGCCCTGTCCTTCAGCACTGGCCGTGGAGGCTGGGGAGAGCATGGAATGCGGTCAGCTCTGGACCCTCCCACAGTGAATAAATATCTCTCTCTCTCTCTCTCTCTCTCTCTCTCTCTCTCTCTCTGTGACACACACACACACACACACACACACACACACACACACACACACACACACACGTTGGTTACCAGGGGATGGACACAGAGCCCGTTCTTAGCCGCCAGGGGGCTCACACTCCCTTGGGGAGGCAAAATTCAGGGAGATCCGGAAACTATGTTCCAGGGAAAGGAGTGAGCTGTGCAGAATGGTCTCAGGAAGAGGGGCTGTGCAGGAAGACAGTAAGGGGAGGAGCTGAAAAAGACAGGCTGCAATTTTAAATTGGGGGGAGGGGGGCACTGGAACTATCTTTGCCAGTCAATGGTATTGGTGCAGAGAGTCAGGAGTGAACATTGAAAGCATGGGGGGATGCCAGTGCAAAGGCCCTGGGGCAGGAGAAGTTGGGCCTGGTGCCTGCAGGAAGCTGAGAGGCTGGAGCAGAACAGCGTGGGGACTGTGGGAGCCAGGCTGTGGCCTTCATAGACTGGTGTTTGGACTTGGAGTTCCTTCTGCTGAGTCCATGGGCTTTAAGGAAATCATGAAGGACATAAGTTATATATATTTGAAAAGCAGAGAGAGATTTATCCATTGGTTCACTCTCCAAATGCCTGCAATAGCTGGAGCTGGGCCAAGATGAAGCCCAGAGCCTGCAACTGCCCCCTCCAGGTCTCCCCTGCAGATGGCAGGGACTCAGGTACTTGAGCCATCACTGCTACCGCCCAGGGTGCCTGCAGGCAAGGAGCTGGTATCTAAAGAGGAGACAGCACCAGAACCCAATAGGAGATACAGGCATCCCCAGGAAATTTAACCACTCTACTGAACTCCCAACTCTGGCTGACATTCCAATGGGGGCTTCCCAGCCACCGTGCTGTGCAGATCGAAGGGGCAATGACAGAGTTAGGGAGACCACCAGAGAGGCTACTGCATGGGGAGAGAGGGATGCGGGTGCTCAGCCTGAGGTGGCCATGACGGGAGGCTGCATTCAGGAGGCACCTTGCCAGAGAAGCCCACAGCATCCACTTGAAGCTGAGGTCAGGGATGGAGGACAGATTTGCCCCCCAAATGAGGCTGCAAAGACCCTGAAGGATGGTTTGATGAGAGGGAGAGTGGAAGGCCAGGCAAGACCTGTGAACCGTGAGATGCTGCTGTGTGTGCGGAAGGAGACAAAGTTCAGAAGCAAGGTTGGGGCTGGAGACATAAATCAGAAATAATTGGGTGGACTTTCCCACCAGCTCTGGGAAAGTGAGCCCCCAGAGGGGCAGACAGAGAAGGGTTAGGTCCAGGTGTCAGAGCCCCAGAAGTCCAGAGTGGGCCAGGGCCTTGCCAAGGCCACGCAGGAATGGAGCCAGCAGCACACGCAGGCTGAAGGCCTTCCCACATCCTCAGGCACATGCTGGTGGCCTGGGCACTGGTCCCCACCTTCACAGGTGCACCCCACCTATCCTGGCCCCAATCTGTCAAGGTGGAGCTGGGACAAGTCCCCAGGCTGGCAAGGGGAACCTCGCCAGAGGTCTGTGGGACTGAGTTGGAGTTGTAGGTAGCCATGCAGTTTCCATGGTGCATATGCAAGTACATCCAGCACAACTTCCCACTGCTGGAGGAGGGCATGAGGGAGAGTCATGCAGTGGCCCCTCCCCCTGAAGAACTGCAGTGAATAAATGACACCCGCACACTGGTTACCGAGGTTGGAGTAGTGAAGGACACAGTGTGTGTTCTCAGATGCTGGGGTGGGTGGGGTGGTCCTTCCAGGATTTGCCAGTCCTCTTCCTCACCTCTTCATCTTCAAGTGAGGAAAGTGAGGCCTAGAAATAGAGGCACAAGGATAGCCAGTGGCTGGACAGGCAGGACCTGAACCTATGCCCCTTCAGGTATCCCTGTTCCTGGGGTCTCCAGGGCAGATCTGAGGCCACTTCCCACATCCAGGAAGTAGACGCCAGAGCCCCAGTGCTACACAACTATAGCAATGGGAGGCACTGGAGGAGGCGGGGCTATCCACCAGTATGCCACCCTTGGGGCAAAAGGCCTCCAATCGGTTCCCAACAGTCTCACTGTGTCCCCAGAGTGCAAGAGCCTGGCATTGAGGATAGACACAGACTCCGGAGCCAGGCCACCTTCCTCTATAGGAGCTTCTTCCTCTGCTGCTCTGCACCTGTATGGCCTTGAGCTTCTTATTATCCTGCTCAGTTTCCACACCTGTAAGAAAGAGATGCTGATCATGCCTGCCTCCTGGGGGTCTCGAGTGGGCTTGGTCTCCTGCCAGCAGCCCCCACCCCACCCTGTGCCGTGTCTGCAGCCTGCGCCTGCTCAGACTCAGCCAGCCATGGGGCTCAGGCAGCATTTACATGGTGTCTCTGCCAAGCACGCCCCGACCTTTTCTTATCACTATTCCCTGAACATGCAGCCCAGTCACTGCTTCTTAGCATCTGTGTGGGATTGGGGCTTAGAAGTAATCTGCAAACGATTTAAAGCAGACAGGAGGATTGTATGGGTGACAAATGCTGCACCGTTTCAGAGGGGGAACTTGAGCACCATGAGATGTCCATGTTCCTGAGGGATGGGGTTGGAGAGTCCTGGAGCCAAGCTCTCCCCTGCTCAGCCCTGTGGATACCAGGGAACTGCACCAAAGCCCTGGGAACGGCACCTAGAATGCAGGAAGGCACCACCAAGGTCTGCTATTGAGCGCCTCTCTGTCTCAAAGGCCAGGAGGGCTTCCAGCAGACTCCCAGCTTCCTGGTGGGGGGAAGGGGAGTGAGCCACAATTTCCACAGAACCCAAGAGGCCCAGGGGATGTTAACAGTAGGGACCATAAAGGGGTGACTCCCATGTGTCCCTCCTTCCCCTAGCAGGATCCCCAAGGGTTAATGGCCCTCTACGCATCTCTCCCTTCTTGTTAACTCTGCCTTATTTCACAGCTGACTGCTCCCGTGGAAATTGGATGGAGGATGAACTCCAGGCAGCTGGAAAAGTACCGGGACGCCCTGGAAGGGCTGCTGAGTGAGCTGCCACCGCCGCTGCTGTCAGCCCAGCACGGTACAGGGAGGGTGGGGCGTCGCAGCTGCTGCTGGGGTTGGGCTCAGCAGCCCCTCACTGCCCTGCTCCATCAGCTGCCCACGATGGCTAGTTGTTGGTTTTCCTCTTTGGCACTTGACAACAGCGAGCTGGCTTCTCCAAGGTTGGGGGAGAGGGCTCAGTCTCAGTGTGGGCAGGCACTGACATTGCTGGTAGCCAGGGGCCCCAGTTCTCCAGCTCAAGTCTCAAGTGGCTCAAGTCCTAGCCTGCACACCCTTCTAGCTGAGGCCGCAACACCCAGTCAGCCTCCTTGTCCAGCCCAACCCTCCCCAAATCCCACCAAAGCTGAGCGTTGTTCCAAAGAAACTCCTACCCCTCCCAGTGCTGCTGCTATTTATGTGTTGTTTCAAGAGGACCACCCCTTTGCAACAACATTCATGGACACGTAGATTATAAAGATAGGCTGTGCTGCTGCAAAATTTGTTATTTTTCCCATAGGAAACATCAAAGAGCTAAGCTCCAGTTGGCCTCACCCAGTTCAAACTCTGCCTGAGTTGTGTTTGAAAGGCTAGATCTCACAAACTGCCACTAATGACTTCTGGTCCCCAGGAGGCAAAGACAGATACGTAGGGGAAGCGGTATAGAGATGGAGCAAGTGCAAGGTTAAATGGGAGTCAAAGAGAGCTTCCAGGCTTGAGCACCCACCTCTAGCCGCCAGCCTCCACCTGGCAGGTGGGCATGTGGGTTCAAGGGTCTCAGGAGATGGTTGCCCAGGAGGATCTGCCCACTCCACTGAGCTGCAACCTTTGCTTCTTCCCAGGAGCTCAGTGAGGGCCCCGTCCCAGCAGAAGGTGAATGGAGTCAAAAGTCCTCTTCCATACGAGCAAGCCCTCAAAAGTCTGCCAACCCACTAGCCCGGCTTGGAATGTAAAATCCCTTCTTCTCAGAAACTCTCTCCAGCAAATAAAGCATGTAATCAACAGAAATCATCTGCTTAGTTAATACACTGGTTTCCGAAAGTTGAGAGGGGAAGGACTGAGGGCCCTGAGGCGCTGTCCATGGTGGCGCACACAGGGAGCTTCTCGGCCAAGTGCAGAGTTCAGGAGTTAACTCCACCTGCAGTGCAGAAGGACTCAGCATAGCTTCTCCTGTGGTATGCGAGGCGACAGATGCACACCGGGTCTCCCAGCTTCCCGTCTGCTCTCTGCTCACAGCCCCACTGCAGGTCTAATGGACCGGACGATTTCCAGGCCTCTGCACTCAGCCCCTTGCTGAGTGACTTCCAGCCAGCCCTTTAGCCTCAATGAGCCTCTGTAAAAGCAAGGTGGTAATCTCTGCTCTGAGATCTGGGGATGGAGGAGCCGGCAAAGAGCAAATCACTATGATTATTGTCACCTTGTGACTTCACACGGCAGTGTCCGCAGCAAAATCAGTCAACCCACTTATTTTGCCTTCTAAACAAAACTGGAGGGACATCTCACCCTAACTTAATTTTACATTAAATGAATGCTGATTTATTTATATACTGGGGCCATGTGGGAATAGCAGTCCCTCTTCCTATAGGTCACAGCGATTAGGCATCCAAGTTCATGCCCTATTTTCACCCACTTCAAGCCTCACCTGTGCTTAGCCACAGAAAGTGACTGTCAGGATACGAAGGCCTTGACCTTTAAAAAGACCCTCTGTATTCTCCTAAGGAATACTCAGCTCCTGCATGCAACCCAACCCCTGCCATGAGGCTCATTTCCATATATGCCCTGTGATCATAGGGATTTGGCTGTAGGCAATGTTGGAAAGAAATGGGCACAGAGGGCCTGGCTCAATGGCTCAGTGGCTAAAGTCCTCATCTTGCATGAGCTGGGATCCCATATGGGTGCTGGTTTATGTCCCATTTGCTCCACTTTCCATCCAGTTTCCTGCTTGTGGCCTGGGAAAGCAGTTGAGGACGGCCCAAAGCCTTAGATCCTTGCACCCATGTGGGAGACCTGGAAGAAGCTCCTGGTTTTAGATCAGCTCAGCTCTGGTCATTGCAGCCACTTGGGAAGTGAATCAGTGAATGGAAGATCTGTCTCTCCTTCTCTCCATAAATCTGATCTGCCTTCCCAATAAAAATAAATAAACCTTTTTAAAAATTGACAGACAGGGCTGCAGTCACAGGGCTCCCAGGAGAGAAAGGAGAAAAGACAGGGCTTGCAAGGCATGCTGCCTCCCAGACTGCCCCGGCCCTCTGAGGTCCCCCTGCCCCCTCTTCTTCCTATCCCACCCAACCCTCTTCCCCACCTCTTCTCTGCACCACACTCCAAGAAGCAGAGCATGAGGCTCCTAGTGTTGTTCCACATACGAAGTAGAGTTGTGTCTGTTGTTTACCCTTTCCTCCAGCCTACCCTACCTGCATCCACAGCAGCAACAGAGGATGCCCCCTGGGGAATCTGCCCCAAGACCTTGGTGTTTGCAGAGCAGCACTGGACTTGACGCCATAGGGGGCAATGGACCCTAGGATGTCACAACTCTGTTGATTGGCATTGTTGCTTTTCATGAGGCAGAGACATAAAAAGAGCATGCCATTCGCTGGTTTGCTCCCCCAAACGCCTGCAATGGCTAAGGCTGGGTGGAGGAAGGACCAGGGGCCCTGGCTTGGAAGCTGAGATGGGGAGCAGAGCCAGGAATCCAAGTCAAGCGCTCTGATATGGGACATGGTTTTGTTGTTGTTGTTGTTGTTGTTTTAAAGATGCATTTATTTTTATTCAAAATTCAGATTTTACAGAGTGTGTGTGAGAGAGATTCTCCATCTACTGGTTCACTCCCCAAATGGTTATAACAGCCAGAGCTGGGTGAATCTGAAGTCAGGAGCCTGGAGTGTCTTCCAGGGCTCCCACCTAGGTATAAGGGCTCAGGTACTTGGGCCATTCTCCATTGCTTTCCCAGGTC
Organism: Ochotona curzoniae; assembly: GCF_017591425.1. Classification (NCBI taxonomy): domain Eukaryota; kingdom Metazoa; phylum Chordata; class Mammalia; order Lagomorpha; family Ochotonidae; genus Ochotona; species Ochotona curzoniae. The sequence goes on along the minus strand of NW_024466004.1, from coordinate 527,012 downwards.
ACAGGCAGGGAACCTGATCAGAAGTGGTACAGATAGGACACAAACTGTTGCCCATATGGGGTGCCAGCACCAAAGGCAGAGGTTTAAATTTTTATGCCACAGTGTCAGCATCTAATATGGGACATCTTGATTTGATTCTTCAGTGTAAGGTTGAACACCCTCCCTGGTGTGCATTTCATTAGAGTATTGGCTCAGGAACCACAGTGCCTAGGAAGGGATGGCAATGATCTGCAGGTAGGTTCTGCTTAAAGCTTGGCACTGCAGCCAGGCTGTCCTTAGCCTCTGATCTGCTTTCTGGTAATGAGCCGCAACAGGCAGCCGGCCACCACCTCCATCTGTATGCACAGTGCCTGGTCAGATGTTTCAGCTCTTTTCTTCTCTAGTTTTCCTCCTCCTGCTGCTGTACAATTTCTCACAATTGTCTCAAAGAAAGCCAGTGAGTTCCTACAGTTTCCAGGACAGTGGGCTCGATTGCTTACGGGACCTGCACAGCCCTTGAAGAAATTAAAATTGGAGAGGCGCTGGGAGAGAGGATTCGGTGAGCTGAGTCAAGAGAAAATGACCATGTTTTCACACAACAGAAGAAAAGAAAAACATGCTCCTAGTTAAAGCTGTGAGTGAACTGGAAACCAGGCAGGATGGGAGAGAGGCAGGGGAAGCCCCCAGGTAAACAGGGGCAGGTAGGCTGTGCTCCCATCCCGCAGAGTTGGGTCCCCGCAAAATCAGCAGAAAGCTCTCTGGTCAGCGGTGAGCCGGCCAGCACACCTTGGTGGGAGTGTGTTCCATGCCCTCACATGCCCACGTGTAATTATAGGGCAGACTGCACTGGGCTACACAAGGTGGAGATGATGAGGTATTTTCTCAGTAGCCACATCCGTGTGATTTTATAATTACTCAGCCACGTGGAGTTGCCATGAAATTGAATAGTTAAAAGCAAAGAGTAATTGCCTGATATCTGTACTCTGTAATTTAGTGTAATCTAATCATGGACAAAGCCCAAAAGAAATGTTCTGAAAGCATTACATTTTTCTTCATATACAATTTGTTATTGACTCTGGGTAATGGGTCCCATAGCTACTCAGGGACTGTTACCCATGGATACGGAAGTGTGAGCATAGCCAAAGGACTAAGAGCCACATTTCGTGTTCAACAGGTAACACAGCAGGCCGGTAGAGCCTAATGTGAGCTATCTCTGCCACTCTGTCTGCTAGTGAGACAGCAAGAAGCTGTGGGTGTTCCTGGGTCCTGATTCCCAAAGAACACTCTGTTTCCCACAGTACTCTCCAGCACTCTCTTCCTCCCCCATCCCACCCCTCCCCGTCTGCCCTGGTGTGGTGCCACCCATGACGTGGTTGCCTGGAAACCCAGAAGAGGATGAACCAGGCCCTCGAGCAGCTGGGACAGGGAGAGGTGAGGGAGGGGGAAGTTCATGGGCAGATCTGTGTTCCCCAGTACCACTGAGGGCCTGACAACTGGTGCAGGCTTTCTGCAGGAAGGGAAGGGGAGTGGAACCGATAAACAGATTTATAGTTGTTATTCTTACAAGGCTTGTACAGGAAGGAAGACAGGCGGTGCGACAGTCCCCGGGGAATCCAGAGGGTGCTCAAGCAGTCCCCTGCTCCTGCTAAATGTGTGGCTGTAGTTGCTAAGTAGACTCACACACTGGAACTGCTTTCTCTTTCTTTGCCTTTAATAAGCCAGGAAGGCCCACAGTCTGAAGTACTCATCTTAAAAAATAAAAATAGGGTCCAGCACGCTGACCTAGCAGCTAAAGTCCTCGCCTTGAACACACCAGGATCTCATATAGGCACTGGTTCTAATCATGGTGGCCCCATTTCCCATCCAGCTCCCTGCTTATGGCCTGGGAAAGCAGTCAAGGACAGCCCAAAGTCTTGGGACCCTGCACCCGCGTGGGAGACCTGGAAGAGCTCCTGGCTTCAGATTGGCGCAGCTCGGCCATTGTGGTTATTTGGGGAGTGAATCATCAGGCCGAACATCTTCCTCTCTGCCTCTCCTCCTCTCTGTAGATATCTGACTATGCAATAAAAATAAAATAAATCTAAGAAATATATAAAAAAATAAAAACCTGCAACAAAATGATGAGAAAGGAGGCAGGGAGAGCAATGGCTCCTTTCCCTGCAGCCCCAGCCCCTTGTCCCTGGACTCCTGGCTCCACAGGAGTTCAGCAACAGAAGATTCTAGTAGGCAGTTCCTAACAAGGAAGAGAGTACAAAGCAGCAGAGGAACTCTGAGGAGGGCGCATAAATTTCAGGAAGGGGCAGGACCTGGGAGACAGCACTAAAGGAAAGGGACAGGTTCATCTCAGAGTGGGCAGGAAGAGGACTATCACCTGGTAGTTGGTGTTGCTGCAATCTGGTGGGTTCCTCAGGCACCTAGAGGTGCATCATACAAACAGCCTATTGGAGCCAGACATCACCACAGACAGAAGCGGAGGTCAGGGGACCAAAAGGCTTTGGCTGCCACCGTGCTGGGTTCTAGGCTGCAGGGCAAAGGGCCCCCAAGTGCTGTAGAAACCACAACGATCCCCTCCCCCCATGCACACACAACACACAAGGAGACTGGGCAGGCCTCACCTCCTGCCTTCTGCTGAGTTTTAAAGTCTCCCTGAGAGCCATGGGGAAGAACCAGCGGTAATTCTGAAACGCTGCAGCATTCACTTTGTGTAAGCATCAGTTTTAAGTCCTCTCCGAATCCACAGGGCCGGTATTGATGCCGCAAGGCTCATTCTTTAGATATTGAACTGCACAGCTGCAAGGAGCTGCACAAACGTTACCAACTCATTTGTCATGCAAACAGTGCTTCAGAATGAAATAAAATACTATTATGTGGTGTATGTGTTAGGCAATCACTATATCAAATTCATGGCATTCCGTGCAAACACAGGCAGAGAAAAGGAAAACAACACTTGGTGAGAGAAACAGCACCACATGGGAGCAGCTGAGTGGGGAGATGGGGAGGCTGACCCAGCCCAGGCTGTCACTTTCCCAGCAATGGTGGCTGGTGTTGAATACCCCTGGGGGAAGGGCAGGTGGCAGGATGCTAAAGGGGGCTTAGGGTCACTGGGATGGATCTTGGAACTGCTGAGTAAAGCGCTAGGAAGGCCTGGGGGTGGGGAACCCAGCAGGCAGTCAGGAGCCAATGAGGAAGGAGTAGAGAAACAGGGAGGAATCAAGATGGTGAAATAGGGTAAGGACACATTTAAACAGATGGAGACACATTAGCCAGTGTGAAGCAGAGAAGGCACATTCTAGGAAATGGGAGAGGACAGAATGACAGCAGAGGGGTACCCAAAGACTGTCAGACACAGGAAAGCAGTAGACACAACAGTGTGGTGGTGCAGTGATTAATACCCAAAAGGCATTCAGTGAACTATGATTTGAACTACACAAGTAGCCAGAACTCCAACAGCAACAAGGTGGAAAGGGGTGTTCACTGAGAGCTCAGGAGGTGAACCCAGACAAAGAACTGCCTGTCCTGCTGGTCTGTTTGATTTGACCAGGACCAGAGACAGAGTGGCAGGTCCCAAATGGGCAGTGTGGAAACAGGGTAGATTTCATAGCCCAGCTCACGCCCTAGAGCCAAATCGGATGCCATTTTGTATAGGGAGGCAAAGGCTATGGGACAGTACTGCATATGCACTGAGCTGGGAGTGAACTCATTTCTGGCACAGTGAACTGCAACAACATGGCATCTTGCAGGTTCTACCCAGGATAGGGACAGGTAGCCCTCAGACCTGATGGCCAGCAGATCAAGAAGTCCAGAAGGGGCACATCAGGTGCCATTTTATACAATGTGGAAAGACTTTAAGACTACAGGGACAGGCCTGGCACGGCCAGGCCTCACCTTGAACGCCCCAGGATCCCATATGGTCGCCGGTTCTAATCCCGGCAGCTCCACTTTCCATCCAGCTCCCTGCCTGTGGCCCAGGAAAGCAGTCGAGGAAGGCCCAAAGCCTTGGGACCCTGCACCCGCGTGGGAGACCTGGAAGAAGCTCCTGGCTTCGGATTGGCTCAGCTCCAGCCATTGTGGCCGCCTGGGGAGTGAATCATCGGACAGAAGATCTTCCTTTCTATCTCTCCTCTCTGTATATTCACCTTTCCAATAAAAATAAAATAAATCTTTAAAAAAAAAAAGACTACAGGAACAAAAGTGAACTGCGCATGCACTGAGCTGGGAACGAACTCACTGAGCTCAGGGCATTGCACTGGCCCCACAGAGAAAATAAGTTGATAGATGTTGGCATCATACTGGTCAAAATAGGTCCATGTGACCCTCAGACCTCAAAGCCAACAGGTTCCGGCAAGATCAACACCACCAACAATCTAGTTATATAGGACACCTGGTCTCTCCCTAATCCTGGGAACTGTTCTAACAGGAAGTAAGAGAAAGATTATACAAAGGGTGTAGCCTCAGCACAGTATTACAGGAAGTGGAGAATTGTGGGCCAGGAGCTAAGGCTACAGAGACCATGCTGGAAATCTAACATAAAAACCCAGACCTGGAACTCGCTGGAGGCAGTGGCACAACTGACTGCAAACAAAGAGCTATGTATCAACTGCAATAAGTAAAATCGAACTGTAGATCTGTGGGTGACACAGTTTAGAAATCTTTCCCAAGAAGAAGAATCTGCTAACCAGAAGTACAATGACCAAGAGCAAAAGAAGAGACAGAGGCACAATGAATATTACTGAAGACTCCCCTGCAAATCTCAGAGTTCACTGAGGAAAACATCAGGAAAATGTTTTAAAACACTTGTTATAAAACTTCTTATCAACAATGAGAAACACATAATATAAAAGTTCAAGGAATTTTAGGAATATGTCACACAGAAAATTAATCAAATGAAAGCTGATATATTAGAAATGAAGAATATAGTAGAGCAAATTAAAAGTACAGTGGAGCATCTCCAAAATAGAATGAAGCAAGCAAAGAAAGAATCTCAGGGTTGGAAGATATATGTTGTCACCAGGAGGAAACAAACAAAAAACTGGAAACAGAGCTGGGTCAGGCTAAAAAAAAGTATTCAAGAACTGAAAGACACCATTAAAAGGCCAAATATAACTTATCGGAGTCCCAGAAGATGCAGAAAGAGAAGCTGGGATTAAGGGTGTATTCAATGAAATAATAAGGGAAAATTTCCCTAATCTAGAGAAAGAATTGGACAACAACATCCAGGAGGGGCACAGAACTCCCAACAGGCTTGACCAAAAGTGATCTTCATCATGACACATGATCATCAAGCTCTCTTCAATCAAATTGAAGAAGATCCTTAAATGTGCACATGGAAAAAAAATCTATTGACATATAAAGAAATGCCAATTAAACTCACAGGAAACCACTCACAGGAAATTCTACAAGTCAGAAGAGAATGGAGTGACATATTCCAAATTCTAAAAGCAAAAAGTTGTTGGCCCAGGATAACCTACCCAGCAAAGCTTTCCTTTGTCTTTGAAAATGCAATAAAATTCTTCCACAGTAAGGAAATGTTAAAAGAATTTGCCTCTCCCAAATCTGCCATACAAAGCACATTTAAAGATGTTCTCTTGGCAGAGAAGAGGAATAGCACCCACCAAAACCAAAGGTAAATGTGAAGAACATCCAAGTAAAATAACAACAGAAGACTAAATCAATGAACAACTCACTGCTAAAATGACAGGACCAAATTACCACCCATATGTATTAACCCTGAATGTAAATGACTTAAACTCATCAATCAAACATTTTAGATTAGTAGCTGGATTAAAAAAACAAAACCCATCTATTTGTTGCCTACAGAAGACATATCTCACCAACAAAGATAAGCAGAAACTATATCTCATTGATTTTGATTTTTTAGAATTAGTTTTATCTCCTCAAAACACTTGCTTTCCCATTAAATTCTTCAGTGACTTATAGATCATACAGTAGCATCCTTTTCTTCAAGAAGGTTCTTGATTTCTTCAGCGACACATTAGTCATTCAGTAGCATGTTATTTAACTTCATGGCATTTTTAACTTATTCTTTTCTTCCTGTCGTTGATTTTATTTTGTGGCTTTTCATTTAAGGGGATGTACAGTAACTTTGTAATGGAGATTATTATATCCAGATGTGAGGATACAATGCAGTATGCATCTCTATTTCCAGATCCAAGATGGACTCGCAATGAAACTGTTAACTATATCTTTTCTTTTTTTAAGATTTATTTATTCTATTACAAAGTCAGATATACAGAGAGGAGGAGAGACAGAGAGGAAGATCTTCCGTCCGATGATTCACTCCCCAAGTGAGCGCAACAGCCGGTGCTGTGCCGATCTGAAGCCGGGATCCAGGAACCTCTTCCAGGTCTCACACACGGGTGCAGGGTCCCAAGCCTTTGGGCCATCCTCGACTGCTTTCCCAGGCTGTAGGAGGACATTGTGAGCCTGGAAGGCCAGCGAGCACAGGTTTGCAGTTCATTGGACAGTATTTGCATGGCAATAACCAAATGGCTACCTTTGGTATAAACAGCATGTAAATGAGAACACCTAGCGCGATATACAAGACAAAAGGAATTCCAATATAGAGTGTGAAAAGTTGATGGTTTTGTTTATGAGCTCGATACTTCCTCCCCTACCCAATACGGACTTTCAGAATATAAAGTCTGATGCCCCTAATAAACTTCGGCTTTGACCATCAGTCAGGGTCCACGCGTGTTATTATCGGCTCCGTGCACCAAGTCCGTCGCTGCGGGACAGCGACACCAGGCCACAAGCAGGGAGCTGGATGGGAAGCAGGGCCACCGGGATTCGAACTGGCGCCCATATGGGATCCCGGGCGTTCAAGGTGAGGACTTTAGCCACTAGGCCATGCCACTGGGCCCGAAACTGTTAACTATATCTTGACAATAGGATGCAGGACTCTTTGCCATTTTTCATGCCCGCAATGATGGACATATGGCTTTTTTTAAATTATTATTTTTTATTGCAAAGTCAGATATATATAGAGAGGAGGAGAGACAGGAAGATCTTTCGATGATTCACTCCCCAAGTGATAGCAACAGTCTGTGCTGAGCTAATCTGAAGCTAGGAGCCAGGAGCTCCTCCAGGTCTCCCACGCGGGTGCAGGGTCTCAAGACTTTGGGCTGTCCTCGACTGCTTTCTCAGGCCACAAGCAGGGAGCTGGATGGGAAGTGGGACCACCAGGATTAGAACCAGCGCCTATATGAGATCCTGGTGTGTTCAAGGCGAGAACTTTAGGTAAGTACAAAAAATGAATGAATAAATAAAAATCAGCTGCTTTTCAATAGGACAAAAAAAAAAAAAAAAAAGGAGTGGGTAAATGGGGTGGAAAGAGGGACATGAAGTGAGGGCCGGCCTCCCTCTGCCATTACTACTTTCTTTAGCCTGTGTTGCTAAGTTTTCCTGTAACAAGTCACTTGTCCCGTTGGGGCCCTGTACCCCGGCTGCCAGCCACAGGCCACCAGAATGTTGGCTGAGCAGAAACAGTTCCTAGATCATCCTCTGAAGCCCGCTGTCCCATAGGATCGCACACCCCATAGCTGTGGAGCTGGTGCAACTGTCTGGCTTCACAGTTCAAGGCTAAGCCCAAGTTGGTGGCGACAAGTTCGTGGGTCTTGGGGTTTGCCTCTGTCCCTCTTTTCCACAAAAATGCCCCATCTTGGCAGCCCCAGGTCGTCTGGCTCCACAGTCACACGAGGGAGGACCCTCTGGGCTGGGAAGTCTGTGTCCAGTCTGTGTCCCCTGCAGACTCCTCCCCTACGCGGGGCTCAACCTGGGCCCAGGCAGTCTCGGAGCGAGTCTGGGTGCCTTCCATGACTCAGATGAAACCCAATCACACACAGGTTCCCAGCACTAAGAGGCGAATGATTGTGTCTCTGGCGCTGGGCAGTGACTTGTCTCTCACCATTAAGCAATTCATCCATTACATCAACACTTTATTGAATGCCTACCACTTGCCAAGGACCGCGGTAGAGACGCAAGAGGCAGAGAAAAACACTGCTGGGTCTAACAAACCAGGGCGAGGGGGAGGGTGCCACAATACGTGAAAGGGAGGGTGGTGGAAATATCTCCTTCGACCTCCCCAACATGGCCGGCACACCTGCCGCGGGCTGACCCTTCCAACATGGCGGCATTCCGACCCTTCCAACATGGCGGCGCCACGACCTTCCCATCATGGCGCGCGGCCCCGCCCGCTCCGCCGCGGCTGTCGGCGGGAGCAGTTCCGGGTGCGGTGTTCGCTGGGGGCGGGCGGGGGGCGGCGTCCTGGCCATGGCCGGCCTGTCGGACCTGGAGCTGCGGCGGGAGCTGCAGGCCCTCGGCTTTCAGCCAGGACCCATCACCGACACCACTCGGGACGTCTACCGCAACAAGCTGTGCCGCCTGCGGGGCGAGGCCCGGTTGCGCGACGAGCAGCGGCTGCGGGAGGAGGCCCGGCCGCGAGGCGAACTGCGGCTGCGGGAGGAGGCCCGGCTACGCGAGGAGGCACCGCAGCGCGCCCGGCCCACCGCGGCCCCTCCGCGGGCGGAGCCCTGGCTCTCCCCGCCGGCCTCGGCCCACCCGAAACCCGGGGCCTACGGCGACCTCGGGGCCTCCGCGGCTTCCTGGGCCGGGAGCCGCGGCCTCGCGTACCCTGCGCGCCCCGCGCCGCTCCGCCGTCGCCCCTCGGTCCGGGGCAGCTCTGAGGAGGATGAGGACGCCCGGACGCCTGACAAGGCCGCGCTGGGCCCGGGCCTCTCGGGCCGCCGCTGGTGGGCCGCGTCCCCTTCCCCGGCGCGGCCGTCCTCCTCTCTCCTCAGCCCCGACCCGCGCCCCGGCCTGCGGGCGGCCCGAGGCGGCCTTGCGGGCGCGGCGCGGGCCCGGCCTGAGGTGGGGCGCTGGCTGGAGCGCTGCCTGTCTCGGCTCCTGCTCTGGGCCAGCGTGGGGCTGCTGCTCATCTTCCTGGGCATCCTGTGGGTGAAGATGGGCAAGCCCTCGGCGCCGCAGGAGGCGGAGGACAACAGTACGTCCCGGGCCGGCGCAGGGGAGGGTCCCCGTGCCGTCGGCCGCCCTTGTCCCCTGCCTGTCTTCTCACCTCCAGAATTTGACTTTCCTCCTTGCCAGCCACTGCCATGATGCTTGCCTTCGCGGTCTCCTGTTCTGCTTTTCCACCCTGGCTCTTCCGTCTAACACTTTGCTTGCAGCCACGTGCTGGGGGGCGGGGAGTGGAGTGTTTTGCCCCAGCCTCTCTCTGATTTTCCCCCCTCTAACAGGCCCGCCTTCTCTTTCTGTGTATTTCTTCTGTTCTAATCTTTTGCTCACCCCTACAAGTGAAGGCACCCCTGATTCCACTAGCCTACTGATGGGATCTGCTCAAAAAGGCCACCTGCCCCCTGCTTTGGACCACAGGCCTTGCTCTGCCAAAGGAGATTGTGCTAACTCTACCGCCCAGGCCAGGCAAGAAGGCCCTGCTGAAGAGTTTAAGCTGCTGTCCCTGGGAAGTGTCCCCCTAGCTTGCGGTGTGGATAGGGGCTGTGACCACACTTGGCAACAGGATGGCAGGTGCTCATGGGAGGTCTTCTAGGATACAGTGTGCATCTCCTGAACAACTGGGGACTTGTATTTCCTAAGTGGGAAATGCACCTCTGCACAGCACGGACACAGGACACAACACACTGACGGAGTAGGGGGTGGGAGGGGAGTGTGCTTCTGGAGAAGTTTTAACAGAAATAACATAGAGACCATTCTGAATTTAAAGTAGCTCTGGACTTCTAATGTTCTTTACAAAGCAGGAGTATGGTTAACACTGTTTCCAGACTCCAGGCAAGGCCATGTCTTTCCATGCCTAGCAGGACCAAAGGACATACAGGCATAGCTCGGTTCTGTCCTTGCTGTGTGCCAGGTGGACCTTGGGCGGTGTGCAGTCTGTGGACATGGGCATGGCAGACGCCCAGATGGTTTCTGTGATTGCAGTTTGTCAACTCTAGAGACACGAGGCAGACTGGGGTGTCAGCACTGAATCAGTGGAGTTTAGTGTGTACCCATCCTCTGGTGCAGATGTATGCTGAGCTCCACCTGTGTGCTCCCCGCAGAGGACTGGTTAGGGTCCTTGTTGAACATCGCACTGTGGATGGTCTACAGAGCCATCCCAACAGGTTCATAGAGGACGAGTAGCCCCAGATTCTGTGCCTAACTATTTTCAGCTGGGCTGTGGTCGTGGATAGTCTGACTCTTAAATGCAGGCTGGGGGATGCACTCAGCTTTCACCTGCCTACAGTGTAGACGTGCTTCCTTTCACTACCCTGTCCCTGGGTCAATGTTTTGCATTTCCAGAGTGGCCTTTTGTATGCTTCCTCTCAATGCACACTTTTAATTTCCTGTTTTCTTTTCTTGGTCTCAGTGAAATTGTTGCCAGTGGACTGTGAGAAGAAAACAGATGAGGTGAGTGACCCCAGAACTGCGTTGTGGCAGACTCCATCGTAGCCTTGAAGGAACACTTGAACCGCAGAGCTGAGCTCCCACAGTCTGACCCCGGGCTTGTTACCAAAGCCTTCCCATGCAGTGCTGCACCAGGGGCTTTGATCCCATGTCTGTGTGGATCTGAGGGTATGCTGTGGGTTATTGCCAAAAGGCCCTCGCCAGCCCTTGAGGGCACTGTTCTCAGCACCACCCTTTCCACCTGTCGTGTGTGTGTGTGTGTGTGTGTGTGTGTGTGTCTTTTGAGGGCTCTAGAACTGCCCTGTGTACTGGCTCAGGGTTGGTTTGTCACGGACGTGTCTGTCGTCAGAAGTGGAATCAGCCCTCTTGGTCTTGGTGTGAATCTGTTTGATGCAGCTCTGATGTTCTCTACAAATAATGTCAGGGCAAGGCAAGCGGGCCCCATGCTCTGAGTCACAGAAGCCATGTCTGCCTGGTCCTGGAGGTAGACACAGATACGGGGCAATAAATTCCCAGGTCATAAATCCTGCCAGGAGTCTTGTGCTGCCAGAGGGCATGACTTAATGGTGTAATTAGGGAGTGTGTGGTGCCAGGCCTCATGGCCCAAGGACTGACAGTGGTTGTACCCCTCAGTTGCCTTGCCTACCTTGGTTAGTGAGGGGGCACAGATATCCGTTTTTATTTCTCTTTGACTTCCAATGTGTTGTAGTTGGAAGTGTTTTATTGCATCAATTTGTTGCATTCATGTGGCAGATATCTTTGCTTCCCAATTGTTCTGTAAAAACAGATTCATAGTAAGTTCAATTTGCCTTCTATCATCAAATTCACAGTTGGTAATGAGAAGAAGTGGCCCAGAAACATAGATGGCCAGAGGGGAAGCTAGAATTTTGAAGACTAAGCAAAAACAGAAAAAAAAAAAAAATTGGCTTTTGTTTAAGACTTTTCTGGTGATGTTCATTTTGTCTGTCTAGTTAGAACAGGAATCCTGGATTTTAATTTAATATCTCCAAATTTCTCAGGTCCACAAGGGAAGGACACATTTGCTCCCTGGCCCCTCTCTGAGCACGGCATGTTCCCAGGAGGCATCCTAGGAGCCCAGGCAGGCCCCTCAGGGACCTTGCTGAAGCCGTGCTTAGTGGGTACATGGCACCCAGTACCTGCCTGCTGGGACTTCCTGCTGTGGGTCACGTTCCAGCCTGCCCGAAAGCATTGCCCTGTGCGGATGGAGGACCCAGGAATAGGGAGGCCGAGGCCTGTTAGCTGGCTGTGGCCTCATGCTTTGCGCACCTCCAGCCTGCTGCGGACCTAGCCAGGCCCCCCAGCTGCAGGGCTGTGTTCCTGCCCTCAGGTGTGGGCCCATTGCTCCTGCATTACTCTTCCACCCCAGTGCTGCTGTGAACGCAGGGACAGTCCGGCAGTGGGTGTGTCTTTTGGTCCCACCTCTTCAGGTGTCCTTCTGTGCCCACCTCTCCCTCCCCCATTTCCTGCCTGTACTGAATGTACATGAGCTTGAACTGAGTCCTCACCCCAGTCCTGTCTCAGGAGGGCTGGCAGGTTAGTTAGGTGGACAGCGGTGGCCCAGGGGGGAGAAGAGACCGCAGTGAGCCAAATTTTCCCTGTCTGCCCCAAACTCCGCAAACACCAGCAGGTTGTCCCCCAAGCCTCTTGGCCCCTCAGCCCCTCAGCCTGACTCCTTGACTCCTCGGCCTCTTCATCCCCTTGGCTCCTCAGCCCTGCGGCCTGGCTTGTTTCTGAGGGGAGCTGCAGGCGGAAGCCAGGAGCTTCCAGGATACCCGACCCCTCTTTTCCACCTCCTTCCCTGCCAGTTACCTGGTTGTTTGGCAGCTGTCTCCAGGGCCCAGCTCCTGGCAGAGCTTGTCTTTGTTTTGCAAGTTCCTTGGCGGGAAGGGCAGAGCAGCCAGCAGCGCCTCCTGCCCCACTGACTGGTGTCCCGTGCCTTTCCAGTTCTGCCAGGCCAAGCAGAAGGCAGCCCTGCTGGAGCTGTTGCATGAGCTCTACAACTTCCTGGCCATCCAAGCTGGTGAGTAGGCCCAGAGTCTCGGGGCTCCCTGGGTGGCATGCAGGCTACCATCCTGGTTGGTGGAGCATGGTGATTGCTGTAGTCAGAGCCCCTCTGGCCTTCTCACCTCCCCGCTGAGACTCATTTTTAAGCTCTGCTTTTGTGCAGAATCCTTTGATTCTTGATCTCCTGCAAGGCACAACCCTTGTAGCAGGTGGTCTTCCACCTGTGGGGAGCCTGCCACCCAGTGCTTGGGGCCCTGTGTTGGCATCAGATGTGCTAGGCCAGTTCTTCTAGATTGTGGACTGCTTCTTGGAACCAGCTGGCCTGCTGGGCCAGGGCAGAGGATGCCATGCATGCAATGACAGGTGTTCTGTGGGGTAGACCCTAATGTCACTTCCAGTCCTGTTCCCCTGTATGGCTTCAGGACCCAGGACAAGTCCCTGATTCACTCGAGGTTTCCAGCTCCCATGTCTGACCAGTGACCTCAAATCTGTTTCCTCCACAAATTGAGACAATCGCTGATCCCTTGAGGGATAGCCTTAGTGCCCCACATTAGGACTCTGGGAATTTCTTCAGAAGGGTCCCCTCCTGCTTTATGTGGGGAACTGGCTCCCTGGGGTCAGTCATGCCACCCATGTTCCTGTGTTCTCCCCCAGTTGGCATCTAAGGCTCTCCAAGGCTGTGTTGACAACCCAGATGCATTCCCAGGCTGTGCTGGGTGGTGAATGCCTTACTCAGCAGGAGAGCCCCATGGGGGTCTTCAATCTGAAAGTTTAAGAGACTCCCCTGGCTTGAGGTAGCAGAGGTCAGGTCTTAGGTTGGTCAGTGGGCTTGTACTGGGCCTCGGGCCTAGGATCAGTCTTCAGAGCATCAGCTCTCCCACCGCTGTCTTCCTGAGAGTGGACAGAGAGGACGCCAGGAGCTCCTCTGTGGGGGTGGGGGCTCCTGTTCGGAGTGGAGGTGACACGGGCATCCCTCAGTGCAGCCCAAGCCCCTGGTGCTGGAGAGGGCTGCGCGAGTTCTTTTTGAAGTACATTCACTTAAGCTATGATTGATCACAACTGAGATGCCTCCTTTGAGATGCATCAAAGGAGGTGGCATGTGTGTCAGGCCCTGCAGCCCACCAAGGCCAAGGGCCCAGCCTAGGTCAGGAAATCGCCTGTCAGCAGGAAAGGGAAGGTTGCGAAGAGCAACTGATGGGTGCTGACAGCCAGGTGCCCTGGGGTGGCACAATGTCATTGGGAAGCTTTGTAGTCAGACTGTGTGGGCGGTGGACAGAAAAGGTGGCAAGAGGAAGCAGGAGGCTGTGGAGATCCAGGACAGGAAGTCAACCTGGTCTCAGGGGACCCCAAGTCAAGATGAAGTTTGAGATAGGACTTGGCTGGATTGGAGGCCGAAGTCAGGCTTCGAATCACCTTTAAGGTTTCTGAATCTTACCTTACGCCCTGCTCTGCCCCCCGTGTAGACATAGCCAAGTCATGGGTGCATAGAAAATTCTGTGTGCGCCCAGCCCTGATCAGGCCCCATAAAGCACAGCGTCTGAGAGCCAGTCTTGGGCAGGCCACTGCTTCTGGAGCCATCAGGCTGAATGAGAGGCCCACAGCCAGGGGCTTCTGGGGGTAGATGGCTTTGTAGGTGTTCCCAGAAGGTTGGTCAGAATGAAGAGGGGGAATCCCAGCTCCAGACAGGGTGGCAGCCAATCCCGGGGTGCCCAGAAGGAACCGCCCCGGCCCCAGTGCCCCACACAGGCCTTGGGGATGTCTTTGCCCTGAACCCTTTCAAACAATGGGCCCAGCTTTCCAGGTCGCTGGCCTGTGTCACAGATCCAAATCTCTGTGGTGCCCATGGCCTCCCTGCCTTTCTCTTTTTCCCAGGCTGTGTTTATTTATAGCGTCATTCCTGTACCATTCTGAAGCTGTCTGTCTGATTCTTTCAGGGATCAATCGCGAGCAGACCTTGGTATTGGGCAGCTTTTTAGTCATTTAATGCAAATCGCTGCACTGCTTTGCAGGTCAGGTTTTAATGATCTGGAATCGATCCAAGCTAAGTGGCTTTTGATCTTGCTGCAGAGTGAAGATGCCCCATGGAAGCTGGGAGCCGCCGGGCCACATGCTCCTTATTAGAGCTGATGGCTTGATTCCCACTGCATTTTTTAGTCCATTTCAGAGTAATTTTTTTCTCACCTTTTGTCTTCCAATGTATCCTTTTTTTTTTTTCTCCCAGGTAATTTTGAGTGTGGAAATCCAGAGAAGCTGAAAAGCAAATGCATTCCTGTCATGGACGCACAGGAATATCTTGCAGTAAGTGGACAGCCCGAGCCCCTGCGAGCCATCGGGCCTGGGGCTTGCCTAGTGATCTGGCGAGCCCCACAGGTGCTTTGCTTTTTCCCTGTTTTGTTTTTGAGTTTACTTCGTGACTGTTTCACTACACACACACACACACATACACACACACTTTTTAAACTTCATGGCCATGCTGGGGACTATGATGCATACCCAAACCACCCACTCCTGACCGCTGCTCCTTAACCAGCTGGCTGAAGGCCACCCGTTCCTTAACCAGTCCTCTTCCTTGTTCTGTCCAGCTAGGCTCTGCTTCCCTTGAGGGCCGCTTGTGGGACACACATTTCACTTCTGGTGCTCTCCATTCAGACTGTTCGGGACCCATGTGATTGCCTGCATGGCCGTGGGCTGGTAGAATCAGGGAGCTCTGGGGCCAACAGGGCCCTTCGGGGTCAGCAGTTCAGTCTGCATCTCACAGATGCAGGAACTGAGGCCTTGAGAGGGGGACTCCCCAGCAAGGCCACACAGCTGAGCCTGGCTGTTGGGTCCCCAACCCAACACATCCTTTCACTTATCCTGAAATGAGCTGCCAGCTTTCTGGCCTGATGCATCAACCCTTGAGAAAATTGTATTCTTTTGGCCACCCAAGACCTGTGTACTTTGTTTTGTTTTGTTTTTGTTTATCCCCTGTGTGTGCTTCCTCATCAGCTCCTCTGGTTATAGCTTCTTCCTTGGCCTCTATCACCCCACGCCCATCCTCCACTCCCCTCCTGCCAGTTCACTGTGCGTTTAGCGTAACGGGGCTGTGGGGCATGTGGAGGACATGGGCAAAGGCCTGCTTAATCCACTAGCACAGTGGTGTTGCTGCGGTGCTTCGCCCAGCACAGAGCTAATCTTCTCCCGCCCCCTCTCACAGAATGTGACCAGCAGCTCCTCCGCCAAGTTTGAAGCTGCCCTGACCTGGATACTGAGCAGTAACAAGGACGTGGGCATCTGGTGAGTGTGGGCCTGGCAGCACAGCCGCGAGCACCTGCAGCCCCGTCCCAGCAGCAGCCCAGCACCTTGGCTGTGGCGGTGGAGGCTGCATCTCCCTGCTGAGTCATCGCAGGCTTGGTTGGAAGCCTGGCAGTGCAGCGTGTGGAGCACACTGTGCAGATATGCACACTCCAAGTGTTGCCATGTGAGTCGGGCACTTCGGCTAAATTTGCCCCCCACCATGCATTTATTCTTTTACTTATTTTATTTGAAAGGCAGGGCGACAAAGCGATCTGTCCACTGGTTCATTTACCAGTTGCCTGCCATGGCCAGAGCCGGGCCATGCTGAATCCAGAAGCCCAGAACTCCATCTGGGTCTCCCATGTGGGTGGGTAAGGGTCCAAGCACTTGAGTCATCATCGGCTGCCTGCCTCCCAGGGTGCATTAGCAGGAAGCTGAATTGGAAAGTGGGGTGGCACGGACTTGAACCAGTACTCTGAGATAGAATACTGGCATCCATGCCGAGGTTAGCTTGCTGAGCATGCTCCTGCCCTGCCTTTCTCTGCATTCCCACTCTTGGGTGCCAGTTCTTGTTTGTGGAGAAATGATTCTGTATGTTGGTCTCACTCAGTATGGAAATTGCGATGGAAAATTCTGGATTTTTTTTTCTGACCCACAGTTTCCGCTGCATTGTCATCATTGGCAAGTAGCCATGGCAGAGATAGCAAGCCCTTTAACAAGGCTGAAAGCAGCTCCTGCTGCCCTGCCCAGGGGGAGGAGGGCAGCAGCCGGCAGCCAGGCGTCCCCGAGAGACCCCCCCTGCCGGAGAAGCAGGCAGCACCAAACGCCTTCCTGCTCCAGTGTTTGTGTCGGGGTCTCTGTTCAGGTTACGGCTCCAGATAGTAAAATACACTCTAGGGTTTTGTTCTCTTCCTCTCTAATCCGCCCAAATTACTAATTCCATCAGCGGTGCATCCAGCAGAAGCCCCTTGGGCAGCTCAACCTAAAGCTTAAGAACTGGATGCACGGCACGATTAAAATTCACTGGCTTTGAGAAGAAAAAAAACAAAAAAGAGCCGCTCTGAGCGGCTGGGCGCTTCTTGTTAACCGAGGCAGAGGAGACATGAGTGTCACCTGGAACAGCACTCACTGGGGACGCCGGTACTCACGGATGGTGACACCATTTTGTGTTGGGGGCGGCAGCCTGGAAGGGCTGGGTCTACTCCCACGGCCAGTGTTGACGTGGGTCACTGGAAATCAGAACCTTATGGGTACCAGCCATTTCAGCGTGTGTGGATGCCACAGGTCACTGCCACCCGAGTGCCCTTGAGGAACAAGGCTTGGGCGTTTGTGTCCTTGTGTGTCCTGAGGGCTGCTTGCCAGGGCCCGGCCTCAGAGGGCCTGGGGCCCTTCACTTCCCATCAGCCTCACAAGCTGCCTGGGATCTTTTTGCTTAAACTGCGACTGCGCCTCCCCATCTCTGTCCTTCGGTTCTTGCCATGTGGCTGCTGGACCCATGATGCAGTAAACATTTCCATTTCTCTGTGCTGGGAGGTGGGAATCCAATTTACAGTTTAATCTTCCGCATGCTGAGAGAGGCTGTCAGAGCCCCGGCAGAGGGGACGTCGCTTTAGCAGTGGGGGTTCCCGCCTGCTGCCGTCTTTAAAGCTTTATTCTTTCTAAGTAGCCAGCGTGGGGAATTTCTGGAAAGAGCGCAACCAGGATCCCAAGCCCATTCTCTGAGCAAGGAGAGACCTTGAGACCCTCCTCATCCAGTGGGCGGGGGGCTCACACTGTGGCTCTCCGAGCTGCCAGTCATGTTCAAAGCCGTGTCCTGTTTCAGGCTGAAGGGGGAGGATCCATCTGAATTGGTGACGACCGTGGACAAAGTGGTCTGCCTGGAGTCGGCCCGTCCCCGCATGGGCGTCGGCTGCCGCCTGAGCCGCGCTCTACTCACAGCTGTCACCAACGTGCTCATCTTCTTCTGGTGTAAGTCTGTGACTGGCCAGCCGCCCCCTCCCCTCACCGCCGGGCCATTGGCCAGCAGTGCTTCCGCACCCTGCTTGGCAGGCTCTCAGGCAGCAGTGTCAGGGTGCAGAAATCCAGACCTCGCTTTCATCACTGTCCGGTGAACCTGACCCTCGTATGTTGAAGCAGCAGAGAACCCCCACTTCCTCCTGCACTACCTTCACCTTTGGAGCTGTGTACCAGCTGCTCCATTCAGGGCAGGGCCCCGTCGGCCTCCGTGAGAGGCAGCAGAGCTGGACGGCAGCCGAGCGTCGCCCCTTCCCGTGGCTCTGTCTGCTTTCTGTGTACACACCACTTGGAGTAGGAAGCGCAGTGGGGGCCTGGCCTACTTTTACTCCCTAACAAATGTCAGCATGTCCTGGAGCGCCACAGTTACCTGACAGAAGCAGGGAGGCTGAGCTGGAAAGGAGGGTGCAGCTCTCATCAGCAGACATCAGGGGCTGACCGCCTTTGAGCTGAGGCCTTAACGTGCCTCTGAAGGTGCGAGGCCGTGGCTCCCCTGGGCTACAAATCACAGCCTGCATTGTGCCTGCCCTGGCCTCGCCCACGCCATCCCACTTGTGGCCATCACACAAAGGGTGCAGCCTGTATGTGTATATGCATGGAGCACTGAGACCTGTCTCACGAGGGAGGACATGGTAGTCCTGGCAGGAGCTGGGGTCATGACAGCCAGGGAGATGGCTCTGTGGTGACAGCCCAGGAGGCAGCTGATCCCTTCATTGCCTAACCTCCTTCAGCTCTGTTTCCTTCATCCAGCCTTGTGCTACTGCCTAGCAGATACTCAGGACATGGCATCCAAGCCTCCAGCTCAGCTGTGTTCTGTTGCCAACAGGCTTGGCTTTCTTGTGGGGGCTCCTAATCCTGCTGAAGTACCGGTGGCGGAAGCTAGAAGAGGAGGAGCAGGCCATGTACGAGATGGTGAAGAAGATTATCGGTACGTGGCCCACGCGAAAGGGCTGCCCAGCGCCTGCAGCAGCCCTCCCCTGACTGCTGTGCTCTCTCCTGCAGACGTCGTGCAGGACCACTATGTCGACTGGGAGCAGGACATGGAACGCTACCCATACGTGGGCATCCTGCACGTGCGTGACACCCTCATCCCGCCACAGAGCCGGTGAGTAGAGCAGAGCTTGAACCTGCTGTCTCCACAGGAGGAAGCCCGGAGCCTTGGGAATGTTGCTGGGTGGCTCAGCTCCCAGGGTCATGAGTGAGGGCCAGTTCACGCTTCCAGCTGTCGGTCTCATGTGCTCAGCTCGTCAGGACACAGGAGCTAGACGGGGCATGTCAGTGTGGCCCCATGGTGACAGGGCTGCAGGGCACGGAAGCCTCATCCCCAGGGGTTCTGGAGGATGCGGGGATCTGCGCGTGGGAGTCCCTTTTAGTGTTGGCTGCAGGCACAGAGGAGTCACAGGGCTCTGTTTGTGTTTCTCTGCTTCCCACAGTCCCATCTTCCCATGGGTATTGTCAGCAGGCTGGGTCTCTCAGGAGTGGCAGGCTGGTGACCCGGCAGCAGCTGGAACTGCATCTGGAGAGTCAGAGCAGCCGAGAGGAGGCCTTCCTGGGCCTCCACGGGCTCCATGCTGGGAGCTTTTGGCCAGCCTTAGCTTCTTGTCTGTGAGTCAGTCAGCAGCAAGGAGGAGAGTATGTGTCAGAGCTTCTAGCTGTGAGCCACAGCAATGCCTGGGACCTCAGTGTGTACCGTGAGTCATACACACACATATACAATGGCCCCTTCCCCTGAAAGTAGAGGCAGCTTCAGGGGCACACAGGTGCCTGGGTGGGGCAGCCAGCCTGATGTCACGAACAGCTGCTGGGTCCCTTCCCCATGCAGGGTGACTGCTGGAAGTGTGCACTATAACCCTTGACAGAGCCAGATGGGCTCAGGGGGCTGAGCCCTGGGGGTAGCTGATGGGGGCCCAGCAGTGTCAGCTTGGGTCACTGCCCTGCCACCGCAGGCTTGATGCACTCCCTGCGCAGATGGGGCCAAGAACCCAGGCTTACTGATTAATCACTGGGCTCTGGGCACTGCTCCGTGTTTGCCACAGTTGCAGGCTTGCTGGGTCCTTGCTGTAGCCCGTGGTAGGATAGCAGGGTGTGCCCCTCTGTGCAGGAAAGGAAGCAGCTGGGGCTGATAAGTTTGCCCAGACTCCCAGAGCTCATGACCTCTCTGCTCCCCAGGAGCCCTCGGGCAGAGCACCAGAGGGTCACCGTCACCACCACTGTGTGTGGTGGCTTTATGTCCCATGCACTCCCTGGAAAGGTGGCAGGTAGAGCAGCCTGTGGCTGGCTGTGTGCCCACCCGCAGCTCCCATGGGAGACCCTCAGTGGCAGACTCAGACTCTGAGCCCTGGCAGGAGCCACCATGTGACTATGAGCAGCACACTCTGCCTCTTGGAGCTGCACTTTGGTCACTCTACGAGGGGGAGCCCACTGCCCTGCCTCATGTGTGCTGACTGGGCCATGGCTCCTGAATGCTGCTGTCTGCTGGACCCCGACGGGGTGCTGGGCAACAGCAGAGAGCAGGCGCCACAGAGCTTGGGTCCAAGGGAAGGAGGCAGGACCCCAGTGCACCAGAAGAATGGGTGGTCCAGGAGGGGAACAGCTGGTTGTGCCTGTGCCTTGCATGCAGGCTCTCCCTCAGGAGCCATTGGCACTTGGGCGTGACTGGTAACACATCCTCACTGAAGTGAGTGTGAGGCAGCATTGCAGTGCCCACCTCTAGGCTCCTGAGGGTGGGCTGCGGCGTTGAGAGCTGCCACAGGTCTGTGCATGGCCACTGGAGGGTCTGAGGCTGTCACGAGCCCCGCAGAGCTCAAGCTGTGCTGGCTCCCAGTCTCTTGACTCTGCTCTCGGTGAGGAGCCATTAGCTGGATTGGCGGATCTGCCCTGTGGATGAGGGCTGCTTGTGTGGAGCGAGGGAGATGCGAAGAGCTTGCTTAGCCAGGGAAGCGGAGAAGCTGATTGCGGCCGCTGGCTCCAGGCAGGCGTTCTCATTACCTGTTAATGGGCAGCCTGGGAGGGAGGGGCTCAGCCTCGCAGGTGGCGGGCAGGCAAACATCCTCCTGGGAGCTCAGAGCTCGGGGAATGTGCAGGGCCTCAGCCTGAACACTGTAGACAAGGGGCCCTGCACTGCCCCCATCACCGGTGCCTGCACTGGTCCTCCCCTGGGTGCCCCTGCACCATGTTTATAGTGGCACTCTGCAGAGGTGTCCCTGCGGATAGGGTGAGGGGAGGAATTGGGGCGGGAAAGGCCGAGACCTGTGATGTGAGGCCCCCGTAGGAAAGTAGCATGCTTCCTGCTGGTGGAAAGGGGAGAAACTCACCAAGAGGTGCAGGACCCTGACCCCAGCTACAGGCCACCCCTCCTTGCATCGTTGACTGCTTAGCTGCTCCCCACCCTTGGAAGGGGGCTGCTGTTTGCCCCAGCAGCCCATGGCCAGGCTTTCAGATGCAGTCAGCCCACAGTGGGGCAGCCCAGCTAGGGCTGCTGCAGGCACTGTTCCCCCGAAGCCCAGCAGGCCCAGTGTAGCTCCTCAGTTGAAGACCAGGGCAGGTGGCCTGGACAGTTTTGACAGCAAGTGGCTCCCTTTTGTTGAATGTCTGAGGAGCAGAGAAGGTAGAGGGATGGCTTCTCTGTAGCCCCAAAAGTTTCTGTCCTCTGTAGACATTCTCTTGTTTCAAGCTCCTGTCTGGGAGCTTGCCCATCTGCCCGCCTTGTGGGATGGTCCTGGGCCGGTGCCCTGTGGGCTAGGCAGCACATGCCGGGGCTGCTGAGGACCAGACAGCCTGCCGAGCTGGCCCCTTTCGTTGCAGGAGGCGCATGAAGCGGGTCTGGGACCGAGCCGTGGAGTTTCTGGCCTCCAATGAATCCCGAATCCAGACGGAGTCCCACCGCGTGGCTGGAGAAGACATGCTGGTGTGGAGATGGACTAAGCCCTCTTCCTTTTCTGACTCGGAACGATAAGGCCCGGAGGGCAGGCACCTGCTCCCATCAGCCTATCCCGGGACAGCCCGCTCTAGGGGCGTGCGAGGGTCCCAGACCCGTGGTGCTGAATTCACACTTGCCTTGACTTTGCACCCTCCTGAGTGTACTCTGGGAGCCCCTGAAAGAGGAACTGAGCTCAGTAGGAACCTGAGGGTGTCCTTGGAGGGTGGCGGGGAGGAACCGGGGCAAGGGCCACTCCCTCTGCTCTGTTTTGCTGGCAGAAAAGGGGAGAAGGGTTTGTTTTTCCAGAATAGAGAAAATATGCTGCAGTGGTAAGATGGTTTAAGCTATTGTGGGAGCAATGTGCACTGCCTGCCAGGTGGGCCTGCAGCCCGCCCAAGTGGGGCGGGGAAGGCTGACCCGGGTGCTAGGGGGCCGGGAGCAGCTTGGTTCCATGTGCCTTTGTGGGTGCAAGTCCAGAGCTCAAGGGTTAGGGGAGAACGCTTGTCTCATGGCTGGACAGCTTTTGTCCTGGAGGAAGATGCTAGAAATTAGAACAAGGGACTAGGGAAACTGTCTAGAAAATAGGGCTCTCAGGTCTGGAGTGAGCTGCTGCTGTGGCTCCTCCGGAGGCAGCCTCCCAGTGGGCTCTACGCCAGCCCTGTGGCCAAAAGCAAGATTGGATGCCAGCTCGGGTCACTGGAGTGTCAAGGCCAAGAGTGCGCTCCCTCTGCGATGTGATCGCCTGGTTTGACTGCCACCATGGCTGCCCCTGGCTGTTGAACCAGAACTTCCACTTCCACTGTGGCTGGTAGTCGTGGTGGCCACATGCTGCCCCCTGCCGGCCGCACAGAGCGGCGCCCGTGAGCTCTAGCCGCCAGCCTCCACCTTCTGGTGGGCTCTACCCTGGAGACCAGCCCCGGAAACACCGCCCTGGAGTCCTTATTAAGTGCGAGCCATCCCTGTAGGTCCTCAGCCGTGGCCAGCGGGAGTGGGGAGCAGCAGCAGCTGCCTCCAGCGGCTGTCAGCCGCCCCTCCTGGTCTTGATGGTATTGTTGGTTTCCGCACTAAAGCGCCAGCCTCCTCTGAGCGGTGCTCAGTGTCACAGGGACAGTCGGGCCGGCCACCGTCAGCGTGGGCCTAATCAGACACCAGCCAGAACAGGAAGCGCCGCCGGTACAGGCTTCAGCTTCAGGGTTGGAACTGCTGGATAAATAAACTATTTATTAAAAATGAATGTGCTTCGTGTCCATGCTGCTTTCCTTTCGCCCCCAAGCAACGTGTAAGGAATGACAATGCGTAGACTTAGGGGCCCTAGCTCCACTAGAAGACCCAGCAGGGCCAGGCAGCCCTGCCCCTGATGCCTAACCTTGCCACCCTCGGGCTGTCAGGGGCCACATGTGTGACCCAGTGTGACTGCCCTGCCTCACAGGCTGCCTCTGAAGGCCAGAGTGCCCAGGGACCCACATGATCCAAGAGTGGGGCTCAGCAGGGCCTTTCTGCTTCAGCTCAGGCAGAATCTAAGACATTGCCTGGTCCTTTTGGCTTCTACCCAGGAGAGGAAAGATCTCAGGAGATCAGGCTCTTCCCATGGACTCTGGCCCGTCCACCCCACCTCACCCCTGTGCTTGCTCCAGGCCACCCCTGCCCTGGAGGCTTGCAGGGAGCACCCTAGGTGGTTGAAATTGGCACCCACCTTCTGTGGGGAGTGCAAGGTCAGTTGCCATGGGGAAAGGTGGCTTTGTAGCTGGGCCCCATGCATCTGGCAGCCCACCAAGGCTGCCTTCGCCACAGACACCGGCCTACCTGTTGGGTGTGCGCTGGCACACGAGTGCCAGCCGAGGTTATTCTCCACTGGAGGCTGAGCGGGCAAATCAGCAAACAAAGGACCTGGTAGAAGGGGGAAAATGAGCAGTCTTCGCCTGTGAAAGATGTTCCCTCTGCCATGTTGTGAGCTGAGACGGGGACTAATGCCGGGCTCTATTTCTGTGCAGCTGTTTAGAGAACAGGAGCAAGATCAAAATAAACTAAATAACAAAAGGCCCCCGCTGGCCCGGCTCTCTCCTTGATGCCACACAAAGGCCCGAGCAAGCGCCCCTGCAGCCAGCTTTGAAGCGCCCAGCCTCCCTTTGAAGCAGCCCGCCTCACAGGGGACAGGGCCGGCTGCAGGGTTCATCTGAGGAGGGGGTCTGAGGGCGTGTAGGGACAGCACTGGGGATGGAGGAGCTTGTATTGTTCACTGGCACCGTGAGTACTTCGCAGACTGTAGCGCTGTCCCTCCCAGATGACAAATGGCCCTCCCAGGCCTCGGTGGGCGCTGACAACACAGCTTCGGGGTGTGAGGGAGGCAGAGGCTGTCCCCCACAAATCTCCACTGTGGACATCTGCCCAGGAGCTCGGTCACCTCCCGGAGTCTCTACTCAGGAGGAAGGTAAACACAGCCATTTGTCACTGACTAGCACACGGCCTGTGCTAGCAGCTGTTCCCCTTAACCAGTATGCCATTGACTTTGAGCCTCAAAAGAAGAAAAATAGCCACCTCCCCTCCTGATGACTGCCCCCAAAGGGAAGCGTCCAGTAAGTCACCCTGCTGTTTTAGGATAATACCAGGACAACCCGGTCAGTTTCTCCACCCCCGCCCCCACAATGTGCCAGGGACAAGGTGAAGGTGACACAGGGTTCAGTGGGGGTGGCAGCCTTGTCTCCCCAGGGTCCCTGGTGTACCTGGTAGAGGCAGGGAGAGGAACTCGGGACTCTGCCACTAGATGCTGAAGACCTTGGGTTCATTTTATGTCCCCGTAACACAGTAAGTTGTTAGGCATAAACTGCCCAGTCAGTGTGATGACACCTTCCTGTTGTGCCGTGGCCCCAAGTCCTCACAATGCTCCAAGCTGTAGCAGCCACTGTTGTTGCCTTGAGTTAGGAAGAAGGCAGGTGGCGGGCGCCAGGGCTCTTGAGCCCAAGAAGCCCAGTTCCACTCTTGCACTCCTGCCACTCTGGACTCACCAGGACAGGACTCGGTGCCTTCATTGCCAGGGAAAAGCTGGCTTGCACACAGGCCCTGGGAGGCCCAGGCCCCCCGACTCCTTGAACTCTCTGACCTCTCCCTGTTCCCCTGCCTAGGTCCCACCCTTGTCGCCCAGGCCCCCACCACCCTGCCCCTGCTGCCAGGCCTGTGCGTTGCTGCCCCCTGCTCTGCGTCCCCCAGGCCTTCTCCCCTTCCCATCTTGCCTCACGGTGCCTCCTGCCCTGTGCCTGCACCTCAAGCCCTCAGCTTCCTCCTTCCTCTCCTCACCCCTGACATGCCACACATCTGGCTGGCTCATGTTCTGGCTGCCACTACTCCAGTGCCAGCTCCACAAGGACACGTGGCTCTGTTCACAGCTGACCTGGCACTGGGCAGTACCTGGCACATGATAGGCACTGACTGGCCAAGGCGTGGACATCTCCATTCCAGGGGGAAAGCCCAAAGCCACGTGTCTAGGGTCTGAAACCCAGTTTGTGTGCTGACTCTTCTTTATCCATTGTGAACAGGCAGGCCTTGTTGGTGCCCCATTCTGGGATACATCACAGCCTAACTCTCCCCGCTGCTTTGTGGGATGCACCTGCCATGCAGGTTGTCTGCCAGGATCTGTAGCCCACCCCAGCCTGGACTGCATGAGATAGGTCAGACTCACCAAGGTGGGGCATGGAAACAGGACAGGAGAAAGCGTGTCAGCTGCATTTCCTAGGGACACCTAACAGTGTATGGGGGCCTGCCTGGCCACATGACCGTTGTCCAAGGAGGCGTGGGAGCTACTCCCTCTGCCAGGCACCAAAGCAAACTGCCAGGACCTGAGCTCACTGCAGTGTGATCGCTGGCCAGCCCTGGTGAGAACATGGAGCAAGTTGAAGTAGGTTTCTACGGACAGTGACAGGAGGCCTCTTCCATACAAGAGCCAAGGTCCCTGCATGAAGTTAAGGGCAGCAGACTCCACCTGCAGGATGCCCAGAGACTGCCAAGGTGGGCAGTTGCTCTACCCACCCAGGGGCCAGCACAGAGACAGCTGGGCTGAGCACAGGAGTGTGAGGAACCCCGAGCAGATCCTTGGAAAGATGCTGGAGTGGAGGAACTAGCCCCGAGCACAAGGGCAGAACAGGTAAGGCTGTGATTGCAGCCCAAATCTGAAGCTGCTTCTGTTGAGTAAGGAGACGGGGAAAGTACAGTCATTTCCTTCCATGAAAACAAGCAACAGAATTCCCTTTGCCTCATTCCCCTTGCAATTAAGCCCTTCTCTACAAATGAAATGATTTGGCTTTCACAGGGACTAATTTAAGCACACAAGAAGGGCCGCTGAACCTTCTGATTGCAAACACCAGTATGCAGGAGAGAGAAGCCAGGGTGATGCCAGGATGGGAAGGCTCCGGCAGGGGGAAGGCGGTGAGCCCCGCCTGGGAGTTCAGCTCAACTCACACACCCAGAACTCCGCCACCGCTCCATCTTCCAGGCTGGGCTGGGGTGGAATGGTCAAAGCCTCCAGCACTTTGGCCATGCTGCGGGTTGAAGAGGCTGCAGGTATGTGGCCACTCCATTCACCAGGCGGAACAACCTGCTCCTGCTGCCTTGAACCTGGGCCAGTCCCATGAACACTTGGGTCAATGGAGCATGGCAAGAACGGCACTGGCCACTTCTAGTCTGCCTCAGGGAGCTTGTGGTGGCTTCTGCTTTTGCCCTTTTGGGGCCGTAGCTCACTGCAGAAAGAGGCCCTGCTGGCTGGCATTCACACTCCTAAGTGGTGCCGCCTCGCAGTTGCCTTGTTCTGTGTGAACACACAAGCCTCACCCCAAGGGTGGTGTCGGGAGAGCGCCCCCCAGCAGCTGTCGGAGACCATTGCGCCCACAGCATGATTATATTGTTTCCCTCGGAAGTTGCTGAGGCTCATCAGCAGGTGACCAAACAGCACAGAGCGCTCTCAGGGACCCTGACCACTCTTCCAATGGGAGGGTCCCTGAAAGCCTAGCGTGACTCAGGGTATTGACCTTGATACAATAGCCCTGATTCAGGTACAGGTTCTGTCTGGGTTCAATTTTATATGCATTGTGCATATGCATGCACACCCAAGTAACTGTGAAATTCTATCCCATGAAAACACTTGTTTCGGGGCTGGTATGTCCCTCCTTGAGAGATCAGTGATGCAGGACTGGAGAAGGCCTCCCAGGAGTGTGTCATTCACCAGCCTTCTGCTGGATGTGTACAGCTCAAACCCAGGCAGGAGGCACATGCGCCTCTGGTGGCACCAGCATAGACTAATCCACAACAGGTAGGGTCCAAGTGTCAAGTTGCTCCATCCAGGGACCGCAAGGCCTTGGAGCCTGGGAGAAGACACATCTTCTAGAATGTCCCTCCACGCAGCGGCCACAGCCCTGAGGCCACAGCCAGGAAGGAGAGCAGGCAAGGGCTCTGTCTACAGAGGGGAGTCTAGGGCCTGACCAACCCCTGGGGACACTTGTGATCAGGGCACAGGGCACACAGGCCTGGTGGCCACGAGGATGGCAAGGATGCAGGGGAGGGGGACATGGGCCAGGAGAAGGGAGGAGAGATGGGTACTGTGGTGTCAAAGGGGCCCTCAGGCAGGAGTGAGGATATTCCCCTTGGAGAGGACAAGGGTGTATCAGGGGACCCTGCAATTCCGCATGGGAGGCCTGCTGGGCTGTGGGCCAGCACTGGAGCCTTCTCATAATTCCAAGCATAATGTGAACTGGTCCCATTCCCCTTGAAATGAGGTTGTCACATGAAATGGGAGTGCAGTTGACAGAGAGAGGAACGAGAAGGGCTCGTCCACAGACTGCTTCTCATGCCAGCCAGCTGCAGCTGGGACTGCTCACAGCAGGAACCCAGGACGTCACTGACCTAGAGCAGTATCCACGTGACTGTGACACAGCCACATGAGCAAGAAACCAACATCTGTGGATGCCGCTGCCAAAACCTAGGGCTACTCGTCATTGCAGCTCCCACCAGCCCCACAGCCTCTGCCATGGGCACTGACCTCCCCTCCCTGGACACACAGAGCAGTGTAGGAGACCCCACCTGAGCTCTCCATGCTCCAACACCCAAAGCCTCAGCGTACAGTGCCAGCAGCAGGCATCTAGCTGGCTGCTTCCCAGCTGTGTGGGCAGCCCCAGGAGGTCTGCGGGCCCCAGGAGAGAAAGATCAGAGAAGCGGCACAGCAGACACCTGGGCAAAGGGGAGTCAAGCACCCTGGCATCGCTGGCTCCATGGCCTACCCATGGGAGGACCGGGCACTCAGGGGTTGCGTCTCTGGGGTGGGGGAGAGTTGAGGCCTTGCTCACGGTGGTGGGTAGAGGTTGCCAGCAGGGCACAGCAGTGTCAGGCTGCCTTTGAGACAGTCAGAGGCAGTTGAGATGGCGCGGATGCCCCCAGAGTGTTCCGTGCCCCGAGGGTGCTGGGTGTCAGCCCTTTGTGGGCTGCGGGCGCCCAGGAGCCCTGCCAGGGGAAAGGGCACTGGGCCAGAAGTGGAGTGTGTACACACACATGCGCAGGAGTGCACATGGGGGAGGGGTTTCCTCCGAGACAAGCACGCTCCTGTGCTTTATCAAATTTGCAGATGCCACACAGCTGGGGGGTGA
This sequence comes from Ochotona curzoniae, assembly GCF_017591425.1. Classification (NCBI taxonomy): domain Eukaryota; kingdom Metazoa; phylum Chordata; class Mammalia; order Lagomorpha; family Ochotonidae; genus Ochotona; species Ochotona curzoniae. The sequence goes on along the minus strand of NW_024466004.1, from coordinate 498,743 downwards.
TGGCAACCGTGTCAGATGACAGAGCTGAGATCTAAAGAGGAGCTGACAGGCTGGAGCACTGGGGTGGATCTAACAAAATGAAACTTAATAGGGACAAACGTGCTGATTTCATAATATGTGTTTATTGTGCCCTGCCTCCATGTGTGGGGGATTGGGGAAGAACAATGCAGGTGCCAGGGAGAAGGAACTGAGACGCCCGCTCACGGGTCAACACACCTGCCCTCAAGGGCCACAGCTGACCCCGGCATGGGCTTGAAGTTTGACAAAGATCCCTTCTGGGGGGAGTGGGGTCAGGCTACATAGCACATAGAGAGAGGTGCAGGGGGACTCACAGTTGGAGCACTTAGCTTAGCAGCCAGGACCCCAGGCCATCCCATTGGACAGGCAAGTGTTTGATAGCTCCGTCTCAGCCTCCTCCATGCTGTCCTCCTGGGAATCAGACCCCATATAGCCAGGCACCCTTGGCCAGAGATTCTCCAAACTGCAGGGACCCACGTTGGCTCCACAAGGTCTCCCCTCCCTACTCCAAGGATGGAACAGTGGGCTTTGAGCTGTGAAAGCTCTGGTTCTCAGGGGGCGGAGTGTCTCCTCTCCCTGACAAGTCTGATCCCACAAGCTCTCACTGGGCAGACCAGCAGGCAGGTAGGCACTGGCTCCAAGCCTCGTGGCAGGGTGGGCAGGGCTGGGCGAGCGGAAGCCTCTGAGACAAGCTGCAGGAGGAGGGCCTCGAGAATAGTGAGGCATCCGTCACCAGAAGCATGTAAGCAGAGACTGCGTGGCCACTCTTCATGGCTGCCAGCACTACAGGGTCAGAGCCTCATGTTTCCCATCTGTGTGGTGAAGGAAGACTCGGGCACTAAGCTCGCAGGCGTCGGAGACTTTGGCCAGCCCTATACGCCAAGCCAGTGTCCGCCCATAATCCAGGCCACCACGTTTGTTTCTGTTCGGAGTATACAGGGTGAGCAGGAGTGAACCCCGGGAAGAAAATCAGGACTCTGATCCCCAACCAACCAGTCAGGCTTCTTCCAAAACAAGAAAACAAAACCAAAGGTCTATATTCGTCTTCACTTATTTGAAAGGCTGAGAGAGAGAAATGGGCAGAGCAAAAGACTTTCTTTTGGTTTCACCCCAATTGCTCAAAAGAGTCAGAGCTGAACTGATCCGAAGCCAGGAGCCAGGAGCTTCTTTTGGATCTCCCACACAGGTGCAGGAGCCCAAGGACTTGAGCTATCCTCTGCTGCTTTTCCGGACCACAGGTATGGAGCTGGATGGGAAGTAGAGAAGGTGGGACTTAAGAGTTGCTGAGATAAGGGATTTAGACACATTGAGGCACAACACCTACCCCTACAAGGACGATTTCTGAGAGGTAGAAGCACCCTGGCCTGGAGCAAGCAGGGTGTGAGGCATGGCATGAGACCCGTGCAGGCGGGCATGTGAGGGCCCAGCAACATGGCCTGGAAAGGTTGGGCTGTTGGCAGGGTCCAGCTGGGAGAGGCCAACGAGTCCTGTGCTGGGTCAGGCTGGAGTGCTGACAGTGGCGGCAGGCTGGGCAGGTGATGAGGAGGGTGGATCCCAGGCCTGAGGGGGAGCCCAGGCAGGGGTGCCTGCCTCAAACCAGGGGAAGAAGATCCAAAGGCTTTGGACCATCCTCAACTGCTTTCCCAGGCCATAAGCACGCAGCTGGATGGGAAGTGGAGCACCCAGGACACAAAATCAACATCTTGGGATCCTGGCTTGTTATGTAAGATGAGGATTTAGCTATTGGGTCTTTGCACCAGGCCCTGATTCATTTATTTATTTATTTGAAAGGCAGAGTAACAGAGAGAGTGGGACAGAGAAACACCTTCCATCCACTGGTCTGGGAAGGCCAGAGCCAGGAACTTCCGAGTCTCCCACATAGGCATAGGGCCCAGGGGTCCAGGCACTTGTGCCAACTTCCGTTGCTTTCCCAGACCATTAGCAGGGAGCTAAATCGGAGCTAAGTCGTCAGCATGGTGTGTCACTCATGCTGGTGTCACAGGAAATGGCTTAACCCACTGTGCCACATCACCAGTGAGGTTGCCCTCTGAGAGAAGCAGCTTCATCCCCCATCCCCTGTCCCGCCCTGGGAGCCCAGTGGGACAGGAGTGGGGGGCATTGAGACAGGTGAGCCAGCTGTCACAGACCCACGTGTAGCTGTGGTGTTGCTGGGGCCTGGAGCGACCCTGGGCCCTGGGAGAGTTGGACCCCATGTCTCCATGGGAAAGTGTTGCCAGGATCAGACAGGGCAGGCTATGGGCAGGGGCAGAGGATCGGGGAGGCCAGCATCCCTGGCAGATGGCACACTTTGCCAGCTCCATCTGACTCTGGGGAGGTGTTCCAGCCAACGGGGGTCAGAGGGGGCTCCTGGGGCACAGCAAAGGTGCCATACCAATGTTAAACAAAGCTGAAACAAACAACAACCTCTCCTGAGATTTCACCATGAGTGACTCATTCCTTTAGCTGTAAACATTTTGTCCTTTAAAAAAATGCAAACCACCAGAGTCCCACTTATAGGTGGCCTTAATAAACGAGAGAAGAGAAAAAAAAAAAGACAAACAAAACAAACAAACAAAAAACCAAAGAGGCCCTGGAATGGAACACACACAGTTCCCAGGTTTGCCACTCTGCCAGCTGCACAGCTTTGGCCAAGGAGGAAGTGGAGTGTCCTGGGGCTGTCCCTGTGCACAGGATCGGGCACTGGACAGGACAGACAAGCCCCACGCCCACTAAGACGCCGTTCATGTATGTGTGTGTCCCACACATGGGTGAACGTGAACACACCCTATGCAAGCACACACATATCCAGGGGCCGTGGGAAGTGGATTGAATAGATACGTGTATTTTAGTACACACAAAAAGTTTGAAATCCAGGCAAGTTTCCATAATATACATTTTCCATCAACTTATTGAAAACCCCTTGTATATATGGAGTTTGAAATTTTTCAACCAAAATAAATTTTTCATTGCATTTTCTATGAACCTTTTTTACTCCCCTGTGTCTGAGAAACTGTGTCAAAATTGTTCTCTCCCTTCCCCCTCCTGGTGTGGGAACCAGGCCAGGGAGACCCTGGTCTCTGGGGAAGGAAGGGGGGAAGGGGCCCCCATCCACGTCCTCTCCACTCCCGCCTACCCGCACCCCATCCCCACCCCCGAATTGCAGTCTGAGCTTCCAGTCAGTAAATATTTGCGGAGTGTGTTGGAAGCCGCCAACAGCCTCGTGATGGCTGAGAGATGGAACAATTTGTCCATCGGCAGGGGATTAGCTTTCCGCTCCGCCCTCTCCAGCCCTCCACGTCGGGTCCACCTGCGCAGATGCGCCCACCGTTCTGGGCCAGCTTTAGGGGCAAGTAGCGCCTCTGGCTTCTCGAGGCCCATGTACCGGGGCTCTCTTGTTCTCCTTGCTCCTCTCCCCTACCTTGTGAAGGAAATTTAACTTTTATTATAAAAGTAGCACAGGGAGGAGCCGCCCTTCCACCCCAGACACTTCAGCACGACCTCACACGCTGAGCATCCGGGACTCTTTCCTGGGGTTTTACCCACTGACTTCAGATTACAGGATATTGCAGTCCGCCCTCCTTGTCTCTCCCACCCTGTGTCCCACATCCCCGACAGAATCCTTTGTTCACAGACCCTGCGGTGAGTAAATGCTGCTTCTAGTTGAACCCTGTGGTTTGTCGGGATTACTTTTTGCTTCCTAAAGTTAATTAATTTGCCTTCTGGGCACCTTTGTTGCCCTCAGAGATTGCAAGCACCTGTTGCCCTCGTGTCACACTCTTGGGGTGGGGAATGTCTCCTCTTGGGGTGGCCACAGCCTCTGGTAATTGGACCAGGCATTGTGAGCTAGGGGACACCCTGGTGGCTTGAGGCCACCTCTACCATCCTCCTTTCTCTGTCCTCAACATGGGGGAGGTTGTGAGAATGAAACATTCGGTTCATTTTTCAAGATGCTTAGTTGTAAGTACATTACTAGCACAACAGCTACATCATATACACCAGAAAATTCTTAGGTAAACAGGAAGTTAGCAGCCAACCAGCTGAAGACAAGGCTGGAAGATTGTAGGCCTGTAGCACTCAGCCAGGGTGGAACTGGCAGAGTGGGGAGGAGACTGCAGGCTAGGAAATCAAGGGCTTCCTGAAGAATATCCTCACTGTGCTGGGTTCCAGGACCTGATCTTACAAGAGCAATTTTAAAAGTCCCATTTTTGACCTGCTGTTATGGCTCAGTTTGCTAATCTTCCCCCTTCAAGTGCTGGGGTCCTATATGGGTGCTGGTTGGGTTCATATCTCAGCTGCTTTGCTTCCCAGCCAGCTCCTCCCTGCTTGTGGCCTGGGAAAGCAGTCGAGGATGGCCCAACGCCCTGAGACCCTGCGCCTGCACCTGGGAGACCAGAAAACGGCTCCTGGCTTTCCAGTAAAAATAAAAATACCACCCCCCTTCTTTTTCTTCTTTTTTTTAAAGCTGCACTTTTGCTGCCCATCCTCTGGGTGCCCAGGTGAATCTGTTCCTCACAAGGTCACCCCTCTAAGCCTCCCATGACCAAGAACCAAGGAGTTAGATATACCCATGCTGGCCACAAAAACCCAGCCCTCCCCTTCCCTGGCTGCAGAACACCGGTCTCCACCCCAGCCCTGGGCTAGGATGCTCACTTTCTCAGCAGTGAAGAGTGACCAGCTGTGCAGGTGGTCAGTGAGCAGCCTGTGAAAGTGACAGCCCACATTTCCACCCTTGGCCTTAACCCATCAGCCAGCATTCTGCGCTCCGTCTTCCTCTTCCAATTATGGGAGCTGTCCGTGGCCATTTAGGCAGTGTCCTGCCCAGTACCCATCTAGAAACCAGATGCACCAGCCCAGCCCTGGGCAGGTGGAAGGCATTGGGCTCAGCTTTCAGTGGACCACCTGTTTCAAGACTTCTTGCCTGAGCAGAGAAAGCTGGAGGTTGGTGGCTGTTCAGCCATCCACTGCCCTCCATGGCTGACCCTCCCTGTCCTTGGTGGGGTGGAGGGGCTACCATTACACCCTGTGTTGGCGCTTGGTAGAGTTCTCCAACCCAGTGTCCAGTCCTCCATGTGACTCCATCTTGAGTTCTTTCTGTAAATTCTCAAGACCTGCAGAGTGTTTGGGACCTAGCAGGTGCCAATGGATGGATGGCTGGCTGGCTGGCTGGCTGGATGGCTGGCTGGCTGGCTGGCTGGCTGGCTGGCTGGATGGATGGATGGATGAAGTGATTGACAGAGTAACGGGAACCAGGCTCTCAAAGAGCTCACAACCCCACTGGGTAGAGGATGTGGGTATGATGGGAAGGGAAATGTACAAAAAGCTGCATCAGAACTCCATGTGGACACTCGCTCAGGAGGCCTGTACTGTCAGCACACCATGGAAGTCAGAGAGGGTGAGTCCACCAGCTGGGCAAGCAAAGAGGGCTCCCTGGATGAGGCAGCCTGCTGATCAGGGTAAGTTTTGGGAAGGAGGCAGAGGTGAATGGAGGCAGTGGCTAGACAGGGATATTTGGCCAGCTGAGCTCAATAAGTTGGCAGGGTGGTGCAGGTGGAGGGACCAGCCTGTGGGAGCTTTGAATACCCACCCACCCTGCCCCATGGCTGGGCATGGTAGGGAGGGAGAGTAGGCCGCCCCAGGTTGTGTCAGGGCACAAGGAAGCTGTGCCTTAAGGCTGGGCAGAGATGGTAAAGAAGCGGGGGATTAGATTCCATTTGGAGATTCCCCAAATGGCCACAATGACTAGGCTGGGCCAGGCTGAATGAAGCCAAGAACTTTGAATTCTATCCAAGTATCCCACGTGGGTTCAGAGACCCAGGCACTTGGGTTCAGGGACCTGGGCCATTCTCTACTGCCTTCGCAGGCAGAAGAGCAGGAGCTGGACTGGAAGCAGAGCAGCCGGAATTTGAACTGGGGCTCTGATATGGGATGATGACATCGCAGGTGGTGATTTAACCCAATGAACTACAATGCTGGCCTCGAGTCTTTTTGAGCTCTGCAAATTGTGTAGCTTGGAATTGGCTCCCATCTACTCAAAGGAGAAGCCAAGTACTTGCTTGCACTTGCTCTCTCTCTCACTCACACACACACACACATCTTTTGCCTACCACTCTCTCCTGACCCTCTCCTCTCCAGCCACCTTGGCCATGCCACCTCTGGCCTCTGGTGTCTTCACAAGGCAATGCCACCTTCTAGGTATCTGTCAAAAGCATGGTTTGGTGGGGCCTCCCTGGTGCCTTCTGGGGAACAGAAGACCCCTCCTCCCTGCCATTCTCCCACTGCCAGCCATCCACCTGCTCTCTCCTTGCTTTGTTAACTGTCTCTTAGCTCCCACCAGCATTTGCACTGCCATGTTTGTTCCACGCTTAGCACTCTTCCCCCAACACATGTGCCTGGTAGAGGTGGTTTAGGGATTCAGCCTCGGATGAGCCATTGAGCCAGAGCCCCAGACGGGGGTTCTTGGTGAGCTTCATGGAAGATGACAGAGGCCCAGCCCATAGCAGGTGCTCAGCACGGAGGAGACCCACCCCCAGAAAGTTTGGCTGGGAGGAGCATGGTAGGCTGTCACAAGCCCCCCAGGACCCCACGGAAACCTGAGTCCCATGGGCCACGGGTCCCCAAAGCTGGCAGTCTGTCTCGAGCCTTACTGGCTGCCTTATACTTGCATTTGCTATCTAGTCACCTCAGGGACTGGCCTGCGGTCATCCACAGTGTGAGTTAAGACCCAGCCCCTCCCTGCCAGCTCTGGGCTGCCTTTCCCAGCAGTGCTCTGAGGCCCTTGTGGCTGGCCCTGTCTGGGATTGAGCTAGCTTCTCACATTCCAGGCCTAATTTTATCCCCTTCCTCCCCAGAGCTAGAAATAGTGCCAGCAGAGCCTCTGGCCTTCGGGCCTCAGCTCTGCCACCTCAGCTGGCCCAGGCTTGCCCACGTCAAACCCCACCCCCGACACCCGGAAGCAGGGTAGGCAGCCAGGCTAGGGTTAGACAGGAAGTAAGAGAATCTGCAGGGCTCCACGGGCTCAGGAGGAGCTAAGGGACCCTCATGGCCAGGTGTGTCTCAGCCAGGAGGCCGCTGCAGCCCTCTGGGGGACTCTCAGAACCTTCCAGGCCAGTGTAAGAAGTCCTGGGCCTCAGTTTCCACCCCTGCACCACCACCCCTCGTAAAAGCTAAAGCTACAATATGACATCCCCCACGCACTTCCCAGAAGGCTCTATGAGTGACGTGTACCAGTGATCAGCACGCATGAGGGCTGCTGCTGACGCTGAGTTAACAAACATCACAGCTTGAACTTGCTGCCAGGCCCCAAGTAACCCCCTACCCTCCTGGGCACTTCTAGCCCACTTCCCTGTCCAGAGCAGCCACTGGGGCTTCCTGGGGGGCAGAAACCAGGTATGAGAGTAGGCTGTCTCCCACCCCCAACCTGTCTGATCATGGGACAGGGTTGTGAAGGCTAAGGATGGATAGCCTCTACAGCCCCCGGTGCCCAGCTCAGCAGAAACCGGGGCTGGCAGTAATGGGCTGGCGGCCCCCGGCTACAACCAGTTTCATTTTCTTCCACAACTAAATGATCGCCCACGTTTGCTCATGCTCACTAATTCCATCACCTTAGTGTAGCTGCTCCTGCAGTGCCCGCCCACCACCCTCACAGCCTGGCTCCCGGCTGCCTAGGCAGGGGCCCGGCGGCGGGCAACTGAACCCCCAGGAAACCCTTCCCTGCTCCCACCCTCCACATCTGAAAGCCCTGGCCCAGCCCCAGGGTAAGTAGAACTGGCTGTGCTCCTGCCCTGCTGGAGGCGGGCTGGTGATGTTCTCTGAGGGTCATCCCATTTGTGAAATGAAAAATTTTGCATGAGCTAGAAAGTGTCATCCCAACAAGTGGCCAAAATCCTCACAATTCACCCTTACTCTAACAGCATCTCGCCACCAGGCAGCTTTGCAGCTGGCCGCACACAGGGACAGAGGCCTCCCCGCTCAGAAGGGAGGTCACCCACCTCTCCATGTCCCATGCACATAGGTCAAGTGCAACCACCTGCCTGTTCCCAGGGCAGGTGACACCACCCCTGCAACTTCCTATTTGGTAAACTCTATAAAAAGTGCCCATCTGGGTGTGGGGGGCCCTGCATCCTATACCTAGCACTTGACTCACACCCTGTTATAGAAATAGCACAGCACCCCAGAAAGCTGTCCTGAGTCAGCTCTCTCTCTCTCTCTCTCTCTCTCTCTCTCTCTCTCACACACACACACACACACACACACACACACACACACACACACCTTTTCCCTACCACTCTTTCCTGACCCTCTCCCTGCCCAGCCACCTTGACCTTGCCAACTCTGGTCCCTAATGTCTTCACAAGTCAATGTCAGGGAGTCTGGCAGTCAGAGACTGGTCCACAGTTCACAGGGTGAAAAGGGCTGATTCCTCCAGAAGTGGCTGAATCAGACTTGTCCAAATCCACAGGTGAGTCCGAATCCACAGCCATGCTCGTGGTCAGCCCTCAGCTGCATGCCCTAGAAGTCAGTCATCTGGGGACTTGGGCCACCTGTGACTCAAGGCTACGTGGTCAGTTGTGTGCAGGCTCACGGAATCTCCCCTCTGCTGTGAGACGGCAGCATCATGACAGGTGGCAGCTATGGGAAGGTTCCTGCATCCCGGCCCCATCCCACTGCATCCTCCCCTCGATTCCACCTCATCTCCTCCCTCCATGCTCAAATCTGATAGCTACATACTTGCTGTAGAGATGAGGAAGGCTTTTGGGTTCAGGGAAGGGCCGTGGGCAGGCGGCCGGCCCTGCCTGCTGCAGCCTCCATGTCGCCCTGCCCCTTTGCTGTGGACACCTGCTCAGCTGGGACCTAAGTGGCTGTGGTGGGCACTGAGCGCTCAGGGCTGGCCGTGAGGCTTGGGAGTCCCTGAGCCCAATGTTGCCTTCATTCCTGGCTCCTGAGAGGGCAGTGGGTGGAGGAGAGGCTGCGTGTGTGGAATTCCTTCTTCTTACAGGCAGGGAGGATGCCATGAGACAGCCAACCCCAACCTTACCCACTTCCTCCTGAACGGGACTCAGAAAACAAACTGGGCTCCTGGTGCTGGGCTTGCTGCTCATCTAGGCGGCTGCTGACTCTTCCTTGCCGCAGGCCACTCTTTTTTTTTTCCACCTGTCCCCTTTTCTTTCCTCCTTTCCATGCCCCTCCCTGCCAGCTGAGGGCCGGATGTCCCAGTCCCTGACAGCCCTGCCCTACACAGGGTCAGCTGACCCTGTCTGCCCAGGCTGCAGGCAGTCTGGCCCTTCTGGGCAGAGTCACCCAGCCAAGCCCAGTGGACAGTGAGATCCCCGAGGCCTGAAGACAGTGGGTGCCAAGGGACAGGAGGCCTCTCCGTTGGACCCTCCTCTGCCACACTCCAACCCACCTTGGAAGGACACTGTGGTGAGTGTGCCTGGGCCAGCAGGGATGGGCAGGGATGGCCTTGCTGAGCCCTCCACGGTGCCTGAGTCGGGAAGACGGGGTGTGCCACCCTTGAGCCTGTTCACGCCTGGCAGGTGTTGTGTGGAGCGGGGCAGGCACCTCTGAGGGCATGCACACTGTGCCTGTGTGTGAGATGGGGTCCGGCAGGTCAGTAGCATGGGGATCCTGGCATTCGCTCCTTTTGTGTCTTGCTGCCCCCACCCTGAGGCAGGTATCCAGGACAAACAGCGGTGCTGCCCCAGAATGGCATGTCCTGTCCCAGAGCCCATGGGGACAGTGACGTAAGTGTGTGGGCAGTGGCCCAGGGCCCAGCTGCAAGGTGGTAGAGGCTGTAACAGAGCCTTGGGAGCCCCACCTGCTCTTCAAACCACCCTGCTGCAAGAACCTGAGATTTACTTATTTATGTGAAAGGCAGAGTTACAAGAGAGAAGAACAGACACACTTTTCCATCTGCTGGTTCACTCCTCAACTGGCCACGATGGCTGGAACTGGACCAGTCTAATGCTGGGACCCAGGAGCATCTTCCAGATCTCCCCCCATGTGTGCATGGGGGCCAAAGCACTTGGGCCATCCTCTGCTGCTTTCCCAGGCCATTAGCGGGGAGATGACCGGAAGTGAAGCAGCCAGGACAGGAACCACTCTGAGATGGAATGCTGGTTTCACAGGTGGTAGCTTTATTTGCTATGCTACGGTGCCAGCCCCTTAATCTTTTTATCATGAAAACATGAGAAACTTCCCAGCAAGGCAAAAATCTGCATATGACATCACATATGCTCACATATCCTGCACCTGGGGTTGGAGCCACAGCTCAGCCTCACTGGTGTCACACAAACTGCAAGAGCTGAGAGCTTTAAGGTAACTGGCAGACCCCACAGCACCCCCCCACACACACACACACAGTGGGTGCTTACATAACCCATACCACCATCCTACTCACACAGTTACACGCAGCGTGGCTCTCTATGTCCCTGTCTTTTTAAAGCTTTGCTAGAGCAGGGTCTGGTCACGGTACACCTGGTCTACCCCCGTATTCGATCATGTCTGATCCAGCCAGCCCTGCTCACCGATCAGCTGGGTTGAAGGCCAAGTGTCCTGTACGAGAGGCAAAAGCCAGTTGTGTCAGTTTACCCAGGGCAACCAAGGCCTGAAGAGCAAGGGAGAAGGGCCCTTAACAACTCCCCCTGGTGAGGTCCTGTGCCCCCTGGGGCCTTCTGTGACCAGAGGCCAGGCTGAGCGTATGTGGGGCTGCCAACTCACTGTGCCGACAGCCAAGAAGATTCCCTGGCTGGAGTCCGTGTGGCTGAGTCTTGTTCTCTAGCCTGCAGGGAACAGACATAAAGTTTACGAACATCGGTGTTGTTCCGTGAAGGAAACCGGTGCTGGCTGGGGGTGGCAGTGGGGGAAGGGGCTCTTCCCATGCTGTCCATGGTTTACGCAGGGGGACTGTGGGGACAGCAGAGGAGGTGGGAGCTCTTCTGGGCGAGTCCACCTTGCATTTCGGGCCTCTGCATGTCCGCTGCTGCCCTCTGCTGGAGAAAGGCCTCGCTCGCGCACTCTGCGGCGAGGTTGGTTCTGTGGAGTTGTCCGAGGCAGCTCCGCGGGGGGGGGGGGGTTGTCCCTGCACACTCACCTTCGCACCCTAATGCTCCTCCACAGCACCGTGCTTGGCCTTCCTGTCATCACAACATGGCCTGGAAAAGCCATGCACCGCTAGCTGCACCCTGCAGCACAAGGCAGGTGGCCGCCGTCAATCCTGCTCCTTAGAGAAGGGCAGGCAGGAGGGGTCTGAGGGTTGTGATTGAGTGTGTGGGTGTGGGAACTCAGTCCAAGGTCCTAGGTGCTCCTGAAGGTGGTCTGAGACTCCAGGGACTACTGGGGCAGTTACCAGGCGTATACGGGGCCCGGGGGTGCAGCTGCCCCATGGTGCCTGGCTTGGCCATTCCACACTCCTTGCTTCTCCTGCCTTGACAGCAGGATGAGACTGGTGCTGGCGCCGGTAAGTACATTTGTCAGGGCTGAAGGTTTCTAAATAAGTTGCCGCTGTATTAAAATCCTGTCTGGTCCCCGAGCTGCAGGAACATTGGGAGATTTTAAATGTTAAGAGGAAGGAGGGGGAGGGGTAATCCCCTCTCAAAGGATAAAATCGGCCCCAAAATAGGTTTCAAAGGCAGAGGATTGAAGTGTTGCTCTGTGCCCCGACTCAGGCTTTCAGGAAGGTGGGGCTGGCGAGGGGGTGCTCTATGAAGCCGCCTAGCTCACTCGGACTGGCAGGGTGCTGCACACAGTCCCCACCCCCACTCCCTCCCCGCCACGTTCTGGATTGATCTCACCGTGCCAGGGAGCCGTCCCGTGGCCCTCGAGTCATTTTTAGAATGGATTCTAAAGCTCCATTTTTGTGCCCTCTCAGCCTGGTTGGCCCCAGGTGCCTCTTGAGCCCCGGGCCACAGGAGGGACGCCAACGGCCTCAACCCATTACCACGTAAGCGGTTCTGAGTGGTTTTTTGGGTCCTCACATCTCTAATAGATTGAAAAGCGTCACAAGGACATGGAGTGGCTCTTGTGGCAAGCCCCTGGTTCTGGGAGGCCTGAGCCGGCCCAGCCGCCACCTCTGGGCTTGCTGGCTGCCCTTGCTCCCTCGCTGCCGGCTGTCTCCTGATCATCTCATCTCCCCAGTATGCTCTCCCCGGTGACTCCTGGGTGTAGTCCTCCCCCAGGCTTCAGCAACCCCCTACCCTGGGCTCAGCTGGGGCCCAGGCAAGCCATGTCCTCTGGCTGGCGGGGCCGCAGCGCCATGCAGCAGGTGCAACCCTGGGCAAAGATCGGGAGCCACAGCATCTCCGTCCCTCCTTCACCAAGTCCTCCAGTCACCCACCCCAGCCCTGTCCTGGCCCTGCCGGCCACTGCCTGCGTGAGTTATAAATACAACAACCATGTACACCAGGGGTCTTCCACATACTCCTAGGAAACATGTGCTATGAAAATACCACACATGGACCTCAAAAATGCTTGGCACTAAAAACTGTTTCTCTTTTAATCCCAGTTCCCCCCACAAACCTCCTGTAGCCCCGTTGGACACACACGCCCAGCAGCCAGCCCTCCCCACTGAGGCTGAGCCAACTCACAGACCCCTTGAGTAACCTTTTCACCAAGGCGCATTTCTCAGTGTGTCTGTTCCCCACCAGCCCCCATGCAATAACTCATTATACATCTAGTGTCTGTTGATTGAGAAAACGGATGATGGCAACAACTACCAAGAATTCGATAACGCCTTTAAATGAATCTGTGTTTTGGTAATCACCAAGTGTTGACGTACACTTGAGAAATTGCCATGCTCCCTGGCGATTGCTGTTCTGTGCTACAGAGGATGCTCTGCTGGGGGGAGCCTCCTTCCCTCTGCCACCATTGCCACGTGCTGGCCCTGTTTGGGGACCTGCACAAGGTACCCTGGGGCTGGGGCTTGCAGAGTGAGGCTCCTGCTGCTTAGCTGGGCCCCAGCTCCTGGATGGTTCCTGATGCTGATCTAGGCACTGGGCCTGGAGCAGGTTGAAACAAGCCGCTCCACCCCTCAGGGCAGGAGGTTGCTGTCTGCATGCTGTGGCCTGTGTGCTGTTTGCTCAGGGACTCAGGCCAATAGGGCCCCTGTCCATCATGAGCTTCTTAGATCACCAGGGCCCCTGATGCTCCCACCCACGTTAGGCTGGCCCTCCCTGGGCTTCCAGTGGTAGGCCGGGAGAGCTGGAATCCCTGCACACAACCCTCACTGTGACCATAGTCAGCCATTCTGTGCCAGCCGGAAGCTGCCGACAGCCTTTGACAAGATATCGTCTGCAGTTAATGGGTTCCCAGCTTCACCCCTTGTGGGTTTGATTGGTGGGCCCTTCTGCCATCTTCCCTAGAAGAAGACAGCTCTGAGAAGGGCGTCTGTGTCATTGCTAATGAGCTGGGCTTTAGCGGGCGAGCAGAGGTTTCCTTTCCAAGGGCACTCTGCATGTGCGATAAGCCGGCATGAATGACAGGTCCTGATGCCCTCGTCCATTCCGGCTTGATGGGTGGCATCTGTCACTGTGTCCTGCACCAGTGAGGTCTTAGGGTCTCCACATCACCGCGACTGTCACCTGTCCCCACTCTGGAAGCTGAACACAGCCGCGGCCCTGGCATCTGTGACCCTCCTCGCAACCCTGGCCAGGCTGGCTGCTACCCCGGCCCCACACTGCCACTGCCAGCCCAGGCCCTCATTTCACAATGGCTCCACAGCTCTACGCCTGTCAACAGAAATCAGTTCTCGAGTGTACTGGAGTGGGGCCCGGAGTTACTTAATTCAGGATGTGACCCCAGGATGGGGCAGCAAGACACAGGGACCCAGGGCCATCTGTGCACTCCCTGGATGGGGTGGGGAGCAGCCATGCAGCTGAACACCCTGCTGCCTTTCCTTCACCCCCACGCTCTTTCCTAGCTGCACCCCCTCTCATGCCTGCCCCAGGAGCTCCCAGGAACACTGTGGGGCAGGGCCCTGGACTAGTGGGTGGTAGGAAGAGGTATGTGCTGGAGGAAGGATCAGCCTGTTCCCTTTACAGCATCGGAGTTAGCAGGTGTGGGAAAGGAGCGGAGCCTGCCTCCCCACTCACGCCCCACCTGCCTTCCCTGTACCCAGGCCATCCAGAGAACGACCCACAGTGGGGAACCTGAGCGGGAGGCCCCAGAAGTGGTGCTCTCCAGAGCAGTCCTGCACGCTGGTCATCCTAGCAGCACGACAGGGCTGTGACCCACCTCATCCTGGGCTCCATAGCAAGCTGGCAGGGTGCCTGGCGTAGACCCTGGGTTCCTGACCCTGCCCCATGATCCTAGGAGACAGAGTGGGGTAGAGGTGGGGGACCCAGGGGCATCCACCCAGGGCCTTGGTCCTTCCAGAGACAGAACGTGCAGGTGACTAGGGCAGTCCCGCTTCCTCAATGGGGCCTGATGCCGGGGGTTTTAAACTAGGTGAGTGACCCACCCCCCGCAGCTGCCTCCTTGGGACTCTTTGGGGTTGGGGCGGGGGAAGGAGGAAGCCCATGCCAGGGCTGGCACCCTTGCTCCCCCTCTGCTGTCTTCTTGCACCCAGGGAAGCCACTCAGGCACTTTGTCTCAATTCCCACATCTGTGAAGCAGGACCAATGATACACAGGTCAAAATGTGCTGGCCACATGAAGCTCGGGGGCCCAGATGTGTCACTGCCCACTGCTGTCCCTTCCCGATGCCCTTTGGGGGACCTATAAGGGTGAAGGAAGAGGAGTGAGAAAGCCTAGGGGGGCCCAGCTAGATGCATCAGCCGTTACTGGATCCAGTGTGGTCAAGCCTGGTTAACACTGGGCCAGCCCCCAGGGAGGCAGGAGTGGTGGGGGCGGGGATGGGTATAAATGTGTATCACAGATCATTTGTCTGCAGCCACAGCAGGGCCACTGTGGGGACAGGTCAGCTGTCAAAGGCCAATGTCCCAGAAGATGAGAGAGAGAGAGATGAAATATTAACCTGTCCCTGGCTTCTTTCTTTCTTCCTTTCTTTCTTTCTTTTCTTTCTTTCTTTCTTTCTTTCTTCCTTTCTTTCTTTCTTTCTTTCTTTCTTTCTTTCTTTCTTTCTTTCTTTCTTTTTCTTTCTTCCTTCCTTCCTTCCTTCCTTCCTTCCTTCCTTTCCTTCCTTCCTCTCTCTCTCTTTCTTTATTTTTACTGAAAAGGCAGATCAGATACAGAGATACGGAGAGACAGAAAGATCTGTCCACTGGTTCACTCCCCAAGTGGCCACAATGGCTGGAGCTGAGCCCCTCTGAAGCCAGGAGCCAGGAGTTTCTTCCAGTCTTCCACATAGGTGCAGTATCCCAAGGCCTTGGACCATCCCCTCCCTCCTGCTTTCCCAGGTCCAAGCAGAGGGAGCTGGATAAGAAATGGGGCATCCAGGACACGAACCAGAGTCCATATGGGATCCCAGCTGTGTAAGGCAAACCACTGAGCCGTCGCGCCAGGCCTGTCCCTGCCCATTTCCCTCCACCTCTAGATGTGTCCCCCACTCTCCCAGGCCTTCCTTGCTCAGTCCTTGGAGCAGGTGCCCCAGTAGGGGCGGTCTCTGTGTTGCCACTGGAAGAACTGAGGACAGGTTGTACCCCACTTTCTCCAGAGCAGACCCTCACCTGTCTGCCTTCCCCAAGGGTCTCTGTATGGCTTGTGGAATAGAAGCCAAAGCCAGGCGGGGGTTTCCATGCCGCGGTGTCCTGAGGCCTAGCAGCTGGCAGGAGCCTCACAGAGCAGAAGCCTGAACAAATGGACAGGTACTACTATGTGCACAGCCAGTGAGCCATGCCTGTGGCCCAAAGGTCAGGCAGAGGGTTCATCATGCCCAGAGCTGCTTGGCCCGGTGACATCCACGGCCAGGAGTCCAGTGGAGAGAGAGTATTAATAACTCGTGGTGAAGGGTCCCTCTGCAGGGATGTCCTCTCATCCAGAGCGGGCGGGCCACGGGCGCCTCCCCTAGCAGAATCTCCTTGGTATTCTCCTGTGACAAAGTCATAACATCTTTGGGCTTACCCCAAGGCCTTGAGCCAGCCTGCTTTCCCAGGTCATAATCAGGGAGCTGGATGGGAAGTGGATCAGCCAGGACACAAACCAGAGCCCATATAGGATGCCAACTCTACAGGTGAAGGTTTAGCTTGCATGCCACAGTGCCAGTCCCTGGTCTCACTTTTTCTTTGCAAAGTGTCTGTGAGCAAGCCTGCCTTCCCCAGAGCTCAGGCCTGCGGGGATGTGAGCACCACGGCCGTGCTGCCTGAAGTAGTGCCCGCCAACTCTCCCAAGGTCTGCACTCTGCGCCCTGGACCAGTCTTTCCAGCAGCGTTAGTGTCGCTATGGTCTGTCTACAGATGTGGGAACTGAGGCCCAGGGGCTTTGCATATGTCCACAGAGTGGCTGAGCCGTGAGGAAGGTCAGCACTACAGGGATCCTGGCCAGGACAGGAGCTCTGCTTGCTTCCTGTGGATCTGGGGCCCCGGTCTGCAAAGGGAGAAAGACGGCAGGATGTGGGAGCTGAGATGGCATTGGCACTCACACAGTAGTAGGGCCTTCTTTCTTAGTGTTTTTACATTGAAACCTGAAAAGTACAGTGTGAAAGTCAGCTGTTCATTGGACCCTGCTCCACCAGGCGACCCCATTGCCAGGTCCTTGGAACCAGTGATTTGGGAAGTGATCTTCATCATCCCAGAAGCTCCCAATGAGGAGTCCCTGCCGGTCCGCACTGGGGACCACGTGGACTCTTCCCCCATTAAACTCCTCCTCCCTCTGCTTTCTAGAGGCCACCACCAAGGCAAGAAGGAGTGAGCTGAGGATTGTGCCTTCCACCTGCCGCCTTCCCACCACCCTGCCTCCCTGTGTAGCAACATGGTGGTGCAGGACAGCTTGGATGCCACATCGGACAGCCAGATGGGCGTGCCCCTGGAACCCTTCCTGCACCAGGTCGGGGGCCACCTGAGCATCATGACCTACGACGAGCATACCGTGTGCAAGCCCCTCATCTCCCGCGAGCACAGGTTCTACGAGTCCCTGCCCACAGCCATGAAGCACTTCACCCCACAGTATAAAGGTGAGAGGTTGGACCCTGGTGGAGAGGGTTGCCATGGTGACCAACCCCTCTTCTCCGGTAGGCAGGGCAGCTGGCACTGTCCTAGTTTTCTCTGAACTCCCAGCCTCTAGGTCTGGCTTCCCTGTCAATTAACTCAAGTCACCAGACCTGGAGGACTTCAGAATGGAATAAGTGGGCAGCCAGATGCCACCGGCTCATAGTGAGGGCTCTCTAGGCTGTGCCTGTAGTGTGTGACTGGCTTCCAGGACAGGGGGAGCCTGCAAGTAGGGGGTGGGAGCCTTTCTCTCAGGCCAAGGAGGAAAGGCTGGGGGACAAAGCTTGTCAACAAACCAGAGTTCTCACTTGCATGCAGGAAAGGGGCAAGCCGGGGGACCACACAGTGCCCAGGGGAGCTTGGGAGATTGCACGAGGCGGCCCGTGCCTCAGATCTGAGTACAGGGCAGGTTCTGGCAAGGGTATGTGTGCTGCCCCTGTTGCGATCCCCAAGGCCAATCACCTCGTCCACCCCACAAACCCCAGCAGGAGGAGTACAGGGGCAGATGCTCAGAGAACAGGCCTCTGCCCAGCACTTGCAGCGCCCGGCTGCAGGTCGCCAGCCACCCTGGCCATCACTGAAAGTGCTCAAGGAGATGCCCTCCAAATGAGTCCTTGCAATTGCACCATGCAGGTGACTCTGGGAAAAAGTGGCAAGCAGTGTTTACGGTGTAGACGTATGGCAGACACTCAGGCCCCAGTGCAGACCTGTGCCTGGGCTACTTACAGCATGGTCCAGGATGAGGCCCCCTAGAAGAGACCCCCTGAACTCCTGTGGCCTAGCCACTGAGTCCACACACTGTCCACACATGTCAATATTTCCATTTACCCCTCCGGGACCTCCTGAGGAGCTGCGGCCTGGAGGAGCAGGGAGGGTGAGCATTGCAGGTGTCCCCTCACCCATAGGGCCTGGTCTTCCCCTGGGGCTTCCCAAGGCTGCATGTTGGAGCTGCCTGGTAGCTGTGGGTCACTGCCCATCTCACCAGGAATTAATGTTTGTTCTTTCACAACTGAACCCAGCATAGAGGTGGCAGGCCCTGGCCAGGGCAGCCTCTGCCAGTGGCGTTTCACACTGGTTCCATGCAGCTCTGCCCCAGGCAAGGGGGGCAGGGTGGTGAGAGAGGCGTCCTGTACCCTGTCTGTACCTGGCCATGCTACCTCCTTGCCTCCAGGCTGGGAACAGCCTGTCCTAAGAGAGGGGCCATTCTAGCATCTCTGCAGGACAGAACACCAACAGGAGCAGCACTCCCCTGGAGGGTCCCCCAGTACCGTAGCATTGTGTGGCTGTACCCCGCTCCTTCGCAGGCTGCCTGTCAGCCTCGGGCGGTGAGGACGTGCTCTTTGGGCCCTGCTGCCTAACAGTAGAGCCAGATTCGTATTACAGACGGCAGCAGCTGAATGTTCTCTCATGAGATTAAAAATAAGCCCACAGGAGGATATTCGCCGAGGTTCTGGAAGCTGCTCTGCCAAAGCCCAAGTGAGGAAATGCCCTGGGCATGCCGATCTGGCAGTAAGCTGCCCGCCCAGCTGGCCAGGGTGCAAAGGGAGGGCCGGGAAGCAGGCAGATGGGTCCCTGGAGAAGGTGGCCAAGTGGCCGGGGGCGGGGTAGCAATAGATGCCTTGGAGGGAGTCTGTTTTTGCAGCCCACCTTCTCTGAACTTCAGGGTCACTGTGGAAAGCAGATGAAACATTCAAAGGTGGGGGAGGTGGGGTGTCACTTAAAGGGGCTGTTTCTAGCAGTGGTTGCAGGCTTCTAAGAATAATCTCTGATGGGGTAGCCCCGGGCCTGAGGGACCACAATCCTAGTGCGGTTGCTGACCAGCCCTCTGTTATGGAGGAGGGAGTTGAGCAATCAATGTCGCTTCCTTTTTCCTCCTACCCTTCCTTCACCTGCCAGTGCCTGCACAATGCAGAACTGTGCAGAACTGAACCCTGCTGTCAGTCTGAAGTGCTGGGCCCAGCTTGGGAGTCACTGGGGAGTGAAGGACAAGGACCTCACAGGCGCCCTGCATAGGGTCACCCTCCCCCACCCCCGCCGTGACACCAGGCTTGGCCCAGAGGACTAGTGGGAGGTCAGAGGGGTGGGGTGCAGACAGGAGACTCCCCCAATAGCAGGTGCTCTTGGCAAAACCGCCTGAGGGGGTGTCTTTCATGCCATCCCAGTACTGGCAAGACCGGGCTCCCTCTGGCTGCCAAGCTCCAGGAAGGAAGGGCAGGTGCCTGAGCTGTGAGTATGGCTACCTCTTGGAGATGCCCGGGCAGCGTGTTGGTGCAGCAGGTTCCCAAGGGCTGCTGGAAAATCTTCCTGGAAAATGCTGCCCAGATAGACACACACAGAGCAGAGGGGAGTGGAGGGGAGGGCCCCAGCACCCCTCGGCCATCCCAGGCTGGCCACATTGAGCTTGCGATGGCCGGTGGTGAGATGTGGAGGGAGCCAGAAAAGAAGCCCCAAAGGGCACGGAGGGGATATAGAAAGCAGGAACGAGGTGAGGATGGGCCTGGGTGAGCCCAGGGTAGGTGAGGGGGAAGGGGAACCAGTCTAGGCCAGTCCCCATTGCCCTCCTAGGACCAGGAGTTGGGGAAGGAAGGAGGGAGTTGACTGAGTCAAAGGCAGTGACCATGGCCCAGCGTCCCTCTGAGAGACGTCCCTCTCCTTGTTCCACAGGGACCATGTCTGTGCACCTCCGCAGAGACAGCAGGGGCCATCTCAGCCTGGTTGCCCACCCACTGCAGGAGAGCCAGCAGCCCTTCCAGGCACCCCCAGAGTCAGCGGCCACAGCAGCGCGGCGTGGGTACCAGAAGACCGGTGGCAGTGCCTGGCCCCTGGCCCAGCAGCCATACTCGCCCGCCAAGAGGTGAGGGTTGCCATGCAGACACGGATGGACGGACATGGGGATGGCTGCTCCCGCCTGAGCCCACCCAGGCAGGGCCGGGAAGGGAGGCATTCTCACACAGGCTCTGTCCGGAACCCCTAATGCCACCGAGGAAAGGAACAGTCTTCAGTTCTGCCACTCCTCGCTCCTGGCAGGCAGGTGGCCAGGGTTGCAGCTGAGGCAGGGGGCAGCGCCGAGGACAGAGGAGGGGTCAGGGCAGGTTCGCCTCCTCAGACACCTGTCCTGTTGAAAGCAGGAAGTGTCAGGAGGTGGGATGACAGCACAGACACCCCAGATAGCTGGTAGAGAGGAGAAGCATGACCAGCCTGTTTGGGACAAGGATGGGGGGCGGTAGGGTGTCAGGGCTTAGGCCCCTGAGATGCAGAAGACTGAAGCCTGAGCCTCCCCTCCCCCCTCTCAGAGGTCAGGGAACCCTCCCACTGAGGGAGCTGACTTCCGACAGAACCCCCAGGGCTAAGAGATGGGGAGCACTTCCTCCCCACAAGGTACATGGCTGGTGCTGCACCTGACAAGGAGGTCAAGGCTCCCATGGGGTGGGAGATGCCCCCAGCAATCCAAGGACCCAAGCCCTGGGTGTGCGATTCTAGGTGAGGCCACTGCCCCATAGCAAGCCATCCATAAACCCCATCACAGATAAGTGAGTGTGAATGGCCCCGACTCTGATGAGTGGGTCTGGAGGAACCACTTCCTCTTTACCACGAGAGGCTGTGTTGAATAATCTGCTGCCGGGCAGCAGCCAGGGTCAGCCCTTTTTAGAGCCCACCCTGGCCCTCAGCTGCCCTTGCTTCCCTCACCACAGCCTGGCCAGGTTCCACCGGCATACCCAGACGTCCTTGCTGGCAGAAGATGCGAATAGGAACCATGTGGAGAGGAGGAGCTGTAACCCATGGGGCCTGCACTGCCACCAGGCCTACCTGACCCGCCTGTGCTCCGAGTACCCCGAGAAAAAATGGCACCGTATCCTTACCCCACTGGCCAACAGCAGGTTGGACCCCATCAGGGGCCAGGGATACAGGGGAGCGGGGTGGGGTGGGGACAAGTGTGAGGATGGCAGGGTGGAACGAGGCCTCAAACCTAGGACCCAGAAAAATGGGTTCCCTCCCAGTGACAGCGCCATGGAGAGAGAAGTCTCACTGGGAACACACAAAGCTGGATCCAAGGTTGTTTACAGGGCCCCTGGCTGGGTCTCTGCCACCTGGGCATTCAGAGCAACACAGGCAAGAGTCATCTCTGTGAACACACAGCAGTGATTAATGCCACACTGTGTGGGGAGGCAGCAGGCAGCAGGGGCACACACACCCCTGCCTCTGCCCTGGGGCCCAGAGATCGGAGCCTGGGCAAGGCCTGCGGGGTAAAGGCTAGGATAAGTGAGGACCCCACCATGCCCTCCCCGGGGCTGCCTTGAACCCACTGAACAGAGTCAAGTTGGAAGCGGGGAGTCAAGTTGGTCAGCTGGGCTCGCTCCTCTGGCAGGCAGCCGGCTTCACGTTATATACGGAATCACACCCACGGCCTTGAACCCCATGAAGATCTTGCAGGATAATTACTCCACCGAAATTAACATTCCTGCAACTCCTCTCCGGAGCTCACATCCGTGGCCCGCTTCTCCCAAAAGGTACTGGCCCATTCAGCGACTGAAGGTTTCTGCCTGGTGATTTTCTGCTGTAAAATCTAAATTGGGCATGACCCACCAGGGATTTCATGCCCGCATCGAAGTCTCAACCCCAGAGCAAAAATGCAAAAGAGAAAAAACATTTGTTAAAAGTTCACATATTCATAAACTCCCTCTAAATAAATGGACTGCTTATAGGAGCCTGCAAAGCGAATATCTTGCATTCTTAATGACAAGAAGGGGGAGGGAAGGGAGGAGGGCAGGCACTCTGCTCTCCGGGTAGGTTGCTCTGTACCGCCCCCCGGTGGCCGCCTTAACTCATCTGAGCAGGGTTCCTGCTGCTGGAGAACCTGGTGTCCCGGCACACGCACCCTTGCATCTTGGACCTTAAGATGGGCACGCGGCAGCATGGGGACGACGCCTCCGAGGAGAAGAAGGCCCGGCACACCGAGAAGTGTGCGCAGAGCACCTCGGCACGCCTGGGTGTGCGTGTCTGCGGCATGCAGGTTGGTGGCTTGTCTGCCTCAAGCTGGGGATGCGTCTTGGCCCAACCACATACCACTGACCCCTCGCACAGGGCTTGGGAGCCACTCTTGCAGAGAGGAGGCACACACCTGGTCTGTGACACCTAGGGGTGTTTTTTCACGAGCATTTTTAATGCAGTAGGGGGGGCAATGCTCTATCATTTCTCTACTAGATCCCATGGTTCTTGGCAACTGAAACATGGCACTGGAGCTGCATGGTCCTGCCCATGTAGACATCGGTGTATGGTCAGGGGCTGGGGAAGGAGCAGAGGGGAAGCCCCTCAGCAGCTCCCCCCACCCCACACACACACACTACCACCACTACCACCATGGTGGCCCCTGGTTCTGCAGGTGCTGTGAGCCATCGGCCCCTTGTCTGCTTATCCTTACTAGCCAGCCCCTCTCTCCCCAGCCACTCTCTTCTGCTTCCGGCTGCCTGCCTCGGCTATCAGAGTGGGAAGGCCACACCCTGCTCACCCCAGGCAAGGGACTGGTTAATTTTCCTGAGGCGCAGACTCCATGCCTCCTTACTGCAGCAGCTCTGATGTGGTTCACGGCAGGGCTGCAGAGGAGCAAGAGGCCGTGAACGCCCTGGCCACACTCACTCGCACAGTCTGCTTGCTCCAAGCAGAAGCAGACACTGGCTGGATGGTAAACGTTATAGCTTCCCTTAATGGAAACTGCCACCCCTTGCAGCTGCAAGTGGAGTCTATAAATTTGTGGCACAGATGTCCCTTGGAAGGCTTGGGATGTGATCCTCCAGAGAATGAAGTGTGATGATTTGCCGTGTCAATGGAATCTCTCTCTCTGGACCACAAACCTCCTGAAATTGATGCGATTGATTTGGAAGGTGACGCCTGTCGTGTATTTACGACAGCTAATTTAACAGCCGGTCTCTAACCCTCCAAAGACGAGACACAGCCTATCATACCTTTCTGATTTTTTTTTTTTCCAACCTCGGTTTTCTGTAAACATATCAGGTCATCTGAAGGCAGGAAAGAAACCATCTTGGCCATGTCTGGGCAGACCTGCCCAGGTGTGCCAAGTCCCCCTCTGGCCACGCTAACCACAGACCACGGTTCAGCCTCACGGCTTCCTGTACCATCTGAGTGACATGGGGGCGGTAGCCACAGCCCCTCCATCAGCGTCTCTCTTCCATCTGCTCCCTTCTGGTGCCAAGACATAAGAGGGAAAGGAGAGGAGAGAAGGCATCAGCCCCCCAGAGAGGCAGTGAACATCCCCCACACGTGCCGGGGGCACATGGGCTGCCAGCAGACCCCTGACACAACCGAGCTAGCCCAAATTTTCACGCTGCAACAACTCACCCCCTTCCCCCCTGAAGAACCACTACTGCTCCCTTGGAACCGGCTGAGAAATGATTTCATAAACTTTGTTGGGGAAAAAATTAATCTGGTTGGCTTTCCAAGGCCATTGGCCGTGATTGCAGATTTTGGCTAAAGCTCACAAGCTTGGGTTTGCTAATATTTGAATTGAAGAGGGCCGGGAGCCAAAACTTACATTTTGAGTTGGAGGTGATGCTGGAAATTCACAAGAAAGGAGATCCACATCTTTCCCAAGTGGGTGGAGTGTCACCTCTGTTGGATGATGGATTTGTAGACCTTGGATTACCTTTAGAAACACACCATAGGCGTGTTAAATGCAACCGCCAGGCTGGTGCTTGAGGGAAGATCATCTTCCGCTTGTGGCGGCCCCTCTCGGCGCCCTGCATGCCCTGGAAACCTATTCGTAGATTATCGTAGCTGGTAATGCTGCAAAGGTAACAGATGTGATTTTGTTTGAAGTCTGCCCTTCCTCACATGCTCTTCTTTTCTGTGTAAGGTATACCAGACTGCTGGCAAGTACTATCTCTGCAAAGACAAGTATGACGGCCGGAAGCTCTCGGTGGAGGGGTTCAGACAGACCCTCCACCAGTTCCTGCACGACGGAACCCGCCTGCGCACAGAGCTCCTGGGGCCCATGCTGAGCCAGCTCCAGGCCCTCCTGGCCGTCATCAGGAGCCAGACTTCATACCGCTTCTACTCCAGCTCTCTTCTCCTCATCTACGATGGGCAGCAGTTGCCAGAGAGGACCTCAGGTGGCTGGCCTGCTCTGGAAGCTTCTCAAGAAACCCAGGCCAGCTGTCCTGGAGGGTTCCCCAAGGTGGACATCCGGATGATCGACTTTGCTCACACAACATATGAAGGCTCCCGGGACGGGCATACCACTTACGACGGACCAGATCCTGGCTATATTTTTGGCCTGGAAAATCTCATTGGGATGCTACAGGACATCCGAGAGGGAGTCTGACCCTTCTGGGCCCCACCTGGGCTTCTCTGGACATCACAGCTCCAATAAGGCCCCTGTTGGGAGCCAGGGCTGTCTCGATGACGCTTAAGACTCACAGCTACCGTTGAAAGCCTCTCTCTCCACAGCAGACTGTGAGCTGTGAGACAACTCCTCCAGGTTTCTGGAGGTAACTCCACACACGCCAGCATCTCACTCCAATGCTAGTCACTGCAGAATCAACAGTCGGGGTCAAGCAGCCCCGCTTTGAGCCCCCTGGTGAGCGGCCATGGGAGCTGGACGTGCAGTGTTCCAGGGAAAACCCACAGCACCTGCATCAAACAATGCTTTCCTGCGGCCATGCCACAGTCCTCACATGCCGTGAGCAAGAATCTGACTTGAAGTGTAAGTTTTCCACTTCATGGTTTTTCTCTTCATATGGGCTGCCTGCTGCAAGGGCAGACCGAGCTAACAGATGCCTCTCCACTTCCTAAGCGTAGGAGCAGTGGGGCAGGATAAAGTGAGGCACATCGGTCCATCTCACCTGCTCTGTCCCCAGGCTCTGAAGGGACAAGGACAAGCCCAGGCACAAGTGCAGGTGAGCTGGGGCCTGCAGCTCTCTCTCCATGAAGACTGCAGGCACGAAGAAGGTCTCTCTACAGCCTCCTGAGCGCTTCTGGGAAATGAGGATTCTGCCACGTTCTGACCACCTAACGCCTTTTAGCGGAACCTGCAGCTTCTCGGGGGAGGGGGAGCAAGGGAGGAGCCAACCACACCAACCTCTCTTCTCCACTTTCTATTTATTTATTTACTTATTTTTTTGGTGGGGGAGTGTTGGGAGAGGCAGAAGAAAAGAATCTGAAGGCGTGCAGGAACCAGGGGCAGTGTTGACAAGGCTGGCTGAGAAGTGTAAATATGGAGCCAGAATGCACGAGCCTAATTAATTCCTTCTGCCGCAGCGTGGAGACCCATTACAATGCCCTGGAGTCGAGCGCCGGGATGCGTTACCCAATTAGGGAAATAAATTTGTTAATAAAATTGCTGAGGTCACCAGTGATTATCAGCGTGCCTTATTACCCTTTCTGTTTATTTATTCCGATCATCACGCCGCACGGCCCTTCTGATTTACGGGTGACTTGAGAGAACAGCAAGAATGACACACGGACGTTCTGCCATCCTTCAGGGCCTGGGGGGAAATGGTGGCTAAGAAAGCATTCACGTGGATGTGCCAGGCCAGCGCCAGCCCCAAGGGCCAAGTGGTCCTTTTACTTGCACCTTAGACAATCCAACGTTCAAGGTTTGGGGGTTGGGAGGTTCTTGTGGATAATGACCACCAAAGTCCCCAAATCCACATCACCGGAAGGAAAGTGGGAATTGCAGAATACCAGCTCTTATTTGATTTCCGAACGGCCTGCATGGATTCCAAAGCAGGTGAAGGTCCCCAGTGATGTTTGGCCAGGCAATGCTGTAACTGGTTCCCCCACTCAGTGCTTGCAGTTGGGGCGGAGGGTCAGAGCACATGGAGCAACCAAGGGGAGTCGGCCTCCAGCCAAGCCCTCAGCACTGCTTCCGCCAGGCCTGAGAACCTGGCACCACTGCCACTGGGCCTAGAGCTCCAGACCTCAGCTTTTCTCTGAGCCCGAGAGGAAAAGATTGTGAGATTCGCCTGAGAATGGGACAGAGGGGCCGCAGGGATACAAGGCCCACGGCTGGTGCCATCTGTCCCCCCACTGCCCTCTGTGCCCTCACTGCTGTCATGGGGTGCTCCCTTCACCACACCAGGACCCTTCCCCATGAGGCTTTCTTCCTCCTCCCCACATGAAGCAAGGCCCAGCCCGAGTCCCCATCGACTCAGAACCTCTCTCCTGAGGTCCCTGGCAACAGCGCTGCCATTTGTGCTAAGAAGGGGACAGAGTTTGCCATGGGTATAGAAGCATCTTTCTATATTCCTGGGCTCTGAGCACTTGATGCAGTCTGGAACCCTAGAAATGACTCTGCAGATTCAAAACTCCATGAGGTCGTGCGGGCTGGGGAGAGAGGCAGGTATGGTGGCTCAACTGGCTAATCCCCAACCCTGTCACCCCCAAAATCCCATATGGGCGCTGGTTTATATCCTGGCTGCTCCACTTCCCATCCAGCTCCCTCTTACAGCTTGGGAAAGCAGTGGAGGATGGTTTAAGTCCTTGTGACCCTGCACCCACCTGGGAGACCTGGAAGAAGCTCCTGGTTCCTGGCTTGGTATCAGTTCATTTCTAGCTGTTGTGGCCATTAGGGAAGTGAATCAGTGGAAGATTTTCTCTCTCTGTAAAAGCTGCTTTTCAAACAAAAACAAATAAATCTTAAAACAAACAAACAAACAAACAAACAAACAAATAAAAAAAACCCCTCCATGGATGAGCCTACCTGACTGGTCTAAATTTGGGAGGAGATAGGAAAGGCAGAAAGAGAGAGAGGAGATGGCTGTAGTGTGTGTGTGTGTGTGTGTGTGTGTGTGTTCCGCAAGCTGAACTAGCTGGAAGGAAGGAAGCCGGACTCATCCATAATTGGCAGGTGTATCCAGGCAGCCACTCAGGCTGGGCTCCTTGCTCACGCTGAAGGACTTGACAAGAACCTTCCCCAGAACGTGCCGAGGCTGGAGAGATGCAGGGCGAGCACCCGCTAATCTGAGCCTGAAGAGGTTCGCTGATAGCACAGCCCTGGAGGAAGTGGAGCTGTGTGGGCTGTGCTGGGTGAATGGAGTGGAGAAGGGGCGAGGTGCCCATGTTTGGGAGGGAAAGGACAGCCCTACGGTGGGCTAGGCCACTCCAGCGTGGGGACTTTGTGACAAGGAGCGGCAGAAATGGGCAGAAGAGCAAGGCAAGGAGCCCAGATGGTGGAGACACTGGGAAATCTGGCCAAGAAGTTCCTTCACCATGATGTTATGTATCCTCCCAGCCTGCCTGACTTCAGTCCTTTCACCAAATATTTACCAAGTTCCCGGTACACACGGCACAGGGCTAGGCCCGTATGGGAAACCAGGACGGGTAAGGATCGTGATGTTCTTGTTAGGAACCTTGGGATTTTGCAAGAGCCGGATTGACAATACCTCCAGAGCCACAGCAGGAGCGGCGGGCCGCCCGCACACACAGGCGCAGTGCTCAGCCATGGTGGTTTTGGGGATGCCAGATGTGGCAGAGGGCTCGTGGAGCATGCCTGTGTGGGCTCAGGTCTTCCAACTGAGCCTGAAAAGAGTGTCTGGCTGGAAGAGCAGTGCAGAAGGGCCTGCGCTCCAGAAAGTGGGTCCACACGCACAGGAGGGATCTGGGGTTTCTGTTCAGGATTGGCAAATGGTCTGGGCTGGGCTGGCCCTGGGGCCCAAGAGAGCCAGACAGAAGCGCAGGGCGCTCTGATGGGGACCAGCATCTGTGCCTTCCACCTGCACTGATTCCTCCTGGGCTCCCTGTCCCGCTGGGCCTTGCTCTTCTTTCCTGGGGTTACAGTCACACGGGTTGAGTGAAGCCCTGTGATACATAATCCGCCGCCATCAGGGGCACGGCAGTCCAGCCCAGTGTGGCCAGCAAGGAACCCCTCTGTCTCCAAGCCCCTGGCACCTGGTGCTGCTCCCTGCTGACCGGTGAAAGCCAGGGGATGCAGGGGATGGGGTGGGAGGGGGGTGCCTGACATGGGGCTCAGCCTTGTGGTGGCAAACAGGAAGCAAGTCTGATGTTATCCCCAGGCCATCTCCTCCACCACCTCATTTTCTACCTGATTCAAAGAGAGAGAAGGAGGGGAATAAAAAGCAAATGGGGGTTGTGGGGGACAGCAGGGACCTTGTGGTAGGGGCCCCAAGACGGGGGAGGTGGCAGAAGCATGAACACGGCCTCCCAAGCATGGGTGGAGAACCTGCTCCCAACCTGCTCCCAACCTAACCTCCAGCAGCAGCGGGCAGCAGAGGGGGATGTCCTCCCCTCGCCCTCATCCCCACCCAGCCCCAGCCTCCCCGGTGTGATTGAGGAGGAGGCTACGGAGTGGAATGTTATTACAGCTTTTCCATAATGCAGTGTCATCGGGACGCGCGGGGCCTCTGGGCAGCGCCCTGGCAGCCCCATCACTCTTGGCAGCTGCACGGAGCTCCTAGACCACGCGGGAAAGGGCAGGCAGCAGGGTAATAAAACAAATGGCAAGGCAAGACCACTCATCAGCAGCTCTCCAGAATGATCTAAACTTTGGACTTTTGATTTAAATCTGCAGCCTCTGTGGCCAGAAACATAAAGCAGAAGACGAAGGAACAAACTAAAACGAGGGTGCCGAGAGCCAGAGGGAGGGGGGCCGCAGCCTGGAGCCAAGGCATACGCGAGTGAGCCAGGCAGTCTAACAGGAAGCCGGGCTTGGGCCCGTTTTAATTTGGTGTCAGAAACTCCTGAGACAGGACGAAAGAATCAAAAACAAACCGCAGCACAAAATCCTGCCATCCTGGTGCTCTGGCTCTGCCCGGGCACTTTCTCCCCAAGTCCTAGCAGGTGGAGGTGAGGCAGGTGGGCCGGGAGGCCCAGGTTGTACTCTAAAGACTCAGTATTCACAGACAGGCAGTTGTACAACAGGCATTCCTGCCCAAGAGTGACCTTGAAGTGAAAGGGGACCATTGGGCCAGAAGAGGGATGGCCGTTGTAGAGGGGTCTCAGGAAGGCCTCTCTGGGGTGGGGTGGGGGAGTGCATTAACTACCAGGCAGTTTGGGGTAGGGGGACAGAGCGCTGGGTGCTGAGGCTGCACTGGAGGGGTCCAGGGAGACCCGCTCAAGCTCCTGTCTGACTTGGAAGGAGCTCAGCGCCGCCCCAGGCAGTGGGGTAGCCATGGCCAGCAGGACCCTTCCAGCTACTTCTACAAAAGGGGCACTGAATGACTGGATTCAAGTCCAGGTCCATGTTTTTCTGGCAACACTGAGGTCCTGTATGCCAACTGTTTCCTCAGTTGAATGAGTCGGAAGAAGAAAACCCAGGCAATGGCCCCACGATGAAGCTAAGGGTTTAATTCCTTTTTAATGTTTACATGATTAACACCAGCATTCCAGAATGGTATTTTTACTTTCAAGCCATTGAAATGGGCAATTTGGGGTCTTGATTACTGGGATCATTGTGGCTTGAAATGCTGAAGCAGCGTGCCCCCTCCCTGCTGCCTTCTTTCCAGAAAGGCCAAGTACTGGCTCCCCAGGGCTGGAGGTGGGACCCGGTGGGAGGCTGCTCTCAGCCAGCAATGAGTGACAGCAGCAGGTGGGTGTTCAAGTGGTCATCAACTCCCTGAGGGGCTGGCACTGTGTTCCAGGCAGCGGCCTCTTCATGCTCCTGGAAGGCGCTGGGTAGATTGACTAGCCAGGAGCCTCTGGTGGAAGCCACCCACAGGCACAAGGAAAGGAAACAGGCCCTAGGGAAAACCAGGCCAGAAAAGCCCCCAGGGCTGAAACCAGGAGGCAGCAAGAGCGTCTGAGCCAGGAGAGCTAGGAGTTGGGCTCTGGAGTGCTCATCCTGGCTTCAAGTGCTGGCTCCACCACCTCCCAGCGGATGACGATGGCCAGAGCCCAGCCTGTCTGTGCCTCAGTGTCCCTCTCTGCACAGGGGGATGCTGGTGGGACTGACCTCCGAGCGCCACTGCGAGGACTGAATGAGTCGGCTCCCATCAGGCACTCAGAACAATAAACACTCCCTGTTCCCTGGCTCACCTCAAGCCCCATTTTAAGGTAAAGACATCGAAGCTTGGAGCAATGAAACAGCCCAAGGCCGGCTGTTGCAAGGGCCTTCTCTTTCCTACCCCTCTGCCTGTAAGCTTCCCCTGTGCCCCTGGAGGGACTCACGTGTCTATTAAATCCAAACTCCATCTGGCTACCCCGACCCTGACGGCTGTGCGCCCCGTACCCCATCTCCTTCCCTCCCTGGCAAAAAACATGGTGGAAATCACCTTGTTCGTCAGCCAAGAAATTGAGACATAAACTCCCAGGACACTGTCACTCTGTGTGCTGGACTATTGCCTCTCGTGCTTGACCTTGGAAGCGACAGGTGCAGGGTCCTCGCCTGTTTGGCCCCCACGTGACAATGTGACCTTCTGGCAGCTGCCCAAGGCCCAGGACCAAGAAGGGCCTTGGCTGGAAATCCTCAATAGCTTTTCACCAGGGTCCTTGTGTTTGTACTTTACGCCAGGCTCTGACAAAATCACACAGCGGATGCATAAAGGAGCCCACGTTACAAGCCAGGAATGCCCCACTCTCAAAGCATGGCGACTAAAGCAGCTGCCAAACACATTGCCAGGTGGAGGAGGACAGGTGGGCAGAGTGGACGTGTCAGGGACCAGGCACAGACGTGCAGGAAGAGGGACCATTGGAAGGGTACACTGGGGCAGCTCGGCCTGGCAGCCAGCCACTCTCTGGTTTTTCTTGCTGCCACCCAGAGTTGCTCTTCCTGTTGCCTGTGACAGATGGACCTTGGTCCCCAGCTCCCCAGGCAGCTGTCAGCCAGCCCTGTGCTCTTCAAATTACATGGTCTTGGGGTGCCCCTGGGTGCCTGGCACTCCATGAGAAACACACAGAATCCTTGCGCTCTGGGCTTCTGGACAGCCACGGAAACTCGGTGGCTACACAATAGCTGAGGGAGGATGGGGGAGGATGGAGCAGGAAGTATCTGTGGGCTCGGAACGTGGTGTGCATGGGGAGCCATTAGGCAGGCTTCCTGGAGGCAGTGCCCTTGACACCTCACTTCTCACACACCCTGAGTGCACACCCTGGATCCTCAGAGATTCCTAACACCTTCAAAGCAGCCCAAGCTGTTTAAGCTGCTACAGCTTAAAAACACCCATTCATCTTTCCTCCAATTAAACTCCCCCCTCCCTCTGGCTCCTTGCCTGCCCCAGAACTGCCGCTTGCTACTCTTAGAAGCCACCTGAATCTTTCTTCCCTTACTCCCCTGAGCTGCTTCATCTCACGGCTTCATCTCCCACTTCAGTCAAAGCCTCCGTCGCTGCTGTGTGTTCTGGTTACATAAATACCCCCAGACTCCACGCTCTGCTCCACCGAGGCGTGAATCGCCCAGTTTCCCCTGGACAATGTGAGCAGGGGGAGGCACAACGGGGCGAGGGGTGGGGGGACACTGCCTGGGGAGATGATCTTTTCAAGAGAAAAGCCTTCCCCTACGGTGGCACAGTGAGAGATGTCTAAGAGAAGGCTTGGTGTAGCAAGCAGATTTTTTTTTTTAAAGAGAATATTTATTTATTTATTTTTATTTGAAACTCAGATTTACAGAGAGAAAGATGGAGAGACAGAGAAAGATCTTCACCTGCTGGTTCACTCCCCCAAGTGGCTGTAATGTCCAGGGCGAAACCAGGCCAAATCCAGGAGCTTCATCTAGCTTCCTTCACCGGTGGCAGAGGACAAAGCCCCCACCGTCCACTGCTTTTACCAAGCCATTAGCAGGGATCTGGACTGGAAGCGGAGCAGCCAAGACTCAAACTGGTATCCATATGAGGTGCTGGCACTGTAGGGTGCAGTTTTACCCATGAAGCCACTAAGCCGGCCCCAAAACAAATGTTAGTGGGGAAAAAA
Source organism: Ochotona curzoniae (assembly GCF_017591425.1). NCBI lineage: Eukaryota > Metazoa > Chordata > Mammalia > Lagomorpha > Ochotonidae > Ochotona > Ochotona curzoniae. The sequence continues at coordinate 466,756 of NW_024466004.1, read as the reverse complement.
GATCTGCAAATGATAAATATGATTAATACCCAGGAATATACATTAATATACAAAGAACCTGTGAAAGCAGCAACAAACAGCAATCCAGTTCAGAAACGAGGTAAGCATCCTGCCCAGTGGATACAATTTCTCTCCTCTGCCTCTCAAATTAATTAAAAAGAAAAAAAATTGGACAAAGGGCTTGAGTGGGTATTTCTCCAAAGATATATGACAGGACAGTAAGCGGCTCAACATCACCAATTATGAGAGAAATACAAATCAAAGTTCCCATGGGATACTGTTTTACACTCCCTGGGGAGGGCACAGGCCACTCAGAACCGGCGGACAGCATGGAAAATGGCAGGGCAGTTCCTCAGAAAGTTAAAAATGGAATTACTGTAGGAAGCCACAGCTTCACTTCTGGGTACAGATCCAGGAAAGCGGGGACTCGGGGAGATATTTATATCCCCAGGTCACAGCAGCATGAAGGTCAAGCAAAGTGTCTGTGCTTCCGATGGAATGTAATTCAGCCTTAAAAAGGAAGGAGGGGCTGCAGAGGTGTGGCAGCTTGGGCCTCTTGCCAGTGGGGCTGGCATTCCAGATGGCTGCCGGTTTGTGTCCCAGCTGCTCCACTTCCCATCCAGCTCCGGCCTGGGAAAGCAGCAGAGAGAGGATGGCCCAAGTCCCTGGGACCCTGCACCCATGTGTGAGACCCAGAAGAAACTCCAGGCTTGGGATTGCCCCAGCCATTTGGGGAGTGAACCAGCACCAGCAGATGGAAAATCTTTCTCTCTGTCTCTCCCTCTCTGTGGAGCTACTTTCCAATTAATTAATTAATTAAAAAGTGGTTAAGGGCTGGTGTTGTGGCACAATGGAATAAGCCACTAACTGTAATACTGACATCCCACATGAAATGAACACTGATTTGAGTTCCGGCTGTTTGGGTTCCAATTCAATTCCCTGCTAACATTTCCAGGGAGGCAGTGAAAGATGAACACAGGGTTGGGAGGGGGTGGCAGAGAGAGGGCAATGGAGTTCCTACTGGGTTCAGGGTTTGGGTTGCACAAGACAGGAAGAGCTAGGAGGAGGGATGTACAGCATTCATAGTGCATTTGGTACCACCCAGCAGCCGGCCCTATGTTAACATGGTAAAGCATTGGGGGCCTGGTGCGATGATTCAATGGCTAAATCCCCACCTTGCAAGCTCCAGCATCCCATACGGGCATTGGTTCGTATCCCAGCTGCTCCATTTCCCATTCAGCTCCCTGATTATGACCTGGGAAAGCAAGAGAAGACAGCCCAGACCCTTGGGATCCTGTACTCATGTGGGAGACCCAGAAGCTCCTGGCTCCTGGCTTCAGATCAGCTCAGCTCTGGCTGCTGTGGCCATTTACAGAGTAAACCAGAGGATGGAAGATATTTCTCTCTCTGATCTATGAATAAATAAATAAATAAATAAGGAAATCTTATATATATTTCACCATTAGTTTTGTTCGTTTGTTTCCCAGGCTGAATCAGCTCAGCTGATATTGCTCAGGCTAGGAAACCAGCACCTTGCAGTAAAAGGGGCCCGGCTTGGGAGAGAGAGGGAGAGACGGAGAGACGGGAGAGACGGGCAGGCAGACAGACACGGCTGAGGACCCCGGGAGGTACAGTAGGCAGCGAGAAAGCCAGTGCAAAGTGTGAAGAGCGGGCAGGCACTGCGGTGAAGTTCAAATACATCTTCTACCCAAAGACAAGCTATATCTACATGCAAATGTATTCGTTTATGCAAAAACAGCAGCGGCCTCCGAGGAGAGTTCCGAAGTCTCGAGCTCGTGTAGTCACTGTAAAGAGAAGCTGTCCCTCGGGTACCGCACGCCGGCCTGTCCCTGGGAGCGGCCGCTGCCTGCAGGCGGAGGAAGAGCGGGCTGCGGCGGAAGCCAGCTCCGGGCCAGAGCCGGGCGAGCAGCGCCCCCTGGCGACCGGCGAGGCGAAGGGCGGGGCGCATGCCCACTCGCGCGCCGCGCGCCGCGCGCCCCGCCCCTCGGGAAGGCGGAGAGCCGTGGTGCGCAAGCGCCCTCCGCCTTCGCCGACTCCGCCCCCCCCGGGGGGGGCGGGGACACGCGGGGCCCAAGATGGCCGCCAGCCGCTACCGGCGATTTCTTAAGCTGTGTGAGGAATGGCCGGTGGACGAGACCAAACGGGGCCGGGACTTGGGTGCTTACCTGCGGCAGCGGGTAGCACAGGCCTTTCGGGAGGGAGAAAATACGCAGGTGACCGGCGTGGGGGACGGCTGGGCGAGGCGGGGTGGCGGGGAAGGACAGGCAGGGCGGCGGGGCCTGCGCGGCCTTCCCTCCAGGCGCGGGGACCCCGTCGGTTCACGGAGGGCTGTGGAGGGCGACGGTCGCTCCTGCAACGCCAAGTCCCCCGGGCCGGGGCCTGCGCCTCCGTGGTTTAGAAAGTTCTACAGGCGATGGAATACGCTAGGAGGGGTGCGGCTCACAGCTTGACCTGTTGCAGAGGAGAAGGCCTCAAGCTTGTGGCCCCGGGCACGGCCCGACAGTATCACCTCCCCGTGTTAGGTTGTGACCCTCGCCCAGCGTTCTTCCTGGGCTCCTGGACCCCGTACCCCAGGTTGGGATCAGACACTCGGGCTGCTGTGTGTAACAGGACTGCGGGCTTGCTGTCACCTGGGATGCAGTGACCAGTCCAGCACGTGCTTACTGAGCCCCCTGTGGCTCGCCAGGGCCTCGGCTCGGTGCCCAGGCGGCACTGGGTGGGACCCATGAGGTCCTGCCACAGAATGTGACGCCATTCAGGACACACCGTCAGCAAGGAGGTGCACCTGTGACAGTTCACATCAGTACCATAACACGTTCAAGTAAGAGGCTAGTGGAGTAGAGGAAGTGGCCTGCGGAGACTGAAGGGGAGCGGGTGACACAGTGTGCGCTTGCCCACGGGCAGTGTTGCAGCTGCTGCCCAGGTCCTGAGGCCAGGAGCCAGTTAGCATGGTATAGACGATTGGTGAGTTAGGTTGAAATCAGAGAAGGGCCAGAGTTAGGCATGGCAGGCCAGTCCTACAAGGGGGTGGGACATGATTTTTTTTTTTTTAAGATTTAGTAATTTTTATTGGAAAGGCAAATGTATATAGAGAAGGAGAGACAGATCCTCCATCCACTGGTTCACTTAGCAAATAGCTGTAGCAGCCAGAGCTGAGCTGATCCAAAGCTGGGAGCCTCCCATGTGGGTTTAGGAGTCCAAGGACTTGGGCTGTTCTCTACTGCTTTCCAGGCCACAAAAAGCTGAATGGGAAGTGGAGCAGTTGGGACACAAACCAGTGCTCATGTGGGGTGCCAGTGCTTGCTGGAAAAACCTATTGAGCTACCGCACTGACCCCAGGAGATGAATTTTTTTTTTTTTTAAGATTTTTTCTTATTGGGAAGGCAGATATACAGAGAGAGACAAAAAGATCTCCCATCCAGCTGGTGCATAACCCAAGTGACCACAATGACCGGAACCAGTCTCATTCCCTGCTTGTGACCTGGGAAAGCAGTCAAGGACTGCCCAAGGCCTTGGGACCCTGTACCTGCATGGGAGACCCGGAAAAAGCTCCTGGTTTTGGATTGGTTCGGCTCTGGCTGTTGCGACCGTTTGAGGAATGAACCAGCAGATGGAGGGTCTGAATCTCTTTTCTCTGTGTATCTGCCTTTCCAATCAGAATAAATAAGTCTTCAAAAAAAAAAAGATGCCTCTTGTCATTTGTGGTCAGTAAGTTACAGAGGACAAGAGCAGAAGCTGGAGGCTGGAGAGAAGCAGCAGTGAGCTCTGGGCTAGAGGTGCTGAAGGCTGGATGAGGCTGGCAGCAGAGGGTAGAGTGGGCAGGCTGAGCCCGCAGGACTTGCTGATACACTGTGGATGGGAGAGATGGAGCAGGCCCCAGAGTAGCACCAACGTGAGGCTTTCCCCTGAGCAGCTCCCTGTAAAATGGCTCTGTTCTAGCTGCTGAAAGGGACTGCCATTGTGTAGGATGAACTACGTGAGTTTAATGTGAGAAAACGTAGACTCGGCACTCACGTGGAAATGTCACGCAGGGACTGGGCTCTTTGAGTCTAGGCTCGGGCAAGGGGTCAGCCTGGAGACGGGGCCTTTGGGAAACCTGATCTGGACCTGTCAAAGCAGGAACAGGCACTTATGGTGGCTTGGTCCAGCAGGGAGTCTGGCTGGCGCCCCCAGTGGAGCAAGAGTGCTGATCTGACTGCTGGCAGTGCAGGTGGAGCGTCTGGCCTGGGATTCCTAGGACGAGGCAGATCCTGCACTCCGCTCAGGTTCCCCACTCTGTTGCTGGGGGCCTCCACTGATATAACATGTGACGATCTGGAGGGACCCTTGGAGTCCTGTCCTCAAGTCCCATAGGCCTGGAAGGCTAACACTTACTGTTTCACATAGGCTTCCGGAGATTAGAGATGATGCCATTTTTATATTTCTCCTCACCTCCCTCCCTCACTCTCCCCCTAGCTCTTGCACATAGAAGATGCTCGGTAGACGTCTGAATGAAGAGCTAAGTAGTTGGTTGGTTATGGCTCATGAGTCAGAAGTTGTTTGGACAGAGTTGCAGATGTAGCAGAACTCAGTAGAGAGAAGTAGTGGAGAGTGAGGAGGGGCTGTTTCTGTACCCCGGAGCGTGAGATAGGGCTTGAGAGCTTCCTGAGTTGGGAGGCTGTGGTATCTAGAGGAGGACCACGAGGCCCGTCACCTAGCAGCTCACAGGAAGCCTGGAACTGGATGCTTGGGCAGATGGGAGGGGGTGACAGTGCCCCTCACTCGGTGGTTAGGGCCAGAGCAGCCAGCAGAGGAGGGCAGCAGGAGGGGAGATAACTCCTGACAGTCAGAGCCACTCCCGTGGTCTGAGTAGCAACTGCAGGTGCATGCAGGTTTCGTCTGGGGGGACGTCTTCAGGCTGACCCCATCCCTCTCCCTATGTGTGTCCCAGCAGGGACCAGAGGACCGCCTCTACAGGGTGGGCTCGGGTTGGTCCACGTGTGTCCACTCAGGTCTGGGCTGGTGCACAGCTGAGCCTGAGCTGAAACACCAGGGAGAGAAGTGTCTGCACTGGCCAGGGACACACTTCCCTGCTTGCCACTGCTGCTCTGACAACGCCCTGTGACCACTCCGCAGGCGGCCCATGCTGATGGCTGCGTCGCTGCATCACGATGCCAGCAGGCGCATCCCTCAAGACCACCGCCGTCAAGGTCCCACATCCTTCCAGCACCTGAGAATGCGCCTGGGCTTAGTCAATCTCTGCGGTAGGTCTAGGGAGCAGCACCTTGAGTCACTCCCTCCAACATGATAGACTTTGAGAACAAAAGGTGGTTCCGCTGGCAACAGGGGCGGGGCTGAGACCTGTCCTGCCAACTGGCGTGGCTCTTCCCCTTGGTGACGCAGCTAGCTGCCAGAAAGAAGGCTGGGGGTGGGGCTGGGGACGGTTTGTTCTTGCAGCCCTCTTGTTCCCACAGAGGAGACGGACCAGCAGTGGGCTTGCTGGCTTCCTGCATCCCACTGTTACCCTGGAAGGTGCGTAGTGAGTGGTGTGTTGAAGATCTGCAGCTAAGTCGAGGGGTTATTCCCAGGCCCATTCTACAGATGGGGAGCAAGCGCATGAAATGGCTCGCTTGGGGTCCCTGGCCATGAGAGACTGTCCTGGCTCTTGTCTGGCCTCACCCCCCAGTACACTGTCACTGCTCTCTGCTGTTCCTCTGGAGTAGGTTATGGCCTCTGTCTGCACCTCAGGCCTGTCTCTTGTGTCCTGCACAGTCCTTTAGGACTGGGTAGTTAGGTCAGGGCATTAGGCATCTCCCAGTGTTAACACACCCGCTTTTCTGAGCCCATCCACCACCTCCCTCAGGGTGGGAAGGGACAGGGTCCTCTCAGTGGGACGCAAAAGCCGTTAATAATTCATACTCCAAGCCTGAGGACAAAGCCACTGCCTGTGTTTACTCCACCTGCCAGGGAGTCTTGGGGCTCCCCACCCTACTAGGGAGGGCCTGGTGGGAAGCTGGAACACGGGGACCACCCCTTGCACCCCATGCCTGGTGTGTGCTTTCTTAAGATCCTGTTGATGGTTTTGAATGCCATTTTGTTAAGAGAACGTGTGTTCCCTGCAGTGCTGGGGGCTTCACAAAAGTCACAGTGTGGGGGAACGTGGCAAACAGCTAGAATTGTTGATTAACTACAGGGATGGAAGCAAGTTCTGACTTCATTAGGCACCTAAGTGGTTTCCAGAAGATCCTGCCTGTGCACAGCACCTGTTCACCCAGTGCAAGGGCTGCCGCTGCTGGCCCACAGACTGCCGTACTGTGTCGTGTCCAGGCTTAATGCAGGCCCAGAATGAAGGTCTTGGGTTTCTCCTGGCAGGGGTTTTAGGTAGCCACATGGTTGGAGCTGGCCTCTGGCTTTCTTGTAGAGCAGAGAGCCAGTTGCCACCACCATACCTGATGGGTGCCATCCTGGTGTAGCTATTGCAACATTGCTCAGTGTTCCCTACCCCCGTCCTCCAGTACGTGAGCCCCCTGCAGTCAGATTTGTGAGGAGTGGCCTAAGAAGAGATGATGTGTTTTTAGGTGTAATCTCAAACCCACTGCAAAACAGGTGTTGGGAGGAAAGTCGGCTCTCTTAAGAACAAGTTCAAACACCTCCATCTTTTTTTCTCTTCCAATTCTGGTTGGGATGATATTTGGACAGGGCGCTGTGTTGATCTCAGTAGGTTTAAAAGAATCAAGTGCTGCTGACAGGATCCATTGCAGGCTACTTTCCATGGGGGCATCCCTATATTCCAAGGGCTTTAGGGCCTGGACAGCTGGCAGGCCATTATAGGGGACCATCCTGGGCTCACCACCCCAGGAGCAGACCTGACCTCAGCAGGGTGTGTGGCTTGCTAGCCATGAGTGGTTGTTAGGAGAATCCGGAGCTCCGTACCACTGCATCCAGGACCCTCCTCGTGGGTGGAGTTCACCCTGGCCCTTGAAGCCCTCCCTGGGTTTTGCTTGAGGATCCTGCCTGCCCGGAGCACCTTTGTCCCTGTGGCTTTTGTGTGTTGTCCTCACACTCCTCTGGTCCAAGTCCAGCCCTGAAGTTAAGGACTGCAGCTCTGTGTGGGCCCTACCCGGTAACTGGCTCTTACCCTGCACCCGTACCTGCAGGGGCCTGGTGTTGCGGGTCTCGGTCTGCTCTGTGCTGCCCCAGACATGGCTGGGGGAGTCCATCTCCTCGGCCTGATAGTCAGCTCCTCCTGCGCTGTAGCAGGGTCTTTCTCATGTACCCCCATAGCTCCCAGCAGAGCACTGTCCGCATAGGTGCTTGGGAAATACCTGCTCAATTGAATTGAGTGGGAGTAGGCACCCATAACAGAGTGAACTCATTTCCGAAGTTCATTACCAAGTCATGAAAACCTCCTTTCCTAGATCCTTCTGGACCAGATCCAGCTCTCCCTTAATTAGCAGAGCAATTTGCGACACCCTTTCCCAGAAGTGCTTATGCGTCCCTTTGTATGACGAGAACAGAGGCCGCTGAGCCGATTGCTGTCGCCACCCAAAATTCAATTTTGAAAATCGAAATCAGTGCCTGTGGCACTGCTGTAGATTTGCGTGTATAAAAGTTTAATATGGTAAAGAGAAATTTACTGACGACTGAGCAGGGGAAATGCAAAAGGAGCAAGAATAGAGCCATAAAGGACATTTTGTCATTCACACATCTATTTTACTCACATTTAGGGAACGGTACTGAATTTTTCATAGTGTCCCCACTGCTGCTTTCTCAGAGGCAGCAGTGCTATTAGTCCTCAAATGTCCGTAATCTCATTAGGTGTGGGTGCAAAATCGGGTACTTTAAAGCTTATGCATAAGAAATTTTCTAAAAAATGCATAGTGTATTTCACCAGGAAAAGTGTATATTTCACATCTCAGGAATGTTTGTGCTGGAGTCCATGAGGGAAGTGTGAGATGGAGGTGTTTGGTCCGGGCTTCTGGAATTAGCAGTGTCCATGGATGGCCGTCTGCGTGGTAAACAAGCTCCGTGTTCATTGCTGAGCCGGGGTGAGGTGTGCCTGGGGGCCTAGCCCTGGTTGTTTGTCTTCCTCTCCCTCTCTTTGCACTGTGAGAACCTAGCTGGGAATTGACTTATCTTAACCCCTCTCTCACCTCTGAGCTGCAGCCCCAGAGGCCCTTCTGACCGCAGGGGGCAGGTAGCTGGCTTGTCCATGCTTGTGGCTTTCAGGTGTCACATTGGCCCCCGGAAGGCTGACGGTGAGGAGTGTGGTAGAGGTAGAGGAGGACCCACAGCAAACAGCAGGCTCTCCAAGATTGGGGAAGAGCCCTCCTTGTCCCAGGGCTATGATGAGAGGGCTGTTGGCAGCCTGCTGGGGCCTCCTCACATCGGGGGATTTGGAGAGGCAGGACGGGCACCTGGGTTTGCAGGGCAGACTTACTGAGGACACAGAGGTGAGGAGTTGGGACTTGAACTCATTTCCTGAGAACCCGATTGGGAAGGTGGCTTGATGGAGAGCAGGACAGGAGGAAGACAGAGCCAGATGGAGGCCAGCCTGGTGCAGCATGTGTCTGTACCCTAGTGACCTGACCCTTGACAGTGTGGTGGCCACGAGCCGGCAGGTCCCCAGGGAAGCCCTGTCCACAGGGGCCATCCTCCATGCCTCTGCTTGCCATGTGCCTGTGCTGCCTGCGCCACCAGCTGCAGCCTCCTGGTTTCTGTAGCTGTTTGCCAGCAGTTCTCCCAGCATCACAGCAGAGTCAGCCTCCCTCCACCCACACCATCTCGTTCCACACCATCCTCCTCACCTCTGCCTCTCTTAGGTCTTTTTTTTTTTTTTTTAAGATGTATTTATTTTTATTTGAAAGGCAGATTGACAGATCTTCCAGTGTGTTCACTTCCCAAATGGCTGCAACAGCCACAGTCAGGCCGGTCCTAAGCCAGGAGTCTGGAACTTCTTTTGAGTCTCGCACGTGAATGTAGGGGCCCAAGCACTTTGGCCATCTTTTACTGCTTTCCCAGGCTCATTAGCTTTCCCAGGAAGCTGGATCAGAAGTAGAGCAGCTGGAACTCAAACCAGCACCCACTCTACCTGGCACTTCAGGTAGAGGTTTAAAATCCTAGGCCATGCCACCAGCCTCCCACACCACCTTTTTCAAAATGATTTTTAAATTTGAAAGAGTTACAGAGATAGAGACCTTCCATCCACTGATTCTCTTGCCAGTGCTGGGCCAGGCTGAAGCCAAGAACCTGAAGCTTTTTCCAAGTCTCCCACATAGGTGTTAGGGGCCCAGGAACTTGTTCCATCACCCAGTGCTTTCCAAGGCAATTAGCAGGGAGCTAGGTCAGAAGTAGATCAGCTGGGACACAAACTAGTGCCCATGTGGGATGCTGACATCACAGAAGATGGCTTTACCCCCGGCCACAAGGCTGGCTGTGTCTCTTAGTTTCAGAAGTGGAGACCTGCATTTAATACAGCTGCGGCTGATAACTTGTACACAGTGCTCCCGCATATTTGTCGGTGCTCCAGGTCTGGGATCACGGTCATCCAGGCCTCCCCTTGGTTAACCTCTTACCACCCTCCCAAGTAGGGGTTTTTTAAAGCAAGGGTAAATTATTCCATAGGCTTCAGAAGTGTCCATTCATGAAAGACAAAGGCCACAGAGTGTCCCCAGTTAAAGGACACCAGAGGTCTATGCCTTAGGTGTGGTACCTGGTCCTTTTCCTCTGTGCTGACAGTGGAATCAGGATGAGGACTTCGGGTTAGAAATGGAGTCAAGCCCGTGCTGGGTGTCCTAAATGCGAACTGTGGTCATCCTTCGGAAATGGTCCGAGATACCGCGGGATGAAGGGAACTGGGTGGGCAAATACAGGGAGGAGGAAGCAGGTGCTTCTCCGGTGGGTGTCAGGGAGATGAGCCGATTTGCCTGACATCCACAGTAAACACAGCTGTCCGAACACACGACAGAGGCGGCATGGTTACCTTGCATGATGGAGACACTCCTTCCTCAGCCTGATCACCTTGGGGGATGGAGACACCCCTCCCTCGGCCTTTCCTGGTGATGTTCCCGCTCTGCTCTGTGCCAGCTCTGTTATACTGGCCTGCTAGAGATGCAGTGCTTCAGGTATGGTCCTCCAGAGTGTGCCCTGAGGAGCTGGCCACCTGTTCTGTCCACTCAGTGCCCCTGGTAGCTCGCAGCTACCTCCTCGCCACCCGGGCATTCCCTCGAGGAGCAGGGGCCAGCTCAGGAACGGGGCATCTCTTCTGCCTGCAGTCACACGGGGACCTTGTCTTACACGCACATGGAGGCAAAAGCAGAGCCGCCTTATTAGAGCACTTAACTGCTGATTTATTTATGCTCTGCCTTCTCGGAGAGACAATTTCAGTTAGAAAAGAAATCTGTCTTTGGAATTCTGGGAGAGAACATGAAAGAAAAAGTTTTCTTCTGCAGAACTTTCAGAATTGTTGGTAGAAAAATCTAAGGAGTCTGGACAAGGAAAAGCAAGGGCAGAGGGGCCAAGGGGCCAAGGGAGGGGAACAGGGGAACATCCAGGCAAGGGAAAGTTCACTTCCCATCTGGCTTTGTGATTCCTTGTAGGGGCGCCCAGAGGCATATTTGTTTCCCCTTCTGTTGGCAGGGTTTCATTTGCCACCCTGGGCTCAAGGTCAAGGTTCTCATCCCGTTTACCTTGCTCACCTTAAACATTGCCTTCCTATTCCCTTTCTTCCCCAATTTCAGCAGCTTCCCAATTACACAGGTAGACGTTCACTTGGTTATTTTTTTCTTTTCATAAAAAGAATATTTAGTATTATTCATCTTGAAGGTGTACCTCCAATATCAGGGTTTTTCTCCCTGTACCTGCAGCAGGCCCTCGGGCAGACTGTCCAAGCTGTAATGTACCCTGGCCTTGGTCAGCCTCACTCAGGCTGCCCTGTCCCTTGGGAAGGCCATCTGTGCTCCCTGACTCCTGTGCATCCGTCAGGAACCAGCTGAGTCTTACTGGTGCCGTGACAGCTCACATCCCTGGGGATGGAGCCCATCAGCCACCTCCCAACACTGGGCCTGACCTGGCCCTGGTTAGGGACGCCTTTCCCACACTGTGTCTCTGTGTCTGCTCCCTACCCTCACCCCCGTGGAGCTCAGCAGGTGCTGATGAGGTGAAGCCACTCCTCAGCAAAGGTGATTTCCCACCACAGAGGGCTGTAGGTCAGCTCTACCCCCTTGAGGCCAAGTGGCTTGTGCCTGTGGCAGGCCCGCTTCGAGAGTGGTCCTTCCTGGAGTACAGGCTCAGTGTGGGCGGTAGGACTCCATGGCTCACTCCTTTGGGGTTCCTTGTTTTCCAGATTGCAGAGCCCGAGGCCTGCGATGAGATGTACGAGAGCTTAGCACGGCTCCATTCAAATTACTACAAACACAAGGTGAGTGGGCCTGCTGATGGGGACAGCCGGGAAAAATGAGTGAAACCTGATTATGCCGCATTACCTAAAGAGTTGTGCCTTCCCTGCTTTGCTGTGTAACCAGCAATTTCAACCAGGCCAACAAAGGTGCCTGTGGAGGCTTTGAGGCCAGCTAGACAAAGGCTGTGAAGGCGCTGCATAAGAGTCAAGTGCTTTTGTGCTGGTGTGTACCCCTAGGTCTGTGACAGGTGCTGGGGCTCTCGCATTCCCTTCTGTGCAGGGGCACAGGACAGGCTAGGGACATCCCTGTGGCCAGACCCAGGCTTCTCCCCTGCCCTGAGCTGATCACTGTCCGATGCCTTGTCATGTGACTTTCTCCAGGCTCGAAAAGCAAGTTCCTTAACTCCACACCTACACAGCCAGCCCTTCTCAGCCAAAGATTCTATATCCGCAGAATCATGTCCCCACAGATAAAAACTATTCAGGGGAAACTTTTCAGATTTTTTGGTCATTGTTTCCTAAATAAGTATAACAACTATTGAATGGCAGGAGTATCAGGTGTTACAATTCAAATGAAGGTGAGGGCATGCAGAAGTGATACGCAAATGCTATGTGCTAGTTTTATAAGGGATGTGAACAGTCATGCATTTGATGTCCATAGGGTTCTAAGGGCTCACCATGTGGGTGTCTCTGAGACCCAGAGAGTAGAGCTGTCTACTCTGGGCCCAGCTGGTTCTTGTGAGGCCAAGTCTGACCTCATGGTGGGGCTGCTCCTCTCCTTGCCGGACTTGGCAGGCTTCTGGGTGCCCAGGGCCCATGTGAATTGCTTGTGTGCTGCAGAGCTGACCTTGCCTCCCTTCCCTCTCTCCCTTTCTGCCCCAGTACCCGCGCCCCAGAGAGACCAGCTTCAGCGGCCTATCCCTGGAAGAGTACAAGCTGATCCTGTCCACAGGTACCGAGAGCACAGCTGCCCTCCCTGTCGCTTTGCAAATGAGTTTTGAGTGGCCAGGGGAGTTGTCTAATGAGACAGTGCTGCTCGATGCGGTGGCTCATGGAATTGCCCAAAGGAAATGCTGAAGCTGCAGGGCCCGTGCTGCCAGGCCATGGAATATGGAGAAGGTCAGAGGCCTCATTTGAAACAGAAAATCCATCTTTAGTGCTTTGAAATTCAAGGCTGGGCAGCAGGGCACAAGGGAATATGTATTTGCCAAATGGAAGTAGTTGAAATCAGGATGGAAGGAAAATAATTTTATTTTTATAGCCCTAAGGGGGCTCTATAAACAATGAGGGTTTTAATTAAAACAAAAACCCATTCAATAAAGCATGTATAGGGATATCCGGCTGAGACTTATCTGACCCCAGGGACGCGGTCTGTGGATTCTCTAGGTCTGCATGGGAGCCCCGATAGACCCCACCCTGCTAGGCCTGGCCCCTTCTCACTTCCTGGGTTCCATTGTCACCAGAGGGGCTGGGGCGGAGGAGCCAGGCGGGAGAGCGGGCAGGTACTGGAAAATGATTCTTTCCATTGCCAAGGATATTGTATACCAAAATAGACCGGCCTTTCCTGTGAGGGCACAGCCCAGAGCACCTGCCTTCTGGCACTCTGCAAGGCTCTCTTTCCTCTCCTAGCAGCCACTGGCAGCTAGGTTCAGGAACTTGACCTTCCAGAAAACTGTGCAGATTAAAAACCTGATGTTGTCACCTGCTGTTCTTGTCGACTCTGACCCTATTTTTATGACAGTGCTCTCTGGAAAGCTGGGATGAAGATATTTTGGGCAGGCAGAATGGCATTTGTCTGGGTCTGTGTAGCTGTCATTTTGATGATCAGGGTCATCATGAGGGCCCAGAGGGTCTAAACAAAGTGTGGACTTGAGAGTGGAATGGACCTGATTCTGGGGACCTGCCTCTGCCCCTTTTGGGACCCCTTGGGGAAGCCCGAGTCTGTGGGGGACGAGTGGCCAGGGAGGCGGGGAGGTATGGAGCTGCCTGCATCGGCCATGCTGCAGCTTGTTCCAGCCTTGGGAAATTGGCTGGTAATTTGTGTTGCCAGTAAGCCTCATGTTTTGGTGGCAGGTGCTGGGGATAATCTCCCCACGTGTCCCGTGATAGGGCAAGAAAGGACCTGCAGCCCCTGGTAGCACAAGCCTGGGAGACCATGAACCTAAAGGGGCTGTGGTCTGACCCCGAGTGTCCCCTGCACGTGGGGTCAGGGGCAGCACTCATGCAGGCGTTGTGACTTGCAGGGCTCTCCCAGGGCGGCTGCTGGTCTCGGTGGCTAAAGGACAGCACCTGTGCTAATTTAGCCAAGCGCCACTGACAGTGGATGTCGTTAATAAATTATGTCAGTTACCTTTTGCTGGTCAGAAGGGCTATTTTTGTTCTCTCGTGGACATTCATCCCATGAAGGCTAAGCAAATGGCCTGAGAATATCCATGTGTTAAATATAGCTAGAAAGCCAGCTGCGGTGGCCCCCAAGCCTAAGGGGGCACTGGAGCCCACTGGTCTTCTGCCAGGGACCCTGGGGCAATATCCAGACATTTTCCTGGTTGTCACAGCAGGTAGCAAGCAGGTGCTTCTGGCCTCAGATGGGTAGAGGTTAAGGGAAGCCTGGGTTGCCTCCTGGGTTGGGTAAGCAGGTGTGCTCACATTATGGATGCATGCTCTGCTCAGCCCCTTGGGCCCACAGATTAGCAAAGAAATCTTTTCAGCAGGGGGAAGGGCAAGCAAGCCACCCTCTTCATTTCCTTTAACCCTTACAACATTTTTTCCCTGGAGATTTATTTATTTGAAAGGCACAGTTACAGATAGAGGGAGAGACCAAGAAAGAGCTTCCATCCATTAGTTCACTCCAGAAGGCTGCGAGAGCCAGGACTGGGCCAGGCCAAAGCCAGGAGCCAAGATCCTCTGTACCTCCTGCTTGGGTGCAAGGAGCCCGAGCTCTTGGGCCATCCTCCACTGCTTTCCCAGGCCATAACAGGGAGCTGGATCAGAAATGGATGAGCTGGGAATGGCACACATATGGGATGCTGGCATTGCAGCATCAGCCCCAACCCTCACAAATGTGAAAGTTTTTTGTTTGATTTTTATCATTTTACAGATAAGCCCGGGGCTCAAATGGTTAAGTTGACCTTGGTCTACCTCAGCTCTATAGCATGTAGGGAGCTTGCACTGTCAGGTAGGTACAGCTCCCAGAGGTTGAGCTGCTGCTTCAGTATTCCATCCTGAACCAGAATACTGGGCCAGCTCCCTGCTAACACACATAGAAGGTCACAGATGGTGGCTCAAGGACTTGGGCCCCTGCCATCCAATATGGAAGACGAAGGGGGAGCCCAGGGCCCTGGCTTCAGCCTGGTCTAGCACTGGCTGTGGCAGGCATTTGGGGAGTGAACCAGGGGATGGGGGAGTACTTCTCTCACCTCCATTGCTCTGCCTTTCAAGTAGGTGAAAATAAATGTTTTGAAAAAGAAAATAACTTCCCAGTTGTACCTCTCCCTAGCTGTGCCAGCTGAACGAGTAACAAACCCTCCTCCTGCCAGTTCCACATCCAGAAAACAGGCAGTGAGCCGCGTGTGGAGTGAGGCAGGCGGGCTGTGGGTGGCATGCTCAGCACCACTGCACACTTTCTTCATACTCTGGTGCAAAGGCACCGAGAGGTGCACCCCGCTACTAGCTGCCCATGTATGTGCAGTCCAGGCCCAGACTCCAGCCCACCTCCATGTTGTCTTTTGCAGATACCTTGGAAGAGTTTAAGGAAATGAACAAAGGCATGTGGAAGAAACTGCAGGAGAAGTTTGCCTCCCAGAGTCCTGAGGAGAAGCATAAGGCCTGGGTGCGGGCCTTATCCCGCCCACCAACCTAATGTGCAGTCCCTTCAGTTGCCCTTGTCAATAAAGCCATTAACCTCCCAGCCTGGGAGCTACCTCTGGCCTTGGCGGAACAGAAGTCCATGCTCTACAAAGTTTCCACCCAGGAGAAGTGGCGAGTGAGCTGTCAGCTGCGACTGTGGCAGGGGAGGGAGGTCTTCAGGGAAGGGCCATGGGGCCATGGGAAGGTTACAGGGCCTCGTGCCAAGACACTTCCTGCATAGCCTGGGGTGTGGGGGCTCCTCGTTGTTGTGGGAGGCCCTGGGAGGAAGTTGAAGCAGCAGGGACGCCAAGCGATGCCAAAGGTCTGCTTGGCAGTGCACCCATAGATGGAGGAAGACAGGCTTCAGCCTCTGGCCTCACAAGAACCCAGCCCATCTGGGTGGAGGGACTGCACTAGACAGGCTGCAGACTGGACAGGTTTTATAGGCATGTCCCCCGAGCATCGAGAATCAGGAATGCTGGCAAGAGGAGTGGCAGCAGACGGTCACTCCTGTGCATTGTGGAATGAATGGAACAGTGGGAGCCGGGGACAGTGAACTAGAACATCCCAGAATGGCTGTGAGCACCTCCCATGGGCAGCAGCTAGGCCCTCAGGGAGGGGTGCTGTGGACCTCACAGACCCTAGAGGAGTATAGGAAATGCACCCTTTATAATTAACTAGATTTCATTAATTTATTTAGGCAATTAACATTAATTCTCAAGACAAAAAGACTCGTAAGACATTAACACCACAAAGAGAAAACCCAGGCAGGCAGCCATCCTGCTGACCTTTCCAGCCCATGTCCTGGGCCAGACTGGCCCTGGAAGACATGGGTCCTGGGAAAAGGCTGTCCAACCTTGAGTCATCAGGGAACAAGGTCTGTACACCGTCCCCAGCAGGGCCTGAGGTGTAGGGACAGACTGGGCAGAGCATCTTTGAATAAGTTAACTCCTAATGTCACTTAAGAGACTGGCTCGCCACCTCCTGCCCATGGAGGCGCAACTACCTGTAGTGCTTGGAGAGAAGAGGGGAGTCCACTGCTGGGTGCCCACAAGGGGGCGTGCACCACAGGACAAAGAAAACCGAGCCCCGGGGAATTCTTCAGGGCCCCAGGCAGGACTGTCAGTTCTGAGGCTCCCCCTCCGTGCTAGCCACAGCCCGAGATTAGCAGGAAGAGGCTCCTGCAGGGAAAGGGCTGTTTTCCCAGGCACAGCCTCCCATGTCGTGTGTCCCTGTGGGAGCTTTCTGGGAGCATCCTCAGCGGCTCATGCAATTCTGCACATCCACGAAGCCCATGCGCTGCCTGCGTTTCCGCTGCTCCGTCATCTAGGGAGGGACAGGTGGAGGCACAATCAAGCCACACACACACACACCCTGTCCCCTCCCACCCTCCACAGGCCCCTTGGGAAATGCAGCTTGTCAGCTCCAGCCCCTCCTCCATGTCACAAACTCCTGATTCAGTGCAGCTGTGACACCAAACCCAAGAAGGGGGGCAGCTCCTCCCCGCAGCCACTGCCAGATGCCTGGAATGGAGTGCTGGGCAGCAGTGGACCTTGGGGAGAGGCAGGCAGCTCTGAAATTGTTGGCCCAACGAGTCCCCCAGGAGGAAGAGCTGAAGAGGGACTCCCACACACCTAGGCTGAACTTCCCCTTGGCCTTGTCCTCCAGGGCCTCAGAGTGGGACCTTTTTAGTGTAGGGAAGTGTTCAACTGTCTTCACAACCTGATGCAGGCCAGTAGGGAGGATGCCCACTGGAGATGCCAAGAGTGGGCCAGGATGGGGTGGAGGGCTACCTGCTCCTTGAGCTCGTTGAGCTGGGCTGTGAGGTGGGACACCAGCTTCATGGTGGAGTTGAGCTTGTCCTGCAGGATCCGGATCTCGTTCTGCTCACCTTCGCCCTCGTTGCTCACAAGGGACATGGCCCGCATTCGGGGGAACCAGTCCAGGTTCTTGTTCTGAAACGGATCACCCCAGTGAGGGGCATGGGCCTGGGCAGGGGCTGGCCATTCTGAAGACCTCATTCAAAACAGTGACTGAAGGGAGCACTCCTGCCACACCCTTTGACTCTCTGGAAATGCCACAGAAAGATCTGAAACAACCAGCGGCCACAGAGAACTGGCAGGGCCCAAGTCAGGACTGCCCACGGACAGCCAACCTTGTCAGCCAGGATCGGTCCCTCACTGCTATCGGCGCCATCAGTTAACTCTTCTGACATTGGAAAGATGCCAGGACCCTGAGCCCCCTCCTCTCCTTCCTTCCTCTGGCCCTCTCCATCATGCAGGCCCCCAGAAGACGCAAGTCAGACAGACGGTAAATGGAGGGGGTGGGCGCTGAGGGCTACCCTCTGACGTGTGTGGGCAGCAGCGGCTTATCCATCCGTGGGGGGTGGGGGCACTGAGTGAGCACTGTGGTCCTGTCATCAGCACAGCTGTCCTGGGACTCCAGACAAGTAAGACCGCCCACTCTCCCACCCCGGGTGTCAGTCACTGCCCTCCCTTTCCCTCTGTCCCTGGCTCTAGAAAGCGGAGATGCCAGTAGATTCCACCATATCAGATACCTTTACCTTTTTCTAGGCTCCCTCCCTGCCTGGGACCACCCAGACTGAGAAACTGCCCCACAGTTGGTCACTTCCCCAGCATCACCACACTACGGGCAGGGACATCATACTCCACCACAAGCTTTGGAGGCTCCTGCATGGCTGTAGGCTGCTGGCAGGGCCGGGGGCAGTGGAAGACCAGCCCCAGCTGTCGGAGCACTCCGTGGGTTCTGGAACCCTCCCCCCCGGACTCCCAGAGTGGCCACTGCAGGAAAAGTCCTGAAGGCCTCCGCTGTGCAGCCACTCTGGCCCCAGGACGCCCAGCCTGCCGTACCTTGATCATCTGGGCTACGTAGCTCTCCGGGCCGGTGTAGTCGGTCTTGTTCTTCACACGGACCAGCACAATGAAATACAGGTAGTTCCACATGTTGTGCTCCAGCTTGATGTGCTCCTCAAAGGACACTGTCTTGTTATCAAACTTGTCCCTCTCCAGGCCTGCAGGGGGTGGGTGGTGGGCGAGAAGATGGCTATTGGCCTCCAGCAGCCTACCGGGGCTGGGGGAACATGCCTGACAGCCCGTGCTGGGTTGCTCTGCACACTTCTGTTTAAGGCACCAGCCATTTAACCAGCCAGAGCCTGCTCTGCCTAACTGTAGCTCCTGCCCTGCACCCTAGGGAGGTAGCAGGAGCTGGTCACAGTATTGTCCCACTGCTGAGGGAACTGGCCACTGCATTCTGGAGCTTGAAACTGGAAAAATGAGGCCCTTTCCCACTGTCTGCAGTCCAGGCAGGGTCCCGCTGTGCCCCATCCCAGGACAAGCAAGTAGCCACTGGTGGGCTCCCCAGCAGGGCAGCTGCAGCCACAGCAGGCCCTGGGCCCTGGCAGCGCCTTGGCAGGGTGGCTGCAGGAAGGCCCTGGGCCCTGGGGCCCCTAGCAGGGCAGCTGCAGCCACAGCAGGCCCCAGGCCTCACCACAGATGAAGCACGTGGTCTTGAGAATCTCCTCCTTCTTCTGCTTCTCACTGCGCAGGTCAGCAAAGGTGTCAATAATCACACCGAAGATGAGGTTCAGCACAATGATGATGACAATGAAGAAGAACAAGAGGTCGTAGACCACTCGGGCCGGGAAGAGGGACTCCTGTGAAAGCAAGGCAGGCGGGCTGGTCCAGTGTCCGCGTGGCTCTCCAAGGCGGGGCCTGGGGCCTCGGGGCCTCTGGCTCCCAGGCCATGAGGAGGGCAAGTGGCCCCGGGCTGGTTCCATGGAACAGAGAACAGTTGGGGAGGAGCAGACAGCACAGGCTGGTGCAGCCCATGGGAAGAGTCTGGGCTTGTCCCTTCCCCTCACTCTTGGGTAGCTGGGGCAGAAGCCAGCTCCCAAATCCTCTGCCACACCCTCTGGGTGCCTGACCTCACATTTTAGAAACCCTGTCTGGCCGGGGAGGCAGCTTCTCACTCCCAGGGACCCGGGGGATGGACAGACGTTCAGGACAGGCTGGCTCCCAAGGGAGATCACGAGGCCGCCCTGCAGCGCTGACTCAGCCTCCACACCCTGGCCTCCCTGCTACAGGCCCTGGACACACACCCTCCCCTCTGCTTACAGCAGCAGCAGGGAGCTGCGGGGCCAGGCGGGGAAGGTGGGGGTGGGGCAGCTCCTGGGACCAAGGGCAGGGGCATGGTACTTACATCTTTGGAGGGCTTGCGGAGGATGTCACCCACGCCGCCACCATTGCGCAACCCGTGGTTCATAACAGTGACAATGCACATCAGGAGAGTGTCACAGGCCCGCTCTGTGCTGTCTGGCTCCTCCTCTACAAATGGACAGCGCACTCAGACCCAGGCCAGTGGCCTCTGTGCCCGCCTCCCCCGATGCCCACTCATACCCCACCCTCACCTTCCAGGACCTCAGGCACCGACACTTCAGAGACACAGTCCACATTGTCCCCGCTGCAGGTACCCACAAATGTGGCAGCTCCGTGTGGCATCCCCAGGGGGCTGGCTGGAAGACAGTAACAAGATTCTATGACCCCAGGTCTTCCCCCCCACTGACCTGACACCATTCCAGGCGACCTTCCTGGTGCTGCCTGCCCCCACTCCAGCCACAGCCAGCAGGTTTCATGCCTTGGCCCCTACTGTGAGTAGGGAGGGGTTTCTGTACCCCCAGGCCTGGTACCTGGGCAGCCCCTGAAACAATTTAAACGTGAGTGACAACAGCTCCCAGGGGCTCCAGTCCTCAAGGCCAGGGTCAGAACCCCAAGATTCTGTCAGATGTCATGACTTCCCCAGAGTCTCATGGGAGAAACTGAGGCAGGAAGCCTGGGATAAGCACTACAGTGTCCCCCATCCCGCCCTTATCTTACTCCAGACCTCTTGAGTGGTTGCTGGGCAACCGGTCGACCTCCAGGATGAAGTCATCCTTGAGGAAGAGGAAGCCGACGATGGAGAAGAGGTAGACCAGGATGAGGGCCAGCAGGGCAGTGAGCAGGATGGAGCGGCCATTGCGGGTCACACTCTTGATGACGTTGAACAGAGTCTCTTCCCGGTAGATGAGGTCAAACAGCTGCAGGGCAGGGACAGGCCCTGAGCAGCTGGATGGCTGACCTTCAGGTCACTCTGGCTGTACCAGCGCTCTGTGCTTGCACAGGGGTAGCAGCAAGCAGGGGTGGGTGGGGCTGCGAGGGAGACTTACCGGGGGAACCTGGAGTGCTGCAGGCAAGGTACTACATGACAGGGGGGTAGGGGAGTGGTGATGCTCCCAGCCATGTGCTAAATGCCAGGACACACTCAGTGTGCCATAGGCTTATTCTAAAATGCACCAGACACTGTCGCTGTGAAACTGAGCAACGAGGCAGTTAAATTTGCCCAAAGGCACCCAGCTAGGAGTGGCCAGGCTGGGATGTACACCCATTGCCTGGTCCCAGCGTCCAAGCTTGAACTCCACTGCACCAGATGGAGTGGCCGTCACAGCTTGAGGGCCAGGCTGGAGTCCAGTGAGAGAGGACCCTGAACATCCCTCCAGCTAACACAGCCAGCAGAGACTGGCCCCTGGGAGCCCCTGGTATCTCAAGAGAAGCCCCACACTGACCACACAGCCCCATCCAGCCGCCCCTGCCTGACCCCAGGCCTCACCAGGATGCTGTAGAACAGCTCATGTGCAAAGAGGCCCAGGACACTGGTCAGGATGTATCCCACGTGGTAGAGGAACTCCACGTCCATGACCATGGCCTTATAGCCACGGATGAAGGTGCCGCGGTTGCCCACAAAGCTCACCACAAACACAATCTTGTTGGTCAGCTGAGAGGAAGGGAAAGGGCAGGGCATAGGGGTCAGTGTCCTGCCCAAGTCCTCACCCTGTCCCCATGCCTGCTAATGCTCCACTTGGAGGCCTAGCACTAACAGAAGCTGTTCCCAGAAAGGCTGGAGGCTCCTGGCACTCAGACCAGAAGAGGATCCCTTGGGTCTTCCAGTTCAGGTGTAGGCACGGAGCAGGTGGAGGAAGGGAACAGAGGGGACCATCCCGCACCTGTGCAGTGACCAAGAAGGAACAGAGAAGACCATTCTGGGCCTGCATGATGACTGGAAGGGGACAGAGGACTGTCCCGGGCCTGCATGATGACTGGGAGGGGGCAGAGGGGACTGTCCCAGGCCTTCATGATGACCAGGCAAGGAGGGATCTGTTCTGCTTGGAGCACTTTAGAGCCATCATCATACAATATCTCTGAAACCCGCTATGTGAACATGACCCTGGGCAGAGCACATGGTGTGCACGGCAGCCCTGACACCAGCACACCAGTGAACTCTGGCAGGTGGCTGAGGCATGTTCCATGACTGCTGGCCCATGGCAAGCCTGGGATCCCTGACCCACAGGCAGGCAGGCAGGGTAGCTCCAGATCCCTGGGGATGGGCACTCACGTTGAGGGCGCCCAGGATATTGAGTGTGGGTCCGATGCCCAGGTAGTAGATGGAGCGCAGGATAAGTGCCACAATGAGGGGGCGGACACTGTAGCGCTTGGTGAACAGGGCTGCGACGGAGAAGCAGATGAGGATCCAGAAGAGCAGCGACATGAGCGGGGAGCCCAGCACGCCTGGGAATGGAGCAGCAGAGGACAGGGCTCATCAGCCGCCTCTCCCTAGGAGCCCCCCAGTGCCTGATCTTAGCTTCCTTTACTTCACCTGCATCTCCAGGCCCCGGGGGATGCTCTGGCCAGCTGCTGTCCTCTCTGGCCTCTGGCTGTTCCCTTGGACCACGTCTGGGTCTCCTCACCCCCGCATACCTGGGTTGACAGCTGCGCATACCTGTAGAAGCACCCTCCACGTAAGGGTAGAAGAAGGCGATGATGATGTTGATGAACACTGCCAAGTTGAAGGAGATGCTGCCCCACAGGGTCATGCGGCGTGAGAACCAATAGATGAGGGGCATGCCTGGGGAAGGGGTGGGGCAGTGAGCAGAGTCCCCACTAACATTCCTGCCACCCCCCAACCATGTCCTGCTCAGCAGGAATGGGTAAATGACACCGGGCCAGGGTTGGGGAGGAGGATGTGGCAGCAAGAGGGAGACATGACTCAGGGGCACTGGGTCCTCACTGCGGAGCTTGCGCTGCCACTCCATCTCGTTGTGCAGGAAGGAGGACTGGTCGAAGAAGTCGCTCACTTTGCTGCCCTGCTCGTCCTGCTCGGTGGTGGTGAACAGCCGGTGCTTGGTCTCCTCCGTCAGGAACTGGCAGATGCCGGGCACGGGGAACACGATCTGCTCCATGCTGCGATCCTGCCGCACGATCTGGGGGCAGAGGGGGCACAAACAAGGTCAGGGGACACGAGGCCAGGGACACTAGCCTTGCCCTCACATACCGCCCCACCGGCCCACCTCAATCTGTGAAGTGTGGTTCTCATAGTAGGCCAGGGGGTCCTCTTCCTCCTCCTGCGCAGGCGCTGAGGACTTGAGCATCTGGGACAGCTGCTTGTTGTTGAGGCTGAGCTGGGGGTGGGGCAGAGTGCCAGGGTCAGCCCTCCATAGGCAGGCCAGAGTACAGCTCCAAGTCACAGCCCAAGGAGCATCCTCTACGGCTCCCAAGCCAGCCTTAAGGATCTTGTGCAGGAGGGAGAAGCGGCAGCCAGGGACTCCTCCAGGGCAGCCCAGGTCCTGCTCTGGGTCCCCAGACCTGCTCCCGTTAGATATGACCCTATTTTCCCTGGCTCCCAGGCCCCTTTTGTGGCTTAGACTCCACCCCCACATTCTAGTCCAGCTCCCAGCTCCTCACTCTGCCCCAGGTCATGCCCCCAGTTTCTGGTCCCACCCCCATGCTACAGCCCCCAAGCTCGGTTTCCAGCCCATCCCATCCACTGCCTGGCCACACCCCTCGCTCCCAGCCCTGCCACCCACCATGGAGGAGATGCCCTCGGCTTCCTCCTCTTGGATGCGCCTCACTGGCTTCAGCAGGTGCTGCAGCTGTTTGTTGTGCCTGGAAAGCTGATGGGTAGGGTGGGCAGTCATGTGGCATAGCTGGCCACCAGGAACATGGTCAGGAGTGAGAGGTGGGTGCAGGGAGGTTGGGGAGTGCTGGTACCTGCAGGGCCAGGATGTAGATGTTGTGGCCCACTTCCCGTGGGCTCACCTCCGAATTTTCACGCTCCTCTTCCTGTAGGTAGGCCTTCTTGATGACGTCCACCTAGTGGGGCAGCACCCACTTGAATGCCCTCTTCCTGGGGTTGGAGGGTTGGTTGTACCCCTAATGCCCTCTAGGACACACCCATGCACCCGCCCAGCTCACCAGCTCCTGGGGCCGGAGGCTGATGAGGATACGCTCGGCATTCTCGCTGTCATGCCGGCTCTCCATCAGTGCCAGGAGCAGTTTGGAGGCATTGTCCTGGATGCAGGGGCCAGGGCAGGACATGGTGTGAGGCCCTTCACCAGAGCCCCCAACCTCCCCACCCAAGATGCCAGGCCCTTCCCAACCTCTGGCCCCAACCACTTCACCCTGACCCCCAGCACAGCCAGCCAGGCCACGCACGGGCCTGTTGTCAACTCTACCAGTGCAGTGGCAAACAGCCACCCAGGCAGCAGAGTTAAGTGCACCCTGTGAAGCTGGCTCACACACCCTTGTGTGCACACCTCATACACACACACATATCCTGCGTGTACCACCATATGCTCAACAGTAACATCGCACATGCCACATGTACACCCACAGGCCTGCTGGGAGTCACCTTGAGTTGCAGCACCAGGTCCATGCGGTACTTGCACAAAGGGCTGATGTCATTGAGAATCAGGGCAGTGATGATGTCTATGCCATTGGACTCGTGTGTCACAATGCACGTCTGGCAGGAAGTGGGTGGGGAGGCGGAGACTTAGAACTGCGGCAGCCGCAGGGACCAGCCCCCTGCCCCAGGACCTCTGTGGCTTGTACCACCTCACCAGCTCACCTGGTTTTCATGGCAGGGGCCCTGGCAGTACTCAGTGAGGGTCTCCAAGGTCTGGATGACCAGGCCCACGTTGTCCTCGTTGATGTAGAGCCCCAGCAGCCCCAGGCCCCCTGTGGTGCTGCCGCACATGATGTCCAGGAACTGCAGCGTCTCGCACACCAGGTTGTAGTTGGTCTTATTGTTCTGGCAGCGCAGGAAGTTCTGCAGAGCACAGGAGCGGTGGGTGCCTGCCTGGGTTGATGGGAGCACCCCCATGCTCAGGTGCAGGTCCTCACCCTCAAGCCATGCACACACCTGCAGGTCCCGGTTGTGATTCTCACACAGCAGCTGCAGGAAGCGCAGGATGGGCTGCATGATGAGCACGGAGGTGCCCATCTCGTTGCTCTGCACACGCTCGCCCACCTCGTGCCCCCGGTGCAGGCCAGGGCCCAGCATGGTATGGGAGGGGGAGCTGGGCAGGGAAAAGGAAGCCACACGGCCTGCAGGGTGGGGTGGAGGTGAGACGTGACGGCCAGGCACACAAGCACTGCCACCACCTCCTGCTGCCCCAGCCCTGGTCCCTTTCCAGACCTTTAGCGATAGCAGGGTCAGGGGGTTCCCGGTCCCCCCGTGGCTGGCTGCCCAGGTCACTCATGTTGACAGCCACCGTGGACTTGGTCTCCTGCTGTGCCCGCTTCATGCGGTCATGGAGAACCTTGAAGAAGCGCTCCGATTTCTTGTCGCTAGTCATCAGGTTGTAGAAGGATTTCTGGGGGGTGGACAGGGGAGTGGGAAGGACCTCAGCACTAAGCCTGGCTCTCTTAATGGCCATCCCCAAGGTCTCCTGGGGCCGCAGGGGCAGCAATGAAGGGGAAAAGGTTCCCGAGACATGCCCAGGCCCACCTGAAGTGGTGGAGACAGACAGCCTGGGACCCTGTAGCTGAGGCTCAGGGAGGGCAGCAGGACCGTGAGACCAGGCCCAACCACCTCGCACCACCTGTTTACCCAGCAGTAGAGGGGTGGAGTCCTGGAAGTCACACTGCCCCTTGCTAAACCCTGCAACAGGTGCAGGTCCCAGAGGAAGTCACATGATGAATGGGCAGTGCAGACAGGACAGTGGAGGGCAGGCTCAGGCCCACCTGGGACGTGAGTCGGTAAAGAGGCCACCCAATACAGGGGCCGAGAGGGAGGAGTAGGAGCCACTCCTGAGGGACACCAGCACCCAGGCCTCTGCCACTAGGTAGCCTTGACCTATTTCTTGAGTAGGTAGGGCCCCCTGCACACCTGGATCTCAGTGTTGCCTCCATCCAGCAGGCGGATGGCCAGGCCAATGCTCTCCTGGAAGATCTTCTCGTTCTTGGTGCTGGTGATGAGGTCACACACCAGCTTGGTGGCCCCCTCCTTGTCCAGCCGGCTCTGGGTGGCTGCGATTGCAGACCAGTCTTGGTCCAAGCCTAAGAGGAGCAGGGCTTTGCTTTAGGGGGTGGGGCTTACTCAAGGGGGCAGAGCTCACTCAAGTGAGTAAAGCAGGTGGAATGAGATGGAATGAGTCTAGTGGGAAAGGTGGTACTAACCCGTGCCCACGGGATCCGACAGGTCACCCCGTGAACTGGACTTGCGGTTCTGTAGGTAGTTCTGGAGTAGCATCTTGCGCAGCTGGTTGCCCTGGTGGGTGGATGCAGGACAGGAAAGGGGTTCCCAGTGGGCACAGGGCCCAAGCCCAGGGTCCCCAGGTCCCAGTCCCCTGCGGGACACTCACCCGGTCCCCGTACTTGGCCTTCTTGAGCAGCATCTGCTGCAGGGTACGCAAAACCTTGATGCACAGCTTCTCCTCAGACTCCATGAGGTCCTTGGTGTGCTGGATCAGCCTATGCAGGCCGAGAGAGCTCAGGCTGGCCCCGTGCCACCACTGCCTACCCCGGTCCCTTGACCCTGCCAGCCCCCCAGGTTTCCCACTCACTTGGACAGGAAGCCGCCACTCTCACAGCGCAGGTAGGCTTCACTGCCCTCCAGGAAGAGCAGCTCAGGCCAGTGCAGGACATCTACCAACACCGACAGCTCAGCCTGCACCAGCGGCCTTAGCCGCTCCTCCAGGGCTGTGATGATGTCCTGGGGACAGGGCAGGCCAGGGTCACCATCCTACCCCCCACACTGCCCTGCACCCATCCAGGGGACCCCAAGAGACTTCTGAAGGAAAAGCCCATGAGCCCCAAGCTCCTGGTGGGACCCAAAGGCCCAGCGTGTCCCCAGCTGCATGACTTCGGGAAACCTCAGTCTGCTCCCCACAGGATAGAATAACCCACCCACCCCCTCCATGGCCAATGAGACAGTGGAGAGGAATGTGCTGCATACAGGAGGGGGGTGGTCCCACCTCCTCCATGAGCCCCAAGGCCCTCAAGTCCCCAGAGGAGGGAAGGAGTACAGTTGAAGGGATGGGCAGTAGAGGGGAGGGGTAGAGAAGGACCAGGCCACACACATGTACCTGCAGCTTTTCAATGATGTTCTTGTAGTCCCACTGGTTGGCGGTAGGCGTGACACGGGTAAAGGTCCGTGTGGCTGTTTTGTAGTTGGCGGCGTTCCGCTGGGCAGCGGCCGTGCTGCTGGCCCCGCTGCTGAGTAGTGAGCTGATGTGGGCATCCAGGTCCATGGGCAGCAGAATGGCCCGGCCCTTGGCTAGGAGAGGAGAGGCAGGTGCTGAAGGCTGGATGTGAGGTGGGGTGGAGGCAGCTTGGGGCTGCTGTGCTGGAGGACAGTGAAACCCAAACCAAGAGCCTTGGGCGGGTGGGAGACAGGGCTCCCATCCCAGTCCCCACTGGACAGACTCAAGTCCACTCTTCCCCTCCCAGTTCACCCCGGCCCCATCCCGCCTCCGCCATCTACCCTTGGCCCTGATCCTCTGTAGCCCTGGCTCCTGCCCAAGGTCATTTGCAAACACAAAACATAAGCGCAGACCCCAGCTGGGGAACATCACCCGGCCTGCTCTGCTGGGAAACTGACTCAGAGGACAACACAGCTGCTCGCTATGGCCAAGGTGCTGAGCCCACATCAAAGATGCCCAGCGAGCCACCTGGGAACAGGTGTCGGGCACGCTCAGGGTCAGGTGCTCCTGGGAGGGTGGAGTCAGGGGAGGGCTTGGAGGTGGCTGGCCGGCAGCAGAGGCACACTCACCCACCAGGGCCAAGGTCCGGATGCAGGCCTCCACGGAGCCCTTGTGCTGTTGCTGCAGCCACGGACACTCAAGCAGCCGCATGGTGGACTGCAGAAGCTGGACCACAATGGTCTGATGTGTCTGTAAGAGGCCACACGACCCAATGCAATGGCCCGGCCCATCCCAACTGGGATCCCAAGTGGGCACCGCAAAGAACAGGGATGACAGCAAGAGTGGGAAAAAGGCACCCTCACTTTGTCGAGCCCTGGCATGGCCAGGCACCTGACCCTTTCCTCCCCTGAAAGCAGAATTCAGGGGTAGACTCTCGGCAAAACAGGTAACCCACTGCTCAGGACAGAGCCCAGGCTCAGGTTTCGATCTCTGTCCCTGATCTCAACTTCCTGCTCATATACACACTGGGAGGTGGCAGCTGATGCTGGTTCAAGTTCTCGGGCCAGCCCCAACGTTTGTGGGCATTCGAGGAGTAAGCGACCCAGCACAGGTGACACTGGCTCAAGTCATCAGGCCAGCACCAGCTGTTGTGGGCATTCGAGGAGTGAGTGACCCAGACAGGAGAGTTTGCGCCACTTCCCTCTCTATATGGTAACCCACCACATGCATGCTGCCTGCCCTGTATCCCTCCACCCCACCCGTACCCTGGGGTTGACAGGGCAAGGTTGGCATAATATAACCACATCCTGAGGAAGCCAGGCCCAATCACAGAGCCTTGGGCTCACGGGTGGGACCCACTATTTCCTTCATCATTGGCAGGTGCCCCTTTAACTGGCTCCTGCTGTTCCTTTCAGGTGTGTCTGACCTGTGCAGTGGGGCATGGCCCTTCCTCCAAGAACCCTGGCTTTGCCCACCTCAAGGGGCTATGGTCAGGCCTTGGGCTCCCCTGCTCATGCAGACCCAAGATGGCTAGCCCACTTCAACCCTAGGGACACCACAACCCCCATGACCAGTAGGTCTGACCTACACAAGTCAGGCTTCCCTGATTACTGATGCAATGATAACACCCAACCCACCCACCTGGCTGGCATGCTGGGGTCTGCCAGGCCCACTGAACTTGGGGGTCTCTGAGCCCTGGAAACTAGCTCCTAAACGTTGCTGTTTAGAGTGCTGAACCAGGAACTACTTTATCCAACAGCATAGCTCATGACTGCACAGGGGTGACAGCCTGCTACTCCTCTTGGTGGTACAAGCAAACACAAACACATTCCCACAAAAAACGTGGAGGGAGCGCACTGGTTCCAGGACCCT
The DNA here is from genome assembly GCF_017591425.1 of Ochotona curzoniae. Lineage (NCBI taxonomy): Eukaryota > Metazoa > Chordata > Mammalia > Lagomorpha > Ochotonidae > Ochotona > Ochotona curzoniae. Next base: position 438,170 of record NW_024466004.1, on the reverse strand, counting down.
GAAGTTAGTCGGTCGCACAGAGGCTTGAGCCCCTTAAGGACCATGTGTTGGCATTTCTGTACCACCTCCTCTCACACAATGTCCCATCACCTCTACGTGAGTCCCAACCCCGACACTCTGAGGCTTAGCACCACGGAGAGCCCACAGGCAGCAGGCACACCTGTGGGTCTCTCAGCACAGGGTGGGGAATTTCATTCCATAGGAGGCTGCAACTGAAGATGCAGAACCTGGGGATGTGGGGGCGGGGCTGATGGGCACCCCCACATGTCTCCCCACCCATCCCCTCTGTCCCCCAGAGCTGCTGCCGCAGGGAGGTGCACCTGCAGGGAAGTACTGTTCTCCGAGAAGGGCGAGCTGAAGAAGGCATTCACGGTGTCCAGCACCACGGTCAGTACATACTTCTCCAGGGTGGGGTCAGCCAGCCGCTTCTCCCGCTTATTGCACACCTGGAAGAGCATGGGCAGATGCTGGGGGCGGCCCAGATGTGGGGCAGGAGGGTACCCCATCACTGCCCTCCTTAGCAGGCTGCTCCCACACTTCTCCTCTCCCTCCTCCTTGCCAAGACCGACCCGAGCCATGTCCAGGGTGAAGTTCTCAAAGAGCGTCCATATGTGGTTGCTGGTGTAGATCTCCTTCATCTCTACCTCCGTGTCCACGTAGCAGTGGTTCACAAAGTTCACATAGGCCATTTTCACCTGGATGGGGATGTAGACAGACACAGGAAGTGCACAGGGACCCCTTCCACCAAGGCTCTCCCTCTCGGCTCTGCCATCGCCCTGTCCAGGCTCTCCCTGTCCCGTGGGCCGGCTCTGCCATCGCCCTGTCCCATGGGCTGGCTCTGCCGTCTACCCGTCCAGGCTCTCCCTGTCCCGTGGGCCGGCTCTGCCATCGCCCTGTCCCATGGGCTGGCTCTGCCATCTCCACGTCCAGCCTCTCCCTTCCTGTGCTATGGCCCGACTCTGCCATCTCTAGCCGCACCTCAGTGATACAGTCCTCATGTGTCACCACCGACACCACATCCTCCAGTGGCAGCAGGGACGTGCACTTGATCTCCGTGTAGACATTCTTGCCCTCAGCACAAGCAGCCAGCAGATCCACCAGGGAGATGTGGTACATGAGGGGACTTTGGTCCTCCACGCCGTCCCGGGCAGCCTTCATCATGTCCAGTAGGTGAGCCAGCGAGGCCTTGTCGTTGTAGAACACGACCACGTCATCACCTGCGTTGGTCAGCTGTGGAGAGATCAGGGGAGGCGCGCTTTAGAACCCCTCAGTAAACACATACCAGCCCCGTTTCTGCCTAGCCTTGTCCTGCACTGCCAGGGAAAGGCTGAGACTGTGGGTCCAGCTTAACCACCATGCCCACCTGCCCGGCACTCAGGGTCCCTGGCTGAGAGTCTCAGGCCTCCCGGACTCAGAGTCCGCTTCTTCCAGGATGCCTTCTCTGATCTCTCCCTCCCCTCTGTCCCCTGGATTGTCTGGAGGAGCCCACAGTGTCCTCTGGCCTCAGCCACTGTATTCGCACCTAACAACAACAACAAACAGGCACAGACCAAGTCTGAGCCACAGCCCCCATGCCTCCTGCCAGCAGGTGTCTGTGGAGTCCCTGCTGTATGCCACGTGCTGGCGTGCCAGCAACCAGCATAAAGGACAAGGCACTAACCCCAGTCCCACCACCGCCTTCCTCATCTCAAGTGCACAGAATGCTGGGCACAAGGCAGCACTTCCAGACTTGTAAGGAGCTGAAGGAAGCAGGAAGACGGGCCTGACATCGCTCAGGCCTCCTGTCCGAGTTCCTCCCAGGCACCACTCCCCAGGGGCCCCGCTCCCATCCAGGGTCTCCCGCCACCTCCCCGCCACTGGGCAGCACCTGAAGCTGTCTCCACTGCCCACCACAGCCCACCCAGGCTTCCAAGCGCAGCCCTGCCCTGCCCTCACCTCGGTCATGATCATGTCCTGGCACTTCTTGACGTACTTGCCCTCGGCCTTGATGACAGTGTGCAGGAAGTCCAGGTACTGCACGTGGCGGCCGTGTGTGGCCAGCAGGTGCACGAAGTGCTGCAGCACAGGCTCACTGATTTCGGAGCACAGTTGGTAGTTGTTGAGAAAGATGTGCTGCATGGTCTCAGCCTCCAGGAGCTGCGGGGGGATGGGAGGGAGCGGTCAACGGGGTGGGGCCAGCACCACCCACCCACCGCCAGGCCCCACAGCCTCACCCCAGGTGTGAGGAACAGGTGCAGGTGCTTGTGCAGCAAGGCCTGGTTGCCAGGGTTCCCAGCACAGAACTTCTGCAGGAACTGGTGCGTGTAACGCAGGATCTCCATCATCTTGGCATCGCTCTGGGCACGGAAACGAGGTGGAAAGGGGGGTAGTTGGTCAAGATGAGGGCTTACAGGGAGGCAGAGTTGGCTGGGACAGGTGCGGACTGCATCAGAGCTTGGCATGGGGACAACGAAGAGGCCAAGTCAGAGGGAAGGCTGCTGCAGCAAGGGGCCAGGGCAGGTGGCAGTCAGTGGCCCTGGGATCGAGCTACGGGGTGAGGCTTGGCACCAGTCAGCATCAGTGAGCAGGAGGAGACAGGGCCAAAGGCTGGGAAGGGCAGGCCTAGGGACACACCAGGGGGATGAGCCTAAGGTGGGGTTCAGGACAAGGCCAGTGCTGTGGCTATGTGTCTAGGCCAAGGAGAGGCTGGGGTCAGGTGAGGTCCACATGGGTTAAGGTGAGATGAAACAGATTCTCAGGGAAGAAGTTGGAATCAGGATTAAGATTCGGGTAAGGCTAGGGTCAAATCAAGGTCAAGCTGAAAAGCTTAAGGTCAAAATTCGGCTGGATCAGGTTGGTGCTAGGGACTAATAGGCAGTTCCGATGCGGTCAGGGTGAAGTAGTCTGGGGGTCAGAGGTCAGGGTCACCTTGTCGTAGGGGATCTGCAGCAGATCCAGCATGACCTTGTGGGCGTCCATGTTCTTGAGTAGCCGTTGCTGCTTTTTCCTCATCTGCTCCCCGACCCCACACATCTTGTTCAGCCGCTCCAGGATCTGCAGGAGGCAAGGGGTGAGACCGAAGGCCCTCAACCTCACCCCTACCCTGCTGCCCTGGGTTCCCCACAGCCAGGTCCCAGCTAACACCTCGGATGGGAAGGGGAACAGTGGTCATGGCCACTGCATCGGCCCCCAAGGCCACCTAGGAAAGCAGAGAACGTGACCACCAGACAGAATCCCACCAATACTTTTCAGCTTTGTGGTCACTGTAGCTGGACTCTGAGATGTCTGATGGGGCCAGCCGCTGGCAGAGGGGCCTCCGAGGGGGCATGCACACACCCCACCGTGCTGCCCCAGGGCCCCGGCACTCACGCCCTTGACGATTTGGTAGTTCTCACTGCTCTTCTCCCCGGGCGGGGGCAGGAAGGCCTCCTCATCCATGGGCCGCTGGGAGCAGAGAGGACCGGGGGTCAGCTGGGCCCAGCCCCATAGGGAGCCCCAGCCCAGCTCCGGCCCCCTGACTCACCTCCTTTTTGTCCTTGGCAGCCCCCGCCTCGGCCTCCTCGCCCTTGCCGCTGCCCTTCTTGTCCACCCACAGCTCCGACTTCTCCACCATGGTGCGCAGCCGGTCCAGCTCAGACTTAATCACCTTGTAGTTCTCCACATCCTGGGCCGAGATCAGCAGCTGCACCTGAGGGTGGGGGGGAGGGTGAGCGTGGCATGGCTGGTCACCCTGGGACTCCTGGGTACTTTGCCCAGGCCAGGACCTCCCACCCTGCCAAACACTACTCAGGGCTTACTGCCTTGTCGTCGGCCCACCACCTCCAGCAGGACTTCCCTGATAGCCACAGACCTCTCTGCCTTAAAAAGCCACACATCACCTGGCTTTAGTCACTGACTCGTGTCCTGTTACTCACCCACTGTTCTCACCCCCGACCGGCAGCCAAGAGAACTATGAACCAGGGCCTGGCCAGATCCCCACCTTCCTCACCCTGGGCCTGGGGGCGAGGCAAGAAGCTCCTTGGGCCTTAACTGCCCCTGGCAGGGATGAACAGTGACCACTGTTGGGGACCACTGTGACAAGGCCAGGAGACATGGCTAGCCCAAGGCACGGTTCCTGGCACGCAGTGGGCACTTGGGAAATGCCAGCCCACTCCAGTGAATACATGGGCCACAGAGATTGTGAGATACACATGTCACAACAGCAGGCAGTTCTGGCTGGCTGGCCAGAGTGCCAGGCCAGGAGGCAAAGCATTTGGCCCAGGTGTATATAGTAGGAGCCTGAGAGCTGCCAAGTGCTGCCCACGTGGCAAGACATGGCAGGTTGGGCAGCCAACAAAGATGGATGGGGGGGCCCAGGCTCCGTGTTGGCTCCCAAGGTGCTTTGTAAGACTGATATCTCAAACGTGCCCATCAACACGCCCTTCTTCCCCCTCCTCCCCCACCCAGCGAGCACGTCCGGCACCTGCTTGAAGGTGTGCATGGCCTCCTGGCGCTGGCTGAAGTGCTTGAAGAGGAGCTGCAGGGCCCCCGAGACCAGCGGGGCATAGTCGTGCATGGTCAGGTGGATGAGCACCCGCAGGAACATGCGGCCACCCTCATCGTCCACCTCCAGCATGCTGCTCGTCTTCCTGCGGGCACCGGGCAAGGCAGGTGCATGCTGCACTCAACCCCCTGCTGCTGCCACCACACACACCTCCCGCCCAGCATGGCAGCTGCCGCTGCTGGCTGCCTCACTGCCCCAAGACCCTGAGTGGCCCCTGTGTGCCCCAGGGTACCTAAGCACTCCTCAAAATCATGCACCTGAACAGGAACTCCCACTGTGGGATCCAGAGACCAGGACGAGGCCACAACAGCAATTCCCTCTTTCTTGTCACTCTCCTCCCCCGTTTCCAAGCCTTGGGAATCCCAACCACCTCAAAACAGGGCCCCAACCCTGCTCCCCCATCTGCCTCAACCCTGGTCTCACCCCACTCCGAACATGGCTTCTGCCTGCTCCCCAATGCGATCCAGGTTCATGTTGGCAGCTGTGGGGAGCAAGAGGCAGATAGAGGGAGAGGTTGGCATGTACCCAGTAAAGATGGGGGCACAGGTGTGAGGGGGCAGGGAGACACTCCTGGTTCTGGCCTAGGCCTGAACGCCAACTGGCTGAAACCGAGGGCCAGGCCTTGATCTGTGTGGGCAGGCGGACTCACTGGTAGAGTCGAAGGCGGGAGCTGTGCCGTCAGCACCACTGTCCTGCATGGGAAACACCTCCACGAACTCCTTCTTGAAGACGGACAGCAGGTAGGAGATGCGGTAGTCCAGGCGCACGTTAAGGATAAACTGGACAAGAGGAGCGGACGCAGGTGAGCACCAGCTGCGGCCAGCAGGCCCTTCTGGCTCCCGGAAGCAGATGGGGCAGGACCCAGAATGGTGCCAGCACTCGGGGTGAGGGATATAGGGGGAGGTTCTTAAGTGACATCACAGAACCAAGCCCCTGTGCCCTGGGAAGCCCAGTGTCCTCTTCCTAGTAGCTGCTATCTCCTCCCAGAAGCTGCAAGCCCTCGACCCATGCACACACACGGCAGGAATAGGCACACACACAGCGAGTCCCAGCTTGGAGCTGACAGGACCTGACCTGGAGGGCCCGGGTCCAAAGCCAGCACCCTGGGCACTCAGAGGAAGCAGAAGCCGAGGCCGTGAAGGTGCAGAAAGGTCCCTAGGGGACACCCTTGAGCGGCCCTCTTCCTGGAGCACACCCCAGGATGCAGACTTGAAGCTCCAGCCCTTCAGTGGCTCGGCAGCTCTGTGAGCCTCCTCCGACCAGGTCCCCCACAACATCACTGCTTGCCCACCCATCTGGGGACAGCCCCCTCCCCAGCAGTCAGCAGATGCAGAAGTGAGAAATCAACGTCTGCTCCCCCTCACCCCGTGCCCACACCTCCCGGCTCCAGCCCAACCACCTGCAGAATCTCCAGGATCTTTAACTTGGTCTCCATCACTACAATGTCTTCATTCTCTTCAAACTTGCTACGGTCCAGCGGCTCGGCCGCTCCAGCGCCAGCAGGCAGGCTGGGGCTGCCGAAGACAGACTGCTTGCGGCTCAGCACCATGGTGGACATCATGTGGCCCACGCCCTGGATGGAGCGCCGCACATTCTTGCCTGCCAATTGCAGGAGGAAGTTGAGAAGGGGTATTGGGGTGGGGAACCCACCTTTTGGGGGGTGGTCACTCACAGTTCAGGGACCCCAGGAGGCCATTCTGGAGACAGAGTGGCCAGAGTGAGGGAGTAAGTGAGTGCCCAGGTAGGAACCCAGGAGATCTGCTGCAGAGCCCAGCACTAGAAGGTGGCCATCAGCTTGCAGCACCTTCTGAGGAGGCCCTGATGGCCTGGGAACAGCTCTGCACCTGCCCCTCACACATGCAGGGCACACTCCCATCCACTCAGCCTGGCTTGGAAGATGGCAGGGCTGTGTCCCCTCTGGCCCCAGGCTCTTCTGTCACACCAAGTTACTCTGCCAAAGCTGGGGGTCACCGGAGAGCCCCAGTAGTTATCCCTGTGGCCCAGCTAAGGTTGGAAGGGCATGGGGAGGCCCACAGCGTCCCCTTGTGGCAGGGCAGACAGCCAGGTAGCACAGCAGGTGGATGAGCAAGCCTGGCCTGGTTGGGAGGCACCTCACCGCCTGGGTCCTCGTAGGGCTGCAGCATGGCAGGGGGGCCCTGCACGCAGTCAATGATGCCGAGCAGTGTGCGCGTGAGCCGCAGCAGCTCGCTGAAGCTGTAGAAGCCGAAGTAGATGAGATTGTGCGCCAGGCTGACTACCTGCAGGGAGGGGCAGGGCTGTGAGCAGGGGTGGGGCCAGGAAGGAGGGGCCCTGCAGGGACTGCGGCAGTCATCAGGACTGACACCTGCTACTTGGCTTCACGCGCTCTCCCGGCAATGGCGGGGGGAGGGGGGGACCAGGCTAGGGGGTACGCTGACTCGACAGACCAGCACCCCACAGCACACTGACCCCGGCCCACCTCGTAGGTCAGCTTGTTCTTCTCCTCGTTGGCGAAGGGCACGGCCTCGCTGACCACATTGTTGAGGTAGTCCTCCACGAACTCCATGGTGCTGGCAAACTTGTTCTTCTTGTCGTCTCGTGAGGCGTTGAGGTTGGAATCATAGCTGGGGGTCGGAGGCCAGGAAGCATGAGGTCCCCTGACACACGCCCCACGCACCCCCAGTGCTCCGCCCTCCATCCACCCCTTTCTCACTCCTTGATGGTGATGGCCGTGGGGATCTCAGTCCAGAGGCGGGCGAACTTGACAGGCGTTACCAGCTCCTGGGGGTCGCGGTCCACATGCACATGCAGCATCAGGTGGCAGAAGGAGGCGCGCAGATCGAAGGGCAGCATCTCATCAGCCATGCACAGGAAGATGAGCTCCACGCCCAGCTGCTGGGAGATCTCATCAATGGCCAGGTACTGCCGATCCAGGCACATGCGGGCAAAGAGCTTCAGCTGGTACCTGTGGGCGAGGACGGGCAGGCGGGCAGTGAGGATGCTGCAGACGCATGGAGGTCTGTGCATAGGGACATGGGTTAGACCATACCACGGTCACTATGACAGAAGGGGCCATAGTCCTGACCCAGGAAAGATGACCGGCAAACCCACCTGGAACTGTAAGCATCGTAGTCCCCCACCCCCTATCGGCTGACTCAGCCAGCACCAGCATTCTGGGTCAGAGCGGGGTGTCAGAGATGAGAGGCCACTGGCAGGAGGAGAAGAGGGGGCAGGAGAATCCTGCTGCGGGCGGGGAGAGGATGGGCAGGATGGCAAGGGAGGAAGGCAAGGCGAGCAGCTGGTAACAGACAGCTTTGGGGGCAGAGCCAGAAAAATGAGGATGTGCACAAAGTCCGGTGCCATGGCCTAGTGGTCGAAGTCCTCGCCTTGCATGTGCCTAGATCCCATACTGGCGCAGGTTCATGTCCCAGCTGTTCCACTTCCCATCCAGCTCCCTGCTTGTAGCCTGGGAAAGCAGTAGAGGACGGCCCAAAATGTTGGGACCCTGCACCCATGTGGAAAATCCGGAAAAAGCTCCTGATTTCAGACTGGCGCAGCCCTGGCCATTGCGACCACTTGGGAAGTGAACCAGTGGACAGAAAATCCTTCTTTCTGTATCTCCTTATCTCTGTATATCTCCCTCTCCAATAAAAATAAATAATTCTTAAAAAAAAAAAAAAGGCCTGGTGTGGTAGCCTAGGGCCTAAAGTCCTCGCCTTGCATGTGTCTGGGTACCACAGGGGCACTGGTTCATGTCCTGGCAGCCCCACTTTCCATCCAGCTCCCTGCTTGTGGCCTGGGAAAGCAGTCAAGTTCAGCCCAAAGTCTTGGGACCCTGCACCCAAGAGAGACTTGGAAAAAGCTCCAGGCTTTGGCTTCAGATTGGCTCAGCTCTGGCTGACTTTGTAATAAAAATAAATAAATCTTTTTAAAAAAAATCACTTGTTCAAATGTCCATTCTCCCTACTTCCCACAACTTTCTGAAGGCCCCTCGAATGTTCAGGGTTTCTGCCAAACTGGTTTTGGGGCTGACCCTGATCACAAGGCCGCACAGCACTCCCAGGCTGCCCAGCTGGCCCCTCACTCATCCCTCTGGGGATGATGGCTGTGTACGTGGAGGTGGGGCAGAAGGGGCAGGCAGGGAGCCCACGGGCGGGGCGGGGTGTGGCGGCGCGGGCACCTGTAGTAGCTGAGCACGTTCTCGTCGTGGGCGTTGCCGGCACGCGCCTCCTGCGCCAGCTGCCGCACACTCTTCTCATGATGTTCGTTGTTCTTGTCGGTCCACGTGAGCCACACTTCCTCCTCCGAGTACTCGATGCTCAGGTACTCATGGGACTGCGCCATCTCCTTCACGGGCCGGAGCCTGCAGGCCAAGGCCACCTCCTTGTGAGTGAGCCGGCCTCACAGAGCCACGCAGTGCAGCCCTCTGTGCAGTGTGCAGCTCCAAGTCGGCAGGGAGGTGGGCAAACAGCCCAGGGCAGGCAGGGCTGTGGTCCCTTCCCTGCCCCCCCGCCCCGTGATACCAGGCAGAGAACTGGGCACAGGGCAGGAGCTGGGTGCTTGTCTGCAGAGGGCAAAGATGCCAGTGCCTGCCTACATCTGCTCCCTCCCACTCCCCCATGCCCAGGCAGCCATGGCGAGGGACAGCACTCACTCAGTCTGGATGAGGATGTCGCTGTTCTTGGGGTCCAGCACGCACTTGCAGATAAGCTCCTGGGTGACAGGGATGGCGATGTGGTTGGACACACACAGGTCAGAGAGGTAGTCCAGGAACCTGTGGTGGTGACGTACAGGCAGGAAGGGGTTCAGACAGCGGGCCCTGCAGGGAGGAAACCCACCCCCTCACCCTCCCCCAGCAGGCTGCTGATCCATCCTCAAGCCTCGGATGGAGAGGACACAAGTTCCCAGGAAGGGACAGCTCACAGGGTATTGGCCCGGGACAGAGGACCGGCCCCAGCCAGAGTCAAGGGGTGGAGGAGGAGCTGCAAGGGCAGGGGGTGACAGTCCACATGTATAGTAACTAGAATCACACAGACACGGCCTCATCCCTTCGGCACCAGGTACAGATGACACAGCTCAGTCGTTGGGGGTAGGGGGAAGACAAGGGATCTTCACTGGGGCACGCGCAGCCAGGAGCCTGGCAGCCGAGGCTCCAGGTCTCCCCTTCCCCTGCATTTCAGAAGTGCCCGCAGCACAGCCCTGGCGCAGACGCACCTGGGCTCGCGGTTCTTGCGCACGAGGCTGACGAAGGTCTCCACCTCGGTCTTGGTGATGTGCTTCTCCAGCAGCTTGCGGTTGTTGTGCAGCAGGGCGGTGATGGTGTCCTCAGCCAGGATGTCGTAGCCGATCTGCGACTGCATCATCCCAAACTGCTTGGCAATGTGCTCCTGGTGAGGGGGAGGGGCAGACACATAGGCGGGCGTCACCAAGTGGGGTGGCAGCGGTGCTCTGGAATCCTGTACCGCCAGACCCCCAGCTCAGGGCCAACCGGAGGCCAGTGGTAAGAGGAGAGCATGCGTGTGCTATGGGGTGGCTTAGCTCACAGCCCATGCCCCGACAACTCTATGCCAATTGCAGAATGCTGCAGGGACATTGCAAAATGAAGGAGCAGAGGCTTGGCTCAGAATTTTTGAAATGTTAAGCTGGGAACAAAGCAAGGCCCCTGGGAGCACCAGGCCAGGCCGTGTACCTATGATGAGCTGGCCCTGCTCGCTGGCATTCCACCTTGCCCTGGCACCCGCAGCAGTGACTGGCATCAAAAGAACTGCCTATGATGAGGGTACACGGGAGCCAGGCAGCGAGCCGGCCCTGGGCAGAGGGCGCAGGAGCAGGCAGGCGACGCACCTGGTTCTTGCGGTAGTCTTCCTGTGAGTGGCGCAGCACGCGGTAGCAGAGGCGGAACATGTGCTGGTAGGGGGCATTCTTCTGATCTGACAGCTCCTCCAGCCGCACCAGGGGGCCCTCGCCCCCCTTATCACGGAACGGGGCCTTCAGGATGCCAAAGATCTGGGGGTGGGGGGCAGACAAACAGGTGCCACGGAAGGTGAGGAGGGAGCCCCCAGCCTCAGCCCATGGCTCTTGTTGGTACAGGTGCCCCTGCCCGGCACCCTGAGCTGATTCCAGACTGGACTACAACCCAGGCCGGACGCCGTGAGTCCCAACACCGGCTCTAACTCCGCGCTCCTGGCCAGCCTCCGACACTGACCTCAGCCTGCCCCTCCCTTCTGGGAAGCCTGCCTCAGCATCTGGAGGGAGAGCAGAAGGTCCCAGCATCTCGGGCACTGAGGATGAGAGCAGCAGCCGGCCAGACTGCTTTGTCCCAAGCTTAGGGAAACAAGACACAGGCTGGCCTCACCAGTAAAATAAAATAGCACAATCGTAAAAGTGAGAAAAAAAATCCAGCGCTGGGTGGGTGGGATAAAAAAAACCTTTCCAGCACAGAAATAAAAATGAGCAACAGGGGTCAACGCTCAGGCATAGTGGCCTAGGCCTCTGTCTACAGCGCCAGAATCCCACAGGAGTGCCAGTTTGAGTCACCTCCATTCCAACTCCTTGCTAATGCACTAGAATAAAGCAGTGGAAGACGGCCTAGCTATGTGGGCCCCTGCCACCCACATGGGAGAGCCAGATGAAGCTCCTGGCTTCAGCCTGGCTCAGTCATTGTGGCCATTTGGGGGCTGAACCAGCAGATGGAAGGTTTCTCTCTGTAACTCTTGGAAATAAGTAAATCTTGAACTAAAAAAAAAAAAAAAAGAACACTAGAGTGAAAAGACCTAATAGGATTCTGATTAAACAGACCAACGGCAACAAGCTTTAAAAAGAAACATACTTGGGTAGTCAGAGCAACAGATGGGACTGGGGATCACAGGTGCACGGACGGTGCTTGGCAATTGGGATAATGTGCCGGTTCCCAGGGGACACACACTGAAGCCCAAGGTGAGCTGTGGCCTCTGGAAATGCGCACAGCCAGGACGGCCGTGAGAGCCGGGCTGCCCAGGCCGGCTGACCCCATTCAGGTACCACAGGTACCAAGAGTCCAGGTACTCACTGGACTCTTGCTTCACTGCCCTCTCCGCACTACAAAGTTCTCATATTAAAACACTGAGAAAAAAAATTATTCCTAAAGCACAAGTCAGGGAGCAAGCTAAGACATTCATGTTTGCATCAGGGTGCCTGACTCCAATTCCCAACCCTGGCTCCTGCCAATGCACACCCCGGAAGGCAGCAAAGGATGGCTCAAGTCCTAGGACCCCTGCCACCTGTGTGAGAGACCTGAAGGAGGATCCTGGCTCCTGGCTTCAGACCGGCCCAGCTCCAACCATTTGGGGAATGAACCAGCATATAGAAAATCTCTCACTAACTCTGCCCTCCAAATCAAAATAAATAAATTTAAGGGGGGAAAAAGAAAAAGCAGAAGTCCTGACTCGATATCCTGAGTTGAAATCTGGCTCTAGTGCTGGCGAGCTGTGTGCTCTGGGCCATTACGGTGCCCTAGGACGCAGCAGCATCCGTTCTTGCACTACGCTCACCACTCCTCCCCTGAGGGTGGCGCAAACAATTCAGCAAGCGAAGGGCACTCAGGGAGTGCCTGCACATGCTCAATGAGCACACCTTTTCGAAATTTTTTAAAGACATGTTCACTTATTTGCAAGACAAAGTGACACAGAGAGAAGAAATGAGCAACAGGGAGAAAGAACTCTCCCACCTGCTGGCTCACTCCCCCAGCAACTACAACAGCTGTGGAAGCCAGGAGGCGTTCCATCCGGGTCTCCCACGTGGGTGGGAGGGGCCCAAGCACCTGAGCCATCTTCCACCACCTTCCCAAGCACATTAGCAGGGAGCTGGATGGAGAGCAGGGTAGCTAGGACTCAGCCTGGACACTCTGATACAGGATGCTGGCAGACCAGCAGCAGAGGCTTAACTTGCTGCACCACAACGCCTCTAGCCTGTTCAGAAGAGGACAAACAGCAAGTGCTGGGAGTCAGCAGCTCCCACTGAGCGAGCGGGAACAGGCAAACGGGAGAGTGAGGCACCGGGCCACCCCTCCCACAAGCACCTGCTTAAGGATGTTTTGCTCCCTCATCAGCTTCTGCCGCTCCCGGTTGGGCTTGGTGACCATGATGTCCAGGACATTCTGCCCATTATTGGGGACGTCGCTGACGAAGAACACCAGGTCCTCCAGCAGCTGAATGACAAACCTGGACAAGGGGACAATTGGGAGAGCGGAGTGTGAAGCGTTGCGCCCAGGACATGCCTCCAGGGCCATGCGGCTCATGCCTGGGAGCACGTCGGTGACGTCACTCATACGCTCTGGACCAAGCACGTTTATCGCTGGCCTGCTGCCTCGTACCCAAGCTGCCTCCTGAACAGCTCCCAAAACACCCCAGGCCCATCCTCCCTGGATCCCGAAGTGCCCCCAAGACTAAGACTCTGGGGCTGCCCCCATCTGGATGGGAACCACAGGGTTCAAGGCAGGGGCTTGACGTGCAGGGATCCCAGCTTGTGCCCTGACACTCCCCCTTCCTCGCTGTGTGACCTGAGCAAACGTCTCAGCCTCTCTGAGCCTCAGCACCTTCCTGAGTAAACAGGAGTCCTCAAGGTCAGTTCTGGGGAGACTGGGGCAGTGTGGCAGGCCCCCAGCTTCAGGAGTCCAGGGGGAGCCAGGGACCAAGGGCCAAGCCTGTCTGCCCACCGTCCTGACTTCTTTGCTCATGAAATGCACACCCCGGGGGGATAATGTCACACGGTCCATCCAGACACCCTGCCCAGCTGCCCACCTGCGGTCATTCTGGCTGATGAAGCCCTCATTGAGCTTCTCCACGGCGCTGGCCAGCATGGAGCTGGCATCGTTGGCAAAGTCCAGGTCGCGGATCTCAGACACTGGCACCGACACGATGGCAAAGGCCTCCTTGTCCTCCTTGGTGGGGCAGGTGCCCAGCTGCAGGGACAGCGGTCAGAGCAGGGCCCCTGGGAACCAGCTCTGGACCCCAGTCCCGACCCCACCCCTGTCCCAGGCGGCCCCTACCATGAGGCGGATGGGCCGTTCCTCCTCGATGTCAATGGGCACATTGGAGCTCTGGATCCACGTGTTGGTGCACAGGTGCCGCAGCCGCACGTAGGAGTTCCTGTAGGTAGGGCGGAGCACAGCGTGCGCCGTGAGCACAGCCAACACCTGCCCGGGCTGCCTCCCCAGTCCGGCCCTTCGTCTACCTGACTGCACCCCCACAGCCACAGAGCATGGGTCACTGGTGCCCCTCCAGGGAAGCCTGGCACCGGGCCCCAGCCCCTCTATGGCTCTTCCACAGACCAGCAACTTCTCACTGGCAAAACCAATGCTGGTTTTACACCTGGGACCAAGACACATTTGGACAAACACGGCTACTGGGATGATTTATTCCACTAAAGGTCTAGATGTGTGTGTATGTCACGTCTTTGATTATGAAATGGATGGTTACCCTTCTGAAATGACAAAGTCAGAACCCCGAAGAGCATAGGGCCCCCAGGGTTCTGGGTAAGGTGGTACTCCATTCTCCCACCAGCCCTGTAAATAGATATACACTTGATAGTCCCACTGCACAGATGGGAAGACTGAGGTAGAGTGACTCAGTTGCCTGAGGTCATTCATCTAGTAAATGCTAACGCCTAGATGACCAGTTGGAAGTTTCCTAAACTCTCGGCGCTGGCGGGACCTCAGTGGTCGGAGAGCCTGGTCTGCCTGCTAGTGTTGGGGTTCCCCATGCACAAACTGGACATGGCACCAGCCTGACTGGGTCAGGTGACTGATTAAAATCCCTAGAGCAATATCGTGATTCAGCAGCAAACACAGGGCAGCCCCGGTGTGTGCAGCACTGGGGCTGGGCAGGTGGTGGCCAACTCCCTGGCACCTCAGAGCTGCCCCACCAGAGGGGTGGGACCTGCAGGAACCCCAGAGGCCAAAGGCCCTGCAGAGGAGGGAGGTGCCGGATCCCAGAGTCCCAGCAACAGGATGGCCTGTGGAGGGGGGTCCCCAGCGCACACCCACCGGGGCACAAAGGAGTCGGTCTTCTGCAGCGTGGTGGGATCCAGCTCGAAGAGGGAGGCGATGTCATTGCCATGTGGAACAGCCACCAGGCGGTATTTAATCTTCTCCCCAGCGTTCCTGCGGCCTGTGCGGCCCTGGGCACCCTGCAGGAAGGATCCCCCATCAGGCAGAAGCCTCTCCATCCCCTCCAGCCCCCTAGGACCCCTGGAATCCCGCCTAAGGGGCCATCGAAAGCCAGCCCTCCTCCTGCAATTTCACAGCCTCCCCTGTCCCCACCGAGCCCCTGGGGAAGGCCACGGCCACTTTTGCCCAGGCTCATGAGCCCTGCTGTGGTCCTCACCACTCCTGCCGCTTTGGAATCCGAGACATCACCTTTGTAGCTGGGGTTCTCCTAACAGGGATACAGGATTGGGGGGTAGAGGGGAAAAGGATTCCTGGACATACCAAACCAGATACCCCTGAGCCCATCCCACAACACGGCCACCCACAAAGGGTCTGTGCAGCCAGCCTCCACCCTCCCACAGTGCCCAGGCCAGCTCAAGATCCACATTACACCCATAGAACCACCCCTGGGAGCCCCTCAGGGCACTTCTTCACCCCACCCCACTACACACAGGCATGTGTGCTCTGGACAGAGCAGCAACTGCTCACAGCTGCATGCGCAGTGCCTAGACCAGCGCCTGACACATAGCAGGTGCACAGAACTGCACTGCAGCCACCAGCACTTGATAAATCAACGCATGGCTACACATCAGCCGGGGGTCTGCGGGCACCTGCACCTGTCTGCAGCCACGGGCTCCCACGCACAGGTGCACACTCAGCCTGAGCTCTCAGAATGCCCCCTGCCTCCCCCTCACCTCAGCAGCCAGGTAGTTGCCCGTGGCCAGGTGCTTGAAGCGGTACAGGCCGTTCCAGTGGCCAGCTCCTCCCCGGCAGGGGTCATGATGGACCACCTGGAGAGTGCGCAGGGGTGAGGCCAGAGGAGAGGCTAGCCCAGGGCAGGGATGAGGGGATAGGGAAGAGGATGCCAGGAGAGAGGTGAGGTTGCGCCCCACCCTCTGGGGAGGTGGGGAAGAGGCAAGGTGGAGCCCTGGGCAGGCGGGTTGGGGACTCTGACCTCCACCTCCCAGAGGGCGTTGGAGCTGGTGGCCGAGGTGGCAGACTGGCGCAGCGTGGTGCGCAGGAACACCTGCAGCCTGCCCCTGTACTCATCGCATGTCAGGAACTTCTCCTGCTCCGCGTGGAACAGCCGCACCACATCTCCCTACGGGCAGGCAGAGGATGTGGCTCTGAGACCCTTGAGAGCAGCCAGCCAGGTCTCCTTGCTGAGTCCATCAGAGGCAAACCACAGCAACAATCTGGACCCCAGATCCCGACCTGCAGGTCTCCTGGGTCTGCTCCTGTTCAGACCCACCTTAGCCTTTCTCCTTCCCCATCTATAACCAGATGAGGGCAGGAGGGACTGCATCTGCTCAGCCCCCCAGGCCCTCTCTGTCTGCCTACTGGTGACCACATCCATTGCTTTTGCTGCTCTGGGAGATCAGAGCAGCTGGAGAGCAGGGGCCATGGCCAAGGCTGAGATCCAATGTGGACCCTGGCTCTGCTCTTATAAACTGTGATCTCAGGTGAGCTGCTTAACATCTCTGAGCCCCTGGTGTGTCCTCTATAAACTGAGAATACTCTGGCCTCCTTGCAGAAGTTACAAGGCTCATGACACGTCCAATGCAATAACGCAGCCACCATGCGAGCATCTGACAAGGACTCTCCCCAACCCTCACACCTCCCTCTAGGCAGGTGACCTGGTAGGGCTCACCCAGGCACCAGGAAGAGAGTGTTCTAGAAAGGGTCAGGTAGCCAGTGGCACAAACCCAGGCCCAAGATCCCTGCCACCTCCCACCCCTGGGTGTGTGTCCCTGGGGGTGGGGAGCCGCTGCCCCTGGTATCGCCTGCCCCTGCCCGGAGCACTCAGCGAACACACACACGTACACAGGATGTGCCAAGAGTGTGCACATACCAGGAGCATCACTGTGGCAGAACCAGCCATGTCCACACCCAGGTGGTACAGGGAGAGCACAAGGGAAAGAACTGCAGGGGGCTTTGCAGTCAGCCCGGGCTGTGGTGCATTTACAAGCCATCCCTCTGGGTGACGCCTGCAGGAGGTTCCATCCCCAAAGCGCCCCATGGACAGAGGCTGGTGTGTGCCCCCAGTGGACGGCAGCACCCAGCCTGGGCTCTAACTCTGAGTGGACGATGCACGGACTTGCATGGGCTTCAGGGTGTGGAGAGCATGCACAGTATGCATGGGGGAGTTGGGGTAGAGCACAGGAAGCCCATGGTGGAAAGGATGAGGGGCCAGGAAATAACGGAACAGCCCAGCTGGGAAGTGGAGCACAGTGCTTTAGGGCAGCGCAAGGAGCAGCGCCTTTGGGGTGACCCCTATAGTGGCTGCTCCAGAGTCTGTCACATGTCCCCAGACAACCCCCCTAGTGTCCCTCCTGGAGTCTTTCCTGCAGATTTCCTAGGCACCCTGTCCCCCACAGGCCCTCCCCATCTCTGGCCTGCCAGTCCTCCCTCCCATCCTGGTGCCCACGCAGGCTGGGTAATAACCCCTGACTCAGCAATGGCATCTTTGCCAAAGAGGGCAATAAGCAGAGCCACAGAGGGCCTGGTGGGTCCTGGAGGCAGGCACAGGCCTGGGTCCTCCCAAGACCTGAGCCCTGCCCAGCTGCCAGCCCTTAACAATAAAAGACAATGAGAGAAAGACAGGGAGAACTGAGGGCAGCCAGGACTCGGAGGGGATGAGGAGTGCTGTGGACGCATGGATATGCCCAGTACAACGGTGGAGATGGGTGGGCAGGGTGCAGCGCTGAAGGAAGACTGTATGGATGTGGGGGTCCAGTTGGGGCACAAGGGGCTGGGCAGCAGCAGCCTGGGGGCTCCCGTGCTTACCCCCTTCAACACCTCCTCCAGGTGGTCCCGGAACTGCATGAACAAGTTAATCTTCCAGCTGGTGTTGCAGTTCACAGAGTTGACCTACAGAAGGGTGGACAGACTCCTGATGCCCAGGCAGTCCACCTTGGCCAAGGAACAGGGCAGCACTGGGAGACCAGGAGGTACCAAAGGGAGGACCCAGCCCGGGTACACTCGGGAGTGAGAGTCTTCTCCCAACCACACTTGTGGGCAGCCAGGAGGGGAGTCGCCCCAGAACGTTGCTGCCCACCCACTCACCTCCTTACAGCCGGCATTGTCACTGAGCTCGTAATTGCTGGCATGCAGTGGCTGCCCAGCATTGACAGGATTCAGGATCACCTTGTCTCCCACGACCACCTAGAAGGGGCAGAGCAGCAGGGCACGGTGAAAGTGGAAAGGGCAGGGACACCCCCACTATGCTATCCGGGTTTCAGTCTGCCCTACCAGGAAATGGGACAACCCTCATCTAAGATCCTGGAAGTGCCCCCTGAACCTGCCAGTAGGTCAGTCCAGCCCCAACCCCGTCCTCACATTGTCCCCGTTGCTCCGCAGCTTCCAGAAGGGCTGGATGAAGAGCCAAGAGCCCTCATTGCCCGTGGCGTCCAGTGTCACCCGCATGGCGTTCTTCTCCAGCAGGGCTGGCAGCCGCTTGTTCACAGTAAGGTACTTGTTGCTCTTCATGTGCAGGAGCTGGGGTGGGAGTGGGGGAGTGGTCACAGGGCTGCAAGAGGCCAGCAGGGAGTGGGACCCTGGGGGGCACCTGCTGGATTCCTGGTCACAGCCTTGGCACACATGCAGTGACAGACACACTGCACAAACACAGACTGAGATGGACGACCACACAGGCTCATCACTCACACACACACAGGCCACACAGGACCCCACACACATACATACACACTACATGCACACACCCCATGCATGTGCATCACATGCCTGCCTACCCTGTCGGGCACCCGAGGGGTCACAAAAGGACTGTCCCACATCCTCACACAGACTTGTTCCCATAATCCTGCAGTGACGCTCGGGCTGGACCCACGGCAGGAAGTGTCACGACTCGCCCACGGGCGTGCCAGCAAGGAGTGGCAGAGGCAGGAGGGAGCTAGACATGGTGGCTCCAGACTACGCATCGTGACCACTGTGCCACAACATGCCTGGGCACAGCCCCCAGAGCACACCGCCAAGATCACCCACAGCCAGACATACAGGCGTGTATCTGAGCAGTACCCACGGCTGCCCACTGAGGTCACCTGCTGAGGCAGAGGCCGCCACGCTCACCTGGATCACACTGCCGTACTTCACAACATCGCCATGCACCTTCTTGTTCTCCGTGTCATTCTGCTTCTGCTCCATCTGGGCCGCATGCTGGGCAGACACAGGCAGCGGGGCTCAGCAGCGGCTCCCAACAGGAGACGAGCCTCCCATGACACCTGCTAGCCCACACACACACTCCCACCCAGGCCTCTGGGACATCCTGGCCTCACAGGCACTCCTGGGCCCTGGCCGTGCCGAGGCGGGCTTGAGGCTCCACATCCTCCAGGGTGCGCACCAGGAGTCAAAGCTGCCCCACACTCCCACCAACCCACGGCTGTGCCCCAACGCCGACTCCACCTCCCCAGACTCCCAAGGGCCCTGCACAGGTGTGCTGAGTACAATTCCCGACTCGCTTCTCCACTCCCTTGTGAGCCCTCTGGAAACGGCTTAGGGAGCTCACAGCCTCCGGAGAAGGAGTCATTGCATCCCTGCTCGGCTTTGTGCGCATCCCGTACATGGTGAACACCCACCCAGGACTGACCTCCCTGTGTTGGCAGCGGGGGGATGGTCTTTGCCCCGCCCCCACAGGAAGTCAGGCAGGGTTATGAAGGCAAAACCCTCCAGCCCCTTCTTTCCAGCCCTGGTCACAGCTAGGGACAGTTCAGATCCCCCTCTCCAGGGCAGGGCCAAGCAAGGTCTGCGTGGGCAAGGCAGGGGGAACACCAAGGCCAAGTGAGGGTCCAGAAGCAGACTGCAGAGTGGCTGGCCCAGGCAAGGCCTCCCACTCCCTGGGCCATGGGCATCAGGCTTGGGGTCCTGAGTTTTATCCAGGGGAGACTGCTCAAGATGACCACAGTAGACCATGGGCAACCAGAAGCCTCAGCACTGTGACACTGTCCACCTGTCTAAAGAATGCAAGGTTCGGGCCAGGCAGTGTGGCCTAGTGGCTAAAGCCCTCACCTTGAACGTGCCGAGATCCCATATGGACGCCAGTTCTAATCCCGGCAGCTCCACTTCCCATTCAGCTCCCTGCTTGTGGCCTGGGAAAGCAGTGGAGGATGGCCCAAAGCCTTGGGACCCTGCACCCGTGTGGGAGACCTGGAGGAAGCTCCTGGTTCCTGGCTTCAGATTGGTGCAGAACCGGCCATTGTGCTCACTTGGGGAATGAATCATCGGACGGAAGATCTTCCCCTCTGACTCTCCTCCTCTCTGTATATCTGACTTTGTAATAAAATATATATATTTTTTAAAGATTTATTTTTTTATTTTTATTGGAAAGGCAGATATACAGAGAGAGGCGAGACAGAGGGGAAGATCTTCCGTCCGATGATTCACTCCCCAAGTGAGCGCAACAGCCGATGCTATGCCGATCCAAAGCCAGGAGTCTCTTCAGGGTCTCCCACGCGGGCGCAGGGCCCCAAAACTTTGGGCTGTCCTTGACTGCTTTCCCGGGCCACAGGCAGGGAGCTGGATGGGAAGCGGGGCTGCCGGGATTAGAACCGGCGCCCGTATGGGATTCTGGGCGTGCAAGGTGAGGACCTTAACCACTTGTGCCATTGCGCTGGGCCCAAAAAAATAAACCTTAAAAAAAAAAAAAAAGAATGCAAGGTTCACTGGAGACCAGAGGCCATCAAGAATGCTTGCGAACTCACAGGACAACTCTGGACAGACCAGTCCCATCCAAGGGTTTGGCTTTGAAACAAGGAGGTTAAGACTGGGGTTCTCACATGGGGTTCCCTGGAGCCACTAGTACTTGTACGGACAGCTGGATACAATGGTGTCCATTCAATTCACAGATCCAGTGCCCCTGACACAAGACTGTGCCAGCCTAGGGAAAGGGGCACCCTCTTCTATCTGGTACAGAGGAGTTAGATTAGAGGGTTACCAGGAGGGCACCATACTCACCCCAGCCTCCCATTCACTGGCACTCACACGGGGTGGGTTAAAAGCCAGCAGGCTCAGCCACAGGGTCCCATTAGCTCTAAGAAGCACCCCCACATGTGCACCCCAGTTCCCAGGGCTCCTGTACCTGCAGCTTTTGCAGCAGCACCACGTCAGCGATTTTCTCCTTGTCCTGTTTGGTCTGCTTGGCCTTCCAGTACTGCTTCTGGGCCGAGTAGCGGTTCATGGGGCACACCTTGAAGAGGCAGTCTGTGCGAGGGTGGCAGGGGGAGGAGGCGCCATTCACCCAGGGACCCAGGCCCTGCTGGCACCATCCCAAGCTGCAGCTCCACCCTCCAGGGCCCGCCCCACCAGCTAGGGAATCTGAGCAGCCTGCTAGGGCTCTCCCCAGGGAGTCGCTCCCTGCGGGGAGTTACTTGAAGCTTCCTGGGGCCTCATCCCTGTGCCCAGCTTTGCTGGATTCTGGTGGCTGATGACGCACACCTGTCTTCTGGCCAAGCGCCTCAGCCCACGCAAGCTAGCTGGCACACAGATGTTTGGGAAGTTGTGTGGCCCCGCACCCTTGAGGGACGCCTAATGTAGATGCAGAATGGAAGTGCGGTACCCCTGTTGAGCTCTGTGCAGAAGCTACATCCAAATCCCCTTCCCAAGTAAGACATCCACCCCCGCTCTGCTTCTAGGGCCCTGGACCCCACACAAGGCAAACCCAAGTACACACGCTGCCCAGAGGCAGGCTGCAAGGAAACAGCACCCATCCACTTCCTAAATCTGAACTCCATCAAGAGCACCCCATTTTCTACTCATCGAGCCCCTTGGAAGATCCTACAGTGTGATGAAGAGCAAGAGGGAAGACACAGGTGCCTGTCTGTCACACCCTGGGCTTGTGCAGAGAGCAGCCAGCTCCTAGTACAGAAGTTGCACCCAGACAAGGAGCAAGCCTCAATCACCCCGAACTCCTGCACCTGCTTCAGGAGCATGAGTCCATGACCCATCACACTGGGCTCCGTGAGACGTGGGAGAGGACTAGAGGTGCCACCAGGGCCTCTGAGGGGGCAGCCCTTTCACACTCGTAAGGAGAAGGTGGGCTCCCTCCTCTGGTCACAGTTGGTCACCCGGCCCCTGGGAACCAAAGCAACACTGGATTTCCATACAGCCCAAGAGGTGGCAGAGGCCCGAGCACCATGGGGAAGAGAAGGCAGCTAAGCTAAGGACCAGAGAAGACAGTGCTTTCTGGAAGAGGGGAATGGCAATTCCACAGCAGGGGCAGCGGCCAGGACTGCCCACCCAGGCGCCCCAGCCGGAGTGAGCGGTGCTCCTGGAAACAAGCCCCCACCTGTCAGAGCGAGCAGGGCCAAGAGGGCCCGTGCAGCCCAACTAATGCAGCAGGGGCCTCCTGCTCCTCCAGGCAGGGCTGCCCTACCCTCAAAGCTTGGCCCACTGCCATGATGTATCCACTGCCTGGTTAGAGGCCCAGGGAGGGGCCAAACCAAAGAACCTTCTGGAAATCGGATCGAGGGAGGAGGTCTCTGTTGTCCTAATGCCAGTCACAGCTGACACGTGGGGGACAGACCAGGATGCTGGGCACCTGCCCCACCACGACTGCCCCATGGGACTGAAGACCCAAGCATCCTGCCCTCCCCTGGCACAGGTAGACACTCGGGGCACAGCTCTGGGCTACCATCCCCATGGGGCTGGGAAATGCCAGACTTCCCAGGAGGAGTGAGGGGGGTACTGTCTCGGGTGCTGTCCATGTATCACCCGCAGTTGGGGTTTCTTTGTTTTTCCTTTGGCCATTTCCAGAAGTCTGCCACTTGCTGCTGGGTGCACTCAGCGCTGCCACTGTGGTGACTCAGGGGAAGCTCTTTGTCACCTCTCTGGGTATGCCCTGGGTTTGCCCGGCCTAATGTTTTTACAACGGACTGGGTGTGACTTGACTATCAGCTGCTTCCTTTCTCTCTGGGGCACTCCATTGGCCCCACTTCCCTTCCCTGGCCGTGGACTGCCACCACTACACGGCATAGTCACAGGGACACTTCCCATGAGCTGGCTCGGCTGACCTCCTCACCACACACAAGGGAGGCAGCAGGGTCCTGGTGACTGTCACGGCAGCCCCTGCCTCTAGCCTGAAATCTGGCAAGTACCTGCCACATGCACACAGTAACCTAAACTGACTCCAAGTGTAAGGGGCGGGGCTGGAAGTTAGCCTTGAAGGGAGGAAGGGGGAGGAGCCCACTGCTGGCAGGGTCAGGGAGCCCTGGGAAAGGCGAGTCAGGTAGCTGGAGCCCAGAAGCTGGGTCTGGGTGGGACTGCGCAGGGCAACCAGCCTTTGACTCCACCTGCACCCTCATCAGAGAGCAGGGTGGAGGAGGTGCCCTGGCCTCCTCGGAGCTGTCCTGACCCAGGCCCAAGTAGGAAGCACATTTCAGTGCTTAAGTCATGGCTCCGTCATGCTAGGCGGGCTCTGGGAACAGCCTTGAGAACCCTTGTTATGATGCGTCAATCAACCCAACGGAATACAGCCACAGCAACTGGCTTTTCAAGGGCGCGCAGGCGTGCACAGGCCTCCGAGAGTGTCAGGAAAATGCACGTGACCTTGTAATGCCATGACCCCCCCACATATTGTCAAAGTCGCCTCATGTATTGCTGCAAGACTTTCTAGAGAACTGACAAAACAGTGAGGATTTAAGGGTAGAAGACAATAGACAAAGAGACATGCAAACACCTGAGCTCCTTGAGCAGGTCGGGGAAAGATTTGCTGATTCAGCAAACACAAGTTTGTATCTGGACAGATTCACCAAGAAGGGTCGGGGATCCAAGCCCAGGACCTCAGGGGCTGAGGGTGGAACGGAAGCTGGGATGCCCGCTTCCCCCTGCCAGCCCGCCCAGGGCAGCCCTGGGCACCAAGGATTCGACACCGTGCAGCCCGAGGGCCTGGCAGCAAGTGTGGCATCAACCCAGACGCCCTCCACGCAGACCCCGCTCCTCACGAGAAAGCCTGAAGATTCCTGCAGAGGGCAAGAATGGGCAGAACTGCTGGCTCGTGGTTTCAGTCTGGCCCAGACATAGTTGTACCAACCAGCTGGGGAGGAAATCAGTATATGGAAGAT
This sequence comes from Ochotona curzoniae, assembly GCF_017591425.1. Taxonomy (NCBI): domain Eukaryota; kingdom Metazoa; phylum Chordata; class Mammalia; order Lagomorpha; family Ochotonidae; genus Ochotona; species Ochotona curzoniae. Next base: position 414,415 of record NW_024466004.1, on the reverse strand, counting down.
TTTCTCACTGTCTCACTCTCCTCTCTCTCCTTCTCTGTAACTTTACATTTCAAATAAATAAAATAAGTCTTTTTTAAAAAGAGAATGAGAAAGGGCCCAGTGCAATGGCTCAGTGATTAAATCTTCACTTTGTATGTGCCAGGATCCCATATGGACACAGGTTCTAATCCCAGCAGCTCCACTTCCCATCCAGCTCCCTGCCTGTGGCTGGGAAAGTAGCAAGGATGGCCCAACGCCTTGGGACCCTGTACCGCGTGGGAGACCCGGAAGAGGCTTCTGGCTCCTGGCTTCAGATCAGCTCAGCTTCAGCCACTGTGGCTACCTGGGGTAGTGAACCAGCAGATGGAAGATCTTTCTCTGTGTCTCTCCTCTCTGGGAATCTGCCTTTCCAATAAAAATAAATCTTTAAAGAGAGAGGAGAGGGAGAAAACTTCACAAAATCAGATTTAAAGCCTGAAAATTTTTTTAGAGATTTATTTTCTTTATTAAGGGCAGAGTTGCAGACACACAGACAAATAATTAGACAAATCTTCTACCTCCTGGTTGAAGACCCAAAGGGCTGAGTGACTGCGGATGAGGCCAGCCTGAAGACCAATGCCAAGAGCTTCCTCCTGTTCTCCCACATGGGTTCAGGGGCCCAAGCACTTGAGCCATCTTCTTCTGCTGGTTTCCCAGACTATTAGCAGGGAGCTGGATAGGAAGTGGAGCAACAGGGATCGAACCAGTACACTATGGGATGCCAGCATGGCATGTGGGAGTTTTACTCACTGTGCTACAATATGGGCCCCAAGGAAGCTTTAAATGACAAAAACTCCTAAACCTCCTGCAGATCTAGGCAGATTTGGGGCAAGGCCTGAGAATATGCACTTGAGGAGGAATATGCACCTTTTAAATGTGAGAGAGAGGGGGGAAAAGGAGCGCCCACCCACCTACCCAGTCATTTACCCTCTCTGCACTTCCACCCAAAGAAGAGCCTGCAACAGCCAAGGCTGGGCTAGGGCTGAAGCCAGGAGCCAGGAACTCAACCCACGTCTCCACAGCAGCACCAGGACCCCAAGCTTTGTTTGTATGTTTGTTTGTTTGTTTATTCTGGCCCCAAGCTCTTCAAAGCCAGCACCTGCTGCATCCCAGGGTCTGCATTAGAAGAAAGGTGGAATCAAGAGCCAGAGCAATTCAGATTCTCTGATATGGGGTGAGAACGTCTTAACCAGACACAAATGCCCACCCCCAAACAAGCATTTTTTTTTTAAAGACTTATTTTATTTTTATTGCAAAGTCAGATATATACAGAAAGGAGGAGAGACAGAGAGGAAGATCTTCTGTCTGATGGTTCACTCCCCAAGTGACCACAACAGCTGGTGCTGTGCCGATCTGAAGCCAGGAGCCCCAGAGCTCTCTCTTCCGGGTCTCCTACGTGGGTGCAGGGTCCCAAGGCTTTGGACCACCCTCAACTGCTTTCCCAGGTCACAGGCAGGGAGCTGGATGGGAAGTGGGGCTGCCGGGATTAGAACCAGCGCCTATATGGGATCCCAGGGCGTTCAAGGTGAGGACTTTAGCCATTAAGCCATGACACCAGGCCCCCAAACAGGCATTTTAAAGACATACAAGCACACTCCATTTTCCATCATAGATAGCTGGCTACCAACAAAGGTTGAAAAGTGTCACTGTTGGGGACAGAGCCCAGAGCAAGCTACATAGCCACAAAAATGTGCACAGCAACTCCTCCAATTGTCTCCAATGTACAGACACCACCTGTCAGGCACACACTGGGGTATCTGTGCAGCTACAGAGGAGAACGTGGAGGTGATGCGGTCCTGATGCTGGAAAAATGCACCTACCATGGCTGGGGAGAGACGGGGTATGGAGCACAGGAGGAGGGCGGTGGTACCTCGGATTTGGGTCCACCAAAGGAACGATGGACCCCTACGGAGGACTGATGAAACAAATCACACCCAGCCATGAAGCAGAATCCACATACTCCTAAGATCGACAGACTCTAGGGCAGGCTCGGCAGCGCAGCAGCTTCAGCTGCTCATGAGTGGCTGAGTGTGAGTTCAAGTCCCGCTGCTCCACTTCCCATCCAGCTCCCTGCTAACGTGCCTGGGATGCAGCAGAGGACGGCTCAAGTGCGTAGGCCCCTGCACCCACAAGGGAGACCCAGAAGCAGGTCCAGGCTCCCAGATTCAGCCTTGTCCAGTCCTGGCTGCTGCAGACATTGGGGAGTGAAGTAGCAGATGGAAGAGTCACTCCTTCTCATTCTCTCTCCTCCTCTTCCCTCTCTATCTCTCTTGCTTTGCTTTTCAAATAGATGAAAATCAATTACTATGCATATTCTTTCTTTTTTTTTAAGATTTCTATTTCTTTTTATTTTTACTGGAAAGTCAGATATACAGAGAGGAGGAGAAACAGAGAGGAAGATCTTTTGTCTGCTGATTCACTCCCCAAGCGGCCAGAGCTGAGCCGATCCAAAGCCAGGGCCCGGAGCCTCTCCCGGGTCTCCCACACAGGTGCAGGGTCCCAAGACTTTGGGCCGTCCTCAACTGCTTTTCCAGGCTACAAGCAGGGAGCTGGATGGGAAGCAGGACCGCTGGAACACAAACCAGTGCCCATATGTGATTCTGACACATGCAAGGCAAGGACTTCAGCTGCTAGGCTACTGTGCTGGGCCTCACATCTTCTTCCTTTTTAAGATTCTTTTTATTGTTGTTGTTGGAAAGGCAGATATAAAGAGAGAGAGAAAAAGATCTTAGTCCACTGGTTTACTACACAAGTGGCCCTGATGGCTAGCGCTGAGCGAATCTAAAGTCAGGAGTGAAGAGCTTCCTCTGCATCTCCCACATGGGCACAGGGTCCCAAGGCTTTGGATCATCCTCTACTGTTTTCCAGGCCACAACCAGGGAGCTGGATGGGAAGTGGAGCAAGCAGGACACAAACTGGTACCCATATGCAATTCTAGCGGATGCAAGGGGAGGGCTTCAGCCACTAGGCTATCGTGCCGAGATATATACCTCTTCTTGAAAAGAGAAATTCCAGGCCAGATGCAGTACCCCAGTGGCTAAAGGCCTCACCTTGCGTGCATCAGGCTCCCATATGGGCGTTGATTCTAGTCCCAGCGATTCCACTTTCCATTCGGCTCCCTGCTTGTGACCTGGGAAGGCAGTTGACGATGGCCCAGGACCTCTGGGACCCTGCACCCACCTGGGAAATCTGGAGGAAGCTCCTGTCTCCTGGTTCCTAGCTTTGGATCAGCTCAGCTCCAGCCATTACAACCACTTGGGGAGCGAATTAGCAGACAGAAGATCTTCTTTGTCTCTCCTCCTCTCTGCATATCTGACTTTGCAATAAAAATAAATAAATCTTTAAAAAGAGAGAGAGAGAGAAATTCTGACCAGTGATATAGGCTGGAAGAACTTGGAGGACATTATACTAAGAGAAAGAAGCCAGTAACAAAAGGACAAAGGCAGCTCAACACCGGCTTGGGAGGCCTGCGTCCCGGGAGGGCCTGTGTCGGAGCACCTGCTCTGCTTCTAGCCCAGCCTCCCACGCACATACATCCTGGAGGACAGCAAGCGAGGGCTCAAGTTCTTGAATCCCTGCCATCCACGTGGGAGAGCCAGCCAGCTCTGACTCCTGGCTTCAGCCTGGCCCAGTCCTAGCTCTGTGAGAACGGGGAGCAAAGCAGCAAAGGGAAGATTCTCTCTCTCTCTCCCCCTTTATACAGTTTTAAAAAGACAAATGCAGCATGAGTCTGTTTCTCGGAGGCATCTAGAGCGAATTCATAGAAACATAAAGAACAGCAGTTTCCAGTGGCCAGGAAGAGGGAGAGGGGGAGCTGCTGTTTCGTGAATTTGCAGGTCAGTTCTCCAAGTGGAGAACGACAAGCGACCGGCACACTGAATGCCACTCAGCTGTGCATCTGAAGGCGGTTGCAGTGCTAAGCTTGATACGTGTGTATTTTACCCCAATAAAAAGTCACTTTTTTCAAATCTTAGAAGTGTGGACTTTGCAGTTACCCTGTCTTCACAGGGTTGTCTAGGAAACAGAAGCAGGAATGTTTTAGGGAAGCTGTAGGTTTGAGGTCCCTACAGTAACGGAAAGATGAGCACAGGACTCAGAGCACACAGAACGCCACCCCCGTGTGCCAAGTGGGGGGGTCTGAATGGCACCTGTATTTACATAAAGGAGCAAGGAGACATAAGGGCTGTGTGGAGAGGCAGGTGGATAGGTGGGCGCCAAGCTCCCCTCCAAAGAAATGGCCTGCCAAGTTCTCTAGTTTGGGTCCCTGGGGAGGGGGACCAGAGGTAAAGGAAGAGGAACAGGCTTTGATCTTCATCCCAGAGCCTGTGCGTAAATCACTTTCACGAAAGGAAGGGGTCAAAGTGTTAAGAACCACATCCTACGTGACCAATAAACATCTGAGAAGCGCCCAGCCTCGGGCGGATCTGAGAAGCACGAATGAAAACCACCATGATATGCCTAGTCACACCCTGCGGCTGCGCCCAAACCAAGATGGCAGGGACACGGCAGCCTGAGAGGATCTGCAGAGGACTGCGGGGTCCCAGGTCAAGAGTCGGGCAGGCGCATCCACCCCGCAGAGCAAGCTAGAGAGTCAAGCCTTGCACACAAGCCCCAGGGGACACACAGTGACACAGTGATGCACTGTCAGCAGGCAGGAGCCCGCACAGGTACAGGCACTACAGCTTGCTCACCCAGGAGACCGGCACAGAGCCATCCGCCACAGGTACCAGAGCACATCCAACAGAGGGAGGATCCCAAAAGCAGCATGCAAGGGCCACACGCAGACACTGTTGCAGAAGGCTGCCTCTAAGATGTGGGCTTTAGGAGCCAGTGCTGGGCCCGGCATGGTGGCCTAGCAGCTAAAGATCTCGCCTTGAACGCACCAGGATCCCGTTTGGGTGCCGATTCTAATCCTGGCAACTCCACTTTCCATTAAGCTCCCTGCTTGTGGCCTGAGAAAGCAGTCGAGGATGGCCCAAAGTCTAGGGACCTTGCACTCACATGGGAGACCTGGAAAAACCTCCTGATTCCTGGCTTCGGGTCAGCGCAGCACCAGCCGTTGCGGTCACATGGGGAGTGAATCATCAGATGGAAGATCTTCCTCTCTGTCTCTCCTCCTCTCTGTATATCTGACTTTCCAATAAAAATAAAATAAATCTTAAAAAGAAAAAGAAGAAGCCAGTGCTGTGGCATAGCAGTCACTGGCTGGCATCCTATATGACCGCTGGTTCAAATCCTAGCTGCTCCAATTCCAATTTACCAAGCCATGTACCCATGTAGGGGACACAGATGAAGCTCCTGGCTCCTAGTTTCAACCATTTGGGGAGTAAACCAGCAGATGGAAGATCTCTGTCTCTCCCTCTCTCTTTTAACTCTGCCTTTCAAATAAAATAAGTCCTCTTAAAAAAAAAAGGCATGAAGGAGGCCCCTCTGTCTGGCTTGCCATTTAGCTTCCTGCTAACACACGCCAGCCTACGTGTTTTGACATCGGGTTGTCTCTGGCCCCAGTGGAAAGGGCAATGGAGGGAGGGGATTAGAGAGGGCCCCTGCCGCAGCCAGCACGCAGGACCCACAGCAGTCACAGCAATGTGGGCTCGGACTGCTGCACACAGAGAGCCGCCAGGAGCCAGGCCCTCCCCAGGACAGACTCCCTAAAGCCTAGACAGAATTCCCCCAGCATGGCGGGGCTTGGGAAGCCTGGGAAGGCGGCTGAAACCACAGGGAGGGGCCCAGCAGGGGTGGGCGGAAGCTTTGCCAGACTGGCCCAGCCCTACCAGGGCACCTCCAGAGGCAGCAGGTGAAGGTGAAGGCGGCAGGGCAGTGTGGCAGAGAAAGTGCGTCCAGGAGAGCGTCCCTGAGGGACTCAGCACAAAGTCACCTCCAGTCCACTCTCCTGCTCCTCCCAGCCAACCTGCAAAGCACCTTCAGAGCTCCACAACCGCCCTGGCCACGCCCTCCAGGGCCAGGGTTGTCTGCAGGGATGTCTGCACCGCGAAGGCGCACTGCCCAGCCAAGATCCTCCTCCCACGTCAGTGTCAAAACTGACAAGGCTGCCGTTCGTCTCCCTGGCCCAAGCACCAATGCTCCAACTCGCACCCAGACAGCAGACGCTACAGGTTCTTACCGGGCTGGGTGGGGCCCCAGGGAGTGTGCTAGGGCTCTGCCAGCCTCCTGAGGGCCAGAACCCGGGGGGGAGGGGTGTTAAAGGGGGGTGGCGGCTGGCGTCTGAATGCCTCAGCTCTATTTCATTCAGCCGGCTGGGCCCAGCCGAGGTCGTGGGGGCAGGGGCATCATGGGAGGCCCAGGGATCATGGACAGGGAGCCTCAGAGCCGAGGGGGCGTGGGGAGGAGCACCAGGGAGGAAGGGCGTGAAGTCAAAAGATGCTTTGTTCTGCTGAGTGGCTTTTTTGTTGTCCAAATTGGCCCCAAACTCTGACTACCAGAAGCCTGGGACAGATCTTGCCTTGCCACACCCACCTCCTGTCACCAGCCTGTCACCCCACAGCACTGACTGCACACCTCCACACAAAACCTTCTCCTGCCCTGTGCCAACGCCCTCCGTGTCCAGGCAGGCCCACCCTGGGGACCCTCACCCGTCTCTTTTACATTTGTTTTAAATTTATTTATTCTTATTTTAAAAGCAGATTTAGGGCCCGGCGCCATGGCCTAGCAGCTAAAGACCTTGCCTTGAACGTGCCAGGATCCCATATGGGCTCCAGTTCTAAACCCGGCAGCTCTACTTCCCATCCAGCTCCCTGATTGTGGCCTGGGAGAACAGTCGAGTATGGACCAAGGCCTTGGGACCCTGCACCCACGTGGGAGACCTGGAGGAAGTTCCTGGCTCCTGGCTTCGGATTGGCTGTTGCAGTCACTTGGGGAGTGAATCATTGGACAGAAGCTCTTCCTCTCTGTATATCTGGATTTGTGATAAAAATAAATAAATCTTTAAAAAAAATAAAAAGCAGATTTATTTTATTTTATTTTAAGATTTATTTATTTTTATTGGGAAGGCATATGTATACAGAGAGGAGGAGAGATAGAGAGGAAGAGCTTCTGTTTTATGGTTCACTCCCCAAGCAGCCGCAATGGCTGGAGCTGAGCCAATCCGAAGCCAGGAGCCAGGAGCTTCTTCCGGTGCAGGGTCCCAAAGCTTTGGGCTGTCCTCGACTGCTTTTCCAGGCCACAGGCAGGGAGCTGGATGGGAAGTGGGGCTGCCAGGATTAGAACCAATGCCCATATGGGATCCCAGCACTTCAAGGTGAGGACTTCAACCACTACTCTATTGCGCCGGGCCCTTAAAAAGCAGATTTTATAGAGAAGAGAAATAAAGATCTTTCATCTGTCGGTTCACTCCCCAAACAGCCAATATGGCCAGAGCTGGGCCAGTCCAAAGCCAGTCCAAAGCTCCATCTCCCACATGGGTGCCAAGGACAGGGGCCATCCTCCCCTGATTTCCCAGTCCACAAGCAGGGAGCTGGATCAGAAGTGTAACAGGTAGTACAGGTAGCCAGTGCCCCTATGGAACACCAGTGCCACAAGGCAGAGGATTAGCCTGCCGTGCCACATGCTGGTCCTACCCGTTCTCGCCTCATAACTCCTCAGTCAGAGCAGCAGCCTGCCCTCCGTGAATAGCTTCTGGCTCTGGAAGACATCCAGGCCCCCAGCCCCCAGCCACCACCCACCTTCAGGGAGCTCAGGGAGCCAGGGGCAAGCATGGCCAGAGCTATGCGCCCAAGCAAGGAACCCCTGGAACCACAAGGCTAAAACCCAACTCAGTGTAGGGGGGCCATGTGCAGGCGAGAGGAACCCTTACTCCCACACCCTGCCCGACAGCAAGGACCCTGGCAGCCACCAAGGGCGCTATAAGGCTGTCATTAAGTGCCACCGACCTGACAAAACAATCTCAGCCAGCCTGATGGCATGTTCCCTGCCCACTTCCTGTCCAGCTGTCTGTCCTGCCACTCACCGGTGACCACAACAGTAACACTTTAACCAGGCACAGCCCCAGGACTGCCAGGGACTGTCCAGCCTACAGGCAGGGCCAAGGGGCCCACCGGCCCTGGAGAGCGCTGGCCCAGCCACACAGCGGGCAAGCACCAGGGCCAAGCCTCTTAGGGATGGGAACACTGAGGCACAGAGTTCTCCCCAAGCCCCCGAGGCCTGCAGAAATTCTGCTTCCCTCCAACAGGGAAAGCCCCGGCTGGAGCAGCCAGCAGTGGGGCATGCCCTGAGAAGGATGGGTACATCATGCAGGCTGAGGGGGTCCAGACAGCAGAGTGAGGAGCTACAGGAAAGCTCCGGCCAGGCCACCAGGTCTGAACGAGGTCAAATAAATGCTGGCCCAGACCCAGCAGTCACCAGAGAGCTGGGAAGGGCTTGGGCTGCAGGCCCAGGTCTCACCTCGAAACTTCTTCGGGGGATTGTCCAGGTCCCCGGCAGCAGGCTCCACCACACAGCGGTCATCCACCAGCCTAGGGGACAAAGCTCTCAGTCAGCACAGAATAAAGGCCCACAGCCCCTTGGCATCCCTCCCTCAGCAGGAGGTCCAAAGCACAGGGAAGGCCCCTGGAAATGTCCTCCATCACAGGCAAGGCCCTCAGCCACCAAGATTCCGCCCCGGCCCCAGGCATGTTCACGGCCAAGTCTCTCGAGGCAGGGGTGGAAAAAAGACCCCAACCCAAAGATGCACTGTGCGGTAGGGCCATGCACGCCGCAGATGCTGCCCTCAATGAAAGAGGGCAGGAAACATAGCAGGGGCTGAACAGAGTGGGCCACTTAGAGCAAGGGAGGGCACAGTGAGAAAGAGGAAAACGCTGAGAAGCACAAGGTGCGCGACAAGACACAAGTAAGACACACTTAACACACACTTCGGAGTGTGAGTCTCCGAGTGTCATGGGACAGGACCAGGGCTGCCCAGTCTGGCAGGCCCTGTGCCACACTCTGCCCTCTGGCTGCCCTAGGGTCTGAAATTCCCCACGCTCCATGCAGCCAGGGTTGCAGCTGATCCCGCATCTTGGGAAGTCATTCACTCAGTCCCCACTGTTCACCTTCCCATCTGCACATCCATCCATCCACCCACATTCCTCTCCCTCCCCCCAGCCTTGCCCCTCTCCACCCCATTCCTGTGTTTAAAAGTCTCCCATGCCACAAGCCCCTGCGGTGAAACGCTGGCCATCACCTGCCATTTCAAGGGTCATTTCATTTGCCACCTGCTGCTTCTGGTACATTCTCACCCACTTCTGAGCAGAGCACTACCCCCAGTGCTGCTTCACACAGCACGGAGCGGGGAGGGGAGGGACTGAACCACGGGCCTGAAGGATGCAGCGTTGACGCCGGAAGCCCAGGCTCCCCTTGCACCTCCCCTCCACGGGCTGGCTCTGGTCTCTCCCTACCTTGTCATTGGCCTTCCAGTTTCCTGGCTGATCCTGAGAGACCCTGGCAACCCCCCTACTGCCTTGATCTCTGCTCCCTTCTTTGGCCCCTGGGGTACCCCAGGCTGGTAGACAGCCTCCTTCCGCACACCGGCCTCCAAAGTCTTCCTCAAGGCAGTAAGCCACAGCTTGGGACAGCTTCTCGCCAGATTGCAGAGCCTGTTCAAGTCCTACCTGCTCCACTTCCAACCCAACTTCCTGCCTGGAGAGCTAGCAACGGGTGCCCCCTGCCATCCACATAGCAGACCCAGATGGAGTCCCCGGCTCCTGAACTCAGCGTGGCTCAGCCCTGGCTACTCGGGAGTAAACTAGTGAATGGAAGCTGTCTTTCTCTGTGTGCGACTGCTTTTAAATAAATAAATAAGCCCTGTAAAAATAAATAAAGGAAGCCTTCCAGAGCCAGTGTGGTCTCTTCACAGGGATGCATCCTGCATGCTTCCCCAGGGGCCCTGGTCCTGGCCGCCCCAGCATCTGCTCTCTGCCTGCTAGGCCTGCACAGGTCAGGACCCCGGCCCCTGCAATGGGAATCCACTGGCGCTGAGCACCCATGCAGCCCCGTGACACAGCAACAAACAGGTCCTTGGTCTTCATCCCAGCTCCTCCCATACTGGTGTCTGCTGAGGGCTGACAGCAACAAGAGCGTCTTCTGCTACAAAATGTGGATGTTTGTCCACATAGCTCCAGAACAGTAAAGGTGATGCAGGATGAATTGCAAGGTCCTCTCAAACACACCTGAATTTTTTTTTTTTTTGAGGTTTATTTGTTGTTATTGGAAAGGTAGATTTACGGAGAGGGAGAGAAAAATCTTTCATCCACTGATTCACTCCACAATGACAGCAATGGATGGAGCTGCGCTGATCCGAAGCCAGGAGCCAAGAGCTCTTCCGGATCTCCCACGTGGGTGCAGGGTCCCAAGGCTTTGGGCCATCCTTGACTGCTTTCCCAGACCACAAGCAGGGAGTTGGATGGGAAGTGGAGCAGCCAGGACACGAACTAATGTCCATATAGGATCCAGACGCATGCAAGGTGAGGACTTTAGCCACTAGGTTACCGTGCCAGACCCCACTCCTGAATTTATGTTCATGAACTCCTATTGATCAGGTGACTTTCGGAAGCCCTTTAAGATGAGTGGGGTTGCCAGAGGAACTGACCACGGGCTCAGAGGTGAGACTTCTAGCCCCACTGGAACTTCCTCTGGGACAGAGGAGGGGACTGCAGGCTGACCTGAGGGATGAGTCTAACCACATCCGCCGGTACTTCCATGCAAAACCTCAAAGGACAAGATGGCTTGGTGACCACACAGAGCTCAGCTCCCTGTCCCCTTACCAGGCCCCCAACCTGCAGGATTGGACCTTGCTCCACACACAGACAGTGTCAGACCCCAATGACAGACGGGCGTGGCCAGAGCAGGGGGAGCAGCCTGATGTTTCTGCAGATTGCTATTCACGATCTCAGTCTGCTTGTTACTGTTGCCATTTGACAGGCAGAGAAAGCAGAGCAGGCAGAGGCGGAACAATCTGCCCAGCTGGGCTGTGGAGCCAGGCAGCCATAGAGCAGGAGCCTGGAGCACTTTGCAATGCCAGGCCCTCACCTTGCCCCCGCCCCCCCCACACACACACACACTCCCCCAGCCTGCTGCAGGAGTTCATCCTTGACCTTCTTCCCTTCTCCATCTGCACTCACGTCCTTGGGCTACTTGGCCACACGTGGGGCTCTTCAGAAGCACAAGGAATCCATCCTGGATAACTCTTGTTCCGCACCCAGGCTCGCTTGCCCTGAGGCCCCAGACTTGGAGATCTGACTGCCTACTCTGCTAGGAAACCCACAAGCATCTCAAAACCACGTGGTGCAGTGCTAGGACCCCACGTGGGATACACACATTCCACACTGAGAGCCTGGGTTTGAGTCCTGGCTCTGCATTCCACTCTGGCTTTTTGAGGAGGCACATCCTGAAGGGCAGCAGGTGACAATTCAAGTATTTGGGTCCTCCGCTGCAAATCCCAGGTGAGTTCCAGGATCTGCCTGACTTCAGCATGGCCCTGCCCTGGCCATTATGGGCATTTGGGAAATAAACCAACCTAGGGGAGAGCTCTGCCTCTGTCTCTCTGTCTGCTTTTCAAATAAATAAAACTTATTCTTTAAATCTAAGCATTTTTAAAGAATTTGCCTTTAAAAAAAACCAACAACACAAAACCTTAGCATGCACAGTTACAGAGAGAAAGATCTTCCATCCACTGGTTCATTGCCTGAATGGCTGCAATGGCCAAGGCTGAACCAGGTCAAAGTCAGGAGCCAGGAGCTCCACTCCGGTCTCCCACGTGGGTAGCAGGGGCCCTGGCAGTTGCACCATCTTCTGCTACTGTCCCAGGTGCACTAGCAGAGAGCTGAATTGGAAGTGGAGCAGCCAGGACTTGAACCAACATTTACATAGGATGCCCACTGCAGGTGGTAGTTTACCGTGTCATGCCACAGTGCTGGACCCTTTGCTCCTGTCAAAGTCTCCCCATCTGAGCAGACAGCAGCTCCATCTTTCCTGTAGCTTGAGCCAAAGACCTGGGGTCAACCCCTAATTTCTTCCTTCACTCATACCACATTTGTCGGAGTCCCAGGAGAGCTGCTTCCAGATGCAGGCGCATTCTAACTCTGCGGGACCCTTTGCCTCCAGCTGCTCTGGGCCCCACCTACTTCACCTTCACCTTCTACCTCCACAAACTGCCTCCTCCACAGTCCCCACACAGTGGAGTCCTTCAGTCAAATCAGAACCCTCCAAATGCCCCACGTCAGAGCAAAGCCAAGGAACGCACAGCAGCCTGGGACTCTACCTCCCCTCTCTCCACCCTCACCTCCTCCTGCCTCCCCTGACCTGCTCCGCCCCAACTGCACAGACCCCCTCCCGGCCCTCAAGTCTCCCAGGCCACTTCCCTCTGCTGGGAGCTCTGTGCTCGGGCCACCCTTGCCTCCTGCAGACCTCGGCTGCCGTGACCCGTTCTCCCTCCCATGCACAACACCTGCTGGCTGCATGTCTTGTTTACCTGGTTCACTGGGACCCTCACCCCCACCCATGAGGACACCCATGTGTATGTTTTTTGCTCCCCACCGTACCATTGCCCGGTGTGGAGCCAGCACATGCACAACACACCCTGAGTGCCTGAATTAACTTGTGCCACTGGCTGCAGGAGGAAGCACAGAGAAGCAAAAGATAAGGTCCCCACCGGAAGGAGTGGAAGAACCGCCTCGGAAGGTCAGTCACGGCCTCAGCAGTCGGCCAGGGTGCTGCTGTGTGTTTTGTCTGAACTGAAAGAAGAGGGAAGTCAGGGTTTGGCCAATCAGAGAGGTATAAAAGGAAGCAGCAGCCGTTCAGAGTCTTGAATAATTCATCGACCCTCCTGTAAGACATCAGTGAGCGAGATCAGACAGTTGTCTCTGAGCAAAGCCCTGAGAGGAGGGGATGCAGCAAAGAAATTCTTTTAAAATATATGTTTGATTTGTGTATTTGAAAAGCAGAGGAAAAAAAAAAAGCAGAGAAGCTAATGCCTTGGCATAGTAGGCTAAGCCTCTGCCTGCAGTGCTGGCATCCTGTATGGATGCTGGTTCAAGTCCCGGCTGCACCACTTCTAATCCAGTACCTCGCTAAAGGGCTGGGAAAGCTATGGAGGAAGGCTCGAGTCCTTGGGCCCCTGTACCCACATGGGAGACATGGAAGAAGCTATGGGCTCCTGGTTTCAGATCAATTCATCTTTGGCTATTATAGCCATTTGGGGAGTGATGGAAGATCTTTCTTTCTGTCTCTCCTTCTCTCTACAACTCTCCCCTTCAAATAAAAATAAATATTTTAAATAAAATCTTCAATGTAAAAAGTCACAAATACTTTTTTTAAAAGAAGGAAAGCAAAGCAGAGAGATAAATATACAGGCTGCTGATTTACTTCCTAAATGGCTAACAAAGCCCAGGGTTGAACCAAGCTGGGGAGCAAGGCCCCACCCCCACTACATCCTGGGGTTTCCATGAGCAGGAAGCCAGAATCAGAACTGGACAGGCACTCCGATGTGCAACGCAGGTGTCCCAGACAGCATCTTAACCACAGCACCAAATGAATATTGGTGGTGGGCAAACTGTCATGGAGGAGGGGAACAGGCATGGGCCAGTACCTGCCAGAGGTGCTGGGGCCACAGGACAGCTGAGGCTGAGGTAGGGCCCTCAGTCCCTGTCCTGATCAGCACACCAGGATTTGGGGTGGGGGGAGGCACAAACAGGTGGCCTCAAAGACCCCAATCCAAGGACTCGAACCCCCCCCCCCCCGCCCCGTCTGGGTACCCGGGCAGGAAGGAGTCCTGCTAATGTGACATCCTATTTCACAGCACAGCTGTGGATCCCAGTTACACAGCGTCTGGAGGAACTCCCCGTGCCCCCTGCCCTCCATCCCAGGTGGGAGAGCAAAGGAAACCACTCAAGGTCAGGAGGACTACCCTGGAGGGGAGCTTGCTCCAGAAGCAAGCTTGGAAGCAGCCTGGGCTGTAGCCGAGAATCCAGAAGCCAGATACAGATTAGCAGGTGCTGGGGGCGTTGGGGATGAAGGCAGCGGGGGCCGGCCTCCTGGAGAGCCAGGCAGTGAAAACCAGGGGCAAGAGAGCTTCCCCTGGGTGTGGGACCCGGCTTGTGCCCAGGACCCTAAGGTGAGACACCATGCTGCTCCCTCCTTCTGCCTCCCCGTGACTGACAACACGCGTAGCCACGTGGCCCTGGGACAGTCTGACTACAGGCCTGCGTAGCCTCCTACCCCATTCCTTCAAAGGAATTGGGGAATTCGGTCAGGACGGGAACTCCCTACGATTTAGCAGTCTGGGGGGCGGGGCAGGGTGGAAAGCCCTTATCAGATGGGCTGGGAACCATCAGGAGCCCGGGGGAGGCCCCAGGGCCAGGGCGCCAGACAGGTGAGGAGCCTTGAAGGGTGAGGTCGGGACTGCCAAGCGTCTTGGGGCGCATGGAGCCGGGCGGGGGCTCCCGGTCCTGCTCCTGCTCCCCCCGCCCCGGCCCCACCCTGCCCGCCCCCGCCGCCCAGCGAAACTCGCCACCCCACGTGTGGCCGAGCGCGGGCGAGCTCGGCCTCGCCCGGCCTGTGCGACGCTGCGCCTCCGCCAGCGCGCCGGGACGGGCCAGGACGTGCGGTGCGGCCTGCGCTTCCCTCCCTTCCTGGGCTCCGCAGGCAGCCGCGAGAGGAGGAGGGGGTCGTGGAGAGGAGGGGTCCTGGAGAGCACCTGTGTTTATTAAACTAGGACCAACCACAGGTGTCACTCCAGGTGCACACCCCTGGCACGGTAACCGGAGCGGGGCTCTCTGAGGGACAAATGGTGCATGCTTCACCCCCTCTCTGGAGCTGTGTATCCCCGAGGTCCTTGGGCCCCTAGACCGGGGAGAGGTCTAATGACACCTCCAGGGGGCCACCGAGCTGTCTGCAGAGCCCCCAACCCTTCCTTTCCAGGGAGGTGGAATCCCTGCCACAGCCTCATGAGCACACCTGACCTTCCAGTGTGTCGGGGCTACATCCCTTTGGCATCAGCAGTCCGCTCCCTGCTGCAGAGCCTTTCCGCTCTGGGGCGCAGGTACACTGATGTGATCTTGGCAGCTGGTCAGGTCTCCCCCTCTGCAACAAAGCCTGACTTGGAGCCATCTGTCTGTGCTGGACCTGTGTCCCCTGCCCTAGCTGGGGGTCCTGCATGCACACATGAGCCCCAGCTGCTACTCTACTTTAGCTGTCACCCACCAGAGGCCAGCCCTTGCTGTGAGTCTTCCATCCTCTGGGTACTGCAAGACCAGCAGGCCTTGTAAGGCCCCAAGGGAGCATCATTAGAGAGGCGAGGGGGGTGGGGCAGGCCAGAGCCTGTGGGCAGGGACATGCTGGACTTTAGAGGAACTAGAAGAATGTGGAGGAGGGTGCTGCTCCTGAAAGATGCACAGGATCTGTGCCCAAGACCTCGGTGTTGAGGACAGCGGCATCCCAGCCTCTGGGTGGCCATCCCAGCCTCTGGGTGGCCATCCCCTCCCTGCCTGCCTGGAGTGGACTTTGAGACCCAGGTGGAAGCCCTGAGGAAAAGGCAAGTGGGCGAGTCAGTGCCGCCTGCAAAGATTAGATAAGGAGGAGGAAGAAGGGAACCTGAAAAAAAAAGTGGGGCAGGTGCCTACTAAAGGAGTCTGAATCCAAACTGGCACCTTCCAGCCTAACCACCATCGGGGCAGCCAGGGGAGAGGGTGCCACAGCCTGGAGAACCCTCCTGCCCCCCACCAAGGGACCCTGATGCAGCTGTGAAAGTCAACGGATGGCACAGCCCCTGCCTGCCAGCTCGGGTCACTGGCCACCACCCAAAGATCTAGGCCAGCTTCGGGGAAGGCCACTCCCAACGGCAGGCACTGTGAGAACACTGGGATGGACTGGCACATAGATGCCCAAGGTAAGGATGAGACAGAGTGTTGGGAGAGGAACCTGGATTAACTGGCTGAAGTCCCTTAGTTCATTAGACATTTGGCCGGCCAGCATGATGGCTCAACTGACTAACCCTCCCCATGCAAGTGCCAGGATCCCATATGGGCATTAGTTCATGTCCCAGCTGCTCCACTTCCCATCCTGTTCCCTGCTTATGGCCTGGAAAAGCAAGAAAACCCTTGGGACCCTGCACTCACATGGGACATCCAGAAGAGGCTCTTGGCTCCCCTCAAGGATCCACCTGTGCCACCCCAAAGGCCAGGCGGTGTACAGAACACATGGGGCTTGAACCCAAACACAGCCCATGACTTCAGAGGCCTGTGGGGCTAAGAAAGGACAGGGAGCTCCTGGCTCAGAGAACCTCAGGAAGAATGAAATCACACACACACACACACAAATTAACCTGACCCCAATAGACATGAAGGTTCTGGCAACCATGGCAGCCACGTCTGGGACACAGACCTCATTTTCCTCCTGCGGCTTGCAAGGACCCTGTCATTAACTCTGGGACTCTGACACAGGCTCTGCTGCAGTGCGCCGGGGGAGGGGCAGCAGCCACCAACCCTGTGATGAGGAGCGGATTTGCTAAGCAAATAGGCACAGGTGTCCGCCTCGGGCACCTGCAGCTGTCCCTGGGCTGAGATTTGTGTTTGCTGCCCCTTCTGCTACCGCCCACCTGTTGGTCAGGAGACACCCACAGTGTTCCCTCGCTCAAACCCATGGGGCAAGTCCCTCCCATCCGCCTCCCCAGGTGGAACCCCGTTCCCCAACACAGTCCCAGCAAGGCCCTCCCCAGCCCACCCCCTGGGCTCACTAGGTGGACTCCCCAGCCTCATCTCTTCTCTCAGATCCAAAAGGCCTTATGCCCTCCTCTCTTCAGACCTCTGTTACCTGATCCCAGCCCCTCCTGGCTGCAGAAGACTGTGACAGCAAGTACACACCAGCCTGCCACACTACAGGGGGGGCCTGGAGCACACGCAGGCCTCCATGAAGCTGTTGGAGAGCTGGGCTTTGCTCTCCTCCCCTCTTCCAGGACTCCTGGCTTCTTCTCTTACTCTGTGGGAGAGCTCCGCCCCTCGCCAACAAGAGGTGATGTCAGGACCCCAGGCACACATGGGGGGGCGGGAGACGGGAGACACCAAAACACAGAGACTCCCTCTAAACTGAGAGCAGAAAAGTTGGTTCCTTCCCACCCCCATCCTAAGCCAGCACCCCACACAGCCCAACTCAGGGAGGAGGCAGAGGTCAGGAATGCAGGCTGGGCAAAGTGTACACAGGTGACTTTGGCAGCAATCTGGGAGGCCCAAGAGCCCTATGCAACCTGAGACCCTGCAGTCCCAGGGTAGAAGCCCAAGGCTGGGTCTGTCCTCAGCCTGCCACCTGCCCATGTCACCCCATCCTTATCACATCCCCACACTGCTCAAAAGTGACCACAGGCCCAAGTTCCAGGGACGTGACACAAAGTGACCCCGTGTCGCCTGGGTTCTGTCACCACTCACTGCCCCAGGAGTGAGAGCGCCAGGACCCTTGCTTGGCTCAGCTGTCTCTTTCTGGAAGTTAATGCCGAAAGGATAATTGCCCAAGTGCTCAGGTGTGCACAGTCTGGAACCTGCAAAAGCTTAGGAACCGCCTGGCTGCTGCATAGCAGTAAGGAAGGCACAGCCAGTGGGCCTGGGGAACAAGAGACCGCTGTGCCCAGGGCCCCAAGCCGCAGGGAGGGCTCATGTCACGAGCAAGTGTCTACCTGTGCATGTGACAGACTGGCAAGCTTACACAGCATTAGCAGACGCCACAGAAGACTTCAAGCCAAGTTTTCTCCATGGAATATTTATCTTCTTTTTCTTAAACAGTGCTATATATTTTTTTAAGATTTAATTATTTTTATCGGAAAGGCAGAACTATAGAGAAAAGGAGAGACAGAGAGAAAGATCTTCTATCCGTTGGTTCACTTCCCAAGCAGCTCCAAATGTCCGGAGTTGAGCCTATCCAATGTCAGGAGCCAGGAGCTTCTTCCAGGTCTCCCATGTAGGTGCAGGATCCCAAGGCTTTGGGCCATCCTCTACTGCTTTCCCAGGCCACAAGCAGGGAGCTGGATCAGAAGTAGAGCAGCCAGGACACAAACCGGAGCCCATATGGCAAGGACTGACATTGAGCCAACAAGTGCCAGGCCAAACATTTATAATTTTAAATAATTAAAAAACATTTTAAAAAGTTGCATGGAGTGGGTGAACTGAGACCAAGCCCCTGCCTAGAGATGCAGAAGTGAACATCTCATGCCAGTGAAATCAAAAGGCAAGGAAGGCCCGGGCAAGCCTGCAGCACACCCGTACTGCGCTCCACAGGGAAGGGGCAGCCCCTCCTGCAGCCACAGGGGTCCTGGCACGTCCCCTAGACCAGCACACACCTCCAGGAACTCGGTCACCACTGCCCATGATTCTCCAGTGCCTACAGCAGCATCTGGCATACAGCAGGTACCCACAGTCAATGTTTGCTGAGTGACTTAACGAAGTCTAATGAGGGCAAAGAGATGAATTGTCAGTGTCCACCCCGCAGGCAGGTGTCCTCACTGCCTGGGAAGGCCTCAGAGCAGGAACTCTAGCACAGATGTGCAGTTAAGATCATCTGGGGTGAGACCAGTGCCATGGCATAATCTGCCATGCTTCCACCTGAGGCACCAGTATCCTAGTGAACGCTGGTTCAAGTACCAGCCACTCCACTTCCAAGACAGCTCTCTGCTTGAGGCCTGGGAAAGCAGAGGAAGATGGCCCAAGCACTTGGGCCTCCGCACCCACATGGGAGACTCAGAAAAGCTCCTAGCTCCTGGTTTCAGATAAGCCCAGCTCTGGCCAAGAATACACAGGCTGGCAGGAACATCCTGTGAGAAGGCAGAACCTAGTCCAAAATGCCCAGCTGCCAGGTGGAAGGAGCCATGAGACCCAGAACTGTGCCCCAGAGACCCCTGACCCAAGGGATGCTACACCATCAACCCTCCCCCACCACCAACCCTGCCCTGGGCTCATCACCATGGTAGAGCAGGTTGGGCTGGGAAGTGCACAGGAAGCTATGGGCGGGCGAGAGGTGGGGTCCCTTCTGACCCTCACATGACCCAGGTATTCAGGCCTCAGAAGAGATCTTCCAGGAAGCAGGCATGAGATACTGCCAGGGTCCACTCATCACCTGCAGCTGCTCCCCTCAGTTCCTGGACTGCAGCCAGCAGAAACCCTGTCCCTTCTGCTGGCCCCAGTCAGCAGCCAGAGCCCTGGCCTCTGCCGCCTCCACCCAGGATGCAGGGTAAGACAGGGCTGCTGGCCACACTCTGCTGCCAAGAACAGGCATGGGCCTGCTCTCCATTGCGGCCAGCAGTCTCCACCCACTGGGGATCCCTTCCCAGCCCCCACCCCTCCTCCCGAGCCAGAGTTAATGTACAATCTGCATGGGGAACGCTCACTACATGGGAGACTCCAAGGAACCCTCTACTTGGCCTTCAACAGCTCCAGCGAGGATCTGAAGGCCGTTCCAGGCCCCTCCCTTTCCATGTCCCCTCTATCCTTCTCCCCAGATGCCCCAGCCCCCTCTGCCCACCAAGGCTACCCCAGTCTGGCCTTCAATAAATTAATTTACTGGGCGCTGGACCAGCCCAGGGAATTCAACCAAATCGGCCAACTCCAGAACTCCAATCATCCAGGGAGAGAGAGACAGCAGGGACAAAGTGCAAATGGAGGCAAAAGATGCTGGGACGAGGTGGCGCAGAGAGAGCAACCTTCACACAGACCCCTGGGAACTCAGGAAAATGCACTGCAGATCCTGATGGAGCAGGCCTGGGCACCGCGCCAAAGCCGGCACCTTGGACAGACATGATCTGCAGCACTTGCACCTCCACCAAGCCCCAGGGGCCCAGGACCATACCAGGAAGGAGCCAAACGGGTGAACGGTGTGATTAATGAGTTAATCCTGGCATGGGGCCCACCTGGCATGCAATGAGCCTGCAGGGAAAGCCTCTGACACCGACACTGTGATTAACCCCGGAGAGCAGTTTGCACTGCAGAGGAAAGGGTTAATGCTGCCCTACGGGCTGGGAGAAGCTGGAGCTGGGCAGCAGGTCTTGAAGGGTAGGACACAAATCCCCAGGTGCAGGCTGGCAGGCGGGAAGGCAGGAGCAGCCAGGAGCAAAGGTAAAGGGCTGGGGAGTCCGGGACAGGCTGCAGCACCCAGGAGCTCTTTGCCACATCTGAGGCCGCAGACAGAGCAAACCCCAGAAGAGTAAGCTGGGGCCTGCACACACCAGCCGGCTCCAGAGGGCCAGGCTGGGAGAATGGGTGTCTCTGCTGGAGGCACCTGCAGAGGGAAAGGACACCTTGGTCCCCAGGACCAACATGGCATGGAGGAAGGGGCTGCAGGGCCACGCACAGAGACCAAGAGAGACCAAGAAGAGAGTCACTTCCCAGAAGCCTCCATCAGACACTAGGAGGGGGGCATCCCTATCGGCTCCCCAACCCGCTGCTTCCCCCTCAGCAGAATTCAGGTGCTCCCTACACTATGTGTACCTGCTGTGTGCAGGTCCTGGCCTCGTTGCTTGCTGAGGGAGACCTGCACAATGCTGACCCAGATGTGGCCCTATCCCCACCCTCAG
This sequence comes from Ochotona curzoniae, assembly GCF_017591425.1. Lineage (NCBI taxonomy): Eukaryota > Metazoa > Chordata > Mammalia > Lagomorpha > Ochotonidae > Ochotona > Ochotona curzoniae. Next base: position 393,858 of record NW_024466004.1, on the reverse strand, counting down.
AAAACCCTGTCCACTGAGGCCTGAGCAGAAGTCAAATCTACTGAGAGGAGGTGGGCCAGCGGGGCGTGGAGAGGGACCAGGAGAGGCCTGGAGTGAGAGATAAGGCAGCTGAGTGGACTGGGATTCCCAATCAGAACTCCCTGCTGGTAGAGCCAGGGGAACCTTCCCCTCCCACCCCTGCAGGAGGGCTGAGGGTGACAGGGCTCTCCTCCAAAGAGGAGGTGCCCAGGGCTGGCTAGCGTCCAGCCCAGCAGCGGGCAGAAGAGGGTGGGCTTGCCCGGAGGGGCAGCTGGGTGTGTCTTGGAGGAGGAGCTAGGGAAAGAATGGGCGCAGCAGGTCCTTCCCAGGCGCCTGCCTGGAGAGGTGGGGACACACTCTAGCCCCTCTTCCCAGTCCAATTCTTCCCAGCCCATTCTCTGCCAATTCCTCCCCTGCCCTAGCCTGGCACAGGACACGCCCTCTCTCAGGGACAGGAACTGAGTCCCTGTTTATCCAGCGCAGACCCTGGGGGGTGGCGGCCAGAATTAATTAATGTTTGTGAAGTGTTCCCGAGAGAGCCTGGGACCAGGGACCCAGGGGCGCCAGATGAGCCGCGCAGGAAATTGGCAGAGAGAGGCGGGGAGAAGGCAGGCCAGTGAGCCAGGGCCCCAGACGCGTGGAAGGGGTAGGTCGCTAAGACACTGATAACCCAAAGAGACTGAACGGGTTGGGGCAGGGCAGGATAAAAAGTGAGAACCTCGCATCTGTACCACAGGATCGCCAACCACTGGATTCTGGGCTGTGGGCCTAGCCTGCCCACCCACACCTCATAGCTCCGTCTCATCCCAGAACCGGGCATGTCCAGGCCCGGATGCCCTCCCAAGCCGGGGGCCCCAAGCCACCCACCTGCCACCCCCAGGACCACCTGCAGAGCAAGTCTCCCTCCGCCCTGCGAAGAAAGGCGTGCATGGCAGGGTGGAGGCTTGGTGGAGCCGGGCTCCTGTTGCCAACTCCGGCAGGGCGCCGACTCCTACCTGAACAAACATTTTACTTCCTTTCTCTAAAAGCTGACGGCAGCCAATGCCCCTCGCCTTGGGGGCTCGCGCCGTCGAGGTCCCAGCCCCTGGGCGGTGACCGTGAGAGGACACGCGCAGCTGGCACCACGGCCCATCGCTCCCGCTTCCTGCCCGCGCCCCCTCGAGCGCGACTCACTCACCCCAAAGTGCTGATGAAGCCATTGACTGAGCCTTCGGCGTACAGGGAGACGATGTCTCCGATGTGAAGAAAGCTGGACATTTCGCTCATGGCTGCGTGCCTCTAGAGCGAGGGGCGGCTGGGGCACCCAGGGGCGCGCGCCCAGGCTGGATGCGGAGCACCGAAGCGTCCAGGGGGCGGGAAGGGGCGCGCCCCCACCTCGGAGCCCGGCGCTCGGGACGGGCTGGCGGCCACGGGAGCGGGAGGCGGCGCGGTGCGGCCCGGGGTCCGGGTGAGGAGGTGCCCGCGTCTTGGCGCGCCCGCCGCCCGCCCGCCAGCCCGACCCGGCCCGGCCCGCGAGTACCTGCAGCGTAGTGGGAGCAGGAAGTCTGAAGCCGCCACACTCACATGCAAATCCCGCCCGGGAAGGCGGGGACGCCACACCCCGCCTCCGCCACCACCCCTTGCCTCGGCCCGCCCGCCCGCCGGCACCCACGTGCACCGGCGCGCCCCTTGCGCCGCCCGGCCCGGCCTCCCCGACGCCTAGAGCGCCGCCTGCCCTCTCGACCCCCAGAAAACGCTCTGCCAAACTCCGGAGAAGTGCCGGGCTCCGGCAGGCTCGCTGGGCTGCCTTTCCTTGGAGACCCCGCCGTCTCCGCCCTCGAAGTTCCCACTCACAGCCCTGGGGTGGTTGAGACCCAATGCCAAAGCCCGGGGAAGGGGCGAACCCCGGGCTCCCGCTGGCGCTACGGTGTACGGCGCACAGAGGCCGCGCCCCGGAGCGTCAAGCCCCGCGGCCGCCGCGCAGCCTCTGCGCCCAGCTGAAGCCGTCTGGCGCTTAGAGGCGCGCTCGTCCCTCTGAGGCCGAGCGGATCCGGATTCATTTTTCTCAACGCGAGAAGCCTTTTCATTGCACAACAGAAAGTGCATGGGTTTGGAGGGGAAATGAAGCAATGGGGTGGGTTTTGTTTTTTCTCTCCGCATTCCTGTGTACAATGAGATCCAACTTCCCAATCAGTTCGGCCTCTCCCTCTCCAGGAGTTGGCTTAAGGAACTCTCGGCTCCTTCTGTCTTTCCACAAAAAGAAAAAAAAAAGTGCGGAGTGGAGGGGAGCTACCTTGGCCAGTTACTAGCCGACCCACGCGAGGAGTGTATGATGGGGAGCAAGGCTGCCAGGCTACCGCTCTCCCAAGTCCTGCCCACGGATCCCCGTCCCCGGCTCGCCCACTTTTTGTTCCGTGCCACAGGCGTTTGGTGTTGCTTCCTCGTCCTTCTATTTGAACTGCCGGGCTGTGGTGCCCACTGGCACCCTACCCCCGTTTGATCTCTTGTTCCCTTCCGGATTCCCCTACATACCCCGCCCCACTTCCTGAGGGGTAGGGTAGGGGGCGTCCATCCCAGAAAGGAAGGGACTCTGATGCTGAAACAGGAAGAAGAAAGAGGGGAGGGGAGAGGAGAAGCCGGCTGAGGACCCGAGGAAGGAGAGGAGTCCAAGGGGTGTGGTCCCCTTGGAGCGCGGGAGGGGAGGATGTGTGTGGGGCCGCTGGGATCCGTGTTTGACCCTCTCACTGGGGGCGCAGTCAGGGTAAAGTTTCACAGCCTCTGACCAGTGGTGCACTCTTTGGTCTATATGCTACAGCAACAATACTTTTCTAAGACAATGCTTGCCTTCAGGACCTGGGAGGCGCTGGCTTATTCTCTATGCTCCTTCATGTGTTTGTTTTGTTCTTTGAAACAATGTTGGCTATCATTGCACAATGCATGGCTTTTTGAATGCACCTAGACGCATTACAAACAGCAGTGCGACAAATCTCATCCTAGCCACTCTGCCCCAAAGAGATGACCAGGGCCCGGAGATGAAGTGCCAGATCTCAAGGTCAGGCAGCAGGTTCTTGGCAGGAGCAGGAAGACGCGCCTTGACTCTGAGCCCGGTGCTCTGGGTCCTGACACTGAGCTGCAGCTGCTGCTGCCGCCTCCGCAGGAAGGGCCAGCCCCTTGCACAGTCTCCCTTGTTCCCGGGAAGTCAGGTCACCCCTGTCTCCCCAAAGTTTAGAAGAGGTAACGAACTGTTTAAGCCGGAGCCTTCCCTGAAAATCTCAGCTGGATGCCAGACCCCGGTGGAGTCCCCAGCCTGCATCCATCTGCCTGTCCCCTCTCCCCCACACAGTGATGGTGTAGAGGGAGGAGCTGGGAACTGCACCTGCAGGGGCCACGCACAGCATCTGCGTGCTCCTCACCCCAACCACGTCCGCACATCCAGGTGTGCACCCCTACGAACCTGGAGATGCCTCACTTTGGCTTTATCTGTCCCAAAGCACTTGCCCCTGGTCCTCCTCATCCTCCACACCCCCACCCCAGCCACACACACACACACACACCCCTGTGGATGCTCAGTACCTCTGGCTTCCACCACCCAGGGGCACCTAGCCAGGGGAACAGGCCTCCTTAGACACTTGGGAAGTGCTGGGAGACAGGCAGGCATTGCCACTTGCTGCCACACTCGGAGATTTTCTGGCCTATGCTGTGTTTCCACAGGTGCCAGGTCCCAGGCATCATGGCAGGCATTTGCTTAAAGAAGGGTTCAGCTGGCTAAAACACAAACAAAAATAGGCATTTGGTGCAGCAAATCAGACCATGCTCAGGGTGCCCCTGCCCCATATCCCTGTGTCTGGGTTTATGTCACTTTTCTCTTGCTAATTTGCACCATGGGAGGAAACAGCCAGTAACTCTCAAACTGGGGTCCCTACTGTGTAGACTGAGCTCCTGACTCCAACGAGGCCCAACCTGACTATTGCAGGTAGCAGAATACACTAGAGAAGTGGAAGATGCCTCACTATCTCTTTCCTTCATGCAAATAAAACATAGGAACATTTGTTTAAAAAAAAAAAAAAAGGACAGTGGCCAGAGCAATGGTTCAACTGGCTAATCCTTTGCTTGCAAGTGCTGCCATCTGCTATGGGCACTGGTTTGTGCCCCAGTTGCCCCACTTTCCACCCAGCTCCCTGCCTGTGGCCTGGGAAAGCAGTAGAAAATGACCCAAAGCCTTGGGGACCTGCACCCACGTGGGAGACCCGAAGGAAGCTCTTGGCTCCAGCTTCTGGACTGATCCAGCTCCAGCTATGGCAGTCATTTGCAGAGTGAACCAGCAGTTGGAGGATCTTTCTCTCTCTCCTTCTCTCTGTAAACCTGCCTTTCCAATAAAAATAAATAAATCTTAAAAAAAAAAAAAAAAAAGAAAAGAAAAGAGAAGAAAAACAGTGCCACCGAACCCCTGCCCGCTTTCCTGCTTGCTGCCCCATGGGCCTCCTCCTTGCCCAGGAGACAGAGGCCAGCTGGCTTGCAAAACCCTCCAGACCTTCATACCCTCACAGCCCACCTGTGTCACTTGCACCCCGGCACATGCCAAGACTGCTCCTCGAGTGGAAGCTGGCTGTGGCCTCTCCGAGGGAAGGTTCCAGCTCTCAGAGGCCTGGGTTGAGTCCCAGCACTGCCACATCCTCCAAGCCCCAGCTTCCTCATTGGTCAGCTGGGGAGAGTATTAATACATGGGAGGAAGGGCCCCGGGTGACCTAGTGCCATTCCTGGGGACCTCCTGCACTTGTGCCCACTGTGCACATATTGTTGCATCCCCTCTTTACTCTTTTTTCTGGTGTCCCTGGCCAGAACAGGGTCTCTGGCCCCATGCTGGAGTACCAGTCTCTCAGATATTATTATGAGGGGCTGCCTCCCTGGCACAGCAGATCAAGCCACCATCTGCATGCTGGCACCCCACAATGCAATGTGTGTTCAGGTCCTAGTTTCTCCACTTCCCATATAACCCACTGGAAATGCTCCTGGGAAACAGCAGGGGATGGCTGAGGGCTGGGCCCCTGAACCCAATGGGAGACCAAGTTGAAGCTGCAGAGTCCTGGCATGGGTCTCACTATTGCAGGTACTTGCAAAGTGAACCAGCAGATGGAAGATTTCTTTTCCTCTCTCTTTTTTTTCCTCTCTCTCTCTTTCTCTGTCACTCTGCATTCCAAACAAAATAAATCTTACAAGAGTATTCTTGTGAAATATTTAAGAAATAAGAGATTAAAATATAATGTCCTAGACTTTTCTTCTAACTTAGTCAAATCTTTAAATTTTTGCAAAATTTGGTTCCAACTTGCTTTGTTGTTTTTTTTTTTTTAATAAAGAACTAAACCTTAAAAATTCAGCTGAAGTTCCTTCAGGGACAGGCACCCCACTTTGGCGCACACACCGTGGCCTTCAGAAGCTAAGTCCGACAGCACTCTGCAAGCCTGCTGTTGGAGAGGCTGCTGTCCCTGTGCGTCTCCTTTGATACGTGGGGCTGCTGTGTGGTAGTGCACTTCCTGACCACATCACAATTTGTTTATTCATTTTATTGGTGACACAGCTTAGATAAAGACTTAGCTAAGCTCCTGCTCTTAAATGTTGCAGTACACATCCCTTAAAAACATAAGATTATTTATTTTAAAGGCAGAGCAACCAAGAGAGGGAGTGGGAGGAAACAGAGAGATCTTCCATCTGTTGGGTGACTCCCCAGATGACCGCAACAACACCCGGGGCTGGATCAGGCCACAGCCAGGAGCCAGGAACTTCGGCTGGGTCTCCCACGTGGGTGGCAGCCATTCAAGGACTTCATCGTCTGCCTCCCTGACGTCTTAGCAGGATAGCTGGATTGAAGCACGTGACTGGGGCGCCAGCACTATGACACGGGACACTCACAGCCCAGGCAGCAGCTTGCTACACCAATGCCTGCCTGCTCTCCCCTCCACCCTGCCCGGTTCTTTTTGAAAGAGATAGGAATCTGTCAACTCCTCAAATAACTACAACAGCTGGGCCTGGGCCAGGAGGAAGCTAGGAACTGGGGATTTAATCTGGGTCTCCCAACTAGAGTCATCACCAGCTGGTTCCCAGGGTCTCTGTTAGCAGGAAGCTGGGATCCGTGGAGACGGGATTCAGACCCAGACTCTGAATTATGGGATGTTGGTTTCCCGAGTGACAGCTTAACCTGCTGAGCCACCGTGACCATCACCATATAAGCAGCTTTAAAGCTCAGGTTTGGATCCAGTGTTGTGGTAGTGGGGGTTAAGATGTTACACAAAACGCCACAACTCATGTGGGTGCTGAATCGAGTCCCAGCTGTTCCACTTCTGATCCCACCCCCTGCTAATGTGCCCAAGTGTTTGAGCCCCAGAACCCACATGGGAGATACAGAAGAAGCTCCTGGCTCCAAGCTTCAGATCAGCTCGGCTCTGGCCATTGTGACCATTTGGGAACCAGTGAATGGAAGATTTCTCTCTCGCCTTCCTTTTCTCCCTTCCTTCCTTCCTCATTCCCTCCCTCTGTAAATCTGTCTTTCAAAAAAAAAAAAAGTCTTGTGAATTTTGAACACTGTAGGTGAACAGTCTATAACCAAAAATAAAAATATGTCGAGCCTTCCTTACCCATCAGCTCCAGCCTCTAGAACTCCCACCCAACCGGGGCCTGGAGCTTCTCTCCTAGCCTCAGAAAAGGGGGCCTGGGGTGGAGCGGCCAGCACGAACCCCAGACTTCTTCCAGCAGTGTCCCTCCCCCTCAACCATCTGCTGGAGACTTGTCCCACAAGGCACAGCCTCTCTGGGGTCTCGGGATCCTCTCTGAAACCCATAACAGACGTCCCCCCGGGCCCTGACAGCTCCTACTGTCATCCTTTGTGACCACGAGTGCGGGTGGGAGCCCCATGCACGCTCGGCGCTGTGCCCAGGCAGGGTCGTAGTCTGCGGCGGATGCCAGGGCATTCTCAGGGCTTCCTTTAGCTCGTGCTCGCCACACAGCAGAGCAGGGAGGTGGGTGGAGCCCGCCAGGAGGCTGACTCAGTGCAGCAGCCACCCTGCTGGGTCACCCGCTGTGGGTGGGGTGCCAGCCTGGCCCGCTGGGGCTCCCAGAGAATTCCTTCCCCATGCCATAAGCCGCCCTGGGCAGGCACTCCAACCACAGCCACCATTTAGCCTCAGCCAAGGAGAGTGCGTAGGGCTACCTACCCCAGGAGCCTTTGCGCACACACACAGTCACCACACACACACAGTCACCACACACACACACAGTCCCATAAACATACACACAAACACATACAGTCCCACACACACAGTCACCACACACACACAGTCACCACACACACACAGTCACCACACACACACAGTCACCACACACACACACACAGCCACCACACACACACACAGTCACCACACACACACACAGTCCCACAAACATACACACAAACACACACAGGCGCACACACAGAGTCACCACACACACACAGCCCACACACAGTGTCACCACACACACGCATATACACAGCCACCACACACACAGTCACCACACACACACTCCCACAAACATACACACAAACACACACAGTCCCCCTACACGGTCATGCCACTCACAGACATACGGTTCATTGTCCCCACCCCACCCTGTTGTCAGTGGTCAGTATCTGACCCTGGATTTCAGAGCCTTCCCCAGGCAGAGCCCTGTAGGGGAACCGGCTGCGATGCCACAGGGTCCTGGCATGGGGAGTACGGTGGGTGCTTCCCGCAGCCACACAGCTCTCCTGCCCCTTGCTGTTCTCCCCCCACCCAGAGTGCTCCAGGTTTCCCCAGGCTGAGGGGCGTCCCCAGAGCTGCTGGCTAGCGATCCCCGGAGCACCTTCACGGTCAGAGGAGCAGGCCCCTGAGTCTTGGTGGGGCACTTCAGACTGGATGGAAAAACCCCCAGCTCCCGGTGTGAGATCAGAATGTAGCACCGGAACAGGAGTTAGGCAATGCCGCCCCCAGCGGGTGAGTGGAGGCAGGTGAGGTGCGGGCAGGAAGCACCAGGGCCTGGCCCAGTGCCCTGAGCTGACAACAGCAGGGAGCCCCCCCACCCAAGAGAAGTCCAGCCCCGCCCCCCGCAGCCTGCTCTGGGAGGCTGAGGGCGCAAGATCTGCAGCCAGCCTCCTTCTCCCCCTGCCTCCAGCCCCTTACCAGGCCTCCTGTTGGTGAGCAGAATGCAGAGCAGCCAGATGCTTCAAGCTGGATGGGGCTTCGGAACTAGTGCCTCCAAGTCGGCTGTGGGAGTGGAGTGAGAATGAGATACCCAGCACAACTGAGTACTGCTGTTTTTTTTCTTTTTAAAGAAAGATTTGTTTATGTTATTAGAAATGCAGGGTTACAGAGAGAAAGAAAGAGAGAGACCGTGATCTGGCCAGGGCTGGTTCTAAGCACAGTCTAAGCACTTGGGCTATCTTCCGCTGCTTCTCAAAAGCAGAGCAGCCAGGACTCAAACCTGTATCTTTATAGGATTTCAGAGATGCAGGTAGAGGCTTACCCTGCTATGTTACAATACCAGCTCCCAGTAATGTCATTTAAAAAAAAAAAAGAATTTTTTTTTTTTTATTAGAAAGGCAGATATACAGAGAGAAGGAGATATAGAGAGAAAGCTCTTCCATCTGCTGATTCACTCCCCAAGTAGCTGCAACAGCTGGAGCTGAGCCAATCCAATACCAGAAGCCAGGGATTTCCTCCAGGTCTCCCATGCGGGTGTAGGGTCCTAGAGTTTTGGGCCATCCTCCACAGCTACCCCAGGCCACAAGCAGGGAGCTGGATGGGAAGTGGAGCAGCCGGAATATGAACCAGTGCCCATATGGGATCCTGACACATGCAAGGTGAGGATTTAGCCACTAGGCTATCACACCAAGCCCAATACTGTCATTTTATTTATTTACTTGCCTGAGGGCATGAGAAAGACAGCATTCCCATACCTTACGGTTCACTCGCCAAATGCATAAAACAGCTGAAGCCCAGAAACTTCATCTATGTCTCCCTTATCTTTCTTTCTTTCTTTTTTTTTTAATTTCTTTGAAAGTCAGCGTACACACACACGCACACACACACACACACACACAAGCTCTTGCATCTCTGGCTTACTTCAGTCCCCCATGTAGGTAGCAGGAACTGCAGCACTCGGGCCATCTCCCCCTTTTCCCAGGTCATCAGCAGGGAGCTGGATGGGAAGTCAAAAAGTTGGGACACCAGCTGGAGCCCAGAAGGGCTGCAGGCACTGCAGGTGGCGGCTTTGCCCACTATGCCAGAACGCTAGCCCCACAAGGCATCCTTTCATCCAGCCATCACCCACTGTTCCAAGGGGCCTGCAGCAGCAGGAAGCTGGGAGGAGAGCTGAGCTTTGAAGCCAGGGCCCCCAGCACGGGACATAAACATCTGAAGTACAAGGCTAAGCACTCTGTAAAGTGACACCTGTTTAAATGCACAGTGTGTGTGTGTGTGTGTGTGTGTGTGTGTGTGTAAAAGAGCCACTGACTCACTCTGCAAACGGCCATGCCAACTGGGCTGGGGACCGGAGCCAGTTCTCTGCCCTTAGGGTGCTCTGGCCATGCATGGTGTGGGGGAAATGATTCCTCAAGGCAGGACTCCGCACCCTCATGGTGGGCTGCGGGCGGCCAGGAATGGGGTCTCCTTCATGCTGCCACAGCTGTGATCAGAATGGGGTCTTCATGGGTTTGGACGAGTGGCTTCTTGTGTGGCTGAGCTTAGGAAATGGCAACAATCTGTGGCATTTCATGATTCTGAACTAGTTTGAGATATTCAGTTTTCTTAAGATTTATTGATTTGAAAAGTAGAATGACAGAGAGAGACAGAGATCTTCCACCTGCTGGTTCTCTCTCCAGATGCTGGCGGCAGCAGCCAGAGCTGGGCCCTGCTGAGGACAGGAGCCTGCAACACCGCCTGGGTGTCTTACGTGGGGGCAGCGGCTCCGGCACCTGAGCCATGAGCATTCGCCGCCTCCCAGGAAGCTGGCCTCGGCCACGGACTACATGGACACTCCACAGGGGAGTGGTTTACCGACAGCACCACAGATCCCACCTGCTGAGTGTCTAAGCTGAAAGCTCCTGACCAGCCAACATTCTCTAGCGTAGTCATTGCCTAAGGATTCTGAAAATAAGGAAGTGCTTAGAGATTCCAGGAAATGACAGTCTAAGAGTAGAAGTCTGTTTTGTGTGGATGACCAAGGGTGGCCTGCAAATGTTAGAACCCACAGGGGCAAGCATGAAGACTCAACTGACTAATCTTCCACCTGCAAGCACCAGCATCCCATAGAGGTACCGGTTCATGTCCCAGCTGCTCCATTTCCCATCCAGCTCCCTGCTTGTGGCCTGGGAAAGCAGTCGAGGATGGCCCAAAGCCTTGGGACCCTGCACCTGCATGAGAGACTCAGAAGAAGCTCCTGGCTTCTGTCTTCAGATCAGCTCAGCTCTGGCTATTGCAGCCATTTGGAAAGTGAACCAGCAGATGGAAGATCTTTCTCCCTGTTTCTTCATCTCTCTGTAAATCTGCCTTTCCAACATAAATAAATAAATCTGAAAGAAACAAACAATCAGCCCCACAAACCAGGCCTCCAGGCCCCCCACACCGAGTACTCAGCTGTTGAGTGTATGTTGCACCACCAGGAAGGAGAACGCTCAGGGGGTCGAGGTGTCTGAGCTGAGGGGAGCTCACCCCAGATGTGGTCTCCTGTCCAGATACCCCAGTCAGTGTCTTGGCAGGGGTCCCCCCAGGACAGGACAGGCTCCATAGGGGGAACCCACACCTCAGGGAGGGGGAGCACAGCAAAGCCCCCAGGGTCTGCCCAGATAGGGGCTTAGCCTCCGTTGTGGGATCCTGGAGCAAAGCTGGATGTCATGGAAAACCTGTCTGGGAGCAGGGCCGGGCAGGAGCGAGCACAGCCTGACAGGAGAGGAAAGCAGTGACGTCAGGTCCACCTGGGCAAGGCCCTGGCCTCCAGCAACGCCCCACACCCACCTGAGCAGGGCCGAGGCTCTTGAAGCCAGCGCTGGCCCTGGCTGCTGCTGCAACCGCAGCTGGCTCACCCCACCCCCACGCCCCGCCAAACTCGCTCCCACACTGGGCATCACTCAGCAGGGAGAGGGGCGGACGGGGGTCACGGCTGAGGCGCTCTGGAGTGGGGAGGAAGAGAAAGGGCTGCTGTGTGCCCTGGAGCTGAGCAGACACTGGAGCCCTTGTGCTGGACGTGGGGGAGGCTGCTGGCCAGATGGGGAGCAGCCTGCTGGCCTCCCTTCCTCCCCCTCCCCAAGCTCTCCAGCCTGAGGGCCACAGAGGAACAAAGGCAGCCTTGCTGGGGCCTGGGGAGCACCCAGCCCAACAGGTGCCCCAGCTCAGGTTTTCTCTGGGCCGCATTCAACAACAGGGCGAACACGGAATCTGCACCATGTGCCAGCCCCCACGCGAGGGACTGGGGTGCCACTGGGACCCCAAGTACACGGGTTCAGTGCAGATGTCAATCACCCACCTAGATGACACTGCAGCTTGGACCTGGGGTGTGGTCACACAGGGCTGGAGCTCCCCAAGGAGGCACAGGCAGGGCATGAGGGGGAGGGGAGGCAAGTGGGCTGCCCCTGGAGGGCCTCAGGCAGGGGACAAGGACTGTGCAAAGGCCCTGGGGCAGCAAGGAATACAGTGAGGGCTTCCACACCAACGCAGTAGAGCAAGAACAGCTGCCCAGGGCGAGAGGGGAGGACAAAGTGGATGTCCAGCCTCAGGCAGGGACTTGACCTGGATCTTCCACAACAAGAAATCAGGGCCTGGACAGCTGGACACAAGTGAGCGAGGCAGGAACAGAATGGCGGCAGCAAAACCCACCTGACAGCCAGCATAAGACTGGCTTTTCGACCTTCAGGTCTCACCGGTGGAGGGGCAGGGGACCTGTCTGGGTGTGAGAGTTCCAGTAAGAGAATGGGCAAGGCAGCCTCAGGCTTCTCCCACCCTCGTCCCCTCCCCAAGCAGATGCAGGGCTGCGGCTGGAACCTGGGGCCAGGAGGAAGTCCGTGGATTTAACTACCCTAGGCTGGCAGGCTGGCAGCCGCCCTCCTCCTCCTCCTTCCTTGGCTCTGACCCTCACACAAGGCGGGGCAGGACTCCTGGAGAGCAATTCCAAAGAAAACTCCAACTCACTCATTCCTGTTTTTCTTTCTAATCATAATCAACGTACCATTTCTTTTTTTCTTTTTTAGCAGCTTCTAGCAACCTCCCTTTCCTGGCTTCCCACATCATGTGCATGTCATATTTGTTAGAAATTAATGAACTGGTGGTCCGGTGTAGTAGTCTAGTGACCAAAGTCCTCACATATGGTCACCGGTTCTAATCCCAGCTGCTCCACTTCCCATCCAGCTCCCTGCCTGTGGCCTGGGAGAGCAGTGGAGGACGGCCCAAAGCCTTGGGACCCTGCACCCACATGGGAGACCCAGAGGAGGCTCCTGGTTCCTTGCTTTGGATTGGCTCAGCTCCAGATGTTGCAGTGTTTTGGAGCGTGAACCATCAGATGGAAGATCTTTCTCTGTGTCTCTCCTCCTCTATGTAAATCTGACTTTCCAACAAAAAATAAATCTTTTCAAAAATTAAAACTCAAAAAAAGAAATTAATGAACCAAAGGGCCAGCACTGCAGCATAGTTGGTAAAGCCAACTATGTGGTGCCAAAGTGTGGTGCTGGCATTCCATATGGACACCGTATGAGTCCTGGCTGCTCTACCTGCCCCTGTTAATGGCCTGGGAAGGCCGTAGAGGACGGCCCAAGTGCTTGGGTCCTTGTGTCCATGTGGGAGACCTGGAAGAAGCTTCAGACTCCTGGTCTCAACCATTCGGGGAGAGAACCAGCATAGCAAAGAGCTCTCTTTCCCTCTGTAACTCCCCCTTTTCAAAAAAATAAATATTTTTAAAAACTGCACACAAACTGTGCCAAGACTGGCACATTATCAACCACTATTAAGTAATTCTGTATTAACTAAAGCCCATGGTTGACATGGGCTTACTGCACGATGGCAGGCCTAAATGTTGCTGCTTCATTTTCTATTGATTAGACAGAGCTCCCATCCATTGAGCCACTCCCTGCAGGATTCCCAAATGAAGGCCAGAAACCCAGCACCTGAGCCATCACCTCCCAGGGTCTAGCCTGGCAGGAAGCCGGGGCCAAGAGCGGGTACCCAGGCTGCAACGTGGGGAGTACCATGCCTGGTGTCTGCCACTAAAACCGTCAGAGGAAGCGCTTTCCCACCCAGAGCGTGACTCCAAGGCAGGCTCCTGCCCCTTGCTCTGCAGCCAGCCCTGACACTGCTGTGCACCCTCTGCGGACAGGGGAACCATAGGGATGGCAGGGGTGAGGAATTCAGGACTCAGGGCAGCTAACCAGGGCAGCCACTCAAGCAGACCCTGAGGCCAGGAAGTGGGGTCGCAGCTTCTCTAGGAGACAATCACAGTGGTGCACACTGGAGAGCTCTGGGGAGTCATGTAAGACCTTCCCACTCCCTGGCTGAAGGTGCACCAGGCACCCGGCAGGCCCTAAGGCTGAGGGGGAGTCTAGTGGGGCTAGCAGAGGGACGCCAAGATGGACAAGGCACCAACCCAGGTCCTACTGTAGTTTCTAGGAATCTCAACCCACAACCCGGGGATGGGTACCTGCTGTGTGCCAGCCCCGTGCTGGCCCCTTTTCATGGCAGCATCAGGCAGTGGAAGAGTCTAGAATCTCAGGAGGGGAGCATCTGGCTTGGGAAGGCTCTTGAGGCTGTGTCCCCAAGGGACGCAGGTAAAGCCCTGCTGTGTCCTGCCCGCATTCAGAGCATTAACACGCACTGCCCACCCCTGAGTGGTCTGTGTCTGGGTCCCCATTTCACAGATAGGGAAATCTGAGGCTCACAGAGCTGATGACTAATGGACTGGGGATATCTCGGGCTGCTAAAGGTGGCACCGCTGGGGCGCCTGCAGGTTTTCATGCAGGGAAAGCTTGGGGAGGTGAAGGGATTGGCTGAGTACTGCTGGTCTTTGCTGACCCTAGAGCCTGCAGGCTGGGCTCCATACAGGCAGGGAACCTGGGAGGAGGAATGTTTGCACAAACAGAGAGAACAGCCCGACCAAGAGCAGTTCCTTTGCCCTCACTGAGACACTGGCTGGGAGGAACTGTCAGAACCCTTGCCTGCATCCATTGCCTGGAGCTTGCTCTGACCGCGCCCTTGCATGCTAAGTTGTGGGCATCTGCAGCTAGCCCAGGGGTCTCCGGACCCACAGGCCCAGGAACCATGTGTGGCTTCCACCAGGCCCACTGGCAAGCCCTTCCCCGAATCCCCACAGGCAGGAAGGCAAGAAGTGAGAGCAGGGTGTCCTCCCAGCTGCACGACCGGGTAACACAGTCGTCTGTTCTTTAGAACAGACACCTGCTGAGCTGCTTGGTGAAGCCCTGACTCCAGCATCAGCCCCCGCAATGCTCCATTCAGAGCCTCATGTGACAGTGCAAGCTGGAAGACCCCTGTGGACCACCTGAGGTCCTGCAGGGAATGCACTGATAGCTTGCATGGAGTCCACCCCTGCTGGTGATAACTGGTGCGCATTGAAAGCTCTCAACAGACTCAATCCCCACATCCCCACAAGGCCTGTGTCTACTTGATAGATGAGTAAACTGAGGCCCAAGAGCCTTCCCAGGTGCTGCTTGCACTCATCCTTCAAGGTTTGATTTCAACCCCCCTGCCCTTTCCAGGAGGTCTGCTAAGGACCCCTGGCTTCTCCAGGGCGTAGTCAGATACAGGGGGCACCACCAGGCCACCCTGGCACATCCTAGCCTTGAACAAGCGACTTCTCTAACCCTCAGCTTCTTTATGGACTGGATGAGGACTACAGTGAGCGCTCAGGTGGGGTGCTTCCTAGAGGTAGCTGCAATGGCTGGAGGCACTCCACAGCCCTGGCTGGCCGGGTACCCTTCACTCTGTTGTCCTGTCTAGGATGCAGGCCCTGGGAGGACCAGAGGCAGCACCCACAGGACAGGAAGCCTCTTAGCATCAGAGCCCAGTCCTCTCTGAGCTCTCTGGATGGGCATGGAAGGCAGTGCAGGGACCCTGGCCAGCTGAGAGGCCCCTGGGCTGCTCTTTCGCCAACTCCTGGCCAGCTGCAGTGCCTCCAACCTGCACAGTAGCTACACCAGCTTCGTTCCCACAGATGGTCTTCCTTGCGGCAGAGGCCTCAAGGATCCTGGAAGATTGGCTCAGTGATGGAGAGGATGTGAGCGGGGCACTCCGGAAGCAGCCTGCAGTCCCTCCCACTTCCCCAGGCTTCCCCGCCTGCAGCGCCCTGCCAGCACATGCCAGCTCTTCTCATTCACACGCCACTACTGTCTGTGTGTTAGCAGCAGGCCACGAGCATGTACGTACAGAACAGGTGTCAAAGCCACAGGTACAAAAGGAACCCTGGGAACATCTCCTTGCCCAGCCCCAGGCACTGGCCCCTGTGACCATGGCCAGCCTCTCCTGGCCCTGGTCACAGTCCCAGCCTGGAGTCCAGCCTAGCCACGCCCCAGGTCTCAGCTGCCCAGGGCTCCAAGCCCTCAGGACAGGCTTATCCTGTCCCCACACAGCTCCAGCCCTTTTCAGCCAACACACTGGGAGCAGGAAGCCAGGCTGCAGAGACACGAGGTGCCAGGGGCTGAGGGCAGGGCCTGGTCAAGGGCCAAGCATGGGCACACAGGTGGACACCAGGAACGCCCTGGTCCTGGCCAAACAGCAGGCCCTGGCACGGAGGTGTTGCCTGGCAGCTCAGGAAGGCAGTGCTCAGGCAGTCATTAGGTGTTGGGTGTCAGGTGCCACGGAGCACTTCCTGCTTCCCTGCTAGAGGCGTGGGTGTGATGGGCAGCCTGTTCACCCCAACCCACGCCTGCATTGTCTGAGCCCAAGAACCTGGCTTTGGCAGGTGAGGGAGAGCATAGCCTGGGGTTACATAGCAGGCAGGGAACCCAGAGAAAACTGGGAAGGCTTTTGAGAAATGATCCAGCTCCTACTGCAACCACACAGGAAGCTTTCTGATTTTGCTCAAAGCATTGTGGCCCAGGAATCCAGCCTGGGGCCTTGCTTGGGGAGGCTGGGGTGGGTAAGGGCTTTCCTGCACTCATGCAAAAGGCTTAGCTGGCTGGCTTTGTACCCTGCTGCCCTCCCCCTGGCTGCCAGGCAGTGCTAGCTGTGGGCAGCAGCCTGACCAGACCCCCAACACCCCTACTGCCACACTGGGTTTCCAACCTCAGGGTCCTGAGCCTTCTTATACGGAGGTTGGCTCTTGCCAGAGCCCTAGGAAGCAAGAGGAATTGGCATGGCCTTTCAGGGTTTAGCCTCCCTGATCCCACAGTACACCTTTAGCAAAAGGCTCTCGTCCTGCGTTAACTGGGCCCCCAGGGCCGAGCTCTGGAGGACAGTGAGGGACTTTAGGCCAGCAGCCATGGTGCACCCCAAGGCTGAAGACGCCAGAGCAGGAGCCCCACTCCTGCCCTGTTGGCCAGTGTGAAGGCTGCTGAAGGGTGTGGCTGACACCTGCGAGGAGGCTCTGCGCAGCTTGGCTGGGACCCTGAGACCGGCAAGCTGGAACAGCCATGATCCCCAGCCCTGGTTGAGCACCCAGCCCACAGCCAGCAGCCAGCAGCGAGCTGCACCTGACAGGGAGGAGGTGGTGCAAAAGCTGAGCCTCAGCCGATCAATAGCAGCATCGTGGCAGGAAGCTGCGGTGCACGGTCGGCTGCCTGGGAAACTCACTCAGAACCAGGGAGGCGGGGGAGGGAGGAGAGGGCAAGGGCCACTTTGTCCTCAGGCCCTTTCTGGAGTCAGGGGGGCATCTCACATTCCCACCGCCTCCCAAGCTGCCCTGAGCTAGCCCCACAGCAGCTCAGGGCGCAGTGGGTGTCAGGCAGCCACACACCACGCAGTCTCCCTGGCTCCTTCCTCCACCATCAGCCCCTCACCCCAGAGCAGCCAACTTCCCTACCCTCTCCCTGTCTAGGTCAGCTGAGTGTGGGAAGAGAGAGGGAAGAGGGAGACACCGGGAAGCCGGAAGTCAGAAGCAGAGTCAGAGAATCCGCCGTGGGCCTTGCTGCCCACCCAGCCTCAAGCTAGCAAAGGCCTGGCCCCATGCCCACTCAAGAGGCCCGCGCAGGCCCTCAGGCACATCCTGTGCCACAGGCCATGCCGTTGAGAAGAGGCAGCTTTCAAAGGGGCAGACACTCCATTCAGCCTGGCATGGTGCCCGGCTGCAGGTGTCCTGCTCAGGGCCGGCCAGCAGAGCCCAATGCTGCCCGCAGGGCGGCCCCGGAAGCAGCTCAGCTCTCCATGGAAGCTTCCGGTGAAGGCAGAGGAGCAAGGCTCGGCCCGCTAGGCCCTGCCAGGCACGACCCGATTCCTTCTTAAGGGTCCACTCGGGCCTTCCCCTTTCCTCACAGGGCCCTACCCTTTCCTTCCTTTCGTGGAGCTGACTGCCCTCATCCACGCATTTAAGCTCCCCGCTGGGGTGCAGGCACAGCGGCACTGTGGGCTAAGCCGCTATCGGGAAGCCTGTGTCCCCTTCTCACGGGAGCACCTGCTTCTCGGTCAGCAGACATGGCTGCCCATGTGGGAGACCTGGATGGAGTTCTGGACTCCAGGCTTCAGCCTGACCCAGCCCTGGCTGTTACAGGCCTTTTCAAATAAAGGAAAAAGAAAAAGGGGACATCATTGTGGTGCAGCATGTTAAGTGCTGCCTGCAACACCAGATCCCTCATAAGCACTGGTTCTATCCTGGCTACTCCACTTCCTAATGAGGAGCCTCAGGTGGCCATCAGGCCAGGGTGCACAGCCTGTGCCTGGGGTGCACAGGCCCTGGCCAGCCACCGCGGGCGTCCCCATGTGGTCCCTTCCGGACCCCGCGCCCCGGCCCTCCCAGCCTGCCCTCCCAGCCTGCCCTCCCTGGCCTACCTTTCCCCTGCTGGCCTCGACCCCTTTCTTACCTGCTCAGCAACAGAAGGAAGCTGTATGTGTATTTTTAAAATATTAACTTATTTTTGTATTGGAAACACAGATTTACAGAGAGAAAGGGAGGCAGAAAGATCTTCCACCTGCTGCTTCACTCTCCAAATGGCCGCAGTGGCAGGAGAGAGCTGAGCAGATCTGAAGGCAGGAGCTTCTTCCAGCTCTCCCTTGCAGGTGCAGGGTCCCAGGGCTTTGGGCCATCCCAAACCACACGCAGGAAGCTGGAAGGGAAGTGGAATGCCAGCCTCCTTCCTTCGTGGCCTCAGGTCTCGGCCTCACATCTCCTCACGCCCAGGAGACGTCCCAGGCCACTGTGAACTCCAGGACACAGGTCTCCCTCTGCCTCAGGCCATTTGCACAGTCTGTCCCCCCTCCCAGTACGTGCTGCCCTCAGTCCTTGCTTGCCTGTACCCAACCCCATCACTGCCTCAAGCAGCATAAACAGCATCTTCACGGTGCCTGCCTCACCAGCCTCTTCGATACTCACCCTGACTCCCCGTGTTGCCCGTGGACTGATTGTCTCGCTAGCAGTGCCCTCAGCTCCACAGCACTGCAGGCCTGCGTGTGTGCTGTTCACGGAGGTGCAGAGTTCTGCCCTGGATTCTTGCAGGACTTTCCTTCCTTCTTTCTCTTCTTTTTTTTTTTTTTTTTTAATATAATGATTTAATTGAAAGACAGTTAAAGAGAAAGTGAAAAAGATAATGAGAGAATATTCCATGTACCGGTTCTCTCTCCAAATGGCCGTATTGGCCAGGGCCAGACCAAACCAAAGCCAGGAGCTAGGAGGTTATTCTGAGTCTCCCTTGTGGGTGCGGGGCCCAAGCACTCAGGCCGTCTTCCACGGCTGCCCCTGGCACATTCCAGGGAGCTGGATCAGAACTGGAACAGCTGAAATTTGTTCCTGTGCTTCTGTGTTGCAGGCAGTGGCTGAGTCCACTACGCAACAATGTCGGATGCTCTTGGAAAACTTTCTGTGAGCAAAATAGCCTCTCGTTCAGCCCCATGGGAAAGCCATGAGTCACCCATTTCACAGATGTGGAAACCGGGACTCAGACAGGGTATGGCCCGGCCTGCAGTCATGTGAGCTTGCTCCCGCCTGGCAGGGTCTCCCCGCCTCTGCTGTCCCGCTCTCCGGCTCATTTCCTAGGTGACTGACCTGTGTGGCCATTGGTGTGACCTGGCCTTCAGTCATGTGAGCTTGTGCCCGCCCAGCGGAGCCTCCCCTCTGCTGAACCGGCTGCAGCTGGCTTTACTGCTTGCCCACAGCTCCTGGATACGCGAGGGTGGCCATCAGCGGGGACTCCAGACAGGACCCCTTGTCTGGACCCCTTGGCCAGGGGTTCCCAAGGAGAGGGGTCAGACTGCGCAGCACCTGAGGGGGCAGGCTGGCCTCTGACCCTGCCCTCCCACGTCTGCGGTGCTTCCCGGAGCCTTGGCGAGTGCCCAGGCTCATCCACGGGGTCCTCCTTACCAAGCCTTGGGCTAACTGGTCCTCCTTCTCTACTACCCTAGACTGTTGGGCCAGGACTACCTGGAAACGAGCCAGGACCCTGGGGCTGGGAAAGCACCCCCACCTGTACCCCAGAACACAGTTCTATGGGGGAGATGCTCTCTAAGCCCCGGCCCCTACCTACCAGGGCCACCCCTGGGGCGGAAATGGTTGCAGGGCAGTCAGAGCTCAGGTGAGTCACACAGTCACACGGCTGCCTCCTAGCTGACTCAGATGGGCCCTTCCGCCAGCTTCCAGACTCTGAGTCAAGGCCTCCATGGACCCCGGCCAGGAAGCCCAGGAGACAGTTCCAGTTCATGATAAACCCGGGGCTCTGCAGGCTCCCCTGCCCCCAGGCTGGGAAGGCAGGGCGGACTCCTACTCGGTCCCTGGCTGAGCTGGGCTGGACTGGGCTGAGCTGGCGTGGGGCCTCAGGGCCAGGCAGCCACTGACACTGTCTCAGCAGCAACCCATGGTAGTCTTGACCACCACATCCTGGCGTTGAACTGGAGCTCTGCACAGGTCTCAGGGCTCACACGGTGGGGACCAGACTGGCTTCTACAGCTGGCAGGCAGCAGGGCACAGTAGAGGCTGGGGCTTGCTCGCTCTCACAGGTAAACCTCAGGGCTCAGAGCCTGGCCCAGGCAGAAGGGAACCAAGCACGGTCCCTCACCATGCCCTGTCTGCAGGATCCCTGGTGAACAGCGCCTCCTGGTGGTCAAAGGGGGCCGGGCCTCCCGCCCTGCTGGTTCCCAGGCAGCGGCCGCACCGGCTAGCCAGCCTCTCATAGCCTGTAAGGGCCTCATCACGTGGCCCCTCCACTCCACCCTGACCTTGGCAATTAGGCAGTACTGGGTTCCCAGGTGTCCACACCTGTGCTGAAGCCACACAGCCTCCTTTATTTTAAAGAGATGATGTCCTCATTTGGAAGTTAAAAAGTTACAGAGGGAGAGACCTTCTATCCACTGGTTCACTTCCCAGGTAGCTGTAACTGCTGGAGCTGGGCCGGGCTGAAGCCAGGCACCAGAGGCTTTATCTGGGCTGTCTATGTGGGTAGCAGGGGCCCAAGTGCAGGTACTACCTTCTGCTGTTTTGCCCAGGGACATCAGCAGGGAACTGGGCAGGAAGTGGAGCAGCAGGGACTTGAACTGATGCCCATATGGCAGCTTTACCACTATGGCACAGCGCCGGCCCCCTTTTGACCTTCTTTGCCCCAGCATGGCTCAGAGAGGGCCCTGCCCCCACGCCGTGTAGCAGTGGACAGTGGACAAGCCTGGACAGCCTCCCCTCCTGTGGCAGCCCCGGGCTCCTCCCTTGCAGCCTCCTGAGGCGGTCTCTGGGGCCTCCAGGCCTCTTTCCTGACTTTGTCCCTGGGCAGGCTGGGCCGGAACTTCCTGCTGGAGAATTCCCGGATCTTCCCTGAGAGGCCACAGCAAGGCGTGGGAATGTGGGGAGGGCGGGGACTCAGGGATGCCCCTCCAACAGTGGCAGGGCTGCTGGGCACGCAGCAGGGGCCACATGGGCGCTGAGAGCAGGGGTCCTTGCACCTCAGGTCAGGCCCACCACCCCTGCCTGTCTGACGGCAGCTGGAGTGGTCCCAGCAGATCTGTGGGCACCGACAGGACCAGACTAAGCCCTGGGTTGCACTGGCTCTGGAGTTGAGGCTGTGGGGTGGTGTGTAGTGACAGAGACAAGGCCAAAGTCAGGCAAGGTTTATTAACACGTCACAGGTCTGAGTGTGCGTTAGGGACAGGAAGCAGGCTGGCAGGCTCAGCCTGGGCACACGAGGTCAATGTTCACCCCAGATGCCCCCTGAGCCTGGGATATGCCCCAAGGAGAGAGGTGCATGTTTCCCGCCGATGTCGGAGCTGGCCGGACCGCGTCAGTTTCCGATGTGGTCTATCTCCTCCCTGAGCAGGTGCTGGGGGTGGACACGGGGCAGGGAGATGCTGGTGTCGTCTGTGGCTCCCGCCCCTCCCTGCTCAAGGACCACCTCTCCTAGGTCCTCCTCCTTCTCTATCAGCTGGGATAGAGCCACTGCCCTCCCAGAAAGTGGGGGGCTCTTTTCCCTCCTGGGAGCCCCCAGGAGCAAGATTCTCCAGCCACCTTGCCCCTCCCTCATGAGCTCTGTCCCAGCCACACCACACCAAGGGGGCGCTGCCCCCCAGGTCTCCCAACAAAGGCTTGGGGGTTGTGGCTTTCTTCCCCTGCAGTAGGGGTTCCTGAGGGTGAGCATGGACAGGGTGGCATTGAGGTTGGCTTTGAGCACTCACAAGGGGAAGCCAGTCCTGAGGCAGCACTGGGTACTCCTGGGGCATCACCCCCTTCAGAGGTCCCGATGCTGCTCAGGTACCGCAGGCCTGACTGGAGGGAGGGGAAGGGGGCGGAGCTCTAGAAGAGGACCCTTTAGTGGACACACAGCTCAGGTTTGGGTGAGGGACTTGGGCTGCTGAGCTGCAGGGGAGTGAGGCGCCAGCCCAAGCATAGTGGGCTCTTTCTGGTCGTCACCAGCACAGAGGGTGAGTCTCCGCATTTTCGTGCAGGACACCGCAGTCCTGGGCTGTCCCTGGCTGTTGCTTTAACACCCCCTTTTACAGAAGTGACCATGAAAGTCACAGGGCATGTGGGTGCAAGCACTGTGGCTAAGGACTGTGTAAAGCCGGCCAGGCTGAGGGTCCGCTGGGGACAAGGGACCGAAGGAGCCAAAATGTCCCCAGAGAAGGGACGGATCATCAGGGATGCCACGGAAGCCGGGCTGGGTCCAGGCTTCAAGGACAGATGTCCGGGGTCTGACCTGTGGTCCCGGCGGTATGAGCGGGGAGGCGGAGGGCAATCTTGCACACCGTAGGAAGCCTGACTGCCCATCGGGATGGCAAAGACTTAGCAATGGGCATCAAGGTGGCAAGAGACTGACAGAAAAGCAGGGTGAGTCCTGTCTGTGCATGGCTCCTGAAATCAGAACCACGGACTCTGCCTGTCCAGCTGGGGGACTGATTAAGGTTCTCCCTCGCCCTCTCTGCCCGTAGGGCCCACCTGGCCCTTCACGACCCCTTCTTACTCCAGCGTGCTCCCTGGCCGGCTCAGCAGCTCCGGATGCTCCTGGTGCTCCCGGCTCCCCAGCTTCCAAAGGCAGGACTCTTGCTGTCCTGCCAGAAGCTTCTTCGATTCGGATCCCCCAAAACCTGAGGGCCGCAGAGCAGGGCCGAGTGATCGGGTGGTGGAGGAGGCCCTTGGCGTTAGCATCTCCCTCCCGCGGGCCAGAGCCGGTGCCTCCTAAGATCCCCAGGACCTTGCTAATGGGTCTGTGCAAACGAGCTGGCTGCCCTGAACACTGCAGAAAACAAGGCCCAAGTTGAGGGTTGGCCCTTCCAGGACCCCTCCTGATCAGGGCAGGGCCAGGGGCTGAAGGCTAAGAGACGCGATCTCATGACGGTGCCTGCGCAGCGAGGCCTCAGGTAGAGCCAGGAGAACTTGTGCACAGCGGCCCACGAGGGCACCCGCAGGCGGCCGACTGCACGCCCAGCTACCCCGTGTCTTCCTGTGCGTGTCTCCTCAATTAAGTCCTTTATCATAAAGTAGCCAGTGCAAGCATGATGGGCTCCTCTGTTCTGGGAAGCCCTTGAGCAAATCCACCAGAAGGTTGTGGGGAGAGGGACCCAATTTCCAGCCCCTGAGGAAGGGGCTGCTTTGAGGCCCCTATGCCTCAACTCAGGGGATCTCCAGGGAGGTGGTGCCTGAACCTGACTCTCAAGGGCAGCTGCTGGTGAGCCGGAGGACCCAGCTCCGGGCATGTGGGCATGACCACATGCTCTGGCACCATGGGTGTTGGCGACTGTAAGTGCTAGAGGAGGGAGTTTGCTGTTGCTGTGTCCACAGAGCCCGGGTTGGGCAGGGAGTAGGGCGGAGCCATTTACAAGGCAGCGGCCTGGGTTCCCCAGATCTCGGCCCAGCCCCTGCCTCCTGCAGCCTGCCCCCGGAAGCTCATGTCGCCCCGGCTTGTCCTTGCAAAAGGCAGGCCAAGTTTATGCCCTTGGGGAGGAGTTTGGAGTAGTCATTGAGCATCCCTCCTAAAGCCTGGTTCTAGAGCCCAAACCGCGGGCAACGAAGTCACAGCTACGCTCCTCTGGATGCCCTGTCTAACCGCTTTGTGCCTGGGCTTTCTCCCCGTACCTGGAGACAATGGGCTGCCCCCAAAAGTAATGCAATCTTTTAGGAGAGGGGCTGAAAAGTCTTAACCATCAAAATCAACTACGCTTCCTGTCTGGGCCTCCATCACAGAGGTTTACGATGGAGAGCCAGGACAGCAGGTGGCCACTGTGGGGTCCCACCGCTTATAGTCCCCGCCTGCAGGCCTCCCAAACGGAATTCCTGGAGGACCGCGGGTGGGGGCGACCCTCTCCGCAGTCATCGTAGGCCTCTGCTGCCACCTGGTGGTAGGATCCGGGGTTGCACCCCTGAGCCCCTGGCCAAAGTGGGGTAAGCTTGGCAGGAAAAGGGTCCAGGCATTTACCCACTGTGTCGGTGAGCCGAAAAGCCTTCCTCAGTGGCGACTGTAGGGTGACGATGCGTGGGACACAGAGCTGGAGGGAGCTGTTCTCGTCCTCCATTTCCTCTTCCTCACGGAGCAGGGCTTCCTTAGAAGGAAAACAGGGTGTGCTAGGTCCCTGAGCCAAGGACAAGAGCCAGGCTGTGCAGCAGCAGTCCCTGGCCCACCCTCCCCAGGGAAACAGGAAGAGGAACAGGAAAAGCTTTATAAAGGTCTGGGAAAGGGACTGCCCTCCTGGGCCCAGGTCACCTGCACATGAGACACCCCATCCCTGCAGCCGACCTCAGCCCCACAGCAGACATTGACCATGGCTGATCTCTGAAGCTGCTTGTACAGACGCAGGAGGTGGTTCCAGGGTGTCAGCCCCGCCTTGGAAGAGGCCAGGCCGGGGTCATCTGCGCAGGGGGAGAGGAGGCTGATGGGTGCCCAGCGGAAGGCTGCAGGCCAGGGACGTGGAGGGTGCCGAGCCGCAGGTGGGGTTGCCCAGTTTCCGCAGTGCTGGTCAGTTTACAAAGGGCATCTCCACCAGTCCTTGCAACTGTCCTCCTGTCTAGACAGGTGCCAACTGTTACTGTTTCATAGGTGAAGACACTCAGGTCAGGCAAGGTGCCAAGTGCCGTTGTCGCCCTGCTCCGTGGGAGTGGTGGAGTTGGGATTCGGACTCAGGCCCTCTGACTACAGCACCGCCCTCCCCCCAACCTCCACGCTGTGCGCCGCCATCTCTAGGAAGCCAGGAGGGGGTTGGTTGGGAGGATGGGTGGGGCTTCTCCCTTTATCTCCCCCCTTCCCCCCTTTTTTTTACACTGAAAAAAGGAGAATGTGGAAACAATGGTCTTACCCACTTTCCCGCAGCCCTTGACCCTTGCATCCTAATCAACCATGTAAAGATCATCAAAATAATAATAATAATAAAAAGAAGCTCAGGAGGGAGAAGGTCCCTGGCAGTGCCTGCCCTGTGCCCACCCCCGCCCCCACCTTACTCACCGTCTAGCAGGTGGTCCTTCTCCTCGTCCTCTGTGCAGTCCTCCGCTGGCCCCCAAGCCCCTTGCAGGTATTCTGGCTCCAGTTCCAGGGCCCAGGCCAAGCAGCTCCTAATTCCACAGCACAGTCAGGGAGTAGGGGCAGCCTGCTGCGTGGCTTCCACCCACCCTCTCCCCCCACCCCATGCTGTGCCTCCTTGGGTCTTTATCATGGGGGCAGCTATGCTTCCCCAGAGCAGCCTGAAGAAGGCTGGAGGCAGAGAGAGGGGTACCTAGGGGAGAGAGAATGGCAAGGGCAGGGTCTGGAAGAGGAGCTGCGGGCACTGGGGAGGCATTGGGGCCTAGCCTGGCCTGGCACTGTTCCTTTCCAGCATCCAGGGTCCTCTCACCTGCCTTTTGAGTCTCACCCACACTCCCATGCCCCTGCCCTTCCCACTCAGGTGCCTTTTAGCCTTTTTTCCACTCGGGAAGTCCCAGCCAGGGTAGCTTCATCCCCGGCTTTCACCCAGGTGCTACCACCCCACCTAGGGTCTCCACTTCTACCCTCTGGTGCCCCTCACCTGTATGGGGCCACCATGTCTCCGGGGGTCTCCCCTGCTGGCTGCTCCTTTTCCTGCCCCTCTTTGGATAGGTTGTCCAGCACTCCCTGGCTCCCCGTGGGCAGGGCTAGCACCGCCTCCACAGCCTGGGCTGCCACCCTCAGGACCTCCTTGGGGTCAGGGGTCTGGGCTCTCATGTCTTCCATGGCCAACCCCAAAGGGTTATTCCCTGGCAGATGTGTGAAACCCTGGGGCCTAGCCACAGACAGGGTGCTGGGAAGGGTGGCCGTTGGCCCTGGCTCCCTCCCTCTGCCTCCCTGGCAGCCCACCATCAGGGGGCTGGCCCCCTGATCCTGTACAGGAGCCTGTCTGGGGCTCCTCCTGCTGCCCTTGCTGCTGGCCAAACTACGGAAAAACCGGAACATGGGCCTGCGGCCCAGAATCCGTGGTTGAGGGGTTGGGGCTGGGGCCTCCATCAGGGGAGGAGCCCCTGACCCAGGGTGGGAAGCCAGGGCAGCCACCTTAGGACCAACTGTTGAAGGAGTTTTCAGATTAAACCTCTGGAGGTTCTAGAAGGCCAAGACCAGATTGGGGGAGGGGAGAGTTAAAGGCAGAGGCAGCTCCAGGAGGGCCTGGGAGGGAGTGGAGGAGACAGCCAGGAGGGACCTGGACCCCAAGCGCGGGGCTGGGCACTCTGTACCCTTCTGTCCCGGGGAACATTCCCAAGGCCTGAAAACAAGTCCCCTCCCCCTTCTTGCCCTCAAAGAATGCAGCTGCCAGGGTATCTGCAGGTCTCGTTTGGTTTAGAAGGCAGACAGACAGAGAAAGACAAACAGCATCTTGCATCAGGCTGGGTCTGGCTCCCCGAGGCCGGATGGAGCCCAGAACTCCAGCCCCTTCATCCACGTGGATGGCAGAGGCATCACCGGCTGCCACTGAGACAGGAAGTGGCACTAGAACTTGAACTCTGGCACCTGATGGGGATGTTAGCATCCCAAGCAGCATCTTGACCTAGCACTGCTGTGTGTGTGTGTGTGTGTGTGTGTGTGTGTGTTTTAAAGATTTATTTATTTGAAAGGCAGAGCTATAGAGAGGGGAAGACACACACAGCTCTATCATTCCCTAATTCACTTGACAAATGAACACAACAGCCAGAGCTGGGCTCGGCCACAGCCAGGAGCTTCTCCTGCTGCTCCCTCATGGGTGCAGGGGCCCAAGCACTTGGGCCCCTCTCTGCTTCTTTCCCAGGTACATTAGCAGGGAGCTGGATAGGAAAGTGGAGCATCCAGGACTCAAACCCGTGCGCTGATGTGGGATGCAAGTGTTGCCAATGGCGGCTTGACCTGCCACCACGTTTTCATCTCTGCTTACCCACCTGCCTCCTTTGGGGTTTCCAGTCTCAAGGGACCACCAGAGTTCTGGTGCACAAGTCTAAAGTTCCGGCTGAACTTCAATGTGGTATTATCACTCCCCATCTCCAGATTTGATCACCAAGCGAACTCCAGAAGTCTGGGATTCGACTTGCTCATCTGTGCAATGGGTGTGGTCCACAGCACCTACTTCCGGGAGTCATTGAAGCAATCCAAATTGACTGGATCAACAAGACAAAGGTTGATAAGGTATGCAACAGTTGGGAAACTTGGCCATCCTGTGTCTTTGGTTGATGAAAGTGGAGAAAGTTCCAGCACAAAGGTTGGTTTTTCAGGCAGAGGTGGGCGAGGGACAGCCTGTTTTTGCTGGTGTGTGGGCTGCTGCCTGGTCCCCTCCCCTCTGCCTCCCAGTCCCTGGCCTTCCTTCTGGGCCGCTGGCTTTTGCGTCCTCTAGAGGGAGCTGATTGCTGTCGAAGCAGCCGGCACCTCTATGGTCGCTAGAGCCTGTGGGTTCCTGGGGCCGCGCCGGGTCGGCAGAGGCTGCGTGGGGAATTCCCTGACGCCTACTACTCCTGGAAGCTGGGGCGCCCCTGGCCCTGAGAGCAGCCAGCCGTCCCTCAGGATCTGAGGCTTTGGCCCGAGTCCCGACGGGTAAGCTTGGGAGGGTTGCCCCAGTTTCCCTAACTTAGCAGCTTCAGGGGCCCCAGGGCGGGGCAGGAAGCCCACCCGGGAGGCTGGCGGGAGCCGGGTCTGTGGAGGCTGTAAGGTTTGCCGGGGCAGTTGTGCAGCGCTTTGCAGGGCCTGTTTTCGCCCGCGCTCCCTCTGGCTTTGTCCCCCTGCCCGCCAGCTTCCTCTCTGGCCTTGGCTCCCTGGATGAGAAATCTAGGGCTTTCAGCAGTCCAGGAGATGGGGAGCAGAGGACAGAGCCAAGGTCAAGGACAAGCGGAAAACTCAGGGCTTCCACTGCCCGAGGATCCCTAGACCGGGTCTGAGGCCCATCCAGGCCCGTCTCCCTGAGGAGTACCCGTCTTGGGCACAGAAGGTTGGGGTGGGGGCTTGGGGGTGGCAAACCGTTTGCTCTTATAGAAAATGGAGCCATTTGGGTGTGGGCAGGGGAGGTCCGGTGTGGTACAGGCCACTGGCTGGGGGCTCTGCTGAGCTCGGCTTGCGCCCCCAAGAGTGAGCCTCTGAGGAGGTGTAAGAGGGGCCGGGCCGCATCTTGCCCCCAGGTGCTGGGATTTGGGGAGGAAGGGAGAGGGATGGCCATGTGGTGTGGCAAGGAGCTGCCAGGGAGGAGGGGCTGTGCCAGGCTACACAAGCCTGGCTGTCAGAGGTGAGGGACAGGAAGGTGGGTCTGAGGCTGTCCCTGCCGCTAAGAGGGTGAAGGCTGGGGAGCTGGGGGACACAGGTGGCCCAGCGCTCCCCCTCCCCTTCACAGGGCACCTGGGGAGCTTTCAGAATGCTGCTGGATGGAGAGGAAGGTGGGTGGATGGGGTGGGGGTGACACTTTCTAGACTCAGGAGGGGAGGCGATTGGGAGGCTGCTGGTCTTGGTCGAAGGTGGGTGACTCCCTCCCCAGGGCTAGGAAGAGGGGGTACTTCTGTCGTACTGATGGAGGCAGTTGTGGGGAGACAGGGCTGCAGCACCAAGAGTATAAACTGAAAGTGAAACGCAACAGGGCCAGGAAGCACTCCTTCCGCCTGGGCTCCAGCGGAACAGCGCAGCACCCAGGACCAGGTACCGAGAAAAACCCAGCTGGGGACAGGAGAGCCGGTGTGAGGCCAGGGTACATGGTGGGAGGTCTGGAATAAGGTGTGGGGTTGGGGTACATAGGGCCCAGGGGACAGTGATGTGAGGTCAGAGGTTGGAGTAAGTGGTAAAGCTGGGGTACACCCCCATATGGTAAGAAGCTGGGGTACATGGCTTGGGGCCCTGGGGACATGATGTGAAGCAGGTTAGAGGGGCTCCAAGGCAGGAGTGGGGAGGGCACAGGCAGTTGGTGAACATGAAGAACCTCCCACCAAGGCCCTCTGAGAGTTCCCCTTCTGCGTGGCCACCTAAATATTTGCATGGTTGACCTAACTGCCCTACGAGCTCGGCGGCCTCGGGCACCAGCATCTGTGTACTTCATTTTTCCCACTTGTAACACGGCTGTGGGGATGTCCACCTCACTGGGCTAACGTGGGTTCTCAACACGGCACACGTGGACAGCGCTCCGACGTGGTAGCCACACACCAGAGGCTCTCAGTAGATGTGCCCGGCCAAGGGGCCTGGGCTGGAAGAGAGCTGTGCTCTGACCTGCTCAGAGGAAGTGAGGCCTTCGGTGACCACCTGTGGTAGGCAGGTGCTGGGTGGAGCTGGCCTCTGGAGCTGGCCCGTGCCGTCACGGCCACACCTCCAGGAGGTCCCGGCCGCTGGCCTCCAATGGCGGTTGTCCTTGTTGCCTCCCCTTTGCAACCCTGGCTGCCTCGATGGGGAGTGTGTGACATGCTGCACAAGCTCCCTTTGCTGGTGCTGACACCACGGGGACCCAAGGAGATGGCATGAGAAGTCCCAGGGACAGGGGCTTGGCAGCGCCGCCTGGCATACCCACATCTCATGTATCAGTGCCTGGGTGATTCCCCTTCCAGCTGCCTGCTGATGTGTCCCTGGAAGGCAGCGGGGGTCTTTCTGGGAGGCAGTGTGAGAGACCTGATGGAGTTCCTGGCTCCCAGCTTTGACTTGGGCGAGCCCCTGACTGCTATGGACATCTGGGAAGTGAACCTGCTCCTAGAAGATCTTTGTCTTGTTTTTCTCTCAATTATTTTCTATAGAAAAAATTTTTTAAAAAGAGGGACCGACATGGTGCAGGGGACTAAGCTGTCACTTGCAATGGGAGGACAGTGGAAGATGGTCCAAGTACTTGAACCACTTGCCACCCACTAGGAGACTCGGATGGAGTCCCTGGCTTTGTTCTGGCCCACACCTAGCTATTGTGGGCATTTGGAGAGTGAGCCAATGGGTAGGAAATCAGCTGGTCTACCTCACTCTTTCTGCCTTTCAAACAAAAAAGGAAAAAAATAAAAAGTGAAGATGGAAGGGTGGGGACAGCCCAGAAGACAGTAGGGTCCCTGGGACAGGGAATCTCCAGCCTTCTCTGGGGTGCCCTCTCCCCACCTTAGATGTCTCTCACCCATCCCCACAGGCTGACCCTGTCTTCCACTGAGGCCTGAACAATGGCATCCGGGCAAGGCCCAGGCCCACCCAGCGAGGGGTGCGATGAGCCTTCACAGCCCCACAATTCCGGTAAGGGTCTTCTGCATCCCCGTCCTATCCCTCGCTGGCCAGGGAACGGGAGAGCAGGTGCTGCAGTCAAAGTTAGGCCTTTTGGATAGAGAGAAATCAGAGGGCAAGGCACGGAGGCCAGCGGAAGGGGAAGGAAGGGAGCTGGCTGTTCTATGATCCCTGCCCAAGGAGAAACAAGGAAGTGGGCCGCTCCTCACGTGGGCAAGTCTGCCGCACAGGGAGCAATGGCTGTGCCTGCCTTCCCTGTTCTGAGTGGACGGCAGCAAGGCCCAAGCTCAGTCACAGGCAGTTCCATGGCCTACCGGCTCTGTCGTTGTGTGCCTGTGTGACTTTCCTGGGCTAAAGACCCAAGTTTTATTTTGTTTTCTGTAGTCCCTAAATCCCACAGAATGCAGGAACCCAGACACCTGGGATCACAGCCTGGCTCAGGTCCCCAGTCCTGCAGAGAACAAGGGACCCCGCCTTTCTGGGAGCACGTGGGCAGTGAGCCCCACCTGCCAGCACCTCCTGTCCTTCCCCAGCACTGACCCCTGGCTTTGACCCGCAGAGCAGCAGGTAGCACAGGACTCAGAGGAGGTTTTCCGCAGCTATGTGTTTTACCGGCACCAGCAGGAGCAGGAGACCGAGGGGGCAGCTGCCCCTGTTGACCCCGAAATGGCCTCCTGGTACCCAGCACCTAACAGGTGAGCTCCAGTGCCCTGGCTCCCCAGGGACTGTCCTTGGAAAGGTGGGGGTTCCTATAGAATCTCTGCAGCTCCCAGGGTGGGGCTTGGGGGCAGGAGGATGGAGGTGGAGGTGGGATCCTTTCCTCTCGTCCATTTTACATCTGGTGCTCCCCACCTCGTCTCAGACCTTGTACTTTCCTTGGCACACTCCTTGTCCCTGACCCCAGCTATCATGCCCAAGAACACTGCGGCACCTGCAGGGAGTGGCAGGGTGGGGGCGGGGCTCCCAGGCCACAGCTGTCTGGTGACCACCTGCCTCCCACACCTCCAGCATGACGGCGCAGGTGGGGCGACAGCTTGCCTTCATCGGGGACGACATCCACCAGCGCTATGATGCGGACTTCCAGAGCATTCTGGAGAAGCTGCAGCCCACAGCGGAGAATGCCTACGAGCTGTTCATCAAGATAGCCTCGAGGTAGCCCGCAGGCCCCACCTCTGGGCTCTGTCCAGCCTATGGGAGGGCCCCTCCTCGGTGGGGACACCACCTCTGTCACAGATGAGCTGTCCTAGGGGCTGCGGCTAACTCCCAGTGAACACTTGCCCTGCCTCTCTCTTTCTCTGCATCCCAGACTCCTCTTTTGAGCTCTGGTACCGAGGACCTGGCTGCTTAGCTTAGGACTCCAGAAGGAGCCAGGGTGGGGTGCTCCCAGTATACCCCAGCATGGACACACCAGAGATCAGAAGGCTGCTGACCTGCTGGCCCTGGAAGTGCATCCTTGCTTCTGTAACCTGGCATCCAAGGGGTAACCTAGTGTGGTGGTCAGAGAGACCACAGGTCTGGGGCCTGAGCCTGGCCCTGCCCTGCCCTGCCCTGCCATGCCCTGCATTGGTGAAGCTTCCTCCTGGCCTGCAGCCTCTTTGTCTGCAAATCAGGGTCCACCCCGCCGCTGGCAGTCTCCTTGTTACTACCTGAGCTAGAGGGTCAGGCTTGTGGTCTGACAGCAGCTGCAGGTGAAGGCAGAGTCCGAATCAGCACTTGGGCCAGCCATGTCCAGACCACATCCTCTGAGGCCCACGCCCTACTCCGCGGTGGTTCCGGGACCTATCCTAACCTCTTCTGTCCTCTTCTTCTCTCTGCCATGCCACGGGCTGCCAGGCCAGCAACGAGGCCCACAGGTAACCTCTGCCTTCAAGTTCTACTCTTTGCACCTCTTAGCACCCACAGCCTAGCAGGGTACACCCTGCAGCAGCAGCAGGTGGCTCAGGCACCCCTGAGCTTCCTCAGACACACAGGCTCCTCCCAAATTGAGGTTGGATTGAGGCAGCCTCTGCTGCCTTGATTCACAGCTGAGCCATTTAGCTTTCTGTCTGGGAAAAGGGCATGGGAAGGTGTGGGCGAGGGAGGCGGGGCTCCCACTGACAGGGTACCCTCTGCTTACAGCCTGTTTGAGAGCGGCATCAACTGGGGCCGAGTGGTGGCCCTCCTGAGTTTCGGCTACCGCCTGGCCCAACACATCTACCAGCGCGGCCTGACAGGCTTTCTGGGCCAGGTGACCAGCTTTGTGGTCCGCATCATCCTGGACCGCCACATCGCCCAGTGGATCGCGCAACGGGGCGGCTGGGTGAGTACCCTCTGGAAATGCCACAACTTTCCCGCTCCTCCAGCCCCTCCCTCTCTCTGACTAAGGGTGTTGTCTTCCCTGGCAGGTGGCAGCCCTGAGCTTGGGCAACGACACGTTCCGGTATATGGTGGTGGCCCTGGCTGTGGTTTTATTCTGCAAGTTCGTGGTACGGAGATTTTTCCAGTCATGACTCCCAGCGGGGACCCTCTGGGGTCCTGGCTGACACCCCCGCCTGGATTGAAATCAAGTTTCCTCCCCTTCCCCTTCAGGGGTCCCTCCTCCAGTACAGAAGCTTTAGCAGGTGGGCACTCCAGCATCAGAGGGCCCTGCCAGGGGCCAGTCCAGCTGCAGAGGTGCCCCAACACTGCATGGTGCTAATGGGCCTGTCAGAGAGGGGCTAGAGCCTTCTCCCCCAGCCCGCTGGAACCCCTTAGCCCTGTCTGGAGGGCAACAGGGCAAGAGGCTGGTAAACCACTTTAATGGTTTTTAGCTTTTTATAATACTCTAGAGAGAGCCCTCCCCGAGCCCACCACTCTGCCCTAGGTCAGGACATCCCGGGCAGAGCGGTCAGTGGTTCTCCCCCATGTCCCCAGGATCCAGCTCTCCTGGAAGGGTGGGTTCTGAGAGCTGGGGTCCCAGCTGCTCACCCAGCTCTCCGCCCTGTTCCCACCCCACAGTGCTGGACTCTCAGGGAATCTGAGCTTGGGGAGTGGGAGGTGTCAGTGCACCCCGGTGCTGTCTGAAGGAATCCACTGGGTCCCACACCTGCCGCAGGGGTCTCAGCTCTTTCCTTTTCTGGATCACCCCTCTCTCTCAAGCCAAACCATCATTCACTGCCCATGAAGGGCCTGCTCCACTGTCCCGGGGACAGGACACTGCTGATCCGTACTGCTTGGGCCAGGGCTTGTTTTGTCAGTACAGGGAAGTGGGGTACAAGGTTTATCTGGAGAGGGACCCTGAACATCAGACAGAACCCCAGAGGTGGGATCCAAGCACCGTGTCATCGCTGGGTGTGGACAGGGGAACTGTGAATACTTGAACTCTACCCCCGACCCCAGTCCTCACCTGCATAGGCCACTCCTGGAGGTGGGGGTGAGGGGAGAAGGGGTCTTGAAGCCAAAAAGCAGGGAAGGGGATGCAGCCTGCCTGTTACTCTCTGCCCCTCTGTTCGAAATAAATTGTGCATTTCCGCCCCCCCAAATTTGCCACTGTTTTGTGTCTTCTGCTCCCTTTCCATAAGGCCTCAGGGACCTGGACCTGCCTGCCACTCGCCTGTCATTTTTCCCAGGAAAGGTGGCACGCTGGGTCTCAGAGTCCCTCGAGGCTAGCCACAGTCCTCGGCTCCAGCTGTGAGACTTGGGCCCTTCCTCTAACCACTGCTCCACCCACTTCCCACCTCTGTTGGGGTACCTGAACTCCTGTCCCCCAACAACTCCACCTGGACCCGGCCTCACTTCCCCTCCCTTCCTGGGGCCACCACCCACACTGCAGAAAGACCTCTGCCTCCTGGCTTCACTAGCTGTAGCTGGGACACAGTGTCCCAGCCACTCCTTCCTAAGGTCCCCACAGCCACACACACACACAGGGCTGTTTTCATTCTAGCAGTCAGCCTGCCTGGGAGTCCCTGTGGAATGGCAGTCAGGGGTGATCAAAATAACAAGCACGAGGGCATTGCAATGTTCCCAAATCCAGTCCTGTCAGGTTTGGACACCCTGGTCTGCGTGGCTGACACCCTTCCAACAGTCACATGGGGACCCCATAGGACTCGCGAACTTCCTTTTCTCACTCCCTGTTGTTGGTTCATCACTCCCGCAAGAGTTCCCTGGCAGCTGCAAGCAGCGGGGACCAGCAGGGTGACAGACGGACAGCTGCAGAGGGGGCCGCTACAAGGCACCCCAAGTGCTCGAGAAAAGCTGGGACCACGTTGAGGACCACGTGCCGGGACACGCGGGGACTCTGCCATCGATGCCCCAATATGGGGTGCCGGATGCTCAAACTCCCACATCACACATAAGGAAACGGGTGCCTTCGGGAGGGCACTAGCTCGAGGTCTAACGGTGGAGCCGTTCGGGTCCGACACTGGTCTGAGGAGATGCGATTGTCCGTTCGATTCTTCAGGTAGCCACCTCCGCCCCGGTACGGATGGCAGGACGGGCAGATGAGAGAAGGAGCGCGGGCTGCCTGAGTCCAAAATGGCCGCAGCCGCTTCGCGCACGTCACGTGCCCTTTCGTGGGCGGGGCTTCCTGGTTTTGAGTGGCAGCGGCGCGCGCAGAAGAGCAGAGCATGCGCAGTGGAGCTCCTAGTGCTTTTCTAAGGAGCAAGTGGGAGCTTTGTGTTGGAGGTTTCGAGGCGTCCCGGAAGGTTTCTTCCTGTCCCTAGTCTGGCCACGCCATTCTTTTATCCAGGTGCATTCCAGTTCCCGGGGGTGAGGTGTTAGGAAAGGCAGAAGCACTGTGGGGGTCCTGTAAAGAAGTCGGGCCCTGCAGGCCCTCAAAATTCGCCAGTTCCAGAGCTGGCACTTGGGGGGGCTCATCTCAGAGTTTTCAGGTTCTGTCCTCACTCCCCCAAGTCTCTCTGCAGTGGCCAAAGCTAAGCTGATCCAAAGCCGGGAGCCAAGAGCCTCTTCCGGGTATCCCACACAGGTGCAGGGTCCCAAGGCTTTGGGCCATCCTCTGCTTTCCCAGCCCACAAGCAGGGAGCTGGATGTGCTAATGATGAATGATGGTTGTGGGTGTGAGTGTTGTGGCACGGCATTCAATTGGAGTTCCTTATGAGTGTGGCCACTGTCTTGCTCAAGGCTCAAGCAGGCCACCCCACCCAGGGCATGCTGGGCACGTGGTGTTGGATACTGTGAAACAAGGGCAGGAGAGGCCCTAAGCTGGACCTAGGGAGCCTGGTCAGCCCCTCTGCTGAAAAAGCAAGAGGTTTCCAGAAACCTTGGTAACACTGCCATCATACTGTGTGTGAGAAGGGTAGTGGGCTGCCCAAATGCCAAGTCTATCAGGCAGGCATGAGCCCTGAGGAGGTGCCACAAACCTTAGGGTATCCAGAGTACCTCCCACACCACCTTTCTCAGGGTTGGCCACTGCACAGCTCCCCCAGCTGCTCTATCCTTCACCATCCCAGGTGAATTCTTCCCCTGCCAGGGAACCTTCTGAGACTCCCCGTTGGACCCTGAGGCCACTAGGCTGACTCTGGCCAGGGCCTCCCATCTGCTCACTCACAGGCAGAACCTAGTGTGAGTCGCAGTTCTGTCTCGGAATTGGTTCTGGGGCCAGCCAGTCCTTCTAAGCAGGAGACCAGTGGAAACCTTGCTTGCTGTCACTCATTCAAACACTTCCTGGATCCCTGAGACCTCGGCACCCCCACGTGCAGCAGAGCCCCTGATGACTCAGCTCTGGTATTTGTGGCATTACTAATATAACTGGTGGAGAGCAGGCAGGTGCATGACAACTTTCTGCCGTGTTCTGTTTTCAAAACTGCTGTATAATCACGGTCCTCACTTCCATTTTCAAAGACTTGTTCTATTATTCGGAAGGATTTATCTATTTCAAACGCAGAGTTATAGACAGGGGGGAAGAGACAGAATGAGATCTTCCATCAGCTGATTCACTCCTCAGATGACTACAACGACCAGGGTGGGCCAGGCCGAAGCCTGGAGCAGGAGTTCCCCAAGGAAGGACAAGTAGAAGACAAAGAGAGGGACAGACAAAGGGAAGGGGAGAGTCCAAAGGGAAGAGGGAGGCCGCCCTGCAACCTTCCCATACACATTCTGAAGGTCATTCCAAAGCCATTGGCAAAGGGCAGGCGTGACCCCATTTGACCCTGGGTGGCAGTTGGGTCCGTGCACAAGGCCTATTTGCCCAAGGGTTGCCTGACTGCATCCTGAAAGGCTCTTGCTAAGTGGCTTTCATCAGAATTTTCCTTAAAAAAAAAAAATAGGGCCCGGCGCGGTGGCGCAAGTGGTTGAGTCCTCGCCTTGCACGCCCAGGATCCCATATGGGCGCCGGTTCTAATCCCGGCAGCCCCGCTTCCCTTCCAGCTCCCTGCCCGTGGCCTGGGAAAGCAGTCGAGGACGGCCCAAAGCTTTGGGACCCTGCACCCGCGTGGGAGACCCGGAAGAGGCTCCTGGCTTCGGATCGGCATAGCTCTGGCCATTGTGGCCTGCTTGGGAAATGAATCATTGGATGGAAGATCTTCCTCTCTGTCTCTCCTCCTCTCTATATATCTGACTTTCCAATAAAAGTAAAATAAATCTTAGAAAGAGAGAGAAGGAGGAAGGGAAGGAGGAAGGGAAGGAGGAAGAAAGGAAGGAAGGAAGGAAGCAGAGCAGCCAGAATGGAAACTTGCACCCATATGGGACCCTGGTGCTTGAAGGGGGAGGATTAACCAATTGAGCCAGGGCGCCAGGCCCAGAATTTTCCTTTTATTTTCAGAGGATACACAGAGTGGAGAACAATTAGAGTCACCAGTGTAATAAATCGGACAGTTCTGCTCTTGGGTACAACACACTCACACACATTCCAGTATGTCTCAAAGATGCATGCCATTATGACCATGGGCTGCAACAGCTGGGACTGGGTCAGACCAAAGCCAGGAGCCTGGGAACCCATCTGGTTCTCCCACAGAAGTGGTGGGGGCTCAGGCACTTGAATTATCTTCCACTGCTTTCCCTGGTACATAGCTAGAACTGGATTGAAAGTAGAACAGCTGGGGCTTGAACCAGAGCTCCTATCATCACAGGTGGCAGCTTACACTGATTTTGGCACATTGGCCCCTAGACTAAGCTTGTTTCCATGGCAATCAGAGAAAAGCAGGAGAGGAAGTGAAAATCAGAACACACTTTGTTAATCTTCTGTTGGTCCCCAACCTGCTAATACTGTCTTTAGCAACATAAGCTATGTGGCCAAAGTAAGACATTTTTCTCCTTTATCACAAACTGCCTTTCAAATACACATCTTCCTACAGTGGAAAAGAAGAGACAGGGGGATCTCTCAGCATTAATCTGAGCTCTGAGGCAGGAGGAAATAAACCTGTGTGGAAGACTAGTGACAGGTGTCGCATGTTGGCATCACAGACCTCCAAGTCAGAGAGAACCACTATGGAATGATTATGTCCATTTTATAGATGAAATACAAGTACAGGTAGAAGCAAAATAAACACACACCAAAGAAAGAAAACACACGATGCAAGAACAATTGCACCATTGGCTTACCTGTATTAACTTGACTTCTTTGCATAAATAATAAAGATATTAGTTCTGTTCAAATCTCCGTTTAAATTTAGAAGGGTAGTCACAGACTTTTCTTTAGCTGCAGAGACAAATCAATAAGATGATTGTAAAGCCCTGGCAAGGAAAACAGGAACAGAAAGTACTTTCCCACTTTGGGAAGAAAAATAGAAATGACGACATAAGCCCATAATGCTACTTCTCTTATGAAAATGTTACAGGGCCCGGCGCGGTGGCGCAAGTGGTTAACTAATCGCCTTGCACACCCGGGATCCCATATGGGCGCCGGTTCTATCCCGGCAGCCCCGCTTCCCTTCCAGCTCCCTGCCTGTGGCCCGGGAAAGCAGTCGAGGACGGCCCAAAGCTTTGGGACCCTGCACCCGCGTGGGAGACCCGGAAGAGTCTCCTGGCTTCAGATCGGCATAGTATCGGCCGTTGCACTCACTTGGGGAGTGAATCATTGGACAGAAGATCTTCCTGTCTGTCTCTCCTCTCTGTATATCCGCCTTTCCAATAAAAAAAAAAATAATAAAAATAAATCTTAAAAAAAAAAAAAGAAAATGTTACAGAAAAGATTTGGGGAGGTTGAGGTATTCTGTGTGTTTGTTTCCCAATGTACTTACAGTATTTAAACGTATTTGGTACAGTAGAGAATAGGACAGTTGAGTCTTATGGTTTCAAATTGAACTGTGTAATTTATTTTAGACTTGTGCTTTGAAGCTGAAAAGTTTAAGGTTCTTTTGGTTTTTTTTAGATTTATTTATTTGAAAGGCAAACTGTCAGGGAAAGAGGGAGAGACAAAGAGATCTACTTGTTTGTTCATCCCTCCTATATATGCAACAGCCAGAGCTGGACCAGGCCGCGGCCGGAGCCCCAACTCAAGGGTCTCCACGAGGATGGCAGAGACCCAGGTACAGCGGGCCAGTGGGTACTGACAGCCAGAAGCTGGACTGGAAATGGAGCAGCAGGGATGCAAACTCGCTGGGCCCAGAGGGTTGGTTTGTTTGAATTTGAGAAGTGGAGTGACAGGAAGGAGATAGATGGAGATCTTCCATGTGTTGGTTCACTCCCCTAAATGGCTGCAACAGCCAGGTCTGCTGCCAGGCCGAAGCCAGGGTTGAAGGCACATTAGCACTAAGCCAGATCTGAAGCAGAGTAGCCAGGACTTGAACCCGCGCTCTGTCACAGGGTCACAGGTGGCTGCTTATCCTGCTGTGTCGCAGTGCTATCTCCCACTGAGATAACTTCAGCGATCGGTGCTTGGTTCAGCTGCTAAGGTGCCACTTGTAATGTCCCATCTCATACCTGAGTGCCTTGTTCAAGTCCTGGCGACTTGGCTTCCAATCCAGCTTCCTGCCAGCGACTCCCCTGGGACACAGAAGATGGCTCATGTACTTAGGTGCCTTCCACCCACTTGGAAGACTGGATTTAGTTCTGGGCTCCTGGCTTTGCCTCTGCCCAGCCCTGGCTGTCACAGGAATTTGAGGGTAAACCAGTGGAAGTTTGTTATCTCTCTCTCCCTCTCTTTCTCTGTGTGTCATTCTGTCTTTCAAATAAAATATGAAATAATTTTAGTAAATAGTTTGCACGACTTACTATATATAATACATGGTATATTATATTATATATAACTATTTACTATATAATACTCACAAGAATTGTTTACAATGCTTAAGATTTCTTTCTTGGTTGACTTGTAAATCTGCCCTGTGAAGAATTCAAATTACTTGGGGACAGAAAGAAAATCAAGTATATTAACTTTGTACATGTAGTATAAATATTTAAAAGGATTTAATTAGCTAAGTTCGTAAATGTTATGAGTAACGTTTGAGCAAATTTAACACTTCAAGCCTGTGGGCTAATTGAACATTAATCAAAGAACAAGTTACTGCTCTTATTTTTTATACAAAATGTACAAGATTTCTAAATAAAACATCAGGCTATGCAAGTAAAACTTAAAAAGCTTCAGAAAATTTACTTTCAAATGTGCATCTCTAATCAACTGAAAATTAAGCACCAGCCACTGTCCACAGTCCCAGATGCGTGTGTCCCCATGGCCGTCGCACACCCCCACCTGTTCCCATCCCCATGCTGCTCTGGATGGAGCCTATGCTGGGCTTCTCCCCAAGGTGCCATCACCCTCCTTCCTGGGAACTCTCAGATCCAGCCCTGCTGATTTACGGTAAATACAGATTACAGGAGGCCATTGTTTTGGTCTAAACTGCACATGGGACCTAGGGAACAGGATGAAATATTAAAATGAAGGCCCTCCTGAAGTTCCCCGTCACCAAGCTGAAACTCCGCTGCTCGTCCCGTCCACAGTCAGAGGCTGGCACCCCTGTCAGAGCTGCCTCGGTCCCTGCTTCTGAGCCAGCTCCCTACTAACGCGCCTGCAAAGGCAGTGGACAATGGTCCATGCCCTTGGATTCCTGCACCCACATGGGAGATTCGGAAGAAGCTCCTGCCTTCAGCCTGGCCTAGCCCTGGTCTTTGAAACCATTTAGGTAGTAAATCAATAGCTGGGAAATCTCTCTAACTGTTTCAAATTTCAAATAAATATATATTTAAAATTCCTAGCTAGGGCCCGGCGCAGTAGCCTAGTGGCTAAAAGTCCTCACCTTGCATGCACTGGGATCCCATATGGGTACAAGTTCTAATCCTGGCTGCTCCACTTCCCATCCAGCTCCCTGCTTGTGGCCTGGGAAAGCAGTCGGGGACGGCCCAGAGCCTTGGAACCCTGCACCCGTGTGGGAGACCTAGAAGAGGCTCCAGGCTCCTGGCTTTGGGTCACCTCAGCTCCGGCCACTGCGGCCACTTGGGGAGTGAATTATTGCACAGAAGACCTTCCTCTCTCTCTCTTCCTCTCTCTCTCTTCCTCTCTCTCTCTTCCTCTCTCTCTCTTCCTCTCTGTTTATCTGACTTGCCAATAAAAATAAATAAAATAAAACAAAATAAATTAAAATTCCCAGCCAGGTCAGGTTCATGTGGACCCTAGCTCCCTCGGCCTTAATCCTTCTGTAAAGGTGCCCTGGAGTGGCCGATGCTCTCCCATCAGTCATTATTCCAGCGTTCCCTCATCCTGTCCTATGGGTACCCGAGTCAGGTTCGCAAGCCCCGGGGCACTTCCTTGCGAGAGCCGGCTTTCCTCTGCCCAGCTCGCTCCAGCTTGGGGAAATGAAGTGTCAATTAAGACCTGTAAATTGTGATTCTCCCATTATTAGGCTGGCTCTCCATTTTTCTTTAGATGCTCCTTTGGAAATACCCCGGGGAAAGCTGCCTCGCGAGGTTCTTGTCGTCCCTCAGCGCTGCTGAGCTCCGGCCTCGCAGCAGCTCACCCACGCGGGACCCGAGGGCGCGCGGCCACAGAGACGCGGAGTCCTCCGCGCAGCCTAGAGGGGCCGCGGCCGGGGGGGCGGGACTGGAGGCTCCGTGAGCCTCGGGGTTGGTTGCGCGCGAGCTCCCGCCCCTGTGCGGGTGTCTGTGAAGAGTGCCTGGGTTGCTGACAGCTGTCTGTCTTTACCCCCTGACCAATCCCCTTTCTCCTTAAGAGGCCTGGAGTGAAGAGTGGCGAGTCCCGAGCGCTCCGCCTACTGTGCATCTCCCCAAATTCGGGGTCCTGGGGGGCTTGGAGTCGGGGTGTGTCTTGACTACCTAGATGTCACCTGGTCGCCTCTTTCCAAGACCCCAGCTCTGAGTGTCCTTCGAGAAGGAGATGGTGGGAGACCCCGAGGCCAGGGTGGACAGGCCTGCGTGCCTGCTGCTCCTTGTCCTGGAGCAGCTGCCTGGGGCCTTTTAGGGCCCAGGGTGAAAGCTTCTGGACGGCCCTGACTGGCACGGGCTTCTCTCCAGCTGTCGCCATGGTGAGACTCGCCTGCAAATGAGTTACTCTCCCCTACCCTCCATCACAGGGAGAGAGAAGTTTCAGGAGAGGAAAGTTTGAGAAGCCCGAGCATTTCCAGAATGTGTTAGAACAGACTCCAGAACTGGTTACAGGAAACCAGGTGGGTGTGTCAGTGTTCATATTTGACACGGACCATGTCCCTGGGCCGCGTGCGCGGTGACACAGACCCCTGCATTCTAGGTTTCAGGCTCCCTGCTCCACTTGCAGTTCAGCTCCCCGATAATGTGCCTGGGAAAGTGGCAGACAGTGCACTGCCCAGGTGCTTGGGACCCTGCACCCAGTGGGAGATCCGGACGAAGCTCCTGGCTGTTGGTTTCAGTCTGGCCCAGCCTGAGCTTTTGCAACCATTTGGGAAGTGGTCCAGTAGATGGAAGATCTCTCTCTCCACATCTGAATCTCCACTTTTCAAATAAATAAATCTTATTTGATAATTTATTATTTAAACTTAAATTATTTATTTTATTTGAAAGGCAGAGTTATAGAGAGCAAGGGAGAAATAAGAAAGCTGCCATCTGCTGGTTCATTCCCCAAATGGCCGCAATGGCCCGGGCTGGGCCAGGCTAGAACCAGGAGCCAGCCACTCCATTGGGTGACCTACTTAGGCAGCAGGGGCCCTGGCACTTGGCCCGTCCTTTGCTGCCTTCCCAAGCAAACCAGCAGCAAGGTGGAGTATTCAGGACTCTTAATAAAACTCATGTTGGATGTTAGCATTGCAGGTGGCAGCCTAACCCTCTTTGCCACATGCAGTTCCCAAAGCTGGCTTCACTGTAACTTTTTATAATTGATTTTTTTTTTTTGAAGGCAGAGTGACAGAGAATGAGAGATTAATTTTTATATGCTGGTTTATTCCCCAAATGGCGACAGCAGATGGAATTGAGCCAATCTGGAGCCAGGAGCCTCCCCCAGGGCTGCCATTGCAGGGTCCCAAGGTTTGGGGCCATCCTCTGCTGTTTCCCCAGCCAAAGGCTAAATAGCAAGTGAAGTAATTGGGATATGAACCAGTACCTACATAGAATGCTGGCACTTGGAGGTGGAGGACTAGCCAAATGAGCCACCATGCCAGCCCGTGTAGTCAGCTTCTGTCACTGTCACACAGGTGCCTCCTGAGCCAGTATCCATCCTCGGGTCCAGGGAGGAAAGGGGGCAGAGCTGACTGCTGATTTCCAGTGGAGCCACTACTTGGCAGACACCTCCCTGGCCCCCCACCTCAGGGCTGATGTGGTACCACAAATCCCGAGAGGGCGGGGGCTGAGCAGCTTCATGTCCAAGATCAACCCCATCTCTTTTCCTTATGAGACACCTTTCCCTGTCTCACTGGGGCTACCGATACACTTCTGTTTTCTGCCCAGGCTTCCAGAGAGGAAAATCCCCAGCTTTTGTGTCTTGAAAGCCCTTGGAATGGCCTTTGGGATTGTGCATGAGTAGGAAGCGGTTTGCCTCTTTCTGCTGTCGGGGAGAGCTGCGGTTGACCTAGGCCTTTGACAGTGCTGACATCTTAGTGTGATCTGCATCCTTCTTTGTGGGACTTAACGCCTAATGCCCAGCGATTGTTTTTTCCGGTTGGTCCACCCATAGTGATTGTACTTGAGATTCAGTGTGATGTTTCAGTGCATAGATACACTGAATGATGATCACATCAGAGGAACAGCATAGCCATCACCTTAAACATTTATGAATTCTTTGTGGTGACAACGTTCCAGACCTTCCAGGCATTTTGAAATAGGTGTTACTGTTGCCTGTAGTCAGTCAGCCTACTGTGCAGTAAAACACCAGAACTTTATCTTTCCTAATTGTTGCATTGTATCCAAGGTCCCAGAATAATAAATTGAAAAAAATATATATATATATTTGAAAGGCAGGCAGAGAAGCAAAGAATAGGAGAAGACACCCTCCCGCTGGTTCACTGTCCAAATACGTGGGACAGCTGGGAGGTTGAAGCCGAGACCTTGGAACTCCAGCAGGGGTCCTGCGTGGGTGGCTAGAACCCATCGTGCGCTGCCTCCCAGGGTCCAAGTTAGCAGGAAGTTGCAGTCAGGGGTCAGAGCCAGGAAGTGACCCCCAGGAATGGTGATCTAGGACAAAGGCTCCCTAACTTGCATCTAAACTGCTGGACCAAATGACTTCCCCTTTCCGCAATTAATTAGCAGCATTCTGTTCCCAGTATTTTTGCACCGATAATATACCATGAGTTTCCTCGGATTTAGACAGATCTCATTCACTTTAGCACCAGCGCCTGCTCCCTGACTGTCCTCCTCAAATATTCTTTCTGACTTAATCTATCCAGTGAACTGGCTTATGGGTCATCTCAGCTATGTGACCCAGCAGTTCCTTTTGACCACAGATTGGTTGGTCATGCACTTGACTCCTGATAGTTTGTGAGGATAAAGGCTCTTCCTTGCCATGTGCTCTCTATGCATCTTGCCTAGGGGCAAGGGTAGTGGGTACTGCTGCCACCTGTGATCCTGACATTCCATTTGGGTGTCAGTTCATGTCCTGGCTGTTTAACTTCTGATCCAACTCCCTGCCAATGTGCTTGGGAAACCTGCTGCCACCTGTATGAGAGTTTCAAATGGACTTCCCAGATCCTGGCTTTAGTCTGGGAAATAAACAGCAGATAGAAACCCCTCTACCTCTTTCTCTCAAGTAGATTAAGATAAACAAACAAACATGTTTTGAAAAAAGCAATGATTTGGGGGGCAGGCACCATAGCGCAGTAGGTCAAGTCTCTGCCTGTGAGGTCAGCATCCCATTCGGGTGCCAGTTCATGTCTCAGCTGCTCCACTTCTAATCCAGCTCCCTGGGAAAGCAGAAGATGGCCCAAATACTTGAACCCATGGACCTATATGAGAAACCTGAGTGAAGCTCCTGACTACTGGCTTCAAATATGCTTAGCTCCAGTAAT
The DNA here is from genome assembly GCF_017591425.1 of Ochotona curzoniae. NCBI lineage: Eukaryota > Metazoa > Chordata > Mammalia > Lagomorpha > Ochotonidae > Ochotona > Ochotona curzoniae. The sequence continues at coordinate 349,296 of NW_024466004.1, read as the reverse complement.
GAGCATTTGGGAAGTGAACCAGCAGATGGAGGCTCTCTCCCATTCTCTCTATAAATCTGATTTTTCAATTAAAAATAAAATAAGCCTTCAAAAAGCTGGGTGATTTTGTGCATCAGTAAGGCACCACAGGGCAGCAGGTGGATGGGAGTCACGGCCCGCCTAGTTTCTCTCTCTCTCTCTGTTTTTTGTTTGTTTGTTTTGTTTTCTTGTTCACTGCCTAGTTTCTTGAGCTTAACTTGAACTACTTCTGGAGGGGCTCTCTCCAGGGAGCTCTGCACCCCTGTCTGACTCCCACCTTACCTGCTCACATTTCCAGCTCCTTCCTGACACCTATGAGCTCCACATCCTCCTTGTCACCAGGACCAGTGCTTCACACTGGGATGCTTAGTGTGGCCTTGAAGGGCAGACTGCTGACTGCTTGGCTCGGCTTGACCTTACTGGGATCAGTACAGCAACACAAGCCTGGCCAGTGATAACCAGTGCCTTTTATGTAGCACCCCACCCCTGCCCACCCCATACCACGTGGCTGTATTCTAACACCTACTGGTAGCCTTCAGGGGGAGGACTTTCACTCTCCAGGATTTACTTATTTTTATTGGAAATACAGATCTACATAGATAAGGAAAGACAGAGAGAAAGATCTTCTATCCACTGGTTCAGTCCCCAAGAGCTGCAACAGCCAGAGCAGAGTCAATCAGGAGCCAGGAGCTTCTTCCAGATCTCCCACATGGGTACAGGGTCCCAAGGCTTTGGGCCATCTTCCACTGCTTTCCCAGGCCACAAGTTGGGAGCTGGATGGGAAGTGGAGCAGCTGAGACACAAACCAGCACCCATATGGGATCCTACTGCATGCGAAGTGAGGATTTAGCCAGTAGGTTACTGTGCCAGCCCCTTTATCTCCATTTTATAGGGGAAAAAAACTGGCATTGAGGATGATTACTTCCTTGAGATCACTTGAATATGCGTTAACATTTTTTGTTGACTTACTTGAAGGGCAAAGTCCCTAGATGACAATGATTGTAGCTGGACCAGACTGAAGCCAGGAACCCAAAACTCCATCCGGCCTCTCACATGGGTGGAAGGGCCCAGCCACTTGGGCCATCTTCTGCTGCTTTCCTAGGGACATCTGTAGGGAGCTTTGAGCAAGAGCAGCTGGGATTGGAATGAATGCTCTGATGTGAGGTCCTGGCAGTGCAAGTGGTTGCTGAATTTACTGCACTGCAACACTGGTCTCTGAATATGGGAACCATATAGGATGCTTGTGTCATAGAGGGTTAACCTACCACACCACGGTACCAGCCCCCTGAATATAGGTTTTAAAAGCTGTTGCTTTTTATTATCTGATTATGAAAATAATTGTTCATTATGGAAAAATAAAAGAAAATTACGAAGTAAGTCATCTCCAAGTCTATTCTGAGATGTAACCATGTTTAGCAAGGATTCTGCCAGCTTCCTTTTCTCGGAGTGTACTCATATGTATTTTTAACTGCAGCTGGGATCATTTTATGCATCTGTTTTGTAACCTGATTTTTAAATGTGTCCTACTGTGAACGTTTTGCTATGGCATTATCTTCTACTTCGTATCATTCACCATTGCTGTACCGACTTATGTTCTATGGATGTTGTGAGCTTTGTTCTGAACTGATTTCCCATTCTTGGACATTTCCAAGCTGTTATAATTAATCAGCATACAATTCACTGAGAGAAATGTATCAGGCAAAAAACTTGACAGTTCATACTGGGGCCAGTGTTGTAGCACAGTGGTTTAAGCCACTGCCCATGACATCAGTGTCACATAGGAACACAAGTTCTAGTCCCAGCTGCTTCACTTCTTATCCAGCATTGCTGCTTATGTTTGTGGGGAAGCAAAAGATGATGGCCCAAGTGTTTGGATCCCTGTCACCAACGTGGGGCCCAGATGGATTTCCAAGCTACTGGCTGTGACCTGGCTCCGCCCTGGCTGTTGTGGTCATTTGGGGAGTGAAAAGTAGATAAAAGATTTCGCTCTTTCTCTGTGTCTCTTTTGCAAATTTTTAGAGACTAAATTATTTTTATTGGAAAGGCCAATTTACAAAGAGAAAGAAAGAGAAATCTTCTGTCTGTTTGTTCACTCCCCAAGTGGCTGCAGCACAGCCAGAGGTAAACTGATCTGAAGCCAGGAGTCAGGAGCTTCTTCCAGGTCTCCCACATGGGTACAGGGTCCCAAGGCTTTGGGCCATTCCCAAGCCATAAGTGGAGCACCCAGGACAAAAACCAGTGCCCATATGGGATCCTGGAACTTGAAGAAGGAGAATTAGCCAATTGAACTGTTGTGCCAGCCCCTCATTTTTTTTTTTTTTCTTCTGTAGGGCAGGAAGGAGAGGCAGGCCATTCTTTGCTGTCAAACTATATTGGGACCCAGGGATAGGGGGTGGTGCTTTAGAGACCCTGGTGTGGGAAAGAATGCTCTGAGGTTATTATTTAAGTGGTTCTGATAGTTCTGAGAAGTTGTTGACTTCATTCTTCCAAGCAACATTTCCAAAGGTCCAGGAATATGTTGCAAAGCTTGGCTAAGAGAATGGTCCAATCTGTTCTGCTTTCCATCCTCTGACAAGGCACTTGGCATCCTCTGCTGGCCTAGATGAACTGACTGTCATGTCCCTTCTGTGCACTTGAGAATGTTGTCCACTGCACAGGCATCAGCAACTGAGGAGGCCCAGTTCTCTTGCCTAGGGTGACCTCAGACTTGACTCTTATACGCACCAGTCAGTATAGGGTTAGATTCAGTCCATCACCTGCTCCAGGCTGTACACATACAGTTGCCTGATCAATTCTGCTCTAGCCCCATATCTCACATGAACTGATGGGTGCTGTGTCCCAGCCCAGCCAGCCTTGGTCAGCCTCAGTCCTCATGCACACCAGTGGGTATTATGGCCTAGTCAGAGTGACCCCCAAGAATCCCCGCAAAGCCTGCTCTCAGCTCCAGTTATTGTGCATGCCAGCTTCTGTTGCAGCCAGCCTTGTCCAACCTGCATCCCATCTAGTTCTTATGCATTCCCATGAGTGCTACAATATAGCGTATCTTGTCCTGCCTCCAGAGTAGGAACACACATACACTGACAGGTGTGACTCCCTTGACCAGCCTGGCCTGCCCTCAGCCTTGGCTCTCATGCTCACCAACAGGAGTTGCAGCCCAGCAGGAGAGTGCCCACAATTACTCTACTAGGTCTGCTCCCAGCTCCCAGCCCCAGATCTTGTGCCTGCCAGGGGGTGCTGTGGTCCAGTCTGACATGATTTGAACCAAGTCCTGGCACTTACCAGAAGGTGCTGTGGCCTAGCCTGCACCAATTCTGGCTCTCTTGTGCACCAGTGGATATGACAGCTTTGCTCAGCTGGCACACCTACAGACTGGCCTGTGCCCAAACTCAGCTCTCATACTTACCAGTGGAAGGAAGCAACAGCCTGGCAAGGGAGTCCCCAAAATTCCCCTACCAGGCCCACTTTCAGTCCCACGGGTGTGCATGCCAGCATGTGCTGTGGCCAAGTCTGAAATGGTTCAACCCCAGTCTTGGCATTTGCCAGCAGTGCTGTAACCTGGCTCAGCCTGGCCTGTCCTCAGTCTCTGCTCTTGCTGGTGGGTACAGCAGCCTACTCCAGCCTTCATGTGACCTGGAAGGTGTTGCAGTTCTATCTGACCTGGCCTTACCTATCCTGGCTCGCATGTTCACCAATACGAAGAGCTCCCAAGTTCCCCTACTAGGCTCACTGCTAGCCCTGACCCTCCATGTGCTAGCAGATGCTATGGCTCACCCTGACATGGCCTTTCCCCATCCTGGCACTCAATAGCAGGGACTGTGGCCTACCCAACTGGCCCACATCCATTCTGGATATTGCTGTAGTCCAGCCTGAACCATCCCATATCCTGCTCTCATATGACCCAGAGGGTGCTGTGGCCTAGCCTGTCCTGTGGCCTAGCCTGTCCTGTCCCATATGTATCTGGCTCTCACAAGCACTAGCCTTGCCAAGCCCGGTCAACCACCAGCCCTGGCTCCTGCATTCACTGTGAGAGCTTCAGCCCAGCAGGGGAGTCCCCAGAGCTCCCCTCGGAGGCCTGTTCTCAATCAGGATTTTGTGCATGCTGGTGGATTTTTTCAAATATTTATTTATTGTTATGGAAAGAGATCAGATTTACAGAAAAGGATAAACAGAGAGAAAGATCATCCATTCACTGATTCATCTGCAAATGGCCACATGACCAGAACTGAACCAATCTGAAGCCAGGAGCCTGCAGCTTCTTTTGGGTCTCCCATGTGGGTGCATGGTATCAAGGCTTTGGGCCACCCTCCACTGCTTTCCCAGGCCACAAGCAGGCTGCTGGAGAGGAAGTGGAGCAACCAGGACACAAATCAGCCACTGAGCCATTCTACTGGGCATGCTGGTGAATATTTTAACCTAGCCTGGCATGACCGACCCATAGTCTCAGCTTTTGCTGGCTGGTGTTGCAGCCTAGCCTATGGCCCACACCCTGTCCTGGTTCTTGTGTGTGCCAGTGAATGTTAAGGCCTGCCCCAAACCAGGCTGTACCCAGTCCCAGTCACACAAATCCTGCATCCTTGCCTGGCTTAGCCCCATCCCTGGTCCTTATGCTCCCCAGCAGAAGTTGAGCCCTAGTAAGAGAGTTCCCCAAGTTCTCCTACCAGGCCTGCTCCCAGCCCTGGATCTCATGCTTGCTGACAAGTGCTGGAGCACTGCTTGATACGGTCTGCCCACAGTCCTGGCCTTTGTAGCCTGGCCTAACCTGGCCCTTTCCAAACCCTGGCTCATGTGAGTGTCAGGTGAATTCTGTGACCCAGCCTGACTCAGTCCATCACCACCCCCAGCTCACACAGTCCCACAGAAGCAAGCCCCTAAGTCACCCACAGAATCTGCCCCCAGATCCAGTTCTTTTGCATTCTGGGTGGGTGGGTGCAGCAGCCCAGCCTGATGTAGTCACCCCTTGCTCTGACATTCATGGATGGGTACTACAACCTAGCCTAACCAGACATGCCCTCCAGCCCCAGCTTTTGCATCCATAATTGGGCAGTAGGCAATGCTATTTAGCCCAGCCCAGGTCTCCCATGTGAGCAGGTGCCTTGGTCTGACTCAGACGTGCCTTCTGGTCCCCTCCCCTCCACCTCCAGACTACTCAGTCAGTTCCCTTGTCTTCCTGCAAGTGCAGTGGCCTAGTCCATGGAAGCCACCATAAGTCATTCCTCCCCTGGCAAACATGCCCTCAGGCACTCCCGCTCTAACAGGTCCCCAGACCCCTTCTTTGGGCAATCTGCAGTACCCTAGCCTAGGGGCCAGGGTGGCATGTCCCAGCCCAAAGTTCTCTGCTTTTTCCACTTATTTAAACACACACACACACACACACACACCAATAGGCAACTATGTTGGCATACTGATATAGTTTAAATAAAGTTGACATTGATCAGGTCTAGAGTACCTGCCAGCTACCGGCTGCTTTTCACCCAGCATTGTAACACTTGCCTAAGCACAAGGGAACCTAGGAAGTTGCCTACAGTTGGGGAGCAAGATACGTCTGTTAGCTTTTTTCCACAAACTCAAGACACCTGACACAGCAAGTGAGTCACATGAAAGGCTTTTATTTCAGTTACAGGAGGTAGCACAGGGCAGGGAGAAAGTAAGAGCAGAGAGAGAACAAAGGGGAAAGGCATCTTTTATGGCCGCAGGGTAGGAGAATAGGGAGTGTGGGGTCAGGCTTTGGCAGGTGCAGCTATAAGTGGTCATCAGGAATATGTGCCTCAGGGGATTGGTGGAGCTCACAGTTTAAACCTGAAGGTCACTAAGCTTACTTAGGCTAGGGGGCCTTAAGGGGGCTGAAATCTAGGAGGGTTAAGGTAGTGCTGGGTAACCAGGTATCAAGGTAGCCCTGAGTCCAGCACAGTGGGTTCACTCCTCAGAGTCTCTCCTTCTCTTCCTGTAACTATGCCTTTTTAACAAGTAAACCTTTTTAACAACAAATTTTAAAAGTTCGGCTAGTTCAAGATGTACTTTGGTCCTGATTCTTACGGGAAAGTATGTAAAAAAACAAATCATATCATAGACTGAAAAGGGAGGTTGGATGGCTGACATCAGCATTGTCAACATGTGTGTGGACATGTTCCAGTAAGATTGTCTGTATAGCAGCTTCCCTCGTGACAGCTAAGGCAGTCCTGGAGCCACATCCAGGCCTCTGCATCCCCCGAGAGGGGGCTGTGCAGCTGACTGGTCCGGTGGAGGTCTCCTGGAACTCTGAGTCCTACCTGTACCATTGTCCCATGGTCGGCACCTGGACAGCTTCACCGCTGTCCCCGGCATATACAAACAAGGTGGGCGGGGGGCTTCAAGAAGTTTCATGGATAATGGGGTTTGCACATAAGTTTATTTGTGGGAAGGCAGTTTGAAATCCATGCCTAGTTTTGTTTTCCTAATATGCTTGTTCCTTGAGGCTTACGAAGCTTTGCACGGCCATTCATTGGGCATTTTTTTCTTTCTTGCACACCATGTGTGGGCCAGGTACCAGGAGTCTCAGTCAACAAAACATGCAAAGCCCACGCCCGGGAGGCTGTGGACTGGTGGCAGGTGTCCCAGTGTGTACCCCGTGCCTGCTTTGTGGCTGCCATGGTGATGGGAGCACATCACTGCACAGACATTTTAACTTAGCTGCTTAAATCATGTTTTCAGTTTATTTTAAACAATATTTTTTCATTTAAAAAAGGTAAACTTTTGTTTGGGGGAATTTGTATTTTTTTTTCTTAAAAAATATCACTTGAAAATTATAAGTTTGTGCAAACTGTGAAACATTCAGTTCCTAAAGGAAGACGAAAAAATAGAGACTCCTATCTCAGCAGCCCTTGGGAAATCCTGCGCTGGCCGCGAGGCGCGCTCTCCTGCCCCCTGACGCATGCACACACGGGGACACAGCTGCACGCATCAACATCACACAGGAAACACAGCTGCCATCTGAGCAGTCATTAATGTCAGCGGTTCCCAATGTGGGAAATATGGCTGGCAGTTCCAAGCATTTTAAACCCTGGGAGTTTTACAACCCCATTTAATCTCCTCTGTGTGCGCCTGTGTGTCTGTGTTGGTGGCACTTGTGTGCTTATTTTTAATGTGAAGGTTGGTGCTACATCTCCCTTCCCTGTCTCATTCAGCACTGTGTCTTTAAAGATCCATCCTTGTTGTTTTGAAAAAAGAACGATTTTATTCCCTCAGTGGCAGAGTTGGAGAGTCAAAGAGGGAAAAGGGAAAGATTGTTCACCTGCAGCTTCAGTCCCCAGATGGCCCTAGGCCCTGCAACTCAGCCGGGGCAAGGCTTCGCCTGGGGCCAGGAAACTCAGTCGGAATACGTTAACGGCAGAGAGCAGTTGCTGAACAATCTGGACATTCTGAGTCTCCCATCTGGGAGAAAATGGACAAACATGGATGTAGGCCACAGAAAACTTTAGCAGTTAAAGAGTCAAGAAGAGACGGTCATAGAGCTGGTAGTGACAAAGTAGGTTAAGTTGCTGTCTGCAATGCCAGCATCTCACATGGGCACCAGTTAATGTCCGAGCTGCCCCACTTCTAATCCAGTTCCCTGCTAATGGCCTGGGAAAGCAGCAAGTACCTGAGCCTCTACCTCCTAGCTGACTTCCTCTCATGCATGCCTGATGTCCAGCAGGACCCAGATCCCAGCAGCAATCCCTGGCCAGCCCACCGTGCTGGGAAGGATCTGTGCCTCCTGCCTTACATGCTACTGAACTCCACAGGAGTGTTTTGGGGTTCTAGCTTTTGCCTTTCTTGTCTCTGTTATATTTATTTTTAAAACATTTATTATTGGTAGCACTATATCTGCTGTTTATTTGGGAACAGAGGATGGCCCAAGCACTTAGTGTTTGCCTTCTGTGTATAGAGTCCCGGATGAAGTTCCTGGCTCCCGGCTTCAGCCTGGCCCAGTCCCGGCTGCTGTAGTCATTTGGGGGAATGAACAAGTGGGTGATTCTTTCAACCAATATTTGTTTGCAAAACCTAATAGAGTATATTATAATACATACTAGTAAATTATAATGTTTATTATATTATATTCATATTTAAAAGACAGAGCGAGATCTTCCATTCATTGGTATGGACCAAGCCAAAGCCATGAGATGGAATTCTGTCCTGGTCACCCAAATGAGTTCAGGGGCCCAAACTCTTGGATCATCTTCCACTGCTTTTTTAGGGACATTAGAACAGATCTGGGTTGGAAGCAGAGCAACTGGGACTTGAACCAGTACTCCTACAGGATGCTGGAGTCACAGGTAAAGGTTTAGCCAACTGCATCACAACCCTGGACCTATAGATGAAACATGTTAAAGAATTATTTATATGACAAATCTTTGAGAACACTTCTAAAAATATGTTAGAACATTGCTTATTCACTATGTCTGAGATCTGACCTATTCTGGATTATTTATAGGGTTTAGATTTTTAACTTCAAAAAAGCACAGTGATTAAAAGCAGTATATTTTGTCATATAAGGAATGATTTATAACATGGGGCATAAGGTAAGATATTGTAAGAAATAAATTTTAAAAGCCTAATATCTCCAGGAAACTTAATATAAGTATCTGTGACTCATTAAACATCTTTTTTTAAGGGCCTATTTATTCATTTGAAAGGGAGAGTTACAGGGAGAAAGATAACTTCTGTCTGCCGATTTACTCCCCAAATGGACAGAGCCATTGGAGTGGTGCCCAAATGGGATCCCAGCGTGTTGAAGGCGAGGACTTTAGCCCCTAGGCCATGTCGCCGGGCCCTCTTTTTTCCCTTTCTAAGAAAGGATTAAGGAATAGGGAATTCATTGTTATGCCAACAGATGCTAGCCTGGAGCCAGGGCTCACAGACCACTAAGCCGGACATGGAGCTGGACATGTGGCACGACAGGTTAAGAGGCCATTACAAGGGCTGGTGTTGTGACAGCATCAGGTTAAGTTGATACCTGCTACATCAGTATTATGATGTCCCTTGCAGGGAGTTCCAGGCTCCTCCTGGCTTCGGCCTGGCCGCACTCTGGACACCATAGCTGCTTAAGGAGTGAAACAGCAGATGGAAGTCAAAGTAACCGTGTGCTAATTCACAGCTTATAACACCAGCATTTCAAATCAGTGTAGTTTTGAGTTCTGGCTGCTCACTGTCTCACTCAGCACCCTGCTAATGCACCCGGGAGTCAGCAGAAGACAGCCCACTTGCTTGGGTCCCTGCCGTCTATGTGGTAAACCCGGATGCAGTTTCAGGCTCCTCTTCACCCAGCAGCATATGCAATGGCCTTTTGGAGAGTGAGTCAGCAGGTGAAAGATCTCTCTTTTTTTGTTACTCTGCCTCTCAAATATTTTAAACTAACAAACCCTAAAAACAACAACAAAACAAAACAAAAACACCCTGACTCCAGCTTCCTGGAACACAGACCCGGGAGGCAGTGGTGATGGCTCAGGTATTAGGATCCACTAGGAGACCTGGATTGAGTCTGGCTCATGCATTAGGAGAGTGAATTAATTTGGATGAGACCAAGCAACTCTCTCTCTCTCTGTGTATTTTTCTGACTTTAAATAATTTAAAAAAAAACATTTAAAAAGCTGTTTCCTCATAGCCCCGACATGATAGCCTCGTGGCTAAATCCTTGCCTTGCATCCACCAAATTCATATCCCAGCTGCTCCACTTCCCATCAACTCGCTGCTTGTGCCTTGGCAAAGCAGTAGAGGATGGCCCAAAGCCTTTGGATGCTGCACCTATATGGGAGACCTGGAAGAAGCTCTTGGCACCCGACTTTGGATCAGCTCAGTTCTGGCCATTGTGGCCATTTGGGGAGTGGACTTAAAATCTTTTACTCTAGCTCTCCTTCTCTCTGTATAACTGCCTTTCCAATTTAAAAAAAATCTTTTTTAAAAAAATGTTTTCTTCACTCAGATAAAACATTTAAAAAGAAAGAAAGGAAGAAACCAGTGTGTTTGGGGAATGTGGCTGCCATTTCTCTAACCTTTAATTCCTGGAAGGTCAGATAACTAAGTCACAGCCCAGTGACTTGGAGTTTTAGTGTGAGTGACTTCATTTTGAGCTTCCACCTGGTCTGCTGGGCACCAGTGCAGGTCTCAGCGGGAACCGAAGGCCTCCCGTGGCTTTTGCTTCACTGTGGGATGGCTGATGATCTGAAGCAGGTGGAGGCGGAGGGGATCGGAGGCAGAGCAGAGACCAGATTTGGCCACAGCTGCAGCTGGAGGAATGAGTGGAACCCAGCTCAGCCCGCAGGTTCTCTGCTCCCACCTGGGGAGTCAGCTTCTGGAATTGCTCCCGGGCAGCAGCGAACCAGCATAGCAGAGGTTGGTATCTAAACAAGTGAGCTGTTGGCCAGGCCTGTCTCTTTCTCTCCCACTGTCCTCCCCTGCTTGTGGCTTCTTCAGATCACAACCTGGTCAGAAAAAAGCATTGGTGGCACCAGCTGTCAGATCCAGATGACAGGCTGGAAGAAAGAAAGCTAGGCCAGCTCGCACTAAGTGGAACTTCTCCAAGTTCAATGTGCACTCATGGATCAACAGCAGACCTTATTAAATGAAGATTCATGGGCAGCAGGGCTGGACTGGGGCCCAGGGTTCTGCATGTCTCAAAAAGTAATATACCTTGTGTAGCCACAACTTTAAAGTACTTTCTCGAAGCTCTGTTCAGTGACTTAGGCTTTCATTGCCTCTGTGTGTGTATGTGTGTGTGTGTGTGTGTGTGTGTGTGTGTGTGTAAAAGCAAAGCAATAGGGAGGGGGAGGGGGAGCCTGGCACAATGGATCAATTGGTTAATCTGCCCCCTTCAAGCTGGGATCCCATATGGGTGTTGATTCGTGTCCTATCCAGTTCCCTGCTTGTAGCCTGGGAAAGCAATAGAGTATGGTCCAAAGTCTTGGGACCCTGCAACCCACATGGGAGACCTGAAGAGGCTCCTGGCTCTTGGCTTTGCATAGCTCAGCTCCTGCTCTTGTGGCTACTTGGGGAGTGAACCAACAGATGGAAGATTTTTCTGTCTCTCCTCTCTATACATCTGCTTTTTCAATAAAAATAAGTAAATTCTTTTAAAACAGAAAAGGGAGTGAAGACACATAAAAAGAACCCTTCCATCCACTGACTTACTCCCCAAATGGCTGCAATGGTTACTGGTCCAGGAGCCAAGGATTCTACCTGGGTCTCCCTCACAGCTGACAGGGGCCCAGGGACCTGGGCCGCCTTCTGCTACCTTCTAGATGCTTTAGCAGGGAGATGTTTTGGGAGCTGAACACCTGAGTCTCAGACTTGTACTCTGATATGGGATGCCAGCTCACAAGTGGCTCACTGTACCACCACATTTGTGTCCCCTGCTCTCATTTCATCATCCAGACCAGATCATCATCATTAGCCGGCCGAGGTCACAGGAAGGGGTTGGGGAGGCAGCCTTTCCAACTGAGCCTGTGGTCCCCAAGGAGAGCGGGTGAGCAGTGCTGCCGGGGAACAGGGGCCTGGCGCACAGGCTCTGCACATGGGAGCTTGGGAAAGCCTCTCTAGGATTCAGTCCTGTGAATAGTCACACTTCACTTTTTTGGGTGGGAAGTGTGATTTCTACCATCTACACTTGCAGGAAATTTCTTTTCTGAGGTTGTTCCCAGTGAAACCAAAGTAACTCTGGGATACTTGCATGTGTACAGTGATGGGCCTTATTCTTCCAGATGCTCATTCTCATCTGTGAAAGAAGTGCTGGACCTAACAAGAAACACTGCCATCTCCCCCACCCTTCTCAGCCCACAGCTACTAAAACTCTTGGAATATCCCCCGTGATGTGCCTTTTTTGTTTGCTACTGAGGTGACAGTGGCTAGGGTATCCTCAGTGCCCCGTGGCTCTCATTTCCGGGAGGAGCAGAGAGGGATGAGGCTGAGCAGACCAGCAATGGCCAATGAGTTGGCCAACAATGCCTGGGATGACTGGGATGACTGTGGAACCCCGAGTCAGGTCTGCTCACCTGCCTTGCAGCCAGTCAACCACTGATAGCAATGTGGGAGAAAGCAGGTTCACTGCCAAGCACAGAGCAAAGGGTCGGCAGGGACAACTGAACTCTCAGACTCCCACAGGGGTTAGGGATAAAGGTTTCCCTAGATAAACAGTAGAGAAGAGAGGTGTGTATTTAGCAGGCCCTGGGTGGTCCACAGTGCACCTGCCCTCCACCTCCCCCATCCCCTGCACTTTGATTGATCCGTGATGTCTTTGGGGGAATTTGGGTAATGGCAAAGTGGGCATCAGTCAATCAGGTGGTGGTTGTTTGCTCATGGCCTGGAGTTCACAGAAGATTCCTCAGGACAGCACTTGTAGATCGGGTGTCTTTCCACATGGACAAAAGATCTCACGGGCCCTGGGATGCGGGACTCTGAGGGACCAGCTGTGTCATTCACTCTCTCAATCCAGTGAGCTGCTTTCAGCTAAGGGAGGAAGACTGGGAGTGGGGAGCTCAGGGCCCGAGCATGTCCGTGATCTACATGATCAAGGCATAATCAGGGAGAGGGTCTTGGTGTCAAAGTCTCCGTTGGAACGCAGGGAAGTGCCCTACTGCTTCTTACCCCTACCCTGGGCCTCTCTCTTGTGGGACTCATCCCTATTTGCACCCTTTCCACTATGCCTTCAAGTAAATAACAGCTAGATCTTTCTAAAAAGGATATGGTTGGGGCCAATGTTGTGGCAAAACAGGTTAAGCCACCAACTACAATGCTGCCATCCATATGAACTCCAGATCAAGTACTGGCTGCTCTACCTCCAATCCAGCTCCCTGCTAATGTGCCTGGGAAGGCAGTGGATGATTACTCAAGTTTTGGGGCTCCTGACATCCACATTGGGAGAGCCAGATGAATTCTAGTCTTCTGGCTTTGCCTGGTCTCAACCTCTCGCTGTTTCAGCAGTAGATAGAAGATATCTTTCTCTCTCATCTGTATGTGTGTGAGAAACTTCTGCCCTTTAAAAAAATTAATCAATCTTTTGAAAAATAAGGGGACAAACATGCAAGTGCTTTCTGAGTTCTGAAGTCTGTCTAGCATGCAATCAAAGCCAGCGAGAGGGTTGTGGAAACTTACAACCTATCCGCTGCCTAGTTCACAACCTACACTCGGACTTGCCTCTGAAGGAGGAATGGTCTGACAGAACTGAGACCTCAACCGATGTGATCCCAGGATAGTGCTGGATGAAGAGTATTGGAACTGAGTTCAACTGTAGGACACCCAGCTGATGTAAAAGGGAAGAAAACATAACTTGTCTTAAACTCTCAAGTTTGTAGTTAGGATGGTCTCCTGCAACAAAGTACAGAAGAACAGGAGAACAGGAGCAGGTGTTGTGGGGCGGCCAGGAAGATTGCTGCCTGAGCATGCTGCATCTTATGTCAGGGTGTCTGGAATCAAGCCCAGCTTGAGGCTAACACTGCACTGGGAGGTGGGGGGATGGGAGACAGGATGCTCCAAGAACCTGGACTCCTGCCGCCCACATGGGGGACGCGGATGGAGCGCCTGGTCCCTGGCTTGGCCTTGTCTGTTCTAGGCATCTGCAGAGCGAACCAGCAGATGGAAGATCTCCCACTCCCACTTCGCTCTCTTTCTGCCTTTCTACATAAATAAATCAACTTAAAAACTTAAGTTTTTAAAAGAGACAAAGAGAAAAAGAGAAGCCAGGTCGTTAATATGAGCAATGCATACCACGGAGGAGAAAAGTCATGCAGAGCCGAGAACCTGAGATAGCATAACAGGGCCTCAGCATACGGTGGCCAGGCTACATTCTGAGAAAACAATATATGGATTTCCAAGCTTTGTGCATCAAAATCAACACCTTTCTTTTGAGAGAGAGAAAGACAGAGACAGCTGCCAGCTCTAGGTTCACTCTGCAAAGGAATGCAAGTGTGAAGGCTAGGCCTAGGTCACAACCAGAGCCAGGACCTCACCCAGGTCTCCAATGTGGATGGCAGGGACACAACTTTTTGTTGTCTTTTGTTCTTTAAGATTTATTTAATTGTTTGAAAAAAGTTACAGAGAGAGAGAGAGAGAGAGATGGAGAGAAAGCTTTCATTTGTTATTTAATTCTCCAAATCGCTGTAATGGCCTGGCCCAGCCAAGACAAAGGCAGGGGCCAGGATCTTCATCTGAGTCTCCCACATGTGGCAGTCAGGGGCCCAAATAGGTAGGCCTACCTCCACTGTTTTCCCAGGCCATAAACAGGGAGCTGGGTCAGACATGGAGCAGTGGGACACAAACCGGCACCCATATGGGATGCCAAGATCTCAGGTGGTGCCTTTCACCCTCTTCACCACAACCCCAGCCCCAAAGTCGATTTTTGAATGCACTGATGGCTGTGAGATGGTGAAATCTGCTAGTGGCTTTGCCCTATCAACTCTCCTTCCTACAGATGTTTCTTCTGGAAGCCTGGGGCTGCTCTGCCTGTGTCTTCTCACCCCTCTAAAGTTTATTATTCTTTGTTTAAAAACAAAACAAAACAAAACAAATCACAGTACTTCAAAAAGTTCATGGAGGGCCCGGTGGCGTGGCCTAGCGGCTAACGTCCTCACTTTGAATGCGCCCAGGATCCCATATGGGCGCTGGTTCTAATCCCGGCAGCTCCACTTCCCATCCAGCTCCCTGCTTGTGGCTTGGGAAAGCAGTTGAGGACAGCCCAATGCTTTGTGATCCTGCACCCATGTGGGAGACCTGGAGGAAGCTCCAAGCTCCTGGTCCCTGGCTTCAGATCAGCATAGCATCAGCCATTGCGCTCACTTGGGGAGTGAATCATGGGACAGAAGATCTTCCTCTCTCTATTTCTCCAGCTCTCTGTATATCTGACTTTGCAATAAAAATAAATACATTTTTAAAAACAAAGCAAGACAAAACAAAAAGTTCATGGAAGGATGGAATTAAAAGGTAACTTAGTGGCTGATCTTTGGTGTAGGAGTTAAGCCTCTGCTCAGAAGTGACTGGGCTGGAGTCCCAGCTCCACTTCTGATTCAGCCTGGTAATGTGCACCGGCAAGTGACAGAGATGGCTCCAGTACTTGGACCCCTGCCACCCACGAGAGAGGCCTGGATAATGTCCTCCGCACCCTTTCTGTAACTCTGCTTCTCAATCAAATAAATAAATTTTTAAAATAAATAAATAAAAGAGGACGCAGCATAGTAGCCTAGTGGCTAAAGTCCTTGCCTTGCATGCCCTGGGATCCCATATAAACACGTTTGTATCCCATTGCTCGACTTTGTCTCAAGCGCCTTGCTTCTGGCCTGGAAAAGCAGTAAAGGATGACCCAAAGCCTTGGGATCCTGCACCCATGTGGGAGACTTGGAAGAAGCTCCTGGCTCCTGGCTTTGGATCAGCTCAGCTCTGGCTGTTGTGGCCACTTGGGCAGTGAACCAGCAGATGGAAGATCTTTCTGTATATTTCTTTGTAAATCTGCCTTTCCAATAATACTAAATAAATCTTTAAAAATTTTTTTTCATTTATGTCAGAACACTTTTATTAAGGTCGAGCAGAGCCTTGTTTTCATGTAGTGACTTCCTACATCATGGAAGCCTCTCTGTGTCTGCGTCATTCTAGTTTGCCCTGTTTCCACTACATACTCCTCAATCTGTTGGATCAATGAGGATTAAGCATTAATGAAACTTCTCTTTTCTCACTTACTTAGCAGCCTGCATTCAGAAGGGAAGGATGTACGTGGGTGGTGTTTAAAATTCATGAGGGAGGCTCACCTGTTCTCCCGCGTGAGGAACACTGGGTGAATGGCAACCCCTGGAGTTGACTTTCTGAAGCAGGTACAGGTTCGGACGGGCAGGACCGCCCAGGTCACCTGGTGAATAGTCCAGCTTTTCCCTGGGCCACGAGGAGTCTGTCAGGGTTCAAGTCAGGGGTCGCCTTTTTGCTTCTCATTTTTCTCCTCGGCTTCTGCTGTCCCTGGCCTTGCCATGTCCTCATCTATCTACACAGGAAACCCAGGGCCTTGACAGAGCGGCTGCAGCCCTAGTGAGGAAGATGGGACGTCTGGGTCACCTCTGTGTCCTTCCCAAGACCTTGCCCTGCCATTCAAAGGGCTTCCATTCCTTCTGGATAATTCCGGTTTTGTTGCTCTAACAAAACCCCTGCAGCTGCAGGCTTTGTAAAGAAAAGATACTTTTTCTCTCCCTGCTCCAGGTTTGGTGATGGCAATTCCAAATCAGTCAGCCCTCTCTGGCCTCCCTGGAGGACCCCTTTGGCAGGGTCACAACATGGCAGAACGTGTGCCAGCTGGAGGGACCCCAGGGACAAAGCAGAAGCCATGGATGGGGGCAGGGCCAGGTTTACTCTCAGGGGATCTAAGTAGCCCCTGGCTGGCTCAGCACCGAACCCTCAGCAATAGCCCCATAACCTAATTATCACCTGCCTGGCCCTGCTGTCAATGGGCCTGGATTCCAGTGCAGGATGCCCTGGGAGATATGCACCAGGCACAGTACCTTCCTAGTGCCCTCTGCTGACCCTGACAGAGGGTCAGGCCCCAATGGGTCCCTCCCTGCTGCAAAGGTGTCTCCTTAATCTTGCCCCTGGCCTCTCCTTCTCTGGTCTTTCTCACACTTCAGATGCTGAGCACAAACTCGGAGCCCTGTTTGTTCACCTTGATGACTCAGCAGGATTTGTGGGGACACAGCATCGCACCTCACCCCAGAGGGCCTGTGGAACCCATGGTGACGTCATGGTGGCAAACCTCAGAAAGGTGATCTGACTGCAGGAACTGACCTGGCCTTTGCGCTTGCTAATTCACTGCTGCCACATCCTCCTCCACCTGCAGTGCCATACTGTTGGTTGATCTGGGTTGCTGAATGCCGGCCAGCAGCAGGCTCCCACCTGACAGAAAGTGGGTTAGTGCTGGGCTCTGATGTTGCCCTTGTGGAAAACAGGCCAGCTTCCCCTGCTGGGTCTTCGCTGGCACCCTGGAGAGCTGGATTTGTCCTTAAGCTCTGCCCCATGGAGGCTTTTCCTTCTCTGTCTGCCCTGAGATGGCCACCCTTGGAGGATCACCCTGCCTGACCTGAGCCTGGTGCCCAGCGAGTTCTTCAGTTGCCTGCCAGAACCCCTCTGGCGCGTGTGGACAAAGGACCAGGCTACTTTTGGTCCATGTCTTCCCTCGCTGTTATCTGTGCTAAGAACAGAATTTCCTTTCCTCCAACCTCCAGTCCCATCACTCAGCAGTAACAAGGGGAGGCACCCTGGGCACAGACCTTCAGTTCTTCCCTGGGCTCAGGCAAGAAAAGACTCCCCCTGAAGCAACTCTTCCCCTGTGCCATTTAAAATGTTGAGACCAAAGCCAACGTCTGGTTTGGATGAGCCAGTCCTTTCTCTCTTGGCTCTAAGCCACCTGATGGAAGCCTGCCGGAAACCTCAATGAAAATCCCTCCCAGGAATTGGCTCAGAGGGGGCTGCCTGCCCTGCAATCCTCCACTCTGGTGTCTTGCTCCTTTCTTTCTTGAAGCTGACTCATTCCACTGGCCTTCTTGGTGACTCCTAGGTTCTCTTCCTGAGGTTGGCTCTCTCTGTCCAGTCTCCCTCCCACCCTACCAGGGCACGGAGCAGTCTGCCTGCTGGCCCCTGCAGCTTGCCGCAGCTGGCCCCAATCCTTAATCTTGCTATGAAGGGCTGTGAAAACAGGCAGCTCCGCCCACTTCCTACTATACTTAATTTTTCCATTCTGAAGTCCACTGCTGCACACAACACAGCTGGGTCCTTCCCAAGGGAAGGCATTGGGAGCCCCAAACACTGGCCCTCAAGAACTCAACTGTGCAGAATCTTGTGAACCCCCAAAATCTACATGAGGCAATGAGTACCATGGCAAAGAGCATGTGGGGAAGTAACACTTGCCACCCACCAGAAGCCCACCCTGGAAAGGCGAGTCCATCTTACTCCCACTCCATACCCAAGAGCTGGGTAGAGGAAAGGGCATTAGGAAGCTGAGGGTTCTCCCATACCTTGATGCTCCCTGCAGACAGAAACCTGCGGCAAGCATGGGAGTGCCACTGGGTGTCCCTTTGTGACTGTTCCCAAACAGTCCCACTGGAGGACAGCCAGGTACAGGCTGATTTCAGAGACAGGTTTCAGCATACCACACACCAGGGAGTTCACAGCCCAAAAAGCTAAAAATGTGCCAGAATGTGGGGAGTTCCTCCATGCTATCCAAGGGAGGGTGGTGAACCACAGACCACATACTGGGAAGAAGCCCACGTTACACCCAGTGCAGCAAAGCCTTGAGGATAAGCTCCCTGCTCAGCTTGCCTGCAGAATCACACTCACATTGGGAAAGGACTTTGCTTGGGTGGTGGATGTGAGAAGGCCTTAGGGGGCTAGCTTCATGGTACTGCCTGCAGCATATCCCTACAGGGGAGGAGCCTTAAGAATGCCAGAGGTGGGGCCTGGCATGATAGCCTAATGACTAAATCCTTGCTTTGTATCTGCCAGATGCCATGTAGGTGCTACTTCATGTCCTGACTGCTCCACTTCCCATCCAACT
Organism: Ochotona curzoniae; assembly: GCF_017591425.1. Lineage (NCBI taxonomy): Eukaryota > Metazoa > Chordata > Mammalia > Lagomorpha > Ochotonidae > Ochotona > Ochotona curzoniae. The sequence continues at coordinate 330,755 of NW_024466004.1, read as the reverse complement.
TCCTGCTTATGGCCTTGAAAGCAGTCGAGGATGGCCCAAAGGCTTAGGACCCTGAACCCACATGGGAGACCCAGAGGAAGCTCCTGGCTCCTGGCTTTGGAATGGCTCAGTTCTGGCCATAGTGGCCATTTGGCAGTGAACCAGCAAATAGAAGATTTTTCTGTCTCTCTTTGTCTCTGTAAAAATCTGATCTGCCTTTCCAATAAAAGTAAACAAATCTTTGGGAAAAAAAAAAAAGCGAATGTCAGCTGATGGCTCGAGTCCTTGAGTTCTTATCACCCACATGGGAGACCCAGATGGAGCTCCAAGGACCAGGTTTTGGCCTGGCCCAGACCTGGCTGTTGGGGCCAGTTTGAGGAATGAACCGGTAGATGATAGATCCCTCTCTCTGTGTGTCTTGCTGCCTTTCAAGTTAAATGAAAATAAATAAAATAATCAAAGACATCACAAAAGTCTTCACCTGTGGGTGGAATCCCCTGAGGGGAGATTGATCAGACATTGAAGCCCAGGAGTGTGGTCAGTGGGCGAAGCCTGGAGGAGCAATACCAGCCTCACAGAACCTCAGACTCCCATCCTGGGAGGGGCATCAGCTGAGAGATACACGGGGGCCCCAGAGGCCTGGGGTGCCCCATCACAAACAAGGATGAGGTGCTGGCATTCTGCCATTCCAAACCCAGGAGTAAGATACAGGGTGTGTACCAGGGTGGTGATGCCCTCCAGTGAAGGGTGAGGAGATGGGCTGTTATTTGTGGAACCCTGTGTGGTGCAAGCTCCCTGCCAAGGTGAATCTGGCAAGCTGAGGTGTTGTTACGGTCACAGTCCTGAGGTCCAAGAGCTGGGCAGAGGACCCATATCCTGAAAAGTCAGAGGCAGGGGGACCACAACACCAGGAAGCTGAGTGAACTGGGGAAGCCTGGAGTGGACACTGCCTCCAAGTACTGCCAATGAGTGAATGAGGAACTCCTGGATTTGTTTTGTTTAAGATTTATTTATGGGCCCGGCGCGGTGGCACAAGTGGTTAAGGTCCTCGCCTTGCACGCCCGGGATCCCATATGGGCGCTGGTTCTAATCCCGGCAGCCCCGCTTCCCTTCCAGCTCCCTGTCTGTGGCCCGGGAAAGCAGTCGAGGACGGCCCAAGGCTTTGGGACCCTGTACCCGCGTGGGAGACCCAGAAGAGGCTCCTGGCTTAGGACTGGCATAGCATTGGCCGTTGCGCTCACTTGGGGAGTGAATCATCAGACGGAGGATCTTCCTCTCTGTCTCTCCTCTCTGTATATCTGCCTTTCCAATGAAAAAATAATAAAAATAAATCTTAAAAAAAAAATTTATTTATTTTGGGTCTGGCCTGATAGGGTAGCGGGTAAAGTCCTCGCCTTGAACACGCTGGGATTCCATATGGGCTCTGGTTCTAATCCTGGCAGCTTCACTTCCCATCCAGCTCCCTGCCTGTGGTCTGGGAAAGCAGTCAAAGATGGCCCAAAGCTTTGGGAACCTGTACCTGCTTGGGAGACCTGGAAGAGGCTCCTGGCTCAGCTCTAGCCATTGCGGCCACTTGGGGAGTGAACCATTGGACAGAAGATCTTCCTCTGTCTCTCCTCCTCTCTGTATATCTGCCTTTCCAATAAAAAAAAAGATTTATTTATTTTTATTGGAAAGGCAGATATATAGAAAGGAGAGACAGAGAGGACAGAAAGATCTTCCATCTACTGGTTCACTCCCCAACAAACCATCACAAGCTAGAGTTGAGCTGATCCAAAGACAGGAGCCAGGAGCTTCCTCTTTTCTTCCTTGTGGGTGCAGGGTCCCAAGGCTTTGGACCATCATCCACTGCTTTCCCAGGCCACAAGCAGGGAGCTGGAAGGAAAGTGGAGCAGTTGGGACATGAACCAACCCAAACAAGGGATGCCAGGGTTTAGAGGTGGAGGATGAACCAGTAGAGCCATTACACTGGCCCTGGAGTCCTGGATTTGTTAAGGCCCCTGTCTCAGGTCCCTGGAGTTCTTCTAATCAATGACCACAAACAGAATGACTTAAAACAAGTGACATTCATCCTCCTGATTTTGGACTCTGGAAGTGTTGTTGGATAGGCCCCACTGCACCGAATTCGCCTTCTGAGGATCCCAATGCTTACTATTAACTACAGGCCTTCGGGCCTTCTGTGGAAAGGGATGGGTCACACCCAGGCCCAACCCACTCTGCCCACCCAGAGGGCGATTTGGGAAGGTATGGGGTTAGGGTGTGGGACGCAGCTGGCTGAATCAAAGCGACAGAATGCGACAGGTGTGGAGGATAGGCTCGAGGAAGGTCCTCTGAACATGCACCTTGACAAATCCTGGCTGTTCAGACATCGCCTGTTCCAAGATGGCTGTCGAAACCTCGGTGGAGGCATGTCACGTGACCTCCTACGGAGCCAGTCTGAGTTGACCTGTGCTGGCTACGGTTACCAGGATGGTTACAGCCTGCTTCTGTCCAGTTTTATTAGGAACCTTGAAAAGCAAACTCAGATTTTGTTTTAGCAAAAGAAACTATTATGGGGGCCCAGTACAATGGTCTAACAGCTAAAGTCCCCGCCTTGAACGTGCTGGGATCCCATATGGCCGCCGGTTCTAATCCCGGCAGCCCCACTTCCCATCCAGTGCCCTGCTTGTGGCTTGGGAAAGCAGTTGAGGACGGCCCAAAGCCTTGGGTTCCTGCACCTGCGTGGGAGAATCACTGGATGGAAACTCTTTCTCTGTGTCTCTCCTCCTCTCTGTATATCTGACTTTGCAATAAAAATAAATAAATCTTAAAAAAAAATTATTATGGGATTGCAAGTCACTATGCAAGTAGGCAGAGAACTTAATAGCTGTTAGTATGTTAGGCAGAAATGGGAAGCTAGCTTGGTAAACAAGAGGAGGCGAAACCTTCGTTGTCCACAGTTTCAGAAGTTGAAACTCAAGGTGCTGGCAGGCTTTGCTTGGAAGGCTGGAGGGAGAATCCCTTTGCCTCTTCCAGCTCTGGGGCCCCAGGTTTGCTTGTTGGGAACTGTGGAGTGCCAGGCTGCCTTCATCTTGGCCTGTGGAGGACATAGTGTGGCTCTGCAGGAAACATCCACAGCGTCATCTATAATCAGCCCCACTTTTCGCACAGCATTTGTGTCCTTGTGGAGCCAACCCCAGCTTCTCTCGAGGCTCCCAGGAAAAAGCAGACAGTCTAACGGTCAAGGGCAGGACCCTCCCCACCAAGGCTTCCCAAGGCCAATGCCCAGATTGCATACGGCAAAAACCCACCCAGCACTTCTACAGAGGGGCCAAAAGCAGGAACATACACCTGTGGGGCATAGTAATCACAGCCTTAAACAAAAGACAACTGAAAGGAAGGCCTTGGGAGTACAAGGCCTTGACCGCAACAGGCCAAGTTTCCCTGTGCAACCAAACTGTGGCGTGAAAAGCAATGGCACCTGGAGGAGACCGCAACACAGCCTTTCTCCATGATACCCGCATCCCTCAATATTGTGATCCTCCCAGTCCTCCATCTCACTTGTTCAGTGCCCATCATCCCCTCTGATGGCAAGGACTGACCCAGGCTGTCTGCCCAGTATGTGGCTGGCATTGAGTGAACCGGAGGGGCATGTGGGCAGGAGGGATGAGTTATCTTTGCCCTCTTGTCCTAGCTTCTTCTGGGGGTGGATGCCCTCTCAGAGCACGTGGTAGGCTCTGCTTATGCCCAGGAGGCACAGGGTTGTGGGGTAGGAATGACACTCTGAGGCTGCAGGAGCTGGGGAGCAAGCCCTGCCTGGCTCCCAAGGCCCAGGAGCCCACCTGGCACAAATGAGGATGGGCTCAGTGCCATCCTTTCTCCCCGATTGCTTCTACCCCCTGGATTGGCCTCCCCAGCCTCTGCTGTTGCCACAGTGATCACTTGCCAGCTCCCAGCTCCTCCCCTTCCCCGTTTCTTCTCTCTTTCAGTCTACTTGAGTAGAAGAAATGCTGCCAGGGCTGCGGGTATGCCACCCCCGCTGGCAGCAGAAGCTGCTGCATCCCACTCTGTCCTGCCACAAGTGGGGTGTATTTCAAGTCATCTGACAGAAACAAGTGTTTTTACTTATCCCTGTTACTTGCACATCTGGGAGAGTGACAGGGCTTCCTGGCTGTTCGCAGAGGAAGGATTTTTGACACACATGTCTCTACCCACAACCCAGGCCAGGCGCTCGGCTGTTCCTGGGTTTGTCTTTGCAAGAAGTATTCCGAAGAGGCTCATTTTTTGTGTCACAGCCTTGTATAAACATGTGTTTTGTAGTCATCATGAACAAAAGTGGAAAAAATATGAGCCTATTTGTCTTTTATATTTGGTAAATAATATTTTCATAATTAGAGTTGTTCAGCTGAAAGTTTACATGTTTTGTAAAACACAGATTTAAATCATTTTGCTAGACATTTTTGGCCAAAGGTTATAGAAAAAGATAATTTATTTAAATGTTAATTTGAAAGACAAACTAATTGGGAGATATCTTCTGTTTTCTGATTCTCTCCCTAAATGACTGCACCAGCTGGGAGAGAGCCAGAGGCCAGGATCTCCCTCAGAACCCCCACACGGTGGCGGGGCCTCTAGGACTTGAGCCATCAGCTGATATTTCAGATACATTAGCAGAGAGCTGGATCAGAAGTGGAGCAGCCAGGGCTCAACCTGCACTCCAGCATGGGAGACTGATATGCTAAGTGTCAGCTTAACCTGCTTTGCCACAGTGACCACCTTTGAAAGACCCTATTTAGGGGCTGGTGCAATGGCTAATTCTCTGCCTGCACACGCTGGGATCGTATATGGACACCAGTCTGTGTCCTGCTGCTTCACTTCCCATCCAGCTCCCTGCCTGTGACCTGGGAAAGCAGTGGAGGACAGTCTAAAACCTTGGGACTCTGTACTCACGTAGAAGACCCACAGGAAGAAGCTCCTGGTTCCTGGCTTCAGATTGGTTCAGCTGCGGCCACTGCTGTCATGGGGAGTGAACCAGTGGATGGAAGACCTTCCTCTGTGTCTCTCCGTCTCTGTAAATCTGCTTTTCCAATAAAAGCAAATAATTTTAAATAAATATATATATTTTAAATCCTTATATAAGAAAAAAGTTTTGTTTTGTTTTAAGTAACTAAAGCCTATTTCTAAGAGATTTCTGAATATGATCCAAGGATATGTGAAGACTCTGTTTCATGACTTTCTGATATTCCAATTGCGAGATGTTTTCTAGAAACTGTGTTTAATAGCTGAGGTCAAGTCCCACAGTCATGCACGAGAGCCGTCTGCGAGTAGACTTCTCACCACGGGAGTGAGTGTGGTCTAGAAACGATGCCTCAGGACCCTGCCACTTGTCCAACACCAGATACTAACCGTGCACCGCACACATTAAAAACAGAATGGTTCCTTCCTGTTTGTAGGTGATTTAAAAGCAGGGAGACCTTGAACAGATAAGACCCTTGATCTTAGCCAAAAAGCTGAGAAGTGATAAGGCAGGAAATCATGAAATGCAGACTTTTGCTCAAAGCAAATTTTGCTTCATGAAAGTTCTTTAATCCTGGTTCTGTCTCCCACTGTCTAAACTTTTATCCAGTGTTAGATCCTTCTTTAAGAAAAAAAAAAAAAAAGTCTGAGGGAGTTCCCATCTGCTTATGCCCTTCCCGTAAGCGTTGCAGCAGCCAGGATTAGAACAAAGCCGGCAGCTGGATCTCCCACGCAACCACTTGAGCCAGCAGCCGCTGCCTTTTAGGGTCTTCACCAGCAGGAGGCAGGAGCTAGGGCTGGGTGTTGACTGCAGGCACACCTACGTGGGCATCTTATTTGCTAGCTGCTTGTTAAGATTTTCCTTCCAGGTATCCTGCCCCCACTATCTGCTGCTGTGTACCAACTCTGTTTTGGGGGCATCGTAGGACCACAATAGGCTTTTGAAGGTGAGGACCATTTTTCCAGATGGCAGCATGTGATGTGAACAACTGATCCATGGAGCTGGCATGAACCAACTCTACTGTCATTTCTCAGGGCCAGAAAGTGGTCACCAGGGTGGCTGCTCGAGGGAGGGGATGGGATGCAGGGTCCGCTTCCCAGCAGTGTGAGGCCAGTGGGGGCGGCCCACTGGAGGGGGTAGGGCAGCAGGAGAGAGTACACCTTCATGCCCTTCAGGGAGGAAGCGGGCACAGGCAGCAGAGAAGGGCTTGCGACGCTGGGAATGCTAGCAAAGAAAAGGTTTCTTTGTGCAGGAAACAAAGGAGAAGAGCACCCAGTTTTGAGAATGAAATCTTCACCCTTGCTGTACAGCCCCTCCACCACTACCACCACCCCCGCCATGACCACAAAGCTCGGGAGGCTGTTTCCAACAGCTGGGAATAGGCTGGGGTGCCCAGAGGGGTTCATCCACCCCACAACTGCCAGCAGCGCGGGAATTACGCTGCGGGAGATGCAGGTTTATGAGCCTGGTGAAACTCTCGGAGATGTGAGAGATAATATCCATAAAATCCAGGATTGCTAGAAAGCCACACACGTGCATCTTCAAACTGCTGAAAATAGAAAGCAGGAAGTGAAATTAATAGCACTGGGAAAGAAAAGGGAGCAAGGCCACGTGTGCGTATCTGTAAAGCTAGAAACTATTAACCACATTTTTTGAACACCTCATGTCCCAGGTGCTGAACTAAGCGTTTTGCACTTAGTTCACTGTTGCTTCCTAAAAGCCCAAAGAGGGAGATATTGACAATCTGGTTTTATCAGAAAAGCCTTAGAGACATCCCAAGTCACAAAGCTGAGCCCACTGTTAGCTGTGCGCTGGCTTTCCAGCTTTATGTACTTATTTATTTTTACTAAGGGCAAACTCCTTAGATTGTAATCCGATGCACATACATGTAACGTATAATGGAGGGCCCAAGGTCCTCGCCTTGCATGCCCTGGGATTCCATAAGGGCGCCAGTGCATATCCCAGCTGCTCCACTTCCCTTTCAGCTCTGTGCTTGTGGCCTGGGAAAGTAGCAGAGGATGGTCCAAAGGTTTGGGACCCTGCACCAGGAAGAAGCTCCGGCTCCTGGCTTCAGATTGACTCAGCTGATGTGACTACTTAGGGAATGATCCAGTGGATAGAAGATCTTTCTCCCTCTGTATATCCTCTCTGTAAATCTGCCTTTCCAATAAAAATAAATAAATCTTTTAAAAAATGATGTATAACAGAAAGTTTCATAAAATAACATGTCCTCTGACCACCTACAGAGCTCCCTGATACTTTCTGCTCTATAATCCTTCCTTTTTTTCCTGCATATGTGAGTCACGCCCCACAGAGTTCATTTCATCATTTGCCTTTGGGACAGAACTTCCCAGCTGACCAAACACTTCTGCATTATCACTGCCCATTGTGGAGGGCCAGGATGCAGACTCCAACAGGGCCTTCTCAGTCAGGGTCTGAGCTTTTCATTTCTGCTTACCAAATGTTAGGTTGGGCAGAGCAGAAGCGACTTCACCACCCTGCAGAGGTCAAATGGACGCTTCCATCCAGGAATGTTTGCAATGCTGAATTACTCTGAATTAGTCTCTGTGCCAAAGATCAGCGCCCGCATGATGAGTATCAGACAAGACACATCATTTCTCCCCTTCTCCTATTCCTTCCTCCCTCCTACCCCCAAGACATATAAAGACCCAGTGCTGTATACCCTGGGAGCCCATCACCCCTTCATGTGGAAGTAAGTGGTCCTGGGCCATCTCTTCTAGGGAGCGGTCTGTCAGAGTTTCTCCCCTGACTAACAATATCCTTTGCCTGAACTAAAATAAGAGCCTCCCTCGCTCTCCTTTAATCGCCTCCAAACCCAATATGAAATATGTAAGGGAAGCTAAATTTGTGGAGAGGGTTTAGAGGTTCACCAAGACCAGGCGGTGTCCACTGGCGCAGCATGTGGCGGTACTGCCCTGGCTGATGTAGTCCAGAGGCAGCACAGGGAGTCACGTCGCGAGAGGGAGCTGCTGGGCCTGCCTATGTCTCTCCTTACAAAGTCACCATATGTTTGTTCATCATGGGACTGCACTCTTAGAACCTAATCCAGTCTAACCCCTTCCCAAAGCCCTGCCTTAAACACTGTGATTAGATTAATTCCCACCTTCTTGGTGCTGTTAACTTAACATTTAACCCATGGGCCTTAGGGGATGCCCAGACTGATATCCAAACTGCAGTACCCAGGCTCCCCCAGTGTGGAGGATAAAGAGGCACCCGAGGGAGAGGAGACTGTCAGAGCATCTTGTGGAATCTTCTGTCCCTGGTGGATTTACATCCTAGCCAAGCGAATGAGCTTGCCTGGGAGAGCTTTGAGGAGGTGCCAAAAATGAAACTGCCTATGGATTAAGAACAAATAATAATAAACTAATTCCTGCCAGATTAATCTATGTTCTATTTGAAATCCTTCTACTAGAACTCTGAACCTGATGCGTTTGGGTTTCACCAGAGCATCTGATTCATTTCCCAATGATGGTCCCGAGGATAACTTGCGCCTAGGAGGGGGTTTGGGGTTATGTGAATTGAAGACTGACTGCCTGTACCAACGGGACTCAGAAGACACTCTAGGCACAGGCGTTTGCCACAGCAGTGAAGACGTTGCATGGGACGCCAGTGTTCCATTACAGAGTGCCTCCTTCAAGCCCTAATTCCTTCCTCCGCTGCAGCTCCAGCTTCCTGCTAATCTGTATCCCAGGAGGTAGCAGCGGATGGCATTGGTGGCACCTGCCACCCATGTGGAGACTCGTATTGAGTTTCCTGATGCCTGGCTCCTGCTTGGCCCAATCCCTGCTGCTTGGGGGTGGGGGGTATTTGAGAAGCAAACCAACAAATGGGAAAAATCTTTGCTTCTGTGTTTCAAAAATAATGCAATAAAGATAAAATAAAAATGAAAAAAAAAAAGGCATAGCATCAAAGAATGTTTTGTAAGCAAAAGCACTCCCAACTGTAAGTCACAGCTTCTGGGTGCCCTTGAGCCTGCTATTGCCCCTTGAAGGTGGATGCTCTGAGGGAGGACACCTGGGGCTCCTGCCATCCCTGTGTTGCCTGCACTCGGTCCCACAGGAGGTCTACAGATGCCCTGAGTCCGTCCTGGAGGAATGTCGTCGCATCTCCCTGAGGATGGGTTCCAGGGATGTGGTCTCCAGGTCTCCTGCCCTTGTTCTCTCATGTTCAGCATTCTTTCCAGTTACTTGGACAAGGAAATGGATGACATATTTATCAAAGTTTCAGATGGTAAAAACTGGGACAGTCAAAGCACCGGGTGACAGAATCAAGGTCCAAAAATAACTTGGCAGCCTGGAATGGTGGGCTGAACCAGGAGAAAAAATAATAGAGATTTCTGTTCTGCCCTTCAGTCTAGAGCTTAACTTTATACATGAACAAAGAGGGTTTAATTGCTTTTTGTAAAAAGCACTGTTTTATTTATTTTCATCTACTTGAAAGGCAGAGACAGAGATCTTCCATCACTGGTTTACTCGCCAAGTGCCTACAGAAGCTAGGGCTAGGCTAGGCAGAAGCCGAGAGTTCAGGACTCCATCCATGTTTCCCACATGGTGGCAGAATCCAAGTACTTGGGCCATGATCTGCCACCTCCCATGTACACCAGTCAGAATGGATCAAGGGGTTGGTACAATGGCTCAACTGGCTCATCTTCCACTTCCAAACATCCATATAGCATCCCATATGGGTGCTGATTTGTGTCCTGGCTGCTCTGATTCTCATCCAGCTCCCTGCCTGTGGCCTGGGAAAACAGCAGAAGATGGCTCAAAAGCCTAGGGCCCCTGCACCCTCATAGGAGACCTGGAAAGAAGTTCTTGACTCCTGGCTTCAGACTAGCTCAACTCTGATCATTGTGGCCACTTGGGGGAGAGTGAACCTGCAGATGTAAGATCTTTCTCTCCTCTATGTAAATCTGCCTTTCCAGTGAGAATCAGTAACTCTTTAACAAACAAAGAAACAAAAAACATTGATCAGAAGCACAGATCATGCAGGACTCAAACTTGGCAATGTAATGTGGGAATCAGGCACCCCAAGCCACGGTCTAACCGGCTGTGCCACTGTGCCCTTTCTGGGCTTTATGGCAAACTGGTGAAGGAAGAACAGAAGTATCGGAAAGTTGCCAACGCTGCAGACTTAGACTGCCAATACCAGCTCAGTGAGTAGGTCTCTCCGTTTTGTAAGAATCAGATGACATTAGAAGAACTGGCTACATCTGAACCACAATTAGTGAAGATATGACTAATTGCAAACTTTCTAGAGGAGAAAAAAAGTAAGAATTTCTACTCAATAAAGGACACCAGAACAGGTATTAGATGGACAATAAACTAGGAAAAGATGTTATGTAAAATGAACACCCACTTGATATGTAGAGAATTTAAGAACACCTGCAAATCAACAAGAAAAATTCAGGAAATCAGAAGAAAAAAAAAGCCCAGGGGATGAGCAGGCATTTCACAGGAGAGGAAACTTGAACTGCTACCAACAGGGGATGCTGGGATTACTGCTAATCAAAGAAATGCAAATTAAAACAACAGGACTTCCTCTTTCTGGTAATAGCGATGTAATTCTCACAAGCGACCCCCCTGCTGAAAGCAACTCAGTAAGAGGAATAACATGTTGAAAACATCTTCGACTAGATGGGCCAGCAGCACTGTGTAGGCAGAGGGAACACAGGAACGGGGGCGGGAGGAGCTGGCCTGGTCCCTCCTGGCAGACCCACAGCCCCAGCGGGGTGAAATTTTCCCTTTGGAGACCCCAGATGAGTCTGCACGACAGCCCGCGGCCTGCCAAGGTGGGACTTCTAACAGCAAATTCCCTGTTATGGCCAGTAAGGTCACACTAGGGGGAAGGAAGAGAAAACCTACCAGAATGACACCCTGGATCTATCCAGGGAACCCCAAGCTTTGCCTTTGGATAACTCAAGGCCAGCCAGTGCTCCCAAGTTCTTGGTAGACACAAAAATAAATTCTCTGTGGAGGAAATTACCTTCATCTTGGCACTCAAACTATTCCTACAAATAATTTTTCAGGCATGGGTGTTAGGGTGCCGTGAGTTAAGCCACCACACGGGACGCCTGCCTCCCATGTTGGAGTGCCTGGGATCCAATCCCACTTTTATTTCCAACCCAGCATCCTGCTAATGGGTCTGGGAGACACAGAAGATGGCTAGCTCTCTCCTGACCCAGTCCTAGCTGCTGTGGGTGTAAGGACTTATTCCAGTATCCCACCCTGGACCCTGCGCCATTTCTTCTTCCTCACAGCTCACGAAATTCGTGCCAGTCCAGCCATCCACCAATTAGATGTAACCTGGTATTCCACCTGAGAATCCCACCCCCAATCTCCCAGCCCCTTCCCCAACCCCGCCCACTCACCAATCATCCCCAGGCACTAATCCCTGGGGCCTGTCCTCAAACCCTCCCAATCCCCGCCCCCACACCTGGCAGACAAAAAAGGCCCCCAGGTGCGGCTCTCTCTCCCGTCTTTGCTCTTCCCCTCTTTCCTCCTTCTGGCCCCCTTTCCCCTCTTCCCCTTCCCCTGTTCCTGCCCCGCTGGAATAAACCTCCTAAGATATCTCGTTGCGTCTGGTGTTTTCAGCTCACGGTAAAGAACCAGGTTGTGGGAATTAGCTGCGCGTAAAATATTATAATATCCTATAAACTAGAACTAGAACTCGCACCTTTTTAAATAACTAACAGTGGGCATTTGGGAGAGTGAACCAGTAAATAGATTGCTTTCCTGCTGTTTCTCCCTCTCTTAGTCACTGTGGCTTTCACACAAATATGTAAAAATTAATTTTTCATACTCAATGATTAGCATACAACCAAAGTAAGTAGGGGTGAAAACTGAGCCCCTGTGCAGTGTCTTAGACGCAGAGACCAGATACAATTAGGTGCTGGTCTCCCGCAGTCTCCTAACCACCCTACCTGAATGCTTCCTTGTTCTGTTTTACAATGATAAATCATCTCTTCATGAAATGAGCTCACTGAGTTGAGGGAATGGTGCAGTTGGTCCTACAGGGTCCCTGATCACAAGACTCATGAGGTCAGTTACCTTTCCTATAAAAGGTGTGTGTGTGTGTGTGTGTGTGTGTGTGTGTGTGTGTGTGTGTGTTCTTAAGATGTGTTTCTTTGAAAGAGAGTTACAGAGGACAGGCAGAGAGAATCTTCCATCTACTAGTTCATTCCCCAAATGGCCACAATGGAGCCAGCGCTCGGTCAGGGTCAAGCCAGGAGCTTGGGATTCTATTCAGATCTCCCACAAGGGTGCAGGACCCTAAGCACTAGCACCGTCTTCTACTTTTTCCCAGACACATTAGCAGAGACATAGATTGAAAGCAGAGAAGCCAGCACTTGCACCTGTGCTTACATGGGAATCCAGTGCCAAAGGCAGTGACTTAATTGGCTTTGCCACAATAGCAGCCCTAGAATACATTTTGATGGTTAATCCTGTTGAGAGGTTTTCTTTTTTAAGCATTATTTATTTATTTGAAAGACACAGAAAGACTCTTCCTTCCATTGGTCTACTCCTCAAATGATCACACCAGCTAGGGCTGCCTCAAGCCAAAGCTAGGAGCCTAGAACTCCAAATGGGTCTTCCCCATTGGTAGCAGGGGCCCCAGTGCTTGGATCAATCTCTACAGCTTTTCTAGGCAAGGCAGCTGGATTGGAAGTAGAAAATCTGGAACTTGAACTAGTGCTCTGACATGGAAGGCTGATGTTGCAAGCAGCAGCTTGGCCCACTGTGCCACGTGCAAGCCTCATCCAACTGAACTGCTTGTGATTGAGATAAAAAGTTTATATCAGGGAGATAAGAACTTAAAACCAACTTCAGAGATACAAATTAGAAAGACGGAAATATCCAGCCAGCACTGGGCAGAACGCAGAACTTCTTGGGTAGCATCTGTGGGCCCAGAGGAATCAGGTGTTATCCTCCAGGGCAGCACAGGCCGAACTCTGTGCCATGGGACAGGAGCACACACAGTTACCTGTCTTCAGAGCCCAGGGACTCTCCTGGCACTGGACAGTGTAGGCACAGGTGTGAGGGCAGGAACCTCATACACCAATGCAGGCTGCAAGCAGCTGGGATGAACACCTCCATGCAGCTGGCAGGGGGCTGACTAGGTAGATGTGGAAAGCCTGCTTTCATGTGGACGTGTTCGCTCTGTATGTGGAAACTGAAACAGGAAGAAAGCTTGTCCCCAAGGGACTCTAACTAAATAAGAAGCAAAGGTGATTGCTCATGTTCAGATGGCTGAGAAACTGAAATTTTTAAAATATGTTACATGTATTGCTATCACAGTGTTGATTTATTTTGTTAAGGTCCATGCATCTTTGTTAGAGAAGAAATAATCTTGATTATGTGATGACTGTCTTAGAAAAATAAAACACTTGTTTGGAAATTTTTATTTGCTTTCAGTTTTACTTGAAAGGCAAAGAAACAGAGACAGGAACACAGAGAGAGCAAGCGAGACCAGCCAGTCAGAGCGCTTCCACGTGCTGATTCACCCCCAACCAAGACCGCGACATCCAGGGCTGGGCCCCACGGAAGCCAGGCACCTGGAATGCAGGCTGAGTCTCCTTCATGGGTTGACTGGGGCTTGAATCACCACGGGCTGCCTCCCAGGGTTCCTATTAACAGAAAGTCAGAATCGGAAGCAGTGCCAGGATTGAAATCTTAACATTCCCATACAAGATGTAGGTGTCCAATGTCTTAACTGCGGTGCCAAATTCCTGCTCCAAAATAAAGCAGTTGTATCATGTAAGATTGTGGTTAGTCTCCTTGCAGAGTCTGGCAAAAACACACTCATGACCAAAATGCAAACAGTAAAGAGGAAGTTAATTCCCCCAGTGACTAATTATTTGTATCATCCATTCTTTTTTGGACATGATTTATTTTTCCTTTCCATCTACTTGAAAGGTAGAGCAACTGAGAGAGACAGTCTCCCAACCACTGCCTCACCCATCAAATGCCTCCCAAAGCCAGGAGCGGGCCAGGCCAAAGTCAAGAGCCAGGGATGCCATCCTGCCTCCTGGGTGGCGGGGCCCAAGCACTTGATGCCCACCAGGGTGTACCTTAGCAAGAAGCAAGACTGGAAGCAGAATATCTGGCATTCAAGCCACACACTCTGGAAAAATAATGTGGATGCCATAGTGGTGGCTTGACCCACTGCACCACTAGACCCACCTGTGTCATCTATGTTTTGCTCTGTACTTGAACAGAATCATTTCCCAACATTTGTATGTATTTGCAAAATAATGATTATTTAGGTAATTATTGAATGAAATGTTTTCTGATAAAATGTAAATGACAGACCAGTTTAAAATGTGATAATAATGTACCAAAAGACTTCAAAATGTTTGTAGAGGGTCCGGTGTGGTAACCTAGCGGCTAAACTCCTTGCTTTGCATTCACCAGAATCCCATATGGGTGCTGGTTCTAATTCCGGCAGCCCTGCTTCCCATCCACATCCCTGCTTGTGGCCTGGGAAAGCAGTAGAAGACAACCCAAAGCCTTGGGACCCTGTACCCATGTGGGAGACCCAGAAGAGGCTCCTGGCTCCTGGCTTCAGATTGGCGCAGCACTGGCCATTGCAGCCACTTGGGGAGTGAGTCAACAGATGGAAGATCTTCCTCTTTGTCTCTCCTTCTCTCTGTATATCTGATTTTCTAATAAAAATAAAATAAATCTTTAAAAAAACATTTGAAGAGAAACTGGAATTTAAAAACGTTTACAAGAGCCGGCATCATGATGTAGCATGTTAGGCCTTTGCCTGTGGCACCACATCCCATATGGGAATCAGCTGCTCCACTTCTGATCCAGCTCCCTGCTGATGGCTTGGGAAGGCAGTGGAAGAGAGAATGAATGCTTGGGCCCCTGTATCCAAATGGGAGACCTGCAAGAAGCTCCTGGCTCTTGGCTTAAGACTGACCCCCAGTTCTGGCCATTGTGGCCATTTCAGAAGTGAACTAGTGCATACAAATCTGTTTGTCTCTTTCAAAGCCTGCCTTTCTTTTTTTTTTTTTAAGATTTATTTTTATTTATTTTTTCATTGGAAAGGCGGATATACAGAGAGGAGAGACAGAGAGGAAGATCTTCCATCCGATGATTCACTCCCCAAGTGAACGCAACGGCCGATACTATGCCGGTCTGAAGCCAGGAGCCTCTTCTGGGTCTCCCACACGGGTGCAGGGTCCCAAAGCTTTGGGCGGTCCTCTTCTGCTTTCCTGGGCCCCAGGCAGGGAGCTGGAAGGGAAGCGGAGCTGCCGGGATAGAACCGGCGCCCATATGGGATCCCAGGCATGCAAGGCGATTAGTTAACCACTGCGCCACCGCGCCGGGCCCAAAGCCTGCCTTTCAAATAAAAATCAGCAAACCTTTAAAAACAATGTTTATTTTTGGTGCAAAAAATTGCATTCCATGCATTTTTTTTCCCACAATACAAATTTTCTTCCTTCTGAAGACCTCCCCATGTTGAATTTTGTCATGTTAAAGATTTACTTATTTTTATTGGAAAGGCAGATTACAGAGAGAAGGAGAGACACAAAGATCTTCCATCCATTGTTTCACTCCCCAAGTGGTCGCAATGGGCGTGGTTGAGCCGATATGAAGCATGACACCGTGAGCTTCTTCCACATCTCCCACGTGGGTGCAGGGTCCCGAGGCTTTGGACCAGCCTCTATTGTTTTCCCAGGCCACAAGCAGAGAGCTGGAAGGGAAGTGCTGCAGCCAGGATACAAACTGGTGCCCATATGGAATCCTGACACATACAAAGTGGGGACTTAAGCCACTAGGCTATTGCGCCAGGCCCCCCATATTAATTTTTTATGATTTATTTATGTATTAAACTTCTTTTATTTTGGCAATTTTTACATAGTTAATTAAGGCACAAAGGGTCAAGGGATGCAGGATAGTGGGTAAGACCATTGTTTCCCTATTAATATTATTTTTTTGCTTTATTTTTGATAATCTTTACACAGTTACTTAGGGCACAAAGGTTCAAGGGCTACAGGAAAGTGGGTAAGATTATTATTTCCACTATTTTTTTTTTCTGTATCTGGGGTAAGGGAAGAGATAAAGGGAAAAGCCCACCTAGCCTCCTATCCATCCCAGGTCCCTGGTGTGGGGCATGCTCCGAGGATCCTGCTCATGCAGTTTTGATAGTTCAACACTTCTGAATTGCTGCCAGTCTCGCCGTTCCAAGCACAAAGAAATCTCTTCAGAATCCACCGGCTGACATAGTCTCTTCATGCTTGGAGTTCTGAGATCAGCAGTTCAGTTGGAGGGATCTCCAAAGAAACTTCGTCAGAGATAATCCCAGATCTGATTCTTGCGTGAGTTTGCTAATACAGGGTCCAACACCATCCATCGCCCCAATCAGCTTATGCACATGCTGGTGGTTGCAACTGCTGGGTCAGTTCTGTTTCCAGCCCTGTTTTCCACACAAACTGATGGGTGTTGCAGTCCAGCCCGATCCTGCCCACTTCATACTCGGCAGCCTCATGCAAACTAGTGGGAGCTGCAGCCTAGTTGGGGCGACTCCCCATAACCCCCACTAGGCCTGCCCCCTACCCTGGTTCCCATGCTTGCCAATCTGTGCCACAGACTTGTTCAGTCTGTCCCACATCCCATTTAGCTCTCATACATGTCAATGGGCATTGAAGCCTAGTTCAACCCAACCAGCCGTACTATCCAGCCCACACACATACTGGCAGATGCCTTTCTGTCTAGCCACTGCCCCTGTCCTGGTTTTCATGCTCTCCAGTGGGAGTGGCAACCCAAGAGGAAGGTGTCTACTATTTCCCTACTGGGTCACTTCCACTCCCGGATTATGCACTCTCCAGGTGGTTCTAGAGTTTAAATTGACACAATTAGCCCCTCAGTGCCAGTCTCTGCCAGCTGATATTGCCGCAAAGCCCAACCAACCCTCACCCACTCTAATTTATGTTTGCACCAGTAGGAACAATCAGCCCAGCCTGGCTTTTCCCTGATCTAGCTCACACGAGGCCACAGGTGTTGTAGCCCTGCCTGGTCTGGTCTGCCCCCATCCCAGCTCATGCTCTCCAGTAGGAATGGCTGTCTAGCAGGGAACCCTCCACATTCCCCCTACTGGCTTTACCCCCTTCCTCCCAGGTTCTCACGTGTGCTGTTTGGGAGCTGCGGCCCAGTCTGGTACAGCCCACCTCACCTTGGCATTTGCCAGTGGGTGTTGTAGCCTGACCCAGCCTGGCCCACCCCCATTGCCAGCTGACATTGGTGAGGGTTATAGCCTAGCCCAGCCCACCAGGCATTCAATCCCAGCTGTAATGTGCATTGGTATGTATTGCGACTATATCTGGCCAGACCCACACTCTGTTCTGGTGCTCAGATTCATCAACAGGTAATGTGAACTAGTTCAGCCTGGTCTGCCCCTGACCTATGTCAATGTATGCCAGTGGGTACCTTTCCCTGGCCTGGTCTGGGCAGCTCCCTAGCATGACTGCTGTGCTCACCTGCAGGGACTGTGTCTCGACAGAGGAGTTGCCCAGGCTCCTCCATCAGAGCCTCTCCCTATGCCAGATCTCACGCATACAGGTGGGTCCATGAACCAGCCCTACTTAGTCCACCTCCTGTCCTAGCAGTAACAGTGGCATTTCCTTGCTGGTCTTCAACCCATTCCAGTTCTTACTGTTGGATGTTTCAGCCCAGCCAAGGCTCATTCATACCCAGACACTGCTGTCACATGGCTCAGTAGAGGCAGAGATCTAGTCTAGTCTATCCTACATCTACCCTGGACCTCCAGAGCACCAGATGGTGCTGGAGTTCAGCCCGGCCTGGCACGTTCAGTCCCAGTCCACACTTGTGCCAAGGGAGATTGCAGCCATATCCAGACCAGAACGCAGCCCCCACTCTGGCTGCCGCACTCTCCCGTGGGAACCCCAACCCAGTTAGGGTGTCTTCTTAGCTCCTCAATCAGGCCTGTTTCCAACCATAGATTGCGTGCATGCCAATGGTTGCTCTGATCCAGCTTGGCACAGACCCTCACCTGTCTTGACCTTTGCCTTTGATGCTGTGTCCTACTATCCCTAGCTCATGCAGACCAGTCTGTGTAACAGCCTAGCATGGCATGACCTGTGCTCCAGCTTGATTTCTGTTCTCCTTGTGAGTTAAGGTTTGTTTGGTCCTGCCCAGTCTGCCCCATTCTAGTTGCAGCTCGGCCCATACCACATCCTATTTTAGGATGCACATTCAGGTACTGCTGCCCTGACCTGCCTTGACCTGTCAATCCCTTTACCCATGAGTGATGGCAGGTTCCAGGGTCACACCTAGCTCAGCCCATTACCACCCCAATTCACAAACTAAGTGAAAGGACTTATATTTCCACACGGTTCGGCCCACACTTCCCTAACAGAATTTACCCCTGGATCTGGTTCTCTTGCGTGTTGCTTAGTGTCCTAACCCTGACAAGTGTGACCCATCCCCTGTTCCACCACTCAGTCAGGTACTGGTACCTAGCTCTGCTGATAGGCCCCCAGCCACAGCTTTAGTGAGGACTAGCGTGTGGTAGTCAGTGATGTTCTACTCTAACAGCCCATCTCAGGATTCCTTTTTGGGTTGGTGAATCAGTCTGGCCTAAATGGAACTTATGGAATCTCCCCTCCAAACCCTCATATCTCAGTCCCTAGGCTTGCCAGAATGTTCCATGACCCCATTGCTGGGAATCACCCAAAATTCATCCCTCACTTATACTCACACTAACCTTATCCATGGACATCCCCAGGCAGCAATTACACACCCTCAAAACCCTAGAGCTCGCTGCCAGGTGGCCAGCAAGCAGAGCCCGGCACCCATTGGGCATACTGGCCGTCCAAAGCCCAGGACTCTCTCACCATGTGGTGAAGGTGCCCATGGGCCGAATCCCGGGCATTGGGTCCGACCTGGCCAGGGTACTCTCTGCAAGCAGGTCACCAGGGCCACCAAGGTCGAACTCCCACCCCCTAGTTTCGTGCTGCTATAAGATGGTAGTTGCAGGGTGGGACCAGAGACCTTAATCCTATCCCAGGATTTCCCCATAGTGTACTCACCAGGGAGGGAGAAATCTCTCTCTCTGGCCTCCCAGCAGCCAGGACTCTCACCGTGTGGCAACTGTGCCCATGGGTGGAATCCAGGGCATTGGGTCTGACCTGGCCCAGGTACTCTCCACAAGCAGGTCGCCACCACTACAGAGGGCTGCTGTCACCCGAGCCACCAAGATCGAACCTTATTTATGTATTTGAAAGAGAGAGTTACAGCTGGAGAGACAGAAACAGACAGGGATATTCTATCTAATGGAATACCTCCCCAAATTGCTGCATAGCTAGGACCACGATGGGCCAAGTTTGAAGCATGGAATGCCATATGGGGCTCCTACAAGGGGTAGCAGGGGCCTAAGTACTCAGACCATCACACATTGTCTTCCCAGGCTCAATAACAAGGAGCTGGGTAGGAAGTGGAATAGCTGGGACTGAAATGAATGCTCATATGGGATGCCAGAAACACAGGTGGCACTTCAACTTGCACAATGCCAGCATCCCCTGCCTTTTTTTGTCCCCCTCTTCTTTTTTAAGATTAAATTTGTTTATTTGAAAGGCAGAGTAACAGAAGGAAAGACAGAAAAAGACAGTTCTTCCATCTTCTGGTCCACTTCTCAAATGGAAAGTTCCCTGCAAGAGCCAGGGCTGTGCCAGGCTTAAGCTAGGACCCATGAACTCTTTCCTGGTCTGCCACACATGTGGCAGACACCCAGGTACATGGGCCACCTTTTATTGCTTTCTCAGGCACGTTAGCACGGAACAGCATTGGAAGTGGAGTAATTGGGACTCAAACTGCTGTTTTGCTATTGTGCTGCTGGCATTGAAAGCAGGATCCTGGCCCCTTATATTAAATTTAATCAAATAATAAACATCTACTTCTTTGCAGAAAATTGATACATAAAGAGACCTAGGCTGGCACTGTACTTTATTATTATTATTATTATTAATTGGAAAGGCAGATTTCCAGAGAGAAAGGGAGACAGACAGATACAGAAAGGGAGGCAGAAAGAGGAAGATCTTCCATCTGCTGATTCACTCTCCAAATGGCTGCAGTGACCGGAGCTGAGCCCATCCAAAACCAGGAGCTGGGAGCTTCTGCCAAGTCTCCCACATGGGTGCAGGGCCCCAAGGCTTTGGGCCACCCTCTGCACATTCCCAGGTCATAAACAAGGAGCTGGATGGGAAGTGGAGTAGCCAGGACATGAGCTGGTACCCATATGGGATGTCAGCACTTGAAGTAGGAGGATTAGTTAATTGAGTTACTGTGCTGGCCCTGTGGTACTGTACTTTTAATGCATTTATATCAGGTTGTATGCATGAATTGAACCTAATATAGTTTCTGCTGACAATATTTGAAACAGTTTGCTGTTTCTAAGTATCTCTGATTGGAATATCCCTGGAAGATGATCCTGCACAGGTTGGGGAAGCCTGCCTGGAGCTCAGCATTCTGAGGGAGTGCATCTGGCAGCCAGGTTCAGATAACGAAGGATTGACTATCAAGATGTAATGCCTTCCATTGACTTCAATGTGTCCTGGTTCAATGGTGTAAGACATGCGCTATGCCTTGTTATGGAATCAAAATTGCGTCGATTTACCCTGCTGTATTTGGAATGCTCAGCTCAGATACATTTTTATTAGATTCTGGAAGCTCTAGGGGTTTCCCTAAGTAAGCTGCTTATTAATTAATTGTCTTTTTTTTTTTTGGTACATAGACAAAAATCCCAAATTGGAAAATGAAAGAAATGGAGAACTAGAATTTTCTTATTTAACATCCCAGTCTTTGATAGTTTTATGTACCTTTCCCTCTTCCCATTAATTATTTAACACATTTTGATGATACATGGAGTTAAATAGCCCAACTTAAAATTAAAACTGGAAAAGATACATATGTGGTTCAAATTATGATGTCTCCCTACCTTCCTTCCACTCAGTTATAGTTTTGAGAGCAATAGGATGCATTTGAAAGAGCTAAAGCTTTATAACAATTTGGACCTGCGCTTTAACTGGGCTTTTCCAATTAGCTTAAAATTAATGATCCTCATGGCCAGCATGGTGGTATAGTAGGCTAATCCTCTAACTGGTTCCATGTCCCAGGTGCTCCACTTCCCATTCAGCTCCCTACTAATGACCTGGGAAAGCAGCAGAGGATGCTCCCAGTCTTTCAGGACCCTGCACCTCCCAGGAGACCTGAAAGAAGCTCCTGGCTTTGGATCAGCTCAGTTCTGGCTATGGCCATTTGCAGAGTGAAGCAGCAAATGGAAGACTTTATCTTTTCTCGTCTCTTGGTAAAATCTGCCTTTCAAATAAAAATACATCTGAAAAAAAATGACCTCTTCCTGCTTCTGCTCTGTGAAATGGAACAATTACTTCCCTTGAGTTGTTATGAAGGTAACATCTGACTTAGGTTCTGGTGGAAGGGATGCTCCCTGCTGGGACACTTGCCAAGGTTTGAGAGCTTAAACTTGAGTTGTTTATTTTTACATGAAACATGAACTGGTGGACTGTTTGTGTTCTCCTATAGACTGTTCTCAGAAATTCCTCTCAGGGAGTTTTCATTCCACTCCCCATCCCTCCCAGCCTTGAGATACAGCTTCCTATGAATTATTAATCGAAGAGGACTTCCTAAGAATCTGTTACATCAGTTGGCCTTGTGTTATCTGATGTGTTCCTGAGGGGAGTGACTCAGGAAGCAAGGAGGATTGGAAGACTGATGGTCTGAAGTCTGATGGGTGACAGTGATCGGCATGAAAGCAGGGTCACTTGGGGAGCAGGGGTGCAGAAGGGCAGCAGAGAGGCCCCCCTCAGCTTCTGTAACAATCTCCAGAGGACTACCACCTGAACCCCTCCTCCCGCCCATCCTCTGGATCCCACACGTAGATCAAGTTTCCACCGTGTTTTGTCTGTTTAAGATTTTTAAAATGTATTTGAAAGGCAAAGTGAGAGAGATCTCTTATATCTACTGCTTTAGTCCCCCAGTGGCTGCAACATCTTTGGCAGGAGCAGGCTAAAACCAGGAGTCAAGAACTCCACCTGGTGCTGGGTTGCGCTTGGGTTGGCTGCTTTCCCACGTGGGCTACAGTGACCTAGTTGCTTTTCCAGGTGCATTAACAGGGAGCAGGACTGGAAGTAGAACAGTCAGAACTTAAACCAACTCTCTGACTATGGGATGGAGGCTTTTTTTTCTAGATTTATTTTTATTGGAAAGTCAGATTTACAGAGAGAAGAAGAATAGAGAAAAAATATCCTCCATTTTCTGGTTCACTCCCCAAATGGCCACAATAGCTGGAGCCAAGCTGATCCAAAGCAGGAGCCAGGAGCTTCTTCTGGGTCTCCCATGCAGGTGCAGTGTCCCAAGGCTGTGGACCGTCCTCTATTGCTTTCTCAGGCCACAAGCAGAGAGCCAGATTGGAAGTGCAGCAGCCAGGACACTAACTAGTGTCCATATAGGATCCCAGCACTTGTGAGGAGAAGATAAGCTAATTGAGACATCTTAACCCACTACACCACACTACCAGCTTCCAGATATCATTTTACCAATTATTATTATAAGTTACAAAGTTGAGATAAACAGGCTTGAAGTAGTTGAGGGCAGAAATGGGCATGTGGGAATGGGACATTTGGTGGAATGGTTAAATTGCTACTTGGTTCACCCACATCCTGTATTGCAAGGCCTAGTTGGAGTCCTGGTTACATCCTCTGCAGTTTAGTCTCACGTTAATGCATGCACTGGAAGGCAGCAGATGATGGTTCAAGGACTTGGGACTCTGTCACCTATAAGGAAGATTCAGATAAGAGTTGCTGCCTCCTGGCTTTGGCCTGTTCCATTCCTGGCTGTTGTGGCTATATGAGGAGTCAGTTGGTGGTAGACGTTCTCTCTGTTCTCACTCTTACTTTCAAATAAAAGCCAACTTAAAAAAAAAATTCTTTATGAGGCCTGATGCTAAATAGCTTAAGTGGCTAAATCCTCACCTTGCATGTGCCAGGATCCCATATAGGCACCAGTTCTATTCCCAGCAGCCCTACTTCCCATCCAGCTCCCCGCTTGTGGCCTGTGAAAGCAGTTGAGAATGGCCCAAAGCCTCAGGACTCTGCATGCATGTGGGACACCTGAAAGAAGCTCCTGGCTCCTGGCCTCAGAGCAGCTCAACTTCTGACTTTGCAGCTCCTTGGGGAATGACCCTGCAGACAGATCTTTCTTTCTGTATCTCCTTCTCTCTGTATATCTGCCTTTCCAATAAAAATTTTAAAATTAAAAAAAAATCCTTATGGGATAATTTTTCTTAGTATGATGAAATGTAGAACGTAAAGACAAAACATGTCAGGGTGCACAGGTTTGAGTCCTGGCTCTGTTTCCAATTCCAGCTTCATGTTAATTCACACCCTGGGAGGCAGCAGATGATATTCACAAACTTGGGTCCCTGTCCCCCTCCCTCTCCCCCATGGGGAATGACTGGGTTGAGTTTCCAGCTCCTGGCTTTGACTTGACTCAGTTCCGCATGTTGAGGGCATTGGCATAGTAAAACTGTCTGTCTCTGTCACATAAAATGAAACTTATTTTTAAAAAAATAATGTTTGTAAAATTTAGAAAATGTTTAAATAATTTAAAACAAAGGGCATACAAATGATGACAGCAAAAATCTCGGTGAATGGTGCCAATGGACATTGGGTGGTGACATCATCCTTGGATCGGTGAAATTGGCAGCATTCCAGAACTATCCAAACTAGTTGGACAGACCCTCGGGACATGTACACATTGAGACTCTGGCTTGATATGAGGTGGCGGTTTCTCGTCCCTGGGTACTGGGAAAATCATGAGTGCTTTTCCCCTTTGTCTCTCCTCTTCCCCCAGAAACAATAAGAAGAAATAGCAAATTTGGAAGTAATGAATTCACCCAAATTTCCCTAAACTTTGATTGTTCCTACCCACATCAACCATGTAATCATTATAACAAATAAAATTTATTTTTAAAAAGTAATATTTTTCTAAATAATATTTTTCTAAAGATTTATTGATTTTGTTAGAAAGTCCGATATAGAAAGAAGAGGACAGAGAGGCAGATCTTCCGTCCAATGATTCACTTTCCCCAAGTGGCCCCAAATGCTGCCACTGAGCCGATCTGAAGCCAAGAGCCAGGAGCCTTCAGCTCTCCCATGCAGGTATAGTCTCAAGGTTTTGGGCCGTCCTTGACTGCTTTCCCAGGTCACAAGTAGGGAGCTGGATGGGAAGTGGAGTTGCTGGGACACGAACTGGCGCCCAAATGGGATCCCAGTGTATGCAGGTACAAACTGATTCAACAACTGATAGCTGGTTCCTAACTAGTGAGGCAGGCAAGCTCCTAGGCTCTAAGAGCAGACACCGAGATGAGACGAGGTCAAGGCTGATCATCTGCTGGGCTTCATTTTGGACAATATTTTTAGCCTTAGATACAATGAATTTTCACCCAGACATGTCCGAAAAAAATAAATAAAACCAATCCAGAAAAACTCAGAGATGGGGCGGGGGTAGTTTGGGAGAAAGAAATGAAAACACATGTTTCCTACCCACTAACAAGGCCTGAAGTGATAGCGAATGTCGAAACAGGCACACCAGCACCGGAAGCAGGAAACACTTCCTTCGCAGTTCTTAGAGGTGTAATCTGGCAACTTAAAGCCAATCACACCCAACTAATCACCAGTAAACCGTCAACTCCTTTAGGATTTCCCTAAATCCTTACCAGCATTTATACAATGGGAGAAAGAAAAATAAAGGCTTGCATTAGATGGCATATAAATTATTGTAATTTTATAGTGACATGGTTAAGAGGGAGATACCCTTAAATTTCAAAAGATGAACACTTAAGCATATTGGGTGAAATACTGTATGTGTGATAATTTTTTTATAAACCACAGTGAGATATTATTTTACAGCATCATACTGGCTAAAGTAAAAATTTCTGAGATTACTAAGTGCTGCGGGAAGGGAAATGCTTACATATGGCTGATGGGGGTGTAAACTGGCAACTTGGAGAGTAATTTTGTATGAACTGGTAAAGTTGAGGAAGTAATTTCCTCTTATCCAGAAATTCTGCTTATTAAATTGATAGCCTAGAAAAAGCCTCCCATATCTACAGTGCCATATTTCTTTTTCTTTTTTTTTTTTTTTCAAGATTTATTTAGTTTTTGGGACCCAGCACAGTAGCCTTAATGGCTAAAGTCCTCAGCTTGTATGCGCCAGAATCCCATACAGGCACTGCTTCGTACGCTGGCTTCTCTGCTACCCATCTAACTCCCTGTTTTGGACTTGGAAAGCAGTAGAGGATGGCCCAAGGCCTTGTGACCCTGCACCTGCATGGGAGACCACAAAGAATCTCCGAGCTTTGGATTGGCTCAGCTCCAGCCAATGCAGCCACTTGGGGAGTGAACCAGCAAATGATAGATCCTTCTCTCTGCCTCTCCTTCCTTTATATATTTGCCGTTCCAGTAAAAATAAACAAATCTTTAAAAAAGAAATATCTATTTTTAGCTATTTTATCTATTTTTTATCTGAAAAAAAATTATTGACTTTTATTGGAGAAGCAGCATTCAATGGCAAAAGACAAGACAGGGTAATGGAATGCTGGGTCTGGCTCGGTCGGAGAAACCACTGGCATGTGCGAGATGTGAGGCTGGGAGGAGGCCTGGTCAGGAAACTAAGCAGACGCCCTAAGTGGGCTGTGGTTACTACTGGTGAACGTGAGAGCCGGAATGGGGGCAGGCGAACTGGGCTGGACATAGCTACCATATCCCTCTGCAGGGATGTGGACTGGTTCTGGGTTATGCCAGACTGGGCTAAGCTCTAGCACCCACTGATGATCGCAAGAGCCAAAGTAAGTATGGGACAGGCTGGGACAAGTTTTTATACCTGCTGAACCACTCAGGAGCTGGTTTAGGGGTGGTCCATACGTGGCTGGACTTTAGCCCCAACAGTAAGACCCAGAATGGGTGTGGGCCAGTTGGGCAAGGTCATGGTTCCTGCCAGGACAGGAAATGGGCCAATGCAGGCTGGGCCCAGGATGACCCCGTGCTACTTGAAGGTGACCCGATAGAGCAGCTTGGGTAACTCCCTTGTTCCTTGTAGTATCCTCAGAGCATATTCCACATCGGGACTCTGGGATGACATCAGGTGACTGTATGGGATAGAAGTGGATCCCTGGTACTGATCCCGGGATACTGATTCAGTTAGGGTACTAGGCGCAGCTTCTCCCCTTCTCTCCCCCTCTATCCCCGATACAGAAAAAGAAAGGGAAGGTTGGAGGCAATGGTGTTGTCCACTTTCCCCGATTACTCGACAATTCCTAACCTAACTGGTGGTCCACATGGGCATGCATCCTTCTCAATTATGTAAACATCTTCAAAAATAAAATTTAAAAAATAAAAAATAAATTGTTGATTTTTTAGGCATTTTGGTTAAACTGGCTAATGAAAAGTCCTTTTCTGATATCAGCACAAAATGTGTATGTAAGGTTGGACTATGAAAACATTTACAAATCTGGAGGACAGTGTCTAGTGTGGAATTCTGGGTTCAACGATTTCTGTTTCTATCGTCTTACTGAGGTATGCTCTGGGAAGCGGCAGATAATTCAAGGACTTGACTCTGGTGCCCCCGAGGGAGAGCTGGATTGCTTTGCAGGCTCTTTTGTGCATGTAAGCTTCTTGTCTCTCTCTCTTCCAAATAAGCCAAAATAAATAACACTTTTTAAATTAGGACACACTTAAATTTGAAGTTTTTAGAATCTTTAAAATATAAAGTAAGGGTTTTTAAAAATTATTTACTTAGGGCCTGGCTCAGTAGCCTAGTGGCTACAGAATCCTTGCCTTGCATGTACTGATACCCCATGGGTGCTGGTTCGTATCCCAGCTGCTCCACTTCTCATCCAGCTCCCTGCTTGCGGCCTGGGAAAGCAGTCAAGGATGGCCCAAAACCTTGGAACCCTGCACCCATGTGGGAGACCCGAAAGAGGCTTCTGATCCCTCGCTTAGAATTGGCTCAGCTCCAGCCATTATGGTCATTTGGGGAGTAAATCAGTGGGTAGAGGATCTTTCTGTTTCTCCTTCTCTCTCTAAGTCTGACTTTGCAATGGAAGTAAATAAATCTGTTACAAAAATGTTCACTTATTTGAAAGACAGAGTTATATATAGAGAGGAAGAGACAGAGAGATCTTCCATCCACTAGTTCACTCCCCAGATGACCACAATGGCCAGGACTGGACCAGGCAGGGCCAGGATCCCATTATTCTACCTGAATCTCCCACAGGAATATAGAGGCCCAATGACTGGAGTTATTTTCTGCTGCTTTCCCAGGCAAATTATCATGGGGTTGGATTGGAGGTGGAGCAGCTGAGACTCCAACAGACCTCTATATAGTATGCTGGTTGTTACAGGTGGCAGTTTGACCCACAGTGCCACAACACTGATTCCAAAGAAGAAGTTTGTTGTTGCTGTTTTAAATTCTTACTTGTTTTCATATTCTTGAAAGATAAAGTAGTAGAGCAAGGCAAAGGCACAGAAATTTTTTGAGTCATTCACTTCTCAACTACCCACAGCAGCTTTGGTTTGGTGAGGCTGAACCCAGGAACCTGAAAATCCATCTGAGTTTCTCACACAGGTGGCAGGGACTCAACCCCTGGGTGATAATCTCCTGCCTCCCAGCATGCATTAGCAGGAAGCTGCTGCATCGGAAACCAGCTGGGACTCAGGCCAGCACTCCAGTATAAAATGTATGCATCCCTAGTGTCAACCTGCTCCAAATATAAACTTTGCAATGTTTGGAAAGAGGGAAACAAAGCCATTTTTAATCAAAGAAAATTTCAGAGTTCATCACCTACATAATCTCCCTAACGGATGAAGGAAATTGAAATCTGAGATGCAAAAGAGAAGACAAATCAGCAAGGACCTATGGACATTTAAATGGTGTTAACTGCATGAGCATAAAGGAATAATGTTAACATTAGCTCCTGCAAATGGGCCAGGGAGGGCAGCAGATGATGACCCGAGCACTTGGGTCTCTGTCGCTCACAAGGAAGACCTAGGTGGAGTTCCTGGCTCCTAGATTAGGCCAGGCCCAGCCCTGGCTCCTGTAGCTACCACCAGGGGAAATGAACTAGCAGATAGAAGATCTCTCTCTTCCTCTCTTTCTGTCTTTCCCTCTCTCTGTAAGTCTACCTTTCAAATAAATAAATGCTTTAGCAAAAAAGAAAAAAAAAAGCAAGCAAGCAATTCATACATGTCACTAAGTACAACATGTATAATTTCTCCATATTTTCAAGGACTATTGGTTTAGGTTACTTTTAAATATCAAGCTATGAACTATTTATTAGAATATATGTAAAATAAAGAGGCCATTTTCAGGAAAGATGAAAAGAAGTGGATGGAAAAAGACACACCAGACAAAAAGCACACCAGAAGCTAGTGTTGTGGTGTAGCAAACAGTGACTGCCCACAATGCCTGCATCCATATGGACGCTGTTTGTGTTCCAGCTCCTCCATTTCCCATCCAGCCCCTTGCTATTGGCCTGGGAAAAGCAGTAGAAGATAGTCCAAGTGTTTGGGCCCTGTTCCAACCAGCAGAGCCAGTAACATGGACAGGGAGAGGGTCTGGGGATGAAGCACCTACAGGAGACCAGTGATGGCAGAAGTCTCTGCAAAGTCTCTCTTCATTGCTCCTTCACCTCTCCTTATATACTCTTCCTCCCAGTCCTCATTTAGCCAGGAAAGCGGATACAGATGAGTCCAATTAGTCTAGGTGTTTTTAGCCACAAGCCCAGTTCCTGTTCCTGCCCACTTCCTGTTCCTGGTCAGCCCAAGGAGCACTAATTAACTCCTTAGCCCACAACAGGACCCCTTGTGCTCACATGGAGATTCAGGAAGCTTCTGGCTCTTGGCTCCTGACTTTAGTTGGCCCAGATCAGGCCATTACAACAACTTAGGAAATGAAGCAGTGAACGCAAAATCTCTGCCTCTCTCCCTTTCTTTGTAACTCTGACTTTCAAAATAAACAGGTGTTGGTGTTGTGGTATAGAAGGTGTGCCCCTGAAACACCAGCATCCTGTATGGCATAGTTTATGACCCAGCTGCTCCACTTCTGACCCAGCTCCCTGCTAATAGCCTGGGAAAGCAGCAGAGGATGGCTGGGTGCTTGGGTCCTGACATCCATTTTTGAAAGATCCACATGAAGTTCCTGGTGCCTGGCTTCAGGCCTGGCAAGCCCTAGCCATTATGGCCATCTGAGGAGTGAACCAGAGGATAGAAGATTTCTCTCTCTC
The DNA here is from genome assembly GCF_017591425.1 of Ochotona curzoniae. Lineage (NCBI taxonomy): Eukaryota > Metazoa > Chordata > Mammalia > Lagomorpha > Ochotonidae > Ochotona > Ochotona curzoniae. Next base: position 301,438 of record NW_024466004.1, on the reverse strand, counting down.
TTTTTCTCTATAGCTCTTTCAAATAAACAAGAACATAAATCTTAAGCAAATCTTTAAAAATTTTTAAAAAGCAAACAACCAAAAAAAGCATTATTAGGATGAAGAGGATCTGGGTCCAATGTGGGGCTCAGTGGCTAAATCTTCATCTTGAAAACACCAGGATTCGTGTGGGCCCTAATTTGTGTCCCAGATGCTTCACTTCTCTTCTTGTTTCCTGCTTGTACCCTGGGAAAGCAGTAGAGAACGGCCCAAAGCCTTGGAACCCTGCTCCCCCATAGGAGACCTGAAAGAAGCTCCTACCTCCTGGCTCCTAGCTTCAGAATGGCTCAGCTCTGGCCATTGTGGCCACCTGGAAGAGATGGAAAATTTTTCTCCTTGTCTCTCCTTTTCTTCATAAATCTGCCTTTCCAATAAAAATAAAATAAATATTCTAAAAGGAATGAAGACGATGTGATCACAGAAGATAACAATTCTAAGTTTTTATACAGAAAATAATATAGTCTATTAACATAGGAAGCAAAGCTGAGATCACTGTAAGCAGAAATTTCTAATTCCCAATGATATTGGAGGATTTTAATATATCTCCCTGAAATTTCTAGATCACATAATGTTAATACGAAATGTATTAGCATACTGCAAAGCAATCATGCATACAATAATTAAAGCATTCACATTCCTGTCAAGTACACATGAGACATTTATTAAAATGTACTAAATGCACAGGAAATAAGTTAGCAAGTTGCGATGAATTGTTACCATACAGGACCATATGGTTGGATTGCAGTGCAATTCAAATAGAGATCAAATTTTTAAAATATTTATTTATTTATTTGAAAGGCTGAGCAACAGAGAGTAAGAAAGAGAAAAGATTTTCCATCTGTTCATTCAAACTGAGTGGCCACATCAGCCAGGTCTCAGCCAGGCTAAGACCAGAAGCCGGGAATTGCACTGTTCCCACAGTGGCAAGAGGGATTAGGAGGAAGGCAAAATGGAAGCAAGGAAGCTGGGATCCCAACCAGCATGCTTATATGGAACACTGGTTTCACAAAAGGCAGCTTAACCTTCTGTATCACAACACTGACCTCAGAAATCTTTTTTTTTTTTTTTCCAGAAAGGCAAATTCACAAAGAGGAAAGACAAAGATCCTCCATCTGCTGGTTCACTTCCCAAGTGGTCACAATGGCCAGAGCTGAGCTGTTCCAAAGCCAGGAGCCAGGAGCTTCTTCTGGGTCCCAAGGCCTTGGACTATCCTCTACTTCTTTCCTAGAACACAAGCAGGGAACTAGAAGGGAAGTGGAGCATCTGAGACATGAACCAGGGCCCATACGGGATCCCAGCAGATGCAAGGCGAGGATTTAGCCATTAGGCTGACATGCCCGGCACATAAATCAATTTTTAAAAGCTACTTTAAAGGGCTTCACATACTGTGCATTTAAAAGGCACATACAAATCTTAGATGATTCATAGGTCCAATAAAAGATACTGCAACTGTCTTGGAGTCATTATTGGATGAGATTTATCATTTTCTTTCTTGTTTTAAGATTTATTTATTTCAAAAGCATAGTGACAGACAGACAGGGATTTTCCATCAGCTGATTCCCCTACCAAAACCTGCAACAGCTGGGGCTGAGTCAGGCCCCCGACTTGGATTTCCCATGAGGTGGCAGGAACCCGATTACCTGAACCATCACCTGTTGCTGTCCAGGGTGTACGTTAGCAGGAACCTGGATTGTTAGTGGAGACAGAATTCGAATCCAGACGTTCTAATATGGGATGCCAAGTAACATCCACCCCCGACCCTTTGTCTTTGAGGATCAAGCACTTCCACAAGCCACATGTCCTCTGCTGCAGTGCAATATCACTATTCCCTTTGAAGTCAGGGATCACATTTTTGTGGGTGTTTTTTTTAAAAGATTTATTTATTTTCATTGAAAAGGCAAATTTACAGAGAGAAGGAGAGACTGAAGAACACTCTTCCATCCACTGCTGGTTCACTTCCCAAATGTCTGTAATGGCTGGAGCTTCTTCATCCAAAGGAAGAAGCCAGGAGCTTCCTCTAGGTCTCCCATGTAGGTGCAGGGTCCCAAGGCTTTTGGCCATCCTCTTCTGCTTTCCCAGGTCACAAACAAGGAGCTCAAAAGGAAGTGGAACAGCCGGGATACGAGCCAGGACCCATATGGGATGCCAGCACTTGAGCCAATGTGCTCGCCCCAAGGGGTCACATCTTCGAGAAGGAATCCCCTAAATTCACACCTGGCTTTCAAAAGGGAGCAGCCACAGAACTGTTCAAGGGTTTGGGTGCTGCCTTCGCGAATGTCTTTCTCAGCTCCTTAGTAAACAGTAGGTCACACATGACAAATCCTAACCAGCATTGTTACACCTTTGCATTTCCTCTTCTACAACATACCATGAATGCTACAGCATTTCAATCTCAGTAAATTAGAATTCAAACTCTAACCTCAGTAAATTTGAATAAAGTTAGAATTCATTAAACCTGAATTCTGAGTACAAGCTTCAGTAAACTGCCTCCATTCACACAAGCTAGCACGCGGCATCCAGAATTTTAGTAAGCACACCCATGTAAAACAATTCGACCTGATACGATGCACAGTTTTTTGCCCACTTTGATCATCCAACCTCACAGCCAATTCCCTATAGATTCCCCAGGTTACTACTCCTTGATGTTAACACTGTCCTGTAATTCTTCTGGTGACTGAACTTGTTGTGGGCTAAGGAGTTGATTAATGCTCCTTGGAATGAGCAGGAACAGGAACTGGGTTTGTGGCTAAAAACACCTAGACTAATTGGACTCATCTGTATCTGCTTTCCTGGCTAAATTAGGACTGGGAGGAAGAGTATATAAGGAGAGGTGAAGGAACAATAAAGGGAGACTTCACCAAGACTTCCACCATCACTGGTCTCCTGTAGGTGCTTCATCCCCAGACCCTCTCCCTGTCCATGTTACTGGCTCTGCTGGTTGGAGCATGAACCGTTTTCTCCCAGGTCACAGAGCTTTCTTGACCTTTCAGACAATGCTAAGTCTGACGCTGTGGATGGGCCTAGTGGCAACAGGGCATACCTGCAGTGGTTTTAAGATTGAGTGTCCTCTTATAAGACATCTGCCTCAGATGCCACAAACCAGATTGTCACAGGTTTGCAAGCAGAGGACTCCGAGTATCCCCAGGTGGCAGGGGTTTGTAAGCAGAGGACACCAAATATCTCCAGGTGGCAGGGGACTCCAAATGGCCTGTTGCCTATCAGCTCCTAGGGCGCACAATCCATTAACAGTTTCCTTTGAATGTCTCAATTAATTTGAGGTCTCAAATCCAAGTTCTAAGAGCCCATTCTTTCCCGATTTGAGCCCTAATTCCAACACGAGAAACTCGAAGAGACTGTCATGATAACTTACGGACTTGCACAGATATATTTTGCATGTCATTTCTGACCCTGCAGCTTTGAGAAATAAGTCTTCTTTTTAGGGTTATGGAAGCCCTTGGGTTCTCATTCCATACAGATTGGAGCAGTTGTTTTCTCCATGCAAGCTCTCAAGCACACCCTAAGGAAGCTCTCCCACACTACAGTCCTTGCATGCGTTATGACTGCCACCACAGCAAGGTGCAGCAAGCATATGGCCCCAGCAAGCATGTGTGGCAGTTGGCACCTCGTCAAAATAAATCCAGATGATAGTTTGACGGATGGTGATGCTACTGCGTGCTATGGAGTACTAACAGCTTGTGTTTTACAGACAAGGTCGGGCCTGTGCTCATTCTCAAGGACGCCACCAAATAATGCCAACACATCACTTTGACCAGTCTGTCAACTAGGAGCATTCCTGATATCAGTGTTTCATCAGTTTGTATTCAATTTAAGAGACAAAAGCCATGCAGTATTTTGAAGGGGAGAGTTCAGAATGACAATTATTACATGACCATAAGATAATACCTACAAAGACATGAAGAAAACTCTGAAGGCCAGGTTAGAGCTCTGATTAGAGAAGGAGGGCAGATAGTCACAGAAAGGCAAAGAGCTTGCTGGGTTGTCTGCAAGCCAAGGGGAAAGACAAAGAAAGCTCAAACCTGCCAGGATCTTGGTGCTGGACTTGCAGCCTCCCGAAGTGCAAGAAAACAAGTACATGCTCTTGGGACACTATAGGCTGTGGCATTTTGCTATAGCATCCCCAGAAAATGAATGCAAGGGAACCTGAACACAAATGTTCAAAGGGAATTGTTGATCCTGGAGCTGGAATGGCTGCTGCTGCCTTACAAGTGGCCATGATCATGACAAGAGCAGAAAAATCAGACTCAAAAAATGCATTCCTGGGATGGGCATTTGATGCAGTAGTTAAGATTCTGCTTGGCATACAGGCCCACATCCCATAAGAGGGTACTTGGGGTACCCTCTTCTGCTCCCAATTCCGCTCCCAATTCCAGCTTGCTGTTGATGTATATACCCTGGGAGGTGGCAGGTGAGGCTCAAGTCCCTGGGGCCCTGACTGAGTTCTCAAGTCCTGGTTCTAGCCTAACCACACCCTGGATGCTGTGGGCGTTTAGAGAGTGAACCAGTATATGGGGGTTCTCAGGCCCCCCCTTCTCTCTATCTCTCAGCCTTTCAAATAAATAAAATAAAATGAATAGAAAATTTTAAAAATGTATCTCATCTCAATGTGGGTTAACAAAAGCTGCATAACACAAGCAAAGAGAATACAGCACCTGTCCTTTGAGTTTCCCGTCCAGCTTTATCAATACTTTGAGCTGAGTAGAAGCATTTACTGAAGGCTCCACTGCTGGGAAAGGCAGACTGTCCAACAGCTTCTTGGACTGGGCCTAAATGAGCCTCGGGCGTTGACCGCTTTGCTCATTCTTGCCACGGATCAGTCTTGTTCGCCTTCATCATTTATCACTAACCATCACCACTGCCCACAGCCTTGCAGAACGCCTTCTCATCTCTCAATCTCCCTCCTAGATATCTTCAGTAATCACACTTAAACATCCAGCATTGTTTATCTCTCGTGAATGCTAAATGTAATTTGCATTCATTTATATTACATTGCACACGTGTTGCAGTTATAAAGAAAATTTGTAGTTTATTATTCCACAGATAAACTCATTAATGGCTAAAGTGGAAAACAGATGATTGGTGTTCTAAAGGCTTTGTATTAAATAGAAATACTAGGTTGATGGTATACATACTAAAGTATTTCAAGTACTGAAACAAATAGGCTGGGAATACATTTTTTTCTATTTAAAATAATGCTATTAAAGATTCCCACTATCTAAAAATTCTCTACCTAATGCACTTTTAGGACTAGATTAAATTTTCTGAGAGATGCCTGAACTAAAGGGAAGCAACGCATTAGAAAGGATGAAGTCATGCAGTCACTGCATTGAGGTAGACTTAATGTTACATTTCATTAGAAGACATATTAGCAACCTTTCATGATGTGGTGGTGACAGCATGATCACTATTTACAATTAATGCTTTCCCTTTTTAGACTAGGAAGTCATCTGTGTGGGACAGCTTCCGCCCTGTGTGAATGTCTACAAGGAAACCTCTTATTTTTTAAGATTATTTATTTTTATCGGAAAGGCAAATTTACAGAGAGAAGGAGAGATACAGAGAAAGATCTTCCATTCACTGCCTTACTCCCCAAGTGGCTTCAACAGCTGGACTGAGCCAATCTGAAGCCAGGGGCTTCTTTTGGGTCTCCCACACAGGTGTAAGATCCCAAGGAATGTCCTCTACTGCTTTCCCAGGCCCCAAGCAGAGAGCTGGATGGGAAGTGGGGCAGTCAGGACACGGACTGGTGCCTATATGGAATCCCTGCACATGCAAGGTGAGAACTTTAGCCACTAAGCTACCTTGCCGGGTCTTCATTTATTGGTTTTAGCTAACAAATGATAACTTATGCCTGAATCAATATTTTTATTTTTTAAAGATTTATTTACTTGAAAGGTAAGTGACAGAAACAAAGAGACAGAAACACACACACGTCTTCCATCTGCTGGTCCACTACCCCAACAGCTGCAATAGCTTTGCCTTTGGCTAATGCAGGATCCAGGAGCTTCATCCAGGTTTCCTACATGGGTGCAGGGACCTACACACTTTGCCGGAGTCCAGCTCCAGCTGAGTTCGGAACTCAAAAAGGGTGCGTGGATGAGGCGTAAAGAGGAAAGAAATGGACCACTACGATTTCATGATCATAATGGACAATACATGAAAGCTGTCTGCTTTATTTATACAGAAAGAGTCAAACTCTGGCTCAGACTCATGGTCAAGTGAGTGTTTCCAAGGATAATTCTGCCATTTGTTTTACCTAAAAACAATAGAAGTTCCTACTACAATTCTTATTCTACAACTTAATCTTGTATCACACAGAAAAGGAGAACCTAAAGATCAAGGAAAGAGTGAAACCCTAAGTACAGGTCCCTTGATTAGCATAAGGTCAATGGGGACAGCCAAGACAGGAGGAATAATAGAAGGCCCCTTTGCAAGACATTATTATTGACATTAACCTCCAAGCTCACATTGAGTAAAAAAGCCAACTCCACAGTAGCAAACAATGCCTGGATGGATTAGAATTCTTCCAACAGGGTGGTGTAGTGTCCATGCGAAGGAAGGTGGAGCTGCATTCAGGTGGTTGTAGAGAGGTCCACTGGGCTCTGCCAAACAGCGGGAAGTTCCTTGCGGCCCTGCCTGCAATGGAACAATACTGTTCACACCTTTGTGTCCCCCACATCCACTGCACGGACCCCAACAACACTTGAGTCATCTTTTCACTGCTTTCCCAGGAGCATTAGCAGCAAGAAAGTTGTATGAAGAGTGGAGCGGGCCTGGCACAATAGCATAGTGGTTAAGGTCGTCGCCTTGAACGCACTGGGAATCCATATGGGCACACTGGTTCTAATCCCGGCAGCCCTGCTTCCTATTCAGCTCCCTGCTTGTGGCCTAGGAAAGCAGTCGAAGACGGCCCAAAGCTTTGGGACCTGGCACCCATGTGCAAGACCTGGAAGAGGCTCCTGGCTGGATTGGCTCAGCTCCAGCTGTTGCTGCCGCTTGAGGAGTGAACCATCAGGCGGAAGATCTTCCTCTCTGTCTCTCCTCTCTGTATACCCACCTTTCCAATAAAAACATATAAGTTAAAAAAAAAAAAAAAAAAACAGCTCTCCTTGGGGATGTCAGTGTCACAAGTAGTGGTTTATCCTGATGTGCATCACGCCAGCTCTATGGAATTGTTTTAATAGTTGTTTCAAATAGTAACAAATAAAAGGGCTCTTGACCCACTTTCATTATGAGTATCCTTATGTGCTGAGGATTTTCATCAATTCAGTGTGTTCAATCCAATGCAATCATTATTCTTTCAGTTGCTCAAACTGTCACAACTTGGTTCAATGGAAACATTTTCATGTGGCTCTTGGGTCCTTTTGACATGACATTATCTGCTGAAGTCTTATGCTTATTAACATGAAAAGGAGCCTCAGTTCACCTTGAACAGGGCCTGTGTTAAATCTGCAATCAGTGGTTTTTCCACATGGCCATCCAATGTTTGAATGCAGAGCAGCACAACAGCAGTGGAAACCACACAGGGGCATGAGGGGTGCTTATGGCTTCCGGTCCATTTATGTCATAGTCAAAAACATCAAGATAATAGTCATTCTTCAATTCTGCTAACATTATTATGTTTTTACCTAGTTTCTTCAATTACACAAAATATTGATTCACTGCCTTAATGGTGCAATTATTTATTCCCTTTATTTATAAGAAAATGGAATATTTCCAAAATTCCTGTACTAGGACCAGTGTTGTAGCAATGGTAGGTTAAGCTGCTGTTTGCTATGTCAGCATCCCAAACTGAGTTGAGTGCTGGTTTGAATCCTAGCTGTTTTGCTTCCAAATCAGCTTCCATCTAATGTGCCTAGAAAAGCAACAGAAGATAGTCCAAGTTCTTGGATTCCTGTCACTCTCATGGGAGAGCCAGATGAAGTTCAGGGCTACTGGTTTCACATGACCTAGACTCAGCTGTCAGCAGTCACTTGGGGAGTGAACCAGAGGGTGGAAGATTCTCTTTCTCACTGCCTTTCAATAAATAAATAAATCTTTTTAAAATGGATGAATTGTCTGAATAGGCATTTTTTAGAAAACATACATATATCCAACAGTTTTATGAAAAAGTGATCAATATCACTAATTATTAAAGAAGTATAAATCAAAATCATAAAATAAAAGCTCAGTTACAACAGCCATAATCAAGACGACGATAAATAACAAATGTTATTGAGGATGCAGAGAAAGAACCTTTACACTGTCGGTGGGAATGTAAGTCAATCCAGCAGGTTCATCCAAAAGCTAAAAATAGAAATACCATATGATCAAGCAATCAACTTCCAGCTTACATTCCAAAGAAAGGAAATGAGTACGTCAAGGACACATCTGTACTCCCATGTTTATGACTGCAGCACTATTCGCAATAGCTGAGATGTAAAATTAACCCAAGTGTACATCAGTGGACAGACAGATTGAGAAAATGTGGTACATATACACAGTGGAATATTATTCAGTCATAGAAAAAATGAAATATTGTCATTTGTGCCAACATGGTTGAGTCTAGAGAGCATTACACTAAGTGAGACAAGCAGGCAAGGAAGACAAATACCACGTGTTCTCCATCATGTGTGAAGGCTAGACAAAACTGAACCCCCAGAACTAGAACACAGAGAAGGGGTAAGTAGAGGCTAGAAAGGGTATGGGGACAAGGAGACATGCAGAGGTTGATTAATGGGTGTGAAACATAGTAGGACAGGGCCCGGCACGATGGCCTAGTGGTTAAATCCTCACCTTACACACCCAGGATCCCATACGGGTGCTGGTTTGTATCCCAGCTGCTCCACTTCCCTTCCAGCTCCTTGCTTGTGGCCTGGGAAAGCAGTAGAGGATAGTCCAAAGCCTTGGGACCCTGCACCCGTTTGCAAGACCCAGAAGAATCTTCTGGCTCCTGACTTTGGAACAGCTCAGCTCTGGCCTTTGCAGCCACCTGGGAATGAACCAGCAGATGAAATATCTTTCTGTGTCTCCTTCTCTTTGTAAATCTGCCTTTCCAATAAAAGTGAATAAATCTTCAAAATAAATAATTGTAGGACACAGGAAAAATAATACCTAGTAGTCTACAGCACAGTTAGGGTAACTGCAGTTAGCAATAACATTGCGTATTTAAACTAGCTAAAGAGGAATTTGAATGTTCTTACTACCAAGAAATAGTCAATGTTTAATGAATAGGCTGTTACTCTGATTTGATCATTATACATCATATTCATGAATCACAGTATCACACTATACCCCCATAAACAGGTATAATTATTATATGCTATATTAGTCAGTTTGGAGAGGCACTGAAATGAACTGAGGTGAACTCCTAATGAAGAAAAGGACTATAGATATTCTTGGAAGCTCCAAGTCAAGTAGCACGATGCAGGCTACCCTGAAGGCCCCTGGAAGGTGGCTGCCTGTCTGCGAAGGAAGGGCTGTGTGGTAAGACAGGCAGCAGGGACAGAGGGGGCAGGATCTAACTCAGGCTTTGAGCACAACCTTCTTCTTTTTTTAAGAGTTATTTAAAATTTTTTATTGCAAAGTCAGATACACAGAAAGGAGGAGAGACAGAGAGGAAGATCTTCCATCCAATGGTTTACTTCCCAAATGACTGAACCATTGGCTGGAGCTGAGCCAATCTGAAGCCAGGAGCCAGGATCTTCCTCCAGGTCTCCCACGAGGGTTCGGGGTCCCACAGCTTGGGGCTGTCCTCGACGGCTTTTCCAGGCCACAAGTAGGGAGGCGAAATGGAGCTGCCGGGATTAGAACTGGCGTCCATATGGGATCCCGGTGCGTTCAAGGCAAGGACTTTAGCCTCTAGGCCACTGTGCTGGGCCCGAGCATAACCTTCTAAAGACAAATAATCTCCACCAGCAATCCCTTGATGACCCAAGGAGATCCCACTACTTCCCAACTGCGCCACCGTTGGGATCAAGCATTTAACAGGTGAGTTGTTGGCAGACTTTCAGCATCCAAGTATGTGTCAAGAGTAGTATGTGTCAACTTAAAAATTTTTCAGAGCGTTAGTTTCATCTGGGTGTCCCATGTGGGTGGCAGAGCCTGAGGTATTTGAGCAATCATCTGCTGCCTTAAGTGCATTAGAATGAAGCTGGATCAGAAGTAACCAGATACTCTGTCAGATATGGGATACAGCTATCTCAATCAGCAGCTTAACCTACTGTGCCACAATGCATGCCTCATAATAAGTGAGTTTGATCCAATTTTCATTTAATTTGAGAGGCAGAGAGCCAGGTAAACAGAGATCTTCCACCTGCTTTCACTCTCCACATGCCCATAGTAGCTGTGACCAGGCTAGGCTAGTGATAGGCATCTGAGACACCACCCAGTTCCCCTACATGGGTGACAGGCATGCTTCTCTGCTGTTGATTCCAGCTTCTTACTAACGTACATCCTGGGAGGCAGCAGGGCTCAAGAAATTGGATCCCTGCTATCAGTGCTGGGCAGATGAAGCTAGGAGCCGGGAACTCCATCCTGATCTCCCACAAGAGTGGCAAGATCCCAGGTATTTGGACCTTAATCTTCTGCCTTCCATAGCATATTAGTGAGTTCAGAAGTGGAGCAGCCAGGACTCGAGGTGGCACTCCCATCTTCACGGGATATTAATGTCACAAGTTGTGGCTCAACATGCTGCACCAATAGTCCCTTCATATATTTTATTTATTTATTCATTTTTATTGGAAAGGCACATTTCAGAGAGAAGGAGAGACCAAGGGAAAGATTTTGCAACCACTATTTCACTCCCCAAGTGGCTGCAATGGTTAGAGCTGAGTTGATCAGAACCCAGAAGCCAGGAGCTTCTTCCAGGTCTCCCACATGGGTGCAGGGTCCCCAGGCCTTGGGCCATCCTCTACTGCTTTCCCAGGTCACACGCCGGGAGCTGGATGTAAAGTGGAGCAGCTGGGACACAAGCAGCACCCATATGGAATCCTGACTCGCGCAAAGCCGATTAAAACATTGTGCCAAGCCCTGTTTTGTTTTGAGGACCTGGTTTTAGTTATGTAATAGCTACTTTTACAAAATACAAGTGCGACACTCTAACGTAGTGAGGTAAGCCTCTGCCTGCAGTATTGGCATCCCATATGGGCACCAGTTTGTGTAATGACCGCTCTACTTCCAAACAAGCTCCCTGCTTATGGCCTAGGGTAGCAGTGGAAAATCACTCTTGGGACTCTGCATGAACATGCGAGAGACTCAGAGAGGGTTCCCAGCTCCCAGCTCCCAGCTTTAGATCCTCAGCTCCAGCGGTGTTGGCCATTTGGGGAATGAACCAGCAGAGGGTGAATCTCTCTGCCTCTGTCTGTCTCACCTTCTTTCTGTGTAACTCTACTTTTTAAATAAAACAATATTAAAAATACAGGTAATCCCTTTTGAATTTAAAATATATATTCAACATAATTTAAAGCATGGATTCAAAGCAACCAAAACAATGAAAAACTATCAGTTGAAAAACTTCACATTAAAGAAATTAGCTTTTATTATTATTTTGTTTCTAATATAATTTTAAATCAGATAAAGTTTTAACAAGCTCCATATTTTCATGATCAACTAAAAATAGAATTATTTACTGAAAAGACAGGATGACAGAGAGAAGACAGAAAGAGAGAAAGAAAAAGAGAGATAAGTCTTCCACCCATCATCTGGTTCACCCTCCAAATGCCAGGGTTGGATCAGGTCAAAGCTTGGAGCCAAGATCTCCATCGTGGTCTCTCACACGGGAGTAGGCACCCAGGTATTCAAGGCAGCATTAGCTGCCTTCCCTGTTCATTAGCAGAGAGTTGGGGCAGCAGTGGAACAACTGGGACATGAACCAGCGCTCCAATACAGGATGCTGTTCACTTAACTCATTGTTTCACAATGCCAACCTCTATGTTTTTTTTTTTTTAAGATTTATTTATTTTTATTGGAAAGGCATATACAGAGAGGAGGAGAGACAGAGAGGAAGATCTTCCATCTGATGGTTCACTCCCCAAATGACTGCAACGTCTGGAGCTGAGCCAATCCGAAGCCAGGAGCCAGGAGCTCTTCCGGTTTCCCACGCGGGTGCAGGGTCCCAAGCTTTGGGCCATCCTCAACTGCTTTCCTAGGCCACAAGCAGGAAGCTGGATGGGAAGCAGGGCCACCAGGATTAGAACCTGTGCTCATATGGGATCCTGACATGTGCAAGGCAAGGACTTTAACCACTATGCTATTGCACTGGGCCCGACCTCTATGATTTTTTTTAAAAAGCTGGCAAAACATACAATGAAGTCAATATTCCATCTTAGTCATCCACTGGCCAAGTTCCCATTTCTTACTCATATATATATAAATGCACACAGTAGACATTGTTGCTATTCTCTTAGATCTTTTCTGATTAAAAACAAAGTTTTAAAATTTATTTTCAATTTAGTTGAAAGCATAGAATGAGGGAGTGGGACAGAGAGAGAAATATCTTCCAATTTCTGACTCACTTCCGAAATATCCATACAGCCAGGACTCAGTCAGGCTAAAACCCCAGGAATTCAAACTTTTGGGTATCCTACATGTGTGGCAGGGAACACTGTTCTGGAGACGTCACAACTGCCTCCAGGATGCCAGCAGCAGGAAGCTAGACTGGAAGCAGAGAACCTGAGGCTGGAATCAGGCACCCTGGTATCGAATGAGGGTGGCTCACGGAACATCACCACTGCACCAAATGTCTGCTCCTCTTTCCAGAACGTGTGTGTCTATTTCTTTATATACACACATATCTCTCCCATGTTTGCCAAGGTAGTCGAAGACAGTAACAGACAATCGCTAAAGCCCAATTACTCAACACAATATAAGTTTACTTTTTGTTTGTTCGAAGTCTGGGTAGCTCTTCTGCACTGTCTGCCAACAAGAGGTGACTCAATACTCCTGGATCTTTCCATGTTGTGACATCACCATTTTCATTGAATAGTTCCAAAGCCACAACAGAGCAGAAAACAGAATGGGAAAGGCATTTGCTCAAGCACATTGGTATTGGAATGCTACACTTCACTTCTGCTTGTGTTCCACTCCCAGAGCTAGTCACATGGCCCCACTCTGATTAAACACGGGAAAGTGGGATGCTGCATTCTTTTTCCAGGATCTGTCTTCCCACTAACCAATGCTACAGATAGAAGGGAGGCACCACTTAAATCTAGCAATTCCTTCTTGGCATATACTCCTTGAGAAATTCTCATACATTTATATAAAATATTTCCTGTTTAATCTTTTTTAAGATTTTTTTTTTAATTACAAAGTCAGATATACAGAGAGGAGAAGAGACAGAGGGGAAGATCCTCCATCCAATGATTCACTCCCCAAGTGAGCCGCAACAGCCGATGCTGCACCGATCCAAAGTCGGGAACCAGGAGCTTCCTCCAGGTCTCCCACATGGGTGCAGGGTCCCAAGGTTTTGGGCCATCCTCGGCTGCTTTCCCAGGCCACAAGCAGGGAGCTGGATGGGAAGTGGAGCTGCTGGAACCAGAACTGGCGCCCATATGGGATCGTGGCGTGCTGAAGGCGAGGACTTTAGCCGCTAGGCTACGGCGCAGGGCCCTTTCCTGTTTAATTTTTAAAGCTACATTTTAAAAGTTTTATTTTTGTCAACTTGAAATACAGAGAGTTAGAAATCTCCATCCACAGGGCTCAGTGCAATAGCATAATAGTTAAGGTCCTTGCCTTGAACGTGCCAGGATCTCATATGGGTGCCAGTTCTAATCCCGGCTGCTTCACTTCCCATCCAGCTCCGTGCTTGTGGCCTGGGAAAGCAGTAGAGGATGGTCCAAAGCTTGGGACCCTGCACCCGCATGGGAGACCCAGAAGGAAGTTCCTGGCTCCTGGCTTTGGATTGGCACAGCACCAGCTGTTGCAGCCACTTGGGGAGTGAATCATTGGATGGGATGAGAGTTTCACCTCCTCTCTGTATATCTGTCTTTCCAATAAAAATAAATGCATCTTTAAAAAAAAAAAAAGGAAAAAAAGAGAAAGAAATCTCCACCTTGTTGTTCCACTGCTCAAGCAGCTATAACAGCTACAGCTGGGCACAGCTGAGGGCAAGAGCTGAGAGGTCAATCCATTTACCCCATGTAGGTGTCAGGGACCCCAAAGACTTGAGTCATCACCTTTGCCCCCAGGCTGGTCAGAGAGCATCAGAAGCAGAGCCAAGACTCGAACCACAGATATTCTGATATGGGATGCAGGTGTCCCATTTCATCAAACGCTTGCCCCAAAAGTCTTAATATTGCATATATTACCTTAAGAACTTTGTGAGGAGAGTATTAGTATTGTGATTTCACAGTGTAGACAATCAAAGCTCAAAGAAATAAAGTGATTCAGCTGAGCTTACCAAGCAAAAAAATGAGGCATGTGACATAATGGAATAGGTGTTTTCAAGTCAGAATCTGATACAGGGCTCAAATGGCTCAGTGTGGTGGCATATCAAACTAATTCTCCACCTGCAGTGCCAGTATTCCATATGGGAACTGTTTCATTTCCACTGGAAAAGAAGAGGAGAATGGTGCAAAACTTGGGCCCTTAAACCCAAACAGGGGATCTGGAGGAGACTTCTAGCTCCTGGCTTCAGATTGGCTTAGCTTTGGCCATTATGGCTATTTGAGGGTTGAACAAATGGAACCTCTCTATCTGTTAAATCTGTCTTTCAAATAAAAATAAATTAATCTTAAAAAAATAGCAGTACCTCCCCAGCTATAGACAATGGCCTAAGTCGCATTGTACTTAGGCAAGTGTTACACTCCTGGAAAAAAAATAGGTAATAGCTTTTGGGCATCCTGGGCCTGGTCAATGCCAAATTTGTTTTTGTTTTTTTTTTTTTAAAGATTTATTTTTATTATTTTTTTATTGGAAAGGCGGATATACAGAGAGGAGAGACAGAGAGGAAGATCTTCCGTCCGATGATTCACTCCCCAAGTGAGCGCAACGGGCCGATACTATGCCGATCCGAAGCCAGGAGCCTCTTCCAGGTCTCCCACGCGGGTTCAATGCCAAATTTGTATACCGATGTGCCAGAATAGCCGTCTATCCTATTTTTTAAAAAAAAGATATGTGGGAGGCAGATGCCAGCATGCCAACACACAGGGGCTGGGCATTGGCACCTGACTATGCGTGGGCCCCTGGTAGGCAGGCAAGACCCCAGGCTGGCATGGCACACTGCCAGAGGATCAGGCATGGGGGCTGTGGATTGTTCAGGGAAGCAATCTGGAGATGTGTGGAAGGGAGGACTGCTGAGAGAGAATGTGACAGGTGAGGGGTGACTTCTGGGGGACTTCCACCAACCTGGCTACTGTACTTGCAGGTAAATGAGGAAGCTGAGACCAGGTGGTTTAGAGGAGGGAAACCAGATGACCTTTTGAGGCCAAACTAATACACCTGCCCATGTGGGAGACTTGAGCTGGGATTGTTGGTATCAATCACCACTTTACCAGTACATACAAAAGCTATGGCTGAGAACTCTGCCTGGCAGGGCTCCATCATAGTACCCATCAGTGAGTGTTGGAACGGGGGATGGATCATGTTAGGTTGGGCCATGATACTAACCAGCTCATGAGAGAGCTGGGTCTGGGAGCAGATTCTGTGGGGGATTATGGGCTCACCCCTGTGGGACTGTCATACCAGCTGGCTTGCTCGAGGGCTGGCGGTGGTGACAGGCTGAGCTAGGCATGACCATGCAACTCAGCAACACTCTTGGGTACTAGGGTTGGGAACAGGCCAGGCTGGTCCAGGCTGTAGCACCCACGGTCACACCTATTGGTTTGCATGAAAGCCAGGGATGGCAGCAGGCTGGACAGAGCTAGGCCACATCACCCACCAGTGAGGGTAGGGACTGAGTTGGGCCGGGCCAGACCAGGCCAAGCTGCAGCATCTGAGGGCAAAGGTTAACCTGAGTAATGGGTTATGCCGAGCTAGGTCAAAACAACCACTGGAATGTGCAAGATCTATGGCTAGGAGTGAGCTTGGTCAAGGAGCTAAAGGCTGGCCTGCGATTTCCACTAGTGAGCACCAGAGCTGAATGCTGGTGGTAAACTGAACTGGACATGGCTGCAGCATCACTTGGCATGGGTGTGGACTGGGTCTGGACTAGGCTCCAGCACCCACTGAATCACATGAGAGCTGTATCTGGGAGTAGAGAGGCATGCCTGTGCTGTAACACCCAAAAATAAAAGCAGAGTGGGTATAAGCCGGTCGTGCAAGTCCATTGTTCCTACCAGGACAGAAGATGGGCCAAGTCAGCTTGGGCCAAGGACCCACCAGTGTGCGTGAGATCTGCCACTGGGAGGTGACTCTGGTAGAGGAGCTTGGGGAACTCTTCTGTGAGGATGCAGTCCCCGCAGCTGAGTGTAAGAACCAAGGCTGTGAGCAGACCAGACCAAGCCAGGCTGGAGGACCCGCCAGGATATGTGCGAGTCAGGTCTGGAGGCATACCAGGCTACGCAAGTTCATAGCACCCAACAGCAGATGTGAGAACCAGAACAGGGTGCGGTGCAGGCCAGGCCAGGTTGGGCTGCAACACCAGTCAGTTCACATTAGGGCTGGGACTAGAAGCTGGCCAGGTTGGGTTAGGGGGTAGTATCCACCAGCATGAGCTGGAATTGTGGGCATACCGGGTGGAGGTAAGGCTGCAGTACCCACTGGCAAATGCTGAAGTGAGGCGGCCCATGCCAGGCCGGGCTGCAGCACCTACCAGAACACGTAAGACCCAGGACAGCTGTAGGGGCTCCCCTGGTGGGCCACTGCTGTGGCTGATATGAGAACTGGGACTGGGAGCAGACCATGCTAGGTAGGTCTACAACACCCCCTTGGCCTGCATATGATCTGGGTTATAAGGACAACATGGCTGGGCTAAGCGATAATCACTGGTGCATGAATGAGCTAGAGCAAGTGCAGAGTGGTTGGGCGTTGCTGCATTATCAGCTGGCAAGTGCTGGGACTGGGGGATAGTCCTGTCAGACTAGACTGTAGAACCAACTTTATTTTATTTTTATTGGAAAGGCAAATTTACACTTGATCTTAGCCAAAAGGCCAAGAAGCGATGGAAAGGCAGAATTAAGAGAGAAGAAGGTACAGAGAGAAAGATCTTTGATCTGCTGGTTCACTGCCCAAGTGTCCACAATGGCCACTTAAAAATTAGAAAAAAAAAATTAATTATTTTAGGAATAATAAAGATGGCAGAATAGGGTAAGGACACATTTAAACAGACAGAAACATTAGCCAGTATGAAGCAGAAATAGGAGAGGACAGACACAGGAAAGCAGCGAACACAACAGTGTGGTGTTGGGCTTGGTGCGGTGGCCTACAGACTAAATCCTTGCCTTGAATGCACCACAATCCCATATGGGCGCCGGTTCTAATCCCGGCAGCTTCACTTCCCATCAAGCTCCTTGCTTATGGCCTGGAAAAGCAGTCGAGGAAGGCCCAAGGCCTTGGGACCCAGCACTCGTGTGGGAGACCTGGAGGAAGCTCCTGGATCCTGGCTTCAGATTGGCATAGCACAGACTGTTGCAGTCACTTGGGAGTGAATTATTGGATGGAAGATCTTCTCTTTAAAAAAATCTTAAAAAAAAATATTTATTTTATTTTTATTGGAAAGGCGGATATACAGAGAGGAGAGACAGAGAGGAAGATCCTCCGTCCGATGATTCACTCCCCAAGTGAGCGCAACGGCTGATGCTATGCCGGTCCGAAGCCAGGAGCCTCTTCCGGGTCTCCCACGCGGGTGCAGGGTCCCAAAACTTTGGGCCGTCCTCGACTGCTTTCCCAGGCCACAAGCGGGGAGCTGGATGGGAAGAGGGGCCGCCGGGATTAGAACCGGCGCCCATATGGGATCCCGGGCATGCAAGGCGAGGACCTTAACCACTTGTGCCACCGCGCTGGGCCCAAAATAAAATAAATCTTAAAACAAACCAACCACTGTGGTGTTGTAGTGATCAATACCCCAGTGGCATTCAGTGAGCGGCAATCTGAAATGCACCAGCAGCTGGAACTCCACCAGCAACAAGGTGGGAAGGGGCATTCACCCGGAGCTCAGGAGGTGAACCCAGACAAAGAACTGTCTGTCCTGCTGGTTTGTTTGATTTGACCAGGAGCAGAGACAGAGTAGCAGGTCCCAGATGGACAGTGCAGGAACGGGGCAGATTTCATACACCAGTCTGTCCCCTAGAGCTGAATTAGGTACCACTGTATATAGGGAGGCAAAGGTTTTGGCCAGTACTGTACATGCACTAAGTTAGGAGTGAACTCATTTCTGGCTTAGTGAACTGCAACAATGTGGCATCCTACAGGTTCCACCCAAGATAGGTCTGAGTAGCCCTCGGACCTGATGGCCAGCAGATCAAGAACTCTAGTAGTGGCATATCAGGCACCATTTTGTGCAGTGTGGAAAAACTTTAAGACTGGAGGGACAACAGTGAGCTGTGCATGCACTGAGCTGGGAACAAACTCACTGAACTCAGTGCATTGCACTGGACCCACAGGGAAAATACCCCATGTTTGGCATCATATGGGTCAAAACAGGTTCCTGTGGGCCTCAAACATAACACCAACAGGTTCCAGCAAGATAAGTACCACCAACAATCCAGCTATATAGGATACCTGGTGTCTCCCTAATCCTGGGACCTGTTCCAACCAGAAGTGGGAGAAAGGTTGTACAGACAACAGTGCAGCCTCAACACAGTATCACTAGAGGTGGAGAGTGGCGAGCCAGGAGCTGGGGCTATAGAGACCATGGTAGAAGTCTAAGATAAGAGCCCAGACCTGGAACTCACTGCAGGGAGTGGAACAACTGACTGCAAACAAAGAGCCATGTGCCAATTGGAATAAGTAAAATCGAACTGTAGATCTATGGGTGACAAGGCTTAGAAACCTGCCCCAAGGAGAAGAATCTGATAACCAGAAGTATAATGATCAAAAGCAAAAGACACAAAGGCACAATGAATATTGCTGAAGACTCCCCTGGAAAAGGAACAAAAGCCTTTGTCAACCTCAGAGTTTACTGAGGAAGACATTGAGAAAATGGGGGAGAGAGAATTCAAAACACTTGTTATAAAACTTCTTATCAACAATGACAAGCATGTAAAGCAGGCATTCAAGGAATTCAAGCAATATGTCACACTGGAAATGAATCAAATGAGAGCTGATATATTTGAAATGAAGAATACAGTGGTGCAAATTAAAAGTACAGTGGAGAGTCTCCAAAATAAAATGAATGAAGCAGAAGAAAGAATCTCAGAATTGGAAGATATACTCTGTCACCAGGGGGAAACAAACAAAAAACTGGAAGCAGAGCTAGATCAGGCCAAAAAAAGTATTCAAGAATTGAAACACAGTATTAGAGGCCAAATACAAGAGTTATAGGAGTCCCAGAAGGAGCAGAAAGAGAAGCTGGGCTTAAAAGTGTATTTGATGGGGCCTGGCAGTGTGGCCTAGCAACTAAAGTCCTCACCCTGAACAGGCCAGGATCCCATCCAGCTCCCTGCTTGTGGCCTGGAAAGCAGTCAAGGAAGGCCAAGAGCACTGGGACCCTGCACCGGCGTGGGAGACCCGGTTCCTGGTTCCCAGCTTCGGATCGGCATAGCACTGGCTGTTGCGGTCGATGCTATGCCGATCCGAAGCCAGGATCCAGAAACTTCTTCTGGGTATCCCACACGGGTGCAGGGTCCCAATGCTCTTGGCCTTCCTCGACTGCTTTCCCAGGAAGCTGGATGGGAAGTGGAGCTGCCGGGATTAGAACCGGCACCCATATGGGATCCCGGCAGGTTCAAGGCGAGGACTTTAGCCACTAGGCCACACCGCTTGGATCAATAAATCTTTTTTTAAAAAGTGTATCTGATGAAACAATAAGGGAAAATTTTCCTAATCTAGAGAAAGAATTGGAAAACAACATCCAGGAGGGGAACAGAACTCCCAACAGGTTTGACCAAAAGGGATCTTCACCACAAAACATAATCAAGCTCTCTTCAATCCAACATAAGGAAAAGATCCTTAAATGTGCACGTGAAAAAAATCAACTGACATATAAGGAAATGCCAATTAAACCGAGACCTCTCACAGGAAACTCTACAGGCAAGAAGAGAATGGAACAAGATATTCCAGATTCTAAAAGCAAAAAAATTGTCAGCCCAGGATAACATACCCAGCAAAATTTTCCTTTGTCTTTGAAAATGAAATAAAATTCTTCCACAGTAAAGAAAAGTTAAAAGAATATGCTTCTTCCAAACCTGCCCTACAGAGGATAGAGATGTTTTCTTGGCAGAGAAGAGGAACAGCACTCAGCAAAACCAAAGGCAAGAACATCCCAGTAAAATAACAAGACTAAGTCAGTTAACAACCCATTGCTAAAATGACAGGACCAAATTACTACCCATTCATATTAATCCTGAATGTAAATGGCTTAAACTCATCAATCAAATGGCATAGATAAGAAGACTGGATTAAAAAAATCAAAACCCATCTATTTGTTCTCCACAGAAGGCGTATCTCACCAACAAAGATCAGTAGAAACTATGTCTCATGGGTTTTGATTTTTTTTTTTTTAGTTTCATCTCTCCAAAATTCTTTCTTCCTCATTAAATTCTTCACTGATAAATCATGCAGTAGCATCATTTTCTTCAAGAAGGTTCTTGATTTTCTTTTTCATTTCTTCAGCAACACATTAATCATTCAGTAACATGTTATTTAACTTTACGGCGCTTTAATTTCTTTTCTTCCTGTCATTGATTCTGTTTTGTGATTTTTCCTTTAAGGAGATATATAGTAACTGTGTAATGGAGACTATCATATCTAGCAGAGGTGAGGATATAATGCAGTATGCATCTCTACTTCCAAATCAAAGAGAGACTCGCAATGAAACTGTTAACTATATCTTGACATTAGGATGGTGGACTCTTTGCTATTGTCCATTCCCACAATGATGAACATATGACTGTTTTTGAACAACTATACTATAGCAATAATATAGAGGAACTCAGTGGCAAGGAGGGAACTTGAGGAGAGGGTAAAGGAAATCCCAGAATCTATGAAACTGTATCATAAAATGATAATAATAATTTTTAGATATATTATTTTGAATTTGAATTATGTGGTACAATTTCACATAGATTGGGATTCCCCCCAAACTTCCAACTCCCGACAGATTTTCCCCAAATTACTACAATGGTGTAGTCCTTCATAAGGAATCATAATTCTGTTAGTCTCTTTTTTCTTCTTTATTTTTTGACAATCTTTACATAGTTAATTATAGCAAAAAGGTTCAAGGGCTACAGGAAAGTGGGTAAGACTATTATTTCCATATTGTTTCCTTCATGCATCTGGGGAAAAGCGGGAGATAAAGGGAGAAGCCGCACCCAGTCTCCCACCCATCCCAGGTCCCTGATGTGGGGCATGCTCCGAGGGTCTTGCTCAAGTGGTTTTGATAGCTCAAGAGTTCTGAATTGCTGCCAATCTTGCCATTCCAAGCACAATAAGGTTGTTGAAGAATCCACTGATTGACATAGTCCATCTTAGAGTCTTAGTTTAAAAAATAAAAAAAAAGTAAAAAACAACACGTTATTTGATATATAAACAAGCATATATTTTAGTTCTTATAAAACTAGTTTCAACTAGTTTTATTTGCGTATTGCATGTTATTTTAAGATTTATTGCACACTAGCTGGTACACACTCAAATCAGGTCTAGGGTCACCTCAAGTAAGGTTTCTTTGGGGAACCCTCAAACTGGATCACTGGACTTAGAATGCCAACCATGGTGAAAATACAGGGTAAGTGGTCTGAGCACAAAGTGTATGTATCAGAACTGGTTCTCCATAGGTTACTGAGGCCTGTGCAGTGGACGGCATACCAAGAAGTTCATGGGGGACATGAGTCAGTTCACTCAGGCCTGCAGAGAACAAAGTGCCACAGAGGACAGAACAAACCGCACAGTGCTCCCTGACAAGTATCTGGATGAATCAAGACTCTAAGGTGGACTAAGTCAGCCAATGGACCTTGGAAGAATTTCCCCAACCTTGGAGCAATGGTATCAACATCATCTCAGGCTATCAAAACCACTTAAGCAGTACCTCAAGTATGCTCCATATTGGGGACCCTGGGATGACATCGGCTGGCCTTCCCTATTCCTGGGTACTGATGCGGTTGGGCTGCTCTCTTCACTCTCCACAGATAACAGAAGAAAAAGGAGATTGCAGGCAGTTCTCATTGACTTCTCCTATTTCTCCACCCTTCCTACACTAACTGGTGGTCCATATGGGCATGCATCCCTCTCACATATGTAAGCATCATAGAAATAAAATGAATTTATTATTTTAAAAATTATTTTAAAATACGTATTTTAAAGTTTCACCTCAATCACTATAAGTGATGTAGTGGGCTGCCAGATATACTTAAATATTGTTCTAGATGAAAAGTTGGCAAGCTTACGCTATAAAGGATCAAATGTAACAATATAATATATTTTTTTTAATTGAAAAGGCAGGTATACAGAGAGAAGGAGCTACACAGAGATCTTCCATCTGCTGGTTCACTCTCCAAGTGGCCACAATGGTCAGAGCCAAACCCATCTGAAGGCAGGAACTTGGAGCTTCTTCCAGATCTACCCCGTAGGTACAGGGTCCAACACTTTGGGACATCCTCTACTACTTTCCCAGACCACAAGCAGGGAGCTGGAAGAGAAATAGAGTAGTTGGGACACAAACTGGCACCCATATGGGATCCCAGCGCCTGTGAGGCAAGCAAGGATTTTAGCCCCTGAACCACTGTGCCAGACCCAAAATAAAACTCTTGATCTACTCACAAGTTCTCATATTCTTGTCTTTCACTCATTAAATGACCTGTAATTTAACTGCTCAGACCCAGGAAATTTGAGAGCTTTCTTGAATTTTCACTTTCCCAAATCTCTATTATTAACCCATTAGAATGACCTGCTTGTCCTGTCTTCAAATATAATTTTAACTCATCCACTTCTTTTTGGTTCTACTCTCTTTACCCTCTTGTTTGTACTGCTGAAATAGCCTATTTGATTTCTCCACTTACATTCTTGCTCCATAATGATCCAATATTCACTCTGTAGCTATACGAACCTCTTTGTTAAAAGATCATTACTCTTCTACTTAAAACTCTTTATTGTCATCCAATTCTGCTTCCAAATCTAAATGTTTGTGCTTGCTTTGGCAGTACATATACCAAATTTAAATGCTCTACCCTGATGTATACAGCTCTCTACAATTTGGCCCCAGCCCATCTCTCCAGTCACATCTCATCCTTCCTGGAGCTCTAAGCACATTAGTCTCTTTACCAAGCAAACCAATTATCTTCTTTCTCTAGATTTTCTATCTACTAAATGCTTTCCTAGAATCATTTTCCTATGGCGTGGCATTGTGCTATAGCGGGTAAAGTCACAACCTGCAATATCAGCATCCCATAAGGGCGACACTTTGAGTCCTGGCGGCTCCACTTCCAATCCAGCTCTCTGCTGATGGGAAAGCAGCAGCAGATTACCCCAGTGCTTAGAACCCCTGTTCCTAGGTGGGAGACCCAGAATGGGCTCCTGGTTTCTGGCTTCAGCCTGGTCCAGTTGGCTGCTATGACCTCTTGGGGAGTGAACCAGTGGATGGAGGGCCTCTCTGTCTCTCTGTAATTCTTTTGAATAAAGGGATCTTAAAAGAATATTTCCTCCCTCTGCATGTCTGGGCCTTTTTATCGCCTCTGGATATGAAGAGTAAACATACAGAGCGTCCTCCTTTTCTCCTAATCTCCACCCTCTTGGTTTCCTTTCTAGTCCTAGGAAATAAAGCTTATGAGGGCAGGAAGTGTCCACTGTGCTTCAAACGCTGACCACATGTAGTAAGTGTCAGCGAGTGGCTGGCAAATAGTAACGTATGGGGACATAAGCAGTATGGGAGGACACAGAAAGGCTCTAACTAGCCTAACGATCAAAGATTTCTAAATGAAGTGACATGTACACTGATATCTGGAGCATACAGGAACTATTCCACTGAGGGATGGTAGCAACTATAGCAGGAGAGAGATAAGCCCTAGGAGCACGAGTGGAGGATGAGGGGAGAGCCACAGGTAATGAGACTGGAGTGACTGCATTCAGATCCTTGGGACTTAATGAATGAACAAGAGGAAGCCAGTGAAAGATTTAAGCTGGAAACCGTTTTTTAAAAATTGGTTTATTTGAAAGGCAGAGCTCCAGAGATCCTTGATCTGCTACTGCTTCACTCCCCAGATGGCCACAATAGTAAATCTGGATTAAGCTGAAGCCAGCAGGCATGAACTCCTTCCTGGTATTCCACCCAGGGGCAAGTGCTTGGACCATCTTCCACTAGCTACTCAGCTGCATCATCGACCTAGTGCTCCATTTAGCTTGCCAGCATTATAACCCACAATGCCACATTAGACTCAAGCTACCAGGGTACCACTTAAACAGCATTTTTTGTTCTAGAAAGATCACTCTGGCTGTAGGGAATGGAGTAAAATATTAAGGGAAGGAAAACAGAAGCCAAAAGAAATAGGAGACTGTGGTGGTAGGAATGTATTAACTTGAAATATTTAGAAAATAACATTGCAAGGAGAAGTATATCAAAGGACAGTCTCAACTTTCTACCTCATTCATTAAGTGAATGGCAGCAGCTCATTAAATGAATGGCAGCAGCACCATTATGAAACGGGAGACAACAGAGGAAGAGCTGCTGCAGGTGAAGTGCAGCAATCCTGGAAAACATTTCTAGGGGAGGCCTGGTGCAATGGCTCAGTGGCTGAATCCTCACCTTGCATCTGTCGTAATCGCATATGAATGCCGGTTCATGTCCCAGCTGCTCCACTCCCCATCCAGCTCCCTGCGTGTGGCCCAGGAAAGCAGTAGAGGACCTGCACCCGCATGGGAGACCTGGAGGAAGCTCCTGGTTTCACATCAGCTCAGCTGCAGCGGTTGTAGCCATTTGGAAAGTGAACCTGCGAATGGAAGATCTCTCTTTGCATCTCCTCTCTGTATATCTGCCTTTCCAATAACAAATAAATAAACAAACAAACATACATACATTGCTAAGGGCCAGTGTTGTGACACAGCACTTGAAGCTACTAGCATCCATACAGGTGCCAGTTTGAGTCCTGGCTGCTCCACTTCCTATCCAGCTCACTGATAATGTGTCTGGGAAGGCAGTGGAAGGTGACCCACATGCTTGGTCCCCTGTACCCACATGGGAACCTAGAAGTTCCTGCCTTCAGTTTGGTCTAACCCTGGCCAATATGGCCATTTGGGGAGTAAACCAGCACATGGAAGATATCTCTGGAACTGTGCCCTTCAAATACAATAAATCTTTAAAACTTCTTAAATTTTATTTGAAAGTAGACAGATCTTTCATCTGCTGGTTTACTCCCCAAATGCCTATAACAGCTAGGGCTAGGCCAGCAGCCAAGAATTCCCTCTGGGTCTCCCACAAACGATGGCAGGGATCTAAGTACTAGAGTCATTATTTCTGTCTTTTTGGGTGTACAGAGACAGAAAGCTGGCTCATAAGTATAGCACATACTTGAAGCCAGGCAATCAAGTGTTGTCTGAAGCACCTGCCCCCATAGAAGCTGCTCAGATTTCAACTAAGTAAATATCTATATAGCTGCTTTAAACTGGTTTTACCTCTTAAGGAGATACTTCAGAGTCCAAACCCCTATGATGTGTTCTGCTCTTTTCATCAGTGCCTCAAACAAAGCAGCTATTGAAATATCCAAGGATTTTATAAAATTAGAAGCCAAAAGTGTCTTCCGGTATTTAAAACACAGACAACAGCAACGATCAAATCCTAAGTATCACCTGCCTCATTTCCAGTTTAGCTGCAATCATTCTTCCTTACATACTGATTGCTCCCCTAGAGAACTGAGTAAAGGTGTAGAGAATCAAGAACTACTGATATCACTGGTAACAGCCAACATTTACTGACTGCTGTGTGCAAGGCACTGTTTTAAGTATTTTATGTGTATTTGTTCTTATGGTCTCAGAAGTATGGTTAAATGCTAAGAACTACAGAAATGAAAGGTGAAGACATAGAATAGAAGGGCTAATTAAAAGAGCAGACTGTGGGAATGGGGCTAGCACTGGATAGTAAGAGGGACATTTCTTCCACTACAAGGAGGAAAAGACAAGGCAACAGGTTTAAGCTGGTTTAAACCAGTCTTTCATCATGAAATTCATTTCCCATACAATACTTTAAAAGAACTCTAAAAATGCATTTTAATTGGTTTGAGAAAAGTAATAAACTCCTGCCAGGTTTAGAGAGAGAGAGTCAATTCTTTCAAATTCAGCAGGATATGAAGTTGGTCAGGCTTTATGTTCCTTATTGTTAGTTGGACTCCCACTAAGTCTGGCTCAGCTGGGTGGCACATGGAGGCTACCCGGAGCAGGCATCCTGCTGGGGCCCAACCAGCACCCACCCTCCACTCCCGTGTCCCAGGACCTTAACTTCCCTTTGAGGATTCCCTATCTGCTTTGTCACCATCCTGGTGACACAGATATGAGGCTCCAAGTTCTCTTCTGGGGAAATTTTATCTTGAAATGTGTGACAAGAGAAACCAGAACAGACTGTCACTCGGGAACCTAAGCTCAAGGATTACAGCTCTGGGGAATCAGGTCTTGGAGCTGATTTTGTCCTTTGCTTCTAAAGGCTTGTCCTTAGGCTCCTTCATCCACTCCAGAAACCACCTCCCATCCTTTCATAAATTTCCATTTTGACTAGGTCAGAGTTGGTTCCACTGCTTACAACCAAACGATCTTGAGGGCAGGTAGGTGGGACCAGACAAGATCCAAGATGGACAAATCCCTGCTCCCTTTCCCAATGTGTTCACAGTCCCTATCACGGGAACGGGACAGCAGCACAGCTCTTTGTGGAGAGGCTGACAAATCCCAGTTACAATTCAGCCTCTCAGGCACAAAGGCACATTTTCCAGCCCTTCTAAGTGCCATATCTAGGAGGTTTTGAGCAGCATACTTTGGGGAAGGCTATCACCTCTGGTTCTTATAGGTCTCACCTCCTGTGTTTACTAGTTCATCAGTTCCATGGCCACATTAAATTAATTCATTAACCTCTGGGCACCTACAAAAGGAGACATAACTCAGTGTCCTTCCAGGTATTCAAATAGCCCACAATGCCCACTATCAGCTGATTCATCACACCACTTTGTAGTTACTTGTGTGGCTTCAGTAGAAGTTGTGAACTCTTCAAGGACACAGTACTAATCAGGATCTGACATCATGCACTGCACTAAGGTTTGTAGAATAACTCAAACAACAAGCAAACGTATGTAACACAGAGGTCAGGGTACCATGTGGGAGACTCAGAAGAGGCTCCTGGCTTCGGATTGGCTCAGCTCTGGCCATTGTGACCACTTTAGGAGTTAGCAGACTTAAGACCTTTCTGTATCTCCTTCTCTCTGTACATCTGCCTTTCCAATAACAATAAATCTTTTTTAAAAATTAAAGTCCAGGTATAATACTATACATCAGTATCGCATGAGCAGGGCCCAGTGCTATAGCCTAGTGGCTAAAGTCCTCACCTTGCATGCACCAGGATCCCATATGGGTGCCGGTTTGTGTCCTGGCTGTTGCACTTCCCATCCAGCTCCCTTCTTCTGACCTGGGAAAACAACAGAGGATGGCCCAAAGCCTTGGGACCCTTAGCCCACATTGTAGACCTGGAAGAAGCTCCTGGCTCCTGATGAGCTCAGCTCTGATCCATTGCAGCCACTTGGGGAGTGGATCAGTGGATTGAAGATCTTTCTCTGTATCTGCTTCTTTGTAAAATCTAACTTTCCAATGAACATAAACAAATCTTAAATATATACACATATATAACATATATACACACATATATATATCACATGAGCAACCCCTTTAATAGAGAGCCAGTTAAGAGGTACTCATCAACACACCTCATTCAAGCAAAAAAATTTGTTTTTTCTTTTCAGTCCTGAAAAGCTGGGTTGCTCAGTTATTCTGAGGCAAGTCAAGGACTAAATCCAGAACGCTCTCTTCACCAGTTTGAAATTATCTCACTCTTCCCTCATCAACAACACCTAGTGCAAGCATGTACCCAGTCTAGCTCTATTCTCACACAAATTACTCAGTCCAGCCCATTGTCAGTTTAGATTTCATGGTAGTTTATTTTAGAAGAAATTCAGTAATTAGGAAACTGCAAATTCTCCAACCCCCAATTCCCATCTCTGCCTACAGTCCCTCAACAAAGGAACTGTCTCTATCGCCTGGAGGCAAGAGGGAAAAGGAAGGGGCGTCTGGTCCCACTGTGCAGTTCCGCTCTATTCTTCAGCATGTGCTGTCTTGGCCCTGAGTTCCTCTGACCATGGCAATTTGCTCAGAGAGCAGCTACCCTGAGAGCATGTCCGGTCAGCTGCCAGCTCCTGAGTTCCACGGCCACAGTCCAGTCATGGGGATCAAAACACAACTCATTGATTGTGGTCAGGCAGACAAGAGGCACTGGTTGCTGATGGAACACCCTCCATCGAAGAGGGTAATAGGAAAGACAAGTGGAATGCTCAGCTTGTTAAAGTGCTCACTACAACATAAAACAAAGGTGCAGGGAAGCTGGCTACTAGTGAGGAAGCGATGGTGGCGGCTGGGGGTGGGTGGGTGCGTGGGTGGGGAACCTTCTGCAAAGACCAAAAGACAGGACAAAGCAGAGTACATTAACAACTCTGCTCCCATCATTCCATGAGGGACAGCCAAGCTTGGAGCTTAAGTCTCAATTATCTGACCTCTGAATGAAACGTACCCTGACTAGAGACCAGCCTTTTAGCTCCTTAAGGAGAATGAATAAAACATGACCCATTATGCCTTTCGGCACTGTTTTCATCAAATAACCTAATCTGAAATCTAGTTTTCTCAATGGATACTACTACTACTACTACTACTACTGCTACTACAAAAAGGTCTATTAAGGTCAAGCAATTAAGAATGGCCTAGAAATAATTTTCCTGTAGGGGGCTAGCAAAAACCTGAGGTGAGATGAGAAATATGAGTTTCCAAATCTGCCAGGCTGAGGTCTAACACCCAAGAACAAGAGATCCATAACACATTTTATCACTTAGCATGGTTATGAGATCCAGGTCTGGGGTAGCAAGGGCGAGAATCCATCATCGGCAACGGCTACCTTTTCCTCCAAGTTTGGAGGATGGTCTCAGCTGTCACTTGTAAGTCCAGTGGGCAGTGGCCCAGCCCTGGCCCTTACACAGGTCTCGGTGGCGCAGGAAACAGGCATGGACCCGAAACCGACGACCACAGTGGGGACAGGCGTGCAAGGCTCCAGCATGAGTCTTCATGTGCTCTGTCAGATGATGCTTCAGCTTGAATCGCTTATTGCAAATGCCGCAGCCAAAAGGCCGGAGGCTGAAGGTCAGCATGATGTGGCGGTCACGTTTGGGCTTCACCGCAAACCGTTTCCCACACAAGCAACCGAAGCGCTTTCCGTCAGCAGGCGGTGCGCCGCCTAGCTTCACGGGACCATGCACCGCCTGCCCGGCCCCCCCAGGTCCTCCACCGCTGGACAGAATTTCATTCCCATGGAGATCCACTGGTTTCCAGGAGGCACCCCCTCCCCCAGATGCTGCCCCTACTCCTGAGGGCAACATGAACCCAAGCTCCCCACTCCCCACAGTGTCCCCTCCAGGAAATAGTTTGGTCTCCTCCTTAGTACCTCCAGAAGGGGTTCCACCTCCTGACAACTCCTCTTTAGGCTCAAAAGGTTCCTGCTTAATGTAGAAGATTTTAGGGGGCAGCACAGCAGAAGGGGCAGGAGTGTCAGGTGGTGCACTGTCCCCCTCAGAGAGCCTGCAGGGAGGGGCGGACCCCGGCAGTGTGAGGGATCCGTGAGGACGGGGAAGACTCCCCGATACCCTCTGCGGTTGTGGAGTCTGAGACAACGCTGCTGACCCCTGGCTCTCATCATCATCTTCTTCCTCCTCCTCCTCCTCTTCTTCCTCCTCCTCCACCTGGATCTGCAACACCTCTCCCAGTTCACTCCCCTCCCCTCCCACGGGGCTCTCAGTGGACACGGGCCTCTCAGCGGGAGCAGAGGACTGGGCTGGGGGCTGGAAAGGGGACGCGCGCACGCACCAGCTTCCTGGAGAGGACGAGCTGGACAGCAGCGCTTGGTAGGAGGTCGCTCCCCGGCCCGAGATGCCACCACTCGAAGTTTCCAGCTCTCTGAGGATCTCTGAGCACTGATCCACGACCTGCCACATCTGAAGGCCACTGGCCACAAGGAGATGAGCAGGGAGAGCATCCAGGGGCAGGCGGAGGTGGCCCGAATAAATGAGCTGCAGCAGCCCCTCGAAGGCGTCGGCTTCGATGACACTCGGGAGGGTGAGGCGGGGTGCATCACCCAGAAGCAGCTTGTCGTGGAAGTAAGGGGAGGCGGCAGCCAACACGGCTTTGTGGGCCCTGAGCTCGCGGCCCTGCACCAGCAGGGACACGTCGCAAAACTTGCCCTCCAGTCTGTGGCGGTTCAGGGACTCGAGCAGGGACGAGCTGTGCTGAGGGAACTCGATCTGGATGGTCCGCGGCGTCGAGCTGCAGGCTGCAGAGGAGGGCCCGGGAGGCAAAGGCAGCGAGGTATTCTCCATGGCCTCCTCAGAGGGATCCCCAGAGGGCTGTGCGGAGGGGACGTGAGGCTCAGAGTGGAACTCCCAGGAGAGGAAGGCTGTGGAGGAAACAGACGGGGTGCGGACGTCACACGAGCCCCCACAAAACGGGAACCGTGCCTGCTCAAACGCCCCGACCCCCACACCTGCGTGAGGAAACTCTAGGGCCAGCGGTGCTGTCTGCGGCTCAGTCCCGCCCAGAGAGGAGACAAAAACAAACCATTAACACTAACCCGGGTTCTGGGGCTGCCCGGCCTTGCGGAAGATGAGGAGCTCCTTCGGCTGAACCTCGCCAGCTCGGGACGCCTCCTGACCCGCCGATTTCCCAGGCAGCCGCAGCCACCCGGACGCCCGCGCTAGCCCGGGACCCCCGGTGCCTTGCGGCCGACACGCCCCCGCCGTGGCACCCGCCGCGAGGCCCTGCAGAGTCGGGGCAGCTCCAACGCCGTCTTGGCCCGGAAGCCAGCCCGCCCCGCCGGACGCCGACGCCCGGAGCGACGGGCGGGGCCGCCGGCTCAGCCAATCGGAATGGAGCGCTCTACAAGCTCTGTGTTGATTGGCTTCCCGGCGAGCGGGGAAGGCGGCCGCGGGAGGATGGAGTTGGCTGTAAGTGGGTGCTGCGGGTGGGAGACGGCGGGCCGCGGAGCACAGCCCCGGGAAGCCGCCGCTTCCCAGGGATTAAAGGTAGCGCCTCGGTGCTGAGGGACGGGACGAAGCGGTCCCTACTTTGTGGGCTAGGCAATTGCTCACGTTCCTAAGCCTTCGTGCGTGGGAAACCGCAAGTTCTTTCCCCCAAAACCGCACGGAAATTTTTTATCCAGCCGTCAAAACCACTTTATTTCTGGGGTCTTTGAAAAATAGAGAAATGCAATGTCTCCTCCACGCCCCTTGGGGCTGAGAGCGAAGCAGTGGGTGTGAGCGCTAAACGGGGGAGTTTGGGGAGCACAGAAGCCTTCCTCGCTGAGAAACAGACTCGTCTCCTTGCGGGATCGTGAGGAGACGCTGGCATCGGGCAGGGATGACCCGGCTTTTCTTCCAGGCTGCCTGCCCCCTCTCAAAAAAAAGCTATCACCCCGCTGATCCTGTAGAGAACCCAGGCTAAGAAAGTCGGCACGATGATAAAAGAACAATCTCCTTTTATTAAACATGATTTTTCTGTTTCACCACACACTCCAGAAAAAAAGGAAATGGGGCTGGGAGTGGAGGAAAAAAGGGACAGTGGTGGAGGACAGAGAAGGCTGGGAGTGGGGACGGGGCGGGAGAACGAGAAAACAAAATAAAACAGGTAGGAAGAGCATCTCCCTACCCTTGGGGTGGTGGGGAGGGAAGCGAAGGGGCGGGGGGGAGGGGGCCAGGAAGCTCTGTACAGGGGGCGCCCCCAGCCCACACACACACACCCCGGATATATACAGTACAAACCCCAGATAATTACAACAGCCAAAGGGGAGAGGAAAGAAGGAGGCCGAAGAGGGAAAGGCCTGAGGTGGGGAAAGCAGAAAGGGCATGGGGATAAAATTTCACATATTTACAACTTTTATATAAGTATAAATTTGGCCCCGGCTGGGTGTATGAGTGTAGAGGGATGGTACTGAAGGGGATGAGGGGTGGGCTGTCCATACAAAAGAAAGAAGGGAAGGGGTCTGGGAAAGACTCCATACCAAACGCCAGGAGGGGGGAGGGGACGAGGCTGGGAAGGGGACAGCAGTCAGGGAAGAGGGGGTGCCAAGGAGGGGCTTCTTCCCTCCCGTGGCCTGCCCGCCGCAAACCCCATCCATCCTACCTCCCCTGTCCCGCCAGAGAGCTATGTACAGAGAAACACCGAAAAATTGTGGAGCTGGCGGGAGGGAGAGAGGTGGAGGGAGATTGAGGGGGGAGGAGGGGGAGGAATAGGGAAGCCCAGCCCTGTCCTTACATCCCCCAGGGGACAGAGTCATGGAAGGGGAGCCCCCCCAATACCCCTCCTCCAACACAGGTCCCCCCACCCTGGGGGAGAGAGACATGGCTTTTCCTAGAGTAAGTTCCCCCCTCCCCCTGGGAGCAGAGACCAAGAGAGAGGGGAGGGGCGGGAGGGGGGGGGACAATGTATGTCAGTGCAGGGCAGATCAACAAGTCTGTCCTTCCAACATACACACCCTCCTAAACCCTACCCCATCACCCTCACCTCAATTCCACCCCCACCCAACACACTGGGGCAGGGGAGGGCAGAAGCCCCCTCACCCCGCTCTGGGACCAGCCGAGAGCAGATCAGGTGTGGGGAGAAAGGGAGAAAACTCCCATTCTCCCCTTGCCGCCCCCTCCTGCCCTGGTGGCCCCCTCCACCCCATCTGGGTCCTGGGTGGGGAGGGAGTAAATTTAAGAGTGGTGGGAGGAGAAGGAGTTTGTGCGTGCTGAGCCCCCCCAGACGCTCCTGAGAAATCAAGGGGTAATAGGGCCCCCTCACCCGGGGTCCCCTCCCCATAACAAGGGGGGCAGGGGAGGCCAAAATGGGGCGGTGGAGGGGAGTTAGATTGTCAGCTCTGGTTACTGCTAAAAAATCACCCTGAAGTTGAAAGTTTGGAGGTGCCACACCCCCAGGGTGGGGGGTGAGGGTCTGTCCCCCAGTGCTCAGGGGAACGATGAGGCA
Source organism: Ochotona curzoniae (assembly GCF_017591425.1). Taxonomy (NCBI): domain Eukaryota; kingdom Metazoa; phylum Chordata; class Mammalia; order Lagomorpha; family Ochotonidae; genus Ochotona; species Ochotona curzoniae. The sequence continues at coordinate 268,075 of NW_024466004.1, read as the reverse complement.
GAGGGTGGGGATAGCACCCCGGAGTGAAGGGGGTCTGTGTGGGGGTAGGCGTCCTGGGGCAAGGGTCCCTGGGGTGGGCAGAGGGGCAGCACCCCGACAGGAAGGAAAAGAAGGCGCTCTCCCTCCTGGGAATGGTGCAGTGGGGTGGGGGGGCATTCAGGGAGGCAATCCTGCTGTCCCTCGGTGCCGTCCAGTCCTGGTGGTCGGTGCTGTTGTGGGGTGGGGTGCACAGGGAAGGAGTAGGTGGTCGGTGAGGCTGGGCGGGCTAGTGGTCTGCGGTGTTGCGGAACTCGCCGTTCTCCGTGATCTGCAGCCGGGGTGGGGGAGGCGGGGCTGGGGGGGCCAGGCCGTTCCAAGGTGGGGCCAGCGTCACACGCGGGTTTGTTGGACCCAAGGGGGGAAGCTGCCTCTCCTGCAAGACACCAAAGAGGAGAGCGCGGACTTATTGAGACGCTTCGTGGGGGCCTGGGTGCTAGCCCCCCTGGCAGTAGCCCCCGCCCCCCCCCCCCCCCCCGTGTCCCACAACAATTCCCACAATCTTCCTCTTTTTACTTCTCACCTGCAGGAGCCTCTGGGCTTAGGAAGAATTTTACCCCAGGACTCCCAACAGGGGCCTTCAACCCAGAGTCATCACACCAGGAAGCCAGCTTTAAAGAAACAAACTCCTGCCTTAGCCCCCATCTAAGCCCTCTTAGCTGCACTGATACAGTCCCTTCCCCGGGCGCCCTCCTGGCCCACCTCCACTCCCAAGTAGGCGCTCGGTATTGAGGAACAAGGGGAGGCAGTACAGCCAAACCTCATTAATCCAGACCCCTGTTGGTTTGGAATTTCTTCACAATTTGAAAAGAAAAAAAAAATTTAAAAACCTGCTTGCATTTTCCTTTATTTATAAAGAAAGGGTGTACTCCATAAATAAGTGGTAAAAATGTGTATGTGGGAGGGGCTATTCAATATGTAGTGGAAAACAGACTTTTAAGTCCTCTCTATTCATGAATGCATGCTAAGGGCCTGAGTGGAACCAGCCTTGCTCACCAAATGCTACCTGCTGTATGTATTCTGAGGACATGCATTTCATTAGCTAGACACCATGATTCAGTTTTGTCACTGAATGGCCATCTTCTCAAATATGCCATTCCACATTAGAGATGTTTAACTGCACTGGGAAGAAAGGAAGCGGATTCGGGGGAGAGAACATTCTCGTGGGAGGTTGGTGGGAGCTTTTGCAGCGCCACTGCGTGCCCCTATCTGCCTCCCTGGGAAGCAGGATCTGCCTTTGTCCCTCTCCACCCCCACCTTCCTTTCAGTCCTCTCAGAGCTCCTGGTGAGAGGGAGAGATGCCAGGCCTTCCTCCCACCCCTGGTCTTATTTGCATTACCCTGTGTGGCTTCTGGACCAATTTCTGGTTCCTGCTTACAGCCTTACCTTCTCTGCTGGGAAAAAAGATGGGCCATCTGAATGCCTCTACACTTCAGGTCACTCAAGCTAAACACTGATACTTAAATTAATGGCTGAGTTGCAGAGGGATCAGTACCTCTAGGTGGTTTAGAACCAATGTTCCGATTCTTTCCTGGGCCACAGGAGATTTGGGCCTGGCAGTGTACCCATGTCTGAGCCTACCTCTGAAGGATACAGAAACATTCCAAGCTGCCTAGGGCAGCTCTCCTTCCTATCCCGGGTTCCAAGACCTCGCCCCTCAGAAGGTCACCCAACCCCAGCCTTCACCCTCTTAGCTTGCTTGGGAGCTCACACACTGCCAGTCAGAGATGAAGTTGCAGCTTGTGTCTGAGTACAGTGGGAGAGAAGGGGGAGAAACTCAGGTTCCATTCCCTCGGCTTGTCGGCTGGCGACAGTGCAAAGGCATGTCCCCTACACCCCCATGCACCCAAATTTAGAAAGTAGATAAATTAGGGTGCTCGCTATTCATTTTATAGAAGAATTCGCTGCAGGAGTCCTTTAACTGGTAAGGCCCCCTGGTGCCTTTCAGCATCTGTTTACAGATCACTAACTACTTTGACAGACTGGGCAAGTGGAGAGTTAAAATTACAGTACCCACTGCAGCACAAACCTACGAGAAAATAAGGCATCTCAGAAATGACGTGTGGTTGACAGGTTCCCATTTACAGGCTTTTAGGTGGGATGATGTGTCCGGCAAGGCCCTGGGGTGGTAGGAGAGGAGGAGTGAGTAGCAACAGAAAGGGGAGGTTACTGAACGTGCTGCTGGCATCTGTGTGGCAATCAGCATGGCTCCTGGTCTAGGCAGATGTCTTAACCCAGAGAGGCAGATCCGCATCCTAAGGTCTGTCCAAGGTTCCCTTCTTGCTTCTCATTTCACCCACACTGTTTACTGTTGGGATTCAACAGCATGCTTTATTTTTTTTTTCTAGCCTCCGCCTCCACTCCCCACCAAGGAAGGCCCACTCCTAATTCCTACCCAGGGGGTGCTAATATAAGCCTCAGTGCCTACAGATGTGGGCAAGGAGGAAGAAAGGGGTGAGGAGTGGAAAAGAGGAGGGTGAGAGAACCAAGGTCAGGAAAGGAGAAAACCCCAACCTACCTGGGGCAGCTGGCACAGCCTCTACAGCCAGGGTCTCCCAGCCCATCCTCATCTCCACCCCACTAACCCACCCATCGGCAAGGACACTCTGGTGAAATGGGGGGTGACAGACAGACACTGGAGAGGAGGAGGAGGGTTGAGTCAGGAGGAGGCTGGGAGGGCAGGGGTGACCTGTGCATGGCTCATCTGTCTCTAGGGGCAGACTCTCAGTATTGCAAAAGTATGGTTGGAGAGTCCAGGTACACCGCAGCCAGTGCTCCCACTGCCTGGTGTCTTGGAGAAGGGTCTGTGCAGGCGGTATAAGGAAGGGAGGTTCTGTGCAGCTATTGGTGTGGTGGGCAACAGTGATAGGAGTTGAGGCTGTGGAGAGTGGTAGGGGAGTGGGCTTCATGACCAACCTGCAATGGTGCGGAGTCACCTCCCCCTGTGTCCTCCGCCCGTGGTCAAAGCGGAACCAGGAGAGTTACCTGATGAGGAGCTGCAGGGGGAGAGAGTGGGGTCACGGGGTCAGGAGCCTGGGCAACAGTGGCAGGAAAGCCTGGTGGTCAGAGCGGAGGAAGGAGTAGTATGGGTGGGAGAGTGAGAGGAATTGTGGGAACGCAAGGGATAAAGGACGCAGAAGCAGGGGGTGGTCTTTAAAGGTGACTTGGCAAGAGGGGTGGCGGGGTGGGGGGAGGGCTAGAAAGTGAGGCAGATGAAAGGGGAAAGCAGGCCAAATGAAGGCTGGGCTTCAGCAGAGCAGATGAGGTGGGAGCCCTTCGAGATTGCAAAAGTTGGAGGAAGGTCTGCAGGAGCAGCCAAGGAACAGAAGTAACAGGGCACCCCCCAGGGATGGGACACTACAGGCAATACCATTATGTGCTCTGTTCTAGCCCCAGGCCCTGGCCCAAGGGAAGCTCAGAGAAAGCTGAATCTCCTGCCTTGAAGGGGAAGGGACAGGGCAAAGGTAGGCAAAGAAGGGACAGGGACTCAAGGGAACTGGATGGAATCCAAGGCAGAAAGACTGAGCCTCTGCCAGAAGACCCTGAGACGCAGACAGGGCTGGGAAGGTGGGGTGGGAAGGCGTAGGGGAGGGGCTGACACTGCCAGGAGTGACAAAGGCACGAACGACGGGATGAAGATGGGGTCACCAGGGGGCTGCTGACAGCAGCCAGCGGACAGACAACAGGAAAGACAGATGGCGATGGGACTGGGGGTGGCCAGTGCGGTGAGTGCACGAAGGACAGTGGGATGGATGGGGATGGGACACGGAGAAGATAAATGACATTGTAATTTCCACCTGAGCGTCGAGCAGCCTCTTCTTGGGTTCGGGCAGCGGCTCAGCCATGGCGGGGTGGTCCCGGCGCAGCTCCTCCTCCACCAGCATCAGCCTGAAGGGACGGGCTTCAGTGGGGTTAGTGGCGGGCACGGGCTTGCAGCCTGCCCCTGCAACACCCGATTCCCCGCAGGCATCTGCCTCTACCCACCCCATTGTTGTGACCTCACAGACTCCTTGCTAGGCTCCTGCTCCGCACCTTCCTGTTGGGAACCCTCACACTCCCTTCTGAGGACAGCACTCTGCACTCCCAGAGACCTCCACCAACTAGACACCTCCATCAGGGCCAGATGGACACATGCTTGCCCAGTAGAGGTATGTTCAGGAGCCACACTGACTAGGGATCCCTGCCTATCTTGGAGGTGAACATCAAAGGCAGGGTTGAGAATAAGCAGTGGGGAGTTCCAGCCTAGGCAGAATATGGACTGAATAATAACAAGTTGGTTTTCCAAAGAACTTCAGAAAGTGCATAATGAAGACAGAGGTTGGGGTTTGGCACAAGGTGCATTTAATGCATGGAGCCAAGTGGTCTCTCCCCATCTGGTGGTGGATGAATGGGTAGCATCCCTGGAGGAGGGTGGTGGGCACTCCCAGTGATCTCCTGAGTTTGGGCTGGGGACTGCAGGTGTAGCTCACTCACTCCACCCTTAGGCTCGCCCTTGCTACCCCCTCCCCAGGCCGCCCCTCACCTGCCGATGATGCTCTTGATCTGTGAATCCTTTTCCACCTGCTGCTGCCTCAGCCTCTTCTCACTCTGTTCCAGCCGGGCCTGATACTGCATCAGGATCTTGCTGGTCTGTTCTTCCTGGGATAGCAGTCTCCGCTCGTACTCTTCCAGCTTCCGGTTGGACATGTGCAGCCGCTCCTTCAGTGAGTGGATCTCCTCCTCGTACTCCTTCACCTGCCCGCCGGGCACACGACCCCGCACCATGAGGGGTGCTCTGCTCAGATCCCTTCCCTCCCTGTCATAGCCACTACCTGGTAAGGGGCAGCACATCATCTTCCCTAACCCTTCCCTGCTGGTCAGCCACACTTGCACACCTGCTTTAGGGGACCATGCTGGGACGGGGAAGCTCCCTCAAAAGAAAGCAAGGTCACACTCACACCCTGAGGGATGCATGGGCCCTGTGCATCTAGGTATTTGAGGACCCTGTAGAAACCCAGAAACACCAAGATAAGGTGAGACACCCCCGTCCCAAACCAGGTCACAGAGTGCAAAAGGGAAACATGGAAGAAAAGACACTGGGTGGGAGATGCAGGTGCTGCCTACATGAGACTCCTTGCTTGATTTCACGTCCTATGGATCATGAACCTCCCAGTGAATCCCAGGCTGAGCATCCAGTAACACACCTCTGCAATAATGAACTGGGATTTGGCAGGTGGGGGTGGGGGTGGGATGGGGTGGTGGCTGCTAGCTGGGCTCAAAAGAGTCACTTTATCTGCCCTACTGGCTCTGAGTCTAGAGCCATGCTACTGCAGTGGCCACTGTCTCCACTGCAGCTGTTTAAATATAACTGAATCTTAGCTCTGCTGAACTGCAACCAGCCACAAGTGGCTAGCAGTCTCTGGATTGAGCAGTACGTTACAGAGTGTTTTAATCACTAAGTTCTACTGCTAGTGGGGCTAGAAGTTCTACTGACAAGCATCCCTCATCTGAAGTAGACAGAAAAAAAAATACAACAGATGATTTTTTTTCTATTCTCTCAACAGAATACATACATAATCAACCCAGTTCTGAATACAGAGATGGCAATTCATTGCCTGTGATGGCTACCTTGGGACAGTATGGTTTACTTCTCATGGAAGTCGCTGGAGCAAGTCCACCTAAATCAGTTCCAATGTCCCCTGTGCTCAAAGACCACGGCCCCTCAGAAGCCTCTTTCCAGCTCCCCCCATTTGGGGGTCATACACACTTTATAGAGGAGCCAATCCAGCAACACCCTCTTCCTCAGAATCCTCAAAGCAACATTTCCCCCAAGTAACTTGTGCTAACCTTTGGCTGCTCTTCACCCTCTGGATGGCCCTTCTCCATTTGACTGATGCCTGCTTTCCAACACACAACCCCTGCTTGCTGACCCTGTCTTACATGCCCCTGGTACAAGGAAAAGTGACCCCTTTCCCTGCTCAGTCCATGAGCTCCCACTGCTAGTAAAACAACCATTCTCTTCCTCAGCAGTGAAGAGCCAGGGTTCAAGTTCCCCCTGGGGAAGAATGGCAACAAGCCTAAAATAGAACATGTTTTCCCCCCAGAGAGTCAACAGCGTGTGTAACGGACAAAACAAAGCTGAAACAGGCTTATAACAGACTGTGTCTCCCTGCTCTGCTCTAATGGACAAAAATGTTCTCATGAGAAGGGATCAGGTCTTTCTGTCTTGTCTTTCCATCATAACTACCTGATTCCAGTTGCCTCCCCCTGGGCGTGAGCAGAGGTCACCTCCTGGGTAAAACGAATATCTGGGACTCTAGGAGATAGGCCCACCGTACCCTATCCAGCCGGCTCTCATCCATCGATTTCGAGTATTCCTTGAGCTTGTACTCTTCCCGCTCAATGTGGGCACTCTCGATGTCAGCTGACAGGTGCGGCATATTGGAAACCCAGGCCACTGTGCGCTCCGAGGCTGGCATCGTGGGGTTCAATGTGGATGGTGTCTGAGAATGCTGGGACACGCCAAGTTGGGGACAGACAGGAAGGGTGGGGAAAGGGAGGGTGCCATTTAGAGGAAAAGAACATACCCAAAAAAGATGGTTCCCAATCCTGGTCACTTCTGAGTGCTACAGAAAGGACTTTAGAGCCTCTACCCTCTGGAGAGACTCAAAGAAAGAGACCCTTTCTCCTGATGTGCAGCCCACAGCCATAGTGCCTAAAACAGCACACAGGGCACTGCTGGCTCTTTAATGAAAGAAGATGAGATTTTAACTTCAGACCAAAGACTGTTCCACTCCCAACTCCCACCCTACTCCTTTCTTCCCTTCCTGCCCTTTGCCTACCCTACCCTCCTCTTGCCCCAACCTACCTGCTTGGTGATGGAGGGCTTGAGCCCCCCACCCCCTCCGCCACCGCTGCCCCCGCTGCCCCCAATGCTGCCCTCCTTGCTGAGGCTCTGTTGCCGTGGACGGGCGGGGCCATAACTTGGCTCTGGGGACTGCAACAGATTCCCGCTGGATGGCCGGGGTTTCTGAGCGGCGCTGACCGTCAACTGCTGGGACTTGCCCCTCTGCAGAGGCGGTGGCTGGCCTCCACCACCCCCACTGCTGCCCCCACTGCCCCCACCTCCGGGCCCTGAGGGGGCTGGCCTCTGGGGACCGATGGTGATCTGGGGAGGGGACAACATGTGCTGCAGGTTGTCCTGGAGTGAGAGCTGCCGACGGGTGAAGTCAGTGCCAGAGGGTCCAAACTCATCACTGTAGCTGTGGCTGTGAAGAATGGAGGCGGCAGGGGGCTTGGGGACCCCTGAGGATAGATCCTCACTCTTGCTATAGCCATGGAATGGGGCGAAAGTGTCCCCAGGGGGCTCACCACCTCGATGGTGGTGATGGTGGTGGTGATGGTGATGGGAGGAGGGTGGGCCATGACCACCACCCCCTCCATGGCCTGCTGGGGGACCTGGCCCATCGGCAGCCATGTGGAAGAGAGGGTTCTGGAAGGAGAGGGGGATGCGCAGTTGCTGAGCAGGGACACCGTCCGTGGTGACACCCATCTGGCTGAGTCGCATGCCAGCGGCTGTGATGGACGAGCCACTCCCTTGGGAGAGGCGTCCAGCAGGGGCAGGCCGCAGCCCCAAGGCTGCTGTCAGAGAGGCCTGGCTCGAGTGCAGCAGGTCCCCAACAGCTGCCAGGTTGGAAACACTGCTGCTATTGAGGCGGCCACCGGGCCCATCACCCTGCAGGTCCAGCATGGACACACTCTTGTTGACGCTCAGCATCTTCTGCTCTGGCTCCGTGATATCCGAGCTGCTTGTGCAGTATGCTGGCGAAGAGCGGGCCAGAGGCGGACGGCTGACATAGAACAGGTCTTTACCCCCACCTGGTGGTGGTGGGGGCGGCTTTTCCTTGGTGGGGGAAGGGAGGCGAGCCATGTCCATGGAGCTGTCAGAAGGCAAGGGGCACACAAACAGAAGATAAGACAGGGTTCCAGACCACCGCCTGCTATGTACTGGCACAGGCCCTGAGATGACGAGTGGGACCCCATGAGGGATAGGCCTAGAGCCAGTGGTGGCAGCCTTGAGGAAGGCAAGCAGGAAAGGGAAAGGACGAGGCCCTTCTGGGAAGGGCTGAGGCCCAGAGGAGGGGAGATAGGGGCAGAGAGGAAGGATGAGGGGCAGGCCTGGGCAGATGTGGAAGAAATGAAGTGCATCAAGAAGGAAAGGAGAGGAGGAGGGCGAAGGTCAGAGGAACGGGAGGGAGTCGACAGGAGAGGAGAGGAGGGTGGGGGAGGGGAGAACCCCTCACCTGTTGAGGCCTCGAGCCATGAAGGACTGAAGGTCGATGGAGCTGGAGAGAGATGGAAAGAGGGGCAAGAACAGACGGAGGAGGAGAGAGGTGTGGACAAATGGAAGGAGTGGCAGGAATGGTGGATTGGGTATGGTGTCATGGAGGGAGAGACACAGGCAAAGGAACAAGCAGGGTGATCATCAAAATAGTCAGCAGCTGAGGCCTGGGTGCTGCACATGCTCCCTCCCCGCCATAATGGGTGCTGGGACTTGGGAGGCCCCAGGGTTCCCACTGTTTCTTGGTCTAAGTGCCGGAGCACGGGGAGAACAGAAATACTTGGCTCTTCTGACACCACATGGCTGAGCCAGTGTGTAATGTCCAAACCTCTGCCTGGGGACATGCATGACTGAACAGAGCAACACGGCACACGCGGCTTTCAACTAAGCTGGGAGCAGCAGGAGCCTTGGCACTGTAGCTGGCACTCTGCACGACTTGCGCCTCAGTGTGAAAGGGCTCTTAGTCTGCCACTGGTTGCACCTGTCTCCCTACCCCTTCTGCCTGACAAGCTGCTAAAAAGATGCACGTGGTACCCAGTGAGCAGTATGCAAAACGGGAGAGATAGGCCTCCTGGAAGGATCCAGGGTGTTCACCTGTTGAGGTCCCGCATCATGTAGCCCTGCATCTCGGCTGATGGTCCCCGCAGCACCACTGGTTGAGGCCGGGGCCGTTCACTCTGGCGGCTCGGCTGCCTTTGGATGTTGGGGTTCCTCAGAGCTGTGCTAATGTCGTTGAGGAGCCGGGGCAGTGGGCCCAGCTTCAGGAGTGCTTCCTGAAAGGGTGAGACTGTTACTTGGGGCTAACAGGACACCCTAAGAGGACATGGGTGGGTGTCTGAGCTGGGGTGGTGGGGATGTCTGGGGAACAAGTGCTGACCTTGCTGAGCTGGGGCAGCACCTCCCAGAGCAGGGCATGCAGTGTGGAGAGCTCTCGGCCCAGGTCAATGTAACCCTCAAAGCTACTGCTATTGGTCAGCGTGTCCAGGTTGGAGATCTCGTACAGGAATTGCTGCATTGAACCCCACTCCAGCTCCAGGAACTCATTCATGAATCCCAGGAAGTCCTCCTTTGAGGTAAACCTGGCCAAGGGATCCCAAAAGCAGAAGTCACACACTGTCAGAAGGCCTCACAACTACCCACCCATCTAGGACCTCCGGGATTTCCATAGACCCTTCCTGCCTCTCCCAGCCTGAGGCTTCCCTCACTTGGAAAAGTTGGCCAGGTTCTGGATGACCTTGGCGATGAGGGTAAGGGTTCGTGAGGTCTGCTCATCTGGATACTCCTGCATGAGCCCAAAGAGGCTGGGCGACATGATGGCTGGGCAGAGGAAGCGCAGGAAGAGCGAAGCACTGATCAGCCTGTCTGCGATGTCCTCCCGGCCCCGCTCTGCGCAGCGCAGCCGCCATGATGCAAACACTTCCTTCAGCTCCCTCGGGAACACGCTGGGGGGGAGGGGCGGGGAGACAGAGAGAGAGAGAGAGAAAGAGAGAGACCGGGACTGAGCCCCAGAGACCCTCAGCTTCCAGGGAACATGCTGAGGGGGGTGGTAGGAGGTGAAGGTGTGGAAACAGAGGTGAGAGAGACAGGGGGAAGGGACTGCAGGAGGAAGACGGAAGGCTGCTGCAAGGAGGGCCACGGCAGAGGGGAACAGAGAGAAATGGAGTGGGGAGGGGTGGAGGAATGTGAGAAGGTGAGGGAAGAGGGACAACATGGGGGAGAGACAAAGAGAGGAGAAGAAAAACAGACACCGGGGAGAGACAGAGATGGAAGAAATGGAGGGTCACTTGAGGTACAGGGAGCTCGGACCCCCCAACTCTTCTGGATTCCAGGGAAATGGGGATGGAGGTGCCCTAGGCAGGATCCCCAGTCCCTGGAATGGCTCAGAGCTCATCCCCACCCCCTTCCACTTCCACTTCAACGTCCCAGTGACACCTTAAACTTGATTTGTGTAAAATAAGGCTCACTACCACCCCCACATCTCCAACAGGCTCCTCCTCCTCCTGCCTTTCCTGGTTCTGTCATTGAGACCAACCTCCCCAGCAGCAGCCTCACGCCTGAGGCAGCCTGACTTCCGGTAGGCAAGCCTCTCCTGTCCAATCAGCTGACAGTTCCTGCTTAGCCCTCCCTCCAGCAGCCCCTCAGAGCTTTGCCCATCACCATCCTGATTCAGGATCTGATTTTCACACCCAATCCATTGGAAAGAGACTCCAGCAGCCAACTGTTCTGCCTACTACAGCCAGTTCCCAACCCCACTCTACTCACAGACTGATCTTGCTCAAGAAACCTGAGCCTCCTGGCACCAGCACCTTTAATGGCATCTCATGACCTACCAATGAACTCAAATTCCTTACACCTGAGGCATTCCGGATCCTGATTTTCCCCCCATGCACAAGTTTTTCCTGCCACTCTCCATTAGGAGCCATCTGCTCCATTAAAATTGCTCTAATTGCTGTCCCGGAAAGCTCCGGGCCTTCCCACCTGTGCACATATGACTGCCCCACAGCCTGCCCCTGCAATCTTTCTTGCTCACTGTGTCCATATGCCAGAACCTGACTCTGCTCAAAGGCCAGCTCAGGAGGCACCTCTTCCCTTGTACTTCCATGATCTGCCTCACTTGACCCTGTGTGGCACGGGAGGCCCCTAACTCAGCACTAATATTAATACTAATACATCATGATCCTGTGTATCTAATTTATCCCTTATTCTAGGGGAAACTCTCCCAAGGGACCAGGTCCCATCCATCTCTGTGCTAAGCACCCAGAATGATGCTTTGCCTACAGACTGGTGTTCAGCCCTCTTGGAGGATGGACAGATAGATGAACAGAAAAACACATAACTCCCCCAGCCCTGGCCCCCAGCCCAGCGTTCCCAGTCTCACCAGTGAGAGTTGACCACCTTGCACAGGGCCAACTCACAGCACATTCTCAGGTTGGCCTGGTGCTCTGCCAGACTGGATGCCGTGCACTTGATGGGGTCCACCTCACAGTTCTCCTCAGACTCATACAGAGCACGGATGAACTCCCCTGGGAGTCGGGACACAAGAGGGAGCAGTCATGCTTTCCAAGGGCAGGGGCAAGGTGCTGACTCTGCGAGGAGAACTACACAATCAAGTGGCTGGAGGGTAGAGTTCTGGAACTCTCTTGAGAGTGGGCAGGGGATGTGGGCATCTGTTAGGTTTGGGAAGGTATCTATTAGGTTTGGGAAGGTGAGGGTGGGCCATACCAATGGCATCCTTGAGGTATTTCTGACCAATCAGTCTCATATACTCTTCTATGGCTTTAGTGGCGAGCGTGTTCTCGCGAAAGATAAGGTGCTCCCGTTCCATGAACCGGTCTACCTCAGACATGGCCATGTCTGAAAGGAAATCCTGGAGCCAGGGGAGGGGAGGGGGGATCCAAGGTCAGCCTCAGCACCCAATCTCATAAATTTGCACTGTCCTCATGCCCTTCCCACCCTCACCCCAAGGCATCTTTCCCTGAGAGCACAGCACTCACCTTGGCTTTGCCTGTACTCTGCAGAATATGAACCAGTGCACTGGCAACTTCCTCCTTGCCTTTGACATTGAGGGCGGGCTCTAGGACTGCACACAGCATCCGATAATGGTTGGTGACATACTCTGCAAACTCTTTGTACAGCTCCATGGGCAGGATGCTCATTGTCTGGTACCGTGCCTTCAGCCGCACAGCTGGGCAACCTCCCTTGCCCTTACCCCCTGAGCCGCCCCCTGAGCCTCCTCCTCCTCCCGAGCCCATGCCCCCGGAGCCCCCACTGCCTGTTGGCAGGGTTACAGGGTACCATTGCTCCGTGAAGTGGCGCCCAGCCAGGGTGGCCACTGGCACAGTCACTAGGCCAACATAGCCTGCCTTGTCCTTCTTGCGCTTTTTGTCTGAGTCACGGTACAGATGCAGCCGCAGGGCACGAACAGCCGGCAGGTTGTTAAACTCGAAGTGCTCGCCCCAGAAGACAGTGTCCCCTGAGGCGGAGCGGGGCTTGGAGGTGGTGCGTGCATACAGCATGTCATCCAGGCAAAGCTCGCAGTAGTACCGCTTCTTGGGCGGCAGCTCCCGGGCCTCTATAATCCACAGCTTCAGCACATTGTCTACCCGGCGACTGTTGTCCTGGCATGGGAGGGGGGGCATGGAGGATAAAGGGCAAGAACAGAGGGACAGAGACAGTGATAAAGTGGGTTAGAGATAACAGGTATAAAGATAAGAGGGTACAATGGAGGGAACAGCATCCCCCCAGAATTCATGTCTACCTGGAACCTGTGATGGTGACTTATTTAGAAGTTGAATGCTGGCTGATGTGATCAAATTAAGATAGGTTATACTAGATTAGGATGGCCACTTAATCCAATGACTAATACCCTTATATGGAGAGGGACATCTGGAAACAGAAACACACAGAAGCCAGCCAGCCCTGGACAATGGAGGCAGAAGTCAGACACAACTACAAGCCACAGAAGGCCAAGACCACCAGCAACCTCCAAAAGCTACCAAGAGGAAGTAAGGAAGAGCTTCAGAGGTCGTGTGATCTTGCTGACATCTTGGTTTTGGATCTGTGACCTAATGAACTGTGAGAGAAAACATTTCTGTTGTTTCAAATGACCCCATTTGCATCAGCTTATTCCAGCAGCATTACGAAGCTGACACACAGGTTGGCTGATGCAGTCGATAACAGAGTCAGTAACTAAAACCACGAACAACAGCAACTCAACTGGAATGTGCAGACATGGAAAGTCCTGCCAAGACCATCAAGAGTTGCACAAAGTGTAACTGTGCATCAGTGATGGGACAGCTGGTATAAGAAGGGCCGGGGGACAGGGCTGAGCAAGGCTTCTGGCAAGCCTCAGGCAAAGGGCTGGAAGCAGTATGGTATTCAGACTCTGCAGGAGTCATATGTTATCCAGCATCTCAGGTCAAGCTCTGTCAGGACAGAGGGCAACAAGCTGTTCCAGAGAAGAGTAACCAGGATGGAGAGCTTGGCTAGATACCTGGATACAGCTAACAGAACTGGGAATTGTTATCCTTGGAGATGCAAGTCTTGGAGAAAACACAGATTTAGAGAACTTCTGGGCCAAAGGTACCTTAGAGATGCCCTAGTGCCACCCCATTCCCACCTACTCGGCACAAAGGAACTTAAGACACAGAGTGCTGGCTAACTGAACCTCATGTATTCTGCAGAAGTACTGCCAATGGGGACTGGCTTGGCCACTGGGTGGGGTACCAGGGAGGCGTTCCTGCAGGGAAGCTGGACCAGAGGACTTGCAGGGCTCCATCAACTCTGCAAGTCCGTCATGTTTCTGGGTAGGGAACCTCTGATCATAAGGTAGGGTAGTGGTACAAAAAGAAAAGATTCAGAATAATGAAGGCCACCCTCTGCTTGTCCAGGGTCCCTACATGTCTCCTCCCCTTCCCTTTCCTTGTATGCCCCAGCTTCCCTTCTGCCCTGTGCACGCTGTCTCCAAACCCTTTATTTTCCAATACCTTGTTGGGTTTCACTGCCCGCTGTAGGTTCTCGATCCATTTATCCCTTTCCGCCGCAGACCGACAAGCAAAACATTTTGTTCCTGATGATGTTGTTACCTGGAGAGGGGTGTGGAATTGAGAGATGGGGCTCCAGCAGGCAAGTACTTCCTAGGGACTGGAGAGTCCAGCACCAAATCTTTTCTTCCCTACTCCACCCTCCTCCATCCTAGCCCCAATGGTTTCCATTCCCTTTAACGGCTGCACCCATTCCACTTTCTGTCCCCTCCCTCTAACAGCCCTGCCTTTAGCCATCCCCAGCTCACTAGACCCAGTACCTCAAAACAGAACTCCTGGCCTAGGATGGAGCTGTGCACTGGCTTGATAATGGAATCTTCATCCAAGTTGAGTTCCAAGGCCTCAGCTGCACTGCTAGGACTCAGCAAGGACTCATGGGAGTGTGATTCCTTAAAGCTTTGCATCAGCCGGGCCCTAGCATGGGGAAGGTTCAGGAAACAGGGTCAGAGTCCCCCATCCTTTTCTTACACCAGGTACTCTGCATCATCAGTCTGGCCCTAGGATGGAGACTTGGAGGCTTCCTGAACCCCCTTCCCACAGCCCCCCACACAGGAAGAAACCCAACCTGTCCCTGGTGAAGGAAATGAGGGCCACCAGAAGGCTTTAAGAAACTACCCCACTCCCAGGTCACACTTAAAGGGCCAGGAGGACTGGGAATATGCAGAAATATCTCTGTGGCAGGAAAGAAAAGAGAGGGAGAGAACAAGATAGGCCTGGGACACTTCTAGGTAGCACCTCCAGGTGACCCCTGAAACTGGAGCTTTAATATAAGGAAATACAAGGAAATATAGGGAAAAACAAAGAGCTGAAGAGAGAAGAGAGAAGGTGCTCATTTGGCCTGGGCCTGGCACACAGCTTGTGCCTAATACACAGGCAATGATTCAAAGGATGAATGGACACTGCAGAGGACAAAGTTTTAGCAGAACCATCAGAATGTGCAAGAAAATTACAAGAACCAGGAGAAGGCTGAGGGCAGACAGAAGCAGGAGGACAATCAGAGATTGTACAAGAGGAATGGGGGTGACCAGGAGGCAGGGCACCAAGTAAAGGAGTAAAGGTGTGTGCAGAAATAGAATGGTAGGTGAGGCAGGGCAACCGGAGAAGAGTGGGACCAACACAGATGGGGGTTGGGAGGCAGAAGATCACTGCAGTAGAGCCAAGGATGCCAGGGCAGGATCAGGAGGCACGGGGATCAGGAGGGGCCGACAGGCAAGCAGTAGAGGGACACGGCAGAGTAGAGAGCAGGAGAAATGCGGGCGGGGGAGCGCGCGGTGTGGGAGCCTCCATGAAGTTATTTATAGCAGCCCCGTCATCCTGGGCTCTGGCTGCCGTCAGCGAGCGACGCTCCCCCAGCCCCCCCGGCCCCCCCAACCCCACCCCCGCGGCCAGGAATACCATGCCCTCACCCCCTGCCGATCCCAAATCCAGCTCTGGCGACAAGGGAAGGGGGCAGGGAAAGGTGTGACTCACCTTATCCCAACCTCCCTACCTGCCCAATCCCGGGGGCGGCCAGACATGGGGAAAAGGGAGGCCAGGTTCTCCCTGGGAGTGAATGGGTGAGGGGAAACCCAGAGGAGGACCCCCACCACCCAGCCATGAGAAGCAGAAGACAGAGACAACAGCACAGGTTCTCCCTCAGTCCTACCTCCGGGCCAGTACCCTGGACCTAGATTAACCCTACAGCCTCATCTCCTGGCTTCCCTGCTCAGCTGTGGTCTACACTGCACCTTCTCTCATTTGTGGAAGCTCCCTGAGCTCTCATCCACACCCCTGAGTACCAGCCACCTCTAGCCCCACTCCTCTACTTCCTGTCCCTCCCTCTTGATCTCCCCCTTTGCTCCCTAGCCCCCAGATCTCTTCAAGGTTCTCCCAGGCAGGCTCTGCCACTCCCTCCTCTGCCCTCCCAGACAGCTCCTCTGGTGCTGGGCTGGAACCCATACTGCTGTCGGGGAGGAGTCCCTCCTTGGCTTCACCTTCATTCCCTTCCCTGCTTCTCTGCGGTCCTCTCCCTGCACCCCACCCGCCTCCTGCTACCCAAACACCTCTCTCATCCTGCCTCCTGCTCCATTCCCTCCAGCAGCCTCTGGAGTCCTTAAACCTCTGCCCTTCCCCTGTCACTCCAGAGCCCCTGTGTTGCAGCCATCTCATCCCATCTCATCCCACATGCTCCAGCCCCTGTACCGGTCATGGTCAGCACTTCGGAAGCGAGGCAGGATCTGGCGAAAGCTGCTGGTCCGGTCAAGTTTCGGTTGTGACTTCGTGCGTTTGATGGAGCTTTTTAGCCGCCGACTCAGGAAGCCTTGCTGAGGGGTAAATGGGGATGGGGTGGGGTTGGGGCAGGGTCAGTTCTACCTGCTCATCCCTGAACTGGTAGAAAGTCCTTGAAAGAAGGTGGGATAGAGAAGAAAGGGAAGTCTCTAGCGATGAGAGGGGTATAGGAACCCTGATGCCAGTTTGTCTTCCTGGCTCCCAGGGATGTAGAGCACACGTACACACACACACACACACACACACACACACCCCAGCTTGGAGAAGGTGGGAGGGCTGGTCCGAGAAGCAGGGGGGCAGAACCAAGAAGAGGAAACAAAGAGGTAGGGAGATGAACATAGAATCTCTCTCTCCCTCCTACCCTTTCCCTGGCATCCTGAGGCTCCAGCTGGGGGCTGAGGGGTGGGGAGCACAGCTGAGCCACATCTGGCAGGGCTTTCACTCACTCACCGAGGGCCGGAAGGGCGCAGCGGGGGCGGCCTCCATGCTGTACTGCTTCCCCCCTGGGACACTCTTCCTCCTCGAGCGACCCAAGTGGTATTCTGGAGGGGAGGAAAGGGCCCAAAGGGAAGTTGGGGAGGGGGCTCAAAAGGGGGGGGCTGCTAGCCCAGGGTTGCATCCCTGGAGCCACTCAACTCCCCCACCTCCCCCTGCCCCTCAGCTCCAACCTCACCTACCCCCCGGAAAGCAGCAGGAAGAGCAGCGGCGGTGGAGAGGCTGACGGTGGGAAGGAGGGGGCAAGGAACCAGAACCGGAGCCCCCTGAGGGGGACGGGGTGGGAGGCCTCAGGCCCATGATTGGGTCTGGCAGTCAGCAGCAGGGCATGGCTGAGAGGGGCAGTAAAACCCCAGGAAGGCAGAATATCAAAAGATCTAGGGAGGCTAGGTTTCTGGTGCCCCCCAAGCTCTCCCCAGGAGGGGCTAGCTGGGGGGGAACAATGGATTAAAGGTCATTGCCCACTGACTGGCTTTCCTCTTCCCTGGGCTGGGGGCATCTCCCACCTACCCCCCATCTCCTGGAACCCCTGCTGTCTGGAGGGCCACAGCTGCCTCCCATGACCCCCTCCCTGGCTGGAGGGGGTGGTCTTGGAAGGGACCTGGGAGAAGTGGCAGGGAGAGAAGCCCAGGGACAGAAAAGCCAAGGAAGGAGCAGATGGGGGCAGGGTGGGAGAAGCAGTGGGTCCCACGTGCACCTGCAGTCAGTCGCAGGGCCTCAGAGGGAAGGGGCAGAAGGGAAAGGAAAAGAATGCAGGGGAGTGGGCAGGGAGTGGGGAGGATGGGCAGTGGGGGCTGTGGGGACTCCCAAGTAAGGCTGGGGAGAGGAGGAGGGGGGAGGGGAATGCGGATGAAGCTCTGCCTGCCAAGAGCCTAAAGGAATGGCAGCTCCGGAGGGAGGCTGAGGCTGTGCTGCCAGGGAATTGAGAGGGGCAGAGGGGCTGGAGGAGAATGAAAGTGGGGGGGATGCCAAGCTCCGGCTCCAGCTCCAGAATGGCTGCCCAGGCCTGGGCTCCCCCCTCAGCCCCACAGTCACCACTGCAGCCAATGGGGGCAGGTGCTGCATCAGGGGCGGGGCAACCATCCCCATGGCAACAAGAAGCTACAGGATGGGGGGGGTGGGAGAACCGGAAGAGCTGCCTGTTAACTCTCTAGTTTCCAAAATAGAACAAGGAGAGCCACAACTACATTTTCACTGGCTGCTTCCAGAACTGCAAAGTGCCCTAGGATCAGCTCCCGGCTTCTTTTTAGCTGTGAAGCCCAGGTCTGTATACAAAACTGGATTCCAGGACACAAGGACCCTCCTTGTCTTCTCAGGAACATGTGCAGAGCACAGAAAGATAAACTGAGCCATTGGAGTAGGCGTCTATGAGGACCACAATACAAAAAATAGAGACCTACATATTTAGGATACATACAGACAACTGTGAACATGCCACAAACGCATATTCTGAAACCCCCAAGGCCCTCACATCCCACAGGGATACATACTCAGCCATATATCAGTACTATCACAAGGAGTAGATCCTTGAACCCAGACATCCCCAGGAGAGCCCCAATGGACTGTGCGGCCTTGAATTCTTTGCACAATCATGTGGGCAGGACACCAGAGACACAAGCAGATCCATATCTATATCTCAGATGACAAATATGTCCCTAGGCAGGGGAGTGCCAGCTTCACCACTAACACACCTGCTTGGGTATGCCAAGATCCAAACCATACACAGAGATCTCCCTGCACCTCCAAGTACAAACATCTGTCATTCACATGAAAGTACAACCACATGCATGCTGCTTCAGATCAACCTCCCTTTTTCTCTAAATCCTTCCCCTATTGCCAACACAGGCATCCATGATAGCCAGCCATTGGGGTACCAAAGGAAAAAAAAAAAACCCTCGGAGCAAATGGGTTAACTATCCTGTTACACACTGAGCAAAGCATGCAAGGGTGCTGGTTATCCTCTTCCTGGCCACACTTCCTTGCATTTCTCAGGGATGGCTGCCTCCTTGTTGCAGGGAACCTAACTCAGACATTGCTTTCACACAGGAGAATGGAAGGGCTAATTGGTTTACTTTGTTCTTGAAAGTAATGGAACCTTACACGATTACCAGGAACCACAAACTCACACGTAAGTCACAGATAGCCCAGAAGCCACAGACACATTCGTTTATAAAGACCCTCACCACCGCCAAGAAAAATATAGAACTACAGAGGAGAGTGACAGAAACAGAGGACATCCTGTTATTAGCGCTGCCTGCTGTGACATGTACCGAGAACACAGCACACACCCGAGTACACACGGAGAACAAACCTGAAAAGCAGGCGATGTGACCCTTGGGCTCCGTGTCCCATCCCTGCACGACGTATACACGCATGCACACGCATAACAGCCTCCTACACAGGCCCGTAACAGGCATTGTGCATACACCCACACATGTACACACCCTGTATACACACAGAATAGCACTCACACACTCACACATACACACACACACACAGAGCAAGGGCTTGTGTTTGCACTTCTCCAGTGACTCTAACCTTGCCATCACCCAAAGATTCTCCCCCAGCCCTCCAACCCTCAAATCCCTAACCTTCCCTATGGCTTTTCTTCCTCTCCCGTACCAACCAGCTGGCAGCTTTAAGGCAGCCAGGGAAAAGAGGCTGCCAGAGAAGGAGGAAGAACAGGCTGAATGGGGGAGTAGAGAACCAGGGCACAAGGCCCCATACTGGGGACACAATCCTCTAAGGACAGTCCCTGCCATGACAGGCCTACTGGGAGCCTGCCTCCAGGTCTGAGAGTGACAGTGTGTGTCCACACAACCCCAGCATCTCTCATCTTCTGCTGTTTCTTCTCTCGGAGATCACTCTACCAAAGGCCTGACTCTTTCCTCCCTCTGCCTCCCCTGCTCTCTGGCCCCGACTTCTCCCACCACCTCCGTCCAGAACCCCATCTCAAGCCCATCACCGTCCCTCTGCTAGCTCTGGCTCACTCTGACATCTCCATCCCCCTGACTATGCTCTTCGGTTCTGGCTTCCTCCATGCCTCCTCTCCCTGTTTCTCCCCCACTTTTCCTCTTTACTCCACTCCTGTCCTTGCCAGCTTCACAGGCTCCACTCACCAACCAAGTAAGGTGCTCACACCTGCCTAGCCCAGGTGTCTCTCTCTCTCTCTCTCTCTCTCTCACACACACACACACACACACGCGCTCCCCCTGCCACTCACACACCACCCACATCAGACACACCCTGGACATCCATGCTGGGATTAACAGATAATCAGGCCAAGGCTGGAACACACATGCCAACACACACAGCTGCCACCAGGGACACTGAAAATCCTGTTCCTGCAGAGACACATTCCCAAAGACAGGGGGCTGACAGGAGATGAACCGCAGCAAAGGAGATGCATGCTCAGGGTCAGAGGTGACAGGGACCAGCATGGCCACCAACTGGCCCAACAGCCTTTCTAGCCAGGAAACAGGACACCTTGCATATGGCTAGGTGCACGAGGAACAGGGCTCCGATGTGCACACAGCACTGACACAGAGGGGACATGAACACACATGCACACACGAGTTGCCCCCTCCACCGGAGGCTCCAAGACCCCCACAAACCGGCCAACCGACCCAACCCCAAGAGGCCTTCCGACCTCCCCCCACCCCATCTCCGCTGTCCCCCCACTCCAGTTACCATAACTCCCCCCACTCGGAAGATGCAGCGAGAACATGCGGAGGGAGCAGCTGCCGCCGCCGCCGCGGCTTCCCCCCCCTCCCCGCACCCCCGCACACGCGCGCCCCCGCCCCACGCGCGCGCGGCGCCCCCCCCCCCACGCGCGCTCCTCGACCGCCCGGCCCCGCCCTTACCTCGCACCGCCCCCCGGAGGGGGCTCGGGGTGTCCCCGGTGGGGGAAGGGCCCCGCCCCTGCGCGGGGGAGGGGCGGGTGCGGAGGGAGAGGGGGAGGGCGGCGGGGCCCGGGACGGCCGGGACGGCCGCGCGGTGACGGCCGCGGGAACGGCTTCCTCCGCCGCCGCTCCCGCCGCTACCGCCTTGCCCGGGCCCCGCCGCCGTTGCTAGGCGACCGCTGCTGCCGTGGCCGCCTCTGTCACGAGCCCCGTCGCCCGGAGACAGCGCGAGAGAGACGGGGGAGGGGGTAAGAGGGACCCCCAAAATCAACCTGGTCTCCCATCGTCTCCCTCCAAAGCAAGACCCTGGTAAATGGCCAAGGGGACGAGGGTTCGTGGCCCCACCCAGCAGAGGAGGAGCCCTGAATTCCAATGCCCCTCAAAGGTCCGGCGACCTCTCCCGGGCTGGAATCCATAGCCTCAGCCAACACCTGAGCCGACTTCAAAGCCCCAACGACCCCCCTAGGTCGCCTGCACATCCTCCATGCTCTTCATACATTCCAAGATCCACCCACTAGCTCTCAACTTGTACTAAATCTTTTCCCCAAATATATACTCCCCTGGAGCCCCTCCCAGCCCCTAGCCCACCTTAACACAGCTGCCTGCACGTATCACCGCACTGCAAAGCACACATTGCCCCCACCCAAAATGCAGAAGACTTCTCTGCCAGCCGCCCGCCACCCCCCCAGACCCTGAGGACTCAAGGGAAGCGAGGGTGAGAAAAAATGCGCAGCACAGACACATAATAAACATGCTGTGAGCGTGTGACTGTTGTGGCCTGGGCACACATGTACACACGTGTGCATACACACATTTCCTACACACACATGACATACACATATGCACAGATGCAATAAGATATCACACACCGTCTGTACACACTCTACCGTGGCCACCTGCGTCTGCCTCAGAGATGTGCTACCACACACGACCCCGGGGTCTGAGGTGTCCATGACTGTGACCACTCACCCCACGGGCCCTAGAACTGCCCCCCAAGGGCAGTGAGGCTGGAGGGGGCCGGGTACTGGAGCCTCACCACTGGCTCTCTAACAGAGAAAACTGGATTCCTGTAGTCAGGGAAGAGCTGGTGGGAGAAGGGGGTTCCTGGGGGCCGGAGGGACAGGGACCTGGATTCTGCCTCCTGAAGGTAAAATGCAGTGGAAGGGGGCTACGGCGAGGGGGCTTCCGGGGACTGAGGGCGTCTCTCGGCACCTTGGCTGCTGATCTCTGTTCTCTGCCTTCATCTCCCCTCACTGTTCCCATGGAAACCTTTTAAGCGAACTTCTCAGGAAGACAAAAATCTTTTTTTAAATGACTAAAGAGGGGGGTGGGGGGGCAGAAAGGGGGAGGGAGGGGAAGAGACAGATGGAGAGAGGGAGAGAGTTGGAGAGACAGACCGAGCCACGGCTCCACAGACAGACCGAAAGGGAGATGATGGGGGGTCTGACGGAGTTCCACCCGGAGCAGAGAGGGGAGGGGCGGGGAAAATCAAGAGGGCTACAGAAAATAAGAGATGCGGAGGAAAGAGAAAGGGGCCGACACCATCGCAGAAAATAGAAGCAGCAGATGAGAAGAGGGGAAAATGGGGGGGGGGCGCAAGCAAGGAAAGAGGGAGGGGCTACAGGCCTGAAGGTCTGCAAGAAGAATCCGGAGCGTGGGGCGGGGCAGAGGTCTGGGGGGAGCGCAGGAACTAGGTCATTCTCTCCAACATCCCAGACCTCGGGCTGGGAGGAGCAGGGGCAGGAACGCTCGGACAGGAAGCTAAAGATCTAAAGAGACTATTTTTACAAGCACCGGGGAAACAGGCAAACTTCGCTGCTGGAGAGGATGAGGAGAGCGAGGCAGAGCAAGGACCTGCTGAGGCTTCTCCCACAGCCCCGGTCCCGCTCCGCACCCCAGAGGAGGGCGCCGTCTCCCCGGGCGAGGCGAGTCTGTCTCCGCCTCCGGCAGCCCAGGGGCCGCTCCCTCCGTTCCCCGCCGCCCCCGCCAACCCGTCCACCCGTCAGCCCCTCTCCCCGCGACTTGTCCGGGGCACGAGAGCCTGCTCGGCCGCCGTACCATGCTCGCCGTGGGGCCGCCCCTCCACAGGCACGGAGACCGTGCGTCTCAGCAGTTTGTTGCGGCTGGACTCGCTCCTCCGGTCCCGGATCAGAAGGGGATGTATCTAGGGGATGCGGGGGTGTGTCAGGCCTCCAGGCCCGCGGCGTGCCTCCTCCCCCGCCCCCCGCCCCGCCGCCACCCCTCCCACCTGGCTCGCCCCCCTGGCTCTGCACACTCCTCAGGTGTCACTGGCTCAGTGCAGTTTCTTCTTTTCTCCCCCAGGCCGCCCCTCTCCCATTCCTTCCCTCTCCTTCCATTTCTCTTGGAACACCCTCTAGAGAATTCTCCCAAGCCCAACTCAGCTTTTAACTCCTCCGGGGTTGGCTACCTCCTGCATCCGCCTTCCCTTTGGCCTTCAGTCCCTCCATTCCCCCTGCCTTTCGTCCCAACCTCCCACCTCCTTTACCCCCTTCTCTCCCTCTGAGCCTGTCACGGGGGTAGCAGAAGCTGCATTTATAATCAGGATCCACAGCTTGTCTCCCTCCCACGGCCAGGCTTGCGGCCAGACTGGGACTCAACCTCCCCTCCCCCCAGAAGGTCTGGTCACCTTCCCCCACCTTTCGGCTCTTGCCACCACCACCCCACCACCCACGCATCTCTGTTCCCTTCTTCCCCTAGCCATCACCTTTGCCCCGGCCGCCTCCTTCCCAGCCTCCATCCATACCTCTCCCACTCTCTCCAGTCTCCCCTGCCCTGACCAGGGGCAAGAGGAGCCACAGGAGCCAGTCCCCAGCCCCATTTCCACTAGCCCATCCAACTCCACTTCCCTGTGGCCTTGCACACTGCTCATATCCCCAATCCCCTCCACTTTCACAGCACCACCCTCACCCCCCCCAACACACACCTTCCTTCCTGACTCCATTCCTCTTGCCCTTCAGTCTGCTGCCCACTGTCCTCTCAGTCTGCCACCATCTCTGTTGTTTCTTCAGTACCCTACCCATTGTGCCCCCAGGTGGCTCTGGGGTTCCCAATTAGTCCTACAGACTCAAACTCCTGGTCAAGGCCCAATGACCACTAGTGAATTACTTAAAAGCATTCCAATGCTCAAAATGTGGATGCCCCAAGCCACCTTTCCCTTTGAAGTCTCCATGTCCTCTCCTAGACATGTTTTCTGTACTCAGTGGCCTGGAGGCCATCGACCCAGCCACCTTTACATCCTCTCAACTTCCTTCCTCCTCAAGATCTTTGACACCCTGCTTACTCCTAACTCCAACTCTAGCCCTGTCTCACCACACACCATCCTGACACACAGTTGTCAGGGCACACCTCTGACCATCTTGTTGTTTTCCTGCTCTATTCTACCACTTTCCAAATCACACCCATTCCCTGTGGGGAGCCCACCCTTCATATTTATATTCCTTGTTTCCCCCAGTGGGCACTCCACTGCTGATCCAACTCCCAAATTGGAACTCCTCCTCCCGACATGGACAACTCCTTACTGAAATAGCCCTTGGCCCATTTCACCTTCCACACTCTGGCTGGTCCTTGTTCCTGCTCCTTTAGATAATGCCCCTTGCTCTCAGTTTCTCTCTTTTCCAGGCATTGCCTGCCTTGAATTCTTTTTGACTTCCAGCCAGTCCCTCGTGAGGCCTTCCATGTGTCTCTAAACCCAGTCTCGGAAGTCATCCCTTCCATCTTTCATCCCCATCCATACCAAGATCCCTCGATCCCTGTCATCTTTCCCAACACTTTTCTGCCCCTTCGTGGTTACCCAAATAAACAAATACATATGAACAACAATAACAATTTAAAAAATAAGCCGATTCCCTGCCATTTCTGAGCCCCCAGCTTCTCCTCCCTGCACTCTGTCCTGTGGTTGGTAAAGGCATGTTAGCAATGGGGTTCACTCAACAGGAGAAGAGAAGGTCTCCTGAGGACCATGTTGGAGGCCTTCCCATTTTTTTCACCTCTTCTCCAAGCTTTTCCTGTCATACAGATGTGCCTCCAAATCTTCAGAACCACATCTCCTCTCCAACAATGTCCACAACCCTCATAGAAGTCAATGGTCAAGGTCAGAAGATGACCACCCACTTTGCCACACCCCAACCTTGAATCTCAACAACCACCCTCCTCCCACAATTTGCAAATATTTCTCCTTTGCCTTTTTAAAAATATGTCTCCCCTTTAGTACTGAGGGCTGTCCCCATCGTTCTCTCTACACTTTCCCATGCTCCTCAGAGGTCATTTCCCAATGTCCCCTCTCTGCTCACCTCGTCCTCATCCAGCATGAGCAGCTGGTTCCCCGAGATGATGCAGAACCGAGGGTTCCAACCAGGACGATCATACGGGGAATGAACGTATTGGGTTCGGTGCATAGGGGGTCCCCGTACATCTGGGGGACAGAGACATAGAAATAGTAAGGAAGGCTGTGCATTTGGGAGCAGGGACCTAACATGGCAAGAGTCCACAGAGTGGGATGAGGGGATGTCCTTTGCATGAAGCAAACCACAGTTGAAGACAGAGACACCTGGCAACTTCAGGAACAGAAAACAAGCCCTTCCATGTAGAGGGTTAAGAGAGGAGAGTGGGTGTCTCACGGGAGGCTCTATTGACTTTAGCAGGAGAAATACAGAGGGATGGCTCAGGGAGAATTATATCATGACAAAAAGGGTATGTGTGGGGGAACAGAGAGGGGTGAAAAAGCTCTCCATCTACTTTGGGGAAACAAGAAGGCAAAATGGCAGAAGAAAAATGCAGAGAGAACTTGGGAGTAGGTGTCTGGGAAAAGGAAAGGGCATCCAAACAGCTACAAAAGACAGGTACTGGGAAAGTAGCAGCAAGCAAGTTAAAGAAAAGTTACACAGCCATAGGAAAGAAAAACTGGTGTGTATATGTGTGTAGGTTCATGAGATGCTGAGAGCTAAATATCTGGAAGACAGAGGAGCTTGGGGAGCTCACCTGATCACAAAGTCAGACACATGAAATGGCTACCCTTCCCACTTCTCCCTCAGTCCACCCCAGTCCCACTGGAAGGGAGAGTTCTCATGGTAGGGAGAAGATGGCTTTTGTTAGCATCTGGATGAGAAAGGGGTCAGAGCAGAAGAAGGGGGAGCATACACCCTATTCTGGATGAATATGTAGTAATTTCATCTCTTCCCCCACTCCATGTCCAAAGATCAAATTCAATGCTGCCCTCTCCGCTAGTCTCTAAGGTTAGGGTGGGAGGCAATTCCACATTCTAGGACCCTCCCTGAGGCCCAGTGAGGAGCTTGAGGAAGACAGAGTGGAAGGAAGAATGGGATGCCTGGGCCTAGTGACATAGAGGGAGCCTCTAAAGATGAAAGCTCAAGATAGAAATGGAATGTCCAAAAGAGTAGAATGGTAGACCCAGGTCGCTCAGGATCAGAGCTTGTCCCAGGGATCCCTTGCCCCAAGTTGGCTGTTTGTCTTGCCATACTCCCTTCCCTGCAAACCTCCTCTCCTTTATACCACAATGCCTCACACCATCACAGGAACACAGGGCACTGATCCTGTGGAAGTAAAAGAGAAATCAGATTGGTGACATCCATTGAAGTGACATAAAAATTTGAGGCTGCAGGCATCTGAGTGAGAGGGATTAGAGGGAGAAAATTCAAGCTCTGTCCCATTTGTGGGATAGTTTAACCATGAGTGTACTGTGGGAAAGCTGGTCTTGGCACTTCTTCCCAACAGAATGCTCTGAGTAGTTTTGAAGATCCAGGCCTTTCCTGTCCACAAACATGTCCCTCAAATTTAGTCAACTTCTAGAGCAGAGAGATGAACCCTGAGCACATAAATGGCCACAGTGGAGAAGCCACAATATCTCAAAACTCTATCTTAATACCATCTCAGAGGCTGTATCCAATACTGCCTAGACACAGAGCTGCCCAATGCCTGAGCTCTGAAACCACAGGCACTGCATGCAATACACCCACTGCACTCAAACACTGGGGGGCACCTAGAGAACTCAGCTGATGCACATAACCATTATAGGAGGGGATGCTTCCAGCAGCAGCCCAGGAAGGCGGATTAGATTTCAGAGAGCACCTTTCTCCTAGAAGCAGGGAAGGACACACAGAACTCAGCTTAGGAGCAACTCTGGAAACACACGCACGCGCACACACACACACACTGGCAGTCTGTACTTAGGAAGGATGATTCCAAGAGGCAGAGAAACATGGCTGTAAAGAGGGTAAATTTTACTAGGAGGAGAAATCCCAGAAGGGCTCAGCTCCTTTTATAGCCCCTGTCACAACCATCAAAACTTCGGTCTTTGCACCCCAAATCCCAACACCCCAAAAAGAGATCAGAAGAATGTGGCGATAAGGACTGAGGTATTAAAGGAAAGTAGTCCAGCATAGACTTGTAGGGGTCAAGATGGGGAGTGGATTAGAAAATAGAGGATGGGCTTGGGGACAAATAAGGAGCTCTAAAAGAACAGGAGGCAGAGATGACAGTAAATGCCTGGGAACAAGGGAGCACACAAGGGACACAGGATGATAAATGACAAGAGACAAGGGCTCAACTGGACATGGACAGAGGAAAGAAGGAGGACTAGACAGGAGGACTAGGATAAGCGGGTCAAGAAGGAGAGGGTAGAGTGGTAGCAGAGATAAAAGGAAGTCACCACAAAGAGAAGGAGGAGGAGAGACACCAGAGAGGGACTAATACAGGGGAAGGACAGAAGGGGGACTCATATAAGGAACGGACACCATATGGGGGAAAGATATAGGTGATGGACAGCAGAGGAGGGAGGGGGAATGAAAATAAGGATTGAAGGTGGGGGAAGGGGGTAAAAGTGGTAACGTGGGAGAGCAGATAAGACCCGAGGGTTATATTTCTCTGGTCAAGAGCCTTAATGAGGGTCAGAGTCTGGGGCAAGAGCCCAATTGGGCCCCTACTGCCACCACTTAATCTTACTTGTATCCACCCACCCACCACCACCACCACCACCACACACATATAATTTGGCCCTCCCCCTGCCCTGGCCTCCCCTCCCCCAACCCTTTCCCTCTCTCTCCTCTCTTCCCTCCATCTGGACCCTCCATCCCCCCCACTGCCTCCCTCTCTCTCCATCTGGCCCCTTCTCTCCTTCCATCCTCCTCTTTTTCTATCCCCTACGGTTCTCTGAGCAACCCCCCCCCCCAACATACACCAAATTCCCCCATCTTCTTGGCTTCTCTTTTTTTTTCCCAATGTTTTCATCTCCCCTTCGAGACCCTCTCCCAAGACTCTGTCCCTCTATTTCCTTCATATTTTCCTCATCACTCAGCTCCCACCTCCAAATTATTTCTGCAGCTCTCCCCCAACCTTCTAGCTCCTACCTTTTTCTGGCCCCCTCTCTCTCCTCAGTTCCCCCTGGGCCCCCCTTCAAAGCCTGTTTCCTGGCCCCTCCATCCCTTACCTACCTCCCTACCTCTCTGGCCTCCAATCCCTCCTTTCTCATAGCTCCCACCCCTGCCTTTCCAATCCCCCTCTCTCCCTCCATTCCAGCCGTCCTCTCCTCTCCCTGGCCCAGGTTCTCCTCCGCCCCCTGCCCCTCCCCCTCGCGCCCCCCCATCTGGTCCTCCCCCTCCCCCCACCACCGTACCTCTGAAGGGGGCATAGGACATCGCGGGGATGCTCCCCCGATGGATGGAGGCGCGAGACCTGCTCATCAGGCCTGGGGGGGAGGGGGCGGGGGGACGGGGGAGAAAGAGAAGAGAGAAAGAGGGGGAGAGAGAGGGGGAGAAGGAGGAGGAGGTGGAGGAGGAGGAGGAGAGAGGAGGAGAGAGGAGCAGAGAGGAGCAGAGAGGAGGAGAGAGGAGGAGGAGGAGGAGAATAAGAGCCAACGGCAGCAGCGGCAGCCGAGAGAGAGAGGAGAGGGGGGCGGGGGAAGTGAGCGAGAGAGGAGCAGGCAGGAGGAGGAGGAGGAGGGAGAGATTCTGCAGCCCCCACCCCTACTCAGGGAGACCAAGAGGGAGGGAGGGAGAGTGGAGGAGAGGGGGAAAGAGACCCCTGACTCAAAACACACCAGAGACAGTGAGCAGCCTTGAAGCCACAGACCCCAGACCCTGAGGGACCCCAGACCCACAGAAGAGAAAACCACACCAGCCCCAGGGTGTTAACTGAAGACACAGACCTCAAATCTAGAGGAGAAGAGACACCTAATCTCAGAAAAAAGAGAGAGAGAGACCCCAGACCCTATTGAAAGAA
Source organism: Ochotona curzoniae (assembly GCF_017591425.1). Classification (NCBI taxonomy): domain Eukaryota; kingdom Metazoa; phylum Chordata; class Mammalia; order Lagomorpha; family Ochotonidae; genus Ochotona; species Ochotona curzoniae. Next base: position 239,258 of record NW_024466004.1, on the reverse strand, counting down.
TCAAGGATCAAAATCTGAGTCCGGCTTCAGAGAAGTCCTGCATAGCCACAAGAACCTTACCTTCCAGACCCCAAGAGGCTGTGTCAAAACAAAGACCCAGACACAGGGAAAACTCCCAGTCTCAGATCCGGAGAGACCCCAGGCTCCTGTCTCAAGAGAACACGCAGAGACTAAAAACTCAGAGAGGGAGAAAGGGGCAGAGGCAGGCACTCAGCTAGCCCAGAGACCCAGAACTCCACATCCCAGCACCCTTGAAAAACTTTGAAAGAACCCAGGGAGAGCAACCATCACAGCCTGAAACACAGAAATGCCCACAACAAAAATCAGAAAAACCAAGTCCTGAGAAAGGACCCTAACATGAACCCTGAGAAAGGACCCGGGAGATCTCTTCAACTCCAAATCCAAATACAGGTCTCAGGGAGACAGCCACCCAGCCCCAAATCCAGGGTGGTACATATCAGGGAACCCCAACGGGAGCCACCTGTCACCTGCAGTCACACCCACCAGGTCATCCCTGACCCCACGCCCAGTGCTGGTCTTCTCCCATTTCTCTGGCCTCCCATTGGCCCCTCTCTGCATTTTTGGGTCACAGAATGTGCTTGGGCCCCAGGGAGGTTATGTAGGGCAGGTCCCGGCTCCTTGGGTGTTGGGATAAGGAAAGGAGACCCAAGACTCAGAGGTGGTCCAATCCTGTCCCCTCAGATAAGAGGGGAAAAGAGGCCCATCACCACCATCCCCAACCTGCATCCCTAGCATCTCCCCTTGGTCTCAAGCTTTGGGCTTTACGTGAAGAGGGCTGAGGATTTTCATCATCCTCTACCCCATCTACAAAGGCAGTGCATCTTTTTCAACTTGGCTGTTGTCCTGCCACGTCCATGCCTGCCTAATCGCTCCCCCCCTACCTGGGGACAGCTGGCTTCGCCTCAGACCATCTTGTTCATTCCCAAACCCAAGCACATGTAAGCCCTCGCTAAAACAACAGGGGGCGCTGTCTTCACCCGCTGGGATTCAGTCCTCTCAGACCCCCCCCACACACACACACACAGCTTAAGGCCGCGGAAGCAGGACGAGGCTGTTACTAGGGGCGATCTGGGGTTTTAGGATGACCCCCACCCCGCCTGGTCCACGACCTGACGCATTGAACTGCGGGGTCTCCGCCCCTCTAATCCCAGCGCCAACTCTCCTGTCACGTGGCCTGCAGGGCTAGCCTGCGATTGGCCCGTTCGTGTCACTCCCTGATGTACTGCCGCCCAAGAGGCCCGGCCCCGTCACGTGATGCTAGAGCGCCGCAGCAGTTCCCCTCCGCCTGCGACTGGGCCCTTCGGTTTACATGGAAATGGGCGGGCCATTTCCGCGCAAGTCTCTAGACGAGGCTGTCGATTGGCCAAATCTCCCCTCGCTCCTCCCTCACCAAGAGGCGGGTTTGTCCGAGCCAAAGGGGGACGATGATTGGTTGGTTTTGGAGGCTAGGGTGGGCCTATTTGTGTCACGTGATATTCGCTATTTCTTGTCATGTGACTGCTCTCTAGGTAAGAAGAGGGCGCTCTTCCCGAATTTTGGGGAGTCTTCTTGTCAGTATTACGTGCACCCCTGGTTACCGACTCTCCTCTGTCGGCATAGGCTGCATGTGGGGGGGACGGGCTCCCACAGTCCTGCTCGGCGGAGGGGTGAGTGAATCATCCCGCCCCGCCCCTTCCGGTCCTCGAAGTCTCCACCACTCCGCGCACCCGAAATCCGAGCGATTGGTCCTCGGGAGCGTGTGAAAAACGAGTCTTTGTTTTAATTTTCCAAGTTTCTCTTCGGGGCTTAGGGACGTTTTCCTTCGCGGCGCGGAAGAGGGAGGGCAGAGCCCGAGTGTCTAAGCAGGCGAAGGCTCCTTGCGGTGCGGTTTCCCGGGACAGCCGCGCGGAGAGACCGAATTCGCCCCCCGCCCTCAGGCCGCCCTGCTCCTGTCGTTTCTTTGGATGCCAGTCCTGCTGCCCGCGGCCTCTCGCTTTCTATCCCGAGCCCTGCTGTCCATGGCCGCCGAAGTGCCCCCGTCCCAGCCCTCGCCAGCCGCAGGCTCCGGCTATGTTCCCGGATCGGTCTCTGCAGCTTTTGTCACCTGCCCGAACTCGAAGGTCGCCACGGAGATCGCCAGGTGGGCACCGCGGTGGGGCGAGGAGAGCGCCGCTGTGTGTCCGGCTGCGGGGCTGCCGGTGCCGCGGCCGGGGTCTGCTCTGAGCGGGGCTGTCTTGGTGCCAGGGCCGTGGTGGAGAAGCGCCTGGCAGCCTGTGTGAACCTCATCCCTCAGATCACATCCATGTGAGTCACAGGATTCCCGGGTAACCTGAACGCGGGAGGCTTGACTGGGAGTCTTATGTGGGGGGGAATGATTTGCTCTCCGAGACTTGGTACCTCTTTCTCTGACCCTCTTTAGCTACGAATGGAAAGGCAAGATCGAGGAGGACAGTGAGGTGCTGATGGTGAGAAACCAACCCCAGTGCCCTGGGCCCCACCCCTCAATTGAGATCCTAAATTGAATCCCACCTGTCTACCCCGATTCAACCATATTTATGTTTGCTCCTTAGATGATCAAGACTCAGAGTTCCTTGGTCCCAGCTCTGACAGAATTTGTTCGGTGAGAGCCTGTCAGGGTGGATGTGGTGAGGGTGTGTGCTGTATGTGAGGGGTGCTGGGGAGAGAGCTGCCTTTGTGACCCCACCTCCCCACCATGCACCACCACGTCTTTCGCAGTTCCATACACCCGTATGAAGTGGCAGAGGTGATCGCGCTGCCTGTGGAGCAGGGGAACTCCCCGTACCTGCAGTGGGTGCGGCAGGTCACAGAGTCGGGCTCTGACTCCAGCACCATCCAGCCATAATCACTTCCCAGATTCCCATACTCTCTGCCTTCCAGGTGATAACTGGGCCCCCCAATAAATCCTGTCTTTGATTCTCTCTGCCTTTTTGCTTCTTTTGCTGGTCACATTCACAAAGTTGGTTGGGGAAAAGGAGCGACACTTCTGGTCCTTGAACCCTCTGTCTTTCAGAGTGACACAGGGCTTCGTTTGTTATTGTCTCTTTATTTCAACCATGATAGAGCCCAGAAGCTCATCTCATCCCCTTCCCCTCTTCAAGTCTTTGCACCCAGGGGTTAAATAATTTTTAAAAATATTTAAAAAGCTATAACAAAGTAACATAGAAGGGGAAGATGTGGGGGTGGTGAGGAATCCTGAAGGGGGCAGAGAAGAGACAGTCTTCCCTGTCCCAATCCCGATTCCAGCCTGGATAGTCGGGAGGGCGACCTCCCCCCCATCTGCCCAGGTACATCCCAGCTGTAGGTGAGGTGAGAGGTCAGGGTGTCAAAGTGCCGCCGTGTAATAAGCAGGGAAGTAGGCGGAAGTGGGACTGTTCAGAAGATGCCTCCTCCGCCCCACTCCACCAGGTACTGCACGGAGCCATCAGGCAGTATCCGCCGAGCAAGTATCCGCACAGGGTCTCCTCGGGACAGGTAGCCAACTCCACCACGGCCCCCTCCCCCAGTCCCAGGAGACAAGCCACGGCACAGGGTTGAAGGAGGCGCTGAGCGGCTAGGAGGACCTGGGGGCAGGACTGGGGCTGAGGAAGATGAGGCAGTCATTGAGTGGGGGGCACTTTGAGGGATGTCTGTGGGGAAACCAATGTGAAGTTCCAGGGGTGACCTACAGAGAGAGAGACAGCAGTTTTGAGTCAACAGAAATGGGCCAGGATTGATCAGAAATTGAGAGCTGGGGTGCACGTGTGGATCAGATGGGGCACAAAGCCATGGGGGGACACTAAGTAGCTTGATGGAGATGATATAATAAGACACAGATGCTCACCTGTCTGGGGGTTCACCCTCCCCAGAGGTCCCTGCAGTGCTGGCAGAAGGGTGGAAGGAGGCAAACATCCGGATAGGGCTGCTGGAGTTGGGAAGGCAGAAAAAGAGGACTTGAAGCAGAGGGAGAAGCAGAGTGCCAACACTCCCTCCAGGAAGCCTGCCTACCCCCAAGAACAACCAGACTCTGGTTCTAGAAGTCCTACAAGAAGTAGGTAGCTAAGGGAGGTGGAACAAAAGAACTCCAGGTAACAAAGTCCAGAGAACTGGAATGGGACCACATTTGGTTGGTGGGTTGGAGGAGTAACTGACCTGGGCAGGCAGCGGGCATCTGTGGGCCGGAAGTTGTAGCCGCTGCTGCCCTGGTAACTCTGGTTAGGGCTGGAGGGTGGTGGAGACACAGAGGCCTAGAAGGAAGGGCCAGGGACTGAGCGCTAATCCTTGATTCATTCCCACATCCCACCGCATCCCGTGGGGTTCCCCCACCCTAGTACCTGCAGTGCCCGCTGCATACGAGCCCGCTCTCTCTGCTCTAGGATCTCCATCTCGGGCTGCTGACGCACTGCTGAGGGTGGCCCCAGCTCCTCCACTTTCCCCTTCGGCCTCTTCCCCGGGGGCTCTGGCTCCGGCTCCGGCTCCAGCTCTGACTCTGGCTCTGGCTCTGGCTCCAGCTCTGGCTCCAGCCTCCGGCGCTTCCCCAGGGGACGTGAGACCCCTCCCCCAGGGCCCTGCCCTGAAGGGAAGCTGTAAGAGGCCTCCTTATCCCCCCAGCCCCCTCCCGGACACCCCAAAGACCTCCCCATCACTACATACACACAAATAATCCCCCAGACTAACTCCCTCAGAATTTCCCCCATCTCTCCTGGACCAGTGACCTGGTGGGGGCTCCATCTCCGGGAGTGGACTCCACAGGAGGAGGGATGCGAGCGTGGAGGCCAAATAAACATTTTCTCTTTTTGATCTCTCGTCCTGAAATGAAACTGAGCAGGTAAACTGCAGGTCAGTGATGCAGAAAAGTGAAGCTTCCCTTGCTCCTGGCCCACGTGGTCCTGGCCACGCCTGTGCCACTCCTCAACTGCTCCTCCACAACCCCCCATCCCTCCAGCTGCCTTCAACTCACCGATCCTTGTGACTGTTAAGGGCAGAGAGAAGCTTGGAAGAACGCTCTCCCTTGGGAGTGTCTGAAAGCTGGGAAGGAGAGAGGGGCTTAGGGAAGCAGTGAAGCACTCCCTTCCTGTCTAGTCTCCCTGTCCTACCCCAGGACCTTACTTAAAGCTCCACCATCCTTTTACCTCCCCCAGGAGCAAACTGTCCCAGTTCTCAAAGGTGAAGGGGAGGATCTCGCGGTCAAAATCAAAGTATTTCTTCTTACAGCAGACGCTCAGGTGGTAGAGGACAAGATGGGCCACATCAACCCTGGAGAAACCAAGTTGTCAAAGCCTCCGAACATCAGAAAAGCTGGGGGGTCAAGCTGGGCAGCTGGGGTATGTAAGGTGAGATCCTGAGGGTGCTGGGAAAGGAGGTGCCTTTGAGATCAGGCCCCATCCATCTTACCAGCGGAGCTGTAGCCTTCGAACTTTCTCAGGGCCCCCCCGGCACACGCAGCATTCAAATTCATAGAACCTGGACGTGGGCGGAACATATCCTCTAGTTGCAGACTGCCCCGAGGACTCCCGGGCAAGAAGGGGTGACAAGTGAGGAAATGTTGAGAGTTTGGCAAGGGAGCAGGATGTAAGGGCCTCCTGCAGGGTTGCCCTGGTCTCACCTGTCCCCATAGAGGAGGGGCTTGCTCAGACACTGGGTGCAGGCCTCGTGGAACCACTGCAGGCAGCTCTGACACTGCAGCATCTTCAGGTTCCACCTAGAGGGGAAGCACATGGACCTCCAGACACTGCCTTCCCCATCACTGCCCCCCAAACTTGCTCATCACTTCCCTCCTGACCCCCTCAGAGCTGCCACCCCATTACTACTCACTCCCCAGGGCCACCGCAGTAGCAGTAGCTCTGCTGTCGGTTGCTCAGGTGCCCAGCATCCCAGTCCAGCCCTTTGAGTCCATAGGGCAGTGACAGCTTCATGCCCAGCATGGCCCTGGCATAGGGGCCCTTCTTCAGTGCACCTCCCCTCTGCAGAAACAGGGGGCAAGATTTCAGCTGCCTCAGCAGCTGGGAGAGGCTCCCACAGGAAGGGGCAACAGGAGACTTCCTTTACCTTGGTGGCGATTGCAAAGATGCACTGGCGGCACACCCAGGAGGTGCCGTCTCCCTCACCAGGGGCTGGGGCCCTGGGAACATGGCAGTCCTGGTGATAAGCTGAAGAATGACATTGTTCACATTGTGTACCTATTTGCGCTTGTTACTGAGATTCCAACATTTTGATCCATCTTGCTTAAACCTAGACCACATGGTTCTGCTGGAGTGAGGGCATTATCTAAAGATGATATCAGTGAGGAAACTAGAGGTTTAGGGACTTGCCTAAGGTCACATGGTTAGAGAAAGATGTCTTTGAATCACCTTCTGCCTGTTAAACTCAGGTCACCTTCAGTTCATGGCTGCCCCTCCCTGTGCTGCAAGGGGGCAAGGTTTCAGGCTTGAACAGACTGGCCCGATCAGTGGCACTGATGAGAGGCCAGAAGAGATGACCTGACACAGGACCAGTGCTGGAGGGAAGGCCTCGAGACAGCCTGGCAGGCCCAGAGCCAACTTCACCAAGCAGCTCAGGTATGTTGCTCTCTTACCATGGCGACACTTCTCACAGCTGACCAGCCGGTTCCCAGGGACCACTGCTTCAGATCGACAGACGCAGCAGATGAGTTCCTCCCCGGGCAGGGCAGCTGCGAGGGAACACTGTGTCAGTAGGCCAGCCCTCGGGTGGCTTTCTATCCCAGGCAAGGTCACTGTTTGCCATGGACTGCAGTCTCAAGGTCTCTGAGTCTCACCAGGGCTAATGTCTTTCCATAGAACCAGAAACTGGGAGTCATCCTCAAACTGGACCAGACACACCTCCCGAGTGCTGTCCACCTGGAAAGGGTGAACACATGGCATGCAGTGGGAGCCAGGATTCCATCAGGGAACTGATGGATCAGTGAGAAGGTCAGAGGTCAGAGGTAGGTCTTACCTTCTTGATGGTGCCCAAGTAGAGCAGCCCATCGGTCCATCTGGCCAGTACATCTTGACCCTCCCACAGCCGAGGCCTGGTGCCTGAGGTGGGAGCAGGGGAAGCTGGGTCCCAAAGGGAGGGCGCACTAGAGCGGCTCAGCCGGGGAGACTGCGCCATGGCATCCTGGGGGGGCCTAGCCAGGAAGGGGGTGGGAAAGTGGTGGTTATGAATGCTGAGAAAGCCCATTTTTCCTTCCAGAACCAAGTATCTCATGCTCTCCAGACCCCAACACCACTTGAGTACTCCTCCCAGATTCCTGATTCCAAAACTCTTCCAACTTTAGTGGCCAGTTCTCCCAGCCACCCTCCCCTGAACCCAGTTCTCTCATTTCCCAGCTTCCAGAGCTGTCCTGGGGTACTAATAGCCTAGTCTTTAGATTTGGGGAGAAATCATAATTGGAGAAGTAGCGATTACCCCTCAGTTTCACCTTCTGCTCAGAGATAGCATAATTGGGTTCTGTGTGTTCCAGGCATGTGTTGAGAGAGCTTTTCTGGAGATGTTTTCCAGAGGAGAAACAGCTGTCTGCTATCTCACACACAACAATTTTTCCTAGTGCCAGGGTATGTCAGGTCACCCTCAAATTCGGGGCTCCCTTACCGCTGAGTTAGGTATGTCAGGTCACCCTCAAATTCAGGGTTCCCTTGCCCCTGGGTTAGGTAACTTCCCTGAGTGCCCTGGGAGGGGGCGTGTCCCGGTCCAGCTCTCTTCCCCACGATGGCAAGTCGGAAAAGAGACTCCAGTCGGTCGGCCCTGCCCGACCCGAGGCCAGAGCTGCACAAGGGTCTCCCACCCCGCGCCCCGCGAGTGGACCCCTGGCTCCCTGTCCGCACCCCCCCCCACTGGCGCCTCCTGCCGCCTCCTTACCGGTGACAGCTGGGGCCGCCGGGAGCCAGGCACAGGCAGATGGAGGAGACCTAGGCGAGCCCTCCGTGCGGGAAGGGCACGTCCAGGCGCTGAGAGCCGTGCAGACTGAGGCCGGGGGTCCCCAGGCCCAGACCCTCCGTCCCGGCGGCTCTGGGGCGTATGACGCAGCAGCCAAAGCAGCCAAAGCAGCAGCACAGCAAAAGGAGGCGGCGGGGGGAGGGAGGGGAGGGGAGGGGAGGGACAGCCGGGCTGGGGGGAGGGTGGTGGGAGGGGAGGACTTGGGGGTAGGAGGAGCTGAAAGGGGGGGCGGGCACCACCTCACCCCACCTCCCTCACCTCCAGCGTGCCTGGAGGGCGCCTCGAAAGCGGCTTCCCCCTCACCGGTTTGGGGCGTCAGTAGTGGAACCCTCAAGGGGAGGGAATCCCCGTGGCCCCTTCCTCTGAGGGGAGACTTGCCTTTGGGGCAAAAGGGAATCCCCCTCCCAAGATTGGCCCCCCACCCCATGTTACATCCGTTAGGTGCCCCACCCCCCTTGGTCACTCCAAGTCCCGCCCCAGGCCCCAGTTCACGGCCCCGCCCTCCATTCACCCTTCCCCTTACCCCCACTCTGCCCTCCTCCCAGAGGTTGCCCCTGGCCCCGCCCGCTCCGTGGCAAGCAGGGCCCCCCCCCACATACACCCAGCCCCGCGCCTCTGCGCACGCGTGGCACCTCCCGCGCACGGCACCTGGGAGAACCGAGTCCCTCCTCTAGCGGGCGGCAGCCGATGGCGGTTGGCGCGAGGGGCGCGGCGAGGGTGCGCGCCCGCCCACTGCCGGGGCGGGCACAAGGACGAGGGCCAGTTCCCGAGGCAGTGACGCCACCAGGGGCCAGCCAATAGGTAGGGGAAAGGCAGCGCCCCGGCTGTTCGAACAGGAAGACATGGAAAGGCGGGAGGAGAGGACCAGCAGTTGGTGACTGGACGCGCCGCCCCTGAACTCGGGTTCCCAACTTGCCGCAGGGTTGGAAGCATTGCAGCTGTGGTGCTGGTAGGAAAGGGCAACTTCGTGACCGTGCTGGAATTCTGCATGACCTAATTGGTACGTCTCATTGACGTAAATGACACAAGTACCATGAAGTTGCAACCTGGGGGCCAGGGGCCATTTGTGAAGTGAACCAGTAGATGGAAGACTTCTAATTTTGCCTTCCAACCAAGTATTAAAAAATTGTGTGTGGTTTAAGTCATTGGAACCTTGCCTCCCACGTTGGGGTGCCCGACTTTGCTTTCAGTTCCAACTCTTCTGCTGTTGTGACCCTAGGAATCTGCAGGTCCCTGCCCCCCAAGGAAAGACTGGATTCTGGGCTCCTGGTTTCAGCCTGGACCTGTTGTGGGCATTGGGAAGTAAACTAGCAAGTGAAAGAGCTTTCCATGTCTCCTCTCTCTGCTTTCAAAAAAAGAACGATATTTTTAGAAAAGCCTAATCCCACACACATGGCGGGGTAGACTGCGCCACAGTTTCTATCTTCACAGATATGAAAAACATCTTCTTGGGTTAACTGCTAATAAAACCTTTATTTTTTTTAAAAAAAAAAAAAGCAAAGCAACTATTTATTTGATAAACCGGGTACATAGGACCCTCCACCTAGTGAAGCACCCCTTACCAGCCGCCTCCCCTAAACTCAGGCTCACACGTACACCCACATGCACACAAAGAAACAGGATCCATCTTCATTTCTTGTTGGCCTGGGCAGTACCAATAATACACTGGTTCACCTGCGGGAAGAGACAGAATAAAAAGTTTGCAGAAAAGAACATTTTCTCTAAGATCTCTGTCTTCAGGAAATCCTGAAATAAGGGTCCTGAAGGAAGGAAGCTCCAGAGGCAGGTCCCAGCCAGTTCTGTGCCAGGTGGGTATGGAGATGAAAAGGCCTTGGAAGAGTGGGGAACTCCCAAGTGAAGAGAGAGGTGGAAGAGGGGCTGATGTAATGACAGAACATAGCTGATTCTTCATGTCCCAGCTGTTCGACTTCCCTTTCAGCTCCCTGCTGATGGCTTGAGAAAGAAGTGGGGTACGTCCCAGGTCCTTGGACCCCTACATCCATGTGGAAGACCCAAAACTCCTGGCTCCGGATGGGCTCAGCTCTGGCTGTTGGGACTGTTTGGGGAATGAACCAGAAGATGGAAAATCTTTGTCTCAAATTCTCTATAACTCAGGCCCAGTGGCGTGGCCTAGCGGCTAAAGTCCTCGCCTTGAGCGCACCAGGATCCCATGTGGGTGCCAGTTCTAATCCCGACAGCTCCACTTCCCATCCAGCTCCCTGCTTTGTGGCCTGGGAAAGTAGTCGAGGACAGCCCAAAGCTTTGGGACCCTGCACCTGTGTGGGATACCTGGAAGAGGTTCCTGGATCCTGGCTTTGGATCAGCATAGCATTGGCCATTGCACTCATTTGGGGAGTGAATCATAAGATGGAAGATCTTTGTCTCTCCTCCTCTCTGTATATCTGACTTTCCAATAAAATAAATAAATCTTAAAAAAAAAATTCCCTATAACTCAAAGAATTTTTTAATAGTAATTAAAAACATAATGACTGCAAAGGATTGGTATGCCTGCACTAAACAATGCTGCTGGTGCCATGTCTCCAACAGTTAAAATAACAGCACTTTATTATTATTATTATTTTTTAATAACAGCATTTTAAACAAGTATTTTCAATTAAGGTTATCTATATCTTTTAGACATAATGCTACTGTCATACAATAGGAATACAGTATAGTGTAAACTTCTGTATGCACTGAGAAGTAAGATTCATGATTAGTCTTATTGCAGTGTCTACCTCATTGCAGTGGCCTGGATGAACCCATAATACCTCAGCTGTGCCTGGAGATGGCAGGGGCAGCTCTTCATAGAATAGTTAATTAGCCAATGCAGAACTGAGAAGGTTGGGAAGGAACCATTTTAAATCCCCTAATGAAATCTCTGATCTGGGCGAGATCATTGTTTCAGAAAATCACTAGGTGAAAATGCTGATGGGAAGTTTAAAATGGATCATTCTAGGTTGAACAGCTAAGTATTGGGGACCTTCTGACAGGACACATAAGAAATATCCTGTACCATCTTGGCAATGGACTCGACTAAAGTCTACTCAAACCTCTATTAGACAGCAAAACCAGCCAAACTCATGAATATGGTATATTCGATAGGAAAAATGACCCTACTTCTTTTTTTCTTTCTTGCCCAACTTTGTTTCCCAGGCAGCAGCCCTGAGCTGTCATGGCCATGGACCCTACTTTTTTTAACAAATAAACGGTATAAGGGAATGGGACCTGTTCTAGATTAAAAAGGAAGTGGGATACTTCAACCAAAACAGATGGCCTCTGTCAGGATGCTGATAAACCTAATGCATACATAAGACAATTGGGGTCGGTGGGTTATGCTGGCTGTTTTTTCTTCTGATCTAACCCCATGCTAATGTGCCTAGGAGGGTGTGGAGAATGACCCCAGTGTTTGGGCCCCTGTCACCCGGGATGAAGTTAGTGACTCTTGGCTTCAGCTTAGCCCAGACCTGGCTACTGCAACCACTTGGGGAGTAAATCAGTGGACGGAAGATTCCTGTCTCTCCCTTTTTGTTGCTCTTTCAAATAAATAAATCTTAAAAAAAAAAAAAAAAAGGTCAACGCGGCCTTATGGGTCATAGAAAAAGCATGGAAGCAATCTAAGTGTCCAGTACAGGGAACTGGTGGATAAATCCTAGTGTCTCCAAACAGTGCAGTCTTAGGTCAACCTAAAAATAACAACTTCATCTCTGAGGGGAGGAGGCTGTTTTGTTGCACAAAAAAAAAAAAAAAAAAAAGAAGCAGAACTACTTGTAGAATGAGATAAGGAAAAGGATTAGAAATTACGTATAGTTTCTACTTGGACAAACAAAAGTGACACTGGAAGGATAAACAATAAATGATAAAAATGACTTTACAGGAATGGAAGATGGAGTGGACAGGGCTAGTGATAATAACATTTCATTGTGTTATGTATAGCTAGCTCTCAATATAGTTTTGACCTTTTTGTCATCTGTTTTAAAAACTTAATTCAAAACCCATAAGTTAAAAATGGAACCAGGTAGGCAGTGCTCAGATGCCTGCCGGATGTGAATTGCTTCTAGGAAAGTATGGCCCCGGCCTGGAAGACAGAGGGGTCAGGATGGAGAGGCCTGCAATCAGCCAGGGCTCCTAAAAGGACCTGGCCTTGGTGTTAACCGCACCTTGGAGGCAAAGCGCAGACTGTTGAGGGATTCGGAGGCGTTCTCTTCCAGAGGGGAAATGTTCACAAACATGAGCCTGTGAGAAAAAAGGAGGCCCAACCTCAGTAATAGCGATCAGCAGAGCCCGGCCAGGTCCCCTCTCAACCCTAACTCCACACAACAGATCCTACTCAATCCCTCTCGTGCACGTTCACTTACATCTTAGCGCTGCCACCCAGAGAGTTCTGCAGCAGATACGTAAGCTTGCTGTTCCGGTAAGGGACGTGAGACTCCTAGGAAGTTGAGCAGGAACACACGGATCAGGTAGGGCAAGCTTCCACACAGCCAGTTGGTCCCCCAGGCTCACTTGCTTACGCCCCCTTTCCTCACCTTGTTGCTCAAGGCCATGATGACCAGGCCCAGCGTGGACAGACTGCTGTTAATGGCCTGTGTTTCCCGAAGACGCTCCCGCTCCCCGGGGCCGAAAGCTAAGCTGGGGTCTAGCCGTTCACTCCCAGCCAGATCCACAAGGTTGAGGGGGGCCCCACACTGCAGGCCTCGGCTAGCATGCTCCCCCGTGATCTGCAACTGGAACACGCTGTGGCTGCGTGACGACCGCTCATTCTGTGCTGTGCGAGCCACGGCCCGATTCTGGTGGGCTAGATGGAGCAGGGCCTCCACCTGGGGATGTGGGGCAGCAAGAACAAAGACAGAAAGTTAGTATAGTGGTCCTGTCCCCGCAGCACTTGGGTCGCTTCTCTCCAGTGTCTGCTTATGCCATAGATGCTATCCCTCATCGCCCAATGTAGCAAACTATCCCACATCCTCTCCATCCCATAATCTCCTTGCTCTGCAGACTCCCACCTTGTGGCGCCAGGCCCTCTCTTCCCCACCGCTCAGTTCTAGTGCCCTCTGTGTCCTTACCTCCTTCTCACAGGACACAGGGACATATCTGGCATTGGTGACAGTGAGTTCCTCGCTCCCTGGTCCTGCACGGCGAATCTCACACTCTCCTGCTTGGCCCTTCCGTGTTCCAGTGGCCAGCAAGTCTCGGACAGTCTCATTGTAGATCTCTACATAGCTTGCCACAAAGCTGTAGGTCCAGCCCTGGCCACTCAGCTCCTGGGCCACGGAGAAGAGGTGTTGCATGGCCCGAGGAATCAGCCCCTTCAACTGGGGGTCTTCTCCAGGCCCGCCTTCCATTGTGAAGGTCTTGCCACTGCCTGTCTGGCCATAAGCAAAGATGCATACGGGGTAGCCGTCCAGGGCTGATTGGACAAGCATAGCAATCTCCTCAAATACTTCATCCTGTTTAGTTCCTGGTGGGAATACTCGGTCAAAGGAGAAATCATGGCGGGTGGTGGGAGCTGGTGCCCCATTCAGGGTTCCACGCCGATCATCAGAGCGAGAGAGGGTAAGGCGGTTTGAGAGATCAGCAGGCCCGCCAGGGCCAGGGGGAAACAAGAGGAAGCCAGGGGATGGGGTGGGCTCCCCTGGAAGGACAGGGCGGACCCGGCAGAATACCCGGATGTTGCCCTTAAGTTCCTGCAGCTGGTTGTGCAGGCGCCGGCGCTCCATCTCTAGACTGTGGAGACGGTCTCCTCGCTCAGCTAGTAAGGCCGCCTGGGCTGCTGTCTCCTCTCGCAGAGACGCCACCTCTGCTTGGCTGCTTGACAGGGCAGCCTCTGAAGCTTCTAGCCTCCTCTGTCCAGGAGAGAAAAGACACAGAAAGTGAGATGCAACCAAGAGTAAACAAACCACAGACAGCAGGCATTGTGGCCACTGCCTTAACCCACTAGCATCTTCCATCAAAATGCTGGTTTGAGTCCCAGTTGTTCCATTTCTGATCCAGCTCCCTGCTAAAGCAGCAGCAGATGGCTCAAGTGCTTGGGTCCCTGCTCCTGTGGGGGAGACCTAAATGGAACTCCCACTGTGGTCATTTGGGGAGGTAACTAATAACCAGTCATTTTTTCTCTCTCCTCTTCCCCCACCTCCACTGTCACTCTGCCCCTGTCAAATAAAATAAATCTTAAAAAAAAATCATGTGACTAAGATGGCATGGGAGTGAGGTGGAGTCTCTTACTCTCAAGGACCTCCCAATCTGGCAGAAAACAAAGAATTACAGGACTAGGATATGCTAGTATTCCCTAAGACTACAGGAATATCCAGGAGGACATGAAGAAGATTATGATCAGGATGAAATGCACAAGTTTGTGTGTAAAACAAAGGACAAGCTGAGCACAGAATGAAAATAACAAAAAGGGTCCGATGCGATAGCATAATGGTTAAGGTCCTCGCCTTGAACACACCAAGATCCCATGTGGGCGCCGGTTCTAATCCTGGTGGTCCTGCTTCCCATCCAGCTCCCTGCTTGTGGCCTGGGAAAGCAGTGGAGGACGGCCCAAAGCCTAGGGACCCTGTACCCGTGTGGGAGACCCAGAAAGAAGTTCCTGGCTCCTGGCTTTGGATCGGCACAGCACCAGCTGTTGCAGCCACTTGGAAAGTGAATCATTGGACAGAAGATCTTCCTCCCTGTCTCTGCTCCTCTCTGTATATCTGCCTTTCCAATAAAATAAATAAATCTTAAAAAAGAAAATAACAAAAAAGGGAAATACAAATACAAAATGCCCGGAAGTGACAAACCAGTCATTTGAGAGACTGCAAGTCATTCAGTCTAGTTGCAATTCCACCAAGAATCACGGGAAGAGGGAAAGCATTACCACAGGGGTTTGTGACTGTGATGGGACCAGAAAAGCCGGGGTATGGGGGAGGGTAGAAGACTAGGGGATGCGCAGATCCAAGCAGGAGCTAGGAACACAAAGTCAAGGAGAGCGACAGAGAGGCAGACAGCAAGTCAGAACCACAGCTGAATAGGGCAGACCAGTGAGCCCTCAGTGGGTGGCATGATCTCTGCTGAGGTGGGGTCGGCACCGGGTGGGAATCCAGCCCTCACCTCCTGCTCCTCCAGTCGGCTGGCCAGGCCCCTCCGCTCCTCCTGCAGCTCCAGCTGCTCTTTCTGAAGCTCCTGCACCAGGCTTTCCTGTGTGCCCAGCCGTTCTTCGAGCTCCAGGACCCGGGCACTCCGTCGCTTCAGCTCCTGCTGGCCCTGCTCGGCCTGGGTCTGAACCCTGGCTAGTTCTTCCTTCAGTGTGCTGCGCTCTGTCCCCAGGGCCTTGGCCTGTTGCTGGGCCTCTCGGAGTTGATCCTGCAGCTGCTGGTTCTCCTGGCTCAATGTCTGGGTCCTCTCACGGCTTCGTTTCAGCTCTGCGGTCATGTCACACAGCTGACCCTTTAAGTCCCAGGCAGGACGTTTGCCAGGTTTCTTCCCTGCCCCCACGGGAGGAGCAGCTGATGCTAAGATGGCACAGAAAGGACAAAGGTCAGGGGTCGCGGGTATCCATCCTTCGTCCATTCTGGCATTTAGGGCCGCCATACCTGATGCTAAATCTGTCTTCTTCCATTTCAGGATGGAAGAATCCCACTGGGTTTTTCTGGGCACTTACCACCTCCTCTGCCCTATCCCCAGCCTCACCCAATGGGTATGTTTGTCACCTACTGCCAGGCTTCTGGGCAGGAGCAGCAGGGACTGGCTTCTGGTTCTTCAACACTAGAAAAGTGAAAAGCTGTCAGGAACCACAGGAGCAGCGTCCCTCCACCATTCTCTCTTCACATGCACCCCAAATCCCTTCTCAGCCCCAGCTCCTACCTGGAGCAACACTTGTGGAACACCGGGCGCCTACATTCTTGGGAACTTTTTGAGCTGTCCAGAGATGACAGAAAGGAGAAAGTCAGTATTACTCTTACAGGAACACTTTCACGAGCTGGGACAGGTGAGGCGTTTTCTCTGAGGATCAGAAACAAGGCCACATGGGCATGCACCTTCTCAGCTATGTAAATAATATTAAAAACAAAAATTTTAAAAGAAAAAAAGAAAGAAATATGGCAACTTCCCTTGTCCTCTAACTCTGTCCCTCTCCTAACGATACTCCTCTGAGGGCAAGAAATCATTTGGCACGCTACAAAGCAAGGTGGACTAAGATAAATGAAAAAGCAGGGGAAAATCAGAACGTTACGTAAAGGAGGTTACCATTTGGGCAGAAACAGGGGGAACAAGTCCACACATGCTCAAATACCCATACAACTTCCCCGTAGGACACACAGTTGCCTCTGAGAAGGAAAATCGGGCAGCTAAGTAAGGGACTGCGGTAGGACATTTTGTGCCAGTCAATTCTGCACTAAGTGAAATGTACTATCAATTCAAACCAGACTAAAAGTCAAAGAGAAGGAATAAAAGTTGAAGCATTCGACTCCTGTGCCCTTGGCCCCTGGCTCATCCCTGGGTTCACCTGTGATCCGGCCTTGGGTCTGGGACCCCGTGCTGAGTGGTGGCGCTCTGGCACGGGATGAGTCTGTTCTGGTGGACGCACCCAGGACCCTTGTCCGTTTCTGCGAGAGATTAGGATAAGAACCATTGAATCTCTTCTCTCTCTCACACACACACACGCATAAGCTACACACATATGTGGCTTTTTAAACCCAGCTCACCTTTTCAGGCTCCAAGGCATTTTCCGTCTGATCAGGCCCCCTCTTGCGGCTGCTTTCTGGAAGAGGAAGTCGGGACGAGCCCTTAACCAGGGGTGTCTTCAGCTCTACGTTCCCCCTCACTTCCAACAGCGGAGGCCTCTAGTGGACAAACAAAAACTGTTTGAACGATGGCCACGACCCCAAAAGTCACTCAAAACTCCCCTTTTGGTTTCCCAGTATCAATTCTCAACATCAACAACAATTATTAACTGAAGACAACTTGTGCTGAAAGCTAGGACTCAGAGTTGATGTGCCATTCAAATAGCAGAGGTGGGACATGGAGTAGGCATTTGCCCTGGTGGCTAAGATGCTGGTAAGACACCCATTAGTGTTCAGAGTGCTTGGGTTCAAGTCACAGCTCCACCTCCCAGTTCATACACCTAAGAATGTACACCCTGGGAGGCAGTTAAGCTGCTGCCTGCAGTATGGCATCCCATATGGGCACCAGTTCGAGTCTGGGCTTCTCCACTCCCAATCCACTCCTGCTATTAATAGGACCTGGGAAGGCAGGGGTAAGAAGGCTCAAGTGTGTAGACCCCTGCACCCATGTGGGGGACCTAGATGAAGCTCCTGGCTCCTGCATTCCGCCTGGCCCAGCCTTGGCTCTTATGGCCATTTGGGAGGTGAATCAATGGATAGGAGATCTCTCTCCCTGTAACCATGCCTTTCAAACAAATAAATAAAATTCTAAAAAGGAAGGAAGAAACAAAGAAAAAAGAAAGGAAGAGAGGGAGAGAGAGAGAGAAAGACCAGTGGCGTACCACAGTAGGTTAAGCCTCTATCTATGGTGTTGACATCCTTATGGGCACTGAGTGAAGTGCCAGCTGTCCCACTTACAATCCAGCTCCCTGCTAATGTACCTGGAAAAACAGTAAAAGATGGCCCAAGTCCTTGCATGGAAGACCCAAAGAAGCTCCAGCTTCCAGAAGGCTTCAGACCAGCCCAGCTCTGGCCATTGTGGTTATCTGGGCAGTGAACCAGCAGATGGGAACATCTCCATTTCTCTGTCTCTCCTAACTCAGCCTTCCAATTAAGTCCTTATCTGTTTTGTTCACAACTATCAAAATAGAGGGACTAGAACAATGTCTGCCACCTGGTAGGATTCTGTGGTTTTTGAAGGAATTAAATGTCCATGAGGGGAATATTTAAAATAAGCTGTGACATATCCAACTAATAGTTTATACCGAAATAAAAAGGGAAAACAATGTGTGACATTTTTACCTGCCACCTGTAAAAATGTGCAGAAGGAAGGCTTATTTTAATCATACATACTATGAGAATTAATTTTTTTCTTTAAGTATTCCAGTGCCAAGCATTAAATTGGTTTTTATAATCCATGCCCTTCTACCTCTCTACACTACCACAATGGACCATGACAGACTTACCTCCTAGGCCTAGCGTGGTAGCCTAGCAGCTAAAGTCCTCGCTTTGCACGTGCCAGGATCCTGTATGGGTGCTGGTTCTAATCCCGACAGCCCTGCTTCTCATCCACCTCCCTGCTTGTAGCTTGGGAAAGCAGTCGAAGACAGCTCAAGGCTTTGGGACCCTGCACCCGTGTGGGAGACCCAGAAGAAGCTCCAGGCTCCTGGCTTCAGATCAGCACAGCACCAGCCATTGTGGTCACTTGGGGAGTGAATCAATGGACAGAAGCTCTTAAAAAATAAATAAATAAATGCTTTAATATTTTAAAGAGAGAGATCTACCTCCTATCTTTCTGCTTCTTAAATAAAATAAAAATAAATTTTTAAACTAGCTTTTAAAAAAGATTTATTTATTTTTATTGGAAAGTCAGATATACAGAGAGGAGGAGAGACAGAGAGGAAGATCTTCCCGTCCATTGATTCACTCCCCAAGTGACTGCAATAGCTAGAGCTGAGCTGATCCAAAGCCAGGAACCAGAAGCTTCTTCCAGGTCTCCTACACAGGTGCAGGGTCCCTAGGCTTTGGGCTGTCCTCCACTGCTTTCCCAGGCCACAAGCAGGGAGCTGGATGGGATGCGGGGCCTCTGGGATTAGAACCAGCACCCATACGGGATCCTGGCATATGCAAGGCAAGAACCTTAACCATTACACTATTGCGCTGGGCCCCAAACATATAACCTTTTATAAGAACAGACATCCAGGAGCCTACATTATGGCATAGCATATTAGGCCTTTGTAATTCTGGCATTCCATATGAATCCAGGTTCCAGACACAACCCACCCACTTCCTATCCAGCTCTCTGCTAATGAACTGGAATAGCAGTGGAGGATGGCCCAAGTATGTAGGCTCACTCATGGGAAATACTAATGAAACTCCAGGCTCTGCCCAGGCTCTGCCCAGGCTCTGCCCAGGCTCTGACTGCTATTTGGGGAGTGAACCAGCAGATAGAAGATCTCTCTCTCTCTGTCTCTCTTGCATTCCCTATAGCTATACCTTTCAAGTAAACAAAAAATAAATCTTTTTTGTTTAAAGCACATCTATCCAGTTGTTTTTTCTTTTTTTTCAAGATTTGTTTGTTTGAAAGCCAGAACTAGGCAGAAGAAGAGACAGGATCTTCCATCTGCTGGTTCACTCCCCATGGGACTGGCAATGGTCAGAGCTGGGACAGTTTGAAGCAAGGAGCCTAGAGCTTTTCAGGTCTCCCTGTGGGAGCAAAAGTTCAAGAACTTGAACCACCTTCTGCTGCTTTTCCAGGCACATCAGCAGAGAGCTGGACTGGGAATGGAGCAGTTGGGACTCAAACTGGCACCCAAATGGGATGTTGGCACTGCAGTCAGAGGTTTAACCTGCTACTCCAGGGAGCCTTTCCCCACGCCCCATCCTTGCTTACATTCATTTTCCAAGTTCCCAGATGAATGCCACTCACTTCACCACCTCACACACTGTTGTAGTAACCCTCCCTCCGCTCCTCCACTCCATCAACCTTTCTCCTGTGTGGGGTCACCTGAGCCTGTGTAACACAAGTGGTGACTTTTCTCAGCCTAGGAGTCTCCACTTGGCCTTCTCTGCTGGTTATCATCTTTTTCCCTTGCTGCCCTTCGCGGCAAAACTCCTCAAGGTGTTGTTTCTACAGTGTTCACGATGTCTCATTTCCCTCCCAAGCCCATTCCAATCAGGTATTCACTCCCATCATTCCAACAAAACTCCTGCAACTTCATGTTACTAAGTCAATTCTTCATCCTCCTGGGTCTTTTTATGACTTAATTATTTGAAAAGCAATGACAAAGAGAGACAGAGACAAAGATCTCCCATTAGCCACTTCACTCCCCAAATGCCCTCAACAGTCAGGGCTCAACCAGGGGCCAAAAACATCATCCAGGCTGCCCAGGTGGGTGGCAGGAAGCCAGCACTGGACCATCATCTGCTGCCTCATAGCAACAGCAGGAAGCTGGACGGAAGAGGAAAACTGGGCTTTGGTCCCAGGTACTTTATTATAGGATATGAGTGTCCCACTACCCCATGGTACCTGTTCTATCCTCATGCTCCTCTCTTTCTAAAGAGAGACTATTCTGAAAGGCAGAGTAACATAGTGTGGGTGGGGTGGGATTTCCATCCACTGGTTTACCCGCAGATGGGCACAAGAGCCAGGGTTGGTCAAGGCCAAGTCAGAAACTCCTTCTGGGTCTCCCATAGTGTATCAGGGGCCCATGCAGCGGGACTATCCTCTGTGCTTTCCCAGGAGCACTACCAAGAAGCTGGTTTGGAAGCAGAGCTCTGATGTGGGATGCTAGCCTTCTAAGCAGCAGCTTCATCCGCTACAGCATGTCAATCCAAACATTCCAAACATTCCCTGACCCATCTAGCAGCATTTAACACAATTCCTCACTCCCTCTGCTTTAACAGATTTTCTTTTCTTAGTCTCCAGAAGACCACCCTTTCTTAATTTTCCTGTCCTATGGAACAGGCCTATGGGACAGGCCTCCCTCATCTCTCCAAAGCCATCAGCTGTCTTCTGACTCTGTGACTACAGTCACCACCCGTACCTAGGACTTTAAAAACCGCTGATAGGCTGACAGTTCCCAAATATTCGTCTCTAGCCCAGACTTCACACCCGAACTTACCCGACTGCCTCCACCTGGAAGTCTAGTAACCAGCCTGCTGCTGCCAACCTGTCACACTTACTCCTCTTGCAGCTTTTTCCAACTCAGGTGGTCTAACTCCTCTTTCAGTTGCTCAGTCTAAAACTCCCAGCGTCTACCCTTTCTCTAACACATCACCTCCAATCTGTCTGCAAGCCAAGGCTGACTCCACCTTTCAACCACAGCCACAATCAGACCCTCTTGCGGCTCCTTCTTCCACTGTTCCCAGGCTGATCTCAGTCACTGTCCCATGGCACCCTGAGTGTTACACACCAGGATCTCTCAATAGGGCATTGATGGTCTTACAGCCTCCAGACAATGCCTTAAGACACTGTCGCTTGCAAGCAGCATCTGGCAGCAGAGGGCAGGGACCCTAAGCATCAGACCATGGACTGGACAGCTCCCAGAACCAAGTATGCACCTGCTGAGGTAGGAAAAGCCCGCTGCACTCCCAGCAAGCCTTGCTTGTACCTTTGCCCACTTGCAATCCAACCTCAAGGTGAGAGTGAACCTCTCAAACTCTAGGACAGATCGCATCTCTTCACCGAAGATGTTCAACTGATTCTCGATCGCTGGTCCCTACAATGGCCCCAAAGAGAGGGCAACTGTGATCTTATGCAAAGGTTCACTTTTCACTAGCTCGTCCTAAAATCCACATTTTTTTCATGAGCTTTCTGAAGATGTTCTGCACATGTAGATTTCAAAACAAAATTGGCACCAAAATAAAACTGACCTTTTTTTATAAAGATTTATTTATTTTTATTACAAATTCAGATATACAGAGAGCTGGAGAGATAGAGAGGAAGGAAGATCTTCCGTCCGATGATTCACTCCCCAAGAGAGTGCAATGGCCGATGCTGTGCCGATCTGAAGCCAGGAGCCAGGAACCTCCTCCAGGTCTCCCACATGGGTGCAGGATCCCAAGGCATTGGGCCGTCCTCAACTGCTTTCCCAGGCCATAAGCAGGGAGGTGGATGAGAAGTGGAGCTGCCAGGATTAGAACCAGCGCCCATATGGGATCCCGGCACGTTCAAGGCGAGGACTTTAGCTGCTAGGCCACGCCGCCGGGCCCAAAAATCTTTTAATTCCATTTCCACAAGCTTTCTGGGGTCCCCACAGATAACTGGAAGGTGTATGCCACTTTTGGCACTGACCAGCAGCTCCAGGAAGAAGGGGATTTGTATATTTGCAATTGCACCCTAAGCATTTACAATAACTCCTAGCATCTACCTAAGCTGTACATAGACCTGAGATTTTTTTAAAGTCACAACACACTCTGTTTCATTCTTCTGCTTCCCAAATACAAATACCATCCCATCAGGGCGAACTTCGCCTTTGAGTCAATCAGGATGTGAAATACTAATAAACAAAGGACACAGGGAAGACCTCTCCTCTGCCACCCCAGGTCAGCACACTCGCCGTCAAGCACAGGATGCAGTCCTCAATAAGCTCATGAAAAACACAAACTATGACAAACCGTGCATGAATCTCACAATCTTTTGCAAGGAAGTAAATTCTTTTAATTCTACTTTCCACGATCTTTTGCAATTTCCCCCGTGCACCCCTTTCCGCTGAAGAGGGGAGCCCATAGCCAGCTGTGGGGAGAACTAACCACATCAACCAGGAATCTACACAGCCTGGGATGGGAGATCTACAGCCCAGATTATCCCATTACCGCTCGCAACACCCAGAAAAAGCAAGAGGAACAACACACAGAGACGCCAAGTCCGCAGGTAGGGGTTCCCCGCCCCCCAACTCTTCCCACACACTGCAATCCTGAGTAACAACGAAGTGGAGGAAACATGCAGCACGAGCCTGGGAATTCTAAATGGGCAATCCTGAAAACACAACAAGGTGAGAAAGGCTGTGCCCTAGACACGAGAGTAGTGGGGAGCACACCGATGCTGCCCAGGACCCCCGCAGCAGCGGAGGAGCCCAGGCTAGGACGGCGTCGGGGCAGCCACCCGTTCGTTACCAGCCGCCAGGGGCGAGAAACAGGCGCCGACCGCTACTCACCTGCGGCTCCATGTCCACCTCGGTCTTACACACGTCAGGGGGTGCGCAATGGCAGAGGCCGGGACGCCGGGACTCCCGGGGCGCGCGCGTTCCGGCCCGCTCGTGATGCGGAGCTCGTGCGGTTCGGCTCGGGAGGGTCCCGCTGCTCCGCGCCACACCCGCCACTTTTGAATTTCAACGGCCGTCACCCATTCTCACCGCGCTGCTCACGCCTCGGCCAATCGTCGCCGTCGCCACCGCCGGGGACCAATCGCAGCGCTCTCTGCCTCACGAGGCCACACCCCCGCGCGACCCCTCCGACTCCTTCCTGATTCGCGCACCGGCTGAGGAACCCTCCCCCCACTTCCGGCCCCCACTGCTCCTCTCGGCGCTCCCCTGGGTCGCCGGGATGGCTCGGGACTTCCGCTGGGCTCCGGGCCGCCGCTCGCTACGTCAGCGAGGAACGTCAGAGGCAAGACGCTCAGGGGAATGGTGGACGGCGGGGACGCGGGAGCCCCGGAGAAGCACGCGTGCGCAAAGGGGAAGCCGTGCGGGGCGTGCGCCCCCTCTCGGCTGCCGCGGGGAACGCCGGCGTGACCGGGGCTCGGAGGCAGCCTCGCCTGGCCTCTGACGGGAGAGTTCGGGTTTCCCCGTATATGCCGTTTTCTCTGCAAATAATGGGACTTTTTGTGCGAACTGGCGCTCGGTGGATCCCATGATGAGGATTTTGTGCAGTCCCTTCCATCCCTACATCCCTGGACATTGTTGGACTTCAGAGCCCTGAACCCAGGGATGGTTTTTACTGTTTTCATTAATGCAGTATTCTACGCTTTCCGAATGCACGTGCTTTGTCTCGTTTAGTGGCATAAATTCGCTGAACTCTTACGAACTGCCAAGTGCTTTAGGTAGGTTATCTTCAAGATGGGAGACTGGTTGATAAAGGTTAAGCACGACTCTGGGGTCCCTTTGCTCCAAAATTCAAGCTGTTTCTGTTACCCGTGTTGCCTCTGACAATGCCAGCAACAAAGACCCCTTAACTATGAACAGTGTGTTGGTTAACCAAGTCATGCTACCGCATTTCTCTCCCTGAGTTCCCACCAGTCTTCAAGGTGGGCAGGGAGGGTACGAAGGGGTCTGTTCAAGGGCCCTGCTGCCCTCAAGACTGGCAGGAAGGGGACCCAAGCCGTTGTTAGCCAGCCCCAAGTGTCCCAAGGCTGGAGGTGTTGGGGAATAACCAACCTCTTGGAGTTGTCCAGAAGAGAGATTTACTGTGAAAAGTAACCAGGAGGAAGATACACTATCCACCGCCCTACCCCCTTAGCAAAAACCCTGCCTCCTGGAAAATCAGTTTGTGAGAGGTTCATAGCAAAGGCCAGGGATGTCCAGGATAGAGAACGAGGGTGGGGGTAGGGGTGGGACGCAGGAAGGCCCTTCCTGCTCACCATGTGTTTTGATATGTGTGATGTGCAAAACTGACTCAAAACGGTGTCTGGAAGCTTTAGCTGTTCCTTGTCCCTGATGATCTGGTTCCCTGCCACCCCCCGCCCCAAGTAGTCCACTCTTGCTAAAGCTTTCCTGAACATGCTAAAAATCCAGCTCCAGGTGGTGAGCTGCTGCAGGGGGACCCACATCCCTTGTCTGCTGGGTACCTGTATTCCAGGCCCTCCCAGACTCTGACCCCGTTCCTAGCCACTCCTGTGGGTGACCAGGATTAAGCTCTGGACTTTTCCAGGCTCACCCAGCAGCAAGCTGTGTAAGAAGCAGAACCAAGCTCCTATAGGACACTGGCATTGCAAGTGGCAACCTTTGTCACAAAGTGGCACATTGTCCAACACCAGCCCCCAAGATGGTGCCTCCTTGCTGTGTGTCCTTACAGAGCCAAAGTCAGAGAGGTGTTAAACTAATTCCTTCCAGCCCATTTGTAAGACACTAATCCACTTTGATCACATCCCAAGGGTGCCCACCAGTTATATTGAAATTGAGTTTCAGTCCATGAATTTAGGGACTGGGATCCATTGAGACTAGAGTCGTATTAAAGCAAATTTGCTGTCACAAACTTGGCATGCTGTCTTGATCCTCTACAAAGAAACTTGGGAGCCCAGCACAATGGCTCACTGGCTAAATCCTTGCCTTGCAAGTGCTCATATGGGTGCTGGTTCCTGTTCCGTTGGCCCCTGCTTCCCATCCAGCTCCCTGTTGGTGGTCTGGGAAAGCAGTAAAGGACGGCCCAAAGCCTTGGGACCTTGCACCCACGTGGGAGACCCAGAAGAAATTCCAGGTTCCTGGCTTTGGATTGGCTCAGCTCTGGCCTTTGCAGCCACTTAGGAAGGGAACCAGCAGATGAAAGATCTTTCTCTTTGTCTCCCCTCTCTATAAATCTGCCTTTCTAATAAAAATAAATAAATCTTAAAAAAGAAAACTTGGATGGTGGAGGAAAGAGGAAGCAACAGGAAGAAACAATCACTACATTCAAAGTGATATTTGGAAGAAAAACATATCAGAAAAATGTGCGATGTGGGGAGATGCTGGCCTTGTGATGTAGCAGGTCAGTCCACCACTTAGGATGCTGCATCCAACTACTGAATTATTAGTGTTGGAATCTCGGCTACTCCACTCAGCCAACCGTTCAGAAAGTGAATCAACAGATGGAAAACAATTTGCTCTGATTCTACTCTGTCTCTTTGTCACACTGCTCTTGCCCTTCAAATTGATTTTTTAAATCTTTCTTTTTAAAAGATTTTATTTATTTTTATTGCAAAGTCAGATTTACAGAGAAGGAGAGTCAGAGCGAAAGATCTTCCATCCGCTGATTCACTCTGCAAGTGGCCGCAATGGCCAGAGCTGAGCCAATCCAAAACCAAGAACCAGGAACTTCTTATGGATCTCCAACATGGGCCTTCATCGGCTCTTTCCCCAGCCACAAACAGGGAGCTGGATCAGAGGTGGCACAGCCAGGGCATGAACCAGTGCCCGTATGAGATCCTGGTGTGTACAAGGCAAGGGCTTTAGCTACTAGGCTATCATGCCATGCCTCCTGTTTTTTTTTTTTTTAAGGAGGAAGGGAAAAAAGTGAAGGGAAATAATCATGGTTTAAAGCTTTTTCACTGTTTTCTTTTTTTTTTCCACACTAATATCATCATTTTTCTCCTGTATTTGGGGTCAGGAGAGCAACAAAGGGAGAAGCCCCACCCAACCTCCCACTCATCCCAGGTCCCTGATGTGGGGCATGCTAAAGGGTCCTGCTAGTTCAACAGTTCAATAGTTCAACAGTTCTGAATTGCTGCCAATCTTGTCATTTCAAGAACAATGAAATGTATTCAGACCCACTGGTTGACTTAGTCTCTTCATGGTTGGGGTTCTGAGATCAGCAGTTCAGTTGGAGGGATCTCCAAAGAAACTTCGTCTGGGGTGATCCCAGACCTGGTTCGTGTGTGCTTGCCAGTATAGGGTCTGGCACCATCCGTCGTCCCAATCAGCTTATGCACATGCTGGTCATTGCAATTACTGGGTCAGTTCTGTTTCCAGTCCTGTCTTCCACTGGAACCAATGGTTGTTGCAGTCCAGTCCGATCCTGCCCACTTCATACTCGGCAGCCCCATGCAAACCACTGGGAGCTGCAGCCTAGTTGGGGTGACTCCCCATAACCCATTCCTACCATGGTTCCCATGCTTGCCAGTATGTACCACAGACTTGTTCAGTCTGTCCCACATCCCATCTCGCTCTCGTACATATCAATGGGCATTGAAGCCTAGTGAACTCAACCTGCCCAAATATCCAACCCACACACATACTGGTAGGTGCTGTTCTATCTAACCACCCCTGCCCCTGTCCTAGGTTTCATGCTCTCCAGTGGGAGGGGTAACCCAAGAGGGAGGAGCCCACTATTTTCCTACTAGGATACTCCCATTCCAGGATTATGCACTCTCCAGGTGGTTCTGGAGTTTAAATTGACACAATTAGCCCCCCAGTGCCAGTCTCTGCCAGCTGATGCTGCAGCAAAGGCCAACCAACCCTCATCCACTCTAATTTATGCTTGCACCAGTAGGAACAATCAGCCCAGCCTGGCTTTTCCCTGTTCTAGCTCATATGAGTTCCACAGGTGTTGTAGCCCTGCCTGATCTGGTCTGCCCCCATCCCAGCTCATGCTCTACAGTGGGAGTGGCTGTCCAGCAGGGGAACCCTCCACATTCCCCCTACCGGCTTTACCCTCTCCCTCCCTGGTTCTTACGTGTGCTGGTTGAGTGCTGTGCCCCAATCTGGTACGGCTCACCTCACCCTGACATTCTGTAATGTGCACTGGTTTGTATCACAAATGAACCTGGTCAGACCCACACTCTATTCTGGTGCTCGGATTCACCAATGGGTGATGTGAACTGGTTCAGCCGGGTCTGCCCCTGACCTATGTAAATGTATGCCAATGGGTATTTTTCTCTGGCCTTGTCTGAGTTGCTCCTTATCGTGGTTCTTGTGCTCACCTGCAGGGACTGTGTCTCGACAGAGGAGTTTCCGAAGCTCCTCCATCAGAACCTCTGCCTGTGCCAGATCTTGCACATACTGGTAGGCCCATGGGCCAGTCCTACTGAGTCCACCTCCTGTCCTAATAGTAACAGTGGCCTTTCCTTGCTGGCCTTCAATCCATTCTGGTTCTTACTGTTGGATGTTTCAGCCCAACCAAGGCTGGTCCATACCCAGACACTGCTGTCACATGGCTCAGTAGAGGCAGAGACCTAGTCTAGTCCATCCTACATCTACCCTGGTCCTCCAGAGCACCAGATGGTGCTGGCGTCTAGTCCGGCTAGGTGTACTCAGCCCTATTTCACACTTGTGCCAAGGGAGGATATAGCCATATCCAGACCAGAACGCAGCCCCACTCTGGCTGCCACACTCTCCTGTGGGAACCCCAACCCAGCAAAGGTGTACTCTCACAGTTCTCAACTGAGCCTATTTCCAGCCCTAGATTATGCGTGTGCCAGTGGTTGCTCTGACCCAGCCTGGCATAGTCCCTCACCTGTCTTGACCTTTGCCTTTGATGCTGTGTCCTAGTATCCCTGGCTCATGCACACCAGTCAGTGCAAGGCCACAAGCAGGGAGCTGGATGGGAAGTGGAGCTGCCGGGATTAGAACCAGCGCCCATATGGGATCCCGGCGGGTTCAAGGCGAGGACTTTAGCTGTTTGGCCACGCCGCTGGGCCCCAATGAATAAATCTTTTTAAAAAAATGAATTAATTTAAAACAATACAGATTTGTGTGTGGTTATCAATCACATTGAAAATCAAACGGTACCTGGTACTTACTAACAGATTTGTTTATTAATTAGAGAGGTGTATTTCACTCCACACTCACTCCCATACAGGGTGGTTTCTGTTTGGGAGAAACAAACTACTTCAGCCTTCCTGAAGTAGTCCCAAGAAGGAACCGGCTTTTCTTTCCTTTAAACATTCATTTACTTATTTGAAAGACAACACGACAGTGAAGGAGAGACAGAGCTCTTGCATTTGCTGGTTCACTCCCAGATGCCTCTCAAGGCTGGATCTGGGCCAGGCAGAAGCCAGGAGCTTTATTCAGGTTTCATGCCTTAGCCAAATCAAGCACCTGGGCCATCCTTTGCTTCACTCGGGGCACGTCAGCAGGAAGTTAGGTAGCCATGGCTTGAAGCCAGTACTCCAATATGGGATGTCCACGTGACCAGCAAGGGCCCAGCCTGTGCATTCACTCCTGCTTAAATATAATCCGTAAGTCCTTGCCCATGACTGACGTTTCCCTGGCCCACAGTTGAGGTTTGTTCCCCAGGATCTAGCAGCAGTCCAGGATGACCCAAAAAGCCTTGGGACCCTACACCCATGTGGGAGACTTGGAAGAAGCTCTGGGCTCCTGGCTTCGGAAGCTCTGGGCTCCTGGGCCCCGCTTGGGGGGTGAATCAATAGACACAGGATCTTCCTCTTTCTCTCACTTCCACTGTGTATTCCAGACTTTCCAATAAAACTTTTTTTTTTTTAATCAACAACAAATATCTAGGGAAAATGTGCGTTTTAGTGTTTTTTTGTTTTGGTTTTTTAAGATTTATTTGAGGGCCCAGCATAATAGCGTTGTGGTTAAAGTCCTCACTTTGAACGTGCCAGGATCCCATAATGGGCGTCAGTTCTAATCCTGGTATCCCTGCTTCCCATAGAGCTCCCTGCTTGTAATCTGGGAAAGCAGTCAAGGACAGCCCAAAGCCTTGGGACCCTGCAGCTGTGTGAGAGATCCAAAGGAGGCTCCTGGGCCCTGGCTCCAGATTAGCACTGAACTGTCTGTTACGGTCACTTGGGGAGTAAATCATTGGACGGAAGATATTTCTCTCTGTCTCTCCTCCTCTCTGTATATCTGACTTTGTAATAAAAATAAATAGATCTTCTTAAAAAAAAAGATTTATTTGAAAGGCAGAATGAAAGAGAGATCATCTACCTGCTGGTTCATTTACCAAAACAACTAGGACTGGACCGGGTCAAACCCAGAGGTTAGAAACTCCATCCAGGGCTCCCTGGTGGAAAGCAGGGACTCAAGCATTGGAACCATCATACACTGCCTCCCAAGTGCAGTAGCAGGAAGCTGGATCTGAAATATGGAGTGAGAGCCAGCACTGTGGCATAGCAGAGCCTTATCCAGAAACCAGGAGCTTCTTCCAGGTCTCCCACATGGGTGCAGGGTCCTAGGAAATTGGGCTGTCCTCCACTGCTTTTCCCAGGCCATTAGCAGGGAGCTGGAATGGGAGTCAAGCAGCTGGGACATGAACTGGTGCCAATATAGGATGCTGACATTGCAGGAGGTGGCTTTACCTGTTCCATCACCACATCAGCCCCCAAGATATGCAGTTGTGCCTTTTTCCCCCTTTTTATGGTTTCATTTTATTAGTTTGAAAGGCAAGCTTAGAAAGATAAGGAAATCTTCCATTTGTTGATTCATTCCCCAAATAAGGACAATGGCCAGGGCTGGACCCAACCAAAGCCAGGAGCTTCTTCTGAGTCTCACGTGGGTGAATGGGTCCAGCAGTTGGACCATCTTTGGCTGTCTTCTCAGTTACATTAGTAGTGAGCTGGATCAGAAGTGGAGCAGCTGGCACTTAAATTGGCATGCATATGGAATGGCATTATACCTATGCTGGCCCCTAGATGTGCCTTTAAAAGGAAGTATAATGGACCCGGCACAATGGCGCAGTGGTTGAGGTCCTCGCCTTGCACATCTGGGATCCCATATGGGCGCTGGTTCTAATCCCGGCAGCCCCGCTTCCCATCCAGCTCGGAAAAAGCAGTGGCCCGGGAAAGCAGTTGAGGACAGCCCAGGGCTTTGGGACAATGTACCCGCGCGGGAGACCCGGAAGAGGCTCCTGGCTTCAGATCGGCATAGCATCGGCCTTGCGCTCACTTGGGGAGTGAATCAACGGACGGGAAGATCTTCCTCTCTGTCTCTCCTCTCTGTATATCCGCCTTTCCAATAAAAATAAGATAAATTTAAAAAAAGGAAGTATAAGGCACCATTTTCCTTCCAGTCACTATTCTTAGAGAAAAAATCTTAAAGAAAAATTACTATTACACTTAATGAAATCTAACCTCATTGAATGTCAGATACAAACCTAATATAAAAAACATTTGCTGGGACTGGTATGGTGATGAGCTAAGCGTCTAGCTGCAGCACAGGCATCCCATGTGGGTGTCAGCTCAAGTCCTGGCTGCTCTATATCCAATCCAACTCCTTGTGTGTGGCCTGGGAAAACAGGATGGGCCAAGTCGTTGGGTCCCTGCACGCATGTGGCAGACCAGGAACAGGTGCCTGTCTTTGGATGGACTGAGCCTCAGCTGTTATGACCATATGAGAAGTGAACCAGTAGATAAAGGATCTTTCTCTCCCCTTCTCTTCCTCTCTCTATTACTCTGCATATTAAAACACACACATTTGGAGTTGGCACAATGTCTTAACTGACTGATCCTCCATCTGCAAATGCTGTCATCCTATATAGGCTCCAGTTCTTGTATCAGCTGCTCCACTACCCAACCAGCTTTCTGCTTGTGGCCTGGGAAAGCAGTCATGGATGGCCCAAGTCTTTAGGACCCACACCTGTGTGGGACACCAGAAGACACTCCTGCCTCCTGGCTTCTGCCTTTGGATTGGCTCAGCTCTGGCTGTTGTAGCCATTTGTAGAGTGAACCAGCAAATCTTTCTGTCTCTCCTTCTCTCTGTGAATCTTCCTTTCCAATAAAAATAAATCAATCTTCTGGCCCAACGCAAGGACTTAGTAGCTAAAGTCCTCGCCTTGTGCGCACCAGGATCCCATATGGGCACTGATTCTAATCCTGGCAGCTCTGCTTGCCATCCAGCTTCCTGCTTGTAATCTGGGAAAGCAGTCATGGATGGCCCAAAGCCTTAGGATCCTGTACCCATGTGGAAGACCCAGAAGAAGCTCCTGGCTCCTGGCTTTGGATCAGCTCAACACTGGCCATTGCGGGCACTTGGGGAGTAAATCATTGGTCATTGGTCAGAAAATCTTCCTCTCTATCTCTCTAGCTCTCTGTATATCTGACTTTGCAATAAAAATAAATAAATCTTTTTAAAAAGTCAGTGAATCATAAAAAATAATTCGTTTTTAAAAAATACATTTTAATTAAAAACATCTTAATATTATGAAGCACCTGGCCCCCTTTTGTGTTTTGTTTTAAAATTCTGATATACAGAGAGGAAGATCTTCAGTCCAATGATTCACTCCCCAAGTGACTGCAATGGCCGGTTCAGCGCCAGTTCAATGCCAGGAGCCAGGAACCAGCGTGTGTGTGAGCTAGATAGTGGAGCTGGTTAGATGGAACAAAGCTTTAATACCCATTATGGTGTGCGGGACAGACTGGACTATTGTTACACATACTGGCAAACCAGGGCGGGCGGTGGGCCTAGTGAGGGTTATTGTGGGTCGCTCTGACTAGGCTGTAGCTCCCACTGGTTTATGTGAGGGCCGAGTGTGTGCTGCGCAGAATCAGGCTGGACTGCAACACCCATTGGTTCCAGTGGAAGATAGGGCTGGAAACAAAACCGACCCAGCAATCACAAGCACCAGCTGATCAGGGCGATGGACTGTGCCGGGCCCTGTACTTGCTAGTACATACAAGAATCTGGTCTGGGAATACCTCAGACAAAGTTTCATTTGGGATCTCCCCAATTGAACTGCCAGACTCAGATCCTAACCATGAAAAGACAGAAGACAGAACAAGTCAATCAACCACCTCAGCCGTATGTTGGTAGTGAAAAACTGGACAAACAGAGACTCTAAGATGGATTGTGTCAATCAGTGGATTCTTCAACAACCTCATCGTGGTTGGAATGGCAAGATTGGCAGCAATTCATAACTGTTGAACTATCAAAACCACTTGAGCAAGACCCTTCGAGCATGCCCCACATCAGGGTCCTGGGGTGGGTGGGAGACTGGGTGGGGCTTCTCCCTTTATCTCCCTCTTTACCCCAGGAACATGAAAAAAAAACAATGTGGAAATAATAGTCTTACCCACTTCCCTGTAGCCCTTGAAACTTTTTGCCCTAATTATGTAAATATTGTAAAAAATAAAGAAAAAAAATGAAAAAAAGAAAAATATGCTAGTTGAGATACCCGCATCCCTCATCAGGATGCCTGCAAGGGATACCTCCTTCTGGCTCCTGACTCAGCTTCCTAATGAAGACCCTGGGAGAGATGGTGATGCTGGGAACGATTGGGTTCTTGTCACCCACCTGGAAGACCTGGATTGAGTAATTACCTCCTAGCTTTGGTCTTGGCTCAGCCCTGGCCATCCCAAGCATATGGGAAAGGAACCGGGGCCAGTCTCTCTAGAGGCATTGCAAATAAATGAGTAAATTTCTGGAAAAAAAAAAAAAAAACCTCCCAACTCCACTTGAAGTAGAGATATTTCAGTGGCTTCTTTGGACCCCAAGGGAAGGCTCCTTCAGCAGATGTAGCCCCCTGGAACTCTTGCTCAGCATCCATCTTTTTTATTTTGCTCCTGCACCTTAATCCTGGGAAATGCACTGGATAGAAGTACTTGAGATCCTCTTTCTAAAAAGTTAATGTCCACACATTCTAACTTGTGTGTGAAGCTTGTATGACTTCGGCTATTGTCAGATAGTCTAATGAACTTTTACAACGGAATTGCCTGCGGCCAAGCCACTGACTTCCGCTACACATCACTGGCATACCCATGACTACCTGTCATGGGCACATGCATGTCTCAACTCGGCCTCCATTTAGGAAAAGGACTGAAGGTTCAAACCAGACCCTATCTACCAGACTCCATTCCATTTATCTATATGGGGCAAAATGTACCAGTTTCAGTGATTTCTTCCAGTTTCTGAAATGATTACCCTGATTTATCTCCCTTCATTTAGCCTCATTCTCATCCTCCCCCTCCTTTTTCTCCTTCAGCTCCCAAGACAGGGTAGGCATCTCTTTCATGCCTTTCATGTGGTATCTTTGGTTTCTTGGCACCAGAAGGTTTGCACTCCAGAAGACAAGGGTTCATGCTGCAGATAACCCTTTGAAGCAAGTGTGATTATCCTCATTAGGGACAGATAGGAAATCAACGATGAGAGATTCAATGACCTCTGCTTTGGGTAGACCCTTGATTCAAGATCTGGATCTTGATTACATTAAATGGGAGCTAAGTGGATGTCAAAAATTCTTTCTCTCCCACAGAATCTCAGTTTCAAGCCCATTGTCCTCCTGTAGAATCCTAGTTTGAATTTCAATAGATGCTTATTAGTCCTTTCCTTCTCTCTATCTTCTTTAGGAAACAGTTCTAATCTCGCCAATAATGGATGCCAAAAGTAAACAAGGAAAGGGTATGTACTCACTAAAGACAAAAAAAAAAAAAAAAAAACCAGAGTAAAAGACAAAAATCTGTTAATAGTGCCTCCATTCATTCCCAATGGCAGCGACTGCTTGCCCCTGATTTTCCTACTACAAAGGCTGAAGTACTTTCATCTAGTTCTTGGTGCTCATGCACATGTAGGTATGCATGCATATGAGCCTTGCAAATCTATACTTGTAACTCTCCAGTTACTCTTCCAATTCTATACTTTTTAATTTTTTTACTTAGTTTTTATTAATTTGTTTATTTTTATTGGAAAGTCAGATATACAGAGAGGAGGAGAGGCAGAGAGGCCTCAAGCAGTTGCAATAGCCGAAGCTAAGCCGATTCGAAGCCAGGAGCTTCTTCCAGGGATCCCACAAAGGTGCAGGGTCCCAAGGCTTTGGGCCATCCTTAACTGCTTTCCCAGGCCACAAGCAGGGAGCTGGATGGGAAGTGGGGACGCCGGGACAAAAACTAGTATCCATATGGGATCCCGGGCACGTGCAAGACAAGAACTTCAGTCATCTTGTTACTATACTGGGCCCATATTTTTTGCTTTTTAATGCTGAACATGTTTGGGTTTTGAAACTTATAAGTCAAACATTTGACTCATTTATAATTGGTATTAAAGAATGAAGCCAGAACACTTCTGGGATGACATTAAGGAGAAGAAATACAGGAAATAAAGGCAAGATAATAGGTTAATGTTTTTAAAAAATCTGACCTGTTTAGAATCTAAATCAGCAGCAACAGGGAGGGAAGAGGGAACAGTGGTGACCCAACGAAGCTGTTAGAGAACTGTCCAGCCTACCAGGTCTTCTTTGTCTTGTTTGGATCAACAGTCCTGTATGCAGGAGGATAAAGCCAAAATATAGGCAACATGTGATGTACTTTTCATATCATTTTATCTCCAAACAGCACTATTTTTTACAATCATGTATTTTATTTAAAGTTAGACACAAAGAAGGAATAGGCAGCAGTGGGTCAGACCAAGTTGGGAGCTTCAATCAGATCTCCCATGTGGGTTTTAGTGACCCAGACAGTTGGGTCATCTTTTGCAGCTTCCTACATGTTGGGGGCACTGACAATTTCCTGCCCTGTGATTGGCCCTTTGCCCTGATTGGTGTGCCTTGGTTATCTTTAAGCTGATTGGGCAGGTTTGACAGATAAGCGTGGGGGGGGGGGGCTTGGCGGGGGAGGGGCTTCAGCATAACGGAATTAACGGACATAACGGTTTTTAACTTAAGATCGGAATAAAGCGCCTCTGAGATTCTCTCCAGTGTGGGGTGATTTCTTCCGTGGGACGGGAGACCCCGATACCTACAGGCCATTATGAGGGAGTTGGACTGGAAGCGGAGCAGCTGGATGACAAAGAAGTGCCCATGTGGGATGTTGGCGTCACAGGCAGTGACTTTATCCTCTACAATACAACACCTGTCTCTAGTCCACTTATTTATGTTGTTTGCCTATGAAAAGCGAGGAGTGTGAAATATTTTTCTTCTTTTTTTTAAAAAAAGGATTTATTTATTTTTATTGCAAAGTCAGATATACATGGAGGAGGAAACACAGAGAGGAAGATCTTCCGTCTGATGATTCACTCACCAAGTGACCACCTTGGCCAGCGCTGTGCTGATCTGAAACCAGAAGTCAGGAACTTCCTCCAGGTCTCCCACATGGGTGCAGGGTCCCAAGGCTTTGGGCCATCCTCGATTGCCTTGATTGCCTCGATTGCCATCCTCCTACAAACAGGGAGCACATGTGGGATGCAGGGCCACCAGGATTAGAACCAGAGCCCATGTGGGATCCTGGTGCGCATCAAGGTGAGCACTTTAATTGCTACACTACTGCACCGGGCCAGGAAATTATTTTTAAAACAAAAACAAATTGTTATAACCCAAATGTAAACTAAAGGGACCCAATTCAAGCCCCTGCTGAAGAAACAGCACAGGTGGCGAGGTTGGCCCCTGCTGTTCCTGTGTTTGGAGAGTGCTCATGCTTGGCATGGTTCAGACAGCCACCCAGACTGGCATTAGTGCTTGGGGGCATATCCCTTCATCTTTTTTTTTTATTTTAAGATTTTTTAATTGGAAAGGCAGGTTCACAGAGAAGGACAGACACACAGAGAGAAACCTTCTGTCCACTGACTCGCATCCAAACGGCCACAACAGCCAGAGTTAAGTCAATCTAAAGCCCCTGATGGAGCTTCTTCTGGGCTTCCCACATGAGTACAAGGTCCCAAGGTTTAAGGCCATCCTCTACTGCTTTCCCAGGCCTTTTTTTTAAAAAAGATTTATTTATTTTTTTTTATTGGAAAGGCGGATATACAGAGAGGAGAGACAGAAAGGAAGATCTTCCATCAATGATTCATTCACTCCCCAAGTGAGTGCAACGGCCCATTCTATGCCAATCTGAAGCCAGGAGCCTCTTCCGGGTCTCCCGCGCGGGTGCATTGTCCCAAAGCTTTGGGCCATCCTCGACTGCTTTCCCAGGCCACAGGCAGGGAGCTGGATGAGAAGTGAAGCTGCCGGGATTAGAACCGGCACCCATATGGGATCCTGGACATGCAAGGTGAGGACCTTAACCACTGCGCCATCGCGCCAGACCTGGCTTTTTTTTTTTTAATTATATTTTTGACAATCTTTACATAGTTAATGTTAGATGATGACCACCGCCCGCCTGCCCGCCCGCTGGTGGAATAATATTGGCAAGTTGTTCAGAGTTGTAATAGAAGCTTTATTGGAAAATCCACTCCTGGGCCCCCTTCACACAGAGGGAAAGGAAGAGGGAAGCGAAAAGAGCGCCTGAGATAAGTGTGGAGGAGTTTTATAACCTCCTAGACACGTGGGCAGGCAAAGGGACTGTCTGTGCCCCAACTATGTAAGGAATGTCCATTCAGGTGTGCCATTGGTCAATTGGAATCCCACCAGGTTGGGGCTGTAACTGGCTCCTGTGGCTCCTTTGTTCCAGGCTGAAGCCTGGGAGAGATGCCTTGGTGGAGCAGACCAGCCCCTAGTCTCTAGTGCCCTGGGTAGCCATCAGTTAATTAGGGCAAAAAAGGTTCAAGAGCTTTAGGGAAGTGGGTAAGACTATTATTTCCACATTGTTTCCTTCATGTTTAAAGGGGGGTATTAAGAGAGAAGGCCCAGCCAATTTCCCACCCTCTCCAGGTCCTGGGTATGCTCTGAGGTTCTTGCTCTATTGTTTCTGATAGTTCAACCATTATGAATTGCTGCCAATACGCCACTCCAAGCACCGATGAGTTCTTTTGAAGAATCCACTGATTGACACAATCCATCTTAGAGTCTCCGTTTGTCCAGTACTTTGCTGCCAACATACGGCTGAGGTGGTTGATTGACTTGTTCTGTCTTCTGTCTTTTCATGGTTAGGATCTGAGTCTGGCAGTTCAATTGGGGAGATCCCAAATGAAACTTTGTCTGAAGTGTTCCCAGACCAGATTCTTGTATGTACTAGCAAGTACAGGGCCCGGCACAGTCCATCGCCCTGATCAGCTGGTGCTTGTGATTGCTGGGTCGGTTTTGTTTCCAGCCCTATCTTCCACTGGAACCAATGGGTGTTGCAGTCCAGCCTGATTCTGTGCAGCACACACTCGGCCCTCACATAAACCAGTGGGAGCTACAGCCTAGTCAGAGCGACCCACAATAACCCCCACCAGGCTCACCCCCTGCCCTGGTTTGCCAGTATGTGTAACAAAAGTCCAGTCTGTCCCGCACACCATTTGGCTCTGGTACATGTCAATGGGTATTAAAGCTTTGTTCCATCTAACCAGCTCCACTATGCAGCCCACAAAGATGATGTTGGGTGTCTGTCTAGCCACCCCAGTCCCTGCCCTAGTTTTCGAGCCCTCCTGTGGAAGTGGTAACCCAAGAGGGAGGAGCCCACTATTTCCCTCCCAGGCCACTCCCTCTCCTGGATTATGCACTCTCCAGGTAGTTCTGTGGTTTGACCTGACAGAATTTGACCCCAGTGCCAGCCTCTGCCAGCTGATGCTGAGGCTAAGCCCAAACAACCCTCACCCACTCTAATTTTGTTTTCACCAATAGGAATACTTTCCCAGGCTTTAAACAGGGAACTGGATGGGAAACAGATTAGCTCCCATATGGGATCCCAGCATTTGTAAGATGAAAATTTAGCCACTGAACCATCATACCAGGCTCACAGATTAAAATTCTAAAGCACACATTTTCAGCCTGTGCTTTTAGCTGTGCTCTGTTCAGCTTGGTCCAAGCGCAGCTACATGATGCCAGAGCTGCCTGGCTTATGGAACCAGGTTACCCAACCTAGGCCACCCGAGTCACTCTCTGGGTTGCTTTGGGCTCACTATGTGCAACCTACAGCCCCACAACACTACATGCCTGAGCAGCAGTCCTTGCCCTATTTTTCACAATTCAGCGCCCCAGGGCTTCTGGCTGAGCTCCCTTCTGACTCCTGAGGTCTCTGCTTAGGGTGGACTGCCCTGAGGACTGCTTCACTCTCCTGGCCAGGGCCCCAACTTCAAGGTCTTGAGAAGCTTGATAAGGATGTGAGTGGCACACCTCACCTGAGTCACATGTCTGCGTGTGAGACCTTCCAAAAAGGTTATCCAACAAAAAACAAAGAAACCAAACCAAAACAAAAGTATAATGATGAAGAAAACCTAAATATACTGATAGGAGTTCTTAACTCACAGCCCAGCCCAGCCAGAGTACTGTAGCAAATGTCACGGTCCTGTCCTCACCCACATGCCTGCACAATCCCACGTCAGTATATTCAGTTGTTAAGATATCAGTTAGAGGGCCCGGCATGATGGCCTAGTCGCTAAAGTCCTCGCCTTGAACGCCCGGGATCCCATATGGGCACCTGTTTTAATCCCAGCAGCTCCACTTCCCACCCAGCTCTCTGCTTGTGGCTTGGGAAAGGAGTTGAGGACGGCCCAGAGCACTGAGACCTTGCACCCATGTGGGAGACCTGGAAGAGCTCCTGGCTTCAGATTGGCATAGCACAGCCATTGCAGTCACTTGGGGAGTGAATCATCAGACGAAAGATCTTTCTCTCTGTTTCTCCTTCTCTCTGTTTATCTGACTTTGCAATAAAAATAAATCTTTTTAAAAATTCAGCAAAATATTAAAAAAAAAAAAAAGATCAGTTAGCAGACCCTGTGCAATGGCTGCTCTATTGGCTAATCCTCCCCCTTCAAGTGCTGGGATCCCATATGGGCACCGGCTCATGTCCTGACTGCTCCACTTCCCATCCAGCTCTCTGCTTATGGCCTGGAAAAGTAACAGAGGATGGCCCAAATCCTTGGGTCGCTGTGCCCATGCAGGAGACCTGGATAAAGCTCCTGGCTTAAGGAGGCTCAGTTCTAGCCATTGTGGCCATTTGGGAGTAAACCATGGATGGATGATCTTTCTCTCTGTCTCTCCTTCTCTCTGCAAGATTGGTTTCCAATAAAAATAAATAAATCTTTAAAAAAAAAAAAACCAGCTAGTGACAGGATGAAATCAGAGCTCACAAGTGCCCATTGCTGTGGCGCTTCAACTTAAACCCCACCTGTGACTCCAGCATCCCATATGGGTACTAATTCAAGTCCTGGTTGCTCCATTTCCAATCCTTCTCCCTGCTAACATGTCTGAGAAAGTAGCAAAAATCGCCTTGTTGTTGGAGTCCCTGCACCCACTTCTGAAATCAGAATGGAGTTACAAGCTCTATGGTTTCATTGTGGCACTTTCAAACCTGACACATCTCCAGTCCCAGCTCCAAACCATTTGAGCACAAGGAAAACCCAGACCCTAACAACTAAAGACCCTTTACTGCACTGTTAGGGACTGCCTCGATCTGCAGGCATGCCCAGAGCAGTGCTCGGCCACTGATGTGTGACCTTCCTTGGGTGACACTAGTGAGCAGCACCAGCATTTTGAATGTGCTGTGTGCAAATAAAACAGAAGCGCCTGTCTGAACAGAGTCAGGTACTAGTGCCCACTGAAGGGTCATGTGCTGAGGGAAAACCCCAACGCCTCCCTGCCCTTTGAAAACCCTAGCCCGCCTCCCTGCTGGCACAGATCGGCAGATGCTCTTCTTGCTGTGCTGTCTTCCTTGTGCTCCAGCATGAGCCCGGAGAAGCCTTGTCAGAATGCACATTGGCTTCTTGCCAAGGTCCATTACAAGGGAGCCAGAGACCTGATGATCAGTATCAGAAAGGCAGGGAAGCATACTGTGTCTTGGCACAAGACAGGGTGGAAATGCCCGGGCCATCAGTACTCCCCAGAATCACTTCCCAACCATGGACTGTGGCTCTGAGAGGTGTAAATACTCAGCTGCCATGCCCTTGTTTGTGCCACTTTGAGGTGGATGTTTCTCACCATTGTTAGGGTTAAGCATCAGTTACTCTCAGTTGGGGTTAGCATTCAGACTGTCTTCATTCAGCACCTCACTGCCCTAAGCTGTATCCACTGTGCACCTTAACTTAAGCACAGGTCTCAGGGCCTCTTGGGGGGGACTCAAATTAAGATCATACCTTTAGAGTTGCAAAACCTTGTGCAAAATGAACAAAGCTAGTAACCAACTTTTAATTTATTTTTTATACTTAAGAGGCTTCTTGACGTATCTATTTGAAAAGTAGAGCAGCCAGGAACAGAGACATAGAGAAAGCTTCCATCCACTGGATTCACTCCCCCAGTGGTAACAACAGCTAGGTCTGGGCCCAGCCAAATCCAAGATCCAGGAATTCTCCCATGTGGGTCTCCCATGTGGGTATAGGAGTCCAAACACTTGGCCCATCTTCTCCTGCCTTCCAAAGCCTGTTATCAGAGAGCTGGATCAGAACTGGAGCAAACAGAACTCTGGCACTTTAGTAACTGGATACAGAAAGCTTAAACAGCCACACCACAAAGCCACCCCTAAGTCAACTTTCTTTTTTTTTTTTTTTTTTTTTGAGATTTATTTATTTATAGTGGAAAGTTAAATTTACAGAGAGAAGCAAAGACAGAAAAAAAAAAAATTTTCACCCACAGGTTCACTCTCCAAGTGGCCACAACAGCTAATCCGATATGAGTGCTAGTTTGTGTGCCGGCTGCTTCACTATCAATGCAGCTCTCTACTAAAGCAACTGAGAAAGCAGAGGAAGCGAGCCTGAGTGCCTGGGCTCCCGCTACCCACATG
Source organism: Ochotona curzoniae (assembly GCF_017591425.1). Classification (NCBI taxonomy): domain Eukaryota; kingdom Metazoa; phylum Chordata; class Mammalia; order Lagomorpha; family Ochotonidae; genus Ochotona; species Ochotona curzoniae. The sequence goes on along the minus strand of NW_024466004.1, from coordinate 198,533 downwards.
GAAAACCTGAATGGAGTTCCAGGCTCCCAGCTTTGGCCTCATCCAGCCCTTGATTATTATGGCCATGTGGGGAGTGCATCAGTACATGGAAGCTATCTTGGTCTCTCCCTTACTCTCTGTAATTTTGCTTTTGAACTAACTACTAACTAACTAAATAAATAACCCTTTAAAAATTAAAGGGATATCACTAGAAATAAAGAGGGGCTGAATGTTAAAGAAAGTATTCGTGGAAAGAATCAAGATATTGAAATAGAGTAAGGACATGTTTAAACAGGCAGAGAATCATTAGCTAGGGTGAAGTAGAGAGGGTTAGGATTACGATAAGGGTTAAGGTTAGAGTTTGGTTTTGGGTTAAGGGTTAAGGTTAAGTTTAGGGGTTAGGGTTAGAATTAGGGTTGGGATTAGGATTTAAGGTTGGGGATTAAGGTTAACGGTAGTGGGTAGTGTTCGGGGTTAGGTGTTAGGATTTAGGGTTAGGGTTAGGAAATAGGATAGAAAAGACTGATGGAGAGGGACATCTGCAGGTGTATGGACATGGGAAGCCACGGAGTCTCAGAGCAGTGTTACAGTGACCACATAGCTCAGTGGCAGTGGTGATTGGCAGTTAGAGCTCCATTAGATCCTTTATTTGAGATATTTCTATTTTTTGTTAGCTCCCAATGTTATAAATGTCCCTTTGAATACTGTTTTTGCTACATTTTGTGTGCTTTGATATTTTGTTTTCATTTTTATTTCTTAAAAAATTGCTTTCTCATTAATTTTCTCAATGACACATGGTCATATATTAGCATCATTTTCTCCAAGAAGGTTTTTGATTTTCTTTTTCATTTCTTCACAACACATTGGTCATTCAGTAGCATGTTATTTACCCTCATGTTGTTTTAAGTTTTTATTTTTATTCCTGTTCTTGGTTTTGTTTCATGGATTTTCATTTAAGGGTATGTATAGCAACTATAATAGAATGTTATATCCAGATATGAAGGTGCAATGCAGTATGCATCTCTACTTCCCAATCAAAGATGGACTTCCAATGAAACTGCTAACCATATCTTGACAATATGGTGCTGGACTCTGCCATTGTTCATACCTACAATGTCATGATACTCTTAAACAGCAGAATGTTGAGCTTATGACTGTTTATGATGGGCTATACTATTATAAAAATATAGGGGGAGTCAGTGGGGAAAGGGGTTTAGGGAGGGGAGATGGAAAAATCCCAGAGCCTATGGAACTGTATCATAAAATAACATGATAGCCTAGTGGCGCAAGTCCTTGCCTTGAGCACGCTGGGATACCATATGAACACTGGTTCTAATCCAGCAGCCCCACTTCTCATCCAATTCCTTGCTTGTGGCCTGGGAAAGCAGTCAAGGACAGCCCAAAGCCTGGGGACCCTGCACCTGCTTGGGAGTCCCGAAAGAGGCTCCTGGCTTTAGATCGGCTTAGCTTCGGCTGTTTCAGCCATTTGGGGAATGAGGCAGAGGATGAAAGATCTTTTCTCTGTCTCTCCTTCACTCTGTAAATCTGCCCTTCAGCAAAAATAAATAAATCATTAAAACAAAAAGAATAGATAAGAGCTGAACACAGTGTAAACAGATCTGACCTACATGACATTTACTGTACACGCTGTCAAAGAGCAGAACGCATTATTTCCAAACGTGTATGCAGCATGCGTCAAGACTGACCACACTGTGCTCTATGCAACAAGCCTCAACAAATCTGAAAGAATCACAGTCATTCAAACTTGTTCTCTTACGATAACTGAATTAGCAGTCAATAAAAGAAAGATATCTTTTTAAAGATTTATTTATTTATTTTTGGAAAGTCAGATATACAGAGAGGAGGAGAGACAGAGAGGAAGATTTTCTGTGCAATGATTCATTCCCCAAGTGGCCACAAATGACAGAGCTGAGCCGATCCAAAGCTAGGAGCCTGAAGCTTCTTTTGGGTCTCCTTTGCAGGGCTGCTGGGTCCCAAGGCTTTGGGCTGTCCTTGACTGCTTTCCCAGGCCACAAACAGGAGCTGGATGGGAAGTGGAGCCTCCGGGATTAGAACTGGTGCCCGTATGGGATCCCAGAATGTGCAAGGCAAGGGCTTTAGCCTCTACACTATCACATCGGGCCCAAGAAAAAAATATCTTAAAAAAAAAAAAAAGATTTATTATTTTTATTGGAAAGGTGGATATACAGAGAGGAGAGACAGCGAGGAAGATCTTCCGTCCGATGATTCACTCCCCAAGCAGCCGCAACGGCTGGAGCTGAGCCAATCCAAAGCCAGGAGCCTTTTCTGGGTCTCCCACATGGGTACAGGGCCCCAAGGCTTTGGGCCATCCTCTACTGCTTTCCCAGGCCACAGGCAGGGACTGGATGGGAAGCTGGGCTGCGGGGATAGGACCGGCGCTCATATGGGATCCCGGGCGTTCAAGGCAAGGACCTTAACCACTGTGCCACCACACCGGGCCCAAGAAAAATATCTTTAAAACTCTCCAGATATGTGCAAATTAACAAGCACACTTTTAAGAGAGAGAGAAAAAAACCTCCCTGATCAAAAAATTACAAAGAAATTGAAAAATATTTTGAATTACATCAAAATTAAAACTAAAATATAAAAATCTGTGAGATAGGCAAGGGCTGTAGTACATTGGCTTAAGGTATACTTTGGGACACCTACATCCCATATCCTAGTTGTTGGCAACGCCTGCATCGCCACGTACTTCAAGCCCCGAGTCGAGCGGAGGGATTAGGGTTATGAGACAGACAAGACAGACAAGACACACAACACACTGAGGCTCATTCTTGTGAAGTGAAAGCCTTTATTCAAAGTCGAACTCTCTTATATAGTCTGCTTGGCCCCTCCCAGGATCTTCCCAATGGTTAAGCAACACCTAAGCTCCCCCAAGGACAGCAAAAAGGGGAAGCAGGAAGGAGGGAAATTGCAGTCAAACCATGGGGGCCAAATGTATCAGGCCATGATTGCCCTTCCTGTTACACCTTTGAGAAACAAGCTATGCTGTGGAGTTAACCCTTGGGAGACCGGGGCCTACACCTAGTGCCAATTCAAGTCCCCTCTCCATGAACTCCAATTCAGTTTCCTGCCAACAACACACCTGAGGAGGCAACAGATGATGACCCAAGTATGTGAATCTCTGCCAACCATATGGGGAGCCCAGATGGAGTCTCCAGCTGTGTAAGCATTTGAAGGGTGATCTCTGTCATTCTCTCTGCCCCTCCCTCTCTGTCACTTGGACCTCAAACAAATAAGCAAACCAATCTTCTCTCTCTTTTTAATTTTAATTTTAATGTTGTTTACATAGTTGAGAAGGATGTATGCCCATGTAAGCCTCCAATTAGGATGGGAGGTAGGTGGGTAGGACATATATTTCAGTTCTTTTTATTCTTCTGGTCTACTGGCAGGTGGCGGAGTGGGTAGGTGGGAATGAAAGGGACTGCTCCTTGCTGTCAAACTACATCAGCACTGGGGATGAAGGACAGTCCTTTTATGATGCCTTAGAGACTCTGATATGGGGAATTGTGTTCCAAGGATGTCATTTGAGGGTCCTGACGGTTCTGAGACATTGTTGGCTTCATTGCATCAGGATTGAGAACATCTTTCCAAGGTCTATGGGCTGACCAAGTTCACCTCCGTGTGCATCCATAGACTCAGGAAGCTGCTGCAAAGCCTGAACAAAAGAGTTGTCCAACCTGTTCTGCTTTCCATCCTCTGATACCCTCTGCTGGCCAAATGAGCTGACCATCATGTCCGCTGTGTGCATCTGGGCATGCTGACCGCTGTCATGTCGATTCCTGTGAAGCAAGTTCCATGGTCCAGCTTGTCTCAGATGCTACAGTTCCACAGAGGAAAACCCATAAGTCCCCTACAGAATCTGTCCCCAGGGTGGAAAAGGAGATCCCTGAACCTATGGAACTATATCATGAAACATAAAAATTAAAATCATCATTATCTGCCCCCTCAATGCAGTTGTTTTGTATTATACTGGGTACTGTCGTCCAACCCTATCAAGCATGCCTCTCCAATCCCAGCTATTTTTTATTTACTTATCTTTATTGAGAAGGCAGATTTACAGAGAGAAGGAGAGACAGAAAGCTCTTCCATCTGCTAGTTCACTCCCCAAGTGGCCACAATGACCAGAGCTGAGCCAATCCGAAGCCAAGAGCCACAAGCTTCTTCAGGTTTCCCACACAGGTGCAGGGTCCCAAGACTTTGGGCTATCCTCTACTGCTTTTCCAGACCATAAATAGGGAGCAGAAAGGGAAGTGGGGCAGCTGGGACATGAACCAGTGCCCATATGGGATCCTGGAACATGCAAAGTGAGGATTTAGCCATTAAGGAATCATGTCAGGCCCCCAATCCAGCTTGTGTGTGCTTGTGGGTGGCAGCTGCTCTATTTAGCCCTGCCCAGGTGTCCCACATCCAATTTCCCCTTTTAAACTACTCTTAGTTCCTTCGTCTATCTGCAAATGCAATGACGAGGGTTTTCCAGTCTGTGGAAAACCTCATAAGTCATTTCTCCCTTGTCAATGATGCCCTCAGCCACTGCCACTTCAACATGTCCCTCTATCCCCTTCCCCAGGCAATCTGCAGCCTTCATGCCTGGGCCCTGGGTCATGTATCCACACCTTGTGTTCCCTACCTTCTCCACATATTTTAAGGAAAACAAATAAAATAAGTAACTATGCTGGTACACTGGTGAAGTTAACACATATTTGGCATTAATCAGGAACAGAATGTCTGCCAGCTATTGGCTGTTTTACTCCCAGCAGTGTTACAATTTCCTAGGTATAAGGCAACCTAGGTCATTGCCTCCAGCAGGGGAAAAAAATCTTACTAAATAGCATTCTATGAGACAGAGTCAAAGTGATATTTAGAGAGAAATGCAAACAAAGAAGGAAGAGTCATAGAGAAATAAATGAATTTTTTTCTTTTTAAAAATTCCTTTTTACTGCTTATAAGTGCATTTTTCAATGGATCAGCAGAAAATGTCCCAAAAAATCAGTGAAATAAAAATCTCCTTCTTTAAGAAAACCATTCAAATCAATAAACTTCTAGACAGACACATCAAGAAAAATCTATTTTAAAAAAATGGTGGGAGGGCCCAGCAGTGTGGCCTAGCAGCTAAAGCCCTCTCCTTGAACGCCTCGGGATCCCATATGGGCGCTGCTTCTAATCCCGGCTGCTCCACTTCCCATCCAGCTCCCTGCTTTTGTGGCCTGGGAAAGCAGTTGAGAACAGCTCAAAGTCTTGGGACCCTGCACCTGTGTGGGAGACCTGGAAGAGGTCCTGGTTCCCGGCTTCGGATCAGCACAATACCGGCCGTTGCGCTCACTTGGGGAGCGAATCATCGGACGGAAGATCTTCCTCTGTCTCTTCTCCTCTCTGTATAACTGACTTTGTAATAAAAATAAAATAAATCTTAAAAAAATGGTGGGGAAAAAAACTGATCAGCGCTTGCCAGGAGCTGGCAGCTGGGATTGGAGCATGAGGAGTAACTTTCAAGGAGCAGAGAACATACCTTAGGGGTGGGGACCGCTCCAGATGCTCCCGTGGTGTTGTCTGTGCACACATCTGTTAAGCCTTATAGGACTGAATGCCTGGGAAAAGTGAATTCCACTGCCTGTGGATTACAGTTCAACTACTCTGATGTTCAAGAAGACACAATGAGGGGTCATTTGGCCTAGCAATTAAGATGAGGGTTGAGGGCAAGCATTGTGGCCCTACGGGCCAAGCCGACACATGGGACAGTGACAGTGCACGTGAGAGTGCCAGGTTCACATCCTGACTATTTCCAAACTTTGGATTCAGTTTCTTGCTGGGAGAAAGCAGATGAAGACACAAATACTGGAGTTTCTGGCACTCACACAGGAGACTTGAATGTAGTTCCTGGCTCGTGTCTTCTGTCTGGCCTAGCCATGGCTGTTGTGAGCATTTAGGGGATAAACCAGCGGAGAGGAGAGCCTGGGAGGCAGCAGTGCTGACTCAGTGCCTGAGTTCCTGCCATCCACGTGGGAGTAGACAGCCCTCCACCCTTCATGTGAAATGAACATTCTTCTCTCAGTCAGCTACCAGTGGCTTGATATGGGGGATGGAACACGTGTAGTGCAGTCAGGTGCTTCTTGGTGTTGCCCCACACCCACCCTAAGGTCTGTGTCCCTGCCCTCTCCCATTGAGGTCTGACTTGGGGAAATTGGCAAAAGATACGCACAGACCGAAAACTGTTTTTCACTTTCCTCTGGCTGTGGCAGGTGTTTAGATGGACTTTGTGCTGTTGTTGTTTTGAATGATGTGCTTGTGAGTCTTATAAACTCCCAACTTGCTGGCTAGCTTCCTCTCACATGTAGCCTGAATTTGTCTCAGTGTTCGATTGCCGGAAATTCCTCCCAAATCACAGCCCTTTGCAATGGCCACTGCTCTTGACTGAGACAATCCCACCACCACGCCTGGGCAGCAGAGCCTGCTCCTCTCCCCACCTATCAGCAAATTCTGTGTCTCTTTCCCTTTCCCAGTGATTTATTTATTTTACTTGAAAGGTAGAGAGAGTAAGAAACAAAGGTCTTCCTCCCACTGGTTCACTTCTCAAATGGCCTCAAAGGCCAGAGCTACAGGAACTTGAAGACAGACACCTAGAACTTCATCTGGGTCTCCCACACAGATGCAGGCGCTCAAGGACTTGGACCATTCTCCGTTGCCTTTCCAGGCCATAAGCAAGGAGCTGGATTGAAGTGGAGCACCTAGGACATGAGTCAGTGCCATACAGGATTCCAGCAATGAAGATGGTGGCTTCACCCTTTGTGCCATGATGCTGGTCCTACTATTGGCTCTTTTTTCATTTTTTATTATATTTTTTACAATCTTTACATAGTTAATTAGGGTAAAAAGGTTCAAGGGCTACAGGAAAGTGGGTAAGAGTATTATTTCCAGATTGTTTCCTTCATGTATCTGAGGTAAAGGGGGACCAACTATTGTCTCTTAAAAGCTGGTATTTGCTTTTTGTTACAAGAATAAAATCTAGCTCTTATAATTGGGGTTAAGTTTTCATTTCTGTTGCTCTTACAACCATTTGTTGTAACAGCAATAAGCTATCTTGCTTATTTCACACAGCATACTGTTTCTGATGTTTTGTCTGTGAGGAAAGTTACTTTATAGATTTTGTGAAATTTTTTCTTTCTATTTCCTCAGGGCTCTTTTTTGCTTTCTTATGGCTCATGTTTTACAATATCTGATAGTCGGGACCTAGCAATCATATTTATGAAAGAGACCCCACTGGGCTAGGTGCAGTAGCATAGCAAGCTAATCATCAGCCTGTGGAGCCAGCATCCCATAAAGGCGCTGGCTCATGTCTCGGCTGTCCACTTCCCATCCAGTTTCCTGCTAACGACCTGGGAGACCAGCAAAGGATGGCCCAAGTGCTTGGGAATCTGCACCATGTGGGAGACCTGGAAGAAGCTCTGGCTTGCTGGCTTCAGCTTTGCTCATCTCGTTATTGGAGCCGTTTGGTGAGTGAGCCAGTGGGATGGAAGGTCTCTTTTTCAAGTAAAAACATGAATAGACCATAAAAGAGAGAAAGAAAGAGAAACACCTGTATCTACCCTCATGCTGGTGAACAGTTCTGGAATGTGGCCTGGAACCAGTAGGACCAGTAGAGCTAACTCACCACTATGTGATCCAAAGATAACCCAGCTGTTTGACACACAGTACCACCCAAATGTCAACAGTTGTCAGCATTTTTCCCCCGTGTGGTCGGATTCTGCAGGGATTCAGAATTCTGGATATGAAACCAGTTCTCTGAGAACCAGCTGGGATGGGACTCTGTATGAAGGCTTTTCTGCCTAGGAGTGGATTTTCCCCCCACCCCAAAGGCTCATGTGTAGAATATTATCCAGTATTACCGTTCTCATAGGTTGGATGTCCCCAAGGTCAGAAACTGGTTTGGCTTCACCAGCCCCTGCCCCCATTGTGTGATGGACACGCCTAGATGTTGCCTAGTTACTAGGCAGGAGAAAGAGTGGGGTGGGAAACTAGAATGTGTGTGTGTGTGTGTGTGTGTGTGTGTGTGTGTCTTTGTGTACATTTGCCTTTCAAAGCAATAAAAATAATACTTAAAAAATAGATAGGGAGACCTGGCACAATGGCTCAATTGAGCCATACTCCACGTTACAATTGCCAGGGTCCCATATGGGTGCCAATTCATGTCTCAGCTGCTCCATTTCCCATCCAGCTCTCTGCTTGTGGCCTAGGAAAGCAATGGAGAATGGCCCAAGCTCATGGGCCCCTGTACTCACGTGGGAGACCTGGAAGAAAATCCTGGCTCCTGGCTCCTTTTTGCAGATTGGCTTAGCTCTGGCCGCTGTGGCCATTTGGGGTATGGACCAGCACATGGAAGATCTTTCTCTCTTTGTCTCCTTCTCTCAGTAAATCTGCCTTTCCAATAAAAATAATAAATCTTCAAATAAATAAATCTTTTAAAAATCAGTTACATTATTCACAAAAATTACAAAAGACAATCATAAAATTTATAAAAAGCCAGGGCCTGGCGGCGTGGCCTAGTGGCTAAAGTCCTCGCCATGAACACACCAGGATCCCATATGGGCGCCGGTTCTAATCCCAACTGCTCCACTTCCCATCCAGCTCCCTGCTTGTGGCTTGGGAAAGCAGTTGAGGACAGCCCAATGCTTTGTGATCCTGCACCCATGTGGGAGACCTGGAGGAAGTTCCTGGCTCCTGGCTTCGGATCAGCACAGCACCGACCATTGCGGTCACTTGGGGAGTGAATCATCAGATGGAAGATCTTCCTCTCTATCTCTCTTCCTCTCTGAATATCTGACTTTGTAATAAAAATAAAACAAATCTTTTAAAAAAATTTATAAAAAGCCAGAAGAGACCCAAAATTGTAGAAGCAGTTTTGAGCAAAAGAACAAGTTTTCAGACATGACAACAACTGTTTTGTAAGACAAACAACATAAGATGTTGAGGTGAGAGATGGTAACTGACTTTTTTTTTAAAACATTTATTTATTTATTGGAAAGTCAGATATAGAGAGGAGCGACAGAGAGGAAGATCTTCCATCCGATTATTCACTCCCCAAGTGACCGCAACGGCCGATGCTATGCCGATCCAAAGCCAGAGGCCAGGAACTTCTTCCGGGTTTCCCACATGGGTGCAGGGTCCCAAAGCTTTGGGCCATCCTCGACTACTTTCCCAGGTCACAAGCAGGGAGCTGGATGGGAAGTGGAGCTGCCGGGATTAGAACCAGCACCCATATGAGATCCTGGGGCGTTCAAGGCAAGGACTTTAGCTGCTAGGCCACACTGCCAGGCCCAGTAACTGACTTTTATTTAAAAGATTTATTTTATTTTTATTGACAATTCAGATTTACAGAGAAAAGAAGATACAGAGAAGAAGATCTCCATCTGTTGGTTCACTCCCCAAGTGGCCACAATGGCCAGAGCTGAGCCTATCTGAAGCAAGGAGCCAGGAGTCTCTTCCAGGTCTCCCACACAGGTGCAGGGTCCCAAGGTTTTGGGCCATCCTCCACTGATTTCTCAGGCCACAAGCAGGGAGCTGGAAGGGAAGTGGAGCAGCCAGAACACAAACTGGTACTCATACAAAATCCCAGTGGTTGCAAAGCAAGGATTTAGCCACTAGATTATCGTGCTGGGTCTTTTGTTTTATTTTGTTTTGTTTTTCATGATATTTGGGGAAGGTGAGGAACACTGAGCCAGAACATGCCGCCCTGGCTCCCAGGGGACTGCAGATTGCCCAGGGAAGGGATCCAGGGACGTATTGGAGTAGAAGCAGCTGAGAGCATGCTTGACAAGAGAGGAATGACTTCCAGGATCTCCACAGACTGGGCCACTGCACTCACAGATAGGCAAGATTGCTGAGAAAGAGTGGTTTTGTGGGGGCAGGTATGTGGGGGAACTAGAAAGCATGTCTGGGTCAGCCCGTGTGGGAAACCTGGGCTGGACTAAATAGCATCACCAGTTGGTGCATAAAAAGTCTGGAGTTCTGGAGCATGCCTGGCTGGACTAGGCTTCGGTACCCACCCACAAGTGTTAGAACAATTGGTGGGCCACAGCACACACAAGAACACAAGAGAAGCAGATCTGGGGCCAGATGCTGTAGGAGACTTGTGGGCTTGCCTCTGTGGGACAGTAGCATACACTGGTATGTGTGAGAGCTGGACAGGCTGAGTTTGGCTGGACCATGGAACTTGCCTGACACCTGCAGAAACCAGGGGTGAGGAGGCCAGGCTGAGTCAGACTGGGTCATGCTGCAGCACCCACTAGCATGCATGAGAATCAGGAATGGGAATGGACCTGATCGGAAAACTTGGGGAACTCCTCTTGTGAGGAGGGGCTCGAATGTCACTCTGGAGATTGAGATCCCTCCATTTTGGAGCAAGCACCACCCTGGATGTCTGCTTCCCTCCCATGACTTGTAAATTTTGTGCCATTCCAATTGCCCACCAATCTTCTGTAACCTCATAAGCCCACCCCCCATATGTTCATGAATATTACCTGACAACCCCACCCATCAATTCCTCACTGCCCCTTTGCCTAACCCCCACCCACCTATGGATCCCCTGCAGCTCTGACAATCCTATCCATCAATCCCTCAGGTCCCCGTGACTCCTGCCCCTGCCTCTGCCCCAGAAAAGGCACAATCTAGCATGCGTCTTGCTTCCCTTGGCGTGCTGCCCCTTCCCTTGACCAGCCCTTCCCCTGTCATCCTTAGTCTTGCTCTCCACTTCCCCTTCTCTTGGACTCCCCTCCTGCCACCTCTTCTCTTTCTCTCTGCCTCCACTCCTGTCCCTACCCTGTTAGAATAAAAGACCTCCTAGGTGCCTCACTGCTTATTGCGGCAATCTTATCCCCAAAAGAGGACTTAGCTGTAAGAAAGTACTAACAGCTGCCTGAAAGAACTAGCATCCCTACAAGGCTCCAGTTCCCACTAGGGAGCACAAGAGCCTGGGCTGAGGATGGGTCAGGCCAGACAAGGCAAATTAGTCAGCAGCTGTGTGAGCTGGGTCTGGGGACACACTGAGCTGGACCAGGCTGCAGCACCTGCTGGTACACACAAGAGCCAGGACAGGATGTGGGCCATGCCCAGCTGGGTTAGGCTGTAACACTCACCAGTGAGAGTTGAGAATGTGGGCAGGTCATGCCAGGCTGGGTCTAAGCATCCACCAGAATGTACAAGATGTGAGACTGAGAATGGGCCTGGTAGGGAAACTCTAGAGATTCCCCTGCTGGGCTGCAGCTGCCACAGTGCAAGGGGCAGGGTTTGGAGATGACCAGGCTGTGCAAGGTTGCAGGACCCATTGGCATGTGTGTAGGCTGGGTCTTGGGTTGGGTCATATTGGACTAGCCTCAGGCACCCACTGGCACTTGCAAGAGCCAGAATGGGTGTGGGATAGGCTAGGCAACCACTGGGTCACATAAGAACATAAGAACTGTGTCTGGGGGTGGTCTAAGGCTGTGCTAGGCTGTAGTACCTGCTAGTGAGTCATGGGCTGGCCATGTCAGGCTGGGATGCAGAACCCACTGGCATTCGCAAAGTATGGCCTGGTAGGAAAATTTAGGAAACTCCTGTGCTAGGCTTCAGCTCCCACTGGTAGACACAAGGCCAGGGTAGGCTATAGCACCTGTCAGCATACATGTAGGCTGGGTCTGAGGGTGGACCAGGCTGGGCCAATTTACAGCATACAATGGCACAACTGAGAGCAAGGATAGGATGCAGGCCAGGCTGGGATAGAGAGCAATATCCACCAGTTTAAATGAGGGTTGGACTGGGTGTGAACCAGGCTGTGTTAGGATATTGTACCCACTGGCAAGAGTTGCAGCTGGGTTTGGGCCAGGCTGTGCTAAGTTACAGCACTCATGGATGTGCAAGAAAGCCAGATGAGATGTAGAACCGATCAGGCAATAACTGGGGCTGGTGACAGGCCTGCTGAGGGCTATTGTGGGTTGCCTCAACTCTGTCATGACACCTTCTGGTATGTTAGGGGATGGAAAGAACAGATTGGACAACTCTTTTGTTCAGGCTTTGCAGCAGCTTCCTGAGTCTATGGATGCACTCGGAGGTGAACTTGGTCAGCCCATAGACCTTGGAAAGATGTTCTCAATCCTGATGCAATGAAGCCAACAATGTCTCAGAACTGTCAGGACCCTCAAGTGACATTCTTGGAACACAATTCCCCATATCAGAGTCTCTAAGGCATCATAAAAGGACTGTCCTTCATCCCTGGTGCTGATGTAGTTTGATAGCAAGGAGCAGCACCTTTCACTCTCACCTGCCAGCAGACCAGAAGAATGAAAAGAAAAAAATCAGGGGAAAAAAAAAAAAACCTTGAGGGAGGAATCTGTTATTTGTTATTTGTTTGCCTTATGTAATTGCTTATTTTAAGATACAATTTAGGAATAAGATCTCATATTGATGCTGTCATGATTCCACATCAAATGGCAAAGTTTTGAGCAACATTTCAGATATAATTTTTCTAAATAAATGGTGTCTCTAATTGACACATGGAAAATAACTGATTCGAAGGGAAAAAAAAAAAAGAAGAAAAAAAAGGACACACAGGGCCCAGCACATTAGCTTAGTGGCTAAAATCTTCTCCTTGCATGCAGTGGGATCCCATGTGGGCACCAGTTCTAACCCCAGCTGCTCCACTTTCCATCCAGCTCCCTGCTTGTGGTATAGGAAAGCAGTAAAAGATGGCTCAAAGCCTTGGGACCTGCGTGGGACACCCAGAGGAAGCTCCTGGCCATTGTGGCCACTTGGGGAGAAGATTGGACAGAAGATCTTCTCTCTGTCTCTCCTTCTCTCTGTATATCTATCTTTCCAATAAAAATCAATCTTATAAAAATAAAGGACACACATACCAAAGAAAAACCACGAAAATCCCAGAAATAAGCCTACACATATACAACTACCTGATTCTTGACAAAGACACCAAAGGTGTCCATTGTGGGGGGAGGTGGCGTTTGGCCTAGGATGAGGGTATCTACATCCTGAAGCCAAGTGCCTGGGTTCCATTTCTAACTCCACTGTGGAATCCAGCCTCCTGCTTCCGTGAACCTTGGGAGATAGCATGTGATGGCTTGAGTAGCTGAGTCTTTGCGTTCTGTGTTAGAGACCCCTCAGATCAAATTCCCATCTCCAGCCTTTGGCCGAGCTTAGCTGTGGCTGGTGTAGGCATTTGGGCAGTGAACCAGCAAAATCAGAGATGTCTGTCTCTCAGCTTTTGAAATAAAGTCAATTGAATTTTTAAAAATATTTGTTTATTTTGATTGCAAAGTCAGATATACAGAGAGAAGGAGAAACAGAGAGAAAGATCTTCCGTCCGATGACTCACTCCCCAAGTGACTGCAATGGCTGGTGCTGTGCCAATCCGAAGCTGGGCCTCCCACGTGGGTGCCGTCCCCAACTGCTTTCCCAGGCTACAAGCAGGGAGCTGTATGGGAAGCGGGGCTGCCGGGATTAGAACCTGCAACCATATGGGATCCCAGTGAGCTCAAGGCAAGGACTTCAGTCGCCAGGCCCAAAATAAAGTTAATTGAATTTTTAAAAAAACAGCCTCTTAATGAAATGGTGCTGGAGAAACAGGTATCTGTTTGGCAGAAGAATGAAACAAGACTTCCTTGCCCTGTACAGAACTTGTTCCAACTGGATCAAACACCTCATGTCAGCCTTGAATCTACCAGAAGAAAACCTAGGGAGAAATGCAGAGAAATGCTTTTAAGACATTAGCATAGGCAATGATTATTGCACAGCAAGGAAAACCAGCAACAGAGTGAGGAGAAAAACTTCAGTACATGTTAGCAAACTACTCATCTGACAAGGGATTAATATACAGAATATACGAGGAATCCAATAGCAAAAACAAAAATTTCATTTTAAAATAACATTTTGAATATACATCTCAAAGGATACATAGGGACGGGTGTTTCGCACAGCAGCCATGCTCTTGCTTTAGATTGCCTGGCTCGAATCCTGATTCCTTCCCTTCTGATCCAGCTTCCTGCTAGCGTGCACCCTGCAGACGCCTGGTGACAGCTTATGCACTTGAGTTCCTGTCACTCATGTGAGAGGGCCAGACTGAGCCTGGGTTTCTGACTTCAGCCTGGCTATTGTGGACACTGAGAGAATAAACGAGCAAATGAACAATCTTTCTTCTCTTTGGCTCTGCCACTGTCTCTCGTTTCTGTCTCTGAAGTAAAATGATTATGTGTTTTTAAAAAAAGGTATGTGCAATGAGAACAAATAAATCTTTTTTTTTTTAGATTTATTTTTATTATTTTTTTCATTGGAAAGGCAGATATACAGAGAGGAAAGACAGAGAGGAAGATCTTCCGTCCGATGATTCACTCCCCAAGTGAGCGCAACGGGCCGATACTATGCCGATCCAAAGCCAGGAGCCTCTTCCGGGTCTCCCACGCGGGTGCAGGTTCCCAAAGCTTTGGGCCGTCCTCGACTGCTTTCCCAGGCCACAGGCAGGGAGCTGGAAGGGAAGCGGGGCTGCCAGGATTAGAACCGGCGCCCATATGGGATCCCGGGCGTGCAAGGCGAGGACCTTTAACCACTTGCGCCACCGCGCCGGGCGCAAGAACAAATAAATCTTTAAAAAATTATTTAATTTTATTGGAAAGCCAGATATACAGAGAGGAGGAGAGACAGGAGGAAGATCTTTCGTCTGTTGATTCACTCCCCAACCACCCAGAATGGCTGGAGCTGTGTGGATCTGAAGCCAGCAGCCAGGAGCTTCTTCTGGGTCTCCCACATGGGTGCAGAGTCCTAATGCTTTGGGCTGTCCTTGACTGCTTTCCTAGGCCACAAGCAGAGAGCTGGGTGGGAAGCAGGTCTGCCGGGATTAGAGCCAGCACCCATACGGGATCCTGGTGCTTACAAGGGGAAGATTTTAGCTGCTAGGCTACAGTGCCAAGCCCAATACATAAATCTTAGGAAGAAGAAGGAGAAAAAAAAGAGGAGGAGGAGGAAGAGGAAAAGAAAGAAGAGAAGGAGAAAAAGGGTCTCGCACAGGACCTGGAAACCTCAACTTGGAGCAGACCCCAATAAAAGCTTGCTTTTATCATCATTCTGGTCTTGGTAGCCTCGCTGTTTTGGTGTGTGTGTGTGTTTTTAAACTAATCTTTAAAAAGAAAGGGAAGATGGGCCCGGCGCGGTGGCGCAAGTGGTTAAGTCCTCGCCTTGCACGCCCGGGATCCCATATGGGCGCCGGTTCTAATCCCGGCAGCCCCGCTTCCCTTCCAGCTCCCTGCCTGTGGCCTGGGAAAGCAGTTGAGGACGGCCCAAAGCTTTGGGACCCTGCACCCGCGTGGGAGACCCGGAAGAGGCTCCTGGCTTCGGATCGGCATAGTATCGGCCCGTTGCGGCTCACTTGGGGAGTGAATCATCGGATGGAAGATCTTCCTCTCTGTCTCTCCTCTCTGTATATCCGCCTTTCCAATAAAAAATAATAAAAATAAATCTTTAAAAAAAAAGAAAGGGAAGAAGATAACACAAACCTGATACTGTGGGGTAGGAGGATAAGTCTCCACCTGTGGCAACAGGATCCCAAATGGGTACCAGTTCATGTCCCAGCTGCTCCACTTCCAACCCACTACCTGCTTATGGCCTAGGAAAACAGCAGATGATGGCCCAAGGCTGTGGGACCCTGCACCAATGTGAGAGACTCAGAACTTCCTGGCTCCTGGCTTCAGATAGCTTCAGCTCCAACTATTTTGGCCATTTGAAAATGTGAACCAGTGCATGGAAGCTCTCTCTTTGTCTCCTCTCTGTAAATAAAAAATATGTATTTTTATTAATATTTATTTTATTTAACAATCTAGGAAGTTCACAGCCATCAAAAATAATATTTTAAAAAGACGATATAGGGCCCAGCGCAGAGTGGCCTAGCGGCTGAAGTCCTCACCTTGAACACGCCCGGGATCCCATATGGGCGCCGGTTCTAATCCTGGCAGCTCCACTTCCCATCCAGCTCCCTGTTTGTGAACTGGGAAGGCAGTCGAGGATAGACCAAAGCTTTGGGACCCTGCACCCATGTGGGAGACCTGGAAGAGGTTCCTGAATCTTGGCTTTGGATCAGAGCAGCGCCAGTCGTCGCACTCACTTGGGGAGTGAATCATCGGATGGAAGATCTTCTTCTCTGTCTCTTCTCCTCTCTGTATATCTGACTTTGTAATAAACAATAAATAAATCTTAAAAAAAAAAAGATGATATAAATGGAGCTAAAATACTTGAAAAAATACATCACATCACTATCTGTTAGGGAAATACAGATCAAAGCCATAATGAGAATGAGATATAGATAGAAATTTCACCTCCATTGGAATTGGTATAATGAAAAAACAGACAGCAAATGCTGGCGAAGAAGTGGAGAAAGGGAAATTCCTTTATGCCATTGATGGGAATGTAAATCAGTAAAGCTATTATGTAAAGCAGTATGGAGATTCCTTAAAGAATAAAAATAGAGGCCAACACCATTGGTAACATAGCAAGCTAATTCCACACTTGCAGTGTCTGTATCTCATATGGTCACCAGTTCAAGTCCTGGCTGCTCAGCTTGCCATCCCACTCCCTGCTTGCGGCCTGAGAAAGCAGCAGAGGATGGCCCAAGTCCTTGGGACCCTGTACCCATGTGAGAGACCCAAAAAAGCTATTGGCTCTTGGCTTCAGACCAGCTCAGCTCCAGCCACTGGGCCATTTGGCAAGTAAACCAGCAAGTAGAGCATCTCTTTCTGTCTCTCCTTGTCTCTTTCTCTTTGTAATTCTAATAAATCTTTAAAAAAAAATAAGAGAGAGAGAGAAGAAATACCGTAAGTCCCAGCTACCCATCTGCTGTGTATGCATCCAAAGGAAACGAAGCCAGCACATCAAGGAGGAACCCAAGTTTCCACATTTACTGCCATACTATTTATAATAGCTAGCTTTGGAATCAACTTCAGTGTTATTGACAGATGAATAGATAAATGAGAAATATATTTTAATTTAATTTTTCACAAACATCTTGAAGTCTCCCAGTGTTTACGGCAACATGGATGGAAATGGAGGACACTGTGATAAGTAAAATAAGCCAAACACGCTTTCAAAAATAATTTAGACACACACTGAAAGACAAGTACCATATGTTCTCATTCATATGTGGAAGCTAAAGTGTATATTTTAGGCCTGACATGATGGCTCAATTGGCTAACCTTCTACCTTGCAAGTGCCAGAATCTCACATGGGTGCCAGTTCATATCCTGGCTGCTCCATTTCTCATCCAGCTTCCTACTTGTAGCCTGGAAAAGCAATAAAGAATTGTCCGAAGCCTTGGGATCCTGAAACCACATGGGAGATCATGAAGAAGTGCCTGGCTTTGGATCAGCTCAGCTCAGTCAAGTTGTTGCAGCCAACTGGGGAGTGAACTAGCAGATGAAAGATCTCTCTTTCCGTCTCTCCTCTCTCTAAATCTGCCTTTCCAATAAAAATAAATATTCTTTAAAAATAAAATAAAATGTAATTGTCACAGTAGAAAGCAAAACGGTGACCATTAAATACTGGAAGGAAATGAAGAGGCAAAGAGAGAGATTGGAAAATGGGTGTCAAAATAGTTACACAGGAGGAATAAGTTCTGATGTCTGACAGTACAGTAAGGTTACCACTACACTCAAATCATCATTATGTGTGCTATAAAGAGACTTACAGCTTGCCAACACAAAAAAAATGATCATGGCTTATGGAGACAGCAATGCAAATTTCCTTGTTTGGGCCATAATACATTGTACAAATGTATTGGATTATCAATACTATGCAATTATGGCAATAGTTGGATATCAATTTTAAAAGGAATTGGGTGGAGAATGATTGGCCTAGAGGTTAAACTGTCAGTTAGGATGCCCACATCCCACCTTGGGATACTGGGGTTGGAGTTCTGGCTCTGCTTCCAGTCCCAGCAGCCCGACAGGCCTACCGTGGGAGGTCTTATCTTTTTTTTTTTTTTTTTCTGGCTCTTTTTCTTAAAACAAAAATTAAGATTTATTTTACATATTTTATTGTAAAGGCCGCTTTACAGAAAGAAGGATAAGCCACTTTGGTTCATTCCCCAAGTGGCCACAACAGCCAGAGCTGAGCCAATCCAAAGTCAGGGCCAGGAACTTCTTTCTGGGTCTCCCACATGTGTAGGGTCCCAAGGTTTTGGGCCATCCTCGACTGATTCTCAGGCCACAAGCAGGGAGCTAGAAGGGAAGTGGGGCAGTCAGGACATATGAAGCAGCAGCCATATGGGATCCCAGTATGTTCAAGGTGAAGATTTAGCCACTGAGCCCTTATTTTCTTAATATTGTTTACATATCTGAGAGGGATGTATGCCCATGTGGGTCTCCAATTAGGGTGGGGAAGGTCAAGGTATGGAGGGTAGTGGGTGGAACAAATGTTTCCTTTTTTTTTTTTTTTCCTCTTGTGTTCCATGCTGTCAAACTACATTGGCACCATGCAATAGTGGACGGTCCTTTGATGACACCTTAGAGACCCTGATGTGGGTGTTGAAGGGTGATACTTGAGTGGTTTTGATAGTTCTGAGACATTGCTGCCTTGAGGCATTGTCATCTGACATGACCTCACCCTTGGCTGTAGTGTATACCAGCCAGTGCAGGGTCAGGTTCAGTCCATCAGGCAATGCACATACTGGTAGGTGCAACTGCCTGATCAGTTCTGCCGCCAGTCCCCTCTCTCATGTGACTGATGGATGCAGTGGCCTAGCTTAGCCAGGCCCAACCCACTCCAGGCCTGGTCTTCATGCACAGCAGCAGATGCCATAACCTAGTCAGAGTGACACTCAATAATCACTTCCAGGCCTACCCTCAGTTCTGATTTTTGTACATGCTGGCATGCACTGTGGCCTAGCCCAGTCCATCTTGCATCCCATCTTGCTCTTGGGCTGTGCCCATGGGTGCTGTAGCTTAGCTTAGTCCAACCCACCCCCAGACCCAGCCCACACATATGCTGACAGGTGCCACTGCTTTGACCGACTGGCCCGTCTCCAGTTTTGTCTCTCCTGCTCACCAGCAGGAGGTGGAGCCCAGCAGGGGAATGCCCCCAGTTCCCCAACTAGGCCCACTCCCAGCCATGGACCTTGCACCTGCCAGCGGGAACTGCGGCCAGCCTGACATGATTCACTTCCAGTCCCAGCAAGTTCCAGCTGGTTCTGTGACCTATCCTGGCTGGTCTGCACCCATACAAGGCTGCGCTTGAACATGGTTGCATGCCTCCCAAACACGTCCACCTAGAGCCACTTTATGTTATTTCTATTAAAAAATTATTGTATTTTCACATGAAAGGCAGTTTATAGAGAAGGAGAGACAAAATCAATTTTTTTTAAGATTTATTTATTTGTATTGGAAAGGCAGATATACAGAGAGGAGGAGAGACAGTGAGGAAGATCTTCTGTCCAATGATTCACTCCCCAAGTGACCACAATGACTGGAGAAGTGCCGATCCAAAGCCAAGAGACAGGAACTTCCTCCAGGTCTCCCATGTAGATGCAGGGTCCCAAGGCTTTGGGCCGTCCTCGAGTGCTTTCCCAGGCCACAAGCACAGAGCTAGATGGGAAGAGAGGCTGCCGGCATTAGAACCAGTGCCCATATGGGATCTGGGCGCATTCAAGGCAAGGATTTTAGCTTCTAAGCTACCATGCCGGGCCCAAGAAGACTGATTTTCTCTCCCCACTAGTTCACTTGCCAGATGGCTGCTACAGCCAGAGCTAGTCTGGTTTGAAACTGGGAACCAAGAGCTTCTTCTGGTTTCCCATGTTGGTACAGGGGCCCAAGGATTTGAGCCATCTGCTGCCACTCTCCCAGGTTCTTAGCAGGGAGCTGGATCGGAGGACACAAACTGATGCCTGTATGAGATGCTGACACTGCAGGCAAAGGCTTACGGTTCTGGCAAATAAATGAATCTTAAAAATACAATTCAGGGGCCCTTGTGCAGTAGCCTAGTGGCTAAAGTCCTCACCTTGCACACACCAGGCTCCTATATGGGCTACCTGTTCTAATCTCAGCAATCCTGCTTCCCATCCAGCTCCCTGCTTGTGGCCTGGCAAAGCACTTGAGGTCAGCCCAAATCCTTTGGATCCTGCACCCATGTAGGACACCTAGAGGAGGCTCCTGGTTCCTGGCATCAGATCGGCTTAGCTCCAGCTATTGCAGTTGCTTGGGGAATGAATCAAAATCTTCCTTTCTGTCTTTCCTCCTCTTCATATATATCTGACTTTGCAATAAAATAAATAAATCTTTAAAATAAAAAATAAAAATGAATAAATAAAATAATTTTTATATATTTTTTTTTATTTTGACAATCCTTACATATTTAATTAGAGTAAAAAAGGTTCAAGGGCTACAGGGAAGTGGGCAAGACCGACACTTCCATACCGCTTCCTTCATGTATCTGAGGTAAAGGGGGATATAGAGGAAGAAGCCCCACCCAGTTTCCCATCCACCCTAAGTCCCGGATGTGGGACATGCTCTGAGATACTCGATCAAATGGTTCCAATAGTTCACCATTCATGGATCGCTACCAGTCTCGCCACTCCAAGCACGATGTGGTCGTTGAAGAGTCCATTGATTGACACAGTCCCTTCTAGAGTCTCCATTTGCCCAATATTTTGCTGCCAACAGATAGCTGAGGTTGTTGATTGATTTGTTCTGTCTTTTCTTGGTTAGGACTCTGAGTCTGGTGTCTCGACTGGAGAGATCCTCAAAGAAATTTTGAGGTATTCCCAGTCCAGATTCCTGCGTGTTCTAGTAAGCATAGGGCCCGGCACAGTCCATTGCCCCGATCAGCTGGCGGTTGCAGTTGCTGGGTCGGTTCTGTCTCCATCCGTGTCCTCCACTGGAACCAATGGGTGTTACAGTCCGGCCTGGTTCCGTCCTGGACACACTTGGCCCTCGCAAGTACCAGTAGGAGCTGCAGTCCAGTCAGGGCGGCCCACAGTAACCCCAACCGTGCCCACCCCCTATCCTGGCTTGCCAGTATGTATGGCATACTAGTCCAGTCTGTCCCAAATACCTTTCTGCTCATATACTTGCCAACAGGTGTTGCGACCTAATTCCATCCAACCATCTTATCCAACCAGCCCTAACGGATGTTGTTGGGTGTCTGTCTAGCCATCCCAGCCCCTGTCCTAGTTCCCTTGCCCTCCTGTGGAAGGTGATGACCCAAGAGGGAGGAGCCCACTATTTCCCTCCCAGGTCGCTCCCATTCTAGTTGTGCCCTCTCCAGTTGACCCTGTGGTTCAACTCGACATGTCTAGCCCTTTGTACCAGCTTCCACCAGCTGATGCTATGACCAAGCCCCAACAGCCCTCACCCACTCTGATTGTAGCTTGCACCAGTGGGAATAGTCAGCCCAGCCTGGTTTTCACCCAATCTGGTCCACATGAGGTGCGCAGGTGCTGTGTCCCTGCCTGGTCTGGTCTACCCCCTACCCAGCTCACGCTCCTCAGTGTAAGTAGCTGTTCAGCTAGGGAACCACCCCTCATTCCCCTGTCAGCTTTGCCTCCTCCCTTCCTGGTTCTCACGTGTGCTGGTTGGGTGCTGCGGCTGCATCCGGCTCAGGCTACGTCACCTTGGCATTCCAAATTGTGTGTTGCTTTTGTCACGACCGGACCTGGTTTGACCCTTACTCTGTTCTGGCGTTCAGATTTACCAGTGGATGACATGAACAGATTCAGTCTGGTCTGTCCCTGACCCATGCCAAATGCATGCCAGTGGGACACTTTCCATGACCTCTTGGCTGTTACCTTCCATGTTTCTTGCGCTGACCTGCAGGGTCTGTGTCCTGCCAGAGGAGTTGCCCGGGCTCCTCCACCAGAAGAAGCCCTCCAAGTGCCAGGTTTTGTGCATACCAGTGGGTCCATGTGCCAGTTCGCCTCCTGTCCTAGCAGGCATAGTGGCCTTTCCTAACTGGCCTTCATCCCATTCTGGTTCTTACTGTAGGATGTTTCAGCCCAGCCATGGCTCATCCACACCCCCATATAGCTCGTATATGGCTCAGTTGGGGTTGAGACCTAGCTTAGTCTGTCCCACATCTACCCTAGTCCTCCAAAGCACCAGAAGGTATTGCTCCACCTTGTGTTCCAATCATGCTTGTGGGCTAAGGTTTGCTCAGTCCGAACCTTCAGGTCTCAGTCCACACTTGCATTAAGGTTTCATGTCTCGGTTCCTGGGAATCACCAGAAACTTGTGTCCCACCTGCACTAACGCTGGTATTATTTATGGGTGTCCCTAAGCAGCTATTTCATATCATAAAAACCCCAGAGCTCGCTGCTGGGCGGCCAGCAGACAGAGCCTGGCACCACTTGCAGCGGGGACTGTGGCCGAGACCCCGGCGGGGTTCCGTCCGGCAGGGGCGCTCCCGACAAGTGCCACCATAAAATAATTTTTAAAAACAGAATTCAGGAGGAATTTGAGAAGGAAAAATGTTTAAGGAAGAGGAAAGACAACTTTATGAGCTGTTTGGAGCCTCCCTCCAACTCAGCTTGCAGGTGATGCTTAAACACCATTACTGTTTTCCAGCAGGGGCATCACTGCCTTTGATAGCCGAGGAACACTTTCTTGCACTAAACAGTATGCATTACTCCTAAGGCTGTAGACACATGTGCTTTCTTCTGTGAAGGGCTTGGCTCCTATACACCCACACTTAACTTGAAAACATCATTAGAAAAGGAATGTCATTTCTTTTTTTAAAAAAAGATGTATTCATTTTTATTGGAAAGGCGGATAAGAGAGATGAGGAGAGACAGAGAAGATGATCTTTTGATGGTTCACTCCCCAAGCAGCGACAATAGCCAGAGCTGAGCCAATCTGAAGCCAGAAGCCCAGAGCCTCCTCCGGGTCACCTACATGGATGCAGGGTCTCAAGACTTTGTCCGCGACTGCTTTCACAGGCCACATCAGGGAGTTGAGTGTAAGTGCAGCTGCCAGGATTAGAACTGGCATCCATATGGGATCCTGGCGCAAGCAAGATAAGGACTTTAGCCTCTAGGCTATCATGCTGGGCCCAGAAAATGAATGTAATTTCACCCAGACATCCAACCTCCTCCACCTCCCATTTTGGGAATGCGGTACACACAGCGCTGTTTTGCCTCCAATTGTGTGGCTAACTGTGAGTGGAGGCTGTTGCTGCCTGCCATGGAGTGCGTGGTCCCGTGTATCCTAGCCCCAGAAAAGATCCAAGTTTCAAGGTTAGGGCTCAGTACAATGACTCAGCTGGTTAATCTTCCCCCCTTAAAGAGCCAGGCATCCCATACAGGTACTGGTTCTTGTCCCAGTTGCTCCACTTCCCATCCAGGTCCCTGTCTGTGGCCTGGGAAAGCAGTAGAGGATGGCCCAGGGTCTTGAGAACCTGCACCCACATGGGAGACCCAGAAGAAGCTCCTGGCTCCAGATCAGGTCAGCTCTAGCTGTTGCAGCCATTTGGGCAGTGATTCAGCATATGAGAGACCTTTCTCTCTTTGTCTCTGCTTCTCTCTGTAAATTTGCCCTTCGAATAAAAATAAATAAATTAAAAAAAAATTCCAAGCTCAGTTTCTCCTGAATATATACCACTTTAACATCATCATAAAGTCAAAAGTTCTTAAATTGAACAATGTAACTTGAGAATCATGTACCTCTATCTGGGCTTATCGAGTGTGATCATGAAGTTACACTGGCAACTAGAGAGACATATAAGGCTTGAATTTCATATCATTTATTTTTACAAAATGCTTAAGGAATGGTGGAGCCAACGTGGTACAGCAAGTAAAATTGCTGCTGAGGCCCCTGCATCCCTAATGGGCACTGGTTCATGTTCTAGCTGTTCCACTCCTGATCCAACACCCTGCTAATGCACCTGGGAAAGCAGTGAAAGATGACCCAAGTGCCTGCATCTCTGCATGGGAGACTTGGAAGGAATTCCTGGTTCCTGGCTTTGGTCTGGTCCAGCTCCAGCTGTTGTGACCATTTAAGGAGTCAAATAGTGGATGGGACGGCTCTCTCCCTGTTTCTGTAGTTACCTTTCAAACAAATAAATAAATAAATCTTACACACACACACACACACACACACACACTCTGTTGGACAATACATGGGCTGGACTTTTGCACAGCAGTTCACATGATGCTGGGGGCTCCCACATCACATAGCAGAATGCTTTCCATCCCAATTCCCCGGAAAACCACACCTTGGGAGGCAGCAGGTGACAGCTTCAGTAGCTGGATCCCTGCCTGCCAGTGGGGAGATCTGTGTTGAAGTTCTGGGCCACTGGTGTCTGTGTGGTCCAGGAGCTATGGTAGGCATTTGGGAAGTGAAATAACAGATGGAAAGTTTCTCTCTTTCTCTGACTTTTCAAATAAGATATGAAAATTAATTATTCAAAAATATACTTAATGGGCCTGGTGCAATGGCTCAGTGGCTAATTCCTTACCATGCAAGAGCCAATTCTAAATGGGCACCAGTTCATATCCTGGCTGCTTGACTTCCATTCTAGCTCCCTGCTTGTGGCCTGGGAAGGTAGTCGAGGATGGCCCAAAGCCTTGGGACCCTGCACCTGTGTGAGGGGCCCAGAAAAAACTCCTGGCTCTGGATCAGCTCAGTTGTGGCTGTTGCAGCCATTTAGGGAGTGACTCAGCAGGTGGAAAATCTTTCTGTCTCTCCTCTCTGTAAATCTGCCTTTCAAGTAAAAATAAACAAATCTAAAAACAGCAACCAAAAGAAGAGAAAAGACAAGACAAGAATAGAATAGAGGGATCAGTGCTATAACACAGTGGGTTAAGTCATTGCCTATATCCCATAGATGCACCAGTTGGAGTGCTCCACTCCTAACTCCACTTGTTACATCAACCGAGCCTCTCCCGGAGAAGTGCTGCCCCAACAACTCTGCAAAGCAGCAACATTTATTGAGGAGACAGATAAACAGACTAACTGGCTGGTGCCAGCTCTCCTTTTCTTCAGAGAGTGACCCTGAAGTGGGGTTAGATGGGTTTTTATAGAAAGATTGAGTTATACAACCATGCGAACCAGGTGAGTTGGGCAGCCACAGGAGGCTGCGTTGGGACAAGGGTGGGCTCCAGCAGCCATAGGAGGCAGTCATAGAAACAATGAGTGAATAAATCATGTGATATTGATTCCTGGAACCGAAGGTTGCTGGCAGGGCATGTCAGCCTTGTGATCTGGACCAAAATGCAGGAAACTGGCAAAGCATTTTGTACAGAAGCATAAAGAGAAAGTTAGCAAACCTATTCAGGCTTAACCAAAGTAACTTCATTTTGTGACCGGATTTCACACAGGTTTTTTTTTTTCACATTTTATTATTATTGCTATCATTTTACGATACAGTTCCATATTCCCCTATCCCCTCCCCAACTCCCTCCCCCCCCAGTTCCTTTATATCATTATTAACATATAGTTCTTCATATTCAGTCATATGTTCATCATTGCGGGCATGGACAATGGCAGAGTCCAGAATCCTATTGTCAAAATGAATATAAACAGTTTCACTGTAAGTCCATCTTTGTCTGGAAACAGAGATGCCGACCACACTGCATCCTCACATCTGGTTATTAGTCTCCATTACATAACTACTGTACATTCCCTTAAATGAAAAGTCATGATACAGACTCAACAATAGAAAGAAAAATAGAAATTTACAATGCCATGAAGTTAAATGACATGTTACTAGATATGACAGTCTCCATTACACAACTACTTTACCTTCCCTTAAATGAAGAGCCACAAAACAAACTCAACATCAGGAAGAAAAAAGAAATTAACAACACCAAGAAGTTAAACAACATGCTATTAAATGCCTAACGTGTAGCTGAAGAAGTGAAAATCAAGAACCTTCTTGAAGAAAATGATGCCACTGCATGATCTACGAGTCATGGCATGATTTAATCAGAAGAAAGTGTTTTAAAGAGATGAAACCAACAGAAAACAACAAAACCCATGTGATATAGTTTCCGCTGATCTTTGTTGAAGTGTGTCTCCTCCCGACAATAAACAGATGGGTTTTGTTTTTTAATCCAGTCTACTAATCTATGATGTTTGATTGAGCTTAAGCAATTTACATTCAGAGTTAAATATACATAGGTGGTACTTTGGTCCTGTAATTTTAGGAATGGGTTGTTCATTGATTTAGTCTTCTGTTGTCATTTTACTGGGATGTTCTTCCCGTTTGCCTTTGGTTTTGGTAGGTGCTATTCCTCTTCTCTGTCAAGAGAACATCTTGAAGTATCATTTGTAGAGCAGGTTTGGAAGAGGCAAATTCTTTTAGCTTTTCTTTACTATGGAAAAATTTTATTTCATTTTCAAAGATGAAAGAAAGCTTTGCAGGGTATGTTATCCTAGGCTGACAATTTTTTTCTTTTAGAATCTGGAATATGTCACTCCATTCTCTTCTTGCCTGTAGAGTTTCCTGTGAGAGATCTCCTGTGAGCTTAATTGGCCTTCCTTTATATGTCAATTGATGTTTTTCACGTGCACATTTAAGGATCTTTTCCTTATGTTCATTGAAGAGAGCTTGATAATCATATGTCTTGGTGAAGATCTCTTTTGATCAAGCCTGTTGGGAGTTCTGTGTCCCTCCTGGATCTTGTTTCCCAATTCTTTCTCCAGATTAGGGAAATTTTCCTTGATTATTTCATTAAATACATTTGCAAACTCAGCTTCTCTTTCTGCACCTTCCGGGACTCCCATAACTCTTATATTTGGCCTCTTAATAGTGTCTTTCAATTCTTGAATACTTTTTTTGGCCTGATCCAGCTCTGCTTCCAGCTTTTTGTTTGCTTCCCCCTGGTGACAGGAGATATCTGCCAATTCTGAGATTTTTTCTTCTGCTTGCTTCATTCTATTTTGGAGACTCTCCACTGTACTTGTAATTTGCTCTACTGTGTTCTTAATTTCTGATATACCAGCCTTGATTTCCTTTACTGCTTCCTTAAATTCTTTGAACTCTTGCATTAACTTCTCATTTTTGACCAGAATCTTTAAAATGAGTCTTATGGATTCTGTGTCCCCCATTTTCTCTATGTCTTCCTCAGTTAACTCTGAGGTTGCCATAGGGTTTTGCTCCTTTGCAAGGGAGTTTTCAGTAATATTCATTGTGCCTTTGTCTCTTCTTTTGCTCTTGATCATTGTACTTCTGGTTAGCAGAGTCTTCTCCTTGGGACAGGTTTCTAAGCTGTGTCACCCACAGGTCTACAATGCGATTTTACTTATCGCAGTTGGTACACAACTTTTTGCTTGCAGCCACTTGTGCCACAACCTCCAGCGAGTTCCAGGTCTGGCTTCTTATGTCAGATATCCACCGTGGTCTCCACAGCCCAGCTCTTGACTCACCACTCTCCACCTCCTGTGATACCGTGCTGAGGCTGCACTGTTGTCTCTGCAACCTTTTTCCGTCTTCTGGTTGGAGTGGTTTCCAGGATAAAGAGACACCAGGTGTCCTATCTAGTTAGGTTGTTGGTGACGCTGATCTTGTTGGAACTTGTTGGACGCTAGGTCTGGGTGCCACACGGACCTGGTTGCTGGTGGAGTTCCGGCTGCTGGTGGACTTTAGATCGCCGTGCTGGAATATCATTCACTGCAACACCACACTGCTGTGCCCACTGCTTTCCTGTGTCTGTCAGTCTCCAGGTACCCCTCTGCTGTTGTTCTGTCCTTTCGTATTTCCTGAAATATGTCCTCTCTGCTTCATTCTAGTTAAATGCTTCTCCGTCTGTTTAAACGTGTCCTTACCCTATTCCGCCATCTTGATTCTTTCACACACTTTCTAACTCCCTGTTATTAAGCTGGGGAAAACAGCGGAGGATGGCTCAAGTGCTTGGGCCTCTGCACACATGTGGGAGACCTGGAAGAATTTCCTGGCTCCTGGCTTTGTCCTGGCCAAGCCCTGGCTATTGCAGTCATTGGGGGAGTAACCCTGCAAATGGAAATTCTCTCTCTCTCCCTCTCTCTCTCTCTCTGTGTGGCCCCTAATGTGTGTGTGGCCCACAGTATGGTGGCCTCTAAATCCAATATCTGCCGTGTCTATACCTCATATGGGCACTGGTTCAAATCCTGGCTGCTCCACTTCCAAGTTATCTCTTTATGGCCTG
Source organism: Ochotona curzoniae (assembly GCF_017591425.1). Classification (NCBI taxonomy): domain Eukaryota; kingdom Metazoa; phylum Chordata; class Mammalia; order Lagomorpha; family Ochotonidae; genus Ochotona; species Ochotona curzoniae. The sequence continues at coordinate 170,383 of NW_024466004.1, read as the reverse complement.
GAAAAGCAGTGGAGGATGGTCCAAATCCTTGGTACCCTACACTCATTGGGAGCCCCAGAAGAGGCTCCTAGCCAACCATATCCAGCTTACCAATGGAAACCCTAAATATAGGCAATAAATAGCTAGACTTAACTGTTTTGATATACTTCAGCAAAGGTACAGGTGGTGAGGTCAGCAGGGAGCAGGAACCGTCGCTGCTGACGCTGTGGAATCCACCATCCTGACTCCCAGAAGCCACAGGGTTTGATCGCACTGCGCCTGCAGCTTCCCTGAGCCTACTGGAATAGGTGGGGCAGGCTGGCAAGTCTCACCCTGGACTAATCCTCTAATCCTTGAGTCTTTCTAGGGACTAACCCCACGGAGGGGGATGGAGAGGAGGGTGATGTTCCACCTCATCAGCATAAACTTGGATGCCCTGGGACACTCTGCTGCAAAGTGTCCCTTCTCCCCTGCATTGGGACCTCTGACTGCCACTCCAGCCCAGAACCTTGCTCCCTTGTAACTGCTCCCAACGGTCAGCCCCAAGCAAGCCTCATTGCCCCGCTGACCAGCCACATCCCTTCTGTTGGTATTTTACATCCTCGCCTTCTGGAGTCGAATTGCGGCTCTCCCTGTCACAGCTGGGACTAGAAGTTAAGAACAGAGTACCTAGGGCATAGGCAACTCAGAGCCAGGACAGAACCCCTCCAGCGGTAGTGTACTTGAGCCTCTGTAGGGAGCTCTCTGGAGTTGATGGCCTTGGAGTGACCTGCAGTTCCAGTTCACGTTTCTAGAATGGCTTTCAGATCACAGATTTTCACTCTGTTTTTTTTCTAGACTTCTCACATGGCACTGAATGACTAAATAATTGTTCTAAAGGCTAGGATACCCCTCTCCTCACTGGGATGCTAATTAGGGCAGGATCAGCTGGTGCAGTGCTGGCCACAGCTGTGCCCCTTAATCCTGGCTGTGCTGAGCAAGGGCTCCCAGCCAGCAGTTGTCAGAAGGTGGGTTACTATGGCTGAGGAAGAAGGCGACATGGACGTGGACGAAGGGGATGTGTTTCTAGCATTTGCCCGGGGTCCCACTCCTCCCAGGGGACCCATTCAGCAGGTCTTGGATAAGATCTTCTTTATCTTCCTGGCCCTCTTTCTCACCCTGCTGATGCTCGAGGCCGCTTACAAACTTCTCTGGCCACTACCATGGGCGAAGTTTGGGGACTGGCTCTTGGGGACACCTCTGAAGGAGGAAGAGCTGGAGTTGTGACCACTTTTCCTGTAAACATCGTGGTAATTTGCCTGCCACAGAGGTGAGAGAGGGGACAGGAGAGAAATGGGGTTGTTTCTAGTTGTGAATGGGGACATATAGATGTAGTCAGAATCCTAAACTTCAATCCTTGTTCTCTGAGGGAAATTTTTGGAAAAATATGTTATCTATCATACCTCTCAAAAGATATGTAGGGCCCGGCGCGGTGGCGCAAGTGGTTAAGGTCCTCGCCTTGCACGCCCGGGATCCCATATGGGCGCTGGTTCTAATCCCGGCAGCCCCGCTTCCCTTCCAGCTCCCTGCCTGTGGCCCGGGAAGGCAGTCAAGGACAGCCCAAAGCTTTGGGACCCTGAACCCGCGTGGGAGACCCGGAAGAGGCTCCTGGCTTCGGATCAGCATAGCATCGGCTGTCGCGCTCACTTGGGGAGTGAATCATCGGACGGAGGCTCTTCCTCTGTCTCTCCTCTCTGTATATCCGCCTTTCCAATAAAGAAATAATAAAAATAAATCTTTAAAAAAAAAGATATGTAATAATTGTACATATTCAAGGGGTACTATATGGTTTGACACACGTATTACAATGTGCACCATCCATGCAGAGTAATTCAAACACCCATGGTTTGAAATATTTATAATTTATTTGGGTTGGAAACACTCAAAATCCTTTCTAGCTACTTTGAAAATGTATTATTATTAACTGTATTTGCCTTACTGTGCTCTGGAACACTTGAATCTAATCCTCCTCTCCATCGGCATCTTCTCCTTAATCACCTGCCTGTCTCTGTCTCTTCCGTACCCTGCCCAGTAACTGTCTGCTTCTTTTCCGGAAGACAGATGTTCATCGCTTCCATAAATGAACTATAACTTGCCTTGTCTTTCCGTGCCTGGATTATCTTAACACAACAACTTGTTCATGTTGATAAAAATGACAGGATTTCATTCTCTCTGTGTGTATCTAGACAATATTCCATTGTGTGTCTACATACTACATTTGCTTTATCCATTCATTCACTACTGGACATCTAGACTGAGTCTATGCCTTACCATGTATAGTTTGAATCTGGATATTAATCCATTATTGGATGAATAGTTTTCAAGCATTTTTCTCCATTCTGCGAACTATCCCTTCATTCCGATATTGTTACTTTTGCTGTATAGACACTTTTTGTTTTGCTTTCCCTCAAATAGTTTTATGTAGATAGCCATCTGAGACTTTTCCTCATAGGGGTTGGTGGTGTGATGCAACAGCGGAGCCCCTGCAAGGGATACCTATGTCTCCTACAGATTGTTGGTTCAAGTCCCAGTTCCTGTGTTTCTGACTTGACTTCCTGCTGATGCGTTTGGGAAAGAAAGCAGTGGAAGATGATCTCGAGTACTTAGGTCCTATGTGTGAGACCCAGATGAAGTTCCTGGCTTCTGGCTTGAGCTGCTCAAGCTCTGGCCTTGTGGACACTTAGGATGGAACCAGCAGTTGGAAGACTTCTCTGTGTGTCTTTCCTTCCTGCTCACTCTGTCTTTCAAAGAAACCTTTGAACATGAATTTTTAAATTGATCATAGTTTATAGGATGTAATTCTTTAAATGTTCAAATATTCACAATTTAAAACAATCACCTTTTTGAGCATTTGAGGGAACAGAAACATTACTTGGACTTGATCTCTGTCAACAGCCTTTTAAAATAAACGTTGAACAACTGGGAACAATTCCTCCTCTTCTTTTTCTCCTCTTCTGTCTTCTTGAGCTTGAACTTCTACCATCCCATTTCCCAAGACTTTTTTTAAATTTTTTTTTAATTTTGATAATCTTTACATAGTTGATTAGGGCACAAAGGGTCAAGGGCTAAAGGAAAGTGGGTAAGACTACAGTTTCCACATTTTCCCAAGACTTTTAAAAATGTTTACTTATGGGCCTGGCTTGGAGTGGCTAAATTCCTCACCTCCTGTCAAGATCCTCTACGGAAGTCTCGGTTCGTGTCCCTTGGGAGGTGAACCGTGGATGGAAGATCTCTCTTCTGTCTCTCCTTCTCTCTGGAAAATCTGCTTTTCAAATGAAAATAAGTATTTTTAAAAGACTATTATCATTACAATTATGAAAACTGAATTAATCAAATCACATACAATTGTGCAAATTTTTGTAATGATCATGAGGAAAATTTTAGTAAGAAAAAAGATTTGTGTTCATGATTCATTAAGATAGACCACATGTTTTTTCTATTTTTATTTTTTTCACGTGTCTTTTTATTTAAGCCAGATAAGATTGCCCAGAAAACTTTGGTTGTGAACTTTTTTTTTAACTTGGAGAAAGTTCTTGCAAAGAGGAAGGAAGAGGGAGACCGTCTGTTGAAGGCATTTATTCTGGAATCGATTTTGGGAAAGTTGAGAATCTGAAAATAAAATCCTTTTTCTTTCTCAAATCCCAGTAATCTTTGGAGACCTTCATTCTTCCTCAACTTGAAGGATGTGGGCTTAGACAACTGGGGAGAAGTGAGATAGTGAAAGAGAGAAAGAAAGGGTTAATGCTTTCATGGCTTCTACATGTGCTTGGCAAGATGAGATAAGAGACAAGAAGGCAGTACCAGGCCCGGGCTGTAGGAAGAGGGTCTGGGTTTCGGTTTCGGTTTCCTGACAAGCGAATTCCTTTTCCTGAGAAATGGGCCCAGATAATCCTGGGTCGGGCGTCAGAACAGGGCCATAAAACTGTAACAGGCCCGGGCTGTGGGAAAGGGGTCTGGGTAGACAATAGAATGGGCCATAAAACTTAAGGCCTGCCACAAAAGTATGTTAAGCTTGTAGTGTGTGCCTATAAAATACCTGCACCCCCGGAATTCAGGGCTTCTCTCTCCCTGTTGGAGTAGGGGTCCGTTCGCGAACGTCAATAAAATCCTCTTCTTGCAGCCTCTGACCTGGTTCTTGAGCTCTAGGGTGGCGACTCTCGGGGTCCGTAACCGTTAGACCCCCCCCCCCCCGGGTTTAACAATAGGATGATTCTTCTTTTTAAGAGTGTAATTAGGGCCCAGCGCGATGGCGCAGTAGTTAAGGTCCTCACCTTGCACGCCCGGGATCCCATATGGGCGCCGGTTCTAATCTCTGCAGCCCCGCTTCCCATCCAGCTCCCTGCCTTCCCATCCAGCTCCCTGCTTGTGGCCTGGGAAAGCAGTCCAGGACAGCCCAAAGCTTTGGGATCCTGCACTCGCGTGGGAGACCCGGAAGAGGCTCCTGGGTAGTGAATCATTGGACGGAAGATCTTGCTCTGTCTCTCCTCCTCTCTGTATATCTGACTTTCCAATAAATAAATAAATCTTTAGGGGGAGGATTAGCACTTGCACCGGGGCCCAGGATCGTGTTTTATGAGGCTTCCCGTGTCTCACTCGCAGAGGCAATCGGCACAGCTTTCCCTGGCTTTCATCCATCCACCGTGCTCAGGCTCCGGAACCTCAGGAAGCCAGCACCGCGGGGCCGTGAGCAATCCCCCCCGAATTGAGCGCAGAGCTCCGGTCTCATTAACTGCGGCTGAGCCCTGGTTTTAAAGTGGAGCTCGGAAAGCGTGTCAATCACAATAACAATAGCAACACCAACACCACCTGCACGTAGCGGACCGTATTCATTCGTTCGCAACCGTGAGCGAGTTCGTGGCCGGGAGACCTAACCACCCGAAGTTAGCACTGGGCAGCCAGGGACCAGGGTTGCAACACCCACCCGAGCCAGAGAAACCCGCACCTGGCTGGTAGGGACGCAGGACCGGAAGCCTCGCTGAAGCCCAGCGGAAGAAAAAGGTTTTATTTCCTACTTAAGACGTTCCTGACCTTTCCTGAAGCCCCTCACTGCTTCGGCGCCCCCAGGTCTTCACCTGCCCTGCACCGCAACACCCCCGCCCCTCCCACTCCGAGGGGGGGAGGAAAGTGTGTCAGTCCTCCTGGCACGCGACTGACGGGCGGTTGGGCTCGAGGTAGCAAGTTTCTGATTGGCGGAATCCCAGAAACGCCGGTTGAAAAGAGCTCCCCAGGCTGGGGACTCAAGGCCTGGCCGGGTCGGGGCCGTACGCAAAATGGCGGCCCCCATTGGGATGCCCCGGGTGTGGGGGCGGGGCGGACAAAGCCCCGCCTCCGCCCCTCCCCCTACAGGTCTGGTGGGGAAGGGAATCCTAGGCTAAGAGGGCGGTTCTAAAGGAGGGGAAGAGCCTACAGCCACTTCCGGAAACAAGCTGACCGGGCTCCGTACAACAACATGGCGACGCATGCTGACTGGAGACGGAAACTCTGCGGTTTCCGGTGTGTAGAAAGGCCTGCGGTGGGAGGGGGCAGGCGGAGGGAACCATGCGAGGTTCTGAGATCTGCGGCCAGTGTCGTCTTGAGAGACCGTTTCTGAGGTGCGGGCCGGACTATGTGTGGAGCGAAGCTGGGGAGGGGCAATCGAGGGAGAGGTGCTGAGGACACCCGGACTCAGTCCGAGGGGCATGCTTCTTGTCTGGCTGTGAAGGGGAGTGGGGCGGCTGGGGTCTGACCTGAGGGAGGAGGGCTTGGCGGGAAGCTTACCTTCCTTACCGGCCCGACCAAGGGGTGGAACTGAGGAGAATCGAGAGAGCCCAGGTCGGGGGCCGGGAGGGAGCTCACGATCGGCTCCCAGTGTCAGAGAGCCGAATGAGTAGAATTAGGGTGGAGTGAGAAGGAGGGGACTGAGGTGACATGCCTCTCCCCTGAATGCCCCGGTTTGAGGAATCCTATCAGAGGACGGGATGTGAAGATACTTCAAGGAAGGGAAAGAAGAAGGGATTGTTGGACTGTCTGGGAATTGAAATCATTCTGGGTGAGGTGTGGGTTTGACATGTTTAAGGAAGCCGGGGGATGGACGTGAGGTAGCCAACGCTAGCATATTGTCTAGGTGAGAGAGTGTCATGGGTGTTTGGGGAAGTGGTACTGGGGTTGGAGGAGCCAACCTGACAACTATGCAGAGACCGGAAGTCAATGTGATGGGTGGAGCTGGGTGTGGTGAGTTATTGTTTGGGGGCCCTGCCCTGGGCCATTTGAAGGGCCCCGAAAAAGCATCTAGCACTGATGGTTGTGGCAGACAGACAGTAAGGACACTGTGAGGGTTGGGGAGCAGGAACCCAAAGAGATCAGAGACGGAGATGCTGGGATCGGGTAGTGCTGGAGGGGCTCGTTCTGAGGCCCCATCCCCTTCCAGCAGGAATTCCGAAATCCCCACCACTTCCTCCTTCCAAGGGATTTGATCCCTCAATGGCTACCACTAACAGCATCATTGTGCTGGACGATGATGATGAAGATGAAGCAGTCGCTCAGCCAGGGCCCTCTCACCCACCCCCCAATCCGGCCTCACCCCAGGCAGACGGCCCTGGCTCTTCTGAGCCCAATGGGGCCGGAGGAAGCTGTAGTTCTGGCGGCAAGAAATGCTACAAGTTGGAGAATGAGAAGCTGTTTGCAGAGGTGAGCTTTAGGGGAGAAGGTTGCTGGACAGCAGGGAGGGGGATGGCTGACTTGCTCTCTCTGCCTCCTCCCCCACTAACTATACCTTACCTTTTCTCAACCCCCTCCCTTGTCTCTTTGCCCCTTCCTGTTCTTCTTCCCCCGAACCCTCCAGTTCCTTGAACTATGTAAGACACAGACCACGGACCACCCTGAGGTGGTCCCGTTCCTCTCTAACCGGCAGCAGCGTGCCCACTCTCAGTTTTTGGCCTCAGCGGAGTTCTGCAACATCCTCTCCCGGGTCCTGGCACGGGCCCGGAGCCGGCCAGCTAAACTCTACGTCTACATCAATGAGCTCTGCACGGTTCTCAAGGCCCACTCAGCCAAGAAGAAGCTGAACTTGGCTCCCGCTGCACCCACCTCCAGTGAGCCCTCTGAGAACACTCCTCCCAGAGAACACTCCTCAGACTCCACACATGCCGAACCCACTGTCTCCGAGGTGCCAAAGACCCGTGGTTCCCGCCGGCAGATCCAGCGCTTGGAGCAGCTGCTGGCGCTCTATGTGGCGGAGATCCGGAGGCTGCAGGAGAAGGAGCTGGATCTGTCAGAACTGGACGACCCAGACTCCACATACCTGCAGGAGTCACGCCTGAAACGGAAGCTGATCCGCCTGTTTGGGCGTCTGTGTGAGCTGAAGGACTGCTCATCGCTGACAGGCCGCGTCATAGAGCAGCGCATCTCTTACCGGGGCACCCGCTACCCTGAGGTCAACAGGCGCATTGAGCGGCTCATCAACAAGCCCGGGCTCGATACCTTCCCCGACTACAGAGACGTGCTGCGGGCTGTGGAGAAGGCGGCTGTTCGGCACAGCCTTGGCCTCCCCCGGCAGCAGCTACAGCTCATGGCCCAAGATGCCTTCCGAGATGTGGGCATCAGGTTACAGGAGCGACGCCACCTCGATCTTATCTACAATTTTGGCTGCCACCTCACAGATGACTATAGGCCAGGTAGAGGGTCAGTGGGAATGCCCATCGGTGACCCTTTGTGTTGGGGTGTGGCAGAAAGATGGCGCTGACTCTTCCAGGGTCTGGGCTGAGTAAGTCTGATTTCCTGTCTCCCCACACAGGCATTGACCCCGCCCTGACAGATCCTGTGTTGGCCCGGCGCCTTCGGGAAAACCGGAGCTTGGCCTTGAGCCGGCTAGACGAGGTCATCTCGAAATATGCAATACTACAAGACGAGAGTGAGGAGGGCGAGAGGCAGAAGAGAAGGGCCCGGCTCCAAGGCACCTCTTCCCTTTCTGCAGACTCCCCCCAGGCCTCCCTGGATTCTGGTGAGGTGTGGAAGGGACAGCACTCTTCAGAGAGACCTTTGGGGGTGCCGGGGTGACTGATGTGGGGGAGCATACAGAGGGGATGCACAACTGGACCCCCCTAAGGCAAGGCATTCCTTGGAGAAACTCCTTTGTCCCTCAGGGTCCTAGTGGAATGGCTTCCCAGGAGTGCCCTACCACCTGCAAAGCTGAGACAGATGAAGAACAAGATGAAGAAAGTGATGAAGAAGAGGAGGAAGAAGAAGAAGAGGAGGAGGAGGAGGCCACAGATTCCGAAGAAGAGGATGTGGAACAAATGCAGGAAGGTCAGGGGGACGATGAAGATGAGGAGGAGGAGGAAGATGAGGAAGAGGAGGAGGTGACAGGTAAGGAGGGAAGAACCTGTGCAAGTCACCTGTTCTGTGGGCAGGAGCCACCTGTTGAGACCCTCTGTCTCCTAGCGGCCTCACGACTGTATCCCCACCCTTGGTCTCATGCCCCATCTCCTCTTCCTTTCCAGGTAAGGCTATAGACAGGAGTCCCGCATCTCCACCACAGATCTCCACTGAAAGGAACCTGGCACCCAGCCGAGAGCTGGGCAGGTGCTCCGGGAAGCAGCCACACCAAGGACTCCCAGCGATGCAGTCCTCACCAGGGGCCATGGTGGCAGAGCCCATGATGCCCTGTGGCCCGGAGGCCGAAGGCAGTGGGGAGCAGCTCGAACAGATGCCCGTGGAGGAGAGCCCTGGCTCCCAGCTCTTTGAGCTGGAGATTGAGGCCTTGCCTCTGGAGAGCACCTCCTCTCCTGAGGAGAGGGACATTTCTTCTTCCAGGAAGCAGCCCGAGGAGCCTGTTACCACTGTCCTGGAGAACGGGGCAGCCATGGTCACCTCCACGTCCTTTAATGGTGGAGTCTCTCCTCAGGCCTGGGGCAACTCCCCACCTCCCTGTAAGAGATCACGGAAGGAGAACAAGCAGACTGCCTCTGGGCCTCTAGGAGCCAGGTACCCCTCCTGGAGTAGGAGCTGGGGACCAGGAGGGGCTCCTCTCTCTGCCAGCTCCCTGTGCTCTGACCTGAATCTGTCTCCCACCCCAGCCACGTGGACAGGGAAGAAGGCACGTGGAATGAGAACAGCAGGAAGATGCAAGCCCTGCCCAGCCCCCCGTCCCCCATAGCCGCTGTGGCCTCAGCGGCTGACTCATCCACACGGGTGGATTCTCCCAGCCACGGCCTGGTGACCAGCTCCCTCTGCAGCCCTTGTCCGGCCCAGCCGGCCCAAGGCCTGCAGACACAGCCCGCCTGCAGCACTACCCGCAAGGTAAGACGGCACCTCGGCCATGCTCCCACCATTCCGTGTTGCCTCCTCTTCCCCTCCACTTCACCTCCCACCATTCCCGGCCTCTTTGATGGTTTCTCTCTCGATTCTCTGCAGACGAGCGTTGCCACACAGTGCGATCCAGAGGAGATCATTGTGCTGTCGGACTCGGATTAGCTGCCGCCCCTCCTCCTGCCCCCAGAATGTTTGGAGGACAATAAGAAATGGGAGGCCCAAGGAAGGGACGGATTGCAGCGAATCCCCTTTTGGTGACATCTCTTTTAAAAATGCAGAAGCTTAAGTTTTACACAGAAACGTTAATAAACAATAAATTTTTTTTTTGTATTGTATGCTTGGCTGTTCTGGTCTCTGAAGGCAGGTGCTGTCAGCCGTCCTCGGGTCGGTCAGGCTGGGATCCCGCCCTCACACTCTTTTCTTGGTGTTTCCTCGCTCTCAGGCCTCCCAGTGCTTTCTCCCAAGAACTTTGCTTTCTTAGATGGGCTTCAACCTCCAAAACTCGCTTGACTTTCTCACTTGGGGCAGTGGGAACAGAAAAGGCCAATCAGGGGCCGGGTCGAGGCGCTTCGGCCAATCCCGGCCGGGCGGGGGCGGGGCCTCGCGGACGCTGTCAAGCCGGGCCCGGGCTCCGATCCCGCAAACCTGCTGCCGGGGGCGGGGCCCAGGCAGCGCCGGCCGCCGCGTCCCGCCGCCAATGGGAAAAAGCAGGCTTGCAGAATTAAAGGGAAAGGAGGACTTCGGCGGAACCCAGTCCCAAGTCTTCCGCGGAGGACGGGACCGCACACCTTTAAGGTGGGATGAGGCGATGGTTCTTTAAAGGGAAAGTAGCGGAGTCGGCCGAATATTGCCCAGCGGCAGGGGCGGGGGTGCCTGCCTGTGCCTTTAAAGTCAGAGCCACGGGAGGCGGAGCGGAGGCGGAGGGCGGAGGGAGTCGGCGCAAGATGGCGGCGGGAGGGGCCCAGGCTGCAGCTCTGGCCGCCGAGTGAGGGGCGGGGGGGGCCCGGGGGCGCGCGGCCCGGTAAGCGGGGACGCGCGGGGTTGGGGGGCGCCTTCCGGGTGCGCCAGGAGGGCGAGGTAGCGCTCGGGGCGGAGCAGGCGGGGGCGGGGTCGGAGGGACCCAGGGGGGCGGAGCACAAGGCAGGTCTCAAAGGGGGCGTGTCTGTAGGTGAGCCTGGGCGGAAGGGGCGTGGCCTTGAGACCTGGGGGTCGGGAGAGGTGGTGGGGTGTTCTGCACCAGAGGAGCCGACGTGCCTGCTCCAGAAACCAAAAAGTACAAAACACCAGAAAGGTGCATTTTGGAAAGCCAGGCCCTCAGACAAGTGGGTGATAGGGGGCGATTGCAGGAGAAGACCCCCCACTCCCTGGGAGCGCCTCGATTCCCAGCACTTGGAGTGGAGACTCCTGCTGGCACCGCGCTGACTGGCTGTGCGACTTTGGGTCATCCCGCTCGGTTTCCTCATCAGCCCAATGGGTTGAGAGGAATGCCTGCTCAGTGTTGTGGGGAGTTACGTTCCTTAGATGGCCCATACAAACATGTCTTTTAGCTGACGGGGTGTGTGTCATTACAAGATGTTAGCCTTCTTCTCTCTTTTTCTTCCCAGAGACCCCCCCGGCCGCCCTGCTTCCTCTGCTTCTGTGGCTGGGGGGGTATCCCCTCCCTCCACACCATGGAGCCATCTCTCTCTCCCAGCGGGGCAGCACTCCCCCTGCCTCTGTCGCTGGCCCCACCCCCACTGCCCCTGCCGGCAGCAGCTGTGGTACACGTGTCCTTCCCCGAGGTGACCAGTGCCCTCCTGGAATCCCTCAATCAGCAGCGGCTGCAGGGCCAGCTCTGCGATGTGTCCATCCGAGTGCAGGGCCGCGAGTTCCGGGCTCATCGGGCTGTCCTGGCCGCCTCCTCCCCTTACTTCCATGACCAGGTTCTACTCAAGGGGATGACTTCCATCTCGCTACCCAGTGTCATGGACCCGGGCGCCTTTGAGACTGTCTTGGCCTCCGCCTACACCGGCCGCCTCAGCATGGCTGCTGCTGACATTGTCAACTTCCTCACGGTGGGCTCCGTGCTCCAGATGTGGCACATTGTCGACAAGTGCACCGAGCTCCTCCGAGAAGGCCGGGCCTCCGCCAGCACCATGGTCACAAGTGCTGCCGCCACCTCTGTCACTGTCCCTGGTGCCGGAGTCCCGGCCGGGAGCAGTGGAGGCAGCCTGGCACCTGCCTCCATGGGCTCTGCACGCTCCCACGCCTCCAGCCGTGCCAGCGAGAATCAGTCTCCCAGCAGCAGCAACTACTTTAGCCCCCGGGAGTCCACGGATTTCTCCTCTTCCTCCCAAGAGGCATTTGCAGCTTCTGCAGTGGGCGTTGGAGAGCGGCGAGGAGGTGGTCCCGTGTTCCCAGCCCCTGTGGTCGGCAGCGGGGGAGCCACCTCTGGCAAGCTGCTGCTGGAGGCAGATGAGCTATGTGATGATGGTGGGGACGGCAGGGGTGCAGTGGTTCCTGGGGCCGGGCTCCGGCGACCCACTTATACCCCTCCCAGCATTGTACCACAGAGACACTGGGTTTATGTGAAGCGGGGTGGAATTGGCCCGGCACCAGCACCCCTTGTTCCCCAAGACCCAGACCTGGAGGAGGAGGAGGAGGAAGAGGATCTGGTACTGACTTGTGAGGACGATGAAGACGAAGAGCTGGGGGGCAGCTCTGGGGTCCCATCAGGGGGAGGGCCCGAGACTTCCCTCAGCATCAGCGATGTCCGGACACTGACAGAGCCTCAGGACAAGGGGGAGGAGCAGGTCAACTTCTGTGAGTCCTCCAATGACTTTGGCGCCTACGAGGGCACAGGCCCTGCGGCAGCGCTTGAGGACTCAGGAGGGCCGACCCCCTCTTCCTATGTCCCCTCACACCCACCAAGACCCCTCCTTCCTTTGGACATGCAGGGCAACCAGATCCTGGTATTCCCATCTTCCTCTTCCTCCTCCTCTCAGGGTCCAGGCCAGCCGCCAGGAAACCAAGGGGAGCATGGGGCAGCACCCCTGGGGGGCACGCCAGCGGGGGGCCTGGGTGTAGCCACTGGTACCAGTGGGACCCCCGGAGGCACGGGCAGTGGAGACGGGAACAAGATCTTTCTGTGCCACTGTGGAAAGGCCTTCTCCCACAAAAGCATGCGGGACCGGCACGTGAACATGCACCTCAACCTGCGGCCCTTCGACTGCCCCGTGTGCAACAAGAAATTCAAGATGAAACACCATCTGACTGAGCACATGAAGACCCACACGGGTCTCAAGCCCTATGAGTGCGGCGTCTGCGCCAAGAAGTTCATGTGGCGAGACAGCTTCATGCGCCACCGAGGGCACTGTGAGCGCCGCCACCGCATGGGCGGGGGAGGGGTCGGACCTGGTCCTGGACCTGGACCCGGACCTGGACCTGGACCTGGTGGGCCAACAGCATCCACCTTGCCACCCAAGAGAGAGTCCCCTGGAGCCACTGGGGGCAGTGGTGAGGAACCCAGTGGAGCCACGCCCCCAGCCAGCCGCAGAGTCTGGTCCCCTGCCAGTGTGCATAAGGTGGAGATGGGCTTTGGTGGGGGTGGAGCAGCAAACTGAAGGGACAGGCTACTGGGAGCAACTTAAGAAGCGGGAACACGGGGCTGGATCTTTGGGCACCGACACGGCCCCTCAGGTGACTTCCCGTCATGCCGTCTTCCTTTGATCGCTGTGGACTTGTACATACTCTGGAGACAGAGCCACAGTGCAGCATCCACAACCCAAGCCACCCCTAAGCCCCTTCCTCCCAAGGCACCCCTGGAACTAAGCACAGCCTTCCTCTCATGGGGTACACCTGTGCACCAGCTCTCCAGAGTAGGGAGCACTTGGTGGGGGTAGGGACAAGGGAGGGGCTAGACATCCTGGAATTGCAGGGTTAAGGGTCAGATGATTGTAGTTCGTTCCTGAAGTCTGTGTCTGTGTTTGTGTTGTGGGAACAGATCTTTGACCCCTCCCCCGCTTGTCCTAGAATATGCCCTTGGTCCCAAGATGCATCTCTCATTTCTGACCTATTTCTGCCATCATCTCTCTCACACACACACCTCTGTAGTGGGAATCCCCAACTCAGTGCTCATGGGGTGTGGGTGGAGGGCAGGGGAGTGGGCCTTAGGAATACGAGGTTTTAATTTTTTAGACAATAATTAAAATATTTATTGGTCATTTTGCTTGGCTTCCGGACAACCCCTGTGTGTTTGCTGTTCACCCAGTGCAGGTAGGGGAAAGCTAGAAAAAGGGCTCTGGGGAGACTTGGATGAGGGGGAATCCCCAGCTGGATCCCCGTGCGGGAAACCTAGGTTTGAGAAAGGCTCAAACTTGGCGCTACTGGGTGGTCCAGGAGGCACAGCTGGGCGGAGGTGCCGACCAGGACTGGAGAGGACGTTCCCAGGTCCCTGCTTGGCCAGGGCTGAAGGCACCTGTTGCCGACGCCCACAGGCAGGCGGTTCTACTAGCTTTTAAAGGAAAATGAAAGTGAAAGAGGAAAGAGGACCAGGGCTGAGATCTGAGGAGAGTACAGCGCCATGAAGCCTGTGTCCCTGCTCGTGGTTGTGGCTTTGGGTGAGCGCACCCCGGGTCTTTGCCCAGGAGCTGGGAGAGGGAGGTGGGTGCAGGTTGGGTCACCCGACACCCTGGCGCCCCTCACTCGTGCCGATCTCCCCCAGGCCTGGCGAGCCGCGTCTCCGCCGGACCCGCGGTGATCGAGTGCTGGTTAGTGGAGGACAAGCGCGGGGGCGGCCTCACCAAGAAGCCCGCCGCACTCGTCCTGCGCCACGGACCCGGGGGACCGCCGCCCCGGCCGGACCTCGACCCTAACCTCTACCTCAGCGTGCACGGTGAGTCTTCTGGGACTCACCTTCGCCTCTCCCGTCCCCGCAGCGCCTCCTCCTCAGCGCCGGGACGTTCACTCCTCAGTAACTGAGTCTGGCCTAGCCTCACTTATCCTCCTACCCCCCAAAGCCGCCCTCCCAGCCCCTCTCTCGGACCGATCCCAGGGAGCCACGCCCCCGGCCAGCCGCAGGATCTGGTCCCCCACCAGTGTACGCAAGGTGGAGATGGCCTTTGCAGCTCCGGCTCTGGACCCCTACAGATCCTGCGGGCGTCCTGCAAGCGGCCCTCAGGCGGTACCCCCGCGGCGCCCCCGCGCCACACTGCGAGATGAGCCACTTCGTCCCGCTCCCAGCCTCTGCCACCTGGGCCAGTCGCCTGACCCCGGAGCCGGACTGCCCGCGGGCCCTGGACGGGGCCTGGCTAATGGTCAGCATGTCCAGCTCAGCCCTCAGCCTGTCCAGCCTTCTGCGACCTCAGCCAGAGCCTCAGCAGGAACCCGTCCTCATCACCATGGCAACAGGTAGCTGGGGAGGGCGCGGGCGGACCAGGAGGGTGGGTGGCGGCTGAGAGAGTCCAGGTCGGCGGGTGACTCACTTTGTGGACAGATTCAGCTTCGGTGTTTTGTCATGCGAAGCGGTCCGGCTACCGCCCTTTGCAGCCCCTAACCCCGCAAAGACGAAAGGGAAAAGAGGAAACCGCGGAGCGGCAGGCGGGGCTTCGGCGAGGCGGGGCTTCCGGGCCGAGGGGTTGCGGCCACTTGCTGGGCAGATGGACCGAAGCGGGAATTTCTTTTTTCCCCTGCTTCCCAGTTCTGTGTCTTGCTAGGCACCCCCGCTTTTGGCCGCGCCCCCGGCTTCAAACACCGGCCCCCGAGCGTCTCTGGTGCGGTCACCGCGAGGCCGAGGCCCTTGGCCTCCCACGCGCGTTGACCTCTCCGCACCGCGGGTCCGCGCGGGCGCTAACGGTGCGGGACAGCCGGCGGACAATGAGCAGGAGCCGGAGGTTTGAGTAGCCGGGGGAGGAGGGGTCCGGCATATTTGGGGGCCTGGTGGAGGGGATTTCTGACCAGTAGTTAGGAATTCTCGCTCTTCGTAGCAGAGGCTCAGGACAGTCCTGGTTCCTGTTTTGTTTTATGTCAGTGAGCCGGCCCCCGCGGACAGGTCGATCCCAATGGAGCCCCTGAACCCTCCCTTTCTCTGTGCACCTGTGGAGTCCTCACAGGACCTGGGAATCCAGGTGGCACCCATCCCAAGCTTACACCTGTATTATGAGGCTGAGGCGCGATCGGGGGAGCTGCCCAGTGGGAAGAGTGGTCCTTGACATTGGAACAGGCGTTTCCTAGACCTTCTGGCTTCACCCAGGGGGATAGGAATGGCTTTTTTTTTTTTTTTTGGAAAGTCAGATATAGAGAGAGGAGGAGAGATAGAGAGGAAGATCTTCCGTCAGAAGATTCACTCCCTGAACAGCCACAAAGACCGGAGCCGCGCCATACAAAGCCTTCTGGAGCCGTTCTCCTACATGGGTGCAGAGTCCCAAAGCTTTGGGCTGTCTTTGTTTGCTTCCCCAGGCCAGAAGCAGGGAGTAGAATGTGAAGTGGGGCAGCTGGGGTTAGATCGGCATCCATATAGGATCCTGGGTGTGCAAGGCAAGGCCCTTAGCCACTAGGCTACCACACAGGGCTCAGGAATGGACTCTAGTTGCAACTGTGCTGTGCGTGTGGATAGAAATTTCAGCTGCCTTTCCATTGTTATGAACATTAGAGGAGGCACTGTTAATTTAGTCATTGGTTCAATAAGCATTTATTAGCACCATGAATAAGCTGGAGCTCAGCAATTCTTAGTTCTGTTAGCAATAAGAATCCTGTTGAGGGGCTGGTGTTGGCGTTCCATATGGATGCCTGTTGGAGAATAGCTGCTCCACTTCCCATCCATCTCCCTGCTAACGCACCTGGGAAAGCAGCGGAGGACGGCCCAAGTGCTTGCACGTACGAGGGAGACTGGGAAGAATTTCAGGCTCTTGACTTGTTATGGCCATTTGGGGTGAGAACCTTTAGCTGGGATATTCTCTCTATATAACTGTATTTCAAATTATTTTTTTTAATATTTTAGAAAAGATCCTATTGAAAGCTGCAATATGCCCAAACCTCCTGACCAGGTCAGTCAGACTCTGCTGGGTGGCCCCAGTACTTTTAAGGACCACAGAGGTGAGGAGATGTAGAGCAGCACTCCAGGGCATTCCGGGAAGACAGGCTGTGGACAGTCCTGGTGTGGGCTGTGCAGTAGCTTGTGCCACGAAGGAAGGGCAGAAAGACACCCCCCGCAGTGCTGGGACAGGGAGATATCTGCAGGCACATACCAAAGGGAAAAACAAGTTCGTCTGTTCTGTGTCCAAGCTTTTCAATGTGACAAAGGATTTTTGAAAACAAACACTGTTTTGTGTAAAATCTTCAGTGAAATCTCTCTGGCTTCATGTCATGATAATCCTAGTATGACTTTACACTTATCAAATAGGATGTTTGTTGACAACTATCATTTCTCAATGTACTTTTTTTTTTTAAGATTTATTTATTTTATTTGAAAGGCATATGTGCAGAGAGGAAGAGACAGAGAGGAAGATCTCCAGTCTAATAATTCACTCCCCAAGTGACTGCAACAACCGGTGCTGTGCCAATCCAAAGCCATGAGCCAGGAACATCTTTCTGGGTCTCCCACGCGGGTGCAGGGTCCCAAGGATTTGGGCCACCCTTGACTGCTTTCCCAGGCCACCAGCAGGAGGCTGGATGGGAAGTGGAGCTGCCAGGATTAGAACCGGCACCCATATGGGATCCTGGCGCATTCAAGGCGAGGACCTTAACCATTATGCTATCACGCCGGGCCCTCTCAACATACTTTGTGTACATAGTGTTTAATGCTCACAATTCTTCTAAAACTTTCAATGAAAATTTCAAAAATACACAAAAGTAGGGACAAGATAATGGAGCCCTCTGTGTTTAACCAGACATTTTACCAAAATTCTTACCTAGCCTCCCTCCATGATTTGCTTTTAATTGTTTGAAAGCACATCTTGGGCTTCCTATTATTTTCCTCATAAATACTCAGTAAGCATTTCTGGGAATGACTTATGGGAGGCACGTCTAAAATTGCTTGCAATAACCCTGTTCTCTTAAAGGTTAAACTCTTCATCTCCCTATGGGTCCTCACCACCAGTTCAAAAAGTTGATTTTTAGAGTCTGAGAAACTAAGGGAAACTTGAGACTATATTTTCTTTCTCCCTGTCTCTTTTTAAAAATATATTTATTTTTATTGCAAAATCAGATATACAGAGAGGAAGATCTTCCGTTCGATGATTCACTCCCCAAATGACCACAGTGGTCTAAGTTGAGCTAATCTGAAGCCAGGAACTGGGAGCCAGGAGTCTCCTACATGGATGCAGGTTCCTAAGGCTTTGGGCCATTCTCTGGTGCGTTCCCAGGTGATAGACAGGGAGCCAGATGGGAAATGGAGCAGCTGGGGAACAAACCAGTGCACATATAGGATTCTGACACTTGCAAGGTAAGGATTTAGCCATTGAACCATCGCACTGGACCCTATATGTACACACATATATATGTATAACGAGTACGCAAAGATCAGATTATTGGACATGCGTGGAAAATATAAACCAAAGTTTTTTCCCAAGATCCCCAGCTGACATTATTGACCATATTCTATATACCAGAATCTGTTCTAAGCATTTATATGCACAATCTCCTTTGTTCCACTTCATAATAATAGAACACCGGTACTAACAGTATCGCCAAGTTGCAGATGAAGGAACATGAGGCCCAGAGCTCAGGGAATTTATCCAAGGACACGGATGATTAAAATCCGGGCTGGACACTGAGCTGTGTCTTCGGCTGCTGATTTCCTGAGTGGTGTGGAGTTCTGAACATCCCAGTGGCCTGACTGCACTTGTAGCCACCTTGTTTGACTACCACAAGGAAGGGGAATCAAAGATGAGAAAAGAGACTGAAGGCAGACAAGAGGAAGCTGTTGTAATTTTCTGAAAATATGTTGATGAGAGCCCAAGTTAGTACTGAATGTGACATCTAGTGGGGTCTGGTGGAGACAGTACACAGCATGAAGTTTTTTTTGGCAGATGGAGGGTAGGGACTGCCCGTCTTGTCTGCCATCTCTGCTGTTCTCTTCTACCATTATGATATCTTATACATCCACAATGCTCAATAAATGCTGAATGAGTGAATGGGGAGTGGGGGAAAGTCTGCGTGACTTCCAGTGCCCTTGGTGCCTGGGGCTGACTGATGGTACATTCATCAGAGCCAGGAGAGGTGGGCGTGGGACGGCCTGGGTGTGTTGGAGGTGGAGGGTGTTGGAACACATTGTTTAATCACTGGCCTTACCACATTCCAGTCAGGCACAGATGTGTTGCTGATCCCAAACCGGGAATTTTGACAAGTGATATTAAGTGATTTACTCTCACAATAACCCCGGGAGGCTGATAATATTCTTATCATAACTAAGAGATCAGGAAACTGAGCCAGGGAAGAGTGATCCAAGGATATGTAATTAAGCTGCAGAGTCTGGATTTTTGTTTAAAGATTTATTTGAAAGATGGGCCCAGCGCGATAACCTAGTGGCTAAAGTACTTGGTTAGCACGTGCTGGGATCCCATATTGGTGTTGGTTCTAATCCTCCTGGCCCCACTTCCCATCCAGCACCCTGCTTGTGGCCTGGGAAAGCAGTTGAGCACAACTTAAAGCCTTGGGACCCTGCACCCGCTGGGAGACCCAGAGGAGGCTCCAGACTCCTGGCTTTGGATTGGCTCAGCTCCAGTCGTTGCGGCCACTTGAGTGATTCATCAGGCGGAAGATCTTTCTGTCTCTCCTCCTCTTTATATATCTGACTTTCTAATAAAAATAAATTAAAAATGTAAAAGATTTGAAAGAGTGGCACAGAGGGAGAAACACAGAAATCTTCACCTGCTTGTTTACTCTTCCAGTGGCTAAAACAAGATAGGGTTGATTTGGGCGAAAGTCAGGAGCTCAGAGCTACATCTGAGTCTCCCACAGGATTAGCAGGGACCAAGTACTTGGGCCATCTTTGCTGCCTCCCCAAATGCATTAGCAGAGAGCTATATTGAAAATGGAGCAATTAGGACTTATGCAAATATGAGGTGCTTATGTTGCAAGTATCAGTGCTGGTCCCCAGAGCTGTGTTCTGAACCAGAGCTGCAGCCCAGGCACTGCACCGCTGCCTTACACTGCCCCAGCAGACGTAGATGTGTGTGCAGAGTCCGTCTGTAAATGCTGTGTACAGCATCGGAGATGGACAACCACAGCTTCATCAGGGACCAGGAAAGTCCTGGCTCCGCAAGCACAGTGCATGCAGTCTGGATTATGCCAGAAACTCCCTCGGGTCTCATGGTGCCTGTTTCAGAGCTGGCTTTGAGGGCTGCACCTGCTCATCAACCCTGCTC
Organism: Ochotona curzoniae; assembly: GCF_017591425.1. Taxonomy (NCBI): domain Eukaryota; kingdom Metazoa; phylum Chordata; class Mammalia; order Lagomorpha; family Ochotonidae; genus Ochotona; species Ochotona curzoniae. Next base: position 150,734 of record NW_024466004.1, on the reverse strand, counting down.
ACCCTCATGCTAGAGGGTTCTCCCTCAGTTACCCTGGCTCCCATGCTGTCCCAGAGCAAAGGGACTTGCAGGGAAGTCTGGGAAAGGTATAAGAAAAGGAGGTGTTCTCTGAGGGCTGAGAAAACTAGAGTTCTGGGCTCCCTTAAACTCCAGTTTCTCTCTTTCATGCCTGTGCTACTCTCCTCTGCAGCGGTACTGACTGTCCTCACGCATACCCCCGTGCCTCGAATCCTTCTGGGACAAGATGCCATGCTGGACTTGAGCTTTGCCTACATGCCCCCCACCCCTGTGGCCTCGGGACCCCCTCCCTTTGGACTAGAGTGGCGACGCCAGCACCAGGGAAAGGGGTACCTGCTCTTGACCGCAACTCCTGGACTAAATGGCCAGGTGCCAGCTGCCCAGGAGGGGGCAGTGGCATTTGCTGCTTGGGATGATGATGAGCCAGCAGGCCCCTGGACGGGAAACGGAACCTTCTTGCTGCCTGCAGTGCGGCCCTCTCAGGAGGGCAGCTACCTGGCCACTGTCCACCTGCCGTACCTGCAAGGACAGGTCACCCTGGAGCTGACTGTGTACAGTGAGTTGGGGCTGAAAGTCTCCCAAGGGAGAGGGTGGGAACTGGGATTGGGGGCAGGAATACCGTGACAAGGGTGGGGCTGCAGAGGAACTGGTGGCCTAGGTGGGGATTCCGGGAAACCTGGGGGCAGTGGGCAGAGGTGGAGCTCTTGAGAGGGCTTTGGGATCAAGGCTCCAAAATTTGTAGGAGGGTGAAATGAGTCCCTGATAACTGAACGTGTGGCCAGGGCAGGCTTGGATTCCTTGTGAAGCATCAGTGAGGAGCACAGAGGGTTCTACAAGGTAGAAGAGCAAAGTTCCCTTAGCCTCCTTTGGAGGAAGCTGGGGGGCAAACCCAGGACTTCAGGAGATCATGGTGGACTCACTCTGTTGCGGTTCCTCTTCTTTCCAGAGCCACCTACTGTGTCCCTGTCACCAGCCCCCCTCGTGTGGGCCGCCCCTGGGGAGGCACCCCCAGAGCTGCTGTGCCTCGTGTCCCACTTCTACCCTCCCAAGGACCTGGAGGTTGAGTGGGAGCTCCGGGGCGGCACGGAGGGTGGCTCACGCAAAGTTGAGGGGCAGAGCTCACTCTCTGCCCTGCGCCACCATTCCGACGGCTCTGTGAGCCTCACGGCGCACCTGCGGCCACCTCCCATCAGTGCGGAGCAGCATGGGGCGCGCTATGTCTGTCGCGTCCACCACCCCAGCCTGCCTCCATCAGGGCGCAGAGCCGAGGTCACGCTGGAGGTGGCAGGTAAGTGCCAGGAACTCTATGGAGTTTGGGCCAACTCCTGGGATGGGGGACAGCTCAGAGTTCACCAGCCCCTTCCGCTTGCCAGGCCTGTCGGGGCCCTCCCTCGAAGATGGCATCGGTCTGTTCCTGTCGGCTTTTCTCCTCCTTGGACTCATCAAGGCGCTGGGTTCCCTCGGTGAGTGTGGGGTCTTAGCTGGGCAATATCCCTCCACTCTGCTCCACATCCATCCCACGCCCAGCCCATTCCTTCTCTATTTTTCTCCACAGCTGCCTACCTGTCCAGTGGCAAGGATCCAGAGGAGAAGGTAACAGCACTTGCTACCCCTCATTTCGCCTCCATTTTATCCCCTTTCAACCAGCAGTCACCCCAGCAGAGGGAACCCATATTGGGAGCTCCCACAGACCAGGGTTTACTCTGGTCTCCAGTTTACCTGCAAGCCCCACTCTGCCATGCTGTTAAGTCTGCAGGGCCCTCTCCTTGGCTATTGGAATAGAAAGTTGATTTAGGCAGTACTGTCTAGTAGGAGTTAAATATGCAAATTTACATATGAATAAGACACTCTTTTTTGTTTTTAAAGTAAGCAGGCACAGTTCAGGGAATATTTTAACCTGTGCCATCTACAGTATGAGCATCTTACATGTCCTCACTGGCACTCCTGTTTGCACCGTGTTGGTTCTCAGCAGCCAGCACACAGCTCCTTTGGGACTAGTTATGTTCCAAAGGCACTATGGCCACGTGTGGGCAGCGGCCACCCTTATTGGTCAGTGCAGTCCGCCAGGACAAAAGGAGAGGTGCAGCTGCTGGCAGAAACACAGAAAGGGCCCTCAGTGCAGGGCCAGCAGGAAGGCCCACATGGGTGGAGAAGCACCTCCCCTGGCCTTCCGAAGTCACCCCAATTCCTCAGCTCCTTCTTCCTTCTCTCCCAGAAGACGCAGTGAGTACGTGCACCACCACCCCATGGCAGCCTCCTTCATCTCCGACGCAAACTACTGCAAGTGGCTTCCTCATGATGCCACCTCCCATCTGCTGCGACACCCCCTCTTCCCCTTTTTGTAAGGCACACACCTTACTTGGAGCACTTGTGGAGTGCCATCATGGCGGTTCTCACCATGCTTGGTCTCAGAACCCCTTGGAAGCAATACTTACGGTACTTGAAAACGAGCTATACAAGCACACATTGCATTGGCTGTGAGGGTGATGGTGCCCAAATGCATTAGCTTTCTGGGAAACTCTACTGGACGCTCCAGAGTCATACTGACAAAGCCAAGTGCAGCTTGCTATTGGAATGAAAGGCCCTTAGGAAAAAGAGGTGGAGCTCTTGGGACCCAGCCCACACTTGGTAAATCAGTGTTCTGAGGTTACATGCATACTAACGGCTCCTGCCTGTGCATTCCCCAAGGGCGTAGCCCCACCTCCAGGCCTAATTGATGACCCACAGCCCCACTGCTCACTACACTGATGGCTGTGTCTCTCCTCCAATGCTCAAGGCCTCAAGATGCAGCCCCTTGGCTCCCAATGCTGTGTTCCCTTGGCCTGGCCAGCCATCACCCTCTCTGGGCTCCAGCTTCGGGCTTTCTTCTCAGACTGCCGTGTGTCCCTCTACTTATGTGCTGAAGCCCAAAGTCCTAGTCTCTCCTTCCCGGCCGGTGGGTGGGCTCCTCCAAGGCAGGTGGGAGCCGGACACCCGCCAGAGAGCGCTCCCCCTAAGCGGCTGCGCGGAGCCTGAGGAAGCGGCCGAGGGGCGGGCGGCCGGGTCCTAATCGTGTGGCAATAAAGTCCTCTTCTGTGCTTCCAACTGGGCCTCAGTCTACCCCATTTCCGAGCACCACGTACCTTCTTCCCTTCACACCGTCCCTTACAACGACCTTGACCTCCCAAACGTCTCACAGTACCCACCACCCAGCTGGAACAGTTTGGGGCTCGGAAGCCACAGGTTGCCCCTAACTCCCAAGTAGCCGCCCACTTCCCAGGGGAAAAGGGGACCTTGAGCCCACGGAAACCGCTGAGCGCCCCAGCCGGGACCGGAGGCGGCGGCTTCCTGCCTCGCCCCCGCGCGGAGGGCGGGAGCTGAGGGCTCCGCAGAAAGCCCGGCGTGGATCTCGGCCCGTTCCGGGTTGGAATGGGGCTTGTGTATACCCCCTGCCCCCGGGGTGGCCGTGAAATAACGGGGTCTGACCCTCGCCTAAAACACTTCACGCGGCAAGTTTTGGCCTCCTTCCTGTGGAGAAGGAAATGTTTAATTCTACCCGTCATACCCCCCGGGGGTGGAGACTGGTATTTTTAGTCCAATTCAGTGCGCGACGACTGTGGGTTCCAGAACCCCCGACTAGGGGCCCGGGGCACTCGGGCGCAGGGACCCCCGGGCTCCCGCGTCCCCGGCCCCTGGGCGACCCCGGGCTCCCGCGTCCCCGGCCCCCGGGCGTCCGGCGCTCCCCTAGTCCGCGGCCCTGGCTCCTGTCCGTCCTCACTTCCTTCCCCTTTTGGCTCCAGCTCTCGGAGCGGGCGGGCGCGGGGGGGAGCGGAAAGGGCGGGAGGGCCCGAGAGCCGGACGGAGGGGTGCGGGGGGGTGCGGAAAAGCTGAGGAGGGGACTCGATCGGGGGCCGGAGACCGACGGCAACGGCGGCCCGGGACCCACGCTGCCCCCACCCCTCCCGAGCAGGTCAGAACCAGAGCACCCCGTGACCCTGCCCGCTCCCGTCACTGATGACCCTCTCAGCCCCGGACTACCGCAAGGGCTCCCCCAGGGCCCATCCCTGAGTCGCCCGCCTACCCTGGGCCTCCGGCAGGGCTCCCGTCCCGTTACCTAGATTCCCCCTCCTTGCCCGCGTGCCTTCCCTGGCCTGTCCCCTACACCCCGCGCCCGCCTGACCCCCCACCCGCACCCCGGTCTCTCTCCAGGCGCCCCCCATGGCCCGACCCCGCTGATTCCTACACTCGGCCATGCTCCCGCGGCCCCTGAGGCTGCTTTTGGACACAAGCCCCCCCGGGGGAGTCGTGCTCAGCAGCTTCCGGAGCCGAGACCCCGAAGAGGGTGGGGACCCAGGTGGCCGGGCCGTGGGCGGGGGGCAGGCTGAAGAGGAGGAGGAGGAAGAAGAAGAGGTGAGCCGGGTGGTGGGAAGTAGGGGCGTCAGGGCTGGGGAGGCTCCGCCTTCCGCTCGGTGTGTGCCCCCGGGCGGCTCCAGCTCGCTCAGCTTGGGCTATGGCCTCGCCTCGGGCCGGGTGTCGGCCGCTCGCCCCGCCGCAGGGAGTGCTGGCGGCTCTGGGGCTCGGTGTCCCAGTGACTCAGGACCTGGCCGCAGGGACCAGCCCTGTTCTTGCTTGGCCCTCTCTGCCTAACTCTGTCTCAGTGTGCCTACCTCTCTGGGAAATTGGGTCCCATCTCCCTCAGGGTTTTTGTTTGGTGGGGAGGGGTTTGTTTCCACGGTAACCGGCTCCTCCGGCTGTGGGAGTGGGGAGGAACCCTCAGATTTCTTGGCCCCTCCCTTTCCCTGTCCCTCTCCTCCCCTTGCCTGGGGCTAGGTAGGAGCTGCTAAACCAAGATCCTGAAACCTGGACGCCAGAGATCTAGGCTGGATGCCGCGTGGTCACCTGTTTTCCCTAGGGAAAATAGCAGCGGCCAGGAGCAGGGTTTGAGGCCTCAGGAGAGGCCGGGAGTTGCTTTTGGGGCCCCGGAGGCCCTGGACTCTTGGGTCCGGGACATTGGGGGAAGGCAGGGTGACTGGCAAGGCTGGTTTTTCGGGATTGGCAGGGGGAGGGACTGGGGCCACGTGACTCTGAGTCCATTTCCCACTCCCCCCATACATTATCTCCACTTCCACTTCTGCTTCCTGTGTTGAGGTTAGAGCTGCCACTTTTGGGGTCTTCAGGGTTGAGCTAGGGAGGCCCCACCCGCGAGATCAAGGGGCGGAGGGGTGCTGCAGGGGGAGGACGGTTCTTCTGACTGGGGCCACGGCAGGGTCCTTGGTGAGGAAGGCGGGGCGTGCGGTGGCTCTCCCTGTGAGCGGGCGGGTGCTCAGTTTCTCTTGGCCTCTGGCTCGCAGCCTCTCTGGCTTGCCTCCCCTGCCCTTTGCTCCCTGCCTCTCTGCTGTGTTGGGGTTCAGCGCTGGGGGGAAGAGGCTTTGGGGATCTCCAGGATCAGAGTTTTTGCACTGCATCTACCCCCCAACTACAAGCCCCTCGACTCCGCCGGGCCCTGAGACGGCTTGGGGGGGGCTGTCTGGGCCCCAGTGGGAGAGACCTGGGGTCACCAGCCCCCCCCACCCCCCGCACTCGCTGGTACTGGTCCCTGCCACCACAGGTGAGGGGTACAGAGGGAGGAGGAGTAGGAGGTCTGGGGTGCCGTCTGGGAGCAGTGGGCAGTGGTGTGAACTGCTCTCACTTCCCTTTCCTCTCTTCCCGCAGGCCCCCGTGTCTGTCTGGGAAGAGGAGGAAGATGGGGCCACCTTCACTGTCACAAGCCGCCAATATCGGCCTCCAGATCCCTCGGTGAGATCCCGACTCCAGCTTCTCACCTCTGACCCTTTCACTCACAGCTCCCCTGCTGCACCCGGCTTTTCGGCTGGAGTGTTAGGTCAGGGGGTCTGGAGTCTCAGACTCAGGTGTGAGGAGGGGTGGAGGGGAAGGGCAGCAGTGTGGACTCAGCCTGTTCACACCAAGCCCTGGGGAGGGAGGTGGACAAAGTTGAAGGTCCAGGTCACAGATGAGCCTCTTCTTTACCCCAGGTCCCTCTACCTCCCCCACGTTCCTCCCGACGCCTCCGAGCTGGCACCCTGGTGGCCTTGGTCAGACACCTGCTGGACCCCCAGACGTCCGGGGCTGACGTGACGTTCGTGTCAACCTTACTGGCCACCCACCGGGCCTTTACCTCCACGTCTGCCCTGCTCGGGCTTGTGGCTGACAGGTCAGGATCAGAAGGGACCAAGAACCATGGAGGTTCCTGCATTTCCTAAAACCCCATCATGCTGCTGGAAGTCAGGGCCACTGGGTGGGTAGAGTGGGTAGAGAAAGGTTTTCTTTCCCTCTGCAGACTGGAAGCCCTCGAGTCTCCTCCTGCTGATGAACTAGAGAGGACAACAGGGTGAGTGACCCCAGCTGAGTTGTGGCCTCACGGGACCGCTGCAGTCGAGGCCAAGTTGCAGCCTGACCTCTGACCCTTGGCTGCCTCCCCTTCTCCTAGGGTAGCCATCTCTGTGCTGTCAACCTGGCTGGCCTCTCACCCTGAGGATTTTGGCTCTGAGGTCAAGGGTCAACTTGACCGGCTTGAGAGCTTCTTGCTCCGCACAGGGTATGCGGCCGGGGAGGGTGTTGGGGGGGGCACTGCTGACCTCCTCCGCAACCTCCGCTCCCGGGTGGACTCCCAGGCCCCCGACCTTCCCAAGCCCCTGGCCCTCCCCGGCGACCCCCCTGCTGACCCTACGGATGTCCTGGTGTTCCTCGCTGACCACTTGGCCGAGCAGCTGACCCTGCTAGACGCGGTGAGACCCTGACCCATGTCCCCCTCCTCCGTGCTCCCTTCCCCCTTCCCTGTGCCCCCAGCCCTTGACTGACCCCTCCTGGACCCCAGACCCTGCCCTGGCTTCCACCCCTTCGTGATCGAGCTCCTTGCCTCCTTCATCTCCCATCTCACCTTGCCCCTTGGCCGTTGCCCTTCAAGCCCTTTGTCCCTCGGGTTCCCTGCCACACGCTCCCTCAAATCCTCCAAACCCTACTACCAGAAATCTGACCTTATTTGACTCTGAACTTCAACCTTTGACCTCTGTCCTGCAGGAGCTATTTCTCAATCTGGTCCCCTCTCAGTGCCTGGGGGGCCTGTGGGGTCACAGAGACCGACCAGGACATGCGCACCTCTGCCCATCTGTCCGAGCCACTGTCACACAGTTCAACAAGGTGGCAGGGGCAGTGGTCAGCTCTGTCCTGGGGGCCACCTCGACTGGGGAAGGGCCTGGGGAGGTGACCGTGCGGCCCCTCCGCCCCACTCAGAGGGCCCGACTCTTGGAGAAGTGGATTCGCGTGGCAGAGGTGAGAGAGGATTGCCTGCTGGGGACCCTGGTGCAGACAGGGGGTCCCACAGCATTGGCCTCCCTCTCGGGCCCTGACAGGAGTGCCGGCTGCTCCGGAACTTCTCCTCGGTGTACGCCGTCGTGTCGGCCCTGCAGTCCAGCCCCATCCACCGGCTCCGGGCGGCCTGGGGGGAAGCTGCCAGGTGGGGCCCACTGGGCACTGGGCTGGGTGCAGGGGGCCCTCCTGTGAGTGGGAATGGCTAATTCCCCTTGTTTTCCATTCTCCAGGGATAGCCTCCGAGTCTTTTCCAGCCTCTGCCACATCTTTTCTGAGGAAAACAATTACTCTCAGAGCAGGGGCCTGCTGGCGCAGGTGAGGCCCAGCTGTCTGGTGTCCCTGGCCAACCTTGGCCCCGCCCTCCCTTACATCTCTCTTTTTTTTCCCCACCAGGAGGTGAAGCTGCAGGCCCCTCTTGAGCCACACTCCAAGAAGACCCCAAGACCTGGCTCCCGGGGTGGGGTATGTGATTGGTGGAGGTGCTTATAAGGGAGGAGAGGGTGTCCATGGTGGGAGCCACTCAAGGGGTAGGACGGAACCAAGAGAATGAAATCGGTTTTCTGGGGACAGAAGGGGGGAAGCTTTTGGGACAGTGGCAGGAACATGTGCCCTTGATCTTTGACTTCAGGGTGTGGTCCCTTATCTCGGCACCTTCCTTAAAGACCTGGTGATGTTGGATGCAGCTTCCAAGGATGAGCTGGAGGTGAGTGTGTGTGTGTGTGTGTGTGTGTGTGTTCATGTGTGTGTGCCCATGAGGTGCACATTATGGCGATGCAATGAGTGGGTTTTAGAGGCAGGTGTGCTTGTGGGGACTACTTGTGTATATGTGTACGTTTGGGTTACACATCCCAGCGATGTCATAGGCAAGCCGACCTCCCCATAGGAGGGCAGTTGTAAGGGCTTAAGCAGCCGCAGGCAGAAACCAGCTTGTGGGGTGCTCGCTCTGGCTCTCTGGCAAGTCACTCAGCCTTTCTGTACAAGTGGAGTGCATACTGGCTCAGTGCTGAGGACATGCCTGAGGCTCTAGCACAGACAGTAAAGTTCCTTATGTCCCCTGAACCTGGCTTTCTCAACTACAAAGCAGGCATTTTATCTTTAAAGATTTAACTATTTATTTGAAAGGCAGAGTTATAGAAAAAGGCAGAGAAGGCAAGAGTGGTAGCCTAGCGCCTAAAGATGCCATATGGGTGCCATTTCTAATCCTGGCAGCCCTACTTTCCATCCACCTCCCTGCTTGTGACCTGGGAAAGCAGTCAAGGGTGGCCCAAAGCCTTGGGACCCTGCACCCTCGTGGGAGACCCAGAAGAGGCTCCAGGCTCCTGACTTCAGATCGGCTTGGTTGTGGCCCCTTTGGGGCGTGAACCAGTGGACAGATGTTCTTTGTGTCTCCTCTCTGTATATCTGAATTCCCAATAAAAATTAAAAAAAAAAAAAAAAGGAAGGAACGAAGAGGCAGAGAGGGACCTTCCATTCAGTGGTTTGCTCTCTGGATGCTCACAAGAGCTAGTACTGGGTCAGGCTGAAGCCAGGAGCTTGGAAGTCCGTCCAGATCTGCTTGAGTGCAGGGGCTGTCAGTTGGGCCATCTTCCACTGCTTTGCAGGCACATTAGCAGAGAGCTGGTTGGGAAGCGGTACTCATGAGGGATGCTGGCATTGCAAGCAGCAGCTTAATGCGCTGTGCCACAGTGCCAGACTCAGCAGGCACACTTTTTGTATATATGTATGTGTGTGTCTTTACTTATTTATTTTTTTAAAAAGGCTTATTTTTATTGGAAGGGCAGATATACAGAGAGGAGAGAAAAAAGATCTTTTGTCTGCTGGTTCACTCCCCAAGTGGCTGCAACAGCCAGAGCTGAGCCAAGCTGAAGCTGGGAACCAGGAGCCTCCTCTGGGTCTGCAACACAGGTGCAGGGTGCCAAAATCTTGGGCCAGCCTCTACTGATTGCCCAGGCCACAAGCAGGGAGCTGGATGGGAAGTGAATCAGCTGGGATACAAACTGGCACCCATACAGGATCCTGGTGGGTACAAGTGAGGATTTAGCCACAGAGCCATTGCTCTCTGTCCCAGGCATATTTTGTATCTGAGACACTCAATTTAAAGGGCTGCATGGGATGCTGGGTGGTGAATGGATGTGAGGAAAGAGTTTGTGAGTTGGACATGATCCATGAGTTCAGGAGGGGCTGGGTTCTGGCCTGGAAGACAGCGTCAGGAAACCCCTCTTTCCTTCCTTTGTCCCTGCAGAATGGATACATTAACTTTGACAAGCGGAGAAAGGTGAGAGGCATGCCTGAACTGGAAGCTGGCCACTCGTAAGGGTCCCAGGAAGGGGGGATAGGAGCATTCAGGAGCTGTAGGTTTGGACCCCTACAGTTTGAGGCTCCTTCCTAGGAGTTTGCTGTGCTTTCTGAGTTGCGGAGGCTGCAGAATGAGTGTCGTGGCTATGACCTGCGACCTGACCCGGACATCCAGCAGTGGCTACAAGGGCTCCGGCCGCTGACAGAGGCCCAGAGGTGACCGGCTGGCTGAGGTGGGGACTCCCAGGCTCTAGTTGCCACACACATGTGTGTTATGGGAGTGGTATCCTGCCTGACCTCTGCTTGTGACCTCTTCTTCAGTCACCGTGTGTCCTGTGAGGTGGAGCCACCGGGTACCAGTGACTCTCCTGCCCCAAGAGTGCTCCGGCCAGCACTGGTCATCTCCCAGTGGACAGAGTAAGGCAGGCGGGGCCTCGGGGGTACTTTGCTCGGAACCTGCTCACGTTCCTCTGACACTGTCTATCTCCGGCCACTGTAGGGTCCTGGGCTCTGTTGGGGGTCCCACCCCACTTGTGTCCTGGGACAGGCCCAGTATCGGGGCCGAGGAAGCACCTGGCACCCCTGCTCCTCTGCTGAGCCGCCTGGCTCAGGTGAGCTGTGCTGACTGCCCTCCTCATGAATGTGTGCTCCTTCACCCACGTGCTTCACAGCAGTCTCACATGCCGTTTGCTCCTAGCACATGAAGTGGCCATCTGTCTCCTCTCTGGACTCCGCCTTGGAAAGCAGTCCGTCTCTGCACAGCCCAGCTGACTCCAGCCACCTCTCTCCACCAGCCTCCTCTCCCAGGCCTTCTCGTGGTCATCGGCGCTCAGCTTCCTGTGGCTCCCCACTGAGTGGGGGTGCAGAAGGGGCCCCTAGAGGGCCTGGCAGTGGGGCAGGGGGATCTGGGCCCGGAGCCTCTGACTGCCGGATCATCCGAGTCCAGATGGAGCTGGGGGAAGATGGCAGTGTCTACAAGAGCATCCTGGTGAGGGCTGTGGTGGAGTTGGGGGAGACTGCCTGGTTGGCTAGATGTTCTTATGTCTGGGCAGCCAAATGACTCTAGTTTTTATTTTAAAAAATTTATTTGAAAGACATAGCTACAAAGAGAGAACTGGATCAGAAGTAGAATAGCTGAAGAGAGTGCTGGTGTTGTGGCTTAATGCAACACCAGCATCCTGTATTGGCACCAGTTGGATTCCCAGCTGCTCTACTTTGGATTCAGCTTCCTGCAAATGCAGCTGGGAAAGAAGCAGAAGATGGCCCAAGTGCTTGAGTCCTGCATCCATGTGGGAGACCTAGAAGAAGCTCCTGGCTTTGACCTGGCCCCACCTTCTAGGGAATGAACCAGTGGATGGAATTTGTCTTTATGTATATCTGCCTCTCTTGGGAACTTGGCCTTTCAGATAAATATAAAAATTAATCTTAAAGGGCCCGGCACGGTAGCCTAGTGGCTAAAGTCCTCACTTTGAACGCGCCAGGATTCCATATGGGTGCCAGTTCTACACCCGATCTTAGCCAAAAGGCCGAGAAGCGACGGGTGCCGGTTCTAATCCTGGCGCTCTGCTTCCCACCCAGCTCCCTGCTTGTGGCCTGGGAAAGCAGTCGAGGACGGCCCAAAGCCTTGGGACCCCTGTGGGAGATCTGGAGGAAGTTCCTGGCTCCTGGCTTTGGATTTGCGCAGCACGGGTTGTTGCAGTCACTTAGGGGACTGACTTTTTGGATGGAAGATCTTCTCTGTCTCTCCTCTCTGTATATCTGACTTTGTAATAAAAATAAATAAATCTTTAAACAAAATTTTAAAAAGTGGAGCAACCAGGGTTTGCATTAGTGCCCACACAGGGTGCTGGCACTATGGGCGGCAGCTTAATGTGCTGCACCACAATGCCAGCCCCTTGTCTAGTTCTCTTACCTTTGACAGCTGTTTTATTCTGTTGGTTCTTTGTGTTAGCTGCTGATCTTGAACCTTAATAGATTTTTAGAACAGTGTTTTTTCTTCACAGGGAAGCAGACTCTCCCTTTTTAAGAAATAATGATTTAACTTATTTGAAAGGTGGAGACACCAAAAGAGATCTTCCATCTGCTAGGTCACCCCTAGATTCCTGCAATGACTGGCACTGGGTCAGGCTGAAGCCAGGAGCCTGGACGTCAATCTGGGTCTCCCATGGGGGTGACAAGGGCCCAAGCACTTGGGCCACCTACCACTTGCTGACTCCTGGGTGTGCACTGTCAGGAAACTGGAGTCAGGAGTGGAGTGGGAACTCAATCCCAGGACTTCCACGATGGGATGTGGACATGCCAAGTGGCGCCAGCAGCTGTTTGGCACCGACTGGGCATCTCATGGGGTCCCAGCATCCACACTGTTCCTTTTACAGTGTCTCGGACATAGGATGCCTGTTGGGAGGTTTGGTGGGTGGCTGGGACTGGAAAAATGGGAAGCACAGGTCATTAGGGCCAATGATTTGCTTTTTCTGTCTCCTATTATGCCAGGTGACGAGCCAGGACAAGGCTCCAAGTGTCATCAGTCGTGTCCTTAAGAAAAACCATTGTGATCACGCCGTGGCGTCAGAGTACGAGCTGGTTCAGCTGCTTCCAGGGGAGCGAGGTCAGGGGCCAGCGGGAAGAACTGCCAGGGAGGAGAGTGGTGCCTTTCGGGGAGTGCTCAGCTATCTGGGCACTCGGCAGGGATGGCTGATTATACCTGACTCTCACCTCATGACCCCTCAGAGCTGACCATCCCGCCCTCGGCGAATGTCTTCTACGCCATGGACGGAGCCTCTCACGACTTCCTCCTGCGGCAGCGGCGAAAGCCTTCTAATGCCACCATGGGCTCTGCCAGTGGTCCCTCAGCCTCCGGGACACCCCCCAGTGAAGGAGGTGGGGGCTCTTTCCCCAGGATCAAAGCCACAGGGAGGAAGATTGCACGGGCACTGTTCTGAAGAGGATACCTGTCAGGAGGAGGAGTCATGGTGCTCAGAGATGTGGTAGCCACGCCGCGAGGTGGCCACCGAGCCGCACTGGGACAGAACCTCAGAATGGTGGTCAGCTGCTCTGGGGCAGTGAAGTGCCGCTGGTTTACCAGTCCTGTGGGAGCTGGTCATCTCGCAACCAAGCTGGGCCCCTGTGTAGAGCTCCCTACCTCCCGTGAACGTGGCGCATGATGAGCCATGGGAAGAGGCACTGGTTCTAACTCCTGGCCACACCACAACACCTGACAGATCAAGGCAAGGCCTAGAAACAGATGGGGGAGGAGGCCAGGAAGGGAAAGCCAAGAAGCTCCAAGTCCCAGGGCACACCGGGATGGCAAGTGGGTTCCAGTGGGAGTCTTTTCTTCACAGGGGCTCCTGTCACTGTGACAACACTAATAAACCAAACACTACCTGGACTCTTCTACCTGTCCTTGCGGTGCCTGGTGCCCACGTGTCAGCTGAAGGAGGGGGTTGTGTGAGCTTGGCCAGGGAACAGCACAGTGTCCATCCCGCCACAGGAGCAGAAAATGAGGTCTTGTGGAGAATGGCTTCCTCAGAATAATATGTAGTTTCCTTCACTCAAGAAAGGACCCATAGGAGGCAGGGGCTAAAGTGGTCAGTAGGAACTCCCCTGGCTTCAAATCAAGAGACAATTTTAGGGCCAGGAAACCAAAGAACAACTTTGTGGACAACCTGATGCTTGAACATAAAGCACTGTGTTGGAATTTCCCATCAGTCTAAGTTGCAGATTCTGAGAAGGCCGGGGCTTTAAAGAACTGGGATTCTGGAGTTACATGGGAGGTGACAAGTATGAGGGGACTTCAGAAAGTTTGAAAAAAAAAAAAAGCAAATGAGAAGCTGTTTATTTTGGCACAAAAATTTTGGAATGTGAAGGGCCTTTAAAAAGTATACAGAAAAGGCACATTACGGGAAATAAATGCATGATTCAAGATTTAAATTGCACCAAAATAAACCTTTTTTATTTCTTGAGAGAAGAGCACAGAGCTCTCATCTGCTGTAAACGTACCTGTTCATCCCCTTCCTCCTTGAGTCCAAGGAGGCGCCGACAGGCACAGCGAGGAAGGGAATCCCACTGTCTCCTGGGTTTTTAGAAAATTTTGAGTTCTTCATCAGCTGCCACTCCCAACAACATGCTAGACTGCAAATGTCCTGCTTCTTAATAACTCCTGCCTTTTAGGAAGAAAGCTTGGAGACATTTTAGTGTTTGGGATCAAGAAAGAAGCAGCACCCCCATTACAGATTCCTGTTGCTAGGACATGGTTTGAGGGGGAAATGTGGGTGGTGTACATATAGGGAGAGGCCAGGTGGTAAGCAGAGACAACAGCACACAAGTGGCTGGTCAGAAATTGGAGCCAGGCATTCTCACATTTTATTAGCTACTATAGTCCAGACCCTAGAGTTCCCCCACCCCACCCCATGAGGTCAGGCCTTCCCAGGTGCCCCTGCCTTTGCTGCCTGGGCCCGCTGGAACTCCTGCTGCAGCTGGGCAAGGGTTTCCCTCTGCTGCTCCGACTGCCGCTCCAGGTCCCGGAGCTGGGATTCGTATCGCTTACTGTGGAGGGGGTAGAGGAGACACAGCAGGAGAGAGGGAGCAATTAGCGGGCCTTAGGGTACTGAAAATGAGGGAGGCTAGTGCAGTGGCATGGGGTGGGGACCCCGGACTCACATTTCAGCTGTGATGTAGTCCAGCCTCTTGCCCACGGTGGCCCGCGCCTCCCCCAGCTCCTGCTTAACCAGCACGGGGCCCAGAAGTTTGAAGACCACGTTGGATCCATCCAGTAGGGCCAGTTCCTGGTTGGGGAGAGGAGAGAACACACCTGATCAGAACTAGGGCAGCGGCACAGGTCCCTCCTCACCCCCACCACGCCCAGTCCCCCTCACCTCCTTCACGATGTTGTTTTCTGTTAACTGTGCTTCCAGCTTCTGTCTCCCTGACATGGATTTACTCAAGTCTAGGGGAGGAAGAGGGACAGGATGAGCGCCGCCGGCTCCCGCAGCCCCGGTCCAGGAGGGCGTCTGCGGGGCTCTGGCGAAGCCGAGGGTCGTGAGTGGGTTGAGACCCGGCCCCCTTACCCTTCTGTAGCTGTTGGTACTTCTCCACTTCTCCCTGCAGCTTCTTCTGGATCAGCTCGGCCATGGTGGGGAGGCAAGCCCGAGGGGGGCGGGAGCAGCGCGCTGGGTCTCCCCCCGGCAAGGTGCCGAGCCCTCTTTCCGGTCCGGCCTAGGACGCGGCAGTCCTCTTGGCAAGAGGCACGCCTTCGGGGTACCGCAGCGTCTCTCTGTCCGGGATGTCTAGTCGACCCGACCCTGGGGGATGGAGGGCGACGACAGATACAGTCCCTCTTTAATCGAAGCTCACGTTCTCCCCGCTGTATTCACACACCCGGAAGTAAACAGGAATGCTGGGAAGGACCGAAACGGAGGCTGCCTTCTGATGGCCTTTCGGGAAATGTAGTTTTGTTACCTTAAGTGGCATTCGGCTGAAATGCCTGGATAAATCCGGAAAAAGACTACACTGTTACTCGGCTTCTGCTCCGGATATGCTTTGTCTTTTACGGTAGTCGGGGATAGGCTGCTAAGCCGGAGGGCGATTCCTAGGCAAGGCCCCGCCCCTTCAGTGGGAGCGTGCCCTCACTCACGATGGCGTCTACAAGACTTCAGACCTGGTACGGCGCTGATTGGCTGAAGTGGGAAGAGGACTTCCGGGAATTTCTACGCGAACCTCGGGACAACCGAAGGGAAGTTTTGCACGTGGGTCGTGTTTCTGATGGCTGAGATGGAGACAGCCCCCAAGCCCGCTAAGAATGCCCCACCCAAGAAGGGCAAACTGCAGACCAAGAGGAAGGTACAGACCTCCGTGGACGAGAAGGGAGGTGCCTTAGCTGTGGGGTCCGAGGGCGGGACGAGGGCCGCGGAGTACCGGGGCTCCTGGTTTGCTCGTAGAGACCGCGGCGGTACTGGGAAGAGGAGACCACACCGAGCGCCACGGGGGCCTCTCCGGGACCTCCTCCTAGCAAGAAGCGGAATCGGGACCCCCGTCCCCGGAAAACGAAAGACGCTCGCATCCCCAAGAAGTCCCGGGTCTCCACAAAGAAATCTCGGGGACTGAAGAAGCCGGAGCCCCAACGGAGCCTGTCCGGGGTGAGCCCTGCACCTGCCAGGGTGGCGGCGGCGGGTGGAAGGCTTGGGGTCCACCCGAAGCCATGTGCTAGTTGCCTGCTCTCGGCCCCAGGCCCAGGACCCATTCCCAGGTCCCGCCCCGGTCCCTGTGGAGACGGCTCAGAAGTTCCGTCGCATTGACAAAGCTAAACCGGTGAGACAGCTGGGGCAGTGGCTACGGGCTGGAGGCTGGGGGTGTCTGAGGGGACGTGCATGGGGGCCGGGTCAGGGTGCTCTGCCTTGATCCCATCTGGCCGTCTCCCAACAACGTTATAGCTCCCGCGCCCCAAGTCCAAGACCCGAGGCCGACTTGAGGCTGCCGAGGCTGAGGAAGAGGAGACCAGTACCAAAGCTGCCCGCTCTGAGCTGCTGCTGGCGGAGGAACCGGGGTGAGCAGACCCGCGCCGGGATCTTGCCAGGTTCTGCTCTGTGGGATTGGCTGTGCTTGTTTTGGTGGTGCCTTTCCCACCTCAGTCCTAAACCGTCGCTCCCAGGTTTCTGGAAGGTGAAGATGGGGAAGATACAGCGAAGATCCGCCAGGCGGACATCGTGGAGGCTGTGGACATTGCCAGTGCAGCCAAGGTAAGGCTGAGGAGGGAAAGAGGCCCTGGCGTTGGTGGGTGGTGCCGGGGGAGAGGACAGAGAGTGGGGAGGTGGCAACGGAGGGGGGACCCACTTACTGGTTCTCATTTATGTGAAAGGCAGACACCAAGAGAAAACAAGCAGAAACTCCATTGCTGTGTCATTCGACACAGGCCCACAAGCTCTGGGACTGGGCGGGGGTGAGATTGGAGGTATCCCCAACAGGGAGTCCCATGCAGGAACCCTATGACTTCAGCCTGATTGTGGCCTCTCAGGGTCTGGCTGACAGGAAGCTGGAGTCAGGAGTGGAGCTGGGAGTGGAAGCCAAGGGCTCTGAACAGACATGCAGGGGACCTAACTGCTTCCTGATTTTGCTTTTCTTTCCAAACCCCCTTCGCCAGCACTTTGACTTGAATCTGCGGCAGTTTGGGCCCTACCGACTGAATTACTCTCGCACAGGGAGGTGAGCTGGAACTCAGTCTTCTCAACCAAGATGTGCTCCTGTTTTCTTACCCTTCAGCCATGCCCACCTCGGACTCAGGCAGCAGATGTTGGGGTGTGGGTGAGGGGAAGGAAGGCCTGTGTGCTTGGGTGTGGGGGTGAGCGTGTGCAGTCACTTGCCTCCTCTTACCTGGATGGGGCAGCTGGCATGGGGCAGACCTCGTGTTCTTTGAGTCGGGCTATTTCCTGTACTAACGTTCAGCTCGTTCCTCACTGTTAACAGACACCTGGCTTTAGGAGGGCGCCGGGGTCACGTGGCTGCCCTTGACTGGGTGACGAAGAAGCTCATGTGTGAGATCAATGTCATGGAGGCAGTACAGGACATCCGGTCAGTGGACTCTGTCGCTGGGCAGGGCTGGTGTGTGGGGGCGTGACAGCCCAGGGTGCCGTTTTCCACGGAGCCATTCTTCCTCTGCCCCAAGGTTTCTGCATTCTGAGGCTCTGCTTGCTGTCGCGCAGAACCGCTGGCTGCACATCTATGACAACCAAGGCATCGAGCTCCACTGCGTCCGCCGCTGTGACCGTGTGACGCGGCTCGAGTTCCTGCCCTTCCATTTCCTCCTGGCTACAGCTGTAAGGGGCCGTGATGGCGGGCACAGGGGCTGCCCCCGGGGAGATCCTTGAAGAGGGGTGTGAGAGGACCACCAGGGCCCGTCTCTCTGTTTCAGTCAGAGACAGGCTTCCTGACCTACCTGGACGTGTCGGTGGGGAAGATCGTGGCTGCGTTGAACGCGCGGGCCGGGAGGCTCAGTGTCATGACACAAAACCCTTACAACGCTGTCATCCACCTTGGACATAGCAATGGTCAGTCCCTGGCTCGGTCCTGACCCAGGTCAGCCTGTATCTTGTGAGTCCCTTCACGTTCCCCTTGAGCTTGGCCCGCTCACAGGCTGGAGGACCTCCGTCTCCCACAGGCTCAGGTTTGTGTTAGTGACTAAAGTTCCTCACCCGCAGGGACCGTGTCATTGTGGAGCCCCGCCGTAAAGGAGCCGCTGGTGAAGATGCTCTGTCACCGTGGTAGTGTCCGGGCTGTGGCAGTAGATGCTACAGGCACGTAAGTCACCTCACTGGGCTCAAGTGTTGATATCACAGCTGTAGGCTACGACAGGCAGAGTACCTTTGGTAGCACAGACGTCCTGGTGTGCCTGCTGCCTGGCCATGCAAGTTTGGCATACTACATGGTGCCCCACCCTGCCCCAAGGGCCGGAAGCCCTTCTTTGAAGAGGCAGATGGTAAATATTTTAGACCTCGCTAGCCAGGAAGCAAAGTCAGGGATATTGTGTAGCACTTTTATTTATTTATTTATTTTTGGTAAGATATATATATTTTAGTTGACAAGCAATTTTTACAGAAAGAGGAGAGACAGAGGTCTTCCATCTGCTGGTTCATTCCCCAAATGCTCCATGGGACCCAGAAACTTCTGGATCTCTCGTGTGGGTGCAGGACCCCAAGCTCTTGGGCCATTCTCCACTGCTTTGTGTTAGTGACTTCAAGCTATAAGCAGAGAGCTAGATTGGAGTGGAGCAACAGAGATGTGATCTGGTGCCCATATGGGATGCTGGTGCTACAGGCAGAGCAGCAGCCTGCTATGCCTCTGTGTTGCCCTGCTCTCCCACCCCCACCTTATGTGTTTATTAATTTTAAAGGGACAGTTAGAGGAGAGACTTTTTTTATTGTGAAGGCAGAGGTACAGAGAGACAGATCTTCCATCTGCTCATTTACTCCCCAAATGGCTGCAGTGACTGGCGCTGAGCCGATCTGAAGCCAGGAGCTTCTTCCAGGGCTCCCACTTGGGTACAGGGTCCCAGGGCTTTGGGCCGTCCTTCGCTGCTTTTCTAGCCTACAAGCAGGGAGCAGCCAGACACAATCCAGGCCCCAAGAGAGAGAGAAATCTTTACTGCCCAAATGGTTCTAACAACTGGGACTGAGCTAGGCTGAAGCCAGGAGCTTGATGTAGGTCCCTCAAGTGAGTGCCAAGCCTCCAAATACTTGGGATATCTTCTGCTGTTTGCCTGGTTGCATAAGCAGGATGTTAGAGGTAGAACAGCCGGGACTTGAGCCGGTTCATGTATGGGATTGTACCATTGCAGTTGGTGGTTTTACCCACTATGCCACATTACTAGCACTTATATGTACTTAAACCACAAGAGAGAAAATTTAAACTTTTACAAAATATATTTTTTTTCCCTAAGATTTATTAACTTAGTTGAAAGGCAGAGCAATGGAGAAAAAGGCAAAGAGAGTTTTTCATCCACTGGTTTCCCAGCCTAAATGACCATAACAAGTGGAAGCCAGGCACCAGGAGTTCCATCCAGGTCTCTCACAAGGGTGTCGGGGATCCAGGCATTTGAGCTATCATTGCTGTTTCCCCAGGTGCATGTTAGGGAGCTGGGTTGGAGGGGTGCGAGCTAGAACTTGAACCAGGCACTTCAGGATTGGATGCAGGCTTCCCCCAAGTGGGGGCTACTGGGAAGGTTATACTGGTTATACAGGTCTGTTAGTGGGAAGAACTGAGTTAGTCTCTCTGGGTAACATTTGCTTAACTGAGGTTCAGTGTTAATGTTGCAGATTATGAAAGTTGATTATGATTGCTTTTCTGTTAATGCTGATCTCTACAGAGACTTCATCTTTTGTGAAGATTTATCATCTGAGTGACAAAGAAAGGTAGAAACAGGGATTTTCCATCCACTGGCTCACTCGTCTGATGGTTGCAACTGTCAGGGCTGGGCCAGACCAAAGCCAGGAGCCTGGAACTCTATCCAGGTCTCCCTCAGGGGCGCAAGGACTTGGGCCATTTTTCACTACTTTCCCAGGCGCATTAGCAGTGGAGCAGCTGGGACTCAATTCAGTGCCCATGTACATGCTGCATAGTGGTGGTGGCCTGGCTTTGTGTTGTAATGCTAGCCCCCATGTTTCTTTTCTTTAAGATTTATTTTTTATTAGAAAGACAGATTTATAGAAAGGAGAGACAAAAAAAGATCTCTCTGCTGGTTCACTCCCCAAGTGGCCATAATAGCCGGAGCTGACCTGATCTGAAGCCAAGAGCTTCTTCCGTGTCTCCCGTGCAGGTACAGGGTTCCCAAGGCTTTGGCCCGTCCTCCACTGCTTTCCCATGCCACAAGCAAGGAACTGGATGGGAAGTGGGGCCACTGGGACACAAACTGGCACCCATATGGGATCCCAGCTTGTGTAAAACAAGGAATTTAGCCACTAGATTATCACGCTGGGCCCAGAATTTAATTTTCATATCTTAAAATGTTTTGTTTTTTCTTTTACCAAATTAAAAAAAAAAACAAACCTTGGGGCTGATGTTGCAGCACAGCAGGATAAAACTGTTGTTTCTGAAGCCGCATCCTGTATTGTGCTGGTGTGAGTCTGTGCTGCTGACTGATAGTGCTTCCTGTAGTGCACACGGGAAAGCAGCTGATGAAGGGGAACCTAGAGTGAGTGGCTCCTGGCTTCAGCCTGCTCCGGCTTTGGCTGTTGAGACAGCTGGGAGAATAAACTGCCTTGGTCAAAAACCTCAATAAAGCTGTTGTAGACATTAAAGGCGGCTAAGGCAAGTGAGGTTTAGCATATGACTTGCAACTAATGAATGCCAAGATCACAGTCCTCATCACGGAGGGTGATTGTGGGACTGTTTGGCCTGGTGGTTGGCATCTGGCCTGCCCGCCTCCTGTATTCAATCCCTGGGTTCACATCCCGCTCTGCTCCCAGGGCCAGCATCCTGCTAATGTGAAGCAGCTCGTGCACTTGGCGCTCTGCCAGCTGGAAGATCAGGATTTTGTGCCTGGTTCCAACCTTGTTTAGCTCTAGCTATTTTAAGTATTTGGGGAGCAGATGAGCAGAATTGTCTGCATCCCAGACCCAAGTGCCTGGCTTCGAGTCTCGGCTGTGCTTCCATTTCCAACTGGTGTGCACCCAGAGAGGCTGCAGGTGATGGCCGAAGTACGTGGGTGCCTGGACCCCATGTGAAAGACCTGGATTGGGTTCTGGGCTCCTGGCTTCAGCCTGGCCCATTCCTGGCCATTGTTGGCATTTAGGGAGAGAAGCAGCAGGTGGGAGCTGTCAGTCACTGCCTCTCCACTCAGCTCTGCGGATCTGGCTGGGGTACCTGCTTTGGCTTGTGTGCCTGAGAGACGGTCTGCAGTGGCCACTGCTATTCAGGTCGGCGTGTTCTGCTCAATCCTTTCACCTGTCAGGCATGCGGAGTGTGTTTGCTTCAACCTGCTTTCTTTTTCTCATTATTTTTTTAATTTTATTTTTAATAATGATTACATGGTTGATCAGTGTGGGAAGGATCAAGGTTTAGGGAAAATTGGGTGAACTCATTACTTCCAAACTTGCTATTTCTTCTTGTTCCTGGGAGTCAGGCTGCTTTCACTGTGAGGTGCGGGGAAAATGACTGAGGCTGCCCTGGTGTACTCTTCCAGTTATGCTTTAATACTGGAACAGGTGGCCTTAATTTATGGCGATGATTGGCAAGGTTATCCAGCTACTTCCTACTTTTTTTTTTCAGATGTACTTATTTTTAGTTTTTAAAAATATTTATTTATTTTTATTATAAAGTCAAATATATATAGAGAGGAGGAGAGGTAGAAATATGTTCCGTCCGATGATTCACTCCCCCAGTGACTGCAACAGCCAGTGCTGAGCCGATCAGGAGCCAGGAGCTTCTTCTTGGTCTCCCACACCGGTGCAGGGTTCCAAGGCTTTGGGCTGTCCTTGATTGTTTTCCCAGGCCACATGCAGGGAGCTGGATGGGAAGTGGGGCTGCCGGGATTAGAACCGGCGCCCATATGGGATCCCAGCACGTTCAAGGTGAGGATTTTAGCTGCTAGGCCACGGTGCTGGGCCCCAGATGTATTTATTTTTATTGGAAAGGCTGGTATATATAGAGAGAAGAGACAGAAATTTTTTTGTCTATTGGTTCACTTCCCAAATGTCTGTAATGGTCAGAGCTGAGTTGATCCAAAGCCAGGGGCTTCTGTGTTTCCCATGTGGCTGCAGGAGCCCATGGATCTGGGCCATCCTCCACTGCTTCCCCAGGCCATTAGTAGGGAATTGGATCAGAAGTGGAGAAGCTGGGACTTGAACTGGGCCATATGGCATGCCAAAGCTGCTGGCAGAGGATTACCCTGTATGACAAAAAAGTCTGCTACTTTTTTTAAAGTGCATTATTACTTATTTACTTTAGAGAATGATTAAGATCATATGCACCTCCACTGGTTCACTCCCCAAATACTCTATGACTAGAGCTGACTGGTGTCAAACTGGGATTGAGAACTCAATACAGGAACTCAATACTCTACACGGGCAGCAGGATCCCATCTTCCTGAGCCATCACCGCTGCTACACAGGGTCTGGCCAGAAGCTTGAGTTAGAAAGCAGAGCCAGGAGTTCAGCCCAAGCACTCCAGTTTGGGATGTGAGCATCTTTACTGCTAGGCTAAATACCACACTCCTGCGCAGTTGTTAGCTGAGGTCCCAGATGTAACTTGTCCAGTCCTGGATGGTCACCCTCCTCCAGTAACTTCTGCACCTGTCCTGTTCCCCCAGTTTCTCTGAGAGATTGTGGCTGCTTTAGCTGACTCCAGGGCTCCCATGTTCTTCAGCTCTCAGGATGAGCAGGAATCTCAGCTCTGCTGAATATTTTCCAGGTACCCAAGTGCTTTTGGGGGAGCACTACTTATGAGCAACTCTGAAACTCCTACTGCTTTTCTTCAGGGGTTCCTGCCATGCCTGCTGCTTTTCCTGCTTAGCCTCTCTGGGCGTGAGCACCATAGCCAGTTTGCAGCATCTAGCTCTTCTTAGTACGTCCCAGGAGTTATTGTCCGATGATCTTTCCTGTCAGCTGCTGTCCTTTTACATGGCTGCCCAGGAATCTTCGACTTATTAGATACAGAGTGTTCATTTACTTCTAAATATGGAAGAGGTCTTCCATCCAGTGGTTCACTTCCCAAGTGGCTATAATGGCTAGGGCTGAGCTAAGCCAAAGCCAGGAACTTTTTCTGAGTCTCTCACTTGGGTGCCAGAGGCCTAAGGACTTGGGCCATCTTGCATTGTTTTCCCCAGCGTTTTAATGAGAAGCTTGATAGGAAGTAGAGCAGCTGGGATTTGAACTGGTGTGCATATAAGATGTTGGTATTGCTTTTTTTAAAATGAGTTAAAATCCTAAGACAGTGCACTTTGAAAGGTTGGTCACCGACTTTGGGATGTTTGGACCCCCTGGCCCTGTGCACCTGTGTAGCTCTGGGGCCAAGTAATACGATTCTGCTTTTTATACCCTTTGTCAGTACTGACCAGGTACTAGCAAGGTGGTGAGGTCTGCTCCAGGCCTTCTGCCATCTGTGGGCTAGTGGGTTACATTGTCATTTGTCCCACAGGCTGCCTGGATCAGCCACTCATGCACCTCGGCCTGAATCACTTAGTTCTCTGAAGCCCCGGGTCTGGTCAACGTCTTGTGCAGTAGCTCTGGCCCTTAGGTCCATCCCTGCTTTTCCAGCCTCCCTGGTGACTTGCAGACAAGCCAGGGGGACACCAGATATGAAGCTGAACATCTTCTCAAGGAACTTTCTGGAAGCTTGCATTAGGAGAAGGACTGAATCCTGCATGCTACACTGCTTCTCACAAGTTCAGTATGGTGGTGTGGCCTGGACTCCTGGCCGAGTGTTTCCCTAGCTTTGTTAGTGATCAAGGAGCCTGCCTGTGGTGCTAGTTCTTGGGTCACTAATGACCTTGTGTCTTGGAGCCCTTAGTAATTCCTGGCTTGCATGTGGTCTTTCTGTGGTCAAAGCAGGGTCCTGGTTAGCTTTGCTTGTCCAAAGTGTCCAGCTGGGCTGTGTGAGGCTGCGTCAGTGGGTGAGTCTATGCTCATGAAATGCTTCAGTTCCCACCAGGGCTCATAGCACAGGTGAACAAGCTCTCTGCCCTTTGCAAACATGTTGTCTTCCAACCTCAAGAGCACAATTAAAGCAGTGCATGATTCCTCCTGAGTGCTCACTGACCCTGCCCCTCTTCTGGACTCCTGGCTTCCACCTGGCGCAGCCTTGATTGCTGTGGGCCTGTGGGGCGTAAACCCACATGTAAATGGAAGCTGTCTTTCTCACATCTTTCAAATAGATGAAAATAGATAGTAAAAAAAAAAAACCAGAAAACCCAGGCCTGGATTGAATTCTAGCTGCACATTCATTAGGTTAGACTTGCTTTCTCAGCTTCAGGCTCCACATCAGCAGATGGGAAATAAACGTAGCAGAGTGGTGAGTGTCATGGTGCAGCAACTGAGGCCGTCATTTGGGACACCCAAATCCTACACCAGAGTGCCTAGTAAGTCCTTGCTACTCTGCTTCAATCCAGTGTCCTGCTAATGCACATGTGAGTCAGCTGGTGATAACAGGTGCTTAGCTCCCCTCCCCAAACCCAACCCAGCTGAGAGTTCCTGGGTCCACTGGCCCTGTGGGGAGTGAACCAGAGGATGGAGGATCTCCCTCTGTGATTCTGTCAAATAAGTAAATAAATCTTCATAAAAACAAGTGCACAAGCTTGGCTGAGAGGACACTGTCTACTGGTGGTAGTAGTAATGTCAGTGCAAGTCTCCTCCCTGTTCAGATGTGCCGTCTGGACTTGGCCGCAAGTCTAGACTGCTTGATAAACCCTGACAGCTCGACTCCTCTCCCCCTCCCAGGTACATGGCCACATCCGGTCTCGACCACCAGCTGAAAATCTTTGACCTACGAGGAACGTTCCAGCCTCTGAGTGCTCGAACCCTGCCCCAGGGGGCAGGACACCTGGCCTTCTCCCAGCGAGGCTTGCTGGCTGCAGGAATGGGCGACGTCATCAACATCTGGTCAGGTCAGGGCAAGGCCAGCCTGCCCTCCCTGGAGCAGCCCTACCTCACCCACCGGCTCTCAGGCCATGTCCACGGACTTCAGTTCTGCCCCTTTGAAGACGTGTTGGGCGTGGGGCACAGTGGAGGCATCACGAGCATGCTGGTTCCTGGTGAGTGAGCCTGGCAGCAGGGCTGCACGTGCCTGAACTGCAGTGGGGGAACTGGGGTGGCCCTGGGACAGTGAAGGGCAAGGGGCTCAGTAGGTGGAGCTGTAGGCGAGTTCTTCCTCACAGCTGCACGCCCCCTCTTCAGGAGCTGCTGAGCCCAACTTTGATGGTCTGGAGAGTAACCCGTACAGGAGCCGGAAGCAGCGCCAGGAATGGGAGGTGAAGGCCCTGCTGGAGAAGGTAAGCTCTCTGCTGGAGGTATCTGTGTGGCTCAGGGCTGGGAACTGTGGGACTCAGCTGCATCCTGTCTCTTTCTGACATCCCCAGGTACCTGCAGAGCTCATCTGTCTGGACCCACGAGCTCTGGCAGAAGTTGACGTCATCTCTTTGGAGCAGGAAAAGGAGGAGCGGATAGAGAGACTGGTAGGAGCAGGCCTCTAACCCCCCCCCCCCCACCACCACCATCCTGTTCGCTGTGGTGTGGCTCGGTGAGTGGTTCCTGCCAGCTGCCTGGATTTCACTCTGTCCCCTCCCTCAGGGCTATGACCCCGAGGCCAAGGCTCCCTTCCAGCCAAAGGCCAAGCAGAAAGGCCGCAGCTCTACAGCCAGCTTGGTGAAGAGGAAGAAGAAGGTCATGGACCAGGAGCACAGGGTAAATGCGCCTGGCTGGGGTGGACTGCGGCTCCGGGGGGCACCTCTCCCTGCCAGCCCGCCACTCACTGAGCCACACTTTTCCTTTCTTCCCCTACCCCAGGACAAGGTCCGGCAGAGCCTCGAGCAGCAGCAGAAGCAGCGGAAGCAAGAGAAGACCAAATCTCCAGGGGCCCATCCATCCGCCCTGGACAGATTTGCACGCTGAGCCAGGCTCCAGTGTGGCTGACTACATGTGGAAATGACCATTTGCTGGAGTACAGAGAGGACAGCTGGCTCCAGGGGTGGGTTGCTATTAAAGAAGAGAGTGATTTTTTTTTTAAATTTCTGGATCATCCTGGGGACCTTGCCCATATGGGGCTTCTCCAGGAACACAGTGGTCCCAGGGCCTGCCTCCACCTCCTTCATAGTTTGCCGCTGTGGCCGCCTTCCCCGAAAGGCCCTCTTCTTCCCACGTGCCTACAGATGTCCTCCCCACCCAGCATGCCTGGCAGCCTGTGCATTCCAGCATGCTGGGGAAGACCACACTGCACTTGGAGAGGTAAAGAGACAAATTTATTGAGGGGCATGTGCCCCTCTCCTGCCCTGGCTGGAAAACAGCTCATGTGGTTTTTTGTTTTGTTTTGTTTTGTTTTTTTGTTTTTCCCCTAAAGACCATCTTTGGGCTGGCAGGCCAGGTCCCTAGGTGTCCTCTATATCTTTGGTGGCAGGTGGTTGAGGGTCTAGTGTGAGGAAGGCAAATGAACAGCTGCATCCAGCAAGGGCACCTGCCTCGGGCTAGCTCAGGACCTCCAGCTGCTCTCGGCTTCTGTGGCCCCAGCTCCCCTGAGCTAATGAAGCCAGGCCATGACCCGACACCGCACGATACCCAGGATTCCCTCCAGCCAAGAGCAGAAGGGTGCAAGCCTTTCCCCATCCAAGCCTCCCACCAGCTTCCAGGCTTGCTCCAGCTCCCAGGCATCCAGCTTGTGAGACGTCAGCAGAAACTTCCCATAGCAGCAGCGGTCCAGTGGGTAGCGGGTAGCACCAGCCAGCCTGACACAGTGGGTTGGGGCGAGGCCACCTCGGCGAGCACTTACACCCACAAAGACGTCCTCCAGAGGGAGAGGAGGCGTCCGGCTGGCCACCTTCAGAATGAGCTGCACGGCAGAAGCAGACAGCACGTAGCCTGTGCCAGAGGCATAGGGCGGGAAGGGGCCCAAGGCCTGAGGCCACTGCTCCTCAGACACGTGATGGCGGCCCCCTGGCAGCCGCGAGGGGCTCACTCTCCAGTGCACGCGGCCTAGGTACAGGAGAGGTACTGCCTGGGCGCCCAAAGCCGGGCTGCCCTCCCGCTTTTTCTCTCCATGGGCCGCCAGTCCCTGGGCCTGAATGCTCCTGTCCCATCGGCCTCCTCGCTGGACCAGCTCCGAGACCAGTTCAGGGACATTAACGTAGACATCATCATCAGTTTTGAGGATGTAGCGAGCCATGGAGCAGTGTTTGTGGGCCCAGTTAAGCCCGCTGATGGTCTTGAGAGTGAGGTTTCGGTAGGAGTCCCGGAAGGCTGCCTGCAGGATGTCCCCCTGAGTGGCCGACTCCCATGCCAGGTCGTGCCCATGGGAGCCCCAGGCAGGCTGCGGCCAGCCGGGCTCCCCCAGTAGGAAGAGCGTCCGCACCCTGAGCCCTCGGGCCTCACGCACGCCGCCCCACGAGGCGCGTATCGCATTTCTCTGGTTGAGATTCTCCGGTGCGGTGCACACCAGGATTAGCAGGAATGGAGGCGCCCCGGGACCCCTGCAAGCTTCCCGGTTGGGGATGAGGAGGCGGGGCAGGAGCAGGGGCGGCCCCGGCGAGGCAGGGGCGGGCAGCAGGGACGCGAGGGAGAGGCTCAGCAGCTCCTCCCCGAATCCCGAGGGCCCGAAGAGGCTCCAGACAATCAGCAGCAGCAGGGCGGCCAGGAGGAGGCGCCGGAAGCCGAAGGGCATGGTGTGCGGGTCAGACGGGTTCTGGAAGGAAAGCGCCGTTAGAACGGGGCGGGCCCGCCGCGGACCGGCCACGCCTGGGATGACGGGGAGGCTTACCTCGCGGCCCGGCCAGTGCCAGGCTCGGCGCCATGGCTGCCCGCCCCTCACGCCGGCGCGCGCCCGCATCACCGACGCCGCCGGAAGCCGCGACCGGGCGGGGCGGGGCGAGCGGAACACGCGCGTCGCTCCACGCGCCCGTGCCGGGTGGGTGCTTCACCGCCGCGCCGGCCCACGGGCGCCAGGCCGTTCTCCACCTCCCCACGGCGCGCGAGACACGGGGCCCCACAGGCGACTCACCGAGCGGCAGCGTCCTGCTCAGCAGCCCACAGCGACCCGCCGGGCTCCCCCTCCAGGCTGCGGACGCCGCTGCACCCGCGCCCGACAGACCCTCCGACGGTGTGCGCCAAGTCCCATCCCACCTCCCCGCGGGCCCCGCTCGTGGGCAGCCTCACAGAGCCCCCCACAAGTGGACGAGAACATGTGATTGGAACGGGATTGAATGTGGCAGGATCGCATATGGGAGCCGGTTCTAATCCCAGCGGACCCACTTCCCATCCTGCTCCCTGGTCGAGGACTGCCCCAAGCCTTGGGGGAGACCTGCAAAGGCTCCTGGCATTGGGGAATGAGTCATGTTAGACCTTCCTCTGTATATCTGACTTCAACACATACACAAGAACAGCAGGGCCCGGCAAGGTCCCTGTCACAGGAAGGAGAAAAAGCACAAAGGAAGCCACGGCATATAAACGATTTATTAACAGAAAAGGCCTGCCGACTCATTTCTTCTTGGACACACCCACAGTGCGGCCCCGGCGGCCAGTGGTCTTGGTGTGCTGGCCTCGGACACGGAGGCCCCAGAAGTGGCGCAGCCCTCTATGCGCCCGGATCTTCTTCAGCCGCTCCAGATCCTCGCGGAGCTTGTTATCCAGACCGTTGGCCAGAACCTAGAATGTGGGGAAGAGGGTCAGGGTTGCCTCTTCTCTAACCTCCCACACCCACGCTCCTTGGGGCAAGGTCCATGTAGCACACACCTGACTGTATTTGCCATCCTTCACATCCTTCTGTCTGTTCAAGAACCAGTCCGGGATCTTGTACTGTCTGGGATTCTGCATGATGGTGATCACCCGCTCCACCTGGCAAGCAGGACACATCGCATCTAGCTGGTGCTTTTAGGGAGAGGCCCAACCTCCAACCCCCGAATCCTCACCTCATCCTCAGTGAGTTCTCCTGCCCTCTTGGTGAGGTCAATGTCTGCTTTTCTCAGCACCACGTGGGCGTACCTTCGCCCCACACCCTGAAGTAAGAGATTTCAGAATGACAATTTGACTTTGGGTGCCCACATAAGTCTCTTTTCCAAAAGGCACACAAACATTAGGTCTGCAACAACCTAGTGTTGCACAATTTCCCACATCACTCTTCTTCAGCCACTTAGCATAGAACCCAGTGTGGTTAAACAAAGGAGGGGTGGGCATTAAGGTGTTACAGGGGTTAAGCTGTTGCCTCAGTTGCTGTTTTAAAAAAATAATTTGTATTATAAGGTAGATGAGACTTATGGAAGAGGCAGATGTTCCATCTGGTAGCCACAACAACCAGAGAGCTGAGCTGAGCTAATATGGGTCTGATGCAGGGTCCCAAGGCTACTAGCTGGATGGGAAGTGGAGCAGCTGGGACATGAACCAACACCATATCAGATCCTGTGGTGCACAAGGCAAGGATTTAACCACTGAATCATCATGCCAGGTCTCTTGCTATTTCTGACCCAGCTCCTGAATAAAGTGCCTGGGTAAGCAGCTGGCAAAGATCTCTTCTGCTACAACTCCACACACACTCACTCTTACACAGGGCACAGAGCTGAACATCAAAGAGGACAGTGCTATAACAGGCAATCCTGCACCATTAAGTGCAGTAGGCTGGTTCCTTTCCCAGCTGCTCCGCTTATGATCCAGCTCCCTGCTCTCCCTGCTCGTGGTGTGTGAAAGCAGCAGATAGCCCCACTCCATGGAACCCAGTGTCTATACAGGAGACCCCAAAGACACTCCTGACTTTGGATCGGCTCAGCTTTAACTGTTGAGGCCATCTGGGGAGTGAACCAGTTATGAATCTTTTCCTCTATGTAAATTACCGTTCAAATAAAAATGTCTTTAACAATAAAACTTTAAAGACAAAAACACCTGGAACACTGCTTGTTGTTCCAGTTGTAGTTAAATGGCTGTTTTCCCTGTGAGAATTGTTTGCCTCTTCAAGCTGATGCCACAAAACCATGGTCTTGCAAGTTTAATGGTGTTCTTGCTGGAGAATTGTTAAGGGTCATAATTTTGGGGGATAGACCAACCCCCAAACCGCATATTTGCCATATCCTAGCAAGCCAATCTTGCCCAAATGAAACAAAAATTCAAATGTTTATGTTGATGGCACCACACCAACACCTGTGCCCAGGGCTGACATCCCTTGCTACATCCATCCAATAACCAGATGCACTGGGACACTGAATGCCGGAGACTCGCTAGCAATCAACAGTGCTGAGAGGGCCCTGTGTGAAGTGAAGCTGCAACAAGCCTAGAAGGGCAGGGATCACTGACAGCAAAAGGCAGGAAAAGTTAAGGAAGGACACTTGGAGCTTTGAGTAACAAAACACTGCCTTACTGAAAGATCTTAAACAGTGTGAGAGCCTCCGCCCACTGGTTAACCCTCTAAATAACTGCGACAGTCAGAGCTGGGTCAGGCTGAAGAAAACAGGAGCTTCTTCTGGGTCTCCTTCCCAGGTGTGGCAGTCCAAGCACTTAGGCCATAAGCAGGGAAAAGTTGGACTGGAAGCACAGCAGCTAGAACAGGAACCAGCAGCCGAATGGGATGGCAGCTTTACCTGTGACACCACTGTGTAGACTCCAGATTTGTTTCTAAGTGACACTTGTGGTAACTTACTTTGTATTTCCAGGAAGCAGATGACATTTCTGGTCTTTAACTTAAGTGACCTCCTAGGATCAAACCACCAGTTTGAGGGCCTGGTGCCTGCGATAGCCTAGCACCTAAAGCCCTCACCTTGCACGCACCAGGATCCCATATGGGTGCCAGTTCTAATCCCGGCAGCTCCACTTCCCATCCAGCTCCCTGCTTGTGGCCTGGGAAAGCAGTTGAGGATGGCCCAAAGCCTTGGGACCCTGCACCCATGTGGAAGAGTTGGAAGAAGTTTCTGGCCACTTGGGGAGTGAATCAGCGGAAAGTCAGATATAACTTTTCAATAATATAAATTCTAAAAAAAAAAAAAGTTTACCAGGTTGATTCAGAGATTAGGGTCCAAGTCTCCCTCAAGTTTATTTAAATGTTTACAGATGAAACTAGGAAAGAAAAATTAATCTACTTTTGAAGCCTTTCCTTTTTTCATCATTGTACTTCAAAAGACTAGTATTTCCTAGAAGAACTGATGCCAACTTGGCAGGACAAGTCCCATTTCGAAATTCTGCACAAACAGCAGTCACCATATCCTGGTGTAAGGGGCACAGGCAGATGGCACACCTTAAGAGTAGGAACAATCTGAAAGAATAATAGCAAAATACACAAGACAGAACAAGGAGCAAAGCACAGAGCTCTGTCAGTGCACACACCTTCCCCAGCTAAGCAGCAATCTCACTTCCCACTCTACACAGGCTAATTTACTCTGCCCACCCCGACTTTACCTGCAGCTATGTATAAAGAACCCCTTCCCATACTCACCTTTTATTTCTGGCTCAGGAATTACTCTGCCTGCCATATAAATCCCTCCGAGATCCCTCTCCCCCCGCTTTCATATCCACCAGGGAAGAGCTGCTGTGCCGCACACTCCACAACACCTCAAGGCTCATCTGATTGTAGGAACAGCCTTTCAGGGACATATCCTAGTCACACCTGACAAGGTCCTGCGCAAGCTCTTCCCCCGTGCTGTAAACCACAGCAGCCCGTGATGCCAGTCCACTCGTAGCCCCCTTCATCCCGCGGCCACCCTCCCTCGTTTGTGTGCAAGAAGCTGTGGCCCACACCCTCCTTCAACAGCACACACACACAAAATGGGAGAACCTGACAGACCTTGTGAAGTCAGAGCTGTAATTCCTGCTTAAATGACCCAACACCAACCTATGCTTAACGCCCCCCTCCAGATTAACAAAGTGTCCTTAATTACCCACCCGCAAATTTTCTTTTAAACTCTTCCAAACCAGGCAGCAAGGTTCCTATAAGGAATACCCCTCCACGAAGCACAGGAGTGCCCACGGGGAAGCAGCGCTGGCCACCGCTGCCCAGGAGCTGGCACGACCCCCAACCCCTCACCCCGCCGACTCACCTTAATGGCCGTGATGGCAAAGGCTATTTTGCGCCGCCCATCGATATTCGTGTTGAGGACTCGCAAAATGTGCTGAAACTTCTCAGGGATCACTAGAGACTGAGACACACAGGCGGGAAATCAGCCGCGAGCCCGCACGGCTGCTAACCGGCCCCGCGAGCCGCGACCCCCGCCCGCCTCTCCGGCGTCGGACCGCAGCAAGCTCTGCAGCGGCAGCAGGAACAAGGAGCGCTCCAGCTCGGCAAAATGCAGTTTCCCGAAGGTGCCAAGCCCGGTCCCCCAAGGCCATCCTGCGTGGCCGAGACGGGGAGTCTCCACGCGCGCCCAAACCTCGGGCGGCTTTCGCGCGCCCGGGCAGTGACTCTTCCCGGGGTCCGGCTGCCCGGAACTGGGAGCCTTGGGTCTTCCCTCCACTGAGATGCGACCCAAGACTCCACGCAGAAAGCTGCGAGACCCCCAGATCATGCCGTCCCGGGCATTCCCACAGCAAGTCTTCCCTGCTCTGGTCCCGATGTCGCCGGATTTCACTGCCCAGCTCAGGCTTACCATGGCGATGCTAAAGGCGGCGGCGTGTAGGCCTCCTGTGGAAGAGAGAACGGAAGTGACGCGACCCTCTTTTATAGCATCCCGGCGGAAGGGGCGTGACTAAGCCTCGGCGAAACGCTTCCGGAAACTTGCTTCAGTGGGAATTGACTGGACTGCTGATAGTTTAGTCAAGACTACAACTTCCGGTGCGGCGTTTCTTTACAGTCCGTAAAGTTCCTGCGTAGCGGAGCGGGGAAGGTTCCGCCAGGGAGGTTGGGGTGGAGACTTACGCGATCTCAATGGCGTTTGGCTGAAGTGGTTAGAGCTGAAAGGGGCAAAGCTGGAGTCCCACAGCTTGTATGAAATACCTAGGAACTATTTCGCAGTGTTCCAGACACTCGGAGACTATTCGATCCACTCTGGTCACGGACTCGCTTGGACTGTCAGCTGCCGGAAGTGAGGCTGCGGGGGATGGCGGCCGCGGAGACCATGGCGGCCGCTGCCCGAGAGCTGGTGCTGCGGGCTGGGGCCTCAGATATGGAGGAGGAGGAAGGCCCGTTGGTGAGAGCGCCGGGCTGTTTCTCCCGCGTGGTCTCGTCCAGTCGTCCTTGTGTCCTAGGATAGATGTAGGCACCGAGGGTGCATTGTAGTGGAGCTTGCCTGCTACCCATAAAGTCTGTTTGGTTCCCCCACAAACCCTTCCCGATTCCCTTAGGGGAACCTAAATGGAGAAAACCCGGTTTGGGGGGCACAGTTTCAGCTTCCCTCCACGTTTTTGGTGGACTAAAGAGCCAGTGTGGTGTGAAGGTTGAGCATATATCCTCTGGTGCCCGGCTGCTTGAGTTCGGATGCCAGTCCTGTCACAGCGCTGTGTGTCCTTGGGCAGGTTCACCAGCTCGTCTGTGCCATCAGTTTCCATGCTTATAGTGTGAGGACCATCATGGGACCTCCCTGATAAGCAGGTTGTCATTAGGGTGAGGTG
The DNA here is from genome assembly GCF_017591425.1 of Ochotona curzoniae. Classification (NCBI taxonomy): domain Eukaryota; kingdom Metazoa; phylum Chordata; class Mammalia; order Lagomorpha; family Ochotonidae; genus Ochotona; species Ochotona curzoniae. Next base: position 117,375 of record NW_024466004.1, on the reverse strand, counting down.
AGCGAGCGTGTTTAACATGGCACCTGGCGTGCTAGGTGAACATTCTGTGTCCACTGCTGTTTCTAGAAGTCTGTGTGCTCCCGGAAGTGTGGTGATAGAAAGAGCCTGAGGGCTGTAAGGCCAAAGGCAGGTTCTGCTCTGTCTTCAGCATCTTGTGATTCCTGTGATTCAACGCCTTCTGCCGTTGCCATCAGTTGCCTGACTTCTTGTCCTGGTCCCTGCCGTTTGCCCGACATGACTGAGTACAGTGTGAGAGGCAGGGAAAACAGGCCCCCTCACTGAGGGAATCGCAGGCATTCAATGACACCTTCTTCTTCTGTTTTTCCCTTCCCCTGACTACCTGTCCCTTCCCAGGGAGGTAGTCCTGGCATTCAGGAGGCACTGCAGCTGGGGGAGTTGGATATCACTTCTGATGAATTCATCCTGGATGAAGTGGATGGTGAGTGACAGTTGGTGGTGGGTGCAGAGTACGCCATGCCCCACCATCCTTTAGACCCTGGTGGGTGCCTGGAATTGTGGTACCCTGTTTGTACCATATTTTTTCCTATGCAAGCATACATACATACCACTGGTAAGGTTTTATGCCTAATTAAGCACAGTGAGGATTTAACAATAATGACTTAGTGATAATAACTTATTGGTGTCATGATTGATTGAACAAAGAACAAGAAGATGCTTAATGGAGAAATGATTTTATTCATTTACACTGCGGCCATCATCCACACTTTCAGGAGGACACACTTTGTCTAAGAATAAGTAGCCTTTTTTTTTTTTTTTTTAAAGATTTATTTTTATTATTTTTTCATTGGAAAGGCGGATATACAGAGAGGAGATACAGAGAGGAAGATCTTCCGTCCGATGATTCACTCCCCAAGTGAGCCGCAACGGGTCGATACTATGCCGATCCGAAGCCAGGAGCCTCTTCCGGGTCTCCCACGCGGGTGCAGGGTCCCAAAGCTTTGGGCCGTCCTCAACTGCCTTCCCAGGCCACAGGCAGGGAGCTGGAAGGGAAGCGGGGCTGCCGGGATTAGAACCGGCGCCCATATGGGATCCCGGGCGTGCAAGGCGAGGACTTAACCACTTGCGCCACCGCGCCGGGCCCATAAGTAGCCTTTTATACCCCCAAAGAACCCAGGTGTCGTACAAAGCTCTCTTTAATCCTTATGTGAAGCTAGCAGTTCTTAGGATAGTTTTTCTTGTGTTAACTAAAAAATTAAAAAGTAAGGGAGAAGGCATTAACACAGAGTTTTGGTATGCTTTGATTCATTATTTACAACTCAAGGAAAGTAAGAAAAAGGTAGTATTGAGGCTAGGGTTCCTTTCTTCTGTTACCTTTAACCAGAGGGAGGATGGAGAGAGAGCACTGGGACTTGGTGTGCTGCTTGGTGCTCCAAGGTCAGACACAAAATCAGGTGTTCCTGACTTGTGAATAAGCTTCCTTGTCCACCGAGGCACTCAGCTCCTTCATATTAGGATAAAACAGCTAGCATCACTGTCCTTGCTCTTTGGAACCATTGTTAAGTCAAATCAGAGTTAGGAGAACACAAGTGCTGTGACAGCATCTGCTGAGAGGGCTGTTCAGTGAGTAATAGGTGGGTAGCACATACAGCTTAGAGGGTCTGGAAGAGGGATGATTCACTGCTGAGTGGCAGGAAGCATGAGGACGTGAGATTTCATAAACTACTCAGAATGGAGCACAGCTTAAAACGCATGACCTGTTTATTTCTCGAATTTTCCATTGGCTACTTTTTGGGTAACTGGAAAGATGGAAAGCAAAATGTGCAAGTGAGGGGAAACTGCTGTATCCAGGGATCTGGAAGGAATAAGGCAGGGATTGGTGTGCACCTGTTCAGGGTGGAGATAAGAGGCTCTGGAGCTGGGTGCTTACGATAAACTTCTATTTCTAGTTCACATTCAGGCGAATCTGGAGGATGAATTAGTAAAGGAAGCTCTTAAAACGGTAAGGCTTTACACTGCACTGATCTGTTCCCTTTTACCCACCCTCCCTCCAAAAGAAAAACCAAGCCAGAACCCCTACATTTGTTACGTCAGCCTGATGCCTTACTCACCAGTCCTCCCCTGATTGTGTTCCTGGATCACTCTGCCATTACGTCCTCCTGACCCATCCCCTTTCTATATGCCCAGGGTGTGGATCTGCGTCACTATTCAAAGCAAGTGGAGCTGGAGTTACAGCAGATTGAGCAGAAGTCCATCCGGGATTGTATCCTCCAGTGCCCAAAGGGGTGGGCATAGTGACATCCGTGGGATGTAGTGTCCACAGCCCTGTGAGGGTGACGGCTTCTCCCCGAGGTTCCTGTCACTCCAGGGCAGAGAGTGCCCAACTTGGCTGTGAGGCTCCTTGATTCCTTGTGGCTTAGATATCCAAGAGAGTGAGAATATAGCATCACTGCACAACCAGATCACAGCCTGTGATGCTGTCCTGGAGGTGAGTAAGGGGACCTGTGGCTCCCTGGTGACCCTGAGTCCCTACATGGCCTCTGCTGCCATTCTCCTTCAACCCCCTCAGTTGAGGACCGGTGAAGTCACTTTCAGGATGTTCTCAAGCAACTGTCTTGTTACTGCCATAGCTGACGTAATTTCCCGTGACCCTTGGGGTTGTTTTATCATCTGCCATGTCATGGACCAATAGATGCTGGGGGCCTCCCCAGGACTCAGGAGGCCCACCTGCGCCTTTCCTGGCCAGCAGCTCTTCAGCAGCATCTTCTGCCCTCCCCTTAGCGCATGGAGCAGATGCTGGGGGCCTTTCAGAGCGACCTCAGCTCCATCAGCTCTGAGATCCGGACACTGCAGGAGCAGTCAGGAGCCATGAACATTCGGCTTAGAAACCGCCAAGCAGTTCGAGGGAAACTTGGGGAGCTTGTGGATGGTCTGGTGGTACCCTCTGCTCTGGTCACGTGAGTCACTGGTTAGAAGGGTCCCGATGTCCCTGGCAGGTGGATGGCTGGGGTGACCTACTGTATTGACCATTTGAGTCTCCTGGCTCTAGCTCATTCAATGTTATTCAAGATTAGTGAATGGGCTGACACCCATTTCATTTTTTTTCTTTCTTTAAGATTTATTTATTTATTTGAAAGTCTGAGTTACAGAGAAATCTTCCATCCACTGGTTCACTTTTCAGATGGCCACAACAGTGAAGGCTGGGTTGGGCTAAAGCCAGGAGCTTCTTCCAGGTCTCTCATGGCAATGGGAACCCAAGCACTTAGGCCATTTTCCAGTGCCTTTTCCAGGTTATTAGCAGGGAGCTGGATTAGAAGTAGAGCAGCTGGGAATAAAACAGCACCCGGGGGATGCCAGCCCTACAGGCAATAGCTGTACTTGCTCTGCCACAGTGCCAGCTCAACAACCATTTGTCTTTCTTCTTTTTTTTTGTTTTATTTGATAGGCAAAAAGGAGAGACAGAAATAGAGACAGACAGAAGAGAGCATTTATCCACTGATTTATGCCCCCAAGTACCAGCAACAGCAGAGGCTGTTCCACACTGGAATCAGGAGCCAGGAACTCAGTCTGATCTCCCAGTTGGGTGGCAGGGACTCAAGTACCTCAACCACCATCTGCTGCCTCCCAGGGTGTCCATTAGTAAGGAGTTAGAATTGAAGTAGAGTCAGGACTTCAGCCCAGGGACTCTAAATGGGATATGGGCATCCCAAGAGGCATCTTAAATATTGCAACAGATATCTGCTCCCCTGGCAATTGTTCTAACCTTGACACATGCTGTAGGACTCCCAGGCTGGGTATACAGGAAGGGCTAGGAGTAGGAGACTGTACCCATAGTCTGGCTGTATAGTACAGCATAAGGAGATGGAGATGACAGAGGCGAGAGGTCAGAGCTGTTTGGGGGGCTAGTTAGAGATGTCTGGCTCTCCCTTCTAACCCATCTCCTTCCTGCCACCCAGGGCAATCCTGGAGGCTCCAGTGACAGAGCCCAGGTTCCTGGAGCAGCTGCAGGAGTTGGATGCCAAGGCAGCCGCAGTCAGAGAGCAGGAGGCCAGGGGCACAGCAGCCTGTGCAGACGTCAGAGGGGTGCTTGACCGGCTCCGGGTCAAGGTAAGAAGGAAGTGGGGGTGGATGCCCTGCTGACCACTGGAGCCCTTCTCCCTGGACCCTTCACCCTGGACTTCCCCCAGCAGGTATCATTGTGGCCTCTCCCCAAAAACTCCCCCTGCCTATTCCTGGCCAAGCTCAGCCTTGTTCTTCGGGTTTCCCACAACACCTTGAGGAACGTTGGAGGGATGTTCTCTACCCTTGCTCCTGTGTTTGGTCTCCTACACGTAGGCCGTGACAAAGATCCGAGAGTTCATCCTCCAGAAGATTTACTCATTCAGAAAGCCAATGACCAACTATCAGATCCCTCAGACAGCCCTGCTGAAGTACAGGTCACGTGGGGCAGGGACGCGGGCCGCCCAGCTTGGAGCAGCCCAGAGCAAGTGGCTGGGAGGACTGACTGAGCCCTGGCTCCTCCAGGTTCTTCTATCAGTTCCTGCTGGGTAATGAGCGAGCAACAGCAAAGGAGATCAGAGATGAGTACGTGGAGACACTGAGCAAGATCTACTTTTCTTACTATCGCTCTTACTTGGGGCGGCTCATGAAGGTGCAGGTGAGGCCAGCAGGGAGAGGGGACAGCCCCAGGCAAGGAGGGAGTGGGCTGTGCCAGTGTGCTGTGGCAGGAAGTGGCCACCAGTTCTTTATCTTTTTCCCTAGTATGAGGAAGTCGCTGAGAAAGATGACCTAATGGGTGTGGAAGATACAGCCAAGAAAGATATCCTGGAGTTGGGGGAGCCCTTGCCAGCCCTTGAGAGGGAGGATCCCTGGTGCCAGCCTCCAGGGACCTGCTTCTTGACTTTTCCTGTCCCCAAAACTTTTGAGAATGTGATGAAAACTGTGGACCCTCTCCCCAAATAAATGTGCTTGTCATTTTGTCACAACTGCTCCACATGATCTCGTGGGTCAGGTGAAGAAGTGGGGCCCTGGTACTAGGGAGAGTGATGTCGAGGCTGTGCCTGACTGCCTTAAGTCCCCAAAGGTACCAAATCTCTGGGTCCACTTGTGTTCTGTGTGCTTTCCCTAACTCCAAGCCCTCCCACGCTTCTTCTCAAAGCCATCCCTCCGCAGCAGGAACACCATCTTCACCCTGGGCACCCGCGGCTCCGTCATCTCCCCTGCTGAACTTGAAGCCCCCATCCTGGTGCCTCACACAGCCCAGCGTGGAGAGCAGAGGGTAGGAACCAGCTGCTGTCTCTGGGAGACTCAAGCTTGGGGCCAGGAAGGAGATGAGACCTCTGGGCCAAGGTTCCCAAGCTGCAGGCTCCAGCATCAGTATCCCGCGTCCTGGGAACGCCTTCTCCATTTGCTGCAGCCTGCTGTGATGTCATGTCATGTGATACGATATAATGTGATGTGATACGATGTGTGACTGGGAACAGTTGACAGGGCATGCAGAGGGGAGCACCTGGCTGAGGAGAAGGACCATTACAAGGCTGGCATTGAGGTGGCTGCAGGATAAGCCACAGTGGCCAGGGGACAGACTCTTCCTCTTAGACCCCTTGTACTCCCACACTTTTTCAGTGCCCATTCAGGGTGCTCTTTTAGCCTTACTGTGGTTGGATGAGGAGGGTCTGCTGGGTTCTTGTTACCTAAGTTTTCTGATTTTTCTAGGCCTGTCAGGAGGGTGGGTGGTCAGTGTGGGAATCCATCCCTTTGTCTCTCATCTTTTCCTCCTCTAGTATCCATTTGAGGCCCTCTTTCGCAGCCAGCACTATGCCCTCCTGGACAATTCCTGCCGTGAATATCTTTTCATCTGTGAATTTTTCGTTGTGTCTGGTTCCGCTGCCCACGACCTATTCCATGCTGTCATGGGACGCACACTCTCCATGACCCTGGTAAGATCCTGTGCTCTTCAGCAGCATGACAGGGCCCTAACTCCTGTAGCACCCCACTCCCCCCAATTCTAGAGTGTCCAAGCCTTGAACTCAAAGAGTGACTCACCATGAAACCCTCAGAGCTTAGGGTCTGCAGAGACTACTTCTGATCCCCAAACCAGGCAAAAGCCCCTGAAGACTCTGCGGCCCCTAAACCTTGGCACTCTAACACTCAGCCCTGAATTGTGCCATCACATATAGAGCCTGGTAGGCAGGCACTTGGGTGGCCAGTGGATAGGGAAGGGGAGGGGGTGTTTCCCTTTTAGGTCTCTTCCTTCCATGCCATCTGATCCCCAGAGAAACCCGTGCACTTACCCACGGGCATGGGGGATGCTGTACTAACACTCTGCCAATCCTCTGCATGTTCCTCAATCACAGAAACATCTGGAGTCCTATCTGGCCGACTGCTATGACGCCATTGCTGTTTTTCTCTGTATCCACATCGTTCTGCGATTCCGTAACATTGCAGCCAAGAGGGATGTTCCTGCCCTGGACAGGTCTCTGAGTTCTGATCCTTGATGCCCTGCAGGCCTTGGATTCTTGGTCTCACACAACTCCACCCTCATCTGGGAGCTTCTACTGACCTGCAAGCCTCGACCCTTATTCCCACTCACCTATTCACACTTCACACTCCTACCCCAATAACCTGAGGTTGGCCCCACCACCTCCCCGTTCTTTGCTAGCTGACCTCCACCTCTGGTTAAGTCTACAGGTACTGGGAACAGGTGCTGGCCTTTTTGTGGCCACGCTTTGAGATGATCCTGGAGATGAACGTCCAGAGTGTCCGAAGCACTGACCCTCAACGCTTGGGGGGACTGGACACTCGACCCCACTATGTAAGTGGGGGCAAGACTGACAGGTTCTTGAAGGCAGTTCTTCAAACTCCACCAATGGGTTGGCCAAGGTCATGGTTGTGGTGTAGGCCACACTGTGAGAAGCCATCTAGGAGGGTTGTTGAGCTCCTGCTGGGTTGAGCACTATGGTGGAGGGACGAGAGCTGTGAATCACAGGTGGTGTAGGTGGGGGCACTGGGGAGATGTGTGGATTGGACCAGGACGGTGGTGTGATTTTCTTTTCTCTTAGATCACACGCCGATATGCTGAGTTCTCCTCTGCTCTCGTCAGCATCAACCAGACAATTCCCAATGAGCGGACCATGCAGCTGCTGGGCCAGCTCCAGGTGGGACGGGCCTGAAGAGGCTTCCTGGCCACAGAATTGCCGCTGTGGGAGAGCCTGAGGGGCAGCCAAAGCACCTTGCTTCCCTGCTCACCTCCTCCTTTTCACCTCCGCAGGTGGAAGTGGAGAATTTTGTCCTCCGAGTAGCAGCAGAGTTCTCCTCCAGGAAGGAGCAGCTGGTGTTTCTAATCAACAACTATGACATGATGCTGGGTGTGCTGATGGTAATTCGGTTCTCCCCACTGTCAGCTGTACGAGGGCACAGAGGCTTGTTTAGTGTATGCTTTTGGAGGCAGCCACAACCTCTGTTTATATACAGAGCCCTCCTGGAGGCAAGGTCCACTCTCCCCTAAAGTGATATTGCCCGCTTGCCTTCCCCTAGGAGCGGGCTGCAGATGACAGCAAAGAAGTTGAGAGTTTCCAGCAGCTGCTGAATGCTCGGACGCAGGTAGCGGGTGGGGAAAGGGACGGACCTGGGGGATGACTGTGTGTGTGGTGTGTGTGTACATTTGTGGGTGTATATGTGTACATGTCAAGGGTGGCACAGTGGGCCTCAGAAATGCAGAATTTGAATTACAGCAGTTTTTTGTTCACAGCATTAGCTATTGGTCCATTTAGCCAATTTCTTTTATTTTTTTTTTAAGACTTATTATTGGAAAGTCAGGTATACAGAGAGGAAGAGAGACAGAGAGAAACATCTTTCATCTGATGACTCACTCCCCAAGTGGCCGCAACAGCTGGAGTTGAGCCAATCCAAAACCAGGAGCCAGGAGCCTCCTCTGGGTTTCCCACACAGGTGTAGGGTCCCAAGGCTTTGGACCATCCTATACTGCTTTCCTAGACCACAAGCAGGGAGCTGGATGGGAAGCAGAGCTGCCAGGATTAGAACTGGCGCTCATATGGGATCCTGGTGCATTCAAGGCGAGGACCCCAGCCGCTAGGCCACGCCCGAGAAGCCTTTCTTGATACGCTATCATATCGCAAATGCAATGCTGGCCCTACATTCAGCAGCTTGATGTACTACACCACAATGCCAGCTCTTATACATACCTCTTTTTTTTTTTTAAAGATTTATTTTTATTATTTTTTCATTGGAAAGGCAGATATACAGAGAGGAGAGACAGAGAGGAAGATCTTCCGTCCAATGATTCACTCCCCAAGTGAGCGCAACGGGCCGATACTATGCCGATCCGAAGCCAGGAGCCTCTTCCGGGTCTCCCACGCGGGTGCAGGTTCCCAAAGCTTTGGGCCGTCCTCGACTGCTTTCCCAGGCCACAGGCAGGGAGCTGGAAGGGAAGCGGGGCTGCCGGGATTAGAACCAGCGCCCATATGGGATCCCGGGCGTGCAAGGCGAGGACCTTTAACCACTTGCGCCACCGCGCCGGGCCCACATACCTCTTTTTTTTTTAACTATTTATTTATTTATTTTAAAGTCAGAGTTACAGAGAGAAAGAAAGAGATCTCCCATCCACAGGTTCAGTCCTCAAATGGCAGCAGTGACTGGAGCTGAGCTGATCTGAAGCTGGGAGCCAAGAACTTATTCTGTGTCTTCCACATGAATGCAGGGGCTTAAAGCCTTGGGCCACCTTTTACTTTACCAGGCCATGAGCATGGAACTGGGTCAGAAATGGAGCAGTTGGGATTTGAACCAGCATCCACATAGGATATGGTGCCACAGATAGAGGATTAGTTTGTATGCCATTGCACTAGCTCCTTATCCATACTTTTTTTTTTTTTTAATTGGAAAGATTTACAGAGAGCAGGAGAGACAGAAAGTTCTATCTTCTGGTTCACTGCCCAAGTGACCGCAACAGCAAGAGCTGAGTCAGTCTGAAGCCAGGAGCCTCTTCTGGGTCTCCCATGCAGGTGCAGGGTCCCAAGGTTTTGGACCAACCTCTACTGCTTTCCCAGGCCACAAGCATGGAGCTGGAAGGGTAGTGGAGCAGCTGGAATATGAAACGGCACCCATATGGAATCCTTGTGCATGCAAGACAAGCACTTTAGCCACTAGGCTGCCATGCCAGGCCCCTCAAATATAATTTTTGTTGTTAAATTTTTAGTTTGAATTTTTTAGTTTGTGGTATAATATTATATAGACTGGAATTCCCCACCAAATTCCCAGCCCCAACAGATTCTCCCCATGTTGCTGCAATAGCATAGTCCTTCATAAGGAGTCATAATTCTATCCGTCTGTTATTTAAGTATGCCCTGACATTGCTGGTACAGACGATGTCAAACAGACCAGAATCCCATTGTCTACACATTTCCAAGAGTTTCACTGGGAGTCCATCTTTGATTTGGAAGCGGGGATGCATATTGCATTGTATCCCCAAAGTATAATTTTTTAAAGAGAGCGATCCTTGTAGACTTCCCCGTCTCTTGTTACATCGGCATGTCCTCCCAGAGCTGAGCCGTTCTGCTGTGGGAAGTCTGAAGTGCCCAGTTAGTAATGATGCCAGAGCTGCAGCAGTCTGCAGACACTGGGACAAGTGCTCGAGTGTGTGTGTACTTTTTTTGCAGGAATTCATCGAAGAGCTGCTGTCTCCCCCTTTTGGGGGCCTGGTGGCATTTGTGAAAGAGGCTGAAGCTTTGATTGAACGTGGACAGGCTGAGCGGCTTCGGGGCGAAGAAGGTGTGTACCTGCTGTGGTAATGGGGTCAGTGGTAAGATGAATGGAAAAGGACACGACAGGACACAGGTCAGTTGGAAGGGAGGCAGAGCAGGAAAGAGTGGGTTGGCAGAAGGCCTGGAGGGAGTGTTTGATGGTGAGGGTGGCTGTGCCGTGGAGAGGACTTGGCTGAGGCAACCATCACCTGACTTAGTCCACTTGTCTTATTCCTTTTCCTTGTGCTGTCAGCCCGGGTGACTCAGCTGATCCGGGGTTTCGGTAGCTCCTGGAAGTCATCCGTGGAGTCTCTGAGTCAGGACGTCATGCGGAGCTTCACCAACTTCAGAAATGGGACCAGCATCATCCAGGTGACCTGCAGCTCCTCCCTGCCCCCCCAGGGGGGCTAAACCTCATCTACATAACCCTCTGCCTGGTCTGGGGGACTGCTCCTCTCCAGCAGTGGTCCCGCCCCACAACCTGACCCTTGCCTGTCTCTCTCTGCCCAGGGAGCGCTGACCCAGCTGATCCAGCTCTACCACCGCTTCCACCGGGTGCTGTCCCAGCCCCAGCTCCGGGCCCTCCCTGCCCGGGCAGAGCTCATCAACATCCACCACCTCATGGTGGAGCTCAAGAAGCACAAACCCAACTTCTGACGCACAGGATCCGCTCTGGGATTTGCCCTTCCTCGCCAGGGGTTCCCCTTCCTGTGGGCCCCTCACCTCCTGGGCCTTCGACACTCCCCTCTGTCTTCATGCCCAGGACCTTGCCTCAGTGGGATGAGCTAACCCCCTTGGCCTTCTAGTGTCTCAGGCTTCCCTGGGTTTCTAGAATGACCTTCCTCATTTCTCCAGTTTTGTCACCCTCCTTTGCTCCCAAGCACCCAGGGCTCCTCCCCCAGTAAAAACCTTGGCTGCCACCACCTCCAATTTGCTGAACTCTTGTTTGTCACCATGTTCTGAGGGTGAACTCAACTCAGACTGGTGGCAAGGGGAGACGGCTGCCCAGTCATTCCTGCCCCCCCCCCCAACACACACGAAGTGTTTTATTTTCTGTAGCTTTTTGACCTAAGATCTCAGCAATGTGAACACTAACCCATTCCTTCCCAGCTTGGGAATTAGGGCAAAGTCAGTCTGCAGAAAACTAATAAATATTTAATATGACATGACCCTCTTCATCCATTTCCTTTCTCCTTCCTCCTGGGCCTTCAGGCCACCCCTTGCTTCTCCAGAGTCCCTTTCCTCGGACTGCTCCCTGGGCTCACAGATGGTTGAGTGTGCGCAAGGGGCATGGACAGTGATTTGTAACCTCCGGCTGCTTCAGGCTGAAGAGGGTCGTGTGGTCTTAGAGAGGGCCACCATTTCATAGGCAACCAAGCTGCTGCAGGAAGGAGCTGCTGATTCAAATGGCAGGCGTGGGGAGGCTTTGTGGCACTTAGGATGCCCACATCCCACGGGAGAATGGGGATTTGCATCTCAGCTGCTCATCCAGCTTCCTCCGATGCCTGAGAGGCAGCACATGACGGCCGAGCGGCTGGGTCACTTCCCCTCACAGGCCAGTCGCAGGTGGAGTTTCTGGCTCCTGGCTTTGGCCTGGACCAGCCCTAACTGCTGAGAGTATTTGGGAAATGACCCAGAAGGTAGAAGACATTTTTTTCCCCCTTCTCTGCCATCTTGTTTTTTGCTTATTTGTTTTTAATAGCAGGTGCCTGAAGTGCAGGGGGCACAGTTGTACAGCCTGGGGCACTGTCCTAGAGCCCCCTGGATTGCCACCTTGTGGCAGGTAGTCGCTGACACCGCCTCCTACTGCAGCTGAAGGCCTACATGCACATGGTTACTATGCGACGGGGTGGACCATCTCCCCAGTTTGTCCATCTCATCATTGCTGTGTTTGGCTCGGAGCCTTCCCTCCCCCTATACACCTCATTTGAACTCCAGATGGAGACACAGGGGCGCCTTTAAGTCCTAAGGGAAAAGAGGCTGTCAAGAGGATAGTTCTTCCACGCCGCTGGCCTAACCCCTTCCACCCCAGATGCCCCGCGGGTGGTCAAGGAAAGTGGTTTCTACTCTGCTTGGGCCCGGTAGTTTGCGCGGTCGGCTGGCCCTCGGGATAGGCTGTGCAACGGGGCGTGCTAGTGCAAACAAACGGACTTCTTGGCTCCCGCCTTCCCGGGGGTTTCGGCCCCTTTCTGACTAAAGCTCTCTGATTGGCTTCTGAAACTGTATTTCACCCTCCTTGGCCTATCCGCTTTGAGCGTCTGAGGTGGAGCGTGGAGGAGCCTGGAGGGATCGGGCGGCTCCCGATTGGTCCTTGCTCCTCAGGCGCGGTCAGGTCTGTCCTTAACTGACCTCCGCCCGGCGCTGTGCCACCTCTCCGCGTGCTTCCAGGTTTTTCGCGCCTAACGACCCCCACGTTCCTTGAGGCCTTTCTGGGACGGAGTTAGGCTATGAGGGGGTCTCAGAGATCCTGTGTCTGTAGTGGTGCCTTCCCGCTCCTCTTTCCAGTGTCACCCTCGGAAGATGAAGGTCTGCAGCATCCTGAGGGGGCGGGGGCGGGAAGGACCGAGAATTGGGGATTTGCGACCTGTAGAGGGTGGGTTCCTGTAGGATGAGTTCCTGGATACTCCCTTGTTAGGCTTTGCAAAGTCAGCCGGTACTCCAATAGGAGGAGGACTGTGAGAGGGCAGGCTCCTGACTCTTCAGTTTAGACCCTCCCCGTTCCAGAATCCAAACCTTAAATCTCGACCAAAGATTGCAACTTTTGCAGCCCTCGTTGCCGGAGGGAGAGCGATGGGGCTAAGCGATAGCTTTTGAGGCCGGTGCAGCACACGGTTTTCCCAGACATTTAACTACCCCCGGTGGTCCTCAGCCCCAGCGAGCTCTCAGGATGGGTGGTCCTGGAGATCCTGAAAAGGAGGCCAGGGGGAGAGGATGCCGCGACACCCGCGCTGACCTGCAGGGGGCAGCAGGGACCAGGGAATAGAACAGCTCTCCTCGGCTGGACTCCCCGACGCGCCGTGGTGTCAGCTTCCCATAGACCATGCCGCAGCTGCCCAGGGCCTCTCCCAATCTGTTCTGTAGCTTAAAGGGGGCCAGCGATCTAAAAGTCCTCCCTCACTTTTCAACATAGACTCACACTGGCCTCGCAGATCCCCTACCGGGGTCTCTCCGATCCCTACACGAGTTTCCTAATTTCTCTCTGCTAGTCCTTGAGACCAGTATCGGGTGCAGTGCCGGGTTTCCTAGTTGTCATACAGGATGGGGAGGAGGGGGAGGGACACATTGTTCCGGCTCTCGTATTTCTCCCTGCAGTCTCAGCCTCTTTGCGTCTACCTTGTCCTGTGGCTTTAACTGGGGTCCCTGGGAAATGTCTGCTTCGTAAAGGGTACACCCACCTGAGAATGTGTGTGTTGAGGGAAGGGACAGCTTCCTTTCTTCTTGTCCTGTGAACAGGATAAACCCAGCCACCTTTCACCTGAGAAGAGCAGCCTTTCTGATTTCCTGCACCTGGCGTAAGGGGGAACAGGCTGGGTTCCAAAATAAGCTAGATTCAAAGAAAGAATGGCGAGGCAAAGCTGGTATAAAACAGAACAGATACCAGTTTTTTTCATCCCAGCTATCAAGGGCATGGTTATTCAAACTACATACCAGACAAATCAAGTGGTTTCAGGTGCAATATCCACTTTTTGAAGACTTGTTTTTTTTTTTTTTTTTTAGGAAAGGCAGATCGGGTTTACAGAGGAGATATAGAAAGACCTTCCATCCACTGCTTCACTCCCCAAGTGACTGCAATGGTTGGAGCTGAACCAATTTGAAACCATGAGCCAGGAGTTTCTTCTGAGTCTCCTACATGAATGCAGGGTTCTAAGACGTTGGGCGATCCTCCACTGCTTTCCCAAGCCATAAGCAGGGAGCTGAATGGAAAGTGGAACAGCCAGGACATGAACTGGTGCCCATATGGGATCCTGGCACTTGTCAGGTGAAAATTTAGCTGCTGAGCCGTTGAGCAGGATCCCAGATACACTCAGGGTCTGCAGCATGAAATGGGTTGAGCCTCCACCTGTGGTGCAGTATCCCATATGGGTGTCAGTTTGAGTCCTGGTTGTTCCACTTCTGATCTGGTTCCTGCTAATGGCCTGGAAAAGCAGTGATGAAGGCTCAGGGCCTTGAACTCCTGTACCTACATGATATACACAGAATAAGCTCCTGGCTGCAGCTGCAGAGTCAGCTCAGACCGTCGCAGCTGTGGAGCGTGAACTAACAGAACACAGCTTCTTTCTCTCTCGTTGACTTTCAAGTAAATCTTTGAAAAATAAAAATGCTGAGGCCAGTGTGGTGGTGTATCAGGCTAATCCTCCACCTGTGGCACATACAGCCTACACGGATGCTGTTTCAGTGCCAGCTGCTCTACTTCTGATCCAGCTCATGGTTAATGACCTGGGAAAGCAGCCTAGGCTGACCCAAATCCTTGTCTTCCTGCTCCCACATGGGAGACACAGAAGAATTCCTAAAATGTTTAACAAAAAGAAAAGTGATATTAAGGCAGAGTTAAGCCATCACTCTTTTTTGTTCTATTAGTTTAGTTACAAAAAGAAAAACTATTTTTGATAGGACAGTACAGGCTGGCTTTGTGGTACAGTAGGTTGGGCTGCTCCCTGTCATGCCTGCATCCCATATGAGAGCCAATTGAGTCCCAGCTGTTCCACTTTCCATCCAGCTCCCTGTCTGCAGCCTGAGAAAGTAGTGGAGGATGGCCCAAAGCCTTGGGACCATGCAACCACTCTGGGGAGACCCAGCCCGGATAGAGCTCCTGGCTACTGGCCTCTGCATGGACTAGGCCCAGCCTTTGCAGCCATTTGGGCAGTGGACCAACAGATGGAAAATATTGTGAGCTATTGCGTGCATTCTTTAACTCCATCTTTCAAACAAAATATATATATATATATATTTAAAATAAATAAATAAATATATATATATTTTAAAAGAAAAAAAAAAAGCAAAGCACCTGCTTTGCAAAGGAACATTGTGAGGACTGTGAGGTACAAAATGCAAGATGCACTCACCCACAAAGCAGGTCCTCAGGCACTGCTGGCTCCTCGGATGCAGTGTGCTCTCAGAGGACATGGCCCACCGCCAGTACTGCTTCCTGGTGTTTGCCCCGATTTAAGTGCAGCATGCCACCTTCTTTATTATTGTTCTTTTGTTTTCAATATTCTTTTTCTTCCTTTATCTGGGGAAAGGGGGAGAGAAGCTGCATCCAGCATCCTAACTGCATTAGTACCCAGGGATGGGGGACAACCACCTCATGTCATCCCAGGCTGCCCAGTGTGGAGCTCTGAGGGTCACGGCTCAAGTGGCTTCCATAGTTCTGAAATGTTATTTTGTTACTTCACGGATGAGGAAATCTTTCCAAGGTCCATTGGCTGACATGGTCCACCTTAGAGTCTCCATTCACCCAGATACTTGCTATCAGAGTTTGGCCTGGAGAGTTGTCCAATTTGTTCTGCCCTCCATCCTCTGCTGTGGTACAAGATGTCCTCTGCAGGCCCCAGTGGACTGCCATATCCTGTATGTGCAATTAGACATGCCATCTACTGTACCATCTTCAGCAACTAAGAAGGCCGAGTTCTGACTCATGACCCCAGTTCTGACTCAATACCCCAGACCTGACTCCTGTGTGTGCTAGCCAGTATGAGGTCTGGCTTAGTCCATCACTCATATCAGATTACACACACTGGTGATCGCAGCCTGACCTTCAGGTTCCTCATACCACACTGCTTGTCCTCTGCCCTTGGGGCCCTCTCTCCTTAGAGATGTAAGATGTCACTGTCCGTGTGATTCAGGAAAGAATCTTTTGACAGCCGAGCTGAAAGATCCCTGAGTGGTCCTCAAGACTGACCCAACCTGAGGACTGGAGACTTCCATTCAAATGGTTGTGTGCTGTCATTGAGAACATCTTCTCCCATTTTATTAAAATGTGCCATCTTTGGGGGCTTTGGCAGAGGTTGGGATGAAAGCACAGCAGGATAAAAGGCCCAGTAGATATGTGGAAGGTCCCTACTCCCTGGGCTTGGGCCAGGGCTTGGGACGAGGAGTGGCTGCTGGGGATGGAACTCTGACCACAGGCATTTCCTGTGGTCCCGAAGTTCGAGACCAAAGGGCAACATGTTCCCTCTGCCTTTTCTGTCCCATTTGGGCCATTACTAGTCAAATGTGGGGCTTTTTAAAAAAATTGTTTATTTTTTATTGGAAAATCAGGTATATAGAGAGAATGAGAGACAGAGAGGAAAATCTTTTGTCTGATGATTCACTCCCCAAGCGGCCGCAACAGCCAGAGCTGAGCTGATCCAAAGTCAGGAGCCAGGAGCCTCTTCTGGGTCTTCCACGTGGGTACAGGGCCATCCTTGATTGCTTTCCCAGGCCACAAGCAGGGAGCTGTATGGAAAATGGGTTTGCCTGGATTAGAACCGGCACTCATATGGGATCCCAGTGCGTCAAGGCAAGGACTTTAGCTGCAAGGCTATCACGCCAGGCCCAAATGTTGGGCTTTTTGTAGTAGTTGTTGTTTGTTTTTTAAATTGTTTACATGGTGGAGAGGGATGCATGTCCATGAGGCCTCTAATTATGGTGGGGAGGATCAGGTCAGGTATGGAGGAAGGTAGGTGCAACACAAGTTTCAGTCTGTTTTGTTTGTTTTTATCTCCTGTGTCCACAGGGGAGTAGCGGGAGGGGGCTGCTCCTTGCTGTCAAATACATCAACACCCAGGGATGAAGAACAGTCCTCTAGTGACACCTTAGAGACCCCAATGTGGGAAGGAGTGTTCTGAGGCTACCGCTTGAATGATCTTAATAGTTCTGAGATGTTGGTTTCGTTTCGCCAGGGTTGAGAAAATCTTCCCAAGGTCTTAGTTGACATAGTCAGCATTAGTGGAACCCACAGACCCAGGAACATGCTGCAAAGCTTGGCCAGGAGTACTGTGCAATCTTTTCTGCTTTCATTCCTCTGATAAACCAGTCAGTGTCCCTTGCTGGCCTAGATGAGTTGGTTATCATGTCCTCTGTGTGCATCTGGGCATGCTGTCCACTGTACTGGCATCAGCAACTGAGGCCCAGTCCCAATATATGCACCCCAAGGTTGGACCACTGTGAAAAACCACTATGATTTTTCCCTGTGGTTGGAGTCCCATCAGTCCTGCCTCCAGCCCCCAGCCCAGCCCATATCCCAGCCTGCTCTTGTGCATGCCCATGGGTGCTGCAACTTAGTCCAGCCCATCTTGGCCTAAGACACGGCCCTTAGTTTTTAAAGATTCATTTATTTCTTTTTATTACAAAATCAGATATACATAGAGGAGAGACAGAGAGGAAGATCTTCCATCCGATGATTCACTCCCCAAGTGAGCGCAATGGCCAATACTGTGCCGATCCAAAGCCAGGAACCAGGAGCCTCTTCCGGCCTCCCACGTGGGTGCAGGATCCCAAAGCTTTGGGCTGTCCTTGACTGCTTTCCCAGGCCACAAGCAGGGAGCTGGATGGGAAGTGGAGCTGCCGGGATTAGAACCAGCACCCATATGGGATCCTGGTGCATTCAAGGCAAGGACTTTAGCCGCTAGGCCATGCCGCCGGGCCCAACATGGCCCTTATGTAGGCCAACAAGTACTGCTGCCTTGTCCAGGATAGCCCTCTCCCGACTCTGGTTCTCATACTCGCCAGTGGGTGTGTACAGCCTAGCAGGGGAATGCCCACAGTTCCCCCACCAGGCATGTTCCCAGCCCAGGATTTTTTGCCTGCCAAAGGGTACTATAGTCCATCCTGACATGATTCACACCCAGTCCTGGCACTTGTTAGCTGCTGCTGTGACCTAGCCTGGCTGACTTGCACCCATTCTGGCTCTTACGTGAGCCAGCACATGCAGTAGCCTAGCCCAGTCTGGCTTGCCCCAGATCGGCCCACTCCTAGTCTCAGCTCTCACACTCACCAGTGGAAGCAGCAGCCCAGCAAAGTTCTCCCTACTAGGCCTGCTCCTAGCTCCAGGTCTTGTATGTGCCAGCAGGTGCCATGTCCCAGTCTGAGATGGCTTATTCCCAGTCTCAGCATTCTCCAGCAGACGCTACAGCCAGTCTTAGACGGGTCCATCCCCAGTCCCAGTTCTTGCCGGCCATCTAGTGGTCTGATCAACCCTCAGCCCTCATGTAAACTGGCAGATTTTTGGTCCAACTCTGCCTAGCCTTACACCCCTTTCTGGAACTTACATGTTGTAGTGTGTATTGTGGACTGGCTCAGGCCAGCCTACCCCCTTTGCCGCATGCTCACACATATGCCAACAGATGCTTCAGCCCAATATGGTCAGACCTGCTCCCAGTCCAGGCCTTTGTGCTCACCAGCAGGAGCTGTGGCTTACCAGGGGAGTTACCCAAGTTCCCCTACCAGGCCCACTCCTAGCAAAGGATCTCATGATCTCACGTGTGCTGGTAGGTGCTGCTACCCAGACTGGCAAGGCTGACCTTCAGGCCTGGCACAAACCAACAGGTACTGTGGCCTAGTCCAACCAGCCCACACCCATTCCAGCTCTCGTCAATAGATGCTATAGCCTAGCACAGCCTGGCCCACCCCCAAGCCCACATCTCATGTGACCTGGCAGGTGCCATGGCTTATCATGGCCTGTTCCACACCCATTCTGGCTCTTACAAGTGCCAGCAGCTGCTGGAACCTAGCCTAGTCTGGCCTACCCCCAGACCATACAAATGCTGATGGATGCTGCAGCCTTGTCCAGTCTGGTCTACCCAAGGTTTCTGTTCTCACTTACACCAGTGGGAGCTGCAGCCCAGCAGGGGAATGCCCAGATTTGCCCTACCAGTCCTATTCCCAGTTCCAGGTCTTGTACGTGTTGGCAGGCGCTTTGGTCCAATCTGGCATGGCCCACTGCAGTCTCAGCTCTTGCTGGCAGGTATTGCAGCCTAGCCCAGCCAGGTACAGCACACACCCTGTCCTGACTTTCATGTGTGCCAGCAGGTGCTGTGACGTGTTACCAGACCTGGCCCACACAAATGCTTTCAAATGCAAGACTCTTGCCTGGCCTGTCCTATCCCCAGCCCTGGTTCTTATGTCCCCAGCAGGAGCTGTGGCCTCTTAGGAGAGTTCCCAAATTGTCCTAACAGGGCTACTCCCAGCCCTGGATCTTACATGTGCCAGTGGGTACAGTGACCCCATTGGTCTGCCCTCAATCTTGGCTTTTGCATGTGCCAACGGGTGCTGTAGCCTAGCCCTACACAGTGTCCTCCTAGCCCCAGCTCCTGTGAGTGCCAGGTGATTTCCTGTCAGGTGAATTCTGTGGTCTAACTTAACTTAGCTCTTCACCATCCCCAGCTCTCCATGTAAACCAGTGGGTGCTGCAGTCCCACAGAGATGAACCCACAATTCCCCATACAGAATCTACCCCCAGATCCAGTTCTCTCATGTTCTGATGGGTGCTGTGGCCCAGCCTGATGTGGCCCATCCCTTGTTCTGACACTTGCAGGCAGGTGCTGTAGCCTAGCACAGCCAAGCAAGGCCCTGGCCCCAGCTGTGGAGTGTACCATCTTAAAAGAAAAAAAAAAATTTAAATAAAAACAAAATATGTATTTTATTTTCATTGTAAAGTTAGACATACTGAGAGGAGGATAGACAGAAAGGAAGATCTTCTGTTCGATGATTCATCCCCCAAGTGGCTGCAATGACCGGAGTTGAGCCGAACCAAAGCCAGGAACCAGGAGCTTCTTCCAGGTCTCCCATGTGGATGCAGGGCCCCAAATCTTTGGGCTGTCTTCGACTGCTTTCCCAGCCACAAACAGGAAGTTGAATGGGAAGTGGAGCAGCTGGGACACAAACTGGTACCTATACGGGAATCCATCACATGCAAAGCAAGGACTTTAGCCATTAGGCTACCGTGCCAGGCTCCCTACTGCTGTTCTTATATCACCTTTCAAAAATGCTATATATGCTCATTGTTGCTGTGTAGATAATGGTAAAGGCAGAACCATAATTAGAACTCATGATCAGACAGTTTTAATTGTGTAACTGCCTCGGTGTTGTCATTTTCCTTTGCTTTCCTGTGTGCTTTGTTTAATACAGTGGAAGGTTATTCTGAGACTCCTGACTTCACCAGCCCACCATAGGCAGATCTAAGGCATGTAGTTAAGAAGCCCCAGATGTCTAATGAGATGGTGTAGCTTCCTGTTTTGTATCGTTTTACAACCACCATACTTGGGAGGGTCTTTGTGCTTAAACTAGATGCCTGTGTAATTTCTACCCCTGTTTTTTCTTGGCTCCCTTGTTACTGTGATTGTTCACTAATTCACCAAATACATAAAAAACGGCTCCCTTACACAAAACTGTGCTCCAACGGGCAATGTCAACGCCTCTTACTACCCACCTGCTCAATCTGATCAAGGAGCTGGACTCTGCTCACACAGCCACTCACACGGCAGCACGGTGGGAGGCTGGGCCAAGGGCTGTCCTGAGTACAGGCAATGACAGGCTGTGTTGTTTTTGAATTTAAAAATAATTCTAAAACCAACTCCACATTGTGACCATGCACTGCAATTACAAAACAATGTTAACAACAAAATACTGTTCCCTGTGGTACAGACTGCCACTCACCCTGTCCGTGAGCAAGTAAATGTAGCTGTCTCCAGGACATATCCACCCACACCCACACTCACACCCACGAGCCTTCAGGCTTCCTTTCCCCTCTGCACCCATGCCGGTCCTTACCTCTCTCTATTCAGTGAACTGCTGGGCTGGCCCCAGGATGAGGATCCCTTGGTCCTCCTCTGTAGGCCACATGGGATCCTGCACACTCAGCTTCCGTGGGCTTTTTCTCTGCTCTCCTTCCTGTCCCTGCCCTGGAGCTCTTTGGTGGTTGCACTTGGCAGCACAGATTCCTTTCTTGTCTCCAGAGTTCCCACTCTTCCAGAAAACTCTGACTTTCCTGGCAACTTCAGGGTGTCATGAGCTGGCTGGCGGGCATCTTGGGTCTCCGAGGTGCCTCTTATCCTTTTGCTTTTGGAGGACTTTCAGTGGTTCTTTGGAAGTGTCACTGGGTGCATTTGTTTCTTCCTGAACTTCTTGTGATTCTTTTTTGTTTTAAAGCTTTTTTTTTTTTTTACTGGAAAGTCAAATTTACTGAGAGAAGAAGAGATAGAGAGGAAGATCTTCCATCCATTAATTCATTCCCCGAGCGGCCGCATTGGTTGGAGCTAAGCTGATCCATAGCCAGGAACCTGGAGCTTCTTCCAGGTCTTCCATGTGGGTGCAGGCTCCCAAGTTTTTGGGCCATCTTCAACTGCTATTCCAGGCCACAAGCAGAGAGCTGGAAAGGGAAGTGAGATACAAACTGGCACCCATATGGGATTCCAGCACATGCAAGGCAAGGACTTTAGCCACTAGGCTACCGTGCTGGGCCCATGTGATTCTGTTTTTTTGCAGCCATGGGGCCTCATGCAGGGCAGGTAGGGAGATGATGCTTGGTCTGAGGGGACCAAATAGAAGGGAGGAGGTCTCTGAGGGTGAAAGCATCTCTACAGACACCTTTTTAAAAATTTTTTTGCTTTAAAATATTCAATGCTGGGCCTAGAGTAGTGGCCTAGCAGCTAAAGTCCTCGCCTTGAACGTACCAGGTTCCCACTTGGGTGCCAGTTTTAATCCTGGCAGCCCTGCTTCCCATCCAGCTCCCTGCTGGTGTCCTGGGAAAGCAGTCAGGGACAGCCCAAAGCCCTGGGACCCTGCACCCACATGGGAGACCTGGAAGAGCTCCTGGCTCCTGGCTTCGGATCGGCTCAGCTCCAGCTATTGCAGTCACTTAGGGAGTGAATCAACGGATGGAAGATCTTTCTCTCTGTCTCTCCTCCTCCTCTCTCTCTCTATATATATATATCTGATTTTGCAATAAAAATAAATAAATCTTTAGAAAAATATTCAATGCCTTCCTATTAGAGATTTATTTATTTATTTACTTGAAAGTCTATGTTACAATGAGAGAAGAACACACACACACAAAGAGAGAGAGAGAGATAAAGGAATTTTCCATCTGTTGGTTTACTCCATAAATGACAACGGTGAGACTGGGCCTGTCTGAACCAGGAGCTAGATGTTTCTTCCAGGTCTACCACAAGGGTGCACATGTTGGGTCCCAAGGCTTTGGGCCATCCTCTACTGCTTTACCAGGCCACAAGTAGGGAGCTGGAAGGGAAGTGGAGCAGCTGATGCTCCAACTGGCATTCTCATGGTGTCATAAGTGGCGGCTTAATCTGCTGTGTCCCCAAAGCAAACCTTTTTGTGCAGGTCCCACTTTTGGGGGTGTCAGACCTCTATTGCCTGTAAGAATCAGTTTTTCTCCCTTCTCCCCACTGTTTTGATGCTGGATGTCGTTGTCCTTGGCATCGCCCTATGCTATCAAATGTCACACCACAGTGGGGATGTCTTCTGACAAAGGAATGCTAGGCAATTTCAGCTTTGTGCACACATGGTGGAGTGTATTTATTCGAGCCTGCTGCATGCATGGGCTACCTGGCTTATATACGTGTGTCTTTTTTTTTTAAAGATTTATTTTTATTATGTTTTTATTGGAAAGGCGGATATACAGAGAGGAGAGACAGAGAGGAAGATCTTCCGTCCGGTGATTCACTCCCCAAGTGAGCGCAACGGCCGATGCTATGCCGATCCGAAGCCAGGAGCCTCTTCCGGGTCTCCCACGCGGGTGCAGGGTCCCAAAGCTTTGGGCTGTCCTTGACTGCTTTCCCAGGCCACAGGCAGGGAGCTGGAAGGGAAGTGGGGCTGCCAGGATTAGAACCGGCGCCCATATGGGATCCCGGGCGTGCTAGGCGAGGACCTTAACCACTTGCGCCACTGCGCCGGGCCCTATACATGTGTCTTTATAGGGCATACATAAGGCTATGTGGTACACTTATGGTATAATACAATAAAGGACTCAGTAAGCATGAAATGTAGGAGGCTGTGGCCAGTGAAACTGTCTTAGAAGAAAGTTTATGACAAATTGAAGGTGTATACTTTGTGGAGAAAAGCATAGTGTAATGAACACATAAGCCAGAAGCACAGGCTTTCATTATCACTCTGAGGTGTCATGAGCTGTATCTAATTGCACCTGCTCTGTGTGTGTAGGCCTGAGGGCACAGCAGGGGTGTGTCCACCAGCATCCCCTGCAAACACATGAGTGGTGCAGTTTTCTACAGAAGTATGTCACCAGGCCTTGGGAATTTCTCAGCACCACTATAATTTTGTGAACATGTGTGGTCCATTGTCAACCACATGGCTGTCACTCGTGCCTTGGCAACTGCTGATCAAGCTTCTTGTCCCCATCCAAGTTATTGCTGCTGTTTGTCACCTTGCCCCAGCAGGCAGGAGGGTGGGGCATGTCAGTAAAGACCAGAAGTGAAGACCCCTCCCCTGCATCCTAGAAGGTGGGCCCTACTGTTATCTCAGCTTTACAGAAGAGGAAACTCCAGCCCAGCCCAAGGTTCTGGCAGCTAGTGCATCACCAGCAAGGCGGGGATTTAGATCTTGGCAGGACCGCGTCTCTAACTACCACTTTCTCCTGTCTCCAAAAAGCCTCCTGCCTGCCTCCTAACCCCATTATTCATACTGATTGAAAGTTCCCTAACCTGCCGCCTTCATGATTGCACGCTGTCTCCACTGAGCTCTCTGTGCCTTCTGGCTGCAACCCAGTCCTCTGCTTGCCCCCTCACTAACCCACTGTCTCAACTACTGCATTGCCGCCCCTCAGCAACAAAACTACTCCACAGAACAGTGTTTGCTCTTCTTGGCACCCCCTGAAATATAACTTTTCTCCCTGAGATCGCTGCCTATTCTGCAGGCTCCAGAAATGAGATTTGTTAATTTTCCCATGGGTGAGGGGGCTCTGTTTGCTCCAATTGCCACCTCCAGACTACTGCTCTTGCGGCCCCCAAATCTAACTTAGAATAACTACTGCCTCTGAGGCCTCAGTCATTGTGCTCATCTGCCCCATCCCTCTCCTGGCTGCCATCTGCCAGTTTCCACACCTTCTACCAGCCCCACGTCCCCACCTCCCCCATGCCCCAAAATGCTGGTGCCCACCGGTCTCCCCAATGTGTGACTTCTTGTCCACCAGGAAGAGCGAAAGGATCTTCTCCACTCCTCAGAGCCACTCCTTGTCATTGTCCCACCCTGGATCTTGTCCCCCGCTGGAAGCAGCCCCTTGCTGGGGTCACTGCAGCTGCCTGCTCTCTGCCCTGTTGTCCACCCTTCCTTCTTGGCTTCTGCCCTTACAACCAGCTCCAGTCTCTTGAGCACTCCAGGCTAGTGATGCCTCCCTTCTTCCCACTTCGCAACCTCTCACACCGGTGTCCACACCAGAGCCCCCGCATTTCAGCAGCCCTCAATGCTGCTCTCATTGGCCTTGCCCTCTGGGTTTTCAGCCTCTGCACCAACACTGGATGAACCTAGTCATCTGCTTCTGTCAGGTGTTTGCTCTGATAGTCGAGAAGTGTTGGGAGAGGAACACAACCAGGAAGCGCTCAGTACTGCTCCAGCCTGGTCATCATTCCTGAGGCCCAGCAGTGTGCAGTGACCTGATCACTCAGGTCAGCTCTTCTTTTCTTTTTTTTTTTTTTCCATTTTTTATTTTAATATTTCCACAGGGTTGGGTCCATTTATCTCCTACAGAATCTACCTCTGGACATGGTTCTTTTGTCCGGACATGTTTCTCTTGTGTGCTGGTTAGTGTCATGACCCTGCCTAATGTGACACTCAGTCAGGTACTAGGATCTAGCCCTGCCAGACAGGCCCCCAGTCATAGCTTTCGTGTGGCGTGTGGCGGTCAGCAATGTTCTGTATTCACAGCCCATCTCAGGACTCTCATTTGGGCTAGTGAATCAGTCCGACCCATACAGATCTTAGAAACTCCTCCCTTCGAACCACCAGGACTGCCGTAGTCCCCTCATTTACCTACAAGTACAGTGACCCTTTCACTGGGAGTCATAAAGGATTCATTCCTCATTCCTTACCTACAAGCACAGTGGCCTTATCCATGGATGTCCCTAGGCAGCAGTTACATACCCCCAAGACCCTAGAGGTCGCCATCGGGTGACCAGTGGGCGGAGTCCAGCACTACTTAGTGTGGTGGCTGCCCAAAGCCCAGGACTCTCTCACTGCATGGCAGTGGTGGCCATGGCCAGGACCCCAAGCATTGAGTCCGACCTGGCTCAAGTACCCCCAGCAGCTGCCATGCTGCTGAAAGCTCCCACCACACAAGCCCCGTGGCCGAATTTCAGCTGTTATTTTCAACATGCTCCTTGAGCCCATGAAGCTTTGCTCTCAGTCTCAGTTCGCTCTTACCAGATGATCTTGTTCTTTATCCCCCATTTTTAAAAAAAGATTTATTTATTTATTTTTAAAGATTTATTTTTATTATTATTTTTTTAATTGGAAAGGTGGATATACAGAGAGGAGAGACAGAGAGGAAGATCTTCCGTCCGGTGATTCACTCCCCAAGTGAGCACAATGGCCGATGCTATGCCGATCCAAAGCCAGGAGCCTCTTCCGGGTCTCCCACGCGGGTGCAGGTTCCCAAAGCTTTGGGCCGTCCTCTGCTGCTTTCCCAGGCCACAGGCAGAGAGCTGGAAGGGAAGCGGGGCTGCCGGGATAGAGCCGGCGTCCATATGGGATCCCGGGCGTGCAAGGCGAGGACCTTTAACCACTTGCGCCACCGCGCTGGGCCTGATTTATTTATTTTTATTGGAAAGGCAGCTGTACAGAGAGGAGAAGAGACAGAGAGGAAGATCTTCCATCCGGTGATTCACTCCCCAAGTGAGCGCAACAGCCGATGCTATGCCGATCCGAAGCCAGGATCCAGGAACTTCTTTCCAGGTCTCCCACGCGGGTGCAGGATCCCAAGGCTTTGGGCTGTCCTCAACTGCTTTCCCGGGCCACAAGCAGGGAGCTGGATGGGAAGTGGAGCTACCAGGATTAGAACTGTCGCCCATATGGGATTCCGGAGCATTCAAGGCAAGGACCTTAACCATTACGCTTATCGCCCCAGGCCCTCTTTGTCCCCCATTTTAAGGAAAGAGTGAGTGAGTGAGATCATCCATTTGTTGATTCAATCACCAAAGGACTGCAAAGGCTGAGGCTGGGCCAGGAGCCTGAAATTCCTTCAGCATCACTCAGATGGGTGATGGGGCACATACACTTTCACTTTCCTGGTGAATTAGCAGGGCGTTGATTAGAAGTGAAGCAGTCAGGATTTGAATTGGTGCTTAATTGACTTGGTGTTGTTATCAGCTGCTTAACTTATCAGCTGCCACAACCCACCCCACACAAGTGTCAAGATTAGCATGAACACATTGTTATTAGTTTTGGTCACTATGTTACAGATAAAGCTCCAGAATTATCCTGCTCTTGTCTAAATGAAATGTTGTATCTTCTGACATCTCCCCAGTTGCCTCCCGCAGCCCCTGGCAACCAACACTTTTGCCTTTATAAGTATAAAGCTTTCATTGTTTTTCTTTTTTCTTTTCTTTTCTTTTCCTTTTTCTTTTCTTTTTCTTTCTTTCTTCCTTTCTCTCTCTCTCTCTCTCTCTCTCTCTCTTTCATTTACATTTTTATTATTTGAAAGGCAAATTTTACAGAGAGAGAGGGAGAGAGGAATGGGGGCTCTTCCATATGCTGCCTCACTCCAGCACATGGTTGCAACAGTCAGGTCTAGGCCAAGTTGAATGAGGCCAGGAGCCAGGAGCTCCATCCTGGTCTCCTTCATGGATGGCAGGGGTCCATGTACTTGGGCCATCTTCCATTGCTTACCTGGCACATCAGCAGGGAGCTGGGTAAGGAACAGTGCAGCTGACACCCCAGTATGTGAGGCTGGCCTTTGCCAACAGCAGCTTAACTCCCTGTACCACAAGGTTTCCAGGGTTTTATATTTTTTATCTTATATTTTTAGGATGGTGTTGTCTACAGACAATGACAATGTAACTTCCTCATTTCCAGCTTGGATGCTTTTATTTCTTTTTCTTACTTACTCTGACTAGGGCTTCTGGTACCTTATTGAATAGAATTGGGGAAGTGCATACCCTGGTCTCCTGCTCTTGGTGCCAGAGCTTTCCGCTTGGCATGACGTTGCCTTGGGCTTGTCATACATGACTCATGTTATGCTGCAGCACTCCCACGTCACATCTCATGTGTTGAAAACTTTTTATTGTGGAAAGATGCTGAATTTTGTGAAATGCTTCTTATACATCCATTGGTAGCATCATATACAGAGTCCTTTCTTGTGAGTGGTTTGTTTTTGCTTTATATCTTATATAAGTATATATTTAAATATTTTCTATAAATATAAAACATTAGTCTCTACTCTGATATCATCAGATAACTTTTTATTTAGCTTTGTTTAAGATACATTTTCTCTGAACAGTTCTCAGCCTTGCCTTCCATATATGTAAGCTCTGTGAAATTTGTTCAGCTGATTTGTGTCATTTTTATTATACAGTAAGTCTCATGTTTTTTCAGAGTCTGAGTCCAAAGTGTTCTACCCTGTGCCTGCGACTTGGCCGTGTGCCAGGATCATTCTAACTTTCCAGTGAAGGTGAAGTGTATGGCAAGGCGAGTGCCCTGATCCTCATTTACTTCACACTGGTGACTTTTCTTGATGAAAACTCTTCCATAATAATATTAGTTATGGGAGTTGTTGCTGTGCTGTAGTGAGTTAAGCCTTCATTTGCAATTACACCATCCTATACTAGTGTTGGTTCAAGTTCCAACTGCTCCACTTCCAATCCAGCTCCCTGCTAACATACCAGGGAAATCAGTGGAGGATAATCCAAGTCCTTGGGAAACCTTGAAGAAGCTCCTGGCTTTCACCTGGTCCAACCCTGGCCATTGAGGTTATTTGGAAAGCAGCCAAAAGATGGAAGATCTCTCTTTCTGTAAATCTGCCTTTCAAATAAAAATAAGTGATCTTTAAAAAATGGAATACTGACAACGGAGATGGTGTTGTGGAGATGTGTTATGTGTAATGTGTCACCAGCATCGTATGTGAGACCTAATTTGAGTCTCAGCCACTACTCTTCTGATACAGTTTTTAAGAATGCACCTGGGGAAGCAGAAGAAGATGGCTCAACTGTTTGGGCCCCTGCATTTACTTTGAGGACACCAATGATGTTCCAGACCCCTGGTTTCAGCCTATCCCAGCTCTTGGCTTTGCAGTCACTGGGGACTGATGCAGCAAATGGAAGAGTTCACTCTCTCTCTGCCTTTCAACAAAATAAAAATAAATGTTGGGGCTGGCATTGTGGCATAGTGAGTTAAGCCACCACCAGCAATGCCAGTATCCCATATGAGTATTACTTTAAGCCCCTGGACCCATAAGGGAGACCCAAATGAATCTGCTCTCTCCTGGTTTCAGCTGGCCCAACCCGGGGCTGTTGAGGCCATTTGGATAGTGAATCAGCAAATGAAAGATCTCTCCCTCTTTATCCTCTCTCTGCAACTCTGCCTTTCAAATAAATCAATAAATAATTTATAAAAAAATATAAAAAGACATTAATACAAATGTATTCCACAAAATATCTTGTTTCTATTTTGCTTAAAATTATACTATATTGATAGATTTGGGAAAAGTGATCAGGTTTGTACTGATATTTGCATCTTCATGAGCATGCTGTACCCCTCCAGTTTCTTGGTTTTCGATGTTTTCCAATGTTTTAGTTTTTTTCCCTGGAAAGATCAGACACATACTAAGTTTATTCCTACATATCTTAGTGTCAATGTCATGATAAAGAATATTCCTTTTTTTAAAAAAAATTGTCTATTTATTCTAAAGTCATAATTAAAGACACAGAAACAGAGATCATCCATTTTTCAGTTCACTTTCCAGATGGCTGCAACATGCAGGAATGAGCCAGGCCAAAGTCAGGGACAAGGAGTGTCCCCTGGGTCTCCCACCTGGTTTGTAAGTTCAAGCACTTGGATATCTGCTGCTTTTCCCCAGCCATTGGCAGGAAGCTGGATCAGAAGTGGAGCAATTGGGACTGGAACCGGCACCCGTATGGGACACTTGTATCACAACATCAGTTTAACCTATAAGGCCACAATAGGTGGTCCCACAAAGCAGGTCCCACAAAGTATGTTTTAAAAATGAAATCTTGGGCCCGGTGCGGTGGCGCAGTGGTTAAGGTCCTCGCCTTGCACGCCCGGAATCCCATATGGGCGTCAGTTCTAATCCTGGCAGCCCCGCTTCCCATCCAGCTCCCTGCCTGTGGCCCGGGAAAGCAGTCAAGGACAGCCCAAAGCTTTGGGACCCTGCACCCACGTGGGAGACCTGGAAGAGGCTCCTGGCTTTGGATCGGCATAGCATCGGCCATTGTGCTCACTTGGGGAGTGAATCATCGGACGAAAGATCTTCCTGTCCGTATATCCGCCTTTCCAATAAAAATAAATCTTAAAAAATAAATAATAAAAATGAAATCTTTTATGCAATTATTTTTGTGGTATCAGCATACTTGTATTTGTACATTCATCTTATTCCTAGTCAGAGGTGTATTAATTCCAATGGTTTCTAGGTTCTTTTACTTTTTGGGGGTAAATCAATTAATCTATGTAGAATAATTATTAAGGTTTTATGATATGCTGTTATTTATTCTGTTTCATATTGGGTCATTTCAGACACTTCAGTCAATGGTTAATAAAATCAGTAACAGTTGGTAACCTTGCCTTGACTTTAAGAGTTACTTGCTAGACATTTCTTGCTGGCAATAATAATAATAATAATAGTAATAATAATAATAATGTGGGGCCCGGTGTGATAGCGTAGTGCCTAAATCCTCACTTTTTTTAAGATTTATTTTTATTATTTTTTTTATTGGAAAGGCGGATATACAGAGAGGAGAGACAGAGAGAAAGATCTTCCGGGCCTGGCGCGGTGGCGCAGTGGTTAAGGTCCTCACCTTGCATGCCCAGGATCCCATATGGGTGCCGGTTCTAATCCCAGCAGCCCCATTTCCCTTCCAGCTCCCTGCCTGTGGCCCGGGAAAGCAGTCAAGGATGGCCCAAAGCTTTGGGACCCTGCACCCATGTGGGAGACCCGGAAGAGGCTCCTGGCTTTGGATCGGCATAGCATCGGCCATTGCGCTCACTTGGGGAGTGACTCATCGGATGGAAGATCTTCCTCTGTCTCTCCTCTCTGTATATCTGCCTTTCCAATAAAAATAAAATAAAACTTAAAAAAAAAAAAAAAAGAAAGATCTTCCGTCCGATGATTCACTCCCCAAGTGAGCGCAACGGGCCGATCCAAAGCCAGGAGCCTCTTCCGGGTCTCCCACGCGGGTGCAGGTTCCCAAAGCTTTGGGCCATCCTTGACTGCTTTCCCGAGCCACAGGCAGGGAGCTGGAAGGGAAGCAGGGCTGCCGGGGATAGAACCGGCGCCCATATGGGATCCCGGAGGTGCAAGGCGAGGACCTTAACCACTTGCGCAGGGCCCTAAATGCTCACTTTACATTTGTTAGGATCCTATATGGGTGGTGTCCCAGCTGCTCCTCTTCCCATCCAGCTCCCTGATTGTGGCCTGGGAAAGCAGTAGAGGATAGCCCAAACCCTTGGGACTCTGCACCTGCGTGGGAGACCTGGAAGAAGTTCCTGACTCTTGGCTTCAGATTGGATTGGTTCAACTCCAGCCTTTTTGGCCACTTGGGGAGTGAACAAGCAGACGGAAGATCTTTTTCTCTGTGTGTCCTTCTCACTGTAAATCTGACTTTCTAATTAAAAATAAAATAAATCTTTAAAGAAAATCACGTGTTAGTGCTCACCTTGATTGAAGAGGTTCTCTATATCTATTGAGTCAATCATATTTTTTTGAATAGGTCAATGTTGTAAACATTACTACTAGGTTTTCAAAGTAGGGAATCTTTGCTTTCTTAGAATAAACCCTGCATGGTCATTCACTTAACATACACATGCATATACACTGGATTCAGTTTGCTAACATTTCATTTGGAATTTTTAGTCTTCTAAGTGTGATTTGACTCTTTAAATGTCATATGAAAAGTTTATATAAGTAACCAAATAAATTGTTCCTTCAATCATTTGCATCTGAATGGAAATAATATGTTCAGAACCTTGTTTGTACTTAAAAAGTTTAGTTGAAAATCAGGGTGACATACAGAGAGAGAATCTTCCTAGGGCTGGGTCAGATTGAAGCCAGCTGCCAGACGCTACATCCAGGTCTCCCATGCTAGTGCAGGAACCCAGGCACTTTTGCCATCACCTTCTGTTTGCCAATGTGTGCATTAGCGGGGAGCTAGAATAGGGACTGGAACCAGGACTTGGACCCAGTACTCAGATAGGAGGCGCAGGTGTCCCTAGTGGCTTGTTAACCGCTCTGTCAGATGCCTGCCCACCGGTCTCTGAATCAGTTCTGGCCAGCTGTGCTGTGGTTTATTCACTTCTCCACTTCTCCTCTAATCCCTGCCCCCCTGTTCTTTTTTTTTTTTTTTCCTGTTCTTAATTGGTGGAATGCAAGCCCTTAGCTACCAGAATGCATCCCCCCAACCCTACCTCAACTTTTGGCTTCAGTCTCTCGTTCCTAGATTTTTTTTTTCTCTGTTCCTCTCTGATCTAGTATTTCCACATGATGCAGGAGGGTTGCTTTGCGATCCCTAATTACCTCATACTTTTTGATGCTGAAGCGCTTTCCATTTTATGGACAGGAAAATTGGGATTCAGATTGGTTTAACACCCAGCTGGAGGTCCCATCCCTGGCCATTTTAACATAATTTCTGAGCCAGACATTCTTGTTCTGGAGCCTGTATTCTGACTATATTGGCTTGAGGCAAAAACTAGAAAGGGGCATCAAAAGTTCAAGGGGACAGGGCATACAAGATGGAGGCGGCCTAGGATGGAGGTAGGCTGTGGGAGTAGCCGATGCCAGCCGCATGATGGCAGGACTGGAATGAAGGACATGCCAGGCACATGGGACTCCCATGCTGCAATTCCTGGAGGGAAAATGATGGCCTCGAGTCGTGAAATATTTAGCTCCTTGCCCAAGGTCCTGGCGTGCACACAGTTTAACCAATGAAACGTCTCTAGTACTGGGTTTAGGAACCAGAGTGAGCACCTGCAGCCCAGGCCCCTGCCCTCGGGGAGCCTATGCTGTGTGGGCAGAAGTTAACCCAGACAATGAGGAACTCCAGCATCTTCAAGGACAGGTGTGAGGGTTCAGAGGAAGAAACTCTGACCCTGAAAGGAAGCCCAGCTGGGGAGACTTCCCTGGGGACACCATAAAGCCACCTGGGGTGGACCCCAAAGTTCTCTGCAGGAGCAAGCAAGAGGTATGCAGGAACTGGCACCTCTGAGAGTGAGGGGTGGGGGGTGAGGCTGGAGAGCCAGGATGGCGCTTTGCGGGGGCCTCAGAGGTCAGGTTAGCAACCTGGGTCTTTAAACTGAGATCAGAGGGAAACCGCCCGCTGAGTTGAAGCAAAGCAACAGAAACAATCAGATTTGCATTTGAAAAAGATTTTTCTGAATCACCACCCATGGCTATGAGGGCACTCCAAAACACTCAGGAAAAGTAAAATTAAAAGGTGTGTTGGGGTGGGTGGGGGGGTTGGGGAGTGGGGGCTGGCGCCCGGGAGCACAGAAGGCAATAGTGTGGCCTAGTGGGTAAAGCCACAACCTGCAGCACTGGCATCTGGTTTGAGTCCCAGCTACACTTTTTAAAGATTTATTTTTATTGCTAAGTCAGATATACAGAGAAGAGGAGAGACAAAGAGGAATATCTTTTGTCTCATGATTCACTCCCCAAGCAGCCGCAATGGCTGGAGCTGAGGCAATCCGAGGACAGGAGCCAGGAGCCTCCTCCAGGTCGCCCATGTGGGTGCAGGGTCCCAAGGCTTTGGGTCATCCTTGACTGCTTTTCCAGGCCACAAGCAGAGAGCTGGATGGGAAGTGGGACTGCCAGGATTAGAACCAGCACCCATATGGAATCTCCATGCTTTCAAGGTGAGTACTTTAACTGCTAGGCTACTGTGCTGGGTCCCTCAGCGATACTTTTGACCCAGCTCCCTGGACATGTGCCTAAGTAAGCAGCAGAGGATGGCCCAAGTGTTTGAGCCCTGCACCCATATGGAAGATCTGATCCTGGCTATGGACTGGCTCAGCTCTTGTTGCTTTGGCATAGAGGTAAAACCCAGGTTAGGATGAGACACCCATGAAAGTGCCTGGATTTGATGGCTACCTCTCCTGACTTTAGCTCGGATGCAGCAGTGACAGCTCAAGTGACTGGGTTCCTGCACCCACCTGATGGCTGGATTGAGAGTTGCGGCATCCGGCTTTAGACACCCCATACTCACTCACCATGACCATTGTGGGCTTTTGGGGAGTGAGCCAGCAGATGGGAATTCTGTTTCTCTCCTGCCTTTCAAGTAATACATTTAGTCTCTCCCTCCCTTCCTCCGTCCTTCCCTCCATCCCTCTCTCCCTCCCTCTCTCCCTGTCTCCCTCCCTCCCTCCCTCCAGGTCCCTGGGTCAGATTGGCTCAGCTCTAGCCATTGCAGCCACTTGGGGAGTGAATCAGCAGATGGAAGACCTTTCTGGTTCTGCTTCTCTATATATCTGCCTTTCCAACAAAAATAAACAAATCTTTTTAAAAAGCAGCAGCAGCTTGCTGAATGTTTTGCCCAAGAGGGTAATTCCCCAAAGGAAGCTTCCACAAGAGTAAGCAAGGGCAGCCCTCCTTGTTCAGTGCCAACCAGTGGGGGCTGAAAGGTGTGTGTGTGTGGCAGCGGGTGTGTGTCTGTGTGTGCTGGTGGATGAGGGAGAGGCTCCCCTGGCAGGAAGGTTCCTCCTGCCACCCCGCTGGCCCAGACCTCCTCCCTCCCAGGACCTTGGCCGCTGGCCAGGCAGAGAGCAGGTAGGCATGCAGTAGGTGGGGTCTTGTGTGCAGGCCGAGCCCAGGGAGCACTGCGGGGGGCCGCCCCACTTTCCAGAGCACCCCCAACTGTCAAGCATTGCGCCTTGTAGAAAGGGAAACTGTCACCACCCTCAGAAAGGGGTATTGCTTCCTGAGTGCTGTGTGTGCCCAGCAAGGGATGTGTCACCTCACTTCCAAACCCTGCCTTCTAGCAAACTCCTGGAGGCTCCCCGAGTGATAAGACTCCACTCTCTCAAGATTGGGAGACTCCTGTGCTTTTTTTTTTTTTTTCTTTCCCCGTTTCTAATAAGCTCCTAGGTGAGTATGGCGGGGTGCAGGGATCCCTGCAGGAGGGCGGGGTCTGTTTGGCAGCCCCTGCCCGCATCACCTCCTTAGTGTGTTCCCGTGTTCTTCCTGGCAGAAGCGGCTGCTCAGTTCGCAGAGTCTGGCGCCAAGCTGTGTATCCAGTTTCCCTCTGCCTCTGCACGCTTAGCTGTTCTGCTCCCTGTACTCCTTTCCTCAACAGAATCCTCAAGTTCCCTCTCCCGTACTGTGTACCTCTCACTGTGTCCCCGTCCTGCCTTTCCCTCTCTGGCCAGGGCACTGCCGGCCAGGGGGGTTGAGGGTGGGGGATGGAGTCTAGTCCAGGGCTCCCAATTCTCTGGTCTACCTCACATCTGCTAGGGGCGAGAAGCCAAGGACGCCACAGCAGAGACAGCAGGAGGGGAAATGGGGGAAGTGGAGAGCAGAAAAGAGCAGGGGAGGGCAGCAGAGGCAGGGTGTGTGAGGGGCAGAGGAAGATGAGGAGAGACACCCAGGACAGCGTCTGGAACCAGATGATGCTGTGCAGGTGCATTCCACTCTTTGGTCCTCTCCCCATCCCGACGTCCCACCTGTACATCCTGGAAGCAACAGCCCCAGGCTCCCATCCCCAGGTTCTGGCAGCACCAGACCCCAGGTCCTTGGTCCCTGAGAGAAACAAGTCAGGGTGGCTCAGGCTCTTGGGTTCCAGGGATTGCAACATGGCTGAGACACGTGGCAAGCTGTAGGTGAGGGTTCTTGGGTTTTCAAAGGGGCCAGAGTGCCAACCCCCAAGGCTGTGGGGGAGGGAGCTGGTCGAGTGGTTGGAAGAGGCCTAGTGGGCTTTACTGTGCAATATGACAGAGACCTGAGGTGGGGGAGGCACTTGGGGCGAGTGTGCTGGGGACAACTGAAACGGGAAGTGAGGCGACAGGCCTGGGGAGGCACTCAGTGGAGACAGCTGGTCCTCTTTCTACAACCCTCTCCTCCCCCATTGCTTTGGATCCTGTTATCAGTATTGCACCTTTGGCTTCTGCCTCTGTCCTCCAGCCTCAGGCTTGAGGACCAGCCTGGCCCTAGGAACTTCCTTTATGCCCCATCTGGTCTCAGCCAGTCATTGCAACTGGCTCAGATCTGGATTCTCCCTAGCCGAGCCTCTGCCCAGCGGTGCTGCTGGGTGAGCCCAGGTTGCACGCTCCTGGAAACTGTAGTGGAGGTGTTGAGCCCCTGGTGTTGAGCAAGTTACTTCTGGCAGTACCCCCCTCCCCAGTCTCCCTCCCTCTTTCTTTCCAGCTTCCAGCAACACCCAGGACTCCTTTCCCTTCCAAACCATCCGGCTCCATCCTCCTGGGACTTCAGCCTAGGTGATAGATTCAGGGGTCAGGCGGCAAGTCTCTGACTCTGCAAATCCCCCACTCTTCCCACTTCCCAGGCCATCCTTATTTCACACGTGTTTGCTAATTTGGATGTTTAGGAAAAAGGCAATCACACAAGGAATAACCTCTGGCCAAATCCTCTCCATTCCTAAGGCTGAGCTGCCTGGTCCAGGCTGCCCTCCCCAAGTGCTCTTCTGCATCCCATAAAGATACAGAACCACAGGTTTCTCCTGCATCCCATAAAGATACAGAACCACAGGTTTCAAAGAGAAAAAAAGCGAATTTGTTGTGAGTCAGAGGGTGTGAAGGGGAGGGGTCTTCACCTTCCCCATTGTCTTGAATTGATGGGAAGTTGGGAGGCATAGAAAAGGCAGCAGATGGGGCGCACGCCCCGCTCTGAACAATATAGAAGAATCTGATATAGACACTTTGTATAAAAGCCACTTGTCCTCATTTGTGTCCTCTTGCTGGCTGGCCGGGTGGCACTGGAGAACAAAGAAGCTAGGGTTGCAGGCCTCAACACAGCAGGGACACTCCCTGGATGACCCCTGTGGGGTCACTTTGGGTCCTTGGTGGGGGCGTAGCAGAGTTCCAGTGGCCGGGACACCTTCCAGAACTTTTCGTTGACAAGCTCCAGGGTCAGTGAACCGTTCAGTGTCTGCAGGTGATGGGGAGGAGGAAATGGGAGGCAAAAGGTGAACAAGGGGGTGGGAGGGTGGGAGAAAGAGGAAGTGACAGGCGAGGAAGAGGAGCAGAGGAGGGAGAGGAGAAGGCGGGGAGCTGGCCGTGGAGCTGCCCCAGTGAGTGCTCACCGTGAAAGCTCCGCCTCCAGGTGCAATGTAGATGGTGTACTGCTTCTCACTGACGCCCTCCAGGCTGGGTAGGGCAGGCTCCTCAGGGCCATCACCTCCTCCGGCGCCCCCACCCTCTCCACCACCCCCATCAGGTCCCCCAGTGTCTGAGGCGCCCCCTCCAGGCCCTCCTGGTTCTCCAGCCTCTTGCTGCTGCCTTCGTTCCAGGGCAATACGCAGGGCCAAGTATTTGGAGAGGTGGTCCACGGTGGCATTCCCAGTTGTCTTCACGTACCTGGAGGGGGCAAGCATACAGGATCAGGGCAGGGAGGCAGGGGATGCCTCCACCACAGGGCTTCGGGGTTCAGCTAGGATTCTGGGAGCCAGAGCTGGGGGGGAAGGAGGGGGAAGGAGGAGAGGTGGGGAGATAGGGTTCCTCACCTGGTCTGGCAGTATTCTCCCTTCTCCACGAGTAGGGGATGGGGCCGGAACACGAGTTCAATTTCGCCACCTGGTTCTGGAGGGCTAGGGGCCCCTGGAGGGCTTGGGGGCCCCAGAGTTCCCCCTCCCAAGGTGCCTCCCCGGTCACCAGAATCTTCTGAACCGGCGCCCCCACCTACCCCTCCAGTGCCACCCCCTCCTGTCCCTACACTGCTCCCCCCTGCGCCTCCCCCACGGGGCCGCTTGGGAGCAGGGCCTGGGGTGGAGTCGGGAGCTGAGTCTGAGCTCACATCTTCTCCATCCCCTTCTCCCTCCCCAGGCTCTCCTTCTCCCCCACTCATCGTGGTGGTCTGGTCGGACCCTGGCATTGGCCGCCTTACACGCTGGGCCCTGTAAAAACAAGTGCTTATGGTTAGAAGCACTGGGGATAAGGTGCTTAGAGTTCAAACCTCTCACAACCAAGACACATAATGTTTATTCAGTGTTGTGGGCCAGGCCACCTGCTAAGTATCGGTCTTGATCTTAGGACCGAGGCCACAGTTTTTACGTGGCTCATTTGAGTTCATGATAAACTGTCACCTTGCAAGGTGTGGTGGGAGAACTTACAGCACCAACAGTTTGTAGAAGGCAACCTCAGGTCCAACACCAGACCTACTGAGGTGGAGTTCTATATTTCTAGCGAGACCCACAGGTAGTGTGGATACAGCAGAAAGACTGGGAGATGCAGCTTCATGGATGTGTGTGTGGGGGGGGAAGAAGGGCTCATCCCTTGATGCGCATGCTCAGAATCCCTCTATGGCTCTAATGGTCAGAGAGCCAGCTCACTAGGCAGCTGCCATTTCCAGTCCTGGTTTCCAGGCTGGCCAGGCCATGGTAAATGCTTAGAAGCTGACAGGCAGCACAGAAGGCAGCAGGAGTCAGCCCTGAGGGATCCAGCCCTCCAGCCCCCCACCCACCTCCCTCCTCACACACCTGTGCATGGCCTGCATGCGCAGCCCCTCCTCGATGCTGGAGCTCAGGGCCTGCTGGTTGTGCAGGCGGCTGAGGCGGATGAGCACTCGGTCTTGATGAGCCTCGTACTCCTCCCGGCTCGGGTAGATCTTTGAGATCAGGGCGTCAAAGTTGGGGTCCGGCCGTAGGGACCTCTTGGATACCAGCTTCTTGCGGCAGGTGGGACACTCCTTGTTCCTGGGGACAGGAGAAAGGAGAGCTTGAGTGGTCTGTCCCCCCCAGTGTGTTGTGTGAGGGGAGTTGCTGAGCTGGCTGGGACCAGCAAGGGGGCCCAGTCTCCACCCCGTCCTCCTCTGGTCACCCGCTCCGCAGCGCCGTGACGATGCAGTCGGAGCAGAAGCGATGCAGGCACTCCTTGGTGGTCATGGTGTTCTTTAGCATGTCCAGGCAGATGGGGCACATGAGCTCTGAGTGCAGCGACCGAGGGGAGACCGCAATCTCTGTGCCATCCATTATGGCTTCCTGGAGGGTCAGCAGGTGCAAAGGGCTTTTAGAAACAAGCAATTTAAAAAACCCGGAGTTTTGAAGAGCATAGGAAGAGGGGCCAGGTGCCCTGGTTTGCCACTGGAGAAAGGTGGGATTTCTGATAGGCTACTGACTTGAAAGGATTAGGGTCAACGGATTGAGTTGAGGACTTGGAGGTTCAGCAAAGGACCTGGGGTGGGAGTGGCACAGACAGACTCCTTCGGAACCTGTTACAAATGCAGATGGCACTACTGAATCAGAATGGGGTGTGTGTGGAGGGGGGGCAGCGGTTTGTGAAGCTTCGGATACCACACTCTCCACGGGTACTTCTTATGGGAACTAACAGTGGCCCGAGGAAGAGGCGGCCTTTCTGGGTCGCTCAATTTCCTTTCAAAAGGGAGCCTCTCCAGGGCGGAGGGCGAGGCGCTGGCGGGGGGCCTCGGGCGGGGCAGGGGAAGGTTTGCACGGGAGGCAGTGCGTGGTGGGGAGGGTCTGTGCAAGGATCGAGGAGAGGGGAGGGAGCCCATTGGGAAAGCAGTCACCTGCGGGGTCCGGTGCAGCTCGTAGAGGCTCAGTTCCCACGTCTTGCTGGCATTCTGGGCATTCGCCGGCGTCGTCATGGTGACCGGGCACGGACCCCCCACCAGCACTCGGCGGCCGAGGAGGAGGAGGAGGAGAGCGGCTGGGGAGGGGAACGGGAGGCGGTGTTAGGGGGCCGCCCCTGCGCAGACCCCGCCCCTCCAGAGGCGCCCCCCGCGGCGCGCGCCCTCACCCGGCTGCTCCGGCCGTCCGCGCGCCCACCGCCGCCGCGCCTCTCCTCAGGCTCGGGCTCCCGGATCGAATTCGCTCGGCCCGCAGCCGCCTCTCAGACAGCAGCTCCCGCCGCCGCCGCCGCCATGGCCCGGGCGCTGGGCCCTACGTCACTTCCGCTAGTCCCTCCGATTCACTCCACCGCCGCCCCCCGCCCTCCTCCCTCCCTCCTCCCACCCGCGGAGACGTCACCGGCGCTCGGGCCGCGAGTGGGACGCGACGTGGACGCGGGGTCTTCCCTGCCCGCGGGGGCTTCCCTGCCCGCGCCTGGCACCGGCCCCGCGGGAGCAAGGAGCTCGCGGCCCGGGATCCCCGCGCCACGTGGGGCCGCGTCTCCGCCCCGAGCCTCCCGGTTCTCGCCCCACTTGGGGGCCTCCGCCCCGCGGGGCGGGGCCTGGCTCGCCGGGACCCCTGGAGGGACCGATCAGGACTTGGGGGAAGGGGCCACCTCCCCCGCCCCGCGTCCCCTGGCGGCCCGGGGCGGGGTGGCGGGGGAACCCCGGTCCAGACACGCGCGCAACTTCTTCGTAACCCCCTAGCCCGGGGTCCCCGGGGGTGGGTAGGAGGCTGCAAGCAGCCCCTCGGCCGCTGTGGCCCAGGGTGGTGGACGCGGATTCTGTAGGTCCTGAGGCGCTTCGGACCCTCCTCTGGCCACCCTGGGGGTTCTCTCCCCGCTCGAGGTCTAGGGGCAACGGCTCGGGACGTCCAGACGCAACTCTCGGCCGCAGCCAGAGACTCGAGAATTGCGTTTGGACAATCAAGAGCCGGGGCCCGCGGCGAGGGAGGGCGCGCCCGGGAGGGACGGGGGCGCGGAGTTAGGGGATGGAGACACCACGCGGAAGCAGGGACGCCCGAGCAAGATGGGGCCCCCGATGGGGAGGGAGAGTGCGCACGGGGCGGGGGCACGAGGGCGTTCTGTCTGGAGTGGAGAGTGGGCCAGGGGCTCCTCAAAGGTTCTAGTCAGGGGAGGGGTCGAAGAGGAAGGGGAAGAGCCGTTCCGTGGGAGGGCAGAGTAGTAAGAGGGAGATAGGAAAGCTACCCAGAGGCCAAGCCGGGCGTCCTAACCCTGCCAGGCCTGAGCTGCGGCTCGCGGCCTGAGGCTGCAGTTACCCGAGGATGGGTGGCCTGTCTCCAGGACCAGGCAGCCGTGGGTCCCTTTACCCTCCCCACCCTCCCCCAGTTCCCCCTACTTCCCTGTCCTCTCCTTCAGTCCGTGGCCAGTCCTTATGTGGGCGCCGGAGTGGATCAGCGCAGACCCCCTCCCCTTCCTCCTCCTCTTCCCAGCACCCTCCCTTCTGCTTTCCTCCAGCCCCTTTCATCGTCTGGTCCATTCCCCTAATCCTGGTCCCCTCCCCTAATCTCCCCCATCCGACCCCAGGCCGGCTGCAGCTATTGTAAGGTGGAGAGAAAGGGGAGGGGGGCCCTCAGAGAAAGGAGCTGGGTGGGGGGAGGGCCACCTGTTCCAAGACCCTCTCCCACAGCCAAACTGGACATTAGGATGGAACCAGGAGCAAATCACCCTTGGTGAACTGTAGGGACCTGGGGATGGGGGGGGGGGCAGGCCTGATGCTGCAGATCCAGGGTGGAAGGGGGTGGGGTGGAGACCCCTCCCTCCAAAAGACTCAGAGTGTCACGCAGACACAGTGACACACACTCTTTCCTCTCGCACCCGGCGGCGGGGGTTGCCCTGGGAGACCAGGCAGTGAAAGGGAACAATCCTTGGGGAAAGGGAAAGAGGGGGAGGTGGGGAAGGGTCTGAGGGCTTGGACACAAGACGAAACCGGAGGTGGCAGGGAAGAGGATTTGGAATTTATTAGGGTCACAAGCACCCCTGCCTCCCATATTCAGCATTCCTGAGCCAGACACCACCACCCCTTTTGTAGCCTGGGAACTTAGCGTCCTCATCGGCAGGAGGCCGGCCACAGCAATGGGGGTGCGTGCAGGGTCCTGGGTCCTCCCTCGAGGCAGCTACATGAAAAGACCTCCTGGGAGGGGCAGGAACATTTGGACAGATGCATGAGTACAGAGACAAATGGGCGGGGGACTGCCCACTTCTGTCCCTGGCCTCAGGAGCCCCCGCCCTTCCCACAGGGTGGCTCCCCACGCCCCTCACTTGGGATGGGATCTGGCTCCATTTCTTGGCCCTCTCCCTCCCCCACACTGGCCCCATACCAGTGACTTCCAACGAGGCCCCTGTGATGTAGCCACTTTCTTCGGAGGCCAAGAATGCGACCACGTCTGCCACATCTATGGGAACAGTGCGGAGAGCGCAGAATCCTACTCACTCCCCTCTGTGCAAATGAGCCATCACCTCCACAAAATAGACCCCTCCTGCTAAACATCAACCACCAAAGCTGGTGGGACTCTCAACAATACCCTAGCACTTGGGGTTTCCCCAAGCCCCTCCCGGCCAACATACACATTCAGTGCTCACCCTCAGGCTTCCCCATGTATCCCATCGGAATCATTCCGGTCACCTGCAGGGAAATGCTCAGGTGGGGCAAAGTGTCTTTTATGGACATGTCTGCATTTTTCTCTCTTGTTTGTTCCCTCGTATGTTGAGGGTCCCTGTTTGCCAGGCACTGGGTGCCGCATTCTCTGTGTGATGCCCAGAGCCTCTGGATGCTTCTGCCCTCTAACCCACTGCCTCCTACCTTGTCTATCACTTTCTGTGGCATTTTTTGTGTCATGGGTGTCGTAATGAACCCTGGGAGGACGGAGTTACAGCGGATCCCGTGTCTGTAGGAGGCAGAGTGGTGCTTTAACTCTGAGGAGGCCAGCAGACTGGCCCCTTCTCCAGGCTCAGACCTCAGCAAACGCCCCGGGGGCCCCCAGGAGTCCCACCAACCTTCCCAGCTCTTTGGCTACAGTCTGGGTCAGCCCAATCACTCCCGCCTTGGATGCGGCGTAGTTTGTCTGCCCCAGGTTCCCCACCTGCAAGTAAATCAGAGACGTGGGCTGTGGCAGGAGTCCCAGAGAGGGGCTCTTCTGGATGGCTGACTTGATTCCCCACCCAACCTGACCTTTCCTACGATGCTACTGACATTGATGATGGAGCCTGGACGACCGCTGGCCACCAGGGCTTGGGCTGCAACCTGAGTGACCAGGAAGACACCCTGGCAAGAGAGGATAACAGGGCAGAGCAGTCAGCTGAGGCGGCAGCCCTCCTTAGATTCCCATCCCACTAGAGCCAGAATCGCAACCTTGAGGTTGATCTCTAGGACTTTGTCCCAGTCCTTCTCAGAGAGGTGGAGCAGAAACTCGTCCCTGGTAATGCCTGCACAGGACACCACGACAGATGGAGGGCGAGAAAAGCAGGCCTATGGGAGAGAGAGGTCATACACCCGCGGCTGGGCGCCGTGCAGATACTGGGGGAGCTTCCTCGGGGAGAGGCTGCCCAGCATTCACCTGCACTTGCGCCAGCAGGTGCCTGACAGCCCTGGACTCTGACACGTCCGTCTCGAAGACCGCATGTTTCCCGCCGGGC
Source organism: Ochotona curzoniae (assembly GCF_017591425.1). Taxonomy (NCBI): domain Eukaryota; kingdom Metazoa; phylum Chordata; class Mammalia; order Lagomorpha; family Ochotonidae; genus Ochotona; species Ochotona curzoniae. The sequence goes on along the minus strand of NW_024466004.1, from coordinate 75,046 downwards.
GCCCCCGCCTCGCTCTTCGGGCCGTCCAGCAGCCGCACCGTCTCCTGTGCTGCTGCCCCGTTCAAATCGCAGGCGACCACAGTGGCCCCCTCTTGGGCCAGGCGCACACAGACCGCTCGGCCGATGCCGCTACCTGCACCTGAAGTGGGGGTAGACCATGTGGGGGAGGGGCAAGGGTCAGAGGGCGCAGTCAGTGAATACTGGACTAGGGACCGTAGTCGCAGGGGCTTCCGGTGCATCCTGATGTTACACTGACACCCCAACCCCCCCGGGGAGAACATGCCCTCCTCAACCTGTGACCAGGGCCAGCGCGGAGCGGAGCCGGAGCGCAGACGCCATGGCGGGCGGCGAGAGGGCGGACCCGAGCACGGAGCCAATCAGAGCACAGGGAGGGCGTGGCTAGGGCAAAGCGGGGCTAACCCAGGCCCCGCCCCGCCTAAGCCATCTGTGGGGCCAGACATCAAGGTTTGGGACTTGGGCAGACTAGGGGCCTTGCTGCCCGCCTCTCCCCAAAAAGACAAAGAATGCACGTGAAGCGGAATATCCAAAGACTTTATTTCTGGTCACCACCCCCATCCCCTCAATTCAAACACAGTGATACAAAATGAATAGAAACAAACCAACAAAATATCAGGCAGGCAATCAGATTACCAACTAACCCTCCCTCCCTTTTACCCAGTCACTCCCAAATCGGAACATGATTGATGTTCATCTCTGCTCTCCTCCTCCTCCTCTTCCCTCCGTCTAGGATTTTGGTCTTGCCTTGAAAACTCCAGCAGCCGGTGGGGGAGGGAAATGGGCTCCGGATAAACCCTATGTGGGACAGCTTGGTCCTCTTAAGTATAAGGGAGTAGGGGACACAACCATGGGCTACACCACTTCCTTCCAGCCTTTTTTGTAGCTCCTTTTAGTTCTCCACTCCAAAAATACGGTCAGGCAGTGCCAGCCCCACATAATGGTCCCTTTAGCCACTTGTTCTGACTGCTGCAGTCCCCCAAACAGAATTTAAAGGTCCAAATGCAAAGTTCTCATTCTCTGAGGCTGCAATGCTTTCCTCTGGCAGGTGTCCCAGGCCAAACCACTAGTCTCTGAGCCCTAGCCTGGAGGCAGCTCACTGCGCTTTTCTCACTCAAGGTGGGCAATCAACACCATCATGGCCACGCCACCCAGCAACCCCAGCACCTCCAGAAGCGACTGAAGTGGTGATGCCTCCCGCAACAGCTCTGGCAACACGGACACTGTTGCCACATAGATAAAACCACCTGCGGTGAACGGCAGAATCCAGCCAGGGCCTGTACCACTTGTGCCATCACTGCCCACTGTCCCTCCTTCAGTTAGAAGGGCACAGGCTGTGCCTGCCAGTGCTCCTACTGCTGTCAGTAGTTGTAGACGCATCGCCTGGTGGGCAGAAAAGAGGGAGAAGCACTTAGCAACAGCTAACGATGGTAAGAAGTTCAGATGTGGCCAATGAGGTACAGGTGTGTAGGTGAGTGCCTTTAGAAACTAAGTCAGGGCCTGATGCGGTAGCCTAATGGCTAAGGTCCTCACCTTGCACGCACTGGGATCCCATAGGGGTGTTAGCTCTAATCTCAGTGGCCCCCATTTCCCATCCAGCTCCCTGCTTGTGTCCTGGGAAAGCAGTTGAGGACGGCTCAAAGCCTTGCAACCCTGCACCCACGTCATGGGAGACCCGGAGGAGGCTCCTGGCTCCTGACTGGCTCAGCTCTGGCTGCTGCGGCCACCTGGGGAGTCAATTATCAAATGGAAGATCTTCTTGTCTCTCCTCTCTGTATATCTGCCTTTCCAAAATAAATAAATAAAAACTAAGTCAAAAGGGGTATATGTTAAAGTCAAGGGGTATGTGTCAAACCTGATCCAGGAGGAATGGGTGTGTACATGTGAGATGTGTGTATGTAAGGTCCCCGAAAATCACCCATCAGTTCAACAAATACTGAGACTTAGGATAAAGAAAACAGAACTTTTCTCCCCTTGTAAGTAGAGGAGTCATTGACAGTACAGATGGCACTGTGTGAGACTTTGGATTGAGTGAGTAGTGGCACAGGATTTAAGATGCTCATCTTTGAGGATGTCCACACCAACCTGTTTTTTGCTGCAGCCAGACTGGACCAGGATGGCAAAATCCCCGACCTCATGGGGCACTTCATGGAGCAAGACGGTCATCGTGGTCAGAATGCCCAAGCCCTGGCCCCCTCGGAAGGAGGCACCAATGGCCAGGCCATCCGTAAAGTTGTGTGCCAAGTCAGCAGCCAGATTCAAGTACCCAGACACGCGCAGATCTTGTGCAGGAGAGGAAGACAAAATGACCAGAAGCTTTCGTCAATCCCAGCCCCATGGTGCTCCTCTGCCATCCCTAAAAGGGCCTCACAGAGAGCCCCTTATCCAGGCTGGTCCCCAAGCCCAAACTCGAGCCCTACCTGAGCCCGTTTTTTCCTCTTCAGGGTGCTGCGCTCTCACAGCCCCGTCTTTGGGCCCGGTGCTTCCTCCCTTCCTCTTCCGCAGCCCCCCGGCTTCCTTTTCCTCTTCCTCTGAGCTCTGCTTCTCCTTTGGAGGAGCCTCTGAGGGTAGAAGGAGTCAGTCAGGGCCAGGAACACAGGTCTGCCATGTCCTCCCACCCACCAGCCAAAAGATGAGAGGACTGGGAGGCAGGGAAGGTGCTCCTGGGCTTACCCTGTCTCCCGTGTCCGTGGCTTCCATGGGTGTGACCATGAGCATGTCCGTGCCCATGACTGTGTCCATGGCCGCCTTTCACATGCCTTACAAACTTCTCCACCACGAGGAAGGCGACAATTCCGCTGAGAACCCACAGTCCCACAGACAGAATGGGGCCTTGGCCTGGGGATGGGAGCAGCGTAACACTCAGGAAGAAGCAGACTCTAGATGCAGCTGCACTATATGAGGTGCAAACAGGGAGAGACAGACCTTCCCACCCTCAGCACTCCAACCCCCCTGTTCCTTCTGCCTCTTCCTCACCACTGTGTGAGTGTCCATGTCCGTGTCTGGGCTGCTCCACAGTGTGGTGAGAGTGAGGTTCTGGAGGAAGAGAAAAAACACACATACACAGTTGAGGGGGTACCTGGCCCCAAGGGGGAACACTTGAAAATCACGAATCACAAAGGAGAAAGAAGTCTTCCCCCAAAGAAGAGAGGCTGCTACTTGAGGGGAAAGTCAGAGCTAACTTACCCAAGGCATGTGGGATGAGGTGCAGGAAGGCATCTCCCAGGAGTCCACCAGAAGCAAAACTTAACAAGATCTGGAGCAGAGAGCTGTGCCGGGGGGAGTTGGACTCCACAGGGATAAGGAAGAGGAAGAAAAATGGAGCTGCGGATATTAGCACTGTGGCCCCCAGTGCCTGGCGAGGAAGAATCAGGTAATCAGGTGGTCAGGTGGTGTGGGATTTCCCAACAAACAAGCACCAACCCTTCTCTTCCCCATCCCCTAGAGGACTCACATAAGCCCAGAGGGTGACAGTGTCCAGGTCCTGCTTGATGACTGGAGTCCCAGATGCCCCATAGCCTCCGTGGCTATGCTCATTGTCATGCCCATGGCCATGGTGCAAATCCTCATGGGAATGCCCATGGTCGTGGGTGTGCCCATGCCAGATGCTTTCGTGGGTGTGGCCATGGCCGTGGCCATGGGCATGGCTGTGTCCATGGTGGAAATCCTCATGGGAATGCCCATGGTCGTGGTCACCGTGGGTGTGCCCATGCCAGATGCTTTCGTGGCTGTGGCCGTGGCCATGTCCATGGTGGAAATCCTCATGGGAATGTCCATGGTCGTGGTCACCGTGGGTGTGCCCATGCCAGATGCTTTCATGCGTGTGGCCGTGGCCATGGGCATGGCTGTGTCCATGGAAGCTCTCTTGCAGGTCCTCGTGCTGGTCACCATGGTCCCCGTGTGCAGCCACCAGCAGCCCCAAGGCCGCGCAGGTCAGCAGTCGCATAGCCAACCCGTGGGGGACGTCCAGGCCTCTGGCCATCATGCTGACCAGAGGGACAGACAGCGACTTCAGTCAACTGGGATCCGTCTTATTCTGCTCACGCCCTCCGTCCACCACTATGGGCTGCTCCTCGATTCCATGCTGCCCCAGCCCACACACTCACAATGTTCCCCAAGACTCGTCCTCTTTATTTCAAAACCACTCCCGGAGGTGCGACCCCCGGAACACCGTTCTAGGCCTTGATCGGTCACGTTACGGTCTTGGGGGGCCCTCGTCTCGGACTCACTAGAGGGGGGACAAGCCTGAAAAAGGACGAGAGAGAAAGGCAGCGGTTCTCACCGGCTCCGGAGTCCTTTCCCGGCTTGGTCGGACGTGGCAGTCACGCCGCCAGCTCCCGCGAGAAGAGCAACTTCCCGCTCTCCCTCCCCCCGCCGCCGTCGACACCTGTGTTAATATGGCGGCCGCCAGGCCCGCGGAGCCGCCTCGCCCGGACGCGCACGCGCAGCAGCCGCGGGTCGGCGGCGGAGAGGCCCGGCGGGCGACGTCCTCGGCCCGAGGAGCCCGCCTCCTCCGCTTCCAGCTGGGCGAGGGGGCGGGCGCTAGCGACGAGACTTCCCGTTTGTGCAAAGATGGCTGCCACAGCGGTGCTGTCATTTTGGTACCGAGGAGAGGGAAGTGCCTAACTCCGACCCCAGTTCAGGCCCCAGTCTTTTCTCCTCGGGGATTTCCTGTGCTCAGTTAGTCCCTCGACCAAACCTTTGGGAGTCCCTGGCACATTCTTCAACCCTACACTTAACCAGGGAGCATGTCTTGGGCTGCTCGCCCGCCCTTCCTCCCCGAGCGGCATGCCGCGGGGCAGTGTGGGCCGGTGGGGGTGCGAAAAGAAATGCATTGTGGGGTCGCGTCCCGGTGGCGGCGGCGACGGCCCTGGCTGGACCCGGCGGCGGCGGCGGCAGCGGCGGCGGCGGCCGGAGAGCAACAAAGCCCGGAGCCGGAGCCGGGGGAGGCTGGACGGGACGGGATGGGCGACAGCGGGCGGGGTGAGTGTCCTGGCGGACGGGCCGGCCATCCGGGGCCCGCGCTCGCGGCGACGCACCCCCACCCGCTCCCCGGCGCTCCGGCCCGGCGCTCCCGCCCCCTTGTTTGTAAACACGCGTCTGCTCGCTCCCGAGGGCCCGAGCGCCCTCCCCCCGGGGCGGGGCGGGACGGGGCCGCTGGAGGGCCCCGGGCGCTGGGAGGACACCATTCCCCTGCAGCTGGAGCACCCCGGGCGCGCCTGGGTCCGCGCTGCCCGTGCTGGGGCCACCCACGTGCCGCCTCAGCCACCAGACAGGGCCGGCTTGGGGGAGCTGGCGTTTCTGCTCACCACAGCTGCACGGCTGTTTGCCACCAGGGTATTTCTGGGGTGTGTGTGTATGTGTGTGTGTGTGTGTGTGTGTGTAGCAGGACCAGGTGGGGCTGGTGCGACGATGTGGGGTTAAGAACATGAAAACGTCTTCACCCAGATGATGGAACACTCATTTTCTCTTTTTGTCTCTCCTGTCTCTGTGTGTGTCTCTGTGTGTACCCCTCCCTCAGACTCCCGAAGCCCAGACAGTTCCTCCCCAAATCCCCTGACACAGGGGATCCCTCCCCCTTCTCCTCCTGGGCCACCCCTGCCCGCTTCAGCAGCCCCATCCCTTGGGGGCTCTGGGGCGCCACCCCCACCTCCAATGCCACCCCCTCCGCTGGGCTCTCCCTTCCCGGTCATCAGTTCTTCCATGGGGTCCCCTGGCCTGCCCCCTCCAGCTCCCCCAGGATTCTCCGGGCCTGTCAGCAGCCCCCAGGTGAGAGGTGGTGGCTCACTTTCTGCCTCTCCACTTTATTTCCTTGTTCTGGTAACCACGGATCCTGGCGGGAACATGCCCAGGGCCCACTGACCTGCTAGCTCTCCCTTCCTTGAGACCCCTTGCCCTTGGTGAGGTGTCTGGTTACCTCGTGTTTATGCATGTTTGTCCCCCAACCCTGTGGAGGAGCCTTAGTATTCTTGAGCCCCTCTGATCCCCTGTCCCAGTGTTGTGCCCTTTTGGGGTTGTGCTCTAGAGGTGGCCCTTCCCCTAGACCGCAGGGTGACTGCTGTCTTCTGTAAGGGGCGGTGCCAGGCCCTGCTGAACCATAGGGAGTGATTTCCACCACCTTCTACCCCGGGTCTCCCTGTGACTTCCCTGTTTCCCCCTTACCCAGATTAACTCCACAGTGTCGCTCCCTGGGGGTGGGGCTGGCCCCCCTGAAGATGTGAAGCCACCTGTCTTAGGGGTCCGGGGCCTGCACTGTCCACCCCCTCCAGGTGGCCCTGGAGCTGGCAAACGGCTTTGTGCAATCTGTGGGGACAGAAGTTCAGGTATGTCCCCAGGCGAGCCGTCGAGGAAGAAGGGGGAGCATCTGGACCAGTGACCAACATCAGTCCCGGGATGCTGGGGGCTGGGGTGCAGGCCTGCTGAGAGGTGGGGAACTGAAGCTTAGATGCGGGGTGGGCAGCGGGGAAAGGGAATTACTGTGGTGTTTCTGAACAGTGAGGAGGGTGGTGCTGAGTAACCCTCAACTTCCTGGCTCCTCATCCTGTAGGAGTATTTCGCAAACATGAGCAAGAGTTCAAACTGCGTCTTTTCTGGAGGTGGGCAGGCAACTTCCGGGGAGGTCTCCATGCAGCTTTCTCCTTCTCCCTTGTCCCTGTAGGCAAACACTATGGGGTGTACAGCTGTGAGGGCTGCAAAGGCTTCTTCAAACGCACCATCCGCAAGGACCTGACCTACTCGTGTCGCGACAACAAGGACTGCACGGTGGACAAGCGCCAAAGGAACCGCTGCCAGTACTGCCGTTACCAGAAATGCCTGGCCACAGGCATGAAGAGGGAGGGTAAGGACCAGCTCTTGGCAGGCTTGGCAACCTGCAGCCCCTTCAGCCTGGGACAGGAGGGGCAAGGTCAAGGGGATACAGAGGGGTCCTCTTGGGAGGATGGACTGCTCTCACTCTCCTCCAGAGGGCGCTATCTGATTTCTCTCTCCCCTCCTCATCAGCTCTTCTCCCTGGTACCCTGCTCTGGTCTCTTGAGTTTCCTTCTTAATGGCCTCTGTGACCTGTCCCCAGTGCAGTCTGGCCCTAGGGTAGGATCACTTTTCCTTACTCGTGGGCTTCTCTGTCTCCCCCTCTCTATCCTGCGTAGCCCCTTCTTTCTTCCATCTCCTGCTCCTCTGGTCTCTGTTTTTTGTCTCTCTGGTCTTTCTTCTGGCCCCTGGGGACTCTGGCCCCTGAAGCTACAGGTTATACTGAAACCTCAGGGCTGCTGGCTCTCTTCTGGGCTTTGTCTGGTCATTTTGATGCCCAGAACTTTGAGACACTATATGGAGGGTCTTTTGGCCCAGGCTCCCGTGTTAGAGAACATGAGCCAATGACCCAGAGGCCTGGCTTCCCCACGGCTGCCTCAGCAAAGGGCAGTGGGACCAATCCAGGACCCGTGTCTCTGCACCATGCTAGGCTGCTTTGACTGCCTGGTTAGCAAGTCAGAAGAGCACAGACTCAGGCCAGGCACGGGTAGCTTCCCTGTGTGTGAGTTAAGGAAGCTGTGGAACTGTCTCTGCTCCCAAAGTCTTCATTGCTGAGAGTGCAATCAAGGACTCAGGGTTGCTCAGATAACTGAGGGAATGTTAACATAGGGCTATCGTGTTTCTTATATAGTAGTCCTGTGCTAAATACCAGCTTCCTTAATTGTGTCATCTTCTTCCTTTCTCTTTTCTCTGCCCTTTTATTTTCTCTGTCCTTTTAGGACTTCTGCTTCTAGATTATCCCCAGTCCAACAAGTCCTGTAACTATTTCCCGAGGGACATGAGACCCTGCCTAAGGCCCTAACAGTCCTTGGGGATCCCTTCATGGCTACCTGCTGACTTTGCATTTTTTCTTCCTCTCCTTGCCCCTCCACAGCGGTACAGGAGGAGCGTCAGCGGGGGAAGGACAAAGATGGGGATGGGGAGGGGGCTGGGGGAGCCCCCGAGGAGATGCCCGTGGACAGGATCCTGGAGGCAGAGCTTGCTGTGGAACAGAAGAGTGACCAGGGCGTGGAGGGCCCTGGGGGAACCGGGGGTAGCGGCAGCAGTGTGAGTGATGGGGTTGATTCACCTGCCTTCGTGGTGGGGGCTGGGGGCAGGGGGCAGGGAGTCTTGGCTTGGTCTCTTTTCCCCTCACAACCCTCCTAAGTCTGCCTGGGTCTACAAATGTTGCTACACAAGTTCTCTCAGACATCTGCAGTGGGTGTGTTAGCTTTCTCCTTCCCAACTCCCAAAACAAATCATTGGCAGAGCCACTGGCCATCGAGACCAGTGCCAGTAGGGAAGCATGGCTGGTGTAGGTGGGCTTGAAGGGAGACCGTGTGTAACGATGGGGCATCAGAGGCTCTTAGCAAGGTGGGGTTCTTAGTATGCTTCTAAACCTTCCCTGACTCTTACCCTCCCCTGTCCCTTATAGCCAAATGATCCTGTGACTAACATCTGCCAGGCGGCTGACAAGCAGCTGTTCACGCTGGTTGAGTGGGCAAAGAGGATCCCACACTTTTCCTCCTTGCCTCTGGATGACCAGGTCATATTGCTGCGGGCAGGTCAGTGACCTTGGACCCCTTTTGACCTCTTGGCATTTGACCTGCTGACCTTCAGTGACCCCAGTGGCCTTACCTCATATACTCAGGGAGCCAAGCTTCCTGACCTCCTTGCCCTTCTCCTTCTCATCTGTACCTTGAATGTCATGGCCTGACTTCTGGACCCCAACTTTTGCCACCCTCACCCAGGCTGGAATGAACTCCTCATTGCTTCTTTCTCCCACCGGTCTATCGATGTCCGAGATGGCATCCTCCTGGCCACAGGTCTTCATGTGCATCGCAACTCAGCCCATTCTGCAGGCGTGGGAGCCATCTTTGATCGGTCAGTGGCCTTCGACTGGGCTGACCTATTAAGTAGAGAGGGGGTGGGGCTATAGGCTGGTCCATGTCCAAGGCTGGCTGAGCTGTGACCTTTGAGTGACCTGCAGGTCCCTCTCCAGGGTGCTGACAGAGCTAGTGTCCAAAATGCGTGACATGAGGATGGACAAGACAGAGCTTGGCTGCCTGAGGGCAATCATTCTGTTTAATCCAGGTAAGAGGAGGAGTCACTCCGTCTCTCGAGGCTGAGGCATCCTTGGAGCCTCCTCTTCTGCGGAGACTCCTAAATTACCCAGCTACCCCCTCAGTGAGACTAGCAGCCTAGGAGCCTCCCAGCTGGCCGGGGGAAAACCCACTCACACATTTCCTTTGTGACCCCCTTAGCCCACAAGCCGAGTGCCCCTGCTCTCTGGCAAAGAGCAGGCATCTGGTAATGGGCAAGTTGGGTGCCCTTAATGAGGTACTCTCTGGCCACAGTGCCATGATTGGCTTTGTCTTTCTTCCTCTTTCTCCTCTTTCCCTGCCATGGCAGATGCCAAGGGCCTCTCCAACCCGAGCGAGGTGGAGGTCCTGCGGGAGAAGGTGTATGCGTCCCTGGAGACCTACTGCAAACAGAAGTACCCTGAGCAGCAGGGACGGTGAGATGGAGTAGCTGGGCTCAAGGCTCCTGAGTTGGGGGTGGATCCCTGGGGTGTGTCCCTCCAGCTCTCACTCCCCTCCTCTCGCCTCCACCGCAGGTTTGCCAAGCTGCTGCTACGTCTTCCTGCCCTTCGCTCCATCGGCCTTAAGTGTCTAGAACATCTGTTTTTCTTTAAGCTCATTGGTGACACCCCCATCGACACCTTCCTCATGGAGATGCTTGAAGCTCCCCACCAGCTGGCCTGAGCCCAGACTCCAGTTTGGGCCATCTCCGCCTGAGGAGGGCATCTGTAACGGAGCATCTGCGCCTGGGGCGGGACCATGTGCCACACAAGACCTGGGTGGGGCGAACCGAGACCTCCAACAGGACCCATAAACCCTGCACATGGGTTACTTGGGGTCCTATCAGAAGGGACCCCAGTTCCCCATGGGGACTGGATGCCTCCCTTCAGTGGCCTTGAGTCTCTGAAGTTGTTAGGATCTGCCATGATTTGGGGTAATTTCTCAACCCCAGTTTCCCCAGCACAAAGCACTGGCCCTGCTCCTTGGACTTTGTTTCCTGCTCGTCTTGCCTCACTTTGTTCACCATCTGAAAAGTAGGAATGAAGGATTCCTCTAGAGATGGATGTTGGGGGGCAGGCTCCCCCATAGGCTGAAGGACATGAGAGTAGGGCTCTGGCAGGCCTCTCTGGGGGCCTCTCTGGAAGACGGACATGGCCCTGTGCCTGTGCTGGTTGAGCCCCTTTTACACTTGAGCTTCTCAAGTCAGACTGAAAAATAAAAGCCCATGGTGGTGGTGGTGAGGGGTTGGTGGAGGTACAGAGACCAGTCTATTTTTAATTTCCTCTGAGGATAGAGACTTGCAGTTAGACTCAAAGAAGTACTGTACTGTTCCAGGTCGACTAAAGAATGCCAGTGGTGAAAGTGGGTGTTGGGGACTGGGAGGGCTCTGGCCTCCCAACTTCGCTGTCCCACACCTGTGGACTAGGAGGAATGGGCCTGGGCCTTTTCCCCAGCCCTGCTAGAGCTGGGCCACAAGGCCACCTTAGGCTCACATGCTCTAGGGCCCATAGTCGAGGGGAGGTGGCCAGCCTGCAGAGAGGGGGGTGCTGGGGTGCATGATCTTTTGCCCTGCATTTCGTCTCTTTGGGGTTCCTTTCCCCTCTTTCACTCACATGAAATCGCTTTCAAATTAAAAACGCTGTTTTTCTGGACTCAGCTGAGTGTATGGGGCCGCGGTGTGTCGGGGTATCCGGTTGGGAAGCTCCCTTTCCCCTGACGCCGCTGCGAGGTTCCCTGCATGCCCCAGATGCAGGAGCAGGGTGGGGGACACAAGGCGTGCTTTGTCGGGGAGGGGGCCGAGGGTGTGCCAGGCTGGGGGCGGAGCCGGCCAGAGGAAGAGGGAGGGGGCGGCCGCTTCTCAAAGGCGCCTTGTTCGCTGCTGCCCTCCCAGCGCCAGCGGGCGGCGGCGCCTCGGCTCGCCCAGGACTTCTCCGGCCGCTCCGCGGGCTCCGGGCAGGCCCGGCGCCGTGCCCGTTCGTGAGGGCATGCTGGACGCCGGGCGCAGCCGCTGCGGCAGTCACTGCCCGCCTGAAGACTTGCGTCCCTGAGTGACCCCGTTGCCCATCCTTCAGCCTCGCCCACAACTCCCTATCCACCTGAATCTTGCATTCCCTTGCCTTGCCGATTTCGGTCTCCTTGGACCTGTTTAGCCTGCTGTCTGCCAATCTGTGCCAGCCTCTTTCTGTCTACCCGCCCCTCCCTCCCTCGGCTGGCTCTCCCTAGCCCCCCTCTCGCCAGCAATCCCCCAAACCAGGAATCGCTATCTATAGCCTCGTCTATAAATACCCCGCCCCAGGCCTGCTCTGTAATTACACGGGTTGGGCTGAGGGAGGTAATTACGGAGACCTGATTACGGGTCGGGTCGCGTGGGGGCGGCGTGGCGACCACCCCCCCCCCGCCCGTCCTCTCCCTTCCTTCTGTGCCTCAAATCCCGCCCAGGAATCTGCTGAGAGGGAGACGCTGGGCTCCCAAGGGAGAGGGATGGGGAAGGGGTGTGCCCACGGGTCCAAGAAGGGGAAGGGGCTGGAGGTAGACTGTCCTATGTGGGATTTCCGAGAAGAGTCCGAGATACCACGCCCTGCGCGGAGCAAGGGAGAGCAATTGGAGGGTCTGTCGCCGAAGGAGGGAGGGGAGAGGGTTCCCGCCCCCTCACCCCAGGTGTAGCTGGGGGTGGGGTTTCTCCTCTGGCTGTGGGCGGGTCGGGGGGCGGAGTGGGGGCTCTGGGCCGCCGCTGGGGTGGCCGGGGACACACTGGAGCGCCGGCCACCAAGGAGACAGCAGCGTCCGAACCCTGATGGCACCTGGTTGCATGGAGCTGGTCCCCTGAAAGGTGTTGACGCCTGACAGCCTCTGAGCTCCCTGGGATCCCCGGGGTCAGGGACTAGCAGCAGACTCGCTGTACCCTGTCAGCTGGGCGTCCAACGCCTTTCGCGGACCCTGGGTGCCAGGGATCTGGCGCTCAGGTGGCCCCGCCATGGAGTGGTGCAACCGCTGCCACAGCTTCCTCTTGCTGCTACCTCTGGTGCTGGGGCTGAGTGCCTCCCTGGGCTGGGCAGGTAAGAGGAGTCCTCAGACTGGGCTCTGAGTATTACCAGGGAGAGAATCGCTGATGCCTGCCTGCCATCCAAGGAGGGGATTTGGATGGCAAGGCTGTAGGGCTAAACAGCTGGGGTCCTGAGAACCAGGGCAGGACCGAAGTGGCAGAAGGCAGGTAAGGTGGAGAGGAGGTCCACCCTGCAGGGAAGAGGAGGGGTAGGCTACCTGCTGCCGTGAGTCCAGGAACGCGCTGAGATGGCCAGGGCCGGTCTGGTCCAGGCATGGCTGCTGTGGAGGGGTTTCAGCATGAAGATAGGTGATTTGTGTCAACTTCCCAGCTATGGAATGCTGGGGAGCATCTGTGGGTCACAGAAGAGCACAGTGAACCAGAAAGAATGGTGCCTCGACTGTCTGTCCCACTGGTTTCCCGCACAGCCCCCCTCCTGTACCCTCGATGCTGCCACGCGGCTGGCTCTGGGGAGCCCTGGGGCTGGCTGCCAACAGGACGGCCGCCGGACAGGCTGGGATCAGGTGTCTGAGGCCAAAGCCAACTCTTTGCATTCCTGCCCCTCCCTTCCCCCTCTGGCCAGCCTGGCTCCCCTGGGACCCTCGTGTCAGAACCTCAATCTTTTCCTCCTCTTTCCCAGGGTTGTGAAATCCTGACTTCTAGGCAAGAGGATTTAATATCCAGGGTGGGGCAGGGGTAGGGGCAGGAACACGGGGTCCCAGACAGGCTGGAGCAAGCCCCCCAACTCCAGAAACACTGAGGGGACTGATTTGTGTATAAGTGGACTCCTCGTTTCTTCCCTGCATAGTCGGGCTAGCTGTGTAGATGCCTTAGATTGGATTGCAGGAGAAGGATCTCCTGGGATGTGACCAGTGTGAGCCTCAGGGGCAGGAAATTGAAGTATATCCTATTTGGAGACTCTAGGAGAAAAAAGAACCCCTGGGCATGGAGGCAGAGGGATGGCTGAGATGACCATCTGTTATTTCAAGGGTTGAGGTGAGGCCTTGTGGAAGTGGAATTCCCAATAGGAAAGGATTAGGCATTGGGGAACCAGAGGTCAGGAGGTGCAGGACAAGTGGTGGGGCTGCCTCTGGGGTAGATGAGGCCCAGGATTGGAGCAGGGATGGGACTGAAGGGGGCAGACGGTGGGCAGACCTGTGGGCAGGCTGTGTATGGATCTGTTGGTGCTGCCCTGGGTGTGGGTGTAAGGTTGGGGCCTCTGAGGTCCCACTGGCCTGGGGTCTCTGAGAGTTGCTGTCTCACTTGCCCTGTGTCTTTCAAAGCCGTCCTTGTGTGTTGGTGTTTGCTGAGCTACCACCGCGCGGGGGCCAGGCTGGGGCGGGAGGTGTGGGAGGGGGCATGGCCGTGGTTTCCCGGCTCCTGGGCTCAAAGGGCCTTTTCTCTGCCTGCCTGCCCCTCCTCACCCACCCCACCCAGCTCTGCTCTCCCCATTGCTCTGCTTCTGCCCTGCCCCACAGTTCTCCGAACAGTTTGCTCCAGCTGTCTTTGGGATTTGTCCAGCCTGGAGCGGAGGGGTGTGAGGAGTGTGCCTGTCAGGGATCATGTGAGGGAGAGATCATTTCTATCTTCCAGGTTTTTGAAGCCCAGGAAGCTGACTTCTAGGTAGACAGGGCTGGTGGCCAGGTCTCCACTGCCTAGATGCTGGCCGGGTCAAGATTCCAGGTGTGGGGAGCTTGCCTGGGATTTTGGGCAAGGACCCTGATGGGATCCACAGATGTGTGGCTCGGGGCCCTGGACCTGCTCTGGCTCTGCGTGGCAGCTTCAGCTCCCCCTCTCCTTGGCCCATCCCCCAAGCAGGGATCGTGGGCTCCTGGGACAGTTCTTGCTCATATCTCTTTCCTCCACATGGGTACAGTGGTGCCCTCCCCTCCTCCCCCAAGTCTGGCATCCATAGCCGCTCGAAGTCCCCTCCCGAACAGCCTCCTTTCTGCTTTCTCCTTGCCCCTCATGTGCCCAGGATGATCTATTGCCCAGATGTTGTTTGTGCTGGAGACGGGACAGGTGCCAGAGACTGAGATACCGAAAAGGTAGTGAGAGAGAGGGAAGCAGGGAAAGAAAAAGATGGACAAGCTGGGAGGGAAGTGGAGGAAGACAGAGGGATGGAGAGATGAAAGACCTGTAGGTAGAGACAGTGAGAGTGGGGAGGAGACTCAGATGAGGCAGAGGGAGGCGGGAGTTGGCACAGAGTTGACCAGGCTAGTGTTGCCCTTCGCTTCTGGGCAGCTCTGTGTTTCCTATCCAGTCAGGAGCCGTGAGGGAGCTTGAGCTCTAGCAAGCTGAGCCCTAGACCCCAAAGGTCCTCTATTGAGCACCCCCTCTCTTTCTTGGAATATCCTGCCCCTGAACTTCATGCACTGTCACAGGTGCACCGCCTGTAGATGTGCTCCGGGCTCTGAGGTTCCCCTCACTCCCTGACGGTGTCCGGAAGACAAGGGGCATCTGTCCAGCTGATGTGGCCTACCGTGTGTCCAGGCCTGCCCAGCTCAGCGCACCTACCTGCCAGCTCTTTCCAGGTATGGGCCGTGAGTTAGGGCAGTTGTGGGATGGGGTCTGGGAGCAGACCCTGAAGAGGAAGGAGCGTGGCTCCTCTGACCTCTCTGTTCACTTGTGTGTGTGTGTCTTCTCCGGGTTCCAGGAGGTTTCCCCAAAGATTTCTCTCTGCTGACTGCTGTCCGGACTCGCCCTGGCCTCCAGGCTGCCCTCCTGACTCTCTACAGTGCCCAGGGTGTGCGGCAGCTGGGCCTGGAGCTGGGCCGGCCTGTCCGTTTTCTCTATGAGGACCAGACCGGGCGGCCTCAACCACCGGCCCAGCCAGTCTTCCGAGGCCTCAGTCTAGCAGATGGCAAGTAAGTCTGGCCTGCCTGGCCTACACCTTTGGGAGAAAGTAGCTCAGAACTTCAGAAAATCTACTCCTTCAACTAGGAAAGCTTGTTGATCCTTTTGACACCACACCTACCTACTCCCTCAACTTTAGTCAATTCTAGCTCACAATTTGTGCCTTCAAGTTTGTGTCCTAGTTCTTGCTGTAGTTGTAGCCTATACCTTTGACAAATCACTTTTTTGAAAGTTAATTTTTTAAAAATTTAGTGTTTATTTACTTGAAAGAATGACAGGAAGGAGTGATGAAGAGGGAGATCTTCCATCTATTGGTTCACTCCGGAAATGTCCTTAACAGCCAGGAATAGACTAGAGCCAGGAATCAGGAGCTCCATCCAGGTCTCCCACATGGGTGGCAGAGATCCAAGCACAGGGACGGTCATCAGCCACCTGCCAGGTGCATTAACAGGGAGGTGGATGGAAGCAGGAAGTAGCTGGGACATGAACCAAGCACTCCAATATAGAATGCCAGTGTCCCAAGCAGAGGCTTAGCTGGCTATGCCCCAACACCTCCGGCCTCAGTTTCTGTAAAGATGATGTAGTCATCATACTCCTAGGAGAGAATGCATATGTGGTACCTGGTGCCATGGAAGCACTCAGTAAGTCAGTGGCAGCTCTTATTATCTGGTGGCATGGGTTTAACTCTTTCATCAGTAGCTTCTGGGCCCAGTGGATGTCCCCACTATAGTCAGTCAGTCAGTCAGTCAGTCATGTGAACCTCTCCTTTTGTGAACAGGTGGCACCGTGTGGCTGTGGCAGTGAAAGGCCAGTCTGTAACCCTCATTGTTGACTGCAAGAAACGAGTCACCCGGCCCCTCACCCGCAGTGCTCGGCCGGTGTTGGACACTCATGGGGTGGTGATCTTTGGTGCCCGTATCCTGGATGAAGAGGTCTTTGAGGTAACCAGAGCATTTAGAGGAAGCAGGGAATCCTGCTCACTGATTTTGTGCCCTCTGTCTTTCTGACCCCAGGATTCCATGCCCCTAATCCTTAGGCCTTTGCTTTTCTACTCCTGAACTTTTGTTTCCAGTGGAGAATTAGGGTACCCTGTTCTATGGTAGAACTGTCTACATCCACTTAACCTATCATTTAGTCTCCATCAGTCTGGTTATCCATCCACCCCTTCACGCAATCACCCACTGACCCATCTACAGATGAGCCCATGTCTACTGTTTGTTCACCTACCCTTTACTCACTCACCCATTCACTTACTCACCTTCTCACTGAGTTAGGCTTGTATCCACACACCACCCCATCTTCATCCCCGCTCAACTGCTCCCTCCTTCAAACTGTTACCTGTGCTCCCATCCATCTCTCCACTCATCCACCCCATCTACCCATGCATTTGTCACCTGCCTACCTATCCTTCCACCAACTCAGCCATTCCCTCCTTTAGCACATGCATCTGCTCATCTCCTTAACCACTCACCCTGCCTGTCCAATCATTCATTCACCCATGTGTTCGATTCCATTCCTCTACCCAAAACCCAACAATCCACACATGTATGTATCCATTGGTGAATCATCCATCAACATTCCCACCCAGTCACTTTTGAGCCCGTATTCACCCATCTACCCATTTACTCCTCTATCCATGCATCTATATATCATCCATTCTCCTAGCCAGTCAACATATTTTGATTACCTGGAAGTCAAAGGGGGCATGGAAGAATAGGACAAGTTCTTGAAAAAGTTAATAGAAAATTCCCTTATCTTTAAAAAACTTTTTCTATTTATCTGAAAGGCAGAGAGATGGGCATAAAGAAGTCTTCTATCTGCTAAAGTGCTCACGACAGCCACTCCTGTGCAGGGTTCGGTTAGAAGCTGAGAACAAAATTCAGATTTCATTACCTGAGCCATCACCTGCTGCCTCCCAGGGTGCGCATTAGCGAGAGGCTGGAATGGAAAGTGGATTCAACCCCCCTAAAAGCCAGTCTTTCTGATAGGGGCTTTGGGTGTCCTTCACAGCTTAACTGCTGTTGCACACGTCTCTCTCTCTCTGTATATGTATACACACACACACACACACACACACACATTCACTTATTTTTATTTATTTGAGCTGGAGAAAGAGTGCTAGAAAGACACATAGAGAGAAAAACCCACTCTATTACTCTCCAAATACTGGCAATAAAGAACTGGGCCAGGATGAAGTTGGGGAGCCAGAAACTTGAATGACAGGGACCCAACTACTTGGGACATCACCTGCTGAAGAAAAAGTAGAACTAGCAGAGTCAAATTCAGGTACTCCCACATAGGATGCTGGCATCCTAAGAGGCTGATCAACTGCTGTGCCAAACATCCACCCCTTCATGATCTGTTAATTCCATTCTTTCACACGTGTTTTGAAGTATTGTCATATAAAGTTTCTGTTATCCCAAGGAGTTCCTAGTTTGGCCCTGGACTTGAGATAGCGTCCCCAAACCTCTGTGGAAAGCAGGGTGTGCTAATCAGCATGTGTGGTCACACATGAATGCCACTGGGGTTTAGGAGGGGTGCCTTGCCCCCAGTTCTCGAGGTCCTGAGCGTTCTCATCTCGAGGAGGCCTGAGCCAAGGCACTCAAAGCTGGACCCTCTCTGGAGAAGCCAGTGAGAAGGTTCGTGCCTTGCCACAGGGCAGGGAGCAGGCTGAGTGAGTTGAAGCTGGGAGCCTTCAGTGTCAGACCTAATTTCGCTTTTCGGAGTGACCTTGTCCAGTATGGCTTTTTTTGAACTTTTCTGCACTGAGTATTTCTGAAATGCTTGTCCTATTCATGTTCCCAGAGACTTGTAGACGAGGGCATGGGGCTATGCCCCGGCAAGGGGGGCTTCCTATGAGCGTCTTCTCCTGGCATCGGCCTCCCCACTGTGTTCCTGCACTGCTCCCTCTGTCTTTCTGAGCACGTCTGGGCCTCTGCCCATCAGCGTTCTCACTCCTTCCCACTGTAGGGTGACATCCAGGAGCTTGTCATTGTTCCGGGTGTCCAAGCTGCCTACGAGTCTTGTGAACAGAAGGAGCTGGAGTGTGAGAAGGAGAGACCTCCTCACCAACAGGCTCATAGAGCCCAGAGATCTCCCAAGCAGCAGCCTTCAAGACTTCACAGGCCACAGAGCCAGGAGCCGCAGCACCAGGTGAGTGCCCCACTACAGTGCACCCCACAAAGGTCATGACTCAGTCACCCCCAGGAATCTCACCCTGTAGTCTAGATCTTCCCGTCAGATCATCTGGGGCTCCTGTCCCATCCCTTCCTTGGCTCTCATCCTCAACCACACCTGCCTATCCCCATCCCTCCCCTCCTCCCAGTCCTTATTCACCAACCTTTTTATTTTCATTTAAAAATAAAAAGAGTCAGCATGAAGAATCCGTGACTGGGAGTTGTGCTCCCTGCTTGTGTCACCTCCTCTGCCAGTCTTCCTGGAACTGTGTCCTTGTTCCATCCCTTCCTTGGATTAAGAGATTGGGAGATGGCGGGGGGGTGGGGGGGGGTGGGGAGGAGAGATGGCTGGTGACTGAATCTCGGGGAAGGAGGGAGGTGGGAGAGCAGAGACAGAATCCAGAGGTTGGGACTGAGCAGGAAAAACGAGAAGGAGTAGGAGAACAGAGGGGAAATCGAAGAAGTGATGGTTTGGGGGTGTGTGTTGGGGGGAGTCCAGTCCATGGCCCCCTGTACATGAAAGTGCAGGATTAGGGGCTGTGGGGGCAAAGGGGAGATTGGATTGGGTGGGGGCTGCATGGTTAGGGTGGTGTGTGTGATCTGGGGTCTGAAAGTTGGAGGGCCAATCTCTTAATCATGTCTGCTTCTGTCCCACATGGGATCCATTTCCCCTCTCCCACCTCTCCCACCTCTCCCACCTCTCCCACCTCTCCCACCTCTCCCATTTCCCTGATCCCTTTCCTCCTCAACCCCTGTCCCCCAATACCATGCTTCTCATTTCCCACCCCCACCCCATTTCCTTGTCTGCTTTCCCCACGTTGTCCTCCCTCCAACGACCCCATCACTTTCCTACCTCTTCCCCCATCTGCACCCTCCCCCAATCCCAGCCACTTGAGCCTCTCTACTATGACTACGAGCCCCTCTATTACGATGGGATGACCACGGGGACGACCCCTGACTATCAGGTAAACCTGAGGGACCCGTTGCTTCCCCCCTTCCTCCAGCACCCCTCACACACCTCCACAGTCTGTAGACAGGATGAGCATCTAGATGGCGAAGGTCTCCTTATGCTCCCCCTCTCCCATGTCTCTCCGTGCAGCGGTCTCGCAGCCCCCACCACAGGGCTCTCCCTGCCCCCAGGGGGCGTCGGACCCCTTCCCGAAAGCCAACCCCACCTGCAAAGAGGTCAGCAGCCCGGCAGGCAGCCTCCACACCAGGCCGGAGGGCTTTTCCAACCAGAGGCTCTGGCCCAGCACGCAGCCAGCCTCCCCACTCCCGAAACCCAGCCCGGCGGGCAGCTCCCCCTGCTGCCCGGGCACCCCCCAGGACCAGAGGCAGCGGCTACCGGCAGGTAGAGCCGGGGCATCTAGATCTCTGCCCCCAAACCTCTGTGACCTAGAACAGTCACTCTCCCCAAAGGGGCTGCAAGATCTGAGATTGCCCCCACCCCCCAGCACAGACAGACATGGCCCTGGGTGGGACAGGTGCTGCTTCACTTCCTCCCTCTAACCGCCTGCCTCTCGTTCCTCCCCTTGTGCTCCTCTTCTGTCCCTTTCCCTGGGGTTAGGACCCTACCCCAACAGAAGAGGAAGGTGTCCTGGAGGCCAGCCCCTTGCCAACCCCTGAGGAGGTAACTCCACGTCCAGCCCAGCAGGGACTGTGGCCCTCTCAAACCCCTCCCCAGTCCCCTCCTCTGGCCGGAGGGCTTTGTGGTGTGTACCTGTGGCCTCCGTCCCCTGGTCACTCTGATGGCCGCTCTGTGTCTAGCTGTTGTCCTTCTGAGTCTTGCCTCCTTTTGTTATGAGTCCAGTGTAATCTCCACGTGGGTGTCAAATAATCTGACTTCTTACACTGTATTTCTGTTTACAGGAGCTATTTTTTGGTCCCTTATTCTCACTTTTGTCTTTGCCTAGTCCCCTTATCCAGTTCTTTGGTTATTCCCCATGTCTGTTGTGTTCACTGATTGTCTACAGTGTCCAGCCCTCCGGCCACTCCTCTTGTCATCCTCCCCCTCCAAACCCGGGGCTGATATTCTGGACATCCGACCCCACTGATGGCCTTTGATGGCCAGCCTCTTTCTGTGTACCCACATCCCTTGCTCTCCTCAGGAGAACTCTCCAGGCCCAGCTACCCTCTTAACCCTTTGGGTTAGAAGTTGGGTCCACGGCAGAACTTTTCTCAGCCCTAATGTCCTGTCTACCCCCTTTTCCTCCCCGCCCCTGGGAAGGAGCAGACAGACCTCCAGGTCCCCCCCACAGCCAGCAGGTTCCAGGGAGAGGAGTACGGGGTGGGTGGCACTGCCGCCCCGGTAGGGTCCTACGATTACGCCTATGGCTATGGGGACGATTATCGGGAGGAGACGGAACTTGGCCCTGCCCTTTCTGCGGAGACAGCCCACTTGGGAGCCGTAAGTGCAACGAGCTCCTTTTTCCTGTGTGAGAATGGCTTCCGTTGTCTTTGTTCATTGGCTGTGAGCTGTTTCTCAGTGGTGATGTTTTGTCTTCTGTTCACTTGGGACATGTATGTTGCTTGAAAACATGAGTTGGAGCTTTTCCTTGTTGTACGGCCTAGCCTGTGACTCTATGTGGATCCTTCTGCTCAGGACAATTGGGATTTGTTTTGTTCCTGTTAATCCTATGGCTACTTCCTGTCGTTCTTGGCCACTTCCTGCCTAAATCAAGCTGTGTTTGTAAAGCTTTTGATCAGTAAGCCTCACCTCATGTCCATTTCAGTCTGTTTTCATTTCTTCTGCTTGACCAGAGTGTTTCTTGTCCGTGTTATGGTCTGACCTCCTGTGTCCCCATTTCTAATGTACAGGTGACTTCTGAGCTGTCTGCTCTTTTCTCCAGCCGTGGCATTCATCTGAGTGACTCTGTGGGACTGGCCTGGAAGGAATGTATTATTTGTGCTCTGGCTGTAGCTTTTATGCTGTTTTGTGACAATTTCCTTGGATAATAACCCACTTCCTGTGTGTCTCAGGGCACACGGTGGGCTCAGGTGTCTATCATGTCTGCTTTCTGTATGTGTAGACTTGATGTTTGTGCTGTTACAATTCCCCTTGTCAAGTTATTTTCTGTTTTGTCAATTTCTCTCTCTTGTCATGGCAGCCATTTTGTGGTTAAAGATCCACTTCCCGGATCCTCGTTTCTTGGCTGCTTCCCGTCTGTCCGACGACTTCCTGTTTGTCTAGTTTGTTTTCTAGTCCTCTTGGCTGTGTTTAATTTTTCTTGGCCCTAGTATCATTCTGGTTTCCAAATGTTCGTCTCTTTGTTGTCTCCCGTACTTGTTTCCCATGTCAGTTGGAGTATTTCCTGTCTATTCCATTTCATCTTTTGCCTGCCTCGCAATTCACGGCTGCCTCCTCTCCCTTGCTGCCTCGCACCACCCCTTGCTTCTCTAATATTCCCACCCCTAGACCCTCTGTTGCTTTTGCCTGAAGCTGCTTTGTGGTTCCTGGGGGTTGAGCTGGCATTTGGTCTGGAGGGAGACTGGGAGGGGGGTCTTCAGGAGGTGTCTCTTGGGGTGCGTGCCCAGGACCGCCATTCTCCCTCTGCTCATTTGGGTTCTGATCCTAGAACTGAGGACAAGCCCTGGAGGGGAGGTGTGGGAGGGAGGGAACTTGGTATACAAGCGGGGCCGGGGAAGTGTGCTGTGTCCTGTGGGGAAGGAAATGGGCCTCGGAGAACAGACCCAGAGCTGCATTTTTCCAAAAGCTGTTTATTAGGCTTGAGTTTGGAGTCTCGGCGGGGGCGGGGGGCGGGGGAGGGAATGGTTTTCCATGAAGCTCTTGAAATTCTAAGCTCATTTTGACAAAGAAAGACATTTATTTTTTCTTTTCTAGAGAAAGACTCATAGCTTTGGTCAGATTCTCACAAGGGTCCAGGTCCTCCTCCCATCCTCAAATAAAAATCTGTCTACAGTCTTAGATTCTTATTTGATGGGTGGGATAAGGGTGAAGAGGAAGTGGATGATGTCTTAAGGTCCTAAGGATTTCTGGGGCCTGAGGGTGTTTGGGGGGCAGGATGAGGTCCTGCAGAACAAGGTTTGGGAAGGCCAGGCTTGGCTCTCTGGGGCCCAGGGAGGTTATGTTTGCTGAGGTGGGGCATGGGAGGTCTGTGAGGAAGGGTGTCCCAAGTGGTGGTGGGGAGACTTAAAGGTGGGTCAGGGAGGTCTCCAGAAGATGAACTTGTAGTTGGGAGGGAAATCCCAGTGTCTCGCTGCTCACGGGCCCCTCTGGGGGTTACATGTGTGTCTCCCTCAGGCTGCCCATGGACCCCGGGGGCTGAAGGGAGAGAAGGGTGAGCCTGCAGTGCTGGAACCTGTAAGTCACACTGGTTGTTGAGCCGAGCGTGGTGGAGGGGAGCAGGACACGCAGCTTTGGGTACAGCCTTGTAGCCTCTGACTTCTCACCTCTGGCCCCACAGGGTATGCTTGTGGAGGGGCCTCCCGGTCCAGAAGGTCCTGCGGTGAGTCCAGCAATGAACTTGCACCTTCTGTTCTTGCCCCACATACACCAGGCCTCCTTCTCAGGACCTTTAAGGATCCTTGTGGCTGGAGCCTTTGGGATCCCAGATCCCTGCTATAGAAACCACTGCCCAGCCACCTGTTGCCCTCACCTGACTCCTCCATTTTTTGCTCCTCAGGGGATGACTGGTCCACGAGGCATCCAAGGGAACCCAGGCCCAGTTGGTGATCCTGGCGAGAGGGTGAGGGAGCGTTGTGTGTGTGTTGTGTGTGTCAGTGCAGGTACGTGTATGTGTATGTACATGTGTGGGTGTGTATATGTTTATTATATATGTAAGTACATACGTGTGTATAGGAACTGCTTATACTTAGTGTGGGTAACCATACTGGCTGATTCATGAATTAGGGTCCCGTGTGTTCCCCAGCACCCAGAAAGAAGGTCAGAGTCTGACTGGCGAGGGGAGTAAGCTGGTGCCTCATGCTCATTTTTATCCATTGGATGTATGTATGTGTGTGTGTGTGTGTGTGTGTGTGGTGGGGTGGCTCAAGAAAGCTAGGGAGAAGTCTGTATTTATTCTGTCAAGGAGGGTTTCAAAATGGTGCCAAGACCTTAATATTCCCCTGTCCATCCTCCTCTTGTTTTTCTTTCTTTCCCTTCTGCAGGGCCCTCCTGGCCGAGCAGGACTGCCTGGATCGGATGGAGCCCCTGGCCCTCCTGGCACGTCCCTCATGCTCCCAGTAAGTTGCCTTCTGGGGAGACCAGGGGAACAAGAGGCCCAGTGAAGCCCTGTGGGAGTCTCCAGGCACCCCCAGCCAATGGGCACAGGTCTTGGGGTCAGGGGTGTCAGAGCCTCATTAGGTGACCTAGAACCAAACTTGGGTCATCTGAAACCAGACAGAAAATTCTGTGTTTCCACAAATTTGGGCCAAAGGAGAGCCCCTGGGGAGGAAGAGACTAGGGGTGGACAGGGCAGAGGGCAGGCTACTGAGCTTCTGAAACCCAGAGTGGTTACCTGGGACCCCCAGGTGATGCAGTGGCAGGTGGCAGGGTGAGGCCTGCCAGAGCCCTGGGGGATGGAAGTGCTGGATGGAGTCCCTGTCTGGGGGAAATTTTAATGAATTTCTTGGTCCTCAGTTCCGATTTGGCAGTAGTGGAGGTGACAAGGGTCCTGTGGTGGCTGCGCAGGAGGCTCAGGCCCAGGCGATTCTGCAGCAGGCTCGGGTGAGGAGGGGGCCCCGGTTGGGGGATGGGTGTGATGGGGAAAGAGGGAGGCAGAGAGAGTGGAGGCGGGGGAGAGGCCTGGGCCGGGCTGGGCCAGGCTGGGCCTGGGAGAGAGGTTGGGAGAATGTAGGTTGGTGGGGTGAGGGAGAGGAGTAGCTGGGATCGGGGGTGTTTGAAGGACATGCAGGGGTTGGGATTCTGCAGCTACCACCCCCTCAGTCTGCCATCTCCCCTGCTTCCCTAGCTGGCGCTCCGTGGACCTCCTGGCCCCATGGGATATACAGGCCGCCCGGGACCCCTGGTAAGTGGATGGGGGTACTGGGACAAAGGACTTTTTATTTGTTTTGGGGTTACAGAGAGTTATGGAGAGAAGCCACATTGCAACTTGTTTTGCTCCTTTTGGGGTTACTGTTAACTGTGTCCTTGAACATGGCCATCTTACTCCTGTTCTCATTTGCAGGGCCAACCTGGGAGCCCTGGCCTGAAAGGAGAATCAGGAGACCTGGGCCCTCAGGTGACCACCCTGCTCTAGCACCCAGCCTAGGCCGTCCCCTCTGTCCATGTCCACTAACTGTCCCTGTCTCTCCCCATGCCAGGGTCCCAGAGGACCACAAGGCCTCACTGGTCCCCCTGGCAAGGCTGGGAGAAGGGTGAGTGCCTCATGTTGGGTACTGGGTGTTGGTGGGAGGCAGGGCCTAGGGTGTGGGAACCATGTTACCCTGCCCTCTGTGGTCCCCTGACACTCCCCTTGCCCCTCCAGGGCAGAGCCGGTGCCGATGGAGCCCGAGGGATGCCGGGAGAACCTGGAGTAAAGGTAGTGGCCAGGCCCTCTCTGACACCTGCAGCTCCTGCCCCACCAGGGCTCACTGTTTTCTGAGGATGGCTTAGTTCTCATATTTCCCTGCTCAGGGACAGAGGGTGGGGTGGGCTGTCAAAGGGGCTGGGCCCTCACTGTGGATACCTGTCTTTCTCCTAGGGTGACCGAGGTTTTGATGGACTCCCAGGGCTGCCTGGGGAGAAGGGACACAGGGTGAGTGTACTGGGGGTAGGGGAGCAGAGGCCAGGGAGGAGGTGGCAGTGGTCTCAGTGAATGGGACCAGCTAATTAACCTGGGCAGGTCAGTGTCTGCTTGGGCTGGGAATGCACACAGGCTCTCTGATCTGGGTCCCCGTTTTCCAGGGTGATACTGGTGCACAGGGCCCTCCTGGGCCCCCTGGTGAGGATGGAGAGCGGGTAAGTGTGTGGTGATGGGACGGGCTGGGCGCAGGAGGGGCCCAGCAGGCAAGGCCAACCTCACTGAGTCCTCCTCCTGCAGGGAGATGATGGCGAGATTGGGCCCCGGGGGCTGCCTGGAGAGTCGGTGAGTGTACAGGGCTGGGCTGGGGGCTCTGGGAAGGCCAGGGCATGGAAGGGACTCCATCTCTCCATGTTTCTCTCATGCATGCTGTCTTCTCACCCTGAATACAGGGACCTCGTGGGCTGCTTGGCCCCAAAGGCCCGCCTGGGATTCCTGGACCCCCGGTGAGCGAATCTCTGATTTTCGACCCTGACCTTGCCCCTCGATCTCACCCTTCCTAACTGTCCTTCTTCGGCCCTCTCCCATCCCACTTCCTCCTCTGACCCAGCTGTGCTTCAGCCTTTACCCAGGAGGCCATATGGCCAGGGCACTGAGGGCTCTGAGCAGAACAAAATAAAATAGGACAAGCCTCAACAAAAGCAAAATAAAAACCTGAAGACCCACACCCTGTGGCCTGGGCCAGCTCCTTGTCCGTGCTGAGGCCCGACCATGCCTTTCCCTTCGGTGGCTGGGCCCCTCAGAAACCACAGGGCACTCAGTGCCTCCTGCCTGCCAGCCTGCTCATACCCCTCTCTTGTTGCAGGGAGTCCGTGGCATGGATGGTCCCCAGGGCCCCAAAGGGAGCTTGGTGAGTGATGGGCAGGCCCGACCCACCCCTGCAGTTCCTGTTGGGGTCCTGTTTGCCCCACTGTGACCCTCGCTGGCTCCTGCTCCTACCTGGGTGGCCGGCTCTGTGGGTATTCAGCTGTCTGCCCTGTGTCTTTTCACTGGCTCCTTATGGCCTGCCTGGTTGCCTGTTTCTAGGGACCCCAGGGAGAACCAGGACCTCCTGGACAGCAGGGCACTCCAGGGACCCAGGTGAGTGGCCTGCCCCTCTGTGTTCCTCTGTAGCCACCTCCCCTGGGCATCCACAGTGTCAGCCTGGGTGAACACTAGAAGGTTGGAGTCCCAGGTCTTCCTGTCACCCTGTTCTGAGTGGGAGAGGGCAGCTGGAGAGTGTGCCCTCCATGACCTCTCTCCCCATGTGTGCAGGGTCTTCCTGGGCCCCAGGGTGCCGTTGGCCCTCATGGAGAGAAGGTGAGTGACCAGTGGTTTTGGGGATGGGGTGGGGTTCTGAGGGAGCTTTGGTAGCCCTGAATGTCTGTTGGGACTCCAGCTGTGCTCACACATGACCCCAAACCTCCTCATCTTTCTGCAGGGTCCTCGCGGGAAGCCAGGCCTCCCAGGCATACCTGGCTCTGACGGACCCCCGGTGAGTAGGGCCCCCTTCCAACTCTAGATTTCCTTTGGTCCTGGTGCATGAGCTCTGAGCACCTGCAGTGGTCACCTGTATTGGGTCTCTTGGTCTGGAAGGTCAGTGGGGGTGCCTGCCCGTGGCCAGTAGGCCTTTGCTGGTCACAGGGGGAGTGTGAGTTGGAAGGAAAGTAGGGAACGGTACAGTGAGGGTGTCAGGGTTCAGCTGACACATTCACCATCTCCCATTCCTCAGGGTCACCCCGGGAAGGAAGGCTCCCCTGGAACCAAAGGCAACCAGGTGAGAGCCTCCCCCTTTCTCCTCTGCCTGCTCCCCAAAGGCCTCTCCGCCCAGACCCTGAGGCCTGCAGGTTCTTAGGGTTTCTTTGTCTTGGTCCCACACCTCTGATTCCTCAGAATACCCAAGTCCTACACCTCCGCCCACCTCTGAGGCCTCCCCAGCAGTGCCCAGGCCCCTTGGTAAACGCTTCTCCCTCTTCCTTCAGGGTCCCTCTGGGCCTCAGGGGCCTCTCGGCTACCCAGGACCTCGTGGTGTCAAGGTAACGGCCCCTGGGCTGGGACATAGAGGCCTGTGGTCTGGGCAGTGAGGTGAGCTTGGGAATGCTGTCCTTCCTGACTGGTCCCTAACTCCCTCTCCTTCCAGGGTGTGGATGGCATCCGGGGTCTGAAGGGGCATAAAGGAGAGAAGGTGAGCCTTGTTCCGGACCCTCGGCCCTGCCCCACAGCCCCTCTCTCCCCTCCCTGCCCACCGAGTTCCCTGATATCCCCCACCATAACCCTGCCTCACCTCCACCTTTCTCAGGGCGAGGATGGCTTTCCTGGGTTCAAAGGTGACGTAGGAGTGAAAGGCGACAGGGTGAGTGGAAGCCCCACCCAGGCCCTCAGCTCTTCATCCTTGTCCCCGCAGCCCCCAGCCAGCCTTGGCCCTGAGACCTCCCTGCCTCTGTGCCTGGGCCAGACCCCACCTCCAACCCCTGACAAGCCCCTCCCAACCTTGTCATTTAGGGCGAGGTCGGAGTCCCTGGTTCCAGGGGAGAGGATGGTCCCGAGGGACCGAAAGGACGCACTGGACCCACGGGAGACCCTGGGCCTCCTGGACTCATGGGCGAGAAGGTGATGGGAATAAGGGACCTGGGGAAGTGCAGGGGTCGAGGTTGGTGGCATGGGCACTGGGGTCTGAGTGGGCAGGAGGTGCCAGCAGCTCAAATCAGTGAGTCAAAAATGGCTGTGTGTTCAGTATGCTCCTGTCTGTATGTGGCACCTCTGGGCACCTGATGGGTGGAGGGGGATGTGTGAGTGAAGGAAGAGCCTCCATCATGGTGTTTAGAAATGAGGCATGGAGACCACTTGCTAATGTGTGGGAGTGAGACTGCATCCGACTCACAGGAGTGGCAGGCAGGGCGCATCTGCCACGGCCAGAGCCAGCTCTTGCTGCACACCTGGTACTTGCCAGGCCCTGGGTTACCTGGCCCTGTGGTCCTGGGAGGTGAGAGCCTATAGTGCCGGTGAGGTTTGACACAGGTCACAGTGCTTGCCAATTACATGTCTAGGGGAGGGCAGGTCCAGGGTCTGAGCCATGGCTGCCTGGCTGAGAACCCATCCCTGCTCCCACCCGTCTCTGTGGACTAGCCCTGGAGTCCCAGTGAGAAGGGGGTGGTGCCTTGGAAATCTGGCCTTGGTGCTGGGGCAGAGGGTGCTGAGGCTGACAGGTAGGCAGTGGCTGCATTGCAACGACTTCTGTCTGCAGCCCCGGTGGCAGGGGACAACGTCCCTCCTCTGGAGCTGAGGGAAATCTGCCCTCAGGTGGCCCTGGGTTCAAAGGTGCCCGAGCAATGGGCCCTGCCTTGGAGT
The DNA here is from genome assembly GCF_017591425.1 of Ochotona curzoniae. Lineage (NCBI taxonomy): Eukaryota > Metazoa > Chordata > Mammalia > Lagomorpha > Ochotonidae > Ochotona > Ochotona curzoniae. Next base: position 46,782 of record NW_024466004.1, on the reverse strand, counting down.
GCCGCGTCCTTGGGATGAAGCAGAGTCCAGGCTCCTTTCTTAGCTGCTTCCTGTCTCTCCACAGGGCAAGCTGGGCGTTCCTGGTCTGCCTGGCTACCCCGGACGCCAGGGACCCAAGGTGATGTGATGTCCTCTATGTGTACACCCACCCCCCAAGTCCCAAGAAGCACAGATTAGTAGAGCAGGGGGCACCCTGAGGACTGGAGCCAGACCTGCCTATTCTGCAGCAGTCAGAGATGGGCAGGGGTGTCCCGGCAAGGCCCAGCTTGCCACACAAGACCTCTCTGACCCCCTTCTGCCTGCACCATCCCCATGACGTCTCAGCTTCCTGTTTCTCCATCCTCTGCAGGGCTCCCTGGGATTTCCTGGTTTTCCTGGAGCCAGTGGCGAGAAGGGAGCCCGGGTAAACAAGGGGGACCAGTGAGGGTGTGCACAGGGTGGGGCTGGAGGGTGGGGAAGGGGTCTTGGGGCGTCTCTTGCCCTGGGTGATAATGGTCTCTGCTCCCTTTCCCCCCAGGGCCTGTCAGGGAAAGCAGGACCTCGAGGAGAGCGAGGCCCCACGGTGAGTGCAGGGGGTGAGGAACAGCCCACTCAAGAGGCCAGGGGTGCATCCGGGCGCTTCTGACTACCCCTCCCCCTCTCTAGGGCCCGCGGGGTCAGCGGGGACCCCGAGGTGCTACTGGAAAGTCTGGAGCTAAGGTGAGTGGACTTTGCAGGCCCTGCCAGCCCCCTGCAGCTGTGGCCTGGCCCTTCCTCCACCCCTCTGACTTTGGGGACAGCTGGGAAGCAGCTCCCCAACTCTGTGTCTCCTCCACAGGGAACATCGGGTGGTGATGGCCCCCATGGGCCCCCCGGAGAAAGAGTGAGTGTGGCTGGCGTCTTCTGCCCCTGCTTCCCCACCCAGTGCTCCCTGGGTAGAAGCTGGGTGTCCTGGCCAGCGTCCTCCTCCTCTCTCCTGACTCAGCCTATCTCTATCTCTAGGGTCTTCCTGGACCACAGGGCCCCAACGGATTTCCTGGTCCCAAAGGACCCCCGGTGAGATGACCTCTGACCTCTGACCCACCTCTGAGTCCTTCTCCACTTCCCCTAGCCTAGAGCTTGTCTAACATTTGAACTCCTTCCAGGGTCCCCCAGGGAAGGATGGGCTGCCTGGACACCCTGGCCCTAGAGGAGAAGTGGTGAGTGAAGGCCCCACTTCTGGCGGCCCTTGGCCTGGCCCCATGGAGCACACACTGGCCCTATGCGTACCCTGCCCCTTTGGCAGGAAACCTTGAGCCCGGTCACATAACGTCTACACCTGGTCTGACCACACTGTCCTCTCTCCTCTCAGGGCTTCCAAGGAAAGACTGGCCCCCCTGGACCCCCAGGAGTGGTGGGACCTCAGGTAGGTCCGTCCCAGCTAACAGGGAGCCTGAGACTGTGGGGTTAGTCCATTTGCCCTCTCCCCTGTCACCTCTTCCCAGGCGCTGGTTTGCTTGATCCGAACCCTTGGGGGAGGAATTGGGGGCGGGGAGGGGGGCATGTTCCCAGGCTTCCTGACCAAGAGGAGGCAGTTCCCCAACATGAACACCAGGTGGCGGGGTTGCTCCATGCTGGGGAGGAAACAGCCAGGGGCCTGGTAGAGGTGGAGGTGGAGATTGGGGTGGCGGCTGAGGGGGGTTGGCTCCCAGGAATTTCCCGTTAGCTTTGGGGCAGGCATTAGGGGTGTTTCAAAGGGCAGCCAGGGTGGGCTGTGAAGTGTCTGAGAATGGAACCCTCTGCCTTTATCTAGGGAGCAGCAGGAGAAAGCGGCCCCATGGGGGAGAGGGGTCACCCTGGCCCCCCAGGACCTCCTGGAGAGCAAGGCCTGACTGGGACAGCAGGAAAAGAAGGCACAAAGGTTGGTGAGCAGCTCTGTGGGGGCCAGTGCGCTCTGCCTGAGGCAGAGTGTGACTGCGGCCCTTACGCCTTCTTTCCTTGTAGGGTGACCCTGGTCCTCCTGGGGCCCCAGGGAAGGACGGTCCTGCTGGTCTGAGGGGCTTTCCAGGGGAGAGAGGCCTCCCGGGCACTGCTGTGAGTGTGACCCTGTTCAGAGCACTGCATGCTGACACTGGCTACGCCATTGCCACTCACACATCTGCCCTGGCCTCCCTTCTCCCTCCTCTCTCCTCCCCTTTCCCTTCTCCTCTTCCCCTCCTCCTGCCTCCTTCATCCTCCTCTCTTCCTCCTCTCCTCCCTTCTCCCTCCCCCTTCTCGGTCCTCCTCCTCTCCCTCCTCCCCCCAACCTCCCCCTCAATCCTTCACCTTTCTCAACCCTCCCCCTTCCTCCTCCATCCTCCCCTGCAAGTCTTGGAGCCTCATTCCTGTGCAGTCCCACTTTTCCATCTCACCCCAGTTCTTTGCTTCCTAGGGTGGTCCTGGCTTGAAGGGTAACGAAGGTCCGGCTGGCCCCCCTGGGCCTGCGGTGAGTCCTCAGGGTGGCAAGGAGTGGGAAGGGAGCCTGAGGAGCAGCTCCTGCGAGGGGCCGTGTTCTGGGCAGAGGGAAGCCAGGGTCAGCTGGAAGGTACCCGAGTCTTCAGTTCTGCTGGGAGTCACAGCCAGGGGTGCTCTGGAATAGGGGTGTTGGGCCTTCTTCCTGGGACCTGACTCCGTTGCCTCCCTCAGGGCTCCCCTGGGGAACGAGGCGCAGCAGGAGCCGGGGGACCCATTGGTCCTCCGGGGCGCCCAGGCCCACAAGGTCCCCCTGGAGCAGCTGGCGAGAAAGGCGTCCCGGTGAGTGAGGGGACACTGGGTGGGCACTGTGTACTGCGGAGGGGGTGGGGACAGGCTGTGGGGGTCTCCTGTGGTGGTCCAGAGTGGGACAACTGTCCACAGGCTGTGACTCCCGTTTTCATTCCCCACAGGGCGAGAAGGGGCCGATTGGTCCGACGGGTCGTGACGGGGTGCAGGGTCCTGTGGGGCTGCCTGGTCCTGCTGGCCCCCCGGGTGTGGCTGGCGAGGATGGAGACAAGGTGGGGACCCGTAGGGTGACACTATGGCCTCCCCCTCTGTAGCTGCCTCCCTTCTCTAACCTCTTGTCTGCCTCCTCCCCAGGGTGAGGTGGGAGATCCTGGACAGAAAGGCGCCAAAGGGAACAAGGGCGAGCATGTGAGTGTCCGTGGCCTTGACTCTTGGCTCCTGGCCTCAAACCCCTGCCCTGCCAACCTCTACCTGTGCTTGCATCTCTGACTCTCCTTCCCCCTCAGGGCCCCCCTGGACCTCCTGGACCTATTGGCCCTGTGGGGCAGCCCGGAGCGGCGGTGAGTGCCCTAGGCGAGAGCGATCCACTGCGCAGTCTGGGGCCTGGCTCTCCGTGGGCTTGTGCACAGGTAACACCTGACCGGGGACCCATCTTGGTGTCTTTGTCCCCGCCCTCTCCCCCCAGGGAGCGGATGGGGAACCCGGAGCCCGGGGACCCCAGGGACACTTTGGAGCCAAAGGTGATGAAGGAACAAGAGGGTTCAATGGGCCCCCAGGACCCATTGGTTTACAGGTGAGCTGAGAGGTGAGATAAGGGTGGGGCCGTCTGCCCAGACTCCTGCCTGCTGCCGAAAACCAGGGACATGATGGCAGAGGGCTGGGGGTGGGGCATGTGGGGTCCGAGAGTGCAGAGCTGGTGGGCCTGCTGTGCGCTGACCTAGGTGGTCACTGGGTCTGTGTTTGTACACCTGTGCAGGGTTTGCCAGGTCCCTCTGGGGAGAAAGGAGAAACAGGAGACGTGGGTCCTATGGTGAGTGTGACTCCTACTGACCCTGGCCCCAATCCTAGGCACCCTCTACCCCGCCAGCCTCCACCCAGCTCCCCACTGCCAACCCAGCTGCCTGCATGCAGGGTCCCAGCGCGACCACCCCCTCCTCTCACACCCCTACCCACTGCTCTGCCTCACTCCCCTTCCTCATCTCGGCTGTGCCTGTTTTCCCCAGGGACCACCCGGACCCCCAGGACCTCGAGGCCCAGCTGGACCCAACGGTGCCGATGTGAGTCCCATGGTGTCAGGGCGGCCCACCCCTGTCTCCCTGTCCCCTGGGCAGGCCTCCAGCTGCGGTCTCACCACTGTGACTGTGGGCCCGCCTCCAGCCCTCTGCCTTCCCTAAGCACTGGCCTCTGTTTTTGTTCCTCTTTCAGGGCCCACAAGGACCCCCAGGAGGTGTTGGGAACCTGGGTCCCCCAGGAGAGAAGGTAGCTGACAACTGGGTTAATGAGGCAGCCTTGGGGGCTGTGTGAGGGGAGGGTGATGAGAGGTGAACTTCTGCCAGTTTGGATTGGGAGGGCTGGGACAGAATGAGAAGTGGGGCATGGCAGGATTGTTTAGGGGGCAGGGGAAGCGGAATTTTGACCCTAGTGTCTTTGCAGGGGGAGCCAGGAGAGTCTGGATCTCCAGGGGTCCAGGGTGAGCCAGGTGTCAAGGTGAGTAATAGCTCTGAGGCTGTGCCCCCCCAACGCCCGCCACCCCATCCAGACCACCTCCTTGAGTGGAGCTCCCCAACAGGCCCTATAGGGCCTGATCCCCTGTCCTCTCCCAGAAAGGAGGAGCGCGTGGGGAGAGGTGGAAGGGTCCTGGAGGCCAGGGCTGCCTCCCTGACCTCATGGCTGTCGATGCCTTGTGCTCCTCTCCAGGGCCCACGTGGGGAGCGTGGGGAGAAAGGAGAGTCGGGGCAGCCAGGAGAGGCAGGACCACCAGGGCCTAAAGGCCCTACAGGCGACGATGGTCCCAAGGGGAATCCTGTGAGTCTGGGGAGGTGCAGGGATATGGGATGTGGGGAGTCCCAGGGATGGGGGTGCTTGGAAGGGACTCTGGGGTGGGGTCTCCTGGGGGTGCATGATTTCTGGGGTCCAGGGGCAGGGGGAGATAGACTCTGCTTATTCTGAAAGTGCTGGGTGGGCTGCAGTGCATGGCCGGAGCAGGGCCTGTGGAGACACTCTTCCTGTGGTGGTGCCAGTGGGCACAGCCTGCACGGAGGGAGGGGGTGGCATGTCCTGGTGGGAGCTGGGACCCTGACTCTCCTCTCTCTGGACTAGGGGCCTGTTGGTTTCCCTGGTGACCCTGGCCCCCCTGGAGAAGCTGGCCCTCGGGTAAGTCTTCCCCAGGGAGGGGTGGAGTGAAGAGGGTGGGACTTGTGTGTGTGTGTGTGTCTACTGAGGCTGATGGGCTGGGGTGTCGGGAGGCCAGGGGAGGCAGGGCAGGTGGAGGGACACTGCCCACTGGATCGGGCTCACCTCTGACCTGCTGCTTCTCTACAGGGCCAGGATGGTGCTAAGGGTGACCGCGGGGAGGATGGCGAGCCCGGACAGCCTGTAAGTGACCAGTGGTCCCCCTCCCAGCTGAGCTTCAAACCCCTCCCCCTTTTGAGCCCTCTTACACTCAGCTACCTCACTTCCTCCCTAGGGATCCCCTGGTCCCACTGGGGAGAATGGACCACCTGGACCACTTGGAAAGCGGGTAAGTAAGGCGGGCTTCCGGGGCAGTGGCAGGTGATAACGGAGTGTGCCAGTGATGCCAGGGAGGGAATTGACTTTTCTGGGGTGCCACTTTTCCATGGCTGGGCTGGGGGTAGGGTTCTAGGTAGGGTGTGGGCAAGTAGCTCTTCAGTGCATGGAAGAGCTCTGTGTCCACCGGTCCTGCTGTGCCCATTCTCACCAGCTGGGAGTCCTTGTGTGAGTGTGTCCGTGTGTGTGTCCATTTATGAGTGTGTTCATGTGTGAGTGTGTTCACATGGGAGTGTGTCTACGTATGAGTGTGTCCATGTGTGTGCCCATGTATGTGCCCATATGTGTGTGTGCATGTGCCCGGGGGACAGGAGCCAAGAAGGTCCAGCCTGGTTGTGTGATGACTGGCCCATCTTCTGTCCTCCCTGTCTGCCCCTGCAGGGTCCTGCTGGCACGCCTGGTCCAGAGGGACGACAAGGAGAGAAGGGCGCTAAGGTGAGGGCAGGGCCACCAAACTAGAACATTCCTGCCGCCCTCCAGATGCCTGCACTGTGGCTGCCTCCCCTGTGCTGAGTGCCTCTGGGACAGAAGGGCTTGGCCCTCGCTCCCCACCTCACCCCTGCCTTGCTGGACTTATAGCTGCCCCTCATACCCCTTCTCTGCCTTTGTTTGTGTTTCAGGGGGATCCTGGGGCTGTGGGCGCCCCGGGGAAGACCGGCCCTGTGGGTCCTGCGGGCCCAGCAGGAAAGCCGGGTCCTGACGGCCTGCGGGGGCTGCCAGGCTCAGTGGTGAGTCAGGGCACATGGAGGGGCAGGTGAAGGGCTGGGGAACAGGTGTTGTGTGGGCATGCCCGCCCTGACCCTGTCCCCTGGGCATTGCAGGGTCAACAAGGCCGTCCTGGAGCCACGGGCCAAGCTGGACCTCCTGGCCCTGTGGTGAGTGAGAGGGACTGGGCCCCGTGGAGGTGGGCAGGAGGCAGTGGGTGTCAAGTGAGGCCCTGGGGGAAGAGGGAGGCTGTGTGGGAGGGCAGCACTTTCCTTGGAGATGGTGACTTCCTGTCTCCCCACAGGGACCCCCAGGGCTTCCTGGACTCCGGGGTGATGCTGGAGCCAAAGGAGAGAAGGTGAGTGACAGATGGGTGCCGTCACCATCACTCGGGCACCCCGAGGGTCACAGGTGCATCCTTGAGGTCCCCACTCAGTGGGGGCTTTTGTGGCAAGTGCTGTGACCCCAGACCCTGTGCCTGGGCCCTTGCCGGCCTGCCTGGCTCTTCTTCCCCATTTGTACAACTCCTCTCTCGCTCCTTCTGCAGGGTCACCCAGGTCTCATTGGGCTGATAGGGCCCCCTGGGGAGCAGGGAGAGAAGGGTGATCGGGGACTTCCTGGGCCTCAGGGCTCCCCAGGACAGAAGGGAGAGACGGTGAGTAGAGGGCGTGGTTGGACTGGCTGGGGCATGAGGTGGGGACTCATGGGGGATTGGGGACAGTGGGGGTTGGGACTTAATGTGGTATGAGCAACTCAGAGGGAGCTGGGAGGAGGGCCAGGCTAAATGTGGCTCTTCCCTCCTTAGGGTATCCCAGGAGCATCTGGTCCCATGGGCCCTGGAGGGCCCCCTGGCCTCCCTGTGAGTACCTGTTGGTTCCTCTACTGAGTCCTCTAGACCCCACAGCTTCCTCCTGTGACCTTCCAGTGCCTTCCAGTGGCTGTCAGCCAGCCTTGGTCCTCAGTGTCCCCCATCTGTGCTCACAACCCTGGTGCTGCCTCCCCTGCACCTGCAGGGCCTCCCCAGTGTCCCTGCATTCCCTCCTGTAGCAAGCACAGGCCCCTCCCTCCCTCTGCGTCTGGCCCTTGTCCCACACTGACTGTTCCTGCTCCTTGTTTCACAGGGACCTGCTGGCCCCAAAGGAGCCAAAGGAGCCACAGTGAGTGACCCCTGCCAGCATCACCTGCTGCCCTCCCCTGCCAGAGAGGACAGCCATGGCCCCTGGGGAGTGCCTACCCCCTTCTGTCCCCTCCTGGCTGCCCTGTAACCTCATCTACCCCTTTTGTCAGGGCCCAGCTGGACCCAAGGGTGAGAAGGGCGTTCAGGGCCCTCCAGGACACCCGGTGAGTGAGGGTCTGGGTCCCCCGTCTGTGAACCCCACATCTCCATGCTCCCCCCTCACCCTCTCTGTCTTTCCCTCCACCAGGGTCCCCCAGGAGAGGTGATCCAGCCGCTGCCCATCCAGATGCCCAAGAAGACCCGCCGCTCAGTGGACGGCAGCCGCCTGATGCAAGAAGATGAGGCGACACCAACTGGGGGCGTCCCAGGAACCCCTGGGGGGCTGGAGGAGATCTTTGGCTCACTGGACTCCCTGCGGGAGGAGATCGAACAGATGCGTCGGCCGACGGGCACCCAGGACAGCCCGGCTCGCACCTGCCAGGACCTGAAGCTGTGCCATCCGGAGCTGCCTGACGGTCAGGCGCGAGCTGTAGCAGGGCCCCTGGGCCGGCAGGGTGATGGGGGGTTAGGGAGTGGAGGCATGAAGACTGGGAGAGGGTGCCGTGGGGGGAGAGGGCAGGTGGGGACAGAGAGCACCTCAGGACTCAGGCCATCAGCCCTAACCTCCCCTGTCACTCGGCTGACAGGAGAGTACTGGGTTGACCCCAACCAGGGCTGTGCCCGCGACGCCTTCCGAGTTTTCTGCAACTTTACGGCTGGAGGGGAAACGTGTGTGACACCCAGGGATGACGTCACAAAGGTGACTTGCTGGCTTGGACTGTCCCTCCTCTGCATCACCCCCGCATCTCCTCAGGGTGTGGGGGATATAGGTGCCAGCTCCTGTCCCTGTCCCCACAGAGTTGGCTGGCCTCACCAGGCTCTTCTTGTCCCTCTTACCAGGGCCCTGTTGCTCCTTTGGTTGCTTCTGCTAGACAAAGCTTGTCTTTTGTTTCACACAGCCCCTGGCTCCCAGGCCACCCCTTTAGTTCTGACCCTTCCATGTGGCCTGCTGTCTGCTCATGCTGCTGGCACAGCCACCCTGCAGATGCTCGTGGTTGCCCCTGCCTGTCCTGTCCCTGACCCCGGCTGCCCCGTGTCCTGCAGTTCTCCTACGTGGATGCAGAGGGCTCCCCAGTGGGTGTGGTGCAGCTCACCTTCCTGCGGCTGCTCAGCGTCTCCGCCCACCAGGATGTCTCCTACCCGTGCTCCGGGGCCTCCCGGGATGGGCCCCTGAGGCTCCGGGGAGCCAACGAGGACGAGCTAAGCCCTGAGACCAGCCCCTATGTCAAGGAATTCCGAGACGGCTGTCAGGTGCTTGGCAAAGCCCAGACACAGGCTGGAGAGAGGGGCAGGGCAGCGTGGGCAAGGGGGCAGGGCAGGGCGGGCAAGAGGGCAGGGAGTGTACCCCATGCTGGTGTCAGAGAGGCCCCAGGTAGCTCGGACAGGGTGAGGAGGCCGATAGGGATGGAATCTGCCCTGTGAGCCGTCCAGGTGGGTGACCCCGGGCGTACACGGGCTGAGTCAGGGGGTTTCTACACATAGCCCCACAGGCACCCCGGGTGCAAGCACACACAGGCAGGGAGGTGCAGGTGGGGTCATTCTCCTGGGGTGAAGGTGCTCAGAGCAGACCAGCTCATGGAAGCTGCCCCGGCTGCACTCACTCCCTGTGTTGCCCTCTCCCTAGACGCAGCAAGGCCGGACAGTGCTGGAGGTGCGCACGCCTGTGCTGGAGCAGTTGCCCGTGCTGGACGCCTCCTTCTCGGACCTGGGAGCCCCTGCAAGGCGGGGCGGGGTGCTGCTGGGGCCTGTGTGCTTCATGGGCTAGGACCTCCTCAGGGGACCTCGCCCGTGGGAACCTGCCCACAGCTGCCACTCCGTGCCAGCACCTGGGAACCGGGGCCTCAGCTCCGAGGGTCCCCCAGGAGCCCAGGGAGGGCACCCCCGGAGGGCTGGCTCCTGGGCCTCTCGGCCCTCCCACCTGGAGCCCTGACCTGTTAGCGTGCTGAAGCCCTTATTTAAAACTCACCTCCCCGTCACCCCAAACAAGTGGAAGAGAAGAGGAAGGACACTGTGTATTTTGTATTTAAAAGTAATTATATTAATTATTTAAAGAGTGGAAAACAAAATAACACAAAAGATAAAGTGAGAAATGCCAATCCGAACCAGCAGATGTTTTAGATGTGGGTCTGGGGTGGGTCTGGGACCCCCTCCTTGCCTCAGGGCTTCTCTTAGTGATTGGGGGTGGGGTTCTGGGATGGACCCACCTTCCCTACATCCGCCTGTTGCACCTGCTGCTGTGAGCACAGGGATAGAGGGTCTTATTGGCCTCAGGGCTCCTTCCCTCCCCAGCCCACACACCCTGATCTGGTCTGGCAGCTGCAGGACCTGCCTGCTGTCTGGCCAGGCCACCAGTCCATGGTGGAAAGGAGTCGTGAGTGGCTGTGTGGGTCAGTTCTCAGCAGGTGGGTGCATAGGGAAATGCTCCCACATTGGCAAGTGAGTCACCATGGCCTGAGCACCTCACTGCCGTTTTGGTCAACCAGCTGCTCCCTGACCCTGGGGGGCAGTTGAAGGGGTCCTGTCTGGCATGTGGGTGCCAGGGACTCCCTGGACCCCATCTAACCTGGTGTCCCTTCTGACTGATGGCGAAATAATGTGATTGTCTCCTCATGATGTGTGTGGTTATTTCCATCTCCCTGCTGCCAGGAATCACCCAGAAAGGCAGGGCTCAGGCCCTGCTCCCTGGGGTCCTGTGGTGCTGGAGCATTGGGGCTGAGATGAGGAGGCACACACACATGGGGCGGGGGGATTGTTCCTGCACGCCTCTCCTCCCTGGTGCCAGCTCAAATACAACCCTTGCCGCTTGGGTCTTTAGGGCTTGTCTGAACACTTCACACAATGGGGACCAAGGTCCACTTTCACTACACCAACCCCGTGGTCACACTTCCCTCTGTCTGCAGCCTTGCCATGTCCTGTCCCCAAATGTCAGCCTTCCAGACCTGGTCATGTCCGTCTCGGAGACTGGACATTGTGCCTATATAGAGATGCACAGGGGGCCCGGCGCGGTGGCGCAAGTGGTTAAGGTCCTCGCTTTGCCCGGGATCCCATATGGGTGCCTGTTCTATCCTGGCAGCCCCGCTTCCCTTCCAGCTCCCTGCCTGTGGCCTGGGAAAGCAGTCGAGGACGGCCCAAAGCTTTGGGACCCTGCACCCACGTGGGAGACCCGGAAGAGGCTCCTGGCTTCGGATCAGCATAGCATCGGCTGTTGCGCTCACTTGGGGAGTGAATTATCGGACGGAAGATCTTCCTCTCTGTCTCTCCTCTCTGTATATCCGCCTTTCCAATAAAAAAAAAAAGAGAGAGAGAGATGCAGAGGCTGGACCCACTCCTCCCCTTCCCCGCTCTGGGCTGTCCCCACAGCCCTGCTACCTGTGCTGTCCTGGCTATGGGGCTTTACTTAGCAGCTGCAGGGGAGATGTGCGGTTCAGCCCTCTGTCCAGAGCTGGCCTCTGGCCCAGAATGGGGCATCCTGGTGCACTCAGCACAGCCAGGCTCCCGCCCATATTGGCAATAGATGAACTGATGCCCAGGCTTCTTTCCTCCTGAATGCCCCTTCCCTGCTGGATGCTAGAAGGCGTTTGTGCGGCAGAGTAGGCTGCCTCCTGTGCTCTATCCCGGGCTGGGCAGGCAGTGCCCCGCCTTTCCTGGGCTGTGCTAAGCCTTTGGGTTCCAGCGGTGGAAACCCTCAGGCGGAGGTGCCCACTGGCACCGCGCCGACGTCCCGTGGGCGCCTGGAGGTGCAGCCTCGCCTAGGCTGGCGGGCAGGAAAACCTCCCATGTCCCTGCGTCTCTGCCGACCCGGTCATTCCAGCGCCTCTGCCCGGCTTCCCTGCCCTCCCAACCCTCACTCCCTGCAAACCCGCGGGAGGCCGAACCAGCGGACGCCTCCCTGGTCCAGTCATCTCATGTGTCTGGGGTCAGTGAGGAGTCAGCGTTTCCCCTCAGACGCCCTCCTCCCCTCCCTTCCAGGCCCCAGATCCAGAGGGCAGACCTCCGCAGGCGCTGCCACCTGCCTCGCCCACATCCTCTCAGCCAAGCAAGCTGGCTGAAATTTACAGCGTGCCCTTGGCAGTGGGCACCAAATCCACAGAGGTCGTCCCTGGAGGGCAGAGAGGGGAGGCTGCCGGGGTCACCCAGGCCGGAAGCACTAGGTTTCCTTTCTCCATGAAAATGCCCAGTTATTCAAATAACATGTATCTGCGTGACTGGGTCCTCGGGCCAATCCACAAATGTTTATTTAACTCGAGTGCCAACCACCCGCCCAATGGCTGTGTGAGTGGCTGTGCCAGCCTGTGTGGGTGATGCCAGCCCCACAGCCTCTCTTTGCAGCTGGCCCAGGCTCTACGGAAGGGTGGGATGAGTGCTCAGGACAGAACTCCAACAGTTGGCATAGGCAGGGATGGATGGGGAGGTGGTGCAGTGCCCTGGCATTTGGGCAGGTGGATGCTGGCTGGCAGTGGCACCAATGTAGGTGCCCGAATGGGGTCAAAAGAGAGCAAGATAGAGGCTGTGGGAGAAGTTTTGGGTCCGATGTGGGGTGGGGGCAGGTGGGGGCCTGAATATAAATTCTGCTAAGAGAATGGGGTTTTGAAAAACTCTGTCTCTCAAAGGAGTTCTCTTGAACCCAGAAGTAAGAGAGAGGGGCTGGCTCCCATATGGATACTGGTTCAAGTCCTGATTGCTCCACTTTCGTTCTTCTCCCTGCTGATGGTCTGGGAAGGCAGTGGAGGTCTGCCAAGGCCTTGGGCCCCTGCACCCACGTGGGAGACCATGATGAAGCTCCATTTGGGGAGTGAATCAGTGGATAGAAGGTTCTCTTTGCTTCTCCCTCTTGCTCTGTAACTCTGCCTTTCATATAAATAAATCAATCCTTAAAGAGAAAATTTCAAGAGTTCCTGCAGTGAGTCGCCTGCAATGTGGCTGCAATGGCACTGGACAGAGCTCCCCTGGGCACCATGGCCCTGGGCCCCACAGCCAGCCTCTGGGAGATAGTGGGCTGGCCTGTCCTAGGTTACCTCCCCACTGACTGAGACTCCAGGTCACCTGTGAGCAGACGGGATGGAGGCTGCTGGGAGCACTGTGCCCAGATGGCCCAGGGATACTGAGATACCCCAAGCACGGCTGCTGGCATCGCCTCCCCTACTTCCCACTCAGCTGACCTTGGCTTACATGTACCCAGCACAGTCCTACTGGTGCCTTTGTGCTGGCAGGTGCACACCCCACGCACTCTGTTAGTCACATGGCTTTGATGTGAGCTCTCCATCCCCTCTGCCAGGCTGGGCTTTGCTGCTTCATTTTTTTTTTAAGATTTATTTTTATTATTTTTTTATTGGAAAGGCGGATATAAAGACAGGAGAGACAGAGAGGAAGATCTTCCGTCCGGTGATTCACTCCCCAAGTGAGCGCAACGGGCCGATGCTATGCCAATCCGAAGCCAGGAGCCTCTTCCGGGTCTCCCACGCAGGTGCAGGGTCCCAAAGCTTTGGGCCGTCCTCGACTGCTTTTCCGGGCCACAGGCAGGAAGCTGGAAGGGAAGCGGGGCTGCCAGGATAGAACCGGCGCCCATATGGGATCCCAGGCGTGCAAGGCGAGGACCTTAACCACTTGTGCCACCGCACCGGACCCATGCTGCTTCATTGTTTAGCATGCTGGGAATCCTGGGTGCCCTTGGCAATTGGGCCCTGACCCTTCCCAAACACTTCAAAGTGATGTTTACGATTGTGTTGGTACACCAGTAAATGTCAGGGCACTACAGGAAGCTCAGGGAGAAATGGGTGCGTGGCTCAGTGGCCAAGCACCACTTTGTGCCACATCTCGTATCACAGAGCAGGTTCAAGTCCTGGCCACCCGGCTCCCAAGCCAGCTTTCTGCGAGCACGGGAGGCAGCAGGGAGGTTTTGGGACTGGGTTCCTGTCATCCACGTGGGAGATCTGGATGGAATCTCTGGCTCCTGGCTTTTGCCTGGCTCAGCCCTGGCTGCTGTGGATATTTGGAGCGTGAATCAGCAAATGTAAGATCTGTCTGTTCTCTCTCCCCTAGCCACCCTGCTTTAAAATAAATAAATATAAACCTTTTTTTAAAAACATTTAAGATATATTTATTTTTCTGTTTTTAAATTTTTAAATTTTAAAAATTTTCTTAAGTACCTATGAAAAAAGTATTCAAGAAAATAAATTACGGCCCGGCGCGGTGGCGCAAGTGGTTAAAGGTCCTCGCCTTGCACGCCCGGGATCCCATATGGGCGCCGGTTCTAATCCCGGCAGCCCCGCTTCCCTTCCAGCTCCCTGCCTGTGGCCTGGGAAAGCAGTCGAGGACGGCCCAAAGCTTTGGGACCCTGCACCCGCGTGGGAGACCCGGAAGAGGCTCCTGGCTTCGGATTGGCATAGCATCGGCCCGTTGCGCTCACTTGGGGAGTGAATCATCGGACGAAAGATCTTCCTCTCTGTCTCTCCTCTCTGTATATCCGCCTTTCCAATGAAAAAATAATAAAAATAAATCTTAAAAAAAAAGAAAATAAATTACAAATGGGAACTGTAAGCATTAGATGGCTGTTTGATTTTCTCTACATTTAGTATAGACACAAACATGAACCTTTTTTTTTTTAAAAGATTTATTTATTTATTGGAAAGTCAGATACACAGAGAGGAGGAGAGAGAGAGGAGGATCTTCCGTCCAATGATTCACTCCCCAAGTGAGCGCAACGGTCAATGCTATGCCGATCTGAAGCCAGGATCCAGGAGCCTCTTCCGGGTCTCTCGCGTGGGTGCAGGGTCCCAAGGCTTTGGGCCGTCCTCCACTGCTTTCCCAGACCACAAGCAGGGAGCTGGATGGGAAGCGGGACCACTGGGGTTAGAACCGGCGCCCATATGGGATCCTGGCACATTCAAGGCGAGGACATTAGCCGCTAGGCCATGCCCCTGGGCCCCAAACATGAACCTTGAAGTGTTAATGAAAATGTGAACTGGACTGTTAGCATAAGCCTAGCACACAGCGTGTCAAGATTCCACCACTGGGAATTTTGTTGAGTTCATTTGATCATGAACACTAAATCACAGAACACAGGGAACACGCGCCTTTACGAGTGGTCCTTGCCCCATAGTCTCAGATTGTATCTGAAACCCCAGGACCCCAAGGCAACTCTTGAGGCAAAGAATACACTCTGTTATACAATGAAAAATAAACTTTATATTGATGTAAAAAACCTTTTGAGTGCTCGCTTTGGCAGCACATATACTAAAATTGGAACGATACAGAGATTAGCATGGTCCTTGTGCAAGGATGACGTGCAAAAACCTTTTGAAATCCATGCATGGGTTTTTCTTTCTCTCTCTCTCTTTTAAAATATTAATTTATTATATTTATTGGAAAGGCAGATTTATGGAGAGAAGGAGAGACAGAAATATCTTCTGTCTGCTGGTTCACTCCCCAAGTGGCTGCAATGGCTAAAACTGAGCCAATCTGAAGCCAGCAGCCAGGAACTTCTTCCAGGTCTCCCATGCCGGTGCAGGGTCCCAAGGCCTCGGGCCACCCTCCACTACTTTCCCAGGTCACAAACAGCGAGCTGGGACTCGAACCAATGCCCATATGGGATCCTGGCACATGAAAGTCAAAGACTTTCTGGGCATCAATTCATCTATTGCCAATAACTACTAGGCTATTGTGTAAGACCCTTTTATAATGATTTATTTATTTTTATTGGGAAGGCAGCTCAGATTTACAGAGAGAAGGAGAGACAAAGAGGAAGATCTTCCATTTGTTGGCTTACTCCTCAAATGGCTGCAATGGCCAGCTGGGAGGCTCCTCCAGGGCTCCCATGTAGATGCAGTGTCCCAAGGCTTTGGGCCGTCCTTGACTGCTTTCCCAGGCCACAAGCAGGGAGCTGGATGGGAAGTGGAGCAGCTGGAAGATCAGCCAACTGAGCCATCACAGCAGCCCTATCTTTTCCAATTTTGTAACTGGATTGTTGTTTTTCTGTTGTTGTTATTTTGGATTTCCTGATATAGTTTAGTTATTAATCCATTTTTTTTGTGGCTAAGTAACTTTTTCTCCCACACTGGGATCTTATCTAAAAAATCATTTTTTACGGGCCCGGCGCGGTGGCGCAAGTGGTTAAAGGTCCTCGCCTTGCATGCCCGGGATCCCATGTGGGCGCCGGTTCTAATCCCGGCAGCCCCGCTTCCCTTCCAGCTCCCTGCCTGTGGCCTGGGAAAGCAGTCGAGGAGGCAGCTTTGGGACCCTGCATCCATGTCGCAGACCTGGAGGATGGCTCCTGGCTTCTGGATCGGCGTGGCACAGCCCAGTTGCGCTCACTTGGGGAGTGAATCATCGGACGGAAGATCTTCCTCTCTGTCTCTCCTCTCTGTATATCTGACTTTCCAATAAAAATAAATAAATCTTTAAAAAAAAATCATTTTTTACACCAGCATCATGAAGTGTTCCCTGTTTCCTTCTGGGAGTTGTGTCCCTTCAGGCCTCACGCTGAGGGCTGTGGTCCACCTGGGATTGGTTCCTGTATGTGGTGACAGGCAGGAACCTTGCATTCTTACACGTATTTCTAGTTCAATGCAGCAAATGGATGATCCTTTTTCCAACATATGCTCTTGGTGCCTTCATCAAAAATCAGGTGCTTTTAAAATAAAACATGGACAAGTTCTGGGTGTTCTATTCCAGGGGTCTATTTATTAGTACGTGTGTGTTTTCAATAGGACAACTTTAGCATGTTTTTACAGTCACCGTGAAAAGAACAGCAAAGCCACAGAAGACACGGTGCCTCAAAGCTTATCTGTGTGGTCATACTCAGCTTGACTCACGCTGTTTTGCACACCTTTTTTCAGTGTTGCAGTATTCCCAAGTTGTTGGAAAATTCCCTTATTCTTGTTTCAAGTCCAAATTTCATTTTTTGACCACTAGGTGGAGCTGGGATCCTATTTAGTATCCTCTAAAACTTGAAGCTTTGATGGTTTTGGAACAGGTAGTCCGGCTTTCAAAAACTTCAGAATATTTCTCGTGAGAATTAAAAACAGCCCAAAGTTTTAATTCCCTGAAGCTTTTCATTGGGAAAGGAGCAGGGAAATGTACTAAATGATTTACGCACCCATGTTTCTAGGAGATTCCATCAGCCTCACCAGACCAAAGCGTCACAGCCACACTTGACGTGAGAATTCAGAGTGACCCCAGCTTCATGCCTGCACCTTGACACCTCCAGGTTAGGAGGTCTCAGAGGTCCAGGGAAGCTTCCATCTCCTGCCCAGACTGTCCCATAAAACCGAGTGTGGACTCCTCAGGACCCAATGGTTTTTAAGTGAAATCACTTTAAGACTTAAGATAATAAATATTTTTATATGTTTATATATTTTTATCTTCCTGGAAGGTAGACAAGGTATGGGGAAATGTATAATCCATCTCTTGGTTCACTCCCCATATGTCTGAGAGAGCCAGGCCCGGGCAAGATCAGAGCCTGGGTCTCTGGGAGGCAGCAGGGGCCCGAGACCGTGTCACCATGCGGTGCCTCTCAGGATGCATCCACTGGGAGCTGGATCTGAAGTGGAGGAGCTGGGACTCAAACCAGGTACTCTGCAATTGGAGCTGGGCATCCCAAGTGGGGGCATAACCCTTGGTGCTATAACACCTGTTCCTCAAGATAACAGTGGATAAACTTCAAGGATTATAAACTCCGCCTCCCGGCCCACTGCTGAAGAAGCTGCTTCTCTGTGTGTTTCTTCTTTGTCTTTTTTTTTTTTTTAACAAATAAGACTTTTTTTTTAAGATTTATTTATTTTTATTGGAAAGGTAGATATACAGAGAGGAGAAGAAACAGAGAGGAAGAGCCCTCAATTGCCCTCCACAAGCAGGGAGCTGGATGGGAAGTGGAGCCTTTGGGATTAGAACCGGCACCCATATGGGATCCCAGCGCGTTCAAGGCAAGGACCTTAACCATTATGCTATCGTGCCGGGTCCTTCTTCTTTCTTGAAATCCCAACAGTGACAGTTCTCTTAGGCAGAGCAGGCAATGTGAGGTGTGCTCATAGTCAAACTCCATGACTATCAAGTTGGCTGGGAACAAAGTAAGACTTATTTATTTTTCTTTTTTAATCAAAATGATTTGCAATGGTTATATCTGATTTTAACTTCTTTCATTTGGGACACTGAGGGATGAGCTTCTCCCATTACAATAAGTATCCTAAATTAGGAAGTTTGTATCATGTCTTATGGCCTTGAGCAGAAATTTGAAAGTTCACAGAATACTCCTATTTGCTTCCTTAGTTTAAGTTTTGAAAACTGGCTCAAGGGTCTGGTACGGTAGCCTAGTGGCTAAAGTTCTCACCTTGAACGTGCTGGAATCCCATATGGGTGCTCGTTCATGTCCTGGCCGCCCTGCTTCCCATCCAACTCTCCGCTTGTGGCCTGGGAAAGCAGTTGAGGATGGCCCAAAGCCTTGGGACCCTGCACCTGCATGGGAGACCTAGAAGAATTTCTTGGTTCCTGGCTTCAGATCAGCTCATCTCCGGCTGTTATATCCACTTGGGGAGTGAATAAGCAGATGGAAGATGTTCCTCTTTGTCGCTTCTCCTCTCTGCATATCTGACTTTCCAATAAAAATAAATCTTAAAAAAACTCACTTAATTGCTAATAGTCCTCATAGTACATTTATATTAAAAAATCATAGAATCAAAAGTAGTTCTATGAATTTTCTGAATGACCCGTGTTTCCATGAAAGGATTCTAAATGCCTTTTGTGCTGATACAGGACTTTCCTTGATAGAAAAGAATACCATGTAATTTAAACACTCAACACCAACAGGCAGCTGGGCCTGGGTGGGAGAGTTAGCGCAGCAGTGCTGGCAGGTGTCTGGGAGGGCAGAGCTCTGAGTGGGGTGGCAGCAAGGATCTCTCCACCCCCAGGCCTGACAGGAGTGGCCGCGCCCCACTGTGTGAATGAGGTGCTTTATGCTGAGCACCCACTTCCCTCTGGGGTTCTGTCACTTGGCTGTGTTCCAAGCACAGGGTGCCTACGTGGCCAGCTCCGGGATGGTTAAGTTTAGGTGCCACCTTGAGTGGACTAGGCGAGACTACGGGAGCTGATGAGGCGTTGTCTCTGGGTTCACTGTGCTGGCTTCCTAAAGGGAGTAGTGTTTGAATGAGCAGGCTGAGGAAGGAGGGTCTTCCCTTGTGCAAGGTGAGCAGGTGCCATCCCACGGCCGAGGGAGCAGGCAGAGCCAACAGACGCAGGACAGTCTTCTGGATTCGGCCTGAGCTGTGTGCTGACTGACTTCCCGGCTCCCCACCCTGCAGGTGCCACGTGCAGGCCTTCTGAGCCTGTGTGGTTGAGTGAGCAAATCCCATAGTAAACCCTGCTCAGTATGACTTCAGTGGCAGGGTCAGCGTCTGCTCTGTCTGGGGTTATTGGGGCAATGGCTCGCCTCCTTGCTGGGAGGACACGAAATGACCTGGACATCTACAATGAAACTAAGCCAATGTTAGGAGTCCTCTGTCAGCCGCCCTCGTACTCAACACGGAGCCCTGGTCACCATCAAGAAGTTTAAGTTTATTTCTCCAGGCCTGAGCGAGACAATAGTGATGTCTCCCCGAGTTTTTCTCTGAACCAAATGAACCCCAAACTCTTCAAGCCTCAGCAGGGCTGTCTCCCTTGAAGGAGAAAGGAAGATGGTGATACAAACTGAGGCAGCACTCCGGAGCCTGGAGAACTTGAGAAGCAGGAAGCACATCAGAGCAGGATGCAGAGGCAGCAGGCGGGGTTGGGGGCACAGAGTTGCTGTGCTGTCGCCTCCTGGGGCCGGTGAGCGCTGGGTAGCAGGACAGCAGACAGCCTCAGCTCAAGGACCCTGCGAAGAAGGATGGGAAACCACAGTGAAGCCTCGGACCTCAGAGACTGCCCTTCCTTCCCCTCTAGGGGCCCAGGAAGGAAGGGCTTTCTGAGGGGCCACGTGCTGGCCCCTCTGACACTGGGATGGCCTTTCTGGGGCTCCTCCTGCAATGAGGCCAAGTACAGCTCGCCGCTGACACCTTCCATAGCTTAAAGTGGGCTAGGGGGCAACCTCTGGGAGTTCATGCTCACCCTTGGGCGCGTCCTGAATACAAGGTATGCTCCAGATGCCCACACACTCATCTTACGAAGAAGGAAGAAGGAAGCAGAAATACCCCCCAGGTGGGTGTGCGGCCCAGTGGCTAAGACCCCCGTGTCCTTGACCAGAACACCTGTGCCCAGTTCCTGCCCCTAGCTGCTGCCTCTGCTTCCGGCCAGTGCACACACCCCAGGAGGCAGTGATGATGGCTCCAGGAACTGGGTTCCTGACACCCGCGTGACAGAGCTGGACTGAGTTCCCGGCTCCTGGCTTTGGCCTCAGCCTGGCTCACAGCCACCGTGGGCTTTGAGGAATGACCCAAAAGAAAGAAGTTCTGCTCCTTATGAAGGACCGTACTATGTAACAACATGGGGAAAATAAGTCTGGGATGGGAATTTGGGGAGGGGGGAAATCCCAGATTCTACGGAATTATACCATAAAAATAAAAAATTCAAAGTAAAAATAAAAAAAGAAGTTCTGTCATATTAAGGAAAAAAAAAAAAAAAAGAAGAGGAATAATAAGAAGGAAAAATTACCTGTCGGTTGAAGTCCTCGTTGCCCTGAAACAAAAGCAAAAGGAAATATGTGGTCAATCATTGAAAAAAACAAAGAATGAGATCTTAGAAAAAAATCATACAGGTGGAATATCACTTATCCACAGTGGTTGGGGCCTCAGTGATTAGAATTTAGAATTTTTAAAAGATTTGTTACCTGAGGTACCTGCCCCTGCCCCTCCGACCAAAAAAAATCTAGAGTACTCGTATGCATGTAATGAGATAGTTTGGGGAATGAAATCCAAATATAAACACAAAATTCATGTATATGTTACACACATAGTTTGAAGATAATTTTATATGATGCTTTTAATAAACCTATGCACAAAATTGCCACACCTGAGGTCAGATGTGCAATTTTTTACACGTGTCATGCCAATGTTCAGAAAGATTCCAATTTGGGAGTATTTTGGAGATTGGGATTTTGTAGTAGGGATGCTCAGTGAGCACAAACACCTGCCTCTGGCCCCCCATGTCACTGGGAACGAGCGCTGGGGGCCATCTGCGGGTGTCAGCCTCCCTACACGTGAACGGACACTCGCAGGACACGGAGCCGGGAGGCTCAGCCATTGCACTGGTCCAGGGTCTCACTCAGGGCGTCCTTCCCTGCCCCATGGGCCGTCCTGGCCTTCTTCGGCTCTGACTTCCAGGGACTGCTGGGTGCTGGCCTATTCTGACTTCATCACCAAAGGATAAGCAGGAAAGGCATTCTTCTCACCTGGCCGGCTTCTAAAACGGAGGCCAAGGCTCAGCAGGAGGGAGACGAGCCCCAGCACCAAGCCCAGGACTCCAGCCAGCATCTTGCTCCAAGCAGAGTCAGACTGCGCCTCTGGGAAGGACAGGCCCACAGTCAGTCACCCCAGCTTGCCGTGGCTCCTGTGCCTTGCCTGACAGCCTGAGGCCTGACCTAGCAGACAGAGAGGTGAGGCCACGTGTGGGACCAGTGGAGAAGGGGCAGCTACGGGGAGCAGTTGAGGCTAGAGGCTCCGGGTCTCAGGGTGGCTTCTATCCCGGAGCCAGCTGCAGCCTTTAGCCACTAGCCCTCAGATCAGTCTCCCAAGGTCATGGGCTGAGAGCAGAGGCCCATTCCCATGTCTAAAGGTCAGTCCTGGAGGGGAACCACCTTTTTGAAATTTTCTGATAAGGAGAGATTTTCTAGGCGTCTTCAGGACAGGGACACATGCATGTGACAGAATCACTAAATTGTTGTGCTCCCAGCCCAGACAACAGCCAGGGAGGGGTTGGTTAGGGTACACATGGTGGGGCAGAGGCTGGGATGCTAAACCAAAGGTGCAGACATGTGGACCCCCAAGCCCGGAGTTCCCACTGGGAACTCACGAGTCACTCACTCCAGTCCACCGTGATGGGGCTGTCTAGGCTGGGGTGCTCCACGTGGCAGGTGTACACGTCCCCCGCACGAGGGTTCATCTCCAGCATCACCAGGATCTGGAAGGTCCAGTCCCCATTCCGGATCAGGTTGGTGGACACGACCCCGTCGGTTTCCTCCTGTCCGTTCAGGAACCACCGGACTTGAAGGTCTCCTGGGTAGAAATCTGTCACGTGGCAGACGAGCAGGTGTTGGTGCTGCGAGGACCCCTTCTTGGAGGGGGAGACGTTCACTTTGGGCCGGACTGGGAGTGGGGGACAGAAGCTTGTTAGGTCAACAAGGCAGCCAAACCTGAGCACTCAGCTACCTCCCCCAGAAAACGGATTTCTAGGTGGGAAACAATCACCCTCTAAGCCATGTGAAGACAGAGGATGGCAACCGGGGCAGGAAACAGAATATGACATTCAAGTATTGAGGCTGGAAGAGCAAGAAGGGCTCGGAACCAGCCAGACAACCTGCTACCAACCAGCATCCTTACACAGAAATAATCAACCAAGAAGGTTACACAATCCCACCGAGACCATCCTGGAGCCAGACTCCCTCTGTATTCAGCCAATGTCATTCCTTGGACCTTGGGTCTAGAAATCCTGACTTAGGGAACGGGGCAGTTCGTGCTATACTTCAACAGCAGCTGTGTCCCGTTCTTGGCCACCAGCACAGAACAAACACACACAAGCTGAGACACAGACCCACCACCCTCAACCCTTTCCCGTCGGAAGGGGTCGGATTCCATAGAGGGGTTGCCAGGGTCTCTCCCTCCTTCGGGCACCGTTTGGGCGGCTTGTCTTCCCATGCCCGCTCACCTCGGCGCGTCAGGGTGAAAGCCCGGTCGAGCTCGTAGTTGTGTCTGCACACCGTGTCCACAGCGCCTCGCCTCATCGCCAGGAACTCCTGCTGAATGTTCCAGTTCTTGACCGTCTCCTGGCCCAGCTCAGAAACGGCCTGAAACGTCCCCACGGCACTGTCGAACTGGACGATCTCCTCCTTGTTGTAGGCGTAGCGCTCCAAGAAGCGGTGCGTCCCATTGGACTCAAAGCAGTCGCTCCTCCGCTGGTACACGTACAGCTCTGCGCGGGCGGGTGGCGTTTAGCTCACCATCGCCTGCGCCTGCCCTGGCTCCCCGACCCCGGCTCCTCTGCCCTCCAGCCCGCTCCAGTCCCGCGCACACTCTGGGGCTCAAGCCACCTGGGAGCGCAGAGCGCCCCTTGTCCACCTGCAGCAGGCGGGGATTCTCCCCTCTCTCCCCTCTCTCCCCTCCAGCTCTTTGGTCGCATTCCACGAGTCAGTCATCGCAGGGCAGGCTGGCAGGTTTTGCCAAGAGGCGCAGCCCAGGGCCTGCGGGTGACCTCGCAGCGCTCTGGTGAACAGCATTGTCACCCCCTGGCTGCCCTGACCCTTGGGGGCCGGTAGGCTGCACACTCTTGGTGCCCTGGGGAGCCCTGTTTCCGGATCTCTCTCCTCTGCCTTGCCCCGGAGCCCAGGCTGTGCCAGCTCAGCCGAGAGCCTCGGGGAACCTCTGCTTTCTCCTGCCTGGCTCTGCTGTGCATTCCAGATCACCTCACTTTTGTCTCAGCTGACAGGTTCCCTTGCCGGCTCTTCATTCCGGACACATTGCTGTTAGCCTTGCATAGCAGTTGATTTTTTTTCTTTGTTTTCCTTTTAAAGCACTTGCCTCTTCCTCCTCAGTTAAACCCTCACTGCATAGCAGCTATATGGTATGCCACCGAGGGCTCTGGCAAACTAGCATTTCCTGAAAACTCTACTCTGGAGAGTGCCTGGACATTCCAGGGGCAAGGCTCGAACTCAGGGCTGTAAACCGCTGGCTTTCCCTAACAGCTCTGTTAAGCACAAGGAGTTACTCTAGAGATGCAAAGACAGCCACTGACCGGCCGCCTGGGCCACGCCCGAGGGGTTGACCGTGGTCGCCTACTAAAAAGGAATATTCTCATTATTTAGATTTTTTTCCCCCCCATCTTGAAGAACTGCCCAGAAAGTACAAAGAAATCTTTGGAGCAGAGTGTCTGGAATGGTTCAACTGAGCTGCCGGGGCCAAGTGTCTGCATTGAAGGGGAGATTCAGCCCTGGTTCCTATTACGGGGGAGGGAAGCAGTGCAGGAGAGCTGAGCGCCCCTGGCTTCCCATGCCCTGGTGGTGTGGTATGCAGGAGGCCCAGTGCTGGGTGGGGAATGTCACCCGTACATGCTTCCCCCAGCTTGGACCTCTGTGTCCCTGATCTGTGTCTCCCGTAGCCGGGGACTCCACCGTGCATCACCTGCCGATGTGGTCTCTGCGCTTCAGCTCCCCCACAGGCCCCCAGGGGCCAGCCCTGCCTTTCTGCTCCTCCCCACTCTGACTTCCTTTGTTGGGAGTGGAAGAAATACTGGGGGGTTGGAAGTGGAAGAAGGAACCAGTGGGCCGTGCCAGCCCATTACATCCACCTGCCCCGCGGCCCAGGACTCATCTCATTCCTCTTTCTAATCCCTGTCTTCCCTTCTCCCTTCCCCACCCTGCTCTCTGGCACCCACGGGAGTCTCATGGCCCACTTCCCCAGGTGTTCTGCTGGAACAATGTGGCTCTTGTTCCCTAGAACATCTCCCCTCCCCCTCCTGCGCGGTGGCTTCTCCCTGCCCTGTGTGACTTGGCCCCATCTCGCAGCCCCTCCTCCTCCAGGACGCACATGAATCCATTTCTTCTCCATCCACAGGCACAAGCTGAACAGCTGGCCTGCCCTGCTGCCTTCTCTGCTCCTCCCAGTAACAAATGTCAAAGAAAAAAAAGATCTCGTTTACTGGAGCTATCTTGTGATATAATATCCCATATTGGAGAGCTGGTTCAAGGCCCGGCTGCTCCACTTCAGATCTAGCTTTCTGCTGATGCACATGGGAGAGCAGTGGAGGATGGCCTGGGTTCCTCAGCCCTTGCACCCACGTGGGAGAGGCAGACGAAGCTCCTATCTCCTAACTCCCACCTGGACCAATGGGGGAATGAACCAGTGGGTAGAAGGTCCTTATCTCTCTTTCATCCTTCAAGTTCAACATCTCTAAAATTAAAGTGTCCTTTCCTCTCTATGTGAGAAATGAGTTAAGGCAGGGGGCTGTTTGGGCAGGTTAATTTGAGAGTTTCAAATGTTATTGGACAACTTGGGAAGTTGGGGAAGAAGAGGAAGCAGTGGCTTGATTTATGGACGGAGACAGGGAAGTTGGCAGTTGACTATGCCCATCCCTGCTGTGCTTCATGTGGTCCTTGTGAAGTGAAAGCAGATGTTAGGAGGTGCCGTGAGGGTCTGATACAGGAACCCGGAAGTTGTCGTGTTGAGGGGGCCATGCAGGAGCAGCAGGGCCAGGTGGCAGTTCTACTCTTCTCTTCTGCCCTGCCCTCTCCTCCAGTGTTCTGCTCAGGTTCTGGGGTGAAGGACCCTTGGTCTGGGTAAGGATCCCAGGCACTGTGCCCTTAGCTTGCCTGCGCTGGCCTCCTCTGCTCCTAGCAGTGTGCTGGCCCTGTCCCGGGCAGCCCTGGTCCTCCCCCTGATCCTGGGGTCTCTGTGCTCCCACACTAACCATGATTGCTTGTTTCCCAACTTTGATGCTGACATTCCATCCAGATGGCCCTCTCTGAGAACTTTACCCCCACAGTCGCTCCAGACATGGGCTACATTGTACCCAATAGACACCCACCCCCACCGATCTCTTCTCTGATGGGGCTGTAGGCCATGACCCCACAGCCTTTTCCCGTGGGTCCCAGCATCCTTCCCTTGAGCCTGGCGCTTTGAGGGCAGCAGCTCTGCACTCACCTGGCAGGTCTCTGCCTTGAGCTGGAGGGGAGCACAGCACGGCCAAGGACAGCATGAATGTGGTCATCCAGGGGGCTCCGGAGTCCTGCAGGGCCGCCATGCTCGCTCTGCAACCTGGTGCGGGCAAGGGCAGAGGGAGTCGCAGCCAGAGCCGCTCCCACCGGGGGCTCCTCCTGATATCTGGAAGAGTCTCCTGCCTCCTTTGGGCGTGGCCAGATCTGAGAAAGGAACCAGCGTGAGCACCGTGCAGGTGGAGGTTTGGTGTAGCGCACGCTGCATTTTAGGATGTGGACTCACTCAAGACAGATGAGGGAGGAGATCCTGGTGAGCTCAGGAACAGTCATGAAACTCTTTTTTCTAAAAATGAATTTTATGGGCCCGGCGCGGTGGCGCAAGTGGTTAAAGGTCCTCGCCTTGCACGCCCGGGATCCCATATGGGCGCCGGTTCTAATCCCGGCAGCCCCGCTTCCCTTCCAGCTCCCTGCCTGTGGCCCGGGAAAGCAGTCGAGGACGGCCCAAAGCTTTGGGAACCTGCACCCGCGTGGGAGACCCGGAAGAGGCTCCTGGCTTCGGATTGGCATAGTATAGGCCCGTTGCGCTCACTTGGGGAGTGAATCATCGGACGGAAGATCTTCCTCTCTGTCTCTCCTCTCTGTATATCTGCCTTTCCAATGAAAAAATAATAAAAATAAATCTTTAAAAATGAATTTTATTCTTATTTGAAAGACAAAGTTAGAGGGAGAGAAAGAGAGACACAGAGCGATCTTACTTTCCAGATGGCTGCAATGGCTAGAGTAGAGCTATTCAGAAGCCAGGAGCCAGGAGCTTCCTTCAGGTCTCCCACATTGGTGTAGGGAACCAAAGACTTGGTCTGCCCCTCCACTACTTTCTTAGGCGCATCGGCAGGAAGCTGAATTGGAAATGGAGCAGCTGGAACATGAACCCCATGCATTTTTAGGGGATGTTGACTCTTCGGGTGGGGGCTTAGCTTACTATACCATGGCGCCAGCCCCATGGATAGGTTGTTTTATGTGTTCGTCATACTGGAGAGACCCCAAGGTGTCTTCTGACCCTATAAGATGATCACCACCTTGATTACACATATGTGCTCTGGACAGAATGAGTCCAAACCAGTTCAAACCAGTGTGGTAGAGGTCCTTTCTTCCTTTTGGAAGCAGGGTTGGAACAGCTGTGATCTCAGCAACTGGGGAGAGGGCCCAGATTGAAAGGGGGGAACCCTTGAGACCCGGCTATGAAATTACAAAAGACCATTTTTTCTTTCCCTTGTCACTGTATTCGTTATCATAACACTAGAGCACAAATACATTTACAAATTGTTTTTGAAATGAGGCAATTGTACTCTTCCTTCACCAGAAAACCCAAGAGATAAACATGACAAAGCAAACAAAATTTCCAATAAATGTATACCACTTAAAAATGCTGATAGCCTGAATGAAGGCATATAGCATAAGTCAACTTTGAGTTTCTGTTGCGAGAAGGGATGGCGCGGAGTCGAGCGGTCAGAGGCCAGGCGGAGAGTGCAGCCCCTGCTCTGCCAGCCCGGCTTTCGGCTGTGGACAGTTCTCTTCCCCTGCTGAGTGAAGTTACTGTGCTGTGTGGGCTGCAGGTTTACTAGGAAAAGCTAATTCTCCATCAGTCTCTGAAGGTTGGACATAGTAAACTGTCAAGAAATATTATCTGTAAGGCAAGACTAACCCAAAATACAAAAAAAAACTTTCTTTATCCATAACAATCACCTTTTAATCCAGTAATGTAAATTCTATTATTTTAACAATAAATACTACAGACATTATGATATCATATCCCTAAAAAAAAAAAAAAGACTTACTTATTTAAAAGTCAGAGTGATTGAGAGTCAGAGCAAGAGAGAGAGAGAGAGAATGGGTAAGGGAGAGCATTATCTGTCATCTACCAGTTCACTCCACAAATGGTCACAATGGTTAGATCTGGGCCCAGCAGAAGCCAGGAGCCAGGAACTCCATCCAGGACTCCCGCACGGGGGGCAGGTACTCAAGGCCTTGAGCCATTATCCACATATTGTCTACTCAATACTATGTCAATTAATTCCATGACACTGTATATTGTTGCTGATGTTTTGTTGGGGCTTTTAACTGACCGGGACTTTACACTGTTAGCTCTGCCCTCAGACCAGGGAGGGTCGCCCCAAGAGGCCACTGGGCTTGTCTGGACAATAGGATGCTGGACTCTATGCTGGGTATATGCTTGCAATGAAGGAATCTCAACTGAACCTGAACTGTGGTTATACAGCAAGGTGGAGGAATCCACCATGGAGGGAGGGTTGTGGGAGGGGTGGGGGGAATCCCAATACCTACAAAACTGTTTCACATAATACAATGTTACTAACAATAAAATATATATATATTTATTATATTTTCTGTAATAAGATGTTGGTGATGTAATTCATTAATCAACCATCCATCAGAGGCTGATTGTTTATACTCACCTGAGATGGTCAGTGTCCCTTTTATCACTGTTATTGGTACTGTCCAAAAATAATGAAGATCTAATCCTCATTGTGCCTACATCAGGGCCCTAGGATACAGGAATGATCTCAGAACGGAATGACAGTTTGCTACATAGTTGGGAGACACGCCAGCGGCAGCATGATGGACTTGGGAAAATTCACACACTGTGAGATTGGAGGGGGGAGAAGAGAGGGGAGGGGAGGGAACTTGGAGCAGAGGGAAGGGAGAGCCCAGAACCAACTAACTGTATCAAAAAACAATAATAATAATAATAAATCTGCTCACAAAAATTATCTTTTTTTTTCTTTTTAATTTGAAAGGCAGATTTACAGAGAGAGAAAGAGAGAAAGAGAGACATCTTGCATTGGCTGGTTCACTCCCCAGATGGCTGCAGCAGTCAGAGATGGGCAGTCTGAAGTCAGGAGTCTGGGGTTTCTTTTGGGTCTCCCACACAGACACAGGGGCCCATTGCCTTGGGCCATTATCAGTTGCTTTTCCAGGCACATTAGCAGTGAGTTGGATCAAAAGTGAAGCAGCAAGGCCCAGTGCGGTAGCCTGGCAGCTAAAGTTCTTGCTTTGCATGCGCTGGAATTCCATATGGACACTGGTTCTAATCCCTGAGGCCTTGCTTCCCATCCAGCTCCCTGCTTGTGGCCTGGGAAAGCAGTTGAAGACAGCCCAAGGCTTTGGGACCCTGCACCCATTTGTGAGACCCAGAAGAGGCTCCAGGCTCCTGGCTTCAGGTCAACGCAGCTCTGGCCATTGAGGCTGCTTGGAAAGTGAATCAGAAGATGAATGATCTTCCTGTCTGTCTCTCCTCCTCTCTGTATATCTGACTTTCCAACAAAAATAAATAAGTCTTTTTAAAGAGGTGAAGCAGCTGAGACCTAAACAGGCACCCATATTGGATGTGCCAGCACCTAGAAAGAACATTTTTGTATTCAGAACAAATAAAGAGAAGAGTAATTCAATTTTGAATAATTAAATATAAATTCTACTTTATTGCTATCTCTCAAAGCATTAAAGGATTTCTCCAAAATTATCTAAAGTGTTAGAGAAGATGTGATATCAGTTGGTGACAATTACATTTCTGTATGATACTCAGATCAACATGAAACCTGAAGAAATAACATTCAATCACAAAGTCACTACAAATACAGAATACTCAAGGAGCTACTTCCGCAAAGTATTTGCAGGCAAACTCATTAAGGAGGCAAGATTATTTCTTCATTTATTCCCAAGCTCCACACACAGTCACGGCTGTCTGGGCTGTGATTCTCCCACCTGCCCTTGGTGGTTCTAGAATCTTCTTCACCCAGCCACAGTGGGAGATGTGGGTGAGCCCTGCTGGCATCCTCTGGTTGGCTGAGCCCTGTCCAGCTGTTTCATTGCCATGGCTCCTCCTGGGAGGAACAAGTCCTGGATTCAGAACTCCTCCCTGCCTGCTCCACCTCCTCTTCTCCGCACTGCCAAGCTCACAGTGCCCGTTGCTAAAGCACCTGCAAGACTTTAGGGATCAGACCAGAGCCATGATCCTGCGAGCCCTTGCCCTGGCCGTCCTGCTGAGTCCCCATGGAACCGGGGCTGTCAGGGGTGAGTGCTCAGGGGGCGAGAAGGGGTGTGGGACTGTGGGGGAGTGTGGAGCCCATGGGTGCTGTTCCCTTCCCTGCTGCTCTCTCCTTTATTCTCGTGTGTGAGTCTCCTGTTTCCTCTCATTCTAACAGCCGTGACTGACTATTGAACATCTCTGAGTTCATGTCACTTCTCACACCATCATTTTCAGAAGGGCGTGCACTTTTAAAAACAAAACTTATTTGTTTGTCAAGTTACAGATAGAAAATGGGGAGATGAAGTGAGATCTTCCATGTGCTGGTTCACTCTCCAAAAGGTCACGATGGCTGGGGCTTGCCCAGGAATCAAACTCCAGTTGAGTCTCCCACATGGGTGGCAGGGATTCAAATACTTGGGCCATCCTTCACTGCTTTTCCAGGCATATTGGCAGGGAGCCAAATGGGAAGTAGAGAAGCTGGGACTCAAACCGGTGCTCCAATATGAGATGCCAGGGTTGCCAGGGGGCAGCTTCACCCCTGTCCCAGCACACCTGTCCCTGGAAGGTGTGTATCAGGGCCATTTTAGAAATGGGAAGATTGTGACCTGAGGATGTTCTTGAATGGTTCATTCTCTCCACGTAATGGGCTGAAGAGAGAACGGAGCCTCTGCAGCCTCCTCTGGGGCTTGAGTCTCAGAGGAAACTCTTGAACTAGAGGTCCCCAGGTCTGCTTTCCCTGCTGCTGTGTTGTTCCGTCCTCTGCCGCCCCACCTTCCTCTGCCCCTGCCCCCATCTCTGGGCTGATTCCTTGTGGCGGTTGAGGACTATTATCACTTCTCCTCTGTAGATTCATGTGTGTCATCAGCAATAGTTGAGATGTGACCACATCCTCCTTTCTGGAATTTTCTTTTGCCCCTGGGCTCATATGAGAATCTTCCTCCTTGTATCCCTCTCATTTCCAAAAATTCTTTTAGTAGATGTCTTTGCTAGAATATAGGACCATACACTGAGACCTCCGATTCATTTTTCTTGGGGGAATCCAACCCAAACTTGCACCTGCACCCTCAAGAGACGCTCTCATGGTACACGGCGCTGAGACGAGGTCTGTCCACGATCTCACTGGCCCTCCACCTGGCTGACTCTGTCTCACCAAGGCCCAGACTCAGCGTTTTATCTTCTCCCCAGCATCCCTCAGTCTCCCTTCCCCCTACAACCCTGGTGCCACAACCCTCCCTGGCTCCTTCCCTGTTACTCTGGCTTCCGTGTGCTGATTCCTGGGGACCCTCATGGCCTTCCTGAAGTTCCAGCCTGCTTGTCTTTCCCTGTGCTGCTGCCCTCACATACCCCCTCATCACTGTTAGTATTAGTGGTATATATTTTTAAATATTTATTTTAAAAAATGTAGTTTGAAAGGTAGACTTACAGAGAGAGAATTAGAGACAAAGAGAGAGGATCTTCTAGTCTCTGCTTCACTCCCTAGATAGTTGCAACAGCCAGAACTGCCATCCACTGGTTCCCTCCCTGTGTGGCTGCAACACGCAGGGCTAGGCCAGGTTGAAGCCAGGAGCTAAGAGTTTTTTCTGGGTCTCCAATGTGGGTACATCAGTCCAAGAACTGGTACATTATCAGGGAGCTGGATTGGACGTGGAACAGCTGGAGCTCAAACTGGTGCCCATGTGGGATGCTGGTGCCACATCCCACTCACTACACCACAGCACCAGCCCCTCTGCTTGGTTTTCCTGTCTCGCGTGTTCACCCACTCTTCTGCCTTCTTCCTCCTCACACAGTGGACCACGTGTCCACGTATGCAGAGTTTGTCCAAACACACAGACCTTCGGGGGAGTACATGTTTGAGTTTGATGAAGATGAGCAGTTCTATGTGGACTTGGATAAGAAGGAGACGGTGTGGCACCTGCCCGAGTTCATTCACGCCTTCGACTTCGATGCTCGGAGGGGTATTGCTGACATCGTCATGGCGAGGAAGAACCTGAACACCCTGATCCAACGCTCCAAACACACCCGGGCCACAACTGGTACTGCCTACCCCCGCTCACTCTTCCACAGCCCAGCTGAGGGGGAAGTGGGGACCCCCTGCTGCTCAGGGACAGAGACAGCGTCCAGTGTCTGAGCAGCATTTTGCTGCCACTACTGGGGTGTGGGCCATGGGAGCAGGTGTTTTCTTACTTGGGAGTGGGATTGGGGTCAGCTGCATGAGAGGTGGTGACCCTGGCCTGGAAGTCCCCAGGGGTTGGATTGCAAGCCGTGACCCTGTATTTGGAGAATACAAGTCTGTAGATGGAGGGGTCCTTGAGATTCAGCCAAAAACCATAGACCCTCTGGGTCCTGTCTGCCCCTCCAGAGGCCCCCGAGGTGACTGTGTTTCCCAAGGAGCCTGTGGAGCTGGGCCAGCCCAACACGCTCATCTGCCACATCGACAAGTTCTTCCCACCCGTGCTCAACGTCACGTGGCTGCGCAATGGGCAGCTGGTCACCGAGGGGGTTGCTGAGAGCATCTTCCTGCCCAGCGCAGAGTTCCGGTTCCACAAGTTCCACTACCTGACCTTCCTGCCCACGGCTGACGATGTGTATGACTGCAAGGTGGAGCACTGGGGCCTGGAGCGGCCACTTCTCATGCACTGGGGTACGGAGCCCACCGTGGCCAGTGCTGCCTGGTGCCAGGACCCACCTATCCTTGACACCTGCTATTCGTGATCCCACATCCATCATCATTTTACCCAAACTTTCCATCTCCTGGTTTCCATTACCCTGAGCTGCTGCACCTCAGGTGAGCCCCTGTTCTTGCGACTTCTGACTGCTGTGCTTTGTGCCACAGAACCCCAGGAGCCCGCCCGCGTGCCTGAGACCATGGAGACTGTGCTCTGTGCCCTGGGCTTGATGGTGGGTCTGGCAGGGGTCGCCATCAGCACCATCATCCTGAGGACCAAGTGACCCTGCAGCAGCCCTGGGAGGCATTCTGGAGGCACGGAGGTATCCATTCAAGGGGAACAGGGAACAGGGGAGGCTGTGTGATAGGGTGGTGTGTGGGGCGGGGAAGGCGTCTTATCTCAGTTAGCATGGAGCCGGAGCCTGGAGCTTCCTCAGGGTTTCCCACCTAAGTGCAGGGGCCCAAGCACTTGATCCATCTTCTGCTGCTTTCCCAGGTGCCTATAGAGGATGCCAGAGGTGCAGGTGGATGCTTAGCTTGCTATGCCTCTGCGCCAGCCCCATATTTCTCCCACTTTTTCATGCCAAAATTTTTTTTCTAGCCTCCTCTTGGCTTTTCTTGTATATTTCCTACTGAAGAGCTTTCCACATTGCCCCTGGGGTGGTTTCTTGGTCTAACTTTTTCTTTAGCAATTCTTTTTTTTTTAAGATTTATTTTATTTTATTTTTCATTGGAAAGAGATTTACAGAGAGAAGGAGAGACAGAGAGATCTTCCATCCACTGGTTCACTCCCCAAGTGGCTGCAATGGTCGGAGCTGAACGGATCTAAAGCCAAGAGCTTCTTCTGAGTCTACCACGGGAGTCAGGGTCCCAAGGCTTTGAACATCCTCCACTGCTTTCCTAGGCTGGATGGGAAGAGGAGCAGCCAGGCACGAACTGGCACCTATATAGGATCCTAGCAGATGCAAGGAGAGGATTTAGCCACTAGGCTACCCGTGCCAGGCCCTCTTATTCTTTATTTCTTTATTATTTGAAAGGAAGAGAGAGAGAGAGAGAGAGAGAGAGAGAGAGAGCGAGCTTCCATTTGTAGTTCACTCCCACATGGCTGGGACAGGCTGGAGCCAGGAGCCAGGAGCCAGGAGCCAGGCTCTCCACCTAGGTTTCTCACATGGGTGGCAGGAATTCAACCTCTTGGGCCCTCTTCCACTGCTTTCCCAGGCTCATCCTCAGGAGGCTGGATCTGGAGCAGAGCAGCTGGGACTTGAATTGGAGCTCTGACATGGATGCTGGGGTCCCAAGTGCAGCTTGGCCCACTGTGCCACCAGAGTGGCCTCACTTAATGACTCCTCAGGCGTAGGAGTCCTGCTTGCTACCCCGCTCACTGCATTGTTCGTCCTATTACTGAAACCCAAGATTCACTGGTTTCTGATTTTGACTTCCTACTGTCAGTGCTTTTTCTTTTTCTTTTAACTGTGATCTAGAGGATATCTGTAAGAGCTACTCAAAACAACGTTCTGTGTAGTCACTGGTTAGCAACACAAACTCCAACACAAGTAACACCAAGGTCAAGACCACTGCCAGCAGCCACGAGACCCCTGATGGCCAGCAGGTGACCAGACATTTTGGGGGGCTCCATAATGTCTAGCACAGGTCCTAGCACATGGTAGGCCCTCAGTAAAGGTCTCTGGTAGATGTATGCTATTATTCATTTAGCATGTTCTGACCACACACGTTCTACCTTCAAGGTTTCCCACACATTTGAAGTCAGACGCAGCCTCGTGACTTGTGTGGAACAGCAGGATGTGGAAGTGACGTGGGGGCCGGCAGCGCTGTCACGACTCACCAGGCTGCTTTCTGTCAGCTCAGTGATCTTGGGAGCAGATGCACGGAGCACGGCCTCCCCACTTCTTCTGCAGGGAATGCACACCGAGAGGAGCTGGAAGAGGTGATAGGGAGGCAGGGACATTGGGAGAATGTTTCACCACATCAATCCAGGGATCAAACGCTTCAGAAGGGGCCAGGGTCGTGGTGCAGCAGGCTGAGCGGTTGTCTGTGATGCTGGCATCCCGTGTGGGAGCGCTGACTGGAGTCCCCACCGTTTTGTTTGCAATCAAGCTCCATGCTAACGCATCCAGGAAGGCAGCATAAGGAGGCCCAAATCTTGGGCCCCTGCCACACACCTGGGAGACCTAGATGCAGTTCTCAGATCCTGGCTTCAGAAAAGTTACATTTCTGGAGGAGGAAGTGACTGACGTGGTGCCCTGGGCCTCGCCAGGGGTGCTGGCGCCCTCTGGAGGGCGGCTCCTTGCAGTGCGCCGGTCTCCTCGCTCTGACTTCCATCACTCCTGGCTGGGCTCTGGTCCTTGAGGCTCCGAGGGTGTGAACAGACGGGAGCTGGAAGGGGAGGAGAGACTCCTCCCCTGCTTCTCAGTGATCGTTACCCGGGCAGCAGCATCTGTTGGGTCAACCATCTTCTCTTTAGGGGCTGAATTGGGATGGCAAATGAATGGGCAGGGGATACAGCACCAAACTGGGAGCCTTGACCCCACTTGCTTGTCCTTCTGCAGGTGACAAGCTGTGACAGAAAAGCACGTGGGAGGTTCCCCGCCTCAGGTCTGCTTTAAAGCTCCTGACCAGCTTTCCTGACCCTGCACCCCGGCACAGCCATTGGACTGAAGTGCTAAGATCACAGCATTACTCGTCTGTCTGATCTCATTTGTACGTGGCCCCAGCAAAGAGCCTCACACATACAAGGTTGTCAATAAATACTGAAATTTGAAGACTAATGTAGTGGCACAGTGGGTTAAGCCTCCATCTGAAACATTGACATTCTCCAGTTCAAGTCCTGGTGATTCCACTTCTAATCTGGCTCTCTGCTGATGTGCTTAGAAGACGGCTAAGTACTTAGGACCCTGCCTTGCATTTGGGAGACCTGGATGAAGTTCCAGACCGCTGACTTCAGCCTGACCCGAGTCCCAGCCGTTGCGGCCATTTGGGGAGTGAGAAAGTAGATGGGAAATCTCACTCTCTTACAAATAAATAATTTTTTAAGATTTTTTTTTGAAAGTCAGATATACACAGAGAAGGAGAGACAGAAAAAAAGGATCTTCCATCTGCTGATTTACTCCCTAAGTGACCACAACACCCGGAGCTGTGCTGATCTGAAGCCAGGAGCCTCTTCTGGGTCTCCCAGGTGGTTGCAGGGTCCCAAGGTTTTGAGGCTGTCCTCCACTGCTTTCCCAGGCCACAAGCAGGGAGCTGGATGGGAGTGAAACAGCCGAAACACAAACTGGCACCTATATGGGATCCCGGTGCATGCAGGGCGAGGATTTAGACATTAGGTTACTGCACCAGGTCTCTGAAACAAATCTTTAACAATTTTTTAAGAGGGGGCCTGGTGTAGTAGCCTAGTGGCTAAAGTTCTCACTTTTAATGCACTGGGATCCCATATGGGTGTTGGTTCTAATCCCAGCAATATCACTTCCCATCCACCTCTGTTGTGGCCTGGGAAAGCAGTCAAGGACGGCCCAAAGCTTTGGGATCCTGCACTCATGCGGGAGAGCCAGAAGAGGCTCCTGGCTTCAGATCAGCTCAGCTCCAGCCATTGCAGCCACTTAGGGAGTGAATCAGTAGATGGAAGATCTTTCTCTCTGTCTCTCCTCCTCTCTGTATATTTGACTTTGCAATAAAAATAAATAAATCCTAAAAAACATATTTTTTTGAGGAGGGTCACAGGATTTTCCAACACTGGATGGTCTCTAGGCCCCAGTCCCCTCTGGAACTTGTCCCTGTTGCCACGTCACTCCTGAGGAATCCCAGAGCCCAGTGCGCCCTTGCAGGTCGGAGCAGGTGTGTGAGCTGTCCATGGTTCCCAGGCCTCTCCGCGTCTCTTCAGATCCTCAGTTCCCGGGGCGTGCGTTTGTGATCTTGCTGGAAGGCTGGTCCAGAGAACGTCCACTCCCTGGGCACCGCCCCAGCCTGCAGTGTGAGCTCCTCAGACGAGGAGGGCTGGGCCTTGGCTTTGTCCTATACAGGACGGTGTGTCCCAGGCGGTCCTGGAAGGCGCTGAGGATGGGGTGTACGCACTGTGGCCTGAGAACTTCACCCTGGCTTCAAGACTTCATGCAGAACACTCATGAGCCCTCTCTTTCTGTGAATGGTTATAACCAAACCGACTTTTTTTCAAGATTATTTATTTTTATTGGAAAGGCAGATCAGATTTACAGAGTAGAAGAGAGATCTTCCATTTGATGATTCACTCCCCAAATGGCCACGACAGTTGGAGCTAAGCCACTCCGAAGCCAGGAGCCAGGAGCTTCTTCAGGTCTTTCACGCAGGTGCAGGGTCCCAAGGCTTTGGACCGTCCCCTGCTGCTTTCCCAGGCCACAAGCAGGGAGCTGGATGGGAAGTGGAGCAGCTGGGACATGGCACAAGTAGGGAGCCTGGCACAAGTAGACAAAGAATTAGCCATTTGAACCATCATGCTGACTCCCCATACTGTCCTTCTGATGTGTGGATTCCTCCTGTGATGGCTCTGAGGCCAGAGGGAAGAGACCAAATGTTCTCATCTATTTCCCCGATGCTGTCCTAGGCTCCATGTGACGCCTGCAGTCAGTGCACAAACCAAGGCAGCGGGGTTTTCATTTATGGCTGCAGGACACCATTGGGGCAACGGTGCTTTCACCAGGCCGCGTCTCAGCTTAGCTCAAGGTGAGCAACAAAACAGTACAGGCTTTGGACACAGGTCTGTCTCTGCCATGGGCTAGCTGCAGCACCTCCCCAGGGCTCAGAGTCCACACTGTCAGAAGCCAGGACTGTGTCCTCTTGTCTGGGTCAGGAGGGATAATCTGATTGCCTTCCCCCTCCCACATTCCCCCTTGTCCAGTCACCCTGTGTAGACTCCAGCTGTGCCCACCTCTGTACAGAGGCACCCAAGTCACACCTCAGCCTGTGTGTGGACAACTGGTCTCATCAGGGGTTTTGCGAGGGGAGCTGGGAGAAGGAGCACAGTGGTTCATGGGAACTGTCCAGGGACAAGAGCCGAGAGGCACACGATGGCTGGAAGCTGCTCATGAGAAATCAGGCAAGTGGGTGAGTTAGAGAATGGCTGGACACCCACCACATGCAGCAGGACAGAGCATGCTTCAGGCTGACAGGAAGCTTATAGGAAGCAGGCCCTCCCGTGTTAAGCTGAGCAGTAACAGGATATGGGCTTGCGCTAAAAGCACCTGGTCTATTTGGACTCTTGGCATCCTATTGTTTGGTTAAAGGGATTGGGGGAAAGAGTATAAAAAGAGTAATAAAGGGAGGCTTCAGAGAGACTTCCATCATCACTGGTCTCCTGTTGGTGCCTCATCCCCAGACCCTCTCTGTGTCCACGTTACTGGCTCTGCTGGCCAGAGCAAGTGTGTGTTGTAGAGAAGGTGTGTGATAGAGTGTTGTCCATGATGCTTTGGTCTCTAATTAGGGGTGCATTTCCCACTGTACCAAGTGCTGCGATGGGCGGTCTGGGTGGGCGGATGCATACAAACTGAGAAGATACAATTGTGTATGAAATATTTATTTATTTATTGGAAAGGCAGATTTACAGAAAGATCTTCCGTCTGCTGGTTTATTCCCCAAGTGGCCACAATGGCTGGTGCTGCGCTGATCTGCAGCCGGGAGTCAGAAGTTTTTTCCGGCACCCCACATAGGAGCAGGGTGCCAAGGCTTTGGGCCATCCTCTACTGCTTTCTCAGGTGACAAGGAGGAACTGGATGAGCAGTGTAACAGCCAGGACGTGAGCTGACACCCAAATGGGATCTCTGTGCTTAACAGGCAAGGGAGGGGGGATCAGCCAATTGAGTCACTGTGCGGGGCCCCACCTCTTATCTATCAGAATTCAACAGGTCAATGCGAATGTGTGATGGATGCAAAGAAAATGCTCCAAGTTTATTTTAATTCTGTGCTGGGATCTGTGCAGTGGGTGTGGAGGACATGAAGGTGTGAAGAGAACTGTTCCATTGCAGGTAGGGCTGCAAGGAATTTCCTGCTGCATGGCAGGGCCCTGCGGATGTCTCTGCATCCACCTGAAGGCAGTTCCACCCCCGTGTGCATGGACACTGGAGCACCTCGCTGAGAATTCTGTAATCTATTCAGGCATTGTTTGTTTCTGTCTTTACTATCAATGTGAGCTTGGAAGTTGATGTTGCTGATAACACCTTGCAGAAGGGCCTTTTACAATTCCTGCTGTCTCTGTCTCTGCTGCCCCCATTGACCAGCCTTGATCTTTAGGTCGCTCCTTCTGTGATACATTCCCTCCCTTAACTGATTCAAGATTAAGTTGTAAAATGAGGCTTGTAGTAGGAATGTATTATTGATTGATATGCACAGTATATTAAGAACTTCCTGACCACAGGGTCAGGATGGATAACATCCTGCTGAAAGGTGAAACAAATCGCAGAATTATCCTTGGAAACATCCACTTGACCATGACGTAAACAGTCTGAGCCAGAGCTGTGACTGCTTCTGTATAAACAAAGGGGACAGCTTTCTTGCATTGTTCATTATGATCATGAAATTGTAGTGATACATTTCTTTTCTCTCTATGCCTACTCTACTCACCCTTCTCAAGTTCTGAACTCAGCTGGAGCTGGACTCCGGCAATTCTGATTCTATTTTAATTTTTCCATGGTGATGGGAAGACATGCTGCTGTTATGTCATACACTGAGTCAGTGCTATGTGAAGAGGGGAATTACGGCTCAGATTCAATCTGCTTGCCATTAAACAGCTCAGAACAGAGGAACAGCCCCGTGGGAAACACCGAGTTCAGAGGAGGTCTGTGTGCACTCATTCATCTCACAAGAAACCCAAGTGCTCCTGGCTGTCTCCCTCCTGAGTGTGACAGTGAACTTCCTCCTGCACCCCACCAGCTCCCCAGATCCTCAAACAAAAATGGTAGCAGACATTTATTTTCATTGTTAAGGCAGATTCACAGAAAGAGACAGAAAGATTTTTCATCTGATGGTTCACTCCCCAAATAGCCACAATGGCCAAAGCTGAGCTGATCCAAAGCCAGGAGCTTCTTCTGCGTTTCCCATGTGTGTGCGGGGTCCCAAGGCTTTGGGCTATCCTCCACTGCTATCCCAGGCCACAAGCAGGGGACTGGATGGGAAGTGGAGCAACTAGGACTAACCAGCAACCAGCTGGCTCTTATAGGTGGAGAATTACCCAACTAAACCATTACACTGGCCTCGGTGCTGATTCTTAAAAGACAGTAACATTGGGTTTTGTTTCTTTTTGGAGCTGAGAAGAGGGGAGTTTGTGGGAAGGCCCATGATAGAGATGGCATGGGATTAAAGGGCAGAGCTGTGTTAGCTGGGTCCATGCAGTCTCCCATCACCCAGCAGCAGTAGCGGCCTTGGCCTTGGCCATGAAAGAACAGAACAAAACCGGGTCCAGGGTGCAGCCTCCAGGTC
Source organism: Ochotona curzoniae (assembly GCF_017591425.1). Lineage (NCBI taxonomy): Eukaryota > Metazoa > Chordata > Mammalia > Lagomorpha > Ochotonidae > Ochotona > Ochotona curzoniae. The sequence goes on along the minus strand of NW_024466004.1, from coordinate 7,304 downwards.
AGGTCAGGAACCCTGTGGGGAGGAAGACAAAGTGAGCCTGGGCTGCTGACACTTCTCCCCTAAGTCCCAGGAGAGAAAACCTGCAGTGACAGACTGAGTCTTTTTTTTTTTTTTTTTTTAGTATCTTCACTGAAATGTTTTTATTCTCAAATGCTACTTATGACTGGAAACACAAAAAACCACGAATAGCTAGAACCATCCTGAAAAATAAGAAGTTAGCAGGGGGAATCACAATCCCGGACCTCTGGACATACTATAGAGCAGTGGTTATCAAAACAGCCTGGTACTGGCACAAAGACAGAAAGGAAGATCAATGGAATAGAATAGAAGCACCAAAAGGGAACCCACACAGATACAGCCAATTAATCTTTGACAAAAAGACCAATGACAGTTCAAGCAAGTGGGAAGGCCTCTTTAGTAAATGTTGTTGGGACAACTGGCTGATAGCCTGTAGAAACAAAAAGATAGACCCACATCTATCACCATACACTAAGATCCAATCTACATGGATAAAAGACCTAAACCTACATCCAGAAACCTTCAAACTCTTGCGAGACTGAGTCTTAACTTGATAGAAAGAAAAGTTCTTCCTGAGCTGGCATTGTGGTGCTGCAGGTTAAGACACTGCCATGCTGGATTGCTATCAGAGTGCTGGTTAGAGTGCCGGCTGCTGTGCTCTGCTGCCAGCCCACCTCCCTGATAGTGCGTCTGTGAAGGCAGCAGAAGGCCCTGCCACCCACGTGGAGTTCAGGCTTCAGCTTGGCTCAGCCCCAGTGGTTGCAGCCACTTGGTGGGTAAACCTAAGGAAACAAGATTTTTCTCTCTCTCTTTCTCTCTCTCTGTCTCTCTTTGTCACTGTGTCTTTCAAATAAATAATGTGGGCTTCATTCCTCCTTGGAGTAAAGGAGTGTTTTTCCCCAGAGCCACCAAAGGACCCAGCTGGAAGGTGAGGTTTAGGGCCCAGGGTCCCAGCATAGAGCAGCATCTACAGATGCAGCCTCCGCAGCTTGGCCCCGCAGCAAGGAGGAGTGTTACCTGGTTACCGGGATCCTCGCTGAACTGCAATGAAAAGGAGAAAGGAAGATATTGAAGCCACTTTATAGGGACATCACTGCTCCACCCAACCCTGCATCTCCCACTGCCTGTCATCGCACAGTCCCCTGGGTGACTCTGGGTGGTACAGACTGTGTGATCAATTGTGCCAAGGACACGGCCTGGGGACTCCTCCCCTTCCCCCACCATTGGCCATGGCCACCAGAACTCTGCATTGGTTAACATGGAAGATGGGTGAGGCAGCCAAGCCTTGGTCCCCTCTTGGGCTGGCTTACCTTTCTTGCTCTTCCTGTGCATGAAGACGCCCACTGCAAGGAAGACGAGCCCCAGCACCAAGCCCCCGACTCCAGTGAGCATCTTGCTCCGGGCCAAGTCAGACTGTGCCTCTGCAAGAGTGGAGTCCAGGGTGAGCCTTGCCCCTCCCCACTGTGGCCTTGCTCAGGTCCTGCCCGAGTTCCCAGAGGGACATCTTGGGGAAGGACCTCTAGGGACAGTGTTGGGGTGCAGAGGTGAAGACACCACTTGAGATACCCACATTCTATCTTAGGGTGCTGGGTCTGTTTCCAACGTGGCTTCCCACTAAGGTGCGTCTTGGGGGCAACAGTGATGGTTCAAGTACTTGGGTCCCTGCCACTCACACAGGAGAACATGAATAGTTCCTGGCTCAGTTCAACCAAAGTCAGCGGGCATTTTCAGACATTTGGGAGGAGTGAACCAGTGGGTAGGAGATCTCTGTTTTGATCTCTCTTTCTTCCCAATAGTAATTAAAACAAACAAAAACAGGAAAGACCTGTTAGAGAAAAACAAAGAGGATTACCAGTTCTGGATCTTAGGCTTAGCAAAAAGGGGACAAATGCCAATTCTGCCAGCTGCCTTTCAAAGCAATGCCAAATAGGCTAAAAACTGAAGGAACTGGGTCCAGGGTGGTAAGCTAATTCTCAGCACCATGTGGGTGCGGTTCATGTTCTGGCTCCACTTCCAATCCAGCTTCCTGCTAATGTGCCTGGGAAGGCAGTGGAAGATGACCCAATGCCCTGTGTGGGAGACCTGGAAGAAGCTCCTGGCTCCTAGGTATGGCTGTTTGTGGCCACTTGGAGAGTGAACCAGTAGCTGGAAGATCTCTTTGTCTCTGCCTCTTTCCGTTAACTCTGAGTTTTAAAAGAAAATTATACATAAAAAAGAACAAAGCTGAAGGAAGAGAACAGTTGCTACATATGAGGGCAATCCAGGAAAATTTTCTGGGATTTTCTGACAAAAGGGGAACAACCGAATCCTCAGGATTCCCCCCACACTGGGGACAGGTGAGTCTCCATTGCCCTGGGCTCAGGATTGGCCTCAGAACTTGTACAGGGAAGCTACAGATCTGGGTATACCTTAGTGCATACCCCCATATGCCACGAGCACCTGCTCTTCAGAATGCCATTGAAAGCCACTTACTCCAGTCCACCGTGATGGGGCTGTCCAGGCTGGGGTGCTCCACGTGGCAGGTGTACACGTCCCCCGCATGAGGGTTCATCTCCAGCATCACCAGGATCTGGAAGGTCCAGTCCCCATTCCGGATCAGGTTGGTGGACACGACCCCGTCGGTTTCCTCCTGTCCGTTCAGGAACCACCGGACTTGAAGGTCTCCTGGGTAGAAATCTGTCACGTGGCAGACGAGCAGGTGTTGGTGCTGTGAAGACCCCTTCTTGGAGGGGGAGACGTTCACTTTGGGCCGGACTGGGAGTGGGGGACAGTAAAGGAATGACATGTGGAATTGTTATTACCTAGACCTTTTCACTAGGAAGTGCCTTCACATGCTTAAGATGCGTCATAAGAAGGAGCGTGGGAAAGGAATCAGTGGAAAGCACCAGAGCTCCAAGTGGAACGGACATGACCCTGAGCCACACTGCAAAGCCTGGGAGTGCTGGGGCAAGAGCAGCACTCCTTGAAACCTTCCCTCTGAGCTTCCAGTGACTTCTTGACTGTTTCTGCATCTGTGAAATCCTTCCCCCTCTCTCTCTCCTTTTGCTCTATGTTGATGTGAAGGATGCAAATTCACTCAAACCCTTTCGTGATCTTCATCTGTAACAGACAATGGCACTTTCTCAGTGTCTTTCTAATGATTTTATAGCATCTAGCAAGTATGATGCTCACTGATTTTTAATACAAGCTACATATTTTATGGCTTTCCTACCTTTCAAAACTTCACTATTTTCATGTTTACAGTAACAACCCCAAACCTGGTCTGCTGAGCCCCCACCTGCTTGATTAGCTGGAGTTTCAGAGCGTTCCTCGGTCCCTCCTCTGCAGGATCCCTTCTGGCGTGTTGGGCGTGCTCCCTGCAGGGAGCAGGTGCCTTCTGCACCTCTATTTGTTGTCAGTTCCCCTCTTGCTGTCCACTTCCTGTGGTCTCCCCACACTTCCTGCAGTGCCCACTTTGGCTCTCTCCTCTGGGGAGGCCAAACGACCCACTTGTGTCTAGAGGAACACCTGTTTGGAGGAATTTCCCAAGTGGCTGTGCCTTAATAACTTGGCTCTGTCATTCCCCTGTCCCTCTTCCCGGAGAATGGTGGACCTGGGTTGGTGAAGGCGTGTTTCTGAGCCACCTTTTCCTTAGTGACCTTTTGTCATGCAGACTCATCCATTCCCAGCCTCGTCTACCTGAGGTGATCTGCTTTCAGGGACACCTTTTTACCTCGATGACTTTGGTAAATTCACACTGTCAGGCAGTTCAGCTCCTGTCTGTGTGTCAGTTGTGAATCAGATTCAGTTTCTCCTCCTTATGGCTCCTAGGTCTCATGCAAACAAGAGGATATGCCTGGAGGTCTATTTTAAGCCCCAGAACTTTCCATGCTGACACCTGTCTGCAGCACACACTTGGCCTCCAGGGGGCGCTGGCGCCACGTCTAGCGATGCAGAAGTCTCCTGCCCATCCAGCTCAAAACACGCTTCACAAAGGCCGGAGATTACTAAGCGCTGCCTCGTTGAAAGCCCTCAAACATCCACTCATTCACCTCTGGAATCCTGTAGGGTCTCTACACGGGAATTTTCACAGCTCTCGCTCTCCCTTTCCTATGGTAAGTCATGCCCTAATGGTCAATCCCTATACGACTGTAACATCATTTAGTTCTGTTTCCAGCCCCCTTCCCTTCACATTTCACACCTTCTGCAAACACAGTGCTGATCTTCTAATTTGCTTCAAAACCAGACCCCAAAATAAAACCTATCCTGGGTCTGGTGACACTTTACTGGTCACACAGGGGGCTGATAAGAGTGTAGATTCTCTGGGCAATGATTCTGGAGGAATCTGTGCCTTAAAACCTATCCTGGAGCTGGTGCTGTGGCCTAGCAGGTTCGAGTCCAGGCAGCTCCATTTTCCAATCCAGTTCCCTGCTAATGTACCTGGAAAATCAGCAGAGCATGACTCAAGTCCTTGGGATTGTGTACTTATGTGGGAGAAGCTTCTGTTTGGCTTCTGGCCTTAGACCAGCCCAGCAGCAGCTGTTGAGGCCATCTTGGGAGTGAAGCAGCAGATGAAAGATCTCTGTTTCTTTTTGTCTTTTTCACCATAACATTGCCTTTCAAATACGTAGGTTTTTTTTTTTTCCCAAAAAGGTCTTCGTGAGATTCTTTTTAGCAGAACTAACTGGAGACCCCACTGGTCTGGCAGATCAGCCCAGCGGGCATCCAGGGCCCTCTGGGATAGGAGTCTCCACCTGTGCTGAAGGCCTGCCTTGGGTCCCTCCCTGTTAGTCCCTGATAGCCTCCCACCCTGTATATGCTGTCAGGGCCGGCTCTTCCCGCCCATCCTTTAACTCCTCTGACTCTCCCCACGTCTCCCCTCTCCTTCCTTCACCCTTGGACCTCCTGATAGAACAGCAGATTCAGCTCCCATTCCCCACACCAGCCATGCAGTGTCCAAGGCCAGCTGTATGTCACCTGCACGAGGGGCCTAACTGGGCCTTACCCGCCCCCTCTTTCCAACCCATGCAGCCAGCTTCTGCTCTCCTAGTCTCCCTGATTGCTGTGCCACACTCCAGCCTGTCTGCCCATCGCACAAGTCCCTGTCCAGTGTCTGTGGTGCTGTTCTTTTTCTAAGAGCTCTCCTCCCTCTTCCATTCTCTCTCAGCAGCACCTTGCTCCTCGGGATCCTGCCCCTGTGCCCTTCCCATTGCACCCTGCATTCAGGTCCAGGGGGAGCTCATTGGGCTTCCCTGCTGCTGCACACCCTACATCTCCCCCTCACGAGATACCCCAAATGGTCTCAAGGCTGGAGCTGAGCTGATCCAAAGCCAGGAGCCAGGAATCTCCTCCAGGTCTACCACGTGGATGTAGTGGCACAAGGCTTTGGGCCATTCTCTACTGCTTTCCCAGGCCACAGGCAGGGAGCCAGAAGGGAAGTGGAACAGCTAGGGCATGAGCTGACACCCATATGTGATGTGGGCATTGCAGGTGGAGGATTACTGTACTATGAGTGCCAGCAGCTGCAATTTATTTTTGTTGTTGTTCTGTAGGTACAGGGGTATCTGCTGCCCTTCAGTGTCCACACCCCACTCTTCTTAGCTGCGTGTGTGTAGGGTGGGGCACCGGATCTGTGCAAGCTCCAGCCCGGCCCTAGCCACCAAGCACCCTTCCCGCCCGAGACTGTCCTGTCACTCAGCCGGCCTGGCTGGCTCCTCAGCTGCCCCCACAGGCCCGCAGCCTCACCTCGGCGCTGCACGGTGAGACTCTCCAACTCTTGGTAGCTCTCTCTGCAGGCACTGTCCACCTTGGCCCGCGTAAGCCCCAGCTCTTCCAGGTTCAATTTGTTCAATCGCTCGGTGATCAGGCGACCGAGCTCGGTGACGGCGTGGAACCCCCAGGCCTCGCTGTCGAAGTACAAGAACTCCTCTCTGTTATAGACGTATCTTATCATTAGGCGCTGCGTCCCGTTGAAGGTGTAGTAGCATTCTACAGATACCTGACACACGTGGTTCTCTGCCGGGAATGGAGACACTACTAAGCTGGGATCCCGGCTCCCCAGCGACCCCACCGCCCAATGTTTCCAACTCAACTTTGTTATCCGAAGCTCCGAACACCCATGGTCATGGTGCCAGGTTGCGGGCTTATTCCACACAGCGCCTGGTTGCTCTCCAGCACTCAACCCCACCCCCCGCATTAAAAAAAATAGAATAATAATAATAATAAAAAAAGATTAGAAAGGAGGGCTGCTGTGGAGGAGCAGGACTGGCCTGGCGCTGGACAGTGCTGACCCCTCACTACTGTTGCCATTAAGATTACCAGAGTTGGGGGTCACAGGGAGAGTTCTGTCCTAACTTGCCTCTCCCCGGAAGTGGCTGCTGGCAAAGGACCAAGGGGAAGAGTGCCTGTGTCAGGGACCCTGAGTGTACAGGGCAGTGTGAGATTGCCTTCCTCCTCTACAGCGGCTCTTAGTCCCAGCCCCTGAACCCCGCCCCTGGGCTCCAAGTCCCCCTGGGTCCAGATCCCTTCTTCCTGCGATGGCCACTGGCCAGTCCCCATGACAGTTGCCAGCTTTGATCTGTTTGTCCCTGCTCCTCATTTATGAATAAGGGAACATTTTTCATTCTAGAAAAATAATTTTGAAAAAATTTTGGTGGCATTTAAATTTTTAAATAGTATTTTACTGCAAAACAGGCATAAGTGATGACTTGATTGTTGTATGTTTAAATCATTCATTTTTGTGTGATGAGAAATTTACACTGTGCAGCTCTTGAGCACTGATCTGTTCTAATTGAACTCACGACTTGGTGAAACAGGGTTAAACTGATAAGTCGTAAGGTATGGGGAACAGGGTGACACTTCAATACATGCACACAAGCTGGAATGATCCGATCGGGGTAGTCACATACTCATCACCTCAAACATTCTTCATTTTTTCTTAATATTGGGAGTGTTAAAAAACCTACAAGTTATTTTGAAATACAAAATTAATTGTTGTGGTTACCATAGTTACTGAATAGTAGAAATTATGCGTTCTATCCAGTTGCATCTTGATCTTGGAGAACCAAACCAACCAAACAACAAACAAACAAAAAACAACAAAAACAAACAAATTGCAAGGGCTGGTGCCATGCTATAGCAAGCTAAGCCTCTGTCTGCAATGTCAGCATCCCATATGGACATCAATTCAAATTCTAACTGCTTCACTTTTGATCTGGCTCCTTTTTAATGAACTGGGGAAATAGCAGATGCTGGCTCAAATCCTAGGCCCCTGCACCTTCGTGGGACACTGGGAAGAAGCTCCTGGT